>NW_027362772.1:132743953-142743953 GCF_046119375.1 Phyllobates terribilis
TTATTAGGAAGTGGGTCTCCCATAGTGTTGGCCTGTGCAGTGAGTGCAAGGGATGCCAAAAATTGTGATGCACTCCAATGCACCTTCGAAAAAACGTGGAGGAGGGCCTCATAAAATAATGTTGCCATTAGAAAGCAGCGGGTCTCCTATTCTTGTAATGCTCATGCACTAAGTGTATGGGCTAATAAACATTTACCCCTGGCGGGTATATATGAACATACGTACTGTATAAAAATTTTTTTACGGGCATCATAAACACCCTTTAAAAAAATTATGTGGGTGTTGCATCACAAACCACGGTCACCCTGGTGATAAGGGGTGGAGGATGAGGATGAGAAGAAGGAGGAGGACAAGATCAAATAGACAAAATCAGGAAGCGTATACCCATGTGTGGGTGTGAAAAGGGGCATGGGAATACACCTCCCAAAAAAAGAAACAGGATTTGAGTTTATGTTACGGTGCTATCATTCGGTGGTGTTGAGAAGTCTGATCCAATCCAGCCCTTGTTCATTTTTATAAGAGTCAGCGTGTCAGCATTTTCAGTTGACAGGCGGATGTGCTTATCAGTTATAATTCCACCAGCGGTACTAAAACCCGCTCTCATAAAATGCTAGCGGAAGGGCAGGTCATGACCTCCTCCACGTGTCCAGCTTGGATACCCAATAATTATAAGGCACAGAGGAATCACGGAGGACATTGATATGGTTGGCAAGGTACTCCCTCAGCATCTTCCCAAACTTTGCACTCCTTGTGAGAGTACCCTGCGCCTCAGGGCCTGTGCGAAGGGAGGGGCTGAGAAATCTCTCCTAGAACTTTGACAGTGCTCCCCTGCCTCTGCTGGATTGAAGTTGTGTCTCTCTCGCCTGTACTCCTTGGTTGTCCAACGAACTGTGACCTCTGCCGCCAGTGTTTTCAGATGGGAATTTTTTTAATAGTTCCGCAACAAGGGCTTTCTGGTACTGCCCCATTTTTGTAGACCTGTCCACCTCAGGAATAAGAGATATAAAGTTTTCCTTGTAGCGTGGGTCTAGAAGTGTCGGCAGCTTCCGGCTCACAGATTGGTGATGTCCCCAAGCATTGAAACTCTACACTGCAGATGTTGGGAAGAATTTTTTGAGCATGGCAAGGGCGGCGGAAGCTGTAGCTGACTTTGTAAAATGTGCACACAGGTGGCGTACTTTGACAAGCAGATCCTGCAGCTCCGGGTAGCTTTTGAGAAGCCACTGAACCACGAGGTTAAGCACATGGGCTAGACATGGTACATGTGGGAGCTCGCCTTGCCTTAGAGCCGCCACCAGGTTCCGGCCATTGTCACACACGACCATGCTTGGCTGTAGGCTCATCGGTGTGAGCCACAGATCTGACTGCTCATTCAGAGCTGTCCACAACTCTTCAGCATTGTGCGGTTTGTCACCTAAGCATATTAGCCTCAGCACAGCCTGTTGCCGCTAGGCTGAGGCAGTGCTGCAGTGCTTCCAGATTGTGACTGATGTGGTCATTTCGGAGATGGAGGCTGAAGAGGAGGAGGAGGCTGAGGAGGATGAGGTGCAGGAACTGTAGACTGTGGGGGCAACCCTGATTGACCTGGGGCCCGCAATCCTCGGCGTCGGGAGGATGTGTTCCATCCCAAGGTCTTTCCCTGTAACTGCATTCTTGAGGGCACGGCTAATGATGTGGTGCTTGTGTAATGAGGGGACCGCACACCAGGAGAAATAGTGGCGGCTGGGGACTGAGTACCGAGGGACAGCCGAAGCCATCAGGTTGAGGAAAGCTTCCGCCTCCATGAGCCTCAAAGGCAACATTTTGAGCGCAAGCAGTTGCGAAATGTGGAAATTTAGTAGTGTGGCCTGTGGGGCGTTGGCTGCGTATTTGCGCTTGCTATCCAAGGACTGGGGTATGGACAGCTGAATGCTGCGCTGGGTCAAGGACTTGCTTGCTGATGGTGCTAGTTGAGAGTGTGCAATGACAGGTGTAGGGCACGAGGCATCTTCGCATGCACCATGGACAGGGGATTGGCTTGCATGCACAACAGCAGAAGAAGCAGTAGTGTCATCCGCAGATACTGTTCCTGGACTCTGGGGTTCGGCCCACAAAGTCGGGTGCTTTGCTGCCATGTGCCTGATCATGCTGGTGGTGGTCAGGCCGTTAGTTTTGCTACCCCTGCTGATTCTGGCCTGGCAGGTGGTGCAAATAGCCTTTTGGTGGTTATTGGCAGAGTTTTTAAAAAACAACCAGAATCGGGAAGACCTAACAGTTGTACTGGCAATTTACGTCGTGTTGGTGTTATGGAGAATGGTTGCCTGCCTTCTGTCTGCGGCCACCACACTGCTCCAGATCCTCCTCCTGACTTTCTGCCAATTGTGTCTCATCATCATCCACCTCTCGTGACACTTTCCCTCCATCATCTACATATGACTGTGGCTGCTCAAATATTTGGGCATCGCTACATGCGATCTCCTCTTGCCCTGCTTCAAGTGGACCTGGCGACAGGCCCGAATTTATAAATGGAAAAGGAAACAGCTCTTCAGAGAGTCCAAGTGTGGGATCAGTTGTCTCTGGGCACTCGGCATGGTGGGAAGAAGGAGGTTGAGGGTGAGGAATATGCGGTCCAGACTCACGGCTACTGAGACTTGACAGTGTGGAAGACAGGATGGTGGTGATGGTGGCTAAGTGACTGGAAGCATTATCTGCTATCCATCCAATAACCTTTTCACACTGCTCTGTGTTCAATAGTGGTGTTCTGCGGTCCCATATTATTTGGGACAGGAAGGTCGAGTGAGAAGATGTGCGTGTTTGTTGTGGCATAATTTCAGCTTGCCCACAGCCTCGGCTTCTGCATTCACCATCACCATCACTTCCAGTTCCCCATCCCTTGCCACGTGCCTTGCCCATTTTAAATGGAGGACATTATCTTTCACGCTCACTACAAATGACTGAATTTGGAGCGAACTTATATGTGATCCTTGTGACGGACAAACTACAGTTTTAAATAGCTGGCCTGTAGGTAACTATTTTTAACAGCAAACTGGTGTCAATAACTTCACTGACACACTGAAACAAGATTTCAATGGAGGCCAGAAATGGCAATATTTTCAGCGCATTTATATGTGATCCGTGTGATGGACAAACCACAGTTTTAAATAGCTCACCTGTAGGTAACTATTTTTAACAGCAAACTGGTGTCAATAACTTCACTGACACACTGCAACAAAATTTCAATGGAGGCCAGAAATGGCAATATTTTCAGCGCAATTATATGTGATCCGTGTGACGGACAAACCAGTTTTAATTAGCTGGCCTGTAGGTAACTATTTTTAACAGCGCTGACCTCTTGTCAATAAGTTCGCTGACACACTGCAACAAAATTTCAATGGAGGCCAGAAATGGCAATATTTTCAGTGCAATTATATGTGATCCGTGTGATGGACAAACCACAGTTTTAAATAGCTGGATCTTTAGTAGTGTTGAGCCACCCCCGTAGTGTTCGGGTTCGGTTCGGTTCGTCGAACACCGGGATGTTCGAGGAACTGTTCGTCGAACTGTTCGTCGAACACCTTAGAACACCGTCGAACACCGTTAAAACCAATGGCAGGCAAACAAAAACACATAGAAACACATAGAAAACACCTGCAAAGGTGTCCAAAAGCTGACAAACTGCTCAGAAGACACTCTGTTTAAAAAAGCCGGCCGGCAAATTCAGCAGCGGCATACACCGGTACCCGACAATTTAGACAAGAAGGAATAGAGCATCACACATAGATTAGATAGATAGAAACATGTCAGTCACACATATAAGAAGCACAGTGACAGTGTTGGTTACTGCATTTGTCATTTAGTGTAAAGGATTTATTAAAAAAAATATTAGTGTTTTCATGCACCGTCTCTTTAAAAAAGCCGGCCGGCAATTCAGCATCTGTACCCGACAATTTAGAACAGAAAGAATAGAGCTTCACACATAGATTAGATAGATAGAAACATGTCAGTCACATATATAATAAGTACAGTGATAGTGTTGCTTACTGTACTTGTCATTTAGTGTAAAGGATTTATTTAAAAAAATAATAGTGTTTTCATGCACTGTCTCTTTAAAAAAGCCGGCCGGCAATTCAGCAGCGGTACCCGACAATTTAGAACAGAAAGATAGAGCATCACACATAGATTAGATAGATAGAAACATGTCAGTCACATATATATGAAGTACAGTGATAGTGTTGGTTACTGTACTTGTCATTTAGTATTAAAATAAAGGATTTATTATTAAAAAAATTGGCGTGGGGTTCCCCTTAATTTTAGGCTCTAGCGGAGGTTAAGCAGACGGCTGGGGCAGATGTTTGAAGCCTGGGAAGGGGGTAATACCCACGGAGCTTCCCAGGCTACTAATATCAGCCCCCAGCTGAATACATAGCCTTTACTAGCTATTAAAATGGGGGACCCCCCCAAAAAAAATGACGTGGGGTCCCCCCTAATTTAATAGCTAGCAAAGGCTAGGCAGACAGCTGGGGGCTGATATTAATAGCCCAGGAAGGGAGCCATGAATATTGGCCCCCTCCCAGGCTAGAAACACCAGCCGTCAGCCGCCCCAGAAATGGCGCATTCATAGGATGCGCCAATTCTGGCACTTAGCCTCGCTCTTCCACGCTGCCCTGGTGCGGTGGCAGGGGGTAATAGGGTTGGGGTTGATGTCAGCTTATAATGCCAGCTGACATCAAGCCCAGGTTAGTAATGGAGAGGCGTCTATAAGACACCCCCATTACTAACCCCATAGTCAAAGTTAAAAAAAACACAAACACCCAGAATAAAGTCCTTTAATTGAAATAAAGACACAATCCTTTATTGTTCTAAATTAAACCATACCTACCATCACGCCCATTCCAGCTGAAGCCAACGATCTCCTGCAATAAAAGAAAAATAATAAAGCAACCTCATCCTTACCTTTCCATGGTTCCCACGACAGCTTCAGCTCTGCTACATCGAGATGACAGGCTGGACCGCAGCAGAACGCTGCCATCCAGCCTATCATCCCGCAGACACTGAGAAGCGCAGGCTTGCTTGCGCTGCTCAGCGTCTCTCTGTGACGACATCCAGATGAGCCGAGTTCATGTCCAATGAACTCGGCTCACCTCATGCACGTCACTGACAGCGTGGGAAAATTCTCACGCTGAAGCGCTGATTGCAGGAGAATTTTCCCACGCTGTCAGTGACGTGCAGGAGGTGAGCTGAGTTCATTGGACATGAGCTCACCTCATGCACATCACTGACAGCGTGGGAGAATTCTCCTGCACTCCGCACTTCAGCGTGAGAATTTTCCCACGCTGTCAGTGACGTGCATGAGGTGAGCCGAGTTCATTGGACATGACCTCGGCTCATCTGGATGCCGTCACAGCGAGACAGTGAGGAGCGCAAGCATGCCTGCGCTTCTCAGTGTCTGCGGGATGACAGACTGTATGGCAGCGTTCTGCTGCGGTCCAGCCAGTCATCTCGATGTAGCAGAGCTGAAGCTGTCGTGGGAACCATGGAAAGGTAAGGATGAGGTTGGTTTATTATTTTTCTTTTATTGCAGGAGATCGTTGGCTTCAGCTGGAATGGGTGTGATGGTAAGTATGGTTTAATTTAGAACAATAAAGAATTGTGTCTTTATTTCAATTAAAGGACTTTATTCTGGGTGTTGTGTTTTTTTTAAATACTTTACTAGAAATTCATGGCGGTCATGTCTAATACTGGCGTGACCCCATGAATTTTGGGCTTGGGGCCAGCTGATAATACCAAGCTGGCCCTAACCCCTTTATTACCCAGTGAGCCACCGCACCAGGGCCCTGGATGAGTTGGGTACAGCGCCAGAAGATGGCGATTCTATGAACGCGCCATTTTCCGGGGTGGCTGCGGACTGCAATTTGTAGCGGGGGGGGGCCCAGAAAGCTTGGGCCTCCCTGCGCTGCAGATTCCAGCCCCCAGCTGCCTAGTTGTACCTGGCTGGACACAAAAATAGGGCGAAGCCCCACGTACTTTTTTTTTAATTATTTCATGAATTTCATGAAATAATTAAGAAAAAAAGGGCTTCCCTATATTGTTGTGTCCGGCCAGGTACAAATAGGCAGCTGGTGGTTGGGGGCAGCCCGTTCCTGCCTGCTGTACCTGGCTGGACACAAATATAGTGCGAAGCCCCACTTCAATTTTTTTTAATTATTTCATGAAATTCATGAAATAATTAAGAAAAAAAGGGCTTCCCTATATTGTTGTGTCCGGCCAGGTACAAATAGGCAGCTGGTGGATGGGGGCAGCCCGTTCCTGCCTGCTGTACCTGGCTGGACACAAATATAGTGCGAAGCCCCACTTCAATTTTTTTAAATTATTTCAGGAAATTCATGAAATAATTTAAAAAAAATTGACGTGGGGCTTCGCACTATATTTGTGTCCAGCCAGGTACAGCAGGCAGGAATGGGCTGCCCCCAACCACCAGCTGCCTATTTGTACCTGGCCGGACACAACAATATAGGGAAGGCCTTTTTTTCTTAATTATTTCATGAAATTCATGAAATAATTAAAAAAAAAGTACGTGGGGCTTCGCCCTATTTTTGTGTCCAGCCAGGTACAACTAGGCAGCTGGGGGCTGGAATCTGCAGCGCAGGGAGGCCCAAGCTTTCTGGGCCCCCCCCCCGCTACAAATTGCAGTCCGCAGCCACCCCGGAAAATGGCGCGTTCATAGAAGCGCCATCTTCTGGCGCTGTACCCAACTCATCCAGGGCCCTGGTGCGGTGGCTCACTGGGTAATAAAGGGGTTAGGGCCAGCTTGGCATTATCAGCTGGCCCTAAGCCCGAAATTCATGGGGTCACGCCAATATTAGACATGACCACCATGAATTTCTAGTAAAGTATTTAAAAAAAACACAACACCCAGAAAAAAGTCCTTTAATTGAAATAAACACACAATTCTTTATTGTTCTAAATTAAACCATACTTACCATCACGCCCATTCCAGCTGAAGCCAACGATCTCCTGAAATAAAAGAAAAATAATAAAGCAACCTCATCCTTACCTTTCCATGGTTCCCACGACAGCTTCAGCTCTGCTACATCGAGATAACAGGCTGGACCGCAGCAGAACGCTGCCATCCAGCCTCTCATCCCGCAGACACTGAGAAGCGCAGGCTTGCTTGCGCTCAAGAGTGTCTCTCTGTGACGTCATCCAGATGAGCCGAGTTAATGTCCAATGAACTCGGCTCACCTCATGCACGTCACTGACAGCGTGGGAAAATTCTCCTGCACTCAGCGCTTCAGCGTGGGAGAATTCTCACACTGAAGCGCTGAGTGCAGGAGAATTCTCCCACGCTGTCAGTGACGTGCAGGAGGTGAGCTGAGTTCATTGGACATGAGCTCACCTTATGCACGTCACTGACAGCGTGGGAGAATTCTCCTGCACTCACCGCTTCAGCGTGAGAATTTTCCCACGCTGTCAGTGACGTGCATGAGGTGAGCCGAGTTCATTGGACATGAACTCGGCTCATCTGGATGTCGTCACAGAGAGACGCTGAGCAGCGCAAGCAAGCCTGCGCTTCTCAATGTCTGCGGGATGACAGGCTGGATGGCAGCGTTCTGCTGCGGTCCAGCCTGTCATCTCGATGTAGCAGAGCTGAAGCTGTCGTGGGAACCATGGAAAGGTAAGGATGAGGTTGCTTTATTATTTTTCTTTTATTGCAGGAGATCGTTGGCTTCAGCTGGAATGGGCGTGACAGTAAGTATGGTTTAATTTAGAACAATAAAGGATTGTGTCTTTATTTCAATTAAAGGACTTTATTCTGGGTGTTTGTGTTTTTTTTAACTTTGACTATGGGGTTAGTAATGGGGGTGTCTTATAGACGCCTCTCCATTACTAACCTGGGCTTGATGTCAGCTGGCATTATAAGCTGACATCAACCCCAACCCTATTACCCCCTGCCACCGCACCAGGGCAGCGTGGAAGAGCGAGGCTAAGTGCCAGAATTGGCGCATCCTATGAATGCGCCATTTCTGGGGCGGCTGACGGCTGGTGTTTCTAGCCTGGGAGGGGGCCAATATTCATGGCTCCCTTCCTGGGCTATTAATATCAGCCCCCAGCTGTCTGCCTAGCCTTTGCTAGCTATTAAATTAGGGGGGACCCCACGTCATTTTTTTTGGGGGGTCCCCCATTTTAATAGCTAGTAAAGGCTATGTATTCAGCTGGGGGCTGATATTAGTAGCCTGGGAAGCTCCGTGGGTATTACCCCCTTCCCAGGCTTCAAACATCTGCCCCAGCCGTCTGCTTAACCTCCGCTAGAGCCTAAAATTAAGGGGAACCCCACGCCAATTTTTTTAATAATAAATCCTTTATTTTAATACTAAATGACAAGTACAGTAACCAACACTATCACTGTACTTCATATATATGTGACTGACATGTTTCTATCTATCTAATCTATGTGTGAAGCTCTATTCTGTCTGTTATAAATTGTCGGGTACCGCTGCTGAATTGCCGGCCGGCTTTTTTAAAGAGACAGTGCATGAAAACACTATTATTTTTTTTGATAAATCCTTTACGCTAAATGACAAGTACAGTAAGCAACACTGTCACTGTACTTCGTATATATGTGACTGACATGTTTCTATCTATCTAATCTATGTGTGAAGCTCTATTCTGTCTGTTATAAATTGTCGGGTACAGATGCTGAATTGCCGGCCGGCTTTTTTAAAGAGACAGTGCATGAAAACACTATTATTTTTTTTGATAAATCCTTTACGCTAAATGACAAGTACAGTAAGCAACACTGTCACTGTACTTCGTATATATGTGGCTGACATGTTTCTATCTATCTAATCTATGTGTGAAGCTCTATTCTGTCTGTTATAAATTGTCGGGTACAGATGCTGAATTGCCGGCCGGCTTTTTTAAAGAGACAGTGCATGAAAACACTATTATTTTTTTGGATAAATCCTTTACACTAAATGACAAGTACAGTAAGCAACACTATCACTGTACTTCATATATATGTGACTGACATGTTTCTATCTATCTAATCTATGTGTGAAGCTCTATTCTGTCTGTTATAAATTGTCGGGTACAGATGCTGAATTGCCGGCCGGCTTTCTTAAAGAGACGGTGCATGAAAACACTATTATTTTTTTTGATAAATCCTTTACGCTAAATGACAAGTACAGTAAGCAACACTGTCACTGTACTTCGTATATATGTGGCTGACATGTTTATATCTATCTAATCTATGTGTGAAGCTCTATTCTTTCTGTTCTAAATTGTCGGGTACAGGTGTATGCCGCTGCTGAATTGCCGGCTTTTCATGTTTCACTGTTGGCACTGTTCCCATCGATTTGGGCAACCACTGTAATGCCACAACCACCATGGCTGTGGCATTACAGTGAGTGGCAGACAATCCCTGCATGATTGGTGATCTAAATAGCGCCAGACATGCAGGACACGCTTTTGGTGCACGAACAGTTATCGAACATAACCTCGAACAGCCGAATTTTTTGCAAATCGTTCGGGTTCGTGGAACAACTCGAACACCGCCCAAAACAGCTCGAATTTGAGATTGGCGAACAGTTCTAGTCGAACACCGCTCATCTCTAATCTTTAGTGCTGTAATATGGAAAGGACCTGGCTGTATTCTGCAGTGCCAACAAGCAAATGGCGCAGAAAAACTGTGTTCTCTAGATGGCAAATAATCAGGATTAAAATAAAAAAATATATATTTCTGGCCCCTGATACTTGGGGCTATTTCTACAAATATCTGTTAAAGCAGCAGACAGAACTGGAATGGACACTCTTGCTATGTGCACTGCAGTCTGCTATATACCCTGCCTGCCTATCACTGATATCTCTGCAGCTGAATTAGTCCTCAGAAGGACTGTTAGTTGAGATGGATATGTGTCTCTAATATAGTCTGGTACACCTACACTAACTAGAAACAAGCAAATCTATCCTTAGCTCAGCATCAGCTCTCCCTACACTGTCTGATTCCGGAGTGACTGTGACGAGCATGGCGGCGCCAGGTCTGATATAGACCTGATGACACTGTGCGGCCAGCCAATCACTGTAATGCCACAACCAACATGGCTGAGGCAATACAGTGTGTGGCAGACAATCCGTGCATGTTCATTGGCTCTGTAAATAGCGCCAAACATGCAGGGAGGGGACCCGAGCTCCCGCCGAGCAACCCCGGAAATACTCTTCGAACGCCCAGCATTTTGAGAAGTGAGATGCTCGGGCGAGCATCGAGCAGTAACGGGCATGCTCACTCATCACTATTCTGCATGGGGGATTGGTTTTTGCATGTTGAGCTGATGCTTTTTTTTCATACCATTTCCATAGCTTTTTATTGCATTTTTCAGGGAAGACTTGGCAACTAAAAAATAGAAATTCTGGCATTTTAATTTCTACCAAATATGTTGGTTTTTCTTTAACTGGGAAAGGGTGATTCAAGCTTTTATATATTTTTCATATTTTTAAAAACTTTTTAAATTCATTTTTATATCATTTTTAGTCCCCTTAGGGGACTTGAGCCTGTGATTATTTGATCGATTGTTCTTTATACTGCAACACTATTGTATCATAGAGGGTCTTCACGGTGGTACATGATGGTAGTGTTACATCCCATTGGCATCCCACAATCACGTCATGCCGGGAGCAATGGTCACTGGAACAGACATGCAACATGAAATTTACAGCAGCATTTAAATGGTTTTACAACAATGTTGAAAGCTAGCAGTTAGAGGCAGATGCAGGCTGCATAAAACAGCATGCTGCGACCAATCAACAGCCGCTTTCTGTATGCACTGCTCACATGATGCCCCTGTCCCATGTTGATCCCAGCAGATCAGTGGGGGATGCAAAACTGACAATAAAGAAGTAGCACTGACACAAGAGTGGTCAATTATTTTTTATTTTTCTCACCTAATTGGGACCATAAATAAGTGGTTATACAGTTGGGAACAACTATTGCACGATCACCAATACATACATCTGAGATCATTTGGTTTTAAATTGAAGCAAATCTCAAACGATGTTCTCATTAAAAGACAGAGCTGATATTTCTATAGGATTATTATTTATTATTAAATCACCAAATATTCTGATTTTTTTTGTACAAAACAGAAAAGTAATTAACTGTTCTCAGCAATAAAGGAGTTGTTGCATCTTATTAAATGGGTTCAATGGTAAAGTGCTTGTAAATGTAAGAAATGTAGCAATTTACCTCTTATTAAAACTCATCTCCATTCTCAAGAATGAGTAGGATGGTAATGATGACATCGTACACAGGAAACAGGCAGGAGGCAGCTATAACACAGCTTCGCTTCAGAAACGAAATGTAGGTTATATAACAACATCAGTCAATCTCTGCAGATATTTATATAGCACAAACACATGATTTTCCTCAATTTTTGCCAGCCACATTTCAATGAGAACAGACCTAGCAGGTCTTAGACTCTTCGGTGTCCTCTCAGCTCTCTCTAAATGCTCCTCTTGTCGAAGACCTTGAACTCAATGATCTCTCCTTAATCTTACCTCTGAGGAGTCTCATTGGATTTCCTCCTCTCATGTCTACCTTAGATCACTATCCAGCAACACATTCACTCTACATACATATACAATCAGAAATAGTACGACATGCTCCAAGTTTCACAGGTACTAGAAAACCCTACAATTATCTGTCCTGTTTCAAACGTGGGGATTTTTAATTCTATTGTGAACACCTTGTTGCCTAAGTTCTCAGCCATCTCTGCAGTCTCAGAAGTGACCGGTTACCTTTGTAAGGAGCGCATGCTTGCAAGGTCTATGCTTTATAGTCTGCAAGCGTGGCTCTGGAGTTGGCCCAATGATTGCATCTGACCAGCTTCAATGCCTCTGTGCTTCTCCTATGCTGCAGAGGCTCAGTTCAAACCAGTGGCGGCATCATGCCACTGACCTGAACTGTCAATCATCAGGAGAGCATCGCCCACAGTAAACCGGGAGGCTGGGGAGCAGTGCACTCCTTAAGATGGTGCGGTGCAGGGAATATTATCGAAGGAAGCATAGGGGGACATTATTACTATGAGGAAGTAAAGGGGCGACACTATTACTGTGTAGGGCACAGAGGGGACACTGTTATTCTATAGGAAACCAAAGGAGTGTACTGTTACTGTACAGTGCGCAGAGGAGGCATTATTTCTGTCTAGGGTACTGGTTATCACACTGTGTGGTAATGGTAATATTTGGTTATGGACTGGCAATATTATTTGTCTATTATGGCAGTGTTTTTTGTCTGTTTAGCTAGAATTGTGTCACCCTGGCCTGGATGCCACAAGTATAATAAAGCTGTGTCTGAGAGCAAGGGGGAGGTTCTCTAGTCAGAGGAACATTAGCATGCAGTACCTCCTGTCTCAGGCCAGTAGGGGGAGCAGGCTGCCCCTATAAAAGCTGGAACTGAGGGCAGGGTTAGTGAGAACTGGACGACCTGTCTCAGCACTGAGAAGTGTCCAGAGCAGAGAGGGACAGCTGTATTGCACCCTAAGAGGAAGTGTGGCAGAAGGAGAGCCACAAGCCAGAGACAAGAGGCAAAGTGAGCCTGTCTTGGCAGACAAAGAACACAATTCACCAGACTTTGGTGTCTGAAGCTGTGAGGATTCCACTTCCTGCAGCAGATAACCAGTCCGCAGGGGACTGTATGTTCCTTGGCCTAAGAAACCTAGAGGCTCTGCCACAACAGAAGGGACCAGTAAAGCCGTACCAGGCCGGGAGCAGAAAGGAACCCATGTCGCAGGCCATACAGGCGAGAATACACGGAAAGCTCGGAAACGTGGGCTGTTACCCTATAAGGAGGAGATAGCCAGAAGGAGCACAGAAAGCACGGTAGGCCTACACCCTCACCATGACCAGGGCCAATTTTCCAATTGCTCTCAGACATCCAGGCCACCTCCTAGCCGGGACTGTTTGTGGGTCAGTTTATCTGTTTTAGTAAAGACCCTGGACTGCAACCTGTTGTCTGTGTGCTCCTTGCTCCTCCAGCACTATCAGCACTGAGACTCTCACCACCATCACTCCCACCATCCACTACACTGCCCTGGGGCTGCACTTTTCCCGTGGGGAGTCACACCACCTCAGCTGCATACACCATCAGCCCCAGCGGTCGGCCCAGCAGCGGCGGTTCCTAATGACCGCAAATCCACGGGTGGCGTAGTCGGACATTATCAACAGCACTTAGCAGACTACCACTGGCCTGACCACCCTGAGCCACGGACCGGGACGCCACTACTACCCCCATCGTTCCCCTATTGCCCGGATCCGAGTGCCCCACGGCCCAGGGGGCGAGTCAGCTTTGGCGTAGTCGGCAGGTTTGAGACCAACCCGCCACAAACGGGTATTGCGTGCATGAAAAAGGCTGTGCACCTACCTGAAAAGAGGTTTCCCGCCATCCGGAGCCGCTTCCCGCCATTTCCAGCCGTCTCCCGCCATCTTCCGTCAGTTCCCGCCATCTTCAGCAGTTTTCCCGCCATCGGACGCCATCTTCAGGACGCCGCGTGGGAAGAAGAGGGGCGTGGATGTCCAAACAGCGCGAGACCCGAAGCTCCGCCCCACGCACCGACGCTGCGCAAGGTCCTGGAAGGGAGAGAGAGTGACGCTGACGTCACCAGGACGCGACGCAAGGTCCTCGTCCGGAGCAGCATCAGCGGAGCCGCGGCCTACAGAAGAGGATCGTCGGAAGGTAGGCCGCGCTTAACTAGGGGGGCGGAAGATGTCAGACACGGAGGCGCCCACTACCACCAGCGCCGCTGCAGCAGCGGTGATGCCATTTTCCCTGCCCTACATCCCTGGAGTGGCCTGGCTGCCTAAGTATTCAGGGGAGCCCCATGCCCTAACTGACTTTAAGGAAAGACTGTACAGTTTGTTCCAAGTCTACCCCCTGACAGAGGAACAGAAGGTTAGCATACTGACAGGGCAGTTAACTGGCGCAGCCCAGCGGGAGGTAAAGTCATAGCCCGCTGAGGAGAAAAGGACTGTGAAGGACATTCTGGCCTGGCTGCGGGGTACCTCTGACCCACGTACCTCCGCTGAAATTAAAATGAGGTTCTATGGATGTAAGCAGCGGGCACAGGACAGCATCAGAGACTATGCCTTAAATTTGCAGGAAGCCCTGAGGGCCATCCAACAACCTGACCCAGGCAGCGTGCAGGATACGGATAAGTTCCTAACAGAACAGTTCATAGAAGGTCTGCTGTCTAGCGCCCACAGGACCCAGCTGCGCCTCATGTTCTTTCAGAACCCTGATCTGACCTTTGCCCAATTCAAGGACAGGGCCATAAGGGTGCTCCGTGAATCCGCAACAAGTGGCGCTATAAACCCCCGGCGCCCTGCTCTCACCTACCACCAGGAGGCGGCGCCCTCCTCTATGGACTCCGTGGGGGCTGATGCACAGGCCCTGAACCAAGCCCCGTCGAAAGATCTGCATCACCAAGTCCAGGAGCTGACCAGGAGCATCGTGGCATTGACCAGGACCGTCCAGGCGTTACAAGTGGACCCGTCAAGACCCATCGAGCGGGCTTCAAGTCCGGAGGATGTCCCGTGGCGTCGACAGAGGAGGATCCCGTCGTTCCGAGGGAGGCCCACAGACCGCTACGCAGAGGATGGACAGCCCATTTGCCGTCGATGCAACCAGCCCGGACACATTTCCAGGTACTGTAATTTAAACGGGTCCAACCTGGGGCAGAGGGCTGACGCCCAGGCATAAGATCATCAGGCCCTTATAATTGGCGTGATAAGTACGTTGGGGGGCGCCCGGTTTTACCCGTGGTGCTGGACGGTATCCCCATGAGCGCCTTGCTGGATACTGGGTCGCAAGTAACCACTATCCCTTATGTACTTTTTAAGCAGTATTGGACTGATGCTGATATCACACGGTATCTAGACAGTAACTTGAGCATCATTGCCAGTAATGGCTTACCCGTGCCGCAGATGGGGTTCAAGGAGATGACCATTAAGATTGGTAAATTTGAACTGCCGGCACAGGGAGTAATTATTGTGGACATTGACCGTCGTGAAAGTCACCCTAAAATAACTGTGGGTACTAACGTGATTGAAAATTGTCTTTCAGAGGTAATTGTAATTCTACAACAGGTGGCGGTGAATGCTAGTTCCAGCCAGCAGAGAGTCCTCAACAAGGAGATAAAAGCCCTGATGAGACGGCAGCAGGTAGAACTGTCTGGTGGTGAGATCGGTAGCGTAAGACTGAGTGACCCATTCCCCATTTCCATGCCTCCCAAAAGTGAAATGATGATCTGGTGTCGGACTGCAATCGGGTTGAGAGGTAGAGACTACCAAGCCATGGTAGAACCCGTGTACTCAGACAGCAGGCCCACCATTTTGACAGCCAGGGGGGTGGTTGATGTCCGCCATGGGAGAGTGCCCGTTTGCATTCTCAACATTGGGGAGAGAGTGGTACACTTACCCAGGTACGCTACACTTGCCAAACTGTTTGTTGTCGAACACAAAGCTATCAGGGCCGTGGAACCCTTGCCTCCATCTCCTCAGGCGGAGGGTAATGGCCCCCTGAAACTAAAGGAGGACTGGTGCCAGAAACTCCATGTGGGTGCTGACTCCACTCCTCTGCACCAAAAACAAGGAGTCTACCGGGTGGTCCAGTAGTACGAGAGAATTTTTAGTAAGCACCCGCTAGACTTCAGCAGAGTAAAAGGGATAGAACACCACATCCCCACGGGGAGCCACCCACCAATAAAAGAGAGACACAGTCCTGTACACCCAGCACATTATCAGAACGCCAAGGGTATGCTGCGGGAAATGAAAGAAGCTGGGGTCATTAGAGATAGCTGTAGCCCCTGGGCAGCCCACCCTGGTTCTGGTAAAAAAGAAAGACGGCACCATGAGAATGTGCGTGGACTATAGACAAATCAACCGTATCACCCACAAAGACGCATATCCGCTGCCTAGAATAGAGGAGTCTTTAGCCGCACTAAAATCAGCTAACTTCTTTTCTACTTTGGACCTTACTTGCGGGTACTGGCAGGTTCCTGTGGCAGAGGCTGACAAGGAGAAGACTGCCTTCACCACCCCGATGGGACTGAGTTAGTTCAACTGCATGCCCTTCGGACCCTGCAACGCACCAGGGACCTTCCAGAGGCTGATGGAATGCTGTCTAGGGCACCGAACTTTGAGACGGTCCTCCTTTACCTGGACGACGTGATCGTCTATTCGAAGACCTACGAGGACCATTTAAAGCACCTGGCCGAGGTGTTTGAGGCCCTGGCAGGCTATGGCCTGAAGGTGAAACCATCGAAATGTCACCTGTTGAAGCCAAAGGTCCAGTACCTAGGGCACGTTGTAAGCGCGGAAGGAGTGGCACCCGACCCTGACAAGGTCACGGCAATCAAGAGCTGGCCAAGCCCCTCGAACATCAAAGAGGTGAGACAGTTCCTCGGGTTGGTAGGCTACTACCGAAGGTTCATCCCCGGGTTCACTAAGATGGCAGCTCCTATGCAGGACCTCCTGATAGGACAGTCAAAGTCCAGAAGTCAAAAGCCACCCTTCAAGTGGGATCAACCGGAAGAGGAGTCCTTCCGCCAGTTGAAGATGGCCCTCACGGGGGATGAGATCCTGGCCTACCCTGATTATGGCCAGCCTTTTATTCTCCACACAGATGCCAGTAATGTGGGACTGGGAGCTGTACTGTCCCAAAACCAACAGGGCAGAGAAAGGGTGATCGCGTACGCCAGCCGGAAGCTGAGGCCCACCGAGAGAAACCCGGAGAATTACAGCTCCTTCAAGCTAGAATTCTTGGCGGTGGTGTGGGCTGTAACGGAACGCTTCAAGCATTACCTGGCCTCCGCAAAGTTCACTGTGTATGCGGATAACAACCCGTTATCACACCTAGACAGTGCAAGACTTGGTGCCCTGGAACAGCGGTGGATGTCCCGTCTCTCCAATTATGACTTCGTGATCAAGTACCGGGCAGGCAAAACCAATGCCAACGCTGACGCCCTATCGAGAATGCCTCACTTACCTGAAGGTGTCGAAGACCCAGAAGAGCTGGAGGAGGTAGAACTCCCCGCGTTTCACCGGTACGGAGCCGCTCAATACTCCCACCGCGTGAAGGAGGAGGATCTAACAACCGTGATGATCAATCCCCTACCTCACCACAGCTGGGCCGAGACCCAAGATAGTGACCCTGCCATCTGCCTAGTGAAAGATCTGCTGACCCAGGAAGATGCCTGCATGGATCCGGATGCTCCAGAGGAAGCCAAGCAGCTATGGAAAGAGAAGAGCAAGCTGTTCCTCTACGAAGGCAAGCTGTGCAGAAGGATTGTCAACCACCGGACGCTCGAGCTGACCTGGCAAGTCGTGGTTCCAAGGCGGGATGCAGCTATGGTCCTGGGGGCTTACCATGACAGAGCGGGGCACTTCGGTTGGAAGAAACTGGAATTCCTGCTAAGAGGACGGTTCTTTTGGGTCGGCATGTGAGGGGCTGTAGAGAAGTGGTGCAGAGACTGTGGCCCTTGTCACCTAAGGAGGAAGGACCGTGTCAGCCAGAAGACACCCTTGAGGCCCATCGTCACCACGCAGCCTCTTGAGCTGGTAGCTCTGGACCACGTCAAATTGGCTCCAAGCCAGTCAGGATACATCTACGCCCTGACAATCGTGGACCACTATTCCCGTTTTCTAGTGGTGGTCCCGGTGAAAGATTTGACAGCCCAAACGGTGGCCAGAGCCTTCCAGCAATACTTCTGCCGTCCACACGGGTATCCGGAACAGGTCCTGATGGACCAGGGTCCAGCGTTCGAGGCTGAAATCTTCCAAGCGTTCTGCAACCTCTATGGCTGTAAGAAGATTCAGACAACGCCTTACCACCCACAAACCAACGGGATGTGTGAGAAAATGAATAACATAGTCATTGATCTCCTAAAGACGTTGCCCCTGGAGGAACGCAGCCTGTGGCCAGAAAAACTGGCGGATCTGATAGACTTATACAATCATATCCAGGTGAATGCTACAAACTGCACCCCGGCTTACCTGATGCGAGCCAGACCAGGTAAGCTGCCCCTAGACCTGGAGATGGGAGTCCTAACACATGAGGACACCTCCCCGGATGCGGACTCGGATACGGAAAGGCAACAGCAGTACAAGAAGGTACAGGAGAGTGTGGAGAAGAGCCTGGCCCAGGTGAGAGAGAGGCAAGAAAAACTCTTCAACCAACACGCCCCTGCTGGTCCCCTAGAATCTGGTGAGCAGGTCCTGAAGCGAAAGAGAAGGCTTCACAAGTTGGACGACCAGTGGGAAAGGGAACCCTATACCGTACTGCAGTCTGACCATGACAACCAGAAGGTGTGCGTGATCACCAAGGACGGAGGAGAAACCACTAGTACCGTCTCCAGGGACCACCTCAAAAGATGCCCCGAGCAACTCCGTAGTGCAGAAGAGGATCAAAGTGACCTTGAACCCGCAGAGGACAAGGAAGAAATGATCAGCACCGTTCTCTGAGAGTTCCCTCAGTCCTGGACTCGGATAAACGATGCCATAGTGGTACCCGTCCTGCATTTCCTGCAACCGGCACAGCAACAACCAACACCAGAGCCGGAAGGTGAAGAGGAGCAAGCAGTTCCAGAGGCAGAAGAGAATGTAACAGCATCCCAGGAGAGTCAACGCTCTGCTGATAGTGAGCCTGCCATGCCTGCGGTAAGCCAAAGGACCCGCAGACAGCTGCCTGCCCTACCTGTACACCCAGCTGGTAGCTGTACCCCTAACGCTAGTGGGGAAAGCCAGGTCGGTCTACCACCAGACAGTGGGTTAAGAAGGTCAACCAGGAGCACAAAGGGGCAGATACCCGGTCGCTGGAGAATATAGGGTGCACTAAAATTGTAAATAACCATGTTGCCAAATGTTGAAATGTTTGCCAAGTTACCTGCATGATTATTAATAGTGTATTTCAGTTTCTTGCAGTCACCGTACGGACTCAAAGGTTATGGACTTTTAATAACCGGGACTTTGTATGGACTGCGTTCGGAGCCTAACCAAGGAATGAACTAAGACTGTAAAGGACTTGGGGTAGGACAGACCCCCACCTGGTTAAGGCTCCCCATTGTGTTGGTGATATGGACACCCGGTCACAGACCACACTGTGACCTTAAGAACTCAAGCTGTGCGTCGTCTGTCCGTTAATGTTTTATAGTCATGCATATTGTCTTTGTTTACTGTTTAGTCCCGGAGTACTAAATTTTACTAGGGGAGAATGTGTCACCCTGGCCTGGATGCCACAAGTATAATAAAGCTGTGTCTGAGAGCAAGGGGGAGGTTCTCTAGTCAGGGGAACATTAGCATGCAGTACCTCCTGTCTCAGGCCAGTAGGGGGAGCAGGCTGCCCCTATAAAAGCTGGAACTGAGGGCAGGGTTAGTGAGAACTGGACGACCTGTCTCAGCACTGAGAAGTGTCCAGAGCAGAGAGGGACAGCTGTATTGCACCCTAAGAGGAAGTGTGGCAGAAGGAGAGCCACAAGCCAGAGACAAGAGGCAAAGTGAGCCTGTCTTGGCAGACAAAGAACACAATTCACCAGACTTTGGTGTCTGAGGCTGTGAGGATTCCACGTCCTGCAGCAGATAACCAGTCCGCAGGGGACTGTATGTTCCTTGGCCTAAGAAACCTAGAGCCTCTGCCACAACAGAAGGGACCAGTAAAGCCGTACCAGGCCGGGAGCAGAAAGGAACCCACGTCACAGGCCATACAGGCGAGAATACACTGAAAGCTCGGAAACGTGGGCTGTTACCCTATAAGGAGGAGATAGCCAGAAGGAGCACAGAAAGCACGGTAGGCCTACACCCTCACCCTGACCAGGGCCAATTTCCCAATTGCTCTCAGACATCCAGGTCCCCTCCTAGCCGGGACTGTTTGTGGGTCAGTTTGTCTGTTTTAGTAAAGACCCTGGACTGCAACCTGTTGTCTGTGTGCTCCTTGCTCCTCCAGCACTATCAGCACTGAGACTCTCACCACCATCACTCCCACCATCCACTACACTGCCCTGGGGCTGCACTCTTCCCGTGGGGAGTCACACCACCTCAGCTGCATACACCATCAGCCCCAGCGGTCGGCCCAGCAGCGGCGATTCCTAATGACCGCAAATCCACAGGTGGCGTAGTCGGACGTTATCAACAGCACTTAGCAGACTACCACTGGCCTGACCACCCTGAGCCACGGACCGGGACGCCACTAATACCCCCATCGTTCCCCTATTGCCCGGATCCGAGTGCCCCACGGCCCAGGGGGCGAGTCAGAATTACTTGGTACAGTCATGTTTGTTAAAAGAATTGTACACCCCAGAGTGAATTGTTGGCAAGCAGCACAGCTTGTCAAATCCCGATGGTGTCTAGTGTACACACCATTAAGATTCGGCTCTGCTTTCCGGCTCCAGCAGTTGTCACATGATGACAACTATGCGATTTGCATGCTTGCTATCATGTGCTGACTAGAAGAGAACATTGAGCAAAGCGGTTGAGATTCTAGTATGGAAATCCCATGGCATGATGGCATTATTCTGTCACTATGTGGTGGTATTATGTAGTCATGGCATAGCAGTGTTATTTATTCTTATATAGCAGTATTATTGGTAAAATAGAGTAGGTATTGCAGTAAATCTTGATTTCCTCCAAGTACGGTAATATTTGTAAAAGAGAATGTGGAGCAGCATGGGTCTATATGATTTTAATAGCCAGGGCTGAATTTCAGTCCCAGCTCGGCTCTCATTACCAGACATGATTTAAAGGGAATCTGTCACCACTTTGGAGTTATCAGACCTCTACTATGGCCATACAAGGTATAGAAAAGTAAATCTATACATATCTGTATGGCCCATAGTAGAGGTTTGATTGCAGAGAAAAGCGCTTTAATCAATTCTACTTTGTACAGGCTGGGCGTCCGGGGTACGCCAAGCAATCACCGTCTATGTGCTTATTATTCCCCCAAATCCCTGCCTGTATGCTTAATTATCATATTCCCCCCCTCCCCTGCACATCACATAGTGCTCACATGGAGCGCGCTTTGCTTCATCCCGGCCCCGTGTGCCTGTGCTCTGCGCTGCAGGGTTCTATTGTGCAGGCGCCGGGAAGTGACAGTGACCCCCCCCGGTATGGCCTGCGGGCCATAACTGTTTTAGTTTTCTGTCCACATACATATATGAGGACTTGTTTTTTTGTGAGAAGGTAGCGAGAAAAAATCTGAAGTTCGTAAAATAAAAACATTATCGATTGTGTCAGCATTTTTCGAAATCCGTAAGATTTTCATTTTTCAGTTAATGGACCTGTGTGAGGACTTATTTTTGGCGGGGCAAGACATGGTGTTTATTGATACCATTTTGGGATAGATATGACCTTTTGATCACTTCTTACAGCATGTTTTGTGGTGTTTGAGTGACCAAAAAACACAATTTTGCCATTTTAGAGGTGAAAGATACAGGTGCTCGGTGCTCAGAAACAAATGAGGAGGATCTTCTAGTTGAGGCTTAGAAAGCACAACAAAACAGGTTGTGGTTTCTGACGCGCCCCTGGGCCTGTGTCGCGCTGCGTTGCGCACGCGGGAGCTTACCCGGAGCCGGATCTGTTTAGGGTTGTAGTCTCGTGGCGGTGACCCGGTCCGTGCCCAGGGAGTCAAACTGGACGGCAGTCTGTTAGCGGTAGAAAATGGTTGATGACTACGCCACCCGTTGAATGCAGCCAGGGGGGCTGCTGCTGCAGGGCAGACCGCTGAGGCCGGTGGAAGGATGGTGCAGCGTGATAGTATAACCCCCAACGGGAGGGGTATGGCCTCAGGGCAGCCGACGTGGATGATGGGGGTAGCAGGAACCACTCAGAGACGGTATGGTAGCGTTCAGGGTCTTTACTGGTAACAACGATAGACCCTCCCGGAGTACTTGCTAGCGAACGGGGCCTGGTCAGTCCTTGAGCAGATGGGATCTCCCCTGGCCAGGCGTAGTTGTAGGCCTCCCAAGCTGACTGTACTCTTCTGGCTACCTTGCTAGAAGCTGATGTAAGTAGCCCACGTCCCTGAGTGTACCGTGTGGTGCTCACCCGTATGGCCGGTGACTCGGGGCCTTCTAATGGCTTCCGCTCCACGATGGCGGTGCTGGTCCCACGCGTGTGACCGGGCCTTCGGGCTTCTGGGCCAGGGGACCTGAAATCCCCTGCCTGACGGATTCTGCTGCTGGGTAGAAGTTAGTCCCCACAGCCTCGGACTCCGGGTCCGGTAAAGAATCTTCTTAGTCAGGGCGAGCTCTTTAGCTGCCAGCCCCTGACTCCTTGTGACTCTGCTGCTTCCTATGCTGCTCTTGTCTCTACTCTTCCTGGACTCACTAACCCTGCCTCAGCCCCGGGTTTATACAGGGGAAGTTCTTCCCCTCCCAAGGCTGGGCAGGAGGTGTGGCATGCACAGGATCCCTGACCAAAGGACCTCCCACCTGCTCTCAGACGTAATATCTCTATCACTGTGACAACCAGACCCCTGGGGTGTCACACTCCCCCCTAGTGAAATTTAGTACTCCGGGACTAAACACTTTTTAGAAAAATATAACAAGGTATATCAAAGAACAATAAAATACAATAAGGAAACACAATAAGATGGTCACGGATGTCCGCAACCGGGTGCAGTCTTTGAAGAAAAGCAAAGGTGTCCATTTCACCAACACAGGGAGACGTAACCAGGTAGGGGTCTGTCCTACCCCAAGTCCTTAACAGTCTCTAGTCCATCCTGGGTTACGCTCCAACTATATACAAAGGATTCCCGGTAAATCCACCGAAGACTCCTAAAAACAACTAGAAACACAAAATTACACACAAGCAACAATAAACAGGTAAACATTGTAAAACAACTTAAACATTTAGATCCTCCAACGTGCGGGTAACTGGCCTCTAGTGGCCCTAGTGGACCTACGGAGCTGACTGTCTGGCCCTGAACTACAGGGTGTAGGAGCTGTCAAGGGTAAACTGGGCAGCTGTATACCGGCTCTTTGTCTCACTAGGGGTACGGCAGGCTCACTATAAGCAGAGGGTGGATTCTCCTGTTCCGCTTGGGTGGAGTCTTCTGCCTCCTGGACCGGCTGCTCTTCCAGCTCTACCCGTTGCTCCGTAGGTTCTTGGGATGATGGTTGGAGGAAGGTGAGTACGGGTACCACAACTGCACCATTGACTTGAGTCCAAGACCGAGGGAAGTCCCCGAGCACGGTACTAACCATATCTTCCCTTTCTTCCACGGGTCGATGGTCTTCCTGTTCCTCCTCAGGGTTCCTCAGTTGTTCGGGGCACTTCTTCAGGTGGTCCCGGGATACAATGGCTGTGGTTTCCCCTCCGTCTTTACTGATGGTACAGACCTTCGGGTTCTCGTGGCTTGAGGGCAGTACGGTGTACGGGTCCTTCTCCCACTGGTCGTCCAACTTGTGGAGCCGTCTCTTCCTCTTCAAGACCTGCTCTCCGGGTACCAGGGGAACAGCGGGAGCATACTGGTTGTAAGTCTTCTCTTGTCTTTCCCTAGCCTGACAGAGACTTCGCTCCACGCTCTCCTGTACTTTCCGGTACTGCTGCTGCCTCTCTGTGTCCCAGTCTGTTTCTGGTGAAGTGTCCTCGGGCGTCAGGACTCCCATTTCCAGGTCAACAGGTAACTTACCAGGTCTTGCCCTCATTAGGTAAGCCGGGGTACAGTTGGTGGAACCTACCGGGATGTGGTTGTATAGGTCCACCAGATCGGGCAACTTCTCAGGCCACAGACTGCGTTCTTCCAGGGGCAACGTTTTTAGAAGATCCATTACCACCTGGTTCATTTTCTCACAAAGTCCATTAGTTTGCGGATGGTAGGGTGTCGTCCTTATCTTCCGGCAGCCATACAGATTGCAGAATTCCTGGAAGACCTCCGCTTCAAAGGCAGGTCCCTGGTCCGTCAGCACTTGGTCCGGGTACCCGTGTGGACGGCAAAAGTGCTGCTGGAAGGCTCTAGCTGCTGTTCGAGCCGTTAAGTCCTTGACGGGGACGACAACCAGAAACCGGGAGTAATGATCCACGATGGTTAACGCGTAGACGTAGCCACTTCTGCTGGGGGTCAGTTTTACATGATCCAAGGCTACCAGTTCCAACGGTTGCCGGGTGACGATGGACTGCAGGGGAGTCTTCTGGCTGGCCCGGTCCTTCCTTCTCAGATTGCACGGGCCACAGTCTCTGCACCACTTCTCGATGGTTCCCCTCATGCCTACCCAGTGGAACCGCTCGCGCAGCAGGAACTCCAGCTTTTTCCACCCGAAGTGTCCAGCTCCGTCGTGGTATGCCTCCATCACCATGGCTGCGTCTCTTCGTGGCACCACTACTTGCCAGAGTAGTTCATGCGTCCTGGAGTTAACCATTCTGCGGCACAACTTCCCCTTGTAAAGGAACAGTCGACTCTTCTCTGCCCATAGTTGTTTGGCTTCCTCTGGAGCGTCTGATTCCAGGCTAGCCTCCGGGCGAGTCAGCATCTCCTTCACCAGTCGGACGGCAGGGTCGCTGTCTTGCGTTTCCGCCCAGTTGTAGTGAGGTAAGGGGTTCAACGTAGCAGCCTGCTTACTCCTTACCCGGTGGGAATACTGGATAGTCCCATGACGGTGGAACGCAGGGAGTTCAACTTCTTCCAGTCCCTCCGGATCTTCTCCTCCGTCCGGCAGGTTGGGCATCCTGGACAGGGCGTCCGCGTTGGTATTGGAGCGCCCTGCCCGGTATTTAATTGTGAACTCGTAGTTGGACAGACGGGCCATCCACCTCTGCTCCAGGGCACCGAGTCTTGCCGTGTCCAGGTGTGTCAACGGGTTGTTATCCGTGTATACGGTGAACCGGGAAGAAGCGAGGTAATGCCTAAAGCGCTCGGTGACTGCCCATACCACGGCCAGGAACTCTAGCTTAAATGAGCTGTAATTTTCGGGGTTCCTTTCGGTGGGTCGCAGTTTTCGGCTGGCATAGGAGATTACTCGTTCTCTCCCCTGCTGAATCTGGGACAGTACGGCTCCTAGCCCGATGTTACTGGCGTCGGTGTAGAGGATGAAGGGCTGGCTATAGTCCGGGTACGCCAAGATTTCATCCCCCGTGAGGGCCATCTTCAGCTGGCGGAAGGACTCTTCTTCTAGCTTTTCCCATTTGAAGGGCGGCTTCTGGTTCTTGGCCTTCCGGGACTGGCCTATCAGGAGGTCCTGCATAGGTGCTGCCTTTTTGGTGAAACCGGGAATAAACCTTCGGTAGTAGCCTACCAACCCTAGGAACTGCCGCACTTCTTTTACGCTGGAGGGGCTTGGCCATCCCTTAATTGCGGTGATCTTATCGGGGTCGGGAGCCACTCCGTCAGCGCTCACCACGTGTCCCAGGTATTGCACCTTTGGTTTCAGGAGGTGACACTTGGAGGGTTTCACCTTTAGGCCGTAACTCGCCAGAGCTTCGAACACCTCCGCCAGGTGTTTCAGGTGGTCCTCATAAGTTTTGGAGTATACGATGACATCGTCCAGGTACAACAGGACCGTCTCGAAGTTTCTGTGGCCCAGACAGCACTCCATTAATCGTTGGAAGGTTCCTGGGGCGTTGCAGAGTCCGAACGGCATGCAGGTGAACTCGCTAAGTCCCATCGGGGTGGTGAATGCGGTCTTCTCCCGGTCCGCCTCTGCTACAGGAACCTGCCAGTACCCGCTAGTGAGATCCAAGGTAGAGAAGAAGTTAGCAGATCTTAAAGCAGCCAATGACTCCTCTATCCTTGGTAAGGGGTACGCATCCTTGTGTGTGATACGGTTGATTTTCCGGTAATCTACACACATCCTCATGGTGTTGTCTTTCTTTTTGACTAAAACTAGTGGGGCTGCCCAGGGGCTACAGCTATCCCGGATTACCCCAGCCTCCTTCATGTCTCTAAGCATCCCCTTGGCGTGTTGGTAATGTGCAGGGGGTACGGGTCGATACCTCTCTTTTATGGGAGGATGATCTCCCGTGGGGATGCGGTGTTCTACCCCCTTGACTCGCCCGAAGTCTAACGGGTGTTTACTAAACACTCTCTCATACTCTTGAACCACCCGATAGACTCCTTGTTTCTGGTGTGAGGGAGTGGAGTCAGTACCCAGATGTAGTTGCTGACACCAGTCCTCCATGTCTTTCTTAGAGCCGTTACCTTCCTCCGGGTGAGATGGAGGCAAGGGTTCCACAGATTGTATAGAATTTTGATTAGTGGTATATAATTTGGCTAGCGTGGCATACCGGGGCAGGTACACTTCCCTCTCCCCGATATTTATTATGCGAACGGGCACCCTCCCATGGCGTACATTGACCACCCCCCGTGCTGTCAAAATGGTGGGCCTACTGTCTGAGTAAACTGGTTCTACCATTGCCTGGTAATCTCTACCTCTCAGACCAATAGCTGCCCGGCACCAAATCATCATTTCACTTTTTGGGGGCATGGCAATAGGAAAAGGGTCACACATTCTTACGCTACCAATCTCACCGCCGGAGAGTTCCACTTGTTGCCGTTGCATCAGTGCCCGGATCTCTTTCTGGAGCACCCGCTGCTCGCCGGAGCTGGCATTCTTGGCAACCTGCTGTAAAAGGAAAATCACCTCTGCAAGACAATTTTCAATTACATTAGTTCCTAGAGTTATTTTTGGGTGACTCTCATGTTTGTCAATATCTACAATGATCAGTCCCTGTGCGGCCAGTTCGACTCTACCAATTTTGATGGTCACCTCTTTAAATCCGATCTGTGGCACGGGCTGACCATTGCTGGCGATGATACTCAAGTCGTCGTCAGGGTAGCGGGTAATATCCGAGTCATTCCAGTACTGCTTGAAGAGCACGTACGGGATGGTGGTGACCTGTGACCCGGTGTCCAGTAGGGCACTCATGGGAATGCCATCCAGTACCACAGGCAAGACTGGACGTCCTCCCACATATCTGTCGCGCCAGTTCGATGGGCCTGGTGATCTTTTTCCTGGGGGTTGGCCCTCTACCCCAGGTTGTGCCCGTTTAAAGAACAGTACCTTTCCATATGTCCGGGTTGATTGCAGCGGCGGCAGATGGGTCGTCCGTCCTCGCTGTATCGGTCACTGGGTCTTCCTCTGGCCGGTGGGGTCCTCCTTGGTCGACGCCACGGGATGTCCTCCGGTCCGGATGCCAGCTGGATCTTCCCTGGAGTGGAAACCTGTAAAGACTGCACAGTTCGGGTTAGCGCAGCAACGCTTTTAGCTAGCTCTTGGACCTGATGGTGTAGGTCTGGAGCCGGGTCATTGTCCAAAGCCTGCGCATCAGCTCCCACAGGCCCTGCTGACAAGGGCGCCGCCTCCTGGTAGTAAGTGGTAGTGGGGCGTCTGTGGGTCACAACGCCACCTGGTGCCGGTTCTCGGAGCACCCGGATGGCTCTGTCCTTGAACTGTGCAAATTCTAGATGAGGGTCCTGTAAGGCCATTGCCCGCAACTGGGTGCGGTGGGCATTGCAATATAAACCCTCTATAAATTGTTCGGTCAACAGCCTGTCCTCGTTTCCCACTCCATTAGGGTCGGTCTGCTTAATGGCCCTCAGGGCCTCTTGTAGGTTGAGTGCATAGTCCCTTATACTCTCATGCGCTCGCTGCTTGCACCCGTAGAATCTAAGTTTAATCTCGGCTGAGGTGCGGGTATCAAAGGTGTCCTTCAGCCGGGTTAGTATCCCTGCGACAGTCTTCCTCCCAGGTGGCCAGGATTTTACTTCCCTTTTGGCTGCCCCAGTTAGTTGGGCCACCAGGATGCTCACTTTTTGCTCTTCTGTGAGGGGGTACACCTGGAAGAGGCTATCCAGCTTTTCTCTAAAGTCATGCAGGGTATGTGACTCCCCTGAGTACTGGGGTAGCCAAGCTGCTCCCGGGATATAGGGCATGGTGAAGGGCATAACTGCAACAGCGGTAGCGCTGGCGGGGGTTGAGGCAGTGGAGCTCTCCTCCGTATCCGACATCTTCCTCCCCCCTAGTGGACCGTGGCCTACCTTGCGATGATCCTGTTCCGTAGGCCGCGGCTCCGCAGTGGATCGTCAGGGTTGAGGACCTTCCGTCGCGCTCCTGTGACGTCGGCGTCTGCTGGGCTCCTTCCAGGACCTTACGCAACGTCCAGACGTGAGGCGGGGCTTCAGTTCTCGCGCGCTTTCGGAGTCCACGCCCCTCTTCTTCCCGCGCGGCGTCCTCAAGATGGCGTCCAATGGCGGGAAAACTCCACGGATGGCGGGAAGAAGGCTGAAGATGGCGCCGGATGGCGGGAAACTTCACCGATGGCGGGAAGAAGGCTGAAGATGGCGCCGGATGGCGGGAATCTTCACCGACGGCGGGAATCTTCACCACTGGTAAGTTTGAACAGTCTTTGCTTTTCAGGCACGCAGTACCCGGTGGTTGCGGGCACGTGATCCTGCCGACTACGCCAAAGTTGACGCGCCCCTGGGCCTGTGTCGCGCTGCGTTGCGCACGCGGGAGCTTACCCGGAGCCGGATCTGTTTAGGGTTGTAGTCTCGTGGCGGTGACCCGGTCCGTGCCCAGGGAGTCAAACTGGACGGCAGTCTGTTAGCGGTAGAAAATGGTTGATGACTACGCCACCCGTTGAATGCAGCCAGGGGGGCTGCTGCTGCAGGGCAGACCGCTGAGGCCGGTGGAAGGATGGTGCAGCGTGATAGTATAACCCCCAACGGGAGGGGTATGGCCTCAGGGCAGCCGACGTGGATGATGGGGGTAGCAGGAACCACTCAGAGACGGTATGGTAGCGTTCAGGGTCTTTACTGGTAACAACGATAGACCCTCCCGGAGTACTTGCTAGCGAACGGGGCCTGGTCAGTCCTTGAGCAGATGGGATCTCCCCTGGCCAGGCGTAGTTGTAGGCCTCCCAAGCTGACTGTACTCTTCTGGCTACCTTGCTAGAAGCTGATGTAAGTAGCCCACGTCCCTGAGTGTACCGTGTGGTGCTCACCCGTATGGCCGGTGACTCGGGGCCTTCTAATGGCTTCCGCTCCACGATGGCGGTGCTGGTCCCACGCGTGTGACCGGGCCTTCGGGCTTCTGGGCCAGGGGACCTGAAATCCCCTGCCTGACGGATTCTGCTGCTGGGTAGAAGTTAGTCCCCACAGCCTCGGACTCCGGGTCCGGTAAAGAATCTTCTTAGTCAGGGCGAGCTCTTTAGCTGCCAGCCCCTGACTCCTTGTGACTCTGCTGCTTCCTATGCTGCTCTTGTCTCTACTCTTCCTGGACTCACTAACCCTGCCTCAGCCCCGGGTTTATACAGGGGAAGTTCTTCCCCTCCCAAGGCTGGGCAGGAGGTGTGGCATGCACAGGATCCCTGACCAAAGGACCTCCCACCTGCTCTCAGACGTAATATCTCTATCACTGTGACAACCAGACCCCTGGGGTGTCACATTTCTAAGCCTCCACCAGAAGATTCTTCTCATTTGTTTGGTTGCACCGAGCACCTGGATCTCTCACCTCTAATTGCCTTCTGTTGGAATCTTTCATTGACGATTTCCCTACACCATGCCAAGTTGGGTGGACCCTCTCCTTTCCAGCATTTGTATATGGGGTTGTGCTCTGTCTGCACAACTTCACCAGGTGAGGTACTCTACTTGCCATGATCAAATTGATTTTATACTTACTACGCTCAGAAAGTGCTACCTATTCTCCCTTTTCCACAAGGAATATCCATACATCATACACAATTTCGCCATTTTCATTTTTTTTCTGTTTACGGTATATAGATAGATTGGACTTTTCTGAATGCGATGATATCACATATGTGAATTTTTTATTTTTGAAAATCTTTATTATTAATGGGAGAAGAAGTGCTGTTTCAAAAGTTTATGCTTTTTTAATTTTTTTAATCTTTTTTCTTACTTTTCATTATATTTATTAGTCCCCTTAGGGGACTTGAACTTGCAATTATCTTATCACTTGTACTATGTACAGCAATACCATAGTATACTGCATATAGTAAAAATCATGGTTTTCTTTGAAGCCCGACTACAAGCTGGATTTCAAAGGATCTCAGTGGTTACAGGCATAGAGGTCTTCAATGGACCCTTGTCTGACATAGCAATCCATCGGCGCCCTGCGATTGTATCACGGGCGTTCCAATAGGTGCATAAAATAACTCGCCCCCATGCTGGCATGCTGTTAATGCTGAGGTCAGTGCATAACAGCGGCATTTGACAGGTTAACCGTCACAGGCGGAGCTCCTCTCCACTTGTGGCTATTAGGTGTCACAGCCATTATCTGCTGGGTATTGGTCGGGCTCACCCTGAAACTGACTTATGCTGTTCATGTACGGCAGTGGATGTTGATAACGGATTAATGATCTGCTCTATTACTTATTTGACAAACCTGTCTGTGAGAAAATATAGTTTAATCTAATAAACTATGCTTTTTTCATTGCTTAAAATGGGACATTATACTTGAACTATAACCTTATGGAATAGATGACTTTCTATTAATAAAGGGCTTTTAATATATTTTATCATACTGTATTGCTATAGCATATTGTTTTTACATTATTTTTGCAAATCTGACAGTCTGCTGATTCAGGCAGTGCAAAATATAAACCACAGGTGGTGCCATCTAGTGACAGTTTTATAAATCACACTGAGATCTATCAAATGTTCTTTGGTTCACATTTCATGGTGGAGACTAAGGCTGAGTTCACACGATGCGTTTTTCATGCGTTTCCGCGGCGTTTTTGCAGTTGCGTAAACGCCGCGGAAACGCATGAAAAACGCATGGTAGAAGGGCAGCAATGTTCCCCAATGGAAATCCGCATGTGCTGTGCCCATGATGCGGATTTTTCCGCAGCGTAAACGCTGCGGTCAAAAATCCGCAGCATGTCAACCACTTCGCGGTTGAATGAAGGACCTTCGCTGACGTCAGAGTCATGTGACGGGTCACGTGACGCTGACGTCGGAAGGTCCTACAGTCTTCACTGCCGGCAGCCGGGACCGATGAAGCAGGACACCGGGGGCCATCAGATGGTAACGTATAGATTTATTTTTTATTTTTTGACATCGCACACTATATAAATCCATGCCGGTTGCATGGATTTATATAGTGTGAAGTTGACAAGCACTTTCCAAGTGATGCTAAAATCGCTTGGGAAGCGCTTGTCAACCCGCATGCGGAAATGAAAGTGAAGACCGCTTCATTTCCGCATGTCCCTGGCAGGAAACCGCATGTACAATCCGCATGCGTTTTTTCCTGCCAGAGAGATGCAGAAACGCTCAGGATAAAATCCTGAGCATTTCTGCATCGTGTGCACATACCCTAAAGATGAGCGAATCTGTCAAAATTAAAATTTGCCAAATCGCATGGATATTGATGGGAAATTCAATTTGCAATCAAGTTATTCTCCTCAAATTGAATGTTCTCTCTTAAGCTCTAGGGTCTCTCCAGACCACAGAGCATGATAAATGTAACATGTAAAAAATAAAAAAGAAGCTAACAATCAACTGCTGCTCATCTGTCCCAGCACCCACATTACCTTTGATGCTCACTGCCCACCACCCAGTACTCAGAACCTCTTCTTTCCACAGTCACACCAATGTCTTTACTCAAGAATAAGACTTCTTTGGAGGTCATGGGGCTTGATAATCTCCGGGCACAAGTCAAGACATCACAATGTTATGATGCGCTATGACCTTCATGGCCTGGTTGAGATCCTAGAGGATTGTAGACATCGGTGCACAAATGTGGAAAGAAGAGGCCCTGAGGACCAGATGTCGGGCAATGGGCATCATAGTTGTTGTGCAGGGCAGGTGCAGGTGCTAGTCCAGAGGCTGGATCACAATGTTTTATGTGACATTGTGATTCTATCCTTGACTACTGCTTGGGAGCATATGGGAAAAAGCTTGTTGGCAACTGATGCAATGGATAATACGGTATGTGGTTCAAATCTCATCCAGGACAACATCAGCAAGGAATTTGTATCTTCTCCCGATGTTTGCGTAGGTTTCCTCCAGGTATTCTAGTTTTCTCCCACACTCCTAAGACATACTGATAGGGAATTTGAATTGTGAGCCCCATTGGGGACAGTGATGATAATGTCTGTAAAGCGCTGTGGAATATCATGGCACTATATAAGTAAGCATAATATATAGATAGTGGCATTGCATTCTCATTCACATAGTGGAGGCATTTTAATCATTTGTCCATTGTACATCCACATGCATAAACAAGGTATCTACTAGATCACTGATCATAATCGGTTCCAAACATATGATTTTTGTACATATGTCTATTGTCAATTAGTGCTTGTTTTAACAATTTATCTTTCCACGTAGAATGAGCATTAGTTTGTATACTATTTAATAGCCATCAAATAAACCAGAGAATCTGATAAACTGGCACCTGTCAGAATTATACTGTCCTAACACTGATATATCAAGAAAGCATTTATGTCTGATAAAGTCATTAGACGTTTCCAAACAACTGACCAATGATTTTCCTTAAGCGATTACAATGTGTTTCATCAAACCTTTGTAAAAAAGTTAGCAAAATATTAATGTTGCTATGTTTATGGAATAAAGCAGTGAAACCATGGAGAAGTGAAATTTTTGCTAATGCTAACAACTTTCTCTGGAAAAAAACAAATTATATAACAGTTCATTTATGCCAACATGCAAACTGATGAAAATACAAATTATCTCCAGGCTATTATACTCTTGCATAGTCAAAGTCACAAAGCAATTATTCCTCATAAGGTTAAAGAATTGTCCGACAAAAGTTTTTAATTGTTTTTTTTTAAGGAAAATAAAGAATTTTCAATGCAGTTTAATTTTCACACTGCCAACATTTGCCAGATTTTATTGCCTATCTCATGGACTCATTAGAGAAACCTCTCATATGTAAATGCTGACACTATCCGACACAATCGGTGAGCTTCCTCCTTCTCCCTGTGCTGTGGCGATCAGATGAAAGAGTTGGATGTTTGGCTTGATCAGTTCATTAGGAAGGCCTCTTATTTCACATAGAAGATGGCTAATTTAGTGAAAAATCAGAATCCATAAATGAAGAACACATTCCATAACATATAATTACTCACAAGCATATGAGGGACAAAAGAAGTGCAAAAAAAATTAGAGTACTAATCAATGCAAATAAATGTTGATAATAATACTAACAGTAGATGCAAGAGGAGGCTCACGGCTTATGTATAGTATACGCATTCACACTGAAGATTAGGATTCACTTAGTAACGGAAAAAGTCTTGGTCATATAGGACATATCTACAGTTAGGTTCAGAAATATTTTTAAATATTTGGACAGTGACACAGGTTTTGGCAATTTAGCTGTTTAACAAAATATATTCAATGTACAGTTGTGTAATCAATATGGGCTTAAAGTGCAAACTCTCAGCTTTAATGTGAGGGTATTCACCTCCACATGAGAGTAAGGGTTTAGGAATTACAGGTCTTTACTATTTAGCTGCCTCTTTTTAAAGGGACCGAAAGTAATTGGACAATTATCTCAAAAGCTCTTTAATGGGCTGCATGGGTTATTCTTTCTTTAATCCATCATCAATGAAGCAGGTAAAAGGTCTGGAGATGATTCCAGGTGTGACATTTCCAGTTAAAAGCTGTTGCTATGATCCTATAACATGTGGTCAAATGATCTCTCAGTTGAAGAGAAACAGACCATCATTAAGCTGAAAACAGAAGAAATTTGTCAGAGAGAGAGCAGAAATGTTAGGAGTGGCCAAATCAATAGTTTGGTACATTCAGTAAAAAAAAGAATCGACTGGCAAGCTTGGGAGCTCAAAAAGGCCTAGATGTCTGTAATAGTGGGGAAGGGCGTAGCCTTCCCTTGGTACTGAGATAGTTAAAGGAAGTGTCCCTGAGGTTAGACCTCCCTAACTGGGGTAGACCAAGCTAAGGGGGTTAGCTTTAGCGGTCCAGTTAGTAGAGTAGAGGGGGAACTTTGTGCCCTTAGCAAGCCTAGAGAGATATAGATCTTGTTCCTGGTATAATTCCTTCTGGGCTGTAGTACCTGAAAACAGCCACAAGATGCCACTGTTCTGGGTGCAGATGTCAGGTTGAGTCTGCCAGCAAAGTTATAGACAGTGATGGGTTAAAGTTCTGTAATGACAGCTCACTGAGGGTGGGCATATTCGGAAAGTCTCTGTTTAAGTGTCCAGAATCAGGAAGTGATTCTTGAGTACGAGTTGAGACCTCAAGTTGATCAGACAGCCTGACTATAGTGGCTGCTAGGGTAGACGGGAGCTCGGAACCCTCAGACAGTGAGATCCCAGTGCGCAATTCTCCCCACACAAGAGCACGAGTCCTGTTCGCTCGCCGGAGAAACTCATCAAAGCGTAGTGAGGACACGGGGCACTTCTAGTCTGCAGGAAGCAGAGGAAGCTAAATAGGACTCCAAGCTAAGACGTGAGGGAGAGATATCGGATCCGGTCACTGTCAATACAGAGGAGTCTCTTGGGCCAGGAATTATAGCCACAGAGATGCTCTGCTTAAAGAGGGAACCAGGGCTGAAGCAGTTAACAGCGCCTGTGAGAGAGATGATTGCCTGTCAGGGCTTATCCATTATATCTGACTGTAAATATTGTATATATTCCTTTTTCCCAAGTAAAGTCCAAGTTCTGGCTAAGAACCTCGTGTCCTCTGAAATTATTGCTGCCCTGGTCCCAGAAGAAAATAGCCTGGAGACAGCCGCGATCGGATGGCTTGAAGTAAGTGAAGAGCACTACATACACAGCCACACACCAGAAGGAGGACACGTATTGTCTGTAGGGTGCCATAGCGAGAGGGAGCTACAGCTCGCCCACGACTACCTCGCTGGGGCACCTTACATGTCTACAGCAAAAACAATAATGGTGGATGATCACAGAATCATTTCGACGGTGAAGAAAAACCCCTTCATAACATCCACCCACGTGAAGAACACACTCCAGGAAGGAGGTGTTTCAGGATCTAAGTCTACCATAAAGAGAAGACTTTATGATAGCAAATACAGAGGATTCACCACAAGGTCCAAATTATTCATCAATCTTAAAATTAGAAAGGTAAGATTAGACTCGGCCAAAAAGCATCTAAAGAAGCCACCCAGATTTGGAAAAACAAAACTAAGATTAACTTGTACCAGAATGATGGGAAGAAGAAAGTATTGAGAAGGCTTGGAATGTCTCATGATCTAAAGCACATCCCATCCTCTGTAATACATGGTGGAGGCAGTGTGATGGTATGGGCATGAATGGATTCCCATGGCACTGGGTCATAAGTGTTTATTGATGATGTGACTGAAGACAGAAGCAGTCAAATGAATTCTGAAGTGTACAAGTCTACTCACCTCCCTAAATCTGACATCTTCCTCTCCATTTTTGGCACCACAACAACGCAGAGCCAGCAGGCGCGTTGTCTGGACATTGTGTTTGACACCAATCTTTACTTCACCTTCCATATATAATCTCTTGGCCACTCTTGTCGCTTGTACCTGAAGAACATCGCTAGAATCTGCCCCTTTCTCACCTTGGAAACAACAAAAACCCTCACTGTTGCCCTGATCCACTCCCGCCTTGACTACTGTAACTCTTTATTAATTGGCCTCACCCTCACTCGACTTTCCCCTCTCCAGTCCATCCTTAATGCTGCAGACAGGGTCATCTATTTCGCTAATCGTTACTCAGACTCCTCCGCTCTGTGCCAGTCATTGCACTGGCTGACTATGAATTATAGGATCCAATTTAAATAGCTTGTTTTCACCCACAAAGCTCTCCACAGTGCGGCACCCCCCTACATCTCTTCCATCTTTTCTGTTTATCAGTCTACCCGTTCTCTATGCTCCACAAGCAACTTTCGACTAACATCTGCACTAATCCTTACCTCCCACTCCCGGCTTCAAGACTTCTCCCAAGCTGCACCTATTCTTTGGAATGCTCTACCCCAAGAAATTACCACAACTTACACAGTTTTAGGTGCTCCCTAAAAACACACCTGTTTAGGGTGGCCTATCACATTCCCTAATCAAAGTCCTTTTATATTCTTATAGCCCATTCCTTATTTCTCCAAACATAAGTCTCCACCGAACCCAAAAGCACTACAGCTACTGGTTGGTGATGAGCTCATGCAACCTTTATCTATCCCTCATCTCCTCAAGATGGCTGGACCATCATTGTAAATAAGCCACTGTACTTTGTGTATCCCCCACCTCATTGTAGATTGTAAGCTCTTACGAGCAGGGTCGTCATTATTTTTGCTTTAATTATTGTATTATCTTTAGCTATGTTACTTATGACTGTTGAATATGAACCTCTAAATTGTAAAGCGCTGTGGAATATGTTGGCGCTATATAAATAAAGATTATTATTATTATATATTTTCTGATCAGATCAACCGAATGCAGCAAGGGTGATGGGAATATAAAAGTTATGGAACATAAATTTTATATTCTGCAATGGTCGAGTCAATCACCAGATCTCAACCCCATCGAGCAGAATGGCAGAAAGACCCACAAACAACAACTGAAGTCAGCTGCAGTAACAGCCTGGCAAAGCATCACAAAGGAAGAAACCCAACAAATGGTGACGTCCATGGCTTCCAGCCTTCAGGCAGTCATTGACTGGAAATGATTCTCTACAAAGTATTAAAAATGAACATTTCATTTATGACAAAGTTAATTTGTAAAATTACTTTTAAGCCCCTGAAATTAGGAGGCTTTGTAGAAAAATGTTTGCAATTCCTAAAAGTTTCACAGGATATTTTTCTTCAACCTCTTTAATTAAACCTGAAAGTCTACACTTCAATTCCATCTCAATTGTACCATTTTAAATAAAAATAGTGGCATGCGGAGCCCAATGCATGAAGATTCTGTTACCATCAATATATTTTTGGACCTAGCTGTGTACTCAGTCAGGTCAGATGACTTATGCATGAGGTCATAGGAGCAGAAGGTCTGCAGGGGGCCTAAAAATCGACCAAATCGAAGGGAACAGTGCTGAAATGACATGGGAACAGCATGGGGAAGATCCCTGTAAGCATCTCTGACTCCCAGGTCATTGCTGTGAACAATGTTGTCAGAGTATTACGCCACTTTTACGGACTCACAATAAAACATACAAAAACAAAGCCAAAATGGATTTTCCTGGAAAAAAGGTTATGGGACATTCTTTCCACGGTAATGACTTGTATATAAGGCAAAAAAAAAACCACACAAAAAAAATGCTCCTCCACACCTTGCGCTATGTTCACAGGTAGCGTGCTTTGTTGTTATCATTATTAAGGAGTGGGTCTCCTATACTGTTATTGCATATGCAGTGACTGCAAAGGCTGCCAAAAATTTGGATGTACCCCAATACTCCTTTGAAGTCACATAGAGGAGGGCCTCAGTAAAAAAAATGTTCCCATTATAAAGGAGTGGGTCTCCTATACTGTGATTGCGCATGCAGTAATTGCAAGGGCTGCCAAAAATTTGGACACACAACAATACCCCTTTGAAAAGACGTAGCGGAGATTCTTATTAAAAAAATTGTTCCCATTGTTAAAGGGGTTGTGCTGTACATTAGATTACCCCCCATGTATCTCCCCCCAGGTCCCTAAGACTTTTTGTAAATACCTTCTGCTGTTGATAATGCCTGTTAGCGGCGCTATCGGTGGCCGCTCACAGGCATCATGTGACCCCCGACTGTTGCTGGCTCTGACATCTGCTAATGTCACGACAACTGCTGGCAGCATCCGGGGGTCACGATCTTCCTGGCTCCAGGTGGATGCTAGGCTGTGGGCGGGGTTACCCCCTGTCACACCCGACATCCACCGCGCGCTCTGCCTCTCCTCATTCAGTGGGAAAGCGCACGGTGGATGTCGGGAGTGACACTGGGGGTAACCCCGCCCACAGCCTAGCATCCACCTGGAACCAGGAAGATCGTGACCCCTGGCTGCTGCCAGCAGTTGTCGTGACATTAGCGGATGTCAGAGCCGGCTGCAGCCGGGAGTCATGTGATGCCTGTGAGTGGCCACCGATAGCGCCGCTCACAGGCATTATCAACTGTAGAAGGTATTTACAAAAAGTCTTAGGGACCTGGGGGGAATACATAGGGGGTAATCTAAAGTACCGCACAACCCCTTTAAGGAGTGGGTCTTCTATAGTGGTAATGCCCATGCAGTGACTGCAAGGGCTGCCAAAAATTTGGACACACTCCAATACCCCTTTGAAGAGATGTAGAGGGGGTCCTCATTAAAAAAATTGTTACCATTGTTAAGGAGTGGGTCTCCTATACAGGTATTGTCCATGCACTGAGTGCATGGGCTGAAAAACATTTACCCACGGGGGGAAAGTATACATGAACATACTGTATAACATACACATAAACATACATAAAAAAAATTCCTACGGGCATCATAAACACCCTTAAAAAAATTATGTGGGTGTTGCATATCGGTCACCCTGGTGATATGGTGGTGGAGGATGAGGAGAAGGTGGAGGACAACAGAAAATAGACAAAATAAGAAAGTGTATACCCATGTCTGGGTGTAAAGAGGTGCATGGGAATAGACCCTCCCAAAAAAGCCACTGGATTTGAGTTTATGTTCCGCTGCTATCATTTGGTGGTGTTGAGAAGTCTGGCCTAATCCAGCCCTTGTTCATTTTGATAAGAGTCAGCCTGTCAGCATTTTCAGCTGACAGGCGGATGCACCTATCAGCTATAATGCCTCTGGCTGCTCTAAAAACCAGATCGGACAAAACGCTAGCAGCCAGGACCTCCAAGGCGTACAGAGACAGTTCATGCCACATGTCCAGATTGGATACCCAATAGTAATAAGGCACAGAGGAATCATGGAGGACATTGGTATGGTCAGCAAGGTACTCCTTCAACATCTTCCATAACTTTTCCCTCCTTGTCAGAGTACCCCATGCATGAGGGCCTGAGCGCTGGGAGGGTCTGAGAAAACTGTCCCAGACCTTTTATAATGTTCCCCTGCCTCTGCTGCATCGTATTTGTGTCTCCCTTGTCTGTACTCCTTGGTTGTCCAAGGAACTGTGACGTCTGCCACCAGCGTTTTCAGATGGGAATTTTTTAAATAATTTCTCAACAAGGGCCTTCTGATACTGCAATATTTTACTAGACCTCTCCACCACGGGAAGAGGAAATAAAAAGTTCTCTTGTAGCGTGAGTCTAGAAGTTTGACCAGCCAGTAACTACTGTCAGCCAAAATGTGTACAACGCGAGAGTCACCAGGAAAGGCAGAGGAACATAAAGTCAGCCATGTGTGCCAGCCTGGTAACAGCCAAGTCTTCCCTGTTCTGACCAAGATAATGACTGTCCATGCTCTCCTCCTCATCCTCCTCCTCAGTCTCCCTTTCTTCAGGCCATCCACGCCGAACAGAAGGTATGACAGTTGTGTGGGTAGTATCGTCTGTAGTGCAGGAAACAGCTCCTGTTCCTCATCCTCCTCTTCCTCCTCCTCATTATCACCCAATGCGCTTTGGGATGAGAAGAGGGTGGGCTGTTTGACATCAACCTGTATGGTTCCTTGCTCCATTTCATCGTGCTGTGACTGCAATGCCTCCTCTTTAATTGTGAGTAGCGAGTGTTTCAATAGATGGAGAAGAAGGATGGTGTAGCTAATTATGACATCATCGCCGCTCACCATCTTGGTGGAGTCCTCAAAGTTTTGGAGGACGGCACAGATGTCTGACATCCATGCCCACTCATCAGCTCATATGTGCGGAGGCTGACCTGAATAACGATGGGCGTGTAGAAGCTGGTACTCAACAACTGTCATCTACTGCTCACAAATCTTTCCAACATCTGCAACGTTGAGTTTCAACACGCGGTGACATCGCACACCAGTCGGAGAGCTGGAAGCTGCAAACGCTGCTGAAGCACTGCAAGGGCAGCAGAAGCTGTAGGTGACTTTCAAAAATTGGCACACATGTGGCGTAATTTGACAAGCAGCTCAGGAAGATCAGGGTAGGTTTTAAGAAACCATTGAATAACTAGGTTGAACATATGGGCCAGGCATGGTACGTGTGTGAGCTTGTCTAACTTCAAAGCCACCACCAGGTTCTGGCCATTGTCACACACAACCATGCCTGGCTGTATGTTCAGCGGTGACAGACACAAGTCTGCCTGCTCTTTTACAGATGTCAACAACTCTGCAGCAGTTTGCCATTTTTCATCTAAGCATGTTAGCTTCAGCACAGCCTGTTGCCGCTTGGCCGAGGCAGTGCTTACAGCTCCCAACTGATGTGATAATTTTGAAGATGGAGGCTGAGGAGGAGGAGGTGCAAGAGCTGTAGAATGTTGAGACAACCCTGATTGACCCAGAGCCCCCAGTCGACAGCGTTGGGAGGAAATGTTCCATTCCAGGGTGCGACTGGGTCCCCGCTTACAGTCTGCCATCAGCGAAATGTTCGTCACTGGCCACAAGCACTTTTCCATGTGTCTGTGGTTAGGTGGACCTTCCCAGTAACTGCATTGTTGCGGGCACGGCTAATGTTGTGGGACACGTGCTTGTGTAATGCGGGGAGGGTACACTGGGAGAAATAGTGGTAGCTGGGGACTCAGTACCGAGGGACGGCCGTCGCCATCCGGTTGCGGAACGATTACGTCTCCACGAGCCTAAAAGGCAATATTTCAAGTGCAAGCAGTTGAGAAATGTATGAGTTTAGTAGTGGGGCGTTGGCTGCATATTTGCACTTGCATTCAAGTGCTGGAGTAGGGATAACTGAATGCTGAGCTGGGACAAGGACGTGGATACTGACGGTGATGGTTGCAAGTATGCAATGACAGATGCAGGGCAGGGGTCATATTCGCCTGAGCCATGAACAGAGGATTGGCGTGCATGCACAACAGTGGAACAGGCAGTGGTGTCACCCACAGACACTGTTTCTGGATTCTAGCATTTGGCCCAACTAGTCGGGTGTTTTGCTGTCATGTGCCTGAGCTTGCTAGTGGTAGTCATGCAGGTAGTTTTGCTGCCCCTGCTGATGCTGGCATGGCAGAGGGTGCAACTGGCCTTTTGAAGGTTATCTGGACAGTCTTTAAAAAAGAACCAGACTCTGGAAGACCTAACAGTTGGACTGGCAACTTCCGTAGTGTTGGTGTTCCTGGGAACAGTTGCCCGCCTTGTATCTGTGGCCACCTCACTGCGTGTTTCCACCTCTTATAGTGCTACGCCTCCCTCCCCCTGTGTGCTGTTGTCCTTGTTATGCATGTCACCTTGCCAGGTTGGGTCAGTGACTTCATCGTCCACCACCTTGTCTGTCTTTCACATACTCACCCTGGGCCTCCTCCTGACTTGATGGCAATTGTGTCTCATCATCATCATCCATCTCTTGCAACAGTTTCCCTCTGTCATCATCATGTGACTGTTGCTGCTCAAATATTTGGGCATCGCTACATGCGATCTCCTCTTGCTCCTCTTCAAGTGGGCTGGGCGAGAGGCTCGAATCTATAAATGGAAAAGTGAACAGCTCTTTGGATTGTCGTAGTGTGGGATCAGTTGTCTCTGGGCACTCGACATGGTGGGAGGAAGGAGGATCAAGGTGAGGAATATGTGGTCCAGACTGACGGCTACGAGTCTTGACCGTGTGGAAGATGATGGTGGTGGCAAACTGACTGGAAGCATTATCTGCTATCCAACCAACAACCTGTTCACACTGCTCTGGCTTCAATAGTGGTGTTCCGCGGCCCCCTAGTAATTGGGACAGGAAGGTAGTTCGCCATGATGTGGGTGTTTGTTGTGCTCCCTCAGCAGACGCAATTTCATCTTGCCCACAGCCTCAGCCTCTGTGTGAACCATCACCATCACATCCACTTCCCCGTGTCTTGCCCATTTTAAATGGAGTGTAATATTTGCCCGCTCCAAAAAATGTCATGATTATTACTGCAGTAATATGGGATCATGTCTGATGACCACGGTTTTAGGAAGTGGCCTTTTAAATGTGGTATTGGTCAGTGACCAAGTGTGAATAGGATGAACAACACCCAAGTGGCACACTTTAAATGGAGTGTAATATTTGACACGCTCAAAAAAAATGTCACGATTATTACCACAGTAATATGGGATCACGTCTGAAGATGGAAAAGTTTCTCTGCTTGTACAATACAGTAATGCGAATAAAATTTTAAAAAAATCTGGCTATATTCTGCTAACAATCAAATGGAGCAGTAAAATGGTGTACTGTATTGCTTTTTAAGCAAATAATCAGGATTAAGATTAAAAAAAATTAGCCCTAATATCTGAGGCTATGGATATCTGTAACAGCAGCAGACAGAACGTGCAATGGACCCCATTGTGCTGTATACAGTGTCCACAAACTCTGCCTGCCTAACTCCTGCTATCACCAGTATGCAGCTGGATTAGTCCTTAGAAGGACTATTAGTTCAGATGGATGTATATCTTGCTGTGGAATACCTATACCTAACAAATAAGCCGATAATTTTGCCCCTCACACAGCAGCACCTCTCCCTACACTGCCTGTTTCCAGGGTAGACTGTGACGAGCATAGGGTCACAAGGTCTCATACAGACCCGATGACGCTATGTGGCCAGCCAATCACTGTAATACCACAACCAACATGGCTACGGCATTACAGTGAGTGACAGACAATCCCTGCATGTTAACTGGCTTTCTAAAGAGCGCCAAACATGCGGGGCGGGGAATCGAGCTCCCACCTGAGCATCATTGAAGTACTCACCGAGCTCCAAGCATCTCGAGCATTGAGATGCTCGGGCGAGTACCGAGCAGTGGCGAGCACACTTGCTCATCACTAGAACAGAGATATGAAGGTTTACATGGAGTAAATATCTGTCTGAAAAATCTGATGCGAAATTGTTTCAGAATCTACGGCTGAAATTTGAAAAAAAAATTAATTGGGTATTTGCTACGAATTTGCAGTCTACACAAATGCATTGATATTTTAAAAATTCCTGCTCACTTAATACATAACAAATACATAGCCTTTAAATCTATCAGTAGGTTGGGCATTTTACCCATACTAATTCCCAAACTTAGACAAAAGCTAAGTACTATACACCTTCTCACCATCCTTTTTTATTTTTAATTTCATCCCTAAATGCAAAATTGAGCAGCTTTCTAAATAATTTGTAATAAACATTTTCTGTTGATTCTAAGTATCTGCAAGTCTTTTATCTAGCTGAGTGATTTTGTAAAAATTCTACAAATCTACCAGAGCTTCTGCTTCTGTTTCTAATGATGCTCTTTGTTTCTTCTCCCTGATTTCACTGATTTCAGTTATAGAGATAGCAGAAGAGAGAAGATTGTACAGTGATCTCTACAGCATGTCAAAAGGTGAAATTGTGACGCCCTGCTGTGCATGGAGTCACAGACCAAAAGGGGGTGCATTTCAGGTTTTCTCCACAAGAGGCCCTCAGAGCATACACACACCTCCACCTTCCACCTCAGACCACCAGAGGGAGCCTGATAGTGATATAAATAAGGAAGGTGGAGTGATTCAGCAGTTTAGTGTTTCTGCTCAGACACAGAAGGAGAGAGTCTGGGAGTGAGTTCTCCTCAGGAAGAGAGTGGAGACAGAACAGTCTGGAGCCCACAGCCAGTTCCTGCAGACTGAGACACAGAGGAACAGGTCAGTCTGCAGTGGAGCTTAGTCAGACTCAAGCAGCTCAGGTTAGTGAGCTAGTAGCGTTGCTGACGCTCAGAGAGCAGCAGAAGAGGCAGCCACCTAACTGCCAGTGTGTATAGCCTAGTGAGGGCCCTAGTAGGCTGAAGGCTAGAGGAGTGAGTAGCATTGGGGGCAGAGGATCCTTACCAGCTCACCCCAGAAACCATATCCCGGACACTGTGTCCGAGTCTGCAGGGATTCTTTATACCCAGCAGAAGACAACCAGAACCCCTGGCGAACTACAGGTCCCAGGAATACCAAACGCTGACTGTTATACCAGGGTCAGGAGTTACCGAGGCCCCATATACCAGGGAGTGTGTACTCCAACAGAAGGCCCTACCACAGGATCAGCCGGTGCAGAACAGAGACTAAGTTAGGCCTAGCTCCAGGCAGGCCAGAGACTAACACTAAACGGCGAAGAAACAGGAGGCCCTACACCTGCTCACTGGGGAGAGTCCTGCAGTGCACCCCTCACCCTACAGTGCTCCGGATGGTACCTGCATTTCCACCAGTAAAAGGTACAGAAGCAAACCGTGTGTGTGTGTCCAATGTTCTTCCTGTGACCCGGCTGGGTCACCGCCATATCGTGCACCTCGTCAAACATCGCTACCATGAGGCCTAGCTCCACCTGTGGGGAGCTACACCATCAAAGCTGCCGTAACACCGGCCTCAGTGGACTGTCGCAGCACTGGTGATCCTCACCAGACACCACAGGTGGCGTCACGAACTTTGACATTTTATTTTCCCCTTTTTTAAGAGAGACCGCAGGGTACGGCCCCGGGAGCCGACCACCGCGACATCCCCCAAGACCAGGCATTAAGGCCCGGGCGCCGAGTAGTCCCCATCCCCTGGGCGCCACAGCTCTCTTTCTGGCGTCACGAACAGGATTGCGTGCCCGCGGCAACAGAAGGAGTTGTGCCCGTTGCCACCGGGTACTGTGCGCCTTAAGAAACTGTAAAAAACTCACAGTGGTGAAGCTTTTCCCGCCATTTTCTGGAGTTTCCCGCCATTGGCCGCCATCTTTCCGGTCGCCATGCGAGAAGAAGGGCGTAACCGCGGGAAAACTATAGGGCGTAACCGCTGAAAGCGCGCAAAGTAGAGGACACGCCCCACGCACTGACGCAGCGTCAGGTCCTGGCAGGAAGCCCAAGCGAACGCTCTGACGTGGAACGTAAGCAACGCAAGGTCCTATCAGAAGACCTCCGCCTGCGGAGCTGCGGCCTACAGAAGGAAGGTAGGCCACGGTTCACTAGGGGGGCGCCAAGATGTTGCAGCAACAGCCCGACGTCGCTGACCAGGCTGACAGCCCCGATAATGCACCCGCAGCCGCCGCCGCGCAAGACGGAGCAGCCGCCCCATTACCAGGGCCTTTAGCCCCTATTGTACCATTGACTTTACCGTACATGCCTGGAGCAAAGTGGCTCCCCCAGTACAACGGCAAGCCGGACACCCTGTCCGGATTCAAGCGTAAAATATGCAGCATCCTGGACATGTATTCTATGACCGGCAAACAAAGAGCTGCAGTAGTTGTGGGACAATTGACTGGTGCTGCGGAGAGAGAAGTAGAGACTTGGTCGGCCGCAGACCAGGAATCAGTGTCCACAATTTTCAAAAAGTTACAGACTGCCTTTGAGGACCGCACTGAGGCAGACCTCCGGATGAGGTTCTACCAATGCTCTCAGAAGCCGGAGGACAGCGTTCGGGACTATGCCTGCCGTTTACAAGGTGCCCTGCGAGCTCTAAAACAGGTTAGTCCAATTAGCATAATCAATGAGAGTAAAATGCTAAAAGAACAATTTGTCCGGGGGCTGAGGTCCCAAGCGGAGAGCAGGACTGTGCGTTGGTGGTCCTTGGACCATCCAGATGCTACCTTCGACACCCTTAAGGACATGGCTATCAAGGGACTGCAACCCCTGGAGACAGCAGATACGTCTATCCAGCGTTACCAGGGTGGGGCCACTCCAACGCCAGCAGCACCCACCTTTTCCCCGCTGGCTGCTGAAGCCAAAGTGCAGGCAGCGCCCCCTACTGAGCTGGACTGTCTGCGCTCAGAAGTGCGCCTGCTGACCAAAAACCTGGCCACTGTGATGAGTGCCCTGCAACTACGGACTGATCCAGAGACGGAAGGAAAGATCCTGCTAGCCGACTGCCCTGAGGATGCCCCCTGGATGAACCGGAGGAGAAGGAGGATGTCGCCACCCTGGAGGAAGACAACGCCACCCCCAGGAAGGACCAACAACCAGCGCCATCCTCACCAAGAGTTTGTCTGCCACCGCTGCCAGAAGGCAGGTCACACAGTGCACCAGTGTCCTTTAAACGAGCAAACCCTGGGTCCGAGGGCCAGCACCCAGGAATAGACTCAGCAGGCCCCTCAGACTGGCACCGCAGGTTCGTGGGAGGAAGACCTTTCCTATCCATCATACTTGACGGCATTGCGATACCTGCCCTGCTGGACACCGGATCCCAGGTAACAATCATACCTGATATCCTCTATAGCAAATACTGGTCCATGGACAGTCTCCAACCCCCAAACCCAGACTTTTCAGTATATGCCTCTAACGGCCTCCCTCTTGACCTACTCGGGGTTAAGAATGTAGCAGTAAAAGTGGGGAGAGTGGAGTTAAAGGACCAGGGACTCATTGTAGTGAAGACTGTCAATGAGGAAAATGGACTGAATATGGTACTAGGCACTAACATTGTTGGTAACTGTTTGGAGGAGGTTGTGTTTTTACTCCAACAGCTCGCTGACGTTGCCAGACCAGGGCAGAGGAGAGCGATCCAGAAGGAGATCCGAGCCCTGACGTACCAGCAGCAAGTGCAGCTGACCGGCGGTGAGATTGGTAATGTGCGGGTAACTGACCCGATACCCATTGTAATTCCCCCAATGAGTGAAATGCTTATCTGGTGTAGAGCAGCAATAGGTCTTAAAGGACAGAGCTACCAGGCGGTAGTAGAACCCCTTAGCTCAGAGCACAGACCTACACTCTTAACCGCCAGGGGGGTAGTAGATGTCCGCAATGGGAGGGTGCCCGTCCGTCTTCTTAACTATGGGGAAGACGAGGTTAAATTACCACGTTATGCCACTATTGCCAAACTCTACACTGTAAATAATAACTCTATTCACACGGCGGAGTCCTTAACCTCCCCAGACCAAGTGGAGGATAATGACCCTACAACACAGGAGGGGGATTGGTGTCAACAGCTCCACGTTGGGACAGACACCACTCCTGCCCACCAGAAACAGGGAGTACACCCGGTGGTTCAGGAATACGAGCAGGTATTCAGCAAACACCCGCTTGACTTTGGGAGGATTAAGGGGGTACAACGTCACATCCCCACAGGCAACCATCCCCCCATCAAGGAACGGTACAGGCCTATACCTCCAGCACACTACCAGAAAGCCAAGGAGATGTTGCATGACATGAAGAAGGCAGGGGTAGTAAGGGATAGTTGTAGTCCCTGGGCAGCTCCCCTAGTTCTAGTCAGGAAGAAGGATGGAAGCATGAGAATGTGCGTAGATTACCGTCAAGTAAATCGCATTACACATAAAGATGCATACCCTTTACCACGTATTGAGGAATCCCTGGCTGCCTTGAAGTCTGCAAATTACTTTTCCACCCTTGACCTCACTAGTGGGTACTGGCAAGTAGCTGTGGCTGAGGAGGATCGGGAGAAGACGGCCTTCACCACCCCGATGGGACTCTGCGAGTTCAACAGTATGCCGTTTGGACTCTGCAATGCCCCCGGAACGTTCCAGAGATTGATGGAGTGCTGCCTGGGACACCGCAACTTCGAGACTGTGTTATTATACCTGGATGACTTGATTGTGTACTCCAAGACGTAAGAGGACCACTTGAAGCACCTGGCGGAGGTATTTGAGTCACTGTCCCAGTATGGGATGAAGTTGAAGCCCTCCAAGTGCCACCTGCTCAAGAAGAAGGTACAGTACCTGGGACACATTGTCAGTCCAGAAGGGGTAGCACCAGACCCGGAGAAGGTCACTGCCATCCAGAAATGGCCGGAGCCAAAGAACCTCAAGGAGGTGCGTCAGTTCCTGGGACTGATAGGATACTACCGGAGGTTTGTAAAAGATTACACCAAGAGAGCAGCACATCTGCAAGACCTCCTGGTAGGACAGTCCCCCAAGGGCAGAAATCCCCCGTTCCACTGGGGTAAAGAACAGGCTGAATCATTTCAAGAAATGAAGGAGATCCTGACAGGTGATGAGATCCTAGCCTACCCTGACTACAGCCAACCGTTCCTGCTGTATACTGATGCCAGCAATGAAGGATTGGGAGCTGTCCTAAGTCAGAAGCAGAATGGCCAGGAGAAAGTCATCGCGTATGCAAGCAGGAAGCTCCGCCCGACCGAGAGGAACCCAGAGAACTATAGCAGCTTTAAGTTGGAGTTTCTGGCCTTGGTCTGGGCCATTACGGAAAGGTTCAAGCACTACCTAGCATCCAGCAAGTTCACTGCCTACACTGACAATAACCCCTTAACTCATCTTGAAACAGCCAAGCTGGGAGCCATGGAACAACGATGGATGGCTCGGCTGTCAAACTACCAATTCACCATAAAGTACGGGCAAGCCGCAAGAACGCCAACGCCGATGCCCTGTCCAGGATGCCTCACCAGTCAGACACAGAAGAAGAAGTGGATGACCTGGAAGAGGTTGAACTACCTGCCTTCCACCGGAATGGGATGACCCACGAGCTACGAGCCTCCAGGAGGCAACGCGGTAAGACTTTAAACCCCTTGCCTCACCACAGCTGGAAAGAGACCCAGGACAGCGACCCGGTTGTCAGCCGTATCAAGGAACTGATAACCCAAGAAGGTTCCCCCCTGGAGAAGGATGCGTCTCTCCAAGCAAAGCAGCTGTGCAATGAGAGAAGCTGGCTGTTTATCTACTGTGAGAAGTTGTGCCGGAGGTACGTCAATCCCAAAACCCACGAGATGGTGTGGCAGATAGTGGTCCCCAAGACGGACATCCAGATGGTGTTGGAGGCCTACCACGATCAAGCGGGGCACTTTGGCTGGAAAAAGCTAGAGACCCTGTTGAAGTGCCGATTCTACTGGGTGGGGATGAGCAGCTCCATTGAGAGGTGGTGCAGAGACTGTGGACCCTGTGGCCTCAGAAGAAGAGACTACAGCAGCCAGAAGGCACCTCTGCAACCCATCAAGACGACTCGCCCTTTGGAGATCGTGGCCCTGGACCATGTCAAGTTGTCACCTAGTCGGTCAGGATACTCCTATGCCCTGACCATGGTGGATCACTACTCCAGGTTCCTGGTGGTCGCCCCTGTCAAAGACCTGACAGCAGAGACAGCAGCCAAGACGTTTCAAGCATACTTCTGCAGACCCCATGGATACCCTGAGCAGGTACTGACTGACCAAGGCCCGGCCTTTGAGGCTGAATTGTTCAAAGAGTTCTGCCATCTGTACGGGTGTAAAAAGATCAGGACTACACCGTACCACCCCCAAACTAACGGTCTCTGTGAAAAGATGAACAACATCATCATCGATCTACTGAAGACCATACCACTAGAAGAGCGAAACCAGTGGCCAGACCTACTACCTGACTTAGTGGATCTGTATAATCACATACCAGTAAGCTCCACCAATTGCACTCCGGCATATCTAATGCGGGCAAGACCTGGGAAGTTGCCCATGGACCTGGAGCTTGGTGTGGTAGAACCTGAAGCTGATGCGACCACTGAGGACTGGGACATGGCCAGACAGGAGCAGTACAGAAGAGTACAAGCCTGTGTCGAAGACAGTCTCACTCGGGTGAGGGATAAACAAGAGGCGCAATACAACAGAAGTGCACCAGCAGAACCCTTCACACCAGGAGAAGTGGTATTGAAAAGGAAGCGGAGGAACCACAAGCTTGATGACCAGTGGGAGAGAGAACCCTACACTGTGTTGAATTCAAGGTTTGACAACAGGAAGACGTGTTTGATCGGCAAAGATGGAGGGAGGACCACTGCAACAGTATCTCGGGACCATCTAAAGTTGTGTCCGGATCTGCTAAAACCCCAAGAAGAAGTGACCCTCATCATCCAGGAGGAACCTGAAGAAGCAGTAATCCATACTGACTTAGGTGACTTCCCGGCAGATTGGCCTCAAATAGGAGGAGCGGTGATCGTCCCAGTACTCCACTTCTTCCAGCAACCAGAAAACTCTCTACAGCAAGTTGGACCTGTAAGTGCTGCTGAAGATCCAGCTCAAGAAGGATCTCCGCCTGGAGCAGAGCAAGAAGGCCCAGCCAATGGTACACTTGCCAGTCCCATAGAAGGGTTAAGGCAATTTTACAACTTACCCACACGAAGGGCAGACAGGGTAACTGATGATACAGACATTGATACCCCACAGACCACTGCATTACGCAGATCAGTACGCAGCACAAGAGGTAAACCCCCTGCTAGGTACATTGAATAAAATAGTACAATTTCTGAGAATGTAGATAGTTACCCCTGTGGTATTATGTATTATACTACGTATTGTATTAATGTGTGTAACTTATATTTCTTCCCTTTGAATGGACAATTCAAGTGATATGGACACTGTAACCCTAACCTGTTTATTCCTTATATATGAACTCTGAGGCTGAGGACTTTGTGCAGCCCAAAGATTTTCTTTGTAAATATTTGCGCTCCCTGGAGTGCCCCTTTGAGCAACCTCTCCGGAAGAGACTTGGACTTTCTGGTTGCTCACTGCCTACTGCTTTTGCTATGTATATATATATTTTTATTCATGTTTTGTTATGCAACGTTCAAGTGTTCTAACCTCCCATAAAGGGAAGCTTGTTATTTCTATTGTTACAAAATGTGCTTCAGCCCGGGAGTGCTGATGTCAACTAGGGGGGAATGTGACGCCCTGCTGTGCATTGAATCACAGACCAAAAGGGGGTGCATTTCAGGTTTTCTCCACAAGAGGCCCTCAGAGCATACACACACCTCCACCTTCCACCTCAGACCACCAGAGGGAGCCTGATAGTGATATAAATAAGGAAGGTGGAGTGATTCAGCAGTTTAGTGTTTCTGCTCAGACACAGAAGGAGAGAGTCTAGGAGTGAGTTCTCCTCAGGAAGAGAGTGGAGACAGAACAGTCTGGAGCCCACAGCCAGTTCCTGCAGACTGAGACACAGAGGAACAGGTCAGTCTGCAGTGGAGCTTAGTCAGACTCAAGCACCTCAGGTTAGTGAGCTAGGAGCGTTGCTGACGCTCAGAGAGCAGCAGAAGAGGCAGCCACCTAACTGCCAGTGTGTATAGCCTAGTGAGGGCCCTAGTAGGCCGAAGGCTAGAGGAGTGAGTAGCATTGGGGGCAGAGGAGCCTTACCAGCTCACCCCAGAAACCATATCCCGGACACTGTGTCCGAGTCTGCAGGGATTCTTTATACCCAGCAGAAGACAACCAGAACCCCTGGCGAACTACAGGTCCCAGGAATACCAAACGCTGACTGTTATACCAGGGTCAGGAATTACCGAGGCCCCATATACCAGGGAGTGTGTACTCCAACAGAAGGCCCTACCACAGGATCAGCCGGTGCAGAACAGAGACTAAGTTAGGCCTAGCTCCAGGCAGGCCAGAGACTAACACTAAGCGGCAAAGAAACAGGAGGCCCTACACCTGCTCACTGGGGAGAGTCCTGCAGTGCACCCCTCACCCTACAGTGCTCCGGATGGTACCTGCATTTCCACCAGTAAAAGGTACAGAAGCAAACCGTGTGTGTGTGTCCAATGTTCTTCCTGTGACCCGGCTGGGTCACCGCCATATCGTGCACCTCGTCAAACATCGCTGCCATGAGGCCTAGCTCCACCTGTGGGGATCTACACCATCAAAGCTGCCGTAACACCGGCCTCAGTGGACTGTCGCAGCGCTGGTGATCCTCACCAGACACCACAGGTGGCGTCACGAACTTTGACATTTTATTTTCCCCTTTTTTAAGAGAGACCCCAGGGTACGGCCCCGGGAGCCGACCACCGCGACATCCCCCAAGACCAGGCATTAAGGCCCGGGCGCCGAGTAGTCCCCATCCCCTGGGCGCCACAAAATTATTTCAGGGAGGGCAGAAAAAACAAGTTATAAATAAGGGGTAAGTCATATGAAGAGTGTAGGATAGAAGCTGTGCTGACATATTAGCTATTAAAAACGCAGACTTTACATTCAGCCTATATTACTGGGAGTAACATTACCATAACAGAAAAATCTAAAACTGGTATTAGGCTACAACCTGCATATTAGGGTGTCGGAAATGAATGAAGGGATAAAGATTGTGGACTGGGAATCAATGCAATTTTAGTAACAAAAATAAATCCCGGACATGTAAAAATCAATTTCTCCATATTAAAGGTGTCCGTAGCCTTCAAATGTGCCAAGTCAAGTCAATTTGTACCAGAAAACTGACATCCCTGCCTGTGTTTGATATATTTGTCTTGTGTCTGCTTAATTAATTAAAACACTGTTTTATTCAACCTGGCATTTCTTTTTAGTCTTTGCCACCGTCATTAAAGGGGTTTTCCAATATTAACACACACATTGGAGTGCTAGTAACACAACTATGCAAAAAGAGAGATGGGGCGGAACATTGTGTAATACCGTAAAAACACTGAAAAGTAGAGCAGTTGTAAAAGGTGCTCCTCACCTATAGGAGTTTTGTTGGAAACAGGCTAAACTTTGTGAAGGACATGAGAAATGTTGCTCATTGAGGAGTCTGCAAATCCTTTGATTCTCCATTTAAGGATGATCTTGAGTTCACTCAGGATTGGGATGATTACATGTTAAGCTGCTCCATGGTGATGTTAACAAGGCTTATTCAGAGAAGTGAGGGTCTAGCCTCTAATTCTCTTATACTTGCTAAGGAGAAGATACTATTATTGTTGTTTTGTAATTATTGTTAATACAGATATATAGTTAGATCTACAATTAACAGGTTAAAGAAATTTGAATCAGACATTATACACAATAAAGTAGAGAAGCTGCACAGGACCATCAAGATCATCATCTGGGACATTTAAATCCACAGTCCAGAAACTATTCCCAACCTTCATGATCTTGCTTGATGGTGAGTGCTTTTTCCAGGATAAATATTAGCGGGATAACATCATTGATTCCACATGTCCCTATCGACACATTTTTGGGGCTCTCCAAAGAGCTTCAGTAGGTAACACACATTCCTCATAAGCTGCCAATGTTGGATCTCAAAGTAACCCACACTCCAGTTTGACTGCTACATGATGTAGTCAGTCACCCTTTATGCTGTTCGTACAAATGCTGCAACATATACAGCATTGAATTCCAGCTGGTTGCAATGTTGTAAACAAGGTGGTACTCTGGGAACGTATTTTTTAGCAAAGCAAGAAGGTATGCTTTGCCACATAAAATATATATTTTTATTTTAGGTACCACCTTCCTCAAGCATGTATATTTGTGAAAGAAATATTGCACTATTACAGTGGTATGTAAAAGTTTGAGCACTCCTAGTCAAAATTACTGTTATTGTGATCAGTTAAGCAAGTTAAAGATGAAGTGATCTCTAAAAGGGCTAAAGTTAAAGATGACACATTTCCTTTGCATTCCTGACTATACATATATATATATAAATTTTTTACGTTTTAAAAATTACAGAAAGGAAAATGGGCAGATGCAAAAGTTTGGGCAACCTTGGAGATTTGTGTGCTCAGATAATCACCTGTGCTGTGCTGACTGGCAGAGGACTACCAGTGCAGAGATTCTTAGGCTGTGTGCCCACGTAGCATTTTTCAAGCGTATATGCTGCGGAATTTCCGCAGCGTAAACGCTTGAAAAACGCATGTATATCCGCACCCCATGGTCCCCAATGGGATTCCGCAAGTTCTATGCACATGCTGCGGATTTTTCCGCAGCGTTTATGCCGCGTTCAAAAATCCGCAGCATGTCATTTAATTTTGCGTTTCCGCAAGCGGAATTGCCTTTGTCCAATGCATAAAAAACGCAAGGCAATTCCGCATGTGGAAAACGCGTGATAAACGCGCGAAAAATACGCGATAAACGCGTGCGGAATTCCGCATGCGTTTTTCCGGGAGAGGACTTGCATTTATGCAGCAGAAATTTTCTGCTTCATAAATGCAACGTGGGCACATAGCCTCAGCGAGGCTACTGAGCGTTGCAGAGGCTGCATTTAAGTACAGAGGAGGCAGATAAGTACATAGTTAAACATAATATCATAGTTTAACACAAGAGCATAGTTGGTGTTTTCCTTACTAGCCTTCAATTAGTTGTCCTGTTTTACCTACTGTATATTGTTTATCCCCATTTAATATGTGCTCCATGGACAATGCTACCAGATGTGCATCTTGTAAGATGTATGCATGCCTTGAAAAGCCATTTGAGGGTGAATATGTCTGTGCTTGATGTCAGCGAGTTACATTTTTGGAAGCCCAGATACTACAGGGTGGGCTATTTATATGGATACACCTAAATAAAATGGGAATGGTTGGTGATATCAACTTCCTGTTTGTGGCACATTGTAACGGGTCTGGGAGGCGGAACCTCTGAGCTACTATACAAGGGGGCGGTCCTTGTAAGGGAGCGGGTGGCGACCAGGCAGGCAGTCACAGCAGGTGACCGGGACAGTCTCTAGAAGAACAGGCAGGAGGTCACGGCAAGTGACCGGGGCAGTCTCTGGATGAACGGGCAGATGGTCACGGCAAGTGACCGGGGCAGTCTCTGGGTGAACGGGCAGATGGTCACGGCAAGTGACCGGGGCAGTCTCTGGGTGAACGGGCAGATGGTCACGGCAAGTGGCCGGGGCAGTCTCTGGGTAAAGGGTTGGTACGACCTGTGGCGGCTGATGGTAGACGTGAACTCCCGGGTGAGCAGGCGAGAGTCTCTGGATAAACGGGTGGTCACAGCATGTGACGGCGGAGCCTCCAGGAAGACCAACAGACAGGCGGCAGATGAGCGCTCCCAGGTGAGCGGGCAGAAGTCTCTGGACAGGCGGGTGGTCACAGCACGTGACGGCAGAGCCTCCAGGTAGGCTAGCAGACAGGCAGCAGATGAGCGCTCCCAGGTGAGCGGGCAGGAGTCACTGGACAGGCAGGTGGTCACAGCACGTGACGGCAGAGCCTCCAGGTAGGCTAGCAGGCAGGTAGCAGATGTGCGCTCCCAGGTGAGCGGGCAAGCTGGTCCATAGACAGACTGACAAGAGTTGGAAGGCAGACCGTCGGACCTCAGGCAAGCAGGCAGGTAGTTGATGTGCGCTCCCAGGTGAGCGGGCAAGCTGGTCCTTAGACAGACTGACAGGAGTAGTAAGGCAGACCGTCGGACCTCAGGCTAGCAGGCAGGTAGCAGAATATCAGGCAGGAATAAGACAGCAAGCTGGCAGGAATCTGGCAGGTATCTGGCAGGTAACTGTCAACGGGACCTGAGGGCTGAAGCAGAGTAGTGAACAGTGCAACAACATTGCTCGGGCACCTCCATTTTGGAGGAGGTGCCTTATATATGGTGAAGTCCTCCGGCCATTGGCCGGGGACTCCTTAGGACGGCGCGCGCGGCCCCTTTAAGAGGGAGGGAGAGCGCGCGCCCTAAGCACAGTGGCCGGGAAGGAGCGCGCGCTGCCAGCAGAGCAGGAGGAGGACGCTGGGCACGGAGCAAAGAGGTGAGGGGAACAGCGTCCCTGCCTAGCAGAGGGCAGGGACGCCGGCGCTACAGTACCCCCCCCTTTAGGCCCCCCCTTTTTTAGGCCAGACAGAAATTTAGCAAGGATGAGCGGGGCATGGATGTTCTCCCGGGGCTCCCACGTTCTCTCCTCAGGACCAAACCCCTTCCAATCTACTAGAAAAAAGGTCTTTACTCTTACCCTTTTGGTGGCAAGAATGTTCTCTACCTCAAACTCGTCCTCGGCAGAAACCGGAGCAGGAGGCGTACCTGTAGACTTGGAAAAAGAGTTAAGTACCACAGGTTTGAGGAGAGATACATGGAAGGAGTTAGGGATCCGTAAGTTGGCCGGGAGTTTCAATTTATAGGCCACCGGGTTGATCTGACTGATGACCTCCAGAGGACCGATGAACCGAGGCCCTAACTTGTAAGAAGGTATCTTGAGTCGGACATATTTAGATGAGAGCCAGACTTTATCTCCAGGACGAAATTGTGGAGGATCCAGGCGTTTTTTGTCAGCGTGTCTTTTCATCCGTTCGGACGACTGAAGGAGTGCGGATTGGGTACTCTCCCAAATGGAGGAAAATTTGCTAACGAGAGATTCCGCAGCCGGGTTGTCCACAGAGGTGGAGACAGGAAAAGGAATCCGAGGATGCTGACCGAAGACTACAAAAAACGGGGATTTGGAGGAGGATTCGCTCTCGTGATTGTTATAAGAGAACTCGGCCCATGGTAGGAGATCCACCCAGTCTGAATGATGGGCATTAACGAAGTGCCGGAGGTAACTGGTCAGGTTCTGATTGATCCGCTCCACTTGACCATTGGACTGTGGGTGGTAAGCGGAAGAGAAGTCCAGGGTGACGTCTAGCACTTTACAAGTGGCTCTCCAGAAGCGTGAGGTGAACTGTACCCCACGATCCGACACGATGTGGAGGGGCAGGCCATGAAGACGAAAGATGTGACGAATAAAGTCTTTAGCTAGCTCGGGTGCAGACGGGAGGCCTGGCAGGGGAACGAAATGAGCCATCTTGGAGAAGCGGTCAGCGACCACCCAAATGACCGTACAACCGGCAAAGACTGGGAGGTCAGTTATAAAGTCCATTGCTATATGCTGCCAGGGGGCAGCAGGTACAGAAAGCGGAAGGAGGCGACCGGCTGGCAGATGTCTCGGAACCTTGTTGCGGGCGCAGGACACACAGGCAGAAACAAAGTCTATTACGTCCTTGTGCAGGGTAGGCCACCAGTAGTGCCGGGTAATAAGCTGGAGGGTCTTTTTCTGACCGGCGTGGCCAGCCAGTTTAGACGAGTGACCCCAGTGAAGGATCTTCTCCCGATCAGGTACTGATACGAACGTCTTTCCGGGAGGGAGACGATTTAGACTCACGGGAGCCACCTGCATTACTCTGGCGGGATCGATGATGTGTTTCGGATCTTCCTCGAGATCAGACACCAGAAAGGATCGAGACAAGGCGTCCGCCTTGACGTTTTTGTCAGCCGGGCGAAAATGAAGAACAAAATCAAAGTGAGCAAAAAACAAGGACCACCGGGCTTGGCGCGGGTTAAGTCTCTGGGCATGCTGGAGGTAAGCCAAGTTCTTGTGGTCAGTGTAAATTATTACCAGGTGAAGAGCCCCCTCGAGCAGGTAACGCCACTCCTCCAATGCCAGTTTGATGGCCAATAACTCTCGGTCTCCTATGGAATAATTGCGCTCTGAGGAGGAGAAGAGTTTAGAGAAGAAGCCGCAAGTTACCATCCTCCCGGAAGATGATTTTTGAGTAAGTACCGCTCCGGCTCCAGAGGAGGAGGCGTCAACTTCCAGGAAGAACTGCTTGTTGCCGTCCGGGCGATGCAGCACCGGGGCAGAAGAGAAGGCCTGTTTTAAGGAAAGAAAGGCCTCCTCTGCTTCGGGCGGCCACTCTTTGGGATTAGTACCCTTACGGGTGAGCGCGGAAATTGGGGCAGTCCGGGAAGAGAAGTGCGGTATGAAGAGGCGGTAGTAGTTGGCGAAGCCCAGGAACCGCTGAATGGCCTTCAACCCCTCCGGTCGAGGCCATTTCTCGATGGCAGACAGTTTCTCTGGATCCATTCGTAGGCCGGTCTGAGAAATAATGTAGCCCAAAAACGGAAGCGAGGTCTGCTCAAAGAGGCACTTCTCGTATTTAGCGAAGAGGTGATTCTGCCTGAGCCTGAGCAGGACCTGACGAACGTCCCTCCGGTGAGTCTGGAGATCCGGAGAGAAGACCAAGATGTCGTCCAGGTACACCCCTACGCAGGAGTAGAGAAGGTCCCGGAAGATGTCATTGACCAACTCTTGAAAGACGGCAGGAGCGTTACAGAGACCAAAGGGCATTACCAGATATTCATAGTGGCCGTCCCGGGTGTTGAATGCCGTCTTCCATTCATCCCCCTGACGGATACGAACCAGGTTGTACGCCCCACGGAGGTCCAGTTTGGTGAAGATTCTAGCCCCCCTCAGATGATCAAATAACTCCGGAATGAGCGGAAGGGGGTACTTATCCTTCACCGTGATCTGGTTAAGGCCTCTATAGTCTATACAGGGACGGAGAGAGCCGTCCTTCTTTTTGACGAAAAAGAAGCCTGCTCCCGCCGGGGAGGTAGATTTCCGGATGAATCCCCTGGCCAGATTCTCCTCAATATATTCGGACATCGACCGGGCCTCAGCAGCGGATAATGGATAAATACGCCCACGGGGAGGAGTAGTACCAGGTAACAGGTCGATAGGGCAGTCGTATGGTCTATGAGGGGGTAGTGTCTCTGCCTCCTTTTTATTAAAGACATCAGCATAAGACCAATAAGGAATCGGAAGTCCAGGTAGATTAGCTGGGGTAGGAGAAGGACGGACGGGATGGACGGGAACCAGACAGGTCTTATGGCAGTCCTGTCCCCAGCGAAGGACTTCTCCGGTCTGCCAGTCAAGCACGGGTGCATGTCTCTGGAGCCAAGGTAGACCTAGCAAGAGGGCGTGAGGGAGTCCAGGCAGAACATGAAAGGAGATACTCTCAGAATGCAGCATTCCCACCTGCAGAGTAATGGATTCGGTGATGAGTTGGATGGGGCGTGGTAAGAGACCCCCATCCATGGCAGCAACAGACAAGGGTACAGCCAGAGGATTGGTGGGGAAGCGGTATTTCTCTACCAGGGACTGTGAAATAAGATTCCAGGCTGCTCCAGAGTCAAGTTGGGCTAGTTCGAAATAACGGTTCTCCCCGCAGACGATTGAGACTGACAGCAGCAGAGATGGAGAGGATATATTCTTGTCTAGGTCGACCTCTCTGAGCGAACCTAGACACAGGCGTTTCCCGACCTCTCCGGGCAGGCACGGATCCGGTGCTCCTTACTGCCACAGTAGAAGCAGCTCCCCTCGGCACGGCGTAAGTCCTGACGGGTTTTGACCATCTTGGTCTGGTCGACCTGCATAGGCTCAGGAGAGTGTACCTGGGGAGAGACGGATTTCTGAAAAGTAGGAGCTAGACGTGGAAACCTCCTCTCACGGGTGACCTCTTTGGCACGCTCCTGGAACCGTAGGTCAATCCGGGTGGCAAGAGTTATTAGGTCATCGAGAGTGGTAGGAATGTCCCGACCGGCAAGTTCATCTTTAATACGGCCGGACAGACCCTCCCAGAAGACGGATACCAGAGCGTCATTATCCCAGGCCAGCTCTGAGGCAAGGGTACGGAACCGTATGGCATATTGGCCCACGGTGAGACTTCCCTGACGGAGGCGTAGCAGTGATGATGCGGATGAGGTCTTCCGTCCGGGTTCGTCGAAGACTTTCCGGAAAGCCATGAGAAAGGCAGGCAAGTCGGACGCCAGGGGGTCTCCTCTCTCCCATAGAGGATTTAGCCAGGCCAGGGCCTCCCCGGTGAGATGGGACATGATGAAGGCAATTTTGGCCCGGTCGGAGTTAAACTGGTGGGACAGGAGTTCAAAGTGCAGGGTGCACTGATTTATGAAGCCCCGAGCCTGGGCGGAGTCGCCTCCGAAGCGAGGAGGTGCAGAAAGCCGGGGTCCGGGGTAGGATACCATGGTATTAGTGGACAGCGGAGCTGCCGGATTGCGAGTCATGGCACTGGCGGAGGTTGCTGGCGGAGCAGTCAGAGTGTCCAGGCGAGAATTGACATTCCGCAGGTGACCCAGGATGGACTCCTGTTGGGACCTTTGACGGGACAGTTCATGACACAGGTCCGAGAGCGAGGGAGCTTGGGTGCCACCGGGTTCCATGGCCCGAGCAAACTGTAACGGGTCTGGGAGGCGGAACCTCTGAGCTACTATACAAGGGGGCGGTCCTTGTAAGGGAGCGGGTGGCGACCAGGCAGGCAGTCACAGCAGGTGACCGGGACAGTCTCTAGAAGAACGGGCAGGAGGTCACGGCAAGTGACCGCGGCAGTCTCTGGATGAACGGGCAGATGGTCACGGCAAGTGACCGGGGCAGTCTCTGGGTGATCGGGCAGATGGTCACGGCAAGTGACCGGGGCAGTCTCTGGGTAAAGGGTTGGTACGACCTGTGGTGGCTGATGGTAGACATGAGCTCCCAGGTGAGCAGGCGAGAGTCTCTGGATAAACGGGTGGTCACAGCATGTGACGGCGGAGCCTCCAGGAAGACCAACAGACAGGCAGCAGATGAGCGCTCCCAGGTGAGCGGGCAGAAGTCTCTGGACAGGCGGGTGGTCACAGCACGTGACGGCAGAGCCTCCAGGTAGGCTAGCAGACAGGCAGCAGATGAGCGCTCCCAGGTGAGCGGGCAGGAGTCACTGGACAGGCAGGTGGTCACAGCACGTGACGGCAGAGCCTCCAGGTAGGCTAGCAGGCAGGTAGCAGATGTGCGCTCCCAGGTGAGCGGGCAAGCTGGTCCATAGACAGACTGACAAGAGTTGGAAGGCAGACCGTCGGACCTCAGGCAAGCAGGCAGGTAGTTGATGTGCGCTCCCAGGTGAGCGGGCAAGCTGGTCCTTAGACAGACTGACAGGAGTAGTAAGGCAGACCGTCGGACCTCAGGCTAGCAGGCAGGTAGCAGAATATCAGGCAGGAATAAGACAGCAAGCTGGCAGGAATCTGGCAGGTATCTGGCAGGTAACTGGCAACGGGACCTGAGGGCTGAAGCAGAGTAGTGAACAGTGCAACAACATTGCTCGGGCACCTCCATTTTGGAGGAGGTGCCTTATATATGGTGAAGTCCTCCGGCCATTGGCCGGGGACTCCTTAGGACGGCGCGCGCGGCCCCTTTAAGAGGGAGGGCGAGCGCGCGCGCCCTAAGCACAGTGGCCGGGAAGGAGCGCGCACTGCCAGCAGAGCGGGAGGAGGACGCCGGGCACGGAGCAGAGAGGTGAGGGGAACAGCGTCCCTGCCTAGCAGAGGGCAGGGACGCCGGCGCTACACACATTAGTATATGGGAGGGGGAAAACTTTTCCAGATGGGTGGTGACCATGGTGGCCATTTGAAGTGGGCCATTTTGGATCAAACTTTATTTTTTTCAATGGGAAGAGGGTCATGTGACACATCAGACTTATTGAGAATTTCATAAGAAAAACAATGGTGTGCTTGGTTTTAACGTAACTTTATTCTTTCATGAGTTATTTAAAAGTTTCTCTTTGTTTACAGCCATTGACATATTGCAGAGGTTAACAGAAATAGAATATTGTGTTGATGTCTGGTGAACGCAGTACCCAGGTCATTGCAGCAGATTTCAATGCAAGACACCCTATGAGACCACCCATCTCCCATGCTACAGTTAGCAAACTGCTTGCCAAATTTCGTGAAACAGGTTCAGTGTTGGATTTGCCAAAATGTGAACGCAAGTTAACTGTCACTAATGAAGAAACATCAGTGGCTGTCCTAGCTTCATTCAGCAAGAGCCCACAGCGTAGCACTCGCCGCATGTCACTGGAGAGTGGCATCAGTCGAACATCCCTTCGGCGGATATTAGCTACTCACAAATGGCACCCTTACAAAATCCAGCTGCTGCAGCATCTCAATGAGGATGACCCAGATCGGCGGACTGAATTTGCAGAATGGGCAAAACAAAAATTGGAACAGGACCCTCAGTTTACCCAGAACATTATGTTCAGTGATGAGGCAAACTTTTTTGTGAATGGTGAAGTTAACAAACAAAACCACCACTATTGGTCTGACACTAACCCACTGTGGATAGATCCCTCCAAGACTGTTGGAGCACAAGAATTGATGGCATGGTGTGGTATATGGGGTACAAAAATAGTGGGGCCATTCTTCATCAATGGAAACATCAATGCCACTGGATATCTGAAATTGCTGCATGATGATGTGTTGCCCTCTTTTTGCACTGAAGTTGGCACGTTCCCTGAGTTTTTTAAACAAGATGGTGCACCACCACATTATTGGTGTCAGGTCTGAGCATTCCTACATGAACAGTTTCCTGGAAAGTGGATTGGTCGTCGTGGGCCAGTTGAATTGCCACCAAGGTCTCACGATCTGACCCCCTTAGACTTTTATCTTTTGGGTCATCTGAAGGCAATTGTCTATGCTGTGAAGATACGAGATGTGCAGCATCTGAAACAACGGATACTGGAAGCCTGTGCTAGCATTTCTTCTGCGATGTTGCTATCAGTGTGTCAAGAGTGGGAAAAGAGGGGTGCATTGACAATCCAACACAATGGGCAGCACTTTGAACACATTTTATAAGTGGTCATAAATGTGTAAATAACTCATGAAAGAATAAAGTTATGTTAAAACCTAGCGCACCATTGTTTTTCTTATGAAATTCTCAATAAGTTTGATGTGTCACATGACCCTCTTCCCATTGAAAAAAATAAAGTTGGATCCAAAATGGCCGACTTCAAAATGGCTGCCATGGTCACCACCCATCTGGAAAAGTTTTCCCCCTCCCATATACTAATGTGCCACAAACAGGAAGTTGATATCACCAACCTTTCCCATTTTATTTATGTGTATCCATATAAATGGCCCACCCTGTAGATCTAAATATGCAGCTAGCAACACTCAGGAGGATTGCAAACCTTGAGAGCAGTTTAGAGCTCACTGAGCTTGCGCTGGCTGGGGATAGTTATATGGAGGGTGGATGTGGGGAAGATCAGGACAGAGAAGCATGTAGCTGGGTAATTGTTAAAAGAAGGGGTAGAGGAAAAAGTGTCAGGGAGCCCAGTCCTGATCTGGGGCACAACCTAGTTAATATGCCTGTTTGGCTGATAATAGGAATGCTAGCCCAGAACTAGGATCACTACATCAGGATGTTGCTCCTAGCAACCAGGAAGACGACTGCTGTAGGAAGGAGGAAAATAGGAGCTCAGAAAAGGCCAGACAGATGTTGGTGCTAGGGGACTCTATAATTAGGAGGACAGACAGAGTCATCTGCCGCCGATACCGTGAAAGTCACAGAGTGTGTTGTCTGCCGGGTACTCGGTTTTGACATATTGCGGATTGGATAGACAGATTCCTGGGTGGGGCTGGGGAAATCCCAGCGGTCATGGTATCCATTGGTACCAACGACAAAGTTAGAGGGAGGTGGAAGGTCCTTAAAAATGATTACAGGGAACTAGGATAGAAGCTAAAGATCAGGACCTCCAAGGTGGTGTTTTCAGAAATACTGCCAGTGCAACGAGCATCACTAGAAAAAGCATAGGGAGATAATAAGTGGCTCAGAAATTGGTGCATGAAGAAAGGGCTTGAGTTGATGGAGAATTGGGCCGACTTCTCTGTTGTCTACAGGCTCTTCAGTGGCGACGGGCTGCACCTCACTGGGGGGGAGCGCAGCTGTGCTTTGGAAAAAAATGGTCAGACGGATGGAGTAGCTTTTAAACTAGGATCTGGGGGAGAGAGGGAAGTTGTGCTAAAAAGGGGATAGACAGTAGACAGAGAGAGTGAGTGAGTGAGAGAGTGCTTATTTTCTTATTTTTACAGAGGATGTCTATGCAATTAAAAATATTAAATCTAAAAATTGTGTTTTTAATTTACATATCAACTGATTAGTTACATACAGTGGGGAAAATAAGTATTTGATACACTGACGATTCTGAAAGTTTTCCCACCTACAAATAATGGAGAGGTCTGCAATTTTTATCGTACGTACACTTCAACTGTGAGAGACAGAATCTAAAAATAAAACTAAAAAATCACATTTTATGATTTTTAAATAACTAAATTGCATTTTATTGCATGAAATAAGTATTTGATCATTTACCAACCAGCAAGAATTCTGTCTCTCACTAACGTGTTAATTTTTCTTTAAGAAGCCCTCCTACTCTGCACTCATTACCTGTATTAATTGCACCAGTTTGAACTCGTTACCTTTATAGAAGACACCTGTCCACACAATCAATCACACTTCAACTTCTTCACCATGGCCAAGACCAAAGAGCTGTCTAAGGACACCAGGGGAAAAATTGTGGACCTGCACAAGGCTGGGATGGGCTATAGGACAATAGGCAAGCAGCTTGTTGAGAAGGCAATAACTGTTGGCACAATTATTAGAAAATGGGAAAAAACACAAGATAACTGTCAATCTTCCTCGGTCTAGGGCTCCATGCAAGATCTCGCCTTGTGGGGTAAGAATGATTCTGGGAAAGGTCAGGAATCAGCCGAGAACTACATGGGAGGACCTGGTCAATGATCTGAAGAAAGCTGGGACCACAGACTCAAACATTACCATTAGTAACACACTACACCCTCATGGATTAAAATTCTGCAGGGCACGCAAAGTACCCCTGTTCACGCCAGCACATGTCTAGGCCCGTTTGAAGTTCATCAATGACCATCTGGATAATCCAGAGGAGGAATGGGAGAAGGTCATGTGGTCAGATGAGACCAAAAAAGAACTTTTGGCATCAACTCCTCTCGCCATAATTGGAGGAAGAAGGATGAGTACAACCCCAAGAACATCGTCCCAACCGTGAAACATGGTGGGAGAAACATCATACTTTGGGGGTGATTTTCTGCAAAAGGGACTGGATGACTGCACCGTATTGAACGGAGGATGAATGGGGTCATGTGTCGCAAGATTTTACCCAACAACATCCTTTCCTCAGTAAGAGCATTGAAGATCGGTCATGGCTGGGTCTACCAGCATGACAATGACCTGAAACACACAGCCAAGCAACTAAGGAGTTGCTTCGTAAGAAGCATTTCAAGGTCCTGGATTGGCCTAGCCAGTCTCCAGACCTGAACCCAATAGAAAATCTTTGGCGGGAGCTGAAACTCAATGTTGTCAAGCGACAGCCCTGAAACCTGAATGATCAGTAGAAGATCTGTATGGAGGAGTAGGCCAAAATCCCTGCTGCAGTGTGTGCAAACTTGGTCAAGAACTACAGGAAACGGCTGACTTCTGTAATTGCAAACAAAGGTTTCTGTACCAAATATTAAATGGAATCAGTCCCCCCGGCACTTGTCAGACCTCTAATATGGGCATACAGGTGATAGAAATGCCCTGTGACATGAAGTTCCCATGGCTGGATCCCGCGCCTGCGCAATTTACCTTGTACGCAAGGTGCAGTAATTCCTGCTGTCTATGTTTCCTTATGGAGCAGGAATCTTGTGCGCAGGCACCGGGAAGGCAGAATAACTCGCCAGCGCCTGCACACAAGTTCCCTGCTCCACAAGGATACACAGATGGCAGAAATTACTGCTCCTTGCATGCAAGGTAAATTGCACAGGCGTGGGATCCGGCCATGGGAGCTGCACGTCACAGGGCACTGTGACGTCTAGGGGAGGGGAGAAAAATTATAATTCAAACAGTAGACGGGGATTTGTTCCCGTCCCCCGGACTGGAAGCGTCAAAAACTGGAAAGAATAAAAAGACATTTTTCTGCAACAAGATGACGCGCCCCCAGGGCCGTGTGGTACTCAGTAGCCAGGCCTCCCATTGCCGGGGGATATCACGGTGGCTGGCCTGGTCCGTGGCCCAGGGCGGTGACTCAAAAGGGGGAAATATGAACATATGGGATTTGGGAAAGTTCATGAAGCCACCTGTGGTGTCTGGTGAGGATCACCAGAGCTGCAGCAGTCCTCTGAGGCAGATGTTGGGGCAGCTTATGATGGGACACCTCCCCACAGATGGAGCAGGCCTCACGGCAGTGTAGTAGTAGAGAGCTGGTTGCGCTGGGCGTTGTAGTGCAGGGGGAACGATAGCGCCGATGAAGAATGGACGGAGGAAGTGCAGTGCAGTCATCCATGATTTTACTCACAGTTCTTAAGACACTTCACAGGTGCACTATACAGGTAAAGGCCTCCCGCATAGCGCTGGGTTCACCAGGCAGGGGTTCAATCCTTCCTCAGGCAACTTGGGAATACCTGGCAGAACCCCACTTTCTCGTGTTCCTAATTTTGACCGTCTTCACACTGGTCCTTTTCCCTCCTGCTCTGCGCTGCCCACTCTCAGTCCTGTAAGGTACTCTGAAGTCCCTCCTGTCCGTCGGAGTTACACAGACTTGCTTGACCCTCAGGGGACTAGAATGCCGCAGTGATCCCTCTGTCTTCTGACACATGTGGGGCGTACAGGAGCAGTCCTGCACGTGCCGTACCCCCTGGGATCCTTTCTGTAGAACGGAGCCTACTCCCTGCTCCCCTCCGGGGCCTTCTGACCTGGTCCTACCTGTGGAGCAGATCTCCTAATTAGACTCTGCTCCCGGACTGTTCTTCTGAACTGTCCCGAGCTGTTCTTCTGAACTGCTCCCTAACTCTGATCCTCTCAGTGACTGAACTGTCACCCTAAGATGGCTTCCCTATTTATACTCCTATCAAAGTGCTCCCTCTAACTACTTCCTCCACCCACACCCACTACTGGTTCCCCCTACCTTTGGGTTCTCCCCACTCCAGCCAGGGTCAGGGCTCAGCAGAAAACATACATTGCGTCTTTCCCCTCCAGCCGGCCTGGAGCAGTGTAGTGTTGGATGCAGGTGTTCTGGGGTTCCGTGCAGCACTCCCTCCTTACCTGAGAGAAGGGAGACACCACACCTCAGGGTGAGGTGCAGTACCTCTGTGGCGACTGAACCCTCAGGGGCGCCACAAAGACCTCTAATATGAGGCATACAGGTAAATATAGGTTCACGTTTCTATCACATGTATACCCATATTAGAAGTCTGATAAGTGCCAGGGTGTGACAAATTCCCTTTAAGTTCTATTTTTCTATTGTGTCAAATACTTATTTCATGCAATAAAATGCTAATTAATTATGTAAAAATCCTACAATGTGATTTTCTGGATTTTCTTTTTAGATTCTGTCTCTCACGTGAAGTGTGCCTACGATAAAAATTACAGACCTCTCCATTATTTGTAGGTGGGAAAATTTGCAAAATTGGCAGTGTATCAAATACTTACTTTCCCCATTGCATTTCCTCTAAAACCATATCTTTAAAGAAAAAAGAATATAATAATTCATAAAAAATCATCAGTTAATTCAGGGTTTATCTCTTACAATTCACCAATGAAAACTAGAAAAATATGAACATGAGAGATTCAAGAACTTTGGGAGTAACTCCTCAAGACCTTTTCAACATCCAGAATCTGATGCTAAGCTAATCCTGGTATACATGTATGAAAGACTCGATGCTTACCTGCATACCAAAAGAACAAAAGAGAGGAAAACCTCTACATCACCAGAGCTGCAGCAAATTTTGATCATGCCCCAATACCATACCCCCATCCATTAAAATGTTAGTCAGGTGATGATAGTTGGCAGTCAGACAATGAAGAGGAATCTTGACAGTAAGTATATTACACACTGTCAGGATTCACATCCTACATGAAACAACAGAAACATCCCCTTTAAAAATTGCTTACTCTATTTTTACATTTTTATTTTAATGCAGAAAAATAGTATGCGCTAAGTGTGTGCCACAATGCTAGTTAATGCCCTTCTGCAAAGCCAAATATTACCGTATCGCAATGCCAGCCAGACTGCTCCCTGATATTGTCAAAGAAAGAACTCTCATATGGTAATATTGCAATTGCACTGTTTCCCACCACAATGCCAGAAAGTGCCCCATCACAATGCTGGACAGTGCACCACGATCATGTTTGTCAATACCCTAATGCAATAACAAGTAGCACCCCATCAAAATGCCAGAAAGTGGCACTTTGCAATGCCAGTGTCCCACCCCTATGCAGATACACAAGTGGAGTCAGTGCCTGAAATCAACTTATATATGGCATCTTGCTGTATTGCTAATGAACCGCCACACACACTAACACTAGTCTTTACACTTTATGCTCCCATTCCTTGCATCTCTTTCATAGCACTGTTAATAGCTCTCCGAGTCAAAAGCAAGTGCATTAGCAAGCCTGTTTCAGGGCAAAGCTATGACAGGGGAAGAGAGGAGCTCAAATTGAGAAGAAACTGGCACTGCAGGGGCGATCAATCACAGGAGGCATGTCTGTAGATGCTGAACCCAAACTTGTGCATGTACATTTGCCTGATGAAGGAACTAGACCAGCTCTGAAATGCATAACAAAAACATTAAAGACCCGTTCACCTGACGATTTCTCCAGTGGTATCGCTTGTTTTAAACCTTGGTAGCGCTAAATACACAGCATGCAGAATTATAAGGCAAATGAGTATTTTGATCACATGATACTTTTTATACATGCTGTCCTACTCCAAGCTGCATAGGCTTGAGAGCCAACTACCAATTAAATAAATCTGGTGATGTGCATCTTTGTAATGAGGAGGGGTGTTGACTAATGACATCAACACCCTATATAAGGTGTGCTTAATTATTAGGCAACTTCCTTTCCTTTGGCAAAATGGGTCAGAAGAGAGATTTGACGGGCTCTGAAAAGTCCAAAATTGTGAGGTGTCTTGCAGAGGGATGCAACAGTCATGAAATTTCCAAACTTTTGTAGCATGCTCAACAAACAATCAAGCGTTTCATGGAAAATAGCCAACAGGGTCGCAAGAAGCATGTTGGCCAAAAAGGCGCAAAATAACTGTCCATGAATTGAGGAAAATCAAGCGTGAAGCTGCCAAGATGCCATTCGCCACCAGTTTTGCCATATTTCAGAGCTGCAACGTTACTGGAGTATCAAAAAGCACAAGGTGTGCGACACTCAGGGACATGGCCAAGGTAAGGAAGGCTGAAAAACGACCACCTTTGAACAAGAAACATAATATTAAACATCAAGAATGGGTCAAGAAATATCTCAAGACTGATTTTTCAAAGGTTTTATGGACTGATGAAATGAGAGTGACTCTTGATGGGCCAGAGCCTGGATCAATAAAGGTCAGAGAGCTCCACTCCGACTCAGGCGCCAGCAAGGTGGAGGTGGGGTACGAGTAGGGCTGGTATCATCAAAGATGAACTTGTGGGACCTTTTAGGGTTGAGGATGGAGTGAAGCTCAACTTCCAGACCTACTGCCAGTTTCTGGAAGAGAACTTCTTCAAGTAGTGGTAAGTAAGAAGTCGGAATCGTTCAAGAAAAACATGATTTTCATGCAGGACAGTGCTCCATCACATGCATCCAACTACTTCACAGCGTGGCTGGCCAGTAACGGTCTAAAAGAAGAAAAAATAATGACATGGCCGCCTTGTTCACCTGATCTGAACCCCATAGAGAACCTGCGGTCCATCATAAAATGTGAGATCTACAGGGAGGGAAAACAGTACACCTCTCGGAACAGTGTCTGGGAGGCTGTGGTGACTGCTGCACGCAATGTTGATCGAAAACAGATCAAGCAACTGACAGAATCTATGAATGGAAGGCTGTTGAGTGTCATCATAAAGAAAGGTTGCTATATTGATCACTAATTTTTTGGGTTTTTGTTTTTGCATGTCAGAAATGTTTATTTCTAATTTTGTGCACTGATATTGGTTTACCTGGTGAAAATAAACAAGTGAGATGGGATTATATTTGGTTTTTATTAAGTTGCCTAATAATTCTGCACAGTAATAGTTACCTGCATAAACAGATATCCTCCTAAGATAGCCAAATCTAAAAAAAAAAACACTCCAACTTCCAAAAATATTAAGCTTGGATATTTATGAGTCTTTTGGGTTGATTGAGAACATAGTTGTTGATCAATAATAAAAATAATCCTCTAAAATACAACTTGCCTAATAATTCTGCACACAGTGTACAGCCACCTCTTTCCTTTCAATTTCTTTGTGAGGGGTTGTAAGAGATGGGTGGGATGGGCACTCACAGGGCCGGCATCAGACACTTTCCAGACATGGCCGTGCGCTGTGTGATGTGCGGCTGTGTCTGGTAGTAATGACACGCAGGGGCGACACTGCGCCTTTAATTGTGCTTGTGTGTCGCATCATTACTACCAGACACAGCCGCACAGCGCACAGCGCACGGCTATGTCTGGAAAGTGACAGCACTGGGCCTGATTGGTGGAGCAGCAGCACACTGACCGCACACTGCTGCTGCTGCATGAAGCAGAGCAGGGCTTGAACAGCACCGGCGGCCCTGCACAGATGCCGGGGAAGCGGCCCGGGCCCTGACGGCGAGAGGGCCCCCTGATGGTCCAGGGCCATGTGACATGCCTGAGGCCCTGCACTGCCACATGACTGAGGAGCTGGACGGGACACAGGCCAGGGGGCAAGTGAGCGAGCTTCCCCAATCCACATATAAAAAATATTTCTAATGTGTGTGTGCATGTATAATGTGAATATCTGTGTATGTCAGTATGTATGACTGTGTATATATATATTTATGTCTGTTTTATATGTGTTTTTAAGAATGTGTTCAAATATGTACAGTACAGACCAAAAGTTTGGACACACCTTCTCATTTAAAGATTTTTCTGTATTTTCATGACTTTGAAAATTGTACATTCACACTGAAGGCATCAAAGCTATGAATTAACACATGTGGAATTATATACTTAACAAAAAAGTGTGAAACAACTGAAAATATGTCTTATATTCTAGGTTCTTCAAAGTAGCCACCTTTTGCTTTGATGACTGCTTTGCACACTCTTGGCATTCTCTTGATGAGTTACAAGAGGTAGTCACCGGAAATGGTCTTCCAACAATCTTGAAGGAGTTCCCAGAGATGCTCAGCACTTGTTGGCCCTTTTGCCTTCACTCTGCGGTCCAGCTCACCCCAAACCATCTTGATTGGGTTCAGGTCTGGTGACTGTGGAGGCCAGGTCATCTGGCATAGCACCCCATCACTCTCCTCCTTGGTCAAATAGCCCTTACACAGCCTGGAGGTGTTGTGGGGGTCATTATCCTGTTGAAAAATAAATGATGGTCCAACTAAACGCAAATGGGATGGAATAGCATGCCGCTGCAAGATGCTGTGGTAGCCATGCTGGTTCAGTATGCATTCAATTTTGAATAAATCCCCAACAGTGTCACCAGCAAAGCACCCCTACACCATCACACCTCCTCCTCCATGCTTCACGGTGGGAACCAGGCATGTAGAGTCCATTTGTTCATCTTTTCTGTGTCGCACAAAGACACGGTGGTTGTAACCAAAGATCTCAAATTTGGACTCATCAGACCAAAGCACAGATTTCCACTGGTCTAATTCCTTGTGTTCTTTAGCCCAAACAAGTCTTTCTGCTTGTTGCCTGTCCTTAGCAGTGGTTTCCTAGCAGCTATTTTACCATGAAGGCCTGCTGCACAAAGTCTCCTCTTAACAGTTGTTGTAGAGATGTGTCTGCTGCTAGAACTCTGTGTGGTATTGACCTGGTCCCTAATCTGAGCTGCTGTTAACCTGCGATTTCTGAGGCTGGTGACTCAGATAAACTTATCCTCAGAAGCAGAGGTGATTCTAGGTCTTCCTTTCCTGGGGCGGTCCCCATGTGAGCCAGTTTCTTTGTAGCGCTTGATGGTTTTTGCAGCTGCACTTGGGGACACTTTCAAAGTTTGCCCAATTTTTCGGACTGACTAACATTTCTTAAAGTAATGATGGCCACTCGTTTTTCTTTGCTTAGCTGCTTTTTTCTTGCCATAATACAAATTCTAACAGTCTATTCAGTAGAACTATCAGCTGTGTATCCACCAGACTTCTGCACAACAAAACTGATGGTCCCAACCCCATTTTTAAGGCAAGAAATCCCACTTATTAAACCTGACAGGGCACACCTGTGAAGTGAAAACCATTTCCGGTGACTACCTCTTGAAGCTCATCAAGAGAACGCCAAAAGTGTGCAAAGCAGTCATCAAAGCAAAAGGTGGCTACTTTGAAGAACCTAGAATATAAGACATATTTTCAGATGTTTCACACTTTTTTGTTAAGTATATAATTCCACATGTGTTAATTCATAGCTTTGATGCCTTCAGTGTGAATGTACAATTTTCAAAGTCATGAAAATACAGAAAAATCTTTAAATGAGAAGGTGTGTCCAAACTTTTGGTCTGTACTGTATGTGTATGTATCTGTGCGTGTCTGCGTATTGTGTGTGTATATCTGTGTACAATGTTCATGTGTATATGTGTGTGCATGCCTGTGTACCGTGTGCATGCGCATGTCTGTGCACTGTGTGTGCGTGTCTGCATATTGTGTGCGTGTTTGCGTAATGTGTGCATGTCTGCGTACTGTGTGTGTGTGCATGTCTGCGTACTGTGTGTGCGTGCATGTCTGCGTACTGTGTGTGTGCGTGCATATTTGCATATGTGAAGGATGAGGTGGCAGACTGGGCCCTGTGTTGTATACCTATATTTTTCCGCCGTATCTGTGCATCATGAATCGTGGTATGTGCTAAAGGGGCCCACTGAGACTCTTTCGCCCGGGGCCCACAAAAACCTGGAGCCGGCCCTGGGCACTCACCATATCTCCACCTCAAGGTTGTGGTTCGGCAAGTTAAATGTCCAGTCCAGAGTTTTTTTCTCTGTCTGTGAGTCTGGAGGCAGGAAGCTCCAGAGAATTGTTTATGTGCAACTGTGCTGGGCTCTGTTGATTGTATCCTGAGTGGGCAGATCCCTGCATGCATATGGGCTGTGTTATATGTTATCTTTTGTTTCCCGCTTTTGTCAGAAAGTCCATGTTTGGGTTGTTGAACCCTGTATTGATTTATGCCGTGTTTGAATAAACCAGCAGATTAAACATTCCTGTGTCTATCTCTATAAGCAGCAGAGTGATTCGCATTACCACAGTTGGTGTTTTGAATGTGGCAACATTCCAGGACCATGTGTAGTTGCTACAGAAAACTGTATGTCCTGGGTAAAGGCAGCTATATTGATGGAACAGCAGTCAGACAAAATGGAAAAGCTGATCAAGTACCTGATCCTAAGACAGCAGCAGGAGCTCCAGCTGCACTGAGAGGAGCAGCAGCAACAGCTCCAGCAGCATCAAGAGCAGCAGCTCCAGCAGTATCAAGAACAGCAGCAGTCCAAGTAGGAGACAAATAAACTCTTGATGCAGCAGATGTAAATCCTGGCAGGACATGTCCCCAGCAGAGGAACCGCCCCTCCCCCAAGTCCAGGTTACAATACAGATGTCTGGCGGGCAGTAAGATGGGCCATACAGAAGATGACCTTGGAGGATGATGTGGAAGCTTTTCTCAGTTTCCGAAAGGGTGGCAGATGGGGAGAAACTGCTGTCAGAGTAGTGAGCAGAGGTGCTAGCGCCATATTTGACAGGCAAAACCTAAAAGGCCTATTATAACTTAGCATTGCAGGATACCAAGGAATATGCCAAGTTAAAGTCTGAAATCTTGGCACGCCTGGGATTGACTATGTCCGTTAGAGCCCAACGAGTCCACCACTGGGCATATGCCGGCGACAAACACTCTCACTCGCAGATGTTTGACTTACTGCATCAGGTCCAAAAGTGGTTGCAGCCAGAGTCTTCCACTCCTTCCCAAATGGTTACACGTGTGGTGGTGGACAGATTCATCCACTCTCTTTCCAGGCCAGTGCAGACTTAGGTTGCCCAGGGCGACCCTTGGAACTTGGATGACATAGTTGGCCTAGTAGAGAGGTACCAGGTTGTCGAAAAATCTCTAGGGAAAAAAGACACCATCACTTCCCTGTACTGGAATACTCAAAAGGGGATGGGCTTTCCATGGAGGGGGTCTAGAACCATAAACTGGGGGGTCTAAATTCCACTGAGGCTCCGCCCAAGGCTGTTGTTAAGTATGTGGTCTGTTGGCAATGTCTCAATCCTGGACACATAGCTGCTCTGTGTCATATGTCCTCAGAACCGATGAACTGCAACCTAGGGCAGCATTGTTCTTATTATGCCTATCCGGCCTGCAGTGTGGACTGTCAACCCGTTGAGGGGCCGCAGGCGCGTGCCGTGTCAGTTAATGGTGTAATGGTACTTGGACTCTTGGACTTGGGAAATCTGGTGACTTTGATCAGTGCTACCCTTCCCCACCAGTTATCTCTGACAAATTTAAGGATGTTCGCTGTATACACGGAGATGCCAAGGGGTAGGATTTTTGCTTATTTTGTATCTTATGGCAAACGGGGACCATATTGAGTATTTCAAACAAAAGCCAGATCCCTTGGGAAGAAACCCCATCAAAATCAAAGATGGATGAGTTCCCCCTGTGTGTCCTTGCTGGGAAAAAGGATGAGTCAGTGACTGAGGAGGCCAACCTCCCTGAATTGAGTGTGTCTGGAGAGATCTTTGGGACTTCTTAAATTTGAGACCTTACCTTAAAGGGGACATTTGACAATGTTACTGTCACTAATGGGGTTGTTCAAGAGCCAGGTTCCCACACTTTGAAATTAATTGGAAGTTATTGCATTGGGTAACTAAACTGAGAGGTGGAGAAATCGTGGAGCAGCTGTTGGTTCCAGGTCTCTGATGGAGGAGGGTTTTAGACATGGCATATTTGCATGTTTTGTGGGGACATGCGGGTGTAGAAGAAGCTCAGGAGAGGATAATGTGGAGGTTCTATTGGCCCAGATGCTACCAGGAGATCCTAAATCATTGTAGGTCCTGCCCCATTTGCCAGATAACGGCACAATCTTATTTCCGAAGTCCCCTAGTCCCATTACCAGTTCTAGAGGTCTCATTTGAGAGGATTGCCATGGACATAGTAGGTCTCCTAGTTAAGTCTGCATGGGGACATCAATACATTCTGGTGGTCATGGACTTTGTAACTCGTTACTCTGAGGCTGTACCACTAAGAAACCCATCTGCCAAGAGTATACAGTCATGGCCAAAAGTTTTGAGAATGACACCAAAATTATATTTTCACATGATCTGCTGGCCTCTGGTTTTTATTAGTGTTTGTCTGATGTTTATATCACATACAGATATATAATTGCAATCATATTATGAGTACCAATAGGTTATATTGACAGTTAGAATGAGTTAATGCAGCAAGTCAATATTTGCAGTGTTGCCCCTTCTTCTTCAAGACCTCTGTAATTCTCCCTGGCATGCTCTCAATCAACTTTTGGACCAAATCCTGACTGATAGCAGTCCATTCTTGCATAATCAATGCTTGCATTTTGACAGAATTTGTTGGTTTTTGTTTGTCCACCCGTCTCTTGATGATTGACCACAAGTTCTCAATGGGATTAATATCTGGGGAGTTTCCAGGCCATGGACCCAAAATCTCTATGTTTTGTTCCATGAGCCATTTAGTTATCACCTTTGCTTTATGGCAAGGTGCTCCATCATGCTGGAAAAGGCATTGTTGGGCGCCAAACTGCTCTTGGACGGTTGGGAGAAGTTGCTCTTGGAGGACATTCTGGTACCATTCTTTATTCATGGCTGTATTTTTAGGCAAGACTGTGAGTGAGCCGATTCCCTTGGCTGAGAAGCAACCCCACACATGAATGGTTTCAGGATACTTTACAGTTGGCATGAGACAAGACTGGTGGTAGCGCTCACCTCTTCTTCTCCGAATAAGCTGTTTTCCAGATGTCTCAAACAATCGAAAAGGGGATTCATCAGAGAAAATTACTTTGCCCCAGTCCTCAGCAGTCCACTCCCTGTACCTTTTGCAGAATATCAGTCGGTCCCTGATGTTTTTTCTGGAGAGAAGTGGCTTCTTTGCTGCCCTCCTTGAAACCAGCCCTTGCTCAAAGAGTCTCCGCCTCACAGTGCGTGCAGAAGCACTCACACCAGCCTGCTGCCATTCCTGAGCAAGCTTGGCACTGCTGGTAGTCCGATCCCGCAGCTGAAACAGTTTTAAGATACGGTCCTGGCGCTTGCTGGTCTTTCTTGGGCGCCCTGGAGCCTTTTTGACAACAATGGAAGCTCTCTCCTTGAAGTTCTTGATGATGCGATAGATTGTTGACTGAGGTGCAATCTTTGTAGCCGCGATACTCTTCCCTGTTAGGCCATTTTTGTGCAGTGCAATGATGGCTGCACGTGTTTCTTTAGCGATAACCATGGTTAACTGAAGAGAAACAATGATACCAAGAACCAGCTGTTATGCACACGCCCGGGCTAAGCGGCGTGTGCGTGTGATTGGTAGTGATTCCACTGGACCGTGCCGGAGAGTGAATGCCTGGAGGGGCATGACTAAGTATTCACCCGATCCGACCAGGGTCGCACGACGGCATACGACGCCAGTGCACCAAGGAGGAACCGAGCAGAGGGACCAGGTGCTACTCCAGGACAGACCCCGGACACGGCTGTTGACCCACACAGGGAAATACAGGAACAGGCTGGTAGGCTGGCACACAGACTGGTGGATATAAGCAAACACGGCAGGTATGCAGATGGGTGGATACAGGCGAGTATGCAGGCAGGGAGGTACTGGCCGAAAGGACGGGCTGGAGCACAGAAAGGTTAAGACCCAGTACAGACTGGGTCACAGAACCGCAGATGCGGTAGACAACCACAGCAGAGAGGGAACGCCCGAAGCGGTGGGCAAGAACAGAGCAGGACGGGGCTGCAGGAGCAGCGAGCACAAGCAGGGCAGGACAGGACTGCCGGAGCAGCGAGCACAAGCAGGGCAGGACAGGACTGCCGGAGCAGCGGGCAGAAGCAGGGCAGGACAGGACTGCCGGAGCAGCGGGCAGAAGCAGGGCAGGACAGGACTGCCGGAGCAGCGGGCAGAAGCAGGGCAGGACAGGACTGCCGGAGCAGCGGGCAGAAGCAGGGCAGGACAGGACTGCCGGAGCAGCGGGCAGAAGCAGGGCAGGACAGGACTGCCGGAGCAGCGGGCAGAAGCAGGGCAGGACAGGACTGCCGGAGCAGCGGGCAGAGGAGTCAGAGCAGGCTAGGCTGAGTAGGGGGGACAGGGCTCTGTTCACACGGAACAGACAGGAAGGGAAAGGCAGAGCCAGACACCCACAGGGTACTTGCAGTGAAGTAGCGAGTGGACCACAAACTCACGAACGGGAGTACAGAGACAACAAGCAGGAGTTAGGTACGAGTTCAGACTCTGCAGAAAAAGGAAGGGAACGGACATAGAGGAAAAACAGGTAAAGGATAGGAGAGAGTTCAGACTGGAACTGAGTGTACGGAGGAGACCGACACTGCAGCGGGATACAGGAGCGGGTCTGGGAATACGGCCCCCAGAGAGGCAGGATGAACAGGCAAGGAGCGTGTTCAGACAGGACAGACAAGATACAGGAGCGGGTCTAGGGAACCGGCCCCTAGAAGGCAGGAGGAACAGGCTAGGAGCATGTTCAGACAGGTCAGACAAGATACAGGAACAGGTCTAGGTAATCGGCCCCTAGAAGGCAGGAGGAACAGGCTAGGAGCGTGTTCAGACAGGCCTGGAAATACAGCCTCCAGGATAGGCAGACAAGAGAACACAGAACGGGACCTGGCACCTTCAGAGTGCAAGCACACACTGAAAGAAACACTTATGCTCAGGCAGGGATAGAAGGGAGCTGCTGAGCTATATACCAAGTGACAGACAGCAATAGGCTGAGGACGCACAAGGGGAGTGACCCACAGCAGGTACAAAAGGCAGGAAGTGATCGGGCGCCGCCCTTAAGCAGCAGAAACAGACACAAACAGACAGCATGGAGGGAAGCCAGAGAGACATTCTGGACAGGAGATCAAGTGCGCCCTCTTGCACAGTGGGAAATGGACCACCATGCAAGGACGCCGCCAGGTATGTTACAGTACCTCCCCCCTTACGCCCCCTCTTCTTCAGGCCTGCCAGAATCTTCCGCAGGGAATTCGAGGGCCAGTCGTTCACTGGGTTGGAGGGGGACAGAGACTTAAGGGTAATCTCTGCTTCGAGGTACATCTTGTCAAGCTCACAGGAAGAAATAGACGGGTTATCAGGTACATAATGAGGAAAAGTCACTGTCTCTTTGTTATCTGGTGGTATCCCGGAGGATTCAGGAAACAACTGGAGGTCCTCCGCCGGGTCAGAAGAGTGCAGAGGCTCAGAGAAAACAACTGCTTCAGAGTACACTAGGTCGGACTCACTGGAGGAAGCAGGCGAGGTATCGGGTACCGAGTATAGGAAAGTCTCTGTCCATTCACCACCAGGTGGCACCCCGAAGGGTTCTGGAGACAGCTGGCGGTCCTCCGCCTGGTCAGAGGGGTGTAGAGACTCACGGGTAACCTCTGCTTCAGAGTACACTAGGTCGGACTCACTGGAGGAAGCAGGCGAGGTATCGGGTACCGAGTATAGGAAAGTCTCTGTCCATTCACCACCAGGTGGCACCCCGAAGGGTTCTGGAGACAGCTGGCGGTCCTCCGCCTGGTCAGAGGGGTGTAGAGACTCACGGGTAACCTCTGCTTCAGAGTACACTAGGTCGGACTCACTGGACGAAGCAAGCGAGGTATCAGATCCAGGATATAGGAAAGTCTCTGTCCATTCACCACCAGGTGGCACCCCGAAGGATTCTGAACACAACTGGAGGTCCTCCGCCTGGTCGGAGGGGTGTAGAGACTCAGGAGTAACCTCTGCTTCGGAGTACACTAAGTTGGACTCACTGGACGAAGCGAGCGAGGTATCAGGTACAGAGTATAGGAGAGTCTCTGTCCTTTCGCTACCAGGTAGCACCCCGAAGGGTTCAGGAGACAACTGGAGATCCTCCGCCTGGTCGGAGGGGTGTAGAGACTCGGAGGTAACTACCACTTTGGGGTAAGCATTGTCAGGCTCACAGGACGAAGCGGACAAAGTATTGAGTACCGGGTGTAGAGAAGTCTCTCTCCATTTGTCATCGAGTGGTATCCCGGAGGATTCAGGAGGCAACAGGGGATCCTCGGCCAGGTAGTAGAGGTGCACAGACTCAGAGGAAACCACAGCTTTGGAGCATCCTTGGACATGCACACCGGTTAAAGAGAGAGAAGCATCTGATGCCGGGTGCAGGAAGTTCTCCTGTGTGGAGTCTGGATGGGCAGAAGTCTCTTCAGGCAGGAGAACTGGTGCACTACCCACGCACATTACCCATTGGGGTTTCTCCGGGATACAGGGAGATGAAGCTTCAGTAGGGACTTCAAGGTTGGGGTCAGGAGGTCTCAGGGAGGACAGACCCTGGCGTGACGGCTTGCCTCTAAGTCTAGCACGTCTGGACTGCCTCTTGAGGTTGAGAGAAGTATTCCGGAAAGCGTAGTCACCCTGTGAGGATTCTGGGTGGGCAGTAGTCTCATTGGGCTGGAGGACTATTGCGCTACCCACACACATTACCCATTGGGGCTGCTCCAGGATATTGGGAAGTGAAGCTTCAGCAGGAGCCTCCGGGTTAGGATCATCGAAGACCACTAGAAAGGCCACCAGGAAGGCCATTAGGTCCCGGAGGATCGGATCCTGTGTTTCATATAGGGGGTTGATCCATTCCAAGGCATCACCCGCCAGGTAAGACATCATAAAGGCCACTTTAGCCCAATCGGAAGGAAAATAAAGAGGGTAGGCCTTAAAGTGTAACATGCATTGCTCCACAAATGCACGACACTGTCTTGGATCCCCATAGTAACGTGGCGGATCCGCAGGAACGAGAGCTGATAGATCCATCTGGACGGTGCGTAATTCGCCTGGAACTCAGCTAAGGGAAAAAAAATTTATTTATTTATTTTAATGCATGTATTCGCTGGAAAAACTTCTCAGAGAGCGAAGGCCGTGGGGCTCAACGGGAACCATGGCCTGAGCATGCTGTTATGCACACGCCCGGGCTAAGCGGCGTGTGCGTGTGATTGGTAGTGATTCCACTGGACCGTGCCGGAGAGTGAATGCCTGGAGGGGCGTGACTAAGTATTCACCCGATCCGACCAGGGTCGCACGACGGCATACAACGCCAGTGCACCAAGGAGGAACCGAGCAGAGGGACCAGGTGCTACTCCAGGACAGACCCCGGACACGGCTGTTGACCCACACAGGGAAATACAGGAACAGGCTGGTAGGCTGGCACACAGACTGGTGGATATAAGCAAACACGGCAGGTATGCAGATGGGTGGATACAGGCGAGTATGCAGGCAGGGAGGTACTGGCCGAAAGGACGGGCTGGAGCACAGAAAGGTTAAGACCCAGTACAGACTGGGTCACAGAACCGCAGATGCGGTAGACAACCACAGCAGAGAGGGAACGCCCGAAGCGGTGGGCAAGAACAGAGCAGGACGGGGCTGCAGGAGCAGCGAGCACAAGCAGGGCAGGACAGGACTGCCGGAGCAGCGAGCACAAGCAGGGCAGGACAGGACTGCCGGAGCAGCGGGCAGAAGCAGGGCAGGACAGGACTGCCGGAGCAGCGGGCAGAAGCAGGGCAGGACAGGACTGCCGGAGCAGTGGGCAGAAGCAGGGCAGGACAGGACTGCCGGAGCAGCGGGCAGAAGCAGGGCAGGACAGGACTGCCGGAGCAGCGGGCAGAAGCAGGGCAGGACAGGACTGCCGGAGCAGCGGGCAGAAGCAGGGCAGGACAGGACTGCCGGAGCAGCGGGCAGAAGCAGGGCAGGACAGGACTGCCGGAGCAGCGGGCAGAAGCAGGGCAGGACAGGACTGCCGGAGCAGCGGGCAGAGGAGTCAGAGCAGGCTAGGCTGAGTAGGGGGGACAGGGCTCTGTTCACACGGAACAGACAGGAAGGGAAAGGCAGAGCCAGACACCCACAGGGTACTTGCAGTGAAGTAGCGAGTGGACCACAAACTCACGAACGGGAGTACAGAGACAACAAGCAGGAGTTAGGTACGAGTTCAGACTCTGCAGAAAAAGGAAGGGAACGGACATAGAGGAAAAACAGGTAAAGGATAGGAGAGAGTTCAGACTGGAACTGAGTGTACGGAGGAGACCGACACTGCAGCGGGATACAGGAGCGGGTCTGGGAATACGGCCCCCAGAGAGGCAGGATGAACAGGCAAGGAGCGTGTTCAGACAGGACAGACAAGATACAGGAGCGGGTCTAGGGAACCGGCCCCTAGAAGGCAGGAGGAACAGGCTAGGAGCGTGTTCAGACAGGTCAGACAAGATACAGGAACAGGTCTAGGTAATCGGCCCCTAGAAGGCAGGAGGAACAGGCTAGGAGCGTGTTCAGACAGGCCTGGAAATACAGCCTCCAGGATAGGCAGACAAGAGAACACAGAACGGGACCTGGCACCTTCAGAGTGCAAGCACACACTGAAAGAAACACTTATGCTCAGGCAGGGATAGAAGGGAGCTGCTGAGCTATATACCAAGTGACAGACAGCAATAGGCTGAGGACGCACAAGGGGAGTGACCCACAGCAGGTACAAAAGGCAGGAAGTGATCGGGCGCCGCCCTTAAGCAGCAGAAACAGACACAAACAGACAGCATGGAGGGAAGCCAGAGAGACATTCTGGACAGGAGATCAAGTGCGCCCTCTTGCACAGTGGGAAATGGACCACCATGCAAGGACGCCGCCAGGTATGTTACACCAGCCTCCTTTTAAAGTGTCCAGTGATGTCATTCTTACTTAATCATGACTGATTGATCGCCAGCCCTGTCCTCATCAACACCCACACCTGTGTTAATGGATCAATCACTAAAACGATGTTAGCTGCTCCTTTTAAGGCAGGACTGCAATGATGTTGAAATGTGTTTTGGGGGTTAAAGTTCATTTTCTGGGCAAATATTGACTTTGCAAGTACAGTAATTGCTGTTAAGCTGATCACTCTTTGACATTCAGGAGTATATGCAAATTGCCATTACAAAAAATGAAGCAGTAAACTTTGGAAAAATTACTATTTGTCTCATTCTCAATACTTTTGGCCATGACTGTAGCCCAAGAGCTTGTACATATTTTTTTTAGAATGGGCCTATAAAAGGAGATCTTGACATGCCAAGAGACACCCTTCATGAGCAAAGTGATGAAGGAGCTGTGTAAGGTCTTCCAGATTGCCCAGCTGCGAGCATCCGTCTACCATCTGCAGACAGATGGCCTAGTGGAGCACTTCAATAAGACCTAAAAGGCGATGCTCAAGAAGGTCATTAAGACGGATGGTCGAGACTGGGACTATCTGCTTCTGTTCCTGCCATTTGAGCTTTGTTCAAGCTAATATATGGTCAACATCCGCGAGATCTCCTAGATATTGCCAAGGAAACGTGGGAAGCCAAGGTCATGCCCCACCGGAGCATTTTAGAGCATGTCGTCCAGATGCAGGAGAGAATCTCTTCCAGGCACAGGAGGCACTTAATCAACTAATTGCAATGCTAAACCTGTTTGGTTGACACCTTCTGTGAAGTGTATATAACTGTTTGACTACATTGTGCATGTACATATGCCTGATGAAGGAGCTAGACCAGCTCTGAAATGTGTAGCAAAAACATTAAAGACCCGTTCACATGGCAATTTCTCCAGTGGTATTGCTTGTTTTAAACCTTGGTAGCGCTAAATACAGACACCTCTTTCCTTTCAATTTCTTTGTGAGTGGTTGTAAGAGATGGGTGGGATGAACACTCATCATATCTCCACCTCAAGGGTCTGGTTCGGCAAGTTAAGTGTCCTGTCCAGAGTTTTTTTCTCTGTCTGTGAGTCTGGAGGCAGGAAGCTCCAGAGAAGTGTTTATGAGCAACTGTGCTGGATTTTGATGATTGTACCCTGAGCGGGCACATGCCCGCAGGCATATGGACTGTGCTATATGTTATCTTTTGTTTCCTGCTTTTGCTAGAAAGGCCGTATTTGTGTTGTTGAACTCTGTATTGGAACACACAGGAACGTTTCTTCTACTGGTTTATTTAATATGGCATAATATTTGAATAAACCAGTAGAAGAAACGTTCCTGTGTCTACCTCTGTGAACAGCTGAGTGAGTCGCATTACCCCAATATATATACAGTTATATGAAAAAGTTTGGGCACCCCTATTAATCTTAAGCTTAATGTTTTATAAACATTGGTGTTTTTGCAACAGCTGTTTCAGTTTGATATATGTAATAACTGTTGGACACAGTAATGTTTCTGCCTTGAAATGAGGTTTATTGTACTAACAGAAAATGTGCAATCTGCATTCAAACAAAATTTCACAGGTGCATAAGTATGGGCACCTCACCAGAAAAGTGACATTAATATTTAGTAGATCCTCCTTTTGCAAAAATAACAGCCTCTAGTCGCTTCCTGTAGCTTTTAATGATTTCCTGGATCCTGGATGAAGGTATTTTTGACCATTCCTCTTTACAAAACAATTCCAGTTCAGTTAAGTTTGATGGTCGCCGAGCATGGACAGCCCTCTTCAAATGATCCCACAGATGTTCAATGATATTCAGGTCTGGGGACTGGGATGGCCATTCCAGAACATTGTAATTGTTCCTCTGCATGAATGCCTGAGTAGATTTGGAGCGGTGTTTTGGATCATTGTCTAGCTGAAAGATCCATCCCCTGCTTAACTTCAACTTTGTCACTGATTCTTGAACATTATTGTCAAGAATCTGCTGATATTGAGTGGAATCCATGCGTCCCTCAACTTTAACAAGATTCCCGGTGCCGGCATTGGCCACACAGCCCCAAAGCATGATGGAACCTCCACCAAATTTTAGTGTGGGTAGCAAGTGTTTTTCTTGGAATGCTGTGCTTTTTTGCCGCCATGCATAATGCCTTTTTGTATGACCAAAAACTCAATCTTGGTTTCATCAGTCCACATGACCTTCTTCCAAAAAGAAATTGGCTTCTCCAAATGTGTTTTTGCATACCTCAGCCGACTCTGTTTGTGGCGTGCTTGCAGAAATGGCTTCTTTCGCATCACTCTCCCATACAGCTTCTCCTTGTGCAAAGTGCGTTGTATAGTTGACCGATACACAGTGACACCATCTGCAGCAAGTTGATGCTGCAGCTCTGTGGAGGTGGTCTGAGGATTGTCCTTGACTGATCTCACCATTCTTCTTCTCTGCCTTTCTGATGTTTTTCTTGGCCTGCCACTTCTGGCCTTAACAAGAACGGTCCCTGTGTTCTTCCATTTCCTTACTATGTTCCTCACAGTGGAAACTGACAGGTTAAATCTCTGAGACAGCTTTTTGTATCCTTCCCCTGAACAACTATGTTGAATAATCTTTGTTTTCAGATCATTTGACAGTTGTTTTGAGGAGCCCATGATGCCACTCTTCAGAGGAGATTCAAACAGGAGAACAACTTGCAAGTGGCCACTTTAAGTAGCTTTTCTCATGATTGCATACACCTGGCTATGAAGTTACAAAACCAAAAAAAGTTCTTTAGTAAGTCAGTAAAAAGTAGGTAGGAGTATTTAAAACAAGAAAATGATAAGGGTGCCCATACTTATGCACCTGTCAAATTTTGTTTGAATGCAGATTGCACATTTTCTGTTAGTACAATAAATCTCATTTCAAGGCAGAAACATTACTGTGTCCAACAGTTATTACATATATCAAACTGAAATAGCTGTTGCAAAAACACCAATTTTTATAAAACATTAAGCTTAAGATTAATAGGGGTGCCCAAACTTTCATATAACTGTATATACTGTATATATATATATATACTAGCTATTGAACCCGTTCTTCGTCCAGGTGAAGAGCATTTTTATGCAAACCGCGCTATCCGGTGCCATATTTTTGCAGACACTGTGTCTGTGAATTCATATATACAGTATTTTCAATAAAATGGTGCATGAGATCGCGATATGCGCACATGCTAACTCCGACACCATTTTATTTAAGTATTGGTGATGGCCGGCATGTGCACGCTGAAATGTTGAAGTTTTTTCAATAAAATGGTGCTGGAGTTGACACTAGCGCATCCTGCAATATCCGGCACCATTTTATTGAAGACTCTGTGTGGTTTGTTACAGATTAGCATATGGGCATATTGTCATTGTAACGGGTCTGGGAGGTGGAACCTCTGAGCAACTATACAAGGGGGCGTTCCTTGTAAGGAAGCGGGTGGCTCCCAGGGAAGACGGGCAGGTAGTCACGGCAAGTGACAGGGACAGTCTCTGGATAGAAGGGCAGGTAGTCCCGGCAAGTGACAGGGACAGTCTCTGGGTATAAGGGCAGGTAGTCACGGCAAGTGACAGGGACAGTCTCTGGGTAGAAGGACAGCAGGCAGGTGGCTGGTGAGCGCTCCCAGGTGCGCGGGCGAGAGTCTCTGGACAGGCAGGTGGTCACGGCAAGTGACGGCAGAGCCTCCTGGTAGACTAGCAGACAGGTAGCAGGTGGACGCTCCCAGGTGAGCAAGCAAGAGTCTCTGGACAGGCAGGTGGTAACGGCAAGTGACGGCAGAGCCTCCAGGTAGGCTAGCAGGCAGGTAGCAGGTGAGCGCTCCCAGGTGAGCGGGCAGGCTGGTCCATAGACAGACTGACAGGTGTCGGAAGGCAGACCGTCGGACCGCAGGCTTGCAAGCAGGTAAGCGGATATCAGGCAGGTATCAAGCAGTAATCTGGCAGGTGACTGGCAGGTAACTGGTAACGGGACCTGAGGGCTGAAGCAGAGTGAAGGCTTTGCAACAACATTGCTCGGGCCCCTCCATTTTGGAGGAGGTGCCTTATATATGGTGAAGTCCTCCGGCCATTGGCCGGGGACTCCTTAGGACGGTGCGCGCGGCCCCTTTAAGAGAGGGGGAGCGCGCGCGCGCCCTAAGCACCGTGACCGGGAAGCAGCGCGCGCTGCCAGCAGAGCGGGAGGAAGACACCGGGCACGGAGCGGAGAGGTGAGGGGAACAGCGTCCCTGCCTAGCAGGAGGCAGGGACGCCGACGCTACAGTACCCCCCCCTTTAGGCCCCCCCTTTTTTAGGCCAGAGAGAAATTTATCAAGGATGAGAGGGGCATGGATGTTCTCCCGGGGCTCCCACGTTCTCTCCTCAGGACCAGACCCCTTCCAATCTACCAGAAAAAAAGTTTTTCCTCTTACCCTTTTGGTGGCCAGAATGTTCTCTACCTCAAACTCGTTCTCAGCGGAAACCGGAGCAGGGGGCGTACCTGTAGACTTGGAAAAAGAGTTAAGTACCACGGGTTTGAGGAGAGATACATGGAAGGAGTTAGGGATCCGTAAGTTGGTCGGGAGATTCAATTTATAGGCCACCGGATTGATTTGTTTGATAACTTCCAGTGGGCCGATGAACCGAGGCCCTAACTTGTAGGAGGGAATCTTGAGCCGGACATACTTGGAAGAGAGCCAGACTTTATCTCCAGGACGGATTTGTGGAGGATCCAGGCATTTTTTGTCAGCGTGTTTTTTCATCCGCTCGGACGACTGAAGGAGTGCGGATCGGGTACTCTCCCAAATGGAGGAGAATTCGCTAATGAGAGATTCCGCAGCCGGATTGTCCACCGAGGTGGAGACGGGAAATGGGATCCGAGGATGCTGACCGAAGACTACAAAAAACGGGGATTTGGAGGAAGATTCGCTCTCGTGATTATTGTAAGAGAATTCGGCCCATGATAGGAGATCCACCCAGTCCGAATGGTGGGCATTAACGAAGTGCCGGAGGTAACTGGTCAGGATCTGATTGATCCGCTCCACTTGACCATTGGACTGTGGGTGGTAAGCGGAGGAGAAGTCCAGGGTGATGTCAAGCAGCTTACATGTGGCTCTCCAGAAGCGTGAGGGGAACTGAACCCCACGATCCGACACGATGTGGAGGGGCAGGCCATGGAGACGGAAGATGTGGCGGATAAAGTCTTCAGCCAGTTCGGGTGCAGACGGGAGACCCGGCAGGGGAATGAAGTGCGCCATCTTGGAAAAGCGGTCAGCGACCACCCAAATGACCGTACAACCGGCAGAGACAGGGAGATCCGTTATAAAGTCCATAGCTATATGCTGCCATGGGGCAGCAGGTACTGGAAGAGGAAGGAGGCGACCGGCTGGCAGGTGTCTCGGAACTTTGTTGCGGGCACAGGACACACAGGCTGAAACAAAGTCTATTACATCCTTGTGCAGGGTAGGCCACCAGTAATGCCGGATAATAAGCTGGAGGGTCTTTTTCAGACCGGCGTGGCAAGCTAGCTTAGACGAGTGACCCCAGAGTAGGACCTTCTTCCGATCAGGTACTGTTACGAATGTCTTACCGGGAGGGAGACTATTTAGATTCACGGGAGCCACCTGCATTACTCTGGCGGGATCAATGATGTGCTTCGGTTCCTCCTCTAGATCAGACACCAGGAAGGATCGGGACAAGGCGTCAGCTTTGATGTTTTTGTCTGCCGGGCGAAAATGAAGAACGAAATCAAAGCGGGCAAAAAACAAGGACCACCGGGCTTGGCGCTGGTTAAGTCTCTGGGCGCTCTGGAGGTAAGCCAAGTTCTTGTGGTCCGTGTAAATAATTACCGGGTGAAGAGCCCCCTCGAGCAGGTAACGCCAGTCCTCCAGTGCCAGCTTAATGACCAATAACTCTCGATCACCTATAGAATAATTGCGCTCAGAAGAGGAGAAGAGTTTGGAGAAGAAGCCGCAAGTTACCATTCTTCCGGAAGGCGATTTTTGGGTAAGTACCGCTCCGGCTCCAGAGGAGGAGGCGTCAACTTCCAGGAAGAATTGTTTGTTGCCGTCCGGACGATGCAGCATCAGGGTGGAAGAGAAAGCCTGTTTTAAGGAAAGAAAGGCTTCCTCTGCTTCGGGCGGCCACTCTCTGGGATTAGTGCCCTTACGGGTGAGCGCAGAGATTGGGGCAGTCCGGGAAGAGAAGTGCGGTATGAAGAGGCGGTAGTAGTTGGCGAAACCCAGGAACCGCTGAATAGCTTTCAACCCCTCTGGTCGGGGCCACTTCTGGATGGCAGACAGTTTCTCAGGATCCATTCGTAGGCCGGTCTGAGAGATTATGTAGCCCAGAAACGGAAGCGAGGTCTGCTCAAAGAGGCACTTCTCATATTTAGCGTAGAGGTTGTTCTGCCTGAGCCTGAGCAGAACCTGACGAACATCCCTCCGGTGTGTGGGGAGATCCGGAGAGAAGACCAAGATGTCGTCCAGGTACACCACTACGCAGGAGTAGAGAAGGTCCCGGAAGATGTCATTGACCAACTCTTGAAAGATGGCGGGAGCGTTACAGAGACCGAAGGGCATTACCAGGTATTCATAGTGGCCGTTCCGGGTGTTGAATGCTGTCTTCCATTCATCCCCCTGACGGATACGGACCAGGTTATACGCCCCACGGAGGTCCAGCTTGGTGAAGATTCTAGCCCCCCTCAGACGGTCAAATAATTCCGGAATGAGCGGAAGGGGGTATTTATTCTTCACCGTGATCTGGTTAAGGCCTCTATAGTCTATACAGGGACGGAGTGAGCCGTCCTTCTTTTTGACGAAGAAGAAGCCTGCTCCCACCGGGGAAGTAGATTTCCGGATGAATCCCCGGGCCAGATTCTCCTCAATATATTCTGACATGGATCGGGTCTCAGCAGCGGACAAAGGGTAAATGCGCCCACGGGGAGGAGTAGCGCCGGGCATCAGGTCGATTGGGCAGTCGTATGGTCTATGAGGGGGTAATGTCTCTGCCTCCTTTTTATTAAAGACGTCCGCATACGACCAATAAGTAGCCGGAAGACCAGGTACATTGGCTGGAGTAGGAGAAGGAAGGACAGGATGGACGGGAACTAAACAAGTCTTATGGCAGTCCTGTCCCCAGCGAAGAACTTCTCCGGTCTGCCATTCAAGCACGGGTGCATGTCTCTGAAGCCAAGGTAGGCCTAGTAAGAGGGCGTGAGAGAGTCCAGGCAGAACATGAAAGAAGATGCTCTCAGAGTGCAGCATTCCCACCTGCAGGGTTATGGATTCGGTGATGAGTTGGATGGGATGTGGAAAGAGGCCCCCATCCACGGCAGCGACAGATAAGGGTACAGCTAGAGGTTTGGTGGGAATGCGGTATTTCTCTACCAGAGACTGAGAAATGAGATTTCCGGAAGCTCCAGAGTCAAGCTGGGCTAGTTCAAAATAACGGTTCTCCCTGCAGATGATAGAGACCGACAGCAACAGAGATGGAGAGGGTTTACTCTTGTCTAGGACGACCTCTCTGAGCGATCCTAGACACAGGCGTTTCCCGACCTCTCCGGGCAGGAACGGATCCGGTGCTCCTTACTGCCACAGTAGAAGTAGCTCCCCTCGGCTCGGCGTAACTCTTGACGGGTTTTGACCATCTTGGTCTGGTCGACCTGCATAGGCTCAGGTGAGTGCGCCTGGGTAGTAATGGGAGAAGTGACAGGTTTCTGGAAGGTAGGGGCTAGACGTGGAAACCTCCTCTCATGGGTGACCTCTTTGGCGTGCTCCTGGAACCGGATGTCAATCCGGGTGGCAAGTGTTATTAAGTCGTCGAGAGTGGTAGGAATGTCCCGACCGGCGAGTTAATCTTTAATATGGCCGGACAGACCCTCCCAAAAGACAGACACCAGGGCGTCGTTATCCCAGGCCAGCTCCGAAGCAAGGGTACGGAACCGTATGGCGTATTGGCCCACGGAGAGATTTCCTTGACGGAGGCGTAGCAGAGATGATGCGGATGAGGTCTTCCGTCCTGGTTCGTCGAAGACTTTCCGGAAGGCCATGAGAAAGGCTGGCAGGTTGGACACCAGGGGGTCTCCTCTCTCCCATAGAGGATTTAGCCAAGCCAGTGACTCTCCCGTGAGATGGGACATGATGAAGGCTACTCTGGCTCGGTCGCTGGAAAACTGGTGTGACAACAATTCGAAGCGCAGAGTGCACTGGTTAATGAAGCCCTGTGCCTGGCTGGGATCTCCGCCAAAACGAGGAGGGGCGGAGAGGCGGGGACCGGGAAGAGATGCCATGGTGTTGATGGGCTGCAGCGGTGCCGGGGTAGTAAGTGTGCGAGTGGAGGCAGCTCCCGAAGAGGTAGTCAATGTGTCCAGGCGGGAGTTAACACCACGCAGGTGACTCAGGATGGACTCCTGTTGGGACCTCTGACGGGAAAGCTCATGACATAGGTCCGAGAGCGAGGGAGCTTGGGTGCCACCGGGTTCCATGGCCCGAGCAAACTGTAACGGGTCTGGGAGGTGGAACCTCTGAGCAACTATACAAGGGGGCGGTCCTTGTAAGGAAGCGGGTGGCTCCCAGGGAAGACGGGCAGGTAGTCACGGCAAGTGACAGGGACAGTCTCTGGGTAGAAGGGCAGGTAGTCACGGCAAGTGACAGGGACAGTCTCTGGGTAGAAGGGCAGGTAGTCACGGCAAGTGACAGGGACAGTCTCTGGGTAGAAGGACAGCAGGTAGGTGGCTGGTGAGCGCTCCCAGGTGAGCGGGCGAGAGTCTCTGGACAGGCAGGTGGTCACAGCAAGTGACGGCAGAGCCTCCAGGTAAACTAGCAGACAGGTAGCAGGTAGTGTTGAGCCACCCCCGTAGTGTTCGGGTTCGGTTCGGTTCGTCGAACACCGGGATGTTCGAGGAACTGTTCGTCGAACACCATAGAACACCGTCGAACACTGTTAAAACCAATGGCAGGCAAACAAAAACACATAGAAACACATAGAAAACACCTTCAAAGGTGTCCAAAAGCTGACAAACTGCTCAGAAGACGCTTTCTTTAAAAAAGCCGGCCGGCAATTCAGCAGCGGCATACACCGGTACCCGACAATTTAGACAAGAAGGAATAGAGCCTCACACATAGATTAGATAGATAGAAACATGTCAGTCACATATATATGAAGTACAGTGACAGTGTTGCTTACTGTACTTGTCATTTAGTGTAAAGGATTTATTAAAAAATATATTAGTGTTTTCATGCACTGTCTCTTTAAAAAAGCCGGCCGGCAATTCAGCATCTGTACCCAACAATTTATGACAGACAGAATAGAGCTTCACACATAGATTAGATAGATAGAAACATGTCAGTCACATATATATGAAGTACAGTGACAGTGTTGGTTACTGTACTTGTCATTTAGTATTAAAATAAAGGATTTATTATTAAAAAAAATTGGCGTGGGGTTCCCCTTAATTTTAGTCTCTAGTGGAGGTTAAGCAGACAGCTGGGGCAGATGTTTGAAGCCTGGGAAGGGGGTAATACCCACGGAGCTTCCCAGGCTACTAATATCAGCCCCCAGCTGAATACATAGCCTTTACTAGCTATTAAAATGGGGGACCCCCCCAAAAAAATGACGTGGGGTCCCCCCTAATTTAATAGCTAGCAAAGGCTAGGCAGACAGCTGGGGGCTGATATTAATAGCCCAGGAAGGGAGCCATGAATATTGGCCCCCTCCCATGCTAGAAACACCAGCCGTCAGCCGCCCCAGAAATGGCGCATTCATAGGATGCGCCAATTCTGGCACTTAGCCTCGCTCTTCCACGCTGCCCTGGTGCGGTGGCAGTGGGGTAATAGGGCTGGGGTTGATGTCAGCTTATTATGCCAGCTGACATCATGCCCAGGTTAGTAATGGAGAGGCGTCTATAAGACACCCCCATTACTAACCCCATAGTCAAAGTTAAAAGAAAACACAAACACCCAGAATAAAGTCCTTTAATTGAAATAAAGACACAATCCTTTATTGTTCTAAATTAAACCATACTTACCGTCACGCCCATTCCAGCTGAAGCCAACGATCTCCTGCAATAAAAGAAAAATAATAAAGCAACATCATCCTTACCTTTCCATGGTTCCCACGACAGCTTCAGCTCTGCTACATCGAGATGACAGGCTGGACCGCAGCAGAACGCTGCCATCCAGCCTGTCATCCCGCAGACACTGAGAAGCGCAGGCATGCTTGCGCTCCTCAGTGTCTGACTGTGACGGCATCCAGATGAGCCGACAATGAACTCGGCGCACCTCATGTACGTCACTGACAGCGTGGGAGAATTCTCGCGCTGAGTGCAGGAGAATTTTCCCACGCTGTCAGTGACGTGCATGAGGCTGATATTTAAATTTGGCGCACAAATCGGTGATTGGTCGCGGGCAGCGTCCGCGACCAATCAGCACAGTAGTGTTTAACTTTGGCGGCAAGATCAGTGATTGGTCGCGGTCAAGACGGCGACCAATCACCGATTTGTGCGGCACATTTAAATAGCGGCCGCGACCAATTGGATGTCAGCGCCGCTCCCCGGTCCTCCCTTCACACCCTAGCCGCATGGATGTCAGCGGCGCTGCCTGGTTGGATACTTCCGCTCCGAGAACCCGGGACATGAGCGGGTACTTGCAGCAGAAGTATCTCGACCCGCAGCGCCGCTCCCCGGTCCTCCCTTCACACCCTAGCTGCTGATCTCCCCACAGTATCCGCATGGTGTTACAAAGGTCCGGACATTTGTGTTAAAAATCGCTGATTGGTCGCTGGCGCTGCCCGCGACCAATCACCGATTTGGGCGCCAAATTTAAATATCGGCCGCGACCAATCACCCATCTTGGCTCCACATTTAAACACCGCTGTACTGATTGGTCGCGGACGCTATATAAATGTGGCGCCAAAATCGGTGATTGGTCGCGCCCAGCGTCGGCGACCAATCAGCTCAGCGGTGTTTAAATGTGGAACCAAGATCGGTGATTGGTTGCGGCCGATATTTAAATTTGGCGCCCAAATCGGTGATTGGTCGCTGGCAGCGCCAGCGACCAATCAGCGATTTTTAACACAAATGTCCGGATCTTTGTAACACCATGCGGATACTGTGGGGACATCAGCGGCTAGGGTGTCAAGGGAGGACCGGGGAGCTGCGCTGCGGGTCGGGATACTTCTGCTGCGACCAGTCGCTCATGTCCCGGGTTCTCGCAGCGGAAGTATCCAACCAGGCAGCGGCGCTCCCCGGTCCTCACCAATACGATTAGCTGATTGGTCGCGCTCTCCGCACGCGACCAATCAGTGATCTTGGCGCTAAAGTTAAACACCGCTCTGCTGATTGGTCGCGGACGCTGCCCGCGACCAATCACCGATTTGGGCGCCACATTTAAATAGCGGCCGCGACCAATCAGCGAGCTTGGCGCCAACTTTAAACAACGCTCTGCTGATTGGTCGCGGACCCCAGACGCGTCCAATCAGTGAGATTGGCGCCAAATTTAAACAACGCTCTGCTGATTGGTCGCGGACTCCAGCCGCGACCAATCAGCGAGATTGGCACCAAATTTAAACCCCGCTCTGCTAATTGGTCGCGGATGCCGGCCGTGACTAATCAGCATTATTGGCGCCAAATTTAAACACCGCTCTGCTGATTGATCGCGGTCGCCGTCCGCGACCAATCAGCAGTATTGGCGCCAAATTTAAACCCTGCTCGGCTGATTGGTCACGGTTGCCGGCCACGACAAATCAGCAGTATTGGCGTCAAATTTAAACCCCGCTCTGCTGATTGGTCACAGTTGCCGGCCGCGACCAATTAGCGATTTTGGCGCCAAATTTAAACCCCGCTCTGCTGATTGGTCGCGACCGCCGGCCGTGACTAATCAACATTGTTGCCGCCAAATTTAAACACCGCTCTGCTGAATGGTCGCGGTCGTGACCAATCACCATTATTGGCGCCAAATTTAAACACCGCTTTGCTAATTGGTTGCGACGGCAACCAATCAGCATTATTGACGCAAAATGTAAACACCGCTTTGCTGATTGGTCGCGACCGCGACCAATCAGCATTATTGGCGCAAAATTTAAACCCCGCTCTGCTGATTAGTCGTGACCGCCGGCCGTGACCAATCAGCGATATAGTCGCCAAATTTCAACACCGCTTTGCTGATTGGTCGCGGTTGCTGGCCGCGACCAGTCAGCGATTTTGGCGCCAAATTTAAACACCGCTCTGCTGATTGCGTCGGGTCTGCCGCATACATATTCTAGAATACCCGATGCGTTAGAATCGGGCCACCATCTAGTTTCATGAAATAATTTTAAAAAAAATTGACGTGGGGCTTCGCCCTATATTTGTGTCCAGCCAGGTACAGCAGGCAGGAACGGGCTGCCCCCAACCACCAGCTGCCTATTTGTACCTGGCCGGACACAACAATATAGGGAAGCCCTTTTTTTCTTAATTATTTCATGAATTTCATGAAATAATTTAAAAAAAAAATACGTGGGGCTTCGCCCTATTTTTGTGTCCAGCCAGGTACAACTAGGCAGCTGGGGGCTGGAATCTGCAGCGCAGGGAGGCCCAAGCTTTCTGGGTCCCCCCCGCTGCAAAATGCAGTCCGCAGCCACCCCGGAAAATGGCGCATTCATAGAAGCGCCATCTTCTGGCGCTGTACCCAACTCATCCAGGGCCCTGGTGCGGTGGCTCACTGGGTAATAAAGGGGTTAGGGCCAGCTTGGCATTATCAGCTGGCCCTAAGCCCGAAATTCATGGGGTCACGCCAATATTAGACATGACCGCCATGAATTTCTAGTAAAGTATTTAAAAAAAACACAAACACCCAGAAAAAAGTCCTTTAATTGAAATAAACACACAATTCTTTATTGTTCTAAATTAAACCATACTTACCGTCACGTCCATTCCAGCTGAAGCCAATGTCTTCTGCAATAAAAGTAAAATAATTAAGCAACCTCATCCTTACCTTTCCATGGTTCCCACGACAGCTTCAGCTCTGCTACATCGAGATGACAGGCTGGACCGCAGCAGAACGCTGCCATCCAGCCTGTCATCCCGCAGACACTGAGAAGCGCAGGCATGCTTGCGCTCTGCAGTGTCTGGCTGTGACGGCATAAAGATGAGACGAGTTCATGTCCAATGAAATCGGCGCACCTCATGCACGTCACTGACAGCGTGGGAGAATTCTCCTGCACTCAGCACTTCAGCGTGAGAATTCTCCCACGCTGTCAGTGAAGTGCATGAGGTGAGCTCATTCATGTCCAATGAACTCAGCTGACCTCATGTACGTGAGGCCGGCTTTCTTAAAGAGACGGTGCATGAAAACACTATTATTTTTTTTTAATAAATCCTTTACGCTAAATGACAAGTACAGTAATCAACACTGTCACTGTACTTCATATATATGTGACTGACATGTTTCTATCTATCTAATCTATGTGTGAAGCTCTATTCTGTCTGTTATAAATTGTCGGGTACCCTGCTGAATTGCCGGCCGGCTTTTTTAAAGAGACAGTGCATGAAAACACTATTATTTTTTTTGATAAATCCTTTACGCTAAATGACAAGTACAATAAGCAGCACTTTCACTGTACTTCGTATATATGTGGCTGACATGTTTATATCTATCTAATCTATGTGTGAAGCTCTATTCTTTCGGTTCTAAATTGTCGGGTACCGGTCTATGCCGCTGCTGAATTGCCGGCTTTTCATGTTTCACTGTTGGCACTGTTCCCATCGATTTGGGCAATCACTGTAATGCCACAACCACCATGGCTGTGGCATTACAGTGAGTGGCAGACAATCCCTGCATGATTTGTGCTCTAAATAGCGCCAGACATGCAGGACACGCTTTTGGTGCACGAACAGTTATCGAACATAACCTCGAACAGCCGAATTTTTTGCAAATCGTTCGGGTTCGTCGAACAACTCGAACACCGCCCAAAACAGCTCGAATTTGAGATTGGCGAACAGTTCTAGTCAAACACCGCTCATCTCTAGTAGCAGGTGGACGCTCCCAGGTGAGCGGGCATGAGTCTCTGGACAGGCAGGTGGTCATGGCAAGTGACGGCAGAGCCTCCAGGTAGGCTAGCAGGCAGGTAGCAGGTGAGCGCTCCCAGGTGAGCGGGCAGGCTGGTCCATAGACAGACTGACAGGTGTCGGAAGGCAGACCGTCGGACCGCAGGCTTGCAAGCAGGTAAGCGGATATCAGGCAGGTATCAAGCAGGAATCTGGCAGGTGACTGGCAGGTAACTGGTAACAGGACCTGAGGGCTGAAGCAGAGTGAAGGCTTTGCAACAACATTGCTCGGGCCCCTCCATTTTGGAGGAGGTGCCTTATATATGGTGAAGTCCTTCGGCCATTGGCCGGGGACTCCTTAGGACGGCGCGCGCAGCCCCTTTAAGAGAGGGGGAGCGCGCGCGCGCCCTAAGCACCGTGGCCGGGAAGCAGCGCGCGCTGCCAGCAGAGCGTGAGGAAGACGCCGGGCACCGAGCGGAAAGGTGAGGGGAACAGCGTCCCTGCCTAGCAGGAGGCAGGGACGCCGACGCTACAGTCATCTTGTGTGCTCCTTCCTAATTAATGTGCTCTCTTATTAATATGAGATTATAGTTATAGGATATCTGTGGCACTTTATTTAGTGCGGTATAATATATCATCTACTATACAACTTAGGGCTTTCAGTTATGTCATGCCACAGTACACAGTGAGTAGTGGCTGTAACCATGCCCTGGCACTTACTGACAGCCGTCTCTGTAATATTACACTGCTGAGCTGGCTGTCAGTCAATTCTGGGATGACTTACAGCCGCCACTCACTATGTACTCAGCGGTGAGAAAAGCCTTGCCGGCCGTGCCTTTATGACTGAACGGTGAAAGAGCTCTCAGTGCAGGCGCTGGGCAGCTTTAGAACACAATTAACCTGCAAATTAACCCTATATCTGCAGGTTGATAGCATTGTGAACGCGAATACTATGTTCGAGCTGCCGCAGCTGCATATCTCGCGGCTGTTTGACAGCCACAACACATGCAGGGATTGCCTGTTTGTTAGGCAATCCGTGCATGTGTTGCGGCTGTCTAACAGTTGCGAGACATGCAGTTGCGGTGACTCAAACATAGTATTTGGGCATGCCGAAGACACTCGGTTAGGACATGAGCATGCTCGGATAACTCCTTATCCGAGCACGTTCGCTCAACACTAGTTCCCTTTAATTTCCTCTACAACATCATTACATGGGTACTAGATTCTGTGATGGGACATTTATCCAGGGAAGGATTCTGATTGCCATACGTTTGATCGGAAAGGAATTTTTCCCCTAATAGGGGGGAATTAGAATCTGCCTCATGGAGTAATTTTGCCTTCCTCTGAATCTACATGTTAGGTTATAGGTTGAACTCGGTGGACTTACTGTATGTCTACCTACAACCTTAAAACTACGAAAGTCTGAAACTACAGCTTACAGTCAGCTTATCTTTGGGGGCATACATTTTATTATACAAGGTTATCCAAAGAAGATAACACCTTTTATCATAATGACACATAACTGCTGCTTATATAAGAGCATGCATCCAAAGACACCCTCAGGACCCAGGCATACACAATTCCTTCTATCCGTAGATTGGAGAATTCAAAGATCTCCCACATATTACATAAGATGGTCAGGAACAAAATGAGGAAGGTTGCTACATCTAAATGTCTAATATTAGGTAAACAACAATAAATAAAACATTAGTTGTACGTTATCATTCTTATAAATATTTTCTTTTTTAGTGCATATCACTATAATATGGTTATGCTATGGCTTGAAACCAACTGAAATAGCCTTATTGAGCACTAGATGGCGATGTGACCTCATACTGTGTTCGGGCTCGAAATCTGTTATTTCCCCCGCATTTCGAAAGCTTTGAAATTTCCTTAAACCCACACATTTTCTTTCCCATTGCCAGGGCAACACCTGCTAATGATGACCTAGTACAAGCAGCTGATGAGCCTGCAGGCTTCCCCCACAGATGTATTCAGTCATCAAGATAGAAGACACTCCTGGCTTAAACGCGGGTTTCCTGCGGTACATCCATGACATCACTTCTTGTCTTGTCAGCGGTAATAAAGAGGTGCAGTGTGCAGCCATCTCCAAGCAGAGTCTGTAAATTGCCATTAATTGCGATGATGCCAGGAGTCTTACAGAATTTAAAGCAGGAAAATAAATGATATAAACTGTTGCATTATTACCGTCTATATCTTATGTGTGTTACTAGCTCAGCTTTTTTTTAACTCTTTAGTAGCACCCAAGAAAGGTGGGTGGCAGGCGAAAGGGAGGCAGGCGCTCTGCAGTGCACCAAGTGTTGCAGCCTTTATCTTCAATGTCAAGCCTCAGATATGTGTCCAGGGGGCTCCAGAACCTACTTCCCCACTCTGTTCATGGGGGATTATTTTCTTACTGCACAGGATAGTGATATAGCTTCGAGGGATGAGCGAGTCTGTGAAAAATAGCTATGCCATGTTCTGCAGCCAAGCAAATTTCCTATAACAGAGCCATATTTCCCCCATACAAGACATTAAGGAACAGTAATGAGATCTGCATTAACTCCTTGCCTCCATAGATGGTTGTAGCCTTTAAAATTTAGTGATTTTATTTTAAATCACTTTTTTTTTTACATTTTTCAGTTGACGAAGGCTTAAAGGGAATCTGCCACCAAGTTTTTGCTATTTAATTTGAGAGTAGGGGCAGAGAACCTGATTACAGCAGTGTTTCACTTACTGGGCTGCTGGTTGTAGTTTCAATAAAATCAGTATTTTATCAACAGGAGATTATCACTAGTTGTCACCTGCCATTTAGTCCCCTGCTCTTTATAACCACACCCCCACCACTGGCTGCACAGTGTACACTGAAAGCTGCCAATCAGCAGTGTGGGCGGGGTTATACAGGGCTCAGCATTCAGAGAACTGGTAGATCTGCAGCAGGAGAAACATGTATTTTATCAAGACTGCAGAAAACAGCCCAGTAAGTGATACATCACTGGAATCAGTGTCTCTTTATTTATATCATGCTGCTGTCAGATTATATAGCAAAAAACTGCTGACAGATTACCTTTAAAAGGGCTCATTTTTGTAGGAAAAGTTTTGTTTATTAAAGGGGGTTTCCAGTCTGAGATAACTTTATGTAGACTGCTGACTGCTGAATTGTAAAACAACAAATAGAAATCGCTTCTTGTGCGGATCAACCGATGACATGGATTAACCCCTTCACCACCTTGGGTTTTTCCGTTTTTGTTTTTTGCTCCCCTTCTTCCAGAGCCATACCTTTTTTATTTTTTTGTTAATATGGCCATGTGATGGCTTGTTTTTGTGCGGGACAAGTGGTACTTTTGAATGACACCATTGGTTTTACCACATCGTGTTCCGAAAAACAGGAAAAAATTTCAAAGTGCCGTGAAATTGCCAAAAAAGGTCAATTCCACAATTGTTTTTTGAGGTTTTTTTTTGCCATGTTCACTTAATGTGAAAACTGACCTGCCATTATGATTCTCCAGGTCATTTCGAGTTTGTAGATCCCAAACATGTATAGGTTCTTTTTTATTTAAGTGGTGAAAAAAAATCCAAGGTTTGTAAAAAACAAAAAATGGCGCCATTTTCCAAGACCCGTAGCGTCTCCATTATTTGGTATCTGGGGCAGGATGAGGGCTCATTTTTTTCATACCGATCTAACTTTTTTATTGATACAATTTGTGGTAGATGTGATTTTATTGCATTTTATGTTGAGGCAACCAAAAAAACGTAATTCTGGTGTTTTGATTTTTTTCTCTTTACGCCGTTTATCGATGGAATTAATTATTTTTTTATTTTGCTAGACAGGGCGATTCTGAATGCAGTGATACCAAATATGTGTATTTTGATTTTTTTTATTGTTTTATTTTGAATGGGGCAAAAGAGGAGTGATTTTAACTTTTATATATTTTAAACTTTTTTAATATTTTCAAAAGCAATTTTTTTTTTTACTTTACACTATGCTTCAATAGTCTCCATGGGAGCCTAGAAGATGTGATCTTCCGATCACTTGTGTTACACATAGCAGGGCTCCACTGCTCACTGGGCGGTGCTCATAGCATCCCGGCAAAGACAACCACAGGGGTCTCCTGCAGACCCCAGGTTGTCATGCCAACCCATCGGCGACCCTCAGTCATGTGATACAGGCACCGATGGGCGGAGTTAGTGACGCACTTCCGGTACGTGCATATCAAATGCCCCTGTCAGAGAGCAGCATTTAACATGTTAACAGCCGCGGGTGGATCGCATTCCACCCGTGGCTGTAAGGGGCCCATGACAGCTGTACAGATCAGCTGTCATGTGCTAAAAAACAGTGCAGGGATACGACCTTCAATTTACTCATACGTCTAAGGTCCGGAAAGGGGTTAAAGGTGAGTGATTGCTACTCATCTGGACCAGTTGTGCAGCTCAGGCACAACGCTGAAAATTGCAGGACAGATCCTTCACGCCCGCAACTACAACCTCTGAAACTCAATGCGGAGATTCAGAATTAGAATTAGGAGATAAAACAAAAATAGGGCTTCAAATAGCGCTGCCAAAGATACTAGGGAGAAGTTTTTTCATTAAAAAACCTAAAATTTATTGATCTACATGTTACGGAGCCGGTCTGCTGAATTGTGACAATGTGCAAAGTGTATGCTGTCATTATTCCCCAGGATTCTCAGTGTGAGTAAGCCATCATATGACTGCTTGTATGCCATTTACATCCTTGCAGTCACATGTCCACTATTCTTTCTGACAAGAAGAGTATTGACAGCTCAGCCACCCAATCGGATGCTGGCGTGTGCTGACTGAGCTGTCAGTGCCTTGCATAACAGTTTAGCCATCCAATCAGGACCAGAGTGTGCCGGGGCTTCATCAATGTGTCTCCTGTTCAAAGTAGGGATTCAAGAAGTAACGTTTCTCCTTGCGGAGAGTGACATGTCAAGCCTGACATGCCACAGGAGCATTGCGGCTTAAAAGTCTCCTCACCTTGACATGTCAGGCTTGACATGTTACTCTTTGCAAGGAGAAACGTTTCTGCTCGGATCCTGACCAGACGCCTCTCACCCAGGCAAACCAGATCTCACACTTTGCACTGACGAGGGGCAGTACAATGAAACACAGGGTCTGCAAATTGAGATTCTACACTGCTCAAAAAAATAAAGGGAACACTCAAATAACACATCCTTGATCTAAATGAATGAAATATTCTCATTGAATACTTTGTTCTGTACAAAGTTGAATGTGCTGACAACAAAATCACACAAAAATCATCAATGGAAATCAAATTTATTAACCAATGGAGGCCCAGATTTGGAGTCACCCCCAAAATTAAAGTGGAAAAGCACACTACAGGCTGATCCAACTTTGATGTAATTGTGGCACCCTGCTGTTCACAGGTACCACAGGACTGAAAAGGGTGCATGGATGGACTTCTCCACAAGAGGCCCTCGTTACAAACAAACACCTCCTCCCTTCCACCTCATACCACCAGAGGGAGCCTGTTAGGGATATATATATGGAGGGTGGAGCCAGGCAGTTCAGTCAGAGTTAGTTGTTCAGAGAGTGTGCTGCCACTGAGACCAGTGAAGATGCAGCATGTCTGCTGCCGTATTGAGGGCCCCGAGTGTGGTCGGAGGCAAAGAGGAGAGGAGAGAGGAGTTTAGGGGGCAGAGGAGCATCATAGGCTCACCCCAAGACACAAACCAGACACCGGGTCTGCGCCTACAGGGTCCTTTATACCCAGTAGGGATCACCGGCATACCAGGAGGACTACAAGTCCCTGGTCGACCTGAAGCTAAACCCTTGAGAGGACTAGGAACCACGAAGGCCCCGGCGTCCAGGGACAGTGGTTTCCAGAAAAAGGTCCTACTACCAAGCGATAGGTGAAGGAACAGCACAACACAGAAGCTAGGCCCAGTTGCAGGCTGGCCAGGAGCTTAGAGAGAGGGAGATACGGACCAGGAGGCCTTATACCCGCTCACTGGGGAGAAGTCCTGAAGTGCACCCTTCCTACCGAGTACCCTGGACCGTACCTGACATCCGCACCAGTAAAGGTACTGAAGTGAATCCCCTGTCTCTGTCATCTATCCTGCACTACAAGCCCCAGCATCACCACCATCTGCACCTACACTGCCCCGGGGGCCCGCTCCGCCTGTGGGGAGCAGGAACATCCCAGCTGCCATCCCATCACCCCCGGAGGTCTGCAGCAGCACCGGTAACCATTACCGAAAACCACAGGTGGCGTCATGAGACAAACTGTACACTAAAACCCCTTTTTAAAGAGAGACCCAGAGTACGGGCTCGGGAGCGGACTGTCGTGACCTCCTAAACAAGGTAAAAGGCCCGGGTACCGAGTCCCCTATATTCCCCCTGGGTGACACATAATGTCCTTAAAACAAGTCAAAATGAGGCTCAGTATTGTGTGTGGCCTCCACATGCCTGTATGACCTCCCTACAATGCCTGGCATGCTACTAATTAGAGATGAGTGGTGTTCGACTAGAACTGTTTGCCAATCTCAAATTTGAGCTGTTTTGGGCGGTGTTTGAGTTGTTCGACGAACCCGAACGATTTGCAAAAAATTTGGCTGTTCGAGGTTATGTTCGATAATAGTGTTGAGCGAACATGCTCGACACTGCTCGGTACTCGCCCGAGCATCACGCTACTCGGGATGTTCGGCGAGCACCGAGCATTTCCGGGTTACTCGGGCGGGAGCTCGGGTCTCCGCCCTGATTGTTTGGCGCTCTTTACAGAGCCAATGAACATGCAGGGATAGCCAGCCAGTCACTGTAATGCTGCAGCCATGTTGGTTGTGGGCATTACAGTGATTGGCTGGCCGCACAGTGTCACCTCGAGTATTTAAAACCGGGCGCCGCCATCTTGGACACAGTCGCTCCGGATTAGACAGTGTAGGGACAGCGCTGCTGATTTAGGGAGAGATATAAACTGCGAAATAGTTAGTGTAGGGTCTGTAAAGGCTGCCAGAACAAATAAACAGTAGGGACAGCGCTGCTGATTTAGGGAGAGATATAAACTGCGAAATAGTTAGTGTAGGGTCTGTAAAGGCTGCCAGAACAAATAAACAGTCCTTTTCAGGACTAATATTCATCCCAGATACGAGGCAGGCAGGCTGTATAGGAGACACAGTGGTTATACCAGCAAACGCTGCATTACAGTCCTGTGTGCTCCTGTTGCTGAAATTGCTGGACTTAGCACCAGGTGTCGGGGGCCAGGAAAAATCCTTTTTTTTTAATCTAAATCCTCCTTTTTTTTTCCTCCTTTACACTGTACAAATACCCGTCTTATTAACCTTTTGGTGTCCCCCCCCCCCCCAAAAAAAAAGCGTGTCTCTGATTTTTCAGACACAAATATAACTGTTGAAAATAGTCTGGTGTAGGCTAGAGAAACAGAAGTGTTGCTTTGCACTTCCACGGTTCAAACCTCTGTATTATCCATTTTGGGCCAATTGTATCTAAAAAAAAAAACAGTTTGAGTGTGTCGCTCACTGTTCAGCCGCAAATCTATATATTTAAAAAAAAAGTCTGGTATACCCCAGTAAACAATAACTGTTGTTTTGCCATCCCACGGTAAAAAATCTCTATTATTCAGGTTTTGGTATATTTTCCGTAAAGAAAAACAGTAGTGTCTCCTGACTGTTGTGACACAAAAATATATCTGTTGAAAATAGTCTGGCGTAGGCCCGACATCCCAGTGTGGTTTCGCAGTTCCACGGGTCAAATCGCTGTACTAATCAGTTTTGGGCCTTTGGTATCTCGAAAAAAAGCAGTCTGAGTGTGTCGCTCACTGTTCAGCCGCAAATATCTCTATTTAAAAAAGTGTGGTATACCCCAGTAAACAATAACTGTTGTTTTGCCATCCCACGGTAAAAAATCTCTATTATTCAGGTTTTGGTATATTTTCCGTAAAGAAAAACAGTAGTGTCTCCTGACTGTTGTGACACAAAAATATATCTGTTGAAAATAGTCTGGCGTAGGCCCGACATCCCAGTGTGGTTTCGCAGTTCCACGGGTCAAATCGCTGTACTAATCAGTTTTGGGCCTTTGGTATCTCGAAAAAAAGCAGTCTGAGTGTGTCGCTCACTGTTCAGCCGCAAATATCTCTATTTAAAAAAGTGTGGTATACCCCAGTAAACAATAACTGTGGTTTTGCCATCCCACGGTAAAAAATCTCTATTATTCAGGTTTTGGTATATAGTCCGTAAAGAAAAACAGTAGTGTCTCCTGGCTGTTGTGACACAAAAATATATCTGTTGAAAATAGTCTTGTGTAGGCCCGACATCCCAGTGTGGTTTTGCAGTTCCACGGGTCAAATCGCTGCACTATCCAGTTTTGGGCCTTTGGTATCTAAAAAAAAAGCAGTTTGAGTGTGTCACTCACTGTTCAGCCGCAAATATCTCTATTTAATAAAAGTGTGGTATACCCCAGTAAACAATAACTGTGGTTTTGCCATCACACGGTAAAAAATCTCTATTATTCAGGTTTTGGTAGTTTTTTCCGTAAAGAAAAACAGTAGTGTCTCCTGACTGTTGTGACACAAAAATATATCTGTTGAAAATAGTCTTATGTAGGCCCGACATCCCAGTGTGGTTTCGCAGTTCCACGGGTCAAATTGCTGTACTATCCAGTTTTGGGCCTTTGGTATCTAAAAAAAAAGCAGTTTGAGTGTGTCGCTCACTGTTCAGCTGCAAATATCTCTATTTAAAAAAGTGTGGTATACCCCAGTAAACAATAACTGTGGTTTTGCCATCCCACGGTAAAAAATCTCTATTATTCAGCTTTTGGTAGTTTTTCCGTAAAGAAAAACAGTAGTGTCTCCTGACTGTTGTGACACAAAAGTATATCTGTTGAAAATAGTCTTGTGTAGGCCCGACATCCCAGTGTGTTTTCGCAGTTCCACGGGTCAAATCGCTGTACTATCCAGTTTTGGGCCTTTGGTATCTAAAAAAAAAAGCAGTTTGAGTGTGTCGCTCACTGTTCAGCTGCAAATATCTCTAATAAAAAAAGTGTGGTATACCCCAGTAAACAATAACTGTGCTTTTGCCATCCCACGGTAAAAAATCTCTATTATTCAGCTTTTAGTAGTTTTTTCCGTAAAGAAAAACAGTAGTGTCTCCTGACTGTTGTGACACAAAAATATATCTGTTGAAAATAGACTGGCGTAGGCCCGACATCCCAGTGTGGTTTCGCAGTTCCACGGGTCAAATCGCTGTACTAATCAGTTTTGGGCCTTTGGTACCTAGAAAAAATGCAGTCTGAGTGTGTCGCTCACTGTTCAGCCGCAAATATCTCTATTTAAAAAAGTGTGGTATACCCCAGTAAACAATAACTGTGGTTTTGCCATCCCACGGTAAAAAAATCTCTATTATTCAGGTTTTGGTATATAGTCCGTAAAGAAAAACAGTAGTGTCTCCTGGCTGTTGTGACACAAAAATATATCTGTTGAAAATAGTCTTGTGTAGGCCCGACATCCCAGTGTGGTTTTGCAGTTCCAAGGGTCAAATCGCTGCACTATCCAGTCTTGGGCCTTTGGTATCTAAAAAAAAAGCAGTTTGAGTGTGTCACTCACTGTTCAGCCGCAAATATCTCTATTTAATAAAAGTGTGGTACACCCCAGTAAACAATAACTGTGGTTTTGCCATCCCACGGTAAAAAATCTCTATTATTAAGGTTTTGGTATATTTTCCGTAAAGTAAAACAGTAGTATCTCCTGACTGTTGTGACACAAAAATATATCTGTTGAAAATAGTCTTGTGTAGGCCCGACATCCCAGTGTGCTTTCGCAGTTCCACGGGTCAAATCGCTGTACTATCCAGTTTTGGGCCTTTGGTATCTAAAAAAAAAGCAGTTTGAGTGTGTCGCTCACTGTTCAGCCGCAAATCTCTCTATTTAAAAAAGTGTGGTATACCCAAGTAAACAAAAACTGTGGTTTTGCCATCCCACGGTAAAAAATCTCTATTATTCAGCTTTTGGTAGTTTTTTCCGTAAAGAAAAACAATAGTGTCTCCTGACTGTTGTGACACAAAAATATATCTGTTGAAAATAGTCTTGTGTAGGCCCGACATCCCAGTGTGGTTTCGCAGTTCCACGGGTCAAATCGCTGTACTATCCAGTTTTGGGCCTTTGGTATCTAAAAAAAAAGCAGTTTGAGTGTGTCGCTCACTGTTCAGCTGCAAATATCTCTATTAAAAAAAGTGTGGTATACCCCAGTAAACAATAACTGTGGTTTTGCCATCCCACGGTAAAAAATCTCTATTATTCAGCTTTTGGTAGTTTTTTCCGTAAAGAAAAACAGTAGTGTCTCCTGACTGTTGTGACACAAAAATATATCTGTTGAAAATAGTCTTGTGTAGGCCCGACATCCCAGTGTGGTTTCGCAGTTCCACGGGTCAAATCGCTGTACTATCCAGTTTTGGGCCTTTGGTATCTAAAAAAAAAAGCAGTTTGAGTGTGTCGCTCACTGTTCAGCCACAAATATCTCTATTTAAAAAAGTGTGGTATACCCCAGTAAACAATAACTGTGGTTTTGCCATCCCACGGTAAAAAATCTCTATTATTAAGGTTTTGGTATATTTTCCGTAAAGAAAAACAGTAGTGTCTCCTGACTGTTGTGACACAAAAATATATCTGTTGAAAATAGTCTTATGTAGGCCCGACATCCCAGTGTGGTTTCGCAGTTCCACGGGTCAAATCGCTGTACTATCCAGTTTTGGGCCTTTGGTATCTAAAAAAAAAAGCAGTTTGAGTGTGTCGCTCACTGTTCAGCTGCAAATATCTCTATTAAAAAAAGTGTGGTATACCCCAGTAAACAATAACTGTGCTTTTGCCATCCCACGGTAAAAAATCTCTATTATTCAGCTTTTAGTAGTTTTTTCCGTAAAGAAAAACAGTAGTGTCTCCTGACTGTTGTGACACAAAAATATATCTGTTTAAAATAATCTTGTGTAGGCCCGACATCCCAGTGTGGTTTCGCAGTTCCATTGGTCAAATCGCTGTACTATCCAGTTTTGGACCTTTGGTATCTAAAAAAAAAGCAGTTTGAGTGTGTCGCTCACTGTTCAGCCACAAATATCTCTATTTAAAAAAGTGTGGTATACCCCAGTAAACAATAACTGTGGTTGTGCCATCCCATGGTAAAAAATCTCTATTATTCAGCTTTTGGTAGTTTTTTCCGTAAAGAAAAACAGCTGTGCCTCCTGACTGTTGTGACACAAAAATATATCTGTTGAAAATAGTCTTGTGTAGGCCCGACATCCCAGTGTGGTTTCGCAGTTCCACGGGTCAAATCACTGTATTATCCAGTTTTGGGCCTTTGGTATCTAAAAAAAAAGCAGTTTGAGTGTGTCGCTCACTGTTCAGCCGCAAATATCTCTATTTAAAAAAGTGTGGTATACCCCAGTAAACAATAACTGTGATTTTCCTCTTCCACGGTTCTAATCTACTCTATATTACCCTTTTTCCATTGATAGTGCAAGTGTAAGCTATTTTACTTCATTTACAATGGGCCAGGCGCGTGGCAAGGGACGTGGAAGTGGACGTTCTGGTGATGGTTGTGGCACATTTTCACCTTGGCCACGGCCCCGTCCTCTGCACGAACCAACAGCCACATCTTCTCGCTCCCACTTCTTGACCGAATTACTAGGGAAGCACAGAACAACACCAGTATTGAGAACTGATCAGTGTGAACAGGTTATTAATTGGATAGCAGATAATACTTCCAGTTACCTGGGCACCACCACCTCTGGTCTGTCTTCCACACGATCAACTCTTAGGAGCCGTGAGTCTCGACCGCATACTCCTCCTCACCCTGATGCTCCTTCCTCCCACCATGCCGAGTGTCATCAGACAGCAAGTGATCCCACACTTGGACACTCTGAAGAGCTGTTCACTGGTCCATTTCCATATTTGGGCCCCTCGCCTGATACGCTTGAAGTGGTGGAAGAGGAGATCCCATGTTGCGATGCCCAAATATTTGAATAGCCACGGCCACAGGAAGTCGACGCTGGCAATCTGTCACAAGAGGTGGACGATGACGAGACACAATTGCCAGGAAGTGAGGAGGAGGATCGTGGTGCGCAAGTGGAAGAGGAGGAGGTGGTGGATGATCTAGTAACTTACCCAACGTGGAAGGAGGACATGCAGAGTGAGGCCAGCAGCACACAGGGGGAGGGAGGCAGATTACCCCAACAGGCAAGTAGAAGCAGTGTGGTGGCCGCAGACAGAAGGCAGGCAACCTTTCCCCGTAACACCAACACGAGGGACGTTGCCAGTACAAGCGGTAGGTCTTCCAGAGTCTGTAATTTTTTTAATGACTCTGCTGATAAACCCAAAAAGGCCATATGTTCCACCTGCCATGCCAGCATCAGCAGGGATGACAAATCTACCAGCCTGACCACCACCAGCATGATCAGGCACATGGCAGCAAAGCACCCGACTTTGTGGGGCGAAACCCAGGGTCCACGACCAGTGTCAGCGGGTGTCACCACTGCTTCTTCCACTGTTGTGCGTGCAATAGAACCCCCTGTTGTGTGTGCAAGGCAATCCCCTGTCCATACTGCACTCAGTCTTCACTTGTTATGGCAGTTTCTCAAGAAACAGCATCAACGTCCACGTCCACGTCCCACCGCAGCGTTCAATTGTCTATATCCCAGACCTTTGAACGAAAGCAGAAATTCGCAGCTAACGCCCCACAGGGCACAGTACTAAATTCGCACATTTCACGACTGCTTGCGTTGGAAATGCTACCTTTTAGGCTGGTAGAGATGGAATCCTTCCGCAATCTTATGGCGGTGGCCATCACTCGATACTCGGTCCCCAGCCGACACTATTTTGCCCGGTGTGCCATCCACGCACTACACAAGCACGTGTCCCAAAGCATCTGCTGTTCCCTCAACAACGCAGTTACTTGGAGAGTCCACCTGACAACGGACACGTGGACAAGTGCTTGTGGCCAGGAACGGTACATCTCTCTGACGGCACACTGGGTAAAAATAGTGGAAGCCGGGACCCAGTCGGACCTTGGGACGGAACACATCCTCCCCACACCGAGGATTGCGGGCCCTATGTCAGTCAGAGTTGCCCCCACAGTGTACAGCCCCTGCGCATCCTCCTCCTCCTCATGTTCAGCCTCCATCTCACATATCACCACATCAATTTCAAGCTGGAAGCATTGCAGTACTGTCTCCGCCAAGCGGCAACAGGCTGTGCTGAAACTCATAAACTTAGGTGATAAACCTCACACTGCTTGTGAGCTGTGGACAGCTGTGAAAGAGCAGGCAGATCTGTGGCTGAGACCGCTGAACCTACATCCCGGCATGGTTGTGTGTGACAATTGCCGTAACCTGGTGGCGGCTCTGAGGCGAGGAGAGATCACACACGTACCATGCCTGGCTCATGTGCTTAACCTCGTGGTTCAGCGGTTTCTTAAATCGTACCCCGAGTTGCCAGATGTGCTCGTGAAAGTACGCCGCCTGTCATTTCATTTTCGCAAGTCGGCTACAGCTTCCGCCGCCCTTGCTGTGTTGCAGCAGCGTTTGCAGCTTCCGGCACACCGACTGGTGTGTGATGTCCCCACACCTTGGAACTCTACCCTCCACATGTTGCAAAGGATTTGTGAGCAGAAGAGAGCAGTTGTGGAGTACCAGCTGCAACAAGGCCGTCGATATTCAGGTCAGACTCCACACATAAGACCTCAGGAGTGGACCTGGATGTCTGACATATGTACCATCCTGACAAACTTTGAGGAGGCCACCAAGATGGTGAGTGGCGATGACGCCATCATTAGTGTCAGCATCCCACTTGTCTGTCTTTTGCAACGCTCTCTTCAGAGAATTAAAGAGGAGGCTTTGCAGCCAGAGTATGATCAGATGGATCAAGAAGCCGTAGCGGGCGATTACACACAGCCCAGACTCATCTCATCCCAACATGCATTGGGGGACAATGAGGGAGAGGAGGAGGAGGAGGAGGAAGAACAGGAGCTGCTATCATGCTTTGTAGACGGTAGTACCTGTACAAGTGTCATACACTCGGTTCAGCGTGGGTGGCCTGAGGACAGGGGGGAGGAGGAAGAGGAGGAGGAGAGCATGGTCAGTCGTCATCTTGGTGAGGACACGGAAATCTTGCCCGTTACCAGTCTGGCACGCATGGCTGACTTTATGTCACGCTGCCTTAACCGTGACCCTCGCGTTGTCAAAATGTTGGGTGACAGTCATTACTGGTTGGTGACACTTGTAGACCCCCACTACAAGGAGAACTTTCACTCTCTTATTCCTGAGGTGGAGAGGTCTACAAAAATGGGGCAGTACCAGAAGGCCCTTGCTGCACAACTCTTAAAAAAATTCCCATCTGAACACGCTAGCGGCAGAGGTCACAGTTCGTTGCCCAACCAAGGCGTACAGGCGAGAGAGATGCAACTCCAATCCAGCAGAGGCAGGGGAACACTGTCAACGTTCTGGGACAGTTTTCTGACACCCGCCCAGCTTACAGGCCCTGAGGCGCGGGGTACTCTCACAAGGAGTGGAAAATTTCAAAAGATGGTGAGGGAGTACCTTACCGACCGTACCAGCGTCCTCTGTGATTCCTCGTGCCTTTTAATTATTGGGTATCCAAGCTGGACACTTGGAATGAACTCGCTCTCTACGCCTTGGAGGTCCTGGCCTGCCCTGCCGCTAGCGTGTTATCGGAGCGTGTTTTTAGTGCCGCTGGGTGAATTATAACTGATAAGCGCAGTCGCCTGTCAACTGACAATGCTGACAAGCTGACCCTTATCAAAATGAACAAGGGCTGGATTGGGCCAGAGTTCTCATCACCACCAAATGACAGCAGAGTAACATAAAGTCAAATCCACTGTGTTATTTCGGGAGGTGTATTCACATGCACCGCTTCACACCCACACATGGGTATACGCTTCCTCGTTTCGGCTGTTTTATCTTCTTCTCCTTATCCTCAGCCTCCACCACCACTATACCACCAGGGTGCCAGCACTGCAAGTTCCTCCGTCCTTATATTTGGCAGCTTTTGCTTGCAAGGCATAAGCAAATACTATGGGACACCCACTCCCCAATAATGGGACTTATGTTTGTAATATGCTGTACTGCATGGCTCTTGTAAGGGGCATTGCAAGTTGCTCCGTCCTAATTTTTGGCAGATTTGCTTGGAAAGCATAAGCAAATACTATGGGACACCCTCTCCCCAATAATGGGACTTATGTGTAACGGGTCTGGGAGGTGGAACCTCTGAGCTACTATACAAGGGGGCGGTCCTTGTAAGGGAGCGGGTGGCGACCAGGCAGGCAGTCACAGCAGGTGACCGGGACAGTCTCTAGAAGAACGGGCAGGAGGTCACGGCAAGTGACCGGGGCAGTCTCTGGGTGAACGGGCAGATGGTCACGGCAAGTGACCGGGGCAGTCTCTGGGTGAACGGGCAGATGGTCACGGCAAGTGACCGGGGCAGTCTCTGGGTAAAGGGTTGGTACGACCTGTGGCGGCTGATGGTAGACGTGAGCTCCCAGGTGAGCAGGCGAGAGTCTCTGGATAAACGGGTGGTCACAGCATGTGACGGCGGAGCCTCCAGGAAGACCAACAGACAGGCGGCAGATGAGCGCTCCCAGGTGAGCGGGCAGAAGTCTCTGGACAGGCGGGTGGTCACAGCACGTGACGGCAGAGCCTCCAGGTAGGCTAGCAGACAGGCAGCAGATGAGCGCTCCCAGGTGAGCGGGCAGGAGTCACTGGACAGGCAGGTGGTCACAGCACGTGACGGCAGAGCCTCCAGGTAGGCTAGCAGGCAGGTAGCAGGAGTGCGCTCCCAGGTGAGCGGGCAAGCTGGTCCATAGACAGACTGACAGGAGTAGTAAGGCAGACCGTCGGACCTCAGGCTAGCAGGCAGGTAGCAGGATATCAGGCAGGAATTAGACAGCAGACTGGCAGGAATCTGGCAGGTATCTGGCAACGGGACCTGAGGGCTGAAGCAGAGTAGTGAACAGTGCTACAACATTGCTCGGGCACCTCCATTTTGGAGGAGGTGCCTTTTATATGGGAGGTCTTCCGGCAATTGGCCGGGGACTCCTTAGGACGGCGCGCGCGGTCCCTTTAAGAGAGGGGGAGCGCGCGCCCTAAGCACACTGCCGGGGAAGGAGCGCGTGCCGGAAGCAGCGGGGAGAGCAGCGCTGGAGGACGCCGCGCCAGGAGCGGGGAGGTGAGAGGGACGGCGTCTCTGCCTAGAACGGGGCAGAGACGCCGATGCTACAGTACCCCCCCCTTTAGGCCCCCTCTTTTTTTGGCCAGAAAGAAATTTCTCAAGGAGAAGCGGGGCGTTGATGTTCTCCCTGGGTTCCCAAGTTCTCTCCTCAGGACCAAACCCCTTCCAATCTACCAGAAAAAAGGTCTTTCCTCTTACCCTCTTGGAGGCCAGAATACTCTCTACCTCAAAGACGTCATCAGCGGAAACCGGAGCAGGAGGGGCACCTGGATTATTGGAAAAAGAGTTAAAGACAACGGGTTTGAGGAGAGACACATGGAAGGAGTTAGGAATCCGTAAGGTGGCCGGGAGTTTCAGTTTGTAGGCCACCGGATTTATTTGCCTGAGGATTTCGAATGGGCCGATGAAGCGAGGACCTAACTTGTAGGAGGGTATCTTGAGCCGCACATGTTTGGAGGAGAGCCAAACCTTGTCTCCCGGACGGAATTGAGGCGGATCCAGACGTCTCTTATCAGCATATCTCTTCATCCGCTCGGAGGACAGAAGAACTGCGGATCTAGTACTTTCCCAAATGGTAGAAAACTCGCTGACAAGAGACTGCGCGGCAGGGTGGTCCACAGAGGCGTAGACGGGAAACGGAATCCGGGGGTGCTGGCCAAAGACAACAAAGAACGGGGATTTGGAAGAGGACTCGCTCTCGTGGTTATTGTAAGAGAACTCGGCCCAAGGGAGGAGGTCCACCCAATCAGAATGGTGGGCATTAACAAAGTGCCGGAGATAGCTGGTAAGGATCTGATTGATCCGCTCCACTTGACCATTGGACTGAGGGTGGTAAGTGGAGGAGAAGTCCAGGGTGACGTCCAGCAGTTTACATGTGGCTCTCCAGAAGCGCGAGGTGAACTGAACTCCTCGATCCGACACGATGTGGAGGGGTAGGCCATGAAGACGGAAGATATGGCGGATAAAGTCCTTAGCCAGCTCAGGTGCAGATGGAAGACCAGGCAGGGGAATGAAGTGGGCCATTTTAGAAAAGCGGTCAGCGACCACCCAAATGACAGTACACCCGGCAGAGACAGGAAGATCGGTAATGAAGTCCATAGCGATGTGTTGCCACGGGGCAACAGGTATGGGAAGTGGCAGGAGATGACCAGCTGGTAAGTGTCTGGGAACCTTGTTGCGGCCACAAGATGAACATGCAGAGACGAAGTCTATCACATCCTTACGCAGGGTAGACCACCAGTAATGCCGGGAAATGAGTAGGAAGGTCTTTTTTTGGCCAGCATGGCCAGCAAGTTTAGAAGAATGACCCCAGTGAAGAACCTTCTCACGGTCAGGAGGCGCCACGAACGTCTTGCCGGGTGGAAGACGAGTCAAATCCAGGGGGGCCACATTCATCACCTTGGAGGGGTCGATAATGTGCATAGGCTCCTCCTCTTGGTCGGAGGACAGGAAGGATTGGGACAAGGCATCAGCTTTGACATTCTTGTCCGCCGGGCGGAAATGAAGGATGAAATCGAAGCGGGCAAAAAACAAAGACCACCGGGCCTGACGTGGATTAAGTCTCTGGGCATTTTGGAGATATGCCAGGTTTTTGTGATCCGTGTAGATGATCACCGGGTATAGAGCCCCTTCAAGCAGGTAACGCCACTCCTCCAGCGCCAATTTAACGGCTAACAGTTCTCGGTCTCCAATGGAGTAATTGCGCTCAGAGGAGGAGAAGATTTTAGAGAAGAAGCCGCAGGTTACCATTCTCCCGGAAGAAGACTTTTGGGTGAGCACCGCTCCGGCTCCAGAGGAGGAAGCATCAACTTCCAGGTAGAACTGTTTGTTGCAGTCCGGACGGTGCAGCACAGGGGCAGAGGAGAAGGCTTGCTTCAGGGAAAGGAAGGCCTCCTCAGCTTTGGGTGGCCATACCTTGGGATTTGCTCCCTTACGGGTGAGCGCAGATATGGGCGCAGTCCGAGACGAGAAGTGAGGAATGAAGAGACGATAGTAATTAGCGAAGCCCAGGAATCGCTGTATCGCCTTCAAGCCCTCCGGCCGGGGCCACTTTAGGACAGCAGAGAGCTTCTCGGGATCCATTCGCAAACCCGTCTGGGAGATAACGTAGCCCAGAAATGGAAGAGAGGTCTGCTCAAAAAGGCACTTCTTGTATTTAGCATAGAGGTGGTTCTGCCTGAGCCTCAGCAGGACCTGACGAACATCCCTCCGGTGTGAGGGAAGATCCGGAGAGAAGACCAAGATATCGTCCAGGTATACCACCACGCAGGAGTAAAGAAGGTCACGGAAGATGTCGTTGACCAGTTCTTGGAAGACGGCGGGAGCATTGCAGAGACCGAAGGGCATCACACGGTACTCATAGTGTCCGTCACGGGTATTAAATGCCGTTTTCCACTCGTCTCCCTGACGGATACGGACCAGGTTATACACTCCACGTAGATCCAGCTTGGAAAAGATCCTGGCGCCTTTAAGGCGATCAAATAACTTGGAGATGAGCGGAAGGGGGTATTTATTTTTAACCGTGATCTGATTGAGTCCTCTATAGTCAATACAGGGGCGTAGCGAGCCATCTTTTTTTTTGACAAAGAAGAATCCGGCTCCAGCCGGGGAAGTAGACTTCCGGATGAATCCCCTGGCCAGATTCTCCTCTATGTACTCAGACATGGCCCGGGTTTCGGCCGCAGACAACGGATAAATACGCCCACGGGGTGGAGTGGCGCCAGGAACCAGGTCAATCGGGCAATCATATGGCCTATGAGGTGGCAATGTCTCTGCTTCCTTCTTACCAAAGACGTCAGCATAGGTCCAGTAAGGAGCCGGAAGACCGGGTAAGTTAGCTGGGGTAGGTGGAGGACGAACCGGACGAACCGGAACCAGGCAGGTCTTATGGCAGTCCGGCCCCCACCGGAGTACTTCACCGGAATGCCAGTTCAACACGGGTTCGTGTGTTTGGAGCCAAGGTAGACCTAGCAATAGGGAGTGGGAGAGTCCGGGCAACACATGGAAGGAGATTACCTCAGAGTGCAGCATTCCCACCTGCAGGGTTATGGGTTCCGTGGCGAGCAGCATGGTCACCGGAAGGAGTCTTCCATCCACTGAGGCGACCGACAAGGGTTCAGCCAGAGACTTGGTGGGAATACGGTATTTCTCAACCAGGGACTGGGAGATGAGGTTTCCAGCGGATCCAGAATCCAGGTGGGCGAGTTCAAAGTGACGGGTCTCTCCCCAGGAGATAGATACAGACAAAGTCAGGGTTGGAGAGGATTTATTTTTGTCTAGGGCGACCTCTCCGAGCGGTCCTAGACACTGGAGTTTCCCGGCCTCTCCGGGCAGGAACGAATCAAGTGCTCCTTACTGCCACAATAGAAGCAGCTCCCCTCGGCTCGGCGAGACTCCTGGCGAGATTTGACCATCTTGGTCTGGTCGACCTGCATGGGCTCGGGTGAGTGTGCCCGGGGAGTGACAGAAGAGGAGACAGGTTTCTGGAAAGTAGGAGCTAGGCGGGGAAACCTTCTCTCTCGGGTGGTCTCTTTGGTGCGTTCTTGAAACCGGATGTCAATCCGGGTAGCCAACGACACCAGGTCCTCCAGGGTGGTAGGAATATCCCGACCGGCGAGCTCATCTTTAATCCGACCGGAAAGGCCCTCCTAGAAGACGGACACCAGGGCCTCATTATCCCAGGCAAGCTCAGAAGCGAGGGTGCGGAACCGTATGGCATATTGGCCCACGGTGAGACTCCCTTGACGGAGACGTAGCAAAGAGGAGGCAGATGAGGTTTTTCGTCCCGGTTCATCGAAGACTCTCCGGAAAGCAATGAGGAAAGACGACAGGTCGGACACCAGGGGATCCCCTCTCTCCCACAGGGGGTTAAGCCATGCCAGTGCCTCCCCAGTGAGATGGGACATGATGAATGCCACTTTGGCCCGGTCGGAGATAAACTGGTGAGTCAAGAGTTCAAAGTGCAGGGTGCACTGGTTTATGAAGCCCCGAGCTTGAGCGGGGTCCCCTCCGAAGCGAGGAGGTGCAGACAGCCGGGGTCCGAGACAGGATGCCATGGTATTGGTGGGCAACGGTGCTGCCGGGGCGCGAGTCGTGACACTAGCGGTGGTTGCTGGTGGAGCAGACAGTGTGTCCAGGCGGGAGTTGACATTCCGCAGGTGGTTCAGGATGGACTCCTGCTGGGATCTCTGACGGGAGAGTTCATGGTATAGGTCAGAGAGCGAGGGAGCTTGGGTGCCACCGGGTTCCATGGCCCGAGCAAACTAACGGGTCTGGGAGGCGGAACCTCTGAGTTACTATACAAGGGGGCGGTCCTTGTAAGGGAGCGGGTGGTGACCAGGCAGGCAGTCACAGCAGGTGACCGGGACAGTCTCTAGAAGAACGGGCAGGAGGTCACGGCAAGTGACCGGGGCAGTCTCTGGGTGAACGGGCAGATGGTCACGGCAAGTGACCGGGGCAGTCTCTGGGTGAACGGGCAGATGGTCACGGCAAGTGACCGGGGCAGTCTCTGGGTGAACGGGCAGATGGTCACGGCAAGTGACCGGGGCAGTCTCTGGGTAAAGGGTTGGTACGACCTGTGGCGGCTGATGGTAGACGTGAGCTCCCAGGTGAGCAGGCGAGAGTCTCTGGATAAACGGGTGGTCACAGCATGTGACGGCGGAGCCTCCAGGAAGACCAACAGACAGGCGGCAGATGAGCGCTCCCAGGTGAGCGGGCAGAAGTCTCTGGACAGGCGGGTGGTCACAGCACGTGACGGCAGAGCCTCCAGGTAGGCTAGCAGACAGGCAGCAGATGAGCGCTCCCAGGTGAGCGGGCAGGAGTCACTGGACAGGCAGGTGGTCACAGCACGTGACGGCAGAGCCTCCAGGTAGGCTAGCAGGCAGGTAGCAGGAGTGCGCTCCCAGGTGAGCGGGCAAGCTGGTCCATAGACAGACTGACAGGAGTAGTAAGGCAGACTGTCGGACCTCAGGCTAGCAGGCAGGTAGCAGGATATCAGGCAGGAATTAGACAGCAGACTGGCAGGAATCTGGCAGGTATCTGGCAACAGGACCTGAGGGCTGAAGCAGAGTAGTGAACAGTGCTACAACATTGCTCGGGCACCTCCATTTAGGAGGAGGTGCCTTTTATATGGGAGGTCTTCCGGCAATTGGCCGGGGACTTCTTAGGACGGCGCGCGCGGTCCCTTTAAGAGAGGGGGAGCACGCGCGCGCGCACCCTAAGCACACTGCCGGGGAAGGAGCGCGTGCCGGAAGCAGCGGGGAGAGCAGCGCTGGAGGACGCCGCGCCTAGAGCGGGGAGGTGAGAGGGACGGCGTCTCTGCCTAAAACGGGGCAGAGACGCCGATGCTACATTATGTTTGTAATATGCTGTACTGCATGGCTCTTGTAAGGGGCATTGCAAGTTGCTCCGTCCTAATTTTTGGCAGATTTGCTTGGAAAGCATAAGCAAATACTATGGGAGACCCACTCCCCAATAATGGGACTTATGTTTGTAATATGCTGTACTGCATGGCTCTTGTAAGGGGCATTGCAAGTTGCTCCGTCCTAATTTTTGGCAGCTTTTGCTTGCAAGGCATAAGCAAATACTATGGGAGACGCACTCCCCAATAATGGGACTTATGTTTGTAATATGCTGTACTGCATGGCTCTTGTAAGGGGCATTGCAAGTTGCTCCGTCCTAATTTTTGGCAGCTTTTGCTTGCAAGGCATAAGCAAATACTATGGGAGACCCACTCCCCAATAATGGGACTTATGTTTGTAATATGCTGTACTGCATGTGACGCGCCCCCTGGGCCGTGTGTACACGTTTGTGGGTTAGCCGGTGCCGGTTCTCTGGGGTCTGTAGTCTCCGTGGCGGTGACCCAATCCCGTGGCTCAGGCTGGTCAAACCAGTGGCAGTCTTTCTTAGGTTTTGAGGTTAATTGTCCGACTGCGCCACCCGTGGATTGCGGTCAGGGAGTACCACCGCTGTGAGGCAGATAGCTGAGGCTGGTGTTGTGTGTGCAGCAGAGAATGGGATAACTCCCTACGGGAGGAGTATAGCCTCTGGGCAGTGAGTGTGGATGATGGGGGTGATGGGGGTGATGGTGCACGAGAGCAGCAGCAACGAGTCTTTGCAGTGCAGTTCAGGGTCTTTACTGATGATTATAAGGTAGACCCTCCCGGGAGTACTGGCTAGCATAAGAGGCCTGGTCAGTCTGTGAGCAAGCAGGAGTTCCCCTGGCCAGGTGGAGTTGTAGGCCTCCCCCTCTGTCTGCACTCTTCCTGGCTACCTTGCTGTAAGTGGGTAGAAGTAGCTCACGTCCCTGAGTGTACCGTATAGTGCTCACCCGTATGGCTGGTGACTTGGGGCCTTCTGTTAGCCTCCGCTCCACGACGGCGGTGCTGGTCCCTTGCTTGTGACTGAGCCTCCGGGCTTCTATGGCCAGAGGACCTGAAATCCCCTGCCGGCTGGTTTCTGCTGCTGGATATATAAGTCTTCACAGCCTTGGACTCCTGTGTCCGGTTCCTATTGTCTTCTGCCAGGGCGAGCTCTGCTCAGCATCCAGCCCCTGGTCTTTAGCTCCTAGCTCCTACAGAGCTCCTTGCTGTTACTTTCCCTTGCTCTCACTCTGACTCTGACTGTTCTCTGACTCACTCAACCCCGCCCCAGATCCTGTTTATAAGGGCAGAATTCTCCCCTCCCAGGACTGGGGCAGGAGAATGTTGCATGTTTAAGGGATCCTGACCAGGAAACCTCCCACTTGCTCTCCGACGTAATATCTCTATTACTGTGGTGACCAGACCCCTGGGGTGCCCCACATGGCTCTTGTAAGGGGCATTGCTGTTCCTCATAATTTTTGGAAAGCCTTCCATTCACTGCTCAGGCCAACAGTGCACAGGAGACCCAGTTGCTATAAATGGAAAAAAAGGTTTAGTTAACTCCCTCTGACCTCCATGTCATTTCTAAGGGGCATTGGAGTGCCTCGAAATTTTTGGTAGGCATTGCACTCACTGTATGCCCTATAACTGTGTAGCCGAACCGCTCCTTTTGTTACAGAAACATATCCTACAAGACATATCTGGTTGACTGGCCTGATATTGATGTGAATGGTCCCTGTTCCTACCTGCTCTTTCTCCTTTGCCACTACCTCATCCAACATTTATCACCTGAAGCTTTGTTTTAACGGGAGTCATAGAACTTGGATAGTAGCAGGAAAACATCCAGCATTCCTCGGAGGAGGTAGGATATGCGCCAAAACGCTGACCACCTCAGGCCTAGCCGCTACTACATACATGCGCTTGCATTACAACAAAACAAAGCAGATGCTAACTTCTATCATCCTCATCATGCTCCTCACCTTGGCACTCTCAACTCCCCTGATGGAGAAGCCAGGGCCCACCGGAGGAGTCTGATAGTCCAGTGGGCTCGGCCAATGCTGCCCTAAAGCAGGCCAGGCTAAGAAAAGTGTGGGAAAGGTTACCGGGACAAATAGGGGTGGCTGGGGACCGAGTATGGCCACCCGGCCACCCCCTGGAGGCTGGGGAGCAAGCGGGGACACTCGGCCACCAGGCGGCTGGGGACTGAGTATGGATACCAGGCCGCCGACACAGCCATGGCGTGGTGGCCAGATTCCGCCTCCACATGCCTAAAAGGCCCAATTTAAAGTGCAAGCAAGCAAGCAGTATGGTATTGCAGCCTGGGGGTGGGTGGGTGGCAGGCTGCATACTTGTGCTTGCATTGCAAGGAATGGAAGAGGTACAATTGAACACTGCCCTGGGACAAGGACTTGAATGGGGATAGTTGCAAGTCTGCAACGACAGGTGCAAGTGGGAGGCATCTTCGCATGTACCATGAACAGGGGTTTGGCATGCACACACTACAGCGGAATAGGCTCTCCTTCCCACTAAATGCACTGGGGAGGGCACAGGTAATGTTTTGGTATACGCGCTTAATCTTATGTATAAGGCACACCAGGACAAATAGGGGCGGCTGGGGACTGAGTATGGATACCTCGCTGCCGAAGCAGCCATGACATAGTGGCCAGCTTCGGCCTCCTCCAAACTAAAAGGCCCCATTTCAAGTGCAAGCTAGCAGTATGGAATTGCAGTCTGGGGGTGGGTGGGTGGCAGGCTGCACACTTACACTTGCATTAAACGAAAACATAGCAGATGCCAACTTCTGTCATCATCATCATGCTCCTCACCTTGGCACTCTCAACTCCACCGATGGAGAAGTCAGGGCCCACCGGAGGAGTCTGGTTCTCTGGTGGGCTCGTCCAATGCTGCCTAAAGCAGGCCGGGCTAAGAAAATTGTGTGGGGGGATGTTCCAAGGAGAAATAGGCGTGGCTGGGGACCGTTTATGGACACCCGGCTGCCCCCAGGCGGCTGTGGACCTTGTGTGGACACCCGGCCACGAGGTGGATGGGGACCGAGTATGGACACCCGGCCGCCGGGCGGCTGGGGACTGAGTATGGATTCCAGGCCGCCAACACAGCCATGAAGTGGTGGCCAGATTCCGCCTCCACATGCCTAAAAGGCCCAATTTCAAGTTCAAGCAAGCAAGCAGTATGGTATTGCAGCCTGGGGGTGGGTGGGTGGCAGGCTGCATACTTGCGCTTGTATTGCAAGGAATGGGGGAGGTACAATTGAACACTGCCCTGGGACTAGAACTTGCATGGGGATAGTTGCAAGTCTGCATCTTCTGATGCGGCAAGGATCACTTATGATGGGCACACTTTTAGACAGTGACCTGGGAGTCAGAGATGCTTCCAGGGGTCTTCCCCATGCTGTTCCCATGTCTTTTCAGCACTTTATGCATGTGTCACACAGCACATGGCCAGATAAGGTTGTAAAATGTTAAAATGACATTTCCCGGTGAATGCATTTGTCATAGTTGAAAGCAATACAAAAGTGCAAAAATGCAAAAAAATGCTACTTGTGAACATAGCCGAAGGTGTGGAGGAGTATTTTTGTTTTTGGTCATTTATTTTAACTTATACACAAGTCTTTTCCCTGGAGAGGATGTTCCTTAACATATTTCACAGGAAAAAAATTTCACTTTTGTTTTTGAACATTTTATTGTGAGCCCGTAAAAGTGGCTTAATACCTCTGACCACGTTGTTGACAGCAGTGACCTTGGGGTCATAAATGCTTCCTGGGGCGATCCCCATGCTGTCCCCATGTCATTTGAGCACTGTCACTATCGTTTTGGGCACTTGTTAGGCTTTTAAAAGACTGCCGGGGGTGCCACTGCAAAAATGCTCTAGTCTCCCATAGACTAACATTGGGCTCGTTGCTCGGGTCGAACACCCGAGTATCACGGCGAGCTGGGCCCGAGCTTCGAGCACCCGAGCATTTTAGTGCTCGCTCAACACTATTCGATAACTGTTCGTGCACCAAAAGCGCGTCCTGCATGTCTGGTGCTATTTAGAGCACCAATCATGCAGGGATTGTCTGCCACTCACTGTAATGCCACAGCCATGGTGGTTGTGGCATTACAGTGATTGCCCAAATCGATGGGAACAGTGCTCACAGTGAAACATGAAAAGCCGGCAATTCAGCAGCGGCATACACCGGTACCCGACAATTTAGAACAGAAAGAATAAAGCATCACACATAGATTAGATAGATAGAAACATGTCAGTCACATATATAAGAAGTACAGTGACAGTGTTGATTACTGTACTTGTCATTTAGTGTAAAGGATTTATTTAAAAAAATATTAATGTTTTCATGCACCGTCTCTTTAAAAAAGCCGGCCGGCATTTCAGCAGCGGTACCCGACAATTTAGAATAGAAGGAATAGAGAATCACACATAGATTAGATAGATAGAAACATGTCAGTCACATATATATGAAGTACAATGACAGTGTTGATTACTGTACTTGTCATTTAGTGTTAAAATAAAGGATTTATTTAAAAAAAAATTGGCGTGGGTTTCCCCATAATTATAGGCTCTAATGGAGGTTAAGCAGATGGCTGGGGCAGATGTTTGAAGCCTGGGAAGGGGGTAATACCCACGGAGCTTCCCAGGCTACTAATATCAGCCTCCAGCTGAATATATAGCCTTTACTAGCTATTAAAATGGGGGTCCCCCCTATTTTAATAGCTAGCAAAGGCTAGGCAGACAGCTGGGGGCTGATATTAATAGCCCAGGAAGGGTGCCATGAATATTGCCCCCTCCCAGTCTAGAAACACCAGCCGTCAGCCGCCCCAGAAATGGCACATCCATGGGATGCGCCAATTCTGGCACTTAGCCTCGCTCTTCCCACAGCCCTGTAGCGGTGGCAGTGGGGTAATAGGGCTGGAGTTGATGTCAGCTTATAATGCCAGCTGACATCAAGCCCAGGTTAGTAATGGAGAGGCGTCTATAAGACACCCCCATTACTAACCCCATAGTCAAAGTTAAAAAAAAACACAAACACCCATAATAAAGTCCTTTAATTGAAATAAAGACACAAAGGATGATGTTGCTTTATTATTTTTCTTTTATTGCAGGAGATCGTTGGCTTCAGCTGGAATGGGCGTGATGGTAAGTATGGTTTAATTTAGAACAATAAAGAATTGTGTGTTTATTTCAATTAAAGGACTTTATTCTGGTTGTTTGTGTTTTTTTTTAACTTTGACTACGGGGTTAGTAATGGGGGTGTCTTATAGACGCCTATCCATTACTAACCTGGGCTTGATGTCATCTGGCATTATAAGCTGACATCAACCCCAACCCTGTTCCCCACTGCCACCACTACAGGGCAGTGGGAAGAACGAGGCTAAGTGCCAGAATTGGCACATCCTATGGATGCGCCATTTCTGGGACGGCTGACGGCTGGTGATTCTAGCCTGGCAGGGGGCCAATATTCATGGCACCCTTCCTGGGCTATTAATATCAGCCCCCAGCTGTCTGCCTAGCCTTTGCTAGCTATTAAAATAGGGGGGACCCCACGTCATTTTTTAGGGGGGTCCCCCATTTTTATAGCTAGTAAAGGCTAGGTATTCAGCTGGGGGCTGACATTAGTAGCCTGGGAAGCTCCATGGGTATTACCCCCTTCCCAGGCTTCAAACATCTGCCCCAGCTGTCTGCTTAACCTCCGCTAGAGACTAAAATTACGGGGAACCCCACGCCAATTTTTTTTTAATAAATCCTTTATTTTAACACTAAATGACAAATACAGTAACCAACACTGTCACTGTACTTCTTATATATGTGACTGACATGTTTCTATCTATCTAATCTATGTGTGATGCTCTATCTTTCTGTTCTAAATTGTCGGGTACCACTGCTGAATTGCCGGCCGGCATTTTTTAAAGAGACGGTGCATGAAAACACTAATATTTTTTTTAATAAATCCTTTACACTAAATGACAAGTACAGTAACCAACACTGTCACTATACTTGTTATATATGTGACTGACATGTTTCTATCTATCTAATCTGTGTGTGATGCTCTATTCCTTCTTATCAAACATTTGTATAGGGGATGAGTCATCCACACACAAAACAAGAGAGTATTAAGGATATATTAAAATATTAAATTTTATTGAAAAATTAAAAGCAGAAAAAATAATAAATAAAAAACCCAGCTTCAGAAAAATAGGGAGCAATCCCCAAAGTGTTCGATGCAAAAACAGATAATAAAATCTACATGCAAAATAATGACATGGTATGCCAGTAACAAGTAAGCCCAAACTAGCAATGAGAAACCATATAGAAATTACATAAGTCCCATTGGCATAATATAGCACGGCAAATGATAAAGCACGGCAATGCTCAGTGGGTACAGATTGCAAATCATGTTCAAATGCTAAATAAAGGCGCTTTACCTGAGATAGGGCTATTGAAACGAACACAGGGGGCTCCCAAGAATGCTCCGACGCGCGTTTCGTTCCTTCTTTATCAAGGAGCGTAGTAAATGATGTGTATGATGTGTTATATATATGTATATGTGTGGGTATTTGGATAAACAAGCTTGTACAGCTGCGCTGCCGGGCTTGCAGGTGCACGTGGCGCGCATGCGTGATGACCACTTCCATTGGGCCTCACTTCCGTTCGCGGCGAGTGACACGCAGGCTCCAGGTTGCTATGCAACCTGCGTTCCAGGGGTCACATGATCCGCGTCAGGAAGGGGCGGAAGCTCTGTCAATCCTGTATGCGCGAAAAAACTGCAATATTGGAATGATTATTGATGCGCCGATGGAAATAGTGAGTCAGAGGGCAGAGGGATATGCAAAGGGAAGGAACATATATAAGTGAATCAATTTATATTAAATATAGTAAAATGAATAAATGATGAGGAGTGAAATGAATAAAAATGCTATGAATAGAATTGTGTGTGAAAATACAAATGAAAAATTAAAAATAAAAAATTAAAAATAAAAATGTGAATGAAGGGAATAATGAAAATGGAAATAAATATAAATAAAAATAGACATAAAAAAATAAAATAGGATAAGATTATGAAGTGCATGAATGTAGTGAAGAAACAAAGAAAATAATAAAAGGGGATAAACAATAGTAAGTGAGACATGTGAACGATGTGCAGTATAGCTGAATATGAAGGGACAAAGATGTGTACATTTATGATTAATGAAAAAACAAAATGTGGTATTGCGAAAGTGGAGAGATAGAAGTGTATATGTGTTATAATACATATTTGTGGGCACGCCTGTGTGAGATCACACATTATTGAAACATGCTGGGACAATGTACAGTGTTACGGAAGTGTGAAGGACAAAATTGTATTATACAATAAATAAATGTGTAAAATTTATAATACATACATATAAAAATTATATGTAGAATACAAATATTGTGAAGAAGGTTATGCAGTCCATAATCTGATATTAAATTCACATGCAAAAATTGTTAATGTAAAATAAATAATGAAAATCATAAAATAAACACAAACCAATGAACATACACTGAATATATAATGATAGTAAGTTCCCTCGAATAATATCGTCCAACAGTGAGCAAAAGGAAGAAGAACTCCGCCAAGAGCAGGCCGCAAGAAAACATACAATAATGACAAGTTCCCTCGAACAATATCGTCCAACAGTGAACCAGAGGAAGAACTCCGCCAAGCGTAGGCCGCACCAAGGACACACGGCAGATCACGGTCATCTCGCCGACACCACAGCACAACAAAACCAAAGGACGACCAGGCAGCGACGACATCCACAAAGCAAGGTAAACGGAAAGTACAGTCACTAAATATAAAAACAAATTGAATTAAAAACAGATACTTTGTGTATTTTAATGTGTTTTTGTATCTGTTCTTAATTCAATTTGTTTTTATATTTAGTGACTGTACTTTCCGTTTACCTTGCTTTGTGGATGTCGTCGCTGCGCTGCCTAATGGCAGTCAGGCTATCTCTGGCGAGCACATGGAGGGATGTGCGGCCCTCCAAAGAAATGCCACCCCACACCATTACTGACGCACTGACAAACCGATCATGCTGAAGGATGTTGCAGGCAGCAGATCACTCTCCATGGCATCTCCAGACTCTGTCACATCTGTCACATGTGCTCAGTGTGAACCTGCTTTCATCTGTGAAGAGCACAGGGTGCCAGTGGCGGACTTTGCCAATCCTGATGTTCTGTGGCAAATGCCAAACGTCCTGCACGGTGTTGGACTGTGAGCACAACCCCCATCTGTGGACATTGGGCCCTCATACCACCCTCACGGAGTTGGTTTCTAACCGTTTGGGCAGACACACACACATTTGTGGCCTGCTGGAGGTCATTTTGCAGGGCTCTGGCAGTGCTCTTCCTGTTCCTCCTTGCACAAAGGCAGAGGTAGCAGTCCTGCTGCTGGGTTGTTGTCTCCTCGTGTACTGGCCTGTCTCCTGGTAGCGCCTTCAGCCTCTGGACACTACGCTGACAGACATAGCTAACCTTCTTGCCACAGCTTGCATTGATGTGCATTCCTGGATGAGCTGTACTACCTGAGCAACTTCTGTTGGTTGTAGAGTCCATCTCTTGCTACCACAAGTGTGAAAGCACAACCAACATTCAAAAGTGACCAAAACATCAGCCAGAAAGCATTGGTACTGAGATTTGGTCTGTGGTCCCCACCTGCAGAAACACTCCTTTATTGAGTGTGTCTTGATAATTGCCAATAATTTCCATCTATTGTCTATTCCATTTGCACAACAGCATGTGAAATTGATTGTCAATCAGTGTTGCTTCCTAAGTGGATGGTTTGACTTCTCTGAAGTTTGATTTACTTGGAGTAATATTCTGTTGTTTAATAGTGATGAGCAAGTATGTTTTGTTAATCCTTTCGCCGACTATGCTTTTTGACAGCTTTAATACATGTGAGGAATGTGTAAGAAATAGACATTCCTCACATGTACTAAAGCTATCAAAACGTCGCAAATCATGCACACAGGAGTGATTCAAACATATCACCGAGCACGCTATAAATACTCGGTGCTCAGTCGAGCTTACTCGGCGAAAGGGTTAACAAAACATACTTGCTCATCACTATTGTTTAAGTGTTCCCTTTATAATTTTGAGCAGTGTAGTTCTCTTCCTCTCTGAAGAGATAATCTGTTCAAAGTAATTAACTGACTATTTCACCAGATCTCTGCCTTACGCCGCGGCCCCACTATCAGTATTTGGTCAGTATTTTTTCTCAGGCGTGGGAGCCAAAACTAAGGGTGGGTGATAAGTGCAGAATTGGTGACTTGTTTCTATTATACCTTTTCTCTGATTGTTCCTCACCTGGTTTTGGCTCCCACTCCTGAGAAAATATACTGACCGAATACTGACCAAATACTCAAAGGGGGGCCGTGGCCTTAGACTGCTGCTTATTGTAGCTTTGCTCAAGATGTGTGAGTTTGCTATGTGCTCCTAGTCTTGTATTCTGATCTTTGCTGCTCGACCTTGGATTTTCCTTGACCATCCATTTGCCAGAACTTTTGTCGTGATCAGCTGCTCTCTTGGAATTCTGACCTTGGACTGTTACCAGACTAAACCTTTTTCTCACCCCTCTGTCTATAATATACCCTTCAGGCTTTTGATCTTGAACCTCTTGAGTACCCTGACTCATGGCTTGTCCATGAGTATTGACTAGCGTCACACCAGGCGAGACTAGTAAATCACATACATTCGATCATATGACCGTCCACTTGTACAGGGAATACAGGGAAATCGTGAGAGCAAGTGCATAGAGTGGCTACAGACTTTTCATCTTTCGCCTCATTCAGACTTGTGATTTTTATTGAAAGTAAAAACATGAACCATTGTTCATCAAAGTTTCCAATACACTTTTCATCAGTGTTTGGCCCATGTGTCTTTTTTTTACATTTTCACGTAAATCAGGGGCAGCACACGGACTGCACACTGATCCCATTCGTGTACTGCCCGTGATTTTCACAGACCCATAGATTTGTAAGGGTAATTTTGATCTCAAAATGTTTCTATGATTTTTTTTTGCAGACACATAGTCTGCAGAAAAGCTGCAGAAATGTGAACAGCTCCATAGACTATAATGGCTTCATTTTCTATCTGTGAAAGTTACAGATAGAGCACGTACATGAAAAATGGACATCTGAATGAAGCCTTAGACCAGAAAACCCCTTTTTTGTCACAATGTTGGAGCACATAGAATAAATTGAAAGCCTTCCAATATTTTGAACACATTAACATTATTCTGTGTATCAGTATGATAGATGATGCCAAATTTGTAATGAGATTTTTTGTGCTACTACATTTGCACTTTAAAAACATTATTTTTTATTTTCATTATGCAAATTCTGAGAGACGTCTTTTTTTTTACCTTGATGAAGTGTGCAAGGGTGGAAAACTTGATATTTTCCTCAGTAACATTATAAGGTACATTTTTCATTGCTTTCTATTACATTTTTTTGGAAGTGGGATGAACAAAAAAAAATAGCAGTACTGGCATTGTTTTTTCTATGGTGTTCTGTGGGCCAAATAATGTGAAAATGTTTAAGTTCTTGTCATTTTGGCTATGTATTTTGTGTTCTTTCATACATTTTGGCATAATAAAGCTTCTTTATTCGCAAAAGTGGTTTTGTGATTTTCTTTTTCTTCTCTTTCTGATAATTTTTCTTAGCATCTTTTCCTTTTTTTAACTCCCTCAAAACAATTTAACCCCTTCATCCCAAAGCCTGTTTGAACTGTTTTCCTGACCAGGCCAAGTTTAGCAGTACTGACCAGAATCAATTTATGAGGTAATAACTCTGGAACACTTCAACATATCCCAGTGATTATGAGATTGTTTTTTCGTGACTCATTTTACTTTTATGTTAATGGTATTTTTAAGAAGGAATTATTTTTTTTGCATCTATTTGTAAAAATATCGGAATTTGGCGAAAATGTAGGAATTTTCAAAATTTGAATTTTTATGCCCTTAAACCAGAGAGTTATACCACACAAAATAGTTAATAAATAACATTTCACACGTGTCTACTTTACATCAGCATCATTTTTTAAACAAACTTTTTTTGTTAGGAGGTTAAAAGGGTTAAAAGTTTATCAGCAACTTCTAATTTTCCCTTCAAAATTTTACAAAACTATTTTTTTAGGGACCACATCACATTTGAAGTGACTTTGAGGGGCCTATATGACAGAAAATAGCCAAAAGTTTAATTATTTTAAAAGTGCTCAAAGCCACATTCAAGAAGTTTATTAACCCTTTAGGTGTAACAAGAGAAAATGGGCCCCAAACATTTCTTGTGCAATTCCTTCTGACTACGCTGATACCCCATATGTGGCAGAAAACTACTTTTTGGGCACACAGCAGGGTTCCGAAGAACCAGAGCACCATTTGACTTTTGGAAAGCGAAACACATTTGCAGATCCCATGGTGTGCGTACTGTCACGATTTTACCCCTCATTGTGTGGGATGCAATTACTGATATCTCAGCTGTCCAATCTGGTGAAGGGGCCTGCTAAGCTATCAGTGTTTTCATTGACAGCTCAGCCGTCCAATCTGAAACTGGGAAGTGTTGAGCTGCCTTCAGATGTTCCCTGTCCCAAGTGATTGCCCAGCTACTTAGCTTTGCTGTCAGTCTCAGATCTCTGCCAGACAAAAATTCAGCTCTGTGTGGTTAGTTTCTCTATGCCTTGTGCTTTGCTTTTAGATCTTTTTGCTGCCTGACCTTGGACCAGGTTCTGACCATCTTCTTTGCATAGCCCCTTTGCTCTGATTGTTTATCCTCCTGGTATTCTGACCTCGGACTGTTAGCTGACTACACCTTTGTCTCTTCCCTCTATTTATGACGTACCCTCCTGGCTCTTGATTTTGGATTCCTTGACTAACCTGACTCACGACTTGTTCATGAGAAGTGACTCAGCATCACACCTAAACAGTGGAAGCCCCCCTCAAGTGACCCCATTTTGGCAACTACACCTCTCAAGGAATTTATCTAAAAGTGTGGGGAGCATCTTGAACCCACAGGTGCTTCACGGAACTTTATAACATTGGGCTGTGAAACTAAAAATAAACATTTTCCCCACAAAAATATTGGTTTAGGCCAGTGTTTCCCAAACCCTGTCCTCACGGACCCCAACTCATCATGCTTTCAGGATCTCCTTAGTATTGCACAGGTGAGAGAACCTGTGGCAGTTTCTGATGCCTTAATAATAATTCTATCACCTGGGCAATACTAAGGAAATCCTGAAAACATGACATGTGGGGGGCCATGCGGACTGGAGTTTGGGAAACACTGGTTTAGGCCATGAGATAACAGAAGAAAATGGACCCCAAAATTTATTGTGCAATTTCTCGTGAGTACGCCAATACTTCATATGTGAAAACTACTGTTTGGGCACACAACAGGGCTGGAATAGATAACGTACACTATATCACGCTATATCACGTTTGCAGATCCCCTGATGTGCCTAAACAGTGGAAGCCCCTCACAAGTGACCACATTTTGGAAAACACACCTCTCAAAGAATTTGTCTAGAGCAATAGAATTGTCTAACATTGGGCTGGGTAAATGAAAATGAACATTTTTTCCACTGAAATGTTTCTTTGGCTCCAAGTTTTTAATTTTCAAAAGGGTTAATAGGAGAAATGAACATTACAATTTGTTATGAAAATCTTCTGTGTACGCCAATACCCCATTATATGGTCGAAACTTACTTTTGCGGCACAGTGTTAAGCTCAGAAGAGAAGGAGCGCCATGTTCCTGTGTAGATTAAGCTATTATAGTTTGCGAGTGCCATGTCATATTAACAGAGCACCTGAGGTGCCAGAACAGCAAAACCCTCCCATAAATGACCCCATTTTACAAACTACACTTCTCTGTGAATTTGTTTAGGGGTGTAGTGATCATATTGACACCACGGGTGTGTCACAGAACCTTATATCATTGGGCAGTGAAGAAAAAAAAAAATTTTTTACCATAAAAAAAATTAGTTTTATTTATTTTATCCTCAGATTTTACATTTTCACATTGGGAAATGGGTAAAAATGGCACCAAAATGTGTCACACAATTTCTGCTGAATGTAGCATTACCCCATATGTGGTTGTACAGTACTGCTTAGCCACACAGTGAGACTCGGGAGGGACAGAGCGCTATTTGCCTCCTGGAGCACAGATTTTCCTATAATAGTTTGCGGATTCCATGTGCAGAGCCCCCAAGTGCCAGAAGAGCAGAATTTTTGGCAATTACACATCTCTGGGCATTTATCTACAGGTGCAATAATGATTTTGACTCCTTGAGTGTTTTCCAGAAACAAGCAGCAATGGATGTTACTGAGTGAAAATTGCAAATCTGCCATTGTAGTGTAGTGAAAACCATAACGGATTCATTCACTATGATGAGGCAGCAGAGTTACTCTGGACTCTGTCTGGCCTATGTTCAGTGTTGTCCTTCTTTTCAGAGCTGCATAAAACTGTGGTCGACTGCCCTTTTATGCACTCCTAAAAAGACGGACACTGCCGGATCATAGGTTGTCCACAGTGTCGCCATCTGCCGTATTATAGGGTTCTTTAGTCTGAGATTCTGTCTGAATTGAGTATTTCAGAGATTTATATGGAAACCCCGGATTAAGTGTTCAGTGTAGAGCGCAGGATAAATGTGTGCTGAGCTTTACTGCGATCTTTGGGAGGCTGAATGAACAAATCAATAGCAGATCAAGAATTGGTTTTATTTTTCATGCCATTCACTGTGCGGTATAAGTGATTAGATACCTTTATTCTTCGGGTCGGTGCGATTACAGCGATACCAGATTTATATCGGGTTTTATGTTTGTCTGCTGTCACACACTAAAAAACCCTTTTCTTTCCAAAAAAAAAATTTTGCATCTCCATATTTTGAGAGCTATAATTTTTATATATTTCTGCCAACAAACTCATGTGATGAAGTATTTTTTTTGCAACATTTTTGGGAGCATAACATTTTTTGATCGCTTTTTACTTGATTTTTGGGAGGCAGAATAAACAAAAAACAGCAATTCAGGAATTGTCTGGGTTTTTATTATGCTGTTCCAACGTATGATAAAATTGTTAAGACAGCTTTATGTTTCGGGTCAGTACAATTACAACGATACCACATTTATATCTTTTAATATGTTTTGCTGCTTTTACACATTAAAAACAATTTTATAAAAGAAAATAATTTCTGAGACCTATAGCTTTTTTTTTCATTTTTTTGCTGATGGAGCAGTTTGGCTTGTTTTTTGCTGGATAAGATGACATTTTCAGCTATACAATTTTTGTTTACATTTGACTTTTTGATCGCGCTTTATTCCACTTTTTTCCAGCGGTTCAATGAAAAAGCATAGCTTTTTGCTAGTTTTTTTTACCATATTCACTGAAAGGGTTAACTAGTACCACAGTTTCAAAGTTCCGGAAACAGAAATTGAAATATGTGTACTTTTTTTTGCTTATTTTTGATTTTACCTTAATATATGTATTTATTGGTGTAATTGCTTTCATTTTTTTGTTCTTTATTTAGTGATTTTTTTAACTTTTTTTTTAACTTTTTTACCTTGTCGTAGTATGGGGCATCAACTTTCCATGTCCCTGATCGCTGATCTAATACCCTGCAAACAGACAGGAAGTGTGTCAGCTCCTGCTCTTGGCCTGGGTGACCCCGCAGCGATCTTTCGGCCTTTGGTTACCATGGAGTCCATTGGCACAATGCATTCGCAATCGTGATCGTGGGTTAAACGCCCACAATTAGTGCCAGCACCGATCGTGGACGTTACTGCAGAGTGTAAGCTATAATGTATCATTGACACCTGTTGTTGATCGCACCAGCTCTGCTAGCAGAGCTGGTGCGATGATTACACTGCACTCGTAAAGTGGTTTGTGGAAACGCACTTCCCATAGCACCGTACATATATAGCGCATGTTGTGAAGGGGTCAAACTTGTTTGAGCCTGATCGCTCATTTAATAGTGTAATCCTTTTGTATTGCAGTGTACTGTGCCTATCAGCGTGATTGCTGACGTTTTCTGTAAGGGCCTGATAGGTGCACCTATAGGTCATAGATGCTTCATAAGTACAATAAGATGGCAATCTTTGAGACCATTATTAGGTCCTTGGATGAAATGATAACATATTGGCACCCCGTGATTGAGTTGCAGGGAGCCAGCAAGATGTCTAAGAGAGCACCGTTCACTGTCAACAACTTAGATGCAACGTTTGCAACTATCAAAAGTATCTAGGGAATGAAACACCGGGTGTCAGCTGTATCTTACAGCTGACACTCACCAAGATGCGAATAATCACTTATACGTATTTGCAGTAACATCTTTTTGTGGGACGGATTCCAAATATTTCACCATTTATTGTCTTTCACCTACAGTGGCTTGTAAAAGCATTCAGCCTCCTTGGCATTTTTTTTGTACTTTTCTACCGCACAACCTGGAATTTCACAGATTTTTTGAGGGTTTGCATCAGGCCATGTTTTCTTTTTATTGTGAAGCAAACTACAAATAGGACAAAATAACTGAAAACTTCAGTGTACATGACGCGCCCCCTGGGCCAGTGTTGTTTGGGGGATACCCGGAGCCGGATCAGATGGGGGTTGTAGTCTCCGAGTGGCGGTGACCCGGTCCGTGCCCAGGGTGTCAAGCTCAGTGTGTGGCAGTCCTTACAGATGTTATTAGTGTTCTTTGTGTCGACTACGCCACCCGTTGATTTGCGGTCAATACGGCCGCCGCTGCAGCAGGGTCCGCTGAGGCTGGTGGTGCTTGTGCAGCTCTGGTAGTATAACCCCCAACGGGAGGGGTATAGCCTCAGGGGGTCAGGTGTAGAGGATGGTGGTAGTGGTGGTGCAGTGTGGATGTTAAGAAGACTCCGAGCCGGGCTGTGCAGTTCGGGGTTTTTACTTACTGCTGTTCTTGTGGTCACTCTGGCCTTAAGTGACCGCCCGAGCCGTGCTGCGTCCACCAGGTCTTGGACTCTTGGATCCGGTACCCTGTTGCCAACTCTTCACCCTCTGATCTAATTTTGGGTTCTTGGAGTTCCCTCTTCTCCCCCTTCTGGGTCCTTCTTTCTCCTCTATCTCTGCTTCTCAGGCTCTCTCAGACTGACCAAACCTCTACAAAAGACTGACGTCTCACAGACTGACCCTGATCTAAGATGGTTCCCACCTTATATACTCCCTCTATGTGTGAGCTCAGGTGACCAGCACCCAATGAGCTCCTAGCTTTACCCAGGCTGCTCCCACTATCTGCCCCTACACTACTGGGATGTTCCACCCCCCTCCCACTCCAGCCAGGAACAGACACTGTCGTACCTGCACATTTCTCTAGTGGGAGTACCATCGGTCTGTCCCTCGGAAATGGGATGTGTGTAGTGCATGCAGCTAACTGAGCTCAGTTCCACACTCCATCCTTACCCGGGAGTGGAATATCACACCTCTGGGTTGAGGTGCAATACCCCTGTAGCAGCCGAATCCTCAGGGTGCTACATACATGCTGTAACTATTTACCCCCCTAAAGTCAATGCTTTGTAGAGCCTCCTTTTGTGGCAATTAGAGCTGAAAGTAACTTTGGATAAGTCTCTATGAGCTTTCTACATCTGGTCACTGGGATTTTTGCCCATTCCTCAAGGCAAAACTGCTCCAGATCCTTCAAGTTAGATGGTTTCCTCTGATGAACAGCAATCTTCAAGTCTGACCACAGATTCTTAATTGAATAAAGGTATGAGTTTTGACTAAACCACTCCAAAACATTTATACGATTCCCCTTAAACCACTCGAGTGTTGCTTTAACAGTAGACTTTGGGTCATTGTTTTGTTAGAAGGTGAACCTCCATCCCAGTCCCAAATCACTGACAGACTGAAACAGGATTTACTCAAGAATATCCCAGTAATTCACATCATCCATCTTCCTCCCAACTCAAACCATTTTCTCTGTCCCTGCTGCTGAAAAACATCCCCACAGCATGATGCTGTCACCACCATGTTTCACTGTGTGGATGGTGTTCTTGGGGTGATGAACTGTGCTGGTTTGGTGCCAGACATAGAGTTTACCTTGGTGGTGAAAAAGTTCAATTTTGGTCTCATCTGATCACAGCACCTTCCTCCATACATTTGAGGAGTCTCCCAAATGTCTAATGGCAAACTCAAAACAAGCCTTACAATTTTTGTGGGTAAGTACAGGCTTATTTCTTCCCACTCTTTCATAAAGACCGCTTTCAAGGAGTGTACAACTTATTGTGGTCATATGGACAGATGCTCCAGTCTCTGCTTGAGACCTCTGCAGCTCCTTCAGGGTTACCTTTTGTCTTTGTGCTGCCTCTCTAATTAATGCCCTCCTTGCCCGGTCTGAGAGTTTTGGTGGGCATCCCTCTCTTGGCAGGTTTGTTGTTGGCATGTTCTTTCCATTTCATGATAATGGATTTTATGGTGCTTCGGGAGATCATCAGAGATTGGGTACTTTTTTATAACACAAACCTAACTTGTATTTCACAACAACTTTGTCCCTGAATTGTTTGGAGATCTCCTTGGCCTTCATGGTGTTGTTTGGTTAGTGGTGCCTGTTCTGTCCAAGTAGTGAATTCAGCTTTACTGAGAGTCTAGTCACTTTGTGTATATCGCAATTCCGCCACTGTATTTTTCTGTATTTTTCTGCCTATTTCATATTATTTTGATAGCATCTACTGGTGATGTAATGTATTCACTTTAGTTTTGGTGTGCTATGTATTATGGGAAGTTCCTAAGGCATTGTGGGACAGTGCTGTTGCATTGTGGTTTTTTTTTGTCACATTAAAAGACAGTAGCCCTTTCAATTTACACTTCTGATGAGAAACCACCTTACTACTCATTTTGTACCCTATGCTCCTTGCAAACAGCCTGATCCAAGTGGTAAGCCACTATCTATGTGATACAATGCTGTGTTTTCTAAGTATGTTTGCTGTATTAGATAGATAATAATCAACTTGTATTATTACCTGCCAGCGTGCTAGCTTGAATTTTTGCCATTCGGCCAACTATGGGACATAAAAGCTGATACCTTCACCTTCCAGGCTAACAGAGAAGAAAGACACTTCACTCGCAGAGGAGTACTATTGACCATAAGCAGTTTATATGACCCACTGCGATTTGCAGCTCCTGTAATCATTGAAGGCAAAGCTATGTTAAAAGACTGGGATACTCCTCTTCCCATGAAATAAAAAAAAGTGAATAACCTGGAGAAATTGTCTTACAGCCTAATCGAGTCTCCACATAGAATGATCATATGTATGGTGGCTCAGTGGTTAGCACTGCAGCCTTGCAGCGCTAGGGTCCTGGGTTCAAATCCCACCAAGGGCAAAAACTGCAAGGAGTTTGTATGTTCTCCCCGTGTTTGCGTGGGTTTCCTCTGGGTTCTCTGGTTTCCTCCCACACACCAAAGACATACTGATAGGGAATGTAGATTGTGAGCCTCAATGGAGACAGTGCCAATAATGTCTGTAAATTGTCTTAACTGTAAAGCGCTGCGGAATATGTTGGTGCTATATAAAATAATAAAAAATATATATATATGTATCTGTGCCGACTACCAAGATCGAGACAGAAGCCCTTTGTGTGTTCTCCGATGCTTCAGTCAAAGTGATTGCTGCTGTAGCTTATTTGAAGACGATCGACACCAGTGCATAATGCAATGTAGGGTTAGTCATTAGCAGAGCAAAATTAACACCGCTCTGTAAACAAAATGTACCATGCCTGTGTGACGCCCAGCTGCACTTGGTATCACAGATCCTGGAGTGCATTGATGGATTCCTCCACAAGAGGCCCCCATAAACATTCACACATCTCCACCTTCCACCTCAGACCAGCAGAGGGAGCCCGTTAGGGATATAAATAGGGAAGGTGGAGCCAAGCAGTGCAGTCTGTTGAGAGAGTTCCTGCAGTAAACGTACCTGAGAGGAGTCAGCTGCAGTGGAGCATAGTCCAGACTCGGTTGAAGCTCAGTTGGAGCTTAAGGTGTGCCGGCCCCATAAGATCGATGAAGCGCGGCAATCCTGCCGTTAGTGTGTATAGCCTAGTGAGGGCCCAAGTAGGCCGAAGGCGAGTGGAGAGTTAGTACGTAGGGGGCAGAGGAGCTTAACCAGCTCACTCCGAAGCATTTACCGGACACCGGGTCCGAGCTTACTGGGATCTCTACGACCCAGTAAGGTATAACCGAAATCCCTGGAGAACTACAAGTCCCAGGATCGCTAAAGTGCTGATACGTAACAGAGCCAGGAGACACATAGGCCGCGTAAGCTGGGAGCGTGCACTCCAAGAGAAGGCCCAACCACAACGTCAGCCAGCGCAGGACAGAGACAAAGTTAGGCCTAGCTCCAGGCAGGTCAGAAACTTACTACGCAGAGGCAAGAAACAGGAGGCCCTACACCCGCTCAATGGGGAGGATCCTGATATGCACCCTTCACCCTACAGTGCTCCGGCATGTGCCTGATTTTCCACCAGTAAAAGGTACTGAAGTGACTACCGTGTCCGTCCCCGTTCTTGTTCTGACCCGGCTGGGTCTCTCCTGTCCTGCATCCCCCTTTCCGTACGCTGCCCTGAGGCCTAGCTCCACCTGTGGGGAGCTATACCATCGAGCTGCCTTATCACTGGCCTTAGTGGACTGCGCAGCGCTGGTGATTCTCACCAGAAGCCACAGGTGGCGTCACGAACTTTCATAAAGCTAATAAACAATCGCCTTTTTAAAAGCTGACCCCAGGGTATGGGGCCGGGAGCCGACTACCGCAACATCCCCAAGGCCAGGCAAAGGCCCGGGTACCGAGTCATCCCCATCCCCTGGGCTAGTCACCTGGAACTGCGTTAGCAATCGAGTTGACCGAACTTGTCACTATGAAAATGAACTTGGAGATTAAAGACATCGAGTTTTACATTGACAGAAAGATAGTACTATGGTACATCCATAATGAAGTGAGACACTTCTATGTTTATGTCAACAACAGAGTACTCAGAATCAGAAGGTCTACCTCACTTGAACAGTGGAAATATATACTGTGACGACACAGCTTTTCTTCTTAATTATGCCAGACATACATACCATATTTTTAAGTTGACTTCTGAACTTGAGCTCTTCTTTGGTTGGTCAACACAGACTATTGTTTGAATAATCCTAAATGTTGATCACTTGAGTTGATATTTGGTAATTGATGAATGGCTGTTATCTGCAACGTATTGTTTGACAATTTTGCAATATAGCGACTAAGGTTCGTTGAACAATGGATGTTTGCTAAATAACTTAAATACTATTTTAGGGTGGTTGCCAGTCAACATTAGGGGATTAGCTGTAGATACTCGAGCATTGTAAACTTAGAATATGATCCCTGACCCTTGACCAGTGAATGATGACTTGAACGGACAAATGTGAACTATGAAAAGGGGGTCTCTCCATCTATTCAGTGAGACACTACAGGACGAAAGCCTAAGGGGCAACAGCCCTGGCCGGAAAGATACAGAACTGCTGCATTGACCGTTACTGAACTCTCAGAGACGATTTAAAGAATCCAGGTTGGGACAATCCGGTCACCTGGCCACATATCTCAAGACTCTAATCCCAGCAGTCCAAAAGAAGGCTGAGACTATGTAGCTTTCACAATCTTGTTTATTTACTGGGACTCTTATATATGTTATTGATTGCTGGTGGTTCAATAAAGTATTGCCACACTGTTTTACCCTCACCCTGTGTTTTATGAGTAGTATTATACCCACGGAAGACCCTGTGTCTTCACATATACCTACTAGAGATGAGTGAGCACTAAAATACACGGGTACTCGTTATTCAGGTCGAGCAAATTGGAATGCTCGAGGGCTCAGACCAAGTAACGAGCCCAATGTAAGGGTATGGGAAACACGAGCATTTTTCCGGCGCCCCCCCCCCGGCGGTCTGCAGAGAGCCTAGAAATTGTGGAAATTTATGGAAACAGTTCTCAAATGACATGGGAACAGCATGGGGAAGACCTCCGGAAGCATTTCTGCCTCCCAGATCACTGCTGTTAAAAATGTTGTCCGAGTTATTATGCCACTTTTACGGACGCATAAAAAAAAACATGCCAAAAAGAAACCAAAATGGATGTTCCTGGGAAATATGTTAAAGAACATTGTTTCCAGGGTAATGACTTGTATATAAAGCAAAATAATTAAGCAAAAACAAAAATGCTCCTCCACACCTTGGGCTATGTTCACATGTAGCGTTTTTGCACTTTTGCATTGCTTTCAACCAAGACAAATGCATTCACCAGGAAATATCATTTTAACATTTTACAAACTTATCTGGCCATGTGGTGTGTGATACATCATCAGACACATGCATACAGTACTGAAAAGACATGGGAACAGCATGGGGAGGACCCCTGGAAGCATCTTTGACTCCCAGGTCACTGCCTAAAAGTGTGCCCATCATAAGTGATCCTTGGCACATGCAAAGATGCCTCCTGCCATGCACCTGTCATTGCAGACTTGCAACAGTCGCCGTCCACGCAGCGCTCAGTTGTCCCTACCCCATTCCTGGGAGTGCAAGAGCAAGTATGCGGCCAGTCAACACAGCCTGCAATACTATACTGCCAAATTTTTGACAGCTGCTTGCACGTGAAATGTGGCCTTTTAGACTCGTGGAGGTGGACTCTGTCAGCAACCTCATGGCAACGGCGGCCGTGTGTCCATACTTGGTCCCCAGCCAACACTATGTTTCCCGGTGTCGTCTCCGTCTTCCACAAGCACGGGTCCCACAACATTACCCGTGCCCTCCGCACTTACTGGGAAGGACCGCCTAATCACAAACATGTGATTAAATGAATATGGCCAGGGAAAGTACAGATGCGGTCCACAGCTTTTTTTCTGAGAGTTGTATTTCACCACAGCCATATTCTTTATCTTTGTGAAAGGACTTGGGAAACCGTATCGACTCCAGCTGTCATTTCTCCCAGGAAGTCCTATAAAGCTCCTTGCGCTTGAAATGTGGCCTTTTAGGCTTGTGGAGGCGGAAGCTGTCCACAGCCTCATGGCAGTGGCGGCCAGGTGTCCATACTCGGTCCACAGCCGCACTATTTCTCCCGATGTCGTCTCCGCCTTTTACAACCACGGGTCCCACAACATTATCCGTGCCCTCCACAGTGCACTTACTAGAAAGGACTGCCTAATCACAAACACGTGGTCAAGTGAATGTAGTCAGAGACGGTACGAAGCCAGTCCACAGCTTTTTTTATGAGAGTTGTATTTCACCACAGCCATATTATTTAGCTTGGTGAAAGGACTTGGGAAACCGTATCTACTCCAGCTGTCATATCACCCAGGAAGTCCTCTAAAGCTGCTTGCACTTGCTTGTGGCCTTTCAGGCTTGTGGAGGTGGAAGCTGTCAGCAGCCTGATGGCGGTGGTGACCGGGTGGCCATACTCGGTCCCCAGCTGCCACTATTTCTCCCGGTGTAGTCGCCGCCTTCCACAAGCATGGGTCCCACAACATTACGCGTGCCCTCCACTGTGCACTTACTGGAAAGAACCGCCTAATCACAAACACCTGATCAAGTGAATACGGCCAGGGAAAGTACAGAGGCAGTCCACAGTTTTTTTCTGAGAGTTGTATTTCACCACAGCCATATTTTTTATCTTGGTGAAAGGACTTGGGAAACCGTATCAACTCCAGCTGTCATTTCACCCAGGAAGTCCGATAAAGCTCCTTGCAATTGCATGTGGCGTTTTAGGCTCATGGCGGTGGAAGCTATCCACAATCTCATGACGGCGGCGGCCGGGTGTCCATACTTGGTCCCCAGCCAACACTATTTCTCACGGTGTCATCTCCGCCTTCCACAAGCACGGGTCCCACAACATTACCCATGCCCGCCCCAGTGCACTTACTGGGAAGGACCGCCTATTCACAAATACCTGATCAAGTGAATGGGGCCAGAGACAGTACAAAGCAAGTCCACTGCTTTTTTTCTGAGAGTTGTATTTCACCACAGCCATATTATTTAGCTTGGTGAAAGGACTTGGGAAACTGTATCTACTCCAGCTGTCATTTCTCCCAGGAAATCCTCTAAAGCTGTTTGCACTTGAAATGTGGCCTTTTAGGCTCGTGGAGGCGGAAGCTGTCCACAACCTCATGGCAGTGGCGGCTGGGTGTCTATACTTGGTCCCCTGCCACCACTATTTCTCCCGATGTCGTCGTCGCCTTCTACAAGCATGGGTCCCACAACATTACCCGTGCCATCCACAGTGCACTTACTGGGAAGGACTGCCTAACCACAAACATGTGGTCAAGTGAATGTGGCCAGGGACAGTACAGAGCCAGTCCACAGCTTTTTTTCTGAGAGTTATATTTCACCACAGCCATATTATTTAGCTTGGTGAAAGGACTTGGGAAACCATATCTACTCCAGCTGTCATTTCACCCAGGAAGTCCTCTAAAGCTGTTTGCACTTGCATGTGGCCTTTTAGGCTCGTGGAGGTGGAAGCTATCAGCAACCCCATGGCGGTGATGGACCCCGCCATATTATTTAGCTTGGTGAAGGGACTTGGGAAACCATATCTACTCCAGCTGTCATTTCTCCCAGGAAGTCCTCTAAAGCTGTTTGCACTTGAAATGTGGCCTTTTAGGCTCGTGGAGGCGGAAGCTGTCCACAATCTCATGGCAGTGGCGGCTGGGTGTCCATACTTGGTCCCCAGCCGCCACTATTTCTCCCGGTGTCATCTCCACCTTTCACAAGCACGGGTCCCACAACATTACCCTTGCCCTCCTCAGTTGCATTTACTAGGAAGGACCGCCTAACTACAAACACGTGGTCAAGTGAATGTGGCCATAGACGGAACAGAGTCAGTCCACAGCTTGTCAGTGAGATGTATTTTACCACAGACATATTTTTTAGCTCAGTGAAAGGACTGACTTTTGGGAAACAGTATCTTCTCCGGCTGCCATTTCTCCATCACTAGGTTCCGCCTATTGTCACACATGACCATACCTAGCAGTATGTTCAGCAGTGAGAGCCACAGATCAGGCTGCTGTGTTACAGCTTTCAACAACTCTGCAGCGGTGGGTGGTTTGTCACCTAAGTATTAAGCATGTTATCTTCAGCACAGCCTGTTGCCGTTTGGCCAAGGCAGTGCTGCAGTGCTTTCAGCTTGTGACTGATGTGGTCTTTCGGAGATGGAGGCCGAACTGGAGGAGGAGGTTCAGGGACTGAATAATGTGATTACATTGAGGTTACATTGGCGACTCTGGTTTTTATACTAAACCCTACTGTGTTTTTTTTTTTTACGTTATTTTTTAAGACAAATGCATTCACTGGGAAATGTCATTTTAACATTTTACAACCTTATCTGGCCATGTGGTGTGCGACAAATCATCAGACACATCCTGTTTTTTTTATGATGGAGGGACTCTGAAAGTCACAAAGCCTATTTTTATAGGGCCATCAGGCGGCCCTCACTATATTAAATGGGCCAGCAGTCAGCCCTCTCTATTGTTAGAGAGCCATCAGCTGGCTATGCTTTGTTGTTCCCATTATTAACAAGTGGGTCTCCCACACTGTTATTGCATATGCAGTGACTGCTAGGGCTGCCAAATTTTGGAGGAACTCCAATGCCCCCTGCAAGAGACGTAGAGGTCAGAGAGCCTCCTAAAAGCAATGTTCCCATTATTAGGAAGTGGGTCTCCCATAGTGTTTGCCTATGCAGTGAAGTAACGGCTGCCAAAAATTTGAAGGAACTCCAAAGCCCTTTGCAAAAGACGTAGATACAGTTAGGTCCATATATATTTGGACAGAGACAACATTTTTCTAATTTTGGTTCTAGACATTACCACAATGAATTTTAAACAAAACAATTCAGATGCAGTTCAAGTTCAGACTTTCAGCTTTCATTTGAGGGTATCCACATTAAAATTGGATGAAGGGTTTAGGAGTTTCAGCTCCTTAACATGTGCCACCCTGTTTTTAAAGGGACCAAAAGTAATTGGACAGATTAAATAATTGTAAATAAAATGTTCATTTTTGGTACTTAGATGAAAACCCTTTGTTGCCAATGACTGCCTGAAGTCTTGAACTCATGGACATCACCAGACGCTGTGTTTCCTCCTTTTTGATGCTCTGCCAGGCCTTCACTGCGGTGGTTTTCAGTTGCTGTTTGTTTGTGGGCCTTTCTGTCTGAAGTTTAGTCTCACGCTGCTATCATTCGGTGGTGTTGAGAAGTCTGGCCCAATTTAGCCCTTGTTCATTTTTATAAGAGTCAGCCTGTCAGCATTTCACTGGCGGAACTAAAAATTCTCTCTGACAAAACAATAGTAGCAGAGTAGGCCAGGACATCCAAGGTGTAGAGAGCCAGTTCATGCCACAAGTCCAGCTTGGATACCCAATAATTATAAGGCACAGAGGAATCACGGAGGACTTTGGTACGATCGGCAAGGTACTCCCTCACCATCTTCTGAAACTGTGCGATGGGAGGCCTGTCCGATGGGAGGGTCTGAGAAAACTGTCCCAGAACTTTGACAGTGTTCCACTGCCTCTGCTGGATTGCATTTGTGCCTCTCTCGTCTGTACTCTTTGGTTATCCAACGAACTGTGACCTCTGCCGCCAGCGTTTTCAGATGGGAATTTTTTCACAAATTCTGAATCAAGGGTCTTCTCGTACTGCCCCATTTTATTAGGCCTGCCCGGCAAAGGAATAAGAGACATAAAGTTCTCCCTTTAGTGTGGGTCTAGAAGTGTCACCAACCAGTAATTACTGTTACGCAAAATTTGGACAATGCGAGGGTCACAGGAAAGGCAGCGTAAAATAAACTCAGCCATGTGTGCAAGACTGCAAAGAGGCAAAACTTCTGTGTCTTCACCAAGAGGACGACTGACCATGCTCTCCTCCTCCTCTTCCTCCTCCTCCCTATCTTCAGGCCATCCACGCTGAATAGACGGTATAGCAGTTGTGCAGATAGTGCCGTCTATAGCGCAGGAAACAAGCTCCTGTTCTTCCTCCTCCACTTCCTTATTGTCACCCAATCCACGTTGGGATGAGATGAGGCTTGGGCTGTGTGTAATCACCCTGTATGGTTCCTTGCTCCATCTCATTGTGCTCTGCCGGCAATGCATCCTCTTTAATTGAGAGCAGAGATCGTTTCAGAAGACAGAGAAGTGGGATGTTGACGCTAATTATGGCATCATCGCTGCTCACCATCTTGGTGGAGTCCTCAAAGTTTTGGAGGACGGTACATATGTCTGACATCCATGTCCGCTCCTGAGGTTTTATGTGTGGAGTCTGACCTGAATACTGACGGCCTTGTTGATGCAGGTAGTCAACAACTGCCCTCTTCTGCTCACAAATCCTTCCCAACATCTGCAATGTAGAGTTCCAACGTCCGACTATCACACACTAGTCGGTGAGCCAGAAGCTGCAAACACTGCTGAAGCACGGCAAGAGCAGTGGAAGCTGTAGCTGACTTTCTAAAATGGGCACACAGGCGGCGTACTTTGACAAGCAGATCCGACAGATCCGGGTAGGCTTTAAGAAACCGCTGAACCACGAGGTTAAGCACATGGGCCAGGCATGGTACATGTGTGAGCTCGCCTCGCCTCAAAGCTGCCACCAGGTTCCAGCCATTGTCATAAACGACCATGCCTGGCTGTAGGTTCAGCAGTGTCAGGCACAGATCTGCCTGCTCTTTCAGAGCTGTCCACAGCTCTTCAACGTTGTGCGGTTTGTCACCTAAGCATATTAGATTCAGCACAGCCTGTTGCCTCTTGGCCGATGCAGTCCTGCAGTGCTTCCAGCTTGCGTCATTTTGGAGATGTATGCTGAAGAGGAGGAGGTGCAGAAGCTGTATAATGTGGGGGCAACCCTGATTGACCCAGGGCCCGCAATCCTTGGCGTCGGGATGACGTGTTCCGTCCCAAGGTCCGACTGTGTCCAAGCTTCCACTATGTTAAACCAGTGTGCCGTCAGCAAGATGTACTGTCCCTGCCCACAAGCACTTGTCCACGTGTCCGTGGTTTTGTAGACTTTCCCAGTAACTACATTGTTGGGGGCACGGCTAATGTTGTGGGACACGTGCTTGTGTAATGCAGGGACGGCACACCAGGATAAATAGTGGCGGCTGGGGACTGAGTACCGAGGGACAGCCGCCGTCATCAGGTTGCGGAAAGCTTCCATCTCCACGAGCATAAAAAGCAACATTTCAAGCGCAAGCATTCGAAAAATGTGTGAATTTAGTAGTGTGGCCTGTGGGGCGTTAGCTGCATATTTGCGCTTGCGTTCCCAGGACTGGGGTATGGACAACTGAACGCTGCGCTCGGACAAGGACGTTAATTTCTTTGCTGATGGTGCTAGTTGAGAGTGTTTAACGACAGATGCAGGGGGGAGGCATCTTGGCATGCACCATGGACAGGGTATTGCTGTGCATACACAACAGCGGAACAAGCAGTGGTGTCACCCGCAGACACTGTTGCTGAACCCAGGGGTTCAGCCCACTTAGTCGGGTGCTTTTCTGCCATGTGCCTGATCATGCTGGTGATGATCAGGCTGGTAGTTTTGCTACCCCTGCTTATGCTGACCTGGCAGGTGGTGCAAATTGCCTTTTTGGGCTTATCGGCAGAGTCTTTAAAAAACAACCAGACTCGGGAAGACTAAACAGTTGTACTGGCAAATTCCATTGTGTTGATGTTAAGGGGAACGCTTTCCTGCCTTCTGTCTGCGGCCACTACTACTTGTTCTTACCTGTTGTGGTGCTACGCCTCCCTCCCCCTGTGTGCTGCTGTACTCGCTTTGCATGTCACCTTGCCAGGTTGGGTCAGTGACTTCATCGTCCACCACCTCATCTTCAACTTCCGCACCCTGGTCCTCCTCCTGACTTTCTGGCAATTGTGTCTCATCATCATCCACCTCTTGTGACAGTTTCCCACCGTCGCCTTCGTGTGACCATGGCTGCTCAAATATTTGGGCATCGTTACATGCGATCTCCTCTTGCCCCACTTCAAGTGGACCAGGCGAGAGGCCCGAATCTATAAATGGAAAAGTGAACAGCTCTTCGGAGTGTCCAAGTATGGGATCATTTGTCTCCGGTCACTCTGCATGGTGGGAGGAAGGAGGATCAGGATGAGGAATATGCAGTCCAGACTCACGGCTACTGAGACTGGACCGTGTGGAAAACAGGATGGTGGTGGTGGTGGCTAAGTGACTGGAAGCATCATCTGCTATCCAACTAGTAACCTTTTCACACTGCTCTGTGTTCAGTAGTGGTGTTCTGCGGTCCCCTGTTAATTGGGACAGGAAGGTCGGGCGACAAGATGTGGATGTTTGTTGTGGCACCATTTCAGCTTGCCCACGGCCTTGGCCTCGTCCTCTGCATGCACCATCACCATCACGTCCACTTCCCCCGTCCCTTGCCACGCGCCTTGCCCATTTTAAATGGAGGACAATATTTTCCACGTTCACTACAAATGGCTGAATTTGGAGCGAACTTATTTGTGATACATGTGACGGAAAACCACAGTTTTAAATAGCTGGCCTGTAGGTTACTATTTTTCACTGCGGCCTGGTGTCAATAACTTTACTAACACACTGCAACAAAATTTACATGGAGGGCAGAAATGGCTGAATCTGGAGTGAACATATATGTGATACATGTGACGGAAAACCACAGTTTTAAATAGCTGGCCTGTAGTTTACTATTTTTCACAGTGACCTCGTGTCAATAACTTCACTGACACACTGCAACATAATTTAAATGGAGGCCAATAATTCACTACAAATTTCTGGATTTTTATCTCTGTAATATGGAAAGAATCTGGCTGTATTCTGCTGTGACAACAAGCAAATGGAGCAGAAAAATGGTGTACTCTGGATTGCTTTTTAATCAAATAATCAGGATCAAGATCAAACAAATAATTATGACTGGCCCCTGATACCTGGGGCTATTTGTAGAAAAGTCTATAACAACAGCAGCAGACAGAACTGGAATGGAGCCTCTTGCACTATATGCACTGCAGTCTGCCACATACACTGCCTGCCTAATTCTTGCTATCACCACTGATTATATGCACCTGGATTAGTCCTCAGAAGGACTGTAAGTTCAGATGGATATATATATATATGTTGTGGAATACCTACACTAACTATAAACAAGCAAATCTCTCCCTGATGCAGCAGCAGCTCCTCCTACTCTGCCTGATTCCGGAGTGACTGTGACGAGCATGGCGGCTCCAGGTCTGGTATAGACCTGATGATGCTGTGTGGCCCATCAATCACTGTAATGCCCACAACCAACATGACTATGACATTAAAGTGCATGGCAGGCAATCCCTGCATGTTAATTGGCTCTCTAAAGAGCGCCAAACATGCAGGGAGGGGACCCGAGCTCCCGCTGAGCAACACTGGAAATACTCGCAGAGCACTGAGCATCTCGAGCAGTGAGATGCTCGATCGAGTACCGAGCAGTGGGGAGCGCGTTCGCTCATCACTAGTTATTATATTATTCTCTGTAATATATTTATGCCAATCATCTAATGTGTTCATTCAGTCCTACTAGATTTAGTGTGGTAAAATAATTGATTCAGTAGACTTTTCACTGGAGCAGCTACGTTATTGCAGGATTTTCATTTTATAACTTTTAATTCTTCTAGAACCATCCACTTTAAATCTGAAACTTTGTGTGTTTTCCCAAAAAAATTCTTGCGAATAATATGCTATTTAGTCAAGTAATATTATATTCTCCTCTTTCCTATTCCAGTTGTATCAAATTTATAAGCAGCATGAGACATTTTGGTAAATTTAGTGAATTTTAAGACTGTCTAGTCTAAATTTGCTGATAAAGAAAATAACTGCCATTATAATCCATAATCTGCCAATATGTTATATTATTTGTTACAGTATATATTAACTCCATAAAACCATGTTTTGTGTCAGCCAGGCCAACAGATATTGTTAGAATGTTCTGTATGATGCTCTTTTAAAGGGAACTTGTACTCACAGAAACAAGACTCCTGTAAGTCTCCCATTATTTGTCCTTGAAAACGAATAACTGTTTATCTTTTGATTATGAATTGTTTACAGCACCACTCCAGTGTTTTTTTTTCAGCACTGGAGCGGCACTTTAAATGTAAGTCCCCTGCCCCCTGACATATGCTCATCCTCCTACGTTTTCACTGTTTATCGGCACCACTGTGGTCCCGCAATGCCATCTTGTGAGCACAGCTTCTGACTGGCCAGAAGTCAAAAGCTACTTCCCAAGTAGGGATTAGAGGACCCATGGAAGTTTTGCTTCTGGCACCTGACACGAACTTTAGTCCAAAGTTCGGTTTGGGTATCAGAACTGTACCCAAACTTAAACTAGAACCCGAACACCACTGAAAAAAATGGGGACCCGAACTTTGGACCAGGAAAGTATTTTTCTCTCTCTTCTCTCTCTGTCCCTCTCTCTCATCATCAGACTTCCCCCAGAACTCTGAACATTAAGATGAACTTCCGGGAGAAGTCCATGTTCGGGTTCGCTAATCTCTAGTCACAAGCTCTCAATGCAAGTCTGAGAGCCAGAACGAAGCCAGAACGAGGCTCTCATAGACTTATATTGAAAAGTGATCTCCGCGCAGCTCCATGAAACACTGGAGATGTCGACAGGTCACTTTTCGCTGGAGACCGACGGGAGCAACATTGGAAAACGATGAAGGCGGCGGAAAGTGAGTATCAGACAGGGAGCAGGGAACTTACATTTAAAGCACCTATCCAGCGGTGCAATGAAAGAAATGCTGAAGTGGAGCTTTAATTATTACTAATCAACATTTTTTAGTCTGGGCATGCATGGCTACGAGCCAGAATTTTCATTTAAATACTTCACCCTTTTGCAACAAACAGGTCAGACCCCTCTCATATCCATAAGGGTTTCCATAGAAGCCATTTTTAGATCTTATTTTTATCTATCTCTTTTTAATTATAACCATTATTCTCAATAAATTTCTTTCTTAATCAAATCACCTGTGAAGACTGGATTTTTGCTGGATTTTCCGTATCATTGCACTGTCTAAAAGTTAAGCATTGTTGTCTTTCAGTTATTTCCCATAACCCAGAGAATGGAGTATGTCTTTAAATTTTCACTTACCTAGAAATACAAATGAGTCCAGACTAATGTTTATGTATTTCTGGTCCCTTGGGTAAAAACAGAATTCAATCATTTTCAGCTCCTGTACATCTCTTTTAAAACTCCGCCTGATGACAGATGGCATTACTAAGTGATGCGGTTTGTTGCATTATAAATACTTCATTTTCATTTTTCAGAGACTGGGTATGACATATGCATTATATGCCATTATTTTAATGATAACTTTAGTTCTCCTTCCTCCTTTGTGTACTTCAAACATCCTGTGCTAAAACAAAACAGAGCAGCAGATGCCTGCTTTTAGGAAATATTGACATTTAAAGTTTTAACTGTATAGAAGTAAAGTACAGGTGAGAAACAAAAATTACATATACAATGATATTTTATTCCTCTCCGCTCTATCGTATAGCAGTCACTGTACAATATCTGCTTTGGGATTGTCTGTTCTCCCTCCTTAAGGGGAAATACATTAATCCATTATTCATGATTCTGTCTACCTACTGTGATTGACAACACAGAAAGAGTAAATTCACATGGTAAGATGTGATGAGATATGATGGCCTGCCATGTGAATGGAATGTGCTGCCATAGCTAACTTTTTCTGGCATAGGTATAGTCAGAAATTTGCAGCAAACCCACAGTAAAATGTACATTTGTTAAATATAAATTTTACCATTTGATTTATTTTGGACTAAAAAATCCTTTGCATATCTTGTTTTTCAACTATATTTTTTATTACATGAGGATGGATGGGTTTCGAAAACCCCATTATACTAATAGTGTAAATTGTTGCAGGATTTCCTTAAAAATCTGCAATGTCTGAACCTTCATATACAGAGGTTTCAGCGTTCTGGAAAAATGTCTGAAAATTGTGGTACCATTTAAACTTTGATGTCCCATTGAGTTGGATACAAATAGTTATACAGAAGCACGGAAAATCTGCTCTTCTTTTTTTCCTGTGTGCTGCAACTGATCACTGTCTTGGATGGTTAATGTAGATTGCACAATCTCTATTCTTCCAATATGTGTATGTCCCAAAAGATACACAATTTGTACAGCTCTCGACATGTCAGATAAGTAGAAACACTCCATATGTGATCTATTTTGGACTCAGGCGCTCATCGAGCTCAAATGCTGGCTCCGCCTTAGAACTGGTCATCAGCACATAATACACAATTTAAAGTGGTGTTTGCCTCACAGGGCACGAATAAACTGCTTGAGGACCGGCCTGGGGATGACATGCACTTCTATCCCCCAGCCCACCCCACCTCTAATCATGATTTAGATGGAAACCAGGAAGTAAGTGCTCAATGTAGAGCACAAGATAAAGGTAAGTGCCCATGAGGTCTTTTTCAGATGGATTCCACCTGTAATCAGTCAAAAAAAGTGAACATAGTGCACAGCAATGTAAAAATGACATTGTTGTGCACATACTCACTCTTTTAACCGCTTCAGGGTTCAAAAGCCGTGAAGCAACTAAAAGAAGTAGCATGACCATTTTTCAAGTGGCTTCTGCTAGTTTAAGTTATAGTGAAAAAGACGCCAGCAGCAGATCCATTGCAAAAACAATGGCAAAACTGCCAGCAAAGCCCCTTCAATATAAAGAAGTGGCTTTGCCTAGAATAAGCTCAGCCGGTTCGCCGGCATCTTTAAGAATCGGGTAAGTACATTACAGCAATGCCAGATTTATATAGCTTTGTTTATCTTTTGCTTCTTTTACACACTAAATCCGTGGGGTAACGATGGGGTTGACTATCTAGATGCCACAGTTGCATTTAGAAGGTTAAAAGGCCACGAGTATGTATAATTAGTGTATAAACACATGAGTGTGTATAACACCCGCCTGCAGTACCTCACAGCCGGCACTCATCTTCTCTGTTACATGACTGTGAAAAACAGACCTGGAAGAGCCGGCGAAACCAGTCTGCTTCGCTGTGATTGGTCTGCCTGTAATTACAGACTAATGACAATGATCACCGGCCGGGACCAAAGCTGACTGGTTCTGGGCTGGCTAGTGCTGCATGTCTTTGGTGTGTGGGACTAAACTGTCTCTGTGCGATTTTGTGGGGTGACAGCTTAAACCAATCATGTACACATATGACGGAGTATGCGGTAAGGCTATGCATCTCCTCGCATGTAGTTGATTTTTTGTCAAGGGTTTAAAGGGGGAAAATGGCCCTGATTCATCAATGCGAATGCGGCAGTATTCTGGTGTAAAACTCTTTGAAATGATAAAAACAATTTCCACTTTTGGTGTTTTCACACCAGTTTCGATCAGCTGCCCCAAAATGGGTGGAGCTGGAGCAGAATGTGGGTAGAACGGGTGCCTGATGCTACAGCTCGTTTAAATTTAAGATGACTTGAGCTGTGGCATAACCTTATGCCAGAAATCTTACTCCATTCTGAGACTGGAGTATGCTTTGCGGTATGATTTGAGGCCAGGCACACAGAGGTGCATGCCGAGGTGCATGCCACATTTCAGTCACATATGTTTCATTAAGAGTCGTGCATTTCTTAATGAATCACGCACCTCTGACTCCGACATGCCCCCGCATCAAGACCAGTGTGAACAACGCTAAGCGTGATGAATCAGGGCCTTAGTCTTATATAAGTCTTGTCACCATAACATGTTAACACCCTTCTGCAGCCCATTAAAGAAGAATCTGGTAGTGTAATACATAGACCAACAATACTGTTGCAAACACATTATACAGTATGGAAAATTGTTTCTCTAATGAGCTACTTTCCCATTTTCTAGACATCTGGAAAAAAACAACACAGTAATGTTGGTTTTCAATCATTCTGCAGCCTGTTCGCATAACAGCAATTTCTTATTTCTGAAGCTATTTACATTTTTTCGATTTTCGCATAAGAATATTTTAGGACTTATTTGGGACATCAGCCCCTGCAGAGGATAAATACGAGATAGATAAACATTTTGAAAGCCATGTAGCATCTCTGTTCATCCATTGTGTCCATTTTTCTTTCTAGAGAGCGTCCTTTTTTCTAACTTATCAGCTTTTTGCAAGCTTACAAACATTTCCATGCAGAAGTGAGAAGTGAAAGGAGGACTGCTATGAAGAATTAAGTGAAAGCGAGGGGTGCGGAGAGTATTTGGGGAATGAGGTTGGCTTTCCTTCCAGCACTTCATTTGAATTCCAGTCACCATCTCTGAGCTCTGCAGAATTCCAGCTGAATTGACCTGTTAATTGCTTGGAATCCACCAGTGAGACATTTATCTTTCTACCTTTCTACCTTGTCGCGTACTACAACCATTGGCTTTCATCTTAGAAGGCAGGTGAATGTATGATTCATTTACTGTATATGCCACTGCAATCAATATTTATGCAATAATAATAAAAATAATAATAATAAATAATAAATTGTATGAATTTATGTTCTTGTGTTTTGTGTTGATTAATGTTTCATTTGGCTGGTGGTCTTGTTACTTAACCTTTCCTTTATTTTACTATTTCCATACATCTTTGATGCGTTATACTTAAGCTAAGATTTCTAATTCATCTCATAAATTGTACACAATAGGCCAGAATTCTTCCACGCATACAGAAATACAGAAGCTAAGTTTTCTATTTCTCAATTATGCCAAGATGATTACTAACAAGCGTTTAGAGTGAGAGAATAAAGTGCAATTCTAGCCTGTGATTAATAGAGCAGACAGAAATCCGGGCTAATGCTTGAGGACGACCTTGCATCTTCAGAGAAGCCATGTAGAAAATGGGGTCATTTTCTTTCCTGATAAGGCCAGCCGGCTTGGACTGGAAAGTTTGCTATTAAAATAGATGGGTGTATGTTGAAAACATGGAACTGTCATTGTGAAAAGAAACTGTTTTTTTATAAGCTTTCTATTATTGTATATTTATATGGCTTTACCAATCTATATATATAATCGTCTTATCCCGTCTGTCTGTCTGTCTGTCTGTCTGTCTGTCTTTCTGTCTGTCTGTCTTTCTGTCTGTCTGTCCAGGAAATCCCCCGTTGCTGATTGGTCCGGCCGCGGCCAATCAGTGAAGAGGGATTTCAGAAAAAGATGGCAGCCGTTAGCGGCTCATCTGCAGGACGGAGGTCAGCGGCAATGCAGCAGGGAGATGACTGGCGCGAGGCGCTCATCTCCCTGCTGCTGGCAGCAGAAGTACCCGACAGGCGGCGTCTCTCACCTCCATGCGGCTAACGTTGGGAGATCAGCGGCTTGGCCCGCTGATTTCCGGAGGGCAAGTGTGAGCGGAGGACCGGGGAGCGACGCCACCGGTCGGGATGCTTCTGCTGTGAGTAGCCGCTCATCTCCGGGCTTATCGCAGCGGAAGAAGCCGCACAGGCAGCGACGCTCCCCGGTCCTCACTAATACGACGCTGATTGGTCGGGGTCGACGCCAGCGACCAATCAGCGATTTTGGTGCCAAATTTAAACACCGCTCTGCCGATTGGTCGGAGCCGCCAGCCGCGACCAATCAGCAGTATTGGCGCCAAATTTAAACCCCACTCTGCTGATTGGTTGTGGCCGCCAGCCGCGACCAATCAGTTAGATTGGCGCCAAATTTCAACAACGCTCTGCTGATTGGTCGCGGCTGGCGGCTGGCGGCCGCGACCAATCAGTGAGATTGGCGCCAAATTTAAACAACGCTCTGCTGATTGGTCGAAGCCGCCAGCCGACCGCGACCAATCAGCGAGATTGGCGCCAAATTTAAGCAACGCTCTGCTGATTGCTCACGGCCGCCAGCCGACCGCGACCAATCAGCGAGATTGGCGCCAAATTTAAACAACGCTCTGCTGATTGGTCGCGGCTGCCAGCCAACCGCGACCAATCAGCGAGATTGGCGCCAAATTTAAACACAAACTGCTGATTGGTCGCTGCCGCTAGCCGCGACCAATCAGAGATTTTGGCGCCAAATTTAAACAACGCTCTGCTGATTGGTCGCGGTCGGCGGCCTCGACCAATCAGCGATTTTTGCGCCAAATTTAAACACCGCTCTGCTGATTGGTGGCGGCCACCAGCCGCGACAAATCAGCGAGATTGCCACCAAATTTAAACACCGCTCTGCTGATTTGTGGCGGCCGCCAGCTATGACCAATCAGCGAGATTGGCGCCAAATTTAAACAAGCTCTGCTGATGGGTCGCGTCCGCCGGCCAGGAACAATCAGCGAGATTGGCGCCAAGTTTAAACACCGCTCTGCTGATTGGACCAATCAGCGAGATTGGCGCCAAATTTAAACAACGCTCTGCTGATTGGTCGCGGCCGCCGCCGCAACTAATCTTCATTATTGCCGCCAAATTTAAACACCGCTTAGCTGATTGGTCGTGGCTGGCGACCGCGACCAATCAGCATTATTGGCGCCAAATTAAAAAACTCTCTGCTGATTGTTCGCGGTCGCCGGCCACGACCAATCAGCATTATTGGCGCCAAATTTAAACACCGCTTTGCTGATTGGTCGCAGTCGCCGACCGCGACCAATCAGCATTATTGACGCCAAATTTAAACACCGCTCTGATGATTGATCGCGGTCACCGGCTGTGACCAATCAGCGATATTGCCGCCAAATTTAAACACCCCTCTGCTGATTGGTCGCGGTTGCCGGCCGCGACCAATCAGCGATATTGGCGCCAAGTTTAAACACCCCTCTGCTAATTGGTCGCGGTTGCCGGCCGCGACCAATCAGCGATATTGGCGCCAAATTTAAACACCCCTCTGCTGATTGGTCGCGACCGCCGGCCGCGACCAATCTGCATTATTGGCGACAAATTGAAACACCGCTCTGCTGATTGCTCCCGACCGCCTGCTGCGACCAATCAGCGATATTGGCGCCAAATTTAAACACCGCTCTTCTGATTGGTCGCGGTTGCCGGCCGCGACCAATCAGTGATATTGGTGCCAAGTTTAAACATCCCTCTGCCGATTGAACCAATCTGCGAGATTGTCACCAAATTTAAACAATGCTCTGCTGATTGGTCGCGGCCGCCGGCCGCAACTAATCTGCATTATTGCCGCCAAATTTAACCCCTTCGCAACCTTGGGTTTTGTCGTTTTTGCTTTTTCATTTTTTGCTCCCCTTGTTCCCAGAGCCATAGCGTCTTTATTTTTTGGACAATATGGACGTGTGAGGGCTTATGTTTTGCGGGACAAGTTGTACTTTTCAACACCATTACTAGTTTTACCATATCGTGTACGGGAAAACGGGAAAAAAATTCCAAGTGCGGTAAAATTGCAAAAAAAGTGCAATACCACAGTTGTTTTTTAATTTTTTTTTTTACCACGTTCACTGAATGCTAAAACTGACTTGCTATTCTTATTCTCCAGGTCATTACAAATTCGTAGACACCAAACATGTATAGGTTATTTTATATTTAAGTGGTGAAAAAAAATTCCAAAATTTGGTAAAAAAAACTAAAAAAAAATAGCGCCATTTTCCGAGACCTGTAGCGTCTCTATTTTTCGGGATCTGGGGCTGGGTGAGGGCTTATTTTTTGTGCACTGGGCTGATGTTTTTATTGATAACTGTTTGGGGTAGATCTGATGTTTTGATCGCCCGTTATTGCATTTTATTGCAATTTTGTGGCGACCAAAAAACGTAATTCTGGCGTTTAGAATTTTTTTATCGTTACACCGTTTACCGATAGGATTAATTCTTTTTTTATATTGATAGATGGGGCGATTCTGAACGTGGCGATACCAAATATGTGTATGTGGGTTTTTTTTTTTATATTTTATTTTGAATGGGGAGAAAGGGGGGTGATTTAAACTTTTATATTTTTTTTATTTTTTTTATATTTTTAAAAACATTTTTTTTTCACTTACTGCATGCTTCAATAGTCTCCATAGGAGACTAGAAGCAGCATTTGTCTGATCGTCTCTGCTACATACAGGGGATCAGCAGATCCCCTGCATATAGCAGAAATGGTCCTGTGCTATGAGCGCCGACCACTAGGTGGCGCTCATAGCGACGAGATCATGACAACCACAGGCGTCTGCTGCAGACCCTGGGTTGTCATGCACGCCCATCGGTGACCCGCGATCACATGACGGGGTCGCCGGTGGGCGGGGCTTATGACGCGCAACCCGGAAGCGTGCGTTAAATGTCGCTGTCGGAGATTGACAGAAGCATTTAACATGTTAACAGCCGCGGGTGGATCGCGATTCCACCCGCGGCTGTTGCGGGCACATGTCAGCTGTAAGAATCTGCTGACATGTACTCGGTTCAGTGAGGGCTCAGCGCAGCAGCCCTCACTGAACCGGGGGTACGCAAATGTGCGCACTAATACGGCAAGGGTTGGAAAGGGGTTAAACACCGCTTAGCTGATTGGTCGCGGTCGCCGGCCGCGACCAATCAGCATTAATGGCGCCAAATTTAAACACCGCTCTGCTGATTGGTCGCGGTCGCCGGCCGCGACAAATCAGCGATATTACCGCCAAATTTAAACACCCCTCTGCTGATTGGTCGCGGTTGCCGGCTGCAACCAATCAGTGATATTGGCGCCAAATTTAAACACCCCTCTGCTGATTGGTCGTGGCCGGCAACCGCGACCAATCAGCGGTATTGGCGCCAAATTTAAACACCGTTTTGCTGATTGGTCACGGTCGCGACTAATCAGCGATTCTATCGCCAAATTTAAACACGTTCTCCGGTCTTCACTAACACAGTTCGCTGATTGGTCGCAGCCGCCACCCGCGACCAATCACCCATATTGCCGCCAAATTTAAACACCATTTTTGGCGGCAAATTTACACAACGTTCTGCTGATTGCGCCCGGTCGGCTGCATACATATTCTAGAGCACCCGATGCGTTAGAATCGGGCCACCATCTAGTAGGAAATATAAGCTACATGGCAGATACAGTATAGTCATATCAATTCATGATATAATATCATAATAAGACTATGTGAATTCACCTTTAAAAATTCAGTCACAATTCTCCCAATGGTTTAACTAAAACACTAGATGCAAAAAAACTCCAAATACAAGAGTTTGGGTCCTGAAAATTAGACTCTCATTATAATCACTCTGAATCTTGGAGCTTTATTGAAGGAGCACAGTGGATCCACCATTTATACCTTAAGGCTATTTCCACAATGGCAACATGAGAATTTGCACCATACCATTTGTTGTGCAATTTCTCCTGGGTACGCCAATACCCCATATGTGGGGGAAAACTACTGTTTGTGCGCTTGGCAGGTCTTGGAAGGGAAAGAGCATCATTTGACTTTTTGAAAGCAAAATTGTCTGAAATCATTAACAAACGCCATGTCGTGTTTGGAGAGCCCCTGAGGTGCCTAAACAGTGGAAACTCCCCACAAGTGATGGCATTTTGGAAACTAGACCCCTCAAGGAATATATCAAAGCGTTTATAACGTTGAGCTGTGAAAAAAAAAATCAAATTTTCCCTCAAAAATGTTCTTTTAGCCCCAATTTTTTTGTTTTCACAAGGGTAACAGCAGAAATGTCACCATTAGTGTTGAGCATTCCGATACTGAAATATCTGGTATCGGCCGATATTCACTGTATCGGAATTCCGATACTTAATTCCGATACTTTTATAATATCGAATACCGGAATCGGAAGTTCCCATAATGCCTGCGCTCTGCAGTGTCTGTGAAGGATGACAAGCTGGATGGCAGCGCTCAGCTGAGATCCAGCCTGTCATCAGAATGCCATCCCAGCGTGGGAGAATTCTCCTGATTGTTTAAAAGCCGGCGGGCGGTAAAAAGCCGCCGGCTTTTAAACAATCACACAGCCCCATACTGCTTCCCCGCAGCCTCCCACCCCGATCCTCCGCTCCCCTCGCCACCTCCAATCCCAATCGTAAATTAGGACCGGGCGGGGAGCGCAGCACCAAGGAGCGAAGGACCCGGGCGGGGAAGCCGGCAGTGAAAAGACTTCACCGCCGGCTTTCCCGTTCTGTGCTGCGCTTTCCCGCCGGTTATTTCAAATGAACAGCTGAGGTATCAGGTGATGCCGATCAGCTGTTCATTTGAAGTAGCCGCGGTGCCCTCAGAGGGTTCATGTGAGTTCATGCTTGACTGCATGAACTCACATGAACTTTCCCACGGCCGCACAGGTCAGCCTCACCTCCCAGACCCGTCATGATTAGTGTGTGCGGGGTGTGTGTGTGCGGGGTGTGTGTGTGTGCGGGGTGTGTGTGCGGGGTGTGTGTGTGCGGGGTGTGTGTGTGTGCGGGGTGTGTGTGCGGGGTGTCTGTGCGTGCAGGCAGACATAGGCCGATGTGACACTACTACTCCCATCGGCCTATGTCTGTCCCCCGTCCACTCGTGCCAGCAGGATCAGCTCGATGGGAGCAGTAGTTCCCATCAGCCTGATCCTGCTATATAAATTGCCCTACTGTGTCCCCAATAAATGTTAGATACATGTCATTGGTGGCCAGTGGTTACCTAAAAGAAATTAGTTTATACATTACCTGTCCCCGCCGATCGTCACCTAAAATAAAGTAAAAAATAAAAAACTACACCTATACTCACCTAGACACCTAATTCCCCGAAGCCATCGATCTCCTGTAATAAAATATAAAATAATAAACCACAACCTTATCCTTACCCCTCCGTAGCAGTCCACGAGTGTCCCACGAAGATCTCCAGTTCAGAGCAGCCACATAGAATGTGACCGCTCTGAACCGCTGCCGCCGCTAGAATGACGGGGCCGTAAGGGTTCACCAGAGTTAAGGCAGCGCTGCTCCGGTTAGCTGCTTTACGGCACTGCTGTATCGTGAGAAATTCCCACGGTACAGCACTGCCGTAAAGGAGGTCTCCGGAGCTGCGCTGCCTGAATGCACTCCGGTAACCTCAGTCAGTGGCTCCCGCTGCCGGGAGCGGACGTGTTCCCGGCAGCGTGAGCTTACAGCAGCCATGCACAGCTGTCACCATCTCCAGATGTGACAGCTGTGCATGGGAGATCAGCGCAGGAACGTGGACAGGTAACTATTTTTTTTTAGTAAACTAAGAATTAAATAAAATGGTGTTTTATTTCAAATAAATTATTTTTTTCTGGGTGTAGTGTGTTTTTTCTTTTTAACACTTTGTAGGTTAGTAATGGGGGTGTCTTATAGACACCCATCATTACTAACCTGGGCTTCATGGCAGCTGGCGCTGACATGAACCCCACCACTATTACCCCCTGCCACCGCACCAGGGCAGCGTGGAAGAGCGAGGCTAAGTGCCAGAATTGGCGCATCCTATGGATGCGCCATTTCTGGGGCGGCTGACGGCTGGTGTTTCTAGCCTGGGAGGGGGCCAATATTCATGGCACCCTTCCTGAGCTATTAATATCAGCCCCCAGCTGTCTGCCTAGCCTTTGCTAGCTATTAAAATAGGGGGGACCCCACGTCATTTTTTTTGGGGGGGTCCCCCATTTTAATAGCTAGTAAAGGCTAGGTATTCAGCTGGGGGCTGATATTAGTAGCCTGGGAAGCTCCGTGGGTTTTACCCCCTTCCCAGGCTTCAAACATCTGCCCCAGCCGTCTGCTTAACCTCCGCTAGAGACTAAAATTATGGGGGATCCCACGCCATTTTTTTTTAAAATAAATCCTTTATTTTAACACTAAATGACATTTGAGGACTTAATAAAGATGCAGTCCCTAAATTATTATTTATTTTTTAATAAATTTTTCCCAAAACTTTTGACGTGGGCTTCGCCATATTTTTGTATGCCAGCCAGGTACAGCATCCAGCTTCTATGAACGCGCCATTTTCCGGGGCGGCCGCGGACTGCAATTTTCAGCGGGGGGCAGAAAGCTTGGGCCTCCCTGCGCTGCAGATTCCATCCCCCAGCTGCCTAGTTGTACCTGGCTGGACACAAAAATAGGGAGAAGCCCCACGTTTTTTTTTTTTTAATTATTTCATGAAATTCATGGAATAATTAAGAAAAAAAGGGCTTCCCTATATTGTTGTGTCTGGCCAGGTACAAATAGGCAGCTGGTGGTTGGGGGCAGCCCGTTCCTGCCTGCTGTACCTGGCTGGACACAAATATAGTGTGAAGCCCCACGTCAATTTTTTTTTAATTATTTCAGGAAATTCATGAAATAATTAAAAAAAAATTATGTGGGGCTTCGCCCTATATTTGTGTCCAGTCAGGTACAGCAGGCAGGAACGGGCTGCCCCCAACCACCAGCTGCCTATTTGTACCTGGCCGGACACAACAATATAGGGAAGCCCTTTTTTTCTTAATTATTCCATGAATTTCATGAAATAATTAAAAAAAAATTGACGTGGGGCTTCGCACTATATTTGTGTCCAGCCAGGTACAGCAGGCAGGAACGGGCTGCCCCCAACCACCAGCTGCCTATTTGTACCTGGTTGGACACAACAATATAGGGAAGCCCTTTTTTTCTTAATTATTTCATGAATTTCATGAAATAATTAAAAAAAAAATACGTGAAGCTTCTCCCTATTTTTGTGTCCAGCCAGGTACAACTAGGCAGCTGGGGGATGGAATCTGCAGCGCAGGGAGGCCCAAGCTTTCTCCCCCCCCACCCCCCGCTGAAAATTGCAGTCCGCAGCCACCCCGGAAAATGGCGCGTTCATAGAAGCTGGATGCTGTACCTGGCTGGCATACAAAAATATGGCGAAGCCCACGTCAAAAGTTTTGGGAAAAATTAATTAAAAAATAAATAATAATTTAGGGACTGCATCTTTATTAACTCCTCAAATGTCATTTAGTGTTAAAATAAAGGATTTATTTTAAAAAAAATTGACGTGGGGCTTCGCCCTATATTTGTGTCCAGCCAGGTACAGCAGGCAGGAATGGGCTGCCCCCAACCACCAGCTGCCTATTTGTACCTGGTTGGACACAACAATATAGGGAAGCCCTTTTTTTCTTAATTATTCCATGAATTTCATGAAATAATTAAAAAAAAAAATGCTTGGGGCTTCGCCCTATTTTTGTGTCCAGCCAGATACAACTATGCAGCTGGGGGCTGGAATCCGCAGCGCAGGGAGACCCAAGCTTTCTGGGCCACCCCCGCTGCAAATTGCAGTCCGCAGCCGCCCCAGAAAATGGCGCGTTCATTGAAGCGCCATCTTCTGGCGCTGTACCCAACTCATCCAGGGCCCTGGTGCGGTGGCTCACTGGGTAATAAAGGGGTTAAGGCCAGCTTGGTATTATCAGCTGGCCCTAAGCCCAAAATTCATGGGGTCACGCCAATATTAGACATGACCACCATGAATTTCTAGTAAAGTATTTAAAAAAACATAACACCCAGAAAAAATCCTTTAATTGAAATAAACACACAATTCTTTATTGTTCTAAATTAAACCATACTTACCATCACGCCCATTCCAGCTGAAGCCAACGATCTCCTGCAATAAAAGTAAAATAATAAAGCAACCTCATCCTTACCTTTCCATGGCTCCCACGACAGCTTCAGCTCTGCTACATCGAGATGACAGGCTGGACCGCAGCAGAACGCTGCCATCCATCCTGTCATCCCGCAGACACTGAGAAGCACAGGCATGCTTGTGCTCCTCAATGTCTGGCTGTGACGGCATAAAGATGAGCCGAGGTCATGTCCAATGAACTCAGCTCACCTCATGTACGTCACTGACAGCGTGGGAAAATTCTCCTGCACTCAGCACTTCAGCGTGAGAATTTTCCCACACTGTCAGTGACGTGCATGAGGTGAGCTGAGTTCATTGGACATGACCTCACCTCATGTATGTCACTGACAGCGTGGGAGAATTCTCACGCTGAAGCGCTGAGTGCAGGAGAACTTTCCCACGCTGTCAGTGACGTGCATGAGGTGAGCTGAGTTCATTGGACATGAACTCGGCTCATCTGGATGACGTCACAGAGAGACACTGAGGAGCGCAAGCATGCCTGCGCTTCTCAGTGTCCGCGGGATGACAGGCTGGATGGCAGCTTTCTGCTGCGGTCCATCCTGTCATCTCGATGTAGCAGAGCTGGAGCTGTCCTGGGAACCATCGAAAGGTAAGGATGAGGTTGCTTTATTATTTTTCTTTTATTGCAGGAGATCGTTGGCTTCAGCTGGAATGGGCGTGATGGTAAGTATGGTTTAATTTAGAACAATAAAGAATTGTGTCTTTATTTCAATTAAAGGACTTTACTCTGGGTGTTTGTGTTTTCTTTTAACTTTGACTATGGGGTTAGTAATGGGGGTGTCTTATAGACGCCTCTCCATTACTAACCTGGGCTTGATGTCAGCTGGCATTATAAGCTGACATCAACCCCAACCCTATTACCCCCTGCCACCGCACCAGGGCAGCGTGGAAGAGCGAGGCTAAGTGCCAGAATTGGCGCATCCTATGGATGCGCCATTTCTGGGGCGGCTGACGGCTGGTGTTTCTAGCCTGGGAGGGGGCCAATATTCATGGCACCCTTCCTGGGCTATTAATATCAGCCCCCAGCTGTCTGCCTAGCCTGTGCTAGCTATTAAATTAGGGGGGACCCCACGTTATTTTTTTGGGGGGGTTCCCCCATTTTAATAGCTAGTAAAGGCTAGGTATTCAGCTGGGGGCTGATATTAGTAGCCTGGGAAGCTCCGTGGGTATTACCCCCTTCCCAGGCTTCAAACATTTGCCCCAGCTGTCTGCTTAACCTCCGCTAGAGCCTAAAATTAAGGGGAACCCCACGCCAATTTTTTTTAAAATAAATCCTTTATTTTAACACTAAATGACAAGTACAGTAATCAACACTGTCACTGTACTTCATATATATGTGACTGACATGTTTCTATCTATCTAATCTATGTGTGATTCTCTATTCTTTCTGTTCTAAATTGTCGGGTACAGATGCTGAATTGCCGGCCGGCTTTCTTAAAGAGACGGTGCATGAAAACACTATTATTTTTTTAAATAAATCCTTTACACTAAATGACAAGTACAGTAAGCAACACTGTCACTGTACTTCATATATATGTGACTGACATGTTTCTAGCTATCTAATCTATGTGTGATTCTCTATTCCTTCTATTCTAAATTGTCGGGTACAGATGCTGAATTGCCGGCCGGCTTTTTTAAAGAGACGGTGCACGAAAACACTAATATTTTTTTTAATAAATCCTTTACACTAAATGACAAGTACAGTAAGCAACACTGTCACTGTACTTCATATATATGTGACTGACATGTTTCTATCTATCTAATCTATGTGTGATGCTCTATTCTTTCTGTTGTAAATTGTCGGGTACCGGTGTATGCCGCTGATGAATTGCCGGCTTTTCATGTCATTCTACATTATTCTTAGTTGTTTTACTTCATGTAGAATTAACCTACAAGGAAAGAAAGGGTTTATTTTCATTCCGATATTTGTGTCCCATTGACTTGCATTGGTTTCCGGTATCGGAATCGGCGATATCCGATACTTTTTGGGTATCGGCCCGATCCAATCCGATACGATATTTCCTGATATCGGAAGGTATCGCTCAACACTAGTCACCATATAATTTGTTGTGCAATTTCTCCTGAGTATACCGATACCCCATTTGTGGTCGAAAATTACTATTGAGGCACAGTGCAAAGGTCAGAAGGGAAGAAGCGCCATATTGGAGTTCTGATTTTGCTGGAATGGTTTGAGGGTGCCATGTCATATTTGTAGAGCCCCTGAGGTGCCAGAATAGCAGAAACCCTCCATAAGTGACATCATTTTACAAACTACACCTCTCAATGTATTCACCACGGGTGCAAGGAGCATGTTGACATCACATGTGCCTTACAGAAATGTATACAATTGGGCGGTGAAGAAAGAATAATTACATTTTTACTGCTAAACTGTTGTTTTATCCACAAATTTTAAAATTTTATAAGGTCTAATTGGAAAAAAATGGACGTGACAGTTTGTTTTGCAAGTTCTCCTGAGTACACCAATATACCACATGTAATCAGGAACTACTTTTGAGGCACAGTGCAAAACTCAAAAGGGAAGAAGCGCCATAATTTATTGCAGATTTTACTGTTTTGGTTTGCTGGTGCCATGACCCACTGGGAGAGTCCCTGAGGTGCAAGAGCAGCAGGACCCCCAATAAGTGACCACATTATACAAACTACACCTCTCAATGATTTCATCTACAGTAGGGCTGCGGTGATCATATTATCACTTCAATTTCCAATTATATCATTGGAAATTGAAGAAAGAATAATTACATTTTTACAACAAAAAATTTGTTTTAGCCCCAAATTTTACATTCTCATAAGGAGAAATGGGTAGAAATGGCACCAAAATTTGTCACACAATCTCTGATGAGTGAAAATTGCAAATCTGCTATTGTAGTGCATGTACATTGTAGTGCCCAGGACGTTATGCCCAGCTCATTCTTCTAGCGACATGCACTCGTAAATTAAGCGGGCTCTCATCGCTACAGAAATGCCTAACATGTGGATGCTAAATGTGGTCTAGGCACACTGTAGTGCTCAGTAGGGAGAGGGATATTTATATTTGGGAGTTCAGAATTCGCTGGATTTCTTTAGTGGGGCGAGGAGCCATTGTTCTTTTTCGGAGCCTTTGTACTACTGGTAACGAGGAAGTCCTCTATATTTCTGTTAACAGATGACGGAACTGAGTAGGGACTTGCTTTTTTGGTGGATTGAGGCTTTTATTGGGAACATTTTACATAACATTTGGGCTCACATTTATCCTGCACTCTGCGCTGAGCACTTATATTGGGGTTTCCATCTAAATCTCCGAATGACGTGATTCAGATGAAACCGCTGAGAGATCTATTCACAATAATGAGGCAGCAGAGTTAAACTGGAGACCATCTGGCCTCAATTCAGCTGTGTCTTTCTTTTCAGAGGTGCACAAAACTGTGATGGACATGCGATTTTATGCACGGTTAAAACGATAGACACCGCCGGATCATAGGCCAGACAACATCCAAAGTGACTCCATCTGCCTCATTAAAGGGAATCTTCCATCAGGGGTTCCTTTTGAATCTTGTATTTCAGAGATTTGCACAGGGCGGTCCTCATGTGAGCCAGTTTCTTTGTAGAGCTTGCTGGTTTTTGCAACTGCACTTGGGGACACTTTCAAAATTTGCCCAATTTTTCAGACTGACTAACCTTCATTTCTTAAAGTAATGATGGCCACTCGTTTTTCTTTACTTAACTGCTTTTTTCTTGCCATAATACAAATTCTAACAGTCTATTCAGTAGGACTATCAGCTGGGTATCCACCTGACTTCTGCACAACACAACTGATGGTCCCAACCCCATTTATAAGGCAAGAAATCCCACTTATTAAATCTGACAGGGCACACCTGGGAAGTGAAAACCATTTCCGGTAACTACCTCTTGAAGCTCATCAAGAGAATGCTAAGAGTGTGCAAAGCCATCATGAAAGCAAAAGGTGGCTACTTTGAAGAACCTAGAATATAAGACATATTTTCAGTTGATTCACACTTTTTTGTTAAGTATATAATTCCACATGTGTTAATTCACAGTTTTGATGCCTTCAGTGTGAATGTACAATTTCCATTGTCATGAAAATACAGAAAAATCTTTAAATGAGAAGGTGTGTCCAATCTTTTGGTCTGTACTGTATATAAGCCAGCCTTTCTGTGCTCTACTGAGGCAGAATGAACAAATGAACAGCACTTGAAGATTTTTTTACGCTGTTCCTCCTGTAGTATTAGTGATTAGACAACTTTATTCTTCGGGTCGGTGCGATCACACAGATACCAGATTTATACAGTTTTTTTATGTTTGGCTTTTATCACACATTAAAAGACGCTTTTTTTGCAAAAACAAGTTTTTGCATCGCCATATTTTGAGAGCTATAATTTTTTCCATATTTCTGCCAACAATCATGTGAGGGCTTGTTTTTTGTGAGACCGGTTGACATTTTTATTGGTACCATTATTGGGCACAGAACATTTTTTGATCGCTTTCTATTACGAATAAAAAAAAAACAGCAATTCAGGAATTGTTTTTTTTGTGGGTTTGTTTATGCTGTTTCGCATGTGGTAAAATTGATAAGGCAGCTTTATTCTTTGGGTCAGTATGATTAAAGTGATACTACATTTGTATCTTTTTTATGTTTTGGCACTTTTTCACAATAAAAACTTTTTTATAGAAAAAATAATTATTTTTGCATCGCTTTATCCTGAGAGCTATAATTTTTTATTTTTCGACTGATGGAGCTGTATGGAGGCTTGTTTTTGTGGGACAAGATGTTTTCATCTATACCATTTTTTCACATTCATCTTTTTGAGCGCGTTTTATTCCACTCTTTGTTCGACGGTATGATGAAAAAGTGGAGTTTTTAGTCTCGTTTGTTATCTATTTATTTTTTACAGTGTTTACTGAAGGGGTTAACTAATGGGAAAGTTTTATAGGATGGGTCATTCCGGACGCAGGGATACCAAATATGTGTACTTTTTTTTTTATTTTTTCATAAAAATACTTATTTATATGTACAATATATTTTATATGTTTTTATTATTTTGTGATTAGTGATGGGCGAACCTGAACACTAAAGTTCGGGATCCATATCGATCACCTACTGTTCGGGCATGGACCCTGAATACAGATTTCCATTAGGAAGTCTGTGTTAATGTTCAGGTTCGTGTTCTGGTGTTTCCCGCGCTGTCACTTTTGTCACAGCTCAGGAAACACAGGCTCTGATCGGCAGTAAAAGCATTACCGCGGTCATAGCGCTGTGGCATCATGCTGACAGGTGTCAGCATGATGCCACAGCTGTGACAGTGACCCACGATAAATAGCTTACCGCGAGTCATAGGCGCCGGCTGATGGTACTACTACCACTATCAGCCGGCGCCTACTGCCACATAGGAAACAGCAAGCTCAGGCACCGCTGGATGGGAGCAGAAGTCTCAAATCCGCCAATGCCTGTGCTCTGCTGAAAGTAAAAAAAAAATGTTAAAGTTAATAAAAAAATATTAAAATAAAAATAAAACACATTAAACTCACCAACACCTTGTCCCCGATGTTCTCCGCCCCTGCAAAAAATAAAAAAACAACATATACTTACCTTACACCTAATCCCCAAAGCCCAAGATCACCTGTAATAAATGTAAAATAAGAAATCAACCTCATCCTCACCTGTCCGATGCAGTCCAAATACCAAGGGTCCCATGATGATCCCATGAACAGAACGGCCACATTGTAAAATGTGACCGCTCTGTTCATTTGCGGGCAATACACTGACACTCAGTGTATTGCTGGCAAATGAGGTCAGCGCATGTGTGGTATTTTCCCACGTTTGCGCTGACGTCAATGAGTTGAACTGAGTTCAACTCATTGATGCAAGCGTGGGAAAATACTCACGAGCATGAGCTGACCGCATTTGCCTAAGTTCCTGTGTGCACAAAATCGCCAGGACGTATCCATACGTCCAAGGTCAGGAAGTACTTCCCAACCTGGACGTAAAGATACATCTAAGGTCATAAAGGGGTTAATTAAAAATTCCCTATACTTCCCTCCACACTCTATCTGCTTTATTTTTTTACTACTTCCTCTTTGATGATGCTTATTATGAGAATTCAAATACATGCTGGGATACTCAAATGAGTTGTGGCCAGTTGGAAGAGGTTGTGGTCACTGCAGCAGCCTCTGCCCCATCCCTGAAATGAAGCATCATCAGTGAAGTCCGTTTCTGGGGCTTGGCTAGTCCCTGCTCTACAGAGCAAGCGTCTCTTGTCAAGTGATGAGTCGGCAACCGGGTTCACTGTCATTGCACATTGTAAGTAAGGAACAAGTGTGCAGAGACCAGCGCTGTCTCTAGAAGTGATGTCACTTACTTAGGACATATTTTTCTTTGCAATTGTGCAAGATATAGTTAGTCACTTGAAGGGGATAATACTGCAATACCTTGCAAGCTATAATTTAAAGGTATCAGAACACACTGCGCTTTAAAGATTTCATGTATAGGGGCTGTAGCAGTTTGGTCAAAATGCACATTGCCCCCTGTCAACAGCTGAAAATGGTTGCAATGAGCAGGTAAGCAATTTTCTGCTGGACAATTTCAGTCTTGGCATTCATGTGGATACATACAGGGCCGTAATTGCCAATAGGCGCTGTTGGATCGGTGACTGGGATGGCAGCTCGTGTGAGGCAAGGGTCAGTGCCATGAAGAAGGACATATTTTTTTACAGTTTGTAACGTTATCTTTCCCATTACCTAGTGGACTGGCATATCCAGGGGGTCAGGGTAGAATGCGTTCTGTGCATCAGTCGTCACCACCACACTGCAGATTATACAAGAGCTGCTCCGGTTGTTGGTGCAGAAGAAAACTGACTGCTGATTCACTAATGATTGAGTGCACTCCCATCTCAGGGTAAGCAGTGGCAATAAATTAGACTTTTTACCTCCAGTGCTCTGGCATTGCCTCCAAATAAGTAATTATGATTGGTGTGTGAATAGAAATTTTCATGAATAGAACACACACCCATTAAAGTCTATAGTGTTAACTACATGCCAGTGCTTTTAGCCCACCATGTCTCCACAAAAAAATCATGGAAATATGTCCATTTTGATCTAAATAATGTATCAGAATTACCAATACAGTCTATAGCTTCATGAAATTCAGGGCGGCAAACAAGTATCCACAATCCATGTGTCATCTGTGATTTATATTGTAATGGATCAGATAAATTGTGCAATTTTTTTGTTATACTTGAAAATTATTTATAAAACACTGATTGCAAAAAGTGAAACACAGACCAAACACAGATGAAAATTGGATAGAAAACACTGAAATATCAGACTGTGTTATAATGTACTATAGAAATCAAGGATGTCTGAATGATCCCTCAGTCTGTGACATCAAAGAAAAACCTGCAAAAATGGAAGAACAAAGCTCAATTAAAAGTAAAAGGCTTTATTTATAATTCATCAAAAGACATGAAAAATATATGAATAAAAATATTCAATAAAAGAGTGTAGCACAGAGATCCATACCACCCAGGAAAACCAAGTCAAAATTACGAAGGTACAATACACAATGCAAAGATCTATATTATTACATAAATATTATAATAGGCCAAATGGCCAAATGCTGTAAGACAAAAACTAAGGCTAATTTTTCAAATGGATCACAGGATCTCCTAGAGCCCCAATTGAGCTAGTCGGTTGCTAAATATAGTACATAATAAATGATTGCACAGAATCATCTCAATAGAATAGGTCACACATGGGAAACAAACTTTTTAGCAATTTTCAGAAAGTATCAGAAAACTAATTTTTAACATGTGTATTCCCACTTTCTTTCCTTCTGTAGTATATTCATACCGTGCAAGAGTATTGGGTTGTGCGATTCAGCCTGCAAGTGCAGTGTAAGCAGATTAACCGGCAGTATTTTATGAAATTATTAAACAGACCTTAAAGTTGAAACAATGATACTTAGACAAGGGCAAACAACATATAAAATGTTGAAATTCAGAAAATTTTAAAGCAAATCTGTCACCAGATTTCACAAGACAAATGGCATAGTTCTTTAAATAGATCTATTAGACCTAGTGATGCTGGTGTACTAACTTTGTAAATCTATGTCAGAAAGGCTGCATAATTCTACTATCAAGATGAGTATCTCATTAGTCCAGCTGCAACTGGACTGCTAAAATACTCATTTTTTCACGAGAAATTCCAATAAAGAATTGTATGACCAATCCTACATGGATTCTCAAAGTAATTACCTCAGTAAAATTGGGATTAAGAAATCAATTTAATGTTGTATGTAGTCTTTTTTTAATGAAATCTGATGATAGATCTTATTTAATATAATAGTGTAGAACCACAATTGCCATCATTTACTTTCCACCAATGATACATAAAAATCCGATGACTCTATCAAGTTGACCCATTGTCTCTGGTTTGAATAATTTTTGTGAACCTTTATGAAAATTGATTAACTTCTTTCTTAAGCCCATAGTAGAAACACTTTGATCCTTTGTCAAGGACACAGAAGATGTGCTCCTGGATAGTATTCAGCTAAAAAGAGGCATGCTCCTTGCTACATGTGATGTTTAGTCATTATTATTAATGTCTATTAAACATGAGCAAGTCCTAGAAGCCAGGAGATTTTTTTGTCTCTATGAGCAATATTGACTCCTTAAAATGTAAGTTAATACTTGAAGCTATGGCCTTTGTTTTGCAACACAACTTTTTTCCTTCAAGAGCTCCCTTTATCTACAAATCCAGGGCACTGCAATGGGGGCAGCTTGCATGACCTCATATCTAGTGATGAGCGAGCACTAAAATGCTCGGGTACTCGTTGCTCGGGTCGAGCAAATTGGAATGCTCGAGTGCTCGACCCGAGCAACGAGCCCAATGTAAGTCTATGGGAAACTCAAGCATTTTTCAGGCGGCTCCCCCCGGCGGTCTGCAGAGGGCCTAAAAATTGCCCAAATCGATGGGAACAGTGCTCAAATGACATGGGAACAGCATGGGGAAGACCCCTGGAAGCATTTCTGACTCCCAGGTCACTGCTGTCAACAACGTTGTCAGAGTATTACGCCACTTTTATGGACTCACAATAAAATATACAAAAACAAAATGGATTTTCCTGGGAAATATATTAAGGAACATCCTTTCCAGGGAAATGACTTGTATATAAGGCAAAATAAATAACCAAAACCAAAAATACTCCTCCACACCTTGGCCTATGTTCACACGTAGCGTTTTTGATGTGTTTTTGCACTTTTGCATTGCTTTCAACAAAGACAAATGCATTCACTGGGAAATGTCATTTTAATATTTTACAACCTTATCTGGCCATGTGGTGTGTGACACATCATCAGACACATGCATACAGTGCTGAAAAGAAATGGGAACAGCATGGGGAAGACCTCTGGAAGCATCTCTGACTCCCAGGTCACTGCCTAAAAGTGTGCTCATCATAAGTGATCCTTGGCGCATGCGAAGATGCCTCCCGCCATGCACCTGTCATTGCAGACTTGCAACAATCACCGTCCATGTCCTTGTCCCAGTGCAGCATTCAGTTGTCCCTACCCCATTCCTTGGAATGCAAGCTCAAGTATGCAGCCAGCCACCCACCCACAGGCTGCAATACTATACTGCCAAATTTTTGACAGCTGCTTGCACTTCACTTGAAATGTGGCCTTTTAGGCTCATAGAGGCGGAAGCTTTTCATAACCTCATGCCAGCAGCGACCGGGTGTCCATACTTGGTCCCCAGCCGCTACTGTTTTTCCCGGTATCATCTCCGCCTTCCAAAAGCACGGGTCCCACAGCATTACCCATGCCAGCCCCAGTGCACTTACTGGGAAGGACCGCCTAACCACAAACACGTGGACAGGTGAATATGGCCAGGGATGGTACGGAGCCAGTCCACAGCTTTTTTTGGTGAGAGTTGGATTTAGCTCGGTGAAAGGACTGGCATAGAGGGAAACCGTATCTACCCTGGGTGTCATTTCTCCCAGGAAGTCCTGTAATGCAACTTGTTGCAGAAGCAATGGCAGCCCGTCCAACATCAACTCGCACTTGTCGGTGGTGCGTTGACACACAAACATCTTTCTTTGCGCATTTAATTTCATGAATACAGAGTTGGATAATGGCCTGATCTGCAATGCGGTTTAAGAAATAACATGCATAAGCATGTCCGATCCACATTAAAAAAGCAGCCATAGAGTGTCCGGGAACCTTCCCCCACACTTTTTTTTAGCCAGGTCTGCTTCTCGGCAGGGTTGGACGGGCCCACCAGAGAACCGGAGACTCCTTCTGTGGGCCCTGGCTTCTCCTTCAGGAGAGTTCATAGTGCCGAGGTGAGACCATGATGATGATAGGAGACACCATCTGCTTAGTTTTCTGTTACTTGGAATGCAAGCACAAGTATGCAGCCAGTCACCCACCCACCCACAGGCCGCAACACTAAACTGCCAGATTTCTGGGCAGCTGCTTGCACTTGAAATGTGGCCTTTTAGGCTCGTGGAGGCGGAAGCTGTCCACAATCATATGGCGGCGGCGACCGGGTATCCATACTCGGTCCTCAGCCGCCATTATTTTTCCCGGTATTGTCTCCGCTTTCCACAATCACGGGTCCCACAACATTACCTGTGCCCTCCCCAGTGCACTTACTGGGTAGGACCGCCTAACCACAAACAAGTGGACAGGTGAATGTGGCCAGGGACAGTACAAAGCAAGTCCATGGCTTTTTTTGCTGAGAGTTGTTTTTAGCTCGGTGAAAGGACTGGCATAGAGGGAAACCGTATCTACTCTGGGTGTCATTTCTCCGTCACCAGGTTCCGCCCATTGTCACACATGACCATGCCTGGCTGTATGTTCAGTGGTGAGAGCCACAGATCAGGCTGCTGTGTTACAGCTTTCAACAACTCTGCAGCGCTTGGCGGTTTGTCAATTAAGCATTAAGCATGTTATCTTTAGCACAGCCAGTTGCCGCTTGGCCAAGGCAGTGATGCAGTCCTGTCAGCTTGTGACTGATGTGGTCATTTCGGAGATGGAGGAGGAGGTGCAGGAGCTGAACAATGTGATTACATTGAGGTTAAATTGGTGACGCTGTTTTTTATACTAAAGAAAGATCCTATTGTTTGGTTTTTTTACGTTATTTTTTAAGACAAATGCATTCACCGGGAAATGTCATTTTAACATTTTACAACCTTATCTGGCAATGTGATGTGTGACACATAATCAGACACATCCTGTTTTATTTATGATGGTGGGACTCTGAAAGTCACAAAGCCTATTTTTATAGGGCCATCAGACGGCCCTTACTATTCTTAAAAAGCCAGCAGTCGGCCTTCGCTATTGTTAGAGAGCCATCAGCCGGCTATGCTTTGTTGTTCCCATTATTAACAAGTGGGTCTCCTATACTGTTATTGCATATCCAGTGACTGCAAGGGCTGCCAAAATTTGGGAAAAACCCACTAAGAATTTAAAGACACATAGAGCAGGGCTACAGTAACGACAAATTCCCATTAGAAAGGAGAGAGTCTGCTCTACAGTTATAGGGTATGCAGTGAGTCCAACGGCTGACCAATTTGAGGAAAAACCCCACTAAGAATTTAAAGACACATAGAGCAGGGCCACAGTAACAAGTACGACATGTTCCCATTAGAAAGGAGAGGGTCTGCTATACAGTTATAGTGTATGCAGTGAGTCCAACGGCTGAACAATTTTAGGAAAAACTCCACTAAGAATTTAAAGACACACAGAGCAGGGCCACAGTAACAAGTACGACAAATTCTCATTAGAAAGGAGAGAGTCTGCTATACAGTTATAGGATATGCAGTGAGTCCAACGGCTGACCAAATTTAGGAAAAATCCCACTTACAATTTAAAGACACATAGAGCAGAGCCACAGTAACGAAAAATTCCCATTAGAAAGGAGAGAGTCTCCCATAGTGTTGGCCTATGCTGTGAATTCAAGGGCTGCCAAAAATTTGTAGGCACTTCAATGCCCCTTTGAAGAGACGTGGAGGAGGGCCTCATTAAAAAAATGTTCTCATTAGAAAGGAGCGGGCCTCCTATACTTGTAATGCCCATGCACAAGTGTATGGGCTGACAAACATTTACCCCTGGGTGGTATACATGAACACACCGTATAATTTTTTTTTTTACGAGCATCATAAACACCCTTTAAAAAATTTAGGTGGGTGTTGCAACACGGACCACGGTCACCCTGGTGATATAGTGTTGGAGGATGAGGAGAAGGAGGAGGACAAGAGCAAATAGCCAAAATCAGGAAGCGTATACCCATGTGTGGGTGTGAAAAGGTGCATCTCTCAAGAAAAGACACTGGATTGGAGTTTATGTTACGCTGCTATCAATCGGTGGTGCTGAGAAGTCTGGCCCAATCCATTTTCAGCTGACAGGCGGATGCGCTTATCAGTTATAATTCCACTAGCGGTACTAAAAACCTGCTCTGATAAAACGCTGGCAGCAGGGCAGACCAGAACCTCCAAGGCATAGAGAGCCAATTCATTCCACGTATCCAGCTTGGATACCCAATAATTGTAAGGCACATAGGAATCACGGAGGACGTTGGTGCGGTCGGCAAGGTACTCCCTCAGCATCTTCCAAAACGTTGCACTCCTTGTAAGAGTACCTCGCGCCTCAGTGCCTGTGCGACGGGAGGGTCTGAGAAAACTCTCCCAGAACTTTGACAGTGTTCTCCTGCCTCTGCTGGATTGAAGTTGTGTCTCTTTCGCCTGTACTCCTTGGTTGTCCAACGAAGTGTGCAATCTGCCGCCAGCATTTTCAGACAGGAATTTTTTTAATAGTTCCGCAACAAGGGCCTTCTGGTACAGCCCCATTTTTGTAGACCTGTCCGCCTCAGGAATAAGAGATATAAAGTGCTCCTTGTAGCATGGTCTAGAAGTGTCACCAACCAGTAATGACTGTCAGCCAAAATTTTGAGAACGCGAGGGTCATGGGAAAAGCAGCATAACATAAACTCAGCCATGCGTGCCAGACTACTAACAGGCAAGACTTCCGTGTCCTCACCCAAAGGATGACTGACCATGTTCTCCTCCTCCTCCTCCTCTCTGTCCTCAGTTTCATGCACTATAGACGGTAATATCTGCACAGCTGTCATACCGTCTGTTCAGAGCGGATGGCTATCTCCTGTCCTTCCTCCTCCTCCCCTTCCTCATTGTCACCCAATCCACGTTGGGATGAGATGAGACTGGGCTGTGTGTAATCACCTTGTATGGTTCCTTGCTCCATCTCATTGTGCTCTGCCTGCAATGCATCCTCTTTGATTGTGAGCAGAGAGCGTTTCAGAAGACAGAGAAGCGGAATGGTGACACTAATTATGGTGTCATCGCTGCTCACCATCTTGGTGGAGTTCTAAAAGTTTTGAAGGATGGTACATATGTCTGACATCCATGTCCACTCCTGAGGTCTTGTGTGTGGAGTCTGAACTGAATACCGATGGCCTTGTTGATGCTGGTACTCAACAACTGCCCTCTTCTGCTCACAAATCCTTTCCGACATCTGCAATGTAGAGTTCCAGCGCTTGGGGACATCACACACCAGTCTGTGAGCTGGAAGCTGCAAACGCTGCTGAAACACGGCAAGGGCGGCGGAAGCTGTAGCTAACTTTCTAAAATGTGCACACAGGCGGCGTACTTTAACAAGCAGATCCTGCAGCTTTGTCACACACGACCATGCCTGGCTATAGGTTCAGTGGTGTGAGCCACAGATCTGCCTGCTCTTTCAGAGCTGTCCACAACTCTTCAGCATTGTGTGGTTTGTCACCTAAGTATATTAGCTTCAGCACAGCCTGTTGCCGCTTGGCCGGGGCAGTGATGCAGTGCTTCCAGCTGGTGACTGATGTGGTCATTTCGGAGATGGAGGTTGAAGAGGAGGAGGAGGCTGAGGAGGATGAGGTGCAGGAGCTGTAGACTGTGTGGGCAACCCTGATTGACCTAGGGCCCACAATCCTTGGCGTCGGGAGGACGTGTTCCGTCCCAAGGTCTGACTAGGTCCCGGCTTCCACTATGTTAACCCAGTGTGCCGTCAGCGAGATGTACCGTCCTTACCCACAAACACTTGTCCATGTGTATGTGTTTAGGTGGACTTTCCCGGTAACTGCATTGTTGATGGCACGACTAATGTTTTGGGACACGTGCTTGTGTAATGCCGGGAGAAATAGTGGCGGCTGGGGACCGAGTACGGAGGGACGGCCACAGCCATCAGGTTGCGGAATGGTTTGGTCTCCACAAGCCTAAAAGACAACATTTCGAGCGCAAGCAGTCGTGAAATGTGAGAATTTAGTAGTGTGGCCTGTGGGGCGTTGGCTGCATAATTGCACTTGTGTTCCAAGGACTGGGGTATAGACAGCTGAATGCTGCGCTGGGACAAGGACATGGACGTGCTTCCTCATGCTGCTACTTGAGAGTGCGCAATGACAGGTGCAGGGCAGGAGGCATTTTGCATGCACCATGGACAGGGGATTGGTTTACATGCACAACAGCGGAAGAAGCAATGGTGCCGCCTGCAGACACTGTTCCTGGACCCAGAGGTTCGACCCACAAAGTCAGGTGCTTTGCTGCCTTGTGCCTGATGATGCTGGTTGTGGTCAGGCTGGTCGTTTTGCCACCCCTGCTGATGCTGGCCTGGCAGGTGGTGCAAATGGCCTTTTAGGGGTTATTGGCAGAGTCTTTAAAAACAACCAGACTCGGTAAGACCTAACAGTTGTACTGGAAACTTCCGTCGTGTTGGTGTTACGGGGAACGGTTGCCTGCCTTCTGTCTGTGGCCACCACACTGCTTCTTCCTGCCTGTTGGGGTGCTCTGCCTCCTTCCCCCTGTGTGCTGCTGTCCTCGCTCTGCATGTCCTCCTGCCATGTTAGGTCAGTTACTATATCATCCACCATCTCGTCTTCCACTTCCGCACCCTGTTCCTCCTCCTGACTTTCTGGCAATTGTGTCTCATCATCGTCCACCTCTTGTGACACTTTCCCACCGTCGCCTTCGTGTGACCGTGGCTGTTCAAATATTTGGGCATCGCTACACGCGATCTCCTCTTGCCCCGCTTCAAGTGGACCGGGCGAGAGAACCGAATCTATAAATGGAAAAGTGAACAGCTCTTCAGAGTGTCCAAGTGTGGGATCATTTGTCTCCGGGCACTCGGCATGATGGGAGGAAGGAGGATCAGGGTGAGGAATATGTGGTCCAGACTCACGGCTACTGAGACTTGACCGTGTGGAAGATAGGGTGGTGGTTGTGGTGGTGGTGGCTAAGTGAATGGAAGCATCATCCGCTATCCAACCAACAACCTTTTGACACTGCTCTGGGTTCATCACCATCACGTCCAGTTCCCCATCCCTTGCCACGTACCTTGCCCATTTTAAATGGAGGACAGTATCTTCTACGCTCCCTACAAATGACTGAGTTTGGAGCGAACTTATATGTGATACGTGTGACGGAGAAAACAGAGTTTTAAATACCTGCCCTGTAGGTAACTATTTTGAACAGCAAACTGGTGTGAATTGCTTCACTGACACACTAAAATAAATTTTTAATGGATGCCACAAATGGCAGTATTTTCTGATAATGTATATGTGATCCGTTTGACGGAGAAAACAGTTTTAAATAGCTAGATTTCTAGCGCTGTAATATGGAAAGGACCTGGCTGCAAATGGCGCAGAAAAACTGTGTTCTCTGGATTGCTTTTTAAGCAAATAATGAGGATTAAGATCCCTAAAAAAGTATTCCTGGCCCCTGAGACCTGGGCCTTTGTGTAGAAATATCTAACAGCAGTAGAAGGCAGAATTGGAATGGAGCCTCTTGTGCTATATGCTCTGCAGTCTGCTATATACACTGCCTGCCTGATATCTCTGCAGATTGATTAGTTTGTCCTCAAAAGGACATTTTGTTAAGATGGATATGGGTAATGTACGTTTTTTCTCACCACTCTACCTAACACACATGCAAATCTCTCCCTGACGCAGCAGCAGCTCTCGCTACATTGTCTGATCCGGAGTGACTGTGACGATTATGGCGGCGCCAGGTCTGATATAGACATGATGACGCTGTGCGGCCAGCCAATCACTATAATGCCACAACCAACATGGCTACGGCATTACAGTGAGTGGCAGGCAATCCCTGCATGTTGATTGGCTCTCTAAAGAGCGCCAAATATGCAGGGAGGGGACCCGAGCCCCCGCTGAGCAACCCTGGAAATACTCGATGAACGCCAAGCATCTCGAGCAGTGAGATGCTCGTGACGCGCCCCCTGGGCCGTGTGGTACTCGGTAGCCAGGCCGGTCGTTGCTATGGGAGATGTCACAGTGGTGGTGACCAGGTCCGTGACCCAGGGCGGTCAATAAAAGGGGATTTTATAGTTTTTTGTATTTAATGTCCGTGACACCACCTGTGGTGTGTGGCTATATAGAGCCGCCGCTGCAGAGCAGGTCATCTGGAGCTGCTGTTAATGCAGCAGAGTTGGTTCAGCTCTCCACAGGTAGAGCTAAGCTCCAGGGTGTTGCTGTGATGGTGAATGATGAAGTAACTGTGGTGGTGTAGTGTGGTGAAGGGGATGATGGCGCAGCAACAATTCACAGAGACAGTGGGGAGCAATCTTCAGGGTTTTACTCACGATTTTCAAGTTGCCCCTGGTTACAACTGCAGTTCATAACCACCCACGTCGTCCAGTGTTTACTCAGGGAGGGGTTCAGCAAACCTTCAGGTATTTCAAGAGCACTTAGCGGGACCCCTTTCTATGTGTCCTGGTCGTCTTCCTGCACTGGCTCTCACCCTCCTGCCCTGCGCCTCGCAAACAGTGTCCCAAGCCGGTAACCGCAGATCTTGGTGGGCAACTTGGAGTTCCCTGGATCTTGTGTGGCTACTTTTTGGGTGATTAATTGCGGTTGTGGCAACTACACCCTGGAAATATAGAAGCCTCCGGTTTCTAGTTGAAAATTGCAATTCTCACTAGTTAGGGGCCGGTCCCCTTTGCGGCCTGATCCTTCCACTCCTGGTAGATTCGGGCATACGGATGGCCTCCAGCACTTCCCGTACCCCTAGGATACACTCTTTCCTTCTGGAGCCTTTCTCCCTGCTCCTCTCTTCCCTTCAGTCTCTCTTCTTCCTGAGCAGAGCTCCTGCAGAGCTCCTGCAGAGCTCCTGCTCCTTTCACTTCTCCTCCTCTGACTGAACTGAGCACACACCCATGATGGCTTCCCCTTTTTATATCCTCCTTCTCAAGTGCTCCCCTGAACTTCTTCCTCCACCCACACCCACTTCATGGTTCCCCCTCTCTTAGTTCCCCCTACTCCAGCCAGGGACAGGGCTCAGCAGCTCAGCAGTGCATCTTGCCCCTCCAGCTGGTCTGGAGTAGTGTAGTGTTGGATGCAGGTGTTTGGGTCCCGGGCAGTACTCCATCCTTACCTTAGAGTGGGGTACCACACCTCTGGGTGAGATGCAGTACCTCTGTGGCGACTGAATCCGCAGGGGCGCCACACTCGGGCGAGCACCAAGCAGTAGCGAGTATGCTCGCTCATCACTACTCATATCCTAACTTGCTCCTTGGTTTGTGGTAGCGGGAGATCTTTCTCACTGAACTGAATCGCTCCATACAGTGGATCATTTAATGTGGCAGTTATATAGATTATATATTGCTGATGTGGCAGGGCTCTTTGAGTGTTTTGGATTTATTCATTGCTACTTTGGCTTTCATCCTAAGTCATATTGTACGACTTGTTAAAGGGTCCATTGTGACTTGTAGGATTGCTACTTCCAATAGATGGCACTAGAGAGTTCAAGTTCTCTTTTTTCTCTGAAGATGCAATTTGAATATAACATTTCTCAGAGGAGCATTACACAGCGAATAAGCCTCCTTACCTTGACATGCCAGAGCCGGTATGTCACTCTCCACAACGAGAAACGTTACCCCTTAGACTTCATTGCTACTTTAAATTGCAACAATCTCAATATTAGGCAGAAGCATCAGGCCAGCTCCTCTGCGATTAACTTTTTGAATCTATCCAAAAACAGATCAACAATCTGAACAACAATGTTTTTTTGCAGATGGATATCCATCGAAAAAGGACCACTGCAAACATATTGTTACATTATTCTTTTTCCCATCCAATGCATTTACTCAAAAATATAACAACTGATCAATTCTTGTGAGCCTAATAAACCTACTGAGATGATGGGAGATATGCAAACCAAGAAAGAATTTTAACTCATTGATTTGAGAAAAGGACTATACTCTGAGATACATATACAAAGCAAATAGCAGAACTAAACTAACCAAACAATCTGAACTATTTAGACCCAGAGACAAACAGGACTAACAGTAATGAGATAGGAGTATCTTGGACTATCAATCCATACAGCATTGACTTCAAGAGATATTTTAAAAATATTGGCCTATTTTACTTCGTGATGAAACTTTTAAGAAATATATATGTTATCATTAGTGTTGAGCGAGCATGCTAGACTCTGCTTGGTACTCGCCCGAGCATCTCACTACTCGGGATGTTCGGCGAGCACCGAGCATCTCCGGGTTACTCGTGTCTCTGCCCTGCACGTTTGGCACTCTTTACAGAGCCAATGAACATGCAGGGATTGCCAGCCAGTCACTGTAATGCCGTAGCCATGTTGTTTGTGGGCATTACAGTGATTGGCTGGTCGCACAGCGTCACCTCGAGTATTTAAAACTGGGCGCCGCCATCTTGGACACAGTCGCTCCGGATCAGACAGTGTAGGGTCAGTGCTGCTGAGCTAGGGAGAGATTTATACTCCGAAATAGTTAGTGTAGGGTCTCTAAAGCCTGTCAAAACAAACAAACAGTCCTTCTCAGGACTAATATCCATCCCAGATATCAGGCAGACAGGCAGGCTGTATAGGAGACGCAGTGGTTATATCAGCAAACGCTGCATTACAGTCCTGTGTGCTCCTGTTGGTCAAATTGCTAGACTTATCACCCCGGTCTCAGGGGCCTGGAAAAATTATTTTTTTTTTTCATCTAAATCCTGTATTTTTTTTCCTCAGTCAGACTGTCCAAATACGCGTCTTATTAACCTTTTGGTATTCCCCCCCCCAAAAAAAAAAATTGAGTGTGTCTGTGACTAGTGTTGAGCGAGTATGCTCGACACTTCTTGGTACTCGCCCGGCAGGCAGGCAGGCAGGCTGTATAGGAGACACAGTGGTTATACCAGCAAGCGCTGCATTACAGTCCTGTGTGCTCCTGTTTCTGAAATTGCTGGACTTAGCTCCAGGTCTCGGGGGCCAGTAAAAATCTCTATAATCCTGTTTTTGCACATTTTTTGCCTTAAAAATAAACCAGTAGTGTCTCCTGACTGTTCTGACACAAAAATATATCTGTTGAAAATAGTCTGTTGTAGGCTCGACAAATCCCAGTGTGGTTTTGCAGTTCCACGGGTCAAATCTCTGTAGTATCCAGTTTTGGGCCTTTTGTATCTAAAAAAAACAGTTTGAGTGTGTCGCTCACTGTTCAGCTGCAAATCTATATATTTTTAAAAGTCTGGTATATACACCAGTAAATTAAAACTGTACTTTTGCTGTTCCACGGTAAAAAATCTCTATAATCTCTATAATCCTGTTTTTGGGCCTTTTGTATCTAACAGTTTGAGTGTGTCGCTCACTGTTCAGCCGCAAATATATATATTTAAAATTTTATGGTATACCCCAGTAAACAATAACTGTGGTTTTGCCATTCCATGGTAAAAAATCTCTATTATTCAGGTTTTGGTATTTTTTCCGTAAAGAAAAACAGTAATAATTTCTCCCTGATTGTTCTGATTGTTTAAAAGAGTCGGGTGTAGGCCAGAGAAATAGAACTGTGGTTTTCCTCTTCCATGGTTCCAATCTACTTTTTATTACCCTTTTTCCATTGATAGTGCGAGCGTAAGCTATTTTACTTCCTTTACAATGGGCAAGGCGCGTGGCAAGGGACGTGGAAGTGGACATTCTGGTGATGGTGCGTGCAGAGGACGGGGCTGTGGTCAAAATGAAGATGTGCCACAACCAACAGCCACATCTTCTGCTCCCACTTCTTGACCGAATTATTAGGGAACCACACTACAACACCAGTATTGCAAACTGATCAGTGTGAACAGGTTATTAATTGGATAGCAGATAATACTTCCAGTTACCTGAGCACCACCACCTCTGGTCTGTTTTCCACACGGTAAACTCTTTGTAGCCGTGAGTCTCGACCGCATACTCCTCCTCACCCTGATGCTCCTTCCTCCAACCATGCCGAGTGTCGTCAGACAGCAACTGATCAAACACTTGGACACTCTGAAGAGCTGTTCACGGGTCCATTTCCATATTTGTGCCCCTCGCCTGCTCCGCTTGAAGTGGTGGAAGAGGAGATCCCATGTAGCGATGCCCAAATATTTGAACAGCCACGGCCACAGGAAGTCGACGCTGGCAATTTGTCACAAGAGGTGGACGATGACGAGACACAATTGCCATGAAGTGAGGAGGAGGATCGTGGTGAGCAAGTGGAAGAGGAGGAGGTGGTGGATGATCTACTAACTGACCCAACATGGCAGGAGGACATGCAGAGTGAGGCCAGTAGCACACAGGGGGAGGGAAGGCAGAGTACCCCAACAGGCAGGAAGAATCAGTGTGGTGGCCGCAGACAGAAGGCGGGCAACCGTTCCCCGTAACACCAACACGAGGGACGTTGCCAGTACAAGCGATAGGTCTTCCAGACTCTGCTGATAACCCCAAAAAGGCCATTTGTACCACCTGCCATGCCAGCATCAGCAGGGGTGGCAAAACTACCAGCCTGACCAACACCAGCATGATCAGGCACATGGCAGCAAAGCAACCGACTTTGTGGGGCGAACCCCAGGGTCCACGACCAGTGTCAGCGGGTGTCACCACTGCTTCTTCCGCTGTTGTGCGTGCAATAGAACCCCCTGTTGTGTGTGCAAGGCAATCCCCTGTCCATACTGCATGTAAAGATGCCCCTTCCTCTTAGTTTTCACTTGTTATGGCAGTTTCTCAAGAAACAGCATCAACATCCACGTCCACGTCCCACCGCAGCGTTCAATTGTCCATATCCCAGACCTTTGAACGAAAGCGGAAATTCGCAGCTAACGCTCCACAGGCCACAGTCCTAAATTCGCACATTTCACGACTGCTTGCACTGGAAATTCTGCCTTTTAGGCTGGTGGAGACGGAATCCTTCCGCAACCTTATGGGGGTGGCCGTCCCTCGGTACTCAGCCGACACTATTTTGCCTGGTGTGTCATCCCCGCACTACACAAGCACGTGTCCCAAAACATCTGTCATGCCCTCAACAAAGCAGTTACTGGGAGAGTCCACCTGACAACAGACACGTGGACAAGTGCTTGTGGCCAGGGATGGTACATCTCCCTGACGGCACACTGGGTAAACATAGTGGAAGCCGGGACCCAGCCGGACATTGGGACGGAACGCATCCTCCCCACACCGAGGATTGCGGGACCTATGTCAGTCAGAGTTGCCCCCACAGTGTACAGCTCCTGTGCATCATCCTCCTCCTCCTCCTCCTCCTCATGTTCAGCCTCCATCTCAGATATCACCACATCAGTTACAAGCTGGAAGCACTGCAGTACTGCCTTCGCCAAGCAGCATCAGGCTGTGCTGAAACTCTTAAGCTTAGGTCAGAAACCTCACACTGCTTGTGAGTTGTGGACAGCTGTGAAAGAGCAGGCAGATCTGTGGCTGAGACCGCTGAACCTACATCCAGGCATGGTCGTGTGTGACAATGGCCGTAACCTGGTGGCGACTCTGAGGCGAGGCGAGATTACACACGTACCATGCCTGGCTCATGTGCTTAACCTCGTGGTTCAGCGGTTTCTTAAATCGTACCCCGAGTTGCCAGATCTGCTCGCGAAAGTACGCCGCCTGTCAGCTCATTTTCGCAAGTCGGCTACAGCTTCTGCCGCCCTTGTTGTGTTGCAGCAGCGTTTGCAGCCTCCGGCACACCGACTGGTGTATGATGTCCCCACACGTTGGAACTCTACCCTCCACATGTTGCTAACTATTTGTGAGCAGAAGAGAGCAGTTGTGGAGTACCAGCTGCAACAAGGCCGTCGATATTCAGGTCAGACTCCACACATAAGACTTCAGGAGTGGACCTGGATGTCTGACATATGTACCATCCTGACAAACTTTGAGGAGGCCACCAAGATGGTGAGTGGCGATGACGCCATCATTAGTGTCAGCATTCCACTTATCTGTCTTTTGCAACGCTTTCTGCAGAGAATTAAAGAGGAGGCATTGCAGCCAGAGTATGATGAGATGGATCAAGAAGCGGAAGCGTTCGATTACACACAGCTCAGCCTCATCTCATCCCAACGTGCATTTGGGGGGCAATGAGGGAAAGGAGTTGGAGGAAGAACAGGAGCTGGTATCATGCGCTGTAGACGGTAGTAACTCTACAACTGTCATACCGTCGGTTCAGCGTGGGTGGCCTGAGGACAGGGGGGAGGAGGAGGAGAGCATGGTCAGTCGTCATCTTGGTGAGGACACGGAAATCTTGCTCGTTACCAGTCTGGCACGCATGGCTGACTTTATGTTACGTTGCCTTAACCGTGACCCTCGCGTTGTCAAAATGTTGGGTGACAGTCATTACTGGTTGGTGACACTTGTAGACCCCCGCTACAAGGAGAACTTTCACTCTATTCCTGAGGTGGAGAGGTCTACAAAAATGGGGCAGTACCTGAAGGCCCTTGCTGCAGAACTGTTAAAAAAATTCCCATCTGAACACGCTAGCGGCAGAGGTCACAGTTCGTTGTTGCCCAACCAAGGCGTACATGCAAGAGAGACGCAACTACAATCCAGCAGAGGCAGGGGAACACTGTCAACGTTCTGGGACAGTTTTCTGACACCCACCCAGCTTACAGGCCCTGAGGCGCGGGGTACTCTCACAAGGAGTGGAAAGTTTCAAAAGATGGTGAGGGAGTACCTTGCCGACCGTACCAGCGTCCCCCGTGATTCCTCTGTGCCTTTTAATTATTGGGTATCCAAGCTGGAGACTTGGAATGAACTCGCTCTGTATGCCTTGGAGGTCCTGGCCTGCCCTGCAGCTAGCGTGTTATCGGAGCGTGTTTTTAGTGCCGCTGGGGGAATTATAACGGATAAGCGCACTCGCCTGTCAACTGACAATGCTGACAAGCTGACCCTTATCAAAATGAACAAGAGCTGGATTGGGCCAGACTTCTCATCACCACCAAATGACAGCAGAATAACATAAAGTCAAATCCACTGTGTTATTTCGGGAGGTATATTCACATGCACCGCTTCACACCCAAACATGGGTATACGCTTCCTCATTTCGGCTGTTTTATGCTCTTCTCCTTATCAGCCTCCACCACCACTATACCACCAGGGTGACCGTGGTCCGTGTTGCCATTATTGAATGTTCCTCCATCCTGTTTTTTGTCAGCTTTTGCTTGGAAGGCATAAGCAAAGACTGTGGGAGACCCACTCCCCAATAATTGGAATAATATTTTTAAGATGCTGTACTGTATGGCTCTTCGAAGGGGCATTAAAAGCGTCTTGTTATACCTCTCTGACCTCCACGTCTCTTCTGAGGGGCATTAAAAGAGTCTTGTTAAGCTACTGGGACCTCCATTATTCTTTCAAGGGGCATTAAAAGCGTCTTGTGAAGCTACTGGGACCTCCATCATTCTTTCAAGGGGCATTAAAAGCATCTTGTTTTACCACACTGACCTCCACATCTCTTCTGAGGGGCATTAAAAGCATCTTGTTAAGCTACTGGGACCTCCATCATTCTTTCAAGGGGCATTAAAAGCGTCTTGTTATACCACTCTGACCTCAACGTCTCTTGTGAGGGGCAATAAAAGCATCTTGTTAAGCTACTGGGGCCTCCATCATTCTTTCAAGGGGCATTAAAAGCATCTTGTTAAAATACTGGGACCTCCATCATTCTTTCAAGGGGCATTAAAAGCGTCTTGTTATACCACTCTGACCTCCACGTCTCTTCTGAAGGGCATTAAAAGCGTCTTGTTATACCACTCTGACCTCCACGTCTCTTCTGAGGGGCATTAAAAACGTCTTGTTAAGCTACTGGGACCTCCCATCATACTTTCAAGGGGCATTAAAAGCGTCTTGTTATACCACTTTGACCTCCATGTCTCTTCTGAGGGGCATTGAAAGCGTCTTGTTATACCACTCTGACCTCCACGTCTCTTCTGAGCGGCATTAAAACCATCTTGTTATACCACTGTGACCTCCACGTCTCTTCTGAGCGGCATTAAAAGAGTCTTGTAAAGCTACTGGGACCTCCATCATTCTTTCAAGGGGCATTAAAAGCGTCTTGTTATACCACTCTGACCTCCACGTCTCTTCTGAGGGGCATTAAAAGCGTCTTGTTAAGATACTGGGACCTCCAGCATTCTTTCAAGGGGCATTAAAAGCGTCTTGTTAAGCTACTGGGACCTCCCTCATTCTTTCAAGGGACATTAAAAGCATCTTGTTATACCACTCTGACCTCCACGTCTCTTCTGAGGGGCATTAAAAGCGTCTAGTTATACCACTCTGACCTCCACGTCTCTTCTGAGGGGCATTAAAAGCATCTAGTTAAGCTACTGGGACCTCCACGACTCTTTGAACGGGCATTGCATTTCCTCATAATTTTTGGAAGCTTTTGCTTGGAAGGCATAAGCAAATACTATGGGAGACCCACTCCCCAATAATGGGTCTTATGTTTGTAATATGCTGTACTGCATGGCTCTTGTAAGAGGCATTGCAAGTTGCTCCGTCCTAATTTTTGGAAGCTTTTGCTTGGAATGCATAAGCAAATACGATGGGAGACCCACTCCCCAATAATGGGACTTATGTTTGTAATATGCTGTACTGCATGGCTCTTGTAAGAGGCATTGCAAGTTGCTCCGTCCTAATTTTTGGAAGCTTTTGCTTGGAAGGCATAAGCAAATACTATGGGAGACCCACTCCCCATAATGGGACTTATGTTTGTAATATGCTGTACTGCATGGCTCTTGTAAGGGGCATTGCAAGTTGCTCTGTCCTAATTTATGGAAGCTTTTGCTTGGAAGGCATAAGCAAATACTATGGGAGACCGACTCCCCAATAATGGGAATAATGTTTTTAAGACGCTGTACTGTATGGCTCTTGTAAGGGGCATTAAAACCGTCTTGTTAAGTTACTGTGACCTCCACGTCTCTTCAAAGGGGCATTAAAAGCGTCTTCTTAAACCACTCTGAACTCCACAGCTCTTCCAAGGGGCATTGAAATGTTGTTTTTATTTACCTTACCTCTAATCTACACGACTATTCCAACGGGCATTGCATTTCCTCCTAATTTTAGTCAGCTTTTGCTTTTCAATGCAAAGGTGAAAATTAAGGGAGACACACTCCCCAATAATGGGTAGAAGGTTTTCAGTACACTGTAATCCACGTCTGTTTCAAGGGGAATTGCAGTTTCATATAATTTTTGGAAAGCCTTCCATTCACTGCTTAGGCCCACAATGCACAGGAGACCCAGTTGCTATAAATAGAAAAAAAGGTTTAGTTAAGGCCCTCTGACCTCCATGTCATTTACAAGGGGCATTGGAGTGCCTCAAAATTTTTGGTAGGCATTGCACTCACTGTATGCCCTATAACTGTGTAGCCAAACCACTCCTTTTGGTACAGAAACATATCCTACAAGACATATGTGGTTGACTGGCCTGATATTGATGTGAATGGTCCCTGTTCCTCCTGCTCTTTCTCCTTTGCCACTACCTCATCCATCATTTATCACCAAAAGCTTTGTTTTAACGGGAGTCAGAGAACTTGGATAGTAGCAGGAAAACATCCAGCAATCCTCGGAGGAGGTAGGATATGCGCCAAAATGCTGACCACCTCAGGCCTAGCCGCTACTACATACATGCACTTGCATTCCTTGAAAACAAAGCAGATGATAGCTTCTATCATCCTCATCATGCTCCTCACCTTAGCACAAACAACTCATCTAATGGAGAAGCCAGGGCCCACCGGAGGAGTCGGGTTCTCTGGTGGGCTCGTCCAATACTGCCCTAAAGCAGGCCAGTCTAAGAAAAGTCTGTGTGGATGTTCCGCGGAGAAATCGGGGTGGCTGGGGACCGTTTATGGACACCCGGCTGCCCCCAGGTGGCTGGGAACAGTGTGTGGACACACGGCCGCGGGGCGGCTGGGGACCGTGTGTGGACACCCGACCGCTGTGTATGGATAACTCGCTGCCGAAGCAGCCATGAGGTAGTGGCCAGCTTCGGCCTCCTCAAAACTAAAAGGCCCCATTTCAAGTGGAAGGTAGCAGTATGGTATTGCAGCCTGGGAGTGGGTGGGTGGTTGGCTGCATATTTGCACTTGCATTGCAAGGAATGGGGAAGGTACAATTGAACACTGCCCTGGGACAAGGACTTGCACGGGGATAGTTGCATGTCTGCATCTTCTGATGTGGCAAGTCTCACTTCAGATGGGCACACTTTTAGGCAATGACCTGGGAGTCAGAGATGCTTCCAGGGGTTTTTCCCATGCTGTCCCCAAGTCTTTTCAGCACTGTATGCATGTGTCGCACAGCACATGGCCAAATAAGGTTGTAAAATGTTAAAATGATATTTCCCGGTGAATGCATTTGTCACAGTGGAAAGCAATACAGAAGTGCAAAAATGCATACAAACTGCTACTTGTGAACATAGCCCAAGGTGTGGAGGAGTATTTTTGTTTTTGGTTATTTATTGTACCTTATACACAAGTCTTTACACTGGAAAAGATTTTCCTTCACATATTTCACAGGAAAAAAGTTTCACTATCGTTTTTGAACATTTTAATATGAGCCTGTAAAAGTGGCTTAATACCTCTGAACACATTGTTGACAACAGTGACCTGGGGTTCAGAAATGCTTCCTGGGGCGATCCCCATGCTGTCCCCATGTCATTTGAGCACTGTCACTATCGTTTTGTGCACTTGTTAGGCTTTTAAAAGACTGCCGGGGGTGCCGCCACAAAAATGCTCGGGTCTCCCATAGACTAACATTGGGCTCATTGCTCTGGTCGAGCACCCGAGTATCACGGAGAGCTCGGCCTGAGCTTCGAGCACCCGAGAATTTTAGTGCTCGCTCAACACTATCTGTGACTGTTCAGACACAAATATTTCTGTTTAAAAGAGTCTGGTGTAGGCCAGTAAAATATAACTGTGGTTTTGCAGTTCCATGGGTGAAATCTCTGTATTATCCTGTTTTTGGCATTTTTTGCCGTAAAAAAAAATCTGTAATAGTGTCTCCTTGACTGGTCAGACACCAACATATCTGTTTAAAAGAGTCTGGTGTACGCCACATAACTATAACTGTGGTTTTGCAGTTCCACGGGTCAAATCTCTGTATTATCACTTGGTTTTGCATTTTTTGCCGTAAAAAAAACAGTAATAGTGTCTCACTGACTGCTCAGACACCAATACATCTGTTTAAAAGAGTCTGGTGTAGGCCAGAAAAGTATAACTGGTTTTGCAGTTCCACGGGTCAAATCTCTGTATTATCCTATGTATTATCCTGTTTTTGGCACATTTTTCCGTAAAAAAATATCGTAATAGGGTCTCCCTGATTGGTCAGACACCAATATATCTGTTTAAAAGAGTCTGGTGTAGGCCAGAAAAATATAACTGTGGTTTTGCAGTTCCACGATTCAAATCTCTGTATTATCCAGCTTTTGGTATTGTTTCCGTAAAGAAAAACAGTAATAGTGTCTCCCTGATTGTTCAGACACAAATAAATCTGTTTGAAAGATTCTGGTGTAGGCCAGAAAAATATAACTGTGGTTTTGAAGTTCCAAGGTTCAAATCTCTGTATTATCCAGCTTTTGGTATTTTTTAGGTAAAGAAAAAAAGTGATAGTGTCTCCCTGATTGTTCAGACACAAATATATCTGTTTGAAAGATTCTGGTGTAGGCCAGAAAAATATAACTGTGGTTTTGCAGTTCCACTGGTCAAATCTCTGTATTATCCTATTTTTGGCATTTTTTGTCATAAAAAAAACATAGTGGTGTCTCCCTGACTGGTCAGACATCAATATGTTTGTTTAAAAGAGTCTGGTGTAGGCCAGAAAAATATAACTGTGGTTTTGCAGTTCCACAGATCAACTGTCTGTATTATCCAGCTTTTGGTATTTTTTCCGTAAAGAAAAACAGTAATAGTGTCTCCCTAAATGTTCAGACACAAATGTATCTGTTTGAAAGATTCTGGTGTAGGCCCGAAAAATATAACTGTGGTTTTGCAGTTCCACGGGTCAAATCTCTGTATTATCCTGTTTTTCGCATTTTTTGCCATAAAAAAAAAAGTAATATTGTCCCCCTGACTGGTCAGACACCAATATATCTGTTTAAAAGAGTCTGTTGTAGGCCAGAAAAATGTAACTGTGGTTTTGCAGTTCCACGGTTCAAATCTCTGTATTATCCAGCTTTTGGTATTTTTTCCGTAAAGAAAAACAATAATAGTGTCTCCCTGATTGTTCAGACACTAATATATCTGTTTGAAAGATTTTGGTGTAGGCCAGAAAAATATAACTGTGGTTTTGCAGTCCCACGGTTCAAATCTCTGTATTATCCAGCTTTTGGTATTTTTTCCTTAAAGAAAAACAATAATAGTTTCTCCCTGATTGTTCAGACACAAATATATCTGTTTGAAAGATTCTGTTGTAGGACCGAAAAATATATCTGTGGTTTTGCCATTCCACTGGTCAAATCTCTGTATTATCCTGTTTTTGTCATTTTTTGCAGTAAAAAAAAACTTAATTGTGTCCCCCTGACTGGTCAGACACCAATATATCTGTTTAAAAGATTCTGGTGTAGGCCAGAAAAATATAAATGTGGTTTTGCAGTTCCACATTTCAAATCTCTGTACTATCCAGCTTTTGGTATTTTTTCCGTAAAGAGAAACAGTAATCGTGTCTCCCTGATTGTTCAGACACAAATATATCTGTTTGAAAGATTCTGGTGTAGTCCAGAAAAATATAACTGTGGTTTTGCAGTTCCACAGTTCAAATCTCTGTATTATCCAGCTTTTGGTATTTTTTCCATAAAGAAGAACAGTAATAGTGTCTCCCTGATTGTTCAGACACAAATATATCTGTTTGAAAAATTCTGGTGTAGGCCAGAAAAATATAACTGTGGTTTTGCAGTACCATGGGTCAAATCTCTGTAATATCCTGTTTTTGGCATTTTTTGCCTTAAAAAACCCTGTAATAGTGTCTCCCTGACTGGTCAGACACAAATATATCTGTTTGAAAGATTCTGGTGTAGTCCAGAAAAATATAACTGTGGTTTTGCAGTTCCACAGATCAACTGTCTGTATTATCCAGCTTTTGGTATTTTTTCCGTAAAGAGTAATAGTGTCTCCCTGATTGTTCAGACACAAATATATCTGTTTGAAAGAATCTGGTGTACTCCAGAAAAATATAACTGTGGTTTTGCAGTTCCACGGGTCAAATTTCTCTATTTTCCAGCTTTTGGTATTTTTTCCGTAAAGAAAAACAGTAATAGTGTCTCCCTGAATGTTCAGACACAAATATATCTGTTTGAAAGTTTCTGGTGTAGGCCCGAAAAATATAACTGTTGTTTTCCAGTTCCACGGGTCAAATCTCTGTATTATCCTGTTTTTCGCATTTTTTGCCATAAAAAAAAACGTAATATTGTCAGCCTGACTGGTCAGACACCAATATATCTGTTTAAAAGAGTCTGGTGTAGGCCAGAAAAATATAACTGTGGTTTTGCAGTTCCATGGTTCAAATCTCTGTATTATCCAGCTTTTGGTATTTTTTCCGTAAAGAAAAACAGTAATAGTGTCTCCCTGATTGTTCAATCACAAATATATCTGTTTGAAAGATTCTGGTGTAGGTCAGAAAAATATAACAGTAGTTTTGCAGTTCCACAGTTCAAATCTCTGTATTATCCAGCTTTTGGTATTTTTTCCGTAAAGAATAACAGTAATAGTGTCTCCCTGATTGTTCAGACACAAATATATCTGTTTGAAAGATTCTGGTGTAGGCCAGAAAAATATAACTGTGGTTTTGCAGTTCCACCGGTCAAATCTCTGTAATATCCTGTTTTTGGCATTTTTTGCCTTAAAAAAAACCCGTAATAGTGTTTCCCTGACTGGTCAGACACAAATGTATCTGTTTGAAAGATTCTGGTGTAGTCCAGAAAAATATAACTGTAGTTTTGCAGTTCCACGGTTCAAATCTCTGTATTATCCAGCTTTTGGTATTTTTTCCGTAAAGAAAAACAGTAATAGTGTCTCCCTGATTGATCAGAAACAAATATATCTGTTTGAAAGATTCTGGTGTAGGACAGAAAAAGATAAATGTGGTTTTGCAATTCCACGGGTCAAATCTCTGTATTATCCTGTTTTGGCATTTTTTGCCATAAAAAAACATAGTGGTGTCTCTCTGACTGGTCAGACATCATTATATTTGTTTAAAAGAGTCTGGTGTAGGCCAGAAAAATATAACTGTGGTTTTGCAGTTCCACAGATCAACTGTCTGTATTATCCAGCTTTTGGTATTTTTTCCGTAAAGAAAGAGTAATAGTGTCTCCCTGATTGTTCAGACACAAATATATCTGTTTGAAAGAATCTGGTGTACTCCAGAAAAATATAACTGTGGTTTTGCAGTTCCACGGGTCAAATCTCTGTATTATCCAGCTTTTGGTATTTTTTCCGTAAAGAAAAACAGTAATCGTGTCTCCCTGATTGTTCAGACACAAATATATCTGTTTGAAAGATTCTGGTGTAAGCCAGAAAAATATAACAGTAGTTTTGCAGTTCCACAGTTCAAATCTCTGTAATATCCTGTTTTTGGCATTTTTTGCCTTAAAAAAACCCTGTAATAGTGTCTCCCTGACTGGTCAGACACAAATATATCTGTTTGAAAGATTCTGGTGTAGTCCAGAAAAATATAACTGTGGTTTTGCAGTTCCATAGATCAACTGTCTGTATTATCCAGCTTTTGGTATTTTTTCCGTAAAGAGTAATAGTGTCTCCCTGATTGTTCAGACACCAATATATCTGTTTAAAAGAGTCTGGTGTAGGCCAGAAAAATATAACTGTGGTTTTGCAGTTCCATGGTTCAAATCTCTGTATTATCCAGCTTTTGGTATTTTTTCCGTAAAGAAAAACAGTAATATTGTCTCCTTGAATGTTCAGACACGAATATATCTGTTTGAAACATTCTGGTGTAGGCCAGAAAAATATAACTGTGGTTTTGCAGTTCCACTTTTCAAATCTCTGTATTATCCTGTTTTTGGCATTTTTCGCCATAAAAAAAACTGTAATAGTGTCTCCCTGACAGGTCAGACACCTATATTTCTGTTTAAAAAAGTCTGGAGTAGGCCAGAAAAATATAACTGTGGTTTTGCAATTCCACGGTACAAATCTCTGTATTATCCTGTTTTTGGCATTTTTCCGTAAAGAAAAACAGTAATAGTGTCTCCCTGATTTTTCAGACACAAATATATCTGATTGAAAGATTCTGGTGTAGTCCAGAAAAATATAACTGTGGTTTTGCAGTTCCACGGGTCAAATCTCTGTATTATCCTGTTTTTGGCATTTTTTGCCGTAAAAAAAAACATAGTGGTATCTCCCTGACTGGTCAGACATCAATATATTTGTTTAAAAGAGTCTGATGTAGGCCAGAAAAATATAACTGTGGTTTTGCAGTTCCACAGATCAACTGTCTGTATTATCCAGCTTTTGGTATTTTTTCCGTAAAAAAAAAGTAATAGTGTCTCCCTGATTGTTCAGACATAAATATATCTGTTTGAAAGATTCTGGTGTAGGCCAGAAAAATATAACTGTGGTTTTGCAGTTCCACGGGTCAAATCTCTGTATTATCCTGTTTTTCGCATTTTTTGCCATAAAAAAACCCGTAATATTGTCCCCCTGACAGGTCAGACACCAATACATCTGTTTAAAAGAGTCAGGTGTAGGCCAGAAAAAATGTAACTGTGGTTTTGCAGTTCCACGGTTGAAATCTCTGTATTATCCTGATTTTGGCATTTTTTGCCATTAAAAAAACCGTAATATTGTCCCCCTGACTGTTCAGACACCAATATATCTGTTTAAAAGAGTCTGGTGTAGGTCAGAAAAATATAATAGTAGTTTTGCAGTTACAAAGTTCAAATCTCTGTATGATCCAGCTTTTGGTATTTTTTCCGTAAAGAAGAACAGTAATAGTGTCTCCCTGATTGTTCAGACACAAATATATCTGTTTGAAAGATTCTGGTGTAGGCCAGAAAAATATAACTGTGGTTTTGCAGTTCCACCGGTCAAATCTCTGTAATATCCTGTTTTTGGCATTTTTTGCCTTAAAAAAAACCCGTAATAGTGTTTCCCTGACTGGTCAGACACAAATGTATCTGTTTGAAAGATTCTGGTGTAGTCCAGAAAAATATAACTGTAGTTTTGCAGTTCCACGGTTCAAATCTCTGTATTATCCAGCTTTTGGTATTTTTTCCGTAAAGAAAAACAGTAATAGTGTCTCCCTGATTGATCAGAAACAAATATATCTGTTTGAAAGATTCTGGTGTAGGACAGAAAAAGATAAATGTGGTTTTGCAGTTCCACGGGTCAAATCTCTGTATTATCCTGTTTTGGCATTTTTTGCCATAAAAAAACATAGTGGTGTCTCTCTGACTGGTCAGACATCATTATATTTGTTTAAAAGAGTCTGGTGTAGGCCAGAAAAATATAACTGTGGTTTTGCAGTTCCACAGATCAACTGTCTGTATTATCCAGCTTTTGGTATTTTTTCCGTAAAGAAAGAGTAATAGTGTCTCCCTGATTGTTCAGACACAAATATATCTGTTTGAAAGAATCTGGTGTACTCCAGAAAAATATAACTGTGGTTTTGCAGTTCCACGGGTCAAATCTCTGTATTATCCAGCTTTTGGTATTTTTTCCGTAAAGAAAAACAGTAATCGTGTCTCCCTGATTGTTCAGACACAAATATATCTGTTTGAAAGATTCTGGTGTAAGCCAGAAAAATATAACAGTAGTTTTGCAGTTCCACAGTTCAAATCTCTGTATTATCCAGCTTTTGGTATTTTTTCCGTAAAGAAGAACAGTAATAGTGTCTCCCTGATTGTTCAGACACAAATATATCTGTTTGAAAGATTCTGGTGTAGGCCAGAAAAATATAACTGTGGTTTTGCAGTTCCACAGGTCAAATCTCTGTAATATCCTGTTTTTGGCATTTTTTGCCTTAAAAAAACCCTGTAATAGTGTCTCCCTGACTGGTCAGACACAAATATATCTGTTTGAAAGATTCTGGTGTAGTCCATAAAAATATAACTGTGGTTTTGCAGTTCCATAGATCAACTGTCTGTATTATCCAGCTTTTGGTATTTTTTCCGTAAAGAGTAATAGTGTCTCCCTGATTGTTCAGACACAAATATATCTGTTTGAAAGAATCTGGTGTACTCCAGAAAAATATAACTGTGGTTTTGCAGTACCATGGGTCAAATTTCTGTATTATCCAGCTTTTGGTATTTTTTCCATAAAGAAAAACAGTAATAGTGTCTCCATGAATGTTCAGACACAAATATATCTGTTTGAAAGATTCTTGTGTAGGCCCGAAAAAAATAACTGTGGTTTTGCAGTTCCACGGGTCAAATCTCTGTATTATCCTGTTTTTCGCATTTTTTGCCTTAAAAAATCCTCGTAATAGTGTTTCCCTGACTGGTCAGACACCAATATATCTGTTTAAAAGAGTTTGGTGTAGGCCAGAAAAATATAACTGTGGCTTTGCAGTTCCACGATTCAAATCTCCATATTATCCATCTTTTGGTATTTTTTCCGTAAAGAAAAACAATAATAGTGTCTCCCTAATTGTTCAGACACAAATATATCTGTTTGAAAGATTATGGTGTAGGACCGAAAAATATATCTGTGGTTTTGCCATTCCACTGGTCAAATCTCAGTATTATCCTGTTTTTTGCATTTTTTGCCGTAAAAAAAAACATAATAGGGTCCCCCTGACTGGTCAGACAACAATGTACCTGTTTAAAATATTCTGGTATAGGCCAGAAAAATATAACTGTGGTTTTGCAGTTCCACGTTTCAAATCTCTTTACTATCCAGCTTTTGGTATTTTTTCCATAAAGAAAAACAGTAATAGTGTCTCCCTGATTGTTCAGACACAAATATATCTGTTTGAAAGATTCTGGTGTAGTCCAGAAAAATATAACTGTGGTTTTGCAGTTCCACTGTTCAAATCTCTGTATTATCCAGCTTTTGTTATTTTTTCCGTAAAGAAAAGCAGTAATCGTGTCTCCCTAATTGTTCAGACACAAATATATCTGTTTGAAAGATTCTGGCGTAGGCCAGAAAAATATAACTGTGGTTTTGCAGTTCCTCGGATCAAATCTCTGTATTATCCTGTTTTTGGCATTTTTTGCCATAAAAAAACGTAATATTGTCTCCCTGACAGGTAAGACACCAATATATCTGTTTAAAAGAGTCTGGAGTAGGCCAGAAAAATATAACTGTGGTTTTGCAGTTCCAATGTTCAAATCTCTGTATTATCCATCTTTTGGTATTTTTTCCGTAAAGAAAAACAATAATAGTGTCTCCGTGATTGTTCAGACATAAATATATCTGTTTGAAAGATTCTGGTGTAGGACCGAAAAACATATCTGTGGTTTTGTCATTCCACTGGTCAAATCTCTGTATTATCCTGTTTTTGGCATTTTTTGCCGTAAAAAAAACTGTAGTAGTGTCTCCCTGATTGTTCAGACACAAATATATCTGATTGAAAGATTTTGGTGTAGGCCAGAAAAATATAACTGTGGTTTTGCAGTTCCACGGGTCAAATCTCTGTATTATCCTGTTTTTGGCATTTTTTGCTGTAAAAAAAAACATAGTGGTGTCTCCCTGACTGGTCAGACACAAATATATTTTTCTGGAGTTCACCAGATTCTTTCAAACAGATATATTTGTGTCTGACCAGTCAGGGAGACACCACTATGTTTTTTTTTACAGCAAAAAATGCCAAAAACAGGATAATACAGAGATTTGACCCGTGGAACTGCAAAACCACAGTTATATTTTTCTGGAGTACACCAGATTCTTTCAAACAGATATAACTGTGGTTTTGCAGTTCCACGGGTCAAATCTCTGTATTATCCAGCTTTTGGTATTTTTTCCATAAAGAAAAACAGCAATGGTGTCTCCCTGATTGTTCAGACACAAATATATCTGTTTGAAAGACTCTGGTGTAGGCCAGAAAAATATAACTGTGGTTTTGCAGTTCCACGGTTCAAATCTCTGTATTATCCAGCTTTTGGTATTTTTTGCCGTAAAAAAACCCGTAATAGTGTCCCCCTGAATGGTCAGACACCAATATATCTGTTTAAAACAGTCTGGTGTAGGCCAGAAAAATATAACTGTGGTTTTGCAGTTCCACGGTTCAAATCTCCATATTATCCAGCTTTTGGTATTTTTTCCGTAAAGAAAAACAGTAATAGTGTCTCCCTGATTGTTCAGACACAAATATATCTGTTTGAAAGATTCTGGTGTAGGACCGAAAAATATATCTGTGATTTTGCCATTCCACTGGTCAAATCTCAGTATTATCCTGTTTTTGGCATTTTTTGCCATAAAAAACACAGTAATAGTGTCCCTCTGACTGGTCAGACACCAATATATCTGTTTAAAAGATTCTGGTGTAGGCCAGAAAAATATAACTGTGGTTTTGCAGTTCCACGTTTCAAATCTCTGTACTATCCAGCTTTTGGTATTTTTTCCGTAAAGAAAAACAGTAATAGTGTCTCCCTGATTGTTCAGACACAAATATATCTGTTTGAAAGATTCTGGTGTAGGCCAGAAAAATATAACTGTGGTTTTGCAGTTCCTCGGGTCAAATCTCTGGAATATCCTGTTTTTGGCATTATTTGCCTTAAAAAAAACACGTAATAGTGTCTCCCTGATTGTTCAGACACAAATATGTCTGTTTGAAAGAGTCTGGTGTAGGCCAGAAAATTATAACTGTGGCTTTGCAGTTCCATGGTTCAAATCTCTGTATTATCCAGCTTTTGGTATTTTTTCCGTAAAGAAAAACAGTAATAGTGTCTCTTTGATTGTTCAGACACAAATATACCTGTTTGAAAGATTCTGGTGTAGGCCAGAAAAATGTAACTGTGGTTTTGCAGTTCCAATGGTCAAATCTCTGTATTATCCTGTTTTTAGCATTTTTTGATGTAAAAAAAACTGTAATAGTGTCTCCTAGTGTTGAGCGAGCACTAAACTGCTCGGGTGCTCGAAGCTCGGGCCAAGCTCGCAGTAATACTCGGGTGCTCGACCCTATCAACGAGCCCAATGTCTATGGGAGATTCGAGCATTTTTGCGGTGGCACCCCCGGCAGTCTTTTAAAAGCCTAACAAGTGCCCAAAACGATAGTGACAGTGCTCAAATGACATGGGGACAGAATGGGGATCGCCCCAGGAAGCATTTCTGACCCCCAGGTCACTGCTGTCAACAACGTGGTCAGAGGTATTAAGCCACTTTTACGGGCTCACAATAAAACGTTAAAAAACGAAAGTGAAACTTTTTTCCTGTGAAATATGTTAAGGAACATCCTTTCCAGTGAAAAGACTTGTGTATAAGTTAAAATAAGGGGCCAAAAAGAAAAATACTCCTCCACACCTTGGGCTATGTTCACAAGTAGCATTTTTTATGCGTTTTTGCACTTTTGTATTGCTTTCAACTATGACAAATGCATTCACCGGGAAATGTCATTTTAACATTTTACAACCTTATCTGGCCATGTGCTGTGTGACACATGCATAAAGTGCTGAAAAGACATGGGAACAGCATGGGGAAGACCCCTGGAAGCATCTCTGACTCCCACGTCACTGTCTAAAAGTGTGCCCATCATAAGTGATCCTTGCCGCATCAGAAGATGCAGACTTGCAACTATCCCCATGCAAGTTCTAGTCCCAGGGCAGTGTTCAATTGTACCTCCCCCATTCCTTGCAATACAAGCGCAAGTATGCAGCCTGCCACCCACACACCCCCAGGCTACAATACCGTACTGCTTGCTTGCTTGAACCTGAAATTGGGCATTTTAGGAATGTGGAGGCGGAATCTGGCCACGTCATGGCTGTGTTGGCGGCCTGGAATCCATACTCAGTCCCCAGCCGCCCGGCGGCCGGGTGTCCACACTCGGTCCCCAGCCTCCCCGCGGCCGGGTGTCCACACACGGTCCCCAGCCGCCTGGGGGCAGCCGGGTGTCCATAAACGGTCCCCAGCCGCCCCTATTTCTCCTTGGAACATCCCCCACACACTTTTCTTAGCCCGGCCTGCTTTAGGCAGCATTGGACGAGCCCATCAGAGAACCAGACTCCTCCAGTGGGCCCTGACTTCTCCATCAGTGGAGTTGAGAGTGCCAAGGTGAGGAGCATGATGATGATGACAGAAGTTAGCATCTGCTATGTTTTCTTTTAATGCAAGTGTAAGTGTGCAGCCTGCCACCCACCCACCCCCAGACTGCAATTCCATACTGCTAGCTTGCACTTGAAATGGGGCCTTTTAGTTTGGAGGAGGCCGAAGCTGGCCACTACCTCATGGCTGCTTCGGCAGCGAGGTATCCATACTCAGTCCGCAGCCACCCCTATTTGTCCTGGTGTGCCTTATACATAAGATTAAGCGCGCATGCCAAAACATTACCTGTGCCCTCCCCAGTGCATTTAGTGGGAAGGAGAGCCTATTCCGCTGTAGTGTGTGCATGCCAAACCCCTGTTCATTGTACATGCGAAGATGCCTCCCACTTGCACCTGTCGTTGCAGACTTGCAACTATCCCCATTCCAGTCCTTGTCCCAGGGCAGTGTTCAATTGTACCTCTCCCATTCCTTGCAATGCAAGCGCAAGTATACAGCCTGCCACCCACCCACCCCCAGGCTGCAATACCATACTGCTTGCTTGCTTGCACTTTAAATTGGGCCTTTTAGGCATGTGGAGGCGGAATCAGGCCACCACGCCATGGCTGTGTCGGCGGCCTAGTATCCATACTCAGTTCCAGCCGCCTGGTGGCCGAGTGTCTCCGCTTGCTCACCAGCCTCCAGGGGGTGGCCGGGTGTCCATACTCGGTCCCCAGCCACCCCTATTTGTCCCGGTAACCTTTCCCACACTTTTCTTAGCCTGGCATGCTTTAGGGCAACATTGGCCGAGCCCACCGGACTATCAGACTCCTCCAGTGGGCCCTGGCTTCTCCATCAGGGGAGTTGAGAGTGCCAAGGTGAGGAGCATGATGAGGATGATAGAAGTTAGCATCTGCTTTGTTTTGTTGTAATGCAAGCGCATGTATGTAGTAGCGGCTAGGCCTGAGGTGGTCAGCGTTTTGGCGCATTTCCTACCTCCTCCGAGGATTGCTGGATGTTTTCCTGCTACTATCCAAGTTCTATGACTCCTGTTAAAACAAAGCTTCAGGTGATAAATGATGGATGAGGTAGTGGCAAAGGAGAAAGAGCAGGAGGAACAAGGACCATTCACATCAATATCAGGCCAGTCAACCAGATATGTCTTGTAGGATATGTTTCTCTAACAAAAGGAGCGGTTCGGCTACACAGTTATAGGGAATACAGTGAGTGCAATGCCTACCCAAAATTTCGAGGCACTCCAATGCCCCTTGGAAATGACATGGAGGTCAGAGGGCGTTAACTAAACCTTTTTTTCCATTTATAGCAACTGGGTCTCCTGTGCACTGTGGGCCTGAGCAGGAATGGAAGGCTTTCCAAAAATTATGAGGAACTGCAATGCCCCTTACAAGAGCCATGTGTGGCACCCCAGGGGTCTGGTCACCACAGTAATAGAGATATTAAGTCGGAGAGCAAGTGGGAGGTTTCCTGGTCAGGATCCCTTAAACATGCAACATCCTCCTACCCCAGTCCTGGGAGGGGAGAATTCTGCCCTTATAAACTGGATCTGGGGCGCGGTTGAGTGAGTCAGAGAACAGAGAACAGTCAGAGTCAGAGTGAGAGCAAGGGAAAGTAACAGCAAGTAGCTCTGTAGGAGCTAGTAGCTAAAGACCAGGGGCTGGAAGCTGAGCAGAGCTCGCCCTGGCAGAAGACAATAGGAACCGGACACAGGAGTCCGAGGCTGTGAGGACTTATATATCCAGCAGCAGAAACCAACCGGCAGGGGATTTCAGGTCCTCTGGCCATAGAAGCCCGGAGGCTCAGTCACAAGCAAGGGACCAGCACCGCCGTCGTGGAGCGGAGGCTAACAGAAGGTCCCAAGTCACCAGCCATACGGGTGAGCCCTACACGGTACACTCAGGGACGTGGGCTACTTCTACCCGCTTACAGCAAGGTAGCCAGGAAGAGTGCAGACAGACGGGGAGGCCTACAACTCCACCTAGCCAGGGGAACTCCTGCTTGCTCACAGACTGACCAGGCCTCTTATGCTAGCCAGTACTCCCGGGAGGGTCTACCTTATAATCATCAGTAAAGACCCTGAACTGCACTGCAAAGACTCTGAGTCGTTCCTGCTGCGCTCGTGCACCATCACCCCCATTATCCACACTCACTGCCCTGAGGCTATACTCCTTCCATGGGGAGTTATCCCAATCTCTGCTGCGCACAAAACACCAGCCTCAGCGGTCTGCCTCGCAGCGGTGGTACTCCCTGACCGCAATCCACGGGTGGCGCAGTCGGACAATTAACCTCAAAACCTAAGAAAGACAGCCACTGGTTTGACCAGCCTGAGCCACGGGACCGGGTCACTGCCACGGAGACTACAGACCCCAGAGACCCGGCACCGGGTATCACACACACGTGTACACACAGCCCAGGGGGCGCCTCACATGCAGTACAGCATATTACAAACATAAGTCCCATTATTGGGGAGTGGGTCTCCCATAGTATTTGCTTATGCCTTGCAAGCAAAAGCTGCCAAAAATTAGGACAGAGCAACTTGCAATGCCCCTTACAAGAGCCATGCAGTACAGCATATTACAAACATAAGTCCCATTATTGGGAAGTGGGTCTCCCATAGTATTTGCTTATGCTTTCCAAACAAAAGCTGCCAAAAATTAGGACGGAGCAACTTGCAATGCCCCTTACAAGAGCCATGCAGTACAGCATATTACAAACATAAGTCCCATTATTGGGGAGTGGGTGTCCCATAGTATTTGCTTATGCCTTGCAAGCAAAAGCTGCCAAAAATTAGGACGGAGCAACTTGCAATGCCCCTTACAAGAGCCATGCAGTACAGCATATTACAAACATAAGTCCCATTATTGGGGAGTGGGTGTCCCATAGTATTTGCTTATGCCTTGCAATCAAAAGCTGCCAAAAATTAGGATGGAGCAACTTGCAATGCCCCTTACAAGAGCCATGCAGTACAGCATATTACAAACATAAGTCCCATTATTGGGGAGTGGGTGTCCCATAGTATTTGCTTATGCCTTGCAAGCAAAAGCTGCTAAAAATTAGGACGGAGCAACTTGCAATGCCACTTACAAGAGCCATGCAGTACAGCATATTACAAACATAAGTCCCATTATTGGGTAGTGGGGGTCCCATAGTATCTGCTTATGCCTTGCAAGCAAAAGCTACCAAAAATTAGGACGGAGCAACTTGCAATGCCCCTTACAAGAGCCACGCAGTACAGCATATTACAAACATAAGTCCCATTATTGGGGAGTGGGTCTCCCATAGTATTTGCTTATGCTTTCCAAGCAAAAGCTGCCAAAAATTAGGATGGAGCAACTTGCAATGCCCCTTACAAGAGCCATGCAGTACAGCATATTACAAACATAAGTCCCATTATTGGGGAGTGGGTGTACCATAGTATTTGCTTATGCCTTGCAAGCAAAAGCTGCCAAAAATAAGGACGGAGGAACTTGCACTGCTGGCACCCTGGTGGTATAGTGGTGGTGGAGGATGAGGATAAGGAGAAGAAGATAAAACAGCCGAAACGAGGAAGCATATACCCAAGTGTTGGTGTGAAGCGGTGCATGTGAATACACCTCCCGAAATAACACAGTGGATTTGACTTTATGTTACTCTGCTGTCATTTGGTGGTGATGAGAAGTCTGGCCCAATCCAGCCCTTGTTCATTTTGATAAGGGTCAGCTTGTCAGCATTGTCAGTTGACAGGCGAGTGCGCTTATCAGTTATAATTCCCCCAGCGGCACTAAAAACACGCTCCGATAACACGCTAGCGGCAGGGCAGGCCAGGACCTCCAAGGCATACAGAGCGAGTTCATTCCAAGTGTCCAGCTTGGATACCCAATAATTAAAAGGCACAGAGGAATCACGGAGGACGCTGGTACGGTCAGCAAGGTACTCCCTCACCATCTTTTGAAACTTTCCACTCCTTGTGAGAGTACCCCGCGCCTCAGGGCCTGTAAGCTGGGCGGGTGTCAGAAAACTGTCCCAGAACATTGACAGTGTTCCCCTGCCTCTGCTGGATTGGATTTGCATCTCTCTCGCCTGTACGCCTTGGTTGGCCAACGATCTGTGACGTCTTCCGCTAGCGTGTTCAGATGGGAATTTTTTAAGAGTTCTGCAGCAAGGGCCTTCTGGTACTGCCCCATTTTTGTAGACCTCTCCACCTCAGGAATAAGAGAGTGAAAGTTCTCCTTGTAGCGGGGGTCTACAAGTGTCACCAATCAGTAATGACTGTCACCCAACATTTTGACAACGCGAGGGTCACGGTTAAGGCAGCGTAACAAAGTCAGCCATGCGTGCCAGACTGGTAACGGGCAAGATTTCTGTGTCCTCACCAAGATGACGACTGACCATGCTCTCCTCCTTCTCTTCCTCCTCCCCCCTGTCCTCAGGCCACCCACGCTGAACCGACAGTATGACACTTGTACAGGTACTACCGTCTACAACGCATGATAGCAGCTCCTGTTCTTCCTCCTCCTCCTCCTCTCCCTCATTGTCTCCCAATGCACGTTGGGATGAGATGAGGCGGGGCTGTGTGTAATCGCCCGCTACGGCTTCTTGATCCATCTCATCATACTCTGGCTGCAATGCCTCCTCTTTAATTCTCTGCAGAGAGCATTGCAAGAGACAGACAAGTGGGATGCTGACACTAATGATGGCGTCATCGCCACTCACCATCTTGGTGGCCTCCTCAAAGTTTGTCAGGATGGTACATATGTCAGACATCCAGGTCCACTCCTGAGGTCTTATGTGTGGAGTCTGACCTGAATATCGACGGCCTTGTTGCAGCTGGTACTCCACAACTGCTCTCTTCTGCTCACAAATCCTTTGCAACATGTGGAGGGTAGAGTTCCAACGTGTGGGGACAACACACATCAGTCGGTGTGCCGGAAGCTGCAAACGCTGCTGCAACACAGCAAGGGCGGCGGAAGCTGTAGCTGACTTGCGAAAATGAGCTGACAGGCGGTGTACTTTCACAAGCAGATCTGGCAACTCGGGGTACGATTTAAGAAACCGCTGAACCACGAGGTTAAGCACATGAGCCAGGCATGGTACGTGTGTGATCTCACCTTGCCTCAGAGCCGCCACCAGGTTACGGCCATTGTCACACACGACCATGCCGGGATGTAGGTTCAGCGGTCTCAGCCACAGATCTGCCTGCTCTTTCACAGCTGTCCACAACTCACAAGCAGTGTGAGGTTTATCACCTAAGCTTATGAGTTTCAGCACAGCCTGTTGCCGCTTGGCGGAGGCAGTACTGCAATGTTTGCAGCTTGTAACTGATGTGGTGATATCTGAGATGGAGGCTGAACATGAGGAGGAGGAGGAGGAGGAGGAGGATGTGCAGGAGCTGTACACTGTGGGGGCAACTCTGACTGACATAGGGCCCGCAATCCTCGGTGTGGGGAGGATGTGTTCCCAAGGTCCGACTGGGTCCCGGCTTCCACTATGTTTACCCAGTGTGCCATCAGAGAGATGTATCGTCCCTGGCCACAAGCACTTGTCCACGTGTCCGTTGTCAGGTGGACTCTCCCAGTAACTGCGTTGTTGATTGCACGGCAGATGCTTTAGGACACGTGCTTGTGTAGTGCGGGGATGGCACACCGGGCAAAATAGCGTCAGCTGGGGACCGAGTATCGAGGGATGGCCACCGCCATAAGATTGCAGAAGGATTCCGTCTCCACCAGCCTAAAAGGCAGCATTTCCAACCCAAGCAGTCGTGAAATGTGCGAATTTAGGACTGTGGCCTGTGGGGTGTTAGCTGCGAATTTCCGCTTTTGTTCAAAGGTCTGGGATATGGACAATTGAACGCTGCGGTGGGACGTGGACGTGGATGTTGATGCTGTTTCTTGAGAAACTGCCATAACAAGTGAAGACTGAGGGGAGGGGGCATCTTTACATGCAGTATGGACAGGGGATTGCCTTGCACACACAACAGGGGGTTCTATTGCATGCACAACAGTGGAAGAAGCAGTGGTGACACCCGCTGATACTGGTCGTGGACCATGGGTTTCGCCCCACAAAGTCGGGTGCTTTGCTGCCATGTGCCTGATCATGCTGGTGGTGGTCAGGCTGGTAGTTTTGTCAACCCTGCTGATGCTGGCATGGTAGGTGGAACATATGGCCTTTTTGGGGTTATCAGCAGAGTCTTTAAAAAAATTCCAGACTCTGGAAGACCTACCGCTTGTACTGGCAACGTCCCTCGTGTTGGTGTTACGAGGAACGGTTGCCTGCCTTCTGTCTGCGGCCACCACACTGCTTCTTCCTGACTGTTGGGGTACTCTGCCTCCCTCCCCCTGTATGCTGCTGACCTCACTCTGCATGTCCTCCTTCCACGTTGGGTCAGTTACTAGATCATCCACCACCTCCTCCTCTTCCACTTGCGCACCACGATCCACCTCCTCACTTCCTGGCAATTGTGTCTCGTCATCGTCCACCTCTTGTGACAGATTGCCAACGTCGACTTCCTGTGTCCGTGGCTGTTCAAATATTTGGGCATCGCAACATGGGATCTCCTCTTCCACCACTTCAAGCGTATCAGGCAAGGGGCCCAAATATGGAAATGGACCAGTGAACAGCTCTTCAGAGTGTCCAACTGTGGGATCACTTGCTGTCTGACGACACTCGGCATGGTGGGAGGAAGGAGCATCAGGGTGAGGAGGAGTATGCGGTCGAGACTCACGGCTACTAAGAGTTGACCGTGTGGAAAACAGACCGGAGGTGGTGGTGCCCAGGTAACTGGAAGTATTATCTGCTATCCAATTAATAACCTGTTCACACTGATCATTTCTCAATACTGGTGTTGTTCTGTGCTTCCCTAGTAATTCGGTCAAGAAGTGGGAGCGAGAAGATGTGGCTGTTGGTTGTGGCACATTTTCAACTTGGCCATGACCCCGTCCTCTGCATGAACCATCACAAGAACGTCGACTTCCATGTCCCTTGCCACACGCCTTGCCCATTGTAAATTAAGTAAAATAGCTTACACTTGCACTATCAAAGGAAAAAGGGTAATAAAGAGTAGATTACAACTGTGAAAGAGGAAAGCCACAGTTATTGTTTACTGGGGTATACCACACTTTTTTAAATAGAGATATTTGTGGCTGAACAGTGAGCGACACACTGAAACTGCGTTTTTTTTAGATACCAAAGGCCCAAAACTGGATAGTACAGCAATTTGACCCGTGGAACTGTGAAACCACACTGGGATGTCGGGCCAACGCAAGACTATTTTCAACAGATATATTTTTGTGTCACAACAGTCAGGAGACACTACTGTTTTTCTTTACGGAAAATATACCAAAAGCTGAATAATAGAGATTTTTTACCGTGGGATGGCAAAACCACAGTTATTGTTTCCTGGGGTATACCACACTTTTTTAAATAGAGATATTTGCGGCTGAACAGTGAGCGACACACTCAAACTGCTTTTTTTTTAGATACCAAAGACCCAAAAATGGATAGTACAGCGATTTGACCCATGGAACTGCGAAACCACACTGGGATGTCGGGCCTACACAAGACTATTTTCAACAGATATATTTTTGTGTCACAACAGTCAGAAGACACTACTGTTTTTCTTTACGGAAAAAACTACCAAAAGCTGAATAATAGAGATTTTTTACCGTGGGATGGCAAAACCACAGTTATTGTTTACTGGGGTATACCACACTTTTTTAACCACTTCGCGCCAGAGCCTGTTTTTGCCTTCGTGACCGGGCCAATTTTTTCAATTCTGACCACTGCCAGTTTATGAAGTAATTACTCTGGAACGCTTCAACGTATTCCCCTGATTCTGAGATTGTTTTTTCGTGACATATTGTACTTCATGATAGTGGTAAAATTTCTTCGATATAACTTGTGTTTATTTGTGAAAAAATCGGAAATTTGGTGAAAATTTTCAAAATTTTGCAATTTTCAAACTTTGAATTTTCATGCCCTTAAATCAGAGAGATATGTCACACAAAATAGTTAATAAATAACATTTCCCACATGTCTACTTTACATCAGCACAATTTTTGAACCAAAATTTTTTTTTGTTAGGGAGCTATAAGGGTTAAAATTGACCAGCGATTTCTCATTTTTCCAACAAAATTTACAAAAACATTTTTTTAGGGACCACATCATATTTGAAGTCACTTTGAGGGGTCTATATGACAGAAAATACCCAAAAGTGACAACATTCTAAAAACTGCACCCCTCAAGGTGCTCAAAACCACATTCAAGAACTTTATTAACCCTTCAGGTGCTTCACAGGAAGTTTTGGAATGTGGAAGAAAAAAATTAACATTTAACTTTTTTCACAAAAATGTTACTTTAGACCCATTTTTTTTATTTTCACAGGGGTAACATGAAAAAATGGACCCCAAATTTTTTTGTGCAATTTCCCTTGAGTGTGCTGATACCCCATATGTGAGGGAAAACCACTGTTTGGGCGCACGGCAGGGTTCAGAAGGGAAGGAGCGCCATTAGACTTTTTGAATGTAAAATTTGTCTGAATAATTAGCAGACGCTATGTTGCGTTTGGAGAGCTCCTGATGTGCCTAAACAGTGGAAACCCCCCAGAAGTGACACCATTTTGGAAACTAGACCCCTTAGGGAACTTATCTAGATGTGTGGTGAGCACCTTGAACCCCAAGGTGCTTCACAGAAGTTTATAATATTGAGCTGTAAAAATAAAATTTTCACATTTTTCCCACAAAACCGTTTTTCATCCCTTAATTTTGCATTATCATAAGGGTAATAGGATAAATTGCACCATGAAATTTGTTATGCAATTTCTCCTGAACACGCTGATACCCCATATGTGGAGGCAAATTACTGTTTGGGCACATGGCAGGGTTTGAAAGGGAAGGAGCGCCATTTGACTTTTTGAATGTAAAATTTGTTTGAATAATTAGCGGACGCCATGTTACATTTGGGGAGCCCCTAATGTGCCTAAACAGTGGAAACCCCCCACAAGTGCCACCATTTTGGAAACTAGACCCCTTACGGAAATTATCTAGATGTGTGGTGAGCACCTTGCACCCCCAGCTGCTTCACAGAAGTTTATAATATTGAGCCGTAAAAATAAAATTTTCACATTTTTCCCTCAAAAAATGTTTTTCATTCCCTAATTTTGTATTATCATAAGGGTAACAGGATAAATTGCACCATGAAATTTGTTCTGCAATTTCTCCTGAACACGCCGATACCCCATATGTGGAGGCAAATTACTGTTTGGGCACATGGCAGGGTTTGAAAGGGAAGGAGCGCCATTTGACTTTTTGAATGTAAAATTTGTTTGAATAATTAGCGGACGCCATGTCACATTTGGGGAGCCCCTAATGTGCCTAAACAGTGGTAACCCCCCACAAGTGCCACCATTTTGGAAACTATACCCCTTAGGGAACTTATCTAGATGTGTGGTGAGCACCTTGCACCCCCAGCTGCTTCACAGAAGTTTATAATATTGAGACGTAAAAATAAAATTTTCACATTTTTCCCATAAAAAAAATTTTTCATTCCCTAATTTTGCATTATCATAAGGGTAACAGGATAAATTGCACCATGAAATTTGTTGTACAATTTCTCCTGAGTACGCCGATACCCCATACGTGGGGGAAAACCACTGCTTTGGTGTACGGCAGGGTTCGGAAGAGAAAGAAGCGCTATGTTGGCTGGGATAGGCAGCAGACACCATGTCACATTTGAAGAGTCGCTGACATACCAAAACAGCAGAAACCCCCACAAGTGACCCCATTTTGTAAACTACACCTCTCAAGGAATTCATCTAGGGAAGTAGTGAGCATTTTTTAATTTTTAAATTTATACCATTGGGCAGTGAAAAAAGCATAATTATATTTTTACCACAAAAAAATGTTTTACCCTCAGATTTTACATTTTCACACAGGGCAATGGGTAAAAATGGTGCCGAAATGTGTCACACAATTTCTTCTAAAAGTGTCAATACCCCATACAGTGCCTACAAGTAGTATTCAACCCCCTGCAGACTTAGCTGGTTGACACATGTAGAATTAACTTGGCATTGTGACATTTGTACTGTAGATCAGCCTGGAAGTGGGAAATGCACTGCAGCAAATTTTGTTTTTGTTTTTTTTTTTTTTGGTTTTTTTTAAACGTTAAAAGTTAATTCAGAGTGTCATTTATTATTCAACCCCTCAAACCACAAGAATTCTGTTTGGTCCCCCTAAAGTATTAAGAAGTAGTTCAGGCTCCAAGAATAATGAGCTTCACATGTGTGGATTAAAGATCTCTTTTGCCAGCCTTTTCTGACTATTTAAGACCCTCCCCAAACTTGTGAACAGCACTCAGACATGGTCAACATGGGAAAGACAAAGGAGCATTCCAAGGCCATCAGAGACAAGATCGTGGAGGGTCACAAGGCTGGCAAGGGGTACAAAACCCTTTACAAGGAGTTGGGCCTACCTGTCTCCACTGTTGGGCGCATCATCCGTAAGTGGAAGGCTTATGGAACTACTGTTAGCCTTCCACGGCCAGGACAGCCTTTGAAAGTGTCCTCCCGTGCTGAGGCCAGGCTTGTCCGAAGAGTCAAGGCTAACCCAAGGACAACAAGGAAGGAGCTCTGGGAAGATCTCATGGCAGTGGGGACATTGGTTTCAGTCAATACCATAAGTAACGTAGTCCACCGCAATGGTCTCCGTTCCAGACGAGCCCGTAAGGTACCTTTACTTTCCAAGCGTCATGTCAAGGCTCGTCTACAGTTTGCTCATGATCACTTGGAGGATTCTGAGACAGACTGGTTCAAGGTTCTATGGTCTGATGAGACCAAGATCGAGATCTTTGGTGCCAACCACACACTTGACGTTTGGAGACTGGATGGCACTGCATACGACCCCAAGAATACCATCCCTACAGTCAAGCATGGTGGTGGCAGCATCATGCTGTGGGGCTGTTTCTCTGCCAAGGGGCCTGGCCATCTGGTCCGCATCCATGGGAAGATGGATAGCACAGCCTACCTGGAGATTTTGGCCAAGAACCTCCGCTCCTCCATCAAGGATCTTAAGATGGGTCGTAATTTCATCTTCCAACAAGACAACGACCCAAAGCACATAGCCAAGAAAACCAAGGCCTGGTTCAATAGGGAAAAAGTCAAGGTGTTGGAGTGGCCTAGTCAGTCTCCTGACCTTAGCCCAATTGAAAACTTGTGGAAGGAGCTCAAGAATAAAGTCCACATGAGACACCCAAAGAACCTAGATAACTTGGAGAAGATCTGCATGGAGGAGTGGGCCAAGATAAATCCACAGACCTGTGCCGGCCTGATCAGGTCTTGTAAAAGACGATTATTAGCTGTAATTGCAAACAAGGGTTATTCCACAAAATATTAAACATAGGGGTTGAATAATAATTGACCCACACTTTTATGTTTAAAATTTAATAAAATTCAACTGAGCAACATAACTTTTTGATTTGTAAGATTTATGCTTCTGTTCATAAAACCTACTCTCGTTTGCAGTTTGAAGGCTCTAACTTATTTGCATCTTATCAAACCAGCTAAATCTGCAGGGGGTTGAATACTACTTGTAGGCACTGTATGTGGCTGTATCATACCACTTAGCCATACGGTGAGATTTGAGGGGGAAGGAGTGTTATTTGACAATTGGAGAACAAATTATTGTAGAATAGGCATTTGGATTTGGGACCACAAAATTTTCTGAATTTCTTTTGGGGGGCAAGGACCATTTTGCTTTTCCAGAGCCTTTCTGCTACCAGTAACTTGGAAGTCCCTTATATTTTTAACAGATGATGGACCTGAGTGGGGACTAGCTTTTTTTGAGGACTGAGTTGAAGCTTTTATTGGGAACATTTTACGTAACATTTATCCGGCGCTCTAGGCTGAGCACTTACATCGGGGTTTCCATCTAAATTTCCAAGTGATGTAATTCAGATGAAACCCCTGCAGGATCCATTCACTATAATGAGGCAGCAGAGTTACTCTGGACTCCGTCTGGCCTCTGTTTAGTGGTGTCCTTTTTTTCACAAGTGCATAAAACTGTGGCCAACCGCACTTTTATGCACGCCTAAAACAAATGACACCGTGGGATCCCAGGCTAGACGGCGTCCACAGTGGCCTATATCTGCCTCATTACAGGGAATCTTCCATCATGGGTTCTGGCTGAATCACGTATTTCAGAGATTTACACGGAAACTCTGGTGTAAGTGCTCAGCGCAGAGCACAGGATAAATGTGAGCAGAGCCTTACTGGGATCTTTGGGAGACATAATAAACAAATCAGTAGCAGGTGAATAATATTTGTTTTATTTATTTTTTATGCCGTTCCTAGTGTGATATAACTGATTAGATTACTTTTTTCTTCGGGTCGGTGCGATTACAGAGATACCAGATTTATATCGGGTTTTTATGACTGACAGCTGTCACACACTAAAATACGCTTTTTTTGCAAAATCTAGTTTTTGCATCACCATATTTTGAGAGCTATAATTTTTCCATATTTCGGCTGATAGAGTCATGTGACAGCTTGTTTTTTGCGGAACGAGTTGACATTTATATTGGAACCATTTTTGGGTACGTGACATTTTTTGATCGCTTTCTATTCCGTTTTTTGGGAGGTAAAGTTAACAAAAACAAACACTTCAGTAATTGTTTTTTGAGGTTTTTTCTATGCCGTTCTGCATGTGGTAAAAGTGATCAGGCAGCATTATTCTTCGGGTCAGTACGTTTACAGCGATACTACACTTACTGTATTTTTTTTATGTTTTGGCGCTTTTACACAATAAAACAATTTTATAGAAAAAAAAATATTTTTTTTGCATTGCTTTATTCTGAGCGCTATAACTTTTTTATTTTTCGGCTGATGGAGCTGTATGGCGGCTTTTTTTTGCAGAACAAGATGAAGTTTTCAGTGGTACCATTTTTATTTCTATTCTGCTTTTTGATCGCATTTTTTTCCACTTTTTGTTTGGCGATATGATGAAAAAGCATATTTTTTTGCTCCGTTTTTTATTCATTTTTATTACGGTGTGCACAGAAGGAGTTAATTAGTGTGACAGTTTTATAGCTCGGGTTGTTTCGGACGCGGCGATACCAAATATGTGTACTTTTTTTGGTTTTGTAATAATATACGGATTTATTGGTTTAATATTTTATTTATTTATTTTTATTTATTTTGTGATTTTTTTTTTTAATAGTTTAAAAACTTTTTTTTTACTTTTTTTTACATTTTTACTTAGTCCCTGTATGGGACATTAATTTTTATTATTCTGATCACTGATCTCATGTAATGTAATAGACATATATTACATTACATGAGATCTTCACTGACTGTTTCAGTCAGAGTCTCCTGTCTGGCATCAGCTACATACAGGCTGAAGCCAGACAGGAAGGACACCATATATGGCAGAGCTGGAGGCGGTCATGTGACCTCCAGCTGCCATAGCAACTCCAGGTCCTCAAACGAAACGGAGGTCTTCGGAGGTAAGTAAGACGACCCCCTCTCTTCCTGCTGTCTCCTATATGCCGCGATCACTATAGATCGCAGCATATAGAAGACAGCAAAGGGTTAACATCACTGGGACCTGATGTAATCAGGTCCCGATGATGTACCCTGTCAGAGCTAACGCTCAGCACCGGAATCGCAGTCCTTGCAGGACCCTGGGGGTCCTGAGCACTGCGAGACCACCCACCGTTTTTAAACGTCGGAACTGCACAGAGCCCAGGCAGCGCGGACGTTTATCTACAGTGGGCGGTCGGGAACCGGTTAAATAGAGATATTTGCAGCTGAACAGTGAGCGACACCATCAAACTGTTTTTTTTTTAGATACCAAAGGCCCAAAACTGGATAGTACAGCGATTTGACCCGTGGAACTGCGAAACCACACTGGGATGTCGGGCCTACACAAGACTATTTTCAACAGATATATTTTTGTGTCACAACAGTCAGGAGACACTACTGTTTTTGTTTGCGGAAAATATACCAAAACCTGAATAATAGAGATTTTTACCGTGGGATGGCAAAACCACAGTTATTGTTTACTGGGGTATACCACACTTTTTTAAATAGAGATATTTGCGGCTGAACAGTGAGCGACACACTCAAACTGCTTTTTTTTAGATACCAAAGGCCCAAAACTGGATAGTACAGCGATTTGACCAATGGAATTGCGAAACCACACTGGGATGTCTGGCCTACACAAGACTATTTTCAACAGATATATTTTTGTGTCACAACAGTCAGGAGACACTACTGTTTTCTTTACGGGAAAAACTACCAAAAGCTGAATAATAGAGATTTTTTACTGTGGGATGGCAAAACCACAGTTATTGTTTACTGGGGTATACCTCACTTTTTTAAATAGAGATATTTGCGGCTGAACAGTGAGCTACACACTCAAACTGCTTTTTTTTTAGATACCAAAGGCTCAAAACTGGATAGTACAGTGATTTGACCCATGGAACTGCGAAACCACACTAGGATGTCGGGCCTACGCAAGACTATTTTCAACAGATATATTTTTGTGTCACAACAGTCAGGAGACACTACTGTTTTTCTTTACAGAAAAAGCTACCAAAAGCTGAATAATAGAGATTTTTAACTGTGGGATGGCAAAACCACAGTTATTGTTTACTGGGGTATACCACACTTTTTTCAATAGAGATATTTGTGGCTTAACAGTGAGCTACACACTCAAACTGCTTTTTTTTTTTAGATACCAAAGGCCCAAAACTGGATAGTACAGCGATTTGACCCGTGGAACTGCGAAACCACACTGGGATGTCAGGCCTACACAAGACTATTTTCAACAGATATATTTTTGTGTCACAACAGTCAGGAGACACTACTGTTTTCTTTACGGGAAAAACTACCAAAAGCTGAATAATAGAGATTTTTTACTGTGGGATGGCAAAACCACAGTTATTGTTTACTGGGGTATACCTCACTTTTTTAAATAGAGATATTTGCGGCTGAACAGTGAGCTACACACTCAAACTGCTTTTTTTTTTATATACCAAAGGCTCAAAACTGGATAGTACAGTGATTTGACCCATGGAACTGCGAAACCACACTGGGATGTCGGGCCTACGCAAGACTATTTTCAACAGATATATTTTTGTGTCACAACAGTCAGGAGACACTACTGTTTTTCTTTACAGAAAAAGCTACCAAAAGCTGAATAATAGAGATTTTTAACTGTGGGATGGCAAAACCACAGTTATTGTTTACTGGGGCATACCACACTTTTTTCAATAGAGATATTTGTGGCTTAACAGTGAGCTACACACTCAAACTGCTTTTTTTTTTTAGATACCAAAGGCCCAAAATTGGATAGTACAGCGATTTGACCCGTGGAACTGCGAAACCACACTGGGATGTCAGGCCTACACAAGACTATTTTCAACAGATATATTTTTGTGTCACAACAGTCAGGAGACACTACTGTTTTTCTTTACGGAAAATATACCAAAACCTGAATAATAGAGATTTTTTACCGTGGGATGGCAAAACCACAGTTATTGTTTACTGGGGTATACCTCACTTTTTTAAATAGAGAAATTTGCGGCTGAACAGTGAGCGACACACTCAAACTGCTTTTTTTTAGATACCAAAGGCCCAAAACTGAATAGTACAGTGATTTGACCCGTGGAACTGCGAAACCACACTGGGATGTAGGGCCTACACAAGACTATTTTCAACAGATATATTTTTGTGTCACAACAGTCAGGAGACACTACTGTTTTTCTTTGCGGAAATTATACCAAAACCTGAGTAATAGAGATTTTTACCGTGGGATGGCAAAACCACAGTTATTGTTTACTGGGGTATACCACACTTTTTTAAATAGAGAAATTTGCGGCTGAACAGTGAGCGACACACTCAAACTGCTATTTTTTTAGATACCAAATGCCCAAAACTGGATAGTACAGCGATTTGACCCGTGGAACTGCGAAACCACACTGGGATGTCGGGCCTACACAAGACTATTTTCAACAGATATATTTTTGTGTCACAACAGTCAGGAGACACTACTGTTTTTTTTTACGGAAAAAAATACCAAAACCTGAATAATAGAGATTTTTTACCGTGGGATGGCAAAAACACAGTTATTGTTTACTGGGGTATACCACACTTTTTTAAATAGAGATATTTGTGGCTGAACAGTGAGCAACACACTCCTACTGCTTTTTTTTTGGATACCAAAGGCCCAAAACTGGATAGTACAGCGATTTGACCCGTGGAACAGCGAAACCACACTGGGATGTCGGGCCTACACAAGACTATTTTCAACAGATATATTTTTGTGTCACAACAGTCAGGAGACACTACTGTTTTCTTTACGGAAAAAACTACCAAAAGCTGAATAATAGAGATTTTTTACCGTGGGATTGCAAAACCACAGTTATTGTTTACTGGGGTATACCACACTTTTTTAAATAGAGATATTTGCGGCTGAAAAGTGACCTACACACTCAAACTGCTTTTTTTTTTAGATACCAAAGGCCCAAAACTGGATAGTACAGCGATTTGACCCGTGGAACTGCGAAACCACACTGGGATGTCGGGCCTACACAAGACTATTTTCAACAGATATATTTTTGTGTCAAAACAGTCAGGAGACACTACTGTTTTTCTTTACGGAAAATATACCAAAACCTGAATAATAGAGATTTTTTACCGTGGGATGGCAAAAACACAGTTATTGTTTACTGGGGTATACCACACTTTTTTAAATAGAGATATTTGCGGCTGAACAGTGAGCGACACACTCAAACTGCTTTTTTTTTTAGATACCAAAGGCCCAAAACTGGATAGTACAGCGATTTGACCCGTGGAACTGCGAAACCACACTGGGATGTCAGGCCTACACAAGACTATTTTCAACAGATATATTTTTGTGTCACAACAGTCAGGAGACACTACTGTTTTTCTTTACGGAAAATATACCAAAACCTGAATAATAGAGATTTTTTACCGTGGGATGGCAAAACCACAGTTATTGTTTACTGGGGTATACCACACTTTTTTAAATAGAGATATTTGCGGCTGAACAGTGAGCGACACACTCAAACTGCTTTTTTTTAGATACCAAAGGCCCAAAACTGAATAGTACAGTGATTTGATCCGTGGAACTGCGAAACCACACTGGGATGTAGGGCCTACACAAGCCTATTTTCAATAGATATATTTTTGTGTCACAACAGTTAGAAGACACTACTGTTTTTCTTTGCGGAAAAAACTACCAAAACCTGAATAATAGAGATTTTTACCGTGGAATGACAACACCACAGTTATTGTTTACTGGGGTATACCACACTTTTTTAACTAGAGATATTTGCGGCTGAACAGTGAGCGACACACTCAAACTGCTTTTTTTTTAGATACCAAAGGCCCAAAACTGGATAGTACAGCGATTTGACCCGTGGAACTGCGAAACCACACTGGGATGTCGGGCCTACACAAGACTATTTTCAACAGATATATTTTTGTGTCACAACAGTCAGGAGACACTACTGTTTTTCTTTGCGGAAAATATACCAAAACCTGAATAATAGAGATTTTTACCGTGGGATGGCAAAACCACAGTTATTGTTTACTGGGGTATACCACACTTTTTTAAATAGAGATATTTGCGGATGAACAGTGAGCGACACACTCAAACTGCTTTTTTTTAGATACCAAAGGCCCAAAACTGGATAGTACAGCGATTTGACCCATGGAATTGCGAAACCACACTGGGATGTCTGGCCTACACAAGACTATTTTCAACAGATATATTTTTGTGTCACAACAGTCAGGAGACACTACTGTTTTCTTTACGGGAAAAACTACCAAAAGCTGAATAATAGAGATTTTTTACTGTGGGATGGCAAAACCACAGTTATTGTTTACTGGGGTATACCACAATATTTTAAATAGAGAAATTTGTGGCTGAACAGTGAGCTACACACTCAAACTGCTTTTTTTTTAGATACCAAAGGCCCAAAACTGGATAGTACAGTGATTTGACCCATGGAACTGCGAAACCACACTGGGATGTCGGGCCTACGCAAGACTATTTTCAACAGATATATTTTTGTGTCACAACAGTCAGGAGACACTACTGTTTTTCTTTACAGAAAAAGCTACCAAAAGCTGAATAATAGAGATTTTTAACTGTGGGATGGCAAAACCACAGTTATTGTTTACTGGGGTATACCACACTTTTTTCAATAGAGATATTTGTGGCTTAACAGTGAGCTACACACTCAAACTGCTTTTTTTTTTTAGATACCAAAGGCCAAAAACTGGATAGTACAGCGATTTGACCCGTGGAACTGCGAAACCACACTGGGATGTCAGGCCTACACAAGACTATTTTCAACAGACATATTTTTGTGTCACAACAGTCAGGAGACACTACTGTTTTTCTTTACGGAAAATATACCAAAACCTGAATAATAGAGATTTTTTACCGTGGGATGGCAAAACCACAGTTATTGTTTACTGGGGTATACCACACTTTTTTAAATAGAGAAATTTGCGGCTGAACAGTGAGCGACACACTCCTACTGCTTTTTTTTTGGATACCAAAGGCCCAAAACTGGATAGTACAGCGATTTGACCCGTGGAACAGCGAAACCACACTGGGATGTCGGGCCTACACAAGACTATTTTCAACAGATATATTTTTGTGTCACAACAGTCAGGAGACACTACTGTTTTCTTTACGGAAAAAACTACCAAAAGCTGAATAATAGAAATTTTTTAACGTGGGATTGCAAAACCACAGTTATTGTTTACTGGGGTATACCACACTTTTTTAAATAGAGATATTTGCGGCTGAAAAGTGACCTACACACTCAAACTGCTTTTTTTTTAGATACCAAAGGCCCAAAACTGGACAGTACAGCGATTTGACCCGTGGAACTGCGAAACCACACTGGGATGTCGGGCCTACACAAGACTATTTTCAACAGATATATTTTTGTGTCAAAACAGTCAGGAGACACTACTGTTTTTCTTTACGGAAAATATACCAAAACCTGAATAATAGAGATTTTTTACCGTGGGATGGCAAAAACACAGTTATTGTTTACTGGGGTATACCACACTTTTTTAAATAGAGATATTTGCGGCTGAACAGTGAGCGACACACTCAAACTGCTTTTTTTTTTAGATACCAAAGGCCCAAAACTGGATAGTACAGCGATTTGACCCGTGGAACTGCGAAACCACACTGGGATGTCAGGCCTACACAAGACTATTTTCAACAGATATATTTTTGTGTCACAACAGTCAGGAGACACTACTGTTTTTCTTTACGGAAAATATACCAAAACCTGAATAATAGAGATTTTTTACCGTGGGATGGCAAAACCACAGTTATTGTTTACTGGGGTATACCACACTTTTTTAAATAGAGATATTTGCGGCTGAACAGTGAGCGACACACTCAGACTGCTTTTTTTTAGATACCAAATGCCCAAAACTGGATAGTACAGCGATTTGACCCGTGGAACTGCGAAACCACACTGGGATGTCAGGCCTACACAAGGCTATTTTCAACAGATATATTTTTGTGTCACAACAGTCAGGAGACACTACTGTTTTCTTTACGGGAAAAACTACCAAAAGCTGAATAATAGAGATTTTTTACTGTGGGATGGCAAAACCACAGTTATTGTTTACTGGGGTATACCACAATATTTTAAATAGAGAAATTTGTGGCTGAACAGTGAGCTACACACTCAAACTGCTTTTTTTTTAGATACCAAAGGCCCAAAACTGGATAGTACAGTGATTTGACCCATGGAACTGCGAAACCACACTGGGATGTCGGGCCTACGCAAGACTATTTTCAACAGATATATTTTTGTGTCACAACAGTCAGGAGACACTACTGTTTTTCTTTACAGAAAAAGCTACCAAAACCTGAATAATAGAGATTTTTAACTGTGGGATGGCAAAACCACAGTTATTGTTTACTGGGGTATACCACACTTTTTTCAATAGAGATATTTGTGGCTTAACAGTGAGCTACACACTCAAACTGCTTTTTTTTTTTAGATACCAAAGGCCAAAAACTGGATAGTACAGCGATTTGACCCGTGGAACTGCGAAACCACACTGGGATGTCAGGCCTACACAAGACTATTTTCAACAGACATATTTTTGTGTCACAACAGTCAGGAGACACTACTGTTTTTCTTTACGGAAAATATACCAAAACCTGAATAATAGAGATTTTTTACCGTGGGATGGCAAAACCACAGTTATTGTTTACTGGGGTATACCACACTTTTTTAAATAGAGAAATTTGCGGCTGAACAGTGAGCGACACACTCCTACTGCTTTTTTTTTGGATACCAAAGGCCCAAAACTGGATAGTACAGCGATTTGACCCGTGGAACAGCGAAACCACACTGGGATGTCGGGCCTACACAAGACTATTTTCAACAGATATATTTTTGTGTCACAACAGTCAGGAGACACTACTGTTTTCTTTACGGAAAAAACTACCAAAAGCTGAATAATAGAAATTTTTTAACGTGGGATTGCAAAACCACAGTTATTGTTTACTGGGGTATACCACACTTTTTTAAATAGAGATATTTGCGGCTGAAAAGTGACCTACACACTCAAACTGCTTTTTTTTTAGATACCAAAGGCCCAAAACTGGACAGTACAGCGATTTGACCCGTGGAACTGCGAAACCACACTGGGATGTCGGGCCTACACAAGACTATTTTCAACAGATATATTTTTGTGTCAAAACAGTCAGGAGACACTACTGTTTTTCTTTACGGAAAATATACCAAAACCTGAATAATAGAGATTTTTTACCGTGGGATGGCAAAAACACAGTTATTGTTTACTGGGGTATACCACACTTTTTTAAATAGAGATATTTGCGGCTGAACAGTGAGCGACACACTCAAACTGCTTTTTTGTTTAGATACCAAAGGCCCAAAACTGGATAGTACAGCGATTTGACCCGTGGAACTGCGAAACCACACTGGGATGTCAGGCCTACACAAGACTATTTTCAACAGATATATTTTTGTGTCACAACAGTCAGGAGACACTACTGTTTTTCTTTACGGAAAATATACCAAAACCTGAATAATAGAGATTTTTTACCGTGGGATGGCAAAACCACAGTTATTGTTTACTGGGGTATAGCACAATTTTTTAAATAGAGATATTTGCGGCTGAACAGTGAGCGACACACTCAAACTGCTTTTTTTTAGATACCAAAGGCCCAAAACTGAATAGTACAGTGATTTGATCCGTGGAACTGCGAAACCACACTGGGATGTAGGGCCTACACAAGCCTATTTTCAATAGATATATTTTTGTGTCACAACAGTTAGAAGACACTACTGTTTTTCTTTGCGGAAAAAACTACCAAAACCTGAATAATAGAGATTTTTACCGTGGAATGACAACACCACAGTTATTGTTTACTGGGGTATACCACACTTTTTTAACTAGAGATATTTGCGGCTGAACAGTGAGCGACACACTCAAACTGCTTTTTTTTTAGATACCAAAGGCCCAAAACTGGATAGTACAGCGATTTGACCCGTGGAACTGCGAAACCACACTGGGATGTCGGGCCTACACAAGACTATTTTCAACAGATATATTTTTGTGTCACAACAGTCAGGAGACACTACTGTTTTTCTTTGCGGAAAATATACCAAAACCTGAATAATAGAGATTTTTACCGTGGGATGGCAAAACCACAGTTATTGTTTACTGGGGTATACCACACTTTTTTAAATAGAGATATTTGCGGATGAACAGTGAGCGACACACTCAAACTGCTTTTTTTTAGATACCAAAGGCCCAAAACTGGATAGTACAGCGATTTGACCCATGGAATTGCGAAACCACACTGGGATGTCTGGCCTACACAAGACTATTTTCAACAGATATATTTTTGTGTCACAACAGTCAGGAGACACTACTGTTTTCTTTACGGGAAAAACTACCAAAAGCTGAATAATAGAGATTTTTTACTGTGGGATGGCAAAACCACAGTTATTGTTTACTGGGGTATACCACAATATTTTAAATAGAGAAATTTGTGGCTGAACAGTGAGCTACACACTCAAACTGCTTTTTTTTTAGATACCAAAGGCCCAAAACTGGATAGTACAGTGATTTGACCCATGGAACTGCGAAACCACACTGGGATGTCGGGCCTACGCAAGACTATTTTCAACAGATATATTTTTGTGTCACAACAGTCAGGAGACACTACTGTTTTTCTTTACAGAAAAAGCTACCAAAAGCTGAATAATAGAGATTTTTAACTGTGGGATGGCAAAACCACAGTTATTGTTTACTGGGGTATACCACACTTTTTTCAATAGAGATATTTGTGGCTTAACAGTGAGCTACACACTCAAACTGCTTTTTTTTTTTAGATACCAAAGGCCAAAAACTGGATAGTACAGCGATTTGACCCGTGGAACTGCGAAACCACACTGGGATGTCAGGCCTACACAAGACTATTTTCAACAGACATATTTTTGTGTCACAACAGTCAGGAGACACTACTGTTTTTCTTTACGGAAAATATACCAAAACCTGAATAATAGAGATTTTTTACCGTGGGATGGCAAAACCACAGTTATTGTTTACTGGGGTATACCACACTTTTTTAAATAGAGAAATTTGCGGCTGAACAGTGAGCGACACACTCCTACTGCTTTTTTTTTGGATACCAAAGGCCCAAAACTGGATAGTACAGCGATTTGACCCGTGGAACAGCGAAACCACACTGGGATGTCGGGCCTACACAAGACTATTTTCAACAGATATATTTTTGTGTCACAACAGTCAGGAGACACTACTGTTTTCTTTACGGAAAAAACTACCAAAAGCTGAATAATAGAAATTTTTTAACGTGGGATTGCAAAACCACAGTTATTGTTTACTGGGGTATACCACACTTTTTTAAATAGAGATATTTGCGGCTGAAAAGTGACCTACACACTCAAACTGCTTTTTTTTTAGATACCAAAGGCCCAAAACTGGACAGTACAGCGATTTGACCCGTGGAACTGCGAAACCACACTGGGATGTCGGGCCTACACAAGACTATTTTCAACAGATATATTTTTGTGTCAAAACAGTCAGGAGACACTACTGTTTTTCTTTACGGAAAATATACCAAAACCTGAATAATAGAGATTTTTTACCGTGGGATGGCAAAAACACAGTTATTGTTTACTGGGGTATACCACACTTTTTTAAATAGAGATATTTGCGGCTGAACAGTGAGCGACACACTCAAACTGCTTTTTTTTTTAGATACCAAAGGCCCAAAACTGGATAGTACAGCGATTTGACCCGTGGAACTGCGAAACCACACTGGGATGTCAGGCCTACACAAGACTATTTTCAACAGATATATTTTTGTGTCACAACAGTCAGGAGACACTACTGTTTTTCTTTACGGAAAATATACCAAAACCTGAATAATAGAGATTTTTTACCGTGGGATGGCAAAACCACAGTTATTGTTTACTGGGGTATACCACACTTTTTTAAATAGAGATATTTGCGGCTGAACAGTGAGCGACACACTCAGACTGCTTTTTTTTAGATACCAAATGCCCAAAACTGGATAGTACAGCGATTTGACCCGTGGAACTGCGAAACCACACTGGGATGTCGGGCCTACACAAGGCTATTTTCAACAGATATATTTTTGTGTCACAACAGTCAGGAGACACTACTGTTTTCTTTACGGGAAAAACTACCAAAAGCTGAATAATAGAGATTTTTTACTGTGGGATGGCAAAACCACAGTTATTGTTTACTGGGGTATACCACAATATTTTAAATAGAGAAATTTGTGGCTGAACAGTGAGCTACACACTCAAACTGCTTTTTTTTTAGATACCAAAGGCCCAAAACTGGATAGTACAGTGATTTGACCCATGGAACTGCGAAACCACACTGGGATGTCGGGCCTACGCAAGACTATTTTCAACAGATATATTTTTGTGTCACAACAGTCAGGAGACACTACTGTTTTTCTTTACAGAAAAAGCTACCAAAACCTGAATAATAGAGATTTTTAACTGTGGGATGGCAAAACCACAGTTATTGTTTACTGGGGTATACCACACTTTTTTCAATAGAGATATTTGTGGCTTAACAGTGAGCTACACACTCAAACTGCTTTTTTTTTTTAGATACCAAAGGCCAAAAACTGGATAGTACAGCGATTTGACCCGTGGAACTGCGAAACCACACTGGGATGTCAGGCCTACACAAGACTATTTTCAACAGACATATTTTTGTGTCACAACAGTCAGGAGACACTACTGTTTTTCTTTACGGAAAATATACCAAAACCTGAATAATAGAGATTTTTTACCGTGGGATGGCAAAACCACAGTTATTGTTTACTGGGGTATACCACACTTTTTTAAATAGAGAAATTTGCGGCTGAACAGTGAGCGACACACTCCTACTGCTTTTTTTTTGGATACCAAAGGCCCAAAACTGGATAGTACAGCGATTTGACCCGTGGAACAGCGAAACCACACTGGGATGTCGGGCCTACACAAGACTATTTTCAACAGATATATTTTTGTGTCACAACAGTCAGGAGACACTACTGTTTTCTTTACGGAAAAAACTACCAAAAGCTGAATAATAGAAATTTTTTAACGTGGGATTGCAAAACCACAGTTATTGTTTACTGGGGTATACCACACTTTTTTAAATAGAGATATTTGCGGCTGAAAAGTGACCTACACACTCAAACTGCTTTTTTTTTAGATACCAAAGGCCCAAAACTGGACAGTACAGCGATTTGACCCGTGGAACTGCGAAACCACACTGGGATGTCGGGCCTACACAAGACTATTTTCAACAGATATATTTTTGTGTCAAAACAGTCAGGAGACACTACTGTTTTTCTTTACGGAAAATATACCAAAACCTGAATAATAGAGATTTTTTACCGTGGGATGGCAAAAACACAGTTATTGTTTACTGGGGTATACCACACTTTTTTAAATAGAGATATTTGCGGCTGAACAGTGAGCGACACACTCAAACTGCTTTTTTGTTTAGATACCAAAGGCCCAAAACTGGATAGTACAGCGATTTGACCCGTGGAACTGCGAAACCACACTGGGATGTCAGGCCTACACAAGACTATTTTCAACAGATATATTTTTGTGTCACAACAGTCAGGAGACACTACTGTTTTTCTTTACGGAAAATATACCAAAACCTGAATAATAGAGATTTTTTACCGTGGGATGGCAAAACCACAGTTATTGTTTACTGGGGTATAGCACAATTTTTTAAATAGAGATATTTGCGGCTGAACAGTGAGCGACACACTCAAACTGCTTTTTTTTAGATACCAAAGGCCCAAAACTGAATAGTACAGTGATTTGATCCGTGGAACTGCGAAACCACACTGGGATGTAGGGCCTACACAAGCCTATTTTCAATAGATATATTTTTGTGTCACAACAGTCAGAAGACACTACTGTTTTTCTTTACGGAAAAAACTACCAAAACCTGAATAATAGAGATTTTTACCGTGGAATGACAACACCACAGTTATTGTTTACTGGGGTATACCACACTTTTTTCAATAGAGATATTTGTGGCTTAACAGTGAGCTACACACTCAAACTGTTTTTTTTTTTTAGATACCAAAGGCCCAAAACTGGATAGTACAGCGATTTAACCCGTGGAACTGCGAAACCACACTGGGATGTCAGGCCTACACAAGACTATTTTCAACAGATATATTTTTGTGTCACAACAGTCAGGAGACACTACTGTTTTTCTTTACGGAAAAAACTACCAAAACCTGAATAATAGAGATTTTTTACCGTGGAATGACAACACCACAGTTATTGTTTACTGGGGTATACCACACTTTTTTAACTAGAGATATTTGCGGCTGAACAGTGAGCGACACACTCAAACTGCTTTTTTTTTAGATACCAAAGGCCCAAAACTGGATAGTACAGCGATTTGACCCGTGGAACTGCGAAACCACACTGGGATGTCGGGCCTACACAAGACTATTTTCAACAGATATATTTTTGTGTCACAACAGTCAGGAGACACTACTGTTTTTCTTTGCGGAAAATATACCAAAACCTGAATAATAGAGATTTTTACCGTGGGATGGCAAAACCACAGTTATTGTTTACTGGGGTATATCACACTTTTTTAAATAGAGAAATTTGCGGCTGAACAGTGAGCGACACACTCAAACTGCTTTTTTTTAGATACCAAATGCCCAAAACTGGATAGTACAGCGATTTGACCCGTGGAACTGCGAAACCACACTGGGATGTCGGGCCTACACAAGACTATTTTCAACAGATATATTTTTGTGTCACAACAGTCAGGAGACACTACTGTTTTTTTTTACGGAAAAAAATACCAAAACCTGAATAATAGAGATTTTTTACCGTGGGATGGCAAAACCACAGTTATTGTTTACTGGGGTATACCACACTTTTTTAAATAGAGATATTTGTGGCTGAACAGTGAGCGACACACTCCTACTGCTTTTTTTTTGGATACCAAAGGCCCAAAACTGGATAGTACAGCGATTTGACCCATGGAACAGCGAAACCACACTGGGATGTCGGGCCTACACAAGACTATTTTCAACAGATATATTTTTGTGTCACAACAGTCAGGAGACACTACTGTTTTCTTTACGGAAAAAACTACCAAAAGCTGAATAATAGAGATTTTTTACCGTGGGATTGCAAAACCACAGTTATTGTTTACTGGGGTATACCACACTTTTTTATATAGAGATATTTGCGGCTGAACAGTGAGCGACACACTCAAACTGCATTTTTTTTTAGAAACCAAAGGCCCAAAACTGGATAGTACAGCGATTTGACCCATGGAATTGCGAAACCACACTGGGATGTCTGGCCTACACAAGACTATTTTCAACAGACATATTTTGTGTCACAACTAGTGTTGAGCCACCCCCGTAGTGTTCGGGTTCGGTTCGGTTCGTCGAACACCGGGATGTTCGAGGAACTGTTCGTCGAACTGTTCGTCGAACACCTTAGAACACCGTCGAACACCGTTAAAACCAATGGCAGGCAAACAAAAACACATAGAAACACATAGAAAACACCTGCAAAGGTGTCCAAAAGCTGACAAACTGCTCAGAAGACACTCTCTTTAAAAAAGCCGGCCCGCAAATTCAGCAGCGGCATACACCGGTACCCGACAATTTAAACAAGAAGGAATCAGGGGCGGAACTACCGCCCGTGCAGCCGGTTCATTGAACGGGGGCCCCGAGGGAGAGGGGGCCCCTCCAGCCTCCAGCAGGGCCGCCATCAGGGCATGACTGCCCTGACTCCAGTATGGGGCCCGGCCGGTAGGGGCCCCCTCGGGGGCCCCCCTCTTGTGCGTCTCTCTCCTCATGGGGCCCCCGGCCCCATGCTAAGCGCCGGTCCGGGACATTTCATCGCTGCGCCTTCATGATTCCCCTGACTTCCGGTCATGTGACGGTGCCGTCACATGGCCGGAAGTCAGGAGAACCTGCTGTCAGCGAATTGGACGAGCGCCAGGATTCTGCAGGGATCGCATGGGGGTAAGTACAACAAGTTTTATTTTTTTTAAAATACAATTAACTAGGAGTGGAGAGATGGGAGAAGCACATGTGTGTGTGTATGTGTGTGTGGGGGGGGAGATGGGAGATGCACATGTGTGTGTGTGGGGGGGGAGATGGGAGATGCACATGTGTGTGGGGGGGGGGAGATGGGAGATGCACATGTGTGTGTGTGGGGGGGGAGATGGGAGATGCACATGTGTGTGGGGGGGGAGATGGGAGATGCACATGTGTGTGGGGGGGGGGAGATGGGAGATGCACGTGTGTGGGGGGGGAGATGGGAGATGCACATGTATGTGGGGGGGGAGATGGGAGATGCACATGTGTGTGGGGGGGGGAGATGGGAGATGCACATGTGTGTGGGGGGGGAGATGGGAGATGCACATGTGTGTGTGTGGGGGGGAGATGGGAGATGCACATGTGTGTAGGGGGGGGAGATGGGAGATGCACATGTGTGTGGGGGGGGGATGGGAGATGCACATGTGTGTGGGGGGGGGATGGGAGATGCACATGTGGGGGGGGGATGGGAGATGCACATGTGGGGGGGGGATGGGAGATGCACATGTGTGTGGGGGGGGGAGATGGGAGATGCACGTGTGTGGGGGGGGGAGATGGGAGATGCACATGTGTGGGGGAGATGGGAGATGCACATGTGTGGGGGGGAGATGGGAGATGCACATGTGTGGGGGGGGGGAGATGGGAGATGCACATGTGGGGGGAGATGAGAGAGGTGCACATGTGGTGGAGGGGGATGAGAGAGGGGCACATGTGGGGGAGGGGGATGAGAGAGGGGCACATGTGGGGGAGGGGGATGAGAGAGGGGCACATGTGGGGGAGGGGGATGAGAGAGGGGCACATGTGGGGGAGGGGGATGAGAGAGGGGCACATGTGGGGGGGAGGGGGTGAGAGAGGGGCACATGGAGGGGGATGAGAGCTGCACATGGGGGGGTTTGAGAGCTGCACATGGGGGGGTTTGAGAGGTGCACATGGGGGAATTGGGAGTAGGGGGATAATGAGCTGCACATAACGAATGTGGGGTGGGGGAGAGTAAATGATAAATGATGATGGGGTGGGGAGAGCACGGACATGATATAATGAATTGGGGCAGGGGGTGCATGTAAATATTGAATGCGGGGAGCAGGAAGTATAGAGTAGGGGGCGTTGCGGATGCAGGAGTGTGACTGGTAACAAATTGGCGGAAAGAGTAGAGGTTCTAATTAAATTATATATTAAGTGCCTATTTACAGTTAATGGGGGCACAGTTGTGGATTACAATTTATATTTGGAATGGTAGGTTGCCTAATAACTAACCATATATTGATGGTGGATGCACGTCTGTATTCAGCTGCGTAATGTAGAAGTTGGGGAATGTGCTCTAGATAACTGTGTTATTTTATGCAGAGACGAGTCCTGGCTGGAAGACGTGATGGCGGTCTGTGCTGGATGAAGGAGAAAAGCGAAGATGATGGACTTCACCTAGAGACGTCACCGGTGAGTCAGTCTATTACATGTACACTGTGTATAATGTCACTGGTGATCACTGTATTACCTGTACACTGACACTATATACAGAGCTCCTGTGTATAATGTCACTGGTGATCACTGTATTACCTGTACACTGACACTATATACAGAGCTCCTGTGTATAATTTCACTGGTGATCACTGTATTACCTGTACACTGACACTATATACAGAGCTCCTGTGTATAATGTCACTGGTGATCCCTGTATTACCTGTACACTGACACTATATACAGAGCTCCTGTGTATAATGTCACTGTATTACCTGTACACTTACACTATATACAGAGCTCCTGTGTATAATTTCACTGGTGATCACTAGATTACCTGGACACTTACGTTATACATACCATGTATAGAGCTCCCGTGTATAATGACACTTATGGTAATATTAGTAATGTGGTGGTAATATTAGTAATGTAGTGGTAATATGTGGTCTGGTCATGGTGTGGCAGTTTTTCTCCCTTCTGTGTGGTATTATTCGGTCACTATGTTGTGGTAATATGTGGTCTGGTCATGGTGTGGCGGTATTCCCTGTATGTGGTATTATTGGTCATTTAAAAAAAAAATGTATATGACACATTCCCTTAAAGAAAACTAAATAAAAATATATCTAAAAAGAGTATTGGATATTTTAAGAAAATTTTAATAGGTTAGAGTAGGGCCCGCCCAGAAGAGTCTACCTTATCGTGGTGGCGGCTTTAAAAATCTTTTGGCCAAAACAAAAGCTGATGGCTATGTATGTGGCGCCGTCACATGGCCGAACGTCAGGAGAACCTGGTGGCAGCGACGTGGACGAGCGCCAGGATTCTGCAGGGATTGCATGGGGGTAAGTATAACAAGTTTTATTTTTTTTAAATACAATTAATTAACTAGGAGTGGGGGGAATCAGAGATGCACGGGGGGGATGAGAGATGCACATGGGGGGGTGAGAGATGCACATGGGGGGGTGAGAGATGCACATGGGGGGGTGAGAGATGCCCATGGGGGGGTGAGAGATGCACATGGGGGGGATGAGAGATGCACATGGGGGGGATGAGAGATGCACATGGGGGGGATGAGAGATGCACATGGGGGGGATGAGAGATGCACGGGGGTGAGAGCTGCACATGGGGGGGTGAGAGATGCACATGGGGGGTTATGTTTACATAACTTTGTTGCCTTATGAAGGGCAGGGGGGGCCCCCCAAAATTTCTTGCACAGGGGCCCACTACAGTCTGTGTCCGCCCCTGGAAGGAATAGAGCATCACACATAGATTAGATAGATAGAAACATGTCAGTCACACATATAAGAAGCACAGTGACAGTGTTGGTTACTGCACTTGTCATTTAGTGTAAAGGATTTATTAAAAAAAATATTAGTGTTTTCATGCACCGTCTCTTTAAAAAAGCCGGCCGGCAATTCAGCATCTGTACCCGACAATTTATAACAGACAGAATAGAGCTTCACACATAGATTAGATAGATAGAAACATGTCAGTCACATATATAATAAGTACAGTGATAGTGTTGCTTACTGTACTTGTCATTTAGTGTAAAGGATTTATTTAAAAAAATAATAGTGTTTTCATGCACTGTCTCTTTAAAAAAGCCGGCCGGCAATTCAGCAGCGGTACCCGACAATTTAGAACAGAAAGATAGAGCATCACACATAGATTAGATAGATAGAAACATGTCAGTCACATATATAATAAGTACAGTGATAGTGTTGGTTACTGTACTTGTCATTTAGTATTAAAATAAAGGATTTATTATTAAAAAAATTGGCGTGGGGTTCCCCTTAATTTTAGGCTCTAGCGGAGGTTAAGCAGACGGCTGGGGCAGATGTTTGAAGCCTGGGAAGGGGGTAATACCCACGGAGCTTCCCAGGCTACTAATATCAGCCCCCAGCTGAATACATAGCCTTTACTAGCTATTAAAATGGGGGACCCCCAAAAAAATGACGTGGGGTCCCCCCTAATTTAATAGCTAGCAAAGGCTAGGCAGACAGCTGGGGGCTGATATTAATAGCCCAGGAAGGGAGCCATGAATATTGGCCCCCTCCCAGGCTAGAAACACCAGCCGTCAGCCGCCCCAGAAATGGCGCATTCATAGGATGCGCCAATTCTGGCACTTAGCCTCGCTCTTCCACGCTGCCCTGGTGCGGTGGCAGGGGGTAATAGGGTTGGGGTTGATGTCAGCTTATAATGCCAGCTGACATCAAGCCCAGGTTAGTAATGGAGAGGCGTCTATAAGACACCCCCATTACTAACCCCATAGTCAAAGTTAAAAAAAACACAAACACCCAGAATAAAGTCCTTTAATTGAAATAAAGACACAATCCTTTATTGTTCTAAATTAAACCATACTTACTATCACACCCATTCCAGCTGAAGCCAACGATCTCCTGCAATAAAAGAAAAATAATAAACCAACCTCATCCTTACCTTTCCATGGTTCCCACGACAGCTTCAGCTCTGCTACATCGAGATGACTGGCTGGACCGCAGCAGAACGCTGCCATCCAGTCTGTCATCCCGCAGACACTGAGAAGCGCAGGCATGCTTGCGCTCCTCACTGTCTCGCTGTGACGGCATCCAGATGAGCCGAGGTCATGTCCAATGAACTCGGCTCACCTCATGCACGTCACTGACAGCGTGGGAAAATTCTCCTGCACTCAGCGCTTCAGCGTGGGAGAATTCTCACGCTGAAGCGCTGAGTGCAGGAGAATTCTCCCACGCTGTCAGTGACGTGCAGGAGGTGAGCTGAGTTCATTTGACATGAGCTCACCTTATGCACGTCACTGACAGCGTGGGAAAATTCTCCTGCACTCAGCGCTTCAGCGGGAGAATTCTCACGCTGAAGCGCTGAGTGCAGGAGAATTCTCCCACGCTGTCAGTGACGTGCAGGAGGTGAGCTGAGTTCATTGGACATGAGCTCACCTTATGCACGTCACTGACAGCGTGGGAGAATTCTCCTGCACTCACAGCTTCCGCGTGAGAATTTTCCCACGCTGTCAGTGACGTGCATGAGGTGAGCCGAGTTCATTGGACATGAACTCGGCTCATCTGGATGTCGTCACAGAGAGACGCTGAGCAGCGCAAGCAGGCCTGCGCTTCTCAGTGTCTGTGGGATGAGAGGCTGGATGGCAGCGTTCTGCTGCGGTCCAGCCTGTCATCTCAATGTAGCAGAGCTGAAGCTGTCGTGGGAACCATGGAAAGGTAAGGATGAGGTTGCTTTATTATTTTTCTTTTATTGCAGGAGATCGTTGGCTTCAGCTGGAATGGGCGTGACGGTAAGTATGGTTTAATTTAGAACAATAAAGGATTGTGTCTTTATTTCAATTAAAGGACTTTATTCTGGGTGTTTGTGTTTTTTTTAACTTTGACTATGGGGTTAGTAATGGGGGTGTCTTATAGACGCCTCTCCATTACTAACCTGGGCTTGATGTCAGCTGGCATTATAAGCTGACATCAACCCCAACCCTATTACCCCCTGCCACCGCACCAGGGCAGCGTGGAAGAGCGAGGCTAAGTGCCAGAATTGGCGCATCCTATGAATGCGCCATTTCTGGGGCGGCTGACGGCTGGTGTTTCTAGCCTGGGAGGGGGCCAATATTCATGGCTCCCTTCCTGGGCTATTAATATCAGCCCCCAGCTGTCTGCCTAGCCTTTGCTAGCTATTAAATTAGGGGGGACCCCACGTCATTTTTTTGGGGGGGTCCCCCATTTTAATAGCTCGTAAAGGCTATGTATTCAGCTGGGGGCTGATATTAGTAGCCTGGGAAGCTCCGTGGGTATTACCCCCTTCCCAGGCTTCAAACATCTGCCCCAGCCGTCTGCTTAACCTCCGCTAGAGCCTAAAATTAAGGGGAACCCCACGCCAATTTTTTAAATAATAAATCCTTTATTTTAATACTAAATGACAAGTACAGTAACCAACACTATCACTGTACTTCATATATATGTGACTGACATGTTTCTATCTATCTAATCTATGTGTGAAGCTCTATTCTGTCTGTTATAAATTGTCGGGTACAGATGCTGAATTGCCGGCCGGCTTTTTTAAAGAGACGGTGCATGAAAACACTATTATTTTTTTTTGATAAATCCTTTACGCTAAATGACAAGTACAGTAAGCAACACTGTCACTGTACTTCATATATATGTGACTGACATGTTTCTATCTATCTAATCTATGTATGATGCTCTATTCTGTCTGTTATAAATTGTCGGGTACCGCTGCTGAATTGCCGGCCGGCTTTTTTAAAGAGACAGTGCATGAAAACTCTATTATTTTTTTTGATAAATCCTTTACGCTAAATGACAAGTACAGTAAGCAGCACTTTCACTGTACTTCGTATATATGTGGCTGACATGTTTCTATCTATCTAATCTATGTGTGAAGCTCTATTCTTTCGGTTCTAAATTGTCGGGTACAGGTGTATGCCGCTGCTGAATTGCCGGCTTTTCATGTTTCACTGTTGGCACTGTTTCCATCGATTTGGGCAATCACTGTAATGCCACAACCACCATGGCTGTGGCATTACAGTGAGTGGCAGACAATCCCTGCATGATTGGTGCTCTAAATAGTGCCAGACATGCAGGACACGCTTTTGGTGCACGAACAGTTATCGAACATAACCTCGAACAGCCGAATTTTTTGCAAATCGTTCGGGTTCGTCGAACAACTCGAACACCGCCCAAAACAGCTCGAATTTGAGATTGGCGAACAGTTCTAGTCGAACACCGCTCATCTCTAGTCACAACAGTCAGGAGATACTACTGTTTTTCTTTACGGAAAAAACTACCAAAAGCTGATTAATAGAGATTTTTTACCGTGGGATGGCAAAACCACAGTTATTGTTTACTGGGGTATACCACACTTTTTTAAATAGAGATATTTGCGGCTGAAAAGTGACCTACACACTCAAACTGCTTTTTTTTTAGATACCAAAGGCCCAAAACTGGATAGTACAGCGATGTGACCCGTGGAACTGCAAAACCACACTGGGATGTCAGGCCTACACAGGACTATTTTCAACAGATATATTTTTTTGTCACAACAGTCAGGAGACACTACTGTTTTTCTTTACGGAAAATATACCAAAATCTGAATAATAGAGATTTTTTTCCGTGGGATGGCAAAACCACAGTTATTGTTTACTGGGATATACCACACTTTTTTAAATAGAGATGTTTGCGGCTGAACAGTGAGCAACACACTCAAACTGCTTTTTTTTTTAGATACCAAAGGCCCAAAACTGGATAGTACAGCGATTTGACCCGTGGAACTGCGAAACCACACTGGGATGTCGGGCCTACGCAAGACTATTTTCAACAGATATATTTTTGTGTCACAACAGTCAGGAGACACTATTGTTTTTCTTTACAGAAAAAACTACCAAAACCTGAATAATAGAGATTTTTTACCGTGGGATGGCAAAAACACAGTTATTGTTTACTGGGTATACCACACTTTTTAAATAGAGATATTTGCGGCTGAACAGTGAGCGACACACTCAAACTGCATTTTTTTTTAGAAACCAAAGGCCCAAAACTGGATAGTACAGCGATTTGACCCATGGAAATGCGAAACCACACTGGGATGTCTGGCCTACACAAGACTATTTTCAACAGACATATTTTGTGTCACAACAGTCAGGAGATACTACTGTTTTTCTTTACGGAAAAAACTACCAAAAGGTGATTAATAGAGATTTTTTACCGTGGGATGGCAAAACCACAGTTATTGTTTACTGGGGTATACCACACTTTTTTAAATAGAGATATTTGCGGCTGAAAAGTGACCTACACACTCAAACTGCTTTTTTTTTTAGATACCAAAGGCCCAAAACTGGATAGTACAGCGATTTGACCCGTGGAACTGCGAAACCACACTGGGATGTCGGGCCTACACAAGACTATTTTCAACAGATATATTTTTGTGTCAAAACAGTCAGGAGACACTACTGTTTTTCTTTACGGAAAATATACCAAAACCTGAATAATAGAGATTTTTTACCGTGGGATGGCAAAAACACAGTTATTGTTTACTGGGGTATACCACACTTTTTTAAATAGAGATATTTGCGGCTGAACAGTGAGCGACACACTCAAACTGCTTTTTTTTTAGATACCAAAGGCCCAAAACTGGATAGTACAGCGATGTGACCCGTGGAACTGCAAAACCACACTGGGATGTCAGGCCTACACAGGACTATTTTCAACAGATATATTTTTTTGTCACAACAGTCAGGAGACACTACTGTTTTTCTTTACGGAAAATATACCAAAACCTGAATAATAGAGATTTTTTTCCGTGGGATGGCAAAACCACAGTTATTGTTTACTGGGATATACCACACTTTTTTAAATAGAGATGTTTGCGGCTGAACAGTGAGCAACACACTCAAACTGCTTTTTTTTTTAGATACCAAAGGCCCAAAACTGGATAGTACAGCGATTTGACCCGTGGAACTGCGAAACCACACTGGGATGTCGGGCCTACGCAAGACTATTTTCAACAGATATATTTTTGTGTCACAACAGTCAGGAGACACTATTGTTTTTCTTTACGGAAAAAACTACCAAAACCTGAATAATAGAGATTTTTACCGTGGGATGGCAAAAACACAGTTATTGTTTACTGGGGTATACCACACTTTTTTAAATAGACATATTTGCGGCTGAACAGTGAGCGACACACTCAAACTGCTTTTTTTTTTAGATACCAAAGGCCCAAAACTGGATAGTACAGCGATCTGACGCGTGGAACTGCGAAACCACACTGGGATATTGGGCCTACACAAGACTATTTTCAACAGATATATTTTTGTGTCACAACAGTCAGGAGACACTATTGTTTTTCTTTACGGAAAAAACTACCAAAACCTGAATAATAGAGATTTTTACCGTGGGATGGCAAAAACACAGTTATTGTTTACTGGGGTATACCAGACTTTTTTAAATAGACATGTTTGCGGCTGAACAGTGAGCGACACACTCAAACTGCTTTTTTTTTAGATACCAAATGCCCAAAACTGGATAGTACAGCGATTTGACCCATGGAACTGCGAAACCACACTGGGATGTCGGGCCTACACAAGACTATTTTCAACAGATATATTTTTGTGTCACAACCGTCAGGAGACACTACTGTTTTTCATTACAGAAAATATACCAAAACCTGAATAATAGAGATTTTTTACCGTGGGATGGCAAAACCACAGTTATTGTTTACTGGGTATACCACACTTTTTAAATAGAGATATTTGCGGCTGAACAGTGAGCGACACACTCAAACTGCTTTTTTTTTAGATACCAAATGCCCAAAACTGGATAGTACAGCGATTTGACCCATGGAAATGCGAAACCACACTGGGATGTCTGGCCTACACAAGACAATTTTCAACAGACATATTTTGTGTCACAACAGTCAGGAGATACTACTGTTTTTCTTTACGGAAAAAACTACCAAAAGCTGATTAATAGAGATTTTTTACCGTGGGATGGCAAAACCACAGTTATTGTTTACTGGGGTATACCACACTTTTTTAAATAGAGATATTTGCGGCTGAAAAGTGACCTACACACTCAAACTGCTTTTTTTTTTAGATACCAAAGGCCCAAAACTGGATAGTACAGCGATTTGACCCGTGGAACTGCGAAACCACACTGGGATGTCGGGCCTACACAAGACTATTTTCAACAGATATATTTTTGTGTCAAAACAGTCAGGAGACACTACTGTTTTTCTTTACGGAAAATAAACCAAAACCTGAATAATAGAGATTTTTTACCGTGGGATGACAAAAACACAGTTATTGTTTACTGGGGTATACCACACTTTTTTAAATAGAGATATTTGCGGCTGAACAGTGAGCGACACACTCAAACTGCTTTTTTTTAGATACCAAAGGCCCAAAACTGAATAGTACAGTGATTTGACCCGTGGAACTGCGAAACCACACTGGGATGTAGGGCCTACACAAGACTATTTTCAATAGATAGATTTTTGTGTCACAACAGTCAGAAGACACTACTGTTTTTCTTTACGGAAAAAACTACCAAAACCTGAATAATAGAGATTTTTTACCGTGGAATGACAACACCACAGTTATTGTTTACTGGGGTATACCACACTTTTTTAAATAGAGATATTTGTGGCTGAACAGTGAGCGACACACTCCTACTGCTTTTTTTTTGGATACCAAAGGCCCAAAACTGGATAGTACAGCGATTTGACCCATGGAATTGCGAAACCACACTGGGATGTCTGGCCTACACAAGACTATTTTCAACAGACATATTTTGTGTCACAACAGTCAGAAGATACTACTGTTTTTCTTTACGGAAAAAACTACCAAAAGCTGATTAATAGAGATTTTTTACCGTGGGATTGCAAAACCACAGTTATTGTTTACTGGGGTATACCACACTTTTTTAAATAGAGATATTTGCGGCTGAACAGTGAGCGACACACTCAAACTGCTTTTTTTTTAGATACCAAATGCCCAAAACTGGATAGTACAGCGATCTGACGCGTGGAACTGCGAAACCACACTGGGATATTGGGCCTACACAAGACTATTTTCAACAGATATATTTTTGTGTCACAACAGTCAGGAGACACTATTGTTTTTCTTTACGGAAAAAACTACCAAAACCTGAATAATAGAGATTTTTACCGTGGGATGGCAAAAACACAGTTATTGTTTACTGGGGTATACCACACTTTTCTAAATAGACATATTTGCGGCTGAACAGTGAGCGACACTCTCAAACTGCTTTTTTTTTAGATACCAAAGGCCCAAAACTGGATAGTACAGCGATTTGACCCATGGAACTGCGAAACCACACTGGGATGTCGGGCCTACACAAGACTATTTTCAACAGATATATTTTTGTGTCAGAACAGTCAGGAGACACTACTGTTTTTCTTTACGGAAAAAAATACCAAAACCTGAATAATAGAGATTTTTTACCGTGGGATGGCAAAACCACAGTTATTGTTTACTGGGGTATACCACACTTTTTTAAATAGAGATATTTGCGGCTGAACAGTGAGCGACACACTCAAACTCCTTTTTTTTTAGATACCAAAGGCCCAAATCTGGATAGTACAGCGATGTGACCCGTGGAACTGCGAAACCACACTGGGATGTCAGGCCTACACAAGACTATTTTCAACAGATATATTTTTTTGTCACAACAGTCAGGAGACACTATTGTTTTTCTTTACGGAAAAACTACCAAAACCTGAAGAATAGAGATTTTTACCGTGGGATGGCAAAAACACAGTTATTGTTTACTGGGGTATACCACACTTTTTTAAATAGAGATATTTGCGGCTGAACAGTGAGCGACATACTCAAACTGCTTTTTTTTTTAGATACCAAATGCCCAAAACTGCATAGTACAGCGATTTGACCCATGGAACTGTGAAACCACACTGGGATGTCGGGCCTACACAAGACTATTTTCAACAGATATATTTTTGTGTCACAACAGTCAGGAGACACTACTGTTTTTCTTTACAGAAAATATGCCAAAACCTGAATAATAGAGATTTTTTACCATGGGATGGCAAAACCACAGTTATTGTTTACTGGGTATACCACACTTTTTAAATAGAGATATTTGCGGCTGAACAGTGAGCGACACACTCAAACTGCTTTTTTTTTAGATACCAAATGCCCAAAACTGCATAGTACAGCGATTTGACCCGTGGAACTGCGAAACAACACTGGGATGTCGGGCCTACACAAGACTATTTTCAACAGATATATTTTTGTGTCACAACAGTCAGGAGACACTACTGTTTTTCTTTACGGAAAATATACCAAAACCTGAATAATAGAGACTTTTACCGTGGGATGGCAAAAACACAGTTATTGTTTACTGGGGTATAGCACACTTTTTTAAATAGAGATATTTGCGGCTGAAAAGTGACCTACACACTCAAACTGCTTTTTTTTTAGATACCAAAGGCCCAAAACTGGATAGTACAGCGATTTGACCCGTGGAACTGCGAAACCACACTGGGATGTCGGGCCTACACAAGACTATTTTCAACAGATATATTTTTGTGTCACAACAGTCAGGAGACACTACTGTTTTTCTTTGCGGAAAATATACCAAAACCTGAATAATAGAGATTTTTACCGTGGGATGGCAAAACCACAGTTATTGTTTACTGGGGTATACCACACTTTTTTAAATAGAGATATTTGTGGCTGAACAGTGAGCGACACACTCCTACTGCTTTTTTTTTGGATACCAAAGGCCCAAAACTGGATAGTACAGCGATTTGACCCGTGGAACAGCGAAACCACACTGGGATGTCGGGCCTACACAAGACTATTTTCAACAGATATATTTTTGTGTCACAACAGTCAGGAGACACTACTGTTTTCTTTACGGAGAAAACTACCAAAAGCTGAATAATAGAGATTTTTTACCGTGGGATTGCAAAACCACAGTTATTGTTTACTGGGGTATACAACACTTTTTTAAATAGAGATATTTGCGGCTGAACAGTGAGTGACACACTCAAACTGCATTTTTTTTTAGAAACCAAAGGCCCAAAATTGGTTAGTACAGCGATTTGACCCATGGAATTGCGAAACCACACTGGGATGTCTGGCCTACACAAGACTATTTTCAACAGATATATTTTGTGTCACAACAGTCAGGAGATACTACTGTTTTCTTTACGGAAAAAACTACCAAAAGCTGATTAATAGAGATTTTTTACCGTGGGATGGCAAAACCACAGTTATTGTTTACTGGGGTATACCACACTTTTTTAAATAGAGATATTTGCGGCTGAAAAGTGACCTACACACTCAAACTGCTTTTTTTTTAGATACCAAAGGCCCAAAACTGGATAGTACAGTGATTTGACCCGTGGAACTGCGAAACCACACAGGGATGTCGGGCCTACACAAGACTATTTTCAACAGATATATTTTTGTGTCAAAACAGTCAGGAGACACTACTGTTTTTCTTTACGGAAAATATACCAAAACCTGAATAATAGAGATTTTTTTCCGTGGGATGGCAAAACCACAGTTATTGTTTACTGGGGTATACCACACTTTTTTAAATAGAGATGTTTGCGGCTGAACAGTGAGCAACACACTCAAACTGCTTTTTTTTTTAGATACCAAAGGCCCAAAACTGGATAGTACAGCGATTTGACCCGTGGAACTGCGAAACCACACTGGGATGTCGGGCCTACCCAAGACTATTTTCAACAGATATATTTTTGTGTCACAACAGTCCGGAGACACTACTGTTTTTCTTTACGGAAAAAACTACCAAAAGCTGAATAATAGAGATTATTACCGTGGGATGGCAAAACCACAGTTATTGTTTACTGGGGTATACCACACTTTTTTAAATAGAGATATTTGCGGCTGAACAGTGAGCGACACACTCAAACTGCTTTTTTTTTAGATACCAAATGCCCAAAACTGGATAGTACAGCGATCTGACGCGTGGATCTGCGAAACCACACTGGGATATTGGGCCTACACAAGACTATTTTCAACAGATATATTTTTGTGTCACAACAGTCAGGAGACACTATTGTTTTTCTTTACGGAAAAAAATACCAAAACCTGAATAATAGAGATTTTTACCGTGGGATGGCAAAAACACAGTTATTGTTTACTGGGGTATACCACACTTTTTTAAATAGACATATTTGCGGCTGAACAGTGAGCGACACACTCAAACTGCTTTTTTTTTAGATACCAAAGGCCCAAAACTGGATAGTACAGCGATCTGACGCGTGGAACTGCGAAACCACACTGGGATATTGGACCTACACAAGACTATTTTCAACAGATATATTTTTGTGTCACAACAGTCAGGAGACACTATTGTTTTTCTTTACGGAAAAAACTACCAAAACCTGAATAATAGAGATTTTTACCGTGGGATGGCAAATACACAGTTATTGTTTACTGGGGTATACCACACTTTTTTAAATAGACATATTTGCGCCTGAACAGTGAGCGACACACTCAAACTTCTTTTTTTTTAGATACCAAGGCCCAAAACTGGATAGTACAGCGATTTGACCCATGGAACTGCGAAACCACACTGGGATGTCGGGCCTACACAAGACTATTTTCAACAGATATATTTTTGTGTCACAACAGTCAGGAGACACTACTGTTTTTCTTTACAGAAAATATACCAAAACCTGAATAATAGAGACTTTTACCGTGGGATGGCAAAAACACAGTTATTATTTCCTGGGTATAGCACACTTTTTTAAATAGAGATATTTGCGGCTGAACAGTGAGCGACACACTCAAACTGCTTTTTTTTTAGATACCAAATGCCCAAAACTGGATAGTACAGCGATTTGACCCGTGGAACTGCGAAACCACACTGGGATGTCGGGCTTACACAAGACTATGTTCAACAGATATATTTTTGTGTCACAACAGTCAGGAGACACTACTATTTTTCTTTACGGAAAAAAATACCAAAACCTGAATAATAGAGATTTTTTACCGTGGGATGGCAAAACCACAGTTATTGTTTACTGGGGTATACCACACTTTTTTAAATAGAGATATTTGCGGCTGAACAGTGAGCGACACACTCAAACTCCTTTTTTTTTAGATACCAAAGGCCCAAAACTGGATAGTACAGCGATGTGACCCGTGGAACTGCGAAACCACACTGGGATGTCAGGCCTACACAAGACTATTTTCAACAGATATATTTTTTTTCACAACAGTCAGGAGACACTACTGTTTTTCTTTACGGAAAATATACCAAAACCTGAATAATAGAGATTTTTTTCCGTGGGATGGCAAAATCACAGTTATTGTTTACTGGGGTATACCTCACTTTTTTAAATAGAGATATTTGCGGCTGAACAGTGAGCGACACACTCAAACTGCTTTTTTTTTAGATACCAAATGCCCAAAACTGGATTGTACAGCGATTTGACCCGTGGAACTGCGAAAACACACCTGGATATTGGGCCTACACAAGACTATTTTCAACAGATATATTTTTGTGTCACAACAGTCAGGAGACACTATTGTTTTTCTTTACGGAAAAACTACCAAAACCTGAATAATAGAGATTTTTACCGTGGGATGGCAAAAACACAGTTATTGTTTACTGGGGTATACCACACTTTTTTAAATAGAGATATTTGCGGCTGAACAGTGAGCGACACACTCAAACTGCTTTTTTTTTAGATACCAAATGCCCAAAACTGCATAGTACAGCGATTTGACCCATGGAACTGTGAAACAACACTGGGATGTCGGGCCTACACAAGACTATTTTCAACAGATATATTTTTGTGTCACAACAGTCAGGAGACACTACTGTTTTTTTTTACGGAAAAAAATACCAAAACCTGAATAATAGAGATTTTTTACCGTGGGATGGCAAAACCACAGTTATTGTTTACTGGGGTATACCACACTTTTTTAAATAGAGATATTTGCGGCTGAACAGTGAGCGACACACTCCTACTGCTTTTTTTTTGGATACCAAAGGCCCAAAACTGGATAGTACAGCGATTTGACCCGTGGAACAGCAAAACCACACTGGGATGTCTGGCCTACACAAGACTATTTTCAACAGACATATTTTGTGTCACAACAGTCAGGAGATACTACTGGTTTTCTTTACGGAAAAAACTACCAAAAGCTGATTAATAGAGATTTTTTACCGTGGGATGGCAAAACCACAGTTATTGTTTACTGGGGTATACCACACTTTTTTAAATAGAGATATTTGCGGCTGAAAAGTGACCTACCCACTCAAACTGCTTTTTTTTTAGATACCAAAGGCCCAAAACTGGATAGTACAGCGATTTGACCCGTGGAACTGCGAAACCACACTGGGATGTCGGGCCTACACAAGACTATTTTCAACAGATATATTTTTGTGTCAAAACAGTCAGGAGACACTACTGTTTTTCTTTACGGAAAATATACCAAAACCTGAATAATAGAGATTTTTTTCCGTGGGATGGCAAAACCACAGTTATTGTTTACTGGGGTATACCACACTTTTTTAAATAGAGATATTTGCGGCTGAACAGTGAGCGACACACTCAAACTGCTTTTTTTTTAGATACCAAATGCCCAAAACTGGATAGTACAGCGATCTGACGCGTGGAACTGCGAAACCACACTGGGATATTGGGCCTACACAAGACTATTTTCAACAGATATATTTTTGTGTCACAACAGTCAGGAGACACTATTGTTTTTCTTTACGGAAAAAACTACCAAAACCTGAATAATAGAGATTTTTACCGTGGGATGGCAAAAACACAGTTATTGTTTACTGGGGTATACCACACTTTTTTAAATAGACATATTCGCGGCTGAACAGTGAGCGACACACTCAAACTGTTTTTTTTTTAGATACCAAAGGCCCAAAACTGGATAGTACAGCGATCTGACGCGTGGAACTGCGAAACCACACTGGGATATTGGGCCTACACAAGACTATTTTCAACAGATATATTTTTGTGTCACAACAGTCAGGAGACACTATTGTTTTTCTTTACGGAAAAAACTACCAAAACCTGAATAATAGAGATTTTTACAGTGGGATGGCAAAAACACAGTTATTGGTTACTGGGGTATACCACACTTTTTTAAATAGACATATTTGCGGCTGAACAGTGAGCGACACACTCAAACTGCTTTTTTTTTAGATAACAAAGGCCCAAAACTGGATAGTACAGCGATTTGACCCATGGAACTGCGAAACCACACTGGGATGTCGGGCCTACACAAGACTATTTTCAACAGATATATTTTTGTGTCACAACAGTCAGGAGACACTACTGTTTTTCTTTACAGAAAATATAAAAAAACCTGAATAATAGAGACTTTTACCGTGGGATGGCAAAAACACAGTTATTATTTACTGGGTATAGCACACTTTTTTAAATAGAGATATTTGCGGCTTTACAGTGAGCGACACACTCAAACTGCTTTTTTTTTAGATACCAAATGCCCAAAACTGGATAGTACAGCGATTTGACCCGTGGAACTGCGAAACCACACTGGGATGTCGGGCTTACACAAGACTATGTTCAACAGATATATTTTTGTGTCACAACAGTCAGGAGACACTACTGTTTTTCTTTACAGAAAATATACCAAAACCTGAATAATAGAGATTTTTTTCCGTGGGATGGCAAAATCACAGTTATTGTTTACTGGGGTATACCACACTTTTTCAAATAGAGATATTTGCGGCTGAACAGTGAGCGACACACTCAAACTCCTTTTTTTTTAGATACCAAAGGCCCAAAACTGGATAGTACAGCGATGTGACCCGTGGAACTGCGAAACCACACTGGGATGTCAGGCCTACACAAGACTATTTTCAACAGATATATTTTTTTTCACAACAGTCAGGAGACACTACTGTTTTTCTTTACAGAAAATATACCAAAACCTGAATAATAGAGATTTTTTTCCGTGGGATGGCAAAATCACAGTTATTGTTTACTGGGGTATACCTCACTTTTTTAAATAGAGATATTTGCGGCTGAACAGTGAGCGACATACTCAAACTGCTTTTTTTTTAGATACCAAATGCCCAAAACTGGATTGTACAGCGATTTGACCCGTGGAACTGCGAAAACACACCTGGATATTGGGCCTACACAAGACCATTTTCAACAGATATATTTTTGTGTCACAACAGTCAGGAGACACTACTGTTTTTTTTTACGGAAAAAAATACCAAAAGCTGAATAATAGAGATTTTTTACCGTGGGATTGCAAAACCACAGTTATTGTTTACTGGGGTATACCACACTTTTTTAAATAGAGATATTTGCGGCTGAACAGTGAGCGACACACTCAAACTGCATTTTTTTTTAGAAACCAAAGGCCCAAAACTGGATAGTACAGCGATTTGACCCATGGAATTGCGAAACCACACTGGGATGTCTGGCCTACACAAGACTATTTTCAACAGACATATTTTGTGTCACAACAGTCAGGAGATACTACTGTTTTTCTTTACGGAAAAAACTACCAAAAGCTGATTAATAGAGATTTTTTACCGTGGGATGGCAAAACCACAGTTATTGTTTACTGGGGTATACCACACTTTTTTAAATAGAGATATTTGCGGCTGAAAAGTGACCTACACACTCAAACTGCTTTTTTTTTAGATACCAAAGGCCCAAAACTGGATAGTACAGCGATTTGACCCGTGGAACTGCGAAACCACACTGGGATGTCGGGCCTACACAAGACTATTTTCAACAGATATATTTTTGTGTCAAAACAGTCAGGAGACACTACTGTTTTTCTTTACGGAAAATATACCAAAACCTGAATAATAGAGATTTTTTTCCGTGGGATGGCAAAACCACAGTTATTGTTTACTGGGGTATACCACACTTTTTTAAATAGAGATATTTGCGGCTGAAAAGTGAGCGACACACTCAAACTGCTTTTTTTTTAGATACCAAATGCCCAAAACTGGATAGTACAGCGATTTGACCCGTGGAACTGTGAATCCACACTGGGATGTCGGGCTTACACAAGACTATGTTCAACAGATATATTTTTGTGTCACAACAGTCAGGAGACACTACTGTTTTTCTTTACGGAAAAAAATACCAAAACCTGAATAATAGAGATTTTTTACCGTGGGATGGCAAAACCACAGTTATTGTTTACTGGGGTATACCACACTTTTTTAAATAGAGATATTTGCAGCTGAACAGTGAGCGACACACTCAAACTCCTTTTTTTTTAGATACCAAAGGCCCAAAACTGGATAGTACAGCGATGTGACCCGTGGAACTGCGAAACCACACTGGGATGTCAGGCCTACACAAGACTATTTTCAACAGATATATTTTTTTGTCACAACAGTCAGGAGACACTACTGTTTTTCTTTACGGAAAATATACCAAATCCTGAATAATAGAGATTTTTTTCCGTGGGATGGCAAAATCACAGTTATTGTTTACTGGGGTATACCTCACTTTTTTAAATAGAGATATTTGCGGCTGAACAGTGAGCGACACACTCAAACTGCTTTTTTTTTAGATACCAAATGCCCAAAACTGGATTGTACAGCGATTTGACCCGTGAAACTGCGAAACCAGACCTGGATATTGGGCCTACACAAGACTATTTTCAACAGATATATTTTTGTGTCACAACAGTCAGGAGACACTATTGTTTTTCTTTACGGAAAAAACTACCAAAAGCTGAATAATAGACATTTTTTACCGTGGGATGGCAAAATCACAGTTATTGTTTACTGGGGTATACCTCACTTTTTTAAATAGAGATATTTACGGCTGAACAGTGACCGACACACTCAAACTGCTTTTTTTTTAGATACCAAATGCCCAAAACTGGATAGTACAGCGATTTGACGCGTGGAACTGCGAAACCACACTGGGATGTTGGGCCTACACAAGACTATTTTCAACAGATATATTTTTGTGTCACAACAGTCAGGAGACACTACTGTTTTTCTTTACAGAAAATATACCAAAACCTGAATAATAGAGACTTTTACCGTGGGATGGCAAAAACACAGTTATTATTTACTGGGTATAGCACACTTTTTTAAATAGAGATATTTGCGGCTGAACAGTGAGCGACACACTCAAACTGCTTTTTTTTTAGATACCAAATGCCCAAAACTGCATAGTACAGCGATTTGACCCGTGGAACTGCGAAACCACACTGGGATATCGGGCCTACACAAGACTATTTTCAACAGATATATTTTTGTGTCACAACAGTCAGGAGACACTACTGTTTTTCTTTACGGAAAATATACCAAAACCTGAATAATAGAGACTTTTACCGTGGGATGGCAAAAACACAGTTATTGTTTACTGGGGTATAGCACACTTTTTTAAATAGAGATATTTGCGGCTGAACAGTGAGCGACACACTCAAACTGCTTTTTTTTTAGATACCAAATGCCCAAAACTGGATAGTACAGCGATTTGACCCGTGGAACTGCGAAACCACACTGGGATGTCGGGCCTACACAAGACTATTTTCAACAGATATATTTTTGTGTCACAACAGTCAGGAGACACTACTGTTTTTCTTTACGGAAAAAAGTACCAAAAGCTGAATAATAGAGATTTTTTATCGTGGGATGGCAAAACCACAGTTATTGTTTACAGAGGTATACCACACTTTTTTAAATAGAGATATTTGCGGCTGAACAGTGAGCTACACACTCAAACTGCTTTTTTTTTAGATACCAAAGGCCCAAAACTGAATAGTACAGCGATTTGACCCGTGGAACTGCAAAACCACACTGGGATCTCGGGCCCTCTACTAGACTATTTTCAACAGATATATTCTTGTGTCACAACAGTCAGGAGACACTACTGTTTTTCTTTACGGAAAAAAATACCAAAAGCTGAATAATAGAGATTTTTTTACCGTGGGATGGCAAAACCACAGTTATTGTTTACTGGGGTATACCACACTTTTTTAAATAGAGATATTTGCGGCTGAACAGTGAGCGACACACTCAAACTGCTTTTTTTTTAGATACCAAATGCCCAAAACTGGATAGTACAGCGATTTGACCCATGGAACTGCGAAACCACACTGGGATGTCGGGCCTACACAAGACTATTTTCAACAGATATATTTTTGTGTCACAACAGTCAGGAGACACTACTGTTTTTCTTTACGGAAAATATACCAAAACCTTAATAATAGTGATTTTTACCGTGGGATGGCAAAAACACAGTTATTGTTTACTCGGGTATACCACACTTTTTTAAATAGAGATATTTGCGGCTGAACAGTGAGCTACACACTCAAACTGCTTTTTTTTAGCTACCAAAGGCCCAAAACAGGATAGGACAGCGATTTGACCAGTGGAACTGCGAAACCACACTGGGATGTCGGGCCTACACAAGACTATTTTCAAAAGATATATTTTTGTGTCACAACAGTCAGGAGACACTACTGTTTTTCTTTACGGAAAATATACCAAAACCTGAATAATAGAGATTTTTTACTGTGGGATGGCAAAACCACAGTTATTGTTTTCTGGGGTATACCACACTTTTTTAAATAGAGATATTTGCGGCTGGACAGTGAGCGACACACTCAAACTGCTTTTTTTTTAGATACCAAAGGCCCAAAACTGGATAGAACAGCGATTTGACCCGTGGAACTGTGAAACCACACTGGGATGTTGGGCCTACACAAGACTATTTTCAACAGATATATTTTTGTGTCAATACAGTCAGGAGACACTACTGTTTTTCTTTACGGAAAATATACCAAAAGCTGAATAATAGAGATTTTTTACCGTGGGATGGCAAAAACACAGTTATTGTTTACTCGGGTATACCACACTTTTTTAAATAGAGATATTTGCGGCTGAACAGTGAGCTACACACTCAAACTGCTTTTTTTTAGCTACCAAAGGCCCAAAACAGGATAGGACAGCGATTTGACCAGTGGAACTGCGAAACCACACTGGGATGTCGGGCCTACACAAGACTATTTTCAAAAGATATATTTTTGTGTCACAACTGTCAGGAGACACTACTGTTTTTCTTTACGGAAAATATACCAAAACCTGAAAAATAGAGATTTTTACTGTGGGATGGCAAAAACACAGTTATTGTTTACTGGGGTATACCACACATTTTTAAATAGAGATATTTGCGGCTAAACAGTGAGCGACACACTCAAACTGCTTTTTTTTTAGATACCAAATGCCCAAAACTGGATAGTACAGCGATTTGACCCGTGGAACTGCGAAACCACACTGGGATGTCGGGCCTACACAAGACTATTTTCAACAGATATATTTTTGTGTCACAACAGTCAGGAGACACTACTGTTTTTCTTTACGGAAAATATACCAAAAGCTGAATAATAGAGATTTTTTACTGTGGGATGGCAAAACCACAGTTATTGTTTACTGGGGTATACCACACTTTTTTAAATAGAGATATTTGCGGCTGAACAGTGAGCGACACACTCAAACTGCTTTTTTTTTAGATACCAAATGCCCAAAACTGGATAGTACAGCGATTTGACCCGTGGAACTGTGAAACCACACTGGGATGTCGGGCCTACACAAGACTATTTTCAACAGATATATTTTGTGTCACAACAGTCAGGAGACACTACTGTTTTTCTTTACGGAAATTACTACCAAAAGCTGAATAATAGAGATTTTTTACCGTGGGATGGCAAAACCACAGTTATTGTTTACTGGGGTATACCACACTTTTTTAAACAGAGATATTTGCGGCTGAACAGTGAGCGACACACTCAAACTGCTTTTTTTTTAGATACCAAAAGCCCAAAACTGGATAGTACTGAGATTTAACCCGTGGAACTGCGAAACCGCACTGGGATGTCGGGCCTACACAACACTATTTTCAATAGATATATTTTTGTGTCAAAACAGTCAGGAGACACTACTGTTTTTCTTTACGGAAAAAACTACCAAAAGCTGAATAATAGAGATTTTTTACCGTGGGATGGCAAAACCACAGTTATTGTTTACTGGGGTATACCACACTTTTCTAAATAGAGATATTTGCAGCTGAACAGTGAGCGACACAGTCAAATTGCTTTTTTTTTTTAGATACCAAAGGCCCAAAACAAGATAGTACAGCGATTTGACCCGTGGAACTGCGAAAGCACACTGGAATGTCGGGCCTACACAAGACTATTTTCAACAGATATATTTTTGTGTCACAACAGTCAGGATACACTATTGTTTTTCTTTACGGAAAAAACAACCAAAAGCTGAATAATAGAGATTTTTTACCATGGGGTGGCAAAACCACAGTTATTGTTTCCTGGGGTATACCACACTTTTTTAAATAGAGATATTTGCGGCTGAACAGTGAGCGACACACTCAAACTGCTTTTTTTTTTAGATACCAAAGGCCCAAAACTGGATAGAACAGCGATTTGACCCGTGGAACTGTGAAAACTCACTGGGATGTTGGGCCTACACAAGACTATTTTCAACAGATATATTTTTGTGTCACAACAGTCAGGAGACACTATTGTTTTTCTTTACGGAAAATATACCAAAACCTGAATAATAGAGATTTTTTACCATGGGGTGGCAAAACCACGGTTATTGTTTACTGGGGTTTACCACACTTTTTTAAATAGAGATATTTGCGGCTGAACAGTGAGCGACACACTCAAACTGCTTTTTTTTTGGATACCAAAGGCCCAAAACTGGATAGTACAGCGATTTGACCCGTGGAACTGCGAAACCACACTGGGATGTCGGGCCTACACAAGACTATTTTTAACAGATATATTTTTGTGTCACAACAGTCAGGAGACACTACTGTTTTTCTTTACGGAAAAAACTACCAATACCTGAATAATAGAGATTTTTTACCGTGGGATGGCAAAACCACAGTTATTGTTTACTAGGGTATACCACACTTTTTTAAATAGAGATATTTGCGGCTGAACAGTGAGCGACACACTCAAACTGCTTTTTTTTTGGATACCAAAGGCCCAAAACTGGATAGTACAGCGATTTGACCCGTGGAACTGCGAAACCACACTGGGATGTCGGGCCTACACAAGACTATTTTCAACAGATATATTTTTGTGTCACAACAGTCAGGAGACACTACTGTTTTTCTTTACGGAAAAAACTACCAAAAGCTGAATAATAGAGATTTTTTACCGTGGGATGGCAAAACCACAGTTATTGTTTACTGGGGTATACCACACTTTTTTAAATAGAGATATTTGCGGCTGAACAGTGAGCGACACACTCAAACTGCTTTTTTTTAAGATACCAAAGCCCCAAAACTGGATAGTACAGCGATTTGACCCGTGGAACTGCGAAACCACACTGGGATGTTGGGCCTACACAAGACTATTTTCAACAGATATATTTTTGTGTCACAACAGTCAGGAGACACTACTGTTTTTATTTATGGAAAAAACTACCAAAACCTGAAAAATAGATATTTTTTACCGTGGGATGGCAAAACCACAGTTATTGTTTACTGGGGTATACCACACTTTTTTAAATATATAGATTTGCGGCTGAACAGTGAGCGACACACTCAAACTGTTTTTTTTTTGATACAAATGGACCAAAATGGATAATACAGAGGTTTGAACCATGGAAGTGCAAAACAACACTTCTGTTTCTCTAGCCTACACTAGACTATTTTCAACAGTTATATTTGTGTCTGAAAAATCAGAGACACGCTTTTTTTTTGGGGGGGGGCACACCAAAAGGTTAATAAGATGGGTATTTGTACAGTGTGAAGGAGGAAAAAAAAAAAGGAGGATTTAGATGAAAAAAAAAGGATTTTTCCTGGCCCCTGACTCCTGGTGCTAAGTCCAGCAATTTCAGCAACAGGAGCACACAGGACTGTAATGCAGCGTTTGCTGGTATAACAACTGTGTCTCCTATACAGCCTGCCTGCCTGGTATCTGGGATGGATATTAGTCCTGAAAAGGACCGTTTGTTTGTTCTGGCAGCCTTTACAGACCCTACACTAACTATTTCGCAGTTTATATCTCTCCCTAAATCAGCAGCGCTGTCCCTACACTGTCTCATCCGGAGCGACTGTGTCCAAGATGGCGGCGCCCCATTTTAAATACTCGAGGTGACGCTGTGCGGCCAGTCAATCACTGTAATGCCCACAACCAACATGGCTGCAGCATTACAGTGACTGGCTGGCAATCCCTGCATGTTCATTGGCTATGTAAAGAGCGCCAAAAATGCAGGGCGGAGACCCGAGCTCCCGCCCGAGTAACCCGGAAATGCTCGGGCGAGTACCGAACAGTGTCGAGCGTGTTCGCTCAACACTAGTGTCTCCCTGACAGACACGAATATATCTGTTTAAAAGAGTCTGGTGTAGGCCAGAAAAATATTACTGTGGTTTTGCAGTTCCATGGGTCAAATCTCTGTATTATCCTGTTTTTGGCATTTTTTGCAATAAAAAAAAACGTAATAGTGACCCCCTGACTGGTCAGACACCAATATATCTGATTAAAAGATTATGGTGAATGCCAGAAAAATCTATCTGTGGTTTTGCAGTTCCACGGGTCAAATCTCTGCATTATCCTTTTTTGGCATTATTTGCTGTAAAAAAAAACTGTAATAGTGTCTCCCTGACTGGTCAGACACCAATATATCTGTTTAAAAGAGTCTGGTGTAGGCCAGAAAAATATAAGTGTGGTTTTGCAGTTCCACGGTTCAAATCTCTGTATTATCCAGCTTTTGTTTTTTTTTCCATAAAGAAAAATAGTAATAGTGTCTCCCTGATTGTTCAGACACAAATATATCTGTTTGAAAGATTCTGGTGTAGGCCAGAAAAATATAACTGTGCTTTTGCAGTTCCACAGGTCAAATCTCTGTATTATCCTTTTTTTGGCATTTTTTGCCGTAAAAAAAACGTAATAGTGTCCCCCTGACTGGTCAGACACCAATATATCTGTTTAAAAGAATGTGGTGTACGCCACATAAAAATAACTGTGGTTTTGCAGTTTCACTGGTCAAATCTCTGTATTATCCTTTTTTAGACATTCTTTGCTGTTCAAAAAAATTGTAATAGTGTCTCCCTGACTGGACAGAGACCAATATATCTGATTAAAAGTGTCTGGTGTAGGCCAGAAAAATATAACTGTGGTTTTACAGTTCCACGGTTCAAATCTCTGCATTATCCTGTCTTTGGCATTTTTTGCCGTAAAAAAAATACTGTAACAGTGTCTCCCTGACTGGTCAGACACCAATATATCTGTTTTAAAGAGTCTGGTGTAGGCCAGAAAAATTTAACTGTGGTTTTGCATTTCCACGTTTCATATCTCTGTATTATCCCGTTTTGGGCATTTTTTGCCATGAAAAAAAACCATAATAGTGTCTCCCTGACTGGTCAGACACCAATATATCTGTTTAAAAGAGTCTGGAGTAGGCCAGAAAAATATAACTGTAGTTTTGCAGTTCCACGGGTCAGATCTCTGTATTATCCTGTATTTGGCATTCTTTGACGTGAAAAAAACCCGTAATAGTGTCTCCCTGGCTGGTCAGACACCAATATATCTGTTTAAAAGTGTCTGGTGTAGGCCAGAAAAATATAACTGTGGTTTTACAGTTCCACGGTTCAAATCTCTGCATTATCCTGTCTTTGGCATTTTTTGCCGCAAAAAAAATACTGTAACAGTGTCTCCCTGACTGGTCAGACACCAATATATCTGTTTAAAAGAGTGTGGTGTAGGCCAGAAAAATATAACTGTGGTTTTGCAGTTCCGCGGTTAAAATCTCCATGTTATCCAGCTTTTGGTATTTTTTCCGTAAAGAAAAGCAGTAATAGCGTCTCCGTGACTGGTCAGACAGCAAAATATCTTATTAAAAGATTCTGGTGTAGGCCAGAAAAATATAACTGTGGTTTTGCAGTTCCACGATTCAAATCTTTGTACTATCCTGCTTTTGGCATTTTTCCCATAAAGAAAAACAGTAATAGTGTCTCCCTGATTGTTCAGACACAAATATATCTGTTTGAAAGATTCTGGTGTAGGCCAGAAAAATATAACTGTGGTTTTGCAGTTCCACGGGTCAAATGTCTGTATTATCCAGCTTTTGATATTTTTTTCCGTAAAGAAAAACAGTAATAGTGTCTCTCTGATTGTTCAGACACAAATATATCTGTTTGAAAGATTCTGGTGTAGGCCAGAAAAATATAACTGTGGTTTTGCAGTGCTACGGGTCAAATCTCTGTGTTATCGTGCTTTTGGCATTTTTTGCCGTAAAAAAAAAACTGTAATAGTGTCTCCTTGACTGGTGAGACACCAATATATCTGTTTAAAAGAGTCTGGTGTACGCCACATAACTATAACTGTGGTTTTGCAGTGCTACAAGTCAAATCTCTCTAATATCCTTTTCTTGTAAATTTTTGCCGTAAAAAAAAATGTAATAGTGTCTCTCTGACTGGTCAGACACCAATATATCTGTTTAAAAGAGTCTGTTGTATGCCAGAAAAATATAACTGTGGTTTTGCAGTTCCACGGGTCAAATCTCTGTATTATCCTGTTTATTATCCTGTTTTTGGCATTTTTTGTCATTAAAAAATACCGTAATAGTGTCTCCCTGACTGGTCAGACACCAATATATCTGTTTAAAAGAGTCTGGTGTAGGCCATAAAAATATAACTGTGGTTTTGCAATTCTACGATTCAAATCTGTGTATTATCCAGCTTTTGGTAATTTTTCTGTAAAGAAAAACAGTAATAGTGTCTCCCTGATTGTTCAGACACAAATATATCTGTTTGAAAGATTCTGGTGTAGGCCAGAAAAATATAACTGTGGTTTTGCAGTTTCACGGGTCAAATCTCTGTATTATCCTTTTTTAGACATTCTTTGCTGTTCAAAAAAATTGTAATAGTGTCTCCCTGACTGGACAGAGACCAATATATCTGATTAAAAGTGTCTGGTGTTGGCCAGAAAAATATAACTGTGGTTTTACAGTTCCACGGTTCAAATCTCTGCATTATCCTGTCTTTGGCATTTTTTGCCGCAAAAAAAATACTGTAACAGTGTCTCCCTGACTGGTCAGACACCAATATATCTGTTTAAAAGAGTCTGGTGTAGGCCATAAAAGTATAACTGTGGTTTTGCAATTCTACGATTCAAATCTCTGTATTATCCAGCTTTTGGTAATTTTTCTGTAAAGAAAAACAGTAATAGTGTCTCCCTGATTGTTCAGACACAAATATATCTGTTTGAAAGATTCTGGTGAAGGCCAGAAAAATATAACTGTGGTTTTGCAGTTCCACGGTTCAAATCTCTGTATAATCCAGCTTTTGGCATTTTTTCCGTAAAGAAAAACGGTAATAGAGTCTCCCTGATTGTTCAGACACAAATATATCTGTTTGAAAGATTCTGGTGTAGGCCAGAAAATTATAACTGTGTTTTTGCAGTTCCATGGTTCAAATCTCTGTATTATCCTGTTTTTACCATTTTTTGCCATAAAAAAACTGTAATAGTGTCTCCCTGACTGGTCAGACACCAATATATCTGTTTAAAAGAGTGTGGTGTAGGCCAGAAAAATATACCTGTGGTTTTGCAGTTCCACGTTTCAAATCTCTGTACTATCCAGCATTTGGTATTTTTTCCGTAAAGAAAAACAGTAATAGTGTATCCCTGATTGTGCAGACACAAATATATCTGTTTGAAAGATTCTGGTGTAGGCCAGAAAAATATAACTGTGGTTTTGCAGTTCCACGGTTCAAATCTCTGTATTATCCAGCTTTTGGTATTTTTTCCGTAAAGAAAAACAGTAATAGTGTCTCCCTGATTTTTCAGACACAAATATATCTGTTTGAAAGATTCTGGTGTAGGACAGAAAAATATAACTGTGGTTTTGCAGTACCACGGGTCAAATCTCGGTGTTATCCTGTTTTTGGCATTTTTTGCCGAAAAAAAAACTGTAATAAACTCTCCCTGACTGGTCAGACACCAATATATCTGTTTAAAAGTGTCTGGTGCAGACCAGAAAAATATAACTGTGGTTTTTCAGTTCCAAGGGGCAAATCTCTGTATTATCCTGTTTTTGGCATTTATTGCCATAAAAATACCGTAATAGTGTCTTCCTGACTGGTGAGACACCAATATATCTGTTTGAAAGATTCTGGTGTAGGCCAGAAAAATGTAACTGTGGTTTTGCAGTTCCATGGGTCAAATCTCTGTCTTATCCTGTTTTTGGCATTTTTTGCCAGAAAAACAAACTGTAATAGTGTCTCCCTGACTTGTCAGACACCAGTATATCTGTTTAAAAGGGTCTGGTGTAGGCCAGAAAAATATAACTGTGGTTTTGCAGTTCCTCGTTTGAAAACTCTGTACTATCCAGCTTTTGGCATTTTTTCCGTAAAGAAAAACAGTAATAGTGTCTCCCTGATTGTTCAGACACAAATATATCTGTTTGAAAGATTCTGGTGTAGTCCAGAAAAATATAACTGTGGTTTTGCAGTTCCACGGTTCAAATCTCTGTATTATCCAGCTTTTGGTATTTTTTCCATAAAGAAAAACAGTAATAGTGTCTCCCTTATTGTTAAGACACAAATATAACTGTTTGAAAGAATCTGGTGTAGGACAGAAAAATATAACTGTGGTTTTGCAGTTCCACGGGTCAAATCTCTGTATTATCCTGTTTTTGGCATTTTTTGCCGTAAAAAAAAACATAATAATGTCTCAGTTAGGGGGAGCGGTTGCAGACAACTTTATTTAATGGAACGCAACCGACCCCGGGGTCCGCGATGCAGCCTAGAAGACTGCTGCCGAACACTTCCCGGGTGGAAAGGCAAACGACAACTTAAAGATAAACCCTTCCATGTTAACTACACACCGGACAGGGTATAACGGTACGCTCTATCTCCGTTCACTGCACGGAGGAGAGAGCGACCGGCGACGCACCTAACAAATATCTTAGCCCTTCATGTTAACGCACACGGAAGGGTAAGACGGTACGCACAATCTCCAAGAACTGCAGAGAGACGTTAGTCCGTGGGAACAGCAGTAACCCTGTCTTTGATACAGGCGCTACGCTATGGGGATTGGCGCTAAAGCGGTTCACACAATCTCCAAGAACCGCAGGGAGACGTCTGACCGGACTATGAGCAGTAGCCCTGTCTTCGGTACAGGCGCACGCTATAGGAGACGGCGTTAGCGTGTGGGTGATTCCCGCTGGGTATTCGAGCACTCAGCCGGCATGCTACCGGACTGAGCAAACCCACTCTATTTAGCTCACAGGCGGCTCGGGGTGTAAGGCGAACCCCTTGGTTAGAGCCAGTCAGCGAGGCGAAGCTACCTGCCTACTAAAGCTATGGCTCTTTGAGCCCGGCCTGCCAAGCTAAAGCTATGGCTCTTTGAACCCGGCCTGCCTAACTAAAGCTATGGCTCTTTGAGCCCAGAGTAAGCGTGCACACCACAAACAGCTAGCTCAAATGATCTGAGCGCACTGCCCTGTTTGTGGGCGGGCCTTTTAAAGATTAAGCCCTGCCCCACTGCCGCACCATTGGTGACGACACACGTGACCAATCAGGCGGTGCCAGGTCACCGGGTCAGGTGGGTGCCAGCCCACCAATCATGATCCGCCAGGTCACGGACATGCTCAGTGCGGCAAATCCTGGACTTAGATTCCGCAAGCCCTGTCTCCCTCTGTAACCCAGGCATAACATCGCTAGGCACAACTACCTGGCGGACCAGCTAGGCGTTGGGGCTGACAGCGATGCTGAGCAGAATCAGCCCCGGCTGGATAGAAATGGGAGACCACAGAAGGTCCTGGACCCATTTCGAATCCAGCACCAGACCGACGCCTAACATTAACCCCCCTTTTAACATCCCTCTCCATTTGACGCTCATTTTCCTCTATGAGCCGGGGGGGCAAGGATGTGGTCCAACTGGTCACAGAGAGGACCCAAGATACAGTAACCCCTCCGGTGTTCAGGGCACCCTCTTTTAGGACGGGAAGCAGTGACAACTGGTTCTCTATGCGTAGGATCCCTCAAGTGTGACAGAGAGGAAGGACCCGCCGGTCTCTGGCTCAAAGATTTATCTCTCGCACAGACGGGACATGCAAGAACAAAGTCATTGACGTCCCGGTGCCACCGGGGCCACCAATAGGATTGTAGAAGGGACTTAGTGGTACATTTGACCCCCAGGTGAGCTCCGGACTTAGGGGCATGGGCCCAGGAGAGCACCATACTCCGTAGATTAGGGGAAACAAACGTCTTCCCCGACAGAACTGGGTTGGAGGACACTGCAGCCACTCTCTCCTCCTGAGAATTCTCTGCGACATAGTCTGACAAGGGCCAGGTCCTAGAAACAGACAATGAATCTGTACCAGATGTCGCAATGATAGGAGGATCAGAGACTACCCTCCGGGTGACTTTGCCCAAACACTGAGATGCACAATTCTCACTCCAGGAAGAAATTCTCCCCGAATTCCAGTCAATGTGTGGAGAATGACAACGTAACCAGGGGAGACCCAACAACACCTCGTCTAATCCACCGGGAATAATAAGAAAAGAAATAACCTCCCGGTGGCACTCAGGAAATGACATGGTGAGAGGGATCGACCGATGAGTGATTTGCACATCCAGGAGTGACCCATTGGCAACACTAATGTTCATTGGGCTAGAGAGTGGCTCAGTAGAGATGGCATGTCTCTGGGCAAATGTAGATGATAGAAAATTGCCCTCAGCACCAGAGTCCACCCACGCCTTGGCAGTAACTGCAGATTTACCAAAGGACAAAGTCACCTTATATGATAGCTTGGAGGAAGAGAACCCAGAATTTAATGTGCCCCCACCAACAGTGGTAAGCCCTACTCGTTTTACCGGCTGCTTGGAGCCCTTATTTACGGGGTGCTCCGAGAGATGTGCAGAATGGGAATGAGAGGGACTAGACTCAGTACGGGATACATCCATAGCCTCAGGCTCCGGGTCGGAGGTCTTGGATTTGGGTCTAAAGACGTCTGGTGCCAACAGGTACTGGGGACTGCCAACCTCTAGATCTTACCTGTGTTCTGCACGACGTAAGTCAATACGGTCAGCGAGAGATATTAACTCCTCCAGGGTGGTTGGAATTTCTCTGGTAGATAATGCATCTTTAATATGCCCAGCCAGACCCTTCCAGAACACCGGGATAAGCGACCGCTCAGACCAATCCAGTTCAGCCGCTAAGGTTCTGAACTGGAAGGCATAGTGACTGGCGGTGGCCGAACCCTGGACCAACGCAAGGAGCTTAAGAGCCGTATCATGCGTGACCTGAGGACCCAGGAAGACACTCTTTAGGGTCTTAAGAAAGAGACCCGCATTTACTACCACCGGGTCGTTCCGCTCCCATAGAGGAGTAGCCCACTCCAGGGCCCTGTGAGAAAGCAATGAGATGATATATACCACTTTGGCTCTTTCGGAGGGGAACCATGCCTCCATCATCTCCATGTGAATGGAGCATACATTAATAAAACCCCTGCAGAGTTTACTATCCCCAGAAAATTTCTCCGGGAGAGAAAAGCGGGGTAATGGGGCACTTGCAGTGGTTGCAGTATTCGCCGCAGCCGAGTTGATAATATTGGCTGCTAAAGTTGCTGCCTGGGACACTACTGCAGTGATATCAACAGCCGGAGCAGTTTGTTCCAGAGTTCTAAGTCTGGACTCCAGTTGCTGTACATAACGCTGCAGCTGTTGATTGTCGGCCATGTTCGGCAAGACCCTGGCGCTCAGATACTGTTAGGGGGAGCGGTTGCAGACAACTTTATTTAATGGAACGCAACTGACCCCGGGGTGCGCGATGCAGCCTAGAAGACTGCTGCCGAACACTTCCCGGGTGGAAAGGCAAACGACAACTAAAAGATAAACCCTTCCGTGTTAACTACACACCGGACAGGGTATAGCGGTACGCTCTATCTCCGTTCACTGCACGGAGGAGAGAGTGACTGGCGATGCACCTAACAAATATCTTAGTACTTCGTGTTAACGCACACAGAAGGGTAAGACGGTAAACACAATCTCCAAGAACCGCAGGGAGACGTGCGCCCGTGGGAACAGCAGTAGCCCTGTCTTTGATACAGGCGCTACGCTATGGGGATTGGCGCTAAAGCGGTTCACACAATCTCCAAGAACCGCAGGGAGACGTGTGACCGGACTTTGAGCAGTAGCCCTGTCTTCGGTAAAGGCGCTACGCTATAGGAGACGACGCTAGCATGCGGGTGATTCCCGCCGGGTATTCGAACACTCAGCCGGCATGCTACCGGACTGAGCAAACCCGCTCTATTTAGCTCACAGGCGGCTCGGGGTGTAAGGCGAACCCCTTGGTTAGAGCCAGTCAGCGAGGCGAAGCTACCTGCCTACTAAAACTATGGCTCTTTGAGCCCGGCCTGCCTAGCTAAAGCTATGGCTCTTTGAGCCCGGCCTGCCTAACTAAAGCTATGGCTCTTTGAGCCCAGAGTAAGAGTGCACACCACAAACAGCTAGCTCAAATGATCTGAGCGTGCCGCCATGTTTGTGGGCGGGCCTTTTAAAGATTAAGCTCTGCTCCACTGCCGCACCATTGGTGACGACACACGTGACCAATCAGGCGGTGCCAGGTCACCGGGTCAGGTGGGTGCCAACCCACCAATCATGATTCGCCAGGTCACGGACATGCTCAGTGCGGCAAATCCTGGACTTAGATTCCGCAAGCCCTGTCTCCCTCTGTAACCCAGGCTTAACATTGCTAGGCACAACTACCTGGGAGACAAACAGTGCTTGTGGACCAGCTAGGCATTGGGGCTGATGGTGATGCTGAACAGCATCAACCCTGGCTGGACTGAAATGGGAGACCACAAAAGGTCCTCAACCCATTTCAAATCCAGCACCAGACAAACGCCTAACAGTCTCCCTGACTGGTCAGACATCAATATATCTGTTTAAAGGAGTCTAGTATAGGCCAGAAAAATTTAACTGTGGTTTTGCTGTTCCACAGATCAACTCTCTGTATTATCCAGCTTTTGGTATTTTTTCCATAAAGAAAAACAGTATTAGTGTCTCCCTGATTGTTCAGATACAAATATATCTGTTTGAAAGAATCTTGCGTAGGCCAGAAAAATATAATTGTGGTTTTGCAGTTCCACAGGTCAAATGTCTGTATTATCCAGCTTTTGGTAATTTTTCCGTAAAGAAAAACAGTAATAGTGTCTCCCTGATTGTTCAGACACAAATATATCTGCTTGAAAGATTCTGGTGTAGGCCAGAAAAATATAACTGTGGCTTTGCAGTTCCACGGGTCAAATCTCTGTATTGTCCTGTTTTTGGCATTTTTTGCCATAAAAAAAATGTAATAGTGTCCCCCTGACTGGTGAGACACCAATATATCTGTTTAAAAGAGTCTGGTGTAGGCCAGAAAAATGTAACTGTGGTTTTGCAGTTCCACGGTCCAAATCTATGTATTTTCCAGCTTTTGGTATTTTTTCCATAAAGAAAAACAGTAATAGTGTCTCCCTGATTTTTCAGACACAAATATATCTGTTTAAAAGATTCTAGTGTAGGACAGAAAAATATAACTGTGGTTTTGCAGTTCCACGGTTCAAATATCTGTATTGTCCAGCTTTTGGTATTTTTTCCATAAAGAAAAACAGCAATAGTGTCTCCCTGATTGTTCGGACACAAATATATCTGTTTGAAAGATTCTGGTGTAGGCCAGAAAAATATAACTGTGGTTTTCCAATTCTACTTTTCAAATCTCTGTATTATACTGTTTTTGGCATTTTTTGCCATAAAAAAAAACTGTAATAGTGTCTCCCTGACTGGTCAGACACCAATATATCTGTTTAAAAAAGTGTGGTGTAGGCCAGAAAAAAATAACTGTGGTTTTGCAGTTCCACGGTTCAAATCTCTGTATTATCCAGCTTTTGGTATTTTTTCCGTAAAGAAAAACAGTAGTAGTGTCTCCCTGATTGTTCAATCACAAATATATCTGTTTGAAAGATTCTGGTGTAGGCAAGAAAAATAAAACTGTGGTTTTGCAGTTCCACAGTTCAAATCTTTGTATTATCCAGCTTTTGGAATTTTTTCCGTAAAGAAAAACAGTAATGGTGTCTCCCTGATTGTTCAGACTCAAATATATCTGTTTGAAAGATTCTGGTGTAGGCCAGAAAAATATAACTGTGGTTTTGCAGTTCCACTGTTCAAATCTCTGTACTATCCTGTTTTTGGCATTTTTTGCTGTAAAAAAAAACTGTAATAGTGTCTCCCTGTCTGGTCAGACACCACTATATCTGTTTAAAAGAGTCTGGAGTAGGCCAGAAAAATATAACTGTGGTTTTGCAGTTCCAAGTGACAAATCTCTGTATTATCCTGTTTTTGGTATTTTTTGCCTTAAAAAAAAACCGTAATAGTGTCTCCCTGACTGGTCAGACACCAATATATCTCTTTAAAAGAGTCTGGTGTAGGCCAGAAAAATATATCTGTGGTTTTGCAGCTCCACGGTTCAAATCTCTGTATTATCCAGCTTTTGGTATTTGTTCCATAAAGAAAAACAATAATAGTGTCTCCCTGATTGTTCAGACACAAATATATCTGTTTGAAAGATTCTGGTGTAGGACAGAAAAATATAACTGTGGTTTTGCAGTTCCACGGGTCAAATCTCTGTATTATCCTGTTTTTGGCATTTTTTGCTGTAAAAACACCTGTAATAGTGTCTCCCTGACTGGTTAGACACCAATATATCTGTTTAAAAGAGAGTGGTGTTGGCCAGAAAAATATAACTGTGGTTTTTCAGTTCCATGGTTCAAATCTCTGTATTATCCAGCTTTTGGTATTTTTTCCATAAAGAAAAACAGTAATAGTGCCTCCCTGATTGTTCAGACACTAATAAATCTGTTTGAAAGATTCTGGTGTAGGCCAGAAAAATATAACTGTGGTTTTGCAGTTCCATGGGTCAAATCTCTGTATTATCCTGCTTTTTGCATTTTTTGCCGTAAAACAAAACCGTAATAGTGTCCCCCTTACTGGTCAGACACCAATATATCTGTTTAAAAGAGGGTGGTGTAGGCCAGAAAAATGTAACTGTGGTTTTGCAGTTCCACGGTTCAAATCTCTGTATTTTCCAGCTTTTGGTATTTTTTCCGTAAAGAAAAACAGTAATAGTGTCTCCCTGATTGTTCAGACACAAATATATCTGTTTGAAAGATTCTGATGTAGGCCAGAAAAATATGACTCTGGTTTTTCAGTTCCACGATTCAAATCTCTGTATTATCCAGCTTTTGGTATTTTTTTCATAAAGAAAAACAGTAATAGTGTCTCCCTGATTTTTCAGACACAAATATATCTGTTTGAAAGATACTGGTGTAGGTCAGAAAAATATAACTGTGGTTTTGCAGTTCCACGGTTCAAATCTCTGTATTATCCAGCTTTTGTTTTTTTTTCCGTAAAGAAAAACAGTAATAGTGTCTCCCTGATTGTTCAGACACAAATATATCTGTTTGAAAGATTCTGGTGTAGGCAAGAAAAATATAACTGTGGTTTTGCAGTTCCACAGTTCAAATCTCTGTATTATCCAGCTTTTGGAATTTTTTCCGTAAAGAAAAACAGTAATGGTGTCTCCCTGATTGTTCAGACACAAATTTATCTGTTTGAAAGATTCTGGTGTAGGCCAGAAAAATATAACTGTGGTTTTGCAGTTCTACTGTTCAAATCTCTGTACTATCCTGTTTTTGGCATTTTTTGCTGTAAAAAAAACTGTAATAGTGTCTCCCTGACTGGTGAAACACCAATATATCTGTTAAAAAGAGTCTGGAGTAGGCCAGAAAAATATAGCTGTGGTTTCGCAGTTCCAAGTTTCAAACTCTGTATTATCTTGTTTTTGGTATTTTTTTTCCTTAAAAAAAAACCTGTAATAGTGTCTCCCTGACTGGTCAGACACCAATATATCTGTTTGAAAGAGTCTAGTGTAGGCCAGAAAAATATAACTGTGGTTTTGCAGTTCCACGGTTCAAATCTCTGTATTATCCAGCTTTTGGTATTTTTCCGTAAAGAAAAACAATAATAGTGTGTCCCTGATTGTTCAGACACAAATATATCTGTTTGAAAGATTCTGGTGTAGGACAGAAAAATATAACTGTGGTTTTGCAGTTCCACGAGTCAAATCTCTGTATTATTCTGTTTTTGGCATTTTTTGCTGTAAAAAAAACTGTAATAGTGTCTCCCTGACTGGTTAGACACCAATATATCTGTTTAAAAGAGAGTGGTGTAGGCCAGAAAAATATAACTGTGGTTTTTCAGTTCCACGGTTCAAATCTCTGTATTATCCAGCTTTTGGATTTTTTTTTCATAAAGAAAAACAGTAATAGTGTCTCCCTGATTGTTCAGACACAAATAAATCTGTTTGAAAGATTCCGCTGTAGGCCAGAAAAATATAACTGTGGTTTTGCAGTTCCACGGGTCAAATCTCTGTATTATCCTGCTTTTGGCATCTTTTACCGTAAAACAAAACCGTAATAGTGTCACCCTTACTGGTCAGACACCAATATATCTGTTTAAAAGAGTCTGGTGTAGGCCAGAAAAATTTAACTGTGGTTTTCCAGTTCCACGGTTCAAATCTCTGTATTATCCAGCTTTTGGTATTTTTTCCGTAAAGAAAAACAGTAATGGTGTCTCCCTGATTGTTCAGACACAAATATATCTGTTTGAAAGATTCTGGTGTAAGCCAGAAAAATATAACTGTGGTTTTGCAGTTCCACTGTTCAAATCTCTGTACTATCCTGTTTTTGGCATTTTTTGCTGTAAAGAAAAACTGTAATAGTGTCTCCCTGACTGGTGAGACACCAATATATCTCTTTAAAAGAGTCTGGAGCAGGCAAGAAAAATATAACTGTGGTTTTGCAGTTCCAAGTTTCAAATCTCTGTATTATCTTGTTTTTGGTATTTTTTGCCTTAAAAAAAACCCGTAATAGTGTCTCCCTGACTGGTCAGAAAAAAATATATCTGTTTAAAAGAGTGTGGTGTAGGCCAGAAAAATACAACTGTGGTTTTTCAGTTCCATGGTTCAAATCTCTGTATTATCCAGCTTTTGGTATTTTTTCCATAAAGAAAAACAGTAATAGTGTCTCCCTGATTGTACAGACACAAATAAATCTGTTTGAAAGATTCCGCTGTAGGCCAGAAAAATATAACTGTGGTTTTGCAGTTCCACTGGTCAAATCTCTGTATTATCCTGCTTTTGTCATTTTTTGCATTAAAACAAAACTGTAATAGTGTCCCCCTTACTGGTCAGACACCAATATATCTGTTTAAAAGAGTCTGGTGTAGGCCAGAAAAATTTAACTGTGGTTTTGCAGTTCCACCGTTCAAATCTCTGTATTATCCAGCTTTTGGTATTTTTTCAGTAAAGAAAAACAGTAATAGTGTCTCCCTGATTGTTCAGACCCAAATATATCTGTTTGAAAGATTCTCGTGTAGGCCAGAAAAATATAACTATGGTTTTGCAGTTCCAAAGTTCAAATCTCTGTACTATCCTGTTTTTGGCATTTTTTGCTGTAAAAAAACTGTAATAGTGTCTCCATGACTGGTCAGAAACCTATATATCTGTTTAAAAGAATCTGGAGTACGCCAGAAAAATATAACTGTCGTTTTGCAGTTCCATGGGTCAAATCTCTGTATTGTCCTGTTTTTGGCATTTTTTGCCATAAAAAAAACACTAATAGTGTCCCCCTGACTGGTGAGACACCAATATATCTGTTTAAAAGAGTCTGGTGTAGGCCAGAAAAATGTAACTGTGGTTTTGCAGTTCCACGGTTCAAATCTCTGTATTATCCAGCTTTTGGTATTTTTTCCATAATGAAAAACAGTAATAGTGTCTCCCTGATTTTTCAGACACAAATATATCTGTTTAAAAGATTCTGGTGCAGGCCAGAAAAATATAACTGTGGTTTTGCAGTTCCACAGTTCAAATCTCTGTATTATCCAGCTTTTGGTATTTTTTCCGTAAAGAAAAACAGCAATTGTGTCTCCCTGATTGTTCAGACACAAATATATCTGTTTGAAAGATTCTGGTGTAGGCCAGAAAAATATAACTGTGGTTTTGCAGTTCCACTTTTCAAATCTCTGTATTAAACTGTTTTTGGCATTTTTTGCCATAAAAAAAACTGTAATAGTGTCTCCCTGACTGGTCAGACACCAATATATCTGTTTAAAAAAGTGTGGTGTAGGCCAGAAAAATATAACTGTGGTTTTGCAGTTCCACCGTTCAAATCTTTGTATTATCCATCTTTTGTTTTTTTTTCCGTAAAGAAAAACAGTAACAGTGTCTCCCTGATTGTTCAGACACAAATATATCTGTTTGAAAGATTCTTGTGTAGGCAAGAAAAATAAAACTGTGGTTTTGCAGTTCCACAGTTCAAATCTCTGTATTATCCAGCTTTTGGAATTTTTTCTGTAAAGAAAAACAGTAATGGTGTCTCCCTGATTGTTCAGACACAAATATATCTGTTTGAAAGATTCTGGTGTAAGCCAGAAAAATATAACTGTGGTTTTGCAGTTCCACTGTTCAAATCTCTGTACTATCCTGTTTTTGGCATTTTTTGCTGTAAAAAAAAACTGTAATAGTGTCTCCCTGACTGGTGAGACACCAATATATCTCTTTAAAAGAGTCTGGAGTAGGCAAGAAAAATATAACTGTGGTTTGGCAGTTCCAGGTTTCAAATCTCTGTATTATCCTGTTTTTGGTATTTTTTGCCTTAAAAAAAACCCGTAATAGTGTCTCCCTGACTGGTCAGAAAAAAATATATCTGTTTAAAAGAGTGTGGTGTAGGCCAGAAAAATACAACTGTGGTTTTTCAGTTCCATGGTTCAAATCTCTGTATTATCCAGCTTTTGGCATTTTTTCCATAAAGAAAAACAGTAATAGTGTCTCCCTGATTGTTCAGACACAAATAAATCTGTTTGAAAGATTCCGCTGTAGGCCAGAAAAATATAACTGTGGTTTTGCAGTTCCACTGGTCAAATCTCTGTATTATCCTGCTTTTGGTATTTTTTGCCGTAAAACAAAACCGTAATAGTGTCCCCCTTACTGGTCAGACACCAATATATCTGTTTAAAAGAGTCTGGTGTAGGCCAGAAAAATTTAACTGTGGTTTTCCAGTTCCACGGTTCAAATCTCTGTATTATCCAGCTTTTGGTATTTTTTCCGTAAAGAAAAACAGTAATAGTGTCTCCCTGATTGTTCAGACACAAATATATTTGTTTGAAAGATTCTGGTGTAGGCCAGAAAAATATAACTATGGTTTTGCAGTTCCACAGTTCAAATCTCTGTACTATCCTGTTTTTGGCATTTTTTGCTGTAAAAAAAAAACTGTAATTGTGTCTCCCTGACTGGTCAGAATCCTATATATCTGTTTAAAAGAGTCTGGTGTAGGCCAGAAAAATGTAACTGTGGTTTTGCAGTTCCACGGTTCAAATCTCTGTATTATCCAGCTTTTGGTATTTTTTCCATAATGAAAAACAGTAATAGTGTCTCCCTGATTTTTCAGACACAAATATATCTGTTTAAAAGATTCTGGTGCAGGCCAGAAAAATATAATTGTGGTTTTGCAGTTCCACGGTTCAAATCTCTGTATTATCCAGCTTTTGGTATTTTTTCCGTAAAGAAAAACAGCAATAGTGTCTCCCTGACTGGTCAGGCACCAATATATCCGTTTAAAAAAGTGTGGTGTAGGCCAGAAAAATATAACTGTGGTTTTGCAGTTCCACCATTCAAATCTTTGTATTATCCATCTTTTGTTTTTTTTTCCGTAAAGAAAAACAGTAACAGTGTCTCCCTGATTGTTCAGACACAAATATATCTGTTTGAAAGATTCTTGTGTAGGCAAGAAAAATAAAACTGTGGTTTTGCAGTTCCACAGTTCAAATCTCTGTATTATCCAGCTTTTGGATTTTTTTCCGTAAAGAAAAACAGTAATGGTGTCTCCCTGATTGTTCAGACACAAATATATCTGTTTGAAAGATTCTGGTGTAGGCCAGAAAAATATAACTATGGTTTTGCAGTTCCACAGTTCAAATCTCTGTACTATTCTGTTTTTGGCATTTTTTGCTGTAAAAAAAAAACTGTAATAGTGTCTCCCTGACTGGTCAGAATCCTATATATCTGTTTAAAAGATTCTGGAGTAGGCCAGAAAAAAATAACTGTGGTTTTGCAGTTCCACGGTTCAAATCTCTGTATTATCCAGCTTTTGGTATTTTTTCCATAAAGAAAAACAGTTATAGTGTCTCCCTGATTGTTCAGTCACAAATATATCTGTTTGAAAGATTCTGGTGTAGGCCAGAAAAATATAACTGTGGTTTTGCAGTTCCACGGGTCAAATCTCTATATTATCCTTTTTTTGGCATTTTTTGCTATAAAAAAAATGTAATAGTATCCCCCTGACTGGTCAGACACCAATATATCTGTTTAAAAGAATCTGGTGTACGCCACATAACTATAACTGTGATTTTGCAGTTCCACGGGTCAAATCTCTGTAATATCCTTATTTTGGCATTCTTTGCGGTAAAAAAATAACTGTAATAGTGTCTCCCTGACTGGTCAGACACCAATATATCTGTTTAAAAGTGTCCGCTGTAGGTTAGAAAAATATAATTGAGGTTTTGCAATTCCACAGGTCAAATCTCTGTATTATCCTGTGTATTTTCCTGTTTTTGGCATTTTTTCCCATAAAAAAATACTGTAATAATGTCTACCTGACGGGTCAGACACCAATATATCTGTTTAAAAGCTTCTGATGCAGGCCAGAAAAATATAACTGTGGTTTTGCAGTTCCACGGTTCAAATCTCTGTATTATCCAGCTTTTGGTATTTTTTCCGTAAAGAAAAACAGCAATAGTGTCTCCCTGATTGTTCAGACACAAATATATCTGTTTGAAAGATTCTGGTGTAGGCCAGAAAAACATTACTGTGGTTTTGCAGTTCCACTTTTCAAATCTCTGTATTATACTGTTTTTGGCATTTTTCTCCATAAAAAAAACTGTAATAGTGCCTCCCTGACTGGTCAGACACCAATATATCTGTTTAAAAAAGTGTGGTGTAGGCCAGAAAAATATAACTGTGGTTTTGCAGTTCCACCGTTCAAATCTTTGTATTATCCATCTTTTGTTTTTTTTTCCGTAAAGAAAAACAGTAACAGTGTCTCCCTGATTGTTCAGACACAAATATATCTGTTTGAAAGATTCTTGTGTAGGCAAGAAAAATAAAACTGTGGTTTTGCAGTTCCACAGTTCAAATCTCTGTATTATCCAGCTTTTGGATTTTTTTCCGTAAAGAAAAACAGTAATGGTGTCTCCCTGATTGTTCAGACACAAATATATCTGTTTGAAAGATTCTGGTGTAAGCCAGAAAAATATAACTGTGGTTTTGCAGTTCCACTGTTCAAATCTCTGTACTATCCTGTTTTTGGCATTTTTTGCTGTAAAGAAAAACTGTAATGGTGTCTCCCTGACTGGTGAGACACCAATATATCTCTTTAAAAGAGTCTGGAGTAGGCAAGAAAAATATAACTGTGGTTTTGCAGTTCCAAGTTTCAAATCTCTGTATTATCTTGTTTTTGGTATTTTTTGCCTTAAAAAAAACCCGTAATAGTGTCTCCCTGACTGGTCAGAAAAAAATATATCTGTTTAAAAGAGTGTGGTGTAGGCCAGAAAAATACAACTGTGGTTTTTCATTTCCATGGTTCAAATCTCTGTATTATCCAGCTTTTGGTATTTTTTCCATAAAGAAAAACAGTAATAGTGTCTCCCTGATTGTACAGACACAAATAAATCTGAAAGATTCCGCTGTAGGCCAGAAAAATATAACTGTGGTTTTGCAGTTCCACTGGTCAAATCTCTGTATTATCCTGCTTTTGGCATTTTTTGCCGTAAAACAAAACTGTAATAGTGTCCCCCTTACTGGTCAGACACCAATATATCTGTTTAAAAGAGTCTGGTGTAGGCCAGAAAAATTTAACTGTGGTTTTGCAGTTCCACCGTTCAAATCTCTGTATTATCCAGCTTTTGGTATTTTTTCAGTAAAGAAAAACAGTAATAGTGTCTCCCTGATTGTTCAGACCCAAATATATCTGTTTGAAAGATTCTGGTGTAGGCCAGAAAAATATAACTATGGTTTTGCAGTTCCAAAGTTCAAATCTCTGTACTATCCTGTTTTTGGCATTTTTTGCCGTAAAAAAACTGTAATAGTGTCTCCATGACTGGTCAGAAACCTATATATCTGTTTAAAAGAATCTGGAGTAGGCCAGAAAAATATAACTGTCGTTTTGCAGTTCCATGGGTCAAATCTCTGTATTGTCCTGTTTTTGGCATTTTTTGCCATAAAAAAAACACTAATAGTGTCCCCCTGACTGGTGAGACACCAATATATCTGTTTAAAAGAGTCTGGTGTAGGCCAGAAAAATGTAACTGTGGTTTTGCAGTTCCACGGTTCAAATCTCTGTATTATCCAGCTTTTGGTATTTTTTCCATAATGAAAAACAGTAATAGTGTCTCCCTGATTTTTCAGACACAAATATATCTGTTTAAAAGATTCTGGTGCAGGCCAGAAAAATATAATTGTGGTTTTGCAGTTCCACGGTTCAAATCTCTGTATTATCCAGCTTTTGGTATTTTTTCCGTAAAGAAAAACAGCAATAGTGTCTCCCTGACTGGTCAGGCACCAATATATCTGTTTAAAAAAGTGTGGTGTAGGCCAGAAAAATATAACTGTGGTTTTGCAGTTCCACCATTCAAATCTTTGTATTATCCATCTTTTGTTTTTTTTTCCGTAAAGAAAAACAGTAACAGTGTCTCCCTGATTGTTCAGACACAAATATATCTGTTTGAAAGATTCTTGTGTAGGCAAGAAAAATAAAACTGTGGTTTTGCAGTTCCACAGTTCAAATCTCTGTATTATCCAGCTTTTGGATTTTTTTCCGTAAAGAAAAACAGTAATGGTGTCTCCCTGATTGTTCAGACACAAATATATCTGTTTGAAAGATTCTGGTGTAGGCCAGAAAAATATAACTATGGTTTTGCAGTTCAACAGTTCAAATCTCTGTACTATTCTGTTTTTGGCATTTTTTGCTGTAAAAAAAAAACTGTAATAGTGTCTCCCTGACTGGTCAGAATCCTATATATCTGTTTAAAAGATTCTGGAGTAGGCCAGAAAAAAATAACTGTGGTTTTGCAGTTCCACGGTTCAAATCTCTGTATTATCCAGCTTTTGGTATTTTTTCCATAAAGAAAAACAGTTATAGTGTCTCCCTGATTGTTCAGTCACAAATATATCTGTTTGAAAGATTCTGGTGTAGGCCAGAAAAATATAACTGTGGTTTTGCAGTTCCACGGGTCAAATCTCTATATTATCCTTTTTTTGGCATTTTTTGCTATAAAAAAAATGTAATAGTATCCCCCTGACTGGTCAGACACCAATATATCTGTTTAAAAGAATCTGGTGTACGCCACATAACTATAACTGTGATTTTGCAGTTCCACGGGTCAAATCTCTGTAATATCCTTATTTTGGCATTCTTTGCGGTAAAAAAATAACTGTAATAGTGTCTCCCTGACTGGTCAGACACCAATATATCTGTTTAAAAGTGTCCGCTGTAGGTTAGAAAAATATAATTGAGGTTTTGCAATTCCACAGGTCAAATCTCTGTATTATCCTGTGTATTTTCCTGTTTTTGGCATTTTTTCCCATAAAAAAATACTGTAATAATGTCTACCTGACGGGTCAGACACCAATATATCTGTTTAAAAGCTTCTGATGCAGGCCAGAAAAATATAACTGTGGTTTTGCAGTTCCACGGTTCAAATCTCTGTATTATCCAGCTTTTGGTATTTTTTCCGTAAAGAAAAACAGCAATAGTGTCTCCCTGATTGTTCAGACACAAATATATCTGTTTGAAAGATTCTGGTGTAGGCCAGAAAAACATTACTGTGGTTTTGCAGTTCCACTTTTCAAATCTCTGTATTATACTGTTTTTGGCATTTTTCTCCATAAAAAAAACTGTAATAGTGCCTCCCTTACTGGTCAGACACCAATATATCTGTTTAAAAAAGTGTGGTGTAGGCCAGAAAAATATAACTGTGGTTTTGCAGTTCCACCGTTCAAATCTTTGTATTATCCATCTTTTGTTTTTTTTTCCGTAAAGAAAAACAGTAACAGTGTCTCCCTGATTGTTCAGACACAAATATATCTGTTTGAAAGATTCTTGTGTAGGCAAGAAAAATAAAACTGTGGTTTTGCAGTTCCACAGTTCAAATCTCTGTATTATCCAGCTTTTGGATTTTTTTCCGTAAAGAAAAACAGTAATAGTGTCTCCCTGATTGTACAGACACAAATAAATCTGAAAGATTCCGCTGTAGGCCAGAAAAATATAACTGTGGTTTTGCAGTTCCACTGGTCAAATCTCTGTATTATCCTGCTTTTGGCATTTTTTGCCGTAAAACAAAACTGTAATAGTGTCCCCCTTACTGGTCAGACACCAATATATCTGTTTAAAAGAGTCTGGTGTAGGCCAGAAAAATTTAACTGTGGTTTTGCAGTTCCACCGTTCAAATCTCTGTATTATCCAGCTTTTGGTATTTTTTCAGTAAAGAAAAACAGTAATAGTGTCTCCCTGATTGTTCAGACCCAAATATATCTGTTTGAAAGATTCTGGTGTAGGCCAGAAAAATATAACTATGGTTTTGCAGTTCCACGCTTCAAATCTCTGTATTATCCAGCTTTTGGTATTTTTTCCGTAAAGAAAAACAGTAATAGTGTCTCCCTGATTGTTCAGACACAAATATATCTGTTTGAAAGATTCTGGTGTAGGCCAGAAAAATATAACTATGGTTTTGCAGTTCCAAAGTTCAAATCTCTGTACTATCCTGTTTTTGGCATTTTTTGCTGTAAAAAAAAACTGTAATAGTGTCTCCCTGACTGGTGAGACACCAATATATCTCTTTAAAAGAGTCTGGAGTAGGCAAGAAAAATATAACTGTGGTTTTGCAGTTCCAGGTTTCAAATCTCTGTATTATCCTGTTTTTGGTATTTTTTGCCTTAAAAAAAACCCGTAATAGTGTCTCCCTGACTGGTCAGAAAAAAATATATCTGTTTAAAAGAGTGTGGTGTAGGCCAGAAAAATACAACTGTGGTTTTTCAGTTCCATGGTTCAAATCTCTGTATTATCCAGCTTTTGGTATTTTTTCCATAAAGAAAAACAGTAATAGTGTCTCCCTGATTGTTCAGACACAAATAAATCTGTTTGAAAGATTCCGCTGTAGGCCAGAAAAATATAACTGTGGTTTTGCAGTTCCACTGGTCAAATCTCTGTATTATCCTGCTTTTGGCATTTTTTGCCGTAAAACAAAACCGTAATAGTGTCCCCCTTACTGGTCAGACACCAATATATCTGTTTAAAAGAGTCTGGTGTAGGCCAGAAAAATTTAACTGTGGTTTTCCAGTTCCACGGTTCAAATCTCTGTATTATCCAGCTTTTGGTATTTTTTCCGTAAAGAAAAACAGTAATAGTGTCTTCCTGATTGTTCAGACACAAATATATTTGTTTGAAAGATTCTGGTGTAGGCCAGAAAAATATAACTATGGTTTTGCAGCTCCACAGTTCAAATCTCTGTACTATCCTGTTTTTGGCATTTTTTGCTGTAAAAAAAAAACTGTAATTGTGTCTCCCTGACTGGTCAGAATCCTATATATCTGTTTAAAAGAGTCTGGTGTAGGCCAGAAAAATGTAACTGTGGTTTTGCAGTTCCACGGTTCAAATCTCTGTATTATCCAGCTTTTGGTATTTTTTCCATAATGAAAAACAGTAATAGTGTCTCCCTGATTTTTCAGACACAAATATATCTGTTTAAAAGATTCTGGTGCAGGCCAGAAAAATATAATTGTGGTTTTGCAGTTCCAAGGTTCAAATCTCTGTATTATCCAGCTTTTGGTATTTTTTCCGTAAAGAAAAACAGCAATAGTGTCTCCCTGACTGGTCAGGCACCAATATATCCGTTTAAAAAAGTGTGGTGTAGGCCAGAAAAATATAACTGTGGTTTTGCAGTTCCACCATTCAAATCTTTGTATTATCCATCTTTTGTTTTTTTTTCCGTAAAGAAAAACAGTAACAGTGTCTCCCTGATTGTTCAGACACAAATATATCTGTTTGAAAGATTCTTGTGTAGGCAAGAAAAATAAAACTGTGGTTTTGCAGTTCCACAGTTCAAATCTCTGTATTATCCAGCTTTTGGATTTTTTTCCGTAAAGAAAAACAGTAATGGTGTCTCCCTGATTGTTCAGACACAAATATATCTGTTTGAAAGATTCTGGTGTAGGCCAGAAAAATATAACTATGGTTTTGCAGTTCCACAGTTCAAATCTCTGTACTATTCTGTTTTTGGCATTTTTTGCTGTAAAAAAAAAACTGTAATAGTGTCTCCCTGACTGGTCAGAATCCTATATATCTGTTTAAAAGATTCTGGAGTAGGCCAGAAAAAAATAACTGTGGTTTTGCAGTTCCACGGTTCAAATCTCTGTATTATCCAGCTTTTGGTATTTTTTCCATAAAGAAAAACAGTTATAGTGTCTCCCTGATTGTTCAGTCACAAATATATCTGTTTGAAAGATTCTGGTGTAGGCCAGAAAAATATAACTGTGGTTTTGCAGTTCCACGGGTCAAATCTCTATATTATCCTTTTTTTGGCATTTTTTGCTATAAAAAAAATGTAATAGTATCCCCCTGACTGGTCAGACACCAATATATCTGTTTAAAAGAATCTGGTGTACGCCACATAACTATAACTGTGATTTTGCAGTTCCACGGGTCAAATCTCTGTAATATCCTTATTTTGGCATTCTTTGCGGTAAAAAAATAACTGTAATAGTGTCTCCCTGACTGGTCAGACACCAATATATCTGTTTAAAAGTGTCCGCTGTAGGTTAGAAAAATATAATTGAGGTTTTGCAATTCCAAAGGTCAAATCTCTGTATTATCCTGTGTATTTTCCTGTTTTTGGCATTTTTTCCCATAAAAAAATACTGTAATAATGTCTACCTGACGGGTCAGACACCAATATATCTGTTTAAAAGCTTCTGATGCAGGCCAGAAAAATATAACTGTGGTTTTGCAGTTCCACGGTTCAAATCTCTGTATTATCCAGCTTTTGGTATTTTTTCCGTAAAGAAAAACAGCAATAGTGTCTCCCTGATTGTTCAGACACAAATATATCTGTTTGAAAGATTCTGGTGTAGGCCAGAAAAACATTACTGTGGTTTTGCAGTTCCACTTTTCAAATCTCTGTATTATACTGTTTTTGGCATTTTTCTCCATAAAAAAAACTGTAATAGTGCCTCCCTGACTGGTCAGACACCAATATATCTGTTTAAAAAAGTGTGGTGTAGGCCAGAAAAATATAACTGTGGTTTTGCAGTTCCACCGTTCAAATCTTTGTATTATCCATCTTTTGTTTTTTTTTCCGTAAAGAAAAACAGTAACAGTGTCTCCCTGATTGTTCAGACACAAATATATCTGTTTGAAAGATTCTTGTGTAGGCAAGAAAAATAAAACTGTGGTTTTGCAGTTCCACAGTTCAAATCTCTGTATTATCCAGCTTTTGGATTTTTTTCCGTAAAGAAAAACAGTAATGGTGTCTCCCTGATTGTTCAGACACAAATATATCTGTTTGAAAGATTCTGGTGTAAGCCAGAAAAATATAACTGTGGTTTTGCAGTTCCACTGTTCAAATCTCTGTACTATCCTGTTTTTGGCATTTTTTGCTGTAAAGAAAAACTGTAATGGTGTCTCCCTGACTGGTGAGACACCAATATATCTCTTTAAAAGAGTCTGGAGTAGGCAAGAAAAATATAACTGTGGTTTTGCAGTTCCAAGTTTCAAATCTCTGTATTATCTTGTTTTTGGTATTTTTTGCCTTAAAAAAAACCCGTAATAGTGTCTCCCTGACTGGTCAGAAAAAAATATATCTGTTTAAAAGAGTGTGGTGTAGGCCAGAAAAATACAACTGTGGTTTTTCAGTTCCATGGTTCAAATCTCTGTATTATCCAGCTTTTGGTATTTTTTCCATAAAGAAAAACAGTAATAGTGTCTCCCTGATTGTACAGACACAAATAAATCTGAAAGATTCCGCTGTAGGCCAGAAAAATATAACTGTGGTTTTGCAGTTCCACTGGTCAAATCTCTGTATTATCCTGCTTTTGGCATTTTTTGCCGTAAAACAAAACTGTAATAGTGTCCCCCTTACTGGTCAGACACCAATATATCTGTTTAAAAGAGTCTGGTGTAGGCCAGAAAAATTTAACTGTGGTTTTGCAGTTCCACCGTTCAAATCTCTGTATTATCCAGCTTTTGGTATTTTTTCAGTAAAGAAAAACAGTAATAGTGTCTCCCTGATTGTTCAGACCCAAATATATCTGTTTGAAAGATTCTGGTGTAGGCCAGAAAAATATAACTATGGTTTTGCAGTTCCAAAGTTCAAATCTCTGTACTATCCTGTTTTTGGCATTTTTTGCCGTAAAAAAACTGTAATAGTGTCTCCATGACTGGTCAGAAACCTATATATCTGTTTAAAAGAATCTGGAGTAGGCCAGAAAAATATAACTGTCGTTTTGCAGTTCCATGGGTCAAATCTCTGTATTGTCCTGTTTTTGGCATTTTTTGCCATAAAAAAAACACTAATAGTGTCCCCCTGACTGGTGAGACACCAATATATCTGTTTAAAAGAGTCTGGTGTAGGCCAGAAAAATGTAACTGTGGTTTTGCAGTTCCACGGTTCAAATCTCTGTATTATCCAGCTTTTGGTATTTTTTCCATAATGAAAAACAGTAATAGTGTCTCCCTGATTTTTCAGACACAAATATATCTGTTTAAAAGATTCTGGTGCAGGCCAGAAAAATATAATTGTGGTTTTGCAGTTCCACGGTTCAAATCTCTGTATTATCCAGCTTTTGGTATTTTTTCCGTAAAGAAAAACAGCAATAGTGTCTCCCTGACTGGTCAGGCACCAATATATCCGTTTAAAAAAGTGTGGTGTAGGCCAGAAAAATATAACTGTGGTTTGGCAGTTCCACCATTCAAATCTTTGTATTATCCATCTTTTGTTTTTTTTTCCGTAAAGAAAAACAGTAACAGTGTCTCCCTGATTGTTCAGACACAAATATATCTGTTTGAAAGATTCTTGTGTAGGCAAGAAAAATAAAACTGTGGTTTTGCAGTTCCACAGTTCAAATCTCTGTATTATCCAGCTTTTGGATTTTTTTCCGTAAAGAAAAACAGTAATGGTGTCTCCCTGATTGTTCAGACACAAATATATCTGTTTGAAAGATTCTGGTGTAGGCCAGAAAAATATAACTATGGTTTTGCAGTTCCACAGTTCAAATCTCTGTACTATTCTGTTTTTGGCATTTTTTGCTGTAAAAAAAAAACTGTAATAGTGTCTCCCTGACTGGTCAGAATCCTATATATCTGTTTAAAAGATTCTGGAGTAGGCCAGAAAAAAATAACTGTCGTTTTGCAGTTCCACGGTTCAAATCTCTGTATTATCCAGCTTTTGGTATTTTTTCCATAAAGAAAAACAGTTATAGTGTCTCCCTGATTGTTCAGTCACAAATATATCTGTTTGAAAGATTCTGGTGTAGGCCAGAAAAATATAACTGTGGTTTTGCAGTTCCACGGGTCAAATCTCTATATTATCCTTTTTTTGGCATTTTTTGCTATAAAAAAAATGTAATAGTATCCCCCTGACTGGTCAGACACCAATATATCTGTTTAAAAGAATCTGGTGTACGCCACATAACTATAACTGTGATTTTGCAGTTCCACGGGTCAAATCTCTGTAATATCCTTATTTTGGCATTCTTTGCGGTAAAAAAATAACTGTAATAGTGTCTCCTTGACTGGTCAGACACCAATATATCTGTTTAAAAGTGTCCGCTGTAGGTTAGAAAAATATAATTGAGGTTTTGCAATTCCACAGGTCAAATCTCTGTATTATCCTGTGTATTTTCCTGTTTTTGGCATTTTTTCCCATAAAAAAATACTGTAATAATGTCTACCTGACGGGTCAGACACCAATATATCTGTTTAAAAGCTTCTGATGCAGGCCAGAAAAATATAACTGTGGTTTTGCAGTTCCACGGTTCAAATCTCTGTATTATCCAGCTTTTGGTATTTTTTCCGTAAAGAAAAACAGCAATAGTGTCTCCCTGATTGTTCAGACACAAATATATCTGTTTGAAAGATTCTGGTGTAGGCCAGAAAAACATTACTGTGGTTTTGCAGTTCCACTTTTCAAATCTCTGTATTATACTGTTTTTGGCATTTTTCTCCATAAAAAAAAACTGTAATAGTGCCTCCCTAACTGGTCAGACACCAATATATCTGTTTAAAAAAGTGTGGTGTAGGCCAGAAAAATATAACTGTGGTTTTGCAGTTCCACCGTTCAAATCTTTGTATTATCCATCTTTTGTTTTTTTTTCCGTAAAGAAAAACAGTAACAGTGTCTCCCTGATTGTTCAGACACAAATATATCTGTTTGAAAGATTCTTGTGTAGGCAAGAAAAATAAAACTGTGGTTTTGCAGTTCCACAGTTCAAATCTCTGTATTATCCAGCTTTTGGATTTTTTTCCGTAAAGAAAAACAGTAATGGTGTCTCCCTGATTGTTCAGACACAAATATATCTGTTTGAAAAATTCTGGTGTAAGCCAGAAAAATATAACTGTGGTTTTGCAGTTCCACTGTTCAAATCTCTGTACTATCCTGTTTTTGGCATTTTTTGCTGTAAAGAAAAACTGTAATGGTGTCTCCCTGACTGGTGAGACACCAATATATCTCTTTAAAAGAGTCTGGAGTAGGCAAGAAAAATATAACTTTGGTTTTGCAGTTCCAAGTTTCAAATCTCTGTATTATCTTGTTTTTGGTATTTTTTGCCTTAAAAAAAACCCGTAATAGTGTCTCCCTGACTGGTCAGAAAAAAATATATCTGTTTAAAAGAGTGTGGTGTAGGCCAGAAAAATACAACTGTGGTTTTTCAGTTCCATGGTTCAAATCTCTGTATTATCCAGCTTTTGGTATTTTTTCCATAAAGAAAAACAGTAATAGTGTCTCCCTGATTGTACAGACACAAATAAATCTGAAAGATTCCGCTGTAGGCCAGAAAAATATAACTGTGGTTTTGCAGTTCCACTGGTCAAATCTCTGTATTATCCTGCTTTTGGCATTTTTTGCCGTAAAACAAAACTGTAATAGTGTCCCCCTTACTGGTCAGACACCAATATATCTGTTTAAAAGATTCTGGTGTAGGCCAGAAAAATTTAACTGTGGTTTTGCAGTTCCACCGTTCAAATCTCTGTATTATCCAGCTTTTGGTATTTTTTCAGTAAAGAAAAACAGTAATAGTGTCTCCCTGATTGTTCAGACCCAAATATATCTGTTTGAAAGATTCTGGTGTAGGCCAGAAAAATATAACTATGGTTTTGCAGTTCCACGCTTCAAATCTCTGTATTATCCAGCTTTTGGTATTTTTTCCGTAAAGAAAAACAGTAATAGTGTCTCCCTGATTGTTCAGACACAAATATATCTGTTTGAAAGATTCTGGTGTAGGCCAGAAAAATATAACTATGGTTTTGCAGTTCCCAAGTTCAAATCTCTGTACTATCCTGTTTTTGGCATTTTTTGCTGTAAAAAAAATGTAATAGTGTCTCCATGACTGGTCAGAAACCTATATATCTGTTTAAAAGAATCTGGAGTAGGCCAGAAAAATATAACTGTCGTTTTGCAGTTCCATGGGTCAAATCTCTGTATTATCCTGTTTTTGGCATTTTTTGCTGTAAAAAATTACCCGTAATAGTGTCTCCCTGACTGGTCAGACACCAATATATCTGTTTAAAAGAGTCTGGTGTAGGACAGAAAAATATAACTGTGGTTTTGCAGTTCCACGGTTCAAATCTCTGTATTATCCAGCTTTTGCTATTTTTTCCATAAAGAAAAACAGTAATAGTGTCTCCCTGATTGTTCAGACACAAATATATCTGTTTGAAAGATTCTGGTGTAGGGCAGAAAAATATAACTGTGGTTTTGCAGTTCCACGGGTCAAATCTCTGTATTATCCTTTTTTTGGCATTTTTTGCTATAAAAAAATGTAATAGTGTCCCCCTGACTGGTAAGACACCAATATATCTGTTTAAAAGAATCTGGTGTACGCCACATAACTATAACTGTGGTTTTGCAGTTCCACGGTTCAAATCTCTGTAATATCCTTATTTCGGCATTCTTTGCGGTAAAAAAATAACTGTAATAATGTCTCCCTGACTGGTCAGCCACCAATATATCTGTTTAAAAGTGTGTGGTGTAGGTCAGAAAAATATTATTGTGGTTTTGCATTTCCACGGGTCAAATCTCTGTATTATCCTGTGTATTTTCCTGTTTTTGGCATTTTTTGCCATAAAAAAATACTGTAATAGTGTCTACCTGACGGGTCAAACACCAATATATTTGTTTAAAAGTGTCTGGTGTAGGACAGAAAAATATAACTGTGGTTTTGCAATTCCACGATTCAAATCTCTGTATTATCCAGCTTTTGGTATTTTTTCCGTAAAGAAAAACATTAATAATGTCTCCCTGATTGTTAAGACACAAAGATATCTGTTTGAAAGATTCTGGTGTAGGCCAGAAATATATAACTGTGGTTTTGCAGTTCCATGGTTCGAATCTCTGTAGTATCCAGCTTTTGGTATTTTTTCCGTAAAGAAAAACAGTAATAGTGTCTCCCTGATTGTTCAGACACAAATATATCTGTTTGAAAGATTCTGGTGTAAGCCACATAACTGTAACTGTGGTTTTGCAGTTCCACGGGTCAAATCTCTGTATTATCCTTTTTTTGGCTTTCTTTGCGGTAAAATTTTTTTTAATAGTGTCTCCCTGACTGGTCAGACACCAATATATCAGTTTAAAAGTGTCTGGTGTAGGCCAGAAAAATATAACTGTGGTTTTGCAGGTCCACGTTTCAAATCTCTGTATTATCCTGTGTATTATCCTGTTTTTGGCATTTTTTGCCGTAAAAAAATACTGTAACAGTGTCTCCCTGACTGGTCAGACACCAATATATCTGTTTAAAAGAGTTTGGTGTAGGCCAGAAAAATATAACTGTGGTTTTGCAGTTCCACGATTCAAATCTCTGTATTATCCATCTTTTGGTATTTTTTCCGCAAAGAAAAACAGTAATAGTGTCTCCCTGATTGTTAAGACACAAATATATCTGTTTGAAAGATTCTGGTGTAGGCCTGAAAAATATAACTGTGGTTTTGTAGTCCCACGTTTCAAATCTCTGTATTATCCTGTTTTTGGCATTTTTTGCCATAAAAAAAAACAATAATAGCGTCTCCCTGACTGGTCAGACACCAATATATCTGATTTAAAAAGTCTGTAGTAGGCCAGAAAAATATAACTGTGTGTTTGCAGTTCCACGGTTCAAATCTCTGTATTATCCAGCTTTTGGTATTTTTTCCATAAAGAAAAACAGTAACAGTATCTCCCTGATTGTTCAGACACAAATATATCTGTTTGAAAGATTCAGGTTGTAATGCACACGCCCGGGCTGAGCGGCGTGTGCGTGTGATTCCACTGGACCGTGCCGGAGAGTGAGTGCCTGGAGGGGCGTAACTAGGTATTCACCCGATCCGACCAGGGTCGCACGACGGCATACGACGCCAGTGCACCAAGGAGGAACCGAGCAGAGGGACCAGGTGCTACTCCAGGACAGACCCCGGACACGGCTGTTGACCCACACAGGGGAATACAGGAACAGACTGGTTAGGCTGGCACACAGACTGGTGTGAATAGTAAGACACGACTGGTATGCAGGCAGGCGGGTATGCAGGCAGGGGGGTACAGGCAAGCACGGCTAGAGTGCAGACAGGAAGGCACTAGCAGGTAGGAACACAGGCGGGATAGGACCCAGTACACACTGGGACTCTGGAACAGAACCACAGATGTGGCGGACAAACACAGCAGAGTGAGGCCGCCCAGAGAGGTGAGCGAGAGCAGGGCAGGACGAGACCGCCCGGAGCGGTGAGCAAGAGCAGGGCAGGACGAGACCGCCTGGAGCGGTGAGCAAGAGCAGGGCAGGACGAGACCGCCTGGAGCAGTGAGCAAGAGCAGGGCAGGACGAGGCCGCCTGGAGCGGTGAGCAAGAACAGAGCAGGACGAGACCGCCTGGAGCGGTGAGAGAGACCGCCTGGAGCGGTGAGCAAGAGCAGAGCAGGACGAGACCACCTGGAGCGGTGAGCAAGAGCAGAGCAGGACGAGACCGCCTGGAGCGGTGAGCAAGAGCAGAGCAGGATGAGACCGCCTGGAGCGGTGAGCAAGAGCAGAGCAGGACGAGACCACCTGGAGCGGTGAGCAAGAGCAGAGCAGGACGAGACCACCTGGAGCGGTGAGCAAGAGCAGAGTAGGACAAGGCCGCCAGGAGCGTTGAGCAAAGGGTCAGAGCTGAGCGAGACTGCCGGAGCAGTGAGCAAGGAGTCAGAGCAGGACGAGGCCGCCTGGAGCAGTGAGCAAGGAGTCAGAGCAAGACTGCCGGAGCAGCGAGCAAAAGGATAAGAGCGGAGCGAGACTGCCGGAGCAGTGAGCAAAAGGGTCAGAGCGGAGCAAGGCTGCCGGAGCAGTGAGCAAAAGAGTCAGAGCGGAGCAAGGCGGCCGTAGCAGTGAGCAAGGAGTCAGAGCAGGACGGACAGGGCTCTGTTCACACGGAACAGACAGGAAGGGAAAGGCAGAGCCAGACACCCACAGGGCACCCGCAGTGAAGCAGCGAGTGCACCACAAACTCACAAACGGGAGTACAGAGACAACAAGCAGGAGTTAGGTACGAGTTCAGACTCTGCAGAAAAAGGAAAGGAATGGACATAGAGGCAAAACAGGTAAAGGATAGGAGAGAGTTCAGACTGGAACTGAGTGTACGGAAGAGACCGACACTGCAGCGGGATACAGGAGCGGGTCTGGGAATACGGCCCCCAGAGAGGCGGGACGAACAGGCAAGGAGCGTGTTCAGACAGGACAGACAAGATACAGGAGCGGGTCTAGGTAATCGGCCCCTAGAAGGCGGGAGGAACAGGCTAGGAGCGTGTTCAGACAGGCCTGGAAATACAGCCTCCAGGATAGGCATACAAGAGAACACAGAACGGGACCTGGCACCTTCAGAGTGCAAGCACACACTGAATGAAACACAATGCTCAGGCAGGGATTGATTGGAGCAGCTGGGTTATATACCAGGTGACAGACAGCAATAGGCTGAGGACGCACAAGGGGTGTGACCCACAGCAGGTACAAATAGCAGGAAGTGATCGGGCACCGCCCTTAAGCAGCAGAAACAGACACAAACAGACAGCATGGAGGGAAGCCAGAGAGACATTCTGGACTGGAGATCAAGTGCGCACTCTTGCACAGTGGGAGATGGACCACTATGCAAGGACGCCACCAGGTATGTTACAGTACCCCCCCCTTACGCCCCCTCTTCTTCAGGCCTGCCAGAATCTTCCGCAGGGAATTCGAGGGCCAATCCTTCACTTCAAGGAGATCACTTCCACTGTCCACAGGAAAAACTGGTCTCATCTGGTTAGCTAGGATGCTACCTCCTATCCAGCCATCCTCAGCAACAGACGAAACGGGTGGAGTACCAGGAACAGCACACAAGGAAGTCTCTCTCCACATATTTTCAGGTGGCAACCCAGAGGGTACAGGAGACAACTGGAAGTCCTCCACCAGGTTGGAGGGTAGCAGAGACTTGGGGGTAATCTCTGCTTCGAGGTACATCTTGTCAAATTCACAGGAAGAAATAGACGGGTTATCAGGTACAGGGTGAGAAAAAGTCACTGTCTCTTTGTTATCTGGTGGTACCCCGGAGGAGTCAGGAAACAACTGGAGGTCCTCTGCCGGGTCAGAAGAGTGCAGAGGCTCAGGGAAAACATCTGCTTCAGAGTACACTAGGTCGGACTCACTGGACGAAGCAGGCGAGGTATCGGGTACCGAGTATTGGAAAGTCTCTGTCCATTCACCACCAGGTGGCACCCCGAAGGGTACTGGAGACAACTGGAGGTCCTCTGCCTGGTCAGAGGGGTGTAGAGACTCATGGGTAACCTCTGCTTCAGAGTACACTAGGTCGGACTCACTGAACGAAGCAAGCGAGGTATCAGATCCAGGATATAGGAAAGTCTCTGTCCATTCACCACCAGGTGGCACCCCGAAGGGTTTTGGAGACAACTGGAGGTCCTCCGCCTGGTCGGAGGGGTGTAGAGACTCGGGAATAACGTCTGCTTTGGAGTACACTAGGTGGGACTCACTGGACGAAGCGAGCAAGGTATCAGTTACAGAGTATAGGACCATCTCTGTCCTTTCGCTACCAGGTAGCACCCCAAAGGGCTCAGGAGACAACTGGAGGTCCTCCGCCAGGTCGGAGGGGTGAAGAGACTCATGGGTAACCTCTGCTTCAGAGTACACTAGGTCGGACTCGTTGGATGAAGCAGCCGAGGTATCAGGTACCGAGTATAGGAAAGTCTCTGTCCATTCGCTACCAGGTAGCACCCCAAAGGGTTCAGGAGACAACTGGAGATCCTCCGCCTGATCGGAGGGGTGTAGAGACTCAGGGGTAACCGCTGCTTCGGAGAACACTAGGTCGGACTCACTGGACGAAGCGGGCGAGGTATCAGGTGCAGGGTATAGGGAAGTCTCTCTCCAATTGTCCTCAAGTGGTATCTCGGGGGATTCAGGAGGCAACAGGGGGTCCTCCGGTGTGAATTCTGGGTGGGCAGCAGTCTCTTCGGGCAGGAGAACTGGTGCACTACCCACGCACATTACCCGTTGGGGCTTCTCCGGGATACAGGGAGATGAAGCTTCAGTAGGGACTTCAAGGTTGGGATCAGGAGGTCTCAGGGAGGACAGACCCTGGCGTGACGGCTTGCCTCTACATCTAGCACGTCTGGACTGCCTCTTGAGGTTGGGAGAAGTATTCCGGAGAGTGTAGTCACCCTGTGAGGATTCTGGGTGGGCAGTAGTCTCATTGGGCTGGAGGACTATTGCGCTACCCACACACATTATCCATCGGGGCTGCTCCGGGATACTGGGAAGTGAAGCTTCAGCAGGAGCCTCCGGGTTAGGATCATCGAAGACCATTAGAAAGGCCACCAGGAAGGCCATTATGTCTAGGACGATAGGATCCTGTGCGTCCCATAGGGGAATGATCCAATTCAAGGCATTACCCGCTAGGTAAGACATCATGAATCCCACCTTAACCCGATCTGTGGGAAAACATAGAGGGTAGAACTTGAAGTGTAGCATGCATTGCTCCACAAATGCACGACTCTGTCTTGGATCCCCATGGTAACGTGGCGGATCCGCAGGAACGAGAGCTGATAGATCCATCTGGACGGGTGCGTAATTCGCCTGGAACTCAGCTAAGGAAAATTTTTTTTATTTATTTATTTTTAATGCACGTATTCGCTGGAAAACATCTCAGAGAGCGAAGGCCGTGGGGCTCAACGGGAACCATGGCCTGAGCATGCTGTAATGCACACGCCCGGGCTGAGCGGCGTGTGCGTGTGATTCCACTGGACCGTTCCGGAGAGTGAATGCCTGGAGGGGCGTAACTAGGTATTCACCCGATCCGACCAGGGTCGCACGACGGCATACGACGCCAGTGCATCAAGGAGGAAGCGAGCAGAGGGACCAGGTGCTACTCCAGGACAGACCCCGGACACGGCTGTTGACCCACACAGGGGAACACAGGAACAGAGTGGTTAGGCTGGCACACAGACTGGTGGGAATAGGCTGGCACGACTGGTATGCAGGCAGGCGGGTATGCAGGCAGGGGGGTACAGGCAAGCACGGCTAGAGTGCAGACAGGAAGGCACTAGCAGGTAGGAACACAGGCGGGATAGGACCCAGTACACACTGGGACTCTGGAACAGAACCACAGATGTGGCGGACAAACACAGCAGAGTGAGGCCGCCCAGAGAGGTGAGCGAGAGCAGGGCAGGACGAAACCGCCCGGAGCGGTGAGCAAGAGCAGGGCAGGACGAGACCGCCTGGAGCGGTGAGCAAGAGCAGGGCAGGACGAGATCGCCTGGAGCGGTGAGCAAGAGCAGGGCAGGACGAGACCGCCTGGAGCGGTGAGCAAGAACAGAGCAGGACGAGACCGCCTGGAGCGGTGAGCGAGACCGCCTGGAGCGGTGAGCAAGAGCAGAGCAGGACGAGATCGCCTGGAGCGGTGAGCAAGAGCAGAGCAGGACGAGACCGCCTGGAGCGGTGAGCAAGAGCAGAGCAGGACGAGACCACCTGGAGCGGTGAGCAAGAGCAGAGCAGGACGAGACCGCCTGGAGCGGTGAGCAAGAGCAGAGCAGGACGAGGCCGCCAGGAGTGGTGAGCAAAGGGTCAGAGCTGAGCGAGACTGCCGGGGCAGTGAGCAAGGAGTCAGAGCAGGACGAAGCCGTCTGGAGCAGTGAGTAAGGAGTCAGAGCAAGACTGCCGGAGCAGTGAGCAAAAGGATAAGAGCGGAGCGAGACTGCCGAAGCAGTGAGCAAAAGGGTCAGAGCAGAGCAAGGCTGCCGGAGCAGTAAGCAAAAGGGTCAGAGCGGAGCAAGGCTGCCGGAGCAGTGAGCAAAAGGGTCAGAGCGGAGCAAGGCTGCCGGAGCAGTGAGCAAGGAGTCAGAGCAGGACGGACAGGGCTCTGTTCACACGGAACAGACAGGAAGGGAAAAGCAGAGCCAGACACCCACAGGGCACCCGCAGTGAAGCAGCGAGTGGACCACAAACTCACAAACGGGAGTACAGAGACAACAAGCAGGAGTTAGGTACGAGTTCAGACTGCAGAAAAAGGAAAGGAACGGACATAGAGGCAAAACAGGTAAAGGATAGGACAGAGTTCAGACTGGAACTGAGTGTACGGAAGAGACCGACACTGCAGCGGGATACAGGAGCGGGTCTGGGAATACGGCCCCCAGAGAGGCGGGACGAACAGGCAAGGAGCGTGTTCAGACAGGACAGACAAGATACAGGAGCGGGTCTAGGTAATCGGCCCCTAGAAGGCGGGAGGAACAGGCTAGAAGCGTGTTCAGACAGGCCTGGAAATACAGCCTCCAGGATAGGCAGACAAGAGAACACAGAACGGGACCTGGCACCTTCAGAGTGCAAGCACACACTGAATGAAACACAATGCTCAGGCAGGGATTGATTGGAGCAGCTGGGTTATATACCAGGTGACAGACAGCAATAGGCTGAGGACGCACAAGGGGTGTGACCCACAGCAGGTACAAAAAGCAGGAAGTGATCGGGCGCTGCCCTTAAGCAGCAGAAACAGGCACAAACAGACAGCATGGAGGGAAGCCAGAGAGACATTCTGGACAGGAGATCAAGTGCGCGCTCTTGCACAGTGGGAGATGGACCACTATGCAAGGACGCCGCCAGGTATGTTACACAGGTGTAGGCCAGAAAAATATAACTGTGGTTTTGCAGTTCCGCGGTTCAAATCTCCATATTATCCAGCTTTTGGTATTTTTTCCGTAAAGAAAAGCAGTAATAGTGTCTCCCTGATTGTTCGGACACAAATATATCTGTTTGAAAGATTCTGGTGTAGGCTAGAAAAATATAACTGTGGTTTTTCAGGTCCACGGGTCATATCTCTGTATTTTCCTGTTTTTGTCATTTTTTGCCATAAAAAAACTGTAATAGTGTCTTCCTGACTGGTCAGACAACAATATATCTGTTTAAAAGAGAATGGTGTAGGCCAGAAAAATATAACTGTGGTTTTACAGTTCCACGGTTCAAATCTCTGTCTTATCCTGTTTTTGGCATTTTTTGCCGCAAAAAAACCCCGTAATAGTGTCTCCCTGACTGGTCAGACACCAATATATCTGTTTAATAGAGTGTGGTGTAGGCCAGAAAAATATAACTGTGATTTTGCAGTTCCACGGTTCAAATCTCTGTATTATCCAGCTTTTGGTATTTTTTCCATAAAGAAAAACAGTAACAGTATCTCCCTGATTGTTCAGACACAAATATATCTGTTTGAAAGATTCTGGTGTAGGCCAGAAAAATATAACTGTGGTTTTGCAGTTCCACTGTTCAAATCTCTGTATTATCCAGCTTTTGGCATTTTTTCCGTAAATAAAAATAGTAATAGTCTCTCACTGATTGTTCAGACACAAATATTTCTATTTGAAAGATTCTGGTGTAGGCTAGAAAAATATAACTGTGGTTTTGCAGTTCCATGGTTCAAATCTCTGTATTATCCTGTTTTGGGCATTTTTTTGCCATAAAAAAAACTGTAATAGTGTCTCCCTGATTATTCAGACACAAATATATCTGTTTGAAAGATTCTGGTGTAGGCCAGAAAAATATAACTGTGGTTTTGCAGTTCCATGGTTCAAATTTCTGTATTATCCTGTTTTTGGCCTTTTTTGCTGTAAAAAAAAACTGTAATAGTGTCTCTCTGACTGGTCAGACACCAATATATCTGTTTAAAAGAGCCTGGTGTAGGGCAGAAAAATATAACTGTGGTTTTGCAGTTCCACGGTTCAAATCTCTGTATTATCCTGTTTTTTGCATTTTTTTGCCTTAAAAAAACCCATAATAGTGTCTCCCTGACTGGTCAGACACCAATATATCTGTTTAGAAGAGTGTGGTGTAGGCCAGAAAAATATAAATGTGGTTTTGCAGCTCCACGGTTCAAATTTCTGTATTATCCAGCTTTTGGTATTTTTGTCGTAAAAAAAACTGTAATAGTGTCTACCTGACTGGTCAGACACCAATATATCTGTTTAAAAGAATCTGGAGTAGACCAGAAAAATATAACTGTGGTTTTGCAGTTCCACGGTTCAAATCTCTGTATTATCCTGTTTTTTGCATTTTTTTGCCTTAAAAAAAACCCGTAATAGTGTCTCCCTGACTGGTCAGACACCAATATATCTGTTTAGAAGAGTGTGGTGTAGGCCAGAAAAATATAAATGTGGTTTTGCAGCTCCACGGTTCAAATTTCTGTATTATCCAGCTTTTGGTATTTTTGTCGTAAAAAAAACTGTAATAGTGTCTACCTGACTGGTCAGACACCAATATATCTGTTTAAAAGAATCTGGAGTAGACCAGAAAAATATAACTGTGGTTTTGCAGTTCCACGGGTCACATCTCTGTTTTATCCTATTTTTGGCATTTTTTGCCGTAAAAAAAAACGTAATAGTGTCTCCCTGATTGTTCAGACATAAATATATCTGTTTGAAAGATTCTGGTGTAGGCCTGAAAAATATAACTGTGGTTTTCCAGTTCCACAGGTCAAATCTCTATATTATTCTGTTTTTGGCATTTTTTGCCGTAAAAAAACCTAAATAGTGTCTCCCTGACTGGTCAGACAGCCATATATCTGATTAAAAGATTCTGGTGTAGGCCAGAATAATATAACTGTGGTTTTGCAGTTTGACGTTTCAAATCTCTGTACTATCCAGCTTTTGGCATTTTTTCCGTAAAGAAAAACAGTAATAGTGTCTCCCTGATTGTTCAGACACAAATATGTCTGTTTGAAAGATTCTGGTGTAGGACAGAAAAATATAACTGTGGTTTTGCAGTTCCACGGGTCAAATCTCTGTATTATCCTGTTTTTGGCATTTTTTCCGTAAAGAAAAACAGTAATAGTGTCTGGTCAGACACAAATATATCTGTTTGAAAGATCCTGGTGTAGGCAAGAAAAATATAACTGTGGTTTTGCAGTTCCACGGTTCAAATCTTTTTATTATCCAGCTTTTGGTATTTTTTCCGTACAGAAAAACAGTAATAGTGTCTCCCTGATTGTTCAGACAGAAATATATCTGTTTGAAAGATTCTGGTGTAGGCCAGAAAAATATAACTGTGGTTTTGCAGTTCCACGGGTAAAATCTCTGTATTATCCAGCTTTTGATATTTTTTCCGTAAAGAGAAACAGTAATAGTGTCTCTCTGATTGTTCAGACACAAATATATCTGTTTGAAAGATTCTGGTGTAGGCCCGGATAATATAACTGTGGTTTTGCAGTTCCATGGGTAAAATCTCTGTATTATCCTGTTTTTGCCATTTTTTGCCGCAAAAAAAAACTGTAAAAGTGTCTACTTGACTGGTCAGACACCAATATATCTGTTTAAAAGACACTGGTATATGCCACTGAACTATAACTGTGGTTTTGCATTTCCACGGGTCAAATCTCTGTATTACCCTTTTTTTTGGCATTTTTTGCCGTAAAAAAATGTAATAGTGTCTCCCTGACTGGTCATACACCAATATATCTGTTTAAAAGATACTGGTGTAGGTCAGAAAAATATAACTGTGGTTTTGCAGTTCAACGGTTCAAATCTCTGTATTATCCAGCTTTTGGTATTTTTTCCGTAAAGAAAAACAATAATGGTATCTCCCTGATTGTTCAGACACAAATATATCTGTTTGAAAGATTCTGGTGTAGAACAGAAAAATATAACTGTGGTTTTGCAGTACCACGGGTCAAATCTCTGTGTTATCCTGTTTTTGGAATTTTTTGCCGTAAAAAAAAACTGTAATAGTGTCTCCCTGACTGGTCAGACACCAATATATCTGTTTAAAAGAGTTTGGTGTAGGCCAGAAAAATATAACTGCGGTTTGGCAGTTCCACGGGTCAAATCTCTGTACTATCCAGCTTTTGGTATTTTTTGCGTAAAGAAAAACAGTAATAGTGTCTCCCTGATTGTTCAGACACAAATACATCTGTTTGAAAGTTTCTGGTGTATTCCAGAAAAATATAACTGTGGTTTTGCAGTTCCACGGTACAAATCTCTGTATTATCCAGTTTTTGGAATTTTTTGCCGTAAAAAAAACCGTAATTGTGTCTCCCTGACTGGTCAGACACTAATATATCTGTTTAAAAGAGTCTAGTGTAGGCCAGAAAAATATAACTGTGGTTTTGCAGTTCCACATTTCAAATCTCTTTATTATCCAGCTTTTGGTATTTTTTCCGTAAAGAAAAACAGTAATAGTGTCTCCCTGATTGTTCAGACACAAATATATCTGTTTGAAAGATTCTGGTGTAGTCCAGAAAAATTTAACTGTTGCTTTGCAGTTCCACGGTTCAAATCTCTGTATTATCCAGCTTTTGGTATTTTTTCCGTAAAGAAAAACAGTAATAGTGTCTCCCTGATTGTTCAGACACAAATATATCTGTTTGAAAGATTCTGGTGTAGGCCAGAAAAATATAACTGTGGTTTTGCAGTTCCACGGTTCAAATCTCTGTATTATCCAGCTTTTGGTATTCTTTCCGAAAAGAAGAACAGTATTAGTGTCTCCCTGATTGTTCAGACACAAATATATCTGTTTGAAAGATTCTGGTGTAGGCCAGAAAAATATAACTGTTGTTGTAACGGGTCCGGGAGGCGGAACCTCTGAGCTACTATACAAGGGGGCGGCCCTTGTAAGGGAGCGGGTGGCAGTCTCTGGGTGAACGGACAGGGAGTTACGGCAAGTGATCAGGGCAGTCTCTGGGTAAGGGGTAGGTACGACCTGTGATGGCAGAGCCTCCGGGTAGGCTAGCAGGCAGATGGTAGATGTGTGCTCCCAGGTGAGCAAGCGAGAGTCTCTGGAATAGCAGGTGGTCACGGCACGTGACGGCGGAACCTCCGGGCTGGCAGGCAGGTAGGTAACGGAGAAGCGCTCCCAGGTGAGCGGGCAAGAGTCTCTGGAATGGCTGGTGGTCACCGCACGTGACAACGGGACCTCCGGGCTGGCAAGCAGGCAGGTAACGGAGATGCGCTCCCAGGTGAGCGGGCAAGAGTCTCTGAGATAGCTGGTGGTCACAGCACGTGACAACGGAGCCTCCGGGCTGGCAAGCAGGCAGGTAGCAGAGAAGCGCTCCCAGGTGAGCGGGCAAGCTGGTCCATAGACAGACTGACCGGAGTTGTAAGGCAGATCGTCGGACCTCAGGCAAGCAGGCAGGTAGCTGATGTGCGCTCCCAGGTGAGCGGACAAGTTGGTCCTTAGACAGACTGACCGGAGTTGTAAGGCAGACCGTCGGACCTCAGGCAGGCAGGCAGGTAACAAGTATTCAGGCAGGAATCAGGCAGGTAACTAGCAGGAAACTGGCAGGAAACTGGCAGGAAACTGGCAGGTAACTGGCAGGTAACTGGCAACGGGACCTGAGGGCTGAAGCACAGGTGAGACACAGGTGCAAACAACATTGCTCGGGCACCTCCATTTTGGAGGAGGTGCCTTATATATGATGAAGTCCTCCGGCCATTGGCCGGGGACTCTTTAGGGCGGCGCGCGCGGCCCCTTTAAGAGGAGGGGAGCGCGCGCGCGCCCTAAGCACAGGGGCCGGGAAGGAGCGCGCGCTGAGAGCAGAGCAGGAGGGGGACGCCGGGACGGAGCGCGCGCTGACAGCAGAGCAGGAGGAGGACGCCGGGACGGAGCGCGCGCTGACAGCAGAGCGGGGAGAGGACGCCGGGACGGAGCGCGCGCTGACAGCGGAGCGGTGAGGGGAGCAGCATCCCTGCCTAGCAGAGGGCAGGGACGCCAGCGCTACAGTTGTTTTGCAGTACCATGGTTCAAGTGTCTGTATTATCCACTTTTGGGTCTTTTTTACATAAAAAAAAAACATTTTGAGTGTGTCGTGGACTGTTCAGCCCCAAATATATTTATTAAAAAAAGTCTGGTATACGCCAGTAAATTAGAACTGTGGTTTTGCAGTTCCACGGTTCAAATCTCTGTATTATCCAGCTTTTTGTCTATTTTTCTTAAAAAAAAAAAAAATAGTGTCTCCCTGTCTGTTCAGTCACAAATAAATCTGTTTAAAAAATTCTGGTGTAGGCCAGAGAAATAGAACTGTGGTTTTCCTCTTCCATGGTTCTAATCTCCTTTTTATTACCCTTTTTCCATTGATAGTGCGAGTGTAAGCTATTTTACTTAATTTAAAATGGGCAAGGCGCGTGGCAAGGGACGTGGAGCTGGACGTTCTGGTGATGGTGCATGTAGAGGACGGGGCTGTGGCCAAGGTGAAAATGTGCCACAACCAACAGCCACATCTTCTCGCTCCCACTTCTTGACCGAATTACTAGGGAACCACACTACAACACCAGTATTGTGAACTGATCAGTGTGAACAGGTTATTAATTGGATAGCAGATAATACTTCCAGTTACCTGGGCACCACCAACTCCGGTCTGTCTTCCACACGGTCAAGTTTTAGTAGCCGTGAGTCTCGACCGCATACTCCTCCTCACCCTGATGCTCCTTCCTCCCACCATGCTGAGTGTCGTCAGACAGCAACTGATCCCACACTTGGACACTCTGAAGAGCTGTTCACTGGTCCATTTCCATATTTGTGCCCCTCGCCTGCTCCTCTTGAAGTGGTGGAAGAGGAGATCCCATGTAGCGATGCCCAAATCTTTGAACAGCCACTGCCAGAGGAAGTCGACGCTGGCAATTTGTCACAAGAGGTGGACGATGACGAGACACAATTGCCAGGAAGTGAGGAGGATCGTGGTGCGCAAGTGGAAGAGGAGGAGGTGGTGGATGATCTAGTACCTGACCCAACGTGGCAGGAGGACACGCAGAGCGAGGCCAACAGCACACATGGGGAGGGAGGCAGAGTTCCCCAACAGGCTGGAAGAAGCAGTGTGGTGGCCGCACACAGAGGCCAGGCAACTGTTCCCGGTAACAACAACACGAGGGACATTGCCAGTACAACCGGTAGGTCTTCCAGAGTCTGGAATATTTTTAAAGACTCAGCTGATAACCCCAAAAAGGCCATTTGTATCACCTCCCATGCCAGCATCAGCAGGGGTGACAAAACTACCAGCCTGACCACCACCAGCATGATCAGGCACATGGCAGCAAAGCACCCGACTTTGTGGGGCGAACCCCAGGGTCCACGACCAGTGTCAGCGGGTGTTACCACTGCTTCTTCCGCTGTTGTGCGTGTAATAGAACCCCCTGTTGTGCGTGCAAGGCAATCCCCTGTCCATACTGCATGCAAAGATGCCCCTCCTCTCAGTTTTCACTTGTTAAGGCAGTTTCTCAAGAAACAGCATCAACGTCCATGTCCCACCGCAACGATCAATTGTCCATATCCCAGACCTTTGAACGAAAGCGCAAATTCGCAGCCAATGCCCCACAGGCCACAGTCCTAATTTCGCACATTTCATGACTGCTTGCGTTGGAAATGCTGCCTTTTAGGCTGGTGGAAACGGAATCCTTCCGCAACCTTATGGCGGTGGCCGTCCCTCGGTACTCGGTCCCCAGCCGACACTTTTTTGCCTGGTGTGTCATCCCCGCACTACACAAGCACGTGTCCCAAAACATCTGCCGTACCCTAAACAACGTAGTTACTGGGAGAGTCCACCTGACAACGGACATGTGGACAAGTGCCTGTGGCCAGGGAGGGTACATCTCCCTGACGGCACACTGGGTAAACATAGTGGAAGCCGGGACCCAGTCAGACCTTGGGACGGAACACATCCTCCCCACACTGAGGATTGCGGGCCCTATGTCAGTCAGAGTTGCCCCCACAGTGTACAGCTCCTGCGCATCATCCTCCTCCTCCTCCTCATGTTCAGCCTCCATCTCAGATATCACCACATCAGTTACAAGCTGGAAGCACTGCAGTACTGCCTCCGCCAAGCGTCAACAAGCTGTGCTGAAACTCATAAGCTTAGGTGATAAACCTCACACTGCTTGTGAGTTTTGGACAGCTGTGAAAGAGCAGGCAGATCTGTGGCTGAGACCGCTGAACCTACATCCAGACATGGTCGTGTGTGACAATGGCCGTAACCTGGTGGCGGCTCTGAGGTTAGGCGAGATCACACACGTACCATGCCTGGCTCATGTGCTTAACCTCGTGGTTCAGCGGTTTCTTAAATAATACCCCGAGTTGCCAGATATGCTCATCAAAGTACGCCGTATATCAGCTTATTTTCGCAAGTTGGCTACAGCTTCCGCCGCACTTGCTGTGTTGCAGCAACGTTTGCAGCTTCTGTCACACCGACTGGTGTGTGATGTCCCCACACGTTGGAACTCTACCCTCCACATGTTGCTAAGGATTTGTGAGCAGAAGAGAGCAGTTGTGGAGTAACAGCTGCAACAAGGCCATCGATATTCAGGTCAGACTCCACACATAAGACCTCAGGAGTGGACCTGGATGTCTGACATATGTACCATCCTGACAAACTTTGAGGAGTCCACCAAGATGGTGAGTGGCGATGACGCCATCATTAGCGTCAGCATTCCACTTGTCTGTCTTTTGCAACGCTCTCTGCAGAGAATTAAAGAGGAGGCATTGCAGCCAGAGTATGATGAGATGGATCAAGAAGCCGTAGCGGGCAATTACACACAGCCCAGCCTCATCTCATCCCAACGTGCATTGGGGGACAATGAGGGAGAGGAGGAGGAGGAGGAGGAAGAACAGGAGCTTGTATCATGCGCTGTAGATGGTAGTACCTGTATAACTGTCATACCGTCGGTTCAGCGTGGGTGGCCTGATGACAGGGGGGAGGAGGAGGAGGAGGAGAGCATGGTCAGTCGTCATCTTGGTGAGGACATGGAAGTCTTGCCCGTTACCAGTCTGGCACGCATCGCTGACTTTATGTTACGATGCCTTAACCGTGACCCTCACATTGTCAAAATGTTGGGTGACAGTCATTACTGGTTTTTGACACTTTTTGACCCCCGCTACAAGGAGAACTTTCACTCTCTTATTCCTGAGATGGAGAGGTCTACAAAAATGGGGCAGTACCAGAAGGCCCTTGCTGCAGAACTGTTAAAAAATTTCCCATCTGAACACGCTAGCGGCAGAGGTCACAGTTCGTTGACCAACCAAGGCGTACAAGCGTGAGAGACGCAACTCCAATCCAGCAGAGGCAGGGGAACACTGTCAGTGTTCTGGGACAGTTTTCTGAGACCCGCACAGCTTACAGGCCCTGAGGCGCGGGGTACTCTCACAAGGAGTGGAAAGTTTCAAAAGATGGTGAGTGAGTACCTTGCTGACCGTACCAGCGTCCTCCGTGATTCCTCTGTGCCTTTTAATTATTGGGTATCCAAGCTGGACACTTGGAATCAGCTCGCTCTGTACGCCTTGGAGGTCCAGGCCTGCCCTGACGCTAGCATGTTATCGGGGCATGCTTTTAGTGCCGCTGGGGGAATTATAACTGATAAGCGCACTCGCCTGTCAACTGACAATGCTGACAAGGTGACCCTTATCAAAATGAACAAGAGTTGGATTGGGCCAGACTTCTCATCACCACCAAATGACAGCAGAGTACCATAAAGTCAAATACACTGTGTTATTTCGGGAAGTGTATTCCCATGCACCGCTTCACACCCACACACGGGTATATGCTTCCTCATTTCGGTTGTATTGTGCTCTTCTCCCTATCCTCAGCCTCCACCACCACTATACCACCAGGGTGACCTTGGTCCGTGTTGCCAGCATTGCTAGTTCCTCCGTCCTAATTTTTGGCAGCTTTTGCTTGGAAGGCATAGGCAAAGACTATGGGAGACCCACTCCCCAATAATGGGAATAAAGTTTTTAAGATGCTGCACTGCATGGCTCTTCTAAGGGGCATTAAAACCGTCTTGTTTAGCTACTGCAACCTCCACCATTCTTCCAAGTGGCATTAAAACCGTCTTCTTAAGCTACTGCGACCTCCACGTCTCTTCCAAGGGGCATTAAAACCGTCTTGTTAAGCTACTGCAACCTCCACGTCTTTTCCAAGGGGCATTAAAACCATCTTGTTAAGCTACTGCAACCGCCACGTCTCTTCCAAGGGGCATTAAAACCATTTTGTTAAGCTAATGTGACCTCCTCCACTTCTCCAAGGGGCAATAAAACCATCTTGTTAAGCTACTGCGACCTCCACCACTTCTCCAAGGGGCATTAAAACCGTCTTGTTAAGCTACTGGGACCTCCACCGCTCTTCCAAGGGTCATTAATACAGTCTTGTTAAGCTACTGTGACCTCCACCACTTTTCCAAGGGGCATTAAAACCATCTTGTTAAGCTACTGCGACCTCCACGTCTCTTCCAAGGGGCATTAAAACCGTCTTGTTAAGCTACTGCGACCTCCAAGTTTCTTCCAAGGGGCATTAAAACCATCTTGTTAAGCTACTGCGACCTCCACCGCTCTTCCAAGGGTCATTAATACCGTCTTGTTAAGCTACTGTGACCTCCACCACTTTTCCAAGGGGCATTAAAACCGTCTTGTTAAGCTACTGCGACCTCCACGTCTCTTCCAAGGGGCATTAAAACCATCTTGTTAAGCTACTGCGACCTCAAGTTTCTTCCAAGGGTCATTAAAACCATCTTGTTAAGCTACTGTGACCTCCACCACTTCTCAAAGGGGCATTAAAACCGTCTTGTTAAGCTACTGCGACCTCCACTGCTCTTCCAAGGGTCATTAAAACCATTTTGTTAAGCTACTGCGACCTCCACCACTTTTCCAAGGGGCATTAAAACCGTCTTGTTAAGCTACTACGACCTCGACGTCTCTTCCAAGGGGCATTAAAACCGTCTTGTTAAGCTACTGCGACCTCCACGTCTCTTCCAAGGGGCACTAAAACCGTCTTGTTAAGCTACTGCGACCTCCAAGTTGTTTCCAAGGGGCATTAAAACCATCTTGTAAAGCTAATGCGATCTCCACAACTCCTCCAAGGGGCATTAAAACTGTCTTGTTAAGCTACTGCAACCTCCACGACTCTTCCAAGGGGCATTAAAACCGTCTTGTTAAGCTACTGCAACCTCCACCACTTTTCCAAGGGGCATTAAAACCATCTTGTTAAGCTACTGCGACCTCCACGTCTCCTCCAACGGACATTAAAACCGTCTTGTTAAGCTACTGCGACCTTCACGTCTCTTCCAAGGGGCATTAAAACCATCTTGTTAAGCTACTGCGACCTCTACGTCTCCTCCAACAGGCATTAAAACCGTCTTGTTAAGCTACTGCGACCTTCACGTCTCTTCCAAGGGGCATTAAAACCATCTTGTTAAGCTACTCTGACCTCGACCACTTTTTTAAGGGGCATTAAAACCGTCTTGTTAAGCTACTGCGACCTCCACGTCTCTTCCAAGGGGCATTAAAACCATCTTGTTAAGCTACTGCGACCTCCACGTCTCTTCCAAGGGGGCATTAAAATCGTCTTGTTAAGCTACTGCGACCTCCACGTCTCTTCCAAGGGGCATTAAAAACATCTTGTTAAGCTACTGCAACCTCCACGTCTCTTCCAAGGTGCATTAAAACCGTCCTGTTAAGCTACTGCGACCTCCACCACTTTTCCAAGAGGTATTAAAACCTTCTTGTTAAGCTACTGCGACCTCCACGTCTATTCCAAGGGGCATTAAAACCGTCTTGTTAAGCTACTGCGACCTCCACGTCTCTTCCAAGGGGCATTAAATCTGTCTTGTTAAGCTACTGCAACCTCCACGTCTCTTCCAAGGGGCATTAAAACCGTCTTGTTAAGCTACTGCGACCTCCACGTCTCTTCCAAGGGGCATTAAAACCGTCTTGTTAAGCTACTGCGACCTCCAAGTTTCTTCCAAGGGGCATTAAAACCATCTTGTTAAGCTACTGTGACCTCCACCACTTTTCCAAGGGGCATTAAAACCATCTTGTTAAGCTACTGCGATCTCTACATCTCTTCCAAGGGGCATTAAAACTGTCTTGTTAACCCATTCTGAACTCCACAGCTCTTCCAAGGGGCATTGAATTGTTGTTTTTAATTAACTCTAACCTCCCTGACTCTTCCAACAGGCATTGAATTTCCTCCTAATTTTAGTTAGCTTTTGCTTTTCAATGAATAGGCAAACACTAAGGGAGACCCACTCCCCAATAATGGGTAGAAGGTTTTTAGTATTCTGTAATCCATGTCTGTTTCAAGGGCCATTGCAGTTCCTCATAATTTTTGGAAAGCCTTCCATTCACTGCTTAGGCCAACAGTGCACAGGAGACCCAGTTGTTATAAATGGAAAAAACGGTTTAGTTAAGGCCCTCTGACCTCCATGTCACTTCCAAGGGGCATTGGAGTGCCTCGAAATTTTTGGTAGGCATTGCACTCACTATATGTCCTATAACTGTGTAGCCGAACCACTCCTTTTGGTACAGAAACATATCCTACAAGACATGTGTGGTTTACTGGCCTGATATTGATGTGAATGGTCCCTGTTCCTCCTGCTCTTTCTCCACCACCTCCTCCATCATTCATCACCTGAAGCTTTGTTTTAATGGGAGTCATATAACTGGGATAGTAGCAGGAAAACATTCAGCAATCCTTGGAGGAGGTAGGATATGCGCCAAAACGCTGACCACCTCAGGCCTAGCAGCTACTACATACATGCGCTTGCATTCCAGGGAACAGAAAGCTAAGGAGATGGATGGCCTCATGATCATGAATAATTTGCTCGTTGTGTAGGAGGCCGATCACTGCATCCCTGGCCGCATTCCCTTGTCCTTCAAATAGGGGCGGCTGGGGACCGTTTATGGACACCTGTCCACCCCCAGGCGGCTGGGGACCGTTTATGGACACCCGGCCGCCCCCTGGCGGTGGGGGACCGAGCGTGGACACCCGGTCGCCGGGCGGCTGGCGACTTAGTATGGACACCAGGCCGCCGACGCAGCCATGACGTGGTGGCCAGATTCCGCCTCCACATGCCTAAAATGCCCAATTTCAAGTGCAAGCAAGCTAGCAGTATGGTATTGCAGCCTGGAGGTCGGTGGGTGGCAGGCTGCACACTTACGCATGCATTCCAAGAAAACAAAGCAGATGCTAACTTCTATCATCATCATGCTCCTCACCTTGGCACTCTCAACTCCCCTGATGGAGAAGCCAGTGCCCACCGGAGGAGTCTGGTTCTCTGGTGGGCTCGTCCAATGCTGCCCTAAAGCAGGCCGGGCTAAGAAAAGTGTGTGGGGGGAAGTTGACAGGAGAAATAGGGGCGGACGGGGACCGTTTATGGACACCCTGCCGCCCCCAGGCGGCTGGGAACCGTGTGTGGACACCCGGCCGCGGGGCAGCTGGGGACCGAGTATGGACACCCGGCCGCCCCCCTGGCGGCTGGGGATCGAGCGTGGACACCCGGCTGCCGGGTGGCTGGGGACTGAGTATGGATACCAGGCCGCCGACGCAGCCATGACATGGTGGCCAGATTCCGCCTACACATGCCTAAAAGGCCCAATTTCAAGTGCAAGCAAGCTAGCAGTATGGTATTGCAGCCTGGGGGTGGGTGGGTGGCAGGCTGCATACTTGCGCTTGCATTGCAAGGAATGGGGGAGGTACAATTGAACACTGCCCTGGGACAAGGACTTGCACAGGGATAGTTGCAAGTCTGCATCTTCTGATGCGGCAAGGATCACTTCTGATGGGCACACTTTTAGGCAGTGACCTGGGTGTCAGAGATGCTTCCAGGGGTCTTCCCCATGCTGTTCCTATGTCTTTTCAGCACTGTATGCATGTGTCACACAGCACATAGCCAGATAAGATTGTAAAATGTTAAAATGACATTTCCCGGTGAATGCATTTGTCACGGTTAAAAGCAATACAAAAGTGCAAAAATGCATAAAAAATGCTACTTGTGAACATAGCCCAAGGTGTGGATTAGTATTTTTGTTTTTGGTTATTTATTTTACCTTATACACAAGTCTTTACCCTGGAAAGGAAGTTCCTTAACATATTTCACAGGAAAACCGTTTCAGATTCGTTTTTGAACGTTTTATTGTGAGCCCGTAAAAGTGGCTAAATACCTCTGACCACGTTGTTGACAGCAGTGACCTGGGGGTAAGAAATGCTTCTTTGGGCAATCCCCATGCTGCCCCCGTGTCTTTTGAGCACTGTCACTATCATTTTGGGCACTTTTTAGGCTTTCTACAGACTGCCGGGGGTGCCGCCGCAAAAATGCTCGGGTCTCCCATAGACTAACATTGGGCTCGTTGCTCTGGTCGAGTATCCGAGTATCACGGCGAGCTCGGCCCGAGCTTCGAGCACCCGAGCATTTTAGTGCTCGCTCAACACTAGTTATCATCCTTCTATTACTTGCAAACACTCAAAAAATCTGAGAGACCTTTTACTCAATAGCCATCACTAGGGTCCAGGAGCAGTCAACATTTTGGAGTCAAAAGGGCAACACACCATATGGACACTGCATAGCCTGATCAAATGTGGAGAAATTAAACACCTTCAGTGACTCTCAAGGTAAGAAAAAGTATATGATTACATATTCCCCTAATTGTTATACACAGGGTGTCATATACTATGCAACATGCACAAGTCATTTGATTTTTTGATTTACATAGGTGTGAGAGAACATACTCCATTTTGTCTTTGTGTAGCCATCTTGTCTAATAACTCTTGGTTCATGATGATCAAATAACACTGCTGGGTGGAGAAGTTTCACATTATTGTTCATGCCCTAAATTCCTATTGGCTACATCTTTTGAAAAAAAGAAGCAAGACAAAAATATATCTCATACCCTACCATAATTATATATAAATGTAAAGCAAAATTGCATAATAAATATAGGGTACTTAGTGAACTATTTTTGATCAAAAAAAGTATACAAGCCGTCCCACCAGCGGCAAGGTGACCCTAAATTGGGACGGTACCTATACTGCCTATATTAAAAACCTTACTGTATATCAAAGTTGAAGTAATGCATATAAAAGGGTAGACAAATAGGACCGGGTCCCAACTCCAGACCACCTAGGCCCGTGGTAAGCGACATATATACCAATCAGCTCAACAAAGGGCATGCCACACCCTTAAATTGCACAGAATGCAAACAAGTCAAAAAACCAGACAATGTGAACTGAGGTCTAAGATGGCAGACATACAAGAAACAGAGGCATGTTCACACTAGCAAAAAAGAAGCAAGACAAAAATATATCTCAGACATCTTTTGTCTGAAAGTCTGAAAGTATTTCAGACATCTTTTGTCTGAAAGTTTCCATTGTATGGAACACTATTTATTTGCTGGACTGTGCACTTATAAACCAGAAATCCCGCTAAGTAGACCATACTAAGGTTGTGCTTTATTGATTTCTCGACATCTTGAAAAATAATTTAATATTTGTAGTTCAAAAGGCATAGAAGACAGTCAATTTCGCTCACATAGGTATGACTACAGAGTTCCAACGCAGAGTCAGAGAGCTTGTCTAAGACATATGGGTAGCCAAAGAAGCCACAACAGTGTTCGGTTGGAAGCCAATCCCCAAACATTTCAAATTTTATCTTAACTATAATGATACATTTCTGAAAGTGTGCACCGTTGATCATAAAATTCTTAATCCATGGGGAGAAAATTGGAAGCACTTACTTGCATGATGTGATGTATTTTGAATATATACATTGGATATACAGTGCTGGCCAAAAGTATTGGCACCCCTGCAATTCTGTCAGCTAATACTCAGTTTCTTCCTGAAAATGATTGCAATCACAAATTCTTTGGTATTATTCTCTTCATTTAAATTGTCTTCAATGAAAAAAACACAAAAAGAATTGTCCTAAAGCCAAATTGGATATAATTCCACACCAAACCTAAAAAAAGGGTTTGGACAAAAGTATTGGCACCCTTTGAAAAATCATGTGATGCTTCTCTAATTCGTGTAATTAACAGCACCTGTAACTTACCTGTGGCACCTAACAGGTGTTGGCAATAACTAAATCACACTTGCTGCCAGTTAACATGGATTAAAGTTGACTCAACCTCTGTCCTGTGTCCTTGTGTGTACCACATTGAGCATGGAGAAAAGAAAGAAGACCAAAGAACTGTCTGAGGACTCGAGAAACCAAATTTTGAGGAAGCATGAGCAATCTCAAGGCTACAAGTCCATCTCCAAAGACCTGAATGTTCCTGTGTCTTCCGTGCGCAGTGTCATCAAAAAGTTTAAAGCCCATGGCACTGTGGCTAACCTCCCTAGATGTGGACGGAAAAGAAAAATTGACGAGAGATTTCAACGCAAGATTGTGCGGATGGTGGATAAAGAACCTCGACTAACATCCAAACAAGTTCAAGCTGCCCTGCAGTCTGAGGGTACAACAGTGTCAACCCATACAATCCGTCGACGTCTGAATGAAAAGGGACTGTATGGTAGGATACCCAGGAAGACCCCACTTCTTACCCCGAGACATAAAAAAGCCAGGCTGGAGCTTGCCAAAACTTACCTGAGAAAGCTTAAAACGTTTTGGAAGAATGTTCTCTGGTCAGATGAGACAAAAGTAGAGCTTTTTGGGAAAAAGCATCAACATAGAGTGTACAGGAAAAAAAAAGAGGCATTCAAAGAAAAGAACACGGTCCCTACAGTCAAACATGGCGGAGGTTCCCTGATGTTTTGGGGTTGCTTTGCTGCCTCTGGCACTGGACTGCTTGACCGTGTGCATGGCATTATGAAGTCTGAAGACTACCAACAAATTTTGCAGCATAATGTAGGGCCCAGTGTGAGAAAGCTGGGTCTCCCTCAGAGGTCATGGGTCTTCCAGCAGGACAATGACCCAAAATACACTTCCAAAAGCACTATAAAATGGTTTGAGAGAAAGCACTGGAGATTTCTAAGGTGGCCAGCAATGAGTCCAGACCTGAATCCCATAGAACACCTGTGGAGAGATCTCAAAATGGCAGTTTGGAGAAGGCACCCTTCAAATATCAGGGACCTGGAGCAGTTTGCCAAAGAAGAATGGTCTACAATTCCAGCAGAGCATTGGAAGAAACTCATTGATGGTTACCGGAAGCGGTTGTTCGCAATTATTTTGGCTAAAGGTTGTGCAACCAAGTATTAGGCTGAGGGTGCCAATACTTTTGTCCGGCCCTTTTATGGAGTTTTGTGTGAAATGATCAATGATTTGATTTTTGCTTCATTCTCTTTTGTGTTTTTTCCTTGCAAGCAAATTCATTGAAGAGAATAATACCAAAGAATTTGTGATTGCAATCATTTTCAGGAAGAAACTGAGTATTATCTGACAGAATTGCAGGGGTGCCAATACTTTTTGCCAGCACTGTACCTTTCTTGTAAACCTTTATACCATACTCTCGTGGTTGGTTTTATTTTTTTTTTAATTTGAATATTTTTTGTCTGCTTATTCTTTAGGTTTTTTTTGATCATCTCTAAAGATTTGGGTTTTATTTTGTGTCTTTGTGGGTTGCTTATAAATGTTCATTTATACTGCCACCCTCTATCAGATCAAAGAACTGTACATACACTTTCATCAACAATGGAATAATCACACTCTAACTAGAGAAATCCCTCTGTATACTCTTTAGAACTTAGCTCAGGTTGTTCCATGTTGGATCAATGTACATTTTATTTACTCTTTAGTCCCTTGACAATATATCTGTCTCACATGGTCTTTTGTATACTGTAGATATTTCTTACTATGAAGCTTTTCCTGTCGGGTATGATATTTGTAGGCTGTGTGCATATACATAAATCCATGGGATTCTCATGTATACAGTGGTGGCCAAAAGTATTGGCCCCCCTGCAATTCTGTCAGATAATACTCAGTTCTTCCTGAAAATGATTGCAATCACAAATTCTTTGGTATTATTATCTTCATTTAATTTGTCTTCAATGAAAAAAACACAAAAAGAATTGTCCTAAAGCCAAAATGGATATAATTCCACACCAAACCTTAAAAAGGGGGTGGACAAAAGTATTGGCACTGTTTGAAAAATCATGTGATGCTTCTCTAATTCGTGTAATTAACAGCACCTGTAACTTACCTGTGGCACCTAACAGGTGTTGGCAATAACTAAATCACACTTGCAGCCAGTTAACATGGATTAAAGTTGACTCAACCTCTGTCCTGTGTCCTTGTGTGTACCACATTGAGCATGGAGAAAAGAAAGAAGATCAAAGAACTGTCTGAGGACTTGAGAAACCAAATTGTGAGGAAGCATGAGCAGTCTCAAGGCTACAAGTCCATCTCCAAAGACCTGAATGTTCCTGTGTCTTCCGAGCACAGTGTCATCAAGAAGTTTAAAGCCCATGGCACTGTGGCTAACCTCCCTAGATGTGGATGGAAAAGAAAAATTGACGAGAGATTTCAACGCAAGATTGTGCGGATGGTGGATATAGAACCTCGACTAACATCCAAACAAGTTCAAGCTGCCCTGCAGTCCGAGGGTACAACAGTGTCAATCCGTTCTATCCGTCGGCGTATGAATGAAAAGGGACTGTATGGTAGGATACCCAGGAAGAACCCACTTCTTACCCCGAGACATAAAAAAGCCAAGCTGGAGTTTGCCAAAACTTACCTGAGAAAGCCTAAAACGTTTTGGAAGAATGTTGTCTGGTCAGATGAGACAAAAGTAGAGCTTTTTGGGAAAAAGCATCAACATAGAGTGTACAGGAAAAAAAAAGAGGCATTCAAACAAAAGAACACGGTCCCTACAGTCAAACATGGTGGAGGTTCCCTGATGTTTTGGGGTTGTTTGCTGCCTCTGGCACTGGACTGCTTGACCGTGTGCATGGCATTATGAAGTGTGAAGACTACCAACAAATTTTGCAGCATAATGTAGGGACCAGTGTGAGAAAGCTGGGTCTCCCTCAGAGGTCATGGGTCTTCCAGCAGGACAATGACCCAAAACATATTTCCAAAAGCACTATAAAATGGTTTGAGAGAAAGCACTGGAGACTTCTAAGGTGGCCAGCAATGAGTCTAGACCTGAATCCCATAGAACACCTGTGGAGAGATCTCAAAATGGCAGTTTGAAGAAGGCACCCTTCAAATATCAGGGACCTGGAGCAGTTTGCCAAAGAAGAATGGTCTACAATTCCAGCAGAGCATTGTAAGAAACTCATTGATGGTTACCGGAAGTGGTTGTTCGCAGTTATTTTGGCTAAAGGTTGTGCAACCAAGTATTAGGCTGAGGGTGCCAATACTTTTGTCTGGCCCATTTTTGGAGTTTTGTGTGAAATGATAAATGATTTGATTTTTGCTTCATTCTCTTTTGTGTTTTTTCCTTGCAAGCAAATTAAATGAAGATAATAAGACCAAAGAATTTGTGATTGCAATCATTTTCAGGAAGAAGCTGAGTATTATCTGACAGAATTGCAGGGGTGCCAATACTTTTGGCCACCACTGTACATCCTTCCTCCAATATGCATTTTTACTACTTGTAACATCAGATTTATTTTCTACTGGTCTGGTCTATTTATGCATTTTGTTTTGTGGCTTTATTTTGTAGTAACTCATCTCTTTTATTCACCTTTTTGTCGCATGCTAAATTCATGCCTTAGCGAACTTTTTTGAATAGGTGGCAACCCTACTATAGGCGGATATTCTGTAATTTTTTTCTACACCTTAATGCACGTTATCACATTGTTATAATTGATGGATACCTCAAAGCATTGTGTTCTTTATTTTTACAGTTTATGCATTTAGTTGATGGATGTTTTTACACCACATTGTGCTTGTGTTATTTTAACGAAGTGTGGGGGGATATAAGTTTATACTTGGTCCTTCATATATCTGTATTCAATAAAACATTTTTTCATACTTTCTTGATATGTTGTGTTGAGTAATTGATAAGTTGTGTTGTTGTGTTTTTTCTTCCCACATCATTAATATTTTTTTCAACTATTATAGTTTTTACACTTTTTTTGTTTGTCATTACTGTATCTTTTTTTAATTGTTCATATTTATTTCACACTTAATTATAATCATTACACTATTTTTACACTCTATTCAATTTTTCTTTACTGTTTCATTTTCCAAATTATTAATATATCATGTTTTATTTATGTTCACATACTCCTACAATTTTCTTTTTTCCTTAATTATTATTTATTTTATTGTATTCTTTTTTACTTTATCATTTCTTATATTTAAATGTTTGTCTTTTCATTCCATGTAATTTTTGGCCACTTATTTTTCTGCTCTCTTCACCATTTTTTTCACTCTCCCCTTTTCTTTCTTTTTTCTCCTCATTGTCTGTACTTTTACATATCCACTTTTACTCTTACACTTCTCCCATTTAAGAGCAGATACTGGCGTCCTTCTGTGAGTTAACTCTCAGTGGCACAGGCATTTGATCTGTTTAAAAACCTATAAATACAGTGGGTACGGAAAGTATTCAGACCCCTTTAAAATTTTCACTCTTGGTTTCATTGCAACCATTTGGTAAATTCTAAAAAGTTTTGGTATTGGGCAGGTGATGAGCAGTGCCTGGTTTTCTCCACAAATACTGCTAATAATTATCACCAAAAAGTTCTATCTTCGTCTCATCAGACCAGAGAATCTTATTTCTCATAATCTGGGAGTCCTTCAAGTGTTTTTGAGAAAACTCTATGCGGGCTTTCATATGTCTTGCACTGAGGAGAGGCTTCCGTTGGGCCACTCTGCCATAAAGGCTCAACTGGTGGAGAGCTGCAGTGATAGTTGACTTTGTGGAACTTTCTCCCATCTCCCTACTGCATCTCTGGATCTCAGTCACTGTGATCTTGGGGTTCTTCTTTACCTCTCTCACCAAGGCTCTTCTCCCATGATTGCTCAGTTTGGCTGGACGGCCAGGTCTAGGAAGACTTCTGGTGGTCCCAAACTTCTTCCATTTAAGGATTATGGAGGCCACTGTGCTCTTAGGAACTTTGAGTAATGCAGAAATTCTTTTGTAACCTTGGCCAGATCTGTGCTTTGCCACAATTCTGTCTCTGAGCTCCTTGAGCAGTTCCTTTGAGCTCATGATTCTCATTTGGTCTGACATGCAGTGTAAGCTGTGAGGTCTTATATAAACAGGTGTGTGCCTTTCCAAATCAAGTTCTATCAGTTTAATTAAACACAGCTGGACTCCAATGAAGGAGTAGAACCATCTCAAGGAGGATCACAAAGAAATGGACAGCATGTGACTTAAATATGAGTGTCTAAGTAAAGGGTCTGAATACTTATAACCATGTGATATTTCAGTTTTTCTTTTTTAATAAATTTGCAAAAACTTCTACATTTCTGTTTTTTTTAGTCAAAATGGGGTGCAGAGTGTACTTTTATGAGAAAAAAATGAACTTTTTAGAATTTACCAAATGGCTGCCATGAAACAAAGAGTGAAAAATTTAAAGGGATCTGAATACTTTCCGTACCCACTGTAACTCAATAAAAAGATTTAACCTAAATATCAAGGAAACAGTATCCAAACTTTATCTAAATTTTATTAATTGACAATAATATTACACAAATACTGAAGAAAAAAACATTAAAAAATACCCCATAAAATCCAGATAAAAAGATCAGACAGTTTGGTCAAAAATAAATAACATCAGGGCAAATACAAATCCATCAATACAGAATAATTGGAGTATAGGAAACCACATTAACAAATGTAAATTACAGACACCTAGAGTTTATAAAGACACTAAATAATAAAGGCAGTTCATAAATACCATACATAAAAAGTCATATCAATAGATTAGTCTCAAATGAGAGGTAAAAGACCCCCTTCAGTAGAACTCACTATAGACAGATTAAATTCAGACGAGCCTATACCAACTATATACCATCATAGATAAAGACCACACTGCCCAGTACCCCGACGCACGTTTCGTATGCAACTTTGTCAGGGTGTACTGGATAGTATGGTCTTTATCAATGATGGCATATGGTGGGTATAAGTTTGGTCTGCATTTAATCTACGTATTCTACATATTGTGATTAAGAGGGAGGAGCTAAAGGCAGACACAGACATTCTACTGTAAGTTCCATAACACCAACTGTCATCTCATATCTCAGTAACGAGAAAATCTGTATTCACTGAATACAATTGAATTGATAATTCTGAGAATGAATGATCAGTCCACGGGGAGAAAGTAGCAGATTTCTCTGATAAGATAAATTACAAAGTTTTTTTTGTCACTTGTGCTTTTGAGTTGTGTAATAAATAAATAACATGACGGTTACTCCTTAAGGGAAATAAGAAGAATTTGATATTAAATTATAACACAGCATTTCATTCATACTGAAGAATTTTTAACAACGGGACACTTTCTGAGCGTCAGAGGGTACATTGCAGCTGCTTAGAGTGAAATTTAACCCAAATCACTAAAAGGCTTATTTTAAGTCTCTGTGCATGGGTCATCTACTTATACCCACAAACATATAGATGATGGCTGTATCCATTAGCTCACCCTCATCAATATCAAAAATTACAAAATATCATGACAGAAACAAACTGGTAACAAATATTCACCATTAATTCTTAATACTCTTGCGCAAAAAAGGCCAGGCTTAGCATTTTTTTAGCATGCAAGAGGAAAGGGTGTTCATCATGCAACCAGTATACCAAAACAAAAAATGTAAAACTTCACATTTATTTGGATTAACATTAAAAACTGGGAAAAAATAAAATCATGGCAGTAGGTGTCCAGACATCTGGTCTATGCTCTTCGAGAAAAGTCCTCTTAATACAGTCACATGAGCGATGATACTCTCTTCTGATAGAATCGTATAGATTAGGTAACTTTGAGTTTGAGCCGAGTGTCAGTATACTGTGATCCGATTTTTTGGAAGATATAAGCGCAAAGATATCTAAATTTAATCAACAACCAGCATCTGCATGTCACAGTAAATCTTGGAAGCCACATATTGAGATATCTTACTTGCCTCTACCAGTGGCAGTTTCAGATCTACCATACAGTGGGGTAGCACCACTTTGTGATATTTACATATCCAAAATTTGGGGTGAAGTTTAAAACACGTAGCTGCAAATCAGTGAATTTTTCACTTTCATACTATTACACATAAAGACTAGTGATGAGCGAGAATGTTCGCTACTGCTTAGTGCTCGCCCGAGTATCTCACTGCTCGACATGATCGGCGCTCACCGAATATTTACGAAGTTGCTCGGCAGGAGCTCGGGTCTCCACCCTGCATGTTTAGCGCTCTTTAGAGAGCCAATGAACATGCAGGGATTGTCTGCCACTCACTGTAATGCCGTAGCCATGTTGGTTATGGAATTACAGTGATTGACTGGCCGCACAGCATCATCAGGTCTATGTTAGACCTGGCGCCGCCTTGCTCGTCACAGTCACTCCGGAATCAGACTGTGTAGGGAGAGCTGCTGCTGAGCTAGGGAGAGATTCGCTTGTTTCTAGTTAGTGTAGGTGTAACAAATAGTGATGAGCGAGCACTAAAATGCTCGGGCGCTTGAAGCTCGGGTCGAGCACATTGGAATACTCGGGTGCTCGACCCGAGCAACGAGCCCAATGTAAGTCTATGGGAAACTCGAGCATTTTTCTGGCGGTCCCCCCCGGCGGTCTACAGAAGGTCAAAAATTGCCCAAATCGATGGGAACAGTGCTCAATTAAACGTCAGGCAGGCAAAATACATAGGCAGACAGGCAGGCAGGGTATATAGGAGGGTGCATGAAAAACATAGCAGGGAACTTGGAACACACTAGTGCCCTCTGATTTTCATGCACTCGTCTCTTTAAAAAAGCCGGCTGGCAATTCATCAGCGGCATACACCGGTACCCGACAATTTAGAACAGAAAGAATAGAGCATCACACATAGATTAGAAAGATAGAAACATGTCAGTCACATATGTATTAAGTACAGTGACAGTGTTGGTTATTGTACTTTTCATTTAGTGTTAAAATAAAGGATTTATTAAAAAAAAAAATTGCCGTCGGGTTCCCCGTAATTTTAGTTTCTAGCAGAGGTTAAGCAGATGGCTGGGGCAGATGTTTGAAGCCTGGGAAGGAGGCAATACTCACGGAGCTTCCCAGGCTACTAATATCAGCCCCCAGCTGAATACCTAGCCTTTACTAGCTATTAAAATGGGGGACCCAAAAAAAAATGACGTGGGGTCCCCCCTATTTTAATAGCTAGCAAAGGCTAGGCAGACAGCTGGGGGCTGATATTAATAGCCCAGGAAGGGTGCCATGAATATTGGCCCTCTAACAGGCTAGAAACACCAGCCGTCAGCCACCCCAGAAATGGCGCATCCATAGGATGTGCCAATTCTGGCACTTAGCCTCGCTCTTCCCACTGCCATGTAGTGGTGGCAGTGGGTTAATAGGGCTGGGGTTGATGTCAGCTTATAATGCCAGCTAACATCAAACCCAGGTTAGTAATGGAGAGGCGTCTATAAGACACCCCCATTACTAACCCCATAGTGAAAGTTAAAAAAAAACACCAACACCCAGAATAAAATCCTTTAATTGAAATTAAGACACAATACTTTAATGTTCTAAATTAAACTCTACTTACCGTACCGCCCATTCCAGCTGAAGCCAACGATCTCCTGCAATAAAAGTAAAATAATAAATCAACCTCATCCTTACCTTTCCATGGTTCCCAGGACGACTTCAACTCTGCTACATTGAGATGACAGGCTGGATCGCAGCAGGATGCTGCCATTCAGCTTGCTATGCCGCAGACACTGAGAAGCTCCTCAGTGAAGCTCCTCTGTCTGGCTGTGACGGCATCCAGATGAGCCGCATTCATGTCCAATGATCTCAGCTCACCTCATGCACGTCACTGACAGCGTGGGAGAATTCTCCTGCGCATGCGGTGCCAGCAAATTATGTCACCGCTTGAGCAGGAGAATTCTCCCACGCTGGGACCGCATTGAGATGGCAGGCTGGATGGTAGCAGAACGCTGCCATCCAGCATGCCATCCTTCAGACACACTGCGGAGCGCAAGCATGCCTGCAAGCATTCCTTATCAGGAATTTTATTTGGTAGACTAAGTGGCTGTCCAAATACATTTTCTCACAATGGAGCTGAAGATAGAGTGGCAGCAGGTGCAAGTTTCTCCAGCCTGTTAGATATTAGAGGGTGAACGGCAGCACATTGGATCAGTGGTTAGCACTGAAGACTTGAAGCGCTGGGATCCTGGGTTCAAAGCAAAGACAACATCTGCAAGGACTTTGTATGTTCTACCCGTGTTTGCGTGGGTTTCCACCTCAGTAAAAAAGCAGCCATAGAGTGTCTGGGAACCTTTCCACACACTTTTCTAAGCCAGGACTGCTTCTCGGCAGGGTTGGACGGTCCCATCAGAGAATCCTCTGGTGTGCCTTGGCTTTTACCTCAGGAAAGTTCATGATAGCGCTAACTTTGCAGCTGGTATGGGGCTCTTGAGGGGGGAGAAAGGTTAGCCCTCAGAATCAAATCCTCTGGTGGGCACAATGTTTTTCAATCTGAAACAGCTTCTCAGTGGGAGTTGTATTTCACCACAGCCATATTCTTTAGCTCGGTGAAAGGACTGGCATAGAGGGAAACTGTATCTACCCCGGCTGTAATTTCTCCGTCACCAGGTTCCGCCCATTGTCACAGTAAAAGGAGGGTCTCAGTAAAAAAATGTTCCCAATATAATGGAGCGGGTCTCCTATAAGTGGTAATGCACATGCTGTGACTGCAAGGGCTGACAAAATTTGGGAAAAAACCCACTAAGAATTTAAAGACACACAGAGCAGGGCCACAGTAACAAGTACGACATGTTCCCATTAGAAAGGAGAGAGTCTGCTATACAGTTATAGGGTATGCAGTGAGTCCAACGGTTGACAATTTTAGGAAAAACCCCACTAAGAATTTAAAGACAGACAGAGCAGGGCCACAGTAACAAGTACAGCATGTTCCCATTAGAAAGGAGAGAGTCTGCTATACAGTTATATGGTATGTAGTGAGTCCAACGGCTGACAGCTTTAGAAAAAACCCCACTAAGAATTTAAAGACACATGGAGCAGGGCCACAGTAACAAGTACGACATGTTCCCATTAGAAAGGAAAGAGTCTGCTATACAGTTATAGGGTATGCAGTGAGTCCAACGGCTGACAATTTTAGGAAAAACACCATTAAGAATTTAAAGACACATGGAGCAGGGCCACAGTAACAAGTACGACATGTTCCCATTAGAAAGGAAAGAGTCTGCTATACAGTTATAGGGTATGCAGTGAGTCCAACGGCTGACAATTTTAGGAAAAACCCCACTAAGAATTTAAAGACACATGGAGCAGGGCCACAGTAACAAGTACGACATGTTCCCATTAGAAAGGAGAGAGTCTGCCATACAGTTATAGGGTATGCAGTGAGTCCAACGGCTGACAATTTTAGGAAAAAACCAACTAAGAATTTAAAACACACCGAGCAGGGCCACAGTAACAAGGTACAACATGCTCCCATTAGAATGGAGAGAGTCTGCTATACAGTTTTATGGTATATAGTGAGTCCAATGGCTGACAATTTTAGAAAAACCCCCACTAAGAATTTAAAGACACATGGAGCAGGGCCACAGTAACAAGTACGACTTGTTCCCATTAGAAAGGAAAGAGTCTGCTATACAGTTATAGGGTATGCAGTGAGTCCAACGGCTGACAATTTTAGGAAAAACCCCACTAAGAATTTAAAGACACATTGAGCAGGGCCACAGTAACAAGGTACGACATGCTCCCATTAGAAAGGAGAGAGTCTACTATACAGTTATATGTTATGCAGTGAGTCCAACGGCTGACAATTTTAGGAAAAACCCCTCTAAGAATTTAAAGACACATGGAGCAGGGCCACAGTAACAAGTACGACATGTTCCCATTAGAAAGGAGAGAATCTGCTACACAGTTATATGTTATGCAGTGAGTCCAACGGCTGACAATTTTAGGAAAAACACCACTAAGAATTTAAAGACACATGGAGCAGGGCCACAGTAACAAGGTACGACATGTTCCCATTAGAAAGGAGGGAGTCTGCTATACAGTTATAGGGTATGCAGTGAGTCCAACGGCTGACCAATTTTAGGAAAAACCCCACTAAGAATTTAAAGACACACAGAGCAGGGCCACAGTAACAAGTACGACATATTCCCATTAGAAAGGAGAGAATCTGCTATACAGTTATATGTTATGCAGTGAGTCCAACGGCTGACAATTTTAGGAAAAACACCACTAAGAATTTAAAGACACATGGAGCAGGGCCACAGTAACAAATACAGCATGTTCCCATTAGAAAGGAGAGAGTCTGCTATAAATTTATATGGTATGTAGTGAGTCCAACGGCTGACAGCTTTAGAAAAAACCCCACTAAGAATTTAAAGACACATGGAGCAGGGCCACAGTAACAAGTACGACATGTTCCCATTAGAAAGGAAAGAGTCTGCTATACAGTTATAGGGTATGCAGTGAGTCCAACGGCTGACAATTTTAGGAAAAACACCATTAAGAATTTAAAGACACATGGAGCAGGGCCACAGTAACAAGTACGACATGTTCCCATTAGAAAGGAAAGAGTCTGCTATACAGTTATAGGGTATGCAGTGAGTCCAACGGCTGACAATTTTAGGAAAAACCCCACTACGAATTTAAAGACACATGGAGCAGGGCCACAGTAACAAGTACGACATGTTCCCATTAGAAAGGAGAGAGTCTGCTATACAGTTATAGGGTATGCAGTGAGTCCAACGGCTGACAATTTTAGGAAAAAACCAACTAAGAATTTAAAACACACCGAGCAGGGCCACATTAACAAGGTACAACATGCTCCCATTAGAATGGAGAGAGTCTGCTATACAGTTTTATGGTATGTAGTGAGTCCAATGGCTGACAATTTTAGAAAAACCCCCACTAAGAATTTAAAGACACATGGAGCAGGGCCACAGTAACAAGTACGACTTGTTCCCATTAGAAAGGAAAGAGTCTGCTATACAGTTATAGGGTATGCAGTAAGTCCAACGGCTGACAATTTTAGGAAAAACCCCACTAAGAATTAAAAGACACATTGAGCAGGGCCACAGTAACAAGGTACGACATGCTCCCATTAGAAAGGAGAGAGTCTACTATACAGATATATGTTATGCAGTGAGTCCAACGACTAACAATTTTAGGAAAAACCCCTCTAAGAATTTAAAGACACATGGAGCAGGGCCACAGTAACAAGTACGACATGTTCCCATTAGAAAGGAGAGAATCTGCTATACAGTTATATGTTATGCAGTGAGTCCAACGTCTGACAATTTTAGGAAAAACACCACTAAGAATACATGGAGCAGGGCCACAGTAACAAGGTATGACATGTTCCCATTAGAAAGGAGAGAGTCTGCTATACAGTTATAGGGTATGCAGTGAGTCCAACGGCTGACCAATTTTAGGAAAAACACCACTAAGAATTTAAAGACACACAGAGCAGGGCCACAGTAACAAGAACGACATGTTCCCATTAGAAAGGAGAGAGTCTGCTATACAGTTATAGGGTATGCAGTGAGTCCAACGGCTGACAATTTTAGGAAAAACCCCACTAAGAATTTAAAGACACACAGAGCAGAGCCACACTTTCAAGTACAGCATGTTCCCATTAGAAAGGAGAGAGTCTGCTATACAGTTATATGGTATGTAGTGAGTCCAACGGCTGACAGATTTAGAAAAAACCCCACTAAGAATTTAAAGACACATGGAGCAGGGCCACAGTAACAAGTACGACATGTTCCCAGTAGAAAGGAAAGAGTCTGCTATACAGTTATAGGGTATGCAGTGAGTCCAACGGCTGACAATTTTAGGAAAAACACCATTAAGAATTTAAAGACACATGGAGCAGGGCAACAGTAACAAGTACGACATGTTCCCATTAGAAAGGAGAGAGTCTGCTATACAGTTATAGGGTATGCAGTGAGTCCAACGGCTGACAATTTTAGGAAAAAAACAACTAAGAATTTAAAACACACCGAGCAGGGCCACAGTAAGAAGGTACAACATGCTCCCATTAGAATGGAGAGAGTCTGCTATACAGTTTTATGGTATGTAGTGAGTCCAATGGCTGACAATTTTAGAAAAACCCCCACTAAGAATTTAAAGACACATGGAGCAGGGCCACAGTAACAAGTACGACTTGTTCCCATTAGAAAGGAAAGAGTCTGCTATACAGTTATATGGTATGCAGTGAGTCCAACGGCTGACAATTTTAGGAAAAACCCCACTAAGAATTTAAAGACACATTGAGCAGGGCCACAGTAACAAGGTACGACATGCTCCCATTAGAAAGGAGATAGTCTACTATACAGTTATATGTTATGCAGTGAGTCCAACGGCTGAAAATTTTAGGAAAAACCCCTCTAAGAATTTAAAGACACATGGAGCAGGGCCACAGTAACAAGTACGACATGTTCCCATTAGAAAGGAGAGAATCTGCTATACAGTTATATGTTCTGCAGTGAGTCCAACGGCTGACAATTTTAGGAAAAACACCACTAAGAATTTAAAGACACACAGAGCAGGGCCACAGTAACAAGTACGACATGTTCCCATTAGAAAGGAGAGAATCTGCTATACAGTTATATGTTATGCAGTGAGTCCAACGGCTGACAATTTTAGGAAAAACACCACTAAGAATTTAAAGACACATGGAGCAGGGCCACAGTAACAAGGTACGACATGTTCCCATTAGAAAGGAGGGAGTCTGCTATACAGTTATAGGGTATGCAGTGAGTCCAACGGCTGACCAATTTTAGGAAAAACCCCACTAAGAATTTAAAGACACACAGAGCAGGGCCACAGTAACAAGTACGACATGTTCCCATTAGAAAGGAGAGAATCTGCTATACAGTTATATGTTATGCAGTGAGTCCAACGGCTGACAATTTTAGGAAAAACACCACTAAGAATTTAAAGACACATGGAGCAGGGCCACAGTAACAAATACAGCATGTTCCCATTAGAAAGGAGAGAGTCTGCTATACAGTTATATGGTATGTAGTGAGTCCAACGGCTGACAGCTTTAGAAAAAACCCCACTAAGAATTTAAAGACACATGGAGCAGGGCCACAGTAACAAGTACGACATGTTCCCATTAGAAAGGAAAGAGTCTGCTATACAGTTAAAGGGTATGCAGTGAGTCCAACGGCTGACAATTTTAGGAAAAACACCATTAAGAATTTAAAGACACATGGAGCAGGGCCACAGTAACAAGTACGACATGTTCCCATTAGAAAGGAAAGAGTCTGCTATACAGTTATAGGGTATGCAGTGAGTCCAACGGCTGACAATTTTAGGAAAAACCCCACTAAGAATTTAAAGACACATGGAGCAGGGCCACAGTAACAAGTACGACATGTTCACATAAGAAAGGAGAGAGTCTGCCATACAGTTATAGGGTATGCAGTGAGTCCAACGGCTGACAATTTTAGGAAAAAATCAACTAAGAATTTAAAACACACCGAGCAGGGCCACAGTAACAAGGTACAACATGCTCCCATTAGAATGGAGAGAGTCTGCTATACAGTTTTATGGTATATAGTGAGTCCAATGGCTGACAATTTTAGAAAAACCCCCACTAAGAATTTAAAGACACATGGAGCAGGGCCACAGTAACAAGTACGACTTGTTCCCATTAGAAAGGAAAGAGTCTGCTATACAGTTATAGGGTATGCAGTGAGTCCAACGGCTGACAATTTTAGGAAAAACCCCACTAAGAATTTAAAGACACATTGAGCAGGGCCACAGTAACAAGGTACGACATGCTCCCATTAGAAAGGAGAGAGTCTACTATACAGTTATATGTTATGCAGTGAGTCCAACGGCTGACAATTTTAGGAAAAACCCCTCTAAGAATTTAAAGACACATGGAGCAGGGCCACAGTAACAAGTACGACATGTTCCCATTAGAAAGGAGAGAATCTGCTATACAGTTATATGTTATGCAGTGAGTCCAACGGCTGACAATTTTAGGAAAAACACCAGTAAGAATTTAAAGACACATGGAGCAGGGCCACAGTAACAAGGTACGACATGTTCCCATTAGAAAGGAGGGAGTCTGCTATACAGTTATAGGGTATGCAGTGAGTCCAACGGCTGACCAATTTTAGGAAAAACCCCACTAAGAATTTAAAGACACACAGAGCAGGGCCACAGTAACAAGTACGACATATTCCCATTAGAAAGGAGAGAATCTGCTATACAGTTATATGTTATGCAGTGAGTCCAACGGCTGACAATTTTAGGAAAAACACCACTAAGAATTTAAAGACACATGGAGCAGGGCCACAGTAACAAATACAGCATGTTCCCATTAGAAAGGAGAGAGTCTGCTATACATTTATATGGTATGTAGTGAGTCCAACGGCTGACAGCTTTAGAAAAAACCCCACTAAGAATTTAAAGACACATGGAGCAGGGCCACAGTAACAAGTACGACATGTTCCCATTAGAAAGGAAAGAGTCTGCTATACAGTTATAGGGTATGCAGTGAGTCCAACGGCTGACAATTTTAGGAAAAACACCATTAAGAATTTAAAGACACATGGAGCAGGGCCACAGTAACAAGTACGACATGTTCCCATTAGAAACGAAAGAGTCTGCTATACAGTTATAGGGTATGCAGTGAGTCCAACGGCTGACAATTTTAGGAAAAACCCCACTACGAATTTAAAGACACATGGAGCAGGGCCACAGTAACAAGTACGACATGTTCCCATTAGAAAGGAGAGAGTCTGCTATACAGTTATAGGGTATGCAGTGAGTCCAACGGCTGACAATTTTAGGAAAAAACCAACTAAGAATTTAAAACACACCGAGCAGGGCCACAGTAAGAAGGTACAACATGCTCCCATTAGAATGGAGAGAGTCTGCTATACAGTTTTATGGTATGTAGTGAGTCCAATGGCTGACAATTTTAGAAAAACCCCCACTAAGAATTTAAAGACACATGGAGCAGGGCCACAGTAACAAGTACGACTTGTTCCCATTAGAAAGGAAAGAGTCTGCTATACAGTTATAGGGTATGCAGTGAGTCCAACGGCTGACAATTTTAGGAAAAACCCCACTAAGAATTTAAAGACACATTGAGCAGGGCCACAGTAACAAGGTACGACATGCTCCCATTAGAAAGTAGAGAGTCTACTATACAGTTATATGTTATGCAGTGAGTCCAACGACTGACAATTTTAGGAAAAACCCCTCTAAGAATTTAAAGACACATGGAGCAGGGCCACAGTAACAAGTACGACATGTTCCCATTAGAAAGGAGAGAACCTGCTATACAGTTATATGTTATGCAGTGAGTCCAACGTCTGACAATTTTAGGAAAAACACCACTAAGAATTTAAAGACACATGGAGCAGGGCCACAGTAACAAGGTACGACATGTTCCCATTAGAAAGGAGGGAGTCTGCTATACAGTTATAGGGTATGCAGTGAGTCCAACGGCTGACCAATTTTAGGAAAAACCCCACTAAGAATTTAAAGACACACAGAGCAGGGCCACAGTAACAAGTACGACATGTTCCCATTAGAAAGGAGAGAGTCTGCTATACAGTTATAGGGTATGCAGTGAGTCCAACGGCTGACAATTTTAGGAAAAACCCCACAAAGAATTTAAAGACACACAGAGCAGAGCCACACTTTCAAGTACAGCATGTTCCCATTAGAAAGGAGAGAGTCTGCTATACAGTTATATGGTATGTAGTGAGTCCAACGGCTGACAGATTTAGAAAAAACCCCACTAAGAATTTAAAGACACATGGAGCAGGGCCACAGTAACAAGTACGACATGTTCCCAGTAGAAAGGAAAGAGTCTGCTATACAGTTATAGGGTATGCAGTGAGTCCAACGGCTGACAATTTTAGGAAAAACACCATTAAGAATTTAAAGACACATGGAGCAGGGCAACAGTAACAAGTACGACATGTTCCCATTAGAAAGGAGAGAGTCTGCTATACAGTTATAGGGTATGCAGTGAGTCCAACGGCTGACAATTTTAGGAAAAAACCAACTAAGAATTTAAAACACACCGAGCAGGGCCACAGTAACAAGGTACAATATGCTCCCATTAGAATGGAGAGAGTCTGCTATACAGTTTTATGGTATGTAGTGAGTCCAATGGCTGACAATTTTAGAAAAACCCCCACTAAGAATTTAAAGACACATGGAGCAGGGCCACAGTAACAAGTACGACTTGTTCCCATTAGAAAGGAAAGAGTCTGCTATACAGTTATAGGGTATGCAGTGAGTCCAACGGCTGACAATTTTAGGAAAAACCCCACTAAGAATTTAAAGACACATTGAGCAGGGCCACAGTAACAAGGTACGACATGCTCCCATTAGAAAGGAGATAGTCTACTATACAGTTATATGTTATGCAGTGAGTCCAACGGCTGAAAATTTTAGGAAAAACCCCTCTAAGAATTTAAAGACACATGGAGCAGGGCCACAGTAACAAGTACGACATGTTCCCATTAGAAAGGAGAGAATCTGCTATACAATTATATGTTATGCAGTGAGTCCAACGGCTGACAATTTTAGGAAAAACACCACTAAGAATTTAAAGACACATGGAGCAGGGCCACAGTAACAAGGTACGACATGTTCCCATTAGAAAGGAGGGAGTCTGCTATACAGTTATAGGGTATGCAGTGAGTCCAACGGCTGACCAATTTTAGGAAAAACCCCACTAAGAATTTAAAGACACACAGAGCAGGGCCACAGTAACAAGTACGACATGTTCCCATTAGAAAGGAGAGAATCTGCTATACAGTTATATGTTATGCAGTGAGTCCAACGGCTGACAATTTTAGGAAAAACACCACTAAGAATTTAAAGACACACAGAGCAGGGCCACAGTAACAAGTACGACATATTCCCATTAGAAAGGAGAGAATCTGCTATACAGTTATATGTTATGCAGTGAGTCCAACGGCTGACAATTTTAGGAAAAACACCACTAAGAATTTAAAGACACATGGAGCAGGGCCACAGTAACAAATACAGCATGTTCCCATTAGAAAGGAGAGAGTCTGCTATACATTTATATGGTATGTAGTGAGTCCAACGGCTGACAGCTTTAGAAAAAACCCCACTAAGAATTTAAAGACACATGGAGCAGGGCCACAGTAACAAGTACGACATGTTCCCATTAGAAAGGAAAGAGTCTGCTATACAGTTATAGGGTATGCAGTGAGTCCAATGGCTGACAATTTTAGGAAAAACACCATTAAGAATTTAAAGACACATGGAGCAGGGCCACAGTAACAAGTACGACATGTTCCCATTAGAAAGGAAAGAGTCTGCTATACAGTTATAGGGTATGCAGTGAGTCCAACGGCTGACAATTTTAGGAAAAACCCCACTACGAATTTAAAGACACATGGAGCAGGGCCACAGTAACAAGGTACAACATGCTCCCATTAGAATGGAGAGAGTCTGCTATACAGTTTTATGGTATGTAGTGAGTCCAATGGCTGACAATTTTAGAAAAACCCCCACTAAGAATTTAAAGACACATGGAGCAGGGCCACAGTAACAAGTACGACATGTTCCCATTAGAAAGGAAAGAGTCTGCTATACAGTTATAGGGTATGCAGTGAGTCCAACGGCTGACAATTTTAGGAAAAACCCCACTAAGAATTTAAAGACACATTGAGCAGGGCCACAGTAACAAGGTACGACATGCTCCCATTAGAAAGGAGAGAGTCTACTATACAGTTATATGTTATGCAGTGAGTCCAACGACTGACAATTTTAGGAAAAACCCCTCTAAGAATTTAAAGACACATGGAGCAGGGCCACAGTAACAAGTACGACATGTTCCCATTAGAAAGGAGAGAACCTGCTATACAGTTATATGTTATGCAGTGAGTCCAACGTCTGACAATTTTAGGAAAAACACCACTAAGAATTTAAAGACACATGGAGCAGGGCCACAGTAACAAGGTACGACATGTTCCCATTAGAAAGGAGGGAGTCTGCTATACAGTTATAGGGTATGCAGTGAGTCCAACGGCTGACCAATTTTAGGAAAAACCCCACTAAGAATTTAAAGACACACAGAGCAGGGCCACAGTAACAAGTACGACATGTTCCCATTAGAAAGGAGAGAGTCTGCTATACAGTTATAGGGTATGCAGTGAGTCCAACGGCTGACAATTTTAGGAAAAACCCCACAAAGAATTTAAAGACACACAGAGCAGAGCCACACTTTCAAGTACAGCATGTTCCCATTAGAAAGGAGAGAGTCTGCTATACAGTTATATGGTATGTAGTGAGTCCAACGGCTGACAGATTTAGAAAAAACCCCACTAAGAATTTAAAGACACATGGAGCAGGGCCACAGTAACAAGTACGACATGTTCCCAGTAGAAAGGAAAGAGTCTGCTATACAGTTATAGGGTATGCAGTGAGTCCAACGGCTGACAATTTTAGGAAAAACACCATTAAGAATTTAAAGACACATGGAGCAGGGCAACAGTAACAAGTACGACATGTTCCCATTAGAAAGGAGAGAGTCTGCTATACAGTTATAGGGTATGCAGTGAGTCCAACGGCTGACAATTTTAGGAAAAAACCAACTAAGAATTTAAAACACACCGAGCAGGGCCACAGTAACAAGGTACAATATGCTCCCATTAGAATGGAGAGAGTCTGCTATACAGTTTTATGGTATGTAGTGAGTCCAATGGCTGACAATTTTAGAAAAACCCCCACTAAGAATTTAAAGACACATGGAGCAGGGCCACAGTAACAAGTACGACTTGTTCCCATTAGAAAGGAAAGAGTCTGCTATACAGTTATAGGGTATGCAGTGAGTCCAACGGCTGACAATTTTAGGAAAAACCCCACTAAGAATTTAAAGACACATTGAGCAGGGCCACAGTAACAAGGTACGACATGCTCCCATTAGAAAGGAGATAGTCTACTATACAGTTATATGTTATGCAGTGAGTCCAACGGCTGAAAATTTTAGGAAAAACCCCTCTAAGAATTTAAAGACACATGGAGCAGGGCCACAGTAACAAGTACGACATGTTCCCATTAGAAAGGAGAGAATCTGCTATACAATTATATGTTATGCAGTGAGTCCAACGGCTGACAATTTTAGGAAAAACACCACTAAGAATTTAAAGACACATGGAGCAGGGCCACAGTAACAAGGTACGACATGTTCCCATTAGAAAGGAGGGAGTCTGCTATACAGTTATAGGGTATGCAGTGAGTCCAACGGCTGACCAATTTTAGGAAAAACCCCACTAAGAATTTAAAGACACACAGAGCAGGGCCACAGTAACAAGTACGACATGTTCCCATTAGAAAGGAGAGAATCTGCTATACAGTTATATGTTATGCAGTGAGTCCAACGGCTGACAATTTTAGGAAAAACACCACTAAGAATTTAAAGACACACAGAGCAGGGCCACAGTAACAAGTACGACATATTCCCATTAGAAAGGAGAGAATCTGCTATACAGTTATATGTTATGCAGTGAGTCCAACGGCTGACAATTTTAGGAAAAACACCACTAAGAATTTAAAGACACATGGAGCAGGGCCACAGTAACAAATACAGCATGTTCCCATTAGAAAGGAGAGAGTCTGCTATACATTTATATGGTATGTAGTGAGTCCAACGGCTGACAGCTTTAGAAAAAACCCCACTAAGAATTTAAAGACACATGGAGCAGGGCCACAGTAACAAGTACGACATGTTCCCATTAGAAAGGAAAGAGTCTGCTATACAGTTATAGGGTATGCAGTGAGTCCAATGGCTGACAATTTTAGGAAAAACACCATTAAGAATTTAAAGACACATGGAGCAGGGCCACAGTAACAAGTACGACATGTTCCCATTAGAAAGGAAAGAGTCTGCTATACAGTTATAGGGTATGCAGTGAGTCCAACGGCTGACAATTTTAGGAAAAACCCCACTACGAATTTAAAGACACATGGAGCAGGGCCACAGTAACAAGGTACAACATGCTCCCATTAGAATGGAGAGAGTCTGCTATACAGTTTTATGGTATGTAGTGAGTCCAATGGCTGACAATTTTAGAAAAACCCCCACTAAGAATTTAAAGACACATGGAGCAGGGCCACAGTAACAAGTACGACATGTTCCCATTAGAAAGGAAAGAGTCTGCTATACAGTTATAGGGTATGCAGTGAGTCCAACGGCTGACAATTTTAGGAAAAACCCCACTAAGAATTTAAAGACACATTGAGCAGGGCCACAGTAACAAGGTACGACATGCTCCCATTAGAAAGGAGAGAGTCTACTATACAGTTATATGTTATGCAGTGAGTCCAACGACTGACAATTTTAGGAAAAACCCCTCTAAGAATTTAAAGACACATGGAGCAGGGCCGCAGTAACAAGGTACGACATGTTCCCATTAGAAAGGAGAGAGTCTACTATACAGTTATATGTTATGTATTGAGTCCAATGGCTGACAATTTTCGAAAAACCCCCACTAAGAATTTAAAGACACATGGAGCAGGGCCACAGTAACAAGTACGACATGTTCCCATTAGAAAGGAGAGAATCTGCTATACAGTTATATGTTATGCAGTGAGTCCAACGGCTGACAATTTTAGGAAAAACACCACTAAGAATTTAAAGACACATGGAGCAAGGCCACAGTAACAAGGTACGACATGTTCCCATTAGAAAGGAGGGAGTCTGCTATACAGTTATAGGGTATGCAGTGAGTCCAACGGCTGACCAATTTTAGGAAAAACCCCACTAAGAATTTAAAGACACACAGAGCAGAGCCACACTTTCAAGTACAGCATGTTCCCATTAGAAAGGAGAGAGTCTGCTATACAGTTATATGGTATGTAGTGAGTCCAACGGCTGACAGATTTAGAAAAAACCCCACTAAGAATTTAAAGACACATGGAGCAGGGCCACAGTAACAATTACGACATGTTCCCATTAGAAAGGAGAGAGTCTGCTATACAGTTATAGGGTATGCAGTGAGTCCAACGGCTGACAATTTTAGGAAAAACCCCACTAAGAATTTAAAGACACACAGAGCAGGGCCACAGTATCGACAAATTCCCATTAGAAAGGAGAGAGTCTCCCATAGTGTTGGCCTATGCAGTGAATGCAAGGGCTGCCAAAAATTTGGAGGCACTTCAATGCCCTTTGGAAGAGACGTGGAGGAGGGCCTCATAAAAAAATGTTCCCATTAGAAAGGAGCGGGCCTCCTATACTTGTTATGCCCATGCACTAAGTGTATGGGCTGACAAACATTTACCCCTGGGGTGTATACATGAACATATTGTCTAAAAAAAAAAGTTACGGGCATCATAAACACCCTTTAAAAAAATTAGGTGGGTGTTGCATCACGGACCACAGTCACCCTGGTGATATGTTGGTGGAGGATGAGGAGAAGGAGGAGGACAGGAGCGAATAGCCAAAATCAGGAAGCGTATACCCATTTGTGGGTATGAAAAGGTGCATGGGAATACACCTCCCAAGAAAAGACACTGGATTGGAGTTTATGTTACTCTGCTATCATTCGGTGGTGTTGAGAAGTCTGGCCCAATCCAGCCCTTGTTCATTTTTATAAGAGCCAGCCTGTCAGAATTTCAGTTGACAGGCGGATGCGCTTATCAGTTATGATTCCACCAGCGATACTAAAAACCCGCTCTGATAAAAGGCATAGAGAGCCAGTTCATTCCACGTATCCAGCTTGGATACCCAATAATTATAAGGCACTGCGGAATCACTGAGGACGTTGGTACGGTCGACAAGGTACTCCCTCAGCATCTTCCCAAACTTTGCACTCCTTGTGAGAGTACCCTGCGCCACAGGGCCTGTCCGATGGGAGGGTCTGAGAAAACTCTCCCAGAACCTTGACAGTGTTCCCCTGCCTCTGCTGGATTGAAGTTGTGTCTCTCTCGCCTGTACTCCTTGGTTGTCCAACGAAGTGTGCCCTCTGCCACCAGCGTTTTTGTAGCATCGGCGTCTCTGTCCCCTGACAGGCAGAGACGCCGTTCCCCTTACCTCCGTGCTCCTGGCCCGGCGTTTTCCGGCTCTCCTGCTGCTGCTGTCGGCACGCGCAGCTTCCCAGGAACTGTGCTTAGGACGAGCGCGCTCCCTCGCTCTTAAAGTGGCCATGCGAGCCATCCTAAGAAGTCCCCGGCCAATGGCTGGAGGACTTCCCATATAAAAGGCACCTCCACCAAAATGGAGGTGCCCGTGCAAGGTTGTAGCTCTGTGTACTAACTCTGCTTCAGCCCTCAGGTCCTGCTGCTAGTCTGACTACCAGTCCAGTCTGCCAGCCTGACTACTAGTCCATTCCGCCAGCCTGACTACCATTCCAGTCCGCCAGCCTGACTACCAGTCCAGTCCGCCAGCCTGACTACCGGTCCAGCCCGACAGTCTGCTTACAGCCCAGCCCGCCAGTCTGTCTATGGGCTTGGCCAGTCCGCTTACCCAGAGCCTTTACCTACCTGTCTCCCCAAGTACACTCTCCAGCCCGACGGTCTGCCTACGGTCCAAACCCACCAGTCTGTCTATGGGCCAGGCTTGCCTGCCTACCCGGAGAACGTACCAGTTATCTGCCGTGCCTACCAGCCAGCCTACTTGGAGGCTCCTGCCAGTTACCCGTGGTGTCTGCCAGTCCATCTACCCAGATCACCCGTCAGCCTGTCTGCCGTGCTCATATGCTGTACCGGTCAGTCCCTGTCTTCTGACCCGTGGGAGTCACCTGCTCTCATACAAGGACTGGTCCAGAGTAGCACCTGGTCCCTCTGCTCGGTCCTTCCCTGGTTCACGGAGTTGATTGAGCCGCCGTGCGACCTTGGTCAGTCCGAGTTGATACCTAGTTACACCCCTCTGGTCCCTCCTTGCACCGCAGCACAGAGGTTCCATCACCCGGATCCGTAACAGTTTTCAGATGGGAATTTTTTTAATAGTTCCGCAACAAGGGCCTTCTGGTACTGCAACCCTTTTTGTAGACCTGTCCACCTCAGGAATAACAGATATAAAGTTCTCCTTGTAGCGTGAGTCTAGAAGTGTCACCAACCAGTAATGACTGTCACCCCAAATTTTGAGAACGCGAGGGTCATGGGAAAGGCAGCGTAACATAAACTCGGCCATGCGTGCCAGACTGCTAACAGGCAAGACTTCCGTGTCCTCACCAAGAGGATGATTGACCATGCTCGCCTCCTCCTCCTCCTCTCTGTCCTCTGGCCATCCACCCTGAACAGAAGGTATGACAGCTGTGCAGGTAGTACCGTCTATAGTGCATGAAACTAGCTCCTGTCCTTCCTCCTCCTCCTCTTCCTCATTGTCACCCAATCCACGTTGGGATGAGATGAGGCTGGCTGTGTGTAATCAGCCTGTATGGTTCCTTGCTCCATCTCATCATGCTCCGGCTGCAATGCATCCTCTTTGATTGTGAGCAGAGAGCATTTCAGAAGACAGAGAAGCGGAATGGTGATGCTAATTATGGCATCATCGCCGATCACCATCTTGGTGGAGTCCTCAAAGTTTTGGAGGATGGTACATATGCCTGACATCCATGTCCACTCCTGAGGTCTTATGTGTGGAGTCTGAACTGAATACCGACAGCCTTTTTGATGCTGGTACTCAACAACTGCCCTCTTCTGCTCACAAATCCTTCCCAACATCTGCAGTGTAGAGTTCCAATGCGTGGGGACTAGTGTTGAGCGAGTATGTTCTATTAACCCTTTCACTGAGTATGCTCGGGCTGAGCTCCGAGTATTTACAGCTGCTCGGTGATAAGGTGCATGATTTGCAACAGTTTGACAGCTTTATTACATGTGAGGAATGCCTATTTCTTACACATTTGACTCGCCCCCTGGGCCTTAGGGCACTCGGAACTGGGCTTCAGTGTAATGATGGGGGTAGTAGTGGCAACCCGGTCCGTGGCTCAGGGTGGTGAGACCAGTGGTAGTCTACTATGTGCTTTGCAATGTCCGACTACGCCACCCGTGGATTGCGGTCAGGGAGGACCGCCGCTGCAAGGCAGACCGCTGAGGCTGATGTTGGGGATGCAGCAGGGAATAGTACAACTCCCCACGGGAGGAGTGTCGCCTCAGGGCAGTGTAATAGGATGCTGGGGGTGATGGTGCAGGCGCAGCAGTAACCACACAGAGTCCAATAATGCAGTCGAGGGTTTTTTACTGCAGATCTTATCACAGACCCACCAGGAGTACAGGGTAGGAATGGACCTGGGTGGCTGAGGGCATTCGGGCGAGCTCCGCTGGTCAGGGTGAGTGGGTAGGCCTACCGTTCTCTCTCTGCCCTTGCTGACTACCACCCCCTTTAGTGGTATGATAGCCCACGTCCCTGAGCTTGCCGTGTACTACGCCTGTATGGCTTGCGATTCGGGCCTTAGGTACCTGTAGCTTCTCCGTGCTGTATCGGTCCCTCTGTGTGGCGGAGCCTCCAGGCTTCTTGGCCAAGGGACCTGAAATCCCTTGCGGGTTGGTTATCTGCTGCAGGGCTCGCAACCCTGACAGCCTCGGATCCCAGTGTCCGGTTGTGTAGTCTCTCTCTGCCAGGACTGGCTCTCGTCACCTCTGTCCCTGTTTTCTGTTCCTCCTTTGCCTCCTGGACTCCTCAGCTGTGGCTGACCTATCCCTCTCTTCTGGGAACCCTTCTGGATGCTTCAGAAGTGGGTCCTGGTCTCCCTAACCCTGCCATCAGTACCAGTTTTTATAAGGGCAGCCTGCTCCCCCTACTGGCCTGGGACAGGAGATGCTGCATGCAAATGGTCCATGACCAGAGAACCTCCCTCCTGCTCTCAGACAAAGTCTTACAAGTTTGTGGCATCCAGGCCTGGGGTGACACACATTCCTCACATGTAATAAAGCCGTCAAACAGTCGCAAATCATGCACACCGGAGCGATTTAACCTTATCTCCAAGCAGTTGTAAATACTCGGAGCTCGGCCCTAGCATCCTCGGACAGAACATACTCACTCAACCCTAGTGGGGACATCACACACGAGTCTGGAAGCCGGAAGCTGCAAACGCTGCTGAAACACTGCAAGGGCGGCGGAAGCTGTAGCTGAATTAGCACACAGGCGGCATACATTAACAAGTAGATCTGGCAGCTCCAGGTAGGATTTGAGAAACCGCTGAACCACGAGGTTAAGCACATGGGCCAGGCATGGTACGTGTGTGAGCTCGCCTCGCCTCAGAGCCGCCACCAGGTTCCGGCCATTGTCACACACGACCATGCCTGGCTGTAGGTTCGGCGGTGTGAGCCACAGATCTGCCTGCTCTTTCAGAGCTGTCCACAACTCTTCAGTATTGTGTGGTTTTTCACCTAAGCATATTAGCTTCAGCACAGCATGCTGCCGCTTGGCCGAGGCAGTGCTGCAGTACTTCCAGCTTGTGACTGATGTGGTCATTTCGGAGATGGAGGCTGAAGAGGAGGAGGAGACTGAGGAGGATGAGGTGCCGTAGACCATAGGGGCAACCCTGATTGACCTAGGTCCTGCAATCCTTGGCGTCGGGAGGATGTGTCCCGTCCCAAGGTCAGACTGGGTCCCGGCTTTCACTATGTTAACCCAGCGTGTCGTCAGCGAGATGCACCATCCCTGCCCACAAGCACTTGTCCATGTGTCCGTGGTTAGGTGGACTTTACCGGTAACAGCATTGTTGAGAGCACGGCTAATGTTTTGGGACACGTGCTTGTGTAATGCGGGGACGGCACACCAGGAGAAATCATGGCGGCTGGGGACCGAGTACCGAGGGATGGCCGCGGCCATCATGTTGCGGAATGCTTCGTTTCCTCGAGCCTAAAAGGCAATATTTCGAGCGCAAGCAGTCGCGAAATGTGAGAATTTAGTTTTGTGGCCTGTGGGGCGTTGGCTGCATATTTGCGCTTGCGTTCCAAGGACTGGGGTATGGACAACTGAGCGCTGCACTGGGACAAGGACATGGACGTGCTTCCTGATGCTTCTACTTGAGAGTGTGCAACCACAGGTGCAGGGCAGGAGGCATCTTCGCATGCACCATGGACAGGGGATTGGCTTGCATGCACAACAGTGGAAGAAGCAATGGTGCCACCCGCAGACACTGTTCCCGGACCCTGGAGTTCGGCCCACAAAGTCGGGTGCTTTGCTGCCATGTGCCTGTTCATGCTGGTGGTGGTCAGGCTGCTAGTTTTGCAACCCCTGCTGATGCTGGCCTGGCAGGTGTTGCACATGGCTTTTTTGGGGTTATCGGCAGAGTCTTTAAAAAACAACCAGACTCGGGAAGACCTAACAGTTGTACTGGCAACTTACTTCGTGTTGGTGTTACGGGGAACGGTTGCCTGCCTTCTGTCTGCGGCCACCACACTGCTTCTTCCTGCCTGTTAGGGTGCTCTGCCTCCCTCCCCCTGTGTGCTGCTGTCCTCGCTCTGCATGTCCTCCTGCCAGGTTGGGTCAGTTACTATTTCATCCACCACCTCGTCTTCCTCTTCCGCACCCTGGTCCTCCTCCTGACTTTCTGGCAATTGTGTCTCATCATCGTCCACCTCTTGTGACACTTTCTCACCGTCACCTTCATGTGACCGTGGCTGCTCAAATATTTGGGCATCGCTACACGCGATCTCCTTTTGCCCCGCTTCAAGTGGACCGGGCGAGAGGCCCGAATCTATAAATTGAAAAGTGAACAGCTCTTCAGAGTGTCCAAGTGTAGGATTAGTTGTCTCTAGGCACTCGGCATGGTGGAAGGAAGGAGGATCAGGGTGAGGAATATGCGGTCCAGACTCACGGCTACTGAGACTTGACCGTGTGGAAGACAGGATGGTGGTGGAGGTGGCGGTGGTGGCTAAGTGACTGGAAGCATTACCCGCTATCCAACCAACAACCTTTTGACACTGCTCTGGGTTCAATAGTGGTGTGCTGCGGTCCCCTAGAAATTAGGACAGGAAGGTCAGGCGAGAAGATGTGGGTGTTTGTTGTGGCACAATTTCAGCTTGCCCACGGCCTTGTCCTCGGCCTCTGCATGCACCATTACCATCACGTCCAGTTCCCCGTCCCTTGCCACGTGCCTTGCCCATTTTAAAAGGAGGACAGTATCTTCCACACTCGCTACAAATGACTGAGTTTGGAGCGAATTTATATGTGATCCGTGTGATGGAGAAAACAGAGTTTTAAATACCAGGCCTGCAGGTAAGTAGTTTGAGCAGCAAACTGCTGTGAATTGCTTCACTGACACGCTTAAAGAAATTTTTAATGGAGGACAGAAATGGCAGTATTTTCTGACAGCGTATATGTGATCCGTGTGACGGAGAAAACACAGTTTTAAATACCTGGCCTGTAAGTAACTGTTTTGAACAGCAATCTGGTGTCAATTGCTTCACTGACACAATGAAAAATTTTATTAATGGAGGCCAGAAATGGCAGTATTTTCTGAAAACGTATATGTAATCCGTGTGACAGAGAAAACACAGTTTTAAATAACTGGCCTGTAGGTAACTGTTTTGAACAGCAAACCAGTGTCAAAAACTTTGCTGACACACTGAAAATTTTTTTTAATGAAGGCAAGAAATGCCAGTATTTTCAGAAAACGTATATGTGATCCATCTGACGGAGAAAACACAGTTTTCAATAGATGGATTTTTAGCGCTGTAATTTGAAAAGGACCTAGCTGTATTCTGCAGTGCCAACAAGCAAATGGCGCAGAAAAACCGTGTTCTCTGGATTGCTTTTTAAGCAATTAATGAGGATTAAGATGTAAAAAAAATGATTCCTGGCCCCTGAGACCTGGGCCTATTTCCAGAAATATCTAACAGCAGTGGCCAACAGAACTGGAATGGAGCCTCTTGTGCTATATGCACTGCAGTCTGCTTTATACACCGCCTGCCTATATACACTGCCTGCCTGATATCTCTGCAGATGGATTAGTTAGTCCTCAGAAGGACTGTTTGTTAAGATGGATATGTGTAATGTACGGTTTTTCTCCCTACACTACCTATTACACGATCAAATCTCTCCCTGACACAGCAGGCTTGGACTGAGAAATGGTAGTTGAAGTTTAATGTAGATAAATGTACGGTCAAGCACTGGGGCAGAGGAAATTAAATGTATAATTATGTACTAAACTGTAAAACAGTGGGTAAAATGCATCCTGCATAGGAGCTGTGCACAATATATATCCTATAGGAACAAACAAGCTAGAAATTGGAGGAAACCACTATTGCTAAATAAAGCTGTAAGGGGCGCTATAAATAAAAAAAAAATTAGGGAATTAATGCAAAAGGGTAGTGACGAGTCATTAAATAATTATAGAGAAAAGATAAATTATGCAAGAAAAAATTCAGGTAGCTCATTGTTACCAAAGAAAGTAAAAAATAATCCAAAAATGTTATTCATCTGCATAAACAGTAAACATAAAATGACACAATAACTGCTGCTATCACGTCTCTCGTTGTGGACGCCTCTACAGGGGATTCTCCTTCTTCATGAATGTTCTCTCGAGGATCTGATCACCCAGCGTCCATTATATGGGGGTCCTGACTGCAGGGGGCAGCGTTGTAGCAGATCCTCCATCCCCCACAGTGCGGCATCCAGTGTATCCAATCCAGGCAATGCTCTGTGAGCGGAATAGTTCCCAGCTGCCCTGATACACTGTAACAAACCCTCTCCTCTATTATATGACAATTGTTCTCTGGTTTAGGAAGCCCATTCTTCTATGTCCTTTTAGGAAATTCAGGGGAATTAGAGGAGGAACCGGCTCAGTGATCTCATTTATTAGCCAAAATGGAAAACGGGAACAACGTCTCCTGCTTCAGACCCGACACTCCCAGGAATCAGAGCAATCAGCTGATTTATCCCCATAGGACAGTGATGATATCGGGGGGTTCATCCAGCTTTATCTCATGTGTGACAGTGATTCCCCGACACATCATGGGGTCAGGATTTCCTTCGTTTTGCACCGGGGATGGAATTATTATCACCAGAAGCTGCCGCAGGTTCTCTGTCCTGAGAAACACAGAGGAAATCCTGACACCATGACGTGTTGGTGCCTTGAGGACTGGAGTTTGGGAGACGCTGCTGTATGCGGTCACAACACATAGGGGGCAGTATAATAATGAATACATGGACGAGCAATGGAATAAAGACAAGCACAATGATATAGGGGGTAAAAAGAAGATTTTATTTATAGATTAAGCTCATTTATATTTTAGTATTATGTATATGTGTAAATTATTCATCTATCAGACTAAACCTATTTATGGGCCGTGTTGATCCCTAAGAAGGCGAAAACCCCCTGTGAGGAATAGGCCAATTGTCCTCATATCAGGGGGGAAAATTCCTTCCTGACCCCAAATAAAGTATGGCGGTCAGAATAAATCCCAGGATCAAAGGCTGATACCGAACCGATGAAACTAAAGTAAAAAAATTTGTTTTGTTATTTTTTTTCTACTGATCTAATAGCATGTTTGCACTAATTTATGTCTAGATTTAGCTTAAGCTAAATTTTTTTAACTAATATTATTTTATACCTTTACTTTATGCTCTCAAATGTTTACCTACATATCAACCTCTCACACTAATGTATGTAGGAGCCGTGTTGATCCAGAGGAAGGCGAAAACCCCCTGTGAGAAATAAGCCAATTGTCCTCATATCAGGGGGGAAAATTCCTTCCTGACCCCAAATATGGCGATCAGAACGAATCCCAAGATCAAAGACTGAAACCTGTGTAATATACCTGACCAGTGTAACGTACCTAACCTGTCTAATGTACCTGACCTGTCTAATGTACCTGACCTGTGTAATGTACCTGACCTGTCTAATGTACCTGACCTGTGTAACGTACCTAACACGTGTAACGTACCTAACCTGTGTAATGTACCTAACCGGTGTAATGTACCTGACCTGTGTAATGTACCTGACCTGTGTAATGTACCTGACCTGTCTAATGTACCTGACCTGTGTAACGTACCTAACACGTGTAACGTACCTAACCTGTGTAATGTACCTAACCGGTGTAATGTACCTGACCTGTGTAATGTACCTGACCTGTGTAATGTAAGTGTGGCACCCCAGGGGTCTGGTTTTCCACAGTAATGTAATGTTATGTCTGAGAGCAGGTGGGAGGTCCTTTGGTCAGGGATCCTGTGCATGCCACACCTCCTGCCCAGTCTTGGGAGGGGAAGAACTTCCCCTGTAAAAACCCGGGGCTGAGGCAGGGTGAGTCAGACAAGGAGAGTGGAGACAAGAAGCAGCATAGGAAACAGGAGAGTTCCAAGGAGTCAGGGGCTGGCAGCTGCAGCGCTCGCCCTGACTAAGAAGATTCTTTACCGGACCCGGAGTCCGAGGCTGTGGGGACTAACTTCTACCCAGCAGCAGAATCCGTCAGGCAGGGGATTTCAGGTCCTCTGGCCCAGAAGCCCGAAGGCACGGTCACACGCGTGGGACCAGCACCGCCATCGTGGAGCGGAAGCCATTAGAAGGCCCCGAGTCACCGGCCATACGGGTGAGCACCACACGGTACACTCAGGGACGTGGGCTACTTACATCAGCTTCTAGCAAGGTAGCCAGAAGAGTACAGTCAGTTTGTGAGGCCTACAACTACGCCTGGCCAGGGGAGATCCCATCTGCTCAAAGACTGACCAGGCCCCGTTTGCTAGCAAGTACTCCGGGAGGGTCTATCGTTGTTACCAGTAAAGACCCTGAACTACACCGTACCGTCTCTGAGTGGTTCCTGCTACCCCCATCATCCACGTCGGCTGCCCTGAGGCCATACCCCTCCCGTTGGGGGTTATACTATCACGCTGCACAATCCTACCACCGGCCTCAGCGGTCTGCCCTGCAGCAGCAGCTCCCTGGCTGCACTCAACGGGTGGCGTAGTCATCAACTATTTACTACTAATAGACTGCCGTCTAGTTTGACTCCCTGGGCACGGACCGGGTCACCGCCACGAGACTACAACCCTCCACTGATCCGGCTCCGGGTAGGCTCCCGCATGCGCAACGCAGCGCGACACAGGCCCAGGGGCGCGTCAACTTTGGCGTAGTCGGCAGGATTTCGTGCCCGCAACCACCGGGTACTGCGTGCCTGAAAAGCAAAGACTGTTCAAACTTACCAGTGGTGAAGATTCCCGCTATCCGTGGAGGTTTCCCGCCATCCGGCGCCATCTTCTACCTTCTTCCCGCCATCGGTGAAGTTTCCCGCCATCCGGCGCCATCTTCGGCCTTCTTCCCGCCATCCGTGGAGTTTTCCCGCCGTTGGACGCCATCTTGGGGACGCCGCGCGGGAAGAAGAGGGGCGTGGACTCCGAAAGCGCGCGAGAACTGAAGCCCCGCCTCACGTCCGGACGTTGCGTAAGGTCCTGGAAGGAGCCCAGCAGACGCCGACGTCACAGGAGCGCGACGGAAGGTCCTCAACCCTGACGATCCACTGCGGAGCCGCGGCCTACGGAAGAGGATCATCGCAAGGTAGGCCACGGTCCACTAGGGGGGAGGAAGATGTCGGATACGGAGGAGAGCTTCACTGCCCCAACCCCCGCCAGCGCTACCGCTGCTGCAGTTATGCCCTTCACCATGCCCTATATCCCGGGAGCAGCTTGGCTACCCCAGTACTCAGGGGAGTCACATACCCTGCATGACTTTAGAGAAAAGCTGGATAGCCTCTTCCAGGTGTACCCCCTCACAGAAGAGCAAAAAGTGAGCATCCTGGTGGCCCAACTAACCGGGGCAGCCAAAAGGGAAGTAAAATCCTGGCCACCTGGGAGGAAGACTGTCGCAGGGATACTAACCCGGCTGAAGGACACCTTTGATACCCGCACCTCAGCCGAGATTAAGCTTAGATTCTACGGGTGCAAGCAGCGAGCGCATGAGAGTATAAGGGACTATGCACTAAACCTACAAGAGGCCCTGAGGGCCATAAAGCAGACCGACCCTGATGGGGTGGGAAATGAGGACAGGCTGTTGACTGAACAATTTATAGAGGGTTTATATTGCAATGCCCACCGAACCCAGTTGCGGGCAATGGCCTTACAGGATCCCCATCTGGACTTTGCACAGTTCAAGGACAGAGCCATCCGGGTGCTCCGAGAACCGGCACCAGGTGGCGTTGTGACCCACAGACGCCCCACTACCACTTACTACCAGGAGGCGGCGCCCTTGTCAGCAGGGCCTGTGGGAGCTGATGCGCAGGCTTTGGACAATGACCCGGCTCCAGACCTACACCATCAGGTCCAAGAGCTAGCTAAGAGCGTTGCTGCGCTAACCCGAACTGTGCAGTCTTTACAGGTTTCCACCCCAGGGAAGATCCAGCTGGCATCCGGACCGGAGGACATCCCGTGGCGTCGACCAAGGAGGACCCCACCGGCCAGAGGAAGACCCAGTGACCGATACAGCGAGGACGGACGACCCATCTGCCGCCGCTGCAATCAACCCGGACATATGGAAAGGTACTGTTCTTTAAACGGGCACAACCTGGGGTAGAGGGCCAACCCCCAGGAAAAAGATCACCAGGCCCATCGAACTGGCGCGACAGATATGTGGGAGGACGTCCAGTCTTGCCTGTGGTACTGGATGGCATTCCCATGAGTGCCCGACTGGATACCGGGTCACAGGTCACCACCATCCCGTACGTGCTCTTCAAGCAGTACTGGAATGACTCGGATATTACCCACTACCCTGACGACGACTTGAGTATCATCGCCAGCAATGGCCAGCCCGTGCCACAGATCGGATTTAAGGAGGTGGCCCTCAAAATCGGTAGAGTCGAACTGGCCGCACAGGGACTGATCATTGTAGATATTGATAAACATGAGAGTCACCCAAAAATAACTCTAGGAACTAACGTAATTGAAAATTGTCTTGCAGAGGTGATTTTCCTTTTACAGCAGGTTGCCAAGAACGCCAGCTCCGGCGAGCAGCGGGTGCTCCAGAAAGAGATCCGGGCACTGATGCAACGGCAACAAGTGGAACTCTCCGGCGGTGAGATTGGTAGCGTAAGAATGTGTGACCCTTTTCCTATTGCCATGCCCCCAAAAAGTGAAATGATGATTTGGTGCCGGGCAGCTATTGGTCTGAGAGGAAGAGATTACCAGGCAATGGTAGAACCAGTTTACTCAGACAGTAGGCCCACCATTTTGACAGCACGGGGGGTGGTCAATGTACGCCATGGGAGGGTGCCCATTCGCATAATAAATATCGGGGAGAGGGAAGTGTACCTGCCCCGGTATGCCACGCTAGCCAAATTATATACCACTAATCAAAATTCTATACAATCTGTGGAACCCTTGCCTCCATCTCACCCGGAGGAAGGTAACGGCTCTAAGAAAGACATGGAGGACTGGTGTCAGCAACTACATTTGGGTACTGATTCCACTCCCTCACATCAGAAACAAGGAGTCTATCGGGTGGTTCAAGAGTATGAGAGAGTGTTTAGTAAACACCCGTTAGACTTCGGGCGAGTCAAGGGGGTAGAACACCGCATCCCCACGGGAGATCATCCTCCCATAAAAGAGAGGTATCGACCCGTACCCCCTGCACATTACCAACACGCCAAGGGGATGCTTAGAGACATGAAGGAGGCTGGGGTAATCCGGGATAGCTGTAGCCCCTGGGCAGCCCCACTAGTTTTAGTCAAAAAGAAAGACAACACCATGAGGATGTGTGTAGATTACCGGAAAATCAACCGTATCACACACAAGGATGCGTACCCCTTACCAAGGATAGAGGAGTCATTGGCTGCTTTAAGATCTGCTAACTTCTTCTCTACCTTGGATCTCACTAGCGGGTACTGGCAGGTTCCTGTAGCAGAGGCGGACCGGGAGAAGACCGCATTCACCACCCCGATGGGACTTAGTGAGTTCACCTGCATGCCGTTCGGACTCTGCAACGCCCCAGGAACCTTCCAACGATTAATGGAGTGCTGTCTGGGCCACAGAAACTTCGAGACGGTCCTGTTGTACCTGGACGATGTCATCGTATACTCCAAAACTTATGAGGACCACCTGAAACACCTGGCGGAGGTGTTCGAAGCTCTGGCGAGTTACGGCCTAAAGGTGAAACCCTCCAAGTGTCACCTCCTGAAACCAAAGGTGCAATACCTGGGACACGTGGTGAGCGCTGACGGAGTGGCTCCCGACCCCGATAAGATCACCGCAATTAAGGGATGGCCAAGCCCCTCCAGCGTAAAAGAAGTGCGGCAGTTCCTAGGGTTGGTAGGCTACTACCGAAGGTTTATTCCCGGTTTCACCAAAAAGGCAGCGCCTATGCAGGACCTCCTGATAGGCCAGTCCCGGAAGGCCAAGAACCAGAAGCCGCCCTTCAAATGGGAAGAGCTAGAAGAAGAGTCCTTCCGCCAGCTGAAGATGGCCCTCACGGGGGATGAAATCTTGGCGTACCCAGACTATAGCCAGCCCTTCATCCTCTACACCGACGCCAGTAACATCGGGCTAGGAGCCGTACTATCCCAGATTCAGCAGGGGAGAGAACGAGTGATCTCCTATGCCAGCCGAAAACTGCGACCCACCGAAAGGAACCCCGAGAATTACAGCTCATTTAAGCTAGAGTTCCTGGCCGTGGTATGGGCAGTCACCGAGCGCTTTAGGCATTACCTCGCTTCTTCCCGGTTCACCGTATACACGGATAACAACCCGTTGATACACCTGGACACGGCAAGACTCGGTGCCCTGGAGCAGAGGTGGATGGCCCGTCTGTCCAACTACGAGTTCACAATCAAATACCGGGCAGGACGCTCCAATACTAACGCGGATGCCCTGTCCAGGATGCCCAACCTGCCGGACGAAGGAGAAGATCCGGAGGGACTGGAAGAAGTTGAACTCCCTGCGTTCCACCGTCATGGGACTATCCAGTATTCCCACCGGGTAAGGGGTAAACAGGCTGCTACGTTGAACCCCTTACCCCACTACAACTGGGCGGAAACGCAAGACAGCGACCCTGCCGTCCGACTGGTGAAAGAGATGCTGACTCGGCCGGAGGCTCGACTTGAACCAGACGCTCCGGAGGAAGCCAAACAACTATGGGCGGAGAAGAGTCGACTATTCCTTTACAAGGGGAAGTTGTGCCGCAGAATGGTCAACTCCCGGACGCATGAACTACTCTGGCAAGTAGTGGTGCCACGAAGAGACGCAGCCATGGTGATGGAGGCATACCACGACGGAGCTGGACACTTCGGGTGGAAAAAGCTGGAGTTCCTGCTGCGCGAGCGGTTCCACTGGGTAGGCATGAGGGGAACCATCGAGAAGTGGTGCAGAGACTGTGGCCCGTGCAATCTGAGAAGGAAGGACCGGGCCAGCCAGAAGACTCCCCTGCAGTCCATCGTCACCCGGCAACCGTTGGAACTGGTAGCCTTGGATCATGTAAAACTGACCCCAAGCAGAAGTGGCTACGTCTACGGGTTAACCATCGTGGATCATTACTCCCGGTTCTTGGTTGTCGTCCCCGTCAAGGACTTAACGGCTCAAACAGCAGCTAGAGCCTTCCAGCAGCACTTCTGCCGTCCACACGGGTACCCGGACCAAGTGCTGACGGACCAGGGACCTGCCTTTGAAGCGGAGGTCTTCCAGGAATTCTGCAATCTGTATGGCTGCCGGAAGATAAGGACGACACCCTACCATCCGCAAACTAATGGACTTTGTGAAAAAATGAACCAGGTGGTAATGGATCTGCTAAAAACATTGCCCCTGGAAGAACGCAGTCTGTGGCCTGAGAAGTTGCCCGATCTGGTGGACCTATACAACCACATCCCGGTAGGTTCCACCAACTGTACCCCGGCTTACCTAATGAGGGCGAGACCTGGTAAGTTACCTGTTGACCTGGAAATGGGAGTCCTGACACCTGAGGACACTTCACCAGAAACAGACTGGGACACAGAGAGGCAGCAGCAGTACCGGAGAGTACAAGAGAGCGTGGAGCGAAGTCTCTGTCAGGCTAGGGAAAGACAAGAGAAGACTTACAACCAGTATGCTCCCGCTGTTCCCCTGGTACCCGGAGAGCAGGTCTTGAAGAGGAAAAGACGGCTCCACAAGTTGGATGACCAGTGGGAGGAGGACCCGTACACCGTACTGCCCTCAAGCCACGAGAACCCGAAGGTCTGTACCATCAGTAAAGACGGAGGGGAAACCACAGCCATTGTATCCCGGGACCACCTGAAGAGGTGTCCCGAACAACTGAGGAACCCTGAAGAGGAACAAGAAGACCATCGACCCGTGGAAGAAAGGGAAGATATGGTTAGTACCGTGCTCGGGGACTTCCCTCAGTCTTGGACTCAAGTCAATGGTGCAGTTGTGGTACCCGTACTCACCTTCCTCCAACCATCATCCCAAGAACCTACGGAGCAACGGGTAGAGCTGGAAGAACAGCCGGTCCAGGAGGCAGAAGACTCCACACAAGCAGAACAGGAGAATCAACCCTCTGCTTATAGTGAGCCTGCCGTACCCCTAGTGAGACAAAGAGCCGGTAGACAGCTGCCCAGTTTACCCTTGACAGCTCCTACACCCTGTAGTTCAGGGCCAGACAGTCAGCTCCGTAGGTCCACTCGGGCCACTAGAGGCCAGTTACCCGCACGCTGGAGAATTTAAAGTGTATAAATTGTTTTATTTATGTTTTTCTGTGTATTGTTGCTTGTGAATAATTTTGTGTTTCCAGTTGTTTTTAGGAAACCTTGGTGGATTTACCGGGAATCCTTGTATATAGTTGGAGCGTAACCCAGGATGGACTAGAGACTGTTAAGGACTCGGGGTAGGACAGACCCCTACCTGGTTACGTCTCCCTGTGTTGGTGAAATGGACACCTTTGCTTTTCTTCAAAGACTGCACCCGGTTGCGGACACGCCGCAACCATCTTATGTGTTTTTCTTATTGTGTTGTTATTGTTATACTTTGTTATGTTTTTCTAAATGTGTTTAGTCCCGGAGTACTAAATTTCACTAGGGGGGAATGTGGCACCCCAGGGGTCTGGTTTTCCACAGTAATGTAATGTTATGTCTGAGAGCAGGTGGGAGGTCCTTTGGTCAGGGATCCTGTGCATGCCACACCTCCTGCCCAGTCTTGGGAGGGGAAGAACTTCCCCTGTAAAAACCCGGGGCTGAGGCAGGGTGAGTCAGACAAGGAGAGTGGAGACAAGAAGCAGCATAGGAAACAGGAGAGTTCCAAGGAGTCAGGGGCTGGCAGCTGCAGCGCTCGCCCTGACTAAGAAGATTCTTTACCGGACCCGGAGTCCGAGGCTGTGGGGACTAACTTCTACCCAGCAGCAGAATCCGTCAGGCAGGGGATTTCAGGTCCTCTGGCCCAGAAGCCCGAAGGCACGGTCACACGCGTGGGACCAGCACCGCCATCGTGGAGCGGAAGCCATTAGAAGGCCCCGAGTCACCGGCCATACGGGTGAGCACCACACGGTACACTCAGGGACGTGGGCTACTTACATCAGCTTCTAGCAAGGTAGCCAGAAGAGTACAGTCAGTTTGTGAGGCCTACAACTACGCCTGGCCAGGGGAGATCCCATCTGCTCAAAGACTGACCAGGCCCCGTTTGCTAGCAAGTACTCCGGGAGGGTCTATCGTTGTTACCAGTAAAGACCCTGAACTACACCGTACCGTCTCTGAGTGGTTCCTGCTACCCCCATCATCCACGTCGGCTGCCCTGAGGCCATACCCCTCCCGTTGGGGGTTATACTATCACGCTGCACAATCCTACCACCGGCCTCAGCGGTCTGCCCTGCAGCAGCAGCTCCCTGGCTGCACTCAACGGGTGGCGTAGTCATCAACTATTTACTACTAATAGACTGCCGTCTAGTTTGACTCCCTGGGCACGGACCGGGTCACCGCCACGAGACTACAACCCTCCACTGATCCGGCTCCGGGTAGGCTCCCGCATGCGCAACGCAGCGCGACACAGGCCCAGGGGCGCGTCATAAGTGTCATGTAAAAAAATATATATTTTTTATTTACTTGTACTAATTATTGTTTATATTTGTAGGAACTAATTTTTATTTTAAATTATGAATATATATTTTTCATAACTTTTTTTTTTATTACGCTACTAGTGTGTGAATCTACTTATTAATTTATGATACTAAACCTATTTAAGACCGTGTAGATCCAGAGGAAGGTGAAAACCCCCTAAGAGGAATGGGCCAATTGTCCTCATATTAGTGGGAAAAATTCCTTCCTGACCCCAAATATGGCGATCAGATTAAACCCCAGGATCAAAAGCCAAACTATGTCCTATATCTAAATTACTGTGTGCAGTGTGTGCCTGTACTGATCATGTAGTGTGTGCCTGTACTGATCATGTAGTGTGGGGCCTATACTGATCATGTAGTGCGGGGCCTGTACTGATCATGTAGTATGGGTGATGTGATGTGTGATGGGTGCGGTACTTACCAGGCCAGTGCTAAGGTGAGTTCAGGGATAATGGCTGCTCCGTATATTCTGCTGTCCCAGGACTATTGTTCCTGAACTCACCAGATGGAAACTTAGCACAGGCCGCTCCTGGGGTAGAAGATCTTCGGGCTGGAGGGATGTCAGATGCCAGCCCAGGATTGGAAGAGGCCAAGTCAAGGGTCTGGGGCAGCAGAACAATGGCAGTGGTCCGGCATGAAGATGGTATAGAGAGAGCTGATGTTGAAGGGCAGCCGAGGTGACGTACAGCAGCAGAGACGAGGTACGGGTCAGGAGGCATGGAGTTCTGGGCAGTTGGCACGGGCTCATCCTGCAAGACATAAGAGGAAGACATGAAATCTTCTGTCTACCGGATCTTCTGTTATTAGGGGAATGGTCTTTATAATGAACCATTCCGCTATGTAACATTAGATACAATGTATTGATAGGTGTCCTGTGTGGACAGCGGTCACTCACCAGATGGTCATGGATTCTTTCACTGTCCAGATCTTTTCATCCACCTAAGAAGGAAACATAAAGTCATGTAAAAAAACGACAAGATGGTTGATTGCCACAATGTGTGAACACCTGATGGGAGTTATCCCCAGATGAAGAGGTCCTTACCGGGCCCAACTTGGTGACACATATGTAAATCTGGCCACGGGGTGAAGGACTGTATGCTCCGGCCACTGCAGATGATGGTTCTCCAGAACTGGCCTGAATGGTGTAAATGGCGGTTCTGCTCTCCTTTCCTCCAGTTCCTCCCAGCCGATGGTGGTAAAGAATGGATGGTCTCGGATGTTCCCGCTCACACCCAGGTGTGTCTGAGGGTCTTTGTGCAGCAGCTTCTTGATGAGATGTTTCACGTCAGCATCAAGCCAAGATGGAAATTTTGGCTTGTCGTTGATGATAGCTTTGAAAGCCATTTGCTTGACGGGGCCATTGTACAATGGGGATCATCCTGCTGCCATCCTGGACACCACTATCCCCAGGCTCCACCAGTCCACTGCTGCGCCGTATCGTTTTCTATGAAACATCTCAGGGGCCATGTAGTGGAAAGTGCCCGTGACTCCAGAGATGTTTTTGGAGGAGGTAACGCCATTTTGGGCAAGCCCAAGGTCGATGATACGGATGTGGCCATCTGCATCCAGCATGATATTATCCGGCTTAATGTCTCTGCAATGAAAGAAGAAAACAAAATAATAAATCTGTCCAGTGATACAAGAGATGGAAAATGGGTCATTACAAGATCAGGTAGAATAGGAAGAAGGACAGCAGGAAAGCTGAGGGCCATATCTCCAGAATGTAAAGGGGACACAGAGAAGGAGGAAGTTCTGCTTACCGGTGGACGATGTTGTGTCCGTGGAGGAACTGGAGACCACAAACTATCTCTGCTGTGTAGAATCTGGTGGAGAGAACAGAGTGTAGTATCAATGTCATCAAACCCTACTCTAGCAATCCCCTAATACCCAGGTACCCCACCTCCTGCATCTAGCACCCTAAATATATGCCCTGCCTGCGCTCGCTTAACTACACCCGGACCTTAGTTTTTTTCCATTTCATTAGTTGTCTTTTAGGCACATTCTCCACTTTCTCACCTCACGTTGCCGATGTTCAGGCAGCCACACATCCTGATCAAGTCCTCCAGGCTGCCACCGGACAGATACTCCGTGAAGAAATAGGCCCTGTGCTGAGACTGGTGTGCGGCATAGAGGTGGCATAGGAATGGGCAGTCTCTGGCCGCCAGGAGAATCTGCCACTCTCTCTTGATGGTGTCCTCATTGTCCTCTTATTTGGTGATCATTTTGACAGCCACATTGATGTTACGGCCGGGGACTGATGCCAGGACCAACTGGAAAACATAAATGGAGAATACTTCGAAGGTGGAAGGGATGTGGATTTTATAGTACACAAGGCACATGAGTAAACTGAGTGGTCGCTCAGTCTTCTGGTGATCAGGACCGGATGGGCAAATCTATCTATCAGCATAAAGCACTGCCTTATCCATGGATGGGCTATGGAGAGGTCTGACTCTGAAAAAAAATAAAATGAAGATTATACTTTATTTCATAAATCAATAGCACACATGAAAATAAGCAACTTTGTAATAAATCTTATCAGAGGAATCTGCTTCTTTCCTGAACAGATTTTCAATTTTCAAAATTCTGTGTTTCTGGGTTAAATCTGTAGTCAGTGAAAACAGATTGTTACATTACTGAGATAGGAGGCGACAGTTGGTGCTGATAATATTCTATGTAGAAGGTAAGGGGAAGGAGGAGGGAGGAGTTCTGCATTTAGCTCCTCCCTCTCCCCCTCTACAGTCATGGCCAAAAGTTTTGAGAATGACACCAAAATTATATTTTCACATGATCTGCTGGCCTCTGGTTTTTATTAGTGCTTGTCTGATGTTTATATCACATACAGAAATATAATTGCAATCATATTATGAGTACCAATAGGTTATATTGACAGTTAGAATGAGTTAATGCAGCAAGTCAATATTTGCAGTGTTGCCCCTTCTTCTTCAAGACCTCTGTAATTCTCCCTGGCATGCTCTCAATCAACTTTTGGACCAAATCCTGACTGATAGCAGTCCATTCTTGCATAATCAATGCTTGCATTTTGACAGAATTTGTTGGTTTTTGTTTGTCCACCCGTCTCTTGATGATTGACCACAAGTTCTCAATGGGATTAATATCTGGGGAGTTTCCAGGCCATGGACCCAAAATCTCTATGTTTTGTTCCATGAGCCATTTAGTTATCACCTTTGCTTTACGGCAAGGTGCTCCATCATGCTGGAAAAGGCATTGCTGGGCGCCAAACTGCTCTTGGACGGTTGGGAGAAGTTGCTCTTGGAGGACATTCTGGTACCATTCTTTATTCATGGCTGTATTTTTAGGCAAGACTGTGAGTGAGCCGATTCCCTTGGCTGAGAAGCAACCCCACACATGAATGGTTTCAGGACACTTTACAGTTGGCATGAGACAAGACTGGTGGTAGCGCTCACCTCTTCTTCTCCGAATAAGCTGTTTTCCAGATGTCCCAAACAATCAAAAAGGGGATTCATCAGAGAAAATTACTTTGCCCCAGTCCTCAGCAGTCCACTCCCTGTACCTTTTGCAGAATATCAGTCGGTCCCTGATGTTTTTTCTGGAGAGAAGTGGCTTCTTTGCTGCCCTCCTTGAAACCAGCCCTTGCTCAAAGAGTCTCCGCCTCACAATGCGTGCAGAAGCACTCACACCAGCCTGCTGCCATTCCTGAGCAAGCTCGGCACTGCTGGTAGTCCGATCCCGCAGCTGAAACAGTTTTAAGATACGGTCCTGGCGCTTGCTGGTCTTTCTTGGGCGCCCTGGAGCCTTTTTGACAACAATGGAAGCTCTCTCCTTGAAGTTCTTGATGATGCGATAGATTGTTGACTGAGGTGCAATCTTTGTAGCCGCGATACTCTTCCCTGTTAGGCCATTTTTGTGCAGTGCAATGATGGCTGCACGTGTTTCTTTAGAGATAACCATGGTTAACTGAAGAGAAACAATGATACCAAGAACCAGCCTCCTTTTAAAGTGTCCAGTGATGTCATTCTTACTTAATCATGACTGATTGATCGCCAGCCCTGTCCTCATCAACACCCACACCTGTGTTAATGGATCAATCACTAAAACGATGTTAGCTGCTCCTTTTAAGGCAGGACTGCAATGATGTTCAAATGTGTTTTGGGGGTTAAAGTTCATTTTCTGGGCAAATATTGACTTTGCAAGTACAGTAATTGCTGTTAAGCTGATCACTCTTTGACATTCAGGAGTATATGCAAATTGCCATTACAAAAAATGAAGCAGTAAACTTTGGAAAAATTACTATTTGTCTCATTCTCAATACTTTTGGCCATGACTGTACATAGAATATTATCAGCACCAACTGTCATCTCCTCCCAGTAAATGTAACAATCTGTCTTCACTAAATACAGATTTTACCTGGAAACTGAGAATATAAAACATGAAAAATCATTCCTGGTGGAGAAAGAACCAAGTTTCTATGACAAGATTTATTACAAAGTTGCTTATTTTCATGTGTGCTGTTCATATATGAAATAAAAATGAAAATGGCGGCGACTCTTTAAATTAATTTTCCACTTTTACCAAGATGGGAATTAATAGAACAAGCATTAATGGAGGCCTTGAGTTGGCATCAGCGTGGTCCGAATATCATTCTATATTAAGGTTTAATAAAAACACAGAGAGCAATGTATGTACAATATGGCCGCCTGATAGGAGCCGATATTGATGATGACATGGAAAAAAAAAAGTCCCCTGCCCCCTACAACTGTGACCCCTGAGATCAACTATCCAGTATAGAAGAATACCACATTATAGCAGCAGTAGACCTAAGTATGGAGATGTCTTATATGTCATCTCACTGAACAACACAATGCTGTGCAACCTCAAAGCATGACATGGCTGATAACAGAGAACAATACATGGGGATCTAAAAAAACCTTCAGGTTTCCAATAAATTAAAAAAGATGTGGGACCTACTTTACCAAAGGTGCCCCTACCCAAGACCTGGTGGATGTGGAAGTGGCTGATGTTAAGGCTGGCATAGGGGCTAGATGATCCAGGGTCTCCGCTGCATCCAGGTGTTGGCTCCTCCATTCCGTTGTTGGCTTCTCTCCTCGTCTTCGTGATCTTCATAAATCTGGTCACGCTGTCCTCTTCTCTCTTCCTCTTCTTCTCCTCGCTCTGTTCTCCATGTCCAGTAGACGCCATTCTCCGTAATCTCTTCCCGCCTGTAGACCTCCGTCGCTTCAGCCGCCAGTAGAAAGTAAACGGCAGTTGGTCATGTGCAGGTGATGTCAGAGGTGACGTAACCTCAGGTGGCCCCTGCCAGGCAGTGGCTCATGGCCTGCTCTGCCCTATACACTGATGTGGGCATCATGGGTGACAGTTTAGAGTCCAGAGGAACGGGACAGAACTTTATGGTTTCATCATCATTCCATTTTATAACATATTCTTTTTTGTCCAAAGTTATTATCTTTGCACAGTTTTTTTTATCTTTCTTTTTATTCTTCCATGTCCCATTTTCCTTTATCTTATTAATTCTCCCAAGTGTCTATTCCACCAAAGTGGTGCGCACCCAGTGCCACCGAGCCGGCACTACTGTATCCCCATGTACAGAATACACTGAACTGTATACTCTTCCTGCGCTATTATATACTCTGTATAACCAGCACTTTCTACCAATTATTACCTCTTACCATTATCAATGAGATTGTTCCTATATCAGCGCCAGTCATGGTGCCCAATAGAGAAAAGGAGAGGAGATAATATACTTTACTATAATAGCCAACACCAGACCGGCCAGGTGTCACTAACTAACGTGTAGATGACGTCTTATAGCGCTATTATACTGTGTATGTGGTTACTGTGTGCGGGGGATACGTGGTGGCACAGTCACTTATACAGAGGTCCTAACTGGCACTGGTATAAGGCACTCTGGTTGGTGCTGGTCTGCCATTTTCACCATGTAATGAGCATGTGGCCGGCTGTGGATGGCGATGTTATGTAGGGAAACAAAAAAGAGAACAAGGGGTACATGTAATAGGCACCAAGTATTCTGAATACACAATAAAGATCAAACCACAAAGGTTGAAAAAATACTTAAAATGTTATTTAGAACACTGAACACATACCAATAATTAAAACATACTTAAAACCATGTAGAAAATCCCCTAAAAAAAGTGTGGAATATATAGAAATATATATAGGGTCCATATAATAATTAATTAATACTTAATACTCCCCAACATCTGAACACAGATATATTATTCTGATAAGTATATTCAATGAAAACACAACAGTCATTATCTCAGTAAATTAGAATACTTTATAACAGCAGCTTGAAAATGTTTTTAAAATCCGAAATGTTGGCCTTCTGAAATGCATGTTCAGTAAATGCACTCAATACTGGGATCCTTTTGCATCAATTACTGCATCAATGCGGCTTGGCATGGAGGCGATCAGCCTGTGGCATTGCTGAGGTGTTATGGAAGCCCAGGTTGCTTTGACAGCAGCCTTCAGCTCGTCTGCATTGTTGGGTCTGGTGTCTCTCATCTTCCTCTTGACAATACCCCATAGATTCTCTATGGAGTTAAGGTCAGGCGAATTTGCTGGCCAATCAAGCACAGTGATACTGTTCTTTGTAAACCAGGTATTGGTACTTTTGGCAGTGTAGACAGGTGCCAAGTCCTGCTGGAGAATGACATTTCCATCTCCAAAAAGCTTGTCGGCAGAGGGAAGCATGAAGTGCTCTAAAATTTCCTGGTAGACGGATGCGCTGACTTTGGGCTTGATAAAACACAGTGGACCTACACCAGCGGATGACATGGCTCTCCAAACCATCACTGATTGTGGGGACTTCACACTAGACCTCAAGCAGCTTGGATTGTGGCTTCTCCACTCTTCCTCCAGACTCTGGGACCTTGATTTCCGAATGAAATGCAAAATTTACTTTCCTCTGAAAACAACAAATTGTAGCACTGAGCAACAGTCCAGGTCTTTTTCTCCTTGACCCAGGTAAGATGCTTCTGGAGTTGTCTATTGGTCATGAGCGGCTTGACACAAGGAATGCGACACTTGTAGCACATGTCCTGGATACATCTGTGTGTGGTTGCTCTTGAAACAATGACTCCAGCAGCAGTCCACTCCTTGTGAATCTCTCCCAAATGTTTGAATGGCTTTTTCTTAACAATCCTTTCAAGGCTGCGGTTATCCCGGTTGCTTGTGCACCTTTTTCTACCACACTTTTTCCTTGCACTCAATTTTCCATTAATATGCTTGGATACAGCACTCTGGGAACAGCCAGCTTCTTTAGCAATGACCTTTTGTGGCTCACCCTCCTTGTGGAGTGTGTCAATGACTGCCTTCTGGACATCTGTCAAGTAAGCAGTCTTCCCCATGAGTGTGGAGCCTACTGAAAAAGATTAAGGGACCTTTTTAAACACTTAGGAAGCATTTGCAGGTGATTTTTGTTAATTATTCTAATTTACTGAGATAATGACTTTTGTGTTTTCATTGACTGTAAGCCATAATCATCAACATTAACAAAAATAAACACTTGAAATAGATCAAGATGTTTGTAATGACTCTATATAATATAGGAGTTTCACTTTTTGTATTGAAGAACTGAAATAAATTAACTTTTTGATGACATTCTAATTTTGTGAGGAGCACCTGTATAATACAGGTTGTACCTTTACCAATAGCCGATCACAGGCACTGAATACACTGTATCATATACTGCTGCAGTCAGTGATTAGTTATATATTAGATATTTAGTTGGATTGTCACTAGTGTTGAGCGAGCATGCTCGACACTGCTCGGTACTCGCCCGAACATCACGCTACTCGGGATGTTCGGCGAGCACCGAGCATTTCCGGGTTACTCGGGCGGGAGCTCGGGTCTCCGCCCTGCATGTTTGGCGCTCTTTACAGAGCCAATGAACATGCAGGGATTGCCAGGCAGTCACGGTAATGCCACAGCCATGTTGGTTGTGGGCATTACAGTAATTGGCTGGCCGCACAGCGTCACCTTGAGTATTTAAAACCGAGCGCTGCCATCTTGGACACAGTCGCTCCGGATCAGACAGTGTAGGGACAGCGCTGCTGATTTAGGGAGAGATATATCCTGCAAAATAGTTAGTGTAGGGTCTGTAAAGGCTGCCAGATCAAAAAACAGTCCTTCTCAGGACTAATAGCCATCCCTGATATCAGGCAGGCAGGCAGGCAGGCTGTATAGGAGACGCAGTGGTTATACCAGCAAATGCTGCATTGCAGTACTGTGTGCTCCTGTTGCTGAATTTGCTGGACTTAGCTCCAGGTCTCAGGGGCCAGTAAAAATCCTTTTTATTTAATCTAAATCCTCTTTTTTTCCCCTCCTTCACACTGTACAAATACCCGTCTTATTAACCTTTTGGTGTCCCCCCCACCCCAAAAAAAAAAAAGTGTGTCTCTGATTTTTCAGACACAAATATGTCTGTTGAAAATAGTCTCGTGTAGGCTAGAGAAATAGAAGTGTGGTTTTGCAGTTCCACGGTTCAAACCTCTGTATTATCCACTTTTGGGCCATTTGTATCTAAAAAAACAGTTTGAGTGTGTCACTCACTGTTCAGCCGCAAATATATATATTTAAAAAAGTCTGGTATACACCAGTAAATTATAACTCTGGTTTTGCTGTTCCATGGTAAAAAATCTCTATTATCCTGCTTTTGGCATTTTTTGCCGTAAAAAAAAAACTAATAGTGGCTCCCTGATTTTTCAGACACAAATATATCTGTTGAAAATAGTCTGGTGTAGGCCAGAGAAACAGTAGTGTGGTTTTGCAGTTCCACGGTTCAAACTTCTGTATTATCCACTTTTTGGCTGTTTGTATCTAAAAAAAAACCAGTTTGAGTGTGTCGCTCACTGTTCAGCCGCAAATATATATATTTAAAAAAGTTTGGTATACACCAGTAAATTATAACTGTGGTTTTGCTGTTCCACAGTAAAAAATCTCTATTATCCTGTTTTTGGCATTTTTTGCTGTATAAAAAAAATAATAGTGTCTCCCTGATTGTTAAAACACAAATATATCTGTTGAGAATAGTCTGGTAAAGGCCCAAGAAATACAAGTGTGGTTTTGCAGCTCCACGGGTCAAATCTCTGTATTATCCTGCTTTTTGCATTTTTTACCGTAAAGAAAAACAGTAGTGTCTCCTGATTGTTCAGACACAAATATATCTGTTGAAAATAGTCTGGCGTAGGCCCAAGAAATACAAGTGTGGTTTTGCAGTTCCACGGGTCAAATCTCTGTATTACCCTGCTTTTTTGCATTTTTTGACATAAAGAAAAATAGTAGTGTCTCCTGATTGTTCAGACACAAATATATCTGTTGAAAATAGTCTGGTGTAGGCCTGAAAAATACAAGTGTGGTTTTGCAGTTCCATGGGTCAAATCTCTGTATTATCCTGCTTTTTTGCATTTTTTGCTGTAAAGAAAAACAGTAGTGTCTCCTGATTGTTCAGACACAAATATATCTGTTGAAAATAGTCTGGTGTAGGCCCGAGAAATACAAGTGTGGTTTTGCAGTTCCACGGTTCAAACCTCTGTATTATCCACTTTTGGGCCATTTTTACATAAAAAAACAGTTTGAGTGTGTCGCTCACTGTTCAGGCTCAAATATATCTATTTAAAATTTTCTGGTATACTCCAGTAATCATTAACTGTGATTTTGACAATCCACGGTAAAAAATCTCTATTATTCAGCTTTTGGTATCTTTTCCGTAAAGAAAAACAATAATAGTTTCTCCCTGATTGTTCAGATTGTTTAAAAGTGTCGGTTGTAGGCCAGAGAAATAGAACTGTGGTTTTCCTCTTCCACGGTTCTAAACTACTTTTTATTACCCTTTTTCCATTGATAGCGCGAGTGTAAGCTATTTTACTTCCTTTACAATGGGCAAGGCGCGTGACAAGGGACGTGGAAGTGGACGTTCTGGTGATGGTGCGTGCAGAGGACGGGGCCGTGGCCAAGGTGAAAATGTGCCACAACCAACAGCCACATCTTCTCGCTCCCACTTCTTGACCGAATTACTAGGGAAGCACAGAACAACACCAGTATTGCGAACTGATCAGTGTGAACAGGTTATTAATTGGATTGCAGATAATACTTCCAGTTACCTGGGCACCACCACCTCCGGTCTGTCTTCCACACGGTCAACTCTTAGTAGCCGTTAGTCTCGACCGCATACTCCTCCTCACCCTAATGCTCCTTCCTCCCACCATGCCGAGTGCCGTCAGACAACAACTGATCCCACACTTGGACACTCTGAAGAGCTGTTCACTGGTCCATTTCCAGATTTGTGCCCCTCGCCTGCTCCGCTTGAAGTGGTGGAAGAGGAGATCCCATGTAGCGATGCCCAAATATTTGAACAGCCACGGCCACAGGAAGTAGACGCTGGCAATTTGTCACAAGAGGTGGACGATGACGAGACACAATTGGCAGGAAGTGAGGAGGAGGATCGTGGTGCGCCAGTGGAAGAGGAGGAGGTGGTGGATGATCTAGTAACTGACCCAACGTGGCATGAGGACATGCAGAGCGAGGCCATCAGCACACATGATGAGGGAGGCAGAGTAACCGAACAGGCTGGAAGAAGCAGTGTGGTGGCCGCACACAGAGGCGGGCAACAGTTCCCCGTAACATCAACACGAGGGACATTGCCAGTACAACCTGTAGGTCTTCCAGAGTCTGGAATTTTTTTAAAGACTCAGCTGATATCCCCAAAAAGGCCATTTGTATCACCTGCCATGCCAGCTTCAGCAAAGGTGACAAAACTACCAGCCTGACCACCACCAGCATGATCAGGCAAATGGCAGCAAAGCACCCGACTTTGTGGGGCGAACCCTAGGGTCCACGACCAGTGTCAGCGGGTGTCACCACTGCTTCTTCCGCTGTTGTGCGTGCAATAGAACCCCCTGTTGTATTGTACTGCATGCAAAGATGCCCCCTCCTCTCAGTGTTCACTTGTTATGGCAGTTTCTCAAGAAACAGCATCAACGTCCACGTCCAAGTCCCACCGCAGCATTCAATTGTCCATATCCCAAACCTTTGAAAGAAAGCGGAAATTCGCAGCTAACGCCCCACAGGCCACAGTCCTAAATTCGCACATTTCACGACTGCTTGCGTTGGAAATGCTTCCTTTTAGGCTGGTGGAGACGGAATCCTTCCGCAACCTTATGGCGGTGGCCGACCCTCGGTACTCGATCCCCAGCCGACACTATTTTGCCCGGTGTGCCATCCACACTTCACAAGCACGTGTCCCAAAACATCTGCAATGCCCTCAACAACGCAGTTACTGGGAGAGTCCACCTGACAACGGACACGTGGACAAGTGTTTGTGGCCAGGGACGGTACATCTCCCTGACGGCACACTGGGTAAACAAAGTGGAAGCCAGGACCCAGTTGGACCTTGGCACGGAACACATCCTCCCCACACCGAGGATTGCGGGCCCTATGTCAGTCAGAGTTGCCCCCACAGTGTACAGCTCCTGCACATCATCCTCCTCCTCCTCCTCATGTTCAGCCTCCATCTTAAATATAACCACATCAGTTACAAGCTGGAAACACTGCAGTACTGCCTCCGCCAAGCGTCAACAGGCTGTGCTGAAACTCATAAGCTTAGGTGGGAAACCTCACACTGCTTGTGAGTTTTGGACAGCTGTGAAAGAGCAGGCAGATCTGTGGGTGAGACCGCTGAACCTACATCCAGGCATGGTCGTGTGTGACAATGGTTGTAACCTGGTGGCGGCTCTGAGGCGAGGCGAGATCACACTCATACCATGCCTGGCTCATGTGCTTAACCTCGTGGTTCAGCGGTTTCTTAAATCGTACCCCGAGTTGCCAGATCTGCTCGTCAAAGTACGCCGCCTGTCAGCTCATTTTTGCAAGTCGGCTACAGCCTCCGCCGCCCTTGCTGTGCTGAAGCAGCGTTTGCAGCTTCTGGCACACCGACTGGTGTGTGATGTCCCCACACGTTGGAACTCTACCCTCCACATGTTGCAAATGATTTGTGAGCAGAAGAGAGCAGTTGTGGAGCACCAGCTGCAACAAGGCCGTCGTTATTCACACATAAGACCTCAGGAGTGGACCTGGATGTCTGACATATGTACCATCTTGACAAACTTTGAGGAGTACACCAAGATGGAGAGTGGTGATTATGCCATCAATAGCATCAGCATTCCACTTGTCTGTCTTTTGCAATGCTCTCTGCAGAGAATTAAAGAGGAGGCATTGCAGCCAGTGTATGATGAGATGGATCAAGAAGCCGTAGCGGTCGATTACACACAGCCTAGCCTCATCTCATCCTAACGTGCATTGGGGTACAATGAGCAGGAGCTTGTATCATGCGCTGTAGACGGTAGTACCTGTACAGCTGTCATACCGTCGGTTCAGCGTGGGTGGCCTGAGGACAGGTCGGAGGAGGAGGAGGAGGAGGAGGAGAGCATGGTCAGTCGTCATCTTGGTGAGGATACGGAAGTCTTGGCCGTTACCAGTCTGGCACGCATGGCTGACTTCATGTTACACTGCCTTAACCGTGACCCTCGCGTTGTCAAAATATTGGGTGACAGTCATTACTGGTTGATGACACTTTTAGACCCCCGCTACAAGGAGAACTTTCACTCTCTTATTCCTGAGGTGGAGAGGTCTGCAAAAATGGGGCAGTACCAGAAGGCCCTTGCTGCAGAACTGTTAAAAAAATTCCCATCTGAACATTCTAGCAGTAGAGGTCACAGTTCGTTGACCAACCAAGGCGTACAAGCGAGAGAGAGGCAACTCAAATCCAGCAGAGGGAGGGGAACACTGTCAACGTTCTGGGACAGTTTTCTGAGACCCGCCCAGCTTACAGGCCCTGAGGCGCGGGGTACTCTCACAAGGAGTGGAAAGTTTCAAAAGATGGTGAGGGAGTACCTTGCCAACCGTACCAGCGTCCTCCGTGATTCCTCTGTGCTTTTTAATTATTGGGTATCCAAGCTGGACACTTGGAATGAACTTGCTCTGTACGCCTTGGAGGTCCTGGCCTGCCCTGACGCTAGCGTGTTATCGGAGCGTGCTTTTAGTGCCGCTGGGGGAATTATAACTGATAAGCGCACTCGCCTGTCAACTGACAATTCTGACAAGCTGACCCTTGTCAAAATGAACAAGGGCTGGATTGGGCCAGACTTCTCATCACCACCAAATGACAGCAGAGTAACATAAAGTCAAATCCACTGTGTTATTTCGGGAGGTGTATTCACATGCATCGCTTCACACCCACACATGGGTATACGCTTCCTCATTTCGGCTGTTTTATGTTCTTCTCCTTATCCTCAGCCTCCACCACCACTATACCACCAGGGTGACTGTGGTCCGTATTGCCATTATTGAAAGTTCCTCCCTCCTTATTTTTGTCAGCTTTTGCTTGGAAGGCATAAGCAAAGACTGTGGGAGACCCACTCCCCAATAATGGGAATAATATTTTTAAGATGCTGTACTGTATGGCTCTTGTAAGGGGCATTAAAAGTGTCTTGTTAAGCTACTGCGACCTCCACCACTTTTCCGAGGGGCATTAAAACCATCTTGTTAAGATACTGTGACCTCCACCACTTTTCCGAGGGGCATTAAAAGCGTCTTGTTAAGCTACTGGGATATCTGTAGATGGAGCACTCCTTAATTCTTTTTCTAAGTCCACACCAAGCGCAGTAATGGCATATGAAATGAATGATAACTAAGTCAAGAGACATGCGCAGATGGATGTCTCTAGTGTAGGCATTGAATCTTCTATATGTGTCGTAATTCGATTGGAGCTATAAGAGCACTGACGTCTAAGCCTGGGGTTGGCTGACAACGCGCAGATGCGGATACGCTATTCTGTTCATGTAACGGGATTGGTCCCCTTTTCCAGCACGCATGCACAATAAACTCTTACTGTCTTTCGCTTGCTGATAGGATCTAAGGTAAGCCTACCTGATAGGTATATTGAAATAGGCGTGGATATAATCCTTAGCACGCCGAATCACCTTCTGAAATCTCCACCAATAAAAAATAACTATACATGAATGACAGTTGTTACCTTTAATGGGAAAAAGGGAGGGTACTAATAGTATGAGCTAATGAGATTGATAGGTGGTGGAAGAGATCCACCCCTATACTTTCTATTGGTTACGGGTTAGAAGGATTTTCATTGGATTTAAGGCTATAACAGAGTTGATAAAAGCCTCTGAATGGCGTTTTTGGGTGCCATTAAGCCTCTGTCCCCTGATGACGCCAGTTAGGCGAAGCATGTCGGGGAGGCTTTAATCTTGATGTTTTATAATAAGGCACAGGCAGTGTTAACATTAGATAGGTGGTCCGCGGCCACTAATGTATGAGAATGAGAATTAGTTAGATAACTATATTCGTGTAATAAGCAAGATTTCAGATTACAATATCTGACTTTACTCTACTGCCTGAACTTATGCCAATATTTTAAATTTACTATCCTTATAACAGCTATATGCTTTAATAAAAGTTAAGTTTTAAGGGCTTTAGTTTGGGGTTCTATTTGCCAACAGGCAACATGTTGTTAATGTCAATACCCCTACGCTGTCTTGAGTTGAACAGTGTTGTGTAGTTAGTTATATATGGAGTCAATGGTTAACTCCATATGATTGTTCTATTGATATGGCTGGTTTCTTATCACATAAGTCGGATATAGATAACTGGAAGCTGGAGGCATCACAGGTTTTTTTCTACCACAGAATCCAACTTTAAATCCGGTGACATTTTTTCTACTTTCAAAAATTTAACTAAAACTTTAAAACAACAAATAAGAGCGTGGTGGGAGATAGCAAGCCTTGAAACTTACTTGCACAAACGCATAGTGTACAGAGGCTTAAGGATCTCATTAACCCCTAACGCCCATAGGGAAGATCCGCAATTTATTAGGGGCTGGGAGGATCTTCTAACAGATAGTTCTTTGAGATTAATGAACTATATTTTGGATTATGAGAGGCAGCATCTCTTAAAAATTAATGAGCAGTTAGAAAAAAAGCTTCAGGACGTACAGCAGTTTGCAGCACAACCAGACTTTGTCAGATTAGAGTGTGATTTACAAAAAAATATTGAAAATTTAAAGAGAGAAATAAAAGAACGAAAACATCGTAAATATATCAGAGACCTTGGAGATTTTGAAACAGGACAAATCTATAAACCAAGAGGCATTAATTTCAGACAGAATAGACCAAGAGCAGCTGAATACGCAGAAACAGACTTTTCTGAATCTGACAGTTCAGTGGATAAACAGACGAGTAGTGGAGGAACTAAACGGAAAAGTGGGCTGAGAAGGAATTATAGACAACGTAAAGACTCATTCCCAAAATCATGGGGTGGCCCCAAAGGCAAACAGACAGGAATAAACTTACCTACTACATCAGCGTCTGTACCCTCATATGTCTCTGTTCTACCTCCGATGTCTACTCCGATGACAAGAGTAGAGTCTCTGTAACAAACAATTCCAGCAATGTTTGGCAATATAAATCTACCCTCAATACAGGTATCACCTATGATCAATTCAAGTGTTACACTTTCACGCCCTTAGGGTCAGCTAAATATGGGACAACAAGGACAGTTAGGACCTGTTTTACAGAGTACAAATATGGCATTAAGTTTACCAACTACATCACAGCTTGGTGCATCCACCTCTTTTTTAGGGGTGAACCGGCCAGCCTAATAGCAAGGGAGGATGAAAAGAACAACCTCCAAATTTTTAATCTATCATCATTTTCTCTGAATGATAACCAGATTTTGCTCCTTAAAAAGGGTTTATCCTTTACACCTACCCCTAAATTTGATGTATTTATGTGGACAAAAGATGTAAATCTATTCGCCAGGAAGTTGGTGCTTCATAAATATCATACTATAAAAAGTAGGGATCCCACAATAAGTTTAAGAGCAGAAAATGAAGCAGTCCAAACATTAGAGATCTTGGAGAATAATATTGAGACTGGCCTGATATCAATTGCTCCACCTTTTTCGTCTTTAAAACCTAGAAGTAAAAACACACCTGCCTTCTCACAATACCATAATATAGATGCGTTTGTCAATATGGCCCAGATAGAATTAAAAAGACTGTCCAAAAGTAGATTCTGTAACAACACTAATCTGAATAAAGATCAACAAAGGGCCATTAAAGAACTGCAGACCAATAACGGTGTTACAATCAAACCCTCAGATAAGGGTAATAACATCGTTATTATGGATACGATCGATTATAAGAGAATGGTTCTGGACCTACTGAATGACAAGCGGACGTATAAGTTATTATCTGTAGATCCCAACTTGGATTTTGTCCAAGAATTAAAATCAATCCTAAAGGAAGCTTTGAAGGATGGTCAGATCACGGATGATGAATATAAAGTCCTGTTCAACCCTACCCCTACCATAGCTACATTTTATGCATTACCCAAGATGCACAAGAGAGTCAAACCAATACCAGGGAGACCAATTGTCTCGGGCAATAATTGCCTTACCGAGGGTATTAGTCAGTACTAGTGTTGAGCCACCCCCATAGTGTTCGAGTTCGGTTCGTCGAAAACCCGTGTGTTCGCCGAACTGTTTGTCGAACACCTTCGAACACTGTTAAAACCAATGGCAGGCATACAAAAACACATAGGAACACATAGAAAACACTTCAAAGGTGTCCAAAACCTGACAAACTGCTCAGAGACACAACTAACACATGGAAAAGTGACAAGTACATATAGTCATGCAAAAAGAAAAGAGGTGGAGGAGTAAAAGGAGGGGGAGACACAGATATAGGCATGTCATGCCCTTCTAAAATCAAGAAAGGCTGGAGTAAAAATCTAAAATCAGCCTACCAACACCCAGACGTCGTGACTCCTTCAGCTAGAAGATCGTTGGGTACAGCCGGGACCAGCTACTTGGAAAGCATTGCCAAACCAGGGATTGAAGCTTGAAGAGGACAATTTGCATATTCCAGGTGCCTTCTGGGAAAAGCGAAGAGTCTCCTTCAGCTAGAAGATCGTTGGGTACAGCCGGGACCAGCTGCTTGGAAAGCATCGCCAAACCAGGGATTGAAGTTTGAAGAGGACAATTTGCATATTCCAGGTGCCTTCTGGGAAAAGCAAAGAGTCTCCTTTAGCTAAAAGATCGTTGGGTACAGCCGGGACCAGCTGCTTGGAAAGCATCGCCAAACCAGGGATTGAAGTTTGAAGAGGACAATTTGCATATTCCAGGTGCCTTCTGGGAAAAGCGAAGAGTCTCCTTCAGCTAGAAGATCGTTGAGTACAGCCGGGACTTGCTGCTTGGAAAGCATTGCCAAACCAGGGATTGAAGCTTGAAGAGGAAAATTTGCATATTCCAGGTGCCTTCTGGGAAAAGCGAAGAGTCTCCTTCAGCTAGAAGATCGTTGGGTACAGCCAGGACCAGCTGCTTGGAAAGCATCGCCAAACCAGGGATTGAAGCTTGAAGAGGACAATTTGCATATTCCAGGTGCCTTCTGGGAAAAGCGAAGAGTCTCCTTCAGCTAGAAGATCGTTGGGTACAGCCGGGACTTGCTGCTTGGAAAGCATCGCCAAACCAGGGATTGAAGCTTGAAGAGGAAAATTTGCATATTCCAGGTGCCTTTTGGGGAAAGCGAAGAGTCTCCTTCAGCTAGAAGATCGTTGGGTAGAGCCGGGACCAGCTGCTTGGAAAGCATCGCCAAACCAGGGATTGAAGCTTGAAGAGGACAATTTGCATATTCCAAGTGCCTTCTGGGAAAAGCGAAGAGTCTCCTTCAGCTAGAAAATCGTTGGGTACAGCCGGGACCAGCTGCTTGGAAAGCATCGCCAAACCAGGGATTGAAGCTTGAAGAGGACAATTTGCATATTCCAGGTGCCTTCTGGGAAAAGCGAAGAGTCTCCTTCAGCTAGAAGATCGTTGGGTAGAGCCAGGACCAGCTGCTTGGAAAGCATCGCCAAACCAGGGATTGAAGCTTGAAGAGGACAATTTGCATATTCCAGGTGCCTTCTGAGAAAAGCGAAGAGTCTCCTTCAGCTAGAAAATCGTTGGGTACAGCCGGGACCAGCTGCTTGGAGCGCAAATTTGTTTACTTTGTTTATTCTAGAGTATCACAAGAAAGAAGACAGACATCAAGTCAGCAGGGACAAGGAGCAGCATGGCAGATGTGACAACCTACATGGTGAGCTGCAACATGTGCTACATGTTCACAGATCGACCAGAAGCTGAAACCAACTTCACCTGTCCGAAGTGTAGACTACTGGCTCTTTTAGAAGAAAAGGTGCTTGAACTGGAAGAAAGAATGGCGACATTAAAACTCATCTAGGAAAATGAAGACTTTCTGGACAGAACAGAAACGTCACTACTGGTCACGGAATGTGAAGAAAGCGTCAGAGAACCTCCAGAGGCAGACAAGTGGAGGCAAGTAACCAAAAGAAGCAAGAAGACCATGGAGACACCACCAACCACACAACTGAGAAACAGATTCCAAGGACTTGTGGAGGACGAAGATGGCACACCTAAGGATGAGTCACTACTAGCAAGCAAAAAAGAAAAGAGCACCCAGAAACACCCAGAAGCGACAAGAAAAAAGACAGCCAAGAAGGGAAGAAGAGTGGTGGTGGTGGGAGACTCACTACTGAGAGGAACAGAAGCAGCTATCTGCAGACCGGACAAAACCGCAAGAGAAGTATGCTGCCTCCCAGGGGCGAAGATCAAGGATGTTACCGATAGGATACCGAAGCTCATCAGTTCCAAGGATGTCCACCCATTTCTTCTGATACATGTTGGCACCAATGACACGGCAAAGAAGGACCTACCGACCATCTGCAAGGACTTTGAAGCATTGGGGAAGAAAGTAAAAGATCAGGATGCGCAGGTAGTTTTTTCTTCTATACTTCCAGTAGACGGGCATGGCGTCAGGAGATGGAACAGGATCCTTGATGTGAACAACTGGCTGAGACGATGGTGCAGACAACAAGGATTTGGATTCCTGGACCACGGTGTGAATTACCTCTATGATGGACTCCTTGCCAGAGACGGACTACACCTCAACAAACCCAGGAAACACACATTCGCCAGGAGACTCGCAACACTCATCAGGAGGGCGTTAAACTAGAAGAAGAAGGGATGGGAAGAAAAACGTCAGACACGAACATGAAACCAGAGAACATACAAATGAAAGATATGAAGTGCGACAAAGAAGGTCCAAGACAAGATACTTGGAAGGGAGGTAAGAAAAATTCTAATACAATCCACAGGGAGAAGATTGGAACAAAACAAAATCGTGTAAACTGCGTGCTAGCAAATGCCAGAAGCCTGACAAACAAGAAGGATGAACTGGAAGCAGAAATATCTACAGGTAACTATGACATAGTGGGAATAACCGAGACATGGTTAGATGAAAGCTATGACTGGGCAGTTAACTTACAGGGTTACAGTCTGTTTAGAAGGGATAGAAGAAATCGGAAAGGGGGTGGAGTCTGTCTATATGTAAAGACGTGTCTAAAGCCTACAATACGGGAGGATGTATGGGAGGGAAATGAGGAGGTCGAGTCCTTATGGATGGAGATACATGGGGCAAAAAACAATAATAAAATTATCATAGGGGTCTGTTATAAACCACCAAATATAGCAGAAGCCACGGAAAGTCTATTAATGAGACAAATAGACGAAGTAGCAAAAAATAACGAGGTGATTATTATGGGGGACTTCAACTACCCCGATATAGACTGGGAAACCGAAAGCTGTAGATCTCAGAAAGGAAACAGTTTTCTGTCAATTATCAAAGACAATTATTTGTCACAACTTGTGCAGGAACCAACTAGAGGGACGGCCCTTTTAGACTTAATATTAACTAACAGGCCAGACAGAATAACTGAGGTGCAGGTCGTGGGGCACCTGGGGAAATAGTGACCACAACATTATACAATTCCACATGTGCATCAGTAGGGTGCCCAGCAAGGGAGTCACAAAAACACTGAACTTCAGGAGGGCAAAGTTTGATCAGCTAAGAGATGCCCTTCACCTTATAGACTGGGATAGTATCTTTAGTAATAGGAGCACGGATAGAAAATGGGAAATTTTCAAAACAGTCCTACATAGTCACTGTAGAAGGTACATACCTTATGGGAATAAAAGGGCTAGGAATAGGAGGAAGCCAATGAGGCTAAATAAGGAAGTCAAGAGGGCAATGAAAAACAAAAAAAGGGCTTTCGGTAAACTTAAACAAGAAGGCAGCGAGGAAACGCTAATATCTTATAGGGAAAAAAACAAAATCTGTAAGAAACAAATAAGAATAGCAAAAGAGGAGACAGAGAGACTAATTGGCAAGGAAGCTAAAACAAATCCCAAACTGTTCTTTAACTATATAAACAGTAAAAGGACTAAAACTGATGGAGTTGGCCCTTTGAAAAATAACCTGGGTAAAATCATAGAGGGCGATGAGGGTAAAGCAAACCTACTCAGTAGCTTCTTCTCCACTGTTTTCACAAAAGAAAACAATTTATCGGAGGAAATGCAGTGTGATAAATTAAACCCTCCGCTAAATATCACCCACCTAACCCAGGAGGATGTTCAGAAACTCCTAAATAATATCAAAATAGACAAGTCACCAGGCCCAGATGGCATACACCCCCGGGTACTAAAAGAATTAAGTAATGTGATAGACAGACCGCTGTATCTTATATTCAAGCACTCTTTATGGACAGGGACTGTCCCACTAGACTGGCGCCAAGCAAATGTGGTACCAATATTCAAAAAGGGGTCTAAAAGTGACCCTGGGAACTATAGACCAGTCAGCTTAACGTCTGTTGTGGGTAAATTGTTTGAAGGATTTCTTAGAGATGCTATTGTAGAATATCTTAATGATTATAGCTGTCTAACTCCATATCAACATGGATTCATGAGGGATCGCTCCTGCCAAACAAACCTGATCGCCTTCTACGAGGAGGTGAGCTCACAGCTGGACCGGGGAGAGTCAGTGGATGTTGTATACCTTGACTTCTCCAAAGCGTTTGATACCGTGCCACACAAAAGGTTGGTATATAAAATGAGAATGCTTGGTCTGGGGGATAATGTGTGCAAGTGGGTAAATAGCTGGCTGAGTGATAGAAAGCAGAGGGTGGTTATCAATGGAGTAAGCTCAGGGTGTGTCAGGGTTACTAGCGGGGTGCCTCAAGGGTCTGTCTTGGGCCCTATATTATTTAATATATTTATTAATGATCTAGTGGAAGGGTTGCATAGTAAAATAGCAATATTTGCAGATGATACTAAACTTTGTAAAGTAGTTAATACAGATAAGGATAGGGCACAGCTACAGGAAGATTTAGATAAATTGGGGAGTTGGGCCAAAAAATGGCAAATGGGGTTCAATGCCGATAAATGTAAGGTCATGCACATGGGAAAGAAAAACAGCAGTTACCCATACATATTAAATGGGAAACCGTTGGGGAAATCTGACATGGAGAAGGACCTGGGCGTCTTGGTTAATAGCAAATTAAATTGGAGAGGCCAGTGTCAGGCAGCAGCTGCAAAGGCAAATAGAGTCATGGCATGCATCAGAAGAGGAATAGGGGCATATGATGAGAACATTGTTCTTCCTCTGTACAAAGCGCTGGTAAGGCCGCACTTAGAATATTGTGCACAGTTCTGGGCTCCGTTGCTCAGGAAAGACATATTGGAGCTAGAGAGGATACAAAGGAGGGCGACTAAGGTAATAAAGGGAATGGAGGGACTAGAATACCCAGAGAGGTTGTCAAAATTAGGCCTATTTACGTTGGAAAAGAGAAGGCTTAGGGGAGACCTCATAAACATGTGACTCACCCCCTGGACCGTGGGGCTCTCGGATCCGGCCAATTAGGGGAACAATGGGGGTAGTAGTGGCTGCCCGGTCCGTGGCTCAGGTTGGTCAGGCCAATGGTAGTCTGCTACGTTCTGCTGATAATGTCCGACTACGCCACCCGTGGATTTGCGGTCATTAGGTACCGCCGCTGCAAGGCAGACCGCTGGGGCTGATGAGGTGTGCAGCTGAGATGGTGTGACTCCCCACGGGAAGAGTGCAGCCCCAGGGCAGTGTAGTGGATGGTGGGAGTGATGGTGGTGAGAGTCTCAGTGCTGATAGTGCTGGAGGAGCAAGGAGCACACAGACAACAGGTTGCAGTCCAGGGTCTTTACTAAAACAGATAAACTGACCCACAAACAGTCCCGGCTAGGAGGTGGCCTGGATGTCTGAGAGCAATTGGAAAATTGGCCCTGGTCAGGGTGAGGGTGTAGGCCTACCGTGCTTTCTGCGCTCCTTCTGGCTATCTCCTCGTTATAGGGTAACAGCCCACGTTTCAAAGCTTTCCGTGTATTCTCGCCTGTATGGCCTGCGACATGGGTTCCTTTCTGCTCCCAGCCTTGTACGGCTTTACTGGTCCCTTCGGTTGTGGCAGGGCCTCCAGGCTTCTTAGGCCAAGGAATATACAGTCCCTTGCGGACTGGTTATCTGCTGGGGGATGTGGAATCCTTCCAGCCTCAGACACCAAAGTCTGGTAAATGAAGTCCTCTTTCTGCCAAGACAGGCTCTCTTCGCCTCTTGTCTCTGGCTTGTGGCTCTCCTCCTGCCACACTTCCTCTTAGGTGCAGTGCAACTTTCTGTTCCTGCTCTGCTCTGGGACAAGTCTCAATGCTGAGACAGGCCATCTAGTTCTCTCTAACCCTGCCCCCAGCACCAGCTTTTATAGGGGCAGCCAGCTCCTCCTACTGGCCTGAGACAGGAGGCATTGCATGCTAATGTTCCCCTGACTAGAGAACCTCCCCCTTGCTCTCAGACACATCTTTAATTACACTTGTGGCATCCAGGCCAGGGTGACACACATGTATAAATACATCAGGGGGCAGTACAGAGATCTCTCCCATGACCTGTTTATACCAAGGATGGTGACAAAGACGAGGGGGCACACTATGCGTCTGGAGGAAAGGAGGTTCCTGCACCAGCATAGAAAGGGATTCTTTACGGTCAGAGCCGTGAGACTCTGGAACTCTCAGGGAGAGGAAGTGGTGATGTCCAACTCACTTAATGAGTTCAAGAGAGGCCTGGAAGCCTTTCTTGAGAACAATAAAATTACATCTTATGCTTAGTGATAGTTAATTAATCCAGGGATTTAATCTGACTGCCAGATTGGTGTTGGGAAGTGAATTTTTCCTCAATGATGTAAATTGGCCTATACCGCATGGTTTTTTTTTTACTTCCCCTGGATCAACGCTGCGGAATAGCTGCAGTGCACAAGAAATAGGCTGAACTGGATGGACGATTGTCTTTTTTCGGCCTTATAAACTATGTAACTTATAAACTATGTAACAAGAAAATTAAAAAAAGAAATATCTTTAGGTAGAATGGCGGTTCCATTCAGAACACTTTCCTTACAAGACGGAGTGGTATCCCCGTTGTGAGTTGTGCCAAAAACGGAACCCAATACATTTGGACTAATCCACCATTTGTCATATCCAAGGGGCAGGTCCATAAACGACAACATCGACGCGGAACCAAGTACAGTAGTATATACTGTACATCCTTTGACAAGACAATCAGGCGGATCAAGAAGTTGGAAAGGGTCACCCTAATGGCCAAAACAGACATTGATGCGGCGTTCGGGTTACTTACTACCTGTGCCTCCGAATAGTGTCCACCTATTGGGCTGCTTCTGGGAAGGAGCATACTATATAGATTGCTGTTTGCCCATGGGGTGCTCCAGATCCTGCTCACTATTTGAGGCGTTTAGTTGCTTCCTCGAATGGGTTGTAATGGACATTTCTAAGGGGGCACATATTATCCATTACCTCGACAACTTCTTATGCCTGGGCCCAAAAGATTCGCCACAGTGTGAATACATGCGGTAGTCCACCTGTGAGAAGGAGAGAGCTGGAGGGAGAGCGGACACCACAGAGCCGAGGGGTTAGATGGAGAACGGAAGAAGGAAAGAGGGCGAGGGAGGTAAGGGAGTACAGTGGAAGGCCGACCTGAGCTCCCCCACATTCCTGCTGGGCGGGGAACAGCCCTGGGAAGAAAAGCCGCTTGCGCATCCCTTTGAGGTTACGGGCGCGAGCGGGCAGAGGGACTACGCTGGAGTGCGAAGCCGACACGGCCAGTCCGTTCCTGCCCGTGCAACCTCCGTGTCGCCGGGTTTGTGCCAGAGCCGCGGTGGACCCTGACGGCCAGCCCCCCTCTCCCAATGCTGGTGCCTCTCCGCTGGTGGGTCGAGCCCCCCCGCGGTGGGGGGGGAGTAATATCTGCAGAAGAAAGACCATCTTCCAGCCAAACTAAGATGTCTACTTCTTTTCGTGGACAATGTGATATGATCCCTTTCTTACGGACACGCCCATCGCTACAAATTCCAGATGAGGCACAAAAACAGCAGGTGCTTCAACGGATATCAAGTGCTCCTTCAAGTGGGCTTTCCTCCACCTCAACTTCAACATCACAAATACTCCAGTCCCCAGAGGTGTCACCCCAATCGCACTTGCTTCCTCACAGCTCCCAAGTCTCCAGCTGCCTGTCTGAGTATGGGGAAACACAGATGGTTGAGTCTGCACAGCTGTTTACTCATACTATAGCCTGGGAAATGGAGGTCTGCTCCAGAGCTTCTGTTAATCCAGACGAGGAAATGATCTGCACTGATGCCCAGAATGAGTCGGATCCAGGACCAGATGAAGAAGGTTCTAAGCATAATGTAGACCCTCGTTCCCAAACTGTAACTCCTGTTGGTGGAGACAATGATGAAGATGATGATGAGACTCAAATACCTGATTGGAGCGACAACTTGACTTTTCGGTCAGGGCAGGAAGAGGTTGGCTCTGAGGACGACGGGTGTGAGAACTCACAGGGTGATGATGACGAGGTTGGAGATCCCACTTACTGTCAACCCACAGTCAGCCAGTCGATGAGGTCAGCAGAGGAGGTGGAGGAGGATGTGACTAGCCCAGGGGATGGGGATGACTCGGTACCCGGGCCTTTGCCTGGCCTTTGGGATGTCGCGGTGGTCGGCTCCCGGGCCCGTACCCTGGGGTCAGTCTTTAAAAGGGTGGATAATTGTTAATTTTATAATAGTTCGTGACGCCACCTGTGTCTTCTGGTGAGAAGCACCAGCGCTGCAGTAGTCCACTGAGGCCGGTCATAAGGCAGCTCGATGGTATAGCTCCCCACAGGTGGAGCTAGGCCTCAGAAAAGCGTATGCAGGGGGAATGCAGGACAGACGAGACCCAGCTGGGTCAGAGCAAGAACGGGAACGGACACGGTAGTCACTTCAGTACCTTTTACTGGAGGAAATTCAGGCACATCCCGGAGCACTGTAGGGTGAAGGGTGCATATCAGGATCCTCCCCAATGAGCGGGTGTAGGGCCTCCTGTTTATTGCCTCTGCGTAGTAAGTTTCTGACCTGCCTGGAGCTAGGCCTAACTTTGTCTCTGTCCTGCGCTGGCTGACCTTGTGGTAGGGCCTTGTCTTGGAGTTCACGCTCCCAGTATGCGGGGCCTAAGTGTCTCCTGGCTCTGTTGCGTATCAGCACCTTAGCGATCCTGGGAATTGTAGTCCTCCAGGGATTCGGGTTATGCCTTTCTGGGTCATAGAGATCCCGGTAATCTCAGATCTGGTGTCCGGTAAATGCTTCGGGGTGAGCTGGTTAAGATCCTCTGCCCTCTATGTACTAACTCTCCACTTGCCTTCGGCCTACTCGAGCCCTCACTAGGCTATACACACTAACGGCAACTTGCCGCGCTTCACCGATCTTATGGCGCCGGCACACCTTAAGCTCTAACTGGGCTCCCTGAATCTAGCTAACAGGAGCCTCATGCTCCACTGCTGAACTATTAACACTAGAACTACTGATGGAGTCATTTTGACTACTCCTTTCGTTTTTTATTTCTCTTCTGTGACTACATTTTTCAGAATTCCGGCTTGAAACTCGGTGACTTTTCCTCAAATATGATGTGAAAAAAGATTTTGTGAGAATAAATAATTTTGGTGAAAAATTTGCGCGTTTTTTTCAAAATTTACCAAGAACTACTATATTTTGAGGTCCTTTTGTCACTAAATGTTGCTATAAAGTTTTGTGCATAATTTTTTCACTCTGTCTTATTTACCCTGATGTTCATATAGATGTAGTTCAATTTACATGTCAACTTTTCACATTTTCCTTGTGTTTTACCTGCTTGTATTACTGTGTAATGCTGAACAAACTCTATCTGATGAGGAGCTAGATGCATTCATTGCGATATTCTATGCTCGTGGAATATCTGGCACGAACCGTCACTCGATAAGCAGTATTTGGTGTAATGACTGGGGAATACCGTTTTGCAAAGCGACAATGTCCAGGGACCGCTTTGTTGAAATTATGAGGTTTCTCAGATTTGATGAGAAATCTACTCGATCGGAGAGACTGCAAATGGACAAGTTTGCTCTATTTTCTACTGTGTGGGACAGGTTTATTGAAAATTGTATTGCGTGTTACAAACCTGGCCCATACATAATGGTGGATGAGCAACTTTTCCCAAGCAAAACTAGGATAATATTCAAGGAGATTACCCACCAAAAAATGTCACGCAAGGCATTTTTGCAAACGCTTGTGAGAGAGTTGAGTGGTCCTTATGTCACAGATAGGGAAAAGGGTTCCACGTCCCAAGTTTCTACATGCTCAGAAGTGATGGTTCAAACAAAATTTTGCCAGATCAAAGAAAAGTGCAAGAAAAATAGATCTGTCGGAAATTGTAAGACTTGAGGTAAGTCTTTGTGTGGGCAATGTACTGCCATAAATCAAAGGCAATGCCTAAAATGCGAAACACCAAATGTTTAGAAGGTGAATTCTGCGCCATATTTTCATTTTTATGCTCCTCCACCTACATTTTCTCTGCTTTTTGTTCTTCAGTTGTTGTTTATATGTGTGCACTTGAATAAAAAAAAATGTTTGAAAAACGTCTATTATAATTATTGTTATTTTCTGTAGAAAAATAAGAAAAGCAGAAAAAAAACAATCAAAAGCATTGCTGTTGGATCTCACAATAATAATACATTACAAAAAATATAATTATTAATAAATAACCACAAATGAAACTCTAAAAATAAACGAAAACAAGCAAGGAGTCAAAATGACTCCTTTCAGTAGTTCTAGGCGGGGTCACGAGTCCAGTAGTCCTAGTGTTAACTGAGTTCTCTAGACTAGACTGAGCTCCACTGCAGACTGACCTCTCTTATGCTTCTCTACTGCAGGAACTCTTCAGAGGAACTGAACTGCCTAGCTCCACCTTCCCTATTTATATCCCTAACGGGCTCCCTCTGCTGGTATGAGGTGGAAGGTGGACATGTGTGAATGTTTATGGGGGCCTCTTGTGGAGGATTCCATCAATGCACTCTTCTAGGATCTGTGATACCAAGCGCAGCTGGGCGTCACAGATGCTATTGACGACGAGATTAGGATGCGCCTTCCTGGACAGAGACGGAGTACTGGAAGCAAGTCAACAACTGCATCCTCAACCACAACTATGCCTCTGACCATAAGTCGTAGTGGCTCTTCAGGTCGCATGGGCTCTAAGCCTTGCATAGCCTGGGTATTTTTTCAGATCGATAAGGATGACCCAACTCGTGTTATCAGTAATATTTGTCACCAAAAGCTAAGTGGAGGCCAAAAATCCATAGTTTGAGTACTTCATGCATAAACCGTCACATGGATATGAAGCATAAGTTGCAGTGGGAAGCTCAGTGTGCTACAATGCGGGCTAGCGGGCCGTGCAAACCACCGTCTGCCCCATCTTGTGCATCCGCGGCCTCTTCATCTTCTGTGACTGGGGGGACAGCAGTCACACATGTTTTTGGACGCAGACCTGCCACCTCTTTACCCACAACAGCCAGTGTGATTGGTAGGTCATCATTTCATTTGGAAGTGGAAACACCAGCTGGTGTTGAGCGCTCTCCGACATCGAGAGCACCACCTTTGGATCAAGGCAACCTAACTTTTCCACCTGCATCTTCCTCACAGACCGGCAAGTTTGCCGGGGACACCCTACTCAACCCCGTCTAAGCACAACAGCCAGCCCTCGGTCCCTCAGATGTGGACAAGTAAAAGACCATTTCCTCCTAGCCATGACAAAGCTTAGAGGTTGAATTTCACCATCTGCAAGCTGTTGGCTACAGAAATGCTGCCTTTCCGCCTGGTGGACACAGAGGATTTTTGAGACCTTATGTCCGTCGCAGTGCCCCAGTACCAGATGCCCAGTCGGCACTACTTCTCAAAGAAAGGTGTGCCTGCGCTCCACCAGCATGTCGCACACAACATCACCACTTCTTTGAGAAACTCTGTGTGTGACAGGGTGCATTTCACCACAGACACTTGGGCGAGTAGGCATGGACAGGGGCGTTACATGTCGCTGACTGGGCACTGGGTAACTATGGTGACAGCAGGACAAGGGGCTGCTGTCCAAGTCTTGCCGTCTCCACGAGTTGTACGTCAATCCTCTTTATCTAGAAGTTCCTCCACTGCTACTTCCTCCTCAACCTCCTCTCGGTCCTCCACCTGCACCCAAAGCCAGTGTGGTAATGCCACCAGCTTTCTAACTGCACAGAAGGAATCCTGCACACCTACTTACTATGCTGGCAGCAGGGCTCAACGGCATCAGGCGGTGTTTACTTTGAAATGTCTGGTAAATGTGAGTCGCACAGCTGAGAAGTTGTGGTCAGCTCTGGAGACTCAGTTTTAATGAAACTGGACCTGCAACCAGGGAAGGCCGTGTGCGAAAATGCTGCAAACCTGGGTGCGGCCCTTCTCCGGGGCAATGTCACACACGTGCCTTGCATGGCTTACGTGTTGAACCTGGTTGTCCAGAAATTTTTAGCCCACTATCCCGGACTAGATGGCCTTCTGCAGAGGGCACGGTCGCTGTGTGCTCACTTCCGCCGTTCGCATCCCGCAGCTCAACGACTTACATCTCTACAGAAGTCGCTGGGCCTGCCAGTTCACCGGCTGAAATGCGATGTGCCGACACGGCGGAATTCAACTCTGCACATGTTGCAGCGACTGTGGCAGCACCGACAAGCCCTGGTGCAATACGTTCTGACGTATAGCCTGGGCCAGATCCAGAGGTGGGGCAAATCACGCTGCAGGAGTGGTCTCAGATCTGGGACCTATGAAGTTGACACGCCCCCTGGGCCGTGGGGTACCCAGAGCTGGGCCGGTAGAGGCTGGGGGTTGTAGTCACTGTGGCGGTCACCCGGTCCGTGACCCAGGGTGGTCAATCCAAGGGTAATTTGTATATATGGGTTTTATAATGTCCGACTACGCCACCTGTGGAGTGCGGCCAAAGGGGCCGCCGCTGCGGAACAGTTCTCTGAAGCTGGTGGTTTTGCAGCAATGGTATTATTACTCCCCACAGGATGAGTGTAGCTTCAGGGCAGTGTGGGTGGATGATGGTGGTTTAGTGCAGGGAGTCAGTAGTGAACACAGAGTCCATGTGATGCAGTCCCAAGATCTTTACTCACAGTTGTTGCAGTCCAGATTACAGGTACCAGAGCAATCTACCCCGTCGTGCTGTGCGTACTCAGTGAGGGGCTCAGTCCACCCCCAGATAGCTCCGCAGTACTTAGCAGGACCCCCTTCTGTGTGTCCTTTCTCTGGCCTTCTCCCTGCACCTCACACCCAGTGACACTTCTATCCGGTATCCTCGGGCCTAGGCGGGCGACGTGTTCCGTCCCCTGGGTCCTATATGGCTACCTTCTTAGTGAGACTGGTGTGGACTTTGGCCTGCAGTACATGAAATGCTGCAGCCTCCGGTTTCTAGTAGAGACTTGCTGTTTCTCCGCAAGTTGAGGGACCGGTTCCACTTATCTGGCCTGACACCTCTACCTCCTGGTAGCAGCGGGCGTACGGGTGGCCGTCTGCACGGCCCGTACCCCTAGGGTCCCTTCAGTTCCTGGAGCCTTCCTGCTCCCACTCCTCTCTTCTCTCCTTCAGTCCTGGGCCTCCCAGGCTAGGCCCGAATCCGGAGCAGAGCTCATGCAGAGCCTCTGCTCCTGTCACTTCTCCTCCCCTGACTGGCTTGCTCTTTCTAAGATGGCTTCCTATTTATACTCTCCCTGTCATATGCTCCCCTAAGCTGCTTTCTCCACCCACACCCACTACATAGGAATCTCCCGCAAGCTAGGGACCTGGGACTGTGCTCTCCCTTAGGAGCAATCTCGCCCTACCCCCACTGCGGGTATGTGTTGGATGCAGGTGTTAGGGTCCCGAGCCATACTCCTTCCTTACCTGAGGGTGACATACCACACCTCTGGGTGAGATACAGTACCTCTGTGGCAACTGAACCCTCAGGGGCGCCACACACCCTTCTGCACAGTTTTGAAATAGCGACGAAGATGTTTAGTGCTGACGATGATGCCATTATCAGCATGACTATTCCGGTGATTTACATGCTGGAGCACACGTTAAACAGAATTCAGAGTCAGGTGGTAGGACAAGAGAAGGTGGAGGAAGTAGAAGAGGAGTCGTATGCAGAAGGGATAACATCTCCAAGGTCCAGACGGTCGGCAGCACCAAGGCGGCAGGCATGGGAGGGTGGGGGAGAGGGATTAACCAGGGCGCATGGTAGCAGCCAAACTGTTGAGGAAGGTGCAGGAGCCGAGGAAAAAGTGGAGGATGAACTGGCAATGGGCATGGAAGACTCATCAGATGAGGGAGACCTTGATCACATTTCTGTTGTGTGAGGTTGGGGGGAGAGGGCAGAGGAAGGAAGCATGATTCTTACCTCGCTACCAACACAACAAGGACTTGGTCCTCCTGGATGCGCAAGACACATGAGTGACTTCTTGCTGCACTACCTGCAATATGACCCTTGGATTGTCAGAATTCGAAGTAATCCCAACTACTGGGTTGCCAGTGCCACACTCTTAGATCCCCGGTACAAAAGTAAATTTGACGAAATAATTCCTGCCATAGAAAGGGATTCACGCATGCAGGAGTATCAGCAGAGGCTGTTGCAGAATCTTACATGTGCTTTTCCACAAAACACCAGTGGTGCACGTAGTGAATCTCACAGTTCTAACTTGCAAACCATGGGACTGTCGAGTCTTCATCACTCAAACCGTAACAGTAACACAGTATCTGCTGGTAACAGCAATTTTGTGGAATCGTTTCACCACTTTTTTAGACCATCCTTTGCAAGGCCACAGGAGACAAGAAGTCTGACACCTAGTCAACGCCTAGAGAGGATGGTACAGGAGTATCTCCAAGTGAACATCGAAGCCATGACTGTGTCACTGGACCCTTGCTCATTTTGGGATTCCAATCTGGAAAAATGTCCGGAGCTCGCCACTCACGCCTTGGAGATCTTGTCATGCCCTGCAGCCAGCGTTCTCTCTGAATGTGTGTTCAGTGCTGCTGGTGGTGTGCTGACAGATAAGCGCACGTGGCTGTCCACTGAGAATGTAGACAGACTTACGTTCATAAAGATGAACAAATCATGGATCCGCAAGGACTTTTCTACCCCTGTGACATCCTGGGGAGACTAAAAGCTTGAGGATTTGGTAAAATCACCTCATCAACCGTTTAAAGCAACTCTTGGGCAATTGATGCCACTTAAGTGGTGTCTGTGCCACAATTTTTGGAAAAAATTGAGACTCTTTTTGGAGTCCCCTTGCTGTGTTTTACGTGACGTTGGCATCGTCAATTCCAGGTGGGTTGGGTCGCCCCCCCCCTTTTATCTGTAAGAAACTACATACACTATGGCTTTATGGTAACACAGATGGTTGAGTCTGAAGAGTTGTTTACTCAGAGGTCTGCTCCAAAGCTTCAGTGTCTGCTAGTCAGCGTAGAATTTTTAACTGCATCTAGCCTAGGCAATACTTAGGGCGTAGTAGCCCAGCTGCGAAGCAAGCTGCACCGCCTGTGTATCTAATAAGAATTTTTAAATGCATCTAGCCTAGGCAGACTGTGGGGACCCCCAACCAAACCCAGACGCTCAGCCCCCCTACCGTCCCCCTTTCCTTGACAATACAATAATGTAACTCTTACAACTGGATGGGTGAGGATCGGTCACAGCTTTATTAACTCTTTATACTCATTCCATTAGAAAGGCATTTTATTTCTAAAATAATTCAGCTTGTTGCAGCATGCCCTGGGTCTCCACACCTGCAAGGTGGCCAACAAGTGTAACTCTCCAACATGTCCTTTCTATTTCCAGGCCACGGAGGATCCTGCATACTCGTATGCTGGACTCTGACCCCATCCATCACTCTTAATGCTTGTTCCACTCCGTCCAGGAGTCCTGACAGGAATATGTCCAGTCCAATATCCATTAAGTGAACACCGTCGGGCCGTATGAGGCCTGCTTTATCTCCTTCCAGTTGTCAGTGTTGTATCACTACACCGCCTCTGTCTCTTCTAAATTTTGCCATCCGAATATTTATTACCCGCCTTGTCCGTTCGATGGCCGTGATGTCTCGCGCACCTTGCCATACCGCTATCGGCACAATCTCTGACCATACTATAGTTAGTTTTGTGAAAAATTCTATGAATCTCTCAGTGTCTAGTTTCATTATTGCCATTAGTTATGCGCTCTTGTGATGACCTAGGTCATTTCCCCTGGCCTGTATAACTAAGATGACAGGACCTCTTGCCTCTCTCCCTACCTTGATTACCTCCATTAGTACCTGTGGCCATAGCAGGCCTCTAATACCTCTCCAGTTGAAATATGTGTTATGAAACTCTGATTTCCTCCCGCCTGGGCGGACTTTCGCCCTTTTTTCTGCCCAATATATATACGAGTGGCCTATCACCCACACTGTTGGCTTAGCTTCACCTGTAAAAGAAACAAACCACGTTAGGATAACAAGTTCGTCTTATGTTTCTCGCCAAACATGTGGATCGCCATCTCCCTATCCTCTGAACTTCCGTTTCTGACAGTCCTGCTCTTGCTGCTTCCGTGGCCGCGCCTATGCAGAATGAGTGTGTCCCGTAATCTTTGGGGTGGTTCCCTGCCGATGTTATGCATTTATTAAATATAGCTTGGAACTGGTATCTTGATAATGGCATTCCATCAATGTGTGATAGGAAGAAATTACTTTGTGATCTGATAGTTATATATGTTTTTACTATTGTTACCCGACTCAGTGTACCATTTGTGGGTTGTAGAAGTACCCAAGTGCCCCTGCCCGCTGGATCCGTTTTCGTTTGGTGTATGCGTAGACGTATTGGATTATTGGTTATGACTACGTCCTGGTGTAATAAGCCTCCACTGGTGGTAATTTTGGGTTGAGGGACTAATTCGCTTATGCGTAGCGCCCCGAAGAAGGATATCGCAAATGCAGTAGACAGTAGTGTTGCTTCAAATTGTGAGTGTCTTGTTAATGGTGTTAGGGATATGATGTGAGAAATCAGTTTTAGTGACACGGGACGGGACGTCTACACTCCTGACTTGGCTGACCCCTTTTCCACCCTTTTATGGATTGTCTGATGATGAATCTCTTTGTCACATCTCCCCAAATCAGTAGTTGGAAGTGAAATGCTACTCCAGTCAGACACCGCTGCGCTGACGCCCCTGATCTGGCCCTCATCATTAGCTGGTGGAGAAATTCTATGGTGACTTGTAATCTGGCTTGTTCACATTGGTCAACCCGTCTGCCTGCTACTAGTCGTGTCCACTCTTCCCATGCCTTACCGTATGCTTGCCACGTCAACGGGCAACTGACGCTCTGATTAATGGCATCAACTATTCGCCACTAGATCCCATAGGGAGGGTAGGCAACTGTTGCCCGATGGGTGGGCGTTGGGGAGGAGCTCTGTGAAAATCTGCCAATTGAATTGTGATAAACAGTTATCAGCAGCTTTAGACCCCTCAGCATCGTGGCTAGCGCAGACCCATACATTGTGTTTTAGGCACAGTAATGCTAGCCGCCGTAGTAGGCCTAGGACTGGGAGAGACGATGATGCCATCTTATTAATGCAGTGCGCTAGGCTGGTGTTTTTTGTTATGAAGCGTATATTTTTGTTAGCCAGGTGCGCGCCCCATATTTCTATTGCTACCACTGTTGGGAAGAAAAATTATTTTCCGGGCTAGATGCAGCTAAAAATTATTTGTAATTTGAAAGCTGGTGGAGCTTAGTATAGATGGCCTAATAGAATGAGTACCACACACTGCTAATATGCCCAAAATTATTTTACAGGCAAAATGCAGCTAAAAATTATTATTAATTTCAAAGCTGGTGGAGCTTGGTATAGATGGCCTAATACAATGAGTACCTCACACTAATACTATGCCCAAAATTATTTTCCAGGCAAGATGCAGCTAAAAATTATTAGTAATTTGAAAGCTGATGGAGCTTAGTATAGATGGCCTAATAGAATGAGTACCACACACTGCTAATATGCCCAAAATTATTTTACAGGCAAGATGCAGCTAAAAATTATTATTAATTTCAAAGCTGGTGGAGCTTGGTATAGATGGCCTAATACAATGAGTACCACACATTGCTACTAAGCCCAAAATTATTATCCGGGCTAGATGCAGCTAAAAATTATTATTAATTTCAAAGCTGGTGGAGCTTGGTATAGATGGCCTAATACAATGGGTACCACACACTACTACTATGCCCAAAATTATTTTTCAGGCAAGATGCAGCTAAAAATGATTAGTAATTTGAAAGCTGGTGGAGCTTAGTATAGATGGCCTAATAGAATGAGTACCACACACTGCTAATATGCCCAAAATTATTTTCCAGGCAAGATGCAGCTAAAAATTATTATTAATTTCAAAGCTGGTGGAGCTTGGTATAGATCGCCTAAAACAATGAGTACCACACACTGCCACTATGCCAAAAATTATTTTCCAGACAAGATGCAGCTAAAAATTATTAGTAATTTGAAAGCTGGTGGAGGTTAGTATAGATGGACTAAGAATATGTCCCACACACTGCTACAAGCCCAAAATTATTTTCCGAGCTAGATGCAGATAAAAATTAATTGTAATTTGCAAGCTGGAGGAGCTTAGTATAGATGGACTAAGAATAAGTCCCACACACTGCTACAAGCCCAAAATTATTTTCCGAGCTAGATGCAGATAAAAATTATTTGTAATTTGCAAGCTGGTGGAGCTTAGTATAGATGGACTAAGAATAAGTCCCACACACTGCTACAAGCCCAAAATTATTTTCCGAGCTAGATGCAGATAAAAATTATTAGTAATTTGCAAGCTGGTGGAGCTTAGTACAGATGGCCTAATAGAATGATGCTATGCCCAAAAGGTTTTACTTGGCTAGGTGCAGTAAAAAAAATTGTATTCTATACACAAGTGGTGTAGCTTGCAGCACAGATACGCTACTCCACTGACTAACACACACTGCAAGAGGCCAAAAAGATTTGCTGAGCTAGATTTAGCCAAATGCTGTGAAAAACACTTGCACAGCACTGGCACAGACCTGCCTGGCAATAAGTCCTGGGAAATGCTGTAACCTAGTCCTCAAAAGGACTGCAATTACTATTAGTCCCTACTCCCAACCTATCTATTTAAGAGCACATACCTGCCTGCTAAAAGTCGTAGGAAATGCTGGAACCTAGTCCTCTAAAGGACTGCAATCACAACTATTCCCTACTCCCAAGCTATCTGTAGATTTCTGAGAAAATTGGCTTGAAATTAACACTGAAAGTATAGCGCACACAGCAACAGCGGTGCCATCTAACACGCAGCTGCAGCAGTGAGAAAATGGTGGCGATGGGGAAAATGGCTGGGTCTTAAAGGGCAAGGACATGTGACATACACAGCCAATGACACATGCCCTTGCTTGTGTGAAAAAAAGCAGTTTGCTCCGTGTGTGCGCTGCTGATAGGCTGACAGATTGCACCTCCCCACTGTAAATGCGGGAAAGAGAAAATAATGGAGATCTTCATTATTTATGCAGAGATCCATCCCCTGCCCCTCCCCCCGCCCCGCTGTACACTCAAACTGCGTTTTAACATTGATTATCAGCATTACTGTGAAAAAATCCAGTTATGATTTTGGTGCACGAACAGTTATCGAACATAACCTCGAACAACCGGATTTTTTTCAAATCGTTCGTGTTCGCCGAACAGCTCGAACACCGCTCAAAACAGCTCGAATTTGAGATTGGCGAACAGTTCGTGTCAAACACCACTCATCTCCAGCCAAGACCCTCCAGCATAAAGGAAGTGCGGCAGTTCCTCGGGTTGGTAGGCTACTACCGAAGGTTCATCCCCGGTTTTACCAAAATGGCAGCTCCTATGCAGGACCTCCTGATAGGCCAGTCCAGGAGGGCCAAAAAACAGAAGCCGCCCTTCAAATGGGACAAGCTGGAGGATGAGTCCTTCCGCCAGCTGAAGATGGCTCTCACGGGGGATGAAATCCTGGCGTACCCTGATTACAGCCAGCCTTTTATTCTCCACAGAGACGCGAGCAACATCGGGCTAGGGGCGGTGCTGTCCCAGATCCAACAGGGCAGAGAATGGGTAATCGCTTATGCCAGCAGGAAGCTCCAGCCCACGGAAATGAATCCTGAAAATTACAGCTCCTTCAAGCTAGAGTTCCTCGCGGTGGTATGGGCAGTGACATTACCTTACCTCTTCCAAGTTCACCGTGTACACGGACAACAGCCTGTTGACACACCTGGACACTGCAAAACTAGGTGCTCTGGAGCAGAGATGGATGGCCCGCCTATCCAACTATGAGTTCACCATCAAATACCGGGCGGGGCGCACAAATGCCAACGCAGACGCCCTGTCCAGGATGCCGAACTTGCCGGACGGAGGGGAAGATCCAGAAGAACTGGAAGAGATTGAACTCTCTGCGTTCCACCGTCATGGGATTACCCAGTGTTCCCACTGTGTAAGGGACAGGCACTCTGCCAATTTCAATCCCTTACCCCACTACAGCTGGGCGGAGACGCAAGACAGTGATCCAGCCGTCCACCTGTTGAAAGAGATGCTGACACAGGCTGATGCCCGCCTTGACCCAGACGCTCCGGAAGAAACTAAACAGCTGTGGAAGGAGAACAGTAAACTGTTTCTCTACAAGGGGAAGCTGTGCCGGAGAATTGTCAACTCCCGGACGCATGAGCTAACCTGGCAGGTAGTGGTTCCGGGATGAGACGCGGCTATGGTCCTGGAGGCATACCACGACGGAGCAGGGCACTTTGGATGGAAGAAGTTGGAGTTCCTGTTGCGTGAATGGTTCTTCTGGGTAGGCATGAGAGGAGACATTGAGAGATGGTGCAGAGACTGCGGCCCGTGCATCCTAAGAAGAAAGGACCGTGCCAGCCAGAAGATTCCCCTGCAGTCCATCATCACCAATCAGCCACTAGAACTGGTAGCCCTGGACCATGTGAAGCTGGCTCCAAGTAGGTCCGGGTACGTCTACGCCCTCACCATCGTAGACCACTACTCCCGGTTCCTGGTGGTGGTCCCTGTCAAGGACTTAACAGCTCAGACAGCAGCTAGAGCCTTCCAGCAGCACTTCTGCCGTCCACACGGGTATCCGGAGCAAGTGTTGACTGACCAGGGTCCAGCCTTCGAAGCAGAGGTCTTCCAGGAGTTCTGCAACCTGTATGGCTGCAAGAAGATAAGGACAACGCCCTATCACCCCCAAACCAACGGATTATGCGAGAATATGAACCAGGTGGTGATAGACTTGCTGAAAACGTTGCCCCTGGAAGAGCGCAGTCTGTGGCCTGAAAAACTGCCTGATCTGGTGGACTTGTATAACCACATCCCAGTAAATTCCACCAACTGCACCCCGGCTTACCTAATGAGAGCAAGACCTGGTAAGCTGCCTATTGACCTGGACATGGGAGACCTGACACCAGAGGACACCTCACCAGAGGCAGACTGGGATACAGAACGGCAGCAGCAGTACCGGAAAGTACAGGAGAGTGTTGAGAAAAGTCTGTCTCAAGCGAGAGAAAGGCAAGAGAGGACTTACAACCAGCATGCTCCCGCTGTTCCCCTGGCACCTGGAGAGCAGGTCTTGAAGAGGAAAAGGCGGCTCCATAAGTTGGATGACCAGTGGGAGAAAGACCCGTACACAGTACTGCCCTCAAGCCATGAAAATCCGAAAGTATGCGTTATCAGTAAGGATGGAGGAGAGACCACAGCCACTGTCTCCAGAGACCACCTGAAGAAGTGTCCCGAGCAGCTGCAAAGCACTGATGAAGATCAAGATAGCCCTCAACCCGCAGAGGAAAGGGAAGAAATGGTCAGTACAGTATTCGGAGAATTTCCCCGGTCCTGGACACAAATTAACAACGCTATTGTGGTACCCGTCCTTACCTTCCTCCAGCCAGCCCCTCAAGGGCCTACAGAAGAGCAAGTAGAGTTGGGAGAGCAACCGGCCCCGGAGGCAGAAGATTCCATACCAGCAGCCCAGGAGAATAAACCCTCTTCTAGTAGTGAGCCTGCCGTGCCCGTAGTAAGCCAAAGAGTACACAGAAAGCTGCCCAACCTACCCGTAACATCTCCAAATACCTGTAGTGCAGACAATAGGGAGCCCACTACACAAGGGGTAGAAACAGGGGACCCAGAAAGGACACCACCAGATAGCGTGTTACGTAGGTCCACCAGGAGCACTAGGGGTCAAATGCCCGCTCGCTGGAGAATTTAAATGTGATATAAATACCTGTATATTGCAAATGTTAAAATGTTTGTTGCATGAAACTAATTATGTTTCTCAAGTTCCCCGACAGGGTTTATGGACTAACAGGTTATGGACAATGAATAACCGGAACTGTACCTTGTATATAGTTGCACCTGTAAAGTGACCCTTGTTGTCCCAGACCACAGAACAAAAACCCGAGGAGGTGGCTGAAGACATGGTCCAACTCCGGATCATCGATGCCCTGTGGCCACCCCAGGGCCTACGTTGAGGGTTTGGGACTGGTACCTCAAAATGCATCTCGGGTGACATGGACACCTGGTTACGGAAGCGCCGTGACCTATAAAGATTAAACTGCTTGTAAATATGTTACTGTATTGTTATTACCTGTTGTGTTATTACTTATACCTTGTTATGTTATGTTTTCATGAAAGTTATGTTTAGTCCCGGAGTACTAAAATTCACTAGGGGGGAATGTGGCACCCCAGGGGTCTGGTTGCCATAGTGGTAGAAATACCACGTCTGAGAGCGAGCATGGGTTTTCCTGGTCAGGAACATTATTGTATGCCACGCCTCCTGCCCCAGTCCAGGGAGGGGAGGAACCTGCCCTTTATAAACTGGATCTGGGGCGGGGTTAGGAGAGAAGTCTAGTTCCAGGGAAAGGGACAGAGCAGTGGCAAGGAGCTCTGTAGGAGCCAGGAGCTGAAGACCCGGGACTGGAGCAGAGCTCGTCCTGGCAGAAGACGCAGAGAACCGGACACCGGAGTCCGAGGCTGTGGGGATATCTACATCCAGCAGCAGAAACCACCTGACAGGGGATTTCAGGTCCTTTGGCCATAGAAAGCCCGGAGGCTCAGTCACACGCAAGGGGCTGGCACCGCCATCGAGGAGCGGAAGTCACCAAAGGCCCCAAGTCACCAGCCTTACGGGTGAGCACCACACGGTACACTCAGGGACGTGGGCTACTACACGACTACAGCAGGGTAGCCAGGAAAAGTGCAGTCAGACGGGAAGGACTACACCTCCACCTGGCCAGGGGGACTCTTGTTCGCTCACAGACTAACCAGGCCTCTAATGTTAGCCAGTACTCCCGGCAGGGCCTTCTTCGTTACCAACAGTAAAGACCCTGAACTGCACTGCACGGACTCTGAGTCATTTCTGATGCGCCCACGAACCACAACCCTCACCATCTACAGACGCTGCCCTGAGGCTATACTCCTCCCGTGGGGAGTTATACTACCCTCTGCTGCGCACACCACACCAGCCTCAGCGGTCTGCCACGTAGCGGCGGTTCTCAGTGACCGCAATCCACGGGTGGCGCAGTCGGACATTTAATCATAAAAACCACATAAATAGACTGCCACTGGTTTGACCACCCTGAGCCACGGGACCGGGTCGCCGCCACGGAGACTACAACCCCCAGCATTATACAGAGACCCGGCTCCGGGTATTTCCCCTACACACACTGCCCAGGGGGCGCTTCAGGAACACCATGGGCAAGACCCTGGAAGCATCTCTGACTACCAGATTACTGTTGTGAACAATGTTGTCAGAGTATTACGCCACTTTTATGGACTCACAATAAAACATACAAAAACAAAACTAAAATGGATTTTCCTGGGAAAAATGTTAAGGAACATGCTTTCCAGGGTAATGACTTGTATACAAAATAAAGGCAAAATAAATAACCAAAAACAAAAATGTTCTTCCACACCTTGGGCTATGTTCACACGTAGCGTTTTTGATGCGTTTTTGCACTTTTGCATTGCTTTCAACGGTGAAAAATACATTCCCCAGTTAATGTCATTTTAACATTTTACTACCTTATCTGGCCATGTGGTGTGTGAGATATGATCAGACACATAATGTTTCATTTATGAAGGAGGGACTCTGAAAGTGACAAAGCCTATTTTTATAGGGCTATCAGGCAGCCCTTACTATTCTTAAAGGGCCAGCAGTCAGCCCTCACTATTGTTAGAGAGCCATCAGCTGACTATGCTTTGTTGTTCCCATTATTAATGAGTGAGTCTCTTATTCTGTTATTGCGTATGCAGTCACTGCAAGGGCTGCCAAAAATGTGGGCGCACCCCAATACCCCTTTGAAGAAACATAGAGAAGAGTCTCATTAATAAAAACGTCCCCATTATAAAGGAGTGGGTCTCCTATAGCGGTAATGCCCATGCAGTGACTGCAAGGGCTGCCTAAATTTGTGACATACCCCAATACCACTTTGTTTTTCAATAATTTTTATTAAATATTCATAATTAAATGGGAATGGAAAAGAGGGGAAGGTAAGTTAAGAAAAATTGGGTAGGAATAATTTTTATTGAGGGAAAAAAGTGGAGAGAACAGGAAAATAGGGTTGGGAATAAGGCGAACAAAGATTACATAATCATAGTTGTACAATTTTGAGGCAAGAATACAGATTAAACAAATAACAAATACCAAAGAAAACATATTTACTAATATCACGATATCCATATCACAAAGTTAGGTTTATAATCCAAAGAATACAACTTAAGGAAATACTTGAGACCAAATATTCCATTTTTTATGGAACTTTTCAAACATATTCTTTTCAATTGCAAATTTATATTCATAAGTTTTATGTAGCATTATTTTTTGAACAATATCATTAAATTTAAGGAGAAATTATTTTTTCCATAGAGCTGCTATCGATACTTTCACAACTTGGAAAATATGTAAAAGAATAAACCATGTGGAAGGGGGAACTTGGTCCATTTCAAGGGAGAGTAACGCCATTTGAGGTGATAAATGTAGGTTCCAGTTAAGAAATTGGTTAATTAGTTGAGACACCTGATACCAGAGATTTTTAATTTGGGGCAGTTCCAATAGACATGCATCAAGTCGGCATTATATCCACAGTTTCTCTAACATTTAGGAGAATGATTTGTATTAATTTTTGACAGCCTAATTGGTGTAAAATACCATTTAGTGAAGATCTTATAATACGACTCATGTTAAGTCATGCAAATGTTTGAAGCATATGTAAGTTTTAAAGCTTTTTCCCATTGATCTAAAGAGAATGATTTTTTCAAATCTAGTTCCCATTTGATCATATGGGTTTGTTTTTCGAGGGAGATATAATTGTTAAAATGAGTATATAAATAACTTTTATTCCATAAAAGTTTGCAGTTAGGATTTCCAACAAGTAGGCCAATAACTTCAGAGAAGGGTGACTTACTATTTAAAAGGACCTGAATGGTATATTTAACCAAAATGAACTGGAAAAAATCTGTGCTAGGTAGCTTATATTTTAATTTGAGATCCGAAAAGGGAATAAATCTCTCTCAATCATATAGGTCCTTAATTTGTTTGATTCCCAATTTTGACCAAGCTTCAGGAATTTTTCTTTACACAAAATATCGATAAAAAACAATGGGAAATTTTTAATTTGCTTGAATTTTGTTTTTCTACTCTTAGATTTAGCTAATTTTTTCCACGCCTGAATAGTGGCTTTGAAAATAAGATTAGAAGGTTCTGGCAAATTTGGATTTATTAGATGTTTAATCAGTAATTCTTGGAGAAAATCCAGTCAAGCTGTAGAATCGTCGCCTTTTAACCAAAGTTTGCTTTTTTTTATAATATTAGAGTAATAGTAGCAGGTTAAATTGGGGAGACCTAAACCACCTCTAGCTTTATTTTTCCATAGGATTCCTTTTGCAATTCTAGCTCTTTTGTTGTTCCAAACAAAATTATTCAATAGAGATTGAAGTTCTGTTAAAAAATTTGTAGGGATTGGGAGAGGAATGGCTCTAAAAAAATAGAGAGTTTTGGGGAGCGTGAACATTTTAAGAGCCATGATCTTCCCAAACCACGTCAATTCAGTTTTTCCAAGGTTGTTCAGATCTTTAGATATGATATCAATAATCGTATTCAAGTTAGATATAACAGTCGTTTTTAAATTTCTTGTGAGAGAAATCCCCAAGTAAGATATAGAATCTTCAACCCAATTAAAGGAAGAAATATTTTTTATGGTGTTTAATAAAGTCATATCCATATTGAAATATAAAATGTTAGACTTTTCTGCATTGATTTTAAAGAAAGAAGCCTGAGAAAAGCTATTCAGTAAATTTTGAGTTTCTCTAATAGAATTGAATGGATCAACCAAAGATAGCAGTATATATTTTAAGGCTGTGTGCCCACGATGCTTTTTGTAAGTGATTCCACAGCGGCAAAAACGCTGCAGAAATGTTTAAAAAACATATGTTAGAAGGCTTGCCATGTTCTCCAATGATAATCCACATGTGCTGTGCACATGCTGCGGAAATTTCCGCTGCGGATTATCATTGCGGAAAAAAACGCAGCACTACCAATTATTTTGCGGAAGTGCTGCGTTTTCGCCACTATTGACTTGCATTAGAACGCATGTATTCCGCTTCACTAGATAAGCACATGCGGAATACATGCGTTCAATGTGCGGATGGTACCCAGGTCTAGAGAAGAGGAGACTCTCCTCCGGACCCGGTTACCATAGAAACTGTAAAAAAAAAAGAATAAAATAAAAAATAAATATTATACTTACCTTCTGACGGCCCCCTGCGCTCGTCCTCCTTTGCCGGCAGATCGCGATGGACTGGAGGATCTGCGCTGACGTCATAGTCATGTGACGGGTCACGTGACGCTGACGTCAGCAGGTCCTTGAGTGTACCGCGATCTGCCGGCAGCCAGAACGGAGCGAAGCAAGACTGCGGGAGCCAACGGAAGGTAAGTATAGATTTATTTTTTATTTTTAAACATTCTTTCGGTCACAGTATATAAATCCATGCCGGTTGCATGGATTTATATAGTGTGACCAAGTTGACCACCACTTTCCAAGTGATGCTAAAATCGCTTGGAAAATGCATGTACAATCCGCATGCATTTTTTTCTGCCAGGGAGATACAGAAACGCTCAGGAAAAATCTGGAGCATTTCTGCATCGTGGGCACATAGCCTAAAATGACGTTTGGGGGTTATAACTCCTTTTATGTTAGGATTACATCTGATTTTTTGTTCTAATGGCTCCATCTCTAATGCGAAAAGTATTGGTGATAAAGGACACACTTGTCTTGTACCATTAGATATAGAAATAGACATAGATAGATGGTTGTTAGCATAGATTTTAGCACTAGGTTCTGAATATAGGGCCAGTAACAACATGTTCCCATTAGAAAGGAGCGGTTCTGCTATACAGTTATTGCATATGCACTGAGTACAACGGCTGCCTAAATTTGGAAAAAAGCCCAATACCAATTTAAAGACACATAGAAGTGGGCCTCAGTAATGACATATTCCCATTAGAAAGGAGCGATTCTGCTACACATTTATTGCATATGCAGTGGGTGCAATGGCTGCCTAAATTTGGGAAAACCCCCATACCATTTTAAAGACACATAGAGGTGGGCCTCAATAACAACATGTTCCCATTATAAAGGAGCGAGTCTCCCATACTGTTCTTGCGTATGCAGTGAATGCTACGGCTGCAAAAATTTGGAGGCACTCCAATGCCCCTTGCAAGAGATGTTGAGGAGGGCCTCATGAAAAAATGTTCCCATTATTAGGAAGTGGGTCTACCATACTGTTATTGCCTATTCAGTGAATGCAAGGTCTGCCAAAAATTTGGATGCACTCCATTGCCCCATGAAAGAGAGACGTAGAGGAGGGCCTTCTGAAATTTTTCCCCCATTATTAGGAAGAGGGTCTCCCATACTTTTATTGCCTATGCAGTGAATGCAACGGCTGCCAAAAACTTGGAGGCACTCCAAAGCCTCTTGCAAGAGACATAGGGGAGGGTCTTATGAAAAAATGTTCCCATTATTAGGAAGTGGGTCTCCCACACTGTTATTGCCTATGCAGTGAATGCAAGGTCTGCCAAAAATTTGGAGGCACTCCAATACCCCTTGCAAGAGATGTAGATATGGTGATATGGTAGATATGGTGGTGATATGGTGGTGGAGGATGAGGATAAGGAGAAGGAGGAGAACAAGAGCAAATTGACAAAATCAGGAAGCATATACCCATGTCTGGGTGTGAAGAGGTGCATGGGAATAGACCTCCAAAAAAAAAGACACTGTATTTGAGTTTACGTAACGCTGATATAATTTGGTGAGAAGTCAGGCCCAATCCAGCCCTTATTCATTTTTATAAGAGTCAGCCTGTCAGCATTTTCAGTTGACAGGCGGATGCGCCTATCAGTTAGAATTCCCCGTCAGCACTAAAAACCCACTCTGACAAAACGCTAGCTGCAGGGCAGGCCAGGACCTCCAAAGCATAGACAGTCAGTTCATGCCACGTGTCCAGCTTGGATACCCAATAATTATAAAGCACAGAGGAATCACGGAGGAAGTTGGTACGGTTGGCAAGGTACTCCTTCAGCAACTTTCCAAACTTTTCCCTCCTTGTGAGACTACCCCGCGCATCAGGGCTTGTGCGATGATAGGGTCGGAGAAAACTGTCCCAGAACTTTGACAGTGTTCCCCTGCCTCTGCTGGATTGGATTTGTGTCTCTCTCACGTGTACTCCTTGGTTTTCCAATGAACTGTGATCTCTGCCGCCAGCATTTTCAGATGGGAATTTTTAATAATTCCGCAACAAGAGCTTTATGGTACTGGCTCATTTTAGTAGACCGCCACGGGAATAATAGATAGAAAGTTCTCCTTGTAGTGTGGGTCTAGAAATGTCACCAACCAGTAATGACTGTCATCCAAAAATTGGAGAACGCAAGGGTCACGGGAAAGGCAGCATAATTTAAACTCAGACATGTGTGCAAGACTGCAGAGGCAAGACTTCCGTGTCCTCACCAAGAAGATAACTGATAATGCTCTCTTCCTCATTCTCCTCCTCCCTCTCCTCAGGCCATCCACGTCTAATGCAGGTGCAGGAATGCAACACACAGAGACACAAGGCGAGGACAGTTAGAGATGAATATAAACAGTTTATATATACTGTAGATATAACAAGTATTCTGTATAAGGGAATGGCAACAGGGGTAATGAACGGTAATTTGAAATATTAATAAAATGCAAAGTCTCTCAAGGTGATGTGGTGCACCCAATCATGGGAGTCACCGCGTCAGTGCTTTAACTCTGTATATGGCCCTAGCTGGGGTCACCGGTTATTCCCGTTAGGCCAAAAGTCTTTTCCGGACAAAGTCAATTAAATCACGTTTAACTTCTTCCACCCCAACCGTTCCCCTCCCAACCTGAGTACCTAAACCCAACTGGCCCCGGTACCGTGAGTGAACAGTAGAAGTGACAGCCCTGTTCACGTATGCAGCTCCTCTGCTTTCACTGGCATGACTTTCCTGATGCAGCCGTCTCCCAACTCCTCTCTTCCTGTCTGTTGGAGGCAGTCTCTCAAGCCATGGACAGGGGGTCCAGACCTCGTCTGTCGGCAGGCGACGTCGGGTTCCAGAAACTCATTCAGCACCGCAAGCAGGTTCCGACTCTCCTCAGTAGGCACAGAACTCGGGGCTAGTGTTGAGCCACCCCCGTAGTGTTCGAGTTCGGTTCGGTTCGTCGAACACCCGTGTGTTCGCCGAACTGTTCGTCGAACTGTTCGTCGAACACCGTTAAAACCAATGGCAGGCAAACAAAAACACATAGAAACACATAGAAAACACCTTCAAAGGTGTCCAAAAGCTGACAAACTGCTCAGAAGACACAACTAACACATGGAAAAGTGACAAGTACATATAGTCATGCGAAAAGAAAAGAGGTGGAGGAGTAAAAGGAGGGGGAGACACAGATATAGGCATGTCATGCCCTTCTAAAATCCAAAAAGTGAGAAGCCGAGACGGCCAGTCCGCTCCTGCCCGTGCCACCTCCGTGTCGCCGGGTTTGTGCCAGAGCCGCGGTGAACCCTGACGGCCAGCCCCCCTCTCCCAATACTGGTGCCTGTCCGCTGGTGGGTCGAGAGAGCCCCCCTGTGGTGGAGGCAGCTCTAAGCTTTTTAATTTAAATTGTCCATCTAATTTGAATGAATACACTTTAAATCCATTTACAAGGATCTATTGGAGGGCAAGTCTCATGCCAGCAGCGGCGTAATTCCAGCTCCAGTAGCGTCCATTAAAGCTGCTGCAGTTAAAAAGCTTTTATAAGGATCGAGCTCGGCTGTCCACCGCAAGGCATCCTAGTGCCAGTCCCAGCCCCTATGCCTTGGGGTGCCTCCTGATGCTCTTCACTAAGTATCCCGTGGTCCCGAAGCATTTCCTTTGAAAAAATTAAGTGTCCAAACTACAGGTGGTGTAGCTTGCTTAACAGCCGGGATAATCTGCTGACTAGCAGACACTGCTACTAGGCACAAAGTATTTCCTGGGCTAGATGCAGTTAAAAATTTGTAAGTAGATACTCTCGTTGGATGCTGAGAAAGCACTCCATAGAGTCTCCTGGCACGCCATATATGATTCTCTTAAAAAGCTTGGGGTAGGGGTCTAGGGGACCCTTTTATAGCCAAAATCACGGCCCTGTATCACAATACGTCACCTAGGCTGAAGATAAATGGAACTGTAGCACCGAGGGCTCGGTTGCTACAGACGTATTGCACCTCACCCAGAGGTGTGATATCTCACTCTCAGATAAGGATGGAGTGTGGATCAGGACCCGACACCTGCATGCATTACACCACATTGCCGTGGGGCAGGGCGACCAATATGCCCCTGAGATGAGCACGACAGTCCCTGTCCCTGGCTGGAGTGGGGGGAGGGAACACTGAGGAAGGGGAACCCTGCAGTGCAGGAGCAGGGAGGAAGCAGTTCCTGGGTGCATTGAGAAGGGAGTATAAAAGGTGGGCACCATCTTAGTTCAGTGCAGAGAAGTCTGAGCAGAAGTGGCAGGGAGCAGGGGCTCTGCATGAGCTCTGCTCCGGAGGCGGGCCTAGTAACAGAGGCCCAGGCCTGCAAGAGGGAGAAGGAAGGAAGAGGAGCGGAGAAGGCTCCAGGAACGAGGAATGAAGGGATCCCAGGGGTGCGGACGGGCGAGTCGCCACCGCACGCCCGAATCCACCTGCGTGGAGGGGTCAGGCCAAAGGGGGAGACCGGTCCCCGAACTAGTGGAGGCAGGAAACGACCCTCAGCTAGAAACCGGAGGCTCTGACATTTTATGTGGCGCAGCCCCTTGCTCCACCCGCTAGGAAGGCACCACATAGGGTCAGGGAAACTGGCGCCAAGTTTACCAAGAGGAGGCCCGAGGCAGCCGGACAGAAGTGTTGGTAAGAAAGGCCAGACAAAGGACACACAAAGGGGGTCCTGTGAAGCGCTCCAAAGTTATCTGGGAGTTGTCTGAGCCCCTCACCTGGTGAGCACAGTACGACGTGGGCAGCCGTTACCTGCAGACGTGGTCTGGATAATAAGAACTGTGAGTAAAGGCCCTGAACTGCATCACTGACTCCGTGTCGTTACTGCTGCTGCCCTGCACCATCACCCCCATCCTCCGCATACACTGCCCTGAGGCTATACTCCTCCCGTGGGGAGTTATGCTACGCTCTGCTGCACCCACAACACCAGCCTTAGCGGTCTGCCCTGTAGCGGCGGTTCACTCTGACCGCAATCCACGGGTGGCGTAGTCGGACATTTAAACATCAAAACCACATAAATAGTTCCGCCACTGGTTTGACCGCCCTGAGCCACGGAACCGGATCGCCGCCACGAAGACTACAACCACCAGCATCCACCAAAAAGGGTCCGGCTCCGGGTGTCCCAAGGCCCAGGGGGTGCGTCAGAACATTTTCATCACCTTTCACAATCACCAATGGGACAAGGCAGGGATGTCCTCTGTCCCCTCTCTTATACATCCTAGTGACGGAGCACCTGCTCTCATCAATTCGCCATAACCCCAATATTAGGTGGATTGAGGTGGGAGGCACCGAGTACAAGTGCTCTCTATTTGCTGATGATGTCCTAGTATATATCACTCAATCACATATATCCATCCCTGCTGTTATGGCTGAAATAGATCACTTTGTTACATGGTCAAATTTTAAAATCAATGCAGCGAAGTCTGAGGCCCTCGATGTCTTCCTCCCTAAATCCATATAGGATTCCATCCAGTCCAACTTTCCCTTTGCCTGGCCCTCACAGGGTATCAAATACTTAGGAATTCCTATTCATAGAGACCTCTCCCATCTATGTTATCTTAATTTTGGGCCCTTTATTGAACAATTCCATACAGACCACGGTTGGCAAGTTGGAACTGTGAGATTCACTACGTGCACCACTGGTATTTTGTGGAAAAGCACATGTAAGATTCTGCAACAGTCTCTGCTGATACTCCTGCATGCGTGCATCCCTTTCTATGGCAGGAATAATTTCTGCAAATTTACTTTTGTACCGGGGATCTAACAGTGTGGCAACCCAGTAGTCAGGATTATTTCTAATTCTCACAATTCGAGGGTCATGTTGCAGGTAGTGCAGCAAGAAGGCACTCATGTGTGTTGCGCATCCAGGAGCACCAAGTCCCTGTTGTGTTGGTGGCGAGGTAACAATCATGCTTCCTTCCTCTGTCCTCTCCCCCCAACCTCGCACAACAGAAATGTGATCAAGGTCTCCCTCATCTGATGAGTCTTCCATCAGTTCGTCCTCCACTTCTTCCTGGGCTCCTGCACCTTCCTCACTAGTTTGGCTGCTACCATGCGCCCTGGTAAAATCATCTCCCCCACCCTCACATGCCTGCCGCACTGGTGCTGCCGACCGTCTGGACCTTGCAGATGTTAGCCCTTCCGCATACAACTCCTCCTCCTCTACTTCCTCCACCTCCTCTTGTGCCACCACCTGACTCCGAATTCTGTTTAACATGTGCTCCAGCATGTAAATCACCGGAATAGTCATGCTGATAATGGCATCGTCAGCACTAAACATCTTCGTCGCCATTTCAAAACTGTGCAGAAGGGTGCATAGGTCCCTGATCTGAGACCACTCCTCCAGCGTGATTTGCCCCACCTCTGAATCTCGTTGGCCCAGGCTATACGTCAGAACGTATTGCACCAGGGCTTGTCGGTGCTGCCACAGTCGCTGCAACATGTGCAGAGTTGAATTCCACCGGGTAGGCACATCGCATTTTAGCCGGTGAAGTGGCAGGCCCAACGACTTCTGTAGAGATGTAAGTCGCTGAGCTGCGGGATGCGAACGGCGGAAGTGAGAACACAGCGACCGTGCCCTCTGCAGAAGGCCATCTAGTCTGGGATAGTGGGCTAAAAATTGCTGGACAACCAGGTTCAACACGTGAGCCATACAAGGCACGTGTGTGACATTGCCCCGGCGCAGGGCCGCACCCAGGTTTGCAGCATTGTCGCACACGGCCTTCCCTGGTTTCAGGTCCAGTGGAGACAACCATTCATGAAATTGGTTCTCCAGAGCTGACCACAACTCCTCAGCTGTGTGACTCACATTTCCCAGACATTTCAATGTAAAAACCGCCTGATGACGTTGAGCCCTACTGCCAGCATAGTAAGGAGGTGTGCAGGATCCCTTCTGCGCAGTTAGAAAGCTTGTGGCATGACCAGACAGGCTTTGGGTGCAGGTGGAAGACCGAGAGGAGGTTGAGGAGGCAGAAGCAGTGGAGGAAAAATGACATAAAGAGGATTGACGCACAACTCGTGGGGACGGCAAGACTTGGACAGCAGCCCCTTGTCCTGCTGTCACCATAGTTACCCAGTGCCCAGTCAGCGACATGTAACGCCCCTGTCCATGCCTACTCGTCCAAGTGTCTGTGGTGAAATGCACCCTGTCACACACAGAGTTTCTCAAAGAAGCGGTGATGTTGTGTGCGACATGCTGGTGGAGCGCAGGCACACCTTTCTTTGAGAAGTAGTGCCGACTGGGCATCTGGTACTGGGGCACTGCGACGGACATAAGGTCTCGAAAATCCTCTGTGTCCACCAGGCGGAAAGGCAGCATTTCTGTAGCCAAGAGCTTGCAGATGGTGAAATTCAACCTCTTAGCTTTCTCATGGCTAGGAGGAAATGGTCTTTTACTTGTCCACATCTGAGGGACCGAGGGCTGGCTATTGTGCTTAGACGGGGTTGATAAGGGTGTCCCCGGCAAACTGCCGGTCTGTGAGGAAGATGCAGGCGGACATGTTAGGTTGCCTTGATCCAAAGGTGGTGCTATCGATGTCGGACAGCGCTCAAGACCAGCTGGTGTTACCACCTCCAAAGAAAATGATGACCTGCCAATCACGCTGGCTGTTGCGGGTAAAGAGGTGGCAGGTCTGCGCCCCAAAACAGGTGTGACTGCTGTCCCCCCAGTCACAGAGGATGAAGAGGCCGCGGATGCACAAGATATGGCAGACGGTGGTTGGCCCGGCCGGCTAGACCGCATTGTAGCACACTGAGCTTCCCACTGCAACTTATGCTTCATGTCCATGTGCCGGTTCATGCATGAAGTACTCAAACTATGTATTTTTTGGCCTCTACTTAGCTTTTGCTGACAAATGTTACAGATAACACGAGTTGGGTCATCTTTATCGATCTGAAAAAATGCCCAGGCTATGCAAGGCTTAGCACCCATGCGACCTGAAGAGCCACCACGACTTGTGGTGAGAGGCAGAGTTGTGTTTGAGGATGCAGTTGTTGACGTGCTTCCAGTACTACGTCTCTGTCCAGGAAGGCGCAACCTGACCTCGTCGTCACTAGCATCTTCCTCCACCTCCTCTGCTGACCTCATCTCTTGGCTGACTGTGGGTTGACAGTAAGTGGGATCTCCGACCTCATCATCATCACCCTGTGCGTTATCACACCCGTCGTCCTCAGAGCCAACCTGTTCCTGCCCTGACAAAAAACTAAAGTTGTCGCTCCAATCAGGTATTTGAGTCTTATCATCGTCTTCCTCATTGTCTCCACCAACAGGAGTTACAGTTTGGGAATGAGGGTCTACATTATGGTCAGAACCTTCTGCGTCTGGTCCTGGATCCGACTCATAAAGATTCTGGGCATCAGTGCAGATCATTTCCTCGTCTGGATTCACAGAAGCGCTGGAGTCGACCTCTGATTCCCAGGCTATAGTATGAGTAAACAGCTCTGCAGACTCAACCATCTGTTCTACCTCATACTCAGACGGGCAGCTGGAGATTTGGGAGCTGTGAGGAAGCAAGTGCGATTTGGGTGACACCTTTGAGGACTGGAGTATTTGTGATGTTGAAGTTGATGTGGAGGAGAGCCCACTTAAAGGAGCACTTGATATCCATTGAAGCACCTGCTGTTTTTGTGCCTCATCTGGAATTTGTAGCGATTGGCGTGGCCGTAAGAAAGGGATCTTATCACATTGTCCGCTAAAAGAAGTAGCCATTTTAGTTTGGCTGGAAGATGGTCTTTCTTCTGCACCTACCCCACGGACACAACCTTTTTTCCCCTTCCCAACACGCCTATTCCCCTTTCCACCAGCAGCAGGCCTTTTTCCACTCATTTTGGTGGTTAACTAATTCACAACTCTGGAGTTGTTTGCACAAAAAAACAATGGATGGTAACCGAGCAGAGCTGAGTGGCCAAACTGTGGTATTAGGCCAAAACTATTGGCTGGGTTAGATGCAGAAAAAAATTATTTTTAATTTGCAACCTGATGGAGGTCAGTATAGATGGACTAATAGACCAAGTCCCACACACCGCTAGAAGCCCAAATATTTTTTCAGAGCTAGATGCAGAAAATTTTTTTATTCAATTTGCAACCTGATGGAGGTCAGTATAGATGGACTAATAGACCAAGTCCCACACACTGCTAGAAGCCCAAATATTTTTTCAGAGCTAGATGCAGAAAAAAATTATTTTTAATTTGCAACCTGATGGAGGTCAGTATAGATGGACTAATAGACCAAGTCCCACACACTGCTAGAAGCCCAAATATTTTTTCAGAGCTAGATGCAGAAAAAAATTATTTTTAATTTGCAACCTGATGGAGGTCAGTATAGATGGACTAATAGAACAAGTCCCACACGCTGCTAGAAGCCCAAATATTTTTTCAGAGATAAATCAAGAAAAAAAATATTTTTAATTTGCAACCTGATGGAGGTCAGTATAGATGGACTAATAGACCAAGTCCCACACACTGCTAGAAGCCCAAATATTTTTTCAGAGCTAGATGCAGAAAAAAAATATTTTTAATTTGCAACCTGATGGAGGTCAGTATAGATGGACTAATAGACCAAGTCCCACACACCGCTAGAAGCCCAAATATTTTTTCAGAGCTAGATGCAGAAAAAAATTATATTCAATTTGCAACCTGCTGGAGGTCAGTATAGAAGGACTAATAGAACAAGTCCCACACACTGCTAGAAGCCCAAATATTTTTTCAGAGCTAAATGAAGAAAAAAATTATTTTTAATTTGCAACCTGATGGAGGTCAGTATAGATGGACTAATAGACCAAGTCCCACACACTGCTAGAAGCCCAAATATTTTTTCAGAGCTAGATGCAGAAAAAAATTATATTCAGTTTGCAACCTGATGGAGGTCAGTATAGATGGACTAATAGAATGATGCTATGCCCAAAAGATTTTACTTCACTAGGTGCAGTAAAAAAAATTGGTATTCTATACACAGGTGGTATATCTTGCAACACAGATAGGCTACTCCACTGACTAACACACTCTGCAATAGGCCAAAAAGGATTAGCTTTGCTAGATTCAGCCAAATGCTGTGAAAAAAACTTGCACAGCACTGGCACAGACCTGCCTGGCAAAAACTGATAGGAACTCATGTAACCTAGTCCTGAAAAGGACTCCAATTACAATTAGTCTTTACTCCCACAATCTATCTATTTAAGAGCACAGACCTGCCTGATAAAAGTCGTAGGAAATGCTGTAACCTAGTCCTTAAAAGGACTGCAATCACAACTATTCCCTACTCCCAAGCTATCTGTATATTTGTGCGAAAATTGGCTTGAAATTAACAAGGTATAGCGCACACAGCAACAGCGGTGCCGTCTAACACGCAGCTGCAGCAGTGAGAAAATGGTGGCGACGGGGAAAATGGCTTGGTCTTATAGGGCAAGGACATGTGACATACACTGCCAATCACACATGCCCTTGCTTGTGTGAAAAAAAGCACTTCGCTCCGTGTGTGCGCTGCTGATAGGCTGACAGATTGCACCTCCCCACTGCAAATGCGGGAAAGAGAAAAAAAAATGGAGATCTTCATTGTTCCTGCAGAGATCCATCCCCTGCCCCTCCCCCCGCCCCGCTGTACACTCAAACTGCGTATTAACATTAATTTTCATCATTACTGAGAAAAAATCCAGTTATGATTTTGGTGCACGAACAGTTATCGAACATAACCTCGAACAGCCGAATTTTTCTCAAATTGTTCGTGTTCGCCGACCGGCTCGAACACCGCCCAAAACAGCTCGAAGTTGAGATTGGCGAACAGTTCGAGTAGAACAACGCTCATCTCTACTCGGGGTGCATCTGTGAGGGATCCGGAGCTCATCCACCGGTGTCCGGCTGTGGCTCATCGCAGGCATCTGGCTTAGGCTTGCCATGCGGGGCTTCTCAGCATGTAGGGAGCACGTCTGCTCCTCTCTGCTGCTTGGCACCAAAACCTCCTCAGGCTTGGCGCGCTGGCCTCTTTTACCCAGGAACTCCTTCCTGGAAGTCACCTGACTGGGTCCAGCATCTAAATCTGCTCCCCCTTCAACTTCCCTTGCACATCTTGGTTTCGCTTGACTGTGTCTGACCAGCAGATGGCAATCTCTCTCCATCTTTGAAGCATCCTGTAAGAATTCTCTTAAAGGCTCTCTTGCCTCTACTACATTCCTCCCTCATTTTTGTTCATCAGTTCTCGGGCGAGTGGATTTCTTGCAGGATTGATGTCTCTTTCCAGGCAGTGCAAGTTCAGAGAGGAGTTGGGCACACTCCTTCATTTTATGTTGGATCTGAAACCAGATAAACTTTTCTTGAGCATAACGGTTGGGAGGCATTCCGGCATTACCCCGCTCAGTTCTGCGGGGCTCCTTCTGCAGAGGTGACTCCGGGATATCCAATGAATCAACCACTGGGGATTGCAAGTCACTTCCCGATTCATTCTGGGTCCCACTCGGGGTTGGCATCGACGGTTCTGATGGGCCCAACTGCATTGTGGCCCATCCTTCTTCATCCCCCAAGGCACTTCAACCAATTAGTTTGAAGGCCCAACTCCGTTACAGCCCTCTGCTTCAGAGGAGCAAGGTCGCAGCATATTGCGGTGCAACACCATGGGTGTTGCGGCATCATCTCCTTCGGGTCTAACCTCGTAGACTGGGTTGTCTGGGTGAATCTTCTTCACCACCCGATATGGTATCGCCACCCAATGATGGTCCAGTTTACTCCCAAATCGTTTGAGCCATACCAGCACACGGTCTCCTGGCTGGAGTGATCCACCCGAGGTCGGGGGCCGATCTGCATGCACTACTTTCTGAAACTTCTGCGCAACCGATCTTCTCACTGTATGAAGCCAGCGCTTATGTTCTCGAATCCAGGTACTCGGGCTACTGCCCATGCCAGAGTCTTCTGAGTCTAGCTCTAGTTCAGTAATTTCTCTCCCACTCCTTCCAAACAGCAACATGTAAGGGGTGTAGCCAGTAGTCGCTTGAACTCAATTATTATACACCCACACCAGCTCGGACACCAATTCGGGCCACTTCATCATTTTGTCCGCTTCCAGCGTTCACAACATTTGCAACAGGGTTCGGTTGAAGCGCTCGCATGTGCCATTCCCTTGAGGGTGGTAGGGCATTGTTCAGGATCGGTCGATCCCATAGATACAGTATAGTTCATCCATCACTCGTCCTTGGAAGCAGGCCCCCTGGTCAGAATGTATTCGCTCCAGGTACCCATTAATCCGAATGTAATCCTGACAGATGGCCTTAGCTGTGGCTTTTGCTGTCTTGTCTCGGGTAGACATCACCACTACGAACTTGGTGAAGTGATCAGTAGCCATTGTATGAAGTTCCGATCATCAGGTAGTCAATCATCAGGACTTCCAAGGGTGCAGAAGTTCGGATGGTTAAAAATAGGAGCTCTTTGTTCCGGGGGCTTATTCAACTCACACTGGCGACATGTTCGACAGACCCCTTCGACTTCTTGCCGCAGTTGAGGCCAATACACCAGCCTTTGTAATCAACAAAAGGTCTTCTCCACACCGAAGTGAGCACCTCCTCTATGAGCTTCCTGGGCAAGCTGCGCTACCAGCGCTTCTGGAACTACTACTTGACAGGTAACATCAAACTCTCGAGGTAGCTGGATTCTTCAGCATAGCAAGCCATCCTTCAGGAAGAGCCTCTCCCACTGGCCTAGGATTTGTAGGGTAGTTGGAAGTGAAGCGGCCATGGTTTTCTTGTCGGGTCTTTGACCTAGGGCGACCCATTCTCTCAGCTTTGCCAGCTCTGGGTCAGATTGTTGCAGATATATCCACTCGTCTCTTGAGCGGCCCAGAATTTGAATGGGCCTCGGCTACTCTCTGGTCTCCTGGGCATCGACCATGGCAGCGATGAACTGGCTGTAATCCGGAATCTTGTCGCCTTCGAGCCCCTCATTTCTGTCCCTCTTCGGCCCTGTCTGAGTGACCCGGGACAGGGCATCTGCATGAATGTTCAGGTCCTTGGACCGATAGGTGATTTTGTACTGCTATTTGGACATCCTTGCGACCTGCCACTGCTCTAACGTGCCCAGCTTGGGCCAAATGGTTGTTATCTTTCCGCACTTGCACTTCTGACCCCGACAAGTACTCAGCAAATTTCTTTCTCATGGCCCACACCAGTGCCAGTAGCTCCAGCTTGAACAAACTGTAGTTGTCCGGATTCTTCTCCGTATCTCAGAGTGACCTGCTGGCATACGAGATCACCCACTCTTTTCCTCCTTGCACTTGAGCCAGCACTGCTCCCAGTCCATGCAAGCTTCCGTCAGTGTACAACACGAAAGGCTGCGAAAACACAGCATAGGCTAGAATTGGGACATCCGTTAGCACCATTTTCAATGCTTGGAACGCCTCTTCTTGTCGTGGGCCCCACTGAATGGGCTGCCGCTTAGCTCCCCCAGCCGTTCCTCTCAGCAATTCATTGAGCGGGACTACAAACTTGGCGAAGTCTTTAATGAATCTGCGGTAGTATTCAGTGAGCCTCAGGAATGCCCTCAGTTCTCTTAGATTGGCGGGTGCGGGCCACTTCTGCACGGCAGCTACTTTCTCCACAGTGGGGTGCACTCCCGTACTAGACACAGTGTGCCCCAGATATTCAATTTCTTGCTTGAAGAGACGACACTTACGAGGCTTAATTTTCTGGCCATGCCTCTGAAGCCGTTCTAACACTTGTTCCAGTCGGTGGAGATGATCTTCAAACATAGCGGAATAGATAATTATATCGTCCAGATATATTAAAGTGGCTTCAAAGTTGAGGTCCTCCAAGCATCTCTCCATCAATCTTTGGAAGGTCCCCGGTGCATTTGTTAGCCCGAACAGCATCCGATTGAACTTAAACAAGCCCATAGGGAGGACAAAAGCTGTCTTCGGACGATCCTTCTCAGCTACTGGGACCTGCCAATAGCCTCTGGCCAGGTCGAGGAAAGAGAAGAATTTGGCGCTTCCTAGTGCAGATAGAGACTCTTCAATTCGGGGGAGTGGATAGGAGTCCCGAACTGTACATGGATTCAGCTTCCGAAAGTCTACACAAAATCTCAGGGTGCCATACTTCTTCCAGACTAGCATGATTGGAGCTGCCCAAGGACTCTGACTTACGCAGATCATGCCATTCCGCAACATGAGGGCCAACAGTTCTTTCACCTCCTGGTACATTTGAGGTGGGATCTGCCGATATCTCTCTCGAATGGGAGCAGTATTTCCGTTGGGTATTTCGTGCTGAATGTCCCGAGTGCACCAGAAATTGTCTTCATGTTGTGCAAACACTCCCTGATACCGCTGTAGAAGTTGTTCGATCTGCCTGACTTGTCCAGCAGAAAACTCAGTAAGATTAGCCTCCATTTTCTCCATGAGATGTCGCCCAGCCAACGGTTCTCTTCCATTCTCTTGGCTGTTGAGGGACACCTCCAGGGTCCATGGCACTCCTTCCACAGGTGCCAGCCCTATAGCATCAGTTCTGGTAAGGGCCTCTAGCATTATGCAAACTCGCTCATGACTTCTAACTGTGGCCTTGAGAACAGGAACTTCTTTCTCCCGGACTCTAGATTCAGCCCCAACCTCCAGGAAGCCCAGATTGGGGCTCAAACGCAGCCGCTCCTTCAAGCTCTGCCTCAGGGAAGGGTCTTTCATGCCAGCAATCAGTTGGTCATGCAACACTTCATCCAATGGTCCCAGTCCTCGGTTCTCATCTCGAGCCTTCATAACTAGTGTTGAGCCACCCCCGTAGTGTTCGAGTTCGGTTCGGTTGGTCGAACACCCGTGTGTTCGCCGAACTGTTCGTTGAACTGTTCGTCGAACACCTTCGAACACCGTTAAAACCAATGGCAGGCAAACAAAAACACATAGAAACACATAGAAAACACCTTCAAAGGTGTCCAAAAGCTGACAAACTGCTCAAAAGACACAACTAACACATGGAAAAGTGACAAGTACATATAGTCATGCGAAAAGAAAAGAGGTGGAGGAGTAAAAGGAGGGGGAGACACAGATATAGGCATGTCATGCCCTTCTAAAATCCAAAAAGTGAGAAGCCGACATGTTCAGTCCGCTCCTGCCCGTGCCACCTCCGTGTCGCCGGGTTTGTGCCAGAGCCGCGGTGAACCCTGACGGCCAGCCCCCCTCTCCCAATACTGGTGCCTGTCCGCTGGTGGGTCGAGCGAGCCCCCCTGTGGTGGAGGCAGCTCTAAGCTTTTTAATTTAAATTGTCTCTCTAATTTGAATGAATACACTTTAAATCCATTTACAAGGATCTATTGGAGGGCAAGTCTCATGCCAGCAGCCGCGTACTTCCAGCTCCAGTAGCGTCCACTAAATCTGCTGCAGTTAAAAAGCTTTTATAAGGATCGAGCTCGGCTGTCCACCGCAAGGCATCCTACTGCCAGTCCCAGCCCCTATGCCTTGGGGTGCCTCCTGATGCTCTTCACTGAGTATCCCGTGGTCCCGAAGCATTTCCTTTGAAAAAATTAAGTGTCCAAACTACAGGTGGTGTAGCTTGATTAACAGCCGGGATAATCCGCTGACTAGCAGACACTGCTACTAGGCACAAAGTATTTCCTGGGCTAGATGCAGTTAAGAATTTGTAATTAGATACTCTCGTTGGATGCTGAGAAAGCATTCCATAGAGTCTCCTGGCACGCCATATAAGATTCTCTTAAAAAGCTTGGGGTAGGGGTCTAGGGGACCCTTTTATAGCCAAAATCATGGCCCTGTATCACAATACGTCACCTAGGCTGAAGATAAATGGAACTGTAGCACCCTGAGGGCTCGGTTGCTACAGAGGTATTGCACCTCACCCAGAGGTGTGATATCTCACTCTCAGGTAAGGATGGAGTGTGGATCAGGACCCGACACCTGCATGCATTACACCACATTGACGTGGGGCAGGGCGACCAATATGCCTCTGAGATGGGCACGACAGTCCCTGTCCCTGGCTGGAGTGGGGGGAGGGAACACTGAGGAAGGGGAACCCTGTAGTGCTGGAGCAGGGAGGAAGCAGCTCCTGGGTGCATTGAGAAGGGAGTATAAACGGTGGGCACCATCTTAGTTCAGTGCAGAGAAGTCTGAGCAGAAGTGGCAGGGAGCAGGGGCTCTGCATGAGCTCTGCTCCGGAGGCGGGCCTAGTAACAGAGGTCCAGGCTTGGAAGAGGGAGAAGGAAGGAAGAGGAGCGGAGAAGGCTCCAGGAACGAGGAATGAAGGGATCCCAGGGGTGAGGACGGGCGAGTCGCCACCGCACGCCCGAATCCACCTGCGTGGAGGGGTCAGGCCAAAGGGGGAGACCGGTCCCCGAAACTAGTGGAGGCAGGAAACGACCCTCAGCTAGAAACCGGAGGCTGTGACATTTTATGTGGCGCAGCCCCTCGCTACACCCGCTAGGAAGGCACCACATAGGGTCAGGGAAACTGGCGCCAAGTTTACCAAGAGGAGGCCCGAGGCAGCCGGACAGAAGGGTTGGTAAGAAAGGCCAGACAAAGGACACACAAAGGGGGTCCTGTGAAGCGCTCCAAAGTTATCTGGGAGTTGTCTGAGCCCCTCACCTGGTGAGCACAATACGACGTGGGCAGCCGTTACCTGCAGACGTGGTCTGGATAATAAGAACTGTGAGTAAGGCCCTGGACTGCATCACTGACTCCGTGTCGTTACTGCTGCTGCCCTGCACCATCACCCCCATCCTCCGCATACACTGCCCTGAGGCTATACTCCTCCCGTGGGGAGTTATGCTACTCTCTGCTGCACCCACAACACCAGCCTCAGCGGTCTGCCCTGCAGCGGCGGTTCACTCTGACCGCAATCCACGGGTGGCGTAGTTGGACATTTAAACATCAAAACCACATAAATAGTTCCGCCACTGGTTTGACCACCCTGAGCCACGGAACCGGGTCACTGCCACGAAGACTACAACCACCAGCATCCACCAAAAAGGGTCCGGCTCCGGGTGTCCCAAGGCCCAGGGGGTGCATCAGAACATTTTCATCACGTTTCACAATCACCAATGGGACAAGGCAGGGATGTCCTCTGTCCCCTCTCTTATACATCCTAGTGACGGAGCACCTGCTCTCATCAATTCGCCATAACCCCAATATTAGGTGGATTGAGGTGGGAGGCACCGAGTACAAGTGCTCTCTATTTTCTGATGATGTCCTAGTATATATCACTCAATCACATATATCCATCCATGCTGTTATGGCTGAAATAGATCACTTTGTTATATGGTCAAATTTTAAAATCAATGCAGCGAAGTCTGAGGCCCTCGATGTCTCCCTCCTCAAATCCATATAGGATTCCATCCAGTCCAACTTTCCCTTTGCCTGGCCCTCACAGGGTATCGAATACTTAGGAATTCCTATTCATAGAGACCTCTCCCATCTATGTTATCTTAATTTTGGGCCCTTTATTGAACAACTCCATACAGACCATGGTTGGCAAGTTAGAACTGTAAGATTCACTATGTGAACCACTGGTGTTTTGTGGAAAAGCACATGTACACTGTGTTCCAAATTATTATGCAAAAAGTGTTTAGGAGTGATAAGGGAAGAATTTGTTTGTTTGTCAGTTAAACTCATTGATGGTGATGTGTGTCAGGGCTCTTTATATCACTGTAAGCAATTGCAGACACCTGTGCTAATTACTTTGGCAGGTGTGTCCAATGAAAGGCAAGACTACTTAAGAAGGCTGTCTCACATTATTAAGCAGCCTACATTTTCTGCCAAAATGGGAAAGAAAAAGGATGTGTCGGCTGCTGAGAAGCAACAAATTGTGGAGTGTTTAGGTCAAGGCATGACTACAATCAACATTGTGCGATGATCAGGATGAAGTGTCTTGGCAATCAAGAACTATGTAGCTGATTCACAGTACACACGTGTGCGTCCTGATAAGGGCAAATTGAGGACTCTTTCCTACAGGCAATTACGTCAGGTTAAAAGAGCAGCAGCAAAAAAGCCTTGTCATAGCAGCAGACAAGTTTTTGAAGCTGCTGGTGCCTCCAACGTCCCCCGAACAACAAGATGCAGGGTCCTTCAGAGGTTTGCAGCTGTGCATACGCCATCCTGTCGACCTCCTCTATCCACTTCACACAAGCAGAAACGGCTCCAGTGGGCCAAACATTACATGAAGACTGATTTCAAAACTGTTTTGATCACGGATGAGTGCCGTGCAGCGCTCGATGGTCCAGATGGATGGAGTGGAGGATGGCTGGTTGATGGACACCCCAAGCAAACATGGCTACAGCGCCAACAAGGAGGAGGTGGAGTAATGTTTTGGGCTGGAAACATGGGGAGAGAGATTGTCGGCCACTTTAGGGTCCCTGAAGGCGCTAAAGATGAACTCCATAATGTATGTGGATTTTCTCAAACAGCACTTCCTGCCATGGTTCAAGAAGAAGAACCGTGTATTTCACAGCAAGATCATTTTTTTGCATGATAATGCACCATCTCATGCTGCACATAAAACATCTGCATCTCTGGCTGATATGGGCATAAAAGGGGACAAACTTAAGGTGTGACCCCCATGCTCCCCTGACCTCTACCCCATTCAGAACCTCTGGAGCATCATCAAAAGGAGTGTCTATGATGTTGGGAGGCAGTTCACATCTAAGCAACAGCTCTGGGAGGGTATTCTGTCCTCATGCAAAACAATTGAAGCAGAAACCATCCAAAACCTGACAAATTCAATGGACGAGAGTGTTCAGAAGCTCCTTTCGAACAAGGGGTCCTATGTGAAAATGTAACATCACCTAGAGTAAAGTTTTGAGTTGAAAACTGTTTGATTTCAGTTTCTAATAACCTGCTAATAGTGTTGAGCCACCCCCGTAGTGTTCGAGTTCGGTTCGGTTCGTCGAACACCCGTGTGTTCGCCGAACTGTTCGTCGAACTGTTCGTCGAACACCTTCGAACACCGTTAAAACCAATGGCAGGCAAACAAAAACACATAGAAACACATAGAAAACACCTTCAAAGGTGTCCAAAAGCTGACAAACTGCTCAGAAGACATAACTAACACATGGAAAAGTGACAAGTACATATAGTCATGCGAAAATAAAAGAGGTGGAGGAGTAAAAGGAGGGGGAGACACAGATATAGGCATGTCATGCCCTTCTAAAATCCAAAAAGTGAGAAGCCGACACGGCCAGTCCGCTCCTGCCCGTGCCACCTCCGTGTCGCCGGGTTTGTGCCAGAGCCGCGGTGAACCCTGACGGCCAGCCCCCCTCTCCCAATACTGGTGCCTGTCCGCTGGTGGGTCGAGCGAGCCCCCCTGTGGTGGAGGCAGCTCTAAGCTTTTTAATTCAAATTGTCTCTGTAATTTGAATGAATACACTTTAAATCCATTTACAAGGATCTATTGGAGGGCAAGTCTCATGCCAGCAGCCGCGGTAATTCCAGCTCCAGCAGCGTCCACTAAAGCTGCTGCAGTTAAAAAGCTTTTATAAGGATCGAGCTCGGCTGTCCACCGCAAGGCATCCTACTGCCAGTCCCAGTCCCTATGCCTTGGGGTGCCTCCTGATGCTCTTCACTAAGTATCCCATGGTCCCGAAGCATTTCCTTTGAAAAAATTAAGTGTCTAAACTACAGGTGGTGCAGCTTGCTTAACAGCCGGGATAATCCGCTGACTAGCAGACACTGCTACTAGGCACAAAGTATTTCCTGGGCTAGATGCAGTTAAAAATTTGTAATTAGATACTCTCGTTGGATGCTGAGAAAGCATTCCATAGAGTCTCCTGGCACGCCATATATGATTCTCTTAAAAAGCTTGGGGTAGGGGTCTAGGGGACCCTTTTATAGCCAAAATCACGGCCCTGTATCGCAATACGTCACCTAGGCTGAAGATAAATGGAACTGTAGCACCCTGAGGGCTCGGTTGCTACAGACGTATTGCACCTCACCCAGAGGTGTGATATCTCACTCTCAGGTAAGGATGGAGTGTGGATCAGGACCCGACACCTGCATGCATTACACCACATTGCCGTGGGGCAGGGCGACCAATATGCCCCTGAGATGGGCACGACAGTCCCTGTCCCTGGCTGGAGTGGGGGGAGGGAACACTGAGGAAGGGGAACCCTGTAGTGCAGGAGCAGGGAGGAAGCAGTTCCTGGGTGCATTGAGAAGGGAGTATAAAAGGTGGGCACCATCTTAGTTCAGTGCAGAGAAGTCTGAGCAGAAGTGGCAGGGAGCAGGGGCTCTGCATGAGCTCTGCTCCGGAGGCGGGCCTAGTAACAGAGGCCCAGGCCTGGAAGAGGGAGAAGGAAGGAAGAGGAGCGGAGAAGGCTCCAGGAACGAGGAATGAAGGGATCCCAGGGATGCGGACGGGCGAGTCGCCACCGCACGCCCGAATCCACCTGCGTGGAGGGGTCAGGCCAAAGGGGGAGACCGGTCCCCGAACTAGTGGAGCCAGGAAACGACCCTCAGCTAGAAACCGGAGGCTCTGACATTTTATGTGGCGCAGCCCCTCGCTACACCCGCTAGGAAGGCACCACATAGGGTCAGGGAAACTGGCGCCAAGTTTACCAAGAGGAGGCCCGAGGCAGCCGGACAGAAGGGTTGGTAAGAAAGGCCAGACAAAGGACACACAAAGGGGGTCCTGTGAAGCGCTCCAAAGTTATCTGGGAGTTGTCTGAGCCCCTCACCTGGTGAGCACAGTACGACGTGGGCAGCCGTTACCTGCAGACGTGGTCTGGATAATAAGAACTGTGAGTAAAGGCCCTGAACTGCATCACTGACTCCGTGTCGTTACTGCTGCTGCCCTGCACCATCACCCCCATCCTCCGCATACACTGCCCTGAGGCTATACTCCTCCCGTGGGGAGTTATGCTACGCTCTGCTGCACCCACAACACCAGCCTCAGCGGTCTGCCCTGTAGCGGCGGTTCACTCTGACCGCAATCCACGGGTGGCGTAGTCGGACATTTAAACATCAAAACCACATAAATAGTTCCGCCACTGGTTTGACCGCCCTGAGCCACGGAACCGAGTCGCCGCCACGAAGACTACAACCACCAGCATCCACCAAAAAGGGTCCGGCTCCGGGTGTCCCAAGGCCCAGGGGGTGCGTCAGAACATTTTCATCACATTTCACAATCACCAATGGGACAAGGCAGTGATGTCCTCTGTCCCCTCTCTTATACATCCTAGTGACGGAGCACCTGCTCTCATCAATTCGCCATAACCCCAATATTAGGTGGATTGAGGTGGGAGGCACCGAGTACAAGTGCTCTCTATTTGCTGATGATGTCCTAGTATATATCACTCAATCACATATATCCATCCATGCTGTTATGGCTGAAATAGATCACTTTGTTACATGGTAAAATTTTAAAATCAATGCAGCGAAGTCTGAGGCCCTCGATGTCTCCCTCCCCAAATCCATATAGGATTCCATCCAGTCCAACTTTCCCTTTGCCTGGCCCTCACAGGGTATCAAATACTTAGGAATTCCTATTCATAGAGACCTCTCCCATCTATGTTATCTTAATTTTGGGCCCTTTATTGAACAACTCCATACAGACCACGGTTGGCAAGTTAGAACTGTAAGATTCACTACGTGAACCACTGGTGTTTTGTGGAAAAGCACATGTACACTGCGTTCCAAATTATTATGCAAAAAGAGTTTAGGAGTGATAAGGGAAGAATTTGTTTGTTTGTCAGTTAAACTCATTGATGGTGATGTGTGTCAGGGCTCTTTATATCGCTGTAAGCAATTGCAGACACCTGTGCTAATTAGTTTGGCAGGTGTGTCCAATGAAAGGCAAGACTACTTAAGAAGGCTCTCTCACATTATTAAGCAGCCTACATTTTCTGCCAAAATGGGAAAGAAAAAGGATGTGTCGGCTGCTGAGAAGCAACAAATTGTGGAGTGTTTAGGTCAAGGCATGACTACAATCAACATTGTGCGATGATCAGGATGAAGTGTCTTGGCAATCAAGAAGTATGTAGCTGATTCACAGTACACACGTGTGCGTCCTGATAAGGGCAAATTGAGGACTCTTTCCTACAGGCAATTACGTCAGGTTGAAATAGCAGCGGCAAAAAAGCCTTGTCATAGCAGCAGACAAGTTTTTGAAGCTGCTTGTGCCTCCAACGTCCCCCGAACAACAAGATGCAGGGTCCTTCAGAGGTTTGCAGCTGTGCATGCGCCATCCTGTCGACCTCCTCTATCCACTTCACACAAGCAGAAACGGCTCCAGTGGGCCAAACATTACATGAAGACTGATTTCAAAACTGTTTTGTTCACGAATGAGTGCCGTGCAGCGCTCGATGGTCCAGATGGATGGAGTGGAGGATGGCTGGTTGATGGACACCCCACGCAAACACGGCTACAGCGCCAACAAGGAGGAGGTGGAGTAATGTTTTGGGCTGGAATCATGGGGAGAGAGATTGTCGGCCCCTTTAGGATCCCTGAAGGCGCTAAAGATGAACTCCATAATGTATGTGGATTTTCTCAAACAGCACTTCCTGCCATGGTTCAAGAAGAAGAACCGTGTATTTCACAGCAAGATCATTTTTCTGCATGATAATGCACCATCTCATGCTGCACATAAAACATCTGCATCTCTGGCTGATATGGGCATAAAAGGGGACAAACTTATGGTGTGACCCCCATGCTCCCCTGACCTCTACCCCATTCAGAACCTTTGGAGCATCATTAAAAGGAGTGTCTATGATGGCGGGAGGCAGTTCACATCTAAGCAACAGCTCTGGGAGGGTATTCTGTCCTCATGCAAAACAATTGAAGCAGAAACCATCCAAAACCTGACAAATTCAATGGACGAGAGAGTTCAGAAGCTCCTTTCGAACAAGGGGTCCTATGTGAAAATGTAACATCACCTAGAATAAAGTTTTGAGTTGAAAACTGTTTGATTTCAGTTTCTAACAACCTGCTAATGCTTATAATTTCAAAAATGACCATTTTTTTGGTCTTTATTAAAATGAAAAGGTTGATCGAAAAGTTTGGGGGATCTAAGAGTGTGGCAACCCAGTAGTCATGATTACTTCGAATTCTGACAATATGAGGGTCATGCTGCAGGTAGTGCAGCAAGAAGGCACTTATGTGCCTTGCGCATCTCGGAGCCCCAAAATTATTTTCCGGGCTAGATGCAGCTAAAAATTATTTTTAATTTTAAATCTGGTGAAGCTTTAGTATAGATGGCCTAATAGGATCAGTGCTGCACACTGCTACAAAGCCCAAATTATTTTCCAGTCAAGATACAGATAAACATGATTAGTAATTTGAAAGCTTAAAACGGTTGGTAGGGTGATTTTAACCAATCATCAAGCTTTTACTCTCCCCAGGATGACACAGGGGTAGAAAAGTCGTTTCGGATCCATGATTTGTTCATCTTTATGAACGTGAGTCTGTCTACATTATCAGTGGAGAGCCGCGTGCGCTTATCTGTCAGCACACCACCAGCAGCGCTGAACACACGTTCAGACAGAACGCTGGCTGCGGGGCATGACAAGATCTCCAAGGCGTAAGTGGCTAGCTCCGGCCATTTATCCAGATTGGAAGCCCAAAAAGAGCAAGGGTCCAGTGACACAGTCGTGGCTTCAATGTTTACTTGGAGATACTCCTGTACCATCGTCTCTAGGCGTTGACTATGTGTCAGACTTCTTGTCTCCTGTGGCCTTGCAAAGGATGGGCTAAAAAAGTGGTGAAATGATTCCGCAAAATTGATGTTACCAGCAGATACTGTGGTTCTGTTACGGTTTGAGTGCTGAACACTTGACGGTCCCACGGTTGGCAAGTTGGAACTGTGAGATTCACTACGTGCACCACTGGTATTTTGTGGAAAAGCACATGTAAGATTCTGCAAGAGTCTCTGCTGATACTCCTGCATGCGTGCATCCCTTTCTATGGCAGGAATAATTTCTGCAAATTTACTTTTGTACCGGGGATCTAACAGTGTGGCAACCCAGTAGTCAGGATTATTTCTAATTCTCACAATTCGAGGGTCATGTTGCAGGTAGTGCAGCAAGAAGGCACTCATGTGTGTTGCGCATCCAGGAGCACCAAGTCCCTGTTGTGTTGGTGGCGAGGTAACAATCATGCTTCCTTCCTCTGTCCTCTCCCCCCAACCTCGCACAACAGAAATGTGATCAAGGTCTCCCTCATCTGATGAGTCTTCCATCAGTTCGTCCTCCACTTCTTCCTGGGCTCCTGCACCTTCCTCACTAGTTTGGCTGCTACCATGCGCCCTGGTAAAACCATCTCCCCCACCCTCACATGCCTGCCGCCTTGGTGCTGCCGACCGTCTGGACCTTGCAGATGTTAGCCCTTCCGCATACAACTCCTCCTCCTCTACTTCCTCCACCTCCTCTTGTGCCACCACCTGACTCCGAATTCTGTTTAACATGTGCTCCAGCATGTAAATCACCGGAATAGTCATGCTGATAATGGCATCGTCAGCACTAAACATCTTCGTCGCCATTTCAAAACTGTGCAGAAGGGTGCATAGGTCCCTGATCTGAGACCACTCCTCCAGCGTGATTTGCCCCACCTCTGAATCTCGTTGGCCCAGGCTATACGTCAGAACGTATTGCACCAGGGCTTGTCGGTGCTGCCACAGTCGCTGCAACATGTGCAGAGTTGAATTCCACCGGGTAGGCACATCGCATTTTAGCCGGTGAAGTGGCAGGCCCAACGACTTCTGTAGAGATGTAAGTCGCTGAGCTGCGGGATGCGAACGGCGGAAGTGAGCACACAGCGACCGTGCCCTCTGCAGAAGGCCATCTAGTCTGGGATAGTGGGCTAAAAATTGCTGGACAACCAGGTTCAACACGTGAGCCATACAAGGCACGTGTGTGACATTGCCCCGGCGAAGGGCCGCACCCAGGTTTGCAGCATTGTCGCACACGGCCTTCCCTGGTTTCAGGTCCAGTGGAGACAACCATTCATGAAATTGGTTCTTCAGAGCTGACCACAACTCCTCAGCTGTGTGACTCACATTTCCCAGACATTTCAATGTAAAAACCGCCTGATGACGTTGAGCCCTACTGCCAGCATAGTAAGGAGGTGTGCAGGATCCCTTCTGCGCAGTTAGAAAGCTTGTGGCATGACCAGACAGGCTTTGGGTGCAGGTGGAAGACCGAGAGGAGGTTGAGGAGGCAGAAGCAGTGGAGGAACTTTGACATAAAGAGGATTGACGCACAACTCGTGGGGACGGCAAGACTTGGACAGCAGCCCCTTGTCCTGCTGTCACCATAGTTACCCAGTGCCCAGTCAACGACATGTAACGCCCCTGTCCATGCCTACTCATCCAAGTGTCTGTGGTGAAATGCACCCTGTCACACACAGAGTTTCTCAAAGAAGCGGTGATGTTATGTGCGACATGCTGGTGGAGCGCAGGCACACCTTTCTTTGAGAAGTAGTGCCGACTGGGCATCTGGTACTGGGGCACTGCGACGGACATAAGGTCTCGAAAATCCTCTGTGTCCACCAGGCGGAAAGGCAGCATTTCTGTAGCCAAGAGCTTGCAGATGGTGAAATTCAACCTCTTAGCTTTCTCATGGCTAGGAGGAAATGGTCTTTTACTTGTCCACATCTGAGGGACCGAGGGCTGGCTATTGTGCTTAGACGGGGTTGATAACGGTATCCCCGGCAAACTGCCGGTCTGTGAGGAAGATGCAGGCGGACATGTTAGGTTGCCTTGATCCAAAGGTGGTGCTCTCGATGTCGGACAGCGCTCAACACCAGCTGGTGTTACCACCTCCAAAGAAAATGATGACCTGCAAATCACCCTGGCTGTTGCGGGTAAAGAGGTGGCAGGTCTGCGCCCCAAAACAGGTGTGACTGCTGTCCCCCCAGTCACAGAGGATGAAGAGGCCGCGGATGCACAAGATATGGCAGACGGCGGTTGGCCCGGCCGGCTAGGCCGCATTGTAGCACACTGAGCTTCCCACTGCAACTTATGCTTCATGTCCATGTGCCGGTTCATGAATGAAGTACTCAAACTATGTATTTTTTGGCCTCTACTTAGCTTTTGCTGACAAATGTTACAGATAACACGAGTTATGTCATCTTTATCGATCTGAAAAAATGCCCAGGCTATGCAAGGCTTAGCACCCATGCGACCTGAAGAGCCACCACGACTTGTGGTGAGAGGCAGAGTTGTGTTTGAGGATGCAGTTGTTGACGTGCTTCCAGTACTACGTCTCTGTCCAGGAAGGCGCAACCTGACCTCGTCGTCACTAGCATCTTCCTCCACCTCCTCTGCTGACCTCATCTCTTGGCTGACTGTGGGTTGACAGTAAGTGGGATCTCCAACCTCATCATCATCACCCTGTGCGTTATCACACCCGTCGTCCTCAGAGCCAACCTGTTCCTGCCCTGACAAAAAACTAAAGTTGTCGCTCCAGTCAGGTATTTGAGTCTCATCATCGTCTTCCTCATAGTCTCCACCAACAGGAGTTACAGTTTGGGAATGAGGGTCTACATTTTGGTCAGAACCTTCTGCGTCTGGTCCTGGATCCGATTCATAAAGATTCTGGGCATCAGTGCAGATCATTTCCTCGTCTGGATTCACAGAAGCGCTGGAGTCGACCTCTGATTCCCAGGCTATAGTATGAGTAAACAGCTCTGCAGACTCAACCATCTGTTATACCTCATACTCAGACGGGCAGCTGGAGATTTGGGAGCTGTGAGGAAGCAAGTGCGATTGGGGTGACACCTTTGAGGACTGGAGTATTTGTGATGTTGAAGTTGATGTGGAGGAGAGCCCACTTAAAGGAGCACTTGATATCCGTTGAAGCACCTGCTGTTTTTGTGCCTCATCTGGAATTTGTAGCGATTGGCGTGGCCGTAAGAAAGGGATCTTATCACATTGTCCGCTAAAAGAAGTAGACATTTTAGTTTGGCTGGAAGATGGTCTTTCTTCTGCAGATGTTACTGTTGCTTTAACACCTACCCCACGGACACAACCTTTTTTCCCCTTCCCAACACGCCTATTCCCCTTTCCACCAGCAGCAGGCCTTTTTCCACTCATTTTGGTGGTTAACTAATTCACAACTCTGGAGTTGTTTGCACAAAAAAACAATGAATGGGAACCGAGCAGAGCTGAGTGGCCAAACTGTGGTATTAGGCCAAAACTATTGGCTGGGTTAGATGCAGAAAAAAATTATATTCAATTTGCTACCTGATGGAGGTCAGTATAGATGGACTAATAGAGAAAGTCCCACACAAAGCTAGAAGCCCAAATATTTTTTCAGAGGTAGATGCAGAAAAAAATTATATTCAGTTTGCAACCTGATGGAGGTCAGTATAGATGGACTAATAGAACAAGTCCCACACACAGCTAGAAGCCCAAATATTTTTTCAGAGGTAGATGCAGATAAAAATTATTTTTAATTTGCAACCTGATGGACGTCAGTATAGATGGACTAATAGAGAAAGTCCCACACACTGCTAGAAGGCCAAATATTTTTTCAGAGCTAGATGCAGACAAAAAATTATTTTCAGTTTGCAACCTGATGGAGGTCAGTATAGATGGACTAATAGAACAAGTCCCACACACAGCTAGAAGCCCAAAAAAATTTTCAGAGGTAAATGCAGAAAAATATTATATTCAGTTTGCAACCTGATGGAGGTCAGTATAGATGGACTAATAGAGAAAGTCCCACACACTGCTAGAAGGCCAAATATTTTTTCAGAGCTGGATGCAGATAAAAATTATTTTTAATTTGCAACCTGATGGAGGTCAGTATAGATGGACTAATAGAGAAAGTCCCACACACTGCTAGAAGGCCAAATATTTTTTCAGAGCTAGATGCAGAAAAAAATTATATTCAGTTTGCAACCTGATGGAGGTCAGTATAGATGGACTAATAGAACAAGTCCCACACACAGCTAGAAGCCCAAATATTTTTTCAGAGGTAGATGCAGATAAAGATTATTTTTAATTTGCAACCTGATGGAGGTCAGTATAGATGGACTAATAGAGAAAGTCCCACACACTGCTAGAAGGCCAAATATTTTTTAAGAGCTAGATGCAGACAAAAAATTATTTTCAGTTTGCAAACTGATGGAGGTCAGTATAGATGGACTAATAGAACAAGTCCCACACACAGCTAGAAGCCCAAATATTTTTTCAGAGGTAGATGCAGAAAAAAATTATATTCAGTTTGCAACCTGATGGAGGTCTGTATAGATGGACTAATAGAACAAGTCCCACACACAGCTAGAAGCCCAATATTTTTTCAGAGGTAGATGCAGAAAAAAAATATATTCAGTTTGCAACGTGATGGATGTCAGTATAGATGGACAAATAGAGAAAGTCCCACACACTGCTAGAAGGCCAAATATTTTTTCAGAGCTAGATGCAGAAAAAAATTATATTCAGTTTGCAACCTGATGGAGGTCAGTATGGATGAACTAATAGAACAAGTCCCACACACAGCTAGAAGCCCAAATATTTTTTCAGAGGTAGATGCAGATAAAAATTATTTTTAATTTGCAACCTGATGGAGGTCAGTATAGATGGACTAATAGAGAAAGTCCCACACACTGCTAGAAGGCCAACTATTTTTTCAGAGCTAGATGCAGACAAAAAATTATTTTTAATTTGCAACCTGATGGAGGTCAGTATAGATGGACTAATAGAGAAAGTCCCACACACTGCTAGAAGGCCAAATATTTTTTCAGAGCTAGTTGCAGACAAAAAATGATTTTCAGTTTGCAACCTGATGGAGGTCAGTATGGATGAACTAATAGAACAAGTCCCACACACAGCTAGAAGCCCAAATATTTTTTCAGAGGTAGATGCAGATAAAAATTATTTTTAATTTGCAACCTGATGGAGGTCAGTATAGATGGACTAATAGAGAAAGTCCCACACACTGCTAGAAGGCCAAATATTTTTTAAGAGCTAGATGCAGACAAAAAATTATTTTCAGTTTGCAACCTGATGGAGGTCAGTATAGATGGACTAATAGAACAAGTCCCACACACAGCTAGAAGCCCAAATATTTTTTCAGAGCTAGTTGCAGACAAAAAATGATTTTCAGTTTGCAACCTGATGGAGGTCAGTATGGATGAACTAATAGAACAAGTCCCACACACAGCTAGAAGCCCAAATATTTTTTCAGAGGTAGATGCAGATAAAAATTATTTTTAATTTGCAACCTGATGGAGGTCAGTATAAATGGACTAATAGAGAAAGTCCCACACACTGCTAGAAGGCCAACTATTTTTTCAGAGCTAGATGCAGACAAAAAATTATTTTTAATTTGCAACCTGATGGAGGTCAGTATAGATGGACTAATAGAGAAAGTCCCACACACTGCTAGAAGGCCAAATATTTTTTCAGAGCTGGATGCAGATAAAAATTATTTTTAATTTGCAACCTGATGGAGGTCAGTATAGATGGACTAATAGAGAAAGTCCCACACACTGCTAGAAGGCCAAATATTTTTTCAGAGCTAGATGCAGAAAAAAATTATATTCAGTTTGCAACCTGATGGAGGTCAGTATAGATGGACTAATAGAACAAGTCCCACACACAGCTAGAAGCCCAAATATTTTTTCAGAGGTAGATGCAGATAAAAATTATTTTTAATTTGCAACCTGATGGAGGTCAGTATAGATGGACTAATAGAGAAAGTCCCACACACTGCTAGAAGGCCAAATATTTTTTCAGAGCTTAATGCAGACAAAAAATATTTTTAATTTGCAACCTGATGGAGGTCAGTATAGATGGACTAATAGAGAAAGTCCCACACACAGCTAGAAGCCCAAACATTTTTTCAGAGCTAGATGCAGAAAAAAATTATATTCACTTTGCAACCTGATGGAGGTCAGTATAGATGGACTAATAGAACAAGTCCCACACACAGCTAGAAGCCCAAATATTTTTTCAGAGGTAGATGCAGAAAAAAATTATATTCAATTTGCAACCTGATGGAGGTCAGAATAGATGGACTAATAGAGAAAGTCCCACACACAGCTAGAAGCCCAAATATTTTTTCAGAGGTAGATGTAGAAAAAAAATATATTCAGTTTGCAACCTGATGGAGGTCAGTATAGATGGACTCATAGAGAAAGTACCACACACTGCTAGAAGGCCAAATATTTTTTCAGAGGTAGATGCAGAAAAAAATTATATTCAGTTTGCAACCTGATGGAGGTCAGTATAGATGGACTAATAGAACAAGTCCCACACACAGCTAGAAGCCCAAATATTTTTTCAGAGGTAGATGCAGATAAAATTTATTTTTAATTTGCAACCTGATGGACGTCAGTATAGATGGACTAATAGAGAAAGTCCCACACACTGCTAGAAGGCCAAATATTTTTTCAGAGCTAGATGCAGACAAAAAATTATTTTCAGTTTGCATCCTGATGGAGGTCAGTATAGATGGACTAATAGAACAAGTCCCACACACTGCTAGAAGCCCAAATAATTTTTCAGAGGTAAATGCAGAAAAAAATTATATTCAGTTTGCAACCTGATGGAGGTCTGTATAGATGGATTAATAGAACAAGTCCCACACACAGCTAGAAGCCCAATATTTTTTCAGAGGTAGATGCAGAAAAAAAATATATTCAGTTTGCAACCTGATGGAGGTCAGTATAGATGGACTAATAGAGAAAGTCCCACACACTGCTAGAAGGCCAAATATTTTTTCAGAGCTGGATGCAGATAAAAATTATTTTTAATTTGCAACCTGATGGAGGTCAGTATAGATGGACTAATAGAGAAAGTCCCACACACTGCTAGAAGGCCAAATATTTTTTCAGAGCTAGATGCAGAAAAAAATTATATTCAGTTTGCAACCTGATGGAGGTCAGTATAGATGGACTAATTGAACAAGTCCCACACACAGCTAGAAGCCCAAATATTTTTTCAGAGGTAGATGCAGATAAAAATTATTTTTAATTTGCAACCTGATGGAGGTCAGTATAGATGGACTAATAGAGAAAGTCCCACACACTGCTAGAAGGCCAAAGATTTTTTAAGAGCTAGATGCAGACAAAAAATTATTTTCAGTTTGCAACCTGATGGAGGTCAGTATAGATGGACTAATAGAACAAGTCCCACACACAGCTAGAAGCCCAAATATTTTTTCAGAGGTAGATGCAGAAAGAAATTATATTCAGTTTGCAACCTGATGGAGATCTGTATAGGTGGATTAATAGAACAAGTCCCACACACGGCTAGAAGCCCAATATTTTCTCAGAGGTAGATGCAGAAAAAAAATATATTCAGTTTGCAGCGTGATGGATGTCAGTATAGATGGACTAATAGAGAAAGTCCTACACACTGCTAGAAGGCCAAATATTTTTTCAGAGCTAGATGCAGACAAAAAATTATTTTTAATTTGCAACCTGATGGAGGTCAGTATAGATGGACTAATAGAGAAAGTCCCACACACAGCTAGAAGCCCAAATATTTTTTCAGAGCTAGATGCAGAAAAAAATTATATTCAGTTTGCAACCTGATGGAGGTCAGTATAGATGGACTAATAGAACAAGTCCCACACACAGCTAGAAGCCCAAATATTTTTTCCGAGGTAGATGCAGAAAAAAATTATATTCAGTTTGCAACCTGATGGAGGTCTGTATAGATGGATTAATAGAACAAGTCCCACACACAGCTAGAAGCCCAATATTTTTTCAGAGGTAGATGCAGAAAAAAAATATATTCAGTTTGCAACCTGATGGAGGTCAGTATAGATGGACTAATGGAGAAAGTCCCACACACTGCTAGAAGGCCAAATTTTTTTTCAGAGCTAGATGCAGACAAAAAATTATTTTTAATTTGCAACCTGATGGAGGTCAGTATAGATGGACTAATAGAGAAAGTCCCACACACTGCTAGAAGGCCAAATATTTTTTCAGAGCTGGATGCAGCTAAAAATTATTTTTAATTTGCAACCTGATGGAGGTCAGTATAGATGGACTAATAGAGAAAGTCCCACACACTGCTAGAAGGCCAAATATTTTTTCAGAGCTAGATGCAGAAAAAAATTATATTCAGTTTGCAACCTGATGGAGGTCAGTATAGATGGACTAATAGAACAAGTCCCACACACAGCTAGAAGCCCAAATATTTTTTCAGAGGTAGATGCAGATAAAAATTATTTTTAATTTGCAACCTGATGGAGGTCAGTATAGATGGACTAATAGAGAAAGTCCCACACACTGCTAGAAGGCCAAATATTTTTTCAGAGCTAGATGCAGAAAAAAATTATATTCAGTTTGCAACCTGATGGAGGTCAGTATAGATGGACTAATAGAATGATGCTATGCCCAAAAGATTTTACTTCACTAGGTGCAGTAAAAAAATTGGTATGCTAAACACAGGTGGTATATCTTGCAACACAGATAGGCTACTCCACTGACTAACACACTCTGCAATAGGCCAAAAAGGATTAGCTTTGCTAGATTCAGCCAAATGCTGTGAAAAAAACTTGCACAGCACTGGCACAGACCTGCCTGGCAAAAACTGATAGGAACTGATGTAACCTAGTCCTGAAAAGGACTGCAATTACAATTAGCCTTTACTCCCACAATCTATCTATTTAAGAGCACAGACCTGCCTGATAAAAGTCGTAGGAAATGCTGTAACCTAGTCCTTAAAAGGACTGCAATCACAACTATTCCCTACTCCCAAGCTATCTGTAGATTTGTGCGAAAATTGGCTTGAAATTAACAAGGTATAGCTCACACAGCAACAGCGGTGCCGTCTAACACGCAGCTGCAGCAGTGAGAAAATGGTGGCGACGGGGAAAATGGCTTGGTCTTATAGGGCAAGGACATGTGACATACACTGCCAATGACACATGCCCTTGCTTGTGTGAAAAAAAAGCACTTCGCTCCGTGTTTGCGCTGCTGATAGGCTGACAGATTGCACCTCCCCACTGTAAATGCGGGAAAGAGAAAAAAAAATGGAGATCTTCATTATTCCTGCAGAGATCCATCCCCTGCCCCTCCCCCCACCCCGCTGTACACTCAAACTGCGTATTAACATTAATTTTCATCATTACTGAGAAAAAATCCAGTTATGATTTTGGTGCACGAACAGTTATCGAACATAACCTCGAACAGCCGAATTTTTCTCAAATCGTTCGTGTTCGCCGAACGACTCGAACACCGCCCAAAACAGCTCGAATTTGAGATTGGCGAACAGTTCGAGTAGAACAACGCTCATCTCTAATCTGTATGTCTGTACTTTACGATACATACCTTTTTGCTATCTACCTATGGAATTTTATATGAATTTATAATAAACTTTTGTATGCCAATATACTTGTTTTTTTTCTCCTGTCTATATATATATTCTGTTCAAGTTGGCGACACAGATATGGGGTACGAGTGGCTAACTATCCACGCCACCCTATTTTGAATCTCAATATGTGGGCTACAGTGTTTCCCATCTTTTGCTTCTGTGTTTTCACAGTTCCTTTCAAGCCGAAAATGGATTTTCGAGCCCGTGACCACACGTGGCTTGCACAATTAAATGAGATGTCTGGCGACATTCCCGATCTGAATAACGGTGGCTCTGGGACACAGCAGGGCCTGCAGGAGAGCATCTCTAATTTTAAAGCTTTGCTTGAGCGCAGAACCAGGATATGGTGGAATAGGGCCTTCCTTACTAAATATATTAAGAAGGCCCTAGTCCCGAGGGGACTACGAATCCAGATCTTTCCTTCCTTCCCAGTGGAAGATGAGACATTTAAAAACAAATGGGAAGATCTGGCTAATACGTGTTCCCTCAGATTTTTGGGACTTTTAAAGGATCTTAATGATGCATCCCTTCGTGATATGGAAAAGGAGATTGAAGAAATTCAGACACATCTCCAGAATGAACTAGATTCTACCAAACTGAAACAGTTTAATGACGAGGTTGACCTGGAGTGTCAGAGATGGGTTAAGGAAATCCATGCCACTAAATTAAAGAAATTACATCGTGACATACACGATAAAGAATCGGGTAATGTTTAATGATGGCGTAATCCGCAGGTGAGGTCTCGGAACAGATTCCGTAATGCCCATCCCTCACGCTCCAGATCCACCTCGGCCTCCTCATCAGTTTCAAACACTGACCCATGTCCCCTGGAAGGCTCGGTCGTCTGATACATACCGGAGTCTCAACCTGTACCGAGGATTCAGACAAGACCTACGAGCACAAGGAAAAGGACTACGCCCTACCAGGTTAGTGATTCCCGAGGGGAGCTCCGTGTAATTAATTTGACCACCCATGCCCTTTCACGTACGCAGATGGAGGTCCTGAGCTTGGGCTTCTCCTTTTTGCCCACTAATGCTTTTGATTACTTTACTGCCCTCAAGGACCTCCATCTGTTTACAAGTAAGCTAATTCTTAAAAAATTACATTCTAGAGTGTCTGGTGAGGGGGACCCCATGACTGAGGCAGAAAGGGATGCCTTGGATAATCTGGAGGACCTCCTACAAGAGCAGGCTCAACCATTGACCACAGGTGGGTTGCCACAAACGAGAAAACCTAGGTCTACAAAATTCCCTCCCTTGTCTCTATGTCCTGCAATTGAGATTTTTGTGCGTGTGGTGGCTGAGGAACTGAGGTGCCTCCCTACCAGGAGGCATTTTGACAACCTCACCTTCTCCCAGAGCACGGCACTTAACCAATTGCGATCTTTGCCTGATACAGTTATTAAACCAGCAGACAAGGGAGGGAATATTGTTTTGTGGCCTTGCTCCCAATATGAGAAAGAGGCGTTACGCCAACTTAGAGATCCCCAGACATGTATAAGACTATCATCTAATCCCACGGCCTCCTTCTCTGACGCACTCCAGGGGATTTTGGGCCGGGCATGTGATTCGGGCATTTTTGATAAACGGACCGTTGAGGCTTTAATGGTCCGTTTCCCGAAAACTGCCACATTCTACTTACTCCCAAAAATTCACAAGGACGCCCCCAACCCGCCCGGACGTCCGATTGTGTCTGAACTGGACGGTTTGTGTGGCCCCATTTCTCAGTATATTGATAGCCACTTATGCACACTAGTTGGAAATCTTCCACCTTACATCAAAGACACAACGGACGTCCTTACCCGGGTTGACGGCGCCCTGGTTGCGGATGATACCCTCCTGGTCACGGCCGATGTTGAGAGCCTTTATACTTGTATTAGCCACGATCTTGGTTTGTCTGCGGTCTGCCTCTTCCTGGGGGGCTCCAACCTGAGCGGCCCTTCCAGAGAATTCATCCTCGAGCTCCTCCAGCTTGTCCTTTGCCATAATTATTTCTTATTTAAAGATAGAATATACCTCCAAATCCGTGGCACGGCGATGGGGGCGGCCTGTGCCCACTCGTATGCCAATCTCTTCCTGGGAGCTTGGGAGAGGGAGATTCTTGGTGATGAGGGGGCGCAGGGCGCGGACCATGTCGTGTCATGGATGAGGTATATTGATGATATTTTATTCTTTTGGCACGGGACAGTGGAGGAGCTTGATGACTTCATGGCGCATTTAAATTCCAATGATCGTGCTGTGAAGCTGACGTACACTTACCACCCTAAGCGGATCGATTTTCTGGATATCACACTTTTAGTGGATTCAGAAAATCGGGTCCAGACTGACCTATTCAGAAAGTCTACCTCAGTGAATTCTCTGATACATGCTGCTTCTGCACATGATTCGTCAACCATTCGGGCCGTTCCTGTTGGACAGTTCCTCAGGATGAGGCGGATATGCTCCACAAACTCGGATTTCGAGAAACGGGCCTCTGATTTGGCTGTACGTTTCCAACAACGAGGCTACTGCAATCGATGCATTGGCCGTGGCTATAGGAGGGCCCGTAATACCTCCCGGGACCATCTTATTCATCCCCCTCCCAGACACGCACGTGGGACACCGGAGAGGATCCGCTACATCTCCACATTCAATCATGAGTGGGGGGCTATGCGGCGGATCCTCTCTCGACATTGGAACATCTTGAATGTGGAGCCTTCCCTTCGGGAACATATTGGAGAAGCTCCGTGTATGACACCACGACGATCAAACACTCTAGGGGACTCACTAGTTACTAGTCACTACATTCCTCCTATCTCCAATCCTTTTGGATCCCGTGGCCCCAGGTTGGGTACTTTCCCATGTGGACACTGTGTGGCCTGTACCAATGTCCTACGTAGTACGTCGTTCACGAGCTCTGACTTCTCATGCCATTTTGATATGCGCCACTATATTTCCTGTAGCACGACACATGTTGTATATTATGCCACATGTGGCTATGGGTTAATATATGTTGGTCTAATGACTCGCCCCCTGGGCCGTGGGGCACGCGGAACCGGGCAATAGGGAGACGCTGGGAGTAGTAGTGGCGGCACGATCCCTCGGCTCAGGGTGGTCAGACCAATGGTAGTCTGTTACGCACTTCAGATAATGTCCGACTACGCCACCCGTGGATTGCGGTTATTAGGAACCGCCGCTGCAAGGCAGTCTGCTGGGGCCGATGATGAATGCAGCTGGGATGGTGTGACTCCCCACGGGAAGAGTCCGGCCCCAGGGCAGTGTAGTGGATGGTGGGAGTGATGGTGGTGAGAGTCCCCGTGCTGATAGTGCTAAACGTGGGCCCCGTCCTCCGCTGTCCTATATGGTGCCTTCCTAGCAGGTTTGATGAGGTGTCGCACCAATAAATGATCACGACGACCGGTCTTTGGCTGAGGGTAGGTTCTCCTCCACCAACTTGGGATCCGGTACCCTTAATCTGCCTGACACTTCACCCTGGATTCTCGTGGGTTCTTAGGGTCCCTTCCACCTTCTTGTTCCTGAGCCCTTCTGTTTCTCTCTCTCTTCTCCTTCTTCTTTCCTGTTCTGTCTTCTCCTCCTTCCCTTGGCCTCTTCTCCAGGCCCACTTCTCCTTTTCCTCTCAGGCTCCGGCCTCTTCTCTAGGCCTGCCTCTGGAGCAGCACTCAGCCTGAGCTGCTGCTCCCTGTCAGCTGTCCTCTCCTCACAGACTGAACTGAACACTGTTCTAAGATGGCTCCTCCCTTTTATACTTCCCTCTAGCCATGAGCCCAGGTGACCAGCAACCAATGAGCTCCTTCCTACGCTCAGGAACCAACCCCTATCTGCCCCTACAGCACTGGGTGTTCCACCCCCCCCCTCCCCACTCCAGACAGGGACATAGTCGGTCGTGCCTGCACTTCTGTCTAGTGGGAGCACCGTTGAGCTGTCCCTCGGAAATGGGGTGTGTGTGCTGTATGCAGCTAACTGAGCCCTGGTCCATACTCCATCCTTACCCAGGAGTGGAATATCACAACTCTGGCAGAGGTGCAATACCCCTGTAGCGGCCGAGCCCTCGGGGCACTACATTCCCCCCTGGTAAAGCACAGCACGTCCTCGGGCTGGAAAAGAGCAAAAACAGTTAAACACAGGACATGCAAACTTTTTAAAACTTTTCACATCAGAAAACAGGCAACATGGTTCAATTCCCTTTATGGGAAACGCTTTTCTTTTCTTGTCACACTATTATAAAATGCTTACTAATACTTCTGGAACTCTTTGACATATAAACACTATTAGAAAACATTCACATTACTATCTAGCAGCATATAAAAACTTTTCATATAAAACATTTGCGGGAAAACATTTTTACAATACATTCTTGGATCCTGGCGGCGGTGCAACTTGCGACCAGGTGTGCACTCTTCTTGTAAGTGCAGGAATTTTGGCAAACTTGTAAACATGAGGGACTTACTGTCCCGAGGTAGACGTAGTAGTCTATTTATAAAACCAGTAGGGGCACTTTAGGAAGCGCAACTATTTACAGGGGGTGGCCGCTCTCAGTCCTCGGCCAGTTTTGAGAAGGGGAATGGCTGCTCACAGTCCTCAGCCTGATTAGGGGATGTAGGGGGTTAACTTGCACACAGGAAACAGATCTATAACAGCAATCAGTTCTCTGTACCCTGACGGGTAACTATTTACACAGGTACGTGGCTACTTACTAGTAGCGGTGTCCTCCATATGCTCCTTCTTCCTCCTCAGTGAGCCGATGAACATGTAGGGCGTACGGTCCTTTTGCGCCTACATGGCGGGTGAAGGTGACCACATCACCAGGGTATAGGTCACGGCCACGGTGTCCCTCAGGTAGATGACTCTCAATGTCCCTGCGGGTCACAAAGACGTTGCCTGCGGTTTCTGGGCCCCTGATAAAGCCCCAGCCGTTCTCCATGTGGAATTTGACTATGGTCCCGGTGATTCGGGGACCACGGGCTGCTCGGGGGTCTTGGCGGGCCTTATGTTTTTGTTCAGCACTCTGGGCCTGGAGCTGTTCCTCTCTGACGCGCCTCTCTCGTCGCTCCCGCTCAAAGGTCGCCAGTTGTTGATGACAGGCCTCCAGACGACGGACCGCGTCTGCCCGGGTCTCTTGAGAGAACCCCATCAAGTTCTCGCTGGTGGGGTCCCACGCAAATTGGACATCCTCCAGTGGGGGTGGGGTGACCTCTACGGGTTCTGGAGGCGGTATCAGAGGCTCGTGCGGGGGCTGGATTTTCCATGGCTGACTGCTGGTCACTTCAGCCGGCCACTCCAGCGGCAGTCCATCCGGACAGGTATGATGGGCAATCAGGTCCACACCGAGCCGTGGTATAGTGGAGGGACCTGATCTGGGAGCAGCGCCCGGGGGCACTCGGCCTTGTGACTAGGCCGGGGGTCTCTCGGCTGCACTAGGTGGCAGTCCTGTCCGGGACAGGGGCGCAGGCTTAGCAATGGCGCCAGGGTAATCCAGGCCTTGCGACCGGGCCGATGACGCTTCTTACTTTACGGCGCCCAGGGTCAAGGGGCGTGGTGCCGGGTGGGGCGTGGCCGCGGCGCTCGCCGCTTGAGGCCTAGCTGGGAGCAGTGGCGGCGCGGCAAACAGGTGCGGTGAGTGGGGCTTCTGGTGCTGCGACGGGAGGCTGGGGCAGGCTTGCGGGTGCTGGGCTTGGGGTGGTGACGTCCCCTTCACTTGCCTCCGTCCTCGTGGCTCCCTCCGCGGCATCACCTCCGGTCCTCTCTCCTCCTGCGCCGTCCTCAGAGGCAGGCAAACCCCGGGGTGCGGCTGAGGCCTGTCGCTGGTGGGTCTCGGCCTGCCGGGCCAGTTCCTCTCTCCACTCGGTGAGTGCACCTCGCTGCGCCCGGACCATCCTCAGCTCCAGGTCCTCCAGTGCAGCTTGCGCACGCTCCGGGTCTCTGGGGAGCTGCGCTAGGACTTCTGCTAGGCTGCAGAGCGGTTTGGCCTGCAGCAGGCTTCGGGCCAGGAGGCTGGTGCTGCTGAGGGCGTCCATCCCCGGGTGCGGTCTGTCTGGACTGATCCAGACCACCCCCTGCCCCGCAGTTTTCTTCTCTTTCCGCCCCCATGGGGGGTCGTCCTGGGGCATTCTGCTGACAATCACTCTCAGGGGCAGCCCCCCCACATTGATGGACATTTCCACAGCCGTGCTCATGGCTGTTGGGGGCGGGCTCCTTCTTTGGCGCCATTCTGGGACCTGGCCCACGATGGGAGGCGGCCTCCTGTGGTCTTTTGGCGCGCACATTATGGCGCTCATTCTTCTAGGGCGGGCTCCATCTTTAGTACAGTGAAACAGTCTCTTTTTAGGCGCGCAGTACCCGTTGTTAGCGGGCACGAAATCCTGCCGACTACGCCAAAGCTAACTCGCCCCCTGGGCCGTGGGGCACGCGGAATCGGGCAATAGGGAGACACTGGGAGTAGTAGTGGCGGCCCCATCCCGCGGCTTAGGGTGGTCAGACCAATGGTAGTCTGTTACGCACTTCAGATAATGTCCGACTACGCCACTCGTGGATTGCGGCTATTAGGAACCGCCGCTGCAAGGCAGTCCGCTGGGGCCGATTATGAATGCAGCTGGGATGGTGTGACTCCCCACGGGAAGAGTGCGGCCCCAGGGCAGTGTAGTGGATGGTGGGAGTGATGGTGGTGAGAGTCCCCGTGCTGATAGTGCTGGAGGAGCGAAAGAGCACACAGACAACGTACTGCAGTCCAATGTCGTTTACTCACAGTTTAGGTACTCCAGGTCACTTCTGTACAGGTAGTGACCGCCCGAGCCGTGCTGCGTCCACCAGGTGCGGGGCTCGGTCAACTCCCAGGCAGTTCAGGAGCATGGCACAGGACCCCCTTTAATCCTTTCTCTGGCCTGCCTCACCAGTGACCCACTTTTGTCCAGCTGCCGCGGACTTGTGCGGTTAAACGTGGGCCCCGTCCTCCGCTGTCCTATATGGTGCCTTCCTAGCAGGTTTGATGAGGTGTCGCACCAATAAATGATCACGACGACCGGTCTTTGGCTGAGGGTAGTTTCTCCTCCACCAACTTGGGATCCGGTACCCTTAATCTGCCTGACCCTTCACCCTGGATTCTCGTGGGTTCTTAGGGTCCCTTCCACCTTCTTGTTCCTGAGCCCTTCTGTTTCTCTCTCTCTTCTCCTTCTTTCCTGTTCTGTCTTCTCCTCCTTCCCTTGGCCTCTTCTCCAGGCCCACTTCTCCTTCTCCTCTCAGGCTCCGGCCTCTTCTCTAGGCCTGCCTCTGGAGCAGCACTCAGCCTGAGCTGCTGCTCCCTGTCAGCTCTCCTCTCCTCACAGACTGAACTGAACACTGTTCTAAGATGGCTCCTCCCTTTTATACTTCCCTCTAGCCATGAGCCCAGGTGACCAGCAACCAATGAGCTCCTTCCTATGCTCAGGAACCAACCCCTATCTGCCCCTACAGCACTGGGTGTTCCACCCCCCCCTCCCCACTCCAGACATGGACATAGTCAGTCGTGCCTGCACTTCTGTCTAGTGGGAGCACCGTTGAGCTGTCCCTCGGAAATGGGGTGTGTGTGCTGTATGCAGCTAACTGAGCCCTGGTCCATACTCCATCCTTACCCGGGAGTGGAATATCACACCTCTGGCAGAGGTGCAATACTCCTGTAGCGGCCGAGCCCTCGGGGCGCTACATTAACATCTAGGGAGCTACGTGTCAGGGTTTGTGAACACGTCAGGGACATTGGTGCGGCCCGGTCAGCCACTGATCACCGGGAGCTCAAGACACTGCCTCGACATTTCAGGACTGCTCACAATTGTGATCCGCGGTCACTGAAAATACGGGGCATTGATGTAGTTGGTCTGGGCTCTCGGGGTGGGAATCCCAAACACCTCCTGGCACAAAAGGAGACGAGGTGGATTATTACCCTGGATACCATGGTGCCACGGGGTCTGAATGAGAACTTGGGGTTTTCGTCATTTCTTTGATTTCTCCGGTCTGGGTTCTGCGCTCTGTGCAAGACTCACCATGAGTCCATATCCTATTTTTTGGATTATGGGATACCGGATGTAACTTATCAAGGTGCTCTCCTGCGACCCCTGCTATATATAAATCTTTTTTATATAAGGGGGCTATTTTGGTTTTCTGTCTTTTTAACCTCTTTACCTTGTTTTTTTATTATGTTTTTGAAATGTTTGTCTGTGATTTTTCCTCAAGGACCCCAACCTGATTTCTATCTTGATGTCCAGATATCAGATGTATCGGAGTTTCCTCAACAGCAATTATTTACATTTTTTGGAGGAGTGATCCACAACGATATATTTGTCTGTTCATCACTTTCTTGTTGGTATTTGTTTTCTTTCTTATTTGTCTTATTTATATGTATTTATCTGTATATTCCTTCTTTTTCTCACCCCCTCTTTTCTTACCGCCTTTTTCATTTATATATCCTTGTTTTCTGTATCTCTTTTGTTTACTTATTTTGTTTCATCGCAGTGTCCATTATATTCCCCTATGTCCTTTACTGCATGATAGCCTTTGTATGGAGCTGCAGCTTGCTGCACCATAGGAAACCGTCTGTGGAGTGTTGCTGTGTGCATGCGCTGGGTGGCTCGTTCCCCTGCCCTCGCATCTTCTATCTCCATGGCGCCGGCGCGCCTCCCGGATATGGTCTCTCTGACACTTCCAGGTTGCGCCCGCGTCATGATGGGCGGTGCGGGGCTCGGGGGGGTGCTGATTATCCCGGCGCATGCGCTGCTTGTCTCTCTCCGCTGACGGCCATCCTGAATCATCGAATGACCACACACGTGATGCCCTGAGGGGGTGGAGCTACGCATTTAAAAAGGTCCTTGCGCTTCTCCTACCTACGCCTCTCGAAAAAGCACCCACGAAACCCGCGTCGAGGCTGCCTTTCTTGATAGACACCGGCCCTCACTGGTCCCTCCGTTACGTGTGACATCTATTGGGGGGAGTTGACAATGCCCTGTACTTGATATGCATTATGGCAATTGATTTACTGTACAGGACCATGGTATACGTGATCCCCACACATTAAGTGTCATGTTTACTGTCCATGTATACCACCTCTTTTTGCCCTGCCTTATCTTTCTCTTTTTTATCTCTATTTTTATTGTTCTGTTATTTTTCTATTTTTCCTCCTTTTTGGTGGATATCTGTGCAATGTTTGTCATTTTTGTTGTGTATTATTTTTGACATTTTTGATATGTTTTGTAATTATCTATATTACCCTAGCGGGGTTTCCATGGATCTGTATGTCTGTACTTTATGATACATACCTTTTTGCTATTTACCTATGGAATTTTATATGAATTTATAATAAACTTTTGTATGCCAATATACTTGTTTTTTTCCTCCTGTCTATATACCAACATATGCAGTGTAGAATTCCAATGCGTGGGACTAGTGATTAGCGAGTATGCTTTGTTAACCCTTTCGCCGAGTATACTCCGGCGAGCACCTAGTAGTTACAGCTGCTCGGTGATATGTTTGAATCACTCCCGTGTGCATGATTTGCGACTGTTTGACAGCTTTACTACATGTGAGGAATGTGTAAGAAATAGACATTCCTCACATGTAGTAAAGCTGTCAAACAGTCGCAAATCATGCACACGGGAGTGATTCAAACATATCACCGAGCAGCTGTAACTACTCGGTGCTCGGCCCGAGCATACTCGGCTAAAGGGTTAACAAAACATACTCGCTCATCACTAGTTTGAATCACTCCTGTGTGCATGATTTGCGACTGTTTGACAGCTTTATTATATGTGAGGAATGTGTAAGAAGCAGACAGCAGATATTCCTCACATGTATCAAAGCTATCAAAAAGTCGCAAATCATGCACACGGGAGTGATTCAAACTTATCACCGAGCACGCTATAAATACTCGGGGCTCGCCCAAGTATACTCGGCAAAAGGGTTAACAAAACATACTCGCTCATCACTAATGCTCGGGAAATCGTTGCTCGGGTCAAGCACATTGGAATTCTTGGGTGCTCGACCCGAGCATCGAGCCCAATGTAAGTCTATGGGAAACTCGAGCATTTTTCAGGCGGCTCCCCCCGGCGGTCTGCAGAGGGCCTAAAAATTGCCCAAATCAATGGGAACAGTGCTCAAATGACATGAGAACAGCATGGGGAAGACCCCTGGAAGCATCTCTGACTCCGAGATCACTGCTGTCAACAATATTGTCAGAGTAATACGCCACTTTTACGGACTCACAATAAAACATGCAAAAATGAAACCAAAATGGATTATCTTGGGAAATATGTTAAGGAACATCCTTTCCAGGGTAATGACTTGTATATCAGGCAAAACAAATACCCAAAAACAAAAATACTCCTCCACACCTTGTGCTATGTTCACACGTAGCGTTTTTGATGCATTTTTGCACTTTTGCATTCATTTCAACAAAGACAAATGCATTCACCAGGAAATGTTATTTTAACATTTACAACCTTATCTGGCCATGTGGTGTGTGAGACATCATCAGACACATACATACAGTGCTGAAAAGACATGGGAACAGCATGGTGAAGACCTCTGGAAGCATCTCTGACTCCCAGGTCACTGCCTAAAAGTGTGCCCATGATAAGTGATCCTTAGCGCATGTGAAGATGCATCCCGCCATGCACCTGTCATTGCAGACTTGCAACAATCACCGTCCAAGTCCTTGTCACAGTGCAGCGTTCAGTTGTCCCTACCCCATTCCTTGGAATGCAAGCGCAAGTATGCAGCCAGCCACCCACCAACCCACAGGCTGCAATACTATACTGCCAAATTTTAGACAGCTGCTTGCACTTGAAATGTGACCTTTTAGGCTCGTGGATGCGGAAGATTTTCATAACCTCATACCGGCGGCGGCCGGGTGTCCATACTCGGTCCCCAGCCTTCCACAAGCACGGGTCCCACAACATTACCCGTGCCCTCCCCAGTGCACTTACTGGGAAGGACCGCCTAATAGTGTTGAGCCACCCCCGTAGTGTTCGAGTTCGGTTCGGTTCGTCGAACACCCGTGTGTTCGCCGAACTGTTCGTCGAACACCTTCGAACACCGTTAAAACCAATGGCAGGCAAACAAAAACACATAGAAACACATAGAAAACACCTTCAAAGGTGTCCAAAAGCTGACAAACTGCTCAGAAGACACAACTAACACATGGAAAAGTGACAAGTACATATAGTCATGCGAAAAGAAAAGAGGTGGAGGAGTAAAAGGAGGGGGAGACACAGATATAGGCATGTCATGCCCTTCTAAAATCCAAAAAGTGAGAAGCCGAGACGGCCAGTCCGCTCCTGCCCGTGCCACCTCCGTGTCGCCGGGTTTGTGCCAGAGCCGCGGTGAACCCTGACGGCCAGCCCCCCTCTCCCAATACTGGTGCCTGTCCGCTGGTGGGTCGAGAGAGCCCCCCTGTGGTGGAGGCAGCTCTAAGCTTTTTAATTTAAATTGTCCATCTAATTTGAATGAATACACTTTAAATCCATTTACAAGGATCTATTGGAGGGCAAGTCTCATGCCAGCAGCCGCGTAATTCCAGCTCCAGTAGCGTCCACTAAAGCTGCTGCAGTTAAAAAGCTTTTATAAGGATCGAGCTCGGCTGTCCACCGCAAGGCATCCTAGTGCCAGTCCCAGCCCCTATGCCTTGGGGTGCCTCCTGATGCTCTTCACTAAGTATCCCGTGGTCCCGAAGCATTTCCTTTGAAAAAATTAAGTGTCCAAACTACAGGTGGTGTAGCTTGCTTAACAGCCGGGATAATCCGCTGACTAGCAGACACTGCTACTAGGCACAAAGTATTTCCTGGGCTAGATGCAGTTAAAAATTTGTAAGTAGATACTCTCGTTGGATGCTGAGAAAGCATTCCATAGAGTCTCCTGGCACGCCATATATGATTCTCTTAAAAAGCTTGGGGTAGGGGTCTAGGGGACTCTTTTATAGCCAAAATCACGGCCCTGTATCACAATACGTCACCTAGGCTGAAGATAAATGGAACTGTAGCACCGAGGGCTCGGTTGCTACAGACGTATTGCACCTCACCCAGAGGTGTGATATCTCACTCTCAGATAAGGATGGAGTGTGGATCAGGACCCGACACCTGCATGCATTACACCACATTGCCGTGGGGCAGGGCGACCAATATGCCCCTGAGATGGGCACGACAGTCCCTGTCCCTGGCTGGAGTGGGGGGAGGGAACACTGAGGAAGGGGAACCCTGCAGTGCAGGAGCAGGGAGGAAGCAGTTCCTGGGTGCATTGAGAAGGGAGTATAAAAGGTGGGCACCATCTTAGTTCAGTGCAGAGAAGTCTGAGCAGAAGTGGCAGGGAGCAGGGGCTCTGCATGAGCTCTGCTCCGGAGGCGGGCCTAGTAACAGAGGCCCAGGCCTGCAAGAGGGAGAAGGAAGGAAGAGGAACGGAGAAGGCTCCAGGAACGAGGAATGAAGGGATCCCAGGGGTGTGGACGGGCGAGTCGCCACCGCACGCCCGAATCCACCTGCGTGGAGGGGTCAGGCCAAAGGGGGAGACCGGTCCCCGAACTAGTGGAGGCAGGAAACGACCCTCAGCTAGAAACCGGAGGCTCTGACATTTTATGTGGCGCAGCCCCTTGCTCCACCCGCTAGGAAGGCACCACATAGGGTCAGGGAAACTGGCGCCAAGTTTACCAAGAGGAGGCCCGAGGCAGCCGGACAGAAGTGTTGGTAAGAAAGGCCAGACAAAGGACACACAAAGGGGGTCCTGTGAAGCGCTCCAAAGTTATCTGGGAGTTGTCTGAGCCCCTCACCTGGTGAGCACAGTACGACGTGGGCAGCCGTTACCTGCAGACGTGGTCTGGATAATAAGAACTGTGAGTAAAGGCCCTGAACTGCATCACTGACTCCGTGTCGTTACTGCTGCTGCCCTGCACCATCACCCCCATCCTCCGCATACACTGCCCTGAGGCTATACTCCTCCCGTGGGGAGTTATGCTACGCTCTGCTGCACCCACAACACCAGCCTTAGCGGTCTGCCCTGTAGCGGCGGTTCACTCTGACCGCAATCCACGGGTGGCGTAGTCGGACATTTAAACATCAAAACCACATAAATAGTTCCGCCACTGGTTTGACCGCCCTGAGCCACGGAACCGGATCGCCGCCACGAAGACTACAACCACCAGCATCCACCAAAAAGGGTCCGGCTCCGGGTGTCCCAAGGCCCAGGGGGTGCGTCAGAACATTTTCATCACCTTTCACAATCACCAATGGGACAAGGCAGGGATGTCCTCTGTCCCCTCTCTTATACATCCTAGTGACGGAGCACCTGCTCTCATCAATTCGCCATAACCCCAATATTAGGTGGATTGAGGTGGGAGGCACCGAGTACAAGTGCTCTCTATTTGCTGATGATGTCCTAGTATATATCACTCAATCACATATATCCATCCCTGCTGTTATGGCTGAAATAGATCACTTTGTTACATGGTAAAATTTTAAAATCAATGCAGCGAAGTCTGAGGCCCTCGATGTCTCCCTCCCTAAATCCATATAGGATTCCATCCAGTCCAACTTTCCCTTTGCCTGGCCCTCACAGGGTATCAAATACTTAGGAATTCCTATTCATAGAGACCTCTCCCATCTATGTTATCTTAATTTTGGGCCCTTTATTGAACAATTCCATACAGACCACGGTTGGCAAGTTAGAACTGTAAGATTCACTACGTGAACCACTGGTGTTTTGTGGAAAAGCACATGTACACCGCGTTCCAAATTATTATGCAAAAAGTGTTTAGGAGTGATAAGGGAAGAATTTGTTTGTTTGTCAGTTAAACTCATTGATGGTGATGTGTGTCAGGGCTCTTTATATCACTGTAAGCAATTGCAGACACCTGTGCTAATTAGTTTGGCAGGTGTGTCCAATGAAAGGCAAGACTACTTAAGAAGGCTCTCTCACATTATTAAGCAGCCTACATTTTCTGCCAAAATGGGAAAGAAAAAGGATGTGTCGGCTGCTGAGAAGCAACAAATTGTGGAGTGTTTAGGTCAAGGCATGACTACAATCAACATTGTGCGATGATCAGGATGAAGTGTCTTGGCAATCAAGAAGTATGTAGCTGATTCACAGTACACACGTGTGCGTGCTGATAAGGGCAAATTGAGGACTCTTTCCTACAGGCAATTACGTCAGGTTGAAAGAGCAGAGGCAAAAAAGCCTTGTCATAGCAGCAGACAAGTTTTTGAAGCTGCTTGTGCCTCCAACGTCCCCCGAACAACAAGATGCAGGGTCCTTCAGAGGTTTGCAGCTGTGCATACGCCATCCTGTCGACCTCCTCTATCCACTTCACACAAGCAGAAATGGCTCCAGTGGGCCAAACATTACATGAAGACTGATTTCAAAACTGTTTTGTTCACGGATGAGTGCCGTGCAGCGCTCGATGGTCCAGATGAATGGAGTGGAGGATGGCTGGTTGATGGACACCCCACGCAAACACGGCTACAGCGCCAACAAGGAGGAGGTGGAGTAATGTTTTGGGCTGGAATCATGGGGAGAGAGATTGTCGGCCCCTTTAGGATCCCTGAAGGCGCTAAAGATGAACTCCATAATGTATGTGGATTTTCTCAAACAGCACTTCCTGCCATGGTTCAAGAAGAAGAACCGTGTATTTCACAGCAAGATCATTTTTCTGCATGATAATGCACCATCTCATGCTGCACATAAAACATCTGCATCTCTGGCTGATATGGGCATAAAAGGGGACAAACTTATGGTGTGACCCCCATGCTCCCCTGACCTCTACCCCATTCAGAACCTTTGGAGCATCATTAAAAGGAGTGTCTATGATGGCGGGAGGCAGTTCACATCTAAGCAACAGCTCTGGGAGGGTATTCTGTCCTCATGCAAAACAATTGAAGCAGAAACCATCCAAAACCTGACAAATTCAATGGACGAGAGAGTTCAGAAGCTCCTTTCGAACAAGGGGTCCTATGTGAAAATGTAACATCACCTAGAATAAAGTTTTGAGTTGAAAACTGTTTGATTTCAGTTTCTAACAACCTGCTAATGCTTATAATTTCAAAAATGACCATTTTTTTGGTCTTTATTAAAATGAAAAGGTTGATCGAAAAGTTTGGGGGATCTAAGAGTGTGGCAACCCAGTAGTCATGATTACTTCGAATTCTGACAATATGAGGGTCATGATGCAGGTAGTGCAGCAAGAAGGCACTTATGTGTCTTGCGCATCTCGGAGCCCCAAAATTATTTTCCGGGCTAGATGCAGCTAAAAATTATTTTTAATTTTAAATCTGGTGAAGCTTATTATAGATGGCCTAATAGGATCAGTGCTGCACACTGCTACAAAGCCCAAATTATTTTCCAGTCAAGATACAGATAAACATGATTAGTAATTTGAAAGCTTAAAACGGTTGGTAGGGTGATTTTAACCAATCATCAAGCTTTTACTCTCCCCAGGATGACACAGGGGTAGAAAAGTCGTTTCGGATCCATGATTTGTTCATCTTTATGAACGTGAGTCTGTCTACATTATCAGTGGAGAGCCGCGTGCGCTTATCTGTCAGCACACCCCCAGCAGCGCTGAACACACGTTCAGACAGAACGCTGGCTGCGGGGCATGACAAGATCTCCAAGGCGTAAGTGGCTAGCTCCGGCCATTTATCCAGATTGGAAGCCCAAAAAGAGCAAGGGTCCAGTGACACAGTCGTGGCTTCAATGTTTACTTGGAGATACTCCTGTACCATCGTCTCTAGGCGTTGACTATGTGTCAGACTTCTTGTCTCCTGTGGCCTTGCAAAGGATGGGCTAAAAAAGTGGTGAAATGATTCCGCAAAATTGATGTTACCAGCAGATACTGTGGTTCTGTTACGGTTTGAGTGCTGAACACTTGACGGTCCCACGGTTGGCAAGTTGGAACTGTGAGATTCACTACGTGCACCACTGGTATTTTGTGGAAAAGCACATGTAAGATTCTGCAACAGTCTCTGCTGATACTCCTGCATGCGTGCATCCCTTTCTATGGCAGGAATAATTTCTGCAAATTTACTTTTGTACCGGGGATCTAACAGTGTGGCAACCCAGTAGTCAGGATTATTTCTAATTCTCACAATTCGAGGGTCATGTTGCAGGTAGTGCAGCAAGAAGGCACTCATGTGTGTTGCGCATCCAGGAGCACCAAGTCCCTGTTGTGTTGGTGGCGAGGTAACAATCATGCTTCCTTCCTCTGTCCTCTCCCCCCAACCTTGCACAACAGAAATGTGATCAAGGTCTCCTTCATCTGATGAGTCTTCCATCAGTTCGTCCTCCACTTCTTCCTGGGCTCCTGCACCTTCCTCACTAGTTTGGCTGCTACCATGCGCCCTGGTAAAATCATCTCCCCCACCCTCACATGCCTGCCGCCCTGGTGCTGCCGACCGTCTGGACCTTGCAGATGTTAGCCCTTCCGCATACAACTCCTCCTCCTCTACTTCCTCCACCTCCTCTTGTGCCACCACCTGACTCCGAATTCTGTTTAACATGTGCTCCAGCATGTAAATCACCGGAATAGTCATGCTGATAATGGCATCGTCAGCACTAAACATCTTCGTCGCCATTTCAAAACTGTGCAGAAGGGTGCATAGGTCCCTGATCTGAGACCACTCCTCCAGCGTGATTTGCCCCACCTCTGAATCTCGTTGGCCCAGGCTATACGTCAGAACGTATTGCACCAGGGCTTGTCGGTGCTGCCACAGTCGCTGCAACATGTGCAGAGTTGAATTCCACCGGGTAGGCACATCGCATTTTAGCCGGTGAAGTGGCAGGCCCAACGACTTCTGTAGAGATGTAAGTCGCTGAGCTGCGGGATGCGAACGGCGGAAGTGAGCACACAGCGACCGTGCCCTCTGCAGAAGGCCATCTAGTCTGGGATAGTGGGCTAAAAATTGCTGGACAACCAGGTTCAACACGTGAGCCATACAAGGCACGTGTGTGACATTGCCCCTGCGAAGGGCCGCACCCAGGTTTGCAGCATTGTCGCACACGGCCTTCCCTGGTTTCAGGTCCAGTGGAGACAACCATTCATGAAATTGGTTCTCCAGAGCTGACCACAACTCCTCAGCTGTGTGACTCACATTTCCCAGACATTTCAATGTAAAAACCGCCTGATGACGTTGAGCCCTACTGCCAGCATAGTAAGGAGGTGTGCAGGATCCCTTCTGCATTGTTAGAAAGCTTGTGGCATGACCAGACAGGCTTTGGGTGCAGGTGGAAGACCGAGAGGAGGTTGAGGAGGCAGAAGCAGTGGAGGAAAAATGACATAAAGAGGATTGACGCACAACTCGTGGGGACGGCAAGACTTGGACAGCAGCCCCTTGTCCTGCTGTCACCATAGTTACCCAGTGCCCAGTCAGCGACATGTAACGCCCCTGTCCATGCCTACTCGTCCAAGTGTCTGTGGTGAAATGCACCCTGTCACACACAGAGTTTCTCAAAGAAGCGGTGATGTTGTGTGCGACATGCTGGTGGAGCGCAGGCACACCTTTCTTTGAGAAGTAGTGCCGACTGGGCATCTGGTACTGGGGCACTGCGACGGACATAAGGTCTCGAAAATCCTCTGTGTCCACCAGGCGGAAAGGCAGCATTTCTGCAGCCAAGAGCTTGCAGATGGTGAAATTCAACCTCTTAGCTTTCTCATGGCTAGGAGGAAATGGTCTTTTACTTGTCCACATCTGAGGGACCGAGGGCTGGCTATTGTGCTTAGACGGGGTTGATAAGGGTGTCCCCGGCAAACTGCCGGTCTGTGAGGAAGATGCAGGCGGACATGTTAGGTTGCCTTGATCCAAAGGTGGTGCTATCGATGTCGGACAGCGCTCAAAACCAGCTGGTGTTACCACCTCCAAAGAAAATGATGACCTGCCAATCACGCTGGCTGTTGCGGGTAAAGAGGTGGCAGGTCTGCGCCCCAAAACAGGTGTGACTGCTGTCCCCCCAGTCACAGAGGATGAAGAGGCTGCGGATGCACAAGATATGGCAGACGGTGGTTGGCCCGGCCGGCTAGACCGCATTGTAGCACACTGAGCTTCCCACTGCAACTTATGCTTCATGTCCATGTGCCGGTTCATGCATGAAGTACTCAAACTATGTATTTTTTGGCCTCTACTTAGCTTTTGCTGACAAATGTTACAGATAACACGAGTTGGGTCATCTTTATCGATCTGAAAAAATGCCCAGGCTATGCAAGGCTTAGCACCCATGCGACCTGAAGAGCCACCACGACTTGTGGTGAGAGGCAGAGTTGTGTTTGAGGATGCAGTTGTTGACGTGCTTCCTGTGCTACGTCTCTGTCCAGGAAGGCGCAACCTGACCTCGTCGTCACTAGCATCTTCCTCCACCTCCTCTGCTGACCTCATCTCTTGGCTGACTGTGGGTTGACAGTAAGTGGGATCTCCGACCTCATCATCATCACCCTGTGCGTTATCACACCCGTCGTCCTCAGAGCCAACCTGTTCCTGCCCTGACAAAAAACTAAAGTTGTCGCTCCAATCAGGTATTTGAGTCTTATCATCGCCTTCCTCATTGTCTCCACCAACAGGAGTTACAGTTTGGGAATGAGGGTCTACATTATGGTCAGAACCTTCTGCGTCTGGTCCTGGATCCGACTCATAAAGATTCTGGGCATCAGTGCAGATCATTTCCTCGTCTGGATTCACAGAAGCGCTGGAGTCGACCTCTGATTCCCAGGCTATAGTATGAGTAAACAGCTCTGCAGACTCAACCATCTGTTCTACCTCATACTCAGACGGGCAGCTGGAGATTTGGGAGCTGTGAGGAAGCAAGTGCGATTTGGGTGACACCTTTGAGGACTGGAGTATTTGTGATGTTGAAGTTGATGTGGAGGAGAGCCCACTTAAAGGAGCACTTGATATCCGTTGAAGCACCTGCTGTTTTTGTGCCTCATCTGGAATTTGTAGCGATTGGCGTGGCCGTAAGAAAGGGATCTTATCACATTGTCCGCTAAAAGAAGTAGACATTTTAGTTTGGCTGGAAGATGGTCTTTCTTCTGCACCTACCCCACGGACACAACCTTTTTTCCCCTTCCCAACACGCCTATTCCCCTTTCCACCAGCAGCAGGCCTTTTTCCACTCATTTTGGTGGTTAACTAATTCACAACTCTGGAGTTGTTTGCACAAAAAAACAATGGATGGTAACCGAGCAGAGCTGAGTGGCCAAACTGTGGTATTAGGCCAAAACTATTGGCTGGGTTAGATGCAGAAAAAAATTATTTTTAATTTGCAACCTGATGGAGGTCAGTATAGATGGACTAATAGACCAAGTCCCACACACCGCTAGAAGCCCAAATATTTTTTCAGAGCTAGATGCAGAAAAAAATTATTTTTAATTTGCAACCTGATGGAGGTCAGTATAGATGGACTAATAGACCAAGTCCCACACACCGCTAGAAGCCCAAATATTTTTTCAGAGCTAGATGCAGAAAAAAATTATTTTTAATTTGCAACCTGATGGAGGTCAGTATAGATGGACTAATAGACCAAGTCCCACACACCGCTAGAAGCCCAAATATTTTTTCAGAGCTAGATGCAGAAAAAAATTATATTCAATTTGCAACCTGCTGGAGGTCATTATAGAAGGACTAATAGAACAAGTCCCACACACTGCTAGAAGCCCAAATATTTTTTCAGAGCTAAATGAAGAAAAAAATTATTTTTAATTTGCAACCTGATGGAGGTCAGTATAGATAGACTAATAGACCAAGTCCCACACACTGCTAGAAGCCCAAATATTTTTTCAGAGCTAGATGCAGAAAAAAATTATTTTTAATTTGCAACCTGATGGAGGTCAGTATAGATGGACTAATAGACCAAGTCCCACACACTGCTAGAAGCCCAAATATTTTTTCAGAGCTAGATGCAGAAAAAAATTATATTCAGTTTGCAACCTGATGGAGGTCAGTATAGATGGACTAATAGAATGATGCTATGCCCAAAAGATTTTACTTCACTAGGTGCAGTAAAAAAATTGGTATTCTATACACAGGTGGTATATCTTGCAACACAGATAGGCTACTCCACTGACTAACACACTCTGCAATAGGCCAAAAAGGATTAGCTTTGCTAGATTCAGCCAAATGCTGTGAAAAAAACTTGCACAGCACTGGCACAGACCTGCCTGGCAAAAACTGATAGGAACTGATGTAACCTAGTCCTGAAAAGGACTCCAATTACAATTAGTCTTTACTCCCACAATCTATCTATTTAAGAGCACAGACCTGCCTGATAAAAGTCGTAGGAAATGCTGTAACCTAGTCCTTAAAAGGACTGCAATCACAACTATTCCCTACTCCCAAGCTATCTGTATATTTGTGCGAAAATTGGCTTGAAATTAACAAGGTATAGCGCACACAGCAACAGCGGTGCCGTCTAACACGCAGCTGCAGCAGCAGCTGCAGCAGTGAGAAAATGGTGGCGACGGGGAAAATGGCTTGGTCTTATAGGGCAAGGACATGTGACATACACTGCCAATCACACATGCCCTTGCTTGTGTGAAAAAAAGCACTTCGCTCCGTGTGTGCGCTGCTGATAGGCTGACAGATTGCACCTCCCCACTGCAAATGCGGGAAAGAGAAAAAAAAATGGAGATCTTCATTGTTCCTGCAGAGATCCATCCCCTGCCCCTCCCCCCACCCCGCTGTACACTCAAACTGCGTATTAACATTAATTTTCATCATTACTGAGAAAAAATCCAGTTATGATTTTGGTGCACGAACAGTTATCGAACATAACCTCGAACAGCCGAATTTTTCTCAAATTGTTCGTGTTCGCTGACCGGCTCGAACACCGCCCAAAACAGCTCGAATTTGAGATTGGCGAACAGTTCGAGTAGAACAACGCTCATCTCTACCGCCTAACCACAAACACGTGGACAGGTGAATGTGGCCAGGGACAGTATGGACCCAGTCCACAGCTTTTTTTGCTGAGTTTTATTTCACCACAGCCATATTCTTTAGCTTGGTGAAAGGACTTGGGAAACCATATCTACCCAGCTGTCAATTCTTCCAGGAAGTCCTCTGAAGCTGCTTGCACTTGAAATGTGGCCTTTCAGGCTCGTGGAGGCGGAAGCTTTTCATAACCTCATGCCGGCGGCGGCCGGGTGTCCATACTCGGTCCCTAGCCGCCACTGTTTCTCCCGGTTTTGTCTCCGCCTTCCACAAGCACGGGTCCCACAACATTACCCGTGCCCTCACCAGTGCACTTACTGGGAATGACCACCTAGCCACAAACACGTGGACAGGCGAATGTGCCAGGGATGTTACGGAGCAAGTCCACAGCTTTTTTTGCTGAGTTGTAATTCACCGCAGCCATATTCTTTAGCTCGGTGAAAGGACTGGCATAGAGGGAAACCGTATCTACTCTGGGTGTCATTTCTCCCAGGAAGTCCTCTAAAGCAGCATTTGCAGAAGCAATAGCAGCCCGTCCAACATCAACTCACACTGCTCGGTGGTGCTTTGACACACAAACATCTTTCTTTGTGCATTTAATTGCATGACTACAGAGTTGGGTAATGGCCTGATCTGCAATCCGGTTTGAGAAATAACATGCATAAGCACGTCCGATCCACATTAAAAAAACAGCCATAGAGTGTCCGGGAACCTTCCCCCACACTTTTCTTAGCCAGGGTTGCTTCTCAGCAGGGATGGACGGACCCTAAAGAAAACCGGAGATTCCTCCGGTGGGCCCTGGCTTCTCCTTCAGGAGAGTTCATAGTGCCGAGGTGAGGCCATGATTATGATAAAGGCCACCATCTGCATAGTTTTCTGTTACTTGGAATGCAAGCGCAAGTATGCAGCCAGCCACCCACCCACAGGCTGCAATACTGAACTGCCAGATTTCTGGGCAGCTGCTTGCACTTTAAATGGGGCCTTTTAGGCTCTTTTTGCAGCCTCATGCCGGCGGCGGCTGGGTGTCAATACTCGGTCCCCAGCTGCTACTATTTCTCCCGGTATCATCTCCGCTTTCCACAAGCACGGGTCCCACAACATTACCCGTGCCCTCATAAGTGAACTTACTGGGAAGGACCGCCTACTCACAAACACGTGGTCAAGTGAATGTGGCCAGGGATGGTACGGAGCCAGTCCACAGCTTTTTTTGCTGACCTTTATTTCACCACAGCCATATTCTTTAGCTTGGTGAAAGGACTTGGGAAACCATATCAACTCCAGCTGTGATATCTCCCAGGAAGTCCTCTGAAGCTGCTTTCACTTGAAATGTGGCCTTTTAGGCTCATGGAGGCAGAAGCGTTTCACAACCTCATGCCTCATGTCCATACTCGGTCCCTAGCCACCACTATTTCTCCAGGTGTTGTCTCCACCTTCTACAAGCGGGGGTCCCCGAACATTACTGCTGATACTTTTCTGTGGGAATCTGCTTGCCTCCTACCAGACTGGAATATTTCCAGTAAGCTATTGTATGACGTCATGGTATAAGCACTGCCCCCAGTACCAGTAGCGAAGCCTTCCCCAATTTCCTTCTCAGGAAGTATATTTGGTAGACTGAGTGGCTGCCCAAATAGTTTCTCACAAAAAAGCTGAAGATAGAGTGGCAGTAGGTGCAAGTTTCTCCAGCCTGTTAGATATCAGAGGGTGAACGGCAGCACATTGGATCAGTGGTTAGCACTGAAGCCTTGCAGCGCTGGGATCCTGGGTTCAAATCCCAGCAAGGACAACATCTGCAAGGATTTTATATGCTCTCCCCGTGTTTGCGTGGGTTTCCACCTCAGTAAAATAGCAGCCGTACAGTGTCCGGGAACCTTCCCACAGACTTTTCTTAGACAGGACTGCTTCTCGGCAGGGTTGGATGGCCCCACCAGAGATTCCTCTGGTGTGCTCTGGCTTCTACATCAGGAGAGTTCATGATAGCGCTAACTTTGCAGCTGCTATGGGGCTCTTGAACGGGGGAGAAAGGTGAGCCCTCAGAATCAAATCCTCTGGTGGGCCCAATGTTTTTCAATCTGAAGCAGCTTCTCAGTGGGAGTTGTATTTCACAACAGCCATATTCTTTAGCTCGGTGAAAGGACTGGCATAGAGGGACACCGTACCTACTCTGGCTGTCATTTCTCCGTCACCTGGTTCCGCCCATTGTCACACATGACCATGCCTGGCTGCATGTTCAGCGGTGAGAGCCACAGATCAAGCTGCTGTGTTACAGCATTCAACAACTCTGCAGCGCTGGGCGGTTTGTCACCTAAGCATTAAGCATGTTATCTTCAGCACAGCCTGTTGTCGCTTGGCCAAGGCAGTGCTGCAGTGCTTTCAGCTTGTGACTGATGTGGTCATTTCGTAGATGGAGGAAGAGGTGCAGGAGCTGAACAATGTGATTACATTGAGGTTACATTGGCGACTCTGTTTTTATACTAAAGAAAGATCCTACTGGGTTTTTTTTTACGTTATTTTTTAAGGCAAATGCATTCACCGGGAAATGTCATTTTAACATTTTACAACCTTATCTGGCAATGTGGTGTGTGACCCATTATCAGACACATCCTGTTTCATTGATGATGGAGGGACTCTGAAAGACACATAGAGCATGGCCACAGTAACGAGTATGACATGTTCCCATTAGAAAGGAAAGAGTCTGCTATACAGTTATAGGGTATGCAGTGAGTCCAACGTCTGATCAAATTTAGGAAAAGCCCCACTAAGAATTTAAAGACACATAGAGCAGGGCCACAGTAACAAGTACGACATGTTCCCACTAGAAAGGAGAGGGTCTGCTATACAGTTATAGGGTATGCAGTGAGTCCAATGGCTGACCAAATTTAGGAAAAACCCCACTAAGAAATTCAAGACACATAGAGCAGGGACACAGTAACAACAAATTCCCATTAGAAAGGAGAGAGTCTGCTATACAATTATAGGGTATGCAGTGAGTCTAACGGCTGACCAAATTTAGGAAAAACCCCACTAAGAATTTAAAGACACATAGAGCAGGGCCACAGAAATGACAAATTCCCATTAGAAAGTAGAGCGTCTCCCTTAGTGTTGGCCTATGCAGTGAATGCAAGGGCTGCCAAAAATTTGGAGGCACTTCAATACCCCTTGGAAGAGACGTGGAGGAGGGCCTCATAAAAAATGTTTCCATTAGAAAGGAGCGGGCCTCCTATACTTGTAATGCCCATGCACTAAATGTATGGGCTGACAAACATTTACCCATGGGGGGTATACATGAACATACTGTATAAACAAAAATTTTTACGGGCATCATAAACACCCTTTAAAAAAATTATGTGGGTGTTGCATCACGGACCACGGTCACCCTGGTGATATGGTGGTGGAGGATAAGGAAAAGGAGGAGGACAAGAGCAAATAGCCAAAATCAGGAAGCGTCTACCCATGTCTGGGTGTGAAAAGTTGCATGGGAATACACCTCCCAAGAAAAGACACTGGATTTGAGTTTATGTTACGCTGCTGTCATTCGGTGGTGTTGAGAAGTCTGGCCCAATCCAGCCCTTGTTCATTTTTTTAAGAGTCAGCCTGTCAGCATTTTCAGTTGACAGGTGGATGCGCTTATCAGTTATAATTCCACCAGCGACAATAAAAACCCACTCTGTTAAAATGCTGGCGGCAGGGCAGGCCAGGACCTCCAAGGCATAGAGAGCCAGTTCATTCCATGTATCCAGCTTGGATGCCCAATAATTATAATTCACAGAAGAATCACGGAGGACGTTGGTACGGTCGGCAAGGTACTCCCTCAGCATCTTCCCAAACTTTGCACTCCTTGTGAGAGTACCCCGCACCTCACGGCCTGTGCGATGGGAGGGTCTGAGAAAACTCTCCCAGAACATTGACAGTGTTCCCCTGCCTCTGCTGGATTGAAGTTGTGTCTCTGTTGCCTGTACTCCTTGGTTGTCCAACGAAGTGTGCCCTCTGCCGCCAGCGTTTTCAGATGGGAATTTTTTTAATAGTTCCGCAACAATGGACTTCTGGTACAGCCCCATTTTTGTAGACCTGTCCGCCTCAGGAATGAGAGATATAAAGATCTCCTTGTAGCGTGGGTCTAGAGGTGTCACCAACCAGTAATGACTGTCACCCAAAATTTTGAGATCGCGAGGGTCATGGGAAAGGCAGCGTAACATAATCTCAGCCATGCGTGCCAAACTACTAACAGGCTAGACTTCCGTGTCCTCACCAAGAGGATGACTGACCATGCTCTCCTCCTCCTCCTCCTCCTCCTCTCTTTCCTCTGGCCATCCACGCTGAACAGACGATATGACAGCTGTGCAGGTAGTACCGTCTATAGTGCATGAAACTAGCTCCTGTTCCTCCTCCTCTTCCTCATAGTCACCCAATCCACGTTGGGATGAGATGAGGCTTGGCTGTGTGTAATCACTAGAGATGAGCGTTGTTCGACTCGAACTGTTCGCCAATCTCAAATTCGAGCTGTTTTGGGCGGTGTTCGAGCCGTTCGGCAAACACAAACGATTTCAGAAAAATTCGGCTGTTCGAGGTTATGTTCGATAACTGTTCGTGCACCAAAATCATAACTGGATTTTTTCTCAGTAATGATGAAAATTAATGTTAATACGCAGTTTGAGTGTACAGCGGGGTGGGGGGAGGGGCAGGGGATGGATCTCTGCAGGAATAATGAAGATCTCCATTTTTTTTTCTCTTTCCCGCATTTACAGTGGGGAGGTGCAATCTGTCAGCCTATCAGCAGCGCACACACGGAGAGAAGTGCTTTTTTTCACACAAGCAAGGGCATGTGTCATTGGCAGTGTATGTCACATGTCCTTGCCCTATAAGACCAAGCCATTTTCCCTGTCGCCACCATTTTCTCACTGCTGCAGCTGCGTGTTAGACTGCACCGCTGTTGCTGTGTGCGCTATACCTTGTTAATTTCAAGCCAATTTTCGCACAAATCTACAGATAGCTTGGGAGTAGGGAATAGTTGTGATTGTAGTCCTTTTAAGGACTAGGTTACAGCATTTCCTACGACTTTTATCAGGCAGGTCTGTGCTCTTAAATAGATAGATTGTGGGAGTAAAGACTAATTGTAATTGCAGTCCTTTTCAGGACTAGGTTACATCAGTTCCTATCAGTTTTTGCCAGGCAGGTCTGTGCCAGTGCTGTGCAAGTTTTTTTCACAGCATTTGGCTGAATCTAGCAAAGCTAATCCTTTTTGGCCTATTGCAGAGTGTGTTAGTCAGTGGAGTAGCCTATCTGTGTTGCAAGATATACCACCTGTGTATAGAATACCAATTTTTTTACTGCACCTAGTGAAGTAAAATCTTTTGGGCATAGCATCATTCTATTAGTCCATCTATACTGACCTCCATCAGGTTGCAAATTGAATATAATTTTTTTCTGCATCTAGCTCTGAAAAAATATTTGGGCTTCTAGCAGTCTGTGGGACTTGTTCTATTAGTCCATCTATACTGACCTCCATCAGGTTGCAAACTGAATATAATTTTTTTCTGCATCTAGCTCTGAAAAAATATTTGGCCTTCTAGCAGTGTGTGGGACTTGTTCTATTAGTCCATCTATACTGACCTCCATCACGCTGCAAATTCAAAATAATTTTTTGTCTGCATCTAGCTCTGAAAGAATATTTGGGCTTCTAGCAGTGTGTGGGACTTGTTCTATTAGTCCATCTATACTGACCTCCATCAGGTTGCAAACTAAATATATTTTTTTTCTGCATCTACCTCTGAAAAAATATTGGGCTTCTAGCAGTGTGTGGGACTTTCTCTATTAGTCCATCTATACTGACCTCCATCACGCTGCAAATTCAAAATAATTTTTTGTCTGCATCTAGCTCTGAAAAAATATTTGGCCTTCTAGCAGTGTGTGGGACTTTCTCTATTAGTCCATCTATACTGACCTCCATCAGGTTGCAAATTGAATATAATTTTTTTCTGCATCTAGCTCTGAAAAAATATTTGGGCTTCTAGCAGTGTGTGGGACTTGTTCTATTAGTCCATCTATACTGACCTCCATCAGGTTGCAAACTGAATATAATTTTATTCTGCATCTAGCTCTGAAAAAATATTTGGCCTTCTAGCAGTGTGTGGGACTTGTTCTATTAGTCCATCTATACTGACCTCCATCACGCTGCAAATTCAAAATAATTTTTTGTCTGCATCTAGCTCTGAAAGAATATTTGGGCTTCTAGCAGCGTGTGGGACTTGTTCTATTAGTCCATCTATACTGACCTCCATCAGGTTGCAAACTGAATATATTTTTTTTCTGCATCTACCTCTGAAAAAATATTGGGCTTCTAGCAGTGTGTGGGACTTTCTCTATTAGTCCATCTATACTGACCTCCATCACGCTGCAAATTCAAAATAATTTTTTGTCTGCATCTAGCTCTGAAAAAATATTTGGCCTTCTAGCAGTGTGTGGGACTTTCTCTATTAGTCCATCTATACTGACCTCCATCAGGTTGCAAATTAAAAATAATTTTTTTCTGCATCTACCTCTGAAAAAATATTTGGGCTTCTAGCTGTGTGTGGGACTTGTTCTATTAGTCCATCTATACTGACCTCCATCAGGTTGCAAACTGAATATAATTTTTTTCTGCATCTAGCTCTGAAAAAATATTTGGCCTTCTAGCAGTGTGTGGGACTTTCTCTATTAGTCCGTCTATACTGACCTCCATCAGGTTGCAAATTAAAAATAATTTTTATCTGCATCTAGCTCTGAAAAAATATTTGGCCTTCTAGCAGTGTGTGGGACTTTCTCTATTAGTCCATCTATACTGACCTCCATCAGGTTGCAAATTAAAAATAATTTTTTGTCTGCATCTAGCTCTGAAAAAATATTTGGCCTTCTAGCAGTGTGTGGGACTTTCTCTATTAGTCCATCTATACTGACCTCCATCAGGTTGCAATTTCAAAATAATTTTTTGTCTGCATCTAGCTCTGAAAAAATATTTGGCCTTCTAGCAGTGTGTGGGACTTTCTCTAATAGTCCATTTATACTGACCTCCATCAGGCTGCAAATTAAAAATAATTTTTTTCTGCATCTACCTCTGAAAAAATATTTGAGCTTCTAGCTGTGTGTGGGACTTGTTCTATTAGTCCATCTATACTGACCTCCATCAGGTTGCAAATTAAAAATAATTTACATCTGCATCTAGCTCTGAAAAAATATTTGGCCTTCTAGCAGTGTGTGGGACTTTCTCTATTAGTCCATCTATACTGACCTCCATCAGGTTGCAAATTAAAAATAATTTTTGTCTCCATCTAGCTCTGAAAAAATATTTGGCCTTCTAGCAGTGAGTGGGACTTTCTCTATTAGTCCATCTATACTGACCTCCATCAGGTTGCAAACTGAATATATATTTTTTCTGCATCTACCTCTGAAAAAATATTGGGCTTCTAGCTGTGTGTGGGACTTGTTCTATTAATCCATCTATACAGACCTCCATCAGGTTGCAAACTGAATATAATTTTTTTTCTGCATCTACCTCTGAAAAAATATTTGGGCTTCTAGCTGTGTGTGGGACTTGTTCTATTAATCCATCTATACAGACCTCCATCAGGTTGCAAACTGAATATAATTTTTTTCTGTATCTAGCTCTGAAAAAATATTTGGCCTTCTAGCAGTGTGTGGGACTTGTTCCATTAGTCCATCTATACTATTACTGACCTCCATCACGCTGCAAATTCAAAATAATTTTTTGTCTGCATCTAGCTCTGAAAAAATATTTGGGCTTCTAGCAGTGTGTGGGACTTGTTCTATTAGTCCATCTATACTGACCTCCATCAGGTTGCAAACTGAATATAATTTTTTTCTGCATCTAGCTCTGAAAAAATATTTGGCCTTCTAGCAGTGTGTGGGACTTTCTCTATTAGTCCATCTATACTGACCTCCATCAGGTTGCAAATTAAAAATAATTTTTATCTGCATCTAGCTCTGAAAAAATAATTGGCCTTCTAGCAGTGTGTGGGACCTTCTCTATTAGTCCATCTATACTGACCTCCATCAGGTTGCAAATTAAAAATAATTTTTTGTCTGCATCTACCTCTGAAAAAATATTTGAGCTTCTAGCTGTGTGTGGGACTTGTTCTATTAGTCCATCTATACTGACCTCCATCAGGTTGCAAATTAAAAATAATTTACATCTGCATCTAGCTCTGAAAAAATATTTGTCCTTCTAGCAGTGTGTGGGACTTTCTCTATTAGTCCATCTATACTGACCTCCATCAGGTTGCAAATTAAAAATAATTTTTGTCTCCATCTAGCTCTGAAAAAATATTTGGCCTTCTAGCAGTGAGTGGGACTTTCTCTATTAGTCCATCTATACTGACCTCCATCAGGTTGCAAACTGAATATATATTTTTTCTGCATCTACCTCTGAAAAAATATTGGGCTTCTAGCTGTGTGTGGGACTTGTTCTATTAATCCATCTATACAGACCTCCATCAGGTTGCAAACTGAATATAATTTTTTTTCTGCATCTACCTCTGAAAAAATATTTGGGCTTCTAGCTGTGTGTGGGACTTGTTCTATTAATCCATCTATACAGACCTCCATCAGGTTGCAAACTGAATATAATTTTTTTCTGCATCTAGCTCTGAAAAAATATTTGGCCTTCTAGCAGTGTGTGGGACTTGTTCCATTAGTCCATCTATACTATTACTGACCTCCATCACGCTGCAAATTCAAAATGATTTTTTGTCTGCATCTAGCTCTGAAAAAATATTTGGGCTTCTAGCAGTGTGTGGGACTTGTTCTATTAGTCCATCTATACTGACCTCGATCAGGTTGCAAACTGAATATAATTTTTTTCTGCATCTAGCTCTGAAAAAATATTTGGCCTTCTAGCAGTGTGTGGGACTTTCTCTATTAGTCCATCTATACTGACCTCCATCAGGTTGCAAATTAAAAATAATTTTTATCTGCATCTAGCTCTGAAAAAATAATTGGCCTTCTAGCAGTGTGTGGGACCTTCTCTATTAGTCCATCTATACTGACCTCCATCAGGTTGCAAATTAAAAATAATTTTTTGTCTGCATCTAGCTCTGAAAAAATATTTGTCCTTCTAGCAGTGTGTGGGACTTTCTCTATTAGTCCATCTATACTGACCTCAATCAGGTTGCAAATTCAATATAATTTTTTGTCTGCATCTAGCTCTGAAAAAATATTTGGCCTTCTAGCATTGTGTGGGACTTTCTCTATTAGTCCATCTATACTGACCTCCATCAGGTTGCAAATTAAAAATAATTTTTTGTCTGCATCTAGCTCTGAAAAAATATTTGGCCTTCTAGCAGTGTGTGGGACTTTCTCTATTAGTTCATCTATACTGACCTCCATCAGGTTGCAAACTGAATATATTTTTTTTCTGCATCTACCTCTGAAAAAATATTGGGCTTCTAGCAGTGTGTGGGACTTGTTCTATTAATCCATCTATACAGACCTCCATCAGGTTGCAAACTGAATATAATTTTTTTCTGCATCTAGCTCTGAAAAAATATTTGGCCTTCTAGCAGTGTGTGGGACTTTCTCTATTAATCCATCTATACTGACCTCCATCAGGTTGCAAATTAAAAATAATTTTTATCTGCATCTAGCTTTGAAAAAATATTTGGCCTTCTAGCAGTGTGTGGGACTTTCTCTATTAGTCCATCTATACTGACCTCCATCAGGTTGCAAATTAAAAATAATTTTTTGTCTGCATCTAGCTCTGAAAAAATATTTGGCCTTCTAGCAGTGTGTGGGACTTTCTCTAATAGTCCATTTATACTGACCTCCATCAGGCTGTAAATTAAAAATAATTTTTTTCTGCATCTACCTCTGAAAAAATATTTGAGCTTCTAGCTGTGTGTGGGACTTGTTCTATTAGTCCATCTATACTGACCTCCATCAGGTTGCAAATTAAAAATAATTTACATCTGCATCTAGCTCTGAAAAAATATTTGGCCTTCTAGCAGTGTGTGGGACTTTCTCTATTAGTCCATCTATACTGACCTCCATCAGGTTGCAAATTAAAAATAATTTTTTTCTCCATCTAGCTCTGAAAAAATATTTGGCCTTCTAGCAGTGAGTGGGACTTTCTCTATTAGTCCATCTATACTGACCTCCATCAGGTTGCAAACTGAATATATATTTTTTCTGCATCTACCTCTGAAAAAATATTGGGCTTCTAGCTGTGTGTGGGACTTGTTCTATTAATCCATCTATACAGACCTCCATCAGGTTGCAAACTGAATATAATTTTTTTTCTGCATCTACCTCTGAAAAAATATTTGGGCTTCTAGCTGTGTGTGGGACTTGTTCTATTAATCCATCTATACAGACCTCCATCAGGTTGCAAACTGAATATAATTTTTTTCTGTATCTAGCTCTGAAAAAATATTTGGCCTTCTAGCAGTGTGTGGGACTTGTTCCATTAGTCCATCTATACTATTACTGACCTCCATCACGCTGCAAATTCAAAATAATTTTTTGTCTGCATCTAGCTCTGAAAAAATATTTGGCCTTCTAGCAGTGTGAGGGACTTTCTCTATTAGTCCATCTATACTGACCTCCATCAGGTTGCAAACTGAATATATTTTTTTTCTGCATCTACCTCTGAAAAAATATTTGGGCTTCCAGCTGTGTGTAGGACTTGTTCTATTAGTCCATCTATACTGACCTCCATCAGGTTGCAAACTGAATATAATTTTTTTCTGCATCTACCTCTGAAAAAATATTGGGCTTCTAGCAGTGTGTGGGACTTTCTCTATTAGTCCATCTATACTGACCTTCATCACGCTGCAAATTCAAAATAATTTTTTGTCTGCATCTAGCACTGAAAAAATATTTGGCCATCTAGCAGTGTGTGGGACTTTCTCTATTAGTCCATCTATACTGAACTCCATCAGTTTGCAAATTAAAAATAATTTTTTTCTGCATCTACCTCTGAAAAAATATTTGGGCTTCTAGCTGTGTGTGGGACTTGTTCTATTAGTCCATCTATACTGACCTCCATCAGGTTGCAAACTGAATATAATTTTTTTCTGCATCTAGCTCTGGAAAAATATTTGGCCTTCTAGCAGTGTGTGGGACTTTCTCTATTATTTCATCTATACTGACCTCCATCAGGTTGCAAATTAAAAATAATTTTTTGTCTGCATCTAGCTCTGAAAAAATATTTGGCCTTCTAACAGTGTGTGGGACTTTCTCTATTAGTCCATCTATACTGACCTCCATCAGGTTGCAAATTCAAAATAATTTTTTGTCTGCATCTAGCTCTGAAAAAATATTTGGCCTTCTAGCAGTGTGTGGGACTTTCTCTATTATTCCATCTATACTGACCTCCATCAGGCTGCAAATTAAAAATAATTTTTTTCTTCATCTACCTCTGAAAAAATATTTGGGCTTCTAGCTGTGTGTGGGACTTGTCCTATTTGTCCATCTATACTGACCTCCATCAGGTTGCAAACTGAATATAATTTTTTTCTGCATCTAGCTCTGAAAAAATATTTGGCCTTCTAGCAGTGTGTGGGACTTTCTCTATTAGTCCATCTATACTGACCTCCATCAGGTTGCAAACTGAATATATATTTTTTCTGCATCTACCTCTGAAAAAATATTGGGCTTCTAGCTGTGTGTGGGACTTGTTCTATTAATCCATCTATACAGACCTCCATCAGGTTGCAAACTGAATATAATTTTTTTCTGCATCTACCTCTGAAAAAATATTTGGGCTTCTAGCTGTGTGTGGGACTTGTTCTATTAATCCATCTATTCAGACCTCCTTCAGGTTGCAAACTGAATATAATTTTTTTCTGCATCTAGCTCTGAACAAATATTTGGCCTTCTGGCAGTGTGTGGGACTTGTTCTATTAGTCCATCTATACTGACCTCCATCACGCTGCAAATTCAAAATAATTTGTTGTCTGCATCTAGCTCTGAAAAAATATTTGGGCTTCTAGCAGTGTGTGGGACTTGTTCTATTAGTCCATCTATACTGACCTCGATCAGGTTGCAAACTGAATATATTTTTTTTCTGCATCTACCTCTGAAAAAATATTGGGCTTCTAGCAGTATGTGGGACTTTCTCTATTAGTCCATCTATACTGACCTCCATCACGCTGCAAATTCAAAATAATTTTTTGTCTGCATTTAGCTCTGAAAAAATATTTGGCCTTCTAGCAGTGTGTGGGACTTTCTCTATTAGTCCATCTATAATGACCTCCATCAGGTTGCAAATTAAAAATAATTTTTATCTGCATCTACCTCTGAAAAAATATTTGGGCTTCTAGCTGTGTGTGGGACTTGTTCTATTAGTCCATCTATACAGACCTCCATCAGGTTGCAAACTGAATATAATTTTTTTCTGCATCTAGCTCTGAAAAAATATTTGGCCTTCTAGCAGTGTGTGGGACTTTCTCTATTAGTCCATCTATACTGACCTCCATCAGGTTGCAAATTCAAAATAATTTTTTGTCTGCATCTAGCTCTGAAAAAATATTTGGCCTTCTAGCAGTGTGTGGGACTTTCTCTATTAGTCCATCTATACTGACCTCCATCAGGCTGCAAATTAAAAATAATTTTTATCTGCATCTACCTCTGAAAAAATATTTGGCCTTCTAGCTGTGTGTGGGACTTGTTCTATTAGTCCATCTATACTGACCTCCATCAGGTTGCAAACTGAATATAATTTTTTTCTGCATCTAGCTCTGAAAAAATATTTGGCCTTCTAGCAGTGTGTGGGACTTTCTCCATTAGTCCATCTATACTGACCTCCATCAGGTTGCATATTAAAAATAATTTATATCTGCATCTAGCTCTGAAAAAATATTTGGCCTTCTAGCAGTGTGTGGGACTTTCTCTATTAGTCCATCTATACTGACCTCCATCAGGTTGCAAATGAAAAATAATTTTTTGTCTGCATCTAGCTCTGAAAAAATATTTGGCCTTCTAGCAGTGTGTGGGACTTTCTCTATTAGTCCATCTATACTGACCTCCATCAGGTTGGAAACTGAATATATTTTTTTTCTGCATCTACCTCTGAAAAAATATGGGCTTCTAGCTGTGTGTGGGACTTGTTCTATTAGTCCATCTATACTGACCTCCATCAGGTTGCAAACTGAATATAATTTTTTTCTGCATCTAGCTCTGAAAAAATATTTGGCCTTCTAGCAGTGTGTGGGACTTACTCCATTAGTCCATCTATACTGACCTCCATCAGGTTGCATATTAAAAATAATTTATATCTGCATCTAGCTCTGAAAAAATATTTGGCCTTCTAGCAGTGTGTGGGACTTTCTCTATTAGTCCATCTATACTGACCTCCATCAGGTTGCAAATGAAAAATAATTTTTTGTCTGCATCTAGCTCTGAAAAAATATTTGGCCTTCTAGCAGTGTGTGGGACTTTCTCTATTAGTCCATCTATACTGACCTCCATCAGGTTGCAAACTGAATATATTTTTTTTCTGCATCTACCTCTGAAAAAATATTGGGCTTCTAGCTGTGTGTGGGACTTGTTCTATTAATCCATGTATACAGACCTCCATCAGGTTGCAAACTGAATATAATTTTTTTCTGCATCTACCTCTGAAAAAATATTTGGGCTTCTAGCTGTGTGTGGGACTTTCTCTATTAGTCCATCTATACTGACCTCCATCAGGTAGCAAATTAAAAATAATTTTTTGTCTGCATCTAGCTCTGAAAAAATATTTGGCCTTCTAGCAGTGTGTGGGACTTTCTCTATTAGTCCATCTATACTAACCTCCATCAGGTTGCAAACTGAATATAATTTTTTTCTGCATCTACCTCTGAAAAAATATTTGGGCTTCTAGCTGTGTGTGGGACTTGTTCTATTAATCAATCTATACAGACCTCCATCAGGTTGCAAACTGAATATAATTTTTTTCTGCATCTACCTCTGAAAAAATATTTGGGCTTCTAGCTGTGTGTGGGACTTGTTCTATTAGTCCATCTATACTGACCTCCATCAGGTTGCAAACTGAATATAATTTTTTTCTGCATCTAGCTCTGAAAAAATATTTGGCCTTCTAGCAGTGTGTGGGACTTTCTCTATTAGTCCATCTATACTGACCTCCATCAGGTTGCAAATTAAAAATAATTTTTATCTGCATCTAGCTCTGAAAAAATATTTGGCATTCTAGCAGTGTGTGAGACATTCTCTATTAGTCCATCTATGCTGCCCTCCATCAGGTTGCAAATTAAAAATAATTTTTTGTCTGCATCTAGCTCTGAAAAAATATTTGGCCTTCTAGCAGTGTGTGCGACTTTCTCTATTTGTCCATCTATACTGACCTCCATCAGGTTGCAAATTAAAAATAATTTTTTGTCTGCATCTAGCTCTGAAAAAATATTTGGCCTTCTAGCAGTGTGTGGGACTTTCTCTATTAGTCCATCTATACTGACCTCCATCAGGTTGCAAACTGAATATATTTTTTTTCTGCATCTACCTCTGAAAAAATATTTGGGCTTCTAGCTGTGTGTAGGACTTGTTCTATTAGTCCATCTATACTGACCTCCATCAGGTTGCAAATGAAAAATAATTTTTATCTGCATCTACCTCTGAAAAAATATTTGGGCTTCTAGCTGTGTGTGGGACTTGTTCTATTAGTCCATCTATACTGACCTCCATCGGGTTGCAAACTGAATATAATTTTTTTCTGCATTTAGCTCTGAAAAAATATTTGGCCTTCTAGCAGTGTGTGGGACTTTCTCTATTAGTCCATCTATAATGACCTCCATCAGGTTGCAAATTAAAAATAATTTTTATCTGCATCTACCTCTGAAAAAATATTTGGGCTTCTAGCTGTGTGTGGGACTTGTTCTATTAGTCCATCTATACAGACCTCCATCAGGTTGCAAACTGAATATAATTTTTTTCTGCATCTAGCTCTGAAAAAATATTTGGCCTTCTAGCAGTGTGTGGGACTTTCTCTATTAGTCCATCTATACTGACCTCCATCAGGTTGCAAATTCAAAATAATTTTTTGTCTGCATCTAGCTCTGAAAAAATATTTGGCCTTCTAGCAGTGTGTGGGACTTTCTCTATTAGTCCATCTATACTGACCTCCATCAGGCTGCAAATTAAAAATAATTTTTATCTGCATCTACCTCTGAAAAAATATTTGGCCTTCTAGCTGTGTGTGGGACTTGTTCTATTAGTCCATCTATACTGACCTCCATCAGGTTGCAAACTGAATATAATTTTTTTCTGCATCTAGCTCTGAAAAAATATTTGGCCTTCTAGCAGTGTGTGGGACTTTCTCCATTAGTCCATCTATACTGACCTCCATCAGGTTGCATATTAAAAATAATTTATATCTGCATCTAGCTCTGAAAAAATATTTGGCCTTCTAGCAGTGTGTGGGACTTTCTCTATTAGTCCATCTATACTGACCTCCATCAGGTTGCAAATGAAAAATAATTTTTTGTCTGCATCTAGCTCTGAAAAAATATTTGGCCTTCTAGCAGTGTGTGGGACTTTCTCTATTAGTCCATCTATACTGACCTCCATCAGGTTGGAAACTGAATATATTTTTTTTCTGCATCTACCTCTGAAAAAATATGGGCTTCTAGCTGTGTGTGGGACTTGTTCTATTAGTCCATCTATACTGACCTCCATCAGGTTGCAAACTGAATATAATTTTTTTCTGCATCTAGCTCTGAAAAAATATTTGGCCTTCTAGCAGTGTGTGGGACTTACTCCATTAGTCCATCTATACTGACCTCCATCAGGTTGCATATTAAAAATAATTTATATCTGCATCTAGCTCTGAAAAAATATTTGGCCTTCTAGCAGTGTGTGGGACTTTCTCTATTAGTCCATCTATACTGACCTCCATCAGGTTGCAAATGAAAAATAATTTTTTGTCTGCATCTAGCTCTGAAAAAATATTTGGCCTTCTAGCAGTGTGTGGGACTTTCTCTATTAGTCCATCTATACTGACCTCCATCAGGTTGCAAACTGAATATATTTTTTTTCTGCATCTACCTCTGAAAAAATATTGGGCTTCTAGCTGTGTGTGGGACTTGTTCTATTAATCCATGTATACAGACCTCCATCAGGTTGCAAACTGAATATAATTTTTTTCTGCATCTACCTCTGAAAAAATATTTGGGCTTCTAGCTGTGTGTGGGACTTTCTCTATTAGTCCATCTATACTGACCTCCATCAGGTAGCAAATTAAAAATAATTTTTTGTCTGCATCTAGCTCTGAAAAAATATTTGGCCTTCTAGCAGTGTGTGGGACTTTCTCTATTAGTCCATCTATACTAACCTCCATCAGGTTGCAAACTGAATATAATTTTTTTCTGCATCTACCTCTGAAAAAATATTTGGGCTTCTAGCTGTGTGTGGGACTTGTTCTATTAATCAATCTATACAGACCTCCATCAGGTTGCAAACTGAATATAATTTTTTTCTGCATCTACCTCTGAAAAAATATTTGGGCTTCTAGCTGTGTGTGGGACTTGTTCTATTAGTCCATCTATACTGACCTCCATCAGGTTGCAAACTGAATATAATTTTTTTCTGCATCTAGCTCTGAAAAAATATTTGGCCTTCTAGCAGTGTGTGGGACTTTCTCTATTAGTCCATCTATACTGACCTCCATCAGGTTGCAAATTAAAAATAATTTTTATCTGCATCTAGCTCTGAAAAAATATTTGGCATTCTAGCAGTGTGTGAGACATTCTCTATTAGTCCATCTATGCTGCCCTCCATCAGGTTGCAAATTAAAAATAATTTTTTGTCTGCATCTAGCTCTGAAAAAATATTTGGCCTTCTAGCAGTGTGTGCGACTTTCTCTATTTGTCCATCTATACTGACCTCCATCAGGTTGCAAATTAAAAATAATTTTTTGTCTGCATCTAGCTCTGAAAAAATATTTGGCCTTCTAGCAGTGTGTGGGACTTTCTCTATTAGTCCATCTATACTGACCTCCATCAGGTTGCAAACTGAATATATTTTTTTTCTGCATCTACCTCTGAAAAAATATTTGGGCTTCTAGCTGTGTGTAGGACTTGTTCTATTAGTCCATCTATACTGACCTCCATCAGGTTGCAAATGAAAAATAATTTTTATCTGCATCTACCTCTGAAAAAATATTTGGGCTTCTAGCTGTGTGTGGGACTTGTTCTATTAGTCCATCTATACTGACCTCCATCGGGTTGCAAACTGAATATAATTTTTTTCTGCATCTAGCTCTGAAAAAATATTTGGCCTTCTAGCAGTGTGTGGGACTTTCTCTATTAGTCCATCTATACTGACCTCCATCAGGTTGCAAATTAAAAATCATTTTTATCTGCATCTAGCTCTGAAAAAATATTTGGCCTTCTAGCAGTGTGTGGGACCTTCTCTATTAGTCCATCTATACTGACCTCCATCAGGTTGCAAATTAAAAATAATTTTTTGTCTGCATCTAGCTCTGAAAAAATATTTGGCCTTCTAGCAGTGTGTGGGACTTTCTCTATTAGTCCATCTATACTGACCTCAATCAGGTTGCAAATTCAAAATAATTTTTTGTCTGCATCTAGCTCTGAAAAAATATTTGGCCTTCTAGCAGTGTGTGGGACTTTCTCTATTAGTACATCTATACTGACCTCCATCAGGCTGCAAATTAAAAATAATTTTTATCTGCATCAACCTCTGAAAAAATATTTGGCCTTCTAGCTGTGTGTGGGACTTGTTCTATTAGTCCATCTATACTGACCTCCATCAGGTTGCAAACTGAATATAATTTTTTTCTGCATCTAGCTCTGAAAAAATATTTGGCCTTCTAGCAGTGTGTGGGACTTTCTCCATTAGTCCATCTATACTGACCTCCATCAGGTTGATTATTAAAAATAATTTATATCTGCATCTAGCTCTGAAAAAATATTTGGCCTTCTAGCAGTGTGTGGGACTTTCTCTATTAGTCCATCTATACTGACCTCCATCAGGTTGCAAATGAAAAATAATTTTTTGTCTGCATCTAGCTCTGAAAAAATATTTGGCCTTCTAGCAGTGTGTGGGACTTTCTCTATTAGTCCATCTATACTGACCTCCATCAGGTTGCAAACTGAATATATTTTTTTTCTGCATCTACCTCTGAAAAAATATTGGGCTTCTAGCTGTGTGTGGGACTTGTTCTATTAGTCCATCTATACTGACCTCCATCAGGTTGCAAACTGAATATAATTTTTTTCTGCATCTAGCTCTGAAAAAATATTTGGCCTTCTAGCAGTGTGTGGGACTTACTCCATTAGTCCATCTATACTGACCTCCATCAGGTTGCAAATTAAAAATAATTTATATCTGCATCTAGCTCTGAAAAAATATTTGGCCTTCTAGCAGTGTGTGGGACTTTCTCTATTAGTCCATCTATACTGACCTCCATCAGGTTGCAAATGAAAAATAATTTTTTGTCTGCATCTAGCTCTGAAAAAATATTTGGCCTTCTAGCAGTGTGTGGGACTTTCTCTATTAGTCCATCTATACTAACCTCCATCAGGTGGCAAACTGAATATAATTTTTTTCTGCATCTACCTCTGAAAAAATATTTGGGCTTCTAGCTGTGTGTGGGACTTGTTCTATTAATCAATCTATACAGACCTCCATCAGGTTGCAAACTGAATATAATTTTTTTCTGCATCTACCTCTGAAAAAATATTTGGGCTTCTAGCTGTGTGTGGGACTTGTTCTATTAGTCCATCTATACTGACCTCCATCAGGTTGCAAACTGAATATAATTTTTTTCTGCATCTAGCTCTGAAAAAATATTTGGCCTTCTAGCAGTGTGTGGGACTTTCTCTATTAGTCCATCTATACTGACCTCCATCAGGTTGCAAATTAAAAATAATTTTTATCTGCATCTAGCTCTGAAAAAATATTTGGCATTCTAGCAGTGTGTGGGACTTTCTCTATTAGTCCATCTATACTGACCTCCATCAGGTTGCAAATTAAAAATAATTTTTTGTCTGCATCTAGCTCTGAAAAAATATTTGGCCTTCTAGCATTGTGTGGGACTTTCTCTATTTGTCCATCTATACTGACCTCCATCAGGTTGCAAATTAAAAATAATTTTTTGTCTGCATCTAGCTCTGAAAAAATATTTGGCCTTCTAGCAGTGTGTGGGACTTTCTCTATTAGTCCATCTATACTGACCTCCATCAGGTTGCAAACTGAATATATTTTTTTTCTTCATCTACCTCTGAAAAAATATTGGGCTTTTAGCTGTGTGTGGGACTTGTTCTATTAATCCATCTATACAGACCTCCATCAGGTTGCAAACTGAATATAATTTTTTTCTGCATCTACCTCTGAAAAAATATTTGGGCTTCTAGCTGTGTGTGGGACTTGTTCTATTAATCCATCTATACAGACCTCCATCAGGTTGCAAACTGAATATAATTTTTTTCTGCATCTACCTCTGAAAAAATATTTGGGCTTCTAGCTGTGTGTGGGACTTGTTCTATTAGTCCATCTATACTGACCTCCATCAGGTTGCAAACTGAATATAATTTTTTTCTGCATCTAGCTCTGAAAAAATATTTGGCCTTCTAGCAGTGTGTGGGACTTTCTCTATTAGTCCATCTATACTGACCTCCATCAGGTTGCAAATTAAAAATAATTTTTATCTGCATCTAGCTCTGAAAAAATATTTGGCCTTCTAGCAGTGTGTGGGACTTTCTCTATTAGTCCATCTATACTGACCTCCATCAGGTTGCAAATTAAAAATAATTTTTTGTCTGCATCTAGCTCTGAAAAAATATTTGGCCTTCTAGCAGTGTGTGGGACTTTCTCTATTAGTCCATCTATACTGACCTCCATCAGGTTGCAAACTGAATATAATTTTTTCTGCATCTACCTCTGAAAAAATATTTGGGCTTCTAGCTGTGTGTGGGACTTGTTCTATTAATCAATCTATACAGACCTCCATCAGGTTGCAAACTGAATATAATTTTTTTCTGCATCTACATCTGAAAAAATATTTGGGCTTCTAGCTGTGTGTGGGACTTGTTCTATTAGTCCATCTATACTGACCTCCATCAGGTTGCAAACTGAATATAATTTTTTTCTGCATCTAGCTCTGAAAAAATATTTGGCCTTCTAGCAGTGTGTGGAACTTTCTCTATTAGTCCATCTACACTGACCTCCATCAGGTTGCAAATTAAAAATAATTTTTATCTGCATCTAGCTCTGAAAAAATATTTGGCATTCTAGCAGTGTGTGGGACTTTCTCTATTAGTCCATCTATACTGACCTCCATCAGGTTGCAAATTAAAAATAATTTTTTCTCTGCATCTAGCTCTGAAAAAATATTTGGCCTTCTAGCAGTGTGTGGGACTTTCTCTATTAGTCCATCTATACTGACCTCCATCAGGTTGCAAACTGAATATATTTTTTTTCTGCATCTACCTCTGAAAAAATATTTGGGCTTCTAGCTGTGTGTAGGACTTGTTCTATTAGTCCATCTATACTGACCTCCATCAGGTTGCAAACAGAATATAATTTTTTTCTGCATCTAGCTCTGAAAAAATATTTGGCCTTCTAGCAGTGTGTGGGACTTTCTCCATTAGTCCATCTATACTGACCTCCATCAGGTTGCAAATTAAAAATAATTTATATCTGCATCTAGCTCTGAAAAAATATTTGGCCTTCTAGCAGTGTGTGAGACTTTCTCTATTAGTCCATCTATACTGACCTCCATCAGGTTGCAAACTGAATATATTTTTTTTTCTTCATCTACCTCTGAAAAAATATTGGGCTTCTAGCTGTGTGTGGGACTTGTTCTATTAATCCATCTATACAGACCTCCATCAGGTTGCAAACTGAATATAATTTTTTTCTGCATCTACCTCTGAAAAAATATTTGGGCTTCTAGCTGTGTGTGGGACTTGTTCTATTAATCCATCTATACAGACCTCCATCAGGTTGCAAACTGAATATAATTTTTTTCTGCATCTACCTCTGAAAAAATATTTGGGCTTCTAGCTGTGTGTGGGACTTGTTCTATTAGTCCATCTATACTGACCTCCATCAGGTTGCAAACTGAATATAATTTTTTTCTGCATCTAGCTCTGAAAAAATATTTGGCCTTCTAGCAGTGTGTGGGACTTTCTCTATTAGTCCATCTATACTGACCTCCATCAGGTTGCAAATTAAAAATAATTTTTATCTGCATCTAGCTCTGAAAAAATATTTGGCCTTCTAGCAGTGTGTGGGACTTTCTCTATTAGTCCATCTATACTGACCTCCATCAGGTTGCAAATTAAAAATAATTTTTTGTCTGCATCTAGCTCTGAAAAAATATTTGGCCTTCTAGCAGTGTGTGGGACTTTCTCTATTAGTCCATCTATACAGACCTCCATCAGGTTGCAAACTGAATATAATTTTTTCTGCATCTACCTCTGAAAAAATATTTGGGCTTCTAGCTGTGTGTGGGACTTGTTCTATTAATCAATCTATACAGACCTCCATCAGGTTGCAAACTGAATATAATTTTTTTCTGCATCTACATCTGAAAAAATATTTGGGCTTCTAGCTGTGTGTGGGACTTGTTCTATTAGTCCATCTATACTGACCTCCATCAGGTTGCAAACTGAATATAATTTTTTTCTGCATCTAGCTCTGAAAAAATATTTGGCCTTCTAGCAGTGTGTGGAACTTTCTCTATTAGTCCATCTACACTGACCTCCATCAGGTTGCAAATTAAAAATAATTTTTATCTGCATCTAGCTCTGAAAAAATATTTGGCATTCTAGCAGTGTGTGGGACTTTCTCTATTAGTCCATCTATACTGACCTCCATCAGGTTGCAAATTAAAAATAATTTTTTGTCTGCATCTAGCTCTGAAAAAATATTTGGCCTTCTAGCAGTGTGTGGGACTTTCTCTATTAGTCCATCTATACTGACCTCCATCAGGTTGCAAACTGAATATATTATTTTTCTGCATCTACCTCTGAAAAAATATTTGGGCTTCTAGCTGTGTGTAGGACTTGTTCTATTAGTCCATCTATACTGACCTCCATCAGGTTGCAAACAGAATATAATTTTTTTCTGCATCTAGCTCTGAAAAAATATTTGGCCTTCTAGCAGTGTGTGGGACTTTCTCCATTAGTCCATCTATACTGACCTCCATCAGGTTGCAAATTAAAAATAATTTATATCTGCATCTAGCTCTGAAAAAATATTTGGCCTTCTAGCAGTGTGTGAGACTTTCTCTATTAGTCCATCTATACTGACCTCCATTAGGTTGTAAACTGAATATATTTTTTTTCTGCATCTACCTCTGAAAAAATATTGGGCTTCTAGCTGTGTGTGGGACTTGTTCTATTAATCCATCTATACAGACCTCCATCAGGTTGCAAACTGAATATAATTTTTTTCTGCATCTACCTCTGAAAAAATATTTGGGCTTCTAGCTGTGTGTGGGACTTTCTCTATTAGTCCATCTATACTGACCTCCATCAGGTTGCAAATTAAAAATAATTTATATCTGCATCTAGCTCTGAAAAAATATTTGGCCTTCTAGCAGTGTGTGGGACTTTCTCTATTAGTCCATCTATACTGACCTCCATCAGGTTGGAAATTAAAAATAATTTTTTGTCTACATCTAGCTCTGAAAAAATATTTGGCCTTCTAGCAGTGTGTGGGACTTTCTCTATTAGTCCATCTATACTGACCTCCATCAGGTTGCAAACTGAATATATTTTTTTTCTTCATCTACCTCTGAAAAAATATTGGGCTTCTAGCTGTGTGTGGGACTTGTTCTATTAATCCATCTATACAGACCTCCATCAGGTTGCAAACTGAATATAATTTTTTTCTGCATCTACCTCTGAAAAAATATTTGGGCTTCTAGCTGTGTGTGGGACTTGTTCTATTAATCCATCTATACAGACCTCCATCAGGTTGCAAACTGAATATAATTTTTTTCTGCATCTACCTCTGAAAAAATATTTGGGCTTCTAGCTGTGTGTGGGACTTGGTCTATTAGTCCATCTATACTGACCTCCATCAGGTTGCAAACTGAATATAATTTTTTTCTGCATCTAGCTCTGAAAAAATATTTGGCCTTCTAGCAGTGTGTGGGACTTTCTCTATTAGTCCATCTATACTGACCTCCATCAGGTTGCAAATTAAAAATAATTTTTATCTGCATCTAGCTCTGAAAAAATATTTGGCCTTCTAGCAGTGTGTGGGACTTTCTCTATTAGTCCATCTATACTGACCTCCATCAGGTTGCAAATTAAAAATATTTTTTTGTCTGCATCTAGCTGTGAAAAAATATTTGGCCTTCTAGCAGTGTGTGGGACTATCTCTATTAGTCCATCTATACTGACCTCCATCAGGTTGCAAATTAAAAATAATTTTTTGTCTGCATCTAGCTCTGAAAAAATATTTGGCCTTCAAGCAGTGTGTGGAACTTTCTCTATTAGTCCATCTATACTGACCTCCATCAGGCTGCAAATTAAAAATAATTTTTATCTGCATCAACCTCTGAAAAAATATTTGGCCTTCTAGCTGTGTGTGGGACTTGTTCTATTAGTCCATCTATACTGACCTCCATCAGGTTGCAAACTGAATATAATTTTTTTCTGCATCTAGCTCTGAAAAAATATTTGGCCTTCTAGCAGTGTGTGGGACTTTCTCCATTAGTCCATCTATACTGACCTCCATCAGGTTGATTATTAAAAATAATTTATATCTGCATCTAGCTCTGAAAAAATATTTGGCCTTCTAGCAGTGTGTGGGACTTTCTCTATTAGTCCATCTATACTTTCCTCCATCAGGTTGCAAATGAAAAATAATTTTTTGTCTGCATCTAGCTCTGAAAAAATATTTGGCCTTCTAGCAGTGTGTGGGACTTTCTCTATTAGTCCATCTATACTGACCTCCATCAGGTTGCAAACTGAATATATTTTTTTTCTGCATCTACCTCTGAAAAAATATTGGGCTTCTAGCTGTGTGTGGGACTTGTTCTATTAGTCCATCTATACTGACCTCCATCAGGTTGCAAACTGAATATAATTTTTTTCTGCATCTAGCTCTGAAAAAATATTTGGCCTTCTAGCAGTGTGTGGGACTTACTCCATTAGTCCATCTATACTGACCTCCATCAGGTTGCATATTAAAAATAATTTATATCTGCATCTAGCTCTGAAAAAATATTTGGCCTTCTAGCAGTGTGTGGGACTTTCTCTATTAGTCCATCTATACTGACCTCCATCAGGTTGCAAATGAAAAATAATTTTTTGTCTGCATCTAGCTCTGAAAAAATATTTGGCCTTCTAGCAGTGTGTGGGACTTTCTCTATTAGTCCATCTATACTGACCTCCATCAGGTTGCAAACTGAATATATTTTTTTTCTGCATCTACCTCTGAAAAAATATTGGGCTTCTAGCTGTGTGTGGGACTTGTTCTATTAATCCATCTATACAGACCTCCATCAGGTTGCAAACTGAATATAATTTTTTTCTGCATCTACCTCTGAAAAAATATTTGGGCTTCTAGCTGTGTGTGGGACTTTCTCTATTAGTCCATCTATACTGACCTCCATCAGGTTGCAAATTAAAAATAATTTTTTGTCTGCATCTAGCTCTGAAAAAATATTTGGCCTTCTAGCAGTGTGTGAGACTTTCTCTATTAGTCCATCTATACTAACCTCCATCAGGTGGCAAACTGAATATAATTTTTTTCTGCATCTACCTCTGAAAAAATATTTGGGCTTCTAGCTGTGTGTGGGACTTGTTCTATTAATCAATCTATACAGACCTCCATCAGGTTGCAAACTGAATATAATTTTTTTCTGCATCTACCTCTGAAAAAATATTTGGGCTTCTAGCTGTGTGTGGGACTTGTTCTATTAGTCCATCTATACTGACCTCCATCAGGTTGCAAACTGAATATAATTTTTTTCTGCATCTAGCTCTGAAAAAATATTTGGCCTTCTAGCAGTGTGTGGGACTTTCTCTATTAGTCCATCTATACTGACCTCCATCAGGTTGCAAATTAAAAATAATTTTTATCTGCATCTAGCTCTGAAAAAATATTTGGCATTCTAGCAGTGTGTGGGACTTTCTCTATTAGTCCATCTATACTGACCTCCATCAGGTTGCAAATTAAAAATAATTTTTTGTCTGCATCTAGCTCTGAAAAAATATTTGGCCTTCTAGCATTGTGTGGGACTTTCTCTATTTGTCCATCTATACTGACCTCCATCAGGTTGCAAATTAAAAATAATTTTTTGTCTGCATCTAGCTCTGAAAAAATATTTGGCCTTCTAGCAGTGTGTGGGACTTTCTCTATTAGTCCATCTATACTGACCTCCATCAGGTTGCAAACTGAATATATTTTTTTTCTTCATCTACCTCTGAAAAAATATTGGGCTTTTAGCTGTGTGTGGGACTTGTTCTATTAATCCATCTATACAGACCTCCATCAGGTTGCAAACTGAATATAATTTTTTTCTGCATCTACCTCTGAAAAAATATTTGGGCTTCTAGCTGTGTGTGGGACTTGTTCTATTAATCCATCTATACAGACCTCCATCAGGTTGCAAACTGAATATAATTTTTTTCTGCATCTACCTCTGAAAAAATATTTGGGCTTCTAGCTGTGTGTGGGACTTGTTCTATTAGTCCATCTATACTGACCTCCATCAGGTTGCAAACTGAATATAATTTTTTTCTGCATCTAGCTCTGAAAAAATATTTGGCCTTCTAGCAGTGTGTGGGACTTTCTCTATTAGTCCATCTATACTGACCTCCATCAGGTTGCAAATTAAAAATAATTTTTATCTGCATCTAGCTCTGAAAAAATATTTGGCCTTCTAGCAGTGTGTGGGACTTTCTCTATTAGTCCATCTATACTGACCTCCATCAGGTTGCAAATTAAAAATAATTTTTTGTCTGCATCTAGCTCTGAAAAAATATTTGGCCTTCTAGCAGTGTGTGGGACTTTCTCTATTAGTCCATCTATACTGACCTCCATCAGGTTGCAAACTGAATATAATTTTTTCTGCATCTACCTCTGAAAAAATATTTGGGCTTCTAGCTGTGTGTGGGACTTGTTCTATTAATCAATCTATACAGACCTCCATCAGGTTGCAAACTGAATATAATTTTTTTCTGCATCTACATCTGAAAAAATATTTGGGCTTCTAGCTGTGTGTGGGACTTGTTCTATTAGTCCATCTATACTGACCTCCATCAGGTTGCAAACTGAATATAATTTTTTTCTGCATCTAGCTCTGAAAAAATATTTGGCCTTCTAGCAGTGTGTGGAACTTTCTCTATTAGTCCATCTACACTGACCTCCATCAGGTTGCAAATTAAAAATAATTTTTATCTGCATCTAGCTCTGAAAAAATATTTGGCATTCTAGCAGTGTGTGGGACTTTCTCTATTAGTCCATCTATACTGACCTCCATCAGGTTGCAAATTAAAAATAATTTTTTCTCTGCATCTAGCTCTGAAAAAATATTTGGCCTTCTAGCAGTGTGTGGGACTTTCTCTATTAGTCCATCTATACTGACCTCCATCAGGTTGCAAACTGAATATATTTTTTTTCTGCATCTACCTCTGAAAAAATATTTGGGCTTCTAGCTGTGTGTAGGACTTGTTCTATTAGTCCATCTATACTGACCTCCATCAGGTTGCAAACAGAATATAATTTTTTTCTGCATCTAGCTCTGAAAAAATATTTGGCCTTCTAGCAGTGTGTGGGACTTTCTCCATTAGTCCATCTATACTGACCTCCATCAGGTTGCAAATTAAAAATAATTTATATCTGCATCTAGCTCTGAAAAAATATTTGGCCTTCTAGCAGTGTGTGAGACTTTCTCTATTAGTCCATCTATACTGACCTCCATCAGGTTGCAAACTGAATATATTTTTTTTTCTTCATCTACCTCTGAAAAAATATTGGGCTTCTAGCTGTGTGTGGGACTTGTTCTATTAATCCATCTATACAGACCTCCATCAGGTTGCAAACTGAATATAATTTTTTTCTGCATCTACCTCTGAAAAAATATTTGGGCTTCTAGCTGTGTGTGGGACTTGTTCTATTAATCCATCTATACAGACCTCCATCAGGTTGCAAACTGAATATAATTTTTTTCTGCATCTACCTCTGAAAAAATATTTGGGCTTCTAGCTGTGTGTGGGACTTGTTCTATTAGTCCATCTATACTGACCTCCATCAGGTTGCAAACTGAATATAATTTTTTTCTGCATCTAGCTCTGAAAAAATATTTGGCCTTCTAGCAGTGTGTGGGACTTTCTCTATTAGTCCATCTATACTGACCTCCATCAGGTTGCAAATTAAAAATAATTTTTATCTGCATCTAGCTCTGAAAAAATATTTGGCCTTCTAGCAGTGTGTGGGACTTTCTCTATTAGTCCATCTATACTGACCTCCATCAGGTTGCAAATTAAAAATAATTTTTTGTCTGCATCTAGCTCTGAAAAAATATTTGGCCTTCTAGCAGTGTGTGGGACTTTCTCTATTAGTCCATCTATACAGACCTCCATCAGGTTGCAAACTGAATATAATTTTTTCTGCATCTACCTCTGAAAAAATATTTGGGCTTCTAGCTGTGTGTGGGACTTGTTCTATTAATCAATCTATACAGACCTCCATCAGGTTGCAAACTGAATATAATTTTTTTCTGCATCTACATCTGAAAAAATATTTGGGCTTCTAGCTGTGTGTGGGACTTGTTCTATTAGTCCATCTATACTGACCTCCATCAGGTTGCAAACTGAATATAATTTTTTTCTGCATCTAGCTCTGAAAAAATATTTGGCCTTCTAGCAGTGTGTGGAACTTTCTCTATTAGTCCATCTACACTGACCTCCATCAGGTTGCAAATTAAAAATAATTTTTATCTGCATCTAGCTCTGAAAAAATATTTGGCATTCTAGCAGTGTGTGGGACTTTCTCTATTAGTCCATCTATACTGATCTCCATCAGGTTGCAAATTAAAAATAATTTTTTGTCTGCATCTAGCTCTGAAAAAATATTTGGCCTTCTAGCAGTGTGTGGGACTTTCTCTATTAGTCCATCTATACTGACCTCCATCAGGTTGCAAACTGAATATATTTTTTTTCTGCATCTACCTCTGAAAAAATATTTGGGCTTCTAGCTGTGTGTAGGACTTGTTCTATTAGTCCATCTATACTGACCTCCATCAGGTTGCAAACAGAATATAATTTTTTTCTGCATCTAGCTCTGAAAAAATATTTGGCCTTCTAGCAGTGTGTGGGACTTTCTCCATTAGTCCATCTATACTGACCTCCATCAGGTTGCAAATTAAAAATAATTTATATCTGCATCTAGCTCTGAAAAAATATTTGGCCTTCTAGCAGTGTGTGAGACTTTCTCTATTAGTCCATCTATACTGACCTCCATTAGGTTGCAAACTGAATATATTTTTTTTCTGCATCTACCTCTGAAAAAATATTGGGCTTCTAGCTGTGTGTGGGACTTGTTCTATTAATCCATCTATACAGACCTCCATCAGGTTGCAAACTGAATATAATTTTTTTCTGCATCTACCTCTGAAAAAATATTTGGGCTTCTAGCTGTGTGTGGGACTTTCTCTATTAGTCCATCTATACTGACCTCCATCAGGTTGGAAATTAAAAATAATTTTTTGTCTACATCTAGCTCTGAAAAAATATTTGGCCTTCTAGCAGTGTGTGGGACTTTCTCTATTAGTCCATCTATACTGACCTCCATCAGGTTGCAAACTGAATATATTTTTTTTCTTCATCTACCTCTGAAAAAATATTGGGCTTCTAGCTGTGTGTGGGACTTGTTCTATTAATCCATCTATACAGACCTCCATCAGGTTGCAAACTGAATATAATTTTTTTCTGCATCTACCTCTGAAAAAATATTTGGGCTTCTAGCTGTGTGTGGGACTTGTTCTATTAATCCATCTATACAGACCTCCATCAGGTTGCAAACTGAATATAATTTTTTTCTGCATCTACCTCTGAAAAAATATTTGGGCTTCTAGCTGTGTGTGGGACTTGGTCTATTAGTCCATCTATACTGACCTCCATCAGGTTGCAAACTGAATATAATTTTTTTCTGCATCTAGCTCTGAAAAAATATTTGGCCTTCTAGCAGTGTGTGGGACTTTCTCTATTAGTCCATCTATACTGACCTCCATCAGGTTGCAAATTAAAAATAATTTTTATCTGCATCTAGCTCTGAAAAAATATTTGGCCTTCTAGCAGTGTGTGGGACTTTCTCTATTAGTCCATCTATACTGACCTCCATCAGGTTGCAAATTAAAAATATTTTTTTGTCTGCATCTAGCTGTGAAAAAATATTTGGCCTTCTAGCAGTGTGTGGGACTATCTCTATTAGTCCATCTATACTGACCTCCATCAGGTTGCAAATTAAAAATAATTTTTTGTCTGCATCTAGCTCTGAAAAAATATTTGGCCTTCTAGCAGTGTGTGGGACATTCTCTATTAGTCCATCTATACTGATCTCCATCAGGTTGCAAACTGAATATATTTTTTTTCTGCATCTACCTCTGAAAAAATATTTGGGCTTCTAGCTGTGTGTAGGACTTGTTCTATTAGTACATCTATACTGACCTCCATCAGGTTGCAAACGGAATACAATTTTTTTCTGCATCTACTTCTGAAAAAATATTTGGGCATCTAGCTGTGTGTGGGACTTGTTCTATTAGTCCATCTATACTGACCTCCATCAGGTTGCAAATTGAATATAATTTTTTTCTGCATCTAACCCAGCCAATAGTTTTGGCCTAATACCACAGTTTGGCCACTCAGCTCTGCTCGGTTCCCATCCATTGTTTTTTTGCGCAAACAACTCCAGAGTTGTGAATTAGTTAACCACCAAAATGAGTGGAAAAAGGCCTGCTGCTGGTGGAAAGAGGAATAGGCGTGTTGGGAAGGGGAAAAAAGGTTGTGTCCGTGGGGTAGGTGTTAAAGCAACAGTAACATCTGCAGAAGAAAGACCATCTTCCAACCAAACTAAAATGTCTACTTCTTTTAGCAGACAATGTGATAAGATCCCTTTCTTACGGCCACGCCAATCGCTACAAATTCCAGATGAGGCACAAAAACAGCAGGTTCTTCAACGGATATCAAGTGCTCCTTTAAGTGGGCTCTCCTCCACATCAACTTCAACATCACAAATACTCCAGTCCTCAAAGGTGTCACCCCAATCGCACTTGCTTCCTCACAGCTCCCAAATCTCCAGCTGCCCGTCTGAGTATGAGGTAGAACAGATGGTTGAGTCTGCAGAGCTGTTTACTCATACTATAGCCTGGGAATCAGAGGTCGACTCCAGCGCTACTGTGAATCCAGACGAGGAAATGATCTGCACTGATGCCCAGAATCTTTATGAGTCGGATCCAGGACCAGACGCAGAAGGTTCTGACCATAATGTAGACCCTCATTCCCAAACTGTAACTCCTGTTGGTGGAGACAATGAGGAAGACGATGATGAGACTCAAATACCTGATTGGAGCGACAACTTTAGTTTTTTGTCAGGGCAGGAACAGGTTGGCTCTGAGGACGACGGGTGTGATAACGCACAGGGTGATGATGATGAGGTTGGAGATCCCACTTACTGTCAACCCACAGTCAGCCAAGAGATGAGGTCAGCAGAGGAGGTGGAGGAAGATGCTAGTGACGACGAGGTCAGGTTGCGCCTTCCTGGACAGAGACGTAGTACTGGAAGCACGTCAACAACTGCATCCTCAAACACAACTCTGCCTCTCACCACAAGTCGTGGTGGCTCTTCAGGTCGCATGGGTGCTAAGCCTTGCATAGCCTGGGCATTTTTTCAGATCGATAAAGATGACCCAACTCGTGTTATCTGTAACATTTGTCATCAAAAGCTAAGTAGAGGCCAAAAAATACATAGTTTGAGTACTTCATGCATGAACCGGCACATGGACATGAAGCATAAGTTGCAGTGGGAAGCTCAGTGTGCTACAATGCGGCCTAGCCGGCCGGGCCAACAACCGTCTGCCATATCTTGTGCATCCGCGGCCTCTTCATCCTCTGTGACTGGGGGGACAGCAGTCACACCTGTTTTGGGGCGCAGACCTGCCACCTCTTTACCCGCAACAGCCAGCGTGATTGGCAGGTCATCATTTTCTTTGGAGGTGGTAACACCAGCTGGTGTTGAGCGCTGTCCGACATCGATAGCACCACCTTTGGATCAAGGCAACCTAACATGTCCGCCTGCATCTTCCTCACAGACCGGCAGTTTGCCGGGGACACCCTTATCAACCCCGTCTAAGCACAATAGCCAGCCCTCGGTCCCTCAGATGTGGACAAGTAAAAGACCATTTCCTCCTAGCCATGAGAAAGCTAAGAGGTTGAATTTCACCATCTGCAAGCTCTTGGCTACAGAAATGCTGCCTTTCAGCCTGGTGGACACTGAGGATTTTCGAGACCTTATGTCTGTCGCAGTGCCCCAGTACCAGATGCCCAGTCGGCACTACTTCTCAAAGAAAGGTGTGCCTGCGCTCCACAAGCATGTCGCACACAATATCACCGCTTCTTTGAGAAACTCTGTGTGTGACAGGGTGCATTTCACCACAGACACTTGGACGAGTAGGCATGGACAGGGGCGTTACATGTCGCTGACTGGGCACTGGGTAACTATGGTGACAGCAGGACAAGGGGCTGCTGTCCAAGTCTTGCCGTCCCCACGAGTTATGCGTCAATCCTCTTTATGTCAAAGTTCCTCCATTGCTTCTGCCTCCTCAACCTCCTCTCGGTCTTCCACCTGCACCCAAAGCCTGTCTGGTCATGCCACAAGCTTTCTAACTGCGCAGAAGGGATCCTGCACACCTCCTTACTATGCTGGCAGTAGGGCTCAACGTCATCAGGCGGTTTTTACTTTGAAATGTCTGGGAAATGTGAGTCACACAGCTGAGGAGTTGTGGTCAGCTCTGGAGAACCAATTTCATGAATGGTTGTCTCCACTGGACCTGAAACCAGGGAAGGCCGTGTGCGACAATGCTGCAAACCTGGGTGCGGCCCTTCGCCGGGGCAATGTCACACACGTGCCTTGTATGGCTCACGTGTTGAACCTGGCTGTCCAGAAATTTTTAGCCCACTATCCCAGACTAGATGGCCTTCTGCAGAGGGCACGGTCGCTGTGTGCTCACTTCCGCCGTTCGCATCCCGCAGCTCAGCGACTTACATCTCTACAGAAGTCGTTGGGCCTGCCACTTCACCGGCTAAAATGCGATGTGCCTACCCGGCGGAATTCAACTCTGCACATGTTGCAGCGACTGTGGCAGCACCGACAAGCCCTGGTGCAATACGTTCTGACGTATAGCCTGGGCCAACGAGATCCAGAGGTGGGGCAAATCACGCTGGAGGTGTGGTCTCAGATCAGGGACCTATGCACCCTTCTGCACAGTTTTGAAGTGGCGACGAAGATGTTTAGTGCTGACGATGCCATTATCAGCATGACTATTCCGGTGATTTACATGCTGGAGCACATGTTAAACAGAATTCGGAGTCAGGTGGTGGCACAAGAGGAGGTGGAGGAAGTAGAGGAGGAGGAGTTGTATGCGGAAGGGCTAACATCTGCAAGGTCCAGACGGTCGGCAGCACCAAGGCGGCAGGCATGTGAGGGTGGGGGAGATGGTTTTACCAGGGCGCATGGTAGCAGCCAAACTAGTGAGGAAGGTGCAGGAGCCCAGGAAGAAGTGGAGGACGAACTGATGGAAGACTCATCAGATGAGGGAGACCTTGATCACATTTCTGTTGTGAGAGGTTGGGGGGAGAGGACAGAGGAAGGAAGCATGATTGTTACCTCGCCACCAACACAACAGGGACTTGGTGCTTCTGGATGCGCAACACACATGAGTGCCTTCTTGCTGCACTACCTGCAAAATGACCCTCGAATTGTGAGAATTAGAAATAATCCTGACTACTGGGTTGCCACACTGTTAGATCCCCGGTACAAAAGTAAATTTGCCGAAATTATTCCTGCCATAGAAAGGGATGCACGCATGCAGGAGTATCAGCAGAGACTGTTGCAGAATCTTACATGTGCTTTTCCACAAAACACCAGTGGTGCACGTAGTGAATCTCACAGTTCCAACTTGCCAACCGTGGGACCGTCAAGTGTTCAGCACTCAAACCGTAACAGAACCACAGTATCTGCTGGTAACATCAATTTTGCGGAATCATTTCACCACTTTTTTAGCCCATCCTTTGCAAGGCCACAGGAGACAAGAAGTCTGACACATAGTCAACGCCTAGAGACGATGGTACAGGAGTATCTCCAAGTAAACATTGAAGCCATGACTGTGTCACTGGTCCCTCGCTCTTTTTGGGCTTCCAATCTGGATAAATGGCCGGAGCTAGCCACTTACGCCTTGGAGATCTTGTCATGCCCCGCAGCCAGCGTTCTGTCTGAACGTGTGTTCAGCGCTGCTGGTGGTGTGCTGACAGATAAGCGCACGCGGCTCTCCACTGATAATGTAGACAGAATCACGTTCATAAAGATGAACAAATCATGGATCCGAAACGACTTTTCTACCCCTGTGTCATCCTGGGGAGAGTAAAAGCTTGATGATTGGTTAAAATCACCCTACCAACCGTTTTAAGCTTTCAAATTAATAATCATGTTTATCTGTATCTTGGCTGGAAAATAATTTGGGCTTTGTAGCAGTGTGCAGCACTGATTCTATTAGGCCATCTATAATAAGCTCCACCAGATTTAAAATTACTAATCATGTTTATCTGTATCTTGGCTGGAAAATAATTTGGGCTTTTTAGCAGTGTGCAGCACTGATCCTATTAGGCCATCTATAATAAGCTCCACCAGATTTAAAATTAATAATAATTTTTAGCTGCATCTAGCCCGGAAAATAATTTTGGGGCCCCGAGATGCGCAAGACACAAAAGTGCCTTCTTGCTGCAATACCTGCAACATGACCCTCATATTGTCAGAATTCGAAGTAATCATGACTACTGGGTTGCCACACTCTTAGATCCCCCAAACTTTTCGATCAACCTTTTGATTTTAATAAAGACCAAAAAAATGGTCATTTTTGAAATTATAAGCATTAGCAGGTTATTAGAAACTGAAATCAAACAGTTTTCAACTCAAAACTTTATTCTAGGTGATGTTACATTTTCACATAGGACCCCTTGTTCGAAAGGAGCTTCTGAACTCTCTCGTCCATTGAATTTGTCAGGTTTTGGATGGTTTCTGCTTCAATTGTTTTGCATGAGGACAGAATACCCTCCCAGAGGTGTTGCTTAGATGTGAACTGCCTCCCGCCATCATAGACACTCCTTTTGATGATGCTCCAGAGGTTCTGAATGGGGTAGAGGTCAGGGGAGCATGGGGGTCACACCATAAGTTTGTCCCCTTTTATGCCCATATCAGCCAGAGATGCAGATGTTTTATGTGCAGCATGAGATGGTGCATTATCATGCAAAAAAATGATCTTGCTGTGAAATACACTGTTCTTCTTCTTGAACCATGGCAGGAAGTGCTGTTTGAGAAAATCCACATACATTATGGAGTTCATCTTTAGCGCCTTCAGGGATCCTAAAGGGGCCGACAATCTCTCTCCCCATGATTCCAGCCCAAAACATTACTCCACCTCCTCCTTGTTGGCGCTGTAGCCGTGTTTGCGTGGGGTGTCCATCAAACAGCCATCCTCCACTCCATCCATCTGGACCATCGAGCGCTGCACGGCACTCATCCGTGAACAAAACAGTTTTGAAATCAGTCTTCATGTAATGTTTAGCCCACTGGAGCCGTTTCTGCTTGTGTGAAGTGGATAGAGGAGGTCAAGAGGATGGCTTATGCACAGCTGCAAACCTCTGAAAGACCCTGCATCTTGTTGTTCGGGGGATGTTGGAGGCACCAGCAGCTTCAAAAACTTGTCTGCTGCTATGACAAGGCTTTTTTGCCGCTGCTCTTTTAACCTGACGTAATTGCCTGTAGGAAAGAGTCCTCAATTTGCCCTTATCAGCATGCACACGTGTGTACTGTGAATCAGCTACATACTTCTTGATTGCCAAGACACTTCATCCTGATCATCGCACAATGTTGATTGTAGTCATGCCTTGACCTAAACACTCCACAATTTGTTGCTTCTCAGCAGCCGACACATCCTTTTTCTTTCCCATTTTGGCAGAAAATGTAGGCTGCTTAATAATGTGAGACAGCCTTCTTAAGTAGTCTTGCCTTTCATTGGACACACCTGCCAAACTAATTAGCACAGGTGTCTGCAATTGCTTACAGTGATATAAAGAGCCCTGACACACATCACCATCAATGAGTTTAACTGACAAACAAACAAATTCTTCCCTTATCACTCCTAAACACTTTTTGCATAATAATTTGGAACACAGTGTACATGTGCTTTTCCACAAAACACCAGTGGATCACGTAGTGAATCTTACAGTTCTAACTTGCCAACCGTGGTCTGTATGGAGTTGTTCAATAAAGGGCCCAAAATTAAGATAACATAGATGGGAGAGGTCTCTATGAATAGGAATTCCTAAGTATTTGATACCCTGTGAGGGCCAGGCAAAGGGAAAGTTGGAATGGATGGAATCTTATATGGATTTGGGGAGGGAGACATTGAGGGCCTCAGACTTCGCTGCATTGATTTTAAAATTTGACCATGTAACAAAGTGATCTATTTCAGCCATAACAGCATGGATGGATATATGTGATTGAGTGATATATACTAGGACATCATCAGCAAATAGAGAGCACTTGTACTCGGTGCCTCCCACCTCAATCCACCTAATATTGGGGTTATGGCGAATTGATGAAAGCAGGTGCTCCGTCACTAGGATGTATAAGAGAGGGGACAGAGGACATCCCTGCCTTGTCCCATTGGTGATTGTGAAAGGTGATGAAAATGTTCTGATGCACCCCCTGGGCCTTGGGACACCCGGAGCCGGACCCTTTTTGGTGGATGCTGGTGGTTGTAGTCTTCGTGGCGGCGACCCGGTTCCGTGGCTCAGGGTGGTCAAACCAGTGGCGGAACTATTTATGTGGTTTTGATGTTTAAATGTCCGACTACGCCACCCGTGGATTGCGGTCAGAGTGAACCGCCGCTGCAGGGCAGACCGCTGAGGCTGGTGTTGTGGGTGCAGCAGAGCGTAGCATAACTCCCCACGGGAGGAGTATAGCCTCAGGGCAGTGTATGCGGAGGATGGGGGTGATGGTGCAGGGCAGCAGCAGTAACGACACGGAGTCAGTGATGCAGTCCAGGGCCTTTACTCACAGTTCTTATTATCCAGACCACGTCTGCAGGTAACGGCTGCCCACGTCGTACTGTGCTCACCAGGTGAGGGGCTCAGACAACTCCCAGATAACTTTGGAGCGCTTCACAGGACCCCCTTTGTGTGACCTTTGTCTGGCCTTTCTTACCAACCCTTCTGTCCGGCTGCCTCGGGCCTCCTCTTGGTAAACTTGGCGCCAGTTTCCCTGACCCTATGTGGTGCCTTCCTAGCGGGTGTAGCGAGGGGCTGCGCCACATAAAATGTCAGAGCCTCCGGTTTCTAGCTGAGGGTCGTTTCCTGCCTCCACTAGTTTCGGGGACCGGTCTCCCCCTTTGGCCTGACCCCTCCACGCAGGTGGATTCGGGCGTGCGGTGGCGACTCGCCCATCCGCACCCCTGGGATCCCTTCATTCCTCGTTCCTGGAGCCTTCTCTGCTCTTCTTCCTTCCTTCTCCCTCTTCCAGGCCTGGGCCTCTGTTACTAGGCCCGCCTCCGGAGCAGAGCTCATGCAGAGCCCCTGCTCCCTGCCACTTCTGCTCAGACTTCTCTGCACTGAACTAAGATGGTGCCCACCTTTTATACTCCCTTCTCAATGCACCCAGGAACTGCTTCCTCCCTGCTCCTGCACTACAGGGTTCCCCTTCCTCAGTGTTCCCTCCCCCCACTCCAGCCAGGGACAGGGACTGTCGTGCCCATCTCAGAGGCATATTGGTCGCCCTGCCCCACGGCAATGTGGTGTAATGCATGCAGGTGTCGGGTCCTGATCCACACTCCATCCTTACCTGAGAGTGAGATATCACACCTCTGGGTGAGGTGCAATACCTCTGTAGCAACCGAGCCCTCAGGTTGCTACAGTTCCATTTATCTTCAGCCTAGGTGACGTATTGTGATACAGGGCCGTGATTTTGGCTATAAAAGGGTCCCCTAGACCCCTACCCCAAGCATTTTAAGAGAATCATATATGGCGTGCCAGGAGACTCTATGGAATGCTTTCTCAGCATCCAACGATAGTATCTAATTACAAATTTTTAACCGCATCTAGCCCAGGAAATACTTTGTGCCTAGTAGCAGTGTCTGCTAATCAGCGGATTATACCGGCTGTTAAGCAAGCTACACCACCTGTAGTTTGGACACTTAATTTTTTCAAAGGAAATGCTTCGGGACCACGGGATACTCAGTGAAGAGCATCAGGAGGCACCCCAAGGCATAGGGGCTGGGACTGGCAGTAGGATGCCTTGCGGTGGACAGCCTAGCTCGATCCTTATAAAAGCATTTTAACTGCAGCAGCTTTAGTGGACGCTACTGGAGCTGGAATTACGCGGCTGCTGGCATGAGACTTGCCCTCCAATAGATCCTTGTAAATGGATTTAAAGTGTATTCATTCAAATTAGAGTGACAATTTAAATTAAAAAGCTTAGAGCTGCCTCCACCACAGGGGGGCTCGCTCGACCCACCAGCGGACAGGCACCAGTATTGGGAGAGGGAGGCTGGCCGTCAGGGTTCACCGCGGCTCTGGCACAAACCCGGCGACACGGAGGTGGCACGGGCAGGAGCGGACTGAACGTGTCGGCTTCTCACTTTTTGGATTTTAGAAGGGCATGACATGCCTATATTTGTGTCTCCCACTCCTTTTACTCCTCCACCTCTTTTCTTTTCGCATGACTATATGTACTTGTCACTTTTCCATGTGTTAGTTGTGTCTTCTGAGCAGTTTGTCAGCTTTTGGACACCTTTGAAGGTGTTTTCTATGTGTTTCTATGTGTTTTTGTTTGCCTGCCATTGGTTTTAACGGTGTTCGAAGGTGTTCGACGAACAGTTCGACGAACAGTTCGGCGAAAACACGGGTGTTCGACGAACCGAACCGAACTCGAACACTACGGGGGTGGCTCAACACTACTCTTTATATCACTGTAAGCAATTGCAGACACCTGTGCTAATTAGTTTGTCAGGTGTGTCCAATGAAAGGCAAGACTACTTAAGAAGGCTGTCTCACATTATTAAGCAGCCTACATTTTCTGCCAAAATGGGAAAGAAAAAGGATGTGTCGGCTGCTGAGAAGCAACAAATTGTGGAGTGTTTAGGTCAAGGCATGACTACAATCAACATTGTGCGATGATCAGGATGAAGTGACTTGGCAATCAAGAAGTATGTAGCTGATTCACAGTACACACGTGTGCGTGCTGATAAGGGCAAATTGAGGACTCTTTCCTACAGGCAATTACGTCAGGTTAAAAGAGCAGCGGCAAAAAAGCCTTGTCATAGCAGCAGACAAGTTTTTGAAGCTGCTGGTGCCTCCAACGTCTCCTGAACAACAAGATGCAGGGTCCTTCAGAGGTTTGCAGCTGTGCATACGCCATCCTGTCGACCTCCTCTATCCACTTCACACAAGCAGAAAAGGCTCCAGTGGGCCAAACATTACATGAAGACTGATTTCAAAACTGTTTTGTTCACGGATGATTGCCGTGCAGCGCTCGATGGTCCAGATGGATGGAGTGGAGGATGGCTGGTTGATGGACACCCCACGCAAACACGGCTACAGCGCCAACAAGGAGGAGGTGGAGTAATGTTTTGGGCTGGAATCATGGGGAGAGAGATTGTCGGCCCCTTTAGGATCCCTGAAGGCGCTAAAGATGAACTCCATAATGTATGTGGATTTTCTCAAACAGCACTTCCTGCCATGGTTCAAGAAGAAGAACCGTGTATTTCACAGCAAGATCATTTTTTTGCATGATAATGCACCATCTCATGCTGCACATAAAACATCTGCATCTCTGGCTGATATGGGCATAAAAGGGGACAAACTTATGGTGTGACCCCCATGCTCCCCTGACCTCTACCCCATTCAGAACCTCTGGAGCATCATCAAATGGAGTGTCTATGATGGCGGGAGGCAGTTCACATCTAAGCAACAGCTCTGGGAGGGTATTCTGTCCTCATGCAAAACAATTGAAGCAGAAACCATCCAAAACCTGACAAATTCAATGGACGAGAGAGTTCAGAAGCTCTTTCAAACAAGGGGTCCTATGTGAAATGTAACATCACCTAGAATAAAGTTTTGAGTTGAAAACTGTTTGATTTCAGTTTCTAATAACCTGCTAATGCTTATAATTTCAAAAATGACCATTTTTTTGGTCTGTATTAAAATGAAAAGGTTGATCGAAAAGTTTGGGGGATCTAAGAGTGTGGCAACCCAGTAGTCATGATTACTTCGAATTCTGACAATATGAGGGTCATGTTGCAGGTAGTGCAGCAAGAAGGCACTTATGTGTCTTGCGCATCTTGGAGCCCCAAAATTATTTTCTGGGCTAGATGCAGCTAAAAATTATTATTAATTTTTAATCTGGTGGAGCTTAGTATAGATGGCCTAATAGGATCAGTGCTGCACACTGCTACAAAGCCCAAATTATTTTCCAGTCAAGATACAGATAAACATGATTAGTAATTTTAAATCTGGTGGAGCTTATTATAGATGGCCTAATAGAATCAGTGCTGCACACTGCTACAAAGCCCAAATTATTTTCCAGCCAAGATACAGATAAACATGATTAGTAATTTGAAAGCTTAAAACGGTTGGTAGGGTGATTTTAACCAATCATCAAGCTTTTACTCTCCCCAGGATGACACAGGGGTAGAAAAGTCATTTCGGATCCATGATTTGTTCATCTTTATGAACGTTAGTCTGTCTACATTATCAGTGGAGAGCCGCGTGCGCTTATCTGTCAGCACACCACCAGCAGCGCTGAACACACGTTCAGACAGAACGCTGGCTGCGGGGCATGACAAGATCTCCAAGGCGTAAGTGGCTAGCTCCAGCCATTTATCCAGATTGGAAGCCCAAAAAGAGCAAGGGTCCAGTGACACAGTCATGGCTTCAATGTTTACTTGGAGATACTCCTGTACCATCGTCTCTAGGCGTTGACTATGTGTCAGACTTCTTGTCTCCTGTGGCCTTGCAAAGGATGGGCTAAAAAAGTGGTGAAATGATTCCGCAAAATTGATGTTACCAGCAGATACTGTGTTTCTGTTACGGTTTGAGTGCTGAACACTTGACGGTCCCACGGTTGGCAAGTTGGAACTGTGAGATTCACTACGTGCACCACTGGTGTTTTGTGGAAAAGCACATGTAAGATTCTGCAACAGTCTCTGCTGATACTCCTGCATGCGTGCATCCCTTTCTATGGCAGGAAAAATTTCTGCAAATTTACTTTTGTACTGGGGATCTAACAGTGTGGCAACCCAGTAGTCAGGATTATTTCTAATTCTCACAATTCGAGGGTCATGTTGCAGGTAGTGCAGCAAGAAGGCACTCATGTGTGTTGCGCATTCAGGAGCACCAAGTCCCTGTTGTGTTGGTGGCGAGGTAACAATCATGCTTCCTTCCTCTGTCCTCTCCCCCCAACCTCGCACAACAGAAATGTGATCAAGGTCTCCCTCATCTGATGAGTCTTCCATCAGTTCGTCCTCCACTTCTTCCTGGGCTCCTGCACCTTCCTCACTAGTTTGGCTGCTACCATGCGCCCTGGTAAAACCATCTCCCCAACCCTCACATGCCTGCCGCCTTGGTGCTGCCGACCGTCTGGACCTTGCAGATGTTAGCCCTTCCGCATACAACTCCTCCTCCTCTACTTCCTTCACCTCCTCTTGTGCCACCAACTGACTCCGAATTCTGTTTAACATGTGCTCCAGCATGTAAATCACCGGAATAGTCATACTGATAATGGCATCGTCAGCACTAAACATCTTCGTCGCCATTTCAAAACTGTGCAGAAGGGTGCATAGGTCCGTGATCTGAGACCACTCCTCCAGCGTGATTTGCCCCACCTCTGGATCTCGTTGGCCCAGGCTATACGTCAGAACGTATTGCACCAGGGCTTGTCGGTGCTGCCACAGTCGCTGCAACATGTGCAGAGTTGAATTCCACCGGGTAGGCACATCGCATTTTAGCCGGTGAAGTGGCAGGCCCAACGACTTCTGTAGAGATGTAAGTCGCTGAGCTGCGGGATGCAAACGGCGGAAGTGAGCACACAGCGACCGTGCCTTCTGCAGAAGGCCATCTAGTCTGGGATAGTGGGCTAAAAATTGCTGGACAACCAGGTTCAACACGTGAGCCATACAAGGCACGTGTGTGACATTGCCCCGGCGAAGGGCCGCACCCAGGTTTGCAGCATTGTCGCACACGGCCTTCCCTGGTTTCAGGTCCAGTGGAGACAACCATTCATGAAATTGGTTCTCCAGAGCTGACCACAACTCCTCAGCTGTGTGACTCACATTTCCCAGACATTTCAAAGTAAAAACCGCCTGATGACGTTGAGCCCTACTGCCAGCATAGTAAGGAGGTGTGCAGGATCCCTTCTGCGCAGTTAGAAAGCTTGTGGCATGACCAGACAGGCTTTGGGTGCAGGTGGAAGACCGAGAGGAGGTTGAGGAGGCAGAAGCAGTGGAGGAACTTTGACATAAAGAGGATTGACGCACAACTCGTGGGGACGGCAAGACTTGGACAGCAGCCCCTTGTCCTGCTGTCACCATAGTTACCCAGTGCCCAGTCAGCGACATGTAACGCCCCTGTCCATGCCTACTCGTCCAAGTGTCTGTGGTGAAATGCACCCTGTCACACACAGAGTTTCTCAAAGAAGCGGTGATGTTGTGTGCGACATGCTGGTGGAGCGCAGGCACACCTTTCTTTGAGAAGTAGTGCCGACTGGGCATCTGGTACTGGGGCACTGCGACGGACATAAGGTCTCGAAAATCCTCTGTGTCCACCAGGCGGAAAGGCAGCATTTCTGTAACCAAGAGCTTGCAGATGGTGAAATTCAACCTCTTAGCTTTCTCATGGCTAGGAGGAAATGGTCTTTTACTTGTCCACATCTGAGGGACCGAGGGCTGGCTATTGTGCTTAGACGGGGTTGATAAGGGTGTCCCCGGCAAACTGCCGGTCTGTGAGGAAGATGCAGGCGGACATGTTAGGTTGCCTTGATCCAAAGGTGGTGCTATCGATGTCGGACAGCGCTCAACACCAGCTGGTGTTACCACCTCCAAAGAAAATGATGACCTGCCAATCACGCTGGCTGTTGCGGGTAAAGAGGTGGCAGGTCTGCGCCCCAAAACAGGTGTGACTGCTGTCCCCCCAGTCACAGAGGATGAAGAGGCCGCGCATGCACAAGATATGGCAGACGGTGGTTGGCCGGCCGGCTAGGCCGCATTGTAGCACACTGAGCTTCCCACTGCAACTTATGCTTCATGTCCATGTGCCGGTTCATGCATGAAGTACTCAAACTATGTATTTTTTGGCCTCTACTTAGCTTTTGCTGACAAATGTTACAGATAACACGAGTTGGGTCATCTTTATCGATCTGAAAAAATGCCCAGGCTATGCAAGGCTTAGCACCCATGCGACCTGAAGAGCCACCACGACTTGTGGTGAGAGGCAGAGTTGTGTTTGAGGATGCAGTTGTTGACGTGCTTCCAGTACTACGTCTCTGTCCAGGAAGGCGCAACCTGACCTCGTCATCACTAGCATCTTCCTCCACCTCCTCTGCTGACCTCATCTCTTGGCTGACTGTGGGTTGACAGTAAGTGGGATCTCCAACCTCATCATCATCACCCTGTGCGTTATCACACCCGTCGTCCTCAGAGCCAACCTGTTCCTGCCCTGACAAAAAACTAAAGTTGTCGCTCCAATCAGGTATTTGAGTCTCATCATCGTCTTCCTCATTGTCTCCACCAACAGGAGTTACAGTTTGGGAATGAGGGTCTACATTATGGTCAGAACCTTCTGCGTCTGGTCCTGGATCCGACTCATAAAGATTCTGGGCATCAGTGCAGATCATTTCCTCGTCTGGATTCACAGAAGCGCTGGAGTCGACCTCTGATTCCCAGGCTATAGTATGAGTAAACAGCTCTGCAGACTCAACCATCTGTTCTACCTCATACTCAGACGGGCAGCTGGAGATTTGGGAGCTGTGAGGAAGCAAGTGCGATTGGGGTGACACCTTTGAGGACTGGAGTATTTGTGATGTTGAAGTTGATGTGGAGGAGAGCCCACTTAAAGGAGCACTTGATATCCGTTGAAGCACCTGCTGTTTTTGTGCCTCATCTGGAATTTGTAGCGATTGGCGTGGCCGTAAGAAAGGGATCTTATCACATTGTCCGCTAAAAGAAGTAGACATTTTAGTTTGGCTGGAAGATGGTCTTTCTTCTGCAGATGTTACTGTTGCTTTAACACCTACCCCACGGACACAACCTTTTTTCCCCTTCCCAACACGTCTATTCCCCTTTCCACCAGCAGCAGGCCTTTTTCCACTCATTTTGGTGGTTAACTAATTCACAACTCTGGTGTTGTTTGCACAAAAAAATAATGGATGGGAACCGAGCAGAGCTGAGTGGCCAAACTGTGGTATTAGGCCAAAACTATTGGCTGGGTTAGATGCAGAAAAAAATTGTATTCAGTTTGCAACCTGATGGAGGTCAGTATAGATGGACTAATAGAACAAGTCCTACACACAGCTAGAAGCCCAAATATTTTTTCAGAGGTAGATGCAGAAAAAAAATATATTCAGTTTGCAACCTGATGGAGGTCAGTATAGATGGACTAATAGAGAAAGTCCCACACACTGCTGGAAGGCCAAATATATTTTCAGAGCTAGATGCAGACAAAAAATTATTTTTAATTTGCAACCTGATGGAGGTCAGTATAGATGGACTAATAGAGAAAGTCCCACACACTGCTAGAAGGCCAAATATTTTTTCAGAGCTAGATGCAGATATAAATTATTTTTAATATGTAACCTGATGGAGGTCAGTATAGATGGACTAATAGAGAAAGTCCCACACACTGCTAGAAGGCCAAATATTTTTTCAGAGCTAGATGCAGAAAAAAATTATATTCAGTTTGCAACCTGATGGAGGTCAGTATAGATGGACTAATAGAACAAGTCCCACACACAGCTAGAAGCCCAAATATTTTTTCAGAGGTAGATGCAGAAAAAAATTATATTCAGTTTGCAACCTGATGGAGGTCTGTATAGATGGATTAATAGAACAAGTCCCACACACAGCTAGAGGCCCAATATTTTTTCAGAGGTAGATGCAGAAAAAAATATATTCAGTTTGCAACCTTATGGAGGTCCGTTTAGATGGACTAATAGAGAAAGTCCCACACACTGCTAGAAGGCCAAATATTTTTTCAGAGCAAGATGCAGACAAAAAATTTTTTTGAATTTGCAACCTGATGGAGGTCAGTATAGATGGACTAATAGAGAAAGTCCCACACACTGCTAGAAGGCCAAATATTTTTTCAGAGCTAGATGCAGATATAAATTATTTTTAATTTGCAACCTGGTGGAGGTCAGTATAGATGGACTAATAGAGAAAGTCCCACACACTGCTAGAAGGCCAAATATTTTTTCAGAGCTAGATGCAGAAAAAAATTATATTCAGTTTGCAACCTGATGGAGGTCAGTATAGATGGACTAATAGAACAAGTCCCACACACAGCTGGAAGGCCAAATATTTTTTCAGAGGTAGATGCAGATAAAAATTATTTTTAATTTGCAGCCTGATGGAGGTCAGTATAGATGGACTAATAGAGAAAGTCCCACACACTGCTAGAAGGCCAAATATTTTTTCAGAGCTAGATGCAGACAAAAAATTATTTTGAATTTGCAACCTGATGGAGGTCAGTATAGATGGACTAATAGAGAAAGTCCCACACACTGCTAGAAGGCCAAATATTTTTTCAGAGCTAGATGCAGACAAAAAATTATTTTTAATTTGCAACCTGATGGAGGTCAGTATAGATGGACTAATAGAGAAAGTCCCACACACTGCTAGAAGGCCAAATATTTTTTCAGAGCTAGATGCAGATAAAAATTATTTTTAATTTGCAACCTGATGGAGGTCAGTATAGATGGATTAATAGAGAAAGTCCCACACACTGCTAGAAGGCCAAATATTTTTTCAGAGCTAGATGCAGAAAAAAATTATATTCAGTTTGCAACCTGATGCAGGTCAGTATAGATGGACTAATAGAACAAGTCCCACACACAGCTAGAAGCCCAAATATTTTTTCAGAGGTAGATGCAGATAAAAATTATTTTTAATTTGCAACCTGATGGAGGTCAGTATAGATGGACTAATAGAGAAAGTCCCACACACTGCTAGAAGGCCAAATATTTTTTCAGAGCTAGATGCAGACAAAAAATTATTTTGAATTTGCAGCGTGATGGAGGTTAGTATAGCTGGACTAATAGAACAAGTCCCCCACACTGCTAGAAGACCAAATATTTTTTCAGAGCTAGATGCATAAAAAAATTATATTCAGTTTGCAACCTGATGGAGGTCAGTATAGATGGACTAATAGAACAAGTCCCACACACTGCTAGAAGCCCAAATATTTTTTCAGAGCTAGATGCAGAAAAAAATTATATTCAGTTTGCAACCTGATGGAGGTCAGTATAGATGGACTAATAGAATGATGCTATGCCCAAAAGATTTTACTTCACTAGGTGCAGTAAAAAAATTGGTATTCTATACACAGGTGGTATATCTTGCAACACAGATAGGCTACTCCACTGACTAACACACTCTGCAATAGGCCAAAAAGGATTAGCTTTGCTAGATTCAGCCAAATGCTGTGAAAAAAAATTGCACAGCACTGGCACAGACCTGCCTGGCAAAAATTCATAGGAACTGATGTAACCTAGTCCTGAAAAGGACTGCAATTACAATTAGTCTTTACTCCCACAATCTATCTATTTAAGAGCACAGACCTGCCTGATAAAAGTCGTAGGAAATGCTGTAACCTAGTCCTTAAAAGGACTGCAATCACAACTATTCCCTACTCCCAAGCTATCTGTAGATTTGTGCGAAAATTGGCTTGAAATTAACAAGGTATAGCGCACACAGCAACAGCGGTGCCGTCTAACACGCAGCTGCAGCAGTGAGAAAATGGTGGCGACGGGGAAAATGGCTTGGTCTTATAGGGCAAGGACATGTGACATACACTGCCAATGACACATGCCCTTGCTTGTGTGAAAAAAAGCACTTCGCTCCGTGTGTGCACTGCTGATAGGCTGACAGATTGCACCTCCCCACTGTAAATGCGGGAAAGAGAAAAAAAAATGGAGATCTTCATTATTCCTGCAGAGATCCATCCCCTGCCCCTCCCCCCACCCCGCTGTACACTCAAACTGCGTATTAACATTAATTTTCATCATTACTGAGAAAAAATCCAGTTATGATTTTGGTGCACGAACAGTTATCGAACATAACCTCGAACAGCCGAATTTTTCTCAAATCGTTCGTGTTCGCCGAACGGCTCGAACACCGCCCAAAACAGCTCGAATTTGAGATTGGCGAACAGTTCGAGTCGAACAACGCTCATCTCTAATCATAACAACAACATAGGTAATCTTTACAACTGTTATAAAAGTTATCCATCCATATTCATATATAGGCATGACCGGGTACGGCCAGTACGGCTTCTTCCCGCATTTTACCTTATTCCGTCTTCTCCAAACGCTACACCTTACTCCCCCTAATAAAACTCTTCACCAATGGATTCTTTGGATAAATTTGGCCACAGCGGCCATTTTATTAACACACAAACATTAACATATTAACAATAATACCAGATAAAATAAGAGGGGAGGGTTTTTGGAGCTAATAGGTCTGGCTTTTTATAACACAAAAGAAATCCAACCGCCATCTTACGCTCAGCCGTGCACCACCAGTTCGAGGGCATCATACTTCCACAATACGTGAAAGATTAATCACCTAAGAGCTCCCAGGGTAAAACCCCATCAAGAGCCCTGAACCAAAAAATTGCCAGACCACCCCCCATGTAACTTCAAACTCCCCAGAATTCTCGCAAATTCCTTGTACCGACAAATCAGTACCAACTCCAAGAACCCCACCCCCGCCAACCACGCACAGCCCTGACACCTCAGGCATGTGAGTTCCCCAACCCCAACAATGCTCGTTCAATCCCATCCTGTAATGCCAAAACCCAAAGATCAATTCCGATGGCCTACAAATGGACACCATCCGCCAGCCAAAAATTCCCCGTTCCGGACTCTAAATCTAAATGTCTGATGCTTACGCCTCCGTTCCTGGATACAAAGTCCGCTATGGCCCTGTTCAACTTCACCTTCACTCTATTAATCCCTTTTAATGATCTCGCCGCCCTCCACTTCTGTCTAGGCATGATATCTGACCACAACGTCAGCAAGCCCGGAAATGTTGTCCATAACCTCAAAAAATCGAACCGAATATCCCAAGTTAATTCCCTAAAGGGCCTTGTTCCCAAATCGTTCCCACCTATGTGCACCATCAAGATATCCAACCGGGCCACCTTGTGGAATTCTGACAAAAATCGACTCCACACTATCTCTCTAAAACCCAGCCAGCGGAAAACAATCTGCTCCCTACCAAAACCTACCGTCCGGCATTACGTCGGCCCGCAGTGCCCCCCAATGCATGAACGAATGTCCAAAAATCCAGGCTAACAATGGAGCAGCACCTAAAAAATGATTAACGAAACATATTAACTAACTTGACAAACTACGTTCGCCTTCACCTTTTCATAATTAATACCTCACATACGTAAGATAGCGGTCAGAATTCCACCTGCCAATGCGCTTTATCACCTCAGAACCCAAACCGCACCTGTCTGCCTCTGATGCTGCGCCAATCCTAAATGAATGTGAGCAATATAATACTGGGCTAAGCCCCGACTCGTGAATACCTTTTTTAAGTACCGCTGTAAACTGAAAATGGGACAAAAACGTTCGTCCTCATGCCATAGAAGCGAACCAACTCTACCCGACCATACTTGCCTATAGTCTTCCAAACACTTCCTTGGGCACATCATTACCCCATCCACCTTACCCAACACCACACGCCTGCCTTTTCCCGCCTGATCCGTCTTTGAGTGTCTTATCCAAAAATCAATGCCCCAAAACCAATATCCCACATCTTCTGCCCGCAGTCCCCCCGCCCTGCCATTAATTGGCACCACCAATGCCCCAACTCGCATTGCGCCGAAGAATGCTAACAAGAACGCTAACCTAAACAATGCCAACTCAAAACTAGAACTACAAATCCTTCTTAAATCTGCGCCCAAACCCTCTAACGTAGTAAACGACACTCATCTACGTTTGTCCGGAATGTGTCTGGCCCTCCTGGAACCCTTTAGTGCCTGCCTGACCAGAAAAGATTTTTGTGGCGTCTCCTACTCCCTGCAATTTAAAACTGAAAGTCAGCCCTGCCATGAACTTACTAACCTTTGACCCGGACCACCCAACCTCTGATGCCTTTCCGATCAAAAACAAAACCGCCTTACTTCTGTCCTAGTCGCTTACAATTGGCCCCCATTCAGCTACCCAACTTTGCCATACTCGCCATGATGCCTCGTAAGCGGACCAGGTTTTACTCGCAATAGACTCCCAAATTAACCTTCCTGCTCCTCTGTAATCAGTCGCCACAAATGCAAAAGGCATTCATCTCCCCCCTCCTCCGCCTCTGGCGCCGGTGCCCGGAAAAGGTCCCACTGAAAACGAAACAATGCATCCGCTATAGAATTCTGAACACCCAGAACATGTACACAGCAGAAATCCAACCATTCAAATCAAGACACCTGAGCACGAGTTCCCTGAGCAGCTTAATAACTGGAGGGGACGAGGCCGACAAACTGTTAATCATCGCCACCACGGCCATATTGTCGCAATGAAAGCGTATTCTCCTATTCAAGAAAAATTTCCCCCAAATCGAAACCGTCACCACTATTGGGAACAACTCTAACAAGGCCAAATTTTTTGTGTAACCCAACTGTTTCCACAATTTTGGCCACTCTCCAACATTCCATTTCCCCTTGCAAAATGCTCTGAAGCCTGCCCCGCCGGCTGCATCCGTATAGATTTCGCAGTCAAAACTGTCCACGAAATCCTGCTGAATTAACGACCTCCAATTGTAATTTTCCAAAAAACGTTTCCACACTTCCAAGTCATCTCTGTTGTCCCTGTTCAACTGAGTGAAATGGTGCGGTGCCCTCATACCTGCAGTCGCCCCGGACAACCTGCGACAGAAAATCCTGCCCATCTGCATAATTCTGCAAGCGAAATTCAACATCCCTAGCAGGCACTTCAACTCCTTCAACGTTACCTTATGCAAGCTCCCCACCCTGTCCACCTCTTGCTTAAGCATGAACAATTTATCCTCTGGTAAGCGACACTCCATCTTTTCTGAGTCAATCAGAATACTTAAAAAACTCAAAACAGTACAAGGCCCTTCTGTGTTTTGTTTAGCCAACGGAACGCCAAAACGCTCAGCCACCCAACACATAGCCGCTAACAATTTCCCACAAACTAACGATTCCGGAGGACATATAAACAAAAAATCATCCAAGTAATGAATGACTGACTGCACGCCTCTATCGTCCCTTACCGCCCATTCCAAAAAAGTGCTAAAAGTTTCAAATAACGAACAAGAAATTGCACAACCAATGGGCAAACATCTATCTAGGTAGTACTTCTCGCACCAAAAACACCCTAACAACGGAATGCTATCTGGGTGCACCGGAAGCAATCTGAACGCCGACTCAATGTCGGTCTTTGCCAACAATGACCCAGGCCCGTAACTGCGCACCCATTTTACGGCCGCATCAAATGATGTATACTCCACCGAACATAGTTCCTGATCAATACCATCAATCACCGAAAGCCCTTTAGGATATGACAAGTGCTGGCTCAATCGAAATTTATTCTGTTCCCTCTTTGGCACGACTCCCAAAGGAGAAATAATCACATCCTCACCTGGCAAACACTGAAAAGGAGCCGCCATACGACCCAACTCCACCTCTTTAGAAAACTTTTCACTAACCACATCCGGAGGCAACAGGGCCGACATCAAATTCTTAAGTGAAAAAGGAACACTATGAGCAGGTGGAGGAATCCTAAAACCTTCTAAAAAAACATTCCTAATAACATCCGCTTCTGCCTGATCCGGATATCTACTTAGAAAGGGGGCCATCCCGGGAAGTTTCACTGGAGTCTCCCCCTTGAACAGGACCCACTGAAGGCTACCCTTTTCCTTTTTGAAACATTTGGAGGTGCCGTGGGAACTCCCGTTACAATGCGAACACACGTTTAAACTTACAGCTGTTGCCGTATTTACATTGGCCGTCATTGAACTGCCAACACGTTCCCGATTTTTTCCACCCTGCGCCCTGGCGACCCCCCCCGTGTCCAGACGATTGACTACCGCTGCTTCCGCTCCCATGAAAGGACTGCCCGTACCTAGCCGGAGCCATTACCTTAAGCCACAACCCTATGTCCTTCTGATCCCACTTAATTTCTGGCCTCACCGCCTTCCTCTGCCTGAACTGCTCATCGTAATGTAACCATGTCTGCCCCCCATATGTACGATGGGCCTCCCCTATAGAATCCAAATAACAAAATAAACCAGAACAATTTTCCGGAAACTTCTCCCCGATAACGCTAGCCAATGTTGCGAACGCTTGCAACCAATTCACAAACGTCTGGGGAATCAATCGCCACCTCCGCTTTACTTACTCCTCCTTCTTGCTATCGTCCTTCTTTCCCTTGTCTAAATTGCACTTTTCCATGGGGAGGAGGGAGAAAATTTCCACATACTCATCCCGCCAAATTTTTTCCCTTACCTGTTTTTTTAAATGTGCCCCCAAAGGCCCCTTGAAACACACGTACACTTCACCCCTTGCCCTGTCATCCAGCTTTACCATATCGCCTTTTTCTTTTTCGGTTTGCACTGATACCGAAACCCCGGAGGACACCTCCTCGCTACCAACTACCGATCTGACTGCTTCAGGCCCAGTCCGCTGCGCTGCCACCTGGTCAGGCAACCAAGCTCTCACAGGCGAAACCCCCGTCTCACCTGCTACCCCACCGTCTAACCTCAGCAAGAATTGCAACATAGTGCGTAAAATATCACTAAGCCCCGGTACCTGTGCCCCACTCGGCCCACCTACATTCCATCGTACCCCACTAATAGACTACTTGCTACCCCTTGTGATACCGCCCCTGTGGGCAACAAACCAGACATATAATCATGCTCACATAGCGGCTCAGGTGCTGTGTCCCCGCCAGCCGACAATCCTGAGTCCTGCCGATCGGTTGTCAGTTCCTTGCTCCAAGTCTGATCCTTCCGATTGGTGGCAATGCTCGAGGCCCGTGCCCCCGGCCTCCTCATCACCAGGGGGGACCAGAGTCCCTGCCGCAGCCGTTGATGCTCCCACTCCTGAAGCTCGCCTCCCGCTTGTCCTCGCTCTGCTCCACTTTTCCGGTCTGTGACCACGATCGCCCCCAGACCCGGACCGACCGGCCCGGCCCGTGCTGGATGGAATGGGACTGCCAGGCAGCTCCATTCTGCCGCCTACCGCAGACTGAACAGCTGGGCCTGGCAGTGTTTCTTCTCCCTGTTGCTGCCAGCCTGCAGATGGCCGCCGTGTAGTACATCTCCCGCTCGGTCTGGCAGGTACCCCGACCAGAGCATCACCAGGAATACCTGCCGCTCCAGCCGCATGTCCCGCCGGCTCCTCCGCTGCACGTCTCCGATTCCCGATGTCGCGCTGGGTGCAGACAGATCTGCCTGATGATGAGATGTCCCTGATAGGCACTGCCCTGACATCCAGTCCGGGCTCCCGTGAGGGGCTACGCAGCCGCCGCCTGCTGCCTGCAAATACCTCAGGTGACAGCCGCTCCAGAGGCCTCGACCTCCTTCCTCTCCCGCTAGGTCCTGGTGCCTCGTCCTGCGCGCGTGCTGCCCCCAACAAGGCTGACAGCTGAGACGCCAGCCAGGCTGCATCTCTAGAACGGGCCGTGTCCCACAGCTGGGCCATTAAGGATTCCACGGATTCCATGCAGGTAATGGATTGCACAATATGGGGTCTTCACAGTTCTCTTTTTCCTGCAGAATGGCAGCTTCCCACATTATTCCTACAGTCCACCCCCCCACCTCTTTTAATGCCCACCCCCTTACACATCCTCACCCAATCCTAACCACCCGCATCTTACAAACTTGGCTCCTCCCGGCCAATCCCAGTCATGGGGGGCTTCCTACTAGCTACGCCCGTCTCCTGCCCCCTCCTTTTTTACAGTAAGGTATATTCATAGGCAGACTCATGATGTTTCTTCCTGAAAATTATATGGATAGATATATGTGTGATGCTCGCAGCCCTACCCTGGGAAGATGGGGGGGTTACTCGGAGCCGGGTCAGATGTTCGGTGGGTTGTAGCCGTGGCCTGGACCCGTTCCGTGCCCAGGGCCCTCACATTAAAAAGGATGTAATGGGCTATCAGGGTTGAGTGGTTGCTATCGACTACGCCACCTGTGGTACCTGGTGAAGGCCACCAGCGCTGCTGCAGTCCTCCGAGGCGGGATGTTGTGGCAGCTGACGTTGATACTACTCCCCACAGGCAGAGCAGGGCATCAGGGCAGAGAAGAGGATGAAGGGAGTTGTAGTGTAGGAGGTCTGGTGCTGCGCGGTGCGGTGCAGAAATAAAGAGTCTGGAGGCCATAGGGGTCAACTTCCAGGGTTTTTACTCACGTTGGAGAGTACAGCTGCAAGGCTTCTCCCTGCTCCTCACGGAGTTCTGCGGTCCCCAGGGACGGGGGTCCGACAACCTCCGAGTAATTCAAGTGCTTAATCAGGACCCCGCACCAGAGTGTTCCTAGACATCAGACCGAGTCCCTTTCCTGTCTGTGTGTGTAGATAGGCCGGGTCTCCCTCTGGACTTCACTCAGAAAAAGGGTCCGGGTGGCAGCTCCGCTCCGTCCGTTTCCCGGTGGGATCCTCAGGGCCTGCCGGGCTTCCCTGACTAGGACGTAGAGTAGCAAAGTCAGGTGTTGGGGGCCGGTAACCGCTCTTGCAGCCGGAATCCCTCTGACTAGGCCCGAATAGTGAGGACAGGTGGCGTATACCGCTCCGTCTGCATCCCCCTGGGATCCTTTTGCAGTGGAGCTACACTCCTAAGCTCCAGGCCTTCTTGGTTATGGTCCTTGACCGGGTTTGAGACATTTGTTTACTCCAACCTGCCCCTTGACTCAAGGCCAGGGTACGAGGGCCGTGTCTGCATCTGCTGCAGGTTCACCCAGAAGCCACGTTCAGGGATGGAGAACACAATCAAAGAACCATGAGCCCAAGATTGCTGTTTATTAAATATGAAATATTAAGTGTAACTAAATGTGAGTTCTCCACCCTCACCCACTAATTGGTTCCCCCTATCTCTTGGTTCCCCAGTCTCCAAATTTCCAGTAGGGGCAGCACCCTAGTGCCTATTAGCCCCCTCTGGTGGGAGAAGTGTGGTGTTGGATGTGGAGGTGGGGTCCTGACCATTGCACCGTTCTTACCTCGAAGGAGGAACACCACACCTCATTAAAGAGGTGCAGCATCCCTGTGGGGGTCGAACCCTCAGGGGCCCCACATATACTGTAATTAAATATCAATTTGCTATTTAAAAAAATGATATTACCATCCATATGATTGGCATTCCCAGATGAGAATCACTTCTTGTCTAAAATCACAGTACAATACCAATTGAAGTCATTTTATATTAGTGTCCTTGAGTTTACGGTAAGAATAAAGGCCTATATCATTTGTAACAACCTTGGTATAAGAGTCAGCTATCAATTAAACTTATCTCTTATTTTGTAACAGGAGGCAGAGTAATTTTCCCCCTCATGTGGAGTCAGGTTTTATCTTTTTATTCAAATGCTGTAAACATTGTTCAGGAGAATCCTTAATTAATACCCTTATGACTCAAAGATTTTAGCTGAAAGAACAAGTGTGTATTCACCTTCCTCACCAGGTTGCTGCTTTTTGTATCCAATTTCAGTTGACAGATGCTCTAAAACTTTAGGATAATAGTGTTCCCTTGATATATACTGTACATATGTACAGTATGTCTTGCCAGAAATTTGTAATCTCTTGTATAAGCACTGCTGATATGTTTGGATGTCACCAGGTTTTTCCTACCCTACCTGGAGTACTGTTTTATTGCTTGCAGCTCTGCTTATCCTCTCAATGATGAGCCCTTGTTATGTAGTGTGGCTATCCCCATCCCTCACCATTGATTGACAGCTTTCCGTCTCTGCATAGCAAAAAAAAAAGCTGGAAATCAATGGTGAGTATGGAGTTTTTCAAAGCTCATTACTGATATAACTAGCAGAGCTGTTGCAGCTAAATCAGTGATGTAATCAAAGTACAGCAAGATAGCCATTAAGTGACATACCACTGGATCTCTGCCCCATTTTATGCTCACAGATTGGGACCATAAATCGGTTAATTATCTTTATACTGTCTTGCACTTTAAATATGTGTGCTTCAACATCTGTCACCTTGGAAAATGCCACCACCAGATATTTGGTCAATATGGTCAGCCTGCTGGTAAATAGCCTTACAATGTTTCCTGGCTGTCTTGCCTGCAGCTAGTGGTAGAAAATGAACTTATTTCCTCCTGGAAGCTGACAGCATTTAGTCATTAGCACAGAGTGGTTACAGTAATCGTTCACAGTACTGCTTACTATACTGTGAGAAGCAGCTGAAAGAACAAGTACTATGATTGACAGCTGACGCTGCAGTGCATCTGTGAAGAGCAAACTGTCAATCAATGTACAGGAATGCTGCTCCCATGGTAGCATGAGTGATGATTACCGCCACACTGTGTACACCTACATGACTGAAAGATGGCGGCTCTTGGGAAAAAATAAATTCATTTTTTAGCAGAAGCTGCACTTTAAGTAAGACGGCCAGGCAGGAGTGGGCCCCCCATCCTGCTATGATAGCAGTACTTGGCATAATACATTTGATTCTCTATGTACAGATAAAAGCAGCATTTCATCATTCATTTAATAAACTATACAATTTCTTATGACATAGAAGCACAGGTAAATATTTGAATGAGGGAAATATAATTTTTGTGGAACATTAGGCTCCCAGAGTCAATGTTATTGGTGGGTCCTTGTTATACCAGTTTGACATTAAATAGACTCTCTTTAAGCATAAAACTTCAAGATAGGTTCTGGTTTCTATAAAAATGTTTTACTTAAGCAAGACTTTTACCACTAATACTTAGGTATTAGGTATTAAAATATTTGATCCAATAAGAATCTTGTTAAGAAGCCTAAAAAGTCTTAAATGAAACATGAAATGCAGTGTTTTAGCAAATTACTTTAAGATGTGTATGGTACCCATGCATTGCTATTTACGTTTTGGAGGGACTGGAGTTGTTACACATTATATTTGCATGAATTTTAGTAGGAAGCAATGACTTTTATTTAGGTTTTCTCAGAAACTATATTCTGAATTATAATTGTCAAAATATTTTTGGTTCCTAACACATTGCTAGATTGAAAGTCATTGTTTTTGGGGGAGAAAATGTAGCTTCGGTATCTTTATTCCATAAGAAAAAAATCAAGAATTAGTACATTTAAAGTGATAGATTTGTGATAATCAAGTGCATCAAATGCATGCTTGTTCAAGTGCAAATTCTAATTTTCAACAGCATTTAATAAAACACATAAATGACACATTAACCAAATAACTGACTACAAGAATTCATGTTATATTGGCAAACACTGGACCTGAGAACTACAGCTCATTCAGATGTCCATTTTTTGCATATTAGTATTATATGTGTTTTTCATGGATAGAACTTGTACCTAGCATAGTCTATGGGGCTGTTTACATGTACATTTTTTTGCGGACTGAATGGTCCACACAAAATTGGAGTACTGATCGAATGTTGGATCAAAATCGTCAATGCAAGCCTATAGATCTGTGAAAAAAAACAGATAGTACTTGGATGCCATCCAAATCCCGTCCGATTTTCATGGACTTCTAGATTACAGAAAATAGAAAAAAAAATGTTATTTTCATCTGGGAAAAACTGATAAAGCTTGGACCAAACTCGGATGAAGCTCAGAAGACACTCTGAACAAAATCAATGATGAAACTAGGACTATTTTTCTTGTACTTGAAAAAAAATCAGACATCTTAATAGCCTTTATGTGATTGCCCACAATTATTATTAGTATTATTATTATAGCACCATTTATTCCATGGTGCTTTACATGTGAAAAAAGGGGTATACATAGCAAAAACACGTAAAATAATCTTGAACAAAACAAGTCGGCGACGGGTCCAGGAGGAGAGAAGACCCTGCCCACAAAGGCTCACAAACTACAAAGGATGGGTGAGGATACAGTAGGTGAGGGTAGAGCTGGTCGTGCAGCGGTATGCTGGAGCAAGGGTTACTGTTGGTTGTAGGCTTGTCGGAAGAGGTGGGTCTTTAGGTTCCTTTTGAAGGTTTCCACGGTAGACGAGAGTCTGATATGTTGGGATAGAGAGTTCCAGAGTAGGGGGGATGCACAGGAGAAATATTGTATGCGATTGTGGGAAGAGGAGATAAGAGGGGAGTAGAGCAGGAGATATTTTGAGGATCGGAGTTTGCGTGTAGGTATATACCGGGAGACTAGGTCACTGATGTAAGAGGAGACAAGTTGTGGATGGCTTAGGGTTTTGAACTGTAGTCTCTGGATAATGGGGAGCCAGTGAAGGGATTGACAGAGGGGAGAAGAAGGGGAGTAGCAGGGGGACAGGTGGATTAGACGGGTAGCAGAGTTTAGGATAGATTGAAGGGGTGCGAGAGTGTTAGAAGGGATGCCACAGAGCAGGAGGTTGCAGTAGTCGAGGCGGGAGAAGATGAGGATGTGCACTAGTGCTTTGCAGAGTCTTGGCTGAGTAATGTGCGGTTCCGGGATATATTTTTGAGTTGGAGTCAGCAGGAATTGGAAAGAGTTTGGATATGTGGTTTGAAGGAGAAATCAGAGTCAAGAGTTACCCCGAGGCAGCAAGCTTGTGGGACTGGGGAGAGTGGGCAGCCATTAATTTTGATGGATAGGGCTGAGTGAGGTGGGGGAAAGATGATGAATTCAGTTTTATCCATGTTAAGTTTTTTAAATCTAGCAGAGAAGAAGGATGAAATAGCGGACAGACATTGTGGGATTCTGGTTAGTAAGGAGTTGATATTGGGTCCAGAGAGGTAGATCTGTGTGTCATCAGCATAGAGGTGATACTAAAAGCTGTGAGACTCTATGAGCTGTCCCAGGCCAAAGGTGTAGATGGAGAAGAGCAGGGGCCCTAGAACTGAACCTTGGGGGACACCGACAGATAGGGGGCAAGATGAGGAGGCGGTGTGTGAGTGGGAGACCCTGAATGTCCGATCTGTTAGGTATGAAGAGATCCAAGATAGGGCCAAGTCTGTGATGCCAAGAGATGAGAGAGTCTGTAGTAAGAAGGAGTGGTCTACTGTGTCGAGGGCAGATGACAGGTCCAGGAGGAGGAGGACAGAGTAGTGTCTCTTGGATTTGGTGGTTAGTAGGTCGTTGGTGACTTTAGTCTGGGCAGTTTCAATGGAGTGATGCGGTCGGAAGCCAGATTGTAAGTGGTCGAAGAGGGAGCAGGAGGAGAGGTGGGAGGACAGTTCAAAGTGGACATATTGTTTTAGTAGTTTTAAGGCATAGGGGAGAAGTGATATGGGGCGATAGCTACTCAGAGAGGATGGGTCAAGGGAGGGATTTTTGAGGATGGGTGTGATTGAGGCATGTTTGAAACATGAGGGGAAGAAACCAGTTGTTAGTGACAGGATGAAGAGGTGGGTTAGGGTTGGGATGAAGACTGTAGTAAGGTTAGGGATGAGGTGGGACGGGATTGGGTCAAGTTCACAGGTGGTGAGGTGTGATTTGGACAGTAAAGAGGAAACCTGATCTTCTGTTATGGTGGAGAAGCTGGTTTTGGAGAAGGAAGACTGAGTAGATATGAGGAGGGGCTATGTCTGATGTTGTCAATCTTATCAAAACCATTGTCTGATGTTGTCAATCATCTGCTTGAAGAATGAGGCAAAGTCTTCAGCCGAGATGAGAGGAATGGGAGGAGGCGCTTGGGGACCAAGGAGAGAATTTAAAGTGTTGAATAACTGTTTAGGGTTGTGAGACAGGGAGGATATGAGAGATTAGACTTAGGTTTGTTTTGCTGTAGTAAATGTGGACTTCAAAATAGTGAGGGATTGTTTGAATGCGATAAAGTGCTCAGTGGAATGGGACCTTTTCCGTCTCCGCTCAGCAACCCTGAAGGCCCGCCTCTGTTTTTAGTTAGGCTCATGTGTCAGGATTGCCTATTGATTATGTAAGCTTTTGTATGTGTGAGAGGGGCGACCGAGTTGAGAGGTGCAGCTGTTGTGCTGTTATATAAAACAGCAGCAACATCTGCATCATGTAAGGAACTTATGTCTGTAAGAGGGAGGAGACATTCAAAGAGTGAGTGTAGGTCAAAGTGTTTGAGATTTCTGCGAGGGTGTGCAAGTTTGTGATGTGTGGATTTTGGACCAGAAAAGGAGAGGGCAGAGCATGTAAGTAGGTTGTGGTCAAAAAGAGGGAGAGGTGAGTTAGAGAGGTTAGTTAGGGAATAGTGATGAGCGAACGTGCTCGCCACTGCTCGGTACTCGCCCGAGCATCACTGCGCTCGACAAGCTCTGCGAGTATTTCCAGGTTGCTCGTGCGGGAACTTGGGTCCCTGTTCTGCATTTTTGGCGCTTTTTAGAGAGCCAATGAACATGCAGGCATTGCCTGCCACGTACTGTAATGCCGTAGACATGTTGGTTGTGGGCATTACAGTGATTGGCTGGCCGCACAGCATCATCAGGTCTATATAAGACCTGGTGCAGCTATGCACGTCACAGTCTACCCCGGAAACAGACAAAGTAGGGAGAGGTGCTGCTGAGTCAGCGAAAGATTTGCTTGTTTATACATAGTTAGTATAGGTATTCCACATCATATCTATATATCCATCTGAACTAACAGGCCTTCTGAGGACTAATCCAGCTGTACATATTCAGTGGTGACAGCAGGAGTTAGGCAGGCAGGGTATGTGGCAGACTGCAGTGCATGATACAGCACAAGAGGGTCCATTGAACGTCTTGTTAGTATAGGTATTCCACAACATATATATATATATATATATATATATAAATATATATACAGTATATATATATGTACTGTATATATATATATATATATATATATATATATATATATATATATATAGTACAAACCAAAAGTTTGGAAACACGTTCTCATTTAAAGATTTTTCTGTATTTTCATGACTATGAAAATTGTACATTCACACTGAAGGCATCAAAACTATGAATTAACACATGTGGAATTATATACTTCACAAAAAAGTGTGAAACAACTGAAAATATGTCTTATATTCTAGGTTCTTCAAAGTAGCCACCTTTTGCTTTGATGACTGCTTTGCACACTCTTGGCATTCTCTTGATGAGCTTCAAGAGGTAGTCACCGGAAATGGTTTTCACTTCACAGGTGTGCCCTGTCAGGTTTAATAAGTGGGATTTCTTTCCTTATAAATGGGGTTGGGGCCATCAGCTGTGTTGTGCAGAAGTCAGGTGGATACACAACTGATAGTCCTACTGAATAGACAGTTAGAATTTGTATTATGGCAAGAAAAAAGAAGCTAAGTAAAGAAAAACGAATGGCCATCATTAATTTAAGAAAGGAAGGTCAGTCAGTCCGAAAAATTGGGAAAACTTTGAAAGTGTCCCCAAGTGCAGTTGCAAAAACCATCAAGCGCTACAAAGAAACTGGCTCACATGATGACCGCACCAGGAAAAGAAGAACAAGAGTCACCTCTGCTTCTGAGGATAAGTTTATCCGAGTCACCAGCCTCAGAAATCGCAGGTTAACAGCAGCTCAGATTAGAGACCAGGTCAATGCCACACAGAGTTCTAGCAGCAGACACATCTCTACAACAACTGTTAAGAGGAGACTTTGTGCAGCAGGCCTTCATGGTAAAATAGCTGCTAGGAAACCACTGCTAAGGCAACAAGCAGAAGAGACTTGTTTGGGCTAAAGAACACAAGGAATGGACATTAAACCAGTGGAAATCTGTGCTTTGGTCTGATGAGTCCAAATTTGAGATCTTTGGTTCCAACCACCGTGTCTTTGTGCGACGCAGAAAAGGTGAACGGATGGACTCTACATGCCTGGTTCCCACCGTGAAGCATGGAGGAGGAGGTGTGATGGTGTGGGGGTGTTTTTCTGGTGACACTGTTGGGGATTTATTCAAAATTGAATGCATGCTGAACCAGCATGGCTACCACAGCGTCTTGCAGCGGCATGCTATTCCATCCGGTTTGCGCTTAGTTGGACCATAATTTTTTTTTCAACATGATAATGACCCCAAACACACCTCTAGGCTGTGTAAGGGCTATTTGACCAAGAAGGAGAGTGATGGGGTGCTACGGCCTTCACAGTCACCAGACCTGAACCCAATCGAGATGGTTTGGGGTGAGCTGGACCGCAGAGTGATGGCAAAAGGGCCAACAAGTGCTAAGCATCTCTGGGAACTCCTTCAAGATTGTTGGAAGACCATTTCCGATGACTACCTCTTGAAGCTCTTCAAGAGAATGCCAAGAGTGTGTAAAGCAGTCATCAAAGCAAAAGGTGCCTACTTTGAAGAACCTAGAATATAAGACATATTTTCAGTTGTTTCACACTTTTTTGTTAAGTATATAATTCCACATGTGTTAATTCATAGTTTTGATGCCTTCAGTGTGAATGTACAATTTTCATAGTCATGAAAATACAGAAAAATCTTTAAATGAAAAGGTGTATCCAAACTTTTGGTCTGTACTGTATATGTATATATATATATATATATATATATATATCCATCTGAACTAACAGTCCTTCTGAGGACTAATCCAGCTGCATATAATCAGTGCTAGGCAGGCAGGCAGTGTATGTGGCAGACTGCAGTGTATGATACAGCACAAGAGGCTCCATAGAACGTCCTGTCTGCTGCTGCTGTAATAATTACAAATATTTGTAGATATAGCCCCAGATATCAGGGGCCAGGACAATATTTTTTTAACTTAATCCTGGTTATTTGCTTAAAAAGCAATCCAGAGTACACCATTTTTCTGTTCCATTTGCTTGCTAGCGATAAAAATCCAGAATTTGAACTAAATGTGGAAAATATTGGCCTCCTTTTCCATTCTGTTGCAGTGTGTCAGTCAAGGTATTCACACTAGGTGTCTGTGAAGAATAGTTTTAGTAAATTATAGGCCTGCTATTTAAAACCCTGGTTCTCTGTCAGACATATCACCTATAAGAGTGTTCCAAAATCAGACATTTCTTCCATTTTCTTTTCGTTGCAGTGTGTCGGTCAAACTATTCACACTAGGTGTATGTGAAGAATAATATTAGTAAATTACAGGCCTGCTATTTAAAACCATGGTTCTCTGTCAGACATATCACCCACAAGACTGCTCCAAAATCAGCAATTTCTTCCATTTCCATTCTGTTGCAGTGTGTCGGTCTAGAAATTCACACTAGGTCTCTGTAGAATAATATTAGTAAATTACAGGCCTGCTATTTAAAACCTTGGTTCTCTGTCCGAAGTATCACATATAACTGTGGTTCAAATCCAGCCATTTGTAGTGAACGTGGAAATTATTGTCCTCTATTTATAGATTGTAGCAGTGTGTCAGTGTACACCATTTTACAGCTCCATTTGCTTGTTTGCAGCATACAGACATATTTTTTTAGTTTTTTTCATATTACTGTATGGTGGAAGCAGAGGAACTTTTTTCAGTGATCAGACGCACGTGATCCATACGACTGCCGTAATAATACAGAAATTTTGTGGAGCGTGCCAAATATTCCACTCCTTTTAAAGTCGTGACACCCCAGGGGTCTGGTTGCCACAGTGATAGAGATATTACGTCTGAGAGCAGGTGGGAGGTCTCTTGGTCAGGGATCCTATGCATGCCACACCTCCTGCCCAGTCCTGGGAGGGGAAGAACTTCCCCTATATAAACCTAGGGCTGAGGCAGGGTGAGTGAGTAGAGAAGAAGTAGAGACAGAGAAAAGAAGCAAATATAGGAACAGAACATCAGGAGCTCTGTGGGAGCAGTGTTACAAGGAGTCAGGGGCTGGCAGCTGCAGAGCTCGCCCTGACTGAGAAGTATCACCGGACCCGGAGTCCGAGGCTGTGGGGACTAATCTCTACTCAGCAGCAGAAACCGACCGGCAGGGGATTGCAGGTCCTCTGGCCCAGAAACCCGAAGGCACGGTCACACGCGTGGGACCAGCACCGCCATCGTGGAGCGGAAGCCATTAGAAGGCCCCGAGTCACCGGCCATACGGGTGAGCACCACACGGTACCCTCAGGGACGTGGGCTACTTTTACCCGCCTCTAGCAAGGTAGCCAGAAGAGTACAGTTAGTTGGGAAGGCCTACAACTCCGCCTGGCCAGGGGAGATCCCATCTGCTCAAGGACTGACCAGGCCCCGATTGCTAGCAAGTACTCCGGGAGGGTCTATCTTTGTTACCAGTAAAGACCCTGAACTACACCGCATCGTCTCTGAGTGGTTCCTGCTACCCCCATCATCCACGTCGCCTGCCCTGAGGCCATACCCCTCCCGTTGGGGGTTATACCATCCACGCTGCACCATCCTTCCACTGGCCTCAGCGGTCTGCCCTGCAGCGGCAGCTCCATAGCTGCATTCAACGGGTGGCGTAGTCATCCACCATCTACTGCTAATAGACTGCCACTTAGTCTGACTCCCTGGGCACGGACCGGGTCACCGCCACGAGACTACTACCCCCATCTGATCCGGCTCCGGGTAGGCTCCCGCGTGCGCAACGCTGCGCGACTCAGGCCCAGGGGCGCGTCAACTTTTGGCGTAGTCGGCAGGATCTCGTGCCCGCAACCACCGGGTACTGCGTGCCTGAAAAAGAGACTTTTAAAACTTACCATCCGTGAAGTTTTCCCGCCATCCGGCGCCATCTTCAGCCTTCTTCCCGCCATCCATGAAGATTCCCGCCATCCGGCGCCATCTTCAGCCTTCTTCCCGCCATCCGTGAGGTTTTCCCGCCATCCGGCGCCATCTTCAGCCTTCTTCCCGCCATCCGTGGAGTTTTCCCGCCATTGGCCGCCATCTTGAAGACGCCGCGCGGGAAGAAGAGGGGCGTGGACTCCGAAAGCGCGCGAGAACTGAAGCCCCGCCTCACGTCCGGACGTTGCGTAAGGTCCTGGAAGGAGCCCAGCAGACGCCGACGTCACAGGAGCGCGACGGAAGGTCCTCAACCCTGACGATCCACTGCGGAGCCGCGGCCTACGGAAGAGGATCATCGCAAGGTAGGCCACGGTCCACTAGGGGGGAGAAGGATGTCGGATACGGAGGAGAGCTTCACCGTTCCAACCCCCGCCAGCGCCACCGCTGTGGCGGTCATGCCTTTCACCATGCCCTATATCCCGGGGGCAGCCTGGCTACCCCAGTACTCAGGGGAGTCACATACCCTGCAGGACTTTAGAGAAAAACTGGATAGCCTCTTCCAGGTGTACCCCCTCACAGAAGAGCAAAAAGTGAGCATCCTGGTGGCCCAATTAACCGGGGCAGCCCAAAGGGAGGTAAAGTCCTGGCCACCTGGGGGGAGGACTGTCGCAGGGATACTAACCCGGCTGAGGGACACCTTTGATACCCGCACCTCAGCCGAGATCAAGCTTAGATTCTACGGGTGCAAACAGCGGGCACATGAGAGTATAAGGGACTATGCCCTGAACCTACAAGAGGCCCTGAGGGCCATTAAGCAGACCGACCCTGACGGCGTGGGAGACGAGGACAGGCTGTTAACTGAACAATTTATAGAGGGTTTATATTGCAATGCCCACCGAACCCAGTTGCGGGCAATGGCCTTACAGGACCCTCATCTGGGATTTGCACAGTTCAAGGACAGAGCCATCCGGGTGCTCCGAGAACCGGCACCAGGTGGCGTTGTGACCCACAGACGCCCCACTACCACTTACCACCTTGTCGGCAGGGCCTGTTTGAGCTGATGCGCAGGCTTTGAACAATGACTCGGCTCCAGACCTGCACCATCAGGTCCAAGAGCTAGCTAAAAGCGTTGCTGCGCTATCCCGAACTGTACAGTCTTTACAGGTTTCCACTCCAGGGAAGATCCAGCTGGCATCCGGACCGGAGGACATCCCGTGGCGTCGACCAAGGAGGACCCCACCGGCCAGAGGAAGACCCAGCGACCGATACAACGAGGACGGACAACCCATCTGCCGCCGCTGCAATCAACCCGGACATATGGCAAGGTGCTGTCCTTTAAACGGGCACAACCTAGGGTAGAGGGCCAACCCCTAGGAAAAAGATCATCAGGCCCATCGAACTGGCGCGACAAATATGTGGGCGGACGTCCAGTCTTGCCTGTGGTACTGGATGGCATTCCTATGAGTGCCCTACTGGACACCGGATCACAGGTCACCACCATCCCGTACGTGCTCTTCAAGCAGTACTGGAATGACTCGGATATTACCCGCTACCCTGACGACGATTTGAGTATCATCGCCAGCAATGGTCAGCCCGTGCCACAGATCGGATTTAAAGAGGTGACCATTAAAATTGGAAGAGTTGAACTGGCAGCACAGGGACTGATCATTGTAGACATTGACAAACACGAGAGTCACCCAAAGATAACTCTAGGAACTAATGTAATTGAAAATTGTCTTGCAGAGGTGATTTTCCTTTTACAGCAGGTTGCCAAGAACGCCAGCTCCGGCGAGCAGCGAGCGCTCCAAAAAGAGATCCGGGCACTGATGCGACGGCAACAGGTGGAACTCTCCGGCGGTGAGATTGGTAGCGTGAGAATGTGTGACCCTTTCCCTATTGCCATGCCCCCAAAAAGTGAAATGATGATTTGGTGCCGGGCAGCTATTGGTCTGAGAGGTAGAGATTACCAGGCAATGGTAGAACCAGTTTACTCAGACAGTAGGCCCACCATCTTGACAGCACGGGGGGTGGTTAATGTACGCCATGGGAGGGTGCCCGTTCGCATAATCAATATCGGGAAGAGGGAAGTGTACCTGCCCCGGTATGCCACGCTAGCCAAATTATATGCCATTAACCAAAATGCTATACAATCTGTGGAACCCTTGCCTCCATCTCACCCGGAGGAAGGTAACGGCTCTAAGAAAACAATGGAGGACTGGTGTCAGCAACTACATTTGGGTACTGACTCCACTCCCTCACACCAGAAACAGGGAGTCTATCGGGTGGTTCAAGAGTACGAGAGAGTGTTTAGTAAACACCCGTTAGACTTCGGGCGAGTCAAGGGGGTAGAACACCACATCCCCACGGGAGACCATCCTCCCATAAAAGAGAGGTATCGACCCGTACCCCCTGCACACTACCAACACGCCAAGGGGATGCTTAGAGACATGAAGGAGGCTGGGGTGATCAGGGATAGCTGTAGCCCCTGGGCAGCTCCACTAGTCTTAGTCAAAAAGAAAGACAACACCATGAGGATGTGTGTAGATTACCGGAAAATCAACCGTATCACACACAAGGATGCGTACCCCTTACCAAAGGATAGAGGAGTCTTTGGCTGCTTTAAGATCTGCTAACTTCTTCTCTACCTTGGATCTCACTAGTGGGTACTGGCAGGTTCCTGTAGCAGAGGCGGACCGGGAGAAGACCGCATTCACCACCCCGATGGGACTTAGCGAGTTTACCTGTATGCCGTTCGGACTCTGCAACGCACCAGGAACCTTCCAACGATTAATGGAGTGCTGTCTGGGCCACAGAAACTTCGAGACGGTCCTGTTGTACCTGGACGATGTCATCGTATATTCTAAGACTTATGAGGACCACCTGAAACACCTGGCGGAAGTGTTCGAAGCTCTGGCAAGCTACGGCCTAAAGGTGAAACCCTCCAAGTGTCACCTCCTGAAACCAAAGGTGCAGTACCTGGGACACGTGGTGAGCGCTGATGGAGTGGCTCCCGACCCTGATAAGATCACCGCAATTAAGGAATGGCCAAGTCCCTCCAGTGTAAAGGAAGTGCGGCAGTTCCTCGGGTTGGTAGGCTACTACCGCAGGTTCATCCTCGGTTTCACCAAAAAGGCAGCTCCTATGCAAGACCTCCTGATAGGCCAGTCCCGGAAGGCCAAGAACCAGAAGCCGCCCTTCAGATGGGAGAAGTTGGAAGAAGAGTCCTTCCGCCAGCTGAAGATGGCCCTCACGGGGGATGAAATCCTGGCGTACCCGGATTACAGCCAGCCCTTTATCCTCTACACCGACGCAAGTAACATCGGGCTAGGAGCCGTGCTGTCCCAGATCCAGCAGGGGAAAGAGCGAGTAATCGCTTACGCCAGCCGAAAACTGCGACCCACCGAAAGAAACCCTGAGAATTACAGCTCATTTAAGCTAGAGTTCCTGGCAGTGGTGTGGGCAGTCACCGAACGCTTTAAGCACTACCTCGCTTCTTCCCGGTTCGTCGTGTACACGGATAACAACCCGTTGACACACCTGGACACGGCAAGACTCGGTGCCCTAGAGCAGAGATGGATGGCCCGCCTGTCCAACTACGAGTTCACCATCAAATACCGGGCAGGACGCTCCAATACCAACGCGGACGCCCTGTCCAGGATGCCAAACCTACCGGACGTAGGAGAAGATCCAGAGGGACTGGAAGAAGTCGAACTCCCCGCGTTTCACCGTCATGGGACTATCCAGTATTCCCATCGGGTAAGGAGTAAGCAAGGCGCTACGCTTAACCCCTTACCTCACTACAACTGGGCGGAAACGCAGGACAGTGACCCTGCCGTCCGGCTGGTGAAGGAGATGCTGACTCGGCCAGAGGCTCGCCTTGACCCAGACGCTCCGGAGGAAGCCAAGCAACTGTGGGCAGAAAAGAGTAGACTGTTCCTTTACAAGGGGAAGTTGTGCCGCAGAATGGTTAACTCCCGGACGCATGAACTAATCTGGCAAGTAGTGGTGCCACGAAGAGACGCAGCCATGGTGATGGAGGCATACCACGACGGGGCTGGACACTTCGGATGGAAGAAGCTGGAGTTCCTGCTGCGCGAGCGGTTCCACTGGGTAGGCATGAGGGGAACCATCGAGAGGTGGTGCAGAGACTGTGGCCCGTGCAACCTAAGAAGGAAGGACCGTGCCAGCCAGAAGACTCCCCTGCAGTCCATCGTCACCCGGCAGCCGTTGGAACTGGTAGCCTTGGATCATGTAAAACTGACCCCAAGCAGAAGTGGCTACGTCTACGCACTAACCATCGTGGATCACTACTCCCGGTTCTTGGTTGTCGTCCCCGTCAAGGACTTAACAGCTCGAACAGCAGCTAGAGCCTTCCAGCAGCATTTCTGCCGTCCACACGGGTACCCGGACCAAGTGTTGACAGACCAGGGTCCTGCCTTTAGCGGAGGTCTTCCAAGAATTCTGCACTCTGTATGGCTGCCGGAAGATAAGGACGACACCCTATCATCTGCAAACTAATGGACTTTGTGAGAAAATGAACCAGGTGGTAATGGATCTTCTGAAAACGTTGCCCCTGGAAGAACGCGGTCTGTGGCCTGAGAAGCTGCCCGATCTGGTGGACCTATACAACCACATCCCGGTAGGTTCCACCAACTGTACCCCGGCTTACCTAATGAGGGCGAGACCTGGTAAGTTACCTGTTGACCTGGAAATGGGAGTCCTGACACCCGAGGACACTTCACCAGAAGCAGACTGGGACACAGAGAGGCAGCAGCAGTACCGGAGAGTACAGGAGAGCGTGGAGCGAAGTTTCTGTCAGGCTAGGGAAAGACAAGAGAAAACTTACAACCAGTATGCTCCCGCTGTTCCCCTGGTACCCGGAGAGCAGGTCTTGAAGAGAAAAAGACGGCTCCACAAATTGGACGACCAGTGGGAGAAGGACCCGTACACCGTACTGCCCTCAAGCCACGACAACCCAAAGGTCTGTACCATCAGTAAAGACGGAGGGGAAACCACAACCATTGTATCCCGGGATCACCTGAAGAAGTGTCCCGAACAGCTACGGAACCCTGAAGAGGAACAAGAAGACCCTCGACCCGTAGAGGAAAGGGAAGACATGGTTAGTACTGTGCTCAGAGACTTCCCTCGGTCTTGGACTCAAGTCAATGGCGCAGTTGTGGTACCCGTACTCACCTTCCTCCAACCAGCATCCCAAGCACCTACGGAGCGACAGGTAGAGCTGGAAGAGCAGCCGGTCCAGGAGGCAGAAGACTCCCCACAAGCAGAACAGGAGGATCAACCCTCTGCTTATAGTGAGCCTGCCGTACCCCTAGTGAGCCAAAGAGCCGGTAGACAGCTGCCCAGTTTACCCTTGACAGCTCCTACACCCTGTAGTTCAGGGCTAGACAGTCAGCTCCGTAGGTCCACTAGGGCCACTAGAGGCCAGTTACCCGCACGTTGGAGGATTTGAAATGTATAAATTGTTTTATTTGTGGTTACCTGTTTTTCTTGTTGCTTGTGTATAATTATGTGTTTCTAGTTGTTTATAGGAGTCTTTGGTGGATTTACCGGGAATCCTGTGTACATAGTTGGAGCGTAACCCAGGACGGACTAAAGACTGTTAAGGACTCGGGGCAGGACAGACCCCTACCTGGTTACGTCTCCCTGTTTTGGTGAAATGGACACCTTGCTTTCTTCAAAGACTGCACCCGGTTACGGACATGCCGTGACCACCTTTATGTGTTTCTTTATTGTATTGTTATTGTTATACCTTGTTATGTTTTTCCAAAAATATGTTTAGTCCCGGAGTACTAAATTTCACTAGGGGGGAATGTGACACCCCAGGGGTCTGGTTGCCACAGTGATAGAGATATTACGTCTGAGAGCAGGTGGGAGGTCTCTTGGTCAGGGATCCTATGCATGCCACACCTCCTGCCCAGTCCTGGGAGGGGAAGAACTTCCCCTATATAAACCTAGGGCTGAGGCAGGGTGAGTGAGTAGAGAAGAAGTAGAGACAGAGAAAAGAAGCAAATATAGGAACAGAACATCAGGAGCTCTGTGGGAGCAGTGTTACAAGGAGTCAGGGGCTGGCAGCTGCAGAGCTCGCCCTGACTGAGAAGTATCACCGGACCCGGAGTCCGAGGCTGTGGGGACTAATCTCTACCCAGCAGCAGAAACCGACCGGCAGGGGATTGCAGGTCCTCTGGCCCAGAAACCCGAAGGCACGGTCACACGCGTGGGACCAGCACTGCCATCGTGGAACCGGAAGCCATTAGAAGGCCCCGAGTCACCGGCCATACGGGTGAGCACCACACGGTACACTCAGGGACGTGGGCTACTTTTACCCGCCTCTAGCAAGGTAGCCAGAAGAGTACAGTTAGTTGGGAAGGCATACAACTCCGCCTGGCCAGGGGAGATCCCATCTGCTCAAGGACTGACCAGGCCCCGATTGCTAGCAAGTACTCCGGGAGGGTCTATCTTTGTTACCAGTAAAGACCCTGAACTACACCGCATCGTCTCTGAGTGGTTCCTGCTACCCCCATCATCCACGTCGGCTGCCCTGAGGCCATACCCCTCCCGTTGGGGGTTATACCATCCACGCTGCACCATCCTTCCACCGGCCTCAGCGGTCTGCCCTGCAGCGGCAGCTCCATAGCTGCATTCAACGGGTGGCGTAGTCATCCACCATCTACTGCTAATAGACTGCCACTTAGTCTGACTCCCTGGGCACGGACCGGGTCACCGCCACGAGACTACTACCCCCATCTGATCCGGCTCCGGGTAGGCTCCCGCGTGCGCAACGCTGCGCGACTCAGGCCCAGGGGTGCGTCACAGCCACCTGTATTTTGTTGAAGCAGTGTACACTTGGTCGCTGACAAATACCATACTGTTAAGCGACTGTCTTCAACTTTGGCCATCAGACATTATCCCTTATGACTGCCCTAATAATCCAGCAATTATTGTGAGTGTTTCAAATATTACACTCCATTTAAAGTATTGCAGTTGAGGGTTCAAACCTATTCTCAGTTGACCGCTGACAAATAGCATATCTGCGAACAATGTTGTCAGAGTATTATGCCACTTTTGTGGACTGACATAAAAAAATCATACAAAAAACAAGCTAAAATGGAAAAAATGTTAAGAAACATTCTTTCCAGGGTAATGACTTGTATATAAGGCCAAAGAAATAAAAAAAATAAAGTTATGGACTGTGGAAGACATTTATGTGACCAGAATGAACACTCATCTGTAGCTTGTGATGATACCACCTAGCAGCAGCACCTGTTCCTATTGTAAATGCATCTAACAGCGTTATCGATAGGGAATAGAATGGATTTTATATTTTTTTGGGGAGCATCAGCAGCACGTAGTATAAGGCAATAAGACCTTGCTGGATCGGTGTAATACGCTATCCACTCTGCGATACCTCACACGTAAAATAATTTCAGATAAGACAGTTAATATTCTAGAATATAAAATCTATTTGAATTGTCCTTCCCATTATTGAGTGTGTTTCCTATACTGTTATTACATATTCAACAATTTAGAGGGCTGCCAAAAATTAGGACGCACTCCAATACACAATTGAAGAGTCGTAAAAATAAATAAATAAATAAATAAATAAATAAATAAAAACACAGTAGGATCTTTCTTTAGTATAAAAAACAGACTCGCCAATGTAGCCTTAATGTAATCACATTGTTTAGCTCCTGCACCTCCAACTCCAGTTTGGCCTCCATCTCCGAAATGACCACATCCGTCACAAGCTGCAAGCACTGCCTTGGCAAAGCGGCAACAGGCTGTGCTGCAGATAACATGCTTAATGCTTAGGTGACAAACCGCCCACCGCTGCAGAGTTGTTGAAAGATGTAACACAGCAGCCTGATCTATGGCTCTCACAACTGAACATACAGCTAGGCATGGTCGTGTGTGACAATGGGCAGAACATGTTGGCGGAGAAGTGACAGCCGGAGTAGATATGGTTTCCTTCTATGCCAGTCATTTCACCGAGCTAAAGAATATGGCTGTGGTGAAATACAACTCTCACTGAGAAGCAGTGTCAGATTGAAAAACATTGGGCCCACCAGAGGATTTGATTCTGAGGGCCCAACTTTCTACCCCACCCAAGAGCCCTGTAGCTGCTGCACAGTTTGCGCTATCATGAACTCTCCTGATGGAGAAGCCAGGATTCTCTGGTGGGACCGTCCAACCCTGCCGACAAGCAGCCCTGGCTAAGAAAAGTGTGTGGGAAGGTTCCCGGACACTCTATAGCTGTTTTTTTTTACTGTGGACTGGCTCCGTACCGTCCCTGGCCACATTTATCTATCCACGTGTTTGTGGTTAGGCGGACCCTCCCAGTAAGTGCACTGGGGAGGGCACGAGTGATTTTCTGGGACCCGCGCTTGTGGAAGGCAGAAACGATACTGGGAGAAATAGTGGTAGCTGGGGACCGAGTATGGACCCCAGCCATGAGGTTGTGGAAAGCATCCGCCTCCACAAGCCTAAAGAGCAACATTTCAAGTGCAAGCAGTCCAGAAATGTGGCAGTTTAGGATTGCAGCCTGTGGGTGGTTGGCTGCATACTTGCTCTTGCATTCCAAGTAACACAAAGCTAAAGGAGATGGACGATCCAACCATCATGAATAATTTAGTCGTTGTCTAGGAGACCGAGCACAATATTAACCCAGTGACATGCGTCAGTTAGATGTACCGTCTACTGTACTGTGTACTGGCCACATTCACTTGTCTATGCACTTAAGTGCACTGGGAAGGGCACAGGTAATGTTCTTTGACTCGTGCTTGTGGAAGGCAGAGGCAATACCAGGAGAAATAGTGGCTGCTGGGGACAGAATATGGACACCCGGCCAACCCCACCATGAGGTTTTGGAAAGCTTCTGCCTCGACAAGCCTAAAAGACAACATTTCAAATGCAAGCAGTCCAGAATTGTGGCAGTTTAGTATTGCGGCCTGTGGATGGGTGGGTGGCTGTATGCATACTTGCTCTTGCATTCCAAGGACTGTGGTAGGGACAACTGAATGCTGCAAAGGGACAAGGATGTTGACGGTGATGGTTGCAAGTCTGCAATGACAGGTGCAGAGCGGGAGGCGTCTTTGCATGTGTCATGGACAGGGGAATGGCATGCACTCACAACAGCGAAAGAGGCAGTGATGTCACCCGCAGACACTGTTTCTGGACCTTGGTGTTCCGCCCAGCTAATCAGGTGCTTTGCTCGCATGTGCCTGAGCATGCTGGTGGTGGCTAGGCTGGTATTTTTGGTGCTCTTTCTGATTCTGACCTGGCAGATGTTGCAAATGGCCTTTCTGGGGTTATCTAAACAGTCTTTAAAAAGGAACTAGACTCGGTAAGACCTTACAGTTGTACTGGCAACTTCCGTTGTGTTGGTGTTCCGGTGAGCAATTGCCCGCCTTGTATCTGTGGCTACCACACTGCTTGTTCCTGCCTATTGTGGTGCTGCACCTCCCTCCACCTGTGTGCTGCTGTCCTCGCTCTACATATCCCTTTGCCAGGTTGGGTTAGTGACTTCATCGTCCATTGCTTCGTTTTCCACTTCCGCATCCTGGTCCTCCTTCTGACTTTCTGTCCATTGTATCTCATCATTATCCACCTCTTGCGCCAGTATTTGCACTTTCTCACAGTCACCTTCGGGGGACCATGGCTGCTCAAATCGCTACTTATGATTTTCTGCTGCCCTGCTCGAAGCTGGCCGGTCGAGAAGCCCAAATTTATCGATGGAAAAGTGAACAGCTCTTGGGGTAACCCTGGACTGTAATCTCTCCTTCAAGCCACATATCCAAGCTCTTTCCACTTCCGAGCGGACCGAGCGAGAGGCCAGAATCTATGAATGGAAAGAAGAACAAAACAGCTCTTCGGAGTGTCCAAGTGTGGGATCACTTGTCTCAGGGCACTCGGAATGGTGGGAGGAAGGAGGATCAGGGTGAGGAAGATGCCGACTTCAAGTAAAAAAATATCTCCCTGATCTGCACATTCCTCAACAACGAATCTAGTGCACGCATTCACTAGTGCACGCATTCATCATCTCCCTTCTCGACGACTGCAACCTCCTGCTCTGTGGCCTCTCTTCTAACATTCTGGCATTCCTCCAATCTATCCTAAACTCTGTTGCCCGACTAATCCAACTGTCCCCTCACTAATGCCTGGCCTCTCCTCTCTGTCAATCCCTTCACTGGCTCCAGTTCAAAATCCTAACCTTGGCATGCAAAGCTATTCACAATCTGTCTGTGACCTAGTCTCCCGGTACTTACTTGCACCCAACCTCCGATCCTCACAAGATATCTTTCTCTACTCCCCTCTTACCTCCTCTTCCCACAATCGCATACAAGATTTTTCCCGTATATCCCCTTTCTCTGGAACTCTCTACCCCACCATTTCTGACTCTCGCCTACTGTTGATACATTTAAAAGGAAGTTGAAGACCCACCTCTTGCGACATGCGTACAACCTGCAGTAACCCTTGCTCCACCATACGCCTGCAAAACTAGCTCTATCGTCACCTACTGTTTCCTCACCCATGCCTTGTAGAGTGTAAGCCCTCGCGGGCATGGTCCTCTCCCCTCCTGTACCAGTCGCTGTCACAGTTTTGTTCAAGATTATTGTAATTGTTTTTGCGATGTATTCACCTTTTTCACATGTAAAGCGCCATGGAATAAATGGCGATAAAGTATTAATAATAATGTGATACAGACTCACATTTACTGAGACTGGACCATGTGGAACACAGGGTGGTGGTGGTGGTGGCAAACTGACTGGAAACTTTATCTACTATCCAACCAGCAACCTTTTCACACTACTCTGGCTTCAATAGTGGTGTTCCGCGGCCCCCTAGAAATTGGGACAGGAAGGTAGTTCAACATGATGTGGGTGTTTGTTGTGCTCCCTCAGCAGGCACAGTTTCATCTTGCCTACGGCCTCTGTGTGCACTATCACCATCACCATAACATCCACTTCCCCATCCCTTGACACACACCTTGCCCATTTCAAATGGAGTTTAAGATTTGTCACGTTGCCAAAAATTTCTATTGTTACCGCAGTAATACAGTATAGGATCACGTCTAATGAGATGACCACAGTTTTAGGCAGTGCCCTGGGAGTCAGAGATGCTTCCAGGGGTCTTCCCCATGCTGTTCCCATGTCACACACCACATGGCTAGATAAGGTTGTAAAATGTTAAAATGACATTTCCCGGTGAATGCATTGTCTTTGTTGAAAGCAATGCAAAAGTGCAAAAACGCATCAAAAACGCTACGTGTGAACATAGCGCAAGGTGTGGAGGAGCATTTTTGTTTTTGGTTATTTATTTTGCCCTATGTACAAGTCATTACCCTGGAAAGGATGTTCCTTAACATATTTCCCTGGAAAATCCATTTAGTTTTCGTTTTTGTATGTTTTATTGTGAGTCTGTAAAAGTGGCGTAATACTCTGACAATGTTGTTGACAGCAGTGACCTGGGAGTCATAAATGCTTCCAGGGGTCTTCCCCATGCTGTTTCCATTTCATTTGAGCACTGTTCCCAGCGATTTGGACAATTTTTAGGCCCTCTGCAGACTGCCGGGGGAAGCCGCCGGAAAAATGCGAGTTTCCCATAGACTTAGAGCACCCGAGTATTCCAATTTGCTCGAATCGAACAACAAGTACCCGATCACTAATAGGGAACAGAGGCAAGTGAAAATGAGGTCCAGTGTGTGGTCATATTTGTGAGTGGCTGCAGAAGACCATTGAGCAAGGCCAAAGGAGGAAGTGAGGGATAGAAGCTTAGAGACAGATGAGTGGAAAGTGTCAATGAGGATGTTAAAGTCACCCATGATGATAGTGGGGATGTCAGCAGAAAGGAAGTGAAGAAGGCAGATGGTGAAGTGGTCAAAAAAGGTGGTGGGATTCCCTGGGGGGCGGTAAATGACAGCCAGTTGGAGGTGGAATAGATGCACACACAATGCACCTCAATAGAGCCCTATTCTTCTTAGACCTTAATACAGCGGGTGACAATAGGTGAAAAGTTTGAAGCGGAAATAAAGCACAAAGGAAAATTAAAGCACAATAGACCACAATAGATTTGGCTCTGTTCTTTTTACTACATTAAGATAACAGAGTTATATTTGACAAGTTTCCTGCCATAGAAGAATTCTGTTTATACAACCTAACACTGTTAAAAATATCTGTATACATTTGTTTTAATGATGAAAAAACATGCAGACAAAAATAGATACTTTAATACAAACAATTTAGCTTTAATACTCTCTGCAAATGGTAATAATATTCAAATGCAAATATTTGGAGAAAATGATGCAGTAAAAGCTACACAGCAGTCAAAAAATTTATGCAACTGTAAAAATAACCTACATTGCTGACATAAGTACATTTTCCCTTCCTTCTACGGCATAAATGACATTCCAAAGTTTTGCATCAAAGTTCCTGAGTTTTTGAAGTGCTATATAACAGCAAATTTTGTTTCAAAACCTTTTTTTCTTTTAATATTACATTGTAAGGAAAACAAATGAAGGATAAAATAAAGAAACTGTGCAATGTTTTAAACGTAGTAAACTATAGTATAATTTAATAAAGAAGTCCATTAACCCCTTTACGACATAGGGCGTATTAGTACGTATCTGTGCCCTGGGCCTTATGGACCAGATACGTATTAATACGCCCTATCTTTAATGCGGCACCGCGACCGAAGTCGCGGTGACAGCATTAAAATTCCGGTGCCATCTTACCTTAGGGTAGATGGCACCGGCATCTCGGGGGTGTCACCGCCCCTTCCCACCCACAATCGCTGTGATTGGCTGTTCAATTCTGAACAGCCAATCACAGCATTTCCCAATGTTTCCGGCAATCAGATTGCCGGAAACAGTGATGTGCAGCCTAGGATCGGTGCTCTTGGAGCACCGATCCTAGGCTGTCGCCTAGTAACCCCAGCCCTCTCCCCAAACTGCTAGGATCGGTGCGATAGCCGATTGAATCGATCGCACCGATCACAGCGGGACCGCGCGCTAACAGGGCGGTCACGGGGCGGTGACCGGCTTGTGACCTGCCTGTCACCTCCCCATGACCCCCTGTGATGTAATAGAAGCCCCAGCCAGCTCTGATTGGAGCGATCGATGATGACATCGATCGCTCCAATCAGAGTACCTGAACACAGGTGACAGGGCGGTCACAGGGCGGTGACCGGCTTGTGACCTGCCTGTCACCTCCCTGTGATCCCCAGTGATGCTGCCCAGTAGAGATGAGCGGTGTTCGACTAGAACTGTTCGCCAATCTCAAATTCGAGCTGTTTTGGGCGGTGTTCGAGTTGTTCGACGAACCCGAACGATTTGCAAAAAATTCGGCTGTTCGAGGTTATGTTCGATAACTGTTCGTGCACCAAAAGCGTGTCCTGCATGTCTGGCGCTATTTAGAGCACCAATCATGCAGGGATTGTCTGCCACTCACTGTAATGCCACAGCCATGGTGGTTGTGGCATTACAGTGATTGCCCAAATCGATGGGAACAGTGCCAACAGTGAAACATGAAAAGCCGGCAATTCAGCAGCGGCATACACCGGTACCCGACAATTTAGAACCGAAAGAATAGAGCTTCACACATAGATTAGATAGATATAAACATGTCAGCCACATATATACGAAGTACAGTGAAAGTGCTGCTTACTGTACTTGTCATTTAGCGTAAATGATTTATCAAAAAAAATAATAGTGTTTTCATGCACCGTCTCTTTAAAAAAGCCGGCCGGCAATTCAGCAGCGGTACCCGACAATTTATAACAGGCAGAATAGAGCTTCACACATAGATTAGATAGTGCAGGAGAATTCTCCCACGCTGTCAGTGACGTGCATAAGGTGAGCTCATGTCCAATGAACTCAGCTCACCTCCTGCACGTCACTGACAGCGTGGGAAAATTCTCCTGCAATCAGCGCTTCAGCGTGAGAATTTTCCCACGCTGTCAGTGACGTGCATGAGGTGAGCCGAGTTCATTGGACATGAACTCGGCTCATCTGGATGTCGGTCCAGCCTGTCATCTCGATGTAGCAGAGCTGAAGCTGTCGTGGGAACCATGGAAAGGTAAGGATGAGGTTGCTTTATTATTTTTCTTTTATTGCAGGAGATCGTTGGCTTCAGCTGGAATGGGCGTGATGGTAAGTATGGTTTAATTTAGAACAATAAAGGATTGTGTCTTTATTTCAATTAAAGGACTTTATTCTGGGTGTTTGTGTTTTTTTTAACTTTGACTATGGGGTTAGTAATGGGGGTGTCTTATAGACGCCTCTCCATTACTAACCTGGGCTTGATGTCAGCTGGCATTATAAGCTGACATCAACCCCAACCCTATTACCCCCTGCCACCGCACCAGGGCAGCGTGGAAGAGCGAGGCTAAGTGCCAGAATTGGCGCATCCTATGAATGCGCCATTTCTGGGGCGGCTGACGGCTGGTGTTTCTAGCCTGGGAGGGGGCCAATATTCATGGCTCCCTTCCTGGGCTATTAATATCAGCCCCCAGCTGTCTGCCTAGCCTTTGCTAGCTATTAAATTAGGGGGGACCCCACGTCATTTTTTTGGGGGGGTCCCCCATTTTAATAGCTAGTAAAGGCTATGTATTCAGCTGGGGGCTGATATTAGTAGCCTGGGAAGCTCCGTGGGTATTACCCCCTTCCCAGGCTTCAAACATCTGCCCCAGCTGTCTGCTTAACCTCCGCTAGAGCCTAAAATTAAGGGGAACCCCACGCCAATTTTTTTAATAATAAATCCTTTATTTTAATACTAAATGACAAGTACAGTAACCAACACTATCACTGTACTTCATATATATGTGACTGACATGTTTCTATCTATCTAATCTATGTGTGATGCTCTATCTTTCTGTTCTAAATTGTCGGGTACCGCTGCTGAATTGCCGGCCGGATTTTTTAAAGAGACAGTGCATGAAAACACTATTATTTTTTTAAATAAATCCTTTACACTAAATGACAAGTACAGTAAGCAACACTATCACTGTACTTATTATATATGTGACTGACATGTTTCTATCTATCTAATCTATGTGTGAAGCTCTATTCTTTCTGTTCTAAATTGTCGGGTACAGATGCTGAATTGCCGGCCGGCTTTTTTAAAGAGACGGTGCATGAAAACACTAATATTTTTTTTAATAAATCCTTTACACTAAATGACAAGTGCAGTAACCAACACTGTCACTGTGCTTCTTATATGTGTGACTGACATGTTTCTATCTATCTAATCTATGTGTGATGCTCTATTCCTTCTTGTCTAAATTGTCGGGTACCGGTGTATGCCGCTGCTGAATTTGCCGGCCGGCTTTTTTAAAGAGAGTGTCTTCTGAGCAGTTTGTCAGCTTTTGGACACCTTTGCAGGTGTTTTCTATGTGTTTCTATGTGTTTTTGTTTGCCTGCCATTGGTTTTAACGGTGTTCGACGGTGTTCTAAGGTGTTCGACGAACAGTTCGACGAACAGTTCCTCGAACATCCCGGTGTTCGACGAACCGAACCAAACCCGAACACTACGGGGGTGGCTCAACACTACTGCCCAGGCCCCAGCCATCTCTGATTGGTGCGATCGATGTCATCATCGATCGCACCAATCATAGTACCTGACCGGGTGGTGACCGGCCTGTGACCTGCCTGTCACCACCCTGTCACCCCCCTGTGACCACCCTGCAGATCCTCACGCTATGTGAGGATTTCTACAGAGCGGTCACGTCTGATCTGCGCTGTGCTGGGCCTTGTAGTGCCACAGAATCTTCTGTTACACTACAAGACCATTCTCCTACCTGCTCCTGTCGCTGCTGCTGCTCCGGCATCCTGCTGCGGTCTCCAGGGTCCTGGATCTCCTGCTCCGGCGTCCTGCTGCGGTCTCCAGGGACCTGCAACTCCTGCTCCAGCGTCCTGCTGCGGCCTCCAGGGTCCTGCATCTCCTGCTCCGGCGTCCTGCTGCGGTCTCCAGGGTCCTGCATCTCCTGCTCCGGCGTCCTGCTGCGGTCTCCAGGGTCCTGGATCTCCTGCTCCGGCGTCCTGCTGCTGTCTCCAGGGTCCTGGATCTCCTGCTCCGGCGTCCTGCTGCTGTCTCCAGGGTCCTGGGTCTCCTGCTCCGGCGTCCTGCTGCAGTCTCCAGGGTCCTGGATCTCCTGCTCCGGCATCCTGCTGCTATCTCCAGGGTTCTGGATCTCCTGCTCCGGCGTCCTGCTGCTGTCTCCAGGTTGCTGGGTCTCCAGCTCCTTATCCTGCTGCTGCGGATCCTGCTTCAGAGCCTCTTCCAGAACCTGCTGCTGATCCTGCTGAAAGAAGAACAGAGAAGACTTTGGTAAGTCCATCTATGTTGTCCCCTCATCCACCCCTCTCCTCCTCTCCCCCACTCCTCCTCTCCCCCCTCCTTTTACCCCCAATCCTCCTCCCCCCCCAGATTTTTTTTTTTTCGTGCGTCCTTTTTCTTGTCCCTGTCAATTCTCCCCTCCCACCTTTGCACCACATCTGCGCACACACCCAGCAGCTGCCGAGAGTTGATTGGTGACATAGTTCACCGATCCGCACTCGTGCTCGCTGTTTGCACCACCTACCGTAGTTCCTTTTTTTCTCTTTTTTTTTTCAGAAAAAAAAAGTTCACACCAAGCACACTGACACACACACACTCTAAATAAAGTACTGACACACACGCACCACATGCACAAGAAAAAAATGTCCGGCTCATCCCGAACTCGCTATTCAGCGGAGGAGGCATACGCTATTGTTGCCTCCGACACTGAGACTGACAGCGAGGGCGAGGATCCCACATTTCTTTATTTTTCTGACGCCTCATCGTCCTCCTCTTCCTCCTCTTCTTCCTCTTCTTCCTCCTCAGGTGCCGCTGGACCGCCCCGCAGTCGTCGCAGGAGAGAAGATATTCCAGCGCCCCCCACTACTGACCCCATATGGACCTCGCCCCCGAAAATTTTGAGCCACTGATTCCTGATTTCGTGGCAGAATTAGGAATCAAGCTTGACACCACAGGCCTCACAGAAATAGACTTTTTCAAAGTCTTTTTCTCTGAGGATTGTATAAACCTCATGGTGGGCCAAACTAATTTGTATGCTCATCAATTTTTGGAACAAAACCCCTCTTCATCATTTTCTAACTGGTCTCCTGTAGACGCAGAAGAAATTATGAAGTTTTGGTGCCTGGTCCTTCATATGGGCATCCTGAAAAAACCAGAGGTTCGGCAATACTGGAGTGTTGACGTTTTGTATAACACTCCAGTGTTCCGAATGGTCATGACCCGGACACGTTTTGAGGCCATCCACAAGTTCTTGCATTACCAAGATAATGCAAGGTGTCCTGCACGCGATGACCCGAACTTTGATCGTCTTTTCAAAGTTCGGCCGGTCATCGAGCACTTCAACAACAAGTTTGGTGAAGTGTACGTGCCCCAAAGGGACATCTGCGTGGATGAGTCCTTAATTTCTTTTAAGGGGCGGCTTGGATTCCGGCAGTACCTGCCCAGTAAAAGGTCCAGGTACGGGATCAAGCTGTATAAACTTTGTGAGAGTACCTCAGGGTACACTCACAAGTTTAGAGTTTATGAAGGGAAGGACTCCCAGATTGAACCCCCTGAATGCCCCCCTGTTCTGGGAGTGAGTGGGAAAATTGTGTGGGACTTGGTGCACCCACTGCTGGATAAAGGTTATCACCTGTACGTGGATAACTCTTCAAGTCCCTCTCTGCGTGACATACCGCAGCTTGCGGTACTGTCTGCAAAAATCAGAAAGGCCTCCCAAAGACGCTAATTGGGCAGCTGCTCAGAAGGGGTGAGAGCAGAGCCCAATGTAGCGACCACCTGTTGGTGGTCAAGTACAAGGACAAGAGGGATGTCCTTCACTTGACCACTATACATGGTGATGGCAGCACCCTCAGCACTGTAAGAGGTTCCACTACACAGGTCGCCAAAAAGACTGTGTAGTGGGGTACAACAAGTACATGGGGGGAGTTGATCTCTCCGATCAAGTCCTCCAGCAGTACAGTGCTTTGAGAAAGGCCAAGGTATGGTATAAGAAGCTGGCCGTGCACATTGTTCAGATGGCAATGCACAACCCTTTCCTTCAGTCAAAATGTGCAGGCCAGACTTCTGCGTCATACCTTCACTTCCGGGAGACATTTATCAAGGCCCTGATATTTGGCAGTGGTGGCGGAGCGGGCCCCACTACTTCTGGAACTGAAGGACCTCGAATTGTACCGGGCCAGCATTTCCCGGGGCAGATCCCTCACAGCGGAAAAAAGGTAAATCACAAAAGAAGTGCTGAGTGTGTTACCGAAGGGGAATACGCAAGGACACCATTTACCAATGTGACACCTGCACCGACAAACCTGGCCTCTGCATGGAAGATTGCTTCAAAAGGTACCATACTTCCATGGACTATATGACAGCTGACGTAGTGTTTGTCAGGTTGTCATACTTCAGTTGTGTAGTGTCTGTCAGGTTGTCCTACACAACTGTCGTATAACACTACATTATAAAATTGACAAATCAGGTATCCGTTAAAAATATGGGGCACTTGTTGGGCATTTCCACTGTTTAGGCACATCAGGGGCTCTGAGAACGTGACATGATGCCGCAGACCATTCCATCAAAGTCTGTATTCCAAAGCGTCACTACTTCACTTCCGAGCCCTGACATGCGCCCAAACAGTAGTTTTCTCTAACACGTGAGGTATCAGCGTACTTAGGAGAAATTGCACAACAAAGTTTGGGGTCCAATTTCTCTTAGTACCCTCGTGAAAATAAAAATATTGTGGCTAAAATAGCGTTTTTGTAGAAAAAAAAAATGATTTTTTTTTTCACAGCTCTACGTCATAAACCTTTGCAAAACACTTGAGGGTTCAAAGTGCTCACCACACATCTAGATAATTTCCCTGAGGGGTCTAGTTTCCAAATGGGGTCACTTATGGGGGAGCTTCAATGTTTACGCACACAGGGGCTCTCCAAACGCGACATGGCGTCCGCTAAAAAATTGGAACCATGTCGCGTTTTGAGAGCCCCTGTGAGCCTAAACATTGGAGCTACCTCACAAGTGACCGCATTTTGGAAACTAAACCCCCCAAGGCACCTATCTAGATGCATAGTGAGCACTTGGAACTCCTAGGTGCTTCACAAATTAATCCGTAAAAATAAAAAAGTGTTTTTTTTCCACTTTTTCATTTGTACAAATCAATTTGTGAAGCACCTGGGGGTTCCAAGTGCTCACTATGCATCTAGATAGGTTCCTTGGGGGGTACAGTTTCCAAGATGGGTTCACTTGTGGGGGAGCTCCAATGTTTAGGCACACAGGGGCTCTCCAAATGCGACATGGTGTCCGCTAACAAATTGTATGGAAAACCGACTCAAATTGTTAGCGGACACCATGTTGCGTTTGGAGAGCCTCTGTGTGCCTAAACATTGGAGCTCCCCCACAATTGACCATATTTTGGAAACTAGACCCCCCAAGGCACCTATCTAGATGCATAGTGAGCACTTGGAACCCCCAGGTGCTTCACAAATTAATCCGTAAAAATAAAAAAGTGTTTTTTTTTCACTTCTTCATTTTTACGAATCAATTTGTGAAGCACCTGGGGGTTCCAAGTGCTCACTATGCATCTAGATAGGTGCCTTTGGTGGTCTAGTTTCCAAAATGGGGTCACTTGTGGGGAAGCTCCAATGTTTAGGCACACAGGGGCTCTCCAAACGCAACATGGTGTCTGCTAACAATTTGAGCCGACTTTCCATTCAATTTGTTAGGGGACACCATGTCGCATTTGGAGAGCCCCTGTGTGCCTAAACATTGGAGCTCCCCCACAAGTGACCCCATTTTGGAAACTAGACCCCCCAAGGAACCTATCTAGATGCATAGTGAGCACTTGGATCCCCCAGATGCTTCACAAATTATTCCGTAAAAATAAAAAAGTGTTTTTTTTCCACTTTTTCATTTTTACGAATCAATTTGTGAAGCTCCTTGGGGTTCTAAGTGCTCACTATGCATCTAGATAGGTGCCTTGGGGGTATAGTTTCCAAGATGGGGTCACTTGTGGGGGAGCTCCAATGTTTAGGCACACAGGGGCTCTCCAAACGTGACATGGTGTCCGCTAACAAATTGTATGGAAAATCGACTCAAATTGTTAGCGGACACCATGTTGCGTTTGGAGAGCCCCTGTGTGCCTAAACATTGGAGCTCCCCCACAATTGACCATATTTTGGAAACTAGACCCCCCAAGGCACCTATCTAGATGCATAGTGAGCACTTGGAACCCCCAGGTGCTTCACAAATTAATCCGTAAAAATAAAAAAGTGTTTTTTTTCCACTTCTTCATTTTTACGAATCAATTTGTGAAGCACCTGGGGGTTCCAAGTGCTCACTATGCATCTAGATAGGTGCCTTTGGGGGTCTAGTTTCCAAAATGTGGTCACTTGTGGGGGAGCTCCAATGTTTAGGCACATAGGGGCTCTCCAAACGCAACATGGTGTCTGCTAACAATTTGAGCCGATTTTCCATTCAATTTGTTAGGGGACACCATGTCGCGTTTGGAGAGCCCTTGTGTGCCTAAACATTGAAGCTCCCCCACAAGTGACCACATTTTGGAAACTAGACCCCCCAAGGCACCTATCTAGATGCATAGTGAGCACTTGGATCCCCCAAATGCTTCACACATTAATCCGTAAAAATAAAAAAGTGTTTTTTTTTCCACTTTTTCATTTTTACGAATCAATTTGTGAAGCACCTTGGGGTTGAAAGTGCTCACTATGCATCTAGATAGGTGCCTTGGGGAGTCTAGTTTCCAAAATGGGGTCACTTGTGGGGGAGTTCCAATGTTTAAGCACACAGGGGCTCTCCAAACGCAACATGGCGTCCGCTAATTATTCAAGCAAATTTTACAATCAAAAAGTCAAATGGCGCTCCTTTCCTTCCGAGCCCTGCCGTGCGCCCAAACAGTGGTTTTTCCCCACATATGGGGTATTTGCGTGCCCAGGGGAAATTGCACAACCAATTTTGGGGTCCATTTTTTCTTGTTACCCCTGCTAAAATTAAAAAAATTGGGTCTAAATTAACATTTTTGTGAAAAAAGTTAAATGTTCATTTTTTTCTTACACATTCCAAAAATTCCTGTGAAGCACCTGAAGGGTTAATAAAGTTCTTGAATGTGGTTTTGAGCACCTTGAGGTGTGCAGTTTTTAGAATGGTGTCACTTTTGGGTATTTTCTGTCATAATGACCTCTCAAAGTGACTTCAAATGTGATGTGGTCCCTAAAAAAATGGTTTTGTAAATTTTGTTGGAAAAATGAGAAATTGCTGGTCAACTTTTAACCCTTATAGCTCCCTAACAAAAAAAAAAAATTGGGTTCCAAAATTGTGCTGATGTAAAGTAGACATGTGGGAAATGTTATTTATTAACTCTTTTGTGTGACATATCTCTCTGATTTAAGGGCATAAAAATTCAAATTTTGAAAATTGCAAAATTTTCAAAATTTTCACCAAATTTATGTTTTTTTCACAAATAAACGCAAGTGAATTCAAAGAAATTTTACCACAATCATGAAGTACAATATGTCACGAAAAAACAATCTCAGAATCAGGGGGATCCGTTGAAGCGTTCCAGAGTAATTACCTCATAAATTGACAGTGGTCAGAATTGTAAAAATTGGCCTGGTCATTAACGTGCAAACCACCCTCGGGGGTAAAGGGGTTAAAGGCTATGGGCATTTAGTTAATAAAATCACATTATGTTTTAGTCTGCAGTCTTTATTCATTCATTTGTTTCCAGAACCCCTAATATGCACTTTGCAATCTGATCCAAGATTCAAATTTTAATCTGTTGGAATGTCCCTCCCTGAAATACAGTACAGACCAAAAGTTTGGACACACCTTCTCATTTAAAGATTTTTCTGTATTTTCATGACTATGAAAATTGTACATTAAATTATATACTTAACAATAAAGTGTGAAGCAACTGAAAAAATGTCTTATATTCTATATTCTGTCTTATATTCTAGATTCTAACATATATGTTCCATGGGTATTATAGATTAATTACTGGTTGCCATCTTGTACTGTTTTCAGCACCGCTTCTGTCCCTCTCTGGCATCTTGTGACTGCAGCTCTAACTGGTCGGAAGTCACTACTAATGCTGTGTTCCCACTATGCATTTTTTAAGCATTTCCGCAGTGGCAATTCCGCTGCGGAAACCCTTAAAGAATTCTTGGTGAAGGTCTGCAATGTTCCCCAATGATAATCCGCATGTGCTGTGCACATGCTGCGGAAATTTCCGCTGCGGATTATCATTGCAGAAAAATCCGCAGCACTAAAATGTATTTTGCGGAATCGCTGCATTTTAGCCGCCATTGACTTGCATTGGACCTCACATGACACCCGCATGACTACACGTGCACATGCGGATATCATGCGGTTCAATGCGCGGATGGTGCCCGAGTCTGGAGAAGAGGAGACTCTCCTCCAGACCCGGGTACCATAGTACCTGTAGTTAAAAAGGAATTCAATTTAAAAAAAACCTTATACTCACCTTTCCGGCTCCCCCCGGTCTCCTCTCAGCTGCGCTGCTGTCTCCTTGGCTTCCGACGGTGGTCTGCAAGGACCTTTCGTGACGTCATTTAGTCATGTGACAGTCACGCGACTGCTGACGTCAGCGGTCAGGTCATGGTCGCATAACCATCACATGACCAAATTACATCATGGAAGGTCCTTTTTAGGGCACCGGGAGCCACCGAAGATACCGGACGCATCGCTAAGGACACCGAAGGCCATCTGAAGGTGAGTATAATGTTTTTTTTATTTTTTTACTATTGATGCTGCACTTACAGCATCGTAACTTGGTCACACTATATAAATCCATACAGGTGCATGGATTTATATAGTGTGACCAAGTTGTCAAGCACTTTTCCAAGTGATGCTAAAATCGCTTGGAAAAGCGCTTGACAACCCGCATGCGAAATCGCATGTTAAAAACGCTTCACATCCGCTTGTCCCAGGCAGGAAAAACACATGTACAATCCGCATTCGTTTTTTCTGCCAGCGAGATGCAGAAATGCTCAGGAAAAATCCAAAGCATTTCCGCATCGTGGGCACATAGCATAACAGTAACTATTTCTCTTAATGTAAGACTATAAGAGCTTTGTTTTGAGTTTCTTAGATTTACGTTGTGAAGTGATTTCTGGCCCAGAAAACATTACAGTGATCTGGCCAGATAAAAATCTGATCACATGACGCACCCAGCTATGCTGGAAACGTCAGTGACCGGTAAGTATTTTACTACAGATGAAGGGTTTCGGCAAAATTTTAAAGCAAACTTTCGTACGTTTTTTCCCAGGAAATGTGACTAGCGGAGACATTTTTCTCTGTGAATCTAATGTCCTTTATTATGCTCTGGGGACTCTCTAGACCGGAGAGCATAATAAACATAATATGTAAAAGATGATAAAATCCTTATACTCGCCTCATCGCTCACCTCTCCAGCACCTCCACTCTTCACTGCACACCCATCCAGTTCTTGTTTAAGGTTTGGATCAGCATGGACGGCACTGAAATCCCCAGACTCAGGGCCTTGATCACTAGGCCAAAACTGCTCAGTTTGCAAGGCTTGGGAGGGGTTCTGTCCATGTGCCTGTAAAGGTCACGGCGCATATTCATCACTATATTTTACTAAACACAGGAAAAATGACATTACTGATATCGATCTGGTGGTGAAAAAGAAAAATCAAGGATTGCTACTTTGAATCTGCCTTTAGAAAACAAATAAACAAAAAAATTCTGTGCCAAATTGTACATAGCATTTAATGGAAAATGATTGGAATACCCACATTTTTTTCTCGAAAACCCAATACTTAACTAATCAAATTAAGCCACATAACATTGCTGTTTATATATCAGGGTCACTGATTCCTCCAACATGGTTAAATACTTTATCACAATTTTTCCCTAACACTTAGTGCTTACTGTGTGGAGCAGTAGCTACTTTTACACTATGAGTGTAAGAGACTCAGAACGGGCACCATAGACTTACTTGAAAAAGTGACTTCCGGTCCACACAAAATCCCTGTGTGAGTCAGCTGGCCTGATTTCAGTTCATGTGGGCCTGAAAGGGACCTGAACAACACTGGAAATTGGGATCAATGACAATCAGTAACTATTTTAATACACGTGATATATTACATACATAATTAGGAGGGATTAGGGAAATTGGAATAATTCAGAACATACATACATTCTGCATTTATGAAGCAAATGAAATAAAAAAATTCTGTGTAAAGTTGTTCATAGCATTTAATGGAAAATGACTGATACCCACAAGTGTCTTCTTTCTACAAAAACCCAGCAGTTAACTCATCAAATAAAGCCACCTAATACCCATTGTGGGGTGCTGCAGGTTGTTTATGGCCTAACAATGGCTCCCTAGGCTGCTATGTACATCAGCCTATCAGATCCCAACATAGGTGGGGTCTCATCAGCTACCTGTCAGTCTTAAACGGAAAGGCTAGGTAGTGTACTACACTATATAATATGTGCAGTGTTTTATCAGTGCAGTGTATGGTTTTAAGAATTAAAAAAATGATAAAGTCCCAGTATGCCTAGTAAAAGATTGTTTAATAGTGGAATAAAAACAAAAAAGAAACATATTTGGTATCACGCTTCTATAACAACTCGTCCTATAAAAGTATATAATAGCACAGGCAATAAGTGGGTTGTCCCCTTATCTCACTGTCTCGTGTACTCAGGTGGTTGCCAGTGAAGAAGTCCTCCATGTGTTGGGCAAAGTCCAGGAGTTTTTCCTCACCTTGCCAGATGGATGTCCTTTTTGTAGGTGCTCAAAATTCATGCCTATGGTCTTGTGCTGACCCTACTCCTTTGAATCACTGCAAGATAACATTCATCATCACATTGTTATCCCTGCTTCAGTGCTACCCCCTACCCGAGCTTACATTAATATTAGGTTCTTCCTCCCAACTGAAAGCCTGTAATAAACTCTATTTTCTAACAACCATGAACCCTGCAAGTATTCGGCAGTCACTACATTTGCTGCAACATGTAGAACACAGCACCAATTACAGAAGAAGGGAACAGTTAATCACATAGAGGCAAATTAAATCAAATACAAAAAAAAGGTCATGTTTACCCCCTACCCTTCTTACATGCTTTTCTTCTCCAAAATTTTTTGGATACCATAAAAGTAAAATACACTTTAAATCATTGTTCTAATGATAAAGATGTAGATTTTCCCTTTAATGAACTGGGCTTATAATTCAGAACTTCTCTCAGCCCTGTTTTGATTGGCCAGTGGCAGAAGAAAAAGAGTAAATGCCCCCATAAGTTTTGTGCTATACGGTCAGTTGGTTAAAAGGAAAATTTAACATTTTCTTTTCAGGGGCTTTACATTTTGGAAAGGAGGGGCACAGAAGAAAAAGAAACACTGTTCCAGAGTCAGCGGAGCAGCATGAAATAGAGAAGGTACTCAGTTCACAACTGATGGCCTGTAAAATTTGCTTAAGTATGAAACTTTTTTTTACAATTATTATTATACTGTAGTAAAGTTTCAATGGTGTGGCATACTTGGAACAAAAATTATGTCAAATTGTAGCAGGGTATGCTGATCCACTGGATGACTATAAACATGCAGACACATACTTTCCATATTCTCTAGAGACTCAATAATAAAACCCAATGAAGTCCCTGGCACAATCTCTGGTATTCATAAATGCTCAAAGTCATGTTAGAACCAGGGCACTATAGTGAGCATGATGGCACCATCTCTGTCTTGAGCCCTATTTTTACATGCAGGACCAATTTATAACTTGCCATCGCCTAAGTCAATGACAATCTCAAGGATCAACCCCAGGAACTGGCCCTGGCCAAGCGCAATTTTAAATACAAATGCCATTAAATACAAAGGTCTTCGCCTCCTTGTTCCACCACTGACTCTTTGTCCACTGGCTCCAACTTCCTGTCACAGAGTCTTGTAAGATGCAGGCCCATAGCCAACACAATAACAGGATGGGAGTGCTGGCATGTGCAATCAACTGATGTCAACAAACAGCTAATGACAGAAGAATAGGCTGCTTCATTCATAATGTTTGAGAAGTTCTGGAGAGGGACAGAAGCGATTGCAAAATAAGAAAATACTGTCTTGTAAAGGATAAGTATAAGCAATGGTAGTGCTCACTTGAAAGTGTTGTGTGCAGGCAAAACACCCATAAAAAGGTGGAAAGCCATTAATCCTGCCCTGTGGCTGATGGAAATGATTCCTCCAGATATACTGTATAATGGCAAAAATGTAAGCTGTCACGTTTAGGCGGGCTGCAATGCAGGAATGAAGAGCCTTGGGAATTACAGTTCTATAATATATAGCTGCCTCTTTTTAACCCCCTCACGACCTTTGACATACCCAAACATCATAGTCTGATAGGGGTTCCTGACCTTTGAAGTATGTGTACATCATGGCGATCGTGCAGGGAACAGGAGCTGAACCCGCTCGATCGCCGCCGGAAGCTTGGCTTAAGTTAACGTCAAGACCCAGCTGTCACTGCCAGGATTGGTGCCCGCATGGCTCCAGGCATTTTAACCCCTTAAATGCCACAATTTAAATCAATCACAGAATTTAAAAGACTGGGAGAGGAGAGGGGGATCTCTCTCCCTTCTGATCAGCGCCCCCACAACGTCATCACGAGAGCCTGATCATTGCCATGGCAACCTGAGGTCGTCATGATGACACCGGTTCAGCCGGCTATGGCAAGCCTGTTAGACCATGCTCACAGCATGGTCTAAGAGGTTTCTATGAATGCAGCACTGACAGGTATAAAGCATTGCAATGCATTATACCAGCCATTAGTGTCACTACACCTGTAGATAAATTCTCAGAAGGGTGTAATTTCCAAAATGAGGTCGCTTTAGGTGGGATTCTGCTCTTCTGGCACTTAGGGGCTCTGTAAATGGAGTCCGCAAACTACAGTATTCTACGATAATTTGGTCTCCAAGACTGAAATAGCGCTCTGTCACTCCCAAGTCTCGCCACGTGGCTAAGCACTACTGTTCAGCCACATATCAGGTACTGCCATATTCAGCAGAAATAGTGTGACAAATTTTGTTGTGAGTTTTACTCATTTCCCCTTGTAAAAATTCAAAATCCGAGGCTAAAACAACATTTTTGAGGTAAAAATGTAGTTATTTTTTCTTCACTACCCAATAGTATAAAATTCTGTGACACACCCATGGTATCAATATGATCACTACACCTCTGGATGAATTCATTTAGAGTTGTAGTTAGTACAATGGAGTCATGTATGGGGATTCTGTTGTTCTGGCACCTCAGGGGCACTTCCAGTGGGTCAAGGCACAAAAACCATAACAGCCAAGTCTGAACTACAATACGGCGCTCTTTCACTTATGAGCTTTCCACTGTGTCTGAAAAGTAGTACCTGATTACATGTAGGGTATTGGCGCACTTAGGAGAAGTTGCACAACAAACTGTGAGGTTCATTTTTTCATATTAGCCCTTATAAAAATTAAAAACTTGGGGCTAAAACAACATTTTAGTGATAAAAAATATAATTATTCTTTTTTCACCATCCAATGGTAGAAATTCTGTGACATACCTGTGGTATCAACATGCTCACTTCACCCCTAGGTGAATTCATTGAGAGGTGTAGTTTGTAAAATGAGGTTACTTATGGGGGATTCTGCTGTTCTGACACTTCAGGAACTCTGTCAATGTGACATGGAACCCTCAAACCATTCCAGGAAAATCTGAACTCCAATATGGCGCTTCTTTCCTTCTGAGCTTTCCACTGTGCCTCAAAAGTAGTTTTTGACCACATATGAGATATTGACATACTCAGGAGAAATTGCATAGTTCATTTTCTCCTATTATCCCTTTTGAAAAATGAAAAACTTGGGGCAAAAGGAACATTTTAGTCGAACAAATGTTAATTTTTCATTGACTGGGCCCAATGTTATACAATTCTGTGAATCGCCTGATGGTTAAAAATGGTTGCTACATCCCTAGATGAATTTCTCAAGAGGTGTAGTTTCCAAAATATGGTCACTTATTGGGGATTTCTGTTGTTTTGGCATGTCAGGGGCTCTTTAAATGTGACATGGCATCCGCAATCTATTTCAGCCAAAATTGAGCTCTGGAAATCAATAGGTACACCTTCCATTCCGAGCCCTGCCGTGCACCCAAACAGTAGTTTTACACCATATATGGTGTATTGGTGTACTCCGGAGAAATCGCATAATTGATTTTGGGGTCCATTTTCTCTTGTTATCCTTGTGAAAAGGAAAAATCACGGGCTAAAGCAAATTTTTTGCTGGAAAAATGTATTTTTTCATTTTCACAGGTCAAGATTATGAAATTCTGTGAAACATCTGTGGGTTCAAGGTGATCACCACACCTCTAGATAAGTTACTTTAGAGATGTAGTTTACAAAACAGGGTTACTTTTGGGGGTTTACACTGTTTAGGCACATCAGAATGCTAATGCCTTGGGGTTTCATTTGGTGACATTTCGGTCCGTGGTCTGATTCCCTCCATGTTCAACTACATTTTGGTCAGGTTCTGTCCGACTGCTGAATTTCTATTTACCTACACATTTGCCTCTTTTCTTATGGTGTGAGGTTATCACCTGTGTTCTATTGCTGATTGTTTTTGTCCAATCACATCCTGGATGTTACTATTTATACTCTTCTTTTCTAGCTGTTGATTGCTGGTTATAGTCATTCCTTGTGGATTCAACCCCGCTGCTAAGGATTACCTGTTGGACAGAGACCAGTCTGAATGTGTACTGAGCAATCTCTTTTGTTTTACCTGCACCTATCTTCAGTTTGTTTAGGTTTTGTAAGAGGTCTTCCATGTTTGCATTTATTATTTCTCCATATTATTTCTCCATATTTCTCCATATTCCACATGTGCACTTATTTTGTGTTACCTCACTCTTGGGTTGTCTTTCTGCTTGCCTGCTCTATTGTGGATGTTGTTCTTAGCAATGTCTCCCCTGATTGTTTAGGAGGTGCGCGATACAACTCGACAGTCAATTAGAAAGCAATGTCCGAGTTGTCAACGCCTAGCCCTGCAATAAGGGATATTCCAGTCTTTACAGGAGCCAGTAGGGGCTATGCAGCTGGAGTATTAGTCTGTACAATAACCAGGGTTGCAGGTTTGGCAGCAGAGATTTTGTTTTCCTTTCTATATGATGGTATACCTACGTGTGCATAACACAGGGACTCTGCAACTACAACATGGTGTCCGCTAACAATTCCAGACAAGCTTGCGCTTCAAAAGTCAATTGGGGATCCTTCCCTTCCAAGCCTTGCCATGCACCCAAACAGTAGTTTTTCACCACATACAGGATGGGGTATCAATGTACTCAGGAGAAATTGCACAACAAATTGTACAGTCCATTTTCTTCTGTTACCCTTGTGAAAAATGAATACGGTAATTTGTGAGAAAAATATATATTTTTTCATGGCTCAACATTATAAAATTGTATGAAACACCTGTGTGTTCAATGTGCTCACCACACCTTTAAATAAGTTCATTGAAGGGTTTTGTTTCCAAGATGGGGTCACTTGGGGGGGGGATTTCCACTGTTTAGTCACATCAGGGGTTCTGCAAATGTGACATGGCATCCACTATTAATTCCAGTCAATTTAGGGCTCCAAAACTCAAATGGTGCTCCTTCCCTTCTGAGACCTGATGTGTACACAAACAGTAGTTTTCAACCACACATGGGATATCGACGTACTCAGGAAAATCTGCACAACAAATTTTATGGTCCATTTTCTGCTGTTACCCTTTTGAAAATGCAAAATCTGGGGCAAAATGAATATTTTAGTATGAAAAAGTAAAATTTTCATTTTTTCTTTCCACAATGCTTTAATTCTGGTGAAGCCCCTAAAGGGATAATAAACTTCTTAAACGTGGTTTTAAGTACTTTGATATGTGTAGTTTTTAAAATGGTGTAACCTTTGGATATTTTCTTTCACATAGGGCCGTAAAAGTAACTTCAGAAGGGATGTGGTCCCTAAAAAAATTGGTTTAGTAAATTTTGTTGGAAAAATTTGAAATTGCTGATAAAACTTTAACCCTTCTAACTTCCTAACAAAAAAAATATTTTTTAAAAATAATGCTGATGTAAAGTAGATGTGTGGCAAATGTTATTTATTATCTATTTTGTATGGTATAACTATCTAATTTAAGGGCATAAAAATTAAACGTTTAAAAATGTAAAAATTTAAAAAAAAAATGTGACAAATTTTCAATATTTTCATAAATTAATGCAAATCATATCAAACTAAATTTACCACTCATGAACTACAACATGAAACGAAAAAACAATCTCAGAATCACTAAGATATGTTGAAGCATTCCAGATTATTATCTTATAAAGTAACATTGGTCTGGATTGAAAAAATTGGCCTGGCAAGGAAGGTGAATACAGGCTTAGGGGTTAAGTGGTTAAGAACTGAAGAGCTGAAGTTTTAATGTAATACATTAATTGAGGATTCAAAATATAGTATTCACATTGTATAATAGCTAGTGATGAGCGACCGTGCTTGACACTCGATCGAGCATCGGTGTGCTCGGGTATGCTTGTTACTCAATTGAGTATTGCAGGTGCTCGAGCGCCATGTTAGAGTCCCCGCCTTGCATGTTTTGCTGCTGTTAGATTGCCAATAAACATGTGAGGATTGCTTGCCATACAAGGTAATTCCGCAGCCATGTTGGCTACTGGCATTAATGTGATTGGCTGGCCACAACAGCATCATCGGGTCTTATATAAGATCCTATGATGCGATGCTCGGCAAACTCTTCTATGGAAGCAGTTCAGGGATAGTACTATTTAGTGAGAGTTGATCTAGGAGGGAAAGCTTAGATTGAAGCAGACATACTGTTTAGGCAGTGTTTAATTGCTATTGCAGTACATGTATACCGCTGCTGCACCATTAACACAAAAGTTATTTTCAGGGTACATACTGTCCTTTTTTTAGTAAAACTGCAGTTACCTGCATTCAGTGTAGGGTTAGCTGGTGGAGGAGGGATAGTTTTGGGTAGAGGCATATAGGGAGGGTTTATTGCCTTGCAGTCCTTCTATCGTTATACTGCTTCTGCAACCTAAAAACCAAAGTCCTTTTCAGGGCTACATATTTTCTTTCCCCTATTAATTAAGATTGCAGGCATATATTATATACCTAATTTAAAATGTGCAAGGTGAGCTGTAAGGGACGGGGAAGTGGATGTGCTGCTGATGCTGCACTCAGAGGCCGAGGCCATGGGCTAGGTGAAACTGGGCTTGCTGTGGGAGCACAACAAACACACTCATCCATGAGACCTAGCTTCCTGTCCCATTTTGCAGGACGGCACGGGACACCACTCCTGAAGCCAGAACATTGCAAACAGGTGGTAAGCTGGATGACAGATAATGCTTCCAATAGGTTTTCCAGCACCACCCTGTCTTCAACATGGTCCAGTCTCTCTAGCCAAAAGTCTGGACCAAATAGTCCTCACCTAGATCCTCCTTTCTCTCATCATGACGAGACCCAGGAGACAAGTGATCCCACACTTGAACACTCCGAGAAGCTATTTACATTTTCATATTGATTCTGGCCTCTCGTCCTGCAAGTTTCAAGAGGGACATGAGGAGATCATGTGTAGTGATGCCCACATATTTGAGCAGCCATGGTCAGAAGAAGTCGACAGTGGGGAACAGCAATTAGTATCTCAAGAGGTAGATGATGACGATAAACAGTTGCCAACAAGTGATGCTGTTAAGTCAACAAGACAGGAGGATCAGAGTGCGAAAGTGGAAAAAGAGATGGTGGATGAGGAAGTCACTGACCCAGCTTGGGAAGGTGTCATACAGAGCGAGGACAGCAGCACAAAAGGGGAGGTATCCGCAGCACCGCAACAGGCAGGAAGAGGCAGTGAAGTGGCCACAGAGAGAAGGCAGGCAACTGTTTACCAGAGCACCCACACTCGGCATGTTCGTAAGCCAAGGGTTAGGTGTTACCCAGTCAGGCACTTTTTTAAAGAATATGCGGACGATAAAAGAACGGTCATTTTACACCTGTGCCATACCAAAATCAGCAGGTGCTAGGCCACTACCAGCCTGACCATCACCAGCATGCTCAGGCACATGTCATCAAAGTACGTGACTACGTGGGTCAAATGCCTGAGTCCACTATCAATGTCTGCTGGTGACACCACTGCCTCTTCCCCTGTGCTATGTGCTTGCCAATCCCCTGTCCAAGATGCAGATGTGGATGCCTCCCGCCCTGCAACTGTCATTGCACATTCACAAACAGTGTTTTGAATGTCCGACTATGCCACCCGTGGATTGCGGTCAGGGATAACCGCCGCTGCAAGGCTGACCGCTGAGGCTGGTGTTGGTGTACAGCACAGGGGTAGGATAACTCCCCACGGGAAGAGTGTAGCTTCAGGGCAGTGTAGGTGGATGCTGGGGGTGATAGTGCAGGCCACAATAGTAAGAGTTCAGAGTTCACTTCAAATAGTCCAGGGTCTATATTGTAGGTATTATTAATGACCCAACAGTGGTACTGGTTAGGAATGGGCCTGGGTGTCTGGGAGCATTCGGGCGAGCCCCACTGGTCAGGGTGAGTGTGTAGGCCTACCGTTCTCTCTATGCTCTTTCTGACTATCCCCCTCTTCGTGGCGTAATAGCCCACGTCCCTGAGCTGGCCGTGTACTTCTCGCCTGTATGGCTTGCGACTCGGGCCTTGGGTACCTTTTGCTTTCTTCTCACTGTACTGGTCCCTCTGTGTGGCGGAGCCTCCAGGCTTCTTAGGCCAAGGGACCTGAAATCCCTCGCGGTTTGGTTCTCTGTTGCTGGGCTTATAACCGGGGCAGCCTCGGACCCAAATGTCCGGTTAGATTGGTTCTCTGCCAGGACCGGCTCTCGTCGCCTCTGTCCCTGGCTTGCAGTTTCTCCTCTGCCTCACGGACTCCTCAGCTGCTGCTGACCTGTCCCTTCCTCTGAGAACCCTTCTGCTCACTTCAGAAGGGGGTTCTGGACTCTCTAACCCTACCCCAGTTCCAGCTTTTATAGGGGCAGCCAGCTCCCCCTACTGGCCTGGGACAGGAGGTGCTGCATGCTATTGGTCCCTAACCAGGGGACCTCCCTCCTGCTCTCAGAGACAGCCTTCAATATTTGTGGCATCCAGGCCTGGGGTGACACATATTCATAGGTTATTAGTATCAGATAAATGCAGGTCCAACTCTTGACACCCATACTGATCAGTTTATTTAAGAAGTTGTGGCGCACAGAAACTTGCAAAACAGTGGTCTTGGATGGTACTGCAACTCCTTCCTTTCAAACTAAAGTCAAGTGCAGATGAGCGTATTTTCGATCTGAGCGTGATCTCTAGAACCAATGTTAGTCTATTGGGCTGTGCACATACATGTCCAATATTCTCCTTGGACAGAGACTGCATGCCCAAGCTTGATCTGATATTTGTATCACACTTGGACATGCAAGTCAATGAGTGCATGGGAAGCAGTGGACTGCCCATGGATTACATCTCAGTGCAGTCTGATTTCATTGCACTCACATAATGGAGAAGATGGAGCCATTTTTTTCTCCATCTTCTCCCCATATGAGAGAATCAGATCACACTACAATCACACTCTGATCAGAGTGTCATTTGCATAACCAGCCTGATTTTCTTAGATGAGAGAATATTTAGCTGTCTGCATTTGCCCTAAGGCCAGTTTCAGTCATCAATTTTTTTGGCTACGTGTTCCATAAATTATTTCTGCGAATAGATCATAGACTCATTAGAATGAATGAGCCTTTTCATATGTCCTTCTTTATAGACAAAGTGTCCACGAAAAAAAAGCAAAACAGAAATATGTCCTACTTTGATCAATGTTGCGGATTAAACTTACTAAAGCAAGTCAATGGCTTTGTGAAACAGAAAAAAGGAGGCACACAGATGTCAACCATGTGCTTTCTGTTTTATACTGTTTATTGAGTAGGAGAGGCTAAGATTTTTTTTTACTGGATGTAAGGCCTCCTTCATACGTCCTGGTGATTACTGTACAGGAAAAAACAGTACTGTTGAGATCCGTGGTCGGGTGTCCGCATGCCATCTGTATGTCCATATGTGACATCCGTGTGGCATACATATGACATCCATGTGTCCGTATGTTCGTATGACACATCTGTGTGCCATCCGTGTGACATGTACCGGTGCCTGGGAAAAACATTACAGTTCTTGCTGATTCCTGCTCCAGCTGCTGAAGGCAACTCTCATCATTGACCCCTGCTCCCGTTGAGATTAACGTGAGCAGGAGACAATGCTGGGAGTTGTGTTCTGCCTCCACTGAGTTCATAAAGTGTAAAATGAAGAATGAAATAAAAAAATGGCGTGGGCTCCCGTGTCACTTTCATAACCAGTAGAAGAAAAGCCGACCACTGGGGGCTGATATTACTAGCCAGAGAAGGGGCCATTAGGCCAACATTTTCCCTGGCTATTAATAACAGCTCACAACTGTTTGATTTGCGTTTACTGGCTAGATTACGGGGGAACCCAGAAAAAAATTGACATAGAGTCCCCCTATAAAATCTAACCAGCAACGGCTAAACATACAGCTGAGGGCTTATATTAATAGCCAAGGAAGGGGCCATGGATCCTGGCCGCTTCTGAGGCTATTAGCATCAGACCTCAGCGACCCAACAAATGACGCATCAATAAGATGCACCAAACCTGGCGCTCAGCCTCGGCTCAACCCACTTGCACTGTTGTGGTGGCAAGTGGGGTAATAGGGTTGGGATTCATGTCAGACTTGTATTGGCAGCTGACATGAAGCCCAGGGTTTAGTAATGTAGAGGAGTCAATAAGACACCCCCATTACTAACCCCATAGTAAAAGTTTGTGAATAAACACAAAGCCTAAATAAATTCCTTTATTTGAAATAAAAGTTCACACTGTTATACACATTTAAAAAAAAAATAAAATTTATACTCACCTTATGCCTATTCCTCTGAAGCCCATGTCCTCTTAAAAGACAGAAAATAATAAGCAACAAAAATACTCATCTTACACCTAATCCATAAAAGCCATTGTCCCCTGTAGAAAAACAAAAATAAATAACAACAACATCCCTCACCTGTCCAAAGTGGCAAGAATCCATAGTGTCCCATGCTGTAATTCATCTCTGTGATATTTGGTTTACAACCTGAACAGTGGCATGATACTACCATCCATGCTTCAAACCATGATACAATGAGCTGCTGCGAGAGCAGCTTCAGTGACTAGTGGTGAAGTCATATAGGGTACCGCCGGTCACTGAAGTTACGTTCCCACAGGTAGTTCACTACGAGCCTGGACAATGAACTGAGGTGACCTCAGTAACATCACCCCAAACACCGTGAGAAAATTCTCAAAGTGCTCGAAGTGATTTCATTGAGTTCACCGCAGTTCATCGTCCCAGCTCACAGTGAACTGCCTGTGGGAACGTAGCTTCAGTGACCGGCGGTACCCTATATGACTTCACTGCTAGTCACTGAAGTTGCTCTCGCAACAGCTCATTGTGTCATGGATATGAAATAAGGGGTTAATAGGCACCAGTCTCCAGAGTATTGTGACTGGCTGGTTGGCTCAGCTGTAACAGGAATTTCTTGATGGTGCAAAAGCCAAAAAATATTCAAGCAAATGAGAATAAAATAGAAAGGCAGCAACTCACCAATCCTGTTGCAATTAAAAGTCTTTAAATCCAGAAAAACTGCTAATCCAGCACGCGGTTCATTGCAAGGCAAGAGTGAGCACTGCCTTTCTATTTTATCCTCAGCTTCTCATTTCATTGTGTCATGCTTTGCAGCCTGGACGGTAGCATCATGCCACCATTTTTCAGTTGTAAACCAAATATCACAGAGATGGATTACACCATGGGACATTATGGATTCTTGCCACTTTGGACAGGTGAGGAATGTTGTTGCTTTTTATTTTTTTACAGCGGATTAGGTGTTAAGGTGAGTATAAGTGTTTTTTTTTTTAATTTAATTCTTAATTTTACACTAGATGTAGACAATAGTGTTGAGCGAATTTTTTCGGCATTTAAAATTCGTGTTCGTGTTCGGGGTTCCGGCTTGTTCGCGCCAAAAAATCGGCTCCGCCCATGAACATCCCTGATTTTCCACACTGTCACGCAGATAACATCTGCATGACAGCGTGGCAAATCAGGGATGTTCGTGGGTGGAGCTGATTTTTTGGAGCGAACAAGCCGGAACCCCGAACATGAATTTGAAATGCCGAACAAATTCGCTCAACACTAGTAGAGGGCTGAAGACAACTCTCAACATTGTCACCTGCTCCTGCTGATCTCAGCGTGAGCAGAGGACAATGATGCTTCCTTCCACAATGCAGCTTCTTCCTGCAGCTGGCGCCGGGAATCAGCACGAACTCTACCACTGATTCCCAGGTGCAGGTATGTGTCACTCTGATGACACACAGATGCCATCCATGTATCATCAGTGTGAACGTGTGCAGCACGCATTTTGTGCATACTGCGCAAAAAAACTGAAATGTCTGTGGGTTTTTCACATGGACACATGGTTTGTGTGAAAAACCTGACATATGGCACTCATATTGGATCTCTCTCTCTTTATATGTCCTTTATATATACTGTTATCATCCAATTATTATCATATATGTATATTTTACATATGGATTAAATAAAAACCTATTTTTAACACTTGTGTGGTTATACTTGTAGGTTTCATATAGTGAACATGGTAAATAAAAAAAACAAAAAACATTTGTGGAATTGCACTTTTTTTGCAGTTTCACGGCACTTGGACATTTTTCCTGGTTTCCAGTACACTGTATGGTAAAATCAATTGTGCTATTCAAAAGTACAACTTGTCCCTTATAAGGCTATATTGATGAAAAAATAAAAAAGGTATGGCTCTTGGAAGAAGGGGATAAAAAAAGAAAATGAAAAAACATAAATGGCTCGTGGGTGAAGAGGTTAACAGGATTTCAAATAATTTTTCATTGGTCTCTTATTGAATTAAATAGCCAACGTTATTGATTGCGATATTTACTTTGCATAAGTTTTTAATGCATTTCTTCCATAGCTTGTAGTCAGTTTGGATGTAAAAGTTACTGTGCATCATTTTCCCATTGATTGACTATTGAAAATATCACATGACGTCAGAGTTTTAAATCACGTGCGTTGCAATATGTAGTAGAGTCTATAAGTGTGACCACCTGACATAGTAAAAATGCCATTTCAAACCAGCACTGACAAGTTGCAGACATAAGGTAGAGAACTTCAGGGAAAGAAATGGAGCCTGTTTACTGCCCAGCAAGATGTAACCAGAGCCTGGCTGAGATCACAACTATTTCTCGAACGCTTTACAGCGGAGACTGATACGATTCCCCAGCATTAACCAGTCTTTTCTGGATCCCGAATCACTTGTATAAGGATCATTTTTCAAAAATATAGTACCTAGAATGCTTACCTCGACATTTAACCTTGATTCGTTTTCTCTATAAGAAGCATGTTCTGCACAGCGTGTTTTGGAGCCTGCAGTACAGCAGCAACTTGTATTACTGCAGCATAAGCAATTCTATTATTGTAAAGTCCCCACCATTTAAAGGGTATTTAATGTGCAGGGATTAAAAAAGATTACATTCCCCTTCCATCTGAAATGACCATACTAGGCCTTTATACTGTGGACGTTTGTGCAATATGTATGTTATATTTATATTTTAGGAGATAGTGACTGTTATATTATTAGGAACAGTTTAAGTATATTTTATGTAATCATACAGTTGTAATCCTCATGACTCAGAATAACATTGTCAGCAGGTTACTGCGGCAATATGTGGGCTTCAAATACAGAGAACCTGTCACGCTGATCTATGAAAAACATGGTACAGAGAAGGAGAAGCTGAGCAGATTTATAAATGAGTTTATTGGAAAAGATTCAATATAACTTATATTTTATTAATAGTAACCTCTGGAGTTTGTATGTATGTGCTATGATAGTGTAGCAACTCACTCAGGAAAGTAGATAACACACTAAAAACTGCAACTGACCCTGTCGGTTCCTGTACAGACTAGAAATCATGACCCCACAGTCTCTAGTGGTTCCTGTGTGAGCTGAGATAGCCTTTACCACATACTAGACTATGGCAATTCGTACCTATGCTGCCTGTGCTTCACATCCCTCCTAAAGAAAGGAAGGGCAGAGCAGAGTGCAAATTACCTACAGAAGGGAAAGTGTGCTGAAATAGAAAGAGATCCCAGAGTGAGTAAAAGGGACCACAAAATACTAAATAAAGGATTAAGTATGTACTGTTAGAGAATATGCCGCCTACTTCCTAAAATGAAACAGAAGATAGGTGCAGTGTGAAGAACATAAACAGCAAAAGGATAAACCCTATCTGGTCTTTCACTCACTGGCTTAAACTACAGCAGTATGGCTGAGCATCCAAATGAGACTATCACCAGCAGGAAATACCAGCAGGGTATTAACCTTAAAAGACTAAAGCAAAGATAACAGAAACTAAACACCAGGAGAAAAGGTGTAACTGTTGTGGCTCAGAGGACAGAAAAGCCAACCACAAAGCATAGGATCAAAAGTTTGAACCCAGACGCATGACAGTATGAGTCTAGTAGGTGGCTCTACTCAGTGACTGACAGCTATCCCTACATGCACAGTCATACAGGGAAGATTGTCAATCACTGAATAGGACCACCCATTGGACTCATATCCATTCAAACACCAAGAATTTCAAGTTTTTAAATGCAGGTTTTACTGAAATCTTTCCTATGAAAATGTATATCAATCTGATCATCTCCTCCTGCTCTGTAACATTCTGCTATAAGATCATACACCATTTTCAACGTGACAGGTTCCCTTTTAGTTGGCATTGTAGTCGATGGACTTTGAAAAAAAATCTACAGATATAGATAAATTTTTGAAAGCATGAAGGTAGTTTGGCAATATATTATGGAAACATATGATACATAATTTACTTGTTTGTTGTATTTTAGCTTGCATTAAAGAGACTCTGTCAGCACAGAATGACTGTTCAAACCAAGTACAGGAACTTAGTGCATCATGTCGTGGCTAAACATTTAAGTGCACTTTCCCACCTGCTTGTTTTCCCTCAAATGCCAAAAGACCATATAAGACATAGTTGCAGGGACAAATAAGGGTAAAGTTAGAGGCAGTGTTGTTCACTCTATAGCGCCACCTGTTGGAAGCAGCAATCCTAGAAGTCACTGTTGACAAGGGCCAACAGCCCAAAACACTATGTCTGCAAATTGAGATTCTTATTTGACTTTTATCCTAAGTCATATTGCAAGACTCATTAAAAGGTCAATAGTGACTTGTAGAATTGCTTCCAGCAGGTGGCGCTATAGAGTTCAAGTCTTCTTCCTCTCTGAAGAGGCAATTTGCATATTAAATTTCCCAGAGGACCATTGCACAGCCAATAAGCCTTCTTGCCTTCGCATGCATAAGCCAGTATGTCATTCTCCACAAGGAGAAACGTTACCCCTTATAACTTAGTCCAGAGCCTCTCACCTAGCCAAATCAGTTCTCATACTTTGCGCTGACGAGGGGCAATACCCTGAAACACTATGTCTGCAAATTGAGATTCTGATTTGGCTTTTATCCTAAGTCATATTGAAAGACTTGTTAAAGGGTCAATAGTGGCATTATACTGCTATCACTCCAATATTGGCATGTGTCAATATGTTATGTTATACATGCATTGTAAATTCAGGGTATCTCCAATTACACAAATTTTAATGCTGTTTAGTCTGTATATATTGATGATACATTTGGTTTTTCCAAGAACTGAACTGAGGTTCACAGTTTAATGATCAATCAATTAATAATAGTTCATTACAGAAAAAAATGAGAGATGTATAAATGATGCTTGTTAGTCCCTTCTGATCACGAATAGCAGAATTATAGTAACTTGTACACACAGAGGCTGGACAATAAATGATCATATGTAAATGTATTATTGTCCAGCCATAACAAAGACTATAGTTGCAACAGGCAAAACTACATTTATCAACTTGCCCCAAATAAAAAGAAAAGTTTGTCCAGGACTTTTTTTTGGAATTAATGCGGTCTTTTGTTAGAAACTATTTTATTACATGTGATACTTAAACACAGCATAAATCATCACAAATTTATACACAGAGGCAAGTGAATATGTCAGGTCTTATGTGAATTATCACAGCAGTAAAATTTAAAAAATGTATTTATGTTCGTCTTGGAAGGACATTAAAAGTTTTGGTGATTTATCTTATGTTAACTATTTAATATGAAGAAAATTAAAGAGGTTGCTTGAGCAGCAAGTGATGGGAACAAAATAATAAAATAATATATTTCCAAGCTCTAAAGTCCTCTATACACATTAAACTAATGTCTGCCAAACCCACCAATATCAATGGTTTCATCTCACAATTTAAAGGGAACCTGTCACCAGCAAAAACTCCATTAACCTGCAGATATGGGGTTAATCTGCATGTTAATAGTGTTATTAACTAGCCCGGAACCTGCACATAGCCAAACATTGTAGGGAGAAAATTAACTTCATTTTCCCTTGCTGCATTCGGTTTCAGTCAGGGGCGGCGCCGGGGCTGGTTCAGTCACCACTCTGAGAATACAGAGCGGCAGCTGTATCCGCACCCCCTGCACTGACTGGCAAATGGCCCCAATGCAGAGCCAGTGTCAATCAGGGCCGGAGGCGTGGTTACAGCTCCTGCTCCTTATTCTCAGAGTGATGACTGGACCAGCGCCGGCGCTGTCCCCCCATGACTGAATGCTGCCGGGGTAATAAAGTTAATTTTCTCCCCGCAACGTTTGGCTATATGCAGGCACCGGAGACGTTAGTAACACTATTAACCTGCAGATTAAGCCCATATCTGTAGGTTAATAGCATTTTTACTGGTGACAGGTTTCCTTCAATGTGCTTAGTGGCACCCGCCAACTGATTGTCGGGGAAGATGTCAATTGGGCATGTTCGATTTCGGTTTGCTGATCGCATTGCTCTCCCAGAAATAAGCCTCCAGCAAATGAGTCAGCCAGTGGCTTTTTCACAGAGGAGACATGAGTGCTCGGCTGAATGAGCACTTCTGTATATGGGAGAGTCGGGTAAGATGGCTCTTGGACAAACGATTGGTCGAAGCATCATCCAGCTGATGGTTATCTAATGTGTTTAGGGTCTTTAGCTCTCTTTGTCTCTGGTGCGCTATTCTAAAGTGGGCTCCGGCAGGACAGTAAGTGATGACATCTCATTCTTTAGCCACCTGTCCGATGAGGCTCATGACAGTCAGGTGACTTGAACAGCGTGTCATCAAATTTGCTACTGGAGAAAGGTTCTTCAAGTCCTATGACCACTTCAGCTCATTACTGACCTCAATGGTCAGGTGAACAAAGAACAGGATGTCATCACTGCCTATCTGCGGTAGACCAGTGACGTAACTGGCGCTCGAGTATACATTATGTTATTTTTTTATCAATTCCTTGCTTTTTTTTTATTTTTGGTAAAAGCTAAAATGCATTTAAAGTTTTCTAGGTTTTATTTGAAGCTTTAGAAAAGGATACCATTCATGGTCTTGTGTCTTTAGGCATAGCATTTCCAAATAGGAAGCAAAAAGCTTTCTCACCGGAGCTGCGTCTTTGACAGTACTGTTTACTAAACTCTAGCTAATGTTCTAAAACTCCAGTGGAAGGAAGCATAGACTAAATTAGCACAGACTACATCTAAAAGCACAAACAACCAGTCATTCCAGTGTATAAGGTACTGTGACAGCCAAGAGTAAAGCATTCTTTCATGTTGATATCATGGAAAATACATAGCCATTGAAACCTAGATGTACAAAATGGGTATTTGTAAAAGCTTTTTATAGATCAGTGGTTGTTTGAATGAGCACACAACTTCTCACCTCAGAGGCTCTAAAAGTACAGATGGTTCCCATTGGCCAGGAGCCATCAATTATGATCTGTTTCATAATAGACAACTTTTTCTTGCTGAAATGCACAATTTTGTTCGGCATGTACCTGATAATTTTTTCTTTGGTTTACATTTCCCAAAAGCGTACTCTTTTTGAATATTGTAAAGTAAATACAAGTATAGATAAACACAATCTCCAGAATAAAAATAACTTTTAATAGCACAATATAATATAACAGCAAAAAAAATGAATAGTTTCTATACAATAACCCTCCCCAAATAAAATACATTGACAGAGTTCTGGATGCTACAAAGCTTATTTACAAAAGGAAAAAATGAAACATCCAGTTTGTAATAGGATAGAAATAGTCTGTCCTTATGTTGAAGCCTCATCCTTTGCATTTGACACAACTCCTATAGTCTGAATACTGACTTACTCTGGATCAGGTGCATAAACTTACAATGACGTAAACAAACAACTGTCCTCATTTTGCAAAGGACATTACTGTTGGGAACCCGGTAGTGAGTGAATGTTCTCTAGCTCATGTGCTAGATGATTAAGCAACTGTAATCTCCGGTTCTTGTTTTATGAGCTATTTCCCTTTTTCATGCAGTACTCCCAAGGTTTTTTGGGCAATGATGGCAATACCAAGAAAATGCAACATATTCCACCAAATATTAAGATGCCTCCTGCTGCCGCCGCACATGCCACGGACCATGAATACTCATATTCTAGCTGCACGTTCTGATTGCTTGCCATTAGCCAACCGACAGCTTGATGAAATATTACCATAGCGACTAGGACAAATATACCTGCAAAACATAAATTAAGGGAAAACATTTAGAAAATTTCATATAATATTTAGAAATGTTGTTTCTTCATTTTTTTCCGTTATGGAAAAGTTTTTTCACCCCTCAAAAAAGTAATAAGTTGAATAGGTTTCTGATAACAAAGTACATTTTTTAGCATCGAAAATAAGAACTTTAAAAGAGTTTTCTGGGACAAAACAAAAAAAATGGTAGTCTATACTTAGAGTTCCCATCATTCATTAGAATGAAGGGGATATGACACTGAAAAGGATTGAGCTATAGTACCAGACATAGCTAAGTACACTGAGAAGTTGCTGAATCCGGACATAAAGATGAGACATTTTTATCTTTACACACAAGTTTTTAACTATTCCTTGATGTAGTAAAATATCATCATGCAGAAAACGATAACTTGACCCTTATCACTGCACAAGCCACGAGACATGTCAAGTTTGGTGTTGAGTTCTGGCATCAAGACAGCTTGCTGCATCGTAGTTTTTGAGTCAAATTAGAAAATATTATATTTGTACATTGTAGGATCCATGATCCTTCAAGGGAAGTAATGGCAAATATTAGAGATGAGCGGCTATATTAATTGAGTTTGCCTCAAATTTTTTAAAAATCCGCATTCACAAAAATGTGTATTTCTTGTAATTCACTTCCACATAGATTTGAGAGCTAGCTGCCATTTTGCTGACCTGTATAGGGCCATGAGAATGTTAAAAAAAATTACTTGTACTCATCCCATTTCTCACCTCTCCGGACACTCCACTCCTCACCTTCACCCATTCAGTCCTCATCACATCTTCTTATCACTGATGTGAGCACTGAACCCTGCAATGTTTTCATGCATGAATGTGCAAGATAATGGTGCATGTTGGGAAGACACAATCTTACCTTATGAGTTGTGGGGATTCAACGTTCATAGTGATAAGAATAGGTGATAGGACCAGATGGGCGATGGTAAGGAGCGGAGTGGCTGGAGAAGTAAGCAGTGAGGCGAGTATAAGTCATTTTTTTATTTTTGCATGTTACGTTTATTATGTACTGTCGTCAGGAAAGACCCCAGACCTTAAAAAGTGACATTCAATTGGTGTAGAAGGCAGGCAATTGATATGGCTGACTTAATCATTAGCATAAGTCAAAGGTGAATACAATTTTGCACTGATCCATGCCTGATTCATTTTGACAAGTGCAAGGATTTTCTTGCTTGTTGTAGATAACCTGGTTTGCTTGCGTTTGGCAGAGCCATCGGCTATGCTGAATACAGTGCACCATTTCTTGACACTGATTCAATCTGCTGACCAAGAATTCCATAGGATTGGGGCTCAGGGTATCTGCCTGTAAAAAGGACATAGTCTAGCTATGACTAAACTTGCCTGTTCATCTGGTGCATCTCTTTTTGGTGAAGTGTCAGGTTGTTGCAATGGCAGAAAAAATATTTGATTCTTAATGTCAAATATACTGTAGTTTTTTCTGCTGCCTTGGCAACTTGTAGCCCTAAAACTGGCTCAGGTGGGGAAGCATTTGATCTGTGGGATTTGCAGAGGGGGTCTACTGAACGGTTGAGGGGTTAGCAGGTGTCCACTCAGCAAAATCTTTAGACGTCCTTTGGAACCTGGAAAAAATCTCCCATTTTGCAATTATAGCAATGGTCAAAATCACATTTTGCAAATTGTCATAAAATGCAAATATTAAAATGATGCTCATAATAAAACTCCAGAGGTATACTGGAGTAAAACTGCACTAAATTTTACAACTTTTTCATTTTATAAATCAGTCTAAATAAAACATCTAAAAACGCCACACTGACGTACAAATTAGAAAACTTACGAAACCACAAAAATCATCTTTAAGAAGGAGCAATTTGTTTGATGAATTTGTTGCGAATAAAAAAGCCACTAATTGAGAAGTGTTGAGGCGAAAAAGTGGCAGAAATATAATGATAAATTGGGCCCCTATAGATTTCCTAAGACTTGTCATTTAATTGTAAATAAAAAATACTTTAGAAAACTTTTTCTAACTTACTAAAAAACGTTTTTTTTTCTAGTAAAGTTTCAGAACACTTCATAACTGTATGTACATAAAACTTGGGCCACCTTATATGGCTAAAAATTCAATGATGTCGTAGTTGTATGACAGACAGATCAAGAGAGAACTGTGTTCACGAATTTTAGTATGCAGGTATAAAATATTTTCTTTCCTTACCAGAAAGGATAAAGAAGAATGAAGCAGGCTTCAGAAGGAACTCCACACCTTTGCTGAGAACCATAGTGATGCATATTGATCCCATCACCATAAAAGTTATACTCAAAAGAGATAGGACAGCAGCAGTAATGTTTAGATCTGAGGACAGAAAAAGTAAATTGTGATCTAACTTATATTAATATTTTTACATATGGCCAATTCAAAAATTGAAATTTTGCCTTTGAGATCAACACTAATGTCATGAACAAAAAGATTCATATGTAGAAATGCAGTGTAATATACAGTACATAACTGTCTAAACAATTTTTTATTGGCATATGACCTTGCAATCTGTAATCGATTCAATCATATTCTACAGGGTGGGCCATATGGATACACTTAAATTAAATGGGAATGGTTGGTGATACCAAATCCCTGCTTGTGTCACATTAGTATATGGGAGGGGGAAAACTTTTCCAGACTGGTGGTATTCTTTCATGAGTTTTTACAAGTTTATGACCACTTATAAAATGTGTTCAAAGTGTTGCCCATTGTGTTGGATTGCCAATGCAACCCTCTTCTCCCACTCTGGACACACTGATAGCAACACCGCAGAAGAAATGCTTGCACAAGCTTCCAGTTTCCATTGTTTCAGATGCTGCAAATCACCCTGGTGGTCTGCAGAGGGCCTAAAAATTGCCCAAATGACATTGGAACGGCATGGGGAAGACTCATGGAAGCATTTCTGACTCCCAGGTCACTGCTGTCAACAATGTTGTCAGAGGTATTACGCCACTTTTACGGACTCACAATAAAACATACAAAAACAAAACCAAAATGGATTTTCCTGGGAAATATGTTAAGGAACATCATTTCCAGGGTAATGACTTGTATATAAGGCAAAATAAATAACCAGAAACAAAAATTCTCCTACACACCTTGGGCTATGTTCATACGTAGCGTTTTTGATGCGTTTTTGCACTTTTGCATTGCTTTCAACCGTGACAAATGCATTCACCGGGAAATGTCATTTTAACATTTTATAACCTTATCAGGCCATGTGGTGTGTGACACATCATCAAATACATCCTGTTTCATTAATGATGGAGGGACTCTGAAAGTCACAAAGCCTATTTTTATAGGGCCATCAGGCAGCCCTTTCTATTCTTAAAGGGCCAGCAGTCGGCTATGCTTTGTTGTTCCCATTATTAATGAGTGGATCTCCTATACTGTTATTGCGTATGCAGAAGGGCTGCCAAAAATTTGGATGAAACCCAATACCCCTTTGAAGAGACATAGAGGAGGGTCTCAGTAAAAAAAATGTTTCCATTGTAAAGGAGCGGGTCTCCTTAAAGTGGTAATGCCCATGCTGTGACTGCAAGGGCTGCCAAAATTTGGGAAAACACCACTAATTTAAAGACACATACAGCTGGGCCACAGTAACAACATATTCCCATTAGATATGGGAGTCTCCCATACTGTTTGCCCATGCAGTGACTGCAATGGCTGTCAAAAATTTGGAGGCACTCCAATGCCCCTTGAAAGAGACGTAGAGGTCAGAGGGCCTCCTGCAAAAAATGCAACCATTATTAGGAAGTGGGTCTCCCATACTGTTTGCCTATGCAGTGAAGAAACGGATGGCAAAAATTTGGAGGAACTCCAATGCCCCTTGCAAAAGACGTATAGGTCAGAGGGCCTCCTGCAAAAAATGCTACCACTATTAGCAAGTGGGTCTCCCATACTGTTTGCCTATGCAGTGAAGAAACGAATGCCAAAAATTTGGAGGAACTCCAATGCCCCTTGCAAAAAAGGTAGAAGTCGGAGGGCCTCCTGAAATCAATGTTCCCATTATTAGGAAGTGTGTCTCCCATACTGTTTGCCTATGCAGTAAAGCAACGGCTGCCAAAAATTTTCAGGAACTCCAATGCCCCTTGCAAGAGACGTAGATGTGTTGATATGGTACATATGGTGGTGATAAGGTGGTGGAGGTTGAGGATGCAGAGAAGGAGGAGGGCAAGAAAAAATAGATAAAATCAGGAAGCATTTACCCTTGTCTGGGTGTGAAGCCAGAAGTGCATGGGAATAAAGTTGGACCTCCAAAAAAAGACAGTGTATTTGAGTTTATGTTACACGGCTATCATTCAGTGCTGTTGAGAAGTCTGGCCCAATCCATCCCTTGTTCATTTTTATAAGAGTCATCCTGTCAGCATTTTCAGTTGACAGGCGGATGCGACTATAGGTTATAATTCCACCTGTGACACTAAAAACTCTTTGTGACAAAACGCTAGTGGCAGGGCAGGCCAGGAAATCCAAGGCGTAGAGAGCCAGTTCATGCCACATGTCCAGCCTGGATGCCAAATAATTATAAGGCACAGAGGAATCACGGAGGACATTGGTACGGTCGACAAGGTACTCCCTCACCATCTTCCAAAACTTTTCCTTCCTTTGGATCCTGTGCGATCGGAGGGTCTGAGAAAACGGTCCCAGAACTTTTACAGTGTCCCCCTGTCTCTGCCGGATTGCATGTGTGTTTCTCTCACCTATACTCCTTGGTTGTCCAATGAACTGTGACCTCTGCTGCCAGCATTTTTAGATGGGAATTTTTTAAATAATTCCGCAAAAAGAGCCTTCTCACACAGCCCCATTTTATTAGGCCTGTCCTGCAAGGGAATAAGAGACAGAAAGTTCTCTTTGTAGTATGGATCTAGAAGTGTCACCAACCAATAATGACTGTCACCCAAAATTTGGACAATGCAAGGGTCACGGGAAAGGCAGCATAGCATAAATTCAGCCATGCATGCCAGACTGCTAACAGGCAAGATTTCCATGTCCTTACCAAGAGGAAGAGTGACCATGCTCTCCTCCTCCTCTCTATCCTTAGGCCATCCACGCTGAACAGATGGTTTGACAGTTGTGCAGGTAGTACCGTCTATAGCACAGGAAACTAGCTCCTGATCTTCCTCCTCCTCTTCCTTGTCCTCATTGTCACCCAATCCACATTGGGATGAGATGAGGCTGGGCTATGTGGAATCACCCTGTATGGTTCCTTGCTCCATCTCATGGTACTCCGCCTGCAATGCATCCTCTTTCATTGTGAGCAGAGAACGTTTCAGAAGACAGAGAAGTGGGATGTTGATGCTAATTATTGTGGCGTCATTACCGCTCACCATCTTAGTGGAGTCCTCAAAATTTTGGAGGATGGTTCAAATGTCTGAGATCCATGTCCACTCCTGAAGTTTTATGTATGGAGTCTGACCCGAATACCAATGGCCTTGTTGATGCTGATAGTCAACCAATGCCCTCTTCTGCTCACAAATCCTTCCCAACTTCTGCAATGTAGAGTTCCAATACATGGGGACATCACAAATCAATCAGTGAGCTGGAAGCAGCAAATGCTGCTGAAGCACGGAAAGGGCGGTGGAAGTTGTAGCTGACTTTCTAAAATGGGCAGACAGGCAGTGTACTTTGACAAGCAGATCTGACAGATTCGGGTAGGTTTTTAGAAACGGCTGAACCACGAGGTTTAGCACATGGGCAAGGTATGGTACGTGTGTGAGCTCGCCTCGCCTCAGAGCCGCACCAGGTTCTGGACATTGTCACACACGACCATGCCTGGCTGTAGGGTCAGTGGTGTCAGACAAATATCTGCCTGCTCTTTCACAGCCTATTTAGTCGGGTGATTCCAGGTATTTGGGTATTTTGCTTGTCTTTGGTTTTTCTCTGTCTAGTGGCCTTATGTGAACATGCATTTACATTTTGCATGCACATCAATTTACGTTTCAGTTCAGACTACCAGGTTTTTTCTTTGTAGTTTAGTGTGCTTCAGTGCATATTAGGGTGTGGCCGCCCTTTGTCTGAGCTGAAAGGTTCATTCTGCCTCTCAGGTCCATGCTTCTACTAGGGGTTCAGTCTCTCTGCCCTTATCCATATGTATGTCACTGGTCAAATGGTAAGGTTTTAATATTAGAGTTAGGACTGTCGCATAAGGTTTTCTGTGACTTGGCGGGATGGCTTTTACATTATTTTGATCAAAATTTTTGTTAACTAAATACCCTTTATTATTTATCATTATTTTTATGCACTTTGTGATTCATCCATTTACTTCCAGTTATTTGGCTTGTCTTTGTTTTTTCTCTGTGTTAGGTGTTGGGCTTTTGCTGGATTTGAAATGGGTTCAGAACCTTCAGTGGACTCTGTGATCCCCCATTCCTGTCTAGCCAGGGCTGATGCTGCTCAGCATCATCATCAGTCCCAACAGCTAGCTGGTGCACAAGATATACAGGACACCTCTTGGTTCTTCGTTGCTAGCAACATGGATTATAGGTTGAGGAGGGCGACAGGGCTGTTAAAGCCTAAGTCCAGGATTCTCTGTACTGAGCATGCCCGTGACATGGCGGACCGTGATTGGTGGTTTGGGAGTCAGCTGTTCCGGTGACCTGGCACCGCCTAATTGGTCACGGGTGACATCACCAATGGTGCGATGGTGGGCAGGGCTTAATCTTTAAAAAGCCCACCCACAAACATGGTGGTGCGCTCTGATCATTGAGCTGTGATGGTGTTGTGTGGACAATTGGTCTTTTGGGCTCCACGTGTGCTTTAGTTTGTGGCAGGCTTAGATGAAATAGGCAGGTAGCTTCATCTGACAGCCTGGCTCTGACAAAGGGGTCGCCTTACACCCCGAGCAGTCTGCAGACACCCTATTTCAGGTACCACCTGTAAGCCACGTGGAGGGATCCTCCTCAGTCCGGTAGCAAGCCGGCTGGGAAGACGTATTCACCGGCGTGAGTCACACACGCATCCTAGCGCCAATCGTGTAGTCCCTGTGCTGTAACAGGACTACAGATATATTATTTATCGCACATCTCTCGTGCTGTTAACGTAGATAGTGCGAATCCCTATTCCCATCCCGGTGTGCTGTAACACGGAAGGGATTGTCATTTAAGTTGGTTGTTTTACCTTCTTACCTAGAAGGTTTTCGGCAGCAGTCCACCAGGCTGCATCGCGGACCTCGTGTTCGGTTGCTTTCCATTATAAATAAAGTTGTTTGCAACTGTCCCCTTAACAGTAACAGAGTGCCAGGGTCTTGCCGAACATGGCTGACAACCAGCAACTGCAGCGCTATATACAGCAACTTGAGGCCAGACTTAGGACTCTGGAACAAGCTGACCAGGTAGCTGATGTCACTGCAGTAGCTACCCAGGCGGCTTCTCAAGCAGCCAATCTGGTTAACTCGGCTGTGGTAAATGCTGCTGCAGCTGCAATTGCCCCATTACCCCGTTTTGCTCTCCCGGAAAAATTTTCTGGTGACAGCAAATCCTGCAGAGGTTTTATTAATTTGTGCTCCATTCAGTTGGAGATGATGGAGGCACGGTTCCCCTCCGAAAGGGCCAAAGTGGGTTTTGTTATTTCATTACTTTCTCACAGGGCCTTGGTGTGGGCTACACCTCTGTGGGAGCGCAATGACCCGGTAGTGGCTAATTCGGGTCTCTTCTTAATGCCCTAAAGAGTGTTTCCCTAGGTCCTCAGGTCACGCATGATACGGCCCTTAAGCTTCCTTCGTTGGTCCAGGGTTCGGTCACCGCCAGCCCCTATGCCATCCAGTTCAGAACCTTAGCGGCTGAATTGGATTGCTCTGAGCGGTCTTTAATCCCGGTGTTCTGGAAGGGTCTGGCTGGGCATATTAAAAATGCTCTATCTACCAGAGATATTCCAACCTCCCTGGAGGAGTTAATTTCTATCGCTAACTGAATAGATTTGCGTCATGCAGAACACAAGTTAGAGCTGGAGGTCCCCAGACCTCAGTGTCGGTTGGCACCATCCTTCTCTAGACCCATTTCCAAACCCGCGACTCCCGACCCGGAGCCTGAGGCTATGGATATATCCCGGACTGAGTCTAACCCCTCTTGTTCCCGACCTGCACATCTCTTGGAGTACCCTGTTAATAAGGGTTCCAAGCAGTCGGGAAAACGAGTGTGTCTAACCAACGTTGGAGGAGGTGTGCTAGATTCTGGGGCTTCTTCCCCCAAATTATTGTATAAGGTGACATTGTTCTTTGGAACAACTCTGGTTACTGCCAAGGCGTGGGTGGATTCTGGCGCCGATGGAAATATTTTGTCATCTACGTTTGCCCAGAGGCACGCCATTCCTATAGAGTTACTGCCAAGACCAATGAACATTAGGGTAGTCAACGGTTCACTCCTGGACAGGAAAATCACCCACCAGTCGATTCCCCTCACCATGTCATTTCCTCAGGGTCACCGGGAGGTTAACTCCATTCTTATTATTCCCGGTGGATTAGGTGAGGTGCTATTGGGTCTTCCCTGGCTACGTTGTCACACTCCACACATTGACTGGAATACGGGGAGAATTTCTTCCTGGAGTGAGAATTGTGTGTCTCAGTGTATGGTTACAGTCACCCGGAGGGTAGTTTCTGAGCCTGCTACCGATGTGGCCCCCGGCACAGATCCCCTGTCTGTCCCCGAGACCCAGGTCTTGTCTGATTATATCAAAAAGAACCCTCGGGTAGACCTTGTGTCCCGGTCCATGGATACGCTGAGGACGATGACCAGCCCAGGCTCACCATTCCTTCAGGAAGTATGCGGAGGGTGGCTCCAGTGTCCTTAAACAAGGTCCCCTCGGGGAGGACGTTCGTTCACCCTAATCTACAAAATGAGGTGATCTCCTGGGCACATGCCCCTAAGATCGGAGCTCATTTTGGGGTCAAACGTACCATAAAGTTCCTTCAATGGTCCTATTGGTGGCCCCGGTGGCGCCAGGACATTAAGGAATATGTTCTTGCTTGTGTCTCCTGTGTGAGAGGTAAATCATCCCGTCAAAGTCCAGCTGGTCTTCTCCACCCGTTACCAGTGGCGGATTCCACAGGTCAGACTCTGTTTCTTCTAAATAATGGCCAACATCCGCGAGTCCCGGTTCCTATGCCAGTTTCCTCAGTGGAACCTGGGGTCAGAGATTGGGCTCTGAAGGCACGGGAGGTTTGGGACCATACCCAGGATGCTATATTGGTCTCCCAGAAGCGAATGAGAGAGTCAGCTGACACTCTTCGTCGTCCTGCTCCCGTATTCTATCCGGGCGACAGAGTGTGGCTCACGGCTCCCAATACTAAAGTACGTGGGGAGTCTGCTAAGTTTGCCCCCCCCCCCGCTTTATTGGTCCTTTCCAAATTTTGGCCCAAGTAAACCCTGTAATGTACCGGTTACAGTTACCACGACCAAGTCTATCAAAAAACCCGGCACTCAAAGAGATAAGTGAATTTATGGAGTTTTTAATAAGGTGAGTACAATATTATAAACAGACGTTTCGGTCCCTCAGGACCTTCATCAATGTACAGAGTGGAGGTCATGTAGGTGGACAAATTCCACTACGGTGACTGAAATAGAAGCTGGAATCAAGAAGCTGTAATATCCAAAAGATATGGAAAATCTTGTAATGGAGACTGTAGTCTCCTGTCCTGTGGAAAATCCTCTAGAGACGCGGAGTCCACCGCTTGTCAGTAGGATATGTAGTGCATTGATGAAGGTCCTGAGGGACCAAAACGTCTGTTTATAATATTGTACTCACCTTATTAAAAACTCCATAAATTCACTTATCTCTTTGAGTGCCGGGTTTTTTGATAGACTTGATTCTGGTTTGGTACCTTACCCGTGCACCAAAAAAACAATCAGAAGGTGCGATAGTTTTTGTATATTCTACAGTTACCACGACACCTGAGGAGTCACGACACTTTTCATGTGTCGCTCCTTAAACCCGTTCGCCTGACAAAACTCGCTGAACCCCAACCTGCTACAGACACCAGGGGTGATAAACTCAAGGTGCAGGCTATTAGGGGGTCTAAGATGGTTTGTGAAAAAAAAGGTTACCCAGTACATTGGAGGGGCCATGGATCTGAGGATCATTCCTGGGAATCGGTGGACCACATTCATGCTCCCCTGCTTGTTGAGGAAAATGAGCGTCAAGTGGAGGGGGATGTTAGAAGGTTGGATAATGTTAGGCGTCAGGCATTTGCTGGATTTGAAATGGGTTCAGAACCTTCAGTGGACTCTGTGGTCTCCCATTCTGGCCCAGCCAGGGTTGATACTGCTCAACATTGTCATCAGTCCCGATGCCTAGCTGGTGCACGGGATGTAAAGGTTGTCTATTGGGTCTTCGTTCCTAGCAACATGAAGGATAGGTTGCGGAGGGAGACATGGCTTTTAAAGCCTAAGTCCAGGATTCTCTGTACAGAGCATGCCCGTGACATGGCGGACTGTGATTTGTGGTTTGGGAGTCAGCTGTTCCGGTGACCTTGCACTGCCTGGTTGGTCGCGATTACGTCACCAATGGTGCGATGGTGGGCAGGGCTCAATCTTTAAAAAGCCCTCCCACAAACATGGCGGCGCGCTCGGATCATTGAGCTGTGATGGTGTTGTGTGGACGCTTGGTCTCTTGGGCTCCACGTGTGCTTTAGTTCATGGCAGGCAGGTTTAGTGGAAATAGGCAGGCTTAGATGAAATAGGCAGGCTCTGACAAAGGGGTCGCCTTACACCCCGAGCAGTCTACAGACACCCTATTCCTGGTACCACCTGTAAGCCACGTGGAGGGATCCTCCTCAGTCCGGTAACATGCCGGCTGGGAGCACGTATTCGCCGGCGTGAGTCACACACGCATCCTAGCGCCAACCGTGTAGTCCCTGTGCTGCAACAGGACTACTAATATATTATTTATCACACATCTCTCGTGCTGTTAATGGAGATAGTGTGAATCCCTATTCCCATCCCGGTGTGCTGTAACACGGAAGGGATTGTCATTTAAGTTGGTTGTTTTACCTTCTTACCCGGAAGGTGTTTGGCTGCAGTCCACCAGGCTGCATCGCAGACCCCGGGTTCGGTTGCTTTCCATTATAAATAAAGTTGTTTGCAACCGTCCCCTTAACACTCTTTCTAGTGGCCTTATGTGAACATGCATTTACATTTTGCATGCACATCAATTTACGTTTAAGTTCAGACTCCCAGGTTTTTTGTTTGTAGTTTAGTATGCTTCAGTTCATATATGGGTGTGGCGGCCCTTTGTCTGAGCTGAAAGGTTCATTCTGCCTCTCAGGTCCATGCTCCTACTAGGGGTTCAGTCTCTCTGCCCTTATCCATATGTATGTCACTTGACAAATGGTAAGGTTTTAATATTAGAGTTAGGACTGTCCCATAAGGGTTGCCTTGATGTGCGGGATGGCTTTTACATTATTTTGATCAAAGTTTATGTTAACTAAATACCCTTTATTATTTATTATTTATCATTATTTTTATGCACTGTGCAATTTATCCATTTACTTCCAGGTATTTGGATATTTTGCTAGTCTTTGGTTTTTCTCTGTCTATTGGCCTTATGTGAACATGCATTTACATTTTGCATGCACAACAATTTATGTTTCAGTTCAGACTCCCAGGTTTTTTCTTAGTCAGGTGATTTGCTGCCATGTGCCTGATCATGCTGGTGGTGGTCAGGCTGCTAGTTTTGCTACCCCTGCTGATTCAGGCCTGACAGTTGGTGTAAATTGCCTTTTTGGGGTTATCTGCTTGAGTCTTTAAAAAATAACCAGACTCGGGAAGACCTAACAGTTGTACTGGTAACTTCAGTTGTGTTGGCGTTGCGAGGAACGCTTTCCCTCCTTGTGTCTGTGGCCACCACACTTCTTCTTCCTGCCTGTTGTGGTGCTACGCCTCCCTCCCCCTGTGTGCTGCTGTCCTCGCTCTGTATGTCCCCCTGCCAGGTTGGGTCAGTTACTATATCATCCACCACCTTGTCTTCCACTTCCGCAACCTGGTCCTTCTCCTGACTTTCTTACAATTGTGTCTCATCATCATCCACCTCTTGCGACAGTAATTGCACTTTCCCACCATCGCCTTCATGTGACTGTGGCTGCTCCAATATCTGGGCATCGCTACACGCGTTCTCCTCTTGACTCGCTTGAAGCTGGCCGGACGGGAGGCTGAATCTACAAATGGAGACGTGAACAGATCTTCTGAGTGACCAAATGTAGGATCAGTTGTCTCCGGGCCCTCGGCATGGTGGGAGGAAGGAGGATCAGGGTGAGGAATATGTGGTCCAGACTCACGGCTACTGAGACTTGACCGTGTGGAAGACAGGGTGGTGGTAGTGGCTAAGTGACTGGAAGCATTATCTGCTATCCAACCACTGCTCTGCGTTTAATAGTGGTGTTCTGCGGCCCCCTAGAAATTGGAACAAGAAAGTCACACGACCTCATGTGGGTTTTGTTAAGGCATAATTTCAGCTTGCCCACAGCCACGTCCTAGGCCTTGGCCTCTGCATGCACCATCACCATCACGTTCACTTCCTCGTCCCTTGCTAAGCACCTTTCCCATATTTAATGGAAAACAATATTTTCCACGTTCACGAGAAATGGCTTATTTTGTAAAGCATTTATATGTGATACGTCTGATAGAGAACCACAGTTTTAAATAGCAGGCCTGTAAATTGCTAATACTATCCTTCACAGACACCTAATGTGAATAGCTTGACTGACATACTACAACAGAATGAAAAAAGAGGCCAATATTTTCCACGTTCAGTTTAAATTTCTGGATTTTTATCGCTGAAATATGGAACAGATCGGGCTTTATTCTGCAGTGAGAACAAGCAAATGGAGCAGAAAAATTGTGTACTGTGTATTGCTTTTAAAACAAATAACCAGGATTAAGATAAAAAAAAATGTTTCCCTGACCCATGATATCTGGGGCTATGCCTAAAAATATCTGTAATTATTACAGCATCAGCAGACAGGACATTCAATAGACCCCCTTGTGCTGTATCATACACTGCAGTATGTCAAATACACTGCCTGCCTGCCTAACACTGATTATATGCAGCTGGATTAGTCCTCAGAAGGACTGTTAGTTCAGATGGATATACAGTGAAGGAAATAATTATTTGATTCCTTGCTGTTTTTGTAAGTTTGCCCACTGACAAAGACATGAACAGTCTATAATTTTAAGGGTAGGTTAATTTTACCATTGAGAGACAGAATATCCCCCCAGAAAATCAAGAAAATCACATTGTATAAATTAGATACATTTATTTGCATTTTGCAGTGAGAAATAAGTATTTGATTCCTCTGGCAAACAACACTTAATACTTGGTGGCAAAACCCTAGTTGGCAAGCACAGCAGTCAGATGTTTTTGTAGTTGATGATGAGGGTTGCGCACATTTCAGGAGGAATTTTGGTCCACTCCTCTTTGCAGATCATTTCTAAATCCTTCAAATTTTGAGGCTGTCGCTTGGCAACTCGGAGCTTCAACTCCCTCCATAAGTTTTCTATGGGATTAAGGTCTGGAGACTGGCTAGGCTACTCCATGACCTTAATGTGCTTCTTTTTGAGCCACTCCTTTGTTGCCTTGGCTGTATTTTTTGGGTCATTGTCTTGCTGGAAGACCCAGCCATGACCCATTTTTAATGTCCTGGCAGAGGGAAGGAGGTTGTCACTCAGGATTTTATGGTACATGGCTCCATCCATTCTCCCATTGATGCGGTGAACTAGTCCTGTGCCCTTAGCAGAGAAACACCCCCAAAACATAATGTTTCCCCCTCCATGCTTGACAGTGGGGACAGTGTTCTTTGGGTCATAGGAAGCATTTCTCTTCCTCCAAACATGGCGAGTAGAGCTCAATTTTTGTCTCATCTGACCACAGCACCTTCTCCCAATAACTCACAGAATCATCCATGTGTTCACTGGCAAACTTCAGATGGGCCTGAACATGTGCCTTCTTGAGCAGGGGGACCTTGCAGGCACTGCAGGATTTTAAACCTTTAAGGCGTAATGTGTTGCAAATGGTTTTCTTGGTGACTGTGTTCCCAGCTGCCTTGAGATCATTAACAAGTTCCCAATGTGTAGTTTTAGGCTGATCTCTCACCTTTCTCTTCATCAAGAATACCCCACGAGGTGAGATTTTGCATGGTGCCCCATATCGATGTCGATTGACAGTCATTTTGTATTTCTTCCATTTTCTTACTATTGCACCAACAGTTGTCTCCTTCTCACCCAATGTCTTACTTATGGTTTTTTAGCCCATTCCAGTTATGGTCAGGTCTATGATCCTGTCCTTGACATCCTTAGAAAGCTCTTTGGTCTTGCCCATGTTGTAGAGTTTAGAGTCTGACTGATTAATTGAGTCTGTGGACAGGAGTCTTTTATACAAGTGACTATGTAAAACAGCTGTCTTTAATGCAGATAACGAGTTAATTAGGAGCATCTAACTGGTCTGTAGGAGCCAGAACTCATAATTGTTTGTAGGGGATCAAATACTTATTTCTCCCTGCAAAATGAAAATAAATTTATCTAATTTATACAATGTGATTTTCTTGATTTTTTTGGGGGGGATATTCTATCTCTCAATGTTAAAATTAACCTACCCTTAAAATTATAGACTGTTCATGTCTTTGTCAGTGGGCAAACTTACAAAAACAGCAAGGGATCAAATAATTATTTCCTTCAATATATGTGTATATATATATACATATATATATATATATATATAATGCCTTTATTAACAGGACGTTCAATGGACCCTCTTGTGCTGTGTCATGCACTGCAGTCTGCCACATTCACTGCCTGCCTGCCTAACTCCTGCTTTCACCACTTAATATATGCAGCTGGATTAGTCCTCAGAAGGACTGTTAGTTCAGATGGCTATAGATATATGTTGTGGAATACCTATACTAACTATAAACAAGAAAATCTCTCCCTGTTGCAGCAGCAGCTCTCCCTACTCTGCCTGGTTCCAGAGTAGACTGTGACAAGCATGGCGGCGTCTGGTCTTATATATACCTGATGATGCTGTGGGGCCAGCCAATCACTGTAATGCCCACAACCAACATTGCTACGGCATTACAGTGCATGGCAGACAATCTCTGCATGTTCATTGGCTCTCTAAAGAACGCCAAACATGCAAGGAGGGAACTCGAGCACCCGGAAATACTAGCTGAGCTTGTCGAGCACAGTGATGCTTTTGGGAGTACCGAGCAGTGGTGAGCACTTTCGCTCATCACTAATTGATACCCTATAAAATGAGGAAAATAAGTATTTGTTACACTGACGATTTTGCAAGTTTCCCTACCTACAAAGAATGGAAAGGTCTGCAATTTTTATTGTAGGTACACTTCAACTGTGAGAGACAGAATATAAAAAAAATCCAGAAAATTACATTGTATGATTTTTACATAATTAATTTTCCTTTTATAGCATGAAATAAATATTTGACACAATAGAAAAACAGAACTTAAATATTTGCTACAAAAACAATTTTTTGCAATTACAGAGGTCAGACATTTCCTGTAGTTTTTTAATGAGCGGGCACAGGAGTTAGCCGGCAGCAGCAGCAGCCGCAGCACGGCTCCACTGTGTGCCGGCTATGAAGGAGAGTGAAGTCACTGCTCCCCGCGCACACAGTCCCGGCGGGGGGAGCAGTGACTTCCGGCAGCTGATCTCTCCTTGTGAGCCACACATGGCAGTGATGTCATGAGCGGCTCACATGGAGAGATCAGTGCAGGCAGACCGGACACAGCACTGGAGGAGAGAAGAAAGGTGAGTAGGAGTGTTTATTTTTTTTTAATGTGCAGCATGATGGGGATTAGGGGGACCATGCATACTAGGACAGGGATTAGGGGTGCCATGCATGCCAAGAATGGGATGAGGGGTGCCATGCATACCAGGATAGGGATGATGGGTGCCATGCATACCAGGATAGGGATTAGGGGTGCCATGCATACCAAGACAGGGATGAGGGGTGCCATGCATACCAGGACAGGGTTTAGGGGTGCCATGCATACCAGGACAGGGATTAGGGGTGCCATGCATACCAGGACAGAGATTAGGGGTGCCATGCATACCAGGACAGGGATTAGGGGTGCCATGCATATCAGGACAGGGATGAGGGGTGCCATGCATACCAGGACAGGGATTAGGGGTGCCATGCATACCAGGACAGGGATTAGGGGTGCCATGCATACCCGGACAGGAATGAGGGGTGCCATGCATACCAGGACAGGGATGAGGGGAGACATGCATATCAGGATAGGTATGAGGGGTGCCATGCATACCAGGATAAGGATGAGGGGTGCCATGCATACCAGGATGGAGGGATGCCAGGCATACCAGGATGGGGATGGAGACCACGTATAAAAGGAAGGAGGGCGGCATATATACCAGGATGGGGGTATTGTCAGAATTGGGGGACATTACCCCTATACCAGTGTCAGCAGAAGACCCCCTCCCCCTTAAAAGTGCATCATGACCAAATTTTTTGCTTAAATTTTTATTTTTTTATTTTCCTCCTCTAAAACCTAGGTGCGTCTTATGGTCCGGTGAGTCTTATAGTCCGTAAAATTGGCCTAATAGTTTGCTACACGTTTACTCCTGAACACAGCATTACCTGATATGAATCGGGTACTGCTATGTACTGTATGGCCACATGGCAGGGCCCGGAAGGAAAGAAGTGCTATTTGGCTATTTGACTTTTTGTGAACTTCATTTGCAGAGCCTCTAGGTACCAGAAGAGCAAAACTCCTTTCAAGTGACTCCATTTTGAAAATTAGACTCCTCTGGGAATTCATCTATGGCTATAGTGATGATTTCGACTCCATGGGTGAAGTACTCAGTGAAGATTACAGAGTGAAAATTGCAGAAATTCCATTGTAGTGCCCAATACATTGTACTGTTCAATACACTGTGCCCAACTAGTGCTTTTGGAGAAAAGCACCTCATAAAATGTTGTCTCTCCTCACTACAGTAATGCCAAATATGTGGATGATAAGTGTGGTTTAGGCACATTGTGAGGCTCGACAGAGATGGGGGAATTTTGATCTTGTAGCACATACATTATTTTGCTGGATTTCAATTTTTTGTGGAACCATGTTGCTTTTCCAGAGATTTTAAGATATCAATAACATAGAAACCTCCCATATTTCCAATAACAGATGACAGACTTGAGTTAGGGGGCTTGCTTTTTGCTGGGCGATTTAAAGCATTTATTGGTGGTACATAACATTTTGGATCCCATAGGACTCGGTTCACATTTACCCTGTGCTCTAGGCTGAGATAGGGGATCCATCTAAATCTCAAAAATACATGATTCAGACAAAACTCCCAATGGATTCATTCACTATAATGAGGCAGGCAGAGCTACTCTGGACTCTGTCTGACCTCTGTGCAGCAGCATCCATCTTTTCAGACATGCACAAAACTGTGGTTGACTGAGCTTTTGTCCACACCTAAAAAGACAGATAATACCAGATCATAGACTAAGCGAAGTCCAAAGTGACTCCATCTGCCTCATACAGTGAATGTTCCACTGTGGACTTTGCATTAAATATTTCAGGGATACAGAAAGAAACTCCAATGTAAGCACTCAGCGAGGAGCACACAATAAATGTAATCTGAGCCTTATAGTGATATTTGAAAGGCATAATGAACAAATCAACAGCAGTAAAATAATTGCTTTTATTTATTTTTATTTTTACTCTATTCACCTTGCGGTATAAATGATATTCCTTAGGACAAAATAGTGAAGGTGTGGACTGAAGCACTATTTTTTAAACGGACACAAAGTCTGAGAATACCAAGAAACCCACTTGGAAACTATATACAGTACAGACCAAAAGTTTGGACACACCTCATTTAAAGATTTTTCTGTATTTTCATGACTATGAAAATTGTACATTCACACTGAAGGCATCAAAACTATGAATTAACACATGTGGAAATATATACTTAACAAAAAAGTGTGAAACAACTGAAAATATGTCTTATTTTCTAGGTTCTTCAAAGTAGCCACCTTTTGCTTTGATGACTGCTTTGCACACTCTTGGCATTCTCTTGATGAGCTTCAAGAGGTAGTCACCGGAAATGGTTTTCACTTCACAGTTGTGCCCAGTCAGGTTTAATAAGTAAGATTTCTTGCCTTATAAATGGGGTTATAAATACTCAACGAGGAGCAGGGTGAGGAAACAAGCAGTGGAACAAACAGGCAGATTGTGCTGTGGTTAGTGGTTTAGCTCATCTCACATCATTCACATCTACAGTGCTCTGTACAGCTGTACAGTGTCTTCCATGCTGTTACTACTTCTGAACATGATTTCAATAGAGAAAGAAAAATAGGAATCCAGAGTGTGTTTTGCTGAGAATCCTAGCAAAATATGCAACAAATTTTCAGCAAAATCCCTACACAAGTGGATACATTTTAACTTTCAGTGATTTCAATAGGGATTTGCAGCAAATTTTATCCTGTGCATTGCAAAGGGGTAAATCTGTAGTGAAATAATCATTCTTGCTCCTTATTTTTGTCCTTTGTTCAGTGTAGTTCAGTCTTAAACTAAACACCTGAGTAGCAAGAAACAGGTTAGCTGCTAGGAAAGTGCTGCTTGACAGCTCCATATGAGTTGCTGTTTGAAAGTTTCTGATTAGCCATTCCATTTGAAATGGCTTTGAACTATATCTGCCTTGTACACAATCTGGCATCTACAACAACTTTATATCAATGCTCTTTTTCAAGGTGCTCATTCGTCAATGTGTATGATATGGCATATTAAAACAGTACAACATATCATTTTTGCCCATGCTCTTTTAAGATCTAGGCTATCATTGGACCTTGCTGTCACTGATTGCTGAGATTGTGGAGGGGGAAAGCTGAGCTAACCTATTTGGCTTGTTGTGTAATGTGTTTTTTCCTCAAATGGACAGCAAAAGCAGTGAAACCAAACAATAGCATCTGACAGATTCCCCGGAAAGCACTAGGAGGCTATGAAACTTGCATCAATAAGGGATCCTTATGAAAATTATCATACTGCATCAAATGCATGAAAATGAGATATAATAGGTATGGTTTATATTAATTTATATGCTGACCAAGAAAATATAAACCCACTCTATTAATCAAAATCTCCTTCAAATAGATAAATAAATTAATTAATAAAATCTGTACTAAATTAATAAATAAAAACTCGAGTAATGAGTACTTGCGCTAAGGCTCTGTTCACAAAGTGCTACTACGTGCCTGTACCCTAATACTAGCTTATAAATTGCTCAGGAAGTGTTCTAAGAGAGGAAGTTACATTCATGCTAATGCACTGTTGACATCCATTTGCGGGGCATGAGCTATAGACATTCACTTACAGCACATGCACAGTTCTGCTGGGTGTGGTTGTGCTGGAAGCATTACTGCACTGCACACTGTGCTGCATATTCACTGAAAGAAGACATCAAATTAACAAGGGCTTTAGAATGTTTTTGGGTGATGTATAACGTGTCCCCAGGAATGTCAATCAAGCAATATTGGGCTTGTAAGAATGTAGCAAGCAACAGTTGGCTCTCTCAGTTCTTTTATGCTAAAGAAACTCGGTGCACTCCATTGATGTCATGGTCCTTGGCAACTGTATGCCACCTGAGTATTCAGGTAGTTTGTGTCTATTACATTATTTTTCACACTGTGCTCTGTTACATCCCCATTGTATGCCTTCTAACCAAATTAGCACTAGTCTACAAACTGGACTCTGCTACATTCCAGTGTGTGTCTCCTGATCAGCTCAGCTTTGTTGCAACACTGGGCTCTACTACTTTGCAACTGTTTGTCTACTAACCTACCCAATTCTGCTACATTGCTGTCCTCTGCTTCATTGCTCAAACTCTGTTGAACAATTTTGCATTGAGTCACCTGACATATCCAGCACTGGTACATTGCTTGATCCTGATATATTGTCTAATTGTGCTCATCTTCTCTCTACTGACCCTTCTGTAACACCCAGCTCTGCTACATAACTTGACTACTCTGATCCTGGGTGTCCCTGCATGGAGTCTCTGCCTTCCTAGTGCACAGCTACTCATCTCCTCCAGTTGCTTTCCAGTGTCCTCCAATTCCATTGTTCCAACTAGCCCACCCTGCTGCCCTAATATTATATGTCTATATGTTACACGCACGCAGCTAGGTTCAGATAGAGCGAGACGGGTTTCATGAATTCTTTGGAATCCTGGGGGAACCATTATTCAGGGCGACCATAGGCTGCAGATTCTCTCAGGCACACAATAGATTCAATTGCTGACCATACACATCTGACCAGACACATCTGACAAGAGTCTTTTTCAACAGTTTAACAGTGGAATTTAATCTGAAGCACGGCCAGTGAAATTCAGGGATATTACAGCAACAATCTTTATTACAGTGCAGTCTGAGTTCCTTGAGCAACCGGCTCCAGTAACAATACAGTAGTTTCTTTACAAGGCAAAGTATTACAGTCTCTTCAGTAGCATTATTCAGCATAGATTAAATCTCTTAGCAGCACACTTCTATGCATACACCACCACAGGTTTTTCCTTCACCAGGACACAATAGTACACAGCATTCTTTGTCCTGCATGGAGCAAGGGGGTGGGATTTGATGAGAGAGATGATCCCTGTGACACAATTCCTTCCAGTCCTTATCTTCCTGCTCAATAATACTCTGCACTGTTAGTTCAGGGAGTTTATCGGCCCTGTGTTTAGTTTCTCTCCTGATTTGAATCCTGTTCAGTTGCCTTCTTTCAGATGCAGATAACACATTACCTTTCTCATCTCTTTCTCAGACTACAATAACAAGTTCCCCTCAATCCCCCGGGGCTATGCTAAAACACTCCCTGTCTCCTGTCACTTTGTTAACCCCTCTAGTTTCTGGATGCTTCTGAAGCACAATACTTCCTGTGCATGTCACATATACTGCACAACTGTTCATTGAGTCCAAATAACCAGAAGATCCATCTTACCGGGTGAGACACAAACATGTCGTCCTCCTAGATTTCAGACCAGTAATTTGCAAGCAACCCAAGCCATCTTTAAACTTTTGTTTTACCAAAATAGCCAGTGATGCAGGAAAGGCAGGAAAGAAAACTGAGATGGAGAGTACTAGAACAGCACTACATGGTCATGGTGGCATTTTAGGTGACAAAAAACACTTGACAGATTAACTTAGTATTCAATTTAGGCTATGGGCACACATTCATGTGAACTGTCCTAGGGCTGTCATATTTTTCCTTGGACAGTACACAGACCCATAGAGTTTCATTGATCTATATGCACATACGATAAAAATAAATCCATGTCTCCAGGGCCGTGAGACTCAGAGCATTTCTAATTCTCATCCATTTTTAGGATCAGACTTGCCCATTAAAGTCTATGAAGATCTGTATAAAACTGATGAAAAATGGAAGATAGACTTTGAATTCATTGTTCTAGCCGTGTTTCATGCATTTTCACTGATACATTGTTAAAGAGTCAATGGAAAAAGGTGGATAAAGTTTAAACAGTCTATCTCCATCAGTTTGTTAACAATGGATGAGAAAAAAAGGAATACGGATGCAAAACACAGGCAATATGGAAGACACAAAAGAAATAAACAGTTTTTACAGATGTAAAAATGGACACGGATATGTGAATGTAGCCTAAATGTGATGTACAGTCAGGACAGCACTTCAGAAAAAAGCATCAGGAAAGCCTGAACTTATTGTCCAACATTGTTCCTAGAAGAACAGGGTTTCATTATGTCAATAATGTACATAGGACTGAAAATTTAGAGATTTTTATATTTGTTGAGAAAAACGTTAAATTGTTTGATGCTGTTTTTGTCCACATTTTAAAGCCATCCATTCGCACAATACATAATAGCCCAACTTATATGTAAGAGCTTACCTTTGTGTGTGACGCGCTGAAATATGTATGCATTCTCCCCAGTAGTAAAGAACTTGAAATATGAACAGTTAGAATCTAGAAAAAAGGAAAAATACTGGAGTAAATATTATGTTAAAATGCAGTAAAAAAATGTGCATATAGACATATAGTATAGAAATTGAGATTCTTTAAATCAATGTTTTAAAAACTATAGTTATAACTACTGTAGTTCTTAGTTAAATGTGCATGTGTATGAGAGGTGACTTGGTGGTTAAAAAATCATCGACTTTGCATTTGAGCATCACTAAACCTTAAGCAACTGTTGTCCATTTAAAAAAAAATACAAGGTTCTAATGTCGTAAAACACTCATTAAAATTAAAATTCTAAGGTCTCATTCATATATCTGATTTTTTGAAGATGGCATCCGAATGCAGTCTGACTTTTTCACTGACCCATAGACTTGCCATGCCAATTATAATCCAACACTTGGATCAATATTGGACATGTCTTTTTGATTTTGCACGCACCACTCAGTCTGAGGAAAAAGTCTGACATGTGAACAACCCCATAGACTGTCATAGGTACGAGTGCTATCAGTGAAAAAAAAGTATAGCACTCATACGTGAAAAACTAATGTAAGAATGAGCCCTTACATTTAGAAGGAAAAGTTGGGTAATTATGGAAATCACAGGATGGATAGATTTTTAACACGTCTTGATTCATTCTGTATTTAGTATTAGGGTATGTGCACACGATGCAGAAATGAAGCAGAAAATTTCTGCATCATTTCTGCATCTCCCTGGCAGAAAAAACGCATGCAGATTGTGCATGCGTTTTTCCTGCAGAATACATGTGGATCCACATGCAGATTCACATGCGTTTCCGCATGCAGATTGACAAGCGCTTTCCAGGCGATTTTAGCATCACCTGGAAAGTGCTTGACAACTAGGTCACACTATATAAATCCATGCAAACAGCATGGATTTATATAGTGTGACCCGAGAGAGTGTATATACTTACCTCCGATGGCCCGCGCTGTCCTGCTTTACAAAGTTCCCGGCTGCCGGCAACTTTGAATTGAAAGACCTGCCGACGTCAGCGTCACGTGACCCGTCACATGACTCTGACGTCAGCGCAGGTCCTACAACTCACTGCAAGTGCCGGGAACCAAGCGGGAGCGCTGCGCGGGCCGACAGAAGGTAAGAATACATTTATTTTTTATTTATTCTTTTTTTACAGCTTTTTTAATGGTACCTGGGTGTGGATGAGACTCTCCTCTCCTCCACACTCGGGTACCATCCGCACATTAGAACGCGCCAATAGCGCAAGTACAGATGCTGTCTTGCGGAATTGGCGCATTCTAATGCAAGTCAATGGCGGCGAAATCGCCGCGTTTCCGCAAAATTAATTGACATGCTGCGGATTTTTGACCGCAGCGTTCACGCTGCGGAAAAATCCGCTTCATGGGCACAGCACATGCGGATTTCCATTGGGGAACATTGCTTCCCTTCTACCATGCGTTTTTCATGCGTTTCCGCGGCGTTTACGCAACTGCAAAAACGTCGCGGAAACGCATGAAATACGCATCGTGTGAACTCAGCCTTAGCGTAATGCACAGAAATCTCCGAACGTTGACAACTATCAATGATGTTATTAATGGTTGTCTGAGGAATGTTTTGCCATACTGAATGCACTTGGCAAATCATCAAGATCCGGTGCTGGCAGCTTTATTTGCAATTGCCGACCAATAATGTTCCATATGTGCTCGATGGGAGCAAGTCTGGAGAAGCTGCAGGCCATGGTAGCATGTTTAGGCCTTGCAGGCTGCTCACAGGAGCACAAGCAACATGTGGCCTGGTGTTGCTGTCTTGAAAAACAGCTCCAGGGACACTTTGTAGAAATGACTGTTCCACCACCAAATAAATGTAATGATAATAAGTTTGCGCATATGGAGTGAAGACTAGAGGGGTATGGATACCATACATTATGCTAACCCACAGTATAAGCCCAGGAGAAGGACTGGTGTGATGTTTCCTAGTGAAAGCCTTCTCATAGTATTGCCAACATGGTCTCCAAATGGAGACTGAAAGCTGGATTGCCACAATGGAGGCTGAGGAAAGGAGTCCTAAACTCTTAGGCAATGAGTCATAATTTTGTCTTGCATACAATGATAACTGCAGATTGGCTTGGAGACTACGTGGGCAACGCCATGAAGAGGCCTTCAAAAGAGAGCTTATTCTCAGGATAATGGTGCAGGGTGCCATTATGTATGACAGCCAGACCCCGCTAGTCTTCATCGTCGTATACCTCACCAGCAAATACTCTTGTGATTCTGCTACTCCCTCACACTACATTGTAAGCTTCTAACAGTCTATATTTTTTTATACATGTCCTTTTTTTATACAAGTTTTTTTTATTATTATCTATTTTATTAGTATGTGCATATTGGAGAAGTTGCAGCTTTATCTGCAGGTACTCAGTTTGTGAACAGTTTATAAGCACCCGCATGCATGTGAGAAAAAGAAAATGTCCTCCTCCCTGTCCCAAAGTGTATCTGGTTATACTTGTAATGATGTACTTATCTGTCATGGCTCCAGTGTCAGTCTATGTTTCTGTGCTAGGTGGTATTCTTCGTTCCCAGCAATCAGTAGTGCCTTTAAAGGAAGATCATTTTCTCCTCCATGTCATTCATTGTATTTTTGGTCAGCAAGTTACTGGGCCTGAGTAGCCAGGACTCATTGGCTTGGTGACTAATGGGTGCTCACTGAAACCTACGTAAAGCTTCCCACCATACTTTGTTATTGTATTTTATATATATATATATATTTTAAAAGGAATTTATTTTAACTTGAGCAGGCGTAGGATGATGGGAGGAGTAGTCTCCCGTGGGCAATTCTTTGTGCTTTTTTGTCGTGTTTTTGACTCATTGACTCGAATTGAGTCAGTCAAATAGGCATCAAAAATCTGCTGCAAATATTTTTATACCTGCGATTTTGCTGTGGATTTGACTGACTCAATTGAAGTCAGTGGGTGGAAAACGCTGCGGAAACGCACAAAGAATAGACATGCTGCAGATTGAAACACAACGACAATCCTGACCGAAAAACTCCTGATCATGTGCACAGCACTTCAGGAATATCATTGCCTCAGCTAGCACACAGATTCCCTAGCATTTTTGGCCCATTTACACGCTGAAAAAATGCACAGTGTGTACACAGCCTTAAAAGTGAGACACATTTCATTTTAATGCCTCTCCATAAAACCGCATAGAAAAACCACCCCTCAATACACCTTAGACCACGTGCACACATTAAGTATTTTGTGAGTTTTTTACCTCAGCATTTGTTAGTCAAAACCAGGAGTGGGTGATAAATACAGAAGTGGTGACGTGTTTCTATTATACTTTTCCTCTCCTGGTTTTGGTTTACAAATACTGAGGTAAAATACTGACCAAATACTGAATGTGTGCACACCGTGCGTTTTCTAGGCAGATACCGCCCAGAATCCATATGGAAAAGCACTACAAAAGTGCCTCAAAAAATGGACATAATGCACAGTAAGGTCAAAACAACTTTGCGGTGCACATGCTCAAGTTCTGTGTTTATCAGGCCATGTTCACACGTTGAGTGTTTGGTGAGTTTTTTTTACCTCAGTATTTGTAAGCCAAAATCAGGAGTGAAAAATATAATAAAAACACGTCACCACTTCTGCATTTTTCACCCTCTCCTGGTTTTGGCTTCCAAATACTGAGGTAAATTACTCAATGTTTGCACGTGGCCTTAAAGAGAATCATGAACCATTACAACAAAGCTGCAATACTGTAGTAACTATCCAGTTCATATAAAAATATATTAGTTGCCGGATGAAGAGAGGGGATCAACTGTTCAGAATCCTAGTCTATTAACTAGAGGACTAAATGATTACAAGGTGGGCCACACACCAGAGGAGCCACTCAGTCATTTACACAGAGAGCCCACCGACTTCAGAGGGCTATGAGCTGTCATTTTCTCTAAACTGTTCAGTTTAGGATAATTCTACAACTAGTATTTCACATAGAGCCATAATATTTTGGGGATTTTTTCATTGACAGAGCTATTTTAAGTAGGGATGAGCGGACCCGAGGATGTTTGGGTTCATTGAGTTCTAGAACTCTACCCGAACTTGAACCCAAACCCCACAGAAGCCAATGGAGACTCAAACTTTGGAGCTGTAAAATGGATGTAATAAGGGCTAAGCAGCTGCTAAAGGAAAGTCAGTCTCTCTCTTAGCAGGTGCAGGGAACAGACCCGATCAAGGATAGGGAGGGACGTGGGGTTGCTGGTGGCATAGCACATTGTTGGGGTGACCACAGTCTGCATGGTGAAGCTTTGCAACAGTGGCTGCAGACAATTGTCTCAGAATCCACTAATTACTTTTCAGGCTTTTACCGCTACTTTCCTACATTTTACATCAGTATTTGTAAGCCAAAATCAGAAGTGGGTGAAAGATGCAGAAGTGGTGATGCGTTTCTATTAGGCTATGTTCACAAGTTGCATTTTTGCTCAGTTTTTTTTTTTTTTAATTAAAAAGTTATTTTTACAGTACCAGCAAAAGCTATGAGATATCAGACCTGCATTTTGGCTGCAGTTTTTTTTGCTGCCAAGAGTAGAGATGAGCGTTGTTCTACTCGAACTGTTCGCCAATCTCAAATTCGAGCTGTTTTGGGCGGTGTTCGAGCCGGTCGGCGAACACGAACAATTTGAGAAAAATTCGGCTGTTCGAGGTTATGTTCGATAACTGTTCGTGCACCAAAATCATAACTGGATTTTTTCTCAGTAATGATGAAAATTAATGTTAATACGCAGTTTGAGTGTACAGCGGGGCGGGGGGAGGGGCAGGGGATGGATCTCTGCAGGAACAATGAAGATCTCCATTTTTTTTTCTCTTTCCCACATTTGCAGTGGGGAGGTGCAATCTGTCAGCCTATCAGCAGCGCACACACGGAGCGAAGTGCTTTTTTTCACACAAGCAAGGGCATGTGTGATTGGCAGTGTATGTCACATGTCCTTGCCCTATAAGACCAAGCCATTTTCCCCGTCGCCACCATTTTCTCACTGCTGCAGCTGCGTGTTAGACGGCACCGCTGTTGCTGTGTGCGCTATACCTTGTTAATTTCAAGCCAATTTTCGCACAAATATACAGATAGCTTGGGAGTAGGGAATAGTTGTGATTGCAGTCCTTTTAAGGACTAGGTTACAGCATTTCCTACGACTTTTATCAAGCAGGTCTGTGCTCTTAAATAGATAGATTGTGGGAGTAAAGACTAATTGTAATTGGAGTCCTTTTCAGGACTAGGTTACATCAGTTCCTATCAGTTTTTGCCAGGCAGGTCTGTGCCAGTGCTGTGCAAGTTTTTTTCACAGCATTTGGCTGAATCTAGCAAAGCTAATCCTTTTTGGCCTATTGCAGAGTGTGTTAGTTAGTGGAGTAGCCTATCTGTGTTGCAAGATATACCACCTGTGTATAGAATACCAATTTTTTTACTGCACCTAGTGAAGTAAAATCTTTTGGGCATAGCATCATTCTATTAGTCCATCTATACTGACCTCCATCAGGTTGCAAATTAAAAATAATTTTTTTCTGCATCTAGCTCTGAAAAAATATTTGGGCTTCTAGCAGTGTGTGGGACTTGGTCTATTAGTCCATCTATACTGACCTCCATCAGGTTGCAAATTGAATAAAAAAAATTTCTGCATCTAGCTCTGAAAAAATATTTGGGCTTCTAGCGGTGTGTGGGACTTGGTCTATTAGTCCATCTATACTGACCTCCATCAGGTTGCAAATTAAAAATAATTTTTTTCTGCATCTAGCTCTGAAAAAATATTTGGGCTTCTAGCAGTGTGTGGGACTTGGTCTATTAGTCCATCTATACTGACCTCCATCAGGTTGCAAATTAAAAATAATTTTTTTCTTCATTTAGCTCTGAAAAAATATTTGGGCTTCTAGCAGTGTGTGGGACTTGTTCTATTAGTCCTTCTATACTGACCTCCAGCAGGTTGCAAATTGAATATAATTTTTTTCTGCATCTAGCTCTGAAAAAATATTTGGGCTTCTAGCGGTGTGTGGGACTTGGTCTATTAGTCCATCTATACTGACCTCCATCAGGTTGCAAATTAAAAATAATTTTTTTCTGCATCTAGCTCTGAAAAAATATTTGGGCTTCTAGCAGTGTGTGGGACTTGGTCTATTAGTCCATCTATACTGACCTCCATCAGGTTGCAAATTAAAAATAATTTTTTTCTTCATTTATCTCTGAAAAAATATTTGGGCTTCTAGCAGCGTGTGGGACTTGTTCTATTAGTCCATCTATACTGACCTCCATCAGGTTGCAAATTAAAAATAATTTTTTTCTGCATCTAGCTCTGAAAAAATATTTGGGCTTCTAGCAGTGTGTGGGACTTGGTCTATTAGTCCATCTATACTGACCTCCATCAGGTTGCAAATTAAAAATAATTTTTTTCTTCATTTATCTCTGAAAAAATATTTGGGCTTCTAGCAGCGTGTGGGACTTGTTCTATTAGTCCATCTATACTGACCTCCATCAGGTTGCAAATTAAAAATAATTTTTTTCTGCATCTAGCTCTGAAAAATATTTGGGCTTCTAGCAGTGTGTGGGACTTGGTCTATTAGTCCATCTATACTGACCTCCATCAGGTTGCAAATTAAAAATAATTTTTTTCTTCATTTAGCTCTGAAAAAATATTTGGGCTTCTAGCAGTGTGTGGGACTTGTTCTATTAGTCCTTCTATACTGACCTCCAGCAGGTTGCAAATTGAATATAATTTTTTTCTGCATCTAGCTCTGAAAAAATATTTGGGCTTCTAGCGGTGTGTGGGACTTGGTCTATTAGTCCATCTATACTGACCTCCATCAGGTTGCAAATTAAAAATAATTTTTTTCTGCATCTAGCTCTGAAAAAATATTTGGGCTTCTAGCAGTGTGTGGGACTTGGTCTATTAGTCCATCTATACTGACCTCCATCAGGTTGCAAATTGAATAAAAAAATTTTCTGCATCTAGCTCTGAAAAAATATTTGGGCTTCTAGCGGTGTGTGGGACTTGGTCTATTAGTCCATCTATACTGACCTCCATCAGGTTGCAAATTAAAAATAATTTTTTTCTGCATCTAACCCAGCCTATAGTTTTGGCCTAATACCACAGTTTGGCCACTCAGCTCTGCTCGGTTACCATCCATTGTTTTTTTGTGCAAACAACTCCAGAGTTGTGAATTAGTTAACCACCAAAATGAGTGGAAAAAGGCCTGCTGCTGGTGGAAAGGGGAATAGGCGTGTTGGGAAGGGCAAAAAAGGTTGTGTCCGTGGGGTAGGTGCAGAAGAAAGACCATCTTCCAGCCAAACTAAAATGTCTACTTCTTTTAGCGGACAATGTGATAAGATCCCTTTCTTACGGCCACGCCAATCGCTACAAATTCCAGATGAGGCACAAAAACAGCAGGTGCTTCAACGGATATCAAGTGCTCCTTTAAGTGGGCTCTCCTCCACATCAACTTCAACATCACAAATACTCCAGTCCTCAAAGGTGTCACCCAAATCGCACTTGCTTCCTCACAGCTCCCAAATCTCCAGCTGCCCGTCTGAGTATGAGGTAGAACAGATGGTTGAGTCTGCAGAGCTGTTTACTCATACTATAGCCTGGGAATCAGAGGTCGACTCCAGCGCTTCTGTGAATCCAGACGAGGAAATGATCTGCACTGATGCCCAGAATCTTTATGAGTCGGATCCAGGACCAGACGCAGAAGGTTCTGACCATAATGTAGACCCTCATTCCCAAACTGTAACTCCTGTTGGTGGAGACAATGAGGAAGACGATGATAAGACTCAAATACCTGATTGGAGCGACAACTTTAGTTTTTTGTCAGGGCAGGAACAGGTTGGCTCTGAGGACGACGGGTGTGATAACGCACAGGGTGATGATGATGAGGTCGGAGATCCCACTTACTGTCAACCCACAGTCAGCCAAGAGATGAGGTCAGCAGAGGAGGTGGAGGAAGATGCTAGTGACGACGAGGTCAGGTTGCGCCTTCCTGGACAGAGACGTAGTACTGGAAGCACGTCAACAACTGCATCCTCAAACACAACTCTGCCTCTCACCACAAGTCGTGGTGGCTCTTCAGGTCGCATGGGTGCTAAGCCTTGCATAGCCTGGGCATTTTTTCAGATCGATAAAGATGACCCAACTCGTGTTATCTGTAACATTTGTCAGCAAAAGCTAAGTAGAGGCCAAAAAATACATAGTTTGAGTACTTCATGCATGAACCGGCACATGGACATGAAGCATAAGTTGCAGTGGGAAGCTCAGTGTGCTACAATGCGGCCTAGCCGGCCGGGCCAACCACCGTCTGCCATATCTTGTGCATCCGCGGTCTCTTCATCCTCTGTGACTGGGGGGACAGCAGTCACACCTGTTTTGGGGCGCAGACCTGCCACCTCTTTACCCGCAACAGCCAGCGTGATTGGCAGGTCATCATTTTCTTTGGAGGTGGTAACACCAGCTGGTCTTGAGCGCTGTCCGACATCGATAGCACCACCTTAGGATCAAGGCAACCTAACATGTCCGCCTGCATCTTCCTCACAGACCGGCAGTTTGCCGGGGACACCCTTATCAACCCCGTCTAAGCACAATAGCCAGCCCTCGGTCCCTCAGATGTGGACAAGTAAAAGACCATTTCCTCCTAGCCATGAGAAAGCTAAGAGGTTGAATTTCACCATCTGCAAGCTCTTGGCTACAGAAATGCTGCCTTTCCGCCTGGTGGACACAGAGGATTTTCGAGACCTTATGTCCGTCGCAGTGCCCCAGTACCAGATGCCCAGTCGGCACTACTTCTCAAAGAAAGGTGTGCCTGCGCTCCACCAGCATGTCGCACACAACATCACCGCTTCTTTGAGAAACTCTGTGTGTGACAGGGTGCATTTCACCACAGACACTTGGACGAGTAGGCATGGACAGGGGCGTTACATGTCGCTGACTGGGCACTGGGTAACTATGGTGACAGCAGGACAAGGGGCTGCTGTCCAAGTCTTGCCGTCCCCACGAGTTGTGCGTCAATCCTCTTTATGTCAAAGTTCCTCCACTGCTTCTGCCTCCTCAACCTCCTCTCGGTCTTCCACCTGCACCCAAAGCCTGTCTGGTCATGCCACAAGCTTTCTAACTGCGCAGAAGGGATCCTGCACACCTCCTTACTATGCTGGCAGTAGGGCTCAACGTCATCAGGCGGTTTTTACATTGAAATGTCTGGGAAATGTGAGTCACACAGCTGAGGAGTTGTGGTCAGCTCTGGAGAACCAATTTCATGAATGGTTGTCTCCACTGGACCTGAAACCAGGGAAGGCCATGTGCGACAATGCTGCAAACCTGGGTGCGGCCCTTCGCCGGGGGAATGTCACACACGTGCCTTGTATGGCTCACGTGTTGAACCTGGTTGTCCAGCAATTTTTAGCCCACTATCCCAGACTAGATGGCCTTCTGCAGAGGGCACGGTCGCTGTGTGCTCACTTCCGCCGTTCGCATCCCGCAGCTCAGCGACTTACATCTCTACAGAAGTCGTTGGGCCTGCCACTTCACCGGCTAAAATGCGATGTGCCTACCCGGTGGAATTCAACTCTGCACATGTTGCAGCGACTGTGGCAGCACCGACAAGGCCTGGTGCAATACGTTCTGACGTATAGCCTGGGCCAACGAGATTCAGAGGTGGGGCAAATCACGCTGGAGGAGTGGTCTCAGATCAGGGACCTATGCACCCTTCTGCACAGTTTTGAAATGGCGACGAAGATGTTTAGTGCTGACGATGCCATTATCAGCATGACTATTCCGGTGATTTAAATGCTGGAGCACATGTTAAACAGAATTCGGAGTCAGGTGGTGGCACAAGAGGAGGTGGAGGAAGTAGAGGAGGAGGAGTTGTATGCGGAAGGGCTAACATCTGCAAGGTCCAGACGGTCGGCAGCACCAAGGCGGCAGGCATGTGAGGGTGGGGGAGATGATTTTACCAGGGCGCATGGTAGCAGCCAAACTAGTGAGGAAGGTGCAGGAGCCCAGGAAGAAGTGGAGGACGAACTGATGGAAGACTCATCAGATGAGGGAGACCTTGATCACATTTCTGTTGTGCGAGGTTGGGGGGAGAGGACAGAGGAAGGAAGCATGATTGTTACCTCGCCACCAACACAACAGGGACTTGGTGCTCCTGGATGCGCAACACACATGAGTGCCTTCTTGCTGCACTACCTGCAACATGACCCTCGAATTGTGAGAATTAGAAATAATCCTGACTACTGGGTTGCCACACTGTTAGATCCCCGGTACAAAAGTAAATTTGCAGAAATTATTCCTGCCATAGAAAGGGATGCACGCATGCAGGAGTATCAGCAGAGACTGTTGCAGAATCTTACATGTGCTTTTCCACAAAATACCAGTGGTGCACGTAGTGAATCTCACAGTTCCAACTTGCCAACCGTGGGACCGTCAAGTGTTCAGCACTCAAACCGTAACAGAACCACAGTATCTGCTGGTAACATCAATTTTGCGGAATCATTTCACCACTTTTTTAGCCCATCCTTTGCAAGGCCACAGGAGACAAGAAGTCTGACACATAGTCAACGCCTAGAGACGATGGTACAGGAGTATCTCCAAGTAAACATTGAAGCCAAGACTGTGTCACTGGACCCTTGCTCTTTTTGGGCTTCCAATCTGGATAAATGGCCGGAGCTAGCCACTTACGCCTTGGAGATCTTGTCATGCCCCGCAGCCAGCGTTCTGTCTGAACGTGTGTTCAGCGCTGCTGGTGGTGTGCTGACAGTTAAGCGCACGCGGCTCTCCACTGATAATGTAGACAGACTCACGTTCATAAAGATGAACAAATCATGGATCCGAAACGACTTTTCTACCCCTGTGTCATCCTGGGGAGAGTAAAAGCTTGATGATTGGTTAAAATCACCCTACCAACTGTTTTAAGCTTTCAAATTACTAATCATGTTTATCTGTATCTTGACTGGAAAATAATTTGGGCTTTGTAGCAGTGTGCAGCACTGATCCTATTAGGCCATCTATAATAAGCTTCACCAGATTTAAAATTAAAAATAATTTTTAGCTGCATCTAGCCCGGAAAATAATTTTGGGGCTCCGAGATGCGCAAGACACATAAGTGCCTTCTTGCTGCACTACCTGCAGCATGACCCTCATATTGTCAGAATTCGAAGTAATCATGACTACTGGGTTGCCACACTCTTAGATCCCCCAAACTTTTCGATCAACCTTTTCATTTTAATAAAGACCAAAAAAATGGTCATTTTTGAAATTATAAGCATTAGCAGGTTGTTAGAAACTGAAATCAAACAGTTTTCAACTCAAAACTTTATTCTAGGTGATGTTACATTTTCACATAGGACCCCTTGTTCGAAAGGAGCTTCTGAACTCTCTCGTCCATTGAATTTGTCAGGTTTTGGATGGTTTCTGCTTCAATTGTTTTGCATGAGGACAGAATACCCTCCCAGAGCTGTTGCTTAGATGTGAACTGCCTCCCGCCATCATAGACACTCCTTTTAATGATGCTCCAAAGGTTCTGAATGGGGTAGAGGTCAGGGGAGCATGGGGGTCACACCATAAGTTTGTCCCCTTTTATGCCCATATCAGCCAGAGATGCAGATGTTTTATGTGCAGCATGAGATGGTGCATTATCATGCAGAAAAATGATCTTGCTGTGAAATACACGGTTCTTCTTCTTGAACCATGGCAGGAAGTGCTGTTTGAGAAAATCCACATACATTATGGAGTTCATCTTTAGCGCCTTCAGGGATCCTAAAGGGGCCGACAATCTCTCTCCCCATGATTCCAGCCCAAAACATTACTCCACCTCCTCCTTGTTGGCGCTGTAGCCGTGTTTGCGTGGGGTGTCCATCAACCAGCCATCCTCCACTCCATCCATCTGGACCATCGAGCGCTGCACGGCACTCATTCGTGAACAAAACAGTTTTGAAATCAGTCTTCATGTAATGTTTGGCCCACTGGAGCCGTTTCTGCTTGTGTGAAGTGTATAGAGGAGGTCGACAGGATGGCGTATGCACAGCTGCAAACCTCTGAAGGACCCTGCATCTTGTTGTTCGGGGGACGTTGGAGGCACAAGCAGCTTCAAAAACTTGTCTGCTGCTATGACAAGGCTTTTTTGCCGCTGCTCTTTCAACCTGACGTAATTGCCTGTAGGAAAGAGTCCTCAATTTGCCCTTATCAGCACGCACACGTGTGTACTGTGAATCAGCTACATACTTCTTGATTGCCAAGACACTTCATCCTGATCATCGCACAATGTTGATTGTAGTCATGCCTTGACCTAAACACTCCACAATTTGTTGCTTCATAGCAGCCGACACTTCCTTTTTCTTTCCCATTTTGGCAGAAAATGTAGGCTGCTTAATAATGTGAGAGAGCCTTCTTAAGTAGTCTTGCCTTTCATTGGACACACCTGCCAAACTAATTAGCACAGGTGTCTGCAATTGCTTACAGTGATATAAAGAGCCCTGACACACATCACCATCAATGAGTTTAACTGACAAACAAACAAATTCTTCCCTTATCACTCCTAAACACTTTTTGCATAATAATTTGGAACGCGGTGTACATGTGCTTTTCCACAAAACACCAGTGGTTCACGTAGTGAATCTTACAGTTCTAACTTGCCAACCGTGGTCTGTATGGAATTGTTCAATAAAGGGCCCAAAATTAAGATAACATAGATGGGAGAGGTCTCTATGAATAGGAACTCCTAAGTATTTGATACCCTGTGAGGGCCAGGCAAAGGGAAAGTTGGACTGGATGGAATCCTATATGGATTTAGGGAGGGAGACATCGAGGGCCTCAGACTTCGCTGCATTGATTTTAAAATTTTACCATGTAACAAAGTGATCTATTTCAGCCATAACAGCAGGGATGGATATATGTGATTGAGTGATATATACTAGGACATCATCAGCAAATAGAGAGCACTTGTACTCGGTGCCTCCCACCTCAATCCACCTAATATTGGGGTTATGGCGAATTGATGAGAGCAGGTGCTCCATCACTAGGATGTATAAGAGAGGGGACAGAGGACATCCCTGCCTTGTCCCATTGGTGATTGTGAAAGGTGATGAAAATGTTCTGACGCACCCCCTGGGCCTTGGGACACCCGGAGCCGGACCCTTTTTGGTGGATGCTGGTGGTTGTAGTCTTCGTGGCGGCGATCCGGTTCCGTGGCTCAGGGCGGTCAAACCAGTGGCGGAACTATTTATGTGGTTTTGATGTTTAAATGTCCGACTACGCCACCCGTGGATTGCGGTCAGAGTGAACCGCCGCTACAGGGCAGACCGCTAAGGCTGGTGTTATGGGTGCAGCAGAGCGTAGCATAACTCCCCACGGGAGGAGTATAGCCTCAGGGCAGTGTATGCGGAGGATGGGGGTGATGGTGCAGGGCAGCAGCAGTAACGACACGGAGTCAGTGATGCAGTTCAGGGCCTTTACTCACAGTTCTTATCATCCAGACCACGTCTGCAGGTAACGGCTGCCCACGTCGTACTGTGCTCACCAGGTGAGGGGCTCAGACAACTCCCAGATAACTTTGGAGCGCTTCACAGGACCCCCTTTGTGTGTCCTTTGTCTGGCCTTTCTTACCAACACTTCTGTCCGGCTGCCTCGGGCCTCCTCTTGGTAAACTTGGCGCCAGTTTCCCTGACCCTATGTGGTGCCTTCCTAGCGGGTGGAGCAAGGGGCTGTGCCACATAAAATGTCAGAGCCTCCGGTTTCTAGCTGAGGGTCGTTTCCTGCCTCCACTAGTTCGGGGACCGGTCTCCCCCTTTGGCCTGACCCCTCCACGCAGGTGGATTCGGGCGTGCGGTGGCGACTCGCCCATCCGCACCCCTGGGATCCCTTCATTCCTCGTTCCTGGAGCCTTCTCCGCTCCTCTTCCTTCCTTCTCCCTCTTGCAGGCCTGGGCCTCTGTTACTAGGCCCGCCTCCGGAGCAGAGCTCATGCAGAGCCCCTGCTCCCTGCCACTTCTGCTCAGACTTCTCTGCACTGAACTAAGATGGTGCCCACCTTTTATACTCCCTTCTCAATGCACCCAGGAACTGCTTCCTCCCTGCTCCTGCACTGCAGGGTTCCCCTTCCTCAGTGTTCCCTCCCCCCACTCCAGCCAGGGACAGGGACTGTCGTGTCCATCTCAGGGGCATATTGGTCGCCCTGCCCCACGGCAATGTGGTGTAATGCATGCAGGTGTCGGGTCCTGATCCACACTCCATCCTTATCTGAGAGTGAGATATCACACCTCTGGGTGAGGTGCAATACGTCTGTAGCAACCGAGCCCTCGGTGCTACAGTTCCATTTATCTTCAGCCTAGGTGACGTATTGTGATACAGGGCCGTGATTTTGGCTATAAAAGGGTCCCCTAGACCCCTACCCCAAGCTTTTTAAGAGAATCATATATGGCGTGCCAGGAGACTCTATGGAATGCTTTCTCAGCATCCAACGAGAGTATCTACTTACAAATTTTTAACTGCATCTAGCCCAGGAAATACTTTGTGCCTAGTAGCAGTGTCTGCTAGTCAGCGGATTATCCCGGCTGTTAAGCAAGCTACACCACCTGTAGTTTGGACACTTAATTTTTTCAAAGGAAATGCTTCGGGACCACGGGATACTCAGTGAAGAGCATCAGGAGGCACCCCAAGGCATAGGGGCTGGGACTGGCACTAGGATGCCTTGCGGTGGACAGCCGAGCTCGATCCTTATAAAAGCTTTTTAACTGCAGCAGCTTTAGTGGACGCTACTGGAGCTGGAATTACGCGGCTGCTGGCATGAGACTTGCCCTCCAATAGATCCTTGTAAATGGATTTAAAGTGTATTCATTCAAATTAGAGGGACAATTTAAATTAAAAAGCTTAGAGCTGCCTCCACCACAGGGGGGCTCTCTCGACCCACCAGCGGACAGGCACCAGTATTGGGAGAGGGGGGCTGGCCGTCAGGGTTCACCGCGGCTCTGGCACAAACCCGGCGACACGGAGGTGGCACGGGCAGGAGCGGACTGGCCGTCTCGGCTTCTCACTTTTTGGATTTTAGAAGGGCATGACATGCCTATATCTGTGTCTCCCCCTCCTTTTACTCCTCCACCTCTTTTCTTTTCGCATGACTATATGTACTTGTCACTTTTCCATGTGTTAGTTGTGTCTTCTGAGCAGTTTGTCAGCTTTTGGACACCTTTGAAGGTGTTTTCTATGTGTTTCTATGTGTTTTTGTTTGCCTGCCATTGGTTTTAACGGTGTTCGAAGGTGTTCGACGAACAGTTCGACGAACATTTCGGCGAACACACGGGTGTTCGACGAACCGAACTCGAACACTACGGGGGTGGCTCAACACTAGCCAAGAGATCAGGTTTTGTCTGCAGAAAAAAAAAACGCAGCAAAAAGACAATATGTGAACATAGCCATACTTTTCCACTGAAGATGCCACTCTTGATTTTTGACTTACAAATACTGATGTAAAATACTGACTTTATGTTTTTGATACTTACCAGTATTTGACTGTAATGAATTTAAGTTGTGGAAACGCACTAAAAATTCTTGTGTGTTAATTACCTGCAGATTTACTTGCAGAGAAAAATCTGCACATAACACTCAGCGTACCCACAAGAGAAATTAACATGTTGCGGATTAGAAACACGCACCGCAGGTCAGTTTACACAGCATTACAAAGAAGCACAGCGGGCAGGAGATTTCTATAAATCCCATTCCAGTTTGCTGATATTGTAAAATGATGCATTTGACACAGCAAAATTACGCAGAATCAAAAACTCACCAACAACTCTTTGTGGGAACACAGCCTTAGAAAATGTGCACACAGCATCATTTTCTGAGGTATCTTTTATCAGCGTGGTAAGGGCACAGTAGACAGCTGTATAATTCCGAGCAAGATCAGAACACAGTGCACAGACTGTCTGTCGGCTCTCCTGCGCATGACAGCTGCATAGAAATACATGAAGCTGTGACACAACAGAGAGCCATTGGCCAGTCCGTGCAATACGTTTCGACCTCGCTCAAATTTATACGTCCATCTACTGCGCCCTTACCCTGATTAAAGGAACCTAGGAAAATGATGCTGTGTGCATTTTAGTGAATTTTCATGAAAAAAGCACCTGTGTTTTTAGTGTGTTTCTGCTGCGGAAACCCACTAAAAATACATGTAAACTGCACATGATTGTATCAATAACGTTTTGCCAAAACCAAATACAAGGAACTATCAAAACCAAAGCAGCTTCATTTACGACATGACATACCAAAAAGAGACAAAAAAAGCAGCATCAAAAACATGATAAAAATGCAAGTAAAAAATGAGTATGTATCTGTTTCTGCTTGCAGTAATTGTGTACACCAGTGATGAGCGAGTATGTTCTGTTAACCCTTTCGGCGAGCATGCTCGGGTGCTAAGTATCTTCAGCGTGCTCGGGTGTTATATTTGAGTCACTCCGTGTGCATGATTTGCGACTGTTTGACAGCTTTAATGCATGTGAGGAATGCCTAAGAAACAGACATTCCTCACATGTATTAAAGCTGTCAAACAGTCGCAAATCTTGCGCACAGAGTGACTCAAACATAACACCCGAGCACGCTGAAGATACTGGGAAAACACCCGAGCATTCTCGTAAATCTCAAGTAACGAGCATACTTGCTCATCACTAGCGTACACATTTCCAGTATGTAAATGCATGTATTTACAAGGTGAACCTATGTGTGTGCGCTATACATCATGAGTGTGGTGCATATACACACGTGGTCAAAATTGTTGGTACCCCTTGTTTAATGAAAGAAAAACCCACAATGGTCACAGAAATAACTTGAATCTGACAAAAGTAATAATAAATTAAAAATCTTTGAAAATGAACAAAAGAAAGTCAGACATTGCTTTTCAACCCTGCTTCCACAGAATTTAAAAAAAAATTAAACTCATGAAATAGGCCTGGACAGAAATGATGGTACTCTTAACTTAATATTTTGTTGAACAACATTTTGAGGCAATCACTGCAATCAAACGATTCCTGTAACTGTAAATGAGACTTCTGCACCTCTCGACAGGTATTTTGGCCCATTCCTCATGAGCAAACTGCTCCAGTTGTCTCGTGTTTGAAGGTTGCCTTTTCCAGACAGCATGTTTCAGCTCTTTCCAAAGCTGCTCAATAGGATTTAGGTCAGGGCTCATAGAAGGCCACTTCAGAATAGTCCAATGTTTTCCTCTTAGCCATTCTTGGGTGTTATTAGTTGTGTGTTTGGGTCATTATCCTGTTGCAAGACCCATGACCTGCGACTGAGAACTAGCTTTCTGACACTTGTCAGCATATTTCTCTCTAGAATCCCTTGATAGTCTTGAGATTTCATTGTACCCTGCGCAGATTCAAGACACTCTGTGCCAGATGCAGCAAAACAGCCCCAGAACATAACAGAGCCTCCTCCATGTTTCACAGGAGGGACAGTGTTCTTTTCTTGATATGCTTAATTTTTCCATCTGTGCACATAGAACTGATGTACCTTGAAGAAACTTGATTTTTTTGTCTCATCTGTCCATAGGACATTCTCCCAGAAGCTGTGTGGCTTGTCAACATGCAGTTTGGCAAATTCCAGTCTGGATTTTTTATGATTTTTTTTCAACAATGGAGTTCTTCTTGGTCGTCTCCTATGAATTCCACTTTGGATCAAACAACGATGGATGGTGCGATCTGACACTGATGTTTCTTGAGCTTGAAGTTCACTTTTAATTTCTTTAGAAGTTTTCCTGGGCTCTTTTGTTACCATTCGTATTATCCGTCTCTTTGATTTGTCATCAATTTTCCTCCTGCAGCCACGTCCAGGGAGGTTGGCTACAGTCCCATGGATCTTAAATTTCTGAATAATATATGCAACTGCAGTCACAGGAACATCAAGCTGCTTGGAGATGGTCTTATAACCTTTACCTTTAACATGCTTCTCTATAATTTTCTTTCTAATCTCCTGAGACAACTCTTTCCTTTGCTTCCTCTGGTCCATGTTGAGTGTGGTACACACCATGTCACCAAACAGCACAGTGAGTATCTGTAGCCCTATATACATCCCCACTGACTGATTACAAGATTGGAGACACCTGTGATGCTAATTAGTGGACACAACTTCATTTGAAATGTCCCTTTTGTCACATTATTTCAGGGGTACCATCATTTCTGTCCAGGCCTATTTGATGAGTTTATTTTTTTTTTAAATTCTGTGGAAGCAGGGTTGAAAAGCAATGTCTGACTTTCATTTGTTCATTTTCAAAGACTTTTAATTTATTATTACTTTTGTCAGATTCAAGTTATTTCTGCGACCATTGTGGGTTTTTCTTTCATTAAACGAGGGGTACCAACAATTTTGACCACGTGTGTACAGTGGGTCCGAAAAGTATTCAGACCCCTTTAAATTTTTCACTCTTTGTTTCATTGGAGCCATTTGGTAAATTCTAAAAAGTTATTTTTTTTTCTCATTAAAGTACACTTTGCACCTCATTTTGACTGAAAAAAAACAGAAATGTAGAAATTTTTACAAATATTTTAAAAAGAAAAACTGAAATATCACATGGTAATAAGTATTCAGACCTTTTGCTCAGACACTCATATTTAAGTCACATGCTGTCCATTTCCTTGTGATCCTCCTTGAGATGGTTCTACTCCTTCATTGGAATCCAGCTGTGTTTAATTAAACTGATAGGACTTGATTTGGAAAGGCACACACCTGTCTATATAAGACCTCACAGCTCACAGTGCATGTCAGATCAAATGAGAATCATGAGCTCAAAGGAACTGCCCAAGGAGCTCACAGACAGAATTGTGGCAAGGCAAAGATCTGGCCAATGTTACAAAAGAATTTCTGCATTACTCAAGGTTCCTTAGAGCACAGTGGCCTCCATAATTCTTAAATGGAAGAATTTTGGGGCCACCAGAAGTCTTCCTAGACCTGGCCGTCCAGCCAAACTGAGCAATTGCGAGAGAAGAGCCTTAGTGAGAGAGGTAAAGAAGAACCCCAAGATCAATGTGGCTGAGCTCCTGAGATGCAGTAGGGAGATGGGAAAAAGTTCCACAAAGTCAACTATCACTGCAGCCCTCCACCAGTCGGGCTTTTATGGCAGAGTGGCCAGACGGAAGCCTCTCCTCAGTGCAAGATATATGAAAGCCCACATACAGTTTGCTCAAAAACACATGAAGGACTCCCAGACTATGAGAAATAAGATTCTCTGGTCTGATGAGACGAAGATAGAATTATCACCAAAAAGTTCTAAGTGGTATGTGTGGAGAAAACCAGGCACTGCTCATCACCTGCCCAATACAATCCCAACAGTGAAACATGGTGGTGGCAGCATCATGCTATGGGGGTGGTTTTCAGCAGCCGGGACAGGACAACTGGTTGCAATTGAAGGAAACATGAATGCAGCCAAGTACAGAGATATCCTGCAAGGAAAGCTCTTCCAGAGTGCTCTGAACCTCAGACTTGGCCGAAGGTTCACCTTCCAAAAAGACAATGACCCTAAGCACACAGCTAAAATAACAAAGGAGTGGCTTCAGAACAACTCTGTGACCATTCTTGACTGGCGCAACCAGAGCCCTGACCTAAACCCAATTGAGTATCTCTGGAGAGACCTGTAAATGGTTGTCCACCAACGTTCACCATCCCACCTGACGGGACTAGAGAGGATCTGCAAGGAAGAATGGCAGAGGATCCCCAAATCCAGGTGTGACAATCTTGTCGCATCATTCCCAAGAAGACTCATGGCTGTACTAGCTCAAAAGGGTGATTCTACTCAATACTGAGCAAAGGGTCTGAATACTTATGACCATGTGATATTTCAGTTTTTCTTTTTTAATAAATTTGCAAAAATTTCTACATTTCTGTTTTTTTCAGTCGAGATGGGGTGCAGAGTGTACTTTAATGAGAAAAAAATGAACATTTTAGAATTTACCAAATGCCTGCAATGAAACAAAGAGTGAAAAACTGTAAAGGGGTCTGAATACTTTCCGTACCCACTGTACATATGTCCTTGTCCATATGTAAAGAATATTGTATTTTTGTATTGAACCTACGTTCGCGTATATGTGTTTGTGCATTTATATACTGATTGTGTTGAGGTCTTTTTGGACATTTATAATTTCTAGCTATTGCCATTTACAAGACTCATACAATGCAGTCTGATGTTTGCCATCCAAAATACTGGCACCAACGATGAGCTGCCAAGAACATATTTAGAGCTAAGGGCAGTTCTGACTTTGGAAATGTGTTGAGATGTTGGCCTTGCTAATGAGTTCTTTGCTTTGAGCTATTACTGCATCATTCACAGTGCAGTTAACAACCAGACAAGAATGCAAATTAAAATAATTTTGTTACTATTTCAATAATTGTGCCATATAAAATGTAAGAAAATGTTACTGGTGCCAGTATTAAATTTACTGTTTCAACGGTCTTATAAAAAGAGGATTACAATGTTCTTGTAGAATGCCGAAAAGATTAATTGTAATGTACAGACAAATCCAGGCAATTGCTGAAAAGATTTAGAGAGGTCTGTTTACTCATAATATCAGTCGTTCTCTACATTTAATTCTGCTTCCAAAGTTAAAAGAAAATTTGACGTCTTAAAATGAGTGAAAGAAGAAAGATACATACATCATTTTAAAATTTATTTTTTTTAATCGCCTAAAACACATCTCAGAAAAAAAGACACATGCAATTGTGAATGTTTAGCTTAGCAGAGAAGATAACCATTTTTATTGCCTCTACGGGTAACGTCACACGACCGATTTCTCCACATCCAAGAAAAATGGTCCAATTATTCTGATCAGAGTTTGATCAGTGTGGGATCAGTTTTTCTCATACGTGGAGAGAAAAAAAATGTTTCTCAGCTGTCTCCGTTCTATCAGTCCATGAAAATCGGATTGCAGTCTCATGTATCTCTCAGATTCATAGACTTGCATTACCGATTTTGATCCAACACTTGGATCAAAATTGAGGAGTAAAATCTCGGCACTCAAAATAGATGCAAATTCAAAGATAGTTTAATATGCAATCCAAAATATTTTCACAAACGTTTCAGTCTAAACTAGACCTTCTTCAGTGTGCCTCAACCTCAATTATATGGCACATAGTCAGGGTGGTGTTTATCTCTCTAGAGACTTAGGAAGCGTTGAACGCAGCGTCCACCGCTTGTTCCGATAAGCGTTTGGATCAAAATCGGACATATCTGATTTTTTTTTTTACTTGAACCACTTGGTCTGATGAAAAAATTGGACAAGTGCACAACCCCATAAAATATTATAGGTACGAGAGCTACCCATGAAAGCCATGGACATCCCTCGTACGAGAAAATCGGTCATGTGCACGAGCCCTTAATGTGACTGCACTTTCAGGTAACTTTTCAAAATAAAGTCTCGTGTGTGGACAAATAATAAAAATATTTCTGGCCATTATCTGACTTCCATTTTTTTCCTGCAGGGTTTAGTGACAAAAAGCTGCAGCATTTTCTCTTTATGTCTTTTAGCTTACAGTATATCTTCCTCCAGCTTCTTATGCTCTGCTCTGCTTTCCATAGACTTCTGTAGGTAGCATATGTAATTTGATACCTCACTGAAGGCAGACAAACAGTTTTAGAGACTGAATGGTGAATGCAGGAAACAGTAGATGATTGATAAGTGGAGAAAGATCCATTTTCTCTAATAAGATATATTTCAGTGTTTCTTGTATTTTCTCGTACTGATTGAAACACGGGAGCTCCATAGAAAGCAATCAAGGAGATGCTGATTGGAGGAGACTTCTTACATTGCTCAGCCAGATTCATAAATAATCTAAAGTGAGATTGCACCTTCCCCAACCAAAAAGATGTGCACTGAAAGTAGTTTTTAAAGGGAAACTGTTACCAGGATTTTGCCACCTAATCTGAGAACAATCAAAGACCCTGATTCTAGTGATGTCACTTACTGGTCTACTTAGCATCATTTTGATAAAACCACAGATTTACTCACAAGAGATTGTCACTAGACGACTAGTAAACTTGCTGCCATGTAGCCACCATATTCATGAGCTCTATATAATCACACCCTTCATTAATGATTAGTAGCTTTCTGCCTATGCACAGTGTACACAGAAAGCTGCCAATCAGTGGTGAGGGCGGGGTTACACATATCTCAGCTCAGAGATCTGGTAGATCTGCAGCAGATAAAATTGTTATCAAAACTGCAGCAAGCAGCCCAGTAAGTGACACATCACTGCAATTAGGATCTTTGCTCCTATATTATGCTGATGTCAGATGGGATAGCAAAAATCTGGTGACAATATTCAGAATATTTACCCTTCATTGATGACTAGATATGACTTGCTGCTATTCCTCTTAACAAAATACGCTCAGTCATTTTTGTCTGCCTTTGTGGCATTTTACAGTTAATGGGCACCACTATTTCCCATGATAAAGTGAAATGATTTTGCCCTTGTTTATTATGTGAAATAGTATCTAGTCTTGCAGCCTGTCTACATGTAAAGTATTCCAGAAGCTAAAAAAAGAAACTAAGTCATGCAGAAAAATTAGCACAAGAAGATTACATATCACAGTGGGATTTAGGGAAACTAGAAAGTAAATAAATATTCACTTAAGATGTAAGAATACATCTTCCAAATGCAAGCACCACATCTCAAATCAACTCCAGGCCTTTTATCTGCTTAATTGAGAATGACATAATGAAGGGATTGCCCACACCTGTCCATGAAATAGCCTTGGAGTCAATTGTCCAATTACTTTTGGTCCCTTTAAAAACAGGGTGGCACATGTTAAGGAGCTGAAACTCCTAAACCCTTCATCCAATTTTAATGTGGATACCCTCAAATGAAAGCTGAAAGTCTGAACTTCAACTGCATCTGAATTGTTTTGTTTAAAATTCATTGTGGTAATGTCTAGAACCAAAATTAGAAAAATTTTGTCTCTGTTCAAATATATATGGACCTAACTGTATTTGGTATCACTGCGTACGAAAGTCCATTCTATCAAAATACAAAAATAATTAACCCGATCGGTAAACATCGAAAATTAAAAAAACTCAAGAAAGCAAAATTAAGTTTCTTTGGTCACTGCAATACCACAAAAAATGCTGTAACAAGCGATTAAAATGTTATATCTATCCCAAAATGGTATCAATAAAAACATTGTCTCACCCCGAAAAAAAATAAGTACAACTCGTCCTTCAAAAAACAAGTCCTCATATGTCATAATATCAAAAAGTTATGACTTTGAGTAGTAGGGAAGGAAAAAACAAAAGCTCATAAACGCAAATTGGCAGCGGCGTGAAGGAGTTAAAAGTGGAAAACTTTTCATGAAGACTTCGGAAAAAGTTATTTAATTGTGTATTCAGGAAGAAATAAAAAAAAAAGTCTAATGTCCCAACTTCTTAAGTGGAATGAGTTTATGTCAGCGTTCCCCCCTCATCAGGACAAATACACAATTCAATATTGAACACATTTCCTCTCATTTTCAAGCAAAAGGCTACTTAAACAATTTCCATGGTATTTACATCTAAAAAGTATTTGTATGCAAAGCTCAATCATTGCTGGGATGTGAGTGAATGGAAATTAGGCCCATTGCACATTCAGAGCTTTGTCATTCTTGCTGCTCGCTTCTTTATTCTGCTACCCAGTCCTACTATGCTTGTTTGCCTGAGTGGGCGTCCTGCGTAAAGCTTCACCTGCAAGCAGCACAAGAGATAATAGCACACTACTGCAGTCGGAAGTCCAAGTAGAAAAGCACTCATCAGAATAGGAGAAAATGGAAGAGCAAGCAACTTTGTTGTGGCAGGAAGCACAATCACGGCACTTTCTGAAGCCTTATCTTTTCCTACCCCGATTACACATGTTCTCTGTATTGCACAGTATCTGTACTTTTTTTTTTCTCAACTATACAAAATTACATCCTTTCACTTCTTTTGGTAAGCCATGTACATCTCATTTAGACTCTCTGGTCATGATTAGTTGCTACACAGAATCCTTTCCATTCCTAATAATGCATATTGCAATTCTTTTCGGCAAAACACTTAATTTTTAATCTTGTCACATGGAAACAGGTAGGAATATCTAATTCTTATCTTAAATATGACTAGATTAGAAATCCATTATGGTATGTGTAGTTTCACATACATGCATCTAGCCAAATAAGACCTCTTGCTTTTCACTGATGGGGTGCAAATAACCAGAAACACATGTTTGTAAACAGAGTCTCTGATTTTGCTTCTTTTCTTAAGTCATGAGGCAAGGCTCATTAACGTTTCGATATTGACTTTTAAGGTTGCTACCTTTTCTGCAAAACATTTAATTTTTAATCTTGTCACATGGAAGCAAGTTGAAATATCTAATTCTTATATTAGGTATGGCTAGATTAAAAATCCATTGTGGTCTATGCAGTTGCACATACCTGCATCTAGTCAAATAAGACCTCCTGCTTTGCACTGATGAGGTGCAAATACGCAGAAACACATGTCTACAAATGGAGTTTTTGATTTGGCTTCTTATCCTAAGTCATAACTCAAGGCTTATTAATGAGCTGATATTAACGTTTAGGATTGCTACCTTCCAAAAGGTGGCACTAGAGTTCCTGTCTTCTTCCTCTCTGAAGAGGCTATTTGTATATTTAAATTCTCACAGGAGCATTGTATGACCTAAAAGTCTTCTTATGCTGACTTGGCACTCTCCAAGAGGAGAAATGTTCCTCCTTATATCTCATGCATCTTATAGTGCATACATATGTATAAATATACCCTAAAAGCAGCAGGCTTCATGTCTATGATGCTGTGATAAAATGCAAACCTATAGCTTTAAGAGCAAATATTAAAGGGAATATGTCAGTTATATTAACCTCACAAGGCTGTCTATATGGGCATGTAGATCATAGGAAGCTGAATAAAATTATATCTTGATATCTGCGATCCAACGTCTTGTAAATGCGATCTATGTAAATGAAATGTTAAGATCTATAGGTCAGACACATATCTTCCTGAGAATTTGCCTCCAGAGCCTGTTTTAACTTAAAGGGGGTGTTAATGTGAGACATGTAGATCAGGAGAGCAGACTGTCAGTCATTACATGTCTCACACTGGTAATCTCCTCTTTTAATTAAAATAATCTCTGGAGGCAGATTCTCAGGGAGATATATGCCTGGCCCATAGACCTTAAAAGCTCATTTACATATACGAAAAATATTAAACTTTCTATGACTTACATGTCGTTATAGATGGATTAAGAGTGTTTATCCTACCAACAGATTCTCTTTAATGAGGGTGTGCACACATAATGCAGTTTCCCTCCATTTTTTGCTGCGTTTTTCCGAAATTGCATTAAAACATTTTTACTGCGGTTTTTGGAAATCACAAGAAAATCACAGCAGTGTTACCAAGATTTGAAGATTTGGAAATGTCACAGGAAAAAATACAGCATGATTGCCTAGTGTGAACATGATTCAACTTCATCAACTTGCATCAGCATCAATCATTTACAAATTTTACACGTTTATAAATGGCAATATTATGTATAGACACATATCCACATGTAAACATTTACCTAATAATGTCAGAAAATACTTTTTTAAGACTGTATATGTATATGCAAGTTTTCATGAACAATTGCTGATAATTTACAATTTGTAGTAGCAGTAATGATGAGCGAGCGTGCTCGTTTAATCCTTTCACCGAGCATGCTTGGGTGCTTTCCGAGTATCTTCAGCGTGCCCGTACATTAAGTTTAAGTAATTGCGTCTGCATGATTTATGGCTGTTAGTCAGCCTCAACACATGCAGAGATTGCCTGTTTGTTAGTCAGCCTCAACACATTTGAGGATTCCCTAACAGTCATAAATCATGCAGACGAAGGGACTCGAACTTAATATACGAGCACGCCGAAGATACTCGAAATGCAACCAAGCGTGCTCGGCGAAAGGGTTAAACAAGCACGCTCGCTCATCACTAAGTAGAATTGAAAAATATTAACAATTTTCTGACTACAAGACATACTTTTTATCAAAAAAAGATCTTGCTAAAAAGTGTGTGCATCTTAGATGAGAGTAGTGTACAGTTGTACAGTTCTCTCTTGTCCTGTCCGCCAATGATCTATCTGATCAGTGCAGGACAGAAGAGGGAACTGAAGCTGCACATTACTAGTGTTGAGCAGGACCCACAAAGCTCTCACCATGCTGCAGGTTCTGAAAAAGCACAGGACTGAACTGGCTGAAGAACCTGTCAGGAAATTACAATTGTGTGATAAGTTACTGGCCTTCAGGAAACTGGAAAGGACAGTGAATAAGAAGACTTTATAACTGTTAATAATTACACATTAAATTCAGTATAGGTTGCAGCATATGTGTATATGTGTGTATTCATATATATATATTGTAAGGCATTTGCTTTCATTACAGTGCCAAAAGATTGTTAAACTCAAATGTCTTTATTTCAGCAACTTACAAAAATAAACTCAAACGTTATCCTCTGGTTTGCAGCCGGATTGTCTATATCAGTCTGTAACAATCCATTGCAGTGGGCAACCATACCACCATGTAACTTGTGGGTGCGGCAACGACTTTGCTTTCTCTGGCTCTGATCTGTGTTCAGTCTCACAGAGACCTGGCATACACACAGCTCCTGCTCGGTTTCTTTCAAAATCAGATACTGAAACATCAAAACCATAACTGAAAGTTTAAATGGGAATCGTGGACATGAGCCACTCCCAAGATTCGGAGGGGAGGGAGAGATCTGTTCCACTACCTTCCTACAGATCTCTCCAAAAATAAAAGCCCATGTCAGGTTCTCCTAAGTCTGACTTGGTCAAATCGCTTGACCAAGTCCACTCTCTCTTTTACTTTGAATTGTAACTACAGCTGTGACTGCAATTACAATGCTCTCCAGCAGGTTCAGTATGTTTCTACGCATATCCTGGGGGACACTTAATGAACCTCATATATAATCCCCCTCACTGCCTCACAATATGCATATAAATGCAACAGTGTGTATATATAGTCATGGCCGAAAGTGTTGGCACCCATGAAATTGTTCCACAACATGAAGTATTTCTCACAGAAAATTATTACAATTGCAGATGTTTTTTTTTAGACACATCTTTATTTCCTTTGTGTGTATTGGAAAAATACAAAAAAAGCTGAGAAAAAAAGGCAAATTGGACATAATTTCTCTCAAAACCACGAAAATGGGCCGTAAAAATTGTTGGCACCTTTCCAAAATTTTGGGTAAACATCTTTATTGATGCTCGTTCAAACTCACTTGTGGCAGGTAACAGGTGTGAGTAGTGATGAGCGAACGTGCTCGCCACTACTCGGTACTCGCCCAAGCATCACTGCGCTCGACGAGCTCGGCGTTCGGCGTGTATTTCCGGGTTGCTCGGACGGGAACTCGGGTCCCCTCCCTACTTGTTTGGCGCTCTCTAGAGAGCCAATGAACATGCAGGGATTGCCTGCCATGCACTGTAATGCCGTAGCCATGTTGGTTGTGGGCTTTACAGTGATTGGCTGGCCGCACAGCATCATCTATATAGATCTATATAAGACCAGGCGCCGCCATGTTCGTCACAGTCTACCCCGGAATCAGGCAGAGTAAGGAGAGGTGCTGCTGCGTCAGGGAGAGATTTACTTGTTTATAGTTAGTATAGGTATTCCACAGCATATCTATATATCCATCTGAACTAACAGTCCTTCTGAGGACTAATCCAGCTGCACATATTCAGTGGTGACAGCAGGAGTTAGGCAGGCAGGCAGGGTATGTGGCAGACTGCAGTGCATGATACAGCACAAGAGGGTCCATTGAACGTCCTGTTAGTATAGGTATTCCACAACATATATATATATATATCCATCTGAACTAACAGTCCTTCTGAGGACTAATCCAGCTGCATGTAATCAGTGCTAGGCAGGCAGGCAGTGTATGTGACAGACTGCAGTGTATGATACAGCACAAGAGAGTCCATTGAACGTCCTGTCTGCTGCTGCTGCTGTAATAATTACAAATATTTTTAGACATAACCCCAGATATCAGGGGCCAGGGCAAATTTTCCACAACATATATCTATATCCACCTGAACTAACAGTCCTTCTGAGGACTAATCCAGCTGCATATAATCAGTGCTAGGCAGGCAGGCACTGTATGTGGCAGACTGCAGTGTATGAAAGAGCACAAGAGGGTCCATTGAACATCCTGTCTGCTGCTGTAATAATGACAAATATTCCTAGACATAGAACAGCTAATTTTTTTTTATCTTAATCCTTGTTATTTCTTAAAAAGCAATCCAGAATACACAATTTTTCTGCTCCATTTGTTTGTTCTCACTGCAGAATAAAGCTAGATCTGTTCCATATTTCAGCAATAAAAATCCAGAAATTTGAACTTAACGTGGAAAATATTGGCATCCTTTTCCATTCTGTTGCAGTGTGCCAGTGAAGCTATTCACATTAGTCTCTGCGTACAATAATATTAATAATTATAGGCCTGCTATTTAAAACCGTGGTTCTCTGTCAGACATATCACCTATAAGACTGTTCAAAAATCATACATTTCTTCCATTTTCATTCTGTTGCAGTGTGTCGGTGAATCTATTCACACTAGGTCTTTGTATGGAATAATATTAGTAAATTACAGGCCTTCTATTTAAAACCGTGGTTCTCTGTCAGACATATCACCTATAAGACTGTTCAAAAATCATACATTGCTTCCATTTTCATTCCGTTGCAGTGTGTCAGTGAAGCTATTCACACTAGGTGTCTGTGAAGAATAGTATTAGCAAATTACAGGCCTGCTATTTAAAACTGTGTTTCTCTGTCAGACATATCACATATAATTGCATTCCAAAATAAGCCTTTTCTCGTGAATGTGGAAAATATTGTCCTCCATTAAAAATGGGCAAGGTGCGTGGCAAGGGACGGGGAAGTGAACATGATGGTGTATGCAGAGGCCGAGGACATGGCCGTGGGCAAGCTGAAATTGTGCCACAACAAACACCCACATCTTCTCGCTCGACCATTCTGTCCCAATTAATAGGGGACCGAAGACCACCACTATTGAACACAGAGCAGTGTCAAAAGGTTATTGGTTGGATAGCAAATAATGCTTCCAGTCACTTAGCCACCACCACCACCACCCTGTCTTCCACACTGTCAAGTCTCAGCAGCCGTGAGCCTGGACCGCATATTCCTCACCCTGATCCTCCTTCCTCCCACCATGGCGAGTGCCCGGAGATAACTGATCCCACATTTGGACACTCAGAAGAGCTTTTCACTTTTCCATGTGTAGATTCGGGCCTCTCGCTCGGCTAGATTCAAGCGAGTGAAGAGGAGAACACATGTAGCGATGCCCAAATATTGGAGCAGCCACGGTCACACGAAGGTGATGGTGGGAAAGTGCAATTACTGTCGCAAAAGGAGGACGATGATGATAATGAGATACAACTGCCAGAAAGTCAGGAGGAGGACTAGGGTGGATGATATAGTAAGTGACCCAACCAGGCAGGGGGACATACAGAGAGAGGACAGCAGCACACAGGGGGAGGGAGGCATAGCACCACAACAGGCAGGAAGAAGCAGCGTGGTGGCCGCAGACAGAAGGCGGGAATGCTTTCCACGTAACGCCAACACAAAGGAAGTTACCAGTACATATGTTAGGTCTTCTCGAGTCTGGTTATTTTTTAAAGACTCTGCCGATAACCCCAAAAGGCCATTTGCACCACCTGTCAGGCCAGCATCAGCAGGGGAAGCAAAGCTAGCAGCCTGACAAGGCACCTGGCAGCAAATCACCTGACTTAGTGGACAGAACCTTAGGGTCGAGCAACAGTGTCTGTGGGTGTCACCACTGGTAGTTCCGCTGTTGTGCGTGCATGCCAATCCCCTGTCCATGGCGCATACCAAGATGCCACCCGCCCTGCACCTGTTGTTGCACACTCTCAGCTAGCACCATCAGCAAGCACATCCACGTCCTTGTCCCAGCGCAGTGTTCAGTTGTCCCTACCTTAGTCATTGGAACGCAAGTGCAAATACGCAGCTAATGCCCCACAGGCCACACTACTAAATTCAAGCGGCGGCCGTCCCTTGGTACTCAGTCCCCAGCCGCCACTATTTCTCCTGGTGTGCCTTCCCCGCATTACATGAGCACGTGTCCCACAACATTAGACGTGCCCTAACAACGGAGTTACTGAGAAAGTCCACCTAACCAAGGACATGTGGACAAGTGCTTGTGGGCAGGGATGGTACATCTCGATAACAGCACACAGGGTTAATATAGTGGAAGCCGGTACCCAGTCGGACCTTGGGATGGAACAGGTCCTCCCGACGCTAAGGATTGCGGGCCCTGAGTCAGTCAGGGTTGCCCCCACATTCTACAGCTCCTGCACCTCCTCCTCCTCTTCAGCCTCCATCTCCGAAATGACTACATCAGTCGCAAGCTGGAAACACTGCGGCACTACCTCGGCCAAGTGGCAACAGGCTGTGCTGAAGCTAATATGCTTAGGTGACAAAAAGCACAATGCTGAAGAGTTGTGGACAGCTCTGAAAGAGCAGGCAGTTCTGTGGCTCACACCGCTGAACCTACAGCCAGGCATGGTCATGTGTGACAATGGCCGGAACCTGGTCATGGTTCTGAAGCGAGGGGAGCTAACACACGTACCATACCTGGCCCATGTGCTTTACCTCATGGTTCAGCGGTTTCTCAAATCCTACCCAGATCTCTCGGATCTGCATGTCAAAGTACGCCACCTGTGTACCGATTTTAGAAATTAAGCTACAGCTTCCGCCACCCGTGCCGTGCTTCAGCAGCGTTTGCAGCTTCCAGTTCACTGACTGATCTGCGATGTCACCACGCATTGGAACTCTACATTGCAGATGTTGGGAAGGATTTGTGAACATAAGAGGGCAGTTGTTGACTACCAGCATCAACAAGGCCGTCGGTATTCAGGTCAGACTCCACACATAAGACCTCAGTAGTGGACATGGATGTCAGACATAAGTACCATCCTTCAAAACTTTGAGGACTCTACCAAGATGATGAGCGGTGATGACAACATAATTAGTGTCACCATCCCGCTTCTCTGTGTTCTGAAATGCTCTCTGCTCACAATTAAAGAGGATGCATTGCAGGCGGAGCACGATGAGATGGAGCAAGAAACCATGCAGGGTGATTCCACACAGCCCAGCCTCATCTCATCCCAATGTGGATTGGGTGACAATGAACAAGAGGATGGATGAGGAGGAGGAAGAAGAACAGGAGCTAGTGTTCTGCACTATAGATGGTATTACCTGCACAACTGTCATACCGTCTGTTCACAGTGGATGGCCTGAAGACAGGGAGGAGGAGGAAGAGGATAAGGATGAGGAGGAGAGCGTGGCCAGTCATCCTCTTGGTGAGTACACAGAAGTCTTGCCTCTTTTCAGTCTGGCACACATGGCTGAGTATATGTACGCTGCCTTTCCCGTGACCCTCGCCGTTTTGCAAATTTTGGGTGACAGTCATTATTGGTTGGTGACACTTCTAGACCCACGCTACAAAGAGAACTTTCTGTCTCCTATTTCCTTGCAGGACAGGCCTAACAAAATTGTGCAGTATGAGATGGCCATTATTGCGGAATTATTTAAAAAAATTCCCATCTGAAAACGCTGGCGGCAGAGGTCACAGTTCGTTGGACAACCAAGGAGTGCAGGCGAGAGAGACAAAAATGCAATTGAGCAGAGGCAGGGGAACACTGCTAAATTTCTGGACAGTTTTCTCAGACCCTCCCATCGCACAAGCCCTGATGCGCAGGGTACTCTCTCAAGGAATGAAAAGTTTCGGAAGATGGTGAAGGAGTACCTTGCCGATCGTACCAATGTTCTCCGTGATTCTTCTGCGCCTTATAATTATTGGGTTTCCAAGCTGGACACGTGGCATGAACTGGCTGTCTACGCCTTGGAGTTTCTCGCCTGCCCTGCCGCTAACGTTTTATCAGAGCAGGTTTTTAGTGCCGCCAGGGGAATTATAGGCGCATTCGCCTGTCAACTGAAAATGCTGACAGGCTGACTCTTATAAAAATGAACAAGGGCTGGATTGGGCAAATCTTCTCAACACCACCGAACGATAGCAGTGTAACATAAACTTAAATACAGTGTCTTTTTTGGGAGGTCTAACTCTATTCCCATGTAACTCTGTCTTCACACCCTGACATGGGTATACGCTTCCTGATTTTGGCTATTAGCTCTTGTCCTCCTACTTCTCTTCATCCTCATCCTCCACCACCATATCGCCACCATATGTACCATATCAGCATATCTACGTCTGTTGCAAGGGACATTGGAGTTCCTCCAAATTTTTGGCAGCCGTTGCTTCACTGCATAGACAAACAGTATGGGAGACACACTTTCTAATAATGGGAGCATTTTTTGCAGGAGGCCCTCCGACCTCTATGTCTCTTGCAAGGGGCATTGGAGTTCCTCCAAAGTTTTGGCAGCCGTTGCTTCACTGCATAGGCAAACAGTAAGGGAGACACACTTGCTAATAATGGGAACATTGATTTTAGGAGGCCATCCAACTTCTATGTCTCTTACAAGGGGCATTGGAGTTCCTACAAATTTTTGGCAGCCGTTGCTTCACTGCATAGGCAAACAGCATGGGATACACATTTCCTAATAATGGGAGCATTGTTTTCAGGAGGCCATCTGACCTCTACGTCTCTTGCAAGGGGCATTGGAGTTCCTCCAAAGTTTTGGCAGCCATTACAGTCACAGCATACGGAATAACAGTATAGGAAACCTACTCTTTAATAATGGGAACAACAAAGCATAGCCGGCTGATGGCTCTCTAACAATAGCGAGGGCCGACTGCTGGCCCTTTAAGAATAGTAAGGGCTGCCTGGTGACCCTATAAAAATAGGCTTTGTGACTTTCAGAGTCCCTCCATCATAAATGGAACAGGATGTGTCTGATGATGTGTCACACACCACATAGCCAGATAAGGTTGTAAAATGTTAAAATTACATTTCCTGGTAAATGCATTTGTCTTGGTTGAAAGCGATGCAAAACTGCAAAAACGCATCAAAAATGCTACGTGTGAACATAGCCCAAGGTGTGCAGGAGCATTTTTGTTTTTGGATTATATTTATATATTTATTTTGCCCTATATACAAGTCATTACCCTGGAAAGATTGTTCCTTAACATATTTCCCCGGAAAATCCATTTTAGTCTCGTTTTTGTATGTTTTATTGTGAGTCCGTAAAAGTGGCGTAATACCTTTGACAACGTTGTTGACAGCAGTGACCTGGGAGTCAGAAATGCTTCCAGGGGTCTTCCCCATGTCATTTGAGCACTGTTCCCATCGATTTGGGCAATTTTTAGGCCCTCTGCAGACCGCCGGGGGAAGCCCCCTGAAAAATGGTCGAGTTTCCCATAGACTTATATTGGGCTCTTTACTTGGTTCGAGCACTTGAGCATTCCAATTTGCTCCACTCAAACAATGAGTACCCAAGCATTTTAGTGCTCGCTCATCACTAGGTGTGATTAATATGAAAATCCCACCGCAAACCAAATAAAAAGGGGAAAAGTTGACTCAGTCTTTGCATTGTGTGTCTGTGTGTGCCACACTAAGCATGGAGAATGATACTGAAGCCTCTAATTAACAGCACTAATTGTAAGAAATATATTTTTCCTAATTTTTTATGTCTAACTGGGGAACATCTTATAATAAGGTTCATCTTAACAATATGTTATACCATTAACTAAAGTGTTTAGAGAAAATAAAAAAAATGTTACTGTATATATGGTAGTGTTAATTCAGAAAATATAATGAGCATGAAAACTAAGCATGAACCTGAAATGCGTTATTAAACGCTACTAAAGTTATTACCACACATGGAACTACTCCTTTTCACAGCACTGTGGTGTGGCACCCCTGTGGGTTCAGTCACCACAGAGATACTGCATCTCTCCCAGAGATGTGAGATCCCACTCTCAGGTAAGGAGGGAGTACTACCCGGGACCCACCCACCTGCATCCAACACTACACCATTCCAGACCAGCAGGAGGGGCAAGATGCATGAATCCACTGCTGAGCCCATTCCCTGGTTGGAAGGGGGCAATCAAGAGAGGGGGAACCATGTAGTGGGTGTGGGTGGAGGAAGTAGATCAGGGGAGCATCGTCAGTAGGAGTATAAGAAGAAAGGGAACCATCTAGAAGGAGTTCAGTCAGAGCCAGTCCTGCTCAGTAGAGCAGTGTAGGAGGTCCAGGCTCCTGGCTCCAGTGCTTGGAGCAGGAGTTGAGAGGAGAGAGGAGAGCGGGCCTAGTCTGAGAGGCCTAGGAGAGAGAGTGAGAGAGGACGGCAGCAGAGGGTAGGCTCCACAGACAGAGGGGATAACAGGTGCACGGTGAGGGCAGGAAGCCACCCATGCACCCGAATCTGCACAAACGTGGAGGGATCAGGCTGCAGAGGGGACCGTCCCCTAAACTTGTGGAGAATAATCAGGCTCAGCTAGATAACCGGAGGCTACTGTACTTGCAAGGTGCAGCTGCCAATCACTACAATTACATCACCAAAAAGGTGGCCACAGAGGGTCCAGGGGACTGCACGTCGCCCGACAAGATCCGAGGCTACCGGCTTGGGACACTGATTGTGAGGCGCAGGGCAGGAGGGTGAGAGCCAGGGCATGGAAGCCGACTGAGAAAGGAACATAGAACGGGGTCCTGTTTAAGTACTCCTGAAATACTTGAGAGCTGCTGAACCCCTTCCTTGGTGAACACAGGACGACGTGGGCAGTTATAATCCGGAAAGTGTAACCTGAGGAACTTAACAACTGTGAGTAAAATCTGAAGGCTGCACCCCACTGTGTCCTTGAATAATTGCTATGCCATCACCAGCCCTGCACTACACAGCACCAGCAACATCTACCTCATAGCATCACTATATACTGCCCTGGAGCTTAGCTCTGCCTGTGGAGACCTGAACCAACTCTGCTGCTTCATCATCAGCTCCAGAGGATCTGCACCGCAGTGGCGGCTCCATATAGCCGCATACCACAGGTGGTGTCATGAATGTTATCTCTTTAAAAACTCTATTCCTCTTTTACTTTTCCCCTTTAATTGACCGCCTTGGGTCACGGACCGGGTCACTGCCACCGTGACATCCCCAGCACCGACCGGCCCGGCTATCGAGTACCACACGGCCCAGGGGGCGCGTCAGTGTTCTACCAGAACCTCTCTCCTACGTCTCCTCAATGGACATGCAGAAGATTCTCTTTTATCTGCAGACGTGACTGTAGCAGATGTGATATACAAAGGGCGATAAGGTGAGCAACCCCAATTTCAGTTAAAAATAGCAAAGACAAAAAATCCTTTAAAAAAAAAAAAAAACAGTATACATCCCAAACCAGATAATACAGGTGACTGGTGGGTGGGGGGCATACCCTACACTTGCCACTGGTCTATCCTTACCTGTTAGCAGAGGTTGTCACCCTCTTGAATGCAGCTGGTGCCCCCGCTCCTCGACAGCTCTCCCCAAAGGACCCTGTTAGGCCCTGATCAGATGGAAGGTGATGGGGATTCCGTATAGAGGTGAAGGAGCAGACAAAAAGTAGTCAAACGGATGATTCTGGACCCCACTACCAACACACCACTGTACCTGCAGTTTACAGATGTGATGAAAAATGATATCCAGGGGAATCTGTATGATATCCTGAGAACACTCCTAATTTTTGTATAGTGTATATTAGACAATAGTCCTACAGCTTGCAGCACATAGTTGTTGTGCATGTAGTTAATGTCCATAAACGGACCACAAGAAAGCCAGTATGATGAAAAGGTTTAGATGCAGGACATAACACACTTCATCACATGATATCATAACGGTTTAGTCGAGACATAATCAGGGTGTAACACAATATATGAGTCTATTATGTTATAAACATCAAGCATGACCCACAGTTTGACAGATGGTCCAAAGTAATTGCATATAACAGCATTAATGCATTACACCAAGCATGTTACAGATAGAAATAGAACAGAAGTGTAATAGTTAATAAAACTATATACCCAGAAAAAAACGTTCTAAGCTCAAACACAGGTGCAGGTATGTATCTCTCAACGCATTTCTCCTGCAAATCGGCTCATCAGGAGCCACATACCATATAAATTCCACAGATGCAAGATGAATAATCAAAAGAAAACTTAGCTTACATAGCCTTTAAACACTGCACATTTGAAAATTTTTAATTTCGTAAAAGATCTAAATTACAAACTACTCTGTATCAAAATTATCATATTGTTTTGTATTTGTGATTTATGTTTCTCAATAGTAAAACTACAAACAAACTTGAGTAGGCTTATCTTTCACCATGTGTTTCTTCACTATCTTTGTATTTTTCTTACTAACAATAACAAACCGTAGAAAGATGGAGCAAATGTATAATAAAAAGTCACTACTATAGGATCCAACTCCATAGAGAATTTGTTCATATTATGTTACTAGTTTGATTCTCAAGCAATAGAATAGGTCATACTATAAACTACCTACAGTGGCTTGCAAAAGTATTCACCGCCCCTCCCCCCGTGGCATTTTTCGTGTTTTGCTACCTTACAGTCTGGAATGTCACTGTTTTTTTTGAGGGTTTGCATCAGTTCATGTAAAGAACATGCTTACAACTGTGATCATTTGTTTTTCTTTTTATTGTGAAGCACAACAAATATGACAAAATAAAACTTCAGTATGTATAACTATTCATCCCCCTAAAGTCATTACTTTGTTGAGCCTTCTTTTGCAGCAATTACAGCTGCAAGACGCTTTGGATAAGTCTCAATGAGCTTTCCACATCTTGCCACTGGGATTTTTGCCCATTCCTCAAGGCAAAACTGCCCCACCTCTTTCAAGTAAGATGGTTTCCTTCGGTGAACAGCAATCTTCAAGTCTGACCACAGATTTTCAATTAGATTAAGGTCTGGGCTTTGACTAGACCACTCCAAAACATTTACACATTTCCCCTTAAACCAGTTGAGCATTGCTTTAGCAGTATGTTTTGGGTCATTGTCTTGTTGGAAGGTGAACTTCTGTCCCAGTCTCAAATCACTGACACACTGAAACAGGTTTTGCTCAACAATATCCCTGTATTTCGCACTATTCATCTTCCCGTCGCCAAGGACTATTTTCCCTGTCCCTGCTGCTAAAAAACATCCCAGGAGCATGATGCTGCCACCACTATGTTTCACTATTGGGATGGTGTTCTTGGGGTGATGAGCTGTGCTGGTTTGTCATCAGACATATCTTCTACCTTGGTGGTCAAAAAGTTCAATCTTCATCTCATCTGGCCACAGCACCCTCCTCCATACATTTGGAGAGTCTCCCACATATCTTTTGGCAAACTCAAAACAAGCCTCACAAGTTTTTTGTGTAAGTAAAGGCATTTTTCTGCCCATTCTTCCATTAAGGTCACCTCTATGGAGTGTACAGCTTACTGTCATCGTATGGACAGATACTCCAGTCTCTGCTTGGGAACTCTGGAGCTGCTTCAGGGTTAACTTTTGTTCTCTGTGCTGCCTCTCTGATTAATGCCCCCCTTGCCTGGACAGAGAGTTTTGGTGGGTAGCGCTCTCATGGCGGGTTTGTTATGGTACCATGTTCTTTCCATTTGATGATAATGGATTTGATGGCGCTCCGGGGAATCATCAGAGATTGGATATTGTTTTATAATCCAACCCTGACTTGTACTTCTCAACTACTTTGTCCTTGACTTGGTCTTCATGGTGTTGTTGGGTTAGTGGTGCCTCTTTCTTAATGGTGTTGCAGCCTCTGAGGCATTTCAGAAAAGGTTTGTATATGCTGACAGAAATGTGATACTTAGATTGCACACAGGTGGACGTCCTGTCACTAAGCAAGTGACTTATGAAGGTAATTGCTTGCACCAGAAATTTTTAGGGGCTTCATCATAAAAGGGGTGAATACAAATGCACATGCCAATTTTTAGTTATTTGATCTCATAAACTGAATTAATGCCTATTGTTTTTGCACTTCACTTCATCAACTTAGACTATTTAGTGCTTATGCATCACATACAAATCAGATTTAAAAAAAATGTAAACACAGGTTGTAATGTAATAAATTAGGTAAAAATTAAAGGGGGTGAATACTTTCACAAGCCACAAGCCTGCATGTGTGTTTTCTGGACAATTGCTGGCTAAAAAGAAGCAACAAGTATTGTAGTAGAGGGACAACAGTGCTTTAACTTCTGCTAAATAAGTAAGGCCTTTGATTATAAAGTGATTAGCTAATCATAAAAATATGTAATCAAATTTCAATACCTAAAAAACTAATGGAAACTAGTAGGTATTGAGGAAGCAAATTATAATGAAAACTATAATTTTATCATATTGAATGATAGCAGTGTAGAAGTTTTTTTGCAGAAATTTCCATAGGCACGAGTTACGACCTACGTGTTTTGATGTCAGTCTTAATCGAGGCTAAATAAAAGCTAAGTTTTACTAACTTTTAGCAGTTCCCTCTGGATCGTTTTGTAATTTTTCCCTATTCATTTATATGTAACCCCTGAAGAGGGAGCATTATATGCAGTAGGTTATATTACCAATGCTAAGCCGGAAATCACAACACAGGCATTAACACTTATTTTCCTGAAGAACCCTGTAAATATTGCCTGGTTGAAAAATGACCAGGCCAGAAGAAGGGAAACTTGTGTGTCCTTTGCAGAGTGCAGAGTCTTACAGTGGGGGACACAGGAAAGAGACATAGAGGGAGTCCTGACGACCATCACTTCATTTTGGAAGAAGAGGGAATAATTCTAGAGAACCATCAATTTTGCAGATCAATCAAATTATTAACACTCACCACATCATCCTGGTTTACCTCAAAGAAGGATTCTGTCTCCCACTCTATTAGCATCCATGCATCTGAACACTGTGGCTCCAAGCTAGATGCTGGTATAATACCAGATTTGCTACAATGAGAAGTCGGTATTGCTGGAACTTGTTTTTAATCCATAAAGAAGTGAAAGGGTTATTCTCATCTTTTGTCTTTAGCAGCACACTGCCACACAGCCTTTCACTTTCTTGTTGGTAGGAGGAGGGCTTTCCTCTTTAAGAGTCAGTTCTGATTCAGTAGCTTTGTGCTACTGCTGTGCTTTTGCTTGCTACTGTGATACCTTAGTGGTCTATTGATGCTTGTTCTGAAGTCTAAATTGTTATCACTATGCTTGCATTTAGAGATAACATGGCTTTTGAACAAGCACTGGGCTCAAGTGAGCAATGAATAAGAAAACTGCTCTGGAAACTGCCAATGATGAAATTGGGGGCCAGTAGCTTGTGATTTTGCAGGACTGATAATGGCAGCTCCTGGTCAGGAGCTGAGAGGGAGAAGTGAGCAGCGAACTGCAGTATTGAAATCAATGGGCTGATGATAGGTGACTGGGTTCTCAGGAGTTAACACCTCAGACTTGAATGTGGGTACTGTACATACATGGCCAGTCTCTGGTGGACGATCCCATAAGCTATATATGATGAAAGCTCTCATACCAATTTCATAACATGAGAACCCTTTTAAAGAGAAAACTGTTGATGAAGGGTTTTTGCTATGATTATAATAGTAAAGAGCACAATTGGTTCATATATGTGCACCATCATCCATGGCAACTAGTCCTCAACATTTATACTTTATTACATTGCTGCTATAGTAAGGAAGAGGGAATGGAAATAGCAGATCAGTCTTGAAGCTGGCCCAGCTCTGCTCACCAGAACCCTTCTTCACTGCTGGGATGTGACAGTGATCTGCAGGAGATGTAAGCATGTGTAATATATGTAAATATATATGTGTTGTGACAGAGTCACTGACATTGTATGTGAGGGGAGGTATGTGTCACTACGGCTACTAGGCTGTGTGAACTGAACATAAAACTTTTCCCCAGCATGTTATGTTTTGGGGGTGTAATCACCATTGTGAAGGGAGTGGTTTTGTGTGAATGGCATAGAGATCGGGTGGGAAGTCACTCACACTTCCTCCCCTCAGGGTGTGGCTGAGCAAGCTTAAATGCTCAGTCACTATTTTTTTTCCTCTGGTCTAGTCTGGAGGGGGAAGTCTCCAGACTGTGTTGTGGATGCTGGAGAGCTCCACAGAAGGACATTGCCTGAACAGCTTGTGCCACGCCGTAGAATAAACCCACTGGAAGCTAACCCGAGATGTGTGTCATGTGTCTGACTCTGTAAGAGCCGAGCAAGTTGCCGTACCACAGTGTTTATATGCATGTAATGTGTATGTATTGTGCATTTATGTGTGTAATGTGTGTATGTACAGTATTTGTCATCTCCCAACATTGCAAGATAGGAGAGATGGAGACAAGAAGACAATTTTTTTTTTTCTCAAAGTCACTTACCTAACCTCACCTAGTTTTTATATACATCCACATAGAAATATTGCTCCTAGTGAAGACCATTTTCCACATAATATACTAATTTATTGTCCCCCCACGTCCAATATCCATTGCATAGCCCACTACAGTGCCCCTTCACCAAGATTGTGATACCCACAGAGGCCACCCCCAAAGATGACCACAAGGTACATTCCTCCCTCACACAGTATAATGTCCTTCCAAAGCCCCATACACAGTATGATGTCCCTCACAGTGCACCCTACAGAGTATGATGCCCACCACAGTACATTGGTCTTTGCTGCCCAGTTAAATAACCGGCGAATGACATGTGACCTGAAGGTCCTTGCAGGCCCTTCAGTCTATACAAGATGAGATAGTGAGATAGAGATCTGACATTTTCCCTATTGACCATTATTATATTCAATGGACACAGATACATTTTTATACAGTTGAATTTTGAATATACTACTAACCTTCCCAATATAGAATATCCCTGGTAGATTTGAGTTGGTTTGGGGGCATAGTATTTGTGAGTAAGCAATGTATTTATGTAACTTACAACAGCACTCTATACATAGCGGTTCTATGTTTGTGTGCATTATAGGTGTACTATGTCAGTGTGTGATATAGTGGTACTATGCATGTGTGCAGTATGGGGGTATGTACAGTATATTACATTTTATTTAGGAAGGAAACTTTGCTAAGTTCTATTTGAGGGTTTGGGTATAATTGAGAGGAAATGGCAAATATAATCCTTCCCTTAATGAAAAAAATCCTAAACTACAGCTCTGCTATTTTTCTTTGCATCTCGTCATTTCAGAAATATCTTAATCCGGTATTAGTTTTCTGTCTGTATATTCTATTGTCCTCTTCCAAAAAATGTAAGAAATCCATCTCCATTAACAGTAAAACAGCTGTACTGCTGGCTTTAGATTCGATGGTATGTCATACATCTAACAGAAAGGATTAGGAAAGCTATGGGACAATATCTGTTCTATGAAAAGTGTTTTACAGCTTGTCACTTGCTTACTTCTCTGCATGTGGCATCCTACTATGAAATTCTTCCTGTGATCTTCTTTAACATTCTTAAAGGGAAAGCATAATTTTAAATGTTAAAATGTAGAGAAATTCAAGGTTAAAGCTTACTAAGCCTAGGGATTATTAATTTAAAAATGTTTTCAAAGAAACAGTTTGTGCAAAGAAAAAGCCTAAAACAGCCTTTCATGATTACATGGAACTGTCACAACAAAGGTGTGATGCTAGTCACTACTCTCAGACTAGCCGTGAGATAGAGTGATCAAGAGGTCCAAGGTCAAAAGCCAGGAAGGTACATGAAAGACAGAGGGATAAGACAAATGGATAGTCAGGGGCAAAGTCTGGGGTCTGGTAACTAAAGTCAGAAAACGTCAAAGGCAAAAAGGGTTATACAAACATGTAATCGAAAGGCAAATCCAAGGTCCGGCAACAAAATATAAGAGTATCAAAATACAGAGCACAGAGTAAGCACACCACTGACATGAAGCTACAATTGACAATGATCTAACCCTGCCAGCAAGTAAAATAGCGTGGAAATTATCTGGAAAGGAAAACATCTGGAGGAAACCCAAACACAACACTAACAGCCTGACACGCCCTGCTATCCATAGGGCGGCTGAGCTGTCACTCACAGCACTGACAGCCTGACATGCCCTGCTATCCCTAGGGCAGCTGAGCTTTCACTCACAGCACTGATAGCCTGACATGACCTGCTATGCATAGAATGGCTGAGCTGTCACTCACAGCACTGATAGCATGACATGCCCTGCTATCCATAGGGCGGCTGAGCTGTCACTCACAGCACTGACAGCCTGACATGTCCTGCTATCCATAGGGTGGCTGAGCTGTCACTCACAGCACTGACAGCCTGACATGTCCTGCTATCCGTAGGGTGGCTGAGCTGTCACTCACAGCACTGATAGCCTGACACGCTCTGCTATCCATAGGGCGGTTGAGCTGTCACAGCATCCCTAGAACACAGCAAATGGCGGAATCATGACAAAAAAGTAAGTATTAAAAGGCAGATATTGAAAAATAAGCCTGAAAGAGGACCTTTTAACAATAGTACAACAAAATAACAATGACAGATAGGACCTTGGATGTAATAGGGGGCATACCACTAAACATTATATATACCAGAGAAACCAAAGGTAAAAAGTACAAACATCACATGGAAAGGGTTAAGTAAGACATACTTAGTGAAAGTGAACAGGTGACCAGCAGTGCCAGGGGAGGCCCCGACACGTGCTTCCGTACTTCCTCATCCATGTGATGTTTGTACTTTTTATGTGTTGCTGAAAAAACCTCTGATGGTTGTTTATACTGTGATTTGTTACAGGTCACTTGATCTATGTTATTTAACTTTTTCTGCACACATTGTCTGTGACTAATGGATTGTATGGGTTGGACTATGTGACCTATTATAGGTCCAATGTGAATTTGATACCAGCTGTGTCTCTGTCTATCCCCTGCGCCTCACATGCCCATGTTATGTCTTTTCACACATGTTATTTATACCTATGTGTTATTTCTTAAAAATACATAAATAAAGCATTCATCTCTTTTAGTCAACATATGGTGTTTTAATTATGTTATTTTGGGGTTTTGAAAATACCTATGGTTTCTCTGGTTTATATGACCTTTTAACAATGTTAAACAGGCCACATCATGGAATTGGAACTGCAGAGCTAAGTAAAACATAGTTTTTATTTTTTTTAATTTCTCCTCTTTGCTGTGATATTCTCCTCTCCATTGGATATTCACTTCAGTAATTTAGGCCTTGTTAAACCTCTGCCAGCAGGTTGGCAAATTAATATTTCAGAGGATGCTAAACACAATGGGAAGGAATTGTGCAGCCACAAGCACAGTTTTGTGTTTTTGTTCTGTACTCTGCTTTTGGAAACGTTCACGCATTCAGTATTTGGTCAGTATTTTACATCAGTATTTGTAAGCCAAAACCAGGAAAGGAACAATCCGAGGAAAAGTACTGACTAGCCCAGGGGATGGGGATGACTCGGTTACCCGGGCCTTTAGCCTTAAGGAGGTCGCGGTGGTCGGCTCCCGGGCCCGTACTCTGGGGTCACTCTTTAAAAGGGCTTTGATAGATGTTAAGTTTATAAAAATGTTTGTGGCGCCACCTATGGTTTCTGATGATATTCACCAGCGCTGCGCAGTCCACTGAGGCCGGTGATAAGGCAGCTAGATGGTATGGCTCCCCACAGGTGGAGCTGGGCCTCAGGGCAGTATAAGAACGGGGATGCAGGACAAGGAGACTCAGCCGAGTCGAAGCAAGAACAGGGACGGACACAAAAGTCACTTCAGTACCTTTTACTGATGGAGATTCAGGCACTCCCCGGAGCACTGTAGGGTGAAGGGTGTATGTCCGGATCCTCCCCAGTCAGCAGGTTTTGGGCCTCCTGGTCCTTGCTGCTTCGTAATAAGTTTCTGACCTGCCTGGAGCTAGGCCTAACTTTGTCTCTGTCCTGCGCTGGCTGACCTTGTGGTAGGGCCTTCTCTTGGAGTGCATGCTCCCGACCTACGGGGCCTATGTGTCTCCTGGCTCTGGTACATATCAGCACTTTAGCGATCCTGGGACTTGTAGTTCTAAAGGGATTCCGGTTTATCTTACTGGGTCATGGAGATCCCGGCAAGCTTCGGACCCGGTGTCCGGTAACTACTTCTTCGGGGTGAGCTAATTACGCTCCTCTGCCCTCTATGAGCTAACTCTCTACTCCTTCGCCTTCGGCCTACTCGGACCCTCAATAGGCTACTCACACTAACGGCAGCGGGCCGCGTTTCACCGATCTTATGGCGCCGGCACACCTAAAGCTCACCTCACTGAGCTGCACCGAGTCTCGATCTGGATAAGCTCCACTGCAGGATAGCAATTGAAGGAGCTGAACAGGCTTTTGTCCTCTGAGGTAACTCCTCTCAGGCTGTACTGGACTCACTGCTATACCAGAATAGACTAACTGCTCACACAAACTGTAGTCTCAAGACTCCAACTGACTAACTGCCAGGCTCCACCTTCCCTTTTATATCTCCCTAAGGAGCTCCCTCTGGTGGTCTGAGGTGGAAGGTGGAGATGTGTGAATGGTTATGGGGGCCTCTTGTGGAGGAATCCTTCAATACACCCTTCTAGGATTTGTGATACCAAGCACAGCTGGGCTTCACAGTATCATAGAAGCATGTCACCATTTATGCATTTATTACCCATTCCTGGTTTTGGCTTACAAATACTAAGGCAAAATACTGACCAGACACTGAACGCGTGACGGCTGCAAACAAGCATCTGAAAAATCGTCCAAGTTTCATGCAGATTTATTTCTAATTTTCATCTGATTTTCATCCATGTGCCATCCTTGTGTCCGTTTTTTACATCCGTGTGATGTCCGTGTGACGTCAGTATTTTCATACATCTACATTAAAAAATGTGCATGACCAAATAGTTTTCTAGGTTTGTAAAGGAAATGTCTCCTTAAAAATCTGACGCCATACAGATGTTCCGTGTGGGATCCATTTTTTTATGCATTCATAGACTTGAATGTTTGAGTCTCATTCGAGACTCGGAAAAAAGTAATGCATGCTGCAAATTTCTCACGGGCAGTCAGACCGGAAAAGAAATTGTTTATCTGAACAACCCTATTGAATAACATGGGTCAGTGTGCGGTCTGTGTGCGAAATGATTAAAAATCAAACAGCACACGGCCGATTTATACGCTCGTCTGCATGAGCCCATATTCACAATTCTTGTTTTTGAGCATTAGATTTGGCATAGCGCTGTTTTGGATGCAGTACAAGGAACGCTTAAACTGCTGTTTTATAATTTAAGGACCATTTTAGAAAATTTAAAACCACACAAAGGAGCACATTTACGTGAAGAGGACCTGTCCCCAGGACAAAAGTGGATGGTTTCTGGTATAATTTTTCCCCAGCTGTTCCCTGAATTATCCATTTAAAAAAAAAAAATCTGCCTTACAATTTTAGAGTTATGAAGAGGGCAGAAGGAATTAAAACAAGATAAAAAAAAACTTGCCACTTGTTATCTGATGGTGACTACTCTTTAAAAGGAATCTGTTTTTACTATGTAATCTGAGAGAAACATAATGTAGGGGCAGAGACGATAAGCCTGGTGATGTAGCGCATACTGGGCTGCTTGATAAAATAACTGCTTTCTCTGCTGCAGATTTACCAGTGCTCAAAATGCTGATCTCTGTATAACCTGTGCCTACACCACTGATTGGCAGCTTTTTGTATACACTATGTATAGGCAGAAAGCTGCCAATCAGTGGTGTCGGTGGGGTTATACAGAGCAGGAAAACTACTTGGCATGAGGCAACTAGTCCTTTAGTGATAATGTCCTGCTGACAGAACACTGACTTTATTGAAATTGCAACAGGCTACTGAGCAATGGATACATCACTGGAATCAGGGTTTCTGTCCATACATGATACTGCTTTCAGATTGCATAGCAAAACCTGCTAACGGATTCCCTTTAAGACTGGCATTTCTCCACCGGTCTAAATGGAAAGTACAATGGATTAAATTGCAACAAATTTATAAAATTGCATAGGCCTCTTAATGAAATACTAGCATCTTTTTCCTATCTGTTTGCCACCAGGGCAAATCCAGCAGACTACACTCATAGCTGGCATAATTTACACAAATTTCTGGCATAATTTCTGGTAAATCGGTAAGGTTCTGGGACACTACATAGCCTTCCTTTAAAACCCACTTACATTTAAAAAATAATGTCCAGACATTCGTAAAAAATAAATGAAACATTTGTGCAAAATACACTGCTCAAAAAAATAAAGGGAACACTCAAATATCAAATCCTAGATCTGAATGAATGAAATATTCTCATTGAATACTTTGTTTTGTACAAAGTTGAATGTGCTGACAACAAAATCACACAAAAATCATCAATGGAAATCAAATTTATTAACCAATGGAGGCCTGGATTTGGAGTCACCCCCAAAATTAAAGTGGAAAAACACACTAGAGGCTGATCCAACTTTGATGTAATGTCCTTAAAACAAGTCAAAATGAGGCTCAGTATTGTGTGCGGCCTCCACGTGCCTGTATGACCTCCCTACAATGCCTGGGCATGCTCCTGATGAGGTTGCGGATGGTCTCCTGTGGGATCTCCTCCCAGACCTGGACTAAAGCATCCGCCAACTCCTGGACAGTCTGTGGTGTTGGTGGATGGAGCGAGACATGATGTCCCAGATGTGCTCAATCGGATTCAGGTCTGGGGAACGGGTGGACCAGTCCATAACTTCAATGCCTTCCTCTTCCAGGAACTGCTGACATACTCCAGCCACATGAGGTCTGGCATTGTCCTGCATTAGGAGGAACCCAGGGCCAACGGCACCAGCATATGGTCTCACAAGGGGTCTGAGGATCTCATACCTAATGGCAGTCAGGCTACCTCTGGCGAGCACATGGAAGGCTGTGCGGCCCTCCAAAGAAATGCCACCCCACACCATTACTGACCCACTGCCAAATCGGTCATGCTAAAAGATGTTGCAGTCAGCATATCGCTCTCCATGGCGTCTCCAGACTCTGTCACGTCAGTCACACGTGCTCAGTGTGAACCTGCTTTCATCTGTGAAGAGCACAGGGCGCCAGTGGCGACTTTGCCAATCCTGGTGTTCTGTGGCAAATGCCAAGCGTCCTACACGGTGTTGGGCTGTGAGCACAACCCTCATCTGTGGACGTCGGGCCCTCATTCCCCCCTCATGGAGTCAGTTTCTAACCGTTTGTGCAAACACATGCACATTTGTGGCTGTGTATATTTATATACATAGATAAATATATATATATATAATGTTTGTTTTCATGTTTGTTTCTACTACTTTTTAACCTATATTGATCCCATAAAGGGAATGGATTTTTTATTATAATTAAAATATCCTTATATACTTATGTGTGTCAGTATACTGTGCTCCAGTATAGAAATCGGCATTGGCACTTGATATGGTAACCCTCTGATATGCCCTAACAGAATTTTACAAGTGACTGCCCTGGTGACCCCTACCCCCATCCCCCTCTTTGTACAGTGGCACAATCATACATGCACTCATTGCACTGTCCTTGAGAATTCATGCATATAAGGCATATTCTAAGCATTTTAAATTGGCAGTTAAATTGCAAGGGGTTTTCTGGGTTTGAGAAAAGTTCCTACAGTCACCATATTAGATTAGCGATTCCACACAGTGTGCATCATGCACACTGTCAGGATTCCCTTTAGATGTCAGATTGAGCAAGTGGTCATGTGACAGCTAATAAGCAATTTGCATAGTGGTGGTTTCACATCTAACAAGATTCTCATCTGCTTCTTTTAATAAAATATGCAAATCATACACTGGTAATCACATTACCATCCACTCAATTTGGCAATTGAGAGGAATCTTGACAGTGTGTATAATGCATACTGTCAGGATTCACCAACAGTCAACAAGTTACATTGTGTGACTGTAAAAATTGAGCTTATGCCAGAAAACCCCTTTATTTCAATTCAGAGCCCATTTAGATTAATTCACCCTGATGCATTAAAAGTACAAAATAGATTCTCTCTAAGAGTAAGCAACCTATTTGGTGCTCCCTGACAGTCTATGTTTACTTGGCTTCGGGAATGATGCGTCATTGTCATACACATTCGCACAACAAATCACTGGCCTCAGTGTTTGCATGTGACCACTGCAGCCAATCATGGCCTCGGCAATTACTACACAAACATCACCTATGTGGCTAATAATTGGTCAGGATGGATAGGAGGTCATCACTAGTAGAAGCAATGGTGACTTCCAGAATACCAGTGCTGGAGCATCGGGATATTCAAGGACGTAGGTAATGCTTACTGTAACATTCTATATACACTTTGAGAAATCCCTTTAAATGTACATTTTATTTACCACACTATTTGAGGGTAATAATACAAAATATAGCTTTTTGGAAAAAGAACCTTTCATTTTGACCGAAAGCATTTATACCAGTATATGCCTTTTATATTTCTACTTTCATTTGAAATACAATAAAGGTTATTGTGATGTGATTTTTTTTTTACATTGACTTTTCTTCCAGATACTACAAGCTTTTCTTTTGATATACATTGTGTATGCTGCTCGTAAGTATAAATTACAAAATTAGAAGTCATTGGGGATTGGATCCTGCATAAGAACAGTGCCGCAGGCCAGGCGCTTTCATACAATGCACGGAGATCAGTAGCTACTGCCTATAATCTTCGCTGCAGGGTGTTCTGCCTTTCAATAAACTGCTGTATCTAATGAATTGTAAAGCGTTTACATCAGTTCACTGCATATAAGCCATGACATGGACTCTTTGATTAAAAATATTATTTTTTTTGTTTATTATGTCACATATGTATAGAGGTTGTATGTGGTAATAGTATATCTTAAAGTACTACAGATTACCTTCTATAACATACCAGATTTCATACCAGAGAATTAACACCCTGTTTAATAGAATTTCAGATATCACGTAGGTAACATTAACATCATCAGTACTAAATTATCTTTTAGAATGTTATTGGAAAACAAAATTCCTACAGAACATTACACACTTTGCCAGGAGTCATAGATTGTAAATGTATCATGGGACTAGTAAAGAACAGGTTTATTGCCTGGGCATTACTTTATAAGTCAGGAATTTTCTATAGGCATAATGTCAAACATATATATTGGTGCTTGAGAGTTTTGTGAACCCTTCAAATGTTTCATTATTTCTGCAGATGTTAGACTTTGTCATTTTATATTGAGGAAAATGAACCAATATCACATGTCTGTGAATGCCAAAAGTATGTGAACCTTTAGGATTAGCAGACAATTTGAAGGTCAAATTAAGAGACTAGTGTTTTCAGTCAATGGGATGACAATCAGATGTGAGTGGGTGACCTGTTTTATTTCAAGAACAGGGATCTATCAAAGTATACAATGCGCCCCCAGGTCTGTGGGGTACTCGGCAGCCGGGCCTATGGATGCTGGTGGGGGATATCACAGTGGCTGGCCCGGTCCATTGCCCAGGGCGGTCAACCAAAAAGGGGAATTGGAATTTGGATAGGAAAAATAAAATAAATAGTTTGTGACGCCACCTGTGGTACCTGGTAAGGATTACCAGCGCTGCTGCAGACCTCCGGGGGTTGATGGCATAACAGCTGGGATGTTTCTGCTCCCCACAGGTGGAGCGGGCCCCCGGGGCAGTGTGAAGTTTGATGGTGGGGGGTGATGCTGGGACTTGTAGTGCAGGTGGGATGGCGCAGCAGGAGTAATTGTCAGAGACAGGGGATTCACTTCAATACTTTTACTGGTGCGGATGTCAGGTACGGTCCAGGGTACTCAGTAGGATGGGTGCACTTCAGGACTTCTCCCCAGTGAGCGGGTATAAGGCCTCCTGGTCCGTGTCTGCCTCTCTGTATGCTTCTGGCCAGCCTGCAACTGGGCCTAGCTTATGTGTCGTGCTGTTCCTTCACCTGTCACTCGGTAGTAGGACCTTCTGCTGGTAACCACTCTCCCTGGACGCTGGGGCCTTGTGGTTCTTGGTCCTGTATGGGTCTAGCTTCAGGTCAGCCAGGGACTTGTAGTTCTCCTGGGATGCCGGTTATCCCTACTGGTTATAAAGGGACCCTGTAGGCTCGGACGCGGTGTCCGGTTTGTAAACTGGGGTGAGCCTATGATGCTCCTCTGCCCCCTCAACCCCTCTCTCCTTTCTCCTCTTGCCTTCGGCCACACTCGAGGCCCTCAAAACTCAACTCGTGCTGTAGGCCTTGGCTCGCCTAAGCACAGTAGCCAGCGTGCTGCGTCTTCACTGGTCTAAGTGCCAGCACACTACTTTCTGGCTGAGCTGCCTGGCTCCACCCTCCATATATATATATCCCTAACGGGCTCCCTCTGGTGGCATGAGGTGGAAGGGTGGAGGTGTTTGTATGTAATGAGGGCCTCTTGTGGAGAAGTCCGTCCTTGCACCCTGGGTCCTGTGGTACCTGTGTGCAGCAGGGTGCCACATATAATCTTCACATCACGTTAGTGGAACTATATCATGGCACAAACAAAAAATATTTCAGCGGACCTCAAAAGAAGAATTGTTGATGCTCATTATGCTTGAAAAGTTTGCAAAACAATCTATACAAATTTTGAAATACACCAATCCACAGTCAGGCTAATTGGGTAGAAATAGAGGAAATTCAAGACCATTATTACCCTCCCCAGAAGTGGTCGACCAACCAAGATCACTCCAAGAGCAAAGTGTATAATAATTTACGAGGTCACAAAGGAGCCCAAGTTAACTTCTAAGCAACTAAAGGACTTTCTCACATTAGATAGTGTTAATTTCCATGAGTATACCTTCAGGAGAACACTGAAAAAACAATTGTGTTCATGGCAGGATTGCTCTCCAAAATGAACATTACTGCCCATCTGCAGTTTGCTAAAGATCAACTTGCCAAAATGGAAGGCTACTTGAGCAATTTTTTGTAGATAGATCAGACTAAAATAGAGAGTTTTGGTTTAAATAGTGTTACGTTTGGAGAAAAAGAAGAAGTGTTATGTTTGGAGAAAAACAAACCCACTTCATTGCAACATAAAGACCTAACACTGTCTATGAAAGATGGGGGTGGTAGTAACATGGATTGGATCTGTTTTGCTGTATCTTGGCTAGGATGGCTTGCCTTCATTGATGAAATAAGGAGTTCTGAATTATACCAGCAAATTCTCAAAAATGGAATTTAAAAATCTTTTAATCAGTTCATATCCTCTACTGGAACACTGACATTGTTCAAGGATGCTTTGGTATGACAAGGCAAGCAAGTATCCTGGCTGACTACCAATATAAAGTCTGGGCACTTTGAACAGAGGCCTCCCTTTTGTCCATGACCATTTGTGATACAATCAGTTTTAATATTATTATTATTATTATTATTTTTAGTAATAATAATAATAATAATAATGTTTTAATATTATTACAATCATATTTCATTTGAATAAATATTGCTGCACAGAACATATTGAGGGTTTCTCTGCCTCCATGAGATGGATGCCATAATGGTATGGAGGTCATCTGCGTTCTTTTGATATACTATAATGATGTCAGTGCTTATGGTAATAAAACACAATGAAGTAGCAAAGCTAAGTTAGTAAATTTGGTAATTCACTTCATTAAATATTTTGTGTAGTTATGTCATATTATGTTACATCTCTACGTAAACTGAGAAATGTGTCAATTTTCGGAACCTGTGTTTGGACTAATATCAATACACAACCAGAAAAGAGACAGTATTCTGTTACACTGTCCAGATAATTGAATACCTATATACTTTCTTTCATTGATAGTATAATTTCTCTGATTCTTTTAGTATTTTCACTTTGATTGGAAACAGTAACAAGTTGTCAATGGTTAATTTGAATAAAAACTTGTGTATTATAATTAGCACTATTTTGCTTCCCAAGTAAAATCCTATGGCATTAAATGTTATTATGGCCCATGAAGGTGACACTATACTCAATTGTTTTATTATTTTAAAGAGGACCCAACATACGGTTTCAGAGATATTGGCCTTTTTATTTAGTGCTAATTATTATGGTCTTGAACAAATGAGTGCTGCTTTAAAGGCAATTTTTCAGCCCAGCCCAAAGACACGCCTCTAGAGAATCCTATGAGTGATGTCCCTTTGGTAAAGACCATAAAAATAAGAACCAAATATTTTACTTTTTTTTCCTAACGGCATTTGGCTCAATCTCAGGCCATGGCGACTTGATGGATGAACGATTTGTAGAAAGATCTACAAGCCTAGATAGTTCCACCAGGGTCTTCTCCATTGTTATCTTGATAGCATCAAGCCATTGGTTTGCTAGTCTTCCTCCTTGCCTTGTTCCTTCTATTTTTATAAGAATGATGTCCTTCTCCAGTGATTGATCTCTTCATATGATGCGTTCAAAGTAGGAAAATCGTAGCTTGATGATCCTTGCTTTGAGTCACATATCTGCTTGATTTGTTCCAAAATTGATTTGTTTGTTCTACTTGCCATCCATGTTATTGATAGCATCCTTCTCCAGCACCACATTTCAAAGGCATTGATTCTTCTTCTGTCTTTTTTCTTTATTGTCCAGGTTTCGCATCCGTATGCTACCACAGAAAAGACCACACTATATACGAGCCATGTTTTCATCACCAGTGAAATGTTCCTCGATTTAAAGCCCTTGTCCAGTGACTTCATTGTTGATTTGCTCATAGCTATTGACTTCTGGTGTCATTGCTGTATCTTGAGTGATCATTGATCCGAGGAGGTTGAAGTCCTTTACAACTTCCAGTTCATGGCCGTCCATCTCAAATGTGTTCTGCTCGTACTTGGCACAAGCCAATATCTTTGTCTTATTTGTATGGATTAGCAGTCCCATGTTCGAGCTTTCCATCTTGACACTCTGTAATAATTCCTTCATTCCACCTTTGCTGTAGTCGATGAAGCTAAAATAGATCATGTTATATTCTTTGTCTTTTTCCAGTGTCCATCTAATGTTAGCGATCACATATCTTGTTCCTCTTCCTTTTCTGAATCCTGCTTGTTCCTCTGACAGCTTTGTCATAGTAAGGAGGTGACCATCTTTGTAGAATCTTCAGTAGTATTTTTCTGGCATGAAGCATGAGAGCAATAGTCTGATATTTTCCACAGTTGGTAGCATCTCCCTTTTTCGGAATAGGAATAAACACGGATCTTGTCCAGTCATTGGGCCATTTACCAGTTGTCCATATCTCTTGACTTTGGTGTGTGATGACATTAACTGCTGCTTCAGAAGACTTTATTAGCTCTATTGGTATATTGTCACATCCAAGTGCTTCTCTTGGAGACAGATCGTCTTTAAAAAAGATTCAAGGGTTAATGATCAATTACACAAAAGCAGCTTATACTTAAAAAAAAAGAAACGTCTTTGAGCCATGGCTTGCAAAATGATAGAATCACAATAAAATGTTTGTTTTTTTGTTGAGTCTGAAGATGGACATTGTGATCTGGCAGCCTTTGGTTTAGATTTAAACCTTTCCCTACATTGAACCTAATTCCCCCAAATTACCAGACCACTATGTCATGGTAATCAGGCAGATATAGGGGCTGAGCCTGGTGTGATCACTATGGGAGCTCAGCTTAGCTAACAGCTGAGCTACTTCAGCAAATTCAAAGGTCGGTGCCATTACCAATCCTTGCTATTTAACCCCGTGGTCAGTAGCTTCTACAGCATCTAGAAGGTTGTGACAAGGCAGAAATTCCCTCTTCATTCTCAATGGCATCCCGGCACTGTGATCATGTGGTGCTGATGGTTGTCATTGCAACCAGAGGTCTTCAAATGAACTCTGAGTCTGCCAGGTGTAGTGATCTGTTTAATCAAACTGACAGGTCAAATGCACTGTAATACATAATTATTGCAGTGTTTTAGAGCAGAGATCAGATTATTCAGTGTCCAAATTCCAGAGTGGGACAAAGTAGAGTAGTAAAATAACTAAAACTAACAGTAAAACATTTTGCAATTTAAAAAAAAAGCATTTTTTTATGTAAAAATAAACAAAATTAAGTACAAGTTTGATATCACTACATCTCTAACGATCTGAACTATAAAATTGTCATACTATTTAACCCATCCAGTTAACACTATAAAAAAAATTAATGAAAAAAGTAGCATTTTTTATAAACAGTGAAAAAAATTGTGATCAAAAAGTTTTATGTTACGAAAAGTGGTATCACTAAAAATGTCATCTCAAATAGAGATATTGCAATTCCTACCATGATTTACATACTACAATGCAGCCAAATGCTTATCCAGAGTAGTGACCATTACGTCCTACCTCCCAAAGGGGAGGTGCAGTTTGGGGGATAAAAAAACTGACAAAGCTGAATTCAGCCCGTCCAGCCCATTCCTCTGGCCACAGGCTTTCAGCACACTGAATCCTGGGGCGCAGGCACACAGGTAAGCAGTGTCAGTCACTGACACCACTCACCCTCTCAAGCCTGCACCCCAGCCGTCGCTCCCTCCCTGTTCTCAATTATATTCGCATCTGTTAGACGCAAATACAATTGCCTTGAGCATTTCATGTCACCGGCATAGGAGTAGAGAAGTTGTAACCAACTTCTTGCTCCTCCGGGAACTCGCACAGAATGTAGGCCACTTCCGGCCTGCACACTGAAGGAGATGGTTCATGCAGGGAGTGTCGGATGGCGTGATGCAGTGATGTCATTGCGCCATCTAGCGCCCACTGATGTACATGATAGAAAAGGAGATGGAGCTGCACGGGACGAGGAGCCTGGATTAGTTGAGTATAAGCCTTTTTTTATTTATCTTATATTAGTTTGCCAATTAATTACATCATTACAAGAGAGACTGTGACTATATAAGAGGGTCTGGATATGGGGACATATATGGGGCTGGCTGTGGGGACATACGTGGGGCTGGCTGTGGAGACATACATGAGGACGACTGAGCTGTCTATCAAAATACTGATAGCTCAGCACAGCTCTGCACTAGATTGGACAACTCACATCATCCAAGACACACTGAGCAGAGGAATCGTGACAGTACCCCCTCTTCCTAAGATGGAAGGCCCTGACCAAATGATCGGCCTTCACAGAATTTTTGGATAAACCTTCAGATTATACATCTGTAGCGCCCCGAGGGTTCGGCCGCTACAGGGGTATTGCACCTCTGCCAGAGGTGTGGTATTCCACTCCCAGGTAAGGATGGAGTATGGACCAGGGCTCAGTTAGCTGCATACAGCACACACACCCCATTTCCGAGGGACAGCTCAACGGTGCTCCCACTAGACAGAAGTGCAGGCACGACCGACTATGTCCCTGGCTGGAGTGGGGAGGGGGGTGGAATACCCAGTGCTGTAGAGGCAGATAGGGGTTGGTTCCTGAGCGTAGGAAGGAGCCCATTGGTTGCTGGTCACCTGGGCTCATGGTCAGAGGGAGGTATAAAAGGTGGGCACCATCTTAGCTCTGGGAGAAGTGAAGTGTAGGCAGTCTGTGCAGACTGAGGAGAAGACAGGGAGTAGAGGCTCTGTAGGAGCTCTACTCCAGAGTGGGCCTAGGGAGAGGCCGAGGAAGAGAGAGAGAGGAGGTGAAAGGGAGCTGTGATTAAGTCTCATCCCAGCTCCACGAGAAAGGAACAGGAAGGAACAGAAAAGGAGAAGAGACAGAGAAACAGAAGGGCTCAGGAACAAGAAGGTGGAAGGGACCCTAAGAACCCACGAGAATACAGGGTGAAGGGTCAGGCAGATTAAGGGTGCCGGATCCCAAGTTGGTGGAGGAGAAACTACCCTCAGCCAAAGACCGGACGTCGTGATCATTTATTAGTGCGACACCTCATCAAACCTGCTAGGAAGGCACCATATAGGACAGCGGAGAACGGGGCCCACGTTTACCCGCACAAGTCCGCGGCAGCTGGACAAAAGTGGGTCACTGATGAGGCAGGCCAGGGAAAGGAAAGAAGGGGGTCCTGTGCCATATTCCTGAGCTGCCTGGGAGTTGACCGAGCCCCTCACCTGGTGGACGCAGCACGGCTCGGGCGGTCACTACCTCTACAGAAGTGACCCGGAGCACATGAACTGTGAGTAAAAGACATTGGACTGCAGTACGTTGTCTGTGTGCTCTTACGCTCTTCCAGCACTAGCGGTACTGGGACTCTCACCACCATCACTCCCACCATCCACTGCACTGCCCTGGGGCCGCACTCTTCCCGTGGGGAGTCACACCATCCCAGCTGCATACATCATCGGCCCCAGCGGTCTGCCCTGCAGCGGCGGTTCCTAATAACCGCAATCCACGGGTGGCGTAGTCGGACATTATCTAAAACATCTAAAAGACTGCCACTGGTCTGACCACCCTGAGCCACGGAACCGGGTCGCCACTACTACCCCCATTGTTCCCCTATTGCCCGGATCCGAGTGCCTCACGGCCCAGGGGGCGAGTCACATCCCCTACATCCACCTCCATTATAAATGGTTTCTGGAGATCAGGTTGGATTAAAATTGAAGCAGACATAAAATACTCTTTTAATTTATTAAATGCCCCAATAGCATCCGGTGACCAAAACTTAAGATCCACCCCTCTTATGTGTGAGATCAGTGAAAGGTTTAACCATCTGTGAAAAGCCCCTCATACATTTTCTGTAGTAATTGGCAAATCCTAAAAAACTTTGTAAAGCTTTAAGGTCACGAGGTTGAACTCAATTAATTATGACCTATGGTAATGTGTAGTCCCAATTGTCATAAGAAATGTTTTAGTTATATACAAATTTGCTCCACTAGTCCAGAGGGTCTGCCGGGGTACCTGAAAAATTTTGGAGATGTGTTCTCTGAAAAAGAAGGAGAGATTTTACCTCCACATCATCCTTATGGTTGTGCTATTGATTTTGTCCCTAATGCCAAATTACCTTAAACTCATCTGTATAATTTGAAGGGACCTGAACGAACTGATCTAAAAGAATATGTAAGCGAAAATTTATGGAAGGGTCATAACTGCCCTTTTGTTTACATATTCTTCCATGGCTATGTATTCACAATCCTATTATTGACTGGTGTCGAAAGGATATTAATCCCTTTACCCCCAGGCCATTTTCCGTTTTTGCGCTTTCGTTTTTTGCTCCCCTACTTCCCAGAGCCATAACTTTTTATTTTTCTGACAATATGGCCATGTGAGGGCTTGTTTTTTGTGGGACAAGTTGTACTTTTGAATGACACCATTGGTTTTACCATATCTTGTATTGGAAAACGGAAAAAAAAAATCCAAATGCAGTAAAATTGCAAAAAAAGTGCAATTCCACAGTTGTTTTTTTTTTTTACCATGATCACTATATGGTAAACCTGACCTGCCATTATGATTCCCCATGTCATTATGAGTTCATAGATACCAAACATGTATAGGTTCCTTTTTATTTAAGTGGTGAAAAAAAAGTCAAAAAGTGGGTTAACAAAAAAAAGTCACCATATTCCGCCATCCGTAGAGTCTTCATTTTTTGGGATCTGTGGCCGGGTGGGGGCTTACTTTTTGCGCGCTGAAATTAAGTTTTTATTGATACCATTTTGGAGTAGATACAATGTTTTGATCACCCATTATTGCATTTTATTGCAATATTGCGTCAACCAAAAAAACGTAATTCTGGAGTTTTGATTTTTTTTCTCATTATGCCATTTACAGATCGGATTCATTCTTATATATTCATAGATCGGGCGATTCTGAATGTGGCGATACCAAATATGTGTATATTTGATTTTTTCTTTATTGTTTAATTTGAATGGGGCATAATGGAGATGATTTAAACTTTTATATTTTTTACATTTTTTTCATATTTTTAAAAACATTTTTTTTACTTTACACTTGCTTCAATAGTCTCCATGGGATACTAGAAGCTGTGATTGTCTGATCGCCTCTGCTACACACAGGTGATTATCAGTTCACCTATGTAGCAGAAATGCTCACTGGCTATGAGCGCCAACCGCTGGGCAGCGCTCATAGCCTCCCAGCAATGACAACCGCAGGGGTCTCCTGCAGACCCCAGGTTGTCATGCCAACCCATTGGTGACCCGCATCATGTGACATGGGCACCGATGGGCTGGACTTATGACGTCCTTCCATAGCGCCCATATTAAATGCCACGGCTGTTAGGGGCACATGACAACCGATCAGATCAGCTGTCATGTCCCTGGAAAGGTGCAGGCTCATTGCCAGAGTCCGTGCTGAAGGGAGACACCCGACATGTGCCGTACATGTATGGCACATGTCAGAAAGGGGTAAAGTGGAGCCCCGGTTGTCATAAGAAATGTCTTAGTTCTGTACAAATTTGCTCCATTAGTCTGTAGAGTCTTCTGGAGTAGCTGAAAGACTATGGAGATGTGTTCTCGGAAAACAAAGATAGAGATTTTACCTCCTCATTGTCCATAAGATTGTGCTGTTAATCTTGTCCCTAATGCCAAATTGCCTAAAGCTAGCTAGTATAATTTGTTTGGATCTAAACGTACTGCCATGAAAGAATATGTAAACAAAAGTTTATTGAAGGGTCATAACCATCCTTCCTCCTTGCCAGTAGCTGCTGGATTTTTATATGTTAAAAAGAAACATCGGAGTCTCCGTCCCTTCCTCGATTTCCATGAATTAAACAAAATTACGGTAAAAAATACCTACCCACTTCCACCACTCATCCTTGACGTATATAATCAGCTTATGGGGGCTAAATGGTTTTCTAAACTGGATCTGAGAGGAAGTTATAATTTGACATTCATCCGGGAGGGTGATGAGGGGAAGACAGCGTTTTTAACATCTGCCTTTTGGGTTAATCAATGCGCCACCAGTATTTAAAATTTTTTATGGAAGATATCTTTTTTGATTGTATTGAAAGGATATGGGTGGTATACCTTGACGATATTCAAATTTTTTCGCCCGATCTGGATTCGCACCATGAACATATCCGTTTTGTTTTCTGAAAGCTTATAGAGAATTCTTTACTTGCTAAACTGGAGAAATGTACCTTTTCTGTCCAAGAGATATTGTTCCTGGGGTTCACTGCATCGGTTGAAGGGTTTAAGATGGATCATGGAAAGATGCAGACCAATCGTAATGTGACGCTAGTCACTACTCACGGACAAGCCGTGAGACAGGGTGGTCAAATGTTCCGGTGTCAAATACCAAGAGAGCACATAGTAAACTAAAGGGGAAAGACAAGGTCGTAGTCAGGTCACGGTCCGAGGTCAGAATACCAGGGAGATAGCAGATCAGAGCAAAGGAGCTAGGCAAACAGATGGTCAGAACGATGTCCAAGGTCAGGCAGCAATAGATCAACAAGCAGAGTACAGGAATACAAGGCAAACATGTAATACTGGTCAAATGCTATGGTTGGCAGAGATCTGGGACTGACAGCTTGACTAAGTGACTGGGTACTCACTTAGAAGAGGGAACATCTGAGGGAAGCTCAGTACCTTCCAGTTCCAGATTGGATGGCTGAGCTGTCAAGAAAAATACTGACAGCTCAGCACATCCCTGGACTAGATTGGATGACTGAGCTGTCTATTAAAATATTGACAGCTCAGCTGACGAGGTGGCATTCACAGCATCCCAAACGCACTGAGCAAAGGAATCTTCCTCATCAGCTTCTTCTGCCTGGGGCACTGAAATACTTTGTCTCGGCCCAGTTAGCATCTACAACAGGAATGAAGAACAAAATACAGTCTTTTTATTTCAGTGTTTTATCTGTGTTTAATCTGTTTTCATTGATCCATTGTTAAAGGTAATGCTTTTGCTATGCAATCAGAGAGACGCATAATGTAGGGGCAGAGACACTTATTTCATGGATGTGTCACTTGTTCAGCAGCTTGCTGAAGTTTCAATACATTCAGTGTTTTTTTTCCTCAGGAGATTATCACTAGAGTACTAGGTGTTCTGTGCCAGGCAATCCAGCTAATCTGTGGGAACCCCACCCTCACCACTGATTGGCAGCTTGCTGACAATGTACAGTGTACACAGATAGCTGCCAATCAGGAGTGTGGGCAGGGATATACACAGTTCAGCATTCAGAACACTAGTACATCTACAGAAGAAAAAACAGGGATTCTATCAAAACTGCAGCAATCAGCCCAGGAAGTCATATATCTCTGGAATCAGTCTCTATGTACCTAAATCACGCAGAATTCAAATTCCATAGCAAAATCCTGCTGACAGATTCCCTTTAAAAGACAATGGATAAATACAAGTTAGGACAGTTTACTTCCTCCAGTTGAGAAAAAAATGTATGCAACATGGAGGTAAAACGGATGACCCATGAGAGAAAAAATGGCCTGATTCATTTATATGGATGTACAGTGGGGAAAAAAGTATGTAGTCAGCCACCAATTGTGCAAGTTCTCCCACTTAAAAAGATGAGAGAGGCCTGTAATTGACATCATAGGTAGACCTCAACTATGAGCGATAAAATGAGAAAACAAATCCTGAAAATCACATTGTCTGATTTGGAAAGAATTTTTTTTCAAATTTTGATGGAAAATAAGTATTTGGTCACCTACAAACAAGCAAGATTTCTGGCTCTCACAGACCTGTAACTTCTTCTTTAAGATGCTCCTCTATCCTCCACTCATTACCTATAGTACTGGCACCTGTTTGAACTTGTTATCAGTATAAAAGACACCTGTCCGCAACCTCAAACAGTCACACTCCAAACTCCACTATGGTGAAGGCCAAAGAGTTGTCGAAGGACACCAGAAACAAAATTATAGCCCTGCACCAGGCTGGGAAGACTGAATCTGCAATAGGCAAGCAGTTTGGTGTGAAGAAATCAATTGTGGGAGCAATAATTAGAAAATGGAAGACATACAAGACCACGGATAAGCTCCCTCGATCTGGGGCTCCACACAAGATCTCACCTTGTGAGGTCAAAATGATCTCAAGAACGGTGAGCAAAAATCCTAGAACCACACGGGGGGACCTAGTGATTGACCTGCAGAGAGCTGGGATCAACATTACACAGGCTGCCATCAGTAACACACTACGCCGCCAGTTACTCAGATCCTGCAGTGCCAGACGTGTCCACCTGCTTAAGCCATTACATGTATGGGGCCCATCTGAAGTTTGCTAGAGAGCATTTGGATGATCCAGAAGAGTATTGGGAGAATGTCATATGGTCAGATGAAACCAAAGTAGAACTGTTTGGTAGAAACACAACTCGTCATGTTTGGAGGAGAAAGAATGCTGAGTTGCATCCAAAGAACAACATACCTACTGTGAAGCATGGGGGTGGCAATATCATGCTTTGTGGATGTTCCTCTGCCAAGGGACTAGGAAGACTGATCCGTGTACATGAAAGAATGAATGGGGCCATGTATCATGAGATTTTGAGTGCAAACCTCCTTCCATCAGCAAAGGCATTGAAAATGAAACAGGGCTGGGTCTTTCAGCATGACAATGATCCCAAGCACACCGCCAGGGCAACAAAGGAGTGGCTTCGTAAGAAGCATTTCAAGGCCCTGGAGTGGCCTAGCCTGTCTCCAGATCTAAACCCTATAGAAAACCTTTGGAGGAAGTTGAAAGTCCGTGTTGCCCAGCTATAGCCCTAAAACATCACTGCTGTAAAGGAGATCTGCATGGAGGAATGGGCCAACATACCAGCAAACGTGTGTGCCAACCTTGTGAAGAATTACAGAAAACGTTTGACCTCTGTCATTGCGAACAAAGGATTTATTACAAAGTATTGAGATGAACTTTCGTAGGTGACCAAATACTTACTTTCTACCAAAATTTGAAGAAAAATTCTTTCCAAATCAGACAATGTGATTTTCAGGATTTGTTTTCTCATTTTGTCTCTCATAGTTGAGGTCTACCTATGATGTCAATTACAGGCCTCTCTCTTCTTTTTAAGTGGGAGAACTTGCACAATTGGTGGCTGACAAAATACTTTTTTTTCCCCACTATAACAATACACTTGGATGTGTGAATGTAGCCTTAGGTTAAGAAAAGCTGCATCTGAACTCACCATTGATCTGGCCATACACAGCAGAGGTTATACTGGCGTTATAATTTTTTCTCCCTACTGGTCTTAGTTCAGGTACTGTATTAGTTTATAGTGCTTGGTTTTTGTATTATTGTTATGGGAAAAGGTTACTTTTTCTTAATTTCTTATGTGAAATTACTTACTGCCAGAGGATATACAGCTACTTCAATGGGATGGATTGGAGAATGGAGCTGTGCCCGGAACAGCCAGAGAAAGCTGTAATATACAGTACAGACCAAAAGTTTGGACACACCATCTCATTTAAAGATTTTTCTGTATTTTCATGACTTTGAAAATTGTACATTCACACTGAAGGCATCAAAACTATGAATTAGCACATGTGGAATTATATAGTTAACAAAAAAATGTGAAACAACTGAAAATATGTCTTATATTCTAGGTTCTTCAAAGTAGCCACCTTTTGCTTTGATGACTGCTTTGCACACTCTTGGCATTCTCTTGATGAGCTTCAAGAGGTAGTCACCGGAAATGTTTTTCACTGCATAGGTGTGCCCTGTCAGGTTTAATAAGTGGGATTTCTTGCCTTATCAATGGGGTTGGGACCATCAGTTGTTTTGTGCAGAAGTCAGGTGGATACACAGCTGATATTCCTACTGAATAGACTGTTAGAATTTGTATTATGGCAAGAAAAAAGCAGCTAAGTAAAGAAAAATGAGTGGCCATCATTACTCTAAGAAATAAAGGTCAGTCAGTCTGAAAAATTGGGCAAACTTTGAAAGTGTCCCCAAGTGCAGTTGCAAAAACCATCAAGCGCTACAAAGAAACTGTCTCACATGAGGACCACTCCAGGAAAGGAAGACCAAGAGTCACCTCTGCTTCTGAGGATAAGTTTATCCGAGTCACCAGCCTCAGAAATCGCAGGTTAACAGTAGCTCAGATTAGAGACCAGGTCAATGCCACACAGAGTTCTAGCAGCAGACACATCTCTACAACAACTGTTAAGAGGAGACTTTGTGCAGCAGGCCTTTATGGTAAAATAGCTGCTAGGAAACCACTGCTAAGGACAGGCAACAAGCAGAAGAGACTTGTTTGGGCTAAAGAACACAAGGAATGGACATTAGACCAGTGGAAATCTGTGCTTTGGTCTGATGAGTCCAAATTTGAGATCTTTGGTTCCAACCACCATGTCTTTGTGCGATGCAGAAAAGGTGAACGGATGGACTCTACATGCCTGGTTCCCACCGCGAAGCATGGAGGAGGAGGTGTGATGGTGTGGGGGTGCTTTGCTGATGACACTCTTGGGGATTTATTCAAAATTGAAAGAATAGTGAATCAGCATGGCTACCACAGCATCTTGCAGCGGCATGCTATTCCATCCTGTTTGCATTTAGTTGGGCCATCATTTATTTTTCAACAGGACAATGACCCCCAACACACCTCCAGGCTGTGTAAGGGCTATTTGACCAAGGGGGAGAGTGATGGGGTGCTACACCAGATGACCTGGCCTCCACAGTCACCAGACCTGAACCCAATCGAGATGGTTTGGGGTGAGCTGGACCACAGAGTGAGGGCAAAAGGGCCAACAAGTGCTAAGCATCTCTGGGAACTCCTTCAAGACAGTTGGAAGACCATTTCCGGTGACTACCTCTTGAAGCTCATCAAGAGAATGCCAAGAATGTGCAAAGCAGTCATCAAAGCAAAAGGTGGCTACTTTGAAGAACCTAGAATATAAGACATATTTTCAGTTGTTTCACACTTTTTTGTTAAGTATATACTTCCACATGTGTTAATTCATAGTTTTGTTGCCTTCAGTGTGAATGTACAATTTTCAAAGTCATGAAAATACAGAAAAATCTTTAAATGAGGTGTGTCCAAAGCTTTGGTCTGTATTGTACATCTGAGCTCCTGCTGAGTGTGCTGTGACTTGAGCTAGCTCTAATCCCAATATTCTAACCCCTCAGTTGCCACTGTCAATAGTGACAGCTGTAGATAAGGAATTTGACATGGAGCAAGTCTCTATCAGCCAATTGGCACCCCAAAAATGAGATCCCGGCAAGCTAATGGCTTGCTATATTGAACGGAGGCATTCGGGTCTGGCAAATATTCCAGATCCTGCAGAAAATGGTGTCTGATAAGCTACGGCCAATTTTACAGGTTCCATGTCCATGAACCGTGCTTGGATCAGAATACTTGGCCCGACCTTCAGGTCTCCTAACATGAGTTAACTGTCTCATAGGCTTATATGGAGTAGTGTGTGAAACTGGCCTAACATTGATAAGCGTTGAAAATACACTGTATGCAGTGTACTATATATACAATCAAACAATAGCATATTCAATTCACCTTGTAGAACTAACACATTTAACGCTATGTGCGCACTTTCAGGATTTGAAGCAGAAATTTTCTCAGCATTTTTTCATCTCCTTGGCAGGAAAAATGCTGCAGAAAAACCAAGTGGTTTAGGCACATTTTTGACGTGTTTTTGATGCGTTTTTTTATGCGTTTTTTGAAGAATTTTTGTACATCAATGAATAATTTTTGAGCTAAATAAAGTTATTTGGTGGGACATTGCTTAAACCCTTGGATTACCGTCAGAACTGGGGTGAGTATATTGGTTAATTTAAATTATTAAAGAATGTGTCTGTTGTATTTCAAATAAAGTGTTTGCTCTGTGTCTGTGTGTTTATTTAATTCTTTACTTTAATTAAGTTTGGTGATGAAAGAGTCTGATTGACACCTTGTCATCACCAAACAAAAGAGCTAGGTGTCAGCTATTCCCCTTCCCTCAATCTCATTAGCATTTACATTCATGTAATTTATGCAGCAGCTGTGAGCTGCTATTTTTAGCCTAGGAAGGTGCCATTTGCAAACATGGTCCCTGGCCATTATTAACAGTTCACAGATGTTTGGTTAGCCGTTATGTCCCCCCGATCAGCACTCAGCAGCGCTTTGGACACAGCGTATTTTTGCAGCCTCCAAAAGGCGGTGTTCTAATGCTGTACTTTTGTTGTCGATACATGTGAATCCACCGCATATAATGACACTTCAATCAGTCAAAATCTGTAGCGGAGACTAGCACGTCCGCTACAGAAATTGACATGCTGCGGGTGAGTTTGGGTACGTTGCCACGATCAGGAGACGCTGCGGGTTTGACGCTGCATGTTTATACAGCGTAAAACCCACAGTGTCCAGATCTTACAGCATAGTGGATGGGATCTCTAGAAATCCCATGTCCACTATATGTGCATCTGAGGCTGCAGATCACCCATGGACACTGACATACGGCGCGTCTTTCAGGATCTCAGCATGTCAAATTCTCTTGCGGAGTCGCTAGTCTCCGCAACATAGATTTGACCACTAGAATGTATTGAATGTGGTAAATACACATGGTTCAGTGAATTCATGTGGATTTACCTGCGTTCAATAGAATGCAACGTTTTGGACGCAGCAAAAAATATGCGTCTAAAGCTTTGCTACGAATCGTGGGCACAGAGCCTAAAATTTAGAAAAGAAATGGCATGGGCTCCCGCGTCATTTTTATAACCAGCAGAGGGAAAGTCGACAGCTGGGGGCTGATATTAGTAGCCGGGGAAGGGGCCATTAGCCAAAAACGTTCCCTGGCTATTAATATCAGGCCACAGCTGATTGTTTAGCCTTTACTGGTTAGATTACAGGGGGACCTCAGAAAAAAATTGACGTGGGGTCCCCTTATAACATCTAACCAGAAAAGGCTAAACAGACAGCTGCGGTCTGATATTAATAGCCAGGGAAGGGGCCATAAATACTATCCCCAAATCTGACGCTTAGCCTCCGCTCTTCCCACTGCCATGTAGCGATGGCGAGTGGGGTAATGGGGTTGGGGTTCACGTCAGCCTTAGATTGGTGGCTGACATGAAGCCCAGGTTAGTAATAGAGGATGTCTATAAGACGACCCCATTACTAACTGCGTAGTAAAGTTATTGCCGCCTTTTCAATAAAAGACACGGCCAGAATAAAGTATTTTAATGAAATAAAAAACACATGGTTTTAATTTTTTTTTACTGTACTGTATCTGCTAAGCCATTGATCTTCTGAAAAAAAACAAACAACTATATCCCGCAATGGTAATCCTGAGTGGAAATTTCAGCATCATGTTCACAGCACATCAGGATTACCATTGCTATAGCTGCCAGACATATGACAAAGCGTTTTCGCAGCAAAAACGCAGTAAAAACGCTTCGTATGCACATACCGTATTTTTCGGACAATAAAACGCACCGGACCATAAGACGCACCTAGGTTTTAGAGGAGGAAAATAATAAAAAAAAAATTTAAGCCAAAAATGTGTTCATGATGCACTTTTAAGGGGGATTGAGTCTTCTGCTGACACTGGTATAGGGGTAATATCCCCCAATTCTGACACTATCCCCCATCCTGGTATATATGCCCTCCCTTCCTTTTATACGTGGTCCCCATCCCCATCCTGGTATTCCTGGCATCCCTCCATCCTGGTATGCATGGAACCGCTCCATCCTGGTATGCATGGCACCCCTCATCCTTATCCTGGTATGCATGGCACCCCTCATCCCTATCCTGGTATGCATTGCACCCCTCATCCCTGTCCTGGTATGCATGGCACCCCTCACTCCTATCCTGGTATGCATGGCACCCCTCATCCCTAACCTGGTATGCATGGCACCCCTCATCCCTATCCTGGTATGCATGGCACCCAAAATCCCTATCCTGGTATGTATGGCACCCCTAATCCCTATCCTGGTATGCATGGCACAGCAATCCCCATCCTGGTATGCATGGCACCCCTCATCCCTATCCTGATATGCATGGCACCCCTCATCCCTGTCCTGGTATGCATGGCACCCCTCATCCCTGTCCTGGTATGCATGGTGTTAGAACCTTGCTCTTGGGTCTTTTTTCCTTTGCTGGTCACATGACCTTGTTGGCCTATTTAATCCTGCTCCGCCCTTCTGGCTTTGCTGGACTTCATTGTATATCTACTTTCTAGCTAGCCTGTGCTCTGTGTCTTGCTCTGTTAGTTTGCTTGGTCTACTGACCTCTATGTTCTATATATTTTGTTTGTTCGTCTGTCTGCTACTATTTCTGTTAGGAGGTGTCCCATATTCCTCCCAGTCCTTAGTACTTGTAGGGATTCCTTCCCCACACCTATAGGTCTCCGTACAGACTAGCTTAGAACTTTAGCAGGTCTGATCGCAGGATCAGGTCCCCTGTTACATCGTAGGGATTAAGCTGAGTTCTATCGTAGGGACAGATCTCCTCTCTTTCCTTAGCTCTGGTAGCAGAACATAACAGTAAGTCCAGCCCTGCTTTGCTTCCGAGATAAGACAAGATCAGGCATATCCAAGGTGGTATGCTCAAACAGGGTGGAACGATTCTGCTCTGAAAAGTCTATTTCTTGCTGGGCTCAGTGAAAGGGTTAAAGACCTGCTAATTGCTTATCCTACACCTGAAGATTTGCAACAGGCTATGCAATTAGCTATACGGGTGGATAGAAGACTGCGTGCAAGGGTTAATGAGAGCAAATCCTCTGCTATGTCAGTTTCTGGTTATGAGAATGTGTGTACTAACAGTGGTGAACCGATGGAGATTGGATCGGTGGCACCTCGCTCTCAAGAAAAAGATCGTCGATTTTCTGAAGGCTTGTGTTTCTATTGCGGAAAATCTGGTCATTTGATTAAAGGCTGTGAGCTTCGTATGAAGAAAGAAAAAAAAATGGTCAGTCACGCCCGTATTGCCTGTTTAAATTCCAAGGGTATATTTTTAGCTGCTTCCACAATTGCTCAGAAAAAATTAATGGAATTTCGGGTGTTTGTTGATTGCGGATTTACTCTGAATGTAATTGATGGGGGATTCGTGGAAAGACTCAATTTAAAACCTGAACCTTTATCATCCCCCATTGCTGTGGTTTCTGTGGATGGTTCCCCTTTGAAGAATATTACTCTCAAGGTCTGTGAATTTCCTCTCACTATTAATGGTGTTCACCATGAGAAATTGGATTTGGTAGTGTTGAATAACTTGCCTTCTCCAGTAATATTGGGATTGCCCTGGTTAAAATTTCACAATCCTGTACTGGATTGGTCTACCAGTGAAATTAAATCCTGGAGCCATAAATGTTATGACAAGTGTTGTAACGGGCGTATTGCAGCTTTGGATAGGGGAGAATTGCCTGTTCCTATTCAGGATTTTTGGAGAGTTTTTTCTGAGAAGGAATCGCAGGTTTTGCCTCCCCATAGAGACTATGATTGTTCTATTGAATTTGTCCCTGGAGCGACTCTTCCTAAAAGTCGTTTATTTAACCTTACTATTCCTGAGAGGAAGGCTTTGGAGGAATACATACAGACAAGTTTGGCCGCCGGTCACATTAGGCCCTCTAAGTCTCCTGTGGCGGTTGGATTTTTTTTTTGTAAAAAAAAAAGGACGGCGGTTTACGTCCTTGTCTGGATTTTCGTGAGATTAACAAAATTACTGTACGCAATCCTTACCCACTGCCATTGATTCCTGATCTGTTTAACCAGTTAATGGGGGCCAAGTGGTTCTCTAAAATTGACCTTAAGGGGGCATACAATCTGTTGCGCATGAAGGAGGGTGATGAATGGAAGACTGCTTTTAACACTCCTGTGGGTCATTTTGAGAATCTGGTTATGCCTTTCGGTCTTACTAATGCTCCTGCATTTTTTCAGAATCTGATTAATGACATGGTTTGGTTGTCCTCTAGGAATCTGCAGTTGAGGATTCCTTCAAAGAAATTGGGTCCCAAGTTTGTAGGGCCCTTTAAGGTGCTTCAGGTTGTCAACCAATCTGCTGTTAGGTTGGAGGTTCCTACCTCCTGGAGAATTAATCCGGTATTTCATGTCTCTCTGTTGAAAAAAGCTGTTGTATCGGATTGTGACGCCTCTGCCTCTGTTCCTCCGGTGGTGGAGGACGGGGAATATGAAATTTCTCGCATCCTTAACTCTAGACGGTATAGAGGTAGTTTGCAGTATCTTGTGGCCTGGAAAGGTTTCGGTCCCGAGGATAACTCTTGGGTGAGGTCGGATGATGTTTCCGCGTCCAGACTTATCAGAGCGTTTCACAGGAGATTTCCTGATAAGCCTGGTCCTAGGGGATCCGGAGGATCCTCTGAGAAGGGGGGGTACTGTTAGAACCTTGCTCTTAGGTCTTTTTTCCTTTGCTGGTCACATGACCTTGTTGGCCTATTTAATCCTGCTCCGCCCTTCTGGCTTTGCTGGACTTCATTGTATATCTACTTTCTAGCTAGCCTGTGCTCTGTGTCTTGCTCTGTTAGTTTGCTTGGTCTACTGACCTCTATGTTCTATATATTTTGTTTGTTCGTCTGTCTGCTACTATTTCTGTTAGGAGGTGTCCCATATTCCTCCCAGTCCTTAGTACTTGTAGGGATTCCTTCCCCACATCTATAGGTCTCCGTACAGACTAGCTTAGGACTTTAGCAGGTCTGATCGCAGGATCAGGTCCCCTGTTACATCGTAGGGATTAAGCTGAGTTCTATCGTAGGGACAGATCTCCTCTCTTTCCTTAGCTCTGGTAGCAGAACACAACACATGGCACCCCTCATCCCCGTCCTGGTATGCATGGCACCCCTAATCCTCATCCTGGTATGCATGGCACCCCTAATCCCTATCCTGGTATGCATGGCACCCCTAATCCCTATCCTGGTATACATGGCACCTCTCATCCTTATGTCCTGTGTGCTGCTATAAAGGAGCATGAATATTCAGTGCTCCCCACGCCCCATGGTGTGGGAAGCAGTGAATATTCACTTTCTTTAGCAGCGGGGACAGTGTAGGCTGCAGGGGGCAGGTGCTGCCTCATGTGTCCCGCTCCTCCACCGCTACCGCTCCCCCCACACCCCACATATATATACACCCACCCCAACATTCAGACTATAAGATGCACCCCCCATTTTCCTCCAAAATTTTGGAGGAAAAAAGTGTGTCTTATAGTCCGAAATATACGGTAGCCTAAAAAAGAATATAATCTCAAAAGGAACTAGTCATCTGATTCATGCTGCCCGAAACGTTGACATCATCAATCAGAGCATGAATGCAGATTGCAACCAGGTATATATTTCTCTGAAACAATCCATCTTAAAAAATATATATATACTTTACAAAGCTTGTCCAGAGACAAAACTAGTCTGGCTAGTCTGACTAGCCGGCTTTTCCCATTGGTGCTAAAGGTTACATAGTTACTAGTATTGAGCCACCCCCGTAGTGTTCGAGATCGGTTCGGTTCGTCGAACACCCGTGTGTTCGCCGAACTGTTCGTCGAACTGTTCGTCGAACACCTTCGAACACCGTTAAAACCAATGGCAGGCAAACAAAAACACATAGAAACACATAGAAAACACCTTCAAAGGTGTCCAAAAGCTGACAAACTGCTCAGAAGACATAACTAACACATGGAAAAGTGACAAGTACATATAGTCATGCGAAAATAAAAGAGGTGGAGGAGTAAAAGGAGGGGGAGACACAGATATAGGCATGTCATGCCCTTCTAAAGTCCAAAAAGTGAGAAGCCGACACGGCCAGTCCGCTCCTGCCCGTGCCACCTCCGTGTCGCCGGGTTTGTGCCAGAGCCGCGGTGAACCCTGACGGCCAGCCCCCCTCTCCCAATACTGGTGCCTGTCCGCTGGTGGGTCGAGCGAGCCCCCCTGTGGTGGAGGCAGCTCTAAGCTTTTTTAAATTAAATTGTCTCTCTAATTTGAATGAATACACTTTAAATCCATTTACAAGGATCTATTGGAGGGCAAGTCTCATGCCAGCAGCCGCGGTAATTCCAGCTCCAGTAGCATCCACTAAAGCTGCTGCAGTTAAAAAGCTTTTATAAGGATCGAGCTCGGCTGTCCACCATGATGCTCTTCACTAAGTATCCCATGGTCCCGAAGCATTTCCTTTGAAAAAATTAAGTGTCTAAACTACAGGTGGTGCAGCTTGCTTAACAGCCGGGATAATCCGCTGACTAGCAGACACTGCTACTAGGCACAAAGTATTTCCTGGTCTAGATGCAGTTAAAAATTTGTAATTAGATACTCTCGTTGGATGCTGAGAAAGCATTCCATAGAGTCTCCTGGCACGCCATATATGATTCTCTTAAAAAGCTTGGGGTAGGGGTCTAGGGGACCCTTTTATAGCCAAAATCACGGCCCTGTATCGCAATACGTCACCTAGGCTGAAGATAAATGGAACTGTAGCACCCTGAGGGCTCGGTTGCTACAGACGTATTGCACCTCACCCAGAGGTGTGATATCTCACTCTCAGGTAAGGATGGAGTGTGGATCAGGACCCGACACCTGCATGCATTACACCACATTGCCGTGGGGCAGGGCGACCAATATGCCCCTGAGATGGGCACGACAGTCCCTGTCCCTGGCTGGAGTGGGGGGAGGGAACACTGAGGAAGGGGAACCCTGTAGTGCAGGAGCAGGGAGGAAGCAGTTCCTGGGTACATTGAGAAGGGAGTATAAAAGGTGTGCACCATCTTAGTTCAGTGCAGAGAAGTCTGAGCAGAAGTGGCAGGGAGCAGGGGCTCTGCATGAGCTCTGCTCCGGAGGCGGGCCTAGTAACAGAGGCCCAGGCCTGGAAGAGGGAGAAGGAAGGAAGAGGAGCGGAGAAGGCTCCAGGAACGAGGAATGAAGGGATCCCAGGGGTGCGGACGGGCGAGTCGCCACCGCACGCCCGAATCCACCTGCGTGGAGGGGTCAGGCCAAAGGGGGAGACCGGTCCCCGAACTAGTGGAGGCAGGAAACGACCCTCAGCTAGAAACCGGAGGCTCTGACATTTTATGTGGCGCAGCCCCTCGCTACACCCGCTAGGAAGGCACCACATAGGGTCAGGGAAACTGGCGCCAAGTTTACCAAGAGGAGGCCCGAGGCAGCCGGACAGAAGTGTTGGTAAGAAAGGCCAGACAAAGGACACACAAAGGGGGTCCTGTGAAGTGCTCCAAAGTTATCTGGGAGTTGTCTGAGCCCCTCGCCTGGTGAGCACAGTACGACGTGGGCAGCCGTTACCTGCAGACGTGGTCTGGATAATAAGAACTGTGAGTAAAGGCCCTGAACTGCATCACTGACTCCGTGTCGTTACTGCTGCTGCCCTGCACCATCACCCCCATCCTCCGCATACACTGCCCTGAGGCTATACTCCTCCCGTGGGGAGTTATGCTACGCTCTGCTGCACCCACAACACCAGCCTCAGCGGTCTGCCCTGTAGTGGCGGTTCACTCTGACCGCAATCCACGGGTGGCGTAGTCGGACATTTAAACATCAAAACCACATAAATAGTTCCGCCACTGGTTTGACCGCCCTGAGCCACGGAACCGGGTCGCCGCCACGAAGACTACAACCACCAGCATCCACCAAAAAGGGTCCGGCTCCGGGTGTCCCAAGGCCCAGGGGGTGCGTCAGAACATTTTCATCACCTTTCACAATCACCAATGGGACAAGGCAGTGATGTCCTCTGTCCCCTCTCTTATACATCCTAGTGACGGAGCACCTGCTCTCATCAATTCGCCATAACCCCAATATTAGGTGGATTGAGGTGGGAGGCACCGAGTACAAGTGCTCTCTATTTGCTGATGATGTCCTAGTATATATCACTCAATCACATATATCCATCCATGCTGTTATGGCTGAAATAGATCACTTTGTTACATGGTAAAATTTTAAAATCAATGCAGCGAAGTCTGAGGCCCTCGATGTCTCCCTCCCCAAATCCATATAGGATTCCATCCAGTCCAACTTTCCCTTTGCCTGGCCCTCACAGGGTTTCAAATACTTAGGAATTCCTATTCATAGAGACCTCTCCCATCTATGTTATCTTAATTTTGGGCCCTTTATTGAACAACTCCATACAGACCACGGTTGGCAAGATGGAACTGTAAGATTCACTACGTGAACCACTGGTGTTTTGTGGAAAAGCACATGTACACTGCGTTCCAAATTATTATGCAAAAAGTGTTTAGGAGTGATAAGGGAAGAATTTGTTTGTCAGTTAAACTCATTGATGGTGATGTGTGTCAGGGCTCTTTATATCACTGTAAGCAATTGCAGACACCTGTGCTAATTAGTTTGGCAGGTGTGTCCAATGAAAGGCAAGACTACTTAAGAAGGCTCTCTCACATTATTAAGCAGCCTACATTTTCTGCCAAAATGGGAAAGAAAAAGGATGTGTCGGCTGCTGAGAAGCAACAAATTGTGGAGTGTTTAGGTCAAGGCATGACTACAATCAACATTGTGCGATGATCAGGATGAAGTGTCTTGGCAATCAAGAAGTATGTAGCTGATTCACAGTACACACGTGTGCGTGCTGATAAGGGCAAATTGAGGACTCTTTCCTACAGGCAATTACGTCAGGTTGAAAGAGCAGCGGCAAAAAAGCCTTGTCATAGCAGCAGACAAGTTTTTGAAGCTGCTTGTGCCTCCAACGTCCCCCGAACAACAAGATGCAGGGTCCTTCAGAGGTTTGCAGCTGTGCATGCGCCATCCTGTCGACCTCCTCTATCCACTTCACACAAGCAGAAACGGCTCCAGTGGGCCAAACATTACATGAAGACTGATTTCAAAACTGTTTTGTTCACGGATGAGTGCCGTGCAGCGCTCGATGGTCCAGATGGATGGAGTGGAGGATGGCTGGTTGATGGACACCCCACGCAAACACGGCTACAGCGCCAACAAGGAGGAGGTGGAGTAATGTTTTGGGCTGGAATCATGGGGAGAGAGATTGTCGGCCCCTTTAGGATCCCTCAAGGCGCTAAAGATGAACTCCATAATGTATGTGGATTTTCTCAAACAGCACTTCCTGCCATGGTTCAAGAAGAAGAACCGTGTATTTCACAGCAAGATCATTTTTCTGCATGATAATGCACCATCTCATGCTGCACATAAAACATCTGCATCTCTGGCTGATATGGGCATAAAAGGGGACAAACTTATGGTGTGACCCCCATGCTCCCCTGACCTCTACCCCATTCAGAACCTTTGGAGCATCATTAAAAGGAGTGTCTATGATGGCGGGAGGCAGTTCACATCTAAGCAACAGCTCTGGGAGGGTATTCTGTCCTCATGCAAAACAATTGAAGCAGAAACCATCCAAAACCTGACAAATTCAATGGACGAGAGAGTTCAGAAGCTCCTTTCGAACAAGGGGTCCTATGTGAAAATGTAACATCACCTAGAATAAAGTTTTGAGTTGAAAACTGTTTGATTTCAGTTTCTAACAACCTGCTAATGCTTATAATTTCAAAAATGACCATTTTTTTGGTCTTTATTAAAATGAAAAGGTTGATCGAAAAGTTTGGGGGATCTAAGAGTGTGGCAACCCAGTAGTGATGATTACTTCGAATTCTGACAATATGAGGGTCATGCTGCAGGTAGTGCAGCAAGAAGGCACTTATGTGCCTTGCGCATCTCGGAGCCCCAAAATTATTTTCCGGGCTAGATGCAGCTAAAAATTATTTTTAATTTTAAATCTGGTGAAGCTTTAGTATAGATGGCCTAATAGGATCAGTGCTGCACACTGCTACAAAGCCCAAATTATTTTCCAGTCAAGATACAGATAAACATGATTAGTAATTTGAAAGCTTAAAACGGTTGGTAGGGTGATTTTAACCAATCATCAAGCTTTTACTCTCCCCAGGATGACACAGGGGTAGAAAAGTCGTTTCGGATCCATGATTTGTTCATCTTTATGAACGTGAGTCTGTCTACATTATCAGCGGAGAGCCGCGTGCGCTTATCTGTCAGCACACCACCAGCAGCGCTGAACACACGTTCAGACAGAACGCTGGCTGCGGGGCATGACAAGATCTCCAAGGCGTAAGTGGCTAGCTCCGGCCATTTATCCAGATTGGAAGCCCAAAAAGAGCAAGGGTCCAGTGACACAGTCGTGGCTTCAATGTTTACTTGGAGATACTCCTGTACCATCGTCTCTAGGCGTTGACTATGTGTCAGACTTCTTGTCTCCTGTGGCCTTGCAAAGGATGGGCTAAAAAAGTGGTGAAATGATTCCGCAAAATTGATGTTACCAGCAGATACTGTGGTTCTGTTACGGTTTGAGTGCTGAACACTTGACGGTCCCACGGTTGGCAAGTTGGAACTGTGAGATTCACTACGTGCACCACTGGTATTTTGTGGAAAAGCACATGTAAGATTCTGCAACAGTCTCTGCTGATACTCCTGCATGCGTGCATCCCTTTCTATGGCAGGAATAATTTCTGCAAATTTACTTTTGTACCGGGGATCTAACAGTGTGGCAACCCAGTAGTCAGGATTATTTCTAATTCGAGGGTCATGTTGCAGGTAGTGCAGCAAGAAGGCACTCATGTGTGTTGCGCATCCAGGAGCACCAAGTCCCTGTTGTGTTGGTGGCGAGGTAACAATGATGCTTCCTTCCTCTGTCCTCTCCCCCCAACCTCGCACAACAGAAATGTGATCAAGGTCTCCCTCATCTGATGAGTCTTCCATCAGTTCGTCCTCCACTTCTTCCTGGGCTCCTGCACCTTCCTCACTAGTTTGGCTGCTACCATGCGCCCTGGTAAAACCATCTCCCCCACCCTCACATGCCTGCCGCCTTGGTGCTGCCGACCGTCTGGACCTTGCAGATGTTAGCCCTTCCGCATACAACTCCTCCTCCTCTACTTCCTCCACCACCTCTTGTGCCACCACCTGACTCCGAATTCTGTTTAACATGTGCTCCAGCATGTAAATCACCGGAATAGTCATGCTGATAATGGCATCGTCAGCATTAAACATCTTCGTCGCCATTTCAAAACTGTGCAGAAGGGTGCATAGGTCCCTGATCTGAGACCACTCCTCCAGCGTGATTTGCCCCACCTCTGAATCTCGTTGGCCCAGGCTATACGTCAGAACGTATTGCACCAGGGCTTGTCGGTGCTGCCACAGTCGCTGCAACATGTGCAGAGTTGAATTCCACCGGGTAGGCACATCGCATTTTAGCCGGTGAAGTGGCAGGCCCAACGACTTCTGTAGAGATGTAAGTCGCTGAGCTGCGGGATGCGAACGGCGGAAGTGAGCACACAGCGACCGTGCCCTCTGCAGAAGGCCATCTAGTCTGGGATAGTTGGCTAAAAATTGCTGGACAACCAGGTTCAACACGTGAGCCATACAAGGCACGTGTGTGACATTGCCCCGGCGAAGGGCCGCACCCAGGTTTGCAGCATTGTCGCACACGGCCTTCCGTGGTTTCAGGTCCAGTGGAGACAACCATTCATGAAATTGGTTCTCCAGAGCTGACCACAACTCCTCAGCTGTGTGACTCACATTTCCCAGACATTTCAATGTAAAAACCGCCTGATGACGTTGAGCCCTACTGCCAGCAAAGTAAGGAGGTGTGCAGGATCCCTTCTGCGCAGTTAGAAAGCTTGTGGCATGACCAGACAGGCTTTGGGTGCAGGTGGAAGACCGAGAGGAGGTTGAGGAGGCAGAAGTAGTGGAGGAACTTTGACATAAAGAGGATTGACGCACAACTCGTGGGGACGGCAAGACTTGGACAGCAGCCCCTTGTCCTGCTGTCACCATAGTTACCCAGTGCCCAGTCAGCGACATGTAACGCCCCTGTCCATGCCTACTCGTCCAAGTGTCTGTGGTGAAATGCACCCTGTCACACACAGAGTTTCTCAAAGAAGCGGTGATGTTATGTGCGACATGCTGGTGGAGCGCAGGCACACCTTTCTTTGAGAAGTAGTGCCGACTGGGCATCTGGTACTGGGGCACTGCGACGGACATAAGGTCTCGAAAATCCTCTGTGTCCACTAGGCGGAAAGGCAGCATTTCTGTAGCCAAGAGCTTGCAGATGGTGAAATTCAACCTCTTAGCTTTCTCATGGCTAGGAGGAAATGGTCTTTTACTTGTCCACATCTGAGGGACCGAGGGCTGGCTATTGTGCTTAGACGGGGTTGATAAGGGTGTCCCCGGCAAACTGCCGGTCTGTGAGGAAGATGCAGGCGGACATGTTAGGTTGCCTTGATCCAAAGGTCGTGCTATCGATGTCGGACAGCGCTCAACACCAGCTGGTGTTACCACCTCCAAAGAAAATGATGACCTGCCAATCACGCTGGCTGTTGCGGGTAAAGAGGTGGCAGGTCTGCGCCCCAAAACAGGTGTGACTGCTGTCCCCCCAGTCACAGAGGATGAAGAGGCTGCGGATGCACAAGATATGGCAGACGGTGGTTGGCCCGGCCGGCTAGGCCGCATTGTAGCACACTGAGCTTCCCACTGCAACTTATGCTTCATGTCCATGTGCCGGTTCATGCATGAAGTACTCAAACTATGTATTTTTTGGCCTCTACTTAGCTTTTGCTGACAAATGTTACAGATAACACGAGTTGGGTCATCTTTATCGATCTGAAAAAATGCCCAGGCTATGCAAGGCTTAGCACCCATGCGACCTGAAGAGCCACCACGACTTGTGGTGAGAGGCAGAGTTGTGTTTGAGGATGCAGTTGTTGACGTGCTTCCAGTACTACGTCTCTGTCCAGGAAGGCGCAACCTGACCTCGTCGTCACTAGCATCTTCCTCCACCTCCTCTGCTGACCTCATCTCTTGGCTGACTGTGGGTTGACAGTAAGTGGGATCTCCGACCTCATCATCATCACCCTGTGCGTTATCACACCCGTCGTCCTCAGAGCCAACCTGTTCCTGCCCTGACAAAAAACTAAAGTTGTCGCTCCAATCAGGTATTTGAGTCTTATCATCGTCTTCCTCATTGTCTCCACCAACAGGAGTTACAGTTTGGGAATGAGGGTCTACATTATGGTCAGAACCTTCTGCGTCTGGTCCTGGATCCGACTCATAAAGATTCTGGGCATCAGTGCAGATCATTTCCTCGTCTGGATTCACAGAAGCGCTGGAGTCGACCTCTGATTCCCAGGCTATAGTATGAGTAAACAGCTCTGCAGACTCAACCATCTGTTCTAACTCATACTCAGACGGGCAGCTGGAGATTTGGGAGCTGTGAGGAAGCAAGTGCGATTTGGGTGACACCTTTGAGGACTGGAGTATTTGTGATGTTGAAGTTGATGTGGAGGAGAGCCCACTTAAAGGAGCACTTGATATCCGTTGAAGCACCTGCTGTTTTTGTGCCTCATCTGGAATTTGTAGCTATTGGCGTGGCCGTAAGAAAGGGATCTTATCACATTGTCCGCTAAAAGAAGTAGACATTTTAGTTTGGCTGGAAGATGGTCTTTCTTCTGCAGATGTTACTGTTGCTTTAACACCTACCCCACGGACACAACCTTTTTTCCCCTTCCCAACACGCCTATTCCCCTTTCCACCAGCAGCAGGCCTTTTTCCACTCATTTTGGTGGTTAACTAATTCACAACTCTGGAGTTGTTTGCACAAAAAAACAATGGATGGTAACCGAGCAGAGCTGAGTGGCCAAACTGTGGTATTAGGCCAAAACTATTGGCTGGGTTAGATGCAGAAAAAAATTATTTTGAATTTGCAACCTGATGGAGGTCAGTATAGATGGACTAATACAACAAGTCCCACACACAGCTAGAAGCCCAAATATTTTTTCAGAGGTACTGTAGATGCAGATAAAAATTAGTTTTAATTTGCAACCTGATGGAGGTCAGTATAGATGGACTAATAGAGAAAGTCCGACACACTACTAGAAGGCCAAATATTTTTTCAGAGCTAGATGCAGAAAAAAATTATATTCAGTTTGCAACCTGATGGAGGTCAGTATAGATGGATTAATAGAACAAGACCCACACACAGCTAGAAGCCCAATATTTATTCAGAGGTAGATGCAGAAAAAAATATATTCAGTTTGCAACCTGATGGAGGTCAGTATAGATGGACTAATACAACAAGTCCCACACACTGCTAGAAGGCCAATATTTTTTCAGAGGTAGATGCAGAAAAAAATATATTCAGTTTGCAACCTGATGGAGGTCAGTATATATGGACTAATACAACAAGTCCCACACACAGCTAGAAGCCCAAATATTTTTTCAGAGGTACTGTAGATGCAGATAAAAATTAGTTTTAATTTGCAACCTGATGGAGGTCAGTATAGATGGACTAATAGAGAAAGTCCGACACACTACTAGAAGGCCAAATATTTTTTCAGAGCTAGATGCAGAAAAAAATTATATTCAGTTTGCAACCTGATGGAGGTCAGTATAGATGGATTAATAGAACAAGACCCACACACAGCTAGAAGCCCAATATTTTTTCAGAGGTACTGTAGATGCAGATAAAAATTAGTTTTAATTTGCAACCTGATGGAGGTCAGTATAGATAGACTAATAGAATGATGCTATGCCCAAAAGATTTTACTTCACTAGGTGCAGTAAAAAAATTGGTATTCTATACACAGGTGGTATATCTTGCAACACAGATAGGCTACTCCACTGACTAACACACTCTGCAATAGTCCAAAAAGGATTAGCTTTGCTAGATTCAGCCAAATGCTGTGAAAAAAACTTGCACAGCACTGGCACAGACCTGCCTGGCAAAAACTGATAGGAACTGATGTAACCTAGTCCTGAAAAGGACTCCAATTACAATTAGTCTTTACTCCCACAACCTATCTATTTAAGAGCACAGACCTCCCTGATAAAAGTCGTAGGAAATGCTGTAACCTAGTCCTTAAAAGGACTGCAATCACAACTATTCCCTACTCCCAAGCTATCTGTATATTTGTGCGAAAATTGGCTTGAAATTAACAAGGTATAGCGCACACAGCAACAGCGGTGCCGTCTAACACGCAGCTGCAGCAGTGAGAAAATGGTGGCGACGGGGAAAATGGCTTGGTCTTATAGGGCAAGGACATGTGACATACACTGCCAATGACACATGCCCTTGCTTGTGTGAAAAAAAGCACTTCGCTCCGTGTCTGCGCTGCTGATAGGCTGACAGATTGCACCTCCCCACTGCAAATGCGGGAAAGAGAAAAAAAAATGGAGATCTTCATTGTTCCTGCAGAGATCCATCCCCTGCCCCTCCCCCCACCCCGCTGTACACTCAAACTGCGTATTAACATTAATTTTCATCATTACTGAGAAAAAATCCAGTTATGATTTTGGTGCACGAACAGTTATCGAACATAACCTCGAACAGCCGAATTTTTCTCAAATTGTTCGTGTTCGCCGAACGGCTCGAACACCGCCCAAAACAGCTCGAATTTGAGATTGGCGAACAGTTCGAGTAGAACAACGCTCATCTCTAGTCAGCACATTCAACTTTGTGCAGAACAAAGTATTCAATGAGAATATTTCATTCTTTCAGATCTAGGATGTGTTATTTGAGTGTTCCCTTTATATTTTTGGGCAGTGTATATATGTTTATATATATAAAATATATATATATATATATATATATTTCTTCATATGTCAGCTCTACAATATTGACAAAAATGCATAGAAACTAATTAAAAATTATTATAACACCTACTGTATTATGTAATCATTAGCAAGAAATGCTTCATTTATGGAAACAATCTGTGAATGTATTTAAATAGGTGTTTAAAGTTTTGGGTGTTGATTGTTCATGTCTTGATCCAGGGTGCGCTGGAGTTAGGTGCGCCAAATTAAAGGGAAATTATTTGCTGATTTATGCTGCCCAAGCTGTGGGCAACATGACTCAGAACTCGACTGCATGATTGCAGCTCAGTGTATATTTCCCTAAAATTCTCTGGCATTTCAGAGAAAATATTGTTTGGAGATCCAATCAGGGACCATAGCCAGAAATTAGAAATGTCTGGCACCACCCCTCTCTGGCTATGAACAGCACCATTCCAGATGATTGACAGATCTCTCACTAAGTTCACATATGAGAAAGACCTGTCAATAGTGATGAGCGCAAGTGCTTGTTTCTCGAGTTTGCCAAGAGTGCTCAGGTATGCACCAAGTATCACGGGTGCTCGAGTGAGATGTTTGTGCTGCGGCCATAAGGGCCTAGGGTACGCGGTAACTGGGCCGGCAGTCTTCCAAGGAGGTCACGGTGGCAGTGGCCCAGCTCCGTGGCCCTGGCCGAGCAGATGAAGGGAGCATTTACAGGGGATTCTTTATGTGACGCCACCTGTGTTGCCTGGTCAGGGATGACCAATGCTGCTGTGTGGACCCTGGGGGATACATGATATAGCAGCTGGGATGAAATGCTTCTGTGACACCCCAGGGGTCTGGTTGCCACAGTGATAGAGATATTACGTCTGAGAGCAGGTGGGAGGTCTCTTGGTCAGGAATCCTATGCATGCCACACCTCCTGCACAGTCCTGGGAGGGGAAGAACTTCCCCTATATAAAACTGGGGCTGAGGCAGGGTTAGTGAGTAGAGAAGAAGTAGAGACAGAGAAAAGCAGCAGATATAGGAGAAGAACATCAGGAGCTCTGTGGGAGCAGTGCTATAAGGAGTCAGGGGCTGGCAGCTGCAGAGCTCGCCCTGACTGAGAAGCTATCACCGGACCCGGAGTCCGAGGCTGTGGGGACTAATCTTTACCCAGCAGCAGAAACCGCCCGGCAGGGGATTTCAGGTCCTCTGGCCAAGAAACCCGAAGGCACGGTCACACGCGTGGGACCAGCACCGCCGTCGTGGAGTGGACGCCACTAGAAGGCCCCGAGTCACCGGCCATACGGGTGAGCACCACACGGTACACTCAGGGACGTGGGCTACTTATACCCGCCTCTAGCAAGGTAGCCAGAAGAGTACAGTCAGTTTGGGAGGCCTACAACTCCGCCTGGCTAGGGGAGATCCCATCTGCTCAAGGACTGACCAGGCCCCGATCGCTAGCCAGTACTCCGGGAGGGTCTATCTTTATCACCAGTAAAGACCCTGAACTACACCGCATCGTCTCTGAGTGATTCCTGCTACCCCCATCATCCACGTCGGCTGCCCTGAGGCCATACCCCTCCCGTTGGGGGTGATACTACCACGCTGCACAATCCTACCACCGGCCTCAGCGGTCTGCCCTGCAGCGGCAGCTCCTTCGCTGCATTCAACGGGTGGCGTAGTCGTCCAACATCTACCGCTAACAAAACGCCACTTAGTCTGACTCCCTGGGCACGGACCGGGTCACCGCCACGAGACTACAACCCTCAACAGATCCGGCTCCGGGTAAGCTCCTGCATGCGCAACGCTGTGCGACACAGGCCCAGGGGTGCGTCAACTTTTGGCGTAGTCGGCAGGATCTCGTGCCCGCAACCACCGGGTACTGCGTGCCTGAAAAAGACTGTTCAAACTTACCAGTGGTGAAGATTCCCGCCATCCGTGGAGGTTTCCCGCCATCCGGCACCATCTTCTACCTTCTTCCCGCCATCCGCAAAGTTTTCCCGCCATCCGGCGCCATCTTCTGCCTTCTTCCCGCCATCCGTGGAGTTTTCCCGCCGTTGGACGCCATCTTGAAGACGCCGCGCGGGAAGAAGAGGGGCGTGGACTCCGAAAGCGCGCGAGAACTGAAGCCCCGCCTCACGTCCGGACGTTGCGTAAGGTCCTGGAAGGAGCCCAGCAGACGCCGACGTCACAGGAGCGCGACGGAAGGTCCTCAACCCTGACGATCCACTGCGGAGCCGCGGCCTACGGAAGAGGATCATCGCAAGGTAGGCCACGGTCCACTAGGGGGGAGGAAGATGTCGGATACGGAGGAGAGCTTCACTGCCTCAACCCCCGCCAGCGCCACCGCTGCTGCAGTCATGCCTTTCACCATGCCCTATATCCCGGGAGCGGCCTGGCTACCCCAGTACTCAGGGGAGTCACATACCCTGCATGACTTTAGAGAAAAGCTGGATAGCCTCTTCCAGGTGTAGCCCCTCACAGAAGAGCAAAAAGTGAGCATCCTGGTGGCCCAATTAACCGGGGCAGCCCAAAGGGAGGTAAAGTCCTGGCCACCTGGGGGGAGGACTGTTGCAGGGATACTAACCCGGCTGAGGGACACCTTTGATACCCGCACCTCAGCCGAGATCAAGCTTAGATTCTACGGGTGCAAGCAGCGAGCATACGAGAGTATAAGGGACTATGCCCTGAACCTACAAGAGGCCCTGAGAGCCATTAAGCAGACCGACCCTGACGGCGTGGGAGACGAGGACAGGCTGTTGACTGAACAATTTATAGAGGGTTTATATTGCAATGCCCACCGAACCCAGTTGCGGGCAATGGCCTTACAGGACCCTCATCTGGGATTTGCACAGTTCAAGGACAGAGCCATCCGGGTGCTCCGAGAACAGGCACCAGGTGGCGTTGTGACCCACAGACGCCCCATTACCACTTACCACCAGGAGGCGGCGCCCTTGTCGGCAGGGCCTGTGGGAGCTGATGCGCAGGCTTTGAACAATGACCCGGCTCCAGACCTGCACCATCAGGTCCAAGAGCTAGCTAAAAGCGTTGCCGCGCTAACCCGAACTGTGCAGTCTTTACAGGTTTCCACTCCAGGGAAGATCCAGCTGGCATCCGGACCGGAGGACATCCCGTGGCGTCGACCAAGGAGGACCCCACCGGCCAGAGGAAGACCCAGCGACCGATACAACGAGGACGGACAACCCATCTGCCGCCGCTGCAATCAACCCGGACATATGGCAAGGTACTGTCCTTTAAACTGGCACAACCTGGGGTAGAGGGCCAAACCCCAGGAAAAAGATCATCAGGCCCATCGAACTGGCGCGACAAATATGTGGGAGGACGTCCAGTCTTGCCTGTGGTACTGGATGGCATCCCTATGAGTGCCCTACTGGACACCGGGTCACAGGTTACCACTATCCCGTACGTGCTCTTCAAGCAGTACTGGAATGACTCGGATATCACCCGCTACCCTGACGACGATTTGAGTATCATCGCCAGCAATGGTCAGCCCGTGCCACAGATTGGATTTAAAGAGGTGACCATTAAAATCGGTAGAGTTGAACTGGCGGCACAGGGACTGATCATTGTAGACATTGACAAGCACGAGAGTCACCCAAAGATAACTCTAGGAACTAATGTAATTGAAAATTGTCTTGCAGAGGTGATTTTCCTTTTACAGCAGGTTGCCAAGAACGCCAGCTCCGGCCAGCAGCGAGTGCTCCAGAAAGAGATCCGGGCACTGATGCGACGGCAACAGATAGAACTCTCCGGTGGTGAGATTGGTAGCGTAAGAATGTGTGACCCTTTCCCTATTGCCATGCCCCGAAAAAGTGAAATGATGATTTGGTGCCGGGCAGCTATTGGTCTGAGAGGTAGAGATTACCAGGCAATGGTAGAACCAGTTTACTCAGACAGTAGGCCCACCATTTTGACAGCACGGGGGGTGGTCAATGTACGCCATGGGAGGGTGCCCGTTTGCATAATAAATATCGGGAAGAGGGAAGTGTACCTGCCCCGGTATGCCACGCTAGCCAAATTGTATACCATCAATCAAAATTCCATACAGTCCGTAGAACCCTTGCCTCCATCTTCCCCGGAGGAAGGTAACGGCTCTTAGGAAACAATGGAGGACTGGTGTCAGCAACTACATTTGGGTACTGACTCCACTCCCTCACACCAGAGACAGGGAGTCTATCGGGTGGTTCAAGAGTACGAGAGAGTGTTTAGTAAACACCCGTTAGACTTCGGGCGAGTCAAGGGGGTAGAACACTGCATCCCCACGGGAGACCATCTTCCCATAAAAGAGAGGTATCGACCCGTACCCCCTGCACACTACCAACACGCCAAGGGGATGCTTAGGGACATGAAGGAGGCTGGGGTGATCAGGGATAGCTGTAGCCCCTGGGCAGCTCCACTAGTCTTAGTCAAAAAGAAAGACAACACTATGAGGATGTGTATAGATTACTGGAAAATCAACCGTATCACACACAAGGATGCGTACCCCTTACCAAGGATAGAGGAGTCTTTGGCTGCTTTAAGATCTGCTAACTTCTTCTCTACCTTGGATCTCACTAGCGGGTACTGGCAGGTTCCTGTAGCAGAGGCGGACCAGGAGAAGACCGCATTCACCACCCTGATGGGACTTAGCGAGTTTACCTGCATGCCGTTCGGACTCTGTAACGCACCAGGAACCTTTCAACGATTAATGGAGTGCTGTCTGGGCCACAGAAACTTCGAGACGGTCCTGTTGTACCTGGACGATGTCATCGTATATTCCAAGACTTATGAGGACCACCTGAAACACCTGGCGGAAGTGTTCGAAGCTCTGGCAAACTACGGCTTAAAGGTAAAACCCTCCAAGTGTCACCTCCTAAAACCAAAGGTGCAGTACCTGGGACACGTGGTGAGCGCTGACGGAGTGGCTCCCGACCCTGATAAGATCACCGCAATTAAGGAATGGCCAAGTCCCTCCAGTGTAAAGGAAGTGCGGCAGTTCCTCGGGTTGGTAGGCTATTACCGCAGATTCATCCCCGGTTTCACCAAAAAGGCAGCTCCTATGCAGGACCTTCTGATAGGCCAGTCCCGGAAGGCCAAGAACCAGAAGCCGCCCTTCAAATGGGAGAAGTTAGAAGAAGAGTCCTTCCGCCAGCTGAAGATGGCCCTCACGGGGGATGAAATCCTGGCGTACCCTGATTACAGCCAGCCCTTTATCCTCTACACTGACGCAAGTAACATCGGGCTAGGAGCCGTACTGTCCCAGATCCAGCAGGGGAAAGAACGAGTAATCGCTTACGCCAGTCGAAAACTGCGACCCACCGAAAGAAACCCTGAGAATTACAGCTCATTTAAGCTAGAGTTCCTGGCAGTGGTGTGGGCAGTCACCGAACGCTTTAAGCACTACCTCGCTTCTTCCCGGTTCACCGTGTACACGGATAACAACCCGTTGACACACCTGGACACGGCAAGACTCGGTGCCCTAGAGCAGAGATGGATGGCCCGTCTGTCCAACTACGAGTTCACAATCAAATACCGGGAAGGACGCTCCAATACTAACGCGGACGCCCTGTCTAGGATGCCAAACCTACCGGACGTAGGAGAAGATCCAGAGGGACTGGAAGAAGTCGAACTCCCCGCGTTCCACCGTCATGGGACTATCCAGTATTCCCATCGGGTAAGGAGTAAGCAAGCCGCTACGTTTAACCCCTTGCCTCACTACAACTGGGAGGAAACGCAAGACAGTGACCCTGCCGTCCGACTGGTGAAGGAGATGCTGACTCGGCCAGAGGCTCGCCTTGACCCAGACGCTCCGGAGGAAGCCAAACAACTGTGGGCTGAGAAGAGTCGACTGTTCCTTTACAAGGGGAAGTTGTGCCGCAGAATGGTTAACTCCCGGACGCATGAACTAATCTGGTAAGTAGTGGTGCCACGAAGAGACGCAGCCATGGTGATGGAGGCATACCACGACGGGGCTGGACACTTCGGATGGAAGAAGCTGGAGTTCCTGCTGCGCGGGCGGTTCCACTGGGTAGGCATGAGGGGAACCATCGAGAGGTGGTGCAGAGACTGTGGCCCGTGCAACCTAAGAAGGAAGGACCGTGCCAGCCAGAAGACCCCCCTTCAGTCCATCGTCACCAAGCAGCCGTTGGAACTGGTAGCCTTGGATCATGTAAAACTGACCTCAAGCAGAAGTGGCTACGTCTACGCGTTAACCATTGTGGATCATTACTCCCGGTTCTTGGTTGTCGTCCCCGTTAAGGACTTAACAGCTCAAACAGCAGCTAGAGCCTTCCAGCAGCACTTCTGCCGTCCACACGGGTACCCGGACTAAGTGCTGACGGACCAGGGACCTGCCTTTGAAGCGGAGGTCTTCCAGGAATTCTGCAATCTGTATGGCTGCCGGAAGATAAGGACGACACCCTATCATCCGCAAACTAATGGACTTTGTGAGAAAATGAACCAGGTGGTAATGGATCTTCTGAAAACGTTGCCCCTGGAAGAACGCAGTCTGTGGCCTGAGAAGCTGCCGGACCTGGTGGACCTATACAACTACATCCCTGTAGGTTCCACCAACTGTACCCCGGCTTACCTAATGAGGGCAAGGCCTGGTAAGCTACCTGTTGACCTGGAGATGGGAGTCCTGACACCCGAGGACACTTCACCGGAAGCAGACTGGGACACAGAGAGGCAGCAGCAGTACCGGAAAGTACAGGAGAGCGTGGAGCGAAGTCTCTGTCAGGCTAGGGAAAGACAAGAGAAAACTTACAACCAGTATGCTCCCGCTGTTCCCCTGGTACCCGGAGAGCAGGTCTTGAAGAGGAAGAGACGGCTCCACAAGTTGGACGACCAGTGGGAGAAGGACCCGTACACCGTACTGCCCTCAAGCCACGACAACCCGAAGGTTTGTACCATCAGTAAAGACGGAGGGGAAACCACAGCCATTGTATCCCGGGATCACCTGAAGAAGTGTCCCGAACAGCTACGGAACCCAGAAGGAGAGCAAGAAGGCCCTCGACCCGTAGAGGAAAGGGAAGATATGGTTAGTACTAGTGTTGAGCCACCCCCGTAGTGTTCGAGTTCGGTTCGGTTCGTCGAACACCCGTGTGTTCGCCGAACTGTTCGTCGAACTGTTCGTCGAACACCTTCGAACACCGTTAAAACCAATGGCAGGCAAACAAAAACACATAGAAACACATAGAAAACACCTTCAAAGGTGTCCAAAAGCTGACAAACTGCTCAGAAGACACAACTAACACATGGAAAAGTGACAAGTACATATAGTCATGCGAAAAGAAAAGAGGTGGAGGAGTAAAAGGAGGGGGAGACACAGATATAGGCATGTCATGCCCTTCTAAAATCCAAAAAGTGAGAAGCCGAGACGGCCAGTCCGCTCCTGCCCGTGCCACCTCCGTGTCGCCGGGTTTGTGCCAGAGCGGCGGGGAACCCTGACGGCCAGCCCCCCTCTCCCAATACTGGTGCCTGTCCGCTGGTGGGTCGAGAGAGCCCCCCTGTGGTGGAGGCAGCTCTAAGCTTTTTAATTTAAATTGTCCCTCTAATTTGAATGAATACACTTTAAATCCATTTACAAGGATCTATTGAAAGGCAAGTCTCATGCCAGCAGCCGCGTAATTCCAGCTCCAGTAGCGTCCACTAAAGCTGCTGCAGTTAAAAAGCTTTTATAAGGATCGAGCTCGGCTGTCCACCGCAAGGCATCCTAGTGCCAGTCCCAGCCCCTATGCCTTGGGGTGCCTCCTGATGCTCTTCACTGAGTATCCCGTGGTCCCGAAGCATTTCCTTTGAAAAAATTAAGTGTCCAAACTACAGGTGGTGTAGCTTGCTTAACAGCCGGGATAATCCGCTGACTAGCAGACACTGCTACTAGGCACAAAGTATTTCCTGGGCTAGATGCAGTTAAAAATTTGTAAGTAGATACTCTCGTTGGATGCTGAGAAAGCATTCCATAGAGTCTCCTGGCACGCCATATATGATTCTCTTAAAAAGCTTGGGGTAGGGGTCTAGGGGACCCTTTTATAGCCAAAATCACGGCACTGTATCACAATACGTCACCTAGGCTGAAGATAAATGGAACTGTAGCACCGAGGGCTCGGTTGCTACAGACATATTGCACCTCACCCAGAGGTGTGATATCTCACTCTCAGATAAGGATGGAGTGTGGATCAGGACCCGACACCTGCATGCATTACACCACATTGCCGTGGGGCAGGGCGACCAATATGCCCCTGAGATGGGCACGACAGTCCCTGTCCCTGGCTGGAGTGGGGGGAGGGAACACTGAGGAAGGGGAACCCTGCAGTGCAGGAGCAGGGAGGAAGCAGTTCCTGGGTGCATTGAGAAGGGGGTATAAAAGGTGGGCACCATCTTAGTTCAGTGCAGAGAAGTCTGAGCAGAAGTGGCAGGGAGCAGGGGCTCTGCATGAGCTCTGCTCCGGAGGCGTGCCTAGTAACAGAGGCCCAGGCCTGCAAGAGGGAGAAGGAAGGAAGAGGAGCAGAGAAGGCTCCAGGAACGAGGAATGAAGGGATCCCAGGGGTGCGGACGGGCGAGTCGCCACCGCACGCCCGAATCCACCTGCGTGGAGGGGTCAGGCCAAAGGGGGAGACCGGTCCCCGAACTAGTGGAGGCAGGAAACGACCCTCAGCTAGAAACCGGAGGCTCTGACATTTTATGTGGCGCAGCCCCTTGCTCCACCCGCTAGGAAGGCACCACATAGGGTCAGGGAAACTGGCGCCAAGTTTACCAAGAGGAGGCCCGAGGCAGCCGGACAGAAGTGTTGGTAAGAAAGGCCAGACAAAGGACACACAAAGGGGGTCCTGTGAAGCGCTCCAAAGTTATCTGGGAGTTGTCTGAGCCCCTCACCTGGTGAGCACAGTACGACGTGGGCAGCCGTTACCTGCAGACGTGGTCTGGATAATAAGAACTGTGAGTAAAGGCCCTGAACTGCATCACTGACTCCGTGTCGTTACTGCTGCTGCCCTGCACCATCACCCCCATCCTCCGCATACACTGCCCTGAGGCTATACTCCTCCCGTGGGGAGTTATGCTACGCTCTGCTGCACCCACAACACCAGCCTTAGCGGTCTGCCCTGTAGCGGCGGTTCACTCTGACCGCAATCCACGGGTGGCGTAGTCGGACATTTAAACATCAAAACCACATAAATAGTTCCGCCACTGGTTTGACCGCCCTGAGCCACGGAACCGGATCGCCGCCACGAAGACTACAACCACCAGCATCCACCAAAAAGGGTCCGGCTCCGGGTGTCCCAAGGCCCAGGGGGTGCGTCAGAACATTTTCATCACCTTTCACAATCACCAATGGGACAAGGCAGGGATGTCCTCTGTCCCCTCTCTTATACATCCTAGTGATGGAGCACCTGCTCTCATCAATTCGCCATAACCCCAATATTAGGTGGATTGAGGTGGGAGGCACCGAGTACAAGTGCTCTCTATTTGCTGATGATGTCCTAGTATATATCACTCAATCACATATATCCATCCCTGCTGTTATGGCTGAAATAGATCACTTTGTTACATGGTAAAATTTTAAAATCAATGCAGCGAAGTCTGAGGCCCTCGATGTCTCCCTCCCTAAATCCATATAGGATTCCATCCAGTCCAACTTTCCCTTTGCCTGGCCCTCACAGGGTATCAAATACTTAGGAATTCCTATTCATAGAGACCTCTCCCATCTATGTTATCTTAATTTTGGGCCCTTTATTGAACAATTCCATACAGACCACGAATGGCAAGTTAGAACTGTAAGATACACTACGTGAACCACTGGTGTTTTGTGGAAAAGCACATGTACACCGCGTTCCAAATTATTATTCAAAAAGTGTTTAGGAGTGATAAGGGAAGAATTTGTTTGTTTGTCAGTTAAACTCATTGATGGTGATGTGTGTCAGGGCTCTTTATATCACTGTAAGCAATTGCAGACACCTGTGCTAATTAGTTTGGCAGGTGTGTCCAATGAAAGGCAAGACTACTTAAGAAGGCTCTCTCACATTATTAAGCAGCCTACATTTTCTGCCAAAATGGGAAAGAAAAAGGATGTGTCGGCTGCTGAGAAGCAACAAATTGTGGAGTGTTTAGGTCAAGGCATGACTACAATCAACATTGTGCGATGATCAGGATGAAGTGTCTTGGCAATCAAGAAGTATGTAGCTGATTCACAGTACACACGTGTGCGTGCTGATAAGGGCAAATTGAGGACTCTTTCCTACAGGCAATTACGTCAGGTTGAAAGAGCAGCGGCAAAAAAGCCTTGTCATAGCAGCAGACAAGTTTTTGAAGCTGCTTGTGCCTCCAACGTCCCCCGAACAACAAGATGCAGGGTCCTTCAGAGGTTTGCAGCTGTGCATACGCCATCCTGTCGACCTCCTCTATCCACTTCACACAAGCAGAAACGGCTCCAGTGGGCCAAACATTACATGAAGACTGATTTCAAAACTGTTTTGTTCACGGATGAGTGCCGTGCAGCGCTCGATGGTCCAGATGAATGGAGTGGAGGATGGCTGGTTGATGGACACCCCACGCAAACACGGCTACAGCGCCAACAAGGAGGAGGTGGAGTAATGTTTTGGGCTGGAATCATGGGGAGAGAGATTGTCGGCCCCTTTAGGATCCCTGAAGGCGCTAAAGATGAACTCCATAATGTATGTGGATTTTCTCAAACAGCACTTCCTGCCATGGTTCAAGAAGAAGAACCGTGTATTTCACAGCAAGATCATTTTTCTGCATGATAATGCACCATCTCATGCTGCACATAACACATCTGCATCTCTGGCTGATATGGGCATAAAAGGGGACAAACTTATGGTGTGACCTCCATGCTCCCCTGACCTCTACCCCATTCAGAACCTTTGGAGCATCATTAAAAGGAGTGTCTATGATGGCGGGAGGCAGTTCACATCTAAGCAACAGCTCTGGGAGGGTATTCTGTCCTCATGCAAAACAATTGAAGCAGAAACCATCCAAAACCTGACAAATTCAATGGACGAGAGAGTTCAGAAGCTCCTTTCGAACAAGGGGTCCTATGTGAAAATGTAACATCACCTAGAATAAAGTTTTGAGTTGAAAACTGTTTGATTTCAGTTTCTAACAACCTGCTAATGCTTATAATTTCAAAAATGACCATTTTTTTGGTCTTTATTAAAATGAAAAGGTTGATCGAAAAGTTTGGGGGATCTAAGAGTGTGGCAACCCAGTAGTCATGATTACTTCGAATTCTGACAATATGAGGGTCATGCTGCAGGTAGTGCAGCAAGAAGGCACTTATGTGTCTTGCGCATCTCGGAGCCCCAAAATTATTTTCCGGGCTAGATGCAGCTAAAAATTATTTTTAATTTTAAATCTGGTGAAGCTTATTATAGATGGCCTAATAGGATCAGTGCTGCACACTGCTACAAAGCCCAAATTATTTTCCAGTCAAGATACAGATAAACATGATTAGTAATTTGAAAGCTTAAAATGGTTGGTAGGGTGATTTTAACCAATCATCAAGCTTTTACTCTCCCCAGGATGACACAGGGGTAGAAAAGTCGTTTCGGATCCATGATTTGTTCATCTTTATGAACGTGAGTCTGTCTACATTATCAGTGGAGAGCCGCGTGCGCTTATCTGTCAGCATACCACCAGCAGCGCTGAACACACGTTCAGACAGAACGCTGGCTGCGGGGCATGACAAGATCTCCAAGGCGTAAGTGGCTAGCTCCGGCCATTTATCCAGATTGGAAGCCCAAAAAGAGCAAGGGTCCAGTGACACAGTCGTGGCTTCAATGTTTACTTGGAGATACTCCTGTACCATCGTCTCTAGGCGTTGACTATGTGTCAGACTTCTTGTCTCCTGTGGCCTTGCAAAGGATGGGCTAAAAAAGTGGTGAAATGATTCCGCAAAATTGATGTTACCAGCAGATACTGTGGTTCTGTTACGGTTTGAGTGCTGAACACTTGACGGTCCCACGGTTGGCAAGTTGGAACTGTGAGATTCACTACGTGCACCACTGGTATTTTGTGGAAAAGCACATGTAAGATTCTGCAACAGTCTCTGCTGATACTCCTGCATGCGTGCATCCCTTTCTATGGCAGGAATAATTTCTGCAAATTTACTTTTGTACCGGGGATCTAACAGTGTGGCAACCCAGTAGTCAGGATTATTTCTAATTCTCACAATTCGAGGGTCATGTTGCAGGTAGTGCAGCAAGAAGGCACTCATGTGTGTTGCGCATCCAGGAGCACCAAGTCCCTGTTGTGTTGGTGGCGAGGTAACAATGATGCTTCCTTCCTCTGTCCTCTCCCCCCAACCTCGCACAACAGAAATGTGATCAAGGTCTCCCTCATCTGATGAGTCTTCCATCAGTTCGTCCTCCACTTCTTCCTGGGCTCCTGCACCTTCCTCACTAGTTTGGCTGCTACCATGCGCCCTGGTAAAATCATCTCCCCCACCCTCACATGCCTGCCGCCTTGGTGCTGCCGACCGTCTGGACCTTGCAGATGTTAGCCCTTCCGCATACAACTCCTCCTCCTCTACTTCCTCCACCTCCTCTTGTGCCACCACCTGACTCCGAATTCTGTTTAACATGTGCTCCAGCATGTAAATCACCGGAATAGTCATGCTGATAATGGCATCGTCAGCATTAAACATCTTCGTCGCCATTTCAAAACTGTGCAGAAGGGTGCATAGGTCCCTGATCTGAGACCACTCCTCCAGTGTGATTTGCCCCACCTCTGAATCTCGTTGGCCCAGGCTATACGTCAGAACGTATTGCACCAGGGCTTGTCGGTGCTGCCACAGTCGCTGCAACATGTGCAGAGTTGAATTCCACCGGGTAGGCACATCGCATTTTAGCCGGTGAAGTGGCAGGCCCAACGACTTCTGTAGAGATGTAAGTCGCTGAGCTGCGGGATGCGAACGGCGGAAGTGAGCACACAGCGACCGTGCCCTCTGCAGAAGGCCATCTAGTCTGGGATAGTGGGCTAAAAATTGCTGGACAACCAGGTTCAACACGTGAGCCATACAAGGCACGTGTGTGACATTGCCCCGGCGAAGGGCCGCACCCAGGTTTGCAGCATTGTCGCACACGGCCTTCCCTGGTTTCAGGTCCAGTGGAGACAACCATTCATGAAATTGGTTCTCCAGAGCTGACCACAACTCCTCAGCTGTGTGACTCACATTTCCCAGACATTTCAATGTAAAAACCGCCTGATGACGTTGAGCCCTACTGCCAGCATAGTAAGGAGGTGTGCAGGATCCCTTCTGCGCAGTTAGAAAGCTTGTGGCATGACCAGACAGGCTTTGGGTGCAGGTAGAAGACCGAGAGGAGGTTGAGGAGGCAGAAGCAGTGGAGGAACTTTGACATAAAGAGAATTGACGCACAACTCGTGGGGACGGCAAGACTTGGACAGCAGCCCCTTGTCCTGCTGTCACCATAGTTACCCAGTGCCCAGTCAGCGACATGTAACGCCCCTGTCCATGCCTACTCGTCCAAGTGTCTGTGGTGAAATGCACCCTGTCACACACAGAGTTTCTCAAAGAAGCGGTGATGTTGTGTGCGACATGCTGGTGGAGCGCAGGCACACCTTTCTTTGAGAAGTAGTGCCGACTGGGCATCTGGTACTGGGGCACTGCGACGGACATAAGGTCTCGAAAATCCTCTGTGTCCACCAGGCGGAAAGGCAGCATTTCTGTAGCCAAGAGCTTGCAGATGGTGAAATTCAACCTCTTAGCTTTCTCATGGCTAGGAGGAAATGGTCTTTTACTTGTCCACATCTGAGGGACTGAGGGCTGGCTATTGTGCTTAGACGGGGTTGATAAGGGTGTCCCCGGCAAACTGCCGGTCTGTGAGGAAGATGCAGGCGGACATGTTAGGTTGCCTTGATCCAAAGGTGGTGCTATCGATGTCGGACAGCGCTCAAGACCAGCTGGTGTTACCACCTCCAAAGAAAATGATAACCTGCCAATCACGCTGGCTGTTGCGGGTAAAGAGGTGGCAGGTCTGCGCCCCAAAACAGGTGTGACTGCTGTCCCCCCAGTCACAGAGGATGAAGAGGCCGCGGATGCTCAAGATATGGCAGACGGTGGTTGGCCCGGCCGGCTAGGCCGCATTGTAGCACACTGAGCTTCCCACTGCAACTTATGCTTCATGTCCATGTGCCGGTTCATGCATGAAGTACTCAAACTATGTATTTTTTGGCCTCTACTTAGCTTTTGCTGACAAATGTTACAGATAACACGAGTTGGGTCATCTTTATCGATCTGAAAAAATGCCCAGGCTATGCAAGGCTTAGCACCCATGCGACCTGAAGAGCCACCACGACTTGTGGTGAGAGGCAGAGTTGTGTTTGAGGATGCAGTTGTTGACGTGCTTCCAGTACTACGTCTCTGTCCAGGAAGGCGCAACCTGACCTCGTCGTCACTAGCATCTTCCTCCACCTCCTCTGCTGACCTCATCTCTTGGCTGACTGTGGGTTGACAGTAAGTGGGATCTCCGACCTCATCATCATCACCCTGTGCGTTATCACACCCGTCGTCCTCAGAGCCAACCTGTTCCTGCCCTGACAAAAAACTAAAGTTGTCGCTCCAATCAGGTATTTGAGTCTTATCATCGTCTTCCTCATTGTCTCCACCAACAGGAGTTACAGTTTGGGAATGAGGGTCTACATTATGGTCAGAACCTTCTGCGTCTGGTCCTGGATCCGACTCATAAAGATTCTGGGCATCAGTGCAGATCATTTCCTCGTCTGGATTCACAGAAGCGCTGGAGTCGACCTCTGATTCCCAGGCTATAGTATGAGTAAACAGCTCTGCAGACTCAACCATCTGTTCTACCTCATACTCAGACGGGCAGCTGGAGATTTGGGAGCTGTGAGGAAGCAAGTGCGATTTGGGTGACACCTTTGAGGACTGGAGTATTTGTGATGTTGAAGTTGATGTGGAGGAGAGCCCACTTAAAGGAGCACTTGATATCCGTTGAAGCACCTGCTGTTTTTGTGCCTCATCTGGAATTTGTAGCGATTGGCGTGGCCGTAAGAAAGGGATCTTATCACATTGTCCGCTAAAAGAAGTAGACATTTTAGTTTGGCTGGAAGATGGTCTTTCTTCTGCACCTACCCCACGGACACAACCTTTTTTCCCCTTCCCAACACGCCTATTCCCCTTTCCACCAGCAGCAGGCCTTTTTCCACTCATTTTGGTGGTTAACTAATTCACAACTCTGGAGTTGTTTGCACAAAAAAACAATGGATGGTAACCGAGCAGAGCTGAGTGGCCAAACTGTGGTATTAGGCCAAAACTATTGGCTGGGTTAGATGCAGAAAAAAATTATTTTTAATTTGCAACCTGATGGAGGTCAGTATAGATGGACTAATAGACCAAGTCCCACACACCGCTAGAAGCCCAAATATTTTTTCAGAGCTAGATGCAGAAAATTTTTTTATTCAATTTGCAACCTGATGGAGGTCAGTATAGATGGACTAATAGACCAAGTCCCACACACTGCTAGAAGCCCAAATATTTTTTCAGAGCTAGATGCAGAAAAAAATTATTTTTAATTTGCAACCTGATGGAGGTCAGTATAGATGGACTAATAGACCAAGTCCCACACACCGCTAGAAGCACAAATATTTTTTCAGAGCTAGATGCAGAAAAAATTTATATTCAATTTGCAACCTGCTGGAGGTCAGTATAGAAGGACTAATAGAACAAGTCCCACACACTGCTAGAAGCCCAAATATTTTTTCAGAGCTAGATGCAGAAAAAAATTATTTTTAATTTGCAACCTGATGGAGGTCAGTATAGATGGACTAATAGACCAAGTCCCACACACTGCTAGAAGCCCAAATATTTTTTCAGAGCTAGATGCAGAAAAAAATTATTTTTAATTTGCAACCTGATGGAGGTCAGTATAGATGGACTAATAGAACAAGTCCCACACGCTGCTAGAAGCCCAAATATTTTTTCAGAGATAAATGAAGAAAAAAATTATTTTTAATTTGCAACCTGATGGAGGTCAGTATAGATGGACTAATAGACCAAGTCCCACACACTGCTAGAAGCCCAAATATTTTTTCAGAGCTAGATGCAGAAAAAAATTATTTTTAATTTGGAACCTGATGGAGGTCAGTATAGATGGACTAATAGACCAAGTCCCACACACCGCTAGAAGCACAAATATTTTTTCAGAGCTAGATGCAGAAAAAAATTATATTCAATTTGCAACCTGCTGGAGGTCAGTATAGAAGGACTAATAGAACAAGTCCCACACACTGCTAGAAGCCCAAATATTTTTTCAGAGCTAAATGAAGAAAAAAATTATTTTTAATTTGCAACCTGATGGAGGTCAGTATAGATGGACTAATAGACCAAGTCCCACACACTGCTAGAAGCCCAAATATTTTTTCAGAGCTAGATGCAGAAAAAAATTATATTCAGTTTGCAACCTGATGGAGGTCAGTATAGATGGACTAATAGAATGATGCTATGCCCAAAAGATTTTACTTCACTAGGTGCAGTAAAAATATTGGTATTCTATACACAGGTGGTATATCTTGCAACACAGATAGGCTACTCCACTGACTAACACACTCTGCAATAGGCCAAAAAGGATTAGCTTTGCTAGATTCAGCCAAATGCTGTGAAAAAAACTTGCACAGCACTGGCACAGACCTGCCTGGCAAAAACTGATAGGAACTGATGTAACCTAGTCCTGAAAAGGACTCCAATTACAATTAGTCTTTACTCCCACAATCTATCTATTTAAGAGCACAGACCTGCTTGATAAAAGTCGTAGGAAATGCTGTAACCTAGTCCTTAAAAGGACTGCAATCACAACTATTCCCTACTCCCAAGCTATCTGTATATTTGTGCGAAAATTGGCTTGAAATTAACAAGGTATAGCGCACACAGCAACAGCGGTGCAGTCTAACACGCAGCTGCAGCAGTGAGAAAATGGTGGCGACGGGGAAAATGGCTTGGTCTTATAGGGCAAGGACATGTGACATACACTGCCAATCACACATGCCCTTGCTTGTGTGAAAAAAAGCACTTCGCTCCGTGTGTGCGCTGCTGATAGGCTGACAGATTGCACCTCCCCACTGCAAATGCGGGAAAGAGAAAAAAAAATGGAGATCTTCATTGTTCCTGCAGAGATCCATCCCCTGCCCCTCCCCCCGCCCCGCTGTACACTCAAACTGCGTATTAACATTAATTTTCATCATTACTGAGAAAAAATCCAGTTATGATTTTGGTGCACGAACAGTTATCGAACATAACCTCGAACAGCCGAATTTTTCTCAAATTGTTCGTGTTCGCCGACCGGCTCGAACACCGCCCAAAACAGCTCGAATTTGAGATTGGCGAACAGTTCGAGTAGAACAACGCTCATCTCTCGTTAGTACTGTGCTCGGAGACTTCCCTCGGTCCTGGACTCAAGTCAATGGTGCAGTTGTGGTACCCGTCCTCACGTTCCTCCAACCAGCATCCCAAGTGCCTACGGAGCAACAGGTAGAGCTGGAAGAGCAGCCGGTCCAGGAGGCAGCAGACTCCACACAAGCAGAACAGGAGGATCAACCCTCTGCTCATAGTGAGCCTGCCGTACCCCTAGTGAGCCAAAGAGCCCGTAAACAGTTGCCCAGTTTACCCTTGACAGCTCCTACACCCTGTAGTTCAGGACCAGACAGTCAGCTCCGTAGGTCCACTAGGGCCACTAGAGGCCAGTTACCCGCACGTTGGAGGATTTGAAGTGTTTAAATTGTTTTATTTGTGGTCACCTGTCTGTTACTTGTAAATAATTATGTGTTTCTAGTTATTTTTAGGAGTCCTTGGTGGATTTACCGGGAATCCTTGTACAATTGGTTGGAGCGTAACCTAGGAATGGACTAAAGACTGTTAAGGACACGGGGCAGGACAGACCCCTACCTGGTTACGTCTCCCTGTTTTGGTGAAATGGACACCTTGCTTTTCTTCAAAACTGCACCCGGTTGCGGACACGCCGTAACCATCTTTATGTGTTTTTCTTATTGTATTATTATTGTTTATACCTTGTTATGTTTTTCTAAAAATATGTTTAGTCCCGGAGTACTAAATTTCACTAGGGGGGAATGTGACACCCCAGGGGTCTGGTTGCCACAGTGATAGAGATATTACGTCTGAGAGCAGGTGGGAGGTCTCTTGGTCAGGAATCCTATGCATGCCACACCTCCTGCACAGTCCTGGGAGGGGAAGAACTTCCCCTATATAAAATTGGGGCTGAGGCAGGGTTAGTGAGTAGAGAAGAAGTAGAGACAGAGAAAAGCAGCAGATATAGGAGAAGAACATCAGGAGCTCTGTGGGAGCAGTGCTATAAGGAGTCAGGGGCTGGCAGCTGCAGAGCTCGCCCTGACTGAGAAGCTATCACCGGACCCGGAGTCCGAGGCTGTGGGGACTAATCTTTACCCAGCAGCAGAAACCGCCCGGCAGGGGATTTCAGGTTCTCTGGCCAAGAAACCCGAAGGCACAGTCTCACGCGTGGGACCAGCACCGCCGTCGTGGAGCGGACGCCACTAGAAGGCCCCGAGTCACCGGCCATACGGGTGAGCACCACACGGTACACTCAGGGACGTGGGCTACTTATACCCGCCTCTAGCAAGGTAGCCAGAAGAGTACAGTCAGTTTGGGAGGCCTACAACTCCGCCTGGCCAGGGGAGATCCCATCTGCTCAAGGACTGACCAGGCCCCGATCGCTAGCCAGTACTCCGGGAGGGTCTATCTTTATCACCAGTAAAGACCCTGAACTACACCGCATCGTCTCTGAGTGATTCCTGCTACCCCCATCATCCACATCGGCTGCCCTGAGGCCATACCCCTCCCGTTGGGGGTGATACTACCACGCTGCACAATCCTACCACCGGCCTCAGCGGTCTGCCCTGCAGCGGCAGCTCCTTCGCTGCATTCAACGGGTGGCGTAGTCGTCCAACATCTACCGCTAACACAACGCCACTTAGTCTGACTCCCTGGGCACGGACCGGGTCACCGCCACGAGACTACAACCCTCAACAGATCCGGCTCCGGGTAAGCTCCTGCATGCGCAACGCTGTGCGACACAGGCCCAGGGGTGCGTCACTTCCCACAGGTGAAGCGGGCCCCCAGGGATTGAGAAAGCTTATATGAAGGATAGCGGCGGGGGAAACAGGGTGCAGAGAGCAGGGCGGCAGCAGTGATGATAGTCACGGTGGTAGCACAGCAGCGGAGAGGTGCAGAAGAAGAAGACAGACACAAGGAATGCAGTCCGGTTACCTTTACCGCAGAGAAAGCTGTGGAGTCTGGGGCACTGGTCACTAGGTCCAGGAGGGTCCGGTCAGCCTGGAAGCAATCGGAGTCCACCCCGTCAGGTGAGTTTGGACGCCTGCCTGCTGCACTTCTCCGTTGCTGGCCCTGCTGCCTGTGAGCTACCATGCGGTCCCTTTTCTTCACTCCTGCCCTAAGCTCCGCACTAGCAGGCGGTGCGAACCTATATTGGGTACTGCCGTCTTGAGTGCAGCTCCGGGCTCTAGTTATGCCATTGTGCTGCCAGGCCTCTGCTTGTGGCCAGGAATCTTGCAGTCTCCTGTCCCCCAGATTCGGTTGCCAGGACATGCAATGCCCGTACAACCCAGGACTCTGGCGTCCTCTGCTCCGCTGCCTGGGATGAGCTCTTCACTTGCTCTGCTCCCCAGAACTTTCTCCTTCTCCCTCTGCTGCTTTCTCCCCCTCTCCCTTCCTTCTAACACTCACTGACTAACTCCTCCCCCTGCTGGAAACGGCAGCTCGCAAAAATTTGGTGTAGAGCTCCCTCTTCAGGTCAGGGATCAGAACCAGTGTGCGCATGTGCGGTTTACCTGACGTGGGGATCTCCTCCTGCTTCCAAGCATAATATCACCTCCAGTGAAGGAGGCAACACTACTGTGGCAACCAGCCCATCCGGCCCATGGGGCGCCACATTTGCGTCCCCTCGGCCGCATTTTTTGCGGCTGTTATAGACAGTCACAAAACATGTGAGGATTGTCCATGTTTGTCAGGCAATCCCCGCATGTTTTGTGGCTGTCTAACAGCCGCGAAACATGCGGCCAAAGGGACACAGGCATCTCACTCGAGCACCCGTGATTCTCGGTGCATATCCAAGCAACCTTGGCAAACTCAAGTAACGAACACTTGCGCTCATCAATAGCTGCTAATCAACTAGAGCAGTGTGGAGAGAAGCTCATCTTTTCCTATGGTCCACAGCCAGATTTTCAAAGCACATTTTTTTCTGAAACACTGGAGCGTTCATACTACCATCGTTTTGGCAATGTGAATCAACTGCCTTTAAGAGATTTGCGCCTCTTAGTGAATTTACCTAATATTTAAGCTGTTGTTTGCCAGAGTCAGAGATACACTCCAGGCTTTCAATAGACTACATTTCTGTTTAAAAAATGCCATGGCTGCAAAATTTTGGTGCAACTACAAATTGCGTAAACATCTTGCAACATCTCAGTTTTATGCCAAATTTATGGTGCAGAAGTTTTGATGAATTGGATCCTTTGTCTTTCAATATTTAAAAGAAAAAAATGTCTAGCACTATAAAAAAAGACCAAAGGCAAGCTGTATTAAATGCTTGCCTAAATGCAAGATATTGACACACATTCTTGTTTTTGCGATAACAGAAATTTGCCGCAAAGGGTTGCTTCTACTCTGAATGATTTATGCCGGGTTCCTACACAAAGAAATAATCAGGATCTGATTCTTTAAGACTGGTGTTGTGCACACCAGTGTTAATGATGGGAGTCATGGAGTAAGATGTGCCTAATTCATTAAGAGGCGCATGTCAATTCAAGAGTTTGGCACATCTTACAAATGGTTTGTCCTTCCACCAGAAATGTTATTCCAGTCCGAGACTGAAGAGACTGAAATAACATTTGCTGTGTAGGGTATGCCACAACTTTTCATGAATTTATTAGGTGGGTTTTGCCGCTCCCCTTCCTGATTTAGCTTCACCCACATTGCTACAGCTGTCCAAAACTTGGATGCCAAAAGTCATAAAATTTGTGCACAACTCCATGTTATGCAAAAAATTTGCAACCTTTGAAGGTCTTTTAAGCTAGAAAACTGGTGAAAAGACCTTAATGAATGAGGACCTCATTTTTTTTCCAGTTGCATTTCTCCTGCATGTTATCAGCAGGTGTTCATCCCAAAGTGTGCAATAGCATTCTGATTGATTTATTGTGCTTTTGTTGCTTTCTTTATGTTTCCCTTTTTTATGGACTTTTGATGAGGATTTGAAGCCGTTTTTTTAAAGAGTTTAAGTGTTGAAGCACTGTGATTCTGCTCTTAAAAATACAATTGTGAATTTACATGATTTTTTTTTATTCTACAGTAAAAAAAGGCCAACAAAATATGCAATGTTCAACAAGTTCTCTAAACACAGAAGATTTAGTGAAATCACATCCACTTTGATTTAACTGCTTAATGCCACTAATTTTCAGCATAAAAAAGCAGCTGAAAAGATGAGCGCAAGGCTTTACACTAACTAATTATTACATGGTCGGCCATTAATTTAAATGGACATAATGTAATGCCACATTTCTTCTGTGTTGGCCCAAAACTTTAGTAATTACATCCTTGGCTGTTATAAACACCATTGTAACCACGTGTTTCTGGTGCTGCCAATCTTTCTGCAGTGTAAAAGTTCAAAACACAAAAAATGTGGAAAGGTTGCCACTACAACCAAGCAGATGATGGATTTCACTAACCTGATTAAGAACAATTTAAGCTGTGATCTGATTAGCTGGTAAAACAGCTCTACTATTGATTGTAAGACATACATTATCAAAGGTGTGCCTTTTAATGATGGAACATGGAACACACAAGGTTCATTTATGGCCACTATCTTCACCAAGAAAAGTCATACCAGAGCTAAAAAGCCTGCTTGTCTGGCCTATATGATGTAACCCTGGAGCACACAGTCACCTGTAGTGTTGGGGAGGTAGGCTTAATCCAAAAGAGCTATACCTGATTAAAGAAGGCAGGTGGTCAATGAAAGTTGACTGCTGATCTTGCCTTCTTGAAGCATCATAGCATCTGAATCATTTCCCTTGGTGCATGGACAGTTTGAGGAATAAGGTTGAATATCAAAGCCAACTCCACGCACCGCATGTTGACCTCAGCTATTTGAAGGAACTTGTGTGCCAGGCCTTTAAGGACCTAATGTATCAGAAGGGCCTGAGATTCCCAAGACGATGAGGCCCTATCACAACTGCTTTGACTGTGACTAATTACGCCACAGATATCAGATTTTTTTAGCTAAATAAAAAGCTTATACAACTTTTTCAAACTTGCCAGAAGATATTTCTTGGTGACCCAGGTGCTGAAAGCCCCAATAAGCTGTCTTCATTGGAGAAATCCAATGTTTATTATTAATTTTCTTGCATTGATGTAACCCAGAAAACAAAGCATGATTAAGAATCACATTGTGTTCTATGAAAACCCATGCAATCCATTATTTTCTTAAAACGTTCTATCTTTCTCCAGTGCTCACACCTGAGGCAAACTTTGGTCTTAGCTTACAGAAGGAGACCATGTAAAGGGCTTCCTAGTTTTCGTAAACATTGGCTAGACATAAAAATAATTCATACTGCCAAATGTTAAATGGATGTTCTTTTATTACAAAACCAACTAAACACTTGACTTTCTTTTATACAATTTGTTGTTCCTACTACAGCCAAGGAAAGCGCTGCCAAAAAGTAAAAAAAAAATACAATGTATAAGGGAGAGGAGATTTGAGGAGATTAGTGAGCCTAATTTTCCTGTAATTCATCTTGAACACCACTGGAGGTTCTACTTTACTGTGATCATCAAGATTTATGAGAGCAATTATTAGGAACTGTACATATCTTACATGGCAATAAAGGCACATTCACGCCTACAGATATATGTTCAGTGGTCTTGCTCTGCTTTGTAGCCTTATTGTTTTCTCATATAAACTCCAATAAACTTTTACCGCTTTCACAATTAAGTAACAAATCCATAATCCTTATACCTAACTCAGCAGGCTTCCCAAGCATCTCCTTTCATTTCCATCCACTCTTTACGCTGTGGGAATAATGATTGTAAAGAGTCCATGTAGAGAGTTTAAATTCAGCATTTTTACTTTTCTCTCGTTGGGAGTTAAAAAGGATACTTGGTAAATAAGAAGCAATTATTTATTGAATTTTCAATGTATTTGACAGGTTTATATATTGCCTATTGAAGAGTCTGGTTTTATGCGATTCTATGTTCTGACCACAGCAGTCAAGCCTGATTTTCATGGTTTATTAAAATAAATGTTTATTACTATAAACTAGATTGTGGCCCGATTCTAACGCATCGGGTATTATAGAATATGTATGCGGCCGTCCGGGCGCAATCAGCAAAGCGGTGTTTAAATTTGGCGCCAATATCGCTGATTGGTCGCGGCCGGCGGCCACGACCAATCAGCGAACCGTATTAATGAGGACCGGAGAGCGTGTTTAAATTTGGCGCCAAAATCGGTCCTCAGCAAATCGTATTAGTGAGGACCGGGGAGTGGCGCTGCCTGTGCGGGTACCTCTGCTGTGAGCAGCCGGGAGATGACCGGCTGCTCACAGCAGAAGTATCCCGACCGGCGGCGCCGCTCCCTGGTCCTCCCTTCACACTTGCCGCCGGGAGATCAGCGACCCAAGCCGCAGATCTCCTGACGGTAGCAGCATGGAGGTCAGCGGCGCCGTCGGTCGGGGTACTTCTGCTGCGAGCAGCCGGGAGATGACCGACTAGCGCCGGTCAACTCCCGGCTGCATTGCCGCTGACCTCTGTGCAGAGCAGTGTTTAAATTTGGCGCCAATCAGCGAACCCTGTTAGTGAGGACCGGAGAGCGTGTTTAAATTTGGCGCCAAAATCGCTGATTGGTTGTGGCTGGCGGTCGCGACCAATCAGCAGAGCGGTGTTTAAATTTGGAGCCAATATCGCTGATTGGTCGCGGGCGCTGGCCGCGACCAATCAGCGAATCGTATTAGTGAGGATCGGGGAGCGGCGCTGCCTGTGCGGGTACTTCCGCTGCAAGCAGCCGGGAGATGAGCGGCTGCTCACAGCAGAAGTAGCCCGACCAACAGTGCCGCTCCCGGGTCCTCCCTTCACACTTGCCGTGGGGCCGCTGATCTCCCGACGGTAGCCGCATGGAGGTCAGCGGCGCCGCCGGTCAAGGTACTTCTGCTGCGAGCAGCCGGGAGATGACCGGCTAGCGCCGGTCATCTCCCGGCTGCATCGCCGCTGTCCTCCGTGCGGCAGATGAGCCGCTAACGGCCGCCATCTTTTTCTGAAATCCCGCGTCGCTGATTGGCCGCGGCCGGACCAATCAGCGACGCGGGATTTCCTGGACAGAAGGACAGACAGACAGGATAAGACGATTATATATATTAGATAGAGGGACATATGTACCTTTTCAAAGACATACCAGTTCATTAGGACAGTGAAAGGTTTTTCAGCTTATCAGCCGCCTAAATCAAAACCGTGACGGTTACTTGTATTTATTCCATTATTCATTCCACGCATGGAGCCCAAACTAAGAAGCAGCTTGCAGATTATAAAGTCAATGTTACTAGAATATGTCATTTCCAGACCAGCTTGATAGTATTAGATGGAGAAGGCCATGAATCCATTATGTTTAGTGGTTGGCCAAACTGGAATTTATATTAGTAGATGTTGCTTTTATTATTAAGTAAACCGATAGAAAAAAAAGTGCAAGGCATAAAGATACGAATAAAAATATAATTTTATTTGAACATCAATTAAAATTGAATAAGCTAAAAAACATATACATGACACAAGACATTCATGGCTGGTGAATACCATAATAACATAATGGACCCACAATATATACAATCAACTACAATAGAAAGAGGGTACAATCATGTGTTATAGACGGATACCAATGTAATAAAGGTGTTGAGGTACAGTAGATGTAAATAGTAATTGAAAAAAGATCAATTACCATAAGATAATTTAGTACATTTCCATAAGTATGGAGTGAAGAAAAGTGCACAGTGGCAGTAAGGGAAAAAACAAATCTCACCAGATCATCAAGAACCTCACCCGACGCACGTTTTGCATTTAGCTTTGACACGTGTGGTTCTTCATGATCTGTTGTTATGCTTTGCACTTTTTTATATCGGTTTAGTCTATCTTTTTTGTGAAATTTGTGGCTATAGTACATCTTGATCATGATATATTTGTAGGTTTATTTATCATTAAGTAGCCAATGAAGGTCAAAAATGAGCAGGAATGTTGTCTCCTAGTGAACAACAGTTTATATTACTTTAAAATGGTTTTGTCATGTGCTTAAAGGGGTTGTGCGGTGCTTTAGATTACCCCCTCATGTATCCCCCCCCAGGTCCCTAAGACTTTTTGTAAATACCTTCTGCTGTTGATAATGCCTGTGAGCGGCGCAATCGGTGGCCGCTCACAGGCATCACGTGACCCCCAGCTGCAGCCGGCTCTGACATCCGCTGATGTCACGACAAGTGCTAGCAGCAGCCGGGGGTCACTATCTTCCCGATTCCAGGTGGATGTCAGGCTGTAGGTGGGGTTACCCCCCCACGTCGCATCCACCGCACGCTCTGCCTCTCCCCATTCATTGGGAAAACATACGTTGGATGCCGAGTGTGACGTGGGGGGGTAACCCTGCCCACAACCCAGCAGCCACCGCAGGGACCCCAGCGCTGAGTCATGCCTCCCTTGTCGTGATGTCGGTGCTGGGGTCACATGATGGCTGTGAGTGGCCACAGATAGCGCCGCTCACAGGCATTATCAACAGCAGAAAGTATTTACAAAAAGTCTTAGGGACCTGGGGGGGATACATGGGGGGATAATCTAAAGAACCGCACATCTAATTAAACATTTTTGAGTAAAATACCTTGTAAAAATCCATGGGCTACCTTGATTCTGTCTCTCTTCCATTTTGTGCCGTATTTCTCCATTACAAAGATATTCACATATTTTGGTTTTGGAGCACAGGATGTGAAATCTCTGCTTGTAGTGGATGTTTCTTCAAAGTTTTCTCTGAGGGCTTGTGCTTTAATCTCTCCCTCCAAGATGATACCAATAACAGCTTAGCAGTTTATCTAGCAGTCTCAGACACTACCAAGCTATGATTGACAGTGTCTTAGAGGGATGAACGAGCCAACCCTAGAGAAGAAATGCCCAGTTGAACTCCAAGCAGAGATTTCACATAATGTGCTCCAGAACCAACAAATGTGATTATCTCAGCAATGGAAAGACACAGTGCAAAATGGAATGGAACAGTTGAAATGGGGGAGCCCAGGGATTTTCAGAAAATATGTGGGATAAAAGAAAAAAAGAGATAAACCCGCAAAATCCTGGCACGTTCAAGAATTACATTTTTATTATACAATCAAAGAATATTGAGTAAGAAAATTCTCATTACAAACATTTGTAATAGCAAAATAAGTCAAGAAATTTTAGTATATAATAATGCTAAAAAAAGGAAATAAACCTCTCATTTGATGTCCAAAAATATGGAATAATAAACCAGTAAATCTATTTACAAACTAATATTAAGCATCAAAAGAATATACACATGTGGTCAAAATTGTTGGTACCCCTCGTTTAATGAAAGAGAAACCAACAATGGTCACAGAAATAACTTGAATCTGACGAAAGTAATAATAAATTAAAAATCTATGAAAATGAACAAATGAAAGTCAGACATCGCTTTTCAACCCTGCTTCCACAGAATTTTTTAAAAAACTGAACTCATGAAATAGACCTGGACAGAAATTGTGGTACTCTTAAATTAATATTTTGTTGAGCAACCTTTTGAGGCAATCAATGCAATCAAACGATTCCTGTAACTTTCAATGAGACATCTGCACCTCTCGACAGGTGTTTTGGCCCACTCCTCATGAGCAAACTGCTCCAGTTGTCTCATGTTTGAAGGTTGGCTTTTCCAGGCGGCATGTTTCAGCTCTTTCCAAAGATGTTCAATAGGATTTATGTCAGCGCTCATAGAAGGCCACTTCAGAATAGTCCAATGTTTTCCTCTTAACCATTCTAGGGTGTTTTTAGCTGTGTGTTTTGGGTCATTATCCTGTTGCAAGACCCATGACCTGCGACTGAGACCAAGCTTTCTCACACTGGGCAGCACATTTCTCTCTAGAATCCCTTGATAGTCTTGAGATTTCATTGTACCCTGCACGAATTCAAGACACCCTGTGCCAGATGCAGCAAAGCAGCCCCAGAACATAACAGAGCCTCCTCCATGTTGATATGCTTCATTTTTCCGTCTGTGAACATTGAGCTGATGTGCCTCGCCAGAAACTTCCATTTTTGTCTCATCTGTCCATAGTACAATCTCCCAGAAGCTTTGTGGCTTGTCAACATGTAGTTTTTGCAAATTCCAGTCTGGCTTTTTTATGATTTTTTTCCTTGGTCATCTCCCATGAAGTCCACTTTGGATCAAACAACGATGGATGGTGTGATCTGACACTGATGTTCCTTGAGCTTGAAGTTCACCTTTAATCTCTTTAGAAGTTATCCTGGGCTCTCTTGTTACCATTCGTATTATCCGTCTCTTTGATTTTTCATCAATTTTCCTCCTGCGGCCACGTCCAGGGAGGTTGGCTACAGTCCCATGGATCTTAAATTTCTGAATAATATGTGCAACTGTAGTCACAGGAACATCAAGCTGCTTGGAGATGGTCTTATAACCTTTACATATAACATGACTGTCTATAATTTTCTTTCTAATCTCCTGAGACAACTCTTTCCTTTGCTTCCTCTGGTCCATGTTGAGTGTGGTACACACCATGTCACCAAACAGCACAGTGAGTTTCTGTAGCCCTATATAAAGGCCCACTGACTGATTACAAGATTGTAGACACCTGTGATGCTGTTTAGTGGACCCAACTTGATTTAATATGTCCCTTTTGTCACATTATTTTCAGGTGTACCATCATTTCTGTCCAGGCCTATTTCATGAGTTTATTTTTTTTATATATTTTGCGGAAGCAGGGTTGAAAAGCAATGGCTGATTTTTATTTGCTCATTTTCATAGATTTTTAATTTAGTATTACTTTTGTCAGATTCAAGTTATTTCTGTGACCATTGTGGGTTTTTCTTTCATTAAACAAGGGGTACCAACAATTATGATCATGTGTGTAACATGAAATAATCACAAAGTATATATATATATACATTGAGCACATGTGACAGACGTGACAGAGTCTGGAGACGCCGTGGAGAGTGATCTGCTGCCTGCAACATCCATCAGCATAACCGGTTTGGCAGTGGGTCAGTAATGGTATGGTGTGGCATTTCTTTGGAGGGCCACACAGCCCTCCATGTGCTCTCCAGAGGTAGCCTGACTGCTCTTAGTTACCGAGATGAGATCCTCAGACCCCTTGTGAGACCATATGCTGGTGTGGATGGCCCTGGGTTCCTCCTAATGCAGGACAATGCCAGATCTCATGTGGCTGGAGTGTGTCAGCAGTTCCTGCAAGATGAAGGCATTAAAGCTATGGACTGGCCCACCCGTTTCCCAGACCTTAATCCGATTGAGCACATCTCGGACATCATGTCTCGCTCCATCCACCAACGTCACGTTGCACCACAGACTGTCCAGGAGTTGGCGGATGCTTTAGTCCAGGTCTGGGAGGAGATCCCACAGGGTACCACCCTCAACCTCATCAGGAGCTTGCCCAGACATTGTAGGGAGGTCATACAGGCATATGGAGGCCACACACAATACTGAGCCTCAGTTTGACTTGTTTTAAGGACATTACATCAAAGTTGGATCAGCCTCTAGTGAGGTTTTTCCTCTTTAATTTTGGGGGTGACTCCAAATCCAGGCCTCCATTGGTTAATAAATTTGATTTCCATTGATGATTTTTGTGTGATTTTGTTGTCAGCACATTCAACTTTGTACAGAACAAAGTATTCAATGAGAATATTTCATTCATTCAGATCTAGGATGTGTTATTTGAGTGTTCCCTTTATTTTTTTGAGCAGTGTATATACCTATAGGTTCTGTGGAGTATAGATAAAAATCATATAAAAGAGGAGGGAACAAGAATTCAAAAGCATATTGTTAATATTGACCAGCATCCTTCACCCCTGAGCTTCCTCCATCCCTTTATTATACTGTATGCTAAACAGGAAATATTTTGGCTTCTTTTGCTATTTTAAATGCTTTTAATGAGATTTTTCATTGTTGTTCAATATTCTTTGATTGTATAATAAAAATCTAAGTCTTGGGTGTGCCAAGATTTTTGTGGGTGTATCTCTTTTCTCCTTTTTCAAATGTTTATTCATACACCCTTTCCTGTACACTCCTTCTACATGCATTATCTTTCATGGTGCCCATCTAAGCTTCTTTGTCTATTTTCACAAAATATTATCTCAATTTTTTGAGAAAGTGACAGATCTTCTTTAAGGCCTCAAGAACGGCACAGCTAATCACTATGGCTCACTACTAAAACCCAAAGGCACACCATGTACCAAGCCAAGGTGCTGTCTGTGGCATTGCAATACAGGCACTGCATCCATAGAAGAATACCTCTGTGGTATCAAATTCAGTGCAGTATAACAATTTTGTTCTCAACTGGATTCTGCATGAATAACTTAACTTAAAAAACCTTAAACTTAACTTAAAAAAAAAACATGGCATGCTCTATCAAAGACATACACTGTACAACAACAGTGATACCCCACAGAAGAATATAAGTGCTTCATTACATTTATAATATGGGTTGCCCATGAGGCCATATTAGAAGGTCAATGTTGCTAGTAATCCCTATGAAACACTTCTTTTTTTTCTCGAGCAGTATAATAGTCTATTGATTGTGCAAAGAGAATAAAAGTAAGTTATATTACATAAGTTACATTAACACATTTTAGCTTGCTGTTCTTTGGATGTTAGTCATGATAAGAGGTAGGTAAAATAGAATGTAGATAATATCTTTTGACTCTAAATAAATCGAAAGAAAAGTATAAAATTGATGTCTCATGCTGTCTATTCAGATATAGCTAATATTCTAGTTCTTCTGGTTTCTTCTATATACAAGGCATAGGACTGTGGAAGGGTACAATGTTGTATAATATATCTCCATCTTTGACTATACATAGGATGACTATTTAGCAAATTGGTTTAAAGCCATCCTGTCCTTTACATGTCACCATGTGACTGACATCTCCAACCTTTGGCGTGTAGAACATTCGTGTAATTTCTCCCTGTACTATTAAGGGATAAGGCACGCCAGTTTGCCTCCCAATCATAGTCGTATTCTTATAATAGAGACCAAAGAGTCCTCTAATTTCCACAGCTAAACTCTTTGCAGAATCGCAATTTGTTTTTTGCTCTTAAATGGTAATAACGTATCGGTTTGTTTCTAAAAAGCCATCAATAAGATTATAAGCATAAATTTGAGGGTGTTTCTTCTTATACTGGATGGCATTGTGATTTCATGACAGGGGTCCATATAGGCACTCTGACCAGATGGAAGCTACATCCTAAAAGTCAACATTGACTTTTTAACGAGCCTTGTCTCATGACCAAACTAGACACTCCATTTGCAGACATGTGTTGTGGGGTGTTTGCCACTCATCAGTTTGAAGCAGGAGGTCAGATTTGGCCTTTGACAGGGAGTCTATGGGGAGCCATTTTTTCCTTGTGGAGAGCACCAAGCTAATGTAAATATATTTATAAGCCATGCAGTGTTCCTCTGGGACACACAGTTCTATAGGGCATGTTTCTCCGTGTGCTAAATGTTCTACTTTGTTAGGCTAGAATCACACATTTAGATTTACACACTTATTGCTAATATCAATAGCTTTCTTGTGGAACACATTTAGGGGGGTTCATCAAGTCTGGCATATTATATGCTGGTCTTAAAGAAAAATCCATGAGAGTAAGATATGCCATATTGACTCTCAATAAATTTGGCGCATCTTCTGGCTTATTCGTACGTCAGAGTCAGACATTGTACGGTTATCGTGAGCTGGCATAAATTTCTGCTACTATTTATACCACTTTTTAGCGTGGTAAAATGTCAGGCAGTAAAAAGGCTACACTCCCTCTTGCTAAACTACACCTACTTTTTTGGAAAGTGAGCTGAGCTGGCACAAAGTAAGCAAAAGTTTCAAAATTGTACGCCAGTTTTCTGGCCACGGGTAGGCGTTACAGCAGATCAGCAATGACAAGCCTGCCAACCCATCGGCACCGCGCGATCATGTGACAGGAGCTTTGGAGCAGGGTCTGTAAGGCACTTCCGGAGTGATCATGTTAAATGCCGCTGTGAGAGATTGACAATGGCATTTAACATGTTAACAGCTGTGGGCGGATCGTGATGCCACACGCTGCTGTTAGGGGCACATGACAGCTGATCAAATCAGCTGTAATGTGCCGGAAAACATGCAGGCTCAGCGCCGGAGCCGCATCAAAGGGGGATACACGATCTATGACGTACCTATACGTCGTAGGTCGTGAAGGGGGGAGCCTGTCAAACCCCCAAAATATTTTTTAAGCTACTAATACAGTCCTGTAAAATAGCCCTTGTAAAAATCAAACATGTTGTATAGATTTCACTTCATTAGTTGTAGGGAAAAATATTTTATTTCACGTTACCAAGGGCTCAGTGCTCCCCTCATTTAGCATCCTCGGCACTTCCCCTTAGCTTGATTGAAAGCATTTGCTGCATGCAGGGGAGGGAATTCAATTCAGGCAGCATGCTAATTTAGGGGCTAAATGGTACGCTGAGCCCTTGGTCACTTTTAAAGGGGTTGCACCTTTTTAAAAAACTTTTGCGCACCAGCACAGTTAGGTATAAAAAGCAAACTGAGATTTTCTGCCCCCCCCCCCCCCCCCTCCTGGACCCAGAGCCCACTAGAAGGAGAATTTCTTTATATAATTGAAAATACAAATGTTTCATGAGAGTTAAAAAGGTTCTGTCAGTTATGGAAAAAACATATAAAGCAACAGTAGATGAACTTACAAGACTTTTCTCAAATATACAGTATGTCATCAAAAAATTTGATATGTTTCATCGATATTAGCATACATTATTTATTATCTGTGTGCTGTTAGTGCAGATGTGATGGGCTGAGTTTTTTCTGTACTTAGCCTTAGGTCACGTCCACACGTTCAGTATTTGGTCAGTTTTTTACCTTAGTATTTGTAAGACAAAGCCAGAAGTGTTTGAGAAATGCTGAAGTAGTGACTTGTTTCTATTATGCTTTTCCTCTGATTGCTCCATAGCTTATAAATACTGACCAAATACTGAACATGTGAACATGGCCTTACAGTGATGCAGGTTTTACTTTAAATTTACCAAAGTGAAAACAAAATCTATTAGATCTGGCTTGTTTTGTGACTCACTGGTCCATTAAAAACAATGGAAGAATCAAATTCAGAAAAAAAATCATGATGAATTAATTCAGAAACACATTTCAACTGTTGATGAATCAGCAAAATGCAAATCTCGTGAATATTTGTCTCACCTCTAACTAAGAATTAGCTGCCTGTGTAAGAGGGAAGACCGGGGTGTAAGCACTGTCAGAACAAGGGATCCAGAACTGCCGGAGCTGTACCTCTGGTTGCAGGGGGAAGACAGACTTCCAGCACAGGAGTCAGATGTCTGGGAAGCTCGGGGCATGTCCACAGTGAGAGCTGGGAGGTCAGATGACCGGGAAACTGGTGGCGTGGCTAGAGAGAGGGAGAGACGAGGACTTTTGCGCGGGAAAGTGAGAGCAGGGTCCCGCTCATTAGAGCAGTGTGAGAGGGTCCAGGCTCCTGGCTCCAGTACTGGGAGCAAGAGCCGAGTGCAGTGGACAGGAGGACTCAAGCCGACTAGAGAAGAGACGCAGGGTCTGTGGAGCTGAGCACGTGAGGTGCCGTGTTATGGACTAGGGGCTCAGCGGGTAAAACCGGAGACCGCCCGCTGCCGCCCGGAGACGGAGCATTGTTTGGGCAGAGAAGCCTGAAGAAATCAAAACCGGCATCAGCTGGAAACTGCCTTGTGGAGGAGAAGAGTCAGCTAAGTGTAAAAACTGTCGATTACAACCGGTTCGACTCTGCTATATCTAGTTAAACCGTGAACTGTCAGTTAAAGACTTTTACCTGCTACTTCCCTTGTTTTCCCCCATATTTTCCCCTGTTACTCCCTGCGTGGAGATTGACCCTGTTATTATAAACTTCCCCTGTTTATTAACCCTGTATTGGCAGCTGTGTGTTTCTGTGTTGCTGCATCTAAAGTACCCGTGTTACACCTGTATGCAAATAATTGAAGTGTCAATACTTAACAAAACACAAAGGCAAGGAAGCTGTGACTGGACTTACCTCAGTTATTGTTACTACCTTCCTCCTCCTGCTCCAACTAAACACGAATCCATCTAATATTGCAGCTTGATAACATTCAGCAAGAAGTGAGAGGCAGCAGTGAGACACTAATACTCACCTCCAATATTCAAGCTCAGAAGCAGGAAGTCTCACACAACAGTGAGACAGTGAGAGCCCAGCTTTAGTCTCACATTTTAACAGTAATTTTTTAAAGTATACTAACTATATGTATTTAAAAAAAGTTTTAGATTTAGTTTCCATTTGCTTCATCAGGTATTTAGATTCTCATGCAATGACATCTTAATTATAATCATGCCATGTGGCTCCTTATTGGCCCATGTGATTTCAGATCGATAAAGACAATTTTTCACCATGTTCATCATCGTGATGCATGATATCATAAAGTACTACCAATGGAAATGTTACTTATGGTTCAATTTTCAATCTACAGATTTATTGTGCATTATTTATTTGCTGGAGTTATTTTTTAGTGATATTTTCATGACAGCTTGAAGATTTTTTATAATATAAGTAAAAAATTCTGAAAAAGTAAACAACATAACAAAGTATCCTAGTGCATCCATAATAGTGGAAATTAGCTTAAGTCTCAGAACTCTACCTTTGTGTGACTTCAATTTAATACGGAAAAAGGCGCAGAATAAAAATCTTGCTTATACTCTCTGTATCTCATCCTTTCCATGAGAAATATTTTTTTTGCATTTGTATATCTATACATATACTGTATGTACACAGGTTTCTTTCTCCAATTGATTGTGCTCTGATGCCCGTGGCAGCAATATGTAACATCACTATTGGTACATAATATAAGCAGTTTTATGGTCAGTACACATGTGTGCCTTGGACCTAAGATCCCAACCAGTTGCCTGTATCTTTATGTCGTTTGGGGTTGTACGTGATACAAACATCACATGTCATATGACGCTGGTGCTGGCAGGTTTGTCGATTTCCTCAGTGACGTATGTGTCCAGCAACTCCATTGGCCAGTGCCTCTTTAAATTTCACAAACTAACAAATCATCATTTTATAGAAGCATAGGCTGAGATGATATATGCACTTTATACTACTGACCCCTAGATGACGCCATTCCCTGACAAAGGTAATGCCAAAACGTGCGTCGGGGAGGATGCCATTCTCCTGGGGAGTATCCACACATTTGTGTATGTATTTTGCAAAATATCTACTATATGCTAATAATTTGTGCTTTTATTGTCATATTTTTTCTTCAATCAGTATTGTTAGATCTATCCCTATATAGGATCATAAATAGTGCTACCGAGACCGTTTTTTCTCATTTGGGCTACCATACATGTAGATGAGGTCTGGCATACGACATATGTTGCCAGCAATGCCATTCTCTTTCTTCCCCTTGATTCATGATTATTAATGTGATAGATAGAATCTTTTTTATCATTATTTGAATGTGCATCCTTGTTTCTTTGCAAATCCTCCTCCACCATTGTTTTGATCCCTAATGAAGGATATACTTTTTAATAAAACATAATGGAATCTCTGGTCTGTTCTTTTTCTTTTTAGTTTAAGGGGAAAAATGTGGCATGCTTTATCACATACTGGATGCACATACAGTTGTGCTCAAAAGATTACATACCCTGGCAGAATTTTTCCTTTCTTGGCCTTGTTTCAGAGAATATGAATGATAACAAAAAAAAATTTCTTCACTCATGGTTATCAGTTGGGTGAAGCCATTTATTGTCAAACTACTGTGTTTTCTCTTTTTAAATCTTAATGGCATCCAAAAACATCCAAATGACCCTGATCAAAAGTTCACATACCCTGGTGATTTTGGCCTGATAAAATGCACAGAATTTGACACAAATGGGTTTGAATGGCTACTAAAGGTAACATCCTCATCTGTGACCTGTTTGCTTGTAATCAGTGTGTGTGCATAAAAGCTGAGTGAGTTTCTGGGATCCAGACAGACTCTTGCATCTTTCATCCAGCCACTGACGTTTCTGGATTGTGAGTCATGGGGAAAGCAAAAGAATTGTCGACGGATCTACGGGAAAAGGTAGTTGAACTGTATAACACAGGAAAGGGATACAAAAATATATCCAAGGAATTGATAATGCCAGTCAGCAGCAATCAAAATGTGATTAACAAATGGAAAATCAGGGGCTCTGTAAAAACCAAACCATGGTCAGGTAGACCAACGATAATTTTGGCCACAACTGCCAGGAAACTTGTTCAGGATGCAACGAAAAACCCACAAATAACATCAGCTCAAATTCACGACGCTCTGAAAACTAGTGGTGTGGCTGTTTCAAGATGCACAATAAGGAGGCACTTGAAGAAAAATGGGTTGCTTGGCCGAGTCGCCAGAAGAAAGCCATTACTGAACAAAAGCCACAAAGTATCTTGCCTACAATATGCCAAACAGCACAGAGACAAGCCTCAAAACTTCTGGTACAAGGTCATTTGGAGTGATGAGACCAAAATTGAACTTTTTGGCCACAGCCATAAACCTTACATTTGGAGAGAGGTCAACAAGGCCTATGATGAAAGGAACACCATTCCTACAGTAAAGCAAGGAGGTGGAACACTGAGGTTTTGAGGATATGTGAGTTCAAAGGCAAAGGAAACTGGGTAAAAGTTGAAGGAAAGATTAATGCAGCACGTTATCAGCAAATACTGGAGGCAAATTTGCACTCATCAGCCTGGAAGCTTCGCATGGGACGTACTTGGAAGTTCCAACATGACAACGATCCAAAACACAAGGCCAAGTTGACCTATCATTGGCTACAGTAGAACAAAGTGAAGGTTCTGGAGTGGCCATCTCAGTTTCCTGACCTCAATATCATTGAGCCACTCTGGGGAGATCTCAAGCGCGCATTTCATGCAAGACAGCCCAAGAATTTACAGGAACTGGAGGCTTTTTGCCCAGAAGAATGGGCAGCTTTACCATCTGAGAAAATAAAGAACCTCATCCACAACTACCACAAAAGACTTCAAGCTGTCATTTATGTTAGAAGGGGCAATACAGGGTATTAAGAACTGGGGTATGTGAACTTTTGATCAGGGTCCTTTGGATGTTTTTGGTTGTCATTAAGATTTAAAAAGAGAAAACACAGTAGTTTGACAATAAATGGCTTCACTCAACCAATAACCATGAGTAGAAAAAAAGTTTTTGTTATCATTTATATTCTTTTAAACAGGGCCAAGAAAGGAAAAATTCTGCCAGGGTATGTAAACTTTTGAGCACAACTGTATGTGCCCCAGTTAACAAAGCATATAATGAGCTACAATGAACTACGTACAATGCCATACAGTCTCTTGTGGAATAAGACTTATTTTTTTAAGTGAAGATTTAATAAAAGTTGAGAAAATTTAGCCTAACCTATTTTAACTTGAATTACAAATATTTGCACTTTGTCTACCTGTACTACAATTACATTATTTTTAAATTCCTTGCTATTGTGTGCCTCTTTTTGTGTTTCTGTTATTGGAAGAGCCATGCATTAATAATTGTACAATCAATTTTCAATAGTCCCTTGATAGCCTACCACGAAAAAGAAAAGATGCTTGCATGGCACATAGAATGTCGCCAGCTTTAATTAATGACTTATTATCAGGAAAACAGATGCAATACATCCTGCAAATGATTATACTGAACTGTTTACTAAACAATCTCACCGGATGCGAAAATATAGCTCATTTTTCAGCAAAATGCTTTTAAAGCTATTTTCACACAAAGTACTTTTTTGCATGTGAAAAATTTGTGTCTTTTAACACTTGTGTGTGTGAGCCAGCTATAGCGCCGCTCATAGGCAAGAAGAACAACAGGTATTTACAAAAACCCTTATGGGCACAGAGTGAATGCATTGGGGAGATAATAAAAAATACTTGACAACTTCTTTAAAGGGTTTCTTCAATATATGTGAAATGATGAACACTGGCAGCAATAGCACTAAAATATTGAAATAATACTCACCCACTCATTCCAGCTCTGCGCTCATAGGCGGATTATAATGAGGGCAATCTGGGCTACCACCTGGGGCCCGGGGCTCCGGGGGGCCCATGGCCAAATTTCCCTCATCATAATGTTTGCGGCGCCGGCGCCAATGCGGCACAAGCAGGCAGAGGAGGGGGGGCACCGGACCGCTCCCCCAGCAGCTGCGCAGGACTGCTGCTTCTTCTTAAGGCCGGGCCAGCACTCCACTTATTAAATTCCTTGTGTGTTGGCCCGGCCGCGTCACGGCCGTGTCTGCTAGCATGACGTCACACAGTGTGCGCCCTGCACTGCTGCACTGGAGAGGAGCTGGACGACTGGAGCCTAGCCGGGGGATTGTAAGTGAGTGTGTGAGTGAGTGTGTGAGTGTGTGAGTGAGTGTGTGCAGGCAGATATCATTGTGTGATGTCTGTTTATATGTATTTTTAGGTTTCCAATGTGTTTATGAATGTATGTACAGTATATGTCTGTATATGTTTGTGTGTGTGTGGGACTGCGTGTGGCCTCCCGCTGTTTCTGGGGAGGCGCCATGCGGCCTCCTGCTGTCTTTAGGAGGGCGCCGTGCGGCCTCCCGCTGTATCTGAGGGGCACCGTGCGGCCTCCTGCTGTGTATATGTAGCGTCCCGAGGACTCGGTCGCTACAGAGGTATTGCACCTCATCCAGAGGTGTGATATCCCACTCCCGGGTAAGGATGGAGTATGGATCAAGGCTCAGTAGGCTGCATACAGCACACACACCCCATTTCTGAGGGACAGCTCAACGGTGCTCCCACTAGACAGAAGTGCAGGCACGACAGCATCTGTCCCTGGCTGGAGTGGGGAGGGGGGTGGAATACCCAGTACTGTAGGGGCAGATAGGGGTTGGTTCCTGAACATAGGAAGGAGCCCATTGGTTGCTAGTCACCTGGGCTCATGGTCAGAGGGAGGTATAAAATGGAGGAGCCATCTTAGATCTAGGTTCAGTCTGAGAGAGGAAGTGACAGAGCAGGGCCTATGTGGAGCTCTGCTCCGGAGGCGGGCCTAGCCTGTGAGGCCCAGCCAGCACTGAAAGAGAAAGAAGAAGAAGTTCAGTCTGTGACGAGAAGTGGAGAAGGCAGGGAGCAGGGCTGCTGTATGGGCTCTGCTCCCTGGGCAGGCCTAGCACAGAGGCGGGGGCCTGAGAGAGAGAGAGAGGAGAAGGAACAGTGGAAAGGAAAAGGGAACAAGACCAGAACAGAAGTAACAAGTGAAACAGAAAGGCTCAGGAACGAGAAGGAAGAGAGAACCCTAAGGACCCAGGAGATTGCGGGTGACGGGTTGGCAGAACAGGGTACCGGATCCCAAATTGGTGGAAGCGAATCATCTTCAGCCAAGAACCAGAGGTCGTGACCAGCCCTTGGTGCGACCCCTCGCTACACCTTGCTAGGAAGGCATACCATATAGGGTCAGGGACGTGGGCACGTAGCCCTCCCAAGAGAAGGCCCGCGGGAGCTGGACATAAGCTTGGTCACTGGTGGGGCACGAGCCAGAGAAAGGACGGAAGGGAGCTTTGAGACATACTCCAGAAAGACCAGGGAGTTGACCGAGTCCCCTGCCTGGTGGACGCAGCACGGCTTGGGTGGTCACTGCTTCGCTAGAGTGACCTGGAGAATACAAACTGTGAGTAAAGGACATTGGATTGCAACACATTGTCTGTGACTTCTTGCTCCTCTGGCACTATTGTTATTGGGACTATCTGCACTATCACTCCCACCATCCACGACACTGCCCTGGGGCTGTACTCTTCCCGTGGGGAGTCACACTACCCAAGCTGCATACACCATCTGCCCCAGCGGTCTGCCTTGCAGCGGCGGTCCGCACTGACCGCATTCCACGGGTGGCGTAGTCGGACCTTATCACACTAATAAGACTGCCACTGAATTGACCACCCTGAGCACGGACCGGATCAGCGCCACGGAGACTACAACCCCCAGCGATCCGGCTCCGGGTATTCCCCGCACACACAGGCCCAGGGGGCACGTCATATACATGGCTACGTGCTGCTTCCCGCTGTCTCTGGGGGGGTGCTGTGTGGCCTCCCGCTGTGTATAGATGGCTACGTGCGGCCTCCTGCTGTCTCTGGTGGGGTGCTGTGAGGCCTCCCGCTGTCTCTGGGGGGGCACTATGCGGCCTCCCGCTGTATGTGGGGGGCACCGTGCTGCCTCCTGCTGTGTATAGATGGCTACGTGCGGCCTCCTGCTGTGTATAGATGGCTACGTGCGGCCTTCCGCTGTGTATAGATGGTTACGTGCGGCCTCCTGCTGTGTATAGATGACTACGTGCGGTTTCCCGCTGTGTATAGATGCTACGTGCGGCCCCCTGCTCTGTATAGATGGCGCAGTGTGGCCCTCTGCTGTGTATAGATGGCTACGTGCGGCCTCCCGCTGTGTATAGATGGCTACATGCGGCCTCCTGCTGTGTATAGATGGCTACGTGTGGCCCCCTTCTGTGTATAGATGGCGCCGTGCGCCCTCCTGCTGTGTATAGATAGCTACGTGCTGCCTCCTGCTGTGTATAGATGGCTACGTGCGGCCTCCTGCTGTGTATAGATGGCTACGTGCGGCCTCTCGCTGTGTATAGATAGCGCCGTGCAGCCTCCCGCTGTGTATAGATGGCTACGTGCGGCCTCCCGCTGTGTATAGATGGCTATGTGCAGCCTCCCACTGTGTATAGATGGCTACGTGCGGCCTCCTGCTGTGTATAGATGGCTACGTGCGACCTCCCGCTGTGTATAGATGGCTACGTGCGGCCTCATGCTGTGTATAGAAGGATTATGTGGCAGCTCATATTGTGTGTAGGGTTTCATACTGTATATAGGGGATGTCAGCATACTTAATTGTGGTCAATATTAAGTCATACAATTAATGTAAAAAAATATTATAATTAATATATTAACATTGTGGCAAATTAATTTCACGTGAACTATCACATGATCTATGACAGGGGATCATGTGACATGTCATGTGATACATCAGGTGTGTGTGTGGGGGGGCCATGCCTTCTAAACTGCCTGGGGCCCTTGTTACTCTTAATCCACCCCTGGCTGCGCCCCACTGCTCCCTGTCAGTATACCCTTTATATTGGCTGCAGACGTTACAACCAATATACCCCACGCGGGTTCTGCAACCAGTCACTGGCCTTAGAGGCATGAAGCTCCAAACATCACATGGGGTATGTAGAGGTATGGGAAAGTTGTGATCAAGCTGAAGAAGAAGTGAGAGCTGTCACCATTACTGTCAGTTTTAACACTTAGTGCTCATTTAGAAGAGCATATCAAATGATCATGTGCCGCCCGTGTTAAAATCAGATGTCGCACTGACCAATGTAATTCAATAGGGCTGTTCAGATGACAGTTTTCTCACACAAACTTAGTGTCCGTGTGAAAAAAAAATCGCAGTGTGCACAATTATTTTCCATATCCCACATTGCAATTCTGGATATAGGAAATTGTATTAGCTCTTGTAATTCTTTTTTAATTGTTGATGTATAAAAACAGATGTCATATGGATGTCATACAGATTTAAAACCAGCAATGTAGATGAGCAAATACATTTGAGTGCAAGTGAATTCTATTTGAATCATACAAAAAGCCAAATTCGACAAAATGCTGATTTATTTTGTCATTTGCTTCCTCGTATAATCTGCAAAATAACTGCCATTTTACTGAACCATAAAAACCAATCGAAAGGCTAAAAATAAAAATAAATCTATCTAAGTTGGAATTCAGGCTCTTTTGAGGCCTCGAACGATCTGTGCAGTTGCACGTAAAGACACATAATGAGCCAGGACCTTACGTGCATATACACAGAATCATCCCTGGCCTCATCAGACTTGGACGTCCAGACCTAGCGTGAAGAGGATTTTATAATTCACGGTGATGATAAGAAGATGCGACAAGGACCAGGCATAGTGAGGAGTAGAGGGGCTGTGGAGGTGAGCGGTAAGGTGAGTATAGGTACTTTTTTTTTATTTTTTACATGTTACATTTCATATACTCTGGGATCAAGAGAAACCTAGGAGCATAACAAGGGACATTTAATTAGTGGAGAATAACTTCTCTATGAATAAAATGTCCCAGAAAAATGTGCTCGATTTGGCAAATTAAAATTTCGCCTGATCTGCTCATCTTTACAAATCAATGCAGTGATACTGTAACTACATAATAAAAAACACATAATATATTAAAATATTGGTAACACCAATAGTTTATTTTTCTATTAAACTGTGTATCACACTGTAATCCTCATATGCCTCTGGCAAGTAAATACAGGACATACTTTATAGGGGTTGTTATATAGATTGTAACAAAAACTGTATATAGCATAGTGTATATGTAGTACAGGCTGGGCATATTTCATAGACTGTGTATATAGCAGACTGTATCTTATATGACATAGACACATAACACATATTATATATAACAGAGTGTCTATATACAATGGCATACTATGCATATAACATAGACTGTATATACAGTAGAATATATTGTGTATAGCATAAATTGTGTATGTAATAGATTGAATAAAGCATAGTAGTGTGCATATAGCATAGGCCATGTATGTATCAAACTGTGTATAAAAATGACTGTGTATATAGCATTTACAGTGTATATAGCATAGATTGCATTTAGGATAGACTGTCACTATATAGTAGCATACACTGTATATAGTGCAGACTGTGTATATAGCCTAGACTGTATATACTGCATACATAGCATACATTGTATGAAGTGTAAACTGTGTATATAGGATAGATTGCATATAGCATAGATTTTGTACACAGCATAGATTGACTTGAGTTGTGGTGAGCCATAGTAGAAAGAATGAGGTAGTCAGAGCAATACTTAGAAGATAATACGACTAACTTCTCCAAGCAGTCTGTGGACATATAAGAAAATAGTTTGTTTAACAATTTGGAAAACTTCCTTAAAGGGAATCTGTCAGCAGGTTTTTACTACCTCATCCGAGAGCAGGGTATAGTAGGTAAAGAGAAGCTGAATCCAATGATGTATCACTTAGGTTACTGGGTGCAATAGTTGTGACACAATCAGAGTTTTTAGATTTAAAATGAAGCTGAGCTGAGAAAGCTAACCCCACCCACACCAGGCTCTCTGTGAACAAAGGAGGGGGCATTGCTGGACTAATGTAGTCCAGCATTGTTAATCTCTTAGTGATAAATCCTTCACAATTAGTAAACAACAGTTCACTCTTTAACAAGAGACACATCCCTGAATTCTGTGTTTCAGCCTCTAGTTCCTGCTGTCTTCAAATTACATAGCAAAAACCTGCTGACAGATTCCCTTTAAGTGCTGCAGTGTGGTTTTGGCTTGTCTCTCCTGGGATAGTATTTGGTGCTGCACTGGGTATTTCTTTATTTCGCTAGGAAGGGCTTTTCTTCTGCACTGTGGTATTCTTGGTGACACTGTGGGGGTATTTCATACCTTACTGTGGTATTTGACGCATCTGGGAGATATCTTGTGATGGGCTGTATATTGGTGCTTCCATAGAACTTAAAGTAGAGAATGCGCGTGTTCTGACAACTCTGCATTCTCAGCGGCTGTGGCTCCAGACAGGACTGGAGAGATCAAGCACATGTTCTTAAGAGAAGTTTGGGGTTCAGCCAAGGGACCTATATCTCTCATACATTAATGGCATATCTATAGGATGTCTAAGATGACAATTCCCATTTAATCATTTAGCAGACATGTCAGAAAAGCAGACAGAACTTATAAACTCTCTACATTTTGTGTGCTGTTATCGCTCTGCGATGGGCGGTGGAAATATTGTATGTGGGTTGGTGTGGATTATGTGCCAAGGGCTGCTATTTAATCCTGGCCTTGGGTTTATGTGTCCTGTGGACAAAGAATATCTGATCTTGCCACCTACTGAAAAGTTTATGTTTACAAGTAGGTTACAAGCAAAAAAGCCATTTAACCATATCAAGCTTCTTTTCTTATAAACGTCATTGCAGAAAATAACAGGAAAGGCATTTTGCTTTTAACTTGTTTTCTTTTTCACTGTAATTTTCCAAAGCAGCGAACACACTTCCTTAACATTCCAGTTGTCATGGCAATATGAGCTAATTCTAGTGCACTCTGGGTAATTTCAAGGTGATGTCAACAAGGTACATACACTGCACGTATATACATGCACACATACAGGTGCTTCTCACTAAATTAGAACATCATCAAAAAGTTAATTTATTTCAGTTCTTCAATACAGAAGCGTCTTACCTGGGCCAAGAAGAAAAAGACCTGGACTGTTGATCAGTGGTCCAAGATGATGTTTTCAGATGACAGTAAATTTTGCATTTCATTTGGAAATCAAGGTCCCAGAGTCTGGAGGAAGAGTGAAGAGGCCACAATCCAAGCTGCTTGAGGTCTAGTGTGAAGTTTCCACAATCAGTGATGGTTTGGGGAGCCATGTCATCTGCTGGTGTAGGTCCACTGTGTTTTATCAAGACCAAAGTCAGCGCAACCGTCTACCAGGAAATTTTAGAGCATTTCATGCTTCCCTCTGCCGACAAGCTTTTTGGAGATGGAAATTTCATTCTCCAGCAGGACTTGGCACCTGTCCACACTGCCAAAAGTATCAATACCTGGTTTACACAACTGTATCACTGTGCTTGATTGGCAGCAAACTCGCCTGACCTTAACCCCATAGAGAATATATTATAGAGAATCAATGGGGTATTGTCAAGAGGAAGATGAGAGACACCAGACCCAACAATGCAGACGAGCTGAAGGCTGCTATCAAAGCAACATGGGCTTCCATAACACCTCAGCAGTGCCACAGGCTGATCGCCTCCATGCCACGCCGCATTGATGCAGTAATTGATGCAAAAGGAGCCCGACCAAGTATTGAGTGCATTTACTGAACATACATTTCAGTAGGACAACATTTTGGATTTTAAAGACATTTTTCCAGCTGTTATAAAGTATTCTAATTTACTGAGATAATGACTTTTGTGTTTTCATTGGCTGTAAGCCATAATCATCAACATTAACAGAAATAAATACGTGAAATAGATTACTCTGTTTGTAATGACTATATAATATACAGGTTTCATTTTTTGTATTGAAGAACTAAAATAAATTAACTTTTATTTATATTCTAACTTAGTGAGAAGCAGTTGTATATATACAGTATATACACACACTAAACATAAAAAATACAGTACTATGAGATGCACATATGCACAAACATCTGTACATTAAGTTTCTCTCAAGGTTAACGTAGGGGTCAGAAAAGATTATCAAAATGAACAGCAAGAATCTGAAGCTATAGCTTAGCATTATTGATAATAATGAATCATAAAAACGCTGAAATGTTATCATTAGAAACTGGGAGATTGTAAGGCTAAAAAGTGTAGCTTAAAGGCAGGGCCATATTTGGTGTTCATGCTTCTCTAGGCACTTTAAGTTTTCACAACCTACTGGTATGGCAGACTAAGGGCATGTGCACACAACATCTTTTTCAGGCTAATCTGCTCTGTAACTCGCCTGAAAAAGCACTAAATATACTGTAAAAAGACTGAATATATGTTCTGCAGTATAAAAATTACTTACTTTTGACTTATACTGATGGTGTTTCTGGTGATGTATTCATGTACTCATGGTGATTTTGGTGATGTATTCATGTACAGATGATGGTTTTGGTAATGCACTTATGTACTGACGATGGTTCTGGTGATTATTTATGTACTGATAATGCTTCTAGTAATGTAGTTGTGTACTGATGGTTGTTCTAGTTATTTATTAATGTAAATGTTGAAATCTTTAATTTATTAGACATGATACTTGATCATTATAGGGTCAGTGTGCTAGACTGAAAATACAAGCTATCTCACCCGACTTTCCAATATACTGGTTTGCTCACATTGCCAAGTGCTCCAGTGCTCTCTATGTTAGAGTCACTGCCAGACATCTCATTTAGAGAACAAAAGGAGCTTGAGTCCCAAAATGGGACATGCCAGATCCTTATCTTCACTAACATCAGCAGTCAGATTCACTCATACACAATAGACTGTTAGCCAAACCTGTCAATATTGGTGGATTTGGACAACTTTAGTCTCATGTGTATGGGAGGGTTTAACAACTATCTAAAGGGTATGGGCACTCTCAGGGTATGTGCACATAACATCTTTTAGATGTCTGCAAATTCCATGAGTTTTTCAGGCAGAAGATGCTTCAGGACAGTATGTTTTGGGCTAAAGCTATTTTTTGCTTATTTTCAGTCTTCTTTTCCAACATCTTTTGGCCACTGGTTTATAATTAAATTGTATTTAATAAACTATTGAGCAGCTTCCAAGCAGAAGTAGCCTGAGGAATGGTCAGGTCCTTTCATTTAACAGCTTTGCATCTTTGGAAACCTGAAGCGGTTAAAAGAAGCTCAAAAGACTATATATAAGTCATCAAACTAAATTATTTATCACAGTCATTAAAATAGTATATAGTATATAATAATATACAAATATATATATATATATATATATATATATATATATATAATGTGTATACTGTGTATGTATTATATATATACTGCTCAAAAAATAAAGGGAACACTTGAACAACAGAATATAAGTCTAAGTAAATCAAACTTCTGTGAAATCAAACTGTCAACTTAGGAAGCAACACTGATTGACAATCAATTTCACATGCTGTTGTGCAAATGGAATGGACAATAGATGGAAATTATTGGCAATTATCAAGACACCCTCAATAAAGGAGTGGTTCTGCAGGTGGGGACCACTGACCACATCTCAGTGCCAATGCTTTCTGGCTGATGTTTTGGTCACTTTTGAATGCTGGTTGTGCTTTCACACTCGTGGTAGCATGAGACGGACTCTGCAACCCACAAAAGTTGCTCAGGAAGAGCAGCTCATCCAGGATGGCACATCAATGTGAGCTGTTGCAAGAAGGTTTGCTGTGTCTGTCAGCGTAGTGTCCAGAGGATTGAGGCACTACCAGGAGACAGGCCAATACACCAGGAGACGTGGAGGGGGCCGTAGGAGGGCAACAACCCAGCAGCAGGACCGCTACCTTCCCTTTGTGGAAGGAGGAACAGGAGGAACACTACCAGAGCCCTGCAAAATGACCACCTGCTGGCCACAAATGTGCATGTGTCAGCACAAACGGTTAGAAACTGACTCCATGAGGGTGGTATGAGGGCCCGACGTCCACAGATGGGGGTTGTGCTCACCGCCCAACACCGTACATGACCCTTGGCATTTGCCACAGAACACTAGGATTGGCAAAGTCATCACTGGAGCCCTGTGCTCTTAACAGATGAAAGCAGGTTCACACTGAGCACATGTGACAGACATGACAGAGTCTGGAGACGCCGTGTAGAGCAATCTGCTGCCTGCAACATCCTTCAGCATGACCGGTTTGGCAGTGGGTCAGTAATGGTGTGGGGTAGCATTTCTTTGGAGGGCCGCACAGCCCTCCATGTGCTCACCAGAGGTAGCCTGACTGCCATTAGGTACCGAGATGAGATCCTCAGACCCCTTGTGAGACCATATTCTGGTGCAGTTGTCCCTGGGTTTCTCCTAATGCAGGAGAGTGCCAGACCTCATGTGGCTGGAGTGTGTCAGCAATTCCTGCAAGATGAAGGCATTGAAGCTATGGACTGACCTGTCCATTATCCAGACCTGAATCCAATTGAGCACATCTGGGGCATCATGTCTCGCTCCGTCCACCAAGGTCAAGTTGCACCACAGACTGTCCATGAGTTGACGGATGCTTTAGTCCAGGTCTGGGAGGAGATCCCACAAGAGACCATCCGCAACCTCATCAGGAGCATGCCCAGGCATTGTAGGGAGGTCATACAGGCACGTGGAGACCACACACAATACTGAGCCTCATTTTGACTTGTTTTAAGGACATTGCATCAAAGTTGGATCAGCCTACAGTGTGTTTTTCCACTTTAATTTTGAGGGTGACTCCAAATCCAGGTCTCCATTGCTTAATAAATTTGATTTCCATTGATGATTTTTGTGTGTTTTTGTTGTCAGCACATTCAATTTTGAGCAGAACAAAGTATTCAATGAGAATATTTCATTCATTCAGATATAGGATATGTTATTTGAGTGTTCCCTTTACTTTATTTTTTAAGCAGTGTATATGCTACTGTATATATAATTTTCATGCAATGAAAATGTACTAGGGCCCTTGGGTATTCTGGTTGCAATAAGTTAAACAGCAGTACTCAATGTCAGGCAGCAGCTGCAAAAGCGAACGAGATTTGGGGGTGTATAAAAAAATAAAATTCCGTTTTCCCACTGCATTATTACACTACTATAAATGGACTCATATATGGTTGAATAAGGGATCCAGTTTAGGGATCTACATTTTGAAAGGATATTAGAAAATTAGAGTCAGATCAATGATAGAAACTAGATTAATAAAAGGGTTAGAAGGCCTCTCCTTTCATGAGAAGTTTGAAATGTTGGGCTTATTTAGCTTAGAAAAAAAATTCTCAGAGGAAATCTCATTTCTATGCATGGGTGGTCAATACAAAGGACTGGCACATGACTTATTTCTTCCAAGGACCTAATAGAAAACCAGGGTGCATTCATTACGGGTGGGAGAAAGGCGATTCTAGCAGCTATAGTGGTGGCCAAAAGTATTGGCACCCCTGCAATTCTGTCAGATAATACTCAGTTTCCTCCTGAAAATGATTGCAATCACAAATTCTTTGGTATTATTTTCTTCATTTTATTTGTCTTCAATGAAAAAACACAAAAAGAATTGTCCTAAAGCCAAATTGGATACAATTCCACACCAAACCTAAAAAAGGGGGCGGACAAAAGTATTGGCACTGTTTGAAAAATCATGCGATGCTTCTCTAATTCGTGTAATTAACAGCACGTGTAACTTACCTGTGGCACCTGACAGGTGTTGGCAATAACTAAATCACACTTGCAGCCAGTTAACATGGATTAAAGTTGACTCAACCTCTGTCCTGTGTCCTTGTGTGTACCACATTGAGCATAGAGAAAAGAAAGAAGACCAAAGAACTGTCTGAGGACTTGAGAAACCAAATTATGAGGAAGCATGAGCAATCTCAAGGCTACAAGTCCATCTCCAAAGACCTGAATGTTCCTGTGTCTTCCGTGCGCAGTGTCATCAAGAAGTTTAAAGCCCATGGCACTGTGGCTAACCTCCCTAGATGTGGACAGAAAAGAAAAATTGATGAGAGATTTCAACCCAAGATTGTACGGATGGTGGATAAAGAACCTCGACTAACATCCAAACAAGTTCAAGCTGCCCTGCAGTCCGAGGGTACAACAGTGTCAACCCGTACTATCCGTCGGTGTCTGAATGAAAAGGGACTGTATGGTAGGATACCCAGGAAGACCCCACTTCTTACCCCGAGACATAAAAAAGCCAGGCTGGAGTTTGCCAAAACTTACATGAGAAAGCCTAAAATGTTTTGGAAGAAAGTTCTCTGGTCAGATGAGACAAAAGTAGAGCTTTTTGGGAAAAAGCATCAACATAGAGTGTACAGGAAAAAAAAGAGGCATTCAAAGAAAAGAACACAGTCCCTACAGTCAAACATGGCGGAGGTTCCCTGATGTTTTGGGGTTGCTTTGCTGCCTCTGGCACTGGACTGCTTGACCGTGTGCATGGCATTATGAAGTCTGAAGACTACCAACAAATTTTGCAGCATAATGTAGGGCCCAGTGTGAGAAAGCTGGGTCTCCCTCAGAGGTCATGGGTCTTCCAGCAGGACAATGACCCAAAACACACTTCCAAAAGCACTATAAAATGGTTTGAGAGAAAGCACTGGAGACTTCTAAGGTGGCCAGCAATGAGTCCAGACCTGAATCCCATAGAACACCTGTGGAGAGATCTCAAAATGGCAGTTTGGGGAAGGCACCCTTCAAATATCAGGGACCTGGAGCAGTTTGCCAAAAAGAATGGTCTTCAATTCCAGCAGAGCATTGTAACAAACTCATTGATGGTTACCGGAAGCGGTTGTTCGCAGTTATTTTGGCTAAAGGTTGTGCAACCAAGTATTGGGCTGAGGGTGCCAATACTTTTGTTTGGCCCATTTTTGGAGTTTTGTGTGAAATGATCAATGATTTGATTTTTGCTTCATTCTCTTTTGTGTTTTTTCCTTGCAAGCAAATTAAATGAAGATAATAATACCAAAGAATTTGTGATTGCAATCATTTTCAGGAAGAAACTGAGTATTATCTGACAGAATTGCAGGGGTGCCAATACTTTTGGCCACCACTGTAAATAGGAAAGGGTTCTTTACACTTAGGGCAGACAGACTGTGGAATGTTCTACCACAAGAGGTAGTAATGGCAAATTCTATATCTGCATTAATAAAACGGCTGGATGCTTTTGTCACACAAGTGGCATTGTGAGTTATAAATAAATTAGCGATAGAGAATGTATAATTGGTGGAGAAAGTATGAACTTTTGAACTTCATAGACCTGTGTTTTTTATCAACCTATGTAACTATTAGAGATGAGCGTTGTTCTACTCGAACTGTTCGCCAATCTCAAATTCGAGCTGTTTTGGGCGGTGTTCGAGCCGTTCGGCGAACACGAACGATTTGAGAAAAATTCGGCTGTTCGAGGTTATGTTCGATAACTGTTCATGCACCAAAATCATAACTGGATTTTTTCTCAGTAATGATGAAAATTAATGTTAATACGCAGTTTGAGTGTACAGCGGGGTGGGGGGAGGGGCAGGGGATGGATCTCTGCAGGAATAATGAAGATCTCCATTTTTTTTTTCTCTTTCCCGCATTTGCAGTAGGGAGGTGCAGTCTGTCAGCCTATCAGCAGCGCACACACGGAGCGAACTGCTGTTTTTCACACAAGCAAGGGCATGTGTCATTGGCAGTGTATGTCACATATCCTTGCCCTATAAGACCCAGCCATTTTCCCCGTCGCCACCATTTTCTCACTGCTGCAGCTGCTTGTTAGACGGCACCGCTGTTGCTGTGTGCGCTAAACCTTGTTAATTTCAAGCCAATTTTCGCACAAATCTACAGATAGCTTGGGAGTAGGGAATAGTTGTGATTGCAGTTCTTTTAAGGACTAGGTTACAGCATTTCCTACGACTTTTATCAGGCAGGTCTGTGCTCTTAAATAGATAGATTGTGGGAGTAAAGACTAATTGTAATTGCAGTCCTTTTCAGGACTAGGTTACATCAGTTCCTATCAGTTTTTGCCAGGCAGGTCTGTGCCAGTGCTGTGCAAGTTTTTTTCACAGCATTTGGCTGAATCTAGCAAAGCTAATCCTTTTTGGCCTATTGCAGAGTGTGTTAGTCAGTGGAGTAGCCTATCTGTGTTGCAAGATATACCACCTGTGTATAGAATACCAATTTTTTTACTGCACCTAGTGAAGTAAAATCTTTTGGGCATAGCATCATTCTATTAGTCCATCTATACTGACCTCCATCAGGTTGCAAATTGAATATAATTTTTTTCTGCATCTAGCTCTGAAAAAATATTTGGGCTTCTAGCAGTGTGTGGGACTTGTTCTATTTGTCCATCTATACTGACCTCCATCAGGTTGCAAACTGAATATAATTTTTTTCTGCATCTAGCTCTGAAAAAATATTTGGCCTTCTAGCAGTGTGTGGGACTTTCTCTATTAGTCCATCTATACTGACCTCCATCAGGTTGCAAATTAAAAATAATTTTTATCTGCATCTAGATCTGAAAAAATATTTGGCCTTCTAGCAGTGTGTGGGACTTTCTCTATTAGTCCATCTATACTGACCTCCATCAGGTTGCAAATTAAAAATAATTTTTATCTGCATCTACCTCTGAAAAAATATTTGGCCTTATAGCAGTGTGTGGGACTTTCTCTATTAGTCCATCTATACTGACCTCCATCAGGTTGCAAACTGAATATATTTTTTTTCTGCATCTACCTCTGAAAAAATATTGGGCTTCTAGCTGTGTGTGGAACTTGTTCTATTAATCCATCTATACAGACCTCCATCAGGTTGCAAACTGAATATATTTTTTTTCTGCATCTACCTCTGAAAAAATATTGGGCTTCTAGCTGTGTGTGGGACTTGTTCTATTAATCCATCTATACAGATCTCCATCAGGTTGCAAACTGAATATAATTTTTTTCTGCATCTAGCTCTGAAAAAATAGTTGGCCTTCTAGCAGTGTGTGGGACTTTCTCTATTAGTCCATCTATACTGACCTCCATCAGGTTGCAAATTAAAAATAATTTTTATCTGCATCTACCTCTGAAAAAATATTTGGGCTTCTAGCTATGTGTGGGACTTGTTCTATTAGTCCATCTATACTGACCTCCATCAGGTTGCAAACTGAATATAATTTTTTTCTGCATCTAGCTCTGAAAAAATATTTGGCCTTCTAGCAGTGTGTGGGACTTTCTCTATTAGTCCATCTATACTGACCTCCATCAGGTTGCAAATTAAAAATAATTTTTATCTGCATCTAGCTCTGAAAAAAATATTTGGCCTTCTAGCAGTGTGTGGGACTTTCTCTATTAGTCCATCTATACTGACCTCCATCAGGTTGCAAATTAAAAATAATTTTTATCTGCATCTTGCTCTGAAAAAATATTTGGCCTTCTAGCAGTGTGTGGGACTTTCTCTATTAGTCCATCTATACTGACCTCCATCAGGTTGCAAATTAAAAATAATTTTTATCTGCATCTACCTCTGAAAAAATATTTGGCCTTCTAGCTGTGTGTGGGACTTGTTCTATTAGTCCATCTATACTGACCTCCATCAGGTTGCAAACTGAATATGATTTTTTTCTGCATCTAGCTCTGAAAAAATATTTGGCCTTCTAGCAGTGTGTGGGACTTTCTCTATTAGTCCATCTATACTGACCTCCATCAGGTTGCAAATTAAAAATAATTTTTTTTTCTGCATCTACCTCTGAAAAAATATTGGGCTTCTAGCTGTGTGTGGGACTTGTTCTATTAATCCATCTATACAGACCTCCATCAGGTTGCAAACTGAATATAATTTTTTTCTGCATCTACCTCTGAAAAAATATTTGGGCTTCTAGCTGTGTGTGGGACTTGTTCTATTAGTTCATCTATACTGACCTCCATCAGGTTACAAACTGAATATAATTTTTTTCTGCATCTAGCTCTGAAAAAATATTTGGCCTTCTAGCAGTGTGTGGGACTTGTTCTATTAGTCCACCTATACTGACCTCCATCAGGTTGCAAATTCAAAATAATTTTTTGTCTGCATCTAGCTCTGAAAAAATATTTGTCCTTCTAGCAGTGTGTGGGACTTTCTCTATTAGTCCATCTATACTGACCTCCATCAGGTTGCAAACTGAATATATTTTTTTTCTGCATCTACCTCTGAAAAATATTTGGGCTTCTAGCTGTGTGTGGGACTTGTTCTATTAGTCCATCTATACTGACCTCCATCAGGTTGCAAATCGAATATAATTTTTTTCTCTTTCTAACCCAGCCAATAGTTTTGGCCTATTACCACAGTTTGGCCACTCAGCTCTGCTCGGTTCCCATCCATTGTTTTTTTGTGCAAACAACTCCAGAGTTGTGAATTAGTTAACCACCAAAATGAGTGGAAAAAGGCCTGCTGCTGGTGGAAAGGGGAATAGGCGTGTTGGGAAGGGGAAAAAAGGTTGTGTCCGTGGGGTAGGTGTTAAAGCAACAGTAACATCTGCAGAAGAAAGATCATCTTCCAGCCAAACTAAAATGTCTACTTCTTTTAGCGGACAATGTGATAAGATCCCTTTCTTACGGCCACGCCAATCGCTACAAATTCCAGATGAGGCACAAAAACAGCAGGTGCTTCAACGGATATCAAGTGCTCCTTTAAGTGGGCTCTCCTCCACATCAACTTCAACATCACAAATACTCCAGTCCTCAAAGGTGTCACCCCAATCGCACTTGCTTCCTCACAGCTCCCAAATCTCCAGCTGCCCGTCTGAGTATGAGGTAGAACAGATGGTTGAGTCTGCAGAGCTGTTTACTCATACTATAGCCTGGGAATCAGAGGTTGACTCCAGCGCTTCTGTGAATCCAGACGAGGAAATGATCTGCACTGATGCCCAGAATCTTTATGAGTCGGATCCAGGACCAGACGCAGAAGGTTCTGCCAAATAATGTAGACCCTCATTCCCAAACTGTAACTCCTGTTGGTGGAGACAATGAGGAAGACGATGATGAGACTCAAATACCTGATTGGAGCGACAACTTTAGTTTTTTGTCAGGGCAGGAACAGGTTGGCTCTGAGAACGACGGGTGTGATAACGCACAGGGTGATGATGATGAGGTTGGAGATCCCACTTACTGTCAACCCACAGTCAGCCAAGAGATGAGGTCAGCAGAGGAGGTGGAGGAAGATGCTATTGACGACGAGGTCAGGTTGCGCCTTCCTGGACAGAGACGTAGTACTGGAAGCACGTCAACAACTGCATCCTCAAACACAACTCTGCCTCTCACCACAAGTCGTGGTGGCTCTTCAGGTCGCATGGGTGCTAAGCCTTGCATAGCCTGGGCATTTTTTCAGATCGATAAAGATGACCCAACTCGTGTTATCTGTAACATTTGCCAGCAAAAGCTAAGTAGAGGCCAAAAAATACATAGTTTGAGTACTTCATGCATGAACCGGCACATGGATATGAAGCATAAGTTGCAGTGGGAAGCTCAGTGTGCTACAATGCGGCCTAGCCGGCCGGGCCAACCACCGCATGCCATATCTTGTGCATCCGCGGCCTCTTCATCCTCTGTGACTGGGGGGACAGCAGTCACACCTGTTTTGGGGCGCAGACCTGCCACCTCTTTACCCGCAACAGCCAGCGTGATTGGCAGGTCATCATTTTCTTTGGAGGTGGTAACACCAGCTGGTGTTGAGCGCTGTCCGACATCGATAGCACCACCTTTGGATCAAGGCAACCTAACATGTCCGCCTGCATCTTCCTCACAGATCGGCAGTTTGCCGGGGACACCCTTATCAACCCCGTCTAAGCACAATAGCCAGCCCTCGGTCCCTCAGATGTGGACAAGTAAAAGACCATTTCCTCCTAGCCATGAGAAAGCTAAGAGGTTGAATTTCACCATCTGCAAGCTCTTGGCTACAGAAATGCTGCCTTTCCGCCTGGTGGACACAGAGGATTTTTGAGACCTTATGTCCGTCGCAGTGCCCCAGTACCAGATGCCCAGTCGGCACTACTTCTCAAAGAAAGGTGTGCCTGCGCTCCACCAGCATGTCGCACACAACATCACCGCTTCTTTGAGAAACTCTGTGTGTGACAGGGTGCATTTCACCACAGACACTTGGACGAGTAGGCATGGACAGGGGCGTTACATGTCGCTGACTGGGCACTGGGTAACTATGGTGACAGCAGGACAAGGGGCTGCCGTCCAAGTCTTGCCGTCCCCACGAGTTGTGCGTCAATCCTCTTTATGTCAAAGTTCCTCCACTGCTTCTGCCTCCTCAACCTCCTCTCGGTCTTCCACCAGCACCAAAAGCCTGTCTGGTCATGCCACAAGCTTTCTAACTACGCAGAAGGGATCCTGCACACCTCCTTACTATGCTGGCAGTAGGGCTCAACGTCATTAGGCAGTTTTTACTTTGAAATGTCTGGGAAATGTGAGTCACACAGCTGAGGAGTTGTGGTCAGCCCTGGAGAACCAATTTCATGAATGGTTTTCTCCACTGGACCTGAAACCAGAGAAGGCCGTGTGCGACAATGCTGCAAACCTGGGTGCGGCCCTTCGCCGGGGCAATGTCACACACGTGCCTTGTATGGCTCACGTGTAGTGTTGAGCCACCCCCGTAGTGCTCGAGTTCGGTTCGGTTCGTCGAACACCCGTGTGTTCGCCGAACTGTTCGTCGAACTGTTCGTCGAACACCTTTGAACACCGTTAAAACCAATGGCAGGCAAACAAAAACACATAGAAACACATAGAAAACACCTTCAAAGGTGTCCAAAAGCTGACAAACTGCTCAGAAGACACAACTAACACATGGAAAAGTGACAAGTACATATAGTCATGCGAAAAGAAAAGAGGTGGAGGAGTAAAAGGAGGGGGAGACACAGATATAGGCATGTCATGCCCTTCTATAATCCAAAAAGTGAGAAGCCGACACGTTCAGTCCGCTCCTGCCCGTACCACCTCCGTGTCGCCGGGTTTGTGCCAGAGCCGCGGTGAACCCTGACGGCCAGCCGCCCTCTCCCAATACTGGTGCCTGTCCGCTGGTGGGTCGAGCAAGCCCCCCTGTGGTGGAGGCAGCTCTAAGCTTTTTAATTTAAATTGTCTCTCTAATTTGAATGAATACACTTTAAATCCATTTACAAGGATCTATTGGAGGGCAAGTCTCATGCCAGCAGCCGCGTAATTCCAGCTCCAGTAGCGTCCACTAAAGTTGCTGCAGTTAAAAAGCTTTTATAAGGATCGAGCTCGGCTGTCCACCGCAAGGCATCCTACTGCCAGTCCCAGCCCATATGCCTTGGGGTGCCTCCTGATATTCTTCACTGAGTATCCCGTGGTCCCGAAGCATTCCCTTTGAAAAAATTAAGTGTCCAAGTTACAGGTGGTGTAGCTTGCTTAACAGCCGGGATAATCCGCTGACTAGCAGACACTGCTACTAGGCACAAAGTATTTCCTGGGCTAGATGCAGTTAAAAATTTGTAATTAGATACTCTCGTTGGATGCTGAGAAAGCATTCCATAGAGTCTCCTGGCACGCCATATATGATTCTCTTAAAAAGCTTGTGGTAGGGGTCTAGGGGACCCTTTTATAGCCAAAATCACGGCCCTGTATCACAATACGTCACCTAGGCTGAAGATAAATGGAACTGTAGTACCCTGAGGGCTCGGTTGCTACAAAGGTATTGCACCTCACCCAGAGGTGTGATATCTCACTCTCAGGTAAGGATGGAGTGTGGATCAGGACCCGACACCTGCATGCATTACACCATATTGCCGTGGGGCAGGGCGACCAATATGCCTCTGAGATGGGCACGACAGTCCCTGTCCCTGGCTGGAGTGGGGGGAGGGAACACTGAGGAAGGGGAACCCTGTAGTGCAGGAGCAGGGAGGAAGCAGTTCCTGGGTGCATTGAGAAGGGAGTATAAAAGGTGGGCACCATCTTAGTTCAGTGCAGAGATGTCTGAGCAGAAGTGGCAGGGAGCAGGGGCTCTGCATGAGCTCTGCTCCGGAGGCGGGCCTAGTAACAGAGGCCCAGGCCTGGAAGAAGGAGAAGGAAGGAAGAGGAGCGGAGAAGGCTCCAGGAACGAGGAATGAAGGGATCCCAGGGGTGCGGACGGGCAAGTCGCCACCGCACGCCCGAATCCACCTGCGTGGAGGGGTCAGGCCAAAGGGGGAGACCGGTCCCCGAAACTAGTGGAGGCAGGAATCGACCCTCAGCTAGAAACAGGAGTCTGTGACATTTTATGTGGCGCAGCCCCTCGCTACACCCGCTAGGAAGGCACCACATAGGGTCAGGGAAACTGGCGCCAAGTTTACCAAGAGGAGGCCCGAGGCAGCCGGACAGAAGGGTTGGTAAGAAAGGCCAGACAAAGGACACACAAAGGGGGTCCTGTGAAGCACTCCAAAGTTATCTGGGAGTTGTCTGAGCCCCTCACCTGGTGAGCACAGTACGACGTGGGCAGCCGTTACCTGCAGACGTGGTCTGGATAATAATAACTGTGAGTAAAGGCCCTGGACTGCATCACTGACTCCGTGTCATTACTGCTGCTGCCCTGCACCATCACCCCCATCCTCCGCATACACTGCCCTGAGGCTACACTCCTCCCGTGGGGAGTTATGCTACGCTCTGCTGCACCCACAACACCAGCCTCAGCGGTCTGCCCTGGAGCGGCGGTTCACTCTGACCGCAATCCACGGGTGGCGTAGTCGGACATTTAAACATCAAAACCACATAAATAGTTCCGCCACTGGTTTGACCGCCCTGAGCCACGGAACCGGGTTGCCACCAAGGAGACTACAACCACCAGCATCCACCAAAAAGGGTCCGGCTCCGGGTGTCCCAAGGCCCAGGGGGCACGTCAGAACATTTTCATCACCTTTCACAATCACCAATGGGACAAGGCAGGGATGTTCTCTGTCCCCTCTCTTATACATCCTAGTGATGGAGCACCTGCTCTCATCAATTCGCCATAACCCCAATATTAGGTGGATTGAGGTGGGAGGCACCGAGTACAAGTGCTCTCAATTTGCTGATGATGTCCTAGTATATATCACTCAATCACATATATCCATCCATGCTGTTATGGCTGAAAAAGATCACTTTGTTACATGGTCAAATTTTAAAATCAATGCAGCGAAGTCTGAGGCCCTCGATGTCTCCCTCCCCAAATCCATATAGGATTCCATCCAGTCCAACTTTCCCTTTGCCTGGCCCTCACAGGGTATCAAATACTTAGGAATTCCTATTCATAGAGACCTCTCCCATCTATGTTATCTTAATTTTGGGCCCTTTATTGAACAACTCCATACAGACCACGGTTGGCAAGTTAGAACTGTAAGATTCACTACGTGAACCACTGGTGTTTTGTGGAAAAGCACATGTACACTGTGTTCCAAATTATTATGCAAAAAGTGTTTAGGAGTGATAAGGGAAGACACCTGTGCTAATTAGTTTGGCAGGTGTGTCCAATGAAAGGCAAGACTACTTAAGAAGGCTGTCTCACATTATTAAGCAGCCTACATTTTCTGCCAAAATGGGAAAGAAAAAGGATGTGTCGGCTGCTGAGAAGCAACAAATTGTGGAGTGTTTAGGTCAAGGCATGACTACAATCAACATTGTGCGATGATCAGGATGAAGTGTCTTGGCAATCAAGAAGTATGTAGCTGATTCACAGTACACATGTGTGCGTGCTGATAAGGGCAAATTGAGGACTCTTTCCTACAGGCAATTACATCAGGTTGAAAGAGCAGCGGCAAAAAAGCCTTGTCATAGCAGCAGACAAGTTTTTGAAGCTGCTTGTGCCTCCAACGTCCCCCGAACAACAAGATGCAGGGTCCTTCAGAGGTTTGCAGCTGTGCATATGCCATCCTGTCGACCTCCTCTATCCACTTCACACAAGCAGAAACGGCTCCAGTGGGCCAAACATTACATGAAGACTGATTTCAAAACTGTTTTGTTCACGGATGAGTGCCGTGCAGCGCTCGATGGTCCAGATGGATGGAGTGGAGGATGGCTGGTTGATGGACACCCCACGCAAACACGGCTACAGCGCCAACAAGGAGGAGGTGGAGTAATGTTTTGGGCTGGTATCATGGGGAGAGAGATTGTCGGCCCCTTTAGGATCCCTGAAGGCGCTAAAGATGAACTCCATAATGTATGTGGATTTTCTCAAACAGCACTTCCTGCCATGGTTCAAGAAGAAGAACCGTGTATTTCACAGCAAGATCATTTTTCTGCATGATAATGCACCATCTCATGCTGCACATAAAACATCTGCATCTCTGGCTGATATGGGCATAAAAGGGGACAAACTTATGGTGTGACCCCCATGCTCCCCTGACCTCTACCCCATTCAGAACCTTTGGAGCATCATTAAAAGGAGTGTCTATGATGGCGGGAGGCAGTTCACATCTAAGCAACAGCTCTGGGAGGGTATTCTGTCCTCATGCAAAACAATTGAAGCAGAAACCATCCAAAACCTGACAAATTCAATGGACGAGAGAGTTCAGAAGCTCCTTTTCGAACAAGGGGTCCTATGTGAAAATGTAACATCACCTAGAATAAAGTTTTGAGTTGAAAACTGTTTGATTTCAGTTTCTAACAACCTGCTAATGCTTATAATTTCAAAAATGACCATTTTTTTGGTCTTTATTAAAATGAAAAGGTTGATCGAAAAGTTTGGGGGATCTAAGTGTGTGGCACCCCAGTAGTCATGATTACTTCGAATTCTGACAATATGAGGGTCATGCTGCAGGTAGTGCAGCAAGAAGGCACTTATGTGTCTTGCGCATATCGGAGCCCCAAAATTATTTTCCCGGCTAGATGCAGCTAAAAATTATTATTAATTTTAAATCTGGTGAAGCTTTAGTATAGATGGCCTAATAGGATCAGTGCTGCACACTGCTACAAAGCCCAAATTATTTTCCAGTCAAGATACAGATAAACATGATTAGTAATTTTAAATCTGGTGGAGCTTATTATAGATGTCCTAATAGAATCAGTGCTGCACACTGCTACAAAGCCCAAATTATTTTCCAGCCAAGATACAGATAAACATGATTAGTAATTTGAAAGCTTAAAACGGTTGGTAGGGTGATTTTAACCAATCATCAAGCTTTTACTCTCCCCAGGATGACACAGGGGTAGAAAAGTCGTTTCGGATCCATGATTTGTTCATCTTTATGAACGTGAGTCTGTCTACATTATCAGTGAAGAGCCGCGTGCGCTTATCTGTCAGCACACCACCAGCAGCGCTGAACACACGTTCAGACAGAACGCTGGGTGCGGGGCATGACAAGATCTCCAAGGCGTAAGTGGCTAGCTCCGGCCATTTATCCAGATTGGAAGCCCAAAAAGAGCAAGGGTCCAGTGACACAGTCATGGCTTCAATGTTTACTTGGAGATACTCCTGTACCATCGTCTCTAGGCGTTGACTATGTGTCAGACTTCTTGTCTCCTGTGGCTTTGCAAAGGATGGGCTAAAAAAGTGGTGAAATGATTCCGCAAAATTGATGTTACCAGCAGATACTGTGGTTCTGTTACGGTTTGAGTGCTGAACACTTGACGGTCCCACGGTTGGCAAGTTGGAACTGTGAGATTCACTACGTGCACCACTGGTAATTTGTGGAAAAGCACATGTAAGATTCTGCAACAGTCTCTGCTGATACTCCTGCATGCGTGCATCCCTTTCTATGGCAGGAATAATTTCTGCAAATTTACTTTTGTACCGGGGATCTAACAGTGTGGCAACCCAGTAGTCAGGATTATTTCTAATTCTCACAATTCGAGGGTCATGTTGCAGGTAGTGCAGCAAGAAGACACTCATGTGTGTTGCGCATCCAGGAGCACCAAGTCCCTGTTGTGTTGGTGGCGAGGTAACAATCATGCTTCCTTCCTCTGTCCTCTCCCCCCAACCTCGCACAACAGAAATGTGATCAAGGTCTCCCTCATCTGATGAGTCTTCCATCAGTTCGTCCTCCACTTCTTCCTGGGCTCCTGCACCTTCCTCACTAGTTTGGCTGCTACCATGCGCCCTGGTAAAACCATCTCCCCCACCCTCACATGCCTGCCGCCTTGGTGCTGCCGACCGTCTGGACCTTGCAGATGTTAGCCCTTCCGCATACAACTCCTCCTCCTCTACTTCCTCCACCTCCTCTTGTGCCACCTCCTGACTCCGAATTCTGTTTAACATGTGCTCCAGCATGTAAATCACCGGAATAGTCATGCTGATAATGGCATCGTCAGCACTAAACATCTTCGTCGCCATTTCAAAACTGTGCAGAAGGGTGCATAGGTCCCTGATCTGAGACCACTCCTCCAGCGTGATTTGCCCCACCTGTGGATCTCGTTGGCCCAGGCTATACGTCAGAACGTATTGCACCAGGGCTTGTCGGTGCTGCCACAGTCGCTGCAACATGTGCAGAGTTGAATTCCACCGGGTAGGCACATCGCATTTTAGCCGGTGAAGTGGCAGGCCCAACGACTTCTATAGAGATGTAAGTCGCTGAGCTGCGGGATGCGAACGGCGAAAGTGAGCACACAGCGACTGTGCCCTCTGCAGAAGGCCATCTAGTCTGGGATAGTGGGCTAAAAATTGCTGGACAACCAGGTTCAACACGTGAGCCATACAAGGCACGTGTGTGACATTGCCCCGGCGAAGGGCCGCACCCAGGTTTGCAGCATTGTCGCACACGGCCTTCCCTGGTTTCAGGTCCAGTGGAGACAACCATTCATGAAATTGGTTCTCCAGAGCTGACCACAACTCCTCAGCTGTGTGACTCACATTTTCCAGACATTTCAATGTAAAAACCGCCTGATGACGTTGAGCCCTACTGCCAGCATAGTAAGGAGGTGTGCAGGATCCCTTCTGCGCAGTTAGAAAGCTTATGGCATGACCAGGCAGGCTTTGGGTGCAGGTGGAAGACCGAGAGGAGGTTGAGGAGGCAGAAGCAGTGGAGGAACTTTGACATAAAGAGGATTGACGCACAACTCGTGGGGACGGCAAGACTTGGACAGCAGCCCCTTGTCCTGCTGTCACCATAGTTACCCAGTGCCCAGTCAGCGACATGTAACGCCCCTGTCCATGCCTACTCGTCCAAGTGTCTGTGGTGAAATGCACCCTGTCACACACAGAGTTTCTCAAAGAAGCGGTGATGTTGTGTGCGACATGCTGGTGGAGCGCAGGCACACCTTTCTTTGAGAAGTAGTGCCGACTGGGCATCTGGTACTGGGGCACTGCGACGGACATAAGGTCTCGAAAATCCTCTGTGTCCACCAGGCGGAAAGGCATCATTTCTGTAGCCAAGAACTTGCAGATGGTGAAATTCAACCTCTTAGCTTTCTCATGGCTAGGAGGAAATGGTCTTTTACTTGTCCACATCTGAGGGACCGAGGGCTGGCTATTGTGCTTAGACGGGGTTGATAAGGGTGTCCCCGGCAAACTGCCGGTCTGTGAGGAAAATGCAGGCGGACATGTTAGGTTGCCTTGATCCAAAGGTGGTGCTATCGATGTCGGACAGCGCTCAACACCAGCTGGTGTTACCACCTCCAAAGAAAATGATGACCTGCCAATCACGCTGGCTGTTGCGGGTAAAGAGGTGGCAGGTCTGCGCCCCAAAACAGGTGTGACTGCTGTCCCCCCAGTCACAGAGGATGAAGAGGCCGCGGATGCACAAGATATGGCAGACGGTGGTTGGCCCGGCCGGCTAGGCCGCATTGTAGCACACTGAGCTTCCCACTGCAACTTATGCTTCATGTCCATGTGCCGGTTCATGCATGAAGTACTCAAACTATGTATTTTTTGGCCTCTACTTAGCTTTTGCTGACAAATGTTACAGATAACACGAGTTGGGTCATCTTTATCGATCTGAAAAAATGCCCAGGCTATGCAAGGCTTAGCATCCATGCGACCTGAAGAGCCACCACGACTTGTGGTGAGAGGCAGAGTTGTGTTTGAGGATGCAGTTGTTGACGTGCTTCCAGTACTACGTCTCTGTCCAGGAAGGCACAACCTGACCTCGTCGTCACTAGCATCTTCCTCCACCTCCTCTGCTGACCTCATCTCTTGGCTGACTGTGGGTTGACAGTAAGTGGGATCTCCAACCTCATCATCATCACCCTGTGCGTTATCACACCCGTCGTCCTCAGAGCCAACCTGTTCCTGCCCTGACAAAAAACTAAAGTTGTCGCTCCAATCAGGTATTTGAGTCTTATCATCGTCTTCCTCATTGTCTCCACCAACAGGAGTTACAGTTTGGGAATGAGGGTCTACATTATGGTCAGAACCTTCTGCGTCTGGTCCTGGATCCGACTCATAAAGATTCTGGGCATCAGTGCAGATCATTTCCTCGTCTGGATTCACAGAAGCGCTGGAGTCGACCTCTGATTCCCAGGCTATAGTATGAGTAAACAGCTCTGCAGACTCAACCATCTGTTCTACCTCATACTCAGACGGGCAGCTGGAGATTTGGGAGCTGTGAGGAAGCAAGTGCGATTGGGGTGACACCTTTGAGGACTGGAGTATTTGTGATGTTGAAGTTGATGTGGAGGAGAGCCCACTTAAAGGAGCACTTGATATCCGTTGAAGCACCTGCTGTTTTTGTGCCTCATCTGGAATTTGTAGCGATTGGCGTGGCCGTAAGAAAGGGATCTTATCACATTGTCCGCTATAAGAAGTAGACATTTTAGATTGGCTGGAAGATGGTCTTTGTTCTGCAGATGTTACTGTTGCTTTAACACCTACCCCACGGACACAACCTTTTTTCCCCTTCCCAACACGCCTATTCCCCTTTCCACCAGCAGCAGGCCTTTTTCCACTCATTTTGGTGGTTAACTAATTAACAACTCTGGAGTTGTTTGCACAAAAAAACAATGGATGGGAACCGAGCAGAGCTGAGTGGCCAAACTGTGGTATTAGGCCAAAACTATTGGCTGGGTTAGATGCAGAAAAAAATTATATTCAATTTGCAACCTGATGGAGGTCAGTATAGATGGACTAATAGAGAAAGTCCCACACACTGCTAGAAGGCCAAATATTTTTTCAGAGCTAGATGCAGAAAAAAATATATTCAGTTTGCAACCTGATGGAGGTGTGTATAGATGGATTAATAGAACAAGTCCCACACACAGCTAGAAGCTCAATATTTTTTCAGAGGTAGATGCAGAAAAAAATATATTCAGTTTGCAACCTGATGGAGGTCAGTATAGATGGACAAATACAACAAGTCCCACACACAGCTAGAAGCCCAATATTTTTTCAGAGGTACATGCAGAAAAAAATATATTCAATTTGCAACCTGATGGAGGTCTGTATAGATGGATTAATAGAACAAGTCCCACACACAGCTAGAAGCCCAATATTTTTTCAGAGGTAGATGCAGAAAAAAATATATTCAGTTTGCAACCTGATGGAGGTCAGTATAGATGGACTAATACAACAAGTCCCACACACAGCTAGAAGCCCAAATATTTTTTCAGAGGTAGATGCAGAAAAAAATATATTCAGTTTGCAACCTGATGGAGGTCTGTATAGATGGATTAATAGAACAAGTCCCACACACAGCTAGAAGCCCAATATTTTTTCAGAGGTAGATGCAGAAAAAAATATATTCAGTTTGCAACCTGATGGAGGTCTGTATAGATGGATTAATAGAACAAGTCCCACACACAGCTAGAAGCCCAATATTTTTTCAGAGGTAGATGCAGAAAAAAATATATTCAGTTTGCAACCTGATGGAGGTCTGTATAGATGGATTAATAGAACAAGTCCCACACACAGCTAGAAGCCCAATATTTTTTCAGAGGTAGATGCAGAAAAAAATATATTCATTTTTCAACCTGATGGAGGTCTGTATAGATGGATTAATAGAACAAGTCCCACACACAGCTAGAAGCCCAATATTTTTTCAGAGCTAGATGCAGAAAAAAATTATATTCAATTTGCAACCTGATGGAGGTCAGTATAGATGGACTAATAGAATGATGCTATGCCCAAAAGATTTTACTTCACTAGGTGCAGTAAAAAAATTGGTATTCTATACACAGGTGGTATATCTTGCAACACAGATAGGCTACTCCACTGACTAACACACTCTGCAATAGGCCAAAAAGGATTAGCTTTGCTAGATTCAGCCAAATGCTGTGAAAAAAACTTGCACAGCACTGGCACAGACCTGCCTGGCAAAAACTGATAGGAACTGATGTAACCTAGTCCTGAAAAGGACTCCAATTACAATTAGTCTTTACTCCCACAATCTATCTATTTAAGAGCACAGACCTGCCTGATAAAAGTCGTAGGAAATGCTGTAACCTAGTCCTTAAAAGGACTGCAATCACAACTATTCCCTACTCCCAAGCTATCTGTAGATTTGTGCAAAAATTGGCTTGAAATTAACAAGGTATAGCGCACACAGCAACAGCAGTGCCGTCTAACACGCAGCTGCAGCAGTGAGAAAATGGTGGCGACGGGGAAAATGGCTTGGTCTTATAGGGCAAGGACATGTGACATACACTGCCAATGACACATGCCCTTGCTTGTGTGAAAAAAAGCACTTCGCTCCGTGTGTGCGCTGCTGATAGGCTGACAGATTGCACCTCCCCACTGTAAATGCGGGAAAGAGGAAAAAAAATGGAGATCTTCATTGTTCCTGCAGAGATCCATCCCCTGCCCCTCCCCCCACCCCGCTGTACACTCAAACTGCGTATTAACATTAATTTTCATCATTACTGAGAAAAAATCCAGTTATGATTTTGGTGCACGAACAGTTATCGAACATAACCTCGAACAGCCGAATTTTTCCCAAATTGTTCGTGTTCGCCGAACGGCTCGAACACCGCCCAAAACAGCTCGAATTTGAGATTGGCGAACAGTTCGAGTAGAATAACGCTCATCTCTACTCACGTGTTGAACCTGGTTGTCCAGCAATTTTTAGCCCACTATCCCAGACTAGATGGCCTTCTGCAGAGGGCACGGTCGCTGTGTGCTCACTTCCGCCGTTCGCATCCCGCAGCTCAGCGACTTACATCTCTACAGAAGTCGTTGGGCCTGCCACTTCACCGGCTAAAATGCGATGTGCCTACCCGGTGGAATTCAACTCTGCACATGTTGCAGCAACTGTGGCAGCACCGACAAGCCCTGGTGCAATACGTTCTGACATATAGCCTGGGCCAACGAGATCCAGAGGTGGGGCAAATCACGCTGGAGGAGTGGTCTCAGATCAGGGACCTATGCACCCTTCTGCACAGTTTTGAAATGGCGACGAAGATGTTTAGTGCTGACGATGCCATTATCAGCATGACTATTCCGGTGATTTACATGCTGGAGCACATGTTAAACAGAATTCGGAGTCAGGTGGTGGCACAAGAGGAGGTGGAGGAAGTAGAGGAGGAGGAGTTGTATGCGGAAGGGCTAACATCTGCAAGGTCCAGACGGTCGGCAGCACCAAGGCGGCAGGCATGTGAGGGTGGGGGAGATGGTTTTAACAGGGCGCATGGTAGCAGCCAAACTAGTGAGGAAGGTGCAGGAGCCCAGGAAGAAGAGGAGGACGAGCTGATGGAAGACTCATCAGATGAGGGAGACCTTGATCACATTTCTGTTGTGCGAGGTTGGGGGGAGAGGACAGAGGAAGGAAGTATGATTGTTACCTCGCCACCAACACAACAGGGACTTGGTGCTCCTGGATGCGCAACACACATGAGTGCCTTCTTGCTGCACTACCTGCAACATGACCCTCGAATTGTGAGAATTAGAAATAATCCTGACTACTGGGTTGCCACACTGTTAGATCCCCGGTACAAAAGTAAATTTGCAGAAATTATTCCTGCCATAGAAAGGGATGCACGCATGCAGGAGTATCAGCAGAGACTGTTGCAGAATCTTACATGTGCTTTTCCACAAAACACCAGTGGTGCACGTAGTGAATCTCACAGTTCCAACATGCCAACCGTGGGACCGTCAAGTGTTCAGCACTCAAACCGTAACAGAACCACAGTATCTGCTGGTAACATCAATTTTGCGGAATCATTTCACCACTTTTTTAGCCCATCCTTTGCAAGGCCACAGGAGACAAGAAGTCTGACACATAGTCAACGCCTAGAGACGATGGTACAGGAGTATCTCCAAGTAAACATTGAAGCCATGACTGTGTCACTGGACCCTTGCTCTTTTTGGGCTTCCAATCTGGATAAATGGCCGGAGCTAGCCACTTACGCCTTGGAGATCTTGTCATGCCCCGCAGCCAGCGTTCTGTCTGAACGTGTGTTCAGCGCTGCTGGTGGTGTGCTGACAAGTAAGCGCACGCGGCTCTCCACTGATAATGTAGACAGACTCACGTTCATAAAGATGAACAAATCATGGATCCAAAACGACTTTTCTACCCCTGTGTCATCCTGGGGAGAGTAAAAGCTTGATGATTGGTTAAAATCACCCTACCAACCGTTTTAAGCTTTCAAATTACTAATCATGTTTATCTGTATCTTGGCTGGAAAATAATTTGGGCTTTGTAGCAGTGTGCAGCACTGATTCTATTAGGCCATCTATAATAAGCTCCACCAGATTTAAAATTAATAATAATTTTTAGCTGCATCTAGCCCGGAAAATAATTTTGGGGCTCCGAGATGCGCAAGGCACATAAGTGCCTTCTTGCTGCACTACCTGCAACATGACCCTCATATTGTCAGAATTCGAAGTAATCATGACTACTGGGTTGCCACACTCTTAGATCCCCCAAACTTTTCGATCAACCTTTTCATTTTAATAAAGACCAAAAAAATGGTCATTTTTGAAATTATAAGCATTAGCAGGTTATTAGAAACTGAAATCAAACAGTTTTCAACTCAAAACTTTATTCTAGGTGATGTTACATTTTCACATAGGACCCCTTGTTCGAAAGGAGCTTCTGAACTCTCTCGTCCATTGAATTTGTCAGGTTTTGGATGGTTTCTGCTTCAATTGTTTTGCATGAGGACAGAATACCCTCCCAGAGCTGTTGCTTAGATTTGAACTGCCTCCCGCCATCATAGACACTCCTTTTGATGATGCTCCAGAGGTTCTGAATGGGGTAGAGGTCAGGGGAGCATGGGGGTCACACCATAAGTTTGTCCCCTTTTATGCCCATATCAGCCAGAGATGCAGATGTTTTATGTGCAGCATGAGATGGTGCATTATCATGCAAAAAAATGATCTTGCTGTGAATTACACGGTTCTTCTTCTTGAACCATGGCAGGAAGTGCTGTTTGAGAAAATCCACATACATTATGGAGTTCATCTTTAGCGCCTTCAGGGATCCTAAAGGGGCCGACAATCTCTCTCCCCATGATTCCAGCCCAAAACATTACTCCACCTCCTCCTTGTTGGCGCTGTAGCCGTGTTTGCGTGGGGTGTCCATCAACCAGCCATCCTCCACTCCATCCATCTGGACCATCGAGCGCTGCACGACACTCATCCGTGAACAAAACAGTTTTGAAATCAGTCTTCATGTAATGTTTGGCCCACTGGAGCCGTTTCTGCTTGTGTGAAGTGGATAGAGGAGGTCGACAGGATGGCGTATGCACAGCTGCAAACCTCTGAAGGACCCTGCATCTTGTTGTTCGGGGGACGTTGGAGGCACCAGCAGCTTCAAAAACTTGTCTGCTGCTATGACAAGGCTTTTTTGCCGTTGCTCTTTTAACCTGACGTAATTGCCTGTAGGAAAGAGTCTTCAATTTGCCCTTATCAGCACGCACACGTGTGTACTGTGAATCAGCTACATACTTCTTGATTGCCAAGACACTTCATCCTGATCATCGCACAATGTTGATTGTAGTCATGCCTTGACCTAAACACTCCACAATTTGTTGATTCTCAGCAGCCGACACATCCTTTTTCTTTCCCATTTTGGCAGAAAATGTAGGCTGCTTAATAATGTGAGACAGCCTTCTTAAGTAGTCTTGCCTTTCATTGGACACACCTGCCAAACTAATTAGCACAGGTGTCTGCAATTGCTTACAGTGATATAAAGAGCCCTGACACACATCACCATCAATGAGTTTAACTGACAAACAAACAAATTCTTCCCTTATCACTCCTAAACACTATTTGCATAATAATTTGGAACACAGTGTACATGTGCTTTTCCACAAAACACCAGTGGTTCACGTAGTGAATCTTACAGGTCTAACTTGCCAACCGTGGTCTGTATGGAGTTGTTCAATAAAGGGCCCAAAATTAAGATAACATAGATGGGAGAGGTCTCTATGAATAGGAATTCCTAAGTATTTGATACCCTGTGAGGGCCAGGCAAAGGGAAAGTTGGACTGGATGGAATCCTATATGGATTTGGGGAGGGAGACATCGAGGGCCTCAGACTTCGCTGCATTGATTTTAAAATTTTACCATGTAACAAAGTGATCTATTTCAGCCATAACAGCATGGATGGATATATGTGATTGAGTGATATATACTAGGACATCATCAGCAAATAGAGAGCACTTGTACTCGGTGCCTCCCACCTCAATCCACCTAATATTGGGGTTATGGCGAATTGATGAGAGCAGGTGCTTCGTCACTAGGATGTATAAGAGAGGGGACAGAGGACATCCCTGCCTTGTCCCATTGGTGATTGTGAAAGGTGATGAAAATGTTCTGATGCACCCCCTGGGCCTTGGGACACCCGTAGCCGGACCCTTTTTGGTGGATGCTGGTGGTTGTAGTCTTCGTGGCGGCGACCCGGTTCCGTGGCTCAGGGTGGTCAAACCAGTGGCGGAACTATTTATGTGGTTTTGATGTTTAAATGTCCGACTATGCCACCCGTGGATTGCGGTCAGAGTGAACCGCCGCTGCAGGGCAGACCGCTGAGGCTGGTGTTGTGGGTGCAGCGGAGCGTAGCATAACTCCCCACGGGAGGAGTATAGCCTCAGGGCAGTGTATGCGGAGGATGGGGGTGATGGTGCAGGGCAGCAGCAGTAACGACACGGAGTCAGTGATGCAGTCCAGGGCCTTTACTCACAGTTCTTATTATCCAGACCACATCTGCAGGTAACGGCTGCCCACGTCGTACTGTGCTCACCAGGTGAGGGGCTCAGACAACTCCCAGATAACTTTGGAGTGCTTCACAGGACCCCCTTTGTGTGTGCTTTGTCTGGCCTTTCTTACCAACCCTTCTGTCCGGCTGCCTCGGGCCTCCTCTTGGTAAACTTGGCGCCAGTTTCCCTGACCCTATGTGGTGCCTTCCTAGCGGGTGTAGCGAGGGGCTGCGCCACATAAAATGTCACAGCCTCCGGTTTCTAGCTGAGGGTCGTTTCCTGCCTCCACTAGTTTCGGGGACCGGTCTCCCCCTTTGGCCTGACCCCTCCACGCAGGTGGATTCGGGCGTGCGGTGGCGACTCGCCCGTCCGCACCCCTGGGATCCCTTCATTCCTCGTTCCTGGAGCCTTCTCCGCTCCTCTTCCTTCCTTCTCCCTCTTCCAGGCCTGGGCCTCTGTTACTAGGCCCGCCTCCGGAGCAGAGCTCATGCAGAGCCCCTACTCCCTGCCACTTCTGCTCAGACTTCTCTGCACTGAACTAACATGGTGCCCACCTTTTATACTCCCTTCTCAATGCACCCAGGAACTGCTTCCTCCCTGCTCCTGCACTACAGGATTCCCCTTCCTCAGTGTTCCCTCCCCCCACTCCAGCCAGGGACAGGGACTGTCGTGCCCATCTCAGAGGCATATTGGTCGCCCTGCCCCACGGCAATGTGGTGTAATTCATGCAGGTGTCGGGTCCTGATCCACACTCCATCCTTACCTGAGAGTGAGATATCACACCTCTGGGTGAGGTGCAATACCTCTGTAGCAACCGAGCCCTCAGGGTGCTACAGTTCCATTTATCTTCAGCCTAGGTGACAGATTGTGATACAGGGCCGTGATTTTGGCTATAAAAGGGTCCCCTAGACCCCTACCCCAAGCTTTTTAAGAGAATCATATATGGCGTGCCAGGAGACTCTATGGAATGCTTTCTCAGCATCCAACGAGAGTATCTAATTACAAATTTTTAACTGCATCTAGCCCAGGAAATACTTTATGCCTAGTAGCAGTGTCTGCTAGTCAGCGGATTATCCCGGCTGTTAAGCACGCTACACCACCTGTAGTTTGGACACTTAATTTTTTCAAAGGGAATGCTTCGGGACCACGGGATACTCAGTGAAGAGCATCAGGAGGCACCCCAAGGCATAGGGGCTGGGACTGGCAGTAGGATGCCTTGCAGTGGACAGCCGAGCTCGATCCTTATAAAAGCTTTTTAACTGCAGCAGCTTTAGTGGACGCTACTGGAGCTGGAATTACGCGGCTGCTGACATGAGACTTGCCCTCCAATAGATCCTTGTAAATGGATTTAAAGTGTATTCATTCAAATTAGAGAGACAATTTAAATTAAAAAGCTTAGAGCTGCCTCCACCACAGGGGGGCTCGCTCGACCCACCAGCGGACAGGCACCAGTATTGGGAGAGGGGGGCTGGCCGTCAGGGTTCACCGCGGCTCTGGCACAAACCCGGCGACACGGAGGTGGCACGGGCAGGAGCGGACTGAACGTGTCGGCTTCTCACTTTTTGGATTTTAGAAGGGCATGACATGCCTATATCTGTGTTTCCCCCTAATTTTACTCTTCCACCTCTTTTCTTTTCGCATGACTATATGTACTTGTCACTTTTCCATGTGTTAGTTGTGTCTTCTGAGCAGTTTGTCAGCTTTTGGACACCTTTGAAGGTGTTTTCTATGTGTTTCTATGTGTTTTTGTTTGCCTGCCATTGGTTTTAACGGTGTTCGAAGGTGTTCGACGAACAGTTCGACGAACAGTTCGGCGAACACACGGGTGTTCGACGAACTGAACCGAACTCGAACACTACGGGGGTGGCTCAACACTAGTGGAAAGCTTATCGTACACGTCTAATTCATGGTTCATTGGAGGATGATCCAGACAGACGGCTGCAATTTAGTGAGATTATGCTTAACGAAATTGAAGAAAATCCAGTAATTTTAGATAACATTAGTAGAGTGATGAAGCTGCTTTCAAATTATCCGGACATATTAACAGACATAATCGTATTTACTGGTATAATAAGAACATGCATTTAACATTAGAGCAACAACTAAATGAGCCCGGTGTCAATGTTTGGGGTGGTATTTCAAGTTTTGGTGTTTTAGGACCAATATTTTTTGATGGAACAGTCACAGGAGATAAGTATACATATACATTATTTCGATATGGAGATTTCTGTCTGTCATGAAAGGCGCTGAACCAGTGCAATCTAATATGGTCATATTTCATGTCATGTCATACTATGTATCCATCACCCTCCGAATTTCCCTCCGAAGCACTTCCGCGTTCTGATGCCTGTGACGAATTCTCGTGTCATGTGAGCTGTAATAATTGCAATTGTTTGCCCTGCAGAGACATTGTTTTGTGTCTTGGTTCCTGTGGATACATCTGATGACCATATATGGTACCGGCTGTATGGATTCCGTCTGTTTTATTTGTGTTTCCATGGTAACTGGATGTGATGTTACAGTGCTGTAAGATTACACGTTGGACTGTGCATGTTCACTTACCGTGGAGCCTAAACCAGGGAAAATACAGCTCAGACGTCTGGAAAAAAGGGGCAAACTTGAGCATCTTACTGTATATATCCAGTGCTTACTTCCAGCTGAGCTCATTTATTGTAACATTTTTGTTTGCTTATATTTTAATTACCTTTTAATTATTTACATATCTTACATGCTGTATTTTGCATTAGTTATAACAGCGCGGACATTCTTTATTTTAAGGATTTCCGCCCAATAAATTCCACTTTGAGCATCACTCTATGGTTGCAATTCCTACGCTTAGAAACAGTAGCTCTTTCAGCGTCTTGCATTGATTATCTCATCTTTCTCGGGTTAATTTCAGAATCGTTGTTTCCATGGTAACATCATTGAGCCCTTTATATAGCAACGTAGCGAATGACATCATCTTTAGAATTCGGTCTGCCTAGCAAGTTGGTTTAAGCTTCCAGGAAGCAGTACAAGGAATTGTATGCTATAACTCTATAATCTCGTTTGAGCCCTTGAGAAAATAAGTACATGATCGTTTAAATGTGTAAATTTCTCTTCCTTCCTTTTTCTGTTGACTTCTTTCAAAGCAATTAGTTGAGCAATAAATCTTTCAGCCATGAAGGTCAGAAGAAGTAAACCAATTTGCTTCTAGATTTCACAGGACCTAAATTAGATATGAACTTATATTTAAATTTCAATTTAGGTCGGGCAATTGAAGCATTTATGAAAGCAAATATTAGAAAAGTAAATAGAATTTGTTACATGGACTGATAGCACAGATATCTTCTAAATGTATCTAGTGCTGGAGAGTTAGATACAATAATTCCCACTCACATTTAGCTTCTTTAGAGCCTAATTTTATATCACCCTATTAAAGGGCATCTTTCAGTAGGATCGACCCCTCTAAGCCATTTTTATGGGCATGTAGGTCATAGGAAACTGAATAAAATGATACCTTGATATCCGCAATCCGATGACTTATTTCAGAGTAATTGTTATTTTTCTTAATATGTAAATGAGCTGTTAAGATCTATGGGCCGAACATAGATCTCCCTGAGAATCTGCCTCCAGAGATTATTTTAAGCATAAGGGGGCTTTACCAGTGTGAGACGTGTACTAACTGATAATCTGCTCTCCTGATCTACATGACTCACAATGGTGATGCTCCCTTTTTTTAAAAATAATCTCTGGAGGCAGATTCTCAGGGAGATCTATGTTCGGCCCATAGATCTTAACAGCTCATTTACATATTAAGAAAAATAACAATTACTCTGAAATAAGTCATCGGATTGCGGATATCAAGGTATCATTTTATTCAGTTTCCTATGACCTACATGCCCATATAAATGGCTTAGAGGGGTCGATCCTGCTGAAAGATGCCCTTAGATCTTAACAGCTCATTTACATATTAAGAAAAATGTGGATTTCACTGGAATAAAACATCGGCTCACATACAGTGCCTGCAAGTAGTATTCAACCCCCTGCAGATTTAGCTGGTTTGATAAGATGCAAATAAGTTAGAGCCTTCAAACTGCAAACGAGAGTAGGTTTTATGAACAGAAGCATAAATCTTACAAACCAAAAAGTTATGTTGCTCAGTTGAATTTTATTAAATTTTAAACATAAAAGTGTGGGTCAATTATTATACAACCCCTATGTTTAATATTTTGTGGAATAACCCTTGTTTGCAATTACAGCTAATAATCGTCTTTTATAAGACCTGATCAGGCCGGCACAGGTCTGTGGAGTTATCTTGGCCCACTCCTCCATGCAGATCTTCTCCAAGTTATCTAGGTTCTTTGGGTGTCTCATGTGGACTTTATTCTTGAGCTCCTTCCACAAGTTTTCAATTGGGTTAAGGTCAGGAGACTGACTAGGCCACTCCAACACCTTGACTTTTTCCCTCTTGAACCAGGCCTTGGTTTTCTTGGCTGTGTGCTTTGGGTCGTTGTCTTGTTGGAAGATGAAATTACGACCCATTTAAAGATCCTTGATGGAGGAGCGGAGGTTCTTGGCCAAAATCTCCAGGTAGGCCGTGCTATCCATCTTCCCATGGATGCGGACCAGATGGCCAGGCCCCTTGGCTGAGAAACAACCCCACAGCATGATGCTGCCACCACCATGCTTGACTGTAGGGATGGTTTTCTTGGGGTCGTATGCAGTGCCATCCAGTCTCCAAACATCACGTGTGTGGTTGGCACCAAAGATCTCGATCTTGGTCTCATCAGACCATAGAACCTTGAACCAGTCTGTCTCAGAGTCCTCCAAGTGAACATGAGCAAACTGTAGACGAGCCTTGACATGACGCTTTGAAAGTAAAGGTACCATACAGGCTCGTCTGGAACGGAGACCATTTCGGTGGAGTACGTTACTTATGGTATTGACTGAAACCAATGTCCCCACTGCCATGAGATCTTCCCGGAGCTCCTTCCTTGTTGTCCTTGGGTTAGCCTTGACTCTTCGGACAAGCCTGGCCTCGGCACGGGAGGACACTTTCAAAGGCTGTCCAGGCCGTGGAAGGTTAACAGTAGTTCCATAAGCCTTCCACTTACGGATGATGCTCCCAACAGTGGAGACAGGTAGGCCCAACTCCTTGGAAAGGGTTTTGTACCCCTTGCCAGCCTTGTGACCATCCACGATCTTGTCTCTGATGGCCTTGGAATGCTCCTTTGTCTTTCCCATGTTGACCATGTCTGAGTGCTGTTCACAAGTTTGGGGAGGGTCTTAAATAGTCAGAAAAGGCTGGCAAAAGAGATCTTTAATCCACACATGTGAAGCTCATTATTCTTGGTGCCTGAACTACTTCTTAATACTTTTGGGGAACCAAACAGAATTCTTGTGGTTTGAGGGGTTGAATAATAAATGACACTCTGAATTAACTTTTAACGTTTTAAAAAAATAAATAAATAAAAAATAAAAAAAAATTGCTGCAGTGCATTTCCCACTTCCAGGCTGATCTACAGTACAAATGTCACAATGCCAAGTTAATTCTGCATGTGTCAACCAGCTAAATCTGCAGGGGGTTGAATACTACTTGTAGGCACTGTATATCAAGTATCATTTTATTGAATTTTCTATGACCTACATGTCCATATTGATGGCGCAGGAGGGATGCTCCTACCAGCAGATTCCCTTTAAAGGGATTGTCTCAGTTTGGGCAGTGGTGGCATATCACTAACATTCATGCCACCATTGTCCCCACAGTGACATGTCAACTGCTGTCTACCACTGATTGCTTCATTGATGTGGCTTGTGCCACTTTTTCTCTTCAAATCAACTTGGATGTTTTGAGTTTTCAAATGGTTTGTTACTAATTATAAAAGGCCAATCATGCAACCTATGGAGAAAGCTAAGGAGAGGTAACAAGAGAAGAAACCGCACAGAACTTTTGTAGAATTGCTGTTACTTTGTTCTAGCGATTGGCAAGATCTACCGTGGAAGAATCCACTCTGATGAATAACTGGTGCCATATAGTTGCAGAATTCCTCAATCTGGGCCTACATTAAGGGGAGCAAAGTGATCAATGCCCAGCTCGCCTGTTTCCAAAGGGATAAGGTTGTCCTGCCCCTAAGGGCTGACTTTAAGTCCAGAAGAGTATTCAGCCATCACAACTGTCATGGAATTGATGTAAGGTGGGTATAAGTTTCTTACTGTTATATTTTAGGAAAAAAATTAGAATCTAATTACTATTAGAAGACACTATTGCCTATAAGCAATGTATATATTATTTGCTTTTCCCTATTAGGTGGCACAAAGTTGAACATTTATTTATGTTTGGTGACAAAAAGCAGGAAATTATCACTGTGTTAATCACTATGCCCCTTACTGCTCCCACACAACCAACATGATCACCTTTATTCCTTTGTAGGGGACACATGGGTGGACATTTTTACTGAGTAATAGAAGCAAAGAAGGTGAATGCAATTATAGTAGGACAGAAATAATGTATTATTATCGTTAAAGCTATATTATTATAGCCTAGGGGACACAAAAGGGGCATTATTACTTTTTGGAGGTAAAACAGTGGCCATAAATACTGTAGCATTAATTATCGTATCTGGCGCTGAGGGTAGGAGGATGGTGACTATACATATGGCGCCATGGTTTCTGAAGTACAGTATTTGGGGGCACTGCAAGCTGACAAGTAGTAAAGGCAGATAATCCACAAACAGGCACATATTTTAGGGTATCAGTGGGATTAAAGGGACTCTGTCACCACATGTGACCTATCTAAGCTATTAACCCCTTCACCACCTTGGGTTTTTCCGTTTTACCGTTTCGGTTTCCTCTTCTTCCCAGAGTCATAACTTTTTTATTTTTCTGTCAATATCGCCATGTGAGGGCTTATTTTTTGAAGGACAAGTTGTACTTTTGAAATATACCATTAGTTTTATCATATCGTGTACTGGAAAACAGAAAAAAAATGAAAGTGCGGTGAAATTGCAAAAAAAGTGCTATTCCACAATAGTTTTTTTTTTTTATCGTGTTCACTAAATGCTAAAACTGACCTGCCATTATGATTCCCCAGGTCATTATGAGTTTGAAGATATCAAGCATGTATATGTTCTTTTTTATCGTGGTGAAAAAAAATCCAAAGTTTGTAAAAAAAAAAAAAATGGCGCCATTTTCCTAGACCCGTAGCGTCTCCTTTATTTTTTGCACATCAAGCTGACATTTTTATTGATACCATTTTGGGGCATATGTGATGTTTTGATCACCCATTATTGCATTTTATTGGAATGTTGCAGGACCAAAAAAATGTAATTCTGGCATTTTGATTTTTTTTCTCATTGCGCCATTTACCGATCGGATTAATTATTTTTTTATTTTGATAAATCGGGCGATTTTCAACGCGGTCATATGAAATATGTGTATTTTTGATTTTTTTTAAATTGTTTTATTTTGAATCGGGCGAAAGGGGAGTGACTTGAACTTTTATATTTTTTAATATTTTTAAAAACTTTTTTTTTTACTTTTTACTGGTTTCAATAGCATCCATGGGAGATTAAAAGCTGCAATCATCTGATTGCTTATGCAACACATAGCGGGGCATAAGCCCCGCTATGTGTTGCAGAAATGCTCATCTGCTATGAGTGCCGACCACTGGGCGCCGCTCATAGCTAATTAGCTATGACAACCACAGGTGTCTCCTGCAGACCCTGGGTTGTCATGCCAACCGATTGGCAGCCTGAGATCATGTGACAGGCTTGCCGATGGGCGGGTCTTATGACGCTATGTTAAATGCTGTTGTCGGGGGTTGACAGCGGCATTTAATATGTTAACAGCCACGGGTGGATCGCGATTCCACCCGCAGCTGTTAGGGGCACATGACAGCTGATCAGATCAGCAGTCATGTGCCTGAAACTATGCAGGCTCAGCACTGGAGCCCGCATCAAAGGGAGGGAGGAGACCTATGATGTACCTGTACATCATAGGTCGCAAAGAGGTTAATATCGACATACAGGTCATAGAGTGTTGAAAAAAGTCCTACCTTTAAGCCTCATATCAGATGCATTGTTGTTGAGAAATCATCTTTTATCACTTCATATAAATGACCTTTGAAAGGTTGAACTTGATGGACCTAGGTCTTTATTCAATCTACATTACTATGAATATTTTACATGAAGGGGGAGTTACTAGTATGCGACAAGTAACTAAAACAGAGAAAGACAACTGAAATTTGTCTTCTTGCAAACACATTATTTGCTTCTTTCTCAGCTCTGCTGTATTGCAACAATATTGCAGCCATGTCTGCCTGTGAGCTGGAGGCTGAAGCTGAGCAGAAGCTGCAGATGTGTCAGGTATAATCACACACAGCTCTGCAGTGAGAGGAGCCTGCAGATGTGTCAGGTATAATCACACACAGCTCTGCAGTGAGATCAGGAGAGCAGAGAGCGGCCATCACACATCACACTGGTAACTCCCTTCATGTAAAATAAGCCCTGGAGGCAGAGTTATCTTCCAGGCAGTGTCCTCCTCATAGCCTGGAAGAGGTCATTTACATAAAGTGACAAAAGATGATTTCTCAACAACAAGGGATCTGATACGAGGTATACAGTTATGACTGTTTTCAGCAGTCTATAACCTGTATAACCATATTAATAGTTTAGATAGGTCAAATGTGATGACAGATTCCCTGTGTAGGTTGGAAAAAGCTATGGAGGATGCTGAAAAGGTACCGTAGATGGTTACTGGGAGAAATGTTTTTGGCTACCTTAGCCTGATAGAAAAAACAATGTGCGTCATTACATTTAATAATACTACATTTAAAGGGAATCTGTCACCGGGTTTTTGCCAACTCATCTGAGAGCAAAAAAATGTAGGAACAGAGACCCTAATTCCAACAATATACCACTTAGTTTACTGGGTGCCACAGTATTAACACAATAAGAGTTCTTAGATGTACTATGGAGCAGAGCTGAGAAAGGTAACCTCGCCCTCAACACAACTTTCTGTGTACATTGTATATTGGCAGTGAGCTGCTAATCAGAAGAGGGGGCGCTGTCACACCAATACTCACATTCACTGTGGTTGAAGCATTGATAACCTCCTTGTGATAAAACCTTGAATGTATGGAAACAACAGCACACAGCCAAATAAGTAGCACAACCCAGCAATCTGTGTTTCAACTGCTACATTTTGATGTCCTCAGATTACATAGCAAAAACCTGCTGACAGATTCCACTTAATCATGTTGTCTGCATAGCACCTTCGTAGATCTGATATCTTATCACTATGTGGTCATGATATGTTGGTAATATTGGTCTTTGCTTGACTGCCAGCGTCTATGTTGGAGTTCAAGCAAAAAAGGTGGCAGTCAAGCAGAAGGTGGAGGCGATGCAATGTGGGGAATAGAGCTGGAGTGACAGAGACTTTAGATCTTCAGCCTCATTTCAATTTAAATGCTGATTTCTCAGTAACGGAGGACCGGACTGGTCATGTAAAGGTATTCCTGGACTTGTTACTGTTTTGCCTAGTGGTGATAAAAAAAAAATTTCAATCATAAAATTCTTCTTATTTTTGGTCTCATGAGTGTGCACTATGTAAACCGTAAATCAGTTCATCCTAATCCCAGTAAGGCCTATTAGTGTCCACTAGGGAAAAAATTGCATACAAGAAAACATTGAGAATATTGAAACAGATTATCAATGTTTTTTTCAAAAAATGTAAAATTAAAGATGCAAATGCAGTCCATTAATGTTAGAATCTTTCCCTAAACCTATTTTCATTGTTTCTTAGTGTGTTTAATATATGTAGCAGCTATGTTTGCAGATGCAATTACTCACATCAGTCTGTATTCCTAGCCGAATGTCTGATTTGCCTATCCCAGACACGACTTCCACAGAAAACCAATTGACCCCTGAGTATATATTGGAGCGTGGGAGGAAAATCCCAGCATGTCATGGTGATCGAAGGACACAAAAGCCTGCTGGTTTATTACTGACACGGAATAATGCTTTCATATACCAAGTATACCAAAGTCTTATAGAAGTAATTAATTGCATTAGTGGAATTAAAAAGAATTATTAAAGTTTAATAAGATTACGTTGAAAAAAATGTTCACATTAAAAAAGAGAACATTTTATTAACCATTGTTGTTACTGCAAAAGTGCTAGAATAAAATAGATTCAGTATATTGTACTGCCACACTCAGAATGACCTGTATACTTAAATTAATATGCTATATAATATTATATGATATAAAAAACTGAGTTCAGTAAGTTACAATATAATCCAAAACCTACAATAGAAAACGTATCACAACACATTGCAATCCGGACATCAAAATACAGGAAAAGTTATGCTTTATTATAAAACTAAAGAAAAAAAAAAAAAAAAGATTTAAAAATTGTGAAACAGCGAAAGAAGAAAACCAAAGTCTTTGCTCTTGATCCGCCAAAAAGACCAACCCAGTGTGCAAATATACAGTATATAATGGACAACCTCATACAACAAATCCACAATATATTAAAGCCACAGTAGAGACACTGGAATAGTGCGATATATAAAAAAGTTAGAGATAAGCGGATCGATTCACAGAAGATCCAGTTCAAGTCAAATTTCCTTAAATTTGTCGTTTCACACAAATTGGAACATTTTAACATTTGATTCACTGTTTGCAAAAAAAAAATACTTGCATGGCAACATTTCTCACACTGTTGAAGCATCAAGTTGCCAAATTCAAATTTCAAAAGATTTGCTCATCTCTAAAAATAATAAGTAAAGTGAAAAAATGCAGTATCAAGTGTATTAAAGTACATACAGAATGTTACCAAATTTTGGGTTAAAGTGCTTAGTGTAAAGGATAGGTGGCCCAGAAGCCATCATAATGCCACTGCAAGGGGACTAAACGTATAAACTTGGGCATCCATAGTAGAGGCCTCCTGGGAAAAAAAAGGCAATCATAATACTATAATACCATTAGCGTAAGTAAACGGTGTCATCAGTGGTCACAGGCGAGATCTATAATATAATGCTGCAAGCGTCCCTCTGTCTGAAGCCTTTATAGACTGCGCAAGCACGACACGCAGTCTGGCTCCAGACAGAAGAACGCATGGAGCCGTTACAGGTAAGAGGAGTGTGAATGGCGCCGGAGATCGCGGTATGCGTAGACACTGAATGCATACCGCGATCTCTGGCACCATACTTACAAACTTACCTGACCAGGAAGAGCATTGCCGCGGTACCTCTCTTCTTGAAGAAGACCGGGGCAGGAGTGAAGGCGTCGGAATCAGCGCATGCGCATAGCGCTATCCAGCTCCATTTTACTGAAGACACCTTTGCAGTGTGTCTTCAGCAAAATGGCGCCGGACAGCGTGGTATGGGCACGCGAGTACTCCGGCGCAGCACTCCTCCCCCGGCCTCCAGCAGAGTTTTTTTTTGTATGTGTGCAGTGTGAAAGGGATGAGGGGTGCCATACATTCCAGGATTGGGGGGTTAGGGGGCCACTCATACCAGGTTTGGGGGATGAGGAGGCCACACATACCAGGATTGGGTGATGAGGGGTACCATACATACCAGGATTGAGGGGTGAGGGGCACCATGCATACCAGGATTGGGGGGTGAGGGGACCATGCATATCAGGATTTGGGGTGAGGGGGCCATGCATACCAGGATTGGGGGTGAGGGGTTTATGCATACCAGGATTGGGGGGTGAGGGGACCATGCATACCAGGATTGGGGGTGAGGGGTGCCATGCATACCAGCATTGGGGATGAGGGGTACCATGCATACCAGAATAGGGATGAGGGGTACCATGCATACCAGGAAAGTAATGCGGGGTGCCATGCATCCCAGGATGAGGGATGGGGTGCCATGCATACCAGGATGAGGGGTACCATGCATACCAGAATAGGGATAAGGGGTACCATGCATACCAAGATTGGGGGATGAGGGGTACCATGCATACCAGGATTGGGGGTAAGGGATGCCATGCATACCAGGATTGGGGGTGATTGGACCATGCATACCAGGATTGGGGATGAGGGGTACCATGCATACCAGGATTGGGGGATGAGTGGTACCATGCATACCAGGATTGGGGGTGAGGGGACAATGCATACCAGGATTGGGGGTGAGGGGACCATGCATGCCAGGATTATGGATGAGGGGTTCCATACATACCAGGATTGGGGGGTGAAGGGTGCCATACATACCAACATTGGGGATGAGGGGTGCCATGCATACCAGAATAGGGATGAGAGCTACCATGCATACCAGGATAAGGGATGGAGTGCCATGCATACCAGGATAAAGGATGAGGTGCCATGCATACCTGGATTGTGGGATGAGGGTTGCCATGCATACCAGGATAGGGATGAGGGGGCCATGCATACCAGGATGAGGGATTGGGTGCCATGTATAACAGGATTGGGGGATGAGGAGGCCATACATACAGTATCTGAATTGGGATGTGGGGCACCATGCATACCAGGATGAGGGATGGGGAGCCATGCATACCAGGATGAGGGGTACCATACATACCAGGATAGGGATGAGGGGTACCATACATACCAGAATAGGGATGAGGGGTGCCATGCATACCAGGATGAGGGATGGGGTGCCATGCATACCAGGATGAGGGGTACCACACATATCAGGATAGGGATGAGGGGTATCATACATACCAGGATGAGGGCTGGGGTGCCATGCATACCAGGATTGGGGCATGAGTGGTGCCATGCATACCAGGATGAGGGATTGGGTACCATACATACCAGGATTGGGGAATGTGGAGTGCCATACATACCAGGATGAGAGATGGGGTGCTATGCATACGAGGATTGGGATGAGGGGTGCAATGTATACCAGATTTGGAATGAGGGGTGCCATGCATACCAGGATTGGGGATGAGGGGTGCCATGCATACCAGGATTGGGGGTGAGGGGTGCCATGCATACCAGGATTGGGGATGAGGGGTGCCATGCATACCAAGATTGAGGATGAGGAGTGCCATGCATACCAGGATTGGGGATGAGGGGTGCCATGCATACCAGGATTGGGGATGAGGGGTACCATGCATACCAGGATAGGGGATGAGGGGTGCCATTCATACCAGGATAGGGATGAGAGTTTCCATGCATACCAGGATTAAGATGAGGGGCCATGCATACCAGGATTGGGGATGAGGGGTGCCATGCATACCAGGATTGGGGATGAGGGGTACCATGCATACGAGGATTGGGGATGAGGGGTGCCATGCATAAGAGAATAGGAATGAGGGGTGCCATGCATACCAGAATTGGGGATGAGGGGTGCCATGCATACCAGGATTGGGGATGAGGATTGCCATGCATACCAGGATTGGGGATGAGGGGTGCCATGCATACCAGGATTGGGGATGAGGGGTACCATGCATACCAGGATTGGGGATGACGGGTGCCATGCTTACCAGGATTGGGGATGAGGGGTGCCATGCATACCAGGATTGGCGATGAAGAGGCCATGCATACCAGGATTGGGGTGAGGGGTGCCATGCATACCAGGATAGGGATGAGGGGTGCCATACATACCAGGATAGGGATGAGGGGTACCATGCGCACCAGGGTAGTGATGTGGGGGTGCCATGCATACCAGGATTCAGATGAGGGGCCATGCATACCAGGATAGGGATGAGGGGTACCATGCATACCAGGATGAGGGATGGGGTGCCATGCATACCAGGATAGGGATGAGTGGTACCATACATACCAGGATAGGGATGAGGGATGGGGTACCATGCTTACCAGGATTGGGGATGAAGGGTGCCATGCATATGAGAATAGGGATGAGGGGTGCCATGCATACCAGGATTGGGGATGAGGGGTGCCATGCATACCAGGATTGGGGATGAGGGTTGCCTTGCATACCAGAATTGGGGATGAGGGGTACCATGCATACCAGGATTGAGGATGACGGGTGCCATGCATACCAGAATTGGGGATGAGGGGTGCCATGCATACCAGGATTGGGGATGAGGGTTGCCATGCATACCAGAATTGAGGATGAGGGGTACCATGCATACCAGGATTGGGGATGACAGGTGCCATGCATACCAGGATTGGGGAAAAGGGGTGCCATGCATACCAGGATTGGGGATGAGGAGGCCATGCATACCAGGATTGGGGTGAGGGGTGCCATGCATACCAGGATAGGGATGAGGGGTGCCATGCATTCCAGGATAGGGATGAGGGGTACCATGCATGCCAGGGTAGTGATGTATGGGTGCCATGCATACCAGGATTCAGACGAGGGGCCATGCATACCAGGATAGGGATGAGAGGTACCATGCATACCAGGATGAGGGATGAGGTGCCATGCATAACAGGATAGGGATGAGTAGTACCATACATACCAGGATGAGGATGAGGGATGGGGTACCATGCACACCAGGATTGGGGATGAGGGGTGCCATGCATACGAGAATAGGGATGAGGGGTGCCATGCATACCAGGATTGGGGATGAGGGGTGCCATGCATACCAGGATTGGGGATGAGGGTTGCCATGCATACCAGGATTACGGATGAGGGGTGCCATGCTTACCAGGATTGGGGATGAGGGGTGTCATGCACACCAGGATTGGGGATGAGGGGTGCCATGCATACCAGGATTGGGGATGAGGAGGCCATGCATACCAGGATTGGGGATGAGGAGGCCATGCATACCAGGATAGGGATGAGGGGTACCTTGCATACCAGAGTAGTGATCTGAGGGTGCCATGCATACCAGGATTCAGATGAGGGGTCATGCATACCAGGATAGGGATGAGGGGTACCTTGCATACCAGAGTAGTGATCTGAGGGTGCCATGCATACCAGGATTCAGGTGAGGGGTCATGCATACCAGGATAGGGATGAGGGGTACCATGCATACCAGGATGAGGGATGGGGTACCATGCATACTAGGATGGGGTTGAGGGGCCCATGCATACCAGGATAAGGCTGAGGGGGCCATGCATACCAGTATTGGGTATGAGGGAGCCATGCATACCAGGATTAGAGATGAGGGGTGCCATGCACGCCAGGATTGGGATGAGGGGTGCCATGCATACGAGAATAGGGATGAGGGGTGCCATGCATACCAGGATTGGGGATGAGGGGTGCCATGCATACCAGGATTGGGGGTGAGGGGTGCCATGCATACCAGGATTGGGGATGAGGGGTGCCATGCATACCAAGATTGAGGATGAGGAGTGCCATGCATACCAGGATTGGGGATGAGGGGTGCCATGCATACCAGGATTGGGGATGAGGGGTACCATGCATACCAGGATAGGGGATGAGGGGTGCCATTCATACCAGGATAGGGATGAGAGTTTCCATGCATACCAGGATTAAGATGAGGGGCCATGCATACCAGGATTGGGGATGAGGGGTGCCATGCATACCAGGATTGGGGATGAGGGGTACCATGCATACGAGGATTGGGGATGAGGGGTGCCATGCATAAGAGAATAGGAATGAGGGGTGCCATGCATACCAGAATTGGGGATGAGGGGTGCCATGCATTCCAGGATTGGGGATGAGGATTGCCATGCATACCAGGATTGGGGATGAGGGGTGCCATGCATACCAGGATTGGGGATGAGGGGTACCATGCATACCAGGATTGGGGATGACGGGTGCCATGCTTACCAGGATTGGGGATGAGGGGTGCCATGCATACCAGGATTGGCGATGAAGAGGCCATGCATACCAGGATTGGGGTGAGGGGTGCCATGCATACCAGGATAGGGATGAGGGGTGCCATACATACCAGGATAGGGATGAGGGGTACCATGCGCACCAGGGTAGTGATGTGGGGGTGCCATGCATACCAGGATTCAGATGAGGGGCCATGCATACCAGGATAGGGATGAGGGGTACCATGCATACCAGGATGAGGGATGGGGTGCCATGCATACCAGGATAGGGATGAGTGGTACCATACATACCAGGATAGGGATGAGGGATGGGGTACCATGCTTACCAGGATTGGGGATGAAGGGTGCCATGCATATGAGAATAGGGATGAGGGGTGCCATGCATACCAGGATTGGGGATGAGGGGTGCCATGCATACCAGGATTGGGGATGAGGGTTGCCTTGCATACCAGAATTGGGGATGAGGGGTACCATGCATACCAGGATTGAGGATGACGGGTGCCATGCATACCAGAATTGGGGATGAGGGGTGCCATGCATACCAGGATTGGGGATAAGGGTTGCCATGCATACCAGAATTGAGGATGAGGGGTACCATGCATACCAGGATTGGGGATGACAGGTGCCATGCATACCAGGATTGGGGAAAAGGGGTGCCATGCATACCAGGATTGGGGATGAGGAGGCCATGCATACCAGGATTGGGGTGAGGGGTGCCATGCATACCAGGATAGGGATGAGGGGTGCCATGCATTCCAGGATAGGGATGAGGGGTACCATGCATGCCAGGGTAGTGATGTATGGGTGCCATGCATACCAGGATTCAGACGAGGGGCCATGCATACCAGGATAGGGATGAGAGGTACCATGCATACCAGGATGAGGGATGAGGTGCCATGCATAACAGGATAGGGATGAGTAGTACCATACATACCAGGATGAGGATGAGGGATGGGGTACCATGCACACCAGGATTGGGGATGAGGGGTGCCATGCATACGAGAATAGGGATGAGGGGTGCCATGCATACCAGGATTGGGGATGAGGGGTGCCATGCATACCAGGATTGGGGATGAGGGTTGCCATGCATACCAGGATTACGGATGAGGGGTGCCATGCTTACCAGGATTGGGAATGAGGGGTGTCATGCACACCAGGATTGGGGATGAGGGGTGCCATGCATACCAGGATTGGGGATGAGGAGGCCATGCATACCAGGATTGGGGATGAGGAGGCCATGCATACCAGGATAGGGATGAGGGGTACCTTGCATACCAGAGAAGTGATCTGAGGGTGCCATGCATACCAGGATTCAGATGAGGGGTCATGCATACCAGGATAGGGATGAGGGGTACCTTGCATACCAGAGTAGTGATCTGAGGGTGCCATGCATACCAGGATTCAGGTGAGGGGTCAAGCATACCAGGATAGGGATGAGGGGTACCATGCATACCAGGATGAGGGATGGGGTACCATGCATACTAGGATGGGGTTGAGGGGCCCATGCATACCAGGATAAGGCTGAGGGGGCCATGCATACCAGTATTGGGTATGAGGGAGCCATGCATACCAGGATTAGAGATGAGGGGTGCCATGCACGCCAGGATTGGGATGAGGGGTGCCATGCATACGAGAATAGGGATGAGGGGTGCCATGCATACCAGGATTGGGGATGAGGGGTGCCATGCATACCAGGATTGGGGATGAGGTTTGCCATGCATACCAGGATTACGGATGAGGGGTGCCATGCTTACCAGGATTGGGGATGAGGGGTGTCATGCACACCAGGATTGGGGATGAGGGGTGCCATGCATACCAGGATTGGGGATGAGGAGGCCATGCATACCAGGATTGGGGATGAGGAGGCCATGCATACCAGGATAGGGATGAGGGGTACCTTGCATACCAGAGTAGTGATCTGAGGGTGCCATGCATACCAGGATTCAGATGAGGGGTCATGCATACCAGGATAGGGATGAGGGGTACCTTGCATACCAGAGTAGTGATCTGAGGGTGCCATGCATACCAGGATTCAGATGAGGGGTCATGCATACCAGGATAGGGATGAGGGGTACCATGCATACCAGGATGAGGGATGGGGTACCATGCATACTAGGATGGGGTTGAGGGGCCCATGCATACCAGGATAAGGCTGAGGGGGCCATGCATACCAGTATTGGGTATGAGGGAGCCATGCATACCAGGATTAGAGATGAGGGGTGCCATGCACGCCAGGATTGGGATGAGGGGTGCCATGCATACCAGGATTGGGGGTGAGGGGTGCCATGCATACCAGGATTGAGGGTGAGTGGTGCCATGCATACCAGGATTGGGGGTGAAGGGTGCCATGCATACCAGGATTGGGGATGAGGGGTGCCATGCTTACCAGGATTGGGGATGAGGGGTGCCATGCATACCAGAATAGGAATGAGGGGTGCCATGCATACCAGGATAGGGATGAGGGGTGCCATGCATACCAGGATAGGATGGGGGGACTGGATGGGGGGCAGCACATACCAGCATGGGAGACCATATACCAATAAAAATACTCGCCACCGGGGCGTAGAACGAGTTCAATAGCTAGTGTGAATATAATTGAATATAACATCAGTGCAGTGAACTTGACTTCTACTTCTCAAAGTAAGAATTCTACTTGATATTCGAGGAGGTTGTTGATCAGGAGTATGGAGCAGGCACTGAGGAAGAGTTGCATGATACGTAAGCTAAAACCATTTCACCCTTTCTCTTTTCGCCCTGCACTGCCTTGTAAAGTATGTCACTGGTAGAATAGTAACATAATTCATGCACAGGAACGCAACTCTTACACCCACCCCCCTCCCTCCAAACCCACATTATTTAAGATCTATCCATAATAAATAGAAATTCCACATTTGTATATAAAAACAAACAGCACTTTATAGTCTTCAGAAATTCTTTGCACTGTGTTAGCCAGTAGATTCGGAGATTCAGTAAGTTGATGATAATGATTGCACGACAGAATGACTTCTAAATCAGGAGCATGATTAGAATAATTCCAGTTGTTGACACTTATGATGGATATTATTATGCCATAAACAAATTTAGTTATTTTTGTATCCTACATTGGAGCTCATTATGTCACTTAAACCTGAAATGATCTTACAAGCTGCACTACTGGACAAATATTACTAGACTGATTCTGCAGCTACACACCGACATCTGTCACAGTTGTTAGAACAGGCCCACAATAGTCACATTCATAAGTTGCATATGCACCTTTTTTTTTTTTTTTACAAATTTTTCTTTTGTTACAATTGTATGCTCTCTATATACATAATTGTCGTAAAATTCTGATAGAGGGCAATCCCGGCTTTCAAAAACACAGTATTGTTAATTAATTCGTACATTTTTAGGAGGAATATCAGAAGAACAGAACAACATATATTTCCAAGATGTTCCAGAATTGTTATTTCATGGAGAATGCAATTATTATAAAAAAGCTCTCATTTAAAGGCCATGTCCGCATCTGCTTTATTATATATAAAATGATAAAAAAGGCATCATATCCTGGCACTTTGACTGACACTGATGCACTGCAGAGCGGGCTGTAAAACCAAGTGCCGAGGCGTGCTTATAGTTGCTACTCCCAAAGCTGTGACTGGTGACTGCAGCTGCAACAGTATCAGGGCCTGCATTAAGGGGGTGTAAACTGGGCAACTGCACAGGGCCCCTAATCCCATAGGAATCCCCAGTGTTTACAACATAAACTACATTGATGATAGCAGTTCTGCACTATCAGTGTAGTTTCTGATGTTTAGAGTGCTTCAGGACCTTTGGTGACATGAAGGTCCTGATTAACCCACCATCTGCAGATTAATAGAGTTATTTGACATGACAACTTCCCTGTAAAGTTGAATTCTTGGCAGCAAAAGAATAAAATGGGTAAGTGTAGAGAATCCGTAAAACAAAATTGTGATTACTAGATGACTGCTCAGAAGGGCAGGTCTTGTGGGGTGTTCCCGTATGTCTAATATATAGTGGTTAGCACCTACCAAAAGGGGCTCAAGAAAGACAAAAGATGGACCATTGACAAGAGGATGGACACCCAAGGCTCATTAGTACACATGTGGCATGAATGCTAACATGTCTGTTCTGATCCCTTGAAAGAATTAACAGAGCACAAATTACTGAAGAACGTAATGGGGATTATGATCTAAATGTCTTGGAAAGTATGATATGTCACAGTTTGATGTGACGCGCCCCTGGGCCTGTGTCGCGCTGCGATGTGCACGCGGGAGCTTACCCGGAGCCGGATCTCTTGAGGGTTGTAGTCTCGTGGCGGCGACCCGGTCCGTGCCCAGGGAGTCAAACTGAGCGGCGATGTACTAGCAGTAGATGGTTGGTGACTACGCCACCCGTTGAATGCAGCTATGGAGCTGCCGCTGCAGGGCAGACCGCTGAGGCCGGTGGAAGGATGGTGCAGCGTGGATGGTATAACCCCCAACGGGAGGGGTATGGCCTCAGGGCAGCCGACGTGGATAATGGGGGTAGCAGGAACCACTCAGAGACGGTGCGGTGTAGTTCAGGGTCTTTACTGGTGACAAAGAAAGACCCTCCCGGAGTACTTGCTAGTGATAGGGGCCTGGTCAGTCATTGAGCAGATGGGATTTCCCCTGGCCAGGCGGAGTTGTAGGCCTTCCCAACTAACTGTACTCTTCTGGCTACCTTGCTAGAGGCGGGAATAAGTAGCCCACGTCCCTGAGTGTACCGTGTGGTGCTCACCCGTATGGCCGGTGACTCGGGGCCTTCTAATGGCTTCCGCTCCATGATGGCGGTGCTGGTCCCACGCGTGTGACCGTGCCTTCGGGCTTCTGGGCCAGAGGACCTGAAATCCTCTGCCGGACGGTTTCTGCTGCTGGGTAGGAGTTAGTCCCCACAGCCTCGGACTCCGGGTCCGGTTAGAAATCTTCTCAGTCAGGGCGAGCTCTGCAGCTGCCAGCCCCTGACTCGTTGTAACACTGCTCCCCACAGAGCTCCTGATGTTTTTTGCTATGCTGCTTCTCTTCTCTACTCTTGTTCTGTCTTCTTTTCTCACTCACTCTGCCTCAGCCCCGGGTTTATATAGGGGAAGTCCTTCCCCTCCCAAGACGGGGCAGGAGGTGTGGCATGCACAGGATCCCTGACCAAAGGACCTCCCACCTGCTCTCAGACGTAATATCTCTATCACTGTGGCAACCAGACCCCTGGGGTGTCACATTCCCCCCTAGTGAAATTTAGTACTCCGGGACTAAACATATTTTTTTTTGAAAAACATAACAAGGTATAACAATAACAATACAATAAGAAAAACACATAAGATGGTTACGGCGTGTCCGCAACCGGGTGCAGTTTTGAAAAGCAAGGTGTCTATTTCACCAAAACAGGGAGACGTAACCAGGTAGGGGCCTGTCCTGCCCCGAGTCCTTAACAGTCTTTAGTCCATCCTGGGTTACGCTCCAACTATGTACAAGGATTCCCGGTAAATCCACCAAGGACTCCTAAAAAGAACTAGAAACACAAAATTATACACAAGCAACTATAAACAAGTAAACATATAAGATAGCTTAAACATTTAGATCCTCCAACGTGCGGGTAGCTGGCCTCTAGTGGCCCTAGTGGACCTACGGAGCTGACTGTCTGGCCCTGAACTACAGGGTGTAGGAGCTATCAAGGGTAAACTGGGCAGCTGTCTATGGGCCCTCTGGCTCACTAGGGGTATGGCAGGCTCACTATAAGCAGAGGGTTGATTTTCCGGGTCTGCTTGTGTAGAGTCTTCTGCCTCCTGGACCGGCTGTTCTTCCAGCTCTACCGGTTGCTCCGTAGGTTCTTGGGATGATGGTTGGAGAAAGGTGAGTACGGGTACCACAACTGCACCATTGACTTGAGTCCAAGACCGAGGGAAGTCCCCGAGCACGGTACTAACCATATCTTCCCTTTCCTCTACGGGTCGATGGTCTTCTTGTTCCTCTTCAGGGTTCCTCAGTTGTTCGGGACACTTCTTCAGGTGGTCCCGGGATACAATGGCTGTGGTTTCCCCTCCGTCTTTACTGATGGTACAGACCTTCGGGTTTTCGTGGCTTGAGGGCAGTACGGTGTACGGGTCCTTCTCCCACTGGTCGTCCAACTTGTGGAGCCGTCTCTTCCTCTTCAAGACCTGCTCTCCGGGTACCAGGGGAACAGCGGGAGCATACTGGTTGTAAGTTTTCTCTTGTCTTTCCCTAGCCTGACAGAGACTTCGCTCCACGCTCTCCTGTACTCTCCGGTACTGCTGCTGCCTCTCTGTGTCCCAGTCTGTTTCTGGTGAAGTGTCCTCGGGTGTCAGGACTCCCATTTCCAGGTCAACAGGTAACTTACCAGGTCTTGCCCTCATTAGGTAAGCCGGGGTACAGTTGGTGGAACCTACCGGGATGTGGTTGTATAGGTCCACCAGATCGGGCAACTTTTCAGGCCACAGACTGCGTTCTTCCAGGGGCAACGTTTTTAGAAGATCCATCACCACCTGGTTCATTTTTTCACAAAGTCCATTAGTCTGCGGATGGTAGGGTGTCGTCCTTATCTTCCGGCAGCCATACAGATTGCAGAATTCCTGGAAGACCTCCGCTTCAAAGGCAGGTCCCTGGTCCGTCAGCACTTGGTCTGGGTACCCGTGTGGATGGCAAAAGTGCTGCTGGAAAGCTCTAGCTGCTGTTTGAGCCGTTAAGTCCTTGACGGGGACGACAACCAGAAACCGGGAGTAATGATCCACGATGGTTAACGCGTAGACGTAGCCACTTCTGCTTGGGGTCAGTTTTACATGATCCAAGGCTACCAGTTCCAACGGTTGCCGGGTGACGATGGACTGCAGGGGAGTCTTCTGGCTGGCGCGGTCCTTCCTTCTCAGGTTGCACGGGCCACAGTCTCTGCACCACTTCTCAATGGTTCCCCTCATGCCTACCCAGTGGAATCGCTCGCGCAGCAGGAACTCCAGCTTCTTCCACCCGAAGTGTCCAGCTCCGTCGTGGTATGCCTCCATCACCATGGCTGCGTCTCTTCGTGGCACCACTACTTGCCAGAGTAATTCATGTTTCCGGGAGTTAACCATTCTGCGGCCAACTTCCCTTTGTAAAGGAACAGTCGACTCTTCTCTGCCCATAGTTGTTTGGCTTCCTCCGGAGCGTCTGGTTCAAGGCGAGCCTCCGGCCGAGTCAGCATCTCCTTCACCAGTCGGACGGCAGGGTCGCTGTCTTGCGTTTCCGCCCAGTTGTAGTGAGGTAAGGGGTTCAACGTAGCAGCCTGCTTACTCCTTACCCGGTGGGAATACTGGATAGTCCCATGACGGTGGAACGCAGGGAGTTCAATTTCCTCCAGTCCCTCCGGATCTTCTCCTTCGTCCGGCAGGTTGGGCATCCTGGACAGGGCGTCCGCGTTAGTATTGGAGCGCCCTGCCCGGTATTTGATTATGAACTCGTAGTTGGACAGACGGGCCATCCACCTCTGCTCCAGGGCACCGAGTCTTGCCGTGTCCAGGTGTGTCAACGGGTTGTTATCCGTGTACACGGTGAACCGGGAAGAAGCAAGGTAATGCTTAAAGCGTTCAGTGACTGCCCATACCACGGCCAGGAACTCTAGCTTAAATGAGCTATAATTCTCGGGGTTCCTTTCGGTGGGTCGCAGTTTTCGGCTGGCGTAGGCGATTACTCGTTCTTTCCCCTGCTGGATCTGGGACAGTACGGCTCCTAGCCCGATGTTACTGGCGTCGGTGTAGAGGATGAAGGGCTGGCTATAATCCGGGTACGCCAAGATTTCATCCCCCGTGAGGGCCATCTTCAGCTGGCGGAAGGACTCTTCTTCTAGCTCTTCCCATTTGAAGGGCGGCTTCTGGTTCTTGGCCTTCCGGGACTGGCCTATCAGGAGGTCCTGCATAGGCGCTGCCTTTTTGGTGAAACCGGGAATAAACCTTCGGTAGTAGCCTACCAACCCGAGGAACTGCCGCACTTCTTTTACGCTGGAGGGGCTTGGCCATCCCTTAATTGCGGTGATCTTATCGGGGTCGGGAGCCACTCCGTCAGCGCTCACCACGTGTCCCAGGTACTGCACCTTTGGTTTCAGGAGGTGACACTTGGAGGGTTTCACCTTTAGGCCGTAACTCGCCAGAGCTTCGAACACCTCCGCCAGGTGTTTCAGGTGGTCCTCATAAGTTTTGGAGTATACGATGACATCGTCCAGGTACAACAGGACCGTCTCGAAGTTTCTGTGGCCCAGACAGCACTCCATTAATCGTTGGAAGGTTCCTGGGGCGTTGCAGAGTCCGAACGGCATGCAGGTGAACTCACTAAGTCCCATCGGGGTGGTGAATGCGGTCTTCTCCCGGTCCGCCTCTGCTACAGGAACCTGCCAGTACCCGCTAGTGAGATCCAAGGTAGAGAAGAAGTTAGCAGGTCTTAAAGCAGCCAATGACTCCTCTATCCTTGGTAAGGGGTACACATCCTTGTGTGTGATACGGTTGATTTTCCGGTAATCTACACACATCCTCATGGTGTTGTCTTTCTTTTTGACTAAAACTAGCGGGGCTGCCCAGGGGCTACAGCTATCCCGGATTACCCCAGCCTCCTTCATGTCTCTAAGCATCCCCTTGGCGTGTTGGTAATGTGCAGGGGGTACGGGTCGATACCTCTCTTTTATGGGAGGATGATCTCCCGTGGGGATGCGGTGTTCTACCCCCTTGACTCGCCCGAAGTCTAACGGGTGTTTACTAAACACTCTCTCATACTCTTGAACCACCCGGTAGACTCCCTGTTTCTGGTGGGAGGGAGTGGAGTCAGTTCCCAAGTGTAGTTGCTGACACCAATCCTCCATTACTTTCTTAGAGCCGTTACCTTCCTCCGGGTGAGATGGAGGCAAGGGTTCCACAGACTGTATAGAGTTTTGGTTGATGGTATATAATTTTGCTAGCGTGGCATACCGGGGCAGGTACACTTCCCTCTCCCCGATATTGATTATGCGAACGGGCACCCTCCCATGGCGTACATTGACCACCCCCCGTGCTGTCAAAATGGTGGGCCTACTGTCTGAGTAAACTGGTTCTACCATTGCCTGGTAATCTCTACCTCTCAGACCAATAGCTGCCCGGCACCAAATCATCATTTCGCTTTTTGGGGGCATGGCAATAGGGAAAGGGTCACACATTCTTACGCTACCAATCTCACCGCCGGAGAGTTCCACCTGTTGCCGTCGCATCAGTGCCCGGATCTCTTTCTGGAGCACTCGCTGCTCGCCGGAGCTGGCGTTCTTGGCAACCTGCTGTAGAAGGAAAATCACCTCTGCAAGACAATTCTCAATTACATTAGTTCCTAGAGTTATTTTTGGGTGGCTCTCATGTTTGTCAATGTCTACAATGATCAGTCCCTGTGCTGCCAGTTCGACTCTACCGATTTTGATGGTCACCTCTTTAAATCCGATCTGTGGCACGGGCTGGCCATTGCTGGCGATGATACTCAAGTCGTCGTCAGGGTAGCGGGTAATATCCGAGTCATTCCAGTACTGCTTAAAGAGCACGTACGGGATAGTGGTGACCTGTGACCCGGTGTCCAGTAGGGCACTCATGGGAATGCCATCCAGTACCACAGGCAAGACTGGACGTCCTCCCACATATCTGTCGCGCCAGTTCGATGGGCCTGGTGATCTTTTTCCTGGGGGTTGGCCCTCTACCCCAGGTTGTGCCCGTTTAAAGAACAGTACCTTTCCATATGTCCGGGTTGATTGCAGCGGCGGCAGATGGGTCGTCCGTCCTCGCTGTATCGGTCACTGGGTCTTCCTCTGGCCGGTGGGGTCCTCCTTGGTCGACGCCACGGGATGTCCTCCGGTCCGGATGCCAGCTGGATCTTCCCTGGGGTGGAAACCTGTAAAGACTGCACAGTTCGGGTTAGCGCAGCAACGCTCTTAGCTAGCTCTTGGACCTGATGGCGTAGGTCTGGAGCCGGGTCATTGTCCAAAGCCTGCGCATCAGCTCCCACAGGCCCTGCCGACAAGGGCGCCGCCTCCTGGTGGTAAGTGATAGCTGGGCGCCTGTGGGTCACAACGCCACCCGGTGCCGGTTCTCGGAGCACCCGGATGGCTCTGTCCTTGAACTGTGCAAAGTCCAGATGGGGATCCTGTAAGGCCATTGCCCGCAACTGGGTTCGGTGGGCATTGCAATATAAACCCTCTATAAATTGTTCAGTCAACAGCCTGTCCTCGTTTCCCACCCCATCAGGGTCGGTCTGCTTTATGGCCCTCAGGGCCTCTTGTAGGTTTAGTGCATAGTCCCTTATACTCTCATGCGCTCGCTGCTTGCACCCGTAGAATCTAAGCTTAATCTCGGCTGAGGTGCGGGTATCAAAGGTGTCCTTCAGCCGGGTTAGTATCCCTGCGACAGTCTTCCTCCCAGGTGGCCAGGATTTTACTTCCCTTTTGGCTGCCCCGGTTAGTTGGGCCACCAGGATGCTCACTTTTTGCTCTTCTGTGAGGGGGTACACCTGGAAGAGGCTATCCAGCTTTTCTCTAAAGTCATGCAGGGTATGTGACTCCCCTGAGTACTGGGGTAGCCAAGCTGCTCCCGGGATATAGGACATGGTGAAGGGCATAACTGCAGCAGCGGTGGCGCTGGCGGGGGTTGAGGCAGTGAAGCTCTCCTCCGTATCCGACATCTTCCTCCCCCTTAGTGGACCGTGGCCTACCTTGCGATGATCCTGTTCCGTAGGCCGCGGCTCCGCAGTGGATCGTCAGGGTTGAGGACCTTCCGTCGCGCTCCGGTGACGTCGGCGTCTGCTGGGCTCCTTCCAGGACCTTACGCAACGTCCGGACGTGAGGCGGGGCTTCAGTTCTCGCGCGCTTTCGGAGTCTACGCCCCTCTTCTTCCCGCGCGGCGTCCTCAAGATGGCGTCCAATGGCGGGAAAACTCCACGGATGGCGGGAAGAAGGTCGAAGATGGCGCCGGATGGCGGGAAAACTTCGCGGATGGCGGGAAGAAGGTAGAAGATGGCGCCGGATGGCGGGAAACCTCCACGGATAGCGGGAATCTTCACCACTGGTAAGTTTGAACAGTCTTTGCTTTTCAGGCACGCAGTACCCGGTGGTTGCGGGCACGAAATCCTGCCGACTACGCCAAAGTTGACGCGCCCCTGGGCCTGTGTCGCGCTGCGATGCGCACGCGGGAGCTTACCCGGAGCCGGATCTCTTGAGGGTTGTAGTCTCGTGGCGGCGACCCGGTCCGTGCCCAGGGAGTCAAACTGAGCGGCGATGTACTAGCAGTAGATGGTTGGTGACTACGCCACCCGTTGAATGCAGCTATGGAGCTGCCGCTGCAGGGCAGACCGCTGAGGCCGGTGGAAGGATGGTGCAGCGTGGATGGTATAACCCCCAACGGGAGGGGTATGGCCTCAGGGCAGCCGACGTGGATAATGGGGGTAGCAGGAACCACTCAGAGACGGTGCGGTGTAGTTCAGGGTCTTTACTGGTGACAAAGAAAGACCCTCCCGGAGTACTTGCTAGTGATAGGGGCCTGGTCAGTCATTGAGCAGATGGGATTTCCCCTGGCCAGGCGGAGTTGTAGGCCTTCCCAACTAACTGTACTCTTCTGGCTACCTTGCTAGAGGCGGGAATAAGTAGCCCACGTCCCTGAGTGTACCGTGTGGTGCTCACCCGTATGGCCGGTGACTCGGGGCCTTCTAATGGCTTCCGCTCCACGATGGCGGTGCTGGTCCCACGCGTGTGACCGTGCCTTCGGGCTTCTGGGCCAGAGGACCTGAAATCCTCTGCCGGACGGTTTCTGCTGCTGGGTAGGAGTTAGTCCCCACAGCCTCGGACTCCGGGTCCGGTTAGAAATCTTCTCAGTCAGGGCGATCTCTGCAGCTGCCAGCCCCTGACTCGTTGTAACACTGCTCCCCACAGAGCTCCTGATGTTTCTTGCTATGCTGCTTCTCTTCTCTACTCTTGTTCTGTCTTCTTTTCTCACTCACTCTGCCTCAGCCCCGGGTTTATATAGGGGAAGTCCTTCCCCTCCCAAGACGGGGCAGGAGGTGTGGCATGCACAGGATCCCTGACCAAAGGACCTCCCACCTGCTCTCAGATGTAATATCTCTATCACTGTGGCAACCAGACCCCTGGGGTGTCACAGATGCATAATGGACTGTGCAGCAAGTGAAAGTCCTAAGTGCTTATGATGACCTCCATCCACCACCAAAAAGTCTACAATAGGCACAAGTTCCATGGAGGAATAGAGGAAGGTGGTCTGGTCCGATTTCTCTTATATCCTGTGAACAGTTGAGCACATGTGGATTTCTTATTTGGAGAGGAATGACATTAGATTGCACGAAGGGATGAAAGAAAGTGTAATGCCAATATCATATAGGAAGGCAGTATGACGCCACTATGATTCTCTTGGCAATATTTTGCTAAAAAAACAAGGGTCCATTGGCACAGACTGTCTCCTCCCCTCAATGCTAATGGTATTCTCTAATGTCAGTGGTCTCTTTCAGAAACATGATGCGCCCTGTCATACTGCAAACATTTTTCAGGAAAGGTTTAAGGAATGCAACAGAGAGTTCAAGGTGTTGACATGTCCTCCAAATTCCAAATATTCTCATCAAAGAGAGCATCTTGGGAATCTTTGGAAAAATCCGATCCATGAACTTACAGGTCCTTCAAGACCTGTTGTGAATGTTTTAGTTCCATATAGCACAGGACACCTTTAGCGTATGTGCACACAGCATATTTTAGATGTCAGAGTACATTTTTTTTATGCAGAAGACGCTTAATGAAAATGCTGACAGTGTTTTCCCTCAAGGGTCTTTTCTGTCGATATTCTGAATGCTGGCAGAATTTTTTTAGAAACACATACACAGGGTTTGTTTATAGTTTACAGTCGGCATTTAGGAAATGTATAAAGTACAGTCACGGGTGAAATCGTGATCTATCCACAGCTGTTAACATGTTAAATGCCGCTGTCAATCTCCGACAGCGTCATTTAACATGGCCGCGTCGGAAGCACGTCACTAATCCCACCTATTTATGCCCGTGTCGCATGACTGCGAGTTGCCGATGGGTTGGCATGCCAACCCAGGGTCTGCAGGAGACCCCTGCGGTTGTCATTGCTGGGATGCTATGAGCACAGCCCAGCAGTTGGAGCTCATAGCAAGTGAGCATGTGAGCATATCTGCTACATACAGCAGGGCTGAAGCCTTGCTGTGTGTAGCACAGGCGATCGGATGATCACAACTTCTAGTCTCCCATGGAGACTATTTAAACCAGTGTAAAGTAAAAAAAATGGGTATAAGTTACTTACAATACTTGTGTGTATACATATATCTGTATAGCTATACACTGTGTTCCAAATTATTATGCAAATAATATTTTCTCAGATTTTCCCAAATTACCTATATGAATTGCAGTCATTGTAATTTTCCAGTCAAATAACTATTAGAGTACAATTGAAAGGTTTTTGTACAAACTGCCTATGATAACAGTATATTTTTAAAAAAATAAAAATCTCAAACTGCACTCAAAATGCATGTTCCAAATTATTATGCACAGCAGAGTTTTCAACCTTTTCATTTTAATAAAGAACAAAAAAATGGTCATTTTTGAAATTATAAGCATAAGCAGCTTATTACAAACTGAAATCAAACAGTTTTCAACTCAAAACTTTATTCTAGGTGATGTTACATTTGCACATGGGACACCTTGTTCGAAAGGAGCTTCTGAACTCTCTCGTCCATTGAATTTGTCAGGTTTTGGATGGTTTCTGCTTCCAGTAGTTTTGCATGAGGACAGAATACCCTTCCAGAGCTGTTGCTTTGATGTGAACTGCCTCCCGCCATCATAAACACTCCTTTTGATGATGCTCCAGAGGTTCTCAATGGGGTTGAGGTCAGGGGAGCATGGGTGTGACACCATAAGTTTGTCCCCTTTTATGCCCATAGCAGCCAGAGATGCAGATGTGTTATGTGCAGCATGAGACGGGGCATTATCCCCTGTTACCTCTAAATAAAATCCTGAGTGACCAATTGCCTTAAGAAATCCCATAATTAGGAAATTGAGTCCACCTGTGCATAATTTGTTTTTAGTATAACTACAGCTGTTCTGTGAAGGCCTCAGAGGTTTGTTTGAGAACATTAGGGATCAAATAGCATCATGAAAATGAAGGAACACACCAGACAGGTCAGGGATAAAGTTGTTAAGAAGAGTAAAGCAGAGTTTGGTTATAAAAAAAAAAATAGCCCAAAGCAGAATGGCACAACTTCCTAATTATCCTACCAAAACATTCCAGTTAAACTGACATCCAAAGCATCCAAAGCAAGGCAATGACTCATTAAAGAACCAACCAAGAGGCCCATGGTCATTCTGGAGGAGCTGCAGAGATCCATAGCCTAAGTGGGAGAATCTCTACACAGGACAACTATTAGCGGTAGTCTTATGCTTCACCAATCTGGCAATGCGATGAAAAAAGAGAATGGACAGCACCTCCATAAACATACACTGATCCAGTGCCACTAGGCAAAATATATATAACTGAATATGAGGTTCTTAGTTTAACAATCTGATCTCACTGTATGTAGCCCACTGCCACATCACGGTGACCCTCTCAGTGGGTCCTAACTTTTACTGCCTTAAAGGAGCAGCGTCATGCACTAACCACCACCACAGCACCAGTGCACCAGCAGGGCGGACGGCCTGGTGCCTCTCAGCACCCATGCTGCAAGACTGAGTCCCCATGACTCCAGATCGCACCGCCCTAAGAGCACAAAGTCACAGCAACAATGGCCGTCAAACAGCACCAATACCAAGTGAAAGGAGTATTGTAGCTCACCTTCCTCAAGCTCTCAAGTTAGAGCAAAAAAAAGGCTAAACCCTCTTACCAGTCTCCTGCTAATTAAAATCACTTGCGCCAAATGGGAGGAGTTCAGATCCAAAAAAAAAGGACAGATCATGCAATACGCTGAAAAAAGAAAATGGACAGCACCTCCAAAAACGTACTTTAATCTAATGTCTCTCGGCAAAAATATATAAAACTGAACATGAGGTTCTTAGTTTAATATTCTGATCAAATTGTATGAAGCCCACTGCCACGTCACGGTGAATCTCTCAGTGGGTCCTAACTGCTAATGCATTGTCACTGAGGCGATGATTAGCACACGACTCTGCTCCTTTAACCCCTTCATGACCAGAGCATTTTCCATTTTTGCATTTTCGTTTTTTGCTCCCCTTCTTCCCAGAGCCATAACTTTTTTATTTTTTTGGTAAATATGGCCGTGTGGGGGCTTATTTTTTTACAGGACGATTGTACTTTTGAACCACATCACTGTTTTTACCATGTTGTCTACTGGAGAACGGGAACAAAATTCCAAGTGTGGTGAAATTGCAAAAAAAGTACAATTCCACAGTTGTTTTGTTTCTTTTTTACCACGTTCACTGAATGCTAAAACTGACCTGCCATTATGATTCTCCGGGTCATTACAAGTTTGTAGACACCAAACATGTATAGGCTCTTTTTTATTTCAGTGGTGAAGAAAAATTCCAAAGTTTTCTAAAAAAAAATGGTGCCATTTTCCAAGACCTGTAGCGTCTCTATTTTTTGGGATCTGGGGCCGGGTGAGGGCTTATTTTATGCATGCCGAGCAGATGTTTTTATTGATACCATTTTGCGGTAGATCCGATGTTTTGATCACCCGCTATTGCATTTTATTGCAATGTTGCAGCAATCTAAAAAACGTAATTCTGGCGCTTTGAATTTTTTTCTCATTACGCCGTTTACCGATCGGATTAATGCTTTTTTTATATTGATAGATTGGGCGATTCTGAAAGCAGCGATACCAAATATGTGTATGTGCTTTTTTTAAATTATTTTATTTTAAATGGGGCGAAAGGGGGGTGATTTAAACTTTTATATTTTTAAAAACATTTTTTTTTACTTTTTGCATGCTTCAATTGTCTCCACGGGAGACTAGAAGCAGCACTTACCTGATCGGCTCTGCTACATACAGGCGATGAGCAGATCGCCTGAATGTAGCAGATTTGCTCACTTGCTATAAGCGCCGACCACTGGGTGGCGCTCATAGCAATCTGGCTATGACAACGATAGGGCTCTGCTGCAGACCCCGGGTTGTAATGCCAACCCATCGGTGACCCACGATCATGGGGTTGGGGTCACAGATGGTCGGAGTAAGTGACGCTCTCCTGGCGCGACTTTGTGAAATGCTGCTCTCAGAGATTGTTAGCGGCATTTAACTAGTTAACAGCCGTGGTTATGACGTGGTGCATACTATTATGTACCACGTCATAAAGGGGTTAACCCCTTAATCCCAAGGGTGGTTGGCACGTTAATGACCAGGCCAATTTTTACAATTCTGACCACTGTCACTTTATGAGGTAATTACTCTGGAACGCTTCAACGGATCCCCCTGATTCTGAGATTGTTTTTTCGTGAATTATTTACTTCATGATTGTGGTAAAATTTCTTCGATATCACTTGCATTTATTTGTGAAAAAAACGGAAATTTGGTGAAAATTTTGAAAATTTTGCAATTTTCAAAATTTGAATTTTTATGCCCTTAAATCAGAGAGATATGTCACCCAAAAGAGTTAATAAATAACATTTCCCACATGTCTACTTTACATCAGCACAATTTTGGAACACAAATTTTTTTTTGTTAGGGAGCTATAAGGGTTAAAAGTTGACCAGCGATTTCTCATTTTTCCAACAAAATTTACAAAACCATTTTTTTAGGGACCACATCACATTTGAAGTCACTTTGAGAGGTCTTTATGACAGAAAATACCCCAAAGTGCCACAATTCTAAAAACTGCACCCCTCAAGGTGCTCAAAACCACATCCAAGAACTTTATTAACCCTTCAGGTGCTTCACAGGAATTTTTGGAATGTGGAAGAAAAAAATTAATATTTAACTTTTTTTCACAAAAATGTTACTTTAGACCCAATTTTTTTTATTTTCACAGGGGTAACAAGAAAAAATGGACCCCAAAATTTGTTGCGCAATTTCCCCTGGGCAAGCAGATACCCCATATGTGGGGAAAAAACACTGTTTGGGTGCACGGCAGGGCTCGGAAGGGAAGGAGCGCCATTTGACTTTTTGTTTGTAAAATTTGCTTGAATAATTAGCGGACGCCATGTTGCGTTTGGAGAACCCCTGTGTGCCCAAATAATGGAGCTCCCCCACAAGTGACCCCATTTTGGAAACTAGACCCCCAAAGACACCTATCTGGATGCATAGTGAGCACTTGGAACCCCCAGGTGCTTCACAAATTGATTCGTAAAAATGAAAAAGTGTTTTTTTTTTTCACTTTTTCATTTTTAGGAATCAATTTGTGAAGCACCTAGGGGTTCCAAGTGCTCACTATGCATCTAGATACAGTACAGACCAAAAGTTTGGACACACCTTCTCATTTAAAGATTTTTCTGTATTTTCATGACTTTGAAAATTGTACATTCACATTGAAGGCATCAAAACTATGAATTAACACATGTGGAATTATATACTTAACAAAAAAGTGTGAAACAACTGAAAATATGTCTTATATTCTAGGTTCTTCAAAGTAGCCACCTTTTGCTTTGATGACTGCTTTGCACACTCTTGGCATTCTCTTGATGAGCTTCAAGAGGTAGTCACCGGAAATGGTTTTCACTTCACAGGTGTGCCCTGTCATGTTTAATAAGTGGGATTTCTTGCCTTATAAATGGGGTTGGGACCATCAGTTGTGGTGTGCAGAAGTCAGGTGGATACACAGCTGATAGTCCTACTGAATAGACTGTTAGAATTTGCACTATGGCTAGAAAAAAGCAGCTAAGTAAAGAAAAATGAGTGGCCATCATTGCTTTAAGAAATGAAGGTCAGTCAGTGTGAAAAATTGGGAAAACTTTGAAAGTGTCCCCAAGTGCAGTTGCAAAAACCATCAAGCGCTACAAAGAAACTGGCTCACATGAGGACCGCCCCAGGAAAGGAGGACCAAGAGTCACCTCTGCTTCTGAGGATAACTTTATCTGAGTCACCATCCTCAGAAATCGCAGGTTAACAGCAGCTCATATTGGAGACCAGGTCAATGCCACACAGCGTTCTAGCAGCAGACACATTTCTTCAACAACTGTTAAGAGGAGACTTTGTGCAGCAGGCCCTCATGGTAAAATAGCTCCTAGGAAACCACTGCTAAGGACAGGCAACAAGCAGAAGAGACTTGTTTGGGCTAAAGAACACAGGGAATGGACATTAGACCAGTGGAAATCTGTGCTTTGGTCTGATGAGTCCAAATTTGAGATCTTTGGTTCCAACCACCATGTCTTTGTGCGACGCAGAAAAGGTGAACGGATGGACTCTACATGCCTGGTTCCCATCGTGAAGCATGGAGGAGGAGGTGTGATGGTGTGGGGGTGCTTTGCTGGTGACACTGTTGGGGATTTATTCAAAATTGAAGGCATACTGAACCAGCATGGCTACTACAGCGTCTTGCAGTGGCATGCTATAACATCCATATTGCGTTTAGTTGGACCATCATTTATTTTTCAACAGGACAATGACCCCAAACACATCTCCAGGCTGTGTAAGGGCTATTTGACCAAGAGGGAGAGTGATGGGGTGCTACGACCTGGCCTCCACAGTCACCAGACCTGAACATAATCAAGATGGTTTGGGGTGAGCTGGACCGCAGAGTGAAGGCAAAAGGGCCAACAAGTGCTAAGCATCTCTGGGAACTCCTTCAAGATTGTTGGAAGACCATTTCCGGTGACTACCTCTTGAAGCTCATCAAGAGAATGCCAAGAGTGTGCAAAGCAGTCATCAAAGCAAAAGGTGGCTACTTTGAAGAGCCTAGAATATAAGACATATTTTCAGTTGTTTCACACTTTTTGTTAAGTATATAATTCCACATGTGTTAATTCATAGTTTTGATGCCTTCAATGTGAATGTACAATTTTCATAGTCATGAAAATACGGAAAAATCGTTAAATGAGAAGGTGTGTCCAAACTTTTGGTCTGTACTGTAGGTGCCTTGGGGGGTCTAGTTTCCAAAATGGGGTCACTTGTGGGGGAGCTCCAATGTTTGGGCACACAGGGACTCTCTAAATGCAACATGGTATCCGCTAATAAATTGAATGGAAAATCGGCTCAAATTGTTAGCGGACACCATATTGTGTTTGGAGAGCCCCTGTGTGCCCAAACATTGGAGCTCCCCCACAAGTGACCCCATTTTGGAAACTAGACCCCCCAAGGCACCTATCTAGATGCATAGTGAGCACTTGAAACCCCCAGGTGCTTCACAAATTGATTCGTAAAAATGAAAAAGTGAAAAAAAAACACTTTTTCATTATTATGAATCAATTTGTGAAGCACTTGGGGGTTCCAAGTGCTCACTATGCATCTAGATAGCTTCCTGGGGGGGTCTAGTTTCCAAAATGGGGTCACTTGTGGGGGAGCACCAATGTTTGGGCACACAGGGACTCTCCAAATGCAACATGGCGTCCGCTAACAATTTGAGCCGATTTTCCATTCAATTTGTTAGCGGACACCATGTCGCGTTTGGAGAGCCCCTGATGTGCCTAAACAGTGGAGCTCCCCCACAAGTGAACCCATTTTGGAAACTATACCCCTCAAGGATTTTATTAAGGTGTATAGTGAACATTTTGAACCCAGAGGTACGACACAGAATTTGATAACATTAGGTCATCATATTGAATAAGTTCTCATTAGTCTTGAGCGCAAGTGCTCGCTACTTGAGTTTGCATCGGGTCCTCAGGTATGCACCATGTACAGCATGTGCTCGAGTGACATGCTCGAGTCCCTGCTCCGCATGTTTCATGGTTATTAGACACCCCAAAAAAAACATGCGGGGATCGCTCGGGCATGGCAGGCAATCCCCGCAAAGTTTTTTTGGCCACGAAGCATATGGGGCTTAGACTCGAGCATGTCACTCAAATACCCAAGATACTCAATACATACCATAGTACCTGATGCAAACTCAAGTAGCGAGCACTTGTGCTCAACACTAGTCGCCATATCGTCATCTTTTTTTCTTACTTTTGAAAAAAATCCCAACCCCATCACAACGCTAACCCCAAACCCAGCCCTAACCCTAGCCCAACCCTAACCCGAGAGTTTATTTTTACACTGTTCCATGTGCGGTATAAGTGATTAGACGACTTTATTCTTTGGGTTGGTGTGATTACAGCGATGCCAGAATCATATGGGGTGTTTATGACTGACAGCTGTCACACACTAAAAGACGCATTTTTTGTAAAATCTAGTTTTTGCATCGCCATATTTTGAGAGCTATAATTTTTCCAGATTTTGGCAGACAGTCATGTGATGGCTCGTTTTTTGCGGGATGAGTTTACGTTGTTATTAGTGCCATTTTCAGGCACGTGACATTTTTTCATCGCTTTCTATTCCGATTTTTGGGAAGCAGAATAAACAAAAACCAACAATTCAGGAATTTTTTTTTTGTTTTTTTTTATTCTGTTCCGCGTGTGGTAAAATTGATATGGCAGCTTTATTCTTCAGGTCAGTACATTTACAGCGGTACCACATTTGTATAGTTTTTCTATGTTTTGCACTTTTACATAATAAAAGCAATTTTAGAGAAAAAATTATTTTTTAGCATAGCTTTATTCTGAGAGCTATAACTTTTTTATTTTTCTGCTGATGGAGCTGTATCGTGGCTTGTTTTTTGCAGGATGAGATGACGTTTTCAGCGGTATCATTTTTATTTATATTTGTCTTTTTGATTGCGTGTTGTTCCATTTTTTGTTTGGCAATATGGTGATAAAGCATTGTTTTTTGCTTCGTTTTTTTTATTTTATTTTCACCGTGTTCACTGAAGGGGTTAACTAGTGGGACAGTTTTATAGGTCAGGTTGTTTCAGACGCGGCCATACCAAATATGTGTACTTTTATTGTTTTTTTTTTTGTTTTTTTTATAATAATATTTATTGATGGGTACATTATATTTTTATTTTTGGGGGATTATTTTTTATTTTTATTTTTTTTAGATTTTTGCAATTTTTTTTTTATTTTTTTTTACTTTCTGATAGTTTCTATACTTTATTACTTTGTCCCACTATGGGACTTTCACTTTTTTTTCTCTGATCGCCTGCATGGCACAGGAATGCAGCACCATCCCTGTGCCATGCAGGCTGCCAGCGCTGGACAGGGAGAAGATTGTTTGGAGATGCACTGCGCATGTCCAAAAAATCTTCCTGCTGTCTGGTGACCCGGATGTTGTCATGACGACATTGGGTCGTCATGGCAACATCCTGGAAGCCACGGCAGACAGCGCTGGAAGCCGGAAGAGGAGGTGAGTATCTGCGATCACCTCCCCTTTCCACCGCAATGCTGCGATTGACTTCGATCGCAGCATCGCGGGGGTTAATGTGCTGGGAGCGGTGCGTGACTGCTCCCTGCACATAGTACCGGGTGTCAGCTGTGACAATCAGCTGACACCCGGCGGCGATCGCGCCCGCACAGCCTGTGTGCGCGCGCGATCGCCATGACGTACTAATACGGCTCTGGCTCTTAAGTCCCAGGGCACAGATGCGTATTAGTACGTCAAATGTTGTTAAGGGGTTAAGGTAACAAAAGTTAGGACCCACTACGAGGTTTGCCGTGACGTGGCAGTGGGCTTCATACAGTCCGATCAGAATTTTAAACTAAGAACCTCATGTTCAGTTATACATATTTTTGCCGAGATGTGTTAGATCAATGTATGATTTTTGGAGGTGCTGTCCATGCTCTTTTTTTTCAGTGTATTGCTCCACAAATCTTGCCTTTAAGGAAAAGTGTCAAGAAGAAAGACATTTTTTTGAAAGAAAGCCATGGAAAGTTCCATTTGCAATTTGGAAAAAGCCATGTAGTGGACACAGCTAGCATGAGGAAGAAGGTCCTCTAGTCAGATGAGACCAAAGTAGAACTTTTTGGACTAAATGCAAAATGCTATGTGAGGCAGAAAACTAACTCTGCACATCACCCTGAAAACAACTGTCAAGCATGGTGGTGGCAGCATCATTCTGTGAAGAGGTTTTTCTTTACCAGGGACAGGGAAGGTGGTCAGAGTTGATGGGAAGATGAATGGAGCTAAATACAGGGCAATCCTGGAAGAAAAACCTGCTATAGACTGCAAAAGACTTGAGCATGGGGCGTGGGTTCACCATCCAGCAGGACAATGACCCTAAGCATACTGCCAGAGATACAATGGATGGTATAGATCAAAGCACATTCATGTTTGTGAACGGCCCAGTCACAGTCCAGACCTAAATCCCATTGAGAATCTGTGAAAAGACTTTTAAATTGCTGTTCACAGACGTCTCCATCCAATCTCACTGAGATAGAGCTGATTTTCAAAGAACAATGTGGAAAAATGTCACCTATAGATGTGCAAAGATGATAGAGACATACCCCAAAGACTTGCAGCAGTAATTGCAGTGAAAGGTGGTCCTACGAAATATTGATTCAGGGGGGCAAAATACAAACACACATCACAATTTTCAGATTTATATTTTTTAAAATGATATAAAACCATGTATCATTTCCTTTACACTTTGCAAGTACTTGCTTCTTTGTGTTGGTATATCACATAAAATAACATAAAATCCAACTAAAATATATTTCAATTTGTGGGTGTAAAAAAAGGGTGGAAAAGTTTCATGAGGTATGAATACCATTAAAAGGCACCGTATATATGTATAGATATACAGAGCTATATAGATATGTGTTTTACAACGGTTACTCTGTTTCGAGTTGTAGGAGCGCCCTGTTTTTCGTCCTTTAGACCATGAGAGAGAAAAAAAAGATCAAAAGTAGAGAATTTATCTACAGGGATATAATCAGAAACATATGTTAAGTCAGGGGTCTATCCAGTATTGGTATTCAGGGGTTAATCCAGAGAATTAGTAATACTTAAGGCAGGTCAGAATATTAGGTCACAATATCATATCAAAGGAATGTAGCAAAAGAGCAAAGTGTTTCCTTTGGCATTCAATAACTATGAAAAACTTTCTACAGTACCAAAACTGTATGCTAATAGTGTAAAGTTGGTTTAATGGACACATTCATTATAAATGATATAGCAACGATCCAAATAATTACTTTTTATAGCATAACCTGACCACTTAAATTTAATCTGTTAGCAGGTCTTTGCTACCCCATTTGAAAACAGCATTGTGTAAGGGCAGAGATACTGATTCCAGTGATGTATCAATTACTGGGCTGCTTGCTGTTTTGTAATAAAATCACTGTATTGTCTGCTGCAGATCTATCACTTCTCTGAATGCTGAACTCTGTATAGCCCCACCCACACCATTGATTGACAGCTTCTTGTGTACATTATGCATAGGCAGAAAGCTGCAATCAATGGGGAGGAGAGGCTATGCAAAGCTCATCAATATGGATGCCTACATTGTGGCAGGTTTATTAGTCCTCTATTCATAATCTCCTGCTGATAAAATAGTGATTTTATCAAAACTACGGCAAACAGCCCTGTAAGTGACTCATTGCTGAATTCATGGTCTCTGTCTTTAAATTATGCTGCTCTCAGATTAGGAGGCATAAAGCAGGTGATAAATTCCCATTAAGCATCAGTGAATCGGCAAAAAAGGTTTAGTCAGAGATTCAGGTTGAAAGTCTTCCCAATTTCCCAGAAAGTCTGTACACACTGTACACTACCTCAAGGAGCATTTCTCATCAGTACTTCTTCAGGGTGTGTCATTCAAACACAATGGCAAATTTTAAATAGGTTATTCCTAAAGTCACACATTGTTGGGTGGCTGATAGAACCAATGGTTACCGATGCATGGGCACTATCACATCTACAGTAATCAGAGCTCTGCTTTCACAAAAATTAGCAACTATGCTCAAGTGCAAGTGTGGTGCCCCTGAGGGTTCAGTCGCCACAGAGGTACTGCATCTCACCCAGAGGTGTGGTATCTCACTCTCAGGTAAGGATAGAGTGCTGCCCGGGACCCTAACACCTGCATCCAACACTACACTACTCCAGACCAGCTGGAGGGGCAAGATGTGTCGCACTTCCTGCTGAGCCCTGACCCTGGTTGGAGTGGGGGGAACCAAAGTAGGGGGAGCCATGTAGTGGGTGTGGGTGGAGGACGTAGATCAGGGGAGCACTTGTTAGAAGTGATATTAAAGAGGGAACCTTCTTGGAAAGACAAGCCAGTCAGTCAGTGGAGTCTGAGAGGGAGCAGGAGCTCTGAAGGAGCTCTGCTCGGGAGGAGGGCCTGAGAGAGAGGCCCAAGACTGAGAAGGAGAGAAGAGCAGCAGAGAGGCTCCAGGAATGTGAAAGGGATTCCAGGGGTACGGACAGTGCTGGAGACCACCCATACGCCCGAATCTGCCAGGTGGTGGAGGGATCGAGCCACAGAGGGGACCAGCCCCTAATCAGTGAGAATTACAACGTTCAACTGGAAACTGGAGGCTTCTGTACTTTCAGGGTGCAGTTGCCACATCCGCACTCAGGTCGCCAAAAAGGTAACCACATAGGATCCAGGGAACTCCAGGTTGCCCAGAAAGATCCGAGGATACCGGACCGGCTTGGGACATTGTTTGGCGAGGCGCAGGGCAAGAAGGGTGAGGGCCAGCGCAGAAAGATGGCTGAGAAGGTCATATAGAGCGGGGTCCTGTCAGGCACTCTTGAAACACCTGGGAGTTTGCTGAACCCCTGCCTGGTGAACGCAGCGCGACGTGGGAGGCTGTAGGCTGGACAGTGCAACCTGAGGAACTTAACAACTGTGAGTAAACTCTGAAGACTGCACCCCACTGTCTCTGTGAAGTTATTGGTGTGCCGTCACCCCCTGCACTACACCGCAACATCCATAACATCTCAGCACAGCCCTGGAGCTAGCTCTTCCTGTGGAGAGCTAAACCATCTCTGCTGCATTTACACCAGCTCCAGAGGACCTGCTCCGCAGCGGCGGCTCCCTTTAGCCGCATACCACAGGTGGCATCACGAACTGTATATAAAAACTATAAATCCCCTGTAAATATCCCCTTTTGATTGACCGCCCTGGGTCACGGACCGGGTCACCGCCACTGTGACATCTCCCCGAGCAATGACCGGCCCGGCATCGAGTACCCCACGGCCCAGGGGGCACATCACAAGCATATCATGCAGTACCTCTGGCCTGCACAGACGCAAAGAGATCCCGGCAAAGAAGAGCAAAATTTGAAAAATGGAAGCGAGGATTAGACAGACTGTAAATGGAAACAGCATTTTTTCCCCTTTCTGGATATGAAATGTACAGCACTTGGTAGTGAAATAATATGAGTATACTTTACTAATAACACTACAGTAAATTTTAAGTTTACTCATTTTACATCTAATGAATAGGGAACATTTTTTTCTGCAGTTTCTTCCCTGACAATATGCATATTTATCCTACATTGGTAGCAAAATATTATAAACCTTTCTAATTCCTATGACATTTTGTAATTGAGATGTCATCTGCTCTATGTATTTCCATCTCCGTGCTAGCTGAACAACTCCCATGTACTTTAGCACTGCCTTGGGATTCCTATGCCCTAAAAAGTTGGAAGCACAGATGTGTAATAGCAAATCTGCCAAAGTTATTAATAGCTGAGTGCCGCCCTAACATGCCGTCATCGTGATAATGGGTCTGAGGACTGCCAGGGTGCTGACTTGCCATGCTGGAGCACTGATTGGGATAAATCAGAGAAACTAATGTAAAATATCCCTATAAATATACCTTCTTCTGCAAGTATGTCCTATATGGTTTTATTCTGTATGCTTTCTACTAACTCCTTTTGTAAAAACATGCACCCTGATATATAATTGTTCTTGCAAGATCCCTTTGTATAGAAAAGTGGATATGTAAATGTACATATTTACATAATATGTAAATGAGCTGTTAACATCTATGGGCCGGACACAGATTTCCCTGAGAATCGGCCTCCAGAGATTATTTTAAATGAAGGAACATTACCAGTGTGAGACATGTAATGACTGACAGTCTGCTCTCCTGATCTACATGTCTCACATTGGTAACGATCACTTTAATTTAAAATAATCTCTAAAGGTTGATTCTTATGCAGATCATTGTCCGGCCCATAGATCTTAACAGCTCATTTACATATTAAAAAAAATGTGAATTTCTCTGGAATAAGACATCAGATTGCCGATACCAAGATATAATTTTATTCAGCTTCCTAAGACCTACTTGTCCATAGAGATAGGATTGATCCTCCTTTAATTAATTTGCTCTAAAATATATTTAATTGATCAGATGATTTAATTTCTGAAGTGGGACTGTGTCATTGTTTGTTAGTGCTGTTAAATTAAGATGAAATAATAATCCTTCTCAAGTTGTTCATTAGAGGTTTTGGTAAATTCTGTTTTTCAGATTTAATCCCCAAAAGAATTGCCATTGAGTAGAGTTTATTGTAATTTTCAGAGACAATTTTGCATTAATGAATTGTTACTAATTTATAACGCACTAACACAGTATGTTTGAAACCAATAATAAAACATGAAGACAAATGAGAAAAAAAGAAATTAAATGGTTTCATGAAAAATATGTTACAGTTTCTGTAAATTAAGTCGTTGATTCACATTTTGGAAAATAGAGAGTAGATTATCTGATATTAATACATGAAATTGTTACAAGTTTAAATAAATTAGTTCAGGAAAAGTTTACTAGTTTCTCATTATTCCAGGGCCATAGACATCTAACAACTATTTATAATTTAATCCAAAAACAAGATTTTTTTTTTTAATTTGAAAGAGAGATGCACCTGAACATTTAAAGGGCTTGTCTACCACTTAATCAATTCAGGTACCCAAAGAAAATGAATGCATATTCACCTCCCACAGTGGCACCGTTCCACCGATTTCTGTTCTTCTGTTCCCAGTGTGTGAAGTGACCTTATTGTGTCACATGACCATTGCAGCCTATCAGCGGCTGCTGACCGGATGCAACCTTTTCTATTTTGTCAGAGCTAAGCATTCTCATGGAATGATTGATGAGCTGCAGTAGTCATAAGACACAACAATGTGACCGTCACCCACCAGGAATAGCAGCACCGACTTTCCTAGAATGATGTTGCTGCAAGATGTAAGTACAGTGGCTTGCGAAAGTATTCACCCCCCTTGGCTTTTTTGTTACATTACAACCTGTGTTTAAATATTTATGTAATCCGATTTGTGTGTGATGCATCAGCACTAAATAGTCTAAGTTGGTGAAGTGATAAAAATATAGGCATGATTTAAACTTATGTGATCAAATAGCTAAAAATTGGAATGTGCATATGTATACACCCCTTTTGCGATGAAGCCCCTAAAAATGTCCGGTACAACCAATTGCCTTCATAAGTCACATGTTTAGTGAAAAGAAGTCCACTTGTGTACAATCTAAGTGTCACATGGATTGCCAGTATATACACTTTGCCTTTTCTGAAAGGCCACAGAGGCTGCAACACCATTAACTAGAGGCACCACTAACCAAACACCATGAAGACCAAGGAGATCTCCAAACAAGTCAGGGACAAAGTTGTTGAGAAGTACAAGTCAGGATTGGTTTTTAATAAAAATATCCCAATTTCTGATGATTGCCCTGAGCACCATCAAATCCATTATCATCAAATGGAAAGAACATGGTACCACACCAAACCTGCCAAGAGAGGGCGCCCACCAAAACTCTCAGCCCTCACAATAAGGGCATTAATCAGAGAGGCAGCACAGAGACGAAAGGTAACCCTGAAGGAGCTGCAGAGTTCCCAAGCAGAGACTGAAGCATCTGTCAATACAACCACAATAAGCCGTACACTCCATATAGGTGGCCTTTACGGACGAGTGGACAGAAAAAACTTTATTTACACAAAAAAATTGTAAGGTTCATTTTGAGTTTGCCAAAAGACATGTGGGAGACTCCTTAAATGTATGGAGGAAGGTGCTATGGTCAGATGAGACCAAAATGTATCTGGCGCCAAACTACACAGCTCATCACCCCAAGAACACCATCCCTACAGTGAAACATGGTGGTAGCAGCATCGAGCTGTAGAGACGATTTTTTGGCAGCAGGGACAGTGATAATGGTCCAAGCCGAGGGGAAGATGGGTGGTGAAAAATACAGAGATATTCTTGAGCAAAACCTGTTTCAGTCTGTCAGTGATTTGAGACTGGGCAGAAGTTCATCTTCCAACAAGACAACGACCCAAAGCATACTGCTACAGCAGCACTCAAGTGGTTTAAGGGGAAATGTTTAAATGTTTTGAAGTGGCCTAGTCAAAGCCCAGACTTTAATCCAATCCAATTGAGAATCTATTGTTAGACTTGAATATTTATGTTCACCTGAGGAAACCATCTAATTTGAAGGAGCTGGAGCAGTTTTGCCTTGAGGAATGGCCAAAAATCCCAGTGGCAAGATGTGGAAAGCTCATAGAGACTTAACCAAAGCGACTTGCAGCAGTAATTTCAGAAAAAAGAGGCTTTAAAAAGTGCTGACTTTAGGGGCTGAATAGTTATGCAATCTGAAGTTTTCAGTAATTTTGTCCTGTTTGTTGTTTGCTTCACAATAAAAAGAAAAACAAATATTCAAAGTTGTAGACATGTTTTTTACATTAACTCATGCAAACCCTAAAAAAAACAGTGGAATTCCAGGTTGTGAGGTAGCGAAGCATAAAAAATACCAATGGAGTGCATACTTTTGCAAGACACTCTATTGATTTTATTTTCTATGGAGCCCTGAATTCATTACGCTGGGGTTGTCCAGTAGTGGTTAACCCCTTTGATAAGGATCTGTCATTGAATTACATACATAAAAGGGGTTGTCCATGACTTTAACACTGATGGCCTATCCACTAGATAGGTACTCAATGTCCGATTGTTGGAGGTATGGTACCCAGCACCCAGGCCGATCAGCCATTCCTGGTGTTGTCTAAGGCAGGAATGACTCAGTTACAGAACTGCACAGCTTTGTCGACTGTAGAGTGGCCTTGGCCTGATCCTGCACATCTGCCGCCGATACCGGAAACAGCTAATCGACAGTGGTGTTAGGTGTCGCAGCCCTACTGATCAAACACTGATGACCTATTCTAAGGAAAGATCATAAATGTTAAAGTTCTGGACAACCCCTTTACTAAATATATTTGTTTTACACTGGTGTATTTTCTTTGAAAATCAAAGCCAGAATAGCTGTATAATCCTTATTAGGATGAGTATTTTATGTCTTCAACGAAGGAGTGAGAGTGCTCAGGAGTTGAAGTGTATGTAGTCTCCGCCCACCCTGCGTGATTGACAGCTGCAGCTTGTACTGAATTGGGGGAACACTGAAGAGCTCTCAGTCATGCTTGGTGGGCGAAGATTGAGTTTAAATTGTAAGAAAAGATTATTTAGCCACATGGCTTTTCAAAGATGCCAACCCCATCCGGCCTAAGTCATCTATCCATGTGGGGGACACTGCCATTTTACCTTCCAGCAGCCTGCTACTTCAGTTTTTAATGAATACTGGTTTTCTGTAAATGTTAAGAAAACTCTTTAAGGGAACCTTTCTGCAGATTTTTGCTATTTAATCTGAGGGAAGCATGAGGTAGAGACTGAGACACTGATTTCAGTGATGTGTCACTTTTTAGGCTTTGTGCTGTTGTATACATTGTTTTATCAGCAGGAAATAATCAATACCGGACTAGGTGTCCTCTTGAATCGTGGTCCAACTATGCCCTCAGAACTGATTAGCAGCTTACTGTCCATAAACAATATACACAGAAAGCTGCTAATAAGGAGTGTGAGTGGGGTCAGCTTTCTGAGCACTGCTACATCTACAAACTCTGATTTTATCACAACTGTGGCACCCATTAAACTAAGTGATACACACGTGGTCAAAATTGTTGGTACCGCTCGTTTAATGAAAGAAAAACCCACAATGGTCACAGAAATAACTTGAATCTGAAAAAAGTAATAATAAATTAAAAATCTATGAAAATGAACAAATGAAAGTCAGACATTGCTTTTCACCCCTACTTCCACAGATTTTTTTGAAAAATTAAACTCATGAAATAGGCCTGGACAGAAATGATGGTACCCTTAACTTAATATTTTGTTGAACAACCTTTTGAGGCAATCACTGCAATCAAATGCTTCCTGTAACTGTCAATGAGACTTCTGCACCTCTCGACAGGTATTTTGGCCCACTCCTCATGAGCAAACTGCTCCAGTTGTCTCGTATTTGAAGGTTGCCTTTTCCAGACGGCATGTTACAGCTCTTTCCAAAGATGCTCAATAGGATTTAAGTCAGGGCTCATAGAAGACCATTTCAGAATAGTCCAATGTTTTCCTCTTAGCCATTCTTGGATGTTTTTAGCTGTGTGTTTTGGGTCATTATCCTGTTGCAAGGCCCATGACCTGCGACTAAGACCAAGCTTTCTGACAATGGGCAGCACATTTCTCTCTAGAATCCCTTGATAGTCTTGAGATTTCATTGTACCCTGCAAAGATTTAAGACACCCTGTGCCAGATGCAGCAAAGCAGCCCCAGAACATAACAGAGCCTCCTCCATGTTTCACAGTAGGGACAGTGTTCTTTTCTTTATAGAAAATTCAAAATTGTAGTTTGGCAAATTCCAGTCTGGCTTTTTAATGATTTTTTTTGAACAATGGTGTTCTCCTTGGTCGTCTCCCATGAAGTCCACTTTGGATCAAACAACAACCGATGGTGCGATCTGACACTGATGTTCCTTGAACATGAAGTTCACCTTTAATCTCTTTAGACGTTATCCTGGGCTCTTTGGTTACCATTTGTACTATCTGTCTCTTTGATTTGTCATCAATTTTCCTCCTGCAACCACATCCAGGAGGTTGTCTGCAGTTCCATGGATCTTAAATTTCTGAATAATATGTGCAACTGAAGTCAAAGGAACATCAAGCTGCTTGGAGATGGTCTTATAATCTTTACCTTTAACATGCTTGTCTATAATTTTCTTTCTAATCTCCTGAGACTACTCTTTCCTTTGCTTCCTCTGGTCCATGTTGAGTGTGGTACACACCATGTCACCAAACATTACAGTGAGTATCTGTAGCCCTATATACAGGCCCACTGTATATAGTGGACCTACAGTAGCTTGATTAAACATGTCCCTTTTGGCACATTATTTTCAGGGGTACCATCATTTCTGTCCAGGCCTATTTCATGAGTTTCATCTGGCTTTCATCTGTTCATTTTCATAGACTTTTAATTTATTATTACTTTTGTCAGATTCAAGTTATTTCTGTGACCATTGTGGGTTTTTCTTTCATTAAACGAGGGGTACCAATAATTTTAACCACGTGTGTACATCGCTGGAATAAGAGTATTTTGTTCTACATTACGCCGCTCTCAGATTAAGTAGTAAAGTCCTGGCAACAGATTCCCTTTTATGCATGATGGGGAGATGCAGCTGCAACATCTTTTCCTGGGCATGCGAGACTGCATGCTATGAGGGAGGAACTCTTGTATTACACGAGGGAATGCTCACCTACTTGGAAAGCATAGCGAGAGCATTTACAGAAAAGTTATAAAATGAAGCCGAACACGCACTGTACTACATCTTCCAATGGCTAAGGATGGAATGAGATCTGAATTGTAGCAATGTGGACATCTTAACTTCATGGACATTTGATGTATGTAATTTTGGGTTGGACAGGAGCCACTTTAATTCACAGCTCCTACATCTCTGCACTTTTTCAATACATTTAATGCACAGTGTTGATTTACGACCAGACTTGGCATGGCAGAAATGTTAACCTTGAGCTGCTTTGTACAGTATGTATCTTCTTATAAGAATGCAGACATACACATAATGCAAATATTTAAGATGTTGTACCTCACTAGTAATGCTTTCTGAAAATTATTTTGTTCTTATGCATGTTTTTTTATGGAAACAGATTATTTGCCACTAAATATGTGCAATAACTGAAAAAGGTATTACTGATATTAATAAGTTCCCTTCTCGGATTACCTTACATTAGCCTGTCTATAGACAACGTGGCAGACCTCTGTAAATTAGGGCATGATACCCTGACAAAATTATAGTGGTGTAACTGCTTCTAACTAAATAAAAAGTCACCCAAAGTGCCAAACACGAGAGCTGTTAATAAAGCTCGTCAGCAGCACTTAGAAGGATCATGTGATGATCCATGGAGTACATGTCATATGAGCTTTATAAAAGCTGCTTGCTGGCTCGGTCGTAGGATACAACATGTGACTCTTAAAACCTCCAAAGTGCTGTTTATTCTGCCCTTGAATAGTGCTCCTTAGCGGGTATTTATTGGGTCTGACTTTAGTAGCAAGTTTAACTCACTTTCAATGATCTCATTTCAATAGATCTGTCATTGCATCAGGGGAAGAGGGCTTTTAAATAAAAAAAGTCTGAGCTATAGGATCCTAATATATTACCAGAACCAACAGTGGCTATAAAAAGTCTCTCTCGATTTGGAGGGTCTTAGCCTGTCATCTCATTAAGCAGACAGACAATTGATTTTAATTAAAACTAAGTTATGTATTATTTTTATTGTGGTGTTAGTGCAAATGAAACGTATCACTACCAGATTACAACTGATTGATATTTTTTATGTTAAAAAGGGAACTATAAATGTTGTATGTATAATTATACCAAAGGGCTACAAAAATCTCTCCCATCATCTGTTCATACCTAGAACTATAACTATAAAAATGGGCATCGTTTATGTCCAGGAGAAAGAAGAATGTTTCAGCACCATCCAAGAATTGGATTCTTTACTGTGACAGTAGTAAAAGTTTTGTACTTTCTTCCTTGGAAAGTTATCATTGTTATTAGATAGTACTGAAAGATTAAAAGGGTTCTTGATAATAATAATAATAATATTGCAAGTTAGGGTTGCTTGATTCCCAAAGAAGGGAATTCCAAGGATTTGTGGATTCTAACATGAGAAAAGCTGGCTCAGGAGGGTGTTTAAATGACTCTATTTTTGGACTCTGTAAAATAATCTTACCAAACAAGTATGCATCTTATAGTCCTGAGGAAATTCTTTGCAATAGAGGAGAACAGTGACAAAGTGTCCTTACCGAACACTGAGACAACTATACCCAACAAGTATCAACTTGATCATTGCAGGACAAGAGAGCAAGTGGCCATCACTAAAGCACCAATAATGCAGGTTCTATTTAAAGGGTCCATTTAGGTGATCAGTCACATGTCTAGAAAGAACTTAAAAATGTGGTGATGTATACCCAGTATGTAGGCTGCATCATAACTAGAGATGAGCGTTGTTCTACTCGAACTGTTCGCCAATCTCAAATTCGAGCTGTTTTGGGCGGTGTTCGAGCCGTTCGGCGAACACGAACAATTTGAGAAAAATTCGGCTGTTCGAGGTTATGTTCGATAACTGTTCGTGCACCAAAATCATAACTGGATTTTTTCTCAGTAATGATGAAAATTAATGTTAATACGCAGTTTGAGTGTACAGCGGGGTGGGGGGAGGGGCAGGGGATGGATCTCTGCAGGAACAATGAAGATCTCCATTTTTTTTTCTCTTTCCCGCATTTACAGTGGGGAGGTGCAATCTGTCAGCCTATCAGCAGCGCACACACGGAGCGAAGTGCTTTTTTTCACACAAGCAAGGGCATGTGTCATTGGCAGTGTATGTCACATGTCCTTGCCCTATAAGACCAAGCCATTTTCCCCGTCGCCACCATTTTCTCACTGATGCAGCTGCGTGTTAGACGGCACCGCTGTTGCTGTGTGCGCTATACCTTGTTAATTTCAAGCCAATTTTCGCACAAATATACAGATAGCTTGGGAGTAGGGAATAGTTGTGATTGCAGTCCTTTTAAGGACTAGGTTACAGCATTTCCTACGACTTTTATCAGGCAGGTCTGTGCTCTTAAATAGATAGGTTGTGGGAGTAAAGACTAATTGTAATTGGAGTCGTTTTCAGGACTAGGTTACATCAGTTCCTATCAGTTTTTGCCAGGCAGGTCTGTGCCAGTGCTGTGCAAGTTTTTTTCACAGCATTTGGCTGAATCTAGCAAAGCTAATCCTTTTTGGCCTATTGCAGAGTGTGTTAGTCAGTGGAGTAGCCTATCTGTGTTGCAAGATATGCCACCTGTGTATAGAATACCAATTTTTTTACTGCACCTAGTGAAGTAAAATCTTTTGGGCATAGCATCATTCTATTAGTCCATCTATACTGACCTCCATCAGGTTGCAAACTGAATATATTTTTTTCTGCATCTACCTCTGAAAAAATATTGGGCTTCTAGCTGTGTGTGGGTCTTGTTCTATTAATCCATCTATACAGACCTCCATCAGGTTGCAAACTGAATATAATTTTTTTCTGCATCTAGCTCTGAAAAAATATTTGGCCTTCTAGTAGTGTGTGGGACTTTCTCTGTTAGTCCATCTATACTGACCTCCATCAGGTTGCAAATTAAAAATAATTTTTATCTGCATCTACAGTACCTCTGAAAAAATATTTGGGCTTCTAGCTGTGTGTGGGACTTGTTGTATTAGTCCATCTATACTGACCTCCATCAGGTTGCAAACTGAATATATTTTTTTCTGCATCTACCTCTGAAAAAATATTGGGCTTCTAGCTGTGTGTGGGACTTGTTGTATTAGTCCATCTATACTGACCTCCATCAGGTTGCAAATTGAATATAATTTTTTTCTGCATCTAACCCAGCCAATAGTTTTGGCCTAATACCACAGTTTGGCCACTCAGCTCTGCTCGGTTACCATCCATTGTTTTTTTGTGCAAACAACTCCAGAGTTGTGAATTAGTTAACCACCAAAATGAGTGGAAAAAGGCCTGCTGCTGGTGGAAAGGGGAATAGGCGTGTTGGGAAGGGGAAAAAAGGTTGTGTCCGTGGGGTAGGTGTTAAAGCAACAGTAACATCTGCAGAAGAAAGACCATCTTCCAGCCAAACTAAAATGTCTACTTCTTTTAGCGGACAATGTGATAAGATCCCTTTCTTACGGCCACGCCAATCGCTACAAATTCCAGATGAGGCACAAAAACAGCAGGTGCTTCAACGGATATCAAGTGCTCCTTTAAGTGGGCTCTCCTCCACATCAACTTCAACATCACAAATACTCCAGTCCTCAAAGGTGTCACCCAAATCGCACTTGCTTCCTCACAGCTCCCAAATCTCCAGCTGCCCGTCTGAGTATGAGGTAGAACAGATGGTTGAGTCTGCAGAGCTGTTTACTCATACTATAGCCTGGGAATCAGAGGTCGACTCCAGCGCTTCTGTGAATCCAGACGAGGAAATGATCTGAACTGATGCCCAGAATCTTTATGAGTCGGATCCAGGACCAGACGCAGAAGGTTCTGACCATAATGTAGACCCTCATTCCCAAACTGTAACTCCTGTTGGTGGAGACAATGAAGAAGACGATGATAAGACTCAAATACCTGATTGGAGCGACAACTTTAGTTTTTTGTCAGGGCAGGAACAGGTTGGCTCTGAGGACGACGGGTGTGATAACACACAGGGTGATGATGATGAGGTTGGAGATCCCACTTACTGTCAACCCACAGTCAGCCAAGAGATGAGGTCAGCAGAGGAGGTGGAGGAAGATGCTAGTGACGACGAGGTCAGGTTGCGCCTTCCTGGACAGAGACGTAGTACTGGAAGCACGTCAACAACTGCATCCTCAAACACAACTCTGCCTCTCACCACAAGTCGTGGTGGCTCTTCAGGTCGCATGGGTGCTAAGCCTTGCATAGCCTGGGCATTTTTTCAGATCGATAAAGATGACCCAACTCGTGTTATCTGTAACATTTGTCAGCAAAAGCTAAGTAGAGGCCAAAAAATACATAGTTTGAGTACTTCATGCATGAACCGGCACATGGACATGAAGCATAAGTTGCAGTGGGAAGCTCAGTGTGCTACAATGCGGCCTAGCCGGCCGGGCCAACCACCGTCTGCCATATCTTGTGCATCCGCGGCCTCTTCATCCTCTGTGACTGGGGGGACAGCAGTCACACCTGTTTTGGGGCACAGACCTGCCACCTCTTTACCCGCAACAGCCAGCGTGATTGGCAGGTCATCATTTTCTTTGGAGGTGGTAACACCAGCTGGTGTTGAGCACTGTCTGACATCGATAGCACCACATTTGGATCAAGGCAACCTAACATGTCCGCCTGCATCTTCCTCACAGACCGGCAGTTTGCCGGGGACACCCTTATCAACCCCGTCTAAGCACAATAGCCAGCCCTCGGTCCCTCAGATGTGGACAAGTAAAAGACCATTTCCTCCTAGCCATGAGAAAGCTAAGAGGTTGAATTTCACCATCTGCAAGCTCTTGGCTACAGAAATGCTGCCTTTCCGCCTGGTGGACACAGAGGATTTTCGAGACCTTATGTCCGTCGCAGTGCCCCAGTACCAGATGCCCAGTCGGCACTACTTCTCAAAGAAAGGTGTGCCTGCGCTCCACCAGCATGTCGCACACAACATCACCGCTTCTTTGAGAAACTCTGTGTGTGACAGGGTGCATTTCACCACAGACACTTGGACGAGTAGGCATGGACAGGGGCGTTACATGTCGCTGACTGGGCACTGGGTAACTATGGTGACAGCAGGACAAGGGGCTGCTGTCCAAGTCTTGCCGTCCCCACGAGTTGTGCGTCAATCCTCTTTATGTCAAAGTTCCTCCACTGCTTCTGCCTCCTCAACCTCCTCTCGGTCTTCCACCTGCACCCAAAGCCTGTCTGGTCATGCCACAAGCTTTCTAACTGCGCAGAAGGGATCCTGCACACCTCCTTACTATGCTGGCAGTAGGGCTCAACGTCATCAGGCGGTTTTTACATTGAAATGTCTGGGAAATGTGAGTCACACAGCTGAGGAGTTGTGGTCAGCTCTGGAGAACCAATTTCATGAATGGTTGTCTCCACTGGACCTGAAACCAGGGAAGGCCGTGTGCGACAATGCTGCAAACCTGGGTGCGGCCCTTCGCCGGGGCAATGTCACACACGTGCCTTGTATGGCTCACGTGTTGAACCTGGTTGTCCAGCAATTTTTAGCCCACTATCCCAGACTAGATGGCCTTCTGCAGAGGGCACGGTCGCTGTGTGCTCACTTCCGCCGTTCGCATCCCGCAGCTCAGCGACTTACATCTCTACAGAAGTCGTTGGGCCTGCCACTTCACCGGCTAAAATGCGATGTGCCTACCCGGTGGAATTCAACTCTGCACATGTTGCAACGACTGTGGCAGCACCGACAAGCCCTGGTGCAATACGTTCTGACGTATAGCCTGGGCCAACGAGATTCAGAGGTGGGGCAAATCACGCTGGAGGAGTGGTCTCAGATCAGGGACCTATGCACCCTTCTGCACAGTTTTGAAATGGCGACGAAGATGTTTAGTGCTGACGATGCCATTATCAGCATGACTATTCCGGTGATTTACATGCTGGAGCACATGTTAAACAGAATTCGGAGTCAGGTGGTGGCACAAGAGGAGGTGGAGGAAGTAGAGGAGGAGGAGTTGTATGCGGAAGGGCTAACATCTGCAAGGTCCAGACGGTCGGCAGCACCAAGGCGGCAGGCATGTGAGGGTGGGGGAGATGGTTTTACCAGGGCGCATGGTAGCAGCCAAACTAGTGAGGAAGGTGCAGGAGCCCAGGAAGAAGTGGAGGACGAACTGATGGAAGACTCATCAGATGAGGGAGACCTTGATCACATTTCTGTTGTGCGAGGTTGGGGGGAGAGGACAGAGGAAGGAAGCATGATTGTTACCTCGCCACCAACACAACAGGGACTTGGTGCTCCTGGATGCGCAACACACATGAGTGCCTTCTTGCTGCACTACCTGCAACATGACCCTCGAATTGTGAGAATTAGAAATAATCCTGACTACTGGGTTGCCACACTGTTAGATCCCCGGTACAAAAGTAAATTTGCAGAAATTATTCCTGCCATAGAAAGGGATGCACGCATGCAGGAGTATCAGCAGAGACTGTTGCAGAATCTTACATGTGCTTTTCCACAAAATACCAGTGGTGCACGTAGTGAATCTCACAGTTCCAACTTGCCAACCGTGGGACCGTCAAGTGTTCAGCACTCAAACCGTAACAGAACCACAGTATCTGCTGGTAACATCAATTTTGCGGAATCATTTCACCACTTTTTTAGCCCATCCTTTGCAAGGCCACAGGAGACAAGAAGTCTGACACATAGTCAACGCCTAGAGACGATGGTACAGGAGTATCTCCAAGTAAACATTGAAGCCACGACTGTGTCACTGGACCCTTGCTCTTTTTGGGCTTCCAATCTGGATAAATGGCCGGAGCTAGCCACTTACGCCTTGGAGATCTTGTCATGCCCCGCAGCCAGCGTTCTGTCTGAACGTGTGTTCAGCGCTGCTGGTGGTGTGCTGACAGATAAGCGCACGCGGCTCTCCACTGATAATGTAGACAGACTCACGTTCATAAAGATGAACAAATCATGGATCCGAAACAACTTTTCTACCCCTGTGTCATCCTGGGGAGAGTAAAAGCTTGATGATTGGTTAAAATCACCCTACCAACCGTTTTAAGCTTTCAAATTACTAATCATATTTATCTGTATCTTGGCTGGAAAATAATTTGGGCTTTGTAGCAGTGTGCAGCACTGATCCTATTAGGCCATCTATACTAAAGCTTCACCAGATTTAAAATTAATAATAATTTTTAGCTGCATCTAGCCCGGAAAATAATTTTGGGGCTCCGAGATGCGCAAGACACATAAGTGCCTTCTTGCTGCACTACCTGCAGCATGACCCTCATATTGTCAGAATTCGAAGTAATCATGACTACTGGGTTGCCACACTCTTAGATCCCCCAAACTTTTCGATCAACCTTTTCATTTTAATAAAGACCAAAAAAATGGTCATTTTTGAAATTATAAGCATTAGCAGGTTGTTAGAAACTGAAATCAAACAGTTTTCAACTCAAAACTTTATTCTAGGTGATGTTACATTTTCACATAGGACCCCTTGTTCGAAAGGAGCGTCTGAACTCTCTCGTCCATTGAATTTGTCAGGTTTTGGATGGTTTCTGCTTCAATTGTTTTGCATGAGGACAGAATACCCTCCCAGAGCTGTTGCTTAGATGTGAACTGCCTCCCGCCATCATAGACACTCCTTTTAATGATGCTCCAAAGGTTCTGAATGGGGTAGAGGTCAGGGGAGCATGGGGGTCACACCATAAGTTTGTCCCCTTTTATGCCCATATCAGCCAGAGATGCAGATGTTTTATGTGCAGCATGAGATGGTGCAATATCATGCAGAAAAATGATCTTGCTGTGAAATACACGGTTCTTCTTCTTGAACCATGGCAGGAAGTGCTGTTTGAGAAAATCCACATACATTATGGAGTTCATCTTTAGCGCCTTCAGGGATCCTAAAGGGGCCGACAATCTCTCTCCCCATGATTCCAGCCCAAAACATTACTCCACCTCCTCCTTGTTGGCGCTGTAGCCGTGTTTGCGTGGGGTGTCCATCAACCAGCCATCCTCCACTCCATCCATCTGGACCATCGAGCGCTGCACGGCACTCATCCGTGAACAAAACAGTTTTGAAATCAGTCTTCATGTAATGTTTGGCCCACTGGAGCCGTTTCTGCTTGTGTGAAGTGGATAGAGGAGGTCGACAGGATGGCGTATGCACAGCTGCAAACCTCTGAAGGACCCTGCATCTTGTTGTTCGGGGGACGTTGGAGGCACAAGCAGCTTCAAAAACTTGTCTGCTGCTATGACAAGGCTTTTTTGCCGCTGCTCTTTCAACCTGACGTAATTGCCTGTAGGAAAGAGTCCTCAATTTGCCCTTATCAGCACGCACACGTGTGTACTGTGAATCAGCTACATACTTCTTGATTGCCAAGACACTTCATCCTGATCATCGCACAATGTTGATTGTAGTCATGCCTTGACCTAAACACTCCACAATTTGTTGCTTCTCAGCAGCCGACACATCCTTTTTCTTTCCCATTTTGGCAGAAAATGTAGGCTGCTTAATAATGTGAGACAGCCTTGTTAAGTAGTCTTGCCTTTCATTGGACACACCTGCCAAACTAATTAGCACAGGTGTCTGCAATTGCTTACAGTGATATAAAGAGCCCTGACACACATCACCATCAATGAGTTTAACTGACAAACAAACAAATTCTTCCCTTATCACTCCTAAACACTTTTTGCATAATAATTTGGAACGCAGTGTACATGTGCTTTTCCACAAAACACCAGTGGTTCACGTAGTGAATATTACAGTTCTAACTTGCCAACCGTGGTCTGTATGGAGTTGTTCAATAAAGGGCCCAAAATTAAGATAACATAGATGGGAGAGGTCTCTATGAATAGGAATTCCTAAGTATTTGATACCCTGTGAGGGCCAGGCAAAGGGAAAGTTGGACTGGATGGAATCCTATATGGATTTGGGGAGGGAGACATCGAGGGCCTCAGACTTCGCTGCATTGATTTTAAAATTTGACCATGTAACAAAGTGATCTATTTCAGCCATAACAGCATGGATGGATATATGTGATTGAGTGATATATACTAGGACATCATCAGCAAATAGAGAGCACTTGTACTCGGTGCCTCCCACCTCAATCCACCTAATATTGGGGTTATGGCGAATTGATGAGAGCAGGTGCTCCATCACTAGGATGTATAAGAGAGGGGACAGAGGACATCCCTGCCTTGTCCCATTGGTGATTGTGAAAGGTGATGAAAATGTTCTGATGCACCCCCTGGGCCTTGGGACACCCGGAGCCGGACCCTTTTTGGTGGATGCTGGTGGTTGTAGTCTTCGTGGCGGCGACCCGGTTCCGTGGCTCAGGGTGGTCAAACCAGTGGCGGAACTATTTATGTGGTTTTGATGTTTAAATGTCCGACTACGCCACCCGTGGATTGCGGTCAGAGTGAACCGCCGCTGCAGGGCAGACCGCTGAGGCTGGTGTTGTGGGTGCAGCAGAGCGTAGCATAACTCCCCACGGGAGGAGTATAGCCTCAGGGCAGTGTATGCGGAGGATGGGGGTGATGGTGCAGGGCAGCAGCAGTAACGACACGGAGTCAGTGATGCAGTCCAGGGCCTTTACTCACAGTTCTTATTATCCAGACCACGTCTGCAGGTAACGGCTGCCCACGTCGTACTGTGCTCACCAGGTGAGGGGCTCAGACAACTCCCAGATAACTTTGGAGCGCTTCACAGGACCCCCTTTGTGTGTCCTTTGTCTGGCCTTTCTTACCAACCCTTCTGTCCGGCTGCCTCGGGCCTCCTCTTGGTAAACTTGGCGCCAGTTTCCCTGACCCTATGTGGTGCCTTCCTAGCGGGTGTAGCGAGGGGCTGCGCCACATAAAATGTCACAGCCTCCGGTTTCTAGCTGAGGGTCGTTTCCTGCCTCCACTAGTTTCGGGGACCGGTCTCCCCCTTTGGCCTGACCCCTCCACGCAGGTGGATTCGGGCGTGCGGTGGTGACTCGCCCGTCCGCACCCCTGGGATCCCTTCATTCCTCGTTCCTGGAGCCTTCTCCGCTCCTCTTCCTTCCTTCTCCCTCTTCCAGGCCTGGGCCTCTGTTACTAGGCCCGCCTCCGGAGCAGAGCTCATGCAGAGCCCCTGCTCCCTGCCACTTCTGCTCAGACTTCTCTGCACTGAACTAAGATGGTGCCCACCTTTTATACTCCCTTCTCAATGCACCCAGGAACTGCTTCCTCCCTGCTCCTGCACTACAGGGTTCCCCTTCCTCAGTGTTCCCTCCCCCCACTCCAGCCAGGGACAGGGACTGTCGTGCCCATCTCAGAGGCATATTGGTCACCCTGCCCCACGGCAATGTGGTGTAATGCATGCAGGTGTCGGGTCCTGATCCACACTCCATCCTTACCTGAGAGTGAGATATCACACCTCTGGGTGAGGTGCAATGCCTCTGTAGCAACCGAGCCCTCAGGGTGCTACAGTTCCATTTATCTTCAGCCTAGGTGACGTATTGTGATACAGGGCCGTGATTTTGGCTTTAAAAGGGTCCCCTAGACCCCTACCTCAAGCTTTTTAAGAGAATCATATATGGCGTGCCAGGAGACTCTATGGAATGCTTTCTCAGCCTCCAACGAGAGTATCTAATTACAAATTTTTAACTGCATCTAGCACAGGAAATACTTTGTGCCTAGTAGCAGTGTCTGCTAGTCAGCGGATTATCCCGGCTGTTAAGCAAGCTACACCACCTGTAGTTTAGACACTTAATTTTTTCAAAGGAAATGCTTCGGGACCATGGGATACTCAGTGAAGAGCATCAGGAGGCACCCCAAGGCATAGGGGCTGGGACTGGCAGTAGGATGCCTTGCGGTGGACAGCCGAGCTCGATCCTTATAAAAGCTTTTTAACTGCAGCAGCTTTAGTGGACGCTACTGGAGCTGGAATTACGCGGCTGCTGGCATGAGACTTGCCCTCCAATAGATCCTTGTAAATGGATTTAAAGTGTATTCATTCAAATTAGAGAGACAATTTAAATTAAAAAGCTTAGAGCTGCCTCCACCACAGGGGGGCTCGCTCGACCCACCAGCGGACAGGCACCAGTATTGGGAGAGGGGGGCTGGCCATCAGGGTTCACCGCGGCTCTGGCACAAACCCGGCGACACGGAGGTGGCACGGGCAGGAGCGGACTGGCCGTGTCGGCTTCTCACTTTTTGGATTTTAGAAGGGCATGACATGCCTATATCTGTGTCTCCCCCTCCTTTTACTCCTCCACCTCTTTTATTTTCGCATGACTATATGTACTTGTCACTTTTCCATGTGTTAGTTATGTCTTCTGAGCAGTTTGTCAGCTTTTGGACACCTTTGAAGGTGTTTTCTATGTGTTTCTATGTGTTTTTGTTTGCCTGCCATTGGTTTTAACGGTGTTCGAAGGTGTTCGACGAACAGTTCGACGAACAGTTCGGTGAACACACGGGTGTTCGACGAACCGAACCGAACTCGAACACTACGGGGGTGGCTCAACACTAATCATAACTATGAGCTTGTGTGTGTGTGTTGATGTACAAGAGCTGTGTGTTGATGTAACAGAGCTGTGTGTGTTGATGTAACAGAGCTGTGTGTGTTGATGTACCAGAGCTGTGTGTTTTGATATACCATAGCTGTGTGTGTTGATGTAACAGAGCTGTGTGTGTTGATGTAACAGAGCTGTGTGTGTTAATGTAACAAAGTGTGAGCATTTAGCAGAGTTATGGATGCGCACATGTAATTGAGCTGTGTAAGTAGCAGATTTGTATGTATGTAACATAACTGCATGTTTTTGTGTATGTAGCAGCGCTGTAAGGGTATATGGCAGCGCTGCGTGTATGTACAGCAGAGCTGATTGTGTATTTATAGTGCATGCAGAAATGTTGTGTATATGTGCATAATGAGGGTATAATACACATGCTGCAATAGATCCATTACCTCCCTATTCTACAAATGTATCACAAAGAAGGGAATTAACTCGGCACTATCGTGTAATTGAAATGGGAAACTTCTGTGTGAACTCGGGCTGACATCCAAAGCCGGAAATGTATGGAGGTGCTCAGCTAACCAGTGCCACATGGGGAAAAAAGCATTGTATTGATCCAATGAAAAAGAAAGTTATTGGCACTCACCAATGTCCATTAAAGGTTTTTCTTTATTTCAAATCTTCTTTAAAACCATCTCTGTGACAAAGGGAGCAGGGAGAAGGGGAGAGCGGACGATGCAACTGAGTAGACGACGGCCGTTTTGCGCTGGGATGTGCTTTGAGGGGTCTGAAGCGCACCCCAGAGCAAAACGGCCGTCGTCTGCTCTGCTGCCACTGCCGCCACTCCCCTCTCCCCACTCCCTCTGCCTCTTCTTCATTGGATACCTCGCTGTTCCACCGTACTTCATAGAAATTTGTAATATTAAGCCCTCCAATTCTTTACACCCTGTAATGTAGCGGCTTGCGGCATTATTGTAATGGTCCAGGGTGTGTTTTGGCTGACCATGTACCTCCCCCTCAGGTGAATGGTCACATGACTGTGACATCAGCACAGGTCCTGTGTGTGCACTGGAAGATATATAAACCCTGGTAGTTTTGAGACAGGGTGTGAAAGGCGTGAGGCCTGTTCCCGTGTGTGGGACACCGTTAGCCTGGAGAGGCTTAGTGAGGCCTAGTGAGGCCTGGTGAAGCCTGGTGAAGCCTGAAAGGCAGAGGCTGGATGTTAGTGAGAAAACATACCAGTAGCCTTGGAGGGCAGAGGCTTGGAAGGCAAGAGTCCAGGAAGGCAGAGGCTGGATGTTAGGTGAGACAACATACCAGTAGCCTTTGAAGGAATGAGGGCTGGAGACCCCCATCTGGGAAGCCGTAAAGCCACAGTGGTGGCAGAACAAAACTGACTGAAGCAGCTAAAACCAGGCAAAGGTAAAACACTGCATTATATAGACGTTGCTATAATTGACTTTGCTGGAGGCTGTATCTGGAGCCAAGTGGGCCTGTCTGCCACTTGCAAGGCTCCTGGACGTTATATGTCGGCGAGCCACTGAGTTGGACTCGGTGATAAGCAGTAGTGAAGTATAATAAACTGCTGGATTGTGAAATATTGGAAAACGTGGCTGGTGTGCTTTAATTGACCCGGTGCAGTGAGTGTCCCCCAACATGATGACAAGCGCTGCCTTACATGTGGTTGGAGAAAGAAGGCAACTGCAGCCCGGTTGCTAGGGGCAACTGCAGCCCGGTTGCTAGGGGGAAAAGGCACAGGACAACGAGTGTGGATACAAGCATCTTGCTGTGGCTCGTCAGGGTCCCGAAAATTAAAGCATCTTGCTGTAACTCGGTGGGGCTACGAAAATTGTCTTCGCGCTCAAACCTGGTTTGCTGTGGCTTGGCGGGGTATCGAAAATTAGAGCATCTGGCTGTAAATCGGCGGGGTTATGAAAATTGTCCTCGCACTCAAACCCGGTTTGCTGTAACTCGGCGGGGTTACCAAAATTGTCCTCGCACTCAAACCTGGTGTGCTGTGGCTCGGCGGGGCCACGAAAATTTTCCAGGGGAGAGCGGTGTCTAGTGTGAACAGTGTACCGCGATGGCTGTGAACGGAGAAGCAAAAGAAAATGAAGCTATTGAGCGATTAAAGTGCCGGTTAAAGCTGCAACAGGTATTTGAGAAAAGTCTACAGGACATGGTGCAGGAACGGCAGGAGCTGTAGGCACCATATAGAATGACAGCAGTGAACCATTCTGTGAACTCTCTGGGGGCGCCAGTATTGTCCCAGAGTGCCCGGGGAGATGGTAAGAGATGTTGTGAACTGGGTCCTAAAACTATTGCTGATTTTTTTTGTAAAAATTCCCCTACCGGTGTGGTTGTTCAAAAGGGGGCGGAGTCTAAAAAAGGGGCTTATTTTCACAAGAGCGTGGAGTATAGAAAACCAAAATTTGTTACTGGTTGTGGGTTGGTACCGCCTAAAAATGACAATGTGACCGTTGATAACGGGGTAGCTACAGTAGAAGGGGTTGACGTCAAGGTGGGAGGTGACTTGTTGGTCCACGACACCATGGGGAATTACATAGACCCCACAACTGACGGTGACACTATGAAAGTAGAAAGAGAGTTCAGTCAGGAGTAGCTAGACGAGGAGAGAAAGTCCCCCTCTCGTCGTCGACGGCGCAAGGTCCACAAAAAGGTTGCTCCTGTAGTCTTTGCTGCAAGTGAAAATAAAGAAAATGTAGTACTGTGTGCCTTTGTTTCAAGTGTGGATCCTCCTTTAGAGGCAGAAGAGGAGGTGACGTTGCCAGTAGCAACCTCCGGTACAGTACTGAGACAGAAGGATCAGGATCTGACAGCCCTGAAAGAGGAGGTGGCCAGTCATGACCAAGAGCTGGAGCCTATCAGGCAGCAGTATCAGAGTGACGTGCAGCAACTATGGGAAAACCTGGAGAACGTGTCCTCAGACCAGCGGAGCCTGGAGTCTGAACGGCAGAAAATATACCAAGTTGTGAGGAACTTCCAGCGAGACCTGGAGGGAAGCAACGAGGAAATTAACCAATGGAAGGAAATGTTCCAGGAAATTAAGGAGGACCGCTGCAAAACAAAGGAGGCGGTTTTGCAGTTGAAGTTTAAGAAGGAGGCACTGCAGGATGAAGTTTCTGGGCGTGAACAAAACCTAGAACGACTGCGCGAACAGTACAACCGGGAGCTGTGTGAATCCAAGAAGGAATATGGTGAATGCAGTGGGGAACTGCAACAAATTAAGAGAGACTATGAGGATCTCCTCAGGGTTAAAGAAAAACTAGAGGATGATAAGGCGGATGCAGAGCACATGCGCCAAGTGGTTGAGACCACTCTGCAGGACACCCGTGATGAAAATGGTGATCTCCGCAGAAAGACCGTAGGTCTGGAAGCTCAGGTGAAGGAGCTGCAGACGTTCTGTGATAATCTCCAGAGGGCAGAGACGTGCCTTAAGGAAAGAATCAGCAAGATGGAAGCTGAGCGGAAAAAGATGGAGGAGTCTATCGGAGAAGCCACAGACCAGGGCCAGGAGTTGGCCACTGGAGATGGGAGGTATGAAACAAATACCTACTCGAATAGTGCGAGCTCGGATGATTCGGTGGATGTAGGAGCCGAGATCAAGGAGCTCAAGGAGTCGCTACAAGCCCATTTGAAGCAAGAGAAGCTTGAGAGACTGGCTGTTGAGAGCCGAGTGGGCGCATTGGAGACAGAAAGGTCTGAGAGAACTCTACTGTTAATGGACCAGTTGAAGCAGGAAGAGCTTCAGAGATGGGCTGCTCAGAGGCGAGTAGCTGAGCTAGAGGAAGAAGTTTTCGAGCTTAAAGGTCACCTAGCAAAGTATCACTCAGTGAACGAGGCCTCCTTTGAGAAGGAAGGGCAAACAAGTTGCACTCACTCCCTTATACCATGAGAAGGTGGACCTGAGGAGAGCTAAGAGAGTGTTAACAGAAGATAAATACGAAATTGAAGTGGTCAAGATGAAAATTCGTGAATTTATATCTGTGAGTCAGCTCAGGGGAAGCATACAGGGTGAAGAAGCTTAAAGTCAGTTGACCCTGAAACCTAAGCTAGATTATCTTTTGGAGACCACTGGTGAGACAGAAACCTCTCAGTACAAGTGCCTCATAGATGTACCCGAGGATTTGAGAGAAGAATGCACCAGTGAGTCCGTGCATGAAGAGTTTAAAAAGGCCGTGGGAGCCTGTGAGGTGTACTCGACCTCAGAAGCTAAACAGCTGGTGGTCCTGTCCTCGACCGAAGTCACAGTGAAGAGGGTGGCTATCCTAAGTGACATGCACTGGCGATGTATTCGCACAAAGAGGTTTCTCCGGTTGAAGACGGAACAAGCCGTTAGACAACTGAAGCTTATGAGAAAAGCTCACAGTCTGCGGGAAGAGGTCATCCGGGTGCCTCATGTTCTGGTAAGAAAGCTTATTGGGAGAAATGGCCGAGCCATGCAGATGATGGTAAAGAAGTCTGGTGTGATGAAAGTAAGCAGTCCACGTGATTGTCAGGACTGGATACCAGATGAAGACAGCATGGTGTCATTCTCCGCTGTAGGAACGGAAGAAAGTCTTGCATATATATGCATGCTGATGGAGTACCGAGTGACCTATCTGCGAGAGGTAGAACAGTTGAATCTCGCTAGACTGCGAGTGGAAAGACAGCATCGTCTGAGCAGCAGAAGATGGCAGCCGTCTAGAAATTGTGGGACCAGACAGAGAAAGGGCCCTTCAAATAATAGAACAGCTGCAGTAGAAGTTAGAGACTTTCCAAGATGTCCCGAGGATAGTGGGCGTGGGTTTAGAGGTCGTGAGACCTCCAGTAACTCAGGTTTGAGAGGCCCATACAAATGACCCAATAGAGTACGGAACAGTACGGAGTCTAACCGGACCTTAGATACCAGGGCGTGTGAGTCACACTGCTGTATGGACCGCTTGGAGCGGGGGAGGTCTGACAAGGTTATGATTGACCGCTGGGAGCGGGGGAGGTCTGACAAGGTTATGACTGACCGCTGGGAGCGGGGGAGGTCTGACAAGGTTACGACCCAGAAATGTGACTTGATGAAGTCAGTGACAATGACAAATGGTAGGTCCCTAAGGAATGGGCTAATGTCGATGACTAATGTTCCAGGGGCTGAGCAGCGCAATTGTCAAGTACATGGTTTCGGTGTGAACTGTGGGTTATAAGGTGATTGTGTATATTATGTGTTCAACCCCACAAGTTTGAACAGAGGGGGGGGATATGTAATGCAGCGGCTTGCGGCATTACTGTAATGGTCCAGGGTGTGTTTTGGCAGACCATGTACCTCCCCCTGAGGTGACTGGTCACATGACTGTGACATCAGCACAGGTGCTGTGCACATAGAAGGTCTGATCACATGACTGTGACATCAGCACAGGTCCTGTGTGTGCACTGGAAGACATATAAACCCTGGTAGTTTTGAGTCAGGGTGTGAAAGGCATGAGGCCTGTTCCCATGTATGGGACACCATTAGCCTGGAGAGGCTTAGTGAGGCCTAGTGAGGCCTGGCGAAGCCTGGTGAGGCCTGAAAGGCAGAGGCTGGATGTTAGTGAGAAAACATACCAGTAGCCTTGGAGGGCCAGAGGCTTGGAAAGCAAGAGTCCTGGAAGGCAGAGGCTGGATGTTAGGTGAGACAACACACCAGTAGCCTTTGAAGGAACGAGGGCTGGAGACCCCCATCTGGGAAGCCGTAAAGCCACAGTGGTGGCAGAACAAAACTGACTGAAGCAGCTAAAACAAGGCAAAGGTAAAACACTGCATTATATGGACGTTGCTATAAGTGACTTTGCTGGAGGCTGTAACTGGAGCCAAGTGGGCCTGTCTGCCACTTGAAAGGCTCCTGGACATTATATGTGTATGTCGGCGAGCCACTGAGTTGGACTCGGTGATAAGCAGTAGTGAAGTACAATAAACTGCTGGATTGTGAAATACTGGAAAACGTGGCTGGTGTGCTTTAATTGACCTGGTGCAGTGAGTGTCCCCCAGCATGATGACTAGCGCTGCCTTACACACCCCCAGAGACATTTTAATTACCTGAGGTACAACTTATAGTCTTACAATACAAAAAGTATGGTATTTTGGATCAACATTGTAGGATAGATCAAAGTCTTTTTTTCAGCCTAGTAAACTATTTTCTTTCTTTTAACACATCTAGGGCAACACATACGATTGATGTAATGTTACTGAATTTGTGTTAATGTGTCCATGTAATCATTGTAAAAAAATAAAGACTCCTCTTAAATTTGACCACTAATTTTAAAATTTCAAGAACTGGAACAAAATTCTTCCCATATTTTTATTTAGTGTTCTTTTTCATACTAAATGTCATTCTTGTTTATTAAACCTTACAAGTTTTCTTACCACAAAAATACTGCAATGTTTTTAAAGAAATGCAAGAAAAATGGGAAGTATATTTTGTAAGACATCAGTCTAAAAAGGTTTACAAAGGTCTTAAGAAGATTTGGGGACTTTACGATGGAAGTTATCATCTCCAAATGTAAAGTGCTTGGAAAATTGATCTACTTGCCAAATGTAGACTCATGTCAAGGCCAACACATCCGGAAATATCCATCGAATTGAATGCTTCTCTGAACTCAACAGATTTTGGTGTTACCAAGTCTATGATAAAGCAGACACTGCAAAAATATGGGTGGTTATCAATCCATTTGCGATAACATGTTGATGAATGACTGAGAGGTAGAACTCAAGCCAACCCATATCAGGAAGGAATATTCCTTTACAACATCAAATTCTGATCTATTCAAAAAGCAAATCTGAAAGAAATCATAAGTTACATTTCAGATTGCCGTAATCAAAGTCTTGATATAAATCCAATAAAGGTCTAGAGCCAAGAACTTAATTGAGCAGTTCATGAATGTAAAATTATAAATTAGTCTAAAATAACAGATTTCTTCCAAGAAAAGTAGAATAAGATTACGTAACCGAAAGCTAAAAGACTTATGCTGAATTATTGGAAAGGTTTGGCTATGGATGTAAATGTGATATTTGGTTTCCAATAGGTGATCTGGGTTAAGACTAGTGTTGAGCCACCCCCGTAGTGTTCGGGTTCGGTTCGGTTCGTCGAACACCGGGATGTTCGAGGAACTGTTCGTCGAACTGTTCGTCGAACACCTTAGAACACCGTCGAACACCGTTAAAACCAATGGCAGGCAAACAAAAACACATAGAAACACATAGAAAACACCTGCAAAGGTGTCCAAAAGCTGACAAACTGCTCAGAAGACACTCTCTTTAAAAAAGCCGGCCGGCAAATTCAGCAGCGGCATACACCGGTACCCGACAATTTAGACAAGAAGGAATAGAGCATCACACATAGATTAGATAGATAGAAACATGTCAGTCACACATATAAGAAGCACAGTGACAGTGTTGGTTACTGCACTTGTCATTTAGTGTAAAGGATTTATTAAAAAAAATATTAGTGTTTTCATGCACCGTCTCTTTAAAAAAGCCGGCCGGCAATTCAGCATCTGTACCCGACAATTTAGAACAGAAAGATAGAGCATCACACATAGATTAGATAGATAGAAACATGTCAGTCACATATATATGAAGTACAGTGATAGTGTTGGTTACTGTACTTGTCATTTAGTATTAAAATAAAGGATTTATTATTAAAAAAATTGGCGTGGGGTTCCCCTTAATTTTAGGCTCTAGCGGAGGTTAAGCAGACGGCTGGGGCAGATGTTTGAAGCCTGGGAAGGGGGTAATACCCACGGAGCTTCCCAGGCTACTAATATGAGCCCCCAGCTGAATACATAGCCTTTACTAGCTATTAAAATGGGGGACCCCCCAAAAAAAATGACGTGGGGTCCCCCCTAATTTAATAGCTAGCAAAGGCTAGGCAGACAGCTGGGGGCTGATATTAATAGCCCAGGAAGGGAGCCATGAATATTGGCCCCCTCCCAGGCTAGAAACACCAGCCGTCAGCCGCCCCAGAAATGGCGCATTCATAGGATGCGCCAATTCTGGCACTTAGCCTCGCTCTTCCACGCTGCCCTGGTGCGGTGGCAGGGGGTAATAGGGTTGGAGTTGATGTCAGCTTATAATGCCAGCTGACATCAAGCCCAGGTTAGTAATGGAGAGGCGTCTATAAGACACCCCCATTACTAACCCCATAGTCAAAGTTAAAAAAAACACAAACACCCAGAATAAAGTCCTTTAATTGAAATAAAGACATAATTCTTTATTGTTCTAAATTAAACCATACTTACCATCACGCCCATTCCAGCTGAAGCCAACGATCTCCTGCAATAAAAGAAAAATAATAAAGCAACCTCATCCTTACCTTTCCATGGTTCCCACGACAGCTTCAGCTCTGCTACATCGAGATAACAGGCTGGACCGCAGCAGAACGCTGCCATCCAGCCTGTCATCCCGCAGACACTGAGAAGCGCAGGCTTGCTTGCGCTGCTCAGCGTCTCTCTGTGACGACATCCAGATGAGCCGAGTTCATGTCCAATGAACTCGGCTCACCTCATGCACGTCACTGACAGCGTGGGAAAATTCTCACGCTGAAGCGCTGATTGCAGGAGAATTTTCCCACGCTGTCAGTGACGTGCAGGAGGTGAGCTGAGTTCATTGGACATGAGCTCACCTCATGCACATCACTGACAGCGTGGGAGAATTCTCCTGCACTCAGCACTTCAGCGTGAGAATTTTCCCACGCTGTCAGTGACGTGCATGAGGTGAGCCGAGTTCATTGGACATGACCTCGGCTCATCTGGATGCCGTCACAGCGAGACAGTGAGGAGCGCAAGCATGCCTGCGCTTCTCAGTGTCTGCGGGATGACAGACTGGATGGCAGCGTTCTGCTGCGGTCCAGCCAGTCATCTCGATGTAGCAGAGCTGAAGCTGTCATGGGAACCATGGAAAGGTAAGGATGAGGTTGGTTTATTATTTTTCTTTTATTGCAGGAGATCGTTGGCTTCAGCTGGAATGGGTGTGATGGTAAGTATGGTTTAATTTAGAACAATAAAGAATTGTGTCTTTATTTCAATTAAAGGACTTTATTCTGGGTGTTGTGTTTTTTTTAAATACTTTACTAGAAATTCATGGCGGTCATGTCTAATACTGGCGTGACCCCATGAATTTTGGGCTTGGGGCCAGCTGATAATACCAAGCTGGCCCTAACCCCTTTATTACCCAGTGAGCCACCGCACCAGGGCCCTGGATGAGTTGGGTACAGCGCCAGAAGATGGCGCTTCTATGAACGCGCCATTTTCCGGGGTGGCTGCGGACTGCAATTTGTAGCGGGGGGGGGGCCCAGAAAGTTTGGGCCTCCCTGCGCTGCAGATTCCAGCCCCCAGCTGCCTAGTTGTACCTGGCTGGACACAAAAATAGGGCGAAGCCCCACGTACTTTTTTTTTAATTATTTCATGAAATTCATGAAATAATTAAGAAAAAAAGGCCTTCTCTATATTGTTGTGTCCGGCCAGGTACAAATAGGCAGCTGGTTGTTGGGGGCAGCCCGTTCCTGCCTGCTGTACCTGGCTGGACACAAATATAGTGCGAAGCCCCACTTCAATTTTTTTTAATTATTTCATGAAATTCATGAAATAATTAAGAAAAAAAGGGCTTCCCTATATTGTTGTGTCCGGCCAGGTACAAATAGGCAGCTGGTGGAAGGGGGCAGCCCGTTCCTGCCTGCTGTACCTGGCTGGACACAAATATAGTGCGAAGCCCCACTTCAATTTTTTTTAATTATTTCAGGAAATTCATGAAATAATTTAAAAAAAATTGACGTGGGGCTTCGCACTATATTTGTGTCCAGCCAGGTACAGCAGGCAGGAACGGGCTGCCCCCAACCACCAGCTGCCTATTTGTACCTGGCCGGACACAACAATATAGGGAAGCCCTTTTTTTCTTAATTATTTCATGAAATAATTTAAAGAAAATTGACGTGGGGCTTCGCCCTGTTTTTGTGTCCAGCCAGGTACAACTAGGCAGCTGGGGGCTGGAATCCGCAGCGCAGGGAGGCCCAAGCTTTCTGGGCCACCCCCGCTGCAAATTGCAGTCCGCAGCCACCCCGGAAAATGGCGCGTTCATAGAAGCGCCATCTTCTGGCGCTGTACCCAACTCATCCAGGGCCCTGATGCGGTGGCTCACTGGGTAATAAAGGGGTTAGGGCCAGCTTGGCATTATCAGCTGGCCCTAAGCCCGAAATTCATGGGGTCACGCCAATATTAGACATGACCACCATGAATTTCTAGTAAAGTATTTAAAAAAAACACAACACCCAGAAAAAAGTCCTTTAATTGAAATAAACACACAATTCTTTATTGTTCTAAATTAAACCATACTTACCATCACGCCCATTCCAGCTGAAGCCAACGATCTCCTGAAATAAAAGAAAAATAATAAAGCAACCTCATCCTTACCTTTCCATGGTTCCCATGACAGCTTCAGCTCTGCTACATCGAGATGACAGGCTGGACCGCAGCAGAACGCTGCCATCCAGCCTGTCATCCCGCAGACACTGAGAAGCGCAGGCTTGCTTGCGCTCCACAGTGTCTCTCTGTGAGGGCATCCAGATGAGCCGAGTTAATGTCCAATGAACTCGGCTCACCTCATGCACGTCACTGACAGCGTGGGAGAATTCTCACACTGAAGCGCTGAGTGCAGGAGAATTCTCCCACGCTGTCAGTGACGTGCAGGAGGTGAGCTGAGTTCATTGGACATGAGCTCACCTTATGCACGTCACTGACAGCGTGGGAAAATTCTCCTGCACTCAGCGCTTCAGCGTGGGAGAATTCTCACGCTGAAGCGCTGAGTGCAGGAGAATTCTCCCACGCTGTCAGTGACGTGCAGGAGGTGAGCTGAGTTCATTGGACATGAGCTCACCTTATGCACGTCACTGACAGCGTGGGAGAATTCTCCTGCACTCACCGCTTCAGCGTGAGAATTTTCCCACGCTGTCAGTGACGTGCATGAGGTGAGCCGAGTTCATTGGACATGAACTCGGCTCATCTGGATGTCGTCACAGAGAGACGCTGAGCAGCGCAAGCAAGCCTGCGCTTCTCAGTGTCTGCGGGATGAGAGGCTGGATGGCAGCGTTCTGCTGCGGTCCAGCCTGTCATCTCGATGTAGCAGAGCTGAAGCTGTCGTGGGAACCATGGAAAGGTAAGGATGAGGTTGCTTTATTATTTTTCTTTTATTGCAGGAGATCGTTGGCTTCAGCTGGAATGGGCGTGACTGTAAGTATGGTTTAATTTAGAACAATAAAGGATTGTGTCTTTATTTCAATTAAAGGACTTTATTCTGGGTGTTTGAGTTTTTTTTAACTTTGACTATGGGGTTAGTAATGGGGGTGTCTTATAGACGCCTCTCCATTACTAACCTGGGCTTGATGTCAGCTGGCATTATAAGCTGACATCAACCCCAACCCTATTACCCCCTGCCACCGCACCAGGGCAGCGTGGAAGAGCGAGGCTAAGTGCCAGAATTGGCGCATCCTATGAATGCGCCATTTCTGGGGCGGCTGACGGCTGGTGTTTCTAGCCTGGGAGGGGGCCAATATTCATGGCTCCCTTCCTGGGCTATTAATATCAGCCCCCAGCTGTCTGCCTAGCCTTTGCTAGCTATTAAATTAGGGGGGACCCCACGTCATTTTTTTTGGGGGGTCCCCCATTTTAATAGCTAGTAAAGGCTATGTATTCAGCTGGGGGCTGATATTAGTAGCCTGGGAAGCTCCGTGGGTATTACCCCCTTCCCAGGCTTCAAACATCTGCCCCAGCCGTCTGCTTAACCTCCGCTAGAGCCTAAAATTAAGGGGAACCCCACGCCAATTTTTTTAATAATAAATCCTTTATTTTAATACTAAATGACAAGTACAGTAACCAACACTATCACTGTACTTCATATATATGTGACTGACATGTTTCTATCTATCTAATCTATGTGTGAAGCTCTATTCTGTCTGTTATAAATTGTCGGGTACCGCTGCTGAATTGCCGGCCGGCTTTTTTAAAGAGACGGTGCATGAAAACACTATTATTTTTTTTGATAAATCCTTTACGCTAAATGACAAGTACAGTAAGCAACACTGTCACTGTACTTCGTATATATGTGGCTGACATGTTTCTATCTATCTAATCTATGTGTGAAGCTCTATTCTGTCTGTTATAAATTGTCGGGTACAGATGCTGAATTGCCGGCCGGCTTTCTTAAAGAGACGGTGCATGAAAACACTATTATTTTTTTTGATAAATCCTTTACACTAAATGACAAGTACAGTAAGCAGCACTTTCACTGTACTTCGTATATATGTGGCTGACATGTTTATATCTATCTAATCTATGTGTGAAGCTCTATTCTGTCTGTTATAAATTGTCGGGTACCGCTGCTGAATTGCCGGCCGGCTTTTTTAAAGAGACGGTGCATGAAAACACTATTATTTTTTTTGATAAATCCTTTACGCTAAATGACAAGTACAGTAAGCAGCACTTTCTCTGTACTTCGTATATATGTGGCTGACATGTTTATATCTATCTAATCTATGTGTGAAGCTCTATTCTTTCGGTTCTAAATTGTCGGGTACAGGTGTATGCCGCTGCTGAATTGCCGGCTTTTCATGTTTCACTGTTGGCACTGTTCCCATCGATTTGGGCAATCACTGTAATGCCACAACCACCATGGCTGTGGCATTACAGTGAGTGGCAGACAATCCCTGCATGATTGGTGCTCTAAATAGCGCCAGACATGCAGGACACGCTTTTGGTGCACGAACAGTTATCGAACATAACCTCGAACAGCCGAATTTTTTGCAAATCGTTCGGGTTCGTCGAACAACTCGAACACCGCCCAAAACAGCTTGAATTTGAGATTGGCGAACAGTTCTAGTCGAACACCGCTCATCTCTAGTTAAGACTTAGTATAATTGAAATATATGAAACAATTAGTGATGAGCTAGCAATAAAATGCTTGGGTGCTCGAAGCTCGGGTCGAGCACATTGGAATACTCGGGTGTTCGACCCGAGCAACGAGCCCAATGTAAGTCTAGGGGAAACTCAAGCATTTTTCTGGCGGTCCCCCCCGGCAGTCTGCAGAAGGTCAAAAATTGCCCAAATCGATGGGAACAGTGCTCAATTAAACGTCAGGCAGGCAGAATATACAGACAGACAGGCAGGCAGGGTATATAGGAGGGTGCATGAAAAACATAGCAGGGCACTTGGAGCACACTAGTGCCCTCCGATTTTCATGCACCTGTCTCTTTAAAAAACCCGGCCGGCAATTCATCAGTGGCATACATCGGTACCCGACAATTTAGAACAGAAAGAATAGAGCATCACACATAGATTAGATAGATAGAAACATGTCAGTCACATATATAATAAGTACAGTGACAGTGTTGGTTACTGTACTTGTTATTAAGTGTTAAAATAAAGGATTTATTAAAAAAAAATAGTGTTTTTGTCTCTTTAAAAAAGCCGGCCGGCAATTCAGCAGCGGCATACATCGGTACCCGACAATTTAGAACAGAAAGAATAGAGCATCACACATAGATTAGATGGAAACATGTCAGTCACATATATAATGAGTACAGTGACAGTGTGTGTTACTGTACTTGTCATTTAGTGTTAAAATAAAGGATTTATTTAAAAAAAAATTGGCGTGGGGTTCCCCATAATTTTAGTCTCTAGCGGAGGTTAAGCAGACAGCTGGGGCAGATGTTTGAAGCCTGGGAAGGGGGTAATACCCACGGAGCTTCCCAGTCTACTAATATCAGCCTCCAGCTGAATACCTAGCCTTTACTAGCTATTAAAATGGGGGACCCAAGAAAAAAATGACGTGGGGTACCCCCTATTTTAGTAGCTAGAAAAGGCTAGGCAGACAGCTGGGGGCTGATATTAATAGTCCAGGAAGAGTGCCATGAATATTGGATGCACCAATTCTGGCACTTAGCCTCGCTCTTCCCACTTCCCTGTAGCGGTGGCAGTGGGGTAATAATATTTGGGGTTGATGTCAGTTTATAATGCCAGCTGATATCAAGCCCAGGTTAGTAATGGAGAGGCGTCTATGAGACACCCCCATTACTAACCCCATAGTGAAAGTTAAAAAAAACACAAGCACCCAGAATAAAGTCCTTTAATTGAAATAAAGACACAATTCTTTATTGTTCTAAATTAAACCATACTTACCGTCACACCCATTCCAGCTGAAGCCAACGATCTCCTGCAATAGAAGTAAAATAATAAACCAACCTCATCCTTACCTTTCCATGGTTCCCAGGACGGCTTCAGCTCTGCTACATTGACATGACAGGCTGGATCGCAGCGGAACGCTGCCATCCAGCTTGCCATGCCGCAGACACTGAGAAGCTCCTCAGTGTCTGGCTGTGTCGGCATCCAGATGAGCCGAGTTCAAGTCCAATGAACTCAGCTCACCTCATGCACGTCACTGACAGCGTGGGAGAATACTCCTGCGCATGCGGTGCTGGCAAATGAAGTCACCGCTTGAGCAGGAGAATTCTCCCACACTGGGACGGCATTGAGATGGCAGGCTGGTTGGTAGCAGAACGCTGCCATCCAGCTTGTCATCCTTCAGAGACATTGCCTGCGCTCTGCAGTGTCTCTGAAGGATGGCATGCTGGATGGCTGCGTTCTGACTGACATGTTTCTATCTTTTTAATCTTTGTGTGATGCTCTATTCTTTCTGTTCTAAATTGTCGGGTGCCGGTGTATGCCGCTGATGAATTGCCGGCTTTTCATGTTTCACTGTGAGCACTGTTCCCATCGATTTGGGAAATCACAGTAATGCCACAACCACCATGGCTGTAACATTGCAGTGAGTGGCAGACAATCCCTGCATGATTGATGTTCTAAATAGCGCCAAACATGCAGGACGGGGACCCGAGCTCCCGCCCGAGCATCTCGAAAGTACTATGCGAGCTCCGAGCATCTCGAGTACTGTGATGCTCCGGCAAGTACCGAGCAGTGGCGAGCGTGCTCATCACTAGAAACAATCATTAAAAAACTGTGAAACTACTCTATGTACTGTGACATGTGGAAAAATATTAGACACAAACCATATTTTTATATCATGATATAAGTAACATTTTACCATTTTACTCTGTTAATCCATACTTTATTATAGCATAAATATAATAATTGAGAATGAAATGGAGACTGGTGTAGACAAACTTTTCCATCTGCCATATTAGGTCATGTAAACCTAAACGAGTGGACACTGCTTTGGATTCTCCTCTGTTGGTTGTCATTACAAGCCAGGTCAGGCATGGCTCCTCATTTTTTTTTCAAGGAATTGAAAGCATCAGAATCCCAACTCACCCAGACCTTTACAGAGCATCTTTCATTTTTATGATATTTTTTGCAAAAATCATTTCAGAATTCAAAAACCCAAAAAAATTTTTTACAAATTTTTCACTAGTTTCACTTTCTCTATGGTTATTAGAAGAATACTAATCTAAAATCCATTCGAACTTATAAATATATACATTTATTTAAGACAATATATTGTTTAGGTGGCTTAGCCGCCAGAAATAGAAATTTATTGCTTGCGAAAAATATTTTGATATTTCAATATTTCACCTTCTTGTGTAATGTTTTCCTCTTCACTTGGTATCTCTTTAGTGAGTGAATGTATGGAACCAAATCCATACATTCTTGTTCTGAAATAATCTCTTGGGTTATCACCAATATTGGATTTGAACTCTTGTTCACAATGAACGTGTACTGGGAACTACAACTGCTTCTCAAATATCAATTGTTTCCATTTCAACATGTCAAAAATAGTAGCTTAACTATTATTGTGAGTTTAGAAACAGTCGTGATGTTGAACATATTACTTTACAGCTGTTGAGAAACTACAACTTCCTGGCAGTCATATCAGGGCATCTATAAGGATCAGTTCTTGCCATATTTCATCCATTAAGAAATGTGAAACATTTAGACAAATTTCCCATATTACCGCTTTATAACTTCAAATTCTTATCATTCTAAGATGAAATAGGATATTCTTTTATAAAATAATAAAAGATGAAATTATTCTCTTATACCGCTGCACGACCAGCTCTACCCTCACCTACGGTATACCCACCCATCCCTTGTAGACTGAGCCCTTGTGGCCAAGGTCCTCTCTCTTCCTGTACCAGTCGCTGACTTGTATTGTTCAAGATTATGGTACTTGTTTTTTATTATGTATAACCCTTTCACATGTAAAGCTCCATGGAATAAATGGCGCTCTAATAATAATAATAATTATGAACTTTCTTTAAATGATTAATAACTCTTTCCTACATGCTCCTTTACATTACATGGAAGACATAAGAACAAAAGCTGTCAAAAGGAATAGGAGGAGTATTACCGAAGGAAAATTAGGGTAATTTCCTCCCAACTATTATGTCAGGATCTTCCAAAAGAAAAATGGCCTGAGAAATTCTAGGTTAAAATCCCAAACTGCATGCAGCAAAATTTTGAATATTTTTCATTATTTAAAATTTTATTTATTTCCATTTGGATTCAGACAAAGACACAATTCCGAGAGTATCTGCATTAGCAGTACAGAAAATACATGCCATGTAGAAAGTTGAGAATTCTACAAAGTCACTATTTGTAATTATCGATTATTAAGGTCAGTGTGACTTCTGTCTTTCTTCGTAGAAGTTGTAAGAGCTTACTATCACTAATGTCACAATTTTTGTGATTGCTTCAAAATTCCTTGTGACTTTTTCTCTATGGGGAACATTGAAGTATTTTGGATAGCATACTCCTACAATTCTACCTTTGGAACCTTAACCCACATATATATTCAAGATACTTTCTAAACATATTTACCAGGGTTTATGTAGCATCTTGAAAGGCAAACAAGGTGCATCTGGATGAACATATGTTCAGCTATTTTATGTAAGAAATTGCTTTAAATGGCAAAACAAAACAGCCACAACTGAAGGAATTGGTTGCTTGTCACTACTTTTTTTTTAAAGAATACGCTTCTGATATGGCACCTACTCAGTTTGCTTCTTCATTTTTGATGACCAGGGTAAGATGACACTTTTAGGAATCCTCCGGCTGACTATTTTGAATTGATTAAAAATAAGTATATGATGAGAAATATAGAAACATAGCAACGCTCTTTGGACAAACATATCGCAAAAGAACATCAACAGGTGCATTGTCAAATCTTGTGTATGCAAAAGAACACATGTAGATTGCTAGAAATTGTATCGGCCCAAGGTTATGTCATAGAGCTGCATAATTCTCCCCACTAAATCTGTTCCTAATAACAGTATTCCTAGTCATCTTTAACAAGACATGTTTAGAATCCACAGTCATCCAACAAGCCAACCTCAAAGATTTATCCCTAAGTTATAATTATAAACACTGAATACATAAAATAAAAATAACACTGAATTTTTTCATCAGTTTACAGACTGTTTTGCTTAATTGGGAACATTCTAATGCAGAACGTTTGTCTATTTGGACCTGTTACTTTTGTGAGATTGATCTACTCACCTCTAAACTTTACAATGCCAGTTGTGTGGTGGTCTTGTATAAAAAACAGCACAACTACAACATGTAATAAAAGTACTATACCTCCAGGTAGCTCTGCGGGGCCACAAGTTGGACGGTATTCATCCACATCAGAGATCCACAGTTTCTTGTAGCAGAACTTCCATAGCCCAAAATGGGCAGCTTCACAGGTCATACTGTGGTTCTGCTTATAGGTATTCACCTCCACCCAAAACTCTGTCCCAACTGCCAGCACAGACAGTGTCACCCCAACAAGGGCCACAAAAAAGGCCAATTTAATCTTGCCCTCTTGTGCATCAGTCAAGCCTTTTCCACGTTGTCCTCTACCTCTTCCCGAGAAGCGCTGCTCCTCCTCTTGCATGAAAAAATTAGGCCACATCATTTGTGTAGTGAGGCTTTTTTCCGTCAACTGCGAGAATTGATGCAAATAACCCTTTAAGTGTACACCCTCTTCTCTTCTCCGATCTTCCTTTTCTTTTTTTCCTCAGTATTTAGGTCGCTCAAAGGCAATCCGCTGTAAGTTTCGCAAGCTACAGAGACGTAGCAGGGACATCAATGTGCTCTCTCCTTTTCTGCTTTCTCTCTCCCCCTCTTGCTGTTACACACAGACGCACACACATGGCCTGGAAATAATCTCTGCACCTGTTACATTCATCACATCTCCCAGGCAGAGCTGTTATTTTAAGGTTCCCTTAAAGGCACTTGCCTCATGCACAGGCGACAGAGATCAGAATGAGGCTAAGACAAAATGAAGTTAACTTATTCCAGTTCAGCCCTGGATCATATGTTCACCTGCCTTGTATCTTTCTGTATCTGTGCTTCATGTTCTCATGGTTATCTGCTGTATCTATGCTGGATTGGATTCTGCTCCTGCTATTTGCAGTAGAGCTCAAATCCCAGAGCAACTTACACTTTGCTGTCACACTTAACTGTAGCTTCTTTGGAGATCAGAAGGGCCTTATTTACTCCACAGGCTTCCACGTTTCCTTGGACCGACTATTGATTTAGACTTCCATCTCTAATTTATGAATACCAAACATAGAAACCTGTAGACTGAAAATAAATGCAGCTTTGGAGAAAATCTTGGCTGATTGTTTGTAAGATGTCTCTCGGCAAATTATTTATTGATTTCAATGGAGGATATTCAGACTGTTTGGCGAATGCATGGAACAAACAGAATCTTAAGATTTTTTTTTTTTTTTTTAATCTGGATGAATACTGCAGAGAAAACCTATGCTGCTAATAGAAAGAAATAGCTTTCACTATGTCTGTTATGTCTGTGTGGTTAAAAGCGTATCTGCTCTCACAAAATGGCAGGGCAGCTCAGTAATGCACTGTCAGAAACAAAACCGCCTCCAGCTCCAGTGATACAGAAATGCAAAGCAGAATAATGGGCAAATGTTATCTATGACTTCCTTATACTGAGGCTGTTGTATTCTACTCGTATGTGGATTGCATTGCAGAATTTCCCATTAATGAGTCTTGTATCACTCTATTAAATATTGTCAACAAAATCTAAAGACTGTCTATTATAAAACAAAGCTATTCTACAAATGCTATCTTAGTGTAGACTTTTACTCAGTTCTTTTCACTATTTATATCATGGTTTTATTTTGGCTTTGATCTTCTTATGCTTTTTTCATAAACCTTTATTGAAGTGGTATGGAGCTATAAGACTTTTTTACCCATTACAATGCACGTCATTTCATGATCCTTAAAGAGACTCTGTCAGTAAGTTCAACCCTCCTAAGCCGTCTTTATGGACATGTAGGTCACAGGAAGCTAAGTAAAATGATAGTTTGACATCGTCAATCAAATGTTTTATTCCAGAGAAATCCACTTTTTTCCTTAATATGTAAATGAGCTGCTAAGATCTATGGGCCGGACATAGATCTCCCTGAGAATCTGCCATCAAATTTATTTTAAATGAAAGGGGGGGGGTTACCAGTATGTGATATTTAACTAACACAGAAGAGCAAAACTGAACTTTATCTCATAACAAATGCATTAACAATATTGTAACCCTGTCTGCCTGTGAGCTGGAGGCTGAAGCTGAGAGGATACTACAGATGTGTCAAGTAAAATCACACACAGCTCTGCAGTGAGATCAGGAGAGCAGAGAGCGGCCATCACACATCACACTGGTAACTTTCCCTTTGATTAAAAACAAGCTATGGAGGCAGATTCTCACGCAGATCATCATCCGACCCATAGTCCTGAACAGCTCATTTACATATAAGAAAAACATGGATTTCTTTGGAATAAGACATCAGATCGCAGAAATCAAGGTGTCATTTTATTCAGTTTCCTATAACCTACATGCCCATATAGATGGCTTAGGAGGGTTGATCCTACTGATAGATTCCCTTTAAAGTAGACCCTTTACAAGTTTGAGCATTTTAAATTGGCCACATCATATAATAGTGGCTGCATACTTTAACCCCTTTAAAGCCCATGACGTATTAATACGCATCAGTGCCCTGGGCTTTAAGAGCCTAACCCGTATTAGTACATTATTGCGATCGCGTGCGCACACAGGCTGTGCGGGCGAGATCGCCGCCGGATGTCAGCTGATTGTCACAGTTGACACCCGGTACTATGTGCAGGGAGCGGTCCCGCACCGCTCCCGGCACACTAACCCCCGCAGTGCTGCAATCAAAGTCGATCGCAGCATTGCGCTGGCTAAGGGGAGGTGATCGCAATGCTCACCTCCTCTTCCGGCCTCCAGCGCTGTCTGCCACGGCTCCCCGGATGTTGCCATGATGACCCGATGTTTTCATGACAACATCCGGGTCACCAGACAGCAGGAAGATTTTTTGGTCATGCGCAGTGCTCCATCCCTATGCTATGCAGGCGATCAGAATAAAAAAAGTGAAAGTCCCATAGTGGGACAAAGTAAAAAATAATAAAACTGTCAGAAAGTGAAAAAAAAGAAAAAAAAATTGTAAAATTATAAAAAAAAAAATAAAAAAAATAATCCACCAAAAATAAAAATATAATGTACCCATCCATAAATATTATTCTGAAAAAAAAACAAAAAAAAAATAAAAGTATACATATTTGGTATCGCCGCGTCCGGAACGACATGATCTATAAAACTGTCCCACTAGTTAACCCTTCAGTGAACACGGTAAAAAAAAAAAAAAAAAACGAAGGAAAAAACAATGCGTTATCATCATACTGCCAAACAAAAATGGAATAACACGCAATCAAAAAGACGAATATAAATAAAAATTGTACATCTGAAAACATAATCTTGTCCCGCAAAAAACAAGCTCTATCATCCAAAAAATCAAAAAGTTATAGCTCTCAGAATAAAGCGATGCAAAAAAATATTTTTTTTTATAAAATAACTTATATTGTGTAAAAGCGCCAAAACATAGAAAAATGATATAAATGTGGTACCGCTGTAAACATACTGACCCGAAAGATAAAGCTACCTTATCAATTTTACCACACGTGGAGCAGAATAAAAAAATGTAAAAAAATACAATTCCTGAATTGTTGGTTTTTGTTTATTGCGCCTCTCAAAAATCGGAATAGAAAGCGATCAAAAAATGTCACATGCCTGAAAATGGCACCAATAAAACGTCAACTCATCCCGCAAAAAACAAGCCAACACATGACTCTGTCAGCCAAAATATGGAAAAATTATAGCTCTCAAAATATGGCGATGCAAAAACTAGATTTTACAAAAAAATGCGTCTTTTAGTATGTGACAGCTGTCAATCATAAAAACCCGATATGATTCTGGTATCTCTGTAGTCGAACTGACCCGAAGAATAACGTTATATAATCACTTATACCGCACGAGGAACGGCGTAAAAAATAAACGCTGGGGCTGGGGTTGGGGTTAGGGGTTTTTTTTTTTTCAAAAGTAAAAAAAGAAAATAAAAAAAAAAAGATGACGATATGGCAACTAGTGTTGAGCGCAAGTGCTCGCTACTTGAGTTAGCATCGGGTGCTTGGGTATGCATTGAGTATCGCAGGTGCTCGAGTCTCCGCCCCATATGCTTCGCGGCCAAAAAAACCTTGCGGGGATTGCCTGCCATGCACGAGCGATCCCCGCATGTTTTTTTTTGGGTGTCTAATAACCGTGAAACATGCGGGCGGGGACTCGAGCATGTCACTCAAGCACCCGCGATACATGGTGCATACCCTAGTACCCGATGCAAACTCAAGTAGCGAGCACTTGAGCTCAAGACTAATGACAACTTATTCAATATGATGACCTAATGTCATCAAATTCTGTGTCGTACCTCTGGGTTCAAACTGTTCACTATACCCCTTGATAAAATCCTTGAGGGGTATAGTTTCCAAAATGGAGTCAATTGTGGGGGGTTTCCACTATTTAGGCACATCAGGGGCTCTCCAAACGCGACATGGCATCCGCTCTCGATTCCAGACGATTTTGCGTTCAAAAAGTTACACAGTGCTCCTTCCCTTCTGAACTCTGCCGTGCGCCCAAACACTGTATTTTCCCCACATATGGGGTATTGGCGTACTCAGGAGAAATTGCACAAACTTTTTTGGGTCCATTTTCTCCTCTTACCCTTGTGAAAATAAAGAAATTGGGGCTAAAACATCATTTTTGTGGAAAAAGTTTTATTTTTTTATTTTCACGGCTCCAGGTTATAAACTTCTGTAAAGGACTTGGGGGTTCAAGGTGCTCACCACAAATCTAGATAAGTTCCCTGAGGGGTCTAGTTTACAAAATGGTGTCACTTGTGGGGGGGTTTCTACTGTTTAGGCACATCAGGGGCACATCCGCTAATTATTCAAGCAAATTTTACAATCAAAAAGTCAAATGACGCTCCTTCCCTTCCAAACCCTGCCGTGCGCCCAATCAGTGGTTTTCCCCCACATATGGGGTATCAGCTTACTCAGAAGAAATTGAACAACAAACTACATGGTGCAATTTCTCCTATTACCCTTATAAAAATGCAAAAGTGGGGGCTATAAAACATTTTTGTGGAAAAAATGTGAACATTTTATTTTTACGGCTCAATGTTATAAACTTCTGTGAAGCACCTGGGGGTTCAAGGTGCTCACCACACATCTTGTTAAGTTCCCTGAGGGGTCTAGTTTCCAAAATGCTGTCACTTGTGGGGGGTGTCCACTGTTTAGGCACATCAGGGGCTCCCCAAATGCAACATGGCATCCGCTAATTATTCAAGCAAATTTTACAATCAAAAAGTCAAATGGCGCTCCTTCCCTCCCGAACCCTGCCGTGCGCCCAAACAATGGTTTTCCCCCACATATGGGGTATCAGCTTACTCAGGAGAAATTGCACAACAAACTGCATGGTGAAATTTCTCCTGCTACCCTTATGAAAATGCAAAAGTGGGGGCTGAAAAACATTTTTGTGGGAAAAATGTGAAAATTTTATTTTTACGGCTCACTGTTATAAACTTCTGTGAATCACCGTGGGGTTCAAGGTGCTCACCACACATCTTGTTAAGTTCCCTGAGGGGTCTAGTTTCCAAAATGGTGTCACTTGTGGGGGGTTTCCACTGTTTAGGCACATCAGGGGCTCCCCAAATGCAACATGGCGTCCGCTAATTATTCAAGCAAATATTACATTCAAAAAGTCAAATGGCGCTCCTTCCCTTCTGAACCCTGCCGTGCGCCCAAACAGTGTTTTTTCTCCACATATGGGGTATCTGCGTGCCCAAGCGAAATTGCACAACAAATTTTGGGGTCCATTTTTTCCTTTTACCCTGAGAAATCGCTGGTCAACTTTTAACCCTTATAGCTCCCCAATAAAAAAAAATTTGGTTTCAAAATTGTGCTGATGTAAAGTAGACATGAGGGAAATGTTATTTATTATCTATTTTGTGTGACATATCTCTCTGATTTAAGGGCATAAAAATTCAAATTTTGAAAATTGTAAATTTTCAAAATTTTCGCCAAATTTTCATTTTTTCACAAATAAACGCAAGTGATATCGAAGAAATTTTACCACAATCATGAAGTACGATATGTCATGAAAAATCCTTCTCAGAATTAGGTGCATCCGTTGAAGCATAACAGAGTAATTACCTCATAAAGTGACAGTGGTCTGAATTGTAAAAATTGGCCTGGTCATTAACGTGCAAACCACCTTGGGTTGTAAAGGGGTTAATAAAACATCTTTTTTACTTTTTAATCTTCATTGCGGAGATATTAGCTTGAAAATTTAGGTTATATGTTCTTAGTCCAAGGGGATGTTACCAGAGATTTTGTTCTGGGGGGTATAAGCAAGCAGCAACATACAGGGGAAAAAAACCACACCCTCACAATAGTTTAGGCCAGTTCCACAGTGTGAGACATGTAATGACAGACAATCTCCTTCCTCATTGGTCTTACTGCAGAGATATGTGTGATTTCAAAGTGCATCGAGTATAGCAGTGCTGAGTGTGATTACTAAAATCTTTCAGCTTTCAGCTCATGGTAATCAGTGTGTGGGGAAGTGAGGTGAGTATGTCTATATGTGTTGTTTTATTAATATGTGTATGGAACGTGGGGCTCATACTGTAAAAAGGAGGTGATATAGGGGCACACACTGTATACAGGAGGCTATATGGGGGCTCATATTGTATCTAGGAGGCTATATAGGGGCTCATACTGTAAATAGGAGGCGATATGGGGGCACACACTGTATAAAGGAGGCTATATAGGTGCTCATATTGTATATAGGAGGCTATATAGGGGCTCACACTGTATACAGGTGGATATGTGCAGGTTCATACTTGTTCTAGGGAGCCATGTGCGGGCTCACACTGTATATAGGAGGCTATGTGCAGGCTCATAATGTATATAGGAGGCTATATGCAGGGTCATACTGTATATAGGAGGCAATATGGGGGCTCAAACTGTATATAGTAGGCTATGTGCAGGCTCAAACTATATATAGGAGGCTATATACAAGCTCAAAATGTACATAGGAGACTATATGAGCTCATACTGTATATAGGAGGCTATATGCAGGCTCATACTGTATATAGCAGGCTATATGGGGCTCATACTGTATATAGGAGGCTATGTGGGGCTCATACTGTATATAGGAGGCTATGTGCGGGCTCATACTGTATATAGGAGGTTATATGGGGGCTCAAACTGTATATAGTAGGCAATGTGCAGGCTCATACTATATATAGGAGACTATATGCAAGCTCAAAATGTATATAGGAGGCTATATGGGGGGGCTCAAACAGTATATAAGAGGCTATGCGCAGGCTCATAATGTATATAGGAGGCTATATGAGCTCATACTGTATATAAGGAGCTATGTGCAGGCTCATACTGTATATAGGAGGCTATATGCAGGCTCATACTGTATATAGCAGGCTATATGGGGCTCATACTGTATATAGGAGGCTATGTGGGGCTCATAATGTATATAGGAGGCTATATGCAGGGTCATACTGTATATAGGAGGCAATATGGGGGCTCAAACTGTATATAGTAGGCTATGTGCAGGCTCAAACTATATATAGGAGGCTATATACAAGCTCAAAATGTACATAGGAGACTATATGAGCTCATACTGTATATAGGAGGCTATATGCAGGCTCATACTGTATATAGCAGGCTATATGGGGCTCATACTGTATATAGGAGGCTATGTGGGGCTCATACTGTATATAGGAGGCTATGTGCGGGCTCATACTGTATATAGGAGGTTATATGGGGGCTCAAACTGTATATAGTAGGCAATGTGCAGGCTCATACTATATATCGGAGACTATATGCAAGCTCAAAATGTATATAGGAGGCTATATGGGGGGGCTCAAACAGTATATAGGAGGCTATGCGCAGGCTCATAATGTATATAGGAGGCTATATGAGCTCATACTGTATATAAGGAGCTATGTGCAGGCTCATACTGTATATAGGAGGCTATATGCAGGCTCATACTGTATATAGCAGGCTATATGGGGCTCATACTGTATATAGGAGGCTATGTGGGGCTCATACTGTATATAGGAGGCTATGTGCGGGCTCATACTGTATATAGGAGGTTATATGGGGGCTCAAACTGTATATAGTAGGCAATGTGCAGGCTCATACTATATATCGGAGACTATATGCAAGCTCAAAATGTATATAGGAGGCTATATGGGGGGGCTCAAACAGTATATAGGAGGCTATGCGCAGGCTCATAATGTATATAGGAGGCTATATGAGCTCATACTGTATATAAGGAGCTATGTGCAGGCTCATACTGTATATAGGAGGCTATATGCAGGCTCATACTGTATATAGCAGGCTATATGAGGCTCATACTGTATATAGGAGGCTATGTGCAGGATCATACTGTATATAGGAGGCTATGTGCGGACTCGGCTATGTGCGGGCTCATATTGTATATAGGGAGCTATGTGCAAGCTCATGCTGTATATAGGAGGCTATATGCAAGCTCAAAATGTATATAGAGGATATATGGGGGGCTCAAACTGTATATAGGAGGCTATGTGTGGGCTCATACTGTATATAGGGAGCTATGTGGGGCTTATACTGTACATAGGGAGTTATGTGCGTGCTCATCCTGTATGTACGGGGCAGTGTAGGGGCTTGTATTGTATGTAGGGCTATGTGGGGGCATATTGCGGCTTGTGCGGCTGTGTGACACGTGATGCCCAATCAGCACTGGCATCACTGCCTCCCCCTTCTGTCGAATTGAACATGAAGAGGAAGTCAGAGATCAGCTGCAGCCTGGACTTCCTCTTAATGTGGAGACAGAGACGCCAATGATGATTCAACGCTGGGGTAACGTGTTATAACAAAAGCACAAGGACCCTCGGACCGCGAGTATCTGAACCACGGGAACGGCGAGGTGAGTATAGGCTATTTTATTTTATCGGGGCGAAACGTGGGATATGAGAAGGAGTTGTCCAAGTAGTGGACAACCCCTTTATTTGCACTGCAACTTGACCGGCCATTTATGAGCTAAAGGGTTATTCTTTGTCTGACAAGGACATCACATATGTTTCTTCTTGGACTTTATTAGGGGTTTTTTTTTGGTCAGATTGTTGAAAATTATTGATGATATATATATACCCCTCAGTCCACTAGTATCTATATTGTATATATTTATATATGTTTATTACATATTGTCTGATCACCTATTGAGGATGCCTTGTCAGTTAGAAGAGTTGTAGGGTAACATAGGGGAAGTCGTCGAGGAATTGGGGCGCCATGCCATTTCAACTTAGGGTGCCAACCTCCACTATCAGGAAGAGAATTGTGCACGTCAAAACTAGTACCTATCTTCCCTCATTTCTGCTCTTTTTTTTTTTTTTTTTAAATAAATCAATGTTTTTCTGTGCAAATGTGTGTGCATTTATTTATGTGTGCATTTATGTCTTTATATATTGGGTTTTTAAATTAACTAAATAAAGAGAGAATTTTTCAAGGTTTTTTTTGTTATGGTTTACATGTATAATGACCCCATAGGTTGATCGATCTGGTTGTTGATTGTGGGGGCTCATATTGTGTATAGGGGGATGTCAGCATACTTAATTCTGCTCAATATTAAGTCATACAAATATAAATATTTTTTTATATTATGTTAAAATTAATATTGAGCAGAATTGATTTCAGGCTATTGGTTCCCATACCAACAATTTGGTGAAAGGCTCTTCCTGGTAAAATGGATGCAGAAATTGCTGTAATTCTGCTGTTATGGGCTCACCAGGATGAGGTCAATCCAGGCCCTGAAGGTTCGCCCACATAAGTCAGTACCTTATTTTTCAGACTACAAAACGCACTTTTTTCCCCCAAATTTGCCTGGTGGCCATTTTCCTGAAGCCCATAACCAAGAAATAAATGGGGACTCTGCTCACCGCTAACATTTTCTGCAAAAAGTGTGTGTCAAAAACTACTATTTTTTTGTTAGTCTGTTTTGTTAACTAGTGATAAGCGAGCGTGCTCTCAACTGCTCTGTACTAGCCCGACCATCTCACAGCCCGAGACGCTCCATGCTCGGCGAGTACTTCCGGGTTGTTCGGGGGGGGGGGCTCGAGTTCTTGCCCCACATATTTGGTGCTGTTTTAACAGCTAATAATCATGCAGGGATTGCCTGCCACGCACTGTAATGCCGTAGTCATGTTGGTTGTGGCATTACAGTGATTGGCTGGCCGCATAGCGTCATCGGGTCTATATAAGAACCGGGACCCTATGCTCGTCACAGTCTACCCCGGAAACAGGCAGAGTAGAGAGAGCTGCAGCTGAGCGAGGGAGAGAATTGGTGGTTTATTAGGTAGAGGTATTCCACACCAATATATAGATATACATCTGAACTAACAGTCCTTCTAAGGACTGATCCAGCTGCATATATTGCTGGTGATAGCAGGACTTAGGCAGGCAGAGTTTGTGGACACTGCATGCCGCAGAATAGGGTCCATTGCATGTTCTGTCTGCTGCTGTTACAGATATCCATAGCCCTAGATTTCAGGGCTATTTTTTTTTGTGCTCTCAATCCTGATTATGTGCTTAAAAAGCAATACAGTACACCATTTTACTGCTCCATTTGCTTGTTAGCAGAATACAGCCAGATTTTCTTGATTTTATTCGCATTGCTGTATTGTGGAAGCAGAGAAACTTGTCCATCATCATACGTGATCTCATTTTACTGCGGTAATATTCGTGACATTTTTTGGAGTGTGCCAAATGTTACACTCCAGTTAAAGTCTGCTAGTTGTGTGTTGTTGAACCTATTTACACTTGGTCACTGACCAATACCATATCTCTATCGCCACTGCCTAAAACCGTGGCCATCAGACATGATCCCATATTACTGCAGTAATAATCGTGACACTTTTTGTAAATGTCAAATATTACACTCCAGTTAAAGTTTGACGGTTGTGTTGTTGAACCTATTCACACTTGGTCGCTGACCAATACCATATCTCTAACGCCACTGCCTAAAACCATAGTCATCAGACGAGATCCCATATTACTGCTGTAATAAACGTCACATTTTTTGGAGCATGCCAGATATTACGCTCCACTTAAAGTCTGCCAGTTGTGCGTTGTTCAAACTTATTCACACTTGGTCGCTGACCAATATCATACTAATAGACCACTGCCTAAAACCATGGTCATCACACGTGATCCCATATTACTGTGGTAATAATACAGACATTTAGTGGAGCGTGCCAAATAATACACTCCATTTCAAGTCTTCCAGCTTTGTGTTGTTGGACCTATTCACACTTGGTCACTGAAAAACACCACACTACAAGGCCACTAACTAAAACTGTGGTCATCACACAGGATCCCATATTAATGCAGTAATGATACAGACATTTAATGGAGCGTGCCAACTATTACACTCCATTTTAAGTTTGCCAGCTGTGTGTGGTTGAACCTATTCACACTTGGTCGCTGACCAATACAACACCACAATGCCACATGCTTAAAACTGTGGTCATCACACGTGATCCCATATTACTGCAGTAATAATACAGACATTTAGTGGAGCGTGCCAAATATTATACTCCAGTTAAAATGGGCAAGGCTCATGACAAGGGACAGGGAAGTGGACGTGATGGTGATGGTGCACTCAGAGGTTGAGGCCATGGGCAAGATGAAGCTGTGCCTGCTGAGGAAGCACAACAAACACCCACACCATGTCAAACTACCTTCCTGTCCCAATTAGTGGGGCCCACAGAACACCACTCTTGAAGCCAGAGCAGTGTGAAGAGGTTGTTGGTTGGATAGCAGATAATGATTCTAGTTAGTTTGCCACCACCACCACCCTGCCTTCCACATGGTCAAGTCTCAGTAACTGTGAGTATGGACCACATATTTCTCACCCTGATCCTCCTTCCGCCCACCATGCCGAGTGTCCGGAGACAACTGATCCCGCACTTGGACACTCAGAAGAGCTGTTCACTTTTTCATTTATAGATTCAGGCCTCTTGCCTGGCCCGCTTCAAGCGGGGCAAGAGGAGATTGCATGTAGCAATGCCCAAATATTTGAGCAGCCACGGTCACACAAAGGCGACAGTGGGAAACTGTCGCAAGAGGTGGATGATGATGATGAAACACAATTGCTACCAAGTCAGGAGGAGACCCAGGGTGCATACATGGAAGATAAGGTGGTGGACGATGAAGTCACTGACCCAACCTGGCAAGGCGAGGACAGCAGCACAGAGTGGGAGGGAGGCATAGCACCACAACAGGCAGAAACAAGCAGTGGGGTGGCAACAGACACAAGGCGGGAAACTGTTCCCTGGAAAACCAACACGAGGGAAGTTGCTCACCTCCTCTTCCAGCCTCCAGCACTGTCTGCCGCAGCTCCCCGGATGTTGCCATGATGACCCGATGTCGTCATGACAACATCCGGGTCAAAAGACAGCAGGAAGATTTTTTTGGTCATGCGCAGTGCTCCATCCCTATGCTATGCAGGCGATCAGAATAAAAAAAGTGAAAGTCCCATAGAGGGACAAAGTATAAAAATAAAAAAACTGTCTGAAAGTGAAAAAAAAATAAAAGAAAACTGTAAAAATATAAAAAAAAAAAAAAAAATAATCCACCAAAAATAAAAATATAATGTACCCATCAATAAATATTATTCTGAAAAAAAAACAAAACAAAAAAAAAAAAGTATACATATTTGGTATCGCCGCGTCCGGAATGACATGATCTATAAAATTGTCCCACTAGTTAACCCTTCAGTGAACACGGTAAAAAAAATAAATAAGAAACGAAGGAAAAAACAATGCGTTATCATCATACTGCCAAACAAAAATGGAATAACAGGCAATCAAAAAAACGAATATAAATAAAAATTGTACATCTGAAAACATAATCTTCTCCCGCAAAAAACAAGCTCTATCATCCAAAAAATCAAAAAGTTATAGCTCTCAGAATAAAGCGATGCAAAAAAATATTTTTTTCTATAAAATAGCTTATATTGTGTAAAAGCGCCAAAACATAGAAAAACGATATAAATGTGGTACCGCTGTAAACGTACTGACCCGAAGAATAAAAAAATACAATTCCTGAATTGTTGGTTTTTGTTTATTGTGCCTTTCAAAAATCGGAATAGAAAGCGATCAAAAAATGTCACGTGCCTGAAAATGGCACCAATAAAACGTCAACTCATCCCGCAAAAAACAAGCCATAACATGACTTTGTCAGCCAAAATATGGAAAAATTATAGCTCTCAAAATATGGCGATGCAAAAACTAGATTTTACAAAAAAATGCGTCTTTTAGTGTGTGACAGCTGTCAATCATAAAAACCCCATATGATTCTGGTATCTCTGTAGTCGCACTGACCCGAAGAATAACATTATCTAATCACTTATACCGCACGAGGAGCGGCGTAAAAAATAAACGCTAGGGCAGGGGTTGGGGTTAGGGTTGTTTTTTTTTTCAAAAGTAAAAAAAGAAAAAAAAAAAAAAGATGACGATATGGCAACTAGTGTTGAGCTCAAGTGCTCGCTACATGAGTTTGCATCGGGTGCTTGGGTATGCATTGAGTATCGCAGGTGCTCGAGTCTCCGCCCCATATGCTTCGCGGCCAAAAAAACCTCACGGGGATTGCCTGCCATGCACGAGCGATCCCCGCATGTTTTTTTTTGAGTGTCTAATAACCGTGAAACATGCGGGCGGGGACTCGAGCATGTCACTCAAGCACCCGCGATACATGGTGCATACCCTAGTACCCGATGCAAACTCAAGTAGCGAGCACTTGAGCTCAAGACTAATGACAACTTATTCAATATGATGACCTAATGTCATCAAATTCTGTGCCGTACCTCTGGGTTCAAAATGTTCACTATAGCCCTTGATAAAATCCTTGAGGGGTATAGTTTCCAAAATGGAGTCAATTGTGGGGAGTTTCCACTTTTTAGGCACATCAGGGGCTCTCCAAACGCGACATGGCATCCCCTCTCAATTCCAGCCGATTTTGCGTTTAAAAAGTTACACAGTGCTCCTTCCCTTCTGAACTCTGCCGTGCGCCCAAACACTGTATTTTCCCCACATATCGGGTATTGGCGTACTCAGGAGAAATTGCACAAACTTTGTGGGGTCCATTTTCTCCTCTTACCCTTGTGAAAATAAAGAAATTGGGGCTAAAACATTATTTTTGTGGAAAAAGTTTTATTTTTTTATTTTCACGGCTCCAGGTTATAAACTTCTGTAAAGGACTTGGGGGTTCAAGGTGCTCACCACACATCTAGATAAGTTCCCTGAGGGGTCTAGTTTCCAAAATGGTATCACTTGTGGGGGGTTTCTACTGTTTAGGCACATCAGGGGCACATCCGCTAATTATTCAAGCAAATTTTACAATCAAAAAGTCAAATGGCGCTACTTCCCTTCCAAACCCTGCCGTGCGCCCAATCAGTGGTTTTCCCCCACATATGGGGTATCTGCTTACTCAGAAGAAATTGATCAACAAACTACATGGTGCAATTTCTCCTATTACCCTTATAAAAATGCAAAAGTGGGGGCTATATAACATTTTTGTGGGAAAAATGTGAAAATTTTATTTTTACGGCTCAATGTTATAAACTTCTGTGAAGCACCTGGGGGTTCAAGGTGCTCACCACACATCTTGCTAAGTTCCCTGAGGGGTCTAGTTTCCAAAATGCTGTCACTTGTGGGGGGTTTCCACTGTTTAGGCACATCAGGGGCTCCCCAAATGCAACATGGCATCGGCTAATTATTCAAGCAAATTTTACAATCACAAAGTCAAATGGCGCTCCTTCCCTCCCGAACCCTGCTGTGCGCCCAAACAATGGTTTTCCCCCACATATGGGGTATCAGCTTACTCAGGAGAAATTGCACAACAAACTGCATGGTGCAATTTCTCCTGCTACCCTTATGAAAATGCAAGAGTGGGGGCTGAAAAACATTTTTGTGGGAAAAATGTGAAAATTTTATTTTTACGGCTCACTGTTATAAACTTCTGTGAAGCACCGTGGGGTTCAAGGTGCTCACCACACATTTTGTTAAGTTCCCTGAGGGGTCTAGTTTCCAAAATGGTGTCACTTGTGGGGGGTTTCCACTGTTTAGGCACATCAGGGGCTCCCCAAATGCAACATGGTATCCGCTAATTATTCAAGCAAATATTACATTCAAAAAGTCAAATGGCGCTCCTTCCCTTCTGAACCCTGCCGTGCACCCAAACAGTGTTTTTTCCCCACATATGGGGTATCTGCGTGCCCAAGCGAAATTGCACAACAAATTTTGGGGTCCATTTTTTCCTGTTACCCCTGCAAAAATAAAAAAAATTGGGTCTAAAGTAACATTTTTGTGAAAAAAGTTAATTTTTTTCTTCCACATTCCAAAAATTCCTGTGAAGCACCTGAAGGGTTAATAAAGTTCTTGAATGTGGTTTTGAGCACCTTGAGGTGTGTAGTTTTTAGAATGGTGTCACTTTTGGGTATTTTCTGTCATAAACACCCCTCAAAGTGACTTCAAATGTAATGTGGTCCCTAAAAAAATGGTTTTGTAAATTTTGTTGGAAAAATGAGAAATCGCTGGTCAACTTTTAACCCTTATAGCTCCCCAATAAAAAAAAATTTTGGTTTCAAAATTGTGCTGATGTAAAGTAGACATGTGGGAAATGTTATTTATTATCTATTTTGTGTGACATATCTCTCTGATTTAAGGGCATAAAAATTAAAATTTTGAAAATTGTAAATTTTCAAAAATTTCGCCAAATTTCCATTTTTTCACAAATAAACACAAGTGATATCGAAGAAATTTTACCACAATCATGAAGTACGATATGTCATGAAAAAACCTTCTCAGAATCAGGTGCATCCATTGAAGCGTAACAGAGTAATTGCCTCATAAAGTGACAGTGGTCAGAATTGTAAAAATTGGCCTGGTCATTAACGTGCAAACCACCTTGGGTTGTAAAGGTGTTAATAAAACATCTTTTTTACTTTTTAATCTTCATTGCGGAGATATTAGCTTGAAAATTTAGGTTATATGTTCTTAGTCCAATGGGATGTTACCAGAGATTTTGTTCTGGGGGGTATAAGCAAGCAGCAACATACAGGGGAAAAAAACCACACCCTCACAATAGTTTAGGCCAGTTCCACAGTGTGAGACATGTAATGACAGACAATCTCCTTCATCATTGGTCTTACTGCAGAGATATGTGTGATTACAAAGTGCAGCGAGTATAGCAGAGCTGAGTGTGATTACTAAAATCTTTCAGCTTTCAGCTCATGGTAATCAGTGTGTGGGGAAGCGAGGTGAGTATGTCTATATTTGTTGTTTTATTAATATGTGTATGGAATGTGGGGCTCATACTGTAAAAAGGAGGTGATATAGGGGCACACACTGTATACAGGAAGCTATATGGGGGCTCATATTGTATCTAGGAGGCTATATAGGGGCTCATACTGTAAATAGGAGGCGATATGGGGGCACACACTGTATAAAGGAGGCTATATAGGGGCTCATATTGTATATAGGAGGCTATATAGGGGCTCACACTGTATACAGGAGGATATGTGCAGGCTCATACTTGTTCTAGGGAGCCATGTGCGGGCTCACACTGTATATAGGAGGCTATGTGCAGGCTCATAATGTATATAGGAGGCTATATGCAGGGTCATACTGTATATAGGAGGCTATATGGGGGGCTCAAACTGTATATAGTAGGCTATGTGCAGGCTCAAACTATATATAGAAGGCTATATACAAGCTCAAAATGTACATAGGTGACTGTATGAGCTTATAATGTATATAGGAGGCTATATGCAGGCTCATACTGTATATAGCAGGCTATATGGGGCTCATACTGTATATAGGAGGCTATGTGGGGCTCATACTGTATATAGGAGGCTATGTGTGGGCTCATACTGTATATAGGAGGTTATATGGGGCTCAAACTGTATATAGCTGGCAATGTGCAGGCTCATACTATATATAGGAGACTATATGCAAGCTCAAAATGTATATAGGAGGCTATATGGGGTGGCTCAAACAGTATATAGGAGGCTATGCGCAGGCTCATAATGTATACAGGAGGTTATATGGGGCTCATACTGTATATAGGAGGCTATATGAGCTCATACTGTATATAAGGAGCTATGTGCAGGCTCATACTGTATATAGGAGGCTTTATGCAGGCTCATACTGTATATAGGAGGCTATATGAGGCTCATACTGTATATAGGAGGCTATGTGCAGGATCATACTGTATATAGGAGGCTATGTGCGGGCTCGGCTATGTGCGGGCTCATATTGTATATAGGGAGCTATGTGCAAGCTCATGCTGTATATAGGAGGCTATATGCAAGCTCAAAATGTATATAGAGGATATAACAAAAGCACAAGGGCCCTGGGACTGCGAGTATCTGAACCACGGGAACGGCGAGGTGAGTATAGGCTACTTTATTTTATCGGGGCGAAACGTGGGGTATGAGAAGGGGTTGTCCAAGTAGTGGACAACCCCTTTATTTGCACTGCAACTTGACCGGCCATTTATGAGCTAAAGGGTTATTCTTTGTCTGACAAGGACATCACATATGTTTCTTCTTGGACTTTATTAGGGTTTTTTTTTTGGTCAGATTGTTGAAAATTATTGATGATATATATATACCCCTCAGTCCACTACTATCTATATTGTATATATTTATATATTTTTATTACATATTGTCTGATCACCTATTGAGGATGCCTTGTCAGTTAGATGAGTTGTAGGGCAACATAGGGGAAGTCGTCGAGGAATTGGGGCGCCATGCCATTTCAACTTAGGGTGCCAACCTCCACTATCAGGAAGAGAATTGTGCACGTCAAAACTAGTACCTATCTTCCCTCATTTCTGAGTGGGGACTCTGCTCACCGCCAACATTTTCTGCAAAAAGTGTGTGTCAAAAACTACTATTTTTTTGTTAGTCTGTTTTGTTAACTAGTGATAAGCGAGCGTGCTCTCAACTGCTCTGTACTAGCCCGACCATCTCACTGCCCGAGACGCTCCATGCTCGGCGAGTACTTCCGGGTTGTTCGGGGGGGGGGGGCTCGAGTCCTTGCCCCACATATTTGGTGCTGTTTTAACAGCTAATAAACATGCGGGGATTGCCTGCCACGCACTGTAATGCTGTAGCCATGTTGGTTGTGGCATTACAGTGATTGGCTGCCCGCATAGCGTCATCGGGTCTATATAAGAACCGGGACCCTATGCTCGTCACAGTCTACCCCGGAAACAGGCAGAGTAGAGAGAGCAGCAGCTGAGCGAGGGAGAGAATTGGTGGTTTATTAGGTAGAGGTATTCCACACCAATATATAGATATACATCTGAACTAACAGTCCTTCTAAGGACTGATCCAGCTGCATATATTGCTGGTGATAGCAGGACTTAGGCAGGCAGAGTTTGTGGACACTGCATGCCGCAGAATAGGGTCCATTGCACGTTCTGTCTGCTGCTGTTACAGATATCCATAGCCCTAGATTTCAGGGCTATTTCTTTTGTGCTCTCAATCCTGATTATTTGCTTAAAAAGCAATACAGTACACCATTTTACTGCTCCATTTGCTTGTTAGCAGAATACAGCCAGATTTTCTTGATTTTATTCGCATTGCTGTATTGTGGAAGCAGAGAAACTTCTCCATCATCATACGTGATCTCATTTTACTGCGGTAATATTCGTGACATTTTTTGGAGTGTGCCAAATGTTACACTCCAGTTAAAGTCTGCTAGTTGTGTGTTGTTGAACCTATTTACACTTGGTCACTGACCAATACCATATCTCTAACGCCACTACCTAAAACCATAGTCATCAGACGAGATCCCATATTACTGCTGTAATAAACGTCACATTTTTGGAGCATGCCAAATATTACACTCCACTTAAAGTCTGCCAGTTGTGTGTTGTTCAAACTTATTCACACTTGGTCGCTGACCAATATCATACTAATAGACCACTGCCTAAAACCGTGGTCATCACACGTGATCCCATATTACTGTGGTCATAATACAGACATTTAGTGGAGCGTGCCAAATAATACACTCCATTTCCAGTCTTCCAGCTTTGTGTTGTTGAACCTATTCACACTTGGTCACTGAAAAACACCACACTACAAGGCCACTAACTAAAACTGTGGTCATCACACAGGATCCCATATTACTGCAGTAATAATACAGACATTTAATGGAGCGTGCCAACTATTACACTCCATTTTAAGTTTGCCAGCTGTATGTGGTTGAACCTATTCACACTTGGTCGCTGACCAATACCACACTACAAGGCCACTGCCTAAAGCCATGGTCATCACACGTAATCCCATATTACTGTGATAATAATACAGACATTTTTTGGCGCATGCCAAATGTACTCCATTTCAAGTCTGCCAGCTGTGTGTTGTTGAAACCTATTCACACTTGGTCGCTGACTAATACAGCACCACAAGGCCACATGCTTAAAACTGTGGTCATCACACGTGAACCCATATTACTGCAGTAATAATACAGACATTTAGTGGAGCGTGCCAAATATTATAATCCAGTTAAAATGGGCAAGGCTCATGACAAGGGACAGGGAAGTGGACGTGATGGTGCATGCAGAGGTTGAGGCCATGGGCAAGATGAAGCTGTGCCTGCTGAGGAAGCACAACAAACACCCACACCATGTCAAACTACCTTCCTGTCCCAATTAGTGGGGCCCACAGAACACCACTTTTGAAGCCAGAGCAGTGTGAAAAGGTTGTTGGTTGGATAGCAGATAATGATTCTAGTTAGTTTGCCACCACCACCACCCTGCCTTCCACATGGTCAAGTCTCAGTAGCTGTGAGTCTGGACCACATATTCCTCACCCTGATCCTCCTTCCGCCCACCATGCCGAGTGCCCGGAGACAACTGATCCCGCACTTGGACACTCAGAAGAGCTGTTCACTTTTTCATTTATAGATTCAGGCCTCTTGCCTGGCCCGCTTCAAGCGGGGCAAGAGGAGATTGCATGTAGCAATGCCCAAATATTTGAGCAGCCACGGTCACACAAAGGCGACATTGGGAAACTGTTGCAAGAGGTGGATGATGATGATGAAACATAATTGCTACCAAGTCAGGAGGAGACCCAGGGTGCGTACATGGAAGATAAGGTGGTGGACGATGAAGTCACTGACCCAACCTGGCAAGGCGAGGACAGCAGCACAGAGTGGGAGGGAGGCATAGCACCACAACAGGCAGAAACAAGCAGTGGGGTGGCAACAGACACAAGGCGGGAAACTGTTCCCTGGAAAACCAACACGAGGGAAGTTGCTCGTCCAACTATTAGGTCATCCAGAGCCTGGCTCTTTTTTATAGACTGTCCAGATAACCCCAAAAAGGTCATTTGCAACCTCTGTCATGCCAGCATCAGCAGGGGCAACAAAAGTACCAGCCTGACCACAACCAGCATGCTTAGGCACATGACAGAAAAGCACCCGACTAGTTGGGCCGAATGCCAGGGTCCAGAAACAGTGTCTGCTGGTGACACCACTGCCTGTTCCGCTGTTGTGTGTGCACGCCAATGCTCTGTCCATGGCACAAGCGAAGATGCCTCCCGCCCTGCACCTGCAACCCTCACCGTCAGCAACCACGCCCTTGTCCCAGCGCAGTGTTTAGTTGTCCCCTCCCCAGTCCTTTGAACGCAATCGCAAATACGCGGTCAACATCCCACAGGCCACAATCCTAAGCTCCCACATTTCACGAATGCTTGCACTTGAAATGTTGCCTTTTAGGCTTGTGGAGACAGAATCTTTCCGCAACCTGATGGCGGCGGATGTCCCTTGGTACTCGGTCCCCAGCCGTCACTATTTCTCCCGGTGTGCCGTCCCCGCATTACAGAAGCACATGTACCAGAACATTAGCTGTGCCCTCAACAATGCAGTTACTGGGAAGGTCCACCTAACCACGGACACATGGGCAAGTGCTTGTGGGCAGGGACGGTACATTTCGCTGACAGCACACTGGGTTAATATAGTGGAAACCATGACCCAGTCGGACCTTGGGATGGAACACTTCCTCCCAACACCAAGGATTGCAAGCCCTGGGTCAATCAGGGTTGCCCCCACATTCTACAGCTCTTGCACATTCTCTTCCTCCTCTTCAGCCTCCATCTTCGAAATGACCACATCAGTCGCAAGCTGGAAGCACTGCAGCACTGCCTCGGCCAAGTGGTAACAGGCTGTGCTGAAGCTAACATGCTTGGGGAACAAACCACACACTGCTGCAGCATTGTTGACAGCTGTAAAAGAGCAGGCAGATCTGTGGCTGTCACCGCTGAACCTACAGCCTGGCATGGTCATGTATGACAATGGCCGGAACCTGGTAGCGGCTCTGAAGCTAGGCAAGCTCACACACATAGCATGCCTGGCCCATATGCTTAAGCTAGTGGTTCAACGGTTTCTCAAAACCTACCCGGATCTGCCTGAGCTGTTTGTGAAAGTACGCCTCGTGTGTGCCCATTTGAGAAAGTCAGCTACAGCTTCCACCGCTCTCGCTGTGCTTCAGCAGCATTTGCAGCTTCCATCTCACGGACTGGTGTATGATGTCACCACGCATTGGAACTCAACGTTGTAGATGTAGGGAAGGATTTGTGAGCGGCAGAGGGCAGTTGTTGAGTACCAGCTTCTACATGCCCGTCAGTATTCAGATCAGACTCCGCACATAAGAGCTGATGAGTGGGAATGGATGGCAGACATCTGTGCTGTTCTCCAAAACTTTGAGGACTCCAAAAAAGATGGTGAGCAGCGATGATGCCATAATTAGAATCACCATCCCGCTTCTCTGTCTACTGAAATGCTTGCTGCTCACAATTAAAGAGGAGGCATTGCAGGCGAGCACGATGAGATGGATCAAGGAACCATACAGGGGGATGCCACACAGCCCAGTCTTATCTCATCCCAATGTAGATCTGGTGATAATGGGGAGGAGGAGTAGAAGGAAGAACAGGAGCTGGTTTGCAGCACTACAGACGATACTACCAACACAACTGTCATACTGTCTGTTCAGCGTGGATGGCTTGAGGAGAGGGAGAACAAGGAGGAGGAGGATGAGGAGGAGAGCATTAACAGTTGTCCTTTTGGTCAGGACAGGGAAGACTTCTCTGTTGGCAGTCTGGCATACATTGCTGACTCTATGTTCCTCTGCCTTTCCCGTGATCCTCGTGTTGTACACATTTTGGCCGACAGTAATTACTGGTTGGTCACACTTCTAGACCCACGCTACAAGGAGAACTTTCTATCTCTCCTTCCCATGGCAGAGAGGTCTAGTAAAATCTTGCAGTACCAGAAGGCCCTTGTTAAGGAATTATTTAAAAAATTCCCATCTGAAAACGCAGAGGTTAGAGTTCCTTGGACAACAAAGGTCTACAGGCAAGGGAGACACAAACACGATGCTGCAGAGGCAGGGGAACACTGTCAAAGGTGTAAGACAATTTTTTTAGACCCTGCCAGCACCCAGGCCCTGATGCGCTGACAAGTACTCTGACAAGGAGGGAAAAGTTTTAAAAGATGCTGAAGGAGCACCCTGCCGACCATACCAATGTCCTCCGTGATTCCTCTGTGCCTAATAATTATTGAGTATCTAAGCTGGAAACGTGACATGAACTGTCTCTCTTATGCCTTGGAGGTCATGGCTTGCCATTAGCGTTTGGTCAGAGCGGGTTTTTAGTGCCGCCGGGGGCATTATAACTGATAGGTGCATCCGCCTGTCAACTGAAAATGCTGACAGGATGACTCTTATAAAAATGAACAAGGGCTGGATTGGGCCAGACTTCTCAACATCACAGGATGATAGCAGTGGAACATAAAGTCAAATTCTGTGGCGTTTTTTGGGGGGTCTATTCCCATGCACCTCTTCACACCCAAACATGGGTATACACTTACTGATTTTGTCTATTTTCTGTTGTCCTCCTTCTTCTCCACATTCTCCACACTCATATCACCAGGGTGACTGTGATGCAACACCCACATAATTTTTTTAAGGGTGTTTATGATGCCTGTAGGAATTTTTTTAGAGGCCTACCTCTAACATTCTGCATGTTATACAGTATGTTCATGTATACCCTCCAGAGGTAAATGTTTTTCAGCCCATGCATCGGCATTACCAGTATAGGAGACCCACTCCTTAACAATGGTAACACTTTTTTAAATGAGGACCTCCTTTATACATCTCTTTAAAGGTGTATTGGAGTGTGTTCAATTTTTGGGCAGCCCTTGCAGTCAGTGCGTGGGCAATACCACTATAGGAGACCCACTCCTTAATAATGGTAACAATTTTTTAATTAGGCCCTCCTCTATGTCTCTTCAAAGGGCTATTGGAGTGCGCCCAAATTTTTGGCAGCCCTTGCAGTCACTGCATACTCAATAAGAGTATAGGAAACCCGCTAATTTATAATGGGAACATTTTTTTTTACTGAGACCCTCCTCTATGTCTCTTTAAAGGGGTACTGGGGTGCGTCCAAATTTTTGGCAGCCCTTTCAGTCACTGCATACGCAGTATCATAAATGAAATTCATAGGAACAGTAGTAGAAAAAACAATATATAATATATCAATCAAAATAAATGATAAACTCCCACCATATATTTGGACTAAATATCAGGGCCAATCACCATAAGAAAAATAGCAAACAAAAGACCTGAAAAAGACGATCCTAAGGCCATAGTATATAAAACTACAAAATCTTTATTGATACAAATATAAATCACAGGAAATGAAAGTAAACATAGCACAGTACAACTGGCTATGCATGATAAGGACGCGCAGCAGCGAAGATGTATACATAAAATCCAAAAAGTATGAAATATATTCCACCCTTTACATATCAAGAAGTATTTATAAATATAACAGCCATAGTAGAAATTATTTTAACTAGACAAATCACTCCTAGGAGTAATATAAAACTACTTGAATAGGTGCATAGCTGTTCATATACAATATCCTATATGGTGAAAAAAGTAGCCCCGGTACACGTCAACATCCTACTAATATTATAAATGCGAAAGTTTGTGAGTATGTATGTTTGTTACTCTTTCACGAAAATACTACTGGACGGATTTGCATGAAACTTTACAGTAATATAGATTATACATCTGAATAACATATAGGCTACAATTTGTAATGATTTTATGTAATTTTGGTCGTAATATAACGATACATGTCAATTAAATCGGAAGAAAATCTGGCCTCTGAGAGCTCTCTTATATACACACATACGCAGGTGATATTTAAATGGCTGATTTACAGCAGTCAGAAGAGATTGATAATACAATAATTTGCCCATAGTGGATCATTGTATAGTGAGGTCACAGTTGCCGCCTGTCCACAGTCAGAATACAGGGGTGATCATATACCGTGGCCAGGTACAAGTGTGGCACAGGGGGTTCACACACGACCCCCAGGGACTGACATTTCCTAGAAAGTTTGGCAGCTGTCAGTCATGAGCTCACCCTGATACATTACACTCTGGAAACAGCTGAAGGGAGAAGGATAATTTATGACATTTTCTCAGACTTAAAAAAAACAAAACAAAACAAAAAAAAACACAGAAAACAGCCCATATGTCAGGAACAGGTTACTAGGGAACTACACGTCCCAGCACGGCCTGCCCGCGCCCACAGTCCGGGGGGAGTGTGAGGCTTCCTCCTGCAGGTTGCCCGGGGGCACCGGGCCATCATTGTCCTCACACAGGGGGTCCCCGCCACCATTAGCCCTCCACATAACACCGTATAATAAAACATGCGCTCACCTGCGCCAGCTGCTGCAGCCGGGAAAGTTCCGAGCGCCTCACCTGGGCGGAGGGGAAGTGACTCACACACGGGGAGGGGCAGTAACCTGAGCGCGGCTCCATGGAGGATGCACACACTGCAGCCTGACAGCACCGGCAGCAGCGCTACACAAATGGCGTCCTCCCCTCCTGTGTGCAGCACAGCCCTGTGTGTGTGCAGCGCAGCATGTCACCCACAGCACGAGCAGGCTGCTCTCAGCTCCCACAGAGCACTGGGAATGGTTGCTATGGGTAACGGCGCCACAGCTCCTCATAGACCAGTCATATACAACTGATATCGTCTGTACAGCGATCGTAATATAACTAATTAGATTGTTTTAGCATTTTGTTTGAACTTTACTAAATACCTATTTTGTAATTAGTACTTATAAAAATGCCGCGAAAGCGTAAGTCTAACATTTCGCAAAGCTCTAATAAAGCCCGAGCTATGAAAATAATTAGACGTGATGAGACGTCTCAACAAGCCGAGCAACGAAGGCTTGAGCAGGCGGTGCGTTGTGCGGCACATAGAGCTGCAGAGACTCCAGAACAATCCCAAGCCCGACGTGAACGGAATGCGGAGTTTTTGGCATCTCAACGGGCTGCTGAAACTCCAGAACAGTCCCAAGCTCGACGTCAGCAGCAAGCGACTTACATGGCATCCCAAAGAGCCACTGAAACTTATGAAATGGCGGAATCTCGCAGACGCACTGTTGCTGAAATGGCAGCACAGCGACGTCAAACATTTACAAGAAATACATGGATATTGTTTAATAAAGCTGCATTTGAGTATGACGAGACTCTTGATTATGAAACTCACAAGCTTATAAAAATAGAAGCAATGACCATAGACCAAATATTGCGGAGCTCTTAAGTGGAAAGAGGAAGCAGCAGGTATGTGTTGTTTGGGCGGGAAAGTAGCTCTTCCTTATATAGACGAGCCAGTTCAACCTTTAAAAGAGCTTTTCTCTAATTAAACTGATGAATCTCGCCTTTTTCTAAATAATATAAGAAAATACAACTTGTGCTTTCATATAACGTCTTTTGGAGCAGATCAAATTGTCTCAATGCCAGGGTTTTGCCAGACCTTTACAATACAAGGACAAGTATACCACCGTATCGGTTCTTTAATTCCTACGTCCATTTCGCAACCACAATTTTTACAAGTTTATTTCATAGGTGACGAAGAAGAACAAATCAACAGGCGTACTGAGCGCGTGCAAAGCGTAGATAGAAACATAGTTAAAAAATTACAACGAGTACTTCACGACCACAACATTTTGGTGCATAAATTTAAAACGGCTAGAGACAGAATGATCAATGACAATCATTTCAAAGTAGTGATTCACCCAGACCGTGTACCACGTGGTCAACATGAGAGACGATTCAATGCCCCTACTACAAATCAAATAGCTGCTGTAATAGTTAGTAGCAAACAAACTATGTCTCGGGACATCGTTGTGCATGCTCACTAGGGTTCCAGATACACATAGATTCTATGACGCTCTCGAGTACCCAATAATTTTTTGGAAAGGACAAGAGGGGTACAGCATTGATATTCCTCAGATAAATCCAATTACCAAACAAGCAATGCCAAGCAAAAAGCTGTCCTGCAAAGATTTTTATGCCTTTCACTTGATGGTCCGTCGCAGCGATTTTAATTTGATGCTTAAGTGTAGGCTCCTACTTCATCAGTTTCTGGTCGACATGTATGTAAAGATGGAAAGTGAGCGCTTAAGGTTCATTTCTTTAAATCAAAAAAAACTGCGCGCAGAAAATTATATTCACTTGCAAGATGCAATAAGAAATGATGCGGATTTGGATCCAAATAACATAGGTCAGATGGTGATTCTCCCGTCATCATTTGTAAATAGCCCGAGATACCTACACGAATACACACAAGATGCGTTCACATACGTACGTAATTATGGGAGGCCTGATTTATTTATTACAATGACTTGCAACCCCGCATGGCCAGAAATCACCAAAGAGCTTATGGCTGGTCTAAATTCAACGGACAGACATGACTTAACAGCTCGAGTATTTAGAATAAAAGTACAGAAGTTGGTAGCTCTACTTACAAAAGGTAACATATTTGGTGATATGCAATGCTTCATGTACTCGATCGAGTGGCAAAAGCGAGGTTTGCCTCATGTGCACTTACTGCTGTGGTTAAAGGAAAAATTGCATCCGAACCAAATTGACGAAATCATATGTGCTGAGATACCAAACCCAGAAACCGATCAAAAGCTCTATGATACAGTGACAAAGAATATGATTCACGGGCCATGTGGTACATTCAATTCTTCATTGCCATGCATGAAGGAAGGAAAATGTACCAAAAAATATCCAAGGAAGCTTTTAAAAGATACTCAAACCAATGACAAAGGTTAACCTTTGTACAGGCGCAGAGCACCAGAGAATGGTGGACGCACGACGATTATAAAACCCCGTAGAGGAACACAGGAAATATTGGTGGACAATAGCTGGGTGGTCCCATATTCTCCACTCTTATCAAAAAATTTTAATTCTCATTTAAATGTAGAGTTCTGTAATACGGTACAGGCGATAAAATATATTTGTAAATATATTAATAAGGGTAGCGACCAGGCTATTTTTAACATCCGCCAGCAAGGGAATGTTAACATTGACCCAAGAGATGAGGTGCAGACCTTTAGAACCGGCCGATATGTTAGTAGTAACGAAGCAGCGTGGCGGATCTTAGGTCTGCCTCTGCACGAGAGACACCCAACCGTCACTCATCTCGCGATTCATTTACCCAATGGCGAGAGGGTTTACTTTACGGAAAATAATTTTAGAGAGAGATTAGAAGCACCACCTAAAACTACACTAACTGCATTTTTCCTGTTGTGCCAAAGTGATACGTTTGCAAAAACATTACTTTACATTGATGTGCCTCGCTACTATACTTGGAATGTGGCACAGAAGCAATGGAAACGTTGTTTACAAGGAACACCTGTCGATGGCTGGCCAGGTGTGAAGGCAGGAGACGCTCTAGGTCACATTTACACGGTGCACGTTAGCAATTTTGAATGTTATTGCTTGCGTATGCTGCTGAATGTAATAAGGGGTCCAACCAACTTCTCGGATTTAAAAACATTTGAAGGTCAAGAACTTGCAACTTTTCGGCAGGTGTGTGAGAAGATGGGGTTGTTGGAAGATGATAACCACTGGGATACCACCTTAGAAGAGGCCGTGCTAATACGCTCCCCGGCGCAAATAAGAGAGCTGTTTGCCATATTGATATGCACTTGCGGTTTATCCAATCCTCTACAACTCTGGCACAAATATAAAACTGCGTTATCAGAGGATATCATGCACAGATTTGAAAGAATGGATCACGTTAATGATGATCTCTGTTTCAATGAGGCGTTGGGGCTTATCGAGGACAAAATATTAATAATTTCTGGAAAGAAATTGTCCGATTTTGGTCTGCCCTCACCGCGGCATAGAGGAGAGCTGTCGAACGAGTTGATAAAAGAGCTAAGCTATGATACCAACCAGTTAGACGCTCACGTTTGCGAAACTGAGCCACGTTTGCTACCTGATCAAAGAGAGATTTATCACAAAATAGTAGGACGAGTTGAGAATGGTGAAGGCGGACTTTTTTTCCTTGATGCCCCGGGTGGTACAGGAAAAACTTTCTTGCTTAATTTACTTTTAGCAAAAATTCGTAGCGGTCATAACGTTGCATTAGCTGTGGCTTCCTCTGGAATTGCTGCAACATTGTTAAGCGGTGGACGGACGGCACATTCAGTCTTTAAATTACCTCTTAATCTGGTGAACGAAGAAACCCCATCGTGTAATATCAGCAAGAGCAGCGCCCGTGGCCTCCTGTTGCAACAGTGCAAACTAATCGTGTGGGACGAGTGCACAATGTCACACAAACGCGCCATCGAAGCTCTTGATCGTTGTCTACAAGACTTACACAGTAAACAAACAATAATGGGTGGTGTGGTTGTTTTATTGGCTGGGGACTTTAGGCAAACTTTGCCTGTCATCGAGCGAGGCACTGCAGCAGACAAAATTAACGCATGTCTGAAATCCTCATATTTATGGACCAAAGTTGAAAAGCTGCACCTCACCACCAACATGCGTGTCCAGTTATTCAGTGATGTAGAGTCGGGCGCGTACGCTGAGAAACTGCTCGAGATCGGTGAAGGTCGAATCGAAACTGACGAAGAAGGTATGGTTCTATTCACTAACCAATTTTGTCATGTTGTGGATTCGGAAGACGCACATATTGCTCAAGTTTTTCCAAATTTGCAACAAAACATCCACGATGAAAACTGGCTATGTGAAAGAACTATACTAGCACCAAGAAATGAAACAGTTGCGAAAATCAATAAAATTATCTTGGACCAAGTAACCAGCGATGCAACAGCCTACAACTCCATCGACACAGTCATGTCGCCTGAAGACTGTACGAGCTACCCCGTGGAGTTTCTTAACTCTTTGGAGCTATCCGGGGTCCCATCTCATAAGCTCGAATTAAAGGTCGGTAAACCCGTTTTGTTAATGCGCAACTTGGACGCCCCGAGATTATGTAATGGCACTAGATTGCGAGTCACTGAACTAGGCAGGCACATTGTAAAGGCCACAATTTTAACTGGAGAAGCTAAGGGTGAAAATATTCTTATCCCACGCATCCCAATAATACCCAATAACTTACCCTTTAATTTCAAACGTTTGAAGTTCCCACTTAAAGTTGCATTTTCAATGACCATCAATAAATCGCAAGGGCAAACTTTGAAGGTAGCGGGGATACATTTAGGCACGCCCTGTTTTTCCCGCGGTCAGCTATACGTAGCTTGCTCACGTGTTTCTAAATCGCAAAATCTACATATTTTCGCTGAACGAAAGAAATCAAATAACATAGTTTACAGGAGTATATTACAGTAAAAACACATAGATAAATTACCTGCAGATGTCCATTATTCCAATTACATACTAATTCTTTACTAACACGAACAATATTAAACGCAAGTAACTTCAGTTCGTCCTGTTTATTAATCAGTGTTTAGTAATCCGTTTGTGATGAAATTTGATATGGATAATTTCAAGCCTGGGGAAGGACATAGGGCTACGTTTTATAAACACACCATACAGGTGAAGATTATATAAAACTGTAAACCTGATTGACTGACACACCTAGCGGTCAACGCACAGCCGAAACCACTGAACTTAGCATCTTGAAATTTGCAGATAGGTTCTATTATAGCTTAAATGAGCACTAAGAAAGGAATTTTGATAATTCCACCCTCAAGAGTTTCCCTCTTCATATTATAGGGGTTCAAAGATTGTATGGAATCCGTCAGTTTTGAAGTTAGACATCTGAAATTTTGGATGCACGAGTAACTAAATAAGATTATTTTTTTTTACTATTAAGATTATTTTTTTTTACTATTAAAATGATCTGTCACGAAACTTAATGTGGCAGACCAAATTCTACGCGAGCGAAGCCGCGGGTAAAAGCTAGTGTATAATAATACAAATGTACAAATGAATGGCTTACCTATGGCAAATAAACACCTATGGACAGTGACCAAGTGGAGGGAGTAAGCATACACTCCTGACTGCCGCGCGGCAACCCCAACGCGCGTTTCAGACACCCTTCGTTAGTGGACATACGGAGTACAAAGAGCAGCTGTTTAAAATGGGGAATCATGTGACGTCACAGCCCAAACGTAACACATGCGTCACCGCGGTAACCGCGATGCCGGCCGGCGTCCGCGTCATGTGACGGCCGACGTCAGGATCAAGTGGACCACACGTGATCCGATGTCAGGCGGCACAGAAAGATACGGAAAGCCGGCAGGGACCACGTCACCACAGTGCGCATGCATACGGAGCTGTGAGGTATAGAGACTTACTATGAAGAGGATGACAATGTAATTATACATGTGCATTATACCAATCAAAGGCCATGAGTACAACACTGCAAAGATTACATAAGCAGCCATCACAAACACATCGACAGACTCAATAAAACAAAAAATTTCAAACAATGAATACCAACACATATATATCACAGGGGTGCACAGCATGTAAATAGTACAAACATGATATATACAAATTATAATATTATTGCACATAAATCCAGACTTATGGAAACATATCCACTTAACAGCATACCGTCAACATCCCTGCAAAAAAGACTCAATATCAACATATAAGGGTGTATATATCTACGCAATATAATTCATATAGAAAACATACAACAAACATATATATACGTGTGGTCACCATCTACAGGGTGGGCCATTTATATGGATGCCCCTTAATTAAATGTGAATGGTTGATAATATCAACTTCCTGTTTGTGGCACATTAGTATATGGGAGGGGGAAAACTTTTCCAGATGGGTGGGGACCATGGTGGCCATTTTGAAGTCGGCCGTTTTGGATCCAACTTTATTTTTTTCAATGGGAAGAGGGTCATGCGACACATCAAACTTATTGAGAATTTCATAAGAAAAACAATGGCATGCTTGGTTTTAACGAAACTGTATTCTTCCATGAGTTATTTACAAGTTTCTCTTTGTTTACAGCCATTGACATGTCGCAGAGGTTAACACGTGAGGAGCAGATAGATATAGACATAGAGGAGGGTCTCAGTAAAAAAAAATGTTCCTATTATAAAGAAGTGGGCCTCCTACAGTGGTAATGCCCATGCAGTGACTGCAAGGGCTGCCAACGTTTGGTAAAAACCATAATAACAATTTAAATACAAATAGAGCTGGGCCTCAGTAACGAAATGTTCCCATTAGAAAGGAGAGGGTCTGCTTTACAGTTATAGGGTATGCAGTTAGTCCAATGGCTGCCAAAATTTAGGAAAAACCCCACCAACAATTTAAAGACACATAGAGCTGGGCCACAGTAATGACATGTTCCCATTAGAAAGAAGAGGGTCTGCTATACAGTTATAGGGTATGCAATGGGTCCAACTGCTGCCAAAATTTAGGAAAACCCCACTAACAATTTAAAGACACATAGAGCAGGGCCACAGTAATGACATGTTCCCATTAGAAAGGAGAGGGTCTGCTATATAGTTATAGGGTATGCAGTGGGTCCAACTGCTTCAAAATTTAGGAAAAACCCTACTAACAATTTAAAGACACATAGAGCTGGGCAACAGTAACGATATGTTCCTATTAGAAAGGAGAGGGTCTGCTAATCAGTTATAGGCTGCGCAGTGAGTCCAACGGCTTCCAAAATTAATGAAAAACCCAACTAACAATTTAAAGACACATAGAGCAGGGCCACAGTAACAACATGTTCCCATTAGAAAGGACAGGGTCTGCTATACAGTTATAGCGTATGCAATGGGTCCAGCGGCTCCCAAAATGTAGGAAAAACCCCACCAACAATTTAAAGACACATAGAGCTGGGTCACAGTAATGACATGTTCCCTTTAGAAAGGAGAGGGTCTGCTATACAACTATAGGGTACGCAGTGGGTCCAATGGCTGCCATAATTTAGGAAAAACTCTACTAACTTTTTAAAGACACATAGAGCTGGGCCATAGTAATGACTAGAGATGAGCGTTGTTCGACTCGAACTGTTCGCCAATCTCAAATTCGAGCTGTTTTGGGCGGTGTTCGAGCCGTTCGGCGAACACGAACGATTTGAGAAAAATTCGGCTGTTCGAGGTTATGTTCGATAACTGTTCGTGCACCAAAATCATAACTGGATTTTTTCTCAGTAATGATGAAAATTAATGTTAATACGCAGTTTGAGTGTACAGCGGGGCGGGGGGAGGGGCAGGGGATGGATCTCTGCAGGAATAATGAAGATCTCCATTTTTTTTTCCCTTTCCCGCATTTACAGTGGGGAGGTGCAATCTGTCAGCCTATCAGCAGCGCACACATGGAGCGAAGTGCTTTTTTTTCACACAAGCAAGGGCATACTAACCTCCACCAGGTTGCAAATTAAAAAAATTTTTAATCTGCATCTAGCTCTGAAAAAAAATTTGGGCTTCTAGCAGTGTGTGGGACTTGGTCTATTAGTCCATCTATACTGACCTCCATCAGGTTGCAAATTAAAAATATTTTTTTGTCTGCATCTAGCTCTGAAAAAATATTTGGGCTTCTAGCTGTGTGTGGGACTTGGTCTATTAGTCCATCTATACTGACCTCCATCAGGTTGCAAATTAAAAATAATTTTTATCTGCATCTAGCTCTGAAAAAATATTTGGCCTTCTAGCAGTGTGTGGGACTTGTTATATTAGTCCATCTATACTGACCTCCATCAGGTTGCAAATTGAATATAATTTTTTTCTGCATCTAGCTCTGAAAAAATATTTGTCCTTCTAGCAGTGTGTGGGACTTGTTCTACTAGTCCATCTATACTGACCTCCATCAGGTTGCAAATTAAAAATAATTTTTATCTGCATCTAGCTCTGAAAAAATATTTGGCCTTCTAGCAGTGTGTGGGACTTGTTCTATTAGTCCATCTATACTGACCTCCATCAGGTTGCAAATTGAATATAATTTTTTTCTGCATCTAGCTCTGAAAAAATATTTGTCCTTCTAGCAGTGTGTGGGACTTGTTCTACTAGTCCATCTATACTGACCACCATCAGGTTGCAAATTCAAAATATTTTTTTTTCTGCATCTAGCTCTGAAAAAATATTTGTCCTTCTAGCAGTGTGTGGGACTTGTTCTATTAGTCCATCTATACTGACCTCCATCAGGTTGCAAACTGAATATAATTTTTTTCTGCATCTACCTCTGAAAAAATATTTGAGCTTCTAGCAGTGTGTGGGACTTGTTCTACTAGTCGATCTAAACTGACCTCCATCAGGTTGCAAATTAAAAATAATTTTTATCTGCATCTAGCTCTGAAAAAATATTTGTCCTTCTAGCCGTGTGTGGGATTTCGTCTATTAGTCCATCTATACTGACCTCCATCAGGTTGCAAATTGAATATAATATTTTTCTGCATCTAGCTCTGAAAAAATATTTGGGCTTCTAGCAGTGTGTGGGACTTGTTCTACTAGTCCATCTACACTAACCTCCATCAGGTTGCAAATTAAAAACATTTTTTTGTCTGCATCTAGCTCTGAAAAAATATTTTGCCTTCTAGCAGTGTGTGGGACTTGTTCTATTAGTCCATCTACACTGACCTCCATCAGGGTGCAAACTGAATATAATTTTTTCTGCATCTAACCCAGCCAATAGTTTTGGCCTAATAGCACAGTTTGGCCACTCAGCTCTGCTCGGTTCTCATCCATTGTTTTTTTGTGCAAACAACTCCAGAGTTGTGAATAAGTTAACCACCAAAATGAGTGGAAAAAGGCCTGCTGCTGGTGGAAAGGGGAATAGGCGTGTAGGGAAGGGGAAAAAAGGTTTTGTCCGTGGGGTACGTGTTAAGGCAACAGTAACATCTGCAGTAGAAAGACCATCTTCCAGCCAAACTAAAATGTCTACTTCTTTTAGCGGACAATGTGATAAGATCCCTTCTTACGGCCACGCCAATCGCTACAAATTCCAGATGAGGCACAAAAACAGCAGGTGCTTCAATGGATATCAAGTGCTCCTTTAAGTGGGCTCTCCTCCACATCAACTTCAACATCACAAATGCTCCAGTCCTCAAAGGTGTCACCCCAATCGCACTTGCTTCCTCACAGCTCCCAAATCTCCAGCTGCCCGTCTGAGTATGAGGTAGAACAGATGGTTGAGTCTGCAGAGCTGTTTACTCATACTATAGCCTGGGAATCAGAGGTCGGCTCCAGCGCTTCTGTGAATCCAGACGAGGAAATGATCTGCACTGATACCCAGAATCTTTATGAGTCGGATCCAGGACCAGACGCTGAAGGTTCTGACCATAATGTAGACCCTCATTCCCAAACTGTAACTCCTGTTGGTGGAGACAATGAGGAAGATGATGATGAGACTCAAATACCTGATTGGAGCGACTACTTTAGTTTTTTGTCAGGGCAGGAACAGGTTGGCTCTGAGGACGACGGGTGTGATAACGCACAGGGTGATGATGATGAGGTTGGAGATCCCATTCACTGTCAACCGACAGTCAGCCAAGAGATGAGGTCAGCAGAGGAGGTGGAGGAGAATGCTAGTGACGACGAGGTCAGGTTGCGCCTTCCTGGACAGAGACGTAGTACTGGAAGAACGTAAACAACTGCATCCTCAAACACAACTCTGCCTCTCACCACAAGTCGTGGTGGCTCTTCAGGTCGCATGGGTGCTAAGCCTTGCATAGCCTGGGCATTTTTTCAGATCGATAAAGATGACCCAATTCGTGTTATCTGTAACATTTGTCAGCAAAAGCTAAGTAGAGGCCAAAAAATACATAGTTTGAGTACTTCATGCATGAACCGGCACATGGACATGAAGCATAAGTTGCAGTGGGAAGCTCACTGTGCTACAATGCGGCCTAACTGGCTGGGCCAACCACCGTCTGCCATATCTTGTGCATCCGCGGCCTCTTCATCCTCTGTGACTGGGGGGACAGCAGTCACACCTGTTTTAGGGCGCAGACCTGCCACCTCTTTACCCACAACAGCCAGCGTGATTGGCAGGTCATCATTTTCTTTGGAGGTGGTAACACCAGCTGGTGTTGAGCGCTGTCCGACATCGATAGCACCACCTTTGGATCAAGGCAACCTAACATGTCCGCCTGCATCTTCCTCACAGACCGGCAGTTTGCCGGGGACACCCTTATCAACCCCGTCTAAGCACAATAGCCAGCCCTCGGTCCCTCAGATGTGGACAAGTAAAAGACCATTTCCTCCTAGCCATGAGAAAGCTAAGAGGTTGAATTTCACCATCTGCAAGCTCTTGGCTACAGAAATGCTGCCTTTCCGCCTGGTGGACACAGAGGATTTTCGAGACCTTATGTCCGTCGCAGTGCCCCAGTACCAGATGCCCAGTCGGCACTACTTCTCAAAGAAAGGTGTGCCTGCGCTCCACCAGCATGTCGCACACAACATCACCGCTTCTTTGAGAAACTCTGTGTGTGACAGGGTGCATTTCACCACAGACACTTGGACGAGTAGGCATAGACAGGGGCGTTACATGTCGCTGACTGGGCATTGGCTTACTATGGTGACAGCAGGACAAGGGGCTGCGGTCCAAGTCTTGCGTCCCCACGAGTTGTGCGTCAATCCTCTTTATCTCAAAGTTCCTCCACTGCTTCTGCCTCCTCAACCTCCTCTCGGTCCTCCACCTGCACCCAAAGCCTGTCTGGTCATGCCACAACCTTTCTAACTGCGCAGAAGGGATCCTGCACACCTCCTTACTATGCTGGCAGTAGGGCTCAACGTCATCAGGCGGTTTTTACTTTGAAATGTCTGGGAAATGTGAGTCACACAGCTGAGGAGTTGTGGTCTGCTCTGGAGAACCAATTTCATGAATGGTTGTCTCCACTGGACCGGAAACCAGGGAATCCGTGTGCGACAATGCTGCAAAGCAGGGTGCGGCCTTTCGCCGGGGCAATGTCACACACGTGCCTTGTATGGCTCACGTGTTTAACCTGGTTGTCCAGCAATTTTTAGCCCACTATCCCGGACTAGATAGCCTTCTGCAGAGGGTCGTTCGCATCCCGCAGCTCAGTGACTTACATCTCTACAGAAGTCGTTGGGTCTGCCACTTCTCCGGCTAAAATGCGATGTGCCTACCTGGTGGAATTCAACTCTGCACATGTTGCAGCGACTGTGGCAGCACCGACAAGCCCTGGTGCAATACGTTCTGACGTATAGCCTGGGTCAACGAGATCCAGAGGTGGGGCAAATCACGCTGGAGGAGTGGTCTCAGATCAGGGATCTATGCACCCTTCTGCACAGTTTTGAAATGGCGACGAAGATGTTTAGTGCTGACGATGCCATTATCAGCATGACTATTCTGGTGATTTACATGCTGGAGCACATGTTAAACAGAATTCGGAGTCAGGTGGTGGCACAAGAGGAGGTGGAGGAAGTAGAGGAGGAGGCGTTGTATGCGGAAGGGCTAACATCTGCAAGGTCCAGACGGTCGGCAGCACCAAGGCGGCAGGCATGTGAGGGTGGGGGAGATGGTTTTACCAGGGCGCATGGTAGCAGCCAAACTAGTGAGGAAGGTGCAGGAGCCCAGGAAGAAGTGGAGGACGAACTGATGGAAGACTCATCAGATGAGGGAGACCTTGATCACATTTCTGTTGTGCGAGGTTGGGGGGAGAGGACAGAGGAAGGAAGCATGATTGTTACCTCGCCACCAACACAACAGGGACTTGGTGCTCCTTGATGCGCAACACACATGAGTGCCTTCTTGCTGCACTACCTGCAACATGACCCTCGAATTGTGAGAATTAGAAATAATCCTGACTACTGGGTTACCACACTGTTAGATCCCCGGTACAAAAGTAAATTTGCAGAAATTATTCCTGCCATAGAAAGGGATGCACGCATGCAGGAGTATCAGCAGAGACTGTTGCAGAATCTTACATGTGCTTTTCCACAAAACACCAGTGGTGCACGTACTGAATCTCACAGTTCCAACTTGCCAACCGTGGGACCGTCGAGTGTTCAGCACTCAAACTGTAACAGAAACACAGTATCTGCTGGTAACATCAATTTTGCGAAATCATTTCACCACTTTTTTAGCCCATCCTTTGCAAGGCCACAGGAGACAAGAAGTCTGACACATAGTCAACGCCTAGAAACAATGGTACAGGAGTATCTCCAAGTAAACATTGAAGCCATGACTGTGTCACTGGACCCTTGCTCTTTTTGGGCTTCCAATCTGGATAAATGGCCGGAGCTAGCCACTTACACCTTGGAGATCTTGTCATGCCCCGCAGCCAGCGTTCTGTCTGAACGTGTGTTCAGCGCTGCTGGTGGTGTGCTGACAGATAAGCGCACGCGGCTCTCCACTGATAATGTAGACAGACTCACGTTTATAAAGATGAACAAATCATGGATCCGAAACAACTTTTATACCCCTGTGTCATCCTGGGGAGAGTAAAAGCTTGATGATTGGTTAAAATCACCTCACCAAGCTTTCAAATTACTAATCATGTTTATCTGTATCTTGGCTGGAAAATTATTTGGGCTTTGTAGCAGTGTGCAGTACTGATTCTATTAGGCCATCTATACTAAGCTGCGCCAGATTTAAAATTACTAATCATGTTTATCTGTATCTTGGCTGGAAAATAATTTGGGGTTTGTAATAGTGTGCAGTACTGATTCTATTAGGCCATCTATATTAAGCTCCACCAGATTTAAAATTAATAATAATTTTTAGCTGCATCTAGCTCGGAAAATAATTTTTGGGCTCCGAGATGCGCAAGACACATAAGTGCCTTCTTGCTGCACTACCTGCAACATGACCCTCAGATTGTCAGAATTCGAAGTAATCCTGACTACAGGGTTGCCACACTCTTAGATCCCCCACACTCCTCGATCAACCTTTTCATTTTAATAAAGACCAAAAAAATGGTCATTTTTGAAATGATAAGCATTAGCAGGTTATTAGAAACTGAAATCAAACAGTTTTCAACTCAAAACTTTATTCTATGTGATGTTACATTTGCACATAGGACCCCTTGTTCGAAAGGAGCTTCTGAACTCTCTCGTCCATTGAATTTGTCAGGTTTTGGATGGTTTCTGCTTCAATTGTTTTGCATGAGGACAGAATACCCTCCCAGAGCTGTTGCTTTGATGTGAACTGCCTCCCGCCATCATAGACACTCCTTTTGATGATGCTCCAGAGGTTCTGAATGGGGTAGAGGTCAGGGGAGCATAGGGGTCACACCATAAGTTTGTCCCCTTTTATGCACATATCAGCCAGAGATGCAGATGTGTTATGTGCAGCATGAGACGGTGCATCATCATGCATAAAAATGATCTTGCTGTGGAATACACGGTTCTTCTTCTTGAACCATGGCAGGAAGTGCTGTTTGAGAAACTCCACATACATTATGGAGTTCATCTTTACCCCTTCAGGGATCCTAAAGGGGCCGACAATCTCTCTCCCCATGATTCCAGCCCAAAACATTACTCCACTTCCTCCTTGTTGGCGCTGTAGCCGTGTTTGCGTGGGGTGTCCATCAACCAGCCATCCTCCACTCCATCCATCTGGACCATCGAGCGTTGCACGGCACTCATCCTTGAACAAAACAGTTTTGAAATCAGTCTTCATGTAATGTTTGGCCCACTGGAGCCATTTCTGCTTGTGTGAAGTGGATAGAGGAGGTCGACAGGATGGCGTATGCACAGCTGCAAACCTCTGAAGGACCCTGCATCTTGTTGTTCGGGGGACGTTGGAGGCACCAGCAGCTTCAAAAACTTGTCTGCTGCTATGACAAGGCTTTTTTGCCGCTGCTCTTTTAACCTGACGTAATTGCCTGTAGGAAAGAGTCCTCAATTTGCCCTTATCAGCACGCACACGTGTGTACTGTGAATTAGCTACATACTTCTTGATTGCCAAGACACTTCATCCTGATCATCGCACAATGTTGATTGTAGTCATGCCTTGACCTAAACACTCCACAATTTGTTGCTTCTCAGCAGCCGACACATCCTTTTTCTTTCCCATTTTGCCAGAAAATGTGGGCTGCTTAATAATGTGGGACAGCCTTCTTAAGTAGTCTTGCCTTTCATTGGACACACCTGCCAAACTAATTAGCACAGGTGTCTGCAATTGCTTACAGTGATATAAAGAGCCCTGACACACATCACCATCAATGAGTTTAACTGACAAACAAACAAATTCTTCCCTTATCACTCCTAAACACTTTTTGCATAATAATTTGGAACACAGTGTACATTTGCTTTTCCACAAAACACCAGTGGTTCACGTAGTGAATCTTACAGTTCTAACTTGCCAACCGTGGTTTGTATGGAGTTGTTCAATAAAGGGCCCAAAATTAAGATAACATAGATGGGAGAGGTCTCTATGAATAGGAATTCCTAAGTATTTGATACCCTGTGAGGGTCAGGCAAAGGGAAAGTTGGACTGGATGGAATCCTGTATGGATTTGGGGAGGGAGACATCGAGGGCCTCAGACTTCGCTGTATTGATTTTAAAATTTGACCATGTAACAAAGTGATCTATTTCAGCCATAACAGCAGGGATGGATATATGTGATTGAGTGATATATACTAGGACATCATCAGCAAATAGAGAGCACTTGTACTCGGTGCCTCCCACCTCAATCCACCTAATATTGGGGTAATGGCGAATTGATGAGAGCAGGTGCTCCGTCACTAGGATGTATAAGAGAGGGGACAGAGGACATTCCTGCCTTGTCCCATTGGTGATTATGAAAGGTGGTGAAAATGTTCTGACGCGCCCCCTGGGCCTTGGGACACCCGGAGCCGGACCCTTTTTGGTGGATGCTGGTGGTTGTAGTCTCCGTGGCGGCGACATGGTTCCGTGGCTCAGGGCGGTCAAACCAGTGGCGGAACTATTTATGTGGTTTAGATGTTTAAATGTCCGACTACGCCACCCGTGGATTGCGGTCAGAGTGAACCGCCGCTGCAGGGCAGACCGCTGAAGCTGGTGTTGTGGGTGCAGCAGCGAGTAGCATAACTCCCCACGGGAGGAGTATAGCCTCAAGACAGTGTATGCGGAGAATGGGGGTGATGGTGCAGGGCAGCAGCAGTAACAACATGGAGTCAGTGATGCAGTCCAGGACCTTTACTCACAGTTCTTATTATCCAGACCATGTCTGCAGGTAATGGCTGCCCACGTCGTACTGTGCTCACCAGGTGAGGGGCTCAGACAACTCCCAGATAACTTTGGAGCGCTTCACAGGACCCCCTTTGTGTATCCTTTGTCTGGCCTTTCTTACCAACCCTTCTGTCCGGCTGCCTCGGGCCTCCTCTTGGTAAACTTGGCGCCAGTTTCCCTGACCCTATGTGGTGCCTTCCTAGCGGGTGTAGCGAGGGGCTGCGCCACATAAAATGTCACAGCCTCCGGTTTCTAGCTGAGGGTCGTTTCTCGCCTCCACTAGTTTCGGGGACCGGTCTCCCCCTTTGGCCTGACCCCTCCACGCAGGTGGATTCGGGCGTGCGGTGGCGACTCACCCGTCCGCACCCCTGGGATCCCTTTGTTCCTCGTTCCTGGAGCCTTCTCCGCTCCTCTTCCTTCCTTCTTCCTCTTCCAGGCCTGGGCCTCTGTTACTAGGCCCGCCTCCGGAGCAGAGCTCATGCAGAGCCCCTGCTCCCTGTCACTTCTGCTCAGAGTTCTCTGCACTGTACTAAGATGGTGCCCACCTTTTATACTCCCTTCTCAATGCACCCAGGAACTGCTTCCTCCCTGCTCCTGCACTACAGGGTTCCCCTTCCTCAGTGTTCCCTCCCCCCACTCTAGCCAGGCACAGGGACTGTCGTGCCCATCTCAGGGGCATATTGGTCTCCCTGCCCCACGGCAATGTGGTGTAATGCATGCAGGTGTCGGGTCCTGATCCACACTCCATCCTTACCTGAGAGTGAGATATCACACCTCTGGGTGAGGTGCAATACCTCTGTAGCAACCGAGCCCTCAGGGTGCTACAGTTTCATTTATCTTCAGCCTAGGTGACGTATTGCGATACAGGGCCGTGATTTTGGCTATAAAAAGGTCCCCTAGACCCCTACCCAAAACTTTTTAAGAGAATAATATATGGCGTGCCAGGAGACTCTATGGAATGCTTTCTCAGCATCCAACGAGAGTATCTAATTACAAATTTTTAACTGCATCTAGCCCAGGAAATACTTTGTGCCTAGTAGCAGTGTCTGCTAGTCTGCGGATTATCCCGGCTGTTAAGCAAGCTACACCACCTGTAGTTTGGACACTTAATTTTTTCAAAGGAAATGCTTCGGGACCACGGGATACTCAGTGAAGAGCATCAGGAAGCACCCCAAGGCATAGGGGCTGGGACTGGCAGTAGGATGCCTTGCGGTGGACAGCCGAGCTCGATCCTTATAAAAGCTTTTTAACTGCAGCAGCTTTAGTGGACGCTACTGGAGCTGGAATTACGCGGCTGCTGGCATGAGACTTGCCCTCCAATAGATCCTTGTAAATGGATTTAAAGTGTATTCATTCAAATTAGAGAGACAATTTAAATTAAAAAGCTTAGAGCTGCCTCCACCACAGGGGGGCTCACTCGACCCACCAGCAGACAGGCACCAGTATTGGGAGAGGGGGGCTGGCCGTCAGGGTTCACCGCGGCTCTGGCACAAACCCGGCGACACGGAGGTGGCACTGGCAGGAGCGGACTGGCCGTGTCGGCTTCTCACTTTTTGGATTTCAGAAGGGCATGACATGCCTATATCTGTGTCTCCCCCTCCTTTTACTCCTTCACCTCTTTTCTTTTCGCATGACTATATGCACTTGTCACTTTTCCATGTGTTAATTATGTCTTCGGAGCAGTTTGTCTGCTTTTGGACACCTTTGAAGGTGTTTTCTATGTGTTTCTATGTGTTTTTGTTTGCCTGCCATTGGTTTTAACGGTGTTGGAAGGTGTTCGACGAACAGTTCGACGAACAGTTCGGCAAACACACGGGTATTCGACGAACCGAACCGAACTCGAACACTACGGGGGTGGCTCAACACTAGTAACGACATGTTCCCATTAGAAAGGAGAGGGTCTGCTATTCAGTTATAGGGTAAGCAGTGAGTCCAACGGCTGCCAAAATTTAGGAAAAATCCCAATAACAATTTAAAGACACATAGACCTGGGCCACCGTAATGACATGTTCCCATTAGAAAGAGAGGGTTTGCTATACAGTTATAGGGTATGCAGTGGGTCCAACGGCTGCCAAAATTTAGGAAAAACCCCAATAACAATTTAAAGACATATACAGCTGGGCCACAGTAATGACATGTTTTCATTAGAAAGGATTGAGTCTCCCATACTCTTTGCCTATGCAGTGAATGCAATGGCTGCCAAAAATTTAGAGGAACTCCAATGTCCCTTGCAAGAGATGTAAAGGTCGGAGGACCTCCTGAAAACAATGTTCCCATTATTAGAAAGTGGGTCTCCCATACTGTTTGCTTATGCAGTGAATCTAAACGGCTTCCAAAAGTTTTGAGGTACTCCAATGTCCCTTGCAAGAGACGTAGAGGTCGGAGGGCCTACTGAAAACAATGTTCCCATTATTAGGAAGTGTGTCTCCCATACTGTTTGCCTATGCAGTGCATGTAACATTTGCCAAAAATTTGTAAGAACTCCAATGTCCCTTGCAAGAGACTTAAAGGTCAGAGGGCCTCCTGAATACAATGTTCCCATTATTAGGAAGTGGGTCTCCAATATTGTTTGCATATGCAGTGAATGCAATGGCTGCCAAAAATTTGGAGGAACTCCAATGTCACTTGCAAGAGACATAGATATGGTCACATGGTAGATATGGTGGTGAGATGGTGGTGGAGGTTGAGAATGAAGAGAAGGAAGACGACAAGAGCAAATAGACAAAATCAGGAAGCACAAACCCATGACTGGGTGTGAAGTTAGTGTTAGAACCTTGCTCTTAGGTTTTTTTTCCTTTGCTGGTCACATGACCTTGTTGGCCTATTTAATCCTGCTCCGCTCTTCTGGCTTTGCTGGACTTCATTGTATATCTACTTTCTAGCTAGCCTGTGCTCTGTGTCTTGCTCTGTTAGTTTGCTTGGTCTACTGACCTCTATGTTCTATATATTTTGTTTGTTCGTCTGTCTGCTACTATTTCTGTTAGGAGGTGTCCCATATTCCTCCCAGTCCTTAGTACTTGTAGGGATTCCTTCCCCACATCTATAGGTCTCCGTACAGACTAGCTTAGGACTTTAGCAGGTCTGATCGCAGGATCAGGTTCCCTGTTACATCGTAGGGATTAAGCTGAGTTCTATCGTAGGGACAGATCTCCTCTCTTTCCTTAGCTCTGGTAGCAGAACATAACAGTAAGTCCAGCCAGCAAATTCTCTAAGGAAAGATTTTTCTGTTCCATCATGGTGTCGGTTCAGGATTTGGTTCATCGCCTGCAGGGACTCTCTCTGGAGGTGGTCGAGCTCCGTCAGCACGTGAGTAACTTTCCTGGAGCACATTTCTTGGAGCCTAAGGTATGTTTGCCGGATTTATTTTTTGGTGAACACCGAGAATTTTTTTCATTCAAAAATGCTTGCTTATTGTATTTTCGTTTGAGACCTAAGTCCTCTGGGGATGAATCCCAGCGCGTAGGGTTCATAATGTCACTTTTGCGCAAAGAGCCTCAGGAGTGGGCCTTTTCTTTGCAACCTAGTGATACATGCTTCAGATCAGTGGATAGTTTTTTTTCTGCTTTGGGACTATTATATGATGATCCTGACCGTGTCGCATCAGCTGAGACTGAGTTGAGACGTTTAAAACAGGGATCAGGTAATGTGGAAAAATATTGTACTCATTTCCGTCGTTGGTCTACTCAAACAGGGTGGAACGATTCTGCTCTGAAAAGTCTATTTCTTGCTGGGCTCAGTGAAAGGGTTAAAGACCTGCTAATTGCTTATCCTACACCTGAAGATTTGCAACAGGCTATGCAATTAGCTATACGGGTGGATAGAAGACTGCGTGCAAGGGTTAATGAGAGCAAATCCTCTGCTATGTCAGTTTCTGGTTATGAGAATGTGTGTACTAACAGTGGTGAACCGATGGAGATTGGATCGGTGGCACCTCGCTCTCAAGAAAAAGACCGTCGATTTTTTGAAGGCTTGTGTTTCTATTGCGGAAAATCTGGTCATTTGATTAAAGGCTGTGAGCTTCGTATGAAGAAAGAAAAAAAAATGGTCAGTCATGCCCGTATTGCCTGTTTAAATTCCAAGGGTGTATTTTTAGCTGCTTCCACGATTGCTCAGGAAAAATTAATGGAATTTCGGGTGTTTGTCGATTGTGGGTCTACTCTGAATGTTATTGATGGGGGATTCGTGGAAAGACTCAATTTAAAACCTGAACCTTTATCATCCCCCATTGCTGTGGTTTCTGTGGATGGTTCCCCTTTGAAGAATATTACTCTCAAGGTCTGTGAATTTCCTCTCACTATTAATGGTGTTCACCATGAGAAATTGGATTTGGTAGTGTTGAATAACTTGCCTTCTCCAGTAATATTGGGATTGCCCTGGTTAAAATTTCACAATCCTGTACTGGATTGGTCTACCAGTGAAATTAAATCCTGGAGCCATAAATGTTATGACAAGTGTTGTAACGGGCGTATTGCAGCTTTGGATAGGGGAGAATTGCCTGTTCCTATTCAGGATTTTTGGAGAGTTTTTTCTGAGAAGGAATCGCAGGTTTTGCCTCCCCATAGAGACTATGATTGTTCTATTGAATTTGTCCCTGGAGCGACTCTTCCTAAAAGTCGTTTATTTAACCTTACTATTCCTGAGAGGAAGGCTTTGGAGGAATACATACAGACAAGTTTGGCCGCCGGTCACATTAGGCCCTCTAAGTCTCCTGTGGCGGTTGGATTTTTTTTTGTAAAAAAAAAGGACGGCGGTTTACGTCCTTGTCTGGATTTTCGTGAGATTAACAAAATTACTGTACGCAATCCTTACCCACTGCCATTGATTCCTGATCTGTTTAACCAGTTAATGGGGGCCAAGTGGTTCTCTAAAATTGACCTTAAGGGGGCATACAATCTGTTGCGCATGAAGGAGGGTGACGAATGGAAGACTGCTTTTAACACTCCTGTGGGTCATTTTGAGAATCTGGTTATGCCTTTTGGTCTTACTAATGCTCCTGCATTTTTTCAGAATCTGATTAATGACATCCTTAGACCTTTGATCGGTAAAAATGTGGTTGTGTATTTGGATGACATTTTGATTTATTCGCCGGATCTGGAGTCTCATTGGCGGAGCGTGCGTGAGGTATTACAGTTATTAATGGACAATTCGCTTTTTGCTAAGCTGGAGAAATGTGAGTTCGCTGTACAGAGAATTAGTTTTTTGGGCTACATTATCTCCAGCAAAGGTTTTGAGATGGATCCGGTTAAGGTTCAGGCAGTGCAGGAATGGCCTAGGCCTATTGGTTTGAAATCGATACAGAGGTTTTTGGGTTTCGCCAATTACTATAGAAAATTCATAAAAAAATTTTCTAGTATTGTCAAACCTCTGACTGATCTCACCAGGAAAGGTGCTAATGCGGTTCAGTGGTCTTCTGAGGCCATTGAAGCTTTTCTGTATCTCAAGGAGAGGTTCACCTCTGCTCCCATCCTTATGCAGCCTGATGTTACTAGGCCGTTTTTGGTTGAGGTTGATGCTTCCTCTGTGGGGGTTGGCGCAGTATTGTCTCAGGATAACGGGGATGGATTACATCCCTGTGCCTTTTTTTCAAAAAAATTTTCGGAGACTGAACTGAATTACGATATTGGTAATCGGGAATTATTGGCTATTAAACTCGCATTTGAACACTGGCGCCACTTCTTGGAAGGTGCGGAATTTCCCGTTCAGGTTCTTACGGATCATAAAAATCTGATATATCTTGATGCTGCCAAGCGCCTGAATGCCCGTCAGGCTAGGTGGGCACTGTTTTTCTCGCGGTTTAATTTCTCCGTTACTTACATCCCTGGTACTAAGAATGTTAAGGCGGATGCCTTGTCTCGCAGTTTTTCTCCCATAGTCGGTGCTGAGAAAGAGGAGAACATTTTACAAGAAGGTGTTGTGATAGCTGCTTTGGACTGCGTTTTGGAAAATGAGATTCTTAAAGCACAGGAGAATGCCCCTTCTAACACTCCTCATGGGAGGTTGTTTGTGCCTGGGACCTTTAGGAGAGATTTGTTTGTTGAGTGTCACGAATCTCGGTTGGCAGGTCATCCCGGAATCTCTGAGACCAAGAGACTGGTGGGTCGCAGTTTTTGGTGGCCTGGATGGCAGAAGGAAGTCATTAAGTGGGTGCGTCAATGTACTATATGTGCTAGATCTAAGTCCTCACATACTCCTGCTGCGGGGTTGCTTTGTCCTTTGGAGGTTCCCAGTACTCCTTGGACACATTTGGCTATGGACTTTATAACTGACCTTCCCCCCTCTGAGGGTTTTACTGTCATCTGGGTGGTCGTGGACCGTTTTAGCAAGATGTGTCACTTGGTTCCTTTCGTCAAACTGCCCTGCGCTAAAACTCTCGCTAAGGCCTTTGTCAAGGAAATTGTCAGACTTCATGGCGTTCCTACTGACATTGTTTCTGATAGGGGTCCTCAGTTCGTGGCTCGTTTTTGGCGTGCCTTTTGTGATAGGTTGGGAGTTCATTTGTCGTTCTCGTCCGGATATCATCCTGAATCTAATGGCCAGACAGAAAGGAAAAACCAGGATGTTGAGCAGTTCTTGCGTTGTTTTGTGGCAGACAACCAAGAGGGGTGGTCTGAGTTTCTGCCACTTGCTGAATTTGCTCTGAACAATCATACATCTTCTTCTGCTGGTTGTTCGCCTTTTTTTTGTTGTTCTGGGAGACATCCGTCGTTTGGGTCGTTCTCCAAGTTGGGATCTGCCGTGCCTGAGGAGGAGAATTTTTCCGGTGATTTGGAGAGAGTTTGGACGGATGTGCGTGGTAATCTTCAGGAGGCCAACAGAAAATCTAAAGACTACTTTGATAGGAAACGACAGGAGGTTTTGTTCGCTGTTGGTGACATGGTTTGGTTGTCCTCTAGGAATCTGCGGTTGAGGATTCCTTCAAAGAATTGGGTCCCAAGTTTGTAGGGCCCTTTAAGGTGCTTCAGGTTGTCAACCAATCTGCTGTTAGGTTGGAGGTTCCTACCTCCTGGAGAATTAATCCGGTATTTCATGTCTCTCTGTTGAAAAAAGCTGTTGTATCGGATTGTGACGCCTCTGCCTCTGTTCCTCCGGTGGTGGAGGACGGGGAATATGAAATTTCTCGCATCCTTAACTCTAGACGGTATAGAGGTAGTTTGCAGTATCTTGTGGCCTGGAAAGGTTTCGGTCCCGAGGATAACTCTTGGGTGAGGTCGGATGATGTTTCCGCGTCCAGACTTATCAGAGCGTTTCACAGGAGATTTCCTGATAAGCCTGGTCCTAGGGGATCCGGAGGATCCTCTTAGAAGGGGGGGGTACTGTTAGAACCTTGCTCTTAGGTTTTTTTCCTTTGCTGGTCACATGACCTTGTTGGCCTATTTAATCCTGCTCCGCTCTTCTGGCTTTGCTGGACTTCATTGTATATCTACTTTCTAGCTAGCCTGTGCTCTGTGTCTTGCTCTGTTAGTTTGCTTGGTCTACTGACCTCTATGTTCTATATATTTTGTTTGTTCGTCTGTCTGCTACTATTTCTGTTAGGAGGTGTCCCATATTCCTCCCAGTCCTTAGTACTTGTAGGGATTCCTTCCCCACATCTATAGGTCTCCGTACAGACTAGCTTAGGACTTTAGCAGGTCTGATCGCAGGATCAGGTTCCCTGTTACATCGTAGGGATTAAGCTGAGTTCTATCGTAGGGACAGATCTCCTCTCTTTCCTTAGCTCTGGTAGCAGAACATAACAGTTAGATGTGCATGGACATATAGCTAGACCTCCCAAAAAAGACACTGTATTTGTGTTTATTTTACTCTGCTATCATTCGGTGGTGATGAGAAGTCTGGCCTAATCCAGCCCTTGTTCCTTTGTATAAGAGTCAGCCTGTCAGCATTTTCAGTTGGCAGGCGGATGCGCCTATCGGTTATAATTCCACAAGCAGCACTAAAAACCCGCTCTGACAAAATGCTAGCGGTAGGGGAGGCCAGGACCCCCAAGGCCAGTTCATGCCACGTGTCCAGCTTGGATGCCCAGTTATTGTAAGGCACAGAGGAAGCACGGAGGACATTGGTACGGTCGGCAAGATACTCACTCACCATCTTCCGAAACTTTTCCTTCCTTGTGAGAGTACCCCACGCCTCATGGCCTGTACGATGGAAAGGTCTGAGAAAACTGTCCCATAACTTTGACAGTGTTCCCCTGCCTCTGCTTGATTGCATTTGTGTCTCTCTCGCCTGTACTCCTTGGTTGTCCAACGAACTGTGACCTCTGCTGCCAGCGTTTTCAGATGGGAATCTTTTTAATAATTACGCAACAAGGGCATTTTGGTACTGCCCCATTTTATTAGACCTGTCCGGCGAGGTAATAAGAGACAGAAAGTTATCCTTGAGGCGTGGGTCTAGAAGTGTCACCAACCAGTAATTACTGTGACCCAAAATTTGGACAACTCGAGGGTCACGGGAAAGGCAGCATAACAGAACCTCAGCAAGGTGTGCCAGACTGCTAACAGGCAAGACTTCCGTGTCCTCAACAAAAGGACTGACCATGCTAACCTCCTAATCCTCCTCCTCATCCTCCCTCTCCTCAGGCCATCCACTCTGAACAGAAGGTATGATAGTTGAGCAGGCAGTACCGTCTGTAGAGCAGGAAACTAGCTCCTGTTCTTCCTCCTCCTCCTCTTCCTCATTTTCACTCAATTCACTTTGGGATGAGATTAGACTGGGCTGTATGGAATCACCCTGTATGTTTCCTTGCTCATCTCATCGTGCTCCGCCTGCAATTCCTCCTCTTTAATTGTGAGCAGCAAGCGTTTCAGAGGACAGAGAATTGGGATGGTGACGATAATTATGGCGTCATAGCCGCTCACCATCTTGGTGGAGTCCTCAAAGTTTTGGAGGATAGCAGAGATGTCTGACATCCATGCCCACTCCTGAGGTCTTAGGTGTGGAGTCTGACCTGAATACGAATCAATTTGTGAAGCACCTCGGGGTTCCAAGTGCTCACTATGCATCTAGATTGATGCCTTGAGGGGTCTAGTTTCCAAAATGGGGTCACTTGTGGGGGAGCTCCAATGTTTAGGCACACAGGGACTCTCCAAATGCAACATGGTGTCATCTAACAAATTGAATGGAAAATCGGCTCAAATTGTTAGCCTACACCATGTTGCGTTTGGAGAGCCCCTGCGAAAAAAAACAACACTTTTTCATTTTTACGAATCAATTTGTGAAGCACCTGGGGGTTTCAAGTGCTCACTATGCATCTAGATAGGTGCCTTGGGTGGTCTAGTTTCCAAAATGGGGTCACTTGTGGGGGAGCTCCAATGTTTAGGCACGCAGGGGCTCTCCAAACGGAACATGGCGTCCGCTAACAATTTGAGCCGATTTTCCATTCAATTTGTTAGCGGACACCATGTCGCGTTTGGAGAGCCCCTGATGTGCCTAAACAGTGGAGCTCCCCCACAAGTGACCCAATTTTGGATACTATACCCCTCAAGGATTTTATTAAGGGGTATAGTGAACATTTTGAACCCAGAGGTACGACACAGAATTTGATAACATTAGGTCATCATATTGAATAAGTTGTCATTAGTCTTGAGCGCAAGTGCTCGCTACTTGAGTTTGCATCGGGTACTCAAGTATGCACCATGTACTGCGTGTGGTCTAGTGACATGCTCGAGTCCGTGCCCCGCATGTTTCACGGTTATTAGACACCCAAAAAAACCATGCGGGGATCGCTCGTGCATGGCAGGCAATCCCCGCAAAGTTTTTTTGGCCGTGAAGCATATGGGGCGGAGACTCGAGCATGTCACTCAAATACCCACGATACTCAATGAATACCCAAGCACCCGATGCAAACTCAAGTAGCGAGCACTTGCGCTCAACACTAGTCGCCATATCGTCATCTTCTTTTCTTACTTTTGAAAAAAATCCCAACCCCATCACAACCCTAACCCCAAACCCAGCCCTAACCCTAGCCCTAACCCTTGCCCAACCCTAACCCGATAGTTTATTTTTTACGCCGTTCCTCGTGCGGTATAAGTGATTAGACGACCTTATTCTTCGGGTCGGTGAGACTACAGTGATACCAGAATCATATGGGGTTTTTATGACTGACAGCTGTCACATACTAAAAGACGCATTTTTTGTAAAATCTAGTTTTTGCATCGCCATATTTTGAGAGCTATAATTTTTCCAGATTTTGGCAGACAGTTATGTGATGGCTTGTTTTTTGCGGGATGAGTTGACGTTGTTATTGGTGCCATTTTCAGGCACGTGACATTTTTTGATCGCTTTCTATTCCGATTTTTGGGAGGCAGAATAAACAAAAACCAACAATTCAGGGAATGTTTTTTTGTTTTTTTTTTATTCTGTTCCGCGTGTGGTAAAATTGATAAGGCAGCTTTATTCTTCGGGTCAGTACGTTTACAGCGGTACCACATTTATATCGTTATTCTATGTTTTGCACTTTTACATAATGAAAGCAATTTTATAGAAAAAATTATTTTTTAGCATAGCTTTATTCTGAGAGCTATAACTTTTTTATTTTTCGGCTGATGGAGTTGTATTGTGGCTGTTTTCTGCGGGACGAGATGATGTTTTCAGCAGTACCATTTTTATTTATATTAGTCTTTTTGATCGCGTGTTATTCCATTTTTTGTTTTGGCGGTATGATGATAAAGCATTGTTTTTTGCTTCGTTTTTTTTTTCTTTTTTTTAACCGTGCTCACTGAAGGGGTTAACTAGTGGGACAGTTTTATAGGTCAGGTTGTTCCGGACGTTGCGATACCAAATATGTGTACTTTTATTGTTTGTTTTTTTTATAATAATATTTATTAATGGGTACATTATATTTTTATTTTTGGTGGATTATTTTTTTTATTTTTTTTTTATATTTTTTCATTTTTTTTTTTCACTTTCTGACAGTTTTTATACTTTTTTACTTTGTCCCACTCTGGGACTTTCACTTTTTTTTCTCTGATCGCCTGCATGGCACAGGAATGCAGCACCATCCCTGTGCCATGCAGGCTATCAGCGCTGGACAGGGAGAAGATAGTTTGGAGATGCACTGCGCATGTTCAAAAAATCTTCCTGCTGTCTGGTGACCCAGATGTTGTCATGACGACATCGGGTCGTCATGGCAACATCCTGGAAGCCGCGGCAGACAGCGCTGGAGGCCGGAAGAGGAGGTGAGTATCTGCGATCACCTCCCCTTGCCACCGCAATGCTACGATCGACTTCGATCGCAGCATTGTGGGGGTTAATGTGCGGGGAGTGGTGCGGGACCACTCCCTGCACATAGTACCGGGTGTCCGCTGTGACAATCAGCTGATATCCGGCGGCGATCGCGCCCGCACAGCCTGTGTGCGCGCGCGATCGCGATGACGTACTAATACGGGTCTGGCACTTAAGTCCCAAGGCACAGACGCGTATTAGTACATCTAATGTTGTTAAGGGGTTAAAGTTGGGGAAAAAAAAAAAAGGACCATCCTTAATACTGATAAAATGTGAACAGTTGAATGATTGCAATGTTGGAGAAGTGGGATAAGAACCCAGGATGGGGCAGTGAATCGAAGCCAGTGAGTGAATATTTAACAGGTGAGCCACCCAAACAAATGTGGGAAATGGAACAAAGGAAAGAGGGGAAATGCACATATAAATGGCACCACATAAATAAAAGACAAATTGTTGAGGAAAAGCAATTGAAGGGTAGGAGAAATTTGATTAGAACCTGGGATTTGGCAGTATATGGACATCAAAAGGGCAACATTTAACAGAGGAGCCATCTAGGTGGATGAGAGAAAGGTGATACAGAAAAGGGAGCTATACTTATAAATGAATAAAAAGGGCCAAAAGTGTTGTAAAGACTGCAGTTTGGAGTGTAGGAGAAACCGGATTTGAACTCAATATGAGCCATTGAATAGGGGCCAGAAAGTGCTGCGGAAGGCGTAGTGAGACTAATAGGTGGAAACTATCAAAAAAAAAAGAGTTAAAAAGGGGGATAAAAAATGAAATGGGGATAATAATTTTCATAAATACTAAATCATGGACAAGAATATTGAAATAATAAGCAGGGAATAATTTAAAATCAAAAGCATTTTAAAAATGAATTTTCAAGAATGTATAAATTGGATCCAATATCATGTGTATATTGATTATTTAGGAAAAGACACATTGTGATATAGAATTAAAAATGGGGATATTAATAGAAATGTATATTAAAATAACAATCAGAAAGGTATTAAAATACATAAGAAAAAAGTACCTAAGAAAATACATAAGAAAAAGGATCTGTGACCCTATGCAATGACTGTGCAAAGCTAAAATAGAATAAAATAAATAATTACATAAAAATCTCAGTAATTTCATTGCGTCCATAGGGTTTAAGGGTGCTGATCCTGTATATCCAATATATTTCTTTTCTCTTCAAGGTTTCCATAGGGTTTGGGAGATGAAGGGAAATGGATTCAATTGGTGTGATAGAGATGCCTGTGGCATTCTTACAGTGTACCAATGTGCAATGCCGGGATAAACCGTGCTTCATGAAACCTTTTACAATATTGGACCGATGAGAGTTAAGCCTTCGGTGTAGTGTCTGGGTGGTCCTGCCCACGTACTGCAGGCCACATTGGCATTCTATGAGATGGATAATGAAGCGAGATTGACAGCTCATATTAGACTTGATAGTAAAAACTTCACCTGTATGGTTAGATTTAAAAGTTTGGGTATTACGTTTAATGCTGCTGCAACAAAGGCATTTTCTCAAAAAGCAGTTAAAACTCCCATTTTTTTGTGGACGTTTATTGGTGCGTGTACCACTGGGGGTAGTGTGTTTCATGCGGCTGGGGGCTAGGATGTTTCTCAGCATAGGGGCTCGCCCGAAGGTAACCTTAGGCTGTTTAGGAATGAGAGCCAGGAAAGTGTTAAATGCTGGTATACCTGATTTGGGGACCCCTCCTTACTTCCAGTCATGGCATCACCCCTTGAGAGGGAGGCAATGCCACTGTGGCAACCGGGCCCCTGGGGTGCCACAGAAGCATGAAGTTCTCTAAAATTTCCTTGTAGACAACTGTGCTGACTTTGGTCTTGATAAAACAATGTGGAACTACACCAGCAGATAACATGGCTCCGCAAACCACCACTGATTGTTGAAACTTTTCACACTAGACCTCAAGCAGCTTGGATTGTGTGCCTCTCTATTCTTCCTCCAGACTCTGGGAACTTGATTTCCAAATGAAAATTGGAACTCTGGGACCTTGTGGAGAATGTCAATGACTGCCTTCTGGACATCTGTCAAGTCAGCAATCTTCCCCATGATTGTGGAGCCTACTGAAACTGACTAGGGGACCTTTTTAAATGCTTAGGAAGCCTTTACAGGTGTTTTTTTGTTAATCATTTTAATTTTCTGAGATAATGACTAGTGTTGAGCCACCTCCGTAGTGTTCGAGTTCGGTTTGATTCGTCGAACACCCATATGTTCGCCGAACTGTTCGTCGAACAGTTCGTCGAACACCTTCGAACACCAATAAAACCAATGGCAGGCAAACAAAAACACATAGAAACACATAGAAACCACAGAGAAAACATTTCAAAGGTGTCCAAAAGCTGACAAACTGCTCAGAGGACACAACTAACACATGGAAAAGTGACAAGTACATATAGTCATGCGAAAAGAAAAGTGGTGGAGGAGTAAAAGGAGGGGGAGACACAGATATAGGCATGTCATGCCCTTCTAATGCCAAAAAAGTGCGAAGCCGACACGGCCAGTCCGTTTCTGCCCGTGCGACCTCCATGTCGCCGGGTTTGTGCCAGAGCCACGGTGGACCCTGACGGCCAGCCCCCCTCTCCCAATACTGGTGCCTGTCTGCTGGTGGGTCGAGCCCCCCCGCGGTGGTGGGGAGTAACATCTGCAGAAGAAAGACCATCTTCCAGCCAAACAAAGATGTCTACTTCTTTTCGTGGACAATGTGATACGATCCCTTTCTTACGGACACGCCCATCGCTACAAATTCCAGATGAGGCACAAAAACAGCAGGTGCTTCAACGGATATCAAGTGCTCCTTCAAGTGGGCTCTCCTCCACCTCAACTTCAACATCACAAATACGCCAGTCCTCAGAGGTGTCACCCCAATCGCACTTGCTTCCTCACATCTCCCAAGTCTCTAGCTGCCCGTCTGAGTATGGGGTAACACAGATGGTTGAGTCTGCACAGCTGTTTACTCATACTATAGCCTGGGAAACGGAGGTCTGCTCCAGAGCTTCTGTAAATCCAGACGAGGAAATGATCTGCACTGATGCCCAGAATCTTTATGAGTCGGATCAAGGACCAGATGAAGAAGGTTCTGAGCATAATGTAGACCCTCGCTCCCAAACTGTAACTCCTGTTGGTGGAGACAATGATGAAGACGATGATGAGTCTCAAATACCTGATTGGAGCGACAACTTGACTTTTCGGTCAGGGCAGGAAGAGGTTGGCTCTGAGGACGACGTGTGTGAGAACACACAGGGTGATGATGACGAGATTGGAGATCCCACTTACTGTCAACCCACAGTCAGCCAGTCGATGAGGTCAGCAGAGGAGATGGAGGAGGATGTGACTAGCCCAGGGGATGGGGATGACTCGGGCCTTTGCCTGGCCTTTGGGATGTCGCGGTGGTCGGCTCCCGGGCCCGTACCCTGGGGTCACTCTTTAAAAGGGGGGATAATTGTTAATTTTATAAGAGTTCGTGACGCCACCTGTGGTATCTGGTGAGAAGCACCAGCGCTGCAGCAGTCCACTGAGGCCGGTGATAAGGCAGCTCGATGGTATAGCTCCCCACAGGTGGAGCTAGGCCTCAGAAAAGCGTATGCAGGGGGAATGCAGGACAGGCGAGACTCAGCTGGGTCAGAGCAAGAACGGGAACGGACACGAAAGTCACTTCAGTACCTTTTACTGGTGGAAATTCAGGCACATCTCGGAGCACTGTAGGGTGAAGAGTGCATATCAGAATCCTCCCCAATGAGCGGGTGTAGGGCCTCCTGTTTCTTGCCTCTGCGTAGTACGTTTCTGACCTGCCTGGAGCTAGGCCTAACTTTGTCTCTGTCCTGCGCTGGCTGACCTTGTGGTAGGGCCATGTCTTGGAGTTCACGCTCCCAGTATGCGGGGCCTAAGCGTCTCCTGGCTCTATTACGTATCAGCACCTTAGCAATCCTGGGACTTGAAGTTCTCCAGAGCTTGCCGCGCTTCACCGATCTTATGGCGCCGGCACACCTTAAGCTCTAACTGGGCTCCCTGAATCTAGCTAACAGGAGCCTGGTGCTCCACTGCTGAACTATTAACTGAGTTCTCTAGACTAGACTGAGCTCCACTGCAGACTGACCTCTCTTAGGCTTCTCTACTGCAGGAACTCTTCAGAGGTACTGAACTGCCTAGCTCCACCTTCCCTATTTATATCCCTAACGGGCTCCCTCTGCTGGTCTGAGGTGGAAGGTGGAGATGTGTGAATGTTTATGGGGGCCTCTTGTGGAGGATTCCATCAATGCACTCTTCTAGGATCTGTGATACCAAGCGCAGCTTGGCGTCACAGATGCTATTGACGACGAGGTTAGGTTGCGCCTTCCTGGACAGAGACGGAGTACTGGAAGCACATCAATAACTGCATCCTCAACCACAACTCTGCCTCTGACCACAAGTCGTAGTGGCTCTTCAGGTCGCATGGGCTCTAATCCTTGCATAGCCTGGGCATTTTTTCAGATCGATAAGGATGACCCAACTCGTGATTAGAGATGAGCGTTGTTCTACTCGAACTGTTCGCCAATCTCAAATTCGAGCTGTTTTGGGCGGTGTTCGAGCCGTTCGGCGAACACGAACAATTTGAGAAAAATTCATCTGTTCGAGGTTATGTTCGATAACTGTTCGTGCACCAAAATCATAACTGGATTTTTTCTCAGTAATGATGAAAATGAATGTTAATACGCAGTTTGAGTGTACAGCGGGGTGGGGGGAGGGGCAGGGGATGGATCTCTGCAGGAAGAATGAAGATCTCCATTTTTTTTTCTCTTTCCCGCATTTACAGTGGGGAGGTGCAATCTGTCAGCCTATCAGCAGCGCACACACGGAGCGAAGTGCTTTTTTTCACACAAGCAAGGGCATGTGTCATTGACAGTGTATGTCACATGTCCTTGCCCTATAAGACCAAGCCATTTTCCCCGTCGACACCATTTTCTCACTGCTGCAGCTGCGTGTTAGACGGCACCGCTGTTGCTGTGTGCGCTATACCTTGTTAATTTCAAGCCAATCTACAGATAGCTTGGGAGTAGGGAATAGTTGTGATTGCAGTCCTTTTAAGGACTAGGTTACAGCATTCCCTACGACTTTTATCAGGCAGTTCTGTGCTCTTAAATAGATAGATTGTGGGAGTAAAGACTAATTGTAATTGGAGTCCTTTTCAGGACTAGGTTACATCAGTTCCTATCAGTTTTTGCCAGGCAGGTCTGTGCCAGTGCTGTGCAAGTTTTTTTCACAGCATTTGGCTGAATCTAGCAAAGCTAATCCTTTTTGGCCTATTGCAGAGTGTGTTAGTCAGTGGAGTAGCCTATCTGTGTTGCAAGATATACCACCTGTGTATAGAATACCAATTTTTTTACTGCACCTAGTGAAGTAAAATCTTTTGGGCATAGCATCATTCTATTAGTCCATCTATACTGACCTCCATCAGGTTGCAAATTGAATATAATTTTTTTCTGCATCTAGCTCTGAAAAAATATTGGGCTTCTAGCTGTGTGTGGGACTTGTTCTATTAATCCATCTATACAGATCTCCATCAGGTTGCAAACTGAATATATTTTTTTCTGCATCTACCTCTGAAAAAATATTGGGCTTCTAGCTGTGTGTGGGACTTGTTGTATTAGTCCATCTATACTGACCTCCATCAGGTTGCAAACTGAATATAATTTTTTTCTGCATCTAGCTCTGAAAAAATATTTGGCCTTCTAGCAGCGTGTGGGACTTGTTCTATTAGTCCACCTATACTGACCTCCATCAGGTTGCAAATTAAAAATAATTTTTTGTCTGCATCTAGCTCTGAAAAAATATTTGGCCTTCTAGCAGTGTGTGGGACTTTCTCTATTAGTCCATCTATACTGACCTCCATCAGGTTGCAAACTGAATATATTTTTTTTCTGCATCTACCTCTGAAAAAATATTGGGCTTGTAGCTGTGTGTGGGACTTTTTCTATTAATCCATCTATACAGACCTCCATCAGGTTGCAAACTGAATAAAAAATTTTTCTGCATCTACCTCTGAAAAAATATTTGGGCTTCTAGCTGTGTGTGGGACTTGTTCTATTAGTCCATCTATACTGACCTCCATCAGGTTGCAAATTGAATATAATAGTTTTGGCCTAATACCACAGTTTGGCCACTCAGCTCTGCTCGGTTCCCATCCATTGTTTTTTTGTGCAAACAACTCCAGAGTTGTGAATTAGTTAACCACCAAAATGAGTGGAAAAAGGCCTGCTGCTGGTGGAAAGGAGAATAGGCGTGTTGGGAAGGGGAAAAAAGGTTGTGTCCGTGGGGTAGGTGTTAAAGCAACAGTAACATCTGCAGAAGAAAGACCATCTTCCACCCAAACTAAAATGTCTACTTCATTTAGCGGACAATGTGATAAGATCCCTTTCTTACGGCCACGCCAATCGCTACAAATTCCAGATGAGGCACAAAAACAGCAGGTGCTTCAACGGATATCAAGTGCTCCTTTAAGTGGGCTCTCCTCCACATCAACTTCAACATCACAAATACTCCAGTCCTCAAAGGTGTCACCCAAATCGCACTTGCTTCCTCACAGCTCCCAAATCTCCAGCTGCCCGTCTGAGTATGAGGTAGAACAGATGGTTGAGTCTGCAGAGCTGTTTACTCATACTATAGCCTGGGAATCAGAGGTCGACTCCAGCGCTTCTGTGAATCCAGACGAGGAAATGATCTGCACTGATGCCCAGAATCTTTATGAGTCGGATCCAGGACCAGACGCAGAAGGTTCTGACCATAATGTAGACCCTCATTCCCAAACTGTAACTCCTGTTGGTGGAGACAATGAGGAAGACGATGATAAGACTCAAATACCTGATTGGAGCGACAACTTTAGTTTTTTGTCAGGGCAGGAACAGGTTGGCTCTGAGGACGACGGGTGTGATAACGCACAGGGTGATGATGATGAGGTCGGAGATCCCACTTACTGTCAACCCACAGTCAGCCAAGAGATGAGGTCAGCAGAGGAGGTGGAGGAAGATGCTAGTGACGACGAGGTCAGGTTGCGCCTTCCTGGACAGAGACGTAGTACTGGAAGCACGTCAACAACTGCATCCTCAAACACAACTCTGCCTCTCACCACAAGTCGTGGTGGCTCTTCAGGTCGCATGGGTGCTAAGCCTTGCATAGCCTGGGCATTTTTTCAGATCGATAAAGATGACCCAACTCGTGTTATCTGTAACATTTGTCAGCAAAAGCTAAGTAGAGGCCAAAAAATACATAGTTTGAGTACTTCATGCATGAACCGGCACATGGACATGAAGCATAAGTTGCAGTGGGAAGCTCAGTGTGCTACAATGCGGTCTAGCCGGCCGGGCCAACCACCGTCTGCCATATCTTGTGCATCCGCGGCCTCTTCATCGTCTGTGACTGGGGGGACAGCAGTCACACCTGTTTTGGGGCGCAGACCTGCCACCTCTTTACCCGCAACAGCCAGCGTGATTGGCAGGTCATCATTTTCTTTGGAGGTGGTAACACCAGCTGGTCTTGAGCGCTGTCCGACATCGATAGCACCACCTTTGGATCAAGGCAACCTAACATGTCCGCCTGCATCTTCCTCACAGACCGGCAGTTTGCCGGGGACACCCTTATCAACCCCGTCTAAGCACAATAGCCAGCCCTCGGTCCCTCAGATGTGGACAAGTAAAAGACCATTTCCTCCTAGCCATGAGAAAGCTAAGAGGTTGAATTTCACCATCTGCAAGCTCTTGGCTACAGAAATGCTGCCTTTCCGCCTGGTGGACACAGAGGATTTTCGAGACCTTATGTCCGTCGCAGTGCCCCAGTACCAGATGCCCAGTCGGCACTACTTCTCAAAGAAAGGTGTGCCTGCGCTCCACCAGCATGTCGCACACAACATCACCGCTTCTTTGAGCAACTCTGTGTGTGACAGGGTGCATTTCACCACAGACACTTGGACGAGTAGGCATGGACAGGGGGGTTACATGTCGCTGACTGGGCACTGGGTAACTATGGTGACAGCAGGACAAGGGGCTGCTGTCCAAGTCTTGCCGTCCCCACGAGTTGTGCGTCAATCCTCTTTATGTCATTTTTCCTCCACTGCTTCTGCCTCCTCAACCTCCTCTCGGTCTTCCACCTGCACCCAAAGCCTGTCTGGTCATGCCACAAGCTTTCTAACTGCGCAGAAGGGATCCTGCACACCTCTTTACTATGCTGGCAGTAGGGCTCAACGTCATCAGGCGGTTTTTACATTGAAATGTCTGGGAAATGTGAGTCACACAGCTGAGGAGTTGTGGTCAGCTCTGGAGAACCAATTTCATGAATGGTTGTCTCCACTGGACCTGAAACCAGGGAAGGCCGTGTGCGACAATGCTGCAAACCTGGGTGCGGCCCTTCGCCGGGGCAATGTCACACACGTGCCTTGTATGGCTCACGTGTTGAACCTGGTTGTCCAGCAATTTTTAGCCCACTCTCCCAGACTAGATGGCCTTCTGGAGAGGGCACGGTCGCTGTGTGCTCACTTCCGCCGTTCGCATCCCGCAGCTCAGCGACTTACATCTCTACAGAAGTCGTTGGGCCTGCCACTTCACCGGCTAAAATGCGATGTGCCTACCCGGTGGAATTCAACTCTGCACATGTTGCAGCGACTGTGGCAGCACCGACAAGCCCTGGTGCAATACGTTCTGACGTATAGCCTGGGCCAACGAGATTCAGAGGTGGGGCAAATCACGCTGGAGGAGTGGTCTCAGATCAGGGACCTATGCACCCTTCTCCACAGTTTTGAAATGGCGACGAAGATGTTTAGTGCTGACGATGCCATTATCAGCATGACTATTCCGGTGATTTACATGCTGGAGCACATGTTAAACAGAATTCGGAGTCAGGTGGTGGCACAAGAGGAGGTGGAGGAAGTAGAGGAGGAGGAGTTGTATGCGGAAGGGCTAACATCTGCAAGGTCCAGACGGTCGGCAGCACCAGGGCGGCAGGCATGTGAGGGTGGGGGAGATGATTTTACCAGGGCGCATGGTAGCAGCCAAACTAGTGAGGAAGGTGCAGGAGCCCAGGAAGAAGTGGAGGACGAACTGATGGAAGACTCATCAGATGAGGGAGACCTTGATCACATTTCTGTTGTGCGAGGTTGAGGGGAGAGGACAGAGGAAGGAAGCATGATTGTTACCTCGCCACCAACACAACAGGGACTTGGTGCTCCTGGATGCGCAACACACATGAGTGCCTTCTTGCTGCACTACCTGCAACATGACCCTCGAATTGTGAGAATTAGAAATAATCCTGACTACTGGGTTGCCACACTGTTAGATCCCCGGTACAAAAGTAAATTTGCAGAAATTATTCCTGCCATAGAAAGGGATGCACGCATGCAGGAGTATCAGCAGAGACTGTTGCAGAATCTTACATGTGCTTTTCCACAAAATACCAGTGGTGCACGTAGTGAATCTCACAGTTCCAACTTGCCAACCGTGGTCTGTATGGAATTGTTCAATAAAGGGCCCAAAATTAAGATAACATAGATGGGAGAGGTCTCTATGAATAGGAATTCCTAAGTATTTGATACCCTGTGAGGGCCAGGCAAAGGGAAAGTTGGACTGGATGGAATCCTATATGGATTTAGGGAGGGAGACATCGAGGGCCTCAGACTTCGCTGCATTGATTTTAAAATTTGACCATGTAACAAAGTGATCTATTTCAGCCATAACAGCAGGGATGGATATATGTGATTGAGTGATATATACTAGGACATCATCAGCAAATAGAGAGCACTTGTACTCGGTGCCTCCCACCTCAATCCACCTAATATTGGGGTTATGGCGAATTGATGAGAGCAGGTGCTCCGTCACTAGGATGTATAAGAGAGGGGACAGAGGACATCCCTGCCTTGTCCCATTGGTGATTGTGAAAGGTGATGAAAATGTTCTGACGCACCCCCTGGGCCTTGGGACACCCGGAGCCGGACCCTTTTTGGTGGATGCTGGTGGTTGTAGTCTTCGTGGCGGCGATCCGGTTCCGTGGCTCAGGGCGGTCAAACCAGTGGCGGAACTATTTATGTGGTTTTGATGTTTAAATGTCCGACTACGCCACCCGTGGATTGCGGTCAGAGTGAACCGCCGCTACAGGGCAGACCGCTAAGGCTGGTGTTGTGGGTGCAGCAGAGCGTAGCATAACTCCCCACGGGAGGAGTATAGCCTCAGGGCAGTGTATGCGGAGGATGGGGGTGATGGTGCAGGGCAGCAGCAGTAACGACACGGAGTCAGTGATGCAGTTCAGGGCCTTTACTCACAGTTCTTATTATCCAGACCACGTCTGCAGGTAACGGCTGCCCACGTCGTACTGTGCTCACCAGGTGAGGGGCTCAGACAACTCCCAGATAACTTTGGAGCGCTTCTCAGGACCCCCTTTGTGTGTCCTTTGTCTGGCCTTTCTTACCAACACTTCTGTCCGGCTGCCTCGGGCCTCCTCTTGGTAAACTTGGCGCCAGTTTCCCTGACCCTATGTGGTGCCTTCCTAGCGGGTGGAGCAAGGGGCTGCGCCACATAAAATGTCAGAGCCTCCGGTTTCTAGCTGAGGGTCGTTTCCTGCCTCCACTAGTTCGGGGACCGGTCTCCCCCTTTGGCCTGACCCCTCCACGCAGGTGGATTCGGGCGTGCGGTGGCGACTCGCCCGTCCGCACCCCTGGGATCCCTTCATTCCTCGTTCCTGGAGCCTTCTCCGCTCCTCTTCCTTCCTTCTCCCTCTTGCAGGCCTGGGCCTCTGTTACTAGGCCCGCCTCCGGAGCAGAGCTCATGCAGAGCCCCTGCTCCCTGCCAGTTCTGCTCAGACTTCTCTGCACTGAACTAAGATGGTGCCCACCTTTTATACTCCCTTCTCAATGCACCCAGGAACTGCTTCCTCCCTGCTCCTGCACTGCAGGGTTCCCCTTCCTCAGTGTTCCCTCCCCCCACTCCAGCCAGGGACAGGGACTGTCGTGCCCATCTCAGGGGCATATTGGTCGCCCTGCCCCACGGCAATGTGGTGTAATGCATGCAGGTGTCGGGTCCTGATCCACACTCCATCCTTATCTGAGAGTGAGATATCACACCTCTGGGTGAGGTGCAATACGTCTGTAGCAACCGAGCCCTCGGTGCTACAGTTCCATTTATCTTCAGCCTAGGTGACGTATTGTGATACAGGGCCGTGATTTTGGCTATAAAAGGGTCCCCTAGACCCCTACCCCAAGCTTTTTAAGAGAATCATATATGGCGTGCCAGGAGACTCTATGGAATGCTTTCTCAGCATCCAACGAGAGTATCTACTTACAAATTTTTAACTGCATCTAGCCCAGGAAATACTTTGTGCCTAGTAGCAGTGTCTGCTAGTCAGCGGATTATCCCGGCTGTTAAGCAAGCTACACCACCTGTAGTTTGGACACTTAATTTTTTCAAAGGAAATGCTTCGGATACTTAGTGAAGAGCATCAGGAGGCACCCCAAGGCATAGGGGCTGGGACTGGCACTAGGATGCCTTGCGGTGGACAGCCGAGCTCGATCCTTATAAAAGCTTTTTAACTGCAGCAGCTTTAGTGGACGCTACTGGAGCTGGAATTACGCGGCTGCTGGCATGAGACTTGCCCTCCAATAGATCCTTGTAAATGGATTTAAAGTGTATTCATTCAAATTAGAGGGACAATTTAAATTAAAAAGCTTAGAGCTGCCTCCACCACAGGGGGGCTCTCTCGACCCACCAGCGGACAGGCACCAGTATTGGGAGAGGGGGGCTGGCCGTCAGGGTTCACCGCGGCTCTGGCACAAACCCGGCGACACGGAGGTGGCACGGGCAGGAGCGGACTGGCCGTCTCGGCTTCTCACTTTTTGGATTTTAGAAGGGCATGACATGCCTATATCTGTGTCTCCCCCTCCTTTTACTCCTCCACCTCTTTTCTTTTCGCATGACTATATGTACTTGTCACTTTTCCATGTGTTAGTTGTGTCTTCTGAGCAGTTTGTCAGCTTTTGGACACCTTTGAAGGTGTTTTCTATGTGTTTCTATGTGTTTTTGTTTGCCTGCCATTGGTTTTAACGGTGTTCGAAGGTGTTCGACGAACAGTTCGACGAACACTTCGGCGAACACACGGGTGTTCGACGAACCGAACCGAACTCGAACACTACGGGGGTGGCTCAACACTAGTTGCCACACTCTTAGATCCCACAAACTTTTCGATCAACCTTTTCATTTTAATAAAGACCAAAAAAATGGTCATTTTTGAAATTATAAGCATTAGCAGGTTGTTAGAAACTGAAATCAAACAGTTTTCAACTCAAAACTTTATTCTAGGTGATGTTACATTTTCACATAGGACCCCTTGTTCGAAAGGAGCTTCTGAACTCTCTCGTCCATTGAATTTGTCAGGTTTTGGATGGTTTCTGCTTCAATTGTTTTGCATGAGGACAGAATACCCTCCCAGAGCTGTTGCTTAGATGTGAACTGCCTCCCGCCATCATAGACACTCCTTTTAATGATGCTCCAAAGGTTCTGAATGGGGTAGAGGTCAGGGGAGCATGGGGGTCACACCATAAGTTTGTCCCCATTTATGCCCATATCAGCCAGAGATGCAGATGTTTTATGTGCAGCATGAGATGGTGCATTATCATGCAAAAAAATGATCTTGCTGTGAAATACACGGTTCTTCTTCTTGAACCATGGCAGTAAGTGCTGATTGAGAAAATCCACATACATTATGGAGTTCATCTTTAGCGCCTTCAGGGATCCTAAAGGGGCCAACAATCTCTCTCCCCATGATTCCAGCCCAAAACATTACTCCACCTCCTCCTTGTTGGCGCTGTAGCCGTGTTTGCGTGGGGTGTCCATCAACCAGCCATCCTCCACTCCATCCATCTGGACCATCGAGCGCTGCACGGCACTCATCCGTGAACAAAACAGTTTTGAAATCAGTCTTCATGTAATGTTTGGCCCACTGGAGCCGTTTCTGCTTGTGTGAAGTGGATAGAGGAGGTCGACAGGATGGCGTATGCACAGCTGCAAACCTCTGAAGGACCCTGCATCTTGTTGTTCGGGGGACGTTGGAGGCACCAGCAGCTTCAAAAACTTGTCTGCTGCTATGACAAGGCTTTTTTGCCGCTGCTCTTTCAACCTGACGTAATTGCCTGTAGGAAAGAGTCCTCAATTTGCCCTTATCAGCACGCACACGTGTGTACTGTGAATCAGCTACATACTTCTTGATTGCCAAGACACTTCATCCTGATCATCGCACAATGTTGATTGTAGTCATGCCTTGACCTAAACACTCCACAATTTGGTGCTTCTCAGCAGTCGACGCATCCTTTTTCTTTCCCATTTTGGCAGAAAATGTAGGCTGCTTAATAATGTGAGACAGCCTTCTTAAGTAGTCTTGCCTTTCATTGGACACACCTGCCAAACTAATTAGCACAGGTGTCTGCAATTGCTTACAGTGATATAAAGAGCCCTGACACACATCACCATCAATGAGTTTAACTGACAACCAAACAAATTCTTCCCTTATCACTCCTAAACACTTTTTGCATAATAATTTGGAACACAGTGTACATGTGCTTTTCCACAAAACACCAGTGGTTCACGTAGTGAATCTTACAGTTCTAACTTGCCAACCGTGGTCTGTATGGAGTTGTTCAATAAAGGGCCCAAAATTAAGATAACATAGATGGGAGAGGTCTCTATGAATAGGAATTCCTAAGTATTTGATACCCTGTGAGGGCCAGGCAAAGGGAAAGTTGGACTGGATGGAATCCTATATGGATTTGGGGAGGGAGACATCGAGGGCCTCAGACTTCGCTGCATTGATTTTAAAATTTGACCATGTAACAAAGTGATCTATTTCAGCCATAACAGCATGGATGGATATATGTGATTGAGTGATATATACTAGGACATCATCAGCAAATAGAGAGCACTTGTACTCGGTGCCTCCCACCTCAATCCACCTAATATTGGGGTTATGGCGAATTGATGAGAGCAGGTGCTCCGTCACTAGGATGTATAAGAGAGGGGACAGAGAACATCCCTGCCTTGTCCCATTGGTGATTGTGAAAGGTGATGAAAATGTTCTGACGCTCCCCCTGGGCCTTGGGACACCCGGAGCCGGACCCTTTTTGGTGGATGCTGGTGGTTGTAGTCTCCGTGGCGGCGACCCGGTTCCGTGGCTCAGGGCGGTCAAACCAGTGGCGGAACTATTTATGTGGTTTTGATGTTTAAATGTCCGACTACGCCACCCGTGGATTGCGGTCAGAGTGAACCGCCGCTCCAGGGCAGACCGCTGCGGCTGGTGTTGTGGGTGCAGCAGAGCGTAGCATAACTCCCCACGGGAGGAGTATAGCCTCAGGGCAGTGCATGCGGAGGATGGGGGTGATGGTGCAGGGCAGCAGCAGTAACGACACGGAGTCAGTGATGCAGTCCAGGGCCTTTACTCACAGTTCTTAGTATCCAGACCACGTCTGCAGGTAACGGCTGCCCACGTCGTACTGTGCTCACCAGGTGAGGGGCTCAGACAACTCCCAGATAACTTTGGAGCGCTTCACAGGACCCCCTTTGTGTGTCCTTTGTCTGGCCTTTCTTACCAACCCTTCTGTCCGGCTGCCTCGGGCCTCCTCTTGGTAAACTTGGCGCCAGTTTCCCTGACCCTATGTGGTGCCTTCCTAGCGGGTGTAGCGAGGGGCTGCGCCACATAAAATGTCACAGCCTCCTGTTTCTAGCTGAGGGTCGTTTCCTGCCTCTACTAGTTTCGGGGACCGGTCTCCCCCTTTGGCCTGACCCCTCCAAGCAGGTGGATTCGGGCGTGCGGTGGCGACTCGCCCATCCGCACCCCTGGGATCCCTTCATTCCTCGTTCCTGGAGCCTTCTCCGCTCCTCTTCCTTCCTTCTCCCTCTTCCAGGCCTGGGCCTCTGTCACTAGGCCCGCCTCCGGAGCAGAGCTCATGCAGAGCCCCTGCTCCCTGCCACTTCTGCTCAGACTTCTCTGCACTGAACTAAGATGGTACCCACCTTTTATACTCCCTTCTCAATGCACCAGGAACTGCTTCCTCCCTGCTCCTGCACTACAGGGTTCCTCTTCCTCAGTGTTCCCTCCCCCCACTCCAGCCAGGGACAGGGACTGTCGTGCCCATCTCAGAGGCATATTGGTCGCCCTGCCCCACGGCAATGTAGTGTAATGCATGCAGGTGTCGGGTCCTGATCCACACTACATCCTTACCTGAGAGTGAGATATCACACCTCTGGGTGAGGTGCAATACCTCTGTAGCAACCAAGCCCTCAGGGTGCTACAGTTCCATTTATCTTCAGCCTAGGTGACGTATTGCGATACAGGGCCGTGATTTTGGCTATAAAAGGGTCCCCTAGACCCCTACCCCAAGCTTTTTAAGAGAATCATATACGGCGTGCCAGGAGACTCTATGGAATGCTTTCTCAGCATCCAACGAGAGTATCTAATTACAAATTTTTAACTGCATCTAGCCCAGGAAATACTTTGTGCCTAGTAGCAGTGTCTGCTAGTCAGCGGATTATCCCGGCTGTTAAGCAAGCTACACCACCTGTAGTTTGGACACTTAATTTTTTCAAAGGAAATGCTTCGGGACCACGGGATACTCAGTGAAGAGCATCAGGAGGCACCCCAAGGCATAGGGGCTGGGACTGGCAGTAGGATGCCTTGCGGTGGACAGCCGAGCTCGATCCTTATAAAAGCTTTTTAACTGCAGCAGCTTTAGTGGACGCTACTGGAGCTGGAATTATGCGGCTGCTGGCATGAGACTTGCCCTCCAATAGATCCTTGTAAATGGATTTAAAGTGTATTCATTCAAATTAGAGAGACAATTTAAATTAAAAAGCTTAGAGCTGCCTCCACCACAGGGGGGCTCGCTCGACCCACCAGCGGACAGGCACCAGTATTGGGAGAGGGGGGCTGGCCGTCAGGGTTCACCGCGGCTCTGGCACAAACCCGGCGACACGGAGGTGGCACGGGCAGGAGCGGACTGAACGTGTTGGCTTCTCACTTTTTGGATTTTAGAAGGGCATGACATGCCTATATCTGTGTCTCCCCCTCCTTTTACTCCTCCACCTCTTTTCTTTTCGCATGACTATATGTACTTGTCACTTTTCCATGTGTTAGTTGTGTCTTCTGAGCAGTTTGTCAGCTTTTGGACACCTTTTAAGGTGTTTTCTATGTGTTTTTGTTTGCCTGCCATTGGTTTTAACGGTGTTCGAAGGTGTTCGACGAACAGTTCGACGAACAGTTCGGCGAACACACAGGTGTTCGACGAACCGAACCGAACTCGAACACTACGGGGGTGGCTCAACACTACTCGTGTTATCTGTAATATTTGTCACCAAAAGCTAAGTAGAGGCCAAAAAATACATAGTTTGAGTACTTCATACATGAACCGTCACATGGATATGAAGCATAAGTTGCAGTGGGAAGCTCACTGTGCTACAATGCGGCCTAACCGGCTGGGCCAACCACCGTCTGCCCCATCTTGTGCATCCACGGCCTCTTCATCCTCTGTGACTGGGGGGACAGCTGTCACACATGTTTTTGGACGCAGACCTGCCACCTCTTTACCCACAACAGCCAGTGTGATTGGCAGGTCATCATTTCATTTGGAAATGGAAACACCAGCTGGTGTTGATTGCTCTCCGACATCGAGAGCACCACCTTTGGATCAAGGCAACCTAACTTTTCCACCTGCATCTTCCTCACAGACCGGTAAGTTTGCCGGGGACACCCTACTCAACCCCGTCTAAGCACAACAGCCAGCCCTCGGTCCCTCAGATGTGGACAAGTAAAAGACCATTTCCTCATAGCCATGAGAAAGCTAAGAGGTTGAATTTCACCATCTGCAAGCTGTTGGCTACAGAAATGCTGCCTTTCCACCTGGTGGACACAGAGGATTTTCGAGACCTTATGTCCGTCGCAGTGCCCCAGTACCAGATGCCCAGTCGGCACTACTTCTCAAAGAAAGGTGTGCCTGCGCTCCATCAGCATGTCGCACACAACATCACCGCTTCTTTGAGAAACTCTGTGTGTGACAGGGTGCATTTCACCACAGACACTTGTGCGAGTAGGCATGGACAGGGGCGTTACATGTCGCTGACTGGGCACTGGCTAACTATGGTGACAGCAGGTCAAGGGGCTGCTGTCCAAGTCTTGCCATCCCCACGAGTTGTACGTCAATCCTCTTTATCTAGGAGTTCCTCCACTGCTTCTGCCTCCTCAACCTCCTCTCGGTCCTCCACCTGCACCCAAAGCCTGTCTGGTAATGCCACCCGCTTTCTAACTGCGCAGAAGGAATCCTGCACACCTCCTTACTATGCTGGCAGCAGGGCTCAACGGCATCAGGCGGTGTTTACTTTGAAATGTCTGGGAAATGTGAGTCATACAGCTGAGAAGTTGTGGTCAGCTCTGGAGACCCAGTTTCATGAATGGTTGTCTCCACTGGACCTGCAACCAGGGATGGCCGTGTGCGACAATGCTGCAAACCTGGGTGCGGCCCTTAGCCGGGGCAATGTCACACACGTGCCTTGTATGGCTCACGTGTTGAACCTGGTTTTCCAGTAATTTTTAGCCCACTATCCCGGACTAGATGGCCTTCTGCAGAGGGCACGGTCGCTGTGTGCTCACTTCCGCCATTCGCATCCCGCAGCTCAACGACTTACATCTCCACCGAAGTCGTTGGGCCTGCCAGTTCACTGGCTGAAATGCGATGTGCCGACACAGTGGAATTCAACTCAGCACATGTTGCAGCGAATGTGGTAGCACCGACAAGCCCTGGTGCAATACGTTCTGACGTATAGCCTGGGAAAACGAGATCCAGAGGTGGGGCAAATCACGCTGCAGGAGTGGTCTCAGATCAGGGACCTATGAAGTGGGCCGTGGGGTACCCGTAGCCGGGCCGGTAGATGCTGGGGGTTGAAGTCACTGTGGCGGCGACCCGGTCCGTGACCCAGGGAGGTCAATCCAAGGGTAATTTATGGGTTTTATAATGTCCGACTATGCCACCTGTGGAGTGCGGCCAAAAGGGCCGCCGCTGCGGAACAGTCCTCTGAAGCTGGTGGTTTTGCAGCAATGGTATTATTACTCCCCACAGGAAGAGTGTAGCTTCAGGGCAGTGTGTGTGGATGATGGTGGTTGTAGTGCAGGGAGTCAGTAATGAACACAGAGTCCGTGTGATGCAGTCCCAAGATCTTTACTCACAGTTGTTGCAGTCCAGATTACAGGTACCAGAGCAATCTCCCCCGTCTTGCTGTGCGTACTCAGTGAGGGGCTCAGTCAACCCCCAGATAGCTCCGGAGTACTTAGAAGGACCCCCTTCTGTGTGTCCTTTCTCTGGCCTTCTCCCTGCACCTCACACCCAATGACACTTCTATCCGGTATCCTCGGGCCTTGTCGGGCGACGTGTGTTCCGTCCCCTGGGTCCTAGGTGGCTACCTTCTTAGTGAGACTGGTGTGGACTTTGGCCTGCAGTACATAAAATGCTGCAGCCTCCTGTTTCTAGTTGAGCTTTGCTGTTTTTCCGCTAGTTGAGGGACCGGTTCCCCTTATCTGGCCTGACCCCTCTACCTCCTGGGAGCAGCGGGCGTACTGGTGGCCTTCTGCACGGCCCGTACCCCTAGGGTCCCTTCGGTTCCTGGAGCCTTCCTGCTCCCACTCTTCTCTTCTCTCCTTCAATCTTGGGCCTCCCAGGCTAGGCCCGTCTCTGGAGCAGAGCTCATGCAGAGCCTCTGCTCCTGTCACATCTCCTCCTCTGACTGGCTTGCTCTTTCTAAGATGGCTTCCTATTTATACTCTCCCTGTCATGTGCTCCCCTAAGCAGCTTTCTCCACCCACACCCACTACATAGGACCCTCCCACCAGTTAGGGACCTGGGACTGTGCTCTCCCTTAGGAGCAATCTCGCCCTACCCCCACTGCGGGTATGTGTTGGATGCAGGTGTTAGGGTCCCGAGCCATACTCCTTCCTTACCTGAGGATGAGATACCACACCTCTGGGTGAGATGCAGTACCTCTGTGGCGAGTGAACCCTCAGGGGCGCCACACATCGTTCTGCACAGTTTTGAAATGGCGACGAAGATGTTTAGTGCTGACGACGATGCCATTATCAGCATGACTATTCTGGTGATTTACATGCTGGTGCACACGTTAAACAGAATTCAGAGTCAGGTGATGGGACAAGAGGAGGTGAAGGAAGAAGAGGAGGAGTCATATGCGGAAGGGATAACATTTCCAAGGTCCAGACGGTCGGCAGCACTAAGGCGGCAGGCATGGGAGGGTGGGGGAGAGGGATTAACCAGGGCGCATGGAAGCAGCCAAACTAGTGAGGAAGGTGCAGGAGCCCAGGAAGAAGTGGAGGACGAACTGGTGATGGGCATGTAAGACTCATCAGATGAGGGAGACCTTGATCACATTTCTGTTGTGCGAGGTTGGGGGGAGAGGGCAGAGGAAGGAAGCATGATTCTTACCTCGCTACCAACACATCAGGGACTTGGTTCTCCTGGATGCGCAAGACACATGAGTGCCTTCTTGCTGCACTACCTGCAACATGACCCTCGGATTGTCAGAATTCGAAGTAATCCCGACTACTGGGTTGCCGCACTCTTGGATCCCCGGTACAAAAGTAAATTTGCCAAAATAATTCCTGCCTTAGAAAGGGATTCACGCATGCAGGAGTATCAGCAGAGGCTGTTGCAGAATCTTACATGTGCTTTTCCACAAAACACCAGTGGTGCACGTAGTGAATCTCATAGTTCTAACTTGCAAAACGTGTGACTGTCGAGTCTTCATGACTCAAACCGTAACAGTAACACAGTATCTGCTGGTAACAGCAATTTTGTGGAATCGTTTCACCACTTTTTTAGACCATCCTTTGCAAGGCCACAGGAGACAAGAAGTCTGACACATAGTCAGCGCCTAGAGACGATGGTACAGGAGTATCTCCAAGTGAACATCGAAGCTATGACTGTGTCACTGGACCCTTGCTCATTTTGGGCTTCCAACCTGGAAAAATGGCCGGAGCTCGCCACTCACGCCTTGAAGATCTTGTCATGCCCTGCAGCCAGCGTTCTCTCTGAACGTGTGTTCTGCGCTGCTGCTGGTGTGCTGACAGATAAGCGCACGCGGCTGTCCACTGAGAATGTAGACAGACTCACGTTCATAAAGATGAACAAATCATGGATCCGCAAGGACTTTTCTACCCCTGTGTCATCCTGGGGAGACTAAAAGCTTGAGGATTTGGTATAATCACCTCACCAACCGTTTTAAACAATTCTGGGGCAATTGATGCCACTCAAGTGGTGTCTGTGCCACAATTTTTGGAAAAAATGGAGACTCTTTTTGGAGTCCCCATGCAGTGTTTCACGTGACGTTGGCATCGTCAATTCCAGGTGGGTTGGGTCGTCCCCCCCCTTTTAACTGTAAGAAACTACATACACTATGGCTTGGGGTAACACAGATGGTTGAGTCTGAAGAGCTGTTTACTCAGAGGTCTGCTCCAAAGCTTCAGTGTCTGCTAGTCAGCGTAGAATTTTTAACTGCATTTAGCCTAGGCAATACTTTGGGCGTAGTAGCCCAGCTGCGAAGCAAGCTGCACCGCCTGTGTATCTAATAAGAATTTTTAAATGCATCTAGCCTAGGCAGACTGTGGGGACCCCCAACCAAACCCAGACGTTCAGCCCCCCTACCGCCCCCCTTTCCTTGACAATACAATAATGTAACTCTTACAACTGGATGGGTGAGGATCGGTCACAGCTTTATTAACTCTTTATACTCATTCCATTAGAAAGGCATTTTATTTCTAAAATAATTCAGCTTGTTGCAGCATGCCCTGGGTCTCCACACCGGCAAGTTGGCCAACAAGTGTAACTCTCCAACATGTCCTTTCTATTTCCAGGCCACGGAGGATCCTGCGTACTTGTATGCAGGACTCTGACCCCCATCCATCACTCTTAATGCTTGTTCCACTCAGTCCTGGAGTCCTGACAGGAATATGTCCAGTCCAATATCCATTAAGTGAACACCGTCGGGCCGTATGAGGCCTGCTTTATCTCCTTCCAGTTGTCGATGTTGTATCACTACACCGCCTCTGTCTCTTCTAAATTTTGCCATCCGAATATTTATTACCCGCCTTGTCCGTTCGATGGCCGTGATGTCTCGCGCACCTTGCCATACCGCTATCGGCACAATATCTGACCATACTATAGTTAGTTTTGTGAAAAATTCTCTGAAGCGCTCAGTGTCTAGTTTCATTATTGCCATTAGTTATGCGCTCTTGTGATGACCTATGTCGTTTCCCCCGGCCTGTATAACTAAGATGACCGGACCTCTTGCCTCTCTCCCTACCTTGATTACCTCCATTAGTACCTGTGGCCATAGCAGGCCTCTAATACCTCTCCAGTTGAAATATGTGTTATGAAACTCTAATTTCCTCCCGGCTGGGTGGACTTTTGCCCTTTTTTCTGCCCAATATATATACGAGTGGCCTATCACCCACACTGTTGGCTTAGTGTCACCTGTAAAAGAAACAAACCACGTTAGGATAACAAGTCCGGTCTTATGTATCTCGCCAAACACGTGGATCGCCATCTCCCTATCCTCTGAACTTCCATTTCTGACAGTTCTGCTCTTGTTACTTCCGTGGCCGCGCCTATGCGGAATGAGTGTGTCCCATAATCTTTGGGGTGGTTCCCTGCCGATGTTATGCATTTATTAAATATAGCTTGGAACTGGTATCTTGATCATGCCATTCCATCAATGTGTGATAGGAAGAAATTACTTTGTGATCTGATGGTTATATATGTTTTTACTATTGTGACCTGACTCAGTGTACCGTTTGTGGGTTGTAGAAATACCCAAGTGCCCCTGCCCGCTGGAACCGTTTTCGATTGGCGTATGCGTAGACGTATTGCATTATTGGCTATGACTACGTCCTGGTGTAATAAGCCTCCATTGGTTGTAATTTTGGATTGAGGGACTAATTTGCATTTGCATAGCGCCCCGAAGAAGGCGATTCAAATGCAGTAGACAGTAGTGTTGCTTCAAATTGTGAGTGTCATGTTAATGGTGTTAGGGATATGATGTGAGAAATCAGTTTTAGTGACACGGGACGAGACGTCTACACTCCTGACTTGGCTGACCCCTTTTCCACCCTTTTATGGATTGTCTGATGATGAATCTCTTTGTCACATCTCCCCAATTCAGTAGTTGGAAGAGAAATGCTACTCCGGTCAGACACCGCTGCGCTGACGCCCCTGATATGCCCCTCATCATTAGCTGGTGGAGAAATTCTATGGTGACTTGTAATCTGGCTTGCTCACATTGGTCAACCCGTCTGCCTGCTACTAGTCGTGTCCACTCTTCCTATGCCTTACCGTATGCTTGACACGTCGACGGGGCAGCTGACGCTCTGATTAATGGCATCAACTATTCGCTACTAGATCCCATAGGGAGGGTGGGCAACTGTTGCCCGATGGGTGGGCGTTGGGGAGGAGCTCTGTGAAAATATGCTAAATGAATTGTGATAAAACGTTAGCAGCAGCTTTAGACCCCTCAGCATCGTGGCTAGCGCGGACCCATACATTGTGTTTTAGGCACAGGAATCCTAGCTGTCGTAGTAGGCCTAGTACTGGGAGAGACGATGATGCCATCTTATTAATGCAGTGCGCTAGGCTGGTGTTTTTTGTGATGAAGCATATATTTTTGTTAGCCAGGAGTGCGCCCCATATTTCTATTGCTACCACTATTGGGAAGAAAAATTAATTTCCGGGCTAGATGCAGCTAAAAATTATTATTAATTTCAAAGCTGGTGGAGCTTGGTATAGATGGCCTAATACAATGAGTATGTGTAAACATGAAAAAACCTCTAAAAAATAATTTTTATTCTGATTCCTTTTAAAACACACCAAAAAACCCCTGTGATATGCAAGTAAGAAGGTTCATGATTATATCAAGAACCGTCCAAAATCCCTTAGGGACTACTTAGCATTGAGTCAAAAATGGAAATAGATAATCACACATGGGTCAGTGAAGTCTTAAACATGATAAACATTCATATACAATATAGACTTAAAACTGCCCTATCTTAAAAAGCATCAACTGATACTGCCTGTCATGGAGGTTGGCACCCTAGTATACAAATCTGGCGCCCCCATTCAACGGCGGCTGTCCCTCACTTTCCCTGCTAGACCCTGATAATGTGAGTTATAAACAGGTAATGAGTGACTGCCTATTCTAATACATTTTTCATGCTATCCTAATAGATAAATAGAGAATGCAGCATAATAGCAAACTTATCTCATATTCTGGAAATCACGCCAACGCGTTTCCCCTTCCTGTAGGTTCATCAGGAGGCCAAATGTACAGAACTCCTGAAAATCATGAGTGAAGATGTCGCTCAATGAAGGATATGGCAGGCTATGCTAGTATGTGCCACGGCTGTATTTAAATATTGTGCTCAATCATAGCCCCGTAAATCTCATACACCTACTTCTGATACCATCCTCCCCATCCTGTATTGTCTCTTGTCTGCAGATTGAGACTGCGCATGCCCAGTACCCAGGACGCTAGAGGTTGCGTCGTCAACGAGCAGGACGCATCGCTTTCTAAACCGGAAATGACTTTTGCGTTCCACGATGACCCGCAAAGGAGGTTGACTAGTTCGCGCCTGCGTCTCACCGTCACTTCCGGGAACGTCTCCATACTAGTGTTCCAGGGTGAGGCGCAGGAGATTACTGCGCACGCATCTCCCTGGGATAACCGCATCAATATTGTGACGATAGAGAATAGACTTCCCCGCCTACAATCATTCCTGGCTTAACAGTTATGATAATAATAACTCCTCATGATCCAATTACAGGAAAATAGTATCTTTATCAAGTATACTTATATATATACATAACAAACTCACTGCGGCCCAGGGAAGTTCTAGTCCCTATGGAGATCATAAAAATAATAGAAAGGAGAGGAGGGGATAGTAGATTTTTTGATCCACTCAGGGAAATTAAAGATTGATATATGTAGATTTAATATATAAGTATTCTTCCCCCAATGGTGAACCTCCAACTTGGAGGTATAGAGAAGACATCCTCTCAGCAGTGTATCCCCATATATCAGGACATGGGTGGAAGTAAACCAAACAGGTATTAGGCTAAAAATATACAGGCATAGAGAGGAAACGTGCAATGGGGCATCTATAGGAAGCATATATAGGAAAGCTACTCATTTAGCCCCTGAGGGGCCACAGATTTTAATCTGAAAATCCATTCAGTTTCTTTTCTGAGGATTATCTTATTCAGATCACCCCCCCTTGTTTTTGGTCTTATGCGTTCAATCATATTTAATGATATTTCCTTGAGTCGTCCGCCATGTAGCTCATTCATATGACGTGCAATAGGGGTGTCACACTTATTCCTAATGTCTCCTAAATGCTCACCCACCCGCACTCGTATCTCTCTAGTGGTTTTACCCACATAATCCTTTGGGCAAGTACATGTCGCTTTATACACAACCCCTGTCAACCTACAGTTGCCAAAATCTCTCAAAGAGAATTGCCTACAAGTGGTAGAGCTGGTGAAGGTTTTACAAACATTCATCCACTCGCACCTACTACAGCTGCCACATCTGTAATATCCACAAGGCTTTCTCTCTAGCCAAGTACCAGGTTTATTAGTTGGTTTCTGATACAGGCTATGTACCAGGCGGTCACCAATAGATTTACCCCTTCTGTATGTAATACTCGGGACTGGGGGGATTAGGTCCTTGACATTTGGATCTGCTAACAAAACCCCCCAATGTTTCCTAAGAATTCTAGACACCCTCTCTGATTGATTATCAAAGGTGCCTATTATTCTTAGTGTGCCCTTTCCCTGGGGTTTGTCTTTTTTAGAATTGGCTAGAAGTGACCCTCTACTCCTACCCAAGGCCTCTGAATAGGATCTATCCAGGACTTGGGTCGGATATCCCCTTTCATGGAACCTAGTATATAAATCTGTGGTCTGTTCTCTAAAGGTGCCGATATTACTGCAATTTCTCCTCACAAGTAAAAATTGACTTTTTGAAATGCCACACTTTAGAGCCTCGGGATGGTGGCTATCCCACTTCAGAAGGCTCTTTGTTGCCGTCGGTTTACGATATGTACATGTACTGATCGATCCATCCTTCTCCTTCCTTAATCTCAAGTCAAGGAAGGCTATATTATCAATCTGGCATTCAAATGTGAAGCTAAGTCCCAGTCCATTGATAATAAAGGTACCCATGAACCGTTTGAACTCAACCTCTGTACCAGACCAGTATACCAAAATATCATCAATATATCTGGCCCAAAGGCTGATGTGTGGATGCCACCATTGATCCTCCTCTCCAAAAATTATTGTTTCCTCCCACCAGCCCAGGAACAGATTGGCATACATGGGGGCACAGGGACTCCCCATTGCCGTGCCCCTGAGATGGTGGAAGTACTTGTCATTAAAGAGAAAGTAGTTGTGAGTGAGGGTAAAGCGCAACAGGTCCTTTATCAGTCTATTATGATCATCGCATTCTACTGCCCTCATTTTCAGGAAGTGTCTCACCGCCTGGATTCCAGCTTCATGAGGGATGCTGCTGTAGAGGGCCTCCACATAAATGGAGGCTAAATAGGTGGTTTCCTCCACAGCAACACCCTCCAATTGGGTCAAGAGATGAGATGTATCCCGAACATAAGATGGCAGGGATACAACAAATGGGCACAAAACTTTATCAATATAAATGCCAATATTTTGAGACAGAGCGTTGGTATATCGGGTTTAAGTTACAAAAAATTCATTATTTGAAATTAGACCTTTTTCTTTTGCCTCATCCAGAATAGCAATCAATTTTGAGGTATAAATGCTAGTTGGGTTCTTTGGGAGGACTTCATATGTGTCTTTATCTTTCAATATCATCTGACACACTGTAAGGTATTTAGTATGATCCATCAATACAAGGTTACCTCCCTTATCTGATGCTTTTATTATCAGATGTTTTTTACTTTCCAGTTTCCTCAAAGCTTGTAATTCCTCAGTGGATAAATTGGAACATTGGCCACTGTCTCTTGGAATTTTACACAAGTCTTGTTCAACCAGATACGTGAAAATATCAATACTGGTAATCTCATTATTCGGAGGCATCCTTGTACTCCTATTTTTTAGGTCCGTAAAGGGCCCTTTCCCCCTTACCTTTGCTTCTTCCCTAGTCCTTTCCTGTAGGAGTCCTGTTAGTGCTCGATAGGACTCAATGTCGTCACCTGCCAGCCCCAGTTTGTGGCATTGCTCCCTGTCATGATTTTGAAAAAATTATTTCCATTTCAAATTTTGTCCAAAGAGGTTAATATCCTTGACCCAATTAAAACAGTTGAAAGGGTTGGTTGGCACATAATTTAGCCCTTTTTGGAGGACCAAATATTCTTCTCTTGAAAGTTTATACGAAGTCAGATTAGTAATTTGGCCCTTATCCATCAAGGTCTTTTTCTCAGATCGTAATTTAGAGGTGCCCTCCTTCCTAAAAAAGATAGTTGTGAGGTAGAGGTGGATGAGGATGGTGAACATGTATCTATGTCCGTATTTTGGGTACCCTCTCTTCATGCGACCCCCTGCCTTGGTCTGTACCTTCCTTGCCATCTTGTCTTATAGGGTCTGCCTCCACAACGTGAGAGTCCTCCCCTAATTTTATCTCCTCTCTCAGTATCTGATGTTTCAATATCTGATGATGAAGCATCAGTTGTGGGTCTCGGATCAAAGTTGTAAGCTTGATTCTCTTTAAATTCAGCCAGATCACGTGTAAATTGATTATGTTTTCTCTCTTTGAGAATAGATTGTAACTTCTCAACAGAGGATTGTAACGAGTTTTCTTTTCTATTAAAGTCTGGATCTGCTTTATATTTTTGGGCCTTCTCTATTAATTCGTTCAATTTTTTAGTCGAGTCCTCTAGTAATGTTTTTTCCTCCCTGAGGAGGATTTCCATAAATCTAAGTGAGGACTCAACTGATTCTTTTGCCCAGACTGCCAGTAATTGAGTGCTGGCAGTACGAGGTGATGGTTGAATCATGATTCTCAATCCTTTTGGTACAATACGATTCTTTATATAGTTTTCTAGGCCTTTTATTTCCCACCAAGCTTTTATATTTGATTTATACGATAAATACAGATCTTTAAAGAGGGTTTTTAGGGAAGGACTCTCACTGCTCTCGTATGGGGCTCCAGTCATGGAAAACACCTGATTGGCCTCCTCCACCCACGTCTCTGTGTTTATTGGACCTGAGAGAAAGCTTGCCATACTCTAAAATCGGTTTAAACGTACAAAAAGCTCTATTGAAATAGAGGTAACTAGAATATGTGTAAACATGAAAAAACCTCTAAAAAATAATTTTTATTCTGATTCCTTTTAAAACACACCAAAAAACCCCTGTGATATGCAAGTAAGAAGGTTCATGATTATATCAAGATCCATCCAAAATCCCTTAGGGACTACTTAGCATTGAGTCAAAAATGGAAATAGATAATCACACATGGGTCAGTGAAGTCTTAAACATGATAAACATTCATATACAATATAGACTTAAAACTGCCCTATCTTAAAAAGCCTCAACTGATACTGCCTGTCATGGAGGTTGGCACCCTAGTATACGAATCTGGCGCCCCCATTCAACGGTAGCTGTCCCTCACTTTCCCTGCTAGACCCTGATAATGTGAGTTATAAACAGGACATAGATACATGTTCACCATCCTCATCTACCTCTACCTCACAACTATCTTTTTTAGGAAGGAGGGCACCTCTAAATTACGATCTGAGAAAAAGACCTTGATGGATAAGGGCCAAATTATTAATCTGACTTCGTATACACTTTCAAGAGAAGAATATTTGGTCCTCCAAAAAGGGATAAATTATGTGCCAACCAACCCTTTCAACTGTTTTAATTGGGTCAAGGATATTAACCTCTTTGGACGTAATTTGAAATGGAAATTATTTTTTCAAAATCATGACAGGGAGCAATGCCACAAACTGGGGCGGGCAGATGACGACATTGAGTCCTATCGAGCACTAGCAGGACTCCTACAGGAAGGGACTAGGGAAGAAGCAAGGGTAAGGGGGAAAGGGCCCTTTACGGACCTAAAAAATAGGAGTACAAGGATGCCTCCGAATAATGAGTGTAGCGCCGGCGTACCTGCCCTCTGCTAGGCAGGGACGCTGTTTCCCTCACCTCTCTGCTCCGTGCCCGGCGTCCTCCTCCCGCTCTGCTGGCAGCGCGCGCTCCTTCCCGGCCACTGAGCTTAGGGCGCGCGCGCTCTCCCTCCCTCTTAAAGGGGCCGCGCGCGCCGTCCTAAGGAGTCCCCGGCCGATGGCCGGAGGACTTCACCATATATAAGGCACCTCCTCCAAAATGGAGGTGCCCGAGCAATGTTGTTGCACTGTTCACTACTCTGCTTCAGCCCTCAGGTCCCGTTGCCAGTTACCTGCCAGATACCTGCCAGATTCCTGCCAGCTTGCTGTCTTATTCCTGCCTGATATTCTGCTACCTGCCTGCTAGCCTGAGGTCCGACGGTCTGCCTTACTACTCCTGTCAGTCTGTCTAAGGACCAGCTTGCCCGCTCACCTGGGAGCGCACATCAACTACCTGCCTGCTTGCCTGAGGTCCGACGGTCTGCCTTCCAACTCTTGTCAGTCTGTCTATGGACCAGCTTGCCCGCTCACCTGGGAGCGCACATCTGCTACCTGCCTGCTAGCCTACCTGGAGGCTCTGCCGTCACGTGCTGTGACTACCTGCCTGTCCAGTGACTCCTGCCCGCTCACCTGGGAGCGCTCATCTGCTGCCTGTCTGCTAGCCTACCTGGAGGCTCTGCCGTCACGTGCTGTGACCACCCGCCTGTCCAGAGACTTCTGCCCGCTCACCTGGGAGCGCTCATCTGCCGCCTGTCTGTTGGTCTTCCTGGAGGCTCCGCCGTCACATGCTGTGACCACCCGTTTATCCAGAGACTCTCGCCTGCTCACCTGGGAGCTCACGTCTACCATCAGCCGCCACAGGTCGTACCAACCCTTTACCCAGAGACTGCCCCGGTCACTTGCCGTGACCATCTGCCCGTTCACCCAGAGACTGCCCCGGTCACTTGCCGTGACCATCTGCCCGTTCACCCAGAGACTGCCTCGGTCACTAGCCGTGACCATCTGCCCGTTCACCCAGAGACTGCCCCGGTCACTTGCCGTGACCATCTGCCCATTCACCCAGAGACTGCCCCGGTCACTTGCCGTGACCATCTGCCCGTTCATCCAGAGACTGCCCCGGTCACTTGCCGTGACCTCCTGCCCGTTCTTCTAGAGACTGTCCCGGTCACCTGCTGTGACTGCCTGCCTGGTCGCCACCCGCTCCCTTACAAGGACCGCCCCCTTGTATAGTAGCTCAGAGGTTCCGCCTCCCAGACCCGTTACAGTTTGCTCGGGCCATGGAACCCGGTGGCACCCAAGCTCCCTCGCTCTCGGACCTGTGTCATGAACTGTCCCGTCAGAGGTCCCAACAGGAGTCCATCCTGGGTCACCTGCGGAATGTCAATTCTCGCCTGGACACTCTGACTGCTCCGCCAGCAACCTCCGCCAGTGCCATGACTCACAATCCGGCAGCTCCGCTGTCCACTAATACCATGGTATCCTACCCCGGACCCCGGCTTTCTGCACCTCCTCGCTTCGGAGGCGACTCCGCCCAGGCTCGGGGCTTCATAAATCAGTGCACCCTGCACTTTGAACTCCTGTCCCACCAGTTTAACTCTGACCGGGCCAATATTGCCTTCATCATGTCCCATCTCACCGGGGAGGCCCTGGCCTGGCTAAATCCTCTATGGGAGAGAGGAGACCCCCTGGTGTCCGACTTGCCTGCCTTTCTCATGGCTTTCCGGAAAGTCTTCGACGAACCTGGACAGAAGACCTCATCTGCATCATCACTGCTACGCCTCCGTCAGGGAAGTCTCACCGTGGGCCAATATGCCATACGGTTCCATACCCTTGCTTCGGAGCTGGCCTGGGATAACGACGCTCTGGTATCCGTCTTCTGGGAGGGTCTGTCCGGCCGTATTAAAGATGAACTTGCCGGTCGGGACATTCCTACCACTCTCGATGACCTAATAACTCTTGTCACCCGGATTGACCTACGGTTCCAGGAGCGTGCCAAAGAGGTCACCCGTGAGAGGAGGTTTCCACGTCTAGCTCCTACTTTTCAGAAATCCGTCTCTCCCCAGGTACACTCTCCTGAGCCTATGCAGGTCGACCAGACCAAGATGGTCAAAACCCGTCAGGACTTACGCCGTGCCGAGGGGAGCTGCTTCTACTGTGGCAGTAAGGAGCACCAGATCCGTGCCTGCCCGGAGAGGTCGGGAAACGCCTGTGTCTAGGTTCGCTCAGAGAGGTCGACCTAGACAAGAATAAATCCTCTCCATCTCTGCTGCTGTCAGTCTCAATCGTCTGCGGGGAGAACCGTTATTTCGAACTAGCCCAACTTGACTCTGGAGCAGCCGGGAATCTTATTTCACAGTCCCTGGTAGAGAAATACCGCATCCCCACCAAACCTCTGGCTGTAACCTTGTCTGTTGCTGCCGTGGATGGGGGTCTCTTACCACGCCCCATCCAACTCATCACCGAATCCATTACTCTGCAGGTGGGAATGCTGCATTCTGAGAGTATCTCCTTTCATGTTCTGCCTGGACTCTCTCACGCCCTCTTGCTAGGTCTACCTTGGCTCCAGAGACATGCACCCGTGCTTGACTGGCAGACCGGAGAAGTCCTTCGCTGGGGACAGGACTGCCATAAGACCTGTCTGGTTCCCGTCCATCCCGTCCGTCCTTCTCCTACCCCAGCTAATCTACCTGGACTTCCGATTCCTTATTGGTCTTATGCTGATGTCTTTAATAAAAACGAGGCAGAGACACTACCCCCTCATAGACCATACGACTGCCCTATCGACCTGTTACCTGGTACTACTCCTCCCCGTGGGCGTATTTATCCATTATCCGCTGCTGAGACCCGGTCGATGTCCGAATATATTGAGGAGAATCTGGCCAGGGGATTCATCCGGAAATCTACCTCCCCGGCGGGAGCAGGCTTCTTTTTCGTCAAAAAGAAGGACGCCTCTCTCCGTCCCTGTATAGACTATAGAGGCCTTAACCAGATCACGGTGAAGAATAAGTACCCCCTTCCGCTCATTCCGGAGTTATTTGATCGTCTGAGGGGGGCTAGAATCTTCACCAAACTGGACCTCCGTGGGGCATACAACCTGGTTCGTATCCGTCAGGGGGATGAATGGAAGACGGCATTCAACACCCGGGACGGCCACTATGAATATCTGGTAATGCCCTTTGGTCTCTGTAACGCTCCTGCCGTCTTTCAAGAGTTGGTCAATGACATCTTCCGGGACCTTCTCTACTCCTGCGTAGTGGTGTACCTGGACGACATCTTGGTCTTCTCTGAGGATCTCCAGACTCACCGGAGGGACGTTCGTCAGGTCCTGCTCAGGCTCAGGCAGAATCACCTCTTCGCTAAATACGAGAAGTGCCTCTTTGAGCAGACCTCGCTTCCATTTTTGGGCTACATTATTTCTCAGACCGGCCTACGAATGGATCCAGAGAAACTGTCTGCCATCGAGAAATGGCCTCGACCGGAGGGGTTGAAGGCCATTCAGCGGTTCCTGGGCTTCGCCAACTACTACCGCCTCTTCATACCGCACTTCTCTTCCCGGACTGCCCCAATTTCCGCGCTCACCCGTAAGGGTACTAATCCCAAAGAGTGGCCGCCCGAAGCAGAGGAGGCCTTTCTTTCCTTAAAACAGGCCTTCTCTTCCGCCCCGGTGCTGCATCGCCCGGACGGCAACAAGCAGTTCTTCCTGGAAGTTGACGCCTCCTCCTCTGGAGCCGGAGCGGTACTTACTCAAAAATCATCTTCCGGGAGGATGGTAACTTGCGGCTTCTTCTCTAAACTCTTTTCCTCCTCAGAGCGCAATTATTCCATAGGAGACCGAGAGTTATTGGCCATCAAACTGGCATTGGAGGAGTGGCGTTACCTGCTCGAGGGGGCTCTTCACCCGGTAATAATTTACACTGACCACAAGAACTTGGCTTACCTCCAGCATTCCCAGAGACTTAACCCGCGCCAAGCCCGGTGGTCCTTGTTCTTTGCTCGCTTTGATTTTGTTCTTCATTTTCGCCCGGCTGACAAAAACGTCAAGGCGGACGCCTTGTCTCGATCCTTTCTGGTGTCTGATCTCGAGGAAGATCCGAAACACATCATCGATCCCGCCAGAGTAATGCAGGTGGCTCCCGTGAGTCTAAATCGTCTCCCTCCCGGAAAGACGTTCGTATCAGTACCTGATCGGGAGAAGATCCTTCACTGGGGTCACTCGTCTAAACTGGCTGGCCACGCCGGTCAGAAAAAGACCCTCCAGCTTATTACACGGCACTACTGGTGGCCTACCCTGCACAAGGACGTAATAGACTTTGTTTCTGCCTGTGTGTCCTGCGCCCGCAACAAGGTTCCGAGACATCTGCCAGCCGGTCGCCTCCTTCCGCTTTCTGTACCTGCTGCCCCCTGGCAGCATATAGCAATGGAATTTATAACTGACCTCCCAGTCTCTGCCGGTTGTACGGTCATTTGGGTGGTCGCTGACCGCTTCTCCAAGATGGCTCATTTTGTTCCCCTGCCAGGCCTCCCGTCTGCACCCGAGCTAGCGAAAGACTTTATTCGTCACATCTTTCGTCTTCATGGCCTGCCCCTCCACATCGTGTCGGATCGTGGGGTACAGTTCACCTCACGCTTCTGGAGAGCCACTTGTAAACTGCTAGACGTCACCCTGGACTTCTCTTCCGCTTACCACCCACAGTCCAATGGTCAAGTGGAACGGATCAATCAGAACCTGACCAGTTACCTCCGGCACTTCGTTAATGCCCATCATTCAGACTGGGTGGATCTCCTACCATGGGCCGAGTTCTCTTATAACAATCACGAGAGCGAATCCTCCTCCAAATCCCCGTTTTTTGTAGTCTTCGGTCAGCATCCTCGGATTCCTTTTCCTGTCTCCACCTCTGTGGACAACCCGGCTGCGGAATCTCTCGTTAGCAAATTTTCCTCCATTTGGGAGAGTACCCGATCCGCACTCCTTCAGTCGTCCGAACGGATGAAAGGACACGCTGACAAAAAACGCCTGGATCCTCCACAATTTCGTCCTGGAGATAAAGTCTGGCTCTCATCTAAATATGTCCGACTCAAGATACCTTCTTACAAGTTAGGGCCTTGGTTCATCGGTCCTCTGGAGGTCATCAGTCAGATCAACCCGGTGGCCTATAAATTGAAACTCCCGGCCAACTTACGGATCCCTAACTCCTTCCATGTATCCCTCCTCAAACCTGTGGTACTTAACTCTTTTTCCAAGTCTACAGGTACGCCTCCTGCTCCGGTTTCTGCTGAGGACGAGTTTGAGGTAGAGAACATTCTTGCCACCAAAAGGGTAAGAGGAAAGACCTTTTTTCTAGTAGATTGGAAGGGGTTTGGTCCTGAGGAGAGAACGTGGGAGCCCCGGGAGAACATCCATGCCCCGCTCATCCTTGCTAAATTTCTGTCTGGCCTAAAAAAGGGGGGGCCTAAAGGGGGGGGTACTGTAGCGCCAGCGTCCCTGCCCTCTGCTAGGCAGGGACGCTGTTCCCCTCACCTCTCTGCTCCGTGCCCGGCGTCCTCCTCCCGCTCTGCTGGCAGCGCGCGCTCCTTCCCGGCCACCGTGCTTAGGGCGCGCGCGCTCTCCCTCCCTCTTAAAGGGGCCGCGCGCGCCGTCCTAAGGAGTCCCCGGCCAATGGCCGGAGGACTTCACCATATATAAGGCACCTCCTCCAAAATGGAGGTGCCCGAGCAATGTTGTTGCACTGTTCACTACTCTGCTTCAGCCCTCAGGTCCCGTTGCCAGTTACCTGCCAGATACCTGCCAGATTCCTGCCAGCTTGCTGTCTTATTCCTGCCTGATATTCTGCTACCTGCCTGCTAGCCTGAGGTCCGACGGTCTGCCTTACTACTCCTGTCAGTCTGTCTAAGGACCAGCTTGCCCGCTCACCTGGGAGTGCACATCAACTACCTGCCTGCTTGCCTGAGGTCCGACGGTCTGCCTTCCAACTCTTGTCAGTCTGTCTATGGACCAGCTTGCCCGCTCACCTGGGAGCGCACATCTGCTACCTGCCTGCTAGCCTACCTGGAGGCTCTGCCGTCACATGCTGTGACTACCTGCCTGTCCAGTGACTCCTGCCCGCTCACCTGGGAGCGCTCATCTGCTGCCTGTCTGCTAGCCTACCTGGAGGCTCTGCCATCACGTGCTGTGACCACCCGCCTGTCCAGAGACTTCTGCCCGCTCACCTTGGAGCGCTCATCTGCCGCCTGTCTGTTGGTCTTCCTGGAGGCTCCGCCGTCACATGCTGTGACCACCCGTTTATCCAAAGACTCTCGCCTGCTCACCTGGGAGCTCACGTCTACCATCAGCTGCCACAGGTCGTACCAACCCTTTACCCAGAGACTGCCCCAGTCACTTGCCGTGACCATCTGCCCGTTCACCCAGAGACTGCCCCGGTCACTTGCCATGACCATCTGCCCGTTCACCCAGAGACTGCCCCGGTCACTAGCCGTGACCATCTGCCCGTTCACCCAGAGACTGCCCCGGTCACTTGCCGTGACCATCTGCCCGTTCACCCAGAGACTGCCCCGGTCACTTGCCGTGACCATCTGCCCGTTCATCCAGAGACTGCCCCGGTCACTTGCCGTGACCTCCTGCCCGTTCTTCTAGAGACTGTCCCGGTCACCTGCTGTGACTGCCTGCCTGGTCGCCACCCGCTCCCTTACAAGGACCGCCCCCTTGTATAGTAGCTCAGAGGTTCCGCCTCCCAGACCCGTTACAATGAGATTACCAGTATTGATATTTTCACGTATTGGGTTGAACAAGACTTGTGTAAAATTCCAAGAGACAGTGGCCAATGTTCCAATTTATCCACTGAGGAATTATAAGCTTTGAGGAAACTGGAAAATAACAAACATCTGATAATAAAAGCATCAGATAAGGGAGGTAACCTTGTATTGATGGATCATACTAAATACCTTACAGTGTAACCACCTATTTTGCCTCCATTTATGTGGAGGCCCTCTACAGCAGCATCCCTCATGAAGCTGGAATCCAGGCGGTGAGACACTTCCTGAAAATGAGGGCAGTAGAATGCGATGATCATAATAGACTGATAGAGGACCTGTTGCGCTTTACCCTCACTCACAACTACTTTCTCTTTAATGACAAGTACTTCCACCAGCTCAGGGGCATGGCAATGGGGAGTCCCTGTGCCACCACGTATGCCAATCTGTTTCTGGGCTGGTGGGAGGAAACAATAATTTATGGAGTGGAGGATCAATGGTGGCATCCACACATCGGCCTTTGGGCCAGATATATTGATGATATTTTGGTATTCTGGTCTGGTACAGAGGTTGAGTTCAAACGGTTCATGGGTACCATTAATATCAATGGACTGAGTCTTAGCTTCACATATGAATGCCAGATTGATAATATAGCCTTCCTTGACTTGAGATTAAGGAAGGAGAAAGATGGATCGATCAGTACATGTACATATCGTAAACCGACTGCAACAAATAGACTTCTGAAGTGGGATAGCCACCATCCTGAGGCTCTAAAGCGTGGCATTCCAAAAAGCCAATTGTTACGTGCGAGGAGAAATTGCAGTAATATCGGCACCTTTAGAGAACAGGCCACAGATTTATATACTAGGTTCCATGAAAGGGGATATCCATCCCAAGTCCTGGATAGATCCTATTCAGAGGCCTTGGGTAGGAGTAGAGGGTCACTTATTGCCAATTCTAAAAAAGACAAACCCCAGGGACAGGACACTCTAAGAATAATAGCACCTTTGATAATCAATCAGAGAGGGTGTCTAGAATTCTTAGGAAACATTGGGGGGTTTTGTTAGCAGATCCAAATGTCAAGGACCTAATCCCCCCAGTCCCGAGTATTACATACAAAAGGGGAAAATCTATTGGTGACCGCCTGGTACATAGCCTGTATCAGAAACCAACTAAACCTGGTACTTGGCTAGAGAGAAAGCCTTATGGATATTACAGATGTGGCAGCTGTAGTAGGTGCGAGTGGATGAATGTTTGTAAAACCTTCACCAGCTCTACCACTGGTAGGCAATTCTCTTTGAGAGATTTTGGCAACTGTAGGTCGACGGGGGTTGTGTATAAAGTGACATGTACTTGCCCAAAGGATTATGTGGGTAAAACCACAAGAGAGATACGAGTGCAGGTGGGTGAGCATTTAGGAGACATTAGGAATAAGTGTGACACCCCCATTGCACATCATATGAATGAGCTACATGGCGGACGACTCAAGGAAATATCATTTAATATGATTGGACGCATAAGACCAAAAACAAGAGGGGGTGATCTGAATAAGATAATCCTCAGAAAAGAAACTGAATAGATTTTCAGATTAAAATCTGTGGCCCCTAAGGGGCTAAATGAGCAGCTTTCCTATACAAGCTTCCTATAGAAGCCCCATTGCACGTTTCCTCTCTATGCCTGTATATTTTTTGCCTAATACCTGTTTGGTTTACTTCCACCCATGTCCTGATTTATGGGGATACACTGCTGAGAGGATGTGTTCTCTATACCTCCAAGTTGGAGGTTCCCCATTGGGGGAAGAATATATATATATTAAATCTACATATATCAATCTTTAATTTCCCTGAGTGGATCAAAAAATCTACTATCCCCTCCTCTCCTTTCTATTATTTTTATGATCTCCATAGGGACTAGAACTTCCCTGGGCCGCAGTGAGTTTGTTATGTATATATATAAGTATACTTGATAAAGATACTATTTTCCTGTAACTGGATCATGAGGAGTTATAATTATCATAACTATTAAGCCAGGAAAGATTGTAGGCGGGGAAGTCTTATCTCTATCGTCGCAATATTGATGCGGTTATCCCAGGGAGATGCGTGCGCAGTAATCTCCTGCGCCTCACCCTGGATCACAAGTATGGAGACGTTCCCGGAAGTGATGGTGAGACGCAGGCGCGAACTAGTCAACCTCCTTTGCGGGTCATCGTGGAACGCAAACGTCATTTCTGGTTTTGAAAGCGATGCGTCCTGCTCGTTGACGACGCAACCTCTAGCGTCCTGGGTACTGGGCATGCGCAGTCTCAATCTGCAGACAGGAGACAATACAGGATGGGGAGGATGGTATCAGAAGTAGGTGTATGGAATTTACGGGGCTATGATTGAGCACGATATTTAAATACATCCGTGGCACATACTAGCATAGCCTGCCATATCCTTCATTGAGCGACATCTTCACTCATGATTTTCAAGATTTCTGTACATTTGGCCTCCTGATGAACCTACAGGAAGGGGAAACGCGTTGGCGTGATTTCCAGAATATGAGATAAGTTTGCCATTATGCTGCATTCTCTATTTATCTATTAGCATAGTATGAAAAATGTATTAGAATAGGCAGTCACTCATTACTTGTTTATAACGCACATTATCAGGGTCTAGCAGGGAAAGTGAGGGACAGCCGCCGTTGAATGGGGGCGCCAGATTCGTATACTAGGGTGCCAACCTCCATGACAGGCAGTATCAGTTGAGGCTTTTTAAGATAGGGCAGTTTTAAGTCTATATTGTATATGAATGTTTATCATGTTTAAGACTTCATTGACCCATGTGTGATTATCTATTTCCATTTTTGACTCAATGCTAAGTAGTCCCTAAGGGATTTTGGATGGATCTTGATATAAACATGAACCTTCTTACTTGCATATCACAGGGGTTTTTTGGTGTGTTTTAAAAGGAATCAGAATAAAAATTATTTTTTAGAGGTTTTTTCATGTTTACACATATTCTAGTTAACTCTATTTCAATAGAGTTTTTTGTACGTCTAATACAATGAGTACCACACAATGCTACTAAGCCCAAAATTATTTTCCGGGCTAGATGCAGCTAAAAATTATTATTAATTTCAAATCTGGTGGAGCTTGGTATAGATGGCCTAATAGAATGAGTACCACACACTGCTAATATGCCCAAAATTAGTTTACAGGCAAGATGCAGCTAAAAATTATTATTAATTTCAAAGCTGTTGGAGCTTGGTATAGATGGCCTAATACAATGAGTATCACACACTGCTACTAAGCCCAAAATTATTTTCCGGGCTAGATGGAGCTAAAAATTATTACTAATTTCAAAGGTGGTGGAGCTTGGTATAGATGGCCTAATACAACGAGTACCACACACTGCTACAAGCCCAAATATTTTTTCAGAGCTAGATGCAGATAAAAATTATTTTGAATTTGCAACCTGGTGGAGATTAGTATAGATGGACTAATAGAACAAGTCCCACACACTGCTATAAGCCCAAGGCCAAAAATTTTTTCAGAGCTAGATGCAGATAAAAATTATTTTGAATTTGCAACCTGGTGGAGGTTAGTATAGATGGACTAATAGAACAAGTCCCACACACTGCTACAAGCCCAAGCCCAAATATTTTTTCAGAGCTAGATGCAGATAAAAATTATTCTGAATTTGCAACCTGGTGGAGGTTAGTATAGATGGACTAATAGAACAAATCCCACACACTGCTACAAGCCCAAGCCCAAATATTTTTTCAGAGCTAGATGCAAATAAAAATTATTTTGAATTTGCAACCTGGTGGAGGTTAGTATAGGTGGACTAATAAAACAAGTCCCACACACTGCTAAAAGCCCATGCCCAAATATTTTTTCCGAGCTAGATGCAGATAAAAATTATTTGAATTTGCAACCTGGTAGAGGTTAGTATAGATGGACTAATAGAACAAGTCCCACACACTGCTACAAGCCCAAGCCCAAATATTTTTTCCGAGCTAGATGCAGATAAAAATTATTTTGAATTTGCAACCTGGTGGAGGTTAGTATAGATGGACTAATAGAACAAGTCCCACACACTGCTACAAGCCCAAGCCCAAATATTTTTCAGAGCTAGATGCAGATGAAAATTATTTAGAATTTGCAACCTGGTGGAGGTTAGTATAGATGGACTAATAGAACAAATCCCACACACTGCTACAAGCCCAAGCCCAAATATTTTTTCAGAGCTAGATGCAGATAAAAATTATTTTGAATTTGCAACCAGGTGGAGGTTAGTATAGATGGACTAATAGAACAAGTCCCACACACTGCTACAAGCCCATGCCCAAATATTTTTTCCGAGCTGGATGCAGATAAAAATTATTTTGAATTTGCAACCTGGTGGAGGTTAGCATAGATGGACTAATAGAACAAGTCCCACACATTGCTACAAGCCCAAGCCCAAAAATTTTTTCAGAGTTAGATGCAGATAAAAATTATTTGAATTTTCAACCTGGTAGAGGTTAGTATAGATGAACTAATAGAACAAGTCCCACATCCTGCTACAAGCCCAAGCCCAAATATTTTTTCCGAGCTTGATGCAGATAAAAATTATTTTGAATTTGCAACCTGGTGGAGGTTAGTATAGATGGACTAATAGAACAAGTCCCACACACTGCTACAAGCCCAAGCCCAAATATTTTTTCAGAGCTTGATGCAGATAAAAATTATTTTGAATTTGCAACCTGGTGGAGGTTAGTATAGCTGGACTAATAGAACAAGTCCCACACACTGCTACAAGCCCAAGCCCAAATATTTTTTCAGAGCTAGATGCAGATAAAAATTATTTTGAATTTGCAATCTGGTGGAGGTCAGTATAGATGGACTAATAGAACAAGTCCCACACACTGCTACAAGCACAAATATTTTTTCAGAGCTAGATGCAGATAAAAATTATTTTGAATTTGAAACCTGGTGGAGGTTAGTATAGATGGACTAATAGAATGATGCTATGCCCAAAAGGTTTTACTTGACTAGGTGCAGTAAAAAAAATTGTATTCTGTACATAGGTGGTGTAGCTTGCAACCCAGATAGGCTCCTCCACTGACTAACACACACTGCAAGAGGCCAAAAAGGATTTGCTTAGCTAGATTTAGCCAAATGCTGTGAAAAAAACTTGCACAGCACTGGCACAGACCTGCCTGGCAAAAAGTGATAGGAACTGATGTAACCTAGCTCTCAAAAGGACTGCAATTACAATTAGTCTTTACTCCCAACCTATCTATTTAAGAGCACAGACCTGCCTGATAAAAGTCGTAGGAAATTATGTAACCTAGTCCTCAAAAGGACTGCAATCACAACTATTCCCTACTCCCAAGCTATCTGTAAATTTGTGCGAAAATTGGCTTGAAATTAACACTCAAAGTATAGCGCACACAGCAACAGCGGTGCCGTCTAACACGCAGCTGCAGCAGTGAAAAAATGGTGGCTACGTGGAAAATGGCTGGGTCTTATAGGGCAAGGACACGTGACATACACTGCCAGTGACACATGCCCTTGATTGTGTGAACAAAAAGCAGTTCGCTCCGTGTGTGCGCTGCTGATAGGCTGACAGATTGCACCTCCCCACTGTAAATGCGGGAAAGAGAAAAAAAAATGGAGATCTTCATTATTTCTGCAGAGATCCATCCCTTGCCCCTCCATCCGCCCCGCTGTACAGTCAAACTGCGTATTAACATTAATTTTCAGCATTACTGAGAAAAAATCCAGTTATGATTTCGGTGCACGAACAGTTATCGAACATAACCTCGAACAGCCGAATTTTTTTCAAATTGTTTCTGTTCGCCGAACGGCTCGAATTTCAGATTGGCGAACAGTTCGAGTCGAACACCGCTCATCTCTAATAATCACTTTTGTGTTTTCAATGGCGATAAGCCATAATCATCAACATTAACAGAAATAAACACTTGAAATCGATGACTCTGTTTGTAATGACTCTATATAATATAGAAGTTTCACTTTTTGTATTGAAGAACTGAAATAAATTAACTTTTTACTGATATTCTAATTTAGTGAGGTGCACCTGTAATCTGTCTTCTTTTCAGGGTTTCTTGCATGTCTATGGCAGCCTATGATCCAATTTTTTTCTGCTAGATTATAGAAAGAGGTTTAATACAGCAATATCAAAAGGTGTCAAGTCAATGGCAAAAGACGATGGGTGGTAGTAAAACGGTTATATAGTTTTGTTTTATGTCTATAATTATGTGTTAGCTACATAGTAAAAAAAAGCTGGATAAATTTCCTATAAATGGATACATTTTACATATTTTTATTTTTTTTTGCCAGGGGTTGTACCAGAGATGAGTGAATCTGCAGGTGATAGACATCGAACCAAGTTTCCTGAATTCGCAGATTAATTTGAACACTTTGAGAATCGATTCTTGAGTATTGGTCCTTCCCAAAAAATGCTCGGCGCCATTTCACAAACTGGTGAAGACTCAGTGAGTCGATTAATAGCATCAGGCACAACTGTGCAGATTTCTCCATAATGCCCTGTAGCTATCACATCACATGGCCTAATGCAGCCAATTATTAGGGCTGTCACAGCCAGTATAAATGATAAGGGCCAGCCAAAGAGCACCATTTTATGCCTGTACTGTGTAGAGGAAGGAAGTCAGAGCGCACAGCTCATTCCACCTATGGATAGAAAAAGGCCTAATCTGATTGCAGTGTACTATTTCAGAGCTGGAGAAAACTGAAAATGGGAGTGGTATTCTCATTTTGTGAATACTAATCTAAAGATTCAAGTGATATATAGGTAAGTGCTATAGCTTTGTAGTTACTCAGTGTGACCATGAATTGATTGATCTTTGATATACTGCAGTAAAAGTACCTTAATAATAGCCTTTTTTATTTTTCAATCGCACTACAAACAAGGAGGGGCAGTATAAACCCCTCAGTGACATTTTTTTTACTAAATGGAAAAATGTGGGTGTGTTGCAATGATGGTAAGTAATTTGCAGGATTTAGATCAATGGAAATAGATTGTAGTTAATTCCAAATGTGGTTCTAGGTTGAACAGTCCTAGAAACATGTCCTATTGTTGTTTCCTGAGGAAGAAGTCCGTTAGACCTAGAAACCCTTTGTGAATAAACTTTAATCTATTTTCATTCATTTGGATCCTGTGAATTCTTTACCTGCAATGCAGCAAACCCTCATTTCTCCATTGAGAACATATTGACTTTTGTTTATCAAGCCAGCAGAGCAGCAGCAGCTGGGCTATTGCTATCTACAGCTATTCAATTGCTGTGATTTCACAGCATCACAAGGTGAGGGAAAAAAATGCAATAAAACCACATGCTATTTGGTTAATGTACTATGTATGCTTTTTGTCAATTCCTAGTCTATCAGTGCTGTTTTTATAACTAAAATAAAATCCTAAAACCAAGAATTTGTGCTTCTGGCAACTGTAAGACTGGCAAGTAGTGATGAGCGAACATGCTCGCCACTACTTGGTACTTACCCAAGCATCATGGTGCTCCACAAGCTCGGTGCTCGTTGAGTACTTCTGGCTTGCTCGGGCGGAGCTCGGGTCCCCGCCCTGCATGTTTGGCGAACTTTAGAGAGCCAATAAACATGCAAGGATTGCTTGCCACGCACTGTAATGCCATAGCCATGTTGTTTGTGGCATTACAGTGATTGGCTGGCCGCATAGCATCATCGGGTCTATTTAAGACCCGGTGATGCTAGACTCGTCACAGTCTACCCTAGAAACAGGAAGAGTAGGTAGAGCTGCTGCTGAGTCAGGGAGAGATTTGCTTGCTTATTAGTTAGTGTAGGTATTCTATAACATATCTATATATCCATCTGAACTAACAGTCCTTCTGAGGACTAATACAGCTTCATATATTCAATGGTGATAGCAGGAGTTAGGCAGGCAGAGAGATTTGTGACCACTATACAGCACAATAGTGTCCATTGCATGTTCTGTCTGCTGCTGCTGCTGTTACAGATATCCGTAGACATAACCCCAGATATTAGGGGCCAGGCCTAATTTTTTATCTTAATCCAGATTATTTGCTTAAAAAGCAAGGCAGGCACGCAGGGTTTGTGGCAGTGCATACAGCACAAGAGGGTCCATTGCACATTCTGTCTGATCTTGCTGTTACAGATATTTTTGACATAGCTCCAGATATCAGGGGCAATGGCTAATTTTTTTTTATCTTAATCCTGATTATTTGCTCAAAAAACAATCCAGATTAAACAATTTTTCTGCTCCATTTGCTTGTTAGCATTTCAGAATACAGACAGATCTTTTCCATATTACAGCGATAAAAATCCAAAAATTTGTAGTGAATGTAGAGAATATTGGCCTCTATTTACAGTTTGTTGCAGTGTGTCAGTGAAGCTATTCACACATGCTCGCTGTGAAGAATAGTAAACGACAGGGGCTCTATTTAAAACCGTGGGTGTCCGTCAGACGTATCACATATAACTGTGGTCCAAATTCAGCCATTTCTATCCTCCATTTACAGGATGAAACTCAGACATTCAAGATTATGGCTGAGTGAAAAAAATCTGATTCCACATGGACCATCAGAGTGGCATTTAATGTTTACAGATAGATATCTATACCTAGGAAACTGTATGTGATCATGTGCAGGTTTTAATGTAGATGTATAAAATGGTTTGCACACGGACATAAAGAATGGACATATGGATGGCACATAGATGAAAATTAGAAAATAAATCTTTATTCTTTGAATCCATTAAATGTTTTTGTTCTTAAGATTTTGTCTGCAGCTGTGGTTTTCCCTTGACTATGTAATCATAGCCTGTGGTTATTTACTGACACCAGGGAAACATTGCATATTTGCGGGCTGCCCCTAGCCAGTGCATATAGGAGCATATGTTGCTCTAAAACCTCTACAATACTCAGCATTAATGTTGCCTTTCAAAATGTGTAAATTGCCCATGACAGACACTAAAGCAACCTCCTACCATGAGTAATATAGGATTTTAAACTGTGCTCTGACAACAAACTGGAGGGTCCCTCTCCTCTTGAGACTGTAGGACACCGTGGTTTGCGTAAAGAATTTAAAATTTTGATTCATCGGACCACAGAACTGTTTTTTATTTTGCCTTAGTTAATTTTAAATGAGAAGACAGCAGCGTATCTGGATTATGGTATTATAGGGCTTCTTCTTTCCATGATAGAATGCTAACTTGCAATTCATAGACAATAATGTCTAGAAGTATTCCTGAGCTCAGGCAGTGATTTATACAACCAAATATCCACTCCCATGGGTTGTAGTGAATATTCATGGTCTTTAATAGCAGGCACACTGACCGCAGAGCGGCAGCAGGAGCAGTGCTGCGGTAACGTGTGCGCGCTTTCACACGGTGTAAGGGCTCATGGCAGGGACATGCGTGCCCTGCCATGCGCGGCTCACACAGTGAGAGTGTCAGCAGCAGAGCGGGACAGTGCTGGAGAAGAGAGCAGGTGAGTATGAGTGTTAATTTTTTTTTGTAGGCAGCAGGAAGGGGGCTCATGTGGTGCCATGCATACCAGGATGGGGGCTCAAGGGGTGCGAAGCATACCAGGATTGGGGCTGAAGGGGTGCCAAGCATACCAGGATGGGGGCTCAAGGGGTGCCAAGCATGCCAGGATGGGGGCTCAAGGGGTGCCATGCATACCAGGATGGGGGCTCAAGGGTAGAGATGAGCGGTGTTCGACTCGAACTGTTCGCCAATCTCAAATTCGAGCAGTTTTGGGCGATGTTCGAGTCGTTCGACTAACTTGAACGAATTGCAAAAAATTTGGCTGTTCGAGGTTATGTACGATAACTGTTCGTGCACCAAAAGCATAACTGAATTTTATCCTAGTGATACTGTTAATTAGTGATGAGCGAGCATGCTCGCCACTGCTCGGTACTCGCCCGAGCATCTCAGTACTCGCGATGCTCGGAGCTCGCTGAGTACTTGCGCGATGCTAGGGCGGGAGCTCGGCTCCCCGTCCTGCATGTTTGGTGCTATTTACACTCAGTGTAAGGTGACAGCCATGGTGGTTGTGAAATTACAGTGATTGCCCAAATCGATGGGAACAGTGCTCACAGTGAAACATGTAAAGCCGTCAATTCATCAACGACATACATCAGTACCCGACAATTTAGAACAGAAAGAATGGAGCATCACACATAGATTAGATAGATAGAAACATGTCAGTCACATATATAATAAGTACAGTGATAGTGTTGGTTACTGTACTTATCATTTAGTGTTAAAATAAAGGATTTATTAAAAAAAAAATTGGCGTGGAGTTCCCTGTAATTTTAGTCTCTAGCGGAGGTTAAGCAGACGGCTGGAGCAGATGTTTGAAGCCTGGGAAGGGGGTAATACCCATGGAGCCTCCCAGTCTACTAATATTAGCCCCCCGCTGAATACCTAGCCTCTACTAGCTATTAAAATGGGGGACCCAAAAAAAAATGATATGAGGTACCCCTATTCTAATAGCTAGCAAAGGCTAGGCAGACAGCTGGGGGCTAATATTAATAGCCCAGGAAGGGTGCCATGAATATTGGCCCCCTCCCAGGCTAGAAACACCCGCCGTCAGCCGCCCCAGAAATGGTGCATCCATTAGCATGTGCCAATTCTGGCACTTAACCTCGCTCTTCCCACTGCCCTGTCGCGGTGGCAGTGGGGTAATAGGGCTGGGGTTGATGTCAGCTTATAATGCCAGCTGACATCAAGCCCAGGTTAGTAATGGATAGACATCTATGAGACGCCCCCATTACTAACCCCATAGTGAAAGTGAAAAAAAACACAAACACCCAGAATAAAATCCTTTAATTGAAATAAAGACACAATTCTTTAATGTTCTAAATTAAACTTTACTTACCGTCACGCCCATTCCAGCTGAAGCCAATGTCTTCTGCAATAAAAGTAAAATAATAAACCAACCATGCTATGGATGTGCCATTTCTGGGGCAGCTGACGGCTGGTGTTTCTTGCCTGGGAGGGGGCCAATATTCATGGCACCCTTCCTGGGCTATTAATATTAGCCCCCAGCTGTCTGCCTAGCCTTTGATAGCTATTAAAATAGGGGGGACCCCACGTCATTTTTTTGGGGGGTCCCCCATTTTAATAGCTAGTAAAGGCTAGGTATTCAGCTGGGGGCTGATATTAGTAGCCTGGGAGGCTCCGTGGGTATTACCCCCTTCCCAGGCCTCAAACATCTGCCTCAGCCGTCTGCTTAACCTCAGCTAGACACTAAAATTTTGGGGAACACCACACCAATTTTTTTTTTAATAAATCCTTTATTTTAACACTAAATGACAAGAACAGTAACAAACACTGTAACTGTACTTATTATATATGTGACTGACATGGTTCAATATATCTAATCTATGTGTGTTGCTCTATTCATTCTGTTCTAAATTGTCGGGTACTAATGCTCTATTCTATTCTATTCTATTTTATTCTATTCTGAGCAGTTTGTCAGGTTTTGGACACCTTTGAAGGTGTTTTCTTTGTGTTTTCTATGTGTTTCTATGTGTTTTTGTTTGTCTGCCATTGGTTTTAACGTTGTTCGACGGTGTTCGACGGACCGTTTGACGAACATGCCGGTGTTCGACGAAGCGAACCCGAACACTACGGGGGTGGCTCAACACTACTAAAGGGGTGCCATGCATACCAGGATGGGGGATCAAGGGGTGCCAAGCATACCAGAATGGTGGCTCAAGGGGTGCCAAGCATACCAGGATGGGGGCTCAAGGGGTGCCATGCATACCAGGATGGGGGCTCAAGGGGTGCCATGCATACCAGTAAGGGGGCTCAAGGGGTGCCAAGCATACCAGGATGGGGGCTCAAGGGGTGCCAAGCATACCAGGATGGAGGCTCAAAGGGGGCCTTGAATACCAGGATGGGGGAATCAAGGGGTGCCATGAATACCAGGATGGGTGATCAAGGGGTGCCATGAATACCAGGATGGGAGCTCAAGGGGTGCCATACATACCAGGATTGGTGATCAAGGGGTGCCATACATACCAGGATGGGGATCAGGGGGGTGTCATTCATACCATGATGGGGTATCAAGGGGTGCCATGCATACCAGGATGTGTGATCAAGGGGTGCCATGAAAACTAGGATGGGGATCAGGGGGTGCCATGCATACCAGGATGGTAGATCAAAGGGGTGCCATGAACACCAGGATGGGGTTCAAGGGGTGCCATACATTCCAGGATGGGGATGAGGGCCACGTATACCAAGATGGGATGGGGGCCACGTATACCAGGAAGGAGGGACCTATTTTCCTCCTCTAAAACCTAGGTGCGTGTTACGGATCCGGGTGGTGGAACCTCTGTGCTACGGTGCAAGGAGGGACCAAAGGGGCATGACTAAGTATCTACTCGGCCTGACCAAGGTCACACGGCAGCTCAGTCAACTCCGTGAACCAGGGAGGGACCGAGCAGAGGGACCAAGTGCCACTCTGGGACCGACCTTGTTTGAGAGCAGGTGACTCCCACGGGTCAGAAGGCAGGAACTGACTGGTACAGCGGAAGAGCATGGCAGGCAGGCTGACGGATGGTCCAGGTGGACAGGCAGGCTGATTCGGCTGATAGTCAGACAGGTGCTCTGGGTAGGCAAGCTGGCGGGCACAACAGGTAACAGGCAGGTGCTTCCAGGTAAGCAGGCAAGTGGGCACGGCGGGTAAAGGCAGGTGCTTCCAGGTAAGCAGGCAGGCGGGCACGGCAGGTGACAGGCAGGTGCTTCCAGGTAAGCAGGCAGGCAGAGCCCATAGACACACTGGCGGACTGGACTGTAGGCAGACTGTTGGGCTGGAAAGTAGTCAGACTGGCGGACTGGACTGAAGAACAGACTGGCAGACAGGACTGACTTGCAGAGGACCTGAGGGCTGAAGCAAAGTAAGTATAACAGAGCAACAGCCTTGCACAGGCACCTCCATATTGGAGGAGGTGCCTTTTATAGAGAAAGTCCTCCGGCCATTGGTCGGGGACTTTTTAGGATGGCGTTCGCGGCCCCTTCAAAAGGGAGGGAGCGCGCTCGCGCCCTAAGCACGGTGCCAGGGAAGCTGCATGCACCAGCAGCAGCAACAGGAAGGCCAGAAGACGCCGGAGGAGGACCGCGGCGGTAGGGGGGACGGCGTCTCTGCCTGGCAGGGGGCAGAGACTCCGATGCTACAGTGCATCTTATGGTCCGGTGCGTCTTATAGTCCGAAAAATACGATACATATCAATCAATTTAAATACAGTACAGACCAAAAGTTTGGACACACCTTCTCATTTAAAGATTTTTCTGTATTTTCATGACTTTGAAAATTGTACATTCACACTGAAGGCATCAAAACTATGAATTCATAGTTTTGATGCCTTCAGTGTGAATGTACAATTTACAAACTTTTGGTCTGTACTGTATATAGGACCGTCTGGCAAATTCGCTGCCATATTAAGACTGGATGTACCTCAAAGAATAGGATACATGCAAAAATGTCCTTGTTTAATTAAAAAAAAAACCTGTAAAGATTAAAAAAAAAAAACTAAAATGTTGTTTTATATATTTTGAAGAATCTTCTTTTTTTATAATTATTTAATATGATTTGGTTTCTTGTCCATGATCTCATTAGCTGAAGCTGGGAGTTGCACACGGCCTCAGATGTAAGAATTGTATAAATAATTGAATACTATGAGAGCTTGGTTCCTTTTTGGCATTTGGGTTGAAACATATTTTTAGCATAAAGCATGTGATTGTCATAGCAATAGTAACCTTCTCCTTCTTTGCTGCCTATAAATATTTTTCTTGCATGTTCTTTCCCTGCCTGTACTGCATGTATCAGTCTACTGCCCACTCTAGTCTTAACGTATTTCCTGTGAAAGGAATCTTCAAAGACTGTTCTTATGTCTTTGCAATGATTTGTAGTAAATAATTTGAATTTCCAATTTGCTTTCCTTTAATTCTCTCAAATTTGCACATAAAAGTATAAATGTTTTGACTTAATTCAGTATATTTCTCTAACCTTGCTGTAATTTTATGCAACATTTTAATGTGCTATTTTATGCTGGGTGGTAGATCAGCTCACTCAGCTGCTCACAGAGGTAGTCACAGGAACACTTTCCATTTAAGATTTCAACTGGTTTATTAAAAAAAACATACTGCATAAACTAGTGCAAAATTAAATAAACAAACACAGCCCTTCCTGCATAATGGGAAAACAAAATAACATATGGTACAGTCTGTGTGGCTGTGGGGATCCTCCCACTCAGGGAAAAAACAAGGTTTAGTTCTCTTTAACACAAGCACAGCTCTGGAGATCTCATCTCCAGAGACACCGAACACTGAATGAGTCCAAAGGCTCAACATTTAGCTTCTGTATCACACCCTGGGATGGAGATATGGTGAACAGTCTCCCACCCTGTCTACAGCTGTTCACAAAAGGCCAGGCCTTAACATGGCCGATGAACCCCTCTCATCACTTAGTATGATGGAGCATTTTTCCAGGTTCATGCCACTGAGGCCAACATCCTGAATGACACATATGTCTGCTCCATTATTTTACCAGTAGCCTTCTCACACACTCCCCTCCCCCCACGCTCTGCCCAAAGCCGGGGTTTTGGCACCTTCAGTCACTAAATATGGAAGTCTAGACAGGTCATCTGTGATACTGTGCAGCTTCCCGAGCCAATGCTACACATGGAAGCTGAAGTCCTGAAGTGCTAGAAACCACCTTGTCACCCAGATATTTTTCCCCTTCCTTTCTCTCATCCATCTCAGGTGTGCATGGTCTGAACTTTCGGCCTGGCAGATAGTACCTCAGAGTGTCAATTGTCCATTTGATGGCTAGGCATTCTTTTTCTACTATCACATTTTTCCTATTATAGCATAATTCTTTTCACAATAGGAAAATTTCCTACTTAGGTATAGGATTGGATGTTCCTTATCCTTTATTTCCTGGGACAACATGGCTCCAAACCCGACCTCTGAGACATCTGTCTGGAACACAAACTCTTTATTGAAGTCAGATGCGACCTAGACCAGCTGTTTAAACAGGGAGAGCTTCAACTCTTGGAATGCCGTTTCCTCTTCAGAAAACCGCTTGGACATCAACGTCTCTTAAGGAGGTCAGTCATGACAATCCCAGTTTGGCCGTCCTTCTCCATGACCTTCTTGAGCATGGATTTCAGGGTTTTGATGAATCTTTCCACCAGGCCGTTAGTCTGCGGATGGTACGCCAATGTCCTTAGCTGTGTAATCTGGATAGCCATACACAACTCCCTCATCACTCTGGACAGGAAAAAAGTTCCTTGGTCCATTAGGATCTCCTTTGGCAGGCCCATCCAGGAAAAAATATGGACTAGCTCTTGGGCTATACTCCTAGTGGAGGAGTTTCTCAGTGGTACCACGTTCGGGTCCTTTATTGCATATAGAGATGAGCGAATTTGTTCGGCGAACGATCGCAAGTTTCAAATTCGGCACGAACATGGCACATTCGGATTCGTGTTCGGGTTACCGATTATTTTGCGCAAAAGTCGGCCCTGAACACGAACATGCCTGGTTTCCCTTGCTGTCATCTGCATGACAGCGTGGGAATCAGGGGCTGTGACCGGCGGTGATATCGCTACCGCCGGTAACAGTGCTGCGGGGAACATGCTGTCTGCATGATCCCCGTAGCTGTAACAGTGACCTGCGGGAATCAGGGGCTGTGAATGGCAGTAATATTGCTACTGCCGGTAACTGCACTGCGGGGATCAAGCTGTCAGCTGTCAGCATGATCCCCGCAGCTGTGACTGTCACCCGCCGTAAAAAGCTTGCCGCGGGTGACAGGCGCTGGCTGATGGGACTACTAGCCCCATCATCCAGCGCCTCCTGTCACTGTTGATGGAAAAAGTAAACTCTTATCAGCGCCCTTGCGTAGTGAAAGTTAAAGTAAAAAAAGTTAAAATAAATAAATATTTAAATAAAAATAATAAACACACATACTCACCTACCACTTACCTGAACCTTGACTCCAATGTTCTCGTCCCCTGTAAAAGATAAAGTATAAAATAACACCATATACTCTCCTTACAGCTAATCCCTGAAGCCCATGCTCACCTGAAATGAAGGTAAAATAATAAATCAATCTCATCCTCACCTGTCTGCCGCAGTCCATACACCGAGTGTCCCACGATGATCTCAGTGATAGCACGGCCACATCCGGAGATGTGACCATCCTATCCGGCAGCTGGCGATACACTGACAGGAGTGCTATGGCTTCTGCAGCGTATAGCGAGAAGCTGCCGGCTGGGGGCACCGGAGTTAAAACAGCTGATGATCAGCGCAGCACTCCAGGTGATCACTGGAGCTCTTAGCTGATCATAAGCTGTTTGAACTCAAGTGACCTCACCCCTACAGCATAGCCCTATACACTGACAGGAGTTATTACAGCAGTGAAATCAGTGATTGATGTGACTGCTCTAGAAGTGACCGGGATCGCCGTGGGACACTCGGATTAGGTCATGATGGCAGACAGGTGAAGGATATAGTTTTTCTCTCTTTTGTTTTCTTTTTTTTACAGGAGACAAGGGATTCGAGGACAAGGTGAATATTAATACAATTTTTAAAACCGTGTGGAATTTTATTTCAATAAAAGACTTGGAGTCTGGATGTGTCTTTATTGAAAAAGATGCCTCTTCATTACTAACCTTGGCTTCACGTCAGCCGCCAATACCAGGCTGATGTGAACCCCAACCCTAGTACCCCACTTGCCGCCGCTACACGGCAGTGGGAAGTGCGAGACTAAGTGCCAGATTTGGCGCATCTTATGGATGCGCCATTTCTAGGTCCGCTGAGGGCTGATGTTATTAGCCTCAGAGGAGCCAGGATCCATGGCCCCTTCCCTGGCTATTAATATTAGCTCACAGCTGTCTGCTTAGCCTATACTGGTTAGATTCTATAGGGGGACCCTACGTCAATTTTTTTCTGGGGTCCCACTGTAATCTAGCCAATAAATGCTAAGCAAACAGCTGTGAGCTGATATTAATAGCCAGGGAAGTGGCCATGGATCCTGCACACGTTGAGTATTTTTTGACTTGCAGATTTGGTGCAGAAAATAATCAACAGCATGTCAATTCTCTGCGGTTTTGCCTGCATTTTTTCAATGCTTTCAATGGGTGAAAAACGCAGGCAAAATGCAGCCAAAAGTCAAAATAGAAAATAATCTTCAGCAGGTCAATTTTCTGTGCATTGAATGCACTGAAAAAAATGCATCAAAATCTAGACAAAGAACGTGACAAAATCGCGACAAAAATGCAGGCAATAAAACGCATCAAAGTTGCAGAAAATCGCGGCATAAAAGTAGGCAATAACTCGCATCAAAATTGCTGGAAAATCGCAGTAAAACCATAGCAAATACGCATCTAAATCACAGTAAAATCGCAGCAAAAACACAGGCAATAACTTGCATCAAAATCGCAGTAAAATCACAGAAAAACTGTGGCAAAGACACAGTTAATAACACGCATCCAAATCGCAGTAAAATAGCGGCAAAAACGCAAGCCATAAAACGCATCAAAATCATGGTAAAATCGTGGCAAAACCGCAGGCAGTAACATGCAACAAAATTGCAGTAAAATTATGGCAAAAGCACAATGTGTGAACATAGTCCTTGTTAGGCGTTTGCTGGAATCGAAATAGGTCCAGAACCTTCTGTGGTCTCCCATTCTGGTCCAGCTGGGGTGGATGCTGCTCAGCATTGGTGTTGGTCCCAAGGTCAAGCTGGTCCACGAGATGTACAGGTTGTCGCTTGGGTATTTGTGCCTAGCAACATGAAGCATAGGTTGAGGAGGGAGACAGGGCTACTGAAGCCTAAGTCCAGGATTCTCTGTACTGAGCATGCCCGTGACATGGCGGACCGTGATTGGTGGTTTGGGAGTCAGCTGATCCGGTGACCTGGCACTGCCTCATTGGTCGCGGTTGACATCACCAATGGTGCGACGGTGGGCAGGGCTTAATATTTAAAAAGCCCACCCACAAACATGGCGGCGCGCTCTGATCATTGAGCAGTGATGGTGTTGTGTGGACGCTTGGTATCTTGGGCTCCACGTGTGCTTTAGTTTCTGCAGGCTGGATTAGTGGAAATAGGCAGGCTAGATGAAATAGGTAGGTAGCTTCATCTGACAGCCTGGCTCTGACAAAGGGGTCGCCTTACACCCCGAGCAGTCTGCAGACACCCTATTCCCGGTACCTCCTGTTAGCCACATGGAGAGATACTTCTCAGTCCGGTAGCACGCCGGCTGAGGGCACATATTCGCCGGCGTGAGTCACACACGCATCCTAGCGCCAACAGTGTAGTCCCTGTGCCGCAACAGGACAACAGATATATTATTTATCGCACATCTCCCGTGCAGTTAACAGAGATAGTGCGAATCCCTATTCCCGTTCCGGTGTGCTGTAACACGGAGGGGATTGCTATTTAAGTTGGTTGTTTCCTTCTCACCCGGAAGGTGTTCGGCCGCAGTTCACCTGGCTGCATCGCGGACCCCGGGTTCGGTTGCGTTCCATTATAATAAAGTTGTTTGCAACCGTCCCCTTAACAGTATCAGAGCACAAGGGTCTTGCCGAACATGGCTGACAACCAGCAACTGCAGCGCTATATACAGCAATTTGAGGCCAGACTTAGGACTCTGGAACAAGCTGCCCCTGTCGCTGATATCACTGCAGTAGCTACCCTGGCAGCTTCTCAAGCAGCCAATCTGGTTAACATGGATTGCGGTGAATGCTGCGACAGCTGCAACTGCCCCATTACCCCGTTTTGCTCTCCCGGAAAAATTTTCTGGGGACAGTAAATCCTGCAGGGGTTTTATTAATTTATGCTCCATTCAGTTGGAGATGATGGAGGCACGGTTCCCCTCCGAAAGAGCCAAAGTGGGTTATGTCATCTCGTTACTCTCCCACAGGGCTCTGGAGTGGGCTACTCCTCTGTGGGAGCGGAATGATCCAGTTGTGGCTAATGCGGGTCTTTTCCTTAAGGCTCTAAAGAGTGTATTCCTAGGTCCTCAGGTCACGCAGAACCTTAGCAGCTGAACTGGATTGGTCTGAGACTCGAACTGTTCGCCAATCTCAAGTTCAAGCAGTTTTGGGCGGTGTTCGAGCCGTTCGGCGAACAAAAACGAATTGAAAAAAATTCGGCTGTTCGAGGTTATGTTCGATAACTGTTCGTGCACCAAAATCATAACTGGATTTTTTTCTCAGTAATGATGAAAATTAATGTTAATACGCAGTTTGAGTGTACAGCGGGGCGGGGGGGATGGGCAGGGGATGGATCTCTGCAGGAATAATGAAGATCTCCATTTTTTTCTCTCTTTCCCGCATTTACAGTGGGTAGGTGCAATCTGTCAGCCTATCAGCAGCGCACACACGGAGCGAAATGCTTTTTTTCACACAAGCAAGGGCATGTGTCATTGGCAGTGTATGTCACATGTCCTTGCCCTATAAGACCCAGCCATTTTCCCCGTCGCCACCATTTTCTCACTGCTGCAGCTGCGTGTTAGACGGCACCGCTGTTGCTGTGTGCGCTATACCTTGTTAATTTCAAGCCAATTTTCGCACAAATCTACAGATAGCTTGGGAGTAGGGAAGAGTTGTGATTGCAGTCCTTTTAAGATCTAGGTTACATCATTTCCTACGACTTTCATAAGTCAGGTCTGTGCTCTTAAATAGATAGGTTGGGAGTAAAGACTAATTGTAATTGCAGTCCTTTTCAGGACTAAGTTACATCAGTTCCTATCAGTTTTTGCCAGGCAGGTCTGTGCCAGTGCTGTGCAAGTTATTTTCACAGCATTTGGCTTAATCTAGCAAAGCAAATCCTTTTTGGCATACTGCAGAGTGTGTTAGTCAGTGGAGTAGCCTATCTGTGTTGCAAGCTACACCACCTGTGTATAGAATATCAATTTTTTTACTGCACCTAGTGAAGTAAAACCCTTTGGGCATAGCATCATTCTATTAGTCCATCTATCCTTACCTCCACCAGGTTGCAAATTCAATATAATAATTTTCTGCATCGAGCTCTGAAAAAATATTTCGGCTTCTAGCAGTGTGTTGGACTTGTTCTGTTAGTCCATCTATACTGACCTCCATCAGGTTGCAAATTCAATATAACTTTTTTCTGCATCTAGCTCTGAAAAAATATTTCGGCTTCTAGCAGTGTGCGGGACTTGTTCTATTAGTCCATCTATACTGACCTCCATCAGGTTGCAAATTCAATATAATTTTTTTCTGCATCTAGCTCTGAAAAAATATTTAGGCTTCTAGCAGTGTGTGGGACTTGGTCTATTAGTCCATCTATACTAACCTCCACCAGGTTGCAAATTAAAAATAATTTTTATCTGCATCTATCTCTGAAAAAATATTTGGGCTTCTAACAGTGTGTGGGACTTGTTCTATTAGTCCATCTATACTCTCCTCCATCAGGTTGCAAATTCAATATAATTTTTTTCTGCATCCAGCTCTGAAAATTTTTTTCGGCTTCCAGCAGTGTGTGCAACTTGGTCTATTAGTCCATCTATTCTGACCTCCATCAGGTTGCAAATTCAATATAATTTTTTTCTGCATATAGCTCTGAAAAAATATTTGGGCTTCTAGCAGAGTGTGGGACTTAATCTATTAGTCCATCTATACTAACCTCCACCAGGTTGCAAATTAAAAATAATTTTTTTCTGCATCTAGCTCTGAAAAAATATTTGAGCTTCTATCAGTGTGTAGGACTTGGTCTATTAGTCCATCTATACTAACCTCCACCAGGTTGCAAATGAAAAATAATTTTTATCTGCATCTAGCTCTGAAAAACTATTTGGGCTTCTAGCAGTGTGTGGGACTTGGTCTATTAGTCCATCTATACTGACCTCCATCAGGTTGCAAATTCAATATAATTTTTTTCTGCATCTAGCTCTGAAAAAATATTTTGGCTTCTAGCAGTGTGTGGGACTTGGTCTATTAGTCCATCTATACTGACCTCCATCAGGTTGCAAATTCACTATAATTTTTTTCTGCATCTAGCTCTGAAAAATATTTGGGCTTCTAGCAGTGTGTGGGACTTGGTCTATTAGTCCATCTATACTAACCTCCACCAGGTTGCAAATTAAAAATAATTTTTATCTGCATCTAGCTCTGAAAAAATATTTGGTCTTCTAGCAGTGTGTGGGACTTGGTCAATTAGTCCATCTATACTGACCTCCATCAGGTTGCAAATTCAAAATAATTTTTTTCTGCATCTAGCTCTGAAAAAATATTTGGGCTTCTAGCAGTGTGTGGGACTTGGTCAATTAGTCCATCTATACTGACCTCCACCAGGTTGCAAATTCAATATAATTTTATCTGCATCTAACCCAGCCAATACTTTTGGCCTAATACCACAGTTTGGCCACTCAGCTCTGCTCGGTTCCCATCCATTGTTTTTTTGTGCAAACAACACCAGAGTTGTGAATTAGTTAACCACCAAAATGAGTGGAAAAAGGCCTGCTGCAGGTGGAAAGGGGAATAGTCATGTTGGGAAGGGGAAAAAAGGTTGTGTCCGTGGGGTAGGTGATAAAGCAACAGTAACATCTGCAGAAGAAAGACCATCTTCCAGCCAAACTAAAATGTCTACTTCTTTTAGCGGACAATGGGATAAAATCCCTTTCTTACGGCCATGCCAATCGCTACAAATTCCAGATGAGGCACAAAAACAGCAGGTGCTTCAAGGGATATCAAGTGCTCTTTTAAGTGGGCTCTCCTCCACCTCAACTTCAACATCACAAATACTCCAGTCCTCAGTGGTGTCACCCCAATCGCACTTGCTTCCTCACAGCTCCCAAATTCTCAGCTGCCCGTCTGAGTATGGGGTATAACAGATGGTTGAGTCTGCAGAGCTGTTTACTCATACTATAGCCTGGGAATCAGAGGTCGGCTCCAGAGCTTCTGTGAATCCAGATGAGGAAATGATCTGCACTGATGCCCAGAATCTTTATGAGTCGGATCAAGGACCAGATGAAGAAGGTTCTGACCATAATGTACACCCTCATTCCCAAACTGTAACTCCTGTTGGTGGAGACAATGAGGAAGACGATCATGAGACTCAAATACCTGATTGGAGCGACAACTTTAGTTTTTTGTCAGGGCAGGAACAGGCTGGCTCTGAGGACGACGGGTGTGATAACACACAGGGTGATGATGATGAGGTTGGAGATCCCACTTACTGTCAACCCACAGTCAGCCAAGAGATGAGGTCAGCAGAGGAGGTGGAAGAGGATGCTAGTGACGACGAGGTCAGGTTGAGCCTTCGGGGACAGAGACGTAGTACTGGAAGCACATCAACAACTGCATCCTCAAACACAACTCTGCCTCTGACCACAAGTCGTTGTGGCTCTTCATGTCGCATGGTTGCTAAGCCTTACATAGCCTGGGCATTTTTTCAGATCGATAAAGATGACCCAACTCGTGTTATCTGCAACATTTGTCAGCAAAAGCTAAGTAGAGGCCAAAAAATACATAGTTTGAGTACTTCATGCATGAACCGGCACATGGACATGAAGCATAAGTTGCAGTGGGAAGCTCACTGTGCTACAATGCGGCCTAGCCGGCCGGGCCAACCACCGTCTGCCACATCTTGTGTATCCGCGGCCTCTTCATCCCCTGTGACTAGGGGGACAGCAGTCACACCTGTTTTGTGGCGCAGACCTGCCACTTCTTTACCCGCAACAGCCAGCGTGATTGGCAGGTCATCATTTTCTTTGGAGGTGGAAACACCAGCTGGTGTTGAGCGCTGTCCGACATCGATAGCACCACCTTTGGATCAAGGCAACCTAACATGTCCGCCTGCATCTTCCTCACAGACCGGCAGTTTGCCGGGGACACCCTTCTCAACCCCGTCTAAGCACAACAGCCAGCCCTCGGTCCCTCAGATGTGGACAAGTAAAAGACCATTTCCTCCTAGCCATGAGAAAGCTAAGAGGTTGAATTTCACCATCTGCAAGCTGTTGGCTACAGAAATGCTTGCTTTCCGCCTGGTGGACACAGAGGATTTTCGAGACCTTATGTCGGTCGCAGTGCCCCAGTACCAGATGCCCAGTCGGCACTACTTCTCAAAGAAAGGTGTGCCTGCGCTCCACCAGCATGTCGCACACAACATCACTGCTTCTTTGAGAAACTCTGTGTGTGACAGGGTGCATTTCCCCACAGACACTTGGACGAGTAGGCATGGACAGGGGCGTTACATGTCGCTGACTGGGCACTGGGTAACTATGGTGACAGCAGGACAAGGTGCTGCTGTCCAAGTCTTGCCGTCCCCACGAGTTGTGCGTCAATCGTCTTTATCTCAAAGTTCCTCCACTGCTTCTGCCTCCTCAACCTCCTCTCGGTCCTCCACCTGCACGCAAAGCCTGTCTGGTCATGCCACAAGCTTCTAACTGCGCAGAAGGGATCCTGCACACCTCCTTACTATGCTGGCAGCAAGGCTCAACATCATCAGGCGGTTTTTACTTTGAAATGTCTGGGAAATGTGAGTCACACAGCTGAGGAGTTGTGGTCAGCTCTGGAGAACCAATTTCATGAATGGTTGTCTCCACTGGACCTGAAACCAGGGAAGGCCGTGTGCGACAATGCTGCAAGCCTCGGTACGGCCCTTCGCCGGGGCAATGTCACACACGTGCCTTGTATGTTTTTAGCCCATCCTTTGCAAAGCCACAGGAGACAAGAAGTCTGACACATAGTCAACGCCTAGAGACGATGGTACAGGAGTATCTCCAAGTAAACATTGAAGCCATGACTGTGTCACTGGACCCTTGCTCCTTTTGGGCTTCCAATCTGGATAAAAGGCCGGAGCTCGCCACTTACGCCTTGAAGATCTTGTCATGCCCTACTGCCAGCGTTCTGTCTGAACGTGTGTTCAGCGCTGCTGGAGGTGTGCTGATAGATAAGCGCACGCAGCTCTCCACTGATAATGTAGACAGACTCACGTTCATAATCATGGATCCGAAATGACTTTTTTACCCCTGTGTCATCCTGGGGAGAGTAAAAGCTTGATGATTTGTTAAAATCACCTCACCAACCGTTTTAAGCTTTCAAATTACTAATCATGTTTATCTGTATCTTGGCTGGAAAATAATTTGGGCTTTGTAGCAGTGTGCAGTACTGATTCTATTAGGCCATCTATACTAAGCTCCACCAGATTTAAAATTACTAATCATGTTTATCTGTATCTTGGCTGGAAAATAATTTGGGCTTTGTAGCAGTGTGCAGCACTGATTCTATTAGGCCATCTATACTAAGCTCCACCAGATTTAAAATTACTAATCATGTTTATCTGTATCTTGGCTGGAAAATAATTTGGGCTTTGTAGCAGTGTGCAGTACTGATTCTATTAGGCCATCTATACTAAGCTGCACCAGATTTAAAATTAATAATAATTTTTAGCTGCATCTAGCCCGGAAAATAATTTTGGGGCTCCTAGATGCGCAAGACACATGAGTGCCTTCTTGCTGCACTACCTGCAACATGACCCTCAGATTCTCAGAATTCGAAGTAATCCTGACTACTGGGTTGCCACACTATTAGATCCCCCACACTCTTCGATCAACCTTTTCATTTTAATAAAGAACAAAAAAATGGTCATTTTTGAAATTATAAGCATTAGCAGGTTATTAGAAACTGAAATCAAACAGTTTTCAACTCAAAACTTTATTCTAGGTGATGTTACATTTGCACATAGGACCCCTTGTTCGAAAGGAGCTTCTGAACTGTCTCGTCCATTGAATTTGTCAGGTTTTGGTTTCTGCTTCAATTGTTTTGCATGAGGACAGAATACAATGCCAGAGCTGTTGCTTAGATGTGAACTGCCTCCCGCCATCATAGACACACACCTTTTGATGATGCTGCAGAGGTTCTGAATGGGGTAGAGGTCAGGGGAGCATGGGGGTCACACCATAACTTTGTCCCCTTTTATGCCCATATCAGCCAGAGATGCAGATGTGATATGTGCAGCATGAGACGGTGCATTATCTTGCATGAAAATGATCTTGCTGTGGAATACACGGTTCTTCTTCTTGAACCATGGCAGGAAGTGCTGTTTGAGAAACTCCACATACATTATGGAGTTCATCTTTACCCCTTCAGGGATCCTAAAGGGGCCGACAATCTCTCTCCCCATGATTCCAGCCCAAAACATTACTCCACCTCCTCCTTGTTGGCACTGTAGCCGTGTTTGCGTGGGGTGTCCATCAACCAGCCATCCTCCACTCCATCCATCTGGACCATCGAGCGTTGCACGGCACTCATCCGTGAACAAAACAGTTTTGAAGTCAGTCTTCATGTATTGTTTGGCCCACTGGAGCCGTTTCTGCTTGTGTGCAGTGGATAGAGGAGGTCGACAGGATGGCTTACGCACAGCTGCAAACCTCTGAAGGACCCTGCATCTTGTTGTTTGGGGGACGTTGGAGGCACCAGCAGCTTCAAAAACTTGTCTGCTGCTATGACAAGGCTTTTTTGCCGCTGCTCTTTTAACCTGACGTAATTGCCTGTAGGAAAGAGTCCTCAATTTGCCCTTATCAGCACGCACACGTGTGTACTGTGAATCAGCTACATACTTCTGGATTGCCAATACACTTCATCCTGATCATCGCACAAAGTTGATTGTAGTCATGCCTTGACCTAAACACTCCACAATTTGTTGCTTCTCAGCAGCCGACACATCCTTTCTCTTTCCCATTTTGGCAGAAAATGTAGGTTGCTTAATAATGTGGGACAGCCTTCTTAAGTAGTCTTGCCTTTCATTGGACACACCTGCCAAACTAATTAGCACAGGTGTCTGCAATTCCTTACAGTGATATAAAGAGCCCTGACACACATCACCATCAATGAGTTGAACTGACAAACAAAAAAATTCTTACCTTATCACTCCTAAACACTTTTTGCATAATAATTTGGAACACAGTGTACATGTGCTTTTCCACAAAACAACAGTGGTTCACGTAGTCAATCTTACAGTTCTAACTTGCCAACCGTGGTCTGTATGGAGTTGTTCAATAAAGGGCCCAAAATTAAGATAACATAGACGGGAGAGGTCTCTATGAATAGGAATCCTGTATGGATTTGGGGAGGGAGACATCGAGGGCCTCAGACTTCACTGCATTGATTTTAAAATTTGACCATGTAACAAAGTGATCTATTTCAGCCATAACAGCAGGGATGGATATATGTGATTGAGTGATATATACAAGGACATCATCAGCAAATAGAGAGCACTTGTACTCGGTGCCTCCCACCTCAATCCACCTAATATTGGGGTTATGGCGAATTGATGAGAGCAGGTGCTCCGTCACTAGGATGTATAAGAGAGGGGACAGAGGACATCCATGCCTTGTCCCATTGGTGATTATGAAAGGTGATGAAAATGTTCTGACGCGCCCCCTGGGCCTTGGGACACCCGGAGCCGGACCCTTTTTGGTGGATGCTGGTGGTTGTAGTCTCCGTGGCGGTGACCCGGTTCCATGGCTCAGGGCGGTCAAACCAGTGGCGGAACTATTTATGTGGTTTTGATGTTTAAATGTCCGACTATGCCACCCGTGGATTGCGGTCAGAGTGAACCGCCGCTGCAGGGCAGACCGCTGAGACTGGTGTTGTGGGTGCAGCAGAGAGTAGTATAACTCCCCACGGGAGGAGTATAGCCTCAGGGCAGTGTATGCGGAGGATGGGGGTGATGGTGCAGGGCAGCAGCAGTAACGACACGGAGTCAGTGATGCAGTCCAGGGCCTTTACTCACAGTTCTTATTATTCAGACCACTTCTGCAGGTATCGGCTGCCCACGTCGTACTGTGCTCACCAGGTGAGGGGCTCAGACAACTCCCAGATAACTTTGGAGCGCTTCACAGGACCCCCTTTGTGTGTCCATTGTCTGGCCTATGTTGCCAACGCTTCTGTCCGGCTGCCTCGGGCCTCCTCTTAGTAAACTTGGCGCCAGTTTCCCTCAGCCTATGTGGTGCCTTCCTAGCGGGTGTAGCGAGGGGCTGCGCCACATAAAATGTCACAGCCTCCGGTTTGTAGCTGAGGGTCTTTTCCCGCCTCCACTAGTTTTGGGGACCGGTCTCCCCCTTTGGCCTGACCCCTCCACGCAGGTGGATTCGGGCGTGCGGTGGCGACTCGCCCGTCCGCACCCCTGGGATCCCTTCGTTCCTCGCTCCTGGAGCCTTCTCTGCTCCTCTTCCTTCCTTCTCCCTCTTCCAGGCCTGGGCCTCTGTTACTAGGCCTGCCTCCGGAGCAGAGCTCATGCAGAGCCCCTGCTCCCTTTCACTTCTGCTCAGACTTCGCTGCACTGAACTAAGATGGTGCCCACCTTTTATACCCCCTTCTCAATGCACCCAGGAACTGCTTCCTCCCTGCTCCTGCACTACAGGGTTCCCCTTCCTCAGTGTTCCCTCCCCCAACTCCAGCCAGGGACAGGGACTGTCGTGCCCATCTCAGAGGCATATTGGTCGCCCTGCCCCACGGCAATGTGGTGTAAAGCATGCAGGTGTCGGGGTCCTGATCCACACTCCATCCTTACCTGAGAGTGTGATATCACACCTCTGGGTGAGGTGCAATACCTCTGTAGCAACTGAGCCCTCGGGGTGCTACAGTTCCATTTATCTACAGCCTAGGTGAAACTTTTGCGATACAGGGCCGTGATTTTGGCTATAAAAGGGTCCCCTAGACCCCTACCCCAAGCTTTTTAAGAGAATAATATATGGCGAGCCAGGAGACTCTATGGAATGCTTTCTCATCATCCAACGAGAGTATCTAATTACAAATTTTTAACTGCATCTTGCCCAGGAAATACTTTGTGCCTAGTAGCAGTGTCTGCTAGTCAGCGGATTATCCCAGCTGTTAAGCAAGCTACACCACCTGTAGTTTGGACACTTAATTTTTTCAAAGGAAATACTTTGGGACCCGGGGATACTCAGTGAAGAGCATCAGGAGGCACCCCAAGGCATAGGGGCTGGGACTGGCGGTAGGACGCCTTGCAGTGGACCGCCGAGCTCGATCCTTATAAAAGCTTTTTAACTGCAGCAGCTTTAGTGGACGCTACTGGAGCTGGAATTACGCGGCTGCTGGCATGAGACTTGCCCTCCAATAGATCCTTGTAAAAGGATTTAAAGTGTATTCATTCAAATTAGAGAGACAATTTAAATTAAAAAGATTAGACCTGCCTCCACCACAGGGGGGCTCGCTCGACCCACCAGCAGACAGGCACCAGTATTGGGAGAGGAGGGCTGGCCATCAGGGTCCACCGTGGCTCTGGCACAAACCCGGCGACACGGAGGTCGCACGGGCTGGAACGGACTGGCCGTGTCGGCTTCTCACTTTTTGGGTTTTAGAAGGGCATGACATGCCTATATCTGTGTCTCCCCCTCATTTTACTCCTCCACCTCTTTTCTTTTCGCATGACTATATGTACTTGTCACTTTTCCATGTGTTAGTTATGTCTTCTGAGCAGTTTGTCAGCTTTTGGACACCTTTGAAGGTGTTGTCTATGTGTTTCTATGTGTTTTTGTTTGCCTGCCATTGGTTTTAACGGTGTTCGACGGTGTTCGACGAACAGTACGACGAACAGTTCGGCGAACACACGGGTGTTAAACGAACCGAACTCGAACACTACGGGGGTGGCTCAACACTAGTCGCTAATCCCGGTGTTTTGGAGGGGGCTGGCTGGGCATATTAAAAATGCTCTATCTACCAGAGAGATTCCAACCTCCCTGGAGGAGTTAATCTCTCTCGCTAACCGAATTGATTTGCGTCATGCAGAACACAAGTTAGAACTGGAGGTCCCTAATAGAGATGAGCGGTGTTCGACTCGAACTGTTCGCTAATCTCAAATTCGAGCTGTTTTGAGCGGTGTTCGAGCCGTTCGGCGAACACGAATGATTTGAAAAAAATCCGGCTGTTCGAGGTTATGTTCGATAACTGTTCGTGCACCAAAATCATAACTGGATTTTTTCACAGTAATGCTTAGAATCAATGTTAATACGCAGTTTGAGTGTACAGCGGGGCGGGGGGAGGGGAAGGGGATGGATCTCTGCAGAAATAATGAAGATCTCCATTTTTTTTTCTCTTTCCTGCATTTACAGTGGGGAGGTGCAATCTGTCAGCCTATCAGCAGCGCACAAACGGAGCGAACTGCTTTTTTTCACACAAGCAAGGGCATGTGTCATTGGCTGTGTATGTCACATGTCCTTGCCCTCTAAGACCCAGCCATTTTCCACGTCGCCACCATTTTTTCACTGCTGCAGCTGCGTGTTAGACGGCACCGCTGTTGCTGTGTGCGCTATACTTTCAGTGTTAATTTCAAGCCAATTTTCTCAAAAATATACAGATAGCTTGGGAGTAGGGAATAGTTGTGATTGTAGTCCTTTTGAGGACTTGGTTACAGCATTTCCTACGACTTTTAGCAGGCAGGTCTGTGCTCTTAAATAGACAGCTTGGGAGTAGGAACTAGTTGTAATTGCAGTCCATTTGAGGACTTGGTTACAGCATTTCCTAGGACTTTTTGCCAGGCAGGTCTGTGCCAGTGCTGTGCAAGTGTTTTTCACAGCATTTGGCTAAATCTAGCTAAGCAATTCCTTTTTGGCCTCTTGCAGTGTGTGTTAGTCAGTGGAGTAGCGTATCTGTGTTGCAAGCTACACCACCTGTGTATAGAATACAATTTTTTTTACTGCTCCTAGCCAAGTAAAACCTTTTGGGCATAGCATCATTCTATTAGGCCATCTATACTAAGCTCCACCAGCTTGCAAATTACTAATAATTTTTATCTGCATCTAGCTCGGAAAATAATTTTGGGCTTGTAGCAGTGTGTGGGACTTATTCTATTAGTCCATCTATACTAAGCTCCACCAGCTTGCAAATTACAAATAATTTTTATCTGCATCTAGCTCAGAAAATAATTTTGGGCTTGTAGCAGTGTGTGGGACTTATTCTATTAGTCCACCTATACTAAGCTCCACCAGCTTGCAAATTACAAATATTTTTTAGCTGCATCTAGCTCGGAAAATAATTTTGGGCATAGTAGCAGTGTGTGGTACTCATTCTATTAGGCCATCTATACTAAGCTCCACCAGCCTTGAAATTAATAATAATTTTTAGCTGCATCTTGCCTGTAAAATAATTTTGGGCATATTAGCAGTGTGTGGTACTCATTCTATTAGGCCATCTATACTAAGCTCCACCAGCTTTCAAATTGCTAATAATTTTTAGCTGCACCTTGCCTGGAAAATTATTTTGGGCATAGTAGCAGTGTGTGGTACTCATTGTATTAGGCCATCTATACCAAGCTCCACCAGCTTTGAAATTAAGAATAATTTTTAACTGCATCTAGCCCGGAAAATAATTTTTCTTCCCAATAGTGGTAGCAATAGAAATATGGGGCGCGCGCCTGGCTAACAAAAATATACGCTTCATAACAAAAAACACCAGCCTAGCTCACTGCATTAATAAGATGGCATAATCGTCTCTCCCAGTGCTAGGCCTACTACGCCTGCTAGCATTCCTGTGCCTAAAACATAATGTATGGGTCCGCGCTAGCTACGATGCTGAGGGGACTAAAGCTGCTGCTAACGCTTTATCACAATTCTATTGGCATATTTTCACAGAGCTCCTCCCAAACGCCCACCCATCGGGCAACAGTTGCCCACCCTCCCTATGGGATCTAGTGGCGAATAGTTGATGCCATTAATCAGAGCCTCAGTTGCCCTGTCGACGTGGCAAGCATACGGTAAGGCATGGGAAGAGTGGACACGACTAGTAGCAGGCAGACGTGTTGACCAATGTGAACAAGCCAGATTACGAGTCACCATAGAATTTCTCCACCAGCTAATGATGAGGGGCATATCAGGGGCGTCAGCGCAGCGGTGTCTGACCGGAGTAGCATTTCACTTCCAACTACTGAATTGGGGAGATGTGACAAAGAGATTCATCATCAGACAATCCATAAAAGGGTGGAAAAGGGGTCAGACAAGTCAGGAGTATAGACGTCCCCTACCGTGTCACTAAAACTGATTTCTCACATCATATCCCTAACACCATTAACATGACACTCACAATTTGGAGCAACACTACTGTCTACTGCATTTGTGATCGCCTTCTTCAGGGTGCTATGCATAAGCAAATTACTCCCTCAATCCAAAATTACCACCAGTGGAGGCTTATTACACCAGGACGTAGTCATAGTCAATAATGCAATACGTCTACGCATACACCAATCGAAAACGGTTCCAGCGGGCAGGGGCACTTGGGTACTTCAGCAACCCACAAACGGTACACTGAGTCAGGTAACAATGGTAAAAACATATCTAACCATCAGATCACAAAGTAATTTCTTCCTATCACACATTGATGGAATGCCATTATCACCAGTTCCAAGCTATATTTAATAAATGCATAACATCGGCAGGGAACCACCCCAAAGATTATGGGACACACTCATTCCGCATAGGCACGGCCACGGAAGCAGCAAGAGCAGGACTGTCCGAAATGGAAGTTCATAGGATAGGGAGATGGCGATCCACGTGTTTGGCGAGATACATAAGACCGGACTTGTTACCCTAACGTGGTTTGTTTCTTTTACATGTGACGCTAAGCCAACAGTGTGGGTGATTGGCCACTCGTATATATATTGGGCAGAAAAAAGGGCAAAAGTCCACCCAGGTGGGAGGAAATTAGAGTTTCAAAACACATATTTCAACTGGAGAGGTATTAGAGGCCTGCTATAGCCACAGGTACTAATGGAGGTAATCAAAGTAGGGAGAGATGCAAGAGGTCCGGTCATCTTAGTTATACAGGCCGGGGGAAACGACATAGGTTATCACAAGAGCGCATAACTAATGGCAATAATGAAAATGAGACACTGAGCGCTTCAGAGAATTTTTCACAAAACTAACTATAGTATGGTCAGAGATTGTGCCGATAGCGGTATGGCAAGGTGCGCGAGACATCACGGCCATCGAACGGACAAGGCGAGTAATAAATATTCAGATGGCAAAATTTAGAAGAGACAGAGGCTGTGTAGTGATACAACACCGACAACTGGAAGGAGATAAAGCTGGCCTCATACGGCCCGACGGTGTTCACTTAATGGATATTGAACAGGACATATTCCTGTCAGGACTCCAGGATCGGGTGGAATAAGCGTTAAGAGTGATGGATGGGGGTCAGAGTCCTGCATACGAGTACGCAGGATCCTCCGTGGCCTGGAAATAGAAAGGACATGTTGGAGAGTTACACTTGTTGGCCAACTTGCCGGTGTGGAGACCCAGGGCATGCTGAAACAAGCTGCAATATTTTAGAAATAAAATGGCTTTCAATGGAATGAGTATAAAGAGTTAATTAAGCTGTGACCGATCCTCACCAATCCAGTTGTAAGAGTTACATTATTGCATTGTCAAGGAAAGGGGGGCGGAAGGGGGGCTGAGCGCCTGGGTTTGGTTGGGGGTCCCCACAGTCTGCCTAGGCTAGATGCATTTAAAAATTCTTATTAGATACACAGGCGGTGCAGCTTGCTTCGCAGCTGTGCTACTACGCCCAAAGTATTGCCTAGGCTAGATGCAGTTAAAAATTCAACGCTGACTAGCAGACACTGAAGCTTTGGCGCAGACCGCTGAGTAAACAGCTCTTCAGACTCAACCATCTGTGTTACCCCAAGCCAAAGTGTATGTAGTTTCTTACAGTTAAAAGGGGGGGGCGACCCAACCCACCTGGAATTGCCAACGTCACGTAAAACACAGCAAGGGGACTCCAAAAAGAGTCTCAATTTTTTCCAAAAATTGTGGCACAGACACCACTTAAGTGGCATCAATTGCCCCAGAGTTGCTTAAAACGGTTGGTGAGGTGATTTTACCAAATAATCAAGCTTTTAGTCTCCCCAGGATGACACAGGGGTAGAAAAGTCCTTGCGGATCCATGATTTGTTCATCTTTATGAACGTGAGTCTGTCTACATTCTCAGTGGACAGCCGCATGCGCTTATCTGTCAGCACACCACCAGCAGCGCTGAACACACATTCAGAGAGAACGCTGGCTGCAGGGCATGACAAGATCTCCAAGGCATGAGTGGCGAGCTCCGGACATTTTTACAGATTAGAATCCCAAAATGAGCCAGGGTCCAGTGACACAGTCATGGCTTCAATGTTCACTTGGAGATACTCCTGTACCATCCTCTCTAGGCGTTGACTATGTGTCAGACTGCTTGTCTCCTGTGGCCTTGCAAAGGATGGTCTAAAAAAGAGGTGAAACAATTCCACAAAATTGCTGTTACCAGCAGATACTGTGTTACTGTTACGGTTTGAGTGATGAAGACTCGACAGTCCAACGGTTTACAAGTTAGAACTGAGATTCACTACGTGCACCACTGGTGTTTTGTGGAAAAGCACATGTAAGATTCTGCAACAGCCTCTGCTGATACTCCTGCATGCGTGAATCACTTTCTATGGCAGGAATTATTTTGGCAAATTTACTTTTGTACCGGGGATCTAAGAGTGTGGCAACCCAGTAGTCGGGATTACTTCGAATTCTGACAATCCAAGGGTCATGTTGCAGGTAGTGCAGCAAGAAGGCACTCATGTGTCTTGAGCATCCAGGAGGACCAAGTCCTTGTTGTGTTGGTAGCGAGGTAAGAATCATGCATTCCTCCTTTGCCCTCTCCCCCCAACCTCACACAACAGAAATGTGATCAAGGTCTCCCTCATCTGATGAGTCTTACATGTCCATCGCCAGTTCGTCCTCCACTTCTTCCTCGGCTCCTGCACCTTCCTCAACAGTTTGGCTGCTACCATGCGCCCTGGTTAATCCCTCTCCCCCACCCTCCCATGCCTGCCGCCTTGGTGCTGCCGACCGTCCGGACCTTGGAGATGCTATCCCTTCCGCATACGACTCCGCCTCTACTTCCTCCACCTCCTCTTGTCCCACCACCTGACTCTGAATTCTGTTTAAAGTGTGCTCCAGCATGTAAATCACCGGAATAGTCATGCTGATAATGGCATCGTCAGCACTAAACATCTTCATCGCCATTTCAAAACTGTCAGAAGGGTGTGTGGCGCCCCTGAGGTTTCAGTCGCCACAGAGGTACTGAATCTCACCCAGAGGTGTGGTATCTCACCCTCAGGTAAGGAAGGAGTATGGCTTTGGACCCTAAGACCTGCATCCAACACATACCCGCAGTGGGGGTAGGGCGACATTGCTCCTAAGGGAGAGCACAGTCCCAGGTCCCTAGCTGGTGGGAGGGTCCTATGCAGTGGGTGTGGGTGGAGAAAGCAGCTTAGGGGAGCACATGACAGGGAGAGTATAAATAGGAAGCCATCTTAGAGCAAGCCAGTCAGAGGAGGAGAAGTGACAGGAGCAGAGGCTCTGCATGAGCTCTGCTCCGGAGGCGGGCCTAGCCTGGAAGGCCCAGGACTGAAGGAGAGAAGAGAGGAGTGGGAGCAGGAAGGCTCCAGGAAGCGAAGGGACCCTAGGGGTATGGGCCGTGCAGAAGGCCACCCGTACACCCGCTGCTACCAGGAGGTAGAGGGGTCAGGCCAGACAAGGGTAACCGGTCCCTCAACTAGCGGAGAAACAGCAAGGCTCAACTAGAAACCGGAGGCTGCAGCATTTCATGTACTGCAGGCCAAAGTCCACACCAGTCTCACTAAGAAGGTAGCCACATAGGACCCAGGGGATGGAACACACGTCGCCCGCCAAGGCCCGAGGATACCGGATAGAAGTGTCACTGGGTGTGAGGTGCAGGGAGAAGGCCAGAGAAAGAACACACAGAAGGGGGTCCTGCTCTGTACTCCGGAGCTGTCTGGGGGTGGACAGAGCCCCTCACTGAGTACGCACAGCACGACGGGGGAGATTGCTCTGGTACCTGTAATCTGGACTGCAACAACTGTGAGTAAAGATCTTGGGACTGCATCACACGGACTCGGTGTTCATTACTGACTCCCTGCACTACAACCACCATCATCCACCCACACTGCCCTGAAGCTACACTCCTCCGGTGGGGAGTAATAATACCATTGCTGCAAAACCACCAGCTTCAGAGGACTGTTCCGCAGTGGCGGCCCCTTTGGCCGCACTCCACAGGTGGCGTAGTCGGACATTATAAAACCCATATATACAAATTACCCTTGGATTGACCGCCCTGGGTCATGGACCGGGTCACTGCTACAGTGACTACAACCCCCAGCGTCTACCGGCCCGGCTCTGGGTACCCCACGGCCCAGGGGGCGCGTCAACTTCATAGGTCCCTGATCTGAGACCACTCCTGTAGCGTGATTTGCCCCACCTCTGGATCTCGTTGGCCCAGGCTATACGTCAGAACGTATTGCACCAGGGCTTTTCGGTGCTGCCACAGTCGCTGCAACATGTGCAGAGTTGAATTCCACCGTGTCGGCACATCGCATTTCAGCCGGTGAACTGGCAGGCCCAACGTCTTCTGTAGAGATGTAAGTCGTTGAGCTGCGGGATGCGAACGGTGGAAATGAGCACACAGCGACCGTGCCCTCTGCAGAAGGACATCTAGTCCGGGATAGTGGGCTAAAAATTGCTGGACAACCAGGTTCAACATGTGAGCCATACAAGGCACATGTGTGACATTGCCCCGGCGAAGGGCCGCACCCAGGTTTGCAGCATTGTCGCACACGGCCTTCCCTGGTTGCAGGTCCAGTGGAGACAACCATTCATGAAACTGGGTCTCCAGAGCTGACCACAACTCCTCAGCTGTGTGACTCACATTTCTCAGACATTTCAAAGTAAACACCGCCTGATGCTGTTGAGCCCTGCTGACAGCATAGTAAGGAGGTGTGCAGGATTCCTTCTGCGCAGTTAGAAAGCGGGTGGCATTACCAGACAGGCTTTGGGTGCAGGTGGAGGACCGAGAGGAGGTTGAGGGGGCAGAAGCAGTGGAGGAACTTCTAGATAAAGAGGATTGACGTACAACTCATGGGGACAGCAAGACTTGGACAGCAGCCCCTTGTCCTGCTGTCACCATAGTTACCCAGTGCCCAGTCAGCGACATGTAACGCCCCTGTCCATGCCTACTCGTCCAAGTGTCTGTGGTGAAATGTACCCTGTCACACACAGAGTTTCTCAAAGAAGCGGTGATGTTGTGTGCGACATGCTGGTGTAGCGCAGGCACACCTTTCTTTGAGAAGTAGTGCCGACTGGGCATCTGGTACTGGGGCACTGCGACGGACATAAGGTCTCGAAAATCCTCTGTGTCCACCAGGCAGAAAGGCAGCATTTCTGTAGCCAACAGCTTGCAGATGGTGAAATTCACCCTCTTAGCTTTGACATAGCTAGGAGGAAATGGTCTTTTACTTGTCAACATCTGAGGGACCGAGGGCTGGCTGTTGTGCTTAGACGGGGTTGAGTAGAGTGTCCCCGGCAAACTGCCAGTCTGTGAGGAAGATGCAGGCGGAAAAGTTAGGTTGCCTTGATCCAAAGGTGGTTCTCTCGATGTCGGAGAGCGCTCAACACCAGCTGGTGTTTCCACTTCCAAATGAAATGATGACTTGTCAATCACACTGGTTGTTGCGGGTAAAGAGGTGGCAGGTCTGCTTCCAAAAACTTGTTTGACTGCTGTCCCCTCAGTCACAGAGGATGAAGAGGCCGCGGATGCACAAGATGTGGCAGACGGTGGTTGGCCCGGCCCGCTAGGCCGCATTGTAGCACAGTGAGCTTCCCACTGCAACTTATGCTTCATAATCATGTGACGGTTCATGCATGAAGTACTCAAACTATGGATTTTTTGGCCTCTACTTAGCTTTTGGTGACAAATATTACAGATAACACGAGTTGGGTCACCCTTATCGATCTGAAAAAATGCCCAGGCTATGCAAGGCTTAGAGCGCATGCGACCTGAAGAGCCACTACAACTTGTGGTCAGAGGCAGAGTTGTGGTTGAGGATGCAGTTGTTGACGTGCTTCCAGTACTCCGTATCTGTCCAGGAAGGCGCAACCTAACCTCGTCGTCAATAGCATCTGTGACTCCCAGCTGCGCTTCGTATCACAGATCCTAGAAGAGTGCATTGATGGAATCCTCCACAAGAGGCCCCCATAAACATTCCACCTCAGGCCAGCAGAGGGAGCCCGTTAGGGATATAAATAAGGAAGGTGGAGCTAGGCAGTTCAGTTCCTCTGAAGAGTTCCTGCAGTAGAGAAGCCTAAGAGAGGTCAGTCTGCAGTGGAGCTCAGTCTAGTCTAGAGAACTCAGTTAATAGTTCAGCAGTGGAGCACGAGGCTCCTGCTAGCTAGATTCAGGGAGCCCAGTTAGAGCTTAAGGTGTGCCGGCGCCATAAGATCGGTGAAGAGCGGAAAGCTGCCGTTAGTGTGTATAGCCTAGTGAGGGCACGAGTAGGCCGAACTCGAGTGGAGAGTTAGTACATAGGGGGCAGAGGAGCTTAACCAGCTCACCCCGAAGCATTTACCGGACACCGGATCCGAGCTTACCGGGATCTCTATGACCCAGTAAGGCATAACCGGAATCTCTGGAGAACTTCAAGTCCCAGGATTGCTAAGGTGCTGATACATAACAGAGCCAGGAGACGCTTAGGCCCCGCATACTGGGAGCGTGAACTCCAAGAGAAAGCCCTACCACAAGGTCAGCCAGCGCAGGACAGAGACAAAGTTAGGCCTAGCTCCAGGCAGTTCAGAAACTTACTACGCAGAGGCAAGAAACAGGAGGCCCTACACCCGCTCATTGAGGAGGATCCTGATATGTACCCTTCACCCTACAGTGCTCCGGGATGTGCCTGAATTTCCACCAGTAAAAGGTACTGAAGTGACTACGGTGTCCGTTTCCATTCTTGCTCTGACCCAGCTGGGTCTCGCCTGTCCTGCATTCCCCCTGCATACGCTTTTCTGAGGCCTAGCTCCAACTGTGGGGAGCTATACCATCGAGCTCCCTTATCACCGGCCTCAGTGGACTGCTGCAGCGCTGGTGCTTCTCACCAGATACCACAGGTGGCGTCACGAACTCTTATAAAATTAACAATTATCCACCCTTTTAAAGAGTGACCCCAGGGTACGGGCCAGGGAGCCGACCACCGCGACTTCCCCAAGGCCAGGCAAAGGCCCGGGAACTGAGTCATCCCCATCCCCTGGGCTAGTCACATTCTTCTCCACCTCCTCTGCTGACCTCATCGACTGGCTGACTGTGGGATTACAGTAAGTGGGATCTCCAACCTCGTCATCATCACCCTGTGTGTTCTCACACTCATCGTCCTCAGAGCCAACCTCTTCCTGCCCTGACCGAAAAGTCAAGTTGTCGCTCCAATCAGGTATTTGAGTCTCATCATCATCTTCATTATTGTCTCCACCAACAGGAGTTACAGTTTGGGAACGAGGGTCTACATTATGCTCAGAACCTTCTACATCTGGTCCTTTATCCGACTCATAAAGATTCTGGGCATCAGTGCAGATCATTTCCTCGTCTGGATTAACAGAAGCTCTGGAGCAGACCTCCGTTTCCCAGGCTATAGTATGAGTAAACAGCTGTGCAGACTCAACCATCTGTGTTACCCCAAACTCAGACCGGCAGCTGGAGACTTGGGAGCTGTGAGAAAGCAAGTGCGATTGGGGTGACAACTCTGAGGACTGGAGTATTTGTGATGTTGAAGTTGAGGTGGAGGAGAGCCCACTTGATGGAGCACTTGATATCCGTTGAAGCACCTGCTGTTTTTGTGCCTCATCTGGAATTTGTAGCGATGGGTGTGTCCGTAAGAAAGGGATCGTATCACATTGTCCACGAAAAGAAGTAGACATCTTAGTTTGGCTGGAAGATGGTCTTTCTTCTGCAGATGTTACTCCCCCACCACCGCGGGGGGGCTCAACCCACCAGCTGACAGGCACCAGTATTGGGAGAGGGGGGCTGGCCGTCAGGGTCCACCGCGGCTCTGGCACAAACCCGGCGACACGGAGGTCGCACGGGCAGGAACGGACTGGCTGTGTCAGCATCACACTCCAGCGTAGTCCCTCTGCCCGCTCGCGCCTGTAACCTCAAAGGGATGTGCAAGCGGCTTTTCTTCCCAGGGCTGTTCCCCGCCCAGCAGGAATGTGGGGGAGCCCAGGTCGGCCTTCCACTGTACTCCCTTACCTCCCTCGCCCTCTTTCCTTCTTCCGTTCTCCATCTAACCCCTCAGCTCTGTGGTGTCCGCTCTCCCTCCAGCTCTCTCCTTCTCACAGGTGGACTACCGCGTGTATTCACACTGTGGCAAATCTTTTGGGCCCAGGCATAAGAAGCGGTAATGTCGAGGTAATGGATAATATGTGCCCCCTTAGAAATGTCCATTAAAACCCATTCGAGGAAGCAACTAAACGCCTCAAATAGTGACCAGGATCTGGACCACCCCATGGGCAAACAGCGATCTATATAGTAGAAGCAGCCCAATAGGTGGACAATATTCGGAGGCACAGGTAGTAAGTAACCGGAACGCCGCATCAATGTCTGTTTTGGCCATTAGGGTGACCCTTCCCAACTTCTTGATCCGCCTGATTGCCTTGTCAAAGGATGTGCAGTATATACTACTGTACTTGGTTCCGCGTCGATGTTGTCGTTTACGGACCTGCCCCTTGGATATGACAAATGGTGGATTAGTCCGGATGTATTGGGTTCCGTTTTTGGCACAACTTACAACGGGGATACCACTACGTCTTGTAAGGAAAGTGTTCTGAATGGACCCGCCATTCTACCTAAAGATATATTTTTTTTTAATTTTCTTGTCACGACGTCTGGGTGTTGGTAGGCTGATTTTAGATTTTTACTCCAGCCTTTCTTGATTTTAGAAGGGCATGACAAGCCTATATCTGTGTCTCCCCCTCCTTTTACTCCTCCACCTCTTTTCTTTTCGCATGACTATATGTACTTGTCACTTTTCCATGTGTTAGTTGTGTCTTCTGAGCAGTTTTTCAGCTTTTGGACACCTTTGAAGTGTTTTCTATGTGTTTCTATGTGTTTTTGTTTGCCTGCCATTGGTTTTAACGGTGTTCGAAGGTGTTCGACGAACAGTTCGGCGAACATACGGGTGTTCAACGAACCGAACTGAACTTGAACACTACGGGGGTGGCTCAACACTAGTCCCTAGACCTCAGTGTCGGTTGGCACCATCCTTCGCTAGACCCATTTCCAAACCCGTGACTCCCGACCCAGAGCCTGAGGCTATGGATATATACCGAACTGAGTCTAGCTCCTCTTGTTCCCGACCTGCACATCTCTTGGAGTTCCCCGTTAATAAGGGTTCCAAGCAGTCGGGAAAACGAGTGTGTCTAACCACCGTTGGAGGAGGTGTGTTAGATTCTGGGGCTTCTTCCTCCAAATTATTGTATAAGGTGACATTGTCCTTCGGAGCATCCGCAGTTACTGCCAAGGCATGGGTTGATTCTGGCGCCGGTGGCAATTTTTTGTCATCTACGTTTGCCCAGAGGCATGCCATTCCTATAGAGTTTCTGCAAAACCAATGAACATTAGGGTAGTCAACAGTTCACTCCTGGACACACAAATCACCCACCAGTCGATTCCCCTCACCATGTCATTTCCTCAGGGTTCCCGGGAGGTTATCTCCTTTCTTTTTATTCCCGGGGGATTAGATGAGGTGTTATTGGGTCTTCCATGGTTACTTTGTCACACTCCACACATTGACTAGAATATGGGGAGAATTTCTTCCTGGAGTGAGAATTGTGTGTCTCAGTGTATGGCTACAGTCACCCTGAGGGTAGTCTCTGACCCTTCTACCGATGTGACCTCCGGCACAGATCCTCTGTCTGTCCCCAAGACCCAGGTCTTGTCAGATTATGTCAAAAAGAACCCTCGGGTAGACCTTTTTGTCCCAGTCCATGGATACGGCTGAGGATGATGACCAGCCCAGGCTCACCGTTCCTTCGGGAAGTATGCGGAGGGTGGCCCCAGTGTCCTTAAACCAGGTTCCTTCAGGGAGGACGTTCGTTCCCCCTAATCTACAAAATGAGGTGCTCTCCCGGGCTCATGCCCCTAAGATCGGAGCTCATCTTGTGGTCAAACATACCACAAAGTCCCTTCAACGGTCCTATTGGTGGCCCCGGTGGCGCCAGGACGTTAAGGAATATGTTCTTGCGTGTGCCTTCTGTGCGAGAGATAAATCATCCCGTCAGAGTCCGGCTGGCATTCTCCACCCGTTACCCATGGTGGACTCCACAGATAGAGAGTCGGCTGACACTCTTCGTCGTCCTCCTCCCGTATTCTATCCGGGCGACAAAGTGTGGCTCACGGCTCGCAATAGTAAAGTATGCGGGGAATCTGCTAAGTTTGCCTCCCGCTTTATTGGTCCTTTCAAAATTTTGGCCCAAGTAAACTCTGTAATGTACCGGTTACAGTTACCACGACACCTGAGGAGTCAGGACACTTTTCATGTGTCGCTCCTTAAACCCGTTCACCTGACAAAGCTCTCTGAACCCCAACCTGCTACAGACACCAGGGGTTATAATCTCGAGGTGCAGGCTATTATGGGGTCTAAGATGGTTCGTGGGAAAGATGGTTACCCAGTACACAGGAGGGGCCATGGATTTGAGGGATCATCCCTGTGAACCGGTGGACCACATTCATGCTCCCCTTCTCATTGAGGAAAATGAGCATCAAGTGGAGGGGGAATAATGTTAGGCGTCGGGCGTTTGCTGGATTCGAAATGGATCCAGAACCTTCTGTGGTCTCCCATTCCAGTCCAGCCAGAGCTGATGCTGCTCAGCATCAGCGTCTGTCCTAACGCCTAGGTGGTCCACGAGATGTACAGAATGTCTTTCAGGTATTTGTGCCTAGCAACATGAAGCATATGTTGCGGAGGGAGACAGGGCTACTGAAGCCTAAGTCCAGGATTCTCTTTACTGAGCATGCCCGTGACATGGCGGACCGTGATTGGTGGTTTGGGAGTCAGCTGATCCGGTGTCCTGGCACCGCCTGATTGGTTGCGGGTGACGTCACCAATGGTGCGACGGTGGGCAGGACTTAATCTTTAAAAAGCCCGCCCACAAACATGGCGGAGCGCTCTGATCATTGATCAGTGATGGTGTTGTGTGGACGCTTGGTCTCTTGGGCTCCACGTGTGCTTTAGTTTCTGCAGGCAGGTTTAGTGGAAATAGGCAGGCTAGAAGAAATAGGCAGGTAGCTTCATCTGACAGCCTGGCTCTGACAAAGGGGTCGCCTTACACCCGAGCAGTCTGCAGACACCCTATTCCTGGTACCTCCTGTAGGCACGTGGAGTGATACTTCTCAGTCCGGTAGCATGCCGGCTGAGGGCACATATTCGCCGGCGTGAGTCACACACGCATCCTAGCGCCAACAGTGTAGTCCCTGTGCCGCAACAGGACTACAGATATATTATTTATCGCACATCTCCCGTGCAGCTAACGGAGATAGTGCGAATCCCTATTCCCGTTCCGGTGTGCTGTAACACGGAGGGGATTGCTATTTAAGCTGGCTGTTTCCTTCTCACCCAGAAGGTGTTCGGCCGCTTTTCCCCAGCTGCATCGCGGACCCCGGGTTCTGTTGCATTCCATTATAATAAAGTGTTTGCAACCGTCCCCTTAACAGTCCTGTTCTGCAAAAAAACATGCAAATCACAAAATCCTGATAAAAAAAAACAAGATGTGTGCATGAGATTTCTGGAATCTCATAGACTTTGCTAGTACTGTAAAATGTAGCAGAAAATTTGCATAAAAAAGCATTAAAAAATGCTGAAAAAACGCAATGTGGAAACATGTCACTTCTTCCAGCGTTTTTTCAGTGTTTTTCACCTATTGGAAATAATGAGTGGTAAAAAAGCTGGAAAAAAGCACCAAAAACGCAGGAGTCCGTTTTTTCAGCGTTTTTTGTGCCATAACCTGATGAGATTTTTTTTTTCACTGAACTTTAAGTACATGCATAAAGAGACAAAAGAACAGTGAAAAAAAATGCACCAAAAATGCAGCAAAAAGCAAGAAAAATCCTGAACAAACCTTCCTGGCAAGATATCAGGATTTGCTGCAGAAAAAAAAAAACAAAGCAAAAACGCATTGCTTTTTTTCTGCGGTTTTTCAATGCTTTTTTATGCACATTTTCTATAAAACGCCCCCATTACTAACCGCGTAGTAAAGGTTTTCAACACTTTTTCAATAAAGACACCGCCTATAGGGTCCCCACACTAGCAATTGCTCTATTACCTCCCCCCTCAGTTTAGTAACCCAATATAGCAAGTCCTCATTTACTGCAAAATATAGAAACCAAGGCTCTTGAGCAACCCCATTTAGAACAATAAAATTATCAAATGTCCCTTTTAATGTAAGGTCATTCAATTGAAGAGTCCCAAAATGTCCCCTAGAAATCCCCAACTCATGAATGTCAGCCTCATGGGTCGCTGTCTCATCCTCATTGCCAGCAAGGACACACAAAGGAAACTCATCTGCCTCCGACTGTGATTGGGATTTTTTATGGTTGAACCTGCTCTTATCTGAGTAACTTGTCGCCTCTGTCTTTCCCCAAAAGTAAAGAATAAGCTAAAGTCCCGCTCTGTTATTACTGGGTGTAACAGGTCTTTAACTACTCTGAACTCATGGGACTTAGTGCCACAGTTTTTTTTTTTTGTTATTCTGGCAACAGGGTAGTCCTTGGCATACCCATGAATTCAGTGGACACCCACAAGCTTTCTTACCAGGATCACCAAACTCCCCGAGTATAAGAGTCCAGACGCCAGCACTCCATTTATGACCATGGAACATATCTGTGGCCCTTCACCGGGTTAACAGTCTACACTGCAGACCAAATAGGCATAATGCAAACAGCACCTCCCTATGAAAATCATTAAGGAAGATGAAGAGTTCTTAGACAGAGCAGAATTATATCTTCGTGAAAAAGAAAGAGAAGAAATTCGAACTGCACCTGATGAAACAGAGGAATGGAAGCATGTGACTCAGAGAAGCAGGAGGATCGAGAGGCAGTCAGCACCCATACTGCTCAGGAACCAGTTTCAGGCTCTCACGCAGGAGAACCATGAAGAAATACAGCAAGATGAGACTTTGCCCACAATGAATAACCTTGTAAGCCCTCAGAATCCTCCTGGATGGAGAAAGAAAAATGTTGTGAAGAAAAAACGGAGAGTGGTGGTCATGGGGGATTCCCTGTTGAGAGGAACAGAGGCCGCTATCTGCAGACCAGACATAACCTCAAGAGAAATGTGCTGTCTTCCAGGTGCAAAAAATTAAAGATGTGTCTGACAGGATATCAAGACTCTTCAGATCTACAGATCACTACCCATTCCTGCTAATACATGTGGTGACAAATGACACCGCAAGAAAGGACCTGGAAACCATCTGCAGTGACTTTGAAAACTTAGGCAAGAAACTGAAAGAATAATAAAAGGTATTTAGTTAACATAATTTTGATCAAAATAATGTAAAAGCCATCCCGCCACTTCACGGAAACCCTTATGGGATTGTAGTGACATAAGGGTTGCCGCGATGTGGCGGGATGGCTTTTACATTATTTTGATCAAAATTATGTTAACTAAATACCCTTTATTATTTGTCATTATTTTTATGCACTTGCGATTTATCCATTTACTTCCAGTTATTTGGGTATTTTGCTTGTCTTTGGTTTTTCTCTGTCTAGTGGCCTTATGTGAACATGCATTTACATTTTGCATGCACATCAATTTACGTTTCAGTTCTGACTCCCAGGTTTTTTCTTTGTAGTTTAGTGTGCTTCAGTGCATATAAGGGTGTGGCCGCCCTTTGTCTGAGCTGAAAGGTTCATTCTGCCTCTCAGGTCCATGCTTCTACTAGGGTTCAGTCTCTTTGCCCTTATCCATATGTAGGTCACTTGATAAATGGTAAGGTTTTAATATTAGAGTTAGGACTGTCCCATAAGGGTTGCCGTGACATGCGGGATGGCTTTTACATTATTTTGATCAAAATTCTGTTAACTAAATACCCTTTATTATTTATCATTATTTTTATGCACTTTCGATTAGTGATGAGCGAGCATGCTCGCCACTGCTCGATACTCGCCCGAGCATCTCAGTAGTCGAGATGCTCGGAGCTCGCCGAGTACTTACGCGATGCTCGGGCGGGAGCTCGGGTCCCCGTCCTGCATGTTTGGCGCTATTTAGAGCACCAATTATGCAGGGATTGTCTGCCACTCACTGTAATGTCACAGCCATGGTGGTTGTGGCATTACAGTGATTGCCCAAATTGATGGGAACAGTGCTCACAGTGAAACATGAAAAGCCGGCAATTCATCAGCGGCATACATCGGTACCCGACAAGTTAGAACAGAAAGAATAGAGCATCACACATAGATTAGATAGATAGAAACATGTCAGTCACATACACTACCGTTCAAAAGTTTGGGGTCACCCAGACAATTTTGTGTTTTCCATGAAAACTCATACTTTTATTTATCAAATGAGTTGCAAAATGATTGGAAAATATAGTCCAGACATTGACAAGGTTAGAAATAATTCAAACCTTCAAACTTTGCTTTCGTCAAAGAATGGTCCCTTTGCAGCAATTACAGCATTGCAGACCTTTGGCATTCTAGCTGTTAATTTGCTGAGGTAATCTTGAGAAATTTCACCCCATGCTTCCTGAAGCCCCTCCCACAAGTTGGGTTGGCTTGATGGGCACTTTTTGCGTACCATACGGTCAAGCTGCTCCCACAACAGCTCAATGGGGTTGAGATCTGGTGACTGCGCTGGTCACGCCATTACAGATAGAATACCAGCTACCTGCTTCTTCCCTAAATAGTTCATGCATAATTTGGAGGTGTGCTTTGGGTCATTGTCCTGTTGTAGGATGAAATTGGCTCCAATCAAGCGCTGTCCACAGGGTATGACATGGCGTTGCAAAATGGAGTGATAGCCTTCCTTATTCAAAATCCCATTTACCTTGTACAAATCTCCCACTTTACCAGCACCAAAGCAACCCCAGACCATCACATTACCTCTACCATGCTTGACAGATGGCGTCAGGCACTCTTCCAGCATCTTTTCATTTGTTCTGCGTCTCACAAATGTTCTGTGTGATCCAAACACCTCAAACTTTGATTCGTCTGTCCATAAAACTTTTTTCCAATCTTCCTCTGTCCAATGTCTGTGTTCCTTTGCCCATATTATTCTTTTCCTTTTATTAGCCAGTCTCAGATACGGCTTTTTCTTTGCCACTTTGCCCTAAAGGCCTGCATCCCGGAGTCGCCTCTTCACTGTAGATGTTGACACTGGCATTTTGCGTGTACTATTTAATGAAGCTGCCAGTTGAGGAGCTGTGAGGTGTCAATTTCTCAAACTAGATGTAACATACCTGGCGACGTCCTTGCATAGTGGTCCATCTCCAACTGTGCAAGAGCGCGCACTTGATCTCCAGTCCAGGGTGTCTCTCTGGCTTCCCTCCATGCTGTCTGTTTGCTTCTGTGTCTGCTGCTTAAGGGTGGCGCCCGATCACTTCCTGCTTTTTGTACCTGCTGCAGGCACACCCCTTGTGCGTCCTCAGCCTATTGCTGTCTATCACCTGGTATTTAAACCAGCTGCCCCAATTAACTGATGCCTGAGCATCTTGCCCTGTCAGTTGGCTTTTGTCTCTGACATGCCAGGTCCTGTCTATGTTACCAGTCTTGCAGTATCTGTTTCCATGTCTGTACTGTGTCCTATCTGTGTACCTTAACCTGCAGTCTGTACTCGTTCCTTGCCTGTTCGTTCCGCCTTCCTGGAGGCTGTATTTCCAGGCCAGTCTGAACACGCTCCTTGCCTGTTCGTCCCGCCTCTCTGGGGGCTGTATTCCCAGACCCGCTCCTGTATCCCGCTGCAGTGTCGGTCTCCTCCGTACACTCAGTTCCAGTCTGAACTCTCTCCTATCTTTTACCTGTTTTTTCTCTATGTCCGTTCCTTTCCTTTTTCTGCAGAGTCTGTACTCGTACCTAACTCCTGCTCATTGTCACTGTAATTCCGTTTGTGAGTTTGTGGTCCACTCGCTACTTCTCTGCAAGTACCCTGTGGGTATCTGGTTCTGCCTTTCTCTTCTAGTCTGTTCTGTGTGAACAGAGCCTTGTCCACCGCGTCTGCGGTTTTCGCTTTGCTCAGCTCTGTCCACCGCGTCTGCGGTTTTCGCTTTGCTCAGCTCTGTCCACCGCGTCTGCGGTTTTCGCTTTGCTCAGCTCTGTCCACCACGTCTGCGGTTTTCGCTTTGCTCAGCTCTGTCCACCGCGTCTGCGGTTTTCGCTTTGCTCAGCTCTGTCCACCGCGTCTGCGGTTTTCGCTTTGCTCAGCTCTGTCCACCGCGTCTGCGGTTTTCGCTTTGCTCAGCTCTGTCCACCGCGTCTGCGGTTTTTGCTTTGCTCTGCTCTGTCCGCCGCGTCTGCGGTTTTCGCTTTGCTTAGCTCTGTCCACCGCGTCTGCGGTTTCGCTTTGCTCGGCCCTGTCCACCGCGTCTGCGGTTTCGCTTTGCTCGGCCCTGTCCACCGCGTCTGCGGTTTCGAATTTGTCTCCCAGTCTGTACTGGACCCTACCCAGCCTGCGCTCTAGTCTGCCTGTCTCTGTATTCCCCGGTGTGTGTCAACAGCCGTGTCCGGAGTCTGACCTGGAGTAGACCCTGGTTCCTCTGCTCGGTTCCTCCCTGGTGCACTGGCGTCGTATGCCGTCGTGAGACCTTGGTCGGATCGGGCAGATACTTAGTTACGCCCCTCCAGGCACTCTCCGGTTTATGGCACAGTGGAATCACTACATAAACACGCACACGCCAGTCAGTCCGGGCATGTGCATTACAGCATGCTCAGGCCATGGTTCCCGTTGAGCCCCACGGCCTTCGCTCTCTGAGACTTTTTTCCAGTGAATACGTGCATTAAAAATAAATACATTTTTTTTTTTTTCTCTAGCTGAGTTCCAGGCGAATTACGCACCCGTCCAGATGGATCTATCAGCTCTCATTCCTGCGGATCCGCCACGTTACTATGGGGATCCAAGACAGAGTCGTGCTTTTGTGGAGCAATGCATGCTACACTTCAAGGCTTACCCTCTCTATTTTCCTTCCGATTGGGCTAAAGTGGCCTTTATGATTGACTACCTAGCGGGTGATGCCTTGAAATGGGTCACCCCCCTATGGGAAGCATGGGATCCTGTCGTCCTTGACCTGCAGGCCTTCCTGGTGGCCTTTCGTTTGGTCTTCGAGGACCCTAACCCTGAAGCCCCTGCTGAAGCTTTACTTCCCAATATCCCGGAGCAGCCCCGACGGGTAATGTGTGTGGGTAGCGCACTAGTCCTCCTGCCCGAAGAGACTACTGCCCACCCAGAATCCAGACAGGATGACTACGCTCTCCGGAATACTTCTCACAATCTCAAGAGGCAGTCCAGACGTGTTAGGCGTAGAGGCAAGCCGTCACGCCAGGGTCTGTTCTCCCAAAGACCTCCTGATTCCAACCTTGAGGTTCCTGCTGAAGCTTCATTTCCCGGTATCCCGGAGCAGCCCCGACGGGTAATGTACATGGGTAGCGCACCTGTTCTCCTGCCTGAAGAGACTACTGCCTACCCAGAATCAACACAGGAGGACTTCCTGCATCCGGTATCTGATGCTTCACCCACTTTAACCGGTGAGCCTGTCCAAGGGTACTCTGAAGCAGTGATTACCTCCGAGTCTGTGCATCTCTGCTACCTGGCGGAGGACCCCCTGTTGCCTCCTGAATCCTCCGGGATACCACCTGATGACAAATGGAGAGAGACTTCCCTACACCCGGTACCCGATACTTCGTCCGCTCCGTCCTGTGAGCCTGACAATGGGTACCTCAAAGCGGTAGTTAATCCCGAGTCTCTATACCCCTCCGACCAGGCGGAGGACCTCCAGTTGTCTCCAGAGCCCTTCGGGGTGCTACCTGGTAGCGAATGGACAGAGCCTTCCCTATACTCTGTACCTGATACTTCGTCCAGTGAGTCCGACCTAGTGTACTCCGAAGCAGAGGTTATCCCCGAGTCTCTACACCCCTCCGACCAGGCGGAGGACCTCCAGTTGTCTCCTGAACCCTTCGGGGTGCTACCTAATAGCGAATGGACAGAGACTCTCCTATACTCGGTACCTGATACCTCGGTCGCTTCGTCCAGTGAGTCCAACCTAGTGTACTCCGAAGCAGAGGTTACTCCCGAGTCTCTACACCTCTCCGATCGGGCGGAGGACCTCCAGTTGTCTCCAGAACCCTTTGGGGTGCTACTTGGTAGCGAATGGACAGATCCTTCCTTATACTCTGTACCTGATACCTCGCCCACTTCGTCCAGTGAGTCCGACCTAGTGTACTCCGAAGCAGAGGTTATCCCCGAGTCTCTATACCCCTCCGACCAGGCGGAGGAGCTCCAGTTGTCTCCTGAACCCTTCGGGGTGCTACCTGATAACGAATGGACAGGTACTCTCCTATACTCAGTACCTGATACCTCGCCCGCTTCATCCAGCGAGTCCGACCTAGTGTACTCTGAAGCAGAGGTTACCCCCGAGTCTCTACACCCCTCCGACCAGGCGGAGGACCTCCAGTTGTCTCTTGAACCCTTTGGGGTGCTACCTGATAACGAATGGACAGGTACTCTTCTATATTCGGTACCTGATACCTCGCCCGCTTCATCCAGCGAGACCGACCTAGTGTACTCCGAAGCAGAGGTTACCCCCGAGTCTCTGCACTATTCCAACCCGGCGGAGGACCCCCAGTTGTTTTCTGAATCCTCCTGGGTACCACCAGATAACAAGGTAACGGGGACTTTTCTACACCTTGTACCTGATACTTCGCCCATTTCATCCTGTGAGTTTGACAAGATGTACCCCGAAGCAGAGGTTACCCCCGAGTCTCTGCACTCCTCCAACCCGGCGGAGGACTTCCAGTTGTCTCCTGAACCCTCTGGGCTGCTACCTGATAATAAGTGGAGAGAGACTTCCTTGTGTGCTGTTCCTGGTACTCCACCCGTTTCGTCTGTTGCTGAGGATGGCTGGATAGGAGGTAGCATCCTAGCTACCCAGATGAGACCAGTTTCTCCAGTGGACAGTGGAAGTGATCTCCTTGAAGTAAAGGATTGGCCCTCGAATTCCCTGCAGAACATTCTGGCAGGCCTGAAGAAGAGGGGGCGTAAGGGGGGGGGGGGTACTGTAACATACCTGGCGGCGTCCTTGCATAGTGGTCCATCTCCCACTGTGCAAGAGCGCGCACTTGATCTCCAGTCCAGGGTGTCTCTCTGGCTTCCCTCCATGCTGTCTGTTTGCTTCTGTGTCTGCTGCTTAAGGGCGGCGCCCGATCACTTCCTGCTTTTTGTACCTGCTGCAGGCACACCCCTTGTGCGTCCTCAGCCTATTGCTGTCTATCACCTGGTATTTAAACCAGCTGCCCCAATTAACTGATGCCTGAGCATCTTGCCCTGTCAGTTGGCTTTTGTCTCTGACATGCCAGGTCCTGTCTATGTTACCAGTCTTGCAGTATCTGTTTCCATGTCTGTACTGTGTCCTATCTGTGTACCTTAACCTGCAGTCTGTACTCGTTCCTTGCCTGTTTGTTCCGCCTTCCTGGAGGCTGTATTTCCAGGCCAGTCTGAACACGCTCCTTGCCTGTTCGTCCCGCCTCTCTGGGGGCCGTATTCCCAGACCCGCTCCTGTATCCCGCTGCAGTGTCGGTCTCCTCCGTACACTCAGTTCCAGTCTGAACTCTCTCCTATCTTTTACCTGTTTTTTCTCTATGTCCGTTCCTTTCCTTTTTCTGCAGAGTCTGTACTCGTGCCTAACTCCTGCTCATTGTCACTGTACTTCCGTTTGTGAGTTTGTGGTCCACTCGCTACTTCTCTGCAAGTACCCTGTGGGTATCTGGTTCTGCCTTTCTCTTCTAGTCTGTTCTGTGTGAACAGAGCCTTGTCCACCGCTTCTGCGGTTTTCGCTTTGCTCAGCTCTGTCCACCGCGTCTGCGGTTTTCGCTTTGCTCAGCTCTGTCCACCGCGTCTGCGGTTTTCGCTTTGCCCAGCTCTGTCCACCGCGTCTGCGGTTTTCGCTTTGCTCAGCTCTGTCCACCGCGTCTGCGGTTTTCGCTTTGCTCAGCTCTGTCCACCGCGTCTGCGGTTTTCGCTTTGCTCAGCTCTGTCCACCGCGTCTGCGGTTTTCGCTTTGCTCAGCTCTGTCCACCGCGTCTGCGGTATTCGCTTTGCTCAGCTCTGTCCACCGCGTCTGCGGTTTTCGCTTTGCTCAGCTCTGTACACCGCGTCTGCGGTTTTCGCTTTGCTCAGCTCTGTCCACCGCGTCTGCGGTTTTCGCTTTGCTCAGCTCTGTCCACCGCGTCTGCGGTTTTCGCTTTGCTCAGCTCTGTCCACCGCGTCTGCTGTTTTCGCTTTGCTCAGCTCTGTCCGCCGCGTCTGCGGTTTTCGCTTTGCTCAGCTCTGTTCGCCGCGTCTGCGGTTTTCGCTTTGCTCAGCTCTGTCCGCCGCGTCTGCGGTTTTCGCTTTGCTCTGCTCTGTCCACCGCGTCTGCGGTTTTCGCTTTGCTTAGCTCTGTCCACCGCGTCTGCGGTTTCGCTTTGCTCGGCCCTGTCCACCGCGTCTGCGGTTTCGCTTTGCTCAGCTCTGTCCACCGCGTCTGCGGTTTTCGCTTTGCTCAGCTCTGTCCACCGCGTCTGCGGTTTTCGCTTTGCTCAGCTCTGTCCACCGCGTCTGCGGTTTTCGCTTTGCTCAGCTCTGTCCACCCCGTCTGCGGTTTACGCTTTGCTCGGCCCTGTCCACCGCATCTGCGGTTTCGAATTTGTCTCCCAGTCTGTACTGGACCCTACCCAGCCTGCGCTCTAGTCTGCCTGTCTCTGTATTCCCCGGTGTGGGTCAACAGCCGTGTCCGGAGTCTGACCTGGAGTAGACCCTGGTTCCTCTGCTCGGTTCCTCTCTGGTGCACTGGCGTCGTATGCCGTCGTGCGACCTTGGTCGGATCGGGCAGATACTTAGTTACGCCCCTCCAGGCACTCTCCGGTTCATGGCACAGTGGAATCACTACATAAACACGCACACGCCAGTCAGTCTGGGCGTGTGCATTACACTAGAGACTCTAATGTACTTGTGTTGTTGCTCAGTTGTGCAGCTGGGTCTCCCACTTCTCTTTCTACTCTGGTTAGAGCCTGTTTGTGCTCTCCTCTGAAGGGAGTAGTACACACCGTTGTAGGAAATCTTCAGTTTTTTGGCAAGGTCTCGCATGGAATAGCCTTCATTTCTAAGAACAAGAATAGACTGACGAGTTTCACATGAAAGTTGTTTTTTTCTGTCCATTTTGAGAGTTTCATAGAACAAACAAATGTAATGCTCCAGATTCTCAACTAGCTCAAAGGAAGGTCAATTTTACAGCTTCTCAAATCAGCCAAACCATTTTCAGCTGGGCTAACACACTTGTGCAAGGGTTTTCTCAACATCCATTAGCCTTCTTACACAGTTAGCAAACTCAATGTACCATTAAAACACTGGAGTGGTGGTTGTTGGAAATGGGCCTCTATACACCTATGTAGATATTGCAATAAAAACAAGACGTTTGCAGCTAGAATAGTCATTTACCACATTAACAATGTATAGAGTGTATTTCTGATTCATTTAATGTTAGCTGCATTGAAAAAAAATGTGCTTTTCTTTCAAAAAGAATGAAATTTCTAAATGACCCCAAACTTTTGAACGGTAGTGTATATAATAAGTACAGTGACAGTGTTGGTTACTGTACTTGTTATTTAATGTTAAAATAAAGGATTCATATTAAAAAAACTTGTGTTTTCATGCACCCGTCTCTTTTAACCCCTTTACAACCCAAGGTGGTTTGCACATTAATGACCAGGCCAATTTTTACAATTCTGACCACTGTCAATTTATGAGGTAATTACTCTGGAATGCTTCAACAGATCCCCCTGATTCTAAGACGGTTTTTTCGTGACATAATGTACTTCATGATAGTGGTAAAATTTCTTCGATATCACTTGCGTTTATTTGTGAAAAAAATGGAATTTTGGCAAAAATTTTGAAAATTTAGAAATTTTCAAAATTTTAATTTTTATGCCCTTAAATCAGAGAGATATGTCACACAAAATAGTTAATAAATAACATTTCTCACATGTCTACTTTACATCAGCACAATTTTGCAACCAATATTTTTTTTATTGGGGAGCTATAAAGGTTAAAAGTTGACCAGCGATTTCTCATTTTTCCAACAAAAATTTTGAAAACCATTTTTTTAGGGATCACATCATATTTAAAGTCACTTTGAGGGGTCTTTATGAAAGAAAATACCCAAAAGTGACACCATTCTAAAAGCTGCACCCCTCAAAGTGCTCAAAACTACATTCAAGAACTTTATTAACCCTTCAGGTGCTTCACAGGAATTTTTGGAATGTGGAAGAAAAAAATTAACTTTTAACTTTTTTCACAAAAATGTTGTTTTAGACCCCATTTTTTTTATTTTCGCAGGGGTAAAAGGAAAAAATGAACCCCAAAATTTGTTGTGCAGTTTCTCCTGAGTAAGCAAATACCCCATATGTGGGGGAAAACCACTGTTTGGGCGCACGGCAGGGTTCGGAAAGGAAGGAGCGCCATTTGACTTTTTGAATGTAAAATTTGCTTTAATAATCAGTGGACGCCATGTTGCATTTGGGGAGCCCCTGATGTGCCTAAACAGTGGAAACCCCCCACAAGTGACACCATTTTGGAAACTAGACCCCTCAGGCAACTTTTCTAGATGTGTGGTGAGCACCTTGAACCCCCAGGTGCTTCACAGAAGTTGATAACATTGAGCCGTAAAAATAAAATTTTCACATTTTTCCCTAAAAAATGTTTTTCAGCCACCACTTTTGCATTTTCATAAGGGTAGCAGGAGAAATTGCACCATGCAGTTTGTTGTGCAATTTCTCCTGAGTTAGCATATACCCCATGTGTGGGGTAAAACCACTGTTTGGGAGCGCGGCAGGGTTCGGAAGGGAAGGAGCGCCATTTGACTTTTTGATTGTAAAATTTGCTTGAATAATTAGCGGATGTGCCCCTGATGTGCCTAAACAATGGAAACTCCCCACAAGTGACACCATTTTGGAAACTAGACCCCTCAGGGAACTTATCTAGATGTGTGGTGAGCACCTTGACCCCCCAAGTTCTTTACAGAAGTTTATAACATGGAGACGTGAAAATAAAAAAATAAAACTTTTTCCACAAAAATGATGTTTTAACCCCATTTTTTTTATTTTTACAAGAGTAAGAGGAGAAAATGGACCCCAAAAAATTTGTGCAATTTCTCCTGAGTACGCCAATACCCCATATGAGGGGAAAATACAGTGTTTGGGCGCACGGCAGAGTTCAGAAGGGAAAGAGTAGTGTTGAGCCACCCCCGTAGTGTTCGAGTTCGGTTCGGTTCGTCGAACACCCGTGTGTTCGCCGAACTGTTCGTCGAACTGTTCGTCGAACACCTTCGAACACCATTAAAACCAATGGCAGGCAAACAAAAACACATAGAAACACATAGAAAACACCTTCAAAGGTGTCCAAAAGCTGACAAACTGCTCAGAAGAAACAACTAACACATGGAAAAGTGACAAGTACATATAGTCATGCGAAAAGAAAAGAGGTGGAGGAGTAAAAGGAGGGGGAGACACAGATATAGGCATGTCATGCCCTTCTAAAATCCAAAAAGTGAGAAGCCGACACGTTCAGTCCGCTCCTGCCCGTGCCACCTCTGCATCGCCGGGTTTGTGCCAGAGCCGCGGTGAACCCTGACGGCCAGCCCCCCTCTCCCAATACTGGTGCCTGTCCGCTGGTGGGTCGAGCGAGCCCCCCTGTGGTGGAGGCAGCTCTAAGCTTTTTAATTTAAATAGTCTCTCTAATTTGGATGAATACACTTTAAATCCATTTACAAGGATCTATTGGAGGGCAAGTCTCATGCCAGCAGCCGCGTAATTCCAGCTCCAGTAGCGTCCACTAAAGCTGCTGCAGTTAAAAAGCTTTTATAAGGATCGAGCTCGGCTGTCCACCGCAAGGCATCCTACTGCCAGTTCCAGCCCCTATGCCTTGGGGTGCCTCCTGATGCTCTTCACTGAGTATCCCGTGGTCCCGAAGCATTTCCTTTGAAAAAATTAAGTGTCCAAACTACAGGTGGTGTAGCTTGCTTAACAGCCGGGATAATCCGCTGACTAGCAGACACTGCTACTAGGCACAAAGTATTTCCTGGGCTAGATGCATTTAAAAATTTGTAATTAGATACTCTCGTTGGATGCTGAGAAAGCATTCCATAGAGTCTCCTGGCACGCCATATATGATTCTCATAAAAAGCTTGGGGTAGGGGTCTAGGGGACCCTTTTATAGCCAAAATCACGGCCCTGTATCGCAATACGTCACCTAGGCTGAAGATAAATGGAACTGTAGCACCCTGAGGGCTCGGTTGCTACAGACGTATTGCACCTCACCCAGAGGTGTGATATCTCACTCTCAGGTAAGGATGGAGTGTGGATCAGGACCCGACACCTGCATGCATTACACCACATTGCCGTGGGGCAGGGCGACCAATATGCCCCTGAGATGGGTACGACAGTCCCTGTCCCTGGCTGGAGTGGGGGGAGGGAACACTGAGGAAGGGGAACCCTGTAGTGCAGGAGCAGGGAGGAAGCAGTTCCTGGGTGCATTGAGAAGGGAGTATAAAAGGTGGGCACCATCTTAGTTCAGTGCAGAGAAGTCTGAGCAGAAGTGGCAGGGAGCAGGGGCTCTGCATGAGCTCTGCTCCGGAGGCGGGCCTAGTAACAGAGGTCCAGGCCTGGAAGAGGGAGAAGGAAGGAAGAGGAGCGGAGAAGGCTCCAGGAACGAGGAACGAAGGGATCCCAGGGGTGCGGACGGGCGAGTCGCCACCGCACGCCCGAATCCACCTGCGTGGAGGGGTCAGGCCAAAGGGGGAGACCGGTCCCCGAAACTAGTGGAGGCAGGAAACGACCCTCAGCTAGAAACAGGAGGCTGTGACATTTTATGTGGCGCAGCCCCTCGCTACACCCGCTAGGAAGGCACCACATAGGGTCAGGGAAACTGGCGCCAAGTTTACCAAGAGGAGGCCCGAGGCAGCCGGACAGAAGGGTTGGTAAGAAGGGCCAGACAAATTACACACAAAGGGGGTCCTGTGAAGCGCTCCAAAGTTATCTGGGAGTTGTCTTAGCCCCTCACCTGGTGAGCACAGTACGACGTGGGCAGCCGTTACCTGCAGACGTGGGCAGCCGTTACCTGCAGACGTGGTCTGGATAATAAGAACTGTGAGTAAAGGCCCTGGACTGCATCACTGACTCCGTGTCGTTACTGCTGCTGCCCTGCACCATCACCCCCATCCTCCGCATACACTGCCCTGAGGCTATACTCCTCCCGTGGGGAGTTATGCTACGCTCTGCTGCACTCACAACACCAGCCTCAGCGGTCTGCCCTGGAGCGGCAGTTCACTCTGACCGCAATCCACGGGTGGCGTGGTCGGACATTTAAACATCAAAACCACATAAATAGTTCCGCCACTGGTTTGACCGCCCTGAGCCACGGAACCGGGTCGCCGCCACGGAGACTACAACCACCAGCATCCACCAAAAATAGTCCGGCTCCGGGTGTCCCAAGCCCAGGGGGCACGTCAGAACATTTTCATCACCTTTCACAATCACCAATGGGACAAGGCAGGGATGTTCTCTGTCCCCTCTCTTATACATCCTAGTGATGGAGCACCTGCTCTCATCAATTCGCCATAACCCCAATATTAGGTGGATTGAGGTGGGAGGCACCGAGTACAAGTGCTCTCTATTTGCTGATGATGTCCTAGTATATATCACTCAATCACATATATCCATCCATGCTGTTATGGCTGAAATAGATCACTTTGTTACATGGTCAAATTTTAAAATCAATGCAGCGAAGTCTGAGGCCCTCGATGTCTCCCTCCCCAAATCCATATAGGATTCCATCCAGTCCAACTTTCCCCTTTGCCTGGCCCTCACAGGGTATCAAATACTTAGGAATTCCTATTCATAGAGACCTCTCCCATCTATGTTATCTTAATTTTGGGCCCTTTATTGAACAACTCCATACAGACCACGGTTGGCAAGTTAGAACTGTAAGATTCACTACGTGAACCACTGGTGTTTTGTGGAAAAGCACATGTACACTGTGTTCCAAATTATTATGCAAAAAGTGTTTAGGAGTGATAAGGGAAGAATTTGTTTGTTTGTCAGTTAAACTCATTGATGGTGATGTGTGTCAGGGCTCTTTATATCACTGTAAGCAATTGCAGACACCTGTGCTAATTAGTTTGGCAGGTGTGTCCAATGAAAGGCAAGACTACTTAAGACTACTTAAGAAGGCTGTCTCACATTATTAAGCAGCCTACATTTTCTGCCAAAATGGGAAAGAAAAAGGATGTGTCGGCTGCTGAGAAGCAACAAATTGTGGAGTGTTTAGGTCAAGGCATGACTACAATCAACATTGTGCGATGATCAGGATGAAGTGTCTTGGCAATCAAGAAGTATGTAGCTGATTCACAGTACACACGTGTGCGTGCTGATAAGGGCAAATTGAGGACTCTTTCCTACAGGCAATTACGTCAGCGGCAAAAAAGCCTTGTCATAGCAGCAGACAAGTTTTTGAAGCTGCTGGTGCCTCCAACGTCCCCCGAACAACAAGATGCAGGGTCCTTCAGAGGTTTGCAGCTGTGCATACGCCATCCTGTCGACCTCCTCTATCCACTTCACACAAGCAGAAACGGCTCCAGTGGGCCAAACATTACATGAAGACTGATTTCAAAACTGTTTTGTTCACGGATGAGTGCCGTGCAGCGCTCGATGGTCCAGATGGATGGAGTGGAGGATGGCTGTTTGATGGACACCCCACGCAAGCACGGCTACAGCGCCAACAAGGAGGAGGTGGAGTAATGTTTTGGGCTGGAATCATGGGGAGAGAGATTGTCAGCCCCTTTAGGATCCCTGAAGGCGCTAAAGATGAACTCCATAATGTATGTGGATTTTCTCAAACAGCACTTCCTGCCATGGTTCAAGAAGAAGAACCGTGTATTTCACAGCAAGATCATTTTTCTGCATGATAATGCACCATCTCATGCTGCACATAAAACATCTGCATCTCTGGCTGATATGGGCATAAAAGGGGACAAACTTATGGTGTGACCCCCATGCTCCCCTGACCTCTACCCCATTCAGAACCTTTGGAGCATCATTAAAAGGAGTGTCTATGATGGCGGGAGGCAGTTCACATCTAAGCAACAGCTCTGGGAGGGTATTCTGTCCTCATGCAAAACAATTGAAGCAGAAACCATCCAAAACCTGACAAATTCAATGGACGAGAGAGTTCAGAAGCTCCTTTCGAACAAGGGGTCCTATGTGAAAATGTAACATCACCTAGAATAAAGTTTTGAGTTGAAAACTGTTTGATTTCAGTTTCTAACAACCTGCTAATGCTTATAATTTCAAAAATGACCATTTTTTTGGTCTTTATTAAAATGAAAAGGTTGATCGAAAAGTTTGGGGGATCTAAGAGTGTGGCAACCCAGTAGTCATGATTACTTCGAATTCTGACAATATGAGGGTCATGCTGCAGGTAGTGCAGCAAGAAGGCACTTATGTGTCTTGCGCATCTCGGAGCCCCAAAATTATTTTCCGGGCTAGATGCAGCTAAAAATTATTATTAATTTTAAATCTGGTGAAGCTTTAGTATAGATGGCCTAATAGGATCAGTGCTGCACACTGCTACAAAGCCCAAATTATTTTCCAGTCAAGATACAGATAAACATGATTAGTAATTTTAAATCTGGTGGAGCTTATTATAGATGGCCTAATAGAATCAGTGCTGCACATTGCTACAAAGCCCAAATTATTTTCCAGCCAAGATACAGATAAACATGATTAGTAATTTGAAAGCTTAAAACGGTTGATAGGGTGATTTTAACCAATCATCAAGCTTTTACTCTCCCCAGGATGACACAGGGGTAGAAAAGTCGTTTCGGATCCATGATTTGTTCATCTTTATGAACGTGAGTCTGTCTACATTATCAGTGGAGAGCCGCGTGCGCTTATCTGTCAGCACACCACCAGCAGCGCTGAACACACGTTCAGACAGAACGCTGGCTGCGGGGCATGACAAGATCTCCAAGGCGTAAGTGGCTAGCTCCGGCCATTTATCCAGATTGGAAGCCCAAAAAGAGCAAGGGTCCAGTGACACAGTCATGGCTTCAATGTTTACTTGGAGATACTCCTGTACCATCGTCTCTAGGCGTTGACTATGTGTCAGACTTCTTGTCTCCTGTGGCCTTGCAAAGGATGGGCTAAAAAAGTGGTGAAATGATTCCGCAAAATTGATGTTACCAGCAGATACTGTGGTTCTGTTACGGTTTGAGTGCTGAACACTTGACGGTCCCACGGTTGGCAAGTTGGAACTGTGAGATTCTCTACGTGCACCACTGGTATTTTGTGGAAAAGCACATGTAAGATTCTGCAACATTCTCTGCTGATAGTCCTGCATGCGTGCATCCCTTTCTATGGCAGGAATAATTTCTGCAAATTTACTTTTGTACCGGGGATCTAACAGTGTGGCAACCCAGTAGTCAGGATTATTTCTAATTCTCACAATTCGAGGGTCATGTTGCAGGTAGTGCAGCAAGAAGGCACTCATGTGTGTTGCGCATCCAGGAGCACCAAGTCCCTGTTGTGTTGGTGGCGAGGTAACAATCATGCTTCCTTCCTCTGTCCTCTCCCCCCAACCTCGCACAACAGAAATGTGATCAAGGTCTCCCTCATCTGATGAGTCTTCCATCAATTCGTCCTCCACTTCTTCCTGGGCTCCTGCACCTTCCTCACTAGTTTGGCTGCTACCATGCGCCCTGGTAAAACCATCTCCCCCACCCTCACATGCCTGCCGCCTTGGTGCTGCCGACCGTCTGGACCTTGCAGATGTTAGCCCTTCCGCATACAACTCCTCCTCCTCTACTTCCTCCACCTCCTCTTGTGCCACCACCTGACTCCGAATTCTGTTTAACATGTGCTCCAGCATGTAAATCACCGGAATAGTCATGCTGATAATGGCATCGTCAGCACTAAACATCTTCGTCGCCATTTCAAAACTGTGCAGAAGGGTGCATAGGTCCCTGATCTGAGACCACTCCTCCAGTGTGATTTGCCCCACCTCTGGATCTCGTTGGCCCAGGCTATACGTCAGAACGTATTGCACCAGGGCTTGTCGGTGCTGCCACAGTCGCTGCAACAGTGCAGAGTTGAATTCCACCAGGTAGGCACATCGCATTTTAGCCGGTGAAGTGGCAGGCCCAACGACTTCTGTAGAGATGTAAGTCGCTGAGCTGCGGGATGCGAACGGCAGAAGTGAGCACACAGCGACCGTGCCCTCTGCAGAAGGCCATCTAGTCTGGGATAGTGGGCTAAAAATTGCTGGACAACCAGGTTCAACACGTGAGCCATACATGGCACGTGTGTGACATTGCCCCGGCGAAGGGCCGCACCCAGGTTTGCAGCATTGTCGCACACGGTCTTCCCTGGTTTCAGGTCCAGTGGAGACAACCATTCATGAAATTGGTTCTCCAGAGCTGACCACAACTCCTCAGCTGTGTGACTCACATTTCCCAGACATTTCAATGTAAAAACCGTCTGATGACGTTGAGCCCTACTGCCAGCATAGTAAGGAGGTGTGCAGGATCCCTTCTGCGCAGTTAGAAAGCTTGTGGCATGACCAGACAGGCTTTGGGTGCAGGTGGAAGACCGAGAGGAGGTTGAGGAGGCAGAAGCAGTGGAGGAACATTGACATAAAGAGGATTGACGCACAACTTGTGGGGACGGCAAGACTTGGACAGCAGCCCCTTGTCCTGCTGTCACCATAGTTACCCAGTGCCCAGTCAGTGACATGTAACGCCCCTGTCCATGCCTACTCGTCCAAGTGTCTGTGGTGAAATGGACCCTGTCACACACAGAGTTTCTCAAAGAAGCGGTGATGTTGTGTGCGACATGCTGGTGGAGCGCAGGCACACCTTTCTTTGAGAAGTATTGCCGACTGGGCATCTGGTACTGGGGCACTGCGACGGACATAAGGTCTCGAAAATCCTCTGTGTCCACCAGGTGGAAAGGCAGCATTTCTGTAGCCAAGAGCTTGCAGATGGTGAAATTCAACCTCTTAGCTTTCTCATGGCTAGGAGGAAATGGTCTTTTACTTGTCCACATCTGAGGGACCGAGGGCTGGCTATTGTGCTTAGACGGGTTTGATAAGGGTGTCCCCGGCAAACTGCCGGTCTGTGAGGAAGATGCAGGCGGACATGTTAGGTTGCCTTGATCCAAAGGTGGTGCTATCGATGTCGGACAGCGCTCAACACCAGCTGGTGTTACCACCTCCAAAGAAAATGATGACCTACCAATCACGCTGGCTGTTGCGGGTAAAGAGGTGGCAGGTCTGCGCCCCAAAACAGGTGTGACTGCTGTCCCCCCAGTCACAGAGGATGAAGAGGCCGCGGATGCACAAGATATGGCAGACGGTGGTTGGCCCGGCCGGCTAGGCCGCATTGTAGCACACTGAGCTTCCCACTGCAACTTATGCTTCATGTCCATGTGCCGGTTCATGCATGAAGTACTCAAACTATGTATTTTTTGGCCTCTACTTAGCTTTTGCTGACAAATGTTACAGATAACACGAGTTGGGTCATCTTTATCGATCTGAAAAAATGCCCAGGCTATGCAAGGCTTAGCACCCATGCGACCTGAAGAGCCACCACGACTAGTGGTGAGAGGCAGAGTTGTGTTTGAGGATGCAGTTGTTGACGTGCTTCCAGTACTACGTCTCTGTCCAGGAAGGCGCAACCTGACCTCGTCGTCACTAGCATCTTCCTCCACCACCTCTGCTGACCTCATCTCTTGGCTGACTGTGGGTTGACAGTAAGTGGGATCTCCAACCTCATCATCATCACCCTGTGCGTTATCACACCCGTCGTCCTCAGAGCCAACCTGTTCCTGCCCTGACAAAAAACTAAAGTTGTCGCTCCAATCAGGTATTTGAGTCTTATCATCGTCTTCCTCATTGTCTCCACCAACAGGAGTTACAGTTTGGGAATGAGGGTCTACATTATGGTCAGAACCTTCTGCGTCTGGTCCTGGATCCGACTCATAAAGATTCTGGGCATCAGTGCAGATCATTTCCTCGTCTGGATTCACAGAAGCGCTGGAGTCGACCTCTGATTCCCAGGCTATAGTATGAGTAAACAGCTCTGCAGACTCAACCATCTGTTCTACCTCATACTCAGACGGGCAGCTGGAGATTTGGGAGCTGTGAGGAAGCAAGTGCGATTGGGGTGACACCTTTGAGGACTGGAGTATTTGTGATGTTGAAGTTGATGTGGAGGAGAACCCACTTAAAGGAGCACTTGATATCCGTTGAAGCACCTGCTGTTTTTGTGCCTCATCTGGAATTTGTAGCGATTGGCGTGGCCGTAAGAAAGGGATCTTATCACATTGTCCACTAAAAGAAGTAGACATTTTAGTTTGGCTGGAAGATGGTCTTTCTTCTGCAGATGTTACTGTTGCTTTAACACCTACCCCACGGACACAACCTTTTTTCCCCTTCCCAACACGCCTATTCCCCTTTCCACCAGCAGCAGGCCTTTTTCCACTCATTTTGGTGGTTAACTAATTCACAACTCTGGAGTTGTTTGCACAAAAAAACAATGGATGGTAACCGAGCAGAGCTGAGTGGCCAAACTGTGGTATTAGGACAAAACTATTGGCTGGGTTAGATGCAGAAAAAAATTATATTCAATTTGCAACCTGATGGAGGTCAGTATAGATGGACTAATAGAGATAGTCCCACACACTGCTAGAAGGCCAAATATTTTTTCAGAGCTAGATGCAGATAAAAATTATTTTTAATTTGCAACCTGATGGAGGTCAGTATAGATGGACTAATAGAGAAAGTCCCACACACTGCTAGAAGGCCAAATATTTTTTCAGAGCTAGATGCAGATAAAAATTATTTTTAATTTGCAACTTGATGGAGGTCAGTATAGATGGACTAATAGAGAAAGTCCCACACACTGCTAGAAGGCCAAATATTTTTTCAGAGCTAGATGCAGATAAAAATTATATTCAATTTGCAACCTGATGGAGGTCAGTATAGATGGACTAATAGAACAAGTCCCACACACAGCTAGAAGCCCAAATATTTTTTCAGAGGTACTGTAGATGCAGATAAAAATTATTTTTAATTTGCAACCTGATGGAGGTCAATATAGATGGACTAATAGAGAAAGTCCCACACACTGCTAGAAGGAAAAATATTTTTTCAGAGCTAGATGCAGATAAAAATTATTTTTAATTTGCACCCTGATGGAGGTCAGTATAGATGGACTAATAGAGAAAGTCCCACACAATGCTAGAAGGCCAAATATTTTTTCAGAGCTAGATGCAGATAAAAATTATTTTTAATTTGCAACCTGATGGAGGTCAGTATAGATGGACTAATAGAGAAAGTCCCACACACTGCTAGAAGGCCAAATATTTTTTCAGAGCTAGATGCAGATAAAAATTATATTCAATTTGCAACCTGATGGAGGTCAGTATAGATGGCTAATAGAACAAGTCCCACACACAGCTAGAAGCCCACATATTTTTTCAGAGGTACTGTAGATGCAGATAAAAATTATTTTTAATTTGCAACCTGATGGAGGTCAGTATAGATGGACTAATAGAGAAAGTCCTACACACTGCTAGAAGGCCAAATATTTTTTCAGAGCTAGATGCAGAAAAAAATTATATTCAGTTTGCAACCTGATGGAGGTCAGTATAGATGGACTAATAGAGAAAGTCCCACACACTGCTAGAAGGCCAAATATTTTTTCAGAGCTAGATGCAGATAAAAATTATTTTTAATTTGCAACCTGATGGAGGTCAGTATAGATGGACTAATAGAGAAAGTCCCACACACTGCTAGAAGGCCAAATATTTTTTCAGAGCTAGATGCAGATAAAAATTATATTCAATTTGCAACCTGATGGAGGTCAATATAGATGTACTAATAGAACAAGTCCCACACACAGCTAGAAGCCCAAATATTTTTTCAGAGGTACTGTAGATGCAGATAAAAATTATTTTTAATTTGCAACCTGATGGAGGTCAGTATAGATGGACTAATAGAGAAAGTCCCACACACTGCTAGAAGGCCAAATATGTTTTCAGAGCTAGATGCAGATAAAAATTATATTCAATTTGCAACCTGATGGAGGTCAGTAGAGATGGATTAATAGAACAAGTCCCACACACAACTAGAAGCCCAAATATTTTTTCAGAGGTACTGTAGATGCAGATAAAAATTATTTTTAATTTGCAACCTGATGAAGGTCAGTATAGATGGACTAATAGAGAAAGTCCCACACACTGCTAGAAGGCCAAATATTTTTTCAGAGCTAGATGCAGATAAAAATTATATTCAATTTGCAACCTGATGGAGGTCAATATAGATGGACTAATAGAACAAGTCCCACACACAGCTAGAAGCCCAAATATTTTTTCAGAGGTACTGTAGATGCAGATAAAAATTATTTTTAATTTGCAACCTGATGGAGGTCAGTATAGATGGACTAATAGAGAAAGTCCCACACACTGCTAGAAGGCCAAATATGTTTTCAGAGCTAGATGCAGATAAAAATTATATTCAATTTGCAACCTGATGGAGGTCAGTAGAGATGGATTAATAGAACAAGTCCCACACACAACTAGAAGCCCAAATATTTTTTCAGAGGTACTGTAGATGCAGATAAAAATTATTTTTAATTTGCAACCTGATGAAGGTCAGTATAGATGGACTAATAGAGAAAGTCCCACACACTGCTAGAAGGCCAAATATTTTTTCAGAGCTAGATGCAGAAAAAAATTATATTCAGTTTGCAACCTGATGGAGGTCAGTATAGATGGACTAATAGAGAAAGTCACACACACTGCTAGAAGGCCACATATTTTTTCAGAGGTAGATGCAGAAAAAAATATATTCAGTTTGCAACCTGATGGAGGTCTGTATAGATGGATTAATAGAACAAGTCCCACACACAGCTAGAAGCCCAATATTTTTTCAGAGGTAGATGCAGAAAAAAATATATTCAGTTTGCAACCTGATGGAGGTCAGTATAGATGGACTAATACAACAAGTCCCACACACAGCTAGAAGCCCAATATTTTTTCAGAGGTAGATGCAGAAAAAAATATATTCAGTTTGCAACCTGATGGAGGTCTGTATAGATGGACTAATACAACAAGTCCCACACACAGCTAGAAGCCCAATATTTTTTCAGAGGTAGATGCAGAAAAAAATATATTCAATTTGCAACCTGATGGAGGTCTGTATAGATGGATTAATAGAACAAGTCCCACACACAGCTAGAAGCCCAATATTTTTTCAGAGGTAGATGCAAAAAAAAATATATTCAGTTTGCAACCTGATGGAGGTCTGTATAGATGTATTAATAGAACAAGTCCCACACACAGCTAGAAGCCCAATATTTTTTCAGAGGTAGATGCAGAAAAAAATATATTCAGTTTGCAACCTGATGGAGGTCAGTATAGATGGACAAATACAACAAGTCCCACACACAGCTAGAAGCCCAATATTTTTTAAGAGGTAGATGCAGAAAAAAATATATTCAGTTTGCAACCTGATGGAGGTCTGTATAGATGGATTAATAGAGAAAGTCCCACACACTGCTAGAAGGCCAAATATTTTTTCAGAGCTAGATGCAGATAAAAATTATTTTTAATTTGCAACCTGATGGAGGTCAGTATAGATGGACTAATAGAGAAAGTCCCACACACTGCTAGAAGGCCAAATATTTTTTCAGAGCTAGATGCAGATAAAAATTATATTCAATTTGCAACCTGATGGAGGTCAGTATAGATGGACTAATAGAACAAGTCCCACACACAGCTAGAAGCCCAAATATTTTTTCAGAGGTACTGTAGATGCAGATAAAAAATATTTTTAATTTGCAACCTGATGGAGGTCAGTATAGATGGACTAATAGAGAAAGTCCCACACACTGCTAGAAGGCCAAATATTTTTTCAGAGCTAGATGCAGATAAAAATTATATTCAATTTGCAACCTGATGGAGATCAGTATAGATGGACTAATAGAACAAGTCCCACACACAACTAGAAGCCCAAATATTTTTTCAGAGGTACTGTAGATGCAGATAAAAATTATTTTTAATTTGCAACCTGATGGAGGTCAGTATAGATGGACTAATAGAGAAAGTCCCACACACTGCTAGAAGGCCAAATATTTTTTCAGAGCTAGATGCAGAAAAAAATTATATTCAGTTTGCAACCTGATGGAGGTCAGTATAGATGGACGAATAGAGAAAGTCCCACACACTGCTAGAAGGCCACATATTTTTTCAGAGGTAGATGCAGAAAAAAATATATTCAGTTTGCAACCTGAAGGAGGTCTGTATAGATGGATTAATATAACAAGTCCCACACACAGCTAGAAGCCCAATATTTTTTCAGAGGTAGATGCAGAAAAAAATATATTCAGTTTGCTACCTGATGGAGGTCAGTATAGATGGACTAATACAACAAGTCCCACACACAGCTAGAAGCCCAATATTTTTTCAGAGGTAGATGCAGAAAAAAATATATTCAGTTTGCAACCTGATGGAGGTCTGTATAGATGGATTAATAGAACAAGTCCCACACACAGCTAGAAGCCCAATATTTTTTCAGAGGTAGATGCAGAAAAAAATATATTCAGTTTGCAACCTGATGGAGGTCAGTATAGATGGACTAATACAACAAGTCCCACACACAGCTAGAAGCCCAATATTTTTTCAGAGGTAGATGCAGAAAAAAATATATTCAGTTTGCAACCTGATGGAGGTCTGTATAGATGGATTAATAGAACAAGTCCCACACACAGCTAGAACCCAATATATTTTCAGAAGTAGATGCAGAAAAAAATATATTCAGTTTGCAACCTGATGGAGGTCAGTATAGATGGACTAATACAACAAGTCCCACACACAGCTAGAAGCCCAATATTTTTTCAGAGCTAGATGCAGAAAAAAATTATATTCAATTTGCAACCTGATGGAGGTCAGTATAGATGGACTAGTAGAATGATGCTATGCCCAAAAGATTTTACTTCACTAGGTGCAGTAAAAAAATTGGTATTCTATACACAGGTGGTATATCTTGCAACACAGATAGGCTACTCCACTGACTAACACACTCTGCAATAGGCCAAAAAGGATTAGCTTTGCTAGATTCAGCCAAATGCTGTGAAAAAAACTTGCACAGCACTGGCACAGACCTGCCTGGCAAAAACTAATAGGAACTGATGTAACCTAGTCATGAAAAGGACTCCAATTACAATTAGTCTTTACTCCCACAATCTATCTATTTAAGAGCACAGACCTGCCTGATAAAAGTCGTAGGAAATGCTGAAACCTAGTCCTTAAAAGGACTGCAATCACAACTATTCCCTACTCCCAAGCTATCTGTAGATTTGTGCGAAAATTGGCTTGAAATTAACAAGGTATAGCGCACACAGCAACAGCGGTGCCGTCTAACACGCAGCTGCAGCAGTGAGAAAATGGTGGCGACGGGGAAAATGGCTTGGTCTTATAGGGCAAGGACATGTGACATACACTGCCAATGACACATGCCCTTGCTTGTGTGAAAAAAAGCACTTCGCTCCGTGTGTGCGCTGCTGATAGGCTGACAGATTGCACCTCCCCACTGTAAATGCGGGAAAGAGAAAAAAAAAATGGAGATCTTCATTGTTCCTGCAGAGATCCATCCCCTGCCCCTCCCCCCACCCCGCTGTACACTCAAACTGCGTATTAACATTAATTTTCATCATTACTGAGAAAAAATCCAGTTATGATTTTGGTGCACGAACAGTTATCGAACATAACCTCGAACAGCCGAATTTTTCTCAAATTGTTCGTGTTCGCCGAACGGCTCGAACACCGCCCAAAACAGCTCGAATTTGAGATTGGCGAACAGTTCGAGTAGAACAACGCTCATCTCTAGGAAAGAGCACTGTGTGACTTTTTGGACGCAAAATTGGCTAGAATCGAGAGCGGACACCATGTCGCGTTTGGAGAGCCCCTGATGTGCCTAAATAGTTGAAAACCCCCACAAGTGACCCCATTTTGGAAACTACACCCCTCAAGGATTTTATCAAGGGGTATAGTGAACATTTTGAACCCAGAGGTACGACACAGAATTTGATGACATTAGGTCATCATATTGAATAAGTTGTCATTAGTCTTGAGCACAAGTGCTCGCTACTTGAGTTTGCATCGGGTACTTAGGTATGCACCATGTATCATGGGTGCTCAAGTGAAATCCTCGAGTCCCCGCCCACATGTTTCACGGTTATTAGACACCCCCAAAAAAACATGCGGGGATCGCTCGTGCATGGCAGTCAATCCCCGCGAGGTTTTTTTGGCCGCGAAGCATATGGGGCGGAGACTCGAGCACCCGCAATACTCAATGCATACCCGAGCACCCGATGTAAACTCAAGCAGCGAGCACTTGCATTCAACACTAGTTGCCATATCGTCATCTTTTTTTTTTTTTTTTACTTTTGAAAAAAAAAACAACCCTAACCCCAACCCTAACATTAGCACAACCCTAACCCCAACCCCAGCCGTAGCGTTTATTTTTTACGCCGTTCCTAGTGCGGTATAAGTGATTAGACGACCTTATTCTTCAGGTCGGTGCGACTACAGAGATACCAGAATGATATCGGGGTTTTATGATTGACAGCTGTCACACACTAAAAGACACATATTTTGTAAAATCTAGTTTTTGCATCGCCATATTTTGAGAGCTATAATTTTTACATATTTTGACCCGACAGAGTCATGTGATGGCTTGTTTTTTGCGGAATTGACGTTTTTATTGGTGCCATTTTCAGGCACGTGACATTTTTTGATCGCTTTCTATTCCAGCCTTTGGGAGGCAGAATAAACAAAAAACCAACAATTCAGGAACTGTTTTTTTTTTTTTTTTTTATTCTACTCCGCGTGTGGTAAAATTGATAAGGTAGCTTTATCCTTCGGGTCAGTTAGTTTACAGCGGTACCACATTTATATAGTTTTTCTATGTTTTGGCGCTTTTACACAATAAAAGCTATTTTATAGAAAAAATTATTATTTTTTTTGCATCGCTTAATTCTGAGAGCTATAACTTTTTGATTTTTCGGATGATGGAGCTGTGTCATGGCTTGTTTTTTGCGGGACAAGATGACGTTTTCAGCGGTACCATTTTAATCTATATTCGTCTTTTTGATCACGTGTTATTCCATTTTTTGTTTGGCGGTATGATGATAAAGCATTGTTTTTTGGTTGTTTTTTTTTTGTGTTCACTGAAGGGGTTAACTATTGGGACAGTTTTATAGGGCAGGTCATTACGGACGCACCGATACCAAATATGTGCACTTTTATTGTTTTGTTTTTTTTCGTAATAAGATTTATTGATGGGTACATTATACTTTTATTTTTGGTGGATTATTTTTTTTTTTTTTTTTATACTTTACTTTTTTTTTTTACTTTTTTTTTCACTTTCTGAAAGTTTTTTTACTTTTTTACTTTGTCCCACTCTGGGACTTTCGCTTTTTTTATTCTGATCGCCTGCATAGCATAGGGATGGATCACCATCCCTGTGCCATGCAGGCAGTCAGCGCTGCGCAGTGAGAAGATTGTTTGGTCATGCACTGCGCAAGACCCAACAATCTTCCTGCTGTCTGGTGACCCGGATGTTGTCATGATGACATCGGGTCGTCATGGCAACACCCGGGAAGCCGCGGCAGACAGCGCTAGAGGCCGGAAGAGGAGGTGAGTATTGCCATCACCTCCCCTTAGCCAGCGCAATGCTGCAATCAACTTCGATCGCAGCATTGCGGGGGTTAATGTGCCGGGAGCGGTGCGGGACTGCTCCCTGCACATAGTACCGGGTGTCAGCTGTGACAATCAGCTGACACCCGGCGGCGATCGCGCCCGCACAGCCTGTGTGCGCGAGCGTTTATGATGACGTACTAATACGGGTCAGGCTCTTAAGTCCGAGGGCACAGATGCATATTAGTATGTCATGGGCTTTAAAGGGGTTAATAAGCCGGCCTGCAATTCATCAGTGGCATGCATCGGTTCCCGACAATTTAGAACAGAAAGAATATAGCATCGCACATAGATTAGATAGATAGAAACATGTCAGTACATATATAAGCACAGTGACAGTGTTGGTTACTGTACTTGTTATTTAGTGTTAAAATAAAGGATTTATTATAAAAAAAAATTGTGTTTTCATGCACCCATCTCTTTAAAAAAGCCGGCCGGCAATTCATTAGTGGCATGCATCGGTACCCGACAATTTAGAACAGAAAGAATAGAGCATCACACATAGATTATATATGTGACTGACATGTTTCTATCTATCTAATCTTTGTGTGATGCTCTATTCTTTCTGTTCTAAATTGTCGGGTACTGGTGTATGACGCTGATGAATTGCCGGCCTGCTTTTTTAACGAGACGGGTGCATGAAAATCGGAGGGCACTAGTGTGTTCCAAGTGCCCTGCTATGTTTTTCATGCACCCTCCTATATACCCTGCCTGCCTGTCTGCCTATATATTCTGCCTGCCTGATGTTTAATTGAACACTTTTCCCATCGATTTGGGCAATTTTTAACCTTCTGCAGACCGCCGGGGGGAACCACCCGAAAAATGCTCGAGTTTCCCATAGACTTACATTGGGCTCATTGCTTGAGTCGAGCACCCGAGTAGACATGAGCGTTGTTCTACTCGAACTGTTCGCCAATCTCAAATTCGAGCTGTTTTGGGCGGTGTTCGAGCCGTTCGGCGAGCACAAACAATTTGAGAAAAATTCGGCTGTTCGAGGTTATGTTCGATAACTGTTCGTGCACCAAAATCATAACTGGATTTTTTCTCAGTAATGATGAAAATTAATGTTAATACGCAGTTTGAGTGTACAGCGGGGTGGGGGGAGGGGCAGGGGATGGATCTCTGCAGGAACAATGAAGATCTCCATTTTTTTTTCTCTTTCCCGCATTTACAGTGGGGAGGTGCAATCTGTCAGCCTATCAGCAGCGCACACACGGAGCGAAGTGCTTTTTTTCACACAAGCAAGGGCATGTGTCATTGGCAGTGTATGTCACATGTCCTTGCCCTATAAGACCAAGCCATTTTCCCCGTCGCCACCATTTTCTCACTGCTGCAGCTGCGTGTTAGACGGCACCGCTGTTGCTGTGTGCGCTATACCTTGTTAATTTCAAGCCAATTTTCGCACAAATATACAGATAGCTTGGGAGTAGGGAATAGTTGTGATTGCAGTCCTTTTAAGGACTAGGTTACAGCATTTCCTACGACTTTTATCAGGCAGGTCTGTGCTCTTAAATAGATAGGTTGTGGGAGTAAAGACTAATTGTAATTGGAGTCCTTTTCAGGACTAGGTTACATCAGTTCCTATCAGTTTTTGCCAGGCAAGTCTGTGCCAGTGCTGTGCAAGTTTTTTTCACAGCATTTGGCTGAATCTCTTAGTCAATGGAGTAGCCTATCTGTGTTGCAAGATATACCACCTGTGTATAGAATACCAATTTTTTTACTGCACCTAGTGAAGTAAAATCTTTTGGGCATAGCATCATTCTATTAGTCCATCTATACTGACCTCCATCAGGTTGCAAACTGAATCTAATTTTTTTCTGCATCTAGCTCTGAAAAAATATTTGGCTTCTAGCTGTGTGTGGGTCTTGTTCTATTAATCCATCTATACTGACCTCCATCAGGTTGCAAACTGAATCTAATTTTTTTCTGCATCTAGCTCTGAAAAAATATTTGGCATTCTAGTAGTGTGTCGGACTTTCTCTATTAGTCCATCTATACTGACCTCCATCAGGTTGCAAATTAAAAATAATTTTTATCTGCATCTACAGTACCTCTGAAAAAATATTTGGGCTTCTAGCTGTGTGTGGGACTTGTTGTATTAGTCCATCTATACTGACCTCCATCAGGTTGCAAACAGAATATATTTTTTTCTGCATCTACCTCTGAAAAAATATTGGGCTTCTAGCTGTGTGTGGGACTTGTTGTATTAGTCCATCTATACTGACCTCCATCAGGTTGCAAACTGAATATATTTTTTTCTGCATCTACCTCTGAAAAAATATTGGGCTTCTAGCTGTGTGTGGGTCTTGTTCTATTAATCCATCTATACAGACCTCCATCAGGTTGCAAACTGAATCTAATTTTTTTCTGCATCTAGCTCTGAAAAAAATATTTGGCCTTCTAGCAGTGTGTCGGACTTTCTCTATTAGTCCATCTATACTGACCTCCATCAGGTTGCAAATTAAAAATAATTTTTATCTGCATCTACAGTACCTCTGAAAAAATATTTTAGCTTCTAGCTGTGTGTGGGACTTGTTGTATTAGTCCATCTATACTGACCTCCATCAGGTTGCAAACTGAATATATTTTTTTCTGCATCTACCTCTGAAAAAATATTGGGCTTCTAGCTGTGTGTGGGACTTGTTGTATTAGTCCATCTATACTGACCTCCATCAGCTTGCAAACTGAATATATTTTTTTCTGCATCTACCTCTGAAAAAATATTGGGCTTCTAGCTGTGTGTGGGTCTTGTTCTATTAATCCATCTATACAGACCTCCATCAGGTTGCAAACTGAATCTAATTTTTTTCTGCATCTAGCTCTGAAAAAATATTTGGCCTTCTAGCAGTGTGTGGGACTTGTTCTATTAGTCCACCTATACTGACCTCCATCAGGTTGCAAATTCAAAATAATTTTTTGTATGCATCTAGCTCTGAAAAAATATTTGGCCTTCTAGCAGTGTGTGGGACTTGTTCTATTAGTCCATCTATACTGACCTCCATCAGGTTGCAAATTGAATATAATTTTTTTCTGCATCTAACCCAGCCAATAGTTTTGGCCTAATACCACAGTTTGGCCACTCAGCTCTGCTCGGTTACCATCCATTGTTTTTTTGTGCAAACAACTCCAGAGTTGTGAATTAGTTAACTACCAAAATGAGTGGAAAAAGGCCTGCTGCTGGTGGAAAGGGGAATAGGCGTGTTGGGAAGGGGAAAAAAGGTTGTGTCCGTGGGGTAGGTGTTAAAGCAACAGTAACATCTGCAGAAGAAAGACCATCTTCCAGCCAAACTAAAATGTCTACTTCTTTTAGCGGACAATGTGATAAGATCCCTTTCTTACGGCCACGCCAATCGCTACAAATTCCAGATGAGGCACAAAAACAGCAGGTGCTTCAACGGATATCAAGTGCTCCTTTAAGTGGGCTCTCCTCCACATCAACTTCAACATCACAAATACTCCAGTCATCAAAGGTGTCACCCAAATCGCACTTGCTTCCTCACAGCTCCCAAATCTCCAGCTGCCCGTCTGAGTATGAGGTAGAACAGATGGTTGAGTCTGCAGAGCTGTTTACTCATACTATAGCCTGGGAACCAGAGGTCGACTCCAGCGCTTCTGTGAATCCAGATGAGGAAATGATCTGCACTGATGCCCAGAATCTTTATGAGTCGGATCCAGGACCAGACGCAGAAGGTTCTGACCACAATGTAGACCCTCATTCCCAAACTGTAACTCCTGTTGGTGGAGACAATGAGGAAGACGATGATAAGACTCAAATACCTGATTGGAGCGACAACTTTCGTTTTTTGTCAGGGCAGGAACAGGTTGGCTCTGAGGACGACGGGTGTGATAACACACAGGGTGATGATGATGAGGTTGGGGATCCCACTTACTGTCAACCCACAGTCAGCCAAGAGATGAGGTCAGCAGAGGAGGTGGAGGAAGATGCTAGTGACGACGAGGTCAGGTTCCGCCTTCCTGGACAGAGACGTAGTACTGGAAGCACGTCAACAACTGCATCCTCAAACACAACTCTGCCTCTCACCACAAGTCGTGATGGCTCTTCAGGTCGCATGGGTGCTAAGCCTTGCATAGCCTGGGCATTTTTTCAGATCGATAAAGATGACCCAACTCGTGTTATCTGTAACATTTGTCAGCAAAAGCTAAGTAGAGGCCAAAAAATACATAGTTTGAGTACTTCATGCATGAACCGTCACATGGACATGAAGCATAAGTTGCAGTGGGAAGCTCAGTGTGCTACAATGCGGCCTAGCCGGCCGGGCCAACCACCGTCTTCCATATCTTGTGCATCCGCGGCCTCTTCATCCTCTGTGACTGGGGGGACAGCAGTCACACCTGTTTTGGGGCGCAGACCTGCCACCTCTTTACCCGCAACAGCCAGCGTGATTGGCAGGTCATCATTTTCTTTGGAGGTGGTAACACGAGCTGGTGTTGAGCGCTGTCCGACATCGATAGCACCACCTTTGGATCAAGGCAACCTAACATGTCCGCCTGCATCTTCCTCACAGACCGGCAGTTTGCCGGGGACACCCTTATCAACCCCGTCTAAGCACAATAGCCAGCCCTCGGTCCCTCAGATGTGGACAAGTAAAAGACCATTTCCTCCTAGCCATGAGAAAGCTAAGAGTTTGAATTTCACCATCTGCAAGCTCTTGGCTACAGAAATTCTTCCTTTCCGCCTGGTGGACACAGAGGATTTTCGAGACCTTATGTCCGTCGCAGTGCCCCAGTACCAGATGCCCAGTCGGCACTACTTCTCAAAGAAAGGTGTGCCTGCGCTCCACCAGCATGTCGCACACAACATCACCGCTTCTTTGAGAAACTCTGTGTGTGACAGGGTGCATTTCACCACAGACACTTGGACGAGTAGGCATGGACAGGGGCGTTACATGTCGCTGACTGGGCACTGGGTAACTATGGTGACAGCAGGACAAGGGGCTGCTGTCCAAGTCTTGCCGTCCCCACGAGTTGTGCGTCAATCCTCTTTATGTCAAAGTTCCTCCACTGCTTCTGCCTCCTCAACCTCCTCTTGGTCTTCCACCTGCACCCAAAGCCTGTCTGGTCATGCCACAAGCTTTCTAACTGCGCAGAAGGGATCCTGCACACCTCCTTACTATGCTGGCAGTAGGGCTCAACGTCATCAGGCGGTTTTTACTTTGAAATGTCTGGGAAATGTGAGTCACACAGCTGAGGAGTTGTGGTCAGCTCTGGAGAACCAATTCCATGAATGGCTGTCTCCACTGGACCTGAAACCAGGGAAGGCCGTGTGCGACAATGCTGGAAACCTGGGTGCGGCCCTTCGCCGGGGCAATGTCACACACGTGCCTTGTATGGCTCACGTGTTGAACCTGGTTGTCCAGCAATTTTTAGCCCACTATCCCAGACTAGATGGCCTTCTGCAGAGGGCACGGTCGCTGTGTGCTCACTTCTGCCGTTCGCATCCCGCAGCTCAGCGACTTACATCTCCACAGAAGTCGTTGGGCCTGCCACTTCACCGGCTAAAATGCGATGTGCCTACCCGGTGGAATTCAACTCTGCACATGTTGCAGCGACTGTGGCAGACGCGTTCCCATAATACACTAGCAGCAGGGCAAGCTAGCACCTCCAATGCATACTGGCTAAGCTCTGGCCATGTATCCAGCTTAGAGACCCAAAACTTGTAGGGGGAAGAGCCATCTGGGAGTACACTGAGAGGGAAAGACATGTAGTCTGTCACCATCTGACGGAAACGTTGCCTCCTGCTGACTGGAACCGTCTGGTGTAGACATTTGTGGCGGCGGGGACACAAATCTTTGCCACATTTGGGCCATACTGGTCTTGCCTTGTGCTGAGGCGCTGCTTCTGCTCCCTCTTTGTGCAGAGCTTCCTCCACTGCCTCGACGCACTGAGCTGCTTTGTAAAGCACTAGCAGCACTGCTCTCGGTTGTAATGGAGAACATGATGGAATGCACCAGTGCGTCTTGGTACTCCCGCATTTTACACTCCCGGTTCAACGGTGTTATGAGGCCTTGTAAATTGTCTCGGTAGTGAGGATCTAGGAGGGTGGACACCCAATAATCAGCCATGTTGAGAATGTGGGCGACGCGGCGGTCGTTTCTCAGGCACTGCAGCATGAAATCAACCATGTGCTGCAGACTGCCAACTGGCCAAGAAACGCTGTCCCCTGCTTGAGGCGTGATCTCAGCCTGCTCTGCATCACCCCACCCTCGCTCTAGATACTGACTACTAGAGCATTGTGTACCTCCCTCCTCTGGACAGATGTCTTCCTCCTCCATTGACTCCTCCTCATCCTCCTCACAAAGTGTCCCCTGCCTAGGCCTTTGTGAGGAACCACGTTGCGCAGACAGTACAAAAGCAGATTGCATTTGTGACTCCTCATCCTCCACCTCTTCCAAAACCTCGTCCCTTAGTGCTTGCAGTGTTTTTTCAAGCAGGCAGATAAGGGGGATAGTCATTCTGACTAGTGAATCATCTGCACTCGCCATCCGTGTGGAATAAACGAAGGCACGCAAAACGTGGCAAATGTCCTTCATAGAGGCCCACTCAGTGTTGGTGAAGTGTGAACGGCGTGCACTGCGACTTGTTTGCGCCTGCTGCAACTGGTACTCCATGACTGCTGCCTGCTGCTCACACAACCTCTCCAACATACAGTACAGACCAAATGTTTGGACACACCTTCTCATTTAAAGATTTTTCTGTATTTTCATGACTATGAAAATTGTACATTCACACTGAAGGCATCAAAACTATGAATTAACACATGTGGAGTTATATACTTAAAAAAAAAGTGTGAAACAACTGAAAATATGTCTTATATTCTAGGCTCTTCAAAGTAGCCACCTTTTGCTTTGATGACTGCTTTGCACACTCTTGGCATTCTCTTGATGAGTTTCAAGAGGTAGTCACCGGAAATGGTCCTCCAGCAATCTTGAAGGAGTTCCCAGAGATGCTTAGCACTTGTTGGCCCTTTTGCCTTCACTCTGCGGTCCAGCTCACCCCAAACCATCTTGATTGGGTTCAGGTCTGGTGACTGTGGAGGCAAGGTCATCTGGCATAGTACCCCATCACTCTCCTTCTTGGTCAAATAGCCCTTACACAGCCTGGAGGTGTTTGGGGTCATTGTCCTGTTGAAAAATAAATGATGGTCCAACTAAATGCAAACCGGATGGAATAGCATGCCGCTGCAAGATGCTGTGGTAGACATGCTGGTTCAGTATGCCTTCAATTTTGAATAAATCCCCAACAGTGTCACCAGCAAAGCACCCCCACACCATCACACCTCCTCCTCCATGCTTCACGGTGGGAACCAGGCATGTAGAGTCCATCCGTTCACCTTTTCTGCGTCGCACTAAGACACAGTGGTTGGAAACAAAGATCTCAAATTTGGACTCATCAGACCAAAGCACAGATTTCCACTGGTCTAATGTCCATTCCTTGCGTTTTTTAGCCCAAACAAGTCTCTTCTACTTGTTGCCTGTCATTAGCAGTGGTTTCCTAGCAGCTATTTTACCATGAAGGCCTGCTGCACAAAGTCTCCTCTTAACAGTTGTGGAAGAGATGTGTCTGCTGCTAGAACTCTGTGTGGCATTGACCTGGTCTCTAATCTGAGCTGCTGTTAACCTGCGATTTCTGAGGCTGGTGACTCGGATAAACTTATCCTCAGAAGCAGAGGTGACTCTTGGTCTTCCTTTGCTGGGGCGGCCTTCATGTGAGCCAGTTTCTTTGTAGCGCTTGATGGTTTTTGCAACTGCACTTGGGGACACTTTCAAAGTTTTCCCAATTTTTCGGACTGACTGACCTTCATTTCTTAAAGTATTGATGGCCACTCGTTTTTCTCTACTTAGCTGCTTTTTCTTGCCATAATACAAATTTTAACAGTCTATTCAGTAGGACTATCAACTGTGTATCCATCTGACTTCTGCACAACACAACAGATGGTCCCAACCCCATTTATAAGGCAAGAAATCCCACTTATTAAACCTGACAGGGCACACCTGTGAAGTGAAAAACATTTCCGGTGACTACCTCTTGAAGCTGATCAAGAGAATGCCAAGAGTGTGCAAAGCAGTCATCAAAGCAAAAGGTGGCTACTTTGAAAAAAGTAGTATATAAGACATATTTTCAGTTGTTTCACACTTTTTTTTGTTAAATATATAATTCCACCTGTGTTATTTCATAGTTTTGATGCCTTCAGTGTGAATGTACAATTTTCATAGTCATGAAGATACAGAAAAATCTTTAAATGAGAAGGTGTGTCCAAACTTTTGGTCTGTACCGTATGTAACGTTGAATTCCACCTGGTGGGTAGGTCACATATGATGCGATGTTCTGAAAGACGTAATCGGCGCTGCAGAGCTGCAATGCGCAATCTTGCGTTGCTGGAACGCCGCAAGTGAGCGCACTCTATGCGGACCTTGTGAAGCCGTGCATCAAGATCCGGATGGTCCCTCAAAAAACTCTGCACGACCAAGTTGAGCACATGTGCCAGACATGGGATGTGAGTGAGGTTGCCTAGGTCCAGAGCTGCCACCAGATTTCGGCCATTGTCACACACTACCATGCCTGGCTGGAGATTCGCTGGCACAAACCACACGTCGCTCTGCTGCTTGATGGCATTCCAGAGCTCCTGCGCTGTGTGGCTTCGATTCCCCAAAGAAATTAATTTTAATATGGCCTGTTGACGTTTGGCCACGGCTGTGCTCATATCGGTCATCATAACAGGTAACCGTTCACGGGTCGATGTGGAGGTAGACCGTGACTGCTCCTGCAGCGCTGATTCAGAGGAACTGGAGTATGAGGAGGAGTCAATGTGTACAGGCTGGATTCCTGCAATCCTTGGAGTTGGCAGAACAGGTACAGCGCCACTCTCAAGATCTGTACCCGGCTCCACAACATTTACCCAATGGGCAGTGAGGGAAAGGTATCGTCCTTGTCCATGCTTACTGGTCCATGCATCGGTGGTCAGGTGGACCTTGCTACTGACGGCGTTTTGTAGCGCATGTTTAATTTTTCCCTCCACATGCTGTTGCAGGGCAGGGACGGCTTGCCTGCTGAAATAAAAGCGGCTGGGCACGTTGTATTGTGGGACTGCCAATGCCATAAAGTTACGGAAGATGTAAGTCTCCACCAGCCTGAATGATAGCATTTCGAGGGCCAGTAGTTTAGCAATCCCAGCATTCAGAGCCTGTGCGCGGGGGTGGTTTGCCGAGTATGGGTGCCTTTTCTCCCATGCCTGTGCTAACATTGGCTGTAGACTGGCCTGGGAGTGTGAGGATGACATGGAAAGTGGTGCTGTGGGTGGAATTACACTGTGTCTCTGTACAACAGTGCCAGAGGTTCTTCCATGGCGATCCTGTGAGGAAGCCAAACCAGCTGTGTGTGAGCTGGAGGAAGAGGCTACAACACGAGCTGAAGAGGTGGTAGGTGGTGCTGTAAGTTGGCCTAGGTCTTCAGTGTGTTTTTTTAACTCCACCACGTGCTTGGTCCGCACATGTTTCCACATATTTGTGGTATTGAGGTTGCTGACACTTTTGCCTCTTTTCACCTTCTGATTACACAGCTTGCATTTGACAAAGCAAATGACTTCTGCAAGTGTGTCAAAAAAGGACCAGGCACTGCAAGTCTTGGGTGCGCCCGCTTTGGATTTTGGAAGACCCATGCTCCTAATGGGTGCCGAAGTGGAGGCTACAGGCAACCAAGTCTGCCCCCTCCCTCTCCCTCCTTTTTCGGCCGTTCGGGGAATCTCTTCCTCAGAGCTGCTCCCACCACCTTCCTGTCCCTCACGCCATGATGGGTCAAGGACCTCATCATATACACCACCCTCTTCAAACAACTGCTTCTCCTGGGAAGTCTCGACAGCACAGTACGCACCAGAAAGTGGCACCTGAGTCTCATCATCAGATGCGTACTGAGGTGTGCTGCTGACCATAGGCACTGGCCCACCCGCCTCTTCAGATTCAGAGAGACAAAACGGTTGCGCATCACTGCATACTGCCTCTTCTTCAAATTCTCGAATTCTGCTTGGCTGGCCCCCTCTTTCCAAGCCAAGAGATTCAGAGAACAGAAGTAGAGATGGCTCCTGTCCAGGGCTCTCTGACTGCCTGGGCAATTTGGCAGGTGGTGAAGAGACAGATGGGTGCTCTTCAGTGCTCAGGACCTGAGAGGATCTGGAACTAATTGAAGTCGATGTGTTAGCTGCCATCCATCCGACAACGGCTTCAATTTGATCCTCCCGCAGCAGTGGGGTACGGCTAGCTCCTACAAAGCTGCGCATAAAGGACTGTTCTTTGGTAAAACTGGGGGATGCTGAGTCACTGGTTCCCGCAGCAGGCACAGAATCCCCACGTCCTCTCCCTGCAGGCACAGAATCCTCATATCCTCTCCCTGCAGAAACTCCACGCCCACGCCCACATGCTTTACTCCCTGCCTTCTTCATCTTGGTAGACTGATAAAGATAGGCAGAAAAGTACTAAGGGCTTAGTGTGCTTATTCCTGAACAGCTGCTAACAGGTATAAGAAACACAAATTTTATTTACTTTTCTGCCTATCTTTATCAGTCTACCAAGATGAAGAAGGCAGGGAGTAAGGCATGTGGGCGTGGTCGTGGGCGTGGGATTCTGTGCCTGCAGGGAGAGGACGTGGGGATGCTGTGCCAGTGACTCAGCATCCCCCAGTTTTACCAGGGAACAGTCCTTTATGCGCAGCTTTGTAGGAGCTAGCCATACGCCACTGCTGCGGGAGGATCAAACTGAAGCCATTGTTGGATGGATGGCAGCTGTAACGGGTCAGGGAGGTGGAACCTCTGAGCAACTATACAAAGGGGCAGTCCTTGTAAGGAAGCGGGTGGCTCCCAGGGTAGGCGGGCAGGTAGTCACGGCAAGTGACAGGGACAGTCTCTGGGTAGAAGGGCAGGAAGTCACGGCAAGTGACGGGGACAGTCTCTTGACAGGCGGGTGGTCACGGCAAGTGACAGCAGGGTAAGAGTCTCTAGATGGGCAGATGGTTACGGCAAGTGACAGCAGGGTAAGAGTCTCTAGACGGGCAGGTGGTCACGGCAAGTGACAGCAGGGTAAGAGTCTCTAGACGGGGCTAGCAGGCAGGTAGCATGTGAGTGCTCCCAGGTGAGCGGGCAAGAGTCTCTGGACAGGCAGGTGGTCACGGCAAGTGACGGCAGAGCCTCCAGGTAGGCTAGCAGGCAGGTAGCAGGTGAGCGCTCCCAGGTGAGCGGGCAAGAGTCTCTGGACAAGCAGGTGGTCACAGCAAGTGACGGCAGAGTGATGGCAGAGCCTCCAGGTAGGCTAGCAGGCAGGTATCTGGCAGGTACTTCTTGGTCCGCAGGCGGACTGATCCATAGACAGACTGGCAGGTGCTGGTAGGCAGACTGTCGGACCACAGGATAGCAAGCAGGTAAGCAGATATCAGGCAGGTATCAGGCAGGTATCAAGCAGGAATCTGGCAGGTGACTGGCAGGTAACTGGTAACGGGACCTAAGGTCTGAAGCAGAGTTGAAAGGCTTTGCAACAACATTGCTCGGGCACCTCCATTTTGGAGGAGGTGCCTTATATATGGTGAAGTCCTCCGGCCATTGGCCGGGGACTCCTTAGGACGGCGCGCGCGTCCCCTTTAAGAGAGGGGGAGCGTGCGCGCGCGTGCCCTAAGCACAGAGGCCGGGAAGCAGCGCGCGCTGCCAGCAGAGCGGGAGGAGGCCGCCGGGGCACGGAGCGGAGAGGTGAGGGGAACGGCGTCCCTGCCTAGCAGTAGGCAGGGACACCGGCGCTACAGTTCCCCCCCCTTAGCCCCCCCCTTTTTTTGTCCGGAGAGAAATTTATCAAGGATGAGAGGGGCATGGATGTTCTCCCGGGGCTCCCATGTTCTCTCCTCAGGACCAAACCCCTTCCAATCCACCAGAAAAAAGGATTTTCCTCTTACCCTTTTGGTGGCCAGAATGTTCTCTACCTCAAACTCGTTTTCAGCGGAAACCGGAGCAGGAGGCGTACCTGTAGACTTGGAAAAAGAGTTAAGTACCACGGGTTTGAGTAGAGATACATGGAAGGAGTTAGTAATCCGCAAATTGGCCGGGAGTTTCAATTTATAGGCCACCGGATTGATCTGTTTGATAACTTCCAGTGGGCCGATGAACCGAGGCCCTAACTTGTAGGAAGGAATCTTGAGCCGGACATATTTGGACGAGAGCCAGACCTTATCTGCAGGACGGAATTGTGGAGGATCCAGACGTCTTTTGTCAGCCTGTTTTTTCATCCGCTCGGATGACTGAAGAAGTGCGGATCTGGTACTTTCCCAAATGGAGGAAAATTCGTTAACGAGAGATTCCGCAGCCGGATTGTCCACCGAAGACGGGAAATGGGATCCGAGGGTGCTGACCGAAAACTACAAAAAACGGGGATTTGGAGGAAGATTCGCTCTCGTGATTATTGTAAGAAAATTCGGCCCACGTAAAAGATCCACCCAGTCGGAATGGTGAACATTAACAAAGTGCCGGAGGTAACTGGTTAAAATTTGGTTGATCCGTTCAACTTGGCCATTGGACTGTGGGTGATAAGCAGAAGAAAAGTCCAAGGTGACCCCCAGCAGTTTACACATGGCTCGCCAGAAACGAGAGGTGAACTGAACCCCTCGGACGGATACGATGTGGAGAGGAAGACCATGAAGACGGAAGACATGATGAATAAAGTCTTTAGCTAACTCTGATGCAGACGGGAGACCCGGCAGGGGAATAAAGTGAGCCATTTTGGAAAAGCGGTCAGCGACCACCCATATGACCGTACAGCCGGCAGAGACAGGGAGGTCCATAATAAAGTCCATAGCTATATGCTGCCACGGGGCAGCAGGTACAGGAAGAGGAAGGAGACGGCCGGCTGGCAGGAGTCTCGGAACCTTGTTGCGGGCGCAGGACACACAGGCTGAAACAAAATCTATTACATCCTTGTGCAGGGTAGGCCACCAGTAATGCCAGGAAATAAGCTGGAGGGTCTTTTTCTGACCAGTGTGGCCAGCTAGCTTGAACGAGTGTCCCCAGTGTAGAACCTTCACACGATCCGGAACAGATACGAACGTCTTACCGGGTGGAAGACGATTTAGATTCACGGGGGCCATCTGCATTACTTTGGCGGGGTCGATGATGTGTTTAGGCTCCTCCTCAAGATCAGAGACCAAAAAGGATCGGAATAAAGCATCAGCTTTGATGTTTTTGTCAGCCAGGCGAAAATGAAGAATAAAATTAAAGCGGGCGAAGAACAAGGACCACCGGGCTTGGCACGGGTTAAGTCTCTGGGCACTCTGGTGTTAAGCCAAGTTCTTGTGGTCCGTGTAAATTATTACCGGGAGAAGAGCCCCCTCGAGCAGGTAACACCACTCCTCCAGTGCCAGCTTAATGGCCAACAATTCTCGGACTCCTATAGAATAATTGGGCTCAGAAGAGGAGAAGAGTTTGGAGAAGAAGACGCAGGTTACCATTCTTTCGGAAGACGACTTTTGGGTGAGTACCGCTCCGGAGGAGGAGGAGGAGGCGTCTAATTCTAGGAAGAATTGTTTGTTACCGTATGGACGATGCAGCACAGGGGCGGAGGAAAAAGCTCGTTTCAAGGAAAGGAAGGCCTCCTCTGCTTCGGGCGGACATTCTCTGGGATTAGCGCCCTAACGGGTGAGCGCCGAGATAGGGGCAGTCCGGGAAGAGAAGTGCGGAATTAAGAGGCGGTAGTAGTTGGCGAAGCCCAGGAACCGCTGAATAGCCTTCAACCCCTCTGGTCGGGGCCACTTCTGGATGGCAGACAGTTTCTCAGGGTCCATTTGTAGGCCGGTCTGAGAGATTATGTAGCCCAGAAACGGAAGCGAGGTCTGCTTAAAAAGGCACTTCTCATATTTAGCGTAGAGGTGGTTCTGCCTGAGCCTGAGCAGGACCTGACGAACGTCCCTCCGGTGAGTGAGAAGATCTGAGTGAAGACCAAGATGTCGTCCAGGTATACCACCACGCAGGAGTAGAGAAGGTCACGGAAGATGTCATTGACCAACTCTTGAAAGACGGCAGGAGCATTACAGAGACCGAAGGGCATTACAAGGTATTCATAGTGGCCATCCCGGGTGTTGAATGCCGTCTTCCATTCATCCCCCTGACGGATACGGACCAGATTATACGCCCCATGGAGGTCCAGCTTGGTGAAGATTCTAGCCCCCCTCAGACGGTCAAATAATTCAGGAATGAGCGGAAGGGGGTATTTATTCTTCACTGTGATCTGGTTAAGGCCTCTATAGTCTATACAGGGACGGAGTTAGCCGTCCTTCTTTTTGACGAAGAAGAAGCCTGCTCCCGCCGGGGAGGTAGATTTCCGGATAAATCCCCGGGCCAGATTCTCCTCAATATATTCAGACATGGACCAGGTCTCAGCAGCGGACAAAGGGTAAAAACACCCACGGGGAGGAGTAGCGCAGGGCATCAGGTCAATTGGGCAGTCGTATGGTCTATGAGGGGGTAATGTCTCTGCCTCTCTTTTATAAAAGACGTCCACAAAAGACCAATAGGGAACCGGTAGGCCGGGTAGATTGGCTGGGGTAGGAGAAGGACGAGCAGGATGAACGGGAACTAAACAAGTCTTATGGCAGTCCTGTCCCCAGCGAAGAACTTCTCCGGTCTGCCAATCAAGCACGGGTGCGTGTTTCTGGAGCCAAGGTAGACCTAGCAAGAGGGCGTGAGAGAGTCCAGGCAGAACATGAAAGAAGATGCTCTCAGAGTGCAGCATTCCCACCTGCAAAGTTAAGGATTCGGTGATGAGTTGGATGGGATGAGGTAAGAGGCCCCCATCCACGGCGGCGACAGATAAGGGTACAGCCAGAGGTTTGGTGGGAATGCGGTATTTCTCTACCAGGGACTGAGAAATGAGATTTCCGGCAGCTCCAGAGTCAAGTTGAGCCAGTTCAAAATAACGGTTCTCCCCGCAGATAATAGAGACCGACAGCATTAGAGATGGAGAGGGTTTATTTCTGTCTAGGGCGACCTCTCTAAGCGACCCTAGACACAGGCGTTTCCCGACCTCTCTGGCAGGAACGGATCCGGTGCTCCTTACTGCCACAGTAGAAGCAGCTCCCCTCGGCACGGCGTAATTCTTGACGGGTCTTGACCATCTTGGTCTGGTCGACCTGCATAGGCTCGGGTGAGTGCGCCGGGGGAGTAACGGAGGAAGTGACGGGTCTCTGGAAGGTAGGGGCAAAGCGTGGAAACCTCCTCTCACGGGTGGCCTCTTTGGTGCGCTCCTGGAACCGGATGTCAATCCGGGTGGCAAGTGTAATTAAGTCGTCGAGAGTGGTAGGAATGTCCCGACCAGCGAGTTCATCTTTAATACGGCGGGACAGACCCTCCCAGAAGATGGACACCAGGGAGTCGTTATCCTAAGCAAGCTCCGAAGCAAGGGTAGGGAACCGTATGGCATATTGGACCACGGTGAGACTTCCTTGGCGGAGGCGTAGCAGAGATGAGGCAGATGAGGTCCTCCTTCCTGGTTCGTCGAAGACCTTCTGGAAAGTCGTGAGAAAGGCTGGCAGGTTGGACACCAGGGGGGTCTCCTCTCTCCCATAGAGGATTTAACCAAGCCAGCGCCTCTCCCGTGAGATGGGACATGATGAAGGCTACTTTGGCTCGGTTGGTGGAAAACTGGTGTGCCAACAGTTCGAAGTGCAGAGTACACAGGTTAATGAAGCCCTGTGCCTGTCCGGGATCTCCGCCAAAACGAGGCGGGGCGGTGAGGCGAGAACTGGGAAGAGTTGCCATGGAATTGATGGGCAGCGGCGCTGCCGGGGTAGGAGTCGTGCGACTGGAAGCAGGCCCCAAGAGGTAGTCAGTGTGTCCACACGGGAATTAACAACACGCAGGTGGCTCAGGATGGACTCCTGTTGGGACCTCTGACGGGAAAGTTCATGACATAGGTCCGAGAGCGAGGGAGCCTGGGTGCCACCGGGTTCCATGGCCCGAGCAAACGGTAACGGGTCTGGGAGGTGGAACCTCTGAGCAACTATACAAAGGGGCAGTCCTTGTAAGGAAGCGGGTGGCTCCCAGGAAAGGCGGGCAGGTAGTCACGGCAAGTGACAGGGACAGTCTCTGGTTAGAAGGGCAGGAAGTCACGGCAAGTGACGGGGACAGTCTCTTGACAGGCGGGTGGTCACGGCAAGTGACAGCAGAGTAAGAGTCTCTAGACGGGCAGATGGTCACGGCAAGTGACAGCAGGGTAAGAGTCTCTAGACGGGCAGGTGGTCACGGCAAGTGACAGCAGGGTAAGAGTCTCTAGACGGGGCTAGCAGGCAGGTAGCAGGTGAGTGCTCCCAGGTGAGCGGGCAAGAGTCTCTGGACAGGCAGGTGGTCACGGCAAGTGACGGCAGAGCCTCCATGTAGGCTAGCAGGCAGGTAGCAGGTGAGCGCTCCCAGGTGAGCGGGCAAGAGTCTCTGGACAGGCAGGTAGTCACGGCAAGTGACGGGAGAGCCTCCAGGTAGGCTAGCAGGCAGGTAGCAGGTGAGCACTCCCAGGTGAGCGGGCAAGAGTCTCTGGACAAGCAGGTGCTCACAGCAAGTGATGGCAGAGCCTCAAGGTAGGCTAGCAGGCAGGTATGTGGCAGGTACTTCTTGGTCCGCAGGCGGACTGATCCATAGACAGACTGGCAGGTGCTGGTAGGCAGACTGTCGGACCACAGGATAGCAAGCAGGTAAGCAGATATCAGGCAGGTATCAGGCAGGTATCAAGCAGGAATCTGGCAGGTGACTGGCAGGTAACTGGTAACGGGACCTGAGGGCTGAAGCAGAGTTGAAAGGCTTTGCAACAACATTGCTCGGGCACCTCCATTTTGGAGGAGGTGCCTTATATATGGTGAAGTCCTCCGGCCATTGGCCGGGGACTCCTTAGGACGGTGCGCGCGGCCCCTTTAAGAGAGGGGGAGCGCGCATGCGCGCGCCCTAAGCGCAGAGGCCGGGAAGCAGCGCGCGCTGCCAGCAGAGTGGGAGGAAGCCACTGGGCACGGAGCGGAGAGGTGAGGGGAACGGCGTCCCTGCCTAGCTGGAGGCTGGGACGCCGACGCTACAGCAGCTAATGCATCGACTTCAATTAGTTCCAGATCCCCTCAGGTCCTGAGCACTGAAGAGCACCTATCTGTCTCTTCACCACCTGCCAAATTGCCCAGGCAGTTAGAGAGCCCTGGACAGGAGCCATCTCTACTTCTGTTCACTGAATCTCTTGGCTTGGAAAGAGGGGGCCAGCCAAGCAGAATTCGAGAATTTGAAGAAGAGGTAGTATGCAGTGATGCGCAACCGTTTTGTCTCTCTGAATCTGAAGAGGCGAGTGGGCCAGTGCCTATGGTTAGCAGCACACCTCAGTACGCATCTGATGATGAGACTCAGGTGCCACTTTCTGGTGCGTACTGTGATGTCGAGACTACCCAGGAGAAGCAGTTGTTTGAAGAGGGTGGTGTAGATGATGAGGTCCTTGACCCATCATGGCGTGAGGGACAGGAAGGTGGTGGGAGCAGCTCTAAGGAAGAGATTCCCCGAATGGCCCAAAAAGGAGGGAGAGGGAGGGGGCAGACTTGGTTGCCTGTAGCCTCCACTTCGGCACCAATTAGGAGCATGGCTCTTCCAAAATCCAAAGCGGGCGCTCCCAAGACTTGCAGTGCCTGGTCCTTTTTTGACACAGTTGCAGATGACATTTGCTTTGTCAAATGCCAGCTGTGTAATCAGAAGGTGAAAAGAGGGAAAAGTGTCAGCAACCTCAATACCACAAATATGTGGAAACATGTGCGGACCAAGCACGTGGTGGAGTTACAAAAACACACTGAAGACCTAGGCCAACCTACAGCACCACCTACCACCTCTTCAGCTCGTGTTGTAGCCTCTTCCTCCAGCTCACACACAGCTGGTTCGGCTTCCTCACAGGATCGCCATGGAAGAACCTCTGGCACTGTTGTACAGAGACACAGTATAATTCCACCCACAGCACCACTTTCCCTGTCATCCTCACACTCCCAGGCCAGTCTACAGCCAACGTTAGCACAGGCATGGGAGAAAAGGCACCCATACTCGGCAAACCACCCCCGAGCACAGGCTCTGAATGCTGGCATTGCTAAACTACTGGCCCTTGAAATGCTATCATTCAGCCTGGTGGAGACTGACATCTTCCGTAACTTTATGGCATTGGCAGTCCCACAATACAACGTGCCCAGCCGCTTTTATTTCAGCAGGCAAGCCGTCCCTGCCCTGCAACAGCATGTGGAGGGAAAAATTAAACATGCGCTACAAAACGCCGTCAGTAGCAAGGTCCACCTGACCACCGATGCATGGACCAGTAAGCATGGACAAGGACGATACCTTTCCCTCACTGCCCATTGGGTAAATGTTGAGGAGCCGGGTACAGATCTTGAGAGTGGCGCTGTACCTGTTCTGCCAACTCCAAGGATTGCAGGAATCCAGCCTGTACACATTGACTCCTCCTCATACTCCAGTTCTTCTGAATCAGCGCTGCAGGAGCCGTCACGGTCTACCTCCACATTGACCCGTGAACGGTTACCTGTTATGATGACCGATATGAGCACAGCCGTGGCCAAACATCAACAGGCTGTATTAAAATTAATTTCTTTGAGGAATCGAAGCCACACAGTGCAGGAGCACTGGAATACCATCAAGCAGCAGAGCGACGTGTGGTTTGTGCCAGCGAATCTCCAGTCAGGCATGGTAGTGTGTGACAATGTCCGAAATCTGGTGGCAGTTCTGGGCCTAGGCAACCTCACTCACATCCCATGTCTGGCACATGTGCTCAACTTGGTCGTGCAGAGTTTTTTGAGGCACTCTCCGGAACTTGATGCACTGCTTCACAAGGTCCGCATAGAGTGCGCTCACTTGCGGCGTTCCAGCAACGTAAGATCGTGCATTGCAGCTCTGCAGCGCCGATTACGTCTTCCGGAACATCGCATCATATGTGACCTACCCACCAGGTGGAATTCAACGTTACATATGTTGGAGAGGTTGTGTGAGCAGCAGACAGCAGTAATGGAGTACCAGCTGCAGCAGGCGCAAACAAGTTGCAGTGCGCGCCGTTCACACTTCACCACCACTGAGTGGGCCTCTATGAAGGACATTTGCCACGTTTTGCGTGCCTTAAATTATTCCACGAGGATGGCGAGTGCAGATGATGCACTAGTCAGCATGACTATCCCCCTTATCTGCCTGCTGGAAAAAACACTGCAAGCACTAAGGGATGAGGTTTTGGAAGAGGTGGAGGATGAGGAGTCACAAACGCCATCTGCCTAGGAAGGGGACACTTTGTGAGGAGGATGAGGAGGAGTCAATGGAGGAGGAAGACATCTGTCCAGAGTAGAGAGGTACACAATGCTCTAGTAGTCAGTATGTAGAGCGAGGGTGGGGTGATGCAGAGCAGGCAGAGATCACGCCTCAAGCAGGGGATAGCGTTTCTTGGCCAGTTGGCAGTCTGCAGCACATGGATCATTTCATGCTGCAGTGCCTGAGAAACGACCGCCGCATCGCCCACATTCTCAACATGGCTGATTATTGGGTGTCCACACTCCTAGATCCTCGCTACCGGGACAACTTACAAAGCCTCATAACACCATTCAACCGGGAGCGTAAAATGCGGGTGAACCAAGACGCACTGGTGCATTCCATCATATTCTCCATTCCAACCGAGAGCATTGCTGCTAGTGCTTTACAATGCAGCTCAGTGCGTCGAGGCAGTGGAGGAAGCTCTGCACAAAGAGGGAGCAGAAGCAGCGCCTCAGCACAAGGCAAGACCAGTATGGCCCAAATGTGGCAAAGTTTTGTGTCCCCGCCGCCACAAATGTCTACACCATCACAGGCGGCTCCAGTCAGCAGGAAGCAACGTTTCCGTCAGATGGTGACAGACTACATGTCTTGCCATCTCAGTGTACTCCCAGACGTCTCTTCCCCCTTCAAGTTTTGGGTCTCTAAGCTGGATACATGGCCAGAGCTTAGCCAGTATGCATTGGAGGTGCTAGCTTGCCCTGCTGCTAGTGTATTATCGGAACACGTCTTTAGTGCCGCAGGTGGTGTACTAACAGACCGTCGCATGCGACTTTCCTCTGATAACGTTGACCGGCTTACTTTTCTGAAAATGAACAAGGCCTGGATCTCGCATGAATTTGGATGTCCTCTTCCAGAATAAATAATTGGTTGGCAACATTATCCAGGTCTCTTGTTGTGTTCATGTTTCTACCACCTGAACTGTAATCCCTGAGCTCCAACACCGCCAGTTACTGCTCAGAAGTGCCGTCTGCACAGTCAATGCTTGCTGCCGTGTTACTGGGGATGAGTAACGTCAGCTGTTCCCCTGCTGTGTGTCCGGCAAATTCTCCTGCTCTGTCCACATCCACTGTACTACTAATTTAAAACTTGCTCCAATAACACCTCTGGCTCCTCTGCTTTTAGTATTTACCCTGGGCTCCAACACCGCTAGGTGCTGCTCAGAAGTGCCGTCTGCACAGTCAACGCTTGCTCCAGTGTTATTGGGGTTCAGTAACGTCAGCTGATCCCAAGCTGTGTGTCCGGCAAATTCTCCTGTTCTGTCCACATCCACTGTACTACTAATTTAAAACTTGCTCAAATTACACCTCTGGCTCCTCTGCTTTTAGTATTTACCCTGGGCTCCAACACTGCTAGCTGCTGCTCAGAAGTGCCGAGTGCACAATCAACGCTTGCTCCAGTGTTATTTGGGTTCAGTAACATCAGCTGATCCCCAGCTGTGTGTCCGGCAAATTCTCCTGCTCTGTCCACATCCACTGTACTACTAATTTAAAACTTGCTCCAATTACACCTCTGGCTCCTCTGCTTTTAGTATTTACCCTGGGCTCCAACACTGCTAGCTGCTGCACAGAAGTGCTGTCTGCACAGTCAACGCTTGCTCCAGTGTTATTGGGGTTCAGTAACATCAGCTGATCCCCAGCTGTGTGTCCGGCAAACTCTCCTGCTCTGTCCACATCCACTGTACTACTAATTTAAAACTTGCTCCAATTACACCTCTGGCTCCTCTGTTTTTAGTATTATCCCTGAGCTCCAACACCGCCAGTTGGCGCTCAGAAGTACCGTCTGCACAGTCAACACTTGCTGCCGTGTTATTGGGGTTCAGTAACGTCAGCTGTTCCCCTGCTGTGCGTACGGCAATTTCTCCTGCTCTGTCCACATTCACACTACTACAGATTTTAAAGTTGCTCCAATTACTCCTCTGGCTCCTCTGTTTTCAGTATTATCCCTGAGCTCCAACACCCCCAGTTGGCGCTCAGAAGTGCCGTCTGCACAGTCAACACTTGCTGCCGTGTTATTGGGGTTCAGTAACATCAGCTGATCCCCAGCTGTGTGTCCGGCAAATTCTCCTGCTCTGTCCACATCCAATGTACTACAGATTTAAAACTTGCTCCAATTACACTTCTGGCTCCTCTGTTTTTAGTATTTACCCTGGGCTCCAACACCGCTAGTTGCTGCTCAGAAGTGCCGTCTGCACAGTCAAGGCTTGCTCCAGTGTTATTGGGGTTCAGTAACGTCAGCTGATTCCCAGCTGTGTGTCCGGCAAATTCTCCTGCTCTGTCCACATTCACTGTGCTACGAATTTAAAACTTGCTCCAATTACACCTTTGGCTCCTCTGCTTTTAGTATTTACCCTGGGATCCAACACCGCTAGTTGCTGCTCCCAAGTGCCGTCTGCACAGTCAACGCTTGCTCCAGTGTTATTGGGGTTCAGTAACGTCAGCTGATCCCCAGCTGTGTGTCCGGCAAATACTCCTGCTCTGTCCACATCCACTGTACTACTAATTTAAAACTTGCTCCAATTACACCTCTGGCTCCTCTGTTTTGAGTATTATCCCTGAGCTCCAACACCGCCAGTTGGCGCTCAGAAGTGCCGTCTGCACAGTCAACACTTGCTGCCATGTTATTGGGGTTCAGTAACGTCAGCTGTTCCCCTGCTGTGCGTACGGCAAATTCTCCGGCTCTGTCCACATCCACTGTACTACAGATTTAAAACTTGCTCCAATTACACCTCTGGCTTCTCTGTTTTCAGTATTATCCCTGAGCTCCAACACCGCCAGTTGGCGCTCAGAAGTGCCGTCTGCACAGTCAACACTTGCTGCCGTGTTATTGGGGTTCAGTAACGTCAGCTGTTCCCCTGCTGTGTGTCCAGCAAATTCTCCTGCTCTGTCCACATTCACACTACTACTGATTTTAAACTTGCTCCAATTAGGCCTCTGGCTCCACTCTGTTTTTAGTATTTACCCAGGGTTCCAGCAATGCCAGCTGTTTCCCAGCAGTGTCTTTGACACGGGTACTCCCTCCTGCACAGCCTGGTTCCAGCACGCTAGCTGTTTCCGTCACTTTGCCTCTAATGCGTTGTCCTGTCGTGTTGCGGTCGGGTTAGCCGACTCTATGGTGTCTGTGTGGCACCCCAGGGGTCTGGTTACCACAGTAATAGAAATATTACGTCAAAGAGCAAGTGGGAGGTTTCTCTGGTCAGGAGCCCTTAAGCATGCAACACTTCCTGCCCAGACCTGGGAGGGGAGGAATCTGCCCTTATAAACTGGGTCTGGGGCGGGATTAGTCAGTTGAGTCAGAGCCTGGAGACAGTTCCAGACACAGGGAGAGTTACAGCAGGAGCTCTGTAGGAGCTAGGAGCAGAAGACCAGGGGCTGGAAGCTAAGCAGAGATATAGCTCGCCCTGGCAGAAGAATCTGATTACCGGACACAGGAGTCCACGACTGTGGGGACTGATATTCACCCAGCAGCAGAAACCAGCCGGCAGGGGATTCCAAGTCCTCTGGCCATAGAAGCCCGGAGGCTCAGTTACAAGGAAGGGACCAGCACCGCCATCGAGGAGCGGAGGCTAACAGAAGGCCCCAAGTCACCAGCCATATGGGTGAGCACCACACGGTATACTCAGGGATGTAGGCTACTTCTACCCGCTTTCGGAAAGCGTGTAGAAAGAGTGCAGATAGACGGGGAGGCCTACAAGTCCACCTGGCAAGGGGAACTCCTGTTTGCTCGCAGACTGACCAGGCCCCTTATGTTAGCCAGTACTCCCGGGAGGGTCTGCCTTAATACCACCAGTAAAGACCCTGAACTGCACTGCAAAGTCTCTGAGTCGTTCCTGCTTCATCACCGCACCAGCACTACTAGTGCTGGGACTCCCGTGAACTATCACCCTCACCATCAACTACACTGCGATGGGGCTCCGCTCTTCCCGTGGGGAGTCACACTACCTCAGCTGCACACACCATCAGCCCCAGCGGTTTGCCTTGCAGCGGCGGTCCGCACTGACCACAATCCACGGGAGGCGTAGTCGGACAATTAACCTAAAACCCCCACAAAATACCGCCATCGGCCTGACCACCCTGAGCCACGGGACCGGGTCACCGCCACGGATTCTACAACCCCCAGAGACCCGGCTCCGAGTATCCCACACACGTCCACACTAGGCCCAGGGGGCGAGTCAGCTTTGGTGTAGTCGGCAGGATTTCGTGCCCGCAACGAGGACCGACAACCCATCTGCCGCCGCCGCAATCAACCCGGACATATGGCAAGGTACTGTCATTTAAACGGGCGCAACCTGGGGCAGAGGGCCAACCCCCAGGCATAAGATCATCAGGCCCATCGAACTGGCGTGATAAATACGTAGGGGGACGTCCGGTCTTGCCTGTGGTACTGGATGGCATTCCTATGAGTGCCCTACTGGACACTGGGTCACAAGTGACTACCATCCCGTACGTGCTCTTTAAGCGGTACTGGAATGACTCGGACATAACCCGCTACCCAGATGACGACCTGAGTATCATCGCCAGCAATGGTCAGCCCGTGCCGCAGGTGGGGTTCAAAGAGGTGACCATTAAGGTCGGTAAAGTCGAACTGGCGGCACAAGGACTGATTATTTGTGGACATAGACCGTCATGAGAGGCACCCTAGAATAACCTTGGGAACTAACGTGATTGAAAATTGTCTTGCAGAAGTGATTCTCATTTTACAGCAGGTTGCCAAGAACGCCAGTTCCAGCCAGCAGCGTGTGCTCCAAAAAGAGATTCGGGCACTGATGAAGCGGCAACAAGTGGAACTATAAGTACACAAAAAGAAAAAGTGGGCACTGCTGGGGAATAATAATCACAAATAGAAAGGGGTGATACAGTAACCTGATGTAAAGACACAAAATTATTCGGAAGAAAAAGACTCAGGATATATAACCATGCACACCCAATGTTGGAAAAGTGAAAAAAATCTTTATTACATGATTACATTTAGACAACAAAAGAAAATTTTTTTTTGAAAGCATTTAAAACAGACAAAAACGTGAAATCTTCATATGGGGGAATTCATGATAATATGCATAAAAATAGCAATAAACCCCACTATGTTATGTGCCACAGGTATATTTTACATCACTTATATAACATTCGATTAATGTAGACCTACTAAGCAACCCTGGCTATAAATAGCACAGCACAACCAGTCAAAATATGTGTTTATGACAAACCAAACCCTCCTAAATAATATAAGTGAATCAAGGAATGAGTAGGAGAGATGGTCTATTGGCAATGGGGGCCCATATTTTAGAGGTATTGGCCAGATTGTGTCACCAAAGTCATATATGACGTGGCACAGTTGATCCACATATAAATAACAAGCCAGGCATTCCTGAGTGGTCAAGTCAAGAAAATAAGTAAATAAAAAATATATGGAAGAATAATTACCTGCTGGCACCAGAGACCCTACGCGTTACGCTGCTCAGACGCAGCTTCGTCAGGGGTATGTTGCCTAAGAGCACATGTGTGTGTTATATAGTTGATCTATCTGGTGGTGAGATAGGTAGCGTGAGAATGTGTGACCCGTTCCGTATTGCCATGCCCCCGAAAAGTGAGATGATGATCTGGTGCCGGGTAGCTATTGGTCTAAGAGGTAGAGACTACCAAGCAATGGTAGAACCCGTCTACTCAGACAGTAGGCCCACCATTTTGACAGCACGGGGGGTGGTCGATGTACGCCATGGGAGGGTGCCCGTCCGCATCATAAATATCGGGGAGAGAGAAGTATACATGCCCCGGTATGCCACGCTAGCCAAATTGTTCACCATAAACCAAAATTCTGTAAGGGCCGTGGAACCCTTGCCTCCATCTCAACCAGAGGAAGGTAACGGCTCTAAGAAACAAATGGAGGACTGGTGTCAGCAACTGCATTTGGGTACTGACTCCACTCCCTCACACCAAAAACAGGGAGTCTACCGGGTGGTTCAGGAGTACGAAAGAGTCTTTAGTAAACACCCGCTAGACTTCGGGCGAGTAAAGGGGGTAGAACATCACATCCCAACAGGAGACCATCCACCCATAAAGGAAAGATACCGACCTGTACCCCCTGCACACTATCAGCATGCAAAGGGGATGTTGCGGGACATGAAGGAGGCTGGGGTAATCAGGGACAGCTGTAGCCCCTGGGCAGCTCCACTAGTTCTAGTGAAAAAGAAGGACAACACAATGAGAATGTGTGTAGATTACAGAAAGGTCAACCGCATCACACACAAAGATTCTTACCCGTTGCCTAGAATAGAAGAATCTTTAGCTGCATTAAAATCTGCTAACTTCTTCTCCACTTTGGATCTTACTAGCGGGTACTGGCAGGTTCCTGTAGCAGAGGCAGACAAGGAGAAGACCGCATTCACCACCCCGATGGGTCTCAGCGAATTCAACTGTATGCCGTTCGGGCTCTGCAACGCACCAGGAACCTTCCAGCGGTTGATGGAATGCTGTCTGGGACACCGGAATTTCGAGACCGTCCTGTTATACCTGGACGATGTCTTCATTTACTCCAAAACCTATGAGGACCACCTGAAACACCTGGCAGAAGTGTTTGACGCCCTGGCAAGCTACGGCCTAATGGTGAAACCCTCCAAGTGTCACCTCCTGAAACCAAAGGTGCAGTACCTGGGACACGTGGTGAGTGCTGACGGAGTGGCTCCCGACCCCGATAAGATTACCGTGATTAAGGATTGGCCAAGACCCTCCATCATAAAGGAAGTGCGGCAGTTCCTCGGGTTGGTAGGCTACTACCGAAGATTCATTCCCGGTTTCACCAAAATGGCAGCCCCTATGCAGGACCTCCTGATAGGCCAAACCAGGAAGGCCAAAAACCAGAAGCCGCCCTTCAGATGGGAAAAGCTGGAAGAGGAGTCCTTCTGCCAGCTGAAGATGGCCCTCACGGGGATGAAATCCTGGCGTACCCTGACTACAGCCAGCCCTTTATCCTCCACACGGACGCGAGCAACATCGGGCTAGGAGCCGTACTGCCCCAGATCCAGCAGGGGAAAGAACGGGTAATCGCTTACGCCAGCCGAAAACTACGGCCCACAGAGAGAAACCCTGAGAATTATAGCTCATTCAAGCTAGAGTTCCTGGCAGTGGTGTGGGCAGTGACCTAACGTTTCAAGCATTACCTTGCCTCTTCCAAGTTCACCGTGTACACGGATAACAACCCGTTGACACACCTGGACACTGCAAGACTTGGTGCCCTGGAGCAGAGATGGATGGCCCGCCTGTCCAACTACGAATTCACCATCAAATACCGGGCGGGACGCTCAAATGCCAATGCGGATGCCCTGTCCAGAATGCCAAACTTACCGGACGTAGGGGAAGATCCAGAAGAACTGGAAGAAGTCGAACTCCCTGCGCTCCACCGTCATGGGATTACCCTGTATTCCCACCGTGTAAGGGACAGGCGCTCTGCCACGTTCAATCCCTTACCCCACTACAGCTGGGCGGAGACACAAGACAGTGATCCCGCAGTCCATCTGGTGAAGGAAATGCTGACACAGGCTGATGCCCGTCTTGAACCAGACGCTCCGGAGGAGACAAGCAACTGTGGAAGGAGAAAAGCAGGCTGTTTCTTTACAAGGAGAAGCTGTGCCGGAGAATGGTCAACTCTAGACTCATGAGCTGACCTGGCAGGTAGTGGTCCCAAGACGAGACACGGCTATGGTTCTGGAGGCGTACCACGACGGAGCAGGACAGTTCGGATGGAAAAAGCTGGAGTTCTTGTTGCGTGAACGGTTCTACTGGGTAGGCATGAGAGGAGCCATCGAGAGGTGGTGCAGAGACTGTGGCCCGTGCAACCTAAGAAGAAAGGACCGTGCCAGCCAGAAGAGTCCCCTGCAGCCCATCATCACCAGGCAGCCACTGGAACTGGTAGCCCTGGACCATGCGAAACTGGCTCCAAGCAAATCTGGGTACGTCTACTCCCTCACCATCGTAGATCACTACTCCCGGTTCCTAGTGGTGGTCCCTGTCAAGGACTTAATGGCCCAAACAGCAGCCAGGGCCTTCCAGCTGCACTTCTGCCATCCACACGGGTATCCGGAGCAAGTGCTGACGGACCTAGGACCAGCCTTCGAAGCGGAGGTCTTCCAGGAGTTCTGGAATCTGTATGGCTGCAGGAAGATAAGAACAACGCCCTATCACCCTCAGACCAACGGACTATGTGATAAAATGAACCAGGTGGTGATGGACTTGCTGAAAACATTGCCCCTGGAGGAACGCAGTCTGTGGCCTGAAAAACTGCCTGATTTGGTGGACTTGTACAATCACATCCCCGTAGGCTCCACCAACTGTACCCCGGCTTACCTAATGAGAGCAAGACCTGGTAAGCTGCCTATTGACCTGGATATGGGAGTCCTGACACCTGAGGACACCTCGCCAGAGGCAGACTGGGATACAGAACGGCAGCAGCAGTATAGGAAAGTACAGGAGAGCGTCGAGCAAAGTCTGTCTCAAGCAAGAGAAAGGCAAGAGAAGGCTTATAACCAGTATGCTCCCACTGTTCCCCTGGTACCTGGAGAGCAGGTCTTGAAGAGAAAAAGGCGGCTCCACAAGTTGGATGACCAGTGGGAGAAGGACCCGTACACCGTACTGCCCTCAAGTCATGAGAACCCAAAAGTATGTGTCATCAGTAAGGATGGAGGAGAGACCACGGCCGTTGTCTCCAGAGACCACCTGAAGAAGTGTCCCGAGCAGCTGCAAAGCCCTGAAGAAGATCAAGGAAATCCCCAACCCGCAGAGGAAAGGGAAGAAATGAGCAGTACCGTACTCGGAGTCTTTCCCCGGTCCTGGACTCAGATCAACAACGCAGTCGTGGTACCCATCCTCATCTTTCTCCAGCCAGCCCCTCAAGGACCTACATAAGAACAGGGAGGGTCAGAAGAGCAGCTGGCCCAGGAGGCAGAAGAATCCATACCAGCAGCCCAGGAGAATCAACCCTCTGCTAGTAGTGAGCCTGCCATGCCCTTAGTAAGCCAAAGAGTAGGCAGAAAGCTGCCAGGCCTATCCACAACACCTCCTACACCCTGTAGTGCAGAACCAGATAGTGGGTTACGTAGGTCCACCATGAGCACTAGAGGACAGATGCCTGCTCGCTGGAGAATCTAAACTGTGATACCTGTAAACTGCAAATGTTGAAAATGGTTTATGTTTTTGTTGCCTGTTCATTGATTATGTTTCTCTAGTTACCCTTCAGGTTTATTTGGACTGACAGGTTATGGACGCTGAATAACCGGAACTACATGTAGATAGTTGCACCTTGGTGCCTCTTGCGAAGATGGCCGCGGAAGAGAAAACCTGTCTGGAGTGGCCTCTTTGTGGCCCAAAGTAGCTAGCCGCAGCCTTGCAGCCACTCCCAGGGCCAACGCTTGGGGTTTGCTTTGGACAGGTCCCCTACTCTGTGCCAAGACTTCACCTTGTTGGGTGATATGGACACCCGGTTACGGACACGCCGTGACCTCTAAAGACTAAAGCTTCTTGTATATATGTTATTGTGTTATTGTTTATACCCTGTATTTGTGTTTTCTTAAAAATGTGTTTAGTCCCCGAGTACTAAAATTTACTAGGGGAGAATGTGGCACCCCAGGGGTCTGGTTACGACAGAAATAGAAATATTATGTCTGAGAGCAAGTGGGAGGTTTCTCTGGTCAGGAGCACTTAAGCATGTAACACTTCCTGCCCAGACCTGGGAGGGGAGGAATCTGCCCTTATAAACTGGGTCTGGGGCAGGATTAGTCAGTTGAGTCAGAGCCTGGAGACAGTTCCAGACACAGGGAGAGTTACAGCAGGAGCTCTGTAGGAGCTAGGAGCAGAAGACCTGGGGCTGGAAGCTAAGCAGAGATATAGCTCGCCCTGGCAGAAGAATCTGATAACCGGACACAGGAGTACGAGGCTGTGGGGACTGATATTCACCCAGCAGCAGAAACCAGCCGGCAGGGGATTCCAAGTCCTCTGGCCATAGAAGCCCGGAGGCTCAGTCACAAGGAAGGGACCAGCACCGCCATCCAGGAGCGGAGGCTAACAGAAGGCCCCAAGTCACCAGCCATACGGGTGAGCACCACACGGTATACTCAGGGACATGGGCTACTTCTACCCGCTTACAGCAAGGTAGCCAGAAAGAGTGCAGATAGACGGGGAGGCCTACAACTCCACCTGGCCAGGGGAACTCCTGTTTGCTCGCAGACTGACCAGGCCCCTTATGTTAGCCAGTACTCCCAGGAGGGTCTGCCTTAATACCACCAGTAAAGACACTGAACTGCACTGTAAAGACTCTGAGTCGTTCCTGCTTCATCGCTGCACCAGCACTACTAGTGCTGGGACTCCCGTGCACTATCACCCTCACCATCAACTACACTGCCCTGGGGCTCCACTCTTCCCTTGGGGAGTCACACTACCTCATCTGCACATACCATCAGCCCCAGTGGTCTGCCTTGCAGTGGCGGTCCACGCTGACCGCAATCCACGGGTGGCGTAGTCGGACAATTAACCTAAAACCCCCACAAAATACCGCCATCGGCCTGACCGCCCTGAGCCACGGGACTGGGTCACCGCCACGGATTCTACAACCCCCTGAGACCCGGCTCCGGGTATCCCACACACGTCCACACTAGGCCCAGGGGGCGAGTTACCTGCAGTTTAGGTGACTCCTATGTGGGCTGCGGGATCTGGCAATGAAGGCTGGTTCCATAGTGCCAATAAGACAAGCACCCCCTGTAGGACTGTGGGTTTCGGTAACTGCGGCCGGCTCGCAGCCTTGCAACTTTTTTTTACATGGGTACCTTCTGCTACCCATCCGGGTTCCAGTACCGTCAGCTGGTTCTCGGCAGTGACATTGGCTTAGGTGCCTCCTTCTCGGTATCCAAGTTCCACCAACGTCTGCTGGTCTTTGGTAGTGCTTTCTGGCACAGGTACCTCCTGCTTAGTAACCGAGTTCCAGTACCGTCAGCAGGTCCTCGGTAGTTCCATTGGCTCTTGTACCTTCTGCTACCCATCCGGGTTCCAGTACCATCAGCTGGTTCTCGGCAGTGCCTTTGGCCTAGGTGCCTCCTTCTCAGTATCCAAGTTCCACCAACGTCTGCTGGTCCTTGGTAGTGCTTTCTGGCACAGGTACCTCCTGCTTAGTAACTGAGTTCCAGTACCATCAGCTGGTCCTCGGTAGTTCCATTGGCTCTTGTACCTTCTGCTACCCATCCGGGTTCCAGTACCTTCAGCTGGTTCTCGGCAGTGCCTTTGGCTTAGGTGCCTCCTTCTCAGTATCCAAGTTCCACCAAAATCTGCTGGTCCTTGGTAGTGCTTTCTGGCACAGGTACCTCCTGCTTAGTAACCGAGTTCCAGTACCGTCAGCTGGTCCTCGGTAGTTCCATTGGCTCTTGTACCTTCTGCTACCCATCCGAGTTCCAGTACTGTCAGCTGGTTCTCGGCAGTGTCTTTGGCACGGGTACTCCTTCCTGCCCAGCCTGGTTCCAGCACGCCAGCTGTTTCCGGGTAGTGTCAACGTCACTTTGCCTCCAATGCGTTGTCCTGTCGTGTTGCGGTCGGGTTAGCCGACTCTATGGTGCCTGAAGTTTAGGTGACTCCTATGTGGGCTGCGGGATCTGGCAATGAAGGCTGGTTCCATAGTGCCAATAAGACAATCACCCCCTGTAGGACTGTGGGTTTCGGTAACTGCGGCCGGCTCGCGGCCTTGTAACTTATTTTTACATGGGTACCTTCTGCTACCCATCCGGGTTCCTGTACCGTCAGCTGGTTCTCGGCAGTGCCTTTGGCTTAGGTGCCTCCTTCTCGGTATCCAAGTTCCACCAACGTCTGCTGGTCCTTGGTAGTGCTTTCTGGCACAGGTACCTCCTGCTTAGTGACCGAGTTCCAGTACTGTTAGCTGGTCCTCGGTAGTTCCATTGGCTCTTGTACCTTCTGCTACCCATCCGGGTTCTAGTACCATCAGCTGGTTCTCGGCAGTTCCTCAGCCTTCTTGTACCTTCTGCTACATTTCCAAGTTCAAGCTTTTTGAAATGGTTCTTGGTAATCACGCTGGATCTCCCTGACGAGGACCCTGAAGACGAGGACCCTGAAGACCACCCCAAAGAAGACGAGGACCCCGAAGACGAGGACCATGAAGACAAGGACCCTGAAGACCAACCCGAAGAAGACGAGGACCCCGAAGATGATGACCCTGAAGACGACGACCCTGAAGACCACCCCGAAGAAGATGAGGACCACGAAGACGAGGACCCTGAAGACGAGGACCCTGAAGACCACCCCGAAGAAGACGAGGACCCCGAAGATGAGGACCCTGAATACCACCCCGAAGAAGATGAGGACCCCGAAGACTACGACCCTGAAGACGACGACCCTGAAGACCACCCCGAAGAAGACCAAGAAGATGGCCCTGAAGAAGTTGACCAAGAGGACAAAGAACAAGAAGACAACCACCAAGATATAGAAGAACAAGAGACAGAAAACCAAGAAGCAGAAGTACAAGAAGCTGCAGAACAAAAAGCGGAAGAACATTAAGCATAAGACTAAAAATAAGAGCAAAAGATATTATCTAAATTATAAGCAGAAGATGACTAAGCAGTGTATGGGGGTGAGTCTGTTCCTCCTCGTGGTGCCCATGGAAAAGACCTGCTGCTGCAGGCCAAACTGAACGCGGACAAATCCTGTTGTGAATCTTTTGTGACGGGCAGAACGAAAGGTGTAATGTTCAAACTTTTATAGATAACAACTACAGGAATGCCTGTCACAAATAAGAATATGATGAAGAAGAAGAATATGAAGAAGATGAAGGAGTAGAATATGAAGAAGAATAATAGTTGAATAAGAAGAATATGAAGAATGTAAAAAAAAGAATAATACGAAGAAGGTGGAGAAGAAGATGAAGAAGGTGAAGAAGAAGTTGATGAAAAAGATCCTGCTGCTGAGGATGATGAAGGAGAAAGTGTGGGAGAAGTAAAAAAGAAGGTGAAGAGCATGGAAGTAGTGAAACATAAATATCTGACAAAATATAAAAAAGCTTAACATAGTCAATATCTTTGTAACTCCGAACGTCATAAAAAAAATATTAATTCCTGCTATTCCATTTGATTGGGCTAAACCTCTATGCCTTTATTGTCTCCCCCACCTCCCCCAATACATTCACCAAATTTTCTTAGTTGTTTTCCTTCATGTAGAATTAACCTACAAGGAAAGAAAGGGTTTATTTTTATTCCGATATTTCTGTCCCATTGACTTGCATTGGTTTCCGGTATCTGAATCGGCGATATCCGATACTTTTTGGGTAACGGTCCGATCCAATCCGATCCGATATTTCCCGATATCGGAAGGTATCGTTCAACACTAATCATAACCCTTTCTAATAAGTTTGACATATGTCGTTTGAATTTGTTCTAAGGGGTTGTAATGGATTTCTCTATAATATACTCTGTCATTCAAAATTCTATTTGCTTCCTCTATATAGTCATTATAGCTTTGTCAGCCGATCTAATGACTTTGCCTTTGTTACCCTGAAGATTTAGAAGAGCTTTCCTTTCATCATTGGTGATGTTTCTATTTTTCCAGAATATTGGGGTCTCTGTTAGTTTTTTGAAGTCATGCATGGTGACCTTACTAAAGGTATCAATTTGGTGACTTCGGCTCTCTAATGGATAAAACTTGGATTTATTTTTCAAATGGGTATGCAGTGTGCCATCACAGACCAAACTTATGTCCGTGTGTATAAACAATAGAACCGAACTCTATGGTAGTACAATATCCACATATTTAGTATTAAGGGTACTCTACTGTATAACATATAACCTACAAAGAATATAGAGTATCTTCCCAAGCAGAACTATTCTGAAACAATACTTGAATTGTGTTAAAACATCAAAATTTATTAGATAATTTAAAAGACATATCAGTGCACATAAAAATAGTAGACCATTCGGGGTGAAATTCACATAGACAGAGCAGCAAATATAGGTAGGTCCTCATGGGATAATCTGACCATATATAAACAGGCTTGCCATATAGTGTATATAGATGTACTACTTCAGACCATAAATCCGTTACATACATGTAATAAAGGCTGAATATATTTAGGCTATAGAGCCACCAAAGCAAAAGCCTTCAAAAATCAAATGTCGGAGACGGCCTCACTAAGTAACAAATATCACGTGATCATGTGTACGATCACAGGAAAAAAGTGAGGCTCACCCATGAAAACTGTAGGGACCAGTTGCGGGCTTCGCAGCAACTGGTCCCTACAGTTTTCATGGATGAGCCTCACTTTTTTCCTGTGATCGTACACATGATCACGTGATATTTGTTACTTAGTGAGGCCGTCTCCGACATTTGATTTTTGAAGGCTTTTGCTTTGGTGGCTCTATAGCCTAAATATATTCAGCCTTTATTACATGTATGTAACGGATTTATGGTCTGAAGTAGTACATCTATATCTATAATATAACCGGGGATGCGTGTCTCTGTTCGAAGCCTCGATAGACTGTGCATGCATGACGTGCCTGCAGAGTCTAGACCCCCCACAGAGGCACGCATCCCCATCCTAAACGAGGATGTGGATTGTGGCGCCGGAAATCACGGTACGCGTAAGCACTAAACGCATACTGCGATCTCCGGCACCATAACAACTTACCTATCCGGGAGGTCAGTTGCCACGGCGTCTCTTCAGGCAGAAGGCCAGGATCCACCGTCGGTACTGGCGCATGAGCATAGCACGCTTCCGGCGCCGTTTTATTGAAGACACATTGCAAGTGTGTCTTCAACAGACACTTTGAAGACACACTTGCAGTGTCCTCAACAAGATGGCGCCGGAAAGCGCGGTCTGCGCAGGCGCTGATCCGGCGTCAGTGTTCTCCCCCGCCCTCTTCTGACATCACTAATCATTTAAATATGTAACGTACCCCCACACTTCGCCGCCATTTTAAAGACAGAAGATTTCTGCGTCACACAGCGCCTCCAGTCTCTAGCTTAAAAAAAAAAATAAAATTGTAGTATATATAGATATATATATTACACATATATCTATATATATATATAAAGATAATATATGCAAATATATATATATATCTATATATACTATATAGAATAGTTATCAGAGTACTCCAACACAGTCAGCTGAGCAATCCCGCACAAAATACGTCAGCGGAGCAATCCCGCACAAAATACGTCAGCGGAGCAATCATGCACAAAAAAACGTCAGCAGAGCAATCCCGCACAAAAAACGTCAGTGGAGCAATCCCTCACAAAAAAACGTCAGCGAAGCAATCCCGCACAAAAAAACGTCAGCAGAGCAATCCCGCACAAAAAACGTCAGCGGAGCAATCCCGCACAAAAAAACGTCAGCGGAGCAATCCTGCACATAAAAACGTCAGCGGAGCAATCATGCACAAAAAAACGTCAGCAGAGCAATCCCGCACAAAAAACGTCAGTGGAGCAATCCCTCACAAAAAAACGTCAGCGAAGTAATCCCGCACAAAATACGTCAGCGGAGCAATCCCGCACAAAATACGTCAGCGGAGCAATCCCGCACAAAATACGTCAGCGGAGCAATCCCGCACAAAATACGTCAGCGGAGCAATCCTGCACAAAAAAGTCAGCGGAGCAATCCCGCACAAAATACATCAGCGGAGCAATCCCGCACAAAATATGTCAGCGGAGCAATCCCGCACAAAAAAACGTCAGCGGAGCAATTCTGCACAAAAAAACGTCAGCGGAGCAATCATGCAAAAAAAAACGTCAGCAGAGCAATCGCGCACGAAAAACGTCAGTGGAGCAATCCCTCACAAAAAAACGTCAGCGGAGCAATCCCGCACAGAAAACGTCAGCGGAGCAATCCCGCACAAAATACGTCAGCGGACCAATCCCGCACAGAAAAACGTCAGCGGAGCAATCCCTCACAAAAAACGTCAGCGGAGCAATCCCGCACAAAAACCGTCAGCGCAGTAATCCCGCACAGAAAAACGTCAGTGGAACAATCCCGCACAAAATACGTCAGCGGAGTAATCCCGCACAAAATACGTCAGCGGAGTAATCCCGCACAAAATACGTCAGCGGAGTAATCCCGCACAGAAAAACGTCAGCGGAGCAATCCCTCACAAAAAACGTCAGCGGAGCAATCCCGTACAAAAACCGTCAGCGCAGTAATCCCGCACAGAAAAACGTCAGTGGAACAATCCTGCACAAAATACGTCAGCGGAGTAATCCCGCACAAAATACGTCAGCGGAACAATCCCGCACAGAATACGTCAGCGGAGCAATCCCGCACAAAATACGTCAGCGGAGCAATCCAGCACAAAATAAGTCAGCGGAGCAATCCCGCACAAAATACGTCAGAGGAGCAATCCCGCACAGAAAAACGTCAGTGGAGCAATCCTGCACAAAAAACGTCAGCGGAGCAATCCCACACAAAATACGTCAGCGGAGTAATCCCGAACAAAATACTTCAGCCGAGCAATCCCGCACAGAATAAGTCAGCGGAGCAATCCTGCATAAAATACGTCAGCTGAGCATTCCCGCACAAAATACGTCAGCGGAGCAATCCTGCATAAAATACATCAGCGGAGCAATCCAGCCATTTTCTACTGAATATAAATATATATAATACTTCAGCGGAGCAATCCAGCCACTTTCTTCTGAATATAAACATATAATACGTCAGCAGAGCAATCCAGCCACTTTCTACTGAATATAAATATATATAATGCGTCAGTGGAAGAAATCCAGCCACTTTGTTCTGAAAATAAATATATAATATGTCAGTGGAGCAATCCGGCCACTTTCTACTGAATCTAACTATATAATAAGTCAGCGGAGCAATCCAGCCTCTTTCTACTGAATATAAATATATATAATACGTCAGCGGAGCAATCCAGCCACTTTCTACTGAATATAAATATATATAATGCGTCAGCGGAACAATCCAGCCACTTTCTTCTGAAAATAAATACATAATACGTCAGTGGAGCAATCCGGCCACTTTCTACTGAATCTAAATATATAATAAGTCAGCGGAGCAATCCAGCCTCTTTCTACTGAATATATATATATATGTAATACGTCAGCAGAGCAATCCAGACACTTTCTACTGAATATAAATATATATAATACGTCAGCGGAGCAATCCAGACACTTTCTACTGAATCTAAATATATAATACGTCAGCGGAGCAATCCGACCACTTTCTACTGAATATAAATATATATAATACGTCAGCAGAGCAATCCGGCCACTTTCTACTGAATATAAATATATATAATACGTTAGCAGAGCAATCCAGCCACTTTCTACTGAATATAAATATATATAATACGTCAGCGGAGCAATCCAGACACTTTCTACTGAATATAAATATATAATACATCAGCGGAGCAATCCAGCCACTTTCTACTGAATATATACATATAATACGTCAGCGGAGCAATCCAGCCACTTTCTACTGAATATAAATATATAATAGGTCAGCGGAGCAATCCAGCCACTTTCTACTGAATATACATATATATAATACGTCAGCGGAGCAATCCAGCCACTTTCTACTGAATATATATATATAATATGTCAGCGGAGCAATCCAGCCACTTTCTACTGAATATATATATATATATATATATATATAATACGTCAGCAGAGCAATCCAGCCACTTTCTACTGAATATAAATATATAATACGTCAGCGGAGCAATCCGTCCACTTTCTACTGAATATATATATATATATATAATACGTCAGCAGAGCAATCCAGCCACTTTCTACTGAATATAAATATATAATACGTCAGCGGAGCAATCCAGCCACTTTCTACTGAATATAAATATATAATAGGTCAGCGGAGCAATCCAGCCACTTTCTACTGAATATATATATATATAATACGTCAGCGGAGCAATCCAGCCACTTTCTACTGAATATATATATATAATATGTCAGCGGAGCAATCCAGCCACTTTCTACTGAATATATATATATATATATATAATACGTCAGCAGAGCAATCCAGCCACTTTCTACTGAATATAAATATATAATACGTCAGCGGAGCAATCCGTCCACTTTCTACTGAATATATATATATATATATATAATACGTCAGCAGAGCAATCCAGCCACTTTCTACTGAATATAAATATATAATACGTCAGCGGAGCAATCCAGCCACTTTCTACTGAATATAAATATATAATACGTCAGCGGAGCAATCCAGCCACTTTCTTCTGAATATAAATATATAATACGTCAGCGGAGCAATCCGTCCACTTTCTACTGAATATATATATATATATATATATATATATAATACGTCAGGGGAGCAATCTAGCCACTTTCTACTGAATATATATATATAATACGTCAGCGGAGCAATCCGGCCACTTTCTACTGAATATATATATATAATACATCAGCGGAGCAATCCGGCCACTTTCTACTGAATATATATATAATACGTCAGCGGAGCAATCCAGCCACTTTCTACTGAATATATATATATATATATATATATACATATATATATATATATATATAAAATACGTCAGCGGAGCAATTCAGCCACTTTCTACTGAATATATATATATATATAATATGTCAGCAGAGCAATCTAGCCACTTTCTACTGAATATATATATATAATACGTCAGCGGAGCAATCCAGCCACTTTCTGCTGAATATATATATATATATATATAAAATACGTCAGCGGAGCAATCCAGACACTTTCTACTGAATATATATATATATAATACGTCAGCAGAGCAATCCAGCCACTTTCTACTGAATATATATATAATACGTCAGTGGAGCAATCCAGCCACTTTCTACTGAATATATATATATATATATATATATATATATATATATATATATGTAAAATACGTCAGCGGAGCAATCCGGCCACTTTCTACTGAATATATATATATATAATTCGTCAGCAGAGCAATCCAGCCACTTTCTACTGAATATATATATAATACGTCAGTGGAGCAATCCAGCCACTTTCTACTGAATATATATATATATATATATATATATATATATATAAAATACGTCAGCGGAGCAATCCAGCCACTTTCTACTGAATATATATATATATAATACGTCAGCAGAGCAATCCAGCCACTTTCTACTGAATATATATATAATACGTCAGCGGAGCAATCCAGCCACTTTCTACTGAATATATATATATATATATATATATATATATATATATATATAATACGTCAGCGGAGCAATCAAGCCACTTTCTGCTGAATATATATATATATAATACGTCAGCAGAGCAATCCAGCCACTTTCTACTGAATATATATATAATACGTCAGCAGAGCAATCCAGCCACTTTCTACTGAATATATATATATATAATACGTCAGCAGAGCAATCCAGCCACTTTCTACTGAATATATATATAATACGTCAGCGGAGCAATCCAGCCACTTTCTACTGAATATATATATATATATATATATATATATATATATATATATATATATAATACGTCAGCGGAGCAATCAAGCCACTTTCTGCTGAATATATATATATATAATACGTCAGCAGAGCAATCCAGCCACTTTCTACTGAATATATATATAATACGTCAGCAGAGCAATCCAGCCACTTTCTACTGAATATATATATATATAATACGTCAGCGGAGCAATCCAGCCACTTTCTACTGAATATATATATATATAATACGTCAGCAGAGCAATCCAGCCACTTTCTGCTGAATGTATATATATAATTCGTCAGCAGAGCAATCCAGCCACTTTCTACTGAATATATATATATAATACGTCAGCGGAGCAATCCAGCCACTTTCCACTGAATATATATATATAATACGTCAGCGGAGCAATCCAGCCACTTTCTACTGAATATATATATATAATACGTCAGCGGAGCGATCCAGCCACTTTCTACTGAATATATATATATATAAAATACGTCAATGGAGCAATCCAGCCTCTTTCTACTGAATATATATATATATATATAATACGTCAGCGGAGCAATCCAGACACTTTCTACTGAATATATATATATATAATACGTCAGCAGAGCAATCCAGCCACTTTCTACTGAATATAAATATATAATACGTCAGCGGAGCAATCCAGCCACTTTCTACTGAATATATATATCTATATATAATACGTCAGCGGAGCAATCCAGCCACTTTCTACTGAATATATATATATATAATATGTCAGCAGAGCAATCCAGCCACTTTCTACTGAATATATATATATATAATACGTCAGCGGAGCAATCCAGCCACTTTCTACTGAATATATATATATATAATATACGTCAGCGGAGCAATCCAGCCACTTTCTACTGAATATATAAATATATAATACGTCAGCGGAGCAATCCAGACACTTTCTACTGAATATATATGTATAATATGTCAGCGGAGCAATCCAGCCACTTTCTACTGAATATATATATATATATATATATATATATATATATATATATATATATATATAATATGTCAGTGGAGCAATCCAGCTACTTTCTACTGAATATATATATAATATGTCAGCGGAGCAATCTAGCCACTTTCTACTGAATATATATATATATATATAATACGTCAGCGGAGCAATCCAGCCACTTTCTACTGAATATATATATATATATATATATATATATATATATATATATATATATATATATAAAATACGTCAGTGGAGCAATCCAGACACTTTCTACTGAATATATATATATATATATATAAAATACGTCAGTGGAGCAATCCAGCCATTTTCTACTGAATATATATATATATAAAATACGTCAGTGGAGCAATCCAGACACTTTTTTGACTATATCAAACGTCAGCAGAGCTAAATATTTTAGTTAAAGTTTACAACCTTATTCGTTCCGTAATTCCATTATAATGGCCCCCAAACGCCAGCAAGTTCTTTCTGAGGAGGAAACTCAGGCAAAAAAATCAAAAAGGGCTGAAGCTCAAAAGGTTCGTAGAAGTAGGGGTAAAAAACAGCACCTTAAATTGCAGCGTGAAAAAAATACTGTCAGAAGAAGGGCTGCCCGTCATAATCTCACCCAAAAAAAGCGCCAACAGATGCGCAAAGCTGACGCTGAGAGGCATAGGTCTGCCCCAGAGAGTGTGACAGACGCTGAGCTTCAGCAGTATCACAAAGCCAAAGCTGAGAGACACAGAGTAGTCCGTACTAAACAACCTGCCCGCTGGGGGAAGAACGTAAGATCTCGCAACACTGCTTCGCTTACTGAAAACTTCAATGAAGACGACATTGAGGCATGCTATCTTGGCCCAATGAACACAAATGCTCATTTTGTAATGCCAACCATTTCCAGAATGAAATTACAACAAACTGTTGTCATAGTGGAACCATCAAACTGGAAGAAATGCGAATGCATCCCTATATTACTAATTGCATGAAGAGATCAGAACCAAACTCCAAGAATTTCATGGAAAACATAAGATCATACAATAGTGCAAACGCTTTTGCATCAATGGGCGCACAAATTGACCAATCAATTAACACGCGATCAGGTCCTTTCTGTTACAGAATCCTTGGGCAAATTTGCCATGCACCCTAACCAAGGTGAATCACCAACATACGCCCAGTTATATATTCTGGATTTGGCTCAAGCCTTGAATGAAAGAATGCACAATCCAGCCAACAGTGGATGCATTCGTAATCTTAAGTAAAATCTTCAAAGAATTCTCAAAGATATCAATCCTTTCTCCAGAGAATACAAAAATATGTTACAATTTGAAGAAGAAGAAATGCTAAAAGCAAATCTAGAAAACCGAATGCCAATTGAATATAGCATGACTTTCGTGAGAGAAAAAGTAAATACTATGCACCCCGGCAGAATCAATGCTACAACTGCTAGAGGGGAAATTGCTGCCATTTTCCACAGCACAGATGGTGCACCCCCAGAAAACCGTGACATTACCATTCATCCAAAAAGTGGGATTTTACAAAATATATCTATTCTGAGTAGACTCTGTGACCCAATGTGCTACCCTTTGCTTTTCCCTTATGGGGACTCTGGGTGGGCTACAGAACTAAAAAAAACAGTTGGTCGAGGAAATGTGACTCAACTTCAATGGTATTCATACCACTTTGCCATTCGTGATGGTACTTTTAACCAGTTCCTTAATGCAGGAAAGCTGACACACCAATTTATGGTTGATGCCTATTGCAAAACTGAGGCAAACCGTTTGAATTGGGTGCGCACAAATCAAAGTACTGTAAGAGCTGAAGAATATGACGTCCTTCACCAATTCGTGACCAACCACCGTTTCATGAACATAAATATCCTACCTGGAAAAAAAGTCATATTGCCATTGACTTTCCAAGGAAGTCCAAGAAATATGGCACAAAACTACCAAGATGCCATGGCAATGGTCAGGAAATATGGCAAACCAGACCTATTTGTAACAGTAACGTGCAATCCAAAATGGAGGGAAATCAGGGAAAACTTACTTCCCAGTCAGCACCCATGCGACAGGCCCGATTTAGTAGCTCGAGTATTTAACATGAAACTAAAATTGCTACTTGGAGACCTAACCACATACCACAGATTTGGACGTGTTAATGGTATGGTGTATGTATTTGAGTTCCAAAAAAGAGGGCTCCCTCATGGACACATATTGGCATTTATGGCCCCGGAATACAAAGCCTCGGAAAAAGAAAGAATTGACAAAATTGTTTGTGCAGAGCTCCCGCACAAAGACACTCATCCAAAGCTTTATGAAACTGTAAAATCTTGCATGATACACGGTCCATGTGGTCCACTTAATCCAAATGCACCATGCATGTACAATGGGAACTGTACTAAAGGTTTTCCCAAGGATTTCTGTTCCTAAACTAATAGCAATGTAAATGGATACCCTAAATATCAACGCCGGGATGATAACAACTTTGTTGAACTTGGTGGAAACAGGGTTGATAATAGATGGGTTGTACCTTACAATCCTTTTCTTTCCTTAAAATACAATGCCCACATAAACGTTGAGATTTGCAGTTCTATACAAAGTGTAAAATACTGTGTTTGTTCAAATACGTTTACAAAGGGCATGATTGTGCAAATATACAGTTTGTTACTGCTGCCACAGAACAAGAAGCCACGGTTGAATGGGATGAAGTAAAAAATTACTTAGAAACTCGATATGTAAGTGCACCTGAAGCATGCTGGAGATTCAGGGAATATAAAATGCACCACCAAACTGATCATGTGGAAAGATTAAATGTCCACCTTCAGGACAAGCATACAATATGCTTTATACCAGGTAAAGAAGCTGAAGCTGTGCAGCAGAAAAACACCAAGTCTAAACTACTTGCTTGGTTTAAACTGAATCGGGAAGATCCTAATGCCCAACAATATTTATACATTGAAATCCCTGAACATTACACTTGGGATGAAAAAAACGTTAAATGGAAACCACGTTGCAAACGTCATAAAACCACGATTGGCAGAATGTTTAACGTTAGTCCATTAGACAGAGAAAAATACTTTCTCCGAATTCTCCTTCTCAATGTTAGAGGCGCAACATCTTTTGAGGATCTCAGAACAACTGAAGGAAACCGTTTTGCTACTTTCCAAGAAGCCTGTATTGCAAGAGGGTTAACTGATGATGACTCTGAATGGGATATTTGCCTAACAGAAGCTGCCACTTATCAAATGCCAATACAACTTAGACAATTGTTTGCATTTATTTGCATCATGTGTGAGCAGTCTAATGCTGCAGCATTGTTTCAAAGGCACAATAAAAATCTAATGGAAGACTATCCTAGACGTTTTCCTCATGTAGAAAAGGCCCTCTATATGACATTACATGAAATTGAGTCTGTGTTACGGACACATGGAAAGTCATTACAAGATTTTGGCCTACAACTTCCTGTTGGCAAGTACGATGATCCAATCAATTCTGGCAAATATTACGACCCTGTTGCGGAAAAGGCTTTGTTTGAGGAGAAATTCCAAATGTTAAACCCAGGACAACGAAAGGCTTTCGAAAAAATCAGAGAAGCTTTTGAGAATCCCAACTTGGAAAAACGTCTATTTTTTATTGACGGACCTGGTGGAAGTGGTAAAACATTCCTGTATAATACAATCATGCATTACGTTCGGAGCAAAAATGAATTAGTCTTGCCATGTACATTTACAGGCATTGCTGCTACTTTGCTGGAAGGAGGCCGAACTTCTCATAATCTGTTCAAACTGCCTACTGTATACCAATTAATGAAAAGTCGACATGCAATACTCGTCATGGCAGCAATACTGCCAATGAGTTGAAAAACGCCAAAGTCATAATCTGGGACGAAGCTTCTATGGCTCCAGCTCATGCTGTAAATGCAGTTGACACCTTCTACAAAGAACTCATGGCTGAAGATCCAAAAGTTCCCTCCAAAAAAACTTTCGGAGGTGCGTTGTTTGTTTTTGGTGGAGATTTTTGACAAATCCTTCCTCTTGTACCACATGGCAGCAGAACCGAAATAATTTCAGCATGCATGAAGAACAGCAATTGTTGGAGGAATATTGAAGTCCTCAAATTGGACCAAAACATGCGTACCAATGAGGACAATGTCCCCCAAGAACATCAAGGTTTTTCCCAATGGCTTTTAAACCTTGGAGATGGAAAACTTCAAGAACCAGGACTAGAGGAAGGTATCTTTGAAATTCCTTCTGTCTGCATTGAAAATGGATGTATTGTTGATGCTGTCTTTCCTCAAGTCATACAACCAGAAGATAAAAGCTTTGCAAACCGTGCAATCCTAACTCCAAAAAACCAACATTCACATGAACTGAATGAAAATGTTCTTAGATGAATTCAGTCTGAATTGAAATGTTACACCAGTATTGATTCCATTCAGCAAGATACTGCAAATGCTGAGGAAGCAGCAAACTATCCAATGGAGTTCTTAAACAGCTTAACGCCTGGTGGTATACCTCCTCATAGATTACATTTGAAAGTTGGAGCAGTAGTCATGCTATTAAGAAACCTTAACTCAACAAGAGGTCTTTGCAATGGCACCAGAATGGTTGTGAAGCAAATGATGTCAAAAGTCATTGACTGTGAAATCCTCACCGAATCATTTAAAGGTACAAGGGTATTCATTCCCAGAGTTATTCTGGCACCAAGCGATCATGATCTTCCTTTTACTTTAAAACGAAAACAGTTTCCCTTAAGACTTGCTTATGCTATGACCATCAACAAAAGTCAAGGGCAAACACTGGATACAGTTGGCATATATTTGCCATCTCCAGCCTTCAGCCATGGCCAACTTTATGTCGCCTTTTCAAGGACAAAATCCTTCCAACAAGTCAAAGTCAAAGTTTTTGCTACTGATCAACAAGGCAACTTAAAGAAAGACCACAGAGTTTACACCAAAAATGTTGTTTACAGAGAAGTTTTTGCACAATAATTTTTTTTTACAGCTAATAGTTTAATAAAATTTAAAATGTTATATATAACAGTGAATGTGTTTTTCTGTTCAAAGCCAAAATGGGTGGCGCCTGTGCAGTGTGGTGCCTGAGTCAGAGCGTGTGCATACTGCACTACGATGCCATTTTAGTGAAGACACTGTGTATGCAAATTCCCAGACACAGTGTCTTCAAGAAAATGGCGCCAGATATTGTGAGATGCGCACACGTTGACTCAGGCACTATTTTATGGGAACAGAACATGACCGGATTGGGGCACAGGATGGGAGCAGCACATGATCGGATTGGGGCACAGGATGGGAGCAGCACATGATCGGATTGGAGCACAGGAGTAGAGTAGCACATACCAGGATGGGGGCGCAGGATAGCAGCACATACCAGGATGGGGGCACAGGGTGGCAGCAGCACATACAAGGATGGGGGCACAGGATGGGGGCACAGGATAGCAGCACATACCAGGATGGGGGCACAGGATAGCAGCAGCACATGACAGGATGGGGGCGCAGGATGGGAGCAGCACATTACAGAATGGGGGTGCAGGATGGGAGCAGCACATTACAGAATGGGGGCGCAGGATGGGAGCAGCACATACCAGGATGGGGGCACAGGATGGCAGAAGCACATGACAGGATGGGGGCGCAGGATGGGAGCAGCACATTACAGAATGGGGGCGCAGGATGGGAGCAGCACATTACAGAATGGGGGCGCAGGATGGGAGCAGCACATACCAGAATGGGGGCGCAGGATGGGAGCTGCACATACCAGAATGGGGGCGCAGGATGGGAGCAGCACATACCAGGATAGGGGCACAGGATGGCAGCAGCACATGACAGGATGGGGGCGCAGGATGGGAGCACCACATGACAGGATGGGGACGCAGGATGGCAGCACATACCAGGATGGGGGCGCTGGATGGGAGCAGCACATACCAGGATGCGGGCGCAAAATGGGAGCAGCACATGACAGGATGGGGGCGCAGGATGGGAGCAGCACATGACAGGATGGGGGCGCAGGATGGGAGCACCATATGCACATAATAAGATGGGGTAAGCACATACCAGGATGGGAGCAGCACATATCAGGATGGGGGCGCAGGATGGGAGCAGCACATGACAGGATCGGGGCGCAGGATGGGAGCAGAGCATGACTGGATGGGGGCGCAGGATGGGAGCACCACATGACAGGATGGGTGCGCAGGATGGGAGCAGCACATACCAGGATGGGGGCGCAGGATGGGAGCAGCACATGACAGGATGGGGGCACAGGATGGAAGGAGCACATGACTGGATGGGGGCGCAGGATGGGAGCACCACATGACAGGATGGAGGCCATATACCAATATAAATGCTCGCCACCCGGGCATAGAACGGGTGGTTCAATAGCTAGTGCACTATATTGCAAGCCAGTTTATATATGGTCAGATTATCCCATGAGGACCTACCTATATTTGCTGCTCTGTCTCTGTGAATTTCACCCCGAATGGCCTACTATTTTTATGTGCACTGATATGTCTTTTAAATGATCTAATAAATTTTGATGTTTTAACACAATTCAAGTATTGTTTCAGAATTGTTCTGTTTGGGAAGATACTCTATATTCTTTGTAGGTTATGTATTATGTCCGTGTGTGAAGTGTCAGTTATAAGCTTGTTGGCAAAATGCCTTTTTAGGGTGAGTTTTCTCACAAAGGCTTTTAAATCTAAAAATGTGTCAAAATCTTTGCTCTTGTAAGTGGGGCAAAAAGATAATCCCTTAGATAGTTACGCAGTATCATGCTCACTGAGTGTGATGGACGACAGGTTGTATATATTGGATTTAACTGTTTTGTGGGGCTCTATTTCTCTCTTTTGTTTGCCTCTTCCTCTGCTCCCTCTTTTATGTTTTTCCTTTTCCCTAGTCTTTTGAAATAGTAATCAAGCGTTTCGTGCCCGGAGACCAGGGCCCGGGGTAAAAAATTAGTTACGCATGGGGTACAGTTCTTCTGAGTGTTGTCGATTAGCATGGTGGTGTTAGTTGGAACCTGCAGAGGTATCTCTACCTCCACATTGATGGTCTGACCTGTGGATACAGATGTAGATGTATCTGGAGTACAGAGTATCGAAAAATTCAGCAAATTGGTAATATCCGTCGGTGTAGTATTATGTGAATTCCCTTCATTGAGCAAAAGTTCACTTATGGTGCTGAGGAATTTCCTCCTCTCCTCTTGCATGAGACTAATCTGCTGTTTAATTTCTTCTAAGTTCTTTTTGGTTTTTGCTAGTGTCTGATAAGCCACTAAAGACTGGACAGTCCTGGAAGGACTCCGACCCACAGGGCTTCGGTCAGGAGAAAATAGAATGATAGTGCTGGCAGTCATTACATTGCTAGATGTTGGTGCATTGATAAGGTTTTTATTGGAAACAATATTTCTTGGAGGTAAAGTAGATATTGCAGGGGGATCTATAATGCTACCATTGTGAGTTATAGGATTCCCTATCCTGGTTGCCTTTTTCAGGATCGTGCCCATTTCCATGGAAGGCCCTCACCAGGTCCAGGGTGGAAAAGATAAAATTTGAACATAGCTTGAAATTTATTACCACCTATAACTGTCAACATAAACTGTTCAGAGAAATTGTACAAAAGAATTGGTTAATTTTATTAATTTTATTAAATGATCCGGTTCTTAGGGAAATCCTACCAAAGAAACCCTCCATTATCTATGGAAGGGCACCTACCCTCAGGAACATTCTAGCTCCCAGCAGAATTCACTCCTCCCACATAGAGAGAAAAGATGAAAAGAAATCCAAGAAAAAAATCATCACCAAATGTGGGAAAAGGAATTGTATGTGCTGCAGAAACATCACGCATGGGACTGACACTTTCATCTCATCATCAACTGGGGAGGTGTTTAAAATTAATTGTAATATGTCCTGTGACACAGACTTTGTTCTATATTTAATAGAATGCCCCTGCGGCACACAATATATAGGTAGGACCACACAACCTTTTCACAAAAGGATGAATTCTCACAGACACAATGTAGTCACGGGTTTTCCCAAGCATGGGTTATCCCGACATATGGCCCCCCAACACAACAAGGATTTTAGTAGCTTGAAAATCATGCCTGTAGAGCATATTATGGATACTATTCCTAATAGAATTCAAAATCTAAACAGAAAGGAGATCTACTCGATATACAAACTGGACACATTGAAACCACGGGGTTTAAATGAGGTTACAGAGATCTTTCTCTAAAAATACCAAAAACACTGGTATAAAGGCTCAATATCCCCACTTACCTGCTAAGGTGTTGGATGCACATGCATACCCTTGTCAATGTTCCACTATGAACATACATTTTTTATTTAATCATGTTTTCCTTGTTAGTGCTTCCATATAACTGTATCCCTCCTAAAAGGCAGCAAAACAATGTCGACCAGCTATCAGATACTTCCACGGTCTAGAGGCACTGACCATGGATGTTGTCCTGGTATGGTATATAGTACCAAGAGACAACGGGTTTGAATCATCACACATATACAAAAAAATCTTTTATTTTTATAACATGGAACTTATGTGGAAGACGTTTCAATTTTATTTCGATGTTACGCAATTCTCATTACTTTTTTATAAGTGTTCTTCTAATGATGCTAATAGACACACTGTTTTAAGGAATATGTAAAGGTTGAGTTTTAAACAAAAACGGTTGCTGGTACTTTGGCGCCAGTTTTTTTCACTTTTCAGGGTATATACGTTCTCTGCTGTTAACATCTCTTAAGCTATGCTCTTGATGAAGTGGACGGGACGTTCATGAAACGCGTCTGTTTTTAGCTTGTCAAAAGAATAAATCTACAACACAAGTACTGGATTCTGTATCATCTGTTTTAGCGGAGGAGTGCGGAACTACCGACACCTTTCATCGTTTAATTTTTAGTTTGGCATACTCTTGTGCGACCTGTAAGGCCAGGTCATAGTAAGACTTTGGGAGCTCGCCAATTAAATAGGGGGAGAGCACCTCCGCTCAATACTCTGGCAGCAACTTCTCCAGCTCTGCTACCCCTTCAAATACGGTTAAAAATGCCTCGACATCATCACCCGGGGTCATCTTTTGCATGGCACGTCTTACCAACTTCCGGATGTACAAGCCATCACCTGGACTTGAGGGAGGGGGGGTCATCTTGCTACGGATTGCCTCAATCAGGAGCGCCAACTGCTGCTGCTTGAATTCTTCCTGATTACAATGATGCTGGAATTGTTCCTGCTGATGTTGCTGCTTTTCTTGTTGCCACTGCTGCTGTTCCTGTAGTTACACATACGCCGCTAGATTCAGATAGGGGCGAGACAGGTTACATGAATTTTTTGGAATCCTGGGGGGAACCGTTACTCAGAGCGACCATAGACCATATGCTGTAGCTTCTCTCAGGCACTCTTAGGAGCAACAGGCTCCAGTGACAAACAGTACAGTTTCCTTAGCAGCACAGCAGTTCACAGTCTTCTGAGTAATACAGGACAGCACAGTTCTAATGCAAAGGCACATTAATGAACACAGCATTCCTTACAGCACAGTGAGATGGAGGAGGGGGGATAGTATGCTGAGGGAGATGATCCCTGTGACACCATTTCTTCCAGTCCTTATTAGTGTTGAGCCACCCCCGTATTGTTCGAGTTCGGTTCGGTTCTTCGAACACCCGTATGTTCGCCGAACTGTTCGTCGAACTGTTCGTCGAACACCTTCAAACACCGTTAAAACCAATGGCAGGCAAACAAAAACACATAGAAACACATAGAAAACGCTTCAAAAGGTGTCCAAAAGCTGACAGACTGCTCAGAAGACACAACTAACACACGGAAAAGTGACAAGTACATATAGCCATGCGAAAAGAAAAGAGGTGGAGGAGTAAAAGGAGGGGGAGACACAGATATAGGCATGTCATGCCCTTCTAAAACCAAAAAAGTGCGAAGCCGACACGGCCAGTCCGTTCCTGCCCGTGCGACCTCCGTGTCGCCGGGTTTGTGCCAGAGCCGCGGTGGACCCTGATTGCCAGCCCCCCTTTCCCAATACTGGTGCCTGTCCGCTGGAAGGTCGAGCCCCCCCCGCGGTGGGGGGGGGGGAGTAACATCTGCAGAAGAAAGACCATCTTCCAGCCAAACTAAGATGTCTACTTCTTTTCGTGGATAATGTGATACGATCCCTTTCTTACGGACACGCCCATCGCTACAAATTCCAGATGAGGCACAAAAACAGCAGGTGCTTCAACGGATATCAAGTGCACCTTCAAGTGGGCTCTCCTCCACCTCAACTTCAACATCACAAATACTCCAGTCCTCAGAGGTGTTACCCCAATCGCACTTGCTTCCTCACAGCTCCCAAGTCTCCAGCTGCCCGTCTGAGTATGGGGTAACACAGATGGTTGAGTCTGCACAGCTGTTTACTCATACTATAGCCTGGGAAACGAAGGTCTGCTCCAGAGCTTCTGTTAATCCAGACGAGGAAATGATCTGCACTGATGCCCAGAATCTTTATAAGTCGGATCCAGGACCAGATGAAGAAGGTTCTGACCATAATGTAGACCCTCGTTCCCAAACTGTTGGTGGAGACAATGATGAAGATGATGATGAGTAGAGATGAGCGTTGTTCTACTCGAACTGTTCGCCAATCTCAAATTCGAGCTGTTTTGGGCGGTGTTCGAGCCGTTCGGCGAACATGAACAATTTGAGAAAAATTCGGCTGTTCGAGGTTATGTTCGATAACTGTTCGTGCACCAAAATCATAACTGGATTTTTTCTCAGTAATGATGAAAATTAATGTTAATACGCAGTTTGAGTGTACAGCGGGGTGGGGGGAGGGGCAGGGGATGGATCTCTGCAGGAACAATGAAGATCTCCATTTTTTTTCTCTTTCCCGCATTTACAGTGGGGAGGTGCAATCTGTCAGCCTATCAGCAGCGCACACACGGAGCGAAGTGCTTTTTTTCACACAAGCAAGGGCATGTGTCATTGGCAGTGTATGTCACATGTCCTTGCCCTATAAGACCAAGCCATTTTCCCCGTCGCCACCATTTTCTCACTGCTGCAGCTGCGTGTTAGACGGCACCGCTGTTGCTGTGTGCGCTATACCTTGTTAATTTCAAGCCAATTTTCGCACAAATATACAGATAGCTTGGGAGTAGGGAATAGTTGTGATTGCAGTCCTTTTAAGGACTAGGTTACAGCATTTCCTACGACTTTTATCAGGCAGGTCTGTGCTCTTAAATAGATAGGTTGTGGGAGTAAAGACTAATTGTAATTGGAGTCCTTTTCAGGACTAGGTTACATCAGTTCCTATCAGTTTTTGCCAGGCAGGTCTGTGCCAGTGCTGTGAAAGTTTTTTTTCACAGCATTTGGCTGAATCTAGCAAAGCTAATCCTTTTTGGCCTATTGCAGAGTGTGTTAGTCAGTGGAGTAGCCTATCTGTGTTGCAAGATATACCACCTGTGTATAGAATACCAATTTTTTTACTGCACCTAGTGAAGTAAAATCTTTTGGGCATAGCATCATTCTATTAGTCCATCTATACTGACCTCCATCAGGTTGCAAACTGAATCTAATTTTTTTCTGCATCTAGCTCTGAAAAAATATTTGGCCTTCTAGCAGTGTGTGGGACTTGTTCTATTAGTCCACCTATACTGACCTCCATCAGGTTGCAAACTGAATATATTTTTTTCTGCATCTACCTCTGAAAAAATATTGGGCTTCTAGCTGTGTGTGGGACTTGTTGTATTAGTCCATCTATACTGACCTCCATCAGGTTGCAAACTGAATATATTTTTTTCTGCATCTACCTCTGAAAAAATATTGGGCTTCTAGCTGTGTGTGGGTCTTGTTCTATTAATCCATCTATACTGACCTCCATCAGGTTGCAAACTGAATATAATTTTTTTCTGCATCTAGCTCTGAAAAAATATTTGGCCTTCTAGTAGTGTGTCGGACTTTCTCTATTAGTACATCTATACTGACCTCCATCAGGTTGCAAATTAAAAATAATTTTTATCTGCATCTACAGTACCTCTGAAAAAATATTTGGGCTTCTAGCTGTGTGTGGGACTTGTTGTATTAGTCCATCTATACTGACCTCCATCAGGTTGCAAACTGAATATAATTTTTTTCTGCATCTAGCTCTGAAAAAATATTTGGCCTTCTAGTAGTGTGTGGGACTTTCTCTGTTAGTCCATCTATACTGACCTCCATCAGGTTGCAAACTGAATATATTTTTTTCTGCATCTACCTCTGAAAAAATATTGGGCTTCTAGCTGTGTGTGGGTCTTGTTCTATTAATCCATCTATACTGACCTCCATCAGGTTGCAAACTGAATATAATTTTTTTCTGCATCTAGCTCTGAAAAAATATTTGGCCTTCTTGTAGTGTGTCGGACTTTCTCTATTAGTCCATCTATACTGACCTCCATCAGGTTGCAATTTAAAAATAATTTTTATCTGCATCTACAGTACCTCTGAAAAAATATTTGGGCTTCTAGCTGTGTGTGGGACTTGTTGTATTAGTCCATCTATACTGACCTCCATCAGGTTGCAAACTGAATATAATTTTTTTCTGCATCTACCTCTGAAAAAATATTGCGCTTCTAGCTGTGTGTGGGACTTGTTGTATTAGTCCATCTATACTGACCTCCATCAGGTTGCAAACTGAATATATTTTTTTCTGCATCTACCTCTGAAAAAATATTGGGCTTCTAGCTGTGTGTGGGACTTGTTGTATTAGTCCATCTATACTGACCTCCATCAGGTTGCAAATTGAATATAATTTTTTTCTGCATCTAACCCAGCCAATAGTTTTGGCCTAATACCACAGTTTAGCCACTCAGCTCTGCTCGGTTACCATCCATTGTTTTTTTGTGCAAACAACTCCACAGTTGTGAATTAGTTAACCACCAAAATGAGTGGAAAAAGGCCTGCTGCTGGTGGAAAGGGGAATAGGCGTGTTGGGAAGGGGAAAAAAGGTTGTGTCCGTGGGGTAGGTGTTAAAGCAACAGTAACATCTGCAGAAGAAAGACCATCTTCCAGCCAAACTAAAATGTCTACTTCTTTTAGCGGACAATGTGATAAGATCCCTTTCTTACGGCCACGCCAATCGCTACAAATTCCAGATGAGGCACAAAAACAGCAGGTGCTTCAACGGATATCAAGTGCTCCTTTAAGTGGGCTCTCCTCCACATCAACTTCAACATCACAAATACTCCAGTCCTCAAAGGTGTCACCCAAATCGCACTTGCTTCCTCACAGCTCCCAAATCTCCAGCTGCCCGTCTGAGTATGAGGTAGAACAGATTGTTGAGTCTGCAGAGCTGTTTACTCATACTATAGCCTGGGAATCAGAGGTCGACTCCAGCGCTTCTGTGAATCCAGACGAGGAAATGATCTGCACTGATGCCCAGAATCTTTATGAGTCGGATCCAGGACCAGACGCAGAAGGTTCTGACCATAATGTAGACCCTCATTCCCAAACTGTAACTCCTGTTGGTGGAGACAATGAGGAAGACGATGATAAGACTCAAATACCTGATTGGAGCGAAAACTTTAGTTTTTTGTCAGGGCAGGAACAGGTTGGCTCTGAGGACGACGGGTGTGATAACACACAGGGTGATGATGATGAGGTTGGAGATCCCACTTATTGTCAACCCACAGTCAGGCAAGAGATGAGGTCAGCAGAGGAGGTGCAGGAAGATGCTAGTGACGACGAGGTCAGGTTGCGCCTTCCTGGACAGAGACGTAGTACTGGAAGCAAGTCAACAACTGCATCCTCAAACACAACTCTGCCTCTCACCACAAGTCGTGGTGGCTCTTCAGGTCGCATGGGTGCTAAGCCTTGCATAGCCTGGGCATTTTTTCAGATCGATAAAGATGACCCAACTCGTGTTATCTGTAACATTTGTCAGCAAAAGCTAAGTAGAGGCCAAAAAATACATAGTTTGAGTACTTCATGCATGAACCGGCACATGGACATGAAGCATAAGTTGCAGTGGGAAGCTCAGTGTGCTACAATGCGGCCTAGCCGGCCGGACCAACCACCGTCTGCCATATCTTGTGCATCCGTGGCCTCTTCATCCTCTGTGACTGGGGGGACAGCAGTCACACCTGTTTTGGGGCGCAGACCTGCCACCTCTTTACCCGCAACAGCCAGCGTGATTGGCAGGTCATCATTTTCTTTGGAGGTGGTAACACCAGCTGGTGTTGAGCGCTGTCCGACATCGATAGCACCACATTTGGATCAAGGCAACCTAACATGTCCGCCTGCATCTTCCACACAGACCGGCAGTTTGCCGGGGACACCCTTATCAACCCCATCTAAGCACAATAGCCAGCCCTCGGTCCCTCAGATGTGGACAAGTAAAAGACCATTTCCTCCTAGCCATGAGAAAGCTAAGAGGTTGAATTTCACCATCTGCAAGCTCTTGGCTACAGAAATGCTGCCTTTCCGCCTGGTGGACACAGAGGATTTTCGAGACCTTATGTCCGTCGCAGTGCTCCAGTACCAGATGCCCAGTCGGCACTACTTCTCAAAGAAAGGTGTGCCTGCGCTCCACCAGCATGTCGCACACAACATCACCGCTTCTTTGAGAAACTCTGTGTGTGACAGGGTGCATTTCACCACAGACACTTGGACGAGTAGGCATGGACAGGGGCATTACATGTCGCTGACTGGGCACTGGGTAACTATGGTGACAACAGGACAAGGGGCTGCTGTCCAAGTCTTGCCGTCCCCACGAGTTGTGCGTCAATCCTCTTTATGTCAAAGTTCCTCCACTGCTTCTGCCTCCTCAACCTCCTCTCGGTCTTCCACCTGCACCCAAAGCCTGTCTGGTCATGCCACAAGCTTTCTAACTGCGCAGAAGGGATCCTGCACACCTCCTTACTATGCTGGCAGTAGGGCTCAACGTCATCAGGCGGTTTTTACATTGAAATGTCTGGGAAATGTGAGTCACACAGCTGAGGAGTTGTGGTCAGCTCTGGAGAACCAATTTCATGAATGGTTGTCTCCACGGGACCTGAAACCAGGGAAGGCCGTGTGCGACAATGCTGCAAACCTGGGTGCGGCCCTTCGCCGGGGCAATGTCACACACGTGCCTTGTATGGCTCACGTGTTGAACCTGGTTGTCCAGCAATTTTTAGCCCACTATCCCAGACTAGATGGCCTTCTGCAGAGGGCACGGTCGCTGTGTGCTCACTTCCGCCGTTCGCATCCCGCAGCTCAGCGACTTACATCTCTACAGAAGTCGTTGGGCCTGCCACTTCACCGGCTAAAATGCGATGTGCCTACCCGGTGGAATTCAACTCTGCACATGTTGCAGCGACTGTGGCAGCACCGACAAGCCCTGGTGCAATACGTTCTGACGTATAGCCTGGGCCAACGAGATTCAGAGGTGGGGCAAATCACGCTGGAGGAGTGGTCTCAGATCAGGGACCTATGCACCCTTCTGCACAGTTTTGAAATGGCGACGAAGATGTTTAGTGCTGACGATGCCATTATCAGCATGACTATTCCGGTGATTTACATGCTGGAGCACATGTTAAACAGAATTCGGAGTCAGGTGGTGGCACAAGAGGAGGTGGAGGAAGTAGAGGAAGAGGAGTTGTATGCGGAAGGGCTAACATCTGCAAGGTCCAGACGGTCGGCAGCACCAAGGCGGCAGGCATGTGAGGGTGGGGGAGATGGTTTTACCAGGGCGCATGGTAGCAGCCAAACTAGTGAGGAAGGTGCAGGAGCCCAGGAAGAAGTGGAGGACGAACTGATGGAAGACTCATCAGATGAGTTGTGCGAGGTTGGGGGGAGAGGACAGAGGAAGGAAGCATGATTGTTACCTCGCCACCAACACAACAGGGACTTGGTGCTCCTGGATGCGCAACACACATGAGTGCCTTCTTGCTGCACTACCTGCAACATGACCCTCGAATTGTGAGAATTAGAAATAATCCTGACTACTGGGTTGCCACACTGTTAGATCCCCGGTACAAAAGTAAATTTGCAGAAATTATTCCTGCCATAGAAAGGGATGCACGCATGCAGGAGTATCAGCAGAGACTGTTGCAGAATCTTACATGTGCTTTTCCACAAAATACCAGTGGTGCACGTAGTGAATCTCACAGTTCCAACTTGCCAACCGTGGGACCGTCAAGTGTTCAGCACTCAAACCGTAACAGAACCACAGTATCTGCTGGTAACATCAATTTTGCGGAATCATTTCACCACTTTTTTAGCCCATCCTTTGCAAGGCCACAGGAGACAAGAAGTCTGACACATAGTCAACGCCTAGAGACGATGGTACAGGAGTATCTCCAAGTAAACATTAAAGCCACGACTGTGTCACTGGACCCTTGCTCTTTTTGGGCTTCCAATCTGGATAAATGGCCGGAGCTAGCCACTTACGCCTTGGAGATCTTGTCATGCCCCGCAGCCAGCGTTCTGTCTGAACGTGTGTTCAGCGCTGCTGGTGGTGTGCTGACAGATAAGCGCACGCGGCTCTCCACTGATAATGTAGACAGACTCACGTTCATAAAGATGAACAAATCATGGATCCGAAACGACTTTTCTACCCCTGTGTCATCCTGGGGAGAGTAAAAGCTTGATGATTGGTTAAAATCACCCTACCAACCGTTTTAAGCTTTCAAATTACTAATCATGTTTATCTGTATCTTGGCTGGAAAATAACTTGGACTTTGTAGCAGTGTGCAGCACTGATCCTATTAGGCCATCTATACTAAAGCTTCATCAGATTTAAAATTAATAATAATTTTTAGCTGCATCTAGCCCGGAAAATAATTTTGGGGCTCCGAGATGCGCAAGACACATAAGTGCCTTCTTGCTGCACTACCTGCAGCATGACCCTCATATTGTCAGAATTCGAAGTAATCATGACTACTGGGTTGCCACACTCTTAGATCCCCCAAACTTTTCGATCAACCTTTTCATTTTAATAAAGACCAAAAAAATGGTCATTTTTGAAATTATAAGCATTAGCAGGTTGTTAGAAACTGAAATCAAACAGTTTTCAACTCAAAACTTTATTCTAGGTGATGTTATATTTTCACATAGGACCCCTTGTTCGAAAGGAGCTTCTGAACTCTCGTCCATTGAATTTGTCAGGTTTTGGATGGTTTCTGCTTCAATTGTTTTGCATGAGGACAGAATACCCTCCCAGAGCTGTTGCTTAGATGTGAACTGCCTCCCGCCATCATAGACACTCCTTTTAATGATGCTCCAAAGGTTCTGAATGGGGTACAGGTCAGGGGAGCATGGGGGTCACACCATAAGTTTGTCCCCTTTTATGCCCATATCAGCCAGAGATGCAGATGTTTTATGTGCAGCATGAGATGGTGCATTATCATGCAGAAAAATGATCTTGCTGTGAAATACACAGTTCTTCTTCTTGAACCATGGCAGGAAGTGCTGTTTGAGAAAATCCACATACATTATGGAGTTCATCTTTAGCGCCTTCAGGGATCCTAAAGGGGGGGCCATGATTCCAGCCCAAAACATTACTCCACCTCCTCCTTGTTGGCGCTGTAGCCGTGTTTGCGTGGGGTGTCCATCAACCAGCCATCCTCCACTCCATCCATCTGGACCATCGAGCGCTGCACGGCACTCATCCGTGAACAAAACAGTTTTGAAATCAGTCTTCATGTAATGTTTGGCCCACTGGAGCCGTTTCTGCTTGTGTGAAGTGGATAGAGGAGGTCGACAGGATGGCGTATGCACAGCTGCAAACCTCTGAAGGACCCTGCATCTTGTTGTTCGGGGGACGTTGGAGGCACAAGCAGCTTCAAAAACTTGTCTGCTGCTATGACAAGGCTTTTTTGCCGCTGCTCTTTCAACCTGACGTAATTGCCTGTAGGAAAGAGTCCTCAATTTGCCCTTATCAGCACGCACACGTGTGTACTGTGAATCAGCTACATACTTCTTGATTGCCAAGACACTTCATCCTGATCATCGCACAATGTTGATTGTAGTCATGCCTTGACCTAAACACTCCACAATTTGTTGCTTCTCAGCAGCCGACACATCCTTTTTCTTTCCCATTTTGGCAGAAAATGTAGGCTGCTTAATAATGTGAGACAGCCTTGTTAAGTAGTCTTGCCTTTCATTGGACACACCTGCCAAACTAATTAGCACAGGTGTCTGCAATTGCTTACAGTGATATAAAGAGCCCTGACACACATCACCATCAATGAGTTTAACTGACAAACAAACAAATTCTTCCCTTATCACTCCTAAACACTTTTTGCATAATAATTTGGATCGCAGTGTACATGTGCTTTTCCACAAAACACCAGTGGTTCACGTAGTGAATCTTACAGTTCTAACTTGCCAACCGTGGTCTGTATGGACTTGTTCAATAAAGGGCCCAAAATTAAGATAACATAGATGGGAGAGGTCTCTATGAATAGGAATTCCTAAGTATTTGATACCCTGTGAGGGCCAGGCAAAGGGAAAGTTGGACTGGATGGAATCCTATATGGATTTGGGGAGGGAGACATCGAGGGCCTCAGACTTCGCTGCATTGAATTTAAAATTTGACCATGTAACAAAGTGATCTATTTCAGCCATAACAGCATGGATGGATATATGTGATTGAGTGATATATACTAGGACATCATCAGCAAATAGAGAGCACTTGTACTCGGTGCCTCCCACCTCAATCCACCTAATATTGGGGTTATGGCGAATTGATGAGAGCAGGTGCTCCGTCACTAGGATGTATAAGAGAGGGGACAGAGGACATCCCTGCCTTGTCCCATTGGTGATTGTGAAAGGTGATGAAAATGTTCTGATGCACCCCCTGGGCCTTGGGACACCCGGAGCAGGACCCTTTTTGGTGGATGCTGGTGGTTGTAGTCTTCGTGGCGGCGACCCGGTTCCGTGGCTCAGGGTGGTCAAACCAGTGGCGGAACTATTTATGTGGTTTTGATGTTTAAATGTCCGACTACGCCACCCGTGGATTGCGGTCAGAGTGAACCGCCGCTGCAGGGCAGACCGCTGAGGCTGGTGTTGTGGGTGCAGCAGAGCGTAGCATAACTCCCCACGGGATGAGTATAGCCTCAGGGCAGTGTATGCGGAGGATGGGGGTGATGGTGCAGGGCAGCAGCAGTAACGACACGGAGTCAGTGATGCAGTCCAGGGCCTTTACTCACAGTTCTTATTATCCAGACCACGTCTGCAGGTAACGGCTGCCCACGTCGTACTGTGCTCACCAGGTGAGGGGCTCAGACAACTCCCAGATAACTTTGGAGCGCTTCACAGGACCCCCTTTGTGTGTCCTTTGTCTGGCCTTTCTTACCAACCCTTCTGTCCGGCTGCCTCGGGCCTCCTCTTGGTAAACTTGGCGCCAGTTTCCCTGACCCTATGTGGTGCCTTCCTAGCGGGTGTAGCGAGGGGCTGCGCCACATAAAATGTCACAGCCTCCGGTTTCTAGCTGAGGGTCGTTTCCTGCCTCCACTAGTTTCGGGGACCGGTCTCCCCCTTTGGCCTGACCCCTCCACGCAGGTGGATTCGGGCGTGCGGTGGCGACTCGCCCGTCCGCACCCCTGGGATCCCTTCATTCCTCGTTCCTGGAGCCTTCTCCGCTCCTCTTCCTTCCTTCTCCCTCTTCCAGGCCTGGGCCTCTGTTACTAGGCCCGCCTCCGGAGCAGAGCTCATGCAGAGCCCCTGCTCCCTGCCACTTCTGCTCAGACTTCTCTGCACTGAACTAAGATGGTGCCCACCTTTTATACTCCCTTCTCAATGCACCCAGGAACTGCTTCCTTCCTGCTCCTGCACTACAGGGTTCCCCTTCCTCAGTGTTCCCTCCCCCCACTCCAGCCAGGGACAGGGACTGTCGTGCCCATCTCAGAGGCATATTGGTCGCCCTGCCCCACGGCAATGTGGTGTAATGCATGCAGGTGTCGGGTCCTGATCCACACTCTATCCTTACCTGAGAGTGAGATATCACACCTCTGGGTGAGGTGCAATACCTCTGTAGCAACCGAGCCCTCAGGGTGCTACAGTTCCATTTATCTTCAGCCTAGGTGACGTATTGTGATACAGGGCCGTGATTTTGGCTATAAAAGGGTCCCCTAGACCCCTACCCCAAGCTTTTTAAGAGAATCATATATGGCTTGCCAGGAGACTCTATGGAGTGCTTTCTCAGCATCCAACGAGAGTATCTAATTACAAATTTTTAACTGCATCTAGCCCAGGAAATACTTTATGCCTAGTAGCAGTGTCTGCTAGTCAGCGGATTATCCCGGCTGTTAAGCAAGCTACACCACCTGTAGTTTAGACACTTAATTTTTTCAAAGGAAATGCTTCGGGACCATGGGATACTCAGTGAAGAGCATCAGGAGGCACCCCAAAGCATAGGGGCTGGGACTGGCAGTAGGATGCCTTGCGGTGGACAGCCGAGCTCGATCCTTATAAAAGCTTTTTAACTGCAGCAGCTTTAGTGGACGCTACTGGAGCTGGAATTACGCGGCTGCTGGCATGAGACTTGCCCTCCAATAGACCCTTGTAAATGGATTTAAAGTGTATTCATTCAAATTAGAGAGACAATTTAAATTAAAAAGCTTAGAGCTGCCTCCACCACAGGGGGGCTCGCTCGACCCACCAGCGGACAGGCACCAGTATTGGGAGAGGGGGGCTGGCCATCAGGGTTCACCGCGGCTCTGGCACAAACTCGGCGACACGGAGGTGGCACGGGCAGGAGCGGACTGGCCGTGTCGGCTTCTCACTTTTTGGATTTTAGAAGGGCATGACATGCCTATATCTGTGTCTCCCCCTCCTTTTACTCCTCCACCTCTTTTATTTTCGCATGACTTTATGTACTTGTCATGTGTTAGTTATGTCTTCTGAGCAGTTTGTCAGCATTTGGACACCTTTGAATGTGTTTTCTATGTGTTTCTATGTGTTTTTGTTTGCCTGCCATTGGTTTTAACGGTGTTCGAAGGTGTTCGACGAACAGTTCGACGAACAGTTCGGCGAACACACGGGTGTTCGACGAACCGAACCGAACTCGAACACTACGGGGGAGGCTCAACACTAATGATGAGACTCAAATACCTGATTGGAGCGACAACTTGACTTTTCGGTCAGGGCAGGTAGAGGTTGGCTCTGAGGACGACGGGTGTGAGAACACACAGGGTGATGATGACGAGGTTGGAGATCCCACTTACTGTCAACCCACAGTCAGCCAGTCGATGAGGTCAGCAGAGGAGGTGGAGGAGGATGCGATTAGCCCAGGGGATGGGGATGACTCGGTACCCGGGCCTTTGACTGGCCTTGGGGATGTCGCGGTGGTCGGCTCCCTGGCCCGTACCCTAGGGTCACTCTTTAAAAGGGTGGATAATTGTTAATTTTAAAAGAGTTCGTGACGCCACCTGTGGTATCTGGTGAGAAGCACCAGCGCTGCCGCAGTCCACTGAGGCCGGTGGTAAGGCAGCTCGATGGTACAGCTCCCCACAGGTGGAGCTAGGTCTCAGAAAAGCGTATGCGGGGGAATGCAGGACAGGCGAGACCCAGCTCGGTCAGAGCAAGAACGGGAACGGACACGGTAGTCACTTCAGTACCTTTTACTGGTGGAAATTCAGGCACATCCCGGAGCACTGTAGGGTGAAGGGTGCATATCAGGATCCTCCCCAATGAGCGGGTGTAGGGCCTCCTGTTTCTTGCCTCTGCGTAGTAAGTTTCTGACCTTCCTGGAGCTAGGCCTAACTTTGTCTCTGTCCTGTGCTGGCTGACCTTGTGGTAGGGCCTTCTCTTGGAGTACACGCTCCCAGTAAGCAGGGCCTAAGTGTCTCCTGGCTCTGTTACGTATCAACAAAAACCAAAAGAAGACCCTTAAAAAATACCTTTAATAGTTTCTTTTATAAAAAAGATACTCAGTGGTACCTATGGAACAGAGTATACAAACAAAAGCAAATATATACTTTGATATACTTAAATTATCATACAAAGGGAGGGATGTAAGACAACGATCCAAAATTGCCCTAGGTCACCCTAGTAGTAGATAATAGCCCACCTAAAGGCCAAGTATTCAGTTCACCCTAAGGGTTCGAATGATGTCCCCACTCATCAGTGGGTAAAGCTAAACTCTCCCTATATCCCCATGCACACACAAGTGAAAAATATATCAAAATAAAAATAATAAATAAATTGCAAGGCGTCAGACACAGTGACAAGATGCCAGTCACATACAGTATCAAAAATGGACTAAATGAAAAATAGCCCGTTATACATGGCAATCGACTATACAAAATAGACTTAATCAACTATCGCCCGCAAGATACCAATCACATACAGTATCAAAAATGGACTCAATTGAAAATAGCCCGTTACACGTAACAATCACATATACAAAAAAATGGCTCAGTAAACTAACGTCCGTTTTTTGAGATATCAAACCATTGACATCAACCAGCCAAAAAGAACAATGGATTTTACGTTTTTTTGAATTATGGAAGCACACATTTGCTGTGCACCTACTATGGGCTTTCTCCTCTGATACTGTCTGTCCCCTGATGAACCCCACACTGAGGAGGGGGTGAAACGCGTAGGGACTGGGACTAGGTCAATGGGACCTCATGTTTGGCATAGCACCTTGGGACATCTTTTGATGGACTTTCTTTGGATAAACCTGAATGGGCGTACCTGTTTAAGTATATCAAAGTATATATTTGCTTTTGTTTGTATACTCTGTTCCATAGGTACTGAGTATCTTTTTTATAAAAGAAACTATTAAAGATATTTTTTAAGGGTCTTCTTTTGGTTTTTGTTGTTTAGTTTTGTACCCTGGTTTTCCAACTTTTGTTGGTTTTTGTTGGTTCGGTCTCTGTTACGTATCAGCACCTTAGCGATCCTGGGACTTGTAGTTCTCCAGGGATTCCGGTTATGCCTTACTGGGTCATAGAGATCCCGGTAAGCTCGGATCCGGTGTCCGGTAAATGCTTCGGGGTGAGCTGGTTAAGCTCCTCTGCCCCTTATGTACTAACTCGCCACTCGCCTTTGGCCTGCTTAGGCCCTCACTAGGCTATACACACTAACGGCAGCTTGCCGCGCTTCACCGATCTTATGGCACCGGCACACCTTAAGCTCTATCTGGGCTCCTTGAATCTAGCTAGCAGGAGCCTCGTGCTCCACTGCTGAACTATTAACTGAGTTCTCTAGACTAGACTGAGCTCCACTGCAGACTGACCTCTCTTAGGCTTCTCTACTGCAAGAACTCTTCAGAGGAACTGAACTGCCTAGCTCCACCTTCCCTATTTATATCCCTAATGGGCTCCCTCTGCTGGACTGAGGTGGAAGGTGGAGATGTGTGAATGTTTATGGGGGCCTCTTGTGGAGGATTCCATCAATGCACTCTTCTAGGATCTGTGATACCAAGCGCAGCGGGGCGTCACAGATGCTATTGACGATGAGGTTAGGTTGCGCCTTCCTGGACAGAGATGGAGTACTGGAAGCACGTCAACAACTGCATCCTCAACCACAACTCTGCCTCTGACCACAAGTCGTAGTGGCTCTTCAGGTCGCATGGGCTCTAAGCCTTGCATAGCCTGGGCATTTTTTCAGATCGATAAGGATGACCCAACTCGTGTTATCTGTAATATTTGTCACCAAAAGCTAAGTAGAGGCCAAAAAATCCATAGCTTGAGTACTTCATGCATGTACCGTCACATGGATATGAAGCATAAGTTGCAGTGGGAAGCTCACTGTGCTACAATGCGGCCTAGCGGGCCGGGCCAACCACCGTCTGCCCCATCTTGTGCATCCGCAGCCTCTTCATCCTCTGTGACTGGGGGGACAGCAGTCACACATGTTTTTGGACGCAGACCTGCCACCTCTTTACCCGCAACAGCCAGTGTGATTGGCAGGTCGTCAGTTCATTGGGAAGAGGAAACACCTGCTGGTGTTGAGCGCTCTCCTACATCGAGAGCACCACCTTTGGATCAAGGCAACCTAACATGTCCGCCTGCATCTTCCTCACAGACCGGCAGTTTGCCGGGGACACCCTACTCAACCCTGTCTAAGCACAACAGCCAGCCCTCGGTCCCTCAGATGTGGAAAAGTAAAAGACCATTTCCTCCTAACCATGACAAAGCTAAGAGGTTGAATTTCACCATCTGCAAGTTGTTGGCTACAGAAAAGCTGCCTTTCCGCCTGGAGGACACAGAGGATTTTCGAGACCTTATGTCCGTCGCAGTGCCCCAGTACCAGATGCCCAGTCGGCACTACTTCTCAAAGAAAGGTGTGCCTGGGCTCCACCAGCATGTCGCACACAACATCACCGCTTCTTTGAGAAACTCTGTGTGTGACAGGGTGCATTTCACCACAGACACTTGGACGAGTAGGCATGGACAGGGGCATTACATGTCGCTGACTGGGCACTGGGTAACTATGGTGACAGCAGGACAAGGGGCTGCTGTCCAAGTCTTACCGTCCCCACGAGTTGTGCGACAATCCTCTTTATCTCGAAGTTCCTCCACTGCTTCTGCCTCCTCAACCTCCTCTCGGTCCTCCACCTGCACCCAAAGCCTGTCTGGTAATGCCACCTGCTTTCTAACCTTACTATGCTGGCAGCAGGGCTCAATGGCATCAGTGTTTACTTTGAAATGTCTGAGAAATGTGAGTCACACAGCTGAGGAGTTGTGGTCAGCTCTGGAGACCCAGTTTCATGAATGGTTGTGTCCACTGAACCTGCAACCAGGGAAGGCCGTGTGCGACAATGCTGCAAACCTGGGTGCCGCCCTTCGCCGGGGCAATGTCACACACGTGCCTTGTATGGCTCACGTGTTGAACCTGGTTGTTCATCAATTTTTAGCCCACTATCCCGGACTAGATGGCCTTCTGCAGAGGGCACGGTCGCTGTGTGCTCACTTCCGCCGTTCGCATCCCGCAGCTCAATGACTTACATCTCTACAGAAGTCATTGGGCCTGCCAGTTCACCGGCTGAAATGCGATGTGCCGACACGGTGGAATTCAACTCTGCACATGTTGCAGCGACTGTGGCAGCACCGACAAGCCCTGGTGCAATACGTTCTGACGTATAGCCTGGGCCAACGAGATCCAGAGGTGGGGCAAATCACGCTGCAGGGGTGGTCTCAGATCAGAATCCTATGAAGTTGACGCTCCCCCAGGGTCGTGGGGTACCCGGAGCCGGGCCGGTAGACGCTGGGGGTTGTAGTCACTGTGGCGGTGACCCGGTCCGTGACCCAGGGCGGTCAATCCATGGGTAATTTGTATATATGGGTTTTATAATGTCCGACTACGCCACCTGTGGAGTGCAGCCAAAGGGGCCGCCGCTGCGGAACAGTCCTCTGAAGCTGGTGGTTTTGCAGCAATGGTATTATAACTCCGCACAGGAAGAGTGTAGCTTCAGGGCAGTGTGGGTGGATGATGGTGGTTGTAGTGCAGGGAGTCAGTAATGAACACAGAGTCTGTGTGATGCAGTCCCAAGATCTTTACTCACAGTTGTTGCAGTCCAGATTACAGGTACCAGAGCAATCTCTCCCGTCGTGCTGTGCGTACTCAGTGAGGGGCTCAGTCCACCCCCAGATAGCTCCGGAGTACTTAGCAGGACCCCCTTCTGTGTGTCCTTTCTCTGGCCTTCTCCCTGCACCTCACACCCAGTGACACTTCTATCCGGTATCCTCGGGCCTTGGCGGGCGACGTGTGTTCCGTCCTCTGGGTCCTATGTGGCTACTGTTAGAACCTTGCTGTTAGGTTTTTTTTCCTTTGCTGGTCACATGACCTTGTTGGCCTATTTAGTCCTGCTCCGCCCTTCTGGCTTTGCTGGACTTCATTGTATATCTACTTTCTAGCTAGCCTGTGCTCTGTATCTAACTCTGTTAGTTTGCTTGGTCTACGGACCTCTATGTTCTATCTATTTTGTTTGTTCGTCTGTCTGCTACTATTTCTGTTAGGAGGTGTCCCATATTCCTCCCAGTCCTTAGTACTTGTAGGGATTCCCTCCCCACATCTATAGGTCTCCGTACAGACTAGATTAGGACTTTAGCAGGTCTGATCGCAGGAGCCTAAGGTATGTTTGCCGGATTTATTTTTTGGTGAACACCGAGAATTTTTTTCATTTAAAAATGCTTGCTTATTGTATTTTCGTTTGAGACCTAAGTCCTCTGGGGATGAATCCCAGCGCGTAGGGTTCATAATGTCACTTTTGCGCAAAGAGCCTCAGGAGTGGGCCTTTTCTTTGCAACCTAGTGATTCATGCTTCAGATCAGTGGATAGTTTTTTTTCTGCTTTGGGACTATTATATGATGATCCTGACCGCGTCGCATCAGCTGAGACTGAGTTGAGACGTTTAAAACAAGGATCGGGTAATGTGGAAAAATATTGTACACATTTTCGTCGTTGGTCCACTCAAACAGGGTGGAACGATTCTGCTCTGAAAAGTCTATTTCTTGCTGGGCTCAGTGAAAGGGTTAAAGACCTGCTAATTGCTTATCCTACACCTGAGGATTTGCAACAGGCTATGCAATTAGCTATACGGGTGGATAGAAGACTGCGTGCTAGGGTTAATGAGAGCAAATCCTCTGCTATGTCAGTTTCTGGTTATGATAATGTGTGTATTAACAGTGGTGAACCGATGGAGATTGGATCGGTGGCACCTCGCTCTCAAGAAAAAGACCGTCGTTTTTCGGAAGGCTTGTGTTTCTATTGCGGAAAATCTGGTCATTTGATTAAAGGCTGTGAGCTTCGTATGAAGAAAGAAAAAAAAATGGTCAGTCACGCCCGTATTGCCTGTTTAAATTCCAAGGGTGTATTTTTAGCTGCTTCCACGATTGCTCAGAAAAAATTGATGGAATTTCGGGTGTTTGTTGATTGCGGGTCTACACTGAATGTAATTGATGGGGGATTCGTGGAAAAACTCAATTTAAAACCTGAACCTTTATCATCCCCCATTGCTGTGGTTTCTGTGGATGGCTCCCCTTTGAAGAATATTACTCTCAAGGTCAGTGAATTTCCTCTCACTATTAATGGTGTTCACCATGAGAAATTGGATTTGGTAGTGTTGAATAACTTGCCTTCTCCAGTAATATTGGGTTTGCCCTGGTTAAAATTTCACAATCCTGTACTGGATTGGTCTACCAGTGAAATTAAATCCTGGAGCCATAAATGTTATGACAAGTGTTGTAACGGGCGTATTGCAGCTTTGGATAGGGGAGAATTGCCTGTTCCTATTCAGGATTTTTGGAGAGTTTTTTCTGAGAAAGAATCGCAGGTTTTGCCTCCCCATAGAGACTATGATTGTTCTATTGAATTTGTCCCTGGAGCGACTCTTCCTAAGAGTCGTTTATTTAACCTTACTATTCCTGAGAGGAAGGCTTTGGAGGAATACATACAGACAAGCTTGGCCGCCGGTCACATTAGGCCCTCTAAGTCTCCTGTGGCGGTTGGATTTTTTTTTGTAAAAAAAAAGGACGGCGGTTTACGTCCTTGTCTGGATTTTCGTGAGATTAACAAAATTACGGTACGCAATCCTTACCCACTGCCATTGATTCCTGATCTGTTTAACCAGTTATTGGGGGCCAAGTGGTTCTCTAAAATTGACCTTAAGGGGGCATGCAATCTGTTGCGCATGAAGGAGGGTGATGAATGGAAGACTGCTTTTAACACTCCTGTGGGTCATTTTGAGAATCTGGTTATGCCTTTTGGTCTTACTAATGCTCCTGCATTTTTTCAGAATCTGATTAATGACATCCTTAGACCTTTGATCGGTAAAAATGTGGTTGTGTATTTGGATGACATTTTGATTTATTCGCCAGATCTGGAGTCTCATTGGCGGAGCGTGCGTGAGGTATTACAGTTATTAATGGACAATTCGCTTTTTGCTAAGCTGGAAAAATGTGAATTCTCTGTACAGAGAATTAGTTTTTTGGGCTACATTATCTCCAGCAAAGGTTTTGAGATGGATCCGGTTAAGGTTCAGGCTGTGCAGGAATGGCCTAGGCCTATTGGTTTGAAATCGATACAGAGGTTTTTGGGTTTCGCCAATTACTATAGAAAGTTCATAAAAAATTTTTCTAGTATTGTCAAACCTCTGACTGATCTCACCAGGAAAGGTGCTGATGCGGTTCAGTGGTCTTCTGAGGCCATTGAAGCTTTTGTGTATCTCAAGGAGAGGTTCACCTCTGCTCCCATCCTTATGCAGCCTGATGTTACTAGGCCGTTTTTGGTTGAGGTTGATGCTTCCTCTGTGGGGGTTGGCGCAGTAATGTCTCAGGATAACGGGGATGGATTACATCCCTGTGCCTTTTTTTCAAAAAATTTTTCGGAGACTGAATTGAATTACGATATTGGTAATCGGGAATTATTGGCTATTAAACTTGCATTTGAACACTGGCGCCACTTCTTGGAAGGTGCGGAATTTCCCGTTCAGGTTCTTACGGATCATAAAAATCTGATATATCTTGATGCTGCCAAGCGCCTGAATGCCCGTCAGGCTAGGTGGGCACTGTTTTTCTCGCGGTTTAATTTCTCCGTTACTTACATCCCTGGTACTAAGAATGTTAAGGCGGATGCCTTGTCTCGCAGTTTTTCTCCCATAGTCGGTGCTGAGAAAGAGGAAAGCATTTTACAAGAAGGTGTTGTGATAGCTGCTTTAGACTCCGTTTTGGAAGATGAGATTCTTAAAGCTCAGGAGAATGCCCCATCTAACACTCCTCATGGGAGGTTGTTTGTGCCTGGGACCTTTAGGAGAGATTTGTTTGTTGAGTGTCACGAATCTCGGTTGGCAGGTCATCCCGGAATCTCTGAGACCAAGAGACTGGTGGGTCGCAGTTTTTGGTGGCCTGGATGGCAGAAGGAAGTCATTAAGTGGGTGCGCCAATGTACTATATGTGCTAGATCTAAGTCCTCACATACTCCTGCTGCGGGGTTGCTTTGTCCTTTGGAGGTCCCCAGTGCTCCTTGGACACATTTGGCTATGGACTTTATAACTGACCTTCCCCCCTCTGAGGGTTTTACTGTCATCTGGGTGGTCGTGGACCGTTTTAGCAAGATGTGTCACTTGGTTCCCTTCGTCAAACTGCCCTGCGCTAAAACTCTCGCTAAGGCCTTTGTCAAGGAAATTGTCAGACTTCATGGCGTTCCTACTGACATTGTTTCTGATAGGGGTCCTCAGTTCGTGGCTCGTTTTTGGCGTGCCTTTTGTGACAGGTTGGGAATTCATTTGTCGTTTTCGTCCGGATATCATCCTGAATCTAATGGCCAGACAGAAAGGAAAAACCAGGATGTTGAGCAGTTCTTGCGTTGTTTTGTGGCAGACAATCAAGAGGGGTGGTCTGAGTTTCTGCCACTTGCCGAATTTGCTCTGAACAATCATACATCTTCTTCTGCTGGTTGTTCGCCTTTTTTTTGTTGTTCTGGGGGACATCCGTCGTTTGGGTCGTTCTCCAAGTTGGGATCTGCCGTGCCTGAGGAGGAGAATTTTTCCGGTGATTTGGAAAGAGTTTGGACGGATGTGCGTGGTAATCTTCAGGAGGCCAACAGAAAATCTAAAGACTACTTTGATAGGAAACGACAGGAGGTTTTGTTCGCTGTTGGTGACATGGTTTGGTTGTCCTCTAGGAATCTGCGGTTGAGGATTCCTTCTAAGAAATTGGGTCCCAAGTTTGTAGGGCCCTTTAAGGTGCTTCAGGTTGTCAACCAATCTGCTGTTAGGTTGGAGGTTCCTACCTCCTGGAGAATTAATCCGGTCTTTCATGTCTCTCTGTTAAAAAAAGCTGTTGTGTCGGATGGTGACGCCTCTGCCTCTGTTCCTCCGGTGGTGGAGGACGGGGAATATGAAATTTCTCACATCCTTGACTCTAGACGGTATAGAGGTAGTTTGCAGTATCTTGTGGCCTGGAAAGGTTTCGGACCCGAGGATAACTCTTGGGTGAGGTCAGATGATGTTTCCGCGTCCAGACTTATCAGAGCGTTTCACAGGAGATTTCCTGATAAGCCTGGTCCTAGGGGATCCGGAGGATCCTCTTAGAAGGGGGGGTACTGTTAGAACCTTGCTGTTAGGTTTTTTTTCCTTTGCTGGTCACATGACCTTGTTGGCCTATTTAGTCCTGCTCCGCCCTTCTGGCTTTGCTGGACTTCATTGTATATCTACTTTCTAGCTAGCCTGTGCTCTGTATCTAACTCTGTTAGTTTGCTTGGTCTACGGACCTCTATGTTCTATCTATTTTGTTTGTTCGTCTGTCTGCTACTATTTCTGTTAGGAGGTGTCCCATATTCCTCCCAGTCCTTAGTACTTGTAGGGATTCCCTCCCCACATCTATAGGTCTCCGTACAGACTAGATTAGGACTTTAGCAGGTCTGATCGCAGGATCAGGTTCCCTGTTACATCGTAGGGATTCAGCTGAGTCCTATAGTAGGGACAGATCTCCTCTCTTTCCTTAGCTTTGGTAGCAGAACATAACAGCTACCTTCTTAGTGAGACTGGTGTGGACTTTGGCCTGCAGTACATGAAATGCTGCAGCCTCCGGTTTCTAGTTGAGCCTTGCTGTTTCTACGCTAGTTGAGGGACCGGTTCCCCTTATCTGTCCTGACCCCTCTACCTCCTGGTAGCAGCGGGAGTACGGGTGGCCTTTTGCACGGCCCGTAGCCCTAGGGTCCCTTTGGTTCCTGGAACCTTCCTGATCCCACTCCTCTCTTCTAACCTTCAGTCCTGGGCCTCCCAGGCTAGTCCCGCCTTCGGAGCAGAGCTCATGCAGAGCCTCTGCTCCTGTCACTTTTCCTCCTCTGACTGGCTTGCTCTTTCTAAGATGGCTTCCTATTTATACTCTCCCTGTTATGAGCTCCCCTAAGCTGCTCCCCTAAGCACCCACTACATAGGACCCTCCCGCCAGCTAGGGACCAGGGACTGTGCTCTCCCTTAGGAGCAATCTCGCCCTACCCCCACTGCGGGTATGTGTTGGATGCAGGTGTTAGGGTCCCGAGCCATACGCCTTCCTTACCTGAGGGTGAGATACCACACCTCTGGGTGAGGTGCAGTAACTCTGTGGCGACTGAACCCTCAGGGGCACTATACACCCTTCTGCACAGTTTTGAAATGGCGACGAAGATGTTTAGTGCTGACGACGATGCCATTATCTGCCTGGCTATTCCGATGATTTACATGCTGGAGCACACATTAAACAGAATTCAGAGTCAGGTGGTGGGACAAGAGGAGGTGGAGGAAGTAGAGGAGGAGTAGTATGCGGAAGGGATAACATCTCCAAGGTCCAGACGGTCGGCAGCACCAAGGCGGCAGGCATGGGAGGGTGGGGGAGAGGGATTAACCAGGGCGCATGGTAGCAGCCAAACTGTTGAGGAAGGTGCAGGAGCCGAGGAAGAAGTGGAGGACGAACTGGAGATGGGCATGGAAGACTCATCAGATGAGGGAGACCTTGATCACATTTCTGTTGTGCGAGGTTGGGGGGAGAGGACAGAGGAAGGAAGCATGATTCTTACCTCGCCACCAACACAACAAGAACTTTGTCCTCCTGGATGCGCAAGACACATGAGTGCCTACTTGCTGCACTGCCTGCTACATGACCCTCGGATTGTCAGAATTCGAAGTAATCCCGACTACTGGATTGCCACACTCTTAGATCCCCGGTACAAAAGTAAATTTGCCGAAATAATTCCTGCCATAAAAAGGGATTTACGCATGCCTGAGTATCTGCAGATGCTGTTGCAGAATCTTACATGTGCTTTTCCAAAAAACACCAGTGGTGCACGTAGTGAATCTCACAGTTCTAACTTGCCAACCATGGGACTGTCGAGTCTTCATCACTCAAACCGTAACAGTAACACAGTATCTGCTGGTAACAGCAATTTTGTGGAATCGTTTCACCACTTTTTTAGACCATCCTTTGCAAGGCCACAGGAGACAAGAATTCTGACACATAGTCAACGCCTAGAGAGGATGGTACAGGAGTATCTCCAAGTGAACATCGAAGCCATGACTGTGTCACTGGACCCTTGCTCATTTTGGGATTCCAATCTGGAAAAATGGCCGGAGCTCGCCACTCACGCCTAGGAGATCTTGTCATGCCCTGCAGCCAGCGTTCTCTCTGAACGTGTGTTCAGCGCTGCTGGTGGTGTGCTGACAGATAAGCGCACGCGGCTGTCCACTGAGAATGTAGACAGACTCACGTTCATAAAGATGAACAAATCATGGATTAGCAAGGACTTTTCTACCCCTGTGTCATCCTGGGGAGACTAAAAGCTTGAGGATTTGGTAAAATCATCTCACCAACAGTTTTAAGCAACTGTGGGGCAATTGTTGCCACTTAACCCTAGAATGCATGACCATAAAAATCTACACTTTCACATACCTGGGGCCTTTTAGGCTGTGTGCAAATAACATGGAATAACTCAAACTCAAATGACAAACAACTATATACATGAAGAATACGTAGAGTTTCAAAATTCTAACTAAAGTAATCTTGCAGAAAATAGAAAACAATTAACAGGGCGGGCCTGCGAGGCCCCAGGTATGCGTTCTAGGGTTAAGTGGTGTCTGTGCCACAATTTTGGGAAAAAATGGAGACTCATTTTGGAGTCCCCTTGCTGTGTCTTACGTGACGTTGGCATCGTCCAGGTGGGTTTGGTCGCTCCCCCCCCCCTTTTAACTGTAAGAAACTACATACACTATGGCTTGGGGTAACACAGATGGTTGAGTCTGAAGAGCTGTTTACTCAGAGGTCTGCTCCAAATCTTCAGTGTCTGCTAGTCAGCGTAGAATTTTTAACTGCATCTAGCCTAGGCAATACTTTGGGCGTAGTAGCCCAGCTACAAAGCAAGCTGCACCGCCTGTGTATCTAATAAGAATTTTTAAATACATCTAGCCTAGGCAGACTGTGGGGACCCCCAACCAAACCCAGATGCTCAGCCCCCCTACCGCCCCCCTTTCCTTGACGATACAATAATGTAACTCTTACAACTGGATGGGTGAGGATCGGTCACAGCTTTATTAACTCTTTATACTCATTCCATTAGAAAGGCATTTTATTTCTAAAATAATTCTGCTTGTTGCAGCATGCCCTGGGTCTCCACTCCGGCAAGTTGGCCAACAAGTGTAACTCTCCAACATGTCCTTTCTATTTCCAGGCCACGGAGGATCCTGCGTACTCGTATGCAGGACTCTGACCCCCACCCATCACTCTTAATGTTTGTTCCACTCCGTCCTGGAGTCCTGACCGTAATATGTCCAGTCCAATATCCATTAAGTGAACACCGTCGGGCCGTATGAGGCCTGCTTTATCTCCTTCCAGTTGTCGGTGTCGTATCACTACACCGCCTCTGTCTCTTCTAAATTTTGCCATCCAAATATTTATTACCCGCCTTGTCCGTTCGATGGCCGTGATGTCTCGCGCACCTTGCCATACCGCTATCGGCACAATCTATGACAATACTATAGCTAGTTTTGTGAAAAATTCTCTGAAGCGCTCAGTGTCTAGTTTCATTATTGCCATTAGTTATGCGCTCTTGTGATGACCTAGGTCGTTTCCCCCGGCCTGTATAACTAAGATGACCAGACCTCTTGCCTCTCTCCCTACCTTGATTACCTCCATTAGTACCTGTGGCCATAGCAGGCCTCTAATACCTCTCCAGTTGAAATATGTGTTATGAAACTCTAATTTCCTCCTGCCTGGGCGGACTTTCGCCCTTTTTTCTGCCCAATATATATACGAGTGGCCTATCACCCACACTGTTGGCTTAGCATCACCTGTAAAAAAACAAACCACGTTAGGATAACAAGTCCGGTCTTATGTATCTTGCCAAACACGTGGATCGCCATCTCCCTATCCTCTGAACTTCCGTTTCTGACAGTCCTGCTCTTGCTGCTTCCGTGGCCGCGCCTATGCGGAATGAGTGTGTCCCGTAATCTTTGGGGTGGTTCCCTGCCGATGTTATGCATTTATTAAATATAGCTTGGAACTGGTATCTTGATAATGGCGTTCCATTAATGTATGATAGGAAGAAATTACTTTGTGATCTGATGGTTAGATATGTTTTTACTATTGTTACCAGACTCAGTGTACCGTTTGTGGGTTGTAGAAGTACCCAAGTGCCCCTGCCCGCTGGAACCGTTTTCGATTGGCCTATGCGTAGACGTATTGCATTATTGGCTATGACTACGTCCTGGTGTAATAAGCCTCCACTGGTGTTAATTTTGGATTGAGGGACTAATTCGCTTATGCATAGCGCCTCGAAGAAGGCGATCACAAATGCAGTAGACAGTAGTGTTGCTTCAAATTGTGAGTGTCATGTTAATGGTGTTAGGGATATGATGTGAGAAATCAGTTTTAGTGACACGGGACGGGACGTCTACACTCCTGACTTGGCTGACCCCTTTTACACCCTTTTATGGATTGTCTGATGATGAATCTTTGTCACAACTCCTCAATTCAGTAGTTGGAAGTGAAATGCTACTCCGGTCAGACACCGCTGCGCTGACGCCCCTGATATGCCCCTCATCATTAGCTGGTGGAGAAATTCTATGGTGACTTGTGATCTGGCTTGTTCACATTGGTCAACCCGTCTGCCTGCTACTAGTCGTGTCCACTCTTCCCATGCCTTACCATATGCTTGCCACTTCGACAGGGAACCTGACGCTCTGATTAATGGCATCAACTATTCGCCACTAGATCCCATAGGGAGGGTGGGCAACTGTTGCCCAATGGGTGGGCGTTGGGGAAGATCTCTGTGAAAATCTGCCAATTGAATTGAATAATTCTATTGCTACCACTATTGGGAAGAAAAATTATTTACAGGGCTAGATGCAGCTAAAAATTATTATTAATTTCAAAGCTGGTGGAGCTTGGTATAGATGGCCTAATACAATGAGTACCACACACTGTTACAAGCCCAAATATTTTTTCAGAGCTAGATGCAGATAAAAATGATTTTTAATTTGCAACCTGGTGGAGGTTAGTATAGATGGACTAATAGACCTAGTCCCACACACTGCTAGAAGCCTAAATATTTTTTCAGAGCTAGATGCAGAAAAAAATTATATTGAATTTGCAACCTGATGGAGGTCAGTATAGATGGACTAATAGAACAAGTCCCACACACTGCTAGAAGCCTAAATATTTTTTCAGAGCTAGATGCAGATAAAAATTATTTTTAATTTGCAACCTGGTGGAGGTTAGTATAGATGGACTAATAGACCAAGTCCCACACACTGCTAGAAGCCTAAATATTTTTTCAGAGCTAGATGCAGAAAAAAATTATATTGAATTTGCAACCTGGTGGAAGTTAGTATAGATGGACAAATAGACCAAGTCCCACACACTGCTAGAAACCTAAATATTTTTTCAGAGCTAGATGCAGGAAAAAATTATATTGAATTTGCAACCTGATGGAGGTCAGTATAGATGGACTAATAGAAAAAGTCCCACACACTGCTAGAAGCCTAAATATTTTTTCAGAGCTAGATGCAGATAAAAATTATTTTTAATTTGCAACCTGGTGGAGGTTAGTATAGATGGACTAATAGAATGATGCTATGCCCAAAAGGTTTTACTTCACTAGGTGCAGTAAAAAATTTGTATTCTATACACACGGGGTGTAGCTTGCAACACCGATAGGCTACTCCACTGACTAACACACTCTGCAATAGGCCAAAAAGGATTTGCTTTGCTAGATTTAACCAAATGCTGTGAAAAAAAACTTGCACAGCGCTGGCACAGACCTACCTGGCAAAAAGTGATAGGAACTGATGTAACCTAGCCCTGAAAAGGACTGCAATTACAATTAGTCTTTACTCCCACAACCTATCTATTTAAGAGCACAGACCTGCCTGATAAAAGTCCTAGGAAATCATGTATCCTAGTCCTTAAAAGGACTGCAATCACAACTCTTCCCTACTCCCAAGCTATCTGTAGATTTGTGCGAAAAATGGCTTGAAATTAACAAAGTATAGCGCCCACAGCAACAGCGGTGCCGTCTAACACGCAGCTGCAGAAGTGAGAAAATGGTGGCGACGGGGAAAATGGCTGGGTCTTATAGGGCAAGGACATGTGACATACACTGCCAATGACACATGCCCTTGCTTGTGTGAAAAAAAGCAGTTTGCTCCGTGTGTGCGCTGCTGATAGGCTGACAGATTGCACCTCCCCACTGTAAATGCGGGAAAGAGAAAAAAAAAATGAAGATTTTCATTTTTCCTGCAGAGATCCATCCCCTGCCCCTCTCCCCGCCCCGCTGTACACTCAAACTGCGTATTAACATTAATTTTCAGCATTACTGAGAAAAAATCCAGTTATGATTTTGGTGCACGAACAGTTATCGAACATAACCTCGAACAGACGAATGTTTTTCAAATTGTTCGTGTTCGCCGAACGGCTCGAGCACCGCCCAAAACAGCTCGAATTTGAGATTGGCGAACAGTTCGAGTCGAACACCGCTCATCTCTAGTTCTCATCTTATCTTTCTGCCTGACAATACTCTGCACTGTTAGTTCAGGAACTCTACCTGACCTGTGCTTAGCTTCACTCCTGCCTTGAATCCCTTTCACTTGCAGGGGCGCATCTGTGAGATACAGAACACACACACCACCTTTCTCTTCGGCTCCAGCCAGACAGTAAACAATCCTCCTAGGGCTCTACTAAAACACTCCCCTGTCTCCTGTGACTGTGTTAACTCCTCTAGTTGCTGGATGCTTCTGAACACAACACTTCCTCTCCCTTGTGACTGTGTTAACTCTGATAGTTGCTGGATGCTTTTGAAGCAACAGCACTCCCTCTGCATGTCACACTGTTGCCGTTTCTGCTGCTGCCATTGCTGTTGCTGCTGGAGATTAGCCTGCAGTAGCTGTTTAACATCTCCTCCATGTTGTCTACCTTTAATCCTGCAGCCGCCTTCACCCAAGACATGTAGTTTGTCCACAGACATCACATGTGCTTCCTGGGGAAGTTGTTCACAATTCTAGCACCAAATGCGGAAGATCAGCTCACTCAGCTGCTCACAGAGGTAGTTACATGAATGCTTTCAATTTAAGTTTTCAACTGGTTTATTAAAAAGCTTACTGCATAAACCAGTGCAACATGAGTTAAACATTCACGGCCCTTCTGGCATAACAAGAAAACAAAATAACATACAGAAGAGTCCGTGTAGCTGCGGGGATTCTCTCGCTCAGGAAAAAAAACAAGTGTGAGGAGCAGGTCAATTACTAATGACTATGAGACTTTTCTAGGATGAAGAATTGGTGCCATTGATATTATTATTGTGTTTTATTAGAGATTTGCTTACTGTGTTTTATTAATGTTCTGCTTGCTCGTCAGTTTATGTACATTCATTTTACTTGTAAAGTGTCCAGCATTCCAGTAATCTCATCAGTATTTCAGGAGCCTTAAGCCATTGTTCAAACAGCGACTAACCCCATTGTGTGAGTGTTGAAAGTACATCCAGTGAAGCTGCCACCCCAGGGAGTCTCACATGCAGACCCAGGTGATGGGTTTGACCTGAGAATAATACCTCCACTAATGCACACTCAGCTTTGGGTAGGGTGAGAGCAGTTCTGCCCATTCAGGGGGCTGATCCTAGTGAAGGAGAAAAGAAGCCACATGTTTAGTGAGGAATTGGTGGAATATTGTGGAAGGGATAGGATTTAGACTGAGGACCTGGACCATGGATGGATCGATGGCTTATGGAGTAGAGATCGGCTGCCGACTGTGTAGGATAAACGTGACACAGTTGTGGAATATGTCGTCTGGATTTAATAAACTTTCTTAAAGGACTGTTGCTACTGAATACTGCTGCTTCTACCATTTTATCTGTCATATGTAGTATCGTGGACTCTCAGATCTTCACAACAAGGTTCTGCTCTTTTTCGCACAAACACACTGAATGAGTCCAAAGGCTTCCACATTTAGCTTCTGAACAACACCCTGGGGTGGAAATATGGTGAACAGTCTCCCACCCACTCTTCAGATGTTTCCAAAAATCCAGGCCTTAACATGGGTGATTAACCCCTCTCATCACTTAGTATGCTGGGCATTTTTCCGGTTCACATCACTGAGGCTAACATCCTGAATGACACATATGTCCCCTCCAGTATTTTACCAGTAACCTTTACACTTACCCCCCGGTCTGCCCAATGCCAGGGGTTTTGGCACCTTTAATCACTAAACAGGGAAGACTAGACAAGTCATCTGCGTTATTGTGTAGTTTCACGGGCCTATGGTGACATAGAAGCTGAAGTCCCGGAGCACTAGAAACCACCTAGTCACCCTGGCATTCTTCCCCTTCCTTTCTATCATCCATCTCAGGGGCGCATGGTCTGACACTAGAATGAACTTTCGGCCTAGCAGGCAGTACCTCAGAGTGTCAATTGCCCATTTGATGGCCAAACATTTTTTTTCTACTAAAGAATAATTATTTTCACAGGAGGAGAGTTTCCTACTTACGTATAAGATTGGATGTTCCTCACCCTTTATTTCCTGGTAAAACACGGCTCTCAACCTGACCTCTGAGGTGTCTGGACCACAAATTCTTTACTGAAGTCAGGTGCGATCAAGACCGGCTGTTTTCACAGGGCGAGCTTCAACTCTTGGAACGCCGTTTCTACTTTGGAGGACCGCTTGGCCATCAACGTCTTTGTGCTCTTAAGGAGGTTGCTCCGGGGTGCGGCTATCATGGCGCAATTCAGGATAAATTGCCAATAGTATCACACATTTTCCAGAAACACCCTAACCTGTTTATTGGAGATCAGTTGCCACCAATTTTGTTTTGCCAATTTTGTATCACTTACAGCTTTATTTCTCCCTTCCGACAATATAGACTCCTCCTTCTCCATGGAGCACTGTCTTGGGTTTATGGTAAACCCCGTATTTTACCTTCCCATACCCACACCTATTTAAAAAAGTGTCCAATTTTAAAACATGCAAATGCATCCGCAGCTTATAAAATGGTGACATTAACAAAACAGCAGCAATCAGCAAAGTAAGTGACACATTGCTGGAATCAGGGTCCTTGTCACACATCATGCTGCTCTCAGATGGTGTAACAACAACCTGGTCATTTTAACCCCTTACTGCCTGTTTTCACTTTATGAGATAATATGCTTCAACATATCCCAGTGATTCAGAGATTGTTTTTTTGTGAAACATTGTACTTCATATTAGTGGAAAATTTAGATCAATATGATTTCCGTTTATTTATGAAAAAATTGGAGATTTCGTGAAAATTTTGAATAATTCGCAATTTTCGAACTTTAAATTTTTATGCCCTTAAAACGGAAAGTCATACTACTAAAAATAATTAATAACTAGTGATGAGCGAGCACTGCAATGCTTGCGTGCTCGTTGCTCGGGTCAAGCAAATCGTAATGCTCAGGTGCTCGACCCGAGCAACGAGCCCAATGTAAGTCAATGAGGTCTGGAGGAGGCCTAAAAATTGGCCAAATCGATGGGAACAGTGCTAAAATGATATGAGAACAACATGAGGAAGACCCCTGGAAGCATCTCTTTCCCCAAGGTCACTGCTGTGAACAATGTTGTTAGAGTATTGCGCCACTTTTATGGACTCACAATAAAACATACAAAAACGAAGCCAAAATGGATTTTCCTGGAAAAAATGTTAAGGAACATTCTTCCTTTACCTTACATACAAGTCATTATTCTTTCCAGGGTAATGACTAGTTATGTAAGCACTAAAATGCTCGGGTACTCATTGTTCGAGTGGAGCAAATTGGAATCTTCGAGTGCTTGGACCGAGTAACAAGCCCAATGTAAGTCTATGGGAAAATCGAGCATTTTTCAGGCGGCTCCCCCAGGCGGTCTGCAGAGGGCCTAAAAATTACCCAAATCGATGGGAACAGTGCTCACATTACATGGGATCAGCATGGGGAAGACCCCTGGAAGCATTTCTGATGCCCAGGTCACTGCTATCAACAATGTTGTCAGAGGTATTACGCCACTTTTACGGACTCACAATAAAACATGCAAAAACAAAACCAAAATGGGTTTCCTGGGAAATATGTTAAGGAACATCCTTTCCAGGGTAATGACTTATATATGAGGCAAAATAAATAACCAAAAACAAAAATGCTACTCCACACCTTGGGCTATGTTCACACATTGCTTTCAACCAAGACAAATGCATTCACTGGGAAACGTAATTTTTAACATTTTACAACCTTATCTGGCCCTGTGGTATGTGACACATCATCAGACACATGCATACAGTGCTGAAAAGACATGGGAACAGCATGTGGAAGACACCTGGAAGCATCTCTGACTTCCATGTCACTGCCTAAAAGTATGCCCATCAGAAGTGATCCTTGGCGCATGAGAAGATGCCTCCCACCATGCACCTGTTGCAGACTTGCAACAATCACCATCCACATCCTTGTCCCAGCGCAGCGTTCAGTTGACCCTACCCCATTCCTTGGAATGCAAGCGCAAGTATGCAGCCAGCCACCCGCCCACCACAGGCCGCAATAGTAAACTGCCAGATTTCTGGGCAGCTGCTTGCACTTGAAATGTGGCCTTTTAGGCTCGTGGAGGCGGAAGCTGTCCACAACCTTATGGCAGCGGCGGCCAGGTGTTGATACTCAGTCCCCAGCCGCCACTATTTCTCCCAGTGTTGTCTCAGCCTTTCAGAAGCACAGGTCCCACAACATTACCTGTGCCCTCCACAGTGCACTTACTGGAAATGACTGCCTAACCACAAACACGTGGACACGTGTTAGGCGTCGGTCTGGTGCTGGATTCGAAATGGGTCCTGGACCTTCTGTGGTTTCCCATTTCAGTCCAGCCAGGGCTAATACTGCTCAGCATCATTGTCAGCCCCAACGCCTAGCTGTTCCAAGAGCCATGCAGATTGTCTCCCAGGCATTTGTGCCTAGCAGTGTTAAGCATAGGCTGCAGAGGGAGACAGGGCTTGTGGAGTCTTAGTCCAGGATTCGCCACACTGAGCATGTCCGTGACCTGGTAGATCATGATTGGTGGGTTGGCACCCACCTGACTCTTTGACCTGGCATCGCCTGATTGGTCCACGGGTAACATCACCAATGGCGCGTCACTGGGCAGGGCTTAGTCTTTAAAAGGCCCGCCCACAAACATGGCGGCGCGCTCAGATCATTTGAGATGGTTGTTTGTGGTGTGCATGCTTATACTCTTGGGCTCTTCTAAGAGCTATAGCTTTATTCAGGCAGGTAGCTTGAGCCATATAGAGCTTGTCTGCTCAGTCCGGTAGCTCGCCGGCTGAGTGCACGAATACCCGGCGGGTATCACACCCACATACTAGCGCCTTCTCCTATAGCGTAGCTCCTGTATCGAAGACAGGGCTACTGCTCCTAGTCCGGTCACACGTCTCCCTGCGGTTCTTGGAGATTGTGCGAACCGTCTTACCCTTCCGTGTGCATTAACATGAAGGGCTAAGATTGTGTTGGTGCGTCGCCGGTCGCTCTCCCTCCGTGCAGTTAACGGAGATAGAGCCTACCGCTTTACCCGGTTCGGTGTGCTGTTAACACGGATGGGTTATCAGTTTAGATGTCGCTTTCCTTTCCACCCGGAAAGTGTTAGGCAGCAGTCCATTAGGCTGCATTGCGGACCCTGGGGTCGGTTGCGTTCCATTAAATAAAGTTGTCTGCAACCGCCCTCCTAACAGTATCTGAGCGCCAGGGTCTTGCCGAACATGGCCGACAACCAGCAACTGCAGCGTTACGTACAGCAACTGGAAACAAAACTTAGAACTCTGGAACAAACTGCTCCAGTTGCTGATATCACTGCAGTAGCTTCCCAGGCGGCTACTCTAGCAGCCAATATTATCAACTCGGCTGCGGTGAATTCTGCAACCACCACAAGTGCCCCATTACCCCGGTTTGCTCTCCCGGAGAAATTTTCTGGGGATAGTAAACTCTGCAGGGGTTTCATTAATGTATGCTCCATTCATTTGGAGATGATGGAGGCACGGTTCCCCTCCGAAAGAGCCAAAGTGGGATATATCATCTCTTTGCTTTCCCACAGGGCTCTGGAGAGGGCTACTCCTCTATGGGAGCGGAATGACCCGGTTGTAGTAAATGCGGGTCTTTTCCTTAAGACCCTAAAAGGTGTTTTTCTGGTCCTCAGGTCATGCATGATACGGCTCTCAAGCTCCTTGCGTTGGTCCAGGGTTCGGCCACTCCCAGCCACTATGCCGTCCAGTTCCGAACCGTAGCGGCTGAACTGGATTGGTCTGAGCGGTCGCTTATCCCGGTGTTCTGGAAGGGTCTGGCTTGGCATATTAAAGATGCCTTATCTACCAGAGAGATTCCAACCTCTCTGGAGGAGTTAATATCTCTCGCTGACCGTATAGACTTGCGTCATGCAGAACACCAGCTAGAGCTAGAGGTTGGCAGACCTCGGTATCTGTTGGCACCAGGCGTCTTTGGGTCCAAACCCAAGACTCTCGACCCGGAGCCTGAGGCTATGGATAAATCCCGGACTGAGTCTGGTCCCTCTCGTTCCCGACCTGTACATCTCTTGGAGCATCCGGTAAATAAGGGTTCCAAGCAGTCGGTAAAACGTGTGGGTCTTACCACCGTTGGAGGAGGTGGATTAAATTCCGGGACTTCATCCTTCAAGCTATCATATAAAGTGACGTTGTCCTTTGGTAGATCTGCAGTTGCTGCCAAGGCGTGGGTGGACTCTGGTGCTGAGGGCAATTTTTTGTCATCTACGTTTGCCCAGAGGCATGCCATCCCTATTGAGCTACTCTCTAGTCCTATGAACATTAGTGTTGCCAATGGTTCACTCCTGGATGTGCAGATCACCCATCAGTCGATCCCTCTCACCTTGTCATTTCCTCAGGGCCACCGGGAGGTTATCTCTTTTCTTATTATTCCTGGCGGATTAGACGAGGTGTTATTGGGTGTTATTGGCTGGCTGAGTGCACGAATACCCGGCGGGTATCACACCCACATACTAGCGCCTTCTCCTATAGCGTAGCTCCTCTATCGAAGACAGGGCTACTGCTCCTAGTCCGGTCACACGTCTCCCTGCCGTTCTTGGAGATTGTGTGAACCGCTTTAGCGCCATTCCCCATAGCGTAGCACCTGTATCAAAGACAGGGCTACTGCTGCTCCCACGGTCGCACGTCTCCCTGCAGTTCTTGGAGATTGTGCGAACCGTCTTACCCTTCCGTGTGCATTAACATGAAGGGCTAAGATTGTGTTAGGTGCGTCGCCGGTCGCTCTCCCTCCGTGCAGTTAATGGAGATAGAGCGTGCTGCTTTACCCGGTCCGGTGTGCTGTTAACACGGACGGGTTATCAGTTTAGTTGTCGCTTTCCTTTCCACCCGGAAAGTGTTTGGCAGCAGTCCATTAGGCTGCATTGCGGACCCCGGGGTCGGTTGCGTTCCATTAAATAAAGTTGTCTGCAACGGCCCTCCTACAACACGTGAATGTGGCCAGGGACGGTACAGAGCCAGTCAACAATAAAAATGAAGCCATAGAGTGTCCGGGAATCTTCCCACACACTTTTCTTAGCCAGGGCTTCTTCTCGGCAGGGTTGGACGGGCCCACCCGAGAATTCTCGTGTGGGCCCTGGCTTCTCCATCAGGAGAATTCATGATAGGCACAAACTTTGCTGCTGCTATGGGGCTTCTGAGCGGGGGAGAAAGGTGGGCCCTCAGAATCAAATCCTCTGGTGGGCCCAATGTTTTTCAATCTGAAACTGCTTCTCAGTGGGAGTTGTATTTCACCACAGCCATATTGTTTAGCTTGGTGAAAGGACTAGCATAGAGGGAAACCGTATTTACTCCGGGTGTCATTTCTCCCAGGAAGTCCTCTAATGCAGCTTGTTGCATAAGCAATGGCAGCCCGTCCAACATCAGCTCGCACATGTCGGTGGTGCTTCTACACACAAACATCTTTATTTACGCCTTTAATTTCATGACTACAGAGTTGGACAATGGCTTGATCTGCAATGCGGTTTGAGAAATAACATGCATAAGCACATCCAATCCACATTAAAAAAGCAGCCATAGAGTGTCCAGCAACCTTCCCACACAATTTTCTTAGCCAGGGCTGCTTCTTGGCAGGGTTGGACGGGCCCATCAGAGAACCGGAGACTCCTGCTGTGGTCCCTGGCTTCTCCTTCAGGAGAGGTCATAGTGCCGAGGAGAGCCCATGATGATGATAGAGGCCACCATCTGCGTAGTTTTCTGTTATTGAAATGCAAGCGCAAGTATGCAACCAGCCAACCACCCACCCACAGGCCGCAATAGTAAATTGCCAGATTTCTGAGCAGCTGATTGCACTTGAAATGTGTCCTTTTAGTCTCGTGGAGGCGGAAACTGTCAACAACCTCATCCCGGCGGCTGCCGGGTGTCAATTCTCGGTCCCCAGCCACCAATATTTCTCCCGGTATCGTCTCCAACTTCCACAAGCGAGGGTCCCTGAACATTACTGCTGGTACTTTTCTGTGGGAATCCGCTTGCCACCTATCAACATGGAATATTTCCAGTAAACTATGGTACGACGCCATGGTATTAGCACTGCCCCCAGTACCAGTAGTGAAGCCATCCCCAATTTCCTTCTCAGGAATTTTATTTGGTAGACTGAGTGGCTGCCCAATTACATTAGTTTCTCACAAAGGAGCTGAAGATAGAGTGGCAGTAGGTGCAAGTTTCTCCAGCCTGTTAGATATCAGAGGGTGAACGGAAGCACATTGGCTCCGTTGTTAGCACTGAAACCTTGCAGTGCTGGGATCCTCGATTCAAATCCCAGCAAGGACAACATCTGCAAGGATTTTGTATATTCTCCCGGTGTTTGCGTGGGTTTTCACCTCAGTAAAAAAAGCAGCCATAAAGTGTCCGGGAACCTGCCCACAATCTATTCTTAGCCAGGACTGCTTCTCGGCAGGGTTGGACAGTCCCAGCAGAGAATCCTCGGGTGGGCCCTAGCTTCTCCATCAGGAGAGTTCATGATAGCCAAACTTTGCAGCTGCTATGAGGCTCTTGAATGGGGGAGAAAGGTGAGCCCTCAGAATCAAATCCTGTGGTGGGCCCAGTGTTTTTTCAGTCTGAAGCTGCTTCTCAGTGGGAGTTGTATTTCACCACAGCCATATTCTTTAGCTAGGTGAAAGGACTGGCATAGAGGGAAACCGTATCTACTCTGGCTGTTATTTCTCCGTCACCAGGTTCCGCCCATTGTCACACATGACCATGCCTGGCTGTATGTTCAGCGGTGAGAGCCACAGATCAGGCTGCTGTGTTACAGCTTTCAACAACACTACAGCGGTGGGCAGTTTGTCACCTAAGCATTAAGCATGTTATCTTCAACACAACCTGTTGCCACTTGGCCAAGACACTGATGCAGTGCTTTCAGTTTGTGACTGATGTGGTCATTTTGGAGATGGAAGCCAAAGTGCAGGAGCTGAACAATGTGATTACATTGAGGTTACATTGGCGAGTCTGGCTTTTATACTAAAGAGAGATCCTACTGTGATTTTATATTTTTTTATTTTTTTTTTTACGTTATTTTTTAACACTAGTGTTGACCGAGCATGCTCGACACTGCTCAGTACTCGCCCGAGCATCCCACTACTCGGGATGTTCGGCGAGCACCGATAATTTATGGGTTACTCGGGCGGGAGCTCGGGTCTCCGCCCTGCATCTTTGGCGCTCTTTACAGAGCAATGAACATGCAGGATTGCCAACCAGTCACTGTAATGCCGCAGCCATGTTGTTTGTGGGCATTACAGTGATTGGCTGGCCACACAGCGTCACCTCGAGTATTTAAAACCGGGCGCCGCCTTCTTGGACACAGTCGCTCCGGATCAGACAGTGTAGGGAGAGTGCTGCTGAGTTAGGGAGAGATATATAGTGCGAAATAGGTAGTGTAGGGTCTCTAAAGCAAGCCAAATCAAATAAACAGTCCTTCTCAGGACTAATATCCATCCCAGATATCAGGCAGGCAGGCAGGCTGTATAGGAGATGCATTACTGTCCTGTGTGCTCCTGTTGGTCAAATTGCTAGACTTATCCCCCGGTCTCAGGGGCCAGGAAAAATCCTTTTTTTTTTACATCTAAATCCTGTATTTTTTTTCCCTCAGTCAGACTGTACAAATACGCGTCTTATTAACCTTTTGGTATCCCCCCCCCCCCAAAAAAAAAAAAAAATTGAGTGTGTCTGTGACTGTTCAGACACCAATATATCTGTGTAAAAGAGTCTGGTGTAGAAATAGAACTGTGGTTTTGCAGTTTCACGCGTCAAATCTCTGTATTATCCTGCTTTTGGTATTTTTCCGTAAAAAAAAACTGTAATAGCGTCTCCCTGACTGTTCAGACACCAATATATCTGTTTAAAAGAGTCTGGTGTAGGCCAGAGAAATAGAACTGTGGTTTTGCAGTTCCACGGGTCAAATCTCTGTATTATCCTGTTTTTGGCATTTTTCCGTAAAAAAAAAACTGTAATAGTGTCTCCCTGACTGTTCAGACACCAATATATCTGTTTAAAAGAGTCTGGTGTAGGCCAGAGAAATAGAACTGTGGTTTTCCTGTTCCACGGTTCTAATCTCCTTTTTATTACCCTTTTTCCATTGATAGTGCGAGTGTAAGCTATTTTACTTCATTTACAATGGGCAAGGCGCGTGGCAAGGGACGTGAAACTGGACATTCTGGTGATGGTGCATGTAGAGGACGGGGCCGTGGCCAAGGTGAAAATGTGCCACAACCAACAGCCACATCTTCTCGCTCCCACTTCTTGACTGAATTACTAGGGATGCACACTACAACAACAGTATTGTGAACTGATCAGTGTGAACAAGTTATTAATTGGATAGCAGATAATACTTCCAGTTACCTGGGCACCACCACCTCCGGTCTGTCTTCCACAGGGTCAGGTTTTAGTAGCCGTGAGTCTCCACCGCATACTCCTCCTCACCCTAGAATCATAGAATCATAGAATCATAGAATGGTAGAGTTGGAAGGGACCTCCTGAGTCATCTGGTCCAACCCCCTGCTCAAAGCAGGATTCACTAAATCATCTCAGACAGATGTCTGTCCAGCCTCTGTTTGAAGACGTCCGTTGAAGGGGAACTCACCACTTCTCGTGGCAGCCTGTTCCACTCATTAATCACCCTAACTGTCAAAAAGTTTTTTCTAATATCTAATCTGTGTCTCCTCCCATTTAGTTTCATCCCATTGCTTCTAGTCTTTCCTTGTGCAAATGAGAATAAAGATGATCCTTCTACAATGTGACAGCCCTTGACATATTTGTAGACAGCTATTAAGTCTCCTCTCAGTCTTCTTTTTTGCAAGCTAAACATTCCCAAATCCTGCAACCGTTCCTCATAGGACATAGTTTGCAGACCAGTCACCATTCTGGTCGCTCTTCTCTGAACTTGCTCCAGTTTGTCTATGTCTTTTTTAAAATGTGGTGCCCAAAACTGTACACAGTATTCCAGATGAGGTCTGACCAAAGAGGAGTAAAGACCGATAATGACTTCACGTGATCTAGACTGTATGCTTCTGTTAATACATCCCAGAATTGTATTTGCCTTTTTTGCTGCTGCATCACACTGTTGACTCATGTTCAGTCTATGATCTATTAGTATACCTAAGTCTTTTTCACATGTACTGTTGCTTAGCTCTATTCCTCCCATTCTGTATATGCTTTTTTCATTTTTATTGCCCAGATGTAGTACTTTGCATTTTTCCCTGTTAAAAATCATTCTGTTGTTTGCTGCCCACTGCTCCAGTTTATTTAGGTCTTTTTGAATCCTCTCTCTCTCTTCTCTAGTGTTAGCTATCCCTCCTAGCTTTGTGTCATCAGCAAATTTAATCAGTTTACCCTCAATTCCTTCATCTAAATCATTGATAAAGATGTTGAACAATACAGGTCCCAGGACGGAGCCCTGTGGTACCCCACTTGAGACATTCATCCAGCTGGATGTGAAGCCATTTACAACAACCCTTTGAGTCCGATCACTAAGCCAGTTATGAATCCACCTAACAGTTGCCTGGTCCATTGCATACTTGGTCATTTTTTCAATAAGGATGGTGTGAGATACTTTGTCAAATGCTTTGCTGAAGTCAAGATATACTATATCTACAGCATTTCCCTGATCCACCCAGTCAGTGATTCTGTCATAGAAGGAAATTAAGTTAGTCTGACATGACTTGTTAGTTACAAACCCATGCTGACTCTGGTTAATCACTTCATTCTTATCCATGTACTTACATACATGTTGTTTAATAATTTGTTCAAAGATCTTTCAAGGTATAGAAGTCAGACTCACCGGCCTATAGTTCCCTGGATCCACCTTCTTCCCCTTTTTGAAGATAGGAACAACATTTGCTCTTCTCCAGTCTTCTGGGACTTCTCCTGTTCTCCAAGAATTTTCAAAGATTATGGAGAGTGGTTCTAAAATTTCTTCTACGATCTCCTTCAGTACTCTGGGGTGTAATTCATCTGGACCTGGAGACTTGAACTCATTTATGTTAGCTAAATATTCCCTCACAATCTTTCTGTTTACAGATAACTTGGATTCTTCTATTCCTTTGAAAGGACAGTGAGGATCAGTTGATGCTACATTTTCTTTCTGAGAGAAAACAGATGCAAAATAGGAATTAAAAAGTTTGGCCTTCTCAACATCCTCTCTTACCATTTCTCCATTTTCATCCTGTAAAAATCCTATAGCATCTTTGACTTTTCTTTTACTTTTGACATACCCCCAAAATTCTTTTTTATTGCTTTTGACATCTCTTGCAAGCCTTAATTCATTGTCAGCTTTAGCTAACCTGATACGTGCCCTACAGGATCTGCAGACTGCATTATAATCTTCTTTAGATATGCCTCCCTCTTTCCATTTAATAAACATTTCTTTCTTTCTTTTTAGCATGTGTTTAAGTTCTGTGTTCATCCATCCTGGTTTCCTTAAATGCTTCCCATTCTTCCTACTTTTCAGGATTGTTAACGATTGTGCTTTGAGAATCTCATTTTTAAAAATTTCCCATCCTTTCTGGACATTTTTGTCCTTAAGGACATCCAGCCATTGGATCCCTCCTATTCTCTTTCTGAGTCTCTTAAAATCTGCCTTTCTAAAATCTAACCTTGAAGTTTGAGTCTTCACATGTCTTACTCCTCTAGTTATCCAAAATTCTATAATAGCATGATCGCTGCCTCCTAGGGTCCCAGCCACCTTTACCTCCTCAACCATTTCCTCCCTGTTTATAAGGATTAGATCCAAAGTAGCAGATCCCCTTGTTTTCTCCCCTACCTTTTGGAAGATAAAGTTGTCAGCAAGAGAGGATAAGAATTTGCTTGACCTGTTAGTTTTACTTGAGAGAGATTCCCAACAAATGTCTGGATAGTTGAAATCTCCCATGACCACTACGTCATATTTTTTGGAGAACTTGGTCATTTGATACATAAAGAGTTCATCCATATCTTCAGCTTGCCCAGGTGGCCTGTAGTAAATGCCTACAATGGTGTCCTTTCCGTTGTTCTCTCCTTGTATTCTTACCCAAACAGTTTCCACAGAACTCCCAGTCTCTGAAGCTTCAATCTCTGTGCAGATATACGCTTTTCTAACATACAATGCGACACCTCCTCCTCGTTTATCAAGTCTGTTTCTTGCAAATAAGTTGTATCCTTATAGCCTTTTATTCCAATCATGTGTATCGTCCCACCAAGTTTCAGTGATTCCAATGACATCATATTTCTTTTCCTGCATTAGTAGTTCCAATTCTCCTTGTTTGTTGCCCATGCTTTGTGCATTTGTATAAAAACATTTTAGTTTGTGATTGGTTTCTCTTCCTCCCATATTTTTATTATTTAAATTGTTTTGTCTTTGTTCTTCCTTTCCACTTCCAGTAGCAGAGATCTCAATAGTATTTGTCAGCTGTATGGCTTTTTCTGGCCTTTTGCTTCCCTTCCCACATTGTTCTAGTTTAAAGCTCTCCTGATGAGTGTAGCAAGGCGACTTCCAAATACATGTTTTCCAGTCTTTGTAAGGTGCACCCCATCTCTAGCAAGTAGTCCTTCGTATAGGTAATTCATTCCGTGATCCAGAAATCCAAATCCTTGTTGACGGCACCATCGACGTAGCCAGTTGTTCACCTCTAGAATCTTATTCCACCTCATTGTTCCATGGCCATCCACTGGGAGGATGGATGAGAAGACCACCTGCGCTCCCAATTCTTTCACTTTCTTGCCTAAGTCTTCAAAGTCACTGCAGATGGTTTCCAGGTCCTTTCTTGCGGTGTCATTTGTCCCCACATGTATTAGCAGGAATGGGTAGTGATCTGTAGGTCTGAAGAGTCTTGATATCCTGTCAGACACATCTTTAATTTTTGCTCCTGGAAGACAGCACATTTCTCTTGAGGTTATGTCTGGTCTGCAGATAGCGGCCTCTGTTCCTCTTAACAGGGAATCCCCCATGACCACCACTCTCCGTTTTTTCTTCACAACATTCTTCTTTCTCCATCCAGGAGGATTCTGAGGGCTTACAAGGTTATTCATTGTGGGCAAAGTCTCATCTTGCTGTATTTCTTCATGGTTCTCCTGCGTGAGAGCCTGGTACTGGTTCCTGAGCAGTATGGGTGCTGACTGCCTCTCGATCCTCCTGCTTCTGTGGGTCACATGCTTCCATTCCTCTGTTTCCTCAGGTGCAGTTCGAATTTCTTTTCTTTCTGAATCATGAAGAGATAATTCTGCTCTGTCTAAGAACTCTTCACCTTCCTTAATGATTTTCAAGGTAGTTAGCCTCTCTTCTAGATTTCGCAACTTTTCCTCCAACAGGGACACAAGCTTGCATTTCTGGCATGTGAAGTTTGGCTTTTCCACTGGCAAGTCTGTGAACATGTAGCAGGATATGCAGCTCACCAAATGGCTCCTGGACTCTTCCATGTTCTTACTGTTAATGTTCTGAAAACAGTGAAAAAAGCTTAAAAAAAAAAGCTTCAAAATGCCGATGTCCTCTTTTCAGCTCCAACAGCCAAAATCCAGTGTTCTTTGAGCTCGCGGAGACTCTTCACTTACCCCAAAATGCAGTGGGAATATGCAAATTATCTCCTCAGGACTCCTCCTCAGGACTCCACCCTGATGCTCCTTCCTTCCACCATGCCGCGTGTCGTCAGACAGCAACTGATCCCACACTTGGACACTCTGAAGAGGTGTTCACTGGTCCATTTCCAGATTTTTGCCCCTCGCCTGCTCCGCTTGATGTGGTGGAAGAGGAGATCCCATGTTGCGATGCCAAAATATTTGAACAGCCACGGCCAGAGGTAGTCGACGCTGGCAATTTGTCACAAGAGGTGAACGATGACGAGACACAATTGCCACGAAGTGAGGAGGAGGATCGTGGTGCGCAAGTGGAAGAGGAGGAGGTGGTGGATGATCTAGTAACTGACCCAACATGGCAGGAGGACACGCAGAGCGAGGCCAGCAGCACACAGGGGCAGGGAGGCAGAGTACCCCAACAGACAAGAAGAAGCAGTGTGGTGGCCGCACACAGAAGGCGGAAAACAGTTCCCCGTAACACCAACACGAGGGATGTTGCCAGTACAACCGGTAGGTCTTCCAGAGTCTGGAATTTTTTTAAAGACTCTGCTCATAACCCCAAAAAGGCCATTTGTACCATCTGCCATGCCAGCATCAACAGGGGTGACAAAACTACCAGCCTGACCACCACCAGCATGATCAGGCACATGTCAACAAAGCACCCGACTTTGTGGGGCGAACCCCAGGGTCCACGACCAGTGTCAGCAGGTGTCACCACTGCTTCTTCCGCTGTTGTGTGTGTAATAGAACCCCCTGTTGTGCGTGCAAGGCTATCCCCTGTCCATACTGCATGCAAAGATGCCCCTCCTCTCAGTCTTCACTTGTTATGGCAGTTTCTCAAGAAACAGCATCAACGTCCATGTCCACATCCCACTGCAGCGTTCAATTGTCCATATCCCAGAGCTTTGAACGAAAGCGCAAATTTGCAGCCAACGCCCCACAGGCCACAGTCCTAAATTCACACATTTCACGACTGCTTGTGTTGGAAATGCTGCCTTTTAGGCTGGTGGAGACGGAATCCTTCCGCAACCTTATGGCAGTGGCCGTCCCTCGGTACTCGGTCCCCAGCCGACACTATTTTGCCCGGTGTGCCATCCCCGCACTACACAAGTACGTGTCCCAAAACATCTGCCGTGCCCTCAACAACGCAGTTACTGGGAGAATCCACCTGACAACGGACACGTGGACATGTGCTTGTGGCCAGGGACGGTACATCTCCCTGACAGCACACTGGGTAAACATAGTGGAAGCTGGGACCCAGTCGGACCTTGGGACGAAACACATCCTCCCCACACCGATGATTGCGGGCCCTATGTCAGTCAGAGTTGCCCTCACAGTGTACAGCTCCTGCGCATCATCCTCCTCCTCCTCCTCATGTTCAGCCTCCATCTCAGATATCACCACATCAGTTACTAACTGGAAGCACTGCAGTACTGCCTCAGCCAAGCGGCAACAGGCTGTGCTGAAACTCATAAGCTTAGGTGATAAACCTCACACTGCTTGTGAGTTGTGGACAGCTGTGAAAGAGCAGGCAGATCTGTGGCTGAGACCGCTGAACCTACATCCAGGCATGGTCGTGTGTGACAATGGCCGTAACCTGGTGGCGGCTCTGAGACGAGGCGCGATCACACTCATACCATGCCTGGCTCATGTGCTTAACCGCGTGGATCAGCGGTTTCTTAAATCGTACCCCGAGTTACCAGATCAACTCGTCAAAGTACGCCGCCTGTCGGCTCATTTTCGGAAGTCGGCTACAGCTTCCGCTGCCCTTGCTGTGTTGCAGCAGCGTTTGCAGCTTCCGTCACACCGACATCCCACACATTGGAACTCTACCCTCCACATGTTGCAAAGGATTTGTGAGCAGGAGAGAGCAGTTGTGGAGTACCAGCTGCAACAAGGCCGTCGATATTCAGGTCAGACTCCACACATAAGACCTCAGGAGTGGACCTGGATGTCTGACATATGTACTATCCTGACAAACTTTGAGGAGTCCACCAAGATGGTGAGTGGCGATGACGCCTTCATTAGCGTCAGCATCCCACTTGTCTGTCTTTAGCAACGCTCTCTACAGAGAATTAAAGAGGAGGCATTGCAGCCAGAGTATGATGTGATGGATCAAGAAGCCGTAATGGGCGATTACACACAGCCCAGCCTCATCTCATCCCAACGTGCATTGGGGGACAATGAGGGAGAGGAGGAGGAGGAGGAAGAACAGGAGCTGGTATCATGCGCTGTAGACGGTAGTACCTGTAGAACTGTCATACAGTCGGTTCAGCGTAGGTGGCCTGAGGACAGGGGGGAGGAGGAGGAGAGCATGGTCAGTCATCATCTTGGTGAGGACACAGAAGTCTTGCCCGTTACCAGTCTGGCACGCATGGCTGACTTTATGTTACGCTGCCTTAACCGTGACCCTCGCGTTGTCAAAATGTTGGGTGACAGTCAATACTGGTTGGTAACACTTTTAGACCCCCGCTACAAGGAGAACTTTCACTCTCTTATTCCTGAGGTGGAGAGGTCTACAAAAATGTTGCAGTACCAGAAGGCCCTTGCTGCAGAACTGTTAAAAAAATTCCCATCTGAACACGCTAGCAGCAGAGGTCACAGTTCGTTGACCAACCAAGGCGTACAGGCGAGAGAGACGCAACTCCAATCCAGCAGAGGCAGGGGAACGCTGTCAACATTCTGGGACAGTTTTCTGAGACCCGCCCCGCTTACAGGCCCTGAGGCGCGGGGTACTCTTACAAGGAGTGGAAAGTTTCAAATGATGGTGAGGGAGTACCTTGCCGACCGTACCAGCGTCCTCCGTGATTCCTCTGTGCCTTTTAATTATTGGGTATCCAAGCTGGACACTTGGAATGAACTCGCTCTGTACGCCTTAGAGGTCCTGGGCTGCCCTGCCGCTAGTGTGTTATCGCAGCGTGTTTTTAGTGCCGCTGGGGGAATTATAACTGATAAGCGCACTCGCCTGTCAACTGACAATGCTGACAAGCTGACCCTTATCAAAATGAACAAGGGCAGGATTGGGTTAGACTTCTCATCACCACCAAATGACTGCAGAGTAACATAAAGTCAAATCCACTGTGTTATTTCGGGAGGTGTATTCCCATGCACAGCTTCACACCCACACATGGGTATACACTTCCTCATTTCGGCTGTTTTTTGCTCTTCTCCTTATCCTCAGCCTCCACCACCACTATACCACCAGGGTGACCGTGGTCCGTGTTGCCAGCATTGCAAGTCCCTCCGTCTTAATATTTGGCAGATTTTGCTTGGAAGGCATAGGCAAAGACTATGGGAGTCCCACTCCCCAATAATGGGAATAATGTTTTTAACATGCTGTACTGCATGCCTCTTGTAAGGGGCATTAGAATCGTCTTGTTAAGCTACTGCAACCTTCACCACTTTTCCAAGGGGCATTAAAACCATCTTGTTAAGCTACTGCGACCTCCACGGCTCTTCCAAGGGGCATTAAAACCGTCTTGATATGCTAATGCGACCTCCACCACTTTTCCCAGGGGCATTGATATTGTCTTTTTATTCCACTGCGACCTCCACCATTTTTCCAAGGGGCATTAAAACCGTCTTGTTAAGCTACTGCGACCTCCACGTCTCTTAAAAGGGGCATTAAATCCATCTTGTTAAGCTACTGCGACCTCCACCACTTTTCCAAGGGGCATTAAAACCATCTTGATAAGCTACGGCGACCTCCACCACTTTTCCACGGGGCATTAAAACCATTTTGTTAAGCTACTGCGACCTCCACCACTTTTCCAAGGGGCATTGTAAAGTCTTGTTAAGCTACTGCGACCTCCACCATTCTACCAAGGGGCATTAAAACCATCTTGTTAAGCTACTGCGACCTCCACGTCTCTTCCAAGGGGCATTAAAACCGTCTTGTTAAGCTACTGCAACCTCCATGTCTCTTCCACGGGGCATTAAAATCGTCTTGTTAAGCTACTGCGAACACAACCACTTTTCCAAGGAGCATTAAAACCGTCTTGTTAATCTACTGCAACCTCCACGTCTCTTCCAATTGGCATTAAAACCGCCTTGTTAAGCTGCTGCAATCTCCACGTCTCTTCCAAGGGGCATTAAAACGGTCTTGTTAAGCTACTGCGACCTCCACGTCTCTTAAAAGGGGCATTAAAACCGTCTTGTTAAGCTACTGCAACCTCCACCACTTTTCCAAGGGGCATTAAACCATCTTGTTAAGCTACTGCGACCTCCACCACTTTTCCAAGGGGCATTGATATTGTCTTTTTTCTCCACTGCGACCTCCACCATTCTTCCAATGGGCATTAAAACCGTCTTGTTAAGCTACTGCGACCTCCACCACTTTTCCAAGGGGCATTAAAACCGTCTTGTTAAGCTACTGCGACCTCCACCACTTTTCCAAGGGGCATTATTACCGTCTTGTTAAGCTACTGCGACCTCCACCATTCTTCCAAGGGGCATTAAAACCGTCTTGTTAAGCTACTGCGACCTCCATGTCTCTTCCAAGGGGCATTAAAACCATCTTGTAAAGCTACTGCAACCTCCATGTCTCTTCCAAGGGGCACTAAAACCGTCTTGTTAAGCTACTACGACATCCACCACTTTTCCAAGGAGCATTAAGACAGTCTTGTTAAGCTTCTGCGACCTCCAGCACTTTTCCAAGGGGCAATAAAACCGTTTTGTTAAGCTACTGCAACCTCCACGTCTCTTCCAAGGGGCATTAAACCGTCTTGTTAAGCTACTGCGACCTTTACGTCTCTTCCAAGTGGCAATAAAACCGTCTTGTTAAGCTACTGCGACCTCCACGTCTCTTCCAAGGGGCATTAAAAGCGTCTTGTTAAACCACTCTGAACTCCACAGCTCTTCCAAGGGGCATTAAAACCGTCTTGTTAAGCTACTGCGACCTCCACATCTCTTCCAAGGGGCATTAAAACCATCTTGTTAAGCTACTGCGACCTCCACCACTTTTCCAAGGGGCATTAAAACCTTCTTGTTAAGCTACTGCGACCTCCACGTCTTTTCCAAGAGGCAATAAATTCGTCTTATTAAGCTACTGTGACCACCACCACTTTTCCAAGGGGCATTGATATTGTCTTTTTATTCCACTGCGACCTCCACCATTCTTCCAAGGGGCATTAAAACCATCTTGTTAAGCTACTGCAACCTCCACGTCTCTTCCAAGGGGCATTAAAACCATCTTGTTAAGCTTCTGGGACCTCCACCACTTTTCCAAGGGGCATTAAAACCATCTTGTTAAGATACTGCGACCTCCACGTCTCTTCCAAGGGGCATTAAAAGCGTCTTGCTATGCTACTCCGACCTCCACCACTTTTCCCAGGGGCATTGATATTGTCTTTTTATTCCACTGCGACCTCCACCATTCTTCCAAGGGGCATTAAAACCGTCTTTTTAAGCTACTGCGACCTCCACGTCTCTTAAAAGGGGCATTAAATCCATCTTGTTAAGCTACTGCGACCTCCACCACTTTTCCAAGGGGCATTAAAACCATCTTGTTAAGCTACGGCGACCTCCACTACTTTTCCAATGGGCATTAAAACCATCTTGTTAAGCTACGGCGACCTCCACCACTTTTCCAAGGGGCATTAAAAAGTCTTAAGCTACTGCGACCTCCACCATTCTACCAAGGGGCATTAAAACCATCTTGTTAAGCTACTGCGACCTCCACGTCTCTTCCAAGGGGCATTAAAACCGTCTTTTTAAGCTACTGCAACCTCCATGTCTCTTCCACGGGGCATTAAAATCGTCTTGTTAAGCTACTGCGAACACAACCACTTTTCCAAGGAACATTAAAACCGTCTTGTTAAGCTACTGCAACCTCCACGTCTCTTCCAATTGGCATTAAAACCGCCTTGTTAAGCTACTGCGACCTCCACCACTTTTCCAAGGGGCAATAAAACCGTCTTTTTAAGCTACTGCAACCTCCACGTCTCTTCCAAGGGGCATTAAAACGGTCTTGTTAAGCTACTGCGACCTCCACGTCTCTTAAAAGGGGCATTAAAACCGTCTTGTTAAGCTACTGCAACCTCCACCACTTTTCCAAGGGGCATTAAACCTTCTTGTTAAGCTACTGCGACCTCCACCACTTTTCCAAGGGGCATTGATATTGTCTTTTTTCTCCACTGCGACCTCCACCATTCTTCCAATGGGCATTAAAACCGTCTTGTTAAGCTACTGCGACCTCCACCACTTTTCCAAGGGGCATTAAAACCGTCTTGTTAAGCTACTGCGACCTCCACCACTTTTCCAAGGGGCATTATTACCGTCTTGTTAAGCCACTGCGACCTCCACCATTCTTCCAAGGGGCATTAAAACCGTCTTGTTAAGCTACTGCGACCTCCATGTCTCTTCCAAGGGGCATTAAAACCATCTTGTAAAGCTACTGCAACCTCCATGTGTCTTCCAAGGGGCATTAAAACCGTCTTGTTAAGCTACTACGACATCCACCACTTTTCCAAGGAGCATTAAAACAGTCTTGTTAAGCTATGCGACCTCCACGTCTCATCCAAGCGGCATTAAAACCGTCTTGTTAAGCTTCTGCGACCTCCACCACTTTTCCAAGGGGCAATAAAACCGTCTTGTTAAGCTACTGCAACCTCCACGTCTCTTCCAAGGGGCATTAAACCGTCTTGTTAAGCTACTGCGACCTTTACGTCTCTTCCGAGGGGCATTAAAACCGTCTTGTTAAGCTACTGCGACCTCCACGTCTCTTCCAAGGGGCATTAAAAGCATCTTGTTAAACCACTCTGAACTCCACAGCTCTTCCAAGGGGCATTGAAATGTTGTTTTTAATTAACTCTAACCTCCACGACTCTTCCAACGGGTATTGCATTTCCTCCTTATTTTAGTCAGCTTTTGCTTTTCAATGCATAGGCGAACACTAAGTGAGACCCACTCCCCAATAATGGCTACAAGGTTTTTAGTATGCTGTAATCCAAGTCTGTTTCAAGGTGCATTGCAGTTCCTCATAAATTTTGGAAAGCCTTCCATTCACTGTTTAGGCCAACAGTGCACAGGAGACCCAGTTACTATAAATGGAAAAAATGGTTTAGTTAAGGCCCTCTGACCTCCATGTTACTTCCAAGAGGCATTGGAGAGCCTCGAAATTTTTGGTAGGCATTGCACTCACTGTATGCCCTATAACTATGTAGCCGAACCGCTCCTTTTGGTACAGAAACATATCCTACAAGACATGTGTGGTTAACTGGCCTGATATTGATGTGAATGGTCCCTGTTCCTCCTGCTCTTTCTCCTTTGCCACCACCTCATCCATCATTCATCACCTGAAGCTTTGTTTTAACGGGAGTCATAGAACTGACTAGGGACAGGGGACCGAGTATGGATACCAGGCCGCCGACGCAGCCATGACATGGTGGCTGGCATCTGCCTCCACATGCCTCAAAGGCCCAATTTGAAGTGCAAGCAAGCTAGCAATATGGTATTGCAGCCTGGGGGTGGGTGGGTGGCAGGTTGCACACTTACGCTTGCATTCCAAGAAAACAAAGCAGATGCTAACTTCTATCATCATCATCATGCTCCTCACCTTGGCACTCTCAACTCCCCTGATGGAGAAGCCAGGGCCCACCGGAGGAGTCTGGTTCTCTGGTGGGCTCGTCCAATGCTGCCCTAAAGCAGGCCAGGCTAAGAAAAGTGTGGGGGAAGTTCACAGGAGAAATAGGGGCAGCTGGGGACCGTTTATGGACACCCGGCCGCCCCCAGGCGGCTGGGGACCGAGCGTTGACACCCGGCGGCTGGGCGGCTGGGGACTTAGTATGGATACCAGGCCGCCGACGCAGCCATGACATGGTGGCTGGTGTCTGCCTCCACATGCCTAAAAGGCCCAATTTCAAGTTCAAGCAAGCTAGCAGTATGGTATTGCAGCCTGGGGGTGGGTGGATGGCAGGCTGCATACTTGCGCTTGCATTGCAAGGAATGGGGGAGGTACAATTAAACACTGCCCTGGGACAAGGACTTGCATGGGGATAGTTGCAAGTCGGCATCTTCTTATGCGGCAAGGATCACTTCTGATGGGCACACTTTTAGGCAGTGAGCTGGGTGTCAGAGATGCTTCCAGGGGTCTTCCCCATGCTGTTCCCATGTCTTTTCAGCACTGTATGTATGTGTCACACAGCACATGGCCAGATAAGATTGTAAAATGTTAAAATGACATTTCCCGGTGAATGCATTTGTCACGGTTGAAAGCAATACAAAAGTGCAAAAACGCATAAAAAATGCTACTTGTGAACATAGCCCAAGGTGTGGAGGAGTATTTTTGTTTTTGGTTATTCATTTTACCTTATACACAAGTCTTTACCCTGGAAAGGAAGTGCCTTAACATCTTTCACAGGAAAACCGTTTCAGTTTCGTTTTTGAACGTTTCATTGTGAGCCCGTAAAAGTGGTTAAATACCTCTGACCACGTTGTTGACAGCAGTGACCTGGGGGTCAGAAAGCTTCCTGGGGTGATCCCCATGCTGTCCCCATTTCATTTAAACACTGTCACTATCGTTTTGGGCACTTTTTGGGCTATCTACAGACTGCCGGGGGTGCCGTCGCAAAAAATCTCGGGTCTCCCATAGACTAACATTGGGCTCGTTGCTCGGGTCGAGCACCCGAGTATCACGGTGAGCTCGGCCCGAGCTTCGAGCACCGGAGCATTTTAGTGCTCGCTCAACACTACAGTTAGGTCCATATATATTGGGACAAAGACAACATTTTTCTAATTTTGGTTCTAGACATTACCACAATGAATTTTAAACAAAACAATTCATATGCAGTTGAAGTTCAGACTTTCAGCTTTCATTTGAGGGTATCCACATTAAAATTGGATGAAGGGTTTAGAAGTTTCAGCTCCTTAACATGTGCCATGCTGTTTTTAAAGGGACAAAAGTAATTGGACAGATTAAATAATTGTAAATAAAAAGTTCATTTCTAGTACTTGGTTGAAAACCCTTTATTGGCAATGACTGCCTGAAGTCTTGAACTCATGGACATCACCAGGCGCTGTGTTTCCTCCTTTTTGATGCTCTGCCAGGCCTTCAATGCGGTGGTTTTCAGTTGCAGTTTGTTTGTGGGCCTTTCTATCTGAAGTTTAGTCTTTAACAAGTGAAATGCATGCTCAATTGGGTTGAGATCATGTGACTGACTTGGCCATTCAAGAATATTCCACTTCTTTGCTTTAATAAACTCCTGGGTCGCTTTGGCTTTATGTTTTGGGTCATTGTCCTTCTGTAGTATGAAATGACGACCAATCAGGTTGGCTGCATTTGGCTGGATCTGAGCACACGGTATGGCTCTGAATACATCAGAATTCATTCGGCTGCTTCTGTCCTGTGTCACATCATCAATAAACACTAGTGACCCACTGCAACTGGCAGCCATGCATGCCCAAGCCATCACACTGCCTCCTCCGTGTTTTACAGATGATGTGGTATGCTTTGGCTCATGAGCTGTACCATGACTTCGCCATACTTTTCAATTTCCTTCATTCTGGTAGAAGTTGATCTTGGTTTCATCTGTCCAAAGAATGTTCTTCCAGAACTGTGCTGGCTTTTTTAGATGTTTTTTAGCAAAGTTCAGTCTAGCCTTTTTATTCTTGATGCTTATGAGTGGCTTGCACCGTGCAGTGAACCCTCTGTATTTACTTTCATGCAGTCTTCTCTTTATGGTAGATTTGGATATTGATACGCCTACCTCCTGGAGAGTGTTGTTCACTTGGTTGGCTGTTGTGAAGGGGTTTCTCTTCACCATGGAGATTATTATGCGATCATCCACCACTGTTGTCTTCCTTGGGTGCCCAGGTCTTTTTGCATTGATGAGTTCACCAGTAGTGTTGAGCCACCCCCGTAGTGTTCGAGGTCGGTTCGGTTTGTCGAACACCCATATGTTCGCCGAACTGTTCGTCGAACTGTTCGTCGAACACAGTCGAACACCGTTAAAACCAATGGCAAGCAAACAAAAACACATAGAAACACATAGAAAACACCTTCAAAGGTGTCCAAAAGCTGACAAACTGCTCAGAAGACACAACTAACACATGGAAAAGTGACAAGTACATATAGTCATGCGAAAAGAAAAGAGGTGGAGGAGTAAAAGGAGGGGGAGACACAGATATAGGCATGTCATGCCCTTCTAAAACCAAAAAGTGCGAATCCGACACGGCCAGTCCGTTCCTGCCCGGGCGACCTCCGTGTCACCGGGTTTGTGCCAGAGCTGCGGTGGACCCTGACGGCCAGCCCCCCTCTCCCAATACTGGTGCCTGTCCGCTGGTGGGTCGAGAGAGCCCCCCTGCGCTGGAGGCAGGTCTAAGCTTTTTAATTTAATTTGTCTCTCTAATTTGAATGAATACACTTTTACAAGGATCTATTGGAGGGCAAGTCTCATGCCAGCAGCTGCGTAATTCCAGCTCCAATAGCGTCCACTAAAGCTGCTGCAGTTAAAAAGCTTTTATAAAGATCGAGCTCGGCGGTCCACCGCAAGGCGTCCTACCGCCAGTTCCAGCCCCTATGCCCTGGGGTGCCTCTCCGATGGTCTTCACTGAGTGTCCCGGGGGCCCGAACCATTTCCTTTGAAAAAATTAAATGTCCAAACTACAGGTGGTGTAGCTTGCTTAATAGAGATGAGCGTTGTTCTACTCGAACTGTTCGCCAATCTCAAATTCGAGCTGTTTTGGGCGGTGTTCGAGCCGTTCGGCGAACACGAACAATTTGAGAAAAATTCGGCTGTTCGAGGTTATGTTCGATAACTGTTCGTGCACCAAAATCATAACTGGATTTTTTCTCAGTAATGATGAAAATTAATGTTAAATCGCAGTTTGAGTGTACAGCGGGGTGGGGGGAGGGGCAGGGGATGGATCTCTGCAGGAACAATGAAGATCTCCATTTTTTTTTTCTCTTTCCCGCATTTACAGTGGGGAGGTGCAATCTGTCAGCCTATCAGCAGCGCACACACGGAGCGAAGTGCTTTTTTTCACACAAGCAAGGGCATGTGTCATTGGCAGTGTATGTCACATGTCCTTGCTCTATAAGACCAAGCCATTTTCCCCGTCGCCACCATTTTCTCACTGCTGCAGCTGCGTGTTAGACGGCACCGCTGTTGCTGTGTGCGCTATACCTTGTTAATTTCAAGCCAATTTTCGCACAAATCTACAGATAGCTTGGGAGTAGAGAATAGTTGTGATTGCAGTCCTTTTAAGGACTAGGTTACAGCATTTCCTACGACTTTTATCAGGCAGGTCTGTGCTCTTAAATAGATAGATTGTGGGAGTAAAGACTAATTGTAATTGGAGTCCTTTTCAGGACTAGGTTAAATCAGTTCCTATCAGTTTTTGCCAGGCAGGTCTGTGCCAGTGCTGTGCAAGTTTTTTTCACAGCATTTGGCTGAATCTAGCAAAGCTAATCCTTTTTGGCCTATTGCAGAGTGTGTTCGTCAGTGGAGTAGCCTATCTGTGTTGCAAGATATACCATCTGTGTATAGAATACCAATTTTTTTACTGCACCTAGTGAAGTAAAATCTTTTGGGCATAGCATCATTCTATTAGTCCATCTATACTGACCTCCATCAGGTTGCAAATTGAATATAATTTTTTTCTGCATCTAGCTCTGAAAAAATATTGGGCTTCTAGCTGTGTGTGGGACTTGTTGTATTAGTCCATCTATACTGACCTCGAACAGGTTGCAAACTGCATATATTTTTTTCTTCATCTACCTCTGAAAAAATATTGGGCTTCTAGCTGTGTGTGGGACTTGTTCTATTAATCCATCTATACAGACCTCCATCAGGTTGCAAACTGAATATATTTTTTTCTGCATCTACCTCTGAAAAAATATTGGGCTTCTAGCTGTGTGTGGGACTTGTTGTATTAGTCCATCTATCCTGACCTCCATCAGGTTGCAAACTGAATAAATTTTTTTCTGCATCTACCTCTGAAAAAATATTGGGCTTCTAGCTGTGTGTGGGACTTGTTGTATTAGTCCATCTATACAGACCTCCATCAGGTTGCAAACTGAATATATTTTTTTCTGCATCTACCTCTGAAAAAATATTGGGCTTCTAGCTGTGTGTGGGACTTGTTGTATTAGTCCATCTATACTGACCTCCATCAGGTTGCAAACTGAATATATTTTTTTCTGCATCTACCTCTGAAAAAATATTGGGCTTCTAGCTGTGTGTGGGACTTGTTCTATTAATCCATCTATACAGACCTCCATCAGGTTGCAAACTGAATACATTTTTTTCTGCATCTACCTCTGAAAAAATATTGGGCTTCTAGCTGTGTGTTGGACTTGTTCTATTAATCCATCTATACAGACCTCCATCAGGTTGCAAACTGAATATATTTTTTTCTGCATCTACCTCTGAAAAAATATTGGGCTTCTAGCTGTGTGTGGGACTTGTTGTATTAGTCCATCTATACTGACCTCCATCAGGTTGCAAACTGAATAGATTTTTTTCTGCATCTACCTCTGAAAAAATATTGGGCTTCTAGCTGTGTGTGGGACTTGTTGTATTAGTCCATCTATACAGACCTCTATCAGGTTGCAAACTGAATATATTTTTTTCTGCATCTACCTTTGAGAAAATATTGGGCTTCTAGCTGTGTGTGGGACTTGTTGTATTAGTCCATCTATACTGACCTCCATCAGGTTGCAAACTGAATATATTTTTTTCTGCATCTACCTCTGAAAAAATATTGGGCTTCTAGCTGTGTGTGGGACTTGTTCTATTAATCCATCTATACAGACCTTCATCAGGTTGCAAACTGAATATATTTTTTTCTGCATCTACCTCTGAAAAAATATTGGGCTTCTAGCTGTGTGTGGGACTTGTTCTATTAATCCATCTATACAGACCTCCATCAGGTTGCAAACTGAATATATTTTTTTCTGCATCTACCTCTTAAAAAATATTGGGCTTCTAGCTGTGTGTGGGAGTTGTTGTATTAGTCCATCTATACTGACCTCCATCAGGTTGCAAACTGAATATATTTTTTTCTGCATCTACCTCTGAAAAAATATTGGGCTTCTAGCTGTGTGTGGGACTTGTTCTATTAATACATCTATACAGACCTCCATCAGGTTGCAAACTGAATATATTTTTTTCTGCATCTAGCTCTGAAAAAATATTTGGCCTTCTAGCAGTGTGTGGGACTTTCTCTATTAGTCCATCTATACTGACCTCCATAAGGTTGCAAATTGAATATAATTTTTTTCTGCATCTAACCCAGCCAATAGTTTTGGCCTAATACCACAGTTTGGCCACTCAGCTCTGCTCGGTTCCCATCCATTGTTTTTTTGTGCAAACAACTCCAGAGTTGTTAATTAGTTAACCACCAAAATGAGTGGAAAAAGGCCTGCTGCTGGTGGAAAGGGGAATAGGCGTGTTGGGAAGGGGAAAAAAGGTTGTGTCCGTGGGGTAGGTGTTAAAGCAACAGTAACATCTGCAGAAGAAAGACAATCTTCCAGCCAAACTAAAATGTCTACTTCTTTTAGCGGACAATGTGATAAGATCCCTTTCTTACGGCCATGCCAATCGCTACAAATTCCAGATGAGGCACAAAAACAGCAGGTGCTTCAACGGATATCAAGTGCTCCTTTAAGTGGGCTCTCCTCCACATCAACTTCAACATCACAAATACTCCAGTCCTCAAAGGTGTCACCCCAATCGCACTTGCTTCCTCACAGCTCCCAAATCTCCAGCTGCCCGTCTGAGTATGAGGTAGAACAGATGGTTGAGTATGCAGAGCTGTTTACTCATACTATAGCCTGGGAATCAGAGGTCGACTCCAGTGCTTCTGTGAATCCAAACGAGGAAATGATCTGCACTGATGCCCAGAATCTTTATGAGTCGGATCCAGGACCAGACGCAGAAGGTTCTGACCATAATGTAGACCCTCATTCCCAAACTGTAACTCCTGTTGGTGGAGACAATGAAGAAGACGATGATAAGACTCAAATACCTGATGGGAGCGACAACTTTAGTTTTTTGTCAGGGCAGGAACAGGTTGGCTCTGAGGACGACGGGTGTGATAACGCACAGGGTGATGATGATGAGGTTGGAGATCCCACTTACTGTCAACCCACAGTCAGCCAAGAGATGAGGTCAGCAGAGGAGGTGGAGGAAGATGCTCGTGACGACGAGGTCAGGTTGCGCCTAGAGATGAGCGTTGTTCTACTCGAACTGTTCGCCAATCTCAAATTCGAGCTGTTTTGGGCGGTGTTCGAGCCGGTCGGCGAACACGAACAATTTGAGAAAAATTCGGCTGTTCGAGGTTATGTTCGATAACTGTTCGTGCACCAAAATCATAACTGGATTTTTTCTCAGTAATGATGAAAATTAATGTTAATACGCAGTTTGAGTGTACAGCGGGGCGGGGGGAGGGGCAGGGGATGGATCTCTGCAGGAACAATGAAGATCTCCATTTTTTTTTCTCTTTCCCGCATTTGCAGTGGGGAGGTGCAATCTGTCAGCCTATCAGCAGCGCACACACGGAGCGAAGTGCTTTTTTTCACACAAGCAAGGGCATGTGTGATTGGCAGTGTATGTCACATGTCCTTGCCCTATAAGACCAAGCCATTTTCCCCGTCGCCACCATTTTCTCACTGCTGCAGCTGCGTGTTAGACGGCACCGCTGTTGCTGTGTGCGCTATACCTTGTTAATTTCAAGCCAATTTTCGCACAAATATACAGATAGCTTGGGAGTAGGGAATAGTTGTGATTGCAGTCCTTTTAAGGACTAGGTTACAGCATTTTCTACGACTTTTATCAGGCAGGTCTGTGCTCTTAAATAGATAGATTGTGGGAGTAAAGACTAATTGTAATTGGAGTCCTTTTCAGGACTAGGTTACATCAGTTCCTATCAGTTTTTGCCAGGCAGGTCTGTGCCAGTGCTGTGCAAGTTTTTTTCACAGCATTTGGCTGAGTCTAGCAAAGCTAATCCTTTTTGGCCTATTGCAGAGTGTGTTAGTCAGTGGAGTAGCCTATCTGTGTTGCAAGATATACCACCTGTGTATAGAATACCAATTTTTTTAGTGCACCTAGTGAAGTAAAATCTTTTGGGCATAGCATCATTCTATTAGTCCATCTATACTGACCTCCATCAGGTTGCAAACTGAATATAATTTTTTTCTGCATCTAGCTCTGAAAAAATATTTGGGCTTCTAGCAGTGTGTGGGACTTGGTCTATTAGTCCATCTATACTGACCTCCGTCAGGTTGCAAATTAAAAATAATTTTTTTCTGCATCTAGCTCTGAAAAAATATTTGGGCTTCTAGCGGTGTGTGGGACTTGGTCTATTAGTCCATCTATACTGACCTCCATCAGGTTGCAAATTAAAAATAATTTTTTTCTGCATCTAGCTCTGAAAAAATATTTGGGCTTCTAGCAGTGTGTGGGACTTGGTCTATTAGTCCATCTATACTGACCTCCATCAGGTTGCAAATTAAAAATAATTTTTTTCTTCATTTATCTCTGAAAAAATATTTGGGCTTCTAGCAGCGTATGGGACTTGTTCTATTAGTCCATCTATACTGACCTCCATCAGGTTGCAAATTAAAAATAATTTTTTTCTGAATCTAGCTCTGAAAAAATATTTGGGCTTCTAGCAGTGTGTGGGACTTGGTCTATTAGTCCATCTATACTGACCTCCATCAGGTTGCAAATTAAAAATAATTTTTTTCTGCATCTAGCTCTGAAAAAATATTTGGGCTTCTAGCAGTGTGTGGGACTTGGTCTATTAGTCCATCTATACTGACCTCCATCAGGTTGCAAATTGAATAAAAAAATTTTCTGCATCTAGCTCTGAAAAAATATTTGGGCTTCTAGCGGTGTGTGGGACTTGGTCTATTAGTCCATCTATACTGACCTCCATCAGGTTGCAAATTAAAAATAATTTTTTTCTGCATCTAGCTCTGAAAAAATATTTGGGCTTCTAGCAGTGTGTGGGACTTGGTCTATTAGTCCATCTATACTGACCTCCATCAGGTTGCAAATTAAAAATAATTTTTTTCTTCATTTAGCTCTGAAAAAATATTTGGGCTTCTAGCAGTGTGTGGGACTTGTTCTATTAGTCCTTCTATACTGACGTCCAGCAGGTTGCAAATTGAATATAATTTTTTTCTGCATCTAGCTCTGAAAAAATATTTGGCTTCTAGCGGTGTGTGGGACTTGGTCTATTAGTCCATCTATACTGACCTCCATCAGGTTGCAAATTAAAAATAATTTTTTTCTGCATCTAGCTCTGAAAAAATATTTGGGCTTCTAGCAGTGTGTGGGACTTGGTCTATTAGTCCATCTATACTGACCTCCATCAGGTTGCAAATTAAAAATAATTTTTTTCTGCATCTAGCTCTGAAAAAATATTTGGGCTTCTAGCAGTGTGTGGGACTTGGTCTATTAGTCCATCTATACTGACCTCCATCAGGTTGCAAATTAAAAATAATTTTTTTCTTCATTTAGCTCTGAAAAAATATTTGGGCTTCTAGCAGTGTGTTGGACTTGTTCTATTAGTCCTTCTATACTGACCTCCAGCAGGTTGCAAATTGAATATAATTTTTTTCTGCATCTAGCTCTGAAAAAATATTTGGGCTTCTAGCGGTGTGTGGGACTTGGTCTATTAGTCCATCTATACTGACCTCCATCAGGTTGCAAATTAAAAATAATTTTTTTCTGCATCTAGCTCTGAAAAAATATTTGGGCTTCTAGCAGTGTGTGGGACTTGGTCTATTAGTCCATCTATACTGACCTCCATCAGGTTGCAAATTGAATAAAAAAAATTTCTGCATCTAGCTCTGAAAAAATATTTGGGCTTCTAGCGGTGTGTGGGACTTGGTCTATTAGTCCATCTATACTGACCTCCATCAGGTTGCAAATTAAAAATAATTTTTTTCTGCATTTAACCCAGCCAATAGTTTTGGCCTAATACCACAGTTTGGCCACTCAGCTCTGCTCGGTTACCATCCATTGTTTTTTTGTGCAAACAACTCCAGAGTTGTGAATTAGTTAACCACCAAAATGAGTGGAAAAAGGCCTGCTGCTGGTGGAAAGGGGAATAGGCGTGTTGGAAAGGGGAAAAAAGGTTGTGTCCGTGGGGTAGGTGTTAAAGCAACAGTAACATCTGCAGAAGAAAGACCATCTTCCAGCCAAACTAAAATGTCTACTTCTTTTAGCGGACAATGTGATAAGATCCCTTTCTTACGGCCACGCCAATCGCTACAAATTCCAGATGAGGCACAAAAACAGCAGGTGCTTCAACGGATATCAAGTGCTCCTTTAAGTGGGCCCTCCTCCACATCAACTTCAACATCACAAATACTCCAGTCCTCAAAGGTGTCACCCAAATCGCACTTGCTTCCTCACAGCTCCCAAATCTCCAGCTGCCCGTCTGAGTATGAGGTAGAACAGATGGTTGAGTCTGCAGAGCTGTTTACTCATACTATAGCCTGGGAATCAGAGGTCGACTCCAGCGCTTCTGTGAATCCAGACGAGGAAATGATCTGCACTGATGCCCAGAATCTTTATGAGTCGGATCCAGGACCAGACGCAGAAGGTTCTGACCATAATGTAGACCCTCATTCCCAAACTGTAACTCCTGTTGGTGGAGACAATGAGGAAGACGATGATAAGACTCAAATACCTGATTGGAGCTACAACTTTAGTTTTTTGTCAGGGCAGGAACAGGTTGGCTCTGAGGACGACGGGTGTGATAACGCACAGGGTGATGATGATGAGGTCGGAGATCCCACTTACTGTCAACCCACAGTCAGCCAAGAGATGAGGTCAGCAGAGGAGGTGGAGGAAGATGCTAGTGACGACGAGGTCAGGTTGCGCCTTCCTGGACAGAGACGTAGTACTGGAAGCACGTCAACAACTGCATCCTCAAACACAACTCTGCCTCTCACCACAAGTCGTGGTGGCTCTTCAGGTCGCATGGGTGCTAAGCCTTGCATAGCCTGGGCATTTTTTCAGATCGATAAAGATGACCCAACTCGTGTTATCTGTAACATTTGTCAGCAAAAGCTAAGTAGAGGCCAAAAAATACATAGTTTGAGTACTTCATGCATGAACCGGCACATGGACATGAAGCATAAGTTGCAGTGGGAAGCTCAGTGTGCTACAATGCGGTCTAGCCGGCCGGGCCAACCACCGTCTGCCATATCTTGTGCATCCGCGGCCTCTTCATCCTCTGTGACTGGGGGGACAGCAGTCACACCTGTTTTGGGGCGCAGACCTGCCACCTCTTTACCCGCAACAGCCAGCGTGATTGGCAGGTCATCATTTTCTTTGGAGGTGGTAACACCAGCTGGTCTTGAGCGCTGTCCGACATCGATAGCACCACCTTTGGATCAAGGCAACCTAACATGTCCGCCTGCATCTTCCTCACAGACCGGCAGTTTGCCGGGGACACCCTTATCAACCCCGTCTAAGCACAATAGCCAGCCCTCGGTCCCTCAGATGTGGACAAGTAAAAGACCATTTCCTCCTAGCCATGAGAAAGCTAAGAGGTTGAATTTCACCATCTGCAAGCTCTTGGCTACAGAAATGCTGCCTTTCCGCCTGGTGGACACAGAGGATTTTCGAGACCTTATGTCCGTCGCAGTGCCCCAGTACCAGATGCCCAGTCGGCACTACTTCTCAAAGAAAGGAGTGCCTGCGCTCCACCAGCATGTCGCACACAACATCACCGCTTCTTTGAGAAACTCTGTGTGTGACAGGGTGCATTTCACCACAGACACTTGGACGAGTAGGCATGGACAGGGGCGTTACATGTCGCTGACTGGGCACTGGGTAACTATGGTGACAGCAGGACAAGGGGCTGCTGTCCAAGTCTTGCCGTCCCCACGAGTTGTGCGTCAATCCTCTTTATGTCATTTTTCCTCCACTGCTTCTGCCTCCTCAACCTCCTCTCGGTCTTCCACCTGCACCCAAAGCCTGTCTGGTCATGCCACAAGCTTTCTAACTGCGCAGAAGGGATCCTGCACACCTCCTTACTATGCTGGCAGTAGGGCTCAACGTCATCAGGCAGTTTTTACATTGAAATGTCTGGGAAATGTGAGTCACACAGCTGAGGAGTTGTGGTCAGCTCTGGAGAACCAATTTCATGAATGGTTGTCTCCACTGGACCTGAAACCAGGGAAGGCCGTGTGCGACAATGCTGCAAAACTGGGTGCGGCCATTCGCCGGGGCAATGTCACACACGTGCCTTGTATGGCTCACGTGTTAAACCTGGTTGTCCAGCAATTTTTAGCCCACTATCCCAGACTAGATGGCCTTCTGCAGAGGGCACGGTCGCTGTGTGCTCACTTTCGCCGTTCGCATCCCACAGCTCAGCGACTTACATCTCTACAGAAGTCGTTGGGTCTGCCACTTCACCGGCTAAAATGCGATGTGCCTACCCGGTGGAATTCAACTCTGCACATGTTGAATTCCAGTGGAGACAACCATTCATGAAATTGGTTCTCCAGAGCTGACCACAACTCCTCAGCTGTGTGACTCACATTTCTCAGACATTTCAAAGTAAAAACCACCTGATGACATTGAGCCCTACTGCCAGCATAGTAAGGAGGTGTGCAGGATCTCTTCTGCGCAGTTAGAAAGCTTGTGGCATGGCAAGACAGGCTTTGGGTGCAGGTGGAGGACCGAGAGGAGGTTGAGGAGGCAGAAGCAGTGGAGGAACTTCTAGATAAAGAGGATTGACGCACAACTCGTGGGGAAGGCAAGTCTTGGACAGCAGCCCCTTGTCCTGCTGTCACCATAGTTACCCAGTGCCCAGTCAGCGACATGTAACGCCCCTGTCCATGCCTACTTGTCCAAGTGTCTGTGGTGAAATGCACCCTGTCACACACAGAGTTTCTCAAAGAAGCGGTGATGTTGCGTGCGACATGCTGGTGGAGCGCAGGCACACCTTTCTTTGAGAAGTAGTGCCGACAGGGCATCTGGTAATGGGGCACTGTGATGGACATAAGGTCTCGAAAATCCTCTGTGTCCACCAGGCGGAAAGGAAGCATTTCTGTAGCCAAGAGCTTGCAGATGGTGAAATTTAACCTCTTAGCTTTCTCATGGCTAGGAGGAAATGGTCTTTTACTTGTCCACATCTGAGGGACCGAGGGCTGGCTGTTGGGCTTAGACGGGGTTGAGTAGGGTATCCCCGGCAAACTGCCAGTCTGTGAGGAAGAAGCAGGCAGACATGTTAGGTTGCCTTGATCCAAAGGTGGTGCTATCGATGTCGGACAGCGCTGAACACCAGCTGGTGTTTCCACCTCCAAAGAAAATGATGACCTGCCAATCACGCTGGCTGTTGCGGGTAAAGAGGTGGCAGGTCTGCGTCCCAAAACAGGTGTGACTGCTGTCCCCCCAGTCTCAGAGGATGAAGAGGCCGCTGATGCACAAGATGTGGTAGACGGTGTTTGGCCCGGCCTGCTAGTCCGCATTGTAGCACAGTGAGCTTCCCACTGCAACTTATGCTTCATATCCATGTGCCAGTTCATGCATGAAGTACTCAAACGATGTATTTTTTGGCCTCTACTTAGATTTTGCCGACAAATTTTACAGATAACACGAGTTGGGTCATCTTTATCGATCTGAAAAAATGTCCAGACTATGCAAGGCTTAGCACCCATGAGACCTGAAGAGCCACCACGACTTGTGGTCAGATTCAGAGTTATGTTTGAGGATGCAGTTGTTGACGTGCTTCCAGTACTACGTCTCTGTCCAGGAAGGCGCAACCTGACCTCGTCGTCACTAGCATCCTCCTCCACCTCCTCTGCTGACCTCATCTCTTGGCTGACTGTGGGTTGACAGTAAGTGGGATCTCCAACCTCATCATCATCACCCTATGTGTTATCACACCCGTCGACCTCAGAGCCAACCTGTTCCTGCCCTGACAAAAAACTAAAGTTCTCACTCCAATCAGGTATTTGAGTCTCATCATCGTCTTCCTCATTGTCTCCACCAACAGGAGTTACAGTTTGGGAACGAGGGTCTACATTATGGTCAGATCCTTCTGCGTCTGGTCCTGGATCCGACTCATAAAGATTCTGGGCATCAGTGCAGATCATTTCCTCGTCTGGATTCACAGGAGCTCTGGAGCCGACCTCTGATTCCCAGGCTATAGTATGAGTAAACAGCTCTGCCGACTTAACCATCTGTACTACCCCTTACTCAGACGGGCAGCTGGAGACTTGGGAGCTGTGAGGAAGCAAGTGCGATTGGGGTGACACCTCTGAGGACTGGAGTATTTGTGATGTTGAAGTTGAGGTGGAGGAGAGCCCACTTAAAGGAGCACTTGATATCCATTGAAGCACCTGCTGTTTTTGTGCCTCATCTGGAATGTGTAGCGATTGGCGTGGCCATAAGAAAGGGATCTTATCACATTGTTCGCTAAAAGAAGTAGACATCTTAGTTTGGCTGGAAGATGGTCTTTCTTCTGCAGATGTTACTGTTGCTTTAACACCTACCCCACGGACACAACCTTTTTTTCCCTTCCCAACATGCCTATTCCCCTTTCCACCAGCAGCAGGCCTTTTTCCACTCATTTTGGTAGTCAACTAATTCACAACTCTGGAGTTGTTTGCACAAAAAACAATGGATGGGAACCGAGCAGAGCTGAGCGGCCAAACTGTGGTATTAGCCTAAAATTATTGGCTGGGTTAGGTGCAGATAAAAATTATTTTGAATTTGCAACCTGATGGAGGTTAGTATAGATGGACTAATAGAACAAGTCCCACACACTGCTAGAAGTCGAAATATTTTTTCAGAGCTAGATGCAGAAAAAAATTATATTGAATTTGCAACCTAATTGAGGTTAGTATAGATGGACTAATAGAACAAGTCCCACACACTGCTACAAGCCGATATAGTGTTTCAGAGCTAGATGAAGAAAAAAAATTATATTGAATTTGCAACCTGATGGAGGTTAGTACAGATGGACTAATAGAACATGTCCCACACACTGCTAGAAGCCGAAATAGTTTTTCAGAGCTAGATGCAGAAAAAAATTATATTGAATTTGCAACCTGCTGGAGGTTAGTATAGATGGTATAATAGTACAAGTCCCACGCACTGCTACAAGACGAAATAGTTTTTCAGAGATAGATGCAGAAAAAAATTATATTGAATTTGCAACCTGATGGAGGTTAGTATAGATGGACTAATAGAACAAGTCCCACACACTGCTAGAAGCCGAAATAATTTTTCAGAGCTAGATGCAGGAAAAAATTATATTGAATTTGCTACCTGCTGGAGGTTAGTATAGATGGACTAATAGAACAAGTCCCACACACTGCTAACAAGCCGAAATACTTTTTCAGAGCAAGATGCAGAAAAAAATTATATTGAATTTGCAACCTGATGGAGAGTAGTATAGATGGACTAATAGAACAAGTCCTACACACTGCTAGAATCCGAAATAGTTTTTGAGAGCTAGATGCAGAAAAAAATTATATTGAATTTGCAACCTGATGGAGGTTAGTATAGATGGACTAATAGAACAAGTCCCACACACTGATACAAGCCAAAAGAGTTTTTTCAGAGCTAGATGAAGAAAAAAATGATATTGAATTTGCAACCTGATGGAGGTTAGTATAGAAGGACTAATAGAACAAGCCCCACACGCTGCTACAAGCCTAAATATTTTTTCAGAGCTAGATGCAGAAAAAAATTATATTGAATTTGCATCCTGATGGAGGTTAGTATAGATGGGCTAATAGAACAAGTCCTACACACTGCTAGAAGCCAAAATAGTTTTTCAGAGCTAGATGCAGAAAAAAATTATATTGAATTTACAACCTGATGGAGGTTAGTATAGATGGTCTAATAGAACAAGTCCCACACACTGCTACCAGCCGAAGCCAAAATATTTTTTCAGAGCTAGATGCAGATAAAAATTATTTTGAATTTGCAACCTGCTGGAGGTTAGTATAGATGGACTAATAGAACAAGTCCCACACACTGCTAGAAGCTGAAATAGTTTTTCAGAGCTAGATGCAGAAAAAAATTATATTGAATTTGCAACCTGATGGAGGTTAGTATAGATGGACTAATAGAACAAGTCCCACACACTGCTAGATGCCGAAATAGCTTTTCAGAGCTAGATGCAGAAAAAAATTATATTGAATTTGCAACCTGATGGAGGTTAGTATAGATGGACTAATAGAACAAGTCCCACACACTGCTAGAAGCCGAAATATTTTTTCAGAGCTAGATGCAGATAAAAATTATATTGAATTTGTAACCTGATGGAGGTTAGTATAGATGGAATAATAGAACAAGTTCCACACACTGCTAGAAGCCGAAATATTTTGTCAGAGCTAGATGCAGAAAAAAATTATATTGAATTTACAACCTGATGGAGGTTAGTATAGATGGTCTAATAGAACAAGTCCCACACGCTGCTACCAGCCAAAGCCAAAATATTTTTTCAGAGCTAGATGCAGATAAAAATTATTTTGAATTTGCAACCTGATGGAGGTTAGTATAGATGGACTAATAGAACAAGTCCCACACACTGCTAGAAGCCGAAATATTTTGTCAGAGCTAGATGCAGAAAAAAATTATATTGAATTTGCAACCTGATGGAGGTTAGTATAGATGGACTAATAGAATGATGCTATGCCCAAAAGGTTTTACTTCACTAGGTGCAGTAAAAAAAAATGTATTCTATACACAGGTGGTGTAGCTTGCAACACAGATAGGTTTCTCCACTGACTAACACACACTGCAAGAGGACAAAAAGGATTTGCTTTGCTAGATTTAGCCAAATGCTGTGAAAAAAACTTGCACAGCACTGGCACATACCTGCCTTGCAAAAAGTGATAGGAACTGATGTAACCTATCCCTGAAAAGGACTGCAATTACAATTAGTCTTTACTCCCAACCTATCTATTTAAGAGCACAGACCTGCCTGATAAAAGTGATAGGAACTGATGTAACCTAGCCCTGAAAAGGACTGCAATTACAGTTCGTCTTTACTCCCAACCTATCTATTTAAGAGCACATACCTGCCTGATAAAAGTCGTAGAAAATGATGTAACCTAGTCCTTAAAAGGACTGCAATCACAACTATTCCCTACTCCCAAGCTATCTGTAGATTTGTGCGAAAATTGGCTTGAAATTAACAAAGTATAGCGCACACAGCAACAGCGGTGCCTTCTAACACGCAGCTGCAGCAGTGAGAAAATGGTGGCGACTGGGAAAATGGCTGGGTCTTATAGGGCAAGGACATGTGACATACACTGCCAATGACACATGCCCTTGCTTGTGAGAAAAAAAGCAGTTCGCTCCGTGTGTGCACTGCTGATAGGCTGACAGATTGCACCTCCCCACTGTAAATGCGGGAAGGAGAAAAAAAAATGGAGATCTTCATTATTTCTGCAGAGATCCATCCCCTGCCCCTCCCCCCGCCCCGCTGTACACTCAAGCTGCGTATTGACATTAATTTTCAGCATTACTGAGAAAAAATCCAGTTATGATTTTGGTGCACGAACAGTTATCGAACATAACCTCGCACAGCCGAATTTTTTCTCAAATCGCTCGTGTTCGCCGAACGGCTCGAACACCGCCCAAAACAGCTCGAATTTGAGATTGGCGAACAGTTCGAGTCGAACACCGCTCATCTCTATTCACCAGTGCTTTCTTTCTTTCTCAGGATGTACCAAACCATAGATTTTGCCACTCCTAATATTGTAGCAATTTCTCGGATGGATTTTTTCTGTTTTTACAGCTTAATGATGGCTTGTTTCACCTGCATGGAGAGCTCCTTTGACCGCATATTTACTTCACAGCAAAACCTTCCAAATGCAAGCACCACACCTCAAATCAACTCCAGGCCTTTTATCTGCTTAATTGAGAATGACATAACGAAGGGATTGCCCTCACCTGTCCGTTAAATAGCCTTGGAGTCAATTGTCCAATTACTTTTGGTCCCTTTAAAAACAGGGTGGCACATGCTAAGGAGCTGAAACGCCTAAACCCTTCATCCAATTTTAATGTGGATACCCTCAAATGAAAGCTGAAAGTCTGAACTTCAACTGCATCTGAATTGTTTTCTTTAAAATTCATTGTGGTAATGTCTAGAACCAAAATTCGAAAATTGTTGTCTCTGTCCAAATATATATGGACCTAACTGTATTTAACACAAATGCATTCACTGGGAAATGTCATTTTAACATTTTACAACTTTATCTGGCCATTTGGTGTGTGACACATCATCAGACACATCCTGTTTCATTTATGATGGAGGGACTCTGAAAGTCACAAAGCTTATATTTATAGGGCCATCAGGCGGCCCTTACTATTCTTAAAGGGCCAGCAGTTGGCCGTCGCTATTGTTAGAGAGGCATCAGCTGGCTATGCTTTGCTGTTCCCATTATTAATGAGTGGGTCTCCTATATTGTTATTGCGTATGCAGTGACTGTGTAACGGGTCTGGGAGGTGGAACCTCTGAGCAACTATACAAGCGGGCGGTTCTTGTAAGGAAGCGGGTGGCTCCCAGGGAAGACGGGCAGGTACTCACGGCAAGTGACAGGGACAGTCTCTGGGTAGAAGGGCAGGTAGTCACGGCAAGTAACAGGGACAGTCTCTGGGTAGAAGGGCAGGTAGTCACGGCAAGTGACAGTCTCTGGGTAGAAGGGCAGCAGACAGGTGGCTGGTGAGCGCTCCCAGGTGAGCGGGCGAGAGTCTCTGGACAGGCAGGTGGTCACGGCAAGTGACGGCAGAACCTCCAGGTAGACTAGCAGACAGATAGCAGGTGGACGCTCCCAGGTGAGCGGGCAAGAGTCTCTGGACAGGCAGGTGGTCACGGCAAGTGACGGCAGAGCCTCCAGGTAGGCTAGCAGGCAGGTAGAAGGTGAACGCTCCCAGGTGAGAGGGCAACAGTCTCTGGACAGGCAGGTGGTCACGGCAAGTGACGGCAGAGCCTCCAGGTAGGCTAGCAGGCAGGAAACAGGTGAGCGCTCCCAGGTGAGCGGGCAGGCTGGTCCATAGACAGACAGACAGGTGGCGGAAGGCAGACCGTCGGACCGCAGGCTTGCAAGCAGGTAAGCTGATATCAGGCAGGTATCTAGTAGGAAACTGGCAGGTGACTGGCAGGTAACAGGCAGGAATCTGGCAGGTGACTGGCAGGTAACAAGCAGGAATCTGGCAGGTGCCTGGCAGGTAACTGGTAACGGGACCTGAGGGCTGAAACAGAGTGAAGGCTTTGCAACAACATTGCTCGGGCACCTCCATTTTGGAGGAGGTGCCATATATATGGAGAGGTCCTCCGGCCATTGGCCGGGGACTCCTTAGGATGGCGCGCGCGGCCCCTTTAAGAGAGGGGGAGCGCGCGCGCCCCCTAAGCACAGAGGCCGGGAAGCAGCGCGCGCTGCCAGCAGAGCGGGAGGAAGCCGCCGGGCACGGAGCGGAGAGGTGAGGGGAATGGCATCCCTGCCTAGCAGGGGGCAGGGACGCCGACGCTACAGTACCCCCCCTTCAGGCCCCCCCTTTTTTAGGCCAGAGAGAAATTTAGCAAGGATGACAGGGGCATGGATGTTCTCCCGGGGCTCCCATGTTCTCTCCTCAGGATAAAACCCCTTCTAATCTACCAAAAAAAAGATCTTTCCTCTTACCCTCTTAGTGGATAGAATACTCTCTACCTCAAAGACGTCTTCAGCGGAAACCGGAGCAGGAGGAGTACCTGGATTGTTGGAAAAAGAGTTAAAGACAACGGGTTTGAGGAGAGATACGTGGAAGGAGTTGGGAATCCGTAAGGTGGCCGGGAGTTTTAATTTGTAGGCCACTGGATTAATTTGCCTGAGGATTTCGAAAGGACCGATGAAGCGAGGACCTAACTTGTAGGAGGGTATCTTGAGCCGTACATGTTTGGAAGAGAGCCAAACCTTGTCTCCCGGACGGAATTGAGGCGGATCCAGACGTCTCTTGTCAGCATAACGCTTCATCCGCTCGGAGGACTGAAGGAGTGCAGACCTGGTACTCTCCCAAATGGTAGAAAACTCGCTGACAAGAGACTGCGCGGCAGGGTTGTCCACAGAGGCGGAGACGGGAAACGGAATCCGGGGGTGCTGGCCATAGACAATAAAGAACGGGGACTTGGAAGAGGATTCGCTCTCGTGGTTATTATAAGAGAACTCGGCCCAAGGAAGGAGGTCCACCCAATCAGAATGGTGGGCATTAACAAAGTGCCGGAGATAGCTGGTAAGGATCTGATTGATCCGCTCCACTTGACCATTGGACTGAGGGTGGTAAGCGGAGGAGAAGTCCAGGGTGACGTCCAGCAGTTTACATGTGGCTCTCCAGAAGCGTGAGGTAAACTGAACCCCTCGATCCGACACGATGTGGAGGGGTAGGCCATGGAGACGGAAGATATGGCGAATAAAGTCCTTAGCCAGCTCAGGTGCAGACGGAAGACCAGGCAGGGGAATGAAGTGGGCCATTTTAGAGAAGCGGTCCGCGACCACCCAAATGACAGTACACCCGGCAGAGACAGGAAGATCGGTAATGAAGTCCATAGCGATGTGTTGCCACGGGGCAACAGGTATGGGAAGCGGCAGTAGATGACCAGCTGGTAAGTGTCTGGGAACCTTGTTGCGGCCACAAGATGAACAGGCAGAGACGAAGTCTACCACATCCTTACGCAGGGTAGGCCACCAGTAATGCCGGGTAATGAGCAGGAAGGTCTTCTTTTGGCCGGCATGGCCAGCTAGTTTAGAAGAATGACCCCAGCGAAGAACCCTCTCACGGTCTGGAGGCGTCACGAACGTCTTGCCGGGAGGAAGACGAGTCAAATCCAAGGGGGCCACATTCATCACCTTGGAGGGGTCGATAATGTGCATAGGCTCCTCCTCTTGGTCGGAGGACAGGAAGGATCGGGACAAGGCATCAGCTTTGACATTTTTGTCCGCCAGGCGGAAATGAAGGATGAAATCGAAATGGGCAAAGAACAAAGACCACCGGGCCTGACGTGGATTAAGTCTCTGGGCATTTTGGAGATATGCCAGGTTCTTGTGATCCGTATAGATGATCACCGGGTATAGAGCCCCTTCAAGCAGGTAACGCCACTCCTCCTGCGCCAATTTAACGGCAAGCAGTTCTCGGTCTCCTATGGAGTAATTGCGCTCAGAGGAGGAGAAGATTTTAGAGAAAAAGCCGCAGGTTACCATTCTCCCGGAGGAAGACTTCTGGGTGAGCACCGCTCCGGCTCCAGAGGAGGAGGCATCAACCTCCAGGTAGAACTGTTTGTTGCAGTCCGGACGGTGCAGCACAGGGGCAGAGGAGAAGGCTTGTTTCAGGGAAAGGAAGGCCTCCTCAGCTTCGGATGACCATACCTTGGGATTTGCTCCCTTACGGGTAAGCGCAGAAATGGGCACAGTCCGTGACGAGAAGTGAGGAATGAAGAGACGATAGTAATTAGCGAAGCCCAGGAATCGCTGTATCGCCTTCAATCCCTCCGGATGGGGCCACTTTAGGACAGCAGAGAGCTTCTCGGGATCCATTCGCAAGCCTGTCTGGGAGATAACATAGCCCAGGAAAGGAAGAGAGGTCTGCTCAAAAAGGCACTTCTAGTATTTAGCATAGAGGTGGTTCTGCCTGAGCCTAAGCAGGACCTGACGAACATCCCTCCGGTGTGTGGGAAGATCCGGAGAGAAGACCAAGATGTCGTCCAGGTATACCACCACGCAGGAGTAAAGAAGGTCACGGAAGATGTCTTTGACCAGTTCTTGGAAGACGGTGGGAGCATTGCAGAGACCGAAGGGCATCACACGGTACTCATAGTGTCCGTTCCGGGTATTAAATGCTGTTTTCTACTCGTCTCTCTGACGGATACGGACCAGGATATACACTCCACGTAGATCCAGCTTGGAGAAGATACTGGCGCCTTTAAGACGATCAAATAACTCAGAGATGAGCGGAAGGGGGTATTTATTTTTAACCGTGATCTGATTGAGTCCTCTATAGTCAATACAGGGACGTAGCGAGCCGTCTTTCTTTTTGACAAAGAAGAATCCGGCTCCAGCCGGGGAGATAGATTTTCGGATAAATCCCCTAGCCAGATTCTCTTCAATGTACTCAGACATGGCCCGGGTCTCGGCTGCAGACAACGGGTAGATACGCCCATGGGGAGGAGTGGTGCCAGGTACCAGGTCGATCGGGCAGTCATATGGCCTATGGGGTGGCAACGTCTCTTCTTCCTTCTTACCGAAGACGTCCGCATAGGGCCAGTAAGGAGCCGGGAGACCTGGTAAATTAGCTGGAGTTGGCGGAGGGGGAGCTGGGCGGACCGGAACCAGGCAGGTCCTATGGCAGTCTGGACCCCATCGGAGTACTTCACCGGATCGCCAGTTCAATACGGGTTCGTGTGTCTGGAGCCAAGGTAGACCTAGCAACAGGGAGTGAGAAAGTCCGGACAACACATGGAATGAGATTTCCTCAGAGTGCAGCATTCCCACCTGCAGGGTTATGGGTACAGGGACGAGCAGGATGGTCTCCGAGAGAAGTCTTCCATCCACGGAGGCGACTGATAATGGTTCAGCCAGGGACTTGGTGGGAATACGGTATCTCTCTACCAGAGACTGGGAGATGAGGTTTCCAGCAGCTCCAGAATCCAGGTGGGCGAGTTCAAAGTGACGGTTTTCTCCCCAAGCAATAGAGACCGGTAAAGTCAGAGAGGAGAGGGCTTACTTTTGTCTAGGACGACCTCTCCGAGCGGTCCTAGATACTGGCGTTTCCCGGCTTCTCCGGGCAGGAACGGATGAAGTGCTCCATACTGCCACAATAGAAACAGCTTCCCTCGGCTCGGCGAGATTCTTGCCGAGATCTGACCATCTTGGTCTGGTCGATCTGCATAGGTTCAGGCGAAGGCGCCCGCGGAGTGACTGGTTGAGAGGCAGGTCTCAGGGAAGTAGAAGCAGAGCAAGAAAAGTCTTTCTCCCAGGTAGTCTCTTTGGCACGTTCTTGGAACCGGATGCCAATCAGGGTAGCTAGTGACACCAGGTCATCCAGAGTGGTAGGAATGTCCCGACCAGCTAACTCGTCCTTAATCCGACTGGAAAGACCCTCCCAGAAGACGGACACCAGAGCCTCATTTTCCCAGGCAAGCTCAGAAGCGAGGGTGCGGAACCGTATGGCATATTGGCCCACGGTGAGACTCCCTTGGCGGAGACGTAGCAGAGAGGAGGCAGAAGAGGTTTTCCGTCCAGGTTCATCGAAGACTTTCCGGAAAGCAGCGAGGAAAGACGGCAGGTCGGACACCAGGGGATCCCCTCTCTCCCACTGGGGATTTAGCCATGCCAGTGCCTCCCCAGTGAGATGGGACATGATGAAGGCCACTTTGGCCCGGTCGGAGATGAACTGGTATGCCAATAGCTCAAAGTGCAGGGTGCACTGGTTTATGAAACCCCGAGCTAAAGTAGGTTCGCCGGCAAAGCGTGGAGGTGCCAGAAGCCGAGGTCCATAGTTGGGTACCATGAAGGGACTGGATTGCGGTACCGCAGGAATGGGCACGGCTGGACCAGAGGTAGACATAGACGAGTCACACAATGCACCTAGACGAGAGTTAACGGACCGTAGATAGGACAGAACCACCTCCTGCTAAGTTTTCTGACGTAAGACTTCCTGGTGCAGATCGGAGATCTGGGGGCCACCGGGTTCCATGGCCTGAGCAAACTGTAACGGGTCTGGGAGGTGGAACCTCTGAGCAACTATACAAGGGGGTGGTCCTTGTAAGGAAGCGGGTGGCTCCCAGGGAAGACGGGCAGGTACTCACGGCAAGTGACAGGGACAGTCTCTGGGTAGAAGGGCAGGTAGTCACGGCAAGTAACAGGGACAGTCTCTGGGTAGAAGGGCAGGTAGTCACGGCAAGTGACAGTCTCTGGGTAGAAGGGCAGCAGACAGGTGGCTGGTGAGCGCTCCCAGGTGAGCGGGCGAGAGTCTCTGGACAGGCATGTGGTCACGGCAAGTGATGGCAGAACCTCCAGGTAGACTAGCAGACAGATAGCAGGTGGACGCTCCCAGGTGAGCGGGCAAGAGTCTCTGGACAGGCAGGTGGTCACGGCAAGTGACGGCAGAGTCTCCAGGTAGGCTAGCAGGCAGGTAGCAGGTGAACGCTCCCAGGTGAGCGGGCAAGAGTCTCTGGACAGGCAGGTGGTCACGGCAAGTGACGGCAGAGCCTCCAGGTAGGCTAGCAGGCAGGTAACAGGTGAGCACTCCCAGGTGAGCGGGCAGGCTGGTCCATAGACAGACTGACAGGTGTCGGAAGGCAGACTGTTGGACCGCAGGCTTGCAAGCAGGTAAGCGGATATCAGGCAGGTATCTAGCAGGAAACTGGCAGGTGACTGGCAGGTAACAGGCAGGAATCTGGCAGGTGACTGGCAGGTAACAAGCAGGAATCTGGCAGGTGACTGGCAGGTAACTGGTAACAGGACCTGAGGGCTGAAGCAGAGTGAAGGCTTTGCAACAACATTGCTCGGGCACCTCCATTTTGGAGGAGGTGCCTAATATATGGAGAGGTCCTCCGGCCATTGGCCGGGGACTCCTTAGGACGGCGCGCGGCCCCTTTAAGAGAGGGGGAGCGCACGCACGCGCGCCCTAAGCACAGAGGCCGGGAAGCAGCGCGCGCTGCCAGCAGAGCGGGAGGAAGCCGCCGGGCACGGAGCGGAGAGGTGAGGGGAACGACTTCCCTGCCTAGCAGGGGGCTGGGACGCCGACGCTACAGACTGCAAGTGCTTCCAAAAATTTGGACACAAGCCAATACGCCTTGAAAGAGACATAGCGGAGGGTCTCAGTAAAAAAAATGTTCCCATTATAAAGGAGCGGGTCTCCTATAGTGGTAATGCATATGCTATGACTGCAAGAGCTGTCAAAATTTGGGAAAAAAAACACTAACAATTTAAAGACACATAGAGCTGGGCCACAGTAACGAGTACAACATGTTCCAATTAGAAAGGAGAGGGTCTGCTATTCAGTTATAGGGTATGCAGTGAATGCAATGGTGCCAAAAATTTGGAGGAACTCCAATGCCCCTTGCAAGAGACGTAGAGGTTGGAGAGCCTCCTGTAAACAATGTTTTCATTATTAGGAAGTGTGTCTCCCATACTGTTTGCCTATGCAGTGAAGCAATGGCGGACAAAAATTTGGAGGAACTCCAATGCCCCTTGTAAGAGACGTAGAGGTCGGAGGGCCTTCTGAAAACAATGTTCCCATTATTAGGAAGTGTGTCTCCCATACTGTTTGCTATGCAGTGAGAGCAACGACTGCCAAAAATTTGGAGGAACTTTAATGTCCCTTGCAAGAGTTGTAGCTATGTTGATATTGTACATATGGTGATGATATGGTGCTGGAGGATGAGGATGCGGAGAAGGAAGAGGACAAGAACAAATAGACAAATTCAGGAAGCGTATACCCATGTCTGGGTATGAAGACAGAGGTGTATGGGAATAGAAGTAGACCTCCCAAAAAAAGATACCATATCAGAGTTTATGTTACCCTGCTATCATTTGGTGGTGTTGAGAAGTCTGGCCCAATCCAGCCCTTGTTCATTTTTGTAAGAGTCAGCCTGTCAGCATTTTCAGTTGACAGGCGGATGCTCCTGTCGGTTATAATTCCACCGGCGGCACTAAAAAAGTGCTCTGACAAAACACTAGCGGCAGGGCAGGCTAGGACCTCCAAGGCGTAGAGAGCCAGTTCATTCCATGTGTCCATCTTGGATACCCAATAATTCTAAGGCACAGAGGAATCGTGGAGGACATTGGTACGATTGGCAAGGTACTCCTTCAGTATCTTTCGCAACTTTTCCCTCCTTAGGAGAGTACCCCGCGCCTCAGGGCTTGTGCGATGGGAGGGTCTGAGCAAACTGTCCCAGATTTTGACAGTGTTCCTCTACCTCTGCTGGACTGCATTTGTGTCTCTCTCGCCTGTACTCTTTGGTTGTCCAACGAACTGTGTTTCAGATGGAAATTTTTTCAATAATTCTACAACAAGGGCCTTCTCATACTGCACCATTTTATTAGGCCTGTCCTGCATGGTAAAAAGAGACAGAAAGTTCTCCTTGTAGCATAGGTCTAGAAGTGTCACCAACCAATAATGACTGTCACCCAAAATAAGGACAACGCGAAGCTCAAGGGAAAGACAGCATAACATAAACTCAGCCATGTATGCCAGACTGCAAAGAGGCAAGACTTCCATGTCCTCACCAAGAGGATGACTTGCCATGCTCTCCTCCTCATTCTCCTCCTATTCCTCCTCCTTCCTGTCCTCAGGCCATCCACGCTGAACAGACGGTATGACTGTTGTGCAGGTAGTATCGTCTATAGCGCAGGAAACTAGGTCCTGTTATTCCCCTCCTCATCTTCCTCATTGTCACCCAATCCACGTTGGGATGAGATGAGGCTGGGCTGGGGGGGAATCACCCAGTTTGGTTCCTTGCTCCATCTCATCGTGCTCCGCCTGTAATGCATCCACTTTAATTGTGAGCAGAGAGCGTTTCAGAAGACAGAGAAGCGGGATGGTGACACTAATTATGGCGTCATCGCCGCTCACCATCTTGGTGAATTCCTCAAAGTTTTGTAGGATGGTACATGTGTCTGACATCCATGTTCACTCCTGAGGCTTTATGTGTGGAGCCTGACCTGAACACCGATGGTAGTGTTGATGTTGGTAGTCAACAATTGCCCTCTTCTGCTCACAAATCCTTCCCAACATATGCAATGTAGAATTCCAACGCATCTGGATATCGCAGATCAGTCGGTGAGCAGGAATCTTCAAACGCTGCTGAAGCACGGCAGGGGCGGCTGAAGCTGTGGCTGACTTTATAAAATGGGCACACAGGCGGCGTATTTGGACAAGAAGATCTGGCAGATCAGGGTATGTTTTGAAAAACCGCTGAGCTAAGAGGTTAAGCACATGTGCCAGGCATGGTACGTGTGTCAGCTTGCCTTGCCTCAGAGCCGTCACCAGGTTCTGGCCATTTTCACACATGACCATGCCAGGCTGTAGGGTTAGTGACATCAGCCACAGAGCTGCCTGCTCTTTCAGAGCTTCCACAACTCTTCAGCGCTGTGCGGTTTGTCACCTAAGCATATTAGCTTCAGCACAGCCTGTTGCCGCTTGGCCGAGGCAGTGCTGTTGTGCTTCCAGCTTGCGACAGATGTGGTCAATTCAGAAATGGAAGATAAAGAGGAGGAGGAGGCGCAGGAGCTGTAGAATGTGGGGTCAACCCTGATTTACCCAGAGGCCGCAATCTTCGGCGTCTGGAGGATGTGTTCCGTCCCAAGGTCCGACTGGATCCTGACTTCCACTATATTAACCCAGTGTGCTGTCGGCGAGATGTACCATCCCTGCCCACAAGCACTTGTCCACGTTTCCGTGGTTAGGTGGTTTTTCCCAGTAGCTGCATTGTTGAGGGCATGTCTAATGTTGTGGGACACGTGCTCATGTAATGTGGGGATGGCACACTGGGAGAAATAGTAGCGGCTGGGGACCAAATACTGAGGGATGGCCTTTGCTATCAGGTTGTGTGAAAACCTCCGTCTCCACTAGCCTAAAAGGCAACATTTTGAGCGCAAGCATTTGCGAAATGTGTGAATTTAGTACTGTGTCTTGTGGGGCGTTGGTTGCGTATTTACGCTTTCGTTCCAAGGACTGGGGTAGGGACAACTGAATGCCGCACTGGGACAAGGACATGCTGCTTGCTGATGGTGCTAGTTCAGAGTGTTCAACGACAGGTGCAGGGTGGGAGTCATCTTGGCATGAGCCATGGACAGGAGTTTGGTGTGCATGCACAACAGCGGAACAAGCAGTGGTGTCACCCGCAGACACTGTTGCTGGACCCTGGGGTTCGACCCACTTAGTTGGGTGCTTTGCTGCCATGTGCCTGATCATGCTGGTGGTGGTCAGGCTGCTAGTTTTTCTACCCCTGCTGATGCTGCCCTGGCAGGTGGTGCAAATGGCCTTTTTGGTGTTATCTGCAGTCTTTAAAAATTAACCGGACTCGGGAAGACCTAACAGTTGTACTGGCAACTTCTGTCGTGTTGTCGTTATGAGGAACTTTTTCCTACCTTGTGTCTGCGTCCATCACACAGCTTCTTCCTGCCTGTTGTGGTGCTATGTCTCCCTCCCCCTCTGTGCTGTCCTTGCTCTGTATGTCCCCCTGCCAGGTTGGGTCAGTTACTATATCATCCACCATCTCGTCTTCCACTTCCGCACCCTGTTCCTCCTCCTCATTTTCTGCCAATTGTGTCTCATCATCATCATCATCATCCACCTCTTGCTACAGTAATTGCACTTTCCCACTGTCGCCTTCGTGTGACTGTGGCTGCTCCAATATTTGGGCATTGCTACACGCGTTCTCCTCTTGACTCGCTTGAAGCTGGACGGGCAAGAGGCCCGAATCTACAAATGGAAAAGTGAACAGCTCTTCTGAGTGTCCAAGTGTGGGATCAGTTGTCACTGGGCACTCGGCATGGTGGGAGGAAGGAGTATCAGGGTGAAGAATATGCGGTCCAGACTGATGGCTACTGAGACTTGACCGCGTGGAAGACCAGGTGGTGGTGGTGGCAAAGTGACTGGAAGCATTATCTGCTATCCAACCAACAACCTTTTGACACTGATCTGTGTTCAATAGTGATGTTCGCAGGTCCCCTAGTAATTGGGAAAGGAAGGTCGAGCGACAAGATGTGGGTGTTTGTCGTGGCACAATTTCAGCTTGCCCACGGCCACGTCCTTGGCCTCTGCATGCACCATCGCCATCACGTCCACTTCCCTGTCCCTTGCAACGCACCTTGCCCATTTTTAATAGAGGACAATATATTCCTTGTTCACGAGAAATGGTTGATTTTAGAACGCAGTTATATGTGATATGTCTGACAGAGAAGCACAATTTTAAATAGCATGCCTGTAACTTACTAATACTATTCTTCACAGACACCTAGTGTGAATAGCTTGACCGACATACTGCAACGGAATGAAAATGGAAGAAATGTGTGATTTTTGAACAGTCTTATAGTTGATATGTCTGACACAGAACCACGGTTTTAAACAGTAGGACTGTAATTTACTAATATTATTCTACACGGAGACCTAGTGTGAATAGCTTCACCGACATGCTGCAACAGAATGAAATTGGAAGAAATGTATGATTTTTGAACAGTCTTATAAGTGATATGTCTGACAGAGAACCACGGTTTTAAATAGTAGGCCTGTAATTTACTAATATTATTCTACACGGAAACCTAGTGTGAATAGCTTCATCGACACACTGCAACAGAATGGAACGTTCAGTTCAAATTTCTGGATTTTTATCGTTGAAATATGGAACAGATCTGGCTTTATTCTGCAGTGAGAACAAGCAAATGGAGCAGAAAAGTTGTGTACTTTGGATTGCTTTTTAAGCAAATAACCAGGATTAAGATGAAAAGTTTTTTTTCCCTGTCTCCTGATATCTGGGGCTTTGTCTAGAAATATCTGTAATTATTACAGCAGCAGCAGGAACGTTCAATGCACCCTCTTGTGCTGTATCATACACTGCCTGCCTGCCTAGCACTGATCATATGCAGCTGGATTGGTCCTCAGAAGGACTGTAAGTTCAGATGGTGATTTTATATATATATATATATATATATATATATATATATATATATATATACAGTACAGACCAAAAGTTTGGACACACATTCTCATTTAAAGATTTTTCTGTATTTTCATGACTATGAAAATTGTACATTCACACTGAAGGCATCAAAACTATGAATTAACACATGTGGAATTATATACTTAACAAAAAAGTGTGAAACAACTGAAAATATGTCTTATATTCTAGGTTCTTCAAAGTAACCACCTTTTGCTTTGATAACCGCTTTGCACACTCTTGGCATTCTCTTGATGAGCTTCAAGAGCTAGTCACCGGAAATTGTCTTCCAACAATCTTGAAGGAGTTCCCAGAGATGCTTAGCACTTGTTGGCCCTTTTGCCTTCACGCTGCGGTAATAAATTTGCATAAATTTCTACATTTCTGTTTTTTTCAGTCAAGATGGGGTGCAGAGTGTACTTTAATGGGAAAAAAAATGAACTTTTTAGAATTTACCAAATGGCTGCAATGAAACAAAGAGTGAAAAATTTAAAGGGGTTTGAATACTTTCTGTACCCACTGTACAAGTCATTACATTGGAAAGAATGTTTCTTAACATTTTCCAGAAAAAAAATCCATTTTGGCTTCATTTTTGTATGCTTTATTGTGAGTTCTTAAAAGTGGAGTACTACTCTGACAACATTGTTCACAGCAGTGACCTGGGATTCAGAGATGCTTCCAGGGTTCTTCCCTATGCTGTTCCCATATAATTTTAGCACCGTTCCCATTGATTTGGCCAATTTTTTAGGCCCCCTCCTGACATCCGGGGGGAGGGCGGAGGCCCCTGGAAAAATGCTTGTGTTTCCCATTGACTTACATCTGGCTCGTTGCTCGGGTTGCGCTCCCAAGCATTTCAATTTGCTTTACCCAAGCAACGAGCACCGGATCATTTTAGTTCTCGCTCATCACTAACATCTAGGTTTTGTGACCGAAACCACTACACACCAGAAGTTGGAAAACTAAACTAATAGACAGCAGCGGTGGAAGAATTAAATTACTAAACACCTAGGGTTGTAAAACTAAACCACTACACGCCTAAACACCAGGGGATGGAGAACTAAAGTACTAGACACCAAGGTGTCACTAGACACCAAGTCTTGGAATCGCCAAGGCTCGTGGGAAAAACCTCTGTATCTAACACTCCCTTCAATGCTTCTGCCTCCTCTACCTCCTCTAGGGCTTCCACCTGCACCCTCAACCTCTCCCTTAATAAGATGCATGTTACAACAGTGCAGAGAGACTCCCCCCCACCTCCGTACTGTGCAGCCAGAGCTCACCACAATCAGGCAGTGTTTAAATTAGTGTGCCTTGGAGATTGCAATCACACTGCTCAAGAGTTGTAGACAGCTATCCAAGCCTATATAGAGCAATGGCAGTCTACACTGAACCTGGAGCCAGGGAAGGCCTTGTGCGATAACTTTGAAAACCTGGTGGTGGCCCTATGCCAGGGCAACCTCACACACGTTTCTTGCATGGCTCACGTCCTCAACCTAGTGGTACAGCTATTTCTCTCCACTATCCCACCCTGGATGCGCTGCTGCAGAAATCACATTTGCTATGTGCTCGGTTCCACAGTTTGCAACCCATGGTTCATCGACTTGCACCACTACAGAGATCTTTCGGTTTATTGATTAACCGGTTGACATGCGATGTGCCAAAGTGGTGGAATTCAACTCTGCACATGTTGCAGCGACTGTGGCAGCAGCAACGAGACCTGGTGCACTACGTAATTTAGCATAGCTTGGGCCAGCTCAGTACGGACATAGTGCAAATGCAGAGCACAGATGAAGGTTCTGTGCACTCTTCTGCACAGTTTTTAAATGGCTACTAAGATGGTTAGATCTGACGATGCCATCATCAGCATCATTATTCTGCTCATCTACACGCTGGATCACACTTTAAATCTCCAATATCTTTTGTACCCCAGTCACAGACTGGGCAGACTAGGAAATGGTGTAGTTTTTAGTGTGCTGCATTAATCTCATGTTATTGCTGCCTGTGAAACCTTTGTCATGGCTTCTGTGCCTGCTTTTGCTACTGCTGCTGATGTTACTAATAATTTTTTGAAATGTGGAGAATTCAGGTTGGGTATTAATTTGGTGGGTTTCCTGTAGTGGAAGGAATGTCAGAACCCCATTACACTATTTCTACTCTTGGGAAATTGATAAGGTCTATAAAGCATTGTGGATGCAATGGCGCCATATAAGTGAGTTGTCACGGTTCCACCCCTCAGTGTGTCTGGGATGCAGTTACTGATAGCTCAGTTGTCCAATCTGGTACAGGAGTGTGCTGAAGTTGTCAGTGTTTTGATTGACAGCTCGGCTGTCCAATCTGGGATTGGAGGCGCTGGCTATTTCCAGGTGTTCATTATTCCTGGTGACTGCCAGGCTACTTAACAGGGCTGTTTCTCCCAGACCTCTGCCAGACGTACTTTCAGCTTGTGTGAGGTTTGTTTCTCTGTGCCTAGTGTTCTGTGTATTGATCTTCTGTTGCCTGACCTTGGACCTTGTTTTGACCATCCATCTGTTTAACCCCTTCTGCTCTGATCCACCCTCCTCCTGGTATTCTGACCTGCGGAATGTTATCTGAATATGTCTCTTCCCTCTGTTTATGACTTACCCTCCTGAATTTGGACTTCGGGCTCCTTAACTATCCAGTCTCACGGCTTGGCTGTGAAAAGTGACTCAGCGTCATATGAGTAAAATAAATAAAAATTGATGCCACTTTAGTTGCATCTGCCCATAATTCTTGGAAATGTTTGGACTCCAAGTTGGGTCTCCTTCACGTGTGTTGCCTAAATTTGGCAGAGCTCTCAGAGCAGCAGGCCTGCACCTGTCACTCATTCACCTGTTTAAGCTGGAATTGTTGGTCCAAGCCCTGTCCCATGCTGAAATGTGGCCTGGTTTCAGGACCATGCTACTAGCACAAAAATTTAGATTATGAAATCAAGATCCCTGGATGGAGTAGAATATAAGCGCAAAACAATTACAAGCTCAGATATGGCCTGGTTTCTGTAGCACCGTAGTACCAGAAAATTTTAGGATTTTTAATGAGAGCTCCTGGATGGAGCAGAAGATCAGCATAAAACAATTACAAGTTCAGATGTGGCTTGGTTTCTGTAGCATGGTAGTACCAGAAAAAAATTTGATTTTTAATGTAAACTTCTGGATGGAGCAGAATCTCAGCACAAAAAATTACAAGCTCAGATGTGGCCTGGTTTCTGCAGCACGGTAGTACCAGACACAAATTTAGATTTTCTAATGTGAACTCCTGCCATGCCCAAAAAATTAGCAACACCAAATCTTTCTATTAGCAGAAAGATTTTATATTTTCTGATGTGAACTTCTGCCTGGCCAAAAGTATTACCAGCACCAAATCTTTCTATGCACAAATGTAGCCTTGTTTCAGTGCCACGTTGTTAGCAGAAAGAATTTCGATTTTCTAATGTGAACTCCTGCCTTGCCTAAAAAAAATACCAGCACCAAATCTTTCTAAGCATAAATATGGCCTTGTTTCAGGACCACGGTATTAGGAGAAAGAATTTAGAGTTTCAAAGATGTACTCCTGCATGGAGCACAATATCAGCACAACACAGTTATATGCTGAAGTGTGGCCTTGTGTCTCTGTCTGGACCACATTATTAGCAAAAACGATTGATCTGCTGGAAGATCGATTTTACAGCCACACTGGATCCTATCTATCTAAAATATCTGACTTACTAGTAACCGCCTAGCTGACTATCTCACTCTCTCACTATCCAGTAGCAGCACCAGGAGCAACCTCTCTGTGCTGTTACACTGAAAAAATGGGACCAAAAACAATATGTCTGCTCTTTATATGGAGAAGGACAAGTGACTTCGGCAGCCAATGACACAAACCTTTGTGTCTGGGCATTATGGAGGGTTCCTGCTGTTATGATCTGCAACAAGAACTAAGGAAAGATAAGAGAAAACTGTCCCTACAGTAAAACTAAACTGAATCCCTACGATGTAGCGGGCTGCCTGTTCCTAGCGAACAGACCCGCCTTAGTCCTCGGCTAGTCTGAACGAAGACCTATAGCATAAGGGGAGGGGTCCCTAAAAGAACTAAGGACTGGGACAAAAATGGGACACGTCCTAAACAGAGAAGTTGTAGCTGAACACAAAAAGACAAACAGACAAAAAAAGTACTAGAGGTCCCAGAAGGACCAAACAAACTGACAGAGAAAGGCACAGAAGCACCTGGCTAGAGAAACAGTCAAACACTGAAGTCCAGCACAGCCAAAAGGGCGGAGCTGGAATATAAAGGCAGATGGTCACGTGACCGCAAAACACAAGATGGAAGAAAACAAACAGGAGGGTTCTAACAGTACCCCCTCTTTGAGGATCCTCCGGATCCTCCAGGCCTAGGCCTATCCGGAAACCTCTTGTTGAAATCTTTAACAAGCCTAGGAGCAGAGACATCTTCCGTCCTTACCCAGGAGTTGTCTTCAGGACCGAAACCCTTCCAGGAGACAAGATACTGTAATCTCCCTCTATGCCATCTAGAATTCAAGATACGAGAAATTTCATATTCGCCGTCTTCCACCACAGGAGGAACTGAGACAGTGGCATCCCTATCTGATACATCAGCCTTTTTCAACAAGGAAACATGAAACACAGGATTTATCTTCCAGAAAGTAGGGACATCCAACCTAACAGCAGACGGGTTAACAACCTGAAGCACTTTAAATGGACCCACAAAATTAGGACCCAGTTTTTTATAGGGAATCCTCAACCGCATGTTCTTTGAGGACAACCAAGCCATGTCACCCACAGTAAACAAAATCTCCTTACGTTTCCTGTCAAAATACTTCTTGGACTTCTTGTTAGCCTCTTGAAGGTTGCAACGTACATTAGTCCAAACTCTCTCCAAATTATCGGAAAAATTCTCCTCCTCCGGCATCGCCGACCCCAATTTGGAGAACGAACCAAAACACGGATGTCTCCCAGTACAACAAAAAAAGGAGAACACCCAGCAGAGGAGGATGTATGATTGTTAAGAGCAAATTCTGCGAGAGGCAGAAACTCAGACCACACCTCTTGATTGTCCGCCACAAAACAACTCAAAAACTGTTCAACATCCAGGTTCTTTGTTTCAGTCTGTCTATTAGACTCAGGATGATACCCAGACGAAAATGACAAATGGACTCCCAACCTGTCACAAAAATCACGCCAAAAGCGAGCCACAAACTGAGGTCCTCTATCAGAAACAATATCCGTGGGAACGCCATGGAGCTTGACAGTCTCCTTAACAAACGCCTTAGCGAGTGTCTTGGCGCAGGGCAACTTAATGAATGGAACCAAATGACACATCTTACTAAAATGGTCCACGACCACCCAGATGACAGTAAAACCCTCAGACACAGGAAGATCAGTAATAAAATCCATTGTGAGATGCGTCCAAGGTGCACTAGGAACCTCCAGAGGGCAAAACAACCCCGCAGCAGTGGTATGTGAAGCCTTTAAACTACCACACACAGTACATTGACGCACCCACTTGATGCCTTCCTTCTGCCATCCAGGCCATCAAAAACTGCGACCGATAAGTAGAGATGAGCGTTGTTCTACTCGAACTGTTCGCCAATCTCAAATTCGAGCTGTTTTGGGCGGTGTTCGAGCCGTTCGGCGAACACGAACAATTTGAGAAAAATTCGGCTGTTCGAGGTTATGTTCGATAACTGTTCGTGCACCAAAATCATAACTGGATTTTTTCTCAGTAATGATGAAAATTAATGTTAATACGCAGTTTGAGTGTACAGCGGGGTGGGGGGAGGGGCAGGGGATGGATCTCTGCAGGAACAATGAAGATCTCCATTTTTTTTTTCTCTTTCCCGCATTTACAGTGGGGAGGTGCAATCTGTCAGCCTATCAGCAGCGCACACACGGAGCGAAGTGCTTTTTTTCACACAAGCAAGGGCATGTGTCATTGGCAGTGTATGTCACATGTCCTTGCCCTATAAGACCAAGCCATTTTCCCCGTCGCCACCATTTTCTCACTGCTGCAGCTGCGTGTTAGACGGCACCGCTGTTGCTGTGTGCGCTATACCTTGTTAATTTCAAGCCAATTTTCGCACAAATCTACAGATAGCTTGGGAGTAGGGAATAGTTGTGATTGCAGTCCTTTTAAGGACTAGGTTACAGCATTTCCTACGACTTTTATCAGGCAGGTCTGTGCTCTTAAATAGATAGATTGTGGGAGTAAAGACTAATTGTAATTGGAGTCCTTTTCAGGACTAGGTTACATCAGTTCCTATCAGTTTTTGCCAGGCAGGTCTGTGCCAGTGCTGTGCAAGTTTTTTTCACAGCATTTGGCTGAATCTAGCAAAGCTAATCCTTTTTGGCCTATTGCAGAGTGTGTTAGTCAGTGGAGTAGCCTATCTGTGTTGCAAGATATACCACCTGTGTATAGAATACCAATTTTTTTACTGCACCTAGTGAAGTAAAATCTTTTGGGCATAGCATCATTCTATTAGTCCATCTATACTGACCTCCATCAGGTTGCAAATTGAATATAATTTTTTTCTGCATCTAGCTCGGAAAAATTATTGGGCTTCTAGCTGTGTGTGGGACTTCTTGTATTAGTCCATCTATACTGACCTCCATCAGGTTGCAAACTGCATATATTTTTTTCTTCATCTACCTCTGAAAAAATATTGGGCTTCTAGCTGTGTGTGGGACTTGTTCTATTAATCCATCTATACAGACCTCCATCAGGTTGCAAACTGAATATATTTTTTTCTGCATCTACCTCTGAAAAAATATTGGGCTTCTAGCTGTGTGTGGGACTTGTTGTATTAGTCCATCTATACTGACCTCCATCAGGTTGCAAACTGAATATATTTTTTTCTGCATCTACCTCTGAAAAAATATTGGGCTTCTAGCTGTGTGTGGGACTTGTTGTATTAGTCCATCTATACAGACCTCCATCAGGTTGCAAACTGAATATATTTTTTTCTGCATCTACCTCTGAAAAAATATTGGGCTTCTAGCTGTGTGTGGGACTTGTTGTATTAGTCCATCTATACAGACCTCCATCAGGTTGCAAACTGAATATATTTTTTTCTGCATCTAGCTCTGAAAAAATATTTGGCCTTCTATCAGTGTGTGGGACTTTCTCTATTAGTCCATCTATACTGACCTCCATCAGGTTGCAAATTGAATATAATTTTTTTTTGCATCTAACCCAGCCAATAGTTTTGGCCTAATACCACAGTTTGGCCACTCAGCTCTGCTCGGTTCCCATCCATTGTATTTGTGCAAACAACTCCAGAGTTGTTAATTAGTTAACCACCAAAATGAGTGGAAAAAGGCCTGCTGCTGGTGGAAAGGGGAATAGGCGTGTTGGGAAGGGGAAAAAAGGTTGTGTCCGTGGGATAGGTGTTAAAGCAACAGTAACATCTGCAGAAGAAAGACCATCTTCCAGCCAAACTAAAATGTCTACTTCTTTTAGCGGACAATGTGATAAGATCCCTTTCTTACGGCCACGCCAATCGCTACAAATTCCAGATGAGGCACAAAAACAGCAGGTGCTTCAACGGATATCAAGTGCTCCTTTAAGTGGGCTCTCCTCCACATCAACTTCAACATCACAAATACTCCAGTCCTCAAAGGTGTCACCCCAATCGCATTTGCTTCCTCACAGCTCCCAAATCTCCAGCTGCCCGTCTGAGTATGAGGTAGAACAGATGGTTGAGTCTGCAGAGCTGTTTACTCATACTATAGCCTGGGAATCAGAGGTCGACTCCAGCGCTTCTGTTAATCCAGACGAGGAAATGATCTGCACTGATGCCCAGAATCTTTATGAGTCGGATCCAGGACCAGACGCAGAAGGTTCTGACCATAATGTAGACCCTCATTCCAAAACTGTAACTCCTGTTGGTGGAGACAATGAGGAAGACGATGATAAGACTCAAATACCTGATTGGAGAGACAACTTTAGTTTATTGTCAGGGCAGGAACAGGTTGGCTCTGAGGACGACGGGTGTGATAACGCACAGGGTGATGATGATGAGGTTGGAGATCCCACTTACTGTCAACCCACAGTCAGCCAAGAGATGAGGTCAGCAGAGGAGGTGGAGGAAGATGCTAGTGATGATGAGGTCAGGTTCCGCCTTCCTGGACAGAGACGTAGTACTGGAAGCACGTCAACAACTGCATCCTCAAACACAACTCTGCCTCTCACCACAAGTCGTGGTGGCTCTTCAGGTCGCATGGGTGCTAAGCCTTGCATAGCCTGGGCATTTTTTCAGATCGATAAAGATGACCCAACTCGTGTTATCTGTAACATTTGTCAGCAAAAGCTAAGTAGAGGCCAAAAAATACATAGTTTGAGTACTTCATGCATGAACCGGCCCATGGACATGAAGCATAAGTTGCAGTGGGAAGCTCAGTGTGCTACAATGCGGCCTAGCCAGCCGGGCCAACCACCGTCTGCCATATCTTGTGCATCCGCGGCCTCTTCATCCTCTGTGACTGGGGGGACAGCAGTCACACCTGTTTTGGGGCGCAGACCTGCCACCTCTTTACCCGCAACAGCCAGCGTGATTGGCAGGTCATCATTTTCTTTGGAGGTGGTAACACCAGCTGGTGTTGAGCGCTGTCCGACATCGATAGCACCACCTTTGGATCAAGGCAACCTAACATGTCCGCCTGCATCTTCCTCACAGACCGGCAGTTTGCCGGGGACACCCTTATCAACCCCGTCTAAGCACAATAGCCAGCCCTCGGTCCCTCAGATGTGGACAAGTAAAAGACCATTTCCTCCTAGCCATGAGAAAGCTAAGAGGTTGAATTTCACCATCTGTAAGTTCTTGGCTACAGAAATGCTGCCTTTCCGCCTGGTGGACACAGAGGATTTTCGAGACCTTATGTCCGTCGCAGTGCCCCAGTACCAGATGCCCAGTCGGCACTACTTCTCAAAGAAAGGTGTGCCTGCGCTCCACCAGCATGTCGCACACAACATCACCGCTTCTTTGAGAAACTCTGTGTGTGACAGGGTGCATTTCACCACAGACACTTGGACGAGTAGGCATGGACAGGGGCGTTACATGTCGCTGACTGGGCACTGGGTAACTATGGTGACAGCAGGACAAGGGGCTGCTGTCCAAGTCTTGCCGTCCCCACGAGTTGTGCGTCAATCCTCTTTATGTCAAAGTTCCTCCACTGCTTCTGCCTCCTCAACCTCCTCTCGGTCTTCCACCTGCACCCAAAGCCTGTCTGGTCATGCCACAAGCTTTCTAACTGCGCAGAAGGGATCCTGCACACCTCCTTACTATGCTGGCAGTAGGGCTCAACGTCATCAGGCGGTTTTTACATTGAAATGTCTGGGAAATGTGAGTCACACAGCTGAGGAGTTGTGGTCAGCTCTGGAGAACCAATTTCATGAATGGTTGTCTCCACTGGACCTGAAACCAGGGAAGGCCGTGTGCGACAATGCTGCAAACCTGGGTGCGGCCCTTCGCCGGGGCAATGTCACACACGTGCCTTGTATGGCTCATGTGTTGAACCTGGTTGTCCAGCAATTTTTAGCCCACTATCCCAGACTAGATGGCCTTCTGCAGAGGGCACGGTCGCTATGTGCTCACTTTCGCCGTTCGCATCCCGCAGCTCAGCGACTTACATCTCTACAGAAGTCGTTGGGCCTGCCACTTCACCGGCTAAAATGCGATGTGCCTACCCGGTGGAATTCAACTCTGCACATGTTGCAGCGACTGTGGCAGCACCGACAAGCCCTGGTGCAATACGTTCTGACGTATAGCCTGGGCCAACGAGATCCAGAGGTGGGGCAAATCACGCTGGAGGAGTGGTCTCAGATCAGGGACCTATGCACCCTTCTGCACAGTTTTGAAATGGCGACGAAGATGTTTAGTGCTGACGATGCCATTTTCAGCATGACTATTCCGGTGATTTACATGCTGGAGCTCATGTTACACAGAATTCGGAGTCAGGTGGTGGCACAAGAGGAGGTGGAGGAAGTAGAGGAGGAGGAGTTGTATGCGGAAGGGCTAACATCTGCAAGGTCCAGACGGTCGGAAGCACCAAGGCGGCAGGCATGTGAGGGTGGGGGAGATGGTTTTACCAGGGCGCATGGTAGCAGCCAAACTAGTGAGGAAGGTGCAGGAGCCCAGGAAGAAGTGGAGGACGAACTGATGGAAGACTCATCAGATGAGGGAGACCTTGATCACATTTCTGTTGTGCGAGGTTGGGGGGAGAGGACAGAGGAAGGAAGCATGATTGTTACCTCTCCACCAACACAACAGGGACTTGGTGCTCCTGGATGCGCAACACACATGAGTGCCTTCTTGCTGCACTACCTGCAACATGACCCTCGAATTGTGAGAATTAGAAATAATCCTGACTACTGGGTTGCCACACTGTTAGATCCCCGGTACAAAAGTAAATTTGCAGAAATTATTCCTGCCATAGAAAGGGATGCACGCATGCAGGAGTATCAGCAGAGACTGTTGCAGAATCTTACATGTGCTTTTCCACAAAATACCAGTGGTGCACGTAGTGAATCTCACAGTTCCAACTTGCCAACCGTGGGACCGTCAAGTGTTCAGCACTCAAACCGTAACAGAACCACAGTATCTGCTGGTAACATCAATTTTGCGGAATCATTTCACCACTTTTTTATCCCATCCTTTGCAAGGCCACAGGAGACAAGAAGTCTGACACATAGTCAACGCCTAGAGACGATGGTACAGGAGTATCTCCAAGTAAACATTGAAGCCACGACTGTGTCACTGGACCCTTGCTCTTTTTGGGCTTCCAATCTGGATAAATGGCCGGAGCTAGCCACTTACGCCTTGGAGATCTTGTCATGCCCCGCAGCCAGCGTTCTGTCTGAACGTGTGTTCAGCGCTGCTGGTGGTGTGCTGACAGATAAGCGCACGCGGCTCTCCACTGATAATGTAGACAGACTCACGATCATAAAGATGAACAAATCATGGATCCGAAACGACTTTTCTACCCCTGTGTCATCCTGGGGAGAGTAAAAGCTTGATGATTGGTTAAAATCACCCTACCAACCATTTTAAGCTTTCAAATTACTAATCATGTTTATCTGTATCTTGGCTGGAAAATAATTTGGGCTTTGTAGCAGTGTGCAGCACTGATTCTATTAGGCCATCTATAATAAGCTCCACCAGATTTAAAATTACTAATCATGTTTATCTGTATCTTGACTGGAAAATAATTTGGGCTTTGTAGCAGTGTGCAGCACTGATCCTATTAGGCCATCTATACTAAAGCTTCACCAGATTTAAAATTAATAATAATTTTTAGCTGCATCTAGCCCGGAAAATAATTTTGGGGCTCCGAGATGCGCAAGACACATAAGTGCCTTCTTGCTGCACTACCTGCAGCATGACCCTCATATTGTCAGAATTCGAAGTAATCATGACTACTGGGTTGCCACACTCTTAGATCCCCCAAACTTTTCGATCATCCTTTTCATTTTAATAAAGACCAAAAAAATGGTAATTTTTGAAATTATAAGCATTAGCAGGTTGTTAGAAACTGAAATCAAACAGTTTTCAACTCAAAACTTTATTCTAGGTGATGTTACATTTTCACATAGGACCCCTTGTTCGAAAGGAGCTTCTGAACTCTCTCGTCCATTGAATTTGTCAGGTTTTGGATGGTTTCTGCTTCAATTGTTTTGCATGAGGACAGAATACCCTCCCAGAGCTGTTGCTTAGATGTGAACTGCATCCCGCCATCATAGACACTCCTTTTAATGATGCTCCAAAGGTTCTGAATGGGGTAGAGGTCAGGGGAGCATGGGGGTCACACCATAAGTTTGTCCCCTTTTATGCCCATATCAGCCAGAGATGCAGATGTTTTATGTGCAGCATGAGATGGTGCATTATCATGCAGAAAAATGATCTTGCTGTGAAATACACGGTTCTTCTTCTTGAACCATGGCAGGAAGTGCTGTTTGAGAAAATCCACATACATTATGGAGTTCATCTTTAGCGCCTTCAGGGATCCTAAAGGGGCCGACAATCTCTCTCCCCATGATTCCAGCCCAAAACATTACTCCACCTCCTCCTTGTTGGCGCTGTAGCCGTGTTTGCGTGGGGTGTCCATCAACCAGCCATCCTCCACTCCATCCATCTGGACCATCGAGCACTGCACGGCACTCATCCGTGAACAAAACAGTTTTGAAATCAGTCTTCATGTAATGTTTGGCCCACTGGAGCCGTTTCTGCTTGTGTGAAGTGGATAGAGGAGGTCGACAGGATGGCGTATGCACAGCTGCAAACCTCTTAAGGACCCTGCATCTTGTTGTTCGGGGGACGATGGAGGCACAAGCAGCTTCAAAAACTTGTCTGCTGCTATGACAAGGCTTTTTTGCCGCTGCTCTTTCAACCTGACGTAATTGCCTGTAGGAAAGAGTCCTCAATTTGCCCTTATCAGCACGCACACGTGTGTACTGTGAATCAGCTACATACTTCTTGATTGCCAAGACACTTACATAGTTTGTAAAGCCGAATAAAGACTTGCGTCCATCAAGTTCGACCTGTAAGTTCTGTAGTTGCTAAAGTTGATCCAGAGGAGGGCAAAAACCCCAAATGATTTAGCCAATCTTCACCTGAGGAAAAATTCCCTCCCGACTCTGAAACCAGCAGTCAGAATAAATCCCTGTATCAACCTACTATTTTATTCTATTTTTAAGTATATGCAGAAATCTGCCTGGTATCTAGAAAAGCATCCAGTCCCCGCTTGAACTGGTGTAGTGAATCCGACATTACCGTCTCCTCACTCAGTGAATTCCATATTCTCACTGCTCTTACCGTAAAGAACCCCTTCCTATGCTGGTGCTGAAACCTTTTCTCTTCCAGTCTTAGTGAGTGCCCTCTTGTTACCGTAATATCCCTCCTTTTGAACAAATCCCGGGCAAGGTCTCTATACTGTCCCCTAACATATTTGTACACATTTATTATGTCCCCCCTCAACCTTCTCTTTTCCAGGCTGAATAGTCCTAGTTTTGCCAACCTCTCTGGGTATTGCAGTCCCTCCATTCCCTTTATTAACTTTGTTGCCCTCCTTTGTACCTTTTCAAGCTCATTTATATCCTTTCTATATATTGGGGCCCATAACTGAGCACAGTATTCCAAGTGTGGTCTGACCAGTGCTTTGTACAGTGGAAGAACAATGTTCTCATCCTTTGCAGCTATACCTCTTCTGATACATCCCATTACCCTGTTTGCCCTTACAGCAGCGGCCTGACTTTGGGCACTCCAATTTAGTTTGCTATCAATCAAGATGCCCAAGTCCTTCTCCATCTCTGAATTCCCCAATGATTTCCCATTCAGTGAGTACTGGTGACTTCCATTTTTCCTTCCCATATGTATGACCTTACATTTCTCCTCGTTAAACCTCATTTGCCATTTAATGCTCCACCTACCCAGCTTATCCAAATCCCTCTGAAGGTCTTCACTATCCTCTTTTGTATTAATTGTTTTACATAACTTTGTGTCATCTGCAAATATTGATATTTTACTATTTATCCCGTTGACTATGTCGTTAATAAAGATATTAAATAACATTGGGCCTAGTACAGACCCCTGTGGTACCCCACTAGTGACGCTTACCCAATCTGAGTATATTCCATTTATAACCACCCTCTGCCTTCTATCCTTTAGCCAGTTAGCTACCCACTTGCAGACATTTTCCCCCAGCCCCATCATTCTCATTTTGTATACCAACCTATTATGTGGCACGCTATCGAACGCTTTTGAGAAGTCGAGATACACGACATCCACTGGTTCCCCCTGATCTACTCGAGAGCTAACCTCCTCGTAGAAGTCAATCAGGTTTGTTTGGCAGGAGCGATTCCTCATGAATCCATGTTGGTTCGGGGTTAATAGATTATTAGCGTCAAGATGCTCCATGATTGCCTCATTAATAAAGCCTTCAAAAATTTTGCCCACAACGGACGTCAGACTCACCGGCCGATAGTTTCCGGCGTCACTTTTTGCTCCCTTTTTGAATATTGGCACTACATTCGCCTGTCGCCAATCAAGTGGTACAGACCCAGTCTCAACAGAGTCCTTAAATATAAGATATAACGGTCTGTCTATCACATTACTTAGTTCCCTTAGTACCCGTGGGTGTATGCCATCAGGTCCTGGTGATTTGTTTATTTTAATGTTACTGAGGCGTTTCTGTACCCCAGCTTGGGTTAGATTTGTCATACTTAGTGGAGGATTAAGCTTGTCACTTCTCATTTCGCCTGTTAGTTCTTTTTCCTTTGTGAAAGTTGACGAAAAAAATTTATTTAATAGATTAGCTTTATCCTCATCTTTCTCTATGATTTTGCCTTCATCACTTTTTATCGGTCCAATATTATTCGATTTAATCCTTTTACTATTTATATACGTAAAGAACAGTTTGGGATTTGATCTACTTTCCCTAGCAATACGTCTCTCTGTTTCCTCCTTTGCTATTTTTATTTGTTTTTTGCAGGTTCTCGTTTTTTCCTTGTAACACATTAGTGCCTCCTTGCTGTTTTCCTGTTTTAATCTCTTGAATGCCTCTTTTTTGCTATTTAACGCCCCTTTTACGTTCTTATTCAACCATATTGGTTTCCTCTTATTTCTGGCCCTTTTATTCCCATACAGTATATACCTCTCGCACTGAGTATTCAGAATTCTTTTGAAGGTTTCCCATTTACTATTCGTATTTCCTTGATTAAGAACTTTGTCCCAGTCTATAAGTTGAAGGTTTTCTTTCAGCTGATCAAACTTCGCCCTCCTAAAGTTTAATGTTTTAGTTGTTCCCTTATTGATAACCCTACTGAAGGGCATTTTGAAATTGATAATATTATGATCGCTATTACCTAGGTGCCCCCCTATCTGTACCTCAGTTATTCTATCAGGCCTATTAGTCAATATTAAGTCCAACACTGCCTTCCCTCTCGTTGGTTCCTGCACTAGTTGGCAGAGATAATTATCCTTGATATTTGTCAAGAACCTTTTTCCTTTCTGCGATCTACAGGTTTCTGTTTCCCAGTCAATATCACTTCATCCTGATCATCGCACAATGTTGATTGTAGTCATGCCTTGACCTAAACACTCCACAATTTGTTGCTTCTCAGCAGCCGACACATCCTTTTTCTTTCCCATTTTGGCAGAAAATGTAGGCTGCTTAATAATGTGAGACAGCCTTCTTAAGTAGTCTTGCCTTTCATTGGACACACCTGCCAAACTAATTAGCACAGGTGTCTGCAATTACTTACAGTGATATAAAGAGCCCTGACACACATCACCATCAATGAGTTTAACTGAAAAACAAACAAATTCTTCCCTTATCACTCCTAAACACTTTTTGCATAATAATTTGGAACACAGTGTACATGTGCTTTTCCACAAAACACCAGTGGTTCACGTAGTGAATCTCACAGTTCTAACTTGCCAACCATGGTCTGTATGGAGTTGTTCAATAAAGGGCCCAAAATTAAGATAACATAGATGGGAGAGGTCTCTATGAATAGGAATTCCTAAGTATTTGATACCCTGTGAGGGCCAGGCAAAGGGAAAGTTGGACTGGATGGAATCCTATATGGATTTGGGGAGGGAGACATCGAGGGCCTCAGACTTCGCTGCATTGATTTTAAAATTTGACCATGTAACAAAGTGATCTATTTCAGCCATAACAGCATGGATGGATATTTGTGATTGAGTGATATATACTAGGACATCATCAGCAAATAGAGAGCACTTGTACTCGGTGCCTCCCACCTCAATCCACCTAATATTGGGGTTATGGCGAATTGATGAGAGCAGGTGCTCCGTCACTAGGATGTATAAGAGAGGGGACATTGGTGATTGTGAAAGGTGATGAAAATGTTCTGACGCGCCCCCTGGGCCTTGGGACACCCGGAGCCGGACCCTTTTTGGTGGATGCTGGTGGTTGTAGTCTCCGTGGCGGCAACCCGGTTCCGTGGCTCAGGGCGGTCAAACCAGTGGCGGAACTATTTATGTGGTTTTGATGTTTAAATGTCCGACTACGCCACCCGTGGATTGCGGTCAGAGTGAACCGCCGCTCCAGGGCAGACCGCTGAGGCTGGTGTTGTGGGTGCAGCAGAGCGTAGCATAACTCCCAACGGGAGGAGTATAGCCTCAGGGCAGTGTATGCGGAGGATGGGGGTGATGGTGCAGGGCAGCAGCAGTAATGACACGGAGTCAGTGATGCAGTCCAGGGCCTTTACTCACAGTTCTTATTATCCAGACCACGTCTGCAGGTAACGGCTGCACACGTCGTACTGTGCTCACCAGGTGAGGGGCTCAGACAACTCCCAGATAACTTTGGAGTGCTTCACAGGACCCCCTTTGTGTGTCCTTTGTCTGCCCTTTCTTACCAACCCTTCTGTCCGGCTGCCTCGGGCCTCCTCTTGGTAATCTTGGCGCCAGTTTCCCTGACCCTATGTGGTGCCTTCCTAGCGGGTGTAGCGAGGGGCTGCGCCACATAAAATGTCACAGCCTCCTGTTTCTAGCTGAGGGTCGTTTCCTGCCTCCACTAGTTTCGGGGACCGGTCTCCCCCTTTGGCCTGACCCCTCCACGCAGGTGGATTCGGGCGTGCGGTGGCGACTCGCCCGTCCGCACCCCTGAGATCCCTTCGTTCCTCGTTCCTGGAGCCTTCTCCGCTCCTCTTCCTTCCTTCTCCCTCTTCCAGGCCTGGGCCTCTGTTACTAGGCCCGCCTCCGGAGCAGAGCTCATGCAGAGCCCCTGCTCCCTGCCACTTCTGCTCAGACTTCTCTCCACTGAACTAAGATGGTGCCCACCTTTTATACTCCCTTCTCAATGCACCCAGGAACTGCTTCCTCCCTGCTCCTGCACAACAGGGTTCCCCTTCCTCAGTGTTCCCTCCCCCCACTCCAGCCAGGGACAGGGACTGTCGTGCCCATCTCAGGGGCATATTGGTCGCCCTGCCCCACGGCAATGTGGTGTAATGCATGCAGGTGTCGGGTCCTGATCCACACTACATCCTTACCTGAGAGTGAGATATCACACCTCTGGGTGAGGTGCAATACCTCTGTAGCAACCGAGCCCTCAGGGTGCTACAGTTCCATTTATCTTCAGCCTAGGTGACGTATTGCGATACAGGGCCGTGATTTTGGCTATAAAAGGGTCCCCTAGACCCCTACCCCAAGCTTTTTAAGAGAATCATATATGGCGTGCCAGGAGACTCTATGGAATGCTTTCTCAGCATCCAACGAGAGTATCTAATTACAAATTTTTAACTGCATCTAGCCCAGGAAATACTTTGTGCCTAGTAGCAGGGTCTGCTAGTCAGCGGATTATCCCGGCTGTTAAGCAAGCTACAACACCTGTAGTTTGGACACTTCATTTTTTCAAAGGAAATGCTTCGGGACCACGGGATACTCAGTGAAGAGCATCAGGAGGCACCCCAAGGCATAGGGGCTCGGACTGGCAGTAGGATGCCTTGCGGTGGACAGCCGAGCTCGATCCTTATAAAAGCTTTTTAACTGCAGCAGCTTTAGTGGACGCTACTGGAGCTGGAATTACGCGGCTGCTGGCATGAGACTTGCCCTCCAATAGATCCTTGTAAATGGATTTAAAGTGTATTTATTCAAATTAGAGAGACAATTTAAATTAAAAAGCTTAGAGCTGCCTCCACCACAGGGGGGCTCGCTCGACCCACCAGCGGACAGGCACCAGTATTGGGAGAGGGGGGCTGGCCGTCAGGGTTCACAGCGGCTCTGGCACAAACCCGGCGACACGGAGGTGGCACGGGCAGGAGCGGACTGAACGTGTCGGCTTCTCACTTTTTGGATTTTAGAAGGGCATGACATGCCTATATCTGTGTCTCCCCCTCCTTTTACTCCTCCACCTCTTTTCTTTTCGCATGACTACATGTACTTGTCACTTTTCCATGTGTTAGTTGTGTCTTCTGAGCAGTTTGTCAGCTTTTGGACACCTTTGAAGGTGTTTTCCATGTGTTTCTATGTGTTTTTGTTTGCCTGCCATTGGTTTTAACGGTGTTCGAAGGTGTTCGACGAACAGTTCGACAAACAGTTCGGCGAACACACGGGTGTTCGACGAACCGAACCGAACTCGAACACTACGGGGGTGGCTCAACACTACTAATAAGTCTCTTAGTCTCCGAAATTCCTGGATGACCTGCCAACCGAGACTCATGACACTCCACAAACAAATCTCTCCTAAAGGCTCTAGGCACGAACAACATCCCATGGGGAGTGTTCTATGGAGCATCATCTTGAGCTTTCAGAATCCCATTCTCCAAAACGTAGTCCAATGCCGCCACCACAACTCCTTTCTGTAAAATGCACTCCTCTTCCTCGGCACCGACCGTAGGAGAGAAGCTGCGAGATAAAGCATCGGCTTTAACATTCTTAGTACCAAGGATATAGGTAACAGAAAAATGAAACCGAGAAAAAAAAAGTGCCCACCCAGCTTGACGGGCATTCAAGCGCTTGGCAGCATCCAGATAGATCAAATTCTTATGATCTGTGAAAACCTGAATAGGAAATCTAGTGCCTTCCAAAAAATGACGCCAATGTTCAAACGCAAGTTTAATAGCCAGCAACTCCTGATTTCCAACTTTATACTTCAGTTCGGTTTCCGAAAATGTTTTCAAAAAGAAGGCGCGAGGATGTACGCCAGCCTTGTTCTCCTGAGACAAAACTGCTCCGACTCCCACCGATGAAGCATCAACCTCGACCAAAAAAGGCTTGGTCTCATCAGGCTGCATAAGGATAGGGGCAGAACTGAACCTCTCTTTGAGATACTCAAACGCTTCAATGGCCTCAGTAGTCCACTGGACCGTATTAACACCTTTCCTGGTGAGATCGGTCAGAAGCTTAACAATTACAGAAAAATTCTTAATGAATTTCCTTTAATAATTGGCAAAACCCAAAAATCTCTGTATAGATTTCAAACAAATAGGCCTAGGCCATTCCTGCACAGCCTGAACCTTCACCGGGTCCATCTCAAAGCCCTCGCTGGAGACAATGTAGCCCAAAAAACTAATTTTCTGCACAGCGAACTCACATTTCTCCAGCTTAGCAAAGAGTGAATTATCACTCAATAACTGCAAAACTTCATGTACACTCTGCCAATAGGACTCTAGATCTGGTGAATAAATCAAAATGTCAAACAAATACACAATCACATTCTTACCAATCAAAGGATGTCATTAATAAGGTTCTGAAAAAATGCAGGTGCATTGGTAAGACCAAAAAGCATCACCAGATTCTCAAACTGACCTACCGGAGTGTTAAAAGCAGTTTTCCATTCATCACCCTCCTTCACTCGTAACAAATTGTATGCCCCCTTGAGATCAATTTAAGAGAACCACTTGGCCCCCACCAACTGGTTAAACAAGTCATGAATTAACAGCAATGGGAAGGAATTGCGTACGGTAATCTTATTAATTTCACGAAAATCCAGACATGGACGTAAACCCCCGTCCTTTTTTTTAACAAAGAAAAATCCAATGGCCTCAGACGACTTAGAAAGTCTAATGTGACCAGCAGCCAGGCTAGTCTGTATGTAGTCCTCCAAGGCCTTTCTTTCAGGGATAGTCAGATTAAACAAGCGACTCTTGGGAAGAGTAGCTCCAGGAACAAACTCAATGGCGCAATAATAATCCCTATGAGTAGGTAAAACTTGCGACTCCTCCTCCGAAAAAACCCTCCAAAAATCTTGAATAGGGACAGGTAATTCCCCTTTTTCCATAGCCGCAATGCGACCATTGCAACATTTATCATAGCACTTCGAACTCCAAGACTTAATCAAATTAGTAGACCAGTCCAGCAAAGGATTGTGCAGTTTTAACCAAGGCAATCCTAGAACGACCAGAGAGGGTAAATTATCTAATACAACCAAGTCCAAAATTTCTTAGTGAACTCCATTGATAGTGAGAGGAAATGCAGCAACCTTGTGAGTAATACATTTCAAGGGAGTGTTATCAATTGCAATCACAGAAATAGGTGATGACAAAGGTTTGGATTTCAATTTAAGGTTTTCCAAAAACCCTTTATCAATCACATTAAGTGCTGAACCACAATCAACAAATACGTAAACAAGCTATACGGGCGTAACTGACCTTTTTTTTTCTTTACTTAAACGAAGCTCACAATACTTAATCAAATGGTCAGCTTTACCACAATAAAGACACAACCCCTCGGCGAACCTCCAGTCTCTTTCCTGAGAGGGGAGCAACTTCGCCCCAACCTGCATCGGTTCTCCGCAATCAGAGCAGATTTTCTTGGGACTAGGACCTGGCATTACAGGAGTCTTTACCTCATTCTGCCTAAATCTCAGTCTCCTATCCACACGAACAGCTAATTGCATTGCATCCTGCAGAGTCTCAGGTGCGGGGAATGCAATTAGCAAATCCTTAACCCTTTCACTCAGACCAGCAAGAAATAGACACATCAGAGCTGGATCATTCCATTTAACTTCTGAGGCCCATCTTCTGAAGTGTGTGCAATAATTTCCAACATCACCTGACCCCTGATTCAAACGCCTGAGTTCTGCCTCAGCATATGAGATTCGATCAGGATCATCATATAATAGCCCCAGAGCAGAAAAAAATTCTTCTACAGACCTTAAACATGGATCATTAGGTTGGAGAGAAAAGGCCCACCCCTGTGGCTCTTTGCGCAAAAGTGACATAATAAAACCAATGCGCTGTGATTCATTCCCAGAGGACCTTGGTCTCAAACGAAAATATAACAAACAAGCATTTTTAAAGGAAAAAAAAATCTTGCTGTTTACCATAAAAAACATCAGGAAGCCCTACCTTGGGTTCCACAAAATGCGCTTCAGAACAGCTACTCACGTGTTGCTGGAGCTCGGCCACCTCCAGAGACAATCCCTGCAGGCATTGAGCTAAATCCTGGACGGAAACCATACTAATCCCCGAATTTCTTTCCTTTAAGTTTTTTTGGGCTGGACTTACTGTTATGATCTGCAACAAGAACTAAGGAAAGATAAGGGAAAACTGTCCCTACAGTAAAACTAAGCTGAATCCCTACGATGTAGCGGGCTGCCTGTTCCTAGCGAACAGACCCGCCTTAGTCCTCGGCTAGTCTGAACGAAGACCTATAGCATAAGGGGAGGGGTCCCTAAAAGAACTAAGGACTGGGACAAAAATGGGACACCTCCTAAACAGAGAAGTTGTTGCAGAACACAAAAAGACAAACAGACCAAAAAAGTATTAGAGGTCCCAGAAGGACCAAACGAACTGACTGAGAAAGGCACAGAAGTACCTGGCTAGAGAAACAGTCAAACACTGAAGTCCAGCACAGCCAAAAGGGCGGAGCTGGAATATAAGGGCAGATGGTCACGTGACCGCAAAACACAAGATGGAAAAAAACAAACAGGAGGGTTCTAACACCTGCGCCCTGATTGACTACCAGAATCTATACACATTAAGTTAAGAAAAAAGAATTGAGAATAACAGTCCACCGCTCCTCTGACTTCTCGCCACACCCTCCTCTAATCAAACACGTCCCCCTCCGCGCACTAACCTAGGCAGAGTCCTAAAAATAAATAATCGAAACGTGATCAACACGGGGAACATATAGTGTCATAGCTAGTGATGACCGAGTACCGTAATATTCGTAATCGCTATACTCGTAATGAGTAAATTAAAAACTAGGTTTAATGAACATTATAATGACATACTATTCAAATAACACCAGTAGAAATGTTTCTGCTATTGCAAAGCATTTTATTATTGAGCACAATCGTGACATGTCTTCTTTGCAAGTTTTAGATATTGAAAAACTTTTTCCACATGCAAGAGGTGGACATATAAAACGCAAATTATTGACAAAAGAAGCTTATTGGATATTAAATCTGGATTCAAGAAACACAAAGGGTTTTAATCTGAAGAGAGAAACTATGTATCACTATTGATTGTTTTCATGCACCTGTTGCTTAATGTGGTAATTGTGTCATGTGATTTGTTCCAACTGTTTTCATTGGCACATTTTTAGTATTTTAGAAAATCCTTTTCAATGTGTAGCTAAGCAGTGATAAAGAACGCAAGTGATCGTTCGAAATGCGTCTTGCTCCCCTACCCTGTCTATGCAACCATTGTCATTTTTGAAAGTTTTTAATGGACAAAAAATAAAGAAAGAATTATTTTACCAGATGCTGGAACAACAATCCCTTTTTTTTTTAGCGCATATTCTGGTGTGGATCCACCTGGTTCCGTGCAAGCTGGATTACAAGTACTGGGTGAGCTGGCTTTCCTTTTACTATATGTGATTCCGAGGATCTGTTTGGTATGTATCCTTTGGTTGGCTTTGGCTTATCACCGTGCAGCATTGAAGAGGGACAAGAGGAGGTGGCGTGCGTTGATGCTCAAGTATTTGAGGACCTATGGCCAGAAGAAAGCCACTTGGAGGAACATCATTTACTCTCTCCAGAAGTGGAGGCTCATGATGATGAGACACAGTTGCCATCAGGTCAGCTTACAATGTCAACTGGATAGGAGGATTAGATAGAAGACGAGGTGGTCGATGTTGAGTCCACTGATCCGAACTGGACCGTTGGCATGCATAGCCATGACAGCAACACAGAGGAAGATGGATATGTAGCACCAACACAGGCACCAAGGGGCCGTGGTTTGCCCAGAGTGAGAACTGGGTCAACTGTTTACAAGAGCACCCCCGCTGTGTGCCAAGTCAAGGCTAGGGGGCATTCAGCTGCTGTGTGGAATTTTTTTTTTTTAAAGTCCTTCAGAGAAAAACATTGTTGTCTTTAGCATCTGCCATACCAAGTTGAGCAGAGGCCAAGGCAAAGGCAACCTGAGCACCACTAGTATGAGAAACCACATGGCAGCCAAGCACCCCAGTAGGTGGGCGGAAGACCAGGGTACCAAATCTGCATCTGCGGGTCAAACCAATGATATTAATAATAATACTCTTTATTTATATAGCACCAACCTATTCCGCAGCGCTTTACAATTCAGAGGTTCATATTCAACAGTCATAAGTAACATAGCTAAAGATAATACAATAATTAAAGTAAAAATAATGACGACCCTGCTCATAGGAGCTTGCGATCTACAATGAGGTGGGGGTGACACAAAGGACAGGGGCTTATTTACAATGATTGTCCAGCCATCTTGAGGGGATGAGGGATAGATAAAGGCTGCATGAGCTCATCACCAGCCAGTATCTGTAGTGCTTTTGGGTTCAGTGGAGACTTATGCCATGTCGCCTGGGCTATATCCTTCAGAATCTACTCTTCAAGAAGCAGGCGCTCATACCTCCTGCCCGATGATACAGTGTTCCCAGTCGCAACTATTTTGCCCTGTGTGCCGTCCCTGCGTTACACAAGTACGTGTTAAACAATCTGAACCATGCTCTCACCAACGCCGTAACCAGGAAGGTCCATCTAACAACAGACACCTGGACAAATTGTTGTGTACAGGGACGATACATTTCTGTCAAGGCACACTGGGGGAACCAGGTGGAGGGTGGGACAAAGGCGCAAACTAGAACATCACACATCACACCCATGCTAAAAATAACGGGCCCAACTTCTGTCAGGCTTTCCACCTCTTCATATTCCACTTGCTCTCTTCTCTTCTCCTGCTCCTCATCCTCTGCTGAATTACCCTCATCATCACTGCTAAGCTGGGACCTGTGTAGCAGCACATAGGCAAAGTGGCAAGACACTCTGCTGAAGCTGATGTTATGTTCTGCTACCAGAGCTAAGGAAAGAGAGGAGATCTGTCCCTACGATAGAACTCAGCTTAATCCCTACGATGTAACAGGGAACCTGATCCTGCGATCAGACCTGCTAAAGTCCTAAGCTAGTCTGTACGGAGACCTATAGATATGGGGAAGGAATCCCTACAAGTACTAAGGACTGGGAGGAAAATGGGACACCTCCTAACAGAAATAGTAGCAGACAGACGAACAAACAAAATATATAGAACATAGAGGTCCGTAGACCAAGCAAACTAACAGAGTAGATACAGAGCACAGGCTAGCTAGAAAGTAGATATACAATGAAGTCCAGCAAAGCCAGAAGGGCGGAGCAGGATTAAATAGGCCAACAAGGTCATGTGACCAGCAAAGGAAAAAACCTAAGAGCAAGGTTCTAACAGTACCCCCCCTTCTAAGAGGATCCTCCGGATCCCCTAGGACCAGGCTTATCAGGAAATCTCCTGTGAAATGCTCTGATAAGTCTGGACGCGGAAACATCATCCGACCTCACCCAAGAGTTATCCTCGGGTCCGAAACCTTTCCAGGCCACAAGATACTGCAAACTACCTCTATACCGTTTAGAGTTAAGGATGCGAGAAATTTCATATTCCCCGTCCTCCACCACCGGAGGAACAGAGGCAGAGGCGTCACAATCCGATATAACAGCTTTTTTCAACAGAGAGACATGAAATACCGGATTAATTCTCCAGGAGGTAGGAACCTCCAACCTAACAGCAGATTGGTTGACAACCTGAAGCACCTTAAAGGGCCCTACAAACTTGGGACCCAATTTCTTAGAAGGAATCCTCAACCGCAGATTCCTAGAGGACAACCAAACCATGTCACCAACAGCGAACAAAACCTCCTGTCGTTTCCTATCAAAGTAGTCTTTAGATTTTCTGTTGGCCTCCTGAAGATTACCACGCACATCCGTCCAAACTCTCTCCAAATCACCGGAAAAATTCTCCTCCTCAGGCACGGCAGATCCCAACTTGGAGAACGACCCAAACAACGGATGTCTCCCAGAACAACAAAAAAAAGGCGAACAACCAGCAGAAGAAGATGTATGATTGTTCAGAGCAAATTCAGCAAGTGGCAGAAACTCAGACCACCCCTCTTGATTGTCTGCCACAAAACAACGCAAGAACTGCTCAACATCCTGGTTTTTCCTTTCTGTCTGGCCATTAGATTCAGGATGATATCCGGACGAGAACGACAAATGAACTCCCAACCTGTCACAAAAGGCACGCCAAAAACGAGCCACGAACTGAGGACCCCTATCAGAAACAATGTCAGTAGGAACGCCATGAAGTCTGACAATTTCCTTGACAAAGGCCTTAGCGAGAGTTTTAGCGCAGGGCAGTTTGATGAAGGGAACCAAGTGACACATCTTGCTAAAACGGTCCACGACCACCCAGATGACAGTAAAACCCTCAGAGGGGGGAAGGTCAGTTATAAAGTCCATAGCCAAATGTGTCCAAGGAGCACTGGGAACCTCCAAATGACAAAGCAACCCCGCAGCAGGAGTATGTGAGGACTTAGATCTAGCACATATAGTACATTGACGCACCCACTTAATGACTTCCTTCTGCCATCCAGGCCACCAAAAACTGCGACCCACCAGTCTCTTGGTCTCAGAGATTCCGGCATGACTTGCCAACCGAGATTCGTGACACTCAACAAACAAATCTCTCCTAAAGGTCCCAGGCACAAACAACCTCCCATGAGGAGTGTTAGATGGGCCATTCTCCTGTGCTTTAAGAATCTCATCTTCCAAAACGGAGTCCAAAGCAGCTATCACAACACCTTCTTGTAAAATGTTCTCCTCTTTCTCAGCACCGACTATGGGAGAAAAACTGCGAGACAAGGCATCCGCCTTAACATTCTTAGTACCAGGGATGTAAGTAACGGAGAAATTAAACCGCGAGAAAAACAGTGCCCACCTAGCCTGACGGGCATTCAGGCACTTGGCAGCATCAAGATATATCAGATTTTTATGATCCGTAAGAACCTGAACGGGAAATTCCGCACCTTCCAAGAAGTGGCGCCAGTGTTCAAATGCGAGTTTAATAGCCAATAATTCCCGATTACCAATATCGTAATTCAGTTCAGTCTCCGAAAATTTTTTTGCAAAAAAGGCACAGGGATGTAATCCATCCCCGTTATCCTGAGACAATACTGCGCCAACCCCCACAGAGGAAGCATCAACCTCAACCAAAAACGGCTTAGTCACATCAGGCTGCATAAGGATGGGAGCAGAGGTGAACCTCTCCTTGAGATACACAAAAGCTTCAATGGCCTCAGAAGACCACTGAACCGCATCAGCACCTTTCCTGGTGAGATCGGTCAGAGGTTTGACAATACTAGAAAAAATTTTTATGAATTTTCTGTAATAATTGGCGAAACCTAAAAACCTCTGTATCGATTTCAAACCAATAGGCCTAGGCCATTCCTGTACAGCATGAACTTTAACCGGATCCATCTCAAAACCTTCGCTGGAGATAATGTAACCCAAAAAACTAATTCTCTGTACAGCGAACTCACATTTCTCCAGCTTAGCAAAAAGCGAATTGTCCATTAATAACTGTAATACCTCACGTACGCTCCGCCAATGAGACTCCAGATCCGGCGAATAAATCAAAATGTCATCCAAATACACAACCACATTTTTGCCGATCAAAGGTCTAAAGATGTCATTAATAAGATTCTGAAAAAATGCAGGAGCATTAGTAAGACCAAAAGGCATAACCAGATTCTCAAAATGACCCACAGGAGTGTTAAAAGCAGTCTTCCATTCGTCACCCTCCTTCATGCGCAACAGATTGTATGCCCCCTTAAGGTCAATTTTAGAGAACCACTTGGCCCCCATTAACTGGTTAAACAGATCAGGAATCAATGGCAGTGGGTAAGGATTGCGTACAGTAATTTTGTTAATCTCACGAAAATCCAGACAAGGACGTAAACCGCCGTCCTTTTTTTTTACAAAAAAAAATCCAACCGCCACAGGAGACTTAGAGGGCCTAATGTGACCGGCGGCCAAACTTGTCTGTATGTATTCCTCCAAAGCCTTCCTCTCAGGAATAGTAAGGTTAAATAAACGACTTTTAGGAAGAGTCGCTCCAGGGAAAAATTCAATAGAACAATCATAGTCTCTATGGGGAGGCAAAACCTGCGATTCCTTCTCAGAAAAAACTCTCCAAAAATCCTGAATAGGAACAGGCAATTCTCCCCTATCCAAAGCTGCAATACGCCCGTTACAACACTTGTCATAACATTTATGGCTCCAGGATTTAATTTCACTGGTAGACCAATCCAGTACAGGATTGTGAAATTTTAACCAGGGCAATCCCAATATTACTGGAGAAGGCAAGTTATTCAAAACTACCAAATCCAATTTCTCATGGTGAACACCATTAATAGTGAGAGGAAATTCACAGACCTTGAGAGTAATATTCTTCAAAGGGGAACCATCCACAGAAACCACAGCAATGGGGGATGATAAAGGTTCGGGTTTTAAATTGAGTCTTTCCAAGAATCCCCCATCAATTACATTCAGAGTAGACCCACAATCAACAAACACCCGAAATTCCATTAATTTTTCCTGAGCAATCGTGGAAGCAGCTAAAAATACACCCTTGGAATTTAAACAGGCAATACGGGCATGACTGACCATTTTTTTTTCTTTCTTCATACGAAGCTCACAGCCTTTAATCAAATGACCAGATTTTCCGCAATAGAAACACAAGCCCTCAGAAAATCTATGGTCTTTTTCTTGAGAGCGAGGTGCCACCGATCCAATCTCCATCGGTTCACCACTGTTAGTACACACATTCTCATAACCAGAAACTGACATAGCAGAGGATTTGCTCTCATTAACCCGTGCACGCAGTCTCCTATCCACCCGTATAGCTAATTGCATAGCCTGTTGCAAATCTTCAGGTGTAGGATAAGCAATTAGCAGGTCTTTAACCCTTTCATTGAGCCCAGCAAGAAATAGACTTTTCAGAGCAGAATCGTTCCACCCTGTTTGAGTAGACCAACGACGGAAATGAGTACAATATTTTTCCACATTACCTGATCCCTGTTTCAAACGTCTCAACTCAGTCTCGGCTGATGAGACACAGTCAGGATCATCATATAATAGTCCCAAAGCAGAAAAAAAACTATCCACTGATCTGAAGCATATATCACTAGGTTGCAAAGAAAAGGCCCACTCCTGAGGCTCTTTGCGCAAAAGTGACATTATGAACCCTATGCGCTGGGATTCATCCCCAGAGGACTTGGGTCTCAAACGAAAATACAATAAGCAAGCATTTTTAAATGAAAAAAATTCTCGGTGTTCACCAAAAAATAAATCCGGCAAACATACCTTAGGCTCCAAGAAATGTGCTCCAGGACAGTTACTCACGTGCTGAAGGAGCTCGGCCACATCCAGAGAGAGCTCCTGCAGGCGATGAGCCAAATCCTGAACCGACACCATGATGGAACAGAAAAATCTTTCCTTAGAGAATTTGCAGGCTGGACTTACTGTTATGTTCTGCTACTAGAGCTAAGGAAAGAGAGGAGATCTGTCCCTACGATAGAACTCAGCTTAATCCCTACGATGTAACAGGGAACCTGATCCTGCGATCAGACCTGCTAAAGTCCTAAGCTAGTCTGTACGGAGACCTATAGATATGGGGAAGGAATCCCTACAAGTACTAAGGACTGGGAGGAAAATGGGACACCTCCTAACAGAAATAGTAGCAGACAGACGAACAAACAAAATATATAGAACATAGAGGTCTGTAGACCAAGCAAACTAACAGAGTAGATACAGAGCACAGGCTAGCTAGAAAGTAGTTATACAATGAAGTCCAGCAAAGCCAGAAGGGCGGAGCAGGATTAAATAGGCCAACAAGGTCATGTGACCAGCAAAGGAAAAAACCTAAGAGCAAGGTTCTAACAGCTGATCTGTTTGGGTCAGAAAGCACACACTGCAACAGAGCTGTAGCAAGCTTTAAAACAACAGACCAATCAGTGGCTCTCCCCGCTGCACCTCCAACCCGGTCAGGTCATCTGCGATAATGGTCATAACCTGGTGGCGGCTTTAAAGATCGGCAAGCTAGTACACGTGCAATGCATGGCTCACGTGCTGAACCTAGTTGTTTAGATATTTCAGAAAACTTTCCGTGACTTGCCGTACCTACTTGAGAAGGTGCGCCATATTAGCGCCCATTTCCACAATTCCTCTACTGCTTTTGCTGCTTTTACAGTGCTGCAAAAGCGCTTGAATTTGCCAAGTCACCGACTCATTTGCGACCTGCCCACGCGGTGGAACTCCACCTATCATATGTTAGCGAGGATTAGTGAACAGTAGAGGGCAGTAGCTGAATACCAGCTTCAGCATGCCGATCAGACTGATTGTCAGCCACCACACATAACAACTGTCAAGTGGGTGTGGATCGCTGACATTTGTGAGGTTCTTGAGAACTTTGAGTACTGCACTAACCTTGTGAGCGGTGATCTGGCTATTATCAGCGTAACCATCCTGCTGCTGTGTCTCTTGAAACAATCACTGCATAATCTCAAAGAGAAAGCTTTGAGTGCCCAGCATGTTGGTATGGAGTTAGATTTCCCAATGGGTGATACTACCCAGCCTAGTCAATATTCTGAGGCAACATTGGGTGATAAGGAGGAAGATGAGGAGGGAGAGGACTTGTTTTTGTGTGCTACCGAGGGGACTCGTAATGCTACAGAGGGGATATCCAACTCAAGCTTCATGTCTGTCCAACCTGGATGGGCTAAAGAGGAGGAGGTGGAGGAGGAGGAGGAGGCGAGTCAGCTTGAGGAGAGGATGGGTACTGTTTCTACTGTTGGGGACACAAAACATTTGCCTTTTTGCAGCTTGGTCCACATGGCACCGTTCATGTGTAAGTGTCTGTGGTAAGACCCTTGCGTGATACACATTTTATCCAACAGTAATAATAATAATTTTTATTTATATAGTGCCAACATATTCCGCAGCACTTTACAATTAAGCGGAGGCATGTACATACAATAAATTCAGTTTAAACAGTTACATTAGGAGTGAGGTTCCTGCTCGCAAGCTTACATTCAACAAGGCAATGGGTGGACACAATAGGTGAAAAGTGCTTGTTATTTCAGGTCAGGCAATTATAATAAGTAGGGATTTTCATATAAGACTGCATGATCCGGTCATCAGCCAGAATGTTTAAGAGCAATAATCAAGTATCGAGTGTAGTTATCGTGTGCATGGAGGGTGTGGAGACAGATGAATAGTAGGGTGCAGATTCAGAATAATATTTAGAAGGAGGGAACAGGGGAAAGTTAGTTTACTGAGTAGTTGAGGTGGTAGGCGTGTTTAAAGAGATGGGTTTTTAAAGCGCGCTTGAAGACGTGATGGCTAGGCATCAGTCGGATCATCTAGGGTAGAGCATTCCAGAGAACTGGTGTAGCACGAGAGAAGTCTTGGAGACGAAGGTGCGAGGTTCGGATTATGGGGGATGTAAGTCTTAGGTCATTTGTAGAACGGAGGGAATGTGTAGGGAAATAGACAGATGAGAGAGGAGATATAAGGCGGTGCAGAACTGTGGAGAGCTTTGTGGGTGAGAGTGATGAGTTTATATTGGACCCTGTAGCAAATGGGCAACCAGTGTAATGACTGGCACAAGATGGAGGCATCGGTGAAGTGGCTAGACAGAAATATGACCCTGGCTGCCGCATTCAGGAAGGATTGAAGTGAAGAAAGTTTGGTAAGAAGGAGACCGATCAGAAGAGAGTTGCAGTAGTCCAGACCAGAGTGAATAAGACCGACAGTAAGAGTTTTAGCAGTTTCAAAGGTGAGAAAAGGTCGGATTCTCGAGATGTTTTTAAGGTGCAGGTGACAAGAGCGACCTATACTGGTTGGCCACCTTTCTCGATCCACGGTACAAGGAGAAATTTCCTTCTCTCCTTTTGGAGTCAACAAAGAGTTTTACAATTGAATTGTTCAAGAGGGCCATTGTAGATCAGTTGCTGAAAACATCACCCTCAGACAATGTTGGTGGCAGAGGTACCGGCTCTTTTCAACACCAAGGGATAATGGGGAGAAACAAGAACACCAGCTCCAACAGAGGTGGGGGAAAATGTGCTCAAACTGGGCAATTTTCAATAGACCAGCACAACAATAAAGGCTAACTGTGCCTGTAAAAATGCCAAGGAGGGATAAGTTGCAGAACATGGTCAAGGGTACTTAAGTGACCATACGTGCATCCTTTCTGACGCTTCAGTTCCTTTTAATTATTGGGTGTCTAAGCTGAACACTTGGCCCGACCTCTCCTTATATGCCTTGGAGGTGTTGGCCTGCCCGGCTGCTAGTGTGGTGTCTGAGCGTGTTTTCAGTTCCGCTGGGGCAATCATCACTGAAAGGCGCACATGCCTTTCCATGGAAAATGCAGACAGACTTACTCTGATTAAATTCAACAAGTACTGGATATCTCCACAGTTTATAATCCCTCCAGATGACAGCAAGCCAACCTAAATTCACCAAAAATGCAGATTCATGCTACTGCTGTTAACGTCACTCCCTACCCATAACAACCCGTTTCTTTCCTGCGTCAACCATGACTCAGCCAATAGGGCTAATTTTTAGAAACCCTATGCACATTGTGCAGTGAACAAACTAGGACAGTATTCCTGCTCCAGTCTAACTACTATTTGTGATTGGAGGCCCTTGGGATGGTGGCTTCCTGCGTCAACCATTACTCAGGCCATAGGACTAATTTTTACAAACCCTACGCAGATTGTGCACTGGACAAACCAGGACAGTATTACTACTCCAGCCTAACTACTATTTGTGATTGGTGGCTTGCAAAATAGTGGTTAAAATTGCCTGGTGCTTGTTTTTAGCAGGCTGTAGGAAATGTTTGGACTACTGCTTTGTGCAGGGCAGTCAAAGATTTTTTACGTAGACTAATATGGACAGAAAGCAGGCTGACACCCCAAAATAATGGTTAAAATGGCCTGGTTCTTGTTTGTAGCAGGCAGTAGGAAATGTTTGGACTACTGCTTTGTGCAGGGCAATCAAGGATTTTTTACATACACTAATATGGACAGAAGGCAGGCTCTGACCCCTAAAACAGCATGAAAAATAGACCAGTGCTAAAAAAAAAAGGCAGCACACAATGCTAATTCTCTGTGTGCAGGAAAAATATTGCTTTGCCTCTCTGACAAGAGCTGTTTTAAGATGGACACTGGAAGAATAGTTTACCCTCTCCCTAGCTAATACACAATCTCTCCCTCCCTGTACTCTGACTTTGTTGTGAGTCTTCAGCTCTGAAAAGAGCTATTTTTTGGTTGTATTATGGAGCTAGTGAGCGGCTCCTTTAAACACTGAACTAGTACACACTGCAGGTAGTGTGGCGCCCCTGAGGGTTCAGTCGCCACAGGGGTACTGCACCTCAGATAGAGGTGTGGTATCTCCTCTTCCAGATAAGGATGGAGCATCACCCAGGACCCCACTTCACACTCAACACTACACCACTCCTGTCCTGCAGGGGGCCTAAATGCACCAGGGTGCTGCCTCGTTCCGGGATAGAGGAGATGGGGGGGAACCAAAGATAGGGGGAACCTAGTAGTGGGTGAGGGTGGAGGAAACATTTACAGGAAGCACTTATAGAATAATTTATAATAGGAGGTCATCTTAAGTTCAAGGTCCTTTGATTGTGGTCTTCTGTCAGGGTCCAGCAAGAGTCTGTAGCTGGTTGAGGATTCACGGTCCTCGTTCTCAGGCCTTGAGACGAGGAGCGGGTCAGAGTTAACCAGTGTCTCTGCCAGGTCAGGGTCCCATTCTAAGAAGGCCTTGAAGGGGAGCAGAGGAGATAGGCTCCACAGGCAAATGGATCCCAGGGGGATACGGACGGAGCGGAGTCGCCACCTGTATTCTTCACTCCCGCCAAGCCAGAGGGATTCCTGCTGCAAGAGGGGTGACCGGCCCCCGATATCTGACTGTGTACTTCACGTCACTGTTGGAAAAGCCCAGCGGCTTAGTGGATCCCAGGGGGGGACACAAGCGGGAGGAAAAGGAGAAGGAGAAGGAGAGGAACACACCAATGGGGTCTTGACAGGTGCTCCTGATCTACCTGGGAAGTGCTGAACCCCCTTCCTGGTGGCCGCAGCGTGCCACGAGAAGCAGAGAGAAGCTTTGCAGCTGCTACGTCACCAAAGTGAGTAAAGCTTGGATGACTTCACTAACTGCCTCCGTTTGTTCATTCCTGTGCGGCACTGCACCCACCACTACTCTCCAGATCTAACACTGCCCTGAGGCCTACTCCGCCTGTGGAGAGTAGTACCAACCAAGCTGCCAGAACATCAGCCTCAGAGGACTATTGCAGCCCTGGTGGCCTTCACCAGAAACCACAGGTGGCGTAGTAGAACAACCACTCATCCAAAAGCTCATTTTTCATGTGACAGCCCTGGGCACGGACCGGGTCAAGGCCACAACTGCATCCCCACAACATCTGCAAGGCCCGGCTCCGAGTATCCCCCATATGCTCAGGGAGGGCGTCACAGTAGCCCTTACAAGGGCTTTTGTTTTATCAAGAGGCCTAAACACTCTCCCTAGCAGCTCAGCGATCTCTCCCTATGCTTGTAGAACGCAGGCTCAAGAAGCAATGTGCACAAAATGGTGGTGGCAGGGCTTAAATAGACCCTATGACACTGGGTGCCCAGCCAATCACAGTAATGCTGACGCGCCACCAGGGCCGTGGGGTACTCGCCAGCCGGGCCTCTGGTTGCTTGGGGGATATCACCGTGGCTGGCCCGGTCCGTAACCCAGGGCGGTCAGTAAAAAGGGGGAAAGATTTATAGGGGATTGGGAAAGTTCGTGACGCCACCTGTGGTGCCTGGTGAGGATCACCAGTGCTGCAACAGTCCTCTGAGGCAGATGTTAGCGCAGCTTGGGATGGGACGGCTCCCCACAGGTGGAGCAGGCCTCAGGGCAGTAAGGTGAGAGAGCGTGGGTTGTGCTGGGCGTTGTAGGGCAGGGGGAACAATGGCGCCGATGAAACAATGGACGGAGGCAGTACAGTGCAGTCATCTGAGGTTTTACTCACAATTCTTAAGACAGCCCACAGGTGCGCTATACAGGTGAAGGCCTGCCGCGTCACACTGCGTTCACCGGGCAGGGGTTCAATCCTTCCTCAGGCAGCTTGAGAATACCTGGCAGAACCCCACTTTCTCATGTTCCTATTTTGACCGTCTTCACACTGGGTCTTTCTCCCTCCTGCCCTGCTCTGCCCACTCTCAATCCTATTCGGGTGCTCTGAAGTCCCTCCTGTCTGTCGGAGTTACACAGACTTGCTTGACCATCAGGGGACTAAAATGCGGCTACGATCCCTCTGTCTTCTGACAGATGCGGGGCGTACGGGTGCTGTCCTGCACGCGCCGTACCCCCTAGGATCATTTCTTAGAACGGAGCCTACTCCCTGCTCCCCTCCAGGGCCTCTAGAACAGGCCTTACTTGTGGAGCAGAGCTCCTAATGAGACTCTGCTACCGGACTGTTCTTCTGAACTGTCCCGAGCTGTTCTTCTGAACTGCTCTCCAGAACTATCTAACCACCACCCTAAGATGGCTTCCCTATTTTATACTCCTACCAAAGTGCTCCCTCTAACTACTTCCTCCACCCTCACCCACTACTGGTTCCCCCTACCTCTGGGTTCCCCCCGCTCCAGCCAGGGTCAGGGCTCAGCAGCTGCACTCTGCATGTTGCCCCTCCAGCTGGCCTGGAGCAGTGTAGTGTTGGATGCAGGTGTTTGGGGTTCCGTGCAGCACTCCCTCCTTACCTGAGAGAAGGGGATACCACACCTCTGGGAGAGGTGCAGTATCTCTGTGGCGACTGAAGCCTCAGGGGCGCCACAATGCCACAATCAAGATGTCTGCGGCATTACTGTGATTGGTTAAGAAGCCCAGCATGTTTAGAGGCTGCAAAGGAGGCGCCAAAACTGTAGGGCGGGACATCCGAATATAGCGAGGCGAGTACACAAATACTCGCAATATAGCGAGTAACCCTAATACCGTACTATCCGTGCAAATAGCGAATAGTAAAAAATACACTCGCTCATCACTAGTCATAGCGCATGCGCAGTGAAGCTGGTAATCACACAGCCTCACTGCACAGGCGGCCAGACATCTACAAGTGCGCATGCGCCCCACAATATCAGCGCTTGCCGGGAGCAGTATTCAAATACATGGTCGGCGCCAGCAGTGAGAGAATGCTGCGCCCGCCCATGACTGAATATGAGAATCACACCCCTATGACTGAATGAGCATGTAGGATCTAAGTATATTTAAGATTATAAAATCATTATAGCTGCACCAATTTTAATGGAAAAAGCTTGTTAGTGATGCACATTGCATTACTAACAATGCTATGGGGCCAGTGTAGAGGGTAGCAAGGACGTGACAGGTTCCCTTTAAAGGAAATCTCTCACCCCCCAAAAAAAATTTTTCAATGTTTTATTTAAAAAAAAAATACTTTTTTATTGGTATAAAATGTGGCTAATAATTTAAAAAAGTGTTGGTATTTTCAACTTTTAAACAGCAGAGGGAGCAGATGCTAAAATTTGTCATGAAAACCTAGTGCATTGCTAGCTTACATTACAATGGCAGTAAAAGTGGGCGGGGTCTGCTCACAGGTGTGATGTCCTCTCTCCTATGCGCATTTGCAAAAGGATAAGGGAGAATGAAGCTTAGGATCACAGTGCAGAGATATTTTGTTGGTGACTGCAAAATGATACTGACATGTGGGCAACTGGCAGCGCCAATTCTGTTACTTTGCGCTGCTCCCTGTATCACACATGATAGGATTAGATACACAGACTGTCACACATGATAGGATTAAATACACAGACTGTCACACATGATAGGATTAAATACACAGACTGTCACACATGATAGGATTAGATACACAGACTGTCACACATGATAGGATTAAATACACAGACTGTCACACATGATAGGATTAGATACACAGACTGTCACACATGATAGGATTAGATACACAGACTGTCACACATGATAGGATTAGATACACAGACTGTCACACATGATAGGATTAGATACACAGACTGTCACACATGATAGTATTAAATACACAGACTGTCACACATGATAGGATTAGATACACAGACTGTCACACATGATAGTATTAAATACACAGACTGTCACACATGATAGGATTAGATACACAGACTGTCACACATGATAGGATTAGATACACAGACTGTCACACATGATAGGATTAGATACACAGACTGTCACACATGATAGGATTAGATACACAGACTGTCACACATGATAGGATTAAATACACAGACTGTCACACATGATAGGATTAGATACACAGACTGTCACACATGATAGGATTAGATACACAGACTGTCACACATGATAGGATTAGATACACGGACTGTCACACATGATAGGATTAGATACACAGACTGTCACACATGATAGTATTAAATACACAGACTGTCACACATGATAGGATTAGATACACAGACTGTCACACATGATAGGATTAGATACACAGACTGTCACGCATGATTGGATTAGATACATGGACTGTAACACATGATAGTATTAAATACACAGACTGTCACACATGATAGGATTAGATACACAGACTGTCACACATGATAGGATTAGATACACAGACTGTCACACATGATAGGATTAGATACACAGACTGTCACACATGATAGGATTAGATACACAGACTGTCACACATGATAGTATTAAATACACAGACTGTCACACATGATAGGATTAGATACACAGACTGTCACACATGATAGGATTAGATACACAGACTGTCACACATGATAGTATTAAATACAGACTGTCACACATGATAGGATTAGATACACAGACTGTCACACATGATAGGATTAGATACACAGACTGTCACACATGATTGGATTAAATACACAGACTGTCACACATGATAGGATTAGATACACAGACTGTCACACATGATAGGATTAGATACACAGACTGTCACACATGATAGGATTAGATACACAGACTGTCACACATGATATTATTAAATACACAGACTGTCACACATGATAGGATTAGATACACAGACTGTCACACATGATAGGATTAGATACACAGACTGTCACACATGATAGGATTAGATACACAGACTGTCACACATGATAGGATTAGATACACGGACTGTCACACATGATAGGATTAGATACACAGACTGTCACACATGATAGGATTAGATACACAGACTGTCACACATGATAGGATTAGATACACAGACTGTCACACATGATAGGGTTAGATACACAGACTGTCACACATGATAGTATTAAATACACAGACTGTCACACATGATAGGATTAGATACACAGACTGTCACACATGATAGGATTAGATACACAGACTGTCACACATGATAGGATTAGATACACGGACTGTAACACATGATAGGATTAGATACACAGACTGTCACACATGATAGTATTAAATACACAGACTGTCACACATGATAGGATTAGATACACAGACTGTCACACATGATAGGATTAGATACACAGACTGTCACACATGATAGGATTAGATACACAGACTGTCACACATGATAGGATTAGATACACAGACTGTCACACATGATAGAATTAGATACACAGACTGTCACACATGATAGTATTAAATACACAGACTGTCACACATGATAGGATTAGATACACAGACTGTCACACATGATAGGATTAGATACACAGACTGTCACACATGATAGGATTAGATACACGGACTGTAACACATGATAGGATTAGATACACAGACTGTCACACATGATAGTATTAAATACACAGACTGTCACACATGATAGGATTAGATACACAGACTGTCACACATGATAGGATTAGATACACAGACTGTCACACATGATAGGATTAGATACACAGACTGTCACACATGATAGGATTAGATACACAGACTGTCACACATGATAGGATTAGATACACAGACTGTCACACATGATAGTATTAAATACACAGACTGTCACACATGATAGGATTAGATACACAGACTGTCACACATGAAAGGATTAGATACACAGACTGTCACACATGATAGGATTAGATACACAGACTGTCACACATGATAGGATTAGATACACAGACTGTCACACATGATAGGATTAAATACACAGACTGTCACACATGATAGGATTAGATACACAGACTGTCACACATGATAGGATTAGATACACAGACTGTCACACATGATAGGATTAGATACACGGACTGTCACACATGATAGGATTAGATACACAGACTGTCACACATGATAGTATTAAATACACAGACTGTCACACATGATAGGATTAGATACACAGACTGTCACACATGATAGGATTAGATACACAGACTGTCACGCATGATTGGATTAGATACATGGACTGTAACACATGATAGTATTAAATACACAGACTGTCACACATGATAGGATTAGATACACAGACTGTCACACATGATAGGATTAGATACACAGACTGTCACACATGATAGGATTAGATACACAGACTGTCACACATGATAGGATTAGATACACAGACTGTCACACATGATAGTATTAAATACACAGACTGTCACACATGATAGGATTAGATACACAGACTGTCACACATGATAGGATTAGATACACAGACTGTCACACATGATAGTATTAAATACACAGACTGTCACACATGATAGGATTAGATACACAGACTGTCACACATGATAGGATTAGATACACAGACTGTCACACATGATAGGATTAGATACACAGACTGTCACACATGATAGGATTAGATACACGGACTGTCACACATGATAGGATTAGATACACAGACTGTCACACATGATAGGATTAGATACACAGACTGTCACACATGATAGGATTAGATACACAGACTGTCACACATGATAGGGTTAGATACACAGACTGTCACACATGATAGTATTAAATACACAGACTGTCACACATGATAGGATTAGATACACAGACTGTCACACATGATAGGATTAGATACACAGACTGTCACACATGATAGGATTAGATACACGGACTGTAACACATGATAGGATTAGATACACAGACTGTCACACATGATAGTATTAAATACACAGACTGTCACACATGATAGGATTAGATACACAGACTGTCACACATGATAGGATTAGATACACAGACTGTCACACATGATAGGATTAGATACACAGACTGTCACACATGATAGAATTAGATACACAGACTGTCACACATGATAGTATTAAATACACAGACTGTCACACATGATAGGATTAGATACACAGACTGTCACACATGATAGGATTAGATACACAGACTGTCACACATGATAGGATTAGATACACGGACTGTAACACATGATAGGATTAGATACACAGACTGTCACACATGATAGTATTAAATACACAGACTGTCACACATGATAGGATTAGATACACAGACTGTCACACATGATAGGATTAGATACACAGACTGTCACACATGATAGGATTAGATACACAGACTGTCACACATGATAGGATTAGATACACAGACTGTCACACATGATAGTATTAAATACACAGACTGTCACACATGATAGGATTAGATACACAGACTGTCACACATGATAGGATTAGATACACAGACTGTCACACATGATAGGATTAGATACACGGACTGTAACACATGATAGGATTAGATACACAGACTGTCACACATGATAGTATTAAATACACAGACTGTCACACATGATAGGATTAGATACACAGACTGTCACACATGATAGGATTAGATACACAGACTGTCACACATGATAGGATTAGATACACAGACTGTCACACATGATAGGATTAGATGCACAGACTGTCACACTTGATAGGATTAGATACACAGACTGTCACACATGATAGGATTAGATACATGGACTGTAACACACATGATAGGATTTGATAAATGGCTCATCAGACTGTATCACATGATAGGATTAGATACTTGGCTCATCAGACTGTATCACATGATAGGATTAGATACATGACTCAACAGATTATTACACATGATAGAATTAGGTACATGGACAGTATCACAAATGATAAGATACACAGCTCCAATATTGTGTAATACAGGCTGCTGAGCCATGTATCTTATTTTATCATTTATTATACGGTCCATGTATCTAATCCTACAATTTGTGATAGACTGCTGATCTGTGTATCTAATCACTGCCATGTGATTAGATACATGGTTCAGCAGATTATCATGTGATAGGATTAGATACATGGCTCAGCAGACAATCACATATGAAAGGATTAGATATCTGGCTCAGTGTACTGGATCACACATAATAGGATTTGAAACGCGGTTTATTGCCTTACCAGTTGGTCGCCATTTTGCTTAAGCAAATTATTAAATATCTGCGTTTTGGTGAATGAGGATTTTTGTGCTATTCAAGTAGAATTCTGTTTCACTCGAATATACTGTATTTTCTCATCTTTATTTATGATGCTATGACTAAGAACCTGATAAGATAAATTGAAACCCATAAGACTGCTTTCTGAGATAAATAATTTAACTTGTATTTCTAAGAATCAAATTTATTTCTTTCATTTTTTTTTTCTTGACGAGGGCTGAATAGTTTATCTTTCATGAATATCCAATATTTTCTTTTTATATGACATCACAAAGGAACATTTACTGATATTAATCTGTTATCACTTAACCCACTGTCTCTGCTCGGGATTCCATTTGCACTGTTGCTGCCTTTTCCACTTACTTCATGTGCACATAAAACACATAAAAGATCATATATCTCCTATTTGTGCTCAAGCATCATACACAATAAAATATAATTTATCACCTACACAAATTGAGTCACAGATGTGGATAATGAAAGAATAACGCTTGGATATTATATGACTTCTCTTCTAATGCCACTTGGACAAGGAAACCATTGATCACTATAGACACACTTCTTCGGAAAGAGATCTAGTCCTCGATAAAGAAGAATAATTGGTAAATTACGTATCTACCCATGTTAGACTTGCTTAACACATTATAATAGAAAATATCCAATCCCCTTAAATCTGTACAAGAGGAATCAAAACGAATCACTGCTAAGCTTCTATAATAAGTATGTTGCAGGAAAGGCTTCTGGCTTGCTACTTTTGTCTTTGGTAGAGGAATGCTTGCTCTGTCTCTTGGCTTTAAATTTAAGCTTTGTGCGGCTGCAACATTTTACTATAAAAGGAGGTACAAATGAAGAGTCAAAGGGCTCTCTGAGACATTTACTGGATGCAATTGCAGTAACTAGCTCAGCTTTGATAGAACATTGTGCAGACTTTTATTTGACTTTTATTGTGGTTATGTTACAGTCATTCCATGAATACCTTTCCTACAGAGTTGATTCTCCTTGTAGTTATGATCCAGGCACTAAATGTGCAAATTGCCTCTATAGAGAGGAAGAGGACTAGAACTCTAGCGCCACCTATTGGAAGCAGAAATCCTAAAAGTTAATATCAACTCTTTAATCAGCCTTGCAACATGACTTGGAATAAAAGTCAAACCAGAATCTCAATTTGCAGACAAGTGTTTTGATGTGTTGCCCCTCTTAAGTGCAAAGTATGAGATCTCATTTGGCTAGGTGAGAGGCTCTGGACTGGGGCCTAAGCAGTGATGTTTCTCGTTGTGGAGAGTAACAAGCCAAGCTTTGCATGTCAGAGTAAGGAGACTTATAAGTCATGCATGTCCCTCTGGAAAATTAAATGTGCAAATTATCTCTTCAAAGAGGAAGAGGACTAGAACTCTAGCGCCACCTATTTGAAGCAGCGATTCTAAAAGTCAATATTGACTTTTTAACAAGTCTCGCAATGTGACTTAGGATAAAAACCAAACCAGAATCTCAATTTGTAGACATGGTGTTCCAGGGTGTTGCCCCTCATCAGTGCAAAGTATGAGATCTGATTTGGCTAGGAGCTTCCAATAGGTGGCACTAGAGTTCTATTTCTATTCCACTCTGAAGAGACAATTTGCATATTTAATTTCTCAGAGAACTATGCATGGCTTATAATCCTCCTCACTCTGACATGTCAGGCTTGCCTTGTCACTAGTGGTGAGCAAATATGTTTGAAATCCAATCTCCAAACTTAAATTCGACACGAATGTGGCACATTCAGATTTGTGATAGGAAAGGCAAGCAAAATTTGTTAAATTCTGGAAAATCTGTAAAGTTCTGAAAATTTGAGTGGTTTCATGATTGCGGGACAACTACAGCGTTATTTACAGTATTGCTAGCATAGGGCTTGTGTATGATGAGCGGGAAGACGAGGCAGATGAGTGGAGGACTGATGATAGCTCAGAACAGGTCAGATCAGCGGCGCGCTGTTTTTTTATTTTTTTTTCCTGTAGGTGGTAACTTTAAGTCAGAAAAACGTGGCTATCCAATCAGAGCGCAGGAAGCATCCAGTGTCCCACACACAAGGGCTTCTGCAACTGGCTGCTGAAATCACATGTCCTCTCCATATGAAAAGCGGCCATGTTCCCTCAGCGCCATTTTATGCATGCCACTCGCGTTAGACGATGCTCCAGCACCCAGCTCCTGCGTAATGAGAGATATTAGTTAGATAGATGGGCGCTTCTGTGGAAATCAGATAGTGTAGATAAGTCCTGTGCTGTATACCTGTTCAATCGACCTTGCAGCATTTTTTTTGTGCAACTACTGAGATTCTGACAGAAAGAGCAGGTTCTATGGCTCAGAACAGTGCTGTGCACCGGTTGTACTGTCTGTGCTCCATGCAGACCTTCAATCTACTTTTGCACTTGCTAATGTGATAAAGCAAGCAAGCCCTGTAGGCCAGTGTTTGATTTTGTGGGGTTGAAAATCTGCAGAGCTTGTCAGTGCAGAGCTTCTGAGAGCAGAGCACAAAAACTTTGTTTTTTCATTTGCTAATGTGATAGTGCAAGCTGTGTTAGCCCAGTTTGTCATTTTTTTTGGTGGGTGAACTTCAGCTGTATGCACAGTAAGGCTGTGTGCACACGATGCGTTTTTAATGCGTTTCCGCAGAGTTTTTGCAGCTGCGGAAACGCATTAAAAACGCATGGTAGAAGGGCAGCAATGTTCCCCAATGATAATCCGCATGTGCTGTGCCCATGCTGTGGATTTTTTCGCAGCGTTTATGCTGCGCTCAAAAATCCGCAGCATGTCCATTAATTTTGCGGAAACGCGGCATTTTCGCCGCCATTGACTTGCATTAGACCGCATGAATTACGCATCACTGTATATGTAGATGCGTAATCCACGAGTTCTAATGTGCGGATGGTACCCGGGTGTGGAGGAGAGGAGAGTCTCATCCACACCCAGGTACTGCAAAGTGCCGGGAACCAAGCAGGAGCGGTGCGCGGGCCGACAGAAGGTAAGTATACATTTATTTTTTCTCCCCCTCTCAAGAGCCCCATAGCAGCTGCAAAGTTTATGCTATCATGAACTCTCCTGATGGAGAAGCCAGGGACCACCCGAGGATTCTCTGGTGGGCCCGTCCAACCCTACCGAGAAGAAGCCTTGGATAAGAAAAGTGTGTGGGAAGGTTCCTGGACACTCTATGGCTGCTTTTTACTGAGGGGGAAACCCATGCAATCACGGGGAGAACATACAAAATCCTTGCAGATGTTGTCCTTGGTGGGATTTGAACCCATGACCCCAGTGCTGCAAGGCTTCAGTGCTAACCACTAAGTCACTGTGCTGCCCTCTCTATTCTTCCTCTCATATCTAACATGCTGGAGAAATGTGCACCTACTGCCACTCAGTATCTTCAGCTCCTTTGTGAGAAATAATGTATTTGGGTAGCCACTCAGTCTACCAAATAAAATTGTGGATGGATTCGCTACTGGTACTGGGGGCACTGCTAAGACCATGGTGTCATGCCATAGTTCACTGGAAATAATCCAGGCTGGTTGGAGCCAAGCTGATTACCATATAAACGTACCAGCAGCAAGCTAAGGAGATGATGGCCTCTATAATCATCACGACCTCACCTTGGCACTATGAACTCTCCTGAAGGAGAAGCCAGAGCCTACCGGAGGAGTCTCCGGTACTCTGGTGGGCCCGTCCGACCCTGCCGAGAAGCAGCCTTAGCTAAGAAAAGTGTGTGCGTAGGTTACTGGACACTCTATGGCTGTTTGTTTTACTGTGGACTGGCTCCATACTGTCCCTGGCTAAAATCACTTGTCCATGTGTTTGTGGTTAGGCAGTCCTTCCTACTTAAGAGCACTGGGGAGGGCACGGGTAATGTTCTGAGACAGGAGCTTGTGGAAGGCAGAAACGATACCGGGAGAAATAGTGGCAGCTGGGGACCGAGTATGGACACCCGGCTGCCATCGCCATGAGGTTGTGGAAAGCTTCCGCCTCCATGAGCCTAAAAGGAAACATTTCAACTTCAAGCAGTCAAGAAATGTGGCAGTTTAGTATTGCGGCCTGTGGGTGGGTGGTTGGCTACATACTTGCGCTTGCATTCCAAGGACTGTGGTAGGGACAACTGAATGCTGCAAAGGGACAAGGACGTGGACGGTGATGGTTGCAAGTCTGCAATGACAGGTGCAGGGCCGGAGGTATCTTTGCATGCGCCATGGACAGGGGATTGGTGTGCACACACAAGAGCGGAAGAGGCAATGGTGTCACCTGCAGACACTGTTTCTGGACCTTGATGTTTGGCCCAGCTAGTCGGGTGCTTTGCTGTCATGTGCCTGAGCATGCTGGTGGTGGTCAGGCTGGTTGTTTTGGTGCTCTTGCTAATGCTGGCCTGGCAGGTGTTGCAAATAGCCTTTTTGGAGTTATCTGAACAGTGTTTTTCTACTGTCAACTTCTGTCTTGTTGGTGTTCCGAGGAGCAGTTGCCCGCCTTGTGTCTGTGGCCACCACACTGTTTGTTCCTGCCTGTTGCCGTGCTACACCTCCCTCCCCCTGTGTGCTGGTGTTCTAGATCTGTATATCCTCCTGCTAGGTTGGGTGAGTTACTATATCATCCACCACCTCATCTTCCACTTCCGCACCCTGGTAATCCTCCTGACTTTCTGGCAATTGTGTCTCATCATCATGATCATCCACCTCTTGCGACAGTAATTGCACTTTCCCACCGTTGCCTTTGTGTGACTGTGGCTGCTCCAGTATTTGGACATTGCTATATGTGTTTTCCTCTTGACTCGCTTGAAGCTGGGCGGGCGAGAGGCCCGAATCTACAATTGGAAAAGTGAACAGCTCTTCTGAGTGTCCAAGTGTGGGATCAGTTATCGCCGGGCACTCGGCATGGTGGGAAGAAGGAGGATCAGGGTGAGGAATATGCGGTCCAGACTCACGGCTACTGAGACTTGACCGTGTGGAAAATGCAAAAGGTAAAAGCTGGTGATAAAAAGCGCTAAGGCATATAAAATTCAGCAATTATTACCTTTATTAAAGTACTTGTAAAAACACAACGCGTTTCGACGGCATGCAAGCCGTCTTCATCAGGTGATACAAGGAAATTACCTCAGGAATGTTATATAGGATCAAAAAACAAACCGATTGGACCGCTCATTAATGACATAATAACAATCAGTAATTTAACCCCCTACTATTGTTTGCAAGCCAGCGTGTGAAAACACAAACCAGCATATAGGATACCTTGAATCATAGTATATTTCACAAAAAACAAACAAAACAAAAACACCTTTTGCATTTTTCGCATCCCACCCCTTTGGGGTTACTGGTGAGCTGCTTTGGCTTACTTTTTAATTTTAGCTCATGGATTGTTTGCCCCTCATTTTGACATCCTAGTGCTTCTTACTACCAGCTTCAACATTTTTTTTACTTTTGACCGTGTGGAAGACAGGGTAGTGGTGGTGGAAAAGTGACTGGAAGCGTTATTTGCTATCCAACCAACAGCATTTAGCCACTGCTCTGGGTTAAATTGTGGTGTACTGCGGTACCCTTGCCAGTTTGGGTCAGTGACTTCATTGTCCACCACTTTGTCTTCCACTTTCACACCCTGGTCCTCCTCCTGACTTTCTTTCTATTGTGTCTCATCATTATCCACCTCTTGTGACAGTAATTGCACTTTCTCTCCGTTGCCTTTGTGTGACTGTGGCTGCTCCAATATTTGGGCATTGCTATACGTGTTCTCCTCTTGACTCGCTTGAAGCAGGCGGGGCGAGAGGACTGAATCTACAATTGGAAAAGTGAACAGCTCTGCTGAGTGTCCAAGTGTGGGATCAGTTGTCGCCGGTCATTCGGCATGGTGGGAGGAAGGAGGATCAGGGTACGGAATAAGCGGTCCAGACTCACGGCTACTGAGACTTGACCGTGTGGAAGACAGGGTGGTGGTGGTGGGGGAAAAGTGACTGGAAGCGTTATCTGCTATCCAACCAACAACTTTTTGACACTGCTCTGGGTTCAATAGTGGTGTACTGCGGTACCCTTGCCAGTTTGGGTCAGTGACTTCATTGTCCACCACTTCGTCTTCCACTTTCGCACCCTGGTCCTCTTCCTGACTTTCTGTCCATTGTGCATCATCATTATCCACCTCTTGCGACAGTAATTGCACTTTCCCACCCTCACCTTCGGGTGACGTTGGCTGCTCAAATTGCTACATGCGATCTTCTGTTGCACTGCTTGAGGCTGGCTGGTCGAGAGGCCCAGATTTATCGATGGAAAAGTGAACAGCTCTTGGGGTAACCTTGAACTCTAATCTCTCCTTCAAATCACATATCCAAGCTCTTTCCACTTCCGAGTGGACTGAACCAGAGGCCAGAATCTACAAATGGAAAGATGAACCAAACAGCTCTTCTGAGTGTCTAAGTGTGGGACCAGTTGTCTTAAGGCACTCGGAATAATGGGTGGAAGGAGGATCAGGATGAGGAAGATGCCGACTCCAAGTAAAAAAAAATGTCCCGGATCCGCACATTCCTTAACCACAAATCTAAAAAAACACTAGTGCACGCCCTCATCATCTCCCTTTTGACGACTGCAACCTCCTGCTCTATGGCCTCCCTTATAATACTCTCACATTCCTCCAATCTATCCTAAGCCCAATTAATCCACCTGTCTCCTCGCTATTCCCTGACCTCTCCTCTGTCAATCCCTTCACTGGCTTCATATTGCCCAGAGACTCCAGTTCAAAATCCTAACCTTGGCATGCAAAGCCATCCACAACCTGTCTCCTCCATACATCTGTGATCTAGTCTCTCGGTATTTTTCTGCACGCAACCTCCGATCCTCACAAGATCCCTTCTCTACTCCTCTCTTATCTCCTCTTCCCACAATCGCATAAAAGATTTCTCCCATGTATCCCCCCTTCTCTGGAACTCTCTACCCCACCATTTCTGACTCTCGCCTACTGTGGAAACCTTCAAAAAGCACCTGAAGACCCACCTCTTGTGACATGCGTATAAACTGCAGTAACCCTAGCTCCACCATACCGCTGAATGACCTGCTCTATCCTCACCTACTGTATCCTCACCCATCCCATGTAGACTGTGAGCCCTCGTGGGCAGAGTCCTCTCCTCTCCTGTACCAGTCGCTGTCACATTTTTGTTAAAGATTATTGTTTTTGCAATGTATACCCATTTTTCACATGTAAAGCACCACTGAATAAATGGTGATAAGGTAATAATAATAATGTGGTCCAGACTCACATCTACTGAGACTGGACCATGTAGAACTCAGAGTGGTGGTGGTGGCAAACTTACTGGAAGCTTTATCTGCTATCCAACCAACAACCTTTTCACACTGTTCTGGCTTCAATAGTGGTATTCCGTGGCCCCCTAGAAATTGGGACAGGAAGATAGTTCGATATGACGTGAGTGTTTGTTGTGCTCCCTCAGCAGGCACAGTTTCATCTTGTCCACGGCCTCTGCATGCACTTTCACCATCACCATAATATCCACTTCCCCGTCTCTTGACACACACCTTGCCCATTTTAAATGGAGTTTAACATTTGCCACATTGCCAAAAATGTCTGTATTATTACCGCAGTAATATAGGATCACGTCTAATGAGATGACCTCAGTTTTAGGCAGTGCCCTGGGGGTCTTCAGCTTCCATTTCAAGGTTTTCACGGTAAGCGACAGTCTGATGTGTTGGGTTACAGCATTATAACAGTAGGGGAGATCCACGAGACAAATCTGTCGAGAGCCTAAATCAGGTTAAGCTTCCAGGAGCTCAGAACTGAGCAGATTAACCCCTGCACCGATTAAAATGAAGGCAAAAAGCTTCTTTCTAATGACTGCAGGAGTGGGAGGAATCAGACGCTGCAGACTTTTGGCTCCTCTCTGTCACGATAAACCTGTGACACCTTGCAAGCTTCAACACAATGTTCACAAGGTAGACAGCAGTGGTGGTTGGTCCCCTAGACAATGAGCTAACTCTTTTATAATGATAGAGGACAACATCTCCAAATAGTTTGTATGTTCTCTCCGTGTTTGTGGGGGTTTCCCCCAGGTTCTCCGGTTTACTCCTCAGTAAAAAAGCAGCCATACAGGAGTGTTCACAGTTGAAAAAATTAGGGCCTGACACCACTATTTCCATGGCCAACAGATTGGAGATGGTGGAGTTCCACCTCTTAGCTTTGTCATGTGTGGGAGGAAACAACCTTTTACGTGACCACAACTGTGAGACCAAGAGCTGGCTGCAGTGCTGAGAGAGGGCAGAGTACGGTGAAACGGATAAACTGCTGGACAGTGAGTGAGGTGCAGTGGGACATGTTATGGTGAATTTAGAAACATGTGGTGTGCTTGGTGAAACAAACACAGCATGCATGTCCGCTTCTGTTACAGCTGACGGGCTCTCACTCAGCCTGACTGGAGCGGGTAGAGAAGCAGTGGTTCTGTGGTTGGAGACCTTAGTGCCAATACTTGGCATGATAACTGAGGAGGAGGAAGAAGCAGCGGATGCGGTTGATGGGGCAGCTGATGGTTGTTGAGGGCTGATGGTCCGCTTTTTATCGCAGTGAGATTGCCAGAGTAACGTATGTTGATTGCCCATGTGAAGAGTCATGCATGTAGTAATCAAATTATTGCACTTTTTCCCTCTACTGAGATTTTTATCGTAAAATTTGCAGATAACATGAGCTGGCTCATCCTTTGCGATCTCAAAAGAGGCCCAGGCTAGGCAACCCTTGCCGCCTCTGCGAGCTGCAGACCCGTGACCGCTGCTGGTCGCTGCCACGGTTGTGTCTAAGGATCCAGTGTTCCTCGTGCTTGCATCACTCCATATCTGTGCCGTAGGGTCGGCTGCGTGGCTCTGGGTTCACACCAAGTAGGATCTTCAACCTCATCATCATCCAATACGTTATCCCATTTCTCGCCCTCAGAGTCACCATTCATCAAAATGTTAAGGAGTAGTGATGAGCGAGCACTAAAATGCTCCGGTACTCGTTGCTCGGGTCGAGCAAATTGGAATACTCCGGTGCTCGACCCGAGCAACGAACCCAATGTAAGTCCATGGGAAATTCGAACATTTTTCAGGCTGCTCCCCCCGGCGGTCTGCAGAGGGCCTAAAAATTGCCCAAATCGATGGGAACAGTGCTGAAATAACATAGGGACAGCATGGGGAAAACCCCTGGAAGCATCTCTGACTCCCAGATCACTGCTGTCAACAACGTTTTCATAGTATTACACCACTTATACTGACTCACAATAAAACATACAAAAACTAAACCAAAATGGATTTTCCTGGGAAGTATGCTGAGGAACATCCTTTCCAGGGTAATGACTTGTATATAAGGCAAAATAAATAACCAAAAACAAAAATACTCCTCCACACCTTAAGCTATGTTCACAAGTAGCGTTTTGATGCGTTTTTGCACTTTTGCATTGCCTTCAACCAAGACAAATGCATTCACCAGGAAATTTCATTTTAACATTTTACAACCTTATCTGGCCATGTGGTGCGTGACACATCATCAGACACATGCGTACAGTGCTGAAAAGTCATGAGAACAGCATGGGGAAGACCTCTGGAAGTATCTCTGACTCCCAGGTCACTGCCTAAAAGTGTGCCCATCATAAGTGATCCTTGGCGCATGCGAAGATGCCTCCCGCCATGAACCTGTCGTTGCAGACTTGCAACAATCACCGTCCACGTCTTTGTCCCACTGCAGCTTTCAGTTGTCCCTACCCCATTCTTTGGAATGCAAGGGCAAGTATGCAGGCAGCCACCCACCCACCCACAGGCTGCAATACTATACTGCCAAATTTTTGACAGCTGCTTGCACTTGAAATGTGGCCTTTTAGGTTCGTGGGGGTGGAAGCTTTTCATGACCTCATGCCGGCGGCAGCCGCGTGTCCATACTCGGACCCAGCTGCCACTATATTTCCCGGTATCGCCTCCGCATTCCATAAGCACGGGTCCCACAACATTACCCATGCCCTTACTGGGAAGGACCGCCTAACCACAAACACGTGGACAGGTGAATGTGGCCAGGGACGGTACGGAGCCAGTCCACAACTTTTTTTGCTGACAGTTGTATTTAGCTCTGTGAAAGGACTGGCAAAGATGGAAACCCTATCTACCCTGCATGTCATTTCTCACAGGAAGTCCTGTAATGCAGCTTGTTGCAGAAGCAATGGCAGCCCGTCCAACATCAACTCGCCCTTTTCGGTGGTGCTTTGACACACACACATCTTTCTTTGTGCATTTAATTTCATGAATACAGAGTTGGACAATGGCCTGTTCTGTAATATGGTTTGAGAAATAACATTCATAAGCCGATCCACATTAAAAAAACAGCCAAAGAGTGTCCGGGAACCTTCCCGCACACGTTTCTTAGCCAGGGCTGCTTTTCGGCAGGGTTGGACGGGCTCTCCAGAGAACCGGAGACTCCTCCGGCGGGCCCTGGCTTCTCCTTCAGGAGAGTTCATAGTGCTGAGGTAAGGCCATGATGATGATAGAGGCCACCATCTGCTTAGTTTTCTGTTACTTGGAATGCAAGTGCAAGTATGCAGCCAGCTACCCACCCACCCACAGGCCGCAACACTAAACTGCCAGATTTCTGGGCAGCTTTTTGCACTTGAAATATGGCCTTTTAAGCTCTTGGAGGCGGAAGCTTTTCACAACCTCATGCCGGCGGCGGCCGGGTGTCCATACTCGGTCCCTAGCCGCCACTATATTTCCCGGTATCGCCTCCGCCTTCCACAAGTACGGGTCCCACAATATTACCCGTGCCCTCCCTAGTGCACTTACTGGGAAGGGCCGCCTAACCACAAACATGTGGACAGGTGAATGTGGCCAGGGACGGTACGGAGCCAGTCCACAACTTTTCTTGCTGACAGCTGTATTTAGCTCAGTGAAAGGACTGGCATAGAGGGAAACCCTATCTACCCTGCGTGTCATTTCTCACAGGAAGTCCTGTAAAGCTGCTTTCACTTGAAATGTGGCCTTTTAGGCTCGTGGAGGTGGAAGCTTTTCACAACCACATGCCTCATGACTCGTGTCCATACTCGGTTACCCAGCCATCACTATTTCTCTCGGTGTTGTCTCCGTCTTCTAAAATCGCGGGTCCCTGAACATTACTGCAGGTACTTTTCTGTGGGTATTTGCTTGCCTCCTACCAGCCTGGAATATTTCCAGCAAACTATGGTATGACGCCATGGTATTTGCACTGCCCCCAGTACCAGTAGCGAAGCCATCCCCAATTTCCTTCTCAGGAATTTTTATTTGGTAGACTGAGTGGCTGCACAAATACATTTTCTCATAAAGGAGCTGAAGATAGAGTGGCAGTAGGTGCAAGTTTCTCCAGCATGTTAGATATTAGAGGGTGAATGGCAGCACATTGGATCAGTGGTTAGCACTGAAGCCTTGCAGTGCTGGGATCCTGGGTTCAAATCCCAGCAAGGACAACATCTGCAAGGACTTTGCATGTTCTCCCCGTGTTTGCGTGTGTTTCCTCCTCAGTAAAAAAGCAGCCATAGAGTGTCCGGGTACCTTTCCACACACTTTTCTTAGCCAGGACTGCTTCTCAGCAGGGTTGGACGGTCGCACCAGAGTATCCTCTGGTGTGCCTTGGCTTCTACCTCAGGAGAATTCATGATAGCTCTAACTTTGCAGCTGCTATGGGGCTCTTGAGCGGGGGAGAAAGGTTAGCCCTCAGAAGCAAATCCTCTGGTGGGCACAATGTTTTTCAATCTGAAACAGTTTCTCAGTGGGAGTTGTATTTCACCACAGCCATATTCCTTAGCTCGGTGAAAGGACTGGCATAGAGGGAAACCGTATCTACCCCGGCTGTCATTTCTCCGTCACCAGGTTCCGCCCATTGTCACACACGACCATGCCTGGCTGTATGTTCAGCGGTGAGAGCCACAGATCAGGCTGCTTTCAACAACTCTGCAGAGCTGGGCGGTTTGTCAATTAAGCATTAAGCATGTTATCTTCAGCACAGCCTGTTGCCGCTTGGCCAAGGCTGTACTGCAGTGCTGTCTGCTTGTGACTGATGTAATCATTTTGGAGATGGAGGAGGAGGTGCATGAGCTGAACAATGTGATTACATTGAGGTCAAATTGGTAACGCTGTTTTTTATACTAAAGAAAGATCCTATTGTTTTTTTCTTTTTACGTTATTTTTTAAGACAAATGCATTCACCGGGAAATGTCATTTTAACATTTTACAACCAATGTGGTGTGTGACACATCATCAGACACATCCTTTTTTATTTATGATGGAGGGACTCTGAAAGTCATAAAGCCTATTTTTATAGGGACATCAGATGGCCCTTACTCTTCTTAAAAGGCCAGCAGTTGGCCGTAGTTATTGTTAGAGAGCCATCAGCCGGCTATGCTTTGTTGTTCCCATTATTAACAAGTGGGTCTCCTATACTGTTATTGCATATCCAATGACTGCAAGGGATGCCAAAAATTTGAACGCAACCCAATACCCCTTTGAAGAGACATAGAGGACGGTCTCAGTAAAAAAAATGTTCCCATTATAAAGGAGCGGGTTTCCTATAGTGGTGATGCCCATGCTGTGACTGCAAGGGCTGCCAAAATTTGGGAAAAACCCCACTAAGAATTTAAAGACACATAGAGTAGGGCCACAGTAACAAGGTACGACATGTTCCCATTAGAAAGGAGACGGTCTGCTATACAGTTATAGGGTATGCAGTGAGTCCAACGGCTGACCAATTTTAGGAAAAACCCCACAAAGAATTGAAAGACACATAGAGCATGGCCACAGTAACAAGGTTCGACATGTTCCCATTAGAAAGGAGAGGGTCTGCTATACAGTTATAGGGTATGCAGCGAGTCCAATGGCTGACCAATTTTAGGAAAAACCCCACTAAGAATTTAAAGACACATAGAGCAGGGCCACAGTAACAAGGTTCATCATGTTCCCATTAGAAAGGAGAGGGTCTGCTATACAGTTATAGGGTATGCAGTGAGTCCAACGGCTGAACAATTTTAGGAAAAACCCCACTAAGAATTTAAAGACACATAGAGTAGGGCCACAGTAACAAGGTACGACATGTTCCCATTAGAAAGGAGACTGTCTGCTATACAGTTATAGGGTATGCAGTGAGTCCAACGGCTGACCAATTTTAGGAAAAACCCCACTAAGAATTTAAAGACACATAGAGCAGGGCCACAGTAACAAGGTTCGTCATGTTCCCTTTAGAAAGGAGAGGGTCTGCTATACAGTTATAGGGTATGCAGTGAGTCCAACGGCTGACCAATTTTAGGAAAAACCCCACTAAGAATTTAAAGACACACAGAGCAGGGCCACAGTAACAAGTACAACATTTTCCCATTAGAAAGGAAGAGGGTCTGCAATACAGTTATATGGTATGCAGTGAGTCCAACGGCTGACCAATTTTAGGAAAAACCCCACAAAGAATTTAAAGACACATAGAGCACGGCCACAGTAACAAGGTTCGACATGTTCCCATTAGAAAGTAGAGGGTCTGCTATACAGTTATAGGGTATGCAGTGAGTCCAACGGCTGAACAATTTTAGGAAAAACCCCACTAAGAATTAAAAGACACACAGAGCAGGGCCACAGTAACAAGTACAACATGTTCCCATTAGAAAGGAGAGGATCTGCTATACAGTTATAGGGTATGCAGTGAGTCCAACGGCTGAACAATTTTAGGAAAAACCCCACTAACAATTTAAAGACACACAGAGCAGGGCCACAGTGACAAGTACGACATGTTCCCATTTGAAAGGAGAGGGTCTGCTATACAGTTATAGGGTATGCAGTGAGTCCAATGGCTGACCAATTTTAGGAAAAAAACCACTAAGATATTAAAGACACACAGAGCAAGGCCACAGTAACGACAAATTCCCATTAGAAAGGAGAGAGTCTCCCATATTGTTGGCCTATGCAGTGAATGCAATGGCTACCAAAAATTTGGAGGCACTTCAATGCCCCTTGGAAGAGACGTGGAGGAGGGCCTCATAAAAATATGATCCCATTAGAAAGGAGCGGGCCTCCTATACTTGTAATGCCCATGCACTAAGTGTATGGGCTGACAAACATTTACCCCTGGGGGGTATACATGAACATACTGTATAAAATAATGTTTTCACGGGCATCATAAACACCCTTTAAAAAAATTATGTGGGTTTTGCATCACGGACCACGGTCACCCTGGTGATAAGGTGGAGGAGGATGAGGAGAAGGAGGAGGACAAGAGCAAATAGACAAAATCAGGAAGCGTATACCCATGTGTGGGTGTGAAAATGTGCATGGGAATACACATCCCAAGAAAAAACACTGAATTTGAGTTTATGTTACACTGCTATCATTCGGTGTTGTTGAGAAGTCTGGCCCAATCCAGCCCTTGTTCATTTTTATAAGAATCAGCCTGTCAGCATTTTCATTTGACAGGCGGATGCGCTTATCAGTTATAATTAGTGTTGAGCGAGCACTGAAATGCTCGGGTGCTCGAAGCTCGGGCCGAGCTTGCCGTGATACTCGGGTGCTCGACCCGAGCAACGAGCCCAATGTTAGTCTATGGGAGACCCGAGCATTTTTGCGGCGGCACCCCCGGCAGTCATTTAAAAGCCTAACAAGTGCCCAAAACGATAGTGACAGTGCTCAAATGACATGGGGACAGCATGGGGATCGCCCCAGGAAGCATTTCTGACCCCCAGGTAACTGCTGTTAACGTGGTCAGAGGTATTAAGCCACTTTTAAGGGCTCACAATAAAACGTTCAAAAACGAAACTGAAACTGCTTTCCTGTGAAATATGTTAAGGAAGTTCCTTTCCAGGGTAAAGACTAGAGATGAGCGTTGTTCTACTCGAACTGTTCGCCAATCTCAAATTCGAGCTGTTTTGGGCGGTGTTCGAGCCGTTCGGCGAACACGAACAATTTGAGAAAAATTCGGCTGTTCGAGGTTATGTTCGATAACTGTTCGTGCACCAAAATCATAACTGGATTTTTTTTCAGTAATGATGAAAATTAATGTTAATACGCAGTTTGAGTGTACAGCGGGGTGGGGGGAGGGGCAGGGGATGGATCTCTGCAGGAACAATGAAGATCTCCATTTTTTTTTCTCTTTCCCGCATTTGCAGTGGGGAGGTGCAATCTGTCAGCCTATCAGCAGCGCACACACGGAGCGAAGTGCTTTTTTTCACACAAGCAAGGGCATGTGTCATTGGCAGTGTATGTCACATGTCCTTGCCCTATAAGACCAAGCCATTTTCCCCGTCGCCACCATTTTCTCACTGCTGCAGCTGCGTGTTAGACGGCACCGCTGTTGCTGTGTGCGCTATACCTTGTTAATTTCAAGCCAATTTTCGCACAAATCTACAGATAGCTTGGGAGTAGGGAATAGTTGTGATTGCAGTCCTTTTAAGGACTAGGTTACAGCATTTCCTACGACTTTTATCAGGCAGGTTTGTGCTCTTAAATAGATAGATTGTGGGAGTAAAGACTAATTGTAATTGGAATCCTTTTCAGGACTAGGTTACATCAGTTCCTATCAGTTTTTGCCAGGCAGGTCTGTGCCAGTGCTGTGCAAGTTTTTTTCACAGCATTTGGCTGAATCTAGCAAAGCTAATCCTTTTTGGCCTATTGCAGAGTGTGTTAGTCAGTGGAGTAGCCTATCTGTGTTGCAAGATATACCACCTGTGTATAGAATACCAATTTTTTCACTGCACCTAGTGAAGTAAAATCTTTTGGGCATAGCATCATTCTATTAGTCCATCTATACTGACCTCCATCAGGTTGCAAATTGAATATAATTTTTTTCTGCATCTAGCTCTGAAAAAATATTGGGCTTCTAGCTGTGTGTGGGACTTGTTCTATTAATCCATCTATACAGACCTCCATCAGGTTGCAAACTGAATATATTTTTTTCTGCATCTACCTCTGAAAAAATATTGGGCTTCTAGCTGTGTGTGGGACTTGTTCTATTAATCCATCTATACAGACCTCCATCAGGTTGCAAACTGAATATATTTTTTTCTGCATCTACCTCTGAAAAAATATTGGGCTTCTAGCTGTGTGTGGGACTTGTTCTATTAATCCATCTATACAGACCTCCATCAGGTTGCAAACTGAATATATTTTTTTCTGCATCTACCTCTGAAAAAATAATGGGCTTCTAGCTGTGTGTGGGACTTGTTCTATTAATCCATCTATACAGACCTCCATCAGGTTGCAAACTGAATATATTTTTTTCTGCATCTACCTCTGAAAAAATATTGGGCTTCTAGCTGTGTGTGGGACTTGTTCTATTAATCCATCTATACAGACCTCCATCAGGTTGCAAACTGAATATATTTTTTTCTGCATCTACCTCTGAAAAAATATTGGGCTTCTAACTGTGTGTGGGACTTGTTGTATTAGGCCATCTATACTGACCACCATCAGGTTGCAAACTGAATATATTTTTTTCTGCATCTACCTCTGAAAAAATATTGGGCTTCTAGCTGTGTGTGGAACTTGTTGTATTAGTCCATCTATACTGACCTCCATCAGGTTGCAAACTGAATATATTTTTTTCTGCATCTACCTCTGAAAAAATATTGGGCTTCTAGCTGTGTGTGGGACTTGTTCTATTAATCCATCTATACAGACCTCCATCAGGTTGCAAACTGAATATATTTTTTTCTGCATCTAGCTCTGAAAAAATATTGGGCTTCTAGCTGTGTGTGGGACTTGTTCTATTAATCCATCTATACAGACCTCCATCAGGTTGCAAACTGAATATATTTTTTTCTGCATCTACCTCTGAAAAAATATTGGGCTTCTAGCTGTGTGTGGGACTTGTTCTATTAATCCATCTATACAGACCTCCATCAGGTTGCAAACTGAATATATTTTTTTCTGCATCTACCTCTGAAAAAATATTGGGCTTCTAGCTGTGTGTGGGACTTGTTGTATTAGTCCATCTATACTGACCTCCATCAGGTTGCAAACTGAATAGATTTTTTTCTGCATCTACCTCTGAAAAAATATTGGGCTTCTAGCTGTGTGTGGGACTTGTTGTATTAGTCCATCTATACTGACCTCCATCAGGTTGCAAACTGAATAGATTTTTTTCTGCATCTACCTCTGAAAAAATATTGGGCTTCTAGCTGTGTGTGGGACTTGTTCTATTAATCCATCTATACAGACCTCCATCAGGTTGCAAACTGAATATATTTTTTTCTGCATCTAGCTCTGAAAAAATATTGGGCTTCTAGCTGTGTGTGGGACTTGTTCTATTAATCCATCTATACAGACCTCCATCAGGTTGCAAACTGAATATATTTTTTTCTGCATCTAGCTCTGAAAAAATATTGGGCTTCTAGCTGTGTGTGGGACTTGTTCTATTAATCCATCTATACAGACCTCCATCAGGTTGCAAACTGAATATATTTTTTTCTGCATCTACCTCTGAAAAAATATTGGGCTTCTAGCTGTGTGTGGGACTTGTTCTATTAATCCAACTATACAGACCTCCATCAGGTTGCAAACTGAATATATTTTTTTCTGCATCTACCTCTGAAAAAATATTGGGCTTCTAGCTGTGTGTGGGACTTGTTCTATTAATCCATCTATACAGACCTCCATCAGGTTGCAAACTGAATATATTTTTTTCTGCATCTAGCTCTGAAAAAATATTGGGCTTCTAGCTGTGTGTGGGACTTGTTCTATTAATCCATCTATACAGACCTCCATCAGGTTGCAAACTGAATATATTTTTTTCTGCATCTAGCTCTGAAAAAATATTGGGCTTCTAGCTGTGTGTGGGACTTGTTCTATTAATCCATCTATACAGACCTCCATCAGGTTGCAAACTGAATATATTTTTTTCTGCATCTACCTCTGAAAAAATATTGGGCTTCTAGCTGTGTGTGGGACTTGTTCTATTAATCCAACTATACAGACCTCCATCAGGTTGCAAACTGAATATATTTTTTTCTGCATCTACCTCTGAAAAAATATTGGGCTTCTAGCTGTGTGTGGGACTTGTTGTATTAGTCCATCTATACTGACCTCCATCAGGTTGCAAACTGAATATATTTTTTTCTGCATCTACCTCTGAAAAAATATTGGGCTTCTAGCTTTGTGTGGGACTTGTTCTATTAATCCATCTATACAGACCTCCATCAGGTTGCAAATTGAATATAATTTTTTTCTGCATCTAACCCAGCCAATAGTTTTGGCCTAATACCACAGTTTGGCCACTCAGCTCTGCTCGGTTCCCATCCATTGTTTTTTTGTGCAAACAACTCTAGAGTTGTGAATTAGTTAACCACCAAAATTAGTGGAAAAAGGCCTGCTGCTGGTGGAAAGGGGAATAGGCGTGTTGGGAAGGGGAAAAAAGGTTGTGTCCGTGGGGTAGGTGTTAAAGCAACAGTAACATCTGCAGAAGAAAGACCATCTTCCAGCCAAACTAAAATGTCTACTTCTTTTCGCGGACAATGTGATAAGATCCCTTTCTTACGGCCACGCCAATCGCTACAAATTCCAGATGAGGCACAAAAACAGCAGGTGCTTCAACGGATATCAAGTGCTCTTTTAAGTGGGCTCTCCTCCACATCAACTTCAACATCACAAATACTCCAGTCCTCAAACGTGTCACCCAAATCGCACTTGCTTCCTCACAGCTCCCAAATCTCCAGCTGCCCGTCTGAGTATGAGGTAGAACAGATGGTTGAGTCTGCAGAGCTGTTTACTCATACTATAGCCTGGGAATCAGAGGTCGACTCCAGCGCTTCTGTGAATCCAGACGAGGAAATGATCTGCACTGATGCCCAGAATCTTTATGAGTCGGATCCAGGACCAGACGCAGAAGGTTCTGACCATAATGTAGACCCTCATTCCCAAACTGTAACTCCTGTTGGTGGAGACAATGAGGAAGACGATGATAAGACTCAAATACCTGATTGGAGCGACAACTTTAGTTTTTTGTCAGGGCAGGAACAGGTTGGCTCTGAGGACGACGGGTGTGATAACGCACAGGGTGATGATGATGAGGTTGGAGATCCCACTTACTGTCAACCCACAGTCAGCCAAGAGATGAGGTCAGCAGAGGAGGTGGAGGAAGATGCTAGTGACGACGAGGTCAGGTTGCGCCTTCCTGGACAGAGACGTCGTACTGGAAGCACGTCAACAACTGCATCCTCAAACACAACTCTGCCTCTCACCACAAGTCGTGGTGGCTCTTCAGGTCGCATGGGTGCTAAGCCTTGCATAGCCTGGGCATTTTTTCAGATCGATAAAGATGACCCAACTCGTGTTCTCTGTATCATTTGTCAGCAAAAGCTAAGTAGAGGCCAAAAAATACATAGTTTGAGTACTTCATGCATGAACCGGCACATGGACATGAAGCATAAGTTGCAGTGGGAAGCTCAGTGTGCTACAATGCGGCCTAGCCGGCCGGGCCAACCACTGTCTGCCATATCTTGTGCATCCGCGGCCTCTTCATCCTCTGTGACTGGGGGGACAGCAGTCACACCTGTTTTGGGGCGCAGACCTGCCACCTCTTTACCCGCAACAGCCAGCGTGATTGGCAGGTCATCATTTTCTTTGGAGGTGGTAACACCAGCTGGTGTTGAGCGCTGTCCGACATCGATAGCACCACCTTTGGATCAAGGCAACCTAACATGTCCGCCTGCATCTTCCTCACAGACCGGCAGTTTGACGGGGACACCCTTATCAACCCCGTCTAAGCACAATAGCCAGCCCTCGGTCCCTCAGATGTGGACAAGTAAAAGACCATTTCCTCCTAGCCATGAGAAAGCTAAGAGGTTGAATTTCACCATCTGCAAGCTCTTGGCTACAGAAATGCTGGCTTTCCGCCTGGTGGACACAGAGGATTTTCGAGACCTTATGTCCGTCGCAGTGCCCCAGTACCAGATGCCCAGTCGGCACTACTTCTCAAAGAAAGGTGTGCCTGCGCTCCACCAGCATGTCGCACACAACATCACCGCTTCTTTGAGAAACTCTGTGTGTGACAGGGTGCATTTCACCACAGACACTTGGACGAGTAGGCATGGACAGGGGCGTTACATGTCGCTGACTGGGCACTGGGTAAATATGGTGACAGCAGGACAAGGGGCTGCTGTCCAAGTCTTGCCGCCCCCACGAGTTGTGCGTCAATCCTCTTTATGTCAAAGTTCCTCACTGCTTCTGCCTCCTCAACCTCCTCTCGGTCTTCCACCTGCACCCAAAGCCTGTCTGGTCATGCCACAAGCTTTCTAACTGCGCAGAAGGGATCCTGCACACCTCTTTACTATGCTGGCAGTAGGGCTCAACGTCATCAGGCGGTTTTTACATTGAAATGTCTGGGAAATGTGAGTCACACAGCTGAGGAGTTGTGGTCAGCTCTGGAGAACCAATTTCATGAATGGTTGTCTCCACTGGACCTGAAACCAGGGAAGGCCGTGTGCGACAATGCTGCAAACCTGGGTGCGGCCCTTCGCTGGGGCAATGTCACACACGTGCCTTGTATGGCTCACGTGTTGAACCTGGTTGTCCAGCAATTTTTAGCCCACTATCCCAGACTAGATGGCCTTCTGCAGAGGGCACGGTCGCTGTGTGCTCACTTCCGTCGTTCGCATCCCGCAGCTCAGCGACTTACATCTCTACAGAAGTCGTTGGGCCTGCCACTTCACCGGCTAAAATGCGATGTGCCTACCCGGTGGAATTCAACTCTGCACATGTTGCAGCGACTGTGGCAGCACCGACAAGCCCTGGTGCAATACGTTCTGACGTATAGCCTGGGCCAACGAGATTCAGAGGTGGGGCAAATCACGCTGGAGGAGTGGTCTCAGATGAGGGACCTATGCACCCTTCTGCACAGTTTTGAAATGGCGACGAAGATGTTTAGTGCTGACGATGCCATTATCAGCATGACTATTCCGGTGATTTACATGCTGGAGCACATGTTAAACAGAATTCGGAGTCAGGTGGTGGCACAAGAGGAGGTGGAGGAAGTAGAGGAGGAGGAGTTGTATGCGGAAGGGCTAACATCTGCAAGGTCCAGACGGTCGGCAGCACCAAGGCGGCAGGCATGTGAGGGTGTGGGAGATGATTTTACCAGGGCGCATGGTAGCAGCCAAACTAGTGAGGAAGGTGCAGGAGCCCAGGAAGAAGTGGAGGACGAACTGATGGAAGACTCATCAGATGAGGGAGACCTTGATCACATTTCTGTTGTGCGAGGTTGGGGGGAGAGGACAGAGGAAGGAAGCATGATTGTTACCTCGCCACCAACACAACAGGGACTTGGTGCTCCTGGATGCGCAACACACATGAGTGCCTTCTTGCTGCACTACCTGCAACATGACCCTCGAATTGTGAGAATTAGAAATAATCCTGACTACTGGGTTGCCACACTGTTAGATCCCCGGTACAAAAGTAAATTTGCAGAAATTATTCCTGCCATAGAAAGGGATGCACGCATGCAGGAGTATCAGCAGAGACTGTTGCAGAATCTTACATGTGCTTTTCCACAAAATACCAGTGGTGCACGTAGTGAATCTCACAGTTCCAACTTGCCAACCGTGGGACCGTCAAGTGTTCAGCACTCAAACCGTAGCAGAACCACAGTATCTGCTGGTAACATCAATTTTGCGGAATCATTTCACCACTTTTTTAGCCCATCCTTTGCAAGGCCACAGGAGACAAGAAGTCTGACACATAGTCAACGCCTAGAGACGATGGTACAGGAGTATCTCCAAGTAAACATTGAAGCCACGACTGTGTCACTGGACCCTTGCTCTTTTTGGGCTTCCAATCTGGATAAATGGCCGGAGCTAGCCACTTACGCCATGGAGATCTTGTCATGCCCCGCAGCCAGCGTTCTGTCTGAACGTGTGTTCAGCGCTGCTGGTGGTGTGCTGACAGATAAGCGCACGCGGCTCTCCACTGATAATGTAGACAGACTCACGTTCATAAAGATGAACAAATCATGGATCCGAAACGACTTTTCTACCCCTGTGTCATCCTGGGGAGAGTAAAAGCTTTATGATTGGTTAAAATCACCCTACCAACCGTTTTAAGCTTTCAAATTACTAATCATGTTTATCTTTATCTTGGCTGGAAAATAATTTGGGCTTTGTAGCAGTGTGCAGCACTGATCCTATTAGGCCATCTATACTAAAGCTTCACCAGATTTAAAATTAATAATAATTTTTAGCTGCATCTAGCCCAGAAAATAATTTTGGGGCTCCGAGATGCGCAAGACACATAAGTGCCTTCTTGCTGCACTACCTGCAGCATGACCCTCATATTGTCCGAATTCGAAGTAATCATGACTACTGGGTTGCCACACTCTTAGATCCCCCAAACTTTTCGATCAACCTTTTCATTTTAATAAAGACCAAAAAAATGGTCATTTTTGAAATTATAAGCATTAGCAGGTTGTTAGAAACTGAAATCAAACAGTTTTCAACTCAAAACTTTATTCTAGGTGATGTTACATTTTCACATAGGACCCCTTGTTCGAAAGGAGCTTCTGAACTCTCTTGTCCATTGAATTTGTCAGGTTTTGGATGGTTTCTGCTTCAATTGTTTTGCATGAGGACAGAATACCCTCCCAGAGCTGTTGCTTAGATGTGAACTGCCTCCCGCCATCATAGACACTCCTTTTAATGATGCTCCAAAGGTTCTGAATGGGGTAGAGGTCAGGGGAGCATGGGGGTCACACCATAAGTTTGTCCCCTTTTATGCCCATATCAGCCAGATATGCAGATGTTTTATGTGCAGCATGAGATGGTGCATTATCATGCAGAAAAATGATCTTGCTGTGAAATACATGGTTCTTCTTCTTGAACCATGGCAGGAAGTGCTGTTTGAGAAAATCCACATACATTATGGAGTTCATCTTTAGCGCCTTCAGGGATCCTAAAGGGGCCGACAATCTCTCTCCCCATGATTCCAGCCCAAAACATTACTCCACCTCCTCCTTGTTGGCGCTGTAGCCGTGTTTGCGTGGGGTGTCCATCAACCAGCCATCCTCCACTCCATCCACCTGGACCATCTAGCGCTGCACGGCACTCATCCGTGAACAAAACAGTTTTGAAATCAGTCTTCATGTAATGTTTGGCCCACTGGAGCCGTTTCTGCTTGTGTGAAGTGGATAGAGGAGGTCGACAGGATGGCGTATGCACAGCTGCAAACCTCTGAAGGACCCTGCATCTTGTTGTTCGGGGGACGTTGGAGGCACAAGCAGCTTCAAAAACTTGTCTGCTGCTATGACAAGGCTTTTTTGCCGCTGCTCTTTCAACCTGACGTAATTGCCTGTAGGAAAGAGTCCTCAATTTGCCCTTATCAGCACGCACACGTGTGTACTGTGAATCAGCTTCATACTTCTTGATTGCCAAGACACTTCATCCTGATCATCGCACAATGTTGATTGTAGTCATGCCTTGACCTAAACACTCCACAATTTGTTGCTTCTCAGCAGCCGACACATCCTTTTTCTTTCCCATTTTGGCAGAAAATGTAGGCTGCTTAATAATGTGAGACAGCCTTCTTAAGTAGTCTTGCCTTTCATTGGACACACCTGCCAAACTAATTAGCACAGGTGTCTGCAATTGCTTACAGTGATATAAAGAGCCCTGACACACATCACCATCAATGAGTTTAACTGACAAACAAACAAATTCTTCCCTTATCACTCCTAAACACTTTTTCATAATAATTTGGAACGCAGTGTACATGTGCTTTTCCACAAAACACCAGTGGTTCACGTAGTGAATCTTACAGTTCTAACTTGCCAACCGTGGTCTGTATGGAGTTGTTCAATAAAGGGCCCAAAATTAAGATAACATAGATGGGAGAGGTCTCTATGAATAGGAATTCCTAAGTATTTGATACCCTGTGAGGGCCAGGCAAAGGGAAAGTTGGACTGGATGGAATCCTATATGGATTTGGGGAGGGAGACATTGAGGGCCTCAGACTTCGCTGCATTGATTTTAAAATTTGACCATGTAACAAAGTGATCTATTTCAGCCATAACAGCATGGATGGATATATGTGATTGAGTGATATATACTAGGATATCATCAGCAAATAGAGAGCACTTGTACTCGGTGCCTCCCACCTCAATCCACCTAATATTGGGGTTATGGCGAATTGATGAGAGCAGGTGCTCCGTCACTAGGATTTATAAGAGAGGGGACAGAGGACATCCCTGCCTTGTCCCATTGGTGATTGTGAAAGGTGATGAAAATGTTCTGATGCACCCCCTGGGCCTTGGGACACCCGGAGCCGGACCCTTTTTTGGTGGATGCTGGTGGTTGTAGTCTTCGTGGCGGCGACCCGGTTCCGTGGCTCAGGGTGGTCAAACCAGTGGCGGAACTATTTATGTGGTTTTGATGTTTAAATGTCCGACTACGCCACCCGTGGATTGCGGTCAGAGTGAACCGCCGCTGCAGGGCAGACCGCTGAGGCTGGTGTTGTGGGTGCAGCAGAGCGTAGAATAACTCCCCACGGGAGGAGTATAGCCTCAGGGCAGTGTATGCGGAGGATGGGGGTGATGGTGCAGGGCAGCAGCAGTAACGACACGGAGTCAGTGATGCAGTCTAGGGCCTTTACTCACAGTTCTTATTATCCAGACCACGTCTGCAGGTAACGGCTGCCCACGTCGTACTGTGCTCACCAGGTGAGGGGCTCAGACAACTCCCAGATAACTTTGGAGCGCTTCACAGGACCCCCTTTGTGTGTCCTTTGTCTGGCCTTTCTTACCAACCCTTCTGTCCGGCTGCCTCGGGCCTCCTCTTGGTAAACTTGGCGCCAGTTTCCCTGACCCTATGTGGTGCCTTCCTAGCGGGTGTAGCGAGGGGCTGCGCCACATAAAATGTCACAGCCTCCGGTTTCTAGCTGAGGGTCGTTTCCTGCCTCCACTAGTTTCGGGGACCGGTCTCCCCCTTTGGCCTGACCACTCCATGCAGGTGGATTCGGGCGTGCGGTGGCGACTCGCCCGTCTGCACCCCTGGGATCCCTTCATTCCTCGTTCCTGGAGCCTTCTCCGCTCCTCTTCCTTCCTTCTCCCTCTTCCAGGCCTGGGCCTCTGTTACTAGGCCTGCCTCCGGAGCAGAGCTCATGCAGAGCCCCTGCTCCCTGCCACTTCTGCTCAGACTTCTCTGCACTGAACTAAGATGGTGCCCACCTTTTATACTCCCTTCTCAATGCACCCAGGAACTGCTTCCTCCCTGCTCCTGCACTACAGGGTTCCCCTTCCTCAGTGTTCCCTCCCCCCACTCCAGCCAGGGACAGGGACTGTCGTGCCCATCTCAGAGGCATATTGGTCGCCCTGCCCCACGGCAATGTGGTGTAATGCATGCAGGTGTCGGGTCCTGATCCACACTCCATCCTTACCTGAGAGTGAGATATCACACCTCTGGGTGAGGTGCAATACCTCTGTAGCAACCGAGCCCTCAGGGTGCTACAGTTCCATTTATCTTCAGCCTAGGTGACGTATTGTGATACAGGGCCGTGATTTGGGCTATAAAAGGGTCCCCTAGACCCCTACCCCAAGCTTTTTAAGAGAATCATATATGGCGTGCCAGGAGACTCTATGGAATGCTTTCTCAGCATCCAACGAGAGTATCTAATTACAAATTTTTAACTGCATCTAGCCCAGGAAATACTTTGTGCCTAGTAGCAGTGTCTGCTAGTCAGCGGATTATCCCGGCTGTTAAGCAAGCTACACCACCTGTAGTTTAGACACTTAATTTTTTCAAAGGAAATGCTTCGGGACCATGGGATACTCAGTGAAGAGCATCAGGAGGCACCCCAAGGCATAGGGGCTGGGACTGGCAGTAGGATGCCTTGCGGTGGACAGCCGAGCTCGATCCTTATAAAAGCTTTTTAACTGCAGAAGCTTTAGTGGACGCTACTGGAGCTGGAATTACGCGGCTGCTGGAATGAGACTTGCCCTCCAATAGATCCTTGTAAATGGATTTAAAGTGTATTCATTCAAATTAGAGAGACAATTTAAATTAAAAAGCTTAGAGCTGCCTCCACCACAGGGGGGCTCGCACGACCCACCAGCGGACAGGCACCAGTATTGGGAGAGGGGGGCTGGCCATCAGGGTTCACCGCGGCTCTGGCACAAACCCGGCGACACGGAGGTGGCACGGGCAGGAGCAGACTGGCCCTGTCGGCTTCTCACTTTTTGGATTTTAGAAGGGCATGACATGCCTATATCTGTGTCTCCCCCTCCTTTTACTCCTCCACCTCTTTTATTTTCGCATAACTATATGTACTTGTCACTTTTCCATGTGTTAGTTATGTCTTCTGAGCAGTTTGTCAGCTTTTGGACACCTTTGAAGGTGTTTTCTATGTGTTTCTATGTGTTTTTGTTTGCCTGCCATTGGTTTTAATGGTGTTCGAAGGTGTTCGACGAGCAGTTCGACGAACAGTTCGGCGAACACACGGGTGTTCGACGAACCGAACCGAACTCGAACACTACGGGGGTGGCTCAACACTAGTAAAGACTTGTGTATAAGGTAAAATAAATAACAAAAAAAAAATACTCCTCCACACCTTGGGCTATGTTCACAGGTAGCATTTTTTATGCATTTTTGCACTTTTGTATTGCTTTCAACCGTGACAAATGCAGGAAATGTCATTTTAACATTTTACAACATTATCTGGCCATGTGCTGTGTGACACATGCATACAGTGCTAAAAAGACATGGGAACAGCATGGAGAAGACCCCTGGGAGCAGCTCTGACACCCAGGTCACTGACTAAAAGTGTGCCCATCAGAAGATGCGAGCTTGTAACTATCCCCGTGCAAGTCCTTCTCCCTGAGCAGTGTTCAATTGTACCTCCCCCATTCCTTGCAATGCAAGTTCAAGCATGTAATCTGCCACCCACCCACCCCCAGGCTGCAATACCATACTGCTTGCACATGAAATTGGGCCTTTTAGTCATGTAGAGGCAGAATCTGGCCACCACGTCATGGCTGCTTTGGCGGCCTGGTATCCATACTCAGTCCCCAGACGCTCGGCGGCCGGGTGTCCACACATGGTCCCCAGCCGCCAGGGGGCAGCAGGGTGTCCACACACGGTCATCAGCCGCCCCTATTTCTCCTGTTAACTTCCCCCCCACACACTTTTCTTAGCCAGGCCTGCTTTAGGACAGCATTGGACGAGCCCACCAGAGAACCAGACTCCTCCGGTGGGCCCTGGCTTCTCCATCAGGGGAGTTGAGAGTGCCAAGGTGAGGAGCATGATGATGATGATAGAAGTTAGCATCTGCTTTGTTTTCTTGGAATGCAAGTGCATGTATGTAGTAGCGGCTAGGCCTGAGGTGGTCAGCGTTTTGGCGCATATCCTACCTCCTCCGAGGATTGCTGGATGTTTTCCTGCTACTATCCCAGTTCTATGACTCCCGTTAAAACAAAGCTTCAGGTGATAAATGATGGATGAGGTGGTGGCAAAGGAGAAAGAGCAGGAGGAACAGGGACCATTCACATCAATATCAGGCAAGTCAACCACATATGTTTTGTAGGATATGTTTCTGTAACAAAAGGAGCGGTTCGGCTACACAGTTATAGGGCATACAGTGAGTGCAATGCCTACCAAAAATTTCGAGGCATTCCAATGCCCTTTAGAAACGACATGGAGGTCAGAGGGCCTTAACTAAACCATTTTTTCCATTTATAGCAACTGGGTCTCCTGTACACTGTTGGACTAAGCAGTGAATGGAAGACTTTCCAAAAATTATGAGGAACTGCAATGCTACTTGAAACAGACGTGGATTACAGCATGCTAAAAACCTTCTACCCATTATTGGAGAGTGGGTCTCCCTTAGTTTTCGCCTTTGTATTGAAAAGCAAAAGCTGACAAAAATTAGGAGGAAATGCAAAGCCCGTTGGAAGAGTCGTGGAGGTTAGAGGTAATTAAAAACAACATTTCAATGCCCCTTGGAAGAGCTGTGGAGTTCAGAGTGGCTTAAGAAGACGCTTTTAATGCCCCTTTGAAGAGACGTGGAGGTCACAGTAGCTTAACAAGATGGTTTTAATGCCCCTCGGAAGAGACATGGAGGTCCCAGTAGCTTAACAAGACGCTTTTAATGCCCCTCAGAATAGACATGGAGGTCCCAGTAGCTTAACAAGACATTTTTATTGCCCCTTGGAAAAGTGGTGGAGGTCACAGTAGCTTAACAAGATGGTTTGAATGCCCCTTTGAACAGTGGTGGAGGTCGCAGTAGCTTAACAAGATGGTTTGAATGCCCCTTGGAAGAGACGTGGAGGTCCCAGTAGCTTAACAAGATGGTTTGAATGCCCCTTGGAAGAGACGTGGAGGTCCCAGTAGCTTAACAAGACGGTTTTAATGCCCCTTGGAAAAGTGGTGGAGGTCACAGTAGCTTAACAAGATGCTTTTAATGCCCCTCGGAAGAGACGTGGAGGTCACAGTAGCTTAACAAGATGGTTTTAATGCCCCTTGGTAAAGTGGTGGAGGTCACAGTAGCTTAACAAGACGCTATTAATGCCCCTCAGAAGAGACGTGGAGGTCCCAGTAGCTTAACAAGACGGTTTTAATGCCCTTTGGAAAAGTGGTGGAGGACACAGTAGCTTAACAAGATGGTTTTAATGCCTCTTACAAGAGCCATACAGTACAGCATCTTAAAAATATTATTCCCATTATTGGGGAGTGGGTCTCCCACAGTCTTTTCTTATGCCTTCCAAGCAAATGCTGCCAAAAATTAGTACAGAGGAACTTGCAATGCCCCTTACAAGACCCATGCAGTACAGCATATTACAAACATTATTCCCTTTATTGGGGAGTGGGTCTCCCATAGTCTTTGCTTATGCCTTCCAAGCAAAAGCAGCCAAAATTAGGATGGAGGAACTTGCAATGTCCCTTACAAGAGCCATGCAGTACAGCATATTACAAACATTATTCCCATTATTGGGGAGTCGTTCTCCCATAGTCTTTGCTTATGCCTTCCAAGCAAAAGCTGCCAAAAATTAGGACGTTGGAACTTGCAATGCCCCTTAAAAGAGCCATGCAGTACAGCATATTACAAAAATTATTCCCATTATTGCGGAGTGGGTCTCCCATAGTCTTTGCATATGCCTTCCAAGCAAAAGCTGACAAAAATTAGGAGGAAATGCAATGCCCGTTCGAAGAGTCGTTTAGGTTAGAGTTAATTAAAAACAACATTTCAATGCCCCTTGGAAAAGTGGTGGAGGTCACAGTAGCTTAAGAAGATGCTTTTAATGCCCCTCAGAAGAGACGCGGAGGTCCCAGTAGCATTACAAGATGGTTTTAATGCCCCTCGGGAAAGTGGTGGAGGTCGCAGTAGCTTAACAAGGCGCTTTTAATGCCCCTCAGAAGAGACGTGGAGGTCGCAGTAGCTTAACAAGACGCTTTTAATGCCCCTTAGAAGAGACGTGGAGGTCCCAGTAGTTTAACAAGACGGTATTAATGCCCCTTGGAAAAGTGGTGGAGGTCACAGTAGCTTAACAAGATCCCTTTAATGCCCCTCAGAAGAGACGTGGAGGTCCCAATAGATTAACAAGATGGATTTAATGCCCCTCAGAAGAGACGTGGAGGTCCCAGTAGCTTAACAAGACGGTTTTAATGCCCCTTGGGAAAGAGGTGGAGGTCACAGTAGCTTAACAAGACGGTTTGAATGCCCCTTGTAAAAGTGGTTTAGGTCGCATTAGCTTAACAAGACGGATTGAATGCCCCTTGGAAGAGACGTGGAGGTCCCAGTAGCTTAACAAGACGGTTTGAATGCCCCTTGGAAGAGACGTGGAGGTCCCAGTAGCTTAACAAGACGGTTTGAATGCCCCTTGGAAGAGACATGGAGGTCCCAGTAGCTTAAAAAGATGGTTTGAATGCCCCTTGGAAGAGACGTGGAGGTCCCAGCAGCTTAACAAGACGGCTTGAATGCCCCTTGGAAAAGTGGTGGAGGTCGCAGTAGCTTAACAAGACGGTTTAAATGTCCCTTGGAAGAGACGTGGAGGTCCCAGTAGCTTAACAAGATGGTTTGAATGTCCCTTGGAAGAGACATGAAGGTCCCAGCAGCTTAACAAGATGGTTTGAATGCCCCTTGGAAAAGTGGTGGAGGTCGCAGTAGCTTAACAAGACGGTTTGAGTGCCCCTTGGAAGAGACGTGGAGGTCCCAGTAGCTTAACAAGATGGTTTTAATGCCCCTTTAAAGAGACGTGGAGGTCCCAGTAGCTTAACAAGACTGTTTGAATGCCCCTTGGAAAAGTGGTGGAGGTCACAGTAGCTTAACAAGATGGTTTGAATGCCCCTTGGAAGAGATGTGGAGGTCCCAGTAGCTTAACAAGACGGTTTGAATGCCCCTTGGAAGAGACATGGAGGTCCCAGTAGCTTAACAAGACGGTTTGAATTCCCCTTAGAAAAGTTTTGGAGGTCGCAGTAGCTTAACAAAATGGTTTGAATGCCCCTTGGAAGAGACGTGGAGGTCCCAGTAGCTTAACAAGATGGGTTGAATGCCCCTTGGAAAAGTGGTGGAGGTCCCAGTAGCTTAACAAGATGGTTTTAATGCCCCTTACAAGAGCCGTACAGTACAGCATCTTAAAAATATTATTCCCATTATTGGGGAGTGGGTCTCTCACAGTCTTTGCTTATGCTTTCCAAGCAAAAGCTGACAAAAATTCGGAGGAAATGCAATGCCCGTTCGAAGAGTCGTTTAGGTTAGAGTTAATTAAAATCAACATTTCAATGCCCGTTGGAAAAGTGGTGGAGGTCACAGTAGCTTAACAAGACATTTTTAATGCCCCTCAGAAGAGAGGTGGAGGTCCCAGTAGCTTAACAAGATGGTTTTAATGGCCCTCGGAAAAGTGGTGGAGGTCGCAGTAACTTAACAAGATGCTTTTAATGCCCCTCAGAATAGACGTGGAGGTTGCATTAGCTTAACAAGATGCTTTTAATGCCCCTCAGAAGAGACGTGGAGGTCCCAGTAGATTAACAAGACGGTTTTAATGCCCCTTGGAAAAGTGGTGGAGATCACAGTAGCTTAACAAGACGCTTTTAATGCCCCTAAGAAGAGACGTGGAGGTCCCAGTAGCTTAACAAGACGCTTTAAATGCCCCTCAGAAGAGACGTGGAGGTCCCAGTAGCTTAACAAGACGGTTTGAATGCCCCTTGGAAAAGTGGTGGAAGTCACAGTAGCTTAACAAGACGCTTTTAATGCCCCTCAGAAGAGACGTGGAGGTCCCAGTAGCTTAAGATGATGGATTTAATGCCCCTCCGAAGAGACGTGGAGTTGCCTGTAGCTTAATAAGACGGTTTTATTGCCCCTTGGTGAAGTGGTGGAGGTCCCAGTAGCGTAACAAGACGGTTTGAATGTCCCTTGGAAAAGTGGTGGAGGTCACAGTAGCTTAACAAGACAGTTTTAATGCCCCTTACAAGAGCCATACAGTACAGCATCATAAAAATATTATTCCCATTATTGGGGAGTGGGTCTCCCACAGTCTTTGGTTATGCTTTCCAAGCATAATCTGACAAAAATTCGGAGGAAATGCAATGCCCGTTCGAAGAGCCATTTAGGTTAGAGTTAATTAAAAACAACATTTCAATGCCCCTTGGAAAAGTGATGGAGGTCACAGTAGCTTAACAAGACATTTTTAATGCCCCTCAGAAGAGACGTGGAGGTCCCAGTAGCTTAACAAGATGGTTTTAATGGCCCTCGGAAAAGTGGTGGAGGTCGCAGTAGCTTAACAAGATGCTTTTAATGCCCCTCAGAAGAGACGTGGAGGTCGCATTAGCTTAACAAGATGCTTTTAATGCCTCTCAGAAGAGACGTGGAGGTCCCAGTAGCTTAACAAGACGGTTTTAATGCCCCTTGGAAAAGTGGTGGAGGTCACAGTAGCTTAACAGACGCTTTTAATGCCCCTAAGAAGAGACGTGGAGGTCCCAGTAGCTTATCAAGACGCTTTAAATGCCCCTCAGAAGAGACGTGGAGGTCCCAGTAGCTTAACAAGACGGTTTGAATGCCCCTTGGAAAAGTGGTGGAAGTCACAGTAGCTTAACAAGATGCGTTTAATGCCCCTCGGAAGAGACGTGGAGGTCCCAGTAGCTTAAGAAGACGGATTTAATGCCCCTCAGAAGAGATGTGGAGGTGCCAGTAGCTTAATAAGACGGTTTTAATGCCCCTTGGTGAAGAGGTGGAGGTCACAGTAGCTTAACAAGACGGTTTGAATGCCCCTTGGAAAAGTGGTGGAGGTTGCAGTAGCTTAACAAGACGGTTTGAATTCCCCTTGTAAGAGACATATAGGTCCCAGTAGCTTAACAAGACGGTTTGAATGCCCCTTGGAAAAGTGGTGGAGGTTGCAGTAGCTTAACAAGATGGTTTGAATGCCCCTTGGAAGAGATGTGGAGGTCCCAGTAGCTTAACAAAACGGTTTGAATGCCCCTTGGAAGAGACATGGAGGTCCCAGTAGCTTAACAAGATGGATTGAATGCCCCTTGGAAATGTTTTGGAGGTCGCAGTAGCTTAACAAAACGGTTTGAATGTCCCTTGGATGAGACGTGGCGGTCCCAGTAGCTTAACAAGATGGGTTGAATGCCCCTTGGAAAAGTGGTGGAGGTCACAGTAGCTTAACAAGACGGTTTTAATGCCCCTTACAAGAGCCATACAGTACAGCATCTTAAAAATATTATTCCCATTATTGGGGAGTGGGTCTCCTACAGTCTTTGCTTATGCCTTCCAAGCAAAAGCAGACAAAAATTCGGAGGAAATGCAATGCCAGTTCGAAGAGTCGTTTAGGTTAGAGTTAATTAAAAACAACATTTCAATGCCCCTTGGAAAATTGGTGGAGGTCACAGTAGCTTAACAAGACGTTTTTAATGCCCCTTGGAAAAGTGGTGGAGGTCACAGTAGCTTAACAAGACGGTTTGAATGCCCCTTGGAAAAGTGGTGGAAGTCACAGTAGCTTAACAAGACGCTTTTAATGCCCCTCAGAAGAGACGTGGAGGTCCCAGTAGCTTAAGAAGATGGATTTAATGCCCCTCCGAAGAGACGTGGAGGTGCCTGTAGCTTAATAAGACGGTTTTATTGCCCCTTGGTGAAGTGGTGGAGGTCCCAGTAGCTTAACAAGACGGTTTGAATGCCCCTTGGAAAAGTGGTGGAGGTCACAGTAGCTTAACAAGACGGTTTTAATGCCCCTTACAAGAGTCATACAGTACAGCATCTTAAAAATATTATTCCCATTATTGGGGAGTGGGTCTCCCACAGTCTTTGCTTATGCATTCCAAGCATAATCTGACAAAAATTCGGAGGAAATGCAATGCTCGTTCGAAGAGCCGTTTAGGTTAGAGTTAATTAAAAACAACATTTCAATGCCCCTTGGAAAAGTGGTGGAGGTCACAGTAGCTTAACAAGACATTTTTAATGCCCCTCAGAAGAGACGTGGAGGTCCCAGTAGCTTAACAGGATGGTTTTAATGGCCCTCGGATAAGTGGTGGAGGTCGCAGTAGCTTAACAAGACGCTTTTAATGCCCCTAAGAAGAGACGTGGAGGTCCCAGTAGCTTAACAAGACGCTTTAAATGCCCCTCAGAAGAGACGTGGAGGTCCCAGTAGCTTAACAAGACGGTTTGAATGCCCCTTGGAAAAGTGGTGGAAGTCACAGTAGCTTAACAAGATGCGTTTAATGCCACTCAGAAGAGACGTGGAGGTCCCAGTAGCTTAAGAAGACGGATTTAATGCCCCTCAGAAGAGTTGTGGAGGTGCCAGTAGCTTAATAAGACGGTTTTAATGCCCCTTGGTGAAGTGGTAGAGGTCACAGTAGCTTAACAAGACGGTTTGAATGCCCCTTGGAAAAGTGGTGGAGGTTGCAGTAGCTTAACAAGACGGTTTGAATTCCCCTTGTAAGAGACATGGAGGTCCCAGTAGCTTAACAAGACGGTTTGAATGCCCCTTGAAAAAGTGGTGGAGGTTGCAGTAGCTTAACAAGATGGTTTGAATGCCCCTTGGAAGAGATGTGGAGGTCCCAGTAGCTTAACAAAACTATTTGAATGCCCCTTGGAAGAGACATGGAGGTCCCAGTAGCTTAACAAGATGGTTTGAATGCCCCTTGGAAATGTTTTGGAGGTCGCAGTAGCTTAACAAAACGGTTTGAATGCCCCTTGGAAGAGATGTGGAGGTCCCAGTAGCTTAACAAGATGGGTTGAATGCCCCTTGGAAAAGTGGTGGAGGTCACAGTAGCTTAACAAAACGGTTTTAATGCCCCTTACAAGAGCCATACAGTACAGCATCTTAAAAATATTATTCCCATTATTGGGGAGTGGGTCTCCTACAGTCTTTGCTTATGCCTTCCAAGCAAAAGCAGACAAAAATTCGGAGGAAATGCAATGCCCGTTCGAAGAGTCGTTTAGGTTAGAGTTAATTAAAAACAACATTTCAATGCCCCTTGGAAAAGTGGTGGAGGTCACAGTAGCTTAACAAGACGTTTTTAATGCCCCTCAAAAGAGACGTGGAGGTCGCATTAGCTTAACAAGATGCTTTTAATGCCCCTCAGAAGAGACGTGGAGGTCCCAGTAGCTTAACAAGACGGTTTTAATGCCCCTTGGAAAAGTGGTGGAAGTCACAGTAGCTTAACAAGACACTTTTAATGCCCCTCAGAAGAGACGTGGAGTTCCCAGTAGCTTAAGAAGATGGATTTAATGCCCCTCAGAAGAGACGTGGAGGTGCCAGTAGCTTAATAAGACGGTTTTAATGCCCCTTGGTGAAGTGGTGGAGGTTGCAGTAGCTTAACAAGACGGTTTGAATGCCCCTTGTAAGAGACATGGAGGTCCCAGTAGCTTAAAAAGACGGTTTGAATGCCCCTTGGAAGAGACGTGGAGGTCCCAGAAGCTTAACAAGACGGTTTGAATGCCCCATGGAAGAGACGTGGAGGTCCCAGTAGCTTTACAAGATGGTTTAAATGCCCCTTGGAAGAGACGTGGAGGTCCCAGTAGCTTAACAAGATTGTTTGAATGACCCTTGGAAGAGACGTGGAGGTCCCAGTAGCTTAACAAGACGGTTTGAATGCCCCTTGGAAAAGTGGTGGAGGTCACAGTAGCTTAACAAGACGGTTTTAATGCCCCTTACAAGAGTCATACAGTACAGCATCTTAAAAATATTATTCCCATTATTGGGGAGTGGGTCTCCCACAGTCTTTGCTTATGCATTCCAAGCATAATCTGACAAAAATTCGGAGGAAATGCAATGCTCGTTCGAAGAGCCGTTTAGGTTAGAGTTAATTAAAAACAACATTTCAATGCCCCTTGGAAAAGTGGTGGAGGTCACAGTAGCTTAACAAGACATTTTTAATGCCCCTCAGAAGAGACGTGGAGGTCCCAGTAGCTTAACAGGATGGTTTTAATGGCCCTCGGATAAGTGGTGGAGGTCGCAGTAGCTTAACAAGACGCTTTTAATGCCCCTAAGAAGAGACGTGGAGGTCCCAGTAGCTTAACAAGACGCTTTAAATGCCCCTCAGAAGAGACGTGGAGGTCCCAGTAGCTTAACAAGACGGTTTGAATGCCCCTTGGAAAAGTGGTGGAAGTCACAGTAGCTTAACAAGATGCGTTTAATGCCACTCAGAAGAGACGTGGAGGTCCCAGTAGCTTAAGAAGACGGATTTAATGCCCCTCAGAAGAGTTGTGGAGGTGCCAGTAGCTTAATAAGACGGTTTTAATGCCCCTTGGTGAAGTGGTAGAGGTCACAGTAGCTTAACAAGACGGTTTGAATGCCCCTTGGAAAAGTGGTGGAGGTTGCAGTAGCTTAACAAGACGGTTTGAATTCCCCTTGTAAGAGACATGGAGGTCCCAGTAGCTTAACAAGACGGTTTGAATGCCCCTTGAAAAAGTGGTGGAGGTTGCAGTAGCTTAACAAGATGGTTTGAATGCCCCTTGGAAGAGATGTGGAGGTCCCAGTAGCTTAACAAAACTATTTGAATGCCCCTTGGAAGAGACATGGAGGTCCCAGTAGCTTAACAAGATGGTTTGAATGCCCCTTGGAAATGTTTTGGAGGTCGCAGTAGCTTAACAAAACGGTTTGAATGCCCCTTGGAAGAGATGTGGAGGTCCCAGTAGCTTAACAAGATGGGTTGAATGCCCCTTGGAAAAGTGGTGGAGGTCACAGTAGCTTAACAAAACGGTTTTAATGCCCCTTACAAGAGCCATACAGTACAGCATCTTAAAAATATTATTCCCATTATTGGGGAGTGGGTCTCCTACAGTCTTTGCTTATGCCTTCCAAGCAAAAGCAGACAAAAATTCGGAGGAAATGCAATGCCCGTTCGAAGAGTCGTTTAGGTTAGAGTTAATTAAAAACAACATTTCAATGCCCCTTGGAAAAGTGGTGGAGGTCACAGTAGCTTAACAAGACGTTTTTAATGCCCCTCAAAAGAGACGTGGAGGTCGCATTAGCTTAACAAGATGCTTTTAATGCCCCTCAGAAGAGACGTGGAGGTCCCAGTAGCTTAACAAGACGGTTTTAATGCCCCTTGGAAAAGTGGTGGAAGTCACAGTAGCTTAACAAGACACTTTTAATGCCCCTCAGAAGAGACGTGGAGTTCCCAGTAGCTTAAGAAGATGGATTTAATGCCCCTCAGAAGAGACGTGGAGGTGCCAGTAGCTTAATAAGACGGTTTTAATGCCCCTTGGTGAAGTGGTGGAGGTTGCAGTAGCTTAACAAGACGGTTTGAATGCCCCTTGTAAGAGACATGGAGGTCCCAGTAGCTTAAAAAGACGGTTTGAATGCCCCTTGGAAGAGACGTGGAGGTCCCAGAAGCTTAACAAGACGGTTTGAATGCCCCATGGAAGAGACGTGGAGGTCCCAGTAGCTTTACAAGATGGTTTAAATGCCCCTTGGAAGAGACGTGGAGGTCCCAGTAGCTTAACAAGATTGTTTGAATGACCCTTGGAAGAGACGTGGAGGTCCCAGTAGCTTAACAAGACGGTTTGAAAGCCCCTTGGAAAAGTGGTGGAGGTCGCAGTAGCTTAACCAGATGGTTTGAATGCCCCTTGGAAGAGACGTGGAGGTCCCAGTAGCTTAACAAGACGATTTTCATTCCCCTTGGAAGAGACGTGGAGGTCCCAGTAGCTTAACAAGACGGTTTGAATGCCCCATGGAAAAATTTTGGAGGTCGCAGTAGCTTTGCAAGACGGTTTGAATGCCCCTTGGAAGAGATGTGGAGGTCCCAGTAGCTTAACAAGACGGGTTGAATGCCCCTTGGAAAAGTGGTGGAGGTCTTAACAAGACGGTTTTAATGCCCCTTACAAGAGCCATCCATACAGTACAGCATCTTCCCACAGTCTTTGCTTATGCCTTCCAAGCAAACGCTGACAAAAATAAGGACGGAGGAACTTTCAATAATGGCAACATGGACCACGGTCACCCTGGTGGTATAGTGGTGGTGGAGGCTGAGGATAAGGAGAAGAACATAAATCAGTCGAAATGAGGAAGCATATACCCATGTGTGGGTGTGAAGCGGTGCATATGAATACACCTCCCAAAATAACACTGTGGATTTGACTTTATGTTACTCTGCTGTCATTTGGTGGTGATGAGAAGTCTGGCCCAATCCAGCCCTTGTTCATTAGGATAAGGGTCAGCTTGTCAGCATTGTCAGTTGACAGGCGAGTGCGCTTATCAGTTATAATTCCCCCAGTGGCACTAAAACACGCTCCGATAACACGCTAGCGGCAGGGCAGGCCAGGACCTCCAAGACGTACAGACCGAGTTCATTCCAAGTGTCCAGCTTGGATACCCAATAATTAAAAGGCACAGAGGAATCACGGAGGACGCTGGTACGGTCGGCAAGGTACTCCCTCACCATCTTTTGAAACTCTTCACTCCTTGTGAGAGTACCCCGCGCCTCAGGGTCTGTCCAAAGGGAGGGTCTGAGAAAACTGTCCCAGAACGTTGACAGTGTTCCCCTGCCTCTGCTGGATTGGAGTTGCGTCTCTCTCGCATGTACGCCTTGGTTGGGCAACGAACTGTGACCTCTGCCGCTAGCGTGTTAAGATGGGAATTTTTTTAACAGTTCTGCAGCAAGGGCCTTCTGGTACTGCCCCATTTTTGTAGACCTCTCCACCTCAGGAATAAGAGAGTGAAAGTTCTCCTTGTAGTGGGGGTCTAAAAGTGTCACCAACCAGTAATGACTGTCACCCAACATTTTGACAACACGAGGGTCACGGTTAAGGCAGCGTAACATAAAGTCAGCCATGCGTGCCAGACTGGTAACGGGCAAGACTTCCATGTTCTCACCAAGATGATGACAGACCATGCTCTCCTCCTCCTCCTCCCCCCTGTCCTCAGGCCACCCATGCTGAACCGACGGTATTACAGTTGTACAGGTACTACCGTCTACAGCGCATGATACAAGCTCCTGTTCTTCCTCCTCCTCCTCTCCCTCATTGTCCCCCAATGCACGTTGGGATGAGATGAGGCTGGGCTGTGTGTAATCGACCGCTACGGCTTCTTGATCCATCTCATCAATCTCTGGCTGCAATGCCTCCTCTTTAATTCTCTGCAGAGAGCATTGCAAAAGACAGACAAGAGGAATGCTGACGCTAATGATAGTGTCATCGCCACTCGCCGTCTTTGTGGACTCCTCAAAGTTTGTCAAGATGGTACATATGTCAGACATCCAGGTCCACTCCTGAGGTCATATGTGTGGAGTCTGACCTGAATATTGACGGCCTTGTTGCAGCCGGTACTCCACAACTGCTCTCTTCTGCTCACAAATCCTTTGCAACATGTGCAGGGTAGAGTTCCAACGTGTGGGGGCATCACACACCAATCGGTGTGACAGAAGCTGCAAACGCTGCTGCAACACAGCAAGAGCGGCGGAAGCTGTAGCCAACTTGTGAAAATGAGCTGGCAGGCGGCGTACTTTGATGAGCAGATCTGGCAACTCAGGGTACGATTTAAGAAACCGCTGAACCACGAGGTTAAGCACATGAGCCAGGCATGGTACATGTGTGATCTCGCCTCGCCTCAGAGCCGCCACCAGGTTACGGCCATTGTCACACATGACCATGCCTGGATGTAGGCTCAGCAATCTCAGCCACAGATCTGCCTGCTCTTTCACAGCTGTCCACAACTCACAAGCAGTGTGAGGTTTCTTACCTAAGCTTATGAGTTTCAGCACAGCCTGTTGCTGCTTGGCGGAGGCAGTACGGCAGTGCTTCTAGCTTGTAACTGATGTGGTGATATCTGAGATGGAGGCTGAACATGGGGAGGCGGAGGAGGATGATGCGCAGGAGCTGTACACTGTGGGGGCAACTCTGACTGACATAGGGCTCGCAATCCTCGGTGTGGGGAGGATGTGTTCCGTCCCAAGGTCTGACTGGGTCCCGGCTTAAACTATGTTTACCCAGTGTGCCGTCAGGGCGATGTACCATCCCTGGCCACAAGGACTTGTCCACGTGTCCGTTGTCAGGTGGACTCTCCCAGTAACTGCGTTGTTGAGGGCACGGCAGATGTTTTGGGACACGTGCTTGTGTAGTGCGGGGATGGCACACCGGGCAAAATAGTGTCGGCTGGGGACCGAGTACCGAGGGACGGCCACCGCCATAAGGTTGCGAAAGGATTCCGTCTCCACCAGCCTAAAATGCAGCATTTCCAACGCAAGCAGTTGTGAAATGTACGAATTTAGGACTGTGGCCTGTGGGACGTTGGCTGCGAATTTCCGCTTTCATTCAAAGGTCTGGGATATGGACAATTGAACACTGCGGTGGGACGTGGACGTGGACGTTGATGCTGTTTCTTGAGAAACTGCCAGAACAAGGGAAGACTGAGAGGAGGGGGCATCTTTGCATGCAGTATGGACAGGGGATTGCCTTGCACACACAACAGGGCATTCTATTGCACGCACAATAGCGGAAGAAGCTGTGGTGACACCCGCTAACACTGATCGTGGACCCTGGGATTCACTCCACAAAGTCAGGTGCTTTTCTGCCATGTGCCTGATCATGCTGGTGGTGGTCAGGCTGGTAGTTTTGTCACCCCTCCTGATGCTGGCATGGCAGGTGGTACAAATGGCCTTTTTGGGGTTATCAGCAGAGTCTTTAAAAAAATTCCAGACTCTGGAAGACCTACAGGTTGTACTGGCAATGTCCCTCGTGTTGGTGTCAAGGGGAACTGTTGCCTGCCTTCTGTGTGTGGCCACCACACTGCTTCTTGCTGCCTGTTGGGGTACTCTGCCTCCCTCACCCTGTGTGCTGCTGGCCTCGCTATGCATGTCCTCCTGCCATGTTGGGTCAGTTACTGGATCATCCACCAGCTCCTCCTCTTCCACTTGCACACCACGATCCTCCTCCTCACTTCCTGGCAATTGTGTCTCGTCATCGTCCACCTCTTGTGACAAATTGCCAGCGTCGACTTCCTGTGGCCGTGACTGTTCAAATATTTGGGCATCGCTACATGGGATCTCCTCTTCCACCACTTCAAGCGGAGCAGGCAAGGGGCACAAATATGGAAATGGACCAGTGAACAGCTCTTCAGAGTGTCCAAGTGTGGGATCAGTTGCTGTGTGACGACACTCGGCATGGTGGGAGGAAGGAGCATCAGGGTGAGGAGGAGTCTGCGGTCAAGAATCTCGGCTACTAAAACTTGACCGTGTGGAAGACAGACTGGAGGTGGTGGTTTCCAGGTAACTGGAAGTATTATTTGCTATCCAATTAATAACCTGTTCACACTGATCAGTTCGCAATACTGGTGTTGTTCTGTGCTTCCCTAGTAATTCGGTCAAGAAGTGGGAGCGAGAAGATGTGGCTGTCGGTTGTGGCACATTTTCACCTTGGCCACGGCTCCGTGCTCTGCACGCACCATCACCAGAACGTTCAGTACCATGTCCCTTGCAATGCGCCTTGCCCATTGTAAAGGAAGTAAAATAGTTTACACTCGCACCATCAATGGAAAAAGGGTAATAGAAAGTAGATTAGAACCGGGGAAAACCACAGTTCTATTTCTCTGGCCTACACCAGACTAGTGTTGAGCCACCCCCGTAGTGTTCGAGTTCGGTTCGTCGAACACCAGTGTGTTCGCCGAACTGTTCGTCGAACTGTTCGTCGAACACCTTCGAACACCGTTAAAACCAATGGCAGGCAAACAAAAACACATAGAAACACATAGAAAACACCTTCAAAGGTGTCCAAAAGCTGACAAACTGCTCAGAAGACACAACTAACACATGGAAAAGTGACAAGTACATATAGTCATGAGAAAAGAAAAGAGGTGGAGGAGTAAAAGGAGGGGGAGACACAGATATAGGCATGTCATGCCCTTCTAAAATTCAAAAAGTGAGAAGCCGACACGTTCAGTCCGCTCCTGCCCGTGCCACCTCCGTGTCGCCGGGTTTGTGCCAGAGCCGCCGTGAACCCTGACGGCCAGCCCCCCTCTCCCAATACTGGTGCCTGTCTGCTGGTGGGTCGAGCGAGCCCCCCTGTGGTGGAGGCAGCTCTAAGCTTTTTAATTTAAATTGTCTCTCTAATTTGAATGAATACACTTTAAATCCATTTACAAGGATCTATTGGAGGGCAAGTCTCATGCCAGCAGCCGCGTAATTCCAGCTCCAGTAGCGTCCACTAAAGCTGCTGCAGTTAAAAAGCTTTTATAAGGATCGAGCTCGGCTGTCCACCGCAAGGCATCCTACTGCCAGTCCCAGCCCCTATTCCTTGGGGTGCCTCCTGATGCTCTTCACTGAGTATCCCGTGGTCCCGAAGCATTTCCTTTGAAAAAATGAAGTGTCTAAACTACAGGTGGTGTAGCTTGCTTAACAGCCGGGATAATCCGCTGACTAGCAGACACTGCTACTAGGCACAAAGTATTTCCTGGGCTAGATGCAGTTAAAAATTTGTAATTAGATACTCTTGTTGGATGCTGAGAATGCATTCCATAGAGTCTCCTGGCACGCCATATATTATTCTCTTAAAAAGGTTGGGGTAGGGGTCTAGGGGACCTTTTTATAGCCAAAATCACGGCCCTGTATCGCAATACGCCACCTAGGCTGAAGATAAATGGAACTGTAGCACCCTGAGGGCTCGGTTGCTACAGAGGTATTGCACCTCACCCAGAGGTGTGATATCTCACTCTCAGGTAAGGATGGAGTGTGGATCAGGACCCGACACCTGCATGCATTACACCACATTGCCGTGGGGCAGGGCGACCAATATGCCCCTGAGATGGGCACGACAGTCCCTGTCCCTGGCTGGAGTGGGGGGGAGGGGACACTGAGGAAGGGGAACCCTGTAGTGCAGGAGCAGGGAGGAAGCAGTTCCTGGGTGCATTGAGAAGGGAGTATAAAAGGTAGGCACCATCTTAGTTCAGTGCTGAGAAGTCTGAGCAGAAGTGACAGGGAGCAGGGGCTCTGCATTAACTCTGCTCCGGAGGCGGGCCTAGTAACAGAGGCCCAGGCCTGGAAGAGGGAGAAGGAAGGAAGAGGAGCGGAGAAGGCTCCAGGAACGAGGAACGAAGGGATCCCAGGGGTGCGGACGGGCGAGTCTCCACCGCACGCCCGAATCCACCTGCGTTGAGGGGTCAGGCCAAAGGGGGAGACTGGTCCCCGAAACTAGTGGAGGCAGGAAACGACCCTCAGATAGAAACCGGAGGCTGTGACATTTTATGTGGCGCAGCCCTTCGCTACACCCGCTAGGAAGGCACCACATAGGGTCAGGGAAACTGGCGCCAAGTTTACCAAGAGGAGGCCCGAGGCAGCCGGACAGAAGGGTTGGTAAGAAAGGCCAGACAAAGGACTCACAAAGGGGGTCCTGTGAAGCGCTCCAAAGTTATCTGGGAGTTGTCTGAGCCCCTCACCTGGTGAGCACAGTACGACGTGGGCAGCCGTTACCTGCAGACGTGGTCTGGATAATAAGAACTGTGAGTAAAGGCCCTGGACTGCATCACTGACTCCGTGTTGTTACTGCTGCTGCCCTGCACCATCACCCCCATCCTCCGCATACACTGCCCTGAGGCTATACTCCTCCCGTTGGGAGTTATGCTATGCTCTGCTGCACCCACAACACCAGCCTCAGCGGTCTTCCCTGGAGCGGCAGTTCACTCTGACCGCAATCCACGGGTGGCGTAGTCGGACATTTAAACATCAAAACCACATAAATAGTTCCGCCACTGGTTTGACCGCCCTGAGCCACGGAACCGGGTCGCCGCCATGGAGACTACAACCACCAGCATCCACCAAAAAGGGTCCGGCTCTGGGTGTCCCAAGGCCCAGGGGGCGCGTCAGAACATTTTCATCACCTTTCATAATCACCAATGGGACAAGGCAGGGATGTCCTCTGTCCCCTCTCTTATACATCCTAGTGACGGAGCACCTGCTCTCATCAATTCGCCATAACCCCAATATTAGGTGGATTGAGGTGGGAGGCACCGAGTACAAGTGCTCTCTATTTGCTGATGATGTCCTGGTATATATCACTCAATCACATATATCCATCCATGCTGTTATGGCTGAAATATATCACTTTGTTACATGGTCAAATTTTAAAATCAATGCAGCGAAGTCTGAGGCCCTCGATGTCTCCCTCCCCAAATCCATACAGGATTCCATCCAGTTCAACTTTCCCTTTGCCTGGCCCTCACAGGGTATCAAATACTTAGGAATTCCTATTCATAGAGACCTCTCCCATCTATGTTATCTTAATTTTTGGCCCTTTATTGAACAACTCCATACAGACCACGGTTGGCAAGTTAGAACTGTAAGATTCCCTTTTGGAAGTGCATTGCGGTGAAGGGTACATTGCTGGAAAATGAAGAAAAAAAAAAAAAACTCTTTAAATCTCTTAGTTTGCGAGTGTGAACGAGCTGCGTGTGTCCGGAGCGTAAGTGCGAACGAAAGTAAGTGTGTGACTTGTTTTTTAGTGAAGAGGTATTTGGGAATCCTGCAGAAAATACCTGTGTGAATTGCGGTGAGTGCTGCATTGTGACCTGCTGAGTGCTTTTCTACCTGTTTAGATTTATTGGGCTTTTTAAAACCTATTTTCTCACTACAGTTTTAGTTTCTTAGTTTACTACCTGTGTATTTAAGGGTTAACTACATTGCACTAAAATCCTGAGGTGTAGATTTACTCACAAGGGGTTAATTAAGGGGAAGGGGTCATACTTAAGGGTTTATAAGGGGCAGCTGGTTGGACATCAAGTCCTTTGGAAGTGCATTGAGGTGAAGGGTACATTGCTGGAAAAGGAAGAAAAAGAAAAAAAACTCTTTAAATCTCTTAGTTTGCGAGTGTGAACGAGCTGCGTGTGCCCGGAGCGTAAGTGCGAACGGAAGTAAGTGTGTGACTTGTTTTTCAGTGACTTTGGATTCAGGGAGTTTGGAAGGGAGGACTTAGGACTGAATTGCTGACTGTATTTCATTCTTTCTTTACTTTACTTTTTACTTAATTAATCCACCTGACCTACTTAGCTGATTCCCCCGTCCATACTTGATACTTAACTGATCCCCCGCCGATATCTAATTGATACACTTGCACATCCCTAGTTGATCCCCGTCCATACACCTATATATAAATAATTGTGTTTTGTACTTGTATATATATACTGACTGTATCCCCATATTTAGAATGACGTCCATTTTGGCCGGTGCCGTGCAGTGTACATCTTGCGCAATGTATGCATTCAGTGAGCAACCGCTCGAGGATCCATACTGCTGCGAGAGATGTGAGCATATCGTGCACTTGGAAGCCCAAATTCTGGATCTAAGTGCTCAGATAGCGGTACTGAGGAGCATCGACAACATGGAACGGAGTTTGCTGCTCACCGAGCAGACACTCAATGGGTCAATACTGGGGGCGGAGCATAGAGGGGAAGTGCAGGCTGAACAGGCAGGGAGCTGGATAGCAGTTAGGAGGGATAGAGGGAAGAAGTATAGGAAGGCTGGTTCAGAACCGGCATTATTGGAGCACGACAGATCCTCTGACCCCCGGGGGAGTGTATGCTCCAGTAATGAGGGGGAGGGGGGAAGTGTAGGGCAGGCAAGACAGGTTCTGGTAGTGGGTGACTCTATTATTAGGGGGACAGACAGGGCAATCTGTCACAAAGACCGGGATCGCCGAACGGTGTGCTGCCTCCCTGGCGCTCGAGTCCGGCACATCGCGGATCGGGTTGACAGGTTACTGGGTGGGGCTGGCGAAGACCCAGCGGTCATGGTCCACATCGGCACCAATGACAAAGTGAGTGGTAGATGGAGGGTCCTTAAAAATGATTTCAGGGACCTAGGTAGGAAGCTTAGGGCAAGGACCTCCAAGGTAGTTTTCTCAGAAATACTACCAATCCCGCGAGCCACACAGGAGCGCCAACGGGAAGTTAGGGAGGTGAATAAGTGGCTAAAGAGTTGGTGCAAGGTAGAAGGGTTTGGGTTCATGGAGAACTGGGCCGACTTTGCGGTCGGCTACAGGCTCTACCGTAGGGACGGGCTGCACCTCAATGGGGAGGGTGCAGCGGTGCTGGGGAAGAAGATGGCTAATAGGTTGGAGGAGTTTTTAAACTAGAGACGGGGGGGGGGAAACCAAGGAAATAGGTGGGATGTGAGGCAAGGAAGGGGGAAGGGGAGAAGTGAATATAATGAGGGTGGAGAGGGGGGTGGGGATAGTACAGTTAGATCGTTAGAGAAGAATAGGATGCTAAATAACCCCAAAGTTTTATCTTGCATGCTGACCAATGCAAGAAGCCTGACCAATAAGGCGGATGAGCTGCAGGCGCTTATATCGGAGGAGAGGTATGACATCGTAGGTATAACAGAGACTTGGCTAGACGATAGCTACGACTGGGCGGTAAATTTATTAGATTATAGTTTATTTAGAAGGGACCGGAAACAGGGGAAAGGCGGAGGAGTCTGCTTATATGTAAAGTCATGTCTAAAACCCAGACTAAGGGAAGATATAGGAGAGGGAGAAGAGGGGGTCGAGTCCATGTGGGTAGAGATAGAGGGAACTAAAAATAATAATAAAATATTACTGGGGGTCTGCTATAAGCCACCAAATATAACAGAGGAGAATGAGAATCTGCTATTAGGACAAATAGACAAAGTAGCAAAACATAATGAAGTGATTGTAATGGGGGATTTCAACTACCCGGATATTGACTGGGAAGCAGAAACCTGTAGATCTCAGAAAGGAAAAAGGTTCTTGACAAATATTAAGGATAATTATCTCTCCCAACTAGTGCAGGAACCAACGAGAGGGAAGGCCGTGTTGGACTTAATATTGACTAATAGGCCTGATAGAATAACTGAGGTACAGATAGGGGGGCACCTAGGTAATAGCGACCATAATATTATCGACTTCAAAATGCCCTTCAGTAGGGTTATCAATAAGGGAACAACAAAAACATTAAACTTTAGGAGGGCGAAGTTTGATCAGCTGAAAGAAAGCCTTCAACTTATTGACTGGGACAAAGTTCTTAATCAAAGGAATACGAATAGTAAATGGGAAACCTTCAAAAGAATTCTGAATACTCAGTGCGAGAGATATATACCGTATGGGAATAAAAGGGCCAGAAATAAGAGGAAACCAATGTGGTTAAACAAGAACGTAAAAGGGGCGTTAAATAGCAAAAAAGAGGCAATCAAGAGATTAAAACAGGAAAACAGTAAGGAGGCACTAATGTGTTACAAGGAAAAAACGAGAACCTGTAAAAAACAAATAAAAATAACGAAGGAGGAAACAGAGAAACGTATTGCTAGGGAAAGTAGATCAAATCCCAAACTGTTCTTTACGTATATAAATAGTAAAAGGATTAAATCGGATAATATTGGACCGATAAAAAGTGAGGAAGGCAAAATCATAGAGAAAGATGAGGATAAAGCTAATCTATTAAATAATTTTTTTTCGACAACTTTCACAAAGGAAATCGAACTAACAGGAGAAATGAGAAGTGACAAACTTAATCCTCCACTAAGTATGACAAATCTAACCCAAGCTGGGGTACAGAAACGCCTCAGTAACATTAAAATAAACAAATCACCAGGACCTGATGGCATACACCCACGGGTACTAAGGGAACTAAGTAATGTGATAGACAGACCGTTATATCTTATATTTAAGGATTCTGTTGAGACTGGGTCTGTGCCACTTGATTGGCGACAGGCGAAAGTAGTGCCAATATTCAAAAAGGGAGCGAAAAGTGACGCCGGAAACTATCGGCCTGTGAGTCTGACGTCCGTTGTGGGCAAAATTTTTGAAAGCTTCATTAAAGAGGCAATTACGGAGCATCTTGATGCTAATAATCTTTTAATCCCGAACCAACATGGATTCATGAGGAATCGCTCCTGCCAAACAAACCTGATTGACTTCTACGAGGAGGTCAGCTCTCGAGTAGATCAGGTGGAATCAGTGGATGTCGTGTATCTCGACTTCTCAAAAGCGTTCAATAGCGTGCCACATAATAGGTTGGTATACAAAATGAGAATGATCGGGCTGGGGGAAAATGTCTGCAAGTGGGTAGCTAACTGGCTAAAGGATAGAAGGCAGAGGGTGGTTATAAATGGAATATACTCAGATTGGGTAAGCGTCACTAGTGGGGTACCACAGGGGTCTGTACTAGGCCCAATGTTATTTAATATCTTTATTAACGACATAGTCAACGGGATAAATAGTAAAATATCAATATTTGCAGATGACACAAAGTTATGTAAAACATAAACAAGAACGTAAAAGGGGCGTTAAATAGCAAAAAAGAGGCATTCAAGAGATTAAAACAGGAAAACAGTAAGGAGGCACTAATGTGTTACAAGGAAAAAACGAGAACCTGTAAAAAACAAATAAAAATAACGAAGGAGGAAACAGAGAAACGTATTGCTAGGGAAAGTAGATCAAATCCCAAACTGTTCTTTACGTATATAAATAGTAAAAGGATTAAATCGGATAATATTGGACCGATAAAAAGTGAGGAAGGCAAAATCATAGAGAAAGATGAGGATAAAGCTAATCTATTAAATAATTTTTTTTCGACAACTTTCACAAAGGAAATCGAACTAACAGGAGAAATGAGAAGTGACAAACTTAATCCTCCACTAAGTATGACAAATCTAACCCAAGCTGGGGTACAGAAACGCCTCAGTAACATTAAAATAAACAAATCACCAGGACCTGATGGCATACACCCACGGGTACTAAGGGAACTAAGTAATGTGATAGACAGACCGTTATATCTTATATTTAAGGATTCTGTTGAGACTGGGTCTGTGCCACTTGATTGGCGACAGGCGAAAGTAGTGCCAATATTCAAAAAGGGAGCGAAAAGTGACGCCGGAAACTATCGGCCTGTGAGTCTGACGTCCGTTGTGGGCAAAATTTTTGAAAGCTTCATTAAAGAGGCAATTACGGAGCATCTTGATGCTAATAATCTTTTAATCCCGAACCAACATGGATTCATGAGGAATCGCTCCTGCCAAACAAACCTGATTGACTTCTACGAGGAGGTCAGCTCTCGAGTAGATCACGTGGAATCAGTGGATGTCGTGTATCTCGACTTCTCAAAAGCGTTCAATAGCGTGCCACATAATAGGTTGGTATACAAAATGAGAATGATCGGGCTGGGGGAAAATGTCTGCAAGTGGGTAGCTAACTGGCTAAAGGATAGAAGGCAGAGGGTGGTTATAAATGGAATATACTCAGATTGGGTAAGCGTCACTAGTGGGGTACCACAGGGGTCTGTACTAGGCCCAATGTTATTTAATATCTTTATTAACGACATAGTCAACGGGATAAATAGTAAAATATCAATATTTGCAGATGACACAAAGTTATGTAAAACAATTAATACAAAAGAGGACAGTGCAGACCTACAGAGGGATTTGGATAAGCTGGGTAGGTGGAGCATTAAATGGCAAATGAGGTTTAACGAGGAGAAATGTAAGGTCATACATATGGGAAGGAAAAATGGAAGTCACCAGTACTCACTGAATGGGAAATCATTGGGGAATTCAGAGATGGAGAAGGACTTGGGCATCTTGATTGATAGCAAACTAAATTGGAGTGCCCAAAGTCAGGCCGCTGCTGTAAGGGCAAACAGGGTAATGGGATGTATCAGAAGAGGTGTAGCTGCAAAGGAGGAGAACATTGTTCTTCCACTGTACAAAGCACTGGTCAGACCACACTTGGAATACTGTGCTCAGTTATGGGCCCCAATATATAGAAAGGATATAAATGAGCTTGAAAAGGTACAAAGGAGGGCAACAAAATTAATAAAGGGAATGGAGGGACTGCAATACCCAGAGAGGTTGTCAAAACTAGGACTATTCAGCCTGGAAAAGAGAAGGTTGAGGGGGGACATAATAAATGTGTACAAATATGTTAGGGGACAGTATAGAGATCTTGCCCGGGATTTGTTCAAAAGGAGGGATATTACGGTAACAAGAGGGCATTCACTAAGACTGGAAGAGAAAAGGTTTCAGCACCAGCATAGGAAGGGGTTCTTTACGGTAAGAGCAGTGAGAATATGGAATTCACTGAGTGAGGAGACGGTAATGTCGGATTCACTACACCAGTTCAAGCGGGGACTGGATGCATTTCTAGATACCAGGCAGATTTCAGCATATACTTAAAAATAAAATAAAATAGTAGGTTGATACAGGGATTTATTCTGACTGCTGGTTTCAGAGTCGGGAGGGAATTTTTCCTCATGTGAAGATTGGCCAAATCATTTGGGGTTTTTGCCCTCCTCTGGATCAACTTTAGCAATTACAGAACTAACAGGTCGAACTTGATGGACGCAAGTCTTTATTGGGCTTTACAAACTATGTTACTATGTTACTATGTTACGTGAACCACTGGTGTTTTGTGGAAAAGCACATGTACACTGTGTTCCAAATTATTATGCAAAAAGTGTTTAGGAGTGATAAGGGAAGAATTTGTTTGTTTGACAGTTAAACTCATTGATGGTGATGTGTGTCAGGGCTCTTTATATCACTGTAAGCAATTGCAGACACCTGTGCTAATTAGTTTGGCAGGTGTGTCCAATGAAAGGCAAGACTACTTAAGAAGGCTGTCCCACATTATTAAGCAGCCTACATTTTCTGCCAAAATGGGAAAGAAAAAGGATGTGTCGGCTGCTGAGAAGCAACAAATTGTGGAGTGTTTAGGTCAAGGCATGACTTAAATCAACATTGTGCGATGATCAGGATGAAGTGTCTTGGCAATCAAGAAGTATGTAGCTGATTCACAGTACACACATGTGCGTGCTGATAAGGGCAAATTGAGGACTCTTTCCTACAGGCAATTACGTCAGGTTAAAAGAGCAGCGGCAAAAAAGCCTTGTCATAGCAGCAGACAAGTTTTTGAAGTTGCTGGTGCCTCCAACGTCCCCCGAACAACAAGATGCAGGGTCCTTCAGAGGTTTGCAGCTGTGCATACGCCATCCTGTCGACCTCCTCTATCCACTTCACACAAGCAGAAACGGCTCCAGTGGGCCAAACATTACATGAAGACTGATTTCAAAACTGTTTTGTTCATGGATGAGTGCCGTGCAACGCTCGATGGTCCAGATGGATGGAGTGGAGGATGGCTGGTTGATGGACACCCCACGCAAACACGGCTACAGCGCCAACAAGGAGGAGGTGGAGTAATGTTTTGGGCTGGAATCATGGGGAGAGAGAATGTCGGCCCCTTTAGGATCCCTGAAGGGGTAAAGATGAACTCCATAATGTATGTGGAGTTTCTCAAACAGCACTTCCAGCCATGGCTCAAGAGGAAGAACCGTGTATTCCACAGCAAGAGCATTTTTATGCATGATAATGCACCGTCTCATGCTGCACATAACACATCTGCATCTCTGGCTGATATGGGCATAAAAGGGGACAAACTTATGGTGTGACCCCCATGCTCCCCTGACCTCTACCCCATTCAGAACCTCTGGAGCATCATCAAAAGGAGTGTCTATGATGGTGGGAGGCAGTTCACATCTAAGCAACAGCTCTGGGAGGGTATTCTGTCCTCATGCAAAACAATTGAAGCAGAAACCATCCAAAAACCTGACAAATTCAATGGACGAGAGAGTTCAGAAGCTCCTTTCGAACAAGGGGTCCTATGTGGAAATGTAACATCACTTAGAACAAAGTTTTGAGTTGAAAACTGTTTGATTTCAGTTTCTAATAACCTGCTAATGCTTATAATTTCAAAAATGACCATTTTTTTGGTCTTTATTAAAATGAAAAGGTTGATCGAAGAGTGTGGGGGATCTAAGAGTGTGGCAACCCAGTAGTCAGGATTACTTCGAATTCTGACAATCTGAGGGTCATGTTGGAGGTAGTGCAGCAAGAAGGCACTTATGTGTCTTGCGCATCTCGGAGCCCCAAAATTATTTTCCGGGCTAGATGCAGCTAAAAATTATTATTAATTTTAAATCTGGTGGAGCTTAGTATAGATGGCCTAATAGAATCAGTACTGCACACTGCTACAAAGCCCAAATTATTTTCCAGCCAAGGCACAGATAAACATGATTATTAATTTTAAATCTGGTGGAGCTTAGTATAGATAACCTAATAGAATAAGTACTGCACACTGCTACAAAGCCCAAATTATTTTCCAGCCAAGATACAGATAAACATGATTAGTAATTTGAAAGCTTAAAATGGTTGGTGAGGTGATTTTAACCAATCATCAAGCTTATACTCTCCCCAGGATGACACAGGGGTAGAAAAGTCGTTTCGGATCCATGATTTGTTCATCTTTATAAACGTGAGTCTGTCTACATTATCAGTGGAGAGCCGCGTGCGCTTATCTGTCAGCACACCACCAGCAGCGCTGAACACACGTTCAGACAGAACGCTGGCTGCGGGGCATGACAAGATCTCCAAGGCGTAAGTGGCTAGCTCCGGCCATTAATCCAGATTGGAAGCCCAAAAAGAGCAAGGGTCCAGTGACACAGTCATGGCTTCAATGTTTACTTGGAGATACTCCTGTACCATCGTCTCTAGGCGTTGACTATGTGTGAGACTTCTTGTCTCCTATGGCCTTGCAAAGGATGGGCTAAAAAAGTGGTGAAATGATTCCGCAAAATTAATGTTACCAGCAGATGCTGTGTTTCTGTTACGGTTTGAGTGCTGAACACTCGACGGTCCCACGGTTGGCAAGTTGGAACTGTGAGATTCAGTACGTGCAGCACTGGTGTTTTGTGGAAAAGCACATGTAAGATTCTGCAACAGTGTCTGCTGATACTCCTGCATGCGTGCATCCCTTTCTATGGCAAGAATAATTTCTACAAATTTACTTTTGTACCGGGGATCTAACAGTGTGGCAACCCAGTAGTCAGGATTATTTCTAATTCTCACAATTCGAGGGTCATGTTGCAGGTAGTGCAGCAAGAAGGCACTCATGTGTGTTGCGCATCCAGGAGCACCAAGTCCCTGTTGTGTTGGTGGCGAGGTAACAATCATGCTTCCTTCCTCTGTCCTCTCCCCCCAACCTCGCACAACAGAAATGTGATCAAGGTCTCCCTCATCTGATGAGTCTTCCATCAGTTCGTCCTCCACTTCTTCCTGGGCTCCAGCACCTTCCTCACTAGTTTGGCTGCTACCATGCGCCCTGGTAAAACCATCTCCCCCACCCTCACATGCCTGCCGCCTTGGTGCTGCCGACCGTCTGGACCTTGCAGATGTTAGCCCTTCCGCATACAACTCCTCCTCCTCTACTTCCTCCACCTCCTCTTGTGCCACCACCTGACTCCAAATTCTGTTTAACATGTGCTCCAGCATGTAAATCACCGGAATAGTCATGCTGATAATGGCATCGTCAGCACTAAACATCTTCGTCGCCATTTAAAAACTGTGCAGAAGGGTGCATAGGTCCCTGATCTGAGACCACTCCTCCAGCGTGATTTGCCCCACTTCTGGATCTCGTTGGCCCAGGCTATACGTCAGAACGTATTGCACCAGGGCTTGTCGGTGCTGCCACAGTCGCTGCAACATGTGCAGAGTTGAATTCCACCGGGTAGGCACATCGCATTTTAGCCGGTGAAGTGGCAGGCCCAACGACTTCTGTAGAGATGTAAGTCGCTGAGCTGCGGGATGCGAACGGCGGAAGTGAGCACACAGCGACCGTGCCCTCTGCAGAAGGCCATCTAGTCCGGGATAGTGGGTTAAAAATTGCTGGACAACCAGGTTCAACACGTGAGCCATACAAGGCACGTGCGTGACATTGCCCCGGCGAAGGGCCGCACCCAGGTTTGCAGCATTGTCGCACACGGCCTTCCCTGGTTTCAGGTCCAGTGGAGACAACCATTCATGAAATTGGTTCTCCAGAGCTGACCACAACTCCTCAGCTGTGTGACTCACATTTCCCAGACATTTCAAAGTAAAAACTGCCTGATGACGTTGAGCCCTACTGCCAGCATAGTAAGGAGGTGTGCAGGATCCCTTCTGCGCAGTTAGAAAGCTTGTGGCATGACCAGACAGGCTTTGTGTGCAGGTGGAGGACCGAGAGGAGGTTGAGGAGGCAGAAGCAGTGGAGGAACTTTGAGATAAAGAGGATTGACGCACAACTCGTGCTGACGGCAAGACTTGGACAGCAGGCCCTTGTCCTGTTGTCACCATAGTTACCCAGTGCCCAGTCAGCGACATGTAACGCCCCTGTCCATGCCTACTCGTCCAAGTGTCTGTGGTGAAATACACCCTGTCACACACAGAGTTTCTCAAAGAAGCGGTGATGTTGTGTGCGACATGCTGGTGGAGCGCAGGCACACCTTTCTTTGAGAAGTAGTGCCGACTGGGCATCTGGTACTGGGGCACTGCGACGGACATAAGGTCTCGAAAATCCTCTGTGTCCACCAGGCGGAAAGGCAGTATTTCTGTAGCTAAGAGCTTGCAGATGGTGAAATTCAACCTCTTAGCTTTCTCATGGCTAGGAGGAAATGGTCTTTTACTTGTCCACATCTGAGGGACCGAGGGCTGGCTATTGTGCTTAGACGGGGTTGATAAGGGTGTCCCCGGCAAACTGCCGGTCTCTGAGGAAGATGCAGGCGGACATGTTAGGTTGCATTGATCCAAAGGTGGTGCTATCGATGTCGGACAGCGCTCAACACCAGCTGGTGTTACCACCTCCAAAGAAAATGATGACCTGCCAATCACGCTGGCTGTTGCGGGTAAAGAGGTGGCAGGTCTGCACCCCAAAACAGGTGTGACTGCTGTCCCCCCAGTCACAGAGGATGAAGAGGCCGCGGATGCACAAGATATGGCAGACGGTGGTTGGCCCGGCCGGCTAGGACGCATTGTAGCACAGTGAGCTTCCCACTGCAACTTATGCTTCATGTCCATATGCCGGTTCATGCATGAAGTACTCAAACTATGTATTTTTTGGCCTCTACTTAGCTTTTGCTGACAAATGTTACAGATAACACGAGTTGGGTCATCTTTATCGATCTGAAAAAATGCCCAGGCTATGCAAGTCTTAGCACCCATGCGACCTGAAGAGCCACCACGACTTGTGGTCAGAGGCAGAGTTGTGTTTGAGGATGCAGATGTTGACGTGCTTCCAGTACTTCGTCTCTGTCCAGGAAGGCGCAACCTGACCTCGTCGTCACTAGCATTCTCCTCCACCTCCTCTGCTGACCTCATCTCTTGGCTGACTGTGGGTTGACAGTAAGTGGGATCTCCAACCTCATCATCATCACCCTGTGCGTTATCACACCCGTCGTCCTCAGAGCCAACCTGTTCCTGCCCTGACAAAAAACTAAAGTTGTCGCTCCAATCAGGTATTTGAGTCTCATCATCGTCTTCCTCATTGTCTCCACCAACAGGAGTTACAGTTTGGGAATGAGGGTCTACATTATTCAGAACCTTCAGCGTCTGGTCCTGGATCCGACTCATAAAGATTCTGGGCATCAGTGCAGATCATTTCCTCGTCTGGATTCACAGAAGCGCTGGAGCCGACCTCTGATTCCCAGGCTATAGTATGAGTAAACAGCTCTGCAGACTCAACCATCTGTTCTACCTCATACTCAGACGGGCAGCTGGAGATTTGGGAGCTGTGAGGAAGCAAGTGCGATTGGGGTGACACCTTTGAGGACTGGAGTATTTGTGATGTTGAAGTTGATGTGGAGGAGAGCCCACTTAAAGGAACACTTGATATCCGTTGAAGCACCTGCTGTTTTTGTGCCTCATCTGGAATTTGTAGCGATTGGCGTAGCCGTAAGAAAGGGATCTTATCACATTGTCCGCTAAAAGAAGTAGACATTTTAGTTTGGCTGGAAGATGGTCTTTCTTCTGCAGATGTTACTGTTGCTTTAGCACCTACCCCACGGACACAACCTTTTTTCCCCTTCCCAATACGCCTATTCCCCTTTCCACCAGCAGCAGGCCTTTTTCCACTCATTTTGGTGGTTAACTAATTCACAACTCTGGAGTTGTTTGCACAAAAAAACAATGGATGGGAACAGAGCAGAGCTGAGTGGCCAAACTGTGGTATTAGGCCAAAACTATTGGCTGGGTTAGATGCAGAAAAAAATTATATTCAATTTGCAACCTGTGGAGGTCAGTATAGATGGACTAATAGAACAAGTCCCACACACAGCTAGGAGCCCAAATATTTTTTCAGAGGTAGATGCAGATAAAAATTATTTTTAATTTGCAACCTAATGGAGGTCAGTATAGATGGTCTAGTAGAACAAGTCCCACACACTGCTAGAAGGACAAATATTTTTTCAGAGCTAGATGCAGAAAAAAACTTTATTCAATTTGCAACCTGATGGAGGTCAGTATAGATGGACTAATAGAACAAGTCCCACACACTGCTAGAAGCCCAAATATTTTTTCAGAGCTAGATGCAGATAAAAAATATTTTTAATTTGCAACCTGATGGAGGTCAGTATAGATGGACTAATAGAACAAGTCCCACACACTGCTAGAAGGCCAAATATTTTTTCAGAGCTAGATGCAGACAAAAAAATATTTTTAATTTGCAACCTGATGGAGGTCAGTATAGATGGACTAATAGAACATGTCCCACACACTGCTAGAAGCCCAAATATTTTTTCAGAGCTAGATGCAGACAAAAAATTATTTTGAATTTGCAACCTGATGGAGGTCAGTATAGATGGACTAGTAGAACACGACCCACACACTGCTAGAAGGACAAATATTTTTTCAGAGCTAGATGCAGAAAAAAATTATATTCAATTTGCAACCTTATGAAGGTCAGTATAGATGGACTAATAGAATGATGCTATGTCCAAAATGTTTTACTTCACTAGGTGAAGTAAAAAAACTGGTATTCCATACACAGGTAGTGTATCTTGCAACACAGATAGGCTACTCCACTGACTAACACACTCTGCAATAGGCCAAAAAGGATTAGCTTTGCTAGATTCAGCCAAATGCTGTGAAAAAAACTTGCACTGCACTGGCACAGACCAGCCTGGCAAAAACTGATAGGAACTGATGTAACTTAGTCCTGAAAAGGACTGCAATTACAATTAGTCTTTATTCCCACAACCTATCTATTTAAGAGCACAGACCAGCCTGATAAAAGTCGTTGGAAATGCTGTAACCTAGTCCTTAAAAGGCCTGCAATCACAACTATTCCCTACTCCCAAGCTATCTGTAGATTTGTGCGAAAATTGGCTTGAAATTAACAAGGTATAGCGCACACAGCAACAGCGGTGCCGTCTAACACGCAGCTGAAGCAGTGAGAAAATGGTGGCGACGGGGAGAATGACTGGGTCTTATAGGGCAAGGACATGTGACATACACTGCCAATGACACATGCCCTTGCTGGTGTGAAAAAAAGCACTTCGCTCCGTGTGTGCGCTGCTGATAGGCTGACAGATTGCACCTCCCCACTGTAAATGCGGGAAAGAGAAAAAAAAATGGAGATCTTCATTATTCCTGCAGAGATCCATCCCCTGCCCCTCCCCCCGCCCCGCTGTACACTCAAACTGCGTATTAACATTAATTTTCATCATTACTGAGAAAAAATCCAGTTATGATTTTGGTGCACGAACAGTTATCGAACATAACCTCTAACAGCTGAATTTTTCTCAAATCGTTCGTGCTCGCCGAACGGCTCGAACACCGCCCAAAACAGCTCGAATTTGAGATTGGCGAACAGTTCGAGTCGAACAACGCTCATCCCTACACCCGACTCTTTTAAACAATCTGAACAGTCAGGGAGAAACTATTACTGTTTATCTTTACGGAAAAAATACCAAAAGCTGAATAATAGAGATTTTTTACCGTGGAATGGCAAAACCACAGTTATTGTTTACTGGGGTATACCAGACAATTTAAAATAGATATATTTGCGACTGAACAGTGAGCGACAAACTCAAACTGTTTTTTTTTAGATACAAATGGCCCAAAAGTGCATAATACAGAGGTTTGAACCGTGGAACTGCAAAACCACACTTCTGTTTCTCTGGCCTACACCAGACTATTTTCAACAGATATATTTGAGTCTGAAAAATCAGGGAGACACTATTAGATTTTCTTTATGGCAAAAAATCCCAAAAGCAGGATAATACAGAGATTTGACCCGTAGAACTGCAAAACCACACTTCTATTTCTCGGGCCTACACCAGACTATTTTCAACAGATATATTTGTGTCTGAAAAATCAGGGAGACACTATTAGTTTTACTTTACCGCAAAAAATGCCAAAAGCAGGATAATAGAGATTTTTTACCGTGGAACAGCAAAACCACAGTTATAATTTACTGGTGTGTACCAGACTTTTTTAAATATATATATTTGCGGCTGAAGAGTGAGCGACACACTCAAACTGTTTTTTTTAGATACAAATGGCCCAAAAGCAGGATAATACAGAGGTTTGAACCATGAAACTGCAAGACCACACTTCTGTTTCTCGGGCCTACACCAGACTATTTTCAACAGATATATTTTTGTCTGAACAATCAGGAGACACTACTGTTTTTCTTTACGGCAAAAAATGCGAAAAGCAGGATAATACAGAGATTTGACCCGTGGAACTGCAAAACCACACTTGAATTTCTCAGGCCTACACCAGACTATTTTCAATAGATATATTTGTGTCTGAAAAATCAGGGAGACACTATTAGTTTTTCTTTACAGCAAAAAATGCCAAAACCAGGATAATACAGAGATTTGACCCGTGGAACTGCAAAACCACACTTCTATTTCTGAGACCAAAACCAGACTATTTTCAAAAGATATATTTGTGTTTGAAAAATCAGGGAGACAATATTAGTTTTTCTTTACGTTAAAAAATGTCAAAAGCAGGATAATAGAGATTTTTTTACCGTGGAACAGCAAAACCACAGTTGGAATTTACTGGTGTATACCAGACTTTTTAAATTATATATATATTTGCGGCTGAACAGTGAGTGACACACTCAAACTGTTTTTTTTTTTTAGATACAAATGGCCCAAAAGCAGGATAATACATAGATTTGACCCGTGTAACTGCAAAACCACACTTCTATTTCTCGGGCCTACACCAGACTATTTTCAACAGATATATTTGAGTCTGAACAATCAGGGAGACACTATTAGTTTTTCTTTATGGCAAAAAATGACAAAAGCAGGATAATAGAGATTTTTTACCATGGATCAGCAAAACCACAGTTAAAATTTTCTGGTATATACCAGACTTTTTAAAATATATATATTTGCGGCTGATCAGTCAGCGACACACTCAAATTGCATTTTTTTAGATACAAATGGCCCAAAAGCAGGAAAAAACAGAGGTTTGAACCGTGGAACTGCAAAACCACACTTCTGGTTCTCGGGCCCACACCAGACTATTTTCAACAGATATATTTGTGCCAGAAAAGTTAGGGAAGCACTATTATTTTTTCTTTACAGCAAAAAATGATAAAAGCAGGATAATACAGAGATTTGACCCGCGGAACAGCAAAACCACACTTCTCTTTCTCGGGCCTACACCAGACTATTTTCAACAGATAAATTTGTGTCTGAACAATCAGGAGACACTACTGTTTTTCTTTACGGCAAAAAATGCCAAAAGCAGGATAATAGAGATTTTTTACCGTGGAACAGCAAAACCACAGTTATAATTTACTGGTGTATACCAGACTTTTTTAAATATATATATTTGCGGCTGAACAGTGAGCGACACACTCAAACTGTTTTTTTTTTAGAAACAAATGGCCCAAAAGCAGGATAATACAGAGGTTTGAACCGTGGAACTGCAAAACCACACTTCTGTTTCTCGGGCCTACACCAGACTATTTTCAACAGATATATTTGTGTCTGAACAAGCAGGAGACACTGCTGTTTTTCTTTACGGCAAAAAATGCGAAAAGCAGGATAATAGAGATTTTTTACCGTGGAACAGCAAAACCACAGTTAGAATTTACTGGTGTATACCAGACTTTTTTAAATATATACATTTGCGGTTGAACAGTGAGTGACACACTCAAACTGTTGTTTTTTTAGATACAAATGACCCAAAAGAAGGATAATACAGAGGTTTGAACCGTGGAACTGCAAAACCGCTCTTCTGTTTTTCGGGCCTACACCAGACTATTTTCAACAGATATATTTGTGTCTGAAAAATCAGAGAGACATTATTAATTTTTCTTTACAGCAAAAAATGCCAAAAGCAGAATAATACAGAGATTTGACCCATGGAACTGCAAAACCACACTTCTATTTCTCGGGTCTACACCAGATTTTTTCAACGGATATATTTTTGTCTGAACAATCAGGGAGACACTATTAGTTTTTCTTTATGGCAAAAAATGCCAAAAGCAGGATAATAGAGATTTTTTATCGTAGAACAGCAAAACCACAGTTATAATTTACAGGTGTGTACCAGACTTTTTTAAATATATATATTTGCAGCTAAACAGTGAGAGACACACTCAAACAGTTTTTTTTTAGATCCACATGGCCCAAAAGCAGGATAATACAGAGATTTGACTCGTGGAACTGCAAAACCACACTTCTATTTCTCGGGCCTACACCAGACTATTTTCAACAGATATATTTGTGTCTTAACAATCAGGAGACACTACTGTTTTTCTTTACGGCAAAAAATGCCAAAAGCAGGATAGTAGAGATTTTTTACTGTGGAACAGCAAAACCACAGTTATAATTTACTGGTGTATACTAGACTTTTTTAAATATATATATTTGCGGCTGAACAATGAGCGATACATTCAAACTGTTTTTTTTTTTAGATTCAAATGGCCCAAAAGCAGGATAATGCAGAGGTTTGAACCGTGGAACTGCAAAACCACACTTCTGTTTCTCGGGCCTACACCAGACTATTTTCAACAGATATATTTGTTTCTGGAAAATCAGGGAGTTAGTTATTCTTTAGAGATGAGCGTTGTTCGACTCGAACTGTTCGCCAATCTCAAATTCGAGCTGTTTTGGGCGGTGTTCGAGCCGTTCGGAGAAAACGAACGATTTGAGAAAAATTCGGCTGTTCGAGGTTATGTTCGATAAATGTTCGTGCACCAAAATCATAACTGGATTTTTTCTCAGTAATGATGAAAATTAATGTTAATACGCAGTTTGAGTGTACAGCGGGGCGGGGGGAGGGGCAGGGGATGGATCTCTGCAGGAATAATGAAGATCTCAATTTTTTTTTCTCTTTCCCGCATTTACAGTGGGGAGGTGCAATCTGTCAGCCTATCAGCAGCGCACACACGGAGCGAAGTGCTTTTTTTCACACAAGCAAGGGCATGTGTCATTGGCAGTGTACGTCACATGTCCTTGCCCTATAAGACCCAGCCATTTTCCCCGTAGCCACCATTTTCTCACTGCAGCAGCTGCGTGTTAGACAGCACAGCTGTTGCTGTGTGCACTATACCTTGTTAATTTCAAGCCAATTTTCGCACAAATCTACAGATAGCTTGGGAGTAGGGAAAAGTTGTGATTGCAGTCCTTTTAAGGACTACGTTACATCATTTCATACGACTTTTATCAGGCAGGTCTGTGCTCTTAAATAGATAGGTTGGGAGTAAAGACTATTGTAATTGCAGTCCTTTTCAGGGCTAGGTTACATCAGTTCCTATCACTTTTTGCCAGGCAGGTCTGTGCCAGTGCTGTGCAAGTTTTTTTCACAGCATTTGGCTGAATCTAGCAAAGCTAATCCTTTTTGGCCTATTGCAGAGAGTGTTAGTCAGTGGAGTAGACTATCTGTGTTGCAAGATACCACCTGTGTATAGAATACCAATTTTTTTACTGCACCTAGTGAAGTAAAACCTTTTGGGCATAGCATCATTCTATTAGTCCATCTATACTGACCTCCATAAGGTTGCAAATTGAATATAATTTTTTTCTGCATCTAGCTCTGAAAAAATATTTGGCCTTCTAGCTGTGTGTGGGACTTGTTCTATTAGTCCGGTTGCAAATTCAAAATAATTTTTATCTGCATCTAGCTCTGAAAAAATATTTGGCCTTCTAGCAGTGTGTGGGACTTTCTCTATTAGTCCATCTATACTGACCTCCATCAGGTTGCAAATTAAAAATAATTTTTATCTGCATCTAGCTCTGAAAAAATATTTGGCCTTCTAGCAGTGTGTGGGACTTTCTCTATTAGTCTATCTATACTGACCTCCATCAGGTTGCAAATTAAAAATAATTTTTATCTGCATCTAGCTCTGAAAAAATATTTGGCCTTCTAGCAGTGTGTGGTACTTGTTCTATTAGTCCATCTATACTGACCTCCATCAGGTTGCAAATTGAATATAATTTTTTTCTGCATCTAGCTCTGAAAAAATATTTGGCCTTCTAGCAGTGTGTGGGACTTTCTCTATTAGTCCATCTATACTGACCTCCATCAGGTTGCAAATTCAAAAAAATTTTTTGTCTGCATCTAGCTCTGAAAAAATATTTGGCCTTCTAGCACTGTGTGGGACTTGTTCTATTAGTCCATCTATACTGACCTCCATCAGGTTGCAAATGAAAAATAATTTTTATCTGCATCTAGCTCTGAAAAAAATATTTGGCCTTCTAGCAGTGTGTGGGACTTTCTCTATTAGTCCATCTATACTGACCTCCATCAGGTTGCAAATTAAAAATAATTTTTTTCTGCATCTAGCTCTGAAAAAAAATTTGGCCTTCTAGCAGTGTGTGCGACTTGTTCTATTAGTCCATCTATAATGACCTCCATCAGGTTGCAAATTGAATATAATTTTTTTCTGCATCTAGCTCTGAAAAAATATTTGGCCTTCAAGCAGTGTGTGGGACTTTCTCTATTAGTCCATCTATACTGACCTCCATCAGCTTGCAAATTAAAAATAATTTTTACCTGCATCTAGCTCTGAAAAAATATTTGGCCTTCTAGCAGTGTGTGGGACTTTCTCTATTAGTCCGTCTATACTGACCTCCATCAGGTTGCAAATGAAAAATAATTTTTGTCTGCATCTAGCTCTGAAAAAATATTTGGCCTTCTAGCAGTGTGTGGGACTTGTTCTATTAGTCCATCTATACTGACCTCCATCAGGTTGCAAATTGAATATAATTTTTTTCTGCATCTAGCTCTGAAAAAATATTTGGCCTTCTAGCAGTGTGTGGGACTTTCTCTATTAGTCCATCTATACTGACCTCCATCAGGTTGCAAATTCAAAATAATTTTTTGTCTGCATCTAGCTCTGAAAAAATAATTGGCCTTCTAGCAGTGTGTGGGAATTTCTCTATTAGTCCATCTATACTGACCTCCATCAGGTTGCAAATTAAAAATAATTTTTATCTGCATCTAGCTCTGAAAAAATATTTGGCATTCTAGCAGTGTGTGCGATTTGTTCTATTAGTCCATCTATACTGACCTCCATCAGGTTGCAAATTGAATATATATTTTTTCTGCATCTAGCTCTGAAAAAATATTTGGCCTTCTAGCAGTGTGTGGGACTTTCTCTATTAGTCCATCTATACTGACCTCCATCAGGTTGCAAATTAAAAATAATTTTTATCTGCATCTAGCTCTGAAAAAATATTTGGCCTTCTAGCAGTGTGTGCGATTTGCACTATTAGTCCATCTATACTGACCTCCATCAGGTTGCAAATTGAATATGTTTTTTTTCTGCATCTAGCTCTGAAAAAATATTTGGCCGTCTAGCAGAGTGTGGGACTTTCTCTATTAGTCCATCTATACTGACCTCCATCAGGTTGCAAATTCAAAATAATTTTTATCTGCATCTAGCTCTGAAAAAATATTTGCCCTTCTAGCAGTGTGTGGGACTTTCTCTATTAGTCCATCTATACTGACCTCCATCAGCTTGCAAATTCAAAATAATTTTTTGTCTGCATCTAGCTCTGAAAAAATATTTGGCCTTCTAGCAGTGTGTCGGACTTTCTCTATTAGTCCATCTATACTGACCTCCATCAGGTTGCAAATGAAAAATAATTTTTATCTGCATCTAGCTCTGGAAAAATATTTGGCCTTCCAGCAGTGTGTGAGATTTTCTCTATTAGTCCATCTATACTGACCTCCATCAGGTTGCAAATTAAAAATAATTTTTGTCTGCATCAACCTCTGAAAAAATATTTGGCCTTCTAGCAGTGTGTACGACTTTCTCTATTAGTCCATCTATACTGACCTCCATCAGGTTGCAAATTAAAAATAATTTTTATCTGCATCTAGCTCTGAAAAAATATTTGGCCTTCTAGCAGTGTGTGTGACTTGTTCTATTAGTCCATCTATACTGACCTCCATCAGGTTGCAAATTGAATATAATTTTTTGCTGCATCAAGCTCTGAAAAAATATTTGGCCTTCAAGCAGTGTGTGGGACTTTCTCTATTAGTCCATCTATACTGACCTCCATCAGGTTGCAAATTCAAAATAATTTTTTGTCTGCATCTAGTTCTGAAAATATATTTGGCCTTCTAGCAGTGTGTGAGACTTTCTCTATTAGTCCATCTATACTGACCTCCATCAGGTTGCAAATGAAAAATAATTTTTATCTGTATCTAGCTCTGAAAAAATATTTGGCCTTCTAGCAGTGTATGGGACTTTCTCTATTAGTCCATCTATACTGACCTCCATCAGGTTGCAAATTAAAAATAATTTTTTTCTGCATCTAGCTCTGAAAAAATATTTGGCCTTCTAGTAGTGTGTGGGACTTGTTCTATTAGTCCATCTATACTGACCTCCATCAGGTTGCAAATTAAAAATAATTTTTATCTGCATCTAGCTCTGACAAAATATTTGGCCTTCTAGCAGTGTGTGGGACTTGTTCTATTAGTCCATCTATACTGACCTCCATCAGGTTGCAAATTGAATATAATTTTTTTCTGCATCAAGCTCTGAAAAAATATTTGGCCTTCTAGCAGTGTGTGGGACTTTCTCTATTAGTCCATCTATACTGACCTCCATCAGGTTGGAAATTCAAAATAATTTTTTGTCTGCATCTAGCTCTGAAAAAATGTTTGGCCTTCTAGCAGTGTTTGGGAATTTCTCTATTAGTCCATCTATACTAACCTCCATCAGGTTGCAAATTAAAAATAATTTTTATCTGCATCTAGCTCTGAAAAAATATTTGGCATTCTAGCAGTGTGTGCGATTTGTTCTATTAGTCCATCTATACTGACCTCCATCAGGTTGCAAATTGAATATATATTTTTTCTGCACCTAGCTCTGAAAAAATATTTGGCCTTCTAGCAGTGTGTGGGACTTTCTCTATTAGTCCATCTATACTGACCTCCATCAGGTTGCAAATTAAAAATAATTTTTATCTGCATCTAGCTCTGAAAAAATATTTGGCCTTCTAGCAGTGTGTGGGACTTTCTCTATTAGTCTATCTATACTGACCTCCATCAGGTTGCAAATTAAAAATAATTTTTACCTGCATCTAGCTCTGAAAAAATATTTGGCCTTCTAGCAGTGTGTGGTACTTATTCTATTAGTCCATCTATACTGACCTCCATCAGGTTGCAAATTGAATATAATTTTTTTCTGCATCTAGCTCTGAAAAAATATTTGGCCTTCTAGCAGTGTGTGGGACTTTCTCTATTAGTCCATCTATACTGACCTCCATCAGGTTGCAAATTGAAAAAAATTTTTTGTCTGCATCTAGCTCTGAAAAAATATTTGGCCTTCTAGCACTGTGTGGGACTTGTTCTATTAGTCCATCTATACTGACCTCCATCAGGTTGCAAATGAAAAATAATTTTTATCTGCATCTAGCTCTGAAAAAAATATTTGGCCTTCTAGCAGTGTGTGGGACTTTCTCTATTAGTCCATCTATACTGACCTCCATCAGGTTGCAAATTCAAAATAATTTTTATCTGCATCTAGCTCTGAAGAAATATTTGCCCTTCTAGCAGTGTGTGGGACTTTCTCTATTAGTCCATCTATACTGACCTCCATCAGCTTGCAAATTCAAAATAATTTTTTGTCTGCATCTAGCTCTGAAAAAATATTTGGCCTTCTAGCAGTGTGTACGACTTTCTCTATTAGTCCATCTATACTGACCTCCATCAGATTGCAAATTAAAAATAATTTTTATCTGCATCTAGCTCTGAAAAAATATTTGGCCTTCTAGCAGTGTGTGGGAATTTCTCTATTAGTCCATCTATACTGACCTCCATCAGGTTGCAAATTAAAAATAATTTTTATCTGCATCTAGCTCTGAAAAAATATTTGGCCTTCTAGCAGTGTGTGGGACTTTCTCTATTAGTCCATCTATACTGACCTCCATCAGGTTGCAAATTAAAAATAATTTTTATCTGCATCTAGCTCTGAAAAAATATTTGGCCTTCCAGCAGTGTGTGGGACTTGTTCTATTAGTCCATCTATACTGACCTCCATCAGGTTGCAAATTGAATATAATTTTTTTCTGCATCAAGCTCTGAAAAAATATTTGGCCTTCAAGCAGTGTGTGGGACTTTCTCTATTAGTCCATCTATACTGACCTCCATCAGGTTGCAAATTCAAAATAATTTTTTGTCTGCATCTAGTTCTGAAAAAATATTTGGCCTTCTAGCAGTGTGTGGGACTTTCTCTATTAGTCCATCTATACTGACCTCCATCAGGTTGCAAATTAAAAATAATTTTTTTCTGCATCTAGCTCTGAAAAAATATTTGGCCTTCTAGTAGTGTGTGGGACTTGTTCTATTAGTCCATCTATACTGACCTCCATCAGGTTGCAAATTAAAAATAATTTTTATCTGCATCTAGCTCTGAAAAAATATTTGGCCTTCTAGCAGTGTGTGGGACTTGTTCTATTAGTCCATCTATACTGACCTCCATCAGGTTGCAAATTGAATATAATTTTTTTCTGCATCTAGCTCTGAAAAAATATTTGGCCTTCTAGCAGTGTGTGGGACTTTCTCTATTAGTCCATCTATACTGACCTCCATCAGGTTGCAAATTCAAAATAATTTTTTGTCTGCATCTAGCTCTGAAAAAATATTTGGCCTTCTAGCAGTGTGTGGGAATTTCTCTATTAGTCCATCTATACTGACCTCCATCAGGTTGCAAATTAAAAATAATTTTTATCTGCATCTAGCTCTGAAAAAATATTTGGCATTCTAGCAGTGTGTGCGATTTGTTCTATTAGTCCATCTATACTGACCTCCATCAGGTTGCAAATTGAATATATATTTTTTCTGCATCTAGCTCTGAAAAAATATTTGGCCTTCTAGCAGTGTGTGGGACTTTCTCTATTAGTCCATCTATGCTGACCTCCATCAGGTTGCAAATTAAAAATAATTTTTATCTGCATCTAGCTCTGAAAAAATATTTGGCCTTCTAGCAGTGTGTGCGATTTGCACTATTAGTCCATCTATACTGACCTCCATCAGGTTGCAAATTGAATATATTTTTTTTCTGCATCTAGCTCTGAAAAAACATTTGGCCGTCTAGCAGTGTGTGGGACTTTCTCTATTAGTCCATCTATACTGACCTCCATCAGGTTGCAAATTCAAAATAATTTTTATCTGCATCTAGCTCTGAAAAAATATTTGCCCTTCTAGCAGTGTGTGGGACTTTCTCTATTAGTCCATCTATACTGACCTCCATCAGCTTGCAAATTCAAAATAATTTTTTGTCTGCATCTAGCTCTGAAAAAATATTTGGCCTTCTAGCAGTGTGTCGGACTTTCTCTATTAGTCCATCTATACTGACCTCCATCAGGTTGCAAATGAAAAATAATTTTTATCTGCATCTAGCTCTGGAAAAATATTTGGCCTTCTAGCAGTGTGTGGGACTTTCTCTATTAGTCCATCTATACTGACCTCCATCAGGTTGCAAATTAAAAATAATTTTTATCTGCATCTAGCTCTGAAAACATATTTGGCCTTCTAGCAGTGTGTGGGACTTGTTCTATTAGTCCATCTATACTGACCTCCATCAGGTTGCAAATTGAATATAATTTTTTTCTGTATCTAGCTCTGAAAAAATATTTGGCCTTCTAGCAGTGTGTGGGACTTTCTCTATTAGTCCATCTATACTGACCTCCATCAGGTTGCAAATTAAAAATAATTTTTATCTGCATCTAGCTCTGAAAAAATATTTGGCCTTCTAGCAGTGTGTGGGACTTTCTCTATTAGTCTATCTATACTGACCTCCATCAGGTTGCAAATTAAAAATAATTTTTATCTGCATCTAGCTCTGAAAAAATATTTGGCCTTCTAGCAGTGTGTGGGACTTTCTCTATTAGTCCATCTATACTGACCTCCATCAGGTTGCAAATTCAAAATAATTTTTTGTCTGCATCTAGCTCTGAAACAATATTTGGCCTTCTAGCAGTGTGTGGGACTTTCTCTATTAGTCCATCTATACTGACCTCCATCAGGTTGCAAATGAAAAATTATTTTTATCTGCATCTAGCTCTGAAAAAATATTTGGCCTTCTAGCAGTGTGTGGGACTTTCTCTATTAGTCCATCTATACTGACCTCCATCAGGTTGCAAATTCAAAATAATTTTTTGTCTGCATCTAGTTCTGAAAAAATATTTGGCCTTCTAGCAGTGTGTGGGACTTTCTCTATTAGTCCATCTATACTGACCTCCATCAGGTTGCAAATGAAAAATAATTTTTATCTGCATCTAGCTCTGAAAAAATATTTGGCCTTCTAGCAGTGTGTGGGAATTTCTCTGTTAGTCCATCTATACTGACCTCCATCAGGTTGCAAATGCAAAATAATGTTTATCTGCATCTAGCTCTGAAAAAATATTTGGCCTTCTAGCAGTGTGTTGGACTTTCTCTATTAGTCCATCTATACTGACCTCCATCAGGTTGCAAATTAAAAATAATTTTTATCTGCATCTAGCTCTGACAAAATATTTGGCCTTCTAGCAGTGTGTGCGACTTTCTCTATTAGTCCATCTATACTGACCTCCATCAGGTTGCAAATGAAAAATAATTTTTATCTGCATCTAGCTCTGAAAAAATATTTGGCCTTCTAGCAGCGTTTGGGACTTTCTCTATTAGTCCATCTATACTGACCTCCATCAGGTTGCAAATTCAAAATAATTTTTTGTCTGCATCTAGTTCTGAAAAAATATTTGGCCTTCTAGCAGTGTGTGGGACTTTCTCTATTAGTCCATCTATACTGACCTCCATCAGGTTGCAAATGAAAAATAATTTTTATCTGCATCTAGCTCTGAAAAAATATTTGGCCTTCTAGCAGTGTGTGGGACTTTCTCTATTAGTCCATCTATACTGACCTCCATCAGGTTGCAAATTAAAAATAATTTTTATCTGCATCTAGCTCTGAAAAAATATTTGGCCTTCTAGCAGTGTGTGCGACTTGTTCTATTAGTCCATCTATACTGACCTCCATCAGGTTGCAAATTAAATATAATTTTTTTCTGCATCTAGCTCTGAAAAAATATTTGGCCTTCTAGCAGTGTGTGGGACTTTCTCTATTAGTTCATCTATACTGACCTCCATCAGGTTGCAAATTCAAAATAATTTTTTGTCTGCATCTAGCTCTGAAAAAATATTTGGCCTTCTAGCAGTGTGTGGGACTTTCTCTATTATTCCATCTATACTGACCTCCATCAGGTTGCAAATTCAAAATAATTTTTATCTGCATCTAGCTCTGAAAAAATATTTGGCCTTCTAGCAGTGTGTCGGACTTTCTCTATTAGTCCATCTATACTGACATCCATCAGGTTGCAAATGAAAAATAATTTTTATCTGCATCTAGCTCTGGAAAAATATTTGGCCTTCTAGCAGTGTGTGGGACTTTCTCTATTAGTCCATCTTTACTGACCTCCATCAGGTTGCAAATGAAAAATAATTTTTATCTGCATCTAGCTCTGGAAAAATATTTGGCCTTCTAGCAGTGTGTGGGACTTTCTCTATTAGTCCATCTATACTGACCTCCATCAGGTTGCAAATGAAAAATAATTTTTATCTGCATCTAGCTCTGGAAAAATATTTGGCCTTCTAGCAGTGTGTGGGACTTTCTCTATTAGTCCATCTTTACTGACCTCCATCAGGTTGCAAATTAAAAATAATTTTTGTCTGCATCTACCTCTGAAAAAATATTTGGCCTTCTAGCAGTGTGTGCGACTTTCTCTATTAGTCCATCTATACTGACATCCATCAGGTTGCAAATGAAAAATAATTTTTATCTGCATCTAGCTCTGGAAAAATATTTGGCCTTCTAGCAGTGTGTGGGACTTTCTCTATTAGTCCATCTTTACTGACCTCCATCAGGTTGCAAATGAAAAATAATTTTTATCTGCATCTTGCTCTGGAAAAATATTTGGCCTTCTAGCAGTGTGTGGGACTTTCTCTATTAGTCCATCTATACTGACCTCCATCAGGTTGCAAATGAAAAATAATTTTTATCTGCATCTAGCTCTGGAAAAATATTTGGCCTTCTAGCAGTGTGTGGGACTTTCTCTATTAGTCCATCTTTACTGACCTCCATCAGGTTGCAAATTAAAAATAATTTTTGTCTGCATCTACCTCTGAAAAAATATTTGGCCTTCTAGCAGTGTGTGCGACTTTCTCTATTAGTCCATCTATACTGACCTCCATCAGATTGCAAATTAAAAATAATTTTTATCTGCATCTAGCTCTGAAAAAATATTTGGCCTTCTAGCAGTGTGTGGGACTTTCTCTATTAGTCCATCTATACTGACCTCCATCAGGTTGAAAATTAAAAATAATTTTTATCTGCATCTAGCTCTGAAAAAATATTTGGCCTTCTAGCAGTGTGTGGGACTTTTTCTATTAGTCCACCTATACTGACCTCCATCAGGTTGCAAATTAAAAATAATTTTATCTGCATCTAGCTCTGAAAAAATATTTGGCCTTCTAGCAGTGTGTGGGACTTGTTCTATTAGTCCATCTATACTGACCTCCATCAGGTTGCAAATTGAATATAATTTTTTTCTGCATCAAGCTCTGAAAAAATATTTGGCCTTCTAGCAGTGTGTGCGACTTGTTCTATTAGTCCATCTATACTGACCTCCATCAGGTTGCAAATTAAATATAATTTTTTTCTGCATCTAGCTCTGAATAAATATTTGGCCTTCTAGCAGTGTGTACGACTTTCTCTATTAGTCCATCTATACTGACCTCCATCAGGTTGCAAATTAAAAATAATTTTTATCTGCATCTAGCTCTGAAAAAATATTTGGCCTTCTAGCAGTGTGTGGGACTTTCTCTATTAGTCTATCTATACTGACCTCCATCAGGTTGCAAATTAAAAAATAATTTTTATCTGCATCTAGCTCTGAAAAAATATCTGGCCTTCTAGCAGTGTGTGGTACTTGTTCCATTAGTCCATCTATACTGACCTCCATCAGGTTGCAAATTGAATATAATTTTTTTCTGCATCTAGCTCTGAAAAAATATTTGGCCTTCTAGCAGTGTGTGGGACTTTCTCTATTAGTCCATCTATACTGACATCCATCAGGTTGCAAATTCAAAAAAATTTTTTGTTTGCATCTAGCTCTGAAAAAATATTTGGCCTTCTAGCACTGTGTGGGACTTGTTCTATTAGTCCATCTATACTGACCTCCATCAGGTTGCAAATGAAAAATAATTTTTATCTGCATCTAGCTCTGAAAAAAATATTCGGCCTTCTAGCAGTGTGTGGGACTTTCTCTATTAGTCCATCTATACTGACCTCCATCAGGTTGCAAATTAAAAATAATTTTTATCTGCATCTAGCTCTGAAAAAAAATTTGGCCTTCTAGCAGTGTGTGCGACTTGTTCTATTAGTCCATCTATAATGACCTCCATCAGGTTGCAAATTGAATATAATTTTTTTCTGCATCTAGCTCTGAAAAAATATTTGGCCTTCAAGCAGTGTGTGGGACTTTCTCTATTAGTCCATCTATACTGACCTCCATCAGCTTGCAAATTAAAAATAATTTTTATCTGCATCTAGCTCTGAAAAAATATTTGGCCTTCTAGCAGTGTGTGGGAATTTCTCTATTAGTCCGTCTATACTGACCTCCATCAGGTTGCAAATGAAAAATAATTTTTCTCTGCATCTAGCTCTGAAAAAATATTTGGCCTTCTAGCAGTGTGTGGGACTTTCTCTATTAGTCCATCTATATTGACCTCCATCAGGTTGCAAATTAAAAATAATTTTTATCTGCATCTAGCTCTGAAAAAATATTTGGCCTTCTAGCAGTGTGTGGGACTTGTTCTATTAGTCCATCTATACTGACCTCCATCAGGTTGCAAATTGAATATAATTTTTTTCTGCATCTAGCTCTGAAAAAATATTTGGCCTTCTAGCAGTGTGTGGGACTTTCTCTATTAGTCCATCTATACTGACCTCCATCAGGTTGCAAATTCAAAATAATTTTTTGTCTGCATCTAGCTCTGAAAAAATATTTGGCCTTCTAGCATTGTGTGGGAATTTCTCTATTAGTCCATCTATACTGACCTCCATCAGGTTGCAAATTAAAAATAATTTTTATCTGCATCTAGCTCTGAAAAAATATTTGCCATTCTAGCAGTGTGTGCGATTTGTTCTATTAGTCCATCTATACTGATCTCCATCAGGTTGCAAATTGAATATATTTTTTTTCTGCATCTAGCTCTGAAAAAATATTTGGCCGTTTAGCAGTGTGTGGGACTTTCTCTATTAGTCCATCTATACTGACCTCCATCAGGTTGCAAATTCAAAATAATTTTTATCTGCATCTAGCTCTGAAAAAATATTTGCCCTTCTAGCAGTGTGTGGGACTTTCTCTATTAGTCCATCTATACTGACCTCCATCAGCTTGCAAATTCAAAATAATTTTTTGTCTGCATCTAGCTCTGAAAAAATATTTGGCCTTCTAGCAGTGTGTCGGACTTTCTCTATTAGTCCATCTATACTGACCTCCATCAGGTTGCAAATGAAAAATAATTTTTATCTGCATCTAGCTCTGGAAAAATATTTGGCCTTCTAGCAGTGTGTGAGATTTTCTCTATTAGTCCATCTATACTGACCTCCATCAGGTTGCAAATTCAAAATAATTTTTTGTCTGCATCTAGTTCTGAAAATATATTTGGCCTTCTAGCAGTGTGTGAGACTTTCTCTATTAGTCCATCTATACTGACCTCCATCAGGTTGCAAATGAAAAATAATTTTTATCTGTATCTAGCTCTGAAAAAATATTTGGCCTTCTAGCAGTGTGTGGGACTTTCTCTATTAGTCCATCTATACTGACGTCCATCAGGTTGCAAATTAAAAATAATTTTTTACCTGCATCTAGCTCTGAAAAAATATTTGGCCTTCTAGTAGTGTGTGGGACTTGTTCTATTAGTCCATCTATACTGACCTCCATCAGGTTGCAAATTAAAAATAATTTTTATCTGCATCTAGCTCTGAAAAAATATTTGGCCTTCTAGCAGTGTGTGGGACTTTCTCTATTAGTCCATCTATACTGACCTCCATCAGGTTGCAAATTCAAAATAATTTTTTGTCTGCATCTAGCGCTGAAACAATATTTGGCCTTCTAGCAGTGTTTGGGACTTTCTCTATTAGTCCATCTATACTGACCTCCATCAGGTTGCAAATTAAAAATAATTTTTTTCTGCATCTAGCTCTGAAAAAATATTTGGCCTTCTAGCAGTGTGTCGGACTTTCTCTATTAGTCCATCTATACTGACCTCCATCAGGTTGCAAATGAAAAATAATTTTTATCTGCATCTAGCTCTGGAAAAATATTTGGCCTTCTAGCAGTGTGTGGGACTTTCTCTATTAGTCCATCTATACTGACCTCCATCAGGTTGCAAATTAAAAATAATTTTTGTCTGCATCTACCTCTGAAAAAATATTTGGCCTTCTAGCAGTGTGTGCGACTTGTTCTATTAGTCCATCTATACTGACCTCCATCAGGTTGCAAATTAAAAATCATTTTTGTCTGCATCTACCTCTGAAAAAATATTTGGCCTTCTAGCAGTGTGTGCGACTTTCTCTATTAGTCCATCTATACTGACCTCCATCAGGTTGCAAATGAAAAATAATTTTTATCTGCATCTAGCTCTGGAAAAATATTTGGCCTTCTAGCAGTGTGTGAGATTTTCTCTATTAGTCCATCTATACTGACCTCCATCAGGTTGCAAATTCAAAATAATTTTTTGTCTGCATCTAGTTCTGAAAATATATTTGGCCTTCTAGCAGTGTGTGAGACTTTCTCTATTAGTCCATCTATACTGACCTCCATCAGGTTGCAAATGAAAAATAATTTTTATCTGTATCTAGCTCTGAAAAAATATTTGGCCTTCTAGCAGTGTGTGGGACTTTCTCTATTAGTCCATCTATACTGACGTCCATCAGGTTGCAAATTAAAAATAATTTTTTACCTGCATCTAGCTCTGAAAAAATATTTGGCCTTCTAGTAGTGTGTGGGACTTGTTCTATTAGTCCATCTATACTGACCTCCATCAGGTTGCAAATTAAAAATAATTTTTATCTGCATCTAGCTCTGAAAAAATATTTGGCCTTCTAGCAGTGTGTGGGACTTTCTCTATTAGTCCATCTATACTGACCTCCATCAGGTTGCAAATTCAAAATAATTTTTTGTCTGCATCTAGCGCTGAAACAATATTTGGCCTTCTAGCAGTGTTTGGGACTTTCTCTATTAGTCCATCTATACTGACCTCCATCAGGTTGCAAATTAAAAATAATTTTTTTCTGCATCTAGCTCTGAAAAAATATTTGGCCTTCTAGCAGTGTGTCGGACTTTCTCTATTAGTCCATCTATACTGACCTCCATCAGGTTGCAAATGAAAAATAATTTTTATCTGCATCTAGCTCTGTAAAAATATTTGGCCTTCTAGCAGTGTGTGGGACTTTCTCTATTAGTCCATCTATACTGACCTCCATCAGGTTGCAAATTAAAAATAATTTTTGTCTGCATCTACCTCTGAAAAAATATTTGGCCTTCTAGCAGTGTGTGCGACTTGTTCTATTAGTCCATCTATACTGACCTCCATCAGGTTGCAAATTAAAAATCATTTTTGTCTGCATCTACCTCTGAAAAAATATTTGGCCTTCTAGCAGTGTGTGCGACTTTCTCTATTAGTCCATCTATACTGACCTCCATCAGTTTGCAAATGAAAAATAATTTTTATCTGCATCTAGCTCTGAAAAAATATTTGGCCTTCTAGCAGTGTGTGGGACTTTCTCTATTAGTCCATCTATACTGACCTCCATCAGGTTGCAAATGAAAAATAATTTTTATCTGCATCTAGCTCTGAAAAAATATTTGGCCTTCTAGCAGTGTGTGGGACTTTCTCTATTAGTCCATCTATACTGACCTCCATCAGGTTGCAAATTAAAAATAATTTTTATTTGCATCTAGCTCTGAAAAAATATTTGGCCTTCTAGCAGTGTGTGCGACTTGTTCTATTAGTCCATCTATACTGACCTCCATCACGTTGCAAATTAAAAATTATTTTTGTCTGCATCTACCTCTGAAAAAATATTTGGCCTTCTAGCAGTGTGTGGGACTTTCTCTATTAGTCCATCTATACTGACCTCCATCAGGTTGCAAATTAAAAATAATTTTTATCTGCATTTAGCTCTGAAAAAATATTTGGCCTTCTAGCAGTGTGTGCGACTTGTTCTATTAGTCCATCTATACTGACCTCCATCAGGTTGCAAATTAAAAATAATTTTTGTCTGCATCTACCTCTGAAAAAATATTTGGCCTTCTAGCAGTGTGTGCGACTTTCTCTATTAGTCCATCTATACTGACCTCCATCAGTTTGCAAATGAAAAATAATTTTTATCTGCATCTAGCTCTGAAAAAATATTTGGCCTTCTAGCAGTGTGTGGGACTTTCTCTATTAGTCCATCTATACTGACCTCCATCAGGTTGCAAATTCAAAATAATTTTTTGTCTGCATCTAGTTCTGAAAAAATATTTGGCATTCTAGCAGTGTGTGGGACTTTCTCTATTAGTCCATCTATACTGACCTCCATCAGGTTGCAAATGAAAAATAATTTTTATCTGCATCTAGCTCTGAAAAAATATTTGGCCTTCTAGCAGTGTGTGGGACTTTCTCTATTAGTCCATCTATACTGACCTCCATCAGGTTGCAAATTAAAAATAATTTTTATTTGCATCTAGCTCTGAAAAAATATTTGGCCTTCTAGCAGTGTGTGCGACTTGTTCTATTAGTCCATCTATACTGACCTCCATCACGTTGCAAATTAAAAATAATTTTTGTCTGCATCTACCTCTGAAAAAATATTTGGCCTTCTAGCAGTGTGTGCGACTTTCTCTATTAGTCCATCTATACTGACCTCCATCAGGTTGCAAATGAAAAATAATTTTTATCTGCATCTAGCTCTGAAAAAATATTTGGCCTTCTAGCAGTGTGTGGGACTTTCTCTATTAGTCCATCTATACTGACCTCCATCAGGTTGCAAATTAAAAATAATTTTTATCTGCATCTAGTTCTGAAAAATTATTTGGCCTTCTAGCAGTGTGTGCGACTTGTTCTATTAGTCCATCTATACTGACCTCCATCAGGTTGCAAATTAAATATAATTTTTTTCTGCATTTAGCTCTGAAAAAATATTTGGCCTTCTAGCAGTGTGTGGGACTTTCTCTATTAGTTCATCTATACTGACCTCCATCAGGTTGCAAATTCAAAATAATTTTTTGTCTGCATCTAGCTCTGAAAAAATATTTAGCCTTCTAGCAGTGTGTGGGACTTTCTCTATTAGTCCATCTATACTGACCTCCATCAGGTTGCAAATTAAAAATAATTTTTATCTGCATCTAGCTCTGAAAAAATATTTGGCCTTCTAGCAGTGTGTCGGACTTTCTCTATTAGTCCATCTATACTGACCTCCATCAGGTTGCGAATGAAAAATAATTTTTATCTGCATCTAGCTCTGGAAAAATATTTGGCCTTCTAGCAGTGTGTGGGACTTTCTCTATTAGTCCATCTATACTGACCTCCATCAGGTTGCAAATTAAAAATAATTTTTGTCTGCATCTACCTCTGACAAAATTTTTGGCCTTCTAGCAGTGTGTGCGACTTGTTCTATTAGTTCATCTATACTGACCTCCATCAGGTTGCAAATTAAATATAATTTTTTTCTGCATCTAGCTCTGAAAAAATATTTGGCCTTCTAGCAGTGTGTGGGACTTTCTCTATTAGTTCATCTATACTGACCTCCATCAGGTTGCAAATTCAAAATATTTTTTTGTCTGCATCTAGCTCTGAACAAATATTTGGCCTTCTAGCAGTGTGTGGGACTTTCTCTATTAGTCCATCTATACTGACCTCCATCAGGTTGCAAGTGAAAAATAATTTTTATCTGTATCTAGCTCTGAAAAAATATTTGGCCTTCTAGCAGTGTGTGGGACTTTCTCTATTAGTCCATCTATACTGACCTCCATCAGGTTGCAAATTAAAAATAATTTTTATCTGCATCTAGCTCTGAAAAAATATTTGGCCTTCTAGCAGTGTGTGGGAATTTCTCTATTAGTCCATCTATAGTGACCTCCATCAGGTTGCAAATGAAAAATAATTTTTATCTGCATCTAGCTCTGAAAAAATATTTGGCCTTCTAGCAGTGTGTGGTACTTGTTCTATTAGTCCATCTATACTGACCTCCATCAGGTTGCAAATTGAATATAATTTTTTTCTGCATCTAGCTCTGAAAAAATATTTGGCCTTCTAGCAGTGTGTGGGACTTTCTCTATTAGTCCATCTATACTGACCTCCATCAGGTTGCAAATTCAAAAAAATTTTTTATCTGCATCTAGCTCTGAAAAAATATTTGGCCTTCTAGCACTGTGTGGGACTTGTTCTATTAGTCCATCTATACTGACCTCCATCAGGTTGCAAATGAAAAATAATTTTTATCTGCATCTAGCTCTGAAAAAAATATTTGGCCTTCTAGCAGTGTGTGGGACTTTCTCTATTAGTCCATCTATACTGACCTCCATCAGGTTGCAAATTAAAAATAATTTTTATCTGCATCTAGCTCTGAAAAAAAATTTGGCCTTCTAGCAGTGTGTGCGACTTGTTCTATTAGTCCATCTATAATGACCTCCATCAGGTTGCAAATTGAATATAATTTTTTTCTGCATCTAGCTCTGAAAAAATATTTGGCCTTCAAGCAGTGTGTGGGACTTGTTCTATTAGCCCATCTATAATGACCTCCATCAGGTTGCAAATGAAAAATAATTTTTGTCTGCATCTAGCTCTGAAAAAATATTTGGCCTTCTAGCAGTGTGTGGGACTTGTTCTATTAGCCCATCTATACTGACCTCCATCAGGTTGCAAATTGAATATAATTTTTTTCTGCATCTAGCTCTGAAAAAATATTTGGCCATCTAGCAGTGTGTGGGACTTTCTCTATTAGTCCATCTATACTGACCTCCATCAGGTTGCAAATTCAAAATAATTTTTTGTCTGCATCTAGCTCTGAAAAAATATTTGGCCTTCTAGCAGTGTGTGGGAATTTCTCTATTAGTCCATCTATACTGACCTCCATCAGGTTGCAAATTAAAAATAATTTTTATCTGCATCTAGCTCTGAAAAAATATTTGGCATTCTAGCAGTGTGTGCGATTTGTTCTATTAGTCCATCTATACTGACCTCCATCAGGTTGCAAATTGAATATATATTTTTTCTGCATCTAGCTCTGAAAAAATATTTGGCCTTCTAGCAGTGTGTGCGATTTGCACTATTAGTCCATCTATACTGACCTCCATCAGGTTGCAAATTGAATATATTTTTTTTCTGCATCTAGCTCTGAAAAAATATTTGGCCGTCTAGCAGTGTGTGGGACTTTCTCTATTAGTCCATCTATACTGACCTCCATCAGGTTGCAAATTAAAAATAATTTTTATCTGCATCTAGCTCTGAAAAAATATTTGGCCTTCTAGCAGTGTGTGGGACTTTCTCTATTAGTCCATCTATACTGACCTCCATCAGGTTGCAAATTAAAAATAATTTTTATCTGCATCTAGCTCTGAAAAAATATTTGGCCTTCTAGCAGTGTGTGGGACTTGTTCTATTAGTCCATCTATACTGACCTCCATCAGGTTGCAAATTAAAAATAATTTTTGTCTGCATCTACCTCTGAAAAAATATTTGGCCTTCTAGCAGTGTGTGCGACTTGTTCTATTAGTTCATCTATACTGACCTCCATCAGGTTGCAAATTAAATATAATTTTTTTCTGCATCTAGCTCTGAAAAAATATTTGGCCTTCTAGCAGTGTGTGGGACTTTCTCTATTAGTTCATCTATACTGACCTCCATCAGGTTGCAAATTAAAAATATTTTTTTGTCTGCATCTAGCTCTGAAAAAATATTTGGCCTTCTAGCAGTGTGTGGGACTTTCTCTATTAGTCCATCTATACTGACCTCCATCAGGTTGCAAATGAAAAATAATTTTTATCTGTATCTAGCTCTGAAAAAATATTTGGCCTTCTAGCAGTGTGTGGGACTTTCTCTATTAGTCCATCTATACTGACCTCCATCAGGTTGCAAATGAAAAATAATTTTTATCTGCATCTAGCTCTGAAAAAATATTTGGCCTTCTAGCAGTGTGTGGTACTTGTTCTATTAGTCCATCTATACTGACCTCCATCAGGTTGCAAATTGAATATAATTTTTTTCTGCATCTAGCTCTGAAAAAATATTTGGCCTTCTAGCAGTGTGTGGGACTTTCTCTATTAGTCCATCTATACTGACCTCCATCAGGTTGCAAATTCAAAAAAATTTTTTGTCTGCATCTAGCTCTGAAAAAATATTTGGCCTTCTAGCACTGTGTGGGACTTGTTCTATTAGTCCATCTATACTGACCTCCATCAGGTTGCAAATGAAAAATAATTTTTATCTGCATCTAGCTCTGAAAAAAATATTTGGCCTTCTAGCAGTGTGTGGGACTTTCTCTATTAGTCCATCTATACTGACCTCCATCAGGTTGCAAATTAAAAATAATTTTTATCTGCATCTAGCTCTGAAAAAAAATTTGGCCTTCTAGCAGTGTGTGCGACTTGTTCAATTAGTCCATCTATAATGACCTCCATCAGGTTGCAAATTGAATATAATTTTTTTCTGCATCTAGCTCTGAAAAAATATTTGGCCTTCAAGCAGTGTGTGGGACTTTCTCTATTAGTCCATCTATACTGACCTCCATCAGCTTGCAAATTAAAAATAATTTTTACCTGCATCTAGCTCTGAAAAAATATTTGGCCTTCTAGCAGTGTGTGGGACTTTCTCTATTAGTCCGTCTATACTGACCTCCATCAGGTTGCAAATGAAAAATAATTTTTGTCTGCATCTAGCTCTGAAAAAATATTTGGCCTTCTAGCAGTGTGTGGGACTTGTTCTATTAGTCCATCTATACTGACCTCCATCAGGTTGCAAATTGAATATAATTTTTTTCTGCATCTAGCTCTGAAAAAATATTTGGCCTTCTAGCAGTGTGTGGGACTTTCTCTATTAGTCCATCTATACTGACCTCCATCAGGTTGCAAATTCAAAATAATTTTTTGTCTGCATCTAGCTCTGAAAAAATATTTGGCCTTCTAGCAGTGTGTGGGAATTTCTCTATTAGTCCATCTATACTGACCTCCATCAGGTTGCAAATTAAAAATAATTTTTATCTGCATCTAGCTCTGAAAAAATATTTGGCATTCTAGCAGTGTGTGCGATTTGTTCTATTAGTCCATCTATACTGACCTCCATCAGGTTGCAAATTGAATATATATTTTTTCTGCATCTAGCTCTGAAAAAATATTTGGCCTTCTAGCAGTGTGTGGGACTTTCTCTATTAGTCCATCTATACTGACCTCCATCAGGTTGCAAATTAAAAATAATTTTTATCTGCATCTAGCTCTGAAAAAATATTTGGCCTTCTAGCAGTGTGTGCGATTTGCACTATTAGTCCATCTATACTGACCTCCATCAGGTTGCAAATTGAATATATTTTTTTTCTGCATCTAGCTCTGAAAAAATATTTGACCGTCTAGCAGTGTGTGGGACTTTCTCTATTAGTCCATCTATACTGACCTCCATCAGGTTGCAAATTCAAAATAATTTTTATCTGCATCTAGCTCTGAAAAAATATTTGCCCTTCTAGCAGTGTGTGGGACTTTCTCTATTAGTCCATCTATACTGACCTCCATCAGCTTGCAAATTCAAAATAATTTTTTGTCTGCATCTAGCTCTGAAAAAATATTTGGCCTTCTAGCAGTGTGTCGGACTTTCTCTATTAGTCCATCTATACTGACCTCCATCATGTTGCAAATGAAAAATAATTTTTATCTGCATCTAGCTCTGGAAAAATATTTGGCCTTCTAGCAGTGTGTGAGATTTTCTCTATTAGTCCATCTATACTGACCTCCATCAGGTTGCAAATTAAAAATAATTTTTGTCTGCATCAACCTCTGAAAAAATATTTGGCCTTCTAGCAGTGTGTACGACTTTCTCTATTAGTCCATCTATACTGACCTCCATCAGGTTGCAAATTAAAAATAATTTTTATCTGCATCTAGCTCTGAAAAAATATTTGGCCTTCTAGCAGTGTGTGTGACTTGTTCTATTAGTCCATCTATACTGACCTCCATCAGGTTGCAAATTGAATATAATTTTTTGCTGCATCAAGCTCTGAAAAAATATTTGGCCTTCAAGCAGTGTGTGGGACTTTCTCTATTAGTCCATCTATACTGACCTCCATCAGGTTGCAAATTCAAAATAATTTTTTGTCTGCATCTAGTTCTGAAAATATATTTGGCCTTCTAGCAGTGTGTGAGACTTTCTCTATTAGTCCATCTATACTGACCTCCATCAGGTTGCAAATGAAAAATAATTTTTATCTGTATCTAGCTCTGAAAAAATATTTGGCCTTCTAGCAGTGTGTGGGACTTTCTCTATTAGTCCATCTATACTGACCTCCATCAGGTTGCAAATTAAAAATAATTTTTTTCTGCATCTAGCTCTGAAAAAATATTTGGCCTTCTAGTAGTCTGTGGGATTTGTTCTATTAGTCCATCTATACTGACCTCCATCAGGTTGCAAATTAAAAATAATTTTTATCTGCATCTAGCTCTGACAAAATATTTGGCCTTCTAGCAGTGTGTGGGACTTGTTCTATTAGTCCATCTATACTTACCTCCATCAGGTTGCAAATTGAATATAATTTTTTTCTGCATCTAGCTCTGAAAAAATATTTGGCCTTCTAGCAGTGTGTGGGACTTTCTCTATTAGTCCATCTATACTGACCTCCATCAGGTTGCAAATTCAAAATAATTTTTTGTCTGAATCTAGCTCTGAAAAAATATTTGGCCTTCTAGCAGTGTTTGGGAATTTCTCTATTAGTCCATCTATACTGACCTCCATCAGGTTGCAAATTAAAAATAATTTTTATCTGCATCTAGCTCTGAAAAAATATTTGGCATTCTAGCTGTGTGTGCGATTTGTTCTATTAGTCCATCTATACTGACCTCCATCAGGTTGCAAATTGAATATATATTTTTTCTGCACCTAGCTCTGAAAAAATATTTGGCCTTCTAGCAGTGTGTGGGACTTTCTCTATTAGTCCATCTATACTGACCTCCATCAGGTTGCAAATTGAATATAATTTTTTTCTGCATCTAGCTCTGAAAAAATATTTGGCCTTCTAGCAGTGTGTGGGACTTTCTCTATTAGTCCATCTATACTGACCTCCATCAGGTTGCAAATTGAAAAAAATTTTTTGTCTGCATCTAGCTCTGAAAAAATATTTGGCCTTCTAGCACTGTGTGGGACTTGTTCTATTAGTCCATCTATACTGACCTCCATCAGGTTGCAAATGAAAAATAATTTTTATCTGCATCTAGCTCTGAAAAAAATATTTGGCCTTCTAGCAGTGTGTGGGACTTTCTCTATTAGTCCATCTATACTGACCTCCATCAGGTTGCAAATTCAAAATAATTTTTATCTGCATCTAGCTCTGAAGAAATATTTGCCCTTCTAGCAGTGTGTGGGACTTTCTCTATTAGTCCATCTATACTGACCTCCATCAGCTTGCAAATTCAAAATAATTTTTTGTCTGCATCTAGCTCTGAAAAAATATTTGGCCTTCTAGCAGTGTGTCGGACTTTCTCTATTAGTCCATCTATACTGACCTCCATCAGGTTGCAAATGAAAAATAATTTTTATCTGCATCTAGCTCTGGAAAAATATTTGGCCTTCTAGCAGTGTGTGAGATTTTCTCTATTAGTCCATCTATACTGACCTCCATCAGGTTGCAAATTAAAAATAATTTTTGTCTGCATCTACCTCTGAAAAAATATTTGGCCTTCTAGCAGTGTGTACGACTTTCTCTATTAGTCCATCTATACTGACCTCCATCAGATTGCAAATTAAAAATAATTTTTATCTGCATCTAGCTCTGAAAAAATATTTGGCCTTCGAGCAGTGTGTGGGAATTTCTCTATTAGTCCATCTATACTGACCTCCATCAGGTTGCAAATTAAAAATAATTTTTATCTGCATCTAGCTATGAAAAAATATTTGGCCTTCCAGCAGTGTGTGGGACTTGTTCTATTAGTCCATCTATACTGACCTCCATCAGGTTGCAAATTGAATATAATTTTTTTCTGCATCAAGCTCTGAAAAAATATTTGGCCTTCAAGCAGTTTGTGGGACTTTCTCTTTTAGTCCATCTATACTGACCTCCATCAGGTTGCAAATTCAAAATAATTTTTTGTCTGCATCTAGTTCTGAAAAAATATTTGGCCTTCTAGCAGTGTGTGGGACTTTCTCTATTAGTCCATCTATACTGACCTCCATCAGGTTGCAAATTAAAAATATTTTTTTTCTGCATCTAGCTCTGAAAAAATATTTGGCCTTCTAGTAGTGTGTGGGACTTGTTCTATTAGTCCATCTATACTGACCTCCATCAGGTTGCAAATTAAAAATAATTTTTATCTGCATCTAGCTCTGAAAAAATATTTGGCCTTCTAGCAGTGTGCGGGACTTGTTCTATTAGTCCATCTATACTGACCTCCATCAGGTTGCAAATTGAATATAATTTTTTTCTGCATCTAGCTCTGAAAAAATATTTGGCCTTCTAGCAGTGTGTGGGACTTTCTCTATTAGTCCATCTATACTGACCTCCATCAGGTTGCAAATTCAAAATAATTTTTTGTCTGCATCTAGCTCTGAAAAAATATTTGGCCTTCTAGCAGTGTGTGGGAATTTCTCTATTAGTCCATCTATACTGACCTCCATCAGGTTGCAAATTAAAAATAATTTTTATCTGCATCTAGCTCTGAAAAAATATTTGGCCTTCTAGCAGTGTGTGCGATTTGCACTATTAGTCCATCTATACTGACCTCCATCAGGTTGCAAATTGAATATATTTTTTTTCTGCATCTAGCTCTGAAAAAACATTTGGCCGTCTAGCAGTGTGTGGGACTTTCTCTATTAGTCCATCTATACTGAACTCCATCAGGTTGCAAATTCAAAATAATTTTTATCTGCATCTAGCTCTGAAAAAATATTTGCCCTTCTAGCAGTGTGTCGGACTTTCACTATTAGTCCATCTATACTGACCTCCATCAGGTTGCAAATGAAAAATAATTTTTATCTGCATCTAGCTCTGGAAAAATATTTGGCCTTCTAGCAGTGTGTGAGATTTTCTCTATTAGTCCATCTATACTGACCTCCATCAGGTTGCAAATGAAAAATAATTTTTGTCTGCATCTAGCTCTGAAAAAATATTTGGCCTTCTAGCAGTGTGTGGGACTTGTTCTATTAGTCCATCTATACTGACCTCCATCAGGTTGCAAATTGAATATAATTTTTTTCTGCATCTAGCTCTGAAAAAATATTTGGCCTTCTAGCAGTGTGTGGGACTTTCTCTATTAGTCCATCTATACTGACCTCCATCAGGTTGCAAATTCAAAATAATTTTTTGTCTGCATCTAGCTCTGAAAAAATATTTGGCCTTCTAGCAGTGTGTGGGAATTTCTCTATTAGTCCATCTATACTGACCTCCATCAGGTTGCAAATTAAAAATAATTTTTATCTGCATCTAGCTCTGAAAAAATATTTGGCATTCTAGCAGTGTGTGCGATTTGTTCTATTAGTCCATCTATACTGACCTCCATCAGGTTGCAAATTGAATATATATTTTTTCTGCATCTAGCTCTGAAAAAATATTTGGCCTTCTAGCAGTGTGTGGGACTTTCTCTATTAGTCCATCTATACTGACCTCCATCAGGTTGCAAATTAAAAATAATTTTTATCTGCATCTAGCTCTGAAAAAATATTTGGCCTTCTAGCAGTGTGTGCGATTTGCACTATTAGTCCATCTATACTGACCTCCATCAGGTTGCAAATTGAATATATTTTTTTTCTGCATCTAGCTCTGAAAAAATATTTGGCCGTCTAGCAGTGTGTGGGACTTTCTCTATTAGTCCATCTATACTGACCTCCATCAGGTTGCAAATTCAAAATAATTTTTATCTGCATCTAGCTCTGAAAAAATATTTGCCCTTCTAGCAGTGTGTGGGACTTTCTCTATTAGTCCATCTATACTGACCTCCATCAGCTTGCAAATTCAAAATAATTTTTTGTCTGCATCTAGCTCTGAAAAAATATTTGGCCTTCTAGCAGTGTGTCGGACTTTCTCTATTAGTCCATCTATACTGACCTCCATCAGGTTGCAAATGAAAAATAATTTTTATCTGCATCTAGCTCTGGAAAAATATTTGGCCTTCTAGCAGTGTGTGAGATTTTCTCTATTAGTCCATCTATACTGACCTCCATCAGGTTGCAAATTAAAAATAATTTTTGTCTGCATCAACCTCTGAAAAAATATTTGGCCTTCTAGCAGTGTGTACGACTTTCTCTATTAGTCCATCTATACTGACCTCCATCAGGTTGCAAATTAAAAATAATTTTTATCTGCATCTAGCTCTGAAAAAATATTTGGCCTTCTAGCAGTGTGTGTGACTTGTTCTATTAGTCCATCTATACTGACCTCCATCAGGTTGCAAATTGAATATAATTTTTTGCTGCATCAAGCTCTGAAAAAATATTTGGCCTTCAAGCAGTGTGTGGGACTTTCTCTATTAGTCCATCTATACTGACCTCCATCAGGTTGCAAATTCAAAATAATTTTTTGTCTGCATCTAGTTCTGAAAATATATTTGGCCTTCTAGCAGTGTGTGAGACTTTCTCTATTAGTCCATCTATACTGACCTCCATCAGGTTGCAAATGAAAAATAATTTTTATCTGTATCTAGCTCTGAAAAAATATTTGGCCTTCTAGCAGTGTGTGGGACTTTCTCTATTAGTCCATCTATACTGACCTCCATCAGGTTGCAAATTAAAAATAATTTTTTTCTGCATCTAGCTCTGAAAAAATATTTGGCCTTCTAGTAGTCTGTGGGACTTGTTCTATTAGTCCATCTATACTGACCTCCATCAGGTTGCAAATTAAAAATAATTTTTATCTGCATCTAGCTCTGACAAAATATTTGGCCTTCTAGCAGTGTGTGGGACTTGTTCTATTAGTCCATCTATACTGACCTCCATCAGGTTGCAAATTGAATATAATTTTTTTCTGCATCTAGCTCTGAAAAAATATTTGGCCTTCTAGCAGTGTGTGGGACTTTCTCTATTAGTCCATCTATACTGACCTTCATCAGGTTGCAAATTCAAAATAATTTTTTGTCTGCATCTAGCTCTGAAAAAATATTTGGCCTTCTAGCAGTGTTTGGGAATTTCTCTATTAGTCCATCTATACTGACCTCCATCAGGTTGCAAATTAAAAATAATTTTTATCTGCATCTAGCTCTGAAAAAATATTTGGCATTCTAGCTGTGTGTACGATTTGTTCTATTAGTCCATCTATACTGACCTCCATCAGGTTGCAAATTGAATATATATTTTTTCTGCACCTAGCTCTGAAAAAATATTTGGCCTTCTAGCAGTGTGTGGGACTTTCTCTATTAGTCCATCTATACTGACCTCCATCAGGTTGCAAATTGAATATAATTTTTTTCTGCATCTAGCTCTGAAAAAATATTTGGCCTTCTAGCAGTGTGTGGGACTTTCTCTATTAGTCCATCTATACTGACCTCCATCAGGTTGCAAATTGAAAAAAATTTTTTGTCTGCATCTAGCTCTGAAAAAATATTTGGCCTTCTAGCACTGTGTGGGACTTGTTCTATTAGTCCATCTATACTGACCTCCATCAGGTTGCAAATGAAAAATAATTTTTATCTGCATCTAGCTCTGAAAAAAATATTTGGCCTTCTAGCAGTGTGTGGGACTTTCTCTATTAGTCCATCTATACTGACCTCCATCAGGTTGCAAATTCAAAATAATTTTTATCTGCATCTAGCTCTGAAGAAATATTTGGCCTTCTAGCAGTGTGTGGGACTTTCTCTATTAGTCCATCTATACTGACCTCCATCAGCTTGCAAATTCAAAATAATTTTTTGTCTGCATCTAGCTCTGAAAAAATATTTGGCCTTCTAGCAGTGTGTCGGACTTTCTCTATTAGTCCATCTATACTGACCTCCATCAGGTTGCAAATGAAAAATAATTTTTATCTGCATCTAGCTCTGGAAAAATATTTGGCCTTCTAGCAGTGTGTGAGATTTTCTCTATTAGTCCATCTATACTGACCTCCATCAGGTTGCAAATTAAAAATAATTTTTGTCTGCATCTACCTCTGAAAAAATATTTGGCCTTCTAGCAGTGTGTACGACTTTCTCTATTAGTCCATCTATACTGACCTCCATCAGATTGCAAATTAAAAATAATTTTTATCTGCATCTAGCTCTGAAAAAATATTTGGCCTTCTAGCAGTGTGTGGGAATTTCTCTATTAGTCCATCTATACTGACCTCCATCAGGTTGCAAATTAAAAATAATTTTTATGTGCATCTAGCTCTGAAAAAATATTTGGCCTTCTAGCAGTGTGTGGGACTTTCTCTATTAGTCCATCTATACTGACCTCCATCAGGTTGCAAATTAAAAATAATTTTTATCTGCATCTAGCTATGAAAAAATATTTGGCCTTCCAGCAGTGTGTGGGACTTGTTCTATTAGTCCATCTATACTGACCTCCATCAGGTTGCAAATTGAATATAATTTTTTTCTGCATCAAGCTCTGAAAAAATATTTGGCCTTCAAGCAGTTTGTGGGACTTTCTCTTTTAGTCCATCTATACTGACCTCCATCAGGTTGCAAATTCAAAATAATTTTTTGTCTGCATCTAGTTCTGAAAAAATATTTGGCCTTCTAGCAGTGTGTGGGACTTTCTCTATTAGTCCATCTATACTGACCTCCATCAGGTTGCAAATTAAAAATAATTTTTTTCTGCATCTAGCTCTGAAAAAATATTTGGCCTTCTAGTAGTGTGTGGGACTTGTTCTATTAGTCCATCTATACTGACCTCCATCAGGTTGCAAATTAAAAATAATTTTTATCTGCATCTAGCTCTGAAAAAATATTTGGCCTTCTAGCAGTGTGCGGGACTTGTTCTATTAGTCCATCTATACTGACCTCCATCAGGTTGCAAATTGAATATAATTTTTTTCTGCATCTAGCTCTGAAAAAATATTTGGCCTTCTAGCAGTGTGTGGGACTTTCTCTATTAGTCCATCTATACTGACCTCCATCAGGTTGCAAATTCAAAATAATTTTTTGTCTGCATCTAGCTCTGAAAAAATATTTGGCCTTCTAGCAGTGTGTGGGAATTTCTCTATTAGTCCATCTATACTGACCTCCATCAGGTTGCAAATTAAAAATAATTTTTATCTGCATCTAGCTCTGAAAAAATATTTGGCCTTCTAGCAGTGTGTGCGATTTGCACTATTAGTCCATCTATACTGACCTCCATCAGGTTGCAAATTGAATATATTTTTTTTCTGCATCTAGCTCTGAAAAAACATTTGGCCGTCTAGCAGTGTGTGGGACTTTCTCTATTAGTCCATCTATACTGAACTCCATCAGGTTGCAAATTCAAAATAATTTTTATCTGCATCTAGCTCTGAAAAAATATTTGCCCTTCTAGAAGTGTGTCGGACTTTCACTATTAGTCCATCTATACTGACCTCCATCAGGTTGCAAATGAAAAATAATTTTTATCTGCATCTAGCTCTGGAAAAATATTTGGCCTTCTAGCAGTGTGTGAGATTTTCTCTATTAGTCCATCTATACTGACCTCCATCAGGTTGCAAATTAAAAATAATTTTTGTCTGCATCTACCTCTGAAAAAATATTTGGCCTTCTAGCAGTGTGTATGACTTTCTCTATTAGTCCATCTATACTGACCTCCATCAGATTGCAAATTAAAAATAATTTTTGTCTGCATCTAGCTCTGAAAAAATATTTGGCCTTCTAGCAGTGTGTGGGAATTTCTCTATTAGTCCATCTATACTGACCTCCATCAGGTTGCAAATTAAAAATAATTTTTATCTGCATCTAGCTCTGAAAAAATATTTGGCCTTCTAGCAGTGTGTGGGACTTTCTCTATTAGTCCATCTATACTGACCTCCATCAGGTTGCAAATTAAAAATAATTTTTATCTGCATCTAGCTCTGAAAACATATTTGGCCTTCTAGCAGTGTGTGGGACTTGTTCTATTAGTCCATCTATACTGAGCTCCATCAGGTTGCAAATTAAAAATAATTTTTTTCTGCATCTAGCTCTGAAAAAATATTTGGCCTTCTAGTAGTGTGTGGGACTTGTTCTATTAGTCCATCTATACTGACCTCCATCAGGTTGCAAATTAAAAATAATTTTTATCTGCATCTAGCTCTGAAAAAATATTTGGCCTTCTAGCAGTGTGCGGGACTTGTTCTATTAGTCCATCTATACTGACCTCCATCAGGTTGCAAATTGAATATAATTTTTTTCTGCATCTAGCTCTGAAAAAATATTTGGCCTTCTAGCAGTGTGTGGGACTTTCTCTATTAGTCCATCTATACTGACCTCCATCAGGTTGCAAATTCAAAATAATTTTTTGTCTGCATCTAGCTCTGAAAAAATATTTGGCCTTCTAGCAGTGTGTGGGAATTTCTCTATTAGTCCATCTATACTGACCTCCATCAGGTTGCAAATTAAAAATAATTTTTATCTGCATCTAGCTCTGAAAAAATATTTGGCCTTCTAGCAGTGTGTGCGATTTGCACTATTAGTCCATCTATACTGACCTCCATCAGGTTGCAAATTGAATATATTTTTTTTCTGCATCTAGCTCTGAAAAAACATTTGGCCGTCTAGCAGTGTGTGGGACTTTCTCTATTAGTCCATCTATACTGAACTCCATCAGGTTGCAAATTCAAAATAATTTTTATCTGCATCTAGCTCTGAAAAAATATTTGCCCTTCTAGCAGTGTGTCGGACTTTCACTATTAGTCCATCTATACTGACCTCCATCAGGTTGCAAATGAAAAATAATTTTTATCTGCATCTAGCTCTGGAAAAATATTTGGCCTTCTAGCAGTGTGTGAGATTTTCTCTATTAGTCCATCTATACTGACCTCCATCAGGTTGCAAATTAAAAATAATTTTTGTCTGCATCTACCTCTGAAAAAATATTTGGCCTTCTAGCAGTGTGTATGACTTTCTCTATTAGTCCATCTATACTGACCTCCATCAGATTGCAAATTAAAAATAATTTTTGTCTGCATCTAGCTCTGAAAAAATATTTGGCCTTCTAGCAGTGTGTGGGAATTTCTCTATTAGTCCATCTATACTGACCTCCATCAGGTTGCAAATTAAAAATAATTTTTATCTGCATCTAGCTCTGAAAAAATATTTGGCCTTCTAGCAGTGTGTGGGACTTTCTCTATTAGTCCATCTATACTGACCTCCATCAGGTTGCAAATTAAAAATAATTTTTATCTGCATCTAGCTCTGAAAACATATTTGGCCTTCTAGCAGTGTGTGGGACTTGTTCTATTAGTCCATCTATACTGAGCTCCATCAGGTTGCAAATTGAATATAATTTTTTTCTGTATCTAGCTCTGAAAAAATATTTGGCCTTCTAGCAGTGTGTGGGACTTTCTCTATTAGTCCATCTATACTGACCTCCATCAGGTTGCAAATTAAAAATAATTTTTTTCTGCATTTAGCTCTGAAAAAATATTTGGCCTTCTAGTAGTGTGTGGGACTTGTTCTATTAGTCCATCTATACTGACCTCCATCAGGTTGCAAATTAAAAATAATTTTTATCTGCATCTAGCTCTGAAAAAATATTTGGCCTTCTAGCAGTGTGTGGGACTTTCTCTATTAGTCCATCTATACTGACCTCCATCAGGTTGCAAATTCAAAATAATTTTTTGTCTGCATCTAGCTCTGAAACAATATTTGGCCTTCTAGCAGTGTGTGGGACTTTCTCTATTAGTCCATCTATACTGACCTCCATCAGGTTGCAAATGAAAAATTATTTTTATCTGCATCTAGCTCTGAAAAAATATTTGGCCTTCTAGCAGTGTGTGGGAATTTCTCTATTAGTCCATCTATACTGACCTCCATCAGGTTGCAAATGCAAAATAATGTTTATCTGCATCTAGCTCTGAAAAAATATTTGGCCTTCTAGCAGTGTGTGGGACTTTCTCTATTAGTCCATCTATACTGACCTCCATCAGGTTGCAAATTAAAAATAATTTTTATCTGCATCTAGCTCTGACAAAATATTTGGCCTTCTAGCAGTGTGTGCGACTTTCTCTATTAGTCCATCTATACTGACCTCCATCAGGTTGCAAATGAAAAATAATTTTTATCTGCATCTAGCTCTGAAAAAATATTTGGCCTTCTAGCAGCGTTTGGGACTTTCTCTATTAGTCCATCTATACTGACCTCCATCAGGTTGCAAATTCAAAATAATTTTTTGTCTGCATCTAGTTCTGAAAAAATATTTGGCCTTCTAGCAGTGTGTGGGACTTTCTCTATTAGTCCATCTATACTGACCTCCATCAGGTTGCAATGCAAAATAATTTTTATCTGCATCTAGCTCTGAAAAAATATTTGGCCTTCTAGCAGTGTGTGGGACTTTCTCTATTAGTCCATCTATACTGACCTCCATCAGGTTGCAAATTAAAAATAATTTTTATCTGCATCTAGCTCTGAAAAAATATTTGGCCTTCTAGCAGTGTGTGCGACTTGTTCTATTAGTCCATCTATACTGACCTCCATCAGGTTGCAAATTAAATATAATTTTTTTCTGCATCTAGCTCTGAAAAAATATTTGGCCTTCTAGCAGTGTGTGGGACTTTCTCTATTAGTTCATCTATACTGACCTCCATCAGGTTGCAAATTCAAAATAATTTTTTGTCTGCATCTAGCTCTGAAAAAATATTTGGCCTTCTAGCAGTTTGTGGGACTTTCTCTATTAGTCCATCTATACTGACATCCATCAGGTTGCAAATGAAAAATAATTTTTATCTGCATCTAGCTCTGGAAAAATATTTGGCCTTCTAGCAGTGTGTGGGACTTTCTCTATTAGTCCATCTTTACTGACCTCCATCAGGTTGCAAATGAAAAATAATTTTTATCTGCATCTAGCTCTGGAAAAATATTTGGCCTTCTAGCAGTGTGTGGGACTTTCTCTATTAGTCCATCTATACTGACCTCCATCAGGTTGCAAATGAAAAATAATTTTTATCTGCATCTAGCTCTGGAAAAATATTTGGCCTTCTAGCAGTGTGTGGGACTTTCTCTATTAGTCCATCTTTACTGACCTCCATCAGGTTGCAAATTAAAAATAATTTTTGTCTGCATCTACCTCTGAAAAAATATTTGGCCTTCTAGCAGTGTGTGCGACTTTCTCTATTAGTCCATCTATACTGACCTCCATCAGGTTGCAAATTGAATATAATTTTTTTCTGCATCAAGCTCTGAAAAAATATTTGGCCTTCTAGCAGTGTGTGCGACTTGTTCTATTAGTCCATCTATACTGACCTCCATCAGGTTGCAAATTAAATATAATTTTTTTCTGCATCTAGCTCTGAATAAATATTTGGCCTTCTAGCAGTGTGTACGACTTTCTCTATTAGTCCATCTATACTGACCTCCATCAGGTTGCAAATTAAAAATAATTTTTATCTGCATCTAGCTCTGAAAAAATATTTGGCCTTCTAGCAGTGTGTGGGACTTTCTCTATTAGTCTATCTATACTGACCTCCATCAGGTTGCAAATTAAAAAATAATTTCTATCTGCATCTAGCTCTGAAAAAATATTTGGCCTTCTAGCAGTGTGTGGTACTTGATCCATTAGTCCATCTATACTGACCTCCATCAGGTTGCAAATTGAATATAATTTTTTTCTGCATCTAGCTCTGAAAAAATATTTGGCCTTCTAGCAGTGTGTGGGACTTTCTCTATTAGTCCATCTATACTGACCTACATCAGGTTGCAAATTCAAAAAAATTTTTTGTCTGCATCTAGCTCTGAAAAAATATTTGGCCTTCTAGCACTGTGTGGGACTTGTTCTATTAGTCCATCTATACTGACCTCCATCAGGTTGCAAATGAAAAATAATTTTTATCTGCATCTAGCTCTGAAAAAAATATTCGGCCTTCTAGCAGTGTGTGGGACTTTCTCTATTAGTCCATCTATACTGACCTCCATCAGGTTGCAAATTAAAAATAATTTTTATCTGCATCTAGCTCTGAAAAAAAATTTGGCCTTCTAGCAGTGTGTGCGACTTGTTCTATTAGTCCATCTATAATGACCTCCATCAGGTTGCAAATTGAATATAATTTTTTCCTGCATCTAGCTCTGAAAAAATATTTGGCCTTCAAGCAGTGTGTGGGACTTTCTCTATTAGTCCATCTATACTGACCTCCATCAGCTTGCAAATTAAAAATAATTTTTATCTGCATCTAGCTCTGAAAAAATATTTGGCCTTCTAGCAGTGTGTGGGACTTTCTCTATTAGTCCGTCTATACTGACCTCCATCAGGTTGCAAATGAAAAATAATTTTTGTCTGCATCTAGCTCTGAAAAAATATTTGGCCTTCTAGCAGTGTGTGGGACTTTCTTTATTAGTACATCTATAATGACCTCCATCAGGTTGCAAATTAAAAATAATTTTTATCTGCATCTAGCTCTGAAAAAATATTTGGCCTTCTAGCAGTGTGTGGGACTTGTTCTATTAGTCCATCTATACTGACCTCCATCAGGTTGCAAATTGAATATAATTTTTTTCTGCATCTAGCTCTGAAAAAATATTTGGCCTTCTAGCAGTGTGTGGGACTTTCTCTATTAGTCCATCTATACTGACCTCCATCAGGTTGCAAATTCAAAATAATTTTTTGTCTGCATCTAGCTCTGAAAAAATATTTGGCCTTCTAGCAGTGTGTGGGAATTTCTCTATTAGTCCATCTATACTGACCTCCATCAGGTTGCAAATTAAAAATAATTTTTATCTGCATCTAGCTCTGAAAAAATATTTGGCCTTCTAGCAGTGTGTAGGACTTGTTCTATTAGACCATCTATACTGACCTCCATCAGGTTGCAAATTGAATATAATTTTTTTCTGCATCTAGCTCTGAAAAAATATTTGGCCTTTTAGCAGTGTGTGGGACTTTCTCTATTAGTCCATCTATACTGACCTCCATCAGGTTGCAAATTCAAAATAATTTTTTGTCTGCATCTAGCTCTGAAAAAATATTTGGCCTTCTAGCAGTGTGTGGGAATTTCTCTATTAGTCCATCTATACTGACCTCCATCAGGTTGCAAATGAAAAATAATTTTTATCTGCATCTAGCTCTGAAAAAATATATGGCCTTCTAGCAGTGTGTGGGACTTTCTCTATTAGTCCATCTATACTGACCTCCATCAGGTTGCAAATTAAAAATAATTTTTATCTGCATCTAGCTCTGAAAAAATATTTGGCCTTCTAGCAGTGTGTGCGACTTGTTCTATTAGTCCATCTATACTGACCTCCATCAGGTTGCAAATTAAATATAATTTTTTTCTGCATCTAGCTCTGAAAAAATATTTGGCCTTCTAGCAGTGTGTGGGACTTTCTCTATTAGTTCATCTATACTGACCTCCATCAGGTTGCAAATTCAAAATAATTTTTTGTCTGCATCTAGCTCTGAAAAAATATTTGGCCTTCTAGCAGTGTGTGGGACTTTCTCTATTAGTCCATCTATACTGACCTCCATCAGGTTGCAAATTAAAAATAATTTTTATCTGCATCTAGCTCTGAAAAAATATTTGGCCTTCTAGCAGTGTGTCGGACTTTCTCTATTAGTCCATCTATACTGACATCCATCAGGTTGCAAATGAAAAATAATTTTTATCTGCATCTAGCTCTGGAAAAATATTTGGCCTTCTAGCAGTGTGTGGGACTTTCTCTATTAGTCCATCTTTACTGACCTCCATCAGGTTGCAAATGAAAAATAATTTTTATCTGCATCTAGCTCTGGAAAAATATTTGGCCTTCTAGCAGTGTGTGGGACTTTCTCTATTAGTCCATCTATACTGACCTCCATCAGGTTGCAAATGAAAAATAATTTTTATCTGCATCTAGCTCTGGAAAAATATTTGGCCTTCTAGCAGTGTGTGGGACTTTCTCTATTAGTCCATCTTTACTGACCTCCATCAGGTTGCAAATTAAAAATAATTTTTGTCTGCATCTACCTCTGAAAAAATATTTGGCCTTCTAGCAGTGTGTTCGACTTTCTCTATTAGTCCATCTATACTGACCTCCATCAGATTGCAAATTAAAAATAATTTTTATCTGCATCTAGCTCTGAAAAAATATTTGGCCTTCTAGCAGTGTGTGGGACTTGTTCTATTAGTCCATCTATACTGACCTCCATCAGGTTGCAAATTGAATATAATTTTTTTCTGCATCAAGCTCTGAAAAAATATTTGGCCTTCTAGCAGTGTGTGCGACTTGTTCTATTAGTCCATCTATACTGACCTCCATCAGGTTGCAAATTAAATATAATTTTTTTCTGCATCTAGCTCTGAATAAATATTTGGCCTTCTAGCAGTGTGTACGACTTTCTCTATTAGTCCATCTATACTGACCTCCATCAGGTTGCAAATTAAAAATAATATTTATCTGCATCTAGCTCTGAAAAAATATTTGGCCTTCTAGCAGTGTGTGGGACTTTCTCTATTAGTCTATCTATACTGACCTCCATCAGGTTGCAAATTAAAAAATAATTTTTATCTGCATCTAGCTCTGAAAAAATATTTGGCCTTCTAGCAGTGTGTGGTACTTGTTCCATTAGTCCATCTATACTGACCTCCATCAGGTTGCAAATTGAATATAATTTTTTTCTGCATCTAGCTCTGAAAAAATATTTGGCCTTCTAGCAGTGTGTGGGACTTTCTCTATTAGTCCATCTATACTGACCTCCATCAGGTTGCAAATTCAAAAAAATTTTTTGTCTGCATCTAGCTCTCAAAAAATATTTGGCCTTCTAGCACTGTGTGGGACTTGTTCTATTAGTCCATCTATACTGACCTCCATCAGGTTGCAAATGAAAAATAATTTTTATCTGCATCTAGCTCTGAAAAAAATATTCGGCCTTCTAGCAGTGTGTGGGACTTTCTCTATTAGTCCATCTATATTGACCTCCATCAGGTTGCAAATTAAAAATAATTTTTATCTGCATCTAGCTCTGAAAAAAAATTTGGCCTTCTAGCAGTGTGTGCGACTTGTTCTATTAGTCCATCTATAATGACCTCCATCAGGTTGCAAATTGAATATAATTTTTTTCTGCATCTAGCTCTGAAAAAATATTTGGCCTTCAAGCAGTGTGTGGGACTTTCTCTATTAGTCCATCTATACTGACCTCCATCAGCTTGCAAATTAAAAATAATTTTTATCTGCATCTAGCTCTGAAAAAATATTTGGCCTTCTAGCAGTGTGTGGGACTTTCTCTATTAGTCCGTCTATACTGACCTCCATCATGTTGCAAATGAAAAATAATTTTTGTCTGCATCTAGCTCTGAAAAAATATTTGGCCTTCTAGCAGTGTGTGGGACTTTCTCTATTAGTCCATCTATATTGACCTCCATCAGGTTGCAAATTAAAAATAATTTTTATCTGCATCTAGCTCTGAAAAAATATTTGGCCTTCTAGCAGTGTGTGGGACTTGTTCTATTAGTCCATCTATACTGACCTCCATCAGGTTGCAAATTGAATATAATTTTTTTCTGCATCTAGCTCTGAAAAAATATTTGGCCTTCTAGCAGTGTGTGGGACTTTCTCTATTAGTCCATCTCTACTGACCTCCATCAGGTTGCAAATTCAAAATAATTTTTTGTCTACATCTAGCTCTGAAAAAATATTTGGCCTTCTAGCAGTGTGTGGGAATTTCTCTATTAGTCCATCTATACTGACCTCCATCAGGTTGCAAATTAAAAATAATTTTTATCTGCATCTAGCTCTGAAAAAATATTTGGCCTTCTAGCAGTGTGTAGGACTTGTTCTATTAGTCCATCTATACTGACCTCCATCAGGTTGCAAATTGAATATAATTTTTTTCTGCATCTAGCTCTGAAAAAATATTTGGCCTTCTAGCAGTGTGTGGGACTTTCTCTATTAGTCCATCTATACTGACCTCCATCAGGTTGCAAATTCAAAATAATTTTTTGTCTGCATCTAGCTCTGAAAAAATATTTGGCCTTCTAGCAGTGTGTGGGAATTTCTCTATTAGTCCATCTATACTGACCTCCATCAGGTTGCAAATGAAAAATAATTTTTATCTGCATCTAGCTCTGAAAAAATATTTGGCCTTCTAGCAGTGTGTGGGACTTTCTCTATTAGTCCATCTATACTGACCTCCATCAGGTTGCAAATTAAAAATAATTTTTATCTGCATCTAGCTCTGAAAAAATATTTGGCCTTCTAGCAGTGTGTGCGACTTGTTCTATTAGTCCATCTATATTGACCTCCATCAGGTTGCAAATTAAATATAATTTTTTTCTGCATCTAGCTCTGAAAAAATATTTGGCCTTCTAGCAGTGTGTGGGACTTTCTCTATTAGTTCATCTATACTGACCTCCATCAGGTTGCAAATTCAAAATAATTTTTTGTCTGCATCTAGCTCTGAAAAAATATTTGGCCTTCTAGCAGTGTGTGGGACTTTCTCTATTAGTCCATCTATACTGACCTCCATCAGGTTGCAAATTAAAAATAATTTTTATCTGCATCTAGCTCTGAAAAAATATTTGGCCTTCTAGCAGTGTGTCGGACTTTCTCTATTAGTCCATCTATACTGACATCCATCAGGTTGCAAATGAAAAATAATTTTTATCTGCATCTAGCTCTGGAAAAATATTTGGCCTTCTAGCAGTGTGTGGGACTTTCTCTATTAGTCCATCTTTACTGACCTCCATCAGGTTGCAAATGAAAAATAATTTTTATCTGCATCTAGCTCTGGAAAAATATTTGGCCTTCTAGCAGTGTGTGGGACTTTCTCTATTAGTCCATCTATACTGACCTCCATCAGGTTGCAAATTAAAAATAATTTTTATCTGCATCTAGCTCTGGAAAAATATTTGGCCTTCTAGCAGTGTGTGGGACTTTCTCTATTAGTCCATCTTTACTGACCTCCATCAGGTTGCAAATTAAAAATAATTTTTGTCTGCATCTACCTCTGAAAAAATATTTGGCCTTCTAGCAGTGTGTTCGACTTTCTCTATTAGTCCATCTATACTGACCTCCATCAGATTGCAAATTAAAAATAATTTTTATCTGCATCTAGCTCTGAAAAAATATTTGGCCTTCTAGCAGTGTGTGGGACTTTCTCTATTAGTCCATCTATACTGACCTCCATCAGGTTGAAAATTAAAAATAATTTTTATCTGCATCTAGCTCTGAAAAAATATTTGGCCTTCTAGCAGTGTGTGGGACTTTTTCTATTAGTCCACCTATACTGACCTCCATCAGGTTGCAAATTAAAAATAATTTTTATCTGCATCTAGCTCTGAAAAAATATTTGGCCTTCTAGCAGTGTGTGGGACTTGTTCTATTAGTCCATCTATACTGACCTCCATCAGGTTGCAAATTGAATATAATTTTTTTCTGCATCAAGTTCTGAAAAAATATTTGGCCTTCTAGCAGTGTGTGGGACTTTCTCTATTAGTCCATCTATACTGACCTCCATCAGGTTGCAAATTAAAAATAATTTTTATCTGCATCTAGCTCTGAAAAAATATTTGGCCTTCTAGCAGTGTGTGCGATTTGCACTATTAGTCCATCTATACTGACCTCCATCAGGTTGCAAATTGAATATATTTTTTTTCTGCATCTAGCTCTGAAAAAATATTTGGCCGTCTAGCAGTGTGTGGGACTTTCTCTATTAGTCCATCTATACTGACCTCCATCAGGTTGCAAATTCAAAATAATTTTTATCTGCATCTAGCTCTGAAAAAATATTTGCCCTTCTAGCAGTGTGTGGGACTTTCTCTATTAGTCCATCTATACTGACCTCCATCAGGTTGCAAATTCAAAATAATTTTTTGTCTGCATCTAGTTCTGAAAATATATTTGGCCTTCTAGCAGTGTGTGAGACTTTCTCTATTAGTCCATCTATACTGACCTCCATCAGGTTGCAAATGAAAAATAATTTTTATCTGTATCTAGCTCTGAAAAAATATTTGGCCTTCTAGCAGTGTGTGGGACTTTCTCTATTAGTCCATCTATACTGACCTCCATCAGGTTGCAAATTAAAAATAATTTTTTATCTGCATCTAGCTCTGAAAAAATATTTGGCCTTCTAGTAGTGTGTGGGACTTGTTCTATTAGTCCATCTATACTGACCTCCATCAGGTTGCAAATTAAAAATAATTTTTATCTGCATCTAGCTCTGAAAAAATATTTGGCCTTCTAGCAGTGTGTGGGACTTTCTCTATTAGTCCATCTATACTGACCTCCATCAGGTTGCAAATTCAAAATAATTTTTTGTCTGCATCTAGCGCTGAAACAATATTTGGCCTTCTAGCAGTGTTTGGGACTTTCTCTATTAGTCCATCTATACTGACCTCCATCAGGTTGCAAATTAAAAATAATTTTTTTCTGCATCTAGCTCTGAAAAAATATTTGGCCTTCTAGCAGTGTGTCGGACTTTCTCTATTAGTCCATCTATACTGACCTCCATCAGGTTGCAAATGAAAAATAATTTTTATCTGCATCTAGCTCTGGAAAAATATTTGGCCTTCTAGCAGTGTGTGGGACTTTCTCTATTAGTCCATCTATACTGACCTCCATCAGGTTGCAAATTAAAAATAATTTTTGTCTGCATCTACCTCTGAAAAAATATTTGGCCTTCTAGCAGTGTGTGCGACTTTCTCTATTAGTCCATCTATACTGACCTCCATCAGATTGCAAATTAAAAATAATTTTTATCTGCATCTAGCTCTGAAAAAATATTTGGCCTTCTAGCAGTGTGTGGGACTTTCTCTATTAGTCCATCTATACTGACCTCCATCAGGTTGCAAATTAAAAATAATTTTTATCTGCATCTTGCTCTGAAAAAATATTTGGCCTTCTAGCAGTGTGTGGGACTTGTTCTATTAGTCCATCTATACTGACCTCCATCAGGTTGCAAATTGAATATAATTTTTTTCTGCATCAAGCTCTGAAAAAATATTTGGCCTTCTAGCAGTGTGTGCGACTTGTTCTATTAGTCCATCTATACTGACCTCCATCAGGTTGCAAATTAAATATAATTTTTTTCTGCATCTAGCTCTGAAAAAATATTTGGCCTTCTAGCAGTGTGTGGGACTTTCTCTATTAGTTCATCTATACTGACCTCCACCAGGTTGCAAATTCAAAATAATTTTTTGTCTGCATCTAGCTCTGAAAAAATATTTGGCCTTCTAGCAGTGTGTGGGACTTTCTCTATTAGTCCATCTATACTGACCTCCATCAGGTTGCAAATGAAAAATAATTTTTATCTGTATCTAGCTCTGAAAAAATATTTGGCCTTCTAGCAGTGTGTGGGACTTTCTCTATTAGTCCATCTATACTGACCTCCATCAGGTTGCAAATTAAAAATAATTTTTGTCTGCATCTACCTCTGAAAAAAATATTTGGCCTTCTAGCAGTGTGTGGGACTTTCTCTATTAGTCCATCTATACTGACCTCCATCAGGTTGCAAATTAAAAATAATTTTTATCTGCATCTAGCTCTGAAAAAATATTTGGCCTTCTAGCAGTGTGTGGGACTTTCTCTATTAGTCCATCTATACTGACCTCCATCAGGTTGCAAATTAAAAATAATTTTTATCTGCATCTAGCTCTGAAAAAATATTTGGCCTTCTAGCAGTGTGTGGGACTTGTTCTATTAGTCCATCTATACTGACCTCCATCAGGTTGCAAATTAAAAATAATTTTTGTCTGCATCTACCTCTGAAAAAATATTTGGCCTTCTAGCAGTGTGTGCGACTTGTTCTATTAGTTCATCTATACTGACCTCCATCAGGTTGCAAATTAAATATAATTTTTTTCCGCATCTAGCTCTGAAAAAATATTTGGCCTTCTAGCAGTGTGTGGGACTTTCTCTATTAGTTCATCTATACTGACCTCCATCAGGTTGCAAATTCAAAATATTTTTTTGTCTGCATCTAGCTCTGAAATAATATTTGGCCTTCTAGCAGTGTGTGGGACTTTCTCTATTAGTCCATCTATACTGACCTCCATCAGGTTGCAAATGAAAAATAATTTTTATCTGTATCTAGCTCTGAAAAAATATTTGGCCTTCTAGCAGTGTGTGGGACTTTCTCTATTAGTCCATCTATACTGACCTCCATCAGGTTGCAAATTAAAATAATTTTTATCTGCATCTAGCTCTGAAAAAATATTTGGCCTTCTAGCAGTGTGTGGGAATTTCTCTATTAGTCCATCTATAGTGACCTCCATCAGGTTGCAAATGAAAAATAATTTTTATCTGCATCTAGCTCTGAAAAAATATTTGGCCTTCTAGCAGTGTGTGGGACTTTCTCTATTAGTCCATCTATACTGACCTCCATCAGGTTGCAAATTAAAAATAATTTTTGTCTGCATCTACCTCTGAAAAAATATTTGGCCTTCTAGCAGTGTGTGCGACTTTCTCTATTAGTCCATCTATACTGACCTCCATCAGTTTGCAAATGAAAAATAATTTTTATCTGCATCTAGCTCTGCAAAAATATTTGGCCTTCTAGCAGTGTGTGGGACTTTCTCTATTAGTCCATCTATACTGACCTCCATCAGGTTGCAAATTCAAAATAATTTTTGTCTGCATCTAGTTCTGAAAAAATATTTGGCCTTATAGCAGTGTGTGGGACTTTCTCTATTAGTCCATCTATACTGACCTCCATCAGGTTGCAAATGAAAACTAATTTTTATCTGCATCTAGCTCTGAAAAAATATTTGGCCTTCTAGCAGTGTGTGGGACTTTCTCTATTAGTCCATCTATACTGACCTCCATCAGGTTGCAAATTAAAAATAATTTTTATCTGCATCTAGCTCTGAAAAAATATTTGGCCTTCTAGCAGTGTGTGGGACTTGTTCTATTAGTCCATCTATACTGACCTCCATCTGGTTGCAAATTGAATATGATTTTTTTTTGCATCTAGCTCTGAAAAAATATTTGGCCTTCTAGCAGTGTGTGGGAATTTCTCTGTTAGTCCATCTATAAAGACCTCCATCAGGTTGCAAATTGAATATAATTTTTTTCTGCATCTAGCTCTGAAAAAATATTTGGCCTTCTAGCTGTGTGTGGGACTTTCTCTATTAGTCCATCTATACTGACCTCCATCAGGTTGCAAATTCAAAATAATTTTTTGTCTGCATCTAGTTCTGAAAAAATATTTGGCCTTCTAGCAGTGTGTGCGACTTGTTCTATTAGTCCATCTATACTGACCTCCATCAGGTTGCAAATTCAAAATAATTTTTATCTGCATCTAGCTCTGAAAAAATATTTGGCCTTCAAGCAGTGTGTGGGACTTTCTCTATTAGTCCATCTATACTGACCTCCATCAGGTTGCAAATTCAAAATAATTTTTTGTCTGCATCTAGCTCTGAAAAATTATTTGGCCTTCTAGCAGTGTGTGGGACTTTCTCTATTAGTCCATCTATACTGACCTCCACCAGGTTGCAAATTAAAAATAATTTTTATCTGCATCTAGCTCTGAAAAAATATTTGGCCTTCTAGCAGTGTGTCGGACTTTCTCTATTAGTCCATCTATACTGAACTCCATCAGGTTGCAAATGAAAAATAATTTTTATCTGCATCCAGCTCTGGAAAAATATTTGGCCTTCTAGCAGTGTGTGGGACTTTCTCTATTAGTCCATCTATACTGACCTCCATCAGGTTGCAAATTAAAAATAATTTTTGTCTGCATCTACCTCTGAAAAAATATTTGGCCTTCTAGCAGTGTGTGCGACTTTCTCTATTAGTCCATCTATACTGACCTCCATCAGATTGCAAATTAAAAATAATTTTTATCTGCATCCAGCTCTGAAAAAATATTTGGCCTTCTAGCAGTGTGTGGGACTTTCTCTATTAGTCCATCTATACTGACCTCCATCAGGTTGCAAATTAAAAATAATTTTTATCTGCATCTAGCTCTGAAAAAATATTTGGCCTTCTAGCAGTGTGTGGGACTTGTTCTATTAGTCCATCTATACTGACCTCCATCAGGTTGCAAATTGAATATAATTTTTTTCTGCATCAAGCTCTGAAAAAATATTTGGCCTTCTAGCAGTGTGTGCGACTTGTTCTATTAGTTCATCTATACTGACCTCCATCAGGTTGCAAATTAAATATAATTTTTTTCTGCATCCAGCTCTGAAAAAATATTTGGCCTTCTACCAGTGTGTGGGACTTTCTCTATTAGTTCATCTATACTGACCTCCATCAGGTTGCAAATTCAAAATAATTTTTTGTCTGCATCTAGCTCTGAAAAAATATTTGGCCTTCTAGCAGTGTGTGGGACTTTCTCTATTAGTCCATCTATACTGACCTCCATCAGGTTGCAAATGAAAAATAATTTTTATCTCTATCTAGCTCTGAAAAAATATTTGGCCTTCTAGCAGTGTGTGGGACTTTCTCTATTAGTCCATCTATACTGACCTCCATCAGTTTGCAAATTAAAAATAATTTTTGTCTGCATCTAGTTCTGAAAAAATATTTGGCCTTCTAGCAGTGTGTGGGACTTTCTCTATTAGTCCATCTATACTGACCTCCATCAGGTTGCAAATGAAAACAAATTTTTATCTGCATCTAGCTCTGAAAAAATATTTGGCCTTCTAGCAGTGTGTGGGACTTTCTCTATTAGTCCATCTATACTGACCTCCATCAGGTTGCAAATTAAAAATAATTTTTGTCTGCATCTAGTTCTGAAAAAATATTTGGCCTTATAGCAGTGTGTGGGACTTTCTCTATTAGTCCATCTATACTGACCTCCATCAGGTTGCAAATGAAAACAAATTTTTATCTGCATCTAGCTCTGAAAAAATATTTGGCCTTCTAGCAGTGTGTGCGACTTTCTCTATTAGTCCATCTATACTGACCTCCATCAGGTTGCAAATTAAAAATAATTTTTATCTGCATTTAGCTCTGAAAAAATATTTGGCCTTCTAGCAGTGTGTGCGACTTGTTCTATTAGTCCATCTATACTGACCTCCATCAGGTTGCAAATTAAAAATAATTTTTGTCTGCATCTACCTCTGAAAAAATATTTGGCCTTCTAGCAGTGTGTGTGACTTTCTCTATTAGTCCATCTATACTGACCTCCATCAGTTTGCAAATGAAAAATAATTTTTATCTGCATCTAGCTCTGAAAAAATATTTGGCCTTCTAGCAGGGTGTGGGACTTTCTCTATTAGTCCATCTATACTGACCTCCATCAGGTTGCAAATTCAAAATAATTTTTTGTCTGCATCTAGTTCTGAAAAAATATTTGGCATTCTAGCAGTGTGTGGGACTTTCTCTATTAGTCCATCTATACTGACCTCCATCAGGTTGCAAATTAAAAATAATTTTTATTTGCATCTAGCTCTGAAAAAATATTTGGCCTTCTAGCAGTGTGTGCGACTTGTTCTATTAGTCCATCTATACTGACCTCCATCACGTTGCAAATTAAAAATTATTTTTGTCTGCATCTACCTCTGAAAAAATATTTGGCCTTCTAGCAGTGTGTGGGACTTTCTCTATTAGTCCATCTATACTGAACTCCATCAGGTTGCAAATTAAAAATAATTTTTATCTGCATTTAGCTCTGAAAAAATATTTGGCCTTCTAGCATTGTGTGCGACTTGTTCTTTTAGTCCATCTATACTGACCTCCATCAGGTTGCAAATTAAAAATATTTTTTGTCTGCATCTACCTCTGAAAAAATATTTGGCCTTCTAGCAGTGTGTGCGACTTTCTCTATTAGTCCATCTATACTGACCTCCATCAGTTTGCAAATGAAAAATAATTTTTATCTGCATCTAGCTCTGAAAAAATATTTGGCCTTCTAGCAGTGTGTGGGACTTTCTCTATTAGTCCATCTATACTGACCTCCATCAGGTTGCAAATTCAAAATAATTTTTTGTCTGCATCTAGTTCTGAAAAAATATTTGGCATTCTAGCAGTGTGTGGGACTTTCTCTATTAGTCCATCTATACTGACCTCCATCAGGTTGCAAATGAAAAATAATTTTTATCTGCATCTAGCTCTGAAAAAATATTTGGCCTTCTAGCAGTGTGTGGGACTTTCTCTATTAGTCCATCTATACTGACCTCCATCAGGTTGCAAATTAAAAATAATTTTAATTTGCATCTAGCTCTGAAAAAATATTTGGCCTTCTAGCAGTGTGTGCGACTTGTTCTATTAGTCCATCTATACTTACCTCCATCACGTTGCAAATTAAAAATAATTTTTGTCTGCATCTACCTCTGAAAAAATATTTGGCCTTCAAGCAGTGTGTGCGACTTTCTCTATTAGTCCATCTATACTGACCTCCATCAGGTTGCAAATGAAAAATAATTTTTATCTGCATCTAGCTCTGAAAAAATATTTGGCCTTCTAGCAGTGTGTGGGACTTTCTCTATTAGTCCATCTATACTGACCTCCATCAGGTTGCAAATTAAAAATAATTTTTATCTGCATCTAGCTCTGAAAAAATATTTGGCCTTCTAGCAGTGTGTGCGACTTGTTCTATTAGTCCATCTATACTGACCTCCATCAGGTTGCAAATTAAATATAATTTTTTTCTGCATCTAGCTCTGAAAAAATATTTGGCCTTCTAGCAGTGTGTGGGACTTTCTCTATTAGTTCATCTATACTGACCTCCATCAGGTTGCAAATTCAAAATAATTTTTTGTCTGCATCTAGCTCTGAAAAAATATTTGGCCTTCTAGCAGTGTGTGGGACTTTCTTTATTAGTCCATCTATACTGACCTCCATCAGGTTGCAAATTAAAAATAATTTTTATCTGCATCTAGCTCTGAAAAAATATTTGGCCTTCTAGCAGTGTGTCGGACTTTCTCTATTAGTCCATCTATACTGACCTCCATCAGGTTGCAAATGAAAAATAATTTTTATCTGCATCTAGCTCTGAAAAAATATTTGGCCTTCTAGCAGTGTGTGGGACTTTCTCTATTAGTCCATCTATACTGACCTCCATCAGGTTGCAAATTAAAAATAATTTTTGTCTGCATCTACCTCTGAAAAAAATATTTGGCCTTCTAGCAGTGTGTGGGACTTTCTCTATTAGTCCATCTATACTGACCTCCATCAGGTTGCAAATTCAAAATAATTTTTTGTCTGCATCTAGTTCTGAAAAAATATTTGGCATTCTAGCAGTGTGTGGGACTTTCTCTATTAGTCCATCTATACTGACCTCCATCAGGTTGCAAATGAAAAATAATTTTTATCTGCATCTAGCTCTGAAAAAATATTTGGCCTTCTAGCAGTGTGTGGGACTTTCTCTATTAGTCCATCTATACTGACCTCCATCAGGTTGCAAATTAAAAATAATTTTAATTTGCATCTAGCTCTGAAAAAATATTTGGACTTCTAGCAGTGTGTGCGACTTGTTCTATTAGTCCATCTATACTTACCTCCATCACGTTGCAAATTAAAAATAATTTTTGTCTGCATCTAGTTCTGAAAAAATATTTGGCCTTCAAGCAGTGTGTGCGACTTTCTCTATTAGTCCATCTATACTGACCTCCATCAGGTTGCAAATGAAAAATAATTTTTATCTGCATCTAGCTCTGAAAAAATATTTGGCCTTCTAGCAGTGTGTGGGACTTTCTCTATTAGTCCATCTATACTGACCTCCATCAGGTTGCAAATTAAAAATAATTTTTATCTGCATCTAGCTCTGAAAAAATATTTGGCCTTCTAGCAGTGTGTGCGACTTGTTCTATTAGTCCATCTATACTGACCTCCATCAGGTTGCAAATTAAATATAATTTTTTTCTGCATCTAGCTCTGAAAAAATATTTGGCCTTCTAGCAGTGTGTGGGACTTTCTCTATTAGTTCATCTATACTGACCTCCATCAGGTTGCAAATTCAAAATAATTTTTTGTCTGCATCTAGCTCTGAAAAAATATTTGGCCTTCTAGCAGTGTGTGGGACTTTCTCTATTAGTCCATCTATACTGACCTCCATCAGTTTGCAAATTAAAAATAATTTTTATCTGCATCTAGCTCTGAAAAAATATTTGGCCTTCTAGCAGTGTGTCGGACTTTCTCTATTAGTCCATCTATACTGACCTCCATCAGGTTGCAAATGAAAAATAATTTTTATCTGCATCTAGCTCTGAAAAAATATTTGGCCTTCTAGCAGTGTGTGGGACTTTCTCTATTAGTCCATCTATACTGACCTCCATCAGGTTGCAAATTAAAAATAATTTTTGTCTGCATCTACCTCTGAAAAAAATATTTGGCCTTCTAGCAGTGTGTGGGACTTTCTCTATTAGTCCATCTATACTGACCTCCATCAGGTTGCAAATTAAAAATAATTTTTATCTGCATCTAGCTCTGAAAAAATATTTGGCCTTCTAGCAGTGTGTGGGACTTTCTCTATTAGTCCATCTATACTGACCTCCATCAGGTTGCAAATTAAAAATAATTTTTGTCTGCATCTACCTCTGAAAAAATATTTGGCCTTCTAGCAGTGTGTGCGACTTGTTCTATTAGTTCATCTATACTGACCTCCATCAGGTTGCAAATTAAATATAATTTTTTTCTGCATCTAGCTCTGAAAAAATATTTGGCCTTCTAGCAGTGTGTGGGACTTTCTCTATTAGTTCATCTATACTGACCTCCATCAGGTTGCAAATTCAAAATATTTTTTTGTCTGCATCTAGCTCTGAAAAAATATTTGGCCTTCTAGCAGTGTGTGGGACTTTCTCTATTAGTCCATCTATACTGACCTCCATCAGGTTGCAAATGAAAAATAATTTTTATCTGCATCTAGCTCTGAAAAAATATTTGGCCTTCTAGCAGGGTGTGGGACTTTCTCTATTAGTCCATCTATACTGACCTCCATCAGGTTGCAAATTAAAAATAATTTTTATCTGCATCTAGCTCTGAAAAAATATTTGGCCTTCTAGCAGTGTGTGGGAATTTCTCTATTAGTCCATCTATAGTGACCTCCATCAGGTTGCAAATGAAAACTAATTTTTATCTGCATCTAGCTCTGAAAAAATATTTGGCCTTCTAGCAGTGTGTGGGACTTTCTCTCTTAGTCCATCTATACTGACCTCCATCAGGTTGCAAATTAAAAATAATTTTTGTCTGCATCTACCTCTGAAAAAATATTTGGCCTTCTAGCAGTGTGTGCGACTTTCTCTATTAGTCCATCTATACTGACCTCCATCTGGTTGCAAATTGAATATGATTTTTTTTTGCATCTAGCTCTGAAAAAATATTTGGCCTTCTAGCAGTGTGTGGGAATTTCTCTATTAGTCCATCTATAAAGACCTCCATCAGGTTGCAAATTGAATATAATTTTTTTCTGCATCTAGCTCTGAAAAAATATTTGGCCTTCTAGCTGTTTGTGGGACTTTCTCTATTAGTCCATCTATACTGACCTCCATCAGGTTGCAAATTCAAAATAATTTTTTGTCTGCATCTAGTTCTGAAAAAATATTTGGCCTTCTAGCAGTGTGTGCGACTTGTTCTATTAGTCCATCTATACTGACCTCCATCAGGTTGCAAATTCAAAATAATTTTTATCTGCATCTAGCTCTGAAAAAATATTTGGCCTTCAAGCAGTGTGTGGGACTTTCTCTATTAGTCCATCTATACTGACCTCCATCAGGTTGCAAATTCAAAATAATTTTTATCTGCATCTAGCTCAAAAAAAATATTTGGCCTTCTAGTAGTGTGTGCGACTTGTTCTATTAGTCCATCTATACTGACCTCCATCAGGTTGCAAATTAAATATAATTTTTTTCTGCATCTAGCTCTGAAAAAATATTTGGCCTTCTAGCAGTGTGTGGGACTTTCTCTATTAGTTCATCTATACTGACCTCCATCAGGTTGCAAATTCAAAATAATTTTTTGTCTGCATCTAGCTCTGAAAAAATATTTGGCCTTCTAGCAGTGTGTGGGACTTTCTCTATTAGTCCATCTATACTGACCTCCACCAGGTTGCAAATTAAAAATAATTTTTATCTGCATCTAGCTCTGAAAAAATATTTGGCCTTCTAGCAGTGTGTCGGACTTTCTCTATTAGTCCATCTATACTGAACTCCATCAGGTTGCAAATGAAAAATAATTTTTATCTGCATCCAGCTCTGGAAAAATATTTGGCCTTCTAGCAGTGTGTGCGACTTTCTCTATTAGTCCATCTATACTGACCTCCATCAGATTGCAAATTAAAAATAATTTTTATCTGCATCTAGCTCTGAAAAAATATTTGGCCTTCTAGCAGTGTGTGGGACTTTCTCTATTAGTCCATCTATACTGACCTCCATCAGGTTGCAAATTAAAAATAATTTTTATCTGCATCTAGCTCTGAAAAAATATTTGGCCTTCTAGCAGTGTGTGGGACTTGTTCTATTAGTCCATCTATACTGACCTCCATCAGGTTGCAAATTGAATATAATTTTTTTCTGCATCAAGCTCTGAAAAAATATTTGGCCTTCTAGCAGTGTGTGCGACTTGTTCTATTAGTTCATCTATACTGACCTCCATCAGGTTGCAAATTAAATATAATTTTTTTCTGCATCCAGCTCTGAAAAAATATTTGGCCTTCTACCAGTGTGTGGGACTTTCTCTATTAGTTCATCTATACTGACCTCCATCAGGTTGCAAATTCAAAATAATTTTTTGTCTGCATCTAGCTCTGAAAAAATATTTGGCCTTCTAGCAGTGTGTGGGACTTTCTCTATTAGTCCATCTATACTGACCTCCATCAGGTTGCAAATGAAAAATAATTTTTATCTCTATCTAGCTCTGAAAAAATATTTGGCCTTCTAGCAGTGTGTGGGACTTTCTCTATTAGTCCATCTATACTGACCTCCATCAGTTTGCAAATTAAAAATAATTTTTGTCTGCATCTAGTTCTGAAAAAATATTTGGCCTTATAGCAGTGTGTGGGACTTTCTCTATTAGTCCATCTATACTGACCTCCATCAGGTTGCAAATGAAAACAAATTTTTATCTGCATCTAGCTCTGAAAAAATATTTGGCCTTCTAGCAGTGTGTGGGACTTTCTCTATTAGTCCATCTATACTGACCTCCATCAGGTTGCAAATTAAAAATAATTTTTGTCTGCATCTAGTTCTGAAAAAATATTTGGCCTTATAGCAGTGTGTGGGACTTTCTCTATTAGTCCATCTATACTGACCTCCATCAGGTTGCAAATGAAAACAAATTTTTATCTGCATCTAGCTCTGAAAAAATATTTGGCCTTCTAGCAGTGTGTGGGACTTTCTCTATTAGTCCATCTATACTGACCTCCATCAGGTTGCAAATTAAAAATAATTTTTATCTGCATCTAGCTCTGAAAAAATATTTGGCCTTCTAGCAGTGTGTGGGACTTGTTCTATTAGTCCATCTATACTGACCTCCATCTGGTTGCAAATTGAATATAATTTTTTTTTGCATCTAGCTCTGAAAAAATATTTGGCCTTCTAGCAGTGTGTGGGAATTTCTCTATTAGTCCATCTATAAAGACCTCCATCAGGTTGCAAATTGAATATAATTTTTTTCTGCATCTAGCTCTGAAAAAATATTTGGCCTTCTAGCTGTGTGTGGGACTTTCTCTATTAGTCCATCTATACTGACCTCCATCAGGTTGCAAATTAAAAATAATTTTTATCTGCATCTAGCTCAGAAAAAATATTTGGCCTTCTAGTAGTGTGTGCGACTTGTTCTATTAGTCCATCTATACTGACCTCCATCAGGTTGCAAATTAAATATAATTTTTTTCTGCATCTAGCTCTGAAAAAATATTTGGCCTTCTAGCAGTGTGTGGGACTTTCTCTATTAGTTCATCTATACTGACCTCCATCAGGTTGCAAATTCAAAATAATTTTTTGTCTGCATCTAGCTCTGAAAAAATATTTGGCCTTCTAGCAGTGTGTGGGACTTTCTCTATTAGTCCATCTATACTGACCTCCATCAGGTTGCAAATTAAAAATAATTTTTATCTGCATCTAGCTCTGAAAAAATATTTGGTCTTCTAGCAGTGTGTCGGACTTTCTTTATTAGTCCATCTATACTGACCTCCATCAGGTTGCAAATGAAAAATAATTTTTATCTGCATCCAGCTCTGGAAAAATATTTGGCCTTCTAGCAGTGTGTGGGACTGTCTCTATTAGTCCATCTATACTGACCTCCATCAGGTTGCAAATTAAAAATAATTTTTGTCTGCATCTACCTCTGAAAAAATATTTGGCCTTCTAGCAGTGTGTGCGACTTTCTCTATTAGTCCATCTATACTGACCTCCATCAGATTGCAAATTAAAAATAATTTTTATCTGCATCTAGCTCTGAAAAAATATTTGGCCTTCTAGCAGTGTGTGGGACTTTCTCTATTAGTCCATCTATACTGACCTCCATCAGGTTGCAAATTAAAAATAATTTTTATCTGCATCTAGCTCTGAAAAAATATTTGGCCTTCTAGCAGTGTGTGGGACTTGTTCTATTAGTCCATCTATACTGACCTCCATCAGGTTGCAAATTGAATATAATTTTTTTCTGCATCAAGCTCTGAAAAAATATTTGGCCTTCTAGCAGTGTGTGCGACTTGTTCTATTAGTCCATCTATACTGACCTCCATCAGGTTGCAAATTCAATATAATTTTTTTCTGCATCCAGCTCTGAAAAAATATTTGGCCTTCTAGCAGTGTGTGGGACTTTCTCTATTAGTTCATCTATACTGACCTCCATCAGGTTGCAAATTCAAAATAATTTTTTGTCTGCATCTAGCTCTGAAAAAATATTTGGCCTTCTAGCAGTGTGTGGGACTTTCTCTATTAGTCCATCTATACTGACCTCCATCAGGTTGCAAATGAAAAATAATTTTTATCTCTATCTAGCTCTGAAAAAATATTTGGCCTTCTAGCAGTGTGTGGGACTTTCTCTATTAGTCCATCTATACTGACCTCCATCAGGTTGCAAATTAAAAATAATTTTTATCTGCATCTAGCTCTGAAAAAATATTTGGCCTTCTAGAAGTGCGTGGGACTTTCTCTATTAGTCCATCTATACTGACCTCCATAAGGTGGCAAATTAAAACTAATTTTTATCTGCATCTAGCTCTGAAAAAATATTTGGCCTTCTAGCAGTGTGTGGGACATGTTCTATTAGTCCATCTATACTGATCTCCATCTGGTTGCAAATTGAATATAATTTTTTTCTGCATCTAGCTCTGAAAAAATATTTGGCCTTCTAGCAGTATGTGGGAATTTCTCTATTAGTCCATCTATAAAGACCTCCATCAGGTTGCAAATTGAATATAATTTTTTTCTGCATCTAGCTCTGAAAAAATATTTGGCCTTCTAGCTGTGTGTGGGACTTTCTCTATTAGTCCATCTATACTGACCTCCATCAGGTTGCAAATTGAATATAATTTTTTTCTGCATCTAGCTCTGAAAAAATATTTGGCCTTCTAGCAGGGTGTTGGACTTTCTCTAAGAGTCCTTCTCTACTGACCTCCATCAGGTTGCAAATGAAAAATAATTTTTTATCTCCATCTAGCTCTGAAAAAATATTTGGCCATCTAGCAGTGTGTGGGACTTTCTCTATTAGTCCATCTATACTGACCTCCATCACGTTGCAAATGAAAAATAATTTTTATCTGCATCTAGCTCTGGAAAAATATTTGGCCTTCTAGCAGTGTGTGGGACTTTCTCTATTAGTCCATCTATACTGACCTCCATCAGGTTGCAAATTAAAAATAATTTTTGTTTGCATCTACCTCTGAAAAAATATTTGGCCTTCTAGCAGTGTGTGCGACTTTCTCTATTATTCCATCTATACTGACCTCCATCAGATTGCAAATTAAAAATAATTTTTATCTGCATCTAGCTCTGAAAAAATATTTGGCCTTCTAGCAGTGTGTGGGACTTTCTCTATTAGTCCATCTATACTGACCTCCATCAGGTTGCAAATTAAAAATAATTTTTATCTGCATCTAGCTCTGAAAAAATATTTGGCCTTCTAGCAGTGTGTGTGACTTGTTCTATTAGTCCATCTATACTGACCTCCATCAGGTTGCAAATTGAATATAATTTTTTTCTGCATCAAGCTCTGAAAAAATATTTGGCCTTCTAGCAGTGTGTGGGACTTTCTCTATTAGTCCATCTATACTGACCTCCATCAGGTTGCAAATTAAAAATAATTTTTATCTGCATCTAGCTCTGAAAAAATATTTGGCCTTCTAGCAGTGTGTGGGACTTGTTCTATTAGTCCATCTATACTGACCTCCATCTGGTTGCAAATTGAATATAATTTTTTTCTGCATCTAGCTCTGAAAAAATATTTGGCCTTCTAGCAGTGTGTGGGAATTTCTCTATTAGTCCATCTATAAAGACCTCCATCAGGTTGCAAATTGAATATAATTTTTTTCTGCATCTAGCTCTGAAAAAATATTTGGCCTTCTAGCTGTGTGTGGGACTTTCTCTATTAGTCCATCTATACTGACCTCCATCAGGTTGCAAATTCAAAATAATTTTTTGTCTGCATCTAGTTCGGAAAAAATATTTGGCCTTCTAGCAGTGTGTGCGACTTTCTCTATTAGTCCATCTATACTAACCTCCATCAGGTTGCAAATGAAAAATAATTTTTATCAGCATCTAGCTCTGAAAAAATATTTGGCCTTCTAGCAGTGTGTGGGACTTTCTCTATTAGTCCATCTATACTGACCTCCATCAGGTTGCAAATTAAAAATAATTTTTATCTGCATCTAGCTCTGAAAAAATATTTGGCCTTCTAGCAGTGTGTGCGACTTGTTCTATTAGTCCATCTATACTGACCTCCATCAGGTTGCAAATTGAATATAATTTTTTTTTGCATCTAGCTCTGAAAAAATATTTGGCCTTCTAGCAGTGTGTGGGACTTGTTCTATTAGTCCATCTATACTGACCTCCATCAGTTTGCAAATTAAAAATAATATTTATCTCCATCTAGCTCTGAAAAAATATTTGGCATTCTAGCAGTGTGTGACTTGTTCTATTAGTCCATCTATACTGACCTCCATGAGGTTGCAAATTTAATATTTTTTTTTCTGCATCTAGCTCTGAAAAAATATTTGGCTATCCAGCAGTGTGTGGGACTTTCTCTATTAGTCCATCTATACTGACCTCCATCAGGTTGCAAATTAAAAATAATTTTTATCTGCATCTAGCTCTGAAAACATATTTGGCCTTCTAGCAGTGTGTGGGACTTTCTCTATTAGTTCATCTCTACTGACCTCCATCAGGTTGCAAATTCAAAACAATTTTTTGTCTGCATCTAGCTCTGAAAAAATATTTGGCCTTCTAGCAGTGTGTGGGACTTTCTCTATTAGTCCATCTATACTGACCTCCATCAGGTTGCAAATGAAAAATAATTTTTATCTGCATCTAGCTCTGAAAAAATATTTGGCCTTCTAGCAGTGTGTGGGACTTTCTCTATTAGTCCATCTATACTGACCTCCATCAGGTTGCAAATTCAAAATAATTTTTTGTCTGCATCTAGCTCTGAAAAAATATTTGACCTTCTAGCATTGTGTGGGACTTTCTCTATTAGTCCATCTATACTGACCTCCATCAGGTTGCAAATGAAAAATAATTTTTATCTGCATCTAGCTCTGAAAAAATATTTCGCCTTCTAGCAGTGTGTGGGACTTTCTCTATTAGTCCATCTATACTGACCTCCATCAGGTTGCAAATTCAAAATAATTTTTTGTCTGCATCTAGCTCAGAAAAAATATTTGGCCTTCTAGCAGTGTGTGGGACTTTCTCTATTAGTCCATCTATACTGACCTCCATCAGGTTGAAAATGAAAAATAATTTCTAACTGCATCTAGCTCTGAAAAAATATTTGGCCTTCTAGCAGTGTGTGGGACTTTCTCTCTTAGTCCTTCTATACTGACCTCCATCAGGTTGCAAATGAAAAATAATTTTTATCTGGATCTAGCTTTGAAAAAATATTTGGCCTTCTAGCAGTGTGTGGGATTTTCTCTATTAGTCCATCTATACTGACCTCCATCAGGTTGCAAATTAAAACTAATTTTTTCTGCATCTAGCTCTGAAAAAATATTTGGCCTTCTAGCAGTGTGTGGGACTCATTGTATTAGGCCATCTATACCAAGCTCCACCAGCTTTTAAATTAATAATAATTTTTAGCTGCATCTAGCCCTGAAAATAATTTTTCTTCCCAATAGTGGTAGCAATAGAAATATGGGGCACGCGCCTGGCTTACAAAAATATAAGCTTCACAACAAAAAACACCAGCCTAGCGCACTGCATTAATAAGATGGCATCATCGTCTCTCCCAGTGCTAGGTCTACTACCCAGGCTAGCATTCCTGTGCCTAAAACACAATGTATCGGTCCGTGCTAGCCGCTATGCTGAGGGGTCTAAAGCTGCTGCTAACGCTTTATAACAATTCAATTGGCAGATTTTCACAGAGCTCTTCCACAACGCCCACCCATCAGGCAACAGTTGCCCACCTTCCCTATGGGATCTATAGTTGATGCCATTAATCAGAGCGTCAGTTGCCCCGTCGACGTGGCAAGCATACGGTAAGGCATGGGAAGAGTGGACATGACTAGAAGCAGGCAGACGGGTTGACCAATGTGAACAAGCCATATCACAAGTCACCATACAATTTCTCCACCAGCTAATTATGAGGGGCATATCAGGGGCGTCAGCGCAGCGGTGTCTGACCGGAGTAGCATTTCACTTCCAACTACTGAATTGGGGAGATGTGACAAAGGTTCATCATCAGACAATCCATAAAAGGGTGGAAAAGGGGTCAGCCAAGTCAGGAGTGTAGACGTCCCGTCCCGTGTCACTAAAACTGATTTCTCACATCATATCCCTAACACCATTAACATGACACTCACAATTTGAAGCAACACTACTGTCTACTGCATTTGTGATCGCCTTCTTCGGGGCGCTATGCATAAGCGAATTAGTCCCTCAATCCAAAATTACCACCAGTGGAGGCTTATTACACCAGGACGTAGTCATAGCCAATAATGCAATACGTCTACGCATACACAAATCGAAAACGGTTCCAGCGGGCAGGGGCACTTGGGTACTTCTACAACCCACAAACGGTACACTGAGTCGGGTAACAATAGTAAAAACATATATAACCATCAGATCACAAAGTAATTTCTTCCTATCACACATTGATGGAATGCCATTATCAAGATACCAGTTCCAAGCTATATTTAATAAATGCATAACATCGGCAGGGAACCACCCCAAAGATTACGGGACACACTCATTCCGCATAGGCGCGGCCACGGAAGCAGCAAGAGCAGGACTGTCAGAAACGGAAGTTCAGAGGATAGGGAGATGGCGATCCACATGTTTGGCGAGATTCATAAGACCGGACTTGTTATCCTAACGTGGTTTGTTTCTTTTACAGGTGACGCTAAGCCAACAGTGTGGGTGATAGGCCACTCGTATATGTATTGGGCAGAAAAAAGGGCGAAAGTCTGCCCAGGCGGGAGGAAATTAGAGTTTCATAACACATATTTCAACTAGAGAGGTATTAGAGGCCTGCTATGGCCACAGGTACTAATGGAGGTAATCAAGGTAGGGAGAGAGGCAAGATGTCCGGTCATCTTAGTTATAAATTCCGGGGGAAACAACCTAGGTCATCACAACAGCGCATAACTAATGGCAATAATGAAACTAGACACTGAGCGCTTCAGAGAATTTTTCACAAAACTAGCTATAGTATGGTCAGAGATTGTGCCGATAGCGGTATGGCAAGGTGCGCGAGACATCACGGCCATCGAACGGACAAGGCGGGTAATAACTATTCGGATGGCAAAATTTAGAAGAGACAGAGGCGGTGTAGTGGTACGACACCGACAACTGGAAGGAGATAAAGCAGGCCTCATACGGCGCGACGTTGTTCACTTAATGGATATTGTACTGGACATATTCTTGTCAGGACTCCAGGACGGAGTGGAACAAGCGTTAAGAGTGATGGGTGGGGGTCAGAGTCCTGCATACAAGTACGCAGGATCCTCCGTGGCCTGGAAATAGAAAGGACATGTTGGAGAGTTACACTTGTTGGCCAACTTGCCGGAGTGGAGACCCAGGGCATGCTGCAACAAGCTGAATTATTTTAGAAATAAAATGCCTTTCTAATGGAATGAGTATAAAGAGTTAATAAAGCTGTGACCGATCCTCACCCATCCAGTTGTAAGAGTTACATTATTGTATTGTCAAGGAAAGGGGGGCGGTAGGGGGGCTGAGCGTCTGGGTTTGGTTGGGGGTCCCCACAGTCTGCCTAGGCTAGATGCATTTAAAAATTCTTATTAGATACATAGGCGGTGCAGCTTGCTTCGCAGCTGGGCTACTACGCCCAAAGTATTGCCTAGGCTAGATGCAGTTAAAAATTCTACGCTGACTAGAAGACACTGAAGATTTGGAGCAGACCTCTGAGTAAACAACTCTTCAGACTCAACCATCTGTGTTACCCCAAGCCATAGTGTATGTAGTTTCTTACAGTTAAAAGGGGGGGGAGCGACCCAACCCACCTGGAATTGACGATGCCAACGTCACGTAAGACACAGCAAGGGGACTCCAAATAGAGTCTCCATTTTTTCCCAAAATTGTGGCACAGACACCACTTAACCCTAGAACGCATACCTGGGGCCTCGCAGGCCCGCCCTGTTAATTGTTTTCTATTTTCTGCAAGATTACTTTAGTTAGAATTTTGAAAGTCTAGGTATTCTTCATGTATATAGTTGTTTGTCATTTGAGTTTGAGTTATTCCATGTTATTTGCACACGGGCCTAAAAGGCCCCAGGTATATGAAAGTGTAGATTTTTATGGTCATGCGTTCTAGGGTTAAGTGGAATCAATTGCCCCACAGTTGCTTAAAACGGTTGGTGAGGTGATTTTACCAAATCCTCAAGGTTTTAGTCTCCCAAGGATAACACAGGGGAAGAAAAGTCCTTGCGAATCCATGATTTGTTCATCTTTATGAACGTGAGTCTGTCTACATTCTCAGTGGACAGACGCGTGCGCTTATCTGTCAGCACACCACCAGCAGCGCTGAACACACGTTCAGAGAGAACACTGGCTGCAGGGCATGACAAGATCTCCAAGGCATGAGTGGCGAGATCCGGCCATTTTTCCAGATTGGAATACCAAAATGAGCAAGGGTCCAGTGACACAGTCATGGCTTCAATGTTCACTTGGAGATACTCCTGCACCATCCTCTCTAGGCATTGACTATGTGTCAGACTTCTTGTCTCCTGTGGCCTTGCAAAGGATGGTCTAAAAAAGTGGTGAAAAGATTCCACAAAATTGCTGTTACCAGCAGATACTGTTTTACTGTTACGGTTTGAGTGATAAAGACTCGACAGTCCCACGGTTGGCAAGTTAGAACTGTGAGATTCACTACGTGCACCACTGGTGTTTTGTGGAAAAGCACATGTAAGATTCTGCAACAGCATCTGCAGAAACTCCTGCATGCGTCAATCCCTTTTTATGGCAGGAATTATTTCGGCAAATTTACTTTTGTACCGGGGATCTAAGAGTGTGGCAACCCAGTAGTCGGGATTACTTCGAATTCTGACAATCTGAGGGTCATGTTGCAGGTAGTGCAGCAAGAAGGCACTCATGTGTCTTGCGCATCAAGGAGGACCAAGTCCTTGTTGTGTTGGTAGCGAGGTAAGAATTATGCTTCCTTCCTCTGCCCTCTCCCCCCAACCTCGCACAACAGAAATGTGATCAAGGTCTCCCTCATCTGATGAGTCTTCCATGCCCATCGCCAGTTCGTCCTCCACTTCTTCCTCGGCTCCTGCACCTTCCTCAACAGTTTGGCTGCTACCATGCGCCCTGGTTAATCCCTCTCCCCCACCCTCCCATGCCTGCCGCCTTGGTGCTGCCAACCGTCTGGACCTTGGAGATGTTATCCCTTCCGCATACGACTCCTCCTCTACTTCCTCCACCTCCTCTTGTCCCACCACCTGACTCTGAATTCTGTTTAATGTGTGCTCCAGCATGTAAATCACCGGAATAGTCATGCTGATAATGGCATAGTCGTCAGCACTAAACATCTTCGTCGCCATTTCAAAACTGTGCAGAAGGGTGTGTGGCGCCCCTGAGGGTTCAGTCGCCACAGAGTTACTGCATCTCACCCAGAGGTGTGGTATCTCACCCTCAGGTAAAGAAGGCATATGGCTCGGGACCCTAACACCTGCATCCAACACATACCCGCAGTGGGGGTTAGGGCGAGATTGCTCCTAAGGGAGAGCACAGTCCCATGTCCCTAGCTGGTGGGGGGTCCTATGTAGTGGGTGCTTAGGAGAGCAGCTTAGCGGAGCACATGACAGGGAGAGTATAAATAGGAAGCCATCTTAGAAAGAGCAAGCCAGTCAGAGGAGGAAAAGTGACAGGAGCAGAGGCTCGGCATGAGCTCTGCTCCAGAGGAGGGCCTAGCCTGGGAGGCCCAGGACTGAAGGAGAGAAGAGAGGAGTGGGAGCAGGAAGGCTCCAGGAACTGAAGGGACCCTAGGGCTACGGGCCGTGCAGAAGGCCACCCGTACTCCTGCTACTACCAGGAGGTAGAGAGGTCAGGTCAGATAAGAGGAACCGGTCCCTCAACTAGCGGAGAAACAGCAAGGCTCAACTAGAAACCGGAGGCTGCAGCATTTCATGTACTGCAGGTAAAAGTCCACACCAGTCTCACTAAGAAGGTAGCCACATAGGACCCAGGGGACGGAACACAAGTCGCCCGCCAAGGCCCGAGGATACCGGATAGAAGTGTCACTGGGTGTGAGGTGCAGGGAGAAGGCCAGAGAAAGGACACACAGAAGGGGGTCCTGCTAAGTAGTCCAGAGCTATCTGGGGGTGGACTGAGCCCCTCACTGAGTACGCACAGCACGATGTGTGAGATTGCTCTGGTACCTGTAATCTGGACTGCAACAACTGTGAGCAAAGATCTTGGGACTGCATCACACGGACTCTGTGTTCATTACTGACTCCCTGCACTACAACCACCATCATCCACCCACACTGCCCTGAAGCTACACTCTTCCTGTTCTGAGTAATAATACCATTGCTGCAAAACCACCAGCTTCAGAGGACTGTTCCGCAGCGGCGGCCCCTTTTGCCCCACTCCAGTGGTGGCGTAGTCGGACATTATAAAACCCATATATAAAAATTACCCTTGGATTGACCGCCCTGGATCACGGACCGGGTCACCGCCACAGTGACTACAACCCCCAGCGTCTACCGGCCCGGCTCAGGGTACCCCACGGCCCAGGGGGCGCGTCAACTTCATCGGTCCCTGATCTGAGACCACTCCTGCAGCGTGATTTGCCCCACCTCTGGATCTCGTTGGCCCAGGCTATACGTCAGAACGTATTGCACCAGGGCTTGTCGGTGCTGCCACAGTCGCTGCAACATGGTCAGAGTTGAATTCCACCGTGTCGGCACATCGCATTTCAGCCGGTGAACTGGCAGGCCCAACGACTTCTGTAGAGATGTAAGTCATTGAGCTGCGGGATGCGAACGGCGGAAGTGAGCACACAGTGACCGTGCCCTCTGCAGAAGGCCATCTAGTCCGGGATTGTGGGTTAACAATTTATGGACAACCAGGTTCAACACGTGAGCCATACAAGGCACGTGTGTGACATTGCCCCGGCGAAGGGCCGAACCCAGGTTTGCAGCATTGTCGCACAAGGCCTTAACTGGTTGCAGGTCCAGTGGAGACAACCATTCATGAAACTGGGTCTCCAGGGCTGACCACCACTCCTCAGCTGTGTGACTGACATTTCCCAGACATTTCAAAGTAAACACTGATGCCTTGAGCCCTGCTGCCAGCATAGTAAGGAGGTGTGCAGGATTCCTTCTGCGCAGTTAGAAAGCAGGTGGCATTACCAGACAGGCTTTGGGTGCAGGTGGAGGACCGAGAGGAGGTTGAGGAGGCAGAAGCAGTGGAGGAACTTCGAGATAAAGAGGATTGACGCACAACTCGTGGGGACGGTAAGACTTGGACAGCAGCCCCTTGTCCTGCTGTCACCATAGTTACCCAGTGACCAGTCAGCGACATGTAACGCCCCTGTCCATGCCTGTAGTGAAATGCACCCTGTCACACACAGAGTTTCTCAAAGAAGCGGTGATGTTGTGTGCGACATGCTGGTGGAGCGCAGGCACACCTTTCTTTGAGAAGTAGTGCCAACTGGGCATCTGGTACTGGGGCACTGCGACGGACATAAGGTCTCGAAAATCCACTGTGTCCTCCAGGCGGAAAGGCAGCATTTCTGTAGCCAAGAGCTTGCAGATGGTGAAATTCAACCTTTTAGCTTTCTCATGGCTAGGAGGAAATGGTCTTTTACTTGTCCACATCTGAGGGACCGAGGGCTGGCAGTTGTGCTTAGACGGGGTTGAGTAGTAGAGATGAGCGTTGTTCTACTCGAACTGTTCGCCAATCTCAAATTCGAGCTGTTTTGGGCGGTGTTCGAGCCGTTCGGCGAACACGAACGATTTGAGAAAAATTCGGCTGTTCGAGGTTATGTTCGATAACTGTTCGTGCACCAAAATCATAACTGGATTTTTTCTCAGTAATGATGAAAATTAATGTTAATACGCAGTTTGAGTGTACAGCGGGGTGGGGGGAGGGGCAGGGGATGGATCTCTGCAGGAATAATGAAGATCTCCATTTTTTTTTCTCTTTCCCGCATTTACAGTGGGGAGGTGCAATCTGTCAGCCTATCAGCAGCGCACACACGGAGCGTAGTGCTTTATTCACACAAGCAAGGGCATGTGTCATTGGCAGTGTATGTCACATGTCCTTGCCCTATAAGACCAAGCCATTTTCCCCGTCACCACCATTTTCTCACTGCTGCAGCTGCGTGTTAGACGGCACCGCTGTTGCTGTGTGCGCTATACCTTGTTAATTTCAAGCCAATTTTCGCACAAATCTACAAATAGCTTGGGAGTAGGGAATAGTTGTGATTGCAGTCCTTTTAAGGACTAGGTTACAGCATTTCCTACGACTTTTATCAGGCAGGTCTGTGCTCTTAAATAGATAGATTGTGGGAGTAAAGACTAATTGTAATTGCAGTCCTTTTCAGGACTAGGTTACATCAGTTCCTATCACTTTTTGCCAGGCAGGTCTGTGCCAGTGCTGTGCAAGTTTTTTTCACAGCATTTGGCTGAATCTAGCAAAGCTAATCCTTTTTGGCCTATTGCAGAATGTGTTAGTCAGTGGAGTAGCCTATCTGTGTTGCAAGATATACCACCTGTATATAGAATACCAATTTTTTTACTGCACCTAGTGAAGTAAAATCTTTTGGGCATAGCATCATTCTATTAGTCCATCTATACTGACCTCCATCAGGTTGCAAATTGAATATAATTTTTTTCTGCATCTAGCTCTGAAAAAATATTTGGGCTTCTAGCAGTGTGTGTTACTTGGTCTATTAGTCCATCTATACTGACCTCCATCAGGTTGCAAACTGAATATAATTTTTTTCTGCATCTAGCTCTGAAAAAATATTTGGGCTTCTAGCTGTGTGTGGGACTTTCCATATTAGTCTATCTATACTGACCTCCATCAGGTTGCAAATTAAAAATATTTTTTTGTCTACATCTAGCTCTGAAAAAATATTTGGCCTTCTAGCAGTGTGTGGGACTTTCTCTATTAGTCCATCTATACTGACCTCCATCAGGTTGCAAACTGAATATATTTTTTTTCTGCATCTACCTCTGAAAAAATATTGGGCTTCTAGCTGTGTGTGGGACTTGTTCTATTAATCCATCTATACAGACCTCCATCAGGTTGCAAACTAAATATAATTTTTTTCTGCATCTACCTCTGAAAAAATATTTGGGCTTCTAGCTGTGTGTGGGACTTGTTCTATTAGTCCATCTATACTGACCTCCATCAGGTTGCAAACTGAAAATAATTTTTTTTCTGCATCTAGCTCTGAAAAAATATTTGGCCTTCTAGCAGTGTGTGGGACTTTCTCTATTAGTCCATCTATACTGACCTCCATCAGGTTGCAAATTAAAAATAATTTTTATCTGCATCTACCTCTGAAAAAATATTTGGCCTTCTAGCAGTGTGTGGGACTTTCTCTATTAGTCCATCTATACTGACCTCCATCAGGTTGCAAACTGAATATATTTTTTTTCTGCATCTAGCTCTGAAAAAATATTTGGCCTTCTAGCAGTGTGTGGGACTTTCTCTATTAGTCCATCTATACTGACCTCCATCAGGTTGAAAATTGAATATAATTTTTTTCTGCATCTAACCCAGCCAATAGTTTTGGCCTAATACCACAGTTTGGCCACTCAGCTCTGCTCGGTTCCCATCCATTGTTTTTTTGTGCAAACAACTCCAGAGTTGTGAATTAGTTAACCACCAAAATGAGTGGAAAAGGGCCTGCTGCTGGTGGAAAGGGGAATAGGCATGTTGGGAAGGGGAAAAAAGGTTGTGTCCGTGGGGTAGGTGTTAAAGCAACAGTAACATCTGCAGAAGAAAGACCATCTTCCAGCCAAACTAAAATGTCTATTTCTTTTAGCGGACAATGTGATAAGATCCCTTTCTTACGGCCACGCCAATCGCTACAAATTCCAGATGAGGCACAAAAACAGCAGGTGCTTCAACGGATAGCTCCTTTAAGTGGGCTCTCCTCCACATCAACTTCAACATCACAAATACTCCAGTCCTCAAAGGTGTCACCCCAATCGCACTTGCTTCCTCACAGCTCCCAAATTTCCAGCTGCCCGTCTGAGTATGAGGTAGAACAGATGGTTGAGTCTGCAGAGCTGTTTACTCATACTATAGCCTGGGAATCAGAGGTCGACTCCAGCGCTTCTGTGAATCCAGACGAGGAAATTATCTACACTGATGCCCAGAATCTTTATGAATTGGATCCAGGACCAGACGCAGAAGGTTCTGACCATAATGTAGACCCTCATTCCCAAACTGTAACTCCTGTTGGTGGAGACAATGAGGAAGACGATGATGAGACTCAAATACCTGATTGGAGGGACAACTTTAGTTTTTTGTCAGGGCAGGAACAGGTTGGCTCTGAGGACGACGGGTGTGATAACGCACAGGGTGATGATGATGAGGTTGGAGATCCCACTTACTGTCAACCCACAGTCAGCCAAGAGATGAGGTCAGCAGAGGAGGTGGAGGAAGATGCTAGTGACGACGAGGTCAGGTTGCGCCTTCCTGGACAGCGACGTAGTACTGGAAGCACGTCAACAACTGCATCCTCAAACACAACTCTGCCTCTCACCACAAGTCGTGGTGGCTCTTACGGTCGCATGGGTGCTAAGCCTTGCATAGCCTGGGCATTTTTTCAGATCGATAAAGATGACCCAACTCGTGTTATCTGTAACATTTGTCAGCAAAAGCTAAGTAGAGGCCAAAAAATACATAGTTTGAGTACTTCATGCATGAACCGGCACATGGACATGAAGCATAAGTTGCAGTGGGAAGCTCAGTGTGCTACAATGCGGCCTAGCCGGCCGGGCCAACCACCGTCTGCCATATCTTGTGCATCCGCGGCCTCTTCATCCTCTGTGACTGGGGGGACAGCAGTCACACCTGTTTTGGGGCGCAGACCTGCCACCTCTTTACCCGCAACAGCCAGGTCATCATTTTCTTTGGAGGTGGTAACACCAGCTGGTGTTGAGCGCTGTCCGACATCGATAGCACCACCTTTGGATCAAGGCAACCTAACATGTCCGCCTGCATCTTCCTCACAGACCGGCAGTTTGCCGGGGACACCCTTATCAACCCCGTCTAAGCACAATAGCCAGCCCTCGGTCCCTCAGATGTGGACAAGTAAAAGACCATTTCCTCCTAGCCATGAGAAAGCTAAGAGGTTGAATTTCACCATCTGCAAGCTCTTGGCTACAGAAATGCTGCCTTTCCGCCTGATGGACACAGAGGATTTTGGAGACCTTATGTCCGTCGCAGTGCCCCAGTACCAGATGCCCAGTCGGCACTACTTCTCAAAGAAAGGTGTGCCTGCGCTCCACCAGCATGTCGCACACAACATCACCGCTTCTTTGAGAAACTCTGTGTGTAACAGGGTGCATTTCACCACAGACACTTGGACGAGTAGGCATGGACAGGGGCGTTACATGTCGCTGACTGGGCACTGGGTAACTATGGTGACAGCAAGACAAGGGGCTGCTGTCCAAGTCTTGCCGTCCCCACGAGTTGTGCGTCAATCCTCTTTATGTCAAAGTTCCTCCACTGCTTCTGCCTCCACAACCTCCTCTCGGTCTTCCACCTGCACCCAAAGCCTGTCTGGTCATGCCACAAGCTTTCTAACTGCGCAGAAGGGATCCTGCATACCTCCTTACTATGCTGGCAGTAGGGCTCAACGTCATCAGGCGGTTTTTACTTTGAAATGTCTGGGAAATGTGAGTCACACAGCTGAGGAGTTGTGGTCAGCTCTGGAGAACCAATTTCATGAATGGTTGTCTCCACTGGACCTGAAACCAGGGAAGGCCGTGTGCGACAATGCTGCAAACCTGGGTGCGGCCCTTCGCCGGGGCAATGTCACACACGGGCCTTGTATGGCTCACGTGTTGAACCTGGTTGTCCAGCAATTTTTAGCCCACTATCCCAGACTAGATGGCCTTCTGCAGAGGGCACGGTCACTGTGTGCTCAATTCCGCCGTTCGCATCCCGCAGCTCAGCGACTTACATCTCTACAGAAGTCGTTGGGCCTGCCACTTCACCGGCTAAAATGCGATGTGCCTACCCGGTGGAATTCAACTCTGCACATGTTGCAGCGACTGTGGCAGCACCAACAAGCCCTGGTGCAATACGTTCTGACGTATAGCCTGGGCCAACGAGAACCGGAGGTGGGGCAAATCACGCTGGAGGAGTGGTCTCAGATCAGGGACCTATGCACCCTTCTGCACAGTTTTGAAATGGCGACGAAGATGTTTAGTGCTGACGATGCCATTATCAGCATGACTATTCCGGTGATTTACATGCTGGAGCACATGTTAAACAGAATTCGGAGTCAGGTGGTGGCACAAGAGGAGGTGGAGGAAGTAGAGGAGGAGGAGCTGTATGCGGAAGGGCTAACATCTGCAAGGTCCAGACGGTCGGCAGCACCAAGGTGGCAGGCATGTGAGGGTGGGGGAGATGGTTTTACCAGGGCGCATGGTAGCAGCCAAACTAATGAGGAAGGTGCAGGAGCCCAGGAAGAAGTGGAGGACGAACTGATGGAAGACTCATCAGATGAGGGAGACCTTGATCACATTTCTGTTGTGCGAGGTTGGGGGGAGAGGACAGAGGAAGGAAGCATGATTGTTACCTCGCCACCAACACAACAGGGACTTGGTGCTCCTGGATGCGCAACACACATGAGTGCCTTCTTGCTGCACTACCTGCAACATGACCCTCGAATTGTGAGAATTAGAAATAATCCTGACTACTGGGTTGCCACACTGTTAGATCCCCGGTACAAAAGTAAATTTGCAGAAATTATTCCTGCCATAGAAAGGGATGCACGCATGCAGGAGTATCAGCAGAGACTGTTGCAGAATCTTACATGTGCTTTTCCACAAAACACCAGTGGTGCACGTAGTGAATCTCTCAGTTCCAACTTGCCAACCGTGGGACCGTCAAGTGTTCAGCACTCAAACCGTAACAGAACCACAGTATCTGCTGGTAACATCAATTTTGCGGAATCATTTCACCACTTTTTTAGCCCATCCTTTGCAAGGCCACAGGAGACAAGAAGTCTGACACATAGTCAACGCCTAGAGACGATGGTACAGGAGTATCTCCAAGTAAACATTGAAGCCATGACTGTGTCACTGGACCCTTGCTCTTTTTGGGCTTCCAATCTGGATAAATGGCCGGAGCTAGCCACTTACGCCTTGGAGATCTTGTCATGCCACGCAGCCAGCGTTCTGTCTGAACGTGTGTTCAGCGCTGCTGGTCGTGTGTTGACAGATAAGCGCACGCGGCTCTCCACTGAGAATGTAGACAGACTCACGTTCATAAAGATGAACAAATCATGGATCCGAAACGACTTTTCTACCCCTGTGTCATCCTGGGGAGAGTAAAAGCTTGATGATTGGTTAAAATCACCCTACCAACCGTTTTAAGCTTTCAAATTACTAATCATGTTTATCTGTATCTTGACTGGAAAATAATTTGGGCTTTGTAGCAGTGTGCAGCACTGATCCTATTAGCCCATCTATACTAAGCTCCACCAGATTTAAAATTAATAATAATTTGTAGCTGCATCTAGCCCGAAAAATAATTTTGGGGCTCCGAGATGCGCAAGACACATAAGTGCCTTCTTGCTGCACTACCTGCAACATGACCCTCATATTGTCAGAATTCGAAGTAATCATGACTACTGGGTTGCCACACTCTTAGATCCCCCAAACTTTTCGATCAACCTTTTCATTTTAATAAAGACCAAAAAAATGGTCATTTTTGAAATTATAAGCATTAGCAGGTTATTAGAAACTGAAATCAAACAGTTTTCAACTCAAAACTTTATTCTAGGTGATGTTACATTTTCACATAGGACCCCTTGTTCGAAAGGAGCTTCTGAACTCTCTCGTCCATTGAATTTGTCAGGTTTTGGATGGTTTCTGCTTCAATTGTTTTGCATGAGGACAGAATACCCTCCCAGAGCTGTTGCTTAGATGTGAACTGCCTCCTGCCATCATAGACACTCCTTTTGATGATGCTCCAGAGGTTCTGAATGGGGTACAGGTCAGGGGAGCATGGGGGTCACACCATAAGTTTGTCCCCTTTTATGCCCATATCAGCCAGAGATGCAGATGTTTTATGTGCAGCATGAGATGGTGCATTATCATGCAAAAAAATGATCTTGCTGTGAAATACATGGTTCTTCTTCTTGAACCATGGCAGGAAGTGCTGTTTGAGAAAATCCACATACATTATGGAGTTCATCTTTAGCGCCTTCAGGGATCCTAAAGGGGCCGACAATCTCTCTCCCCATGATTGCAGCAAAAAACATTACTCCACCTCCTCCTTGTTGGCACTGTAGACTTGTTTGCGTGGGGTGTCCATCAACCAGCCATCCTCCACTCCATCCATCTGGACCATCGAGCGCTGCACGGCACTCATCCGTGAACAAAACAGTTTTGAAATCAGTCTTCATGTAATGTTTGGCCCACTGGAGCCGTTTCTGCTTGTGTGAAGTGGATAGAAGAGGTCGACAGGATGGCATATGCACAGCTGCAAACCTCTGAAGGACCCTGCATCTTGTTGTTCGGGGGACGTTGGAGGCACCAGCAGCTTCAAAAACTTGTCTGCTGCTATGACAAGGCTTTTTTGCCGCTGCTCTTTTAACCTGACGTAATTGCCTGTAGGAAAGAGTCCTCAATTTTGCCCTTATCAGCACGCACACGTGTGTACTGTGAATCAGCTACATACTTCTTGATTGCCAAGACACTTCATCCTGATCATCGCACAATGTTGATTGTAGTCATGCCTTGACCTAAACACTCCACAATTTGTTGCTTCTCAGTAGCCGACACATCCTTTTTCTTTCCCATTTTGGCAGAAAATGTAGGCTGCTTAATAATGTGAGACAGCCTTCTTAAGTAGTCTTGCCTTTCATTGGACACACCTGCCAAACTAATTAGCACAGGTGTCTGCAATTGCTTACAGTGATATAAAGAGCCCTGACACACATCACCATCAATGAGTTTAACCGACAAACAAACAAATTCTTCCCTTATCACTCCTAAACACTTTTTGCATAATAAATTGGAACACAGTGTACATGTGCTTTTCCACAAAACACCAGTGGTTCACGTAGTGAATCTTACAGTTCTAACTTGCCAACCGTGGTCTATATGGAGTTGTTCAATAAAGGGCCCAAAATTAAGATAACATAGATGGGAGAGGTCTCTATGAATAGGAATTCCTAAGTATTTGATACCCTGTGAGGGCCAGGCAAAGGGAAAGTTGGACTGGATGGAATCCTATATGGATTTGGGGAGGGAGACATCGAGGGCCTCAGACTTCGCTGCATTGATTTTAAAATTTGACCATGTAACAGAGTGATCTATTTCAGCCATAACAGCATGGATGGATATATGTGATTGAGTGATATATACTAGTACATCATCAGCAAATAGAGAGCACTTGTACTCGGTGCCTCCCACCTCAATCCACCTAATATTGGGGTTATGGCGAATTGATGAGAGCAGGTGCTCCGTCACTAGGATGTATAAGAGAGGGGACAGAGGACATTCCTGCCTTGTCCCATTGGTGATTGTGAAAGGTGATGAAAATGTTCTGATGCACCCCCTGGGCCTTGGGACTCCCGGAGCCGTACCCTTTTTGGTGGATGCTGGTGGTTGTAGTCTTCGTGGCGGCCACCCGGTTCCGTGGCTCAGGGTGGTCAAACCAGTGGCGGAACTATTTATGTGGTTTTGATGTTTAAATATCCGACTACGCCACCCGTAGATTGCGGTCAGAGTGAACCGCCGCTGCAGGGCAGACCGCTGAGGCTGGTGTTGTGGGTGCAGCAGAGCGTAGCATAACTCCCCACGGGAGGAGTATAGCCTCAGGGCAGTGTATGCGGAGGATGGGGGTGATGGTGCAGGGCAGCAGCAGTAACGACACGGAGTCAGTGATGCAGTCCAGGGCCTTTACTCACGTCTGCAGGTAACGGCTGCCCACGTCGTACTGTGCTCACCAGGTGAGGGGCTCAGACAACTCCCAGATAACTTTGGAGCACTTCACAGGACCCCCTTTGTGTGTCCTTTGTCTGGCCTTTCTTACCAACCCTTCTGTCTGACTGCCTCGGGCCTCCTCTTGGTAAACTAGGCGCCAGTTTCCCTGACCCTATGTGGTGCCTTCCTAGTGGGTGTAGCGAGGGGCTGCGCCACATAAAATGTCACATCCTCCGGTTTCTAGCTGAGGGTCGTTTCCTGCCTCCACTAGTTTCGGGGACCGGTCTCCCCCTTTGGTCTGACCCCTCCATGCAGGTGGATTCGGGCGTGCGGTGGCGACTCGCCCGTCCGCACCCCTGGGATCCGATCGTTCCTTGTTCCTGGAGCCTTCTCCGCTCCTCTTCCTTCCTTCTCCCTCTTCCAGGCCTGGGCCTCTGTTACTAGGCCCGCCTCCGGAGCAGAGCTCATGCAGAGACCCTGCTCCCTGCCACTTCTGCTCAGACTTCTCTGCACTGAACTAAGATGGTGCCCACCTTTTATACTCCCTTCTCAATGCACCCAGGAACTGCTTCCTCGCTGCTCCTGCACTACAGGGTTCCCCTTCCTCAGTGTTCCCTCCCCCCACTCCAGCCAGGGACAGGGACTGTCGTGCCCATCTCAGGGGCATATTGGTCGCCGTGCCCCACGGCAATGTGGTGTAATGCATGCAGGTGTCGGGTCCTGATCCACACTCCATCCTTACCTGAGAGTGAGATATCACACCTCTGGGTGAGGTGCAATACCTCTGTAGCAACCGAGCCCTCAGGGTGCTACAGTTCCATTTATCTTCAGCCTAGGTGACGTATTGCGATACAGGGCCGTGATTTTGGCTATAAAAGGGTCCCCTAGACCCCTACCCCAAGCTTTTTAAGAGAATCATATATGGCGTGCCAGGAGACTCTATGGAATGCTTTCTCAGCATCCAACGAGAATATCTAATTACAAATTTTTAGCTGCATCTAGCCCAGGAAATACTTTGTGCCTAGTAGCAGTGTCTGCTAGTCAGCGGATTATCCCGGCTGTTAAGCAAGCTACACCACCTATAGTTTGGACACTTAATTTTTTCAAAGGAAATGCTTCGGGACCACGGGATACTCAGTGAAGAGCATCAGGAGGCACCCCAAGGCATAGGGGCTGGGACTGGCAGTAGGATGCCTTGCGGTGGACAGCCGAGCTCGATCCTTATAAAAGCTTTTTAACTGCAGCAGCTTTAGTGGACGCTACTGGAGCTGGAATTACGCGGCTGCTGGCATGAGACTTGCCCTCCAATAGATCCTTGTTAATGGATTTAAAGTGTATTCATTCAAATTAGAGAGACAATATAAATTAAAAAGCTTAGAGCTGCCTCCACCACAGGGGGGCTCGCTCGACCCACCAGCGGACAGGCACCAGTATTGGGAGAGGGGGGCTGGCCGTCAGGGTTCACGGCGGCTCTGGCACAAACCCGGCGACACGGAGGTGGCACGGGCAGGAGCGGACTGAACGTGTCGGCTTCTCACTTTTTGGATTTTAGAAGGGCATGACATGCCTATATCTGTGTCTCCCCCTCCTTTTACTCCTCCACCTCTTTTCTTTTCTCATGACTATATGTACTTGTCACTTTTCCATGTGTTAGTTGTGTCTTCTGAGCAGTTTGTCAGCTTTTGGACACCTTTGAAGGTGTTTTCTATGTGTTTCTATGTGTTTTTGTTTGCCTGCCATTGGTTTTAACGGTGTTCGAAGGTGTTCGACGAACAGTTCGACGAACAGTTCGGCGAACACACGGGTGTTCGACGAACCGAACCGAACTCGAACACTACGGGGGTGGCTCAACACTATTGAGTAGGGTGTCCCCGGCAAACTGCCGGTCTGTGAGGAAGATGCAGGCGGACATGTTAGGTTGCCTTGATCCAAAGGTGGTGCTCTCGATGTCAGAGAGTGCTCAACACCAGCAGATGTTTCCACTTCCCAATGAACTGACGACCTGCCAATCACACTGGCTGTTGCAGGTAAAGAGGTGGCAGGTCTGCGTCCAAAAACATGTGTGACTTCTGTCCCCTCAGTCACAGAGGATGAAGAGGCCGCGGATGCACAAGATGGGGCAGACGGTGGTTGGCCCAGCCTGCTAGGCCGCATTGTAGCACAGTGAGCTTCCCACTGCAACTTATGCTTCATATCCATGTGACGGTACATGCATGAAGTACTCAAACTATGGATTATTTGGCCTCTACTTAGCTTTTGGTGACAAATATTACTGATAACACGAGTTGGGTCATCCTTATCATTCTGAATAAATGCCCAGGCTATGCAAGGCTTAGAGCCCATGCGACCTGAAGAGCCACTACGACTTGTGGTCAGAGGCAGAGTTGTGGTTGAGGATGCAGTTGTTGACGTGCTTCCAGTACTCCGTCTCTGTCCAGGAAGGAGCAACCTAACCTCGTCGTCAATAGCATCTGTGACGCCCCGCTGTGCTTGGTATCACAGATCCTAGAAGAATGTATTGATGGAATCCTCCACAAGAGGCCCCCATAAACATTCACACATCTCCACCTTCCACCTCAGACCAGCAGAGGGAGCCCGTTAGGGATATAAATAGGGAAGGTGGAGCTAGGCAGTTCAGTTCCTCTGAAGAGTTCCTGCAGTAGAGAAGCCTAAGAGAGGTCAGTCTGCCGTGGAGCTCAGTCTAGTCTAGAGAACTCAGTTAATAGTTCAGCAGTGGAGCACGAGGCTCCTGCTAGCTAGATTCAGTAAGGCATAACCGGAATCCCTGGAGAACTACAAGTCCAAGGATTGCTATGGTGCTGATACGTAACAGAGCCAGGAGACGCTTAGGCCCCGCATAGTGGGAGCGTGAACTCCAAGAGAAGGCCCTACCACAAGGTCAGCCAGCGCAGGACAGAGACAAAGTTAGGCCTAGCTCCAGGCAGGTCAGAAACTTACTACGCAGAGACAAGAAACAGGAGGCCCTACACCCGCTCATTGGGGAGGATCCTGATATTCACCCTTCACCCTACAGTGCTCCGGGATGTGCCTGAATTTCCTCCAGTAAAAGGTACTGAAGTGACTACCGTGTCCGTTCCCATTCTTGCTCTGACCCAGCTGGGTCTCTCCTGTCCTGCATTCCCCCTGCATACGCTGCCCTGAGACCTAGCTCCACCTGTGGGGAGCTATACCATCGAGCTGCCTTATCACGGGTCTCAGTGGACTGCTGCAGTGCTGGTGCTTCTCACCAGATACCACAGGTGGCGTCACGAACTCTTATAAAATTAACAATTATCCACTCTTTTAAAGAGTGACCCCAGGGTACGGGCCAGGGAGCCGACCACCGCGACATCCCCAAGGCCAGGCAATGGCCCGGGTACCGAGTCATCCCCATCCCCTGGGCTAGTCACATCCTCCTCCACCTCCTCCGTTGACCTCATCGACTGGCTGACTGTGGGTTGACAGTAAGTGGGATCTCCAACCTCGTTATCATCACCCTGTGTGTTATCACACCCGTCGTCCTCAAAGCCAACCTCTTCCTGCCCTGACAGAAAAGTCAAGTTGTCGCTCCAATCAGGTATTTGAGTCTCATCATCGTCTTCATCATTGTCTCCACCAACAGGAGTGACACTTTGGGAATGAGGGTCTACATTATGCTCAGAACCTTCTTCATCTGGTCCTGGATCTGACTTATAAAGATTCTTGGCATCAGTGCAGATCATTTCCTCGTCTGGATTAACAGAAGCTCTGGAGCAGACCTCCGTTTCCCAGGCTATAGTATGAATAAACAGCTCTGCAGACTCAACCATCTGTGTTACCCCATACTCAGACGGGCAGCTGGAGACTTGGGAGCTGTGAGGAAGCAAGTGCGATTGGGGTGACATCTCTGAGGACTGGAGTATTTGTGATGTTGAAATTGAGGTGGAGGAGAGCCCACTTGAAGGAGCACTTGATATCCGCTGAAGCACCTGCTGTTTTTGTGCCTCATCTGGAATTTGTAGCGATGGGCGTGTCCGTAAGAAAGGGATCGTATCACATTGTCCACGAAAAGAAGTCGACATCTTTGTTTGGCTGGAAGATGGTCTTTCTTCTGCAGACGTTACCCCCCCCCGCACCGCGGGGGGGCTCGACCCACCAGCGGACAGGCACCAGTATTGGGAGAGGGGGGCTGGCCGTCAGGGTCCACAGCGGCTCTTGCACAAACCCGGCGACACGGAGGTGGCACGGGCAGGAAAGAACTGGCCGTGTCGGCTTCTCACTTTTTGGATTTTAGAAGGGCATGACATGCCTATATCTTTGTCTCTCCCTCCTTTTACTCCTCCACCTCTTTTCTTTTCGCATGACTATATGTACTTGTCACTTTTCCATGTGTTAGTTATGTCTTCTGAGCAATTGTCAGCTTTTGGACACCTTTGAAGGTGTTTTCTCTGTGTTTCTATGTGTTTTTGTTTGCCTGCCATTGGTTTTAACGGTGTTCGAAGGTGTTCGACGAACAGTTCGACGAACAGTTCGGCGAACACACGGGTGTTCGACGAACCGAACCAAACTCGAACACTACGGGGGTGGCTCAACACTATTGAGTAGGGTGTCCCCGGCAAACTGCCGGTCTGTGAGGAAGATGCAGGCGGACATGTTAGGTTGCCTTGATCCAAAGGTGGTGCTCTCGATGTCAGAGAGTGCTCAACACCAGCAGGTGTTTCCACTTCCCAATGAACTGACGACCTGCCAATCACACTGGCTGTTGCAGGTAAAGAGGTGGCAGGTCTGCGTCCAAAAACATGTGTGACTTCTGTCCCCTCAGTCACAGAGGATGAAGAGGCCGCGGATGCACAAGATGGGGCAGACGGTGGTTGGCCCAGCCTGCTAGGCCGCATTGTAGCACAGTGAGCTACCCACTGCAACTTATGCTTCATATCCATGTGACGGTACATGCATGAAGTACTCAAACTATGGATTATTTGGCCTCTACTTAGCTTTTGGTGACAAATATTACTGATAACACGAGTTGGGTCATCCTTATCATTCTGAATAAATGCCCAGGCTATGCAAGGCTTAGAGCCCATGCGACCTGAAGAGCCACTACGACTTGTGGTCAGAGGCAGAGTTGTGGTTGAGGATGCAGTTGTTGACGTGCTTCCAGTACTCCGTCTCTGTCCAGGAAGGAGCAACCTAACCTCGTCGTCAATAGCATCTGTGACGCCCCGCTGTGCTTGGTATCACAGATCCTAGAAGAGTGTATTGATGGAATCCTCCACAAGAGGCCCCCATAAACATTCACACATCTCCACCTTCCACCTCAGACCAGCAGAGGGAGCCCGTTAGGGATATAAATAGGGAAGGTGGAGCTAGGCAGTTCAGTTCCTCTGAAGAGTTCCTGCAGTAGAGAAGCCTAAGAGAGGTCAGTCTGCCGTGGAGCTCAGTCTAGTCTAGAGAACTCAGTTAATAGTTCAGCAGTGGAGCACGAGGCTCCTGCTAGCTAGATTCAGTAAGGCATAACCGGAATCCCTGGAGAACTACAAGTCCAAGGATTGCTATGGTGCTGATACGTAACAGAGCCAGGAGACGCTTAGGCCCCGCATAGTGGGAGCGTGAACTCCAAGAGAAGGCCCTACCACAAGGTCAGCCAGCGCAGGACAGAGACAAAGTTAGGCCTAGCTCCAGGCAGGTCAGAAACTTACTACGCAGAGACAAGAAACAGGAGGCCCTACACCCGCTCATTGGGGAGGATCCTGATATTCACCCTTCACCCTACAGTGCTCCGGGATGTGCCTGAATTTCCTCCAGTAAAAGGTACTGAAGTGACTACCATGTCCGTTCCCATTCTTGCTCTGACCCAGCTGGGTCTCTCCTGTCCTGCATTCCCCCTGCATACGCTGCCCTGAGACCTAGCTCCACCTGTGGGGAGCTATACCATCGAGCTGCCTTATCACGGGTCTCAGTGGACTGCTGCAGTGCTGGTGCTTCTCACCAGATACCACAGGTGGCGTCACGAACTCTTATAAAATTAACAATTATCCACTCTTTTAAAGAGTGACCCCAGGGTACGGGCCAGGGAGCCGACCACCGCGACATCCCCAAGGCCAGGCAATGGCCCGGGTACCGAGTCATCCCCATCCCCTGGGCTAGTCACATCCTCCTCCACCTCCTCCGTTGACCTCATCGACTGGCTGACTGTGGGTTGACAGTAAGTGGGATCTCCAACCTCGTTATCATCACCCTGTGTGTTATCACACCCGTCGTCCTCAAAGCCAACCTCTTCCTGCCCTGACAGAAAAGTCAAGTTGTCGCTCCAATCAGGTATTTGAGTCTCATCATCGTCTTCATCATTGTCTCCACCAACAGGAGTGACACTTTGGGAATGAGGGTCTACATTATGCTCAGAACCTTCTTCATCTGGTCCTGGATCTGACTTATAAAGATTCTTGGCATCAGTGCAGATCATTTCCTCGTCTGGATTAACAGAAGCTCTGGAGCAGACCTCCGTTTCCCAGGCTATAGTATGAATAAACAGCTCTGCAGACTCAACCATCTGTGTTACCCCATACTCAGACGGGCAGCTGGAGACTTGGGAGCTGTGAGGAAGCAAGTGCGATTGGGGTGACATCTCTGAGGACTGGAGTATTTGTGATGTTGAAATTGAGGTGGAGGAGAGCCCACTTGAAGGAGCACTTGATATCCGCTGAAGCACCTGCTGTTTTTGTGCCTCATCTGGAATTTGTAGCGATGGGCGTGTCCGTAAGAAAGGGATCGTATCACATTGTCCACGAAAAGAAGTCGACATCTTTGTTTGGCTGGAAGATGGTCTTTCTTCTGCAGACGTTACCCCCCCCCGCACCGCGGGGGGGCTCGACCCACCAGCGGACAGGCACCAGTATTGGGAGAGGGGGGCTGGCCGTCAGGGTCCACAGCGGCTCTTGCACAAACCCGGCGACACGGAGGTGGCACGGGCAGGAAAGAACTGGCCGTGTCGGCTTCTCACTTTTTGGATTTTAGAAGGGCATGACATGCCTATATCTTTGTCTCTCCCTCCTTTTACTCCTCCACCTCTTTTCTTTTCGCATGACTATATGTACTTGTCACTTTTCCATGTGTTAGTTATGTCTTCTGAGCAGTTGTCAGCTTTTGGACACCTTTGAAGGTGTTTTCTCTGTGTTTCTATGTGTTTTTGTTTGCCTGCCATTGGTTTTAACGGTGTTCGAAGGTGTTCGACGAACAGTTCGACGAACAGTTCGGCGAACACACGGGTGTTCGACGAACCGAACCAAACTCGAACACTACGGGGGTGGCTCAACACTATTATTCTTTATGGCAAAAAATGACAAAAGCAGGACAATACAGAGGTTTGACCTGTGGAACAGTAAAACCACACTTCCCTTTCTCGGGCCTACTCCAGACTATTTTCAACAGATATATTTGTGTCTGAACAATTAGGAGACACTACTGTTTTTCTTTACGGCAAAAAATGCCAAAAGCAGGATAATAGAGATTTTTTACCGTGGAACAGCAAAACCACAGTTATAATTTGCTGGTGTATACCAGACTTTTTTAAATATATATATTTGCGGCTGAACAGTGAGCGACACACTCAAACTGTTTTTTTTTTTAGAAACAAATGGCCCAAAAGTAGGATAATACAGAGGTTTGAAGCGTGGAACTGCGAAACCACACTTCTGTTTCTCGGGCCTACACCAGACTATTTTCAACAGATATATTTGTGTCTGAACAAGCAGGAGACACTACTGTTATTTTTTACGGCAAAAAATGCCAAAAGCAGGATAATAGAGATTTTTTACCGTGGAACAGCAAAACCACAGTTAGAATTTACTGGTGTATACCAGACTTTTTTAAATATATACATTTGCGGCTGAACAGTGAGCGACACACTCAAACTGTTTTTTTTTATAGATACAAATGACCCAAATGCAGGATAATACAGAGGTTTGAACCGTGGAACTGCAAAACCACACTTCTGTTTTTCGGGCCTACACCAGACTATATTAAACAGATATATTTGTGTCTGAAAAATCAGGGAGACACTATTAATTTTTCTTTACAGCAAAAAATGCCAAAAGCAGGATAATACAGAGATTTGACCCATGGACCTGCAAAACCACACTTCTATTTCTCGGGCCTACACCAGATTTTTTCAACGGATATATTTGTGTCTGAAAAATCAGGGAGACACTATTAGTTTTTCTTTATGGCAAAAAATTCCAAAAGCAGAATAATAGAGATTTTTTACCGTGGAACAGCAAAACCACAGTTATAATTTACTGGTGTATACCAGACTTTTTTAAATATATATATTTGCAGCTAAACAGTGAGAGACACACTCAAACTGTTTTTTTTAGATACAAATGGCCCAAAAGCAGGATAATACAGAGATTTGACCCGTGGAACTGCAAAACCACACTTCTATTTCTCGGGCCTACACCAGACTGTTTTCAACAGATATATTTGTGTCTGAACAATCAGGAGACACTACTGTTTTTCTTTACGGCAAAAAATGCCAAAAGCAGGATAGTAGAGATTTTCTACCGTGGAACAGCAAAACCACAGTTATAATTTACTGGTGTATACCAGACTTTTTTAAATATATATATTTGCGGCTGAACAACGAGAGACACACTGAAACTGTTTTTTTTTATATTCAAATGGCCCAAAAGCAGGATAATACAGAGGTTTAAACCATGGAACTGCAAAACCACACTTCTGTTTCTTGGGCCTACACCAGACTATTTTCAACAGATATATTTGTTTCTGAACAAGCAGGAGACACTACTGTTTTTCTTTACGGCAAAAAATGCCAAAAGCAGGATAATACATAGATTTGACCCGTGTAACTGCAAAACCACACTTCTATTTCTCGGGCCTACACCAGACTATTTTCATCAGATATATTTGTGTCTGAAAAATCAGGGAGGCAGTATTAGTTTTTCTTTACAGCAAAAAATGCCAAAAGCAGGATAATAGAGATTTTTTACTGTGGAACAGCAAAACCACAGTTAGAATTTAGTGGTGTATACCAGACTTTTTAAATATAAATATTTGCGGCTGAACAGTGAGCGACACACTGAAATTGTTTTTTTTTAGCTACAAATGGCCCAAAAGCAGGATAATACAGAGGTTTGAACCGTGGAACTGCAAAACCACACTTCTGTTTCTCGGGCCTACACCAGACTATTTTCAACAGATATATTTGTGTCTGAACAAGCAGGAGACACTACTGTTTTTCATTACGGCAAAAAATGCCAAAAGCAGGATAATAGAGATTTTTTACCGTGGAACAGCAAAACCACAGTTATAATTTGCTGGTGTATACCAGACTTTTTTAAATATATATATTTGCGGCTGAACAGTGAGAGACACACTCAAACTTGTTTTTTTTTAGAAACAAATGGCCGAAAAGCAGGATAATACAGAGGTTTGAACCGTGGAACTGCAAAACCACACTTCTGTTTCTCGGGCCTACACCAGACTATTTTCAACAGATATATTTGTGTCTGAACAAGCAGGAGACACTACTTTTTTTCTTTACGGCAAAAAATGCTAAAAGCAGGATTATAGAGATCTTTTGCCGTGGAACAGCAAAAGCACAGTTATAATTTACTTGTGTATACCAGACTTTTTTAACTATATATATTTGCGGCTAAACAGTGAGCGACACACTCAAACTGTTTTTTTTAGATACAAATGGCCCAAAAGCAGGATAATACAGAGTTTTGAACTATGGAACTGCAAAACCACACTACTGTTTCTCGGGCCTACACCAGACTATTTTCAACAGATACTGTATATTTGTGGCTGAAAAATCAGAGACACACTTTTTTTCTGGGGGGGGGTGGCGTGAACCAAAAGGTTAATAAGACGGTTATTTGTACAGTGTGAAGGAGGATAAAAAAAAGAGGATTTAGATGAAAAATAAAGGATTTTTCCTGTCCCCCGAGACCTCGAGCTAAGTCCAGCAATTTCAGCAACAGGAACACACAGGACTATAATGCAGCGTTTGCTGGTATAACCACTGCATCTCCTATACAGCCTGCCTGTATATCTGGGATGTATATTAGTCCTGAGAAGGACTGTTTGTTTGATCTGGCAGCCTTTACAGACCCTACACTAACTATTTAGCAGTATATATGTCTCCCTAAATCAGCAGCGCTCTCCCTACACTGTCTGATCCCAGCCGTCTGTGTCCAAGATAGCGGCGCCCGGTTTTAAATACTCGAGGTGACGCTATGCGGCCAGCCAATCAATGTAATGCCCTCAACCAACATGGCTGCGCCATTACAGTGACTGGCTGGCAATCCCTGCATGTTCATTGGCTCTGTAAAGAGCACCAAACATGCAGGGCGGAGACCCGAGCTCCCGCCCGAGTAACCCCGAAATGCTCGGTGCTCGCCGAACATCCCGAGTAGCGTGATGCTCGGGCTAGTACCGAGCAGTGTCGAGCATGCTCGCTTAACACTAGTTATAATTCCACCAGCGGCACTAAAAACCCGCTCTGATAAAACGCTGGCGGCAGGGCAGGCCAGGACCTCCAAGGCATAGAGATCCAGTTCATTCTACGTATCCAGCTTGGATACCCAATAATTATAAGTCACAGAGGAATCACGGAGGACGTTTGTACGGTCGGCAAAGTAGTCCCTCAGCATCTTCTGAAACTTTGCACTCCTTGTGAGAGTACCCTGCGCCTCAGGGCCTGTGCGAATGGAGGGTCTGTGAAAACTCTCCCAGAACTTTTACAGTGTTCCCCTGCCTCTGCTGGATTGAAGTTGTGTCTCTCTTGCCTGTACTCCTTGGTTGTCCAACGAAGTGTGCCCTTTGCACCAGTGTTTTCAGATGGGAATTTTTTTAATAGTTCCGCAACAAGGGCTTTCTGGTACTGCCCCATTTTTGTAGACCTGTCCGCCTCAGGAATAAGAGATAGAAAGTTCACCTTGTAGCATGGGTCTAGAAATGTGACCAACCAGTAATGACTAGAGATGAGCGTTGTTCTACTCGAACTGTTCGCCAATCTCAAATTCGAGCTGTTTTGGGCGGTGTTCGAGCCGTTCGGCGAACACGAACAATTTGAGAAAAATTCGGCTGTTCGAGGTTATGTTCGATAACTGTTCGTGCACCAAAATCATAACTGGATTTTTTCTCAGTAATGATGAAAATTAATGTTAATACGCAGTTTGAGTGTACAGCGGGGTGGGGGGAGGGGCAAGGGATGGATCTCTGCAGGAACAATGAAGATCTCCATTTTTTTTTCTCTTTCCCGCATTTACAGTGGGGAGGTGCAATCTGTCAGCCTATCAGCAGCGCACACACGGAGCAAAGTGCTTTTTTTCACACAAGCAAGGGCATGTGTCATTGGCAGTGTATGTCACATGTCCTTGCCCTATAAGACCAAGCCATTTTCCCCGTCGCCACCATTTTCTCACTGCTGCAGATGCGTGTTAGACGGCACCGCTGTTGCTGTGTGCGCTATACCTTGTTAATTTCAAGCCAATTTTCGCACAAATCTACAGATAGCTTGGGAGTAGGGAATAGTTGTGATTGCAGTCCTTTTAAGGACTAGGTTACAGCATTTCCTATGACTTTTATCAGGCAGGTTTGTGCTCTTAAATAGATAGATTGTGCCAGTAAAGACTAATTGTAATTGGAATCCTTTTCAGGACTAGGTTACATCAGTTCCTATCAGTTTTTGCCAGGCAGGTCTGTGCCAGTGCTGTGCAAGTTTTTTTCACAGCATTTGGCTGAATCTAGCAAAGCTAATCCTTTTTGGCCTATTGCAGAGTGTGTTAGTCAGTGGAGTAGCCTATCTGTGTTGCAAGATATACCACCTGTGTATAGAATACTAATTTTTTTACTGCACCTAGTGAAGTAAAATCTTTTGGGCATAGCATCATTCTATTAGTCCATCTATACTGACCTCCATCAGGTTGCAAACTGAATCTAATTTTTTTCTGCATCTAGCTCTGAAAAAATATTTGGCCTTCTAGCAGTGTGTGGGACTTGTTCTATTAGTCCACCTATACTGACCTCCATCAGGTTGCAAACTGAATATATTTTTTTCTGCATCTACCTCTGAAAAAATATTGGGCTTCTAGCTGTGTGTGGGACTTGTTGTATTAGTCCATCTATACTGACCTCCATCAGGTTGCAAACTGAATATATTTTTTTCTGCATCTACCTCTGAAAAAATATTGGGCTTCTAGCTGTGTGTGGGTCTTGTTCTATTAATCCATCTATACAGACCTCCATCAGGTTGCAAACTGAATATTATTTTTTTCTGCATCTAGCTCTGAAAAAATATTTGGCCTTCTAGTAGTATGTGGGACTTTCTCTGTTAGTCCTTCTATACTGACTTCCATCAGGTTGCAAACTGAATATATTTTTTTCTGCATCTACCTCTGAAAAAATATTGGGCTTCTAGCTGTGTGTGGGACTTGTTGTATTAGTCCATCTATACTGACCTCCATCAGGTTGCAAACTGAATATATTTTTTTCTGCATCTACCTCTGAAAAAATATTGGGCTTCTAGCTGTGTGTGGGTCTTGTTCTATTAATCCATCTATACAGACCTCCATCAGGTTGCAAACTGAATATAATTTTTTTCTGCATCTAGCTCTGAAAAAATATTTGGCCTTCTAGCAGTGTGTGGGACTTGTTCTATTAGTCCACCTATACTGACCTCCATCAGGTTGCAAATTCAAAATAATTTTTTGTATGCATCTAGCTCTGAAAAAATATTTGGCCTTCTAGCAGTGTGTGGGACTTTCTCTGTTAGTCCATCTATACTGACCTCCATCAGGTTGCAAATTAAAAATAATTTTTATCTGCATCTACAGTACCTCTGAAAAAATATTTGGGCTTCTAGCTGTGTGTGGGACTTGTTGTATTAGTCCATCTATACTGACCTCCATCAGGTTGCAAACTGAATATAATTTTTTCTGCATCTACCTCTGAAAAAATATTGGGCTTCTAGCTGTGTGTGGGTCTTGTTCTATTAATCCATCTATACAGACCTCCATCAGGTTGCAAACTGACTATATTTTTTTCTGCATCTACCTCTGAAAAAATATTGGGCTTCTAGCTGTGTGTGGGTCTTGTTCTATTAATCCATCTATACAGACCTCCATCAGGTTGCAAACTGAATATATTTTTTTCTGCATCTACCTCTGAAAAAATATTGGGCTTCTAGCTGTGTGTGGGACTTGTTGTATTAGTCCATCTATACTGACCTCCATCAGGTTGCAAATTGAATATAATTTTTTTCTGCATCTAACCCAGCCAATAGTTTTGGCCTAATACCACAGTTTGGCCACTAAGCTCTGCTCGGTTACCATCCATTGTTTTTTTGTGCAAACAACTCCAGAGTTGTGAATTAGTTAACCACCAAAATGAGTGGAAAAAGGCCTGCTGCTGGTGGAAAGGGGAATAGGCGTGTTGGGAAGGGGAAAAAAGGTTGTGTCCGTGGGGTAGGTGTTAAAGCAACAGTAACATCTGCAGAAGAAAGACCATCTTCCAGCCAAACTAAAATGTCTACTTCTTTTAGCGGACAATGTGATAAGATCCCTTTCTTACGGCCACGCCAATCGCTACAAATTCCAGATGAGGCACAAAAACAGCAGGTGCTTCAATGGATATCAAGTGCTCCTTTAAGTGGGCTCTCCTCCACATCAACTTCAACATCACAAATACTCCAGTCCTCAAAGGTGTCACCCAAATCGCACTTGCTTCCTCACAGCTCCCAAATCTCCAGCTGCCCGTCTGAGTATGAGGTAGAACAGATGGTTGAGTCTGCAGAGCTGTTTACTCATACTATAGCCTGGGAATCAGAGGTCGACTCCAGCGCTTCTGTGAATCCAGACGAGGAAATGATCTGCACTGATGCCCAGAATCTTTATGAGTCGGATCCAGGACCAGACGCAGAAGGTTCTGACCATAATGTAGACCCTCATTCCCAAACTGTAACTCCTGTTGGTGGAGACAATGAGGAAGACGATGATAAGACTCAAATACCTGATTGGAGCGACAACTTTAGTTTTTTGTCAGGGCAGGAACAGGTTGGCTCTGAGGACGACGGGTGTGATAACACACAGGGTGATGATGATGAGGTTGGAGATCCCACTTACTGTCAACCCACAGTCAGCCAAGAGATGAGGTCAGCAGAGGAGGTGGAGGAAGATGCTAGTGACGATGAGGTCAGGTTGCGCCTTCCTGGACAGAGACGTAGTACTGGAAGCACGTCAACAACTGCATCCTCAAACACAACTCTGCCTCTTACCACAAGTCGTGGTGGCTCTTCAGGTCGCATGGGTGCTAAGCCTTGCATAGCCTGGGCATTTTTTCAGATCGATAAAGATGACCCAACTCGTGTTATCTGTAACATTTGTCAGCAAAAGCTAAGTAGAGGCCAAAAAATACATAGTTTGAGTACTTCATGCATGAACCGGCACATGGACATGAAGCATAAGTTGCAGTGGGAAGCTCAGTGTGCTACAATGCGGCCTAGCCGGCCGGGCCAATCACCGTCTGCCATATCTTGTGCATCCGCGGCCTCTTCATCCTCTGTGACTGGGGGGACAGCAGTCACACCTGTTTTGGGGCGCAGACCTGGCACCTCTTTACCCGCAACAGCCAGCGTGATTGGCAGGTCATCATTTTCTTTGGAGGTGGTAACACCAGCTGGTGTTGAGCGCTGTCCGACATCGATAGCACCACCTTTGGATCAAGGCAACCTAACATGTCCGCCTGCATCTTCCTCACAGACCGGCAGTTTGCCGGGGACACCCTTATCAACCCCGTCTAAGCACAATAGCCAGCCCTCGGTCCCTCAGATGTGGACAAGTAAAAGACCATTTCCTCCTAGCCATGAGAAAGCTAAGAGGTTGAATTTCACCATCTGCAAGCTCTTGGCTACAGAAATGCTGCCTTTCCGCCTCGTGGACACAGAGGATTTTCGAGACCTTATGTCCGTCGCAGTGCCCCAGTACCAGATGCCCAGTCGGCACTACTTCTCAAAGAAAGGTGTGCCTGCGCTCCTCCAGCATGTCGCACACAACATCACCGCTTCTTTGAGAAACTGTGTGTGTGACAGGGTGCATTTCACCACAGACACTTGGACGAGTAGGCATGGACAGGGGCGTTACATGTCGCTGACTGGGCATTGGGTAACTATGGTGACAGCAGGACAAGGGGCTGCTGTCCAAGTCTTGCCGTCCCCACGAGTTGTGCATCAATCCTCTTTATGTCAAAGTGCCTCCAATGCTTCTGCCTCCTCAACCTCCTCTCGGTCTTCCACCTGCACCCAAAGCCTGTCTGGTCATGCCACAAGCTTTCTAACTGCGCAGAAGGGATCCTGCACACCTCCTTACTATGCTGGCAGTAGGGCTCAACGTCATCAGGCGGTTTTTACTTTGAAATGTCTGGGAAATGTGAGTCACACAGCTGAGGAGTTGTGGTCAGCTCTGGAGAACCAATTTCATGAATGGTTGTCTCCACTGGACCTGAAACCAGGGAAGGCCGTGTGCGACAATGCTGCAAACCTGGGTGTGGCCCTTCGCCGGGGCAATGTCACACACATGCCTTGTATGGCTCACGTGTTGAACCTGGTTGTCCAGCAATTTTTAGCCCACTATCCCAGACTAGATGGCCTTCTGCAGAGGGCACGGTCGCTGTGTGCTCACTTCCGCCGTTCGCATCCCGCAGCTCAGCGACTTACATCTCTACAGAAGTCGTTGGGCCTGCCACTTCACCGGCTAAAATGCGATGTGCCTACCCGGTGGAATTCAACTCTGCACATGTTGCAGCGACTGTGGCAGCACCGACAAGCCCTGGTGCAATACGTTCTGACGTATAGCCTGGGCCAACGAGATCCAGAGGTGGGGCAAATCACGCTGGAGGAGTGGTCTCAGATCAGGGACCTATGCACCCTTCTGCACAGTTTTGAAATGGTGACGAAGATGTTTAGTGCTGATGATGCCATTATCAGCATGACTATTCCGGTGATTTACATGCTGGAGCACATGTTAAACAGAATTCGGAGTCAGGTGGTGGCACAAGAGGAGGTGGAGGAAGTAGAGGAGGAGGAGTTGTATGCGGAAGGGCTAACATCTGCAAGGTCCAGACGGTCGGCAGCACCAAGGCGGCAGGCATGTGAGGGTGGGGGAGATGGTTTTACCAGGGCGCATGGTAGCAGCCAAACTAGTGAGGAAGGTGCAGGAGCCCAGGAAGAAGTGGAGGACGAACTGATGGAAGACTCATCAGATGAGGGAGACCTTGATCACATTTCTGTTGTGTGAGGTTGGGGGGAGAGGACAGAGGAAGGAAGCATGATTGTTACCTCGCCACCAACACAACAGGGACTTGGTGCTCCTGGATGCGCAACACACATGAGTGCCTTCTTGCTGCACTACCTGCAACATGACCCTCGAATTGTGAGAATTAGAAATAATCCTGACTACTTGGTTGCCACACTGTTAGATCCCCGGTACAAAAGTAAATTTGCCGAAATTATTCCTGCCATAGAAAGGGATGCACGCATGCAGGAGTATCAGCAGAGACTGTTGCAGAATCTTACATGTGCTTTTCCACAAAACACCAGTGGTGCACGTAGTGAATCTCACAGTTCCAACTTGCCAACCGTGGGACCGTCAAGTGTTCAGCACTCAAACCGTAACAGAACCACAGTATCTGCTGGTAACATCAATTTTGCGGAATCATTTCACCACTTTTTTAGCCCATCCTTTGCAAGGCCACAGGAGACAAGAAGTCTGACACATAGTCAACGCCTAGAGACGATGGTACAGGAGTATCTCCAAGTAAACATTGAAGCCACGACTGTGTCACTGGACCCTTGCTCTTTTTGGGCTTCCAATCTGGATAAATGGCCGGAGCTAGCCACTTACGCCTTGGAGATCTTGTCAGGTGTGTTCAGCGCTGCTGGTGGTGTGCTGACAGATAAGCGCACGCGGCTCTCCACTGATAATGTAGACAGACTCACGTTCATAAAGATGAACAAATCATGGATCCGAAACGACTTTTCTACCCCTGTGTCATCCTGGGGAGAGTAAAAGCTTGATGATTGGTTAAAATCACCCTACCAACCGTTTTAAGCTTTCAAATTACTAATCATGTTTATTTGTATCTTGACTGGAAAATAATTTGGGCTTTGTAGCAGTGTGCAGCACTGATCCTATTAGGCCATCTATAATAAGCTCCACCAGATTTAAAATTAAAAATAATTTTTAGCTGCATCTAGCCCGGAAAATAATTTTGGGGCTCCGAGATGCGCAAGACACATAAGTGCCTTCTTGCTGCACTACCTGCAGCATGACCCTCATATTGTCAGAATTCGAAGTAATCATGACTACTGGGTTGCCACACTCTTAGATCCCCCAAACTTTTCGATCAACCTTTTCATTTTAATAAAGACCAAAAAAATGGTCATTTTTGAAATTATAAGCATTAGCAGGTTGTTAGAAACTGAAATCAAACAGTTTTCAACTCAAAACTTTATTCTAGGTGATGTTACATTTTCACATAGGACCCCTTGTTCGAAAGGAGCTTCTGAACTCTCTCGTCCATTGAATTTGTCAGGTTTTGGATGGTTTCTGCTTCAATTGTTTTGCATGAGGACAGAATACCCTCCCAGAGCTGTTACTTAGATGTGAACTGCCTCCCGCCATCATAGACACTCCTTTTAATGATGCTCCAAAGGTTCTGAATGGGGTAGAGGTCAGGGGAGCATGGGGGTCACACCATAAGTTTGTCCCCTTTTATGCCCATATCAGCCAGAGATGCAGATGTTTTATGTGCAGCATGAGATGGTGCATTATCATGCAGAAAAATGATCTTGCTGTGAAATACACGGTTCTTCTTCTTGAACCATGGCAGGAAGTGCTGTTTGAGAAAATCCACATACATTATGGAGTTCATCTTTAGCGCCTTCAGGGATCCTAAAGGGGCCGACAATCTCTCTCCCCATGATTCCAGCCCAAAACATTACTCCACCTCCTCCTTGTTGGCGCTGTAGCCGTGTTTGCGTGGGGTGTCCATCAACCAGCCATCCTCCACTCCATCCATCTGGACTATCGAGCGCTGCACGGCACTCATCCATGAACCAAACAGTTTTGAAATCAGTCTTCATGTAATGTTTGGCCCACTGGAGCCGTTTCTGCTTGTGTGAAGTGGATAGAGGAGGTCGACAGGATGGCGTATGCACAGCTGCAAACCTCTGAAGGACCCTGCATCATGTTGTTCGGGGGACGTTGGAGGCACAAGCAGCTTCAAAAACTTGTCTGCTGCTATGACAAGGCTTTTTTGCCGCTGCTCTTTCAACCTGACGTAATTGCCTGTAGGAAAGAGTCCTCAATTTGCCCTTATCAGCATGCACACGTGTGTACTGTGAATCAGCTACATACTTCTTGATTGCCAAGACACTTCATCCTGATCATCGCACAATGTTGATTGTAGTCATGCCTTGACCTAAACACTCCACAATTTGTTGCTTCTCAGCAGCCGACACATCCTTTTTCTTTCCCATTTTGGCAGAAAATGTAGGCTGCTTAATAATGTGAGAGAGCCTTCTTAAGTAGTCTTGCCTTTCATTGGACACACCTGCCAAACTAATTAGCACAGGTGTCTGCAATTGCTTACAGTGATATAAAGAGCCCTGACACACATCACCATCAATGAGTTTAACTGACAAACAAATTCTTGCCTTATCACTCCTAAACACTTTTTGCATAATAATTTGGAACGCAGTGTACATGTGCTTTTCCACAAAACACCAGTGGTTCACGTAGTGAATCTTACAGTTCTAACTTGCCAACCGTGGTCTGTATGGAATTGTTCAATAAAGGGCCCAAAATTAAGATAACATAGATGGGAGAGGTCTCTATGAATAGGAATTCCTAAGTATTTGATACCCTGTGAGGGCCAGGCAAAGGGAAAGTTGGACTGGATGGAATCCTATATGGATTTAGGGAGGGAGACATCGAGGGCCTCAGACTTCGCTGCATTGATTTTAAAATTTTACCATGTAACAAAGTGATCTATTTCACCCATAACAGCAGGGATGGATATATGTGATTGAGTGATATATACTAGGACATCATCAGCAAATAGAGAGCACTTGTACTCGGTGCCTCCCACCTCAATCCACCTAATATTGGGGTTATGGCGAATTGATGAGAGCAGGTGCTCCGTCACTAGGATGTATAAGAGAGGGGACAGAGGACATCCCTGCCTTGTCCCATTGGAGATTGTGAAAGGTGATGAAAATGTTCTGACGCACCCCCTGGGCCTTGGGACACCCGGAGCCGGACCCTTTTTGGTGGATGCTGGTGGTTGTAGTCTTCGTGGCGGCGACCCGGTTCCGTGGCTCAGGGCGGTCAAACCAGTGGCGGAACTATTTATGTGGTTTTGATGTTTAAATGTCCGACTACGCCACCCGTGGATTGCGGTCAGAGTGAACCGCCGCTACAGGGCAGACCGCTGAGGCTGGTGTTGTGGGTGCAGCAGAGCGTAGCATAACTCCCAGATAACTTTGGAGCACTTCACAGGACCCCCTTTGTGTGTCCTTTGTCTGGCCTTTCTTACCAACACTTCTGTCCGGCTGCCTCGGGCCTCCTCTTGGTAAACTTGGCGCCAGTTTCCCTGACCCTATGTGGTGCCTTCCTAGCGGGTGTAGCGAGGGGCTGCGCCACATAAAATGTCAGAGCCTCCGATTTCTAGCTGAGGGTCGTTTCCTGCCTCCACTAGTTCGGGGACCGGTCTCCCCCTTTGGCCTGACCCCTCCACGCAGGTGGATTCGGGCGTGCGGTGGCGACTCGCCCGTCCGCACCCCTGGGATCCCTTCATTCCTCGTTCCTGGAGCCTTCTCCGCTCCTCTTCCTTCCTATTCCCTCTTCCAGGCCTGGGCCTCTGTTACTAGGCCCGCCTCTGGAGCAGAGCTCATGCAGAGACCCTGCTCCCTGCCACTTCTGCTCAGACTTCTCTGCACTGAACTAAGATGGTGCCCACCTTTTATACTCCCTTCTCAATGCACCCAGGAACTGCTTCCTCCCTGCTCCTGCACTACAGGGTTCCCCTTCCTCAGTGATCCCTCCCCCCACTCCAGCCAGGGACAGGAACTGTCGTGCCCATCTCAGGGGCATATTGGTCGCCCTGCCCCACGGCAATGTGGTGTAATGCATGCAGGTGTCGGGTCCTGATCCACACTCCATCCTTACCTGAGAGTGAGATATCACACCTCTGGGTGAGGTGCAATACGTCTGTAGCAACCGAGCCCTCAGGGTGCTACAGTTCCATTTATCTTCAGCCTAGGTGACGTATTGCGATACAGGGCCGTGATTTTGGCTATAAAAGGGTCCCCTAGACCCCTACCCCAAGCTTTTTAAGAGAATCATATATGGCGTGCCAGGAGACTCTATGGAATGCTTTCTCAGCATCCAACGAGAGTATCTAATTACAAATTTTTAACTGCATCTAGCCCAGGAAATACTTTGTGCCTATTAGCAGTGTCTGCTAGTCAGCGGATTATCCCGGCTGTTAAGCAAGCTACACCACCTGTAGTTTAGACACTTAATTTTTTCAAAGGAAATGCTTCGGGACCATGGGATACTTAGTGAAGAGCATCAGGAGGCACACCAAGGCATAGGGCCTGGGACTGGCAGTAGGATGCCTTGCGGTGGACAGCCGAGCTCGATCCTTATAAAAGCTTTTTAACTGCAGCAGCTTTAGTGGACGCTACTGGAGCTGGAATTACCGCGGCTGCTGGCATGAGACTTGCCCTCTAATAGATCCTTGTAAATGGATTTAAAGTGTATTCATTCAAATTAGAGAGACAATTTAAATTAAAAAGCTTAGAGCTGCCTCCACCACAGGGGGGCTCGCTCGACCCACCAGCGGACAGGCACCAGTATTGGGAGAGGGGGGCTGGCCGTCAGGGTTCACGGCGGCTCTGGCACAAACCCGGCGACACGGAGGTGGCACGGGCAGGAGCGGACTGGCCGTGTCGGCTTCTCACTTTTTGGATTTTAGTAGGGCATGACATGCCTATATCTGTGTCTCCCCCTCCTTTTACTCCTCCACCTCTTTTATTTTCGCATGACTATATGTACTTGTCACTTTTCCATGTGTTAGTTATGTCTTCTGAGCAGTTTGTCAGCTTTTGGACACCTTTGAAGGTGTTTTCTATGTGTTTCTATGTGTTTTTGTTTGCCTGCCATTGGTTTTAACGGTGTTCGAAGGTGTTCGACGAACAGTTCGACGAACAGTTCGGCGAACACACGGGTGTTCGACGAACCGAACCGAACTCGAACACTACGGGGGTGGCTCAACACTAGTAATGACTATCACCCAAAATTTTGAGAACGCGAGGGTCATGGGAAAGGCAGTGTAACATAAACTCAGCCATGCATGCCTGACTACTAATAGGCAAGACTTCCGTGTCCTCACCAAGAGGATGACTGACCATTCTCTCCTCCTCCTCCTCTTCTCTGTTCCCTGGCCATCCACGCTGAACAGACGGTATGACAGCTGAAACTAGCTTGTGTCCTTCCTCCTCCTCCTCTTCCTCATTGAGGCTTGGCTGTGTGTAATCACCCTGTATGGTTCCTTGCTCCATCTCATCGTGTTACGCCTGCAATGCATCCTCTTTGATTGTGAGCAGAGAGCGTTTCAGAAGTCAGGGAAGTGGGATATTGACGCTAATTATGGCGTCATCGCCGCTCACCATCTTGGTGAAGTCCTCAAAGTTTTGGAGGATGGTACTGTTACGGATCCGGGTGGTGGAACCTCTGTGCTGCAGTGCAAGGAGGGACCAGAGGGGCGTAACTAGGTATCAACTCGGACCGACCAAGGTCTTACGGTGGCTCAATCGACTCCGTGACCAGGGAGGGAACGAGTCGGCGGACCATGTGCTACTCTGGGACCAACCTTGTATGAGAGCAGGTGACACCCATGGGTCAGAAGGCAGGGACTGACCGGTTCAGTAGATGAGCACGGCCGGCAGGCTGACGAGTGATCCGGGCAGACGGACTGGCAGACACGGCAGGTAACAAGCAGGAGCCTCCAGGTAGGCTGGCTAGTAGGCACGGCAGGTAAAAGACAGAGGCTACAAGTTAAGCGGGCTGGCAGGCACTGCAGGTAACAGGCAGGTTCTTATAGGTAAGCGGGCTGTCAGGCACAGCAGGTAACAGGCAGGTGCTTCCAGGTAAGCGGGATGGCAGGCACGGCAGGTAACGGGCAGGTGCTTCCAGGTAAGCAGGCGGGCAGAGCCCATAGACAGACTGGAGGACTGGACTGTAGACAGACTGTCGAGCTGGAGAGTAGACAAGCTGGCGGACTGGACTGGTAGTCAGGATGGCGGACTGGACTTGTAGTCAGGCTGGCGGGCTGGACTTGTAGTCAGGCTGGCGGGCTGGACTTGTAGTCAGACTGGTGGGCTGAACTTGTAGTCATGCTGGCAGCGGGACCTGAGGGCTGAAAAAGAGTATAACACCCAAAGCTACAACCTTGCACGGGCACCTCCATTTTGGAGGAGGTGCCTTTTATATAAAAGGTCCTCTGGCCATTGGCCAGGGACTCATTAGGACGGCGCGCGTGGCCCCTTTAAGAGGGAGGGAGCGCGCGCGCCCTAAGCACAGTGCCCGGGAATCTGTGCGTGCTGGCAGGAACAGAGGTAGGAGCACCGAAGGACGCCGGGCAGGGAGCGCGGCAGTAAGTGGGATGGCATCTCTGCCTATCAGGGGGCAGAAACGCCGATACTACAGGTACATATGTCTGGCATCCATGTCCACTCCTGAGGTCTTGTGTGTAGAGTCTGAACTGAATTCCGACGGCCTTGTTGATGCTGATACTCAACAACTGCCCTCTTCTGCTCGCAAATCCTTCCGAACATCTGTAGTGTAGAGTTCCAAAGAGTGGGGACATCACACACCAGTCTGTGAGCTGGAAGCTGCAAACGCTGCTGAAACACTGCAAGGGCGGCGGAAGCTGTAGCTGACTTTCTAAAATGGGCACACAGGCGGCGCACTTTAACAAGCAGATCCTGCAGCTCCGGGTAGGATTTGAGAAACCGTTGAACCACGAGGTTAAGCACATAGGCCAGGCATGGTACGTGTGTGAGCTCGCCTCGCCTCAGAGCCACCACCAGGTTCCAGCCATTTTCACAGATGACCATGCCTGGCTGTAGGTTCAGTGGTGTGAGCCACAGATCTGCCTGCTCTTTCAGAGCTGTCCACAACTCTTCAGCATTGTGCGGTATTTCACCTAAGCATATTAGCTTCAGCACAGCCTGTTTCCGCTTGGCCGAGGCAGTGCTGCAGTGCTCCCAGCTAGTGACTAATGTGGTCATTTCGGAGATGAAGGCTGAAGAGGAGGAGGAGGCTGAGGAGGATGAGGTGCAGAAGCTGTCGACCGTGGGGGCAACCCTGATTGACCTAGGTCCTGCAATCCTTGGCGTCAGGTCCCAAGGTCCGACTGGGTCCCAGTTTCCACTATGTTAAACCAGTGTGCCGTCAGCGAGATGTACCGTCCCTTCCCACAAGCAAAAGTCCACGTGTCCGTGGTTAGGCGGACTTTACCGCTAACTGCATTATTGAGAGCACGGCTAATGTTTTGGGACACGTGCTTGTGTAATGCGGGGACAGCGCACCAGGAGAAATAGTGGCGGCTGGGGACCGAGTACCGAAGGACGGCTGCTGCCATCAGGTTGCGGAATGCTTCCGTCTCCACAAGCCTAAAAGGCAACATTTTGAGCGCAAGCAGTCGTAAAATGTGAGAATTTAGTAGTGTGGCCTGTGGGGCGTTGGCTGCATATTTGCGCTTGTGTTCCAAGGACTGGGGTATGGACAACTGAACGCTGTGCTGGGACAAGGACTCGGACGTGCTTCCTGATGCTGCTACTTGAGAGTGTGCAATGACAGGTGTAGGGCAGGAGTCATCTTCGCATGCACCATGGACAGGGGATTGGCTTGCATGCACAACAGCGGAAGAAGCAATGGTGCTACCCGAAGACACTGTTCCTGGACCCTGGGTTTCGGCCCACAAAGTCGGGTGCTTTGCTGCCTTGTGCCTTATCATGCTGGTGGTGGTCAGGCTGGATGTTTTGCCACCCCTGCTGATGCTGGCCTGGCAGGTGGTGCAAATGGCCTTTTTGGGGTTATCGGCAGAGTCGATAAAACACAACAACCAGACTCGGGAAGACCTAACAGTTGTACTGGCAACTTCCTTCATGTTGGTGTTACGGGGAACGGTTGCCTGCCTTCTGTCTGCATCCACTACACTGCTTATTCCTGCCTGTTGGGATGCTCTGCCTCCCTCCCCCTATGTGCTGCTGTCCTCGCTCTGCATGTCCTCCTGCCAGGTTGGGTCAGTTACTATATCATCCACCACCTCGTCTTCCACTTCCGCACCCTGGTCCTCCTCCTGACTTTCTGGCAATTGTGTCTCATCATCGTCCACCTCTTGTGACACTTTCTCACCGTCGCCTTTGTGTGACTGTTGTTGCTCTAATATTTGGGCATCGCTACACGCGATCTCCTCTTTCCCCGCTTCAAGTGGACCGGGCGAGAGTCCCAAATCTATAAATGGAAAAGTGAACAGCTCTTCAGAGTGTCCAAGTGTGGGATCAGTTGTCTCTGGGTACTCGGCATGGTGGGAGGAAGGAGGATCAGGGTGAGGAATATGCAGTCCAGACTCACAGCTACTGAGACTTGACTGTGTGGAAGATAGGGTGGTGGTGGTGGTGGCTAAGTGACTGGAAGCATTACCTGCTATCCAACCAACAACCTTTTGACACTGCTCTGGGTTCAATAGTGGTGTGCTGTGGTCCCCTAGAAATTGGGACAGGAAGGTCAGGCGAGAAGATGTGGGTGTTTGTTGTGGCACAATTTCGGCTTGCCCACGGCCTTGTCCTCGGCCTCTGCATGCACCATTACCATCAAGTCCAGTTCCCCTTCCCTTGCCACGTGCCTTGCCCATTTTAAATGGAGGACAGTATCTTCCACGCTCACTACAAATGACTGAATTTGGAGCGAACTTATATGTGATTTGCGTGATAGAGAAAGCAGAGTTTTAAATACTTGGCCTGTAGGTAAGTAGTTTGAACAGCAAACTGCGGTGAATTGCTTCAATGACACACTAAAGGAAATTTTTAATGGAGGCCAGAAATGGCAGTATTTTCTGACAACGTATATGTGATCCGTGTGACGGAGAAAACACAATTTTAAGTACCTGGCCTGTAGGTAAGTAGTTTGAACAGCAAACTGGTGTGAATTGCTTCAATGACACACTAAAGGAAATTTTAAATGGAAGCCAGAAATGGCAGTATTTTCTGGCAACGTATATGTGATCCGTTTGACGGAGAAAACAGAGTTTTAAATACCTGGCCTGTAGGTAAGTAGTTTGAAAAGTAAACTGCGGTGAATTGCTTTAATGACACACTAAAGGAAATTTTTAATGGAGGCCAGAAATGGCAGTATTTTCTGACAACGTATATGTGATCCTTTTGACAGAGAAAACACAGTTTAACAAAGCTGGATTTCTAGCGCTCTAATATAGAAAGGACCTGGCTGTATTCTGCAGTGCCAACAAGCAAATGGCGCAGAAAAAATGGTGTTCTCTGGATTGCTTTTTAAGCAAATAATGAGGATTAAAATCCAAAGAAAAGTATTCCTGGCCCCTGAGACCTGGGCTTTTGTATAGAAATATCTAACAGCAGCAGAAGGCAGAATTGGAATGGAGCCTCTTATGCTATATGCACTGCAGTCTGCTATATACACTGCCTGCCTATACACCCTGCCTGCCTGATATCTCTGCAGATAGATTATTCCTCAGAAGGACTGTTTGTTAAGATGGATATGTGTAATGTATGGTTTTTCTCCCTACACTTCCTAATACACAAGCAAATCTGTCCCTGACGCAGAAGCCTCTCTCCCAAAACAAGCAAATGGCGCAGAAAAACAGTGTTCTCTGGATTTCTTTTTAAGCAAATAAGGCAGAATTGGAATGGAGCCGCTTGTGCTATATGCACTGCAGTCTGCTATATATACCCTGCCTGCCTGATATCTCTGCAGATGGATTAGTCCTCAGAAGGACTGTTTGTTAAGTTGGATATGTGTAATGTACGTTTTTTCTCCCTACACTACCTAATACACGATCAAATCTCTCCCTGACACAGCAGCAGCTCTCCCTACACTGTCTAATCCGCAGTGGCTGTGACGAGCATGGCGGCGCCAGGTCTGATTTAGACCTGATGACGCTGTGTGGCCAGCCAATCACAGTAATGCCCACAACCAACATGGCTACGGCATTACAGTGCATGTCAGGCAATCCCTGCATGTTTATTGGCTCTCTAAAGAGTGCCAAGCATGCAGGGAGGGGACCCGAGTTCCTGCCCCAGCAACCCGGAAATACTTGGCGAGCGCCGAGCATCTCGAGCAGTGAGATACTCGGGCGAGCACCGAGCAGTAGCGAGCATGTTCGCTCATCACTACTCATCACTAATGTTTTCCCCTAGTTCACTTATTTTATGTCCCAACTTTTATGCGGCACCTTATCAAACGCCTTTGAAAAGTCTTGATAGACAACATCCAAGGCATTGCCCAAGTTCAATGTGGAACTTACCTTCTCATAGAAGATGATTAGATTAGTTTGAAAGGAGCAATTTCTCATAAATCTTTATTGATATTGGGTTATGAGGTTATTTTTATTGAGATATTCCAGGATAGAATCTCTTAGAAAAGCCTTAAAGATTTTGGCAACAGTAGAATTTAAACTTACCAGTCTATAATTTCCAGGCTGAAATTTTGTCCCCTTTTTGAACATTGGCACCACATTTGCTATGTGCTAGTCTTGTGCTACTTCAGTGTTTTTAAGGTGATGTCGTATTTCCTGCTGGGTTAAGCAGTTAACATGTACTCACAATTTATATTATCCCTTATCATGTCATCTGCTGCACTAAGTTTACTTGGCTGTCAATGTCTTTGTCTTCGGTCTGCAACATTGCCTGTTGCTTGGTGCCCTATTGCTGCAGGTACTTAACCATCATGCAGTACCATAAGTGAGACATCTTATAGACTCCAAATTTGTTCTACAACAGAACAACGATCCCAAACATTCAGTCAAGGTTATTAAGAACTATCTTCAGTGTTAAGAACAAATAATCCTGAACAGGTGCGGACACAGACTGCAGAGAGCCCCTGTGCAAGAAATATTTCTGGGCACCCCACGCTCAAGTTGTTTTAAGAGATGCAACAGGCTTATTTGAACAATTGAACTGTATAGGATTTTACAGGATGAAAATGGAGAAATGGTAAGAGAGGATGTTGAGAAGGCCGAACTTTTTAATTCCTATTTTGCATCTGTTTTCTCTCAGAAAGAAAATGTAACATCAACTGATCTTCACTGTCATTTTAAAGGAATAGAGGAATCCAAGTTATCTGTAAACAGAAAGATTGTGAGGGAATATTTAGCTAACATAAATGAGTTCAAGTCTCCAGGTCCAGATGAATTACACCCCAGAGTACTGAAGGAGATCGTAGAAGAAATTTTAGAACCACTCTCCATAATCTTTGAAAATTCTTGGAGAACAGGAGAAGTCCCAGAAGACTGGAGAAGAGCAAATGTTGTTCCTATCTTCAAAAAGGGGAAGAAGGTGGACCCAGGGAACTATAGGCCGGTGAGTCTGACTTCTATACCAGGAAAGATCTTTGAACAAATTATTAAACAACATATATGTAAGTACATGGATAAGAATGAAGTGATTAACCAGAGTCAGCATGGGTTTGTAACTAACAAGTCATGTCAGACTAACTTAATTTCCTTCTATGACAGAATCACTGACTGGGTGGATCAGGGAAATGCTGTAGATATAGTATATCTTGACTTCAGCAAAGCATTTGACAAAGTATCTCACACCATCCTTATTGAAAAAATGACCAAGTATGCAATGGACCAGGCAACTGTTAGGTGGATTCATAACTGGCTTAGTGATCGGACTCAAAGGGTGGTTGTAAATGGCTTCACATCCAGCTGGATGAATGTCTCAAGTGGGGTACCACAGGGCTCCATCCTGGGACCTGTATTGTTCAACATCTTTATCAATGATTTAGATGAAGGAATTGAGGGTAAACTGATTAAATTTGCTTATGACACAAAGCTAGGAGGGATAGCTAATACTAGAGAAGAGAGAGAGAGGATTCAAAAAGACCTAAATAAACTGGAGCAGTGGGCAGCAACCAACAGAATGGTTTTTAACAGGGAAAAATGCAAAGTACTACATCTGGGCAATAAAAATAAAAAAAGCATATACAAAATGGGAGGAATAGAGCTAAGCAACAGTACATGTGAAAAAGACTTAGGTATACTAATAGATCATAGACTGAACATGAGTCAACAGTGTGATGCAGCAGCAAAAAAGGCAAATACAATTCTGGGATGTATTAACAGAAGCATACAGTCTAGATCACGTGAAGTCATTATCGGTCTTTACTCCTCTTTGGTCAGACCTCATCTGGAATACTGTGTACAGTTTTGGGCACCACATTTTAAAAAAGACATAGACAAACTGGAGCAAGTTCAGAGAAGAGCGACCAGAATGGTGACTGGTCTGCAAACCATGTCCTATGAGGAACGGTTGCAGGATTTGGGAATGTTTAGCTTGCAAAAAAGAAGACTGAGAGGAGACTTAATAGCTGTCTACAAATATGTCAAGGGCTGTCACATTGTAGAAGGATCATCTTTATTCTCATTTGCACAAGGAAAGACTAGAAGCAATGGGATGAAACTAAATGGGAGGAGACACAGATTAGATATTAGAAAAAACTTTTTGACAGTTAGGGTGATTAATGAGTGGAACAGGCTGCCACGAGAGGTGGTTAGTTCCCCTTCAATGGACGTCTTCAAACAGAGGCTGGACAGACATCTGTCTGAGATGATCTAGTGAATCCTGCTTTGAGCAGGGGGTTGGACCAGATGACCCAGGAGGTCCCTTCCAACTCTACCATTCTATGATTCTATGATTCTATGAACTGCTATTTTAAACCGTGGTTCTCTGTCAGACATATCACCTATAAAACTGTTCCAAAATCAGACATTTCTTCCATTTTCATTCTGTTGCAGTGTGTCAGTCAAGCTATTCACACTAGGTCTCCGTGTAGAATAATATTAGTAAATTACAGGCCTGTTATTTAAAACCGTGTTTCTCTCTCAAACATATCACCTATAAGACTGTTCCAAAATCAGACATTTCTTCCATTTTCACTCTGTTGCAGTGTGTCGTCAAGCTATTTACACTAAGTGTCTGTGAAGAATAGCATTGGTAAACTGCAGGCCTGCTATTTAAAACCGTGGTTCTCTGTCAGACATATCACCTATAAGAGTGTTCCAAAATTAGCCATCTCTTCCATTTTCATTTTGTTGCAGTGTGTCAGTCAAGTTATTCACACTAGGTCTCTGTGTAGAATAATATTCGTAAATTAAAGGCCTGCTATTTAAAACCGTGGTTCTCTGTCAGACGTATCACATATAACTGCGGTTCAAATCCAGCCATTTGTAGTGAACGTGGAAAATATTGTCCTCTATTTATAGATTGTAGCAGTGTGTCAGTGTACCCCATTTAACAGCTTCATTTGCTTGTTCGCAGAATTCAGCCCGATTTTTTCTGTTTTATTCATATTACTGTATTGTGGAAGTGTAGCACCCTGAGGATTCGGCTGCTACAGGGGTATTGCACCTCAACCCAGAGGTGTGATATTCCACTCCCGGGTAAGGATGGAGTGTGGAACTGAGCTCGGTAGGCTGCATGCACTACATACATCCCATTTCCGAGGAGCAGACCGACGGTACTCCCACTTAGAAATGTGCAGGTACGACCGAGTCTGTTCCTGGCTGGAGTGGGAGGGGGGTGGTACATCCCAAGTAGTGTAGGGGCAGATAGGGGGAGCAGCCTGGGTAAAGATAGGAGCTCATTGGGTGCTGGTCACCTGAGCTCACACATAGAGGGTGTATATAAGGTGGGCACCATCAAAGAACAGGGTCAGTCAGCCACAGTCAGTCAGGCTGTGAGTCTTTGCAGAGAGAAGTCAGAGGAGGAAGAGGAGCAGAGAAGCCCCAGAGAGAGAGAGAGGAGAAAGAAAGAGAGACCCAGAGGGGAAAGCAGAAGAGAGGACGCTGAGACCCCAAATCCAATCTTCGGGTGAAGAGTCGGCATCAGGGTACCGGAACCCAAGCTGGTGGGGGCAAAAACACACCCCAGCAAGAGACCGGAGGCCGTGGGCAGCGTCTGCCACGGCCACCCACCACATCCACCCCGAAGGCATACCACGTGGAGGGTCAGGGAACCCAAGGCCAAGGGTCTCCCAACAGAAGGCCCGAGGGAGCTGGACCTGGGTGGATCACTAGTGGGGACGGCCAGAGAAAGAACAGAAGGAGAGCTCAGGGTCACGCTCCGGACTCGCTTGGGGGTTGGCTGGATCCAGGACCTGGTGGATGCAGCACGGCTCGGGAGGTCACTTGAAGCTGGAGTGACCGGAACATCAGCAGTGAGTAAATACCCTTAACTGCATAACCCGACTCTGTCTTCCTTTAACATCTATGCTGCACCACCACAACCCCCATCCTCTGCACCTGACCCCCTGAGGCTATACCCCACCCGTTGGGGGTTATACTATCAATAGCTGCACCAACACCATCAGCCTCAGCGGACCCTGCTGCAGCGGCGGCCATAGTGACCGCAATACAACGGGTGGCGTAGTCGACATTAAGAACTTATTAACATCTGTAGGACTGCCACATACAACTGAGTTTGACACCCTGGGCACGGACCGGGTCACAGCCACTCGGAAGACTACAACTCCCATCTGATCCGGCTCCGGATATTCCCCCTAAAGAATATGGCCCAGGGGGCGCGTCAACTTTGGCGTAGTCGGCAGGATTACGTGCCCGCAACAACCGGGTACTGCGTGCCTGAAGAAAAGAACGAGTTTACCTCAAAAAGAAGTCTCCTGCCGGTTCCGGAGGGTCCCCGCCATCGGACCCCATCACCAGTCGATTCCAGCCGGTTGTCCGCCATTAACAGCGTTTTCCCGCCATCTGCAGAGTTTCCCGCCACTGGGAAGCGATTCCCGCCATTTCCAAAGGTTTCCCGCCTTGGAAGAGCGGACGCCATTATGGGCGTGCCAGAGGGTGGCGAGAGGCCACCTCCCATCGTGGGCCAGGACCGAAAATGGCGCCAAAAGTGGAAACCGCCCCCACCAACAGAGACTGTGATGCTAGAGGTGTCTGTCAGCGTGAAAGAACCGCCCCTGGAGCTGACAGTCACCAAGTGGCCCCGGGACCGCCCTCGAGAGGGGAGGGGACGAAAGGAGAGAACAAAGATGGGTGCCGCCTGGAGCAGTCTAGAGCGAGCGCACCCGGAGGCAAGAAGCCTGGAGAAGAGTATCGGAGGAGCTTACCCGGAGATGGCGAGAAAGCAGAGCAGCACCGGCCCGTTGGCCAGGAGCCTGCTAGAAACCGAGGAGGGAGAGCAGAGCAGCACCGGCCCGCTGGCCAGGAGCCTGCTGGAGACGACTGTAGGAGAGCAGAGCAGCACCGACCCGTTGGTCAGGAGCCTGCTGGAAACAACGACCCCACTAGGCCTAGTGGAGGTCCTAGCACAGCTCCCCCGAGACCGGGAGTGTGCACAGACCGCTCTGGAGGGCCTCGCAAGGAGGATGGCCCGGGTGCAGCGAGAGACGTTGGCGGAGTGGAGCCGTGAGATGGCCCAGCAGACTGAGACCTGTCAGCGGAGCACGCCACCCGAGACGAGGAGACAGACCGCCTCTGAGGATGGCGCGGGAGGATTGAAGGCCGGAGACGGCGCCGAGAAGGGAGCCGAACGAGTGGAGGCAGGTAAAGGGGACGTCTATACCCCAGACCGGGAAACCGCGTACCTGCCCCAGCTCCCCGTCGCAGAGCCCGAAGTCTATCCTGCCGTGCCCGTCGCTGCAACGTCACCGCCGCAGACTAGGCCTCAAACGGGAGCCGCGACCCCTGTGACGTCACACGCTTCGACCCCGAGCGTGACCAAGCAGGAAGTACCACCAGCCTGGTCGCAAGGCCTAGTACCCCCGGGCGCCGCAATACCAACAGCGCCCCCTACCTCCGCGGAGCCCCCGGCCTGGTCGCAGGGCCAAGTAGCCCAGGGCGCCGCCGTCCTTACGGTGCCCTTCACCTTCCAGATACCCCAGGCCTGGCCGCAAGGCCCGGGCAACCCGGGCGCCACCACCACCGCGCCCATAAGACCAAGAGTGCCGCATCTGGGAGAGGACCTGTACGCCCAGCATACGTGCCCGGATGGGCAGCCATTTGTATGGCCACCGGAGTTCCACCATCCCCGACTCCGGAGAGAGAGACCCCTGGATGAACCCCTGATCCCGGCTCCAAAGCCCGTAAAGAGGATCTCGCCCCCGCTAGCGGAAGCACAGTTTGAGTGGGACCCCACCGGAGAAGATCTTATGGGGTTCACTCAAGAGACTCGGGCAGCTGCAGCGGAGCGTGCTGAGTGCTGCCGCCAACAGCTCGAGGACTTCGAGAGGGAGCGGAGAGAGAGGCGGGTCCGGGAACAGCAAGCTCAAGTAAGGAGCGCGGAGCAGAAGAGTCGGGCCAGGAGAGACCCCCGTGCAGCGCATAGTCCCCGCACCACCGGGACTGTGATAAAGTTTAACCTGCAGCATGGGTGGGGCTTCATCCGAGACCACCACACCCTAGGCGACGTCTTTGTGACCAGGAGAGACGTTGAGTCCCACCTACCGGAGGGACACAGAGGTCGTGACCTTTACATCGGGGACGAGGTCACCTTCACCCGGCACAAGTGTGCCAAAGGTCCCTACGCCCTCCATGTGCATCACCTGACGGAGGAAGAGCAAGAGGACCCGGACGGGTCTGAAACTAGAGCCAAAGGTAACCAAAAAGCAAGAGTAGGAGGACGCCGTCGCTAAGGACAGCGAAGCAGAAGCTGTATATAGTTGCCCGTCGGGGCACAGTAAACTAAAACAGTAAACTGAAACTGAAACTGAAACTGAAACTGTTGCTGTTGCTAATATAGTCCCCGTTGGGACCAGCATGTGTGAACTGTTAACCCGTATTTCCCTAAATCCCACTGACCGAGGACTGAGAGCGGTCATTCCTCCCCAATACCTGGCCGAGGACTGAGAGCGGCCATATCCCTGTAAATAGTTGCGCGTCCTAAAGCGCCCCCTACCGGTTTTATAGGAAAACCAGTTTTCCAGAGAGACTGTCGCACTTTACCCGGTCACACGTTGCACAGTGACCGGAGGAAGAGCCAGAGGCGACGAGAATGTTTTATATGGAAAAGTTTTATTAATATATATATATATGATGTTTTATATGTTTATGCAAAAATTTGTATGTTTTGGTGTTATTTATGTCTTACAGCCCGAGGACGTGCTGTGATTTACCAGGGGGGAATGTAGCACCCTGAGGATTCGGCTGCTACAGGGGTATTGCACCTCAACCCAGAGGTGTGATATTCCACTCCCGGGTAAGGATGGAGTGTGGAACTGAGCTCGGTAGGCTGCATGCACTACATACATCCCATTTCCGAGGAGCAGACCGACGGTACTCCCACTTAGAAATGTGCAGGTACGACCGAGTCTGTTCCTGGCTGGAGTGGGAGGGGGTGGTACATCCCAAGTAGTGTAGGGGCAGATAGGGGGAGCAGCCTGGGTAAAGATAGGAGCTCATTGGGTGCTGGTCACCTGAGCTCACACATAGAGGGTGTATATAAGGTGGGCACCATCAAAGAACAGGGTCAGTCAGCCACAGTCAGTCAGGCTGTGAGTCTTTGCAGAGAGAAGTCAGAGGAGGAAGAGGAGCAGAGAAGCCCCAGAGAGAGAGAGAGGAGAAAGAAAGAGAGACCCAGAGGGGAAAGCAGAAGAGAGGACTCTGAGACCCCAAATCCAATCTTCGGGTGAAGAGTCGGCATCAGGGTACCGGAACCCAAGCTGGTGGGGGCAAAAACACACCCCAGCCAGAGACCGGAGGCCGTGGGCAGCGTCTGCCACGGCCACCCACCACATCCACCCCGAAGGCATACCACGTGGAGGGTCAGGGAACCCAAGGCCAAGGGTCTCCCAACAGAAGGCCCGAGGGAGCTGGACCTGGGTGGATCACTAGTGGGGACGGCCAGAGAAAGGACAGAAGGAGAGCTCAGGGTCACGCTCCGGACTCGCTTGGGGGTTGGCTGGATCCAGGACCTGGTGGATGCAGCACGGCTCGGGAGGTCACTTGAAGCTGGAGTGACCGGAACATCAGCAGTGAGTAAATACCCTTAACTGCATAACCCGACTCTGTCTTCCTTTAACATCTATGCTGCACCACCACAACCCCCATCCTCTGCACCTGACCCCCTGAGGCTATACCCCACCCGTTGGGGGTTATACTATCAATAGCTGCACCAACACCATCAGCCTCAGCGGACCCTGCTGCAGCGGCGGCCATAGTGACCGCAATACAACGGGTGGCGTAGTCGACATTAATAACTTATTAACATCTGTAGGACTGCCACATACAACTGAGTTTGACACCCTGGGCACGGACCGGGTCACAGCCACTCGGAAGACTACAACTCCCATCTGATCCAGCTCCGGATATTCCCCCTAAAGAATATGGCCCAGGGGGCGCGTCAGAAGCAGAGGAACTTTTTTCAATGATCAGACGCACGTGATCCATATGACTGCCATAATAATGCAGAAATTTTGTGGCGTGTACCAAATATTCCACTCCTTTTAAAGTCAGCCCCCTGTGTTTTGTTGAACCAATTGACACTTGGTAGCTGACAAATACCATACTATTAGGCAACTGCATGAAACCGTGGCCATCAGACGTTATCCCATATGACTGCCCTAATAATCCAGCAATTATTGTGAGCGTGTCAAATATCATACTCCATTTAAAGTATTGCAGTTGAGGGTTCAAACCTAACCAGTTGGCTGCTGACAAATAGCATATCTGTGAACAATGTTGTCAGAGTATTATACCACTTTTGTGGACTGACAAAAAAAAAAACATAAAAAACAGGCTAATATGGAAAAAATGTTAAGAAACATTCTTTCCAGGGTAATGACTTGTATATAAGACAAAAAATAAATAAATAAATAAAGTTATGGACTGTGGAAGACATTTATGAGACTAGAATAAACACTCATGTGTAGCTGGTGACAATTCCACCTAGCAGCATCACCTGTTCCTATTGTAAATGCATCTGACAGCATTATTGATAGGGAATAGAATAGATTTAAATTTTTTTTGGTAAGCACCAGCAGCATGCAGTATAATGCAATAATACCTGGCTGGATTGGTGTAATACGCTATCCATACTGTGATACCTCACTCGTAAAAGAATTTTAGATGACAGTTAATATTCTAGAACATAGAATCTATTTGAATTGTCCTTCCCATTATTGAGTGTGACTCCTATACTGTTGCATATGCAACAATTCAAGGGCTGCCAAAAATTAAGACGCACTCCAACAGAAATTTGAAGAGACGTAAAAAATAAATAAATAAATAAAAACACAGTAGGATCTTTCTTTAGTATAAAAAACAGACTTGCCAATGTAACCTCTATGTAATCATATTGTTTAGCTCCTGCACCTCCTCCTCCAGTTCAACCTCCATCTCCAAAATGACGACATCAGTAACAAGCTGGAAGCACTGCAGCACTGCCATGGCCAAGCGGCAACAGGCTTTACTGAAGATAATATGCTTTACACTTAGGTGACAAACCGCCCACCGCTGCAGAGTTGTTGAAAGCTGCAACAGAGTAGCCTGATCTGTGTCTCTCACCGCTGAACATAAAGCCAGGCATGGCCGTGTGTAACAATGGGCAGAACCTGGCGGCAGAGAAATGACAGCCTAAATAGATATGGTTTCCCTCTATGCCAGTCCTTTCATTGAACTAAAGAATATGGCTGAGGTGAAATACAATTCTCACCGAGAAGCAGAGTCAGTGAAAAACATTGGGCCCACTAGAGGATTTGATTTTGAGGGCCCACCTTTTCCCCCGCTCAAGAGCCCCATAGCAGCTGAAAAATTTGCGCTATCGTGAACTGTCATGATGGAGAAGTCAGGGCCCTCCCGAGGATTCTCTGGTGGGCCCGTAAAACCTTGCCGAGAAGCAGCCCTGGCAAAGAAAAGTGTGTGGGAAGGTTCCTGGACAATCTATGGCTGCTTTTTTACTGTGGACTGGCGCCAGCAATCTATAACATTGCAATCTATGATCCCTTCATTGGCTCCCCAGTGGCCAGAGACGTCAGTTCAAAACTGTAACCATGACATGCAAAACCAACCACAACCTGTCTGCTCCACATATCTGTGACCTAGTCTCCCGGTACATACCAGCACGCAACCTCCGATCCTCACAAGATCTCCTTCTCTACTCCCGTCTTCTCTCCTCTTCCCACAACCGCATACAAGATTTTTCCTGTGCATCCCTTCTACTCTTAAACTGTGTACCCCAACATATCAGACTCTCGTCTACTGTTGAAATCTTTAAAAGGAAGACCCACCTCTTCTGACAAGCCTACAACTTGCAGTAACCCTCGCTTTACCATACCGCTGCACGACCAGTTGTACCCTCACCTACTGTATCCTTACCCGCCCCTTATAGACTGTTTTTGCACCCTCAGGGGCAGGGTCCTCTCTGCTCATGTACCACTCAGTGACTTCTTGTCACATGTAAAGCGCAATAGAATAAATGGCGCTATAATAATGAATAATAATAATTATACTACTTGTACTCTGGGTCAATTGATGGCACTTTCTTGATGACTGCCCCTAAATTGATGTGTTTTTGCAGCTTTTGGTCCCATTTGAAGGTGTTGTGTATACGTTTGGTTTTGGCACCTATTGAATCCAATGGTGTTTGGCAATGTTCGGCGAATATTCGACAATTACATTTGCGAATATTGCAAAAGCGGCGATTGTAATCCGAAACGAATATAGAAATATTTGCTCGTCTCCAATAAGAGACACCCTTAAAAAGATATGTGAGTGTTGCATCACTGTCTCCCTGATGATATGGTGGTGGAGAATGAGGAGAAGGAGGAGGACGACATAAAATAGAACAATTCCTGAAGAGTATACCTATGTTTTGGTGTGAAGGGGTGCATGGGAATGGACCCCCCAAAAAATAACCACTGGATTTGAGTTTATGTTTGATGCTATCATCTGGTGGTGTTGAGAAGCCTGGTCCAATTCAACCCTTGTTCATTTTCAGTTGACAGGCGGAGGCGCCTATCAGTTTTATCAGTTATAATGCCCCCAGTGGCACTAAAAATTATCTCTGACAAAATGCTAGCAGCCAGGACCTCCAAGGCGTAGAAAGACAGTTCATGCCACATGTCCAGCTTGCATCTTCCAAAACTTTTCTCTCCTTATAAGAGTGCCCCGTGTATCAGGGCCTGGGTGCTGGGAGGGTCTCAGAAAACTGTCTCAGACCTTTGATAGCGTTTTCCTGCCTCTGCTGCATCTAGTTTGTTTCTTCCTCGCTAGTACTCTTTGGCTGTCCAATGAACTGTCTGACTGTGACCTCTGCTGCCAGAATTGTCAGATGGGAATTTTTTTTGCTATAATTCTTCAACAAGAGCCTGAATTTAATATCTCCCAAAATTAACTGCTTCAGTTTCCTCCCTCTACTAACCTACCTATGCCTGACTGCAATTTCCTTTAAGTGCTGCCACCATAACTCCCACTCGGCATGCTTGCTATCTTGGAGTTGTATTTGACACACAACTTTCCTTTATTCAATTTAGAAAATCACTCACTCGCTCATATCACCTGCACTTTAAAAACTTCTCCAGAAGTCGACCTTTTCTCACCTTTGATACTGCAAAAATTCTTACTGTTACTCGTATTCACTAGTGCAACTCTCCTCTAATCGGTCTCCCTCTAAACAAACTGTCTCCTCTCCAATCCCTTCTGAATGCAGCAGCCAGGGTCGTATTTCTATCAAGCCGCTTCACCGATGCCTCTACCCTGTGCCAGTCATTGCACGGGATATGTTAAACAATCACTACAGAATACAATACAAACTCATCTATCTCACCTACCAAGCTGTCCACAGTTCTGCATGGCCTATATCTCTTCCCTCATTTCTGTGTATCACCCCTCCTGTGCCCTCCATTCTGCAACTGATCTAAGACAGACATCCTCCTTAATCAAAACCTCACACCTTCATGTCCAAGAATTCTCTCATGCCGTGCCAGTTTTCTGTAATGCCCAAAATGCTTACAATGAAATGGTCACGGTAAACGCAGGGGAACATAAAGTCGGCCCTGTGTTCCAGACTGCCAACAGCCAAGACTTCCCTGTTCACACCAACAATATTATTGTCTATTTTCTCTTTCTCCTCCTCCTCATTATCACCCAATCCGTGCTGAGATAAGGCTGGGCTCGGTAGCATCACCCTGTAGAGTCCCTTGCTCCGCCTGCAATGCCTCCTCTTTAATTGTCAGCAGCGAGTGTTTCAGTAGACAGAGAAGGTGGAGTCCTCAAAGTTTTGGAGGAGGGCACAGATGTCAGACATCCATGCCCACTCATCAGCTCTTATGTGCGGAGGCTGACCTGAATGCCGACGGACGTGTTGAAGCTGGTACTCAACAACTGCTGTCTGCTGCTCAAAATCATTCCAAACATCTGCAACGTTGATTTCCAATGCATAGTCACATCGCACACCAGTAAGTGAGCTGGAAGCTGCAAATGCTACTGAAGCCTTGCCAGAGCGGCGGAAGCTGTAGCTGACTTTCTGAAATGGGCACACATGTGGCATACTTCCCAAAGCAGCTCTGGCAGATCCGCGTAGATTTTGAGAAACTGCAGAACCACTAAGTTGAGCACATGGGCCAGGCATGGTACATGGGCAAGCTGGCCTAGCTTCAGAGCTAACACCAGGTTCTCTGATACAGCTTTCAACAACTCTGCAATGGTGTGTGGTTTGTCGCCTAAGCATACAGTTCTGCTTATTTTTATTGCCACACACAGAGTTTAAGTAAATAATCTGGAATATGTCCTAAAAAAATTAATCAAGTGATGGAGATGGAGGCTGAAGATGAGGAGGAGGAGGTGGTGCAGGAGCTGTAGAATGTAGGGGTAACCCTGACTAACCCAGGGCCCGCAATTCTCTGCATCAGGAAGATGTGTTTCGCCTCAGAGTCCCACTGGGTCCCGGCTTCCACAATATTAACCCAGTGGAATGCGTCAGTGTGATGAACCATCCCTGGCCACATTTACTTGTCCACGTATTTGTGGTTAGGCGGTCCTTCCGACTAAGTGCACTGGGGAGGGGCCAGGTAATTTTCTGAAAGGCGGAGACGATATCAGGAGAAATAGTGGCGGCTGGGGACCAAGTATGGACACTTGGCCGCTGCCATGAGGTTGTGGAAAGCTTTCGCCTCCATGAGCCTAAAAGGCAAGATTTCAAGTGCAAGAAGTCCAGAAATGTGGCAGTTTAGTATTGCGGCCTGTGGGTGGGTGGCTGGCTGCATACTTGCGCTTGCATTCCAAGTAACAGAAAATTAAGGAAATGTTGGCCTCTATCATCATCAGAACCTCACCTCGGCACTATGAACTCTCCTGAAGGAGAACCCAGGGCCCACCGGAGGATTCTCCAACCCTGCCAAGAAGAAGCCCTGGCTAAGAATAGTGTGTGGGAAGGTTCCTGGACACTCTATGGCTGCTGTTTTACTGAGGGAGAAACCCATGCAAACACGGGGAGAACATACAAAATCCTTGCAGATGTTGTCCTTGATGGGATTTGAACCCTGGACCCCAGCGCTACAAGGCTTCAGTGCTAATTGCTGAGCCACTGTGCTGCCCTCTCTGTTCTCCCTCTGATATCTAACATGCTGGAGAAACTTGCACCTACTGCCACTAAGTATCTTCAGCTCCTTTGTGAGAAATTAATGTACTTGGGCAGCCACTCAGTCAACCAAATAAAATTCTTGAGAAGGAAATTGTGGATGGCTTTGCTACTGGTACTGGGGGCACTGCTAATACCGTGGCGTCGTGCCATAGTTCACCGGAAATTTTCCAGGCTTGTTGGAGCCAAGCTGATTTCCATAGAAAAGTACCAGCAGCAAACTAAGGAGATGGTGGCCTCTATCATCATCACAACCTCACCTCGGCACTATGAACTCTCCTGAAGGAAAAGCCAGCGCCCACCAAAGGAGTCTTCGGTAGTGTTGAGCCACCCCCGTAGTGTTCGAGTTCGGTTCGGTTCGTCGAACACCCGTGTGTTCGCCGAACTCTTCGTCGAACTGTTCGTCGAACACCTTCGAACACCGTTAAAACCAATGGCAGGCAAACAAAAACACATAGAAACACATAGAAAACACCTTCAAAGGTGTCCAAAAGCTGAAAAACTGCTCAGAAGACACAACTAACACATGGAAAAGTGACAAGTACATATAGTCATGCGAAAAGAAAAGAGGTGGAGGAGTAAAAGGAGGGGGAGACACAGATATAGGCATGTCATGCCCTTCTAAAATCCAAAAAGTGAGAAGCCGACACGTTCAGTCCGCTCCTGCCCGTGCCACCTCCGTGTCGCCGGGTTTGTGGCAGAGCCGCGGTGAACCCTGACAGCCAGCCCCCCTCTCCCAATACTGGTGCCTGTCCGCTGGTGGGTCGAGCGAGCCCCCCTGTGGTGGAGGCAGCTCTAAGCTTTTTAATTTAAATTGTCTCTCTAATTTGAATAAATACACTTTAAATCCATTTACAAGGATCTATTGGAGGGAAAGTCTCATGCCAGCAGCCGCGTAATTCCAGCTCCAGTAGCGTCCACTAAAGCTGCTGCAGTTAAAAAGCTTTTATAAGGATCGAGCTCGGCTGTCCACCGCAAGGCATCCTACTGCCAGTCCGAGCCCCTATGCCTTGGGGTGCCTCCTGATGCTCTTCACTGAGTATCCCGTGGTCCCGAAGCATTTCCTTTGAAAAAATGAAGTGTCCAAACTACAGGTGGTGTAGCGTGCTTAACAGCCGGGATAATCCGCTGACTAGCAGACCCTGCTACTAGGCACAAAGTATTTCCTGGGCTAGATGCAGTTAAAAATTTGTAATTAGATACTCTCGTTGGATGCTGAGAAAGCATTCCATAGAGTCTCCTGGCACGCCATATATGATTCTCTTAAAAAGCTTGGGGTAGGGGTCTAGGGGACCCTTTTATAGCCAAAATCATGGCCCTGTATCGCAATACGTCACCTAGGCTGAAGATAAATGGAACTGTAGCACCCTGAGGGCTCGGTTGCTACAGAGGTATTGCACTTCACCCAGAGGTGTGATATCTCACTCTCAGGTAAGGATTAGTGTTGAGCCACCCCCGTAGTGTTCGAGTTCGGTTCGGTTCGTCGAACACCCGTGTGTTCGCCGAACTGTTCGTCGAACTGTTCGTCGAACACCTTCGAACACCGTTAAAACCAATGGCAGGCAAACAAAAACACATAGAAACACATAGAAAACACCTTCAAAGATGTCCAAAAGCTGACAAACTGCTCAGAAGACACAACTAACACATGGAAAAGTGACAAGTACATATAGTCATGCGAAAAGAAAAGAGGTGGAGGAGTAAAAGGAGGGGGAGACACAGATATAGGCATGTCATGCCCTTCTAAAATCCAAAAAGTGAGAAGCCGAGACGGCCAGTCCGCTCCTGCCCGTGCCACCTCCGTGTCGCCGGGTTTGTGCCAGAGCCGCGGTGAACCCTGACGGCCAGCCCCCCTCTCCCAATACTGGTGCCTGTTGCTACAGACGTATTGCACCTCACCCAGAGGTGTGATATCTCACTCTCAGATAAGGATGGAGTGTGGATCAGGACCCGACACCTGCATGCATTACACCACATTGCCGTGGGGCAGGGCGACCAATATGCCCCTGAGATGGGCACGACAGTCCCTGTCCCTGGCTGGAGTGTGGGGAGGGAACACTGAGGAAGGGGAACCCTGCAGTGCAGGAGCAGGGAGGAAGCAGTTCCTGGGTGCATTGAGAAGGGAGTATAAAAGGTGGGCACCATCTTATTTCAGTGCAGAGAAGTCTGAGCAGAAGTGGCAGGGAGCAGGGGCTCTGCATGAGCTCTGCTCCGGAGGCGGGCCTAGTAATAGAGGCCCAGGCCTGCAAGAGGGAGAAGGAAGGAAGAGGATCGGAGAAGGCTCCAGGAATGAGGAATGAAGGGATCCCAGGGGTGCGGACGGGCGAGTCGCCACCGCACGCCCGAATCCACCTGCGTGGAGGGGTCAGGCCAAAGGGGGAGACCGGTCCCCGAACTAGTGGAGGAAGGAAACGACCCTCAGCTAGAAACCGGAGGCTCTGACATTTTATGTGGCGCAGCCCCTTGCTCCACCCGCTAGGAAGGCACCACATAGGGTCAGGGAAACTGGCGCCAAGTTTACCAAGAGGAGGCCCGAGGCAGCCGGACAGAAGTGTTGGTAAGAAAGGCCAGACAAAGGACACACAAAGGGGGTCCTGTGAAGCGCTCCAAAGTTATCTGGGAGTTGTCTGAGCCCCTCACCTGGTGAGCACAGTACGACGTGGGCAGCCGTTACCTGCAGACGTGGTCTGGATAATAAGAACTGTGAGTAAAGGCCCTGAACTGCATCACTGACTCCGTGTCGTTACTGCTGCTGCCCTGCACCATCACCCCCATCCTCCGCATACACTGCCCTGAGGCTATACTCCTCCCGTGGGGAGTTATGCTACGCTCTGCTGCACCCACAACACCAGCCTTAGCGGTCTGCCCTGTAGCGGCGGTTCACTCTGACCGCAATCCACGGGTGGCGTAGTCGGACATTTAAACATCAAAACCACATAAATAGTTCCGCCACTGGTTTGACCGCCCTGAGCCACGGAACCGGATCGCCGCCACGAAGACTACAACCACCAGCATCCACCAAAAAGGGTCCGGCTCCGGGTGTCCCAAGGCCCAGGGGGTGCGTCAGAACATTTTCATCACCTTTCACAATCTCCAATGGGACAAGGCAGGGATGTCCTCTGTCCCCTCTCTTATACATCCTAGTGACGGAGCACCTGCTCTCATCAATTCGCCATAACCCCAATATTAGGTGGATTGAGGTGGGAGGCACCGAGTACAAGTGCTCTCTATTTGCTGATGATGTCCTAGTATATATCACTCAATCACATATATCCATCCCTGCTGTTATGGGTGAAATAGATCACTTTGTTACATGGTAAAATTTTAAAATCAATGCAGCGAAGTCTGAGGCCCTCGATGTCTCCCTCCCTAAATCCATATAGGATTCCATCCAGTCCAACTTTCCCTTTGCCTGGCCCTCACAGGGTATCAAATACTTAGGAATTCCTATTCATAGAGACCTCTCCCATCTATGTTATCTTAATTTTGGGCCCTTTATTGAACAATTCCATACAGACCACGGTTGGCAAGTTAGAACTGTAAGATTCACTACGTGAACCACTGGTGTTTTGTGGAAAAGCACATGTACACCGCGTTCCAAATTATTATGCAAAAAGTGTTTAGGAGTGATAAGGGAAGAATTTGTTTGTTTGTCAGTTAAACTCATTGATGGTGATGTGTGTCAGGGCTCTTTATATCACTGTAAGCAATTGCAGACACCTGTGCTAATTAGTTTGGCAGGTGTGTCCAATGAAAGGCAAGACTACTTAAGAAGGCTCTCTCACATTATTAAGCAGCCTACATTTTCTGCCAAAATGGGAAAGAAAAAGGATGTGTCGGCTGCTGAGAAGCAACAAATTGTGGAGTGTTTAGGTCAAGGCATGACTACAATCAACATTGTGCGATGATCAGGATGAAGTGTCTTGGCAATCAAGAAGTATGTAGCTGATTCACAGTACACACGTGTGCTTGGTGATAAGGGCAAATTGAGGACTCTTTCCTACAGGCAATTACGTCAGGTTGAAAGAGCAGCGGCAAAAAAGCCTTGTCATAGCAGCAGACAAGTTTTTGAAGCTGCTTGTGCCTCCAACGTCCCCCGAACAACAAGATGCAGGGTCCTTCAGAGGTTTGCAGCTGTGCATACGCCATCCTGTCGACCTCCTCTATCCACTTCACACAAGCAGAAACGGCTCCAGTGGGCCAAACATTACATGAAGACTGATTTCAAAACTGTTTTGTTCACGGATGAGTGCCGTGCAGCGCTCGATGGTCCAGATGAATGGAGTGGAGGATGGCTGGTTGATGGACACCCCACGCAAACACGGCTACAGCGCCAACAAGGAGGAGGTGGAGTAATGTTTTGGGCTGGAATCATGGGGAGAGAGATTGTCGGCCCCTTTAGGATCCCTGAAGGCGCTAAAGATGAACTCCATAATGTATGTGGATTTTCTCAAACAGCACTTCCTGCCATGGTTCAAGAAGAAGAACCGTGTATTTCACAGCAAGATCATTTTTCTGCATGATAATGCACCATCTCATGCTGCACATAAAACATCTGCATCTCTGGCTGATATGGGCATAAAAGGGGACAAACTTATGGTGTGACCCCCATGCTTCCCTGACCTCTACCCCATTCAGAACCTTTGGAGCATCATTAAAAGGAGTGTCTATGATGGCGGGAGGCAGTTCACATCTAAGCAACAGCTCTGGGAGGGTATTCTGTCCTCATGCAAAACAATTGAAGCAGAAACCATCCAAAACCTGACAAATTCAATGGACGAGAGAGTTCAGAAGCTCCTTTCGAACAAGGGGTCCTATGTGAAAATGTAACATCACCTAGAATAAAGTTTTGAGTTGAAAACTGTTTGATTTCAGTTTCTAACAACCTGCTAATGCTTATAATTTCAAAAAGGACCATTTTTTTGGTCTTTATTAAAATGAAAAGGTTGATCGAAAAGTTTGGGGGATCTAAGAGTGTGGCAACCCAGTAGTCATGATTACTTCGAATTCTGACAATATGAGGGTCATGCTGCAGGTAGTGCAGCAAGAAGGCACTTATGTGTCTTGCGCATCTCGGAGCCCCAAAATTATTTTCCGGGCTAGATGCAGCTAAAAATTATTTTTAATTTTAAATCTGGTGAAGCTTATTATAGATGGCCTAATAGGATCATAGGATCAGTGCTGCACACTGCTACAAAGCCCAAATTATTTTCCAGTCAAGATACAGATAAACATGATTAGTAATTTGAAAGCTTAAAACGGTTGGTAGGGTGATTTTAACCAATAATCAAGCTTTTACTCTCCCCAGGATGACACAGGGGTAGAAAAGTCGTTTCGGATCCATGATTTGTTCATCTTTATGAACGTGAGTCTGTCTACATTATCAGTGGAGAGCCGCGTGCGCTTATCTGTCAGCACACCACCAGCAGCGCTGAACACACGTTCAGACAGAACGCTGGCTGCGGGGCATGACAAGATCTCCAAGGCGTAAGTGGCTAGCTCCGGCCATTTATCCAGATTGGAAGCCCAAAAAGAGCAAGGGTCCAGTGACACAGTCGTGGCTTCAATGTTTACTTGGAGATACTCCTGTACCATCGTCTCTAGGCGTTGACTAAGTGTCAGACTTCTTGTCTCCTGTGGCCTTGCAAAGGATGGGCTAAAAAAGTGGTGAAATGATTCCGCAAAATTGATGTTACCAGCAGATACTGTGGTTCTGTTACGGTTTGAGTGCTGAACACTTGACGGTCCCACGGTTGGCAAGTTGGAACTGTGAGATTCACTACGTGCACCACTGGTATTTTGTGGAAAAGCACATGTAAGATTCTGCAACAGTCTCTGCTGATACTCCTGCATGCGTGCATCCCTTTCTATGGCAGGAATAATTTCTGCAAATTTACTTTTGTACCGGGGATCTAACAGTGTGGCAACCCAGTAGTCAGGATTATTTCTAATTCTCACAATTCGAGGGTCATGTTGCAGGTAGTGCAGCAAGAAGGCACTCATGTGTGTTGCGCATCCAGGAGCACCAAGTCCCTGTTGTGTTGGTGGCGAGGTAACAATCATGCTTCCTTCCTCTGTCCTCTCCCCCCAACCTCGCACAACAGAAATGTGATCAAGGTCTCCCTCATCTGATGAGTCTTCCATCAGTTCGTCCTCCACTTCTTCCTGGGCTCCTGCACCTTCCTCACTAGTTTGGCTGCTACCATGCGCCCTGGTAAAATCATCTCCCACACCCTCACATGCCTGCCGCCTTGGTGCTGCCGACCGTCTGGACCTTGCAGATGTTAGCCCTTCCGCATACAACTCCTCCTCCTCTACTTCCTCCACCTCCTCTTGTGCCACCACCTGACTCCGAATTCTGTTTAACATGTGCTCCAGCATGTAAATCACCGGAATAGTCATGCTGATAATGGCATCGTCAGCACTAAACATCTTCGTCGCCATTTCAAAACTGTGCAGAAGGGTGCATAGGTCCCTGATCTGAGACCACTCCTCCAGCGTGATTTGCCCCACCTCTGAATCTCGTTGGCCCAGGCTATACGTCAGAACGTATTGCACCAGGGCTTGTCGGTGCTGCCACAGTCGCTGCAACATGTGCAGAGTTGAATTCCACCGGGTAGGCACATCGCATTTTAGCCGGTGAAGTGGCAGGCCCAACGACTTCTGTAGAGATGTAAGTCGCTGAGCTGCGGGATGCGAACGGCGGAAGTGAGCACACAGCGACCGTGCCCTCTGCAGAAGGCCATCTAGTCTGGGATAGTGGGCTAAATATTGCTGGACAACCAGGTTCAACACGTGAGCCATACAAGGCACGTGTGTGACATTGCCCCGGCGAAGGGCCGCACCCAGGTTTGCAGCATTGTCGCACACGGCCTTCCCTGGTTTCAGGTCCAGTGGAGACAACCATTCATGAAATTGGTTCTCCAGAGCTGACCACAACTCCTCAGCTGTGTGACTCACATTTCCCAGACATTTCAATGTAAAACCGCCTGATGACGTTGAGCCCTACTGCCAGCATAGTAAGGAGGTGTGCAGGATCCCTTCTGCGCAGTTAGAAAGCTTGTGGCATGACCAGACAGGCTTTGGGTGCAGGTGGAAGACCGAGAGGAGGTTGAGGAGGCAGAAGCAGTGGAGGAACTTTGACATAAAGAGGATTGACGCACAACTCGTGGGGACGGCAAGACTTGGACAGCAGCCCCTTGTCCTGCTGTCACCATAGTTACCCAGTGCCCAGTCAGCGACATGTAACGCCCCTGTCCATGCCTACTCGTCCAAGTGTCTGTGGTGAAATGCACCCTGTCACACACAGAGTTTCTCAAAGAAGCGGTGATGTTGTGTGCGACATGCTGGTGGAGCGCAGGCACACCTTTCTTTGAGAAGTAGTGCCGAATGGGCATTTGGTACTGGTGCACTGCGACGGACATAAGGTCTCGAAAATCCTCTGTGTCCACCAGGCGGAAAGGCAGCATTTCTGTAGCCAAGAGCTTGCAGATGGTGAAATTCAACCTCTTAGCTTTCTCATGGCTAGGAGGAAATGGTCTTTTACTTGTCCACATCTGAGGGACCGAGGGCTGGCTATTGTGCTTAGACGGGGTTGATAAGGGTGTCCCCGGCAAACTGCCGGTCTGTGAGGAAGATGCAGGCGGACATGTTAGGTTGCCTTGATCCAAAGGTGGTGCTATCGATGTCGGACAGCGCTCAAGACCAGCTGGTGTTACCACCTCCAAAGAAAATGATGACCTGCCAATCACGCTGGCTGTTGCGGGTAAAGAGGTGGCAGGTCTGCGCCCCAAAACAGGTGTGACTGCTGTCCCCCCAGTCACAGAGGATGAAGAGGCCGCGGATGCACAAGATATGGCAGACGGTGGTTGGCCCGGCCGGCTAGGCCGCATTGTAGCACACTGAGCTTCCCACTGCAACTTATGCTTCATGTCCATGTGCCGGTTCATGCATGAAGTACTCAAACTATGTATTTTTTGGCCTCTACTTAGCTTTTGCTGACAAATGTTACAGATAACACAAGTTGGGTCATCTTTATCGATCTGAAAAAATGCCCAGGCTATGCAAGGCTTAGCACCCATGCGACCTGAAGAGCCACCACGACTTGTGGTGAGAGGCAGAGTTGTGTTTGAGGATGCAGTTGTTGACGTGCTTCCAGTACTACGTCTCTGTCCAGGAAGGCGCAACCTGACCTCGTCGTCACTAGCATCTTCCTCCACCTCCTCTGCTGACCTCATCTCTTGGCTGACTGTGGGTTGACAGTAAGTGGGATCTCCGACCTCATCATCATCACCCTGTGCGTTATCACACCCGTCGTCCTCAGAGCCAACCTGTTCCTGCCCTGACAAAAAACTAAAGTTGTCGCTCCAATCAGGTATTTGAGTCTTATCATCGTCTTCCTCATTGTCTCCACCAACAGGAGTTACAGTTTGGGAATGAGGGTCTACATTATGGTCAGAACCTTCTGCGTCTGGTCCTGGATCCGACTCATAAAGATTCTGGGCATCAGTGCAGATCATTTCCTCGTCTGGATTCACAGAAGCGCTGGAGTCGACCTCTGATTCCCAGGCTATAGTATGAGTAAACAGCTCTGCAGACTCAACCATCTGTTCTACCTCATACTCAGACGGGCAGTTGGAGATTTGGGAGCTGTGAGGAAGCAAGTGCGATTTGGGTGACACCTTTGAGGACTGGAGTATTTGTGATGTTGAAGTTGATGTGGAGGAGAGCCCACTTAAAGGAGCACTTGATATCGGTTGAAGCACCTGCTGTTTTTGTGCCTCATCTGGAATTTGTAGCGATTGGCGTGGCCGTAAGAAAGGGATCTTATCACATTGTCCGCTAAAAGAAGTAGACATTTTAGTTTGGCTGGAAGATGGTCTTTCTTCTGCACCTACCCTCGGACACAACCTTTTTTCCCCTTCCCAACACGCCTATTCCCCTTTCCACCAGCAGCAGGCCTTTTTCCACTCATTTTGGTGGTTAACTAATTCACAACTCTGGAGTTGTTTGCACAAAAAAACAATGGATGGTAACCGAGCAGAGCTGAGTGGCCAAACTGTGGTATTAGGCCAAAACTATTGGCTGGGTTAGATGCAGAAAAAAATTATTTTTAATTTGCAACCTGATGGAGGTCAGTATAGATGGACTAATAGACCAAGTCCCACACACCGATAGAAGCCCAAATATTTTTTCAGAGCTAGATGCAGAAAATTTTTTTATTCAATTTGCAACCTGATGGAGGTCAGTATAGATGGACTAATAGACCAAGTCCCACACACTGCTAGAAGCCCAAATATTTTTTCAGAGCTAGATGCAGAAAAAAATTATTTTTAATTTGCAACCTGATGGAGGTCAGTATAGATGGACTAATAGACCAAGTCCCACACACCGCTAGAAGCCCAAATATTTTTTCAGAGCTAGATGCAGAAAAAAATTATATTCAATTTGCAACCTGCTGGAGGTCAGTATAGAAGGACTAATAGAACAAGTCCCACACACTGCTAGAAGCCCAAATATTTTTTCAGAGCTAAATGAAGAAAAAAATTATTTTTAATTTGCAACCTGATGGAGGTCAGTATAGATGGACTAATAGACCAAGTCCCACACACTGCTAGAAGCCCAAATATTTTTTCAGAGCTAGATGCAGAAAAAAATTATTTTTAATTTGCAACCTGATGGAGGTCAGTATAGATGGACTAATAGAACAAGTCCCACACGCTGCTAGAAGCCCAAACATTTTTTCAGAGATAAATGAAGAAAAAAATTATTTTTAATTTGCAACCTGATGGAGGTCAGTATAGATGGACTAATAGACCAAGTCCCACACACTGCTAGAAGCCCAAATATTTTTTCAGAGCTAGATGCAGAAAAAAATTATTTTTAATTTGCAACCTGATGGAGGTCAGTAAAGATGGACTAATAGAACAAGTCCCACATGCTGCTAGAAGCCCAAATATTTTTTCAGAGATAAATGTAGAAAAAAATTATTTTTAATTTGCAACCTGATGGAGGTCAGTATAGATGGACTAATAGACCAAGTCCCACACACTGCTAGAAGCCCAAATATTTTTTCAGAGCTAGATGCAGAAAAAAATTATTTTTAATTTGCAACCTGATGGAGGTCAGTATAGATGGACTAATAGACCAAGTCCCACACACTGCTAGAAGCCCAAATATTTTTTCAGAGCTAGATGCAGAAAAAAATTATTTTTAATTTGCAACCTGATGGAGGTCAGTATAGATGGACTAATAGACCAAGTCCCACACACCGCTAGAAGCCCAAATATTTTTTCAGAGCTAGATGCAGAAAATTTTTTTATTCAATTTGCAACCTGATGGAGGTCAGTATAGATGGACTAATAGACCAAGTCCAACACACTGCTAGAAGCCCAAATATTTTTTCAGAGCTAGATGCAGAAAAAAAATATTTTTAATTTGCAACCTGATGGAGGTCAGTATAGATGGACTAATAGAATGATGCTATGCCCAAAAGATTTTACTTCACTAGGTGCAGTAAAAAAATTGGTATTCTATACACAGGTGGTATATCTTGCAACACAGATAGGCTACTCCACTGACTAACACACTCTGCAATAGGCCAAAAAGGATTAGCTTTGCTAGATTCAGCCAAATGCTGTGAAAAAAACTTGCACAGCACTGGCACAGACCTGCCTGGCAAAAACTGATAGGAACTGATGTAACCTAGTCCTGAAAAGGACTCCAATTACAATTAGTCTTTACTCCCACAATCTATCTATTTAAGAGCATAGACCTGCTTGATAAAAGTCGTAGGAAATGCTGTAACCTAGTCCTTAAAAGGACTGCAATCACAACTATTCCCTACTCCCAAGCTATCTGTATATTTGTGCGAAAATTGGCTTGAAATTAACAAGGTATAGCGCACACAGCAACAGCGGTGCCGTCTAACACGCAGCTGCAGCAGTGAGAAAATGGTGGCGACGGGGAAAATGGCTTGGTCTTATAGGGCAAGGACATGTGACATACACTGCCAATCACACATGCCCTTGCTTGTGTGAAAAAAAGCACTTCGCTCCGTGTGTGCGCTGCTGATAGGCTGACAGATTGCACCTCCCCACTGCAAATGCGGGAAAGAGAAAAAAAAATGGAGATCTTCATTGTTCCTGCAGAGATCCATCCCCTGCCCCTCCCCCCGCCCCGCTGTACACTCAAACTGCGTATTAACATTAATTTTCATCATTACTGAGAAAAAATCCAGTTATGATTTTGGTGCACGAACAGTTATCGAACATAACCTCGAACAGCCGAATTTTTCTCAAATTGTTCGTGTTCGCCGACCGGCTCGAACACCGCCCAAAACAGCTCGAATTTGAGATTGGCGAACAGTTCGAGTAGAACAACGCTCATCTCTAGTAAGGATGTAGTGTGGATCAGGACCCGACACCTGCATGCATTACACCACATTGCCGTGGGGCAGGGCGACCAATATGCCCCTGAGATGGGCACGACAGTCCCTGTCCCTGGCTGGAGTGGGGGGAGAGAACACTGAGGAAGGGGAACCCTGTAGTGCAGGAGCAGGGAGGAAGCAGTTCCTGGGTGCATTGAGAAGGGAGTATAAAAGGTGGGCACCATCTTAGTTCAGTGCAGAGAAGTCTGAGCAGAAGTGGCAGGGAGCAGGGGCTCTGCATGAGCTCTGCTCCGGAGGCGGGCCTAGTAACAGAGGCCCAGGCCTGGAAGAGGGAGAAGGAAGGAAGAGGAGCGGAGAAGGCTCCAGGAACGAGGAACGAAGGGATCTCAGGTGTGCGGACGGGCGAGTTGCCACCGCACGCCCGAATCCACCTGCGTGGAGGGGTCAGGCCAAAGGGGGAGACCGGTCCCCGAAACTAGTGGAGGCAGGAAACGACCCTCAGCTAGAAACAGGAGGCTGTGACATTTTATGTGGCGCAGCCCCTCGCTACACCCGCTAGGAAGGCACCACATAGGGTCAGGGAAACTGGCGCCAAGTTTACCAAGAGGAGGCCCGAGGCAGCCGGACAGAAGGGTTGGTAAGAAAGGCCAGACAAAGGACACACAAAGGGGGTCCTGTGAAGCACTCCAAAGTTATCTGGGAGTTGTCTGAGCCCCTCACCTGGTGAGCACAGTACGACGTGGGCAGCCGTTACCTGCAGACGTGGTCTGGATAATAAGAACTGTGAGTAAAGGCCCTGGACTGCATCACTGACTCCGTGTCATTACTGCTGCTGCCCTGCACCATCACCCCCATCCTCCGCATACACTGCCCTGTGGCTATACACCTCCCGTGGGGAGTTATGCTACGCTCTGCTGCACCCACAACACCAGCCTCAGCGGACTGCCCTGGAGCGGCGGTTCACTCTGACCGCAATCCACGGGTGGCGTAGTCGGACATTTAAACATCAAAACCACATAAATAGTTCCGCCACTGGTTTGACCGCCCTGAGCCACGGAACCGGGTTGCCGCCACGGAGACTACAACCACCAGCATCCACCAAAAAGGGTCCGGCTCCGGGTGTCCCAAGGCCCAGGGGGCGCGTCAGAACATTTTCATCACCTTTCACAATCACCAATGGGACAAGGCAGGGATGTTCTCTGTCCCCTCTCTTATACATCCTAGTGACAGAGCACCTGCTCTCATCAATTCGCCATAACCCCAATATTAGGTGGATTGAGGTGGGAGGCACCGAGTACAAGTGCTCTCTATTTGCTGATGATGTCCTAGTATATATCACTCAATCACATATATCCATCCATGCTGTTATGGCTGAAATAGATCACTTTGTTACATGGTCAAATTTTAAAATCAATGCAGCGAAGTCTGAGGCCCTCGATGTCTCCCTCCCCAAATCCATATAGGATTCCATCCAGTCCAACTTTCCCTTTGCCTGGCCCTCACAGGGTATCAAATACTTAGGAATTCCTATTCATAGAGACCTCTCCCATCTATGTTATCTTAATTTTGGGCCCTTTATTGAACAACTCCATACAGACCACGGTTGGCAAGTTAGAACTGTAAGATTCACTACGTGAATCACTGGTGTTTTGTGGAAAAGCACATGTACACTGTGTTCCAAATTATTATGCAAAAAGTGTTTAGGAGTGATAAGGCAAGAATTTGTTTGTTTTTCAGTTAAACTCATTGATGGTGATGTGTGTCAGGGCTCTTTATATCACTGTAAGCAATTGCAGACACCTGTGCTAATTAGTTTGGCAGGTGTGTCCAATGAAAGGCAAGACTACTTAAGAAGGCTGTCTCACATTAATAAGCAGCCTACATTTTCTGCCAAAATGGGAAAGAAAAAGGATGTGTCGGCTGCTGAGAAGCAACAAATTGTGGAGTGTTTAGGTCAAGGCATGACTACAATCAACATTGCGCGATGATCAGGATGAAGTGTCTTGGCAATCAAGAAGTATGTAGCTGATTCACAGTACACACCTGTGCGTGCTGATAAGGGCAAATTGAGAACTCTTTCCTACAGGCAATTACGTCAGGTTGAAAGAGCAGCGGCAAAAAAGCCTTGTCATAGCAGCAGACAAGTTTTTGAAGCTGCTTGTGCCTCCAACGTCCCCCGAACAACAAGATGCAGGGTCCTTCAGAGGTTTGCAGCTGTGCATACGCCATCCTGTCGACCTCCTCTATCCACTTCACACAAGCAGAAACGGCTCCAGTGGGCCAAACATTACATGAAGACTGATTTCAAAACTGTTTTGTTCACGGATGAGTGCCGTGCAGCGCTCGATGGTCCAGATGGATGGACTGGAGGATGGCTGGTTGATGGACACCCCACGCAAACACAGCTACAGCGCCAACAAGGAGGAGGTGGAGTAATGTTTTGGGCTGGAATCATGGGGAGAGAGATTGTCGGCCCCTTTAGGATCCCTGAAGGCGCTAAAGATGAACTCCATAATGTATGTGGATTTTCTCAAACAGCACTTCCTGCCATGGTTCAAGAAGAAGAACCGTGTATTAGACAGCAAGATCATTTTTCTGCATGATAATGCACCATCTCATGCTGCACATAAAACATCTGCATCTCTGGCTGATATGGGCATAAAAGGGGACAAACTTATGGTGTGACCCCCATGCTCCCCTGACCTCTACCCCATTCAGAACCTTTGGAGCATCATTAAAAGGAGTGTCTATGATGGCGGGAGGCAGTTCACATCTAAGCAACAGCTCTGGGAGGGTATTCTGTCCTCATGCAAAACAATTGAAGCAGAAACCATCCAAAACCTGACAAATTCAATGGACGAGAGAGTTCAGAAGCTTCTTTCGAACAAGGGGTCCTATGTGAAAATGTAACATCACCTAGAATAAAGTTTTGAGTTGAAAACTGTTTGATTTCAGTTTCTAACAACCTGCTAATGCTTATAATTTCAAAAATGACCATTTTTTTGGTCTTTATTAAAATGAAAAGGTTGATCGAAAAGTTTGGGGGATCTAAGAGTGTGGCAACCCAGTAGTCATGATTACTTCGAATTCTGACAATATGAGGGTCATGCTGCAGGTAGCGCAGCAAGAAGGCACATATGTGTCTTGCGCATCTCGGAGCCCCAAAATTATTTTCCAGGCTAGATGCAGCTAAAAATTATTATTAATTTTAAATCTGGTGAAGCTTTAGTATAGATGGCCTAATAGGATCAGTGCTGCACACTGCTACAAAGCCCAAATTATTTTCCAGTCAAGATACAGATAAACATGATTAGTAATTTTAAATCTGGTGGAGCTTATTATAGATGGCCTAATAGAATCAGTGCTGCACACTGCTACAAAGCCCAAATTATTTTCCAGCCAAGATACAGATAAACATGATTAGTAATTTGAAAGCTTAAAACGGTTGGTAGGGTGATTTTAACCAATCATCAAGCTTTTACTCTCCCCAGGATGACACAGGGGTAGAAAAGTCGTTTCGGATCCATGATTTGTTCATCTTTATGAACGTGAGTCTGTCTACATTATCAGTGGAGAGCCGCGTGCACTTATCTGTCAGCACACCACCAGCAGCGCTGAACACACGTTCAGACAGAACGCTGGCTGCGGGGCATGACAAGATCTCCAAGGCGTAAGTGGCTAGCTCCGGCCATTTATCCAGATTGGAAGCCCAAAAAGAGCAAGGGTCCAGTGACACAGTCGTGGCTTCAATGTTTACTTGGAGATACTCCTGTACCATCGTCTCTAGGCGTTGACTATGTGTCAGACTTCTTGTCTCCTGTGGCCTTGCAAAGGATGGGCTAAAAAAGTGGTGAAATGATTCCGCAAAATTGATGTTACCAGCAGATACTGTGGTTCTGTTACGGTTTGAGTGCTGAACACTTGACGGTCCCATGGTTGGCAAGTTGGAACTGTGAGATTCACTACGTGCACCACTGGTATTTTGTGGAAAAGCACATGTAAGATTCTGAAACAGTCTCTGCTGATACTGCTGCATGCGTGCATCCCTTTCTATGGCAGGAATAATTTCTGCAAATTTACTTTTGCACCGGGGATCTAACAGTGTGGCAACCCAGTAGTCAGGATTATTTCTAATTCTCACAATTCGAGGGTCATGTTGCAGGTAGTGCAGCAAGAAGGCACTCATGTGTGTTGCGCATCCAGGAGCACCAAGTCCCTGTTGTGTTGGTGGCGAGGTAACAATCATGCTTCCTTCCTTTGTCCTCTCCCCCCAATCTCGCACAACAGAAATGTGATCAAGGTCTCCCTCATCTGATGAGTCTTCCATCAGTTCGTCCTCCACTTCTTCCTGGGCTCCTGCACCTTCCTCACTAGTTTGGCTGCTACCATGCGCCCTGGTAAAACCATCTCCCCCACCCTCACATGCCTGCCGCCTTGGTGATGCCGACCGTCTGGACCATGCAGATGTTAGCCCTTCCGCATACAACTCCTCCTCCTCTACTTCCTCCACCTCCTCTTGTGCCACCACCTGACTCCGAATTCTGTTTAACATGTGCTCCAGCATGTAAATCACCGGAATAGTCATGCTGATAATGGCATCGTCAGCACTAAACATCTTCGTCGCCATTTCAAAACTGTGCAGAAGGGTGCATAGGTCCCTGATCTGAGACCACTCCTCCAGCGTGATTTGCCCCACCTCTGGATCTCGTTGGCCCAGGCTATACGTCAGAACGTATTGCACCAGGGCTTGTCGGTGCTGCCACAGTCGCTGCAACATGTGCAGAGTTGAATTCCACCGGGTAGGCACATCGCATTTTAGCCGGTGAAGTGGCAGGCCCAACGACTTCTGTAGAGATGTAAGTCGCTGAGCTGCGGGATGCGAATGGCGAAAGTGAGCACACAGCGACCGTGCCCTCTGCAGAAGGCCATCTAGTCTGGGATAGTGGGCTAAAAATTGCTGGACAACCAGGTTCAACACGTGAGCCATACAAGGCACGTGTGTGACATTGCCCCGGCGAAGGGCCGCACCCAGGTTTGCAGCATTGTCGCACACGGCCTTCCCTGGTTTCAGGTCCAGTGGAGACAACCATTCATGAAATTGGTTCTCCAGAGCTGACCACAACTCCTCAGCTGTGTGACTCACATTTCCCAGACATTTCAATGTAAAAACCGCCTGATGATGTTGAGCCCTACTGCCAGCATAGTAAGGAGGTGTGCAGGATCCCTTCTGCGCAGTTAGAAAGCTTGTGGCATGACCAGACAGGCTTTGGGTGCAGGTGGAAGACCGAGAGGAGGTTGAGGAGGCAGAAGCAGTGGAGGAACTTTGACATAAAGAGGATTGACGCACAACTCGTGGGGATGGCAAGACTTGGACAGCAGCCCCTTGTCCTGCTGTCACCATAGTTACCCAGTGCCCAGTCAGCGACATGTAATGCTCCTGTCCATGCCTACTCGTCCAAGTGTCTGTGGTGAAATGCACCCTGTCACACACAGAGTTTCTCAAAGAAGCGGTGATGTTGTGTGCGACATGCTGGTGGAGCGCAGGCACACCTTTCTTTGAGAAGTAGTGCCGACTGGGCATCTGGTACTGGGGCACTGCGACGGACATAAGGTCTCGAAAATCCTCTGTGTCCACCAGGCGGAAAGGCAGCATTTCTGTAGCCAAGAGCTTGCAGATGGTGAAATTCAACCTCTTAGCTTTCTCATGGCTAGGAGGAAATGGTCTTTTACTTGTCCACATCTGAGGGACTGAGGGCTGGCTATTGTGCTTAGACGGGGTTGAGAAGGGTGTCCCCGGCAAACTGCCGGTCTGTGAGGAAGATGCAGGCGGACATGTTAGGTTGCCTTGATCCAAAGGTGGTGCTATCGATGTCGGACAGCGCTCAACACCAGCTGGTGTTACCACCTCCAAAGAAAATGATGACCTGCCAATCACGCTGGCTGTTGCGGGTAAAGAGGTGGCAGGTCTGCGCCCCAAAACAGGTGTGACTGCTGTCCCCCCAGTCACAGAGGATGAAGAGGCCGCGGATGCACAAGATATGGCAGACGGTGGTTGGCCCGGCCGGCTAGGCCGCATTGTAGCACACTGAGCTTCCCACTGCAACTTATGCTTCATGTCCATGTGCCGGTTCATGCATGAAGTACTCAAACTATGTATTTTTTGGCCTCTACTTATCTTTTGCTGACAAATGTTACAGATAACACGAGTTGGGTCATCTTTATCGATCTGAAAAAATGCCCAGGCTATGCAAGGCTTAGCACCCATGTGACCTGAAGAGCCACCACGACTTGTGGTGAGAGGCAGAGTTGTGTTTGAGGATGCAGTTGTTGACGTGCTTCCAGTACTACGTCTCTGTCCACGAAGGCGCAACCTGACCTAGTCGTCACTAGCATCTTCCTCCACCTCCTCTGCTGACCTCATCTCTTGGCTGACTGTGGGTTGACAGTAAGTGGGATCTCCAACCTCATCATCATCACCCTGTGCGCTATCACACCCGTCGTCCTCAGAGCCAACCTGTTCCTGCCCTGACAAAAAACAAAAGTTGTCGCTCCAATCAGGTATTTGAGTCTTATCATCGTCTTCCTCTTTGTCTCCACCAACAGGAGTTACAGTTTGGGAATGAGGGTCTACATTATGGTCAGAACCTTCTGCGTCTGGTCCTGGATCCGACTCATAAAGATTCTGGGCATCAGTGCAAATCATTTCCTCGTCTGGATTCACAGAAGCGCTGGAGTCGACCTCTGATTCCCAGGCTATAGTATGATTAAACAGCTCTGCAGACTCAACCATCTGTTCTACCTCATACTCAGACGGGCAGCTGGAGATTTGGGAGCTGTGAGGAAGCAAGTGCGATTGGGGTGACACCTTTGAGGACTGGAGTATTTGTGATGTTGAAGTTGATGAGGAGGAGAGCCCACTTAAAGGAGCACTTGATATCCGTTGAAGCACCTGCTGTTTTTGTGCCTCATCTGGAATTTGTAGCGATTGGCGTGGCCGTAAGAAAGGGATCTTATCACATTGTCCGCTAAAAGAAGTAGACATTTTAGTTTGGCTGGAAGATGGTCTTTCTTCTGCAGATGTTACTGTTGCTTTAACACCTACCCCACGGACACAACCTTTTTTCCCCTTCCCAACACGCCTATTCCCCTTTCCACCAGCAGCAGGCCTTTTTCCACTCATTTTGGTGGTTAACTAATTAACAACTCTGGAGTTGTTTGCACAAAAAAACAATGGATGGGAAGCGAGCAGAGCTGAGTGGCCAAACTGTGGTATTAGGCCAAAACTATTGGCTGGGTTAGATGCAGAAAAAAATTATATTCAATTTGCAACCTGATGGAGGTCAGTATAGATGGACTAATAGAGAAAGTCCCACACACTGCTAGAAGGCCAAATATTTTTTCAGAGCTAGATGCAGAAAAAAATATATTCAGTTTGCAACCTGATGGAGGTCTGTATAGATGGATTAATAGAACAAGTCCCACACACAGCTAGAAGCCCAATATTTTTTCAGAGGTAGATGCAGAAAAAAATATATTCAGTTTGCAACCTGATGGAGGTCAGTATAGATGGACTAATACAACAAGTCCCACACACAGCTAGAAGCCCAATATTTTTTCAGAAGTAGATGAAGAAAAAAATATATTCAGTTTGCAACCTGATGGAGGTCAGTATAGATGGACTAATAGAGAAAGTCCCACACACAGCTAGAAGCCCAATATTTTTTCAGAGGTAGATGCAGAAAAAAATATATTCAGTTTGCAACCTGATGGAGGTCAGTATAAATGGACTAATACAACAAGTCCCACACACAGCTAGAAGCCCAATATTTTTTCAGAGGTAGATGCAGAAAAAAATATATTCAGTTTGCAACCTGATGGAGGTCTGTATAGATGGACTAATACAACAAGTCCCACACACAGCTAGAAGCCCAATATTTTTTCAGAGGTAGATGCAGAAAAAAATATATTCAGTTTGCAACCTGATGGAGGTCAGTATAGATGGACTAATACAACAAGTCCCACACACAGCTAGAAGCCCAATATTTTTTCAGAGGTAGATGCAGAAAAAAATATATTCAGTTTGCAACCTGATGGAGGTCTGTATAGATGGATTAATAGAACAAGTCCCACACACAGCTAGAAGCCCAATATTTTTTCAGAGGTAGATGAAGAAAAAAATATATGCAGTTTGCAACCTGATGGAGGTCAGTATAGATGGAATAATACAACAAGTCCCACACACAGCTAGCAGCCCAATATTTTTTCAGAGCTAGATGCAGAAAAAAATTATATTCAATTTGCAACCTGATGGAGGTCAGTATAGATGGACTAATAGAATGATGCTATGCCCAAAAGATTTTACTTCACTAGGTGCAGTAAAAAAATTGGTATTCTATACACAGGTGGTATATCTTGCAACACAGATAGGCTACTCCACTGACTAACACACTCTTCAATAGGCCAAAAAGGATTAGCTTTGCTAGATTCAGCCAAATGCTGTGAAAAAAACTTGCACAGCACTGGCACAGACCTGCCTGGCAAAAACTGATAGGAACTGATGTAACCTAGTCCTGAAAAGGACTCCAATTACAATTAGTCTTTACTCCCACAATCTATCTATTTAAGAGCACAGACCTGCCTGATAAAAGTCGTAGGAAATGCTGTAACCTAGTCCTTAAAAGGACTGCAATCACAACTATTCCCTACTCCCAAGCTATCTGTAGATTTGTGCGAAAATTGGCTTGAAATTAACAAGGTATAGCGCACACAGCAACAGCGGTGCCGTCTAACACGCAGCTGCAGCAGTGAGAAAATGGTGGCGACGGGGAAAATGGCTTGGTCTTATAGGGCAAGGACATGTGACATACACTGCCAATCACACATGCCCTTGCTGGTGTGAAAAAAAGCACTTCGCTCCGTGTGTGCGCTGCTGATAGGCTGACAGATTGCACCTCCCCACTGTAAATGCGGGAAAGAGAAAAAAAAAATGTAGATCTTCATTGTTCCTGCAGAGATCCATCCCCTGCTCCTCCCCCCACCCCGCTGTACACTCAAACTGCGTATTAACATTAATTTTCATCATTACTGAGAAAAAATCCAGTTATGATTTTGGTGCACGAACAGTTATCGAACATAGCCTCGAACAGCCGAATTTTTCTCAAATTGTTCGTGTTCGCCGAACGGCTCGAACACCGCCCAAAACAGCTCGAATTTGAGATTGGCGAACAGTTCGAGTAGAACAATGCTCATCTCTAGTCTTCGGTACTCTGGTGGGTCCATCAATCTCTGCCGAGAAGCAGCCCTAGGTAAGAAAAGTGTGTGTGAAAGTTCCCGGACACTCTATAGCTGTTTTTTTTTACTGTGCACTTGCTCTGTACAGTCCCTGGCCACATTCACCTGTCCACGTGTTTGTGGTTAGGCGGTCCTTCCCAGTGAGTGCAATGGGAAGGGCACGGGTAATTTTCTGGGACCCGCGCTTGTGGAAGGCAGAGATGATACCAGGAGAAATAGCGGAGGCTGGGTACCGAGTATGGACACCCAGCCGCCATGAGGTTTTTGAAAGCTTCCGCCTCCACGAGCCTAAAAGGCAACATTTCAAGTGCAAGAAGTTCAGAAATGTGTCAGTTTAGCATTGCAGCCTGTGGGTGGGTGGCTGGTTGGCTGCATACTTGCGCTTGCATTCCAAGAACTGTGGTAGGGACAACTGAACTCTACAAAGGGACAAGAACGTGGATTGTGATGGTTGCAAGTCTGCAATGACAGGTGCAGGGCGGGAGGCATCTCCGCATATGCCATGGACAGGGGATTGGCATGCACGCACTACAGCGGAAGAGGCAGTGGTGTCACCTGCAGACATCGTTTCTTGACCTTGGTGTTTGGTCCAGCTTGTCAGGTGCTTTGCTGTCATGTGCCTGAGAATGCTGGTGGTGGTCAGGCTGGTAGTTTTGGTGCTCTTACTGATTCTGGCCTGGCAGATGTTGCAAATGGCCTTTTTGGTGTTATCTAAACAGTTTTTATTAAAGAACCAGACCTGGAAAGACCTAACAGTTGTACTGGCAACTTCTGTCGTGTTGGTGTTCCAGGGAGCGGTTGCCCACCTTGTGTCTGACTTCCTGTCCATTGTGTCTCATCACCTTTGGGTGACCATGGCTCCTCAAATCGCTACATGTGATATTCTGTTGACTTGCTCGAAGCTGGCCGGTCGAGAGGCCCAAATGAATTGATGGAAAAGTGAATAGCTCTTGGGATAACCCTGGACTCTAATCTCGCCTTCAAACCACATATCTAAGCTCTTTCCAATTCCGAGCGGATCGAGAGAGAGGCCAGAATATATAAATGGGAAGATGACCAAACAGCTCTTCGAAGTGTCCAAGTGTGGGATCAGTTGTCTCAGGGCCCTCGGAATGCTGGGTGGAATGAAGATCAGGGTGAGGAAGATGCCGACTTCAAGTAAAAAAAATATCCTGGATCCGCACATTCCTCAACCACAAATCTACAAAAACATTAGTGCACGCACTCATTGTTAGAACTCTCCTGTTAGTTTTTTTTTAGTTTGCTGGTCACATGACCATTTTTGCCTATTTAATCCGGCTCCGCCCTCCTGGCCTTGCTGGACTTCATTGTATTTACTACTCTTGAGCTAGCTTGGTGCTCTGTTGCCGTTCTCTGTTAGTTTTGCTACGTCTTCTGACCTCTATGCTTTTTGTTGTGTGTTTGTCTTTGACTGCTACTATTTCTGCTAGGAGGTGTCCAAACTTATCCCAGTCCCTAGTTCTTGTAGGGATCCCTCCCTCACATCTATAGGTCTTCGTACAGACTAGCCGAGGACTTTAGCGGGTCTGATCACAGGATCAGGTTCCCCGTTACATCGTAGGGATCTAGTTTAGTTCTACTGTAGGGACAGATCTCCTGTCTTTCCTTAGTCCCTGTAGCAGATCATAACAGTAAGTCCAGCCAGAAAAATATCTCTAAGGAAAGACCTCCAGTTTCCATCATGGTCTCGGTTCAAGATTTGGCTCAACGCTTGCAGGGACTCTCTCTGGAGGTGGCCAAGCTCCAACAACACGTGAGTAGCAGTTCTGGAGCACATTTTGTGGAACCAAAGGTACGTCTGCCTGATTTATTTTTTGGCGAACAACAAGATTTTTTTTCTTTTAAAAATGCTTGTTTATTGTATTTTCGTTTGAGACCCGGATCCTCTGGTGATGATTCACAGTGCATAGGGTTCATAATGTCACTTTTGCGCAAAGATCCTCAGGGATGGGCCTTCTCTCTCCAACCTAGTGATCCGTGCTTTAGATCATTGGATAGTTTTTTTTCTGCTTTGGGTTTGTTGTACGATGATCCTGATCGTGTCTCATCTGCTGAGTCTGAATTGAGACGTTTGAGGCAGGGATCAGGTAATGTGGAAAAATATTGTTCTCACTTCCGTCAGTGGTCTGCCCAGGTGGGGTGGAACGATTCAGCTTTGAAAAGCTTGTTTCTTGCAGGGCTAGGTGAAAGGGTTAAGGATTTACTGATTGCTTATCCCACACCTGGAAACTTGCAGGAGGCAATGCAATTAGCTATACGGGTGGACAGGAGACTGCGTGCAAGGGTTAATGAGAGCAAATCCTCTGCTATGTCAGCTCCGAGTCCTGAGAGGGTCTGTGCTGACAATGGAGAGCCGATGGAGATTGGAGCGATTGCACCCCGCTCTCAGGAAAAAGACCGCAGGCTTTCTGAAGGCTTGTGCTTCTATTGCGGAAATTCTGGTCATTTTATTAAGAACTGTGTGCTTCGTATGAAGAAAGAAAAAAAAATGGCCAGTCATGCACGTATTGCGTGTTTAAATTCTAAGGGAGTATTCCTATCTGCTACTACCGCTGCTCAGGATGAATTAATTGAATTTCGGGTATTTGTGGATTGTGGTTCTACTCTGAATGTGATTGATGGGGGATTCTTGGAAAAACTTAGATTAGAACCTAAAACTTTGTCATCCCCTATTGCTGTGGTTTCTGTTGATGGCTCTCCCTTGAAGAGTGTTACTCATAAGGTCTGTGAATTTCCCCTCACTATTAATGGTATTCATCAAGAGAATTTGGATTTGGTGGTATTGGATAATTTGCCTTCTCCAGTAATATTGGGGTTACCCTGGTTAAAATTGCACAATCCTGTACTGGATTGGTCTACCAATGAAATTAAGTCCTGGAGCCCTAAGTGTTAAGACAAGTGTTGTAACGGACATATTGCTGCGGTGGAAAAAGGGGAATTACCTGTACCTATTCAGGATTTTTGGAGAGTTTTTTCTGAGGAGGAGTCACAAATTTTGCCTCCCCATAGAGACTATGATTGTACCATTGAATTTGTCCCTGGAGCGACTCTTCCTAAAAGTCGTTTATTTAATCTTACTATTCCTGAGAGAAAGGCTTTGGAGGAATACATACAGACAAGCTTGGCCGCCGGTCACATTAGGCCTTCCAAGTCTCCTGTGGCTGTTGGATTTTTTTTTGTAAAAAAAAAAGATGGCGGTTTTCCTCCTTGTCTGGACTTTCGTGAGATTAATAAAATTACTGTACGCAATCCTTACCCACTGCCATTGATTCCTGATTTATTTAACCAGTTAGTGGGGGCCAAGTGGTTCTCTAAAATTGATCTCCGGGGGGCATACAATTTGTTGCGCATGAAGAAGGGTGATGAATGGAAGACTGCTTTTAACACTCCTGTGGGTCATTTTGAGAATCTGGTGATACCTTTTGGTCTTACCAATACTTCAGCATTTTTTCAGAATCTTATTAATGACATCCTTAGACCTTTAATCGGCAAAAATGTGGTTGTGTATTTGGATGACATTCTGATTTATTCGCCTGATCTGGAGTCTCATTGGCGGAGCGTACGGGAGGTATTACAGTTATTAATGGACAATTCGCTTTTTGCTAAGCTGGAGAAATGTGAGTAAGCTGTACAGAGAATTAGTTTTTTGGGCTACATTATCTCCAGTGAAGGTTTTGAGATGGACCCGGTTAAAGTTCAAGCTGTGCAGGAATGGCCTAGGCCTATTGGTTTGAAATCGATACAGAGGTTTTTGGGTTTCGCCAATTATTACAGAAAATTCATAAAAAATGTTTCTATTATTGTCAAACCGCTGACCGATCTCACCAGGAAAGGTGCTAATGCGGTTCAGTGGACGTCTGAGGCCATTGAAGCTTTTGTGCTTCTAAAGGAGAGGTTCACGTCTGCTCCCATCCTTATGCAGCCTGATGTGACTAAGCCGTTTTTGGTTGAGGTTGATGCTTCTTCGGTGGGGGTCGGTGCGGTGTTGTCTCAGGAAAACAAGGATGGAGTACATCCCTGTGCCTTTTTTTCCAAAAAATTTTCTGAGACTGAACTTACTTACGATATTGGTAATCGGGAATTGCTGGCGATTAAACTCGCATTTGAACACTGGCGTCACCTCTTGGAAGGTGCTGAATTTCCCATTCAGGTTTTCACTGATCATAAAAATCTGATCTATCTTGATGCTGCCAAGTGCTTGAATGCCCGTCAGGCTAGGTGGGCACTTTTTTTCTCGCGGTTTAATTTTTCCATTACTTACATCCCGGGTACCAAGAATGTTAAAGCGGATGCTTTGTCTCGCAGCTTTTCTCCCATGGTCGGTGTTGAGGAGGAAGAGGAGAGCATTTTACAAGAAGGTGTTGTGATTGCTGCTTTGGACTCTGTTTTGGAGGATGAGATTCTTAAAGCTCAGGAGAATGCCCCATCTAACACTCCCCATGGGAGGTTGTTTGTGCCTAGGACCTTTAGGAGAGATTTGTTTGTTGAGTGTCATGAGTCTCGGTTGGCAGGTCATCCAGGAATTTTTGAGACCAAGAGACTTGTGGGTCGCAGTTTTTGGTGGCCTGGATGGCAGATGCAAGTCATTAAGTGGGTGCGCCAATGTACTGTGTGTGCTAGATCCAAGTCTTCGCATGCTCCTGCTGCGGGGTTGCTTTGCCCTCTGGAGGTTCCTAGTGCACCTTGGACACATCTGGCTATGGACTTTATTACTGACTTTCCCCCCTCTGAAGGTTTCACGGTCATCTGGGTGGTCGTGGACCGTTTTAGCAAGATGTGTCACTTGGTTCCCTTCATCAAACTGCCTTGCGCTAAGACACTCGCTAAGGCCTTTGTCAAGGAAATTGCCAGACTACATGGTGTTCCTACTGACATTGTTTCTGATAGGGGACCTCAGTTCGTGGCTCGTTTTTGGCGTGCCTTTTGTGACAGGTTGGGAGTTCATGTGTCGTTTTCATCCGGATATCATCCTGAGTCTAATGGCCAGACAGAAAGGAAGAACCAGGATGTTGAGCAGTTCTTGCATTGTTTTGTGGCAGACAATCAAGAGGGGTGGTCTGAGTTTCTGCCACTTGCTGAATTTGCTCTTAACAACCATACATCCTCTTCTGCTGGGTGTTCGCCTTTTTTTTGTTGTTCTGGGAGACATCCGTCTTTTGGGTCATTCTCCAAATTGGTTTCGGCTGTGCCTGAGGAGGAGAGTTTTTCCGGTGATTTGGAGAGAGTTTGGACGGATGTGCGTGGTAATCTTCAGGAGGCTAACAAAAAATCTAAGAGGTACTTTGATAGGAAACGGCAAGAGGTTTAGTTTGCTGTTGGTGACATGGTTTGGTTGTCCTCTAAGAATCTGCGATTGAGGATTCCTTCTAAAAAATTGGGTCCCAAGTTCTTAGGGCCTTTTAAGGTGCTTCAGATAGTTAACCAATCTGCTGTTAGGTTGGAGGTTCCTACGTCCTGGAAGATTAACCCGGTGTTTCATGTTTCTCTGTTGAAAAAAGCTGATCTGTCGGATGGTGACGCCTCTGCCACTGTTCCTCCGGTGGTGGAGGACGGGGAATATGAAATTTCCCGCATCCTAAATTCTAGACGGTATAGAGTGAGTTTGCAGTATCTCGTCGCTTGGAAGGGTTTCGGACCTGAGGATAACTCATGGGTGAGGGCGGATGATGTTTCTGCTTCCAGACTTGTCAGAGCTTTTCACAGGAGGTTTCCTTGTAAGCCTGGGCCTAGGGGATCCGGAGGATCCTCTTAGAAGAGGGGGTACTGTTAGAACTCTCCTGTTAGTTTTTTTTTAGTTTGCTGGTCACATGACCATTTTTGCCTATTTAACCCGGCTCCGCCCTCCTGGCCTTGCTGGACTTCATTGTATTTACTACTCTTGAGCTAGCTTGGTGCTCTGTTGCCGTTATCTGTTAGTTTTGCTAGGTCTTCTGACCTCTATGCTTTTTGTTGTGTGTTTGTCTTTGACTGCTACTATTTCTGCTAGGAGGTGTCCAAACTTATCCCAGTCCCTAGTTCTTGTAGGGATCCCTCCCTCACATCTATAGGTCTTCGTACAGACTAGCTGAGGACTTTAGCGGGTCTGATCGCAGGATCAGGTTCCCCATTACATCGTAGGGATCTAGTTTAGTTCTATTGTAGGGACAGATCTCCTGTCTTTCCTTAGTCCCTGTAGCAGATCATAACGCTCATCATCTCCCTTCTCAACGACTGCAACCTCCTGCTCTGTGGCCTCCCTTCTAACACTCTCGCATTCCTCCAATATATCCTAAACTCTGTTTCCCGACTAATCCACCTGTCCCCTCACTATTCCCTGGCCTCTCCTCTCTGTCAATCCCTTCACTAGCTCCCCATTACCCAGAGACTCCAGTTCAAAACCCTAACCTTGGAATGCAAAGCTATCCACAACCTGTCTCCTCCATACATCTGTGATCTTGTCTCCTGATACTTACCTGCACGCAACCTCCAATCCTCACAAGATCTCCTTCTCTACTCCCCTCTTATCTCCTCTTCCCACAATCACATACAAGATTTCTCCCTTTCTTCATTTTTATTTTGTTTTTGTATATTTTATGTGAGTCCGTAAAAGTGGCATTATACCTCTGACAAAATTGTTGACAGCAGTGACCTGGGAGTCAGAAATGCTTCCAGGGGTCTTCCCCATGCTGTTCCCATGCCATTTGAGCACTGTTCCCATCGATTTGGGCAATTTTTAGGCCTTCTACAGACCGCCGCGGGGAGACGCCAGAAAAATGTTTCCAATAGGCGTACATTGGGCTCGATAATCAAACCGAGCTCTCGAGCATTCCAATTTGCTCAACGCGAACAATGAATACCCTAGCATTTTAGTGCTCGCTCATCACTATTCCTGATTTGAAGGCAAAGTTTGATCACCCCAAATATTGATTTGATTTATATTTTTTTCTTGTTCATTCACTTTGGATTTTGTTTATTCATTATGCAAATTGTCTCTTCAGAGAAAAAGAGGACTTGAACTCTATAGTGCCATCCATTGGAAGCAGCAATCCTACAAGTCATAATCAACCCTTTAACGAGTTGTGCAATATGACAGGATAAAAGCCAAATCAGAATCTCAATTTGCAGACACAGTGTTTCGGGGTGTTAGTCCTTGTCAGTGCTAAGTATGAGAACTAATTTGGCTAGATGAGAGGCTTTGGACTGAGGTCTAAGGGGTAACATTTCTACTTGTGGAGAGTGGCATAACAGCTCTTGCACGTCAAGGTAAGGAGGCTTACTAGCCGTGCAATGCTCTTCTGGGAAATTTAATATGCAAATTGCCTCTTCAGAGAAAAAGAGGACTTGAACGCTATAGCGCCACTTATTGGAAGCAGAAATCCTACAAGTCACAATCAACCCTGTAACGAGAAACGTTACCCCTTAGACCTCAGTTCATTCATTACAAATTATTAGCACTTTTATTTTTTGAAAGAATTTTTACTTTGCAGCATTTTTTCCACACCTACCTAAAACTTTTGCACAATACCTACTTTTGTATCAATGGCCTTATTTTAAAACTTCAGCTAGCTTCAAGTCAGGTGTGACATTTTAATGGACATTTCCAAAGAATGAATAGGACATAAAAAATGCAAACAAAAACAAAAGAACATGCTAGTAACTTCTTTTTGTGTTGACATGGCCAAGCATCTACATATTTTCACCTTTCTCTATGTGTGAACCACTCATCATCTGCAAAGTTTTTACACAAGTTTTATGTGCGGTGTTTTTTAGTCGTCGCAGCTCATAGATTGCAATTTCATAAAGGAATCTTCAGACTAGGGATCAGTTTAATTTTCAGTATGACACATATTTTAATTTGCACATAGTAGACATAAGTGGATAGATCCACAGAGGATAAAGTTTGATCCGAATTTCTGGAAATTCGCGGTTTAATGTGAGTTTCAACACTTTGCAAATCGATTCGCGTTTAACAAAAAAAACTTGTACAGAGGTAGTCAATACCAGGGCCATCACAGCTCAGTGGTTCCCAGAGGAGCACAAATTATACAGGGGAGTTGTTTTCCATCTCCAGAGTTACTGAGTAAGGCCATGGCCCCACTATCAGTATTTGGTCAGTATTCGGTCAGGATTTTTTCTCAGGACTGGGAACCAAGACCAGAAGAGGCTGATAAATACAGAATTGATGACTTGTTTCTATTATACCTTTTCTCTGATTGTTCCTCGCCTGGTTTTGGCAACGACTCCTGAGAAATAATACTGACCGAATACTGACCAAATACTGATAGTGGGGCTGTGCCCCAAGTCTCTCTCTCCAGTGTAAGCTCTTATGGTCAGCAGGTTCCTGTCTCTCTCATCTGTAGTTTGCAAGCTCTTATGGTCAGTGAGGTCCTCTCTCTGTTTCGCCTGTAAAATGTATACTCTTATGATTAGCTTGATCCTCTCCCTTTTTTCCTGAGTATTTACAAGCTTTCCAGTACTGAGACTCATTCAAAGTTATATGTCACTAATTAAATTTGGGGGGAAAATTTGCTGAAGTCAGCGAATTTGAATTTCAAAAGATCTCATCATCTTAAGTGCATAGGACAGTTTCAGCTGTTAATACAAGTAATTTATTTATTACTACTATTACTAAACATATTATAAAAATGACCACAAAAAAACTATAAAAATGAAAATTTCTTAACCTGTCGGTATCTTTGGTATTTAGAGCACCATGTGACCATTGTACAGTGGACCCTTGGAAATTGTGATTATATAATAATGATAATAATAATAATTGCAGAAGCTTATCTTATAGTTTTCTGAATGATAAAATTGCTAATTTTGGCTTTAAAGCAATTGGAGATGTGTGTAACTAGAGTTGCTGATTATGTGTCCACAAAAAATTCCAATATGCCTTCAAAATAAAGCTAATCAGAAGTCATTCTGTACGCAACAGTGGTGAGAAGAGCCGAGGACCAGCGGGCATTGTAGGTGACCAGAGAAATAAATGGTGAGGTGAATATTATTACTTATTAAGAAAAAAGAACTTATCACTGCATGTTACACCCACAAATGTAAGTCTATGTCCCTGGTGTAATGGGTGTTCTTGATTCATCGCTGGCCCCAAATAAAATCATGTAAAGTTTTCAGGAAAACTTTTTTGTTTTAAAAAAATGTAAATACAGTATATATATCTAAAATATAACGGGGGATGCGTGTATCTGTCTAAAGCCTTTATTGACTGTGTATGCGAGACGCGCAGTCTGGCTCCAGACAAATGCAGGCATCCAGCCATTACAGGTAAGAGGAGTGTATGGCGCCGGAGATCGTGGTATGCGTAGGCACTGAAAGCATACTGCGATCTCATACTTACATACTTACCTGGTCGGGAGGAGCGTTGCCGCGGTGCCATATACCAATAAAAATGTTCCCCACCCGAGCATAGAATGGGTTCAATAGATAGTGTATATGTATATATATATATATATATATATATATATACACGTGTATGTGTGTGTATCCCTAGAATGCGTGATGCCTGAAATATACACTTTCACATGACCCGAGCCTTTTAGGCCCCTGTGCAAATCATATGGAGGAACTCAAATAAATAACTTTTACAAGTTTATTTCAAAATTGCAAAGTAAGATATGAAAAATGCACAACATTGTAATTACAATTGTTTGCAGAAAACACCAAAAAAGTAAGTACATCAGCCTAATAGGCCCAGGTTACACATTCTATGTGATTAATCCTTTTAAATCATTTATCGATTTTTTTTTCAAATTTCAAACAAAGACATGAAAAACACACAAACAAGGGTATATACTGTAAATGTTGAGGTAAACTAGCTGCAGCTACATTTCTTTTCCAACTTTCCTTTTCCTTTTAAATTTTATTGATCTTCCGCACAATTTACATGTGTTATCTTTTCTGAAGAATGTTCTTTACATATATTTTCTCCACAAATGGTACAGTAACGCTCAGTTTTCCTGTCTTTGTTTGTTGGACAAATAAAACAACGCTTTTGTTTTCTTTCTCCTGGCTCTCGAATTGCTTGAAAATGGAATACGCCAAACCGTTTCATAGCTTCTCTAGTTTGCTTCGGCAAGCATTTTCTGTTGCTTCACTGCATCATGTGAGGCATTACAAGTTCATGGCAAAGAATTGGCGTTTACTGTCCTTCCTCCTAACATGGAAATCGGGATGAGTTTCAGTATAATGTAGGAATTAAGGGCTGATACATCAAGCATATTTGAAAAAAATACTACAGCCCAATGTTTTCTTTGCCTCTTGCATGAATGTTCTCCAACAATTTCATCCATCTTGTCCACACCTCCTTTAGTTTTATTATAGTGCAGGATGATTTCTGGTTTCTGTTTCCTGTCAATACTGGAATCATGATTCATGGTACTGAGTAATATAACGGATTTTTCCTTCTTCGCTTTGTAAGACACCATTGTTGCTTTGTTGCTGAAACCAAAGACACTATCATAAAGTGATCATTGTGGAATGTGCTTCATCACCGGAGGAATATCTCGTCAATTTGGCTTCATAGCACCAACAACTATGAGATCTTTTTCAAGCAAAAAATTGCCCAGTTCAACATTAGTAAAGTAACTGTCCATTGTAATGTTTCTACCAGAATTGTAAATTGGTACAGCAAGTTTTTTTACTACGTCAGAACTTAGGTCTTTCTGCACTGGAGCACCAACTTCTTTGACACAGTGGATAAGCCCATTCATCCCATAATAATTTGCAGAATCACATATCCAGAATATTTTTATTACATTATTGGCTGGTTTACTAGGCATATATTGAATGAACTTGCAATGTCCTCTGTGGGTTACAAGTTGCTCATCCACTGATACATTAGCACTAGGATTGTAGAGCTTGGTACAATTCTTGATAAAAATATTCCAGATTTAACTGATAAGTGCTAATTGATCTGTTTCCAACCTCGCAGGACGAGTTCTCTTATCATCAAATCGAAGGCTTCTCTGAATTTCCTCATATCTATCCACTGACATTGTTGCTTTGTAGTGTGGATCAGAAAGTGGGTCCAGAAATAATTCTCTGATAGGAACATCACAGGGTTTTTTACACTTTGCCAGAAGTATTAGTCCAATATAAGCAAACAAGACCTCTTTTGAGATATTTTGCCATATTTTTTTCCAGAAGCACTGTAATGGCCTTATAACGTTGAGAAGGAGGCAGTCTCCCTGCCCAGGATCACATGGCCATTACATCATCACAGGTTTTTCAACACACAGGCATGATCCATCACCCTCTCCAGCAACCCTGACTACAATAACACAGTAACTTGAGACACAATCACTGATGAGTACAAGATAAACAGTACTGGCCTAAAAGCCCCGGGGTCTGTAAATATGGGGTTTCCCTAAAAAAACATTGTTATACCAAAATGCCTATCACATAAAATTATATGAACAACTGGATGTTACCTACAATGACATACTTGGGGAATACCTAGTGTTTCAAAATTTTAACTAAAGTAAATTTGTAGAAAATAGCAAAAAAGTAAGCTACCAGGCCTAAAAGGCCTGGGATACGCATTCTAGGGATATATACAGTACAGACCAAAAGTTTGGACACACCTTCACATTTAAAGATTTTTCTGTATTTTCATGATTTTGAAAATTGTACATTCACACTGAAGGCATCAAAACTATGAATTAACACATGTGGAATTATATACTTAGCAAAAAAGTGTGAAACAACTGAATTATATGTCTTATATTCTAGGTTCTTCAAAGTCACCTTTTGCTTTGATGACTGCTTTGCACACTCTTGGCATTCTCTTGATGAGCGTCAAGAGGTAGTCACCGGAAAGGGTTTTCACTTCACAGGTGTGCCCTGTCAGGTTTAATAAGTGGGATTTCTTGCCTTATAAATGGGGTTCGGACCATCAGTTGTGTTGTGCAGAAGTCAGGTGGATACACAGCTGATAGTCCTACTGAATAGACTGTTAGAATTCGTATTATGGCAAGAAAAAAGCAGCTAAGTAAAGAAAAACAAGTGGCCATCATTACTTTAAGAAATGAAGGTCAGTCAGTCCGAAAAATTTGGCAAACTTTGAAAGTGTCCCCGAGTGCAGTTGCAAAAACCATGAAGCGCTACAAAGAAACTGGCTCACATGAGGACTGCCCCAGGAAAGAAAGACCAAGAGTCACCTCTGCTTCTGAGGATAAGATTATCCGAGTCACCAGCCTCAGAAATCGCAGGTTAACAGCAGCTCAGATTAGAGACCAGGTCAATGCCACACAGAGCTCTAGCAGCAGACACATCTCTACAACACCTGTTAAGAGGAGACTTTGTGCAGCAGGCCTTCATGGTAAAATAGCTGCTAGGAAACCACTGCTAAGGACAGGCAACAAGCAGAAGAGACTTGTTTGGGCTAAAGAACACAAGGAATGGACATTAGACCAGTGGAAATCGGTGCTTTGGTCTGAAGAGTTCAAATTTGAGATCTTTGGTTCCAACCACCGTGTCTTTGTGCGACGCAGAAAAGGTGAACGGATACCCTACATGCCTGGTTCCCACCATGAAGCATGGAGGAAGAGGTTTGATGGTGTGGGGGTGCTTTGCTCATGACACTGTTGGGGATTTATTCAAAATTAAAGGCATACTGAACCAGCATGGCTACCACAGCATCTTGCAGCGGCATGCTATTCTATCCGGTTTGCATTTAGTTGGACCATCATTTATTTTTCAACAGGACAATGACTCCAAACACACCTCCAGGCTGCGTTAGGGCTATTTGACCAAGACGGAGAGTGATGGGGTGCTACGCCAGATAACCTGGCCTCCACAGTCACCAGACCTGAACCCAATTGAGATGGTTTGGGGTGAGCTGGACCACAGAATGAAGACAAAAGGACCAACAAGTGCTAAGCATCTCTGGGAACTCTCAAGATTGTTGGAAGACCATTTACGGTGACTACCTCTTGAAGCTCATCAAGAGAATGCCAAGAGTGTGCAAAGCTGTCATCAAAGCAAAAGGTGGCTACTTTGAAGAACCTAGAATATAAGACATATTTTCAGTTGTTTCACACTTTTTTGTTAAGTATATAATTCACAGTTTTGATGCCTTCAGTGTGAAAGTACAATTTTCATAGTCATGAAAATACAGAAAACACTTTAAATGAGAAGGTGGGTCCAAACTTTTGGTCTGTACTGTATATATATGTATATATTTGTTATATAGATAGATGGATATACAGATAGATAGATACATACATGAATACAGAAATATATTTACATAGATATAAATATGTGAGTGAGATATATATTTGGTGTTTTGATTGTGTTGCTTACTGTACATGTAATTTATTATTAAATGAAATAATTTTTGAGAAAAAATGGCGTAGGGTCCCCTTAAATTTTAATAACCAGCAGAGGGAAAGCAAACAGCTGTGGGCTGATGTTTGTAGCCAGGGAACTGGGTAATACCCATGGGGGTTCCCAGGCTATTAATATCAGCTCTCAGCTGTATATTTAACCTTTACTGGTTATTCAAATGAGAGATCCCCCAAAAAATTATGTGTGGGGTCCCCCTATTTTAACAATCAGAAAAGGCTAGACAGACAGCTGGCGACTGATATTAATAGCCTAGGAAGAGGCTCTCAGCCGCCCCTGAAAAGGTGCATCCATAATATGTGCCAATTCTGGCGCTTAACCTCTGTAATGCACACGCCCGAACTGACTGGCGTGTGCATGTTTATGTAGTGATTCCACTGAACCATGAACCGGAGAGTGCCTGGAGGGGCATAACTAAGTATCTGCCCGATCCGACCAAGGTCGCACGACGGCATACGACGCCAGTGCACCAGGGAGGAACCGAGCAGAGGAACCAGGGTTTACTCCAGGTCAGACTCCGGACACGGCTGTTGACCCACACCGGAGAATACAGGAACAGGCAGACTAGAGCGCAGGCTGGGTAGGGTCCAGTACAGACTGGGAGACAAATTCGAAACCGCAGACGCGGTGGACAGGGCCGAGCAAAGCGAAACCGCAGACGCAGCGGACAGAGCTGAGCAAAGCGAAAACCGCAGATGCGGCGGACAGAGCTGAGCAAAGCGAAAACCGCAGATGCGGCGGACAGAGCTGAGCAAAGCTAAAACCGCAGATGCGGCGGACAGAGCTGAGCAAAGCGAAAACCGCAGATGCGGCGGACAGAGCTGAGCAAAGCGAAAACCGCAGATGCGGCGGACAGAGCTGAGCAAAGCGAAAACCGCAGACGCGGCGGACAGAGCTGAGCAAAGCAAAAACCGCAGACGCGGCGGACAGAGCTGAGCAAAGCGAAAACCACAGATGCGGCGGACGGAGCTGAGCAAAGCGAAAACCGCAGATGCGGTGGACGGAGCTGAGCAAAGCGAAAACCGCAGACGCGGCGGACAGAGCTGAGCAAAGCGAAAACCGCAGACGCGGCGGACAGAGCTGAGCAAAGCGAAAACCGCAGACGCGGTGGACAGAGCTGAGCAAAGCGAAAACCGCAGACGCAGAGGGAACAGGACTCTGTTCACACGGAACAGACTAGAAGGGAAAGGCAGAACCAGATACCCACAGGGTACTTCCAGAGAAGTAGCGAGTGGACCACAAACTCACAAACGGAAGTACAGTGACAACGAGCAGGAGTTAGGTACGAGTTCAGACTCTGCAGAAAAAGGAAAGGAACGGACATAGAGAAAAAACAGGTAAAAGATAGGAGAGAGTTCAGACTGGAACTGAGTGTACGGAGGAGACCGACACTGCAGCGGGATACAGGAGCGGGTCTGGGAATACGGCCCCCAGAGAGGCGGGACGAACAGGCAAGGAGCGTGTTCAGACTGGCCTGGAAATACAGCCTCCAGGAAGGCGGAACAAACAGGTAAGGAACGAGTACAGACTGCAGGTTAAGATACACAGATAGGACACAGTACAGACATGGGAACAGATACTGCAAGACAGGTAACATAGACAGGACCTGGCATGTCAGAGACAAAAGCCAACTGACAGGGCAAGATGCTCAGGCATGGGTTAATTGGAGCAGCTGTTTTAAATACCAGGTGACAGACAGCAATAGGCTGAGGACGCACAAGGGGTGTGCCTGCAGCAGGTACAAAAAGCAGGAAGTGATCGGGCGCCGCCCTTAAGCAGCTGACACAGAGGCAAACAGACAGCATGGAGGGAAGCCAGAGAGACATTCTGGACTGGAGATCAAGTGCGCTCTCTTGCACAGTGGGAGATGGACCACTATGCAAGGACGCCGCCAGGTATGTTACAGTACCCCCCCCCCTTTACGCCCCCTCTTCTTCAGGCCTGCCAGAATGTTCCGCAGGGAATTCGAGGGCCAATCCTTCACTTCAAGGAGATCACTTCCACTGTCCACTGGAGAAACTGGTCTCATCTGGTTAGCTAGGATGCTACCTCCTATCCAGCCATCCTCAGCAACAGACAAAAAGGGTGGAGTACCAGGAACAGAACACAGGGAAGTCTCTCTCCACTTATTATCAGGTAGCACCCCAGAGGGTTCAGGAGACAACTGGAAGTCCTCCGCCGGGTTGGAGGGGTGCAGAGACTCGGGGGTAACCTCTGCTTCGGGGTACATCTTGTCAAGCTCACAGGATGAAATGGGCGAGGTATCAGGTACAAGGTGTAGAAAAGTCCCTGTTACCTTGTTATCTGGTGGTACCCAGGAGGATTCAGGAAACAACTGGGGATCCTCCGCCGGGTCAGAATAGTGCAGAGACTCGGGGGTAACCTCTGCTTCGGAGTACACTAGGTCGGACTCGCTAGATGAAGCGGGCGAGGCATCAGGTACCGAGTATAGAAAAGTACCTGTCCATTCGTTATCAGGTAGCACCCCGAAGGGTTCAGGAGACAACTGGAGCTCCTCCGCCTGGTTGGAGGGGTGTAGAGACTCAGGGATAACCTCCGCTTCGGAGTACACTAAGTCGGACTCACTGGAAGAAGTGGCCGAGGTAACAGGTACCGAGTATAGGAAAGTCTCTGTCCATTCGCTATCAGGTAGCACCCTGAAGGGTTCAAGAGACAACTGGAGGTCCTCCGCCTGGTCGGAGGGGTGTAGAGACTCGGGGATAACCTCTGCTTCGGAGTACACTAGGTCGGACTCACTGGAAGAAGCGGCCGAGGTAACAGGTACCGAGTATAGGAAAGTCTCTGTCCATTCGCTATCAGGTAGCACCCCGAAGGGTTAAGGAGACAACTGGAGGTCCTCCGCCTGGTCGGAGGGGTGTAGAGACACGGGGATAACCTCTGCTTCGAGGTACATCTTGTCAAATTCACAGGAAGAAATAGACGGGTTATCAGGTACAGGGTGAGAAAAAGTCACTGTCTCTTTGTTATCTGGTGGTACCCCGGAGGAGTCAGGAAGCAACTGGAGGTCCTCTGCCGGGTCAGAAGAGTGCAGAGGCTCGAGGAAAACATCTGCTTCAGAGTACACTAGGTCGGACTCACTGGACGAAGCAGACGAGGTATCGGGTACCGAGTATTGGAAAGTCTCTGTCCATTCACCACCAGGTGGCACCCCGAAGGGTTATGGAGACAACTGGAGGTCCTCCGCCTGGTCAGAGGGGTGTAGAGACTCATTGGTAACCTCTGCTTCAGAGTACACTAGGTCGGACTCACTGGACGAAGCAAGCGAGGTATCAGATCCAGGATATAGGAAAGTCTCTGTCCATTCACCACCAGGTGGCACCCCGAAGGGTTTTGGAGACAACTGGAGGTCCTCCGCCTGGTCGGAGGGGTGTAGAGACTCGGGAGTAACCTCTGCTTCGGAGTACACTAGGTGGGACTCACTGGACGAAGCGAGCAAGGTATCAGGTACAGAGTATAGGAGCGTCTCTGTCCTTTCGCTACCAGGTAGCACCCCGAAGGGCTCAGGAGACAACTGGAGGTCCTCCGCCAGGTCGGAGGGGTGAAGAGACTCATGGGTAACCTCTGCTTCAGAGTATACTAGGTCGGACTCACTGGATGAAGCAGCCGAGGTATCAGGTACCGAGTATAGGAAAGTCTCTGTCCATTCGCTACTAGGTAGCACCCCAAAGGGTTCAGGAGACAACTGGAGATCCTCCGCCTGATCGGAGGGGTGTAGAGACTCAGGGGTAACCTCTGCTTCGGAGAACACTAGGTCGGACGCACTGGACGAAGCGGGCGAGGTATCAGGTGCAGGGTATAGGGAAGTCTCTCTGCAATTGTCCTCAAGTGGTATCCCGGGGAATTCAGGAGGCAACAGGGGGTCCTCCGGTGTGAATTCTGGGTGGGCAGCAGTCTCTTCGGACAGGAGAACTGGTGCACTACCCACGCATATTACCCGTTGGGGCTTCTCCAGGATACAGGGAGATGAAGCTTCAGTAGGGACTTCAAGGTTGGGGTCAGGAGGTCTCAGGGAGGACAGACCCTGGCGTGACGGCTTGACTCTACGTCTAGCACGTCTGGACTGCCTCTTGAGGTTGGGAGAAGTATTCCGGAGAGTGTAGTCACCCTGTGTGGATTCTGGGTGGGCAGTAGTCTCATTGGGCTGGAGGACTATTGCGCTACCCACACACGTTACCCATCGGGGCTGCTCCGGGATACTGGGAAGTGAAGCTTCAGCAGGAGCCTCCGGGTTAGGATCATCGAAGACCATTAGAAAGGCCACCAGGAAGGCCATTATGTCTAGGACGATAGGATCCTGTGCGTCCCACAGGGGAATGATCCAATTCAAGGCATCACCCGCTAGGTAAGACATCATGAATCCCACCTTAACCCCATCTGTGGGAAAACATAGAGGGTAGAACTTGAAGTGTAGCATGCATTGCTCCACAAATGCACAACTCTGTCTTGGATCCCCATAGTAACGTGGCGGATCCGCAGGAACGAGAGCTGATAGATCCATCTGGACGGGTGCGTAATTTGCCTGGAACTCAGCTAAGGAAAAAAAATGTATTTATTTATTTTTAATGCACGTATTCGCTGGAAAACATCTCAGAGAGCGAAGGCCGTGGGGCTCAACGGGAACCATGGCCTGAGCATGCTGTAATGCACACGCCCGAACTGACTGGCGTGTGCATGTTTATGTAGTGATTCCACTGTGCCATGAACCGGAGAGTGCCTGGAGGGGCATAACTAAGTATCTGCCCGATCCGACCAAGGTCGCACGACGGCATACGACGCCAGTGCACCAGGGAGGAACCGAGCAGAGGAACCAGGGTCTACTCCAGGTCAGACTCCGGACACGGCTGTTGACCCACACCGGAGAATACAGGAACAGGCAGACTAGAGCGCAGGCTGGGTAGGGTCCAGTACAGACTGGGAGACAAATTCGAAACCGCAGACGCGGTGGACAGGGCCGAGCAAAGCGAAACCGCAGACGCGGCGGACAGAGCTGAGCAAAGCGAAAACCGCACACGCGGCGGACAGAGCTGGGCAAAGCGAAAACCGCAGATGCGGCGGACAGATCTGAGCAAAGCGAAAACCGCAGACGCGGCGGACAGAGCTGAGCAAAGCGAAAACCGCAGACGCGGCGGACAGAGCTGAGCAAAGCGAAAACCGCAGATGCGGCGGACAGAGCTGAGCAAAGCGAAAACCGCAGATGCGGCGGACAGAGCTGAGCAAAGCGAAAACCGCAGACGCGGCGGACAGAGCTGAGCAAAGCGAAAACCGCAGACGCGACGGACAGAGCTGAGCAAAGCGAAAACCGCAGATGCGGCGGACAGAGCTGAGCAAAGCGAAAACCGCAGATGCGGCGGACAGAGCTGAGCAAAGCGAAAACCGCAGACGCGGCGGACGGAGCTGAGCAAAGCGAAAACCGCAGACGCGGTGGACGGAGCTGAGCAAAGCGAAAACCGCAGACGCGGTGGACAGAGCTGAGCAAAGCGAAAACCGCAAACGTGGCGGACAGAGCTGAGCAAAGCGAAAACCGCAGACGCGGCGGACAGAGCTGAGCAAAGCGAAAACCGCAGACGCGGCGGACAGAGCTGAGCAAAGCGAAAACCGCAGACGCGGTGGACAGAGCTGAGCAAAGCGAAAACCGCAGACGCGGTGGACAGAGCTGAGCAAAGCGAAAACCGCAGACGCAGAGGGAACAGGACTCTGTTCACACGGAACAGACTAGAAGGGAAAGGCAGAACCAGATACCCACAGGGTACTTGCAGAGAAGTAGCGAGTGGACCACAAACTCACAAACGGAAGTACAGTGACAACGAGCAGGAGTTAGGTACGAGTTCAGACTCTGCAGAAAAAGGAAAGGAACGGACATAGAGAAAAAACAGGTAAAAGATAGGAGAGAGTTCAGACTGGAACTGAGTGTACGGAGGTGACCGACACTGCAGCGGGATACAGGAGCGGGTCTGGGAATACGGCCCCCAGAGAGGCGGGACGAACAGGCAAGGAGCGTGTTCAGACTGGCCTGGAAATACAGCCTCCAGGAAGGCGGAACAAGCAGGCAAGGAACGAGTACAGACTGCAGGTTAAGATACACAGATAGGACACAGTTCAGACATGGGAACAGATACTGCAAGACAGGTAACATAGACAGGACCTGGCATGTCAGAGACAAAAGCCAACTGACAGGGCAAGATGCTCAGGCATGGGTTAATTGGAGCAGCTGTTTTAAATACCAGGTGACAGACAGCAATAGGCTGAGGATGCACAAGGGGTGTGCCTGCAGCAGGTACAAAAAGCAGGAAGTGATCGGGCGCCGCCCTTAAGCAGCTGACACAGAGGCAAACAGACAGCATGGAGGGAAGCCAGAGAGACATTCTGGACTGGAGATCAAGTGCGCTCTCTTGCACAGTGGGAGATGGACCACTATGCAAGGACGCCGCCAGGTATGTTACAACCTCCACTCTTCCCACTTGCCCTATTGCAGTGGTAAGTGGGGTAAAACGGTTGGGGTTGATGTCTGCTTTGAATTGGCAGCTGACATGATGTCCAAGAGTTAGTAATGAAGTGGCATCTATAAAATGCCCCCATTACTAACCCCTTAGTAAAAGTTTGTAAATAAAGACACAGCATGTAAAAAATCCTTTATTTGAAATAAAAGTCCTCACGGTTTTACTCATTTATTTAGGAATAAAAAAACTGTTATTCTCACCTAAAACCTAATCCCTGAAGCCATTGTCCCCTGTAAAAAAACAGAAAATAAAAAAGAAAATTTATACTCACCTATTGTTACGGGTCTGGGTGGTGGAACCTCTGCTCTGCGGTGCAAGGAGGGACCAGAGGGGCGTAACTAAGTGCCTACTCGGACCGGCCCAGGTCAGACGGCAGCTCAGTCAACTCTGTGAACCCATGAGGGACCGGGCAGGTGGACCAGGTGCCACTCTGTGACCGACCTTGTGTGAGAGCAGGTGCCTCCCACTGGTCAGATGACAGGAGCTGACCGGTACAGCGGATGAGAACGGCAGAAAGGCTGACGGGTGGTCCGGGTAGATAAGCAGGCTGGTATGGCAGATAGCCAGACAGGTGCTCCCGGTAGGCAAGCAGGTGGGCACGGCAGGTAACTGGCAGAGACAAGTGCTCTGGGTAGGCAAGCAGGCGGGCCCGGCAAATAACTGGCAGGTGCTCTGGGAAGACAGACTGGCAGGCATGGCAGGTTACAGGCAGGTGCTCCAGGTAGGCTCGCTGGCGGGCACAACAGGTAACTGGTGCTCAAGGTAAGCAGGCTGGCGGGCACGACTGTAGACAGACTGGAGGACAGAACTGTTAGACAGGCTGGCGGGCTGGACTGACAGACAGACTGGCAGGCAGGACTGACAGGCAGTGGGACCTGAGGGCTGGAGCAAGTGTTAGCACACAGAAAAAAAACCTTACATAGGCACCTCCATTTTGGAGGAGGTGCCTTATATAGGAGAAGTCCTCCAGCCATTGGCCAGGGACTCTATAGAATGGCACGTGATGCCCCTTTAAGAGGGAGGGAGCGCGCACGCCCTAAGCACAGTGCCCGGGAAGCTGCGCGCGGTGCGCGCCACAGCAGCAGGAAGGCAGGAAAATGCCCGCCCTGGACCGCGGCAGTGAGGGGAACGGCATCTCTGCCCAGCAGGAGGCAGAGGCGCCAATGCTACAGTACTCCCCCCCTTTACGCCCCCTCTTCTTTAGGCCCGTGAGAAATTTTTTAAGAAGATGGGGGGCATGAATGTTCTCCCTGGGATCCCAAGACCTCTCCTCAGGGCCAAACCCCTTCCAATCCACAAGAAAGAAAGTCTTTCCTCTTACCCTCTTGGTTGCCAAAATGTTCTCTACCTCAAAGATGTCCTCAGCGGAGACTGGAGCTGGAGCGGTACCTGGATCGTCAGAGAAAGAATTAAGGAGAACAGGTTTGAGGAGGGATACATGGAAGAAGTTGGGAATCCATAAGGTGAACAGGAGTTTCATCTTGTAAGCTACGGGATTGATTTGATTCAGAACCTCGAATGGACCGATGAACCGTGGACCCAACTTATAGGAAGGTATCTTGAGACGAACATGTTTGGAGGAAAGCCAGACCTTGTCTCCTGGATGGAATTGAGGCGAATCCAGACATCTCTTATCAGCATGTCTCTTCATCCGCTCGGAGGACTGAAGAAGTGCAAATCTAGTGTCTTCCCAAATAGCCGAAAATTCGCTGACAAGAGACTCAGCGGCAGGATTGTCCACTGAAGAGGAGACGGGAAATGGAATCCAGGGGTGTTGACCGTAGACCACAAAGAATTGGGATTTAGAAGAAGACTGGCTCTCATGGTTGCTATAGGAGAACTCGGCCCAGGGCAGGAGCTCAACCCAATCGTTATGGTGAGCGTTGACAAAGTGCCGAAGAAAGCACGTAAGGATCTGGTTAATATGTTCCACTTGACCATTGGATTGAGGATGATAAGCAGAGGAGAAATCCAAGGAGACATCCAGCAGCTTGCACGTAGCTCTCCAGAAGAGTGAAGTGAACTGAACCCCGCGATCAGACACAATGTGGAGGGGTAGGCAGTGAAGACGAAAGATGTGATGGATGAAGTCCTTAGCCAGCACAGATGAAGACAGAAGACCAGGCAGAGGGATGAAGTGGGCCATTTTAGAAAAGCGGTCAGCGACCACCCAAATGACAGTATAACCGGCAGAAACAGGGAGATCCGTGATGAAGTCCATTGCAATGTGTTGCCACAGAGCGGAAGGCACGGGAAGAGGAAGGAGACGGCCGGATGGAAGGTGCCTGGGAACCTTGTTACAGGCTCAAGAGGAACAAGCCGGGACAAAGTCCGCAACATCCTTGCGCAGGGAAGGCCACCAGTAATGTCGGGCAATGAGCAAAAAGGTCTTCCTCTGGCCAGCATGACCGGCTAGTTTGGATGAATGGCCCCAGAGTAGAACCTTCTTTTGATCCGGAACCGTTACAAAGGTCTTACCGGGTGGAATATGAGACAGGTCAAACGGAGCCACAGTCATTACTTTGGAGGGGTCAATGATATGTAGAGGCTCCTCCTCCTGGTCGGAAGACAGGAATGAGCGGGATAAAGCATCAGCCTTAATGTTCTTGTCTGCCGGGCAGTAATGCAGAGTGAAGCAGAATCGGGCAAAGAATAGAGACCACCTGGCCTGACGTGGATTTAGTCTTTGGGTGTTCTCTAAATAAGCGAGGTTTTTGTGGTCAGTGTAGATGACCACCAGGTGCAGAGCCCCCTGCAAAAAGTAGCGCCACTCCTCCCGCGCTAATTTGATGGCCAACAGCTCACAATCTCCTATGGAGTAGGATGAGGAGAAGAGCTTGGAGAAGAAGCCGCAGGTTACCATTTTCCCGGACGGGGATTTCTGGGTGAGCACCGCTCCGGCTCCGGAGGAGGATGCATCAACCTCCAGGAAGAACTACTTCTTGAAATCCGGACAGTGTAGCACAGGAGCGGAGGAGAAGGCTTGTTTTAGGGAGACAAAGGCCTCCTCCACTTCGGAAGTTCATTCCCTGGCATTTTCTCTTTTACGGGTGAGCGCGGAGATTGGAGCAGTCCGGGAGGAGAAATGAGGAATGAAGAGGCGGTATTAGTTTGCGAAGCCCAGGAATCTCTGAATTGCCTTCAACCCCTCCGGTCGGGGTCACTATAAGATGGCAAAGATCTTCTCGGGATCCATCCGCAGACCCGTCTCGGAGATAATATTGCCCAGGAATGGTAGGGAGGTCTGCTCAAAGAGGCATTTCTCAAATTTAGCGTATAGGCGATTCTACCGGAGCCTTAACAGAACCTGATGAACATCCCTCCAGTGTGAGGGCAGATCCGGAGAGAACACCAAGATATCGTCCAGGTACACCACCACGCAAGAATACAGGAGATCAAGGAAGATGTCATTACCCAGCTCCTGGAAGACGGCTGGAGCATTACAGAGACCAAAGGGCACTGTGGTATTCGTAGTGACCGTCCCGGGTGTTGAATGTCGTCTTCCACTCATCTCCCTGGCAGATCCGGACTAAATTGTATGCCCCACAAAGATCGAGCTTGGTGAAGATCTTCGCGCCTTTAAGGCGGTCGAACAGCTCCGAGGTGAGAGGCAGGGGGTACTTATTTTTGATGGTAACCTGGTTAAGGTCCCTGTAATCGATACAGGGACATAGAGAGCCATCTTTCTTCTTGACGAAGAAGAACCCTGCTCCAGCCGGATAGGTGGATTTCTGGATAAATCCCCTAGCAAGATTCTCTTCTATGTACTCAGACATGGCCCGAGTCTCAGCCAGCAACAAGGGGTAGACACGCCTGCGGGGAGGAGAAGAACCAGGTACCAGGTTGATGGCGCAATCATACTGCCTATGAGGTGGTAGTGTCTCTGCTTCCTTGTTGTCTAAGACGTCCACATAGGACCAGTAAGGTGCCGGCAGACCAGGTAGATTAGTCGGAATAGATGGGGGTTGAGCTGGACGAACAGGAATCAGACAAGACTCATGGCATTCCTGACCCCAACGGAGCACTTCACCAGATCTCCAATTCAGGATGGGTTCATGTCTTTGTAACCAGGGTAGACCAAGCAAGAGGGAGTGAGAGAGACAGGAGAGCACATGTAAGGAGATCTTCTCTGAGTGCCGCATTCCCACCTGAAGGGTCACAGGATCTGTGACGAGCAAGATGATCTCCGGAAGAAACCTGCCATCCACGGAGGCAACCGCCAATGGTTCAGCCAGACGTACGGTAGGAATCTGATACCGCTCCACAACAGCCTGTTGAATGAGATTCCCAGGGGCTCCGGAATCCAGATGGGCAGTCTCAAAGAAGCGGGTCCCAACACTGGAAATAGAAACAGACAAAGTCAAGGACGGAGAGGATTTACTCTTGCCTAGGACGACCTCTCCGAGCGGTCCTAGACACTGGAGTTTCCCGACCTCACCGGGCAGGAACAGATCAGATGCTCTTTACTGCCACAGTAGAAGCAACCCCCCTAGGCTTGGTGCGTCTCCAGGCGAGACTTGCCCATCTTGGTTTGGTCAATTTGCATAGGCTCAGGTAAACATGTCCGGGGAATTGCTGGTTGCAAGGCTGGCCTTTGGAATACAGGAGCGAGAAGCAGAAATCTTCTCTCCCGGGTAGTCTTCTTAGCACGTTTCAGAAAACGGATGTCAATCCGGGTAGCTTATGACACCACGTTGTCCAGGGTGGAAGGGATGTCACGACCGGCTAGCTCATCCTTGATCCGTCCAGAAATACCCTCCCAGAAGGTGGACACCAGGCATTAGGTGTTAAAATTAGTATAACTGTGTTTTTTATTTCAATATTTATTTTTTTTCTTACATCAAGCACAGGTGCCGGCTAATGACTACTCCCATCTGATTTTGCTGTTATTAGTTGCAGCAGTCGTAGGCTGATGGGAGTAATACTCTAATCATGTAACGCCTATGACCAGTGGTAAGCTTTTTACTGCTGGTCACAGCTGCGGGCTCATGCTGACATCTGCATGATCCCGCAGCACTCGGACCAGCGGTAACAATCTTACCGCTGATCAGAGTCCATGTTTCCCGCGTTGTCATGCACGGGGTCCGTGCTCAAACAATAGGTGTTTGGTATGGACTCCGAACTTTACTACTCAATACGAAGAAGACAAAGATATTGACTACTGCCAGATATGACCGGGACACATTGGAGATAGACAGTGAGGAACTGGAAGTTGTAAAGGACCTCAACTGGAATTTGTACAGTTGGAAAGAACTTCAACCTACTGGGATCAATGATCACTCAAGATGCAGCGACGAAACCGGAAGTCAATATGAGAATAGCTATGGGCAAATCAACAATGAAGTCACTGGACAAGGTTCTCAAATTGAGGAACATTTCATTGGTGATGAAGACAAGGTCTATACATTGTTTGGTCTTTTCTGTGGTAACATAAGTAGTAAGAGCACCCACCTCTCGTCAACACGCCCACTTCCGTTTTTTTGACAGGAGCCCCGCCCCTTTTTGGCACCTGCCCCACCTCAACTTCCTGTCTAAACCCCTTCCCTCTCCACCCCATTCTCCGCCCACTCTCCGCCCTTATGTGTGTCAATACCTGTTACGTCAGTTCCGTCCCCGCCCCCGAAAGCAAACCCTTTCCGCCCCTATGTGTGTCAATATCTGTTACGTCAGTTCCGTCCCCACCCCGGAAGCAGCCCTTGTTCAGCCTCTGTTACGTCCCCCATGACCGCCCACATGCCCTTCACCCAAGGTTGCAGGTTAATGTGTAAGTGCCATATGTAAGAAAAACATGTCAAGACATGTTTTTGTGAGAAAAGGCAGCCCCAGGATCCATAGGGTTAGCATTCTGTAGTGTTCATAATAATGACTTAATAAAAGTGTTTTAAAAAAAATATACATTTATTGTAGACTAGCTTTTACCCGCGGCTTCGCTCGCGTGGAATTTGGTCTGCCACATTAAGTTTTGTGACAGATCATTTTAATAGTAAAAAAAAATAATCTTAATAGTAAAAAAAAATAATCTTAAGAGTAAAAAAAAATAATCTTATTTAGTTACTCGTACATCCAAAATTTCAGATGTCTAACTTCAAAACTGACGGATTCCATACAATCTTTGAACCCCTATAATATGAAGAGGGAAACTCTTGAGGGTGGAATTATCAAAATTCCTTTCTTAGTGCTCATTTAAGCTATAATAGAACCTATCTGCAAATTTCAAGATGCTAAGTTCAGTGGTTTCGGCTGTGCGTTGACCGCTAGGTGTGTCAGTCAATCACATTTACAGTTTTATATAATCTTCACCTGTATGGTGTGTTTATAAAAAGTAGCCCTATGTCCTTCCCCAGGCTTGAAATTATCCATATCAAATTTCATCACAAACGGATTACTAAACACTGATTAATAAACAGGACGGACTGAAGTTACTTGCGTTTAATATTGTTCGTGTTAGTAAAGAATTAGTATGTAATTGGAATAATGGACATCTGCAGGTAATTTATCTATGTGTTTTTACTGCAATATACTCCTGTAAACTATGTTATTTGATTTCTTTCGTTCAGCGAAAATATGTAGATTTTGCGATTTAGAAACACGTGAGCAAGCTACGTATAGCTGACCGCGGGAAAAACAGGGCGTGCCTAAATGTATCCCCGCTACCTTCAAAGTTTGCCCTTGCGATTTATTGATGGTCATTGAAAATGCAACTTTAAGTGGGAACTGCAAACGTTTGAAATTAAAGGGTAAGTTATTGGGTATTATTGGGATGCGTGGTATAAGAATATTTTCACCCTTAGCTTCTCCAGTTAAAATTGTGGCCTTTACAATGTGCCTGCCTAGTTCAGTGACTCACAATCTAGTGCCATTACATAATCTCGGGGCGTCCAAGTTGCGCATTAACAAAACGGGTATACCGACCTTTAGTTCGAGCTTATGAGATGGGACCCCGGATAGCTCCAAAGAGTTATGAAACTCCATGGGGTAGCTTGTACAGTCTTCAGATGACATGACTGTGTCGATGGAGTTGTAGGTTGTTGCATCGCTGGTTACTTGGTCCAAGATAATTTTATTGATTTTCGCAACTGTTCCATTTCTTGGTGCTAGTATAGTTCTTTTACATAGCCAATTTTCATCGTGGATGTTTTGTTGCAAATTTGGAAAAACTTGAGCAATAAGTGCGTCTTCCGAATCCACAACATGACAAAATTGGTTAGTGAATAGAACCATACCTTCTTCGTCAGTTTCGATTCGACCTTCACCGATCTCGAGCAGTTTCTCAGCGTACGCGCCCGACTCTAGATCACTGAATAACTGGACACGCATGTTGGTGGTGAGATGCAGCTTTTCAACTTTGGTCCATAAATATGAGGATTTCAGACATGCGTTAATTTCGTCTGCTGCAGTGCCTCGCTCGATGACAGGCAAAGTTGGCCTAAAGTCCCCAGCCAATAAAACAACCACACCACCCATTATTGTTTGTTTACTGTATAAGTCTTGTAGACAACGATCAAGAGCTTCGATGGCGCGTTTGTGTGACATTGTGCACTCGTCCCACACGATTAGTTTGCACTGTTGCAACAGGAGGCCACGGGCGCTGCTCTTGCTGATATTACACGATGTGGTTTCTTCGTTCACCAGATTAAGAGGTAATTTAAAGACTGAATGTGCCATCCGTCCACCGCTTAGCAATGTTGCAGCAATTCCAGAGGAAACCACAGCTAATGCAACGTTATGACCGCTACGAATTTTTGCTAAAAGTAAATTAAGCAAGAAAGTTTTTCCTGTACCACCCGGGGCATCAAGGAAAAAAAGTCCGCCTTCACCATTCTCAACTCGTCCTACTATTTTGTGATAAATCTCTCTTTGATCAGGTAGCAAACGTGGCTCAGTTTCGCAAACGTGAGCGTCTAACTGGTTGGTATCATAGCTTAGCTCTTTTATCAACTCGTTCGACAGCTCTCCTCTACGCCGCCGTGAGGGTAGACCAAAATCGGACAATTTCTTTCCAGAAATTATTAATATTTTGTCCTCGATAAGCCCCAACGCCTCATTGAAACAGGGATCATCGTTAACGTGATCCATTCTTTCAAATCTGTGCATGATATCCTCTGATAACGCAGTTTTATACTTGTGCCAGAGTTGTAGAGGATTGGATAAACCGCAAGTGCATATCAATATGGCAAACAGCTCTCTTATTTGCGCCGGGGAGCGACATAGCACGGCCTCTTCTAAGGTGGTATCCCAGTGGTTATCATCTTCCAACAACCCCATCTTCTCACACACCTGCCGAAAAGTTGCAAGTTCTTGACCTTCAAATGTTTTTAAATCCGAGAAGTTGGTTGGACCCCTTATTACATTCAGCAGCATACGTAAGCAATAACATTCAAAATTGCTAACGTGCACCGTGTAAATGTGACCTAGAGCGTCTCCTGCCTTCACACCTGGCCAGCCATCGACAGGTGTTCCTTGTAAACGACGTTTCCATTGCTTCCGTGCCACATTCCAAGTTTAGTAGCGAGGCACGTCAATGTAAAGTAATGTTTTTGCAAACGTATCACTTTGGCACAACAGGAAAAATGCAGTTAGTGTAGTTTTAGGTGGTGCTTCTAATCTCTCTCTAAAATTATTTTCCGTAAAGTAAACCCTCTCGCCATTGGGTAAATGAATCGCGAGATGAGTGACGGTTGGGTGTCTCTCGTGCAGAGGCAGACCTAAGATCCGCCACGCTGCTTCGTTACTACTAACATATTGGCCGGTTCTAAAGGTCTGCACCTCATCTTTTGGGTCAATGTTAACATTCCCTTGCTGGCGGATGTTAAAAATAGCCTGGTCGCTACCCTTATTAATATATTTACAAATATATTTTATCGCCTGTACCGTATTACAGAACTCTACATTTAAATGAGAATTAAAAATTTTTGATAAGAGTGGAGAATATGGGACCACCCAGCTATTGTCCACCAATATTTCCTGTGTTCCTCTATGGGTTTTTATTATCGTCGTGCGTCCACCATTCTCTGGTGCTCTGCACCTGTACAAAGGATAACCTTTGTCATTGGTTTGAGTATCTTTTAAAAGCTTCCTCGGATATTTTTTGGTACATTTTCCTTCCTTCATGCATGGCGATGAAGAATTGAATGTACCACATGGCCCGTGAATCATATTCTTTGTCACTGTATCATAGAGCTTTTGATCGGTTTCTGGGTTTGGTATCTCAGCACATATGATTTCGTCAATTTGGTTCGGATGCAATTTTTCCTTTAACCACAGCAGTAAGTGCACATGAGGCAAACCTCGCTTTTGCCACTCGATCGAGTACATGAAGCATTGCATATCACCAAATATGTTACCTTTTGTAAGTAGAGCTACCAACTTCTGTACTTTTATTCTAAATACTCGAGCTGTTAAGTCATGTCTGTCCGTTGAATTTTGACCAGCCATAAGCTCTTTGGTGATTTCTGGCCAAGTGGGGTTGCAAGTCATTGTAATAAATAAATCAGGCCTCCCATAATTACGTACGTATGTGAACGCATCTTGTGTGTATTCGTGTAGGTATCTCGGGCTATTTACAAATGATGACGGGAGAATCACCATCTGACCTATGTTATTTGGATCCAAATCTGCCTCATTTCTTATTGCATCTTGCAAGTGAATATAATTTTCTGCGCGCAGTTTTTTTTTATTTAAAGAAATGAACCTTAAGCGCTCACTTTCCATCTTTGCATACATGTCAACCAGAAACTGATGAAGTAGGAGCCTACACTTAAGCATCAAATTAAAATCGCTGCGACGGACCATCAAGTGAAAGGCATAAAAATCTTTGCAGGACACCTTTTTGCTTGGCATTGCTTGTTTGGTAATTGGATTTATCTGAGGAATATCAATGCTGTACCCCTCTAGTCCTTTCCAAAAAATTATTGGGTACTCGAGAGCGTCATAGAATCTATGTGTATCGGGAACCCTAGTGAGCATGCCATCGCGCGGCTGCACAATGATGTCCTGAGACATAGTTTGTTCGCTACTGACTATTACAGCAGCTATTTCATTTGTAGTAGGGGCATTGAATCGTCTCTCATGTTGACCACATGGTACACGGTCTGGGTGAATCACTACTTTGAAATGATCGTCATTGATCATTCTGTCTCTAGCCGTTTTAAATTCATGCACCAAAATGTTGTGGTCGTGAAGTACTCGTTGTAATTTTTTAACTATGTTTCTATCTACGCTTTGCACGCACTCAGTACGCCTGTTGATTTGTTCTTCTTCGTCACCTATGAAATAAACTTGTAAAAATTGTGGTTGCGAAATGGACGTAGGAATTAAAGACCCGATACGGTGGTATACTTGTCCTTGTATTGTAAAGGTCGGGCAAAACCCTGGCATTGAGACAATTTGATCTGCTCCAAAAGACGTCATATGAAAGCACAAGTTGTATTTTCTTATATTATTTAGAAAAAGGTGAGATTCATCAGTTTCATTAGAGAAAAGCTTTTAAAGGTTGAACTGGCTCGTCTATATAAGGAAGAGCTACTTTCCCGCCCAAACAACACATACCTGCTGCTTCCTCTTACCACTTAAGAGCTCCGCAATATTTGGTCTATGGTCATTGCTTCTATTTTTATAAGCTTGTGAGTTTCATAATCAAGAGTCTCGTCATACTCAAATGCAGCTTTATTAAACAATATCCATGTATTTCTTGTAAATGTTTGACGTCGCTGTGCTGCCCTTTCAGCAACAGTGCGTCTGCGAGATTCGGCCATTTCATAAGTTTCAGTGGCTCTTTGGGACGCCATGTAAGTCGCTTGCTGCTGACGTCGAGCTTGGGACTGTTCTGGAGTTTCAGCAGCCCATTGAGACGCCAGATACTCCGCATGCTGTTCACGTCGAGCTTGGGACTGTTCTTGAGTTTCAACAGCCCGTTGAGATGCCAAAAACTCCGCATTCCGTTCACGTCGGGCTTGGGATTGTTCTGGAGTCTCTGCAGCTATATGTGCCGCACAACGCACCGCCTGCTCAAGCCTTCGTTGCTCGGCTTGTTGAGACGTCTCATCACGTCTAATTATTTTCATAGCTCGGGCTTTATTAGAGCTTTGCGAAATGTTAGATTTACGCTTTTGCGGCATTTTTATAAGTACTAATTACAAAATAGGTACTTAAACAAAATACTAAAACAATCTAATTAGTTATATTACGATCGCTGTACAGACGATATCAGTTGTATATGACTGGTCTATGAGGAGCAGCTGTGGCGCGGTTACCCATAGCAACCATTCCCAGTGCTCTGTGGGAGCTGAGAGCAGCCTGCTGGTGCTGTGGGTGACATGCTGCGCTGCACACACACAGGGCTGTGCTGCACACAGGAGGGGAGGATGCCATTTGTGTAGCGCTGCTGCCGGTGCTGTCAGGTTGCAGTGTGTGCATCCTCCATGGAGCCGCGCACAGGTTACTGCTCCTCCCCGTGTGTGAGTCACTTCCCCTCCGCCCAGGTGAGACGCTCTGAACTTTCCCGGCTGCAGCAGCTGGCGCAGGTGAGCGCATGTTTTATTATACGGTATTATGTGGAGGGACAATGGCGGCGGGGACCCCCTGTGTGAGGACAATGACGGCCCGGTGCCCCCGGGCAACCTGCAGGAGGAAGCCTCACGCTCCCCCTGGGCTGTGGGCATGGGCAGGCCGTGCTGGGACGTGTAGTTCCCTAGTAACCTGTTCCTGACATATGGGCTGTTTTCTGGGCTATTTTATTTTTTTTTTTTTTAAGTCTGAGAAAATGTCATAAATTATCCTTCTCCTTTCAGCTGTTTCCAGAGTGTAATGTATCAGGGTGAGCTCATGACTGACAGCTGCCAAAGTTTCTAGGAAATGTCAGTCCCTGGGGGTCGTGTGTGAACCCCCTGTGCCACACTCGTACCTGGCCACGGTATATGATCACTCCTGTATTCTGACTGTGGACAGGCGGCAACTGTGACCTCACTATACAATGATCCACTATGGGCAAATTATTGTATTATCAATCTCTTCTGACTGCTGTAAATCAGCCATTTAAATATCACCTGTGTATGTGTGTATATAAGAGTTTGATAAATATACTAAAAAGTTTGATAAATATACTAAAATGTGCATTGTAAAATAGTATCTAATTTAATTAAATTTATGGTTCACAATTTTGGTCATAGTGGCTTCCACATAAAAGGTAGATATATGCTGTCGCGGACTTTTATTTAGAACTATTCAAGACAAACAATTCTACGGTACATCATCTTTGTGTAACTCCAACGGTTTAGGCAGCGTACGCCAAGATAGCTCTCAGAGGCCAGATTTTTTTCCGACTTAATTGACATGTATCGTTATATTATGACCAAAATTACATAAAATCGTTACAAATTGTAGCCTATATGTTATTCTGATGTATAATCTATATTACTGTAAAGTTTCATGCAAATCCGTCCAGTAGTTTTTTCGTGAAAGAGTAACAAACATACATACTCCCAAACTTTCGCATTTATAATATTAGTAGGATTCACTTAGCGGTATACACAAATCAAGAAATGGAAAAAGGTGTAAATAGATTTCAAAATACAACAAAATACAAGCAAATCTATAGGTTACAATACATTTCAATGCTAATATTTAAAAAGTTAACCATGCGCTCGGCGACAGTGTCTCTGTAAGGTTGAAGGATAATGTGTAAACTTGGCACATTACCCATTAACAGCGGCTCGATTCTCTGTAAGGTAATAGGTTAATGTGTAAGCTTGGCACATTCCCCATTAGCTTTGTGTAAACCGATTTGCTAGAAGGCGATCATGCCCTTGACCCCCAATGTTATAGGTTAAAGTGTAAGCGCCTTATGTAAGAAAAAACATGTCAATACATGTTGTTTTTTTTTTGTGAGAAAAGGCAGCCCCAGGATCCCTATGGTTAATGTTAACAGGCACAGCAAAATAGATTGAATGATTTATTGAACAAGAAATACTAATATATAAACATTTGTAGTACACATTACAAAAAGGAAATATCGTTATAAAACCACATTAGTTCTATAGCAGAACTAGAGCAAGATCATGTTTCGCAGGGCGGTCACAATGCTGCTCGATACGATTCCTACTTTATTGCTAAAGAGCTGATCCGTGAGAAGCTGCGCGTCAACATGATAGCACAAGGCGGTCGCCTTTTGTGCGTATCATTACCCGATTTAGACATGACATTCATCGACTCTTTAAATTTCATTCCCATGAAGCTCAGTAAGTTGCCGCAAGCTATGGGATTTTCAGGTGCTAAGGGTCACTTTCCACATTTTTTTAATACTGATGAAAATCAGTCCCATGTAGGGCCTGTGCCAGATGCTAACTATTATGGCGTAGAGTACATGACGCATAGTGAGAAAAAGGAATTCACAACATGGTACAGATTGGTGAAAAACAATACGTTTGATTTGCAAGCAGAGCTCAAAGCATACTGTCAACAGGACGTAGAGGTCTTGAGACGCGCCTGCGTAGTGTATCGCGAGCGCGTCGTAGAAATGACAGCCAGAAAACAAATACAGTTCTGTAAGCGCAAAAATAAATTTACTGAAAATCTCATCAGTATAGATCCGTTTCAGCTCACGACACTAGCATCTGTTTGTCTGGCCATGTACCGCTTTAAATTTCTCCCCGAAGACAAAATAGCCATTTTGCCTGGGGATAATTTTCACAAAAAGCACAAACGTTACTCGTCCCCGGCTATTCAATGGTTAATGTATGTAGCTCATACAGAGAACCTAGATCTGCAACATGCTTTGAAAGGTGGTGAGAAAAGAGTAGGAAACTTTTTTCTAGATGGCTATGCGACAGTCAGCGGTCGCCCAACGGCTTTTGAATTTCAGGGGTGTTTTTACCACGGGTGTCCCGTTTGCTATAACGATAATGACACGAACAAACTCACAAAGACCACTTACGGGCAATTGTATTGAATGTTTAAGGTGAAGAAACGTTTCTTGCTTCAACAAGGGTTCGACTTCCGCGTATTGTGGGAGCACGAGTGGCGAGAGATGGTTGAAAAAAGCCTCGTGACGCTCTGTACGGTGGTCGTACTAACGCTATTAAACTCTATCACAAACAAGAACCCGGTGAAACTATAGAGTACTACGATTTCACCAGTTTATACCCGTACGGCAATAAAACAAAAGTGTACCCCGTAGGACATCCTAAAATAATCTATGACAACTTTGGTTATATCAAGCAGTACTTTGGCATCGCCAAAGTGGAAGTCTACCCGCCCAGGGATTTATTTTTCCCTGTGCTCCCTGTTAAAATTAACAAAAAATTGATCTTCCCCCTCTGTCACACATGCGTGTTGCATTCAGAAGCGGATCCCTGCGCTCATTCAGAAGAAGAGAGGGCTCTGACGGGTACGTGGTGCACGATAGAGGTAGAAATGGCTTTGGAGAAGGGTTACAGACTCGCACACATTTCCGAGGTGTGGCATTTTGAGGAGACGACGACCGATCTATTTGCGCAATACATCGATTTACATCTTAGACACAAACAGGAAGCCTCGGGGTATCCCTCGTAGTGTACGGACGAAACCAAGAAAAAAGACTATGTAGCCGCCTATCTTGAAAAAGAAGGTATAAAGTTAGACCCCGATCATATAGAACCAAATTCAGCTAAAAGACAAATCGCCAAACTATTCTTAAACTCTTTATGGGGAAAGTTAGCGCAGCGTTCTAATTTATCTACCACCAGCATCGTGAACAACGCCGATGAACTCTTTGAGTATGCCTTTCTCCCGTACTATGAGATTTCTGAGTTAAACTTTATCAGCGACGATACGGCGACTGTCAATTGGAAATACACAAAAGAACACCGCACCGTCAACAAAAACACCAACATTTTCATTGCATGCTTCACTACAGCTTATGCGCGCTTAGAATTGTACACCCTTCTAGACAAACTGCAGGAGCGCTGTCTTTACCACGACACAGACTCCGTCATTTATGTAAGTCGTGACGGCGAGTGGCAGCCTCCCTTAGGTTATTACCTGGGTGAACTCACCAGCGAAATACCCCAGGGGAGTCACATCACAGAATTTGTAGCCGCCAGTCCGAAAACATACGGCTACAAATTAAACACGGGTGACACGATCTTGAAAGTGAAAGGTATCACGCTTAATATCGCTAACGCTGGCGTTATCAATTTCGACAGTCTAAAAGATTTAGTGTTAGCTTAAAAGAACTCTGCAGATCCTGGAAATGAAAAGACGATCATTGTAGAGCAGAATGGTATTGTGCGGATCAAAAAGTACTGGGATATTGTAACATGACCCCTACGCAAAACTCAACGCTGCGTCTATACCAAGAGGCAGTTGTTTGATGACTTTACTTCTTTACCCTATGGGTATTAACGATGAATTCCCTTTTCTTCAAACAACTGACGTACCTTTATCTCCGCTACAGGTGCAGAATACGCTACAGACTACCGTATCATCAAACAACCGACCCGTAGCTATAGATAGAGTCGTGAAGTCTAAAGAGAAACGTGCTCGACGAATTTACTCCGTGGCGCAACAGGTCTTAAACATACAACATCATGGATCCCCGGTTACAACACCCATTCTCATGCATTCTAGCGGGCCCCTCTAACTCAGGAAAATCCTATTTTGTCAAACAAGTTTTAGCTCACGCGACAACACATTTATCTCACAAACCCGATAATATTGTTTGGTTTATTCTTGCTGGCAAAAAAATGTACGATGAACTGAGTCATTCCTTCCCATTCGTTTTATCGAAGGTTTGCCGCAGACGTTTGTAGATGACGAACTATTCCCGCCTGACATGATCAACTTGGCGGGGGTGGACGATCTCATGGAGGCTGCTAGCTGTAATTCAGAACTGGAAAAAGCATTTACTAAATACGTTCATCATAGAAGCTTGAGCCTCTTCTATTTGGTTCAAAATGTTTTTTGTCAAGGGAAAAAGAGTAGAACCATCACCTTGAATACCAAGTACATGGTTCTATTTAATAACCCCCGCGATAAAATACAAATTGTGATGCTAGCCAGACAGATGTATCCGAGGAACTTGCATTTCTTCTTAGAAGCTTTCGAAGACGCTACGCGAGAGCCTTACGGATTCTTGCTCGTAGATTTAATAGGTGATACGCCCGAGGAATATCGCTTAAGAACTGGCTTGTTTCCACCAGCTTTACCAGCAGCGTACATTCAAAAAGGTAAAACTCATTCTAAAAAGTGAATTTTTTACACTGCTGTGATTATTCATACCCGTAACCTTCATTCTGTCAACATGTCTGAGAGAGTGAGGCGTAACTGGGCTCTCTCGAAAAAGCTGGTGGAAGCAGACGCGTCGGAGAGAAAGCTTATTCTGAAGACCGCCGGCAGAGATTTAATCGCTGCCATCGCGGAAATAGCTCTCAATATTCTGAAAGGGCGGCTTCCTCTCAAAGAGCGCCAAAGAAAAATATTACATAAAAGGCGTAGAGCTATAAGAAATCTGAGTGACAAAAAAGTGTCCATTCGGAGAAAACAGTATCTATTGAATCAGTCTGGAGGCTTCATAGGGCCGCTTCTAGCTATTGCTATACCGCTAATAACGAGTTTAATAACCGGTAGATGATGGAACGTGCTGAGAAAATGTACTTGGTTCCGGCGCATGAGATTAACAGATTAAAAAACGTCGGTCCGCCGATGCCTACCGTGCGTGACGACACTCCAAAGGTTAGACGACGAAATCGGTGACATTCTACGCCGCACTGATTTGCCTGACGACGTAAAGATTAAAAGATACACCAAAATACTACAGAGAAGTTTGCTGCATGCTAAGCGCGAAGATTCTGAACTTACACGTTTAAAAGTTGCGATCCCTCCTGACGGTGAACAAGCACCATCACCAGCGGGTGAAATAGAGATACGCCCCTCTGCCCCTCAGTTTGTAGATCACCTCAGCCCCCGTTTCCGAAAAAATGCAGATATACTACTCAACAGTTTCTTGCAACACAAATACATTGCTACATGGACTGAGAAAGGTGAATTTGTATACAAAGGGAACGTCATACCCGGCACCCATATGTTGGACCTTGTACGGAGAACTCTGCAAAGTCACGGACTAACCAAAAAGAACACTCCACAAGGATGGGACGTTTTTATGAGGGCTATGGCCGAGTTAATCATACCTTCGACCGTGATCGGTCACCATACGAACAGAGATGCTCTGAACGAAATAAAAATGATGTTGAGTGCGCCGTCAAATCCCTTCAAAACACCATCACAAGGACTGGCTACCTCAACGCCAGCCGCTAGAGGACATTTGCTGTCGAAACAGAGAATTGCGCCGCTGTCGTCGAGCGCATGGTTAACTTTTAAAATATTAGAGTAGTAGTAAGAGCACCCACCTCTCGTCAACACGCCCACTTCCAGTTTTAACAGGTGCCCCGCCCCTTTTGGCACCTGTCCCGCCTCCACTTCCGGTCTAAACCCCTCCCCTCTCATCCCCATTCTCCGCCCACTCTCCGCCCCTATGTGTGTCAATACCTGTTACGTCAGTTCCATCCCCGCCCCCGGAAGCAAACCCTTCCCGCCCCTATGTGTGTCAATATCTGTTACGTCAGTTCCGTCCCCACCCCGGAAGCAGCCCATGTTCAGCCTCTGTTACGTTCCCCATGACAGCCCACATGCCCTTCACCCAAGGTTGTAGGTTAATGTGTAAGCGCCATATATAAGAAAAACATGTCAAGACATGTTTTTGTGAGAAAAGGCAGCCCCAGGATCCCTAGAGTTAGCATTCTGTAGTGTTCATAATAATGACGTAATAAAAATGTTTAAAAAAAATATACATTTATTGTAGATTCACTTAGAGGTATACACAAATCAAGAAATGGAAAAAGGTGTAAATAGATTTCAAAATACAACATTATACAAGCAAATCTATAGGTTACAATACATTTCAATGCTAATATTTAAAAAGTTAACCATGCGCTCGGCGACAGCGGCGCGATTCTCTGTTTCGACAGCAAACGTCCTCTAGCGGCTGGCGTTTTGACGGTTTTGAAGGGATTTGACGGCGTACTCAACATCATTTTTAATTCGTTCAGAGCGTCTCTGGTCATATGGTGACCGATCACGGTCGAAGGTAAGTTTAACTCGGCCATAGCCCTCATAAAAACGTCCCATCCTTGTGGAGTGTTCTTTTTGGTTAGTCCGTGACTTTGCAGAGTGCTCCGTACAAGGTCAAACAAATGGGTGCCGGGAATGACGGTGCCTTTGTAGACAAATTCACCTTTCTCAGTCCATGTAGCAATGTATTTGTGTTGCAAGAAACTGTTGAGTAGTATATCTGCATTTTTTCGGAAACGGGATTTGAGGTGATCTACAAACTGAGAAGCAGAGGGGCGTATCTCTATTTCACCCTCTGGTGATGGTGCTTGTTCACCGTCAGGAGGGATCACAAGGTTTAAATGTGTAAGTTCAGAACCTTCGCGCTTAGCATGCAGCAAACTTTTCTGTAGTATTTCAGTGTATCTTTTAATCTTTACGTCGTCAGGCAAATCAGTGCGGTGTAGAATGTCGCCGATTTCGTCGTCTAACCTTTGGAGTGTCGTCTGACGCACGGTAGGCACCGGCGGACCAATGTTTTTTTGTCTGTTAATCTCATGCGCCGGAACCAAGTACATTTTCTCAGCACGTTCCATCATCTACCGGTTATTAAACTCGTTATTAGCGGTATAGCAATAGCTAGAAGCGGCCCTATGAAGCCTCCAGACTGATTCAATAGATACTGTTTTCTCCGAATGGACACTTTTTTGCCACTCAGATTTCTTTTAGCTCTACGCCATTTTTGTAATATTTTTCTTTGGCGCTCTTTGAGAGGAAGCCGCCCTTTCAGAATATTGAGAGCTATTTCCTCGATGGCAGCGATTAAATCTCTGCCGGCGGTCTTCAGAATAAGCTTTCTCTCTGACGCGTTTGCTTTCACCAGCTTTTTCAAGAGAGCCCAGTTATGCCTCACTCTCTCAGACATGTTGACAGAATGAAGGTTACGAGAACGAATAATCACAGAAGTATAAAAAATTCACTTTTTAGAATGAGTTTTACCTTTTTGAACGTACGCTGCTGGTAAAGCTGGTGGAAACAAACCAGTTCTTAAGCGATATTCCTCGGGCGTATCACCTCTCAAATCTACGAGCAAGAATCCGTAAGGCTCTCGCGTAGCGTCTTCGAAAGCTTCTAAGAAGAAACGCGAGTTCCTCGGATACATCGGTCTGTCTATCGTCACAATTTGTATTTTATCGCGGGGGTTATTAAATAGAACCATGTACTTGGTATTCAAGGTGATGGTTCTACTCTTTTTGCCCTGACAAAAAACATTTTGAACCAAACAGAACAGACTCAAGCTTCTATGATGAACGTATTTAGTAAATGCTTTTTCCAGTTCTGAATTACAGCTAGCGGCCTCCATGAGATCGTCCACCACCGCCAAGTTGATCATGTCAGGCGGGAATAGTTCGTCATCTACAAATGTCTGCGGCAAACCTTCGATAAAACGAATACTGGGTAAGGAATGACTCAGTTCATCGTACATTTTTTGCCAACAAGAATAAAACCAAACAATATTATCGGGTTTGTGAGATAAATGTGTTGTCGCGTGAGCTAAAACCTGTTTGACAAAATAGGATTTTCCTGAGTTAGAGGGGCCCGCTAGAATGCATGAGAATGGGTGTTGTAACCGGGGATCCATGATGTTGTATGTTTAAGGCCTGTTGCGCCACGGAGTAAATTCATCGAGCATGTTTCTCTTTAGACTTCACGACTCTATCTATAGCTACGCGTCGGTCGTTTGATGGTACGGTAGTCTGTAGCGTATTCTGTACCTGTAGCGGAGATAAAGGTACGTCAGCTGTTTGAAGAAAAGGGAATTCATCGTTAATACCCGTAGGGTAAAGAAGTAAAGTCATCAAACATCTGCCTCTTGGTATAGATGCAGCGTTGAGTTTTGCGTAGGGGTCATGTTACAATATCCCAGTACTTTTTGATCCGCACAATACCATTGTGCTCTACAACGATCGTCTTTTCATTTCCAGGATCTGCAGAGTTCTTGTAAGCTAACACTAAATCTTTTAGACTGTCGAAATTCATAAAGCCAGCGTTAGCGATATTAAGCGTGATACCTTTCACTCTCAAGATCGTGTCACCCGTGTTTAATTTGTAGCCGTAAGTTTTCGGACCGGCGGCTACAAATTCTGTGATGTGACTCCCCTGGGGTATTTCACTGGTGAGTTCACCCAGGTAATCACCTAAGGGAGGCTGCCACTCGCCGTAACGACTTACAAAAATGACGGAGTCTGTGTCGTGGTAAAGACAGCGCTCCTGCAGTTTGTCTAGAAGGGTGTACAATTCTAAGCGTGCATAAGCTGTAGTGAAGCATGCAATGAAAATGTTGGTGTTTTTGTTGACGGTTCTGTGTTCTTTTGTGTATTTCCAAATGACAGTCGCCGTATCATCGCTGATAAAGTTTAACTCAGAAATCTCATAGTACGGGAGAAAGGCATACTCAAAGAGTTCACCGGCGTTGTTCGCGACGCTGGTGGTAGGTAAATTAGAACGCTGCGCAAACTTTTCCCATAAAGAGTTTAAGAATAGTTTGACGATTTGTCTTTTAGCTGAATTTGGTTCTATATGATCGGGGTCTAACTTTATACCTTCTTTTTAAGATAGGCGGCTACATAGTCTTTTTTCTTGGTTTCGTCCGTACACCACGAGGGATACCCCGAGGCTTCCTGTTTGTGTCTAAGATGTAAATCGATGTATTGCGCAAATAGATCGGTCATCGTCTCCTCAAAATGCCACACCTCGTAAATGTGTGCGAGTCTGTAACCCTTCTCCAAAGCCATTTCTACCTCTATCGTGCACCAGGTACCCGTCAGAACCCTCGCTTCCTCAGAAGCGCAGGGATCCGCTTCTGAATGCAACGCGCATGTGTGACAGAGGGGGAAGATCAATTTTTTGTTCATTTTAACAGGGAGCACAGGGAAAAACAAATCCCTGGGCGGGTAGACTTTCACTTTGGTGATGCCAAAGTACTGCTTGATATAACCAAAGTAGTCATAGATTATTTTAGGATGTCCTACGGGGTACACTTTTGTTTTATTGCCGTACGGGTATAAACTGGTGAAATCGTAGTACTCTATAGTTTCACCGGGTTCTTGTTTGTGATAGAGTTTGATAGTGTTAGTACGACCACCGTACAGAGCGTCACGAGTAGAGATGAGCGTTGTTCTACTCGAACTGTTCGCCAATCTCAAATTCGAGCTGTTTTGGGCGGTGTTCGAGCCGTTCGGCGAACACGAACAATTTGAGAAAAATTCGGCTGTTCGAGGTTATGTTCGATAACTGTTCGTGCACCAAAATCATAACTGGATTTTTTCTCAGTAATGATGAAAATTAATGTTAATACGCAGTTTGAGTGTACAGCGGGGTGGGGGGAGGGGCAGGGGATGGATCTCTGCAGGAACAATGAAGATCTCCATTTTTTTTTCTCTTTCCCGCATTTGCAGTGGGGAGGTGCAATCTGTCAGCCTATCAGCAGCGCACACACGGAGCGAAGTGCTTTTTTTCACACAAGCAAGGGCATGTGTCATTGGCAGTGTATGTCACATGTCCTTGCCCTATAAGACCAAGCCATTTTCCCCGTCGCCACCATTTTCTCACTGCTGCAGCTGCGTGTTAGACGGCACCGCTGTTGCTGTGTGCGCTATACCTTGTTAATTTCAAGCCAATTTTCGCACAAATATACAGATAGCTTGGGAGTAGGGAATAGTTGTGATTGCAGTCCTTTTAAGGACTAGGTTACAGCATTTCCTACGACTTTTATCAGGGAGGTCTGTGCTCTTAAATAGATAGGTTGTGGGAGTAAAGACTAATTGTAATTGGAGTCCTTTTCAGGACTAGGTTACATGAGTTCCTATCAGTTTTTGCCAGGCAGGTCTGTGCCAGTGCTGTGCAAGTTTTTTTCACAGCATTTGGCTGAATCTAGCAAAGCTAATCCTTTTTGGCCTATTGCAGAGTGTGTTAGTCAGTGGAGTAGCCTATCTGTGTTGCAAGATATAACACCTGTGTATAGAATACCATTTTTTTTACTGCACCTAGTGAAGTAAAATCTTTTGGGCATAGCATCATTCTATTAGTCCATCTATACTGACCTCCATCAGGTTGCAAACTGAATATAATTTTTTTCTGCATCTAGCTCTGAAAAAATATTTGGGCTTCTAGCAGTGTGTGGGACTTGGTCTATTAGTCCATCTATACTGACCTCCATCAGGTTGCAAATTAAAAATAATTTTTTTCTTCATTTACCTCTGAAAAAATATTTGGGCTTCTAGCAGTGTGTGGGACTTGTTCTATTAGTCCTTCTATACTGACCTCCAGCAGGTTGCAAATTGAATATAATTTTTTTCTGCATCTAGCTCTGAAAAAATAGTTGGGCTTCTAGCGGTGTGTGGGACTTGGTCTATTAGTCCATCTATACTGACCTCCATCAGGTTGCAAATTAAAAATAATTTTTTTCTGCATCTAGCTCTGAAAAAATATTTGGGCTTCTAGCAGTGTGTGGGACTTGGTCTATTAGTCCTTCTATACTGACCTCCAGCAGGTTGCAAATTGAATATAATTTTTTTCTGCATCTAGCTCTGAAAAAATAGTTGGGCTTCTAGCGGTGTGTGGGACTTGGTCTATTAGTCCATCTATACTGACCTCCATCAGGTTGCAAATTAAAAATAATTTTTTTCTGCATCTAGCTCTGAAAAAATATTTGGGCTTCTAGCAGTGTGTGGGACTTGGTCTATTAGTCCATCTATACTGACCTCCATCAGGTTGCAAATTAAAAATAATTTTTATCTGCATCTACAGTACCTCTGAAAAAATATTTGGGCTTCTAGCAGTGTGTGGGACTATTTGTATTAGTCCATCTATACTGACCTCCATCAGGTTGCAAATTCAAAATAATTTTTTTCTGCATCTAACCCAGCCAATAGTTTTGGCCTAATACCACAGTTTGGCCACTCAGCTCTGCTCGGTTACCATCCATTGGTTTTTTGTGCAAACAACTCCAGAGTTGTGAATTAGTTAACCACCAAAATGAGTGGAAAAAGGCCTGCTGCTGGTGGAAAGGGGAATAGGCGTGTTGGGAAGGGGAAAAAAGGTTGTGTCCGTGGGGTAGGTGTTAAAGCAACAGTAACATCTGCAGAAGAAAGACCATCTTCCAGCCAAACTAAAATGTTTACTTCTTTTAGCGGACAATGTGATAAGATCCCTTTCTTACGGCCACGCCAATCGCTACAAATTCCAGATGAGGCACAAAAACAGCAGGTGCTTCAACGGATATCAAGTGCTCCTTTAAGTGGGCTCTCCTCCACATCAACTTCAACATCACAAATACTCCAGTCCTCAAAGGTGTCACCCAAATCGCACTTGCTTCCTCACAGCTCCCAAATCTCCAGCTGCCCGTCTGAGTATGAGGTAGAACCGATGGTTGAGTCTGCAGAGCTGTTTACTCATACTATAGCCTGGGAATCAGAGGTCGACTCCAGCGCTTCTGTGAATCCAGACGAGGAAATGATCTGCACTGATGCCCAGAATCTTTATGAGTCGGATCCAGGACCAGACGCAGAAGGTTCTGACCATAATGTAGACCCTCATTCCCAAACTGTAACTCCTGTTGGTGGAGACAATGAGGAAGACGATGATAAGACTCAAATACCTGATTGGAGCGACAACTTTAGTTTTTTGTCAGGGCAGGAACAGGTTGGCTCTGAGGACGACGGGTGTGATAACGCACAGGGTGATGATGATGAGGTCGGAGATCCCACTTACTGTCAACCCACAGTCAGCCAAGAGATGAGGTCAGCAGAGGAGGTGGAGGAAGATGCTAGTGACGACGAGGTCAGGTTGCGCCTTCCTGGACAGAGACGTAGTACTGGAAGCACGTCAACAACTGCATCCTCAAACACAACTCTGCCTCTCACCACAAGTCGTGATGGCTCTTCAGGTCGCATGGGTGCTAAGCCTTGCATAGCCTGGGAATTTTTTCAGATCGATAAAGATGACCCAACTCGTGTTATCTGTAACATTTGTCAGCAAAAGCTAAGTAGAGGCCAAAAAATACATAGTTTGAGTACTTCATGCATGAACCGGCACATGGACATGAAGCATAAGTTGCAGTGGGAAGCTCAGTGTGCTACAATGCGGCCTAGCCGGCCGGGCCAATCACCGTCTGCCATATCTTGTGCATCCGCGGCCTCTTCATCCTCTGTGACTGGGGGGACAGCAGTCACACCTGTTTTGGGGCGCAGACCTGCCACCTCTTTACCCACAACAGCCAGCGTGATTGGCAGGTCATCATTTTCTTTGGAGGTGGTAACACCAGCTGGTGTTGAGCGCTGTCCGACATCGATAGCACCACCTTTGGATCAAGGCAACCTAACATGTCCGCCTGCATCTTCCTCACAGACCGGCAGTTTGCCGGGGACACCCTTATCAACCCCGTCTAAGCACAATAGCCAGCCCTCGGTCCCTCAGATGTGGACAAGTAAAAGACCATTTCCTCCTAGCCATGAGAAAGCTAAGAGGTTGAATTTCACCATCTGCAAGCTCTTGGCTACAGAAATGCTGCCTTTCCGCCTGGTGGACACAGAGGATTTTCGAGACCTTATGTCCATCGCAGTGCCCCAGTACCAGATGCCCAGTCGGCACTACTTCTCAAAGAAAGGTGTGCCTGCGCTCCACCAGCATGTCGCACACAACATCACCGCTTCTTTGAGAAACTCTGTGTGTGACAGGGTGCATTTCACCACAGACACTTGGACAAGTAGGCATGGACAGGGGCGTTACATGTCGCTGACTGGGCACTGGGTAACTATGGTGACAGCAGGACAAGGGGCTGCTGTCCAAGTCTTGCCGTCCCCACGAGTTGTGCGTCAATCCTCTTTATGTCAAAGTTCCTCCACTGCTTCTGCCTCCTCAACCTCCTCTCGGTCTTCCACCTGCACCCAAAGCCTGTCTGGTCATGCCACAAGCTTTCTAACTGCGCAGAAGGGATCCTGCACACCTCCTTACTATGCTGGCAGTAGGGCTCAACGTCATCAGGCGGTTTTTACATTGAAATGTCTGGGAAATGTGAGTCACACAGCTGAGGAGTTGTGGTCAGCTCTGGAGAACCAATTTCATGAATGGTTGTCTCCACTGGACCTGAAACCAGGGAAGGCCGTGTGCGACAATGCTGCAAACCTGGGTGCGGCCCTTCGCCGGGGCAATGTCACACACGTGCCTTGCATGGCTCACGTGTTGAACCTGGTTGTCCAGCAATTTTTAGCCCACTATCCCAGACTAGATGGCCTTCTGCAGAGGGCACGGTCGCTGTGTGCTCACTTCCGCCGTTCGCATCCCGCAGCTCAGCGACTTACATCTCTACAGAAGTCGTTGGGCCTGCCACTTCACCGGCTAAAATGCGATGTGCCTACCCGGTGGAATTCAACTCTGCACATGTTGCAGCGACTGTGGCAGCACCAACAAGCCCTGGTGCAATACGTTCTGACGTATAGCCTGGGCCAACGAGATTCAGAGGTAGGGCAAATCACGCTGGAGGAGTGGTCTCAGATCAGGGACCTATGCACCCTTCTGCACAGTTTTGAAATGGCGACGAAGATGTTTAGTGCTGACGATGCCATTATCAGCATGACTATTCCGGTGATTTACATGCTGGAGCACATGTTAAACAGAATTCGGAGTCAGGTGGTGGCACAAGAGGAGGTGGAGGAAGTAGAGGAGGAGGAGTTGTATGCGGAAGGGCTAACATCTGCAAGGTCCAGACGGTCGGCAGCACCAAGGCGGCAGGCATGTGAGGGTGGGGGAGATGGTTTTACCAGGGCGCATGGTAGCAGCCAAACTAGTGAGGAAGGTGCAGGAGCCCAGGAAGAAGTGGAGGACGAACTGATGGAAGACTCATCAGATGAGGGAGACCTTGATCACATTTCTGTTGTGCGAGGTTGGGGGGAGAGGACAGAGGAAGGAAGCATGATTGTTACCTCGCCACCAACACAACAGGGACTTGGTGCTCCTGGATGCGCAACACACATGAGTGCCTTCTTGCTGCACTACCTGCAACATGACCCTCGAATAGTGAGAATTAGAAATAATCCTGACTACTGGGTTGCCACACTGTTAGATCCCCGGTACAAAAGTAAATTTGCAGAAATTATTCCTGCCATAGAAAGGGATGCACGCATGCAGGAGTATCAGCAGAGACTGTTGCAGAATCTTACATGTGCTTTTCCACAAAATACCAGTGGTGCACGTAGTGAATCTCACAGTTCCAACTTGCCAACCGTGGGACCGTCAAGTGTTCAGCACTCAAACCGTAACAGAACCACAGTATCTGCTGGTAACATCAATTTTGCGGAATCATTTCACCACTTTTTTAGCCCATCCTTTGCAAGGCCACAGGAGACAAGAAGTCTGACACATAGTCAACGCCTAGAGACGATGGTACAGGAGTATCTCCAAGTAAACATTGAAGCCACGACTGTGTCACTGGACCCTTGCTCTTTTTGGGCTTCCAATCTGGATAAATGGCCGGAGCTAGCCACTTACGCCTTGGAGATCTTGTCATGCCCCGCAGCCAGCGTTCTGTCTGAACGTGTGTTCAGCGCTGCTGGTGGTGTGCTGACAGATAAGCGCACGCGGCTCTCCACTGATAATGTAGACAGACTCACGTTCATAAAGATGAACAAATCATGGATCCGAAACGACTTTTCTACCCCTGTGTCATCCTGGGGAGAGTAAAAGCTTGATGATTGGTTAAAATCACCCTACCAACCGTTTTAAGCTTTCAAATTACTAATCATGTTTATCTGTATCTTGACTGGAAAATAATTTGGGCTTTGTAGCAGTGTGCAGCACTGATCCTATTAGGCCATCTATACTAAAGCTTCACCAGATTTAAAATTAAAAATAATTTTTAGCTGCATCTAGCCCGGAAAATAATTTTGGGGCTCCGAGATGCGCAAGGCACATAAGTGCCTTCTTGCTGCACTACCTGCAGCATGACCCTCATATTGTCAGAATTCGAAGTAATCATGACTACTGGGTTGCCACACTCTTAGATCCCCCAAACTTTTCGATCAACCTTTTCATTTTAATAAAGACCAAAAAAATGGTCATTTTTGAAATTATAAGCATTAGCAGGTTGTTAGAAACTGAAATCAAACAGTTTTCAACTCAAAACTTTATTCTAGGTGATGTTACATTTTCACATAGGACCCCTTGTTCGAAAGGAGCTTCTGAACTCTCTCGTCCATTGAATTTGTCAGGTTTTGGATGGTTTCTGCTTCAATTGTTTTGCATGAGGACAGAATACCCTCCCAGAGCTGTTGCTTAGATGTGAACTGCCTCCCGCCATCATAGACACTCCTTTTAATGATGCTCCAAAGGTTCTGAATGGGGTAGAGGTCAGGGGAGCATGGGGGTCACACCATAAGTTTGTCCCCTTTTATGCCCATATCAGCCAGAGATGCAGATGTTTTATGTGCAGCATGAGATGGTGCATTATCATGCAGAAAAATGATCTTGCTGTGAAATACACGGTTCTTCTTCTTGAACCATGGCAGGAAGTGCTGTTTGAGAAAATCCACATACATTATGGAGTTCATCTTTAGCGCCTTCAGGGATCCTAAAGGGGCCGACAATCTCTCTCCCCATGATTCCAGCCCAAAACATTACTCCACCTCCTCCTTGTTGGCGCTGTAGCCGTGTTTGCGTGGGGTGTCCATCAACCAGCCATCCTCCACTCCATCCATCTGGACCATCGAGCGCTGCACGGCACTCATCCGTGAACAAAACAGTTTTGAAATCAGTCTTCATGTAATGTTTGGCCCACTGGAGCCGTTTCTGCTTGTGTGAAGTGGATAGAGGAGGTCGACAGGATGGCGCATGCACAGCTGCAAACCTCTGAAGGACCCTGCATCTTGTTGTTCGGGGGACGTTGGAGGCACAAGCAGCTTCAAAAACTTGTCTGCTGCTATGAGAAGGCTTTTTTGCCGCTGCTCTTTCAACCTGACGTAATTGCCTGTAGGAAAGAGTCCTCAATTTGCCCTTATCAGCACGCACACGTGTGTACTGTGAATCAGCTACATACTTCTTGATTGCCAAGACACTTCATCCTGATCATCGCACAATGTTGATTGTAGTCATGCCTTGACCTAAACACTCCACAATTTGTTGCTTCTCAGCAGCCGACACATCCTTTTTCTTTCCCATTTTGGCAGAAAATGTAGGCTGCTTAATAATGTGAGAGAGCCTTCTTAAGTAGTCTTGCCTTTCATTGGACACACCTGCCAAACTAATTAGCACAGGTGTCTGCAATTGCTTACAGTGATATAAAGAGCCCTGACACACATCACCATCAATGAGTTTAACTGACAAACAAACAAATTCTTCCCTTATCACTCCTAAACACTTTTTGTATAATAATTTGGAACGCAGTGTACATGTGCTTTTCCACAAAACACCAGTGGTTCACGTAGTGAATCTTACAGTTCTAACTTGCCAACCGTGGTCTGTATGGAGTTGTTCAATAAAGGGCCCAAAATTAAGATAACATAGATGGGAGAGGTCTCTATGAATAGGAATTCCTAAGTATTTGATACCCTGTGAGGGCCAGGCAAAGGGAAAGTTGGACTGGATGGAATCCTATATGGATTTGGGGAGGGAGACATCGAGGGCCTCAGACTTCGCTGCATTGATTTTAAAATTTTACCATGTAACAAAGTGATCTATTTCAGCCATAACAGCATGGATGGATATATGTGATTGAGTGATATATACTAGGACATCATCAGCAAATAGAGAGCACTTGTACTCGGTGCCTCCCACCTCAATTCACCTAATATTGGGGTTATGGCGAATTGATGAGAGCAGGTGCTCCGTCACTAGGATGTATAAGAGAGGGGACAGAGGACATCACTGCCTTGTCCCATTGGTGATTGTGAAAGGTGATGAAAATGTTCTGACGCACCCCCTGGGCCTTGGGACACCCGGAGCCGGACCCTTTTTGGTGGATGCTGGTGGTTGTAGTCTTCGTGGCGGCGACCCAGTTCCGTGGCTCAGGGCGGTCAAACCAGTGGCGGAACTATTTATGTGGTTTTGATGTTTAAATGTCCTACTACGCCACCCGTGGATTGCGGTCAGAGTGAACCGCCGCTACAGGGCAGACCACTGAGGCTGGTGTTGTGGGTGCAGCAGAGCGTAGCATAACTCCCCACGGGAGGAGTATAGCCTCAGGGCAGTGTATGCGGAGGATGGGGGTGATGGTGCAGGGCAGCAGCAGTAACGACACGGAGTCAGTGATGCAGTCCAGGGCCTTTACTCACAGTTCTTATTATCCAGACCACGTCTGCAGGTAACGGCTGCCCACGTCGTACTGTGCTCACCAGGTGAGGGGCTCAGACAACTCCCAGATAACTTTGGAGCACTTCACAGGACCCCCTTTGTGTGTCCTTTGTCTGGCCTTTCTTACCAACACTTCTGTCCGGCTGCCTCGGGCCTCCTCTTGGTAAACTTGGCGCCAGTTTCCCTGACCCTATGTGGTGCCTTCCTAGCGGGTGTAGCGAGGGGCTGCGCCACATAAAATGTCAGAGCCTCCGGTTTCTAGCTGAGGGTCGTTTCCTGCCTCCACTAGTTCGGGGACCGGTCTCCCCCTTTGGCCTGACCCCTCCACGCAGGTGGATTCGGGCGTGCGGTGGCGACTCGCCCGTCCGCACCCCTGGGATCCCTTCATTCCTCGTTCCTGGAGCCTTCTCCGCTCCTCTTCCTTCCTTCTCCCTCTTCCAGGCCTGGGCCTCTGTTACTAGGCCCGCCTCCGGAGCAGAGCTCATGCAGAGCCCCTGCTCCCTGCCACTTCTGCTCAGACTTCTCTGCACTGAACTAAGATGGTGCCCACCTTTTATACTCCCTTCTCAATGCACCCAGGAACTGCTTCCTCCCTGCTCCTGCACTACAGGGTTCCCCTTCCTCAGTGTTCCCTCCCCCCACTCCAGCCAGGGACAGGGACTGTCGTGCCCATCTCAGGAGCATATTGGTCGCCCTGCCCCACGGCAATGTGGTGTAATGCATGCAGGTGTCGGGTCCTGATCCACACTCCATCCTTACCTGAGAGTGAGATATCACACCTCTGGGTGAGGTGCAATACGTCTGTAGCAACCGAGCCCTCAGTGTGCTACAGTTCCATTTATCTTCAGCCTAGGTGACGCATTGCGATACAGGGCCGTGATTTTGGCTATAAAAGGGTCCCCTAGACCCCTACCCCAAGCTTTTTAAGAGAATCATATATGGCGTGCCAGGAGACTCTATGGAATGCTTTCTCAGCATCCAACGATAGTATCTAATTACAAATTTTTAACTGCATCTAGCCCAGGAAATACTTTGTGTCTAGTAGCAGTGTCTGCTAGTGAGCGGATTATCCCGGCTGTTAAGCAGGCTGCACCACCTGTAGTTTAGACACTTAATTTTTTCAAAGGAAATGCTTCGGGACCATGGGATACTTAGTGAAGAGCATCAGGAGGCACCCCAAGGCATAGGGGCTGGGACTGGCAGTAGGATGCCTTGCGGTGGACAGCCGAGCTCGATCCTTATAAAAGCTTTTTAACTGCAGCAGCTTTAGTGGACGCTACTGGAGCTGGAATTACCGCGGCTGCTGGCATGAGACTTGCCCTCCAATAGATCCTTGTAAATGGATTTAAAGTGTATTCATTCAAATTAGAGAGACAATTTAAATTAAAAAGCTTAGAGCTGCCTCCACCACAGGGGGGCTCGCTCGACCCACCAGCGGACAGGCACCAGTATTGGGAGAGGGGGGCTGGCCGTCAGGGTTCACCGCGGCTCTGGCACAAACCCGGCGACACGGAGGTGGCACGGGCAGGAGCGGACTGGCCGTGTCGGCTTCTCACTTTTTGGATTTTAGAAGGGCATGACATGCCTATATCTGTGTCTCCCCCTCCTTTTACTCCTCCACCTCTTTTATTTTCGCATGACTATATGTACTTGTCACTTTTCCATGTGTTAGTTATGTCTTCTGAGCAGTTTGTCAGCTTTTGGACACCTTTGAAGGTGTTTTCTATGTGTTTCTATGTGTTTTTTGTTTGCCTTTCATTGGTTTTAACGGTGTTCGAAGGTGTTCAACGAACAGTTCGACGAACAGGTCGGCGAACACACGGGTGTTCGACGAACCGAACCGAACGCGAACACTACGGGGGTGGCTCAACACTAGTCACGAGGCTCTAAAGGCTCAGGGAACTGCATGTGGCGCAGAAACGCTTGTAGGTCAGAGCTTTTTTCAACCATCTCTCGCCACTCGTGCTCCCACAATACGCGGACGTCGAACCCCTGTTGAAGCACGAAACATTTCTTCACCTCAAACATTCTATGCAATTGCCCGTAAGTGGTCTTTGTGAGTTTGGTCGTGTCATTATCGTTATAGCAAACGGGACACCCGGGGTAAAAACATCCCTGAAATTCAAAAGCCGTTGGTCGACCGCTGACTCTCGCATAGCCATCTAGAAAAAAGTTTCCTACTCTTTTCTCACCACCTTTCAAAGCATGTTGCAGATCTAGGTTCTCTGTATGCGCTACGTACATTAAACATTGAATAGCCGGGGACGAGTAACGTTTGTGCTTTTTGTGATAATTATCCCCAGGCAAAATGGCTATTTTGTCTTCGGGGAGAAATTTAAAGCGGTACATGGCCAGACAAACAGATGCTAGTGTCGTGAGCTGAAACGGATCTATACTGATGAGATTTTCAGTAAATTTATTTTTGCGCTTACAGAACTGTATTTGTTTTTTGGCTGTCATTTCTACGACGTGCTCGCGATACACTACGCAGGCGCGTCTCAAGACCTCTACGTCCTGTTGACAGTATGCTTTGAGCTCTGCTTGCAAATAAATGTATTGTTTTTCACCGATTCGTACCATGTTGTGAATTCCTTTTTCTCACTATGCGTCATGTACTCTACGCCATAATAGTTAGCATCTGGCATAGGCCCTACATAGGACTGATTTTCATCAGTGTTAAAAAAATGTGGAAAGTGACCCTCAGCGCCTGAAAATCCCATAGCTTGCGGCAACTTACTGAGCTTCATGGGAATGAAATTTAAAGAGTCGATGAATCTCATGTCTAAATCGGGTAATGATATGCACAAAAGGTGAAAGCCTTGTGCTATCATGTTGACGCGCAGCTTCTCACGGATCAGCTCTTTAACGATAAAGTAGGAATCGTATCGAGCAGCATTGTGACCGCCCTGCGAAACATGATCTTGCTCTATTTCTGCCATAGAACTAATGTGGTTTTATAACGATATTTCCTTTTTGTAATGTGTACTACAAATGTTTATATCTTAGTATTTCTTGTTCAATAAATCATTCAATCTATTTTGCTGTGCCTGTTAACATTAACCCTAGGGATCCTGGGGCTGCCTTTTCTCACAAAAAAAAACAACATGTATTGACATGTTTTTTCTTACATAAGGCGCTTACAATTTAACCTATAACATTGGGGGTGAAGGGCATGATCGCCTTCTAGCAATTCGGTTTACACAAAGCTAATGGGGAATGTGCCAAGCTTACACATTAACCTATTACCTTACAGAGAATCGAGCCGCTGTTAATGGGTAATGTGCCAAGTTTACACATTATCCTACAACCTTACAGAGACACTGTCGTCGAGCGCATGGTTAACTTTTTAAATATTAGCATTGAAATGTATTGTAACCTATAGATTTGCTTGTATAATGTTGTATTTTGAAATCTATTTACACCTTTTTCCATTTCTTGATTTGTGTATACCGCTAAGTGAATCTACAATAAATGTATATTTTTTTTAAACACTTTTATTACGTCATTATTATGAACACTACAGAATGCTAACCCTAGGGATCCTGGGGCTGCCTTTTCTCACAAAAACATGTCTTGACATGTTTTTCTTATATATGGCGCTTACACATTAACCTACAACCTTGGGTGAAGGGCATGTGGGCGGTAATGGGGGACGTAACAGAGGCTGAACATGGGTTGCTTCCGGGGCGGGGACGGAACTGACGTAACAGGTATTGACACATAGGGGCGGAAATGGTTTGCTTCGGGGGCGGGGATGGAACTGACGTAACAGGTATTGACACACATAGGGGCGGAGAGTGGGCGGAGAATAGGGATGAGAGGGGAGGGGTTTAGACCGGAAGTTGAGGTGGGACAGGTGCCAAAAAGGGGCGGGCACCTGTCAAAAACCAGAAGTGGGCGTGTTGACGAGAGGTGGGTGCTCTTACTACTAACATACGGTTGCGAAACCTGTATGAAACGGAAACAAGACAGAAGAAGAATCGACGCCTTCAAAATGTGGTGCTAGAGAAGGATGTTTTCACAACCATGGAAGGCAAGAAGAACAAACAAATCAATCTTGGAGCATATCACGCCAGACATGTAACTCGAAGCAAGTGGTTGATACTATCAAGATAATGGTGGAGAAGATCCTGGTGGATCTATCTGGGTTTGCACAAGATTGATCTTCTCACCGATTTTTCAAGCATCAAGTCACCGTGGCTCGAGATCGAACTGAAGGCCTTTAATTAAATTGTGTCATCTAGCAAAAAAGATCTACTGGAAGTCTGTCAGAAGTAGAATAGGCATTAAAGGCATCAGCTACTCAGAAATCACTAAGGCATGATGGCACTCCTTTTGAGATGTATACAAGATTTAAGGAAATTTTACTGCTAGCACTTATGCAGACTTTAAAATTGGTCTTGGTGAGGGAATCACTTCCTGTCATTTATGTCAGAGGTGGCGATCATTCTTCTTAAAATGGTGAAAAACTTGCTAATGATGGATTTATGCCATCCTGTTTCATTATTAAACTGTTATGTGAAGTTATTTGCAAAAGTTCTGGCAACCTGTTTATGTAAAGGGAACCTGTCACTAATTTTGTAGCTTATAAACTATGCCCCTCACCTTTAAGATCATAAGAATGGGGTTCCTGCAACCCATTTATATCCTTAGGCCACGGCCCCGCTATCAGTATTTGGTCAGTATTCGGTCAGTATTTTTTCTCAGGAGTTGGAGCCAAAACCAGGTGAGGGACAATCAGAGAAAATATATAATAGAAACAAGTCACCCATTCTGCATTCATCACCCACTCCTCGTTTTGGCTCCTATGAAATGAAACAAAATGATCTCTAAAAGGCCTAAAGTTAAAGATGACACATTTCCTTTGCATTTTAGGCAAAATATATATACATATTTTAATTTTTTAAATTTTAAAAATTACAAAAGGGAAAATGGGCCTATTCAAAAGCTTGAGCACCGTGCATGGTTAGTACCTAGTGGCACCCCCTTTTGAAAGTATCACAGCTTATAAACACTTTTGTAGCCAGACAAGAGTCTTTCAATTCTTGTTTGAGGAATTTTCATCCATTCTTCCTTGGAAAATTCTTCCAGTTCTATGAGAATCCTGGATCATCTTGCATGCTTTGCTATTTTGAAGTCTAGCGGCAGATTTTCAATGATGTTCATATCAGGGGACTGTGAGGGCCATTGTAAAACCTTCAACTTACGCCTTTTGAGGTAGCCTATTGTGGATTTTGACACGTGTTTAGGATCACTATTCCTTTGTAGAAGCCATCCTCTTTTCAACTTCAGCTATTTTAAAGATGGTGTTATGTTTGCATCAAGAATTTGCTCAAATTTCATTGAATTTTGAGAGAGCAAAACTAGTTTTATGCAGATGATGCACTTCTCTTCTAGTGTTGAGCCACCCCCGTAGTGTTCGAGTTCAGTTCGGTTCATCGAACACCCATATGGTTCGCCGAACTGTTCGTCGAACTGTTCGTCGAACACCTTCAAACACCGTTAAAACCAATGGCAGGCAAACAAAAACACATAGAAACACATAGAAAACACCTTTAAAGGTGTCCAAAAGTTGACAAACTGCTCAGAAGACACAACTAACACACGGAAAAGTGACAAGTACATATAGTCATGCGAAAAGAAAAGAGGTGGAGACACAGATATAGGCATGTCATGCCCTTCTAAAACCAAAAAAGTGTAAAGCAGACACGGCCAGTCCGTTTCTGCCCTGCGACCTCCATGTCGCCGGGTTTGTGCCGGAGCTGCGGTGGACCCTGACGGCCAGCCCCCCTCTCCCAATACTGGTGCCTGTCCGCTGGTGGGTCGAGCGAGCCCCCCTGTGGTGGAGGCAGGTCTAAGCTTTTCAATTTAAATTGTCTCTCTAATTTGAATACACTTTAAATCCTTTTACAAGGATCTATTGGAGGGCAAGTCTCATGCCAGCAGCTGCATAATTCCAGCTCCAGTAGCGTCCACTAAAGCTGCTGCAGTTAAAAAGCTTTTATAAGTATCGAGCTCGGCGGTCCACCGCAAGGCGTCCTACCGCCAGTCCCAGTCCCTATGCCTTGGGGTGCCTCCTGATGCTCTTCACTGAGTATCCCGGGGTCCCGAAGCATTTCCTTTGAAAAAATTAAGTGTCCAAACTACAGGTGGTGTAGCTTGCGTAACAGCTTGGATAATCCGCTGACTAGCAGACACTGCTACTAGGCACAAAGTATTTCCTAGGCTAGATGCAGTTAAAAATTTGTAATTAAATACTCTCGTTGGATGCTGAGAAAGCATTCCATAGAGTCTCCTGGCACGCTATATATTATTCTCTTAAAAAGCTTGGGGTAGGGGTCTAGGGGACCCTTTTATAGCCAAAATCACGGCCCTGTATCGCAATACGTCACCTAGGCTGAAGATAAATGGAACTGTAGCACCCCGAGGGCTTAGTTGCTACAGAGGTATTGCACCTCACCCAGAGGTGTGATATCTCACTCTCAGGAAAGGATGGAGTGTGGATCAGGACCCCGACACCTGCATGCATTACACCAAATTGCCGTGGGGCAGGGCGACCAATATACCCCTGAGATGGGCACGACAGTCCCTATCCCTGGCTGGAGTGGGGGGAGGGAACATCGAGGAAGGGGAAACCTGTAGTGCAGGAGAAGGGAGGAAGCAGTTCCTGGGTGCATTGAGAAGGGAGTATAAAAGGTGGGCACCATCTTAGTACAGTACAGAGAAGTCTGAGCAGAAGTGACAAGGAGCAGGGGCTCTGCATGGGCTCTGCTCCGGAGGCGGGCCTAGTAACAAAGGCCCAGGCCTGGAAGAGGGAGAAGGAAGGAAGAGGAGTGGAGAAGGCTCCAGGAACGAGGAATGAAGGGATCCCAGGGGTGCGGACGGCGAGTCGCCACCACACGCCCGAATCCACCTGCGTGGAGGGGTCAGGCCAAAGGGGGAGACCGGTCGCCGAAACTAGTAAAGGCGGGAAACGACCCTCAGCTAGAAACCGGAGGTTGTGACATTTTATGTGGCGCAGCCCCTCGCTACACCCGCTAGGAAGGTACCACATAGGGTCAGGGAAACTGGCGCCAAGTTTACCAAGAGGAGGCCCGAGGCAGCCGGACAGAAGCGTTGGTAAGAAAAGCCAGACAAAGGACACACAAAGGGGGTCCTGTGAAGCGCTCCAAAGTTATCTGGGAGTTGTCTAAGCCCCTCACCTGGTGAGCACAGTACGACGTGGGCAGCCGTTACATGCAGAAGTGGTCTGGATAATAAGAACTGTGAGTAAAGGCCCTGGACTGCATCACTGACTCCGTGTAGTTACTGCTGCTGCCCTGCACCATCACCCCTATCCTCCGCATACACTGCCCTGAGGCTATACTCCTCCCATGGGGAGTTATACTACGCTCTGCTGCACCCACAACACCAGCCTCAGTGGTCTGCCCTGCAGCGGCGGTTCACTCTGACCGCAATCCACGGGTGGCATAGTCGGACATTTAAACATCAAAACCACATTAATAGTTCCGCCACTGGTTGACCGCCTTGAGCCATGGAACCGGGTCGCCGCCACGGAGACTACAACCACCAGCATCCACCAAAAAGGGTCAGGCTCCGGGTGTTCCAAGGCCCAGGGGGCGCGTCAGAACATTTTCATCACCTTTCATAATCACCAATGGGACAAGGCAGGGATGTCCTCTGTCCCCTCTCTTATACATCCTAGTGACGGAGCACCTGCTCTCATCAATTCGCCATAACCCCAATATTAGGTGGATTGAGGTGGGAGGCACCGAGTACAAGTGCTCTGCATTTGCTGATGATGTCCTAGTATATATCACTCCATCACATATATCCATCCCTGCTGTTATGGCTGAAATAGATCACTTTGTTACATGGTCACATTTTAAAATCAATGCAGCGAAGTCTGAGGCCCTCGATGTCTCCCTCCCCAAATCCATGCAGGATTCCATCCAGTCCAACTTTCCCTTTGCCTGGCCCTCACAGGGTATCAAATACTTAGGAATTCCTATTCATAGAGACCTCTCCCGTCTATGTTATCTTAATTTTGGGCCCTTTATTGAACAACTCCATACAGACCACGGTTGGCAAGTTAGAACTGTAAGATTCACTACGTGAACCACTGGTGTTTTGTGGAAAAACACATGTACACTGTGTTCCAAATTATTATGCAAAAAGTGTTTAGGAGTGATAAGGGAAGAATTTGTTTGTCAGTTAAACTCATTGATGGTGATGTGTGTCAGGGCTCTTTATATCACTGTAAGCAATTGCAGACACCTGTGCTAATTAGTTTGGCAGGTGAGTCCAATGAAAGGCAAGACTACTTAAGAAGGCTGTCCCACATTATTAAGCAGCCTACATTTTCTGCCAAAATGGGAAAGAAAAAGGATGTGTCGGCTGCTGAGAAGCAACAAATTGTGGAGTGTTTAGGTCAAGGCATGACTACAATCAACATTGCCAAGACTCTTTATCCTGATCATCGCACAATCAAGAAGTATGTATCTGATTCACAGTACACACGTGTGCGTGCTGATTAGGTAAAATTGAGGACTCTTTCCTACAGGCAATTACGTCAGGTTAAAAGAACAGTGGCAAAAAAGCCTTGTCATAGCAGCAGACAAGTTTTTGAAGCTGCTAGTGCCTCCAACGTCCCCCGAACAACAAGATGCAGAGTCCTTCAGAGGTTTGCAGCTGTGCATAAGCCATCCTGTCGACCTCCTCTATCCACTGCACACAAGCAGAAACGGCTCCAGTGGGCCAACCAATACATGAAGACTGACTTCAAAACTGTTTTGTTCACCGATGAGTGCCGTGCAACGCTCGATGGTCCAGATGGATGGAGTGGAGGATGGCTGGTTGATGGACACCCCACGCAAACACGGCTACAGCGCCAACAAGGAGGAGGTGGAGTAATGTTTTGGGCTGGAATCATGGGGAGAGAGATTGTCGGCACCTTTAGGATCCCTGAAGGGGTAAAGATGAACTCCATAATGTATGTGGAGTTTCTCAAACAGCACTTCCTGCCATGGTTCAAGAAGAAGAACCGTGTATTCCACAGCAAGATCATTTTCATGCATGATAATGCACCGTCTCATGCTGCACATAACACATCTGCATATCTGGCTGATATGGGCATAAAAGGGGACAAATTTATGGTGTGACCCCCATGCTCCCCTGACCTCAAGCTCATTCAGAACCTCTGGAGCATCATCAAAAGGAGTGTCTATGATGGCGGGAGGCAGTTCACATCTAAGCAACAGCTCTGGGAGGGTATTCAGTCCTCATGCAAAACAATTGAAGCAGAAACCATCCAAAACCTGACAAATTCAATGGACGAGACAGATAAGAAGCTCCTTTCGAACAAGGGGTCCTATGTGCAAATGTAACATCACCTAGAATAAAGTTTTGAGTTGAAAACTGTTTGATTTCAGTTTCTAATAACCTGCTAATGCTTATAATTTCAAAAATGACCATTTTTTTTTCTTTATTAAAATGAAAAGGTTGATCGAAGAGTGTGGGGGATCTAAGAGTGTGGCAACCCAGTAGTCAGGATTACTTCGAATTCTGACAATCTGAGGGTCATGTTGCAGGTAGTGCAGCAAGAAGGCACTCATGTGTCTTGCGCATCTAGGAGACCCAAAATTATTTTCCGGGCTAGATGCAGCTAAAAATTATTATTAATTTGAAAGCTGGTGGAGCTTAGTATAGATGGCCTAATAGAATCAGTACTGCACACTGCTACAAAGCCCAAATTATTTTCCAGCCAAGATACAGATAAACATGATTAGTAATTTTAAATCTGGTGGAGCTTAGTATAGATGGCCTAATATAATCAGTACTGCACACTGCTACAAAGCCCAAAATATTTTCCAGCCAAGATACAGATAAACATGATTAGTAATTTTAAAGCTTAAAACGGTTGGTGAGGTGATTTTAACAAATTATCAAGCTTTTACTCTCCCCAGGATGACACAGGGGTAGAAAAGTCATTTCGGATCCATGATTTGTTCATCTTTATGAATGTGAGTCGGTCTACATTATCAGTGGAGAGCCGAGTGCGCTTATCTGTCAGCACACCACCAGCAGCGCTGAACACACGTTCAGACAGAACGATGGCTGCGGGGCATGACAAGATCTCCAAGGCGTAAGTGGCGAGCTCCGGCCATTTATCCAGATTGGAAGCCCAAAAAGAGCAAGGGTCTAGTGACACAGTCATGGCTTCAATGTTTACTTGGAGATACTCCTGTACCATCGTCTCTAGGCGTTGACTATGTGTCAGACTTCTTGTCTCCTGTGGCCTTGCAAAGGATGGGCTAAAAAAGTGGTGAAATGATTCCGCAAAATTGATGTTACCAGCAGATACTGTGTTTCTGTTACGGTTTGAGTGCTGAACACTCGACGGTCCCACGGTTGGCAAGTTGGAACTGTGAGGTTCACTACGTGCACCACTGGTGTTTTGTGGAAAAGCACATGTAAGATTCTGCAACAGTCTCTGTTGATACTCCTGCATGCGTGCATCCCTTTCTATGGCAGGAATAATTTCTACAAATTTACTTTTGTACCGGGAATCTAACAGTGTGGCAACCCAGTAGTCAGGACTATTTCTAATTCTCACAATTCGAGGGTCATGTTGCAGGTAGTGCAGCAAGAAGGCACTCATGTGTCTTGCGCATCCAGGAGCAAAAAGTCACTGTTGTGTTGGTGGCGAGGTAACAGTCATGCTTCCTTCCTCTGTTCTCTCCGCCCAACCACGCACAACAGAAATGTGATCAAGGTCTTCCTCATCTGATGAGTCTTCCATCAGTTTGTGTTCCACTTCTTCCTGGGCTCCTGCACCTTCCTCACTAGTTTGGCTGCTACCATGCGCCCTGGTAAAAACATCTCCCCCACCCCCACATGCCTGCCGCCTTGGTGCTGCCGACCGTCTGGACCTTGCAGATGTTAGCCCTTCCGCATACAACTCCTGCTCCTCTACTTCCTCCACCTCCTCTTATGCAACCACCTGACTCCGAATTCTGTTTAACATGTGCTCCAGCATGTAAATCACCGGAATAGTCATGCTGATAATGGCATCGTCAGCACTAAACATCTTCGTCGCCATTTCAAAACTGTGCAGAAGGGTGCATAGGTCCCTGATCTGAGACCACTCCTCCAGCGTGATTTGCCCCACCTCTGGATCTCGTTGGCCCAGGCTATACGTCAGAACGTATTGCACCAGGGCTTGTCGGTGCTGCCACAGTCGCTGCAACATGTGCAGAGTTGAATTCCACTGGGTAGGCACATCGCATTTTAGCCGGTGAAGAGGCAGGCCCAACGACTTCTGTAGAGATGTAAGTCGCTGAGCTGCGGGATGCGAACGGCGAAAGTGAGCACACAGCGACCGTGCCCTCTGCAGAAGGCCATCTAGTCCGGGATAGTGGGCTAAAAATTGCTGGACAACCAGGTTCAACACGTGAGCCATACAAGGCACGTGTGTGACATTGCCCTGGCAAAGGGCCGCACCCAGGTTTGCAGCATTGTCGCACACGGCCTTCCCTGGTTTCAGGTCCTGTGGAGACAACCATTCATGAAACTGGTTCTCCAGAGCTGACCACAACTCCTCAGCTGTGTGACTCACATTTCCCAGACATTTCAAAGTAAAAACCGCCTGATGACGTTGAGCCCTGCTGCCAGCATAGTAAGGAGGTGTGCAGGATCCCTTCTGAGCAGTTAGAAAGCTTGTGGCATGACCAGACAGGCTTTGGGTGCAGGTGAAGGACCGAGAGGAGGCTGAGGAGGCAGAAGCAGTGGAGGAACTTTGAGATAAAGAGGATTGACGCACAATTCGTTGGGACGGCAAGACTTGGACAGCAGCCCCTTGTCCTGCTGTCACCATAGTTACCCAGTGCCCAGTCAGTGACATGTAACGCCCCTGTCCATGCCTACTCGTCCAAGTGTCTGTGGTGAAATGCACCCTGTCACACACAGAGTTTCTCAAAGAAGCGGTGATGTTTTGTGCGACATGCTGGTGGAGCGCAGGCACACCTTTCTTTGAGAAGTAGTGCCGACTGGGCATCTGGTACTGGGGCACTGCGACGGACATAACGTCTCGAAAATCCACTGTGTCCACCAGGCGGAAAGGCAGCATTTCTGTAGCCAAGAGCTTGCAGATGGTGAAATTCAGACTCTTAGCTTTCTCATGGCTAGGAGGAAATGGTCTTTTACTTGTCCACATCTGAGGGACCGAGGGCTGGCTCTTGTCCTTAGACGGGGTTGAGAAGGGTGTCCCCGGCAAACTGCCAGTCGGTGAGGAAGATGAAGGCGGACATGTTAGGTTGCCTTGATCCAAAGGTGGTGCTATCGATGTCGGACAGCTCTCAACACCAGCTGGTGTTACCACCTCCAAAGGAAATGATGACCTGCCAATAACACTGGCTGTTACGGGTAAAGAGGTGGCAGGTCTGCGTCCCAAAACAGGTGTGACTGCTGTCCCCCCAGTCACAGAGGATGAAGAGGCCGCGGATGCACAAGATGTGGCAGACGGTGATTGGCCCGGCCGGCTAGGCCGCATTGTAGCACAGTGAGCTTCCCACTGCAACTTATGCTTCATGTCCATGTGCCGGTTCATGCATGAAGTACTCAAACTATGTATTTTTGGCCTCTACTTAGCTTTTGCTGACAAATGTTACAGATAACACGAGTTGGGTCATCTTTATCGATCTGGAAAAATGCCCAGGCTATGCAAGGCTTAGCACCCATGCGACCTGAAGAGCCACCACGACTTATGGTCAGAGGCAGAGTTGTGTTTGAGGATGCAGTTGTTGACGTGCTTCCAGTACTACGTCTCTGTCCAAGAAGGCGCAACCTGACATCGTCGTCACTAGCATCCTCCTCCACCTCCTCTCCTGACCTCATCTCTTGGCTGACTGTGGGTTGACAGTAAGTGGGATCTCCAACCTCATCATCATCACCTTGTGTGTTATCACACCCGTCGTCCTCAGAGCCAACCTGTTCTTGCCCTGACAAAAAACTAAAGTTGTCGCTCCAATCAGGTATTTGCGTCTCATCATCGTCTTCCTCATTGTCTCCACCAACAGGAGTTACAGTTTGGGAACGAGGGTCTACATTATGGTCAGAACCTTCTGCGTCTGGTCCTGGATCCGACTCATAAAGATTCTGGGCATCAGTGCAGATCATTTCCTCGTCTGGATTCACAGAAGCTCTGGAGCCGACCTCTGATTCCCAGGCTATAGTATGAGTAAACAGCTCTGCAGACTCAACCATCTGTTCTATTTGTGATGTTGAAGTTGAGGTGGAGGAGAGCACACTTAAAGGAGCACTTGATAGCCGTTGAAGCACTTGCTGTTTTTGTGCCTCATCTGGAATTTGTAGCGATTGGCGTGGCCGTAAGAAAGGGATCTTATCACATTGTCCACTAAAAGAAGTAGACATTTTAGTTTGGCTGGAAGATGGTCTTTCTTCTGCAGATGTTACTGTTGCTTTAACACCTACCCCACGGACACAGCCTTTTTTCCCCTTCCCAACACGCCTATTCCCCTTTCCACCAGCAGCAGGCCTTTTTCCACTCATTTTGGTGGTTAACTAATTCACAACTCTGGAGTTGTTTGCACAAAAAAACAATGGATGGGAACTGAGCAGAGCTGAGTGGCCAAACTTTTGTATTAGGCCAAAAGTTTTGGCTGGGTTAGATGCAGATAAAAATTATATTGAATTTGCAACCTGATGGAGATCAGTACAGATGGAATAATAGAACAAGTCCCACACACTGCTAGAAGCTGAAATATTTTTTCAGAGCTAGATGCAGAAAAAAATTATATTGAATTTGCAACCTGATGAAGGTCAGTATAGATGGACTAATAGAACAAGTCCCACACACTGCTACAAGCTGTAATAATTTTTCAAAGCTACATGCAGAAAAAATTATATTGAATTTGCAACCTGATGGAGGTCAGTATAGATGGACTAATAGAACAAGTCCCACACACTGCTAGAAGCCTACCTGACATCGTCGTCACTAGCATCCCCCTCCACCTCCTCTCCTGACCTCATCTCTTGGCTGACTGTGGGTTGACAGTAAGTGGGATCTCCAACCTCATCATCATCACCTTGTGTGTTATCACACCCGTCGTCCTCAGAGCCAACCTGTTCCTGCCCTGACAAAAAACTAAAGTTGTCGCTCCAATCAGGTATTTGCGTCTCATCATCGTCTTCCTCATTGTCTCCACCAACAGGAGTTACAGTTTGGGAACGAGGGTCTACATTATGGTCAGAGCCTTCTGCGTCTGGTCCTGGATCCGACTCATAAAGATTCTGGGCATCAGTGCAGATCTTTTCCTCGTCTGGATTCACAGAAGCTCTGGAGCCGACCTCTGATTCCCAGGCTATAGTAAGAGTAAACAGCTCTGCAGACTCAACCATCAGTTCTATTTGTGATGTTGAAGTTGAGGTGGAGGAGAGCACACTTAAAGGAGCACTTGATAGCCGTTTAAGCACTTGCTGTTTTTGTGCCTCATCTGGAATTTGTAGCGATTGGCGTGGCCGTAAGAAAGGGATCTTATCACATTGTCCACTAAAAGAAGTAGACATTTTAGTTTGGCTGGAAGATGGTCTTTCTTCTGCAGACGTTACTGTTGCTTTAACACCTACCTCACGGACACAGCCTTTTTTCCCCTTCCCAACACGCCTATTCCCCTTTCCACCAGCAGCAGGCCTTTTTCCACTCATTTTGGTGGTTAACTAATTCACAACTCTGGAGTTGTTTGCACAAAAAAACAATGGATGGGAACTGAGCAGAGCTGAGTGGCCAAACTTTTGTATTAGGCCAAAAGTTTTGGCTGGGTTAGATGCAGATAAAAATTATATTGAATTTGCAACCTGATGGAGGTCAGTACAGATGGACTATTAGAACAAGTCCCACACACTGCTAGAAGCTGAAATATTTTTTCAGAGCTAGATGCAGAAAAAAATTATATTGAATTTGCAACCTGATGGAGGTCAGTATAGATGGACTAATAGAACAAGTCCCACACACTGCTACAAGCTGAAATATTTTTTCAGAGCTAGATGCAGAAAAAAATTATATTGAATTTGCAACCTGATGGATGTCAGTATAGATGGACTAATAGAACAAGTCCCACACACTGCTACAAGCTGAAATATTTTTTCAGAGATAGATGCAGAAAAAAATTATATTGAATTTACAACCTGATGGAGGTCAGTATAGATGGACTAATAGAACAAGTCCCACACTCTGCTACAAGCTGAAATATTTTTTCAGAGCTAGATGCAGAAAAAAATTATATTGAATTTGCAACCTGATGGAGGTTAGTATAGATGGACTAATAGAACAAGTCCCACACACTGCTAGAAATCTAAATATTTTTTCAGAGCCAGATGCAGAAAAAAATTATATTGAATTTGCAACCTTATGGAGGTTAGTATAGATGGACTAATAGAACAAGTCCCACACACTGCTAGAAGCCTAAATATTTTTTCAGAGCTCGATGCAGAAAAAAATTGTATCGAATTTGCAACCTGGTGGAGGTTAGTATAGATGGACTAATAGAATGATGCTATGCCCAAAAGGTTTTACTTCATTAGGTGCAGTAAAAAAAATTGTATTCTATACACAGGAGGTGTAGCTTGCAACACAGATAGGCTACTCCACTGACTAACACTCTCTGCAATAGGCCAAAAGTATCTGCTTTGCTAGATTTAGCCAAATGCTGTGAAAAAAAACTTGCACAGCACTTGAACAGACCCGCTTGGCAAAAAGTGATAGGGACTGATGTAACCTAGCCCTGAAAAGGACTGCAATTACAATTAGTCTTTACTCCCAACCTATCTATTTAATAGCACAGACCTGCCTGATAAAAGTCATATGAAATGATGTAACCTAGTCCTTAAAAGGACTGCAATCACAACTCTTCCCTACTCCCAAGCTATCTGTAGATTTGTGCGAAAATTGGCTTGAAATTAACAAAGTATAGCGCACACAACAACAGCGGCACCGTCTAACACGCGGCTGCAGCAGTGAGAAAATGGTGGCGACGGGGAAAATGGCTGGGTCTTATAGGGCAAGGACATGTGACATACACTGCCAATGACACATGCCCTTGCTTGTGTGAAAAAAAGCAGTTCGCTCCGTGTGTGCGCTGCTGATAGGCTGACAGACTGCACCTCCTCACTGTAAATGCGGGAAAGAGAAAAAAAAATGGAGATCTTCATTATTCCTGCAGAGATCCATCCCCTGCCCCTCCCCCCGCCACGCTGTACTTTCAAACTGAGTATTAACATTAATTTTCAGCATTACTGAGAAAAATTCCAGTTATGATTTTGGTGCACGAACAGTTATCGAACATAACCTCGAACAGCCCAATTTTTTTCAAATTGTTCGTGTTCGCCGAATGGCTCGAACACTGCCCAAAACAGCTCGAATTTGAGATTGGCGAACAGTTCGAGTCGAACACTGCTCATCTCTATTCTCTACCTCTTTCAATCCCCAGATGATTTGGAATTTTGTTGGATAAGATTGACAAATTTGGAATATTTTTAGTTAGAAAGTCTTTGTTTCTTCTGTTGTTTTCCTAGTTAGCCAAAGATAGTTTGCTAGGTATTAAAATAATTGAACCAGGCAGCTTTTTAGTTATTTAGGAATTATGATTTCAACTAAGCCTGAAAAGTATTTAGAAATTAATGCTATGCCACTGCTTAAATTATTTCAAGTAAAGATCAAGATTTGGAGGATTCTTCCACTATCAAATATTGACATATCAGCCTGCCTAAAACTATCTTATTTCCAAACATCTTTTTTATTTTTATGAATTACTCACTATGGCTTGAAGACAAAGTATTTAAATCTTTCAATTCTCATTTTAGTGATTTGATTTTAAGGCGAAAAAGACACAAATAAAGATTTATTTTTTTTTTACCCCATATATAAAATTTTAAATTTTTGCTATCGCAACTGTGTCTTTTATTTTTTTGGCTTCTCAGCTCAAGCATTTGATTTGATGGATGAGATGCCTTAATTTTATTTAAGTGGTCTCTGTAAGATCCTTCACAGTGCGAATATTTTTCATGTCCTAGAACAGGGCACCTAAATTATTCAGAGCTTAGAAATTATCCAGTTGCGATGTTGATGATTAAAATGGTAGAAAGTTAAAGGCATTCTTTCATTGGATCACTTTACATTTTTTTCTATCCACTCTGTGGCAATGTTTCAACTATAACAATTAATTAATCTACCGTGTAAAAAAATGGAGATACAAGGGCTGAATTTTTATGAATCAATTTTTCTCCTAAGTTATGATCTTATCACTTATGCCCTGTCCAGTTGCATGTTCTTAGCCAAGAATGATTTCTTCATGGGCACGCTCTGCTGTAGTACATCTCATTCTACCTTATATAACATCTGGCAACCTAAAAAAAAGTTCATCTGTTGGATAAAATCATGAATGATCAGTTTTCTTCTACACTGGTATTTAAATCTAGAGCTCGTTGGGAGCGTGATTTTGGATTTTTATCTGATTAAAAGTAGTCAGTATTGTTAAATTCAAAGAGAGTCGGATCTATCATGCCAAATATATAAACTTTTGTTTTTCGTCCATAAAATCCATGATAAAGAAATTCCTTATCCAAAGTGTCCAACTAGCCAAAGAAGAGATCCATAATTCGCAAAGGAGAGGTTACAAGTTGATGTGTTTCGAAAGTGCACTCTTACTTTTAATCTCAAACTCATAAAATATGGCTATAATGGGATTTTAAGACACCACCAGAGAAACACACTCTCATCATATGATCTGTGAAAATGTCCTATATTGTATCAATAATGGAAAATCAAAAATCAAATCTGTAAATATGCTTAAACCCTATGGGTAAGGCTATGTGCCCACATAGCAGATTTGATGCAGAGCGTTTTTGCCTCTCTCTGGCAGAAAAAAACACATGCAGATTTACATGCATTTTTTCTGCCAGAGAGAAGCGTTTTTTCAGCGTTTTCACATGCGTTTTCGCATGCATTTTTTCAAGCAGTTTTCCAAGCGATTCTGAACATCACTTGAAAAAGTGCTTGACAAGTTGGTCACACTATATAAATCCATGCAACCGGCATGGGTTTATACAGTATAGTGTGACCAATTAATAGTTAAAAAAAAGAATAAGAATGGTAAAAAATAAAAAAAAAAGATTATACTCACCTTCCGGTGTTTTCCCGGTGTCATCTCTGCTGCTTCCGGTCTCTTGCAATGATCGCGGAGGTGTGAAGTACCTGCGGTGACATCATTGAGTCATGTGATGGGTCACATGACTCAGTGACATCATGGCAGGTCCTTAACAACAGCGAGAGCATTGCAAGAGACCGGACGGTATGGACAAAACAGCGGGAGGACATCGGAAGGTGACTATAATCTTTATTTTTTATTTTAAATTCTTTTTTTTTACAGATTCTATGGTACCCAGGTCTGGAGAAGAGGCTCCTCTCCTCCAGACCTGGGTACCATCCACACATTATAACGCACTAATTACGCAAGTACAGATGCAGTCTTGCGGAATTGGCTCGTTCTAATGCAAGTCAATGGCAGCAATTACGCTGCGTGTCCACAAAATTAATTGACATGCTGCTTATTTTTGAGCGCAGCATAAACGCTGTGGAAAAATACACAGCATGGACATTGAAAGTGCGGAATTGCATTGGAGACCATGGGGGAAGGTTTACCAAGCGTTTCCCAGGCGTTTACGCTGCGGAAATTCCGCAGCGGGCCACCATCTAGTGGTTTATATTGCCTTACAGTCCTTCCTGCTGAAACATATAACCAAATAGTCCTTTTCAGGGCTCCATCCATTTTATTTAATATAAATACCGCTGTTAGCTGTAGTGTAGGGATAGCTGCTGGAGAAGGGATAGTAGTGCTTTACAGGTCTATAGTTAGGGTTTATATTGCCTTATAGTCCTTCCTCCTGAAGCCTATAACCAAATGGTCATTTTCAGGGCTCCATCTATTCTATTATTCAATATATATACCGCTGTTAGCTGTAGTGTAGAGATAGGTGCTGGTGAAGGGAAAGTTTGCATTACAGGCCTTTATTCAGGGTTCATACTGCCTTACAGTCCTTGCTGCAGAAACCTAAAACTAATAGTTCTTTTCAGGCCTATATCTAGTTCCTATTAATACTGTTCTTAGCTGCATACCTAATTTAGTATGCTCAAGGTATGCGGTAATGGAGGAGAAGTGGACATGCAGCTGATGGTGCACGCAGAGGTAGAGGCAGTGGGCCAGATGAAACGGTGTCTGCTAAGGGACCACAACAAACATGCTCATCCATGAGACCTAGCTTCCTGTCCCACTTTGCAGGGGGCGCACGGGACACCACCGCTGAAGCCAGAACAGTGCGAACAGGTGGTCAGTTGGATAGAAGATAATGCTTCCAGTCTTTTTCCCAGCACCATCCTGTCTTCCATATGGTCCAGTCTCACTAGCTAAGAGTCTCGACCACATAATCCTCACTCTGATCCTCCTTCCTCCAATCATGGCGACTCCAAGGAAACAAATGATCTCACACTCGGACACTTCGAGGACCTCTTTATATGTCCATTTATTGATTCTGGCCTATCACCCTGAACGTTTCAAGAGGGACATGAGGAGCTTGTGTGTAGTGTTGCCCAAATATTTGAGCACTCGCAGTCAGTAGAAGTCGACTGTGGGGAATGGCAATTAGTGTCTCAAGAGGTATATGATGATGAGTCACAGTTGCCAACAAGTGATATTGTTAAGTGAACACGTCAGGAGCACCAGAGTGCGGAAGTGAAAGACAAGGTGTGGACAATGAAGACACTGATCCAACCTGGGAAGATGCTATACAGAGATAGGCCAGCGGCACAAGGGTGGACCAATCCGCAGCACCGCAGCAGACAGGAAGAGGCAGTGGGGTGGAAAGGGGGAGAAGTTGGGCAACTGTTCCCTAGAGCATCCACACGTGTGAAATCTGCCCCTGTGCTACATGCTTGCCAATCTCCTGTCCAGGACGCAGATGCCTTCCGCTCTGCATCTGTTGTTGCACATTCACAATCAGTATCAACAACCATGTCCTCTTCCTTGTCCCAGTGCAGCGTTCAGCTCTTGCTACCACAGGCCTTGGAGCACAAGTGAAAATATGCAGCCACCCACAGGCTTAAACACTAAACGGCCACATTTCCAGACTGCTTGCCCTGTAAATGTAGCTGTTTAGGCTTGTGGAAACTGAGGCTTCCTGCATCCTCGTGGCAGTGGCCTTTCTTTGGTATTCGCTCCCCAGCCGCCTTCATTTCTCCCAGTGTGCCGTCCCCATCTTACACAAATACGTGTTACTTAAGATCACAGGTCAACTTAACCACCAACACGTAGGCAAGTGCTTGTGGCTGGGGATGCTACATTTCCCTGACAACACTCTGGGTGAATCTTGTGGAGGCCAGGACTGAGCCGGACCCTGGGATGGCACACATGCTACCGATGCCTAGAATTGCGGGCCCTAATTCCATCAGGGTTTTCTCCACCTCTTAGACTAGTTCCTGTACCCCCTCCTCCTCCTCATCCTCCATCTCCGAATTATCGTCTATATTAATCACAAGCTGGAAGCACTGCAGCACTGCCTTGGTGAAGCGGCAATAGTCTCTGCTGAAACTGCAGAGTTGTTGAAAGGTTTAACAGATCTCGCTGCTAAACCTACAACCAGGCAAGGTGGTGTGTGGTAATGGCTGTAACCTGGTGGCGGCTCTGAAGCTTGGCAAGATGGCACATGTACCATACCTGGCCCATGTGCCTAACTTAGTGCTTCAGCGGTTTCTGAAAACCTACCCAGATTTGCCTGAGCTACTTGTGAAGGTACAGTGCATGTGCGCCCATTTCCGCAAATCACATACAGTTGTCGCCTGTCAGGCAGTGCTCCAGCAGCACTTGAAAGTGCCACCTCACTGACTGGTTTTTCAACCTGACCATGTGCTGGAACTCAACATTACATTACATTAGCAAGGCTTTGGGGGCAGCAGAAAGCAGCAGTTAAATACCAGCTACAACATGCCCGTCGGTATTCTGGTCTGCCTCTGCACATAATAACCGACTAGTGGGCATGGATGTCTGATATCTGTGCGGGTCTCCAAACTTTTAGGAATCAACCAAGATGGTGAGTGGCGATGATGCCATAATCCTGGTGGGGACAGGAAAGTCTTGCCTGTTGTGAGTCTTGCACACAAGGCTGACTTTATATACCGCTGCCTTTCCTGTGACCCTTGCATTATACGTAATTTGCCCAACACTGATTACTAGTTGTTCACCCTTCTCAACCCAAGCTACAAGGAGAACTTTCCATTTCGCCTTTATGCCGTGGAGAGGACTATTAAAATGTTGCAATACCAGAAGGCTCTAGTAGAACAATTAGTACAAAAATTCCCATCTGATAACGCTGGCGGCAGAGGTCAGAATTCTTTGGACAACCAAGGAGTAGAGATGAGGGAGACACACACAAGGTCCAACAGAGTCCTATTAAATACTATTAAAGGGCTGGGACAGTTTCATCAGACCCTCCCAGCTTCCAGGCCCAGATGTGTGGGGTAATCTGACAAGGAGGGAATAATTTATGAAGATTGTAAAGCAGTACCTAGACAACCCTACCGACATCCTCCGTGATTCCTCTGTGCCATACAACTATTGGGTATCCAAGCTGGAAATGTGGCATGAAGTTTCCCTCCATACATTGAATATGCTGGTCTGCCCTGCCCTGTCGCTAGCGTTTTGTCTGAGTGTGTTTTTAGTGCTGTCGGGGCATAATAACTGATTGCCGCATCCACCTGTCAACTGAAAATGCTGACAGGCTGACTCTTATCAAAATAAACAAGGCCTGGATTGGCTCAGACTTCTCAACCCCACCGGATAACAGTAGCGGAAAATGAAGTCAACTAAAATGTTAATTTTCTTCTGGTGTGTTCCCATGCATCCATTCAGCCCAAACAAGGGAATACGGCTTTTGTTTTCTAATTTTTCATGTCCTCCTCCACCATATCTACAGGGTCATGATCCGACCCTTGCTCTTAATATTTCCAGGGTGTGAATGATGCCCTACTACGTAATTTTTTCAGGATGTGTATGAGGCCTACCTCTACAATATTCTTACATATATATGTATGTCCCCCCAGGGATAAATGTTTTTCAGCCCCTGCATATAGAGCATACGCTTTACTAGTCTAGGAGTCCCACTCCATTATAATGGAGAAAAAAAAATTCTGAAGCCCTCCTATACGTGTCTTTCAGGTGGCATTGCAGTCCCTCCTTCTTATTTTTTGCAGCCCTTTCACTTAGTGCATAGGCTTTATGAGTAGGCTTTATTACTGTAGGGCTAGCTGCTGGAGAAGGGATAGTAAGGGTTTATTGCTTTACAGTCCTTGCTGATGCAAGTTAAAAACAAAAGTTCTTTTTAGGGCTACATCAATTCTTTTCCCTATGAATACTGCTGTGACCTGCATTGATGATAGGGAGAGTTGCTCGAGGAGGGATAGTATAGTATTATAGGCATACAGTATATTCAAGGTTTATTGGCTTCCACTGCTTTCGTAGGTCTACTGCTGCTCAAAGCTTAAAACAAAAGTCCATCTCATGGCTACATATTTTATTTTCCCAAATAAAACTGTAACATTTGCAGGCATTTATTATCTAACTAATTTAAAATGCGCAAGGCGTGCGGTAAGGGAAAAGGAAGTTAATGTCCTGATGATGGTGGTGCACGCAGAGGAAGGGCCAGGGCAATCTGTGTCTGCTATGGCAGTGGGTCTAGGAGGTCAACTCTTTTTAAAATTGTCCAAAAAAAATTTCTGAGGCCCTCTTCTCCATCTCTTCCAGTGTGTATTGCAATATCTCCTTTAAATTTTTGCTAGTCCTTGCACAAAGTGCGAAGGCTTAACCAGTGTAGGAGTCCCATTCTTTCTAAAATTCTCTCTCTGGACATGAGCCTCTGAGAAAATGGCCATGGACAGGTATTCACTTCCTGTGTGCATAGGTCACCCTCTTCCGCGGCAGGTCCACTGACATGCTGCCAGTCAAATAAATAGCTTTTAAATACAGCAATGATGGCAAGATCTTCACTTTCCACAAAATCTTCACTCGGCACATCAACAACTTATGTTTCATTGAAGATAAATTCTTGCTTTTTCCCATCTTTTTCTATTTCTCGTCTCATGACAGTATCATCTAATGGAAATGAATATTCCTTCTGGTCACATAAATCTCTTCCACACTCCACAGCATGACAGCTTCTTTCCATGAATTCATTGACAAATTCTGTCTTTGTACAATCTTTTCAAAATTCTACAAATATTATTCTGAAGCCATCTTCTATGTGTCTCCTAGGGTGTATTGCAATCCATCCATTACATTTTTGCTAAGTCTTGCACTTAGTGAATAGGATTTACCAGTCTAGGAGTCCCAGTTCTTAGTAATGGAAAAAAATGTTTTCTGAGACCCTCCGCTATGTATCTTCTAGGGTGTTTTGAAATGCCTCCTTCTAATTTTTGTGCAAATTGAAGTGGTCAATGGGGCGCTAGAAACTGGATAAGGCGCTGGAAAAGGATAAAACAAACCTCTTTATTGAAGTTCTAATGCCCACAACGTGTTTCTGCAGCGGTCTGCTGCCTTCATCAGGTGGAGTTATGGGAAAATGGCAGAAACAGGCACTTTTATACATAAAGCAAAGGAACTCAATGGGAGGTGCCAAGGGAGAATTTGGTACTTAACCCCTTAATCATCATTAAAAAAGACAATTACAATTTAATAACAAAGGGGACTTAAAATAGCATTACGGGTCAATAACTGCACATTATAAACTTACTATGAAGATGCAAGATGCAGACAATAATGGCAATGCTTTAAAAATACATACATATAAAAATGCATATATAAATGAGGGTAAATGAGGGCACCTCCCATTGAGTTCCTTTGCTTTATGTATAAAAGTGCCTGTTTCTGCCATTTTCCCATAACTCCACCTGATGAAGGCAGCAGACCGCTGCAGAAACGCGTTGTGGGCATTAGAACTTCAATAAAGAGGTTTGTTTTATCCTTTTCCAGCGCCTTATCCAGTTTCTAGCGCCCCATTGACCACTTCAATTTGCACACTGTTCACTTTTCCCTTGGGAGTTGTGGCTGGAGGCTGCAGAGTACTGGATACAATTTCAGCTGCATGACCTGTAGGACCTGCGATGATGTCATCACCCATGTGACCCCACCCGGAATCACATGATTGGAAGCTCCATCTGCTAATCCTGAGGAGACACTGAAGGCATTGTGGCAGCGCTATCAGCGCCAGTAGCTGTTTAACCTGGGTTGTGCGGTCTGCACAACCCACTCAGGTGAGCAGACCACTGTATCTGCACGTATATTCTACTACCATACAGGTTCACACAAGCACTGCGCTTTTCCACCCCACCCCCTTTTTTGTCCTTCTAATTTTTGGCGGTCCCACTACCTAATAATTTAACAGAATGTGTATGAGGCCCACCTGTCTAATACAGAGTGTATTAGAGTCCCTCTTCCTTCTAATTTTTGTCAGTTCTTGCATTTGTAGAGGGTCAGAACCTGCTAACAACTGAACTACACTGTGACTTTTATGAGACAATGTCCCACTCTGATTTGTGTGTACTTGAACTAGTCCTTTCTCCCCTGCAACTTGATGTGTGTTGGTTTGAACTAGAAGCAGGAAGTAGTGTTGAGCCACCCCCGTAGTGTTCGAGTTCGGTTCGGTTCGTCGAACACCCGTGTGTTCGCCGAACTGTTCGTCGAACTGTTCGTCGAACACCTTCGAACACCGTTAAAACCAATGGCAGGCAAACAAAAACACATAGAAACACATAGAAAACACCTTCAAAGGTGTCCAAAAGCTGACAAACTGCTCAGAAGACACAACTAACACATGGAAAAGTGACAAGTACATATAGTCATGCGAAAAGAAAAGAGGTGGAGGAGTAAAAGGAGGGGGAGACACAGATATAGGCATGTCATGCCCTTCTAAAATCCAAAAAGTGAGAAGCCGACACGGCCAGTCCGTTCCTGCCTGTGCCACCTCTGTGTCGCCGGGTTTGTGCCAGAGCCGCGGTGGACCCTGTAGGCCAGCCCCCCTATCCCAATACTGGTGCCTGTCCGCCGGTGGGTCGAGGCCCCCCACGGTGGGGGGGGAGTAACATCTGCAGAAGAAAGACCATCTTCCAGCCAAACTAAGATGTCGACTTCTTTTCGTGGACAATGTGATACGATCCCATTCTTACGGACACGCCCATCGCTACAAATTCTAGATGAGGCACAAAAACAGCAGGTGCTTCAACGGATATCAAGTGCTCCTTCAAGTGGGCTCTCCATCACCTCAATTTCAACATCACAAATACTCCAGTCCTCAGAGGTGTCACCCCAATCGCACTTGCTTCCTCACAGCTCCCAAGTCTCCAGCTGCCCGTCTGAGTATGGGGTAACACAGATGGCTGAGTCTGCCCAGCTGTTTACTCATACTATAGCCTGGGAAACGGAGGTCTGCTCCAGAGCTTCTGTTAATCCAGATGAGGAAATGATCTGATCCGATGCCCAGAATCTTTATAAGTTGGATCCAGGACCAGATGAAGAAGGTTCTGAGCATAATGTAGACCCTTGTTCCCAAACTGAAACTCCTGTTGGTGGAGACAATGATGAAGACGATGATGAGACTCAAATACCTGATTGGAGCGACAACTTGACTTTTCGGTCAGGGCAGGAAGAGGTTGGCTCTGAGGGCGACGGGTGTGATAACACACAGGGTGATGATGACGAGGTTGGAGATCCCACTTACTGTCAACCCACAGTCAGACAGTCGATGAGGTCAGCAGAGGAGGTGGAGGAGGATGTGACTAGCCCTGGGGATGGGGATGACTCGGTACCCGGGAATTTGCCTGGCCTTGGGGATGTCGCGGTGGTCGGCTCCCTGGCCCGTACCCTGGGGTCTCTCTTTAAAAGGGTGGATAATTGTTAATTTTATAAGAGTTCATGACGCCACCTGTGGTATCTGGTGACAAGCACCAGCGCTGCAGCAGTCCACTGAGGACGGTGATAAGGCAGCTCGATAGTATAGCTCCCCACAGGTGGAGCTAGGTCTCAGGGCAGCGTATGCAGGGGCAATGCAGGACAGGCGAGACCCAGCTGGGTCAGAGTAAGAACGGGAAAGGACACGGTAGTCACTTCAGTACCTTTTACTGGTGGAAATTCAGGCACATCCCGGAGCACTGTAGGGTGAAGGGTGCATATCAGGATCCTCTCCAATGAGCGGGTGTAGGGCCTCCTGTTTCTTGCCTCTGCGTAGTAAGTTTCTGACCTGCCTGGAGCTAGGCCTAACTTTGTCTCTGTCCTGCGCTGGCTGACCTTGTGGTAGGGCCTTCTCTTGGAGTTCACGCTCCCAGTATGCGGGGCCTAAGCGTCTCCTGGCTCTGTTACATATCAGCACCTTAGCGATCCTGGGACTTGTAGTTCTCCAGGGATTCCGGTTATGCCTTACTGGGTCATAGAGATACCGGTAAGCTCGGATCCTGTGTCCGGTAAATGCTTCGGGGTGAGCTGGTTAAGCTCCTCTGCCCCTTATGTACTAACTCGCCACTCGCCTTCGGCCTACTCGGGCCCTCACTAGGCTATACACACTAACGGCAGCTTGCCGCGCTTCACTGATCTTACGGCACCGGCACACCTTAAGCTCTATCTGGGCTCCCTGAATCTAGCAAGCAGGAGCCTCATGCTCCACTGCTGAACTATTAACTGCGTTCTCTAGACTAGACTGAGCTCCACTGCAGACTGACCTCTCTTAGGCTTCTCTACTGCAGGAACTCTTCAGAGGAACTGAACTGCCTAGCTCCACCTTCCCTATTTATATTCCTAACGGGCTCCCTCTGCTGGTCTGAGGTGGAAGGTGGAGATGTGTGAATGTTTATGGGGGCCTCATGTGGAGGATTCCATCAATGCACTCTTGTAGGATCTGTGATACCAAGCGCAGCGGGGCATCACAGATGCTATTGACGACGAGGTTAGGTTGCGCCTTCCTGAACAGAGACAGAGTACTGGAAGCACGTCAACAACTGCATCCTCAACCACAACTCTGCCTCTGACCACAAGTCGTAGTGGCTCTTCAGGTCACATGGGCTCTAAGCCTTGCATAGCCTGGGCATTTATTCAGATCGATAAGGAAGACCCAACTCGTGTTATCTGTAATATTTGTCAGCAAAAGCTAAGTAGAGGCCAAAAAATACATAGTTTGAGTACTTCATGCATGTACCGTCACATGGATATGAAGCATAAGTTGCAGTGGGAAGCTCACTGTGCTACAATGCGGCCTAGCCGGCTGGGCCAACCACCGTCTGCCCCATCTTGTGCATCCGCAGCCTCTTCATCCTCTGTGACTGGGGGGACAGCAGTCACACATGTTTTTGGACGCAGACCTGCCACCTCTTTACCCGCAACAGCCAGTGTGATTGGCAGGTCGTCAGTTCATTGGGAAGTGGAAACACCTGCTAGTGTTGAGCGCTCTCCGACATCGAGAGCACCACCTTTGGATCAAGGCAACCTAACATGTCCGCCTGCATCTTCCTCACAGACCGGCAGTTGCCGGGGACACCCTACTCAACACCGTCTAAGCACAACAGCCAGCCCTCGGTCCCTCAGATGTGGAAAAGTAAAAGACCATTTCCTCCTAGCCATGAGAAAGCTAAGAGGTTGAATTTCACCATCTGCAAGCTGTTGGCTACAGAAATGCTGCCTTTCCACCTGGAGGACACAGAGGATTTTCAAGACCTTATGTCCGTCACAGTGCCCCAGTACCAGATGCCCAGTCGGCACTACTTCTCAAAGAAAGGTGTGCCTGCGCTCCACTAGCATGTCGCACACAACATCACCGCTTCTTTGAGAAACTCTGTGTGTGACAGGGTGCACTTCACCACAGACACTTGGACGAGAAGGCATGGACAGGGGCGTTACATGTCGCTGACTGGGCACTGGGTAACTATGGTGACAGCAGGACAAGGGGCTGCTGTCCAAGTCTTACCGTCCCCACGAGTTGTGTGTTAATCCTCTTTATCTCGAACTTCCTCCACTGCTTCTGCCTCCTCAACCTCCTCACGGTCCTACACCTGCACCCAAAGCCTGTCTGGTAATGCCACCTGCTTTCTAACTGCGCAGAAGGAATCCTGCACACCTCCTTACTATGCTGGCAGCAGGGCTGAACGCATCAGTGTTTACTTTGAAATGTCTGGGAAATGTGAGTCACACAGCTGAGGAGTTTTGGTCAGCTCTGGAGACCCAGTTTCATGAAAGGTTGTCTCCACTGGACCTGCAACCAGGGAAGGCCATGTGCGACAATGCTGCAAACCTGGGTGCGGCACTTCGCCGGGGCAATGTCACACACGTGCCTTGTATGGCTCACGTGTTGAACCTGGTTGTCCAGCAATTTTTAGCCCACTATCCCGGACTAGATGGCCTTCTGCAGAGTGCACGGTCGCTGTGTGCTCACTTCCGCCGTTCGCATCCCGCAGTTCAACGACTTACATCTCTACAGAAGTCGTTGGGCCTGCCAGTTCACCGGCTGAAATGCGATGTGCCGACACGGTGGAATTCAACTCTGCACATGTTGCAGCAACTGTGGCAGCACCGACAAGCCCTGGTGCAATACGTTCTGACGTATAGCCTGGGCCAACGAGATCCAGAGGTGGGGCAAATCACGCTGGAGGAGTGGTCTCAGATCAGGGACCTATGCACCCTTCTGCACAGTCTTGAAATGGCGACGAAGATGTTTAGTGCTGACGATGCCATTATCAGCATGACTATTACGGTGATTTACATGCTGGAGCACATGTTAAACAGAATTCGGAGTCAGGTGGTGGGACAAGAGGAGGTGGAGGAAGTAGAGGAGTCGTATGAGGAAGGGATAACATCTCCAAGGTCCAGACGGTTGGCAGCACCAAGGCGGCAGGCATGGGAGGGTGGGGGAGAGGGATTAACCAGGGCGCATGGTAGCAGCCAAACTGTTGAGGAAGGTGCAGGAGCCGAGGAAGAAGTGGAGGACAAACTGGCTATGGGCATGGAAGACTCATCAGATGAGGGAGACCTTGATCACATTTCTGTTGTGCGAGGTTGGATGGAGAGGGCAGAGGAAGGAAGCATGATTCTTACCTCGCTACCAACACAACAAGGACTTGGTCCTTCTGGATGCGCAAGACACATGAGTGCCTTCTTGCTGCACTACCTGCAACATGACCCCCGGATTGTCAGAATTCGAAGTAATCCCGACTACTGGGTTGCCACACTCTTAGATCCCCGGTAGAAAAGTATATTTGCCGAAATAATTCCTGCCATAAAAAGGTATTGACGAATGCAGGAGTATCTGTTGCAGAATCTTACATGTGCTTTTCCACAAAACACCAGTGGTGCAAGTAGTGAATCTTACAGTTCTAACTTGCCAACGGTGGGACTGTCGAGTCTTCATCACTCAAACAGTAACAGTAACACAGTATCTGCTGGTAACAGCAATTTTGTGGAATCGTTTCACCACTTTTTTAGACCATCCTTTGCAAGGCCACAGGAGACAAGAAGTCTGACACATAGTCAATGCCTAGAGAGGATGGTACAGGAGAATCTCCAAGTGAACATCGAAGCCATGACTGTGTCACTGGACCCTTGCTCATTTTGGTATTCCAATCTTGAAAAATCGCCGGAGCTCGCCACTCACGCCTTGGAGATCTTGTCATGCCATGCAGCCAGCGTTCTCTCTGAACGTGTGTTCAGCGCTGCTGGTGGTGTGCTGACAGATAAGCGCACGCGGCTGTCCACTGAGAATGTAGACAGACTCACGTTCATAAAGATGATCAAATCATGGATTCGCAAGGACATTTCTACCCCTGTTTTATCCTTGGGAGACTAAAAGCTTGGGGATTTGGTAAAATCACCTCACCAACCGTTTTAAGCAACAGTGGGGCAATTGATGCCACTTAACCCTAGAACGCATGACCATAAAAATCTACACTTTCACATACCTGGGGCCCTTTAGGCCCGTGTGCAAATAACATGGAATAACTCAAACTCAAATGACAAACAACTATATACATGAAGAATACCTAGAGTTTCAAAATTCTAACTAAAGCAATCTTGCAGAAAATAGAAAACAATTAACTGGGCGGGCCTGCAAGGCCACAGGTATGCGTTCTAGGGTTAAGTGGTGTCTGTGCCACAATTTTGGGAGTCCCCTTGCTGTGTCTTACGTGACGTTGGCATCGTCAATTCCAGGTGGGTTGGGTCGCACCCCCCCCTTTTAACTGTAAGAAACTACATACACTATGGCTTGGGGTAACACAGATGGTTGAGTCTGAAGAGCTGTTTACTCAGAGGTCTGCTCCAAATCTTCAGTGTCTGCTAGTCAGCGTAGAATTTTTAACTGCATCTAGCCTAGGCAATACTTTAGGCGTAGTAGCCCAGCTGCGAAGCAAGCTGCACCGCCTGTGTATCTAATAAGAATTTTTAAATTAATCTAGCCTAGGCAGACTGTGGGGACCCCCAACCAAACCCAGATGTTCAGCCCCCCTACCGCCCCCCTTTCATGGACAACCCAATAATGTAAATCTTACAACTGGATGGGTGAGGATCGGTCACAGCTTCATTAACTCTTTATACTCATTCCATTAGAAAGGCATTTTATTTCTAAAATAATTCAGCTTGTTGCAGCATGCCCTGGGTCCCCACTCCGGCAAGTTGGCGAACAAGTGTAACTCTCCAACATGTCCTTTCTATTTCCAGACCACGGAGGATCCAGCATACTCGTATGCAGGACTCTGACCCCCACCCATCACTCTTAACGCTTGTTCCACTCCGTCCTGAAGTCCTGACAGGAATATGTCCAGTCCAATATCTATTAAGTGAACACCGTCGGGCCGTATGAGGCCTGCTTAATCTCCTTCCAGTTGTCGGTGTCGTATCACTACACCGCCTCTGTCTCTTCTAAATTTTGCCATCCGAATATTTATTACCCGCCTTGTCCATTCGATGGCCGTGATGTCTCGCGCACCTTGCCATACCGCTATCGGCACAATCTCTGACCATACTATAGCTAATTTTGTGAAAAATTCTCTGAAGCGCTCAGTGTCTAGTTTCATTATTGCCATTAGTTATGCGCTCTTGTGATGACCTAGGTTGTTTCCCCCGGCCTGTATAACTAAGATGACCGGACCTCTTGCCTCTCTCCCTACCTTGATTACCTCCATTAGTACCTGTGGCCATAGCAGGCCTCTAATACCTCTCCAGTTGAAATATGTGTTATGAAACTCTAATTTCCTCCCGCCTGGACGGACTTTCGCCCTTTTTTGTGCCCAATATATATACGAGTGGCCTATCACTCACACTGTTGGCTTAGCGTCACCTGTAAAAGAAACAAACCACGTTAGGATAACAAGTCAACCTACATGGTGAGCTGCAACATGTGCTACATGTTCACAGATCGACCAGAAGCTGAAACCAACTTCACCTGCCAGAAGTGTAGACTACTGGCTCTTTTAGAAGAAAAGGTGCGGGGACTGGAAGAAAGAATTGCGACATTAAAACTCATCAAGGAAAATGAAGACTTCCTGGACAGAAAAGAAGCGTCACTACTGGTCACAGAAAGTGAAGGAAGTGTCAGAGAACCTCCAGAGGCAGACAAGTGGAGGCAAGTGACCAAAAGAAGCAAGAAGATCATGGAGACACCACCAACCACACAACTGAGAAACAGATTCCAAGGACTTGTGGAGGACGAAGATGGCACACCTAAGGATGAGGAACTACCAGCAAGCAAAAAAGAAAAGAGCACCCAGAAACACCCAGAAGCGACAAGAAAAAGGACAGCCAAGAAGGGAAGAAGAGTGGTGGTGGTGCGAGACTCACTACTGAGAGGAACAGAAGCAGCTATCTGCAGACCGGATATAACCGCAAGAGAAGTATGCTGCCTCCCAGGGGCGAAGATCAAGGATGTTACCGATAGGATACCAAAGCTCATCAGTCCCAAGGATGTCCACCCATTTCTTCTGATACATGTTGGCACCAATGACACGGCAAAGAAGGACCTACCGACAATCTGCAAGGACTTTGAAGCATTGGGGAAGAAAGTAAAAGAACTGGATGCGCAGGTAGTTTTTTCTTCTATCCTTCCAGTAGACGGGCATGGCGTCAGGAGATGGAACAGGATCCTTGATGTGAACAGCTGGCTGAGACGATGGTGCAGACAACAAGGATTTGGATTCCTGGACCACGGTGTGAATTACCTCTATGATGGACTCCTTGCCAGAGACGGACTACACCTCAACAAACCTGGGAAACACACATTCGCCAGGAGACTCGCAACACTCATCAGGAGGGCGTTAAACTAGAAGAAGAGGGGATGGGAAGAAAAACGCCGGACACGAACATGCAACCAGAGGACATACTAATGAAAGATATGAAGTGCGACAAAGAAGGTCCAAGACAAGATACTTGGAAGGAAGGTAAGAAAATTTCTAATACAATCCACAGGGAGAAGATTGGAACAAAACAAAATCGTGTAAACTGCGTGCTAGCAAATGCCAGGAGCCTGACAAACAAGATGGATGAACTGGAAGCAGAAATATCTACAGGTAACAAAGACATAGTGGGAATAACCGAGACATGGTTGGATGAAAGCTATGACTGGGCAGTTAACTTACAGGGTTACAGTCTGTTTAGAAGGGATCGAAGAAATCGGAAAGGGGGTGGAGTCTGTCTATATGTAAAGACGTGTCTAAAGCCTACAATACGGGAGGATGTATGGGAGGGAAATGAGGAGGTCGAGTCCTTATGGGTGGAGATACATGGGGCAAAAAACAATAATAAAATTATCATAGGAGTCTGTTATAAACCACCAAATATAGCAGAAGCCACGGAAAGTCTATTAATGAGACAAATAGATGAAGTAGCAAAAAATAACGAGGTGATTATTATGGGGGACTTCAACTACCCCGATATAGACTGGGAAACCGAAAGCTGTAGATCTCAGAAAGGAAACAGGTTTCTGTCAATTATCAAAGACAATTATTTGTCACAACTTGTGCAGGAACCAACTAGAGGGACGGCCCTTTTAGACTTAATATTAACTAACAGGCCAGACAGAATAACTGAGGTGCAGGTTGGGGGGCACCTGGGAAATAGTGACCACAACATTATACAATTCCACATGTGCTTCAATAGGGTGCCCAGCAAGGGAGTCACAAAAACACTGAACTTCAGGAGGGCAAAGTTTGATCAGCTAAGAGATGCCCTTCACCTTATAGACTGGGATAGTATCTTCAGTAATAGGAGCACGGATAGAAAATGGGAAATTTTCAAAACAGTCCTACATAGTCACTGTAGAAGGTACATACCTTATGGGAATAAAAGGGCTAGGAATAGGAGGAAGCCAATGTGGCTAAATAAGGAAGTCAAGAGGGCAATGAAAAACAAAAAAAGGGCTTTCGGTAAACTTAAACAAGAAGGCAGCGAGGAAGCGCTAATAACTTATAGGGAAAAAAACAAAATCTGTAAGAAACAAATAAGAATAGCAAAAGAGGAGACAGAGAGACTAATTGCCAAAGAAAGTAAAACGAATCCCAAACTGTTCTTTAACTATATAAACAGTAAAAGGATTAAAACTGATGGAGTTGGCCCATTGAAAAATAACCTGGGTAAAATCATAGAGGGCGATGAGGGTAAAGCAAACCTACTCAATAGCTTCTTCTCCACTGTTTTCACAAAAGAAAACAATTTATCGGAGGAAATGCAAAGTGATAAAGTAAACCCTCTGCTAAATATCACCCACCTAACCCAGGAGGAAGTTCAGAAACACCTAAATAATATCAAAATAGACAAGTCACCAGGCCCAGATGGCATACACCCCGGGTACTAAAAGAATTAAGTAATGTGATAGACAGACCGCTGTATCTTATATTCAAGCACTCTTTATGGACAGGGACTGCCCCACTAGACTGGCGCCAAGCAAATGTGGTACCAATATTCAAAAAGGGGTCTAAAAGTGACCCTGGGAACTATAGACCAGTCAGCTTAACGTCTGTTGTGGGTAAATTGTTTGAAGGATTTCTTAGAGATGCTATTGTAGAATATCTTAATGATAATAACTGTCTAACTCCATATCAACATGGATTCATGAGAGATCGCTCCTGCCAAACAAACCTGATTGCCTTCTACGAGGAGGTGAGCTCACAGCTGGACCGGGGAGAGTCAGTGGATGTTGTATACCTTGACTTCTCCAAAGCGTTTGATACAGTGCCACACAAAAGGTTGGTATATAAAATGAGAATGCTTGGTCTGGGGGATAATGTGTGTAAGTGGGTAAATAGCTGGCTGAGTGATAGAAAGCAGAGGGTGGTTATCAATGGAGTAAGCTCAGGGTGTGTCAGGGTTACTAGCGGGGTGCCTCAAGGGTCTGTCTTGGGTCCTATATTATTTAATATATTTATTAATGATCTAGTGGAAGGGTTGCATAGTAAAATAGCAATATTTGCAGATGATACTAAACTTTGTAAAGTAGTTAACACAGATGAGGATAGGGCACAGCTACAGGAGGATTTAGATAAATTGGGGAGTTGGGCCAAAAAATGGCAAATGGGGTTCAATGCCGATAAATGTAAGGTCATGCACATGGGAAAGAAAAACAGCAGTCACCCATACATATTAAATGGGAAACCGTTGGGGAAATATGACATGGAGAAGGACCTGGGCGTCTTGGTTAATAGCAAATTAAATTGGAGTGCCCAGTGTCAGGCAGCAGCTGCGAAGGCAAATAGAGTCATGGCATGCATCAGAAGAGGAATAGGGGCATATGATGAGAACATTGTTCTTCCTCTGTATAAAGCGCTGGTAAGGCCACACTTAGAATATTGTGCACAGTTCTGGGCTCCAGTGCTCAGGAAAGACATATTGGAGCTAGAGAGGGTACAAAGGAGGGCGACTAAGGTAATAAAGGGAATGGAGGGACTAGAATACCCAGAGAGGTTGTCAAAATTAGGCCTATTTACGTTGGAAAAGAGAAGGCTTAGGGGAGACCTCATAAACATGTATAAATACATCAGGGGGCAGTACAGAGATCTCTCCCATGACCTGTTTATACCAAGGATGGTGACAAAGATGAGGGGGCACACTATGCGTCTGGAGGAAAGGAGGTTCCTGCACCAGCATAGAAGGGGATTCTTTACGGTCAGAGCCGTGAGACTCTGGAACTCTCTGGGAGAGGAAGTGGTGATGTCCAACTTACTTAATGAGTTCAAGAGAGGCCTGGACGCCTTTCTTGAGAACAATAAAATTACATCTTATGATTAGTGATAGTTAATTAATCCAGATTGGTGTCGGGAAGTGAATTTTTTCCTCAATGATGTCAATTGGCCTATACCGCATGGTTTTTTTTTTTGTTTTGTTTTGTTTTTTTTTTTGCGCTCCCCTGCATCAACGCTGCGGAATAGCTGCAGTGCACAAGAAATAGGCTGAACTGGATGGACGCTTGTCTTTTTACGGCCTTATAAACTATGTAACTATGTAACTATATGTAAGTCCGGTCTTATGTATCTCGCCAAACACGTGGATCGCCATCTCCCTATCCTCTGAACTTCCGTTTCTGACAGTCCTGCTCTTCCTGCTTCCGTGGCCGCACCTATGCGGAATGAGTGTGTCCCGTAATCTTTGGGGTGGTTCCCTGCCGATGTTATGCATTTATTAAATATAGCTTGGAACAGGTATCTTGATAATGGCGTTCCATCAATGTGTGATACGAAGAAATTACTTTGTGATCTGATGGTTAGATATGTTTTTACTATTGTTACCCGACTCAGTGTACTGTTTGTGGGTTGTAGAAGTACCCAAGTACCCCTGCCCGCTGGAACCGTTTTCGATTGGTGTATGCGTACACGTATTGCATTATTGGCTATGACTACTTCCTGGTGTAATAAGCGTCCACTGGTGGTAATTTTGGATTGAGGGACTAATTCGCTTATACATAGCGCCCCGAAGAAGGTGATCACAAATGCAGTAGACATTAGTGTTGCTTCAAATTGTGAGTGTCATGTTAATGCTGTTAGGGATAAGATGTGAGAAATCAGTTTTAGTGACACGGGACGGGACGTCTACATTCCTGACTTGGCTGACCCCTTTTCCACCCTTTTATGGATTGTCTGATGATGAATCTTTGTCACATCTCCCCAATTCAGTAGTTGGAAGTGAAATGCTAATCCGGTCAGACACCGCTGCGCTGACGCCCCTGATATGCCCCTCATCATTAGCTGGTGGAGAAATTCTATGGTGACTTGTGATCTGGCTTGTTCACATTGGTCAACCCGTCTGCCTGCTACTAGTCGTGTCCACTCTTCCCATGCCTTACCGTATGCTTGCCACGTTGACGGGGCAACTGACGCTCTGATTAATGGCATCAACTATTCGCCACTAGATCCCATAGGGAGGGTGGGCAACTGTTGCCCGATGGGTGGGCGTTGTGGAAGAGCTCTGTGAAAATCTGCCAATTGAATTGTTATAAAGCGTTAGCAGCAGCTTTATACCCCTCAGCATAGTGGCTAGCGCGGACCCATACATTGTGTTTTAGGCACAGGAATACTAGCCTGCGTAGTAGGCCTAGCACTGGGAGAGACGATGATGCCATCTTATTAATGCAGTGAGCTAGGCTGGTGTTTTGTGTTATGAAGCGTATATTTTTGTTAGCCAAGCGCGCGCCCCATATTTCTATTGCTACCACTATTGGGAAAAATTATTTTCAGGGCTAGATGCAGCTAAAAATTATTATTAATTTCAAAGCTGGTGGAGCTTGGTATAGATGGCCTAATACAATGAGTCCCACACACTGCTAGCAGCCCAAATATTTTTTCAGAGGTAGATGCAGATAAAAATTATTTTTAATTTGCAACCTGATGGAGGTCAGTATAGATGGACTAATAGAGAAAGTCCCACACACTGCTAGAAGGCCAAATATTTTTTCAGAGCTAGATGCAGATAAAAATTATATTCAATTTGCAACCTGATGGAGGTCAGTATAGATGGACTAATAGAGAAAGTCCCACACACTGCTAGAAGGCCAAATATTTTTTCAGAGCTAGATGCAGATAAAAATTATATTCAATTTGCAACCTGATGGAGGTCAGTATAGATGGACTAATAGAACAAGTCCCACACACAGCTAGAAGCCCAAATATTTTTTCAGAGGTAGATGCAGATAAAAATTATATTCAATTTGCAACCTGATGGAGGTCAGTATAGATGGACTAATAGAACAAGTCCCACACACAGCTAGAAGCCCAAATATTTTTTCAGATGTAGATGCAGATAAAAATTATTTTTAATTTGCAACCTGATGGAGGTCAGTATAGATGGACTAATAGAGAAAGTCCCACACACTGCTAGAAGGCCAAATATTTTTTCAGAGCTAGATGCAGATAAAAATTATATTCAATTTGCAACCTGATGGAGGTCAGTATAGATGGACTAATAGAACAAGTCCCACACACAGCTAGAAGCCCAAATATTTTTTCAGAGGTAGATGCAGATAAAAATTATTTTTAATTTGCAACCTGATGGAGGTCAGTATAGATGGACTAATAGAGAAAGTCCCACACACTGCTAGAAGGCCAAATATTTTTTCAGAGCTAGATGCAGATAAAAATTATATTCAATTTGCAACCTGATGGAGGTCAGTATAGATGGACTAATAGAACAAGTCCCACACACAGCTAGAAGAACAAATATTTTTTCAGAGGTAGATGCAGATAAAAATTATTTTTAATTTGCAACCTGATGGAGGTCAGTATAGATGGACTAATAGAGAAAGTCCCACACACTGCTAGAAGGCCAAATATTTTTTCAGAGCTAGATGCAGATAAATATTATATTCAATTTGCAACCTGATGGAGGTCAGTATAGATGGACTAATAGAACAAGTCCCACACACAGCTAGAAGCCCAAATATTTTTTCAGAGGTAGATGCAGATAAAAATTATTTTTAATTTGCAACCTGATGGAGGTCAGTATAGATGGACTAATAGAGAAAGTCCCACACACTGCTAGAAGGCCACATATTTTTTCAGAGGTAGATGCAGAAAAAAATATATTCAGTTTGCAACCTGATGGAGGTCTGTATAGATGGATTAATAGAACAAGTCCCACACACAGCTAGAAGCCCAATATTTTTTCAGAGGTAGATGCAGAAAAAAATATATTCAGTTTGCAACCTGATGGAGGTCAGTATAGATGGACTAATACAACAAGTCCCACACACAGCTAGAAGCCCAATATTTTTTCAGAGGTAGATGCAGAAAAAAATATATTCAGTTTGCAACCTGATGGAGGTCTGTAAAGATGGATTAATAGAGCAAGTCCCACACACAGCTAGAAGCCCAATATTTTTTCAGAGGTAGATGCAGAAAAAAATATATTCAGTTTGCAACCTGATGGAGGTCTGTATAGATGGATTAATAGAACAAGTCCCACACACAGCTAGAAGCCCAAATTTTTTTTCAGAAGTAGATGCAGATAAAAATTATTTTTAATTTGCAACCTGATGGAGGTCAGTATAGATGGACTAATAGAGAAAGTCCCACACACTGCTAGAAGGCCAAATATTTTTTCAGAGCTAGATGCAGATAAAAATTATATTCAATTTGCAACCTGATGGAGGTCAGTATAGATGGACTAATAGAACAAGTCCCACACACAGCTAGAAGCCCAAATATTTTTTCAGAGGTACTGTAGATGCAGATAAAAATTATTTTTAATTTGCAACCTGATGGCGGTCAGTATAGATGGACTAATACAACAAGTCCCACACACAGCTAGAAGCCCAATATTTTTTCAGAGGTAGATGCAGAAAAAAATATATTCAGTTTGCAACCTGATGGAGGTCTGTATAGATGGATTAATAGAACAAGTCCCACACACAGCTAGAAGCCCAATATTTTTTCAGAGGTAGATGCAGAAAAAAATATATTCAGTTTGCAACCTGATAGAGGTCAGTATAGATGGACTAATAGAACAAGTCCCACACACAGCTAGAAGCCCAATATTTTTTCAGAGCTAGATGCAGAAAAAAATTATATTCAATTTGCAACCTGATGGAGGTCAGTATAGATGGACTAATAGAATGATGCTATGCCCAAAAGATTTTACCTCACTAGGTGCAGTAAAAAAATTGGTATTCTATACACAGGTGGTATATCTTGCAACACAGATAGGCTACTCCACTGACTAACACACTCTGCAATAGGCCAAAAAGGATTAGCTTTGCTAGATTCAGCCAAATGCTGTGAAAAAAACTTGCACAGCACTGGCACAGACCTGCCTGGCAAAAACTGATAGGAACTGATGTAACCTAGTCCTGAAAAGCACTCCAATTACAATTAGTCTTTACTCCCACAACCTATCTATTTAAGAGCACAGACCTGCCTGATAAAAGTCATAGGAAATGCTGTAACCTAGTCCTTAAAAGGACTGCAATCACAACTACTCCCTACTCCCAAGCTATCTGTAGATTTGTGCGAAAATTGGTTTGAAATTAACAAGGTATAGCGCACACAGCAACAGCGGTGCCGTCTAACACGCAGCTGCAGCAGTGAGAAAATGGTGGCGACGGGGAAAATGGCTTGGTCTTATAGGGCAAGGACATGTGACATACACTGCCAATGACACATGCCCTTGCTTGTGTGAAAAAAAGCACTTCGCTCCGTGTGTGCGCTGCTGAAAGGCTGACAGATTGCACCTCCCCACTGTAAATGCGGGAAAGAGAAAAAAAAAATGGAGATCTTCATTGTTCCTGCAGAGATCCATCCCCTGCCCCTCCCCCCACCCCGCTGTACACTCAAACTGCGTATTAACATTAATTTTCATCATTACTGAGAAAAAATCCAGTTATGATTTTGGTGCACGAACAGTTATCGAACATAACCTCGAACAGCTGAATTTTTCTCAAATTGTTCGTGTTCGCCGAACGGCTCGAACACCGCCCAAAACAGCTCGAATTTGAAATTGGCGAACAGTTCGAGTAGAACAACGCTCATCTCTAGCAGGAAGTGTCAGTTCAGGACGTGAACAAAGAGACGTGTGCCTGTGAGAGACAGGCAGGACATTAAGTGTATCCTAAGAAGGGAGAAGATTGTGCCTGGTTACGGCAGGAACGATCTCAAGGACAGAGTGAGAAGGAAAGAGGCACTTTACACAGCAAGGCTAGTTCTCCCCAAGTACCTGTAACTTGAGAGAGAGGAAACACCTCTGTGGTAACAGTAAACTCTCAACATTGAAAGTGATGAGTATTGCCCTGATTCAGAAGAAGATGGGTCCATTACCCTGAATAAAGTGCTCAACACAACAAATTTGGCTCCACTGCATCAGAACCAAGCAGCAGCTACCAGTGTTCCAGAACTGTTAGTGAGACACCGGTGTTCAACTGTGCTAGGGTGTAGAGCAGGTTTCTTTAGCCAGGGCACTGTAGCAGCGCGGCGCTGCCCAATTATCAGAAACCAGGTAGGAAGTTAAAAGAGAGTAGTTTGTAGAATTTTTTTATGCTGTTTGTATTGAACTTTGCATTGCCATAGCTGTAGTGCAGCTTGTGTGACACGCTCCGGCAATCTCTCCTTGTATCTATTATTGCTATTATCATTAAAATAATTGTTAGTCTTCTTTTCCGGTATATAATCCTCTGTCTTTCAATGAAGCTGGTGTTTTGTTTCTGCCTCCTTGTATACTGTACCGTATTTGAGTCCTGCTCAGCGGTGTTGTTCAGGCACCACTATACATTGTATGCATAAGCTTTGGGAGTTTCAGAGTCCCTCCTTCATAAATTAAACAAGATGTGTCTCACTATATAACACATGCCCAGATAAGGTAGCAAAATGTTAAAATTATAATAACCGGTGAATGATTCAACCATTGAAATCAATGAGAAAGTGCAAAAACACAGTAAAACATTAGATGTGAATACATCCTAAGGGGTGGAGGAGGCGTTTTTTTTTTAATCTTTTTAATTTTGCCTTATATACAAGTCATAATATAGGAAAGAACGTTTCCTAATGTTGTTTCCTGTAAAATCCATTTTTTTTCGATTTTGGATGTTTTATTCTAACTCTGTAAAAGTGGCGTAATACTCTGACAACATTAATCCCAGCAACGACCTGGGAGTCAGAGATGCATCCAGGCATCTTCCCTATGTTGTTGCCATTCCACTTGAGCACTGTTTCCATCCATTTCAGCAATTTTCCTGCCACCCCCCCAGACTTCCTGGGAGGGTCTGTGAGAAAAATGCTCGATTTTCTCTTTGACTTGCATTATACTACTTTATCGAGTCGAGCCCGTCTGAGCGTCCGACCTGCTTGATTCGAGTAACGAGCGCTCGAGTATTTTAGTTCTCGCTCATCATTACTAATTAAATCTTCCCAATGTTCATTTAAAAAAAATGTGTTTAACTAGGTTCTGAGTAACTTCTTTTGAAAGTCATATATATAGAGAGGTTCTCCCTCTTATTAACCCTAAGTTGGGTTGCTCTCTAGTATGAGAAATATTTATGTAATCTGTTGGGCTCAGTTACCCATATTCCTCTTAGATTGGTCACTTCTTATTTGTTGTTGGTTACAGTAACCATAACCAAATATTGTATTTTTCGTAAAGTTATCTCTAGCTTGGCAAAATTTGCTCCGATGTAATTATTGAAATGAGGAAATTAAATTTAATTAATATTTTAAAATAATCAATTTCAAATATAAAGTAGGTGTTTGGAATGTTAGACTAATGTCTATAGATCAGTTAAGATGCTCTCTTTCTTTTTTCCATATTTTTTCCCCTCTCTTGCATTTCATGGGTTGAATGTTGGTGGTAGTTTTTCTCTTTTCTTGATGATTACTTGTAATGTAAAGTATATTTTTAAATTTTGTATGAATTGTAGCGTCTTGCATAATAAAAATATTTATATATAAAAGGCACCTAGCCATGCAGTCTGCCTTTACAAACACTTGTGAAACATTGACTTTTTTTTAAAGAGCTCTCTGAATTGCAGCATGATACTATAATATGCTGTAATATGATGCCGCTAATGCAATACACAAGGTTGTGATTTTTTTCCCTCCTAAATATTGCACGATCAACTATTAATGGCTTTAGTGAAAAGTGAAAGTTGTTAGGAACCACAGCAACTCACCCACAATGTGGCAGAACAAGTCCAGTTCCAAAGTGGAATCACCGAGTGCTGAGGCGTATAGTGCAGGAAAAGCTCTGATGAGTTCCAAAAGTTGAGTTCCAATTCTCGTATGGCATTAACATCAACATAAAAACTTCATGTTTCATGGCATGGGTTTCTATGGCTGATAAAATTACTTTCAAGCCACAAATCTTCAAGCACAATATGAAGCTTTAAATTGAGTGATGTTAAGCCACCACTACTGGACACTGGAGAAGTGGAAACACGTTTTGCAGAGTGATGCAACATGCTTCTCTATCTGGTATCTGATGGATGAGTTTGAGTTTGTCCAATGCCAGGAGAACATTACCTGCTTGAAAGGATTGCACCAATTGTAAAGTTTGATGAGGGAGGGATTATGCTATGGTGTTGTTTTTCAGGAATTGACATAAGGTCTTTAGTTCCAGTGAGGGGAAATCTTAATATTTTATTTGCTTACAACATTATCGAAACAGTTTTCAGAAGGCCAGTTTCTGTCCCAGCACGACTGCACCCAAGCCAAACCATATCTCACACTTTGCACTGACGAGGGGCAGTACCCCAAAACACAGTGTCTGCAAATTGAGTTTCTGGTCTTGGCTATTTATCCTAAGTCATGTGATAAGGCTCGTTAAATGGTCACTATTGACTTTTAAGATTGCTACTTCCTGTAGGTGGCACTAGAGTTCTAGTCCTCTTCCTCTCTGAAGAAACAATTTGCATATTTCCCAGAGGAGCATTGTGGCTTTAAAAGTCTCCTCACCTGACATGCTTAACATGTCGCTCTCCACAAGGAGAAATGTTACCCCTTAGATACCGGTCTGATGCCTCTCACCCAGCCAAACCAGAACTCACACTTTGCACTGACAAGGGGCAGTACCCCGAAACACAGTGTCTGAAAATTGAGTTTTTGGTTCTGGCTTATATCCTAAGTCATGTGATAAGGATTATTAAAGGGTCACTATTGACTTTTAGGATTACAACTTCCTATAGGGTGGACTAGAGTTCTAGTTCTCTTCCTCTCTGAAAAGACAATTTGCATGTACCCTGGTGAGCAAGTCAAGGTTCATAAAGGCATGATTAAGTAAGTTTTGTGTTAAGGAAATTGGCTGACTTGCAAGGAGTGCTGTTCTCACCCCCTCCCCAGTGATTACCTTTGAGATGAATTAGAATGGAAATTGTGGACCTGGTCTCTCGTCCAATGTCAGAGTCAGACCTCAGAAATGCTCTTGTGGATGAAATGACCTATAGACAGACTCCAAAATAATGCAGAAAGCCTTCCCAGAATAGTGGAAGATGTGTTTTTGCCGCAAAGAAGAGATCTACTCCATGCTAATTATTATGGAATTAGAATGGGATATGATAGAATCTCCTGCTGGTTTTTTGTGTTTGTGTCTCCATATTTTTGTTCATAAAGTGTTTGTTGTTCATGGGACTGTAAGAGAGTGACCAGGACGGTCATGCGCCTTCTCCCTCTGCATGCACATAATGTTATACCCTGTTTTATATATGAGTACAGTACAGACCAAAAGTTTGGACACACCTTCTCATTTAAAGATTTTTCTGTATTTTCATGACTTTGAAAATTGAACATTCACACTGAAGGCATCAAAACTATGAATTAACACATGTGGACTTATATACTTAACAAAAAAGTGTGAAACAACTGAAAATATGTCTTATATTCTAGGTTCTTCAAAGTAGCCACCTTTTGCTTTGATGACTGCTTTGCACACTCTTGGCATTCTCTTGATGAGCTTCAAGAAGTAGTCACTGGAAATGGTTTTCACTTCACAGGTGTGCCCTGTCAGGTTTAATAAGTGGGATTTCTTGCCTTATAAATGGGGTTGGGACCATCAGTTGTGCTGTGCAGAAGTCTGTTGGATACACAGCTGATAGTCCTACTGAATAGACTGTTAGAATTTGTATTATGGCAAGAAAAATGCAGCTAAGAAAAGAAAAATGAGTGGCCATCATTACTTTAAGAAATCAAGGTCAGTCAGTGCAAAAAATTGGGAAAACTTTGAAAGTGTCCCCAAGTGCAGTTGCAAAAACCATCAAGCGCTACAAAGAAACTGGCTCACATGAGGACCGTCCCAGGAAAGGAAGACCAAGAGTCACCTCTGCTTCTGAGGATAAGTTTATCCGAGTCACCAGCCTCAGAAATCGCAGGTTAACAGCAGCTCAGATTAGAGACCAGGTCAATGCCACACAGAGTACTAGCAGCAGACACATCTCTTGAACAACTGTTAAGAGGAGACTTTGTGCAGCAGGCCTTCATGGTAAAATAGCTGATAAGAAACCACTGCTAAGGACAGGCAACAAGCAGAAGAGACTTGTTTGGGCTTAAGAACACAAGGAATAGACATTAGACCAGTGGAAATCTGTTCTTTCGTCTGATGAGTCCAAATTTGAGATCTTTGGTTCCAACCACCGTGTCTTTGTGCGACGCAGAAAAGGTGAACGGATGGACTCTACATGCCTGGTTCCCACCGTGAAGCATGGAGGAGGAGGTGTGATGGTGTGAGGGTGCTTTGCTGGTGACACTATTGGGGATTTATTCAAAATTGAAGGCATACTGAACAAGCATGGCTACCACAGCATCTTGCAGCGGCATGCTATTCCATCCGGTTTGCGTTTAGTTGGACCATCATTTATTTTTCAACAGGACAATGACCCCAAAGACACCTCCAGGCTGTGTAAGGGCTTTTTGACCAAGATAGCTAATGATGGGGTGCTACGCCAGATGACCTGGTCTCCACAGTCACCAGACCTGAACCCAATCGAGATGTTTTGGGGTGAGCAGGACCGCAGAGTGAAGGCAAAAGGGCCAACCAGTGCTTAGCATCTCTGGGAACTCCTTCAAGATTGTTGGAAGACCATTTTCGGTGACTACCTCTTGAAGCTCATCAAGAGAATGCCAAGAGTGTGCAAAGCAGTCATCAAAGCAAAAGGTGGCTACTTTGAAGAACCTAGAATATAAGACATATTTTCAGTTGTTTCACACTTTTTTATTAAGTATATAATTCCACATGTGTTAATTCATAGTTTTGATGCCTTCAGTGTGAATGTGCAATTTTCATAATCATGAAAATACAGAAAAATCTTTAAATGAGGTGTGTCCAAACTTTTGGTCTGTACTGTATGTGTTATGACCAACTGTCTGATGTGTCAGTTACAGGGTCAGTATAGCTTAGTGCAGGTAGAGTATTAGATTAGTAGAAGAGTAGTGCAGAAGTGGGTACCATAGCTTAGAGAAGATGTAGTTGTAAGTTAGGAAAGAGTTAAGGGGTTTAGGAGCTGCTCCAGTGAGGGAGAAGCAGATTCAGGAAAGATCTGAGTTGCAGGAAGTTCTAGAGAGAGTGAGAGAGATGTGACAGCATAGCAGTTGGTGGTCCAGGAGGCACCGGGGGCATGGTCTGTCCAGCAGCAAAAAAAGCCTCAGTCAGAAACTCTGAAGCAGATATTTCCTTAACGTTCGGGGCCTACAGTCAACAGATGCCACAGAGAAGTGTGTGTTCAGAAATCTTCCCAGAACGGGAAGTCGGATGGGAAATAGTACAAAGACAGTACGGGATTCTTAAAGCTGCGAGTAGAGATGAGCGTTGTTCTACTCGAACTGTTCGCCAATCTCAAATTCGAGCTGTTTTGGGCGGTGTTCGAGCCGTTCGGCGAACACGAACAATTGAGAAAAATTCGGCTGTTCGAGGTTATGTTCGATAACTGTTCGTGCACCAAAATCATAACTGGATTTTTTCACAGTAATGATGAAAATTAATGTTAATATGCAGTTTGAGTGTACAGCGGGGTGGGGGGAGGGGCAGGGGATGGATCTCTGCAGGAACAATGAAGATCTCCATTTTTTTTTTCTCTTTCCCGCATTTACAGTGGGGAGGTGCAATCTGTCAGCCTATCAGCAGCGCACACACGGAGCGAAGTGCTTTTTTTCACACAAGCAAGGGCATGTGTCATTGGCAGTGTATGTCACATGTCCTTGCCCTATAAGAACAAGCCATTTTCCCCGTCGCCACCATTTTCTCACTGCTGCAGCTGCGTGTTAGACGGCACCGCTGTTGCTGTGTGCGCTATACCTTGTTAATTTCAAGCCAATTTTCGCACAAATCTACAGATAGCTTGGGAGTAGGGAATAGTTGTGATTGCAGTCCTTTTAAGGACTAGGTTACAGCATTTCCTATGACTTTTATCAGGCAGGTCTGTGCTCTTAAATAGATAGGTTGTGGGAGTAAAGACTAATTGTAATTGGAGTCCTTTTCAGGACTAGGTTACATCAGTTCCTATCAGTTTTTGCCAGGCAGGTCTGTGCCAGTGCTGTGCAAGTTTTTTTCACAGCATTTGGCTGAATCTAGCAAAGCTAATCCTTTTTGGCCTATTGCAGAGTGTGTTAGTCAGTGGAGTAGCCTATCTGTGTTGCAAGATATACCACCTGTGTATAGAATACCAATTTTTTTACTGCACCTAGTGAAGTAAAAACTTTTGGGCATAGCATCATTCTATTAGTCCATCTATACTGACCTCCATCAGGTTGCAAATTGAATATAATTTTTTTCTGCATCTAGCTCTGAAAAAATATTGGGCTTCTAGCTGTGTGTGGGACTTGTATTATTCCATCTATACTGACCTCCATCAGGTTGCAAACTGAATATATTTTTTTCTGCATCTACCTCTGAAAAAATATTGGGCTTCTAGCTGTGTGTGGGACTTGTTCTATTAATCCATCTATACAGACCTCCATCAGGTTGCAAACTGAATATATTTTTTTCTGCATCTACCTCTGAAAAAATATTGGGCTTCTAGCTGTGTGTGGGACTTGTTGTATTAGTCCATCTATACTGACCTCCATCAGGTTGCAAATTAAAAATAATTTTTATCTGCATCTACAGTACCTCTGAAAAAATATTTGGGCTTCTAGCTGTGTGTGGGACTTGTTCTATTAGTCCATCTATACTGACCTAAATCAGGTTGCAAATTGAATATAATTTTTATCTGCATCTAGCTCTGAAAAAATATTTGGCCTTCTAGCAGTGTGTGGGACTTTCTCTATTAGTCCATCTATACTGACCTCCATCAGGTTGCAAATTAAAAATAATTTTTATCTGCATCTACCTCTGAAAAAATATTTGGGCTTCTAGCTGTGTGTGGGACTTGTTGTATTAGTCCATCTATACTGACCTCCATCAGGTTGCAAACTGAATATATTTTTTTCTGCATCTACCTCTGAAAAAATATTTGGCTTCTAGCTGTGTGTGGGACTTGTTCTATTAATCCATCTATACAGACCTCCATCAGGTTGCAAACTGAATATATTTTTTTGTGCATCTACCTCTGAAAAAATATGTGGCCTTCTAGCAGTGTGTGGGACTTTCTCTATTAGTCCATCTATACTGACCTCCATCAGGTTGCAAATTCAAAATAATTTTTTGTCTGCATCTAGCTCTGAAAAAATATTGGGCTTCTAGCTGTGTGTGGGACTTGTTCTATTAGTCCATCTATACTGACCTCCATCAGGTTGCAAATTAAAAATAATTTTTATCTGCATCTACAGTACCTCTTAAAAAATATTTGGGCTTCTAGCTGTGTGTGGGACTTGTTCTATTAGTCCATCTATACTGACCTCCATCAGGTTGCAAATTGAATATAATTTTTATCTGCATCTAGCTCTGAAAAAATATTTGGCCTTCTAGCAGTGTGTGGGACTTTCTCTATTAGTCCATCTATACTGACCTCCATCAGGTTGCAAATTAAAAATAATTTTTATCTGCATATACCTCTGAAAAAATATTTGGGCTTCTAGATGTGTGTGGGACTTGTTCTATTAGTCCATCTATACTGACCTCCATCAGGTTGCAAATTGAATATAATTTTTATCTGCATCTAGCTCTGAAAAAATATTTGGCCTTCTAGCAGTGTGTGGGACTTTCTCTATTAGTCCATCTATACTGACCTCCATCAGGTTGCAAATTAAAAATAATTTTTATCTCCATCTACCTCTGAAAAAATATTTGGGCTTCTAGCTGTGTGTGGGACTTGTTCTATTAGTCCATCTATACTGACCTCCATCAGGTTGCAAATTGAATATAATTTTTATCTGCATCTAGCTCTGAAAAAATATTTGGCCTTCTAGCAGTGTGTGGGACTTTCTCTATTAGTCCATCTATACTGACCTCCATCAGGTTGCAAATTAAAAATAATTTTTATCTGCATCTACCTCTGAAAAAATATTTGGGCTTCTAGCTGTGTGTGGGACTTGTTCTATTAGTCCATCTATACTGACCTCCATCAGGTTGCAAATTGAATATAATTTTTATCTGCATCTACCTCTGAAAAAATATTTGGGCTTCTAGCTGTGTGTGGGACTTGTTCTATTAGTCCATCTATACTGACCTCCATCAGGTTGCAAATTGAATATAATTTTTATCTGCATCTAGCTCTGAAAAAATATTTGGCCTTCTAGCAGTGTGTGGGACTTTCTCTATTAGTCCATCTATACTGACTTCCATCAGGTTGCAAATTAAAAATAATTTTTATCTGCATCTACCTCTGAAAAATATTTGGGCTTCTAGCTGTGTGTGGGACTTGTTCTATTAGTCCATCTATACTGATCTCCATCAGGTTGCAAATTGAATATAATTTTTATCTGCATCTAGCTCTGAAAAAATATTTGGCCTTGTAGCAGTGTGTGGGACTTTCTCTATTAGTCCATCTATACTGACCTCCATCAGGTTGCAAATTAAAAATAATTTTTATCTGCATCTACCTCTGAAAAAATATTTGGGCTTCTAGCTGTGTGTGGGACTTGTTCTATTAGTCCATCTATACTGACCTCCATCAGGTTGCAAATTGAATATAATTTTTATCTGCATCTAGCTCTGAAAAAATATTTGGCCTTCTAGCAGTGTGTGGGACTTTCTCTATTAGTCCATCTATACTGACCTCCATCAGGTTGCAAATTAAAAATAATTTTTATCTGCATCTACCTCTGAAAAAATATTTGGGCTTCTAGCTGTGTGTGGGACTTGTTCTATTAGTCCATCTATACTGACCTCCATCAGGTTGCAAATTGAATATAATTTTTATCTGCATCTAGCTCTGAAAAAATATTTGGCCTTCTAGCAGTGTGTGGGACTTTCTCTATTAGTCCATCTATACTGACCTCCATCAGGTTGCAAATTAAAAATAATTTTTATCTGCATCTACCTCTGAAAAAATATTTGGGCTTCTAGCTGTGTGTGGGACTTGTTCTATTAGTCCATCTATACTGACCTCCATCAGGTTGCAAATTGAATATAATTTTTATCTGCATCTACCTCTGAAAAAATATTTGGGCTTCTAGCTGTGTGTGGGACTTGTTCTATTAGTCCATCTATACTGACCTCCATCAGGTTGCAAATTCAATATAATTTTTATCTGCATCCAGCTCTGAAAAATATTTGGCCTTCTAGCAGTGTGTGGGACTTTCTCTGTTAGTCCATCTATACTGACCTCCATCAGGTTGCAAATTGAATATAATTTTTATCTGCATCTAGCTCTGAAAAAATATTTGGCCTTCTAGCAGTGTGTGGGACTTTCTCTATTAGTCCATCTATACTGACCTCCATCAGGTTGCAAATTAAAAATAATTTTTATCTGCATCTACCTCTGAAAAAATATTTGGGCTTCTAGCAGTGTGTGGGAGTCATTGTATTAGGCCATCTATACCAAGCTCCACCAGCTTTGAAATTAATAATAATTTTTAGCTGCATCTAGCCCTGAAAATAATTTTTCCCAATAGTGGTAGCAATAGAAATATGGGGCGCGCGCCTGGCTAACAAAAATATACGCTTCATAACACAAAACACCAGCCTAGCGCACTGCATTAATAAGATGGCATCATGGTCTCTCCCAGTGCTAGGCCTACTACGCAGGCTAGTATTGCTGTGCCTAAAACACAATGTATGGGTCCGCGCTAGCCACTATGCTGAGGGGTATAAAGCTGCTGCTAACGCTTGATAACAATTCAATTGGCAGATTTTCACAGAGCTCTTCCACAACGCCCACCCATCGGGCAACAGTTGCCCACCCTCCCTATGGGATCTAGTGGCGAATAGTTGATGCCATTAATCAGAGCGTCAGTTGCCCCGTCAACGTGGCAAGCATACGGTAAGGCATGGGAAGAGTGGACACGACTAGTAGCAGGCAGACGGGTTGACCAATGTGAACAAGCCAGATCACAAGTCACCATAGAATTTCTCCACCAGCTAATGATGAGGGGCATATCAGGGGCGTCAGCGCAGCGGTGTCTGACCGGAGTAGCATTTCACTTCCAACTACTGAATTGGGGAGATGTGACAAAGATTCATCATCAGACAATCCATAAAAGGGTGGAAAAGGGGTCAGCCAAGTCAGGAATGTAGACGTCCCGTCCCGTGTCACTAAAACTGATTTCTTACATCTTATCCCTAACACCATTAACATGACACTCACAATTTGAAGCAACACTAATGTCTACTGCATTTGTGATCGCCTTCTTCGGGGCGCTATGTATAAGCGAATTAGTCCCTCAATCCAAAATTACCACCAGTGGACGCTTATTACACCAGGAAGTAGTCATAGCCAATAATGCAATACGTGTACGCATACACCAATCGAAAACGGTGCCAGCGGGCAGGGGTACTTGGGTACTTCTAAAACCCACAAACGGTACACTGGGTCGGGTAACAATAGTAAAAACATATCTAACCATCAGATCACAAAGTAATTTCTTCGTATCACACATTGATGGAACGCCATTATCAAGATACCTGTTCCAAGCTATATTTAATAAATGCATAACATCGGCAGGGAACCACCCCAAAGATTACGGGACACACTCATTCCGCATAGGTGCGGCCACGGAAGCAGCAAGAGCAGGACTGTCAGAAACGGAAGTTCAGAGGATAGGGAGATGGCGATCCACGTGTTTGGCGAGATACATAAGACCGGACTTGTTATCGTAACGTGGTTTGTTTCTTTTACAGGTGACGCTAAGCCAACAGTGTGAGTGATAGGCCACTCATATATATATTGGGCACAAAAAAGGGCGAAAGTCCGCCCAGGCGGGAGGAAATTAGAGTTTCATAACACATATTTCAACTGGAGAGGTATTAGAGGCCTGCTATGGCCACAGGTACTAATGGAGGTAATCAAGGTAGGGAGAGAGGCAAGAGGTCCGGTCATCTTAGTTATACAGGCCGGGGGAAACAACCTAGGTCATCACAAGAGCGCATAACTAATGGCAATAATGAAACTAGACACTGAGCGCTTCAGAGAATTTTTCACAAAATTAGCTATAGTATGGTCAGAGATTGTGCCGATAGCGGTATGGCAAGGTGCGCGAGACATCACGGCCATCGAATGGACAAGGCGGGTAATAAATATTCGGATGGCAAAATTTAGAAGAGACAGAGGCGGTGTAGTGATACGACACCGACAACTGGAAGGAGATAAAGCAGGCCTCATACGGCCCGACGGTGTTCACTTAATAGATATTGGACTGGACATATTCCTGTCAGGACTCCAGGACGGAGTGGAACAAGCGTTAAGAGTGATGGGTGGGGGTCAGAGTCCTGCATACGAGTACGCTGGATCCTCCGTGGCCTGGAAATAGAAAGGACATGTTGGAGAGTTACACTTGTTGGCCAACTTGCCGGAGTGGGGACCCAGGGCATGCTGCAACAAGCTGAATTATTTTAGAAATAAAATGCCTTTCTAATGGAATGAGTATAAAGAGTTAATAAAGCTGTGACCGATCCTCACCCATCCAGTTGTAAGAGTTACATTATTGGGTTGTCCATGAAAGGGGGGCGGTAGGGGGGCTGAGCATCTGGGTTTGGTTGGGGGTCCCCACAGTCTGCCGAGGCTAGATTAATTTAAAAATTCTTATTAGATACACAGGCGGTGCAGCTTGCTTTGCAGCTGGGCTACTACACCCAAAGTATTGCCTAGGCTAGATGCAGTTAAAAATTCTACGCTGACTAGCAGACACTGAAGATTTGGAGCAGACCTCTGAGTAAACAGCTCTTCAGACTCAACCATCTGTGTTACCCCAAGCCATAGTGTATGTAGTTTCTTACAGTTAAAAGGGGGGGGTGCGACCCAACCCACCTGGAATTGACGATGCCAACGTCACGTAAGACACAGCAAGGGGACTCCCAAAATTGTGGCACAGACACCACTTAACCCTAGAACGCATACCTGTGGCCTTGCAGGCCCGCCCAGTTAATTGTTTTCTATTTTCTGCAAGATTGCTTTATTTAGAATTTTGAAACTCTAGGTATTCTTCATGTATATAGTTGTTTGTCATTTGAGTTTGAATTATTCCATGTTATTTGAACACGGGCCTAAAGGGCCCCAGGTATGTGAAAGTGTAGATTTTTATGGTCATGCGTTATAGGGTTAAGTGGCATCAATTGCCCCACTGTTGCTTAAAACGGTTGGTGAGGTGATTATACCAAATCCCCAAGCTTTTAGTCTCCCAAGGATGACACAGGGGTAGAAATGTCCTTGCGAATCCATGATTTGATCATCTTTATGAACGTGAGTCTGTCTACATTCTCAGTGGACAGCCGCGTGCGCTTATCTGTCAGCACACCACCAGCAGCGCTGAACACACGTTCAGAGAGAACGCTGGCTGCATGGCATGACAAGATCTCCAAGGCGTGAGTGGCGAGCTCCGGCGATTTTTCAAGATTGGAATACCAAAATGAGCAAGGGTCCAGTGACACAGTCATGGCTTCGATGTTCACTTGGAGATTCTCCTGTACCATCCTCTCTAGGCATTGACTATGTGTCAGACTTCTTGTCTCCTGTGGCCTTGCAAAGGATGGTCTAAAAAAGTGGTGAAACGATTCCACAAAATTGCTGTTACCAGCAGATACTGTGTTACTGTTACTGTTTGAGTGATGAAGACTCGACAGTCCCACCGTTGGCAAGTTAGAACTGTGAGATTCACTACGTGCACCACTGGTGTTTTGTGGAAAAGCACATGTAAGGTTCTGCAACAGATACTCCTGCATTCGTCAATACCTTTTTATGGCAGGAATTATTTTGGCAAATATACTTTTGTACCGGGGATCTAAGAGTGTGGCAACCCAGTAGTCAGGATTACTTCGAATTCTGACAATCCGGGGGTCATGTTGCAGTTAGTGCAGCAAGAAGGCACTCATGTGTCTTGCGCATCCAGAAGGACCAAGTCCTTGTTGTGTTGGTAGCGAGGTAAGAATCATGCTTCCTTCCTCTGCCCTCTCCCTCCAACCTCGCACAACAGAAATGTGATCAAGGTCTCCCTCATCTGATGAGTCTTCCATGCCCATAGCCAGTTCGTCCTCCACTTCTTCCTCGGCTCCTGCACCTTCCTCAACAGTTTGGCTGCTACCATGCGCCCTGGTTAATCCCTCTCCCCCACCCTCCCATGCCTGCCGCCTTGGTGCTGCCAACCGTCTGGACCTTGGAGATGTTATCCCTTCCGCATACGACTCCTCCACTACTTCCTCCACCTCCTCTTGTCCCACCACCTGACTCCGAATTCTGTTTAACATGTGCTCCAGCATGTAAATCACCTTAATAGTCATGCTGATAATGGCATCGTCAGCACTAAACATCTTCGTCGCCATTTCAAGACTGTGCAGAAGGGTGCATAGGTCCCTGATCTGAGACCACTCCTCCAGCGTGATTTGCCCCACCTCTGGATCTCGTTGGCCCAGGCTATACGTCAGAACGTATTGCACCAGGGCTTGTCGGTGCTGCCACAGTCGCTGCAACATGTGCAGAGTTGAATTCCACCGTGTCGGCACATCGCATTTCAGCCGGTGAACTGGCAGGCCCAACGACTTCTGTAGAGATGTAAGTCGTTGAACTGCGGGATGAGAATGGCGGAAGTGAGCACACAGCGACCGTGCACTCTGCAGAAGGCCATCTAGTCCGGGATAGTGGGCTAAAAATTGCTGGACAACCAGGTTCAACACATGAGCCATACAAGGCACGTGTGTGACATTGCCCCGGCGAAGTGCCGCACCCAGGTTTGCAGCATTGTCGCACATGGCCTTCCCTGGTTGCAGGTCCAGTGGGGACAACCTTTCACGAAACTGGGTCTCCAGAGCTGACCAAAACTCCTCAGCTGTGTGACTCACATTTCCCAGACATTTCAAAGTAAACACTGATGCGTTGAGCCCTGCTGCCAGCATAGTAAGGAGGTGTGCAGGATTCCTTCTGCGCAGTTAGAAAGCAGGTGGCATTACCAGACAGGCTTTGGGTGCAGGTGGAGGACCGAGAGGAGGTTGAGGAGGCAGAAGCAGTGGAGGAAGTTCGAGATAAAGAGGATTAACACACAACTCGTGGGGACGGTAAGACTTGGACAGCAGCCCCTTGTCCTGCTGTCACCATAGTTACCCAGTGCCCAGTCAGCGACATGTAACGCCCCTGTCCATGCCTTCTCATCCAAGTGTCTGTGGTGAAGTGCACCCTGTCACACACAGAGTTTCTCAAAGAAGCGGTGATGTTGTGTGCGACATGCTAGTGGAGGGCAGGCACACCTTTCTTTGAGAAGTAGTGCCGACTGGGCATCTGGTATTGGGGCACTGTGACGGACATAAGGTCTTGAAAATCCTCTGTGTCCTCCAGGTGCAAAGGCAGCATTTCTGTAGCCAACAGCTTGCAGATGGTGAAATTCAACCTCTTAGCTTTCTCATGGCTAGGAGGAAATGGTCTTTTACTTTTCCACATCTGAAGGACCGAGGGCTGGCTGTTGTGCTTAGACGGTGTTGAGTAGGGTGTCCCCGGCAACTGCCGGTCTGTGAGGAAGATGCAGGCGGACATGTTAGGTTGCCTTGATCCAAAGGTGGTGCTCTCGATGTCGGAGAGCGCTCAACACTAGCAGGTGTTTCCACTTCCCAATGAACTGACGACCTGCCAATCACACTGGCTGTTGCGGGTAAAGAGGTGGCAGGTCTGCGTCCAAAAACATGTGTGACTGCTGTCCCCCCAGTCACAGAGGATGAAGAGGCTGCGGATGCACAAGATGGGGCAGACGGTGGTTGGCCCAGCCGGCTAGGCCGCATTGTAGCACAGTGAGCTTCCCACTGCAACTTATGCTTCATATCCATGTGACGGTACATGCATGAAGTACTCAAACTATGTATTTTTTGGCCTCTACTTAGCTTTTGCTGACAAATATTACAGATAACACGAGTTGGGTCATCCTTATCGATCTGAATAAATGCCCAGGCTATGCAAGGCTTAGAGCCCATGTGACCTGAAAAGCCACTACGACTTGTGGTCAGAGGCAGAGTTGTGGTTGAGGATGCAGTTGTTGACGTGCTTCCAGTACTCGGTCTCTGTTCAGGAAGGCGCAACCTAACCTCGTCGTCAATAGCATCTGTGATGCCCCGCTGCGCTTGGTATCACAGATCCTACAAGAGTGCATTGATGGAATCCTCCACAAGAGGCCCCCATAAACATTCACACATCTCCACCTTCCACCTCAGAATAGCAGAGGGAGCCCGTTAGGGATATAAATAGGGAAGGTGGAGCTAGGCAGTTCAGTTCATCTGAAGAGTTCCTGCAGTAGAGAATCCTAAGAGAGGTCAGTCTGCAGTGGAGCTCAGTCTAGTCTAGAGAACGCAGTTAATAGTTCAGCAGTGGAGCACGAGGCTCCTGCTTGCTAGATTCAGGGAGCCCAGATAGAGCTTAAGGTGTGCCGGTGCAGTAAGATCAGTGAAGCGCGGCAAGCTGCCGTTAGTGTGTATAGCCTAGTGAGGGCCCGAGTAGGCCGAAGGCGAGTGGCGAGTTAGTACATAAGGGGCAGAGGAGCTTAACCAGCTCACCCCGAAGCATTTACCGGACACAGGATCCGAGCTTACCGGTATCTCTATGACCCAGTAAGGCATAACCGGAATCCCTGGAGAACTACAAGTCCCAGGATCGCTAAGGTGCTGATATGCAACAGAGCCAGGAGACGCTTAGGCCCCGCATACTGGGAGCGTGAACTTCAAGAGAAGGCCCTACCACAAGGTCAGCCAGCGCAGGACAGAGACAAAGTTAGGCCTAGCTCCAGGCAGGTCAGAAACTTACTACGCAGAGGCAAGAAACAGGAGGCCCTACACCCGCTCATTGGGGAGGATCCTGATATGCACCCTTCACCCTACAGTGCTCCGGGATGTGCCTGAATTTCCACCAGTAAAAGGTACTGAAGTGACTACCGTGTCCGTTCCCGTTCTTGCTCTGACCCAGCTGGGTCTCGCCTGTCCTGCATTCCCCCTGCATACGCTGCCCTGAGACCTAGCTCCACCTGTGGGGAGCTATACCATCGAGCTGCCTTATCACCGGCCTCAGTGGACTGCTGCAGCGCTGGTGCTTGTCACCAGATACCACAGGTGGCGTCATGAACTCTTATAAAATTAACAATTATCCACCCTTTTAAAGAGAGACCCCAGGGTACGGGCCAGGGAGCCGACCACCGCGACATCCCCAAGGCCAGGCAAATGCCCGGGTACCGAGTCATCCCCATCCCCAGGGCTAGTCACATCCTCCTCCACCTCCTCTGCTGACCTCATCGACTGTCTGACTGTGGGTTGACAGTAAGTGTGATCTCCAACCTCGTCATCATCACCCTGTGTGTTATCACACCCGTCACCCTCAGAGCCAACCTCTTCCTGCCCTGACCGAAAAGTCAAGTTGTCGCTCCAATCAGGTATTTGAGTCTCATCATCGTCTTCATCATTGTCTCCACCAACAGGAGTTACAGTTTGGGAACAAGGGTCTACATTATGCTCAGAACCTTCTTCATCTGGTCCTGGATCCAACTTATAAAGATTCTGGGCATCGGATCAGATCATTTCCTCATCTGGATTAACAGAAGCTCTGGAGCAGACCTCCGTTTCCCAGGCTATAGTATGAGTAAACAGCTGGGCAGACTCAGCCATCTGTGTTACCCCATACTCAGACGGGCAGCTGGAGACTTGGGAGCTGTGAGGAAGCAAGTGCGATTGGGGTGACACCTCTGAGGACTGGAGTATTTGTGATGTTGAAATTGAGGTGATGGAGAGCCCACTTGAAGGAGCACTTGATATCCGTTGAAGCACCTGCTGATTTTGTGCCTCATCTAGAATTTGTAGCGATGGGCGTGTCCGTAAGAATGGGATTGTATCACATTGTCCACGAAAAGAAGTTGACATCTTAGTTTGGCTGGAAGATGGTCTTTCTTCTGCAGATGTTACTCCCCCCCCACCGTGGGGGGCCTCGACCCACCGGCGGACAGGCACCAGTATTGGGATAGGGGGGCTGGCCGTCATGGTCCACCGCGGCTCTGGCATAAACCCGGCGACACAGAGGTGGCACAGGCAGGAACGGACTGGCCGTGTCGGCTTCTCACTTTTTGGATTTTAGAAGGGCATGACATGCCTATATCTGTGTCTCCCCCTCATTTTACTCCTCCACCTCTTTTCTTTTCGCATGACTATATGTACTTGTCACTTTTCCATGTGTTAGTTGTGTCTTCTGAGCAGTTTGTCAGCTTTTGGACACCTTTGAAGGTGTTTTCTATGTGTTTCTATGTGTTTTTGTTTGCCTGCCATTGGTTTTAACGGTGTTCGAAGGTGTTCGACGAACAGTTCGACGAACAGTTCGGCGAACACACGGGTGTTCGACGAACCGAACTCGAACACTACGGGGATGGCTCAACACTAGCTGCGAGTGTCTCATAGGCCAAGAAGGTCGACTATGGAAGGGACATCTCAGGACAAACAGACAGTGAACACCATTACGTGCGGTGCATCGGACGATAACCCTGGAAAAGTAAGTGATCAATACTGCATGCTGTATGAAGTTGATTTCAAGTGTTCAAGTAAAGTTCTTTTTTATAAAATGGAATGGAAGTCCCTAAATGTGTGTTCGGCGATTCCTGAGGTGGAAGAACTGAAGACAGCAGAGATCTGCGACCAAAACATGAGTGTTCTGCATCACAAGCACAGCACAGGAGAATAGGGACATTTGTCTTTGTCATGGAGCCAGGGTGTAGGTACACATCAGCCTCTCGCCACAACTACCACCCAGAGCCCCTTACAGGACAACCCCTTTAACATATTATCTGCCTGAAACCACCACAAGAGGGAATTTAGGAGCTTACGACATAGTGATATTTATTAAAAACTCAATAATAAAGCAATGTGCAGTAAGTTTTAATGATCCCTCTCATGTTGTTTGCAAATAGCAAGAATGTTATCTTTTAAATGCTTTTCAGTGTTAGGAGGATACAATGCGGCCTATATGTGTACAGTAATAGAAATTATATGTATAGAAAAATAATCACCTCATTGATAAGGCTAAAAGGAGCAATATTTTCGGTATTTTTACACTGGAAACAAGCATTCATAGGAGCGCCTGTTTCATGATAATCGGCCTGTCTAAACAGCCTGCTAATCACCTGACAAGTAAGCAAAATGCTTCTTTGTTGGGTGAGATGACTTTTAAGCTCACTTAAAAATCATCATTGTGGGCAGCACATTGTCCTGTAGTCCAGGGTTTATGCTACAGAGAACATTTATATTCTATGATCACAGTATTGACTATAATTCTCTGTGCATAGAAGTAGGATATTAATTGACCACTGACTGACTTTCGTGTAGTTGATTGGCAGTCGTGGCTCCATATTGCACCATCCACTACTGCTTTGAACATGAGACCACCGTCATTTAATAGACAATCATCTAGGCTATCCCATACATAAATTTGACTTGCAACTATTTTAAATATGATTAGTTATACCATAAAAAACTCATGGTAAATTTATGCATAATTGTAATAGAATATACTCAAAAATTTAGCAACTATTATATCCATATTATAGGACTAATTAGTAAAGGGATAAATCGCTATAATTTTACATTAAAAGCAAAAAGAAACAAAAACGATCAAACATCCCAATTATGAATGTCATATACAAAACTTTACTCAAATTGATCAATTACAAGGAACAGGAGGGTTGACTAAAATAGCATGCATGCAAAAAATGGGCACAAGTGCAGAGAACCGCCACAAATATAAATCCATATAGAGGGTGCCATATCATTCATGTAAATACCAATTACGGCTATATACTGTATATACATATTGCACAATCCCATGTGGCCTAAATAAATATCACATATACACAGAATCCATTAAGAAATCACACATTACTAGTATTCAGGTCTGACCAAATGGAGCAGTGGTGTTATAGGATGCACACACAGCCACCCCAACTCGTGTTTCGGTGGAAGCCTTCGACAGGGATTCTGTGCATATGTGATATTGATTTAGGCCGTTTTTGCATGTGTGCTATTTTAGTCCCTCTCCTGTTCCTTGTAATTGATCAATTTGAATAAAGTTTTGTATATGACATTTATAATTGGGATGCTTGATTGTTTTTGTTTCTCTTTGCTTTTTATATGAGTAATGCAGATTCTTGTCATGTCACTGTTGTTACTGTTTTGCTCCTAAAAATCTAAATTTAAATTTTTATAGTAATAATAATAATATTTATTTATATAGTGCCAACATATTCCGCAGTGCTTTACAATTCAGAGGTTCATATACAACATTCATAAGCAACATAGCTAAATATAATACAATAATTAAAGCAAAAATAATGACGACACGGCTCATAAGAGCTTACAATCTACAATGAGGTGGGGGTGACACAAAGTACAGGGGCTTATTTACAATGATGGTCCAGCCATCTTTAGGGGATGAAGGATAAATAAAGGCTTCATGAGCTCGTCATCAGACAGTATTTGTAGTGCTTTTGGGTGCGGTGGAATTTGGTGGAGAATTATGTTTGGAGAAATAATGAATGGGCTATAAATATATAAAAGGACTTCGATTAGGGAACGTGATAGGCAGCCCTAAACAGATGTGTTTTTAGGGAGCGCATAAAACTGTGTAAGTTGTGGTTCGTCCTAATTTCTTGGGTAAAGTATTCCAAAGAGTAGGTGCAGCTCGGGAGAAGTCTTGGAGCCGGGAGTGGGAGGTACGGATTAGTGGGAATGTTAGTCGAAAGTCTCTTGTGAAGCATAGAGAATGGGTAGGCCGTTAAACAGAAATAAGGGAGGAGATGTAGGGGGGTGCCGCACTGTGGAGAGCTTTGAGGGTGAGAACAAGCAATTTAAATTGGATCCTATAATGTATGGGCAGACAGTATTATTTTGTTAGTATTTTGTAAATCCACCTTTGGCTTTTAAAGCTGCCTGAATCCTTCTGGGCATGCTCTCGATCAGATTCAAACATGTCTCGACCGACATCTGATCACAGGTTTCTTCTACATGTTCCCAAAGTTGGTGCTGACTGGTTGACTCACTTGGGTATGTATCCAGCTTTTTCTTCAACTCTATCCACAAGTGTTCAATTGGTTTGAGATCTAGGTATTGTGAGAGCCAATCCAGCACATCTACTTCATTGTCATTGAACCATTTCTTTGCCAATCTTGAAGTATGCTTCGGGTCGTTGTCCTGCTGGAACAATATGTCATCCTGTTTATAGCCATAGTACTCGAGTGTACAAATGAAATCGTCTCGTAGGATACTCACAAATAGCTCAGCTTTGAAACCACCATAGATCCTGGTCAAGTATCTAATGCCTTTGGCTGTGAAACAAACCCATATCATAAGTCTTCTTCCACCGAACTGAACAGTTCCTTCAATTTCTCGATCCATTGTCCCTTTTTCCCTTGTTTCTTCCAGACCCATTTGCACCCAGCAGAGCCTAGGCTATTGATTTTCATCTCATCTTTCCAAATCACCCATTTCCAATATTTGAATTTCCACTTTTCATACCTTTTTGCAACCTCGAGCTGATGCTTCTATGATGATATTGAAGTCGAGGCTTCTTCACCTTTTTTCGAGCCAACATTCCAGACTTGTGTAACGTGCATCTCACAGTGCTTGCATGGATGTCTGTGATCTCACTATTGCAAAGCATATGAGCCACTTCCACTGCCATGTTTGTCACACCGAAACTGATAGACATTGTGATGTACTGACTTGTTGACTTCAATATTTTGCCGGACGTCTACCTCTTGGCTTTGGAATGAATAGACAGACTTCATTTTGTATTCTTCCAACTGTCATGGCACTCATATGATGCAGTATGGCAATTTTCTTGGCCAAGAGACCGCTGTTGATGAGCTGAATGAGGCTGTTTTTCTTTTCTTGGGAAATCTTCTTCATGGCTGCTCTTCAAACCAGTGACCTTTTGCTTAGTAATCAACCTAATAACACACTGAGCTATTAGGGAATGTGAGAAGAGGTTGTAATTTGTAGTATACAGGAAAAAAAAGATTTTTCCACCACCAGGAGCAAAACAGTAACAATGCAGTGACATGACAAGCATCTGCATAACTAATCATATGTTAAATAATTGAAATTCAAATTTATGTATGAGATAGCCAAGGTGATTGTCTATAAAATTATGGTAGGATCACATTTGATGCTGTAGTGAATGGTGAGACATGGAGCCTGAAAGTCAAACGTTCAAAACATTGTTACCCATTTGCTCATCAGTGTAAATGCATTCTTACTTGGTAATGGGTCCTTACCAAACTGACGTTCATCAAAAACTTTTCCAGTACTATGAAGCCTCAAAAATAGTGATTTCAGTGATGCAATGAATGCTTCTGTGATACTGTGCTGTGAAAAACTGAATCAAGTAACTGCCCCTAGTCGCTGTGTTCCACATGAGTATGTAACACAGGTACTTTAGATGCAGTGACACAGAAACACAGTACAGGGTTAATAAACAGGGAGGATTTATTGTAACAGGGTCAATCTCCACGCAGGGAGTAACAGGGGAAATGTGGGGACAACAAGGGGAGTAGCAGGTAACAGACTATAACTGACAATCCACAGTTTGGCTGGAGGTAGCAGAGTCAAAACGGTTGTAATTGGCAGTTTTACACTTAGCTGACTCTTGTTCCCCACAAGGCAGTTGCCGGCTGATGCCGGTGTTGTTTTCTTCTGGCTTCCCCACCTAAACAATGCTCTGTCTTCTGGCGGAAGTGGGCGGTCTCCGGCTTGACCCACTGAGCCCCTAGTCCATAACACTGCACCTCACTTGCTCGGCTCCATGGACCCTGCATCTCTTCTTCCTCTAGTGAGGCTTGACCCTAACTGTCAACTCCCTGCTTTCCCATGCAAACCTCCTTTTTTTCCCTCTTCCTAGACACGCCCCCAGCTCCCCGGTCACCTGACCCCTGAGCTCTGGCTCTGGACACGCCCCCATCTTCCCGGTCACCTGACTCCTGTGCTCGCAGTCTGTCTTCCCTCGTTAACCAGAGACACGGTCCCGGCAGTTCCGGGTCCCTTGTTCTGAAAGTACTTGCACCCTGGTCTTCCCCCTTACAAGTAGACTCCTTCTTCAGGAAACCATAGCAAATTGTTGACTGCTAATTATCTAACAAGTGAGCAAAATGCTTGTTTGTTTGTCTTACATGTAGCCTATTGGCAGTCATTTAACAGTTGCTATACGCCAATGTAAATGCACCCTTATTCAGTGATGGGTCTTGACCAAACTGATGTTCATCAAAAAATATCCTATGAATGCTTCTATTTTATTGTGATGTGAAAAACTGAGTTATTTAAGTGCCCCTAGTTGTTGTGTTCCACATGAGTAGACTCCATCTTCCAGAAGTGACCCTAGTAAACTGTAGACTACTAATCATCTGACGAGTGAGCATAATGCATGTTTGTTCGGTGAAATGATTTTTATGCTTTCTTGAAAAAATCAATCATTCTGGGCAGCACATTGTCCTATAGTGCAGGACGTGCTGACGAAAACAATTATATTGTATGATCACAGAATGAATGTATTGATTACCATCCATCTTCAGGAAACCAAATATGTACCTCTCGTGTGCATTGTAAGGAAAAAATATCAGTGTATTTGTAGTGTTTCTTTTAAGATTTTGGGAATTTCACAAAAAAAAAACAAATTTCTGACTTGGGGATCATTCCACCTTGTTCTTAAGCTTTAATATAACAAACAGTCCTTTCTATGTCCATAAAAAGGAATCTTTTAAGCAGATTACAATGAGTCATACATTGGTTCCATTGTTACAATAAGAACTTGTTCTTAACATATCCACATTGTTTAGAATGTGAAGAGAAGATGTTTTATTATTCTAACGATTAGCATTAATATTCAATTTTCTTGTTATTACAGATGTTAGTGATCTTCTGAGACAATGAACGAGTTCTCCTTTATTACCAATGTGAATGTTTGAATGTTCCTTTAAATGTTGTGAATCTTATAAAATACTGTCTGAAAAACTGTTTGAAATCCTGAAATAAAAAGGCATTAAAGATACAGCAAAAATGAATTTGTCATTTGGCACAACTCATTGTCATATTATAATGTGCTACTATGGTTTCTCATAAAGGAACATAAAGCAGATTATATACATTGAGCGAGATGCAATACAACTGGTGACATCAGGTGTGCTGGTATCTCTCACACATTTGGGATGTCCGCCATGTTGATAAATCTGGGTAGGCTGCAAACTATAACCTGAAACCATATTCTGATATTTATCTAGATCATACCTGTCAAACTCTGGACCATGGGCCAAATTTGGCCCTTAGGGTGATTATATTTGGCCCCCGACACCAGAACCGCCACCCCAATGTTGTCCCATTATACTGTATGGCGGACTAAGTGGAGCCCATTATACTGTATGGAGTACTAAGTGGGGCACATTATTCTGTATGGAGGACTATGTGGGGCACATTATTCTGTATGGAGGACTATGTGGGGCCATTAAACTGTATGGAGGACTATGTGGGGCCATTATAATGTATGGAGGACTATGTGAGGTCATTATACAGTATGGAGGACTATGTGGGGCTGTATACTGTATGGAGGACTAAGTGGGGCACATTATTCTGTATGGAGTACTATGTGGGGCACATTATTCTGTATGGAGGACTATGTGGGGCCATTATACTGTATGGAGGATTATGTGGGGCTATTATACTGTATGGAGGACTATGTGGGGTCATTATAATGTATGGAGGATTATGTGAGGCCATTATACAGTATGGAGGACTATGTGGGGCCATTATACTGTATGGAGGACTATGTGGGGCCATTATACTGTATACTTGATGGCCCTTGACTTTGTACAGTTTTTTTCATTTTAGCCCTTTGTGTGTTTGAGTTTGACATCCCGGATCTAGATAGAAAAGTAGTGAAAACCTTTCCAATGTGTTGCCTTGGTTCAGCCAAAAGTGACAAAACTGCATTGATAAATCTTCCCATTGAGTTATGTCTAGAACAAGTCCCAAGATTGTGTGTGCTAGGACCCAAAAAAAGAATGAAGGACCTGCATTAAAGAGGTTTTCCGCTTTAGCTTTCTGTTGTCTACGACTCTGCTCCAGTCTCTGTTTATTGGTTTCAGAGTTAACATCATGACTACAATGCACATCACCACTGCAGCCAATCACTGAGCTCAACGGCTCTTGCTATCTGCATTGGCAAAGCAGCTGAAGTCAGTAATTGGCTGTAGCCATGATGTCAACAGTGCAACCAGTATATGTGGAGAGAAAGTTCTGAACCAAGGGAGGGTGAGTTGCATCTAGCTAATTTTATTATTTTCACTCCGTGCTGGAGATTAAAGACTATAAATAGGAAACCTTTTTCTGTATAACGCAATGGGGCACTAAAATGTAAAATGTGCAAGAATACTGGCACAAGTCAAAAGACTGACATACGTGAGCCACATGCATTTAAGACACTTTTTGGTTCTTATTGGGCAGTATTGAAAAGTGTCTTTTTAAAGGAAAACTGTTCTGTAATTGGAGAGCAGCATGATGGAGCAATAGCAACGGAAAACCTGATTCCAGCGATGTGTCACTTACTAGTCTGCATAATCATTTTGATAAAATCACTGTTTTCTCTTCTGCAGATCTAGCAGTTCTCTGAATGCTGAACCCTATATAACCCCACCCACACCACTGACTGGAAGCTTTCTGAGTACACTGTGCATGGGCAGAAAGCTGCAAATCAGTAGTGGGGGCAGGGTTATACAGAGCAGGAGGACTACATGGCATGAGAAAACTAGTCCTCTAGTGATAATTTCCAGCTGATAAAACACTGATTTTATTGAGACGGCAAAAAACAACTTAGACAGATGGCTGAAATCAGGACCCCACCTCTAAATCATGCAGGTCTCAGATTACATAGCAAAAATAAGCTGACACATTCCCTTCAATGCATTTCACAAAATTTTGACTCATATTAGTCTGAAGTAATTGCAAGAAGTGACATAAGAAAAAGAAAAAATGTCTATCAACTTGCAAATCCAAATCCACAATGTATCAGTTTTGCCTGGAACGTTCCTTTAACTTAAAAAGTCACAGTGGTGCACAAACTCAATGCTGCCAAATCTGTGTCTTTCTATGAAAGTGCATCCATTTTAAAGTGAACCTGTCACCTAAAAAATAGTGTGTAACTGCAGATATAGCGGTAATGCAGGCACATGTGGTTTAAAATATTTTCAGCAGTTTTACTGGAACAGCGGCTACAGGGAGAAGATGAACTATATTCTCCCTGTAGCTGCTGGCTTCCAATTATCGGGGTGGTGCAGTATAGCATGATTTACTAGCTTTTTACCTGCAGACTGCTCACTATATGTGCATGGAAAATAGCATATTTAAAGGTTACATGTTCCCTTTAAACCACGTTAAACGCTTTTCATGCAAATTTGCCACTTTAAAATATTATAACTTCACATTTGTATATTTGAAATCCTATGTTACAATGGATCTGCACAATATCTTTTTTGCAAATGGTTTGTTCCTATGCTTAGTACAAAGAGTTTGCGTGAGATACATCATCAAAATGCGGCTGTAATTTGAAGTTTGGCACACAGTCTTAAATTGATTACAAGGAAAATAATCACATTTTAATGGCCCAATAGGGCGGACATCTACAAACCAGAACCGAGAACAGAACAATGGAAAACAAAATCTTATGACAACAATGCAAAAGTGCAATCTAATGTCGATTTTATACCCATACTTTGCTTTTTTTTCTGAACATTTTTATTTTATTTATATATATATACATATATATATATATATATATATATGTATATATACTTGCAGAAGTTCTAAGATACAGATTTTTTTTTATCTGTTCCAGACATTATAGGATACCAAAAAAAGTATAATCCGCAGTCCCTAAAATCAAATGATGAATATTTAAAAGATGTAAAAGCAAGCCATGAAAAAAACCAAAACAAAAAACAATATTAACTGAGAAAAAGAAAGAGCGAGCCCATGTAATACTATATTGGTTGCTTAAGTTAACTTGTAATCATATTTTACAAACACACGCATGTTACTCATTCACCCTCCGCATCCAGCTATGTGCACTCTCTCTGCTTGCCGTGCCCTAAGAATATTTTATGTTCACAGTTTAACAGGGCAAGCGTGACATAGTCTATTTTTTTTTTTTAGCACTGAGGCTGCACCATTTTGCAAATCAGTGCCACAATCAGGAATCAATGTGGTGAAATAAGTTTCCCTTTCTAGAGGAAAATAAACAAAAAACTTGGTTGCAGATGAAATCCTCAGGTTGGCGAAACGTGTTGGCGAAACGTGTAATGGCTCTGTAAATGATACATTCGGATGATGTATTTGTATAGCATGCAAGCTGCCAGCTTTCCTTGCACATCAGAGAAGATTGGTGAGACGTGTGGCATATTCACTAATATCTTCCAAATCTCCATGACATCAGCCTGTTCTCTAGTAAATCACTGTATCAGTCGGAAGGGAAATTGGGAAAAATAACAATTGGGAATTGTGTATTGTTCCCTGATGTAAATGGACCAAACATTTTTTAACTTTAATTATTAAAATGTGCATGATATGATTTTATGAGCCCCTGGAACGATGCCCGCACACATCTAGGCATGTGATACTAAAGTGCATGCTGTGTTGGCATAAAAGAAAAGGCACTGAATTGTCCCTGTATTACCGTCGTTTCGTGGTCCCTACGGTTTCCTCATTTTTTAGATTTTTGTGAAGAGGTATATTTTACTTTATTTTCACAGTTGAGAATTGTCCAATCCATCAGAACAATCTTGCACATTTAAACAGAAAAAAAATAAAAATAAAATACCATCCTGTCCATTAAAATAAAGAAATGTAAGATATTTTTTTTTCATTTCTGTTTTATATGATCGTATATGACTCGGTGTCTGTGCTGCAGACTTAGGTTGTTGGGTTAGGTCAAGTGAGGCAAAAGAACCCAAGACACAGCTCTGGCTTTATATTTCAGTACTAAAGATTGAATTTCAAGTTCTTGCATGAAACTAGATAGCTGGTGATCAAAGTCGATTGGCCAGAGCCATTACACAGGGACAAAATATAAACTGACCCTCGCACAGTATTTCACATTTTACATGCACAAAGGTCTCATAGACGTTGGCAAAATATTGAAAAGAGGAAATAATCTGAATTTACAGATTATAATTGGCACATGGAAACTAATTTTAAGACAATAAAAACATTAGTAAAAGTAGTATTAATAATATTAATATTAAAAAAAAGATGTATGAGCCTGTTTTAGTAACAATTGTAAGGAACAGTAGAATTTTGGGTTGTGCCGCTCCTCTATTATTTCTCATGGAAATTTACAAAATTTAGGGCTCATGCACACGCCCATACAACATGGTCCGAGCACAGACCGCAATGCACAAACTGGCCACAAGTATCCCGTCCTGAGCGTGACAGTCTCATAGAAAATATATGAAGCTGTCACTCTTGGTTGAGTCGAGAGACTCACCGGCAGTCCTTACTCTTCGGTCCATGCTTTGACCATTTTTGCTGGACGTCCGCATAAGCCCTTATGAAAGCTAGGTATTATCACTCCTCTTGTCAATATGTGCCTATACACACTATGGGGACATGCCCCATTGATAAGGGTAATGATAATATATTTGCAAGAGGTATAACATAGGAAAAACACAATGTAAGAAAAGATGCTTTAAAATTGCCTCCTTATGGGGATCTATCTAAAACACACATGATAAAAGAGCTGACTTGTCCGTTTCAGGGAATGCCTCTGGTTTTGCCATATTTTACATATTAGAGATTTCCATATATACCAGACATAAATAATTGTCAAAAGACCTCATTGTGAAAAGCCTTTTAAGCAGTGCAGCAAAATTCTTATCTCGTAACAGCATCTACATTTTCGATATCCGCTTTCTTCACTTCTTCCTCAATCCTTTATACAGTTCTAATTCAGTAGAACAGCAGGAGATCTCTCACTTGTGACCTTGCCAGATTCCAGACCTCACCTCCAATTCTTTCTCTGCTTGATATTTTCGGGAGGACATTATAAATGAGCGGGGCTGACAGATGACTGTTCAACCATCGAAGACCTGATCTTAGACACCACTCTGCATAAGCTCAAGTCATTTGAGATTCTACAGTAAGACATTTCTGCTCGCTTCCTGTACGGCTCTTAAACAAGATTGCCCGACTAGAGAAAAAAAATCTATATTTTTTTTGACAAACATAAAATAAATGCACAATTTTAATTTACTTTAACTTTCAAAAGTGCATAGGTCGCTGAATTTCAGTCCCATGAGCTGGTTTTTAGAAGTCGAGCATCTACTGCAACTGTTACATCCTGACACTTCCTTCCCTCTTCTGTTTATGCTTGAAGCGGATTAAGGGTCTGTTTACACTGAAAAAGCGTCACTAAACAACTGACATTCGGTAAACTTTACTGATTGTCTGTCGTTTAAAGGGGTCATTCAGGACATTAACATTGATGGCCTATCCTTCATCAATGGTCATCAATAACTGATTAGTGGGGGTGCGACATCTGGCATCCCCATTGATCAGCTGTTCCCGGTGATGGCGGCGATAGGAACTACTCAATTATGAAGCTCCATCGTCTGTACAGTGGCCGCGGTCGGGTACTGCACATTCACCCTATGTTCAATTCAATAAAGGGCGGATGTGGAGTACCCGGCTGCGACTGCAGTAACTGAGCAGTTCCGGCTGGCAATAGAAACAACTGATTAGTGGGGGTGCTGGGTCTTGCACCCCCACCGATCAAACATTAATTAACTATCCTAAAGATAGGCCATTGATGTTAAAGTCCCGGACAACCCCTTTCATAGCCTTTTTTACAGCAGACAGAAGTAAATCATGTGCACTGAGCAATTTTTTTTATAGATGGCACAGAGCAATAGCGCTACCATGGTTCTTGGCATCATTTCACCCAAGAACATTTTGCTGGTTCTTTGAGTGATTACATGACAAGAAAATCATGAAACAAGGAATATTAAGAATGTTCATTCATGATTATCTTGCAGTGTAAATGCACCATACGTGGCTCAGTTTATTATTAAGACAGCCCCCTTTTTCCATCAAGGCTGATTTTTTGAAAGATAGAGGTGCTGGCTTAGCTGCTGAACTCAGTTGACTGCCTAAAAGTATGTCACCAACAGAATGGGAGGAAGCTCCAGTATCAGGAATGAACAGGACCGAAATTCACAGATCTATGCACTTTTTGAAATACATATGAAGGCATGTTAGTGCATATATTTATATCTGTAGAAAGGTAACATTGTACTTTAGTCATTCAGTCTTATAATAATAAAGTAAACTGCAACTTCATGTGCAGTAGTGTCACTTTACGCTATGTTCTAAAGTGCATAATATCTACTGAGCTTTTAACTGATATATTTGAATGTTTAACTTCACAGTAAAAGGATCAAAGTTTGTCCAAAGTATCAAGACTTACACCAAATGGGGTATTCCAGGGCTGCAGATAAAATCTGACAACTAACAACCCTACTAATCAGCTGTTAAGATACTTCATAAACTATTTCTTGTAATTTCGTGCATGAGGCCTCATAATATTTCATCAGAGCTTCTAATTGGTCAAAGTGACAACAATCTGAAATTAGTACCTCTATCTTTTTCCTATTTGATGGCACCACCACCTACTATGGGCAAATAAGGAAGTTTTAAGTCAGATTGGAAACAGGTATTTTCTTATTATATCTTCATTTCAATCCCTAGAAAGTGTTCCCGTAACCGGGCAGCAAAGGCTTAATGGGAACCTTTTACATTGCACATGTACTCTGATCTGTGGATGTGTTGTAGGGCAGGAGTAGCTGATCAGATTGATACATATTTTTCTGGGAAACGTTTCAGTAAACCATGATTTTTTTCCATTGAAATCCCTGGTGTTTGAATGTACATGACTCCATTGGGTGATCCTATTCAGTGATTGACAGCTATGACTGCATGAACAGTTATACAGAATAGACTGCCAATCGCTGAATAGAAATGTCCACTGGATTCATATACATAGAACTGCCCACTTGAAACATATACATAGAACCGCCCACTGGACTCATATCCATAGAACCGCCCACTGGACACATATCCATAGAACCGCCTACTGGACTCATATACATAGAACCACCTACTGGACTCATATACATAGAACCACCCACTGGACCCATATACATAGAACTGCCCACTGGACTCATATCCATAGAACCGCCTTCTGGACTCATATACATAGAACCGCCCACTGGACTCATCCATACAACCACCCACTGTACTCTTATACACAGAACTGCCAACTGGACTCATATCCATAGAACCGCCCACTGGACTCATATACATAGAACCACACACTGGACCCATATATATTGAACTGCCCACTGGATTCATATACATAGAACCACCCACTCGACTCATACATAGAACCACCCACTGGACACATATCCATAGAATCGCTCACTAGACTCATATACATAAAACTGCTCACTGGACTCATATCCATAGAACCGCCCACTAGACACATATCCATAGAATCGCCCACTGGACTCATATACATAGAACCGCCCACTGGACTCATATACATAGAACCGCCCACTGGACTCATACATACAAACACCAGGGATTTCAATGAATAAAATTCAAGTTTTACTGAAACGTTCCCCACAAAAATGTGTATTACTCTGATTAACTCCTCTGGGTCTATAGCATCCTACCGGCATGTCAGATACCATTTTCAACATGACTTCTTCAATTTTAGGTGATAATAATCTGTGCTGCTTCCCTGGTGGCTCAACAGTACGCCATCCGTGCGCCATTCCACCATATGGTCTACAGAAGATTAGACCATATGGTGGAGGGTAAAAGTGTAGGGTTAGCAGGGAATGAAATTCCTATTTTTTGGGCTGCTGAAACCTATTTTCATACTGCTCCCACTTGTAATTAGACCATCAGAAATGTCAGGGAATTGCAGCTTTTGGTTTTTCTAGAAAGAGGACAAATATACCCAAAAAGTCGTCATACTGGGTGACATTGAAAAAAACAGCCGCTGATTGGCAAGCTTTTCCCTGCTCAATATTCATAAACTCAAAATAATACAAGATATAAAGACTTATCTTGTATAATATGATGAAAGAGTTCACTTCTATTTCTCCACTTCTCCATGTCCCCTTTGGTTTTGCTCTTTTGGGCTTCCTGGCCTGTTGCTCTTCATACACTCATTGGAAATAAGTGCTACAATCATTTAAGTGTAATTTCCCGTAACACTCTCTCTATCCTGAGTAATGCACCTTTCCCGGTGATCCTGGCATTGCTGCTCTGCTGTGATATTTTGCACCACTCCGGTAAGAATATGAAGTAATAGCTTCACACATATTTCCTTTAGCATTACATTATTTTGACAAGAGAGATAGATGACTATTATGCCGATAAAAATGATGAGTCTCAGCAGGTACTGGGGGAGGTAAATTGCAGTTCACTTTATCACTACTGCACTCATTGCAGAGGTTATTTCTCAGCACAGCGATGGTAAAGACATCTGGTCCCACACCTGCCTTAATATATAAACTTTGTGTCTATCGTAATCATTCTTAATTTTTCTCACACCTTCAACTGTGATATATTGCTCTCCCAACGTTCTCTATAACCTCCTGTGATGGAAAGCTTACCAGCATGGTTTCCCAGTGCCTCTGATGATCCATCTCAGTGTCTGCTATATGCATTATATACGAAGGTTAATATAGATGTCACTCCATAATGCACTGTCATTATTGCACTTAATTCCTGCAGCTATACGTTCCCATAATAGAGATACAATGTAGGCTTTCTAAAAAATAGAAAGTTATCATGATACAAAAGCAGGAGCGGACACAGACAGAAGAAGTCCCCTGTGCATGAACAATATCTGGGCACTTTTCAGTACAATAACTCATCATAATGCACAATTCCACCTGTAATAGAGGTGGTAGTGGCACCCTTATCTCTTGAGCCCCTGCCCCTTGAGGCCAATGGAAAGTCCGCTCCCATGCAAAAGCTTATCTCAATGCAAAAAAGTGTAACTCAACACCTAATGATGCAAATTGAATGGCTTTTGTTATTCTAAGTGGTAACTTTCTGCATTATGATATCTTTCCTGTGTTTTTGTTGAAAGGGACTTTCTCAGCACAGAAAGGCTGTTCAAACCAATTAAAGGCACCCGGCGCACCATGGCATGGCCCAATATTAAAGTGAACCTTTCAACCTATTGTATCTCCACCAACTTCTTCTTTGATTGACAGCTATGGATTTATCGAGCTATAGAAGGGCGAATATGGAGAAAAAACAGGTAGGTGGGAAGGTGCACTAGAATATTTGGCCACGCCAAGGGTGCACCAAGCATCTGAGCTTGGTTTGACTCCCTTTTAACAGAACTGGACAGGAGATCCATACAACTATGGGCAGCAAGATACCAGCTGTGTTATTCCAGGAATGTATGCTTTACGCTGTAAAGCTTCAGTGTTTCATTGGAAAAGCACGTTTAAAAGCTGGACGGGAACTATGCGAGACTAGTCCCGGGACTAGTCTAAGATTAGACACCAGTGGCTTCTTCCTGACTCTCTCCCCTTGACTGAAAGGTCTCTTCCTATGTGTGTGTGTGTAGAGGGAGAGACCTATCAGTTTAGGATAGTACAGCAGGGAGAAGTCGGGGACCTGCCTCTTAGACTAGTCATTGGAGACATATAGTCCCCAACCAGCTATTCTAAGTATGTCTATATCTGTATGTCAAATGTCAATCACGCAACCAGAATCCAATTGATTGTGCCCATGGACCTTAGTTTAGGTTCCCTTTAAGAAAGGATACATCAGTAGGATAACATAGGCAAACATTTCCCCATGGTGTGGACTAAAACTCAGGTTGAACATGTGCCATTGTTATAAATCTATTATAAATGATCTGGAATAATTATAGAAAGTTGATCATTACCAATAGACCGCATGAAAAGGGAGCGCAGAGCTGTTAACAGATGTCATACGCTAAATCTGTAGAATACGCAGTGCATGCAATCACATATTCATGGTCAGTGATGACTTTCACACTATAGTTTTCAGTGTTTCGCAACATATTTGTTATTGTTGATAACTGCATTTTTTAGTAAAAACCTCTGTAGTTAGATGTTACTTTAAAATCTGTGTAACTTATTGTAAAGTATACATATGCAGGAATTTAGATTGTGAGCCCCTCTGGTATGAATAAATGGAAAAAGGCAAGTTTCAAATAAAAGCACCATCAAAAATATTTGTTAAAATACTACAGAAAACACGACTTTAGTCATTTTTACAATCATTTAAAAATGCTAAAAAAAATTGAGCGTAAAGTTCAAAATGTTTAATGTGAACTAATGTGACTCAATGCACCATCAACAAGCAGTAAATTAAGGGGGCCTAAGAAATACTGTATATCAGTGACACCCGGAGAGATGAGGGACATCAATTTACACAATGCAGGTCCATTTCATTTTCTGTAATTTCTACATTTTTTATATTCTTTTTTTTCTTCATACAGGTATGTGCATATGACATCTTTTACTCGGGCGAGCTCGGTGAATTTTACATTTCACAACCCGATTTTTTCCGCAATTTTTGGTCATTTCCTGAATGCTTGCTTGGCTGTCATTCAATCATTTTTCCATCATTTGTCTGGCGTTTTTTTTTTTTACTCAATTCAACAATGAAGCAACCAGTAGTAGTTTCAAAAGCAAAAATGCTTGGAAAATGCTTAAAAAGATGCCAGAGCATCTACCAGGCATCTTCTGAGCCTTCCCATTGACTTGTATTGTAAAATATATATTGTCCTCCACGGGGAAAATGTCTGAAGAATGAACTGCTCACTTCTTTTAGCCATTTTCAGAAAGCGAATACATAGTGACCTCATAGTATGTGCTGAGAACTGTAAAAATCCAATTTAATGAATTATGCTACATTCCAAATTATAAAATATTCTGGGTCATTGGAAATATCATGCAGACAGCCCATATTTAAGGGTTATTCCCATATAAAGCATATACCGGTACATTGGCTCAGAGTATCTTGAGATACATGGCCCGAGAGCTTTGAAAATCATGATATTTAGATACTCTGTCATAAGATGTCTAAACAATATAGGGGGGATTTATCAAAACTGGTACACAATTGGAGTAAGGTGAAACAAGCTCTATAAGAGGCTCATGCCTCCTAATAATTTGGTACTTCCTTTGGGCTGTCTGTACGCATAAAGTGAAATCTATGCCAGGCACGTGGTGGTATAGATGACGACTATAGTGTAAGCAAATTTTCTGGTTAACATAAAGTAAAGTAAATTTGTATCATGGCAATAGATTATATCCCCTTTTGGTAAGCCCCATCGATTTTTGTAAAAAGCAAAATGACAAAAGTTGCAAAATGTTGCACATAGCATCACTTGCAACAGAATTTGCAACTTTTTTCATGCCAATTTTGAGGTGCAGAGGGGACAATAAAATCCCCCTGTCTGTCTGTGTCCACCCAGTGGTTGTGATGTGGATTGCAGACTATCATTTTTTTTTACTATGTTGCAATATTATATTGATTGTAAAAGAGCATGATATTAAGACAATAACTATATGTGTAAGTCAGAGACATAATAAGCAATGTCAGAAAAAAATCCAGAAGAAAAAGGAGGGAATACAGTTCATCCCCAGATGAAGCGGTGAATGTGAAACATGCATTGGGTGATGATGGCTGTCAGCATAGTAGGGACTTTTTGTGCTCTTAACTGTGATTTATCTTCATTTAATGTCCGTTGCACTCACATTATACATTGTATTGGGGACACTCATTAGAAGTTCATTACTGGTGACACTCGTTAGAGGTCCATTACTGCCTGATAGTTTATCTTATTGACAGCAAACTATTTATCTGTATACTCTACCCACTATATGCAGTTATCCTGCATCTTCTCTTTTTTCTCTATATTTACTGTTATTGCTGATTGTGTCTGACATACACATATATTTATAGTCTTAATATCATGTTCTTTTAAATGTATTAATGAAATCATGTTTATTATTATTAATTATTATTATTATTATTATTATTACTACTACTACTATTTTTATTATTTCTTCTTCCTTCCCATGTTGTTGTTTTTTCTTAATTGGTATTTTTTGTGCTTTTTACTCTAAATATTTGGCAGTTCATTTTATTATTTTAAAATTGTATTTAATTTGTGTTGTAAAATATTGGAGCCCTGGAAGGGGTTGTCCGGCCTTAGGCTACAAATCTCACATTACTGCATGTGACTGCAGACTTGTGAATTCTCCCAGTGCAAACACTGTGAGGATTCTCCGGTGCCAGAGTGCGGAGTGGTGGGCACATGACCACCAATTGATTTGCATACATGAGGTCACATGCTGACTAGACGTGCGCAAATTGGCTTGATACAAGTTTATTGAGTGAGGCTAGACATGTCTAGTTGGAATGTGGCAAATCGCATATTCGCTGCCCCAAAGAGCTGTGCGCTGTGAGGATTCACAAGTCTGCAGATTTGTATCTTAAGAACGGACAACCCTTTAACAAAAGTAAAAAAGGTAAGGGTGGATATTTTTTTATCTTATTGGCATTTTTATCAATAATTCTGAATATAGTATTCAAAATACACATTCTCAGTACAAAAATGGCACCAAAAGACACGCAAACTCTTCTGTGTGTTTTCTACTTGAAGAATGCAGCTAAAGAAATATTTATATACTATGAACTCACTCTGAGGTTTTCCTCCTTAAAAGCCGTTTCATAGTAGAATGCTGCTATTTTTGACACATGAATGCAGTTGCTCTTCCTCCCTCAGCGAGTCAAACACAGAATTGTTATATTTCTTCTACTGCCTTTACATGAAGCTGAGACTGCTGGGCAGGGATTCATTCTCCCTATATCCCCTAAGCAGAAAACAAAGTGTTATTCATGCATCCACTTTTTTCCACGTACTGAGTAAATTCTGTGTTTTCTTTAATAATCAATATATGAGCATCATCACAGGACACTAATTAGAATTTGTACATAATTAATAATTGGACTCTTCTATCGCTCAACATCAAACTGCAATGGGATTTCCAATGTTTTACATTTTCGATTCATTTGTTAGAAGTCCTGTGCAGCCATATACAGCGCAGATAATACTTTTCTGTGACTGTTGAAATTACATATAGGTAACTAGTTTATCATGGAATTTCTTCCTTTGATTTACAATTTATAAGACCTAAACATCTACGTATCCATGAAGAACTATTTTTTAATTTACATATACACCCCATTCAATTTTTTTTATTATGTGCATTTAATGGTGACAATATTCCATGTACTAGAGTCCAACTCAACATCAGCTATATAGTCAGCTAAGTTTTGCAAATTCTTATGGCCACATTTAATATTCAGTTGGATTTTTAATAAATAAATTCCAATAAACAATCAATGCATTTTGGGGGAAAGAGGCATTACAAGTAGCTCCTAGGCCTCAATACAAAATTATTTGTACTACTGACCTCCATATACTGGGAAATAAATCAAGCCAGACAAGTCACTGGAAGTAAGGATCACCAAGCTAAGGTTTTCCTACTTTGGACACATGATACGAACAGAGCAATCACTGGAGAAGGACATCATGGTCAGAAGAATAGAAGGAACAAGGCGAAGAGGAAGACCAGCAACCTGATGGCTTTATACTATGAAAATAGCTGCGGAGAAGACCCTGGTGGACCTTTCTAGGCTTGTTCAAGATCGATCTACCTACAGAGTGTTCATCCGTCAAGTCGTCATGACTCGAGATCAAGTCGAAGGCCGTTAAATAATAATAATCATAAAACTTGGAAAAGAGACCTTATGGGCCCACAGATACCAGGTCAATCTTTTGCACTCCCTATAGTTAATTCTATGACTCTAAAGAGAAGAATGTCATGCCTGCTAGTAAAATCCTAGAAAAACTAAGACAACTTATTTACCTCAGCTTTTCCAAGCACATTTTATGACCCCCTTTCCCTCTACACGTCTTCTGACAATGGTTTTGTCTTTTATGCCCCTTTCCATACTAATGTAGCTTTGTGACTTACAGCAATAGGGATCAAGGGACATGATTCCGCAGATCCATTGTCTGATTATCAACACTTATTCTGCTCATGAAGATATAAATACATAAACTTTGAGCATTGGGGTAAAGCACCACCCCAATATATGACATACAGTATCACCCTCAAATTCAATGGACCATTATTTAAAACCTTTATCTGTGTAAATTGGAAATTGAGAGTGGAAAACTCTTCTCCCGGTAACAATTCAAATATATTAAACTGAAGCGGTGTAAACGTGATTTGTACATTTAGATCCCAGAAGCTTCCACCTCTTCAAAAACAAGGTTTTTTTGTGCCCTTGCAGTTATTATTATATAACCTGCAATGAAATACTAAAACTGTCCAAAGCAGTGGAATTAACAAGATTTACAGGATATTTGGGAAGAGAAAATTTGATCTAAGCTCTATAAAACCCTGTGTTTTAAAATGGATAATTTATGTTCTGCCCTGACAACCTCGGCTTCTATTTAAAGGGATACATAGATTTTATCTTAGTTCAAAGAGTACCCGATATTGTTTCCTAGGGGCATGGCTTTCATGGGGCTGGCAAGGCATGTGTCATGTATCTTAGGTGCTGGACACCAAGTAGGGCTCCTACAAGCCACTCTGTCTTGGCCAAGGTATTTAGAAAAAGGGATAAGATATTTCAAGGAAACAGAAAACCAGTAAATGATTCTACATGGACTAAAAAAATTGTAATTAAACACTGGGTTGAATAATAGGGATGTACATAAAATAAATCTATGTTTTCCAGTTTATATCTGGTCGAGGCACAGTGATTTTGGCAGTGACACGTCTGACGGCAAAAGTTCACTAGGCATTGTTGCAACATCGCATGTATAATATAAGTGAATGAGGTCAGGCCCAAGGGTACAGCGACAAGCAGGTCCCAAAGAATCCAACAATGTTGAATTTTTTGCGACTTGCTTTTTCGTGGTTGAAAAAATTATCACGCTCACAATGTGACCCCATTCACTTGTATTGTACTACAGTGGAGCAACGATACCTAGAGAACTTTGGCCGTGCCACATGTGTTGTAACTAAAGTCATCATGTAGTAGGTCACACTACCATTTTTCTTTCATCCGAGAAAATCAGTCTGATGATGCTAATCACACAATGATCAGAGTTTGATAACAGTGGAATCTCACTTTCTTTGAAATGGAGAAAAAAAAAGTTTTTTCCACCCTCTCCGTTCAGTCTGTCTGTGAAAATCGGACTCCACTCGGATGTCATCCAATGTTTTCACAGACTTGGCTTTGCATATCAGAGGCAAAAAGTGCATGCTGTGATTTTTTTCCTTGAACCATTCGATCTGAGGAAAAAATCGGATATGTGCATGGCCTCATTGAATAACACAGGGATGGGTGCTATCCATCAAAATGACCGATAGCATTCATATGATTTTTGAGGTCGCGTGGACGAGCCCTTAGACAACTTTTTTGAAATGCTGATAAATGCAATGAAATGATCATTTCCTCCCAGTTCTGCAATAAATCATTACATGGCACCTATTAAATCCAATGCCCAGCTAGTGAATGATATCAGAGTGGTGTACTTTATTTGGCTCTAACGTCTGGATTATTATAAGGAGTCCAGAATTACATTTCTTTTTAAACAATTTTAGATGGATTCAGCATTGATAGCAAACTTCAAACTTGATCAATCTATACATTTTTGTTCTTGCCCACATATGTGGAAATTCTTATATGATATATGATTTTTTCTAAATGGATTTCCCATGTATACCCGACCTTGATCACTTTCATGTGCAATTACATTACCATTTAAAGAGAACCTGTCAACTCTCCTGACATGTCTGTTTTAGTTACCGCTTATATTATCAATGTAATAACAATGCTTAGACGACTTTTCTTTTACAACTTTGCATCTTGCCATTGATCTGTTATTCCTCCCAAAAATATATGTACAAACTAATAAATTGGGGATGTACACTTTTTCCAAAATAGTTGGGGCATAGCAGTGACACATGTTTGTAGAGAAGTTCCGCTTTTATAAGAGAGGGACAGGACCAAGCAGAGTTCTAAAGAAGGATGTTCCAAAATTATTATTTCATGACGGGTATAAGTATTTACTAAAACAGTCATGTCACAAGAGTTCACAGGGTCTTCTTAAATTATTTCAAGATTTTCCTTCGATAAAGAATATTTAATAATTTCCATCCTATATGGCAGGTACAGTTCTTTGTAAGAGAAATTTCAGCTTAGCAGTAATCAAGATATTTGTGTTTCTTTTTTTCTCCACTTTTGGAAGAAAACAGTTATTAATCAGCATCCTATAATGTTCATTATCTTTAAATACATATTTTATATATCAAAACAATATGATGCAGGGATTAGAACACTTATCATTTGGTTCCAAAATTTCTTTCACTGATAGAGAGATTCCTAACACCTCTTTACCAGAAATTGGCAGCTACATGGCGTTAAATGGCTCCTACCTCCGTTCTAAAACTTACATCCTATCACACGGATTGCACACTCACTCCTCACACACTCACTTAGAAGACCTTAGCCTTGGAACCACCTACACTGGGGTGGTTTTCCTGTTTAGAGTGTTGGTGTTTGAACCGTCCTTGCCCAGGGTGCCTGTGTTTGAGGCTGGTCCTGTGACGGTGACGGTGACCCCAGGTTCCTTGGGAAAGCAGTTGTGCAGCTGTAAAAAACTGTGATCCCCACGCTCTGTGTTGTACAGACTGCTAACATTAGCCTTGGAGGTATCTCTTGACAAGGTATACATGGAGATATCAGTAGATGGTATCCCTTTCACTCCAACTGGAGAAGTGTCCCTTGATTGAGAAGGCTCGGTAGATCTTGAGCTTGATCTAGAGCGCCGGCGGTATCGAAAACGATAGCTTGGTAAACGTAGAATGGCTGACGGGTTTTTGATCAGCTCAGTACGTGATTTACAATGTGCTTCTCTGTTCTTTTCAATGTAGATATTAACGGCAAGGACTCCGATCATTTCAGCAATGATAAAAGAAAGTCCTCCAAAATAAAAGGACCAACCGTATGAATAATGACTTTTCTTCTCATCATCTCGTTTTGTACCAGGATCCCCGGCATTAGCAGAAATGTAAACAATGACACCAATAATGTTGCTTAAACCTGCCAAATAGATGGGAAGGCATAAAAGTTAGTATAAAATTTAGTTAAACAAAATTGTGATCACAGTGTTATAATTATTTAGCTGTGAACATTCATTGCTTACAATAAAGCAGACACTTCTTCTGTATAGTCAACCATTTTTATGGAAAAACATGTGTACAACATTACTATGTTACTTATGCTAATATATTACTAATAATGATTGTCAACAGGAGTAGTAAAACCAAATCAATTTTATACATAAGTGCAACTCAAAATAGCAGTCTATGGTCAAAAGGGAACAATTCTCAAATGTAACCCATTGTTATGATGATTCATAGGTCTAAAAGCCTATTGCTGTTATTACCTGTGACTATGACATCGAAAGTCACGCGAATGTGCAAGACTTGCAGGCGGCTGGTGATGATGCCAGCTCTTTCAAATCATGTTATCATGCCCACAAGGGCGTGATAACATGCTGAGTGTTAGTTTAGTCTAAGGAAACCAACGCCCCATCAGCAAGTCAAAAGGTTATTTGTATATGAAAAACAGACTGTAAAAATACTTTTTTAAACATCTGTTTAGGTGAAAAACACTATAAGGACTTATAAGGCATGGCAGTTAGCAAGAAATATACAAATAGTGGTGGGTTGGAGGGCATGGAGAAAAATGCCAGGTTCCCTTTAACTGTGAAGCATATTGCAAGGTAGCTGCAATTTTACTGTTCAGCTTAACAGGAATATAACAGCACGATCCAGCCCTTCAAATTCATTCTATGGTCAGGTTAGGCTTTGAAACATACTGTAATACAATCCATACCTACATTTCACAATTTTTCAGAAAAAAAGAATCTGATTTCATGTTTTAATTCATATGCAAATGAAGCTTAAGTGCTCTGGGTATGATCAGAGTACTTTCCAAGTCTTTGCCTGCCTGGCCATCTCACCTTCCTCTGCTTGATTGACCACTGAAGGGATTTGCGCTCTCAGGTAGGAATTTGGTAGCGTTCACACAGACACTGGTTTATTGGGTCAAAACAATGTGACATTTATTTCCACTAGTTGCACAATAGAAATGTTTTTGATGTTCGGGTTTGTTGACTTTACCCGAACATCAAAAAAAAATTGTGTTCGGGCACCCGAACTCGAACCCGAATGGGGCCCCAAACAACTGTGGTTTCCCACGTAGTCACCTTTGCTACCGCCAATCAAAACAAAGGTTTAGATTGGCGGTAACATTGTTAACGCTGGTACGAGCGCTGCAGGATCACGCAGTCAGCATGATCCCGCAGCTGACCAGTGGTAAAACGGTTAACGCAGGTCACAGGCGTTGGCTGACAAGATTACTACCCCCCAAAAGCCAACTTCTGCTCTCACTGTAAAAAGCAAGTGCAAGTGTCACTGATAGGAACAGTAGTCTCTCAAGAGGCGGCGCCTGTGCTCCAAGTAAAAAAAAAGCTCAAATTAATAATTAAATATTTAAATAAAAATAAAAAACACATTATACTCACCTACACCTAATCCACGATGCTCTTGTCCCCTGCAATAATAAAAAAACAACATAATACTCACCTTAACACCTAACCCCCGATGCCCATGTCAACTGTAAAAAAGGAAAAATAATAAGCCACCATAATCCTCACCTATCTGCCGTAATCCAGGTAATCCCGAGTGTCCCATGCAGATCTCTCTTACAGATCTCTGACAGGAGTGTAATCGCTCCCGCAGTGTAAAACGCTGAGCTGCCGGAAGAGAGGTCACCGAAGTTCAATCAGCTGATGATTCTCACTCCGTGGAGGTGCCGTAAGTGCCCTAAGTGAGGTTACTGTAGCTCATCAGCTGATGAGCTCAAGTGACCTCTCTCACTGCAGCTCAGCATTATACATTTACACAGGAGCCTCTAGAACAGTTACACCAGTGATTGCTGATGTGACTGCTCTAGAACTGACCCAGATCTTCGTGGGACACTCTGGATTATTTCATCACGCCGGAAAGGTGAGGGATATGGTTGTTTTTTATTTTTGATTTGTTACAGGAGAGAATGGCTTCAAATAGAATATGTGTTAGGTAGTTTTTTTTATTTCAAATAAAGGATTTTTTTCAGGCTGGTGGACATGAAGCCTAGGTTAGTAATAGAGAGGCACCTATAAGACACCTCCATTACTAACCCCATAGTCAAATTGGAAGAAAAAAAAAACACCCAGAATAAAGTACTTTTTTTTAAATAATGATGCAGACTCCTTTATTGATGATTCTCAATTTACTAAAAACAATTATACTTACCTAACACCCATTGCATTAGAAGCCATTGTCGCCTGTAAAAAAATTAAAATTAAAAACAACTATATCCCTCACCTGTCCAAAAATCCAGAGTGTCTCACGGCAACAATTGGATCATTTGTAGAGCAGTCACTGATGTGACTGCTCTACATGACAGCAGCCTGCACACTGACACAGGAGTGTAATCGCTCCTGTGTCAGAGTATAGCGTTGAGCTGCAGTGAGAGAGGTCACTAAAGTTCATCAGATGGTGAACTCCAGTGATCTCATTTATGGCACCACCGCTGCATGAGAATTTTCTCACCCAGTGGTGGTACCGTAAATGAGGTCACAGGAGTTCATCAGCTGATGAACTCGTGTGACCTCTCTCATGGCAGCTCAGTGCTACACACTGCAGAAGCAATGACAATCCAGTCAGTGTATCGCCGGCTGCCAGATAGAGCAGCCACATCTCCAGATGTGACAGTGAGCTGTCATTCAAGCAGAGTAAGGTGGGACTCAGTGTGAAATAGAGCTAAAGAGACAGAGACTTGTGAAGTGCTTTGGCACTCCCAGAGTACTTGTTTCATTTGCATGTGAATTTAAAGATCAATTTTTCAAGAGCAATAGATTACAAAAGTAAAGGTAGAAATAGCATTATGTTTCATACAGCAACATAGAAATAATTTGGGATGCAGGATCATGTTGACAGATTTCTTTTAACTATAGGAGCCCTTGAAAACTGAAATACATATGCATATAAATGTATGTTCATTTTGTAGTATCCAAATGAAAGGCTTTCATAATGTAATGCCCACATAACTATCCTACTTCTGCCAAACCTTCCCTGTCTTTCCTCTGCACCCCTGTATGCCAGTCATCGGGGTGCAGCTTAAGCATTGAAAAGTCATGGCTTTATTCAGTTTCTGGATTGTAATCAATTAATGTCTTTGCCAGTCCATTTACACACCAGACGGGACATCAGCAATGGATGTGATTACAGCTATGATTATTCAGTATCGCAGCTCTGCCTAGATGACTAGAACCAAATGAAAAAGTTCCCAAGACAGGTTCCCATTAGTGTAATCATTACTATTTGCAGGAATATGTCATATACTGTGTGATAGGGAGGGTAGCACAGTTGCTGCAGGACAGTCAAAGAGAACTTCTAAGCTATCACATCTCCTTATCCCTGTCCTGTGTTTAAAATAGCAACTAAATAAGTCAGGATGTTTAGGGTGGATTCACAAGCAGCAGATTCTATTGCAGAAAACCAGTTCCATTTATCTGAATAGGGTTGTTTTGGCAGCATGCACATGGTTTTTAGGAAGTTTCATTCAGATCAATGGGACAGTGACAGAAATGTCTACAGCAATATCTATCACGTGTGAACCCATCTTTGACCTTTCCAATCCTTTTTCGCTGAACAAGCATTCATCATGACCCATGTAAATATTGGTGTGATCAGACGACAAATGTGCAAGTGCTTGTTGGTAGGCTGATCAGAACTTTTATGTGACTGAAAAATCATCTCTGTCACCAACTTGTAGAACGTGCAGCCGATAATTGCAAACTGTGTTGAGACCAAACAATTGTATTAATCATTGTTAGTTAAAGGGATGGTCCGGTGCCTAAAATGTACTTTCTAACTATCTATTTTTCCACCCTAACAACTTTTGTAATTTCCTTTATTACACAACACCCTACACTTCTCCCTATTTATCTAAGCTCTAAATGTATTTTTATACTGTACCTCCTAAGACAATTCGTTTGAGAGGAGTCTCAAACCTGATATCTCAGGAGGCTTGGGCTGCACTTAGTCCCCCCAGGGTCCATCGCCCCTCCTGGAGCAGGACATCTCAGCGGACAGCATTGCAGTTGCTTACTGGTTCCTTGCATCACTGCCCCCTCCGAAAACATCCTGGATCCTTGGTGATGGGCGCTGTGGGAGATGTAAGTGCAGCGCAGGCACTCTGCTTCTATCTACGCCTCCATATCTTCTGTGAATGAAGAAGTCGTCAAGGGTGGAGACAGAAGCAGTGAGTGACACCAGCGCTGCCCCACAGCTTCTAGCACCACCCTCAAATGAGTCATCATCAGGGGGCAGTGCTAGAAGCAGTGAGTGAAACCTGCACCGCCCAATAGCTTCTAGCACCGTCATCAAATGAATCATCATCAGGGGTGGCTCTGGTGTCACTCACTGGTTCTATATTCGACAGAATCTGCAAAAGCGACCTCTGACACAAATATGTACATAGCCTTATCTACATAACAGAGAAGATCAGAGCAGCACTCTCAACACCCTACCAAGTTTGTTCTGCACATTGCAATACAATAAAGATGGCAATTTCTCCATGGTTTAGTCGGGTTCTGTTCTTTTCTTTTGTGTGGATTATATTTACTGCAGTATTTTTGGATCTAAGTACCACCTCACGAACCATATTAACTTCGCTTTCCAAACCAGTGGTTTATTAAATAGAAGCCTCTTAGATGTAGTATCGGCCCATGTTTTCTTTTTATATGTTGAACTTGACTGTATATACAAAGCAATTATTTAATCCTGTAAAGTAGAATATGGTTAGACACTGAATGTGGTGTGAGATGTTTCTTACCTGCAGCAACAAAAAGAATTCCAGCCCCCAAAATAATGTTGCGTTTGGATTTGTAAACACGACTGGCAGCAACACAAAGGCCCCCAAGTAATAGGAGCATGGCACTGAGGATTGGGAAGATGCTCGAGGCACGAACCACACCTGATATATTAAAAAAAAAGGAATCAATATTTATATTATGTAGCAAATTTTTGTAATCGAACTTATAAAAAGTGATGTATGTATAGGACATGGTTGTACTGGGCAGCACAGAGGCACTACTAGACACAGAGAAGTACAATAATAACTTCAGTAATAGGGCGCAGTCAGATGGCTGTACAAATCGGACCAAGACTGAAACACATTGCACAGACTGAACAGTGGCTTTCCTGACCTGAGCATGACATTGTCATGTATTTCTATGCAGCTGTCACACTCGGGTCGGGAGAGCCGTCGGCCAGTTCGTGCATTGGGTTCCAATCTTGGTCTGATTTGTACTCCTATAGAATGAACACTTCACTGGTAAAGCACCTCTAGTTGGTTTGATCTTGCAGCCATTTCCATGTCCCACAGATCAATGGTGTGGGCAGCATTGCACGTAGAATGTGGTTCCAAATGGCAATGGTCTTAGAAAGACCAAAGTATTTCGGAAATACCACTGTAGGCCCTTATCTCTTGAGGGGCCACTGATTTCTGGTTTAGTGTACAACCATAGATATTTAAAAATAATTTGTAAACTTGAGAAAAAGAGTAGGATAACAGTTTCACACAAACTCCAATAACAATATGTTTTCACAGGAATTTTTCAATTGATTTTCTCAGATCCATGTTCTCAAATTGTACAGTATATTTCCAAATCTTTTTCATTAATTTATTTATTTTTACTAAGAAGCAAGGATTCTAAAATGGGGAACACAGAGAAAAGTGACTGCCCAACACTTAATACATTAAAACAGCTCAACATGATGTGTTAGTATATGTCTATATAAGAAAGACCGGGCAACTGCCAAAAGAGGATGAGAAACTATTGGTGGGCTGTGAAAACATCGCCTACAGCGTCAAACAAGTCTTCTGAAATACATCTTGGAAATCACCCAATCTTTTGGTGTTTGTGAGATGATTGTGAATGAGCATTTCTACAAACATATTTTTGTCTGATCATTATACTGAGTAAAGAGGTCTTTACGCTTTATCTATTTAATTATCTAAAATGGATTGGCAGTGCTAATGCTCATACTAGGGGCAGCAAAATGAATGTGCATAAATATTCAGTGTTCAAAATGTGGATAGAAAATGTAGCTCTTATTTGCTCAAAACTATGTGGCTTGTATTTTATTTTCATGAGGTTGCCTGGTTTAAAAACCCACTTTCAAGTACTTCTAGGGAATTCTGAATTACCTTTTCAGGACCCTTAAGTATTGTCAAGAACACCCTGGAGGAACTGGCGTTTTCAAGGTTTAGAGAAAAAGCCCATTGATTTTAAAGAGAACAATGCAATGGTTTACTTTCCCTGTGGCAGAGCTGCAGGGAAATTGAACATTTGCTATAACTGTATGTATGCTAACAGTGTACAAACATCTCTTACCATTGCACTCATTATCTGAAGCTATCTGTGTTGGTATTCCTGTATTCTGACTGTGTTAGGTTATGTGCTCACGACGTCTTTTTGATTTATGAAGCCGGTGTACTCAGTTTCAAAAGCTGGAGAATACACAGCGATGTCCAACAAATCCTATTGACTATTATGGGGGTTTGTCGGAATTCCATCATGGGGCCCAGCATTTTATCGGACAAGATTTTTTTGGCCATCATTTTTGGCTGCATTTGCGACAACATTGAACAGTACCTTGCAAAGCATAGCATACATGAAACCAATGATCTTTGTGACAATGGACCAGATATCATTTTCATAAACTAGCTTCCAATAACCACAACTATTAACAAAAAAATAAGAAAAAAAAAAGATGGATCTTGTAAAATATGATGATCTGATACCATGGCTTCAGTTGAAATTTAATTGAAAGGATTGATGATCTGTCATGATGGCTTTTTGCTTGAAAAAAATATACTGCCATGCTGCATAAAAAGCCAAGTGTAGCCTAATGAAAACACAGAGCCCCTAACGTACTGCAGGACACGACAGGGTTTGTAGGAGGTAGACAGTTAGGGGGCTATTTTTTTAAATTGGAGGCAAGTGTAAAAGGAGGAGGAGCGTTGGGAAAGAGCTTTAAGGCTGTCAGGGTCACATGGGAGTTTTGTAATGCCCTGATAGAATAAAAGGTTCTGGAAGGGGATTGGGGTTTAGAAACCCCATTTAAGAGAGGGCTGGAGCCGATAGAGCTTAAATTCCAGTGGATCATAGGATCTGTTAAAAGCCCATCCACCAGCCCTTATGTTTTTTAACACATGGTCGGTGGAGTGAGGGCTGTTTTTTGTTTTGATTTATGGCTCGGCACCTAGCGGTGAGGAGGTCAGGAATGGTGTTGCTTCGGGTGGTTGGAGTCCCATCGGCGGTATGATTACTCTTATAATGTGTTGTATTTTTTTTTTGTTCCTGCTGGGAAGGGTCCTGAAAAACTGGTTAAAAGGAAATATCAGCACCCTGATAATTTTATCAGCACCTCAAGTCGGTGCTGCGTGACGGGATTTAACACTGGGTGCTGCCGGTTGGGGCCATAACGACTAGTGTTGAGCCACCCCCGTAGTGTTCGAGTTCAGTTCGGTTCGTCGAACTGTTCGTCGAACACCTTCGAACACCGTTAAAACCAATGGCAGGCAAACAAAAACACATAGAAACACATAGAAAACACCTTCAAAGGTGTCCAAAAGCTGACAAACTGCTCAGAAGACACAACTAACACATGGAAAAGTGACAAGTACATATAGTCATGCGAAAAGAAAAGAGGTGGAGGAGTAAAAGGAGGGGGAGACACAGATATAGGCATGTCATGCCCTTCTAAAATCCAAAAAGTGAGAAGCCGACACGTTCAGTCCGCTCCTGCCCGTGCCACCTTCGTGTCGCCGGGTTTGTGCCAGAGCCGCGGTGAACCCTGACGGCCAGCCCCCCTCTCCCAATTCTGGTGCCTGTCTGCTGGTGGGTCGAGCGAGCCCCCCTGTGGTGGAGGCAGCTCTAAGCTTTTTAATTTAAATTGTCTCTCTAATTTGAATGAATACACTTTAAATCCATTTACAAGGATCAATTGGAGGGCAAGTCTCATGCCAGCAGCCGCGTAATTCCAGCTCCAGTAGCGTCCACTAAAGCTGCTGCAGTTAAAAAGCTTTTATAAGGATCGAGCTCGGCTGTCCACCGCAAGGCATCCTACTGCCAGTCCCAGCCCCTATGCCTTGGGGTGCCTCCTGATGCTCTTCACTGAGTATCCCGTGGTCCCGAAGCATTTCCTTTGAAAAAATTAAGTGTCCAAACTACAGGTGGTGTAGCTTGCTTAACAGCCGGGATAATCCGCTGACTAGCAGACACTGCTACTAGGCACAAAGTATTTCCTGGGCTAGATGCAGTTAAAAATTTGTAATTAGATACTCTCGTTGGATGCTGAGAAAGCATTCCATAGAGTCTCCTGGCACGCCATATATGATTCTCTTAAAAAGCTTGGGGTAGGGGTCTAGGGGACCCTTTTATAGCCAAAATCACGGCCCTGTATCACAATACGTCACCTAGGCTGAAGATAAATGGAACTGTAGCACCCTGAGGGCTCGGTTGCTACAGAGGTATTGCACCTCACCCAGAGGTGTGATATCTCACTCTCAGGTAAGGATGGAGTATGGATCAGGACCCGACACCTGCATGCATTACACCACATTGCCGTGGGGCAGGGCGACCAATATGCCTCTGAGATGGGCACGACAGTCCCTGTCCCTGGCTGGAGTGGGGGGAGGGAACACTGAGGAAGGGGAACCCTGTAGTGCAGGAGCAGGGAGGAAGCAGTTCCTGGGTGCATTGAGAAGGTAGTATAAAAGGTGGGCACCATCTTAGTTCAGTGCAGAGAAGTCTGAGCAGAAGTGGCAGGGAGCAGGGGCTCTGCATGAGCTCTGCTCCGGAGGCGGGCCTAGTAACAGTGGCCCAGGCCTGGAAGAGGGAGAAGGAAGGAAGAGGAGTGGAGAAGGCTCCAGGAACGAGGAATGAAGGGATCCCAGGGGTGCGGACGGGCGAGTCGCCACCGCACGCCCGAATCCACCTGCGTGGAGGGGTCAGGCCAAAGGGGGAGACCGGTCCCCGAAACTAGTGGAGGCAGGAAACGACCTTCAGCTAGAAACCGGAGGCTGTGACATTTTATGTGGTGCAGCCCCTCGCTACACCCACTAGGAAGGCACCACATAGGGTCAGGGAAACTGGCGCCAAGTTTACCAAGAGGAGGCCCGAGGCAGCCGGACAGAAGGGTTGGTAAGAAAGGCCAGACAAAGGACACACAAAGGGGTCCTGTGAAGCATCCAAAGTTATCTGGGTGTTGTCTGAGCCCCTCACCTGGTGAGCACAGTACGACGTGGGCAGCCGTTACCTGCAGACGTGGTCTGGATAATAAGAACTGTGAGTAAAGGCCCTGGACTGCATCACTGACTCCATGTCGTTACTGCTGCTGCCCTGCACCATCACCCCCATCCTCCGCATACACTGCCCTGAGGCTATACTCCTGAGATATTTTTGTCTTTTGTAGGTTTTGCTTCTTTTTGCTAGTGTGAACATGCTCCTATTTCTTGCATGTCTACCATCTTAGACCTCAGTTCACATTGCTTGGTTTTTTGTCTTGTTTGCATTCTGTGCAATTTAAGGGTGTGGCATCCCCTTTGTTGAGCTGATTAGTATATATGTAGCTTACCACGGGCCTGGGTGGTCTGGAGTTGGGACCCGGTCCTATTTGTCTACCCTTTTATATGTATTACTTCAACTTTGATATACAGTAAGGTTTTTAATATAGACAGTATAGGTACCGTCCCAATTTAGGGTCACCTTGCCGCTGGTGGGACGGCTTGTATACTTTTTTTGATCAAAAATAGTTCACTAAGTACCCTATATTTATTATGCAACTTTGCTTTACATTTATATATAATGATGGTAGGGTATGAGATATTTTTGTCTTTTGTAGGTTTTGCTACTTAAGAAGGCTGTCTCACATTATTAAGCAGCCTACATTTTCTGCCAAAATGGGAAAGAAAAAGGATGTGTCGGCTGCTGAGAAGCAACAAATTGTGGAGTGTTTAGGTCAAGGCATGACTACAATCAACATTGTGCGATGATCAGGATGAAGTGTCTTGGCAATCAAGAAGTATGTAACTGATTCACAGTACACACGTGTGCGTGCTGATAAGGGCAAATTGAGGACTCTTTCCTACAGGCAATTACGTCAGGTTAAAAGAGCAGCGGCAAAAAAGCCTTGTCATAGCAGCAGACAAGTTTTTGAAGCTGCTGGTGCCTCCAACGTCCCCCGAACAAGATGCAGGGTCCTTCAGAGGTTTGCAGCTGTGCATACGCCATCCTGTCGACCTCCTCTATCCACTTCACACAAGCAGAAACGGCTCCAGTGGGCCAAACATTACATGAAGACTGATTTCAAAACTGTTTTGTTCACGGATGAGTGCCGTGCAGCGCTCGATGGTCCAGATGGATGGAGAGGAGGATGGCTGGTTGATGGACACCCCACGCAAACACGGCTACAGCACCAACAAGGAGGAGGTGGAGTAATGTTTTGGGCTGGAATCATGGGGAGAGAGATTGTCAGCCCCTTTAGGATCCCTGAAGGCGCTAAAGATGAACTCCATAATGTATGTGGATTTTCTCAAACAGCACTTCCTGCCATGGTTCAAGAAGAAGAGCCGTGTATTTCACAGCAAGATAATTTTTTTGCATGATAATGCACCATCTCATGCTGCACATAAAACATCTGCATCTCTGGCTGATATGGGCATAAAAGGGGACAAACTTATGGTGTGACCCCCATGCTCCCCTGACCTCTACCCCATTCAGAACCTCTGGAGCATCATCAAAAGGAGTGTCTATGATGGCGGGAGGCAGTTCACATCTAAGCAACAGCTCTGGGAGGGTATTCTGTCCTCATGCAAAACAATTGAAGCAGAAACCATCCAAAACCTGACAAATTCAATGGACGAGAGAGTTCAGAAGCTCCTTTCGAACAAAGGGTCCTATGTGAAAATGTAACATCACCTAGAATAAACTTTTGAGTTGAAAACTGTTTGATTTCAGTTTCTAATAACCTGCTAATGCTTATAATTTCAAAAATGACCATTTTTTTGGTCTTTATTAAAATGAAAAGGTTGATCGAAAAGTTTGGGGGATCTAAGAGTGTGGCAACCCAGTAGTCATGATTACTTCGAATTCTGACAATATGAGGATCATGTTGCATGTAGTGCAGCAAGAAGGCACTTATGTGTCTTGCGCATCTCGGAGCCCCAAAATTATTTTCCGGGCTAGATGCAGCTAAAAATTATTATTAATTTTAAATCTGGTGGAGCTTAGTAAAGATGGCCTAATAGGATCAGTGCTGCACACTGCTACAAAGCCCAAATTATTTTCCAGTCAAGATACAGATAAACATGATTAGTAATTTTAAATCTGGTGGAGCTTATTATAGATGGCCTAATAGAATCAGTGCTGCACACTGCTACAAAGCCCAAATTATTTTCCAGCCAAGATACAGATAAACATGATTAGTAATTTGAAAGCTTAAAACGGTTGGTAGGGTGATTTTAACCAATCATCAAGCTTTTACTCTCCCCAAGATGACACAGGGGTAGAAAAGTCGTTTCGGATCCATGATTTGTTCATCTTTGTGAACGTGAGTCTGTCTACATTATCAGTGGAGAGCCGCGTGCGCTTATCTGTCAGCACACCACCAGCAGCGCTGAACACACGTTCAGACAGAACGCTGGCTGCGGGGCATGACAAGATCTCCAAGGCGTAAGTGGCTAGCTCCGGCCATTTATCCAGATTGGAAGCCCAAAAAGAGCAAGGGTCCAGTGACACAGTCATGGCTTCAATGTTTACTTGGAGATACTCCTGTACCATCGTCTCTAGGCGTTGACTATGTGTCAGACTTCTTGTCTCCTGTGGCCTTGCAAAGGATGGGCTAAAAAAGTGGTGAAATGATTCCGCAAAATTGATGTTACCAGCAGATACTGTGGTTCTGTTACGGTTTGAGTGCTGAACACTTGACGGTCCCCGGGTTGGCAAGTTGGAACTGTGAGATTCACTACGTGCACCACTGGTGTTTTGTGGAAAAGCACATGTAAGATTCTGCAACAGTCTCTGCTGATACTCCTGCATGCGTGCATCCCTTTCTATGGCAGGAATAATTTCGGCAAATTTACTTTTGTACCGGGGATCTAACAGTGTGGCAACCCAGTAGTCAGGATTATTTCTAATTCTCACAATTCGAGGGTCATGTTGCAGGTAGTGCAGCAAGAAGGCACTCATGTGTGTTGCGCATCCAGGAGCACCAAGTCCCTGTTGTGTTGGTGGCGAGGTAACAATCATGCTTCCTTCCTCTGTCCTCTCCCCCCAACCTCGCACAACAGAAATGTGATCAAGGTCTCCCTCATCTGATGAGTCTTCCATCAGTTCGTCCTCCACTTCTTCCTGGGCTCCTGCACCTTCCTCGCTAGTTTGGCTGCTACCATGCGCCCTGGTAAAACCATCTCCCCCACCCTCACATGCCTGCCGCCTTGGTGCTGCCGACCGTCTGGACCTTGCAGATGTTAGCCCTTCCGCATACAACTCCTCCTTCTCTACTTCCTCCACCTCCTCTTGTGCCACCACCTGACTCCGAATTCTGTTTAACATGTGCTCCAGCATGTAAATCACCGGAATAGTCATGCTGATAATGGCATCGTCAGCACTAAACATCTTCGTCGCCATTTCAAAACTGTGCAGAAGGGTGCATAGGTCACTGATCTGAGACCACTCCTCCAGCGTGATTTGCCCCACCTCTGGATCTCGTTGGCCCAGGCTATACGTCAGAACGTATTGCACCAGGGCTTGTCGGTGCTGCCACAGTCGCTGCAACATGTGCAGAGTTGAATTCCACCGGGTAGGCACATCGCATTTTAGCCGGTGAAGTGGCAGGCCCAACGACTTCTGTAGAGATGTAAGTCGCTGAGCTGCGGGATGCGAATGGCGGAAGTGAGCACACAGCGACCGTGCCCTCTGCAGAAGGCCATCTAGTCAGGGATAGTGGGCTAAAAATTGCTGGACAACCAGGTTCAACACGTGAGCCATACAAGGCACGTGTGTGACATTGCCCCGGCGAAGGGCAGCACCCAGGTTTGCAGCATTGTCGCACACGGCCTTTCCTGGTTTCAGGTCCAGTGGAGACAACCATTCATGAAATTGGTTCTCCAGAGCTGACCACAACTCCTCAGCTGTGTGACTCACATTTCCCAGACATTTCAAAGTAAAAACCGCCTGATGACGTTGAGCCCTACTGCCAGCATAGTAAGGAGGTGTGCAGGATCCCTTCTGCGCAGTTAGAAAGCTTGTGGCATGACCAGACAGGCTTTGGGTGCAGGTGGAAGACCGAGAGGAGGTTGAGGAGGCAGAAGCAGTGGAGGAACTTTGACATAAAGAGGATTGACGCACAAGACTTGGACAGCAGCCCCTTGTCCTGCTGTCACCATAGTTACCCAGTGCCCAGTCAGCGACATGTAACGCCCCTGTCCATGCCTACTCGTCCAAGTGTCTGTGGTGAAATGCACCCTGTCACACACACAGTTTCTCAAAGCAGCGGTGATGTTGTGTGCGACATGCTGGTGGAGCGCAGGCACACCTTTCTTTGAGAAGTAGTGCCGACTGGGCATCTGCTACTGGGGCACTGCGACGGACATAAGGTCTCGAAAATCCTCTGTGTCCACCAGGCGGAAAGGCAGCATTTCTGTAGCCAAGAGCTTGCAGATGGTGAAATTCAACCTCTTAGCTTTCTCATGGCTAGGAGGAAATGGTCTTTTACTTGTCCACATCTGAGGGACCGAGGGCTGGCTATTGTGCTTAGACGGGGTTGATAAGGGTGTCCCCGGCAAACTGCCGGTCTGTGAGGAAGATGCAGGCGGACATGTTAGGTTGCCTTGATCCAAAGGTGGTGCTATCGATGTCGTACAGCGCTCAACACCAGCTGGTGTTACCACCTCCAAAGAAAATGTTGACCTGCCAATCACGCTGGCTGTTGCGGGTAAAGAGGTGGCAGGTCTGCGCCCCAAAACAGGTGTGACTGCTGTCCCCCCAGTCACAGAGGATGAAGAGGCCGCGGATGCACAAGATATGGCAGACGGTGGTTGGCCCGGCCGGCTAGGCCGCATTGTAGCACACTGAGCTTCCCACTGCAACTTATGCTTCATGTCCATGTGCCGGTTCATGCATGAAGTACTCAAACTATGTATTTTTTGGCCTCTACTTAGCTTTTGCTGACAAATGTTACAGATAACACGAGTTGGGTCATCTTTATCGATCTGAAAAAATGCCCAGGCTATGCAAGGCTTAGCACCCATGCAACCTGAAGAGCCACCACGACTTGTGGTGAGAGGCAGAGTTGTGTTTGAGGATGCAGTTGTTGACGTGCTTCCAGTACTACGTCTCTGTCCAGGAAGGCGCAACCTGACCTCGTCGTCACTAGCATCTTCCTCCACCTCCTCTGCTGACCTCATCTCTTGGCTGACTGTGGGTTGACAGTAAGTGGGATCTCCAACCTCATCATCATCTCCCTGTGCGTTATCACACCCGTCGTCCTCAGAGCCAACCTGTTCCTGCCCTGACAAAAAACTAAAGTTGTCGCTCCAATCAGGTATTTGAGTCTCATCATCGTCTTCCTCATTGTCTCCACCAACAGGAGTTACAGTTTGGGAATGAGGGTCTACATTATGGTCAGAACCTTCTGCGTCTGGTCCTGGATCCGACTCATAAAGATTCTGGGCATCAGTGCAGATCATTTCCTCGTCTGGATTCAAAGAAGCGCTGGAGTCGACCTCTGATTCCCAGGCTATAGTATGAGTAAACAGCTCTGCAGACTCAACCATCTGTTCTACCTCATACTCAGACGGGCAGCTGGAGATTTGGGAGCTGTGAGGAAGCAAGTGCGATTGGGGTGACACCTTTGAGGACTGGAGTATTTGTGATGTTGAAGTTGATGTGGAGGAGAGCCCACTTAAAGGAGCACTTGATATCCGTTGAAGCACCTGCTGTTTTTGTGCCTCATCTGGAATTTGTAGCGATTGTCGTGGCCGTAAGAAAGGGATCTTATCACATTGTCCGCTAAAAGAAGTAGACATTTTAGTTTGGCTGGAAGATGGTCTTTCTTCTGCAGATGTTACTGTTGCTTTAACACCTACCCCACGGACACAACCTTTTTTCCCCTTCACAACACGCCTATTCCCCTTTCCACCAGCAGCAGGCCTTTTTCCACTCATTTTGGTGGTTAACTAATTCACAACTCTGGAGTTGTTTGCACAAAAAACAATGGATGGGAAACGAGCAGAGCTGAGTGGCCAAACTGTGGTATTAGGCCAAAACTATTGGCTGGGTTAGATGCAGAAAAAAATTATATTCAATTTGCAACCTGATGGAGGTCAGTATAGATGGACTAATAGAACAAGTCCCACACACAGCTAGAAGCCCAAATATTTTTTCAGAGGTAGATGCAGAAAAAAATTGTATTCAGTTTGCAACCTGATGGAGGTCAGTATAGATGGACTAATAGAACAAGTCCTACACACAGCTAGAAGCCCAAATATTTTTTCAGAGGTAGATGCAGAAAAAAAATATATTCAGTTTGCAACCTGATGGAGGTCAGTATAGATGGACTAATAGAGAAAGTCCCACACACTGCTAGAAGGCCAAATATTTTTTCAGAGCTAGATGCAGACAAAAAATTATTTTTAATTTGCAACCTGATGGAGGTCAGTATAGATGGACTAATAGAGAAAGTCCCACACACTGCTAGAAGGCCAAATATTTTTTCAGAGCTAGATGCAGAAAAAAATTATATTCAGTTTGCAACCTAATGGAGGTCAGTATAGATGGACTAATAGAACAAGTCCCACACACAGCTAGAAGACCAAATATTTTTTCAGAGGTAGATGCAGATAAAAATTATTTTTAATTTGCAGCCTGATGGAGGTCAGTATAGATGGACTAATAGAGAAAGTCCCACACACAGCTAGAAGGCCAAATATTTTTTCAGAGCTAGATGCAGACAAAAAATTATTTTTAAGTTGCAACCTGATGGAGGTCAGGATAGATGGACTAATAGAGAAAGTCCCATACACTGCTAGAAGGCCAAATATTTTTTCAGAGCTAGATGGTGATAAAAATTATTTTTAATTTGCAACCTGATGGAGGTCAGTATAGATGGACTAATAGAGAAAGTCCCACACACTGCTAGAAGGCCAAATATTTTTTCAGAGCTAGATGCAGAAAAAAATTATATTCAGTTTGCAACCTGATGGAGGTCAGTATAGATGGACTAATAGAACAAGTCCCACACAGAGCTAGAAGCCAAAAATTTTTTTTCAGAGGTAGATGCAGAAAAAAATTATATTCAGTTTGCAACCTGATGGAGGTCTGTATAGATGGATTAATAGAACAAGTCCCACACACAGCTAGAAGCCCAAATATTTTTTCAGAGGTAGATGCAGAAAAAAATTATATTCAGTTTGCAACCTGATGGAGGTCTGTATAGATGGATTAATAGAAAAAGTCCCACACACAGCTAGAAGTCCAATATTTTTTCAGAGGTAGATGCAGAAAAAAAATATATTCAGTTTGCAACCTGATGGAGGTCAGTATAGATGGACTAATAGAGAAAGTCCCACACACTGCTAGAAGGCCAAATATTTTTTTCAGAGCTAGATGCAGATATAAATTATTTTTAATTTGCAATCTGATGGAGGTCAGTATAGATGGACTAATAGAGAAAGTCCCACACACTGCTAGAAGGCCAAATATTTTTTCAGAACTAGATGCAGAAAAAAATTATATTCAGTTTGCAACCTGATGGAGGTCAGTATAGATGGACTAATAGAACAAGTGCCACACACTGCTAGAAGCCCAAATATTTTTTCAGAGCTAGATGCAGAAAAAAATTATATTCAATTTGCAACCTGATGGAGGTCAGTATAGATGGACTAATAGAACAATCCCACACACAGCTAGAAGCCCAAATATTTTTTCAGAGGTAGATGCAGAAAAAAATTATATTCAGTTTGCAACCTGATGGAGGTCTGTATAGATGGATTAATAGAACAAGTCCCACACACAGCTAGAAGCCCAAATATTTTTTCAGAGGTAGATGCAGAAAAAAATTATATTCAGTTTGCAACCTGATGGAGGTCTGTATAGAAGGATTAATAGAACAAGTCCCACACACAGCTAGAAGCCCAATATTTTTTCAGAGGTAGATGCAGAAAAAAAATAGATTCAGTTTGCAACCTGATGGAGGTCAGTATAGATGGACTAATAGAGAAAGTCCCACACACTGCTAGAAGGCCAAATATTTTTTTCAGAGCTAGATGCAGATATAAATTATTTTTAATTTGCAACCTGATGGAGGTCAGTATAGATGGACTAATAGAGAAAGTCCCACACACTGCTAGAAGGCCAAATATTTTTTCAGAGCTAGATGCAGAAAAAAATTATATTCAGTTTGCAACCTGATGGAGGTCAGTATAGATGGACTAATAGAACAAGTCCCACACACTGCTAGAAGCCCAAATATTTTTTCAGAGCTAGATGCAGAAAAAAATTATATTCAATTTGCAACCTGATGGAGGTCAGTATAGATGGACTAATAGAACAAGTCCCACACACAGCTAGAAGCCCAAATATTTTTTCAGAGGTAGATGCAGAAAAAAATTATATTCAGTTTGCAACCTGATGGAGGTCTCTATAGATGGATTAATAGAACAAGTCCCACACACAGCTAGAAGCCCAAATATTTTTTCAGAGGTAGATGCAGAAAAAAATTACATTCAGTTTGCAACCTGATGGAGGTCTGTATAGATGGATTAATAGAACAAGTCCCACACACAGCTAGAAGCCCAATATTTTTTCAGAGGTAGATGCAGAAAAAAAATATATTCAGTTTGCAACCTGATGGAGGTCAGTATAGATGGACTAATAGAGAAAGTCCCACACACTGCTAGAAGGCCAAATATTTTTTTCAGAGCTAGATGCAGATATAAATTATTTTTAATTTGCAACCTGATGGAGGTCAGTATAGATGGACTAATAGAGAAAGTCCCACACACTGCTAGAAGGCCAAATATTTTTTCAGAGCTAGATGCAGAAAAAAATTATATTCAGTTTGCAACCTGATGGAGGTCATTATAGATGGACTAATAGAACAAGTCCCACACACTGCTAGAAGCCCAAATATTTTTTCAGAGCTAGATGCAGAAAAAAATTATATTCAATTTGCAACCTGATGGAGGTCAGTATAGATGGACTAATAGAATGATGCTATGCCCAAAAGATTTTACTTCACTAGGTGCAGTAAAAAAATTGGTATTCTATACACAGGTGGTATATCTTGCAACACAGGCTACTCCACTGACTAACACACTCTGCAATAGGCCAAAAAGGATTAGCTTTGCTAGATTCAGCCAAATGCTGTGTAAAAAACTTGCACAGCACTGGCACAGACCTGCCTGGTAAAAACTGATAGGAACTGATGTAACCTAGTCCTGAAAAGGACTGCAATTACAATTAGTCTTTACTCCCACAATCTATCTATTTAAGAGCACAGACCTCCCTGATAAAAGTCGTAGGAAATGCTGTAACCTAGTCCTTAAAAGGACTGCAATCAGAACTATTCCCTACTCCCAAGCTATCTGTAGATTTGTGCGAAAATTGGCTTGAAATTAACAAGGTATAGCGCACACAGCAACAGCGGTGCCGTCTAACATGCAGCTGCAGCAGTGAGAAAATGGTGGCGACGGGGAAAATGGCTTGGTCTTATAGGGCAAGGACATGTGACATACACTGCCAATGACACATGCCCTTGCTTGTGTGAAAAAAGCACTACGCTCCGTGTGTGCGCTGCTGATAGGCTGACAGATTGCACCTTCCCACTGTAAATGCGGGAAAGAGAAAAAAAATGGAGATCTTCATTATTCCTGCAGAGATCCATCCCCTGCCCCTCCCCCCACCCCGCTGTACACTGAAACTGCGTATTAACATTAATTTTCATCATTACTGAGAAAAAATCCAGTTATGATTTTGGTGCACGAACAGTTATCGAACATAACCTCGAACAGCCGAATTTTTCTCAAATTGTTCGTGTTCGCCGAACGGCTCGAACACCGCCCAAAACAGCTCGAATTTGAGATTGGTGAACAGTTCGAGTCGAACAACGCTCATCTCTAATAACGACCTCCTCAATTGTTATTGGTTTTCAATTAATTGTAGCATTTATATATAATAAAGGCTGTTGTGGCCATATATTTCCATGGTCTCGCAGCGTGGTGTCTTGATTTATACAGCTGGAACCATCTGTAATACCCTAGTCATGATGGCTGTATTTACTAACTGAAAGATATTTTAGCCTGCATCCATTCTATGCCTATGGTAGTCATAAGCTTGTGGAAAATATATATTTTTATATATTTTTTTTATGTTAAAAATTGTAACACGTGGCTAAAGAAAAGAATTTAGTAACTGTAAATTTAGTGAATGGATATTTTTTCTTCTAGTTTTATTTACAGACATGTGACTAATTCTTTGTGACTTCCAACAGTGCTGGCCAGAAGCAGAGTAAGGCTACGTTCACACATTGCATTTTTGCTGCATTCTTTATGTAACTTAAAAGCTGCTTTGTATAGTACCAGCAAAAGCTATGCGATTTTAGGAATCTCATGCGCATGATTGCTTTTTTTTTCCTGACTGAATTGGAAAACTGCAGCATATCATTTTTTTTCAGCATTTTTCAGCATTTTTCCAGTGATTTTTCACCCACATAAAGCAACGAGAAAGTGCAAAAACACAGGAAAAATACTGTTTATCAGTTTTTGCTGCATTTTTGGTGAAAAAATGCAGTTACAGCAGGATGTGAAATCTATTTATTTTAATGATTTTCCTAAGTTTAAACCATATTGTTTTGGAATCCCCCTATGAGTATGAATTAAAGCCTTACCAATGTGTGAAAGTACACAATCACCAACTCAATGCCTTACCAATATGTTAAGTCAACAATGCCCTACCAATTCAACTTCCCCTGCTGTACATTTGCAATTGTGTATTTTTTCATGAACTCATGTAACCTTAAGCAAAGCTGAACTTTGAGATCCTGAAAAAATACAGCAAAAAAGCAGCAAACTGCAAGAAAAGCAGCAAAACCTGTGATTTGGGTGAAGCATTTTACTGCCAAGAGAAAAAATGCAGCAAAAAAACAAAGTGTGAACATAGCCTAAAAAAGCTTGCAGAAATAGAATAAATATATTTTAGTTGCAGTATCTCATTTGTTATGATTATTCCAAATATTCAGAATTCAGAAAAATAATTTAGAATTAAATGTAGTGACCATTTCATAAAGGGGAATTCGTAGGTGTATGGCTCTTTGATATTTTGCACTGTATGAAAGGCTAGTGACTATGTGATGGCTGTACAGTGTAAATTCATGAGTCACTGAAAGTTATATTAAAATGGCACTGAGCATAATTTAATTAGGTGCTACATTTGTTGACCTCTCTTGACTTACAAAATTTCTTTGATACCCTAATAAATTGATTTTGGTCCATGTTATACAGATATGTTTCAGCAAACCTTAACTTGACATTATAATGTCTTATGAAGTTTAATGTAAATAAACTTATAAGAATTTTTTATTTTGTTATAGTCCATTAAAATTCCTTTGTTAGTCCCATAAAAGTACTAAGAACCACAATCATACCAGAAGAGGTATCCAACATAGTAGGCAGGATGCTAAAAGACTTTCTGCTGAGCCCATACATCGCTGTGTGTGTGCTTATGGCATTAGCCGAGTGCTTTTGACCTATAGTTTGAGCATTCAATCTAAGGACTTATACCCTTACGCATCAACAGGACTTTCAAGTGGAGTGAAATTGTGAAGAAAAATGCAATCCCAACATTGTTTTTTGGTGTGCAGTAAAAATAATCTGGCAACATCATTCTACAGTACTTGACAGTGGGATTACAACAATACCAAATCAGGAGTTTTTTTATATTTTAAAATATATTGTTTTAATATACAGGTGCATCTCACTAAACTAAAATATCATCAAAAAGTTAATTTATTTCCGTTCTTCAATACAAAAAGTGAAACTCATATATTATATAAAGTCATTACAGAGTGCTCTATTTCAAGTGTTTATTCCTGTTAATGTTGATGATTATGGCTTACAGCCAATGAAAACACAAAAGTCATTATCTCAATTAAAATAATTAAAAAAAAAAACTGCAGAGGTTCCTGAGATTTAAAAAGGTCCCTTAGTCTGTTTCAGTAGGTTCCACAATCATGGGGAAGACTGCTGACTTGACAGATATCCAGAAGGCAGTCATTGACACACTCCACAAGGTCCCAGAGTTCCAATTTTCATTTGGAAATCAAGGTCCCAGAGTCTGGAGGAAGAGAGCCACAATCCAAGCTGCTTGAGGTCTAGTGTGAAGTTTCCACAATCATTGATGGTTTGGGGAGCCATTTCATCTGCAGGTGTAGGTCCACTGTGTTTTATCAAGACCAAAGTCAGCGCAGCCGTCTACCAGGAAATTTTAGAGCCCTTTATGCTTCCCTCTGCCGACAAACTTTTTGGAGAAGGAAATTTCATTCTCCAGCAGGACTTGGCACCTGTCCACACTGCCAAAAGTACCAATACCTGGTTTACAAACAACAGTATCACTCTGCTTGATTGGCCAGCAAACTCGCCTGACCTTAACCCCATAGAGAATCTATGGGGTATTGTCAAGAGGAAGAAGAGAGACACCAGACACTAAGGCCGCACTTACAATATTGTGCACAGTTCTGGGCTCCGGTGCTCAGGAAAGACATATTGGAGCTAGAGAGGGTACAAAGGAGGGCGACTAAGGTAATAAAGGGAATGGAGGGACTAGAATACCTAGAGAGGTTGTCAAAATTAGGCCTATTTATGTTGGAAAAGAGAAGGCTTAGGGGAGACCTCATAAACATGTATAAATACATCAGGGGGCAGTACAGAGATCTCTCCCATGACCTGTTTATACCAAGGATGGTGACAAAGACGAGGGGGCACACTATGCGTCTGGAGGAAAGGAGGTTCCTGCACCAGCATAGAAGGGGATTCTTTACGGTCAGAGCCGTGATACTCTGGAACTCTCTGGGAGAGGAAGTGGTGATGTCCAACTCACTTAATGAGTTCAAGAGAGGCCTGGACGCCTTTCTTGAGAACAATAAAATTACATCTTATGCTTAGTGATAGTTAATTAATCCAGGGATTTAATCTGACTGCCAGATTGGAGTCGGGAAGTGAATTTTTCCTCAATGATGTAAATTGGCCTATACCGCATGGTTTTTTTTTGCCTTCCCCTGGATCAACGCTGCGGAATAGCTGCAGTGCACAAGAAATAGGCTGAACTGGATGGACGCTTGTCTTTTTTCGGCCTTATAAACTATGTAACTATGTGACCCAACAATGCAGACGAGCTGAAGGCTGCTATCAAAGCAACCTGGGCTTCCATAACACCTCAGCAGTGCCACAGGCTGATCGCCTCCATGCCACGCCACATTGATGCAGTAATTGATGCAAAAGGAGCCCCGACCAAGTATTGAGTGCATTTACTGAACATACATTTCAGTAGGCCAACATTTAGGATTTTAAAAACATTTTTCCAGCTGTTGTGATAAAGTATTCTAATTTACTGAGATAATGACTTTTGTGTTTTCATTGGCTGTAAGCCAAAATCATCAACATTAACAGAAATAAACACTTGAAATAGATCACTCTGTTTGTAATGACTCTATATAATATATGAGTTTCACTTTTTGTATTGAAGAAGTGAAATAAATTAACTTTTTGATGATATTCTAATTTAGTGAGATGCACCTGTATGTATACATACAGTGGGGAAAAAAAAGTATTTGATACACTGTCGATTTTGAAAGCTTTCCCACCTACAAAGAATGGAGAGGTCTGTAATTTTTATTATAGGTACACTTCAACTGTGAGAGACAGAATCTTAAAAAAAAAATCCAGAAAATCACATTGTATGATTTTTACATAACTAATGTGCATTTTATTGCATGAAAAAAGTATTTGATACAATGGAAAAACAGAAGTTATCAAATGTCAGATGTTGGGAAGAATTTAAAGGGCTGCACCATATTGCTTGATGTTTATAAGTTTAATTACACTTTTTAGTGTCCAGATAATATTTGCTACATTTGTAATTGCATAGCGTTATATTTAAAGGCAAACTTTACCTAATAAAATGAAAACAATAAAAGTATGTAAAATGTGGTATTAAATATATATACATATATATGATGCTGTACACAACACGGTAAAGCTAAGACAAATGGAACTTATATATTATTATTAGATGAATGTATATAATTCTGCAAAATATTAAACAATTTACAACCAACCAATCTCATTTTTTAACCCCCCCCCCCAAAAAAAAAATAAAAAAAAAAAACTGTAAGACAAACTTCATGGGAAAAAAATGAGGGCTGCCATTAGGTGAGAGAGTGCAAAGCCAACAAATAATTTAGAACCAGAAATCTGAAATGTATTTTTAATTAATGACATGCTTGTTATTTATTAATAGACGCTACCTCCTCTATAAATGTAGGCTGTCTGTGAGTATTGTACTCATTACTCAGCCTGGCACTGCACTTATAAGAGGTCAGTCATGTGCAATACAGATTTTAATCATATATCTTCATGCATAAGTAACATGTCTTTCATTATTTAAAAACTTGCAAGTAGTGTAAAATGACATTGCCAAACCAATGTGATGGACAAGGTCATGAGAGATTTAGAGCATCTAGTTATTCTTTGATATATATAAAGTGGCTGCAGTATGAACCCCTTCATGACCTGGCGATTTTCCATTTTTGCACTTTCGTTGTTTCCTCCCCTTCTTCCAAGAGCCATAACTTTTTATTATCTCATCAACATAGCCAACATAGTCATATGAGGGCTTGTTTTCAGCAGGACAAGTTGTTCTTTTGAATGACACCATTAATTTTACCATATCGCGTACTGGAAAAGTTTGATAAAATTGCAAAAAAAGGGCAATTCCACTATTGCTTTTTGTTTTTTACCATGTTAACAATATGATAAAACTGACCTGGCAATGTGTTTCTCCAGATCAGTATGAGAATGCAGATACCAAACACATATTTTTTTTATTATTATTTAAGTATTGAAAAAAAAATTCTGAAATTTGTGGGAAAAATATTTTTTGCTTACGACGCCATTTTTTGAGATCAGTAGCATTTTAATTTTTTGGGATCTGGGGCTGGTTGAAGGCTTATTTTTTGTGCCCTAAGCAGACGTTTTAATTAATACTGTTTTGGGGTAGATACAATGTTTTGATCGCCTCTTATTGCATTTTATTGCAATGTTGCAGCTGCCCAAAAAACATAATTTCTGATAACTTGATGTTTTTGTTCTCATTACTCTGTTTACCAATCTGATTAATTGTTTTTGTATTTTTATAGACTGGACATTCCTGAATGCAGCGATACTAAATATGTGTAGTTGCTGAAGTTGTGTGAGGTTTGATGATGGACCCAGTGGAATACAGAACAGGCATCAAGTTCCTTTACCTGAAAGGCCGCACACCACAGAAGACGATGAGAAGAAAGAGGTTTATGGTGATGATTCCTCATCATATGATGTAGTCAAGAACTGGCATCGTCAATTGAAATGTGATCGGACTTCGGTGCAAACAGCTCAAATTCCAGGGTGACCCCACTCTGCTATTGATGAACACACCATCCAGCAAGTGGAGTTCACCATTTTGGAAAATCGCTGCGTAATCATTCGCCACCTAGCCAAAAATGTCAAGATTAGTGTGGGGTCCGAGGAAAAAATCATCCAAGGCCATCTTGGTATCCGCTCGCTGGGTTCCCCGACTGCTCACACCTTTCCAGAAGCAGGAATGAATGCTCTCAGGGTCTATTGATGATGTGCCATGGAAACCAGGAGGACTTTTTGAACAGACTGATCACACAGGATGAAAGCTGGGTCCATCACTATGATCCTGAGACTAAAGTCCAGTTGATGCAATGGAAGCATCATGACTCACCGCCTCCAAAAAAGGCCCGTGCCCAACCCTCAGCAGGCAAGGTCATGCTCACAGTATTTTGGGACCAGCATGGAGTAGTATTGATGTATTTTCTAGCAAAGGGTACCATGATCACTGGGATATACTATGCTTCACTGCTGTAGAAATTGCGGGAGGCCATCAAAACCAAAAGCCCAAAGGTGTCTGCCTTCGGCAAGACAATGCACCAGTTCACAACTCACATGTTATCCAAATGGAAACATACTCCTGTGGCTTTGAAATTCTACTGCATCCCCCTTATGCACCCGACCCTGCACCACCAGACTTCCATCTCTTTCCAAAAATGAAGTTATTTCTGAAGGGCATGCATTTTCCAGATGATGAGACTCTGATTTCCTAAGTCACAAAGTGGCTTTTGGAGCAACCTGTCGACTTCGACAAGCGAGGTTTTTACAGTTGCTTAAAGAGATGGGAGAAGTGTGTGTCCCTAGGTGGCACCTATCTAGAGAAGGACTAATAACTGTGCCAAGTTTCATTGCTTTCAGTCCACAGGAAGTGGGTCAGGGGAAATCTTTAATGAAAGCCCCTTGTATATGCAATAGGGCAAAAGGAGGGTGATTTGAACTTTTGAAATTTTTTTTTTCATATTTTTTTAAAATTTCACAATTTTTACTGACTTCAATAGTCCCCTTAGGAGACTTGAAGCTGCGATCATCTGATCACCTGTGCTATACATAGCAGTATAGCAAAAATCACGATCTCCAGACATTGTCTCCGATGTCTGTTATTCTGAAGATTCACAATGACGGACATGAGGGTCTTCTGCACTTCTGCAGACCCCGGCTGTCATGACAACCTGACATCACATGACAGTGGCGCCGATAGGCGGGGTATGTAATGCACTCCTGTTAGGCGCATGTTAAAAACCCGCTGACAGTGATTGACAGTGGGATTTAACAGGTTAACAGCCGCGGGTGGAGAACTATTCCACCAGCGGATGTTAAAGACACTTGATGGCTGATTAAATAAGTTGTCATGTGCGGGGTAGATGTGGGCTCAGCGTCAGAGATAGCATCAAAGGCAAGGACACAACCTTTGACGTAAATATATGTCAAAGGACATGAAGGGGTTAATCATAGGTGCCGAGCCATCATTTTCCTCTTTGAACTTTTCAAAAATAACCAAAATTAACTCTTTCACCCCCAAGGCTTTTTTCACCTTCCTCACCAAGCCAAATGTTATAATTCTGACCACTGTAACTTTATGTGGTAGGAACTCTGGAACACTTCAATGTATCCCCAAGATTCTGGGATTGTTTTTTTCGTGACACATTTTGCTTCATGTTACTGGTAAATTTAGGCAAATATTTTTGTATTTATTTGTGAAAATATCAAAATTTTGGCGAAAATTTTTATGCCCTTAACCAGATAATTATATCACACAAAATTGTTAATAAATAACATTTATCACATGTCTACGTTATATAAGCATCATTTTTTAAACTGATTTTTTTAGGGGGGAAGTGAGAAGGGTTAAAAGTTTATCAGCTATTTCTCAATTTTTCAACAAAATTTACAAACCCAATATTTGTAGGGACCACATCACATTTAAAATGGCTTTGAGGAACCTATATGACAGAAAATACCCAAAAGTGACATATGTGGTGGAAAACTAATGTTTGGGCATACAGCAGGGCTCAGTAGGGAAGATCACCATTTGAATATGGAGCACAACAAATTGTCTGTAATCAATAGCAGACACCATGGTGTGTTTGCAGAGCCCCTGATGAGCCCAAACAGTGGAGAACACCCACAAGTGACCCCATTTTGAAAACTACACCCCTCCAGGTACTTATCTAGAGGTGTGGTGAGCACCATTAACCCATAGGTGCTTCACAAAAGTCTATAACGTTTAGCCGTGAAAATATTGGTTTTATCCCAAATTATGGTAACAGGAAAAAATGGACCATACAATTTGTTGTGCAATTTCTCTGGAGTACGCCAATACCCCATATATAGGGAAAAACCAATGTTTGGCCACACATCAGGGCTTGAAAGGGAAGGAGCGCCAACTGAATTTTGGAGATAAATTTTGTCTGCAGATGCCATGTCACGTTTGAAGAGCCCCTAAAATTCCAAAACAGCAGAAACCCCCACAAGTGAACCAATTTTAGAAACTACACCTCTCAAGGAATTCATCTTGGGGTGTAGTGAGCATTTTTAGCCTTCAGGCGATTCTCAGAATTGTATAACATTAAGCTGTGTAAATGGAAAATTACCATTTTATCAACTAAACTGTTCCTTTGGCCCCATTTTTTTAGATGTCAAAAGGGATAATAGGAGAAAATGAACTATACAATTTATTAAGCAATTTCTCCTGAGTAGGAAAATACTTTATATGTGGTCAAAAACTTCTTTCGAGGTACACTACAAAGCTCAAAAGGGAAGAAGCACGATATTGGAGTGCAGATTTTTCTGGAATTGTTTGAGGGTTTCATACCACATTGGCAGAGCCCTTGAGGTGCCAGAACAGCAGAAGCCCTCCTAATTGACCCAATTTTACATACTACACCCCCAATGTATTCATCCAGGGATGCAGTGAACATGCTGACACTTCATATACCTCACAGAATTTTATACCATTGGGTGGTAAAGGAAAAATAATTACATTTTTACCACTAAAATGTTAGTTTTCTCCCAAATTTTAAATTTTTATAAGGACTAATGGGAAAACATTGACCTAACGGTTTGTTGTGCAAGTTCTCCTCAGTGCCCCAGGATCTTACATGTAATCGGAAAATACTTTTCAGGCACAGTGGAAAGCACAGAAGGGAAGCAGCAGCATATTATTGTGCAGATTTTGTTGTTATGGTTTGTGGATGCCATGACCAACTGGAAGAGCCCCTGAGGTACCAGAAAAGCAGAACCTCCCATAAGTATACCCATTTTACAAACTACACATCTTAATGAATTGATCTAAGAGTGCAGTGATCATATTGACACCGCAAATGTGTCACAGAATTTAATACCATTGAGCAGTGAAGAAAAAATAATGACATTTTACCACAAAAAAAATTGTTTTAGCTCCTGATTATACATTTTCACATGGGAAAGTGAGTAAAAATGGCAGCAAAATTTGCCCCACAATTTCTGCTGAAGGTGGAAATACCCCATATGTGTCTGTACAGTACTGCTTAGTCAAGCGGCGAGACTAGCGAGTAGTGTTGAGCCACCCCCGTAGTGTTCGAGTTCGGTTCGGTTCGTCGAACACCCGTGTGTTCGCCGAACTGTTCGTCGAACTGTTCGTCGAACACCTTCGAACACCGTTAAAACCAATGGCAGGCAAACAAAAACACATAGAAACACATAGAAAACACCTTCAAAGGTGTCCAAAAGCTGACAAACTGCTCAGAAGACATAACTAACACATGGAAAAGTGACAAGTACATATAGTCATGCGAAAATAAAAGAGGTGGAGGAGTAAAAGGAGGGGGAGACACAGATATAGGCATGTCATGCCCTTCTATAATCCAAAAAGTGAGAAGCCGACACGGCCAGTCCGCTCCTGCCCGTGCCACCTCCGTGTCGCCGGGTTTGTGCCAGAGCCGCGGTGAACCCTGACGGCCAGCCCCCCTCTCCCAATACTGGTGCCTGTCCGCTGGTGGGTCGAGCGAGACCCCCTGTGGTGGAGGCAGCTCTAAGCTTTTTAATTTAAATTGTCTCTCTAATTTGAATGAATACACTTTAAATCCATTTACAAGGATCTATTGGAGGGCAAGTCTCATGCCAGCAGCCGTGGTAATTCCAGCTCCAGTAGCGTCCACTAAAGCTGCTGCAGTTAAAAAGCTTTTATAAGGATCGAGCTCGGCTGTCCACCGCAAGGCATCCTACTGCCAGTCCCAGCCCCTATGCCTTGGGGTGCCTCCTGATGCTCTTCACTAAGTATCCCATGGTCCCGAAGCATTTCCTTTGAAAAAATTAAGTGTCTAAACTACAGGTGGTATAGCTTGCTTAACAGCCGGGATAATCCGCTGACTAGCAGACACTGCTACTAGGCACAAAGTATTTCCTGGGCTAGATGCAGTTAAAAATTTGTAATTAGATACTCTCGTTGGATGCTGAGAAAGCATTCCATAGAGTCTCCTGGCACGCCATATATGATTCTCTTAAAAAGCTTGGGGTAGGGGTCTAGGGGACCCTTTTATAGCCAAAATCACGGCCCTGTATCGCAATACGACACCTAGGCTGAAGATAAATGGAACTGTAGCATCCTGAGGGCTCGGTTGCTACAGACGTATTGCACCTCACCCAGAGGTGTGATATCTCACTCTCAGGTAAGGATGGAGTGTGGATCAGGACCCGACACCTGCATGCATTACACCACATTGCCGTGGGGCAGGGCGACCAATATGCGCCTGAGATGGGCACGACAGTCCCTGTCCCTGGCTGGAGTGGGGGGAGGGAACACTGAGGAAGGGGAACCCTGTAGTGCAGGAGCAGGGAGGAAGCAGTTCCTGGGTGCATTGAGAAGGGAGTATAAAAGGTGGGCACCATCTTAGTTCAGTGCAGAGAAGTCTGAGCAGAAGTGACAGGGAGCAGAGGCTCTGCATGAGCTCTGCTCCGAAGGCGGGCCTAGTAACAGAGGCCCAGGCCTGGAAGAGGGGAAGGAAGGAAGAGGAGCGGAGAAGGCTCCAGGAACGAGGAATGAAGGGATCCCAGGGGTGCGGACGGGCGAGTCGCCACCGCACACCCGAATCCACCTGCGTGGAGGGGTCAGGCCAAAGGGGGAGACCGGTCCCCGAACTAGTGGAGGCAGGAAACGACTAGAGATGAGCGTTGTTCTACTCGAACTGTTCGCCATTCTCAAATTCGAGCTGTTTTGGGCGGTGTTCGAGCCGTTCGGCGAACACGAACAATTTGAGAAAAATTCGGCTGTTCGAGGTTATGTTCGATAACTGTTCGTGCACCAAAATCATAACTGGATTTTTTCTCAGTAATGATGAAAATTAATGTTAATACGCAGTTTGAGTGTACAGCGGGGTGGGGGGAGGGGCAGGGGATGGATCTCTGCAGGAACAATGAAGATCTCCATTTTTTTTTCTCTTTCCCGCATTTGCAGTGGGGAGGTGCAATCTGTCAGCCTATCAGCAGCGCACACACGGAGCGAAGTGCTTTTTTTCACACAAGCAAGGGCATGTGTCATTGGCAGTGTATGTCACATGTCCTTGCCCTATAAGACCAAGCCATTTTCCCCGTCGCCACCATTTTCTCACTGCTGCAGCTGCGTGTTAGACGGCACCGCTGTTGCTGTGTGCGCTATACCTTGTTAATTTCAAGCCAATTTTCGCACAAATATACAGATAGCTTGGGAGTAGGGAATAGTTGTGATTGCAGTCCTTTTAAGGACTAGGTTACAGCATTTCCTACGACTTTTATCAGGGAGGTCTGTGCTCTTAAATAGATAGGTTGTGGGAGTAAAGACTAATTGTAATTGGAGTCCTTTTCAGGACTAGGTTACATGAGTTCCTATCAGTTTTTGCCAGGCAGGTCTGTGCCAGTGCTGTGCAAGTTTTTTTCACAGCATTTGGCTGAATCTAGCAAAGCTAATCCTTTTTGGCCTATTGCAGAGTGTGTTAGTCAGTGGAGTAGCCTATCTGTGTTGCAAGATATAACACCTGTGTATAGAATACCAATTTTTTTACTGCACCTAGTGAAGTAAAATCTTTTGGGCATAGCATCATTCTATTAGTCCATCTATACTGACCTCCATCAGGTTGCAAACTGAATCTAATTTTTTTCTGCATCTAGCTCTGAAAAAATATTTGGGCTTCTAGCAGTGTGTGGGACTTGGTCTATTAGTCCATCTATACTGACCTCCATCAGGTTGCAAATTAAAAATAATTTTTTTCTTCATTTAGCTCTGAAAAAATATTTGGGCTTCTAGCAGTGTGTGGGACTTGTTCTATTAGTCCATCTAAACTGACCTCCAGCACGTTGCAAATTGAATATAATTTTTTTCTGCATCTAGCGCTGAAAAAATAGTTGGGCTTCTAGCGGTGTGTGGGACTTGGTCTATTAGTCCATCTATACTGACCTCCATCAGGTTGCAAATTAAAAATAATTTTTTTCTGCATCTAGCTCTGAAAAAATATTTGGGCTTCTAGCAGTGTGTGGGAATTGGTCTATTAGTCCATCTATACTGACCTCCATCAGGTTGCAAATTAAAAATAATTTTTTTCTGCATCTAGCTCTGAAAAAATATTTGGGCTTCTAGCAGTGTGTGGGACTTGGTCTATTAGTCCATCTATACTGACCTCCATCAGGTTGCAAATTAAAAATAATTTTTTTCTGCATCTAGCTCTGAAAAAATATTTGGGCTTCTAGCAGTGTGTGGGACTTGGTCTATTAGTCCATCTATACTGACCTCCATCAGGTTGCAAATTAAAAATAATTTTTTTCTTCATTTAGCTCTGAAAAAATATTTGGGCTTCTAGCAGTGTGTGGGACTTGTTCTATTAGTCCTTCTATACTGACCTCCAGCAGGTTGCAAATTGAATATAATTTTTTTCTGCATCTAGCTCTGAAAAAATAGTTGGGCTTCTAGCGGTGTGTGGGACTTGGTCTATTAGTCCATCTATACTGACCTCCATCAGGTTGCAAATTAAAAATAATTTTTTTCTGCATCTAGCTCTGAAAAAATATTTGGGCTTCTAGTAGTGTGTGGGACTTGGTCTATTAGTCCATCTATACTGACCTCCATCAGGTTGCAAATTAAAAATAATTTTTTTCTGCATCTAGCTCTGAAAAAATATTTGGGCTTCTAGCGGTGTGTGGGACTTTGTCTATTAGTCCATCTATACTGACCTCCATCAGGTTGCAAATTAAAAATAATTTTTTTCTGCATCTAGCTCTGAAAAAATAGTTGGGCTTCTAGCAGTGTGTGGGACTTGGTCTATTAGTCCATCTATACTGACCTCCATCAGGTTGCAAATTAAAAATAATTTTTTTCTGCATCTAGCTCTGAAAAAATATTTGGGCTTCTAGCGGTGTGTGGGACTTGGTCTATTAGTCCATCTATACTGACCTCCATCAGGTTGCAAATTAAAAATATTTTTTTTCTGCATCTAGCTCAGAAAAAATATTTGGGCTTCTAGCAGTGTGTGGGACTTGGTCTATTAGTCCATCTATACTGACCTCCATCAGGTTGCAAATTAAAAATAATTTTTTTCTTCATTCAGCTCTGAAAAAATATTTGGGCTTCTAGCAGTGTGTGGGACTTGTTCTATTAGTCCTTCTATACTGACCTCCAGCAGGTTGCAAATTGAATATAATTTTTTTCTGCATCTAGCTCTGAAAAAATAGTTGGGCTTCTAGCGGTGTGTGGGACTTGGTCTATTAGTCCATCTATACTGACCTCCATCAGGTTGCAAATTAAAAATAATTTTTTTCTGCATCTAGCTCTGAAAAAATATTTGGGCTTCTAGCAGTGTGTGGGAATTGGTCTATTAGTCCATCTATACTGACCTCCATCAGGTTGCAAATTAAAAATAATTTTTTTCTGCATCTAGCTCTGAAAAAATATTTGGGCTTCTAGCAGTGTGTGGGACTTGGTCTATTAGTCCATCTATACTGACCTCCATCAGGTTGCAAATTAAAAATAATTTTTTTCTGCATCTAGCTCTGAAAAAATATTTGGGCTTCTAGCAGTGTGTGGGACTTGGTCTATTAGTCCATCTATACTGACCTCCATCAGGTTGCAAATTAAAAATATTTTTTTTCTTCATTCAGCTCTGAAAAAATATTTGGGCTTCTAGCAGTGTGTGGGACTTGTTCTATTAGTCCTTCTATACTGACCTCCAGCAGGTTGCAAATTGAATATAATTTTTTTCTGCATCTAGCTCTGAAAAAATAGTTGGGCTTCTAGCGGTGTGTGGGACTTGGTCTATTAGTCCATCTATACTGACCTCCATCAGGTTGCAAATTAAAAATAATTTTTTTCTGCATCTAGCTCTGAAAAAATATTTGGGCTTCTAGCAGTGTGTGGGAATTGGTCTATTAGTCCATCTATACTGACCTCCATCAGGTTGCAAATTAAAAATAATTTTTTTCTGCATCTAGCTCTGAAAAAATATTTGGGCTTCTAGCAGTGTGTGGGACTTGGTCTATTAGTCCATCTATACTGACCTCCATCAGGTTGCAAATTAAAAATAATTTTTTTCTGCATCTAGCTCTGAAAAAATATTTGGGCTTCTAGCAGTGTGTGGGACTTGGTCTATTAGTCCATCTATACTGACCTCCATCAGGTTGCAAATTAAAAATAATTTTTTTCTTCATTTAGCTCTGAAAAAATATTTGCGCTTCTAGCAGTGTGTGGGACTTGTTCTATTAGTCCTTCTATACTGACCTCCAGCAGGTTGCAAATTGAATATAATTTTTTTCTGCATCTAGCTCTGAAAAAATAGTTGGGCTTCTAGCGGTGTGTGGGACTTGGTCTATTAGTCCATCTATACTGACCTCCATCAGGTTGCAAATTAAAAATAATTTTTTTCTGCATCTAGCTCTGAAAAAATATTTGGGCTTCTAGTAGTGTGTGGGACTTGGTCTATTAGTCCATCTATACTGACCTCCATCAGGTTGCAAATTAAAAATAATTTTTTTCTGCATCTAGCTCTTTAAAAATATTTGGGCTTCTAGCGGTGTGTGGGACTTTGTCTATTAGTCCATCTATACTGACCTCCATCAGGTTGCAAATTAAAAATAATTTTTTTCTGCATCTAGCTCTGAAAAAATAGTTGGGCTTCTAGCAGTGTGTGGGACTTGGTCTATTAGTCCATCTATACTGACCTCCATCAGGTTGCAAATTAAAAATAATTTTTTTCTGCATCTAGCTCTGAAAAAATATTTGGGCTTCTAGCGGTGTGTGGGACTTGGTCTATTAGTCCATCTATACTGACCTCCATCAGGTTGCAAATTAAAAATAATTTTTTTCTGCATCTAGCTCAGAAAAAATATTTGGGCTTCTAGCAGTGTGTGGGACTTGGTCTATTAGTCCATCTATACTGACCTCCATCAGGTTGCAAATTAAAAATAATTTTTTTCTTCATTTAGCTCTGAAAAAATATTTGGGCTTCTAGCAGTGTGTGGGACTTGTTCTATTAGTCCTTCTATACTGACCTCCAGCAGGTTGCAAATTGAATATAATTTTTTTCTGCATCTAGCTCTGAAAAAATAGTTGGGCTTCTAGCGGTGTGTGGGACTTGGTCTATTAGTCCATCTATACTGACCTCCATCAGGTTGCAAATTAAAAATAATTTTTTTCTGCATCTAGCTCTGAAAAAATATTTGGGCTTCTAGCAGTGTGTGGGACTTGGTCTATTAGTCCATCTATACTGACCTCCATCAGGTTGCAAATTAAAAATATTTTTTTTCTTCATTCAGCTCTGAAAAAATATTTGGGCTTCTAGCAGTGTGTGGGACTTGTTCTATTAGTCCTTCTATACTGACCTCCAGCAGGTTGCAAATTGAATATAATTTTTTTCTGCATCTAGCTCTGAAAAAATAGTTGGGCTTCTAGCGGTGTGTGGGACTTGGTCTATTAGTCCATCTATACTGACCTCCATCAGGTTGCAAATTAAAAATAATTTTTTTCTGCATCTAGCTCTGAAAAAATATTTGGGCTTCTAGTAGTGTGTGGGACTTGGTCTATTAGTCCATCTATACTGACCTCCATCAGGTTGCAAATTAAAAATAATTTTTTTCTGCATCTAGCTCTTTAAAAATATTTGGGCTTCTAGCGGTGTGTGGGACTTTGTCTATTAGTCCATCTATACTGACCTCCATCAGGTTGCAAATTAAAAATAATTTTTTTCTGCATGTAGCTCTGAAAAAATAGTTGGGCTTCTAGCAGTGTGTGGGACTTGGTCTATTAGTCCATCTATACTGACCTCCATCAGGTTGCAAATTAAAAATAATTTTTTTCTGCATCTAGCTCTGAAAAAATATTTGGGCTTCTAGCGGTGTGTGGGACTTGGTCTATTAGTCCATCTATACTGACCTCCATCAGGTTGCAAATTAAAAATAATTTTTTTCTGCATCTAGCTCAGAAAAAATATTTGGGCTTCTAGCAGTGTGTGGGACTTGGTCTATTAGTCCATCTATACTGACCTCCATCAGGTTGCAAATTAAAAATAATTTTTTTCTTCATTTAGCTCTGAAAAAATATTTGGGCTTCTAGCAGTGTGTGGGACTTGTTCTATTAGTCCTTCTATACTGACCTCCAGCAGGTTGCAAATTGAATATAATTTTTTTCTGCATCTAGCTCTGAAAAAATAGTTGGGCTTCTAGCGGTGTGTGGGACTTGGTCTATTAGTCCATCTATACTGACCTCCATCAGGTTGCAAATTAAAAATAATTTTTTTCTGCATCTAGCTCTGAAAAAATATTTGGGCTTCTAGCAGTGTGTGGGACTTGGTCTATTAGTCCATCTATACTGACCTCCATCAGGTTGCAAATTAAAAATATTTTTTTTCTTCATTCAGCTCTGAAAAAATATTTGGGCTTCTAGCAGTGTGTGGGACTTGTTCTATTAGTCCTTCTATACTGACCTCCAGCAGGTTGCAAATTGAATATAATTTTTTTCTGCATCTAGCTCTGAAAAAATAGTTGGGCTTCTAGCGGTGTGTGGGACTTGGTCTATTAGTCCATCTATACTGACCTCCATCAGGTTGCAAATTAAAAATAATTTTTTTCTGCATCTAGCTCTGAAAAAATATTTGGGCTTCTAGCAGTGTGTGGGACTTGGTCTATTAGTCCATCTATACTGACCTCCATCAGGTTGCAAATTAAAAATAATTTTTATCTGCATCTACAGTACCTCTGAAAAAATATTTGGGCTTCTAGCAGTGTGTGGGACTATTTGTATTAGTCCATCTATACTGACCTCCATCAGGTTGCAAATTCAAAATAATTTTTTTCTGCATCTAACCCAGCCAATAGTTTTGGCCTAATACCACAGTTTGGCCACTCAGCTCTGCTCGGTTACCATCCATTGTTTTTTTGTGCAAACAACTCCAGAGTTGTGAATTAGTTAACCACCAAAATGAGTGGAAAAAGGCCTGCTGCTGGTGGAAAGGGGAATAGGCGTGTTGGGAAGGGGAAAAAAGGTTGTGTCCGTGGGGTAGGTGTTAAAGCAACAGTAACATCTGCAGAAGAAAGACCATCTTCCAGCCAAACTAAAATGTCTACTTCTTTTAGCGGACAATGTGATAAGATCCCTTTCTTACGGCCACGCCAATCGCTACAAATTCCAGATGAGGCACAAAAACAGCAGGTGCTTCAACGGATATCAAGTGCTCCTTTAAGTGGGCTCTCCTCCACATCAACTTCAACATCACAAATACTCCAGTCCTCAAAGGTGTCACCCAAATCGCACTTGCTTCCTCACAGCTCCCAAATCTCCAGCTGCCCGTCTGAGTATGAGGTAGAACAGATGGTTGAGTCTGCAGAGCTGTTTACTCATACTATAGCCTGGGAATCAGAGGTCGACTCCAGCGCTTCTGTGAATCCAGACGAGGAAATGATCTGCACTGATGCCCAGAATCTTTATGAGTCGGATCCAGGACCAGACGCAGAAGGTTCTGACCATAATGTAGACCCTCATTCCCAAACTGTAACTCCTGTTGGTGGAGACAATGAGGAAGACGATGATAAGACTCAAATACCTGATTGGAGCGACAACTTTAGTTTTTTGTCAGGGCAGGAACAGGTTGGCTCTGAGGACGACGGGTGTGATAACGCACAGGGTGATGATGATGAGGTCGGAGATCCCACTTACTGTCAACCCACAGTCAGCCAAGAGATGAGGTCAGCAGAGGAGGTGGAGGAAGATGCTAGTGACGACGAGGTCAGGTTGCGCCTTCCTGTACAGAGACGTAGTACTGGAAGCACGTTAACAACTGCATCCTCAAACACAACTCTGCCTCTCACCACAAGTCGTGGTGGCTCTTCAGGTCGCATGGGTGCTAAGCCTTGCATAGCCTGGGCATTTTTTCAGATCGATAAAGATGACCCAACTCGTTTTATCTGTAACATTTGTGAGCAAAAGCTAAGTAGAGGCCAAAAAATACATAGTTTGAGTACTTCATGCATGAACCGGCACATGGACATGAAGCATAAGTTGCAGTGAGAAGCTCAGTGTGCTACAATGCGGCCTAGCCGGCCGGGCCAATCACCGTCTGCCATATCTTGTGCATCCGCGGCCTCTTCATCCTCTGTGACTGGGGGGACAGCAGTCACACCTGTTTTGGGGCGCAGACATGCCACCTCTTTACCCGCAACAGCCAGCGTGATTGGCAGGTCATCATTTTCTTTGGAGGTGGTAACACCAGCTGGTGTTGAGCGCTGTCCGACATCGATAGCACCACCTTTGGATCAAGGCAACCTAACATGTCCGCCTACATCTTCCTCACAGACCGGCAGTTTGCCGGGGACACCCTTATCAACCCCGTCTAAGCACAATAGCCAGCCCTCGGTCCCTCAGATGTGGACAAGTAAAAGACCATTTCCTCCTAGCCATGAGAAAGCTAAGAGGTTGAATTTCACCATCTGCAAGCTCTTGGCTACAGAAATGCTGCCTTTCCGCCTGGTGGACACAGAGGATTTTCGAGACCTTATGTCCGTCGCAGTGCCCCAGTACCAGATGCCCAGTTGGCACTACTTCTCAAAGAAAGGTGTGCCTGCGCTCCACCAGCATGTCGCACACAACATCACCGCTTCTTTGAGAAACTCTGTGTGTGACAGGGTGCATTTCACCACAGACACTTGGACGAGTAGGCATGGACAGGGGCGTTACATGTCGCTGACTGGGCACTGGGTAACTATGGTGACAGCAGGACAAGGGGCTGCTGTCCAAGTCTTGCCGACCCGACGAGTTGTGCGTCAATCCTCTTTATGTCAAAGTTCCTCCACTGCTTCTGCCTCCTCAACCTCCTCTCGGTCTTCCACCTGCACCCAAAGCCTGTCTGGTCATGCCACAAGCTTTCTAACTGCGCAGAAGGGATCCTGCACACCTCCTTACTATGCTGGCAGTAGGGCTCAACGTCATCAGGCGGTTTTTACATTGAAATGTCTGGGAAATGTGAGTCACACAGCTGAGGAGTTGTGGTCAGCTCTGGAGAACCAATTTCATGAATGGTTGTCTCCACTGGACCTGAAACCAGGGAAGGCCGTGTGCGACAATGCTGCAAACCTGGGTGCGGCCCTTCGCCGGGGCAATGTCACACACGTTCCTTGTATGGCTCACGTGTTGAACCTGGTTGTCCAGCAATTTTTAGCCCACTATCCCAGACTAGATGGCCTTCTGCAGAGGGCACGGTCGCTGTGTGCTCACTTCCGCCATTCGCATCCCGCAGCTCAGCGACTTACATCTCTACAGAAGTCGTTGGGCCTGCCACTTCACCGGCTAAAATGCGATGTGCCTACCCGGTGGAATTCAACTCTGCACATGTTGCAGCGACTGTGGCAGCACCGACAAGCCCTGGTGCAATACGTTCTGACGTATAGCCTGGGCCAACGAGATTCAGAGGTGGGGCAAATCACGCTGGAGGAGTGGTCTCAGATCAGGGACCTATGCACCCTTCTGCACAGTTTTGAAATGGCGACGAAGATGTTTAGTGCTGACGATGCCATTATGAGCATGACTATTCCGGTGATTTACATGCTGGAGCACATGTTAAACAGAATTCGGAGTCAGGTGGTGGCACAAGAGGAGGTGGAGGAAGTAGAGGAGGAGGAGTTGTATGCGGAAGGGCTAACATCTGCAAGGTCCAGACGGTCGGCAGCACCAGGGCGGCAGGCATGTGAGGGTGGGGGAGATGATTTTACCAGGGCGCATGGTAGCAGCCAAACTAGTGAGGAAGGTGCAGGAGCCCAGGAAGAAGTGGAGGACGAACTGATGGAAGACTCATCAGATGAGGGAGACCTTGATCACATTTCTGTTGTGCGAGGTTGGGGGGAGAGGACAGAGGAAGGAAGCATGATTGTTACCTCGCCACCAACACAACAGGGACTTGGTGCTCCTGGATGCGCAACACACATGAGTGCCTTCTTGCTGCACTACCTGCAACATGACCCTCGAATTGTGAGAATTAGAAATAATCCTGACTACTGGGTTGCCACACTGTTAGATCCCCGGTACAAAAGTAAATTTGCAGAAATTATTCCTGCCATAGAAAGGGATGCACGCATGCAGGAGTATCAGCAGAGACTGTTGCAGAATCTTACATGTGCTTTTCCACAAAATACCAGTGGTGCACGTAGTGAATCTCACAGTTCCAACTTGCCAACCGTGGGACCGTCAAGTGTTCAGCACTCAAACCGTAACAGAACCACAGTATCTGCTGGTAACATCAATTTTGCGGAATCATTTCACCACTTTTTTAGCCCATCCTTTGCAAGGCCACAGGAGACAAGAAGTCTGACACATAGTCAACGCCTAGAGACGATGGTACAGGAGTATCTCCAAGTAAACATTGAAGCCACGACTGTGTCACTGGACCCTTGCTCTTTTTGGGCTTCCAATCTGGATAAATGGCCGGAGCTAGCCACTTACGCCTTGGAGATCTTGTCATGCCCCGCAGCCAGCGTTCTGTCTGAACGTGTGTTCAGCGCTGCTGGTGGTGTGCTGACAGATAAGCGCACGCGGCTCTCCACTGATAATGTAGACAGACTCACGTTCATAAAGATGAACAAATCATGGATCCGAAACGACTTTTCTACCCCTGTGTCATCCTGGGGAGAGTAAAAGCTTGATGATTGGTTAAAATCACCCTACCAACCGTTTTAAGCTTTCAAATTACTAATCATGTTTATCTGTATCTTGACTGGAAAATAATTTGGGCTTTGTAGCAGTGTGCAGCACTGATCCTATTAGGCCATCTATACTAAAGCTTCACCAGATTTAAAATTAAAAATAATTTTTAGCTGCATCTAGCCCGGAAAATAATTTTGGGGCTCCGAGATGCGCAAGGCACATAAGTGCCTTCTTGCTGCACTACCTGCAGCATGACCCTCATATTGTCAGAATTCGAAGTAATCATGACTACTGGGTTGCCACACTCTTAGATCCCCCAAACTTTTCGATCAACCTTTTCATTTTAATAAAGACCAAAAAAATGGTCATTTTTGAAATTATAAGCATTAGCAGGTTGTTAGAAACTGAAATCAAACAGTTTTCAACTCAAAACTTTATTCTAGGTGATGTTACATTTTCACATAGGACCCCTTGTTCGAAAGGAGCTTCTGAACTCTCTCGTCCATTGAATTTGTCAGGTTTTGGATGGTTTCTGCTTCAATTGTTTTGCATGAGGACAGAATACCTTCCCAGAGCTGTTGCTTAGATGTGAACTGCCTCCCGCCATCATAGACACTCCTTTTAATGATGCTTCAAAGGTTCTGAATGGGGTAGAGGTCAGGGGAGCATGGGGGTCACACCATAAGTTTGTCCCCTTTTATGCCCATATCAGCCAGAGATGCAGATGTTTTATGTGCAGCATGAGATGGTGCATTATCATGCAGAAAAATGATCTTGCTGTGAAATACACGGTTCTTCTTCTTGAACCATGGCAGGAAGTGCTGTTTGAGAAAATCCACATACATTATGGAGTTCATCTTTAGCGCCTTCAGGGATCCTAAAGGGGCCGACAATCTCTCTCCCCATGATTCCAGCCCAAAACATTACTCCACCTCCTCCTTGTTGGCGCTGTAGCCGTGTTTGCGTGGGGTGTCCATCAACCAGCCATCCTCCACTCCATCCATCTGGACCATCGAGCGCTGCACGGCACTCATCCGTGAACAAAACAGTTTTGAAATCAGTCTTCATGTAATGTTTGGCCCACTGGAGCCGTTTCTGCTTGTGTGAAGTGGATAGAGGAGGTCGACAGGATGGCGCATGCACAGCTGCAAACCTCTGAAGGACCCTGCATCTTGTTGTTCGGGGGACGTTGGAGGCACAAGCAGCTTCAAAAACTTGTCTGCTGCTATGACAGGCTTTTTTGCCGCTGCTCTTTCAACCTGACGTAATTGCCTGTAGGAAAGAGTCCTCAATTTGCCCTTATCAGCACGCACACGTGTGTACTGTGAATCAGCTACATACTTCTTGATTGCCAAGACACTTCATCCTGATCATCGCACAATGTTGATTGTAGTCATGCCTTGACCTAAACACTCCACAATTTGTTGCTTCTCAGCAGCCGACACATCCTTTTTCTTTCCCATTTTGGCAGAAAATGTAGGCTGCTTAATAATGTGAGAGAGCCTTCTTAAGTAGTCTTGCCTTTCATTGGACACACCTGCCAAACTAATTAGCACAGGTGTCTGCAATTGCTTACAGTGATATAAAGAGCCCTGACACACATCACCATCAATGAGTTTAACTGACAAACAAACAAATTCTTCCCTTATCACTCCTAAACACTTTTTGTATAATAATTTGGAACGCAGTGTACATGTGCTTTTCCACAAAACACCAGTGGTTCACGTAGTGAACCTTACAGTTCTAACTTGCCAACCGTGGTCTGTATGGAGTTGTTCAATAAAGGGCCCAAAATTAAGATAACATAGATGGGAGAGGTCTCTATGAATAGGAATTCCTAAGTATTTGATACCCTGTGAGGGCCAGGCAAAGGGAAAGTTGGACTGGATGGAATCCTATATGGATTTGGGGAGGGAGACATCGACTGCCTCAGACTTCGCTGCATTGATTTTAAAATTTTACCATGTAACAAAGTGATCTATTTCAGCCATAACAGCATGGATGGATATATGTGATTGAGTGATATATACTAGGACATCATCAGCAAATAGAGAGCACTTGTACTCGGTGCCTCCCACCTCAATCCACCTAATATAGGGGTTATGGCGAATTGATGAGAGCAGGTGCTCCGTCACTAGGATGTATAAGAGAGGGGACAGAGGACATCACTGCCTTGTCCCATTGGTGATTGTGAAAGGTGATGAAAATGTTCTGACGCACCCCCTGGGCCTTGGGACACCCGGAGCCGGACCCTTTTTGGTGGATGCTGGTGGTTGTAGTCTTCGTGGCGGCGACCCAGTTCCGTGGCTCAGGGCGGTCAAACCAGTGGCGGAACTATTTATGTGGTTTTCATGTTTAAATGTCCGACTACGCCACCCGTGGATTGCGGTCAGAGTGAACCGCCGCTACAGGGCAGACCACTGAGGCTGGTGTTGTGGGTGCAGCAGAGCGTAGCATAACTCCCCACGGGAGGAGTATAGCCTCAGGGCAGTGAATGCGGAGGATGGGGGTGATGGTGCAGGGCAGCAGCAGTAACGACACGGAGTCAGTGATGCAGTTCAGGGCCTTTACTCACAGTTCTTATTATCCAGACCACGTCTGCAGGTAACGGCTGCCCACGTCGTACTGTGCTCACCAGGTGAGGGGCTCAGACAACTCCCAGATAACTTTGGAGCACTTCACAGGACCCCCTTTGTGTGTCCTTTGTCTGGCCTTTCTTACCAACACTTCTGTCCAGCTGCCTCGGGCCTCCTCTTGGTAAACTTGGCGCCAGTTTCCCTGACCCTATGTGGTGCCTTCCTAGCGGGTGTAGCGAGGGGCTGCGCCACATAAAATGTCAGAGCCTCCGGTTTCTAGCTGAGGGTCGTTTCCTGCCTCCACTAGTTCGGGGACCGGTCTCCCCCTTTGGCCTGAACCCTCCACGCAGGTGGATTCGGGCGTGCGGTGGCGACTCGCCCGTCCTCACCTCTGGGATCCCTTCATTCCTCGTTCCTGGAGCCTTCTCCGCTCCTCTTCCTTCCTTCTCCCTCTTCCAGGCCTGGGCCTCTGTTACTAGGCCCGCCTCCGGAGCAGAGCTCATGCAGAGCCCCTGCTCCCTGCCACTTCTGCTCAGACTTCTCTGCACTGAACTAAGATGGTGCCCACCTTTTATACTCCCTTCTCAATGCACCCAGGAACTGCTTCCTCCCTGCTCCTGCACTACAGGGTTCCCCTTCCTCAGTGTTCCCTCCCCCCACTCCAGCCAGGGACAGGGACTGTCGTGCCCATCTCAGGGGCATATTGGTCGCCCTGCCCCACGGCAATGTGGTGTAATGCATGCAGGTGTCGGGTCCTGATCCACACTCCATCCTTACCTGAGAGTGAGATATCACACCTCTGGGTGAGGTGCAATACGTCTGTAGCAACCGAGCCCTCAGGGTGCTACAGTTCCATTTATCTTCAGCCTAGGTGACGTATTGCGATACAGGGCCGTGATTTTGGCTATGAAAGGGTCCCCTAGACCCCTACCCCAAGCTTTTTAAGAGAATCATATATGGCGTGCCAGGAGACTCTATGGAATGCTTTCTCAGCATCCAACGAGAGTATCTAATTACAAATTTTTAACTGCATCTAGCCCAGGAAATACTTTGTGCCTAGTAGCAGTGTCTGCTAGTGAGCGGATTATCCCGGCTGTTAAGCAGGCTGCACCACCTGTAGTTTAGACACTTAATTTTTTCAAAGGAAATGCTTTGGGACCATGGGATACTTAGTGAAGAGCATCAGGAGGCACCCCAAGGCATAGGGGCTGGGACTGGCAGTAGGATGCCTTGCGGTGGACAGCCGAGCTCGATCCTTATATAAGCTTTTTAACTGCAGCAGCTTTAGTGGACGCTACTGGAGCTGGAATTACCGCGGCTGCTGGCATGAGACTTGCCCTCCAATAGATCCTTGTAAATGGATTTAAAGTGTATTCATTCAAATTAGAGAGACAATTTAAATTAAAAAGCTTAGAGCTGCCTCCACCACAGGGGGGCTCGCTCGACCCACCAGCGGACAGGCACCAGTATTGGGAGAGGGGGGCTGGCCATCAGGGTTCACCGCGGCTCTGGCACAAACCCGGCGACACGGAGGTGGCACGGGCAGGAGCGGACTGGCCGTGTCGGCTTCTCACTTTTTGGATTTTAGAAGGGCATGACATGCCTATATCTGTGTCTCCCCCTCCTTTTACTCCTCCACCTCTTTTATTTTCGCATGACTATATGTACTTGTCACTTTTCCATGTGTTAGTTATGTCTTCTGAGCAGTTTGTCAGCTTTTGGACACCTTTGAAGGTGTTTTCTATGTGTTTCTATGTGTTTTTGTTTGCCTGCCATTGGTTTTAACGGTGTTCGAAGGTGTTCGACGAACAGTTCGACGAACAGTTCGGCGAACACACGGGTGTTCGACGAACCGAACCGAACTCGAACACTACGGGGGTGGCTCAACACTAGAAACGACCCTCAGCTAGAAACCGGAGGATCTGAAATTTTATGTGGCGCAGCCCCTCGCTACACCCGCTAGGAAGGCACCACATAGGGTCAGGGAAACTGGCGCCAAGTTTACCAAGAGGAGGCCCGAGGCAGCCGGACAGAAGTGTTGGTAAGAAAGGCCAGACAAAGGACACACAAAGGGGGTCCTGTGAAGTGCTCCAAAGTTATCTGGGAGTTGCCTGAGCCCCTCACCTGGTGAGCACAGTACGACGTGGGCAGCCGTTACCTGCAGACGTGGTCTGGATAATAAGAACTGTGAGTAAAGGCCCTGGACTGCATCACTGACTCCGTGTCGTTACTGCTGCTGCCCTGCACCATCACCCCCATCCTCCGCATACACTGCCCTGAGGCTATACTCCTCCCGTGGGGAGTTATGCTACGCTCTGCTGCACCCACAACACCAGCCTCAGCGGTCTGCCCTGTAGCGGCGGTTCACTCTGACCGCAATCCACGGGTGGCGTAGTCGGACATTTAAACATCAAAACCACATAAATAGTTCCGCCACTGGTTTGACCGCCCTGAGCCACGGAACCGGGTCGCCGCCACGAAGACTACAACCACCAGCATCCACCAAAAAGGGTCCGGCTCCGGGTGTCCCAAGGCCCAGGGGGTGCGTCAGAACATTTTCATCACCTTTCACAATCACCAATGGGACAAGGCAGGGATGTCCTCTGTCCCCTCTCTTATACATCCTAGTGACGGAGCACCTGCTCTCATCAATTCGCCATAACCCCAATATTAGGTGGATTGAGGTGGGAGGCACCGAGTACAAGTGCTCTCTATTTGCTGATGATGTCCTAGTATATATCACTCAATCACATATATCCATCCCTGCTGTTATGGCTGAAATATATCACTTTGTTACATGGTAAAATTTTAAAATCAATGCAGCGTAGTCTGAGGTCCTCGATGTCTCCCTCCCCAAATCCATATAGGATTCCATCCAGTCCAACTTTCCCTTTGCCTGGCCCTCACAGGGTATCAAATACTTAGGAATTCCTATTCATAGAGACCTCTCCCATCTATGTTATCTTAATTTTGGGCCCTTTATTGAACAATTCCATACAGACCACGGTTGGCAAGTTAGAACTGTAAGATTCACTACGTGAACCACTGGTGTTTTGTGGAAAAGCACATGTACACTGCGTTCCAAATTATTATGCAAAAAGTGTTTAGGAGTGATAAGGGAAGAATTTGTTTGTTTGTCAGTTAAACTCATTGATGGTGATGTGTGTCAGGGCTCTTTATATCACTGTAAGCAATTGCAGACACCTGTGCTAATTAGTTTGGCAGGTGTGTCCAATGAAAGGCAAGACTACTTAAGAAGGCTCTCTCACATTATTAAGCAGCCTACATTTTCTGCCAAAATGGGAAAGAAAAAGGATGTGTCGGCTGCTGAGAAGCAACAAATTGTGGAGTGTTTAGGTCAAGGCATGACTACAATCAACATTGTGCGATGATCAGGATGAAGTGTCTTGGCAATCAAGAAGTATGTAGCTGATTCACAATACACACGTGTGCGTGCTGATAAGGGCAAATTGAGGACTCTTTCCTACAGGCAATTACGTCAGGTTAAAAGAGCAGCGGCAAGAAAGCCTTGTCATAGCAGCAGACAAGTTTTTGAAGCTGCTGGTGCCTCCAACGTCCCCCGAACAACAAGATGCAGGGTTCTTCAGAGGTTTGCAGCTGTGCATACGCCATCCTGTCGACCTCCTCTATCCACTTCACACAAGCAGAAACGGCTCCAGTGGGCCAAACATTACATGAAGACTGATTTCAAAACTGTTTTGTTCACGGATGAGTGCCGTGCAGCGCTCGATGGTCCAGATGGATGGAGTGGAGGATGGCTGGTTGATGGACACCCCACGCAAACACGGCTACAGCGCCAACAAGGAGGAGGTGGAGTAATGTTTTGGGCTGGAATCATGGGGAGAGAGATTGTCGGCCCCTTTAGGATCCCTGAAGGCGCTAAAGATGAACTCCATAATGTATGTGGATTTTCTCAAACAGCACTTCCTGCCATGGTTCAAGAAGAAGAACCGTGTATTTCACAGCAAGATCATTTTTCTGCATGATAATGCACCATCTCATGCTGCACATAAAACATCTGCATCTCTGGCTGATATGGGCATAAAAGGGGACAAACTTATGGTGTGACCCCCATGCTCCCCTGACCTCTACCCCATTCAGAACCTTTGGAGCATCATTAAAAGGAGTGTCTATGATGGCGGGAGGCAGTTCACATCTAAGCAACAGCTCTGGGAGGGTATTCTGTCCTCATGCAAAACAATTGAAGCAGAAACCATCCAAAACCTGACAAATTCAATGGACGAGAGAGTTCACAAGCTCCTTTCGAACAAGGGGTCCTATGTGAAAATGTAACATCACCTAGAATAAAGTTTTGAGTTGAAAACTGTTTGATTTCAGTTTCTAACAACCTGCTAATGCTTATAATTTCAAAAATGACCATTTTTTTGGTCTTTATTAAAATGAAAAGGTTGATCGAAAAGTTTGGGGGATCTAAGAGTGTGGCAACCCAGTAGTCATGATTACTTCGAATTCTGACAATATGAGGGTCATGCTGCAGGTAGTGCAGCAAGAAGGCACTTATGTGTCTTGCGCATCTCGGAGCCCCAAAATTATTTTCCGGGCTAGATGCAGCTAAAAATTATTTTTAATTTTAAATCTGGTGGAGCTTATTATAGATGGCCTAATAGGATCAGTGCTGCACACTGCTACAAAGCCCAAATAATTTTCCAGTCAAGATACAGATAAACATGATTAGTAATTTGAAAGCTTAAAACGGTTGGTAGGGTGATTTTAACCAATCATCAAGCTTTTACTCTCCCCAGGATGACACAGGGGTAGAAAAGTCGTTTCGGATCCATGATTTGTTCATCTTTATGAACGTGTGTCTGTCTACATTATCAGTGGAGAGCCGCGTGCGCTTATCTGTCAGCACACCACCAGCAGCGCTGAACACACGTTCAGACAGAACGCTGGCTGCGGGGCATGACAAGATCTCCAAGGCGTAAGTGGCTAGCTCCGGCCATTTATCCAGATTGGAAGCCCAAAAAGAGCAAGTGTCCAGTGACACAGTCGTGGCTTCAATGTTTACTTGGAGATACTCCTGTACCATCGTCTCTAGGCGTTGACTATGTGTCAGACTTCTTGTCTCCTGTGGCCTTGCAAAGGATGGGCTAAAAAAGTGGTTAAATGTTTCCGCAAAATTGATGTTACCAGCAGATACTGTGGTTCTGTTACGGTTTGAGTGCTGAACACTTGACGGTCCCACGGTTGGCAAGTTGGAACTGTGAGATTCACTACGTGCACCACTGGTATTTTGTGGAAAAGCACATGTAAGATTCTGCAACAGTCTCTGCTGATACTCCTGCATGCGTGCATTCCTTTCTATGGCAGGAATAATTTCTGCAAATTTACTTTTGTACCGGGGATCTAACAGTGTGGCAACCCAGTAGTCAGGATTATTTCTAATTCTCACAATTCGAGGGTCATGTTGCAGGTAGTGCAGCAAGAAGGCACTCATGTGTGTTGCACATCCAGGAGCACCAAGTCCCTGTTGTGTTGGTGGCGAGGTAACAATCATGCTTCCTTCCTCTGTCCTCTCCCCCCAACCTCGCACAACAGAAATGTGATCAAGGTCTCCCTCATCTGATGAGTCTTCCATCAGTTCGTCCTCCACTTCTTCCTGGGCTCCTGCACCTTCCTCACTAGTTTGGCTGCTACCATGCGCCCTGGTAAAACCATCTCCCCCACCCTCACATGCCTGCCGCCTTGGTGCTGCCGACCGTCTGGACCTTGCAGATGTTAGCCCTTCCGCATACAACTCCTCCTCCTCTACTTCCTCCACCTCCTCTTGTGCCACCACCTGACTCCGAATTCTGTTTAACATGTGCTCCAGCATGTAAATCACCGGAATAGTCATGCTGATAATGGCATCGTCAGCACTAAACATCTTCGTCGCCATTTCAAAACTGTGCAGAAGGGTGCATAGGTCCCTGATCTGAGACCACTCCTCCAGCGTGATTTGCCCCACCTCTGAATCTCGTTGGCCCAGGCTATACGTCAGAACGTATTGCACCAGGGCTTGTCGGTGCTGCCACAGTCGCTGCAACATGTGCAGAGTTGAATTCCACCGGGTAGGCACATCGCATTTTAGCCGGTGAAGTGGCAGGCCCAACGACTTCTGTAGAGATGTAAGTCGCTGAGCTGCGGGATGCGAACGGCGGAAGTGAGCACACAGCGACCGTGCCCTCTGCAGAAGGCCATCTAGTCTGGGATAGTGGGCTAAAAATTGCTGGACAACCAGGTTCAACACGTGAGCCATACAAGGCACGTGTGTGACATTGCCCCGGCGAAGGGCCGCACCCAGGTTTGCAGCATTGTCGCACACGGCCTTCCCTGGTTTCAGGTCCAGTGGAGACAACCATTCATGAAATTGGTTCTCCAGAGCTGACCACAACTCCTCAGCTGTGTGACTCACATTTCCCAGACATTTCAAAGTAAAAACCGCCTGATGACGTTGAGCCCTACTGCCAGCATAGTAAGGAGGTGTGCAGGATCCCTTCTGCGCAGTTAGAAAGCTTGTGGCATGACCAGACAGGCTTTGGGTGCAGGTGGAAGACCGAGAGGAGGTTGAGGAGGCAGAAGCAGTGGAGGAACTTTGACATAAAGAGGATTGACGCACAACTCGTGGGGACGGCAAGACTTGGACAGCAGCCCCTTGTCCTGCTGTCACCATAGTTACCCAGTGCCCAGTCAGCGACATGTAACGCCCCTGTCCATGCCTACTCGTCCAAGTGTCTGTGGTGAAATGCACCCTGTCACACACAGAGTTTCTCAAAGAAGCGGTGATATTGTGTGCGACATGCTGGTGGAGCGCAGGCACACCTTTCTTTGAGAAGTAGTGCCGACTGGGCATCTGGTACTGGGGCACTGCGACGGACATAAGGTCTCGAAAATCCTCTGTGTCCACCAGGCGGAAAGGCAGCATTTCTGTAGCCAAGAGCTTGCAGATGGTGAAATTCAACCTCTTAGCTTTCTCATGGATAGGAGGAAATGGTCTTTTACTTGTCCACATCTGAGGGACCGAGGGCTGGCTATTGTGCTTAGACGGGGTTGATAAGGGTGTCCCCGGCAAACTGCCGGTCTGTGAGGAAGATGCAGGCGGACATGTTAGCTTGCCTTGATCCAAAGGTGGTGCTATCGATGTCGGACAGCGCTCAACACCAGCTGTTGTTACCACCTCCAAAGAAAATGATGACCTGCCAATCACGCTGGCTGTTGCGGGTAAAGAGGTGGCAGGTCTGCGCCCCAAAACAGGTGTGACTGCTGTCCCCCCAGTCACAGAGGATGAAGAGGCCGCGGATGCACAAGATATGGCAGACGGAGGTTGGCCCGGCCGGCTAGGCCGCATTGTAGCACACTGAGCTTCCCACTGCAACTTATGCTTCATGTCCATGTGCCGGTTCATGCATGAAGTACTCAAACTATGTATTTTTTGGCCTCTACTTAGCTTTTGCTGACAAATGTTACAGATAACACGAGTTGGGTCACCTTTATCGATCTGAAAAAATGCCCAGGCTATGCAAGGCTTAGCACCCATGCGACCTGAAGAGCCACCACGACTTGTGGTGAGAGGCAGAGTTGTGTTTGAGGATGCAGTTGTTGACGTGCTTCCAGTACTACGTCTCTGTCCAGGAAGGCGCAACCTGACCTCGTCGTCACTAGCATCTTCCTCCACCTCCTCTGCTGACCTCATCTCTTGGCTGACTGTGGGTTGACAGTAAGTGGGATCTCCAACCTCATCATCATCACCCTGTGTGTTATCACACCCGTCGTCCTCAGAGCCAACCTGTTCCTGCCCTGACAAAAAACTAAAGTTGTCGCTCCAATCAGGTATTTGAGTCTTATCATCGTCTTCCTCATTGTCTCCACCAACAGGAGTTACAGTTTGGGAATGAGGGTCTACATTATGGTCAGAACCTTCTGCGTCTGGTCCTGGATCCGACTCATAAAGATTCTGGGCATCAGTGCAGATCATTTCCTCGTCTGGATTCACAGAAGCGCTGGAGTCGACCTCTGATTCCCAGGCTATAGTATGAGTAAACAGCTCTGCAGACTCAACCATCTGTTCTACCTCATACTCAGACGGGCAGCTGGAGATTTGGGAGCTGTGAGGAAGCAAGTGCGATTTGGGTGACACCTTTGAGGACTGGAGTATTTGTGATGTTGAAGTTGATGTGGAGGAGAGCCCACTTAAAGGAGCACTTGATATCCGTTGAAGCACCTGCTGTTTTTGTGCCTCATCTGGAATTTGTAGCGATTGGCGTGGCCGTAAGAAAGGGATCTTATCACATTGTCCGCTAAAAGAAGTAGACATTTTAGTTTGGCTGGAAGATGGTCTTTCTTCTGCAGATGTTACTGTTGCTTTAACACCTACCCCACGGACACAACCATTTTTCCCCTTCCCAACACGCCTATTCCCCTTTCCACCAGCAGCAGGCCTTTTTCCACTCATTTTGGTGGTTAACTAATTCACAACTCTGGAGTTGTTTGCACAAAAAAACAATGGATGGTAACCGAGCAGAGCTGAGTGGCCAAACTGTGGTATTAGGCCAAAACTATTGGCTGGGTTAGATGCAGAAAAAAATTATATTCAATTTGCAACCTGATGGAGGTCAGTATAGATGGACTAATACAACAAGTCCCACACACAGCTAGAAGCCCAATATTTTTTCAGAGGTAGATGCAGAAAAAAATATATTCAGTTTGCAACCTGATGGAGGTCAGTATAGATGGACTAATACAACAAGTCCCACACACAGCTAGAAGCCCAATATTTTTTCAGAGGTAGATGCAGGAAAAAATATATTCAGTTTGCAACCTGATGGAGCTCAGTATAGATGGACTAATACAACAAGTCCCACACACAGCTAGAAGCCCAATATTTTTTCAGAGGTAGATGCAGAAAAAAATATATTCAGTTTGCAACCTGATGGAGGTCAGTATAGATGGACTAATACAACAAGTCCCACACACAGCTAGAAGGCCAAATATTTTTTCAGAGGTACTGTAGATGCAGATAAAAATTATTTTGAATTTGCAACCTGATGGAGGTCAGTATAGATGGACTAATAGTTAAAGTCCGACACACTGCTAGAAGGCCAAATATTTTTTCAGAGGTACTGTAGATGCAGATAAAAATTATTTTTAATTTGAAACCTGATGGAGGTCAGTATAGATGGACTAATAGAGAAAGTCCGACACACTACTAGAAGGCCAAATATTTTTTCAGAGCTAGATGCAGAAAAAAATTATATTCAGTTTGCAACCTGATGGAGGTCAGTATAGATGGACTAATACAACATGTCCCACACACAGCTAGAAGCCCAATATTTTTTCAGAGGTAGATGCAGAAAAAAATATATTCAGTTTGCAACCTGATGGAGGTCAGTATAGATGGACTAATACAACAAGTCCCACATACAGCTAGAAGCCCAATATTTTTTCAGAGGTAGATGCAGAAAAAAATATATTCAGTTTGCAACCTGATGGAGGTCAGTATAGATGGACTAATACAACAAGTCCCACACACAGCTAGAAGCCCAAATATTTTGTCAGAGGTACTGTAGATGCAGATAAAAATTATCTTGAATTTGCAACCTGATGGAGGTCAGTATAGATGGACTAATAGAGAAAGTCCGACACACAGCTTGAAGGCCAAATATTTTTTCAGAGGTACTGTAGATGCAGATAAAAAATATTTTTAATTTGCAACCTGATGGAGGTCAGTATAGATGGACTAATAGAGAAAGTCCGACACACTACTAGAAGGCCAAATATTTTTTCAGAGCTAGATGCAGAAAAAAATTATATTCAGTTTGCAACCTGATGGAGGTCAGTATAGATGGACTAATACAACAAGTCCCACACACAGCTAGAAGCCCAAATATTTTTTCAGAGGTACTGTAGATGCAGATAAAAAATATTTTTAATTTGCAACCTGATGGAGGTCAGTATAGATGGACTAATAGAGAAAGTCCGACACACTACTAGAAGGCCAAATATTTTTTCAGAGCTAGATGCAGAAAAAAATTATATTCAGTTTGCAACCTGATGGAGGTCAGTATAGATGGACTAATACAACAAGTCCCACACAAAGCTAGAAGCCCAATATTTTTTCAGAGGTAGATGCAGAAAAAAATATATTCAGTTTGCAACCTGATGGAGGTCAGTATAGATGGACTAATACAACAAGTCCCACACACAGCTAGAAGCCCAAATATTTTTTCAGAGGTAGATGCAGAAAAAAATTATATTCACTTTGCAACCTGATGGAGGTCTGTATAGATGGATTAATAGAACAAGACCCACACACAGCTAGAAGCCCAATATTTTTTCAGAGGTAGATGCAGAAAAAAATATATTCAGTTTGCAACCAGATGGAGGTCAGTATAGATGGACTAATACAACAAGTCCCACACACAGCTAGAAGGCCAAATATTTTTTCAGAGGTACTGCAGATGCAGATAAAAATTATTTTGAATTTGCAACCTGATGGAGGTCAGTATAGATGGACTAATAGAGAAAGTCCGACACACTGCTAGAAGGCCAAATATTTTTTCAGAGGTACTGTAGATGCAGAAAAAAATTATTTTTAATTTGCAACCTGATGGAGGTCAGTATAGATGGACTAATAGAGAAAGTCCGACACACTACTAGAAGGCCAAATATTTTTTCAGAGCTAGATGCAGAAAAAAATTATATTCAGTTTGCAAACTGATGGAGGTCAGTATAGATGGACTAATACAACAAGTCCCACACAAAGCTAGAAGCCCAATATTTTTTCAGAGGTAGATGCAGAAAAAAATATATTCAGTTTGCAACCTGATGGAGGTCAGTATAGATGGACTAATACAACAAGTCCCACACACAGCTAGAAGCCCAATATTTTTTCAGAGGTAGATGCAGAAAAAAATATATTCAGTTTGCAACCTGATGGAGGTCAGTATAGATGGACTAATACAACAAGTCCCACACACAGCTAGAAGCCCAAATATTTTTTCAGAGGTACTGTAGATGCAGATAAAAATTATTTTGAATTTGCAACCTGATGGAGGTCAGTATAGATGGACTAATAGAGAAAGTCCGACACACTGCTAGAAGGCCAAATATTTTTTCAGAGCTAGATGCAGAAAAAAATTATATTCAGTTTGCCACCTGATGGAGGTCAGTATAGATGGACTAATACAACAAGTCCCACACACAGCTAGAAGGCCAAATATTTTTTCAGAGGTACTGTAGATGCAGATAAAAATTATTTTGAATTTGCAACCTGATGGAGGTCAGTATAGATGGACTAATAGAGAAAGTCCGACACACTACTAGAAGGCCAAATATATTTTCAGAGCTAGATGCAGAAAAAAATTATATTCAGTTTGCAACCTGATGGAGGTCAGTATAGATGGACTAATACAACAAGTCCCACACACAGCTAGAAGCCAAATATTTTTTCAGAGGTAGATGCAGAAAAAAATATACTCAGTTTGCAACCTGATGGAGGTCAGTATAGATGGACTAATACAACAAGTCCCACACACAGCTAGAAGCCCAATATTTTTTCAGAGGTAGATGCAGAAAAAAATATATTCAGTTTGCAACCTGATGGAGGTCAGTATAGATGGACTAATACAACAAGTCCCACACACAGCTAGAAGCCCAAATATTTTTTCAGAGGTACTGTAGATGCAGATAAAAATTATTTTGAATTTGCAACCTGATGGAGGTCAGTATAGATGGACTAATAGAGAAAGTCCGACACACTGCTAGAAGGCCAAATATTTTTTCAGAGCTAGATGCAGAAAAAAATTATATTCAGTTTGCAACCTGATGGAGGTCTGTATAGATGGATTAATAGAACAAGACCCACACACAGCTAGAAGCCCAATATTTTTTCAGAGGTAGATGCAGAAAAAAATATATTCAGTTTGCAACCTGATGGAGGTCAGTATAGATGGACTAATACAACAAGTCCCACACACAGCTAGAAGGCCAAATATTTTTTCAGAGGTACGGTAGATGCAGATAAAAATTATTTTGAATTTGCAACCTGATGGAGGTCAGTATAGATGGACTAATAGTTAAAGTCCGACACACTGCTAGAAGGCCAAATATTTTTTCAGAGGTACTGTAGATGCAGATAAAAATTATTTTTAATTTGAAACCTGATGGAGGTCAGTATAGATGGACTAATAGAGAAAGTCCGACACACTACTAGAAGGCCAAATATTTTTTCAGAGCTAGATGCAGAAAAAAATTATATTCAGTTTGCAACCTGATGGAGGTCAGTATAGATGGACTAATACAACATGTCCCACACACAGCTAGAAGCCCAATATTTTTTCAGAGGTAGATGCAGAAAAAAATATATTCAGTTTGCAACCTGATGGAGGTCAGTATAGATGGACTAATACAACAAGTCCCACATACAGCTAGAAGCCCAATATTTTTTCAGAGGTAGATGCAGAAAAAAATATATTCAGTTTGCAACCTGATGGAGGTCAGTATAGATGGACTAATACAACAAGTCCCACACACAGCTAGAAGCCCAAATATTTTGTCAGAGGTACTGTAGATGCAGATAAAAATTATCTTGAATTTGCAACCTGATGGAGGTCAGTATAGATGGACTAATAGAGAAAGTCCGACACACAGCTTGAAGGCCAAATATTTTTTCAGAGGTACTGTAGATGCAGATAAAAAATATTTTTAATTTGCAACCTGATGGAGGTCAGTATAGATGGACTAATAGAGAAAGTCCGACACACTACTAGAAGGCCAAATATTTTTTCAGAGCTAGATGCAGAAAAAAATTATATTCAGTTTGCAACCTGATGGAGGTCAGTATAGATGGACTAATACAACAAGTCCCACACACAGCTAGAAGCCCAAATATTTTTTCAGAGGTACTGTAGATGCAGATAAAAAATATTTTTAATTTGCAACCTGATGGAGGTCAGTATAGATGGACTAATAGAGAAAGTCCGACACACTACTAGAAGGCCAAATATTTTTTCAGAGCTAGATGCAGAAAAAAATTATATTCAGTTTGCAACCTGATGGAGGTCAGTATAGATGGACTAATACAACAAGTCCCACACAAAGCTAGAAGCCCAATATTTTTTCAGAGGTAGATGCAGAAAAAAATATATTCAGTTTGCAACCTGATGGAGGTCAGTATAGATGGACTAATACAACAAGTCCCACACACAGCTAGAAGCCCAAATATTTTTTCAGAGGTAGATGCAGAAAAAAATTATATTCACTTTGCAACCTGATGGAGGTCTGTATAGATGGATTAATAGAACAAGACCCACACACAGCTAGAAGCCCAATATTTTTTCAGAGGTAGATGCAGAAAAAAATATATTCAGTTTGCAACCAGATGGAGGTCAGTATAGATGGACTAATACAACAAGTCCCACACACAGCTAGAAGGCCAAATATTTTTTCAGAGGTACTGTAGATGCAGATAAAAATTATTTTGAATTTGCAACCTGATGGAGGTCAGTATAGATGGACTAATAGAGAAAGTCCGACACACTGCTAGAAGGCCAAATATTTTTTCAGAGGTACTGTAGATGCAGATAAAAATTATTTTTAATTTGCAACCTGATGGAGGTCAGTATAGATGGACTAATAGAGAAAGTCTGACACACTACTAGAAGGCCAAATATTTTTTCAGAGCTAGATGCAGAAAAAAATTATATTCAGTTTGCAACCTGATGGAGGTCAGTATAGATGGACTAATACAACAAGTCCCACACACAGCTAGAAGCCCAATATTTTTTCAGAGGTAGATGCAGAAAAAAATATATTCAGTTTGCAACCTGATGGAGGTCAGTATAGATGGACTAATACAACAAGTCCCACACACAGCTAGAAGCCCAATATTTTTTCAGAGGTAGATGCAGAAAAAAATATATTCAGTTTGCAACCTGATGGAGGTCAGTATAGATGGACTAATACAACAAGTCCCACACACAGCTAGAAGCCCAAATATTTTTTCAGAGGTACTGTAGATGCAGATAAAAATTATTTTGAATTTGCAACCTGATGGAGGTCAGTATAGATGGACTAATAGAGAAAGTCCGACACACTGCTAGAAGGCCAAATATTTTTTCAGAGCTAGATGCAGAAAAAAATTAGATTCAGTTTGCAACCTGATGGAGGTCAGTATAGATGGACTAATAGAATGATGCTATGCCCAAAAGATTTTACTTCACTAGGTGCAGTAAAAAAATTGGTATTCTATACACAGGTGGTATATCTTGCAACACAGATAGGCTACTCCACTGACTAACACACTCTGCAATAGGCCAAAAAGGATTAGCTTTGCTAGATTCAGGCAAATGCTGTGTAAAAAAGTTGCACAGCACTGGCACAGACCTGCCTGGCAAAAACTGATAGGAACTGATGTAACCTAGTCCTGAAAAGGACTCCAATTACAATTAGTCTTTACTCCCACAACCTATCTATTTAAGAGCACAGACCTGCCTGATAAAAGTCGTAGGAAATGCTGTAACCTAGTCCTTAAAAGGACTGCAATCACAACTATTCCCTACTCCCAAGCTATCTGTATATTTGTGCGAAAATTGGCTTGAAATTAACAAGGTATAGCGCACACAGCAACAGCGGTGCCGTCTAACACGCAGCTGCAGCAGTGAGAAAATGGTGGCGACGGGGAAAATGGCTTGGTCTTATAGGGCAAGGAAATGTGACATACACTGCCAATCACACATGCCCTTGCTTGTGTGAAAAAAAGCACTTCGCTCCGTGTGTGCGCTGCTGATAGGCTGACAGATTGCACCTCCCCACTGTAAATGCGGGAAAAAGAAAAAAAATTGGAGATCTTCATTGTTCCTGCAGAGATCCATCCCCTGCCCCTCCCCCCACCCCGCTGTACACTCAAACTGCGTATTAACATTAATTTTCATCATTACTGAGAAAAAATCCAGTTATGATTTTGGTGCACGAACAGTTATCGAACATAACCTCGAACAGCCGAATTTTTCTCAAATTGTTCGTGTTCGCCGAACGGCTCGAACACCGCCCAAAACAGCTCGAATTTGAGATTGGCGAACAGTTCGAGTAGAACAACGCTCATCTCTACTAGCGAGGGAAGGAGCGCTATTTGACTCTTGGAGAACAAATTATCGTAGAACAGTTTGCAGGCACCCTATAGCGAGCCCTTAAGTGCCAGAAGAGCAAAATCACATCTCTAGTGACCCCGTTTTAGAGAATCTACTTTTTTAAGAATTTATCTACAGGTTAATGACGATTTTGACTCCATGGGTGTTTTACAGATACAAGCAGCAGCCTTTGTACTACCAGTGATGTGGAAGCCCTTTATATTTCAATTGACAGATGTTGGACCTGAGTGGAGATTTGCTTTTTTTGTGGATTGATTTGAAGCTTTTTTTGGGACCATTTTAAACAATATTTTGGATCACATTTATTCTGCACTCTATGTTGAACATTTACATCAGGGTTTACACTTAAATCTCCAAATGACATGATTCAGATGAAACCCCCGAGGGATCCACACACTATAATTGGGCAGCAGAGTTACTCTGGACGCTGTCTGGCGTCTGTTCAGCTGTGTCCTTCTATTCAGAGGTGCACAAAACTGTGGCCATCAGCACTTTTATGCACACTTAAAAAGACAGGCACTCGTTTTTCTTTACTTAGCTGCTTTTTTCTTGCCATGATACAAATTCTAACAGTCTATTCAGTAGGACTATCAGCTGTGTATCCACCTGACTTCTGCACAACACAACTGATGGTCCCAACCCCATTTATAAGGCAAGAAATCCCACTTATTAAACCTGACAAGGCACACCTGTGAAGTGAAAACCATTTCCGGTGACTACCTCTTGAAGCTCATCAAGAGAATGCCAAGAGTGTGCAAAGCACTCATCAAAGCAAAAGGTGGCTACTTTGAAGAACCTAGAATATAAGACATATTTTCAGTTGTTTCACACTTTTTTGTTAAGTATATAATTCCACACGTGTTAATTCATAGTTTTGATGCCTTCAGTGTGAATGTACAATTTTCAAAGTCATGAAAATACAGAAAAATCTTTAAATGAGAAGGTGTGTCCAAACTTTTGGTCTGTACAGTATATAGTTTTTATCTTTGGCGGCTGTCCCACGCTAAAATATGCTTTTTTTTTTGCTAAACAAAGTTTTTGCATCATCATAATTTCTAATTTTCTGCCAACAGTCATGTGAAGGCTTGCTTTTTGTGGGATGAGTTGATGTTTTTATTGGTATCATTTTCAGGCACATACAGTGGGGAAAGTATGTTTGTGATACACTGCAGATTTTGCAAGTTTTCCCATCTATAAAGAATGGAGAAGTCTGTAATTTTATAGTAAGTACACGTCACCTGTGAGAGACAGAATCTTTAAAAATAAAATCCAGAAAATCACATTGCATGATTTTTACATAACTAATTTGCATTTTGTTGCATGAAATAAGTATTTGATACAATAGAAAAACAGAACTTAATATTTGGTACAGAAATCTTTGTTTGCAATTACAGAGGTCAGACGTTTCCTGTAGTTCTAGACCAAGTTTGCACACACTGCAGCAGGGATTTTGGCTCACTCATCCATACAAATCTTCTACTGCTCTTTCAGATTTTGGGTCTGTCACTGGGCAACACTGAGTTTCAGCTCCCTCCAAAGATTTTCTATTGGGTTTAGCTCTGGAGACTGGCTAGGCCTCTCCAGGACCTTGAAATTCCTTTTACGGAGCCACTCCTTAGTTGCCCTGGCTATGTGTTTGGGGTCATTGTCATGCTGGAAGACCCAGTCAAGCTACGACCCATTTTCAATGCTCTCACTAAGGGAGGAGGTTGTTGGCCAAAATCTCACGATACATGACCCCATCCATCCTCCCTTAAATATGGTGCAGTCGTCCTGTCTCCTTTGCAGAATAGCATCCCCAAAATATGATGTTTCCTCATCATACTTCAAGGTTGGGGCGGTGTTCTTGGGGTTTTATTCATCCTTCTTCTTCCTCCAAACATGGCCAGTGGATTTGATACCAAAAAGTTCTATTTTGGTCTCATCTGACCACCTGACCTTCTCCCATGTCTCCTCTGGATCATTCAGATAGTCATTGGTGAACTTCTAATGAGCCTGGACATGTGCTGGCGTGAGCAGGGGGACCTTTCATGCCCTGCAGGATTTTAATCCATGATGGCATAGTGTGTTACTAATGGTAATGTTTGAGTCTGTGGTCCCAGCTCTCTTCAGGTCATTAACCAGGTCCTCCCGTGTAGTTCTGGGCTGATTTCTGACCTTTCTTAGAATCATCCTTACCCCATGAGGCGAGATCCTGCATTGAGCCCCAGACCAAGGAAGATTGACAGTCATCTTTTGTTTCTTTCATTTTCTAATAATTGTGCCAACAGTTGTTGCCTTCTCAACAAGCTGCTTGCCTATTGTCCTGTAGCACATCCCAGCCTTGTACAGGTCTACCATTTTGTCCCTGTTGTCCTTAGACAGCACTTTGGTCTTCGCCATGTTGGAGATGTTGGAGTGTGTTTGATTGAGTGTGTGGACAAGTGTATTTTATTTAGGTAACAAGTTCAAACAGGTGCAATTAATACAGGTAATGAGTGCAGAGTATTAGGGCTTCTTAAAGAAAAACTAACAGATCTGTGAGAGCCAGAATTCTTGCTGGTTAGTAGGTGATCAAATTCTTACTTCATGCAATAAAATGCAATTTAATTATTTAAAAATCATTCAATGTGATTTTCTGGATTTTTTTTAGATTCTGTCTCATAGTTTAAGTGTACCTACGATAAAAATTATAGATCTTTCCATTTTTTGTAGGTGGGAATACTTGCAAAATCAGCAGTGTATCAAATACTTATTTTCGTCACTGTAACATTTTTTGATTGCTTTCTATTCCAATTTTCGGGAGGCAGATCGAACAAATACAAGCAATTCAAGAATTTTTTTATGCCATTCACTATATGGTAAAAGTAATAAGAGAACTTTATCTTTTGGGTCAGTAACCATTGCAGCGATACCACATTTATTTATGTTTTTGAATGTTTTGCTTCTTTTACACAATAAAAACTATTTTATAGAAAGAATAATTATTTTTGCATCACTATATTCTGAGAGCTATAACTCTTATTTCTCTGCTGAGGGAGCGGCATCACAGCTTGTTTTTGCGGGAAAAGATGATGTTTTCAGAGATACCATTTTTATTTACATTCGGCTTTTTGATCGCATTTTTTTCCATTTTTTTTTGGCGGCATGATGAAAAAGCATAGTTTTCTTGCCACGCTTTTTATTACATTTTTTTACTGAGTCTTCTGAAGGGGTTAAATAATGTAACTGTTTTATTGGTCTGGTCGTTCCAGTCGTGGCGATGCCAAATATGTGTACGTTTTTATTTTTTTTTTTACACAAATAAACCTATTTATTGGTTTAATATTTTTTTCAATTTTTTTGTTTATGTAACTTTTATTTTACTTTTTTACTTAGTCCCTCTATGGGACTTTTAATAGTCTGATCTCTGGTATGATGCATTGCAAAGCTCTGAGCATTGTCTAACAGGCTTGCTGTAGCTAGCTGAGCCGGAGGTTGTCATAACTCATAATGACTTGAGGTTCCCATGGCAACGACCAGGACTTCGCGATGACGCTGATCTGAAGGGAGGGGGAGCCCCCTTCCTCTCCCCGCCTTCTAAATGCTGAGATCGCTATCGATCACTTAAGCCGTGCTCCTGGCGGTGATCGTGTGGTTACTACTCCCGTGCCCGCAATATCACTATGACGTAAATTTACGGAACCCCTTCTCGATCATGATATACACTTCTGTGAAATGTCGCAAAAAGGTTTAATAGAACAAAAGAAACGATTGATTTAGTTGAGCTGTTAGGCGTCGGTCTGTTGCTGGATTTGAAATGGGTCCAGAGCCTTCTGTGGTCTCTCATATTGGTCCAGCCAGGGCTGATGCTGCTCAGCATTGTCATCAGCCCCAACGCTGGTCCACGAGATGTGCAGATTGTCTCCTGGGTATTTGTGCCTAGCAATGTTAAGCATAGGTTGTGGAGGGAGACAGGGCTTTTGGAGTCTAAGTCCAGGATTCGCCGCACTGAGCATGCCCGCGGATCGTGATTGGTGGTTTGGCACCCACCTGACCCGGTGACCTGGCACTGCCTGATTGGTCCACGGGTGGCGTCACCAATGGCGCGTCAGCAGTCCACCTGGCTGTATCGCGGACCCCGGGGTTGGTTGTGTTCCATTCAACCGCCCTCCTAACAGTATCAGAGTGCCAGGGTCATGCCGAACATGGCCAACAACCAGCAACTGCAGCATTACATACAGCAACTGGAGACCAGACTTAGGTCTCTGGAACAAGCTCCGGCCATTGATATCACTGCAGTTGCTACCCAGGCGGCTTCGCAAGCAGCCAATCTGGTTAACTCGGCTGCTATAAATGCTGCGACAGCTGCAACTGCCCCATTACCCGGTTTTGCTCTCCCAGAAAAATTTTCTGGGGACAGTAAATTTTGCAGGGGTTTTATTAATTTATGCTCCATTCACTTGGAGATGATGGAGGCACGGTTCCCCTCCGAAAGAGCCAAAGTGGGTTATGTCATCTCATTACTCTCCCACAGGGCTCTGGAGTGGGCTACTCCTCTATGGGAGTGGAAAGATCCGGTTGTAGCAAATGCGGGTCTTTTCCTCAAGACCCTAAAAAGTGTATTCCTAGGTCCTCAGGTAACGCAAGATATGGCTCTTAAGCTTCTTGCGTTGATCCAGGGTTCGGCCACCGCCAGCCACTATGCCATCCAGTTTAGAACCCTAGCGGCTGAACTGGATTGGTCTGAGCGGTCGCTTATCCCGGTGTTCTGGAAGGGTCTGGCTGGGCATATTAAAAATGCTCTATCTACCAGGGAGATTCCAACCTCCTTGGAGGAGTTAATCTCTCTTGCTAACTGAATTGATTTGCGTCATGCAGAACACAAATTAGAACTGGAGGTCCCCAGACCCCAGTGTCGGTTGGCACCGTCCTTCTCTAGACCCGTTTCCAAACCCGCGACTCCTGACTCGGAGCCTGAGGCCATGAATATATCCCGGATGGAGTCTAGTCCCTCTCGTTCCCGACCTGCACATCTCTTGGAGTATCCCGTCAATAAGGGTTCCAAGCAGTCGGGAAAACAAGTAGGTCTTACCACCGTTGGAGGAGGTGTGTTAGATTCGGGGGCTTCTTCCTCCAAATTATTATATAATGTGACATTGTCCTTTGGTACATCTCCAGTTATGCAAGGCAGGGGTGGACTCTGGTGCTGAGGGCAATTTTTTTATCATCTACATTTGCCCAGAGGCATGCCATCCGTTTAGAGTTACTGTCAAGACCAATGAACATTAGTGTTGTCAATGGTTCACTCCTGGACGCGCAAATCACCCATCAGTCGATTCCCCTTACCATGTCATTTCCTCAGGGCCACCAGGAAGTAATCTCATTTCTTATTATTCCTGGTGGATTAGACGAGGTGTTATTGGGTCTCCCCTGGCTACGTTGTCATACTCCATATACTGACTGGAATACGGGGAGAATTTCTTCCTGGAGTGAGAATTGTGCGTCTCAGTGTATGGTCACAGTCACCCGGAGGGTAGTCTCTGATCCCTCTACCGTTGTGGCTTCTGGTACAGATTCTTTGTCTGTTCCCAGGGCCCGGGTCTTGTCAGACTATGTCGAAAAGAAGTCTCAGGTAGAGAGGGTGGCTGCAGTGTCCTCTAACCAGGTTCCGTCGGGGAGGACGTTTGTTTCCCCTGATCTACCGAATATGGTGCTCTCCTGGGCTTATGCCCCTAAGATCGGAGCTCATCTGGGGGTCAAACATACCACTAAGTCCCTTCAACGGTCCTATTGGTGGCCCCGGTGGTGCCAGGACATCAAGGACTTTGTTCTCGCGTGTCCTGTCTGTGCGAGAGATAAATCTTTCTGCCAAAGTCCGGCTGGTCTTCCCCATCTGTCACCCGTGACGGACTCCACCCATAGAGAGTCGGTTGTCATTTCTCGTCGTCCTGCCCCCGTATTCTATCCGGGCGACAGAGTGTGGTTCACGGTTCGCAATACTAAAGTACGCGGGGAGTCTGCTAAGTTTGCTCCCCGCTTTAAAAAAGGGTACCCTGTACACTTGAGGGGTCACGGTTCTGTGACCCGGTGGACCACATTCATGCCCCCCTGCTCATGGAGGAAAATGAGCATCAAGTGGAGGGGGATAATGTTAGGCATCGGTCTGTTGCTGGATTTGATATGGGTCCAGAGCCTTCTGTGGTCTCCCATTTCAGTCCAGCCAGGGCTGATGCTGTTCAGAATCATCGTCAGCCCCAACGCCTAGCTGGTCCACAAGATGTACAGATTGTCTCCTGGGTATTTGTGCCTAGCAATGTTAAGCATAGGTTGCGAGGGAGACAGGGCTTTTGGAGTCTAAGTCCAGGATTCACCGCACTGAGCATGCCTGTGACCTGGAGGATCGTGATTGGTGGTTTGGCACCCACTTGACCCGGTGACCTGGCACCGCCTGATTGGTCCACGGGTGGCGTCACCAATGGCGCATCGGTGGGCAGGGCTTAGTCTTTAAAAGGCCCAAACATGGCGGCGCGCTCTGATCATTGAGCAGTGATGCTAATGTGTGGACGACTGTGTTCCACGTAGCTTCCATAGGCAGGTGTAGTGGAAATAGGCAGGCTAGTGGAAATAGGCAGGTAGCTCCGTCTTGCAGTCTGGCTCTGCCATAGGGGTCGTCTAACACCCCGAGCAGCCTGCAGACGCCCTGTCCATGGCTATCGCCTGCCAGCCACGTGGAGTGATACCCTGCAGTCCGGTAGCACGCCGGCTTTAGGCACGTGTACCCGTCGGCGTAGTCACACACGCATCCTAGCGCCACCATTGTAGTCCCTGTGCTGTAACAGGACTACAGATAGTTTTTCTCCGCCTATCTCTCGTGCTGCTAAAGAGATAGTGCGTATTGCTATACCCGTTCCAGTGTGCAGTAACACGGAAGGGTTTATCATTTAAGTTGGTTGCTTTCCTTTTCACCCGGAAAGTGTTCGGCAGCAGTCCACCAGGCTGCATCGCAGACCCCGGGGTCGGTTGCGTTCCATTATAATAAAGTTTTCTGCAACCGCCCTCCTAACAGGCTACGTTTCCACAATGAGTATGTCATTAGTTTTTGATTTTGTTAATTTTATACAGTATTTCAGCACCCATTAGCCAAATTGAGTTACTTGATTTTTTTCATTGAGTGTGTTTTTTGCATTATTTTTTATTACATTTATGACGCTGCAGTTTTTGTTGGTATGTTTTGTTTTAATAACCTACAATTAGATTGCACAACAGCAAATAGTAGCAAAATGGAACAAGTTTATTTGGTAAAATTAGACAGACAAAATCAACAATACAGAATCCAACAGGTGGTATACAGAAGGTGGGGCACTAGGATAATAATAGAATTTCATTACAGGTACAAATAAATATTAACCCCTTTCCAACCCTTGCCGTATTAGTACGCACATTTGCGTACCCCCGGTTCAGTGAGGGCTCCGGTGCTGAGCCCGCACTGAACCGAGCACATGTCAGCTGATTCTTACAGCTGACATGTGCCCGCAACAGCCGCGGGTGGAATCGCGATCCACCCGCGGCTGTTAACATGTTAAATGCCGCTGTCAATCTCCAACAGCGGCATTTAACGCGCGCTTCCGGGTTGCGCGTCATAAGCCCCGCCCACCGGCGACCCCGTCACGTGATCGCGGGTCACCGATGGGCGTGCATGACAACCCAGGGTCTGCAGCAGACGCCTGTGGTTGTCATGATCTTGTCGCTATGAGCGCCACCTAGTGGTCGGCGCTCATAGCACAGGACCATTTCTGCTATATGCAGGGGATCTGCTGGTCCCCTGTATGTAGCAGAGACGATCAGACAACTGCTGCTTCTAGTCTCCTATGGAGACTATTGAAGCCTGCAGTAAGTGAAAAAAAAATGTTTTTAAAAATATAAAAAAAATATAAAAGTTTAAATCACCCCCCTTTCACCCCATTCAAAATAAAATATAAAAAAAAAAAAAAAACACATACACATATTTGGTATCTCCGCGTTCAGAATCGCCCCATCAATATAAAAAAAGAATTAATCCGATCGGTAAACGGTGTAACGAGAAAAAAATTCTAAACCCCAGAATTACGTTTTTTGGTCACCGCAAAATTGCAATAAAATGCAATAACGGGCGATCAAAACATCGGATCTACCCCAAAATATTATCAATAAAAACGTCAGCCCGGCGCGCAAAATATAAGCCCTCACTCAGCCCCAGATCCTGAAAAATGGAGACGCTACAGGTCTCGGAAAATGGTGCTATTTTTTTTTTTTTTTTTTTACCAAATTTTAGAATTTTTTTTCACCACTTAAATATAAAATAACCTATACATGTTTGGTGTCTACGAACTCATAATGACCTGGAGAATAAGAATCGCAAGTCAGTTTTAGCATTCAGTGAACGTCGTAAAAAAAATAAATAAAAAACAACTGTGGTATTGCACTTTTTTTGCAATTTTACCGCACTTGGAATTTTTTTACCGTTTTCCCGTACACGATATGGTAAAACTAGTAATGGCATTGAAAAGTACAACTTGTCCCACAAAAAATAAGCCCTCACACGGCCATATTGTCCAAAAAATAAAGACGCTATGGCTCTGGGAACAAGGGGAGCAAAAAACGAAAAAGCAAAAACGACAAAACCCAAGGTTGCGAAGGGGTTAATACATGATTGGCCATATTATATAATGTTAAATAGAGTACCCATAGACATGAATATAATGATCACAAGGTAGGTAAGAAATATATCATGTGTCTTATGTTCATCCGTATTGAAAAGGGTGGTGTCAAGGGCTCAGAAGCAGTAAATAACAAAGTCCAAATATATATTAAGAAAGGCATCTCTACACATATAGTCCACTAAATGGTGGAGTAATATTGAACGGACTAAGATTTTTTCACATGGCAGTGAGGGAATATAATAAAGTGACGTGCATAAAAGGTGCAAGTGTGCAAGAATTGATAAATAAGAGATAAGAAATTCATGGGACTTGAGCAACCACTGTCAAAAATAGAGAAAAACTATCACCATATACAGTAATTGAGGAGGAACTGATGTAGTTAAATGAACATACTTACCACCAAAGTACTGGTACCTCACACCACATTTCCCGATGCACGTTTTGCCACTGCGGGCTTTAATGAGGGACATACCTTGCGATTAATATTTATTCGCACCCGTGATGAAATTCTATTTTTATCCTAGTGCCCCACCTTCTGTATACCACCTGTTGGATTCTGTATTGTTGATTTTGTCTGTCTAATTTTATCAAATAAAGTTGTTCTATTTTGCTACTATTTGCTGTTGTGCAATCTAATTGTAGGTTACTATAGTTTTGCGGCTGCACAGCCACTATATGCCGATCCTTATCTGTTGCTAATCTATGTTTTGTTTTAAACAAAGCTCCTCTGTTTTTGATACTTCTTGGTATTTGGCTTTAACAAACCTTTATTCATACAGTCATATGCAGATTACATGCAAATGTACTTCCGCAGCAGAATCGCACTAAACACGCAGATGTATTTTTTACCTACAGATGTTTCCTAATCAAATGTAATTCAATGGGGAAAATCTACATAAAACTGTGTGCAAATTTCAAAAATGCACCATAGGTCAGTTTACAAACTATAAAAAAAAACACAGTGAGCATGACATTTCTATAAATCCCAGCCACTTTGCTCGAGCTATAAAATGCAGTGTTTTTTTTTCTTCAAAAACTCAACAAAATATCATCATAGGAACTTAACCAAAGAGCACCTATCACCAGTCTGTGGCTACTCATTATATTTAACAGTGGGCAGCTTCAAACAGATTATTCTACTAAATATAACTTAATAAAAAAATATGCCCACAAGTGTCCCAGACTAAAGAATCTGCCACATCCTTCACTGTGCTGTCTCAAATTGCTAACGTAATTAAAGCAGTTACCAATCAATGACTGATCAACAAAGAATGTGGGAGCACCGGAGCTCTGAAAATTTCAAAGCATGATATCTCACAGCAACACCCAAGATTTCACACTTTCACAGTGAGGGGAGATTGGCATTAAAGACACTTGGAAGCAATTTTGTTAAAAAGTTATATTTGGTGGGGGCATGGCTGGACTGGGCATGTGAGTGTAGCGGGAGAGCTCCGGGGACATAGGCCTGCATAAGACTCCACTGGGCCCCTGCGATCCTGTACTCTGGCTATAAGAGCCTCGAAATATCCCCTGCATCTCCTGACACCAATCAGCAGCGTGATTACAGCTGGAGATACCAGTAGAAAGAAGTTCACACAGCAGGCAGAGAAAACCAAGATGGCGTCGATGTGACTTCGGCAAATACTAGGGCGGGAAAAGCAGTGGCTACTGCGGCTGTAAAGTTAGCCAGCTTTGCTAGGACCCCAGGAAAATGAGTTTGAAATGACAGCCCACAATGCCCATAGGGGAATCAAGGAATTTTGATGAACACAATCCTGCAGTTCTCCCAGCTTTACAACCCCAAGCAGGAGATGTCTCTTGCTAACAGCCCAGTACAGCAAAAAAATGAGCCTGCATTGAAAGATGTATTTGTTGCTGAAACACACTGCAGGTCAGCTATATCCTTTGTCACAATTAACAACCGGGGGGGGTCACGCTGATCCCACCACTGTTACCATTTTTTCACAGATGACAACAGAGAGATCACACAGATCTCACCGCTGCCACCAGTATGTCAAGTGAACGCAACTTTGTTTTTTCCAATCATCAGGAACAATTACGCAATAGGCTGATGAGTGATGGACGAGACCGTGGCTGCTTCCACTCCTAAGCCGGTTGTTGGGGAACTCAGAGTGAGTGCATAGTATATACACCTCTGATTCCAACGCATGGAATATATGTATATAACTCCCGTAAGTCAGCTCAGCAAAACCAAAAGAACTACTAGCTGCCACCACCGATCGTTTATACGGGCTAACTGGACACCCGTTACAGGTAGCATATGGCTTCAGGGGTGCGGTTTACAGAGGAAAAGGAACAGAGGTATTAAATTTTATATATTTCATCCAGAAACATAGGCAATGTTAGTGTTAAAATATACAAAATTAGAACAAAACAATGCTGTATATATAATTACATAACATAAAAAGGAATAACTAAAGAGAACAACTAAACCTAGTCACGGAAATGGCTCAGCTTAGCAGAGGGAAACACTCCAATTGGGAAAATGGACAGAACCCATAGTGACCATAGTGACTACTACTGCTTATTATTAGCTCAAAGTTACACCCACACACCTCCTGTTGATGACCTCACCTGGGGGCTGTTTGTGGGATGTTCTCGGCCCTTTAGAATTTTATGGGATCCCCAACTTACAGGATATCTTTGCCCCTTGAGGATCAAGGGAGTAGATATTGTTGTCATATTTTTTATCATAATTTTACCTTTACATAGGGATCAAACATGAGCTGGATAGCACCATTTATTGGCCTGTTATTAAGTTGGAGGGTTTAGAACGGCCTAACAGTGATGTGAGTGAATGCGTTCTGTTCTTCTCTTCACTATGATGCAGAAAATCTAAATCCAATGAATATTGGATTGATACAAACCCTAATATTTATTACTGACCACTGGAGACAAAAGCCTATGATCCAGCTTTGAAGAAAGGAAGAATTAACTCTAAAGGTGTTGGATTTCTTACTTCTCTGCTTCTCGAATATACAAATCCCAGTCTGGGTGGCTGTTTCCCACAATAGACATAGAATCATAGAATGGTACAGTTGGAAGGGACCTCCTGGGTCATCTGGTCCAACCCCCTGCTCAAAGCAGGATTCACTAGATCATCTCAGACAGATGTCTGTCCAGCCTCTGTGGTAACTCCCTAGTCACTACAGGAGGTCTCTGCTTCAAAGGAGCATGAGGTGATAGCTCTCTTTCTTTAACTTCCCCTGTTATAATTAATCTCAAATGTTCAATGTGAGGGTGGGGAGATATGTTCCCTCTCAATTAAAACCCAGATGGGCCTGCTGAAGAATGAATTTTCCTATGTGCGGCAAGGTCTGCAAAAAGTTTCTGAACATACTACAGCAGCAGAGGACAGAATCAGTGACCTCGAGGATAAAATCAGGCCACAGAGACCTCTCCTGAGACCCAGTTCGGTGAATTATTATTGGAAATGTCACTGATGGATTTATTGAGCTTTAAATATTCTAAAAGGCAGCAGTTCTCCTGTTATTCTAAATCTCAGGAAGCATTATTACGTATTCATTTTGTTTTAGGCTTGGAACAAATCCTGCCTTTTGTGGAATCAGGGAAGAATGTGCCAAGAGTTTTATCAGACCACTCGCCTCTATTGACATCCACATGTATTTTACCTAGACGTATAACATCTTTGTTTGAACTCAGCTTCACCTAACATTACGTGGGATGCCATGAAGGCGAGCTTAAGAGGGGTATTAATACAGGCTTTTAGTAGGTCTAAAGCCAAAGCAAAAAAGTTTGTGGAATTCCTCCAAGATCATGTTAAAACTATGGAGGAACAGTTTGTTTTACTGCAAGCAGTGGGGGTTTTGCTGATTTGCACAGAAGCCATAAAATCTGCATATGAATGAAAAAGCCAAAATTAAGTGCATATATTCTCAGCAGCGTTTTTTTGAGGAGGGGGAAAAAGCGGAGCACCTGCTAGCCGTGATTGCAAATGCTCAAGTGGGGTGAATCTTTATAGAGGCATTAAGGGGTAGATCCAAGCTATTTTTTTAAAAAAAGAACACATTTTGTTGTATTTGTTTGAGATTGATCTCCCCAGATTGTCGGAGGCTGACCAAAATTACTTAAATAGTCCTCTCCAACTTGAAGAGCTGCAACTTGCAGTGGCCTCTATGGCTAATAATAAGTCTCCAGGCTCAGACAGGCTTCCTACAGAGGTTTTATAAGAATTTTGGGAATATACTGTAACCGCAATTATTACGCACATTTCAAGAGGCTGTTAAGGGGGGGCATTGCCTAGCTCAATGCAACAGGCAGTAATAGTAGTTATACTTAAACCGAGTAAGGACCCACTGACTATTATCCTTGTATTCTTGTAGAATACAGACATAAAGATCATAGCAAAACTACTAGCCATCAGACTCAACGAGGTTATTTCTAGTGCGGTGTATACTGACCAGTCAGATTTTATGCCTGCTAGATCCACAGTTGTTAACATTCGCTGATTACACCTTAATCTTCAGCTACCAGTGGAGAATGCAGGGGATAGGGTCATATGTTCATTGGATGCGATCAAAGTGTTTGACTCTTTGGAATGGGAGCTCCTGTGGGCAGTACTAGAAAAGCTTGGTATGGGTCTCATTTTCACCTCGTGGATACATTTGCTGTATGGGAGGTCAATAGCTAGATTATGGGTTAAAGGGCAGCTTTCCTCCCATTTGGACTGGGTATGGGCACCAGACAGGGTTGCCCACTGTCTCCCCTGCTCTTTGCACTAGTCATTGAACCTCTTGCTGCAATCATTAGGAATAAGGTATTGAGGGTATTCATAGAGGAACTGTAGCAGAGAAAGTGGCGCTTTATGCTGATGATGCATTATTGTTTTTTGGAGAAGCCTCTACTACCCTACTCATGGTGATGGAGACTATTGATAGATTTAGGAGATATTTTGGCTTAATGATTAAATGGAGTAAATCAGTCCTTCTTCCATTTAATAATGGTGACAATGTTCCTTTTTATGCTAATTCTGGATTACGATTAGTCTTTAAGTTTAAATATTTGGGTATTAACATAACGACGCAAATAAACGACTATGAAATATTAACTATAACCTCAATTCTTTAAAATGTAAACATAAAATGGGAGCTCTGTCTAAATTACCATTGTCAGTGGTGGGTCTCACTAATTTAGTTAAAATGATATGGATGCCTCAACTGCTATACGTTTTACACAATTTTCCTGCTTGGATACCCTAGAGATACTTTCTTTGAATTAATCGCCTGTTCAGGGAAATAATCTGGGGCAAACAAACTCGAAGAATTAGGCTGGAAATACTTCAAAGAGACAAAGGTGATGGAGACTTGGCAGTTCCAAATCTGTGGGTTTATTTTATGGTAGCCCAACTCAAACATATTAGAGGATGGGACGATCTTGGAGGTGTGGAGCACCATTTTAAGTCATCTAGGCTATAACATTAGAGGCTCATAGGTTTAGGGTTTCGTTGGGTTCATTTGCAATGTTATTTCTCATTCATCTGCTATGGTGGAAGGTTAGAGAATTGCAAGGTCTTCAAGGAGTCACTCAGTTTACCTCACTTTGGGAAACTCATTGGCTTTCTAATATTTATCAACTAGAAGGGTTTGGGAAAGGAACTTGAGAGGGATTCACAGACTGCCCCATGTTTTGTTAAGCGACCTGAACAAGGAATTTTCTCAATTACAAACTGAGTTTGTGACACCTACTCCTGAATTGTATAAATACCTTCAGTTGAGACATGCATATCAGGCAGAGGTACTTACCCTGGAGGGCCATATAGCTAAGAATATGATAATACACAGAATGGCTATTTTGCATAACTCTAGTGGTCTGATCTCAATAATTTACAGTACTCTATTAGTTCTGGTGTTGGCAAAGTCTCCATCAGATTTCAAAATAAAATGAAAAATTTCAATAGGCTTTATAAAAGATGGTCAATGGCAAGAAATTCTTGACCCCACAACTGTCCCTGAGTGAATCTTATAGATCATCCCAGCTATATGTATTACATCAAGTATACAAAACACCTCAATTCCCTCGGATCTGCTGCTGGATACTTACTAGTGTTGAGCCACCCCCGTAGTGTTCGGGTTCGGTTCGGTTCGTCGAACACCGGGATGTTCGAGGAACTGTTCGTCGAACTGTTCGTCGAACACCTTAGAACACCGTCGAACACCGTTAAAACCAATGGCAGGCAAACAAAAACACATAGAAACACATAGAAAACACCTGCAAAGGTGTCCAAAAGCTGACAAACTGCTCAGAAGACACTCTCTTTAAAAAAGCCGGCCGGCAAATTCAGCAGCGGCATACACCGGTACCCGACAATTTACACAAGAAGGAATAGAGCATCACACATAGATTAGATAGATAGAAACATGTCAGTCACACATATAAGAAGCACAGTGACAGTGTTGGTTACTGCACTTGTCATTGAGTGTAAAGGATTTATTAAAAAAAATATTAGTGTTTTCATGCACCGTCTCTTTAAAAAAGCCGGCCGGCAATTCAGCATCTGTACCCGACAATTTAGAACAGAAAGAATAGAGCTTCACACATAGATTAGATAGATAGAAACATGTCAGTCACATATATAATAAGTACAGTGATAGTGTTGCTTACTGTACTTGTCATTTAGTGTAAAGGATTTATTTAAAAAAATAATAGTGTTTTCATGCACTGTCTCTTTAAAAAAGCCGGCCGACAATTCAGCAGCGGTACCCGACAATTTAGAACAGAAAGATAGAGCATCACACATAGATTAGATAGATAGAAACATGTCAGTCACATATATATGAAGTACAGTGATAGTGTTGGTTACTGTACTTGTCATTTAGTATTAAAATAAAGGATTTATTATTAAAAAAATTGGCGTGGGGTTCCCCTTAATTTTAGGCTCCAGCGGAGGTTAAGCAGACGGCTGGGGCAGATGTTTGAAGCCTGGGAAGGGGGTAATACCCACGGAGCTTCCCAGGCTACTAATATCAGCCCCCAGCTGAATACATAGCCATTACTAGCTATTAAAATGGGGGACCCCCCAAAAAAAATGACGTGGGGTCCCCCCTAATTTAATAGCTAGCAAAGGCTAGGCAGACAGCTGGGGGCTGATATTAATAGCCCAGGAAGGGAGCCATGAATATTGGCCCCCTCCCAGGCTAGAAACACCAGCCGTCAGCCGCCCCAGAAATGGCGCATTCATAGGATGCGCCAATTCTGGCACTTAGCCTCGCTCTTCCACGCTGCCCTGGTGCGGTGGCAGGGGGTAATAGGGTTGGGGTTGATGTCAGCTTATAATGCCAGCTGACATCAAGCCCAGGTTAGTAATGGAGAGGCGTCTATAAGACACCCCCATTACTAACCCCATAGTCAAAGTTAAAAAAAACACAAACACCCAGAATAAAGTCCTTTAATTGAAATAAAGACACAATCCTTTATTGTTCTAAATTAAACCATACTTACCATCACGCCCATTCCAGCTGAAGCCAACGATCTCCTGCAATAAAAGAAAAATAATAAAGCAACCTCATCCTTACCTTTCCATGGTTCCCACGACAGCTTCAGCTCTGCTACATCGAGATGACAGGCTGGACCGCAGCAGAACGCTGCCATCCAGCCTGTCATCCCGCAGACACTGAGAAGCGCAGGCTTGCTTGCGCTGCTCAGCGTCTCTCTGTGACGACATCCAGATGAGCCGAGTTCATGTCCAATGAACTCGGCTCACCTCATGCACGTCACTGACAGCGTGGGAAAATTCTCACGCTGAAGCGCTGATTGCAGGAGAATTTTCCCACGCTGTCAGTGACGTGCAGGAGGTGAGCTGAGTTCATTGGACATGAGCTCACCTCATGCACATCACTGACAGCGTGGGAGAATTCTCCTGCACTCAGCACTTCAGCGTGAGAATTTTCCCACGCTGTCAGTGACATGCATGAGGTGAGCCGAGTTCATTGGACATGACCTCGGCTCATCTGGATGCCGTCACAGCGAGACAGTGAGGAGCGCAAGCATGCCTGCGCTTCTCAGTGTCTGCGGGATGACAGACTGGATGGCAGCGTTCTGCTGCGGTCCAGCCAGTCATCTCGATGTAGCAGAGCTGAAGCTGTCGTGGGAACCATGGAAAGGTAAGGATGAGGTTGGTTTATTATTTTTCTTTTATTGCAGGAGATCGTTGGCTTCAGCTGGAATGGGTGTGATGGTAAGTATGGTTTAATTTAGAACAATAAAGAATTGTGTCTTTATTTCAATTAAAGGACTTTATTCTGGGTGTTGTGTTTTTTTTAAATACTTTACTAGAAATTCATGGCGGTCATGTCTAATACTGGCGTGACCCCATGAATTTTGGGCTTGGGGCCAGCTGATAATACCAAGCTGGCCCTAACCCCTTTATTACCCAGTGAGCCACCGCACCAGGGCCCTGGATGAGTTGGGTACAGCGCCAGAAGATGGCGCTTCTTTGAACGCGCCATTTTCCGGGGTGGCTGCGGACTGCAATTTGTAGCGGGGGGGGCCCAGAAAGCTTGGGCCTCCCTGCGCTGCAGATTCCAGCCCCCAGCTGCCTAGTTGTACCTGGCTGGACACAAAAATAGGGCGAAGCCCCACGTGCTTTTTTTTTAATTATTTCATGAAATTCATGAAATAATTAAGAAAAAAAGGCCTTCCCTATATTGTTGTGTCCGGCCAGGTACAAATAGGCAGCTGGTGGTTGGGGGCAGCCCGTTCCTGCCTGCTGTACCTGGCTGGACACAAATATAGTGCGAAGCCCCACTTCAATTTTTTTAAATTATTTCAGGAAATTCATGAAATAATTAAAAAAAAATTGACGTGGGGCTTCGCACTATATTTGTGTCCAGCCAGGTACAGCAGGCAGGAACGGGCTGCCCCCAACCACCAGCTGCCTATTTGTACCTGGCCGGACACAACAATATAGGGAAGCCCTTATTTTCTTAATTATTTCATGAAATAATTTAAAGAAAATTGACGTGGGGCTTCGCCCTGTTTTTGTGTCCAGCCAGGTACAACTAGGCAGCTGGGGGCTGGAATCTGCAGCGCAGGGAGGCCCAAGCTTTCTGGGCCACCCCCGCTGCAAATTGCAGTCCGCAGCCACCCCGGAAAATGGCGCGTTCATAGAAGCGCCATCTTCTGGCGCTGTACCCAACTCATCCAGGGCCCTGATGCGGTGGCTCACTGGGTAATAAAGGGGTTAGGGCCAGCTTGGCATTATCAGCTGGCCCTAAGCCCGAAATTCAAGGGGGCACGCCAATATTAGACATGACCACCATGAATTTCTAGTAAAGTATTTAAAAAAAACACAACACCCAGAAAAAAGTCCTTTAATTGAAATAAACACACAATTCTTTATTGTTCTAAATTAAACCATACTTACCATCACGCCCATTCCAGCTGAAGCCAACGATCTCCTGAAATAAAAGAAAAATAATAAAGCAACATCATCCTTACCTTTCCATGGTTCCCATGACAGCTTCAGCTCTGCTACATCGAGATGACAGGCTGGACCGCAGCAGAACGCTGCCATCCAGCCTGTCATCCCGCAGACACTGAGAAGCGCAGGCTTGCTTGCACTCCACAGTGTCTCTCTGTGAGGGCATCCAGATGAGCCGAGTTAATGTCCAATGAACTCGGCTCACCTCATGCACGTCACTGACAGCGTGGGAAAATTCTCCTGCACTCAGCGCTTCAGCATGGGAGAATTCTCACACTGAAGCGCTGAGTGCAGGAGAATTCTCCCACGCTGTCAGTGACGTGCAGGAGGTGAGCTGAGTTCATTGGACATGAGCTCACCTTATGCACGTCACTGACAGCGTGGGAAAATTCTCCTGCACTCAGCGCTTCAGCGGGAGAATTCTCACGCTGAAGCGCTGAGTGCAGGAGAATTCTCCCACGCTGTCAGTGACGTGCAGGAGGTGAGCTGAGTTCATTGGACATGAGCTCACCTTATGCACGTCACTGACAGCGTGGGAGAATTCTCCTGCACTCACCGCTTCAGCTTGAGAATTTTCCCACGCTGTCAGTGACGTGCATGAGGTGAGCCGAGTTCACTGGACATGAACTCGGCTCATCTGGATGTCGTCACAGAGAGACGCTGAGCAGCGCAAGCAAGCCTGCGCTTCTCAGTGTCTGCGGGATGAGAGGCTGGATGGCAGCGTTCTGCTGCGGTCCAGCCTGTCATCTCGATGTAGCAGAGCTGAAGCTGTCGTGGGAACCATGGAAAGGTAAGGATGAGGTTGCTTTATTATTTTTCTTTTATTGCAGGAGATCGTTGGCTTCAGCTGGAATGGGCGTGACGGTAAGTATGGTTTAATTTAGAACAATAAAGGATTGTGTCTTTATTTCAATTAAAGGACTTTATTCTGGGTGTTTGTGTTTTTTTTAACTTTGACTATGGGGTTAGTAATGGGGGTGTCTTATAGACGCCTCTCCATTACTAACCTGGGCATGATGTCAGCTGGCATTATAAGCTGACATCAACCCCAACCCTATTACCCCCTGCCACCGCACCAGGGCAGCGTGGAAGAGCGAGGCTAAGTGCCAGAATTGGCGCATCCTATGAATGCGCCATTTCTGGGGCGGCTGACGGCTGGTGTTTCTAGCCTGGGAGGGTGCCAATATTCATGGCTCCCTTCCTGGGCTATTAATATCAGCCCCCAGCTGTCTGCCTAGCCTTTGCTAGCTATTAAATTAGGGGGGACCCCACGTCATTTTTTTTGGGGGGTCCCCCATTTTAATAGCTAGTAAAGGCTATGTATTCAGCTGGGGGCTGATATTAGTAGCCTGGGAAGCTCCGTGGGTATTACCCCCTTCCCAGGCTTCAAACATCTGCCCCAGCCGTCTGCTTAACCTCCGCTAGAGCCTAAAATTAAGGGGAACCCCACGCCAATTTTTTTAATAATAAATCCTTTATTTTAATACTAAATGACAAGTACAGTAACCAACACTATCACTGTACTTCATATATATGTGACTGACATGTTTCTATCTATCTAATCTATGTGTGAAGCTCTATTCTGTCTGTTATAAATTGTCGGGTACCGCTGCTGAATTGCCGGCCGGCTTTTTTAAAGAGACGGTGCATGAAAACACTATTATTTTTTTTGATAAATCCTTTACGCTAAATGACAAGTACAGTAAGCAACACTGTCACTGTACTTCGTATATATGTGGCTGACATGTTTCTATCTATCTAATCTATGTATGATGCTCTATTCTGTCTGTTATAAATTGTCGGGTACCGCTGCTGAATTGCCGGCCGGCTTTTTTAAAGAGACAGTGCATGAAAACACTATTATTTTTTTAAATAAATCCTTTACACTAAATGACAAGTACAGTAATCAACACTGTCACTGCACTTCTTATATATGTGACTGACATGTTTCTATCTATCTAATCTATGTGTGATTCTCTATTCCTTCTATTCTAAATTGTCGGGTACCGCTGCTGAATTGCCGGCCGGCTTTTTTAAAGAGACGGTGCATGAAAACACTATTATTTTTTTTGATAAATCCTTTACGCTAAATGACAAGTACAGTAAGCAGCACTTTCACTGTACTTCGTATATATGTGGCTGACATGTTTATATCTATCTAATCTATGTGTGAAGCTCTATTCTTTCGGTTCTAAATTGTCGGGTACCGGTGTATGCCGCTGCTGAATTGCCGGCTTTTCGTGTTTCACTGTGAGCACAGTTCCCATCGATTTGGGCAATCACTGTAATGCCACAACCACCATGGCTGTGGCATTACAGTGAGTGGCAGACAATCCCTGCATGATTGGTGCTCTAAATAGCACCAGACATGCAGGACACGCTTTTGGTGCACGAACAGTTATCGAACATAACCTCGAACAGCCGAATTTTTTGCAAATCGTTCGGGTTCGTCGAACAACTCGAACACCGCCCAAAACAGCTCGAATTTGAGATTGGCGAACCGTTCTAGTCGAACACCGCTCATCTCTAATACTTACCTCAATTTGTTCCGTTCTGCTGCCGACACAGCCAATTTCCTTGCACCGCCAGAGGGCATTACTGCACATTGGTGAACTGGAAAAAGTTTTTCTTTTTAGAACATCTCAATTACTATTTGACATAGGACTCCGGCCAAATCCTATTTGCACTAGATGTAAAATAAATCCTGCAAACTTACTACACATGATGTGGTCCTGTCCTAATCTGGAACCTTTCTGGAAAGAGGTGTTGTAATTTATTTATCGGGTTTAATCAATTCACATAGTCCTTATTTCTTTTGTGTGTTGAGTACTTGACTACTGATGAATATGGTAAGACGGATTTGACCCAATATTTTGTTCATGGCCAGGAAATGCATAGCTCAATATTGCATAATGGATCAGGTCCCTACAATTCCTGAGTTTATAAATAGTACATCAATTCCAGATGCATTACATAACTTGCAAAATTTTCATTAAAAAACATTTGATTTAAAAAAAAAGTTATATTTGGTAAAATTATCTGCCTGTTGCTGCCGGAAGTTTTCATTTAACCTGCAGGGCAGGGGTTAACTTCTTTCTAGATTCACAAAAAAAAATACATTTTCTATAAAGTCCATTTGTGATAATATAGCACGTGAACAGGAGTTGTCCGGATGGGACATCCCTTTTAAAGAATTATTCCCATCTGAGCAAGTCATCACGTATCCACAATTAACTTACTGATTGTGGGGGCCAACAACCAAGACAATTTTCAATCCCAAGAACGAGCTCTGAAAAGCTTCATGGGAAAGAAGAGGTGGTCGCGTATTTCTTCCTATTCATTGTCTGTGAAACTGCCGGAGATAGCCAAGTCCTGTTTTCGGGATTGGTGCAATTTCTAGTGGTGGATAGGTGATAGATAGCTAGATCATATGTGTTTTACCTAGATTTAGGTAGAATAAGTTGGGAAACCAAGGAAATAGGTGGGATGTGAGGCAAGCAAGGGGGAAGGGGAGGAGTGAATATAATGAGGGTGGAGAGGGGGGTGGGGATAGTACAGTTAGATCGTTAGAGAAGAATAGGATGCTAAATAACCCCAAAGTTTTATCTTGCATGCTGACCAACGCAAGAAGCCTGACCAATAAGGCGGATGAGCTGCGGGCGCTTATATCGGAGGAGAGGTATGACATCGTAGGTATAACAGAGACTTGGCTAGACGATAGCTACGACTGGGCGGTAAATTTATTAGATTATAATTTATTTAGAAGGGACCGGAAACAGGGGAAAGGCGGAGGAGTCTGCTTATATGTAAAGTCATGTCTAAAACCCAGACTAAGGGAAGATATAGGAGAGGGAGAAGAGGGGGTCGAGTCCATGTGGGTAGAGATAGAGGGGGCAAAAATTAATAATAAAATATTACTGGGGGTCTGCTATAAGCCACCAAATATAACAGAGGAGAATGAGAATCTGCTATTAGGACAAATAGACAAAGTAGCAAAACATAATGAAGTGATTGTAATGGGGGATTTCAACTACCCGGATACTGACTGGGAAACAGAAACCTGTAGATCTCAGAAAGGAAAAAGGTTCTTGACAAATATTAAGGATAATTATCTCTCCCAACTAGTGCAGGAACCAACGAGAGGGAAGGCCGTGTAGGACTTAATATTGACTAATAGGCCTGATAGAATAACTGAGGTACAGATAGGGGGGCACCTAGGTAATAGCGATCATAATATTATCGACTTCAAAATGCCCTTCAGTAGGGTTATCAATAAGGGAACAACAAAAACATTAAACTTTAGGAGGGCGAAGTTTGATCAGCTGATAGAAAACCTTCAACTTATTGACTGGGACAAAGTACTTAATCAAAGGAATACGAATAGTAAATGGGAAACCTTCAAAAGAATTCTGAATACTCAGTGCGAGAGGTATATACCGTATGGGAATAAAAGGGCCAGAAATAAGAGGAAACCAATATGGTTGAACAAGAACGTAAAAGGGGCGTTAAATAGCAAAAAAGAGGCATTCAAGAGATTAAAACAGGAAAACAGTAAGGAGGCACTAATGTGTTACAAGGAAAAAACGAGAACCTGTAAAAAACAAATAAAAATAGTGAAGGAGGAAACAGAGAAATGTATTGCTAGGGAAAGTAGATCAAATCCCAAACTGTTCTTTACGTATATAAATAGTAAAAGGATTAAATCGGATAATATTGGACCGATAAAAAGTGAGGAAGGCAAAATCATAGAGAAAGATGAGGATAAAGCTAATCTATTAAATCATTTTTTTTCGACAACTTTCACAAAGGAAATAGAACTAACAGGAGAAATGAGAAGTGACAAGCTTAATCCTCCACTAAGTATGACTAATCTAACCCAAGTTGAGGTACAGAAACGCCTCAGTAACATTAAAATAAACAAATCACCAGGACCTGATGGCATACACCCACGGGTACTAAGGGAACTAAGTAATGTGATAGACAGACCGTTATATCTTATATTTAAGGACTCTGTTGAGACTGGGTCTGTACCACTTGATTGGCGACAGGCGAATGTAGTGCCAATATTCAAAAAGGGAGCAAAAAGTGACGCCGGAAACTATCGGCCGGTGAGTCTGACGTCCGTTGTGGGCAAAATTTTTGAAAGCTTCATTAAAGAGGCAATTACGGAGCATCTTGATGCTAATAATCTTTTAATCCCGAACCAACATGGATTCATGAGGAATCGCTCCTGCCAAACAAACCTGATTGACTTCTACGAGGAGGTTAGCTCTCGATTAGATCAGGGGGAACCAGTGGATGTCGTGTATCTTGACTTCTCAAAAGCGTTCGATAGCGTGCCACATAATAGGTTGGTATACAAAATGAGAATGATGGGGCTGGGGGAAAATGTCTGCAAGTGGGTAGCTAACTGGCTAAAGGATAGAAGGCAGAAGGTGGTTATAAATGGAATATTCTCAGATTGGGTAAGCGTCACTAGTGGGGTACCACAGGGGTCTGTACTAGGCCCAATGTTATTTAATATCTTTATTAACGACATAGTCAACGGGATAAATAGTAAAATATCAATATTTGCAGATGACACAAAGTTATGTAAAACAATTAATACAAAAGAGGACAGTGCAGACCTACAGAGGGATTTGGATAAGCTGGGTAGGTGGAGCATTAAATGGCAAATGAGGTTTAACGAGGAGAAATGTAAGGTCATACATATGGGAAGGAAAAATGGAAGTCACCAGTACTCACTGAATGGGAAATCATTGGGGAATTCAGAGATGGAGAAGGACTTGGGCATCTTGATTGATAGCAAACTAAATTGGAGTGCCCAAAGTCAGGCCGCTGCTGTAAGGGCAAACAGGGTAATGGGATGTATCAGAAGAGGTATAGCTGCAAAGGATGAGAACATTGTTCTTCCACTGTACAAAGCACTGGTCAGACCACACTTGGAATACTGTGCTCAGTTATGGGCCCCAATATATAGAAAGGATATAAATGAGCTTGAAAAGGTACAAAGGAGGGCAACAAAATTAATAAAGGGAATGGAGGGACTGCAATACCCAGAGAGGTTGGCAAAACTAGGACTATTCAGCCTGGAAAAGAGAAGGTTGAGGGGGGACATAATAAATGTGTACAAATATGTTAGGGGACAGTATAGAGATCTTGCCCGGGATTTGTTCAAAAGGAGGGATATTACGGTAACAAGAGGGCATTCACTAAGACTGGAAGAGAAAAGGTTTCAGCACCAGCATAGGAAGGGGTTCTTTACAGTAAGAGCAGTGAGAATATGGAATTCACTGAGTGAGGAGACAGTAATGTCAGTTTCACTAAACCAGTTCAAGCGGGGACTGGATGCATTTCTAGATACCACGCAGATTTCAGCGTATACTTAAAAATAAAATAGTAGGTTGATACAGGGATTTATTCTGACTGCTGGTTTCAGAGTCGGGAGGGAATTTTTCCTCAGGTGAAGATTGGCCAAATCATTTGGGGTTTTTGCCCTCCTCTGGATCAACTTTAGCAATTACAGAACTAACAGGTCGAACTTGATGGACGCAAGTCTTTATTCGGCTTTACAAACTATATTCTGTGAACAAAAATGCCAAGATGCCAATAGACTTTATTGCCAAAAATAGTCATAAAGTGGTACTATCAACATACTGTATGTTTGGCCTGGACATGTTAATATGCTACAGCCCTAGCAGTATTGCAAAGGGCATTCTTTAGTATAACTACAGTCATCATTTTCACTATACAAAACATTTTTTAACTGCACTTAATGACAGATGTAGACAATTGTGCAGGCAAACAGACAATGATATTGTTAATAACCTCTTTAGTACAATACAATTTCACATTTCTGACCATAGATCCTTTGGGACATTAAAAATGTTAGATTTTGTGCCAACCTTTTTTTTTATAGTAATACATGATAACTATGTCTGTTAGTGTAATACAATTCATATAAAATTAGATTATGAGAAATAGTAAGGTAATATAAATCGAAAACACTATCCCAACCCTTGCCGTCCTCACAAATCCAAAATTGTATGTGCCTCAGTAAATAATAGTAAAACATATAGCATCATGGCAGGTGACATTCATTTGTAAATGATAAACCTAATAATGTGTTAACTGATCTCTCTAGACCCCAAAATCAATTGAGGGTTGGACATACAGTACAGACCAAAAGTTTGGACACACCTTCTCATTTTAAGATTTTTCTGTATTTTCATGACTATGAAAATTGTACATTCACACTGAAGGCATCAAAACTATGAATTAACATATGTGGAATTATATACTTAACAAAAAAGTGTGAAACAACCGAAAATATGTCTTATATTCTAGGTTCTTCAAAGTAGCCACCTTTTGCAGCGGCGGCCCCATGTAGCCGCATACCACGTGTGGCGTCACAATACATTCCCCAAAATTGACTTTCCCTTTATCTTTATTTGACTGCCTGGGGCCACGGACCGGGTCGCTGCCACCGTGACATCCACAGCACCGACCGGCCCGGCTACCGAGTACCCCACGGCCCGAGGGGGCGCGTCATCCACAGCTCAAGAAAGCTGCCTTGAACAGACTTGATACAAGCCACTCCATCTGGCAGATTCCAGATATACCCCGACCATCACCCTTTAACTCCTGTACAGGGATCTGGTCTTACAACGGGATCCTGTGGATTGCTTCTATGAAAGGGCTGCCAGCTGGAGGAGAGAACCAAAGGCAGGAAGAGTCACCAAGCAGGGTCAAAGCCAAGAGGTCACGTCAGGAACATACTTGAAAGACAAAAGAATGGTCAATATTCATGCCTAGGTCAGAAAACAGTAGAAATCAGGAAACCAGGAGAAGTAAGGGCAAGAGCACAAGTCAGGTAAGCAAAACGAATTGACTGGCAGAGGAAATCAGAGACACAGGGGCCTAATTAGCAGACAGCCCCATCCAAGGCTCTCAGAAATGACTACTCAAAACCAGACAATTAATTCCATAGTTAGTGGCACTAAAAGTTCCCAGGAATTAAACAGGACCGATGCTATCATGCATAACTCGCAACAAAGGTGCCGCACCACCTAGAAGCCGAAGCAGGGAGGGACAGTAATAGGTACAATTACTACAGTTGAGAACATCATTCAGTACAGGGACACCACTATGCAAAAACTGATTATTTTGACCCTAGAATATTTATAATAAGTTATTGTACATGGATAATATATTATAAGGAAACCAACACTGTTTTAAAGTGTATTAAATTTAGCAAGAATGCTATTTTAATGTATTTAAATGTAACTTTTTTTATATATATCTCACCTCAGCACCTGCTTTTTCTTTTGCATTTTTCTATTATTTTCATCCATGTACTGTGACATCATTGTATTTTTCCTGGTGTATTACATCGCTATATGCATCATTGCTGCACTGTGACATCCCCGTGAATGACAAGTATTCCTTAGAGTCTCTTTATACGTTACAAGAATGCAAATGATTTGACTAATTATGATCTTTGATCTGAAGCGTCGCAGTGTGTAAACATTTCAAAACGACTGGTTCAGGCATAGCAATCTCAAGTCTTCTGACATGTTAACCCTTTCGCAACCTTGGGATTTTTCGTTTTTGCATTTTCGTTTTTTGCTCCCCTTGTTCCCAGAGCCATAGCGTTTTTATTTTTTGGTCAATATGGCCATGTGAGGGCTTATTTTTTGTGGCACGAGTTGTACTTTTCAATGCCATTACTAGTTTTACCTTATCGTGTACGGGAAAACGGAAAAAAAATTCCAAGTGCGGTAAAATTGCAAAAAAAGTGCAATACCACAGTTGTTTTTTATTTATTTTTTTACCACGTTCACTGAATGCTAAAACTGACCTGCCATTCTTATTCTCCAGGTCATTACGAGTTCGTAGACACCAAACATGTATAGGTTCTTTTTTATTTAAGTGGTGAAAAAAAATTCCAAAATTTGGTAAAAAAAAAAAAAAAAAATAGCGCCATTTTCTAAGACTCGTAGCGTCACCATTTTTCGTGATCTGGGGCTGGGTGAGGGCTTATTTTTTGCGTGCCGGGCTGATGTTTTTATTGATAACATTTTGGGGTAGATCCGATGTTTTGCATTTTATTGCAATTTTGCGGTGACCAAAAAACTTAATTCTGGCATTTAGAATTTTTTTCTCGTTACATCGTTTACCGATCGGATTAATTCTTTTTTTATTTTGATAGATCGGGCGATTCTGATCGCGGCGATACCAAATATGTCTATGTAGGTTTTTTTTTTAATTATTTTATTTTGAATGGGGCGAAAGGGGGGTGATTTAAACTTTTATTTTTTTTATATTTTTAAAAACTTTTTTTTTCCACTTTTTGCATGCTTCTATAATCTCCATAGGAGACTAGAAGCAGCAGCTGTCCGATCGCCTCTGCTACATACAGGGGATCAGCAGATCCCCTGTATGCAGCAGAAATGCTCCTGTGCTATGAGTGCCGACCACTAGGTGGCGCTCATAGCGACCAGCTCATGACAACCGCAGGCGTCTGCTGCAGACCCTGGGTTGTCATGCCCACACATTGGCGACCCGCGATCACGTGACGGGGGTCACCAATGGGCGGGGCATAGGACGCGCTTCCCGGAAGTTCGCGTTAAATGCCGCTGTTGGAGATTGACAGCGGCATTTAACATGTTAACAGCCGCGGGTGGATCGCGATTCCACCCGCGGCTGTTGCGGGCACATGTCAGCTGTAATAATTAGCTGACATGTGCTCGGTTCAGTGTGGGCTCACCGCCGGAGCCTTGACTGAATCGGGGGATTACAGCCTGTGCATACTAATACGTCACAGTCTGTAAAGGGGTTAATATGATAAAATTACTGGTCATAATAAAAAAAATCAGGACTGCCAAACAATAGAAAAAATACCTGTATGTAGAACATCCCAACCCAATATTCCATATTTTCTTTGGACTTCAATATACAATCACACCTCTCCTTCATGAAAAAAGGATATGGTATGATTCACCCTGGAGAATCGTGCATATCATCACAATGATGTAACCCTTGTAACGAGGTGGCACGGGGTGGTAGTCGTGGGCGAGTCTACTGAGCAACCATCAGCGAGCACCCCGGTACCTCGCACATGAACAAACGGATAGAGTCAGTGCTTTTAAATAAAACCAACTTTACTGACAGATTGCAGTGTACAGACAGGTGCAGCAGATTTTCTCAGGCCCAGGTCTTATGCAGGGACAATAAGCCGTTTCTCTACCTTCCGACTCAGTTTATCACAGCAGGCAGACTTTCACCTTCAGCACACCCTCTGTCCTGGTTGCCGCTTGTCCTAGGGAAGCTGTGCTACTCGGATAAGGCTCCTATCCCTTGTCCACAGTCCCTGTTCTCTCTCGCTGTGCTACTCGGATATAGATATATATGTACATCCCTTTTCCACAGCCTCTGTTCGGTCCTCAGCTCCTGCTGAGGGCTGTCGGCACTCTCTCTCCCGCGCACCTTCTAACCCTGGCCTGGGTCTATGGCTGCCGGACTCTGCTTAGTGCCTAGTCTCTGTCCTCAGATCCGCACCTTCTAACCCTGGCTCAGGTCTCTGGCAGCCGGACTCTCTGGCACTCACATGGACCCTTGATGTCTCGTGTACTGGTCTCTTCTCTGAGTGCATTTACACCATCACTGGTCCTTACTCATGGGCTTACGGCCCCACTGCTTCGACCTGTCCTCGGTCCCGACCTGTCACGAGCAGGTCCTCACTCGTGGGCTTACGGCCCCCACTGCCTCGACTCCTTCTTTGCGGGGACACCCCCGTCTTCACACAAGCTCCCTTTCTCTGGAGCTCTTCTCTGACACCTTGTCCTGGCCATGGCCGCCCGGACACTGCCCCTTGACTTCCTGTCTCCTGTCTCTAAGGTCACTGCCTCTGCTCCTCCCTGCTACGCTCCTCCCCCGGCCAGCTCTGCCATGCTGCTGTAACTAGGCAACTACTGCACTGTACAATACAGGGAGAACACATAAAAGCATCAACATTACATTAGACATTACACTCACACAGGGACAACTACTGCTGCACGTGGGAATAATAACAGAGAAAAGTCCTTCTTAAAGGGGTGGTGGCGTCCATCCCCTTACACCCTCATCCCTGTGTAAAAGTATCACAGTTCTATATACACCCTGTGATATAATTGGATTTTACACATCTGCACTGTATATTTACCCTCTGCTGTAAAATCACTGCATCGGTAGCCAGATCTGTATCTGGATATGTAACCAGACTTTACAATACAAACTGCATATATTTTGAAATAGATCTGCTTGTGTACTTAGTTTAAAAATCCACGTGTAGTGCCCCAAAGTTGTATGTGCCTTTAAGATGTAGCAGAGCCAGCAGCTACCTCATTATGTGTGCACAATGTTTATAGTTCCCTTTGCAGATAATGTACAGTACAGACCAAAAGTTTGGACACACCTTCTCACTTAAAGATTTTTCTGTATTTTCATGAATATGAAAATTTTACATTCACACTGAAGGCATCAAAACTATGAATTAACACATGTGGAATTATATACTTAACAAAAAAGTGTGAAACAACTGAAAATATGTCTTATATTCTAGGTTCTTCAAAGTAGCCACCTTTTGCTTTGATGACTGCTTTGCACACTCTTGGCATTCTCTTGATGAGCTTCAAGAGGTAGCCACCGGAAATGGTCTTCCAACAATCTTGGAGGAGTTCCTAGAGATGCTTAGCACTTGTTGGCCCTTTTGCCTTCACTCTGCACTCCAGCTCAACCCCAAACCATCTCGATTGGGTTCAGGTCTGGTGACTGTGGAGGCCAGGTCATCTGGCGTAGCACCCCATCACTCTCCTTCTTGGTCAAATAGCCCTTACACAGCCTGGAGGTGTGTTTGGGGTCATTGTCCTGTTGAAAAATAAATGATGGTCCAACTAAACGCAAACCGGATGGAATAGCATGCCGCTGCAAGATGCTGTGGTAGCCATGCTGTTTCAGTATGCCTTCAATTTTGAATAAATCCCCAACAGTGTCACCAGCAAAGCACCCCCACACCATCACACCTCCTCCTCCATGCTTCACGGTGGGAACCAGGCGTCGCACAAAGACACGGTGGTTGGAACCAAAGATCTCAAATTTGGACTCATCAGACCAAAGCACAGATTTCCACTGGTCTAATGTCCATTCCTTGTGTTCTTTAGCCCAAACAAGTCTCTTCTGCTTGTTGCTGTCCTTAGCAGTGGTTTCCTAACAGCTATTTTACTATGAAGGCCTGCTGCACAAAGTCTCCTCTTAACAGTTGTTGTAGAGATGAGTCTGCTGCTAGAACTCTGTGTGGCATTGACCTGGTCTCTAATCTGAGCTGCTGTTAACCTGCGATTTCTGAGGCTGGTGACTCGGATAAACTTATCCTCATAAGCAGAGGTGACTCTTGGTCTTCCTTTCCTGGGGCGGTCCTCATGTGAGCCAGTTTCTTTGTAGCACTTGATGGTTTTTGCAACTGCACTTGGGGACACTTTCAAAGTTTTCCCAATTTTTCGGACTGACTGACCTTCATCTCTTAAAGTAATGATGGCCACTCATTTTTCTTTACTTAGCTGCTTTTTTCTTGCCATAATACAAATTCTAACAGTCTATTCAGTAGGACTATCAGCTGTTTATCCACCTGACTTCTGCACAACACAACTGATGGTCCCAACCCCATTTATAAGGCAAGAAATCCCACTTATTAAACATGACAGGGCACACCTGTGAAGTGGAAACCATTTCCAGTGACTACCTCTTGAAGTTCATCAAGAGAATGCCAAGAGTGTGCAAAGCAGTCATCAAAGCAAAAGGTGGCTACTTTGAAGAACCTAGGATATAAGACATATTTTCAGTTGTTTCACACTTTTTTGTTAAGTATATAATTCCACATGTGATAATTCATAGTTTTGATGCCTTCAGTGTGAATGTACAATTTTCATAGTCATGAAAATACAGAAAAATCTTTAAATGAGAAGGAGTGTCCAAACTTTTGGTCTGTACTGTACATGAGGATCCAGTACATAGAAGTGGGTTATATATGCATAACGTGATGTACTTATTGTGTTCTGCTGTCAGATTACTAAGAGTTAATGAATTAGCCTGCTTTCCATATATGCCAATAAGGTCACATGGTTATACATCTTGACCAAGGTCCTGAGCTTAGTTCAGTGTAGTGATGGGTAAAATGCGATTTTTTGGTGAGCCGGCTCTTTTGGCTCCGAAAATGGCTCTTCATTTCCTATTACCTTTGGCTTTAAATTTGAAGCCAAATTCTGGTATGTTTTAACCCGTGATTGTATACCTTTTAGTAAAAATCTACACATGTGCCAATTTATGACATAAAACAGAATAGTTTCCAGAATAACCAGATTTTATATTATTTGCTGTAAAAACTTTAACAAACACAAAATGAACATGCAAAATACCAACAAGATACTAATTATCAGTGCCACATTTTAAAGCTACCTTCACACTTGGCGAGTTCGCTGTGGGCTGTCTGCTGCAAACAGTCTGCAGAAAAACTGCAGTGTCAAATGTCGCATCTGCATCCAGGCGGATTTAGATAAGGAATTTGCTGCGGAATTCACCCGTCCAATGACTGCAATGAATTTCGCATATCGGATATTCTGCACATATTGACATGCTGCTGAAGCCAATTTCACACCTCATGTCAGATTCTGAATTTTTCCATGAAGTGAGAATGTGTTTTGGATAAAAACCATTGCCACTGTTGGCTTCTGTAAATGCCATGGAATTTCCACGCTGATGATCTGCATGGAAACTCCGCTGCAAATCCACAAAGTGTGAAGGCAGCCTAAAATTGTCTTTAGGGCCCATTGGATAGATAAACTAAGTGCCATAGCTTGGATGGACTGATTCAGTTTATTTCTTCTGTTATTATCTGTTTTGGAAAAGACTGTTTTTTTGGCGTCCCATCAAGGACCAATGTCTTTTGCCATCACTAATATAATGTCATTAAAGGGGTTGGATCACATGGGCATTAGTGCCATTAATTGAAGAGAACTTTTTAAAATACGTATATTCTCCATATACTTATTTTAAAAATTCTGCTTCAATCCTGCTGGTATTCCATAAAAACCTATGTAACTGTTTACATGGGTTTTCATGGAAGTTGTCCTGTGCCGGAGCCCTATTCAGCAAAAGACACACAGGATGCGACCATGTTGTCGGCCAGCGCTCGCTGACTGACCGCATGGACCATGCAGCACCCGAGCCTGCGATCCAGTGATGCTCAATCCAGCGATGGTATGTTTGCAGAGGAGATCCTTATCTGCCCTGCCCATATGCATCGCTGGATCATTTGTTCTCTTCCATTCAAGTGAATGAGAGAGAATAAGGGACGCACATTTACATCCGCTGTTTCTCCCTCGCTCAGCGAGGATTTACAAGCTGGCGGTAAATAACTATAATCAGGCTAAATCCAGATGTCAGTATTCCTTTAATAAAGTGCCTGACTGCCTGACTGCTGCTTGCTTGTCACAGATTGGAGGGGGGCGGGGCTGTGAGTCAGTGCTATGTGCGGCAGCAGGAGGAGCAGGCATTCTCAGTCTCCTGGATAAGATCAGAGTGACTACTGCCGGGAGGGGAGGGGCGGGGCCAGAGGGGAAGGAGGGGCAGGGCCAGAGGGGAGGGAGGGTGGGTGGGGCAGGGCCAGAGGGGAGGGAGGGTGGGTGGGGCGGGGCCAGAGGGGAGGGAGGGTGGGTGGGGCCGAGGGAGGGGCGGGGTGGGGCCAGAGGGTGGGGTGGGGCCAGAGGGGAGGGAGGGGCAGGGCCAGAGGGGAGGGAGGGGCGGGGCCAGAGGGGACTGACTGTGGAATGTGAACTGGCAAAGAGCCGTTTAAATTTCAATTGGCTCCCTGCCAGGAGCCGACTCATATGATTCACTATAAAGAGCCGGCTCTTAGAGCCGGCTCGTTCAGGAGCTACCCATCACTAGTTCAGTGTGCTCAGGGAGAAGGAGAGAGGAGGAGACACTGTGTGGTGTCTGGTCCTGCCTGTGATAAGCTGAGGAACAGGTATGGAAGCCCATATATCTGCTGTATGAGAGACCACAGTCACAGCTGCAATCAGCTGTGTGATAAGGACTGTGCAGATAAGCAGAAGCTAGGACTCAGAAGTCACTGCACCGTTTGTGTATCTGCATTATCATACTGGAAAGTAACTGTCTTGCTGCATTGAAAGAGAAACTCCGCTGAATCATCTGTCTGGATTTACCTCTGTTTGCTCTAAGTAAAGTTTATCAATAACCTATTGGTCTCTCTGTTTTTCTGGACTATCGGGTGCACAAAATATCATCACACGAGGAAACAGAAGTTAATACAGTGCACCCAGGCGTCACAAACTACATTTTCTTTTACTTTTATCCCTGCCTTAGTGAAGTGATAACACTAGCACCCCACACGGTGTGTGACCTATGGCAGGGTAGTGCATCACTGGCATTACACATGTAAGAATGGCTGTATAATCTCTTTGCATTCAGATAGATTCCATTCCTTTCCAGCCTGCTGTCACTCCCTGGCCTATCTTTCTCTTCTTTCTTCCTAAAGGGAATCTGTTAGTAGGATTAATCCCCCTAAGCCATCTATAAGGACTTGTAGGTCATAGGAAGATCAATACAATAATACCTATCTTGATATCTGATGTCTTATTCCAGAAGAATCCACATTTTTCATAATATGTAAATGAGCTGTTAAAATCTTTGGGCCGGACATAGATCTCCCTGAGAATCTGCCTCCAGAGCTTAATTTAAATGAAAGGGGGAGTTACCAGTGTGTGACATGTAATGACAGATGGTCTGTTCCTCTCCATGTCTCAGACTTATGACACTCCCTTTCATTTAAAATAAGCTCTGGAAGCAGATTCTTAGGTAGATATTAACAGCTCATTTATTTATTAAGAAAAACATGCAATTCTTTAGAATAAGGTATCAGACCGCAGATATCAAAGTATCATTTTATTCAGCTTCCTATACAGGGTGGGCCATTTATATGGATACACCTAAATTAAATGGGAATGGTTGGTGATATCAACTTCCTGTTTGTGGCACATTAGTATATGGGAGGGAGAAAACTTTTCCAGATGGGTGGTGACCATGGCGGCCATTTTGAAGTCGGCCATTTTGGATCCAACTTTATTTTTTTCAATGGGATGAGGGTCATGTGACACATCAAACTTATTGAGAATTTCATAAGAAACACAATGGTGTGCTTGGTTTTAACGTAACTTTATTCTTTCATGAGATTTTTACAAGCTTATGACCACTTATAAAATGTGTTCAAAGTGCTGCCCATTGTGTTGGATTGTCAATGCAACCCTCTTCTCCCACTCTTGACACACTGATAGCAACACCGCAGAAGAAATGCTAGCACAGGCTTGCCAAGTATTTAAAGGGCTTGGATACGGCTTCAAAGAAGGCAATTCATTTTTATTATAATTTAATAATTACAGAAAATAGGAAATAGTGTGATATTGCATACACTTTTGCATAGTATAAATCACAAAGGTAAAGTACTTACACAGCACACTATACAGGAAAAACTTCACCAGGAGCAACATACATCATCTGTCCGGGAAACATCAGCTGTGAGAAGCAAAACAGCGAAAACAGAGAAAAGTCCTGAGATGAATCCACACTTCGACGTCAGGGCATCCCCTTTTAGTCCACAGGTCAACAGGCTTCTGTCTTAGCTGAAAACTTCACTAGCTTATATCTTATTTGAAAACAAATACTTGCGGAACCAAATGTTACACAAATTCTGACAGGTTCTATTTGTTCAATATACACTGCTCAAAAAAATAAAGGGAACACTTAAACAACACAATGTAACTCCAAGTCAATAACACTTCTGTGAAATCTACCTGTCAAGTTATGAAACAACACTGATTGTGAATCAATTTCTTCTGCAGTTGTGTAAATGGAACAGACAACTGGTAGAAACGATCGGCAATTAGCAAGATACCCCCTATAAAGAGTGGCTCTGCAGGTGGTGAACACAGACCATTTCTCTGTTCTCATCCGTTTTGCCTGTTGTTTTAGTCACTTTTTCATTTTGCCATTGCTCTCACCCCTAGAGGTACAGTAGCATGAGGCGGTGTCTACAGTACAACCCACAAAAGTTTATCAGGTAGTGCAGTTCATCCAGTATGGCACATCAGTGCGAGCTGTGGCAAGAAGGGTAGCTGTGTCTGTCAGCACAGTGTCCAGAGCATGGAGCAGATACCAGGAGATGTGGAAGGAGCCATAGGAGGGCAACAACCCAGCAGCAGGACCGTTACCTCCTTCTTTGTGCAAGGAGGAACAGGAGGAGCACTGCCAGAGCCCTGCAAAATGACCTCCAGCAGGCCACAAATGTGCATGTGTTTGCACAAACGGTTAGAAACCGACTCCATGAGGGTGGTATGAGTGCCCGACATCCACAGATGGGGGTTGTGCTCACAGCCCAACACCGTGCAGGACACTTGGCATTTGCCACAGAACACCAGGATTGGCAAAGTCGCCACTGCCGCCCTGTGCTCTTCACAAATGAAAGCAGGTTCACACTGAGCACATGTGACAGACGTGACAGAGTCTGGAGATGCCGTGGAGAGTGATCTGCTGCCTGAAACATCCTTCAGCATGACTGGTTTGGCAGTGGGTCAGTAATGGTGTGGGGTGGCATTTCTTTGGAGGATCGCACAGCCCTCCATGTGCTCGCCAGAGGTAGCCTGACTGCCATTAGGTACCAAGATGAGATCCTCAGATCACTTGTGAGACCATATGCTGGTGCAGTTGGCCCTGGGTTCCTCGTAATGCAGGACAATGCCAGACCTCATGTGGCTGGAGTGTGTCAGCAGTTCCTGCAAAATGAAGGCATTGAAGCTATGGACTGGCCCGCCCGTTCCCCAGACCTGAATCCGATTGAGCACATCTGGGACCTCATGTCTCACTCCATCCACCAACGTCACATTGCTCCACAGGTTGTCCAGGAGTTGGCGGATGCTTTAGGCCAGGTCTGGGAGGAGATCCCACAGGAGACCATCCGCAACCTCATCAGGAGCATGCCCAGGCATTGTAGGGAGGTCATACAGACATGTGGAGGCCACACACAATACTGAGCCTCATTTTGACTTGTTTTAAAGACATTACATCAAAGTTGGATCAGCCTGTAGTGTGTTTTTCCACTTTAATTTTGGGGGTGACTCCAAATCCAGGCCTCCATTGGTTAATACATTTGATTTCCATTGATGATTTTTGTGTGATTTTGTTGTCAGCACATTCAACTTTGTACAGAACAAAGTATTTAATTAGAATATTTCATTCATTCAGATCTAGGATGTGTTATTTGAGTGTTCCTTTTATTTTTTTGAGCAGTGTAGTATCTTTCTTCTGAGTGGCCAGCTCTTCAGAAGTCAATTAACACTGAACAAATATATCAAATATATCACCGGAGATGAAACATGCCAAATGCTCCTGGTACCAGATGTTTTACCATTCTATACACACAGCATATTCTCACCAAATATTGCTAAGGAATATAAACATGCATCGTTCTCACTAAACATTGATAAAAGAGCTATGTGGTACTGGGTGATACTATAAACTAAACATTGATAATGGAGCTATACAGTCCAGGTGTTGGGAAAATTACAGAAAGTACAAGGCTAACATGCTGAACTGTTACTGTGAAAAATCTAAAAGGGTTCTTTAAAAACAGGCTACCAATATGGATTCCTGATGGCCATTAACATCTTAGCACTACCGTTATGGGGAATTTTAACTCTTCAGACATTCAATAGGACATAGAATTTTCTGGTTGTACTAAAAGCTACAAGTTCTTATCCACAGTTCAGGACAATTACCTCTCTCAGTTGGTAGATGTACCAACCAGGGAATATAATCTGCTGGATCTGGTGCTGTCAAATAGACCAGATCAAATTTCAGATCTACAGATCGGGGAGCATATGTGAAGAAGTGACCATAATATTGTAAGTTTCAATGTATTTTTTAATCAAACATTCAAAAGGGAAATCCAAAAACCTGGAACTTTAGGAAAGCTGATTTCAACAAATGAAGAGAATCGTGTAGACTGGGATCATGTCATGGTAACTGGGGATACCGAACATAAATGGGTCATGTTTAAAGAAATACTACAACCCCTGGCGAAAATTATGGAATCACCGGGCTCGGAGGATGTTCATTCAGTTGTTTAATGTTGTTGAAAAATAGCAGATTACAGACATGGCACAAAACGAAAGTCATTTCAAATGGCAACTTTATGGCTTTAAGAAACACTAAAAGAAATCAAGAAAAAAAATGTGGTACTCAGCAAGGGTAATTTTTTTCAGACCAAGCAGAGGGAAAAAATTATGGAATCACTCGATTCTGAGGAAAAAATTATGGAATCACCCTGAAAATTTTCATTTCCTAAACTAAAACCTGCATCAAATTAGATCTGCTCGTTAGTCTGCATCTAAAAAGGAGTGATCATACCTTGTAGAGCTGTTGCACCAAGTGGACTGACATGAGTCATGGCTTCAAGAGGAGAGATGTCAATTGAAACAAAGGAGAGGATTATCAAACTCTTAAAAGAAGGTAATTCATCACGCAATGTTGCAAAAGATGTTGGTTGTTCACAGTCAGCTGTGTCTAAAATGTGGACCAAATACAAACAACATGGGAAGGTTGTCAAAGGCAAACATACTGGTAGACCAAGGAAGACATCAAAGCGTCAAGACCGGAAACTTAAAGCAATATGTCTCCAAAACCGGAAATGCACAATAAAACAAATGAGGAACAAATGGGAGGAAACTGGAGTCAATGTCTGTGACCGAACTGTAAGAAACCGCCTAAAGGAAATTGGATTTACATACAGAAAAGCTAAACAAAAGCCATCATTAACACCTAAACAGAAAAAAACAAGGTTACAATGGGCTAAGGAAAAGCAATCTTGGACTGTGGATGACTGGATGAAAGTCATTTTCAGTGATGAATCGCGAATCTGCATTGGGCAAGGTGATGATGCTGGAACTTTTGTTTGGTGCCATTCCAATGAGATTTATAAAGATGACTGCATGAAGAGAACATGCAAATTTCCACAGTCATTGATGATATGGGGCTGCATGTCAGGTAAAGGCACTGGGGAGATAAATGCCAAAGTTTACATTGATATTTTGGACAGTTTTCTTATCCCATCAATTGAAAGGATGTTTGGGGATGATGACATCATTTTTAAAGATGATAATGCATCCTGACATGGAGCAAAAACTGTGAAAACATTCCTTGAAAGAAGACACATAAGGTCACTGTCATGGCCTGCAATTCAATCCAATTCAAAATCTTTGGTGGAAGTTAAAGAAAATGGTCCATGACAAGGCTCCAACCTGCAAAGCTGATCTGTCAACAGCAATCAGAGAAAGTTGGAGCCAGATTGATGAAGAGTACTGTTTGTCACTCATTAAGTCCAAGCCTCAGAGACTGCAAGCTGTTATTAAAGTCAGAGGTGGTGCAACAAAATACTAGTGAAGAATTGGAGTGTTCTTTTGTGTGTTTGTTTTTCATGATTCCATAATTTTTTCCTCAGAATTGAGTGATTCCATAATTTTTTCCCTCCGCTTGGTCTGGAAAAAATTACTCTTACTGAGTACCACATTTTTTTTCTTGATTTCTTTTAGTGTTTCTTAAAGCCATAAAGTTGCCATTTGAAATGACTTTAGTGATGTCTGTGATCTGCTTTTTTTCAACATTAAACAACTGAATGGACATCCTCCAAGCCCGGTGATTCCATAATTTTTGCCAGGGGTTGTACTAGAATCCTGTCGAAAACTTATACCTTCTATTAAAAAAATATAAAGGAATAAAAAGAAACCATTATGCATAAATAAGACAGTATAAAGCTTAATAAGGCAAAAACAAAGAGCATTCAAAATCTTGAAGGCCGAGAATACAGAAATAGCAGTTCAGGAGTATAAAAAAATAAGAAATGTAAAAAAGAAGTCAAAGCTAGCAAAGTTATCTACAAAGAAACAAATTGCCAGTGACATTGAAATAAATCCCAAAAAAAGATATAAATACACCAATGCCAAAAATATAAAAACATTAGGTATGGTATTGGCCCCTTCAAAGATGATAACAACAAGATAATTATAGAGGACGAAGAAAAGGCAGAGATATTAACTTTTCATCCATGTTCACCAATGAACTGTCTGTTCCAGGGATGATTCAACAAGGCAAAAATCAAAGTTCACAACCTGATATAACTGATATAACTAATTTAGTACAAAAAGAAGTATACCTGCATCTGAGCAAATTAAACATTTACAAATCCCCGGGCCAGATGGCATTCATCCACGGATACTGAGGGAATTGAGCTCAGTAATTGACAGACCGCTGTATCTCATATTCTTAGGTGCTCTTGCAACAGGTTTGGTAACACAGGATTGGAGGATGGTTGATGTGGTAACGATATTTAAGAAAGCTAAAAAGGTGGATCCAGGAAACTACCGTCTGGTAAGTCTGACATCAGTAGTGTGCAAAGTTTTTGAGGGCATCATAATAGATGACCTGCAGAGTTTTATCGCAGAGAATAATATAATAAATGATAATCAGCACGGATTCATGAAAAATAGGTCGTGTTTAACCAACATGCTGGGTCTGTATGAGGAGGTAAGTGCAAATCTGGATGTTGGTATTGCGGCTGATTTGATTTATCCAGATTTTGCAAAGGCATTTGATACTGTACCACATAACAGCCTTATGCTGAAGCTACAGAAGAAAGGACTGGGGGAACTATATGCAGATGGGTAAGGAATTGGCTAAATGACAGCAAACAAAGAGTCGTCATAAATGGTACGTTCTCTAAATGGGATATAGTCAGCAGTGGGGAACGCAGGGATCTGTGCTAGGACCAATTCTTTTTAACTTCTTTATTAATGATCTTGGGCATGGGATTGAGAGTAAAGTGTCAGTCTTTGCTGATGACACCAAACTATGTAGGATATTAAAATATGATCTTGACATTACGATATTACAGAACGATCTGGATAAGATGACTGAATGGGCAAACACTTGGCAGATGAGGTTTAATGTAAATAAATGTAGAGTAAAGCACCTAGGACGGAGTAATCCTATTGCTGCATATACATTAAATGGGAGTATACTCCGGACTACAGAAGAGGAGAAAGACTTGGGCATTCTGATTACAAGTAAGTCAAGCAGAAGCCGCAAAAGAAAACAAGATTTTAGGATGTACAGTACAGACCAAAACTTTGGACACACCTTCTCATTTAAAGATTTTCTGTATTTTCATGACTTTCAAAATTGTACATTCACACTGAAGGCATCAAAACTATGAATTAACACATGGGGAATTATATATTTAACAAAAAAGTGTGAAACAACTGAAAATATGTCTTATATTCTAGGTTCTTCAAAGTAGCCACCTTTTGCTTTGATGACTGCTTTGCACACTCTTGGCATTCTCTTAATGAGCTTCAAGAGGTAGTCACCGGAAATGGTCTTCCAACAATCTTGAAGGAGTTCCCAGAGATGCTTAGCACTTGCTGGCCCTTTTGACTTCACTCTGCGGTCCGGCTCACCCCAAACCATCTCGATTGGGTTCAGGTCTGGTGACTGTGGAGGTCAGGTCATCAGGCGTAGCACCCCATCACTCTCCTTCTTGGTCAAATAGCCCTTTGTCCTGTTGAAAAAAAAAATGATGGTCCAACTAACCGCAAACCGGATGGAATAGCATGCCGCTGCAAGATGCTGTGGTAGCCATGCTGGTTCAGTATGTCTTAAATTTTGAATAAATCCCCAACAGTGTCACCAGCAAAGCACCCCCACACCATCACACCTCCTCCTCCATGCTTCACGGTGGGAACCAGGCATGTAGAGTCCATCAATTCACCTTTTCTGCATCGCACAAAGACACAGTGGTTGGAACCAAAGATCTCAAATTTGGACTCATCAGACCAAAGCACAGATTTCCACTGGTCTAATGTCCATTCCTTGTGTTCTTTAGCCCAAACAAGTCTCTTCTGCTTGTTGCCTGTCCTTAGCAGTGGTTTCCTAGCAGCTATTTTACCATGAGGGCCTGCTGCACAAAGTCTCCTCTTAACAGTTGTTGAAGAGATGAGTCTGCTGCTAGAACTCTGTGTGGCATTGACCTGGTCTCTAGTCAGAGCTGTTATTAACCTGCGATTTCTGAAGCTGGTGACTCGGGTAAACTTATCCTCAGAAGCAGAGGTGACTCTTGGTCTTCCTTTCCTGGGGCGGCCCTCATGTGAGCCAGTTTCTTTGTAGCGCTTAATGGTTTTTGCAACTACACTTGGGACACTTTCAAAGTTTTCCCAATTTTTCGCACTGACTGACCTTCATTTCTTAAAGTAATGATGGCCACTCGTTTTTCTTTACTTAGCTGCTTTTTTCTTGCCATAATACAAATTCTAACAGTCTATTCAGTATATCAGCTGTGTATCCACCAGACTTCTGCACAACACAACTGATGGTCCCAACCCCATTTATAAGGCAAGAAATCACACTTATTAAACCTGACAGGGTACACCTGTGAATTGAAAACCATTTCCGGTGACTACCTCTTGAAGCTCATTAAGAGAATGCCAAGAGTGTGCAAAGCAGTCATCAAAGCAAAAGGTGGCTACTTTGAAGAACCTAGAATATAACACATATTTTCAGTTATTTCACACTTTTTTGTAAAGTATATAATTCCACATGTGTTAATTCATAGTTTTGATGCCTTCAGTGTGATTGTACAATTTTCATGGTCATAAAAATACAGAAAAATCTTTAAATGAGAAGGTGTGTCCAAACTTTTGGTCTGTACTGTATAAAAAGAGAGATAAAATCCCGCGATCCCAAGGTACTGTTACCCATTTATAATCACTGGTGAGGCCACATCTAGAATATGGGATCTAGTTTTGGGCTCCACATTTTAAAAAGGATATTCAGAAGGTAGAGTCAGTTCAAAGGCGGGCAGCTAGATTATTACAGGGGATGGTAGGCCTCTCATACTGTATGATGAGAGGTTGAAAAAGTTGGGCTTGTTTAGCTTAGAAAAAAGATGCCTCAGAGGAGATCTCATTTACATGTATAAATATGTGTGTGGTCAGTATAAAGGACTGTCACAGGACTTATTCCTTCCAAAGAACATACTAAGGACCATGGGGCACTAATTACGGGTGGGAGAAAGGCCATTCCGGCACCTAAACAGGAAAGGGTTCTTTACAGTCAGAGCAGTCAGACTGTGGAATGCCGACCGCAAGAGGTAGTAATGGCAGATACTATAACAGCATTTATAGAAGGGGTGGATGATTTCCTTGATACACATAACATTGTGGGTTATAGTTAAACTAATGACAGGATGTACGATTGGAGGAGGAAGGTTGATCTTGATGGACCTAGGTCTTTTTTCAACCTACTATGTAACTATACAACTCTGTAACATGGCCTTAAGGAGTTTTATGAAATCAACAGGCAGAAAGAAATGGTGTCATACAAATCAGCAGCTAGAGGAACCCTTACCGGTGACATCAACAGAGTATATTCACTTATCCTCCCTCTTTTTGATAACTCCTGTCAGCTCAATAAAAGCAGCATGTATCGCCCAGCAACTAAAGCTCCTCTACATGGTCAGGCACAGCCAGGTACACAAGACACATTGCTGGAACCAATACAAGTTTATTTCAACACAGTAACATTATTTAACATCACATCCAATTGTGGAAGTGCTTAATTGTCCATTATCTGTTGATTAAGCAGCACTTTTGGATATCTCTGCTAATGATATTTTATTCTAAAAATGTCTGAATAACCCGACAGAATATTGGAAATCTGCTTTAAATAATGTTTAAAAGCTATGACTCATTCCAAACTTTTCTGCATTAGTTTTAGTTATTTCTGGTAAAAGCTTTTGTAAAAGCATGGTCCCATGAAGGATAGATTAATATGTTGGACAAAATATAATCAGACTATAATAACAGCAGGGTAAAAGTTCACCCTTTTCCTTTTGTCTTAAGATTGATAGCAGAGACGAATATCTCAGCTAACAATGGAGAGTAACTGTCTTCAAAAATGCAAACTTTCCTCAACTTTTATAAAATGTACAGTAAGACATCAAAGGGATTTATTATCTCATCCCTGCATACATTATAACAATAATAATTAATTTTCCCTTCAATCAGCAGATTCAGAGATATGCGGCCACGTTCCAGCCAACTCAGTGAGCAGTCTATATTCAGTGCAAGTATAGTTAGATCTGATGACTGTGAAAAAAGATGAAACACTACGTGAAGATATTTTCATGTGCTGTGCAGTAACAATTAAAAGCTGTGAATTATTTAACATAGCAAGTTCTAGAACGTTTGGGCCAAGTGTACAGGTTGCAGAATTTTTTGGTGCGGATTCCGCATAACAAATGTGCAGTACATTACAAATTGGATTTTCAATAACACATTCACATATTGCAGAACAAAAGGCAAATAACTCATCAGCAGCACATTATCATTGCAGATTTCACCATTTTCAATTCTTAGTATGGCTGTGTGCCCACGATGCGTTTTTAATGCTTTTCCGCAGCGTTTTTGCAGCGGCGGAAACGCATTAAAAATGCATGGTAGAAGGGCAGCAATGTTCCCCAATGATGATCCGCATGTGCTGTGCCCATGCTGCGGAAATTTCCGCTGCGGATTATCATTGCGGAAAAAAACGCAGCACAACGAATTATTTTGCGGAAGCGCTGCGTTTTCGCCGCCATTGACTTGCATTAGAACGCACCAATTCCGCAAGACTGCATCTGTACTTGCGTAATTGGCGCGTTCTAATGTGCGGTTGGTACCCGAGTGTGGAGAAGAGGAGGCTCTCCTCCACACCCAGGTACCATAGAAACTGTAAAAAAAAGAATAAAATAAAAAATAAAGATTATATTCACCTTCTGGCGGCCCGCGCTGCGCTCCTTCTCCTTTGCTGGCACATCACGTTGGACTGTAGGACCTGCGGTAACGTCACAGTCATGTGACGGTAGTTCCTTCAGTACAGGTCATCGTGATATCCCGGCAGCCAGGAACGAGCGCAGCAGCACACCCCGGGCCATCGGAAGGTAAGTGTAGGTTTATTTATTTTTTTTAACCATTCTAAAGGTCACACTATATAAATCCATGTTGTTTGCATGGATTTATATAGTGTGACCTAGTTGTCAAGCACTTTCCAAGTGATGCTAAAATCGCCTGGAAAGCGCTTGTCAATCAGCATGCGGAAATGCAAGTGAAGATCCGCTTCACTTCCGCATGTCCCTGGCATGAAAAACGCATGTACAATCCGCATGTGTTTTTTTCTGCCAGGGAGATGCAGAAACGCTCAGGAAAAAATCCTGAGCATTTCTGCATTGTGGGCACATAGCCTAATGGAGTAGAGCGAAATCTGCAACCAAATCTGCAAATAAAACATGCAAATTCTATCTGCAGGATTTTTACATATTTGTGATTAAATTCACAAAATTTTTCTCTCCTATCAACCCCTTAAAATCTGGTTTCTGCACTAAATACCACTACAGAAACTGTCCTTAATAAAACGAGCCTAAAGCTCTCTTTTGATTCTTCTGGATTTCTCTGTGGCATAGGACACTGTAGATACCATCTACAGATACTGCAATCGCCTTGAAAAGATATTTATAACACTTTGAGGTCTTCGAGGACTGTATCAAACCCCTTTCAACTGCTTCAATAGGAGAAACGTTACCCCTTGAGTACCGGTCAGACGCCTCTTACCCAGCCAAACCATATCTCACACTTTGCACTGACGAGGGGCAGTACCCAAAAACACAGTGTCTGCAAATTGAGATTTTGATTTTGGCTATTATCCTAAGTCATGTGACAAGGCTCGTTAAAGGGTCGATATTGACTTTTAGAATTGCTACTTCCTATAGATGGCACTACACTTCTGGTTATATTCCTCTCTGAAGAGCCAATTTGCGTATTTCCCAGAGGAGCATTGAGGCTTAAAAGTCTCCTCACCTTGACATGCTTAACACGTCACTCTCTGCAAAGAGAAACATTACCCCTTGAATACCGGTCAGAAGCCTCTCATCCAGCCAAACCATATCTCACACTTTGCGCTGACAAGGCGCAGTACCCCAAAACACAGTGTCAGCAAATTGAGATTTTGGTTTTGGCTATTATCCTAAGTCATGTGACAAGGCTCGTTAAAGGGTCAACATTGATTTTTAGGATTGCTACTTCCTATACGTGGTACTAGAGTTCTAGCTCTCTTCCTCTCTGAAGAGACAATGTGCAACTACTTAAATACAAACCCAGTCTTAGGCTGGGTTCACATAGCGTTTGGCCCTATGTTCAGTGACTCCATCAGGGTTTACATCCAAAAATCCATTTATCAGGATTCGGGAGTACAGTATGTGACAATGGGGCCATTGACAATTATGATGCAGATGAAATCACAGTGTGCTTTGTTGTACATTATTTTCATCCATATATGCATACTGGAGGTGGGTAGCAAACTGTAGTCCACAATGTCTTGCTGATCGCATCTAATAGCAGTATATGGCCGAGAATGATACATGACACAGCATAATGTGACTGTCTATATTGCTATCAAAAATCGGCGTATATGCCCAAAGCCTGTTTTGCAGTGTTTCGGACATAGGCTCCAACAAAGCTACTGAACATATGGCCAAAAGCTTTGTGAGCCCAGTCTTAGTAACATCAAAGTACCCTCATCATAAAAATGGATGGCAACCTATTAGTAGTTGTTCATTTAATAACACAGCTTTTTTAAACAAAAAACATGGTCCAAAAATTATGCATCTGAGTCATTTGAAATCAGAAGACCATTTTGTGCAGACTCAAACTGGTAGTGTCACTGTAAGAGGTAACATCATCCTACTGTGACAGAGACAAGTGATGTTCCATATATTCCATAATGACCTCCACTTACACCAGACTAATATGCTTGCCAGAGTCAAATAGGGTCAATTATGGCCTGTGTTTGGTAGTCTTACTTCCCAGTTGGCTGGTTCCAGTGGTGGTGGTTATTCTTCTGCTGCTTCCTGGTGCTCCAATATTCTTAGTTGTGTTATGCTTTGTTTTTCTTTACACCACTAGATCTATTGTCATTGTTACTTTTTTTCTTTTACAGTATATGTTCTGTTACTCTATAATTAAATTTTGACAATCTATTCAATTTCAATTATTTAGCTCTTGCCAAAAAATACATATCAAGGCCTCCTTCACACATCCGTATAAAACACGTAAGTGAAAAAATGGTAGTAGTATCATCGGTGTGTCACCAGTGAGTCATCCATGTGTCCATTTTTACCATCAGTGGATTTCCGGTATGGATAAAGAAAGAAATAAATTACGTTTCTCCTATCATTTGCAATGTTAAACAATGACTGCACACTGATGCAATCCATGTGTTGTTCTTTTCAGGGACCAATAGGCTTGTATTGGCCATTGTCATTGTATTGGGGTGGCATGTATGAATGTAAAATTTGACTAATAAAACAAATGTGCAAAATAAAAAAATGGTTTGTGACACACACACTTTGGGAGGTCGAGAGGAATTTTCTTTTTTTTTTTTTTACCAAAAAAAAAAACAATTATTTCCTCCTACACAAAACAATTACACAATGAATGCGAAAACTCAGTATAGTTACTTATGATTAGCAAGCACATCATCTGGCTGTTTGTCTGTAAAATCTGTTGTGATGTTTTGTCTGTTTTCTACAGAAATGAAGAAAATAATGTGCATTTGTAATTGAAATGCAGTAGGTATATGCCAGCTACACCTTATGGCCACGTTCACACATTCACTATTAGATCAGTATTTTATATCAGTATTTGTAAGCCAAAACCAGGAGAGGGAGAAAAATGCAGAAGTGATGACGTGTTTCTATTATACTTTTCCTCTGATTGTTCCACTCCTGTTTTGGCTTACAAATAATAATGTAAAATACTGACAAAATACTGAAGCTGTATAGGTGGCATATCACTGATCAATCACACTGAGCCTGGCACTGCTGCTGGAATGTCATCTATAGTGTTGAGCCACCCCCGTAGTGTTCGGGTTCGGTTCGGTTCGTCGAACACCGGGATGTTCGAGGAACTGTTCGTCGAACTGTTCGTCGAACACCTTAGAACACCGTCGAACACCGTTAAAACCAATGGCAGGCAAACAAAAACACATAGAAACACATAGAAAACACCTGCAAAGGTGTCCAAAAGCTGACAAACTGCTCAGAAGACACTCTCTTTAAAAAAGCCGGCCGGCAAATTCAGCAGCGGCATACACCGGTACCCGACAATTTAGACAAGAAGGAATAGAGCATCACACATAGATTAGATAGATAGAAACATGTCAGTCACACATATAAGAAGCACAGTGACAGTGTTGGTTACTGCACTTGTCATTTAGTGTAAAGGATTTATTAAAAAAAATATTATTGTTTTCATGCACCGTCTCTTTAAAAAAGCCGGCCGGCAATTCAGCATCTGTACCCGACAATTTAGAACAGAAAGAATAGAGCTTCACACATAGATTAGATAGATAGAAACATGTCAGTCACATATATAATAAGTACAGTGATAGTGTTGCTTACTGTACTTGTCATTTAGTGTAAAGGATTTATTTAAAAAAATAATAGTGTTTTCATGCACTGTCTCTTTAAAAAAGCCGGCCGGCAATTCAGCAGCGGTACCCCACAATTTAGAACAGAAAGATAGAGCATCACACATAGATTAGATAGATAGAAACATGTCAGTCACATATATATGAAGTACAGTGATAGTGTTGGTTACTGTACTTGTCATTTAGTATTAAAATAAAGGATTTATTATTAAAAAAATTGGCGTGGGGTTCCCCTTAATTTTAGGCTCTAGCGGAGGTTAAGCAGACGGCTGGGGCAGATGTTTGAAGCCTGGGAAGGGGGTAATACCCACGGAGCTTCCCAGGCTACTAATATCAGCCCCCAGCTGAATACATAGCCTTTACTAGCTATTAAAATGGGGGACCCCCCAAAAAAAATAAAAATGACGTGGGGTCCCCCCTAATTTAATAGCTAGCAAAGGCTAGGCAGACAGCTGGGGGCTGATATTAATAGCCCAGGAAGGGAGCCATGAATATTGGCCCCCTCCCAGGCTAGAAACACCAGCCGTCAGCCGCCCCAGAAATGGCGCATTCATAGGATGCGCCAATTCTGGCACTTAGACTCGCTCTTCCACGCTGCCCTGGTGCGGTGGCAGGGGGTAATAGGGTTGGGGTTGATGTCAGCTTATAATGCCAGCTGACATCAAGCCCAGGTTAGTAATGGAGAGGCGTCTATAAGACACCCCCATTACTAACCCCATAGTCAAAGTTAAAAAAAACACAAACACCCAGAATAAAGTCCTTTAATTGAAATAAAGACACAATCCTTTATTGTTCTAAATTAAACCATACTTACCGTCACGCCCATTCCAGCTGAAGCCAACGATCTCCTGCAATAAAAGAAAAATAATAAAGCAACCTCATCCTTACCTTTCCATGGTTCCAACGACAGCTTCAGCTCTGCTACATCGAGATGACAGGCTGGACCGCAGCAGAACGCTGCCATCCAGCCTGTCATCCCGCAGACACTGAGAAGCGCAGGCTTGCTTGCGCTGCTCAGCGTCTCTCTGTGACGACATCCAGATGAGCCGAGTTCATGTCCAATGAACTCGGCTCACCTCATGCACGTCACTGACAGCGTGGGAAAATTCTCACGCTGAAGCGGTGAGTGCAGGAGAATTCTCCCACGCTGTCAGTGACGTGCATAAGGTGAGCTCATGTCCAATGAACTCAGCTCACCTCCTGCACGTCACTGACAGCGTGGGAGAATTCTCCTGCACTCAGCGCTTCAGCGTGAGAATTCTCCCGCTGAAGCGCTGAGTGCAGGAGAATTTTCCCACGCTGTCAGTGACGTGCATAAGGTGAGCTCATGTCCAATGAACTCAGCTCACCTCCTGCACATCACTGACAGCGTGGGAGAATTCTCCTGCACTCAGCGCTTCAGTGTGAGAATTCTCCCACGCTGAAGCGCTGAGTGCAGGAGAATTTTCCCACGCTGTCAGTGACGTGCATGAGGTGAGCCGAGTTCATTGGACATTAACTCGGCTCATCTGGATGCCCTCACAGAGAGACACTGTGGAGCGCAAGCAAGCCTGCGCTTCTCAGTGTCTGCGGGATGACAGGCTGGATGGCAGCGTTCTGCTGCGGTCCAGCCTGTCATCTCGATGTAGCAGAGCTGAAGCTGTCATGGGAACCATGGAAAGGTAAGGATGATGTTGCTTTATTATTTTTCTTTTATTTCAGGAGATCGTTGGCTTCAGCTGGAATGGGCGTGATGGTAAGTATGGTTTAATTTAGAACAATAAAGAACTGTGTGTTTATTTCAATTAAAGGACTTTATTCTGGGTGTTGTGTTTTTTTTAAATACTTTACTAGAAATTCATGGTGGTCATGTCTAATATTGGCGTGACCCCATGAATTTCGGGCTTAGGGCCAGCTGATAATACCAAGCTGGCCCTAACCCCTTTATTACCCAGTGAGCCACCGCACCAGGGCCCTGGATGAGTTGGGTACAGCGCCAGAAGATGGCGCTTCTATGAACGCGCCATTTTCCGGGGTGGCTGCGGACTGCAATTTGTAGCGGGGGGGGCCCAGAAAGCTTGGGCCTCCCTGCGCTGCAGATTCCAGCCCCCAGCTGCCTAGTTGTACCTGGCTGGACACAAAAATAGGGCGAAGCCCCACGTACTTTATTTTTAATTATTTCATGAAATTCATGAAATAATTAAGAAAAAAAGGGCTTCCCTATATTGTTGTGTCCGGCCAGGTACAAATAGGCAGCTGGTGGATGGGGGCAGCCCGTTCCTGCCTGCTGTACCTGGCTGGACACAAATATAGTGCGAAGCCCCACTTCAATTTTTTTTAATTATTTCATGAAATTCATGAAATAATTAAGAAAAAAAGGGCTTCCCTATATTGTTGTGTCCGGCCAGGTACAAATAGGCAGCTGGTGGATGGGGGCAGCCCGTTCCTGCCTGCTGTACCTGGCTGGACACAAATATAGTGCGAAGCCCCACTTCAATTTTTTTAAATTATTTCAGGAAATTCATGAAATAATTAAGAAAAAAAGGGCTTCCCTATATTGTTGTGTCCGGCCAGGTACAAATAGGCAGCTGGTGGATGGGGGCAGCCCGTTCCTGCCTGCTGTACCTGGCTGGACACAAATATAGTGCGAAGCCCCACTTCAATTTTTTTTAATTATTTCAGGAAATTCATGAAATAATTAAAAAAAAATTGACGTGGGGCTTCGCACTATATTTGTGTCCAGCCAGGTACAGCAGGCAGGAACGGGCTGCCCCCAACCACCAGCTGCCTATTTGTACCTGGCCGGACACAACAATATAGGGAAGCCCTTTTTTTCTTAATTATTTCATGAAATAATTTAAAGAAAATTGACGTGGGGCTTCGCCCTGTTTTTGTGTCCAGCCAGGTACAACTAGGCAGCTGGGGGCTGGAATCCGCAGCGCAGGGAGGCCCAAGCTTTCTGGGCCACCCCCGCTGCAAATTGCAGTCCGCAGCCACCCCGGAAAATGGCGCGTTCATAGAAGCGCCATCTTCTGGCGCTGTACCCAACTCATCCAGGGCCCTGATGCGGTGGCTCACTGGGTAATAAAGGGGTTAGGGCCAGCTTGGCATTATCAGCTGGCCCTAAGCCCGAAATTCATGGGGTCACGCCAATATTAGACATGACCACCATGAATTTCTAGTAAAGTATTTAAAAAAAACACAACACCCAGAAAAAAGTCCTTTAATTGAAATAAACACACAATTCTTTATTGTTCTAAATTAAACCATACTTACCATCACGCCCATTCCAGCTGAAGCCAACGATCTCCTGAAATAAAAGAAAAATAATAAAGCAACATCATCCTTACCTTTCCATGGTTCCCATGACAGCTTCAGCTCTGCTACATCGAGATGACAGGCTGGACCGCAGCAGAACGCTGCCATCCAGCCTGTCATCCCGCAGACACTGAGAAGCGCAGGCTTGCTTGCGCTCCACAGTGTCTCTCTGTGAGGGCATCCAGATGAGCCGAGTTAATGTCCAATGAACTCGGCTCACCTCATGCACGTCACTGACAGCGTGGGAAAATTCTCCTGCACTCAGCGCTTCAGCGTGGGAGAATTCTCACACTGAAGCGCTGAGTGCAGGAGAATTCTCCCACGCTGTCAGTGATGTGCAGGAGGTGAGCTGAGTTCATTGGACATGAGCTCACCTTATGCACGTCACTGACAGCGTGGGAAAATTCTCCTGCACTCAGCGCTTCAGCGGGAGAATTCTCACGCTGAAGCGCTGAGTGCAGGAGAATTCTCCCACGCTGTCAGTGACGTGCAGGAGGTGAGCTGAGTTCATTGGACATGAGCTCACCTTATGCACGTCACTGAAAGCGTGGGAGAATTCTCCTGCACTCACCGCTTCAGCGTGAGAATTTTCCCACGCTGTCAGTGACGTGCATGAGGTGAGCTGAGTTCATTGGACATGAACTCGGCTCATCTGGATGTCGTCACAGAGAGACGCTGAGCAGCGCAAGCAAGCCTGCGCTTCTCAGTGTCTGCGGGATGACAGGCTGGATGGCAGCGTTCTGCTGCGGTCCAGCCTGTCATCTCGATGTAGCAGAGCTGAAGCTGTCGTGGGAACCATGGAAAGGTAAGGATGAGGTTGCTTTATTATTTTTCTTTTATTGCAGGAGATCGTTGGCTTCAGCTGGAATGGGCGTGACGGTAAGTATGGTTTAATTTAGAACAATAAAGGATTGTGTCTTTATTTCAATTAAAGGACTTTATTCTGGGTGTTTGTGTTTTTTTTAACTTTGACTATGGGGTTAGTAATGGGGGTGTCTTATAGACGCCTCTCCATTACTAACCTGGGCTTGATGTCAGCTGGCATTATAAGCTGACATCAACCCCAACCCTATGACCCCCTGCCACCGCACCAGGGCAGCGTGGAAGAGCGAGGCTAAGTGCCAGAATTGGCGCATCCTATGAATGCGCCATTTCTGGGGCGGCTGACGGCTGGTGTTTCTAGCCTGGGAGGGGGCCAATATTCATGGCTCCCTTCCTGGGCTATTAATATCAGCCCCCAGCTGTCTGCCTAGCCTTTGCTAGCTATTAAATTAGGGGGGACCCCACGTCATTTTTTTTGGGGGGTCCCCCATTTTAATAGCTAGTAAAGGCTATGTATTCAGCTGGGGGCTGATATTAGTAGCCTGGGAAGCTCCGTGGGTATTACCCCCTTCCCAGGCTTCAAACATCTGCCCCAGCCGTCTGCTTAACCTCCGCTAGAGCCTAAAATTAAGGGGAACCCCACGCCAATTTTTTTAATAATAAATCCTTTATTTTAATACTAAATGACAAGTACAGTAACCAACACTATCACTGTACTTCATATATATGTGACTGACATGTTTCTATCTATCTAATCTATGTATGATGCTCTATTCTGTCTGTTCTAAATTGTCGGGTACCGCTGCTGAATTGCCGGCCGGCTTTTTTAAAGAGATGGTGCATGAAAACACTATTATTTTTTTTGATAAATCCTTTACGCTAAATGACAAGTACAGTAAGCAACACTGTCACTGTACTTCATATATATGTGGCTGACATGTTTCTATCTATCTAATCTATGTGTGATTCTCTATTCCTTCTATTCTAAATTGTCGGGTACAGATGCTGAATTGCCGGCCGGCTTTTTTAAAGAGACGGTGCATGAAAACACTATTATTTTTTTTGATAAATCCTTTACGCTAAATGACTAGTACAGTAAGCAGCACTTTCACTGTACTTCGTATATATGTGGCTGACATGTTTATATCTATCTAATCTATGTGTGAAGCTCTATTCTTTCGGTTCTAAATTGTCGGGTACAGGTGTATGCCGCTGCTGAATTGCCGGCTTTTCATGTTTCACTGTTGGCACTGTTCCCATCGATTTGGGCAATCACTGTAATGCCACAACCACCATGGCTGTGGCATTACAGTGAGTGGCAGACAATCCCTGCATGATTGGTGCTCTAAATAGCGCCAGACATGCAGGACACGCTTTTGGTGCACGAACAGTTATCGAACATAACCTCGAACAGCCGAATTTTTTGCAAATCGTTCGGGTTCGTCGAACAACTCGAACACCGCCCAAAACAGCTCGAATTTGAGATTGGCGAACAGTTCTAGTCGAACACCGCTCATCTCTAGTCATCTATCTCTCTTTTTCCTTATCAACTGAATTATTATTATTATTATTATTCACAAACTACTGCACATATCTTCTTTACTGCTGCAAATATTAACATATTATGGTCTGGAATATTTGTCCACTGTATTAGGACTTTCCCTTCCTGTCTTTATTGCTGAGCTTTGACAAATTTTCACAATGGGTACACTTTGACGTCGTGTTAATTAAGTACCCTATGTTATTTACATGTACTAATACCATTTACTGATTTACTTGCTGTAGGGTATATGCTCAGTATTGTTTCTTTCTTGAGTTTTGTCTATGAAATGGTCAGTGTGAACATGCTCTTACACTTTGCACGTATACCAGTTAATAATCCAGCTCAGTTTTTTTGGTTTTGCTGTTATCTCTTGTACTTTGTACAAAAAGGGAGCGTCGCCCCCATTTCTGAGCAAATTATTCAATCTGTATAGCTTCCCATAGATGGGCTTTTCAGTCTAGCCCTGTCCTGCTCTGCCCTTATTCACATTGATGGCATTTGACACATGATAAGTATTTAATAACACATACAGGTTAGGACAGTCCCGATGGTTACACCTTGTCATGGTGGGATGGAGTTTATGCTTTTTTGGTCAAAATAGTGTTAACTAAGAACCCTATGTTATTTACACGTATTATTATCATTTACTGATTTACTTGTTGTAGGGTACATGTTCATTTTTGTTTTCTTCCTGGGCTTTGTCTATGAAATGGCCAAAGTGTGAACATGCTCTTAGACTTTGCACATATAGCAGCTTATATTCCAGCTCAGTTTTTTGGTTTTGCTGAATTCTCGCTATTCTAAAAACACCCTAAAATGGCTCCTGGGGAATGCCCACACAGTTGCACCTAAAGTCATGTCAGCTTTCTGTGGCTGACACAGTCTTCTGCAATGTGTAAAGTAATAGCGGCCATTTTTTTGGGTGATTCACACAAATCGAATTGTAAATTATTTGGATTCGCCAAGACATGCAAATTCAACTCAAATTAGATTTGCATAAAATTGATCATCTCTATGAAATATGTATCTAAAATTAAGTCAACTGGAGTTTTCTAGCTGCCACCAGAAAAACAAACATCTTCTATAGGCTGTTGAGGCATATTTGACCCAAAAACAATTAGATGTTAACACTGATGAATTTATGAGAAAAACTATCCTTAAGAGATATTAAAAGAGATATCCACTATTTGGGCAACGTGTTCTTATATATTATACCCCACTGTGTAAGATAAAAATACCCTATACTTACCTCCTGTACTGGTGCTGTCCAGTGATGTCAGTACCAGGTCTCCCGAGGCTCCCGTGACATTATTATACCACCCAAACCCTGCAGCCAAAAAGCAGTCACCTTTGGGCTGCTGCCCTCTCACTTCCGAAGGTTTGTCAAAAGGAAATGAAAGCACAGCAGCCCAATTGCTCAATCATAAAATTCCTTTATAATTTCATTCTAAGGGAAAATGTGGATTATAGATGTTTGCAAACATTGCAATGAGTTGCAGGTTCTATTGCAGCTAAGGAAAATAACTATATTTAATGAATCTGAAATAGCAAGTGAACAAGCGCACGAGTGGTTTGTTCTAAATCTGGTTTGGGTTAAGTGTGTGACTTGAGATCCAGTGACTTTGGATTCAGGGAGTTTACAAGGGAATGACTAGTATTAATTCACAGTTTATATTTACTTGTTATATTCCTGTGTTTGTGCCATCCTCATTAGTGAAATGTGCTCAACTTTTTACAATACCATACAGTATACTATCTTGTCATATGTACGCAATATGAACAGCTGTATGAGGGTGCATACATTGTAGATTTGGATGTCCAGGTACTGGATTTAAATGAGCAGCTGGAACACTGAGATACATTGACAATATAGAAAGTAGATTGTTGCTCACTGAACAGGTCCTCGCTGGAGTAGATGTGAGGAAGGGTGGTAGCATGGATCTACAGGACAGTGAGGCAGCTAGCTTGATGACAGTTAGAAGGTAGGATAGAAAGTCACTGTTAGGACTGCCAGCTGGAACAAAAATCCCACACAGCAGAGGTTTAAATGATTAAAACCTGAGTTATACTGAATCTTTTTTCACAAAACTAGACATCTACTCATCCCCTGCTCTATAACAGGGTGCCTGAAGATTAGAGTGCGTTTTTATGGTGACAGGTTCTCTTCAATCCCTTAAAGAGGATCTTTTACTAAATTTATCATGTTGAATTAGACACATGATGTAATAGTGGCTGCAGAGCAGAAAAAAAAATGTTTTTTGATGTTGTCTCTCCATTCCAGAGACGTTAGCAATCAAAGTATTTGGAACCAAATGATTTCACTTTTTTTAAATCCAAGTGGGTATAATCAGTTTTCACTGGGGCGTGTACTTCTTCTCCCCGTATGATGGTAACCAGTCATAAACAGACAGCAACATTATAATGAAAGAAGAACACACCCCCACAATAGCTCACAGCAGATTTCTCAGTGTGTGAGATTTATGACAGACAGCCTGATCTGATCAGTATCACACGTATGTCTGCTGTCCTCCGGCAACTTGTAATTGCTCTGCACTGAGATCATGACTGCATTATATCTCACTGAGGAGCAGCATGCCTATTATTGATTACTCCTGGGTCCGATGTACATATAGTTACTACAGACTTGTAGTTTAAGACCGGACAACTCCTTTAAAGGTGTTGTCCAGTACTTTTAAAAATATGCCAATGTGTTTTAATGATAAATAGAAGCTTCTTTCTAATTACCTCTTGGTGCTGTTTCTGCCTGTGAGCGGCACTATCAGTGGCCGCTCACAGGCAGCACATGACCCCTGGCTGCACCCGGCTCTGACATCTGCTGATGTTGCGACAAGTCCAGGCTGCAGCCAAGGGTCCCTCTTCTGCGTTCCACCAGTGGCTGCTGGGCTGTGGGTGGGGTCACCCTGCGCATCACCCCCGGCATCCACTGCGCGCTCTCCCTCTCCCCATTTATTGGGAAAGCACGCTGTCATTTGATGTGACATCAGCAGGGGGTCACGTGCTGCCTGGGAGCGGCCACCTATAGCGCTGCTCACAGGCAGAAACAGCACCAGGAGGTAATTAGAAAGAAGCTTCTATTTATCATTAAAACACATTGGCATATTTTTAAAAGTACTGGAAAACCTTTTTAAGTTTTCAGCTCCTGACAGGAAGTGTTTTACAGCAGAGATGACTGCTAGGAGGGGAGGAGACCTAATGAAATGGTTTGTAATCAGACACAGCTAAATTCAGCTGTGCTCTCTATTCATGCACAAGTTTAGACAAGGTAATCAGGGCTGTCTGTAATTACATCTCACACACTAAGAAACCAGCTCTAAATTATGGTGGGAGTATTTTTTTTTGCTGCCTGTTTATGGTTAGTCAGCATCATACAGAGAGAAGTACACACCTCCAGTGAAAACTCTGATAACATCAGCTTGGGGTTAAAAAAAAGTTAACTCATTAGGTGCTAAATACTTTGATAGTTAATCTCTTGTTAATTGAGAGGTAAAACTAAAACATATACATTTTATTCTGCTCTACAGGCAATATTGCATTGTGTATTCAGTTCATCATGAAACATTTGGTGAAAGGTCCTCTTAAAATGCCGCCATGAATGTCATGATCATGCTCCTGTGAAGACCAGCCTGAAACTGGCCATCATAGGAGCCCGTGATTTTTACTGTATAATGCAATACTATAGTATTGCAGTGAATAGTAGAAATTATCAATCTCAGGTAAAAAAACTAAAACTTTACCATGGGATGCATGGACCACTTGGACGTTCCAACATGACAATGATACAAAACACAAGGCCAAGTCGACCTGTCATTGGCTACAGCAGAACAAAGTGAAGGTTCTGGAGTGGCCATCTCAGTCTCCAGACCTCAATATCATTGAGCCACTCTGGGGAGATCTCAAGCACGCAGTCAGCCCCGGAATTTACAGGAACTGGAGGCTTTTTGCAAGAAGAATGGGCAGCTTTACCATCTGAGAAAATAAAGAACCTCATCCACAGCTACCACAAAAGACTTCAAGCTGACATTGATGTTAGAGGGGGCAATTCACTGTATTAAGAACTGGGGTGTATGAACTTTTGATCAGGGTCATTTAGATGTTTTTGGTTGTCATTAAGATTTAAAAAGAGAAAACATAGTAGTTTGACAATAAATGGCTTCACGCAATCAATAACCATGAGTGGAGAAAACATTTTTTTTGTTATCATTCATATTCTCTGAAACAAGGCCAAGAAAGGAAAAATGCTGCCAGGGTATATAAACTTTTGAGCACAACTGTATATATAAACCGCCAACTGGCTGTCATTTACCCCCCCCCCCAGGGCCAGCTACCACCTTCTTAGATCACTTCACTACTTGGCTACTTCACTTCCTTCCGCTGACATCCCCACTATCATCATGGGTGACTGCAACATCCCCAGTGACACTTCCCACTTATCTGTCTCTAAGCTTCTATGCCTCACTTCCTCCTTCAGCCTCGCTCAATGGTCTTCCGCAGCCACTCACAAAGATGGACACACACTGGACCTCATCTTCACCCGTCTCTGTTCCCTATCCAACCTCTCTAACTCACCTCTCCCTCTTTCTGTAACTTGCACACCCTCGCAGAAATCTCAAACACCTTGACTTACATTCACTCTCTGAATCCCTCAATTTGGTCTCCCCCCTCACACATACCAAAGCTCGCACAATCAACAGGCAACCCTGGCACACCAGCCAGACTAAAGAACTGAGACTGGCTTCCAGAATTGCTGAATGGAGATGGAAGAGGTCCCACTCCAACGAGCACTTCAACGCAATTCAAATAGTCCCTCACTACTTTCAAGTCCACACTCACTGCAGCAAAACAAACCAACCTATCACTCATATCCTCCCTTTCTCACAACCCTAAACAGCTATTCAGTGCTACTTTCAATTCTCTCCTCCATCCTCCAGCTACCCTTTCGCTCTTCACTCATCTCAGCTGAAGACTTTTCCTCATTCTTCAAACAGAAGATTGACAACATAAGGCAAAGCTTTGGCCATAAGTCTCCACGGCCCCCTTCTCATAACTACTCAACTCTCCTCCTCCAAAACCAGCTTCTCAGTCATCACGGAAGATCAACTTTCCTCTTTACGCTCCAAGTCACATCTCACCACTTGTGAACTTGACCCAATCCCATCCCACCTCATCCCAAACCTCAACGCAGTCTTCATCTCAACCCTAACCCACCTCTTCAACCTGTCACTAACAACTGGCATTTTCCCCTCATGCGTTAAACATGCCTCGATCACACCCATCCTCAGAAAGCCTTCCCTTGACCCATCCTCTCTGTCTAGCTATCTCCCCATCTCACTTCTCCCCTATGCCTCTAAACTACTGGAGCAACACGTACATTTTGAACTGTCCTCCCACCTCTCCTTCTGCTCCCTCTTTGACCGCTTACTATTTGGCTTCTGACCTCACCATTCCACTGAAATTTCCCTGACTAAAGTCATCAAAGACCTACTGACTGCCAAATCCAAGCAACCACCTCCTCATCTCACCCCCTATCTGTCGGTGTCCCTCAAGGTTCAGTTCTGGGACCCCTGCTCTTCTCCATCTACACCTTCGGCCTGGAACAGCTCATAGAGTCCCATGGCTTTCAGTATCACCTCTATGCTGATGACAACACACAGATCTACCTCTCTGGACCCGATATCTCTTCCCTACTTTTTAAAATAAATTATAATAATTATAAATAATTTAGCAAACTTGTTGGGGTGTAGACTCCCTGGCACCCTTCCCTCTACTCTGCCATCTGTACCCATGTAGCTGCCTTATTGTCCTGCCCCTCCATGCTATCATTTTTCTCAATATCTATCCCATCAAGTGCCTAATCAGTGAGCAGCAAACTTCTTTACATGTTGTCAATGGATCTCAGTTTATAACTAACCATATAACATTAACAATCCGAGTAATTGAAAGTACTTACGTAGAAGATACTCAGCACTGTCGTGGTCGTAATCTGTGTCTTCAGGGAAGTGATTTATTTTTACACACACCCCTCTTCTTTGACCTGAGTAGGAGTGAAATTATAAAAGTCATCAGTTAAAAATCTCTTACAATAAATGAAAAACAATAAACTCAAGGAACCATAATGTAGAAGTAGAGACACTTATTCCAATGATGTATCATTTACTGGGCTGTGCTTTTCTATTTTAATGCAATCAGTGTTTTATTAGCAGGAGATTATCACTACAAGACAAGCTGCCTAGTGCCTCCTGGTCCAACCACACCCCATCACTGACTATCAGCTCTCTGTCACTAAACAATATACACAGAAAGTTGCCAATCAGTGGCGTGGGCAGGGTTATACACAGCTCAGCATTCCGAGCACTGCTAGATCTGTAGAGGAGAAAAGTTTGATTCTATCACAACTTCTGCACCCAGTAAACTAAGTGATACATTGCTGGAATCAGGGTGTAAGGTGTCGGTCTGGTGCTGGATTTGAAATGGGTCCAGGACCTTCTGTGGTCTCCCATTTCAGTCCAGCCAGGGCTGATGCTGCTCAGCATCACTGTCAGTCTCAACGCCTAGCTGGTCCATGAGCACTGTTTCTCTCCCAGGTAGTTGTGCCTAGCAATGTTAAGCCTGGGTTGCAGAGGGAGACAGGGCTTGTGGAATCCAAGTCCAGGATTTGCCGTACTGAGCATGTCCGTGACATGGCGGATCATGATTGGTGAGTTGGCACCCACCTGACCCGGTGACCTGGCACCGCCTGATTGGTCCACGGGTAACGTCACCAATGGCGCATCGGTGGGCAGGGCTTAGTCTTTAAAAGGCCCGCCCACAAACATGGTGACGCGCTCTGAACATTTGAGCAAGTGATGCCGTTGTGTGGACAACTCTGTTCCACGTGCTCCCTAGCTGTTCACTCCGTGACCTGCCAATGCCAGAGTTCGCTCGGCAAATTAGCACAGGTCGCTTAGGCAGGTTAGCTCCATAGAGGCAGGTAGCTTCGTCTAGCAGCCTGGCTCAGCCAAAGGGGTCGCCTATCACCCCGAGCAGCCTGCAGACGTTCTGTGAACGGCTAACGCCTGTCCGTCACGTGGAGCTGAACCCTTCAGTCCGGTAGCACGCCGGCTGGGGGCACGTGTACCCGTTGGCGTAGTCACACACGCATCCTAGCGCCGCCATTGTAGTCCCTGTGCTGTAACAGGACTACAGATAGTTTTTCTCTGCCTATCTCTCGTGCAGCTAACGGAGATAGAGCGTACCGCTATACCCGTTCCTGTGTGGAGAAACATGGAAGGGTTTAATATTTAAGTTGGTTACTTTACTTTCCACCAGGAAAGTGTTCGGCAGCAGTCCTCCAGGCTGCATCGCGAACCCCGGGGTCGGTTGCGTTTCATTTTAATAAAGTTGTCTGCAACCGCCCTCCTAACACAGGGTCTCTCCTCTATATCATGCTGCTGTCAGATTACATATCAACAGTCTGCTTACATAGTCCTTTTAAGGTCCATTTACACTGCAACATTATCTTGAACGAGCGTTCACAGGTACGCTCTTTTTATGATGCCATGTCAAGAGAACATCAAGGGATCCATAATGATGGTAAGGATTGGATTATTTAGGGTAATAGAACTTTTTTTTCACTTTATAGTTCATGAGAAAGGAGACCTTAACAGCATGTTCACATATTATACACTGATTTGCTGTGTTAAGCAACATTTCTAAAAGTGAACATGAAGTTTTTAGTCAACATTTTGATCAAAGTGTATAAGCACACTGCCATATTACTGAGGCAGTGTCTTAATCATTTAAACCTTTGCGTTTTCTGGGATTTTTGGTCCAGTGGGCGGTCCTATCAGTGACTGACAGTTTTCTATGTTTAAGAGTGCATACAGAGGTAGCTGTCAGTCACTGGTAGGACAGTCCACTGGAACGAATATCCCAGAAAAAGCAAAGATTTAAATGTGTTTAAAACACAGGTTAGACTGAATCTTTTCTCATAAATCTATATATCAATTCATACACAGCTCTCTCTTCTCCTTACCATAGTGCCTGCATATTGGATTGCATTTTCATGGTGACAGGTTCCCTTTAATGGGAAGGCAGGTAACATACTTGACGCGACTTCATTCAAAGTTTATGACTGATGAAACCAGCTGAGTTCAGCCGTCGGCTGTTTCTGTCTGCCCTACAGACACTGAATAGAACAGTTTATTCTTGACGACTGCTCCAGTGAAGATCCTATTCACCATGGTTATTCCATAAGAAGAAATGAGGCACCTGGGACTTCAGTTCTAGTGATTGGTGACCAGACATTTATCATCTATCCATTGTCCTGAGGCGGGTTAATATATGTCTATTGTGCAAAAAAATCTTTTAAGTGGTGTGAGCATATCTCTGCCTCAGAGTTACACAAGTCCTTGTTTTTGAGGTTTGACATTTTTATCTAATATACGAATGGTGACTAAAGAGTGAGGGACAATTTAAACAAGCCCATAGTCGTAAAACGAACATTTGTAGGAGCGCTCACTCCCAATTATTGGCCCTTCTATACACGCTAGCAGGCTAAAAGAGCATCATTATCGGCAGCACATTGACCTGTGTAAAAAGATAATATGCTAACAATAACACATTCTGTATGCACAGAGTTATAGTCAGCCTGTTGAAGAAGGTCAATACAGTCATGCCCGAAAGTGTTGACACTTTTGAAATTGTTCAGAAAATTAAGTATTTTTTCCAGAAAATTATTGCAATTACATGCTTTGTTATACATACAAAAAAATTGAGAAAAGATGCAAATTGGACAGCTTGTATTTCTTTGGAACATGATTGGGGCTGCTTATCCACCATCCGAACTATCCTGCATTGCAACCTTTCATCAATTTTTCTCAGCTGTCTACATCCAGGGAGATTGGCTACAGTGCCATTGGTTGTAAACTTCTTGAAAGTTTGGTTGTAAACTTCTTCAAAGTTGTTTACCTACAATTTTGGAAAGGTGGTAACAATTTTGTCCAGCACATTTGAGGGGTCTTGTGTAAAATTATGTCCAATTTTCCTTTTTTCTTTGTTTTTTGTGGTGTTCCAATATACACAAATTAAATAAATAAGTGTATAACAGAACATGAGTAATTGCAATAATTTTGCATTTTGTGGAACAATTTCAATAGTGCCAACACTTTCGGCAATGACCGTAAATGTTCACCATAGTCATTTGACAGTCACAATCAAGAGGTTTAAACCTGGCCTAATGGTGGAAAATTAAGCAGTAAAATAATCTTTACTCCAGTTTTTTCTACACGTCTTGCAAATGTAAAGCTACTAGTGATGAGCAAACATGCTTGCCCCTACTCGGTACTTGCCCGAGCATCACGGTGCTCAACAAGCTTGGCATATTTCGAGGTTGCTCGAACTGGAGCTCGGGTCCCCGCCCTGCATGTTTGGCACTCTTTAGATAGCCAATGAACATGCATGGATTGCTTGCCACGCACTGTAATGCTGTAGCCATGTTTGTTGAGGGCATTACAGTGATTGGCTGGCCGCACAGCGTCATCAGGTATATTTAAGACCCGGTGAGGCTAGGCTCGTCACAGTCTACCCCGAAAACAGGCAGAGTAGGGAGAGCTGCTGCTGTGTCAGGGAGAGATTTGCTTGTTTATAGTTAGTAAAAGTATTCCACAGCATATCTATATATCCATCTGAACTAACAGTCCTTCTGAGGACTAATCCAGCTGCATATATTCAGTGGTGATGGTAGGAATTAGGGAACCAGGCAGGGTATGTGGCAGACTGAAATGCATACAGCACAAGAGGGTCCATAGCATGTTCTGTCTGCAGCTGCTGTGACAGATATTTGTAAACATAGCCCCAGATATCAGGGGCCAGGGCTTATTTTTTTTTTATCTTAATCTTGGTTATTTGCTTAAAAAGCAATCCAGAATACACCATTTTCTGCTCCATTTGCTTGTTAGCACTGCAGAATACAGCTAGATCTTTTCCATATTACAGCGATAAAAATCCAGAAATTTGAACTGAACGTGTAAAATATTGGCCCCCATTTCCATTTTGTTGCAGTGTGTGAGTGAAGCAATTCACACGAGGTCGCTGGGAAGAATAGTATTAGTAAACTACATGCCCACATTTTAAAACCGTGGTTCTCCGTCAGACGTATCACATATAACTGCGTTCCAAATTCAGACATTTCTGGCGTCCATTTACAATTTGTTGCATTGTGTCAGTGAAGCTATTCACACGAGGTCACTGTGAAGAATAGTATTAGTAAACTACAGGCCCGCTATTTTAAACCATGGTTCTCCATCAGACTTATAGCTTATAACTGCGTTTCAAAGTCAGCCATTACGGGCCTCCATTTACATTTTGTTGCAGTGTGTTAGCAAAGTTATTCACACGAGATCGCTGTGTAGAATAGTATTAGTAAACTACAGGCCCGCTATTTAAAACCGTGGTTCTCTGTCATACGTATCACATATAACTGCGTTCCAAAATCAGCAGTTTTTGGCTTCCATTTCCTTTTTGTTGCTATGTGTTGATGAAGCTATGCACACGAGGTTGCTGTGAAGAATAGTATTAGTAAACTACAGGCCTGCATTTTAAAACCGTGGTTCTCTGTCAGACGTATCACATATAACTGCGGTTCAAATCCAGCCATTTGTAGTGAACGTGGAAAATATTGTCCTCCATTTAAAATGGGCAAGGTGCGTGGCAAGGGATGGGGAAGTGGACGTGATGGTGATGGTGCATGCAGAGGACGAGGCCATGGTCACTTTGCCACTACAAAAACCACCCTGTCTTCGACATGGTCAAGTCTCAGTAGCCGTGAGTCTGAACCGCATATTCCTCACCCTGATCCTCCTTCCTCCCACCATGCCGAGTGCCCGGAGACAACTGATCCCACACTTGGACACTCAGGAGAGCTGTTCACTTTCCATTTATAGATTTGTGCCTCTCGTCTGGCCAGCTTCAAGCAGATGAATAGGAGAGCGCGTGTAGCGCTGCCCAAAAATTTGAGCAGCCACGGTCACAAGAAGGCGACGGTGGGAAAGTGCAATTACTGTTGCAAGAGGTGGATAATGTTGAGACACAATTGCCTGAAAGTCAGGAGGAAGACCAAGGTGCGGAAGTGGAAGACGAGGTGGTGGATGATAAAGTAACTGACCCAGCCTGGCAGGGGGACATGCAGAGCAAGGACAGCAGCACACAGGAGGAGGGAGGCGTAGCACCACAACATGCAGGAAGACACAGTGTTTTGGCCTCAAACAGAAGGCGGGAAAGCGCTTCCTGTAAAGCCAACACGATGGAAGTTGCCAGCACAACTGTTAGGTCTTCCCGAGTCTGGTTGTTTTTTAAAGACTCTGCAGATAACCCCAAAAAGGCCATTTGCACCACCTGCCAGGCCAGCATCAGCAGGGGTAGCAAAACTAGCAGCCTGACCACCACCATCATGATCAGGCACATGGCAGCAAAGCACCCGACTAAGTGGGTCGAACCCCAGGGTCCAGAAACAGTGTCTGCGGGTGATACCACTGCCTCTTTCGCTGTTGTGCGTGCACATTAATCCATGTTTCCACAGCGCATGCGAAGATGCCTCACACCCTGCATCTGTCATTGCACACTCTCAACTAGCACCATCAGCAAGCACGTCCACGTCCTTGTCCCAGCGCAGCGTTCAGTTTTCCCTACCGCAGTCCTTGGAACGCACGCGCAAATACGCAGCAAACGCCCCACAGACCACACACTACTAAATTCACACATTTCGTGAATGATTGCACTCGAAATGTTACCTTTAAGGTTTGTGGAGACAGAAGCTTTCCACAACCAGATGGTGGCGGCCATCCCTCGGTACTCAGTCCCCAGCCGCCACTATTTCTCCTGGTATGCCGTCCCCGCATTATACGTGTCCCACAACATTTGCCGTGCCCTCAACAACGCAGTTACTGGGAAAGTCCACCTAACTATGGACATGTGGACAAGTGCTTGTGGGCAGGGACGGTACATCTCGCTGCGGCACACTGGGCTAATATAGGACCCAGTCAGACCTTGGGACGAAACACATCCTCCCGACGCCAAGGATTCCGGGCCCTGGGTCAATCAGGATTGCCCCCACATTCTACATCTCCTGCACCTCCTCCTCTTGAGCCTCCATCTCCTAAATGACCACATCAATCACAAGCTAGAAGCACTGCAGCACTGCCTTGGCTGAATGCTGAAGAGCTGTGGACAGCTCTGAAAGAGCAGGCAGATCTGTGGCTGACACCACTGACCATACAGCCAGAAATGGTCATGTGTGACAATGGCTGGAACCCAGTCGTGGCTCTGAAGTGAGGCGAGCTCACACACGTACCATGCCTGACCCATGTGCTTAACCTCATGGTTCAGCGGTTTCGCAAAACCAACCCTGATCTGCCGGATCTGCTTGTCAATATTCACTGCCTGTGTGCCCATTTTAGAAAGTCAGCAACAGCTTCCGCCGCCCTTGTTGTGCTTCAGCAGAGTTTGCAACTTCCAGTTCACTGACTGGTGTGCGGTGTCCCCATGCGTTGGAACTCTACATTGCAGATATTGGAAAGGATTTGTGAGCGGAAGAGGGCAGTTGTTGAGTACCAGCATCAACAAGACCGTCGGTATTCAGGTCAGACTCCACACATATGACGTCAGCAGTGGGCATGGATGTTAAACATCTGTACCATCCTTCAAAACTTTGAGGACTCCACCAAGATGGTGAGCGGCGATGACGCCATAATTAGCATCACCATCCCGCTTCTCTGTCTTCTGAAACACTCTCTGCTCACAATTAAAGAGGCGGGGCACAATGAGATGCCCAGCCTCATGTCATCCCAACTTGAATTGGGTGACAATGAGGAGGAGGAAGAAGAACGGGAGCAAGTTTCCTGTGCTATAGGGGGTACTACCTGCACAATTGTCATACTGTCTGTTCAGCGTGGATGGCCTGAGGACAGGGAGGAGGAGGAGGAGAGCATGGTCAGTCATCCTCTTGGTGAGGACACGGAAGTCTTGCCTGTTAGCAGTCTGGCGCACATGGCTGAGTTTATGTTACGCTGCCTTTCCTGTAACCATCGTGTTGTCCAAATTTTGGGTGACAGTCATTACTGGTTGGTGACACTTATAGACTCATGCAACAAGGAGAACTTTCTGTCTCTTATTCCCGTGCCGGATAGGAGTAATAAAAAGGGGCAGTACCAGAAGGCCCTTGTTGCATAATTATTAAAAAAAATTCCCATCTGAAAACACTGGCGACAGAGATCACAGTTCATTGGACAACCAAGGAGTACAGGCGAGAGAGACACAAATCCAATCCAGAAGAGGCAGGGGAACACTGTCAAAGTTTTGGGACAGTTTTCCCAGACCCTCCCATCGCACAGGCCCCGAGGCGCGGGGTACTTTCACAAAGAGGGAAAAATTTGGGAAGATGCTGAGGGAGTACCTTGCCGACCTTACCAACGTCCTCAGTGATTCCTCTGTGCCTTTTAATTATTGGGTATTCAAGCTAGACACACAGAATGAACTGGCTTTCTACGCCTTGGAGGTCCAGGCCTGCCGCTAGCGTTTTGTCAAAGTGGGTTTTCAGTGCCGCTGATAGAATTATAACCGATAGGCGCATCCGTTTGTCAACTGAAAATGCTGACAGGCTGACTCTTATAAAAATGAACAAGGGCTGGATTGGGTCAGACTTCTCAAAACCACCGAATGAGAGCAGCGTAACATAAACTCAAATACAGTGTCTTTTTTTTTAAAGGTCTAACTCTATTCCCATGCACCTCTGTCGTCATACTCAGACATGGGTATACGCTTCCTGATTTTGGCTATTTGCTCCTGTCCTCCTCCTTCTCCTCATCCTCATCCTCCACCACCATATCACCACGATATCTATTATATTATCTTATCTACGTCTCTTGCAAGGGGCATTGGCGTTCCTCCAAATTTTTGGCAGCCGTTGCATTCACTGCATAGGAAAACAGTATGGGAGAACCACTTCCTTATAATGGGAATACTTTTTTCAGGAGGCCCTCTGACCTCTACGTCTCTTGCAAGGAGCATTGGAGTTCCTCCAAATTTTTGTCAGCCGTTGCATTCACTGCATAGGCAAACGGTATGGGAGACCCACTTCCTAATAATGGGAATATTTTTTTCAAGATGCCCTCCGACCTCTACCTCTCTTGCAAGGGGCATTGGAGCTCCTCCAAATTTTTGGTAGCTGTTGTACTCACTTCATACTCTATAACTGGATAGCAGAATCGCTCCTTTCTAGGAACATGTCATTACTGAGGCCCACCTCTATGTGCCTTTAAATTGTTATTGGAGTTTTTCCTATATTTTGGCAGCCCTTGTACTCACTGCTTACCCTATAACTGGATGGCAGACACGCTCCTTCCTATTGGGAACATGTTGTTACTCTGGCCCACCTCTATGTGTCTTTAAATTGTTAATGGGGTCTTTCCGACAATTTGGCTGCCCTTGTACTCACCGCATACCCTATAACTGTATAGCAGAACTGCTCCATTCTAGGAACATGTCGTTACTGAGGCCTATCTCTATATGTCTTTAAATTTTTATTTGGGTTTTTCCTAAATTTGGGCAGCCCTTAAACTCACTGCATGACCTATAACAGGATAACAGACCCGCTCCTTTCTAATGGGAACATGACGTTACTGTGGCCCACATCTATGTGTCTTTAAATTGATATGGGTTTTTTCCCAAATTTTGGCAGCCCTTGCAGTCACTGCATGGTCATTACCACTATAGGAGACCCATAGTGGTCAGCCTCCGCACATAAGAACTGAGGAGTGGGCATTAATGTCAGACATCTGTGCTGTCCTTCAAAACCTTGAGGACTCCATCAAGATGGTGAGCTGCAATGATGCGATAATTAGCATCACCATCCCGCTTCTCTGTCCAGCCCTTGCACTCACTGCATGGGCATTACCAGTATAAGAGACCCATTCCTTAACAAAGGTAACAATTTTTTTACTGAGGCCCTCCTCTATGTCTCTTGAAAGGGGTATTGTGATGCATCCACATTTTAGACAGCCCTTGCAGTGACTGCATATGCAATAACAGTATAGGAGACCCACTCTTTAATAATGGGATCAACAAAGCATAGCCGGCTGCTGGTCCTTAAACAATATTGAGGGCCGACTGCTGGCCCTTTAAGAATAGTAAGGGCCACCTAATGGCCCTATAAAAATAGTCTTTGTGACTTTCAAAGTCCCTCCTTCATAAATTAAACAGGATGTGTCTGATGTCTCACACACCACATGGGCAGATAAAGTTGTAAAATGTTAAAATGACATTTACCGGTGATTGTATTTTTCACAGCTGAAAGCAATGCAAAAGTGCAAAAATGCATCAAAAACGCTACGTCTGAACATAGCCCAAGGTGAGGAGGAGCATTTTTGTTTTTGTATATTTACAGTGGTGGCCAAAAGTATTGGCACCCCTGCAATTCTGTCAGATAATACTCAGTTTCTTCCTGAAAATGATTGCAATCACAAATTCTTTGGTCTTATTATCTTCATTTAATTTGCTTGCAAGGAAAAAACACAAAAGAGAATGAAGCAAAAATCAAATCATTGATCATTTCACACAAAATTCCCCAAATTTGCCAGACAAAAGTATTGGCACCCTCAGCCTAATACTTGGTTGCACAACCTTTAGCCAAAATAACTGCTAACAACCGCTTCCGGTAACCATTAATGAGTTTCTTAAAATGCTCTGCTGGAATTGTAGACCATTCTTCTTTGGCAAACTGTTCCAGGTCCCTGATATTTGAATGGTGCCTTCTCCAAACTGCCATTTTGAGATCTCTCCATGGGTGTTCTATGGGATTCATGTCTGGACTCATTGCTGGCCACCTTAGAAGTCTCCAGTGCTTTCTCTCAAACCATTTTATAGTGCTTTTGGAAATGTGTTTTGGGTCATTGTCCTGCTGGAAGACCCATGACCTCTGAGGGAGACCCAGCTTTCTCACACTGGGCCCTACATTATGCTGCAAAATTTGTTGGTAGTCTTCAGACTTCATAATGCCATGCACACGGTCAAGCAGTCCAGTGCCAGAGGCAGCAAAGCAACCCCAAAACATGAGGGAACCTCCGCCATGTTTTACTGTAGGGACCGTGTTCTTTTCTATGAATGCCTCTTTTTTTTTCCTGTACACTCTATGTTGATGCGTTTCCCCAAAAAGCTCCACTTTTGTCTCATATGACCAGAGAACATTCTTCCAAAACGTTTTAGGCTTTCTCAAGTAAGTTTTGGCAAACTCCAGCCTGGCTTTTTTATGTCTCGGGGTAGGAAGTGGGGTCTTCCTGGGTATCCTACCATACAGTCCCTTTTCATTCAGACGCCGACGGATAGTGTGGGTTGACACTGTTGTATCCTCGGACTGCAGGGCAGCTTGAACTTGTTTGGATGTTAGTCGAGGTTCTTTATCCACCATCCGCACAATCTTGCGTTGAAATCTCTCGTCAATTTTTCTTTTCCGTCCACATCTAGGGAGGTTAGCCACAGTGCTATGGGCTTTAAACTTCTTGTTGACACTGCGCACGGAAGACACAGGAACATTCAGGTCTTTGGAGATGGACTTGTAGCCTTGAGATTGCTCATGCTTCCTCACAATTTGGTTTCTCAAGTCCTCAGACAGTTCTTTGGTCACCTTTCTTTTCTCCATGCTCAATGTGGTACACACAAGGACATAGGACAGAGGATGAGTCAACTTTAATCCATGTTAACTGGCTGCAAGTGTGATTTAGTTATTGCCAACACCTGTTAGGTGCCACAGGTAAGTTACAGGTGCTGTTAATTACACGAATTAGAGAAGCATCACATGATTTTTCAAACAGTGCCAATTCTTTTGTCCACCCCCTTTTTTAGGTTTGGTGTGGAATTATATCCAATTTGGCTTTAGGACAATTCTTTTTGTGTTTTTTCATTGAAGACAAATTAAATGAAGATGATAATACCAAAGAATTTGTGATTGCAATCATTTTCAGGAAGAAGCTGAGTATTATCTGACAGAATTGCAGGGGTGTCAATACTTTTGGCCACCACTGTATTTTGCCTTACATACAAGTCATTACCCTGGAAAGGATGTTCCTTAACATTTTTCCCAGGAAAATCCAATTTGGTTTCGTTTTTGTATGTTTATTGTAAGTCCATAAAAGTGGCATAATACTCTGACAACATTGTTGACAGCAGTGACTTGGGAGTCAGAGGTGCTTCAAAGGGTCTTCCCCATGCTGTCTCCATGTCATTTGAGCACTGTTCCCATCGATTTGGGCAATTTTTAGGCCCTCTGCAGACCGTCGGGGGAGAGCTGCCAGAAAAATGCTCGAGTTTCCCATAGACTTACATTGGACTTGTTGCTCGGACCGAGCACTCGAGCATTCCAATTTGCTCAACCCGAGCAACAAGTACCCGAGTATTTTAGTGCTATATCATCACTAAAAACTACCTTTCTGGCTGAGGCATTTTAACACATTCATGTTAATATACATAAAATATGCAGGTTGCACACTTTTCTGGCTGTACTACATTAAAGGGGTTTTCCAGCCCTATCTCTCAACTGCATTTTGGTTTAAAAAGACCAACTGTTGCTACGTTTCCCAGGTCCAGCACTGAGTCTCTGCGTTGCTCCCAGTGTCTGTTGTTGCAGTGCTGACGCCAGATCAGCAGCACTGCAGACAATTAGTGAGCTCAGTGGCTTGTGCCTTAAACTCGGGCAGTAGTTCAGCTGAAGAGCTGAACTACTGGCAGCAGCGCCAATGCTGTAGACAATAACAGACAGCAGAATCAGTGGTGGAGCCTCAGCACTGGACTTGTGGATGGTGTAAAGCACAGCTTGTTCTTTTAAAATGAACTGCAGCCACAGGACAGGAGTTTTCTGAAATCATAAAAACCCCTTACATATATATTAGAAAGTCAGCATGTGTGTCAATCCACCTGCAAAATATTTAACAACTTTCAATATATCTCTCAACTTCTTCTTACTGCATATTCTGCTATATCTTTAAAAAGGAACCTATCACTAGATTCATTCTGCCAAAACCTTAGGCAGCATGAATCAGAGACTGGCTGCAGTTTGGCATGTTTTACTCTGAAACGGTGCAGCATTTTAGGGAAAACATTGTTTGAAAAGCTGGCCGTGTTATAGGGATAGGCACGACTTGTCTTGCCCCTGGCCAGCTTCTGAATGCTCAAAATGACAGGTCTCTTCTTAAAGGGAATATGTCAGCAGGTTTTTGCTATGGAAGTTGAAGACAGCATGCTATAGGGGTTAGAACACAGATTTCAGAGAGGCCTGTCTTATCAAGCTCCGTGATGTTGTTCGCTTGCAATGATTGTTTTAGCACCAGGTGCTTATCGTTGCTGGACATATCAGCATGTGCCTCTTGGTCTGAAACACCCCCTCCTTGATAGGTATTTCACTGTCTATGGACATTGTATATACTGAGCCTGGTGTGGGTGGGGTAAGCTTTCTCAGCTCTGCTACATGCTAAGTCTAAAAGCTCTGATTGTGTCAGAACGGCTGCACCCAGTAATATAAGGGATACATTGTTGGATTCAGCTCCTCTTTGTCTACATCAGGCTGCTCTCAGATGAAGTAGTAAAAGCCTGCTTAAAAATTCCCTTTAAGTACACCATTGAAAGAGACTTGTCAATCAAGTGGAGCGGAGTAGGGAGTAGTAGTCTGCTCCAGACTTGTCAGTTCTTTCCCTATAGTACCCTGCCGACTTTTCATACAACCTTGCAGCCAGGTCTGATTCATGCCACCCAGGGTTTCGGCACCATGAATGTAAGGACATATTCCCGTTAATACTTTTCTGATGTTTCTGTCTGTGCATTTAACTGACAGAAGATATGTGGTTACTGATAGAGTTGCTATTATGTAAAGCATTCTTAATAAAGATAGGAAGTGATAAGAAATTGCCTGGCCAATCTAGAATAAGAGGTACTAAAAAAGAAAGCACAGTTGTAGTATTGCATGCTAGTTACATTCTACTTTCTATCTTTTCTGATAATATAGAGCAAAGTTATTTATCATGATTGCAGGAGTGATACAATACTATAGAAAGCTGAATCCGGTTTGGCGTTACTATTATTTTATTTATAGAAATGAATTTGTGAAAAACCAAGTCATTAAACTAACAACTCACGATCTGTCAGTAAAAGCTGTGATTTTAAAAAGCAAAAACAGGAAAAGTTTTAGTGAATTGTAACTTTAGATAAAATGTTGAGTTTGTTCTGCTACATTTCTTGAACTCTTTAATGCAATGAAGAACTAAAGTGACATAATTATAGGCTAACCTAAATCACACAATGCAAAACAGAGATCATTTTGCCTTTTATCAAATAGACTTATATTTTAATTATTTTTTATGATACAACATCATCCATCTTCAACTATAGATGGAGTGGGGTGAAATGGTGAAAATAAAACACAATTCTGCTCTGTGTTTGTTTTAGTGGGTGATAATGACCTGGCAACATGATTCTTCCGGTCACTACCATTATGGCAAAATGAAACTTATATAGATTTTTTTATATTTTAGTAGATTATAAAAAATTCTGAACTTTGACAAAATAAAGGTATGTGTCTTTTCTGAGACCTGTAACTTTTTTTTCTCTCCATCAAAGGAGATGTATGAGGGTAAATTGTAGCTATCATTGTACATACTATAGTCTCCGAGAAGACTAACGGCAATTTTTAACAGTTTCTTTTATTCCTTTTATCACATTTATCTTACAGGTAAAATAATGGTACAGTATATAGATAGATATGAATGTTATGGACACAGCAATGCCAAATATGCCTATTCATGATACTGCTCACTATACCTGCACTCACTGTGTGATGTACATCAGCTCCTATTTTAAAGACCGAGAGCTGAACTGCAGTTTTTGGCAGTAGCTAATGCACATTGAACAGAGCTAAACAGTTCCCCTCTGTTACATATTTACATCTAGTCGCCACTAGTGCTAATAAAAGCTGATCAGTAGGGGTGTCGGATGTCAGAACCCCAATGATCTGATATTGATGACCCATCCTAGTATAGTTCATCAGTATTATATAATTGGACAAAACAACTTCGGGGCCAGGTGGGTACCTACATTATGAAACTACTAAAGCAAGTATATAAAAATGTGTTAATTTAAAGTGATAATCAACGTAATATGCTGTCTTAAAGAGTTATTCTAAAGTGCCCAGCTTCCCAGTCTCCTTGCTTCTTAGTTTATAGCAAGACGGGCTCCTTTTTAGAGTGACCGTTATGGTGAGCAGCAGAAGTATTGGTAAAACTATGAAGCTCAGCACAAGTTCTGCTGTAACACATTCAGCTATCAGTGGTTTCTTCTGAGCCTATACTGTTATTACTATATTTATACTTCAAGGTAACAGGGTATTTAAACAAACACAAAGGTTATTACAGTGATAAGTGTGATTAGTTTGCCTGCTCTGAAAGCAGTCAATAATAAGAGCTGATGATTTTGCAAGATTTATAACAGCAGCTTGTCGGGAACTGAGAAGAAGCGGGAGGGAGATGAGCAACTAACTGCTCTATGAAAATCAATGGGCTGGAGAGAGGTGGCTGAGAAATTAAGAGTTAACCTCTTTTTGTAAATGTAATTAATGTGCACTTTTGGCCAGTGTGTGGGCAGGCCAAGCTCCATGTAAACCAGCTATACACTATACATTGCAGGAGAATTACAGCAGATAAAAAAGCAAGTCAATTGCAAATTTGATTATTTTCATTCTGTATAGTGAACTAAGGCAATTTGTTAACTTGAGAATATATCTTTAAGTAAGGCCAACATACCAAAAATATAGATCTGCTTTAGAATTAACTCAAATGGCAGATAAAAAAATACTGTGTCATTTGGCTTCTAGGAGTTAGAAGTGAGTACATGGAGAGCATTTTCTCACCCCTCCATGCTCCACTGAATGGTAACTGATATTTAGTTGCCTGTCAATTATTGGGGAGGGGGAGGTAGGAGGAATCTGATATAAAAATCAACTGTATTCTTTAATTTTTGCTGTATTCTTTGATTAAAATATAGACAATAAGCAAAATAATCAATACAATAAAATTAAAGGGATTTAACTAGGAAAAACAAGTTGTCATCTATCTGTGGAACAGGTGATAACTTATTAATCGGAGGGAGTCCGACCACTGGGACCCGCTGTGACTAGCACAATGAGAATTTTTATCTCTAAGGGGCACTTTCATATCTGTTAGAATGGAGAAGCAGTGCGGATACTCAACTGCCACTCCATTCATTCTCTATTGAAAAAAATCCAAGAGCAGTGCTCAACAACCTCATAGGTAATGAATGGTGGGGTGGTCAAACATGTGCACTGCCACTCCATTCTAATGATGAAAAGTGCCCAATTGTGTCAAATGGTGTGAGTCCCAGAGGTCGGACCCCCGCAATCAATAAGTTATCACTTATTAATTCGCTGGTGATACATGTTATAACCAGACAACCACTTTAAAAAGTTACTAAATGTCTTTCACTTAAATCACATTTATAAGAAAAAAATCTCAAAAGTAATGAACGTTCATAGCCTTACATTAGAAAAAGTCAGATCAATATTTGCTTTTTTAAAATTGACTATAAGTATTGAACATTCGGGAAAATATAGTAAAAGACCATCTAAAACAAAGCGATTCTATTAATATAAAATACAGAACACACAAATAAAATGGGAAAAAATCCTACCTTCCAAACAGCAAATTCTCCAGAGGCCAGAATGTGTCAACCCTCCTGGGTCTTTTTTATCTTTCTGTGGCGTTTCTTCACTTGATATATTTGTGGTATTGCAAATGAAGGCCCTGGCATACAGCCAGTAATCTGTTCCTATTGCGATTGTCATGAGCCCAAATGCAGCAAAAGCTCCTACCGTGGTCAGAAGGATCTGAACCCCTTTCTCACACCACACCATTCTGCCCTCATTCCACCTTTTCCACGACTCCAGGGTGACAGGTTGGGGGTTTCCTATTCACACAAGAATTAGTTTTGAGTAGAAGAAGCTCAATGTCTTCTTCTTCGGTCAAATTTGTGCTCTTTGGTTGGTACTGCCTATTTCTGGCCTTCTTTCACCTTAGGTTTCCAATGTCAGCAGGAGCTCAAATGCTTTTGCCAAAGGACGAGAGAAGCCACTGAATCGCTCAGGACTATCTTTTCAAAATGCCTCAAGTTGTGTTCCATTGACTGTCTAGGCTCAGATCTGTATGCTTCAGTGTCAAAGGCTTTCCTGTTGCATCACTAGAACCTGTTGAAGACATAAAGAGAATTTTTATTTTATCCTGTCCTATCACTTGATCTTCACATTTATTAAATTCCTTTGGGAGAATTGAAAAAAAAACAGTAATTTTGAATTTTTCTAACATGTTCCCTGTACAGTAGAAATAACATGTTAATTTTTTGTGAGTTTTAATTGGTTTATTTTGAGTTTTTCAATATCTTTTAGTACTTCTTTTGGTTGTTAGGATAAACAAAAAACAGCAATTGTAATACTGCTTATACTTCAATACAACTAGGGCAATAACACACTGCAATAATTTATTATTGTAGTGTATTATTAATCCTGTTGTTATTTACTGTGCTATCTATAAAGCTGGTAGTATTTTACCATTACATTTATGACAGCCAGGATCGGAGATAACTCTAATAGCAATCTCTTAAACCATCACTTGAGAGGGGAAATGTCACTTTCATATGAATATAGAAGCATGGCTTCATTATAAATTGTAAACAAAAAACCCTAGAACTCACTGCGTTTTTTGGTGCGTATTTGCAGCGCATAAACGCTCCAGAAATGCATTGCATACCTTATCCCATGACTACCTATGACATTCTGCAAGCTCTGTGCACATGGTCAGTATTTTTTCTGTGCAGATTTTACTCGCAGAAAAAATACGGACATGACCAATTCATGTGTGTTTCTGCATGCATATTTGCCTATACAATGAACTGGAAAAACACATGGCAAATACGCATGAAAAAACCCTGCTGAGAACAGGTAATTTCAGTAGGTTATCTGATGGAGAGCAGACATGAAGTATGTACATAGGGGAAACAACAGGTTATGTGGTGATACATTTCTCTCCTCTGTAAATAAGTCTTCCTAGCTTCAAAGCAACACAGGCTTAGCTTTGTGGTCTGCGCATTAGCCCAGAATTAATAACTGTCAGATGGATAAAGTTGTATATGCCATGTCACATATCTATAGAAAGCAAGAAATAATGATCAGAAATATGGCATTAAATCCTTCCCAACATTAGAGGGATATATACGTCATGGAAGAGAAAAACTTCCCGACCAATGAAGTATATATACTTCATGTCAATCATGTTATCACCATGACTAAATGGACCATGATCACTTGAAGGTGCCTGCTGTTTCTGACAGCAGGAAGTTTCAGGCAATCAAATTGCCTGAAACACTGATATCCAACCTACAATCGGTGCTGTAAGAGCACTGATCATAGGCTGAAGTCTAGAAACCATGGCGCCACCAGTGCCAACTCTGATTGGTGCAATCGGACAATGACATTGATTACACCAATCAAAGTACACATACGTGATCTGTGCCCACAGTGACCACCCTGTACTTACTCATTCTAACTGTGCACGTGAACAGGGCAGTCACTGTGTCACTCTTTCGCATTGTGCTGGGCCTTGTGGTGCTTCAAAGAGTGCCATCACTTCTGGTGTTCCTGCTGCTGCAGAAGAAGAAAGAAGGCATTCCTTATACTTTTCTGATCCATTCCTGATCCCTGATCTTTCCTAATCCACTGCAATCTCCCTCTCCACCCTTTTCCCCCTTTTCCCTCGGTATTCAGTGCCTCCAACACTGATAGTGAGGGAGAGGATTCCACATTAGTTTATTTTTCCTCCTACTTCTACTCTTTCTCAAGTGATATTGAACCGCCACGCAGATGCCCCAGGACAGAAAATGAACCAGCGCCTGCTGTTAATGACCCTCAATGGACCTCACCTACTGAAGATTGTGAACCACAGATTCCTGATTTTGTGGTGCAATCAGGAAACCAATTTGACACTACCAGCCTCACAGAAATTGACTTTTTCAAACTCTTTTTCTCTGAGAATTTTGTAAATCTCATGGTGTCCCAAACAAATTTGTATGCCCATCACTTTTTATGCCAAAATCTCACTTCATCGTTTGCCAAATGTACCCCTGTAGACGCCGTAAAAATGAAGTTTTGGGGCCTTGTTCTTCACAAGGGGATAGTGAAGAAGCCAGAAATTCAGTAATATTGTAGTGTTGATGTTTTATACAACACTCCACTGTTCTTCTTGGCTATGCCCTGGACATGCTTTGAGGCCATACACAAATTTTTGCATTACAGTGATAATGTCCCCCTGGAGTACACTTCAACTTTGACCGACTTTTCAAAGTTTGGCCAGTCATTGACCACTTCAGCAACAAATTTGCTGAGGTGTACATTCCCCAAAGGGACATCTGCCTGGCTGAGTCCCTAATAAATTTCAAAGGGAGGCTAAAATTCCGGCAATACCTGCCCAGTAAGAGGGCCAGGTACGGAATTAAGCTCTACAAAATGTGTGAGAGTACCTCAGAGTACAACCACAGGTTTAGAGTTTATGAAGGGAAGGACACCCGGTTTCATCCCCTGAATGCCCTCATTTCCTGGGAGTGAGTGGGAAAATTGTATGAGATTTGGCGCACCCACTGCTAGATCAAGGTTATCATCTCTATGTAGATAACTTTTATACCAGCATCCCACTTTTCCAGTCCCTCTCTGCGTGAGCTACTACAGCATGCGGTACTGTAAACAAAAATCAGAGAGGCCTCCCTAGGACGGTAGTAGGACAGATGCTCAAAAAGGATGAGAGCAGAGCATGTAGTAACAACATGCTGAGTGGTCAAGTACAAGGACAAGAGGAATGTCCTTTTCTTGACCACCATACATGATGACAGCAGCACCTCCACCGATATACGATGCACCTCTACATTGGTCCACAAACCAAACTGTCTACTGGAGTATAACAAGAACAAGGGGGGGAGTTGATCTCTCTGATCAAGACCTCCAGCCATACAGTGCTATGAGAAAAGTTAAGGTGTGGTACAAGAAGCTGGCTATGCATATCATACAGATGGCAATGTATAACTCTTTCGTGCTATCACAATGTGCAGGTCAGACTGGAACCTTCCTTTAGTTCAAGGAAGTAATGATCAAGGCCCTAAGATTTGGCAGTCAGGAAAGAGTGGGTCCGAGTACTTCCAGAACTGAAGGTGCCCATGTTGTACCAGAGCAACATTTCACCTGTGAGTTCTCTAAAACTGCCAAGAGGGGAAGGTCACAAAAAGTGTGCAAAGTGTGTTAGAGAAGGGGGATACGAAAGGACACAATTTATCAGCATGACACCTGCCCTGACAAACCTGGTCTGTCTATGAAAGACTGTTTTGGAGTCTGACACTTATCCATCGACTAATAAATGTATTTCTGACTTACACAACTCACATATGACAACTTGATGCACTTTACACAACTCATATAACAAACATATGCACTCTACACAACCCATATGCCAACCTGATGCACTCTACACTACTCACATATGCCAGCCTGATGCATTCTAAAAAAACTCACGTGTGCCATCACATTAACAAATTCACATAGAAAACTCTAGATTAATTCCAATATATGGTCACAAGTGGTTTTGTAAATTTTGTTGGAAAAATGTGAAATTGCTGGTCAACTTTTAACTCTGCTAACTTCCCAACAAATAAAAATGATGTTTCAAAATTTGTGTGATGTTAAGTAGACATGTGGGAAATGTTATTTATTAACTATTTTGTGTGACATATCTCTCTGATTTAAGGGCATACAAATTTAAATTTTAAATAAGTCAGAATCTTTAAGATCCATTGAAGCGTTCCATAATTATTATCTCATGAATTGACACTGGTCAGAATTGTAAAATTTGGGCTGGTTATGAATGTGACAACAGGCTCGAAGTTGAAGGGGTTAATATCTCTCACCTGGGACTTTCAGGTGGGCAGAAATCCTTAAGATTGGGGAGCTCCTAATTTTTGGTACCTCAGCAGCATCTGATTTATCGGCCCCCATCTGTGGTCATAAGAGGAGTGGCTCTTACCTGGTGAAAGCAGATTCTGACCATTGTTACATACTAGGAGATACAGCTCGCTGTGAGATTGCACAATTTCCTAATTTAATTGCTCCCCTTGGCAAGATCTGCACCATTCATATGACAACAGCTCTTCTAATGTTCTTTTGTTAATGCCTTTTAATTTTATGTGACGGTAGAGTGGGTACGGAAAGTATTCAGACCTCTTTAAATTTTTCACTCTTTGTTTCATTGCAGCCATTTAGTAAATTCTAAAAAGTTCAGTTCATTTTTTTTTCATTAAAGTACACTCTGCACCCCACCTTGACTGAAAAAAAACAGAAATGTAGAAATTTTTCCAAATTTATTAAAAAAGAAAAACTGAAATATCACATGGTCATAAGTATTCAGACCCTTTGCTCAGTATTGAGTAGAAACACCCTTTTGAGCTAGTACAGCCATGAGTCTTCTTGGGAATGATGCAACAAGTTTTTCACATCTGGATTTGGGGATCCTCTGCCATTCTTGTTTGCAGATCCTCTCCAGTTCTATCAGGTTGGATGGTGAACGTTGGTGGACAGCCATTTTCAGGTCTCTCCAGAGATGCTTAATTGGGTTTAGGTCAGGGCTCTGGCTGGGCCAGTCAAAAATGGACACATAGTTGTTCTGAAGCCACTCCTTTGTTATTTTAGCTGTGTGCTTAGGGTCATTGTATTGTTGGAAGGTGAACCTTCGGCCAAGTCTGAGGTCCAGAGCACTCTGGAAGCGGTTTTCATCCAGGATATCTCTGTACGTGGCTGAATTCATGTTTCCTTCAATTGTAACCAGTCGTCCTGTCCCTGCAGCTGAAAAACATCCCCATAACATGATGCTGCCACCACAATGTTTCACTGTTCGGATTGTATTGGGCAGGTGATGAGCAGTGTCTGGTTTTCTCCACACATACCGCTTAGAATTATCACCAAAAAGTTCTATCTTCGTCTCATCAGACCAGAGAATCTTATTTCTTATAGTCTGGGAGTCCTTCATGTGTTTTTGGGCAAACTCTATGCGAACTTTCATATGTCTTGCACTGATGAGAGGCTTCCATATGGTCACTCGGCTATAAAGTCCTGACTGGTGGAGGGCTGCAGTGATAGTTGACTTTGTGGAACTTTCTCTCCATCTCCCTACTGCATCTCTAGAGCTCAGCCACAGTGATCTTGGGGTTCTTCTTTACCTCTCTCACCAAGGCTCTTCTCCCACGATTGCTCAGTTTGGCTGGACGGCCAAGTCTAGGAAGACTTCTGGTGGTCCCAAACTTCTTCCATTTAAGGATTATAGAGGCCACCCTGCTCTTAGGAACCTTGTGCAATGCAGAAATTCTTTTGTAACCTTGGCCAAACGTTAACAGTACTGGGTGCCCAATTAACCTGTAATAACTATTGGTGGTGGGGTGGCAGCAAATTTTTCTTTAGTTATTGTGGAGCTTGGCAGTGATCTTTCTGAAGTTTATATACATACCCATGCACTGGAATCAGATGTGTATATACTACATATTCCCAATAAACTTGCCTAGTACAAAAGCAGCTGTGGCTTCACCGATAAATCGTCAGTCAATTGAGTGATTGTCCTGACAATTGAAGGCAGCAAACTGCTGTTTGTGACACCAACCATTATAGCAGAGTCCAGCTATATATTACAGCCAATACTAGCTGGTATTCGTATGGGTGCAGTTTCTGCACCTATGTTATAATTGCATCGTATAGTAATTTCCAGGCAAGATTTAAAAATCACTGTCAATTTGAATAATAAAAAAAAATGTCATTTTGACTACCATACCTCTTATTAATCTGACACTTAGGGCTCGTGAAGACAACAAATTTTCTTGTACGACTGCTATCCTTGGTTTTCACATACCTATGATATTCTATGGGGCTGTGCACATGTCCGCTCTTTTTTTCCGGACTGTGTAGTCCGTTTAAAAAATCACATGTCCAATTTTGATCTGAGGGGTCGGCTCAAATTAAGTAAGGCAAGTCTAGAGGTCCATGAAAAACATGGATGACATAAGAGTGGTTTAAGATTTTCATGGCATGACAGAAAGGACAAGGTAGAGAACCTTTTTTTCCTCCACCTTAAAAAAGTGAAGCCACTTTGATCAAACTCTGAACAAAGTCTGATCAGAATTATAGGTCAATTTTTCAAGGATGTGAACCTACCCTTAAGATGCCCACATAAATGCACTTACAAGCATTTTACCTACAGTTACCTCTCCTATTAATATGAATATGATCATCTAGGACGTTTGTTCATGTTTCTCTATGGGGAGAAGAAGTAAGCCACTGAGAGACCTCTGTCAGTGACTTATATAGGGCGACTACAAAAGGATTATCCAATGGATTTCAAACTGCCCAATACTTCTACATATACAGATGATGTCAGTGAAGGGTCTAATATAGGTCAAATGGTTGGGGACCTCAGAGCCTAGATCTCAATATTATTGTATGTGTTTGAGATTACTTGGATCTTACAAGTCAGAAAATGCATCCAACTTCTAAGACCAAAGCGTGGAAGCATTACAAGAACCAGGGTATAAATTTCAGTGCAGATTATTGTAAAAAGGAAAAAAAAGTAATCAGAAAAATAGAAGCTGTAATGAAGACAAAGCGTAGACACATATCTTCATAAATATCATTATAAATGAGTCTCACTATTAAAATGGAAGCACAGTAAAGAAAAGACATCTGTGAGTGCATACACTAAGCAGTTTACTGATGATGTATCTGACCGCTGTAAAACAAGGGAAATAATTCTGCTTAGACAAGAAGAACAAATAGATCAAGAAACTGTCACTGGTTGCATTTTACATCCAAGTTGCTACTTTATAGCGCAGCACTAATTAGCAAGCTACATTGGATTTTCAATAAAGTGAAGCAGCGTAACCTATCTTTCAATGGGATTTTGAGCTTGTTTCTTCAGACACTTAATAGTGCCTTGAATTTAAAGTTTTACATTTGTGAATCAATTTATTACATAAGGAAGCAAAGCCTCTTATTGTATGGTTGGGTAACCAGGAAATTCTATATGCACAAAGTGCTTCAAAGAATTTTCCAATCGGTTGAAAGAAAGTGTGTGCTTTTATTTTACTATCTTTACTCATTGGAGATATGTCAGATAACTGGTTGTGATGGTTTTAGGACTCAGACCCTTCACAGTTTGCTTGCCATTATGGTGAGCTGCCACCCTGTATCTGAGGGCTACTCCTAACAGCCCAATATCAGAGAGGTAATAGAGTGTTTGGAAAATTCTCATAAATAATGCAATGAAACAAGATGTGTAGAAAAAATTTCTTATTTTTATCTTAATAGTGTAGATCCACCATGAAGATAAACAAGTAGTCGAACTTATACAAAATAATCCAAGTAGAAAAATTTTCTGCAGCGAAGTTCATAAAAGTTCACACTGCACAGTCCATGGACGGCACTGATAGATAATGGGCATGTACACATCTGTCCAATGTTTCGAGGTAAAAATACGTTTTTGAGCATGTTTGACAAATCATTGTCAAGAGTTAAACCTGGTAACTCCTTTATACCAGGCAGCAGCTCTTCCCTGTGAGCTATTCAGTTCTATGGACAGTTCCTTGCTTAATCAGATACCAGTACATATGTTGTTTCTGAATGGCTCCACCTTGTGTTGTTCCTGATTGACTTCATCCTGTGATTTACCGATTGAACACCCTATATAAAACTGGCCTGGCACCTCCTACCTTTTGAGATTATTGAGCTCTCAACCTTTAGTCTAGCACTCTCAGCTGCTCCTCCTCCAAACCATGCTGCTATCTCCTATGTACTGACCCCTGGCTTCCCTACTAACTACGCAATCTGCTAATCCTCCAATACCGTACTGCCACTCCTGTGTACCGACTTCTGGCTTCCTTACTGACTATGCAGCCTGCTAATCCTCCAATATTATACTGCCACTCCTGTGTACCGACCTTTGTCTTCCTTTGACTATGCTACCAGCCTCTACTACACCTAGTGGTTGCAATAATTCTCCAATTCTGACCAGAGCGTAACACACTACTTCTTCTTGGGGCAATCCTATGCTGAGCTTTCTGACATTTTATAGAAGATCCGCCTTATAATCCTCCTCGAAAACTGCTTCAAAAAGTCATATAAAGCTCTTCCTACTCATTTCTATGGGAAATCCACTTTGCTGTCCATAGAGATTTTTGAGCACTATTTTCGAATAGGTTTTGAAAAACACCCGCTAAAAAAAAAGAGCATTTCTGTTCTTTGAAGTGGATCCTAATGGAATCTTATTTATTTACTTTACTTGCTTACATACTGCCATTAATTTCCACAGAACTTTACAGACATTATCATCGCTGTCCCCATTGGAGTTCACAAATTAAATTCCCTATAAGTCTTTGGTCTGTGAGAGGAAACTGGAGCACCCAGAGAAAACCCATGCAAATACGGGGAGAACATATAAACTCCTTGCAGATGTTCTCCTTGGTTGATGTGAACCCAAGACACTGGTGCTGCAAAGCTACAGTGATAACCACTGAGCCACCATGCTGCACTAAATTAGGCACAGTCCAAAAGGGCTGAAAATGTTTCATCAAAAACTCATCCAAAATCTTCAATACCTCCTCAAAATAGAATCAATAAAATACATTTTTTTCCAAAAACTCCTCAAAATAGGAGTCTACCCTGAAGTGGTTTCCCCTTAAAAAACTTAGTAATACACAGTTTGTGAGTTTCAAGGGTCCTTCGTCTCTATATCCTGCCCACCAAGATTGATGTTTTGCTTCTGATTTGTGATAGTTGCAGTAAATCACAAGCTGAAGCGATCAGATGTGCATTCTATGACGTTGTTGAAAGATGCAGACATTGGCAAGTAAAAAGGAGCCAGGGTTGTAAGAGTTGTAAGCTGATTTTTTTTTACCATACTAAGTTTCAATTTTATGTCTATGCCAGGGATTTGGATATCTATATCAATAAAATTAGATCTGACCATGAGATATATAGAAAATATATTAGGAAATTAAAATATTTTGTGCATAACGACAACAAAAGGTGGATATGCACTTAAAACATTCATTTTACATCTTGGTGCTGGGATGGGTAAATCAAGATGACCCCATTCCATAAATAGCAGGGGCTACCTCTAAGGCCGGTTTTACACGTCCGTATATTTCCAGCACCGGAAAAAATGGTACCGGAGATATCCGTGTCCCGTGTGTCCATGTGTGTCACACATGTTGCAACCATGTGCCACCCATGTGCTGCATCAGGATCACACGGACCGGCGCCTGGGAATCAGCGCTACAGTTAGCGCTGTTCCCAAGTGCCGGGTGCTGAACGCTGCCCTCATTATGGTTCACTGCCAGCGCTATGATCAGCACCAGCAGGGACAATGATAAGGGTAGTAGTAGTCTGCTCCCGCAGTGTCCACCTGTAAAAGAAAGAATAAATTAATAAAATTCTTATATTCACCTGTCCGGAGATTCCCCTGCTATAATCATCTGACCGCTGATGCCGGGGAGGCGGGCAGAATGAGCCACTCCAGCTAGCGGCTCCGGAGCTGCACTCGATGAGTGACAGGACACCGCTCTTGAGCTCAGCTCCGGGCCCAGTTTGCTGGAGCGAGTCATTCTCCCTGGCTCCTCTGCTGATCGGTCTCATGAATTACAGCGGGGGACACTTAGGTGAATATATGGATTTTTTGTTTTATTCTTATTTTTACAGGTGGACACTGAGGGAGCAGACTACTACTACCCTCATCATTGTCCCTGCTGGTGCTGATGGCAATGCCGGCAAGGAACCATGATGAGGGCAATGTTCAGCACCCTGCACTTGGGAACAGCACTAACTGTAGCGCTGATTTCCAGGCACTGGTACGTGTCACACTGATGACACACAGATGTCATCCATGTGTGTTCAGCTTGAGACACTTTTGCGGCCCGTGCATCCGTAAAAAAAGGACACACGGTCTGTGGAAAAACACTAACATGCGCAGACCCATAGATTTAAATGGGCCTGCGTGTGTCAGTGTCTCCAGTACGTGTGGAAACTGTCACCACTCATACTGGAAACAGGGATATGTGAAAGAGCCCTAAGAGCAGATGGTGTTTAACCCTAGAACGCATGACCATAAAAATCTACACTTTCACATACCTGGAGCCTTTTAGGCCCGTGTGCAAATAATAAATAAATGACCAACTGGAAATGACAAACAACTATATACCTGAGGAATACCTAGAGTTTCAAAATTCTAACTAAAGAAATCTTGCAGAAATTAAAAAACAATTAACAGGGCGGGCCTGCGAGGCCCCAGGTATGCGTTCTAGGGTTAACACCTTTAATGCCACTGTCAATCTCTGACAGTGGCATTTAAGTGAACGATCCTGGTTGGACATTAGTTCAAGCGCCTATCAGACCTCTCGCGATGAGATCATGGGATGCCAGTGGATAGTATGCTGAAGATCAGCCCAATCAACGACCACAGGCTGGGTTTCATAGAGACTGTTATTTCCAATATATACTGCCATACTAAGGTATGGCATTATATAGAACAAGTAATCAATCACAAGTTCAAGTCCCCTATTGGAACTAAATAATAAAGCATTAAGTGAGAAAAAAAACATAAAAGAAAACATAAACATTCTACTTTTCCCCCTTTTTAGCAGTTGTAAATAAAAAAAATTAAAAACCTGAGCACAATTTTTGTCACTAAATCCTTGAGTAAATACTAGGCGCTCAAAAACAAACAACTAAAAAACAATTAGGGTATGTGCATAAAATGGGGGCGATTCATTTATGTATTTTCTGGAAAAAAAAAGCTTTGAAAAGTCGAATTCTGGTGCTTTCCCGCCATTATTGCACCAGTTCTGACAAAAGGCAGAGCTCAGGGGGAGAGTGTCTGACGGGGTTTGGCGACCCCCTCTTGTCAAATTGATGACAAGCAGCATTCGCCACAAACAGAGGCTTAAGTAAGACACACCATTATGCACTTTGCCTGCTTAATTAAGAAGCATGCACCTCTTAATGAATCAGGAGTGTCCACTTCAAAACACCACCTCATCAAGACAGGGTGAGAGACTCGTCGGTCTTGATGAATCGCCCCAATGTCTTTTTCAAGAGGATTCTGCCTGGAACCCACCTGAAAAAGTGCTAAAAAAAGGCATATAGAATGAACATACTGCACAGCCATGTCAAAACGACTTGCTGTGCATATGTTCTGCCTTTGTAACTCCTTTTAACCACTTCTTCTTGCGGATATGTTGATGTCTACTAAAGTGGACTACAAAATAAAGTGTAAAGTAAAAATAAAAGTTTTTAAGGTATAAAAAAAACATTAAAATGTGAATCATCCCCCTTCCTTTTCACTATCCAAAAAATAAAGAAATATGCAAAAATAAAAACATAAGCATGCTCTGTATCTTTGCATCTGCACAAGTCCAAATTATCAAAAAATAAAATTATTTAACTAATAGAGTAAACGCTCTAAAAAAAAATCAAAACTATAGTATTGCTTAGTCGCTCACCATACCTATCCCAAAATACACAATAAAAAGCAATTTAAGCTTCACGTTTTCCAAAATGCTACAATAAAAAAGACAACCTCCATAAAACTCCATTAATGGACATATGTAAAATGTATGGGACTCGGAAGATAATGACACAAACCAATGTTTTTTTGAAAAATCCGGATTTTTTTTAAACCAGTAAAATATTAATAAAACAATGAAAATTTGGTATATGGCAAAGTGAATGGTGTAATTCAAAAGAACCAAAAAAATGTTTTGATATGGCAATGTCTGCTCTAAAATGAAAAATGTAGGGATTTAGAAGAAGCGAATGAAAAATTCTAGATCAGAAACTAAAACAGTTTGCTTTCTAATGGGGCAAAGTGGTTGTTAATGATCTTGGAAATCCTCAGCTTTTTGTAGATTTGGGAAAAAGGAAACTGCAGGAAAAAAATATGACCGTTTTGCAGAAATTATAGCAATCATATAACATTGCATGGTTTGTTTGCGCGTTGATAGTATTTAATTGATTTGCATATTATTCAAGTCAATTTAACTGAATTTAAGATAAGTTAATTGTCTGTAAAACGAGTGTGTAATATCATCTTGTTGGGCATTTGCATGTAAAATTGTCAAATCCTTTGGTAGTCATTTCAGCAGCAGTTAAGACAATATTGCATTTCATCAAATTAGTAAAAGTATGAATTTCTCATCATGTGAATGAGAACAGCAAAGATTTAAACAATTTACTTAAAGAGAATATTGAACCGTGTTATAGAGCGAGTGAAAAAGAGACAGATTAAAAGAATTGTCCACTTCTGGGTCTATTTAAAATAAAAACATTGTATATTCACCTCTCACAGCGACACCGTTTCAACAATGTCGGCGCCAATATTCATGGCGGGTCACATATTATTGTTATATCACAGATCTGCTGCAGCCAATACTATTACGTCATAGTAGATATCCACTCTGACATAATGAGAGAGAATGAATCTTCCAGTTCCAAATTTAGGTCCTCATTGTTTAAACAGGGTTCAGGTTCAGGTTCAAGCAAAGTTCTGGTACCCGAATCAAACTTTGGACTAAAGTTTGGGTCGGGTACCAGAACCCGAACATCCACGGGTCCGCTCATCCCTAGTCTTGGGAGCTTTTCAGAAATGCTACAAATTCATCCTAACTGCTCCTGATGACTCTCTGCTTGCTCTTCCTTTCTCTCTGTGTTGGGATAGTCACACAATTGTTTTCTCTCCATCCAAGAAAAACAGTCCGATTTTGCTAATCACACTCTGATCAGAGTTTGAACAGAATTTAATCAGAGTGTGATCCGATTTTCTTGGAGGTGAAGAATGAAAAAAGTTTTTCCACCTTCTGAATTATGTCAGTCTGTGAAAATTGGACCACATTTAGATGTCATACGATTTTTTTCACGGACCCATAGATTTAAATGGGCAAGTGTTCTCCGATTCTCAAAGGCACATCATGCATGCTGCGAGTGGTCCAAGGAAAAATCAGACATGTGCACAGCCCTACACAATAAAATATAACATAGAAACTACTGCCATCCATCAAAACCACAGATAGCACTATTCCGATTTACATGGTCGAGTGCACCTACTCTAAGGCTGATTTCAAATGTCAAGGGTTTTGTTTCACATACGTGAAAAACGGTCTGTATTTTTTTTGTGTGCTGAAGCTATTTTGATCCATATGTCAGTTTTTGAAATCATTGTTGCATCTATTTTTATTGTATGAAGAAAAAGATTTCTTAGCTTCTCCCACCCATTAAACAGTAAAGTACGGACAGCTCACAGATGACATCTGTGTGCATACCATTGTTTTTTCAAGGGGCCATTGACTTGCATTAGTGAGTTTGATCCATAGCACGGATCAAAGTAGAATATGACTCCGTTCTTTTTTTTGCTGTCAATCGGTCCACAACAAAAAGGGCATGAGAAAAGGCGCATTCATTACAATGGGTCCATAATCTATCATTAAAAATAAAGGATAGCACATGTACCAAAAATGTACAGACTCGAAGGAAAGTATATAGAGAACAGTATTGGAGCTGTGATGACACATGAAAACAAAGGAAGACAGCATCACCCTGGGTACACACAGACCTCACATCCAGCATGTATTGCAGGGAGAGACACTCCCACAAGAGTAAATTCTGAAACATCAATCAGGCTGAAAAATGCATATCAGAAGGTCTTAACTCCTTCACAACATCTGCCGTATATACAGTATACGGTGCATGCCGGAAGTCGGGTGTATGGAGTGGGCTAACACTTTGAGGCCTCCCATACCCAGCAGATGATGGCTGTGTATTACAACCAGGACCTGCCGCTAACAATAGTTGGTGGAGCGGAGCCTGCATGGGGCACGTCATTCCATGCGCCCATCGGCACGCCTATGATGTCATTGCGGGTCGCCGATGGGTTGATATGACAGCCGGGGGTTTGCTGATGGCGCCGGTGCTTGTCATTATAGAGCTCCGTTGAAACACTACCTGTGGCCGGGCTTCAAAGGATACCATGATTTTTACTATGTAGCACAAGCAATCAGATGATTGCACCTTTAAGCTAACAGGAACAGGGAAAAGTAAAAAAAATGTATAAAAAACTATGAAAAAATAAAAAAACATAAAAGTTCAAATCACCCCTCTGTTCCCTCATTAAAAATATAGTAAAAAAAATAAAAATACACATATGTGGTATTGCTTTGTTCAGAAAAGTCCAATATATCAAAATACCCAATCAACAAACATCATAAATGTAAAAAAAAAAAAAAAAACAGCAAAATTACGTTTTTTTGGTCACTGCAATTCCATAAAAAATGCTGTAACATGCAATGAAAGCATCATATCTCTCCCGTAATGGTATCAATAAAAAAATAGTCTCATCAAGCAAAAAAAGAAGCTCCCACACAGCTTCATCGACCAAAAAATAAAAAATGTTATGTGCCTTAGAACCTGGCGACAAAACCCGAAAATTGCTTTTTGCAAATTTCAGATTTTTTTATGCGATTTATTTAGTACCTGCATTTCCCATTCTCACACTAGTCATGGACTTCATGCATAACCTTCTACAATAAGAGCTCTAGATGACTATCATTAGGTTTCCTCGTGTTGGGCCATATTGGACTTACATTAGATTTATGTTACAGCTTTCACACCTTCAGTCTACTGAGTACTAGTGATGAGCGAGTATGTTTTGTTAACCCTTTCGCCGAGTATGCTCGGGCGAGCACAGAGTAGTTACAGCTGCTTGGTGATATGTTTGAATCACTCCTGATTTGCGACTGTTTGACAGCTTTAATACATGTGAGGAATGTCTATTTCTTACACATTCCTCACATGTATTAAAGCTGTCAAACAGTTGCAAATCATGCACACGGGAGCAATTCAAACATAACACCGAGCAGCTGTAACTACTCGGGGCTCGTCCGAGCATACTCGGCGAGAGGGTTAACAAAACATACTCGCTCATCACTACTGAGTACCAATTTTTCACTTGTTACTCCATTCTGTGTGTTCATTTGGCATGCTGTACTATGCTTGATATTCTACATGCTTGGCCTTCCCTCACCTGTGTATGATTTGCTCCTATGTGGTTCAGGATTTTTAATCATTTATGTATTTATATAACCAATGTATTTGACTTTATGTAGTGTGGGCACCCGTTTTCTTCAGTGCCACCTTATAACCAATTACTAGTGAACTAAAGGTTTTTTACTTTTACAACTTCACGTTTCTGACCTTCTATGACCATATGTTCGTTGTTTCCGCTATTGGGTTTTCTTAAGACTATTGAGGATGTCATCTGTATAAAAACCCTCTATAATAATCTGTATAAAAAGTAGTTCTCTTGCAACATACCCATCTTTTGCATATGACTCTCATTGCTCAGAGCATGATCATGCAATGCTCACAATATTCCCTGATTGTCCTGAAATTGTACGGTAATAAAAGCTTTCATAAAGAAGTAGAGACATCTCCATCACAAAGTTCTGTAGTATTGAAATCCCCTTCATTGTGAAGGTCGTCTTGACCAGACCAATTTCACGCCTTGTGAGCCGTCTTGTTTAAAGATTAAAATGTCTAAATATTGGCACATGTTCTAGCACGTACTTGAAGGTGATCAATGAGTGACTGATGAGAGGAAAGCCCTAAATAAGATCATTTACCTCACGGTGGCATTCCATTTTGCTAATTCTTCATGGTATATATTTGCAGGTGTGCGTATCTTATGCACCATAAGGCAGCAGATTTTTGCAGTGATTATATTTTTTTAACTCTAAAACAAAGTTCTCACAATGAGTAGTTGGTGAGTTTTTGATATTGGAGACTTTCTGCTGCATTTCTGCACCAATTAGCTAAATTAGGTTATTTGTGTATTTTGCTTTTGCGCCTTTGAGCCTTTTTAAATACGTTTTTATTGTGTTCCTGTTGTGATTTTTGCCTCTTTCTTCTATGTCACGTTTTAAATAAAGCTGCTTAGTTTTTGATACTTCCTCATATTTGGCTTTGACTAAACTTTATTGAAACAGTCATCTTTAGATTACATGCATTTTTAGTGCATTTCTGCAGTGGAAACACCTAGACATTTTTACGTACAGATTGTCCACATCTTATGCAATTCTATGGGTAAAATCGGCAAAAGAGAGATTAACATGTTGTGGGTCTCAAAAATGCACAAAAATCAGTTAACACACTTTTTTTCAGTGTTCAAAAAGAAACATGTCAATTCTTGAGATGTTTCTGTCTGAAAAATGGTGCCAAATTTGGGAGCAGAATGACTGGGAGGAAGAAATCCGCAAAAAAAAGTGCGACAAAAAACAGGCTTTTTTAATCTTTTTTTTTTCATTCATTATCAGATTTTCAGTCATGTTATCAGACCCCAAATTATTTTACAAAATTGATAGACAGATAAGGCCTTTTGAAAGGGTCTAAACATGATAAAATAACAATATAATTATTTTATTCTGTATGCAAATATTAATGCAAATATTAATTTAATTGCTAATGTTTTCACATCATAATGCAAATACCAATGGGCACCAATGTCTCTCTTACTCTGAGACTTGTAGTCTTAAAACTTAGTAAGCTCTAAATATCTTGTCAGAGGAAAAATACTATTAGTATATACACATGCAGTACATACATATATACATTGACTTTACTATAATAACATATAAAAGTTCTCATCTTTAGTGGGAATTAAAAATTTGTGAGCTATACTAAGCATTCAAAACTTCAACTAAATCACCCAATATTTCCTGTATCACTACATAGAGTATGCGATTCTTCATAATTGGCAGGTCACTGATTTGACTATCAGTATCACATAAACCTAAAGCATGTGTCATTTATCATTATGAGCATGATAATCTTAATCAGACATCTCTACATTTCTCTAGTGCCTACAAATTGCTAAAATAAATTACCTAAATATTTTTTTTTACTTTTTCACTTTAGGAATTGGTCAATAATAAACTAGTATTATGATGAGTAATCAACAAATTTCCGAAGCTTCTCTCTGCTCAGATTTCAAGACCTAAATATACGTTACAATATTCCTTTCTTGAAGTAGTCACTTGATGCTTGTCTATATCATACTTGACCTAGACCTTTGTTCCCAAAGGTTATTATTGGTTTGTCACTTTTTAACTTGGACCCTTATGGACAAACTGGAACATATTTTGTGTGTGTCATGTGACCTTTTAGTAGGTCAAATGGAATTCCTGAAATGTACAGTAATACAAGTTGGTAGTGAATAAAATGATATAAGGTTATATGGTGAAGTGCTGCATCAACGTAAATCCAAGAGAAAATTATAGAAAATATAAAGCTATTTGAAAAGTAATATAATCTTGTTTTTTATATGTTGTTTTCATAATGTAATATAATTGCAACAAAAACAGGTACATTACTGAGAGAAAAATGAAATCCCCCTTTAATCGCTGTGCTTGATGATTGTTGTGCAGCTCCTTTTATACCACCACACAGCTCTTACAGAGTTTGACTAATGAGAATTACAGTGTTCAGATTTAGCCACCAAAGTTTGATATAAAACTTTATCAGTCCTTGTTAATCACTTTGGTTGACATTTTACATCCTAGGAGGGCAAATCTTACTTCTGATATGAATGTAAAATTTAGATAAGTGCATTGCTTTAATTAAATGTAACTGAAATATGATTTAGGAATAACAACAGGCATTTTAAATTGATAAAAACTGGAGAAATTAATGAGATATGTATTTTACTAAATCTATTTCCATTCAAATAATATGGGACATTTTACTTTCCATTGAGTCATTTCCTGTATTAATATGTGTGTAGTCTAATCCTGGGGTCATGTTACTCTCCTCTATGTGCAGCCTCTCCTATTGTCTGAAGGCTGACAAAAAGAGATGGCAGAAGTGGAGTAAAGGTGGTCAGCCATACAAAGCAGAATGTATATGTGTATGGAAGGTGGTTTCATGAAAGACATGTTGCTTGAACGAGTGCTTGGCTGACAGCTATCTAAAGTGCATGGCCAGCTTGTCACACATCTGTAAAATCAGACCACAGATAGGCTTTGCTTGCAGTATATGACCATTTATTAACAACTGTAAAAAACTGAAAAATATCATTCAGCATAACCTCATAAACAAGACATTTGAATTATCTAGAAAATAACACTGGAGCAATAAAGTAAGTGGAAAGAATATCAAAAGATCAAAGCTTTCCAGAAGAACTGGGTCATGTTGATGCGACTGCTAATGTACATATGGCTGTTCCAAGGATCATTATTTCTGTTGTCTACATAAAAGCCCCAAATCAATTTGTTTCTTTGCTCCATTACTGGACTTGAGATAGAAAAGTAAAGACATTGGTATTGTATTTATGTTTGTGTGCAGAGGACATACAAATATACGTAAACTTACAAACTTTCAATTTCATCTTTAAATGGAACCTGACACCACTTAAAATGTTCTTTTACCTGTAGATATAGTGGTAATCTGCCAGTAATTAGCATTTAAATCAAGCCTGGCTGTTTGACTAGAGCAGCGGCTACAGGGAGAAAACAAAGTTTTAATCTCCCTGCAGCTGCTCGCTTCCAGTTATCGGAGCAGCTCGGGGAGCAGTTATAGTCACCATCTGCTATCTAGTGAGATTGCTCTGCACCATATGCGCCTGTAGGGCAGACTATGGCTGTCAATGAATGTGCTGGGGGTGATTACAGCTTGCTTGCTGACAGATGGGACAAAAGTGGACATTTTTAGCCCAAAACCAGAACATTAAGTTTAGAGGAAAATAAAGAATCCACATGAACACTATGGCCCAAATTAATTAAGACTGGTGTTTTGTATGCAAGTCTTAATGATGGGTATACAGGAACACGATGCTCCTAATTTATTAAGGGGCGCACATTACTTAATGAATTTACTGCATCTTATAATTCGTGTGCGCCTCCATGCATTCTGGGTAACATTTATGGAATAAAGTACTAATGTTCATGTGAAAATAAGTTGCATGCACTATTTTTCATTTTGGATAAGACTGGTCTATTCAAGTCTTTGGGTGCACAAAAAAAAATCGGATCCCAAATGGATCATCCATATTGCATCCAATTTTTACTGATATATTGCCATTAACATAGAATATTGTATTTGGTCTTATGTATTTTAAACTGTTGATGTGTGAGATAGTGAAACAGCCCCATTGACCATGACCAGATATATGTACCTGGTTAGAGGCGGATGATAAGCCAAAAGGCTTGTAATCATAACCACCTCTTTAACATATGGTGCAGCACCATGCTTACCAGCGTGGTATAGATGTGCATAACTGTGTCCTCATAACTACAAACATTATTGTATATAAGCTTAAGCACTTTCTTGCTGTAAGTAGTGATGTGGGACTGCTTTACATGGATGGAAATGCCATGATTCGGCCACAAGAGCCTGCTGTTTCCTAAGCACAACTGAAAGACGGCAATAAATAAGTGTACTATTCAAAACACATAGAGAAGGACAGAGGTGGAGCTACAAGCTGAGGAGGATGTGACACACAGGAAGGGGAGGCACGGACATTTTGTGTGCAGTTTGGAGTTACTAAGGACAGAGAGAGGTTGTGCCAGAGAGATCCAGTGACATCCGTGTGTAGAAGAGTCCCACCTACATCAGAGCCACGGCGGGGTGAAGTTGATGCAGCCTGTCACCAGATCCTAACTAGAGATGAGCGGTGTTCGACTCAAACTGTTCGCCAATCTCAAATTCGAGCTGTTTTGGGCGGTGCTCGAGCCGTTCGGCGAACACGAACAATTTGAAAAAAATTCGGCTGTTCGAGGTTATGTTCGATAACTGTTCGTGCACCAAAATCGTAACTGGATTTTTTCTCAGTAATGCTGAAAATTAATGTTAATACGCAGTTTAAGTGTACAGCGGGGAGGGGGAGGGGCAGGGGATGGATCTCTGCAGAAATAATGAAGATCTCCATTTTTTTTCTCTTTCCCGCATTTACAGTGGGGAGGTGCAATCTGTCAGCCTATCAGCAGCGCACACACGGAGCGAACTGCTTTTTTTCACACAAGCAAGGGCATGTGTCATTGGCAGTGTATGTCACATGTCCTTGCCCTATAAGACACAGCCATTTTCCCTGTAGCCACCATTTTCTCACTGCTGCAGCTGCATGTTAGACGGCACCGCTGTTGCTGTGTGGGCTATACTTTGTTAAGTTCAAGCCAATTTTCGCACAAATCTACAGATATCTTGGGAGTAGGGAATAGTTGTGATTGCAGTCCTTTTGAGGACTAGGTTACATCATTTCCTATGACTTTTATCAGGCAGGTCTGTGCTCTTAAATAGATAGGTTGGGAGTAAAGACTAATTGTAATTGCAGTCCTTTTCACGGCTAGGTTACATCAGTTCCTATCACTTTTTGCCAGGCAGGTCTGTGCCAGTGCTCTGCAAGTTTTTTTCACAGCATTTGGCTAAATCTAGCAAAGCAAATCCTTTTTGGAATCTTGCAGTGTGTGTTAGTCAGTGGAGTAGCCTATCTGTGTTGCAAGATACACCACCTGTGTATAGAATACCAATTTTTTACTGCACCTAGTGAAGTAAAACCTTTTGGGCATAGCATCATTTTATTAGTCCATCTATACTAACCTCCACCAGGTTGCAAATTCAATATAATTTTTATCTGCATCTAGCTCTGAAAAAATATTTTGGCTTGTAGCAGTGTGTGGGACTTGTTCTATTAGTCCATCTATACTAACCTCCACCAGGTTGCAAATTCAATATAATTTTTTTCTGCATCTAGCTCTGAAAAAATATTTTGGCTTGTAGCAGTGTGTGGGACTTGTTCTATTAGTCAATCTATACTAACCTCCACCAGGTTGCAAATTCAATATATTTTTTTTCTGCATCTAGCTCTGAAAAAATATTTCGGCTTGTAGCAGTGTGTGGGACTTGTTCTATTAGTCCATCTATGCTAACCTCCACCAGGTTGCAAATTCAATATAATTTTTTTCTGCATCTAGCTCTGAAAAAATATTTCGGCTTGCAGCAGTGTGTAGGACTTGTTCTGTTAGTCCATCTATACTAACCTCGACCAGGTTGCAAATTTAATATAATTTTTTTGTGCATCTAGCTCTGAAAAAATATTTCGGCTTGTAGCAGTGTGTGGGACTTGTTCTATTAGTCCATCTGTACTAACCTCCACCAGCGTGCAAATTCAATATAATTTTTTTCTGCATCTAGCTCTGAAAAAATATTTTGGCTTGTAGCAGTGTGTGGGACTTGTTCTATTAGTCCATCTATACTAACCTCTACCAGGTTGCAAATTCAATATAATATTTTTCTGCATCTAGCTCTGAAAAATATTTCGGCTTGTAGCAGTGTGTGGGACTTGTTCTATTAGTCCATCTATACTAACCTCCACCAGGTTGCAAACTCAATATAATTTTTTTCTGCATCTAGCTCTGAAAAAATATTTCGGCTTGTAGCAGTGTGTGGGACTTGTTCTATTAGTCCATCTATACTAACCTCCACCAGGTTGCAAATTCAATATAATTTTTTTCTGCATCTAGCTCTGAAAAAATATTTCGGCTTGTAGCAGTGTGTGGGACTTGTTCTATTAGTCCATCTATACTAACCTCCACCAGGTTGCAAATTCAATATAATTTTTTTCTGCATTCAGCTCTGAAAAAATATTTTGGCTTGTAGCAGTGTGGGGGACTTGTTCTATTAGTCCATCTATACTAACCTCCACCAGGTTGCAAATTCAATATAATTTTTATCTGCATCTAACCCAGCCAATACTTTTGGGCTAATACCACAGTTTGGCCACTCAGCTCTGCTCGGTTCCCATCCATTGTTTTTTGTGCAAACAACTCCAGAGTTGTCAATTAGTTAACCACCAAAATGAGTGGAAAAAGGCCTGCAGCTGGTGGAAAGGGGAATAGGCGTGTTGGGAAGGGAAAAAAAGGTTGTGTCCGTGGGGTAGGTGTTAAAGCAACAGTAACATCAGCAGAAGTAAGACCATCTTCCAGCCAAACTAAGATGTCTACTTCTTTTAGCGGACAATGTGATAAGATCCCTTTCTTACGGCCTTGCCAATAGCTACAAATTCCAGATGAGGCACAAAAACAGCAGGTGCTTCAATGGATATCAAGTGCTCCTTTAAGTGGGCTCTCCTCCACCTCAACTTCAACATCACAAATACTCCAGTCCTCAGAGGTGTCACCCCAATCGCACTTGCTTCCTCACAGCTCCCAAGTCTCCAGCTGCCCGTCTGAGTATGGGGTAGAACAGATGGTTGAGTCTGCAGAGCTGTTTACTCATACTATAGCATGGGAATCAGAGGTCGGCTCCGGAGCTTCTGTGAATCCAGACGAGGAAATGATCTGCACTGATGCCCAGAATCTTTATGAGTCGGATCCAGGACCAGACGCAGAAGGTTCTGACCATAATGTAGACCCTCGTTCCCAAACTGTAACTCCTGTTGATGGAGACAATGAGGAAGACGATGATGAGACTCAAATACCTGATTGGAGTGACAACTTTAGTTTTTTGCCAGGGCAGGAAGAGGTTGGCTCTGAGGACGACGGGTGTGATAACACACAGGGTGATGATGACGAGGTTAGAGATCCCACTTACTGTCAACCCACAGTCAACAGTCAGCCAGTCAATGAGGTCAGCAGAGAAGGTGGAGGAGGATGCTAGTGACGACGATGACATAATACTAGAAGCACGTCAGCAACTGGATCCTCAAACACAACTCTGCCTCTCACCACAAATCGTGGTGACTCTTCCGGTCACATGGGTGCTAAGCCTTGCATAGCCTGGGCATTTTTTCAGATCGATAAGGATGACCCAACTCATGTTATCTGTAACATTTGTCAGCAAAAGCTAAGTAGAGGCCAAAAAATACATAGTTTGAGTACTTCATGCATGAACCGGCACATGGATATGAAGCATAAGTTGCAGTGGGAAGCTCACTGTGCTACAATGCGGCCTAGTCGGCCGGCCAACCACCGTCTGCCACATCTTGTGCATCCACGGCCTCTTCATCCTCTGTGACTGGGGGGACAGAAGTCACACCTGTTTTGGGACGCAGACCTGGCACCTCTTTACCCGCAACAGCCAGCGAGATTGGCAGGTCATCATTTTCTTTGGAGGTAGAAACACCAGCTGGTGTTCAACGCTGTCCGACATCGATAGCACCACCTTTGGATCAAGGCAACCTAACATGTCCGCCTGCATCTTCCTCACAGACCGGCAGTTTGCCGGGGACACCCTTCTCAACCCAGTCTAAGCACAACAGCTAGCCCTCGGTCCCTCAGATGTGGACAAGTAAAAGACCATTTCCTCCTACCCATGAGAAAGCTAAAAGGTTGAATTTCACCATCTGCAAGCTCTTGGCTACAGAAATGCTACCTTTCCACCTTGTGGATACAGAGGATTTTCGAGACCTTATGTCAGTCACAGTGCCCCAGTACCAGATGCCCAGTCGGCACTACTGCTCAAAGAAAGGTGTGCCTGCGCTCCACCAGCATGTCGCACACAACATCACCGCTTCTTTGAGAAACTCTGTGTGTGACAGGGTGCATTTTACCACAGACACTTGGACGAGTAGGCATGGACAGGGGCGTTACATGTCACTGACTGGGCACTGGGTAACTATGGTGACAGCAGGACTAGGGGCTGCTGTCCAAGTCTTCCCGTCCCCACGAGTTGTGCGTCAATCCTCTTTATCTCGAAGTTCCTCCACTGCTTCTGCCTCCTCAACCTCCTCTCGGTCCTCCACCTGCACCCAAAGCCTGTCTGGTCATGCCACAAGATTTCTAACTGCGCAGAAAGGATCCTGAACACCTCCTTACTATGCTGGCAGTAGGGCTCAACGTCATCAGGCGGTTTTTACATTGAAATGTCTGGGAAATGTGAGTCACACAGCTGAGGAGTTGTGGTCAGCTCTGGAGAACCAATTTCATGAATGGTTGTCTCCACTGGACCTGAAACCAGGGAAGGCCGTGTGCGACAATGCTGCAAACCTGGGTGCGGCCCTTCGCCGGGGCAATGTCACACACGTGCCTTGTATGGCTCACGTGTTGAACCTGGTTGTCCAGCAATTTTTAGCCCACTATCCCAGACTAGATGGCCTTCTGCAGAGGGCACGGTCGCTGTGTGCTCACTTCCGCCGTTCGCATCCCGCAGCTCAGCGACTTACATCTCTACAGAAGTCGTTGGGCCTGCCACTTCACCGGCTAAAATGCGATGTGCCTACCCGGTGGAATTCAACTCTGCACATGTTGCAGCGACTGTGGCAGCACCGACAAGCCCTGGTGCAATACGTTCTGATGTATAGCCTGGGCCAACGAGATTCAGAGGTGGGGCAAATCACGCTGGAGGAGTGGTCTCAGATCAGGGACCTATGCACCCTTCTGCACAGTTTTGAAATGGCGACGAAGATGTTTAGTGCTGACGATGCCATTATCAGCATGACTATTCCGGTGATTTACATGCTGGAGCACATGTTAAACAGAATTCGGAGTCAGGTGGTGGCACAAGAGGAGGTGGAGGAAGTAGAGGAGGAAGAGTTGTATGCGGAAGGGCTAACATCTGCAAGGTCCAGACGGTCGGCAGCACCAAGGCGGCAGGCATGTGAGGGTGGGGGAGATGGTTTTACCAGGGCGCATGGTAGCAGCCAAACTAGTGAGGAAGGTGCAGGAGCCCAGGAAGAAGTGGAGGACGAACTGATGGAAGACTCATCAGATGAGGGAGACCTTGATCACATTTCTGTTGTGCGAGGTTGGGGGGAGAGGACAGAGGAAGGAAGCATGATTGTTACCTCTCCACCAACACAACAGGGACTTGGTGCTCCTGGATGCGCAACACACATGAGTGCCTTCTTGCTGCACTACCTGCAACATGACCCTCGAATTGTGAGAATTAGAAATAATCCTGACTACTGGGTTGCCACACTGTTAGATCCCCGGTACAAAAGTAAATTTGCAGAAATTATTCCTGCCATAGAAAGGGATGCACGCATGCAGGAGTATCAGCAGAGACTGTTGCAGAATCTTACATGTGCTTTTCCACAAAATACCAGTGGTGCACGTAGTGAATCTCACAGTTCCAACTTGCCAACCGTGGGACCGTCAAGTGTTCAGCACTCAAACCGTAACAGAACCACAGTATCTGCTGGTAACATCAATTTTGCGGAATCATTTCACCACTTTGTTAGCCCATCCTTTGCAAGGCCACATGAGACAAGAAGTCTGACACATAGTCAACGCCTAGAGACGATGGTACAGGAGTATCTCCAAGTAAACATTGAAGCCACGACTGTGTCACTGGACCCTTGCTCTTTTTGGGCTTCCAATCTGGATAAATGGCCGGAGCTAGCCACTTACGCCTTGGAGATCTTGTCATGCCCCGCAGCCAGCGTTCTGTCTGAACGTGTGTTCAGCGCTGCTGGTGGTGTGCTGACAGATAAGCGCACGCGGCTCTCCACTGATAATGTAGACAGACTCACGTTCATAAAGATGAACAAATCATGGATCCGAAACGACTTTTCTACCCCTGTGTCATCCTGGGGAGAGTAAAAGCTTGATGATTGGTTAAAATCACCCTACCAACCGTTTTAAGCTTTCAAATTACTAATCATGTTTATCTGTATCTTGACTGGAAAATAATTTGGGCTTTGTAGCAGTGTGCAGCACTGATCCTATTAGGCCATCTATACTAAAGCTTCACCAGATTTAAAATTAAAAATAATTTTTAGCTGCATCTTGCCCGGAAAATAATTTTGGGGCTCCGAGATGCGCAAGGCACATAAGTGCCTTCTTGCTGCACTACCTGCAGCATGACCCTCATATTGTCAGAATTCGAAGTAATCATGACTACTGGGTTGCCACACTCTTAGATCCCCCAAACTTTTCGATCAACCTTTTCATTTTAATAAAGACCAAAAAAATGGTCATTTTTGAAATTATAAGCATTAGCAGGTTGTTAGAAACTGAAATCAAACAGTTTTCAACTCAAAACTTTATTCTAGGTGATGTTACATTTTCACATAGGACCCCTTGTTCGAAAGGAGCTTCTGAACTCTCTCGTCCATTGAATTTGTCAGGTTTTGGATGGTTTCTGCTTCAATTGTTTTGCATGAGGACAGAATACCCTCCCAGAGCTGTTGCTTAGATGTGAACTGCCTCCCGCCATCATAGACACTCCTTTTAATGATGCTCCAAAGGTTCTGAATGGGGTAGAGGTCAGGGGAGCATGGGGGTCACACCATAAGTTTGTCCCCTTTTATGCCCATATCAGCCAGAGATGCAGATGTTTTATGTGCAGCATGAGATGGTGCATTATCATGCAGAAAAATGATCTTGCTGTGAAATACCCGGTTCTTCTTCTTGAACCATGGCAGGAAGTGCTGTTTGAGAAAATCCACATACATTATGGAGTTCATCTTTAGCGCCTTCAGGGATCCTAAAGGGGCCAACAATCTCTCTCCCCATGATTCCAGCCCAAAACATTACTCCACCTCCTCCTTGTTGGCGCTGTAGCCGTGTTTGCGTGGGGTGTCCATCAACCAGCCATCCTCCACTCCATCCATCTGGACCATCGAGCGCTGCATGGCACTCATCCGTGAACAAAACTGTTTTGAAATCAGTCTTCATGTAATGTTTGGCCCACTGGAGCCGTTTCTGCTTGTGTGAAGTGGATAGAGGAGGTCGACAGGATGGCGTATGCACAGCTGCAAACCTCTGAAGGACCCTGCATCTTGTTGTTCGGGGGACGTTGGAGGCACAAGCAGCTTCAAAAACTTGTCTGCTGCTATGACAAGGCTTTTTGGCCGCTGCTCTTTCAACCTGACGTAATTGCCTGTAGGAAAGAGTCCTCAATTTGCCCTTATCAGCACGCACACGTGTGTACTGTGAATCAGCTACATACTTCTTGATTGCCAAGACACTTCATCCTGATCATCGCACAATGTTGATTGTAGTCATGCCTTGACCTAAACACTCCACAATTTGTTGCTTCTCAGCAGCCGACACATCCTTTTTCTTTCCCATTTTGGCAGAAAATGTAGGCTGCTTAATAATGTGAGAGAGCCTTCTTAAGTAGTCTTGCCTTTCATTGGACACACCTGCCAAATTAATTAGCACAGGTGTCTGCAATTGCTTACAGTGATATAAAGAGCCCTGACACACATCACCATCAATGAGTTTAACTGACAAACAAACAAATTCTTCCCTTATCACTCCTAAACACTTTTTGTATAATAATTTGGAACGCAGTGTACATGTGCTTTTCCACAAAACACCAGTGGTTCACGTAGTGAATCTTACAGTTCTAACTTGCCAACCGTGGTCTGTATGGAGTTGTTCAATAAAGGGCCCAAAATTAAGATAACATAGATGGGAGAGGTCTCTATGAATAGGAATTCCTAAGTATTTGATACCCTGTGAGGGCCAGGCAAAGGGAAAGTTGGACTGGATGGAATCCTATATGGATTTGGGGAGGGAGACATCGAGGGCCTCAGACTTCGCTGCATTGATTTTAAAATTTGACCATGTAACAAAGTGATCTATTTCAGCCATAACAGCATGGATGGATATATGTGATTGAGTGATATATACTAGGACATCATCAGCAAATAGAGAGCACTTGTACTCGGTGCCTCCCACCTCAATCCACCTAATATTGGGGTTATGGCGAATTGATGAGAGCAGGTGCTCCGTCACTAGGATGTATAAGAGAGGGGACATAGGACATCACTGCCTTGTCCCATTGGTGATTGTGAAAGGTGATGAAAATGTTCTGACGCACCCCCTGGGCCTTGGGACACCCGGAGCCGGACCCTTTTTGGTGGATGCTGGTGGTTGTAGTCTTCGTGGCGGCGACCCGGTTCCGTGGCTCAGGGCGGTCAAACCAGTGGCGGAACTATTTATGTGGTTTTCATGTTTAAATGTCCGACTACGCCAACCGTGGATTGCGGTCAGAGTGAACCGCCGCTACAGGGCAGACCACTGAGGCTGGTGTTGTGGGTGCAGCAGAGCGTAGCATAACTCCCCACGGGAGGAGTATAGCCTCAGGGCAGTGTATGCGGAGGATGGGGGTGATGGTGCAGGGCAGCAGCAGTAACGACACGGAGTCAGTGATGCAGTTCAGGGCCTTTACTCACAGTTCTTATTATCCAGACCACGTCTGCAGGTAACGGCTGCCCACGTCGTACTGTGCTCACCAGGTGAGGGGCTCAGACAGCTCCCAGATAACTTTGGAGCACTTCACAGGACCCCCTTTGTGTGTCCTTTGTCTGGCCTTTCTTACCAACACTTCTGTCCGGCTGCCTCGGGCCTCCTCTTGGTAAACTTGGCGCCAGTTTCCCTGACCCTATGTGGTGCCTTCCTAGCGGGTGTAGCGAGGGGCTGCGCCACATAAAATGTCAGAGCCTCCGGTTTCTAGCTGAGGGTCGTTTCCTGCCTCCAGTAGTTCGGGGACCGGTCTCCCCCTTTGGCCTGACCCCTCCACGCAGGTGGATTCGGGCGTGCGGTGGCGACTCGCCCGTCCGCACCCCTGGGATCCCTTCATTCCTCGTTCCTGGAGCCTTCTCCGCTCCTCTTCCTTCCTTCTCCCTCTTCCAGGCCTGGGCCTCTGTTACTAGGCCCGCCTCCGGAGCAGAGCTCATGCAGAGCCCCTGCTCCCTGCCACTTCTGCTCAGACTTCTCTGCACTGAACTAAGATGGTGCCCACCTTTTATACTCCCTTCTCAATGCACCCAGGAACTGCTTCCTCCCTGCTCCTGCACTACAGGGTTCCCCTTCCTCAGTGTTCCCTCCCCCCACTCCAGCCAGGGACAGGGACTGTCGTGCCCATCTCAGGGGCATATTGGTCGCCCTGCCCCACGGCAATGTGGTGTAATGCATGCAGGTGTCGGGTCCTGATCCACACTCCATCCTTACCTGAGAGTGAGATATCACACCTCTGGGTGAGGTGCAATACGTCTGTAGCAACCGAGCCCTCAGGGTGCTACAGTTCCATTTATCTTCAGCCTAGGTGACGTATTGCGATACAGGGCCGTGATTTTGGCTATAAAAGGGTCCCCTAGACCCCTACCCCAAGCTTTTTAAGAGAATCATATATGGCGTGCCAGGAGACTCTATGGAATGCTTTCTCAGCATCCAACGAGAGTATCTAATTACAAATTTTTAACTGCATCTCGCCCAGGAAATACTTTGTGCCTAGTAGCAGTGTCTGCTAGTGAGCGGATTATCCCGGCTGTTAAGCAAGCTGCACCACCTGTAGTTTAGACACTTAATTTTTTCAAAGGAAATGCTTCGGGACCATGGGATACTTAGTGAAGAGCATCAGGAGGCACCCCAAGGCATAGGGGCTGGGACTGGCAGTAGGATGCCTTGCGGTGGACAGCCGAGCTCGATCCTTATAAAAGCTTTTTAACTGCAGCAGCTTTAGTGGACGCTACTGGAGCTGGAATTACCGCGGCTGCTGGCATGAGACTTGCCCTCCAATAGATCCTTGTAAATGGATTTAAAGTGTATTCATTCAAATTAGAGAGACAATTTAAATTAAAAAGCTTAGAGCTGCCTCCACCACAGGGGGGCTCGCTCGACCCACCAGCGGACAGGCACCAGTATTGGGAGAGGGGGGCTTGCCGTCAGGGTTCACCGCGGCTCTGGCACAAACCCGGCGACACGGAGGTGGCACGGGCAGGAGCGGACTGGCCGTGTCGGCTTCTCACTTTTTGGATTTTAGAAGAGCATGACATGCCTATATCTGTGTCTCCCCCTCCTTTTACTCCTCCACCTCTTTTATTTTCGCATGACTATATGTACTTGTCACTTTTCCATGTGTTAGTTATGTCTTCTGAGCAGTTTGTCAGCTTTTGGACACCTTTGAAGGTGTTTTCTATGTGTTTCTATGTGTTTTTGTTTGCCTTCCATTGGTTTTAACGGTGTTCGAAGGTGTTCGACGAACAGTTCGACGAACAGTTCGGCGAACACACGGGTGTTCGACGAACCGAACCGAACTCGAACACTACGGGGGTGGCTCAACACTACTACTGGGTTGCCACACTCTTAGATCCCCGGTACAAAAGTAAATTTGCAGAAATTATTCCTGCCATAGAAAGAGATGCACGCAAGCAGGAGTATCAGCAGAGACTGTTGCAGAATCTTACATGTGCTTTTCCCCAAAACACTAGTGGTGCACGTAGTGAATCTCACAGTTCCAACTTGCCAACCATGGGACCGTCGAGTGTTCAGCACTCAAAATGTAACAGAAACACAGTATCTGCTGGTAACATCAATTTTGCGGAATCATTTCACCACTTTTTTAGCCCATCCTTTGCAAGGCCACAGGAGACAAGAAGTCTGAGACGATGGTACAGGAGTATCTCCAAGTAAACATTGAAGCCATAACTGTGTCACTGGACCCTTGCTCTTTTTTGCTTCCAATCTGGATGAATGGCCGGAGCTCGCCACTTACGCCTTGGAGATCTTGTCATGCCCCGCACTCAGCGTTCTGTCTGAACATGTGTTCAGCGCTGCTGGTGGTGTGCTGACAGATAAGCGCACGCGGCTCTCCACTGATAATGTAGACAGGCTCACGTTCATAAAGATGAACATATCATGGATCCGAAACGACTTTTCTACCCTGTGTCATCCTGGGGAGAGTAAAAGCTTGATGATTTGTTGAAATCACCTCACCAACCGTTTTAAGCTTTCAAAGTTCTAATCATGTTTATCTGTATCTTGGCTGGAAAATAATTGGGGCCTTGTAGCAGTTTGCAGTACTGATTCTATTTGGCCATCTATACTAAGCTCCACCAGCTTTCAAATTAATAAGAATTTTTAGCTGCATCTAGCCCGGAAAAAAATTTTGGGGCTCCTAGATGCGCAAGACACATGAGTGCCTTCTTGCTGCACTACCTGCAATATGACCCTCAGATTGTCAGAATTCGAAATAATCCTGACTACTGGGTTGCCATACTCTTAGATCCCCCACACTCTTCGATCAACCTTTTCATTTTAACAAAAAACAAAAAATGGTCATTTTTGAAATTATAAGCATTAGCATGTGGTGTCCATCAACCAGCCATCCTCAACTCCATCCATCTGGACCATCGAGCGTTGCACGGCACTCATCGGTGAACAAAACAGTTTTGAAGTCAGTCTTCATGTATTGTTTGGCCCACTGGAGCCGTTTCTGCTTGTGTACAGTGGATAGAGGAGGTCGACAGGATGGCTTACGCACTGCTGCAAACCTCTGATAGACCCTGCATCTTGTTGTTCGGGGGACATTGGAGGCACCATCAATTTCAAAATCTTATCTGCTGCTATGACAAGGATTTTTTGCCACTGCTCTTTTAACCTGACGTAATTGCCTGTAGGAAAGAGTCCTCAATTTTCCCTTATCAGCACGCACAAGTGTGTACTGTGAATCAGCTACACACTTCTTGATTGTGCGATGATCAGGATGAAGTGTCTTGGCAATGTTGATTGTAGTCATGCCTTGACCTAAACACTCCACAATTTGTTGCTTCTCAGCAGCCGACACATCCTTGTTCTTTCCCATTTTTGCAGAAAATGTAGGCTGCTTAATAATGTGGGACAGCCTTCTTAAGTAGTCTTGCCTTTCATTGGACACACCTGCCAAACTAATTAGCACTGGTGTCTTCAATTGCTTACAGTGATATAAAGAGCCCTGACACACATCACCATCAATGAGTTTAACTGACAAACAAAAAAATTCTTACCTTATCACTCCTAAACACTTTTTGCATAATAATTTGGAACACAGTGTACATAGAATCATAGAATGGTAGAGTTGGAAGGGACCTCCTGGGTCATCTGGTCCAACCCCCTGCTCAAAGCAGGATTCACTAAATCATCTCAGACAGATGTCTGTCCAGCCTCTGTTTGAAGACGTCCATTGAAGGGGAACTCACCACCTCTCGTGGCAGCCTGTTCCACTCATTAATCACCCTAACTGTCAAAAAGTTTTTTCTAATATCTAATCTGTGTCTCCTCCCATTTAGTTTCATCCCATTGCTTCTAGTCTTTCCTTGTGCAAATGAGAATAAAGATGATCCTTCTACAATGTGACAGCCCTTGACATATTTGTAGACAGCTATTAAGTCTCCTCTCAGTCTTCTTTTTTGCAAGCTAAACATTCCCAAATCCTGCAACCGTTCCTCATAGGACATGGTTTGCAGACCAGTCACCATTCTGGTCGCTCTTCTCTGAACTTGCTCCAGTTTGTCTATGTCTTTTTTAAAATGTGGTGCCCAAAACTGTACACAGTATTCCAGATGAGGTCTGACCAAAGAGGAGTAAAGACCGATAATGACTTCACGTGATCTAGACTGTATGCTTCTGTTAATACATCCCAGAATTGTATTTGCCTTTTTTGCTGCTGCATCACACTGTTGACTCATGTTCAGTCTATGATCTATTAGTATACCTAAGTCTTTTTCACATGTACTGTTGCTTAGCTCTATTCCTCCCATTCTGTATATGCTTTTTTCATTTTTATTGCCCAGATGTAGTACTTTGCATTTTTCCCTGTTAAAAACCATTCTGTTGGTTGCTGCCCACTGCTCCAGTTTATTTAGGTCTTTTTGAATCCTCTCTCTCTCTTCTCTAGTATTAGCTATCCCTCCTAGCTTTGTGTCATCAGCAAATTTAATCAGTTTACCCTCAATTCCTTCATCTAAATCATTGATAAAGATGTTGAACAATACAGGTCCCAGGACAGAGCCCTGTGGTACCCCACTTGAGACATTCATCCAGCTGGATGTGAAGCCATTTACAAACACCCTTTGAGTCCGATCACTAAGCCAGTTATGAATCCACCTAACAGTTGCCTGGTCCATTGCATACTTGGTCATTTTTTCAATAAGGATGGTGTGAGATACTTTGTCAAATGCTTTGCTGAAGTCAAGATATACTATATCTACAGCATTTCCCTGATCCACCCAGTCAGTGATTCTGTCATAGAAGGAAATTAAGTTAGTCTGACATGACTTGTTAGTTACAAACCCATGTTGACTCTGGTTAATCACTTCATTCTTATCCATGTACTTACATACATGTTGTTTAATAATTTGCTCAAAGATCTTTCCTGGTATAGAAGTCAGACTCACCGGCCTATAGTTCCCTGGGTCCACCTTCTTCCCCTTTTTGAAGATAGGAACAACATTTGCTCTTCTCCAGTCTTCTGGGACTTCTCCTGTTCTCCAAGAATTTTCAAAGATTATGGAGAGTGGTTCTAAAATTTCTTCTACGATCTCCTTCAGTACTCTGGGGTGTAATTCATCTGGACCTGGAGACTTGAACTCATTTATGTTAGCTAAATATTCCCTCACAATCTTTCTGTTTACAGATAACTTGGATTCCTCTATTCCTTTAAAAGGACAGTGAAGATCAGTTGATGTTACATTTTCTTTCTGAGAGAAAACAGATGCAAAATAGGAGCTAAAAAGTTCGGCCTTCTCAACATCATCTCTTACCATTTCTCCATTTTCATCCTGTAAAAATCCTATAGCATCTTTGACTTTTCTTTTACTTTTGACATACCCCCAAAATCCTTTTTTATTGCTTTTGACATCTCTTGCAAGCCTTAATTCATTGTCAGCTTTAGCTAACCTGATACGTGCCCTGCAGGATCTGCAGACTGCATTATAATCTTCTTTAGATATGCCTCCCTCTTTCCATTTAATAAACATTTCTTTCTTTCTTTTTAGCATGTGTTTAAGTTCTGTGTTCATCCATCCTGGTTTCCTTAAATGCTTCCCATTCTTCCTACTTTTCGGGATTGTTAACGATTGTGCTTTGAGAATCTCATTTTTAAAAATTTCCCATCCTTCCTGGACATTTTTGTCCTTAAGGACATCCAGCCATTGGATCCCTCCTATTCTCTTTCTGAGTCTCTTAAAATCTGCCTTTCTAAAATCTAACCTTGAAGTTTGAGTCTTCACATGTCTTCCTCCTCTAGTTATCCAAAATTCTATAATAGCATGATCGCTGCCTCCTAGAGTCCCAGCCACCTTTACCTCCTCAACCATTTCCTCCCTGTTTATAAGGATTAGATCCAAAGTAGCAGATCCCCTTGTTTTCTCCCCTACCTTTTGGTAGATAAAGTTGTCAGCAAGAGAGGATAAGAATTTGCTTGACCTGTTAGTTTTACTTGAGAGAGATTCCCAACAAATGTCTGGATAGTTGAAATCTCCCATGACCACTACGTCATATTTTTTGGAGAACTTGGTCATTTGATACATAAAGAGTTCATCCATATCTTCAGCTTGCCCAGGTGGCCTGTAGTAAATGCCTACAATGGTGTCCTTTCCGTTGTTCTCTCCTTGTATTCTTACCCAAAGAGTTTCCACAGAACCTCCAGTCTCTGAAGCTTCAATCTCTGTGCAGATATACGCTTTTCTAACATACAATGCGACACCTCCTCCTCGTTTATCAAGTCTGTTTCTTGCAAATAAGTTGTATCCTTTTAGCCTTTTATTCCAATCATGTGTATCGTCCCACCAAGTTTCAGTGATTCCAATGACATCATATTCCTTTTCCTGCATTAGTAGTTCCAATTCTCCTTGTTTGTTGCCCATGCTTTGTGCATTTGTATAAAAACATTTTAGTTTGTGATTGGTTTCTCTTCCTCCCATATTTTTATTAGTTAAATTGTTTTGTCTTTGTTCTTCCTTTCCACTTCCAGTAGCAGAGATCTCAATAGTATTTGTCAGCTGTATGGCTTTTTCTGGCCTTTTGCTTCCCTTCCCACATTGTTCTAGTTTAAAGCTCTCCTGATGAGTGTAGCAAGGCGACTTCCAAATACATGTTTTCCAGTCTTCGTAAGGTGCACCCCATCTCTAGCAAGTAGTCCATCGTATAGGTAATTCATTCCGTGATCCAGAAATCCAAATCCTTGTTGACGGCACCATCGACGTAGCCAGTTGTTCACCTGTAGAATCTTATTCCACCTCATTGTTCCATGGCCATCCACTGGGAGGATGGATGAGAAGACCACCTGCGCTCCCAATTCTTTCACTTTCTTGCCTTGCTTTTCCACAAAACACCAGTGGTTCACGTAGTGAATCTTACAGTTCTAACTTGCCAACCGTGGTCTGTATGGAGTTGTTCAATAAAGGGCCCAAAATTAAGATAACATAGATGGGAGAGGTCTCTATGAATACGAATTCCTAAGTATTTGATACCCTGTGAGGGCCAGGCAAAGGGAAAGTTGGACTGGATGGAATCCTGTATGGATTTGGGGAGGGAGACATCGAGGGCCTCAGACTTCGCTGCATTGATTTTAAAATTTGACCATGTAACAAAGTGATCTATTTCAGCCATAACAGCAGGGATGGATATATGTGATTGAGTGATATATACTAGGACATCATCAGCAAATGCTGTGCACTTGTACTCGGTGCCTCCCACCTCAATCCACCTAATATTGGGGTTATGACGAATTGATGAGAGCAGGTGCTCCGTCACTAGGATGTATAAGAGAGGGGACAGAGAACATCCCTGCCTTGTCCCATTGGTGATTGTGAAAGGTGATGAAAATGTTCTGACGCGCCCCCTGGGCCTTGGAACACCCGGAGCCGGACCCTTTTTGGTGGATGCTGGTGGTTGTAGTCTACGTGGCGGCAACCCGGTTCCGTGGCTCAGGGCGGTCAAACCAGTGGCGGAACTATTTATGTGGTTTTGATGTTTAAATGTCCGACTACGCCACCCGTGGATTGCGGTCAGAGTGAACCGCCGCTCCAGGGCAGACCGCTGAGGCTGGTGTTGTGGGTGCAGCAGAGCGTAGCATAACTCCCCACGGGAGGAGTATAGCCTCAGGGCAGTGTATGCGGAGGATGGGGGTGATGGTGCAGGGCATCCCTGCCTTGTCCCATTGGTGATTATGAAAGGTGATGAAAATGTTCCATTTATCTTCAGCCTAGGTGACGTCTTGCGATACAGGGCCGTGATTTTGCCTATAAAAGGGTCCCCTAGACCCCTACCTCAAGCTTTTTAAGAGAATAATATATGGTGTGCCAGGAGACTCTATGGAATGCTTTCTCAGCATTCAACGAGAGTATCTAATTACAAATTTTTAACTGCATCTAGCCCAGGAAATACTTTGTGCCTAGTAGCAGTGTCTGCTAGTCAGCGGATTATCCCAGCTGTTAAGCAAGCTACACCACCTGTAGTTTGGACACTTTTTTCAAAGTAAATGGTTCGGGCCCCCGGGACACTCAGTGAAGAGCATCGGGGAGGCACCCCAAGGCACAGGGGCTGGGACTGGCGGTAGGACGCCTTGCGGTGAACCGCCAAGCTCGATCCTTATAAAAGTTTTTTAACTGCAGCAGCTTTAGTGGACGCTACTGGAGCTGGAATTACGTGGCTGCTGGCATGAGACTTGCCCTCCAATAGATCCTTGTAAAAGGATTTAAAGTGTACTCATTCAAATTAGAGAGACAATTTAAATTAAAAAGATTAGACCTGCCTCCACCGCAGGGGGGCTCGCTCGACCCACCAGCGGACAGGCACCAGTATTGGGAGAGGGGGGCTGGCCGTCAGGGTCCACCGCGGCTCTGGCACAAACCCAGCGACACTTAGGTCGCACGGGCAGGAACGGACTGGCCGTGTCAGCTTCGCACTTTTTTGGTTTTAGAAGGGCATGACATGCCTATATCTGTGTCTCCCCCTCCTTTTACTCCTCCACCTCTTTTCTTTTCGCATGACTATATGTACTTGTCAATTTTTCATGTGTTAGTTGTGTCTTCTGAGCAGTTTGTCAGCTTTTGGACACCTTTGGAGGTGTTTTCTATTTTTTTCTATGTGTTTTTACTTGCCTGCCAGTGGTTTTAACGGTGTTCGACGAACAGTTCGGCGAACATACGGGTGTTCGACGAACCGAACTCGAACACTACGGGGGTGGCTCAACACTAATCCTAACTAGATGGGAGAATATTGCTGCCAGGAACATCATTGAAAGACGGGAAAAGGCCAGATCCTATCATGGGCAGTGCTGGACATCGCTGGGGAGTAAAGTCACAGCCAGCAGCGATAACGCTCGTCTACCAGAGGGGGTCCTCATCCGTCCACATGCATCGATCGTTTGTCCAGTGCAGACCCGGGTCAGTAAGATAACCAAGGCCCACTGTGCCACTACAGTGGGTAACCGTGCACGCACTTCATCACATTTTGGAGTCAAAATACTCAAGACTGAGATAAGGCCTGTAGTTAGTTACATAGCCATATTGACTGTAACAGGCCACAATTTCTGTCAGAATCAGCATCCGAGACCTTCAGTTTACCTGTTATGGCACCTGTTTCTTCATAATTAAGGAATCCGTATTTTCAATAAAGTTCCAATTCGCACCTAGGTGCTGATAAGTTACGCAACAGACTACAAGTCAAGCTTAAAGGGGTTGTCCAGTACTTTATATTACCCCCCCAATGTATCCCCCGGGGCCCCTAAGGATTTTTGTAATTACCTTACGTTTCAGAGAATGTCTGTGAGTGGCGCTATCACTGACCGCTCACAGGCATCATGTGACCCCCAGCTGCAGCCGGCTCTGACATCCGCTGACGTCACGACAAGTGCTGGCAGCAGCCGGGGGTCTCTGTCTTCTGCGTTCCACAGTGGATGCCAGGTTGTGGGCGGGGTTACCCCCCACGTCACACCCGGCATCCACCATGCTCTCGGCCTCTCCCCATTCATTGGGAAAGCATGCGGTGGATGCTGGGTGTGACGCAGGGGGTATCCCGCCCAGAACCCAGCAGCCACTGTGGGGACCCCAGCACTGAGTCACGCCTCACTTGTCATGACATCAGAGCGGGGTCATGTGATGCCTGTGAGCGGCCACCGATAGCGCCGCTCAGAGGCATTATCAGCAACAGAAGGTATTTACAAGAAGTCTTAGGGGCCCCGGGGGGATATATTGGGGGTAATCTAAACTACTGGACAACTTCTTTAAACTTGCTCACTAGAGAACTTCTGAGGAACATTATAGTTACATTATATTTGCTTAAGTTCTTCAAATTTCATTTCCAGTTAAGCAGCTGCAAAATTTGGTTATTTGTTTGATAATCCTCAGTATAGTTGGGGAAGGACATTTCTTCAGTGTTCATTATAATCCTATTGGGGAGGGGGAATATTTGGTTGGAGAATAGAGTTAATTCATTGCAAGATTGTAAGCTATTGTGCTGTACTGCAGGTGAGCCCGGACTACACGCCCACTCAATTTGTTCCATATTTTAGGGTATTAAAAGGTAATCGCTGGTGGGTTTAGACAGGCCTGCTTGTAGACAAAGATATAGTGAGTATAGTTGGCACATATTACAGGGGCCATGTTGTACAGCACAAGGGTCTTGGCCTCTTGTCTGAGTGTTTGTGAATTTCTTTGAATGTTTCCCCTCTTTTTGGTTACATTCATCCACACACTCAAGTAAAATACTTCAAGTGAATGAACTGGTGTTGAAGTCATTTTTCCTTATTCGTGACTTCACTGTATCCTGGAGGGCCAACCCCGGTACACAGTTTACAGATGTATAAAAACATGTAAAAAACTGACACACGTATGGTGCATGGATATAATGCAGAAGACAATACGGGTGAATATCATAGTAACATAGTTTTTTAAGTTTGAAGGAAGACTAAGTCCATCTAGTTCAACCGATAGCCTAACATGTTGATCCAGAGGAAGGCAAAGAAACCCATGTGGCAAACACTAAGCTCCACATTGGGGAAAAAAATTCCTTCCTGACTCCATACGACAATCAGACTAGTTCCCTGGATCAACGTCCTATCAAGGAATCTAGTATATATAACCTGTAATATTATACTTTTCAAGAAAGGCATCCATGCCCTTCTTAAATTTTAGTAGTGAATCACTCATTACAACATCATGCGGCAGAGAGTTCCATAGTCTCACTGCTCTTACAGTAAAGAATCCCCGTCTGTGATTATGATTAAACCTTCTTTACTCCAGACGTAGAAGATGCCCCCTTCTCCCTGTCTCTGGCCTCAGAGTAAAAAGATCAGTAGAAAGGTCTTTGTACTGTCCCCTTATATACTTGTACAGTGGTGGCCAAAAGTATTGGCACCCCTGCAATTCTGTCCGATAATACTCAGGTTCTTCCTGAAAATGATTGCAATCACAAATTCTTTGGTATTATTATCTTCATTTAATTTGTCTTCAATGAAAAAACACAAAAAGAATTGTCCTAAAGCCAAATTGGATATAATTCCACACCAAACCTAAAAAAGGGGGTGGATGAAAGTATTGGCACTGTTTGAAAAAATCATATGATGCTTCTCTAATTCGTGTAATTAACAGCACCTGTAACTTACCTGTGGCACCTAACAGGTGTTGGCAATAACTAAATCACACTTGCAGCCAGTTAACATGGATTAAAGTTGACTCAACCTCTGTCCTGTGTCCTTGTGTGTACCACATTGAGCATGGAGAAAAGAAAGAAGACCAAAGAACTGTCTGAGGACTTGAGAAACCAAATTGTGAGGAAGCATGAGCAATCTCAAGGCTACAAGTCTATCTCTAAAGACCTGAATGTTCCTGTGTCTTCCGTGCGCAGTGTCATCAAGAAGTTTAAAGCCCATGGAACTGTGGCTAACCTCCCTAGATGTGGATGGAAAATAAAAATTGACAAGAGATTTCAACGCAAGATTGTGCGGATGGTGGATAAAGAACCTCGACTAACATCCAAACTAGTTCAAGCTGCCCTGCAGTCCGAGGGTACAACAGTGTCAACCCGTACTATCCGTCGGCGTCTGAATGAAAAGGGACTGTATGGTAGGATACCCAGGAAGACCCCACTTCTTACCCCGAGACATAAAAAAGCCAGGCTGGAGTTTACCAAAACTTACCTGAGAAAGCCTAAAACGTTTTGGAAGAATGTTCTCTGGTCAGATGAGACAAAAGTAGAGCTTTTTGGGAAAAAGCATCAACATAGAGTGTACAGGAAAAAAAAAGAGGCATTCAAAGAAAAGAACTCGGTCCCTACAGTTAAACATGGCTGAGGTTCCCTGATGTTTTGGGGTTGCTTTGCTGCCTCTGGCACTGGACTGTTTGACCGTGTGCATGGCATTATGAAGTCTGAAGACTACCAACAAATTTTGCAGCAAAATGTAGGGCCCAGTGTGAGAAAGCTGGGTCTCGCTCAGAGGTCATGGGTCTTCCAGCAGGACAATGACCCAAAACACACTTCCAAAAGCACTATAAAATGGTTTGAGAGAAAGCACTGGAGACTTCTAAGGTGGCCAGCAATGAGCCCAGACCTGAATCCCATAGAACACCTCTGGAGAGATCTCAAAATGGCAGTTTGGAGAAGGCACCCTTCAAATATCAGGGACCTGGAGCAGTTTGCCAAAGAAGAATGGTCTACAATTCCAGCAGAGCATTGTAAGAAACTCATTGATGGTTACCGGAAGCAGTTGTTCGCAGTTATTTTGGTTAAAGGTTGTGCAACCAAGTATTAGGCTGAGGGTGCCAATACTTTTGTCTGGCCCATTTTTGGAGTTTTGTGTGAAACGATCAATGATTTGATTTTTGCTTCATTCTCTTTTGTGTTTTTTCCTTGCAAACAATTTAAATGAAGAGAATAAGACCAAAGAATTTGTGATTGCAATAATTTTCAGGAAGAAGCTGAGTATTATCTGACAGAATTGCAGGGGTGCCAATACTTTTGGCCACCACTGTACATAGTAATAAAATCACCCCTAAGCCTTCTTTTTTCCACAGTAAATAACCCCAAGAGTAATAACCTGTCTTGGTATTGCAGAACCCGCAGTCCTCTAATAACCTTGGTCGCTCTTCTCTGCACTCGCTCTAGTTCAGCTATGTCTTTCTTATACACCGGAGACCAGAACTGCACACAGTATTCTAAGTGTGGGCGCACTAGTGACTTGTATAGAGGTAAAATTATGTTCTCCTCATAAGTGTTAGGTGCCGGGCGCTTGCTGGATCAGAAATGGGTTCTGAATCAGCAGCGGATTCTGTGGTCTCCCATTCTGGTTCAGCTGGGGCTGATGCTGCTCAGCATCCCCGTCAGTCCCAACACCTAGCCAATGCTCGAGAGGTACAAGTGGTGTCTTGTGTATTTGTGCCTAGCAACATGAAGCACAGGTTGCGGAGGGAGACTAGGCCACCGCAGCCTAAGTCTAAAATGCATCGCACTGAGCATGCCCGTGACATGGCACACCGGGATGGGTGGTTCAGGAACCAGCTGACCCGGTGACCTGGCACCGCCTTATTGGTCACAGGCGACATCACCAATGGTGCGACAGTGGGGCAGGGCATAGTTTTTAAAAGGTCCGCCCACAAACATGGTGGCACGCTCAGATCATTTGAGCTAGTTGTTTGGTTGTGCACGCATCTCTCCTGAGCTCCTCTAAGAGCCATATTGAGCGGGTCGGCTCAGTCCGGTAGCACGACGGCTGAGTGCACGAGTACCTGGCGGAAATCACTCCCGCACACTAGCATCGTCTCCTATAGCGTAGCGCCTGTACCATAGACAGGGCTACTGCTCCTCGTCCGGTCACACGTCTCCCTGCGGTTCATGGAGATAGTGTGAACCGCTTTAGCGCCAATCCCCATAGCGTAGCGCCTGTATCAAAGACAGGGCTACTGCTGTTCCCACGGTCGCACGTCTCCCTGCGGTTCATGGAGATTGTGCGAACCGTCTTACCCTTCCGTGTGCTTTAATATGAATGGCTAAGATTGTTGATAGGTGCGTCGCCGGTAGTGTTGAGCCACCCCCGTAGTGTTCGAGTTCGGTTCGGTTCGTCGAACACCCGTGTGTTCGCCGAACTGTTCGTCGAACTGTTCGTCGAACACCTTCGAACACCGTTAAAACCAATTGCAGGCAAACTAAAACACATAGAAACACATAGAAAACACCTTCAAAGGTGTCCAAAAGCTGACAAACTGCTCAGAAGACATAACTAACACATGGAAAAGTGACAAGTACATATAGTCATGCGAAAATAAAAGAGGTGGAGGAGTAAAAGGAGGGGGAGACACAGATATAGGCATGTCATGCCCTTCTAAAATCCAAAAAGTGAGAAGCCGACACGGCCAGTCCGCTCCTGCCCGTGCCACCTCCGTGTCGCCGGGTTTGTGCCAGAGCCGCGGTGAACCCTGACGGCCAGCCCCCCTCTCCCAATACTGGTGCCTGTCCGCTGGTGGGTCGAGCGAGCCCCCCTGTGGTGGAGGCAGCTCTAAGCTTTTTAATTTAAATTGTCTCTCTAATTTGAATGAATACACTTTAAATCCATTTACAAGGATCTATTGAAGGGCAAGTCTCATGCCAGCAGCCGCGGTAATTCCAGCTCCAGTAGCGTCCACTAAAGCTGCTGCAGTTAAAAAGCTTTTATAAGGATCGAGCTCGGCTGTCCACCGCAAGGCATCCTACTGCCAGTCCCAGCCCCTATGCCTTGGGGTGCCTCCTGATGCTCTTCACTAAGTATCCCATGGTCCCGAAGCATTTCCTTTGAAAAAATTAAGTGTCTAAACTACAGGTGGTGCAGCTTGCTTAACAGCCGGGATAATCCGCTGACTAGCAGACACTGCTACTAGGCACAAAGTATTTCCTGGGCTAGATGCAGTTAAAAATTTGTAATTAGATACTCTCGTTGGATGCTGAGAAAGCATTCCATAGAGTCTCCTGGCACGCCATATATGATTCTCTTAAAAAGCTTGGGGTAGGGGTCTAGGGGACCCTTTTATAGCCAAAATCACGGCCCTGTATCGCAATACGTCACCTAGGCTGAAGATAAATGGAACTGTAGCACCCTGAGGGCTCGGTTGCTACAGACGTATTGCACCTCACCCAGAGGTGTGATATCTCACTCTCAGGTAAGGTTGGAGTGTGGATCAGGACCCGACACCTGCATGCATTACACCACATTGCCGGGGGGCAGGGCGACCAATATGCCCCTGAGATGGGCACGACAGTCCCTGTCCCTGGCTGGAGTGGGGGGAGGGAACACTGAGGAAGGGGAACCCTGTAGTGCAGGAGCAGGGAGGAAGCAGTTCCTGGGTGCATTGAGAAGGGAGTATAAAAGGTGGGCACCATCTTAGTTCAGTGCAGAGAAGTCTGAGCAGAAGTGGCAGGGAGCAGGGGCTCTGCATGAGCTCTGCTCTGGAGGCGGGCCTAGTAACAGAGGCCCAGGCCTGGAAGAGGGAGAAGGAAGGAAGAGGAGCGGAGAAGGCTCCAGGAACGAGGAATGAAGGGATCCCAGGGGTGCGGACGGGCGAGTCGCCACCGCATGCCCGAATCCACCTGCGTGGAGGGGTCAGGCCAAAGGGGGAGACCGGTCCCCGAACTAGTGGAGGCAGGAAACGACCCTCAGCTAGAAACCGGAGGCTCTGACATTTTATGTGGCGCAGCCCCTCGCTACACCCGCTAGGAAGGCACCACATAGGGTCAGGGAAACTGGCGCCAAGTTTACCAAGAGGAGGCCCGAGGCAGCCGGACAGAAGTGTTGGTAAGAAAGGCCAGACAAAGGACACACAAAGGGGGTCCTGTGAAGTGCTCCAAAGTTATCTGGGAGTTGTCTGAGCCCCTCACCTGGTGAGCACAGTACGACGTGGGCAGCCGTTACCTGCAGACGTGGTCTGGATAATAAGAACTGTGAGTAAAGGCCCTGGACTGCATCACTGACTCCGTGTCGTTACTGCTGCTGCCCTGCACCATCACCCCCATCCTCCGCATACACTGCCCTGAGGCTATACTCCTCCCGTGGGGAGTTATGCTACGCTCTGCTGCACCCACAACACCAGCCTCAGCGGTCTGCCCTGTAGCGGCGGTTCACTCTGACCGCAATCCACGGGTGGCGTTTTCGGACATTTAAACATCAAAACCACATAAATAGTTCCGCCACTGGTTTGACCGCCCTGAGCCACGGAACCGGGTCGCCGCCACGAAGACTACAACCACCAGCATCCACCAAAAAGGGTCCGGCTCCGGGTGTCCCAAGGCCCAGGGGGTGCGTCAGAACATTTTCATCACCTTTCACAATCACCAATGGGACAAGGCAGGGATGTCCTCTGTCCCCTCTCTTATACATCCTAGTGACGGAGCACCTGCTCTCATCAATTCGCCATAACCCCAATATTAGGTGGATTGAGGTGGGAGGCACCGAGTACAAGTGCTCTCTATTTGCTGATGATGTCCTAGTATATATCACTCAATCACATATATCCATCCCTGCTGTTATGGCTGAAATAGATCACTTTGTTACATGGTAAAATTTTAAAATCAATGCAGCGAAGTCTGAGGCCCTCGATGTCTCCCTCCCCAAATCCATATAGGATTCCATCCAGTCCAACTTTCCCTTTGCCTGGCCCTCACAGGGTATCAAATACTTAGGAATTCCTATTCATAGAGACCTCTCCCATCTATGTTATCTTAATTTTGGGCCCTTTATTGAACAATTCCATACAGACCACGGTTGGCAAGTTAGAACTGTAAGATTCACTACGTGAACCACTGGTGTTTTGTGGAAAAGCACATGTACACTGCGTTCCAAATTATTATGCAAAAAGTGTTTAGGAGTGATAAGGGAAGAATTTGTTTGTTTGTCAGTTAAACTCATTGATGGTGATGTGTGTCAGGGCTCTTTATATCACTGTAAGCAATTGCAGACACCTGTGCTAATTAGTTTGGCAGGTGTGTCCAATGAAAGGCAAGACTACTTAAGAAGGCTCTCTCACATTATTAAGCAGCCTACATTTTCTGCCAAAATGGGAAAGAAAAAGGATGTGTCGGCTGCTGAGAAGCAACAAATTGTGGAGTGTTTAGGTCAAGGCATGACTACAATCAACATTGTGCGATGATCAGGATGAAGTGTCTTGGCAATCAAGAAGTATGTAGCTGATTCACAGTACACACGTGTGCGTGCTGATAAGGGCAAATTGAGGACTCTTTCCTACAGGCAATTATGTCAGGTTGAAAGAGCAGCGGCCAAAAAGCCTTGTCATAGCAGCAGACAAGTTTTTGAAGCTGCTTGTGCCTCCAACGTCCCCCGAACAACAAGATGCAGGGTCCTTCAGAGGTTTGCAGCTGTGCATACGCCATCCTGTCGACCTCCTCTATCCACTTCACACAAGCAGAAACGGCTCCAGTGGGCCAAACATTACATGAAGACTGATTTCAAAACAGTTTTGTTCACGGATGAGTGCCATGCAGCGCTCGATGGTCCAGATGGATGGAGTGGAGGATGGCTGGTTGATGGACACCCCACGCAAACACGGCTACAGCGCCAACAAGGAGGAGGTGGAGTAATGTTTTGGGCTGGAATCATGGGGAGAGAGATTGTTGGCCCCTTTAGGATCCCTGAAGGCGCTAAAGATGAACTCCATAATGTATGTGGATTTTCTCAAACAGCACTTCCTGCCATGGTTCAAGAAGAAGAACCGTGTATTTCACAGCAAGATCATTTTTCTGCATGATTATGCACCATCTCATGCTGCACATAAAACATCTGCATCTCTGGCTGATATGGGCATAAAAGGGGACAAACTTATGGTGTGACCCCCATGCTCCCCTGACCTCTACCCCATTCAGAAACTTTGGAGCATCATTAAAAGGAGTGTCTATGATGGCGGGAGGCAGTTCACATCTAAGCAACAGCTCTGGGAGGGTATTCTGTCCTCATGCAAAACAATTGAAGCAGAAACCATCCAAAACCTGACAAATTCAATGGACGAGAGAGTTCAGAAGCTCCTTTCGAACAAGGGGTCCTATGTGAAAATGTAACATCACCTAGAACAAAGTTTTGAGTTGAAAACTGTTTGATTTCAGTTTCTAACAACCTGCTAATGCTTATAATTTCAAAAATGACCATTTTTTTGGTCTTTATTAAAATGAAAAAGTTGATCGAAAAGTTTGGGGGATCTAAGAGTGTGGCAACCCAGTAGTCATGATTACTTCGAATTCTGACAATATGAGGGTCATGCTGCAGGTAGTGCAGCAAGAAGGCACTTATGTGTCTTGCGCATCTCGGAGCCCCAAAATTATTTTCCGGGCTAGATGCAGCTAAAAATTATTTTTAATTTTAAATCTGGTGAAGCTTTAGTATAGATGGCCTAATAGGATCAGTGCTGCACACTGCTACAAAGCCCAAATTATTTTCCAGTCAAGATACAGATAAACATGATTAGTAATTTGAAAGCTTAAAACGGTTGGTAGGGTGATTTTAACCAATCATCAAGCTTTTACTCTCCCCAGGATGACACAGGGGTAGAAAAGTCGTTTCGGATCCATGATTTGTTCATCTTTATGAACGTGAGTCTGTCTACATTATCAGTGGAGAGCCGCGTGCGCTTATCTGTCAGCACACCACCAGCAGCGCTGAACTCACGTTCAGACAGAACGCTGGCTGCGGGGCATGACAAGATCTCCAAGGCGTAAGTGGCTAGCTCCGGCCATTTATCCAGATTGGAAGCCCAAAAAGAGCAAGGGTCCAGTGACACAGTCGTGGCTTCAATGTTTACTTGGAGATACTCCTGTACCATCGTCTCTAGGCGTTGACTATGTGTCAGACTTCTTGTCTCCTGTGGCCTTGCAAAGGATGGGCTAAAAAAGTGGTGAAATGATTCCGCAAAATTGATGTTACCAGCAGATACTGTGGTTCTGTTACGGTTTGAGTGCTGAACACTTGACGGTCCCACGGTTGGCAAGTTGGAACTGTGAGATTCACTACGTGCACCACTGGTATTTTGTGGAAAAGCACATGTATGATTCTGCAACAGTCTCTGCTGATACTCCTGCATGCGTCCATCCCTTTCTATGGCAGGAATAATTTCTGCAAATTTACTTTTGTACCGGGGATCTAACAGTGTGGCAACCCAGTAGTCAGGATTATTTCTAATTCTCACAATTCGAGGGTCATGTTGCAGGTAGTGCAGCAAGAAGGCACTCATGTGTGTTGCGCATCCAGGAGCACCAAGTCCCTGTTGTGTTGGTGGCGAGGTAACAATCATGCTTCCTTCCTCTGTCCTCTCCCCCCAACCTCGCACAACAGAAATGTGATCAAGGTCTCCCTCATCTGATGAGTCTTCCATCAGTTCGTCCTCCACTTCTTCCTGGGCTCCTGCACCTTCCTCACTAGTTTGTCTGCTACCATGCGCCCTGGTAAAACCATCTCCCCCACCCTCACATGCCTGCCGCCTTGGTGCTGCCGACCGTCTGGACCTTGCAGATGTTAGCCCTTCCGCATACAACTCCTCCTCCTCTACTTCCTCCACCTCCTCTTGTGCCACCACCTGACTCCGAATTCTGTTTAACATGTGCTCCAGCATGTAAATCACCGGAATAGTCATGCTGATAATGGCATCGTCAGCACTAAACATCTTCGTCGCCATTTCAAAACTGTGCAGAAGGGTGCATAGGTCCCTGATCTGAGACCACTCCTCCAGCGTGATTTGCCCCACCTCTGAATCTCGTTGGCCCAGGCTATACGTCAGAACGTATTGCACCAGGGCTTGTCGGTGCTGCCACAGTCGCTGCAACATGTGCAGAGTTGAATTCCACCGGGTAGGCACATCGCATTTTAGCCGGTGAAGTGGCAGGCCCAATGACTTCTGTAGAGATGTAAGTCGCTGAGCTGCGGGATGCGAACGGCGGAAGTGAGCACACAGCGACCGTGCCCTCTGCAGAAGGCCATCTAGTCTGGGATAGTGGGCTAAAAATTGCTGGACAACCAGGTTCAACACGTGAGCCATACAAGGCACGTGTGTGACATTGCCCCGGCGAAGGGCCGCACCCAGGTTTGCAGCATTGTCGCACACGGCCTTCCCTGGTTTCAGGTCCAGTGGAGACAACCGTTCATGAAATTGGTTCTCCAGAGCTGACCACAACTCCTCAGCTGTGTGACTCACATTTCCCAGACATTTCAATGTAAAAACCGCCTGATGACGTTGAGTCCTACTGCCAGCATAGTAAAGAGGTGTGCAGGATCCCTTCTGCGCAGTTAGAAGGCTTGTGGCATGACCAGACAGGCTTTGGGTGCAGGTGGAAGACCGAGAGGAGGTTGAGGAGGCAGAAGCAGTGGAGGAACTTTGACATAAAGAGGATTGACGCACAACTCGTGGGGACGGCAAGACTTGGACAGCAGCCCCTTGTCCTGCTGTCACCATAGTTACCCAGTGCCCAGTCAGCGACATGTAACGCCCCTGTCCATGCCTACTCGTCCAAGTGTCTGTGGTGAAATGCACCCTGTCACACACAGAGTTTCTCAAAGAAGCGGTGATGTTATGTGCGACATGCTGGTGGAGCGCAGGCACACCTTTCTTTGAGAAGTAGTGCCGACTGGGCATCTGGTACTGGGGCACTGCGACGGACATAAGGTCTCGAAAATCCTCTGTGTCCACCAGGCGGAAAGGCAGCATTTCTGTAGCCAAGAGCTTGCAGATGGTGAAATTCAACCTCTTAGCTTTCTCATGGCTAGGAGGAAATGGTCTTTTACTTGTCCACATCTGAGGGACCGAGGGCTGGCTATTGTGCTTAGACGGGGTTGATAAGGGTGTCCCCGGCAAACTGCCGGTCTGTGAGGAAGATGCAGGCGGACATGTTAGGTTGCCTTGATCCAAAGGTGGTGCTATCGATGTCGGACAGCGCTCAACACCAGCTGGTGTTACCACCTCCAAAGAAAATGATGACCTGCCAATCACGCTGGCTGTTGCGGGTAAAGAGGTGGCAGGTCTGCGCCCCAAAACAGGTGTGACTGCTGTCCCCCCAGTCACAGAGGATGAAGAGGCCGCGGATGCACAAGATATGGCAGACGGTGGTTGGCCCGGCCGACTAGGCCGCATTGTAGCACACTGAGCTTCCCACTGCAACTTATGCTTCATGTCCATGTGCCGGTTCGTGCATGAAGTACTCAAACTCTGTATTTTTTGGCCTCTACTTAGCTTTTGCTGACAAATGTTACAGATAACACGAGTTGGGTCATCTTTATCGATCTGAAAAAATGCCCAGGCTATGCAAGGCTTAGCACCCATGCGACCTGAAGAGCCACCACGACTTGTGGTGAGAGGCAGAGTTGTGTTTGAGGATGCAGTTGTTGACGTGCTTCCAGTACTACGTCTCTGTCCAGGAAGGCGCAACCTGACCTCGTCGTCACTAGCATCTTCCTCCACCTCCTCTGCTGACCTCATCTCTTGGCTGACTGTGGGTTGACAGTAAGTGGGATCTCCAACCTCATCATCATCACCCTGTGTGTTATCACACCCGTCGTCCTCAGAGCCAACCTGTTCCTGCCCTGACAAAAAACTAAAGTTGTCGCTCCAATCAGGTATTTGAGGCTTATCATCGTCTTCCTCATTGTCTCCACCAACAGGAGTTACAGTTTGGGAATGAGGGTCTACATTATGGTCAGAACCTTCTGCGTCTGGTCCTGGATCCGACTCATAAAGATTCTGGGCATCAGTGCAGATCATTTCCTCGTCTGGATTCACAGAAGCGCTGGAGTCGACCTCTGATTCCCAGGCTATAGTATGAGTAAACAGCTCTGCAGACTCAACCATCTGTTCTACCTCATACTCAGACGGGCAGCTGGAGATTTGGGAGCTGTGAGGAAGCAAGAGCGATTTGGGTGACACCTTTGAGGACTGGAGTATTTGTGATGTTGAAGTTGATGTGGAGGAGAGCCCACTTAAAGGAGCACTTGATATCCGTTGAAGCACCTGCTGTTTTTGTGCCTCATCTGGAATTTGTAGCGATTGGCGTGGCCGTAAGAAAGGGATCTTATCTCATTTTCCGCTAAAAGAAGTAGACATTTTAGTTTGGCTGGAAGATGGTCTTTCTTCTGCAGATGTTACTGTTGCTTTAACACCTACCCCACGGACACAACCTTTTTTCCCCTTCCCAACACGCCTATTCACCTTTCCACCAGCAGCAGGCCTTTTTCCACTCATTTTGGTGGTTAACTAATTCACAACTCTGGAGTTGTTTGCACAAAAAAACAATGGATGGTAACCGAGCAGAGCTGAGTGGCCAAACTGTGGTATTAGGCCAAAACTATTGGCTGGGTTAGATGCAGAAAAAAATTATATTCAATTTGCAACCTGATGGAGGTCAGTATAGATGGACTAATACAACAAGTCCCACACACAGCTAGAAGCCCAATATTTTTTCAGAGGTAGATGCAGAAAAAATAATATTCAGTTTGCAACCTGATGGAGGTCAGTATAGATGGATTAATAGAACAAGACCCACACACAGCTAGAAGCCCAATATTTTTTCAGAGGTAGATGCAGAAAAAAATATATTCAGTTTGCAACCTGATGGAGGTCAGTATAGGTGGACTAATAGAACAAGTCCCACACACTGCTAGAAGGCCCAATATTTTTTCAGAGCTAGATGCAGAAAAAAATTATATTCAGTTTGCAACCTGATGGAGGTCAGTATAGATGGACTAATACAACAAGTCCCACACACAGCTAGAAGCCCAATATTTTTTCAGAGGTAGATGCAGAAAAAAATATATTCAGTTTGCAACCTGATGGAGGTCAGTATAGGTGGACTAATAGAACAAGTCCCACACACTGCTAGAAGGCCCAATATTTTTTCAGAGCTAGATGCAGAAAAAAATTATATTCAGTTTGCAACCTGATGAAGGTCAGTATAGATGGATTAATAGAACAAGACCCACACACAGCTAGAAGCCCAATATTTTTTCAGAGCTAGATGCAGAAAAAAATTATATTCAGTTTGCAACCTGATGGAGGTCAGTATAGATGGATTAATAGAACAAGACCCACACACAGCTAGAAGCCCAATATTTTTTCAGAGCTAGATGCAGAAAAAAATTAGATTCAGTTTGCAACCTGATGGAGGTCAGTATAGATGGATTAATAGAACAAGACCCACACACAGCTAGAAGCCCAATATTTTTTCAGAGCTAGATGCAGAAAAAAATTAGATTCAGTTTGCAACCTGATGGAGGTCAGTATAGATGGACTAATACAACAAGTCCCACACACAGCTAGAAGCCCAATATTTTTTCAGAGGTAGATGCAGAAAAAATTATATTCAGTTTGCAACCTGATGGAGGTCAGTATAGATGGATTAATAGAACAAGACCCACACACAGCTAGAAGCCCAATATTTTTTCAGAGGTAGATGCAGAAAAAAATATATTCCGTTTGCAACCTGATGGAGGTCAGTATAGGTGGACTAATAGAACAAGTCCCACACACTGCTAGAAGGCCCAATATTTTTTCAGAGCTAGATGCAGAAAAAAATTATATTCAGTTTGCAACCTGATGGAGGTCAGTATAGATGGACTAATATAACAAGTCCCACACACAGCTAGAAGCCCAATATTTTTTCAGAGGTAGATGCAGAAAAAAATATATTCAGTTTGCAACCTGATGGAGGTCAGTATAGGTGGACTAATAGAACAAGTCCCACACACTGCTAGAAGGCCCAATATTTTTTCAGAGCTAGATGCAGAAAAAAATTATATTCAGTTTGCAACCTAATGGAGGTCAGTATAGATGGATTAATAGAACAAGACCCACACACAGCTAGAAGCCCAATATTTTTTCAGAGCTAGATGCAGAAAAAAATTATATTCAGTTTGCAACCTGATGGAGGTCAGTATAGATGGATTAATAGAACAAGACCCACACACAGCTAGAAGCCCAATATTTTTTCAGAGCTAGATGCAGAAAAAAATTATATTCAGTTTGCAACCTGATGGAGGTCAGTATAGATGGACTAATACAACAAGTCCCACACACAGCTAGAAGCCCAATATTTTTTCAGAGGTAGATGCAGAAAAAAATATATTCAGTTTGCAACCTGATGGAGGTCAGTATAGGTGGACTAATAGAACAAGTCCCACACACTGCTAGAAGGCCCAATATTTTTTCAGAGCTAGATGCAGAAAAAAATTATATTCAGTTTGCAACCTGATGGAGGTCAGTATAGATGGATTAATAGAACAAGACCCACACACAGCTAGAAGCCCAATATTTTTTCAGAGCTAGATGCAGAAAAAAATTAGATTCAGTTTGCAACCTGATGGAGGTCAGTATAGATGGATTAATAGAACAATACCCACACACAGCTAGAAGCCCAATATTTTTTCAGAGCTAGATGCAGAAAAAAATTAGATTCAGTTTGCAACCTGATGGAGGTCAGTATAGATGGACTAATAGAATGATGCTATGCCCAAAAGATTTTACTTCACTAGGTGCAGTAAAAAAATTGGTATTCTATACACAGGTGGTATATCTTGCAACACAGATAGGCTACTCCACTGACTAACACACTCTGCAATAGGCCAAAAAGGATTAGCTTTGCTAGATTCAGCCAAATGCTGTGAAAAAAACTTGCACAGCACTGGCACAGACCTGCCTGGCAAAAACTGATAGGAACTGATGTAACCTAGTCCTGAAAAGGACTCCAATTACAATTAGTCTTTACTCCCACAACCTATCTATTTAAGAGCACAGACCTGCCTGATAAAAGTCGTAGGAAATGCTGTAACCTAGTCCTTAAAAGGACTGCAATCACAACTATTCCCTACTCCCAAGCTATCTGTATATTTGTGCGAAAATTGGCTTGAAATTAACAAGGTATAGCGCACACAGCAACAGCGGTGCCGTCTAACACGCAGCTGCAGCAGTGAGAAAATGGTGGCGACGGGGAAAATGGCTTGGTCTTATAGGGCAAGGACATGTGACATACACTGCCAATGACACATGCCCTTGCTTGTGTGAAAAAAAGCACTTCGCTCCGTGTGTGCGCTGCTGATAGGCTGACAGATTGCACCTCCCCACTGTAAATGCGGGAAAGAGAAAAAAAAATGGAGATCTTCATTGTTCCTGCAGAGATCCATCCCCTGCCCCTCCCCCCACCCCGCTGTACACTCAAACTGCGTATTAACATTAATTTTCATCATTACTGAGAAAAAATCCAGTTATGATTTTGGTGCACGAACAGTTATCGAACATAACCTCGAACTGCCGAATTTTTCTCAAATTGTTCGTGTTCGCCGAACGGCTCGAACACCGCCCAAAACAGCTCGAATTTGAGATTGGCGAACAGTTCGAGTAGAACAACGCTCATCTCTAGTCGCCGGTCGCTCTCTCTCCGTGCAGTTAACGGAGATAGAGCGTACCGCTATACCCTGTCCGGTGTGAAGTTAACACGGAAGGGTTATCTTTAGTTGGTTGTCTTCCCTTCTCACCCGGGAAGAGTTCGGCAGCAGTCCACCAGGCGGCATCGCGGACCCCGGGGTCGGTTGCGTACCTATTTAATAAAGTGTTTGCAACCGTCCCCCTAACAGTATCTGAGCGCCAGGGTCTTGCCGAACATGGCCGACAACCAGCAGCTGCAGCGTTATATACAGCAACTGGAGACCAGACTCAGGTCTCTGGAACAAACGGTCCCGGTTGCTGATACCACTGCACTAGCTACCCAGGCAGCTTCTCTAGCAGCCAACATGATAAACTCGGCTGCCACCGCTGCAAGTGCCCCATTACCCCGCTTTGCTCTCCCGGAGAAATTTTCTGGGGACAGTAAATTTTGCAGGGGTTTTATAAATTTTTGCTCCATTCATTTGGAGATGATGGAGGCACGATTTCCTTCCGAGAGAGCCTAAGTGGGTTATGTTATCTCGTTGCTCTCCCACAGTGCTCTGGAGTGGGCTACTCCACTGTGGGAGCAGAATGACCCAGTTGTGGCTAATGCAGGTCTTTTTCTTAGGACCTTAAAAAGCGTCTTTCTGGGGGCTCAGGTCACGCATGATACGGCTCTTAAGCTGCTTGCGTTGACCCAGGGTTTGGTCACCGCCAGCCACTATGCCATTCAGTTCGCGGCTGAACTGGATTGGCTGGAGCGGTCGCTGATCCCGGTGTTTTGGAGGGGGCTGGCTGGGCACATTAAAGATGCTCTAGCTACCAGAGAGATTCCAACCTCTCTGGAAGAGTTAATTACACTTGCTAACCGAATTGATCTGCGTCATGCAGAACGCAAGTTAGAGCTGGAGCTTTCCAGACCTCGGATTCGGTTGGCACCCGCTTTCTCTAGGCCTATCTCCAAACCCGTGGTTTCCAATCCGGAGCCTGAGGCTATGGACATATCCCGGACAAAGTCTAAGTCCCCTCGTTCCCGACTCACACATCCCCTGGAGTACCCCGTTAATAAGGTCTCCAAGCAGTCGGGAAACGAGAGTGTCTAACCGCCGTTGGAGGGGGTATGTTAGAGTCAGGGGTCTCGTCCTCCAAATTACTTTATGAGGTGACATTGTCCTTCGGAACAACCGTGGTCACAGCCAAGGCGTGGGTGGATTCTGGAGCTGATGGCAAATTTTTGTCTGCAGCATTTGCCCAGAGATATGCCATTCATATGGATTTACTGCCTAGGCCAATGAACATCAGGGTGGTCAATGGGTCCCTGCTGGATACACAATTTACCCACCAGTCTGTTCCTCTCACTATGTCGTTTCCTCAGGGTCACCGGGAGGTTATCTCCTTCCTTATTATCCCCGGGGGATTAGATGAGGTGTTATTGGGCCTTCCTTGGCTATGCCATCACTCTCCACACATTGACTGGTGTACAGGGAGAATTTCGTCCTGGGGTAAAGACTGTGTGCCCCAGTGTATGGTTACAGCTGCTCGAGGAGCAGTCTCTGAGCCTCCTTCCGACTTGTCCGCTCTGCCTGTGCAATACCGGAGCTTTGCGGATGTCTTTTCTAAAAAGGCTGCTGAGACTTTACCTGCCCACCGACCGTATGACTGCCCTATTGACCTGGTCCACGGTACTGAGCCTCCTCGCGGTAGGGTCTACCCTCTGTCTGTACCCGAGACCCAGGCCATGTCTGATTATATCAAAGAGAATCTGGCTTGGGGGTTTATCAGAAAATCGGTCTCTCCTGCGGGAGCGGGGTTTTTCTTCGTTCAGAAAAAAGGGGGTGATTTGCGTCCCTGCATTGATTACAGAGGATTAAATGCCATCACCATCAAGAATAAATATCCTCTGCCCCTTATTTCTGAGCTGTTTGACAGGTTGCGAGGGGCTCATGTTTTCACTAAACTGGACCTGCGAGGGGCTTATAATCTGGTGCGAATCCGTGAGGGCGACGAGTGGAAAACAGCCTTTAACACTCGTGATGGCCATTACGACTACCTCGTCATGCCTTTCGGATTATGCAATGCCCCCGTGGTTTTTCAAGATTTTGTCAACAATATCTTTCGGGATTTGCTGCTATCTTCCGTGGTAGTCTATCTTGATGATATTCTTATTTTTTCCCGGACCTCTCCACACACCGAGAGGATGTTCGCAGGGTTTTTGAGCGATTGCGAGCAAATTCCTTGTACTGTAAGCTGGAGAAGTGTCAATTTGAACGAGAGTCATTACCGTTCCTGGGCTACATCATTTCCAGTAAGTGATTGGCTATGGATCCACAAAAGTTGGTGGCGGTACAGAACTGGCAGGAGCCCCATTCTCTCAAAGCGGTACAACGCTTCATGGGCTTTATTAACTACTACCAGCAGTTCATACCACATTTTTCCACCCTGGTGGCTCCCTTAGCCGCTTTAACCCGAAAGGGTGCCAATCCCAAGGACTGGTCTCTGCAGACATCCGAGGCATTCCGGGTGATTAAATCCTACTTTGCTAGAGCTCCCATTCTCCATCGCCCGGATGTGGACAAGCCATTCTTCCTGGAGGTTGATGCCTCTTCTGTCGGAGCAGGAGCGGTTCTCTCCCAAAAGAATGAACAGGGTCGGACAAGACAATGTTTTTTCTTCTCCAAGACCTTCTCTCCAGCAGAGAGGAATTATACTATTGGTGACAAAGAATTGCTGGCCATTAAAATGGCTTTTTCAGAATGGAGGTACCTCTTGGAGGGAGCTAAGCATTCGTTCGTTGTATATTCCGATCACAAAAATCTGTTATACCTACAGACGGCGCAGCGTCTTAACCCGAGGCAGGCCAGGTGATCTCTTTTCTTTTCTCGGTTCAATTTCTCCATCCGTTTCTTAAAAGGAGAGAAGAACCCTCGGGCGGACGCTTTGTCCCGGTCCATGGATATGGCTGAGGATGAGGACGAGCCAAGGCTCATTGTTCCGCCAGAGTGTATGCGGACGCTGGCTCCAGTGTCCCTGAACCAGGTTCCTCCCGGGAGGACGTTTGTTCCACCAAATTTACAGAATGAGGCACTGTCCTGGGCACATGCCTCTAAGATCGGAGGTCATTTTGGGGCCAAGCGTACCACAGAGCTTCTCCAACGCTCATATTGGTGGCCTCGGCTATCCCAGGACTTTAAGGAGTATGTCCAAGCATGTGTCTCCTGTGCGAGAAATAAACCATCCCGTCAGAAGCCGGCTGGTCTTCTTCATCTGTTACCCGTGGCAGATAGACCTTGGGAGCTGGTTGGGATGGATTTTATTGTGGAGTTGCCTAAGTCCCGGGGAAACACGACTATATGGGTGGTGTCTGACCATTTCTCGAAGATGGTTCACCTGGTTCCTCTGCCTAGGGTTCCTTCCTTCCGGGTTCTGGCATCATTGTTCATTCGTCACGTTTTCCGTCTCCACGGGATGCCTGATAGGATTGTCTGTGATCGGGGACCACAGTTTTCACCCGGTTTTGGAGAGAATTGTGTAATTTGCTCGACATTGAACTAAATCTTTCCACTGCTTATCACCCAGAGACCAATGGTCTAGTGGAACGCACTAACCAGACGCTGGTGACATACTTGCACCATTTCGTTTCAGCCAACCAGAATGACTGGTCGATATTGCTTCCCTGGGCAGAGTTTGCCTTAAACAACGCAGTGGCGAATGCAACGGGTCAGACTCCGTTTCTCCTAAATAATGGCCAACATCCGCGAGTCCCGGTTCCTATGCCGGTTTCCTCTGTGGAACCTGGGGTCAGAGATTGGGCTCAGGAGGCGCGGATGGTTTAGGATCATACCCAGGAGGCTATTTTGGCTTCCAATAATCGGTTGAGAGAGTCGGCTGACGCTCATCGTCGTCCAGCCCCCGTATTCTCCCCGGGCGACAGAGTGTGGCTCGCGGCTCGCAACATTAGGGTACGATGGGAATCTGCTAAGTTTGCTCCCCGTTTTATTGGTCCTTTCAGAATCCGGGCCCAAATAAACCCCGTAGTGTACCGGTTACAATTACCTCGACACATGAGGATTCACGACACCTTTCAAGCCGGTTCGTCTGACAAAATTTTCGGAACCCCAATCTGCTCCAGACACCAGGGGTGATGATTTTGAGGTACAGGCGATTGTGGGGTCTAAGATAGTTCGGGAGAAATTTTTTTACCTTGTACACTGGAGAGGTCATGGATCTGAGGATCGCTCCTGGGAGCCTGTGGACCACATTCATGCCCCCCTGCTCATTGAGGAATATGAGCGTCAAGTGGAGGGGGAGGTTAGAAGGGGGGATAATGTTAGGCGCTGGGCGCTTGCTGGATCAGAAATGGGTTTTGAAACATCAGTGAATTCTGTGGTCTCCCATTCTGGTTCAGCCAGGGCTGATGCTGCTCAGCATCGCCATCGGTCCCAACGCCTAGCCAATGCACGAGAGGTACAAATGGTATCTCGTGTATTTGTGCCTAGCAACATGAAGCACAGGTTGCGGAGGGAGACTAGGCCACCGCAGCCTAAGTCTAAAATGCATCGCACTGAGCATGCCCGTGACATGGCGCACCGGGATTGGTGGTTCAGGAACCAGCTGACCCGGTGACCTGGCACCACCTTATTGGTCACAGGCGACATCACCAATGGTGCGACAGTGGGGCAGAGCTTAGTTTTTAAAAGGTCCGCCCACAAACATGATGGCACGCTCAGATCATTTGAGCTAGTTGTTTGGTTGTGCACGCATCTCTCCTGAGCTCCTCTAAGAGCCATATTGAGCGGGTCGGCTCAGTCTGGTAGCACGCCGGCTGAGTGCATGAGTACCTGGCGGAAATCACTCCCGCACACTAGCGTCGTCTCCTATAGCGTACTGCTCCTAGTCCGGTCACACGTCTCCCTGCGGTTCTTGGAGATAGTGTGAACCGCTTTAGCGCCAATCCCCATAGCGTAGCGCCTGTATCAAAGACAGGGCTACTGCTGTTCCCACGGTCGCACGTCTCCCTGCGGTTCTTGGAGATTGTGCGAAATGTCTTACCCTTCCGTGTGCTTTAACACGAAGGGCTAAGATTGTTGTTAGGTGCGTCGCCGGTCGCTCTCCCTCCGTGCAGTTAACGGAGATAGAGCATACCGCTATACCCTGTCCGGTGTGAAGTTAACATGGAAGGGTTATCTTTAGTTGGTTGTCTTCCCTTCTCACCCGGGAAGAGTTCGGCAGCAGTCCACCAGGCTGCATCTCGGACCCCGGGGTCGGTTGTGTTCCTATTTAATAAAGTGTTTGCAACCGTCCCCCTAACAATGAGCATCTATGCCTCTTTTAATGCATCCCATTATTTTATTTGCCTTTGCAGCAGCTGCCTGACACTGGCCACCAAAAGTGAGCTTGTCGTCCACCAATACACCCAGGTCTTTTTCAGTGACAGTTTTGCCCAGTGTTTTACAATTAAGCATATAATCATACATTTTATTTCCTCTGCCCAAGTGTATTACCTTACGTTTATCCCCATTAAAGCTCATTTGCCATTTATCAGCCCAAGCTTCTAGTTTACATAAAACTGTAGTGCCGGCGTCCCTGCCCTCTGCTAGGCAGGGACGCTGTTCCCCTCACCGCTCTGCTCCGTGCCCGGCGTCCCTCTCCCGCTCTGCTGGCAGCGCGCGCTCCTTCCCGGCCACTGTGCTTAGGGCGCGCGCGCCCTCCCTCCCTCTTAAAGGGGCCGCGCGCGCCGTCCTAAGGAGTCCCCGGCCAATGGCCGGAGGACTTTACCATATATAAGGCACCTCCTCCAAAATGGAGGTGCCCGAGCAATGTTGTTGCACTGTTCACTACTCTGCTTCAGCCCTAAGGTCCCGTTGCCAGTTACCTGCCAGTTACCTGCCAGTTACCTGCCAGATTCCTGCCTGATTATCTGCTACCTGCCTGCTAGTCTGAGGTCCGACGGTCTGCCTTACTACTCCTGTCAGTCTGTCTAAGGACCAGCCTGCCCGCTCACCTGGGAGCGCACTTCAGCCACCTGCCTGCTTGCCTGAGGTCCGACGGTCTGCCTTCCAACTCCTGTCAGTCTGTCTATGGACCAGCTTGCCCGCTCACCTGGGAGCACACACCTGCTACCTGCCTGCTAGTCTACCTGGAGGCCCCGCCGTCACGTGCCGTGACCATCTGCCCGTTCATTCAGAGACTGCCCCGGTCACTTGCCGTGACCATCTGCCCATTCATTCAGAGACTGCCCCGGTCACTTGCCGTGACCATCAGCCCGTTCATCCAGAGACTGCCCCGGACACTTGCCATGACCTCCAGCCCGTTCACTCAGAGACTGTCCCGGTCACCTGCTGTGACCTCCTGCCCGTCTTCCCTGGTCGCCACCCGCTCCCTTACAAGGACTGCCCCCTTGTATAGTAGCTCAGAGGTTCCGCCTCCCAGACCCGTTACAGTTTGCTCGGGCCATGGAACCCGGTGGCACCCAAGCTCCCTCGCTCTCGGACCTGTGTCATGAACTGTCCCGTCAAAGGTCCCAACAGGAGTCCATCCTGGGTCACCTGCGGAATGTCAATACTCGCCTGGACACTCTGACTGCTCCACCAACAACCTCCGCCAGTGCCATGTCTCGCAATCCGGCAGCTCCGCTGTCCACTAACACCATGATATCCTACCCCGGACCTCGGCTTTCTGCACCTCCTCGCTTCGGAGGCGACTCAGCCCAGGCTCGGGGCTTCATAAATCAGTGCACCCTGCACTTTGAACTATTGTCCCACCAGTTTAACTCCGACCGAGCCAAAATTGCATTCATCATGTCCCATCTCACCGGGGAGGCCCTGGCCTGGCTAAATCCTCTATGGGAGAGAGGAGACCCCCTGGTGTCCAACTTGCCTGCTTTTCTCACGGCTTTCCGGAAAGTCTTCGACGAACCCGGACGGAAGACCTCATCCGCATCATCGTTGCTACGCCTCCGTCAGGAAAGTCTCACCGTGGGCCAATATGCCATACGGTTCCGCACCCTTGCCTCGGAGCTGGCCTGGGATAACGACGCTCTGGTTTCCGTCTTCTGGGAGGGTCTGTCCGGCCGTATTAAAGATGAACTTGCCGGTCGGGACATTCCTACCACTCTCGATGACTTAATAACTCTTGCCACCCGGATTGACCTACGGTTCCAGGAGCGTGCCAGAGAGGTCACCCGTGAGAGGAGGTTACCACGTCTAGCTCCTACTTTTCAGAAACCCGTCACTCCTTCTGTCTCTAACCAGGTACACCCTCATGAGCCTATGCAGGTCGACCAGACCAAGATGGTCAAGACCCGTCAGGACTTACGCCGTGCCGAGGGGACCTGCTTCTACTGTGGCAGTAAGGAGCACCGGATCCGTGCCTGCCCGGAGAGGTCGGGAAACGCCTGTGTCTAGGTTCGCTCAGAGAGGTCCACCTAGACAAGAATAAATCCTCTCCATCCCTGCTGTTGTCAGTTTCAATCGTCTACGGGGAGAACCGTTATTTCGAACTAGCCCAACTGGACTCTGGAGCAGCCGGGAATCTTATTTCACAGTCCCTGGTAGAGAAATACCGCATCCCCACCAAACCTCTGGCTGTACCCTTGTCTGTTGCTGCCGTGGATGGGGGGCTCTTACCACGCCCCATCCAACTCATCACCGAATCCATTACTCTGCAGGTGGGAATGCTGCATTCTGAAAGTATCTCCTTCCATGTTCTGCCTGGACTCTCTCACGCCCTCTTGCTAGGCCTACCTTGGCTCCAGAAACATGCACCCGTTCTTGACTGGCAGACCGGAGAAGTCCTTCGCTGGGGACAGGGCTGCCATAAGACCTGTCTGGTTCCCGTTCATCCCGTCCGTCCTTCTCCTACCCCAGCTAATCTACCTGGACTTCCGATTCCTTATTGGTCTTATGCTGATGTCTTTAATAAAAAGGAGGCAGAGACACTACCCCCTCATAGACCATACGACTGCCCTATCGACCTGTTACCTGGTACTTCTCCTCCCCGTGGGCGTATTTATCCATTATCCGCTGCTGAGACCCGGTCGATGTCCGAATATATTGAGGAGAATCTGGCCAGGGGATTCATCCGGAAATCTACCTCCCCGGCGGGAGCAGGCTTCTTTTTCGTCAAAAAGAAGGACGGCTCTCTCCGTCCCTGTATAGACTATAGAGGCCTTAACCAGATCACGGTGAAGAATAAGTACCCCCTTCCGCTCATTCCGGAGTTATTTGATCGTCTGAGGGGGGCTAGAATCTTCACCAAACTGGACCTCCGTGGGGCGTACAACCTGGTTCGTATCCGTCAGGGGGATGAATGGAAGACGGCATTCAACACCCGGGACGGCCACTATGAATATCTGGTAATGCCCTTTGGCCTCTGTAACGCTCCTGCCGTCTTTCAAGAGTTGGTCAATGACATCTTCCGGGACCTTCTCTACTCCTGCGTAGTGGTGTACCTAGACGACATCTTGGTCTTCTCTCCGGATCTCCAGACTCACCGGAGGGATGTTCGTCAGGTCCTGCTCAGGCTCAGGCAGAACCATCTCTACGCTAAATATGAGAAGTGCCTCTTTGAGCAGACCTCGCTTCCGTTTCTGGGCTACATTATCTCTCAGACCGGCCTACAAATGGATCCTGAGAAACTGTCTGCCATCGAGAAATGACCCCGACCAGAGGGGTTGAAGGCTATTCAACGGTTCCTGGGCTTCGCCAACTATTACCGCCTCTTCATCCCGCACTTCTCTTCCTGGACTGCCCCAATTTCCGCGCTCACCCGTAAGGGTACTAATCCCAAAGAGTGGCCACCCGAAGCAGAGGAGGCCTTTCTTTCCCTAAAACAGGCCTTCTCTTCCGCCCCGGTGCTGCATCGCCCGGACGGCAACAAGCAGTTCTTCCTGGAAGTTGACGCCTCCTCCTCTGGAGCCGGAGCGGTACTTACTCAAAAATCATCTTCCGGGAGAATGGTAACTTGTGGATTCTTCTCCAAACTCTTCTCCTCTTCTGAGCGCAACTATTCCATAGGAGACCGAGAGTTATTGGCCATCAAGCTGGCGTTGGAGGAGTGGCGTTACCTACTCGAGGGGGCTCTTCATCCGGTAATAATTTACACTGACCACAAGAACTTGGCTTACCTCCAGCATGCCCAGAGACTTAACCCGCGCCAAGCCCGGTGGTCCTTGTTTTTTGCTCGCTTTGATTTTGTTCTTCATTTTCGCCCGGCTGACAAAAACGTCAAAGCAGACGCCTTGTCCCGATCCTTTCTGGTGTCCGATCTCGAGGAAGAACCTAAACATATCATCGATCCCGCCAGAGTAATGCAGGTGGCTCCCGTGAGTCTAAATCGTCTCCCTCCCGGTAAGACGTTTGTTTCAGTACCTGATTGGGAGAAGATCCTACACTGGGGCCATTCGTCTAAACTAGCTGGCCACGCCGGTCAGAAAAAGACCCTCCAGCTTATTGCCCGGCACTATTGGTGGCCTACCCTGCACAAGGACATAATAGACTTTGTTTCTGCCTGTGTGTCCTGCGCCCGCAACAAAGTCCCGAGACATCTGCCAGCCGGACGCCTCCTTCCGCTTCCTGTACCTGCTGCCCCCTGGCAGCATATAGCAATGGACTTTATAACTGATCTCCCCGTCTCTGCCGGTTGTACGGTCATTTGGGTGGTCGCTGACCGCTTTTCCAAGATGGCTCACTTTATTCCCCTGCCAGGCCTTCCGTCTGCACCCGAGCTGGCTAAAGACTTTATCCGCCACATCTTCCGTGTTCATGGCCTGCCCCTCCACATCGTGTCGGATCGTGGGGTACAGTTCACCTCACGTTTCTGGAGAGCCACTTGTAAACTACTAGACGTCACCCTGGACTTCTCTTCCGCTTACCACCCACAGTCCAATGGTCAAGTGGAGCGGATCAATCAGAACGTGACCAGTTTCCTCCGGCACTTCGTTAATGCCCACCATTCTGACTGGGTGGATCTCCTACCATGGGCCGAGTTCTCTTATAATAATCACGAGAGCGAATCCTCCTCCAAATCCCCGTTTTTTGTAGTCTTTGGTCAGCATCCTCGGATTCCTTTTCCTGTCTCCACCTCTGTGGACAACCCGGCTGCGGAATCTCTCGTTAGCAAATTTTCCTCCATATGGGAGAGTACCCGGTCCGCACTCCTTCTGTCATCCGAGCGTATGAAAAGACACGCTGACAAAAAACGCCTGGATCCTCCACAATTTCGTCCAGGAGATAAAGTCTGGCTCTCATCTAAATATGTTCGACTCAAGATACCTTCTTACAAGTTAGGGCCTCGGTTCATCGGTCCTCTGGAGGTCATCAGTCAGATCAACCCGGTGGCCTATAAATTGAAACTCCCGGCCAACTTACGGATCCCTAACTCCTTCCATGTATCTCTCCTCAAACCCGTGGTGCTTAACTCTTTCTCCAAGTCTACAGGTACGCCTCCTGCTCCGGTTTCTGCTGAGGACGAGTTTGAGGTAGAGAACATTCTTGCCACCAAAAGGGTAAGAGGAAAGACCTTTTTTCTGGTAGATTGGAAGGGGCTTGGTCCTGAGGAGAGAACGTGGGAGCCCGGGAGAACATCCATGCCCCTCTCATCCTAGCTAAATTTCTATCTGGCCTAAAAAAGGGGGGGCCTAAAGGGGGGGGTACTGTAGTGCCGGCGTCCCTGCCCTCTGCTAGGCAGGGACACTGTTCCCCTCACCGCTCTGCTCCGTGCCCGGCGTCCCTCTCCCGCTCTGCTGGCAGCGCGCGCTCCTTCCCGGCCACTGTGCTTAGGGCGCGCGCGCGCCCTCCCTCCCTCTTGAAGGGGCCGCGCGCGCCGTCCTAAGGAGTCCCCGGCCAATGGCCGGAGGACTTTACCATATATAAGGCACCTCCTCCAAAATGGAGGTGCCCGAGCAATGTTGTTGCACTGTTCACTACTCTGCTTCAGCCCTCAGGTCCCGTTGCCAGTTACCTGCCAGTTACCTGCCAGTTACCTGCCAGATTCCTGCCTGATTATCTGCTACCTGCCTGCTAGTCTGAGGTCCGACGGTCTGCCTTACTACTCCTGTCAGTCTGTCTAAGGACCAGCCTGCCCGCTCACCTGGGAGCGCACTTCAGCCACCTGCCTGCTTGCCTGAGGTCCGACGGTCTGCCTTCCAACTCCTGTCAGTCTGTCTATGGACCAGCTTGCCCGCTCACCTGGGAGCACACACCTGCTACCTGCCTGCTAGTCTACCTGGAGGCCCCGCCGTCACGTGACTTGACCATCTGCCCGTTCATTCAGAGACTGCCCCGGTCACTTGCCGTGACCATCTGCCCATTCATTCAGAGACTGCCCCGGTCACTTGCCGTGACCATCAGCCCGTTCATCCAGAGACTGCCCCGGTCACTTGCCGTGACCTCCAGCCCGTTCACTCAGAGACTGTCCCGGTCACCTGCTGTGACCTCCTGCCCGTCTTCCCTGGTCGCCACCCGCTCCCTTACAAGGACTGCCCCCTTGTATAGTAGCTCAGAGGTTCCGCCTCCCAGACCCGTTACAAAATCCTCCTGTAATATAAAATTGTCCTCCTCTGTATTGATTACACTGCAGAGTTTAGTGTCATCTGCAAATATTGAAATACTACTCTGTATGCCCCCTACAAGGTCATTAATAAATATGTTAAAAAGAAGCGGGCCTAAAACTGACCCCTGTGGTACCCCACTGTTAACTGAGACCCAGTCTGAGTGTGTTCCATTAATAAACACCCTTTGTTTCCTATCACTGAGCCAGTTCTTAACCCACATACAAATATTTTCCCCTATCCCCATTGTTCTCATTTTATGTATCAACCTTTTGTGTGGAACTGTATCAAAAGCTTTTGAAAAGTCCATATACGCAACATCCACTGCATTTCCTTGGTTCAGTCCGGAACTTACCTCCTCATAAAAGCTGATTAGATTAGTCTGACAGGAACGGTCCCTCATAAACCCATGTAGATATTGGGTCATGAGGTTATTCTTCTTCAGATACTCTAGTATAGCATCTCCTAGGAAATCCTCCAGGATTTTACCCACAGTAGAGGTTAAGCTTACTGGCTTATAATTTCCAAGTTCAGTTTTTGTCCCCTTTTTATATATTGGCACCACATTTGCTATACGCCAGTCCTGTGGTACAGACCCTGTTATTATGGAATCTTTAAAGATTAAAAATAATGGTTTATCTATGATGTTACTTAATTCCTGCAACTTAAGTGATTCCTGTCAACTTTAGTGATTTTTAGACGCCGCCGTACTTCCTGCTGGGTTAAGCAAGTGACCTTTAATGGAGAATTTTTGTTATCACTAATCATGTTTTCTGTCATGTGATTTTCTTGTGTAAATACTGTTGAAAAAAAATTATTTAGCATATTGGCTTTTTCCTCATCCTCATCCACCATTTCACCCAGACTGTTTTTAAGGGGGCCAACACTATTATTTTTTAGTTTCTTATTATTTATGTAGTTAAAGAATATTTTGGGATTATTTTTACTTTCTCTGGCAATGAGTCTCTCTGTCTCAATCTTTGCTGCCTTGATTTGGTTTTTACAGAATTTATTTAATTTTCTATATTTATTTAATGCCTCATCACTACCTACTTGCTTTAGTTCTCTAAATGCTTTCTTTTTGTCACTTATTGTGCCCCTTACAGCTCTATTTAGCCATAGTGGTTTCATCCTATTTCTAGCATGTTTATTCCCATAGGGTATATATTGTACACAGGTCCTATTCAGGATGTTAATAAATGTCTCCCATTTGCTTTGTGTAGCTTTATGTCTCAGGATATTGTCCCAGTTTATTGCACTAAGATCATCTCTCAACCATTGGAAATTTGCCTTCCTGAAGTTTAGTGTCCTTGTAACCCCTCTACTACATATCTTATTAAAGGATACATGAAAACGTATTATTTTGTGATCACTATTATCCAAGTGACCCACAACTCGTATATTTGATATGCCGTCTGGCCTGTTGGTTAATATTAGGTCTAACAGTGCCCCCCTTCTTGTTGGGTTCTGAACCAGTTGTGAAAGGTAATTGTCTCTCATTGTTGTCAAAAACCCTATTACCTTTGCTGGAACTACAGGTTTCTGTTCCCCAATGTATTTCAATGTAGCTGAAGTCCCCCATAATAATGACTTCTCCTTGAGTCACTGCTTCATCTATTTGCTTTATGAGGATATTCTCCGCTGCTTCCATTATTTTTGGAGACTTATAACAAACCCCTATCAGTAATTTATTATTTTTCCCCCTCCCCTTATTTCCACCCACAGGGACTCTACATTTTCATTAGATTCACATATATCCTCCCGCAAGACAGGTTTTAAGGATGATTTTACATATAAACACCGCCCCCCCTCGCTTGTTTGTACAGTCATTTCTGAACAGACTATAGCCCTGTAAATTAACTGCCCAGTCATGGCTCTCGTCCAGCCATGTCTCAGATATCCCCACCATGTCATAATTATTTTCCAACAAAATTAATTCTAATTCATCCAATATCGTCCAAGTTTTCTGGATAAAAATCAGAATATTGCTTGAACCCAGCCTAACTGAAGCATGGAGGAGAAAGCATCTTGGTTTGAGGCTGTGTTTCCACCTCCGAGTCTAAACAATATGTAATCATTTAGGAAGCATTACTGAAAAAGACGATTTTTGTTGTTGAATGGCCAAATCAGAGTCCTGACTCTAACCCTTTCCAGACTCTGTGGTGTGATCTGTAGAGCCCTGTGCACTTAACGCATCCGGGAAATGTTGATTAACAGAAACTCATTTGCAGGCAGTAATGGTCCAAAATTCCTTTGCAATGTACAAATCTTTTTTGAAGCTACAGAAAATGTTTGGTGACTGTTATTAAAGGAGGAGTTAAAGGTTATTAGGGTCAAGAGTCTTACTAATACTGTATATTGATAATTTCAAAAGATTAATTTACTTTTTTTCAACTGTCATTGGCTCCTGTACACTTTTCAATACAGAAACATCCTCTAAAGTAAAACATACCCTCCTGTATACTCTTCGTTTACGTACATAAAGATTGAAGAATATACAAAAAAACGTCAAAAAAATGTTAATTTAGAGCAGAGGTGCACAATTTTACTGGTTCCCATATTGCACCACTCCCAAAGGGCACAACAAAACAACGAATGGGTAATCTCAACAAATACATTTATAGCATTACAGTGTTTAGTATAAATACTGTATGGGTGGGAGCACTGCTTACAGGAATCTAGAGAAGAGGAGACAAGGTGACTGCCCATGAGGGCGGCTATCTCCATTGTCGTCTACTGGAGTTATGGGCACTAAACTGTAACAGAGAAAGTCTCATGTGCTGACATGTATCCACCCTTTGCCCATCTCATTGGAGTACCTGCCAGACATCTATCATATAACCTGTAGATATGCCATAAATATCTCATGTGGAAATACATCTTTGAAGGAGCAATCTAGCGTATACTGATACACTGTGTTCTGCCTAATCCCGTGGTGCATAAGTCAAGGATTCAAAGAGCACCAGGAAGAATACCAGTCATTCATACAATCAGGCTTGGACTGGCCCAAAAGGGAATAGGAGAATCCTCCGGTAGGCCCCTGTGAAGGAGTGCTAATGAGTAATGCTATTACACTTGATTCACAATTTGCAGAAAAAAAAGCATAATCTAATCATTCAGTGAACAAGCTAGCTAAGTTAATATTATATAGAAGTAAGTGTTAATTTGCGTACAAGGGTGAGGTCATTTTTGCTTGTAGCTGAACAGTGGACCCCAAGAATCAATGTTACCGGTGGGCCTTTGCCAATCCAGTCCGACACTGCATTCAATGATAGGTAGCATTGCGGATCTCCATGGCCTAAGGGCTCAATACAGATGTATCAACCATGAGTGCTATTGTCATGCTGCTGATTGCAAAGAAGTGCCTCATATTGTGACATTACAGAATGCAATACTATACTAGTATCAACATAAATAAAATAAGATCTCATCATTGTATAATTCACTGTATAACAATAGGATTTGATTCATATCAGCAGCAGAGTTATATTGCTGTGACATCTCATGTTTTCCTAATTGGCATATAGCATTACATTGCACTGCTAGTAAAGATGACCAATATCAAAAGAAGACAGCTAAGCTACCCATAACCAAATGGAAAAAGCTTTTATCACATACAAATTTCTAATCTAAGTATTTTAAAACCTCTTCCAAAAAATAGGATGTACCGATATGTCCTTTATCGGGTCCACGTCTTTAAAGCAGGCTCCAGAGCTGAGAATATTCAGTATCCATCCACTGATATTAACCCCTTAAATGTTGCAATTTCTGAGAGTGGCATTTTAAGCATGTGATTGGGGAGCGCAGTGCTCCATGTGCCCATCGACCCCACAGAGACATATGGGGTGTTGATGGAATGCCATGCTGAAGGCCCCTGTGACTGCCAAGATGGTGATGTTGTGAAGACCAGCCTGTAACTGGCCTTCATAGGAGACTGTGATATTAAGGTACATGTGATCAGACAATAAGACAGGTTCAAATGTTCTAAGGTGACTAAAATAAAGTAAAATAAAGGTATTTAATATATAAAGATTACCCCATTTCCTCCATTAAAAAACAAAGAAAAAATAAAAATGGACATATATGATATGACTGTAAAGACAAAGCAAAATGAAATGCCAGAATTGTGTTTTTTCAGCCGCTGCAACACCATTAACGAATGCAACAGGAAGTCATAAAAACGTATCTACTCTAATATCATATCAATAAAAATGTCAGTTTGTCAAGCAAAAAACAAGCCACCATACTACTCCATAGATGTAAAAAAATATATACTACAGGTCTTGGAAATGGTGAAACAAACTCAATTTCTTCAACATTTTTTCAGCGCTTAAAAAAAATCTATACAAGTATGGTATCTCCGTAATTAAACTGACCTGCAGAATCGTATTACCAGGTGACGTTTACAGCAGAATAAACTCAAAAAATAATTCAAAAAATACGTGTGGAATTGCATTTTTTGTGCAATGTCACTGTATTTGGAATATGTTTTTGCATTTTCCAGTGAATTAAATGCTGTAATTCAAAACTACATCTCATTCAGCAAGAAACAAGTCCTTATCTGACTATGTCTCTTGAAAAATTAAAAAGTTATTGCTCTTGGAAGAAGGAGAGGAATAAAACAAGAGCAGAAATGAAAAATTGCTCTATTGGGAAGGAGTAAAGAAGTTAGGATTTTCTTTTTATTTTGTGGCTCATAATAAAACATTGCTTCTGTGGATTTCTAGGTATCTCTAAACAATATACTCTAACTAGGAAAACAGTTTGAAGTGTGTATAGTGTATATCTAGTACTAAAACACTCTGTAAGCCAAAAAATTATACTGCTTTACCATGATGTTTAGGCACCCTGTGACTCTCTAAGTGCTCTTGTATCAATATCTACCGTTCTAGATTCTTATTTATGTAATGTTTTCTACATGTTAAGTTGTGGAAATTAAGTCATTGAATATATACAAAATACTTCCTCATTGATGCTTGTCTTAAAAGAATTCTGTCAGTAAGATCACCCCCTCGTCCCCAAACAGTATATATGGCCATGCAGGTCTTTGAAAGGTAACTCCATCAACAACTTTACATCTTCTATTCCTTGCTGCATTCCTGAGAAATCAGCACTTTCATTCATATGCAAATGAAGCGTTAAATGCTCTGGGCATGACAGAGCCCTTCCCAAGACTCTTCATCCCTTGGTTGTTTCACTGCCTACCACCAGCCTCTTTAGCTTCATTGGTGTGACGTTAGGCACCAGGCAAGGAAATTATACCATGAACTCTCATCCAAGCTAAAGGGGCTGGTGTTGGGCATGGAAACAACCTCAGGAGGCAGATAGCTGGGAAGTGCTCTTTCACACTCAGAGCGCTTAACACATTGTTTACATATGAATGAAAATGTTAATACCTAAGGCTTAAGTGAAGCTCTGGTCTCCATCAGTGCAGTAGTGTCCACAGAGTAAAGATGTTTCTTACAAATTGTAGGGGTGATCCCTTTATTAGAAGATTCTTAAAACACACAAAACAGTTTTCGACTCTGGACCGGAGACAAAAACAGGCTCATAAAAAGAAACTGGAAAAAACAGAAAAGTGCAAAAGGGTCTTATCTGGGTAGAAAAAAAGTGGAGAAAACTGCATAGTTGTGCTCACCTGGTAGAGTTGTGCGCATACAACCACTAATGAGGCTTAGGTTGCTGCCAACCCACAAGGAGAAATCAAGAGAAACTGGAAAGGAATGGATTAACCTGCGCTGCCATCAAAAATGATGTGAAGACTAGATTCCAAATATAAGCGCTTTAGTAATCAACACATTTTTAAGTATACAATGTCTTCATCAGGACAAACAAGCGTGGTTTGCTCTGATGAAGGAGCTGTATACTTCTAAACGTGTTGACTAGTAAACCACATATATTCGGAATCCGGTGTTCTCATCATTTTTAACGACAGCGCAGGTTAACCCATTCCTTTCCAGTTTCTCTTGAAAACAGGTTCATGTGTTTTAAGAATCTTCTAATAAAGTGAGTATACTCACCTGATGAAGGCTCTGATTCGGAAACGAAAAACGGTTTGTGTACTTTACGAATCTTCTAATAAAGGAATCATGCAGTCGGTAAGAGACTTCTTTTACTCAGCGGACAGTGTACCACTGCAACTGGGCAGACCAGCGCTTCACTTATCCCAACCCACTTGGAGAACTGAACCTGAAGTGTTCAGTGCCACAGTCCTGCACAGAGGTGAGTGTATACTACACACTCACCACTACTTCCATATCCATCCTCACCTATTGCCACCATCACTCCCTTACTGCAATTTCTCAGGCTTCACACAAATGCTCATTTGGCATGCAAGCTGTCTGACCTGACCAATCAAATATGAACCAAATAATTTTCTGTGCAATGTAATTTGCGTAAGCGCACTATGCCACTATGAGAGCTTCACATTAAAGGTATTATTAAAACCTCTTTTGTCCAGTTACCAAGAACTCAATGCGGGTCAGAAGCTTATTTTGATACAAAAAAATTCAGAATGAAGAAACTGGGCAAATACATTCTTCCTAAGAATGATAGCCTTGTAGGCAATTTGTATGAACTAAAAGGTGTATTTACCACACACTGAGTTACCAATTGTGGGTCTTTTACTTCCTCCAGCCTGACAGTCATATGTATTGCAATACGCCACTTTATCTGATTCTGGACGTAAGCCAGCAGTTCCCCTGTAGATGAAGACATCAGTCTGAAATGAGGATTTTCTAAAGAACAAAAGTCTGACTTGCTTTCACGAGATATCTGAAATACATACAATGTGTATCACAATCACTGTCAGGTGCAATTACTGGCTGATTAGAGACCTGTATCTGAACTTGGCCACAAAGAACGTCAAAAAATTCGGCTCCTCACAGACTTGGTTTTAAAGAGGGCTCTGTAAAGCCTCTGAGTTATAAAAACTGTAATAGTAAAACCATAACAGAATATGGCACCCATGCTGTATATACCCAAATATTTTTTCTGTCAGATTATTTAACCCTTTCCTGATAGGGCTATTTTTTTTTATTTTCCTCCCCTTCTTCCAAATTGTTATTTTTCAGAAGGTTTCAGGAGGCCATGGAGATTTGCTAATTTTTCTTTTATGGAGCCCTTTTTCCAGAAGCCTCTATAGTATATTTAATTTATACATTTTACAGCATAGTTTTAAAAATTTCTCTACAGATACCATGTATATATGATCAATGTTTGTGTTCATTTTTCACTGATACATAAATATTTTTGCCATCTAAACTAAAAACAGCATAATGTAGAGGAAGATATCCTGATTACAGCTATGTGTCACTTACTGGGCTGCCTGCTGTAGTTTTGATAAAATCACTGTTTGAATAGCAGTCCTCGATATTCATGAGCTTTTTCTAAAGTCTACTCCACCACTGATTGGCAGCTTTTTGTCTATGCATTGTATACACAGAAAGCAGCCAATCAGTGGTGTGGGCGGGGTTATACAGGGTTCACTATTCAGAGAACTGCAAGATCTGCAGCAGATAAAACAGGGACACTACAGACGTCCTAAGATATATGGATGGTTTACCTCTTGAACAGGATATGCTTCTTGTCACGGCGGATGTAGAATCACTTTACACCTGCATCAGACATGAAGATTGATTGGAGGCTTTCCATTTTTTTTTATCCAGTAATCTAGATGCAGAGACAAGGAGCCAGGTGTTGAAGTTGTTGCGGTTCATGCTGACACACAATTTTTTTACATTCAAGGATAGATTTTTCTTAAAAAAGTAGGGTACAGCGATGGGAGCTGCGTGTGTGCCTTCATATGCCAACCTCTTTTTGGGGAAGGGGCATTTTCTGTGGAGGCGCACACGCCACTCCACAGATTCTTGGATGGTACTGGTATATTGACTACATTCTGTTAATTTGGCAGGGCTTTGTCAATGACTTACAGGAATTTATGTCGGCATTGAGCCGCAACGACTCCAATGTCAGGCGTACATATACAGTTATATGAAAAAGTTTGGGCACCCCTATTTATCTTAAGCTTAATGTTTTATAAAAATTGGTGTTTTTGCAACAGCTATTTCAGTTTGATATATGTAATAACTGTTGGACACAGTAATGTTTCTGCCTTGAAATGAGGTTTATTGTACTAACAGAAAATGTGCAATCTGCATTCAAACAAAATTTGACAGGTGCATAAGTATGGGCACCCTTATCATTTTCTTGTTTTAAATACTCCTACCTACTTTTTACTGACTTACTAAAGCACTTTTTTTGGTTTTGTTACCTCATTGAGCTTTGAACTTCATAGCCTGGTGTATGCAATCATGAGAAAAGCTACTTAAAGTGGCCACTTGCAAGTTGTTCTCCTGTTTGGATCTCCTCTGAAGAGTGGCATCATGGGCTCCTCAAAACAACTGTCAAATGATCTGAAAACAAAGATTATTCAACATAGTTGTTCAGGGGAAGGATACAAAAAGCTGTCTCAGAGATTTAACCTGTCAGTTTCCACTGTGAGGAACATAGTAAGGAAATGGAAGAACACAGGGACAGTTCTTGTTAAGGCCAGAAGTGGCAGGCCAAGAAAAACATCAGAAAGGCAGAGAAGAAGAATGGTGAGATCAGTCAAGGACAATCCTCAGACCACCTCCAGAGAGCTGCAGCATCAACTTGCTGCAGATGGTGTCACTGTGCATCGGTCAACTATACAATGCACTTTGCACAAGGAGAAGCTGTATGGGAGAGTGATGCGAAAGAAGCCGTTTCTGCAAGCACGCCACAAACAGAGTCGGCTGAGGTATGCAAAAGTACATTTGGAGAAGCCAATTTCTTTTTGGAAGAAGGTCCTGTGGACTGATGAAACCAAGATTGAGTTGTTTGGTCATACAAAAAGGCGTTATGCATGGCGGCAAAAAAACACAGCATTCCAAGAAAAACACTTGCTAACCACAGTAAAATTTGGTGGAGGTTCCATCATGCTTTGGGGCTGTGTGGCCAATGCCGGCACCGGGAATCTTGTTAAAGTTGAGGGACGCATGGATTCCACTCAGTATCAGCAGATTCTTGACAATAATGTTCAAGAATCAGTGACAAAGTTGAAGTTACGCAAGGGATGGATCTTTCAGCAAGACAATGATCCTAAACACCGCTCCAAATCTACTAAGGCATTCATGCAGAGGAACAATTACAATGTTCTGGAATGGCCATCCCAGTCCCCAGACCTGAATATCATTGAACATCGGTGGGATCATTTGAAGAGGGCTGTCCATGCTCGGCGACCATCAAACTTAACTGAACTGGAATTGTTTTGTAAAGAGGAATGGTCAAAAATACCTTCATCCAGGATCCAGGAACTCATTAAAAGCTATAGGAAGTGACTAGAGGTTGTTATTTTTGCAAAAGGAGTATCTACTAAATATTAATGTCACTTTTCTGGTGAGGTGCCCATACTTATGCACCTGTCAAATTTTGTTTGAATGCAGATTGCACATTTTCTGTTAGTACAATAAACCTGATTTCAAGGCAGAAACATTACTGTGTCCAACAGTTATTACATATATCAAACTGAAATAGCTGTTGCAAAAACACCAATTTTTATAAAACATTAAGCTTAAGATTAATAGGGGTGCCCAAACTTTTTCATATAACTGTATATACCATCATAGGCGGATTATAATGTGGGCAATATGGGCCACCGGGGCTCCAGGGGCCCATAGCCAGACTGCCCTCATATAATCCTTTGTGCACCGACATCTGCAGCTCAGTAGCGTCTAGAGTAGAGATGAGCGGTGTTCGACTCGAACTGTTCGCCAATCTCAAATTCGAGCTGTTTTGGGCGAACTCGAACTATTTGCAAAAAATTCGGCTGTTCGAGGTTATGTTCGATAACTGTTCGTGCACCAAAAGTGTAACTGGATTTTTTCACAGTAATACTGTTAATTACTAATGAGCGAGCATGCTCGCCACTGCTTGGTACTCGCCCGAGCATCTCAGTACTCGAGATGCTCGGAGCTCGCCGAGTACTTTCGAGATGCTCGGGCAGGAGCTCGGGTCCCCGTCCTGCATGTCTGGCACTATTTAGAGCACAAATCATGGAGGGATTGTCTGCCACTCACTGTAATGCCACAACCATGGTTTTCATCCTTCAGAGACACTGCAGAGCGCTTGCTGATTTATTGGCTATTACTGCCCTTTCTATGCTTGCGCTCTGCAGTGTCTCTGAAGGATGACAAGCTGGATGGTAGCGCTCTGCTGCGATCCAGCGCTTCAGAGACACTGCAGGTAGCGCTTCATAGACACTGCAGAGCGCAAGCATGCCTGCGCTCTGCAGTGTCTCTGAAGGATGACAAGCTGGATGGTAGCTCTCTGTTGCGATCCAGCCTGTCATCTCAATGCCATCCCAGCGTGGGAGAATTCTCCTGCTCAAGCGGTGACGTCATTTGCTGGCACCGCATGCGCAGGAGAATTCTCCCACACTGTCAGTGACGTGCATGAGGTGAGCTGAGTTCATTCGACATGAACTCGGCTCATCTGGATGCCGTCACAGCCAGACACTGAGGAGCTTCTCAGTGTCTGCAGCATGGCAAGCTAGATGGCAGCGTTCTGCTGCGCTCCAGCCTGTCATGTCAATGTAGCAGAGCTGAAGCTGTCCTGGGAACCATGGAAAGGTAAGGATGAGGTTGGTTTATTATTTTACTTTTATTGCAGGAGATCGTTGGCTTCAGCTGGAATGGGCGATACGGTAAGTAGGGTTTAATTTAGAACATTAAAGGAATGTGTCTTTATTTCCATTAAAGGACTTTATTGTGGGTGTTTGTGTTTTTTTTAACTTTGACTATGCGGTTAGAAATGGGGGTGTCTTATAGACGCCTCTCCATTACTAACCTGGGCTTGATGTCAGCTGGCATTATAAGCTGACATCAACCCCAACCCTATTACCCCACTGCCACCGCTACAGGGCAGTGGGAAGAGCGAGGCTAAGTGCCAGAATTGGCACATCCTATGGATGCGCCATTTCTGGGGCAGCTGACGACTGGTGTTTCTAGCCTGGGAGGGGGCCAATATTCATGGCACCATTCCTGGGCTATTAATATCAGCCCCCAGCTGTCTGCCTAGCCTTTGCTAGCTATTAAAATGGGGAGGACCCCATGTCATTTTTTTTGGGGGTCCCCCCATTTTAATAGCTAATAAGGGCTAGGTATTCAGTTGGGGGCTGATATTAGTAGCCTGGGAAGCTCCGTGGGTATTACCCCCTTCCCAGGCTTCAAACATCTGCCCCAGCCGTCTGCTTAACCTCTGCTAGAGACTAAAATTACAGGGAACCCCACGCCAATTTTTTTTAAATAAATCCTTTATTTTAACTCTAAATGACAAGGACAGTAACCAACACTGTCACTGTACTTATTATATATGTGACTGACATGTTTCTATCTATCTAATCTATGTGTGATGCTCTATTCTTTCTGTTCTAAATTGTCGGTACCGGTGTATGCCGCTGCTGAATTGCCGGCTTTTCATGTTTCACTGTGAGCACTGTTCCCATCGATTTGGGCAACCACTGTAATGCCACAACCACCATGGCATAGTCTTTTCGCATGACTATATGTACTTGTCACTTTTCCATGTGTTAGTTGTGTCTTCTGAGCAGTTTGTCAGCTTTTGGACACCTTTGAAGGTGTTTTCTATGTGTTTCTATGTGTTTTTGTTTGCCTGCCATTGGTTTTAACGGTGTTCGACGAACCGTTCGACGAACCGTTCGGCGAACATGCCGGTGTTCGACGAACCGAACCGAACCCGAACACTATGGGGGTGGTTCAACACTAGTCTAGAGTGGAGTTGATTTTTTGAGGGGATGATGTCACCGGAAGGGAAGACCAGATAGCAGGAAGCAGCGTGGAGCTGGAGCTGTGGCTGATGAAGTGGACAGATAGGCTGCATGATAGAGCTGTGTGCAGGTGGGAATGAGGACACAGGGCTCAGTGTGAGTGGGCTGAGGATGAATATTGGGTGCAAAGAAGTGTGGATGATGGTATTGTATGGGGGCTGCATGATGGAGGGTTGTATAGGGAAATGGCCACTTCTACTTGTATAAGGCTACTTATGTGGGGGGGCTTTCACAGGAAAATGGTTTATGTTATATGCCTTAGGCTGCATGGGGAAGGTGATGATGGACTGTATTGAGAAGAGGGGGATGATGAGGGTCTGTGTGGAGAGGGGGGATGATGATGGGGGCTGTGAGGAGGGGGATGATGATGATGATGAGGGTCTGTGTGGATAGGGGTTGATGATGATGGGGGCTGTGAGGAGGGGGGATGATGATGATGATGATGGGCTGTGAGGAGGGGGAATGATGATGATGGGGGCTGTGAGGCGGGGAGATGATGATGATAATGGGACTGAGGAGGGGAGATGATGGGGGATGATGATGAGGGGCATTGTGGAGAAGAGGGCTGTGGAGGGGGAGTGTGGAGTGGGAGTGATATGGGGCTGTGATGTGGGGCTGTGCGGGGAAGGGTGGTTGATGCTGGATGGCTGCAAGGGAAAATGGGTAATGTCACTCTTGTGAGGCTGCATGCAAGGTGGCTGCGTGGGGCTGCGGGATGTGTTGTGAAGGGAGTGATGCTACTCGCATGGGGCTGCATAGTGAAGGGGATAATGTCACTCATGTAGGGCTGTATGCTGAGTGCCTGTGTGGAGAAGGGGGTGATGTTACTTGTGTGGGGATGCATGCTGGGGCTGTGCAGGGAGCTATGTGGGGCTTATACTGTATATAGGTAGTTAAATGAGTTCTCATACTGAATCTAGGTAGCTATGTGGGAACTCATACTGTACATAGGTAGCTTTGTGGAGGCTCACATAGTATGTACGGGGCTGTGTGGGGGCTCATACTGTATGTAGGGGCTATATACCTCACGTGTCTGTGAGGTATATGGATGTTTTGTGACTTAATTACACTGCCATTTATGATCTGAAGGGTTACTAGTATCTATATTTTATAAATGTTTATTAAATATCATCTGATCACCTATTGAGAATGCCTGGTCAGTTAGAGTAGTGGTCGGGCTACAGAGGGGCAGTCGACGAGGAGCGGGGGCACCATACCATGTAAACTTAGGGTGCCAACCTCCGCTGTCAAGAAGGGAATTGTGAAGGGCAAAACTGATCCCCAACTCCCCGCATTTCTGCTCTTTCTAATATAACACTGTTTTTCTGTGCTATGTGTGTGTATTTATGTCTGTATGTTTTGGGGTTTTTAAACTAAATAAAAAGAGAATTTTTAAAGTTTTTTTTTGTTAGGGCTTACATGTATAAGGGCCTCATAGGTTGATCACTTTGGTTGTTGATTGAGAGGGCTATGTGGGGGCTCATATTGTATATAGGGGGATGTCAGGATACTTAATTCGCTCAATATTAAGTCATACAATTATGAATAATAATTATTTTTTACTAGATGGAGGCCCGATGCTATGGCATCGGGAGGGCGGTAATGTCACGATGGGGGGCAGGCTTTGCAGCGTTGAGAATCTCTCCCCCCATGTGCTCACCCACCTATCCACTCTCTCTTTCCCCCATGTGCTGACTTCTCCCGTCTGAGCTCTCTTCTTTGACCTGTCTACCCCATGTGCTATCCCCCTTGTCTGCTGTCTCTCTCCTTCCTGTGCTGTGTTCTCCCCTCATGTGCTGTCCCGTTTGAGCTGTCTCCCCCCTGTGCTCTGTCTCTCTCCCCCGTGCTGTCTCTCTCCCCATCTGCGCTCTGTCTCTCTCCCCATCTGCTGTCTTCTCCTCTCACGTGATATCTTCTTTGACCCGTGTACCCCATGTGCTCTCCCCATTGTCTGCTCTCTCTCTCCACCCCTGTGCTGTCTTCTTCCATCATGTGTTCTCTCATTTGAGCTGTCTCCCCGTGCAGTAAATCAGACTGCCGCCATCTTTGTGTAGGCCGATAGTGGCGGTCACATTAAAACTGCGCATGTGCTCCTCCTGTACAAAGATGGCGGCGGTCAGTGAATCATTCAGCTAATCCCAGAGGCGGCATGTACGACATGTTCGCGACGGTGTTCCGCTGGTGGTACCGCGCAAGAGGCTGGTACCACCAGCGGTTTCCATATTGAGACACCCATCACTTGAGTGTCCCAAAATGGCGGTCGACGAACTTCTGCCGCTTGGAATTCTGGGCTCCGGACACATCTGGACGGAACAGGATGTGAAGACATTAAAGGTAGGTATATTTTAGATACTATGGTAATATTGAGCAGAATTAATTTCAGCCTATTGGTTCGGCCTCCAGAACAGTCACGGTATCTCACCCCTGCTCTGTTATGTATGGCGCTGTACATAAGAGAAAAATTTGCGTGTGTTACTAACATGACCTATCACATGATCTATCAAATGGGATCATGTGACATGTCACGTGATACATCCGGTATCTGGGGGGGCCCAAGCCTTCAAAACTGCCCAGGGCCCTGGCTACTCTTAATCCACCCCTGTATACCATCATCAGGAGATTCAATTTTTGTATGTTAAATTGAAAGTAAAGAAAGATGGGTATATACAGTATATACAGACTTGTTTCATAAATAGACATCGGTTAATGCATTATTGCATGCATCTTCAGTGTAGGCCCAACTATCCGAGCAGTTCCTATTGGGCAATTTCTCTGTCTTAGGAGAATATGCACTTCAGACACTATGTTTGAGAACCAGTCGTTGGACCTTGGGGAGAGATTTTTGGCTAGAGACTATAGCAAAAAAAGCATTAAGAAGAGATATCTACGAGCTAAGAACACCAGGAGAAGTGATATGCTGACCTCTACTAATACGAAAAAATCTAGCGATTGTGCAATTCGCTATATTTCGACCTATAGTCACCCGTGGGAAATAATGCGAAAGTTTTTTAATAGGCACTGGGCAATCTTAAAACCTGAACTAAGCCTATCAATGTGCCTGTCTGGTTAACCCCTAATGACTGCCAGAAAAAATAAAAACCTCAAAAATATTTTGGTGAGAAGCCATTATGTAACCAAGCCTCAGGATTTTTTTGGAGCAGGGAGACAAAAATTGGGATGCTATCCCTGTGGTGATTGTCTGCCCTGCAGAAATCTTGTAAGTGCCACGTCTTTCACTTCCGCGGATGGTCAAAGGGAATATAGAATTACAGACTACATATCATGCACATGACTCATGTCGTGTATTATGCTACATACATGTGTGGTCTGATATACATTGGGCTTATCTCTAGTGATTTATGAGTTCATCCAGGAGGTGGAGGATGTGACTACGCTGAAGACAATCCCGAGACATTTTATGGCTTACCACAATTGTAACCCGAATGATTTAAAAATCCAAGGTATAGATAGGGTACGTAGTGGCATTAGGGGTGGAGACATGAAGCGCACACTGGCAAAGCTAGAATGCCGGTGGATTAGCATTTTGGATACCATGTCACCAGCAGGTCTCAATGAGAAATTGAGTTTTGCTTCTTTTTTATGAGTATTAACTTTCCTTGATTTGGATTCTTGTGTTTTGTTCATTTATAAAGGGGTTGTCCACTACTTTTACATTGATGCCCTATTCCCAGGATAGGGCATCAATGTATGATCGGCCGGGGTCCCGCACGTGGCACCCCCGCCGATCAGCTGTTATAGGAGTCGGCGGTGGCCGGAAGAGCTCACCTGCGGGGCTCCGCCGTCAAGTGGTAGTGGCCGCTGCGGTGTACTGCACATCTGCCTCCCATTAATGTGAGGTGGATGTGCAGTACACCGCGGCGGCCACTACCATTTGACGGAAGAGCCCTGCAGGTGAGCTCCTCCAGCCGGCGTCCGCCGCCGCCGACACCAATAACAGCTGATCGGCGGGGGTGCCGCGTCAATGTTTAGTACCTTGATGAATGTCTGCTATTTGAAGTCTCCATCACAGCAACTGCATCTTGTGGATGTGATAGTCATGCTATGTGGGAATTTCTCTACCGCCTCCTGTGAATGACCTAAAATGGTGATTGCTGTAATATGCGAGAGTTTATCTACCATCTCCTGTGAATGGCATAGTATTGTGAAACTAAATCATTTCTCCATCTCGGCATATGGGTGACAATAATTATTATCTTAATATGTATGTATTATCACTAGTGTTGAGCATTCCGATACTGAAATATCAGGTATCGACCGATATTCGCGGTATCGGAATTCTGATACTGAGTTCCGATACTTTTAGAATATCGGATACCGGAATCGGAAGTTCCCATAATGCAATGAGCCAGTGTGATTTTATTCAGCCAATGAGGATCCTAAGAAGTGAGGGCACATCCTGTGGCATGTTAGACATGTTAACTAATGGCATGGCTGTGATTGGCTGCTAAAATGATGTCAAGATGCACTATAAAAGCCACCGCCACCATTTTGGGCTCACTCTGCTGTGAATTCAGTTAGGGATAGGACGCTGCTGTTCTGAGGGACAGTTTTAGCTACCTATTTGCTCTATTGTGCTTTATCCAAGCTACTTTATAAACCGCTGTGCCTTGCAGCGCTAGTGCACAGTGCTCTGTACTGTTCACGGCTGTCTGTGAGGTCTCTGTGTGTGAGTGCAGCTCACCCTGTAGTGTGTGCTGCAGCCACGTCTGGTTGTAGTCCGCTCAGCGTGCGTCACTGCCTCATACATTGTCCTTTTTTGCTAATAGCTCATTTTTCCTGATTTCTCCTATTAGTGTGGTGGTTCCATCCGTATTCAGCTAGATTGGTTCCAAACACACTATATAGGAGTAGATAGAGAAGCTTTATTTTGCCTTAAAAAAAAAATAAATTAATTAAAAAAAAATTTCTCTAGCTATGGCCCAGGCGATGTACGCACCAGTCCAAATGGAACTTTCTGCACCAGTTACTGCGGATCCGCCACGGTACTATGGGGATCCTAAACAAAGCCGTGCGTTTGTGGAGCAATGCATGCTGCAGTTCCAGTTCTATGCTCACTATTTTCCTACCGATCGGGTTAAAGTGGGATTTATGATGTCCTACCTAGCGGGTGATGCTTTGAAATTGATCACCCCCCTATGGGAAGCAAGGGATCCTATCGTCTCTGACCTGCAGGCCTTACTGGTGGCCTTTCTAATGGTCTTCGATGACCCTAATCCTGAAGCCTCTACTAAAGCTTCCCTTCCCAGTATCCAGGAGCAGCCTCGATGGGTAATGTGTGTGGGTAGCTCACCAGTTCTCCAGCCCGAAAAGACTGCTGCCCACCCAGAATCCACACAGGATGACTACGCTCCGCAGAATACTTCTCTTCCCAACCTCAAGAGGCAGTCCAGACGTGCAAAGCGTAGAGGCAAGCCATCACGCCAGGTTCTGTCCTCCCAAAGACCTCCTGTTGCCCAGCCTGTAGAAGCAGCTACCCGCATGGAATCCATGAAAGTTGACCATGTTGGACAGGCAAAGCAGAGGCCGGAACTCAGTCACGAAATCGGATTGCAGTCCCACTGCGGTTGTTTGGGACCCCCTGACAGTCTTTGTCCAGTGAAGGTTGGAGAATCCCAAGACATTAGGCCTGTAGGAGAGGCTGGACTGGGCATCAGTTTTTCCTCTCCACAGATGACCATGACTGTCTCCGTGGCAAGTAAAAGCCTCGGATTAATCGGAAGTTTCGGGCTTAAAGCCTTGAAGAGTCAGTGTCTGATTCCCGTCCAAAAACTCCAGAAGCCGGTTTGGGCATTGTCTGCAGAAGGACAAGCCCTACTCAGAAACAGTCAAAAGATGTCTGTACAAATTAAGCTCCAGATTGGAGCATTACACTTGAAGAAGCTTTCCTTTCAGGTGCTGACTGGTTTACCCACAAGTCATCCTGAGCCGAGAGATCTAGTGCCCGCTCAGGTCTGGAGACTTTGCATGGTGTATCTTGGGGGACTGTTAAGGTACAAGGGGTGTCCAGTCCCAATATCTTCAGGACAGTCAGCAATGTCTTCTTCTTCTTCACCAGATCTGCTAGTCGCTGACTCGCTGTGCGCTGAAGTCTCCGAAGGAAGAGAAGCGGAGGCAATGTCCCCACACAGTCTCGACGATTGTACCAATGATCTGGCTTCAGGTACCGTCCCGCCTCACAGACATGTCATCTCTGAAACCAGTTGGAGGATGGTCCCAAAGCATGGACCCTCCATCTTTAATAAATCTGGCCTTGCGTCCATCGAGGCGGTGGATACCCCCAAGTCTCAGCACCCCTCCAACCAGGCGGAGGACCTCCAGTTGCCTCCTGAATCCTCCGGGGTGTTACCTGATAACAAATGGAGAGAGACTTTCCTACACCCTGTGCCTGATACCTCACCCGCTTCATCCAGTGAGCTTGACCAAGTGGACCCTGAAGCAGTGGTTACCCCCGAGTCTCTGCACCCCTCCAACCAGACGGAGGACCTCCAGTTGTCTCCTGAACCCTCTGGGGTGCTATCTGATTACAAATGGACAGAGACTTTCTTACACCCTGTACCTGGTACTTCACCCACTTCATCCGTTGCTGAGGATGGCTTGATGGGAGGAAGCATCCTAGTTACCAAGATGATGAGACCAGTTTCGTTCCCTCTAGTGGACAGAAGAGGTAATCCTCTTGAAGAGAAGGATTGGAATCCCAATTCTCTGCGTAACACTCTTGCAGACTTGAAGAAGAGGGGGCGTAAGGGGGGGGGTACTGTAACATACCTGGTGGTGGGCTTGCATGGTGCACCATCTCTCACTATGCAAGATCGCAAACTTGATCTTCAGTCCAGTCTGCTAGCCTGGCTTCTATTCATGCTGTCTGTTTGACTCTGTTCTGACTGCTTAGGGCGGCGGCCCGGTTACTTCCTGTTTCTTGTAGCTGCTGTGGGCACACCCCTAATGCGTCCTCAGCCTATTGCTGTCTGTCACTGGATATTTAAACCAGCTTCACCTGGAAGCTGGTGCCTGAGCAACTGTATCATTCAGTGTGCTCCTTGACTCTGAATGTGCCAGGTCCTGTTCTGTTCTTGTCGGTTTCCGCCACTCTGGGGACTGTATTCCCAGACTGACTCCTGTATCTCCTGCAGTAGCAGTTCCTGTCTGAACTGTACCCTAGCCTGTTCATTCCACCTTCTAGGGGCCGCATACCTAGATCTGTTATCTGTTTTTTCTTGCCTGTCTGTCCGCCTTCCTGGAGGCTGTATTTCCAGGCCAGTCTGAACACGCTCCTAGCCTGTTCGTCCCGCCTTCTAGGGGCTGCATACCTAGACCTGCTCCTGTATCTCGCTGCAGTGTCAGTTCTTGTCTGAACACTCTCCTAGCCTGTTACCTGTTTTTCTCTATGTCCTTGCCTTCCCTTTTTCTGCAGAGTCTTAAAATGCACCTAACTCCTACTTGTTGTCGCTGTACTTCCGTTTGTGAGTTTAGAGTCCACTCGCTACTTCATTGCAAGTATCTTGTGTGTATCTGGTTCTGCCTTTCCCTTCCAGTATGTTCCATGTGAACAGAGCCCTGTCCCCTCTGCTCTGCCTTGCTCACCGCTCCGGCGGTTCCTGCCTGCTCTGTCTTGCTCACCGCTCCGGCGGTTCCTGCCTGCTCTGCCTTGCTCACCGCTCCGGCGTTTCCAGCCTGCTCTGCCTTGCTCACCGCTCCGGCGGTTCCTGCCTGCTCTGCCTTGCTCACCACTCCGGCAGTTCCTCCCTGCTCTGCCTTGCTCACCGCTCCGGCGGTTCCTGCCTGCTCTGCCTTGCTCACCGCTCCGGCGGTTCCTGCCTGCTCTGCCTTGCTCACCGCTCCGGCGGTTCCTCCCTGCTCTGCCTTGCTCACCACTCCAGTGGTTCCTGTCATTCAGGCTGGTGAAGACTGACACCTTCCGTAACTTGATGGCATTGGCAGTCCCACAATACAACGTTCCCTGCCGCTTTTATTTCAGCAGGCAAGCCGCCCTGCCCTGCAACAGCATGTGGAGGGAAAAATTAAACATACGCTACAAAACGCCGTCAGTAGCAAGGTCCACCTGACTACCGATGCGTGGACCAGTAAGCATGGACAGGCACGATACCTTTCCCTCACTGCCCATTGGGTAAATGTTGTGGAGCCGGGTACAGATCTTGAGAGTGGCGCTGTACGTGTTCTGCCAACTCCAAGGATTGCAGGAATCCAGTCTGTAGACATTGACTCCTCCTCATACTCCAGTTCCTCGGAATCAGCGCTGCAGGAGCCGTTACGGTCTACCTCCACATCGACCCGTGAACGGTTATCTGTTACGAACGATATGAGCACAGCCATGGCCAAATGTCAACAGCCCGTATTGAAATTAATTTCTTTGGGGAATCGAAGCCACACAGCGCAGGAGCTCTGGAATGCCATCAAGCAGCAGAGCGACGTGTGGTTTGTGCCGGCGAATCTCCAGCCAGGCATGGTAGTGTGTGACAATGGCCGAAATCTGGTTGCAGCTCTGGGCCTAGGCAACCTCACTCACATCCCATGTCTGGCACATGTGCTCAACTTGGTCGTGCAGAGTTTTTTGAGGGACTATCCGGATCTTAATGCACTGCTGCACAAGGTCCGCATAGAGTGCGCTCACTTGCGGCGTTCCAGCAAAGCAAGATCGCGCATTGCAGCTCTGCAGCACCGATTACGCCTTCCGGAACATCGCATCATATGTGACCTACCCACCAGGTGGAATTCAGCGTTACATACAGTACAGACCAATAGTTTGGACACACTTTCTCATTTAAAGATTTTTCTGTATTTTCATGACTATGAAAATTGTACATTCACACTGAAGGCATCAAAACTAGGAATTAACACATGTGGAATTATGTACTTAACAAAAAAGTGTGAAATAACTGTAAATATAGATTCTAGGTTCTTCAAAGTAGCCACATTTTGCTTTGATGACTGCTTTGCACACTCTTAGCATTCTCTTGATGAGCTTCAAGAGGTAGTCACCAGAAATGGTTTTCACTTCACAGGTGTGCCCTGTCAGGTTTAATAAGTGGGATTTCTTGCCTTATAAATGGGGTTGGGACCATCAGTTGTGTTGTGCAGAAGTCAGGTGGATACACAGCTGATAGTCCTACTGAATAGACTGTTAGAATTTGTATTATGGCAAGAAAAAAGCAGCTAAGTAAAGAAAAATGAGTGGCCATCATTACTTTAAGAAATGAAGGTGAGTCAGTCCGAAAAATTGGGCAAACTTTGAAAGTGTCGCCAAGTGCAGTTGCAAAAACCATCAAGCGCTACAAAGAAACTGGCTCACATGAGGACAGCCCCAGGAAAGGAAGACCAAGAGTCACCTCTGCTTCTGAGGATAAGTTTATCCGAGTCACCAGCCTCAGAAATCGCAGGTTAACAGCAGCTCAGATTAGAGACCAGGTCAATGCCACACAGAGTTCTAGCAGCAGACACATCTCTACAACAACTGTTAAGAGAAGACTTTGTGCAGCAGGCCTTCATGGTAAAATAGCTGCTAGGAAACCACTGCTAAGGACAGGCAACAAGCAGGAGAGACTTGTTTGGGCTAAAGAACACAAGGAATGGACATTAGACCAGTGTTAATCTGTGCTTTGATCTGATGAGTCCAAATTTGAGATCTTTGGTTCCAACCACCGTGTCTTTGTGCGATGCAGAAAAGGTAAACGGATGGACTCTACATGCCTGGTTCCCACCGTGAAGCATGGAGGAGGTGTGATGGTGTGGGGGTGCTTTGCTGGTGACATTGTTGGGGATTTATTCAAAATTGAAGGCATACTGAACCAACATGGCAACCACAGCATCTTGCAGTGGCATGCTATTCCATCCGGCTTGCGTTTAGTTGGACCATCATTTATTTTTCAACTGGACAATGACCCCAAACACACCTCCAGGCTGTGTAAGGGCTATTGGACCAAGAGGGAGAGTGATGGGGTACTACGCCAGATGACCTGGCCTCCACAGTCACCAGACCTGAACCCACATGTGTTAATTCATAGTTTTGATGCCTTCAGTGTGAATGTACAATTTTCATAGTCATGAAAATACAGAAAAATCTTTAAATGAGAAGGTGTGTCCAAACCTTTGGTCTGTACTGTATGTTGGAGAGGTTGTGTGAGCAGCAGGCAGCAGTAATGGAGTACCAGTTGCAGCAGGTGCAAACAAGTCGCAATGCGCGCCGTTCACACTTCACCACCACTGAGTGGGCCTCTATGAAGGACATTTGCCACATTTTGCGTGCCTTCGATTATTCCACGTGGATGGCGAGTGCAGATGATGCACTAGTCAGCATGACTATCCCCCTTATCTGCCTGCTTGAAAAAACACTGCAAGCACTAAGGGAGGAGGTTTTGGAAGAGGTGGAGGATGAGGAGTCACAAATGCCATCTGCTTCTGTACAGTCTGCGCAACGTGGTTCCTCACAAAGGCCTAGGCAGGGGACACTTTGTGAGGAGGAGGAGGAGGAGTCAATGGAGGAGGAAGACATCTGTCCAGAGGTGGGAGGTACACAATGCTCTAGTAGTCAGAATCTAGAGCGAGGGTGGGGTGATGGAGAGCAGGCACAGATCACGCCTCAAGCAGGGGACAGCGTTTCTTGGCTAATTGGCAGTCTGCAGCACATGGTTGATTTCATGCTGCAGTGCCTGAGAAATGAGCGCCGCATCGCCCACATTCCCAACACGGCTGATTATTGGGTGTCCACCCTCCTAGATCCTTGCTACCGGGACAACTTACAAAGCCTCATAACACCGTTGAACCGGGAGCGTAAAATGCAGGAGTACCAAGACGCACTGGTGCAATCCATCATGTTCTCCATTCCACCCGAGAGCACTGCTGCTAGTGCTTTACAAAGCAGCTCAGTGCGTTGAGGCAGTGGAGGAAGCTCTGCACAAAGAGGGAGCAGAAGTAGGGCCTCAGCACAAGGCAAGACCAATATTGCCCAAATGTGGCAAAGTTTTGTGTCCCCGCCACAAATGTCTACACCATCACAGACGGCTCCAGTCAGCAGGAGGCAACGTTTCCATCAGATGGTGACAGACTACATGTCTTGCCCTCTCAGTGTACTCCCAAATGGCTCTTCCCCCTTCAAGTTTTGGGTCACTAATCTGGATACATGGCCAGAGCTTAGCCAGTATGCATTGGAGGTGCTGGCTTGCCCTGCTGCTAGTGTATTATCGGAACGCGTCTTTAGTGCCGCAGGTGGTGTACTAACAGACAGTCGCATCCGCCTATCCTCTGATAACGTTGACCGGCTTACTTTTCTGAAAATGAACAAGGCCTAGATCTCGCATGAATTTGCCAGTCCTCTTCCAGAATAAATAATTGGTTGGCAACAGTATCCAGGTCTCCTGTTGTGTTCATGTTTCTACCGCTTGAACTGTAATCCCTGGGCTCCAACACCGCTAGTTGCTGCTCAGAAGTGCCATCTGCACAGTCAACACTTGATCCAGTGTTATTGGGGTTCAGTAAAGTCAGCTGATCCCCTGCTGTGTGTCCGGCAAATTCTCCTGCTCTGTCAACATCTACTCTACTACTAATTTAAAATTTGCTCCAATTACACCTCTGGCTCCTCTGTTTTCAGTATTATCCCTGAGCTCCAACACCGCCAGTTGCTGCTCAGAAGTGCCGTCTGCACAGTCAACACTTGCTCCAGTGTTATTGGGGTTCAACAACGTCAGCTGATCCCCTGCTGTGTGTCCGGCAAATTCTCCTGCTCTGTCAACATCCACTCTACTACTAATTTAAAATTTGCTCCAATTACACCTCTGGCTCCTCTGTTTTCAGTATTATCCCTGAGCTCCAACACCGCCAGTTGCTGCTCAGAAGTGCCGTCTGCACAGTCAACACTTGCTCCAGTGTTATTGGGGTTCAGTGATGTCAACTGATTCCCTGCTGTGTGTCCGGGAAATGCTCCTGCTCTGTCCACTTCCACTCTACTACTAATTTAAAACTTGCTCCAAATACACCTCTGGCTCCTCTGTTTTCAGTATTATCCCTGAGCTCCAACACCACCAGTTGCTGCTCAGAATTGCCGTCTACACAGCCAACACTTGCTCCAGTGTTATTGGGGTTCAGTAACGTCAGCTGATCCCCTGCTGTGTGTCCGGCAAATTCTCCTACTCTGTCCACATCCACTCTACTACTAATTTAAAACTTGCTCCAATTACACCTCTGGCTCCTCTATTTTCAGTATTATCCCTGAGCTCCAACACCGCCAGTTGCTGCTCAGAAGTGCCGTCTGCACAGTCAACACTTGCTTCAGGGTTATTGGGGTTCAGTAACGTCAGCTGATCCCCTGCTGTGTGTCCAGCAAATTCTCCTGCTCTGTCCACATCCACTCTACTTCTAATTTAAAACTTGCTCCAATTACACCTCTGGCTCCTCTGTTTTCAGTATTATCCCTGAGCTCCAACACCGCCAGTTGCTGCTCAGAAGTGCCGTCTGCACAGTCAACACTTGCTCCAGTGTTATTGGGGTTCAGTAACGTCAGCTGATCCCCTGCTGTGTGTACGGCAAATTCTCCTACTCTGTCCACATCCACTCTACTACTAATTTAAAACTTGCTCCAATTACACCTCTGGCTCCTCTATTTTCAGTATTATCCCTGAGCTCCAACACCGTCAGTTGCTGCTCAGAAGTGCCGTCTGCACAGTCAACACTTGCTCCAGTGTTATTGGGGTTCAGTAACGTCAGCTGATCCCCTGCTGTGTGTCCGGCAAATTCTCCTGCTCTGTCCACATCCACTCTACTACTAATTTAAAACTTGCTCCAATTACACCTCTGGCTCCTCTGTTTTCAGAAATATCCCTGAGCTCCAACACCGCCAGTTGCTGCTAAGAAGTGCCGTCTGCACAGTCAACACTTGCTCCAGTGTTATTGGGGTTCAGTAACGTCAGCTGATCCCCTGCTGTGTGTACGGCAAATTCTCCTACTCTGTCCACATCCACTCTACTACTAATTTAAAACTTGCTCCAATTACACCTCTGGCTCCTCTATTTTCAGTATTATCCCTGAGCTCCAACACCGTCAGTTGCTGCTCAGAAGTGCCGTCTGCACAGTCAACACTTGCTCCAGTGTTATTGGGGTTCAGTAACGTCAGCTGATCCCCTGCTGTGTGTCCGGCAAATTCTCCTGCTCTGTCCACATCCACTCTACTACTAATTTAAAACTTGCTCCAATTACACCTCTGGCTCCTCTGTTTTCAGAAATATCCCTGAGCTCCAACACCGCCAGTTGCTGCTAAGAAGTGCCGTCTGCACAGTCAACACTTGCTCCAGTGTTATTGGGGTTCAGTAACGTCAGCTGATCCCCTGCTGTGTGTCCGGCAAATACTCCTGCTCTGTCCACATCCACTCTACTACTAATTTAAAACTTGCTCCAATTACACCTCTGGCTCCTCTGTTTTCAGTATTATCCCTGAGCTCCAACACCGCCAGTTGCTGCTCAGAAGTGCCGTCTGCACAGTCAACGCTTGGTCCTGTGTTATTGGGGTTCAGTAACGTCAGCTGATCCCCTGCTGTGTGACTGGCAAATTCTCCTGCTCTGTCCACATCCACACTACTACAGATTTTAAACTTGGTCCAATTAGGCCTCTGGCTCCACTCTGTTTTTAGTATTTACCCTGAGCTCCAACACCGCCTGTTGCTGCTCAGAAGTGCAGTCTGCACAGTCAACGCTTGGTCCAGTGTTATTGCGGTTCAGCAACGTCAGCTGATCTCCTGCTGTGTGCCTGGCAAATTCTCCTGCTCTGTCCACATCCACACTACTACAGATTTTAAACTTGCTCCAATTAGGCCTCTGGCTCCACTCTGTTTTTAGTATTTACCCTGAGCTCCAACACCGCCAGTTGCTGCTCAGAAGTGCCATCTGCACAGTCAACACTTGCTCCAGTGTTATTGGGGTTCAGTAAAGTCAGCTGATCCCCTGCTGTGTGCCCGGCAATATCTCCTACTCTGTCCACATCTACACTACTACAGATTTTAAACTTGCTCCAGTTAGGCCTCTGGCTCCACTCTGTTTTTAGTATTTACCCTGAGCTCCAACACCGCCAGTTGCTGCTCAGAAGTGCCGCCTGCACAGTCAATGCTTGGTCCAGTGTTATTGGGGTTCAGTAACGTCAGATGATCCCCTGCTGTGTGCTTGGCAAATTCTCCTGCTCTGTCCACATCCACACTACTACAGATTTTAAACTTGCTCCAATTAGGCCTCTGGCTCCACTCTGTTTTTAGTATTTACCCTGAGCTCCAACACCACCAGTTGCTGCTCAGAAGTGCCGTCTGCACAGTCAACACTTGCTCCAGTGTTATTGCGGTTCAGTAACATCAGCTGATCCCCTGTTGTGTGCTCGGCAATATCTTCTGCTCTGTCCACATCCACACTAATACAGATTTTAAACTTGCTCCAATTAGGCCTCTGGCTCCACTCTGTTTTTAGTATTTACCCTGAGCTCCAACACCGCCAGTTGCTGCTCAGAAGTGCAGTCTGCACAGTCAACGCTTGGTCCAGTGTTATTGGGGTTCAGTAACGTCAGCTGATCCCCTGCTGTGTGTCCGGCAAAATCTCCTGCTCTGTCCACATCCACTCTACTACTAATTTAAAACTTGCTCCAATTAGGCCTCTGGCTCCTCTCTATTTTTAGTATTTACCCTGGGTTCCAGCACCGCCAGCTGTTTCCCAGCAGTGTCTTTGGCACGGGTAATCCCTCCTGCCCAGCCTAGTTCCAGCATGCCAGCTGTTTCTGGGTAGTGTCAACGTCACTTTGCCTCCAATACGTTGTCCTGTCGTGTTGCGGTCGGGTTAGCCGACTCTATGGTGCCTGCAGTTTAGGTGACTCCTATGTGGGCTGCGGGATCTGGTAATGAAGACTGGTTCCATAGTGCCAATAGGACAAGCACCCTCTGTAGGACTGTGTGTTTCAGTAACTCCGCCGGCTCGCGGCCTTGTTACTTTTTTTTCATGTGTACCTTCTGCTACCCATCCGAGTTCCAGTACCGTCAGCTGGTTCTCGGCAGTGCCTTTGGCTTAGGTGCCTCCTTCTCGGTATCCGAGTTCCACCAACGTCTGCTGGTCCTTGCTAGTGCTTTCTGACACAGGTACCTCCTGCTAAGTAACCGGGTTCTAGTTCCGTCAGCTGGTCCTCGGTAGTTCCATTGGCTCTTGTACTTTCTGCTACCCATCCGGGTTCCAGTACCGTCAGCTGGTTCTCGGCAGTGCCTTTGGCTTAGGTGCCTCCTTCTCGGTATCCAAGTTCCACCAACGTCTGCTGGTCCTTGGTAGTGCTTTCTGGCACAGGTACCTCCTGCTTAGTAACCGGGTTCCAGTACCGTCAGCTGGTCCTCGGTAGTTCCATTGGCTCTTGTACTTTCTGCTACCCATCCGGGTTCCATTACCGTCAGCTGGTTCTCGGCAGTGTCTTTGGCACGGGTATTCCCTCCTGCCAAGCCTGGTTCCAGCACGCCAGCTGTTTCCGGGTAGTGTCAACATCACTTTGCCTCCAATACGTTGTCCTGTCGTGTTGCGGTCGGGTTAGCCAACTCTATGGTGCCTGCAGTTTAGGTGACTCCTATGTGGGCTGTGGGATCTGGTAATGAAGGCAGGTTCCATAGTGCCAATAGGACAAGCACCCCCTGTAGGACTGTGGGTTTCGGTAACTCCGGCCGGCTCGCGGCCTTGCTACTCTTTTTTCCATGTGTACCTTCTGCTACCCATCCGGGTTCCAGTACCGTCAGCTGGTTCTCGGCAGTGCCTTTGGCTTAGGTGCCTCCTGCTGGGTATCCGAGTTCCACCAAGGTCTGCTGGTCCTTGGTAGTGCTTTCTGGCACAGGTACCTCCTGCTTAGTCACTGGGTTCCAGTACCGTCAGCTAGTCCTCGGTAGTTCCATTGGCTCTTGTACTTTCTGCTACCGATCCAGGTTCCAGTACTGTCAGCTGGTTCTCGGCAGTGTCTTTGGCATGGGTACTCCCTCCAGCTCAGCCTGGTTCCAGCACGACAGCTGTTTCTGGGTAGTGTCAACGTCACTTTGCCTCCAATACGTTGTCCTGTCATGTTGCGGTCAGGTTAGCTGACTCTACGGTGCCTGCAGTTTAGGTGACTCCTATGTGGGCTGCGGGATCTGGTAATGAAGGCTGGTTTCATAGTGCCAATAGGACAAGCACCCCTTGTAGGACTGTGGGTTTCGGTAACTCCGGCCGGCTCGCGGCTTTGCTACTTTTCTTTTCATTTGTACCTTCTGCTACCCATCCAGGTTCCAGTACTGTCAGTTGGTTCTCGGCAGTGCCTTTGGCTTAGGTGCCTCCTTCTCGGTATCCGAGTTCCACCAACGTCTGCTGGTCCTTGGTAGTGCTTTCTGGCACAGGTACCTCCTGCTTAGTAACTGGGTTCCAGTACTGTCAACTGGTCCTCGGTAGTTCCATTGGCTCTTGTAGTTTCTGCTACCGATCCGGGTTCCAGTACCGTCAGCTGGTTCTCGGCAGTGCCCTTGGCTTAGGTGCCTCCTTCTCGGTATCCGAGTTCCACCAACGTCTGCTGGTCCTTGGTAGTGCTTCTGGCACAGGTACCTCCTGCTTAGTAACTGGGTTCCAGTACCGTCAGCTGGTTCTCAGTAGTTCCATGGGCTCTTGTACCTTCTGCTACCCATCCGGGTTCCAGTACCGTCAGCTGGTTCTCGGCAGTTCCTCAGCCTTCTTGTACCTTCTGCTACATTTCCAAGTTCAAGCTTTTTGAAATGGTTTTTGGTAATCACTCTGGATCTCCCTGATGACGACCCTGAAGAAGACGACCCTGAAGACCACCCCGAAGATGAGGACCCTGAAGACAATGACCCTGAAGACGACGACCCTGAAGACCACCCCTAAGAAGACGAGGACCCCGAAGACGACGACCCTGAAGACGATGACCATGAAGACCACCCCGAAGAAGACTAGGACCACGAAGACGACGACCCTGAAAACGATGACCCTGAAGACAACCCCGAAGAAGACGAGGACCCCGAAGACGACGACCCTGAAGACGACGACCCTGAAGACAACCCCGAAGATGACGAGGACCCTGAAGACGACGACCCTGAAGACGAAGACCCTGAAGACCACCCCGAAGACGAGGACCCCGAAGACGACGACCCTGAAGACCACCCCGAAGAAGACCAAGAAGATGACCCTGATGAAGATGACAAAGAGGACAAAGAACAAGAAGACAACCACCAAGATACAGAAGAACAAGAGACAGAAAACCAAGAAGCAGAAGAACAAGAAGATGCAGAACAAAAAACAGAAGAACATTAAGCATAAGACTAAAAATCAGAGCAAAAGATATTATCTAAATTATAAGCAGAAGAAGATTAAGCAGTGTATGGGGGTGAGTCCGTTCCTCCTCGTGGTGCCCTTGGAAAAGACCTGCTGCTGCAGGCCAAACTGAACGCGGACAAATCCTGTTGTAAATCTTTTGTGACAGGCAGAACGGAAGGTGTAATCTTCAAACTTTTAGGGATAACAACTACAGGAATGCCTGTCACAGATAAGAATATGATGAAGAAGAAGAATATGAAGAAGAATAATAGTTGAATAAGAAGAATATGAATAATGTAAAAAAAAAGAATAATAGGAAGAAGGTGAAGAAGAAGAAGATGAATAAGGTGAAGAAGAAGTTGATGAAAAAGATCCTGCTGCTGAGGATGATGAAGGAGAAAGTGTGGGAGAAGTAAAAGAGAAGGTGAAGAGCATGGAAGTAGTGAAACATAAATATCTGACAAAATATAAAAAAGCTTAACATAGTCAACATCTTTGTAACTCCGTCCGAACGTCTTAAAAAAAAAATTAATTCCTGCTATTCCATTTGATTGGGCTAAACCTCTATGCCTTTAATGTCTCCCCCATCTCCCCCAATACATTCTACATTATTCTTAGTTGTTTTCCTTCATGTAGAATTAACCTACAAGGAAAGAAAGGGTTTATTTTCATTCCGATATTTGTGTCCCATTGACTTGCATTGGTTTCCGGTATTGGAATCGGCGATATCCGATATTTTTTCGGTATCGGTCGGATCCAATCCGATCCGATATTTCCCGATATCAGAAGGTATCGCTCAACACTAATTATCACTTAGCTGCCACATAATTTTGCCCATTATATGGGACTTATATATGTTACATTATGTATTTTACATTTATGAGTGTCATACACTATTGATGTATACTCTCTTTTTTAAGTATTTTGATTTGTATATAGGTTGTTTTGATCTATTTATTCTCTAATATTGTTCACTATATGTTATTTTTATGAGTTTTTCCTATGCACTTTGCGCTTTTTCTTGACAACACAATAGTTTATGCACAATTTTATTGGAAGTTTAGATGTGGATACTTCATTAATATGCCAATATGGGATAAGGATTTATAATATCTACATACGAGGTGCTTGGGAGACTCCTGGGATTTCCCATTGGTATGGGGCATACTTATGCATTTATACCTTATATATTATGACTCTCCATAGGTAATTATGGCATACTTATTCATCTATATCATATAAAATATAATCCCCCATTGCAAAATACAAGACCGAAATATGTGCGATATTTGCCCATATTTAAGATGATGCTCGGCATACGTGCGAATGAGCAATGTACACACCATTACGGGGGCATTGCTGACAGTGCTCAAAAGTGATGAGCCGGTCTCTGATGTCATGGGGGACTTCTCCCGGACCTGCACCGCCAATGCGATTGCTGAAAGCGACTTCCACTGCAAATGAGCCATATTTAAAAAGCCAAATGCCAAACAGCTGTGAGGACAAAAATTTATAGGAGACAGGACACAGAGAGAGTAACAGCCCCTCGAGGAAGCCCATGCGAATCGCGCGTTGGGGCTGCTGGCACAGCTGGTCCACACAGGTCAAACATGGGTAAGATGATTCTCTCTATGCATATCTATTTTGACCTTTAATAGCCCATTCCATTCTTGGCCTCTATACCTTTATCTATATTACACTTACTGAGCATGTTTGCCTGATCTTTTACACTGGACATATATGTTCTGATCGTCATATTAGGGATTATCCTAATAGTGGGAATAAGTATAGAGTACATGCACTAGCACTTTACTTACCCCATGATCTATTGATGGCTCAGATTATAAAGACTATTAGAGTGGGGGGACAGGAACATACTCTTCTGCTGATTTTCTGAGGATTTCGGTAATCTTAGCCTGTTATTTGATTGTGGACAGCAGCCTTAAACGCCGGTGTTTTCGCACCTTGACCTTTTTTAATGTTGATGTTATGTATGTTAGCATGTTTTTTGTAATTAATAAACTTTTTGTAATATATCTATATTGTGGACCTTTGCTCCATGTTTATTGTAGGAACTAACAGTGTACACAGAAAGCTGCCAATCAGTGGTGTGGGCGGGGTTATACTCAGAAAGCTGCCAATCAGTGGTGTGGGCGGGGTTATACACAGAAAGCTGCCAATCAGTGGCGTGGGCGGGGTTGTACAAGCTCAGCATTGAGAGAACTAGAAGGTCTGCAGCAGATAAAATAGGGATTGAATGCAGCAAGTGATACATCGCTGGAATCAGGGTCTCTGTCTGTACATTGTAGTGCTGCAAAAACCTAATGACAGATTTCATTTAGCAAATAAATGTTGGTCCGGTGGATGATAAAAAGTGTAATACAAAATAAAATGGCTTTTTCATGCATAAACTAAAAGCTTCATTCTTGCTTTATCTCACTACTGTAAATGGTTGCTCTAGTATCTTTTTTCACATTTCCGAGAAAGAAGCAAGGACTGGCTATTGAGTTGCCTTGGAAACTTCACTTGTGACTTTTTAAGGCAATTGTATGAATTGGCAAGAATTCAGGAATACTGTATATTTAATTCAAAGAACAGCAATGACTATTTTGTATTTACTGCCACCAATACTTTTTATACTAACAAGTGTGTTTTAGGGCCCTTATCAGAGGGGTGCTTTCAAAATGATTTGGGAAGGAAAGTATAAGACTATGTGCACATAACGTCTGTGAGGAGCCACCCAAAAGGTATATACCCAACAATGGCCACAGTCTGGATGGTTGGCTGAGCCTCCTTCCAGCATAGAGAGCCATTGAAAAAAAAATGACCACATAGTGTACATTTCTAAGATGAGTCCTGCAGCCTGAAATAATTCCATGTGCTGTTTAACCCCTTCACGACATATGACATACAGTTACGTCACATATTGTGTCTCTGCCTTTAAGGAGGGCTCGCACACGGAGCCTGCATCTTTCCTGTCAGATGATGGCTGATCTAATGTAGCTGGCATTCATAGGAGATCGCCATTTTAGCTATGCATAGCAGTGCTAATGCACTGATATGTATAGAACAAGCGATCAGACTATCACAGCTTCAAGTTCCCTAAGGGGACTATTAAGGAAAAAGTGAAAAAAAAATCACAATCATCCCCCTTTTGCCCCATTGAAGTTAAAGCAAGTAAAAAACAATAAAAAATACACATGTGTATGACATGACATGTGTAATTCTTCACATTATTTGTGGTGTTTGCACTTGTGTCTTGATCATATCTTTGTGGAATATTCAATAAAGCCATGTTGTATATTATTGTATTATGGAAGCTGGCTTCTTTTGCTTCGTCTCCTCATTGCACACTGACCCTATTATCCGTCTATCCGATGCTGACTTAAATGGACTTTTTTTATTTTAGAGGTGCAAAAGGTGAAGCAAATCTATATTGATGCCTATGGATTTAGGATGAGATGTCATAAAGGATTAAGGTTTTTGTAGATGATTTGTACATGTATTGTGTGTCATTTCTTAACCTTCCTTGAGTTTGATACATTGATCTATTATTCCCGAGCAGTATAAATAAAACCCTCTTAAGGGGTCTTACTAATTTTATAAGCTTAGGTCTCACAACTGCTGGATAAGTAATTCCTTGTTCAAATATTTACATTCACCTAAATGAAAGATAGGATTCTTATTGATTTGGGTTTACTGCCAGATCAGAAACCGGTAAGACTGCGCCACAAGCTCCAGGAAAGTGGCTGACTAGATGTGCATGAACACAAGAGATCTATGAGACCCCAGGGGATGACTATTAATATGGCTATAATAAGTAATGAAAAAACTTGCTAACGCTACTTTATATAACTAGAAAAACATGTTCACAGATATGTCATTCTAAAATATCATGTTTCCATCATAAATCCATATACAACAAAACTGATGTATTTTCTGCTTGTAAAGCCCCATCATATCCCATAGCAATGTAGTAACGGTCTATTACTCAGTCCCTGTTCCCAATGTGGCTCTTACACAAACACTTCAGACAATTTTATATTAAGTCAGATTAGCTATCAGTATGTTGGAGGAAACATGATTAACCCAGACATTATGTGAATTCCTACATTTCAAAACAGATACAAAAAAAATCAATCTTTTCAAAGAAAATGCACTTCAAATACAAATAATAATGTTCTAGAAAAAAAGGAGAGCTGATGTGAATTTAGTTTACCACAGTTAAAGAATAACTAAACTTTAATTAAAAAAAAATCTTTATTAGGGAATTTGTCTACATTCCTGTAAAGAACTGCATGTACATGGTTCCAGATTGCCTCTTTATCCCCAGTCTATTTGCCTGCCATTAGCTCGATTTACATCAGAACTTATTCATTTAGAGTACTGATGATGGCAGTGAAAGGGTCAGCTCAGCACTTGTGTCCTCCTCTGGGTGTTCTCCATGTCTGTAATGTGTGTCAATAATCAGACCCTCGCTGCCCCTTGTGTACTGTAATAGAAGCATTGGATTCACTTCCACAATCACTATGAATGTTTCACTGGGGAAAGTTGGGTAGACAGCAGGGTACTTGTGGATTTAAACTTAGTGCTTCTCACACAACATTCAAAGGAGGAGACAGGTGCTGACCCATCACTGCCAGCATTTGTACTCCAAATGAGTATGTTTCGATATCAATGCAGCTAAAGGCAGATAAACAGACCTGGGGAAATCTGGGGTTTGGAAGCCACTTACATGCCATTTTGTTTTACCAGAATTAAGACAAAATCCCTAATAAAGTGATTTATTAAGTGTCTTCACTTTACATGCTGGACCAAATTATATAAAAAATGAAAGTTTAATAACTCTTTAAACATGTTAGGCAATGAGTTACAATGCAAAACTGTACTCCACAAACCAACAAAATAAGAAATACAGTGCTGGCCAAAGGTATTGGCACCCCTGCAATTCTGTCAGATAATACTCAGTTTCTTCCTGAAAATGATTGCAATCACAAATTCTTTGGTATTATTCTCTTCATTTAATTTGCTTGCAAGGAAAAACCACAAAAGAGAATGAAGCAAAAATCAAATCATTGATCATTTCACACAAAACTCCAAAAAAGGGCACGACAAAAGTATTGGCACCCTCAACCTAATACTTGGTTGCACAACCTTTAGCCAAAATAACTGCGAACAACCGCTTCCGGTAACCATCAATGTGTTTCTTACAATGCTCTGCTGGTATTGTAGACCATTCTTCTTTGGCAAACTGCTCCAGGTCCCTGATATTTGAAGGGTGCCTTCTCCAAACTGCCATTTTGAGATCTCTCCAGAGGTGTTCTATGGGATTCAGGTCTGGACTCATTGCTGGCCACCTTAGATGTCTCCAGTGCTTAATCTAAAACCATTTTATAGTGCTTTTGGAAGTGTGTTTTGGGTCTTTGTCCTGCTGGAAGACCCATAACCTCTGAGGGAGTTCCAGCTTTCTCACACTGGGCCCTACATTATGCTGCAAAATTTGTTGGTAGTCTTCAGACTGCATAATGCCATGCACACGGTCAAGCAGTCCAGTGCCAGAGGCAGCAAAGCAACCCCAAAACATCAGGGAACCTCCGCCATGTTTGACTCTAGGGACCGTGTTCTTTTCTTTGAATGCCTCTTTTTTTTCCTGTACACTCTATGTTGATGCTTTTTCCCAAAAAGCTCTACTTTTGTCTCATCTGACCAGAGAGCATTCTTCCAAAATGTTTTAGGCTTTCTCAGGTAAGTTTTGGCAAACTACAGCCTGGCTTTTTTATGTCTCGGGGTAAGAAGTGGGGTCTTCCTGGGTATCCCACCATACAGTCCCTTTTCATTCAGACGCCGACGGATAGTACGGGTTGACACTGCTGTACCCTCGGACTGCAGGGCAGCTTGAACTTGTTTGGATGTTAGTCGAGGTTCTTTATCCACCATCTGCACAATCTTGCGTTGAAATCTCTCGTCAATTTTTCTTTCCCGTCCACATCTAGGGAGGTTAGCCACAGTGCAATGGGCTTTAAACTTCTTGATGACACTGCGCATGGAAGATACAGGAACATTCAGGTCTTTGGAGATGGACTTGTAGCCTTGAGATTGCTCATGCTTCCTCACAATTTGGTTTCTCAAGTTCTCAGACAGTTCTTTGGTCTTCTTTCTTTTCTCCATGCTCAATGTGGTACACGCAAGGACACAGGACAGAGGTTGAGTCAACTTTAATCCATGTTAACTGGCTGCAAGAGTGATTTAGTTATTGCCAACACCTGTTAGGTGCCACAGGTAAGTTACAGGTGCTGTTAATTACACGAATTAGAGAAGCATCACATGATTTTTGAAAGGCTGCCAATACTTTTGTACACCCCCTTTGTTGGTTTGGTGTGGAACTATATCCAATTTGGCTTTAGGACAATTCTTTTTGTGTTTTTTTTCATTGAAGACAAATTAAATGAAGAGAATAATACCAAAGAATTTGTGATTGCAATCATTTTCAGGAAGAAACTGAGTATTATCTGACAGAATTGCAGGGGTGCCAATACTTTTGGCCAGCACTGTAGCTATTGAGGCCCACATATTTTTACAAAACAAATTATATAATCCTTCGACATATGAATACGGCAGAGGGTATATATATATTTATATGTTTACTATTACCATTTTTATATATACACTTTGTTCCAAATTATTAGGCAAATAATATTTTCTCAGATTTTCCCAAATTAACTATATGAATTGCAGTCATTGTAATTTTCCAGTCAAATAACTATTAGAGTACAATTGAAAGGTTTCTGTACAAACTGCCTATGATAACAGTATATTTTTTAAAAAATAAAAAACTCAAACTGCACTCAAAATGCATGTTTCAAATTATTATGCACAGCAGAATTTTCAACCTTTTCATTTTAATAAAGTATAAAAAAATGGTCATTTTTGAAATTATAAGCATTAGCAGGTTATTACAAACTGAAATCAAACAGTTTTCAACTCAAAACTTTATTCTAGGTGATGTTACATTTGCACATAGGACCGCTTGTTCGAAAGGAGCTTCTGAACTCTCTCGTCCATTGAATTTGTCAGGTTTTGGATGGTTTCTGCTTCAATTGTTTTTCATGAGGACAGAATACCCTCCCAGAGCTGTTGCTTAGATGTGAACTGCCTCCCGCCATCATAGACACTCCTTTTGATGATGCTCCAGAGGTTCTCAATGGGGTTGAGGTCAGGGGAGCATGGGTGCCACACCATAAGTTTGTCCCCTTTTATGCCCATAGCAGCCAGAGATGCAGATGTGTTATGTGCAGCATGAGACGGGGCATTATCATGCATGAAAATGATCTTGCTGCGGAATGCACGGTTCTTCTTCTTGAACCATGGAAGGAAGTGCTGTTTGAGAAACTCAACATACATTATGGAGTTCATCTTTACCCCTTCAGGGATCCTAAAAGGGCCGACAATCTCTCTCCCCATGATTCCAGCACAAAACATTACTCCACCTCCTCCTTGTTAGTGCCGTAGCTGTGTTTGCATGGGGTGTCCATCAACTAGCCATCCTGCACTCCATCCATCTGGACCATCGAGATCATTTCATGCATGATAATGCCACGTCCCATCAAAGGCAGTTTGTACAAAAACCTTTCAATTGTACTCTAATAGTTATTTGACTGGAAAATTACAATGACTGCAACTCATATAGGTAATTTGGGAAAATCTGAGAAAATATTATTTGCATAATAATTTGGAACACAGTGTAGTGGTAGATTGGTTCTCTTGGTTGCACATAGAAGTAGACACAGGAACACTGCCTTTTTACATTTTCTGTGGTTTATTAGGAGAACTGCATAAACCATGACAATATTAAAAAAAGGTTCAAAGGCCTCTGGCTATGTGCCCACGTAGCAGATTTGATACAGAGCGTTTTTGCCTCTCTCTGGCAGAAAAAAATGCATGCAGATTTACATGCGTTTTTTCTGCCAGAGAGAAGCGTTTTTTCAGCGTTTTTACATGCGTTTTCGCATGCGTTTTTTCAAGCAGTTTTCCAAGCGATTTTGAGCATCACTTGGAAAAGTGCTTGACTAGTTGGTCACACAATATAAATCCATGCAACCGGCATGGATTTATAATGTGTGAACAACTGATGCTTTAAATGCAGCATCTATAGTAAAAAAAAGAGAATTAAAACATTAAAAATAAAAAAAAAAATGTGTACTCACCTCTCTAGTCTGCTCCCGGCGGCGTCCACTCTCCTCGGTGTCCCGCGGTATACTGTGAGGACCTGCGGTGACGTTATTTAGTCAGCTGATGGTCACGCGAACATCACCTGACCGCCGACGTCAGTGGTCACGTGACCATCAGCTGACTAAATGACATCACCGCAGGTCCTGACAGTACACTGCGGGACGCCAAGCAGAGAGGACGTGGCCGGGAGCAGACCGGGGGCTGCCGGAGAGGTGAATATACAGGTTTTGTTTATTTTTAACTTTTTTATTTCTTTTTTTCACCGCGTGATAGCCGGGATGAAGAGGAGTTGTAGTCTTCTCTTCATCCCGGGTACCACACGCACCGCGATTACGCTGCAAATTCGCGGCCATTGAATGTAATTGAAACGCAGCAAATCCACATATACCTGCGGGTTTGCTGCGCTTCAATGTTCCTCAATGGCTGCGAATTTGCAGCGTTATCGCGGTAGAAATGGTCATGCTGCGTTTTGCAACGCAATGCGAATTCGGCGCACAAATTAGCCCATCATGTGCACAGCACATCCGAATTCACATTGCTTTGCATGGCAGACTGTTTTACAAGCGTGTTCGCAGCCGTAAAAACGCCGCAATAACGCTTCAAAAACACTACGTGGGCACGAAACCTCTTTGTCGTCACCCGGGGTCATTTTCTGCAAGACAATCCTCACCATCTTATGGACAGAGAAATCATCAGCTGACATTGGAGCCGGAGCTGTTGCCATGCCACGAACCACCTCTCTGAGTAAATCAATCTGCTGCTGCTGATGTTGTCAACTCTGTTGCTGGTACTGTTGGAGCTGTTGCATAAGCAACTTACTTGTCTCCTGCTGTGCCAGCTGTTGCTGCTGCTGCTTCCGGTTCCTTCTGTTGCTGCTGCTGCTCTTGGTGCTGCTGCAGTTGTTGCTGATGCTGCTGTAGCTGCTCCCGGTGCTGCTGCAGCTTTTGCAGGTGCTGTTTGTGCTGGCTTTGGACCAGGTGCTTGATCAGCTCCTCCATTTTGTCTGACCCCTGTTCTATCCTCACAGCCGCCTTCACCCAGGACACATACAGTGGGGAAAAAAAGTATTTAGTCAGCCACCAATTGTGCAAGTTCTCTCACTTAAAAAGATGAGAGAGGCCTGTAATTGACATCATAGGTAGACCTCAACCATGAGAGACAAAATGAGAAAACTCTCTCATCTTTTTTTAAGTGGGAGAACTTGAACATTTGGTGGCTGACTAAATACTTTTTTCCCCACTGTAGTTTGTCTTCAGCCTTCACTCTTGGTTCCTGGGGATCTTGCCCACACTTCTAACACCGACTGTGGTAGATCGGCTCATTTGGTTGCACATAGAGGTAGATACAGGAACACTGTCTCTTTAAATATTCTGTAGTTTATTAAGGGAACTGCATAAACCATGGCAATGTTAGCAAAACAAACATGGCCTTCCCGGCCTAACAGGAAAACAAAACAAAATGTATGGCACAGTCCTTGTTGCTACAGGAAACTGCCCACTTCAGGAACAAACAAAGCAAGGTTTATCTTTCCTTCACATGACAAAAACAGCTGGAGAACTTTACCTCCTGGCGCCCTGCACACCAAATGCTCTAAAAGTCTGAGAATTTATCCTCTGACCTCCTTCCTCTCTACAGGTGTTTAATCAACCTAGCACTAAACATGGCTGATTAACTCCCTCAACACTTCATGTGCTGGAACATTTTTCCTATGTTTTCCTTCAGTACTTTGCCAGTGTATACTTCCTGCAGGGATTACACCATTTATTTTGTAAGTATATATATATATACATATATATATATATATATACATACACACATATATATATACATATATATATATATATATATATATATATATATATATATATATATATATATATATATATAGTGCCTGGAAAATGTATTCATATCCCACAAACTTTTCACATTTTCTCACATTATACCCGCAAACGTCAATGTATTTTATTGGGATTTTATGTGATATACCAAAACAAAGTAGCAAGTATTTGTGAAACGTAAAGGAAATAATACATTGTTTTCTAATTTCAAAATATGAATGTTAAAATTGTGATATGCATTTATATTCAGCCTCCTATAGTCTGATACCACTAAATAAAATCCTGAGTAACCAATTGCCTCCAGAAGTCACATAATTAGCAATTGAGTCCACCTGTGTGTAATTTATTCTCAGTATAACTACAGTTGTTCTGTGAAGGCCTCAGAGGCTCAGAGATTTGTTTGTGACCATTTGGTATCAAACAGCATTATGAAAACCAAGGAACACACCAGACAGGTCAGGTATAAAGTTGTGGAGAAGAGTAAAGCAGAGTAGAGACTGGGCATAGGGTCACTTTCTAGCAGGACAACAAACCTATACATGAAATGGCTTAGATCAAAGCATATTCATGTGTGTGAATGGCCCAGTGACAGTCCAGACCTAAATCCCTTTGAGAATCTGTGGCAAGACTTGAAAATTGTTGTTCACAGACATCTCCATCCAATCTTACTGAGCTAGAGCGAGCGTGCAAAAATGTTACCTCTAGATGTACAAAGCTGGTAGAGACAGACCCCAAAAGACTTGCAGCAGTAATTGCAGGGAAAGGTGGTCCTGCAAAGTATTGACTCAGGAGAGCTAAATACAAATGTACGTCACAATTTCCAGATTTATATTTTTCAAATAATTAGAAAACCCTGTATCATTTCCTTTACACTTCACAAATACTTTCTACTTTGTGTTGGTATATCACATAAAATCAAAATAAAATACATTTAAGTTTGTGGGTGAAAAAATGTGGAAAAGTTCATGGGTTATGAATACTTTTTCAATGCACTTTATATATTCAAATATATCACAAAAATTAGTACACCCCTCACGTTTTTGTAAATATTTTATTATATCTTTTCATATGACAACTCTGAAGATCTGACACTTTGATACAATGTAAAGTAGTCAGTGTGCAGCTTGTATAACAGTGGAAATTTGGTGTGCCCTCTTAATAATTCAACACACAGCCATTAATGTCTAAACCACTGGCAACAAAAGTGAGTACGCCCCTAAGTGAAAATGGACAAATTGTGTCCAAAGTGTCAATATTTTATATGGCCACCATTATTTTCAACCACTGCCTTAACTCTCTTGGGCATGGAGGTCACTAGAGCTTCACAGGTTGCCATTGTAATCCTCTTCCACTCGTCCATGACAACATCTCAGAGCTGGTGGATGTTAGAGACCTTGCACTCCTCCACCTTTTGTTTGAGGATGCCCCACAGATGCTCAATATGGTTTTGGTTTGGAGACATGCTTGGCCAGTCCAGCACCTTTATCCTCAGTTTCTTTAGAAAGGTAGTGGTCGTCTTGGAGATGTTTGGGGTCGTTATCGTGTTGGAATACTGCCCTGTGGCCCAGTTTACAAAGGGAGGGGATCCTGCTCTGCTTCAGTATGTCACAGTACATGTTCACATTCATGTTTTCATCAATGAACTGTAGCTTCCTTCAGACGGCAGCACTCATGCAGCCCCAAACCATGACACTCCCACCACCATGCTTGACTGTAGTCAAAACATTGTGTATTGTCTTTGTTCTCCTCGTCTGGTTGCAGCCACACACAGTTGACACCATCTGGACCAAATAAGTTTCTCTTGGTCTCATCAGACCACAGGACATGATTCCAGTAGTCCATGTCGCTAGTCTGCTTATCTTCAGCAAACTGTTTGCGGCTTTCTTGTGCATCATCTTTAGAAGAGGCTTCCTTCGGGGATGACAGCCATGCAGACCAATTTGATGCAGTGTGCGGTGTATGGTCTGAGTGCTGACAGGCTGACCCCCCACCCCTTTAACCTCTGCAGCAATGCTGGAAGCATTCACGTCTATTTTGAAAAGACAACCTCTGGATATGACGCTGAGAACGTGCACTCAACTTCTTTGGTTGACAATGGCGAGGCCAGTTTTGAGAGGAACCTGTCTTATTAAACTGCTGTTTCGTTTGGCCCTTGTGCAGCAGCTCAGTTTCAGGGTGTTGGCAAACTTCTTATAGCCTACGCCATCTTCATTTACAGCAACAATTGTGTTTTTCAGATCCTCAGAGAGTTCTTTGCCGTGAGGTGCCATGATGAACTTCCAGTGACCAGTGTGAGAGAGTGTGAGAGCGATAACACCAAATTTAACACACCTGCTCCCCATTCACACCTGAGACCTTGTAACACTAATGAGTCACATAACATCGGGGACGGAAAATGACTAATTGGGCACAATTTGGCCATTTTGACTTAGGGGCGTACTCACTTTTGTTCAGACATTAATGGCTATGTGTTGAGTTATTTAGAGGGCATAACAAATTTGCACTGTTACACAAGCTATACACTGACTACTTTACATTTTATCAAAGTGTCATATCTTCAAAGTTGTCCCATGAAAAGATATAATAAAATATTTACAAAAATGTGAGGGGTGTACTCACTTTTATGATATACTGTATACATAAATGTATGTGAGAAATGCAAAGGACACTTTGCTCTGTTTGTCAAGAATAAATAATGTCAGTATTGACACGAGTTACTGTGTTTGACAAGAACAAACCAAGTCCGGAGCATGAGTTAAGCGTGGGCTAAACATGGAGCATCTGTGGTTGTCAAGACAGGGCATCTGTAGCTGTCATAGAGGAATGGTGGCTGCCATAAAGGTGATTAATCAGGCATAAGGTAAGAAATGTATGGCTGTCATGAGCGGTTTGTGGTATAAAGAAAAAGAGACAGAAATGCTTAGACCACAAAATCTGCACAGCCACTTGCTAGCTGGAATGAGCTTCTATACTTGTCTGGGTCAAATGGAGAAGGAAGACAAAAAAGCGATAAAAGTTGAGGTCAACTGTTAGTCACTAGATGTAATTGTTTATTCGGTCTCCGACGGGGACTGGCGATGTCCTGTACTCACTGCTCTGAAATGAGACTCTCCTTAAAAAAGCTTTATTGTCATATTTGCCTGTACTAAGAAGTAAAATATATCCAATAATTTACATCCATTGGCAGCTGCAAATAATATCTGACAAGACGTTTCTCCCAGGTGAAAAAAGATTTGCCCTGTAAATATCCGACATTTCAAGAGGACCTTCATCAATTTTTTTTCCCAAGGGTCCACATCCACCTTGATCCGGCTCTGGCATTAATGTATATTTAATGACTCATTTATTTTTATCATCATTTTTAGTATCATATCATTTTGCTTGTGATAAATTAATAAAGATAGTTCATTTTATTTGGTTGTTCTGAATGGTACTACACTTTATAATTTCAGTACATGATTCATATGGCATATTTAAATCTTATAGAAATATATTATTTGGATTATTTGTCCAGTTGAAGTGCTGTAGAATTTTATCACTTATAGGAAAGAATTTGTATGCGTGACTGTGTCAAGGTATTCATCATCTACATAGCACATACCCACCCATTCACTTTTGAAAGCTGTCAACAGTAAATTGTTCTGCTAATCTGACATTCGATCAAAATTGAAAATCTGCAAACAGTGTAAAAAAAGTAAAAGTTATGTGTTCCTATAATAGGAAATCTAAGAAATCCAGAGGTCCCAGCATTAATGAGCAGCTGGTCTGGTCAAAACAAGAACAACTTTGCAATATAGACTTTTAATTATGGAAGAACCAATGAAACCTCTGGTCTCCAGCCCAAAAAATGAGAGAGAACACAATGTCATATGAATTTGTATATACTTGTATAAACTAGTACTCTCATCGCCATCTTGTAACTGTAAAGGGAACACTGTTCATGATAGTCTGGCAGCTGTTAGTAGGGTTTACACAGACAGGCTTGGCGCAAACCACTCCGTTTACCAAATTCTTGGGGTTGCCTTGAACATGGCCTTCACCCATTAACACCTGTACATGGATCTGGACTTACATTGGGACCCCTGGGCTGGGACCAAAGAGTAGGATGCTTACTGATGGAGCAAGTTGGCAGCAAGAAGGGTCGTTATTTTGGGACGAAACTAAAGGGTCAAGTCAGTGACAAAATCGGAAAGCAAGTGGGTGGTCAAAACACAAGCGGAGGTCAAAACACAAGCGGAGGTCAAAAAACAGGATAAAAAAACAGCACTTCAGGAGCATTGGATCAGAACTGTGAAGCTGAATGGAATAAATGGCAGTCAGAGCTGTCTGCTGGGCTTTATATGGAAAGAAACATCATCCATGGCTCCCAGCAAATAGCTAATTACATTACCAGCTCACAGCCGTACAACACAGGTGGAAAGGAAAGGTACAACTAGTCTCAGCAACAACCACATGCTGCCATAATCCAACAGTAGTTAGGTGCCACCTAGTGACCAGGGCAGAGGAGGTAGCAGTATGTTCAGATACACATGTGACAGTAAGCTTTGTAAATACAATTCTTTTGCAGAGAAATATACTAGTGGTTTGATTGTCTGCAGCTGTCCAGTACTATGAAAGCTACAGGCAGCACTGCTTCTGTCTATCAAATGAAACGGACTGCTATATAGAAAACCCTTTATATCTGCTGGTTCCCAATATATCAGCATTCACAAAGAGCCATCAGATATACAGAAATTGCCTTGATGCGGATTGTTTCAGCTAGTGGTCAGAAGAAGGGTGCACTACACATACATTTCAGTTTGGGCAGACTGTATTTAGTATTTGCTAGTTTAATCATTTATACTGTAGGTAGCCAGTAATTTCCCTGCAAGAGTACCCTTTGTTTCAGGTGACTTTTCACAATAAGTTGTCTTGTGTGTACATAATATAATTATTACATATAATAACATGATTTAAGGTCATTACTTGTTTGTATCCATGTTTACTAGTTTTCTCCTCCTTATGCTGTAGCTATTTTTATTAGTTAGGGTGGAGATACCAGATGAATGGCGCTTACGTGGTAGCGAATGTGTAAGATAAAAGTAGTATCAATATATTGGTATTGTGACCAGGTATAGGTATTATATTTATACGCCACATATGTTACCATGGGAGCGCCATTCACCTTAATTACGCACTGTCACACCTCCCTTGGAGGATTTTCCAACATCACACCAGGTCAGCTGTGCCTATTGAATAGTTTATGTGTTTTGGAGTTGTGCCCATATGTGCCCAATACACCAGGTGAAAAATACCCTATCACTAGTTGTAACAATTTTAATTGTACTACATTCAGAAAGCATTATTTTATCTTCTTTTTACCTCAAGGAAACTCCACTATTGTTATTTTTTGATAGTTGTCTCTGAGCTAGTGGGTGGAAACTAGCTGCCACTATGTATCAGAAAGAAAGAGGAAGAAGTACATGCCCTCAGAAAATCTCTCTGATAATGTCTGCTTAGATTGAAAAAAAAATTGCTAGGGGGGCAAATATTTGGATTGCTAATATCATTGCAACAGAAATGTGAAATAAAAAAAAAAGAAAACATTTTATTCTCCTCTGCAGCACCTATTACATTGTGTGTCCAGCTAAACAAGGAACATTTGGTGAAAGGTCTTCTTTAAACCCTTTCCAACATGTGACGTAAATGGTACGTTACATGTTGGGTGAGGATGTATGAAGCGAACTCAGGGGATAACCCCTTTATATAGCGGGCTAGTGGCGACTGTGTTATACAGTTGGCACATTCATCTAACAGCAGTAATCAGAGCCAGTACAGATCACTGCTGTTTAGCCATTTAAATTCCTCTGTCAATCTCTGATCGCGGCATTTACATGGGGCAATAGAGTGAAATAATCATTCTGGTGTTCGTCACCCACTTGCAATGCAAATGGAAGGTGCCAATGGATTGGCAGCTGGGGGCTGAGCTTCAAATGAGACTGTCATGTCTCCTATACTGCAATATAGTATATAGTACAATCAATCAAATGATTTCACGTTCAATTTCTCTAGACATAAGGGGACTAACCTAAGAAAGAATAAAATATAAAAAAAAAACTAGAAGCTGCTCAGCCTCTCTCATTTTGGTTGCTGCCTTTGCATAACACAGCAATCAAAAGAGATTGTTATTGGCTGCTATGCTTTGCTTAGGCAGAAGCCAAGATGACAAAGCTCAGTTTATTAGGCTGAGAACACTGTCATCTTAGCAGTTGCCTATGCAGGGTGCAGCTGATGATAGCAAATTCATCTTAGTTGCTGTTCAGCTCGCCGGCTGCCTGTCTGGCACTTACAGTGTCCGAGCGCCACATTATTACATTATTTTGTGGTAATAGAATTTGGTACCCAACGCAACAGCCCCTGAGGCACTACCCATGCTAAGTCACTGAAGTCCAGACAAAAATGAGCCTCGAGTGTTATTAGATGGTGAAGTCCAGATGGAATACAAAGTAAATCCAGAAGGATCATCAGGCGCCAGTCTGTCATTGAATCATGTTCCATAACTGTTATATCTCTAACTTTATCTACTCTGTATTCCATCTTCACTTCATCAGCCAGTAGTTCCCAAGGCTCGGTATGTTCCTCTGGACTTCATGTTAATTTGCATGGATGCCCAGACATCACTAGTGGTTCTTCATGTACTTGGACCTATACCATATGCTATCCCCTAGTGTTGTGCTTGCTCCTTTTAAAACCTTCTAAGTGAGCGGCTCTGTGGTGGGTTGGTACTAGTTGGGCGCTAGAAGGTACTGTGTTTCACTCTTTTTTTTTCTAGGTCATTTTTATACTAGGCCACTGGGTGGGGAGACCCTACAGACCTCTGGCTATTGTAGCTTTGTGTTACTGATCCTTTAACTGACTGTTTAAATAAATCACAATTTTCATTCCAAAAATCTTTTTTTTTCTTGATAACAATTAGTATATGTTGAAATTGTTCCTCAATAACATGGGCCTAGAAAGCAGCTGGGTATTTTTAGCAAAGCTTTGTATTCCATAATAATCAGATGAATGCAAGAGCAAAGACTCCTAAAGTGAAGTGGGTAGAAAAATAGAAAGGTTTAGTAAATAGGGTTTCAGGCGGAGACCTTAGTATGCTCATACATGTTGGCCCGTGTAGCTGTTCACGGCTTCCAGTGTGCCATCAACATGTTCTATCACGACAAACATTCGAAGCTTAGCCGTTTTATCTACAGGGAAAACATATATATATATATATATATATATATATATATATATATATATATATATATATATATATAAAGCTGAATGTGTGTGTGTGTGTGTGTATGTACAGTACAGACCAAAAGTTTGGACACACCTTCTCATTTAAAGATTTTTCTGTATTTTCATGACTTTGAAAATTGTACTTTCACACTGAAGGCATCAAAACTATGAAATAACACATGTGGAATTATATACTTAACAAAAAAGTGTGAAACAACTGAAAATATGTCTTATATTCTAGGTTCTTCAAAGTAGCCACCTTTTGCTTTGATGACTGCTTTGCACACTCTTGGCATTCTCTTGATGAGCTTCAAGAGGTAGTCACTGGAAATGGTTTCCACTTCACAGGTGTGCCCTGTCAGGTTTAATAAGTGGGATTTCTTGCCTTATAAATGGGGTTGGGACCATCAGTTGTGTTGTGCAGAAGTCTGGTGGATACACAGCTGATAGTCCTACTGAATAGACTGTTAGAATTTGTATTATGGCAAGAAAAAAGCAGATAAGTAAAGAAAAACGAGTGGCCATCATTACTTTATGAAATGAAGGTCAGTCAGTCTGAAAAATTGGGCAAACTTTTAATGTGTCCCCAAGTACAGTTGCAAAAACCATCAAGCGCTACAAAGAAACTGGCTCACATGAGGACCGCCCCTGGAAAGGAAGACCAAGAGTCACCTCTGCTTCTGAGGATAAGTTTATCCGAGTCACCAGCCTCAGAAATTGCAGGTTAACAGCAGCTCAGATTAGAGACCAGGTCAATGCCACACAGAGTTCTAGCAGCAGACACATCTCTACAACAACTGTTAAGAAGAGACTTTGTGCAGCAGGCCTTCATGGTAAAATAGCTGCTAGGAAACCACTGCTAAGGACAGGCAACAAGCAGAAGAGACTTGTTTGGGCTAAAGAACACAAGGAATGGACATTAGACCAGTGGAAATCTGTGCTTTGGTCTGATGAGTCCAAATTTGAGATCTTTGGTTCCAACCACCGTGTCTTTGTGCGACGCAGAAAAGGTGAACGGATGGACTCTACATGCCTGGTTCCCACCATGAAGCATGGAGGAGGAGGTGTGATGGTGTGGGGGTGCTTTGCTGGTGACACTGTTGGGGATTTATTCAAAATTGAAGGCATACTGAACCAGCATGGATACCACAGCATCTTGCAGCGGCATGATATCCCATCCGGTTTGCATTTAGTTGGACCATCATTTATTTTTCAATAGGACAATGACCCCAAACACACCTCAAGGCTGTGTAAGGGCTATTTGACCAAGAGTGAGAGTGATGGGGTGCTACGCCAGATGAGCTGGCCTCCACAGTCACAAGACCTGAACCCAATCGAGATGGCTTGGGGTGAGCTGGACCGCAGAGTGAAGGCAAAAGGGCCAACAAGTGCTAAGCATCTCTGGGAACTCCTTCAAGATTGTTGGAAGACCATTTCCGGTAACTACCTCTTGAAGCTCATCAAGAGAATGCTAAGAGTGTTCAAAACAGTCATGAAAGCAAAAGGTGGCTACTTTGAAGAACCTAGAATATAAGACATATTTTCTGTTGTTTCACACTTTTTTGTTAAATATATATTTCCACATGTGTTAATTCACAGTTTTGATGCCTTCAGTGTGAATGTACAATTTCCATTGTCATGAAAATACAGAAAAATCTTTAAATGAGAAGGTGTGTCCAAACTTTTGGTCTGTACTGTATGTATGTATGTATGTGTGTATGTCCAGGATTGGCATCTGCACCATCGCAGCTACAGCCACAATATTTTGCACAGTCACATGTCTGGACCCCAAGAGCGTCATAGGCTATGTTGTGAGGCAAAATTTTAACCCCGCGCGATTCAATTCACCAAAAAATTTTGCCCCTATCTACATAATGGGGAAAAAGTGAAAGGAAAAGTGTTGGAGGCAAATTGACAGCTGCCACATGTGAACAAGGGAGAATTAAAGAATAAGAGCGATGGCGCCAAAGAGTATATACCGTACAGTTGCTAAGGTGGGGCCCCGACATGGGATACTCATACTCACCACACACGGGGATATGAACACAAAATGCGCCACACACTACCACGTGCTTGAACACATATACCACCCTCAGCACACACAAAACTCATCTCACAAAGATTGCCAATAGCAACCAATCACAGCTCAGCTTCTATTTTGCTACAGTTAATTAATCTGAGCTGTGATTGGTTAATATAAGCAACAAAGGACATTCTCAGTAAAACAAAGCACAAGGACTTCCTCCTCACAAGCTCTTTCTAAAACCTGGAGCACCTATTCTGCTATTGAGAAATTTGGATCCACCAAAGCTGTGTAATGGAACAAGACTCTTGATTAAGAACCTGTTTCCACATGTAATTGAGGCAACCATTTTGACAGGATGTGCCACAGGAGAAGATGTTTTCATTCCAACAATTCCTCTCATTCCATCTGATTTGCCTTTTGATTTAAACGCCTCCAGTTTCCTGTTCGACAGGCATTTGCTATGTCCATCAACAAGGCTCAGGGACAGTCTTGAAAGTAGTTGGAATCGATTTACAATCTCCATGCTTTTCTCATGGTCAACTTTATGTGGCCTGTTCAAGAGTTGGAACAGCCAAAAATCTGTTCGTGTTTGCACCTGAAGGAAAAACTAAGAATGTCGTTTATCAAAAGGCTCTCAAATAAGGAGTAGAAGATTACTTCACATTACTTGGCCAATTTAGTTAAATCTGTGTGGAATATCTCTGGTGTTGAAATATATGTTGTGAAATGCTTCTATTAGCTTAGTTTTTGCCTTTTAATAATTACATTTCTATCTATTTGTTTTGTGGTTTTTGTGTGGAGATTAGAATGCATTTTTGTTAACACATTCTATTTTGCTAACAGCAGTTATTAACCCGGGCAAAGCCGGGTAGTACAGCTAGTATAGATATATATATTTGTACCGTGTTAGCCAGTAAATAGACAAATATTTAAAATTGAGAGTCCTCAGTGAAAAGGTATCAACCACTGAGGACTCTCAAATCTAAATATTTTTCAGTTTTATCTAGAAATTGCAATTCAGTAGAAGGTAATTGTGCTATGTAGTTGTATGACTCAACTTACATCATTACTGCTCATTTTACTTATAAATGAATATGAAATATTCATTAATAGCGCCTTTCACATGAACTATGTAGAAGACCAAAAAGGAAAAGTCATTCTAGGAGTATTTGGGAAATTGAATATTGATTTCATTCATTTTCAGAACATTCTGACTGTAGTCTAAAGACCGTCAATTAAAAGAACGTTACATTTTTAAAAAAATCTGCTAATAAAAAAATAAATAAAGACTTTGTGTGTACTTATGGAGATCAGTCATTTGACCATTCTTCCTTCCCAAAAACTTGCATGTAGATGTGAGATAAGTGGCCGATAAAGGAATCTCTTTCCCTTACTCAGTCTGCAATAGAGCAGAAATATTACATCCTGCCCCTTGGCGAAACCCACCTCCCAGCCATCCGTAAGGTAATAAATGCAAGGGATCAGGAAAATATTAACTCCTATGTGAAAGATTTTCTTTTAGGAGCTGTAAAAAAAAATCAGCAGATTGTGAAACAGTGTGGATAAGTCTTTTCTTAACTTTCATTTATTTGGAGTTCCTATAGGATGTCTAATAATACCAAGCAGATGACACTATATATATTGGCGGAAAAGGGGAGTAGAAAGGAAATTGAACCTGTCTGATCTATATGACTTATCAGGTATAACGTAAAGATCTACTGTAAAGATCATTTTCGATTGTAAGAAGGTTGCTTTAAATTTGCCGATATCCATAGACCTAATGCACCCGGGGCTTAGCCAAAAATAGTGTCAGATTTAGAAATGCAGCTCAGTGTTCTTGGTGTCATTGTTAAGCAGAATCCCAATCAATATGATATTCTGCCTCGCTTTTGTCATTGGTAAAATTTCATTTTAATATTAAAGAGCTCTATAAAGAGAAACATTTTTGTATTTCTGAATTTTCTGTCTCTAAAATCTACCATATATTTAGAGTTGTTCCTTTCCATAGGCTATTTAATAGGGGCTCACTGCAGAACCCACTCATCCTTAAAATTAGTGAATGTTTAAAACTTCAGAAAGACATGCTAGAAAATCATTTTGACTGCAATTCCCCTTTAAATGTTTTTAAAGGTGTAAGCCAAGCAGCCAAAATCATTCTGTAAACGGCCTGGAAATGGCTTAAAAAACAAAAGAAACATTATTCATCATACCAATCACCTATCAGTCTTGATTGAGCTCTTCCCAACCTGGCTGGCCTCCAATTCCTGCTCTAGCAATGATGTCCCCGACTTGGAGAAGTGATCACTGAAGCCAAGAACAGGTCACAACATTGGCCAGGATGAGAACATCCTCAGGGGCAGGGAGTGGAAACAGGCGAAGAATATGGAAAGTGTCTGAGTTAGAGCAGCGAGGTGTATGGTTCCTTAGATATTTTAGGCAATACTGAACTGTTTCCTAAGCAGTTAGCTTGGATATATAACCCCTTAATAATTATTTTTTTACTCACTTATATAACGCCATTATTTCCACAGCGCTTTACAGACATTATGGGCACTGTCCCCATTGGGGCTCACAATCTAAACTCCCTATTATTAAGTGTTTGGAGTGTGGGACGAAACCGAAGAACACGGAGGAAACCAGAACATACAAACTCCTTGCAGATGTTGTCCTTTGTAGGAATTGAACCCAGGATGCCAGTGCTGCAAAGCAACAGTGCTAACCACTGAGCCACCATGCTGTCCCTTTAATTGGTTGTAAAAATTTAAGGGGTATTTCCATCTCCAAGATCCTATCTCAATATATAGTAGGTGTAATAATAATATTAGCAAATACCTCCAAATAGAAATGTAGTATAGTTCTTCTGATTCACTATGTCACTTACCTCGTGCAGGGCATTGCAGTACCCTAGGGATCCATGGTTATGACCACTTATATAGTGACAATTAGTTATTTAGCTGTTAGTAGTCATAACCATGGATACCTAAGGTACTGCAATGCCCTGCATGAGGTAAGTGACATAGTGAATCAGAAGAACTATACTACATTTCTAATTGGAGGCATTTGCTAAGATTATTACACTAACTGCATACTGGGATAGGATCTTGGAGATTGGTATACCCCTTTAAATATCAAGTTATTCAGTAGTGTTCAGATAATTGAAGTGATGTTCATAATATGATTACTCAAGTTATTGTTCTGTGTCTATAAAACTACAGCCATAGAGAGTGTTTCTTGATCCAGTTAAGTCACAGATGAGTCTCCAATAAAGGTAATTAACCTGACTCCAAAGCAAAGCAGCTATACAAAGCTGTGCGGGCCAGAAAGAGACGCTAAACTAATAAAGAATTGTTTTTGAGCTATTGTTATTATTACAATTATTGTATCGAACACTCACTAGTATACTTTACATATATGTATCCCAATGTTCCAGCACAAGAGATATGGTTTTTATACCTTGAGAAACGCGCCGATCTGGCGCAGAAACGTATTTTAGAATCCCAAGGCTCTTCATTCCCGCAGCACAGTCCACCTACACGTGCCAGCTTCCATTTTTTGCCAGAACAAGAGCTATGTCATGCCGAGCAGTTATAGTGAGGACATGGATTTTTTCTGGCCTTCCTTTTAGTAACTCAGAAGAAGAACAAGGCTTAATGAAGCCTGAGATCTTATGTCAAATGACACCAGGGCAGGTCCAAGTTGAATAGAAAGTTTCCTTCACCTGGATCCTCCAGTGATCAGCTGTAATCTATAGGAAGACCTGTCCGGCAGTGTTTATTTCACAGGGGAAATTAGGGATTATTGAGCACACGCTCGAATCTGTGGAATATCTGTATAATGAACGATGAGACAGGTCCTCCAGAAGAACAGACATTTTGGTCAAAAGTGAAGATCTTTAATAGGGAAATCCTCTCTATTAACTCAGAATTCTCTAAGAAGGGACATAAAACTTGATAATTAGAAGGCTCTCGAGTTGTGCCCTCTTGTCGTTTGGCCAGATTGGGAGTAGCTACATTGACAATCTGCAATCCAGTGGACTCGTACATCCATTTATTACAAGAACAGCCCATTGATTTCAAAGAGAAAAGTGTAATTCTTAATTTCCCCTGTGATAGCGCAGGAGCATTCTTCACTATTGTTCCCACCATCCTGATATTGACCCTCTCTTGTGAAAAGGAAATGCCCAGAGCAGACAATTAATTTCAATTTTGTGGCCCTTTAAATATAAAGTAGTTCCTAACGTCACTCCTACACATATATAGCTTTGACGGTAAGATAAAGGGGGAAAAAAAATCCCTCAAGCACAATCAATGGAAATAATCATGCATGAGTAAGCTTTCTGATGATGTGGTCTGCCTTAAAATCCAAAAACAAGTATCAAAATAGGATTGAATCATTTTAAGCAGAAACAATCTGACCAATATGACCAATTTCTATTGACCTTTTTCCTCGGTAGGTAGCAACTGGTGATCACAGTACAGTAGTATGTAACAGGCAGCACCAGACTCCATGTTCTATTTGGGCTCTTTTATTCCTATACGTTATTTTACATTTGTTGAACTATTATACTTTATCATTTTTACTTGTATTTTAACCAAACATTGTAAAACATACAAAGCCTGGCAGCAGAAATAGGAGCCATTGGTTACCGTATCACACAGACAAATCTTTGACGTCCACCTACAGCCCATAGAATGACATGGAAATAATATTTGATGGCCCTAGAGAACAACTAAGCACAAAAGATGTTATAAGACACATATGAGGTATGTGGTATCATTGGGAAATGCGACCTCATTAACACTTGAAATCCTGTAGGGGGCTGCAGTTTATCATGAAAAATGCATGGGTAACACAAGTTAATATTCCTATGGGATTTTAAAAGGCCTATTAATTTATTGCTTGGTGGAAACGATTGATTTGTATCTGTCCTATAGCAGACAGGACAATTAAATAGATAAATATGGAATAATGCTGGGTTCAGGCCAGGACCCCAGGGGTCCAGAGCATAAGAGAAAGGATCTCAAGTGTAAGGAATCAATGACATTTTTAATAATTTATCAATATATTCTGATATCTGATTAAATGAGAAATACACCTAACGCATTGTAATATATCCATAATAATCAGCAGCATATCCTCATATATGCTCTCAATAAACCTAATCCTTGTTTATTAATTTTGCAATATTTTCTACATTTAGTAGCAAATTATTTGTCATTTGCATTAAAATCTGAGTATCAAAAAAGTGAATAGCGAATATGATATATAGAAATATATATATAAAAAAAAATGCATATAACATGTATATATTAAGGCTTCTATAGGAGCCTAATTAACAATGCACAGCTGCCACCAAAGCAAAAACACAGCTCACCAACAGTAAAGCCCTTCAATCTCTCTGGAGAAAGTGAAATCCCTAAATCCCCTCTCCTGCAAACCAGTGGCCACCTGCCCAGAGCACGCTGCAGGGACGGACGGAGCACTTTCCCTTCACATGTACATTTTATTACATGGTAAAGATCATGTCAGTATATTAAAAACCACTGATTGGGAGGAGGCAGAGGGACAACGGAAATAAAACAAAGCCGCTTCCTGAGCCTTCTTCTAGAAGGAATTTATATATATATATATATATATATATATATATATATATATATATATATATATATATAATTATTTATATATATATATTCATACATATATCAATATATATATACATCAATATATGTATATATATATATATATATACATATATATATATAGCAATATATATATAGATAAGAGAGATAGATGTATATATCTATATACTGTATATATATATATATATATATATATATATATATATATATATATATATATGAAATTAGGTTATATACTTATACTGCTTCTTCCATACAATATACAGATTGCCAATATATGTATCACTTCCAATTTCCAAAAACCCATCCTAATCTCCAAGGCAAGATTAAGTCATAGTGTGAACACCCCTCAGCTTCACACAGCAGCAGGTTCTATATGGTGTCTATATATTTATTATTTCTTACCTTTAATATAAGCAGATACATCACATATACCATTTTCCCATACATGAAAAGCCTCGCTCTATAATTGCCAGCATTTATTAAATCCTCTTTAAAATCCCAGATAAAGCCAATTGTTAGACATGCAACTAAGTATCTGTTGCATTTTTCCAAAAAGGATAAGCCCATTTCTAATCAAAGGAAGGGAATACAATGAATCGTAATGTTATTGGGAACAATAAATGTACAGAACGCTCTAAAACAGGTTTGTTTTCAAAATAAATCTAAATATTTACAAAAAGATAACAAATACATAAATAAGCATACGTACAAAGCATGCACAAAGCAAGAACATTCACATCATGTACATGTCATAGATCATAAAAATGCATATATATATATATTTATATATATACATAGCATGCATATACACAATCATAAAATGATATAAATATATATAAATGTATATATATAAGTGTGTGTATATGCATGCATACATAAATACAGATGGTGACATATAGTCGGAAGGTGCCATGGAGCTGCCAGCCTGGTCCAGTAGGTACCATGCCATTGACACGAGCCTCTTACCTTTGTTATAAGGTGTGCTTTGATGGGGGATGTCTGTGTATAAGGGGGACCAGGAGATGCTTCACAAATCCCTGGATGTCTTAGCTCCTCTCTCCCTCATGCCCTGGAAGGTTCTGTGAAATGGCGTTTATTTTAAGAGGGGATATTTTGCAGAAAAGGAGAAAGACTTCAGCATCCTGTTATTATGTCACTGGGAGAAACCACTGTGAAAAAAAAGTACACGAGAGAAAAGGGGAGAGATGGAGGGAGAGAGAGAATGAGGCAGAGAGCATGTACACAGTGCTGGGATCCAGGTGGGGGAGGGGAGGAGAGATAGAGGGAAGGAGTGCGACTACATATATGTTGGCTGGAAGGAGTGCAACTAATACATGTATGTTGGCTGGTGAATGTGGCGACTACAGAGGAGGATTACTGGCAGCACACACTTTCCCATGTGCTGGCACAATGAGGGGCTTGGAGCTCAGGCAGACTGGTCCATGACTCTTGCAGGAGGCAGTGCACAGTATGGAGGATGCTGGCTGGCAATAGGAAGGAGGGTGACTAGTCAGTGGCAGAGCACAGAGGCATGAGGCTGAAGCCAGTGGCTCTGTAGCTGCAGTCTCCTCGGTGGTGACTGGCAGCATGGGTTACACTTGCAGAATGCATTCACTCCAGTTAATTCTGCTGTATTAGACGGATTTGCAGGAGCCAGGCCTCTTTTTTTTCCCCTTCTGCTCCAGCTCTCATGGTTTCCATGGCAACTTGAGATGCTCATCTCCAATAGTCTTCTGATCACATCATTTACTGGAATAAAGTGCTTCCCATCATCATGTTTGCAAACCTATTTCTTAGCCTAGAAGGTGGAGTCCTATCGAAAGACTAGGAAAGGTCAGTACGGAGGAGATGAAAGCTTTTCTGTCACATGAGACTTCAGTGTTGTGACAAAGTGTTCACACCTTTTAGCTGTCGCTTACGGTTTCACATTTTGATTCACTGATCAGTGTCTGGATGTTATTTTAGAAAAAAAGAAGTCATGGTACTGCTTATAATGGCGATTTTGCTCTAAATGTGATATTTCGCCTACCCATAGGATCACTGGTGGGGGTCTGACCTCAGGGACAAACACCAGTCCTGAGCAATGTGTGCTCCATTATCTTCTATGGGAGTAGTAGTTTGCACGTCTGATCATCACTCCCTAGACATTTAATAGATTGGTGGTCAACTGTTTAGCTCTCTAGCCCAAGGTCCAGGAGAGCACACGTGCCACGGGTGTCAGGCAGGTGAAACAGGTTGCAAAGTTAGTGGAAGCCACAGGTGGACTGGAGACGTTTTGGAGACCGCACACAAGTAGCAAATCACATATAGACATGAGACATCTTGGAGGCCGCAGACAGGTAGCAGAATTACTGGAAGTCGCAGGCAGACAGGATACATCCTGGATACCATGGACAGGCAGCTGTGATACAGGAAACCTGGGACAGGCAGGAAACATCAAGGAAACGGCAAACAGGCAGCAGAGCAGGTCAAGGTGCATAGAGCAACTCAGCGTCTTAGAAGCATTGAAGCCTTAATACCAAGACACAGGTGTGTGTCTTGGTAAGCCTTATACAGGCCCAGGGTACATTCTCACATGGGATCAAGCTGGGCCATCTGCAAAGACGGCCGTGGAACATAACAGAGTCCTTGGCTTCAGCTGGAATGGGCGTGATGGTAAGTATGGTTTAATTTAGAACAATAAAGAATTGTGTGTTTATTTCAATTAAAGGACTTTATTCTGGGTGTTTGTGGGGTTTTTTTAACTTTGACTATGGGATTAGTAATGGGGGTGTCTTATAGACGCCTCTCCATTACTAACCTGGGCTTGATGTCAGCTGGCATTATAAGCTGACATCAACCCCAGCCCTATTACCCCACTGCCACCGCTACAGGGCAGTGGGAAGAGCGAGGTTAAGTGCCAGAATTGGCGCATCCAATGGATGCGCCATTTCTGGGGCGGCTGACCGCTGGTGTTTCTAGCCTGGGAGGGGGCCAATATTCATGGCACCCTTCCTGGGCTATTAATATCAGCCCCCAGCTGTCTGCCTAGCCTTTGCTAGCTATTAAAATAGGAAGGGACCCCACGTCATTTTTTTCGGGGATCCCCCATTTTAATAGGTAGTAAAGGCTAGGTATTCAGCTGGGGGCTGATATTAGTAGCCTGGGAAGCTCCGTGGGTATTACCCCCTTCCCAGACTTCAAACATCTGCCCCAGCCGTCTGCTTAACCTCCGCTAGAGACTAAAATTACGGGGAACCCCACGCCAATTTTTTTTAATAAATCCTTTATTTTAACACTAAATGACAAGTACAGTAATCAACACTATCACTGTACTTATTATATATGTGACTGACATGTTTCTATCTATCTAATCTATGTGTGATGCTCTATTCTTTCTGTTCTAAATTGTCGGGTACGGATGCTGAATTGCCGGCCAGCTTTTTTAAAGAGACGGTGCATGAAAACACAATTATTTTTTTTAATAAATCCTTTAACACTAAATGACAAGTACAGTAACCAACACTGTCACTGTACTTCTTATATATGTGACTGACATGTTTCTATCTAATCTATGTGTGATGCTCTATTCTTTCTGTTCTAAATTGTCGGGTGCCGGTGTATGCCGCTGCTGAATTGCCAGCTTTTCATGTTTCACTGTGAGCACTGTTCCCATCGATTTGGGCAACCACTGTAATGCCACAACCACTATGGCTGTGACATTACAGTGAGTGGCAGACTATCCCTGCATGATGTGAAAAAATCCAGTTACGCTTTTGGTGCACGAACAATTATCGAACATAACCTCGAACAGCCAAATTTTTTGAAAATCGTTCGCATTCGTCAAACGACTCGAACACCGCCCAAAACAGCTCGAATTTGAGATTGGCGAACAGTTCTAGTCGAACAACGCTCATCTCTAATTACAACCTCCATTGGATAGTGCTGTCTAGTGTTGAGCCACCCCCGTAGTGTTCGAGTTCGGTTCGGTTCGTCGAACACCCGTGTGTTCGCCGAACTGTTCGTCGAACTGCTCGTCGAACACCTTCGAACACCATTAAAACCAATGGCAGGCAAACAAAAACACATAGAAACACATAGAAAACACCTTCAAAGGTGTCCAAAAGCTGACAAACTGCTCAGAAGACACAACTAACACATGGAAAAGTGACAAGTACATATAGTCATGCGAAAAGAAAAGAGGTGGAGGAGTAAAAGGAGGGGGAGACACAGATATAGGCATGTCATGCCCTTCTAAAATCCAAAAAGTGAGAAGCCGACACGTTCAGTCCGCTCCTGCCCGTGCCACCTCCGCGTCGCCGGGTTTGTGCCAGAGCCGCGATGAACCCTGACGGCCAGCCCCCCTCTCCCAATACTGGTGCCTGTCCGCTGGTGGGTCGAGCGAGCCCCCTGTGGTGGAGGCAGCTCTAAGCTTTTTAATTTAAATTGTCTCTCTAATTTGAATGAATACACTTTAAATCCATTTACAAGGATCTATTGGAGGGCAAGTCTCATGCCAGCAGCCGCGTAATTCCAGCTCCAGTAGCGTCCACTAAAGCTGCTGCAGTTAAAAAGCTTTTATAAGGATCGAGCTCGGCTGTTCACCGCAAGGCATCCTACTGCCAGTCCCAGCCCCTATGCCTTGGGGTGCCTCCTGATGCTCTTCACTGAGTATCCCGTTGTCCCGAAGCATTTCCTTTGAAAAAATTAAGTGTCCAAACTACAGGTGGTGTAGCTTGCTTAACAGCTGGGATAATCCGCTGACTAGCAGACATGGCTACTAGGCACAAAGTATTTCCTGGGCTAGATGCAGTTAAAAATTTGAAATTAGATACTCTCGTTGGATGCTGAGAAAGCATTCCATAGAGTCTCCTGGCACGCCATATATGATTCTCTTAAAAAGCTTGGGGTAGGGGTCTAGGGGACCCTTTTATAGCCAAAATCACAGCCCTGTATCGCAATACGTCACCTAGGCTGAAGATAAATGGAACTGTAGCACCCTGAGGGCTCGGTTGCTACAGAGGTATTGCACCTCACCCAGAGGTGTGATATCTCACTCTCAGGTAAGGATGTAGTATGGATCAGGACCCGACACCTGCATGCATTACACCACATTGCCGTGGGGCAGGGCGACCAATATGCCCCTGAGATGGGCACGACAGTCCCTGTCCCTGGCTGGAGTGGGGGGGAGGGAACACTGAGGAAGGGGAACCCTGTAGTGCAGGAGCAGGGAGGAAGCAGTTCCTGGGTGCATTGAGAAGGGAGTATAAAAGGTGGGCACCATCTTAGTTCAGTGCAGAGAAGTCTGAGCAGAAGTGGCAGGGAGCAGGGGCTCTGCATGAGCTCTGCTCCGGAGGCGGGCCTAGTAACAGAGGCCCAGGCCTGGAAGAGGGAGAAGGAAGGAAGAGGAGCGGAGAAGGCTGCAGGAACGAGAAACGAAGGGATCCCAGGGGTGCGGACGGGCGAGTTGCCACCGCACGCCCGAATCCACCTGCGTGGAGGGGTCAGGCCAAAGGGGGAGACCGGTCCCCGAAACTAGTGGAGGCAGGAAACGACCCTCAGCTAGAAACAGGAGGCTGTGACATTTTATGTGGCGCAGCCCCTCGCTACACCCGCTAGGAAGGCACCACATAGGGTCAGGGAAACTGGCGCCAAGTTTACCAAGAGGAGGCCCGAGGCAGCCGGACAGAAGGGTTGGTAAGAAAGGCCAGACAAAGGACACACAAAGGGGGTCCTGTGAAGCGCTCCAAAGTTATCTGGGAGTTGTCTGAGCCCCTCACCTGGTGAGCACAGTACGACGTGGGCAGCCGTTACCTGCAGACGTGGTCTGGATAATAAGAACTGTGAGTAAAGGCCCTGGACTGCATCACTGACTCCGTGTCGTTACTGCTGCTGCCCTGCACCATCACCCCCATCCTCCGCATACACTGCCCTGAGGCTATACTCCTCCCGTGGGGAGTTATGCTACGCTCTGCTGCACCCACAACACCAGCCTCAGCGGTCTGCCCTGGAGCGGCGGTTCACTCTGACCGCAATCCACGGGTGGCGTAGTCGGACATTTAAACATCAAAACCACATAAATAGTTCCGCCACTGGTTTGACCGCCCTGAGCCACGGAACCGGGTCGCCTCCACGGAGACTACAACCACCAGCATCCACCAAAAAGGGTCCGGCTCCGGGTGTCCCAAGGCCCAGGGGGCGCGTCAGAACATTTTCATCACCTTTCACAATCACCAATGGGACAAGGCAGGGATGTTCTCTGTCCCCTCTCTTATACATCCTAGTGACGGAGCACCTGCTCTCATCAATTCGCCATAACCCCAATATTAGGTGGATTGAGGTGGGAGGCACCGAGTACAAGTGCTCTCTATTTGCTGATGATGTCCTAGTATATATCACTCAATCACATATATCCATCCATGCTGTTATGGCTGAAATAGATCACTTTGTTACATGGTCAAATTTTAAAATCAATGCAGCGAAGTCTGAGGCCCTCGATGTCTCCCTCCCCAAATCCATATAGGATTCCATCCAGTCCAACTTTCCCTTTGCCTGGCCCTCACAGGGTATCAAATACTTAGGAATTCCTATTCATAGAGACCTCTCCCATCTATGTTATCTTAATTTTGAGCCCTTTATTGAACAACTCCATACAGACCACGGTTGGCAAGTTAGAACTCTAAGATTCACTACGTGAACCACTGGTGTTTTGTGGAAAAGCACATGTACACTGCGTTCCAAATTATTATGCAAAAAGTGTTTAGGAGTGATAAGGGAAAAATTTGTTTGTTTGTCATTTAAACTCATTGATGGTGATGTGTGTCAGGGCTCTTTATATCACTGTAAGCAATGGCAGACACCTGTGCTAATTAGTTTGGCAGGTGTGTCCAATGAAAGGCAAGACTACTTAAGAAGGCTGTCTCACATTATTAAGCAGCCTACATTTTCTGCCAAAATGGGAAAAAAAAAGGATGTGTCGGCTGCTGAGAAGCAACAAATTGTGGAGTGTTTAGGTCAAGGCATGACTACAATCAACATTGTGCGATGATCAGGATGAAGTGTCTTGGCAATCAAGAAGTATGTAGCTGATTCACAGTACACACGTGTGCGTGCTGATAAGGGCAAATTGAGGACTCTTTCCTACAGGCAATTACGTCAGGTTAAAAGAGCAGCGGCAAAAAAGCCTTGTCATAGCAGCAGACAAGTTTTTGAAGCTGCTGGTGCCTCCAACGTCCCCCGAACAACAAGATGCAGGGTCCTTCAGAGGTTTGCAGCTGTGCATACGCCATCCTGTCGACCTCCTCTATCCACTTCACACAAGCAGAAACGGCTCCAGTGGGCCAAACATTACATGACTGATTTCAAAACTGTTTTGTTCACGGATGAGTGCCGTGCAGCGCTCGATGGTCCAGATGGATGGAGTGGAGGATGGCTGGTTGATGGACACCCCACGCAAACACGGCTACAGCGCTAACAAGGAGGAGGTGGAGTAATGTTTTGGGCTGGAATCATGGGGAGAGAGATTGTCGGCCCCTTTAGGATCCCTGAAGGCGCTAAAGATGAACTCCATAATGTATGTGGATTTTCTCAAACAGCACTTCCTGCCATGGTTCAAGAAGAAGAACCGTGTATTTCACAGCAAGATCATTTTTTTGTATGATAATGCACCATCTCATGCTGCACATAAAACATCTGCATCTCTGGCTGATATGGGCATAAAAGGGGACAAACTTATGGTGTGACCCCCATGCTCCCCTGACCTCTACCCCATTCAGAACCTTTGGAGCATCATTAAAAGGAGTGTCTATGATGGCGGGAGGCAGTTCACATCTAAGCAACAGCTCTGGGAGGGTATTCTGTCCTCATGCAAAACAATTGAAGCAGAAACCATCCAAAACCTGACAAATTCAATGGACGAGAGAGTTCAGAAGCTCCTTTCGAACAAGGGGTCCTATGTGAAAATGTAACATCACCTAGAATAAAGTTTTGAGTTGAAAACTGTTTGATTTCAATTTCTAACAACCTGCTAATGCTTATAATTTCAAAAATGACCATTTTTTTGGTCTTTATTAAAATGAAAAGGTTGATCGAAAAGTTTGGGGGATCTAAGAGTGTGGCAACCCAGTAGTCATGATTACTTCCAATTCTGACAATATGAGGGTCATGCTGCAGGTAGTGCAGCAAGAAGGCACTTATGTGTCTTGCGCATCTCGGAGCCCCAAAATTATTTTCCGGGCTAGATGCAGCTAAAAATTATTATTAATTTTAAATCTGGTGAAGCTTTAGTATAGATGGCCTAATAGGATCAGTGCTGCACACTGCTACAAAGCCCAAATTATTTTCCAGTCAAGATACAGATAAACATGATTAGTAATTTTAAATCTGGTGGAGCTTATTATAGATGGCCTAATAGAATCAGTGCTGCACACTGCTGCAAAGCCCAAATTATTTTCCAGCCAAGATACAGATAAACATGATTAGTAATTTGAAAGCTTAAAACGGTTGGTAGGGTGATTTTAACCAATCATCAAGCTTTTACTCTCCCCAGGATGACACAGGGGTAGAAAAGTCGTTTCGGATCCATGATTTGTTCATCTTTATGAACATGAGTCTGTCTACATTATCAGTGGAGAGCCATGTGCGCTTATCTGTCAGCACACCACCAGCAGCGCTGAACACACGTTCAGACAGAACGCTGGCTGCGGGGCATGACAAGATCTCCAAGGCGTAAGTGGCTAGCTCCGGCCATTTATCCAGATTGGAAGCCCAAAAAGAGCAAGGGTCCAGTGACACAGTCATGGCTTCAATGTTTACTTGGAGATACTCCTGTACCATCGTCTCTAGGCGTTGACTATGTGTCAGCCTTCTTGTCTCCTGTGGCCTTGCAAAGGATGGGCTAAAAAAGTGGTGAAATGATTCCGCAAAATTGATGTTACCAGCAGATACTGTGGTTCTGTTACGGTTTGAGTGCTGAACACTTGACGGTCCCACGGTTGGCAAGTTGGAACTGTGAGATTCACTACGTGCACCACTGGTATTTTGTGGAAAAGCACATGTAAGATTCTGCAACAGTCTCTGCTGATACTCCTGCATGCGTGCATCCCTTTCTATGGCAGGAATAATTTCTGCAAATTTACTTTTGTACCGGGGATCTAACAGTGTGGCAACCCAGTAGTCAGGATTATTTCTAATTCTCACAATTCGAGGGTCATGTTGCAGGTAGTGCAGCAAGAAGGCACTCATGTGTGTTGCGCATCCAGGAGCACCAAGTCCCTGTTGTGTTGGTGGCGAAGTAACAATCATGCTTCCTTCCTCTGTCCTCTCCCCCCAACCTAGCACAACAGAAATGTGATCAAGGTCTCCCTCATCTGATGAGTCTTCCATCAGTTCGTCCTCCACTTCTTCCTGGGCTCCTGCACCTTCCTCACTAGTTTGACTGCTACCATGCGCCCTGGTAAAACCATCTCCCCCACCCACACATGCCTGCCGCCTTGGTGCTGCCGACCGTCTGGACCTTGCAGATGTTAGCCCTTCCGCATACAACTCCTCCTCCTCTACTTCCTCCACCTCCTCTTGTGCCACCACCTGACTCCGAATTCTGTTTAACATGTGCTCCAGCATGTAAATCACCGGAATAGTCATGCTGATAATGGCATTGTCAGCACTAAACATCTTCGTCGCCATTTCAAAACTGTGCAGAAGGGTGCATAGGTCCCTGATCTGAGACCACTCCTCCAGCGTGATTTGCCCCACTTCTGGATCTCGTTGGCCCAGGCTGTACGTCAGAACGTATTGCACCAGGGCTTGTCGGTGCTGCCACAGTCGCTGCAACATGTGCAGAGTTGAATTCCACTGGGTAGGCACATCGCATTTTAGCCGGTGAAGTGGCAGGCCCAACGACTACTGTAGAGATGTAAGTCGCTGAGCTGCGGGATGCGAACAGCGGAAGTGAGCACACAGCGACCGTGCCCTCTGCAGAAGGCCATCTAGTCTGGGATAGTGGGCTAAAAATTGCTGGACAACCAGGTTCAACACGTGAGCCATACAAGGCACGTGTGTGACATTGCCCCGGCGAAGGGCCGCACCCAGGTTTGCAGCATTGTCGCACACGGCCTTCCCTGGTTTCAGGTCCAGTGGAGACAACCATTCATGAAATTGGTTCTCCAGAGCTGACCACAACTCCTCAGCTGTGTGACTCACATTTCCCAGACATTTCAATGTAAAAACCACCTGATGACGTTGAGCCCTACTGCCAGCATAGTAAGGAGGTATGCAGGATCCCTTCTGCGCAGTTAGAAAGCTTGTGGCATGACCAGACAGGCTTTGGGTGCAGGTGGAAGACCGAGAGGAGGTTGAGGAGGCAGAAGCAGTGGAGGAACTTTGACATAAAGAGGATTGACGCACAACTCGTGGGGACGGCAAGACTTGGACAGCAGCCCCTTGTCCTGCTGTCACCATAGTTACCCAGTGCCCAGTCAGCGACATGTAACGCCCCTGTCCATGCCTACTCGTCCAAGTGTCTGTGGTGAAATGCACCCTGTCACACACAGAGTTTCTCAAAGAAGCGGTGATGTTGTGTGCGACATGCTGGTGGAGCGCAGGCACACCTTTCTTTGAGAAGTAGTGCTGACTGGGCATCTGGTACTGGGGCACTGCGACGGACATAAGGTCTCGAAAATCCTCTGTGTCCACCAGGCGGAAAGGCAGCATTTCTGTAGCCAAGAGCTTGCAGATGGTGAAATTCAACCTCTTAGCTTTCTCATGGCTAGGAGGAAATGGTCTTTTACTTGTCCACATCTGAGGGACCGAGGGCTGGCTATTGTGCTTAGACGGGGTTGATAAGGGTGTCCCCGGCAAACTGCCGGTCTGTGAGGAAGATGCAGGCGGATATGTTAGGTTGCCTTGATCCAAAGGTGGTGCTATCGATGTCGGACAGCGCTCAACACCAGCTGGTGTTACCACCTCCAAAGAAAATGATGACCTGCCAATCACGCTGGCTGTTGCGGGTAAAGAGGTGGCAGGTCTGCGCCCCAAAACAGGTGTGACTACTGTCCCCCCAGTCACAGAGGATGAAGAGGCCGCGGATGCACAAGATATGGCAGACGGTGGTTGGCCCGGCCGGCTAGGCCGCATTGTAGCACACTGAGCTTCCCACTGCAACTTATGCTTCATGTCCATGTGCCGGTTCATGCATGAAGTACTCAAATTATGTATTTTTTGGCCTCTGCTTAGCTTTTGCTGACAAATGTTACAGATAACACGAGTTGGGTCATCTTTATCGATCTGAAAAAATGCCCAGTCTATGCAAGGCTTAGCACCCATGCGACCTGAAGAGCCACCACGACTTGTGGTGAGAGGCAGAGTTGTGTTTGAGGATGCAGTTGTTGACGTGCTTCCAGTACTACGTCTCTGTCCAGGAAGGCGCAACCTAACCTCGTCGTCACTAGCATCTTCCTCCACCTCCTCTGCTGACCTCATCTCTTGGCTGACTGTGGGTTGACAGTAAGTGGGATCTCCAACCTCATCATCATCACCCTGTGCGTTATCACACCCGTCGTCCTCAGAGCCAACCTGTTCCTGCCCTGACAAAAAACTAAAGTTGTCGCTCCAATCAGGTATTTGAGTCTTATCATCGTCTTCCTCATTGTCTCCACCAACAGGAGTTACAGTTTGGGAATGAGGGTCTACGTTATGGTCAGAACCTTCTGCGTCTGGTCCTGGATCCGACTCATAAAGATTCTGGGCATCAGTGCAGATCATTTCCTCGTCTGGATTCACAGAAGCGCTGGAGTCGACCTCTGATTCCCAGGCTATAGTATGAGTAAACAGCTCTGCAGACTCAACCATCTGTTCTACCTCATACTCAGACGGGCAGCTGGAGATTTGGGAGCTGTGAGGAAGCAAGTGCGATTGGGGTGACACCTTTGAGGACTGGAGTATTTGTGATGTTGAAGTTGATGTGGAGGAGAGCCCACTTAAAGGAGCACTTGATATCCATTGAAGCACCTGCTGTTTTTGTGCCTCATCTGGAATTTGTAGCGATTGGCGTGGCCGTAAGAAAGGGATCTTATCACATTGTCCGCTAAAAGAAGTAGACATTTTAGTTTGGCTGGAAGATGGTCTTTCTTCTGCAGATGTTACTGTTGCTTTAACACCTACCCCACGGACACAACCTTTTTTCCCCTTCCCAACACGCCTATTCCCCTTTCCACCAGCAGCAGGCCTTTTTCCACTCATTTTGGTGGTTAACTAATTCAAAACTCTGGAGTTGTTTGCACAAAAAAACAATGGATGGGAACCGAGCAGAGCTGAGTGGCCAAACTGTGGAATTAGGCCAAAACTATTGGCTGGGTTAGATGCAGAAAAAAATTATATTCAATTTGCAACCTGATGGAGGTCAGTATAGATGGACTAATAGAACAAGTCCCACACACAGCTAGAAGCCCAAATATTTTTTCAGAGGTAGATGCAGAAAAAATTTTTATTCAGTTTGCAACCTGATGGAGGTCTGTATAGATGGATTAATAGAACAAGTCCCACACACAGCTACAAGCCCAATATTTTTTCAGAGGTAGATGCAGAACAAAAATATATTCAGTTTGCAACCTGATGGAGGTCAGTATGGGTGGACTAATAGAACAAGTCCCAAACACTGCTAGAAGGCCAAATATTTTTTCAGAGCTAGATGCAGAAAAAAATTATATTCAGTTTGCAACCTGATGGAGGTCTGTATAGATGGATTAATAGAAGAAGTCCCACACACAGCTAGAAGCCCAAATATTTTTTCAGAGGTAGATGCAGATAAAAATTATTTTTAATTTGCAACCTGATGGAGGTCAGTATAGATAGACTAATAGAGAAAGTCCCACACACTGCTAGAAGGCTAAATATTTTTTCAGAGCTAGATGCAGATAAAAATTATATTCAATTTGCAACCTGATGGAGGTCAGTATAGGTGGACTAATAGAACAAGTCCCACACACAGCTAGAAGCCCAAATATTTTTTCAGAGGTACTGTAGATGCAGATAAAAATTATTTTTAATTTGCAACCTGATGGAGGTCAGTATAGATGGACTAATACAACAAGTCCCACACACAGCTAGAAGCCCAATAATTTTTCAGAGGTAGATGCAGAAAAAAATATATTCAGTTTGCAACCTGATGGAGGTCAGTATAGATGGAGTAATAGAACAAGTCCCACACACAGCTAGAAGCCCAAATATTTTTTCAGAGGTAGATGCAGATAAAAATTATTTTTAATTTGCAACCTGATGGAGGTCAGTATAGATGGACTAATAGAACAAGTCCCACACACAGCTAGAAGCCCAAATATTTTTTCAGACGTACTGTAGATGCAGATAAAAATTATTTTTAATTTGCAACCTGATGGAGGTCAGTATAGATGGACTAATAGAGAAAGTCCCACACACTGCTAGAAGGCCAAATATTTTTTCAGAGGTAGATGCAGAAAAAAAATATATTCAGTTTGCAACCTGATGGAGGTCAGTATAGATGGACTAATAGAGAAAGTCCCACACACTGCTAGAAGGCCAAATATTTTTTCAGAGCTAGATGCAGATAAAAATTATTTTGAATTTGCAACCTGATGGAGGTCAGTATAGGTGGACTAATAGAACAAGTCCCACACACTGCTAGAAGGCCAAATATTTTTTCAGAGGTAGATGCAGAAAAAAAATATATTCAGTTTTCAACCTGATGGAGGTCAGTATAGATGGACTAATAGAGAAAGTCCCACACACTGCTAGAAGGCCACATATTTTTTCAGAGGTAGATGCAGAAAAAAATATATTCAGTTTGCAACCTGATGGAGGTCTGTATAGATGGATTAATAGAACAAGTCCCACACACAGCTAGAAGCCCAATATTTTTTCAGAGGTAGATGCAGAAAAAAATATATTCAGTTTGCAACCTGATGGAGGTCTGTATAGATGGATTAATAGAACAAGTCCCACACACAGCTACAAGCCCAATATTTTTTCAGAGGTAGATGCAGAAAAAAATATATTCAATTTGCAACCTGATGGAGGTCAGTATAGATGGACTAATACAAGTCCCACACACAGCTAGAAGGCCAATATTTTTTCAGTGCTAGATGCAGAAAAAAATTATATTCAATTTGCAACCTGATGGAGGTCAGTATAGATGGACTAATAGAATGATGCTATGCCCAAAAGATTTTACTTCACTAGGTGCAGTAAAAAAATTGGTATTCTATACACAGGTGGTATATCTTGCAACACAGATAGGCTACTCCACTGACTAACACACTCTGCAATAGGCCAAAAAGGATTAGCTTTGCTAGATTCAGCCAAATGCTGTGAAAAAAACTTGCACAGCACTGGCACAGACCTGCCTGGCAAAAACTGATAGGAACTGATGTAACCTAGTCCTGAAAAGGACTCCAATTACAATTAGTCTTTACTCCCACAATCTATCTATTTAAGAGCACAGACCTGCCTGATAAAAGTCGTAGGAAATGCTGTAACCTAGTCCTTAAAAGGACTGCAATCACAACTATTCCCTACTCCCAAGCTGTCTGTAGATTTGTGCGAAAATTGGCTTGAAATTAACAAGGTATAGCGCACACAGCAACAGTGGTGCCGTCTAACACGCAGCTGCAGCAGTGAGAAAATGGTGGCGACGGGGAAAATGGCTTGGTCTTATAGGGCAAGGACATGTGACATACACTGCCAATGACACATGCCCTTGCTTGTGTGAAAAAAAGCACTTCGCACCGTGTGTGCGCTGCTGATAGGCTGACAGATTGCACCTCCCCACTGCAAATGCGGGAAAGAGAAAAAAAAATGGAGATCTTCATTGTTCCTGCAGAGATCCATCCCCTGCCCCTCCCCCCATCTCGCTGTACACTCAAACTGCGTATTAACATTAATTTTCATCATTACTGAGAAAAAATCCAGTTATGATTTTGGTGCACGAACAGTTATCGAACATAACCTCGAACAGCCGAATTTTTCTCAAATTGTTCGTGTTCGCCGAACGGCTCGAACACCGCCCAAAACAGCTCGAATTTGAGATTGGCGAACAGTTCGAGTAGAACAACGCTCATCTCTAGTGCTGTCACTGTGCATGTTCAGCCACTACTGATATACTTCAGAGTTGGCTTGTAACCTAGGCAATGAGCAGTGAACAGCAAGATTAAAAATCTCTCCATTCTTAAGAACAGAGAGGATTTGTATTAACAAGTAAATTGCAAAGTTGCTTGTTTTTAACCATTTTAGATGATGAGAAATCGTATCAATAATGTGAAAAAGTAAAAATTTGCTTAAAGATTCAATACAAGATTTCTATGTTTGATTCCATGCATGTAAACACAACTTTAATGTACAGTGAGTACGGAAACTATTCAGCCCCCTTTAAATTTTTAAGTCTTTGTTTCATTGCAGCCATTTGGTAAATTCTGAAAAGTTAATTTTAGTATAATCTCTTTTTATTGAAATAGAAATAGACATTAACATATAAAACATACATTAATAAATGTCGGTGTTTAGTCATGTGATCCAAATAACATACTCATGTATTCTCTAACACTTCTCTGATAACACCTCTTATCTAATAATGTAAACATTACTTTTTATCGTATTATATCCGACATTACAAACAATTACATAAATCAATAATACAACAGTATAAAAACAAAAAGAAGAAAAAAGAAAAATAAGGGAGGGGAGAGGGGGAGGGGAGAAGAGAAAAAAGAAAAGGAAAGATAAGAAAGGAGGGAAAGGTTAGGAAATGGAAAAGGAGAAGGGGAACATAAACTAAGGCTCATTTTTAGACTCTCTAATTCGTTCCCATCACCAATCCGGATCCAATTTGCCAATTCATCAGTCTCTTACTCAAACAGCCTATGAAATTCCGGTGAGTCCTGAAACAGGATCCAGACACTCCATATCTTCCTGAATTTATCAGCACAACCATTATAGTCAGCAGAAAGTTCCTCCATTCTGCAGATATTAACCATTTCATTATACCATTCTGAAATTTGGGGGATGTGAGGTGATTTCCAGTATCGTTGGATCACCGTGCAAGCTGCTGTTAAACAGAATCTTAAGGTATCTTTTTTTTGAGATCCTATTGATGAGGGCAGGATGGAAAGCAGAGCTATCTCAGGGCGATTTTCAACCCTTCTTCCAGTGATTAGGTTATAATTGCAAAATATTTTTTCCCACAAAGGTTTGATCTTACTACACTCCCACCATATGTGAAGCATAGATCCTTTTTCCATTTTACAACACCAACATAAGTCTGAGGCTTCCGGAAATATGGAGTGAAGTTTTACGGGATACTGGTACCATCTTGCCATAATTTTGAAATTTTTCTCCTGCGCATAACTTGTGACCGACATTTTGTGTGTAAACAAGAAACCTTTTTCCCAATCTGACGAAGATATGACTTCCCCTAATTCTTGTTCCCATATGTGTTGAAAATGTAACTTTCCTGAGATATTTTCCCCTATCAAACAATTATAAAGCAGGGATATTATATGATTGGGGGGAGATTTCTGCAAGAACAACCTCTCAAAAGAAGATGGTATACACTGGAACGGGGGTGCCGTCCTCTGAGAAGACAAGAACGATTGTAACTGTAAATATTCCATCCATAGCAATTTTCTAGATTGAGACCTATCCTGTAATGTCTTAAATGATGGTATTTTACCATTTTCCAATATCTGTAGGAGGCGAATGTCCTCCATAGCTCTCCAGCCAAAGAAAGATTCTCTCAGATATCCAGGAGGGAAGGAAGGATTAGAGAACAGTGGCATAAGAGGGTTGAATGTTCTAGAGGGATGGTGTTTTTTCATAGTTACATGCCAAACTTTAATTGTTCCCCTAGTCAATTCTATCAAGCTTCCTATCGACAAAACATCAGAAGCAAAAAGCCAAGGAAGGTGCTTCGACGGAACACCCACTCCTTCCTGCTCAATAGTGACCCATTGTTTTGTCAGAGAGTTGAAATGCCAGTCTATAAAGTGACCTAAAACAGATACTTATCCTAGGTCTATATTTACCCCACACAAACCTAATTAATGCTGTACGTATTTTGCTGAAGTAACTGCATGGGGGAGAAATAGGAACAGTTTGAAAAATGTATAAAAAGCGGGGCAATATAGTTATTTTTACCGCGTTCATTTTCCCAAACCAGGACCTTCTCAGTATACTGTAATTTAGTAAGTCTTTATATGTACGATCCAATAGCGACTGGTAATTTAGTACAAAAAGTTTTGAAAAGTCAGGAGAAATGAGCACACCTAAGTATTTTATCGCTTCTGACTTCCATTTAAAAGGGAACTTATCTATTACATGTTCAACCTCTCTCTGTGACAACTATATATTTAATGCCTCCGATTTTGAATAATTAACTTTAAAATTACTCAGAACCCAAATCTATCAAACTCCTTCATTAAAGAAGGAAGAGATGTCTGAGGCTGAGACACATAGAGGAGGAGGTCATCTGCATATAATGCTGTCTTATATGTCCTGGTACCTATTTTAACCCCATGAATATTGCTGTTTTTCCTTATTGCATTGGCCAAATGTTCCATCACTATCACGTACAGAAGGGGGGACAGAGGGCACCCTTGTCTAGTCCCGTTTCGTATCACAAAAGGTGAGGATAAGGTTTCATTGACCCTGACTCTAGCAGTGGGGCCTGAATACAGGGAAAAAATCAACTGTAAAAAACGTGATCCGATGCCTATTTGACATAATGCCTCCTTCATAAACCCCCAATGAACCCTATCGAAGGCCTTTTCTGCATCAACAGATAAAAGGCCCATAGGTATGGAGCTGCTTTTAGCTTTGGAGATTAGCAACATGGTCTTAATAGTGTTGTCTCTTGCCTCTCGGCCCTGAATAAATCCTACTTGATCAGTGTCTATAAAAGAGGGCAACAATGGGGTAAGTCTTTCTGCTAATATTTTTGAGAGTATTTTAATGTCTACATTTATTAATGATATGGGTCTATAATTAGCCGTAATTGTAAGATCCTTTCCTGGTTTATGGGGAACACTGATAAGAGCTTCCAATGATTGGGGGACAAAACATGTCTTATCATTTAATGAATTAAAGGTTTTGTTCATAACAGGGGATAGCTGAGTTTTAAGGGACTTATAGAATGCTGGAGTAAATCCGTCTTGGCCAGGACTTTTACCAGACGGTGTAGATTGAATTGCAAAATTGACCTCCTCCTCTGTAATGTCTTTTTCCAATGCCCCAGAAACCTGACTGTCTAAAGAGGGTAAAGAAGTATCTTGTATGTACTCCTTAATTCGGGCAGATAGATCAGAAGGAGAGAGATCAGAGTATTGCCCTTTAATATTGTACAACTTCTCATAGTATGAACGGAATATGTCAATGATATCTGTAGGATTATGAGCTTCCTCCCTATTTGGCTTTTTGATATATGGTATGTATGCCACCACAGAGCGAGGGTGAAGCAACCTTGAGAGTGCCCGTCCACATTTATCTGACGATTCTTAAAAAAAGTTTTTAATTTGCTCCCTGTGCCTTAGATATTTTTGGTCTAGCAAGATCTTGAGATCATTACTTTTTTGGATGATTCTGCAAGAGTGTTAGGCGACAACGTATGTTTATGGAGACCTCAAGCATGTGTATCTGTCTCTAAAGGTCATTTACCTTTAGAGTTCTCTCCTTTTGAGTCTTGAACCATGCTTAATCAACACGCCTCTCATAACACATTTTAAAGTTTCCCATTGTAGAGGTATTGAGGTCTGATCTGCTTTATGAATCTGTAAAAAGCAATCAATAGAGTCCTTCAACTCTGTCATGCAGATATTGTCTTTTAGACGGTGATCATTCATTTTCCATGTCCATGAACGCTGGACAAGAGAAGAAATGAATATAGATAGGAAGATTGGGGCATGATCAGACCACAATATGTCACCTATTGAAGCAGATGGGTTCCAAGAGAGAGCGTGATGATTCAACAAGAAGAAGTCAATGCGACTATATGAGCCATGGGTGGTAGAATAATATGTGTAATCCTTACCCTGAGGATTTAAAATGCGCCAGACATCTGTCAACCTGTGGGCATGGATAACCGGTTTCAATGAACGAAGCTGTCTCAGAGGGACGGCACCCTTCCTGAGGAGGAGTCTAACACGGGATTCCATGTGAAATTGAAGTCTCCATCTGCAATCAGAACTCCTTCTGCAAAATCAAAGAGGGATGTTAAAAAGGACCTACATGTGGAGATCTGGTCTTTGTTAGGGAGATACCAATTTGCTATTGTACATGTTGATTCTGCTATTTTGAGTTTCAGGAACACATATCAGCCTTGATCATCAATGAGAGAATCTATGAGAGTATAGGCCAACGACTTGTGTATGGCTATGGATACACCCTTAGAGCGTGAGTCCGGATTAGTGCTGTGAAGCCACCGAGAGTAATACCTATCTCCAAAAACAGGCATATGCCCAGTTTTAAAGTGCGTTTCCTGTAACATAAGAACCTGAACTCTTTGTTTGGGCATAGAGTACAGAATTTGTGAACGTTTCTGTGGGACATTAAAGCCTCTTACATTCAATGAGCATATCTTAATAGAGGACATGATTACCAAGGGGGAGGAAAGGAGTGGAGCAAGGTGGGAAACGGAAATACAAAGAAGACTAAGAAGAAAGTACGGAATATATAAAATATAAAAAAAAAAAAAAAGAAGAAATTATATAACAATATGAAAGAAAAACAACCTGATGAGGGGAAATAGGTATATTTTACACCTGCACAGCAGAGTGTAAAGCCCCTGGGTGGACGGGCTTTCTACCGAGGAGCCCCCCCCCCAAACCAGACATCAGGCCGTACCTTTTTGCCTTAAAACCTATGAGAGAAAAGCAGCCAAAAGCTGTCAAAGATTAGCATCTACTTATCATTATATTAAACGTTAAATCAGCATATCACATATCCTTATGAAATAATATCTATGCCGTCCAAGAACGGAATATTATTGACATAATACAATCAATTCTTATTATTGAAAACCAGTCAAATAAATGAATTATTCGTAATATCAGCTATACTCATTACTGAAAATATTTTGGAGGAATATAACACTCTAATATCCTTCACAAGATTGACTAGCGAATTGACCACAGGGTCCATTTGTAATAGACGATTCAATCTGGGGGGTGAGGGACATGTTTTCCATTGTTCCCTCTCCTGAATTCTTCTCTGGACTTGTTTCTTGTCACTCTTTATGGTCGTGGATTGAGATCCGGCTTGGGGCCTCCCGGGAGACTCTGCCAATCCTCTGTTGATATAGATACATGGGGGATCCCCAAACCTGTAACAAAAGCCGGAATGTCTCCAGGGCAACGTATCACATGTAAAGCCCCTGAATGGCGGACCTGTAGACGGAAAGGGAAACCCCAAGAGAATAAAATGTTCTGCTGTCTCAGAACCTCTAATAGAGGCTTTAATGTCTTCCTCTTCTGTAGTGTGTGACGCGATAAATCAGACATGAGTTGTACAGGATATTCTTGATATAGAATAGAGTCCATTTCTCTGGCCTTAATTAAGATGCTTTCTTTGATTTTATATTTGTGAACCCGGCAGATCACATCTCGAGGTTTTGTCACATCAGAGGATCTAGGGCCCAGGGATCTATGAGCCCTATTTAGCTCCAGCTCACTCTCCAAGGGCCGACCCAAGATAAAGTTAAACTAATGACATAGTGTCTCATCCAGTTTATTGTGTTCAATTGTCTCTGGAAGTCCTCTAATCCTAATATTGTTGCGCCTTCCTCTGTTTTCAATATCATCTATCAAATCTGTTAGGTATTCCAATTGATATGAGTGAGAGGACAAAGTTTGTTCATGAGATTTTACTTGTTGAGCGATGGATGCTGTATGTGATTCAGCAGCAGACACTTTTTCTGTTAACTCTTGCATGTCCCCTCTAATGGTGGCTGCTTCAGCCCAGTAAGAGGACTCCAGTATAGACATATAATCCTCCATATCCTCCTTGGTTGGAATAGCTCGTATTCGGGCTCTGAGATCTCTCCATACTGTCTCACATTGTAATGAGTCATCCAGATGGCAGCCAGGGGAAGAAGAACATAATAATGCAGGGAAGGAGCCTCTCTCAGGGGAACTCTCGACTGGGGCCTCTGCAGGTCCGGACCCGCAGCAGAGGTAAGTACTGCCGGTGTGTCCAGGGGCCAGGGCACCAAGTTATCCTCTACCACGCACCTTAGCTCCGGAGGCGCGAAACCGGGATCCGCCATCTTGGATTGAGGGAGATCCCCCGCAGCAGCAATGAGGCCTCCCGTGGCTCCCCAAGTCGGAGGAGCCAGGTCTGCGTCCTCCGCTGATGAAGGCACCGTCCGGTCTGCTGGCGTTGATGTGGGGGAGCATCCACCCCAGGAGCTTTGGACCTCTGATGCAGGAGCCGAGGAACGCTGGCCAGGGACAGCCAACGCCATCTTAGATCCCACTCGTGCTGGAGAGGCAGATGCTGTACTTCTCAAACAGTGGGTAATATTTGTTGGAGCGGCTCGCTGAGTACTCACACTGGTCTGCGCTGTATTCCTTTTCTTTTTTGCCAGCATTGGCAGTGTTTTGGCCTGATTTGAGGTGATAGGCATACCCTGAAGATGGTCTAGGGACGGGAGCAGACAGCCATGCGACTTCACTCCTCCATAGCCAGACCACGCCCCTAAAAAGTTAATTTTATATCTCATTAAAGTACACTCTGCACCCCATCTTGACTGAAAAAAACAGAAATGTAGAAATTTTTGCAAATTTATTAAAAAAGAAAAACTAAAAGAAGTCCTTCCCCCCACTGTTAGACAGCCAATAAACATGCAGGGATTGCTTGCCGTACACGATAATGCTTTAGCCATATTGCCTACTGGCATTACTGTGACTGGCCGGCCACATCAATTCATCGGGTCTTATATAAGGCCCGGTGAAATGATGCTCGGCACACTCCCCTCTGGAAGCAGTTCAGGGAGAGTTGATCTAGGAGGGAGAGCTTATATTAGAGCAGGCATATAGGCATTGTTTATTTGCTATTGTAGTTCTTGTATACCGCTGCTGCACCATTAAAACAAAAGTCCTTTTCAGGGCTACATTCTGTCTTTTCTCTAGTAAAACCGCTGTTACCTGCATTCAGTGTGCTACTAATGGTAATGTTTGAGACTGTGATCCCAGCTCTCTTCAGGTCATTGACCATGTTTTGGGCTGATTACTGACCTTTATCAGACTCATCCTTACCCCACAAGGCAAGATCTTGCATGGAGCCCCAAACCGCGGAAGATTGACAGTCATCTTGTGTGTTCTTCCATTTTCTAATAATTGTGCCAATAGTTGTTGCCTTCCCACCCAGCTGCTTGCCTATTGTCCTGTAGCCCATCTTAGCCTTGTTTTTACAATACTGGTGTAGCACAGTCAGTGCGAAAAATTGGGAAAACTTTGAAAGTGTCCCCAAGTGCAGTTGCAAAAACCATCAAGAGCTACAAGGAAACTGGCTCACATGAGGACCACCTCAGGAAAGGAAGACCAAGAGTCACCTCTGCTTCTGAGGATAAGTTTATCCGAGTCACCAGCCTCAGAAATCGCAGGTTAACAGCAGCTCAGATTAGAGACCAGGTCAATGCCACACATAGTTCTAGCAGCAGACACATCTCTACAACAACTGTTAAGAGGAGACTTTGTGCAGCAGGCCTTCATGGTAAAATAGCTGCTAGGAAACCACTGCTAAGGACAGGCAACAAGCAGAAGAGACTTGACTGGGCTAAAGAACACAAGGAATGGACATTAGATGACTGGAAATCTGTGCTTTGGTCTAATGAGTCCCAATTTGAGATCTTTGGTTCCAACCACCGTGTCTTTGTGCGACGCAGAAAAGGTGAACGGATGGACTCTTCATGCCTGGTTCCCACCGTGAAGCATGGAGGAGGAGGTGTGATGGTGTAGGGGTGCTTTGCTGGTGACACTGTTGGGGATTTATTCAAAATTGAAGGCATACTGAACCAGCATGGCCACCACAGCATCTTGCAGCGGCATGCTATTCCATCCGGTTTGCATTTAGTTGGACCATCATTTATTTTTCAACAGGACAATGACCCCAAACACACCTCCAGGCTGTGTAAGGGCTATTTGACCAAGAAAGAGAGTGATGGGGTGCTACGCCAGATGACCTGGCCTCCACAGTCACCAGACCTGAACCCAATCGAGATAGTTTGGGGTGAGCTGGACCGCAGAGTGAAGGCAAAAGGGTCAACAAGTGCTAAGCAACTCTGGGAACTCCTTCAAGATTGTTGGAAGACTATTTCCGGTGACTAAATCTTGAAGCTCATCAAGAGAATGCCAAGAGTGTGCAAAGCAGTCATCAAAGCAAAAGGTGGCTACTTTGAAGAACCTAGAATATAAGACATATTTTCAGTTGTTTCACACTTTTTTGTTAAGTATATAATTCCACATGTGTTAATTCATAGTTTTGATGCCTTCAGTGTGAATGTACAATTTTCATTGTCATGAAAATACAGAAAAATCTTTAAATGAGAAAGTGTGTCCAAACTTTTGGTCTGTACTGTATATAAAACTTTAATTCCCCTTTTCTTTATTCCCCTTTTATTGACCGCCATGGGTCACGGACCGGGTCACCGCCAATGTGACACCCCCAGCACCGACCGGCCGGGCTACCGAGTACCCCTCAGCCCAGGGGGCACGTCTACTTGGCATCATGAACAGGATTCACGAAGCCCGGTATATCCGGGTACTGTGTGCCATAGACTTTACTGAACTGTGTGATCACAACATTTGCCGTTAGCCGAGGGGAAGCAGGAGGCCCCGATCCGGAACCGCTGTGCAAGAGATCCCTCTCGCCGGCAGAGTAGCATACTGGTACGTCAGCAGACACCCAGGACCTGGCTGAGGTTCACTAGGGGGGAGGAAGGTGCCCAACCTGGGAGAGGATTCAGCCGCGGCCGCCGCCACTGTCATGACGTTATCAATGCCGTATATACCGGGGGCGGTGTGGTTGCCCCAGTACTCACGAGAGTCGCACACCCTGAGTCACTTTGAGGAGAGACTGCGCAGTTTGTTTAAAGTGTGCCCCCTGTCTGAGGAGCAAAAAGTCAGCATCCTCATAGGCCAGCTAATCGGTACAGCCCAGACGGAGGTGAAGTCCTGGCCGGGCAGGGACAAAGACACTGTTAAGGAAATACTGGCCCGGTTGAAGGATACCTTTGACACCCGCACCGCAGTAGAAATTAAAATGAAGTTCTACGGGTGCAAACAAAGGGTGCAGGACAGTGTATGGGACTATGCTCTAAACCTGCAGAAGGCGCTGCGGGCCATTAAACAGGTAGACCCTGACAGTGTGCGAGACGAGGACAGATTGCTAACTGAGCAGTTTATTGAGGGGCTCCTGTCTAACGATCACTGGACTGCGCATTATGGCTCTGCAAAACCTTGATTTGGACTTAAAGACCGAGCCATCCGGGTGCTACGAGAACCAACCCCAGGTGGCACTGCATCCATCCGGCGCCCAGCTATCACATACCACCAGGAGGTGGCATCCTTTTTCCCAGCACCTGTGGAGGCTGACGCGCAAACTCTAGATAATGATCCATCTGCGGACCTACGCCTTCAGGTCCAGGAGCTGACCAAAAGTGTGGCTGCGTTAACCAAAACCGTGCAGGCCATGCAAGTGTCTCCAAAGGAAAGGATCCAGCTGGCTTCCAGTCCAGATGATGTCCCGTGGCGACGGCAGAGAAGAATTCCACCAACCAGAGGGAGGAACAGTGATCGCTACGACCAGGATGGACAACCCATTTGCCGCCGCTTTCAAAAGGCGGGGCACTTCGCAAGATTCTGTAATTTAAATGAGCAACCCAAGGGGCAGAGGGCCAACCCCCAGGAGTAAGACGACCAGGCCCACAAAGCTGGCGAGACAAGTACGTGGGAGGACGACCAGTCCTGCCTGTCGTGCTTGATGGCATCCCGATGAATGCACTGCTGGACACTGAGTCCCAGGTGACAACGATGCCATATATCCTTTATAAGCAATACTGGACTGATTAAGACATTACCCACCGTCCAGAAGAACATCTTAGCATCTATGCCAGCAATGGTCAGCCCTTGCCTCAAGTGGGGTATAAAGAGGTGACCATAAAAGTTGGCCGAGTAGAATTGCCATTACAAGGAATGATTATTGTTGATATTGATTGCCGAGAAAGTCATCCTATGATAACTATAGGCATCAATGTGATAGAGAATTGTCTTGGAGAAATTATTCTTTTGATGCAACAGGTCGCAGAGACTGCCAGTTCCAGGCAGCAGCAAGTTATGCAGAAGGAAATCAGAGCCCTGATGAAAAGACAACAGTTAGAGGTTTCTGGAGGAGAAGTTGGCAGTCTCAGAATGAGTGATCTATTCCCCATTGCAATGCCCCCTAGGAGTGAAATGTTAATATGGTGTCGGGCAGCAATCGGTCTCAGGGGTCAAGATTATCAGGCCCTGGTAGAACCCGTGTACTCTGATAGTAGGCCCACCATCTTGACAGCCAGGGGGGTAGTCGATGTCCGCAAGGGGAGAGTACCAATACGCATCCTGAATTGTGGGGAGAACAAGGTCCATTTACCCCAGTATGCCACCCTTGCTAAGCTGTTCACTGTCAGTAACAATGCAATAAAGGCAGTGGAAACCTTGCCTCCATCCAAACCGGCGGAGGATAATGGCTCCAAGGGGCAGATGGAGGATTGGTGTCAGAAGCTACAAGTGGGCACTGACTCTACCCCTTTGCACCAAAAGCATGGAGTATACCGTGTGGTCCAAGAATATGTGTGAGTCTTCAGCAAACACCCACTAGATTTTGGGCAGGTAAAAGGAGGCCAACATCATATCCCCACAGGAGATCATCTGCCCATTAAAGCGAGGTACCGGCCTGTACCCCCAGCTCACTATCAATGTGCCAAAGGAATGTTACGGGAGATGAAGGAGGCTGGGGTGATCAGAGATAGTTGTAGCCCCTGGGCAGCTCCATTAGTTTTCTTTAGAAAGAAAGATGGTACAATGAGGATGTGCGTTGATTGCAGGCAGATTAACCACATTACACATAAGGATGCCTACCCATTACCCAGAATTGAGGAATCATTAACTGAACTAAGATCCGCTAACTATTTCTCCACTTTGGATCTCACCAGTGGGTATTGGCAGGTTCCCGTGGCAGAGGCGGACAGAGAGAAAACTGCGTTTACGACACCAATGAGCCTCAGAGAGTTCAACTGAATGCCAAATGCCATTCAGGCTCTGCAACGCCCCAGGAACTTTCCAGTGGTTAATGGAGTGTTGCCTAGGACACAAAAACTTCGAAAACGTCCTACTGTACCTAGACGATGTAATCGTCTACTCAAAGACATATGAAGACCACCTGGAGCACCTGGCCAAGGTGTTCGAAGCCCTATCTGGTTAGGGCCTGAAAGTAAAGTCGTCCAAGAGCCACCTGTTAAAGCCCAAGATGCAGTACCTAGGTCATGTGGTAAGCGCTGAAATTGTAGCACCAGACCCTGAAAAAGTCACTGTGATCAAGGACTGGCCAAGAACCTCCACTATCAAGGAAGTGCAGCAGTTCCTCGGGCTGGTAGGCTACTACAGGAGATTCATCAAGGGTTTCACCAAGATAGCGGCACCCAATCAGGACCTCTTAGTGGGCCAGTCCAATAAGGCCAAGAACCCGAAACCTCTGTTCAAATGGGGTAGACCAGAAGACGAATCTTTCACTCGACTGAAAATGGCTCATACTGGAGACGAAGTCCTGGCCTATCCCGACTATGGCAACCCTTTGTACTCCATACGGATGCTAGCAACGTGGGATTGGGAGCGGTGCTGTCCCAGGTACAGCAGCACAGAGAGAGAGAGATTGCCTACGCCAGCAGGAAGCTCCGTCCTACGGAAAGGAACCCCGACAACTATAGTTCCTTCAAGCTGGAGTTTTCAGCCATAGTCTTGGCTGTAACAGAGCGCTTCAAACCCTACCTCGCCTCCTCCAGATTTACAGTCTTCACAGACAACAAACCGCTGATGCACCTGGAGACTGCAAAGCTTGGTGCCCTAGAGCAACGATGGATGGCCCGACTGTCTAACTATGAGTTTACCATCAAGTATCGGGCAGGGCGTAAAAACACTTGCCAGATGGGGGTGAAGACCCGGAAGATCTGGAGGAGATAGAGCTACCCATTTTCCATCGTCACGGGGTGACCCAGTGCTCCCACTGTGTGAGGGAAAAGCGCTCCGCCAGCAGAGAGGCCACATTCAACCCATTGCCCCAACATGGATGGACAGAGACGCTGGATAGCGACCCAGCTGTCCGCCTGGTAAAGGAGTTGCTGAGAAGCTGACTCGAACCCTGATCCAGATGCTCCACAGGATGCCCAACAGTTGTGGAAGGAGAAGGGCAAACTGTTCATCTACGAGGGAAAGCTGTGTCAAAGAAGTATCAACTCCCGGGCACATGAACTGGTCTGGTAGGTGGTAGTCCCAAGGTGGGATGTGCCAATGGTCTTAGAAGCGTACCACGATGGAGCAGGACTCTTCAGGTGGAAGAAGTTGGAAGTCCTGCTAAGTGAGTGATTCTACTGGGTTGGCATGAGCAAAGCAATCGAGAGAGGGTGTTAAGAATGTGGTCAATGTAACCTGAGACGGAAAGACCGAGACAGCCAGAGGGCTCCCCTGCAGAGCATAATCACAAAACAACCACTTGAACTGGTAGCCTTGGACCAAATGAAGCTATCCCCAAGCTGGTCAGGCTATGTCTACGCTCTCACCATAGTAGACTACTACTCCCGATTCCTGGTAGTAGTGCGAGTGAAAGATCAGACGGCTCAGACGGCAGACAAAGCATTTCAACAACACTTTTGTCGCCCGCACGGTTACCCTGAATGAGTGCTTACCGACCAAGGTCCAGCCTTCGAAGCAGAAGTGTTTCAGGAATTCTGTAACTTGTACGACTGCAAGAAAATAAGGACGACGCCGTATCATCCCCAGACCAACGGGTTGTGTGAGAAGATGAACCAGGTAATAATAGACCTGTTGAAGACATTGCCCCTTGAAGAACGTAGCCTGTGACCAGAGAAGTTACCAGATTTGGTAGACCTATATAACTGTACAACTGTACAACTGCTTACCTGATGAGAGCAAGACCTGGTAAGCTACCCATTGACTTAGACATGGGAGTTTTAACACCAGAGACGACATCACCAGATGCGGATTGGGATACCGAGCAGCATCAACAATACCCCAAGGTGCAAGAATGTATTGAGAGAGGTTTGTCCCAGGCAAGACAGAGGCAGGAGAAAACTTACAATCAGCACGCACCTGCAGTTCCCTTATCACCTGGAGAACAGGTACTTAAGAGGAAGAGACGAGTCCATAAATTAGATGACCAGTGGGAGGTTGAGCAATACACTGTCTTACCTTCGAATTACGATAACACCAAAGTGTGCCTCATCAGTAAAGATGGAGGGGAAACTTCAGGGGCAGTCTCAAGAGACCATCTGAAGATATGCCCTGAACAGTTGAAACACAAAGAAGAAGACCAAGACAGCACTCAGCCCACAGAAAAAGTGGAGGAAACGATCTAGACAGTTCTTGGACCATTTTCCCGGTTTTGGACGCAGGTGAAAAGACCAATTGTGGTACCAGTCCTGACCTTTCTCCAAGCGGCCTCACCGGAAGCTGCAGAGGCTCCAGAACATCTGGAAGACCAGTTGGCCCCAGAGACAGATGCTTCATCAGCAGCAGATCTGGAGAATCTACCCTCTACTAGCATTGAACCTGTCATACCCAGGGTGAGTCAAAGAATTCGTAGGAGATTACCCAGCCTACCGGTGTTACCTCAGACTACCCGTAGTGTAGTTCACACTGAGCCCACCACACCAGCGGTAGACACTAGGGACCAGGGTAGGTCAGTGACAACAAACGTACTACGTAGATCAACCCGTAGTCCTAAAGGTCAGCTCTCCCACTGGAGGAACTAAAGTGTAAGAGAATAAAAGTGTATGTTATATAGTTGTAACCATTAAATAATCCTGGATATATATAGTTGTTAAACTTATGGACAATGGGACCACAGGACTAGGTGTGGTCAGGACAATATTGAATATAGTTAATAAGTCGCCTTGAAAATAAACCGCAGGTGTGGCCGAATACCAGGCCCAACGACAGAGTGCCCTGAAGCCACGACCAGGGACGATGCACAAAGTGGGTTGATGCGGTTCCCACCAGCCAAATTTCAGTTATGCGGATTGTGGCGTAAAGTCTAAGCGCCACAGTGACTGCTATAAATTTTTGTTGGTTTTTGACTTTGCAAACTATTTTGTAATGTGAATTGTTATTGTTAATTGTTAATTTTAAAAGGTATCCTCAGTCAATGAGTACTGAGGTTAACTAGGGGAGAATGTGGCACCCCAGGAGTCCGGTTTCCACAGTGGCATTGCCTCTTTCACAAGGGGGTGATGCCATGCCTGGAAGCAAGCAGGGGTCCCCTAATCAGGTATACTAACATGCAGCACTTTCCTGGCTCCAGACTAGCAAGGGGGGCTCCTCCGCTTGACAACTATGATCTGGAGGCGGGATTAGTTAGAGTTAGTGAGAGGAGTTGAAGTCAGGACATCAAGGAGGAAAGACCTGGGGAGTGGAGTTGCTCGGCAGTTCACCCCACAGAGGAGGGCAGAAGAACTGGACCCCGGAGTCCGAGGTTGTGTGGCACTGAAGGCCCAGTAGCAGAAACCGGAGGGCAGGAGACTGCAGGTCTCCTGGCCCCATCAGACTCCTGGAGGTTCAGCAGCACCATAGGGCCCAGCACCGCCACGTGGGAGCGACACTCCAGGAAGGCTCGAGCTGCCTGCCATACGGGTGAGCACAAAGACGTTTCACTAGGGGACGAGGGCCACAGCACAGCTATAAGTAGCTGGGCCAAAGAGATTAGCGCAAAGGGAAGGCCTACAACTTCACCTGGGGAGGTGGATTTCCAACTTGTTCCAGGCCGCGCGGACCTCTACTACCAGCTAGTACCTGTGCCCCGGTCTACCTAAGCACCGCAAGTAAAGATTAGAGGAAACCACCATTAAGTTGAGGACTGGTCATTATCTGTGCCATCCCCTGCACTACACTGCACAGCAACATCTATAACATCGCCACTTCCTGCCCAGGAGCTAAGCTCTGCCTGTGGAGAGCTGAACCAACTCTGCTGCGTCATCATCAGCTCCAGAGGATCTGCACTGCGGCGGCGGCTCCATATAGCCGCATATCACAGGTGGCATCACGAATATATATATATATATATATATATATATATATATATATAAAACTTTAATTCCCCTTTTCTTTATTCTCCTTTTATTGACCGCCCTAGGTCACGGACCAGGTCACCGCCTTTTGACACCCCCAGCACAGACAGGCCCGGCTACTGAGTACCCCACGGCCCAGGGGGCGTGTCATAAACTATTCATGATTTCTTCTTTTACTTGTCCTCCTTTTTCTCCACCATATCAACAGGGACATCATGCGACCCTCGCTTCAAATTTTTAGAGGGCCATCATGCGGCCATTGCTCAAAATGTTTAAAGGGTCATCATGTGGCCCTTGCTCATAATTTTTAGAGGGTAAACAGGCAGCCATCATTCAGAATTTTTAGAGGGTTATCATGCAGCCGTCGCTCATTGTTTTTCGAGGGAAAACAGGAGGCCCCCGTTCATAATTTTTAGAGGGTCATCATGCGGCCCTCGCTTATAATTTTTAGAGGGACATCATGTGACCCTCGCTCTTAATTTCCAAGGTGTGTATGATGCCCTCCTTCATATTTTTTACAGGATGTGTATGAGGCCTACCTCTACAATTCTTTTACATATATATACTATATGATAGCCCCCAGGAGTAAATGTTTTTCAGCTCTTGCACTTAGTGCATAGGCTTTCCAAGTCTAGAAGTCCCACTCCTTAAAAATGGGGAATAAAAATTTATGAGGCCCTCCTCTAATTGTCTTCCAGGGTGTATTGCAGTCCTTACTTCTAATTTTTGGAAGCCCTTGCACTTAGTGCATAGGCATTATGAGTATAGGAGGCCCACTACCTAACAATTTTAACAAAACGTGTATGAGGCCCTCCTTTATGTCTAAAACAGGGTGTATCGGAGTCCCCCTTTCTTCTAATTTTTGGCAGTTCTTGTATTATCCGCATAGGCTTTGTGAGTTTCATAGTTCCTCCTTCATAAATTAAACATGATGTGTCTGACCAAGTCACAAATATCACATGCCCAGATAAGGTAGTAAAATGTTAAAATTACATTTACCGGTGGGTATAGATTTATTTCCCCCTCTACTATGTCATCTACTGTAGTCATAGGCGACAGGGAAATACGGTGAGAGATGGCCCGGCTATCAATGGGTGGAGGAGGTTTTTTTTTCTCTTTTTAATTTTGCTTTATATACAAGTCCTTATGCAGGAAAGAATGTTTTCTAACATTTTTTTCCTGTAAAATCCATTTTGTCTTTCGTTTTGTATGTTTTATTGTCAGTCCATAAAATTGGAGTAATACTCTGACATTATTCCCAGCAGCAACCTGGGAGTCAGAGATGCATCCAGACATCTTCCCCATGCTGTTCCCCTTCCATTTGAGTGCTATTTCCTTCCATTACAGCTCTTTTCTAGCCTCCCCTCCTGTTAGGAAAAATGCTTGAGTTTCCCATTGACTTCCATTATACTCGGTACTCGAGCCCGTCCGAGCATCCGGCCTGCTCAATTTGAGTACCAAGCACTCAAGCATTTTAGTGTTCGATCATCACTAGTTTTAAAATAATTAAAAAAGAAAGCATACTGTACTTACATTCCAGGTCTCTGCTATTACTTCACACTGCTGTGTCCCTTTTTTGTGTCCTGAAGGGTGAAAAGATATTATGTGACTACCGCAGAAAATCAGAGACTATTGATTTACTGCGTTCCATTGCTAGAAAAGACAGTCTGCATGCGTTCATTTCCACCTCGGAAGGAAAATCACCACTGCAGCCAATCAGTGGCCTAGTAGGAACTCTATGAGTTTATTTTATTTTAGGATCAAGATGGGCCAAGTTGTAAAATAAAATAAAATATAGTAGTGGACAATCATGGACTCAGTAGCCATGAGTCTGGACTGCATATTCCTCCCACAATGATCCTCCTTCCTCCCACCATGCCGGGTGCCCGGAGACAACTGATCCCACACTTGGACACAACGAAAAGCTGTTCAATTTTCCATTTATAGATTCGGGCCTCTTGCCCGGTTCACTTGAAGCAGGGCAAGAGGAGATCGCATGTAGCCATGCCCAAATATGTGAGCAGCCAAGGTCAAATGAAGGCGATGCTGGGAAAGTGTCACAAGAGGTGGACGATGATGAGACAGAAAGTCAGGAGAAGGACCAAGGTGCGGAAGTGGAAGACGAGGTGGTGGATGATATAGTAACTGACCCAACCTGTCAGGAAGACATGCAGAGCGAGGACAGCAGCACACAGGGGGAGGGAGGCAAAGCACCCCAACAGGCAGGAAGAAGCAGTGTGCTGGCAGTAAAGAGAAGGCAGGCAACCGTTCCCCGTAACACCAACACAAAGGAAGTTGCCAGTACAACTGTTAGTTCTTCCCGAGTGTGGTTGTTTTTTAAAGACTCTCCCGATAAGCCCAATAAGGCCATTTGCATCACCTGCCAGGCCAGCATCAGCAGGGGTGGCAAAACTATCAGCCTAACCACTACCAGCATAATCAGTTACATGGCAGAAAAGCACCCGACTTTGCGGGCCAAACCCCAGGGTCCAGGAACAGTGTCTGCGGGTAGCACCACTGCTTCTTCCGCTGTTGTGCATGAAAGCCAATCCCCTGTCCACAGTGCATGAAAAGATGCCTCCTGCACTTCACCTGTCGTTGCACACTCTCAAGTAGCAGCATCAGGATGCACGTACACGTCCTTGTCCCAGCGCAGCGTTCAGTTGTCCATACCCTAGTCCTTGGAACGCATTGGCAAATACGCAGCCAATGCCCCACAGGCCACACTACTAAATTCACACATTTCACCACTGCTAGCTCTCGTAAGATTGCCTTTTAGGCTCGTGGAGACGGAAGCATTCTACAACCTGATGGCGGCGGCCGTCCCTCGGTCCCCAGCCGCCACTAATTCTCCCGGTGTGCCGTCCCCGCATTACACAAGCACGAGTCCCAAAACATTAGCCGTGCCCTCAACAACGCAGTTACCGGGAAAGTCCACCTAACCACGGACATGTGGACAAGTGCTTGTGGGCAGGGATGGTACAAGCGGCAACAGGCTGTGTGGAGCACGATGAGGTGGAACAAGGAACCATACAGGGTCATTACACACAGCCCAGCCTCATCTCATCCCAATGTGGATAGGGTGACAATGAGGAAGAGGGGGAAGAACAGGAGCTAGTTTCATGCGCTATAGACGGTACTACCTGCACAACTGTCATACCGTCTGTTCAGCGTGGATGGCCTGAGGACAGAGAGAAGGAGGAAGAGAGCATGGTCACTCGTCCTCTGCGTGAGGACACGGAAGTCTTGCCTGTTAGTAGTCTGGCACGCATGGCTGAGTTTTTGTTACGCTGCCTTTCCCATGAGCCTCGCATTCTCAAAATTTTGGTTGACAGTCATTACTGGTTGGTAACACTTATAGACCCACGCTACAAGGAGAACTTTATATCTCTTATTCCTGAGTAGAGATGAGCGGTGTTCGACTAGAACTGTTCGCCAATCTCAAATTCGAGCTGTTTTGGGCGGTGTTCGAGTTGTTCGACGAACCCGAACGATTTGCAAAAAATTCGGCTGTCCGAGGTTATGTTCGATAACTGTTCGTGCACCAAAAGCGTGTTCTGCATGTCTGGCGCTATTTAGAGCACGAATCATGCAGGGATTGTCTGCCACTCACTGTAATGTCACAGCCTTGGTGGTTGTGGCATTACAGTGATTGCCCAAATCGATGGGAACAGTGCCAACAGTGAAACATGAAAAGCCGGCAATTCAGCAGCGACATACACCGGTGACCGACAATTTAGAACCGAAAGAATAGAGCTTCACACATAGATTAGATAGATAGCAACATGTCAGTCACATATATACGAACTACAGTGACAGTGTTGCTTACTGTACTTGTCATTTAGTGTAAAGGATTTATTAAAAAAAATATTAGTGTTTTCATGCACCGTCTCTTTAAAAAAGCCGGCCGGCAATTCAGCTGCGGTACCCGACAATTTATAATAGAAAGAATAGAGAATCACACATAGATTAAATAGATAGAAACATGTCAGTCACATATATATGAAGTACAGTGACAGTGTTGATTACTGTACTTGTCATTTAGTGTAAAGGATTTATTAAAAAAAAATAATAGTGTTTTCATGCACTGTCTCTTTAAAAAAGCCGGCCGGCAATTCAGCAGCGGTACCCGACAATTTAGAATAGAAGGAATAGAGAATCACACATAGATTAGATAGATAGAAACATGTCAGTCACATATATATGAAGTACAGTGACAGTGTTGCTTAATGTACTTGTCATTTAGTGTAAAGGATTTATTAAAAAAAAATAATAGTGTTTTCATGCACTGTCTCTTTAAAAAAGCCGGCCGGCAATTCAGCATCTGTACCCGACAATTTAGAATAGAAGGAATAGAGAATCACACATAGATTAGATAGATAGAAACATGTCAGTAACACATATATGAAGTACAGTGACAGTGTTGATTACTGTACTTGTCATTTAGTGTAAAGGATTTATTAAAAAAAATAATAATGTTTTCATGCACTGTCTCTTTAAAAAAGCCGGCCGGCAATTCAGCATCTGTACCCGACAATTTAGAATAGAAGGAATAGAGCTTCACACATAGATTAGATAGATAGAAACATGTCAGTCACATATATATGAAGTACAGTGACAGTGTTGATTACTGTACTTGTCATTTAGTGTTAAAATAAAGGATTTATTTAAAAAAAAATTGGCGTGGGGTTCCCCGTAATTTTAGGCTCTAGCGGAGGTTAAGCAGACAGCTGGGGCAGATGTTTGAAGCCTGGGAAGGGGGTAATACCCACGGAGCTTCCCAGGCTACTAATATCAGCCCCCAGCTGAATACCTAGCCTTTACTAGCTATTAAAATGGGGGACCCCCCCAAAAAAATGACGTGGGGTCCCCCCTATTTTAATAGCTAGCAAAGGCTAGGCAGACAGCTGGGGGCTGATATTAATAGCCCAGGAAGGGTGCCATGAATATTGGCCCCCTACCAGGCTAGAAACACCAGCCGTCAGCCGCCCCAGAAATGGCGCATCCATAGGATGCGCCAATTCTGGCACTTAGCCTCGCTCTTCCCACTGCCCTGTAGCGGTGGCAGTGGGGTAATAGGGCTGGGGTTGATGTCAGCTTATAATGCCAGCTGACATCAAGCCCAGGTTAGTAATGGATAGGCGTCTATAAGACACCCCCATTACTAACCCCATAGTCAAAGTTAAAAGAAAACACAAACACCCAGAATAAAGTCCTTTAATTGAAATAAACACACAATTCTTTATTGTTCTAAATTAAACCATACTTACCACCACGCCCATTCCAGCTGAAGCCAACGATCTCCTGCAATAAAAGAAAAATAATAAACCAACCTCATCCTTACCTTTCCATGGTTCCCACGATGGCTCCAGCTCTGCTACATCGAGATGACAGGCTGGACCGCAGCAGAACGCTGCCATCCAACCTGTCATCCCGCAGACATTGAGAAGCGCAGGCATGCTTGCGCTCCTCAGTGTCTCGCTGTGACAGCATCCAGATGAGCCGACAATGAACTCAGCTCACCTCATGCACGTCACTGACAGCGTGGGAGAATTCTCACGCTGAAGCGCTGAGTGCAGGAGAATTTTCCCACGCTGTCAGTGACGTGCCTGAGGTGCGCCGAGTTCATTGGACATGAACTCGTCTCATCTTTATGCCGTCACAGCCAGACACTGAGGAGCGCAAGCATGCCTGCGCTTCTCAGTGTCTGCGGGATGACAGGCTGAATGGCAGCGTTCTGCTGCGGTCCAGCCTGTCATCTCGATGTAGCAGAGCTGAAGCTGTCGTGGGAACCATGGAAAGGTAAGGATGAGGTTGGTTTATTATTTTTCTTTTATTGCAGGAGATCGTTGGCTTCAGCTGGAATGGGTGTGATGGTAAGTATGGTTTAATTTAGAACAATAAAGAATTGTGTCTTTATTTCAATTAAAGGACTTTATTCTGGGTGTTGTGTTTTTTTTAAATACTTTACTAGAAATTCATGGCGGTCATGTCTAATACTGGCGTGACCCCATGAATTTTGGGCTTGGGGCCAGCTGATAATACCAAGCTGGCCCTAACCCCTTTATTACCCAGTGAGCCACCGCACCAGGGCCCTGGATGAGTTGGGTACAGCGCCAGAAGATGGCGCTTCTATGAACGCGCCATTTTCCGGGGTGGCTGCGGACTGCAATTTGCAGCGGGAGGGGGGCCCAGAAAGCTTGGGCCTCCCTGCGCTGCAGATTCCAGCCCCCAGCTGCCTAGTTGTACCTGGCTGGACACAAAAATAGTGCGAAGCCCCACTTTTTTTTTTTTTAATTATTTCATGAAATTCATGAAATAATTAAGAAAAAAAGGGCTTCCCTATATTGTTGTGTCCGGCCAGGTACAAATAGGCAGCTCGTGGTTGGGGGGCAGCCCGTTCCTGCCTGCTGTACCTGGCTGGACCCAAATATAGTGCGAAGCCCCACGTCAATTTTTTTTTAAATTATTTCATGAAACTAGATGGTGGCCCGATTCTAACGCATCGGGCATTCTAGAATATGTATGCGGCAGACCCGGCGCAATCAGCAGAGCGGTGTTTAAATTTGGCGACTATATCGCTGATTGGTCACGGCCGGCGGTCGCGACTAATCAGGAGAGCGGGGTTTAAATTTTGCGCCAATAATGCTGATTGGTCGCGGTCGCGACCAATCAGCAAAGCGGTGTTTAAATTTTGCACCAATAATGCTGATTGGTTGCGGTCGCGACCAATCAGCAAAGCGGTGTTTAAATTTGGCGGCAACAATGTTGATTAGTCGTGGCCGGCGGTCGCGACCAATCAGCAGAGCGGGGTTTAAATTTGGCGCCAATAATGCTGATTGGTCGCAATCGCCGGCCGCGACCAATCAGCAGAGCGGTGTTTAAATTTGGCGCCAAAATCGCTGAATGGTCGCGGCAACCGTGACCAATCAGCAGAGCGGGGTTTAAATTTGGCGCCAATACTGCTGATTGGTCGCGGCCGGCAACCGTGACCAATCAGCCGAGCAGGGTTTAAATTTGGCGCCAATACTGCTGATTGGTCGCGGACGGCGACAGCGATCAATTAGCAGAGCGGTGTTTAAATTTGGCGCCAATAATGCTAATTAGTCACAGCCGGCATCCGCGACCAATTAGCAGAGCGGGGTTTAAATTTGGCGCCAATCTCGCTGATTGGTCGCGGCTGGAGTCCGCGACCAATCAGCAGAGCGTTGTTTAAATTTGGCGCCAATCACACTGATTGGACGCGTCTGGCGTCCGCGATCAATCAGCAGAGCGTTGTTTAAATTTGGCGCCAAGCTGGCTGATTGGTCGCGGCCGCTATTTAAATGTGGCGCCCAAATCTGTGATTGGTCGCGGGCAGCGTCCGCGACCAATCAGCAGAGCGGTGTTTAACTTTAGCGCCAAAATCACTGATTGGTCGCGTGCGGAGAGCGCGACCAATCAGTGAATGGTATTGGTGAGGACCGGGGAGCGCCGCTGCTTGGTCGGATACTTCCGCTGCGAGAAGCCGGGAGATGAGCGACTGCTCGCAGCAGAAGTATCCCGACCCGCAGCGCCGCTCCCCGGTCCTCCCTTGACATCCTAGCCGCTGATGTCCCCACAGTATCCACATGGTGTTACAAAGATCCGGACATTTGTGTTAAAAATCGCTGATTGGTCGCAGGCGCTGCCCGCGACCAATCACCGATTTGGGCGCCAAATTTAAATATCGGCCGCGACCAATCACCGATCTTGGCTCCACATTTAAACACCGCTGTGCTGATTGGTCGCCGACCCTGGGCGCGACCAATCACCGATTTTGGCGCCACATTTAAATAGCGTCCGCGACCAATCAGTACAGCGGTGTTTAAATGTGGAGCCAAGATGGGTGATTGGTCGCGGCCGATATTTAAATTTGGCGCCCAAATCGGTGATTGGTCGCGGGCAGCGCCAGCGACCAATCAGCGATTTTTAACACAAATGTCCGGACCTTTGTAACACCATGCGGGTACTGTGGGGACATCAGCGGCTAGGGTGTGAAGGGAGGACCGGGGAGCGGCGCTGACATCCAATTGGTCGCGGCCGATATTTAAATGTGGCGCCCAAATCGGTGATTGGTCGCGGTCTTGGCGCGCGACCAATCACTGATCTTGCCGCCAAAGTTAAACACTACGGTGCTTATTGGTCGCGGACGCTGCCCGCCACCAATCACCGATTTGTGCGCCAAATTTAAATATCAGCCTCATGCACGTCACTGACAGCGTGGGAAAATTCTCCTGCACTCAGCGCTTCAGCGTGAGAATTCTCCCACGCTGTCAGTGACGTGCATGAGGTGAGCTGAGTTCATTGGACATGACCTCACCTCATGCACGTCACTGACAGCGTGGGAAAATTCTCACTCTGAAGCGCTGAGTGCAGGAGAATTCTCCCACGCTGTCAGTGACGTGCATGAGGTGAGCCGAGTTCATTGTCGGCTCATCTGGATGCCGTCACAGAGAGACACTGAGGAGCGCAAGCATGCCTGCGCTTCTCAGTGTCTGCGGGATGACAGGCTGGATGGCAGCGTTCTGCTGCAGTCCAGCCTGTCATCTCAATGTAGCAGAGCTGAAGCTGTCCTGGGAACCATGGAAAGGTAAGGATGAGGTTGCTTTATTATTTTTCTTTTATTGCAGGAGATCGTTGGCTTCACCTGGAATGGGCGTGATGGTAAGTATGGTTTAATTTAGAACAATAAAGAATTGTGTGTTTATTTCAATTAAAGGACTTTATTCTTGGTGTTGTGTTTTCTTTTAACTTTGACTATGGGGTTAGTAATGGGGGTGTCTTATAGACGCCTCTCCATTACTAACCTGGGCTTGATGTCAGCTGGCATTATAAGCTGACATCAACCCCAACCCTATTACCCCACTGCCACCGCTACAGGGCAGTGGGAAGAGCGAGGCTAAGTTCCAGAATTGGCGCATCCTATGGATGCGCCATTTCTGGGGCGGCTGACGGCTGGTGTTTCTAGCCTGGGAGGGGGCCAATATTCATGGCACCCTTCCTGGGCTATTACTATCAGTCCCCAGCTGTCTGCCTAGCCTTTGCTAGCTATTAAATTAGGGGGGATCCCACGTCATTTTTTGGGGGGGGTCCCCCATTTTAATAGCTAGTAAAGGCTAGGTATTCACCTGGGGGCTCATATTAGTAGCCTGGGAAGCTCCATGGGTATTACCCCCTTCCCAGGCTTCAAACATCTGCCCCAGCCGTCTGCTTAACCTCCGCTAGAGCCTAAAATCACGGGGAACCCCACGCCAATTTTTTTTTTAATAAATCCTTTATTTTAATACTAAATGACAAGTACAGTAATCAACAGTGTCGCTGTACTTCATATGTATGTGATTGGCATGATTATATCTATCTATGTGTGAAGCTCTATTCTTTCTATTCTAAATTGTCGGGTACAGATGCTGAATTGCCGGCCGGCTTTTTTAAAGAGACGGTGCACGAAAACACTATTTTTTTTAATAAATCCTTTACACTAAATGACAAGTACAGTAAGCAACACTGTCACTGTACTTCTTATATATGTGACTGACATGTTTCTATCTATCCAATCTATGTGTGAAGTTCTATTCTTTCTGTTCTAAATTGTCGGGTACCGCTGCTGAATTGCCGGCCGGCTTTTTTAAAGAGACGGTGCACGAAAACACTATTTTTTTTAATAAATCCTTTACACTAAATGACAAGTACAGTAAGCAACACTGTCACTGTACTTCTTATATATGTGACTGACATGTTTCTATCTATCTAATCTATGTGTGATGCTCTATTCCTTCTTGTCTAAATTGTCGGGTACCGGTGTATGCCGCTGCTGAATTGCCGGCCGGCTTTTTTAAAGAGAGCGTCTTCTGAGCAGTTTGTCAGCTTTTGGACACCTTTGAATGTGTTTTCTATGTGTTTCTATGTGCTTTTGTTTGCCTGCCATTGGTTTTAACGGTGTTCGACGGTGTTCTAAGGTGTTCGACGAACAGTTCGACGAACAGTTCCTCGAACATCCCGGTGTTCGACGAACCGAACCGAACCCGAACACTACGGGGGTGGCTCAACACTATTCCTGAGGCGGACAGGTCTACAAATATTGGGCAGTACCAGAAGGCCCTTGTTGCGGAACTATTAAAAAAATTCCCATCTGAAAACGCTGGCAGCAGAGGTCACAGTTCGTTGGTCAACCAAGGAGAACAGGCGAGAGAGACACAACTTCAATCCCTCAGAGACAGAGAAACACTGTCAAAGTTCTGGGAGAATTTTCTCAGCCCCTCCCATCGCACAAGCCCTGAGGTGCGGGGTACTCTCACAAGGAGTGCAAAGTTTGGGGAGATGTTGAGGTAGTACCTTGCCGACCATACCAACGTTCTGTGTGATTCCTCTGTGCCTTATAATTATTGGGTATCCATGCTGGATATGTGGAATGAACTGACTCTATACGCCTTGGAGGTCCTGGCCTGCCCTGCCGCTAGTGTTTTATCACAGTGGGTTTTTAGTGCCGCTGGTGGAATTATAACTGATAAGCGCATCCGCCTGTCAACTGAAAATGCTGACAGGCTGACTCTTATAAAAATGAACAAGGCCTGGATTGGGCCAGACTTCTCAACACCACCGAATGATAGCAGCGTAACATAAACTCAAATCCAGTGTCTTTATTTGGGAGGTGTATTCCCATGCACCTCTTCAAACCCATACATGGTGTATATGCTTCCTGATTTTGGCTATTTGCTCTTGTCCTCCTCCTTCTCCTCATCCTCATCCTCCACCACCATATCACCATGGTGACCATGGTCCGTGATGCAACACCAACATAATTTTTTTAAATGGTGTTTATGATGCTCGTAAAAATATTTTTTATACAGTATGTTCATGTATGTATTCATGTAAATGTTTGTCAGCCCATACACTTAGTGCATGGGCATTACAAGTATTGGAGACCCGCTCCTTTCTAATGGGAACATTTTTTTTAAGAGGCCCTCCTCCACGTCTCTACCAAGGAACATTGGAGTGCCTCCCAATTTTTGGCGACCCTTGCATTCACTACATAGACCAACACTATGGGAGACCCAGTTCCTAGTAATGGGAACATTTTTTCATGAGGCCCTCTACGTCTCTTCCAAGGGGCATTGGAGTGTCTCCAAATTTTTGGCAACCCTTGCATTGACTGCATAGGCAAACACAATGGGAAACCCACTTCCTAATAATGGAAACTTTGTTTTCAGGAGGTCTTCTGACCGCCACATCTCTTCCAATGGGCATTGGAGTGCCTCCAAATTTTTGGAAACCCTTGCATTCACTGCATAGGCAAACACAATGGGAGACTCACTTCCTAATAATGGGAAAATTGTTTTCAGGAGGCCCTCCTCTAAGTCCCTTCAAAGGAGTATTGCGGTGCGTCCAAATTTTCAAAGTGTTATTGGGGTGCGTCCAAATTTTGGGCAGCCCTGCCACTCACTACATACACAATAACAGTATAAGAGACCCACTCTTTAGTAATGGGAACAATAAAACATAGCCGGCTGATGGCTCTCTAAGAATAGTGAGGGCCGACTGCTGTCCCTTCAAGAATAGTAAAGGTCGCCTGATGGCCCTATAAAAATAGGCTTTATGATATTCAGAGTCCCTCCTTCATAAATGAAACACGATGTGTTTGATGATATCTCACACGCCACATGGCCAGATAAGGTTGTAAAATGTTAAAATGGCATTTACTGGTGAATTCATTTGTCACGGTTGAAAGCAATGCAAAAGTGCAAAAACGCTACGTGTGAACATAGCCAAAGGTGTGGAGGAGTATTTTTGTTTTTGGTTATTTATTTTGCTTTATATACAAGAAATTACCCTGGAAAGGATGTTCCTTAACATATATCCCAGGAAAATCCATTTTGGTTTCGTTTTTTGTATGTTTTATTGTGAGTCCGTAAAAGTGGCGTGATACCTCTGACAATGTTGTTGACAGAAGTGACCTGGGAGTGAGAAATGCCCCATGATTTTCCCATGTCATTTGAGCACTGTTTCCATCGATTTGGGCAATTTTTATGCCCTCTGCAGACGGCCGGGGGAGCCGCCTGAAAAATGCTCGAGTTTCCCCTTTGACTTACATTGGACTTGTTGCTCGGGTCGAGCACCCAAGCATTCCAATATGCCTGACCTGAGCATCGAGCACCAGAGCATTTTAGTGCTCGCCCATCACTAATGATAACTACTAGATCCCAGCAGTCCATTCATTCTTTATGGAATTGTTGGAGAACACTATACCCACCTACAGGTGCTTCTCACTAAATTAGAATATCATCAAAAAGTTAATTTATTTCAGTTCTTTAAAAAGTGAAACTCATATTATATAGAGTCATTACAAACAGTGATCTATTTCAAGTGTTTATTTCTGTTAATGTTGATGATTATGGCTTACAGCTAATGAAAACACAAAACTCATTATCTCAGTAAATTGGAATACTTTATAACAACAGCTTGAAAAATGTTTTTAAAATCTGAAATGTTGGCCTACTGAAATGTATGTTCAGTAAATGCAGTCAATACTTGGCCGGGGCTCCTTTTGCATCAATTGCTGCATCAATGCGGCGTGGCATGGAGGCGATCAGCCTATGGCACTGCTGATGTGTTATGGAAGCTCAGGTTGTTTTGATAGCAGCCTTCAGCTCGTCTGCATTGTTGGGTCTGGTGTCTTTCATCTTCCTCTTGACAATACCCCATAGATTCTCTATAAGGTTAAGCTCAGGTGAGTTTGCTGGCCAATCAAGCACAGTGATAGTGTTGTTTTTAAACCAGGTATTGATACTTTTGGCAGTGTGGACAGGTGCCAAGTCCTGGTGGAGAATGAAATCTCCATCTCCAAAAAGTTTGTCAGCAGAGGGAAGCATGAAGTGCTCTAAAATTTCCTGGTAGACGGCTGCGCTGACTTTGGTCTTGATAAAACACAGTGGACCTACACCAGCAGATGACATGGCTCCCCGAACCATCACTGATTGTGGAAACTTCACACTAGACCTCAAGCAGCTTGGATTGTGTTCCTCTCCACTCTTCCTCCAGACTCTGGGACCTTGATTTCCAAATAAAATGCAAAATTTACTTTCATCTGAAAACATCATCTTGGACCACTGATCAACAGTCCACATCTTTTTCTCCTTGGCCCAGGTAAGAAGCTTCTGGCGTTGTATATTGGCCAGAAGTGGCTTGACACAAGGAATGTGACACTTGTAGCCCATGTCCTGGATATGTCTGTGTGTGGTGGCTCTTGAAGTAATGACTCCAGCAGCAGTCCACTCCTTGTGAATCTCACTCAAATTTTTGAATGGCCTTTTCTTAACAATCCTTTCAAGGCTGCGGTTATCCCGGTTGCTTGTGCACCTTTTTCTTCCACACTTTTTCCTTTCACTCAACTTTGAATTAATATGTTTGGATACAGCACTATGTGAACAGCCAGCTTCTTTAGCAATGACCTTTTGTGGCTTACCCTCCTTGTGAAGTGTGTCAATGACTGCCTTCTGGACATCTGTCAAGTCAGCAGTCTTCCCCATGATTTTGGAGCCTACTGAAACAGACTAAGGGACCTTTTTAAACGCTTAGGAAGCCTTTGCAGGTGTTTTTGTTACTTATTCTAATTTACTGAGATAATGAGTTTTGTGTTTTCATTGGCTGTAAGCCATAATCATCAACATTAACAGAAATAAACACTTGAAATAGATCACTCTGTTTGTAATGACTCCATACATATGAGTTTCACTTTATGTATTGAAGAACTGAAATAAATTAACTTTTTGATGATATTCTAATTTAGTGAGAAGCACCAGTATGTCTAGCAGCCTCAGTCAGCTAAACATACAAGTATATCTTCTCCTTTATTCCTCTCCACTCAGTGTCCTGTCAGGTTGACTGAGATGGATGTTCATTCTCAGTCAGCTAAACATAGGTGTTTATTTTCTCCTTTAGTTCTCTCTACTCAGTGTCCTGTCTGGTTGACTGAACAGAGGAATGTGTGTTCAGGATGCCTGACCGGATGCTGCTTTGACGTGACCTGTCTCAACCAAATGTTGCTCATGTTGTCCTCATACTACATGTCCTCTGAAATCTAGGATGGGTTGTGATTGATGGCAGCTGCCATCTTTATAATCCTGTCAGAGTGCACTAGATAAAGCATATATTCTTGCCAAATAAAGATATTTAGAAAAATGCTTAATATTTAAATGTGTATTTTTTTATTATATTTCTTGAAAAACCCCTTTAATGATGTATCAAATATGCTTAGATTTAGAGTAAAATATGTTAAGGAAACTGAAATCTGTATTTAAAGATGAATATATACATTTAAATGGATAAGCCCACCAACAATATTTAAGAATTTATCACCTATTTACAAGATTGTTGATGAATATATAATTGGTGGGGGTCTGACCACTGGGACCTCCATCATTCAGAAAGGGGTTCCCATGCCTACTGTGTGAATGGAGCAGTAGTTCTGATGCATGAGCACTGCTTCAGTAATGGTCCAGTGTCACAGCATGGAGGCACCATGAGGACAGTTGTCCAGCCACTAAAGTTTATGGAAGCACAATATTTCACACACTCCCCCTGTCATCACCCTCACTGTCAAATGATTGGCCCCTGCAAGCGCCATTTCTTCTTGGTGTGGTGCAATGAGTGCCTGCCCAGCACTGACTATGTAGAGCGCAGCAGCTGAGAAGAGTTTGTCATGGTTTGATGCGCTCTGCATAGGCAGTAGCCAAAATGACAATGCTCAGTATAATGAAGTGAGCTTTGTTATGTTAGTGTCACTCCAGGTGTGGGAAAGACTTAGTACAACACAGAGGGAAAAGGGACAGGGATCCCAGGCACTAAGGAAAGGGGGAAGTGGAGACCTCCTAGTCTGGTCTAGCATCACCCGGTCTCCCCTAACATCCCTATATTCCCTCCTCAGCAATCGTTGCATGCGTGCCTCACCCTACTCTCCCTGGCATAAGGCTATGGCTATAGGTGGAAGGAGATGAGTACTAGTCAACCTCCACTAAACTCTATAGACAACAAGGGTCGACTAAACAGGGGAAATGGCTTAGCTTTAGATGAACTCCAAATAAGCACACGGCCTCAAGCTCCAGAGAGGACAAAGTACTGCTCCTGCTAAACTTCACAAGTAGAACTGGATATAGCCGGCGACTCCCTCTCAGACACACCAGGTATATATACACCCAGGCAGAGAGCTAATTAGCAAGAGAGAGGTAGTCGCTCGGTCCTAAAGACAGCCTCTTATCTAAGAGGCTGTCTGCAATGCCAAACGTAGAGATCTCCTGCAACCCACTGCAGGTCGACTGTCTGTCACCTCTGACACACCCGTGACAGTTAGTCACTGCCTATACAGAATGCAGTAGCATATGACAAACTCATCTCACCTGCTGAGGTCTACTTAAAAAGCCACCTATATGACAGAAGATAGGATTTAAGATTAGTCATAGGGATAGGGTCATGGCTAAAGTTAGTCATAGTGCTTGGGACAGGATAATACAATTGTTACATAAATGAATAGATAAATAGAAAGAAAAATAACAACGTATAACATTTTATTTTTTAAATTTTATGACTGATTTCAGAAAAAAAACTGAAAAAAATTAGGAGGTCAAAGTCTTTTTAGTGTTTTCCTTAAATTACAATACATGTTCTTGGGGAATAAAGGATTCAATACTTGTCTGGTGGAATGGATTCAGGGAGAGCTAACAGTTCACTGGCAAAGGGGTCCCAAAATACTTGTATTGGGCTCTGGCAACCCACGTTATGGCACTGCAATGGTCATATGTGTGCACTTTTGTTCCCAAGCGCCCACAACAGTACAAAGGGAACTGAATCCACATTCTGTTGTTCAAAGGGGTCTCTGCAGTCAGCCGATCATATAGTTATCATCTGTTCTGTGTCTAGGTGATAAATGTTATATATGAGATTAACCCTTTAGGGCATTAGGGAATGGAAACTAGTAAAAGTCAGCGCAAATGCTGTTAAGTTATTGTCTTGTTATCATTTTTGGTGACTACCGTGTTGTAGCTTAAAGGGATTGTCTAGTGAAAATAAGTCATCACCTATCCATGGGATAAGTCATGACTAGTGTTGAGCGATACCTTCCGATATCAGGAAATATCGGATCGGATTGGATCGGGCCGATACCCAAAAAGTATCGGATATCGCCGATTCCGATACCGGAAACCAATGCAAGTCAATGGGACACAAATATCGGAATGAAAATAAACCCTTTCTTTCCTTGTAGGTTAATTCTACATGAAGGAAAACAACTAAAAATAATGTAGAATGTATTGGGGGAGGTGGTTGCCCAAATCGATGGGAACAGTGCTCACAGTGAAACATGAAAAGCCGGCAATTCAGCAGCTGCATACACCGGTACCCGACAATTTAGAAAAGAAAGAATAGAGCTTCACACATAGATTAGATAGATAGAAACATGTCAGTCACGTATATATGAAAAAACCAGACAATGTGAACTGAGGTCTAAGATGGCAGACATACAAGAAACAGAGGCATATATATATGAAGTACAGTGACAGTGTTGCTTACTGTACTTTTCATTTAGTGTAAAGGATTTATTTAAAAAAAAATATTAGTGTTTAAATGCACCGTCTCTTTAAAAAAGCCGGCCGGCAATTCAGCAGCGGTACCCGACAATTTATAACAGAATGATAGAGCATCACACATAGATTAGATACATAGAAACATGTCAGTCACATATATAAGAAGTACAGTGACAGTGTTGCTTACTGTACTTGTCATTTAGTGTAAAGGATTTATTTAAAAAAATATTAGTGTTTTCATCCACCGTCTCTTTAAAAAAGCCGGCTGGCAATTCAGCAGTGGCATACACCGGTACCCGACAATTTACAACAGAAATAATAGAGCATCACACATAGATTAGATAGATAGAAACATGTCAGTCACATATATAATAAGTACAGTGATAGTGTTGGTTACTGTACTTGTCATTTAGTGTTAAAATAAAGGATTTATTAAAAAAAAAATTGGCGTGGGGTTCCCCGTAATTTTAGTCTCTAGCGGAGGTTAAGCAGACAGCTGGGGCAGATGTTTGAAGCCTGGGAAGAGGGTAATACCCACGGAGCGTCCCAGGCTACTAATATCAGCCCCCAGCTGAATACCTAGCCTTTACAAGCTATTAAAATGGGGGACTCTCCCAAAAAAATGACGTGGGGTCCCCCCTATTTTAATAGCCAGCAAAGGCTAGGCAGACAGCTGGGGGCTGATATTAATAGTCCAGGAAGGGTGCCATGAATATTTGCCCCCTCCCAGGCTAGAAACACCAGCCGTCAGCCGCCCCAGAAATGGCGCATCCATAGGATGCGCCAATTCTGGCACTTAGCCTCGCTCTTCCCACTGCCCTGTAGCCGTGGTAGTGGGGTAATAGGGTTGGGGTTGATGCTAGCTTATAATGCCAGCTGACATCAAGCCCAGGTTAGTAATGGAGAGGCGTCTATAAGACACCCCTATTACTAACCCCATAGTCAAAGTTAAAAAAAAAACCACAAACACCCAGAATAAAGTCCTTTAATTGAAATAAACACACAATTCTTTATTGTTCTAAATTAAACCATACTTACCATCACGCCCATTCCAGCTGAAGCCAACGATCTCCTGCAATAAAAGAAAAATAATAAAGCAACATCATCCTTACCTTTCCATGGTTCCGAGGACAGCTCCAGCTCTGCTACATCGAGATGACAGGCTGGACCGCAGGAGAAAGCTGCCATCCAGCCTGTCATCCCGCAGACACTGAGAAGCGCAGGCATGCTTGCGCTCCTCAGTGTCTGGCAGTGACGGCATCCTGATGAGCCGACAATGAACTCAGCTCACCTCATGCACGTCACTGACAGCGTGGGAGAATTCTCCTGCGCATGCGGTGAGCGTGAGAGACTCGGCTCATCGGGATGCCGTCACAGCCTGACACTGAGGAGCGCAAGCATGCCTGCGCTCCAGCCTGTCATCTCGATGTAGCAGAGCTGAAGCTGTCCTGGGAACCATCGAAAGGTAAGGATGATGTTGCTTTATTATTTTTCTTTTATTGCAGGAGATCGTTGGCTTCAGCTGGAATGGGCGTGATGGTAAGTATGGTTTAATTTAGAACAATAAAGAATTGTGTCTTTATTTCAATGAAAGGACTTTATTCTGGGTGTTTGTGTTTTTTTTTTTAAATACTTTGCTAGAAATTCATGGCGGTCATGTCTAATATTGGCGTGACCCCATGAATTTCGGGCTTAGGGCCAGCTGATAATGCCAAGCTGGCCCTAACCCCTTTATTACCCAGTGAGCCACCGCACCAGGGCCCTGGATGAGTTGGGTAGAGCGCCAGAAGATGGCGCTTCTATGAACGCGCCATTTTCCGGGGAGTCTGCGGACGGCAATTTGCAGCGGGTAGGGCTCAGGAAGCTTGGGCCTCCCTGCGCTGCAGATTCCAGTCCCCAGCTGCCTAGTTGTACCTGGCTGGACACAAAAATAGGGCGAAGCCCCACGTATTTTTTTTTTAAATTATTTCATGAAATTCATGAAATAATTAAGAAAAAAAGGGCTTCCCTATATTGTTGTGTCTGTCCAGGTACAAATAGGCAGCTTTAAATTATAAATAATTTAAAAAAAATTAACGTGGGGCTTCGCACTATATTTGTGTACAGCCAGGTGCAGCAGGCAGGAACGGGCTGCCCCCAACCACCAGCTACCTATTTGTACCTGGCCGGACACAACAATATAGGGAAGCCCTTTTTTTCTTAATTATTTCATGAATTTCATGATATAATTTAAAAAAAAAATACGTGGGGCTTCGCCCTATTTTTGTGTCCAGACATGTACAACTAGGCAGCTGGGGGCTGGAATCTGCAGCGCAGGGAGGCCCAAGCTTTCCGCCCCCCCCCCCCGCTGCAAATTGCATTCAGCAGCCACCCCGGAAAATGGCGCGTTCATAGAAGTGCCATCTTATGGCTCTGTACCCAACTCATCCAGGGCCCTGGTGCGGTGGCTCACTGGGCAATAAAGAGGTGAGGGCCAGCTTGGTATTATCAGCTGAGCCTAAGCCCGAAATTCATGGGGTCACGCCAATATTAGACATGACCGCCATAAATTTCTAGTAAAGTATTTAAAAAAAACACAACACCCAGAATAAAGTCCTTTAATTGAAATAAAGACACAATTCTTTATTGTTCTAAATTAAACCATACTTACCATCACGCCCATTCCTGCTGAAGCCAACGATCTCCTGCAATAAAAGAAAAATAATAAACCAACATCATCCTTACCTTTCGATGGTTCCCAGGACAGCTCCAGCTCTGCTACATCGAGATGACAGGCTGGATCGCAGCAGAAAGCTGCCATCCAGCCTGTCATCCCGCAGACACTGAGAAGCGCAGGCATGCTTGCGCTCCTCAGTGTCAGGCTGTGACGGCATCCAGATGAGCCAAGTTTCTCACGCTCACACAAGGAGAATTCTCCCACGCTGTCAGTGACGTGCATGAGATGAGCTGAGTTCATTGTCGGCTCATCGGGATGCTGTCACAGCCTGACACTGAGGAGCGCAAGCATGCCTGCGCTTCTCAGTGTCTGCGGGATAACAGGCTGGATGGCAGCTTTCTGCTGCGATCCAGCGTGTCATGTGAATGTAGCAGAGCTGGAGCTGTCCTGGGAACCATGGAAAGGTAAGGATGATGTTGCTTTATTATTTTACTTTTATTGCAGGAGATCGTTGGCTTCAGCAGGAATGGGCGTGATGGTAAGTATGGTTTAATTTAGAACAATAAAGAATTGTGTCTTTATTTCAATTAAAGGACTTTATTCTGGGTGTTGTGTTTTTTTTAAATACTTTACTAGAAATTCATGGCGGTCATCTCTAATATTGGCGTGACCCCATGAATTCCGGGCTGAGGGCCAGCGGATAATACAAAGTTGGCCCTAACCCCTTTATTACCCAGTGAGCCACCGCACTAGGGCACTGGATGAGCTGGATACAGCGCCAGAAGATGGCGCTTCTATGAACGCAACATTTTCTGGGGTGGCTGCGGACTGTAGTTCGCAGCAGGGGGGGCCCACAAAGCTAGGGCTACCCTGTGCTGTGGATTCCAGCCCCCAGCTGCTAAGTTGTACCTGGCTGGACACAAAAATAGGGCGAAGCCCCACGTATTTTTTTTTTTTAAACTTATTTCATGAAATTCATGAAATAATAAAAAAAAAGGGCTTCCCTATATTGTTGTGTCCGGCCCGGTACAAATAGGCAGCTGGGAGTTGGGGGCAGCCCGTTCCTGGATTCTGTACCTGGCTGGCATACAAAAATATGGCAAAGCCCACATCAAAATTTTTGGGAAAAATTAATTAAAAAATAAATAATAATTTAGGGACTGCATCTTTATTAACCCCTCAAGTGTCATTTAGTGTTAAAATAAAGAATTTATTTAAAAAAAAATTGGCGTGGGATCCCCCATAATTTTAGTCTCTAGCGGAGGTTAAGCAGACAGCTGGGGCAGATGTTTGAAGCCTGGGAAGGGGATAATACCCACGGAGCTTCCCAGGCTACTAATATCAGCCCCCAGCTGAATACCTAGCCTTTACTAGCTATTAAAATGGGAGACCCACCCAAAAAAATGACGTGGGGTCCCCCCTATTTTAATAGCTAGCAAAGGCTAGGCAGACAGCTGGGGGCTGATATTAATAGCCCAGGAAGGGTGCCATGAATTTTGGCCCCCTCCCAGGCTAGAAACACCAGCCGTCAGCCGCCCCAGAAGTGGCGCATCCATAGGATGCGCCAATTCTGGCACTTAGCCTCGCTCTTCCACGCTGCCCTGGTGCGGTGGCAGGGGGTAATAGGGTTGGGGTTCATGTCAGCGCCAGCTGCCATGAAGCCCAGGTTAGTAATGATGGGCGTCTATAAGACACCCCTATTGCTAACCTACAAAGTGTTAAAAAGAAAAAACACACACTACACCAAGAAAAAAATAATTTATTTGAAATAAAACACACCATTTTATTTAATTCTTAGTTTACTAAAAAAAAATAATGACCTGTCCACGTTCCTGCGCTGATCTACCATGCACAGCTGTCACATCTGGAGATGGTGACAGCTGTGCATGGCTGCTGTAAGCTCACGCTGCCGGGAACACGTCCGCTCCCGGCAGCGGGAGGCACTGACTGAGGTCACCGGAGTGCATTCAGTCAGCGCAGCTCCGGAGACCTCCTTTACGGCACTGCTGTACCGTGGGAATTTCTCACGGTACAGCAGAGCCGTAAAGGAGCTAACCGGAGCAGTGCTGCCTGAACTCCGGCGAACCCACCTATGCAATGACGGGGCTGCTTTACGGCCCTTTCATTCTAGCGGCGGCAGCGGTTCAGAGCGGTCACATTCTATGTGGCTGCTCTAAACTGGAGATCATCGTGGGATACTCGTGGACTACTACGGAGGGGTAAGGATAAGGTTGTGTTTTATTATTTTATATTTTATTACAGGAGATCGATGGCTTCAGGGAATTAGGTGTCTAGGTGAGTATAGGTGTATTTTTTTATTTTTTACTTTATTTTAGGTGGCGATCGGCGGGGACAGGTAATGTATAAACTAATTTATTTTAGGTAACCACTGCCCACCAATGACATGTATTTAAAATTTATTGGGGACACAGTAGGGCAATTTAAATAGCAGGATCAGGCTGATGGGAACTACTGCTCCCATCGAGCTGATCCTGCTGGCACGAGTGGACGGGGGACAGACATAGGCCGATGGGAGTAGTAGTGTCACATCGGCCTATGTCTGCCTGCACACACACATTCCGCACACACATCCCACACACACAACCCGCACACACAACCCGCACACACATCCCGCACACACACATCATGAAGGGCTGATGGTCTGGGAGGTGTGGCTGACCTGTGCAGCCGTGGGAAAGTTCATGTGAGTTCATGCAATGCAGTCAAGCATGAACTCACATGAACCCTCTGAGGGCACCGCGGCGACTTCAAATGAACAGCTGATCAGCATCACCTGATTCCTCAGCTGTTCATTTGAAATAACCGGCGGGAAAGCGCAGCACAGAACGGGAAAGCCGGCGGTGAAGTCTTTTCACTGCCGGCTTCCCCGCCCGGGTCCTTCGCTCCCCGCTCCTTGGTGCTGCGCTCCCCGCCCGGTCCTAACTTACGATCGGGATGGGAGGTGGCGAGGGGAGCGGAGGATCGGGGTGGGAGGCTGCGGGGAAGCAGTATGGGGCTGAGTGATTGTTTAAAAGCCGGCGGGCGGTAAAAAGCCGCCGGCTTTTAAACAATCAGGAGAATTCTCCCACGCTGGGATGGCATTCTGATGACAGGCTGGATCGCAGCTGAGCGCTGCCATCCAGCTTGTCATCCTTCAGAGACACTGCAGAGCGCAGGCATTATGGGAACTTCCGATTCCGGTATCCGATATTGTAAAAATATCGGAACTCAGTATCGGAACTCCGATACCGCGAATATCGGCCGATACCCGATATTACAGTATCGGAATGCTCAACACTAGTCATGACTTGTCGCTCATGGAAGCCCAAACATTAGGACCTGCACCGATTGTAAGTTTGTAACTTTAACTTTTGCATTTGTATTGAGGAGTAATTGTAACTTTTATCCCTGTTACAATGGAGAAGAAGTACACATGACCGCTGCTCCGTTAATTAAATTCCCCATAGAGAGTGAGTGGAGGGGTAGTTGAACATCCAACCTGCTTCTCCATTTTGTAATGGGGATAAAAGTACCCTGTCAGAGATAAAAGTTCCCTGCTCTGCTGATCACTGCGAGGCCCAGGGGTCGGACCCTCACCGATCAGTAAGTTATCACCTGTTCTGTGGATAGATGATAACTTGTTCTCATTAGACAACCCCTTTAATTAGGCCATTGTAGGATGAAATGTAAGCCCAAAGGATCACAACTCTGTAAGACCTATGTCACTTTGTTCAGCCAGAGTCACAATAAACCCTGCAAGCCAAGCTATAAACTCCTACTACGCTGTAATATATTAATGTATTTCTTCCCTCATCCTTCTACCCCAGGTTTTAGAGCTTTCAGAAAATGAATTAATTGAAACATCTTCTTTCAGTCAAGCTGAGTCGGAATATTCTGCGTCAGCCCGGAGTAATACAGTGCCCAGTCCGAATGCCCAGTTCTCAATGTTTCTGCATGACTTCATGTATAATCATCCCACTGTTCAGCTCTTTCCATAACAAGTGTTACTGTACCTTAGATGTAGTGAGCGATTATAACACGCACTGTATGCTTAACCCTTTATTTCACACTTTGCAAGAATCAGTTCTAAAAATGTGTGACTCTGTAGTAGTGTTGAGCCACCCCCGTAGTGTTCGAGTTCGGTTCGGTTCGTCGAACACCCGTGTGTTCGCCGAACTGTTCGTCGAACTGTTCGTCGAACACCTTCGAACACCGTTAAAACCAATGGCAGGCAAACAAAAACACATAGAAACACATAGAAAACACCTTCAAAGGTGTCCAAAAGCTGACAAACTGCTCAGAAGACATAACTAACACATGGAAAAGTGACAAGTACATATAGTCATGCGAAAATAAAAGAGGTGGAGGAGTAAAAGGAGGGGGAGACACAGATATAGGCATGTCATGCCCTTCTAAAATCCAAAAAGTGAGAAGCCGACACGGCCAGTCCGCTCCTGCCCGTGCCACCTCCGTGTCGCGGGGTTTGTGCCAGAGCCTCGGTGAACCCTGACGGCCAGCCCCCCTCTCCCAATACTGGTGCCTGTCCGCTGGTGGGTCGAGCGAGCCCCCCTGTGGTGGAGGCAGCTCTAAGCTTTTTAATTTAAATTGTCTCTCTAATTTGAATGAATACACTTTAAATCCATTTACAAGGATCTATTGGAGGGCAAGTCTCATGCCAGCAGCCGCGGTAATTCCAGCTCCAGTAGCGTCCACTAAAGCTGCTGCAGTTAAAAAGCTTTTATAAGGATCGAGCTCGGCTGTCCACCGCAAGGCATCCTACTGCCAGTCCCAGCCCCTATGCCTTGGGGTGCCTCCTGATGCTCTTCACTAAGTATCCCATGGTCCCGAAGCATTTCCTTTGAAAAAATTAAGTGTCTAAACTACAGGTGGTGTAGCTTGCTTAACAGCCGGGATAATCCGCTGACTAGCAGACACTGCTACTAGGCACAAAGTATTTCCTGGGCTAGATGCAGTTAAAAATTTGTAATTAGATACTCTCGTTGGATGCTGAGAAAGCATTCCATAGAGTCTCCTGGCACGCCATATATGATTCTCTTAAAAAGCTTGGGGTAGGGGTCTAGGGGACCCTTTTATAGCCAAAATCACAGCCCTGTATCGCAATACGTCACCTAGGCTGAAGATAAATGGAACTCTAGCACCCTGAGGGCTCGGTTGCTACAGACGTATTGCACCTCACCCAGAGGTGTGATATCTCACTCTCAGGTAAGGATGGAGTGTGGATCAGGACCCGACACCTGCATGCATTACACCACATTGCCGTGGGGCAGGGCGACCAATATGCCCCTGAGATGGGAACGACAGTCCCTGTCCCTGTCTGGAGTGGGGGGAGGGAACACTGAGGAAGGGGAACCCTGTAGTGCAGGAGCAGGGAGGAAGCAGTTCCTGGGTGCATTGAGAAGGGAGTATAAAAGGTGGGCACCATCTTAGTTCAGTGCAGAGAAGTCTGAGCAGAAGTGGCAGGGAGCAGGGGCTCTGCATGAGCTCTGCTCCGGAGGCGGGGCTAGTAACAGAGGCCCAGGCCTGGAAGAGGGAGAAGGAAGGAAGAGGAGCGGAGAAGGTTCCAGGAACGAGGAATGAAGGGATCCCAGGGTGCGGACGGGCGAGTCGCCACCGCACGCCCGAATCCACCTGCGTGGAGGGGTCAGGCCAAAGGGGGAGACCGGTCCCCGAACTAGTGGAGGCAGGAAACGACCCTCAGCTAGAAACCGGAGGCTCTGACATTTTATGTGGCGCAGCCCCTCGCTACACCCGCTAGGAAGGCACCACATAGGGTCAGGGAAACTGGCGCCAAGTTTACCAAGAGGAGGCCCGAGGCAGCCGGACAGAAGTGTTGGTAAGAAAGGCCAGACAAAGGACACACAAAGGGGGTCCTGTGAAGTGCTCCAAAGTTATCTGGGAGTTGTCTGAGCCCCTCACCTGGTGAGCACAGTACGACGTGGGCAGCCGTTACCTGCAGACGTGGTCTGGATAATAAGAACTGTGAGTAAAGGCCCTGGACTGCATCACTGACTCCGTGTCGTTACTGCTGCTGCCCTTCACCATCACCCCCATCCTCCGCATACACTGCCCTGAGGCTATACTCCTCCCTTGGGGAGTTATGCTACGCTCTGCTGCACCCACAACACCAGCCTCAGCGGTCTGCCCTGTAGTGGCGGTTCACTCTGACCGCAATCCACGGGTGGCGTAGTCGGACATTTAAACATCAAAACCACATAAATAGTTCCGCCACTGGTTTGACCGCCCTGAGCCACGGAACCGGGTCACCGCCACGAAGACTACAACCACCAGCATCCACCAAAAAGGGTCCGGCTCCGGGTGTCCCAAGGCCCAGGGTGTGCGTCAGAACATTTTCATCACCTTTCACAATCACCAATGGGACAAGGCAGGGATGTCCTCTGTCCCCTCTCTTATACATCCTAGTGACCGAGCACCTGCTCTCATCAATTCGCCATAACCCCAATATTAGGTGGATTGAGGTGGGAGGCACCGAGTACAAGTGCTCTCTATTTGCTGATGATGTCCTAGTATATATCACTCAATCACATATATCCATCCCTGCTGTTATGGCTGAAATAGATCACTTTGTTACATGGTAAAATTTTAAAATCAATGCAGCGAAGTCTGAGGCCCTCGATGTCTCCCTCCCCAAATCCATATAGGATTCCATCCAGTCCAACTTTCCCTTTGCCTGGCCCTCACAGGGTATCAAATACTTAGGAATTCCTATTCATAGAGACCTCTCCCATCTATGTTATCTTAATTTTGGGCCCTTTATTGAACAATTCCATACAGACCACGGTTGACAAGTTAGAACTGTAAGATCCACTACGTGAACCACTGGTGTTTTGTGGCAAAGCACATGTACACTGCGTTCCAAATTATTATGCAAAAAGTGTTTAGGAGTGATAAGGGAAGAATTTGTTTGTTTGTCAGTTAAACTCATTGATGGTGATGTGTGTCAGGGCTCTTTATATCACTGTAAGCAATTGCAGACACCTGTGCTAATTAGTTTGGCAGGTGTGTCCAATGAAAGGCAAGACTACTTAAGAAGGCTCTCTCACATTATTAAGCAGCCTACATTTTCTGCCAAAATGGGAAAGAAAAAGGATGTGTCGGCTGCTGAGAAGCAACAAATTGTGGAGTGTTTAGGTCAAGGCATGACTGCAATCAACATTGTGCGATGATCAGGATGAAGTGTCTTGGCAATCAAGAAGTATGTAGCTGATTCACAGTACACACGTGTGCGTGCTGATAAGGGCAAATTGAGGACTCATTCCTACAGGCAATTACGTCAGGTTAAAAGAGCAGCGGCAAGAAAGCCTTGTCATAGCAGCAGACAAGTTTTTGAAGCTGCTGGTGCCTCCAACGTCCCCCGAACAACAAGATGCAGGGTCCTTCAGAGGTTTGCAGCTGTGCATACGCCATCCTGTCGACCTCCTCTATCCACTTCACACAAGCAGAAACGGCTCCAGTGGGCCAAACATTACATGAAGACTGATTTCAAAACTGTTTTGTTCACGGATGAGTGCCATGCAGCGCTCGATGGTCCAGATGGATGGAGTGGAGGATGGCTGGTTGATGGACACCCCACGCAAACACGGCTACAGCGCCAACAAGGAGGAGGTGGAGTAATGTTTTGGGCTGGAATCATGGGGAGAGAGATTGTCGGCCCCTTTAGGATCCCTGAAGGCGCTAAAGATGAACTCCATAATGTATGTGGATTTTCTCAAACAGCACTTCCTGCCATGGTTCAAGAAGAAGAACCGTGTATTTCACAGCAAGATCATTTTTCTGCATGATAATGCACCATCTCATGCTGCACATAAAACATCTGCATCTCTGGCTGATATGGGCATAAAAGGGGACAAACTTATGGTGTGACCCCCATGCTCCCCTGACCTCTACCCCATTCAGAACCTTTGGAGCATCATTAAAAAGGAGTGTCTATGATGGCGGGAGGCAGTTCACATCTAAGCAACAGCTCTGGGAGGGTATTCTGTCCTCATGCAAAACAATTGAAGCAGAAACCATCCAAAACCTGACAAATTCAATGGACGAGAGAGTTCAGAAGCTCCTTTCGAACAAGGGGTCCTATTTGAAAATGTAACATCACCTACAATAAAGTTTTGAGTTGAAAACTGTTTGATTTCAGTTTCTAACAACCTGCTAATGCTTATAATTTCAAAAATGACCATTTTTTTGGTCTTTATTAAAATGAAAAGGTTGATCGAAAAGTTTGGGGGATCTAAGAGTGTGGCAACCCAGTAGTCATGATTACTTCGAATTCTGACAATATGAGGGTCATGCTGCAGGTAGTGCAGCAAGAAGGCACTTATGTGTCTTGCGCATCTCGGAGCCCCAAAATTATTTTCCGGGCTAGATGCAGCTAAAAATTATTTTTAATTTTAAATCTGGTGGAGCTTATTATAGATGGCCTAATAGGATCAGTGCTGCACACTGCTACAAAGCCCAAATTATTTTCCAGTCAAGATACAGATAAACATGATTAGTAATTTGAAAGCTTAAAACGTTTGGTAGGGTGATTTTAACCAATCATCAAGCTTTTACTCTCCCCAGGATGACACAGGGGTAGAAAAGTCGTTTCGGATCCATGATTTGTTCATCTTTATGAACGTGAGTCTGTCTACATTATCAGTGGAGAGCCGCGTGCGCTTATCTGTCAGCACACCACCAGCAGCGCTGAACACACGTTCAGACAGAACGCTGGCTGCGGGGCATGACAAGATCTCCAAGGCGTAAGTGGCTAGCTCCGGCCATTTATCCAGATTGGAAGCCCAAAAAGAGCAAGGGTCCAGTGACACAGTCGTGGCTTCAATGTTTACTTGGAGATACTCCTGTACCATCGTCTCTAGGCGTTGACTATGTGTCAGACTTCTTGTCTCCTGTGGCCTTGCAAAGGATGGGCTAAAAAAGTGGTGAAATGATTCCGCAAAATTGATGTTACCAGCAGATACTGTGGTTCTGTTACGGTTTGAGTGCTGAACACTTGACGGTCCCACGGTTGGCAAGTTGGAACTGTGAGATTCACTACGTGCACCACTGGTATTTTGTGGAAAAGCACATGTAAGAATCTGCAACAGTCTCTGCTGATACTCCTGCATGCGTGCATCCCTTTCTATGGCAGGAATAATTTCTGCAAATTTACTTTTGTACCGGGGATCTAACAGTGTGGCAACCCAGTAGTCAGGATTATTTCTAATTCTCACAATTCGAGGGTCATGTTGCAGGTAGTGCAGCAAGAAGGCACTCATGTGTGTTGCGCATCCAGGAGCACCAAGTCCCTGTTGTGTTGGTGGCGAGGTAACAATCATGCTTCCTTCCTCTGTCCTCTCCCCCCAACCTCGCACAACAGAAATGTGATCAAGTTCTCCCTCATCTGATGAGTCATCCATCAGTTCGTCCTCCACTTCTTCCTGGGCTCCTGCACCTTCCTCACTAGTTTGGCTGCTACCATGCGCCCTGGTAAAACCATCTCCCCCACCCTCACATGCCTGCCGCCTTGGTGCTGCCGACCGTCTGGACCTTGCAGATGTTAGCCCTTCCGCATACAACTCCTCCTCCTCTACTTCCTCCACCTCCTCTTGTGCCACCACCTGACTCCGAATTCTGTTTAACATGTGCTCCAGCATGTAAATCACCGGAATAGTCATGCTGATAATGGCATCGTCAGCACTAAACATCTTCATCGCCATTTCAAAACTGTGCAGAAGGGTGCATAGGTCCCTGATCTGAGACCACTCCTCCAGCGTGATTTGCCCCACCTCTGGATCTCGTTGGCCCAGGCTATACGTCAGAACGTATTGCACCAGGGCTTGTCGGTGCTGCCACAGTCGCTGCAACATGTGCAGAGTTGAATTCCACCGGGTAGGCACATCGCATTTTAGCCGGTGAAGTGGCAGGCCCAACGACTTCTGTAGAGATGTAAGTCGCTGAGCTGCGGGATGCGAACGGCGGAAGTGAGCACACAGCGACCGTGCCCTCTGCAGAAGGCCATCTAGTCTGGGATAGTGGGCTAAAAATTGCTGGACAACCAGGTTCAACACGTGAGCCATACAAGGCACGTGTGTGACATTGCCCCGGCGAAGGGCCGCACCCAGGTTTGCAGCATTGTCGCACACGGCCTTCCCTGGTTTCAGGTCCAGTGGAGACAACCATTCATGAAATTGGTTCTCCAGAGCTGACCACAACTCCTCAGCTGTGTGACTCACATTTCCCAGACATTTCAAAGTAAAAACCGCCTGATGACGTTGAGCCCTACTGCCAGCATAGTAAGGAGGTGTGCAGGATCCCTTCTGCGCAGTTAGAAAGCTTGTGGCATGACCAGACAGGCTTTGGGTGTAGGTGGAAGACCGAGAGGAGGTTGAGGAGGCAGAAGCAGTGGAGGAACTTTGACATAAAGAGGATTGACGCACAACTCGTGGGGACGGCAAGACTTGGACAGCAGCCCCTTGTCCTGCTGTCACCATAGTTACCCAGTGCCCAGTCAGCGACATGTAACTAGTGTTGAGCCACCCCCGTAGTGTTCGGGTTCGGTTCGATTCGTCGAACACCGGGATGTTCGAGGAACTGTTCGTCGAACTGTTCGTCGAACACCTTAGAACACCGTCGAACACCGTTAAAACCAATGGCAGGCAAACAAAAACACATAGGAACACATAGAAAACACCTTCAGAGGTGTCCAAAAGCTGACAAACTGCTCAGAAGACGCTTTCTTTAAAAAAGCCGGCCGGCAATTCAGCAGCGGCATACACCGGTACCCGACAATTTAGACATGAAGAAATAGAGCATCACACATAGATTAGATAGATAGAAACATGTCAGTCACATATATATGAAGTACAGTGACAGTGTTGCTTACTGTACTTGTCATTTAGTGTAAAGGATTTATTAAAAAATATAATAGTGTTTTCGTGCACCGTCTCTTTAAAAAAGCCGGCCGGCAATTCAGCAGCGGTACCCGACAATTTATAACAGACAGAATAGAGCTTCACACATAGATTAGATAGATAGAAACATGTCAGTCCCATATATATGAAGTACTGTGACAGTGTTGCTTACTGTACTTGTCATTTACTGCAAAGAATTTATTAAAAAAAATAATAGTGTTTTCATGCACCGTCTCTTTAAAAAAGCCGGCTGGCAATTCAGCATCTGTACCCGACAATTTAGAATAGAAGGAATAGAGAATCACACATAGATTAGATAGATAGAAACATGTCAGCCACATATATACGAAGTACAGTGACAGTGTTGCTTACTGTACTTGTCATTTAGTGTAAAGGATTTATTAAAAAATATAATAGTGTTTTCGTGCACCGTCTCTTTAAAAAAGCCGCCGGCAATTCAGCAGTGGTACCCGACAATTTATAACAGACAGAATAGAGCTTCACACATAGATTAGATAGATAGAAACATGTCAGTCACATATATATGAAGTACTGTGACAGTGTTGCTTACTGTACTTGTCATTTACTGCAAAGGATTTATTAAAAAAAATAATAGTGTTTTCATGCACCGTCTCTTTAAAAAAGCCGGCCGGCAATTCAACATCTGTACCCGACAATTTATAACAGACAGAATTGAGCTTCACACATAGATTAGATAGATAGAAACATGTCAGTCACATATATAATAAGTACAGTGACAGTGTTGGTTACTGTACTTGTCATTTAGTATTAAAATAAAGGATTTATTATTAAAAAAAATTGGCGTGGGGTTCCCCGTAATTTTAGTCTCTAGCGGAGGTTAAGCAGACAGCTGGGGCAGATGTTTGAAGCCTGGGAAGGGGGTAATACCCACGGAGCTTCCCAGGCTACTAATATCAGCCCCCAGCTGAATACCTAGCCTTTACTAGCTATTAAAATGGAGGACCCCCCCAAAAAAATGACGTGGGGTCCCCCCTAATTTAATAGCTAGCAAAGGCTAGGCAGACAGCTGGGGGCTGATATTAATAGCCCAGGAAGGGAACCATGAATATTGGCCCCCTCCCAGGCTAGAAACACCAGCCCTCAGCCGCCCCAGAAATGGCGCATCCATAGGATGCGCCAATTCTGGCACTTAGCCTCGCTCTTCCACGCTGCCCTGGTGCGGTGGCAGGGGGTAATAGGGTTGGGGTTGATGTCAGCTTATAATGCCAGCTGACATCAAGCCCAGGTTAGTAATGGAGAGGCGTCTATAAGACACCCCCATTACTAACCCCATAGTCAAAGTTAAAAAAAAAACACAAACACCCAGAATAAAGTCCTTTAATTGAAATAAAGAAACAATTCTTTATTGTTCTAAATTAAACCATACTTACCATCACGCCCATTCCAGCTGAAGCCAACGATCTCCTGCAATAAAAGAAAAATAATAAAGCAACCTCATCCTTACCTTTCCATGGTTCCCAGGACAGCTCCAGCTCTGCTACATCGAGATGACAGGCTGGACCGCAGCAGAACGCTGCCATCCAGCTTGCCATGCCGCACACACTGATAAGCGCAGGCATGCTTGCGCTCCTCAGTGTCTGACTGTGACGGCATCCAGATGAGCCGAAAATGAACTCGGCTCACCTCATGTACGTCACTGACAGCGTGGGAAAATTCTCCTGCACTCAGCGCTTCAGCGTGAGAATTTTCCCACGCTGTCAGTGACGTGCATGAGGTGAGCCGAGTTCATTGGACATGACCTCGGCTCATCTGGATGCCGTCACAGCCAGACACTGAGTAGCGCAAGCATGCCTGCGCTTCTCAGTGTCTGCGGGATGACAGGCTGGATGGCAGCGTTCTGCTGCGGTCCAGCCTGTCATCTCGATGTAGCAGAGCTGAAGCTGTCGTGGGAGCCATGGAAAGGTAAGGATGATGTTGCTTTATTATTTTACTTTTATTGCAGGAGATCATTGGCTTCAGCTGGAATGGGCGTGGCGGTAAGTATGGTTTAATTTAGAACAATAAAGAATTGTGTGTTTATTTCAATTAAAGGACTTTATTCTGGGTGTTGTGTTTTTTTAAATACTTTACTAGAAATTCATGGTGGTCATGTCTAATATTGGCGTGAGCCCATGAATTTCGGGCTTAGGGCCAGCTGATAATGCCAAGCTGGCCTTAACCCCTTTATTACCCAGTGAGCCACCGCACCAGGGCCCTGGATGAGTTGGGTACAGCGCCAGAAGATGGCGCTTCTATGAACGCGCCATTTTCCGGGGCGGCTGCGGACTGCAATTTGCAGCGGGTGGGGCCCAGAAAGCTTGGGCCTCCCTGCGCTGCAGATTCCAGCCCCCAGCTGCCTAGTTGTACCTGGCTGGACACAAAAATAGGGCGAAGCTCCACGTATTTTTTTTTTAAATTCATGAAATTCATGGAATAATTAAGAAAAAAAGGGCTTCCCTATATTGTTGTGTCCGGCTAGGTACAAATAGGCAGCTGGTGGTTGGGAGCAGCCCGTTCCTGCCTGCTGTACCTGACTGGACACAAATATAGGGCGAAGCCCCACATCAATTTTTTTTTCATTATTTCATGAATTTCCTGAAATAATTTAAAAAATATTGACGTGGGGCTTCGCCCTATATTTGTGTCCAGTCAGGTACAGCAGGCAGGAACGGGCTGCCCCCAACCACCAGCTGCCTATTTGTACCTGGCCAGACACAACAATATAGGGAAGCCCTTTTTTAAAAAAATTATTTCATGAAATAATTAAAAAAAAATTGACGTGGGGCTTCGCACTATATTTGTGTCCAGCCAGGTACAGCAGGCAGGGACGGGCTGCCCCCAACCACCAGCTGCCTATTTGTACCTGGTTGGACACAACAATATAGGGAAGCCCTTTTTTTCTTAATTATTCCATGAATTTCATGAAATAATTTAAAAAAAAAATGCGTGGGGCTTCGCCCTATTTTTGTGCCCAGCCAGGTACAACTAGGCAGCTGGGGGCTGGAATCTGCAGCGCAGGGAGGCCCAAGCTTTCTGGACCCCACCCGCTGCATATTGCAGTCCGCAGCCGCCCCAGAAAATGGCGCGTTCATAGAAGCGCCATCTTCTGGCGCTGTACCCAACTCATCCAGGGCCCTGGTGCGGTAGCTCACTGGGTAATAAAGGGGTTAAGGCCAGCTTGGCATTATCAGCTGGCCCTAAGCCCGAAATTCATGGGGTCACGCCAATATTAGACATGACCACCATGAATTTCTAGTAAAGTATTTAAAAAAACACAACACCCAGAATAAAGTCCTTTAATTGAAATAAACACACAATTCTTTATTGTTCTAAATTAAACCATACTTACCGTCACGCCCATTCCAGCTGAAGCCAATGTCTTCTGCAATAAAAGTAAAATAATAAAGCAACCTCATCCTTACCTTTCCATGGTTCCCACGACAGCTTCAGCTCTGCTACATCGAGATGACAGGCTGGACCGCAGCAGAACGCTGCCATCCAGCCTGTCATCCCGCGGACACTCAGAAGCGCAGGCATGCTTGCGCTCCTCAGTGTCTCGCTGTGACGGCATAAAGATGAGACAAGCTCATGTCCAATGAACTCGGCGCACCTCATGCACGTCACTGACAGCGTGGGAGAATTCTCCTGCACTCAGCACTTCAGCGTGAAAATTCTCCCACGCTGTCAGTGACGTACATGAGGTCAGCTGAGTTCATTGGACATGAATGAGCTCACCTCATGCACGTCACTGACAGCGTGGGAAAATTCTCACGCTGAAGCGCTGAGTGCAGGAGAATTTTCCCACGCTGTCAGTGACGTGCATGAGGTGAGCTCATTCATGTCCAATGATCTCAGCTCACCTCATGCACGTCACTGACAGCGTGGGAAAATTCTCCTGCACTCAGCACTACAGCGTGAGAATTCTCCCACGCTGTCAGTGACGTGCATGAGGTGAGCTCATTCATGTCCAATGAACTCAGCTGACCTCATGCACATCACTGACAGCGTGGGAGAATTCTCACGCTGAAGTGCTGAGTGCAGGAGAATTCTCCCACGCTGTCAGTGACGTGCATGAGGTGCGCCGAGTTCATTGGACATGAACTCGTCTCATCTTTATGCCGTCACAGCCAGACACTGCAGAGCGCAAGCATGCCTGCGCTTCTCAGTGTCTGCGGGATGACAGGCTGGATGGCAGCGTTCTGCTGCGGTCCAGCCTGTTATCTCGATGTAGCAGAGCTGAAGCTGTCGTGGGAACCATGGAAAGGTAAGGATGAGGTTGCTTTATTATTTTTCTTTTATTGCAGGAGATCGTTGGCTTCAGCTGGAATGGGCGTGACGGTAAGTATGGTTTAATTTAGAACTATAAAGGAATGTGTCTTTATTTCAATTAAAGGACTTTATTCTGGGTGTTTGTGTTTTCTTTTAACTTTGACTATGGGGTTAGTAATGGGGGTGTCTTATAGACGCCTCTCCATTACTAACCTGGGCTTGATGTCAGCTGGCATTATAAGCTGACATCAACCCCAACCCTATTACCCCCTGCCACCGCACCAGGGCAGCGTGGAAGAGCGAGGCTAAGTGCCAGAATTGGCGCATCCTATGGATGCGCCATTTCTGGGGCGGCTGAGGGCTGGTGTTTCTAGCCTGGGAGGGGGCCAATATTCATGGTTCCCTTCCTGGGCTATTAATATCAGCCCCCAGCTGTCTGCCTAGCCTTTGCTAGCTATTAAATTAGGGGGGACCCCCACGTCATTTTTTTGGGGGGGGGTCCTCCATTTTAATAGCTAGTAAAGGCTAGGTATTCAGCTGGGGGCGGATATTAGTAGCCTGGGAAGCTCCGTGGGTATTACCCCCTTCCCAGGCTTCAAACATCTGCCCCAGCTGTCTGCTTAACCTCCGCTAGAGACTAAAATTACGGGGAACCCCACGCCAATTTTTTTTAATAATAAATCCTTTATTTTAATACTAAATGACAAGTACAGTAACCAACACTGTCACTGTACTTATTATATATGTGACTGACATGTTTCTATCTATTTAATCTATGTGTGAAGCTCTATTCTGTCTGTTATAAATTGTCGGGTACAGATGCTGAATTGCCGGCCGGCTTTTTTAAAGAGACGGTGCATGAAAACACTATTATTTTTTTTAATAAATCCTTTGCAGTAAATGACAAGTACAGTAAGCAACACTGTCACAGTACTTCATATATATGTGACTGACCTGTTTCTATCTATCTAATCTATGTGTGAAGCTCTATTCTGTCTGTTATAAATTGTCGGGTACCGCTGCTGAATTGCCGGCCGGCTTTTTTAAAGAGACGGTGCACGAAAACACTATTATATTTTTTAATAAATCCTTTACACTAAATGACAAGTACAGTAAGCAACACTGTCACTGTACTTCGTATATATGTGGCTGACATGTTTCTATCTATCTAATCTATGTGTGATTCTCTATTCCTTCTATTCTAAATTGTCGGGTACAGATGCTGAATTGCCGGCCGGCTTTTTTAAAGAGACGGTGCATGAAAACACTATTATTTTTTTTAATAAATCCTTTACACTAAATGACAAGTACAGTAAGCAACACTGTCACTGTGCTTCTTATATGTGTGACTGACATGTTTCTATCTATCTAATCTATGTGTGATTCTCTATTCTTTCTGTTCTAAATTGTCGGGTACCGGTGTATGCCGCTGATGAATTGCCTGCTTTTCATGTTTCACTGTGAGCACTGTTCCCATCGATTTGGGCAATCACTGTAATGCCACAACCACCATGGCTGTGGCATTACAGTGAGTGGCAGACAATCCCTGCATGATTGGTGCTCTAAATAGCGCCAGACATGCAGGACACGCTTTTGGTGCACGAACAGTTATCGAACATAACCTCGAACAGCCGAATTTTTTGCAAATCATTCGGGTTCGTCGAACAACTCGAACACCGCCCAAAACAGCTCGAGTTTGAGATTGGCGAACAGTTCTAGTCGAACACCGCTCATCTCTACATGTAACGCCCCTGTCCATGCCTACTCGTCCAAGTGTCTGTGGTGAAATGCACCCTGTCACACACAGAGTTTCTCAAAGAAGCGGTGATGTTGTGTGCGACATGCTGGTGGAGCGCAGGCACACCTTTCTTTGAGAAGTAGTGCCGACTGGGCATCTGGTACTGGGGCACTGCGACGGACATAAGGTCTCGAAAATCCTCTGTGTCCACCAGGCGGAAAGGCAGCATTTCTGTAGCCAAGAGCTTGCAGATGGTGAAATTCAACCTCTTAGCTTTCTCATGGCTAGGAGGAAATGGTCTTTTACTTGTCCACATCTGAGGGACCGAGGGCTGGCTATTGTGCTTAGACGGGGTTGATAAGGGTGTCCCCGGCAAACTGCCGGCCTGTGAGGAAGATGCAGGCGGACATGTTAGGTTGCCTTGATCCAAAGGTGGTGCTATCGATGTCGGACAGCGCTCAACACCAGCTGGTGTTACCACCTCCAAAGAAAATGATGACCTGCCAATCACGCTGGCTGTTGCGGGTAAAGAGGTGGCAGGTCTGCGCCCCAAAACAGGTGTGACTGCTGTCCCCCCAGTCACAGAGGATGAAGAGGCCGCGGATGCACAAGATATGGCAGACGGTGGTTGGCCCGGCCGGCTAGGCCGCATTGTAGCACACTGAGCTTCCCACTGCAACTTATGCTTCATGTCCATGTGCCGGTTCATGCATGAAGTACTCAAACTATGTATTTTTTGGCCTCTACTTAGCTTTTGCTGACAAATGTTACAGATAACACGAGTTGGGTCATCTTTATCGATCTGAAAAAATGCCCAGGCTATGCAAGGCTTAGCACCCATGCGACCTGAAGAGCCACCACGACTTGTGGTGAGAGGCAGAGTTGTGTTTGAGGATGCAGTTGTTGACGTGCTTCCAGTACTACGTCTCTGTCCAGGAAGGCGCAACCTGACCTCGTCGTCACTAGCATCTTCCTCCACCTCATCTGCTGACCTCATCTCTTGGCTGACTGTGGGTTGACAGTAAGTGGGATCTCCAACCTCATCATCATCACCCTGTGTGTTATCACACCCGTCGTCCTCAGAACCAACCTGTTCCTTCCCTGACAAAAAACTAAAGTTGTCGCTCTAATCAGGTATTTGAGTCTTATCATCGTCTTCCTCATTGTCTCCACCAACAGGAGTTACAGTTTGGGAATGAGGGTCTACATTATGGTCAGAACCTTCTGCGTCTGGTCCTGGATCCGACTCATAAAGATTCTGGGCATCAGTGCAGATCATTTCCTCTTCTGGATTCACAGAAGCGCTGGAGTCGACCTCTGATTCCCAGGCTATAGTATGAGTAAACAGCTCTGCAGACTCAACCATCTGTTCTACCTCATACTCAGACGGGCAGCTGGAGATTTGGGAGCTGTGAGGAAGCAAGTGCGATTTGGGTGACACCTTTGAGGACTGGAGTATTTGTGATGTTGAAGTTGATGTGGAGGAGAGCCCACTTAAAGGAGCACTTGATATCCATTGAAGCACCTGCTGTTTTGTGCCTCATCTGGAATGGTCTTTCTTCTGCAGATGTTACTGTTGCTTTAACACCTACCCAACGGACACAACCTTTTTTCCCCTTCCCAACACGCCTATTCCTCTTTCCACCAGCAGCAGGCCTTTTTCCACTCATTTTGGTGGTTAACTAATTCACAACTCTGGAGTTGTTTGCACAAAAAAACAATGGATGGTAACCGAGCAGAGCTGAGTGGCCAAACTGTGGTATTAGGCCAAAACTATTGGCTGGGTTAGATGCAGAAAAAAATTATATTCAATTTGTAACCTGATGGAGGTCAGTATAGATGGACTAATACAACAAGTCCCACACACAGCTAGAAGCCCAATATTTTTTCAGAGGTAGATGCAGAAAAAAATATATTCAGTTTGCAACCTGATGGAGGTCAGTATAGATGGACTAATACAACAAGTCCCACACACAGCTAGAAGCCCAAATATTTTTTCAGAGGTACTGTAGATGCAGATAAAAATTATTTTGAATTTGCAACCTGATGGAGGTCAGTATAGATGGACTAATAGAGAAAGTCCGACACACTGCTAGAAGGCCAAATATTTTTTCAGAGGTACTGTAGATGCAGATAAAAATTATTTTTAATTTGCAACCTGATGGAGGTCAGTATAGATGGGCTAATAGAGAAAGTCCGACACACTACTAGAAGGCCAAATATTTTTTCAGAGCTAGATGCAGAAAAAAATTATATTCAGTTTGCAACCTGATGGAGGTCAGTATAGATGGACTAATACAACAAGTCCCACACACAGCTAGAAGCCCAATATTTTTTCAGAGGTAGATGCAGAAAAAAATATATTCAGTTTGCAACCTGATGGAGGTCAGTATAGATGGAGTAATACAACAAGTCCCACACACAGCTAGAAGCCCATTATTTTTTCAGAGGTAGATGCAGAAAAAATATATTCAGTTTGCAACCTGATGGAGGTCAGTATAGATGGACTAATACAACAAGTCCCACACACAGCTAGAAGCCCAATATTTTTTCAGAGGTAGATGCAGAAAAAAATATATTCAGTTTGCAACCTGATGGAGGTCAGTATAGATGGACTAATACAACAAGTCCCACACACAGCTAGAAGCCCAAATATTTTTTCAGAGGTACTCTAGATGCAGATAAAAATTATTTTGAATTTGCAACCTGATGGAGGTCAGTATAGATGGACTAATAGAGAAAGTCCGACACACTGCTAGAAGGCCAAATATTTTTTCAGAGGTACTGTAGATGCAGATAAAAATTATTTTTTATTTGCAACCTGATGGAGGTCAGTATAGATGGACTAATAGAGAAAGTCCGACACACTACTAGAAGGCCAAATATTTTTTCAGAGCTAGATGCAGAAAAAAATTATATTCAGTTTGCAACCTGATGGAGGTCAGTATAGATGGACTAATACAACAAGTCCCACACACAGCTAGAAGCCCAATATTTTTTCAGAGGTAGAAGCAGAAAAAAATATATTCAGTTTGCAACCTGATGGAGGTCAGTATAGATGGACTAATACAACAAGTCCCACACACAGCTAGAAGCCCAATATTTTTTCAGAGGTAGATGCAGAAAAAAATATATTCAGTTTGCAACCTGATGGAGGTCAGTATAGATGGACTAATACAACATGTCCCACACACAGCTAGAAGCCCAAATATTTTTTCAGAGGTACTGTAGATGCAGATAAAAATTATTTTTAATTTGCAACCTGATGGAGGTCAGTATAGATGTACTAATAGAGAAAGTCCGACACACTGCTAGAAGGCCAAATATTTTTTCAGAGCTAGATGCAGAAAAAAATTAGATTCAGTTTGCAACCTGATGGAGTTCTGTATAGATGGATTAATAGAACAAGACCCACACACAGCTAGAAGCCCAATATTTTTTCAGAGGTAGATGCAGAAAAAAATATATTCAGTTTGCAACCTGATGGAGGTCAGTATAGATGGACTAATACAACAAGTCCCACACACAGCTAGAAGCCCAAATATTTTTTCAGAGGTACTGTAGATGCAGATAAATATTATTTTGAATTTGCAACCTGATGGAGGTCAGTATAGATGGATTAATAGAGAAAGTCCGACACACTGCTAGAAGGCCAAATATTTTTTCAGAGCTAGATGCAGAAAAAAATTATATTCAGTTTGCAACCTGATGGAGGTCAGTATAGATGGACTAATACAACAAGTCCCACACACAGCTAGAAGCCCAATATTTTTTCAGAGGTAGATGCAGAAAAAAATATATTCAGTTTACAATCTGATGGAGGTCAGTATAGATGGACTAATACAACAAGTCCCACACACAGCTAGAAGCCCAAATATTTTTTCAGAGGTAGATGCAGAAAAAAATTATTTTGAATTTGCAACCTGATGGAGGTCAGTATAGATGGACTAATAGAGAAAGTCCGACACACTGCTAGAAGGCCAAATATTTTTTCAGAGCTAGATGCAGAAAAAAATTAGATTCAGTTTGCAACCTGATGGAGGTCAGTATAGATGGACTAATAGAATGATGCTATGCCCAAAAGATTTTACTTCACTAGGTGCAGTAAAAAAATTGGTATTCTATACACAGGTGGTATATCTTGCAACACAGATAGGCTACTCCACTGACTAACACACTCTGCAATAGGCCAAAAAGGATTAGCTTTGCTAGATTCAGCCAAATGCTGTGAAAAAAACTTGCACAGCACTGGCACAGACCTGCCTGGCAAAAACTGATAGGAACTGATGTAACCTAGTCCTGAAAAGGACTCCAATTACAATTAGTCTTTACTCCCACAACCTATCTATTTAAGAGCACAGACCTGCCTGATAAAAGTCGTAGGAAATGCTGTAACCTAGTCCTTAAAAGGACTGCAATCACAACTATTCCCTACTCCCAAGCTATCTGTAGATTTGTGCGAAAATTGGCTTGAAATTAACAAGGTATAGCGCACACAGCAACAGCGGTGCCGTCTAACACGCAGCTGCAGCAGTGAGAAAATGGTGGCGACGGGGAAAATGGCTTGGTCTTATAGGGCAAGGACATGTGACATACACTGCCAATGACACATGCCCTTGCTTGTGTGAAAAAAAGCACTTCGCTCCGTGTGTGCGCTGCTGATAGGCTGACAGATTGCACCTCCCCACTGCAAATGCGGGAAAGAGAAAAAAAAAATGGAGATCTTCATTGTTCCTGCAGAGATCCATCCCCTGCCCCTCCCCCCGCCCCGCTGTACACTCAAACTGCGTATTAACATTAATTTTCATCATTACTGAGAAAAAATCCAGTTATGATTTTGGTGCACGAACAGTTATCGAACATAACCTCGAACAGCCGAATTTTTCTCAAATTGTTCGTGTTCGCCGAACGGCTCGAACACCGCCCAAAACAGCTCGAATTTGAGATTGGCGAACAGTTCGAGTAGAACAACGCTCATCTCTACTCTGTAGTCAATAAAGGGTCTATGTAGTAATAAAAAGGACACTATGCATTTACAACTTTAATTTTTTTTCCCCAGATGGCAGCATATGAAACTCGCAGTGTTACTTAAATGGAATCTGTCAGCAGGTTTTTGCTACTTGATCAACTGCAGCATGATGCAGAGACAGAGACCCTGATTCCAGCGATGTGTCACTTAGTTTACTGGGTGCAGCAGTTGCAATGCAATCAGAGTTTTTAGATGTAACATGTAGCAGAGCTCAGAAAGCTTATCTCGCCCACGCCACAGCTTTCTGTGTACATTGCATATTGCCACTAAGCTGCTAGTCAGTAGTAGATCCAAGAGACCCTGATTCCAGCGATCTATCACTTAGTTTACTGGGTGAGGCAGTTGTGACACAATCAGAGTTTTTAGATGTAACATGTAGCAGAGCTCAGAAAGCTGACAGCACCCACACCACAGTTTTCTGTGTACATTGTATATTGACACTAAGCTGCTAGTCAGTAGTAGATCAAAGAGACCCTGATTCCATTGATGTATCACTTTGGTGCAGCAGTGCGATGCAATCAGAGTTTTTAGATGTAACATGTAGCAGAGCTCAGAAAGATAACTGCCCACACCACAGATTTCTGAGTACATTGTATATTGGCTGTAAGCTGCTAGTGAGTAGTAGGGGCAGGGTTAGACCAGGATTCACGAGGGCACCAGTCCAGCAGTGATAATCTCCTGCTGATAAAACACTCATTGTGTTGAAATAACAGCACAAAGCCTAAAAAGTGACACATCCCTGAAATATTTGCCCCTACCTCATTCTGCCCTCAGATTACATAGCAAACATCTGCTGACATATTCCATTTAGAGGGTAATCTGAGAGCAGCATAATGTAGAGACAGAGACCCTGATTCCAATGATGTGTAACTTTCTAGGCTGCTTAGTGTACTTTTGAACCCAAAACAATAAAAATGAGACTAGTCCAGCTTTGCCCCCAGTTGGTTTCCCCCAGTTCTGCTACAAGTGATTGACAGGTCTCTCATACAGTGAGAAACTTCTTAATTATGTAGTGTGTGGTTGGGAATGCGCAGCCAGACTATTCTGGTCACCGGCTATGGTTTCTCTGAAAAGCTCTAGCATTGCACTGCATATTGTCATTTAGCTTTCCATAGGCCCTGAATGTCACATAAATCTATATTATACAATGAAATTGAGCATATAACTCAGAAGCAGCTGAACAAAATGTTACAAACTTCACACAAGAGGCTAGTCATCTGGTATTTATTCAGCAATACAATTTTTAGTACAATGAAAATTGATCATCTTTATTACAGTGCATGTAAAAAATATAGAAATGATCCGTATTCTGAAATCTTATCTACCTACAGTATTGATAAATGCAAAGACATAAATCAATGCCAGATGCACAATCCATAAGAAATGTGAGTCCAATATCTGATTACATATGCAAAGCAATGAACGGATAATCTAACGAGCCTGTTCTTAGCTAAAACATTTAGTTGTTTTCCATGTAGAAGGCTGTGAAAAACTACTTTCCTCTCACCATTATTTTCCTTTTTTACCTAATCTGCCAAAATTAATTTTTTTACACTGTGAAGCTATTTTTAATGTAAGATAAAAACTAAATGATCAAACTTAAAATGTAACATTTATACAAACATTCTATTTATTCTATCTCAGCAATTTCCAATAAGTCTTTCACATCACTGTGGAGGAATTTGTGCCCACTATTCTCTGCAATATTGTTTTAATTTGACTATATTAAAGGGGTTTTCCACTTTTATTGCCCCCTTTTATGTGTCCCAACTCTTCATAACAATCACTTTTCTAATATACTTTCATTACCTGCGTTACTTCTGCGAGCGGATCTCTGTGTGGGTCAGGTATTCCTTTGTTACCTTGCAGGTAGTGTTGAGCCACCCCCGTAGTGTTCGAGTTCGGTTCGGTTCGTCGAACACCCGTGTGTTCGCCGAACTGTTCGTCGAACTGTTCGTCGAACACCTTCGAACACCGTTAAAACCAATGGCAGGCAAACAAAAACACATAGAAACACATAGAAAACACCTTCAAAGGTGTCCAAAAGCTGATAAACTGCTCAGAAGACACAACTAACACATGGAAAAGTGACAAGTACATATAGTCATGCGAAAATAAAAGAGGTGGAGGAGTAAAAGGAGGGGGAGACACAGATATAGGCATGTCATGCCCTTCTAAAATCCAAAAAGTGAGAAGCCGACACGGCCAGTCCGCTCCTGCCCGTGCCACCTCCGTGTCGCCGGGTTTGTGCCAGAGCCGCGGTGAACCCTGATGGCCAGCCCCCCTCTCCCAATACAGGTGCCTGTCCGCTGGTGGGTCGAGCGAGCCCCCCTGTGGTGGAGGCAGCTCTAAGCTTTTTAATTTAAATTGTCTCTCTAATTTGAATGAATACACTTTAAATCCATTTACAAGGATCTATTGGAGGGCAAGTCTCATGCCAGCAGCCGCGTAATTCCAGCTCCAGTAGCGTCCACTAAAGCTGCTGCAGTTAGAAAGCTTTTATAAGGATCGAGCTCGGCTGTCCACCGCAAGGCATCCTACTGCCAGTCCCAGCCCCTATGCCTTGGGGTGCCTCCCGATGCTCTTCACTGAGTATCCCATGGTCCCGAAGCATTTCCTTTGAAAAAATTAAGTGTCTAAACTACAGGTGGTGTAGCTTGCTTAACAGCCGGGATAATCCGCTGACTAGCAGACACTGCTACTAGGCACAAAGTATTTCCTGGGCTAGATGCAGTTAAAAATTTGTAATTAGATACTCTCGTTGGATGCTGAGAAAGCATTCCATAGAGTCTCCTGGCACGCCATATATGATTCTCTTAAAAAGCTTGGGGTAGGGGTCTAGGGGACCCTTTTATAGCCAAAATCACGGCCCTGTATCGCAATACGTCACCTAGGCTGAAGATAAATGGAACTGTAGCACCCTGAGGGCTCGGTTGCTACAGACGTATTGCACCTCACCCAGAGGTGTGATATCTCACTCTCAGGTAAGGATGGAGTGTGGATCAGGACTCGACACCTGCATGCATTACACCACATTGCCATGGGGCAGGGCGACCAATATGCCCCTGAGATGGGCACGACAGTCCCTGTCCCTGGCTGGAGTGGGGGGAGGGAACACTGAGGAAGGGGAACCCTGTAGTGCAGGAGCAGGGAGGAAGCAGTTCCTGGGTGCATTGAGAAGGGAGTATAAAAGGTGGGCACCATCTTAGTTCAGTGCAGAGAAGTCTGAGCAGAAGTGGCAGGGAGCAGGGGCTCTGCATGAGCTCTGCTCCGGAGGCTGGCCTAGTAACAGAGGCCCAGGCCTGGAAGAGGGAGAAGGAAGGAAGAGGAGCGGAGAAGGCTCCAGGAGCGAGGAATGAAGGGATCCCAGGGGTGCAGACGGGCGAGTCGCCACCGCACGCCCGAATCCACCTGCGTGGAGGGGTCAGGCCAAAGGGGGAGACCGGTCCCCGAACTAGTGGAGGCAGGAAACGACCCTCAGCTAGAAACCGGAGGCTCTGACATTTTATGTGGCGCAGCCCCTCGCTACACCCGCTAGGAAGGCACCACTTAGGGTCAGGGAAACTGGCGCCAAGTTTACCAAGAGGAGGCCCGAGGCAGCCGGACAGAAGTGTTGGTAAGAAAGGCCAGACAAAGGACACACAAAGGGGGTCCTGTGAAGTGCTCCAAAGTTATCTGGGAGTTGTCTGAGCCCCTCACCTGGTGAGCACAGTACGACGTGGGCAGCCGTTACCTGCAGACGTGGTCTGGATAATAAGAACTGTGAGTAAAGGCCCTGGACTGCATCACTGACTCCGTGTCGTTACTGCTGCTGCCCTGCACCATCACCCCCATCCTCCGCATACACTGCCCTGAGGCTATACTCCTTCCGTGGGGAGTTATGCTACGCTCTGCTGCACCCACAACACCAGCCTCAGCGGTATGCCCTGTAGCGGCGGTTCACTCTGACCGCAATCCACGGGTGGCGTAGTCGGACATTTAAACATCAAAACCACATAAATAGTTCCGCCACTGGTTTGACCGCCCTGAGCCACGGAACCGGGTCGCCGCCACGAAGACTACAACCACCAGCATCCACCAAAAAGGGTCCGGCTCCGGGTGTCCCAAGGCCCAGGGGGTGCGTCAGAACATTTTCATCACCTTTCACAATCACCAATGGGACAAGGCAGGGATGTCCTCTGTCCCCTCTCTTATACATCCTAGTGACGGAGCACCTGCTCTCATCAATTCGCCATAACCCCAATATTAGGTGGATTGAGGTGGGAGGCACCGAGTACAAGTGCTCTCTATTTGCTGATGATGTCCTAGTATATATCACTCAATCACATATATCCATCCATGCTGTTATGGCTGAAATAGATCACTTTGTTACATGGTAAGATTTTAAAATCAATGCAGCGAAGTCTGAGGCCCTCGATGTCTCCCTCCCCAAATCCATATAGGATTCCATCCAGTCCAACTTTCCCTTTGCCTGGCCCTCACAGGGTATCAAATACTTAGGAATACCTATTCATAGAGACCTCTCCCATCTATGTTATCTTAATTTTGGGCCCTTTATTGAACAATTCCATACAGACCACGGTTGGCAAGTTAGAACTGTAAGATTCACTACGTGAACCGCTGGTGTTTTGTGGAAAAGCACATGTACACCGCGTTCCAAATTATTATGCAAAAAGTGTTTAGGAGTGATAAGGGAAGAATTTGTTTGTTTGTCAGTTAAACTCATTGATGGTGATGTGTGTCAGGGCTCTTTATATCACTGTAAGCAATTGCAGACACCTGTGCTAATTAGTTTGGCAGGTGTGTCCAATGAAAGGCAAGACTACTTAAGAAGGCTCTCTCACATTATTAAGCAGCCTACATTTTCTGCCAAAATGGGAAAGAAAAAGGATGTGTCGGCTGCTGAGAAGCAACAAATTGTGGAGTGTTTAGGTCAAGGCATGACTACAATCAACATTGTGCGATGATCAGGATGAAGTGTCTTGGCAATCAAGAAGTATGTAGCTGATTCACAGTACACACGTGTGCGTGCTGATAAGGGCAAATTGAGGACTCTTTCCTACAGGCAATTACGTCAGGTTGAAAGAGCAGCGGCAAAAAAGCCTTGTCATAGCAGCAGACAAGTTTTTGAAGCTGCTTGTGCCTCCAACGTCCCCCGAACAACAAGATGCAGGGTCCTTCAGAGGTTTGCAGCTGTGCATACGCCATCCTGTCGACCTCCTCTATCCACTTCACACAAGCAGAAACGGCTCCAGTGGGCCAAACATTACATGAAGTCTGATTTCAAAACTGTTTTGTTCACGGATGAGTGCCGTGCAGCGCTCGATGGTCCAGATGGATGGAGTGGAGGATGGCTGGTTGATGGACACCCCACGCAAACACGGCTACAGCGCCAACAAGGAGGAGGTGGAGTAATGTTTTGGGCTGGAATCATGGGGAGAGAGATTGTCGGCCCCTTTAGGATCCCTGAAGGCGCTAAAGATGAACTCCATAATGTATGTGGATTTTCTCAAACAGCACTTCCTGCCATGGTTCAAGAAGAAGAACCGTGTATTTCACAGCAAGATCATTTTTCTGCATGATAATGCACCATCTCATGCTGCACATAAAACATCTGCATCTCTGGCTGATATGGGCATAAAAGGGGACAAACTTATGGTGTGACCCCCATGCTCCCCTGACCTCTACCCCATTCAGAACCTTTGGAGCATCATTAAAAGGAGTGTCTATGATGGCGGGAGGCAGTTCACATCTAAGCAACAGCTCTGGGAGGGTATTCTGTCCTCATGCAAAACAATTGAAGCAGAAACCATCCAAAACCTGACAAATTCAATGGACGAGAGAGTTCAGAAGCTCCTTTCGAACAAGGGGTCCTATGTGAAAATGTAACATCACCTAGAATAAAGTTTTGAGTTGAAAACTGTTTGATTTCAGTTTCTAACAACCTGCTAATGCTTATAATTTCAAAAATGACCAATTTTTTGGTCTTTATTAAAATGAAAAGGTTGATCGAAAAGTTTGGGGGATCTAAGAGTGTGGCAACCCAGTAGTCATGATTACTTCGAATTCTGACAATATGAGGGTCATGCTGCAGGTAGTGCAGCAAGAAGGCACTTATGTGTCTTGCGCATCTCGGAGCCCCAAAATTATTTTCCGGGCTAGATGCAGCTAAAAATTATTTTTAATTTTAAATCTGGTGGAGCTTATTATAGATGGCCTAATAGGATCAGTGCTGCACACTGCTACAAAGCTCAAATTATTTTCCAGTCAAGATACAGATAAACATGATTAGTAATTTGAAAGCTTAAAACGTTTGGTAGGGTGATTTTAACCAATCATCAAGCTTTTACTCTCCCCAGGATGACACAGGGGTAGAAAAGTCGTTTCGGATCCATGATTTGTTCATCTTTATGAACGTGAGTCTGTCTACATTATCAGTGGAGAGCCGCGTGCGCTTATCTGTCAGCACACCACCAGCAGCGCTGAACACACGTTCAGACAGAACGCTGGCTGCGGGGCATGACAAGATCTCCAAGGCGTAAGTGGCTAGCTCCGGCCATTTATCCAGATTGGAAGCCCAAAAAGAGCAAGGGTCCAGTGACACAGTCGTGGCTTCAATGTTTACTTGGAGATACTCCTGTACCATCGTCTCTAGGCGTTGACTATGTGTCAGACTTCTTGTCTCCTGTGGCCTTGCAAAGGATGGGCTAAAAAAGTGGTGAAATGATTTCGCAAAATTGATGTTACCAGCAGATACTGTGGTTCTGTTACGGTTTGAGTGCTGAACACTTGACGGTCCCATGGTTGGCAAGTTGGAACTGTGAGATTCACTACGTGCACCACTGGTATTTTGTGGAAAAGCACATGTAAGATTCTGCAACAGTCTCTGCTGATACTCCTGCATGCGTGCATCCCTTTCTATGGCAGGAATAAATTCTGCAAATTTACTTTTGTACCGGGGATCTAACAGTGTGGCAACCCAGTAGTCAGGATTATTTCTAATTCTCACAATTCGAGGGTCATGTTGCAGGTAGTGCAGCAAGAAGGCACTCATGTGTGTTGCGCATCCAGGAGCACCAAGTCCCTGTTGTGTTGGTGGCGAGGTAACAATCATGCTTCCTTTCTCTGTCCTCTCCCCCCAACCTCGCACAACAGAAATGTGATCAAGGTCTCCCTCATCTGATGAGTCTTCCATCAGTTCGTCCTCCACTTTTTCCTGGGCTCCTGCACCTTCCTCACTAGTTTGGCTGCTACCATGCGCCCTGGTAAAACCATCTCCCCCACCCTCACATGCCTGCCGCCTTGGTGCTGCCGATCTTCTGGACCTTGCAGATGTTAGCCCTTCCGCATACAACTCCTCCTCCTCTACTTCCTCCACCTCCTCTTGTGCCACCACCTGACTCCAAATTCTGTTTAACATGTGCTCCAGCATGTAAATCACCGGAATAGTCATGCTGATAATGGCATCGTCAGCACTAAACATCTTCGTCGCCATTTCAAAACTGTGCAGAAGGGTGCATAGGTCCCTGATCTGAGACCACTCCTCCAGCGTGATTTGCCCCACCTCTGAATCTCGTTGGCCCAGGCTATACGTCAGAACGTATTGCACCAGGGCTTGTCGGTGCTGCCACAGTCGCTGCAACATGTGCAGAGTTGAATTCCACCGGGTAGGCACATCGCATTTTAGCCAGTGAAGTGGCAGGCCCAACGACTTCTGTAGAGATGTAAGTCGCTGAGCTGCGGGATGCGAACGGCGGAAGTGAGCACACAGCGACCGTGCCCTCTGCAGAAGGCCATCTAGTCTGGGATAGTGGGCTAAAAATTGCTGGACAACCAGGTTCAACACGTGAGCCATACAAGGCACGTGTGTGACATTGCCCCGGTGAAGGGCCGCACCCAGGTTTGCAGCATTGTCGCACACGGCCTTCCCTGGTTTCAGGTCCAGTGGAGACAGCCATTCATGAAATTGGTTCTCCAGAGCTGACCACAACTCCTCAGCTGTGTGACTCACATTTCCCAGACATTTCAATGTAAAAACCGCCTGATGACGTTGAGCCCTACTGCCAGCATAGTAAGGAGGTGTGCAGGATCCCTTCTGCGCAGTTAGAAAGCTTGTGGCATGACCAGACAGGCTTTGGGTGCAGGTGGAAGACCGAGAGGAGGTTGAGGAGGCAGAAGCAGTGGAGGAACTTTGACATAAAGAGGATTGACGCACAACTCGTGGGGACGGCAAGACTTGGACAGCAGCCCCTTGTCCTGCTGTCACCATAGTTACCCAGTGCCCAGTCAGCGACATGTAACGCCCCTGTCCATGCCTACTCGTCCAAGTGTCTGTGGTGAAATGCACCCTGTCACACACAGAGTTTCTCAAAGAAGCGGTGATGTTGTGTGCGACATGCTGGTGGAGCGCAGGCACACCTTTCTTTGAGAAGTAGTGCCGACTGGGCATCTGGTACTGGGGCACTGCGACGGACATAAGGTCTCGAAAATCCTCTGTGTCCACCAGGCGGAAAGGCAGCATTTCTGTAGCCAAGAGCTTGCAGATGGTGAAATTCAACCTCTTAGCTTTCTCATGGCTAGGAGGAAATGGTCTTTTACTTGTCCACATCTGAGGGACCGAGGGCTGGCTATTGTGCTTAGACGGGGTTGATAAGGGTGTCCCCGGCAAACTGCCGGTCTGTGAGGAAGATGCAGGGGGACATGTTAGGTTGCCTTGATCCAAAGGTGGTGCTATCGATGTCGGACAGCGCTCAACACCAGCTGGTGTTACCACCTCCAAAGAAAATGATGACCTGCCAATCACGCTGGCTGTTGCGGGTAAAGAGGTGGCAGGTCTGCGCCCCAAAACAGGTGTGACTGCTGTCCCCCCAGTCACAGAGGATGAAGAGGCCGCGGATGCACAAGATATGGCAGACGGCGGTTGGCCCGGCCGGCTAGGCCGCATTGTAGCACACTGAGCTTCCCACTGCAACTTATGCTTCATGTCCATGTGCCGGTTCATGCATGAAGTACTCAAACTATGTATTTTTTGGCCTCTACTTAGCTTTTGCTGACAAATGTTACAGATAACACGAGTTGGGTCATCTTTATCGATCTGAAAAAATGCCCAGGCTATGCAAGGCTTAGCACCCATGCGACCTGAAGAGCCACCACGACTTGTGGTGAGAGGCAGAGTTGTGTTTGAGGATGCAGTTGTTGACGTGCTTCCAGTACTACGTCTCTGTCCAGGAAGGCGCAACCTGAACTCGTCGTCACTAGCATCTTCCTCCACCTCCTCTGCTGACCTCATCTCTTGGCTGACTGTGGGTTGACAGTAAGTGGGATCTCCGACCTCATCATCATCACCCTGTGCGTTATCACACCCGTCGTCCTCAGAGCCAACCTGTTCCTGCCCTGACAAAAAACTAAAGTTGTCGCTCCAATCAGGTATTTGAGTCTTATCATCGTCTTCCTCATTGTCTCCACCAACAGGAGTTACAGTTTGGGAATGAGGGTCTACATTATGGTCAGAACCTTCTGCGTCTGGTCCTGGATCCGACTCATAAAGATTCTGGGCATCAGTGCAGATCATTTCCTCGTCTGGATTCACAGAAGCGCTGGAGTCGACCTCTGATTCCCAGGCTATAGTATGAGTAAACAGCTCTGCAGACTCAACCATCTGTTCTACCTCATACTCAGACGGGCAGCTGGAGATTTGGGAGCTGTGAGGAAGCAAGTGCGATTTGGGTGACACCTTTGAGGACTGGAGTATTTGTGATGTTGAAGTTGATGTGGAGGAGAGCCCACTTAAAGGAGCACTTGATATCCGTTGAAGCACCTGCTGTTTTTGTGCCTCATCTGGAATTTGTAGCGATTGGCGTGGCCGTAAGAAAGGGATCTTATCACATTGTCCGCTAAAAGAAGTAGACATTTTAGTTTGGCTGGAAGATGGTCTTTCTTCTGCAGATGTTACTGTTGCTTTAACACCTACCCCACGGACACAACCTTTTTTCCCCTTCCCAACACGCCTATTCCCCTTTCCACCAGCAGCAGGCCTTTTTCCACTCATTTTGGTGGTTAACTAATTCACAACTCTGGAGTTGTTTGCACAAAAAAACAATGGATGGTAACTGAGCAGAGCTGAGTGGCCAAGCTGTGGTATTAGGCCAAAACTATTGGCTGGGTTAGATGCAGAAAAAATTATTTTGAATTTGCAACCTGATGGAGGTCAGTATAGATGGACTAATAGAGAAAGTCCAACACACTACTAGAAGGCCAAATATTTTTTCAGAGGTAGATGCAGAAAAAAATATATTCAGTTTGCAACCTGATGGAGGTCAGTAGAGATGGATTAATAGAACAAGACCCACACACAGCTAGAAGCCCAATATTTTTTCAGAGGTAGATGCAGAAAAAACTATATTCAGTTTGCAACCTGATGGAGGTCAGTATAGATGGACTAATAGAACAAGTCCCACACACTGCTAGAAGCCCAAATATTTTTTCAGAGGTACTGTAGATGCAGATAAAAATTAGTTTTAATTTGCAACCTGATGGAGGTCAGTATAGATGGACTAATAGAGAAAGTCCGACACACTACTAGAAGGCCAAATATTTTTTCAGAGGTAGATGCAGAAAAAAATATATTCAGTTTGCAACCTGATGGAGGTCAGTATAGATGGATTAATAGAACAAGACCCACACACAGCTAGAAGCCCAATATTTTTTCAGAGGTAGATGCAGAAAAAAATATATTCAGTTTGCAACCTGATGGAGGTCAGTATAGATGGACTAATACAACAAGTCCCGAACACAGCTAGAAGCCCAAATATTTTTTCAGAGGTACTGTAGATGCAGATAAAAATTATTTTTAATTTGCAACCTGATGGAGGTCAGTATAGATGGACTAATAGAGAAAGTCCGACACACTACTAGAAGGCCAAATATTTTTTCAGAGGTAGATGCAGAAAAAAATATATTCAGTTTGCAACCTGATGGAGGTCAGTATAGATGGACTAATACAACAAGTCCCACACACAGCTAGAAGCCCAAATATTTTTTCAGAGGTACTGTAGATGCAGATAAAAATTAGTTTTAATTTGCAACCTGATGGAGGTCAGTATAGATGGACTAATAGAGAAAGTCCGACACACTACTAGAAGGCCAAATATTTTTTCAGAGCAAGATGCAGAAAAAAATTATATTCAGTTTGCAACCTGATGGAGGTCAGTATAGATGGATTAATAGAACAAGACCCACACACAGCTAGAAGCCCAATATTTTTTCAGAGGTAGATGCAGAAAAAAATATATTCAGTTTGCAACCTGATGGAGGTCAGTATAGATGGACTAATAGAACAAGTCCCACACACTGCTAGAAGCCCAAATATTTTTTCAGAGGTACTGTAGATGCAGATAAAAATTAGTTTTAATTTGCAACCTGATGGAGGTCAGTATAGATGGACTAATAGAGAAAGTCCGACACACTACTTGAAGGCCAAATATTTTTTCAGAGCTAGATGCAGAAAAAAATTATATTCAGTTTGCAACCTGATGGAGGTCAGTATAGATGGACTAATAGAGAAAGTCCGACACACTACTAGAAGGCCAAATATTTTTTCAGAGGTAGATGCAGAAAAAAATATATTCAGTTTGCAACCTGATGGAAGTCAGTATAGATGGATTAATAGAACAAGACCCACACACAGCTAGAAGCCCAATATTTTTTCAGAGGTAGATGCAGAAAAAACTATATTCAGTTTGCAACCTGATGGAGGTCAGTATAGATGGACTAATAGAACAAGTCCCACACACTGCTAGAAGCCCAAATATTTTTTCAGAGGTACTGTAGATGCAGATAAAAATTAGTTTTAATTTGCAACCTGATGGAGGTCAGTATAGATGGACTAATAGAGAAAGTCCGACACACTACTAGAAGGCCAAATATTTTTTCAGAGGTAGATGCAGAAAAAAATATATTCAGTTTGCAACCTGATGGAGGTCAGTATAGATGGATTAATAGAACAAGACCCAAACACAGCTAGAAGCCCAATATTTTTTCAGAGGTAGATGCAGAAAAAACTATATTCAGTTTGCAACCTGATGGAGGTCAGTATAGATGGACTAATAGAACAAGTCCCACACACTGCTAGAAGCCCAAATATTTTTTCAGAGGTACTGTAGATGCAGATAAAAATTAGTTTTAATTTGCAACCTGATGGAGGTCAGTATAGATGGACTAATAGAGAAAGTCCGACACACTACTAGAAGGCCAAATATTTTTTCAGAGGTAGATGCAGAAAAAAATATATTCAGTTTGCAACCTGATGGAGGTCAGTATAGATGGATTAATAGAACAAGACCCACACAAAGCTAGAAGCCCAATATTTTTTCAGAGGTAGATGCAGAAAAAAATATATTCAGTTTGCAACCTGATGGAGGTCAGTATAGATGGGCTAATAGAACAAGTCCCACACACTGCTAGAAGCCCAAATATTTTTTCAGAGGTACTGTAGATGCAGATAAAAATTAGTTTTAATTTGCAACCTGATGGAGGTCAGTATAGATGGACTAATAGAGAAAGTCCGACACACTACTAGAAGGCCAAATATTTTTTCAGAGGTAGATGCAGAAAAAAATATATTCAGTTTGCAACCTGATGGAGGTCAGTATAGATGGATTAATAGAACAAGACCCACACACAGCTAGAAGCCCAATATTTTTTCAGAGGTAGATGCAGAAAAAAATATATTCAGTTTGCAACCTGATGGAGGTCAGTATAGATGGACTAATAGAACAAGTCCCACACACTGCTAGAAGCCCAAATATTTTTTCAGAGGTACTGTAGATGCAGATAAAAATTAGTTTTAATTTGCAACCTGATGGAGGTCAGTATAGATGGACTAATAGAATGATGCTATGCCCAAAAGATTTTACTTCACTAGGTGCAGTAAAAATATTGGTATTCTATACACAGGTGGTATATCTTGCAACACAGATAGGCTACTCCACTGACTAACACACTCTGCAATAGGCCAAAAAGGATTAGCTTTGCTAGATTCAGCCAAATGCTGTGAAAAAAACTTGCACAGCACTGGCACAGACCTGCCTGGCAAAAACTGATAGGAACTCATGTAACCTAGTCCTGCAATTACAATTAGTCTTTACTCCCACAACCGATCTATTTAAGAGCACAGACCTCCCTGATAAAAGTCGTAGGAAATGCTGTAACCTAGTCCTTAAAAGGACTGCAATCACAACTATTCCCTACTCCCAAGCTATCTGTATATTTGTGCGAAAATTGGCTTGAAATTAACAAGGTATAGCGCACACAGCAACAGCGGTGCCGTCTAACACGCAGCTGCAGCAGTGAGAAAATGGTGGCGACGGGGAAAATGGCTTGGTCTTATAGGGCAAGGACATGTGACATACACTGCCAATGACACATGCCCTTGCTTGTGTGAAAAAAAGCACTTCGCTCCGTGTGTGCGCTGCTGATAGGCTGACAGATTGCACCTCCCCACTGTAAATGCGGGAAAGAGAAAAAAAAATGGAGATCTTCATTGTTCCTGCAGAGATCCATCCCCTGCCCCTCCCCCCACCCCGCTGTACACTCAAACTGCGTATTAACATTAATTTTCATCATTACTGAGAAAAAATCCAGTTATGATTTTGGTGCACGAACAGTTATCGAACATAACCTCGAACAGCCGAATTTTTCTCAAATTGTTCGTGTTCGCCGAACGGCTCGAACACCGCCCAAAACAACTCGAATTTGAGATTGGCGAACAGTTCGAGTAGAACGACGCTCATCTCTACTTGCAGGCACTACTTCCTTTAAGTGTTGAGCGAACATGCTCGACACTGCTCGGTACTCGCCCGAGCATCACGCTACTCGGGATGTTCGGCGAGCACCGAGCATTTCCGGGTTACTCGGGCGGGAACTCGGGTCTCCGCCCTGCATGTTTGGCGCTCTTTACAGAGCCAATGAACATGCAGGGATTGCCAGCCAGTCACTGTAATGCCGCAGCCATGTTGGTTGGGGGCATTACCGTGATTTGCTGGCCGCACAGCGTCACTTCGAGTATTTAGAACCGGGCGCCGCCATCTTGGACACAGTCGCTCCGGATCAGACAGTTTAGGGACAGCGCTGCTGATTTAGGGAGAGATATAAACTGCAAAATAGTTAGTGTAGGGTCTGTAAAGGCTGCCAGATCAAACAAACAGTCCTTCTCAGGACTAATATCCATCCCAGATATCAGGCAGGCAGGCAGGCTGTATAGGAGACGCAGTGGTTATACCAGCAAACGCTGCATTACAGTCCTGTGTGCTGCTCCTGCTGCTGAAATTGCTGGACTTAGCTCCAGGTCTCGAGGGACAGGAAAAATCCTTTTTTTTTTCATCTAAATCCTCTTTTTTTTTTCCTCCTTCACACTGTACGAATACCCGTCTTATTAACTTTTTGGTGTCCCCCCCCCCCAAAAAAAAGCGTGTCTCTGATTTTTCAGACACAAATATATCTGTTGAAAATAGTCAGGTGTAGGCTAGAGAAACAGAAGTGTTGTTTTGCACTTCCACGGTTCAAACCTCTGTATTATCCACTTTTTGGCCATTTGGTATCTAAAAAAACACAGTTTGAGTGTGTCGCTCACTGTTCAGCCGCAATTATATCTATTTAAAAAAGTCTGGTATACCCCAGTAAACAATAACTGTGGTTTTGCCATCCCACGGTAAAAAATCTCTATTATTCAGGTTTTGGTATATTTTCCGTAAAGAAAAACAGTAGTGTCTCCTGACTGTTATGACACAAAAATATATCTGTTGAAAATAGTCTGGTGTAGGCCCGACAAATCTCAGGGTGGTTTTGCAGTTCAATGGGTCAAATCTCTGTACTATCCAGTTTTGGGCCTTTGGTATCTAAAAAAACACAGTTTGAGTGTGTCTCTCACTGTTCAGCCGCAATTATATCTATTTAAAAAAGTCTGGTATACCCCAGTAAACAATAACTGTGGTTTTGTCATCCCACGGTAAAAAATCTCTATTATTCAGGTTTTGGTATATTTTCCGTAAAGAAAAACAGTAGTGTCTCCTGACTGTTGTGACACAAAAATATATCTGTTGAAAATAGTATGGTGTAGGCCCGACAAATCCCATTGTGGTTTTGCAGTTCAACGGGTCAAATCTCTGTACTATCCAGTTTTGGGCCTTTGGTATCTAAAAATACACAGTTTGAGTGTGTCGCTCACTGTTCAGCCGCAATTATATCTATTTAAAAAAGTCTGGTATACCCCAGTAAACAATAACTGTGGTTTTGCCATCCCATGGTAAAAAATCTCTATTATTCAGGTTTTGGTATATTTTCCGTAAAGAAAAACAGTAGTGTCTCCTGACTGTTGTGACACAAAAATATATCTGTTGAAAATAGTCTGGTGTAGGCCCGACAAATCCCAGTGTGGTTTTGCAGTTCAACGGGTCAAATCTCTGTACTATCCAGTTTTGGGCCTTTGGTATCTAAAAAAACACAGTTTGAGTGTGTCGCTCACTGTTCAGTCGCAATTATATCTATTTAAAAAAGTCTGGTATACCCCAGTAAACAATAACTGTGGTTTTCCCATCCCACGGTAAAAAATCTCTATTATTCAGGTTTTGATATTTTTTACGTAAAGAAAAACAGTAATAGTTTCTCCCTGATTGTTCAGATTGTGTAAAAGAGTCAGGTGTAGGCCAGAGAAATAGAACTGTGGTTTTCCTCTTCCACGGTTCTAATCTACTTTTTATTACCCTTTTTCCATTGATAGTGCAAGAGTAAGCTATTTTACTTCCTTTACAATGGGCAAGGCGTGTGGCAAGGGAAGTGCAAGTGGACGTTCTGGTGATGGTTCGTGCAGAGGACGGGGCCGTGGCCAAGGTGAAAATGTGCCACAACCAACAGCCACATCTTCTCGCTCCCACTTCTTGACCGAATTACTAGGGAAGCACAGAACACCACCAGTATTGAGAACTGATCAGTGTGAACAGGTTATTAATTGGATAGCAGATAATACTTCCAGTTACCTGGGCACCACCACCTCCGGTCTGTCTTCCACACGGTCAACTCTTAGTAGCCGTGAGTCTCGACCGCGTACTCCTCCTCACCCTGATGCTCCTTCCTCCCACCATGCCGAGTGTCGTCAGACAGCAATTGATCCCACACTTGGACACTCTGAAGAGCTGTTCACTGGTCCATTTCCAGATTTGCACCCCTCGCCTGATACGCTTGAAGAGGGGGTAGAGGAGATCCCATGTAGCGATGCCCAAATATTTGAACAGCCACGGCCACAGGAAGTCGACGCTGGCAATTTGTCACAAGAGGTGGACGATGACGAGACACAATTGCCAGCAAGTGAGGAGGAGCATCGTGGTGCGCAAGTGGAAGAGGAGGAGGTGGTGGATGATCTAGTAACTGACCAAACGTGGCAGGAGGACATGCAGAGTGAGGCCAGCAGCACACAGGGGGAGGGAGGCAGAGTACCCCAACAGGCAGGAAGAAGCAGTGTGGTGGCCGCAGACAGAAGGCGGGCAACCGTTCCCCGTAACACCAACACGAGGGACGTTGCCAGTACAAGCGGTAGGTCTTCCAGAGTCTGGAATTTTTTTAAAGACTCTGCTGATTACCCCAAAAAGGCCATATGATCCACCTGCCATGCCAGCATCAGCAGGGGTGACAAAACTACCAGCCTGACCACCACCAGCATGATCAGGCACATGGCAGCAAAGCACCCGACTTTGTGGGGCGAAACCCAGGGTCCACGACCAGTGTCAGCGGGTGTCACCACTGCTTCTTCCACTGTTGTGCATGCAATAGAACCCCCTGTTGTGTGTGCAAGGCAATCCCCTGTCCATACTGCATGTAAAGATGCCCCCTCCTCTCAGTCTTCACTTGTTATGGCTGTTTCTCAAGAAACAGCATCAACGTCCATGTCCACGTCCCACCGCAGCGTTCAATTGTCCATATCCCAGACCTTTGAACGAAAGCGTAAATTCGCAGCTAACGCCCCACAGGCCACAGTCCTAAATTCGCACATTTCACGACTTCTTGCGTTGGAAATGCTGCCTTTTAGGCTGGTGGAGACGGAATCCTTCCGCAATCTTATGGCGGTGGCGGTCCCTCGGTACTCGGTCCCCAGCCGACACTATTTTGCCCGGTGTGCCATCCCCGCACTAAACAAGCACGTGTCCCAAAGCATCTGCCGTGCCCTCAACAACGCAGTTACTGGGAGAGTCCACCTGACAACGGACACGTGGACAAGTGCTTGTGGCCAGGGACGGTACATCTCTCTGATGGAACACTGGGTAAACAAAGTGGAAGCCGGGACCCAGTCGGACCTTGGGACGGAACACGTCCTCCCCACACCGAGTATTGCGGGCCCTATGTCAGACATAGTTGCCCCCACAGTGTATAGCTCCTGCGCATCATCCTCCTCCTCCTCCTCCTCATGTTCAACCTCCATCTCAGATATCACCACATCAAGTTACAAGCTGGAAGCACTGCAGTACTGCCTCTGCCAAGCGGCAACAGGCTGTGCTTAAACTCATAAGCTTAGGTGATAAACCTCACACTGCTTGTGAGTTGTGGACAGCTGTGAAAGAGCAGACAGATCTGTGGCTGAGACCGCTGAACCTACATCCCGGCATGGTCGTGTGTGACAATGGCAGTAACCTGGTGGCGGCTCTGAGGTGAGGTGAGATCACACACATACCATGCCTGGCTCTTGTGCTTAACCTCGAGGTTCAGCGGTTTCTTAAATCGTACTCCGAGTTGCCAGATCTGCTCATGAAAGTTCGCCGCCTGTCAGTTCATTTTCGCAAGTCGGCTGCAGCTTCCGCTGCCCTTGCTGTGTTGCAGCAGCGTTTGCAGCTTCCGGCACACCGACTGGTGTGTGATGTCCCCACACATTGGAACTCTACCCTCCACATGTTGCAAAGGATTTGTGAGCAGAAGAGAGCAGTTGTGGAGTACCAGATGCAACAAGGCCGTGGATAATCAGGTCAGACTCCACACATAAGACCTCAGGAGTGGACCTGGATGTCTGACATTTGTACCATCCTGACAAACTTTGAGGAAGCCCCCAAGATGGAGAGTGGCGATGACGCCATCATTAGTGTCAGCATCCCACTTGTCTGTCTTTTGCAATGCTCTCTGCAGAGAATTAAAGAGGAGGCATTGCAGCCAGAGTATGATGAGATGGATCAAGAAGCCGTAGTGGGTGATTACACACAGCCCAGCCTCATCTCATCCCAATGTGTATTGGGGACAATGAGGGAGAGGTGGAGGAGGAGGATGAGTAGGAGGAAGAACAGGAGCTGCTATCATGCGCTGTAGACGGTAGTACCTGTACAAGTATCATACCGTCGTTTCAGCGTGGGTGGCCTGAGGACAGGGGGGAGGAGGAGGAGGAGGAGTGCATGGTCAGTCGTCATCTTGGTGAGGACACGGAAATCTTGCCCGTTACCAGTCTGGCACGCATGGCTGACTTTATGTTACGTTGCCTTAACCGTGACCCTCGCATTGTCAAAATGTTGGGTGACAGTCATTACTGGTTGGTGACACTTGTAGACCCCCGCTACAAGGAGAACTTTCACTCTCTTATTCCTGAGGTTGGGAGGTCTACAAAAATGGGGCAGTACCAGAAGGCCCTTAATGCAGAACTCTTAAAAAAATTCCCATCTGAACACGCTAGCGGCAGAGATCACAGTTCGTTGCCCAACCAAGGCGTACAGGCGAGAGAGATGCAACTCCAATCCAGCAGAGGCAGGGGAACACTGTCAACGTTCTGGGACAGATTTCTGACACCCGCCCAGCATACAAGCCCTGAGGCGCGGGGTACTCTCACAAGGAGTGGAAAGTTTCAAAAGATGGTGAGGGAGTACCTTGCCGACCGTATCAGCGTCCTCCGTGATTCCTCTGTGCCTTTTAATTATTGGGTATCCAAGCTGGACACTTGGAATGAACTCGCTCTGTACGCCTTGGAGGTCCTGGCCTGCCCTGCTGCTAGCGTGTTATCGGAGCGTGTTTTTAGTGCCGCTGGGGGAATTATAACTGATCAGCGCACTCGCCTGTCAACTGACAATGCTGACAAGCTGACCCTTATCAAAATGAACAAGGGCTGGATTGGGCCAGACTTCTCATCACCACCAAATGACAGCAGAGTAACATAAAGTCAAATCCACTGTGTTATTTCGGGAGGTGTATTCACATGCACCGCTTCACACCCACACATGGGTATACACTTCCTCATTTTGGCTGTTTTATGTTCTTCTCCTTATCCTCAGCCTCCACCATCACTATACCACCAGGTTGCCAGCATTGCAAGTTCCTCCGTCCTTATTTTTGTCAGCTTTTGTTTGGAAGGTATAAGCAAATCCTATGGCAGACCCACTCCCCAATAATGGGACTTATCTTTGTAATATGCTGTACTGCATGGTTCTTGTAAGGGGCATTGCAAGTTGCTCCTTCCTAATTTTTGGAAGCTTTTGCTTGGAAGGCATAAGCAAATCCTATGGGAGACCCACTCCGCAATAATGGGACTTATGTTTGTAATATGCTGTACTGCATGGTTCTTGTAAGGGGCATTGCAAGTTGATCCGTCCTAATTTTTGGAAGCTTTTGCTTGGAAGGCATAAGCAAATCCTATGGGAGACCCACTCTGCAATAATGGGACTTATGTTTGTAATATGCTGTACTGCATGGTTCTTGTAAGGGGCATTGCAAGTTGCTCCATCTTAATTTTTGGAAGCTTTTGCTTGGAAGGCATAAGCAAATACTATGGGAGACCCACTCCGCAATAATGGGACTTATGTTTGTAATATGCTGTACTGCATGGTTCTTGTAAGGGGCATTGCAAGTTGCTCCGTCCTAATTTTTGGAAGCTTTTACTTGGAAGGCATAAGCAAATCCTATGGGAGACCCACTCCGCAATAATGGGACTTATGTTTGTAATATGCTGTACTGCATGGTTCTTGTAAGGGGCATTGCAAGTTGCTCCGTCCTAATTTTTGGAAGCTTTTGCTTGGAAGGCATAAGCAAATATTATGGGAGACCCACTCCGCAATAATGGGACTTATGTTTGTAATATGCTGTACTGCATGGTTCATGTAAGGGGCATTGCAAGTTGCTCCGTCCTAATTTTTGGAAGCTTTTGCTTGGAAAGCATAAGCAAATACTATGGGAGACCCACTCCGCAATAATGGGACTTATGTTTGTAATATGCTGTACTGCATGGTTCTTGTAAGGGGCATTGCAAGTTGCTCTGTCCTAATTTTTGGAAGCTTTTGCTTGGAAGGCATAAGCAAATACTATGGGAGACCCACTCCCCAATAATGGGACTTATGTTTGTAATATGCTGTACTGCATGGTTCTTGTAAGGGGCATTGCAAGTTGCTCCGTCCTAATTTTTGGAAGCTTTTGCTTGGAAGGCATAAGCAAATACTATGGGAGACCCACTCCGCAATAATGGGACTTATGTTTGTAATATGCTGTACTGCATGGTTCTTGTAAGGGGCATTGCAAGTTGCTCCGTTCTAATTTTTGGAAGCTTTTGCTTGGAAAGCATAAGCAAATCCTATGGGAGACCCACTCCGCAATAATGGGACTTATGTTTGTAATATGCTGTACTGCATGGTTCTTGTAAGGGGCATTGCAAGTTGCTCCGTCCTAATTTTTGGAAGCTTTTGCTTGGAAGGCATAAGCAAATATTATGGGAGACCCACTCCGCAATAATGGGACTTATGTTTGTAATATGCTGTACTGCATGGTTCATGTAAGGGGCATTGCAAGTTGCTCCATCCTAATATTTGGAAGCTTTTGCTTGGAAGGCATAAGCAAATATTATGGGAGACCCACTCCGCAATAATGGGACTTATGTTTGTAATATGCTGTGCTGCATGGTTCATGTAAGGGGCATTGCAAGTTGCTCCGTCCTAATTTTTGGAAGCTTTTGCTTGGAAAGCATAAGCAAATCCTATGGGAGACCCACTCCGCAATAATGGGACTTATGTTTGTAATATGCTGTACTGCATGGTTCTTGTAAGGGGCATTGGAAGTTGCTCTGTCCTAATTTTTGAAAGCTTTTGCTTGGAAGGCATAAGCAAATACTATGGGAGACCCACTCCCCAATAATGGGACTTATGTTTGTAATATGTTGTACTGCATGGTTCTTGTAAGGGGCATTGCAAGTTGCTCCGTCCTAATTTTTGGAAGCTTTTGCTTGGAAGGCATAAGCAAATACTATGGGAGACCCACTCCACAATAATGGGACTTATGTTTGTAATATACTGTACCGCATGGTTCTTGTAAGGGGCATTGCAAGTTGCTCCGTCCTAATTTTTGGAAGCTTTTGCTTGGAAGGCATAAGCAAATATTATGGGAGACCCACTCCGCAATAATGGGACTTATGTTTGTAATATGCTGTACTGCATGGTTCATGTAAGGGGCATTGCAAGTTGCTCCGTCCTAATTTTTGGAAGCTTTTGCTTGGAAAGCATAAGCAAATCCTATGGGAGACCCACTCCGCAATAATGGGACTTATGTTTGTAATATGCTGTACTGCATGGTTCTTGTAAGGGGCATTGCAAGTTGCTCCGTCCTAATTTTTGGAAGCTTTTGCTTGGAAGGCTTAAGCAAATATTATGGGAGACCCACTCCGCAATAATGGGACTTATGTTTGTAATATGCTGTACTGCATGGTTCATGTAAGGGGCATTGCAAGTTGCTCCGTCCTAATTTTTGGAAGCTTTTGCTTGGAAAGCATAAGCAAATCCTATGGGAGACCCACTCCGCAATAATGGGACTTATGTTTGTAATATGCTTTACTGCATGGCTCTTGTAAGGGGCATTGCAGTTCCTCATAATTTTTGGAAAGCCTTCCATTCACTGCTTAGGCCAACAGTGCACAGGAGACCATGTTGCTATAAATAGAAAAAAAGGTTTAGTTAAGGCCCTCTGACCTCCATGTCATTTCCAAAGGGCATTGGAGTGCCTCGAAATTTTTGGTAGGCATTGCACTCACTGTATTCCTTATAACTGTGTTGCCGAACCGCTCCTTTTGTTACAGAAACATATCCTACAAGACATATCTGGTTGACTGGCCTGATATTGATGTTAATGGTCCCTGTTCCTCCTGCTCTTTCTCCTTTGCTACCACCTCATCCATCATTTATCACCTGAAGCTTTGTTTTAATGGGAGTCATAGAACTTGGATAGTTGCAGGAAAACATCCAGCAATCCTCGGAGGAGGTAGGATATGCGCCAAAACGCTGACCACCTCAGGCTTAGCCGCTACTACATACATGCGCTTGCATTCCAACAAAACAAAGCAGATGCTAACTTCTATCATCCTCATCATGCTCCTCACCTTTTCACTCTCAACTCCCCTGATGGAGAAGCCAGGGCCCACCGGAGGAGTCTGGTTGTCTTGTGGGCTCGGCCAATGCTGCCCTAAAGCAGGCCAGGCTAAGAAAAGTGTGGGAAAGGTTATGGGACAAATAGGGGTGGCTGGGGACCGAGTATGGACACCCGGCCGCCCCCTGGAGGTTGGGGAGCAAGCGGGGACATCCGGCCACCGTGCGGCTGGGGACTGAGTATGGATACAAGGCCGCCGACGCAGCCATGGCGTGGTGGCCAGATTCCACCTCCACATGCCTAAAAGGCCCAATTTAAAGTGCAAGCAAGCAAGCAGTATGGTTTTGCAGCCTGGGGGTGGGTGGGTGGCAGGCTGCATACTTGCGCTTGCATTGCAAGGAATGGGAGAGGTACAATTGAACACGGCCCTGGGACAAGGACTTGAACGGGGATAGTTGCAAGTCTGCAACGATAGGTGCAGGGTGGGAGGCATCTTCGCATGTACCATGAACAGGGGTTTGGCATGCACACACTACAGAGGAATAGGCTCTCCTTCCCACTAAATGCACTGGGGAGGGCACACGTAATGTTTTGGTATACTCGCTTAATCTTATGTATAAGGCACACCAGGACACATAGGGGCGGCTGGGGACTGAGTATGGATACCTCGCTGCCAAAGCAGCCATGAGGTAGTGGCCAGCTTCGGCCTCCTCCAAACTAAAAGGCCCCATTTCAAGTGCAAGCTAGCAGTATGGCATTACAGTCTGGGGGTGGGTGGGTGGCAGGCTGCACACTTACACTTGCATTAAAAGAAAACAAAGCAGATGCTAACTTCTGTCATCATCATCATGCTCCTCACCTTGGCACTCTCAACTCCCCTGATGGAGAAGCCAAGGCCCACCGGAGGAGTCTGGTTCTCTGGTGGGCTCGTCCAATGCTGCCCTAAAGCAGACCGGGCTAAGAAAAGTGTGTGGGGGGGATGTTCCAAGGAGAAATAGGGGCGGCTGGGGACCGTTTATGGACACCCGGCTGCCCCCAGGCGGCTGGGAACCGTGTGTGGACACCCGGCCACGGGGCGGCTGGGGACCGAGCATGGACACCCGGCCGCCGGGCGGCTGGGGACTGAGTATGGATTCCAGGCCGCCAACGCAGCCATGACGTGGTGGCCAGATTCCGCCTCCACATGCCTAAAAGGCCCAATTTCAAGTGCAAGCAAGCAAGCAGTACAGTATTGCAGCCTTGGGGTGGGTGGGGGGCAGGCTGCATACTTGCGCTTGTATTGCAAGGAATGGGGGAGGTACAATTGAACACTGCCCTGGGACTTCAACTTGCACGGGGATAGTTGCAAGTCTGCAACTTCTGATGCGGCAAGGATCACTTATGATGGGCACACTTTTAGACAGTGACCTGGGTGTCAGAGATGCTTCCAGGGGTCTTCCCCATGCTGTTCCCATGTCTTTTCAGTACTTTATGCATGTGTCACACAGCACATGGCCAGATAAGGTTGTAAAATGTTAAATTGACATTTTCCGGTGAATGCATTTGTCACAGTTGAAAGCAATACAAAAGTGCAAAAACGCATAAAAAATGCTACTTGTGAACATAGCCCAAGGTGTGGAGGAGTATTTTTGTTTTTGGTTATTTATTTTACCTTATACACAAGTCTTTACCCTGGAAAAGAAATTCCTTAACATATTTCACAGGAAAAAAGTTTCAGTTTCGTTTTTGAACGTTTTATTGTGAGCCCGTAAAAGTGGCTTAATACCTCTGACCACGTTGTTGACAGCAGTGACCTGGGAGTCATAAATGCTTCCTGGGGCGATCCCCATGCTGTCCCCATGTCATTTGAGCACTGTCACTATCGTTTTGGGCACTTGTTAGGCTTTTAAAAGACTGCTGGGGGTTCCATCGCAAAAATGCTCGTGTCTCCCATAGACTAACATTGGGCTCATTGCTCGGGTCGAGCACCCGAGTATCATGGCGAGCTCGGCCCGAGCTTTGAGCACCCGAGCATTTTAGTGCTCGATCGACACTACTTCCTTTCTGTTCCATCCACACTGTTCTGGGCACAGGAATTGGTTGGAATGAGTGGAGCACATCACTCTGCTACTGTTGAAATAGGCAAATTAAGTCAATAGACTTCATTGTCCTTTGCACTAGTCCTACCAATCTTTTGGAGCGCCAATTGACAAGCAATCCAAAATGTAGTCTGTAATCCAGAGGCATTTCGAGGGGTTCAGCCCAGGGGGAGCAAAACTTCTGAGCAGAACCCTAACCGGTAACCTAACCAATAGCACTGATATTACCACCATATGGTGACAAATAGAGGTAGATACCGGTCCTGCAGAACAAACAAGTGATTACAGCACAGCTATAGATGGTGATTTACAGCTGACTCCGATGGAGTCATTAATTTTTCACCTCTTTTCTATCTGGCCCAGACCGGCAGGACAACTTCTTTCAGTCATAACTTGTCTGCAGAGATTACAATAAGGACACATTTAACTTCTCAGCTTCTCACATTTCCAGACAGTTCACATCTATCCCCAACCTGCACAAACTTCTCATCCTACTGATGTGCGGCGCTCCTGCGGGTTCAGTCGCCACAGAGGTAATGCATCTCACCCAGAGGTGTGTTACCCCACTCTCAGGTAATGAGGGAGTGCTACCCAGGACCCACACACCTTCATCCAACACTATACCACTCCAGACCAGCAGGAGGGGCAAGATGCACTAATCTGCTGCTGAGCCCTGTCCCTGGTTGGAAAGGGGGGAACCAAGAGAGAGGAACCATGTAGTGGGTGTGGGTGGAGGAAGTAGATCAGGGGACCACCGTCAGTAGGAGTATAAGAAGAAAGGGAACCATCTAGAAACAGCGAGTCCTGCTCAGGAGAGCAGTGTAGGAGGGTCCAGGCTCCTGGCTCTGGTGCTTGGAGCAGGAGTTGAGTGGAGAGAGAGAGGAGTCGGGCCTAGTCTGAGAGGCCCAGCAAAGAGAGAGAGGACGGGAGCAGAGGGAAGGCTTCAGAGATAGAGGGGATCCCAGGGGCACGGTGAGTGCAGGAAGCCACCCGTGCACCCGAATCTACACGGATGTGGAGGGATCAGGCCGCAGAGGCGACCGGCCCCTAAACTAGTGGAGAATAATCAGGCTCAGCTAGATAACCGGAGGCTGCTGTACTTGCAAGGTGCAGCAGCCAACCACCACAATTACTTCACCGAAAAGGTGGCAGCATAGGGTCCAGGGGATTGCAAGTCGCCCAACAAGACCTGAGGCTACCGGCTTGGGACACTGATTGTGAGGCGCAGGGCAGGAGGGTGAGAGCCAGTGCAGGGAAGACGACCGAGAAAGGAACATAGAACGGGGTCCCACTTAAGTACTCCTGAAATACTTGAGAGCTCCTGAACCCCTTCATTGGTGAACACAGGAAGACGTGAGCGGTTATAATCCGGAAAGTGTAACCTGAGGAACTTAACAACTGTGAGTAATACCTGAAGACTGCACCCCGCTGTGTCCTTGAATAATTGCTGCGCCATCACCAGCCCTGTACTACACAGCACCAGCAACATCTACCTCATAACATCACTATATCCTGCCCTGGAGCTTAGCTCTGCCTGTGGAGAGCTGAACCAACTCTGCTGCATCACCATCAGCTCCAGAAAATCTGCACCGCAGCGGCAGTCTCATATAGCCACATACCACAGGTGGAGTCACGAACATTAACTCTAAAAACTTTATTCCCCTTTTACTTAATCCCTTTAATTGACCGCCCTGGATCACAGACCGGGTCACTGCCACCGTGACATCCCCAGCACCGACCGGCCCAGCTACCGATCACCCCACAGCCCAGGGGGCACTTCAGATGCTCCAATTTTGATCCACTACTGCTTTATGTCCCCCTATTACTGTACCGGCTGTTTGGCACAATAACAGCACTCTTCTTAGTGCCCACATAATAATGCCTCCTTTGTGCCTTCCAGATGGAAAATTGCCCCCTCGAAAATATTAATGCCCAGTGCAAATGTCCTAGAAAATTGTCCACATTTTGCGCCTTTGAGGACCACAACACTTTGAGTGCCCCTATAACAATAATGGTTCTTAAGTTCCCACTTAACATTTAATAATGTCCACTGAGTCCCCCAATGTATTGCTACTCTATACACAGTAAGGCGGGCCCACAGCTCCTTTATACAGAGTATGATGTCCCCTAAGATCCACTATAAACAGTATGATGGGCCCACAGTTTATACACAGTATAATGACCCCCATAGAAGCCTTCACACTGAATAATGGCCTCCACAGTAGTCCCCACAATAGCCCTCAAACTTTATAATGGCACCTGCATTAGCTCCCACACTGTATAATGGCCCCCACAGTAAGCCCCAAATGGTATAATAGCCCTTACATTAGCCCCCAAACTGTATAATGGCCCCAGTATTAGCCATCAAACTGTATAATGGCCACTGAATTAGCCCCCAAACTGTATAATGGCCGCACATTAGCTTTCAAGCTGTATAATGGCCCTCACATTAGCCCCAAGCTATATAATAGCCCCCGATAAGCCCCTAAACTGTATAATGTCCCCTGCATTATGTTCTATGCTATATAATGGCCTCAGCATTAGCACTCAAACTGTATAATTGACCAAATATTAGGTCCCAAACTGTATAATTGCCTCCACATTAGCTCCTATACTGTATAATTAGCCCCACATTAGCTCCCACACTGCATAATGGGCCCCACATTAGCTCCTATACTGAATAATGTGCCCCACACTTTATAAGGGCCCACACAGTAATACCTATAATGTATGAGCAAGTAACAGAAAATAGTGCCTTTAGAAGAAACCTAATTTAGAGAGAGAGGGAAGAAAGATAAGTGCAGCACTTCCCCTGAGCGGAATACCTTTTTACTAACAATAAAAAATGATTTTCGTTGTGGTTATGCTCACCTTTAATCAGTAAGAAATGCATGTTGAGATTCTCAAGGAATCAGTTCTTTGGGCACCTCTCCTCCATGTCTTGTATAGTCCAATAAGGTGTGCAGCTCACTTTGGAGAACTATGTACTGATCCTGATTCAGATCTACATAGGTAGTAAATTCTGAGTGAAAAAGAAACTCCATTTGAATGTGGCGCTAGTCACCTAAGAATTTCTTAAATACATCAAATTCCAGTGAAAGATCTGTTCCAAAAACTTAATTTAATTTCTCAAAGAAATAATGTTGAAATACAGTACAACGTGTTTTGGCTGCTATTTTTACAGTGCAACCTTCATCAGGTGAAAAAAAACAAACAACAGACAAAATACAAAAAGCACTATAAAGTGGTGTTACAACCTTAAATATTTCCTATTTATGAGGGTTCCCAGAAGGGATTAGCAGGGCGGGACCCAGAGTTTATCCTCCTCCCTGACAAATATCTACATAGTTGCGTCTAAAGAGACTCAGTTCCTTATACAGTACAGACCAAAACTTTGGACACACCTTCTCATTTAAAGATTTTTCTGTATTTTCATGACTATGAAAATTGTACATTCACACTGAAGGCATCAAAACTATGAATCAACACATGTGGAATTATATACTTAACAAAAAAGTGTGAAACAACTGAAAATATGTCTTATATTCTAGGTTCTTCAAAGTAGCCTCCTTTTGCTTTGATGACTGCTTTGCACACTCTTGGCATTCTCTTGATGAGCTTCAAGAGGTAGTCACTGGAAATTGTCTTCCAACAATCTTGAAGGAGTTCCCAGAGATGCTTAGCACTTGTTGGCCCTTTTGCCTTCACTCTGCAGTCCAGCTCACCCCAAACCATCTTGATTGGGTTCAGGTCTGGTGACTGTGGAGGCCAGGTCATCTGGAATAGCACCCCATCACTTTCCTTCTTGGTCAAACAGCCCTTGCACAGCCTGGAGGTGTGTTTGGGGTCATTGTCATGTTGAAAAATAAATGATGGTCCAACTAAACGCAAACCGGATGGAATAGCATGGCGCTGCAAGATGCTGTGGTAGCCATGTTGGTTCAGTATGCCTTCAATTTTGTATAAATCCCCAACAGTGTCACCACCAAAGCACCCCCACACCATCACACCTCTTCCTCCATGCTTCACGGTGGGAACCAGGCATGTAAAGTCCATCCGTTCACCTTTTCTGCGTCGCACAAAGACACGGTGGTTGGAACCAAAAATCTCAAATTTGGACTCATCAATCCAAAGCACAGATTTCCACTGGTCTAATGTCCTTTCCTTGTGTTCTTTAGCCCAAAGAAGTCTCTTCTGCTTGTTGCCTGTCCTTAGCAGTGGTTTCCTAGCAGCTATTTTACAATGAAGGCCTGCTGCACAAAATCTCCTCTTAACAGTTGTTGTAGAGATGTGTCTGCTGCTAGAACTCTGTGTGGCATTGACCTGGTCTCTAATCTGAGCTGCTGTTAACCTGTAATTTCTGAGGCTGGTGACTCGGATAAACTTATGCTCAGAAGCAGAGGTGACTCTTGGTCTTCCTTTCCTGGGGAGGTCCTTATGTGAGCCAGTTTCTTTGTAGCGCTTGATGGTTTTTGCAACTGCACTTGGGGACACATTCAAAGTTTGCCCAATTTTTCAGACTGACTGACCTTCATTTCTTAAAGTAATGATGGCCACTCGTTTTCTTTACTTAGCTGCTTTTTTCTTGCCATAATACAAATTATAACAGTCTATTCAGTAGGACTATCAGCTGTGTATCCACCAGACTTCTGCACTACACAACTGATGGTCCCAACCCCATTTATAAGGCAAGAAATCCCACTTATTAAACCTGACAGGGCACACCTGTGAAGTGAAAACCATTTCCAGTGACTACCTCTTGAAGCTCATCAAGAGAATGTCCAGAGTGTGCAAAGCAGTCACCAAAGCAAAAGGTGGCTACTTTGAAGAACCTAGAATAAAAGACATATTTTCAGTTGCTTCACACTTTTTTGGTAAGTATATAATTCCACATGTGTTAATTCATAGTTTTGATGCCTTCAGTGTGAATGTACAATTTTCAAAGTCATGAAAATACAGAAAAATCTTTAAATGAGAAGGTGTGTCCAAACTTTTGGTCTGTAGTGTATATACAATCGCAGGTTAACAGCAGCTCAGATCAGAGACCAGGTCAATGCCACACAGAGTTCTAGCAGCAGACACATCTCTACAACAACTGCTAAAGGAGACTTTGTGCAGCAGGCCTTCATGGTAAAATAGCTGCTAGGAAACCACTACTAAGGACAGGCAACAAGCAGTAGAGACTTGTTTGGGCTAAATAACACAAGGAATGGACATTAGACCAGTGGAAATCTGTGCTTTGGTCTGATGAGTCCAAATTTGAGATCTTTGGTTCCAACCACCGCGTCTTTGTGCGACGCAGAAAAGGTGAACGGATGGACTCTACATGCCTGGTTCCCACCGTGAAGCATGGAGGAGGAGGTGTGATGGTGTGGGGGTGCTTTGCTGGTGACACTGTTGGGAATTTATTCAAAATTGAAGGCAGACTGAACCAGCATGGCTACCACAGCATCTTGCAGCCCCATGCTATTCCATCCGGTTTGTGTTTAGTTGGACCATCATTTATTTTTCAACAGGACAATGACCCCAAACACACCTCCAGGCTGTGTAAGGGCTATTTGACCAAGAAGGAGAGTGATGGGGTGCTATGCCAGATGACCTGGCCTCCACAGTCACCAGACCTGAACCCAATCGAAATGGTTTGGGGTGAGCTGGAGCGCAGAGTGAAGGCAAAAGGGCCAACAAGTCCTAAGCATCTCTGGGAACTCCTTCAAGATTGTTGGAAGACCATTTCTGGTGACTACCTCTTGAAGCTCATCAAGAGAATGCCAAGAGTGTGCAAAGCAGTCATCAAAGCAAAAGGTGGCTACCTTGAAGAACCTAGAATATAAGACATATTTTCAGTTGTTTCACACTTGTTTGTTAAGTATATAATTCCACATGTGTTAATTCATAGTTTTGATGCATTCAGTGTGAATGTACAATTTTCATAGTCATGAAAATACAGAAAAATCTTTAAATAAGAAGATGTGTCCAAACTTTTGGTCTGTACTGTATATAAAATAAAGTATTATGACAGTATAGTACCTGTATTCTATCCAAAATGAGCTTTTAAATACCTGGTGTTACATTGTTGCAAACAATCATAAAAATACTTAAAAGTATAAATATAATATAATTCTAATACTTTTGTGAAAACACTACTATCATCTCTACATAAATCATTCCTTTCAATTAAAAAGCAAGTGATGCAAAAAACAAAACAAAACATTAAAAAAAAATGTATTTTAAAAAAAAATTATAAAAAAAAAAAGTCTTTTGCCACTAAAACGGAGTGAAACTTTATTTTGTTGTATATATTATCCCATGCGCAAACGTCTGTCTGATCCGTGACAAACCTTTACACATTCTCTATGACGTCATTGAGTCCATTCGCATAGAGGCTTTGTAGCCTATATATCCAATAGTACTCCTTTCGGTTTAATAATTTATTCCTATTATTAGCCCCTTTTGATATATGTCCCAATGGTGTGACCGTGATGCAGAAGCATTTTTTGTGTTTTTTGTGCCTCCAAATCCGGTACCCTTTGTGACTTCAGGGGTGAGTGATCTTCATGAATGTCACTTGATAGTAATGGAAAGTTATTATGTGTTTCATCCCTTAGGAGTCTAAGAAGAGTAGCGTCAAACAGAAGCACAGGGCTTGTGCCTTATGCCAAATTCCCCTTTCCATAGATTGGCAGAAACAGCTTTGTTCAAGCTGTATTAACAGAACCATAGCGGAGAGTACTCCGGATTTTGCATCTAATCTGAGGTCCATAATCCGCACAGAGGTACAAGATTCCCTGAAGGGTTTACTTAAAGGAAATAAGAGATCCCATAAGGATATCTCCTCCGACTATGATTCATCCTCCCAGTAGGAGGATCCATGTCTCAGTGATTCATCGTCCTCTTCTTCATCAGATAATGGTAGCCCCTGTTTCCCTATTGAGGGTACGGATAAGTTGGTCAGAGCTGTCAGATAAACCATGGGATTAAGGGAGGAGAAAGCAGCCAGATTCCTTGAAGACATTATGTTTGCGGGCCTGGAGGTAAAAAACAGACGCTCCTTTCCGGTGAACCCTAAAATTCAGACCCTTATAGACCGGGAATGGAGGAAACCTGAAAAATCGGGAGCGTTGCCCTCATCCTCTAAGAGGAGGTACCCTTTCAAGGATAATGTCTCTGAGTCTTGGGATAAAATTCCCAAAGTTGACGGGTCTGTGGCTTGATCATCCAAAAAATCGTCTCTAACCCCTGAAGGATTCGGGCATTCTAAGGCTATGTGCCCACGTAGCAGATTTGATGCAGAGCATTTACATGCGTTTTTTTCTGCCAGAGAGAAGCGTTTTTACATGCGTTTTCGCATGCGTTTTTTCAAGTACTGTTCCAAACGATTTTGAGCATCACTTCGAAAAGTGCTTGACAAGTTGGACACGCAATATAAATCCACGCAACCGGCATGGATTTATATTGTGTGACCAACTTAGATGCTTTAAATGCTGCATCTATAGTAAAAAAAAAAAAAATGAAAAAGTTAAAAATAAAAAAACCTGTATACTCACCTCTCCGGTCTGCTCCCGGCGGCGTCCTCTCTCTTCGGCGTCCTGCAGTGTACTGGCAGGACCTGCAGTGATGCCATTTAGTCAGCTGATGGTCACCGACCATCACCTAACCGCTGACGTCAGCTGTCGCGTGACCATCAGCTGACTAAATGACATCACCGCAGGTCTTGCAAGTACACCGCGGGACGCTGATGAGAGAGGATGCCGCCGGGAGCAGACCAGAGAGGTGAGTATACAGGTTTTTTTTATTTTTAACTTTTTTTATTTCTTTTTTTCACCGTGTGGTAGCCGGGATGAAGAGGAGTTGTAGTCTCCTATTCATCCTGGGTACCACACGCACCGCGATTACGCTGCAAACTCACGGCCATTGAATTTAATTGAAACGCAGCAAATCCACATATACCTGCAGGTTTGCTGCCTTTCAATGTTCCTCAATGGCCGCGAATTTGCAGCGTAATCGCGGTATAAATAGTCATGCTGCGTTTTGTAACGCAATGCGAATTCAGCACGCTAATTAGCGCATCATGTCACATCCGAATTGACATTGCTTTGCATGGCAGACGGTATTACAAGCGTTTTCGCGGCTGTAAAAACGCCGCAAAAATGCTACAAAAATGCTACGTGGGCACATAGCCTAAAGGATGCTCTAGGTAAAAAGGCAGACTCCTTCCTAAGTCACACCTGGGAAGCTGTGGCAGGGGGCCTGAAGCCAGCGGTAGCAGGCACTTGTGTTGCTAGGTCACCCATGGTGTGGCTTCAACAATTAGAAGACCAGCTCAAGGATAAAAAGAGCCCTAGAGATAAAATTCTCTCCAATCTACCTCTAATGCAGGCAGCGTCAGCCATCCTTGCTGACTCCTCAGCAGATTCTGTTAAACTATCTGGCAGATCAGCAAACTTATCTAATGCTGCCAGACGAACCCTGTGGCTCAAGGGTTGCCCAGGAGACCTGCAGTCAAAACATAAGTTATGCTCACTCCGTTGTGACGGCAAACTCTTATTCGTCCAAAAACTGGATGAGCTTTTGGAAAAAGCTGGCGACAGGAAGAGAAATTTCCCAGGGATCACGGGGGACATAAAAAGAATTTACTTTCAGAGGAAGAGATTTAACCAGGGTCGCCCTTCCGGAGAAAGAAAAAGATGGATGTCCAGATCTAAAGGGTTTTGATATATGTTTGGAGGACCATCCTCCAGTACTAAAAAATCGTCCCAATGATGCCAGGCTAGAGGTCGGTGAAAGGCTATCCCATTTTATTCCAGCTTGGGAGACCATTACATCAAATCCCTGGGTGTTGAGTATTGTGAAGAGTGGCTTGAAGATACGCTTCAGTCAGATCCCTCACCGAACTTTCATGATCACCCCCAGGAGGAAGTCCAGGGAGGAGCAAATAGCCCTAGAGTCGGAGATACTAGATTTAGTAAAGAAACAGGTCCTTCATGAAGTTCCGGAATCACAAAGGGAAAGGGGATTTTATTTCCCCCTATTAGTGATAAAAGAACAAACAAATAGGTCTTTAAGGACCATTATCAACCTCAAAAGTCTGAATCAGCTGATAGAGAACCAGACTTTCAAAATGGAATCAGTGAACTCGGCAGTGAAACTCCTACACCACAATTGTTTCATGGCAGTAATCGACCTAAAGGATGCCTATTAACACGTCCCAATCCATCCAGACTACCAGACTACCTACCTAAGGGTAGGCTATTCATTCAGGGGGAACTGAGACATTTTCAATTCACTGCCGTACCTTTTGGTCTCTCGATAGCTCTGAGAGTGTTTAGAATGTTGATAGCTGAGGTGAGAGCTTTTCTCCAAATCAAAAACATAGTGATCGTTCCCTACTTAGATGACTTTTTGGTAACAAGAAGATCAAAAGACCACTGTTCCACTCAACTTCTAGATGTCACGGTGGTTTTACATCAGCTGGGATGGCTGATAAATGCTCGAAAATCAAAACTAACCCCCTCAAGGACTCAAATCTTTCTGGGCCTGACCCTAAATTCTCAACTCCAAGCCTGCTTCCTCCCGGAGGACAAGATTTGCAAGATAATCAGTTTGGTCACAAGGGCCATAGAGTCTCCAGTAATGTCCTTCAGAAAAGCAATGTCCCTACTGGGCTCCTTGACGTCCTGTCTCCCAGCAGTCAAATGGACCCAAGGTCATATGAGGCTTCTTCAGTAGGAGGACCTGTCAGCACAGAGATCCTTCAACGGACATTTAGAAAAAAAGACTATCTCTTTCCTTAGAAACGAAAGACTCCCCCTCTCATGGTGGACAAACAGTGAAAATCTGACCTCAGGCATGCAGTGGTCCAGACCAGTCGACCATATAATTACAACAGATGCGAGTGCCTCTGGCTGGGGGGGTCATCTGGCAGATCTCTCAGTTCAAGGGCACTGGGCATGTCACAAAATAGGGGCATCTTTGAACCTAAAAGAACTTTGGGTGGTGGAGAAATCCCTGATAGACTTCCTTCCCCACATTCAGGGTCACCACATCCAGGTCAGGTCCGACAACCGGACAACAGTGGCTTACATAAATCACCAGGGAGGATCATCCCTCAGTGCTCTTTACGTCAGGGAAGTAGAGAATTCAAAGGCAGATTTTCTTAGTCGCCACACTTTAAGGCAAGGAGAGTGGAATCTAAACCTGATAGTCTTCCAGCAGATTATCCATCTATGGAGGCCACCGTACATAGATTTGTTCGCCACCAGGGCAAACAGGAAGGTGGAGAGATTCTGTTCACTAGACCCGACAGAGAATCCCTATGCTGTAGATGCTCTCCAGGTTCCATGGAAGTTCAAGAAGGACTATGCTTTTCCCCCAATTGTATTGATTCCGGCAGTTGCGAGGAAAATTCGGGAGAATGGGGCAAGGATAATTCTAATAGCCCCTTTTTGGCCAAAAAGACCCTGGTTCTCCCTGCTTCATCTTAGGTTGGTTCCAGATCCCTGGGTCCTGCCGGAGAGGCCGGATATTCTCATCCAGGGGCCAGTATTCCATGAAGAAGCCAAAGGATTTCATCTGGTGGCGTGGAATTTGAGAGGGTGTTACTGAGTAGTAAGGGGTTTTCACCGGGCCTAGTTTCTACCCTATTGGGTAGTAGAAAGCCCATAACAACGAAGATTTATAGCAGAATCTGGGGAAAATTCCGGGATTTTAGAGATACCCCATTATCAGATAAACCTCCAATTAAAGATGTCCTGGAGTTTTTGCAGAAGGGGCGTGACCTGGGGTTGGCTAGATGAACACTCAAAGTTCAGGTGTCCGCTCTAGGGGCGCTCTATAATTGCAACCTGATGGGGAACAGGTGGGTCTCTAGATTCATTAAATCCTGTTCCAGATCTAGACCAGTTCGGACTCTCAGAATTCCTCCCTGGGACCCATTTGAACCCCCGCAGGCACTCTCTCCAAAGATCCTCACTCTTAAAACCATTCTCCTAGTGTCACTAACATCAGCCCGTAGAGTGAGTGACCTGAAAGCCCTCTCCGTTGATCCTCCGTACACCCAGATTCATGAGGACAAGATCATCCTACGTCCAGATCCAGCATACCTTCCTAAGGTAGTGTCCAGATTCCACTGTAATCAAGAGATTGTGCTCCCCTCATTCTGCAGCAATCCAAAAAACCCCGGGGAGGTTAGATTCCACAATCTGGATGTCAGAAGAGCCTTGCTACAGTACATAGACATGATTAGTCAGTGGAGGAAGGACCACTCCTTGTTTCTGGCCTTTCAGGGGAGTAGAAAAGGTCACGGGGTATCAAAAGGGACTATTTCAAGGTGGCTTAGGGAGGCCATTTGTCTAGCTTACATATCTACAGGAGTTCCAGCACCGGACGGTATTAAAGCTCATTCCACCTGAGCTGTAGCAACCTCCTGGGTGGAGAGAGCAGACATCTCAATTGACCAGATATGTAAAGCCGCTACTTGGTCTGCACCATCCACCTTCTACAAGCACTATAGGTTGGATCTATCCTCCTCTGACCTCACCTTTGAGAGAAGGGTACTTCAGGCGGTGGTCCTTCTCTAGGGTGCTCATATTTTCCAAAATTCTCTCAAGGTGTGCAGTCATGGGTGAGGGGAAAACACCACAGTTACTTACCGGTAACCAGTTTTTCCTAAACCCATGACAGCACCCGTAGTTTCCCCCCACCCTGTTTTCTCACGCCCTGGTGTGCACTTTATTTTTGGGGTGCCTATGTATATTGTAGGTGTTGGTTATGTTTCTAACCTTTTCTGGAGGTCCTCTCAATGCTTTGTAATCAACTGAAGCTGTTTCCTGTCCTTGGTGGGGCGGATCCCTCTCTCAAGGTGTGCTGTCATGGAACTGGCTACCGGTAAGTAACCTTAGTGTTTTATTTTGATTATTTCCCCAGTGGTATTAGATCGGATACTCCTTGCCCCATGGTCAATGATCTTACAACATTTACATTTATTTGAAGAGCATCTATATACTCCTGCATTCACATTAGTATTGTTTCCTATCATATTTTTTATTTTTATAACCTCTTTTAATTTATTTCGAGCTACAATATTTTTCACTGTCACCCCCCTCCTGAAAGTTATCCCCGGTTCACACGGAAGCATTTTCCCAAGAATCACATCTTTTTTTAAAATATACCAATATTGGCATAAACACGCAGTGTCAAACCCGCAGCATTTTCTGATCGTGGGCACATACCCGAATGCTTTTTGGAGCTAAATAAAGATATTTGAAAAAAGAAATGTGGGACATCATTTGGATTACCGTCAGACCTGGGGTGAGTATATTGGTTAAATTAAATGATTAAAGAATGTATCTGTTTTATTTTAAATAAAGTGTTTTATTCTCTGTGTGTGTTTATTTAATTCTTTACTTACAGGTTTAGTAATGAGGGTGTCTGGTTGACACCTCTTCATCACTAAACAAAGAGCTTGGTGTCAGCGACAACTAATCCATAAACCCTAATCCATTTCAAATATGAAGTGCTATTTCTGGGGCACCTAAGGGATGCTATTTTTAGCCTAGGAAGGGGCCATTAGGCCAACATGTTCCCTACCTATTAATAACAGCTTACAGCTGTTTGGGTACCCACTATGTCCCCACGATCGGCAACCAGCAACGCTTTGGATGCAGTGTATTTTTGCTGCGTCCAAAATGCTGCATTTTAATGATGCAGATTCACCGCATGTAATAACATTACAATCGGTCAAAATCTGCAGCTAGTCTCTGCTACAGAAATTGACATGCTGCGGGTGAGTTTACGCAGTGTCAAAAGCAAGTACAGTGGGCATGGGATTTCTTAGATTTGGAAGAAAATTAAGAATTAAATTTAAAAAATTACGTTTGATCCCGCATCATTTTCATAACCAGCAGAGGGAAAGCCGACCGATGAAGGCTGATATTACTAGCCAGGGAAAGGGCCATTAGCCAAAGATGTTCTCTGGCTATTAATAACGGCCCACAGCTGTTTGCTTAGCATTTACTGGCTAGATTACAGGGTGGCCCTAGAAAAAAATTGACCAAGGATCTCCCTATAAAATCTAACCAGCAAGGGCTAAACAGACAGCTGTGAGCTGATATTAATAGCCAGGGAAGGTCCATGGATGCTGCCCCCCCAAGGCTAATAATATCAGCCCTCGGTGGTCCCAGAAATGGCACATCCATAAGATGTGCCAATTCTGGTGCTTAGCATCGCTCTTCCCACTTGCCATGGTGTGGTGTCAAGTGGGGTAATAGGGCTGGGGTTCATGTCAGCCTTGTATTGGCAGCCGACATGAAGCCCAGGTTAGTAATGGAGAGGTGTCAATAAGACACCCCATTACTAACCCCAAAGTCAACGTTTTGAAATAAACAAACGCCCTGAAAAAAATCCTATATTTGAAATAAAAGTCCACTTGGTTATAATAATTTATTTAAAATTAAAAAACACTGTATATCAACCTAACACCTCATCCGCTGAAGCAACTGTACCCTGTAAAAAAAAAAATAAAAAACAACCATGACCATCACCTGTCCAGCGTGATGACATAATCCAAAGTGTCCCACGAAGATCTGAGTCACTTCTAGTGCAGTCACACCAGCAATCACTGATGTGACTGCTCTAGAGGACAGCACTCTATACACTGACAGGAGTGTAATCAGTGATGAGCTACGGTGACTTCATTTACTGCACCGATGCGCATGAGAAAATTCTCATGCAGCATCGGTGATGTAAGTGAAGTCACCGGAGCTCTCAGCTGATCATCAGCTGATGAATTCATGTGACCCAAGTGCCAGCAGCTCAGCAGTATACACTGCCGGGAGCAATCACGCTCCCGTCAGTGTATAGCGTTCTGCCAGCGGCAGCAGCCATAGGCTGATGGGAGGAGTAGTCTCTCATCAGCCGACGCCTGTCACCCGTGGTCAATTCTTTGTGCGTTTTTGACTAATTGACTATAATTGAATCAGTCAAATCCGCAGCAAAAATCCGCAGCAAATCTGCAAATATTTTATACCTGCATTTTTTCTGCAGATTTGACTGACTCAGTTGAAGTCAATGGGTGAAAAAACGCACAAAGAATTGACATGCTGCAAATTTAAACGCAGTGACAATCGGGACAGGAAAAGTCCTGATCATGTGCACAGCACTTCAGGATTGTCATTACATTAGCTGACAGAAGGATTCCCTAGCGTTTTTTGGCCCATTTCCGCTCGGAAAAAATGCAGCAAAAATGCACCAAAAATGCACAGTGTGCACACAGCCTTATAAATGTGCTCCTGCTATGTACAGTTTAATGGCTGTGTCTGACCATGCAGAGCTGCTCCAGTTCATGGTCTGTACATAACACAGCTGCTGACCAGGTGGAGAAGCATAAGTCACTTATGATAAGTGAGTATGCAGATGAAACAGCAGGGTCTTGCAACTGCTGCTTTTGGAGATAACATATTTCTCTGTCAGTTTAATCACAGGAATGAATATTTCTGCTGCCTCACCAGACCTGTGAGCTCATCATGAATCAAGCCAGTGACATATAAGCTCAACGTCCATTGGAGCTTGATTTATGTTGAACTCAGAGAGCTGGAGACTCAGCAGAAACACTCACTCCTGATACTTCAGGCTGGGAAATGTGCTACCTCAGAAAGCAGCAGCTGTGAGCCCCTGTTTTGTCTGTGTACTCACTTATCTTAAGTGACTTATGCTTCTCACCCTGGCCAGACGCTGTGGTATGTGCTGACCATGAGCTAGAACAGCTCTGCATGGTCAGACATAGCAAATAACAGTGTACAGTAGAGGCACATGTACTGTATAAGATTATCTCAGCACAGGAACTTTTTTTAACACATCCAATTGGGGAAATTTAAAGTATTCCAAGATCTAATGATTAAAATGTACTTTGCCTGTGGGACAATCACTTTAATTTTGTTTATTTTAAGACATTCAGAGGTAGACTTGCTTGTGTGCTTTGCATTTTATTCATGCTGCATGACACAAAAGCGCTTAAGATTTAGGTCACATACTATTGGACGGAAATTATTCTTCACAATTTTACAATAGAGGCTAGAATTTAAGGTTCTACCAATTATGGAAAGTCATCCAAGTCTTGAAGACGAAAAGCAGCAGCACACCATCACACTAACATCTAAGCTCCAAATAAGCAATGCTCAGAAGCTGCCCTGTTGTGTTACAAAATCAGTAGTCGGCACAAAATGACTAGAGATGAGCGGAGTTCGACTCAAACTGTTCGGCAATCTCAAATTCGAGCTGTTTTGGGCGGTGTTCGAGCCGTTCGGCGAACACGAACGATTTGAAAAAAATTCGGCTGTTCGAGGTTATGTTCGATAACTGTTTGTGCACCAAAATCATAACTGGATTTTTTCTCAGTAATGCTGAAAATTAATGTTAATACGCAGTTTGAGTGTACAGCGGGGTGGGGGGAGGGGCAGGGGATGGATCTCTGCAGAAATAATGAAGATCTCCACTTTTTTTTCTCTTTCCCGCATTTACAGTGGGGAGGTGCAATCTGTCAGCCTATCAGCAGCGCACACACGGAGCGAAGTGTTTTTTTTCACACAAGCAAGGGCATGTGTCATTGGCAGTGTATGTCACATGTCCTTGCCCTATAAGACCCAGCCATTTTCCCCATTGCCACCATTTTCTCACTGCTGCAGCTGAGAGTTAGACGGCACCGCTGTTGCTGTGTGCGCTATACTTTGTTAATTTCAAGCCAATTTTCGCACAAATCTACAGATAGCTTGGGAGTAGGGAATAGTTGTGATTGCAGTCCTTTTAAGGACTAGGTTACATAATTTCCTATGACTTTTATCAGGCAGGTCTGTGCTCTTAAATAGATAATTTGGGAGTAAAAACTAATTGTAATTGCAGTCCTTTTCAGGGCTAGGTTACATCAGTTCCTATCACTTTTATCAGGCAGGTCTGTGCTCTTAAATAGATAGGTTGGGAGTAAAGACTAATTGTAATTGCAGTCCTTTTCAGGGCAAGGTTACATCAGTTCCTATCATTTTTCTCCTGGCAGGTCTGTGCCAGTGCTGTGCAAGTTTTTTTCACAGCATTTGGCTAAATCTAGCAAAGCTAATTCTTTTTGTCCTCTTGCAGTGTGTGTTAGTCAGTGGAGAAGTCTATCTGTGTTGCAAGCTACACCACCTGTGTATAGAATACAATTTTTTTTAATGCACCTAGTGAAGTAAAACCTTTTGGGCATAGCATATTTCTATTCAATATAATTTTTTTCGCCATCTAGCTCTGAAAAACTATTTCGGCTTCTAGTAGTGTGTGGGACTTGTTCTATTAGTCCATCTATACTAACCTCCATCAGGTTGCAAATTCAATATAATTTTTTTCTGCATCTAGCTCTGAAAAAATATTTCGGCTTCTAGCAGTGTGTGGGACTTGTTCTATTAGTCCATCTATACTAACCTCCATCAGGTTGCAAATTCAATATAATTTTTTTCTGCATCTAGCTCTGAAAAACTATTTCGGCTTCTAGCAGTGTGTGGGACTTGTTCTATTAGTCCATCTATACTAACCTCCATCAGGTTGAAAATTCAATATAATTTTTTTCTGCATCTAGCGCTGAAAAAATATTTCGGCTTCTAGCAGTGTGTAGGACTTGTTTTATTAGTCCATCTATACTAACCTCCATCAGGTTGCAAATTCAATATAATTTTTTTCTGGTTCTAGCTCTGAAAAACTATTTCGGCTTCAAGCAGTGTGTGGGACTTGTTCTATTAGTCCATCTATACTAACCTCCAGCAGGTTGCAAATTCAAAATAATTTTTATCTGCATCTAGCTCTGAAAAAATATTTCGGCTTGTAGCAGTGTGTGGGACTTGCTCTATTAGTCCATCTATACTAACCTCCAGCAGGTTGCAAATTCAAAATAATTTTTATCTGCATCTAACCCAGCCAATACTTTTGGGCTAATACCACAGTTTGGCCACTCAGCTCTGCTCGGTTCCCATCCATTGTTTTTTGTGCAAACAACTCCAGAGTTGTGAATTAGTTAACCACCAAAATGAGTGGAAAAAGGCCTGCTGCTGGTGGAAAGGGGAATAGGTGTGTTGGGAAGGGAAAAAAATGTTGTGTCCGTGGGGTAGGTGTTAAAGGAACAGTAACATCTACCCCGTCTGAGTATGTGGTAGAACAGATGTTTGAGTCTGCAGAGCTGTTTACTCATACTATAGCCTGTGAATCAGAGGTCAGCTCCAGAGCTTCTGTGAATCCAGACGAGGAAATGATCTGCACCGATGCCCAGAATCTTTATGAGTCGGATCCAGGACCAGACGCAGAAGGTTCTGACCATAATGTAAACCCTCGTTCCCAAACTGTAACTCCTGTTGGAGGAGACAATGAGGAAGACGATGATGAGACTCAAATACCTGATTGGAGTGACAACTTTAGTTTTTTGTCAGTGCAGGAACAGGTTGGCTCTGAGGACGACGGGTGTGATAACACACAGGGTGATGATGACGAGGTTGGAGATCCCACTTACTGTCAACCCACAGTCAGCCAAGAGATGAGGTCAGCAGAGGAGGTGGAGGAGGATGCTAGTGACGACGAGGTCAGGATGCGCCTTCCAGGACAGAAACGTAGTACTGGAAGGACGTCAACAACTGCATCCTCAAACACAACTCTGCCTCTGACCACAAGTCGTGGTGGCTCTTCAGGTCACATGGGTGCTAAGCCGTGCACAGCCTGGGCATTTTTTCAGATCGATAAAGATCGTGTTATCTTTAACATTTGTCAGCAAAAGCTAAGTAGAGGCCAAAAAATACATAGTTTGAGTACTTCATGCATGAACCGGCACATGGACATTAAGCATAAGTTGCAGTGGGAAGCTCACTGTGCTACAATGCGGCCTAGCCACCGTCTACCACATCTTGTGCATCCGCAGCCTCTTCATCCTCTGTGACTGGGGGGACAGCAGTCACACCTGTTTTGGGACGCAGACCTGCCACCTCTTTACCCGCAACAGCCAGCGTGATTGGCAGGTCATCATTTTCTTTGGAAGTGGAAACACCAACTGGCGTTCAGGTCTGTCCGACATCGATAGCACCCCCTTTGGATCAAGGCAACCTAACATGTCCGCCTGCATCTTCCTCACAGACTGGCAGTTTGCTGGGGACACCCTTCTCAACCCCTTCTAAGCACAACAGCCAGCCCTCGGTCCCTCAGATGTGGACAAGTAAAAGACCATTTCCTCCTAGCCATGAGAAAGGTAAGAGGTTGAATTTCACCATCTGCAAGCTCTTGGCTACAGAAATGCTTCCTTTCCGCCTGGTGAACACAGAGGATTTTCAAGACCTTATGTCCGTCGCAGTGCCCCAGTACCAGATGCCCAGTCGGCACTACTTCTCAAAGAAAGTTGTGCCTGCGCTCCACCAGCATGTCGCACACAACATCACCGCTTCTTTGAGAAACTCTGTGTGTGACAGGGTGCATTTCACCACAGACACTTGGACGAGTAGGCATGGACAGGGGCGTTACATGTCGCTGACTGGGCACTGGGTAACTATGGTGACAGCAGGACAAGGGGCTGCTGTCCAAGTCTTGCCGTCCCCACGAGTTGTGCGTCAATCCTCTTTATCTCAAAGTTCCTCCACTGCTTCTGCCTCCTCAACCTCCTCTCGGTCCTCCACCTGCACCTAAAGCCTGTCTGGTCATGCCACAAGCTTTCTAACTGTGCAGAACGGATCCTGCACACCTCCTTACTATGCTGGCAGCAGGGCTCAACGTCATCAGGCGGTTTTTACTTTGAAATGTCTGGGAAATGTGAGTCACACAGCTGAGGAGTTGTGGTCAGCTCTGGAGAACCAGTTTCATGAATGGTTGTCTCCACTGGACCTGAAACCAGGGAAGACCGTGTGCGACAATGCTGCAAACCTGGTGCTGCCCTTCGCCGGGGCAATGCCACACACGTGCCTTGTATGGCTCACGTGTTGAACCTGGTTGTCCAGCAATTTTTAGCCCACTACCCGGACTAGATGGCCTTCTGCAGAGGGCACGGTCGCTGTGTGCTCACTGCGCCATTCACATCCCGCAGCTCAGCGACTTACATCTCTACAGAAGTCGTTGGGCCTGCCACTTCACCGGCTAAAATACGATGTGCCTACCCGGTGGAATTCAACTCTGCACATGTTGCAGCGACTATGGCAGCACCGACAAGCCCTGGTGCAATACGTTGTGACGTATAGCCTGGGCCAACGAGATCCAGAAGTGGGGCAAATCACGCTGGAGGAGTGGTCTCAGATCAGGGACCTATGCACCCTTCTGCACAGTTTTGAAATGGCGACGAAGATGTTTAGTGATGACGATGCCATTATCAGCATGACTATTCCGGTGATTTACATGCTGGAGCACATGTTAAACAGAATTCGGAGTCAGGTGGTGGCACAAGAGGAGGTGGAGGAAGTAGAGGAGGAGGAGTTGTATGCGGAAGGGCTAACATCTGCAAGGTCCAGACGGTCGGCAGCACCAAGGCAACAGGCATGTGAGGGTGGGGGAGATGGTTTTACCAGGGCGCATGGTAGCAGCCAAACTAGTGAGAAAGGTGCAGGAGCCCAGGAAGAAGTGGAGGACGTACTGATGGAAGACTCCTCAGATGAGGGAGACCTTGATCACATTTCTGTTGTGCGAGGTTGGGGGGAGAGGGCAGAGGAAGGAAGCATGATTCTTACCTCGCCACCAACACAACAGGGACTTGGTGCTCCTGGATGCGCAAGACACATGAGTGCCTTCTTGCTGCACTACCTGCAACATGACCCTCGAATTATGAGAATTAGAAATAATCCTGACTACTGGGTTGCCACACTGTTATATCCCCGGTACAAAAGTAAATTTGCAGAAATTATTCCTGCCATAGAAAGAGATGCACGCATGCAGGAGTATCAGCAGAGACTGTTGCAGAATCTTACATGTGCTTTTCCCCAAAACACTAGTGGTGCACGTAGTGAATCTCACAGTTCCAACTTGCCAACCGTGGGACTGTCGAGTGTTCAGCTCTCAAAACGTAACAGAAACACAGTATCTGCTGGTAACATCAATTTTGCGGAATCATTTCACCACTTTTTTAGCCCATCCTTTGCAAGCTCACAGGAGACAAGAAGTCTGACACATAGTCAACGCCTAGAGACGATGGTACAGGAGTATCTCCAAGTAAACATTAAAGCCATGACTGTGTCACTGGACCCTTGCTCTTTTTGGGCTTCCAATCTGGATAAATGGCCGGAGCTCGCCACTTACGCCTTGGAGATCTTGTCATGCCCCGCAGCCAGCGTTCTGTCTGAACGTGTGTTCAGCGCTGCTGGTGGTGTGCTAACAGATAAGCGCACGCGGCTCTCCACTGATAATGTAGACAGACTCACGTTCATAAAGATGAACAAATCATGGATCCGAAATGACTTTTCTACCCCTGTGTCATCCTGGGGAGAGTAAAAGCTTGATGATTTGTTAAAATCACCTCACCAACCGTTTTAAGCTTTAAAATTACTAATCATGTTTATCTGTATATTGGCTGGAAAATAATTTGGGCCTTGTATCAGTGTGCAGTACTGATTCTATTAGGCCATCTATACTAAACTCCACCAGATTTAAAATGACTAATCATGTTTATCTGTATCTTGGCTGGAAAATAATTTGGGCCTTGTAGCAGTGTGCAGTACTGATTCTATTAGGCCATCTATACTAAACTCCACCAGATTTAAAATGACTAATCATGTTTATCTGTGTCTTGGCTGGAAAATAGTTTGGGCTTTGTAGCAGTTTGCAGTACTGATTTTATTAGGCCATCTATACTAAGCTCCACCAGCTTTCAAATTAATAATAATTTTTAGCTGCATCTAGCCCGGAAAATAATTTTGGGGCTCCTAGATGCGCTAGACACCTGAGTGCCTTCTTGCTGCACTACCTGCAACATGACCCTCAGATTGTCAGAATTCGAAGTAATCCTGACTACTGGGTTGCCACACTCTTAGATCTCCCACACTCTTCGATCAACCTTTTCATTTTAATAAAGAACAATAAAATGGTCATTTTTGAAATTATAAGTATTAGCAGGTTATTAGAAGCTGAAATCAAACAGTTTTCAACTCAAAACTTTATTGTAGGTGATGTTACATTTGCACATAGGACCCCTTGTTCGAAAGGAGATTCTCAACTCTCTCGTCCATTGAATTTGTCAGATTTTGGATGGTTTCTGCTTCAATTGTTTTGCATGAGGACAGAATACCCTCCCAGAGCTGTTGCTTAGATGTGAACTGCATCCCGCCATCATAGACACTCCTTTTGATGATGCTCCAGAGGTTCTGAATGGGGTTGAGGTCAGGGGAGCATGGGGGTCACACCATAAGTTTGTCCCCTTTTATGCCCATATCAGCCAGAGATGCAGATTTGTTATGTGCAGCATGAGACGGTGCATTGTCATGCATGAAAATGATCTTGCTGTGAAATACACGGTTCTTCTTCTTGAACCATGGTAGGATGTGCTGTTTGAGAAACTCCACATACATTATGGAGTTCACCTTTACCCTTTCAGGGATCCTAAAGTGGCCGACAATCTCTCTCCCCATGATTCCAGCCGAAAAACATTACTCCACCTCCTCCTTGTTGGCGCCGTAGACGTGTTTGCGTGGGGTGTCCATCAACCAGCCATCCTCCACTCCATCCATCTGGACCATTGAGCGTTGCACGGCACTCGTCGGTGAAAAAAACAGTTTTAAAGTCAGTCTTCATGTATTGTTTGGCCCACTGGAGCTGTTTCTGCTTGTGTGCAGCGGATAGAGGAGGTCGACAGGATGGCTTACGCACAGCTGCAAACCTCTGAAGGACTCTGCATCTTGTTGTTCGGGGGACGTTGGAGGCACCAGAAGCTTCAAAAACTTGTCTGCTGCTATGACAAGGCTTTTTTGCGCTCTTTTAACCTGATGTAATTGCCTGTAGGAAAGAGTCCTCAATTTTCCCTTATCAGCACGCACACGTGTGTACTGTGAATCAGCTACATACTTCTTGATTGTGCGATGATCAGGATGAAGTGTCTTGGCAATGTTGATTGTAGTCATGCCTTGACCTAAACACTCCGCAATTTGTTGCTTCTCAGCAGCCGACACATCCTTTTCTTTCCCATTTTGGCAGAAAATGTAGGCTGCTTAATAATGTGGGACAGCCTTCTTAAGTAGTCTTGCCTTTCATTGGACACACCTGCCAAACTAATTAGCACAGGTGTCTGCAATTGCTTACAGTGATATAAAGAGCCCTGACACACATCACCATCAAAGAGTTTAACTGACAAACAAAAAAATTCTTCCCTTTTCACTCCTAAACACTTTTTGCATAATAATTTGGAACACAGTGTACATGTGCTTTTCCACAAAACACCAGTGGTTCACGTAGTGAATCTTACAGTTCTAACTTGCCAACCGTGGTCTGTATGGAGTTGTTCAATAAAGGGCCCAAAATTAAGATAACATAGACGGGAGAGGTCTCTATGAATAGGAATTCCTAAGTATTTGATACCCTGTGAGGGCCAGGCAAAGGGAAAGATGGACTGAATGGAATCCTGTATGGATTTGGGGAGGGAGACATCGAGGGCCTCAGACTTCGCTGCATTGATTTTAAAATTTGACCAAGTAACAAAGTGATCTATTTCAGCCATAACAGCAGGGATGGATATATGTGATTGAGTGACATATACTAGGACATTATCAGCAAATGCAGAGCACTTGTACTCGGTGCCTCCCACCTCAATCCACCTATTATTGGGGTTACGGCGAATTGATGAAAGCAGGTGCTCCGTCACTAGGATGTATAAGAGAGGGGACAGAGGACATCCCTGCCTTGTCCCATTGGTGATTATGAAAGGTGATGAAAATGTTCCATTTATCTTCAGCCTAGGTGACGTATTGCGATACAGGGCCGTGATTTTGCCTATAAAAGGGTCCCCTAGACCCCTACCCCAAGCTTTTTAAGGGAATAATATATGGCGTGCCAGGAGACTCTATGGAGTGCTTTCTCAGCATCCAACGAGAGTATCTAATTACAAATTTTTAACTGCATCTAGCCCAGGAAATACTTTGTGCCTAGTAGCAGTGTCTGCTAGTCAGCGGATTATTCCAGCTGTTAAGCAAGCTACACCACCTGTAGTCTGGACACTTAATTTTTTCAAAGGAAATGGTTCGGGGCCCCGGGTCACTCAGTGAAGAGCATCAGGTAGGCACCCCAAGGCATAGGGGCTGGGACTGGCGGTAGGACGCCTTGCGGTGGACCGCCGAGCTTGATCTTTATAAAAGCTTTTTAACTGCAGCAGCTTTAGTGGACGCTACTGGAGCTGGAATTACGCGGCTGCTGGCATGAGACTTGCCCTCCAATAGATCCTTGTAAAATGATTTAAAGTGTATTCATTCAAATTAGAGAGACAATTTAAATTAAAAAGCTTAGACCTGCCTCCACCGCAGGGGGGCTCGCTCGAACCACCAGCGGACAGGCACCAGTATTGGGAGAGGGGGTCCACCGCAGCTCTGGCACAAACCCGGCGACACGGAGGTCGCACGGGCAGGAACGGACTGGCCATGTCGGCTTCGCACTTTTTTGGTTTTAGAAGGGCATGACATGCCTATATCTGTGTCTCCCCCTCCTTTTACTCCTCCACCTCTTTTCTTTTCACATGACTTGTACTTGTCACTAGTGTTGAGCCACCCCGTAGTGTTCGGGTTCGGTTCGGTTCGTCGAACACCGGGATGTTCGAGGAACTGTTCGTCGAACTGTTCGTCGAACACCTTAGAACACCGTCGAACACCGTTAAAACCAATGTCAGGCAAACAAAAACACATAGGAACACATAGAAAACACCTTCAAAGGTGTCCAAAAGCTCACAAACTGCTCAGGAGACGCTTTCTTTAAAAAAGCCGGTCGGCAATTCAGCAGCGGCATACACCGGTACCCGACAATTTAGACATGAAGGAATAGAGCATCACACATAGATTAGATAGATAGAAACATGTCAGTCACATATTTATGAAGTACAGTGACAGTGTTGCTTACTGTACTTGTCATTTAGTGTAAAGGATTTATTAAAAAATATAATAGTGTTTTCGTGCACCGTCTCTTTAAAAAAGCCGGCCGGCAATTCAGCAGCGGTACCCGACAATTTATAACAGACAGAATAGAGCTTCACACATAGATTAGATAGATAGAAACATGTCAGTCACATATATATGAAGTACTGTGACAGTGTTGCTTACTGTACTTGTCATTTACTGCAAAGGATTTATTAAAAAAAATAATAGTGTTTTCATGCACCGTCTCTTTAAAAAAGCCGGCTGGCAATTCAGCATCTGTACCCGACAATTTATAACAGACAGAATAGAGCTTCACACATAGATTAGATAGATAGAAACATGTCAGTCACATATATATGAAGTACAGTGACAGTGTTGCTTACTGTAATTGTCATTTAGTGTAAAGGATTTATCAAAAAAAATAATAGTGTTTTCATGCACCGTCTCTTTAAAAAAGCCGGCCGGCAATTCAGCATCTGTACCCGACAATTTATAACAGACAGAATAGAGCTTCACACATAGATTAGATAGATAGAAACATGTCAGTCACATATATAATAAGTACAGTGATAGTGTTGGTTACTGTACTTGTCATTTAGTATCAAAATAAAGGATTTATTATTAAAAAAAATTGTCGTGGGGTTCCCCGCAATTTTAGTCTCTAGCGGAGGTTAAGCAGACAGCTGGGGCAGATGTTTGAAGCCTGGGAAGGGGGTAATACCCACGGAGCTTCCCAGGCTACTAATATCAGCCCCCAGCTGAATACCTAGCCTTTACTAGCTATTAAAATGGAGGACCCCCCCAAAAAAAATGAAGTGGGGTCCCCCCTAATTTAATAGCTAGCAAAGGCTAGGCAGACAGCTGGCGGCTGATATTAATAGCCCAGGAAGGGAGCCATGAATATTGGCCCCCTCACAGGCTAGAAACACCAGCCGTCAGCCGCCCCAGAAATGGCGCATCCATAGGATGCGCCAATTCTGGCACTTAGCCTCGCTCTTCCACGCTGCCCTGGTGTGGTGGCAGGGGGTAATAGGGTTGGGGTTGATGTCAGCTTATAATGCCAGCTGACATCAAGCCCAGGTTAGTAATGGAGAGGCGTCTATAAGACACCCCCATTACTAACCCCAAAGTCAAAGTTAAAAGAAAACACAAACACCCAGAATAAAGTCCTTTAATTGAAATAAAGACACAATTCTTTATTGTTCTAAATTAAACCATACTTACCACCACGCCGATTCCAGATGAAGCCAACGATCTCCTGCAATAAAAGAAAAATAATAAAGCAACATCATCCTTACCTTTCCATGGTTCCCAGGACAGCTTCAGCTCTGCTACATCGAGATAACAGACTGGACCTGCAGAACGCTGCCATCCAGCCTGTCAACCCGCAGACACTGAGAAGAGCAGGCATGCTTGCGCTCCTCAGTGTCTGACTGTGACGGCATCCAGATGAGCCGACAATGAACTCGGCTCACCTCATGTACGTCACTGACAGCGTGGGAAAATTCTCCTGCACTCAGCGCTTCAGCGTGAGAATTTTCCCACGCTGTCAGTGTCGTGCATGAGGTGCGCCGAGTTCATTGGACATGACCTCGGCTCATCTGGATGCCGTCACAGCCAGACACTGAGTAGCGCAAGCATGCCTGCGCTTCTCAGTGTCTGCGGGATGACAGGCTGGATGGCAGCGTTCTGCTGCGGTCCAGCCTGTCATCTCGATGTAGCAGAGCTGAAGCTGTCGTGGGAGCCATGGAAAGGTAAGTATGAGGTTGCTTATTATTTTACTTTTATTGCAGGAGATCATTGGCTTCAGCTGGAATGGGCGTGATGGTAAGTATGGTTTAATTTAGAACAATAAAGAATTGTGTGTTTATTTCAATTAAAGGACTTTTTTCTGGGTGTTGTGTTTTTTTTAAATACTTTACTAGAAATTCATGGTGGTCATGTCTAATATTGGCGTGACCCCATGAATTTCGGGCTTAGGGCCAGCTGATAATGCCAAGCTGGCCTTAACCCCTTTATTACCCAGTGAGCCACCGCACCAGGGCACTGGATGAGTTGGGTACAGCGCCAGAAGATGGCGCTTCTATGAACGCGCCATTTTCCGGGGCGGCTGCGGACTGCAATTTTCAGCGGGTGGGGCCCAGAAAGCTTGGGCCTCCCTGCGCTGCAGATTCCAGCCCCCAGCTGCCTAGTTGTACCTGGCTGGACACAAAAATAGGGCGAAGCTCCACGTATTTTTTTTTTAAATTCATGAAATTCATGGAATAATTAAGAAAAAAAGGGCTTCCCTATATTGTTGTGTCCGGCTAGGTACAAATAGGCAGCTGGTGGTTGGGAGCAGCCCGTTCCTGCCTGCTGTACCTGACTGGACACAAATATAGGGCGAAGCCCCACATCAATTTTTTTTTCATTATTTCATGAATTTCCTGAAATAATTTAAAAAAAATTGACGTGAGGCTTCGCCCTATATTTGTGTCCAGTCAGGTACAGCAGGCAGGAAAGGGCTGCCCCCAACCACCGGCTGCCTATTTGTACCTGGCCAGACACAACAATATAGGGAAGCCCTTTTTTAAAAAAATTATTTCATGAAATAATTAAAAAAAAATTGACGTGGGGCTTCGCACTATATTTGTGTCCAGCCAGGTACAGCAGGCAGGGACGGGCTGCCCCCAACCACCAGCTGCCTATTTGTACCTGGTTGGACACAACAATATAGGGAAGCCCTTTTTTTCTTAATTATTCCATGAATTTCATGAAATAATTTAAAAAAAAAATGCGTGGGGCTTCGCACTATTTTTGTGCCCAGCCAGGTACAACTAGGCAGCTGGGAGCTGGAATCCGCAGCGCAGGGAGGCCCAAGCTTTCTGGGCCGCACCCGCTGCAAATTGCAGTCCGCAGCCGCCCCAGAAAATGGCGCGTTCATAGAAGCGCCATCTTCTGGCGCTGTACCCAACTCATCCAGGGCCCTGGTGCGGTGGCTCACTGGGTAATAAAGGGGTTAAGGCCAGCTTGGCATTATCAGCTGGCCCTAAGCCCGAAATTCATGGGGTCACGCCAATATTAGACATGACCACCATGAATTTCTAGTAAAGTATTTAAAAAAACACAACACCCAGAATAAAGTCCTTTAATTGAAATAAACACACAATTCTTTATTGTTCTAAATTAAACCATACTTACCGTCACGCCCATTCCTGCTGAAGCCAATGTCTTCTGCAATAAAAGTAAAATAATTAAGCAACCTCATCCTTACCTTTCCATGGTTCCCACGACAGCTTCAGCTCTGCTACATCGAGATGACAGGCTGGACCGAAGCAGAAAGCTGCCATCCAGCCTGTCATCCCGCGGACACTGAGAAGCGCAGGCATGCTTGCGCTCCTCAGTGTCTCGCTGTGACGGCATAAAGATGAGACAAGTTCATGTCCAATGAACTCGGCGCACCTCATGCACGTCACTGACAGCGTGGGAGAATTCTCCTGCACTCAGCACTTCAGCGTGAAAATTCTCCCACGCTGTCAGTGACGTACATGAGGTCAACTGAGTTCATTGGACATGAATGAGCTCACCTCATGCACGTCACTGACAGCGTGGGAAAATTCTCACGCTGAAGCGCTGAGTGCAGGAGAATTTTCCCACGCTGTCAGTGACGTGCATGAGGTGAGCTCATTCATGTCCAATGATCTCAGCTCACCTCATGCACGTCACTGACAGCGTGGGAAAATTCTCCTGCACTCAGCGCTACAGCGTGAGAATTCTCCCACGCTGTCAGTGACGTGCATGAGGTGAGCTCATTCATGTCCAATGAACTCAGCTGACCTCATGTACGTCACTGACAGCGTGGGAGAATTCTCACGCTGAAGTGCTGAGTGCAGGAGAAATCTCCCACGCTGTCAGTGACGTGCATGAGGTGCGCCGAGTTCATTGGACATGACCTCGGCTCATCTGGATGCCGTCACAGCCAGACACTGCAGAGCGCAAGCATGCCTGCGCTTCTCAGTGTCTGCGGGATGACAGGCTGGATGGCAGCGTTCTGCTGCGGTCCAGCCTGTTATCTCGATGTAGCAGAGCTGAAGCTGTCCTGGGAACCATGGAAAGGTAAGGATGAGGTTGCTTTATTATTTTTCTTTTATTGCAGGAGATCGTTGGCTTCAGCTGGAATGGGCGTCGTGGTAAGTATGGTTTAATTTAGAACAATAAAGAATTGTGTGTTTATTTCAATTAAAGGACTTTATTCTGGGTGTTTGTGTTTTCTTTTAACTTTGACTATGGGGTTAGTAATGGGGGTGTCTTATAGACGCCTCTCCATTACTAACCTGGGCTTGATGTCAGCTGGCATTATAAGCTGACATCAACCCCAACCCTATTACCCCCTGCCACCGCACCAGGGCAGCGTGGAAGAGCGAGGCTAAGTGCCAGAATTGGCGCATCCTAAGGATGCGCCATTTCTGGGGCGGCTGACGGCTGGTGTTTCTAGCCTGGGAGGGGGCCAATATTCATGGAACCCTTCCTGGGCTATTAATATCAGCCCCCAGTTGTCTGCCTAGCCTTCGCTAGCTATTAAAATAGGGGGGACCCCACGTCATTTTTTTGGGGGGTCCCCCATTTTAATAGCTAGTAAAGGCTAGGTATTCCGCTGGGGGCTGATATTAGTAGCCTGGGAAGCTCCGTGGGTATTACCCCCTTCCCAGGCTTCAAACATCTGCCCCAGCCGTCTGGTTAACCTCCGCTAGAGCCTAAAATTATGGGGATCCCCACGCCAATTTTTTTTTAAATAAATCCTTTATTTTAACACTAAATGACAAGTACAGTAATCAACACTGTCACTGTACTTCATATATATGTGACTGACATGTTTCTATCTATCTAATCTATGTGTGATTTTCTATTCCTTCTATTCTAAATTGTCGGGTACAGATGCTGAATTGCCGGCCGGCTTTTTTAAAGAGACAGTGCATGAAAACACTATTATTTTTTTTAATAAATCCTTTATACTAAATGACAAGTACAGTAAGCAACACTGTCACTGTACTTCATATATATATGTGGCTGACATGTTTCTATCTATCTAATCTATGTGTGATTCTCTATTCCTTCTATTCTAAATTGTCGGGTACAGATGCTGAATTTCCGACCGGCTTTTTTAAAGAGACAGTGCATGAAAACACTATTATTTTTTTTAATAAATCCTTTATACTAAATGACAAGTACAGTAAGCAACACTGTCACTGTACTTCATATATATGTGACTGACATGTTTCTATCTATCTAATCTATGTGTGATTCTCTATTCCTTCTATTCTAAATTGTTGGGTACAGATGCTGAATTGCCGGCCGGCTTTTTTAAAGAGACGGTGCATGAAAAAACTATTATTTTTTTTCATAAATCCTTTAGACTAAATGACAAGTACAGTAATCAACACTGTCACTGTACTTCATATATATGTGACTGACATGTTTCTATCTATCTAATCTATGTGTGAAGCTCTATTCTGTCTGTTATAAATTGTCGGGTACCGCTCCTGAATTGCCGGCGGCTTTTTTAAAGAGACGGTGCATGAAAACACTTTTATTTTTTTTGATAAATCCTTTACACTAAATGACAAGTACAGTAATCAACACTGTCACTGTGCTTCTTATATGTGTGACTGACATGTTTCTAACTATCTAATCTATGTGTGAAGCTCTATTCTTTCGGTTCTAAAGTGTCGGGTACCGGTGTATGCCGCTGATGAATTGCCGGCTTTTCATGTTTCACTGTTGGCACTGTTCCCATCGATTTGGGCAATCACTGTAATGCCACAACCACCATGGCTGTGGCATTACAGTGAGTGGCAGACAATCCCTGCATGATTGGTGCTCTAAATAGCGCCAGACATGCAGGACACGCTTTTGGTGCACGAACAGTTATCGAACATAACTAGAGATGAGCGGTGTTCGACTAGAACTGTTCGCCAATCTCAAATTCGAGCTGTTTTGGGCAGTGTTCGAGTTGTTCGACGAACCCGAACGATTTGCAAAAAATTCGGCTGTTCGAGGTTATGTTCGATAACTGTTCGTGCACCAAAAGGGTGTCCTGCATGCCTGGCGCTATTTAGAGCACCAATCATGCAGGGATTGTCTGCCACTCACTGTAATGCCACAGCCATGGTGGTTGTGGCATTACAGTGATTGCCCAAATCGATGGGAACAGTGCTCACAGTGAAACATGAAAAGCCGGCAATTCAGCAGCGGCATACACCGGTACCCGACAATTTAGAACAGAAAGAATAGAGAATCACACATAGATTAGATAGATAGAAACATGTCAGTCACACATATAAGAAGCACAGTGACAGTGTTGCTTACTGTACTTGTCATTTAGTGTAAAGGATTTATCAAAAAAAATAATAGTATTTTCATGCACCGTCTCTTTAAAAAAGCCGGCCGGCAATTCAGCATCTGTACCCGACAATTTAGAATAGAAGGAATAGAGAATCACACATAGATTAGATAGATAGAAACATGTCAGCCACATATATACGAAGTACAGTGACAGTGTTGCTTACTGTACTTGTCATTTAGTGTAAAGGATTTATTAAAAAATATAATAGTGTTTTCGTGCACCGTCTCTTTAAAAAAGCCAGCCGGCAATTCAGCAGCGGTACCCGACAATTTATAACAGACAGAATAGAGCTTCACACATAGATTAGATAGATAGAAACATGTCAGTCACATATATATGAAGTACTGTGACAGTGTTGCTTACTGTACTTGTCATTTACTGCAAAGGATTTATTAAAAAAAATAATAGTGTTTTCATGCACCGTCTCTTTAAAAAAGCCGGCCGGCAATTCAGCATCTGTACCCGACAATTTATAACAGACAGAATAGAGCTTCACACATAGATTAGATAGATAGAAACATGTCAGTCACATATATAATAAGTACAGTGACAGTGTTGGTTACTGTACTTGTCATTTAGTATTAAAATAAAGGATTTATTATTAAAAAAAATTGGCGTGGGGTTCCCCGTAATTTTAGTCTCTAGCGGAGGTTAAGCAGACAGCTGGGGCAGATGTTTGAAGCCTGGGAAGGGGGTAATACCCACGGAGCTTCCCAGACTACTAATATCAGCCCCCAGCTGAATACCTAGCCTTTACTAGCTATTAAAATGGGGGACCCCCCAAAAAAATGACGTGGGGTCCCCCCTAATTTAATAGCTAGCAAAGGCTAGGCAGACAGCTGGCGGCTGATATTAATAGCCCAGGAAGGGAGCCATGAATATTGGCCCCCTCCCAGGCTAGAAACACCAGCCGTCAGCCGCCCCAGAAATGGCGCATCCATAGGATGCGCCAATTCTGGCACTTAGCCTCGCTCTTCCACGCTGACCTGGTGCGGTGGCAGGGGGTAATAGGGTTGGGGTTGATGTCAGCTTATAATGCCAGCTGACATCAAGCCCAGGTTAGTAATGGAGAGGCGTCTATAAGACACCCCCATTACTAACCCCATAGTCAAAGTTAAAAGAAAACACAAACACCCAGAATAAAGTCCTTTAATTGAAATAAAGACACAATCCTTTATTGTTCTAAATTAAACCATACTTACCGTCACGCCCATTCCAGCTGAAGCCAACGATCTCCTGCAATAAAAGAAAAATAATAAAGCAACCTCATCCTTACCTTTCCATGGTTCCCACGACAGCTTCAGCTCTGCTACATCGAGATAACAGGCTGGACCGCAGCAGAACGCTGCCATCCAGCCTGTCATCCCGCAGACACTGAGAAGCGCAGGCATGCTTGCGCTCTGCAGTGTCTGGCTGTGACGGCATAAAGATGAGACGAGTTCATGTCCAATGAACTCGGCGCACCTCATGCACGTCACTGACAGCGTGGGAGAATTCTCCTGCACTCAGCACTTCAGCGTGAGAATTCTCCCACGCTGTCAGTGACGTGCATGAGGTCAGCTGAGTTCATTGGACATGAATGAGCTCACCTCATGCACGTCACTGACAGCGTGGGAAAATTCTCCTGCACTCAGCGCTTCAGCGTGAGAATTTTCCCACGCTGTCAGTGACGTGCATGAGGTGAGCTCATTCATGTCCAATGAACTCAGCTGACCTCATGTACGTCACTGACAGCGTGGGAGAATTTTCACGCTGAAGTGCTGAGTGCAGGAGAATTCTCCCACGCTGTCAGTGACGTGCATGAGGTGCGCCGAGTTCATTGGACATGAGCTTGTCTCATCTTTATGCCGTCACAGCGAGACACTGAGGAGCGCAAGCATGCCTGCGCTTCTGAGTGTCCGCGGGATGACAGGCTGGATGGCAGCGTTCTGCTGCGGTCCAGCCTGTCATCTCGATGTAGCAGAGCTGAAGCTGTCGTGGGAACCATGGAAAGGTAAGGATGAGGTTGCTTTATTATTTTACTTTTATTGCAGAAGACATTGGCTTCAGCTGGAATGGGCGTGACGGTAAGTATGGTTTAATTTAGAACAATAAAGAATTGTGTGTTTATTTCAATTAAAGGACTTTATTCTGGGTGTTGTGTTTTTTTAAATACTTTACTAGAAATTCATGGTGGTCATGTCTAATATTGGCGTGACCCCATGAATTTCGGGCTTAGGGCCAGCTGATAATGCCAAGCTGGCCCTAACTCCTTTATTACCCAGTGAGCCACCGCACCAGGACCCTGGATGAGTTGGGTACAGCGCCAGAAGATGGCGCTTCTATGAACGCGCCATTTTCCGGGGCGGCTGCGGACTGCAATATGCAGCGGGTGGGGTCCAGAAAGCTTGGGCCTCCCTGCGCTGCAGATTCCAGCCACCAGCTGCCTAGTTGTACCTGGCTGGGCACAAAAATAGGGCGAAGCCCCACGCATTTTTTTTTAAATTATTTCATGAAATTCATGGAATAATTAAGAAAAAAAGGGCTTCCCTATATTGTTGTGTCCAACCAGGTACAAATAGGCAGCTGGTGGTTGGGGGCAGCCTGTCCCTGCCTGCTGTACCTGGCTGGACACAAATATAGTGCGAAGCCCCACGTCAATTTTTTTTTAATTATTTCATGAAATAATTTTTTTAAAAAAGGGCTTCCCTATATTGTTTTGTCTGGCCAGGTACAAATAGGCAGCTGGTGGTTGGGGACAGCCCGTTCCTGCCTGCTGTACCTGACTGGACACAAATATAGGGCGAAGCCCCACGTCAATTTTTTTTAAATTATTTCAGGAAATTCATGAAATAATGAAAAAAAAATTGATGTGGGGCTTCGCCCTATATTTGTGTCCAGTCAGGTACAGCAGGCAGGAACGGGCTGCTCCCAACCACCAGCTGCCTATTTGTACCTAGCCGGACACAACAATATAGGAAAGCCCTTTTTTTCTTAATTATTCCATGAATTTCATGAATTTAAAAAAAAAATACGTGGAGCTTCGCCCTATTTTTGTGTCCAGCTAGGTACAACTAGGCAGCTGGGGGCTGGAATCTGCAGCGCAGGGAGGCCCAAGCTTTCTGGGCCCCACCCGCTGCAAATTTCAGTCCGCAGCCGCCCCGGAAAATGGCGCGTTCATAGAAGCGCCATCTTCTGGCGCTGTACCCAACTCATCCAGGGCCCTGGTGCGGTGGCTCACTGGGTAATAAAGGGGTTAAGGCCAGCTTGGCATTATCAGCTGGCCCTAAGCCCGAAATTCATGGGGTCACGCCAATATTAGACATGACCACCATGAATTTCTAGTAAAGTATTTAAAAAAAACACAACACCCAGAAAAAAGTCCTTTAATTGAAATAAACACACAATTCTTTATTGTTCTAAATTAAACCATACTTACCGCCACGCCCATTCCAGCTGAAGCCAATGATCTCCTGCAATAAAAGTAAAATAATAAAGCAACATCATCCTTACCTTTCCATGGCTCCCACGACAGCTTCAGCTCTGCTACATCGAGATGACAGGCTGGACCGCAGCAGAACGCTGCCATCCAGCCTGTCATCCCGCAGACACTGAGAAGCGCAGGCATGCTTGCGCTACTCAGTGTCTGGCTGTGACGGCATCCAGATGAGCCGAGGTCATGTCCAATGAACTCGGCTCACCTCATGCACGTCACTGACAGCGTGGGAAAATTCTCACGCTGAAGCGCTGAGTGCAGGAGAATTTTCCCACGCTGTCAGTGACGTACATGAGGTGAGCCGAGTTCATTGTCGGCTCATCTGGATGCCGTCACAGTCAGACACTGAGGAGCGCAAGCATGCCTGCGCTTCTCAGTGTGTGCGGCATGGCAAGCTGGATGGCAGCGTTCTGCTGCGGTCCAGCCTGTCATCTCGATGTAGCAGAGCTGAAGCTGTCCTGGGAACCATGGAAAGGTAAGGATGAGGTTGCTTTATTATTTTTCTTTTATTGCAGGAGATCGTTGGCTTCAGCTGGAATGGGCGTGATGGTAAGTATGGTTTAATTTAGAACAATAAAGAATTGTGTCTTTATTTCAATTAAAGGACTTTATTCTGGGTGTTTGTGGTTTTTTTTTAACTTTGACTATGGGGTTAGTAATGGGGGTGTCTTATAGACGCCTCTCCATTACTAACCTGGGCTTGATGTCAGCTGGCATTATAAGCTGACATCAACCCCAAACCTATTACCCCCTGCCACCGCACCAGGGCAGCGTGGAAGAGCGAGGCTAAGTGCCAGAATTGGCGCATCCTATGGATGCGCCATTTCTGGGGCGGCTGAGGGCTGGTGCTTCTAGCCTGGGAGGGGGCCAATATTCATGGCTCCCTTCCTGGGCTATTAATATCAGCCCCCAGCTGTCTGCCTAGCCTTTGCTAGCTATTAAATTAGGGGGGACCCCACGTCATTTTTTTGGGGGGGTCCTCCATTTTAATAGCTAGTAAAGGCTAGGTATTCAGCTGGGGGCTGATATTAGTAGCCTGGGAAGCTCCGTGGGTATTACCCCCTTCCCAGGCTTTAAACATCTGCCCCAGCTGTCTGCTTAACCTCCGCTAGAGACTAAAATTACGGGGAACCCCACGCCAATTTTTTTTAATAATAAATCCTTTATTTTAATACTAAATGACAAGTACAGTAACCAACACTGTCATTGTACTTATTATATATGTGACTGACATGTTTCTATCTATCTAATCTATGTGTGAAGCTCTATTCTGTCTGTTATAAATTGTCGGGTACAGATGCTGAATTGCCGGCCGGCTTTTTTAAAGAGACGGTGCATGAAAACACTATTATTTTTTTAAATAAATCCTTTGCAGTAAATGACAAGTACAGTAAGCAACACTGTCACTGTACTTCATATATATGTGACTGACATATTTCTATCTATCTAATCTATGTGTGAAGCTCTATTCTGTCTGTTATAAATTGTCGGGTACCGCTGCTGAATTGCCGGCCGGCTTTTTTAAAGAGACGGTGCACGATAACACTATTATATTTTTTAATAAATCCTTTACACTAAATGACAAGTACAGTAAGCAACACTGTCACTGTACTTCATATATATGTGACTGACATATTTCTATCTATCTAATCTATGTGTGAAGCTCTATTCTGTCTGTTATAAATTGTCGGGTACCGCTGCTGAATTGCCGGCCGGCTTTTTTAAAGAGACGGTGCACGATAACACTATTATATTTTTTAATAAATCCTTTACACTAAATGACAAGTACAGTAAGCAGCACTGTCACTGTACTTCGTATATATGTGGCTGACATGTTTCTATCTATCTAATCTATGTGTGATTCTCTATTCCTTCTATTCTAAATTGTCGGGTACAGATGCTGAATTGCCAGCCGGCTTTTTTAAAGAGACGGTGCTTGAAAACACTATTATTTTTTTAAATAAATTCTTTGCAGTAAATGACAAGTACAGTAAGCAACTCTGTCACAGTACTTCATATATATGTGACTGACATGTTTCTATCTATCTAATCTATGTGTGATGCTCTCTTCTGTCTGTTATAAATTGTCCGGTACCGCTGCTGAATTGCCGGCCGGCTTTTTTAAAGAGACGGTGCACGAAAACACTATTATATTTTTTAATAAATCCTTTACACTAAATGACAAGTACAGTAAGCAACACTGTCACTGTACTTCATATATATGTGACTGACATGTTTCTATCTATCTAATCTATGTGTGATGCTCTATTCCTTCATGTCTAAATTGTCGGGTACCGGTGTATGCCGCTGCTGAATTGCCGGCCGGCTTTTTTAAAGAAAGCGTCTTCTGAGCAGTTTGTCAGCTTTTGGACACCTTTGAAGGTGTTTTCTATGTGTTCCTATGTGTTTTTGTTTGCCTGCCATTGGTTTTAACGGTGTTCTAAGGTGTTCGACGAACAGTTCGACGAACAGTTCCTCGAACATCCCGGTGTTCGACGAACCGAACCGAACCCGAACACTACAGGGGTGGCTCAACACTAAACATAACCTCGAACAGCCGAATTTTTTGCAAATCGTTCGGGTTCGTCGAACAACTCGAACACCGCCCAAAACAGCTCGAATTTGAGATTGGCGAACAGTTCTAGTCGAACACCGCTCATCTCTACTTGTCACTTTTCCATGTGTTAGTTGTGTCTTCTGAGCAGTTTGTCAGCTTTTTGACACCTTTGAAGGTGTTTTCTATGTGTTTCTATGTGTTTTTGTTTGCCTGCCATTGGTTTTAACGGTGTTCGACGGTGTTCGACGAACAGTTCGGCGAACATACGGGTGTTCGACGCACCGAACCGAACTCTAACACTACGGGGGTGGCTCAACACTAATAATGACTCTTTAAACCAAATACAGTGGTGTGTCATGGTGTGACCAATCATTTACATACACCTTCCCACATGCTTGTTTTCCATCTATCTCCATGCTTCTTTGGCTCTATGAAGCCAGAGTTGTCAATCAATGAAGAGGAGGCCATGGAGATGGAAGGAAAACGAGCAGATGGGAAGATGCAGTTAAATGATTGACTCCACCATGATGCACCATACTTGGTTTGAACAGTCATTCTGTGCTGACAGAGTCCTTTCAAGACTCAGCAACAGAAAGTCTGTGTCTCTTCCTACCTTCTTGTGATCTGTTAATAGTACAGTTTGTCTGGATTCTATTTTCAAGTCCCTCATAACCCCCCATTACAGCTGAAGACCCTGTCACACTTCACTCACACATCAGTCAGATCAACTAATTTACAGATAGACATCTATTGCACATATAGAATGCGTTGGCACTATACCAGCCGCAAATACAGTAAATGTTCATAAAAACACAATTAGTAATAAACTGAAATGTTGATGCAGTTCACTGCCCAATTTGCTGGTGCTCTGTGAGATGCACGGTATACAACATAGTGAATTGCTGTGCCAATGAGAGGATGAATCCATGGCACTCACCGATATAGTGAAAAAAGTTCTTCCTTTATTGTTCCATGTATATAAAGCGCATAAAAGGGCTTAGGAGAGGATTGTCCATATTCTGAACATCAGCTCAACTGCCGTTCCGCATCTTTGTGACGCATCATCCAGTGTCGTTGTCTTCAGAATATAGACAACTTGCTCTTTAACCCTTTTGAATGCTTTTTATACATGAAACAATGAAGAAGAATAATGTTTTCATTATTTCTGAGTGCAGTGGATTTATCCTCTCTTCTGCATAGCAATATGCAGATAGAGTATCCTGTTTTGGTGGCTGCGGTAGATCCCTCCACCACTTCTGTTGCCCCAGAACCTGCTCTTCTTCGTCTGTGCACCAGGCATGCCTTAGGAAGTAGCATCCAGCTTTTATCATATCCTCAAAAGCTAGCTTGGACAGACTTGGCACAGGTCACTTCATCTAGGAGATTCCAAAGGAACCCTGGCCTTCACAATTTAACCCCAGTACAGGAATCTGATCTTACAATGGGGTCCACTAGATTGCTTTCACAGAACCAGAGGCAAAAGAGGTGGTCATGCGGGGTCAATACCAAGGAGTCACGTCAAGGACAAAATCAGGAGGCTAGTGTGTGGTCAAAATACAAGCCAAAGTCAGACAACAGGATATACAAAATAGTACACAGGAGTAAAGCATCGGAGAGACCAAGTTTAGCTAAGACTAGTGTTGAGCCACCACCGTAGTGTTTGGGTTCGGGTTTGGTTCAGTTCGTCGAACAGTTTGTCGAACGGTTCGTCGAACACCGTCGAACACCATTAAAACCAATGGCAGGCAAACAAAAACACATAGAAACACATAGAAAACATATAGAAAATACCTTCAAAGGTGTCCAAAAGCTGACAAACTGCTCAGAAGACACAACTAACACATGGAAAAATAACAAGTACATATAGTCATGTGAAAAGAAAAGAGGTGGAGGAGTAAAAGGAGGAGGAGACACAGATATAGGCATGTCATGCCCTTCTAAAATCAAAAAAGGCTGGAGTAAAAATCTAAAATCAGCCTACCAACACCCAGACGTCATGACAAGAAAATTAAAAAAAGAAATATCTTTAGGTAGAATGGCGGTTCCATTCAGAACACTTTCCTTACAAGACGTAGTGCTATCCCCATTGGGAGTCGTGCCAAAAATGGAACCCAATACATTCGGACTAATCCACCATTTGTCATATCCAAGGGGCAGGTCAGTAAACGACAACATGGACGCGGAACCAAGTGCAGTAGTATATACTGTACGTCCTTTGACAAGGCAATCAGGCGGGTCAAGAAGTTGGGAAGGGGCACCCTAATGGCCAAAACAGACATTGAGGGGGCATTCCGGTTACTTACTACCTGTGCCTCCGAATAGTGTCCGCCTATTGGGCTGCTTCTGGGAAGGAGCATACTATATAGATCGCTGTTTGCCCATGGGGTGCTCCATATCCTGCTCACTATTTGAGGCGTTTAGTTGCTTCCTCGAATGGGTCGTCATGGACGTTTCTAAGGGGGCACATATTATCTATTACCTCGACGACTTCTTATGCCTGGGCCCAAAAGATTCTCCACAGTGTGAATACACGCGGTAGTCCACCTGTGAGAAGGAGAGAGCTGGAGGGAGAGCGGACACCACAGAGCCGATGGGTTAGATGGAGAACGGAAGAAGGAAAGAGGGAGAGGGAGGAAAAGGGAGTATGGTGGAAGGCCGACCTGAGCTCCCCCACGTTCCTGCTGGGCGGGGAACAGCCCTGGGAAGAAAAGCCACTTGCGCATCCCTTTGAGGTTACGGGCGCGAGAAGGCAGAGGGACTACGCTGGAGTGCGAAGCCGACATGGCCAGGCCATTCCTGCCCGTATGACCTCCGTGTCGCCGGGTTTGTGCCAGAGCCACGGTGGACCCTGCCAGCCAGCCCCCCTCTCTCAATACTGGTGCCTGTCCGCTGGTGGGTCGAGACCCCCCGCAGTGGAGGCAGGTCTAAGCTCTGTAATTTAAATTGGCTCTGTAATTTGAATGAGCACACTTTAAATCCTTTTACAAGGATCTATTGGAGGGGAAGTCTGGTGCCAGCAGCCACGGTAATTCCAGCTCCAGTAGCGTCCACTGAAGCTGTTGCAGTTAAAAAGCTTACATAAGGATCGAGCTTGGTGGTCCGCCGCAAGGCGTGCTACTGCCAGTCCCAGCCCATTTGCCTTGGGGCGCCTCCCCGATGCTCTTGACCGAGTGTTCTGGGGGCCCGAAGTGTTTCCTTTGAAAAAATTAAGTTTCCAAAGCACAGGTGGTGTAGCTTGCTTAACAGCTGGGCTACACCGCTGAGTAGCAGACACTGCTACTAGGCCCAAAGTATTGCCTGGGCTAGATGCAGTTAAAAATTTGTAATTAGATCTACAGGCGGTGTAGCTTGCTTCACAGCTGGGCTACTCCACTGACTAGCAGACACTGCTACTAGGCCCAAAGTATTGCCTGGGCTAGATGCAGTTAAAAATTTGTAATTAGATCTACAGGCGTTGTAGCTGGCTTAACAGCTGGGCTACTCCGCTGAGTAGCAGACACTGCTACCAGGCCCAAAGTATTGCCTTGGCTAGATGCAGTTAAAGATGTGAAATTAGATCTACAGGCGGTGTACCTTGCTTCACAGCTGGGCTACTCCACTGACTAGCAGACACTGCTACTAGGCCCAAAGTATTGTCTGGGTTAGATGCAGTAAAAAATTATTAGATACACAGGCGGTGTAGCTTGCTTCACAGCTGGGCTACTACGCTGACTAGCAGACACTGAAGCTGTGGAGCAGACCTCTGATTCCCAGGCTATAGTATGAGTAAACAGCTCTGCAGACTCAACCATCTGTGTTACCCAAAGCCATAGTGTATGTAGTTTCTTACGGTTAAAAGGGGGGGGGCGACCCGACCAACCTGGAATTGACGATGCCAACGTCATGTAAAACACAGCAAGGGGACTCCAAAAAGAGTCTCCATTTTTTCCAAATATTGTGGCACAGACACCACTTAAGTGGTATCAATTGCCCCAGAGTTGCTTAAAATGGTTGGTGAGGTGATTTTCCAAAATCCTCAAGCTTTTAGTCTCCCCAGGATGACACAGGGGTAGAAAAGTCCTTGCGGATCCATGATTTGTTCATCTTTATGAACGTGAGTCTGTCTACATTCTCAGTGGACAGCCGCGTGCGCTTATCTGTCAGCATACCACCAGCAGCGCTGAACACACATTCAGGGAGAACACTGGCTGCGGGGCACGACAAGATCTCCAAGGCATGAGTGGCGAGCTCAGGTCATTTTTCCAGATTGGAAGCCCAAAATGAGCAAGGGTCCAGTGACACAGTCATGGCTTCGATGTTCACTTGGAGATACTCCTGTACCATCCTCTCGAGGCGTTGACTATGTGTCAGACTTCTTGTCTCCAGTGGCCTTGCAAAGGATGGTCTAAAAAATTGGTGAAACGATTCAACAAAATTGCTGTTACCAGCAGATACTGTGTTACTGTTACGGTTTGAGTGATGAAGACTCGACAGTCCCACGGTTGGCAAGTTAGAACTGTGAGATTCACTACGTGCACCACTGGTGCTTTGTGGAAAAGCACAGGTAAGATTCTGCCACAGCCTCTGCTGATACTCCTGCATGCGTGCATCTCTTTCTATGGCAGAAATTATTTCGGCAAATTTACTTTTGTACCGGGGATCTAAGAGTGTGGCAACCCAGTAGTCGAGATTACTTCAAATTCTGACAATCCGAGGGTCAAGTTGCAGGTAGTGCAGCAAGAAGGCACTCATGTGTCTTGCGCATCCAGGAGGACCAAAGTCCTTATTGTGTTGGTGGCGAGGTAAGAATCATGCTTCCTTCCTCTGCCCTCTCCCCCCAACCTCGCACAACAGAAATGTGATTAAGGTCTCCCTCATCTGATGAGTCTTCCATGCCCATCGCCAATACGTCCTCCACTTCTTCCTCGGCTCCTGCACCTTCCGCAACAGTTTGGCTGCTACCATGCGCCCTCGTTAATCCCTCTCCCCCACCCTCACATGCCTGCTGCCTTGGTGCTGCCGACCTTCTGGACCTTGGAGATGTTATCCCTTCCGCATACAACTCCTCCTGTACTTCCTCCCCCTCCTCTTGTCCCACCACCTGACTCCGAATACTGTTTATAGTGTGCTCCAGCATGTAAATGACCGGAATAGTCATGCTGATAATGGCATCGTCATCACTAAACATCTTCGTCGCCATTTCAAAACTGTGCAGAAGGGTGCATAGGTTCCTGATCTGAGAACACTCCTGCAGCGTGATTTGCCCCACCTCTGGATCTCGTTGACCCAGGCTATACATCATAACTTATTGCACCAGGGCTCGTCGGTGCTGTCACAGTCGCTGCAACATGTGCAGAGTTGAATTCCATCGTGTCAGCACATCGCATTTCAGTTGGTGAACTGACAGGCCCAACGACTTCTGTAGAGATGTAAGTCATTGAGCTGCGGGATGCGAATGACGGAAGTGAGCACACAGCGACCGTGCCCTCTGCAGAAGGCCATCTAGTCCGAGATTGTGGGCTAAAAATTGCAGGACTACCAGGTTCAACACGTGAGCCATACAAGGCACGTGTGTGACATTGCCCCGGCGAAGGGCCGCACTCAGGTTTGCAGCATTGTCGCACACGGCTTTCCCTGGCTGCAGGTTCAGTGGAGACAACCATTCATGAAACTCGGTCTCCAGAGCTGACCACAACTCCTCAGCTGTGTGACTCACATTTCCCAGACATTTCAAATTAAACACCGCTTGATGCCATTGAGCCCTGCTGCCAGCATAGTAAGGAGGTGTGAAGGATTCCTTCTGCGCAGTTAGAATGCGGGTGGCATTATCAGACAGGCTTTGGGTGCAGGAGGAGGACAGAGAGGACGTTGAGCAGGCAGAAGCAGTGGAGGAACTTCTAGATAAAGAGGATTGACGCACAACTCGTGGGGACGGCAAGACTTGGACAGCAGCCCCTTGTCCTGCTGTCACCATAGTTACCCAGTGCCCAGTCAGCGACATGTAACACCCCTGTACATGCCTACTCGTCCAAGTGTCTGTGGTGAAATGTACCCTGTTGTGTGCGACATGCTGGTGTAGCGCAGGCACAGCTTTCTTTGAGAAGTAGTGGCGACTGGGCATCTGGTACTGGGGCACTGCGACGGACATAAGGTCTCGAAAATCCTCTGTGTCCACCAGGCGGAAAGGCAGCATTTCTGTAGCCAACAGCTTACAGATGGTGAAATTCAACCTCTTAGCTTTGTCATGGCTAGGAGGAAATGGTCTTTTACTTGTCCACATCTGAGGGACCGAGGGCTGGCTGTTGTGCTTAGACGGGGTTGAGTAGGGTGTCCCCGGCAAACTGCCGGTCTGTGAGGAAGATGCAGGCGGACATGTTATGTTGCCTTGATCCAAAGGTGGTGCTCTCGATGACAGAGAGTGCTCTACACCAGCAGGTGTTTCCACTTCGAAATGAACTGACAACCTGCCAATCACACTGGCTGTTGCGGGTAAAGAGGTGGCAGGTCTGCGTACAAAAACATGTGTGACTGCTGTCCACCCAGTCCCAGTGGATGAAGAGGCCGCAGATGCACAAGATGGAGCAGACGGTGGTTGGCCCGGCCAGCTAGGCCACATTGTTGCACAGTGAGCTTCCACTGCAACTTATGCTTCATATCCATGTGACGGTTCATGCATAAAGTACTCAAACTCTGGATTTTTTGGCCTCTAATTAGCTTTTGGTGACAAATGTTACAGATAACATGAGTTGGATCATCCTTTGTGATCTCAAAAAATGCCCAGGCTATGCAAGGCTTAGAGCCCATGCGACCTGAAGATCCACCACGACTTGTGGTCAGAAGCAGAGTTGTGGTTGAGGATGCAGTTGTTGACGTAATTCCAGTACTCCTTCTCTCTCCAGGAAGGCGCAACCTAACCTAGTCGTCACTAGCATCCTCCTCCACCTCCTCTGCTGACCTCATCGACTGGCTGACTGTGGGTTAACAGTAAGTGGGATCTCAAACCTCATCATCATCACCCTGTGTGTTCTCACACCCGTCGTCCTCAGAGCCAACCTGTTTCTGCCCTGACCGAAAAGTCAAGTTGTTGCTCCATTCAGGCATCTGAGTCTCATCATCGTCTTCCTCATTGTCTCCACCAACAGGAGTTACAGTTTGGGAATGAAGGTCTACATTATGGTCAGAACCTTCAGCGTCTGGTCCTGGATCCGACTCATAAAGATTCTGGGCATCAGTGCAGATCATTTCCTCGTCTGGATTCACAGAAGCGCTGGAGCCGACCTCTGATTCCCAGGCTATAGTATGAGTAAACAGCTCTGCAGACTCAACCATCTGTTCTACCTCATACTCAGACGGGCAGCTGGAGATTTGGGAGCTGTGAGGAAGCAAGTGCGATTGGGGTGACACCTTTGAGGACTGGAGTATTTTTGATGTTGAAGTTGATGTGGAGGAGAGCCCACTTAAAGGAACACTTGATATCCGTTGAAGTACCTGCTGTTTTTGTGCCTCATCTGGAATTTGTAGCGATTGGCGTGGCCATAAGAAAGGGATCTTATCACATTGTCCGCTAAAAGAAGTAGACATTTTAGTTTGGCTGGAAGATGGTCTTTCTTCTGCAGATGTTACTGTTGCTTTACCACCTACCCCATGGACACAACCTTTTTTTCCCTTTACAACACACCTATTCCCCTTTCCACCAGCAGCAGGCCTTTTTCCACTCATTTTGGTGGTTAACAAATTGGCAACTCTGTAGTTGTTTGCACAAAAAACGATGGATGGAAACCGAGCAGAGCTGAGTGACCAAAATTTGGTACTAGCCCAAAAGGTTTGGCTGGGTTAGATGCAGTAAAATAATTTTATTAGATACACAGGCGGCGTAGCTTGCTTCATAAGTGGGCTACTCCGCTGACTAGGAGACACTGCTACTAGGCCCAAAATGATTTCCTGGGTTAGATGCAGTAAAAAATTAGAATTAGATACACAGGCGGTGTAGCTTCCTTCACAGGTGGGCTACTCCGCTGACTAACAGACACTGCTACTAGCCCAACAGGATTTCCTGGGTTAGATGCAGTAAAAGATTAGATTAAGATACACAGGCAGTGTAGCTACCTTCACAGGTGGGCTACTCCGCTGACTACGAGACACTGCTACTATGCCCAAAAGTATTTACTTGGTTAGATGCAGTAAAAAATTGTTATTAGATACACAGGTGGTGTAGCTTGCTTCAGATGGGCTACTCCACTGACTACCAGACACTGCTACTAGGCCCAAAAGGATTTCCTGGGTTAGATGCAGTAAAAAATTGGAATTAGATACACAGGCGGTGTAGCTTCTTTCACAGGTGGGCTACTCTGCTGACTACCAGACACGGCTACTAGGCCCAAAAGGATTTCCTGGGTTAGATGCAGTAACAAATTTGAATTAGATACACAGGCGGTGTAGCTTCCTTCACAGGTGGGCTACTCTGCTGACTACCACACACTGCTACTAGGCAGAAAAAGATTTCCTGGGTTAGATGCAGTAAAAAATTGTTATTAGATACACAGGTGGTGTAGCTTGCTTCAGATGGGATACTCCACTGACTACCAGACACTGCTGCTAGGCCAAAAAGGATTTCCTGGGTTAGATGCAGTAAAAAATTAGAATTAGATACACAGGCGGTGTAGCTTCTTTCACAGGTGGGCTACTCTGTTGACTACCAGACACTGCTACTAGGCCCAAAAGGATATCCTGGGTTAGATGCAGTAAAAAATTAGAATTAGATATACAGGCGGTGTAGCTTCCTTCACAGGTGGGCTACTCTGCTGACTACCACACACTGCTACTAGGCCCAAAAAGATTTCCTTGGTTAGATGCAGTAAAAAATTAGAATTAGATACACAGGCGGTGTAGCTTCATTCATAGGTGGGCTACTCTGTTGACTACCAGACACTGCTACTAGGCCCAAAAAGATTTCCTGGGTTAGATGCCGTAAAAAATTAGAATTAGATGCACAGGTGGTATAGCTTCCTTCACAGGTGGGCTACTCCGCTGACTATGAGACACTGCTACTATGCCCAAAAGGATTTACTGGATTAGATGCAGTAAAAAATTGTTATTAGATACACAGGTGGTGTAGCTTGCTTCAGATGGGCTACTCCACTGACTACCAGACACTGCTACTAGGTCCAAAAGGATTTCCTGGGTTAGATGCAGTAAAAAATTGGTATTAGATACATAGGCGGTGTAGCTTCTTTCACAGGTGGGCTACTCTGCTGACTACCAGACACTGCTACTAGGCCCAAAAGGATTTCCTGGGTTAGATGCCGTAAAAAATTAGAATTAGATACACAAGCGGTGTAGCTTCCTTCACAGGTGGGCTACTCTGCTGACTACCACACACTGCTACTAGGCCCAAAAAGATTTCCTGGGTTAGATGCAGTAATTAATTGTTATTAGATACACAGGTGGTGTAGCTTGCTTCAGATGGGATACTCCACTGACTATCAGACACTGCTGCTAGGCCCAAAAGTATTTCCTGGGTTAGATGCAGTAAAAAATTTGAATTAGATACACAGGCGGTGTAGCTTCTTTCACAGGTGGGCTACTCTGCTGACTACCAGACAATGCTACTAGGCCCAAAAGGATTTCCTCGGTTAGATGCAGTAAAAAATTAGAATTAGATACACAGGCGGTGTAGCTTCCTTCACAGGTGGGCTACTCTGCTGATTACCACACACTGCTACTAGACCCAAAAAGATTTCCTGGGTTAGATGCAGTAAAAATTAGAATTAGATGCACAAGTGGTATAGCTTCCTTCACAGGTGGGCTACTCCACTGACTACGAGACAGTGCTACTATGCACAAAAGGATTTACTGGATTAGATGCAGAAAAAAATTGTTATTAGATACACAGGTGGTGTAGCTTGCTTCAGATGGGCTATTCCACTGACTACCAGACACTGCTACTAGGCCCAAAAGGATTTCCTGGGTTAGATGCAGTAAAAAATTTGAATTAGATGCACAGGCGGTGTAGCTTCCTTTACAGTTGGGCTACTCCACTGACTACAAGACACTGCTACTAGGCCCAAAAAGATTTCCTGGGTTAGATGCAGTAAAAAATTGTTATTAGATACACAGGTGGTGTAGCTTGCTTCAGATGGGCTACTCCACTGACTACCAGACACTGCTACAGGCCCAAAAGGATTGGCTGGCTTAGATGCAGTAAAAAAATGGTATTAGATACACAGGTGGTGTAACTTGCAACATAGATAGGCTACTCCAATTACTAACAGACACTGCTACAGGCCCAAAAGAATTGGCTGAGCTACATTTCACCAAATGCTGTGAAAAACACTTGCACAGCATTGGCACAGACCTGCCTGGCAAAAAGTGCTATGAACTGCTGTAACCTAGCCCTCAAAAGGGCTGCAATTAGAACTAGTCCCTACTCCCTAAACCTATCTCTCTATGTAACTGGAAATTTGCTCACAATTCACACAGTTATACTGTATAGCGCCCACAGCAGCAGCGGTGCCATCTAACACTCAGCTGCAGCAGTGAGAAAATGGTGGCGACAGGGAAAATGGCTGGGTCTTATAGGGCAAGGACATGTGACTACACAGCCAATGACACATGCCCTTGCTTGTGTGAAAAAAAAGCACTTCGCTGTGTGTATGCGCTGCTGATAGGCTGACAGAGTGCACCGCCCCACTGTAAATGCGGGAAAGAAAAAAAAAAGGAGATCGGCATTATTTCTGCAGAGATCCATCCCCTGCCCCTCCCGCCCCCCACTCTACACTGAAACTGTCTATTAACATTGATTAACAGTAGTGATGAGCGAGCACTAAAATGCTCGGGTACTCGAAGCTCGGGTCGAGCACATTGGAATACTCGGGTGTTCGACCCGAGCAACGAGCCCAATGTAAGTCTATGGGAAACAGAAGCATTTTTCTGGCGATCCCCCCCCCCGGTGATCTGCAGAAGGTCAAAAATTGCCCAAAGCAATGGGAACAGTGCTCAATTAAACGTCAGGCAGGCAGAATATATAGGCAGACAGGCAGGCAGGGTATATAGAAGGGTGCATGAAAAACATAGCAGGGAACTTGGAACACAATAGTGCCCTCCGATTTTCATACACCCTTCTATTTAAAAAAGCCGGCCGGCAATTCAGCAGCGGCATACACCGGTAACCGACAATTTAGAACAGAAAGAATAGGGCATCACACATAGATTAGATAGATAAAAATATGTCAGTCACATATATAATAAGTACAGTGACAGTGTTGGTTAATGTACTTGTCATTTAGTGTTAAAATAAAGGATTTATTAAAAAAAATAATAGTGTTTTCATGCACCCGTCTCTTTAAAAAGCCAGCCGGCAATTCATCATCGGTACCGGACAATTTAGACCAGAAAGAATAGAGCATCACACATAAATTAGATAGATAGAAACATGTCAGTCACATATTTAATAAGTACAGTGACAGTATTGGTTACTGTACTTGTCATTTAGTGTTAAAATAATGGATTTATTAAAAAAAAAATTGGCGTGGGGTTCCCCGTAATTTTTGTCTCTAGCTGAGGTTAAGCAGACGGCTGGGGCAGATGTTTGAAGCCTGGGAAGGGGATAATACCCACGGAGCTTCCCAGGCTACTAATATCAGCCCCCATCTGAATACCTAGCCTTTACTAGCTATTTAAATGGGGGACCAAAAAAAATGACATGGGGTCCCCCCTATTTTAATAGCTAGCAAAGGCTAGGCACACAGCTGGGGGCTGATATTAATAGCCCAGGAAGGGTGCCATGAATATTGGCCCCCTCACAGGCTAGAAACACCAGCCGTCAGCTGCCCCAGAATTCTGCCCCAATTCTGGCACTTAGCCTCGCTCTTCCCACTGCCCTGTAGCGGTGGCAGTGGGGTAATAGGGCAGGGGTTGATGTCAGCGTATAATGCCAGCTGACATCAAGCCCAGGTTAGTAATGGAGAGGCATCTATAAGACACCCCCATTACTAACCGCATAGTCAAAGTTAAAAAAAACACAAACACCCAGAATAAAGTCCTTTAATTGAAATAAAGACACATTCCTTTAATGTTCTAAATTAAACCCTACTTACCGTATCGCCCATTCCAGCTGAAGCCAACGATTAGAGATGAGCGTTGTTCTACTCGAACTGTTCGCCAATCTCAAATTCGAGCTGTTTTGGGCGGTGTTCGAGCCGGTCGGCGAACACGAACAATTTGAGAAAAATTCGGCTGTTCGAGGTTATGTTCGATAACTGTTCGTGCACCAAAATCATAACTGGATTTTTTCTCAGTAATGATGAAAATTAATGTTAATACGCAGTTTGAGTGTACAGTGGGGCGGGGGGAGGGGCAGGGGATGGATCTCTGCAGGAACAATGAAGATCTCCATTTTTTTTTCTCTTTCCCGCATTTGCAGTGGGGAGGTGCAATCTGTCAGCCTATCAGCAGCGCACACACGGAGCGAAGTGCTTTTTTTCACACAAGCAAGGGCATGTGTGATTGGCAGTGTATGTCACATGTCCTTGCCCTATAAGACCAAGCCATTTTCCCCGTCGCCACCATTTTCTCACTGCTGCAGCTGCGTGTTAGACGGCACCGCTGTTGCTGTGTGCGCTATACCTTGTTAATTTCAAGCCAATTTTCGCACAAATATACAGATAGCTTGGGAGTAGGGAATAGTTGTGATTGCAGTCCTTTTAAGGACTAGGTTACAGCATTTCCTACGACTTTTATCAGGCAGGTCTGTGCTCTTAAATAGATAGATTGTGGGAGTAAAGACTAATTGTAATTGGAGTCCTTTTCAGGACTAGGTTACATGAGTTCCTATCAGTTTTTGCCAGGCAGGTCTGTGCCAGTGCTGTGCAAGTTTTTTTCACAGCATTTGGCTGAATCTAGCAAAGCTAATCCTTTTTGGCCTATTGCAGAGTGTGTTAGTCAGTGGAGTAGCCTATCTGTGTTGCAAGATATACCACCTGTGTATAGAATACCAATTTTTTTACTGCACCTAGTGAAGTAAAATCTTTTGGGCATAGCATCATTCTATTAGTCCATCTATACTGACCTCCATCAGGTTGCAAACTGAATATAATTTTTTTCTGCATCTAGCTCTGAAAAAATATTTGGGCTTCTAGCAGTGTGTGGGACTTGGTCTATTAGTCCATCTATACTGACCTCCATCAGGTTGCAAATTAAAAATAATTTTTTTCTTCATTTAGCTCTGAAAAAATATTTGGGCTTCTAGCAGTGTGTGGGACTTGTTCTATTAGTCCTTCTATACTGACCTCCAGCAGGTTGCAAATTGAATATAATTTTTTTCTGCATCTAGCTCTGAAAAAATATTTGGGCTTCTAGCGGTGTGTGGGACTTGGTCTATTAGTCCATCTATACTGACCTCCATCAGGTTGCAAATTAAAAATAATTTTTTTCTGCATCTAGCTCTGAAAAAATATTTGGGCTTCTAGCAGTGTGTGGGACTTGGTCTATTAGTCCATCTATACTGACCTCCATCAGGTTGCAAATTAAAAATAATTTTTTTCTTCATTTATCTCTGAAAAAATATTTGGGCTTCTAGCAGCGTGTGGGACTTGTTCTATTAGTCCATCTATACTGACCTCCATCAGGTTGCAAATTAAAAATAATTTTTTTCTGCATCTAGCTCTGAAAAAATATTTGGGCTTCTAGCAGTGTGTGGGACTTGGTCTATTAGTCCATCTATACTGACCTCCATCAGGTTGCAAATTAAAAATAATTTTTTTCTGCATCTAGCTCTGAAAAAATATTTGGGCTTCTAGCAGTGTGTGGGACTTAGTCTATTAGTCCAACTATACTGACATCCATCAGGTTGCAAATTAAAAATAATTTTTTTTCTGCATCTAGCTCTGAAAAAATATTTGGGCTTCTAGCAGTGTGTGGGACTTGGTCTATTAGTCCATCTATACTGACCTCCATCAGGTTGCAAATTGAATAAAAAAATTTTCTGCATCTAGCTCTGAAAAAATATTTGGGCTTCTAGCGGTGTGTGGGACTTGGTCTATTAGTCCATCTATACTGACCTCCATCAGGTTGCAAATTAAAAATATTTTTTTTCTGCATCTAGCTCTGAAAAAATATTTGGGCTTCTAGCAGTGTGTGGGACTTGGTCTATTAGTCCATCTATACTGACCTCCATCAGGTTGCAAATTAAAAATATTTTTTTTCTTCATTTAGCTCTGAAAAAATATTTGGGCTTCTAGCAGTGTGTGGGACTTGTTCTATTAGTCCTTCTATACTGACCTCCAGCAGGTTGCAAATTGAATATAATTTTTTTCTGCATCTAGCTCTGAAAAAATATTTGGGCTTCTAGCGGTGTGTGGGACTTGGTCTATTAGTCCATCTATACTGACCTCCATCAGGTTGCAAATTAAAAATAATTTTTTTCTGCATCTAACCCAGCCAATAGTTTTGGCCTAATACCACAGTTTGGCCACTCAGCTCTGCTCGGTTACCATCCATTGTTTTTTTGTGCAAACAACTCCAGAGTTGTGAATTAGTTAACCACCAAAATGAGTGGAAAAAGGCCTGCTGCTGGTGGAAAGGGGAATAGGCGTGTTGGGAAGGGGAAAAAAGGTTGTGTCCGTGGGGTAGGTGCAGAAGAAAGACCATCTTCCAGCCAAACTAAAATGTCTACTTCTTTTAGCGGACAATGTGATAAGATCCCTTTCTTACGGCCACGCCAATCGCTACAAATTCCAGATGAGGCACAAAAACAGCAGGTGCTTCAACGGATATCAAGTGCTCCTTTAAGTGGGCTCTCCTCCACATCAACTTCAACATCACAAATACTCCAGTCCTCAAAGGTGTCACCCAAATCGCACTTGCTTCCTCACAGCTCCCAAATCTCCAGCTGCCCGTCTGAGTATGAGGTAGAACAGATGGTTGAGTCTGCAGAGCTGTTTACTCATACTATAGCCTGGGAATCAGAGGTCGACTCCAGCGCTTCTGTGAATCCAGACGAGGAAATGATCTGCACTGATGCCCAGAATCTTTATGAGTCGGATCCAGGACCAGACGCAGAAGGTTCTGACCATAATGTAGACCCTCATTCCCAAACTGTAACTCCTGTTGGTGGAGACAATGAGGAAGACGATGATAAGACTCAAATACCTGATTGGAGCGACAACTTTAGTTTTTTGTCAGGGCAGGAACAGGTTGGCTCTGAGGACGACGGGTGTGATAACGCACAGGGTGATGATGATGAGGTCGGAGATCCCACTTACTGTCAACCCACAGTCAGCCAAGAGATGAGGTCAGCAGAGGAGGTGGAGGAAGATGCTAGTGACGACGAGGTCAGGTTGCGCCTTCCTGGACAGAGACGTAGTACTGGAAGCACGTCAACAACTGCATCCTCAAACACAACTCTGCCTCTCACCACAAGTCGTGGTGGCTCTTCAGGTCGCATGGGTGCTAAGCCTTGCATAGCCTGGGCATTTTTTCAGATCGATAAAGATGACCCAACTCGTGTTATCTGTAACATTTGTCAGCAAAAGCTAAGTAGAGGCCAAAAAATACATAGTCTGAGTACTTCATGCATGAACCGGCACATGGACATGAAGCATAAGTTGCAGTGGGAAGCTCAGTGTGCTACAATGCGGTCTAGCCGGCCGGGCCAACCACCGTCTGCCATATCTTGTGCATCCGCGGCCTCTTCATCCTCTGTGACTGGGGGGACAGCAGTCACACCTGTTTTGGGGCGCAGACCTGCCACCTCTTTACCCGCAACAGCCAGCGTGATTGGCAGGTCATCATTTTCTTTGGAGGTGGTAACACCAGCTGGTCTTGAGCGCTGTCCGACATCGATAGCACCACCTTTGGATCAAGGCAACCTAACATGTCCGCCTGCATCTTCCTCACAGACCGGCAGTTTGCCGGGGACACCCTTATCAACCCCGTCTAAGCACAATAGCCAGCCCTCGGTCCCTCAGATGTGGACAAGTAAAAGACCATTTCCTCCTAGCCATGAGAAAGCTAAGAGGTTGAATTTCACCATCTGCAAGCTCTTGGCTACAGAAATGCTGCCTTTCCGCCTGGTGGACACAGAGGATTTTCGAGACCTTATGTCCGTCGCAGTGCCCCAGTACCAGATGCCCAGTCGGCACTACTTCTCAAAGAAAGGTGTGCCTGCGCTCCACCAGCATGTCGCACACAACATCACCGCTTCTTTGAGAAACTCTGTGTGTGACAGGGTGCATTTCACCACAGACACTTGGACGAGTAGGCATGGACAGGGGCGTTACATGTCGCTGACTGGGCACTGGGTAACTATGGTGACAGCAGGACAAGGGACTGCTGTCCAAGTCTTGCCGTCCCCACGAGTTGTGCGTCAATCCTCTTTATGTCATTTTTCCTCCACTGCTTCTGCCTCCTCAACCTCCTCTCGGTCTTCCACCTGCACCCAAAGCCTGTCTGGTCATGCCACAAGCTTTCTAACTGCGCAGAAGGGATCCTGCACACCTCCTTACTATGCTGGCAGTAGGGCTCAACGTCATCAGGCGGTTTTTACATTGAAATGTCTGGGAAATGTGAGTCACACAGCTGAGGAGTTGTGGTCAGCTCTGGAGAACCAATTTCATGAATGGTTGTCTCCACTGGACCTGAAACCAGGGAAGGCCGTGTGCGACAATGCTGCAAACCTGGGTGCGGCCCTTCGCCGGGGCAATGTCACACACGTGCCTTGTATGGCTCATATGGCTAACGTGTTGAACCTGGTTGTCCAGCAATTTTTAGCCCACTATCCCAGACTAGATGGCCTTCTGCAGAGGGCACGGTCGCTGTGTGCTCACTTCCGCCGTTCGCATCCCGCAGCTCAGCGACTTACATCTCTACAGAAGTCGTTGGGCCTGCCACTTCACCGGCTAAAATGCGATGTGCCTACCCGGTGGAATTCAACTCTGCACATGTTGCAGCGACTGTGGCAGCACCGACAAGCCCTGGTGCAATACGTTCTGACGTATAGCCTGGGCCAACGAGATTCAGAGGTGGGGCAAATCACGCTGGAGGAGTGGTCTCAGATCAGGTACCTATGCACCCTTCTGCACAGTTTTGAAATGGCGACGAAGATGTTTAGTGCTGACGATGCCATTATTAGCATGACTATTCCGGTGATTTACATGCTGGAGTACATGTTAAACAGAATTCGGAGTCAGGTGGTGGCACAAGAGGAGGTGGAGGAAGTAGAGGAGGAGGAGTTGTATGCGGAAGGGCTAACATCTGCAAGGTCCAGACGGTCGGCAGCACCAGGGCGGCAGGCATGTGAGGGTGGGGGAGATGATTTTACCAGGGTGCATGGTAGCAGCCAAACTAGTGAGGAAGGTGCAGGAGCCCAGGAAGAAGTGGAGGACGAACTGATGGAAGACTCATCAGATGAGGGAGACCTTGATCACATTTCTGTTGTGCGAGGTTGGGGGGAGAGGACAGAGGAAGGAAGCATGATTGTTACCTCGCCACCAACACAACAGGGACTTGGTGCTCCTGGATGCGCAACACACATGAGTGCCTTCTTGCTGCACTACCTGCAACATGACCCTCGAATTGTGAGAATTAGAAATAATCCTGACTACTGGGTTGCCACACTGTTAGATCCCCGGTAAAAAAGTAAATTTGCAGAAATTATTCCTGCCATAGAAAGGGATGCACGCATGCAGGAGTATCAGCAGAGACTGTTGCAGAATCTTACATGTGCTTTTCCACAAAATACCAGTGGTGCACGTAGTGAATCTCACAGTTCCAACTTGCCAACCGTGGTCTGTATGGAATTGTTCAATAAAGGGCCCAAAATTAAGATAACATAGATGGGAGAGGTCTCTATGAATAGGAATTCCTAAGTATTTGATACCCTGTGAGGGCCAGGCAAAGGGAAAGTTGGACTGGATGGAATCCTATATGGATTTAGGGAGGGAGACATCGAGGGCCTCAGACTTCGCTGCATTGATTTTAAAATTTTACCATGTAACAAAGTGATCTATTTCAGCCATAACAGCAGGGATGGATATATGTGATTGAGTGATATATACTAGGACATCATCAGCAAATAGAGAGCACTTGTACTCGGTGCCTCCCACCTCAATCCACCTAATATTGGGGTTATGGCGAATTGATGAGAGCAGGTGCTCCGTCACTAGGATGTATAAGAGAGGGGACAGAGGACATCCCTGCCTTGTCCCATTGGTAATTGTGAAAGGTGATGAAAATGTTCTGACGCACCCCCTGGGCCTTGGGACACCCGGAGCCGGACCCTTTTTGGTGGATGCTGGTGGTTGTAGTCTTCGTGGCGGCGATCCGGTTCCGTGGCTCAGGGCGGTCAAACCAGTGGCGGAACTATTTATGTGGTTTTGATGTTTAAATGTCCGACTACGCCACCCGTGGATTGCGGTCAGAGTGAACCGCCGCTACAGGGCAGACCGCTAAGGCTGGTGTTGTGGGTGCAGCAGATCGTAGCATAACTCCCCACGGGAGGAGTATAGCCTCAGGGCAGTGTATGCGGAGGATGGGGGTGATGGTGCAGGGCAGCAGCAGTAACGACACGGAGTCAGTGATGCAGTTCAGGGCCTTTACTCACAGTTCTTATTATCCAGACCACGTCTGCAGGTAACGGCTGCCCACGTCGTACTGTGCTCACCAGGTGAGGGGCTCAGACAACTCCCAGATAACTTTGGAGCGCTTCACAGGACCCCCTTTGTGTGTCCTTTGTCTGGCCTTTCTTACCAACACTTCTGTCCGGCTGCCTCGGGCCTCCTCTTGGTAAACTTGGCGCCAGTTTCCCTGACCCTATGTGGTGCCTTCCTAGCGGGTGGAGCAAGGGGCTGCGCCACATAAAATGTCAGAGCCTCCGGTTTCTAGCTGAGGGTCGTTTCCTGCCTCCACTAGTTCGGGGACCGGTCTCCCCCTTTGGCCTGACCCCTCCACGCAGGTGGATTCGGGCGTGCGGTGGCGACTCGCCCGTCCGCACCCCTGGGATCCCTTCATTCCTCGTTCCTGGAGCCTTCTCCGCTCCTCTTCCTTCCTTCTCCCTCTTGCAGGCCTGGGCCTCTGTTACTAGGCCCGCCTCCGGAGCAGAGCTCATGCAGAGCCCCTGCTCCCTGCCACTTCTGCTCAGACTTCTCTGCACTGAACTAAGATGGTGCCCACCTTTTATACTCCCTTCTCAATGCACCCAGGAACTGCTTCCTCCCTGCTCCTGCACTGCAGGGTTCCCCTTCCTCAGTGTTCCCTCCCCCCACTCCAGCCAGGGACAGGGACTGTCGTGCCCATCTCAGGGGCATATTTACTCGCCCTGCCCCACGGCAATGTGGTGTAATGCATGCAGGTGTCGGGTCCTGATCCACACTCCATCCTTATCTGAGAGTGAGATATCACACCTCTGGGTGAGGTGCAATACGTCTGTAGCAACCGAGCCCTCGGTGCTACAGTTCCATTTATCTTCAGCCTAGGTGACGTATTGTGATACAGGGCCGTGATTTTGGCTATAAAAGGGTCCCCTAGACCCCTACCCCAAGCTTTTTAAGAGAATCATATATGGCGTGCCAGGAGACTCTATGGAATGCTTTCTCAGCATCCAACGAGAGTATCTACTTACAAATTTTTAACTGCATCTAGCCCAGGAAATACTTTGTGCCTAGTAGCAGTGTCTGCTAGTCAGCGGATTATCCCGGCTGTTAAGCAAGCTACACCACCTGTAGTTTGGACACTTAATTTTTTCAAAGGAAATGCTTCGGGACCACGGGATACTTAGTGAAGAGCATCAGGAGGCACCCCAAGGCATAGGGGCTGGGACTGGCACTAGGATGCCTTGCGGTGGACAGCCGAGCTCGATCCTTATAAAAGCTTTTTAACTGTAGCAGCTTTAGTGGACGCTACTGGAGCTGGAATTACGCGGCTGCTGGCATGAGACTTGCCCTCCAATAGATCCTTGTAAATGGATTTAAAGTGTATTCATTCAAATTAGAGGGACAATTTAAATTAAAAAGCTTAGAGCTGCCTCCACCACAGGGGGGCTCTCTCGACCCACCAGCGGACAGGCACCAGTATTGGGAGAGGGGGGCTGGCCGTCAGGGTTCACCGCGGCTCTGGCACAAACCCGGCGACACGGAGGTGGCACGGGCAGGAGCGGACTGGCCGTCTCGGCTTCTCACTTTTTGGATTTTAGAAGGGCATGACATGCCTATATCTGTGTCTCCCCCTCCTTTTACTCCTCCACCTCTTTTCTTTTCGCATGACTATATGTACTTGTCACTTTTCCATGTGTTAGTTGTGTCTTCTGAGCAGTTTGTCAGCTTTTGGACACCTTTGAAGGTGTTTTCTATGTGTTTCTATGTGTTTTTGTTTGCCTGCCATTGGTTTTAATGGTGTTCGAAGGTGTTCGACGAACAGTTCGACGAACAGTTCGGCGAACACACGGGTGTTCGACGAACCGAACCGAACTCGAACACTACGGGGGTGGCTGAACACTACCAACGATCTCCTGCAATAAAAGAAAAATAATAAACCAACCTCATCCTTACCTTTCCATGGTTCCCAGGACAGCTTCAGCTCTGCTACATTGACATGACAAGCCGGAGCGCAGCAGAACGCTGCCATCCAGCTTGCCATGCCGCAGACACTGAGAAGCTCCTCAGTGAAGCTCCTCAGTGTCTGGCTGTGACGGCATCCAGATGAGCCGAGTTCATGTCCAATGAACTCAGCTCACCTCATGCACGTCACTGACAGCGTGGGAGAATTCTCCTGCTCAAGTGGTGATGTCATTCGCCGCTGTATCGTTACTACCTAGTAGCACCCCCTATTCAAAGTATCACAGCTTGTAAACGCTTTTTGTAACCATACAAAAGTCTTTGAATTCTTGCTTGAGGGATTTTCATCCATTCTTCCTTGGAAAATTCTTCCAGTTCTGTGAGATTCCTGGGTCATCTTGCATGCACTGCTCTTTTGAGGTCTAGCCACAGATTTTCAGATCAGGGGACTATGAGGGCCATTGTAAAACTTTCAGCTAGCGCCTTTTGAGGTCATCTATTGTGGATTTTGACGTGTGTTTAGCATCATTATTAGTGATGAGCGAACACTAAAATGCTCGGGTACTCGTTGTTCGGGTTGAGCAAATAGGAATGCTAGAGTGCTCGGACCGAGTAAAGAGCCCAATGTAAGTCTATGGGAAACGCGAGCATTTTTCCGGCGGCTCACCCCAGCGGTCTGCAGAGGGCCTAAAAACTGGCCAAATCAATGGGAACAGTGCTCAAATGACATGGGATCAGCATGGGGAAAACTCCTGGATGCATCTCTGACTCCCAGGTCACTGCCTAAAAGTCTGCCCATCATAAGTGATACCTGGCACATGCCAAGATGCCTCCCGCCATGCACCTGTCATTGCAGACTTGCAACAATCACCGTCCACATCCTTGTCCCACCGCAGCGTTCAGTTATCCTTACCCCATTCCTTGGAATACAAGCGCAAGTATGCAGCCAGCCACCTACCCAACCACAGGTTGCAATGCTGTACTGCCAAATTTTTGACAGCTGCTCTCTCTTGAAATGTGGCCTTTTAAGCTTGTGGAGGTGGAAGCTGTACACAACCTTATGGCTGCGACAGCCAGGTGTCCATACTTGGTCACCAGCCGCCATTATTTCTCCCGGTATCATCTCCGCCTTCCACACACAGGGGTCCCATAACATTACCCGTGCCCTCGCCAGTGCACTTAGGCGAGAAGTAACGCCTAACCACAAACACGTGGACAGGTGACTGTGGCCAGGGACGGTACGGAGCCAGTCCACAGCTTGTCGGTGAGAGTTGTATTTCACCATATATTTTTTAGCTCAGTGAAAAAACTTAGGAAACCGTATCTAGGCTCGTGGAGGCGGAAGCTTTTCACAACCTCATGGCGGCGGCCGGGTGTCCATACTCAATCCCCAGCCACCACTATTTCTCCAAGTATCATCTCCGCCTTCCACAAGCGTGGGTCCCATAACATTACCTGTGCCCTCCCCAGTGCACTTACTTTGAAGAACCGCCTAACCACAAACACGTGGACAAGTGATTGTGGCCAGGGACGGTACGGAGCCAGTCCACAGCTTGTTGGTGAGAGTTGTATTTCACCACAGTCATATTTTTTAGCTTGGTGAAAGGACTTGGGAAACCGTATCTACTCCAGCTGTCATTTCTCCAGGAAGTCCTCTAATGCAGCTTGTCGCATAAGCAATGGCAGCCCTTCCAACATCAGCTCACACTTGTCGGCTATCGCTTCGACACACAAACATCTTTCTTTTCGCCTTTAATTTCATGACTACAGAGTTGGGCAATGGCCTGATCTGCAATGTGGTTCAGAATAACATGCATAAGCATGCCAGATCCACATTCAAAAAGCAGCCATAGAGTATCCGGGAACCTTCCCGCACACTTTTCTTAGCCTAGGCTGCTTCTCGGCAGGGTTGGACAGGCCCACCAGAGAACCAGAGAATCCTCCAGTGGGCCCTGGCTTCTCCTTCAGGAGAGTTCATAGTGCCAAGTTGAGGCCATGATGATGATGGAGGCCACCATTTTCTTAGTTTTATGTTACTTGGAATGCAAGCGCAAGTATGCAGCCAGCCATCAACCAACCCCCTAGCCGCAATATTAAACTGCTAGATTTCTGGGCAGCTGCTTGCACTTGAAATGTGGCCTTTTAAGCTCGTGGAGGTGAAAGCTTTTCACAACCTCATGGTGGTGCAGCCAGGTGTCCATACTCGGTATCCAGCCACCACTATTTCTCCCAGTATCGTCTCCGCCTTCCACAAGCGCAGGTCCCAGAACATTACTCATGCCCTCCCCGGTGCACTTACTGGGAAGAACCACCTAACAACAAACACGTGGAAAGTGAATGTGGCCAGGGAATGTACGGAGCCAGTCCACAGCTTGTCTGTGAGAGTCGTATTTCATCACAGCCTCGGCCCCCAGCCACCACTATTTCTCATGGTATCGTCTACGCCTTCCACAAGCAAGGGTCCCTGAACATTACTGTTGGTACTTTTCTGTGGGAATCTGCTAGCCTCCTACCAGCCTGTAATATTTCCAGTGAAATATGGTACAACGCCATGGTATTAGCACTGCCCCAAGTAACAGTAGCGAAGCCATCCCCAATTTCCTTCTCAGGAATTCTATTTGTAGACTGAGTGGCTGCCCAAATACATTAGTTTCTCACAAAGGAGCTGAAGATAGAGTGGCAGTAGGTGCAAGTTTCCCCAGCCTGTTAAATATCAGAGGGTGAACAGCAGCACATTGGCTCAGTGGTTAGCACTGAGGCCTTCCAGCGCTGGGATCCTGGGTTCAAATCCCAGCAAGAACAACATCTACAAGGATTTTGTATGTTCTCCCCGTGTTTGCGTGGGTTTCCACCTCAGTATAAAAAAAAGCCATAGAGTGTCAGTAAACCTTCCCACAGACTTTTCTTAGCCAGGACTGCTTCTCGGCAGGGTTGGATGATCCCACCAGAGAATCCTCTTGAGCGGAGGAGAAAGGTGAGGCCTCAGAATCAAATCCTCTGGTGGGCCCAATGTTTCTCAGTTTGAAACTGCTTCTCAGTGGGAGTTGAATTTCACCACAGCCATATTCTTTAGCTCAGTGAAAGGACTGGCATAGAGTGAAACTTTATCTACTCCTGCTGTCATTTCTCCATCGCCAGGTTCTGCCTATTGTCACACACGACCATGCCTGGCTGTTTGTTCAGCGGTGAGAGCCACAGATCAGGCTGCTGTGTTCCAGCTTTCAACAACTCTGCAGCACTTGGCGGTTTGTCACCTAAGCATTAAGCATGTTATCTTCAGCACAGCCTGTTGCCACTTGGCCAAGGCAGTGCTGCAGTGCTTACACCTTGTGACTGATGTGGTCATTTCGGAGATGGAGGCCAAACTGGAGGAGGAGGTGCAGGAGCTGAACTATGTGATTACATTGAGGGTACATTAGCGAGTCTGGTTTTTATAATAAACAAATATCTTACTGTCTTTTTACTTATTTATTTTTTTTACATTATTTTTTGAGACAAATGCATTCACCAGGAAATGTTATTTTAACATTTTACAATCTTATCTGGCCATGTGGTTTCTCACACATCATCAGATACATCCTGTTTCATTTTTGATGGAGGGATACTTAAAGTCACAAAGCCTATTTTTATAGGGTCATCAGGCAGCCCTTACTGTTCTTATAGGGCCAGCAGGCGGCCTTCACTATTGTTAGAGAGCCATCAGCGGGCTATGCTTTGTTGTTCCCATTATTAATGAGTGGGTCTTCTATACTGTTATTGTGTAGGCAGTGACTGCAAGGGCTGCCAAAAATTTGGACACATTTCAATACCCCTTTGAAGAGACATAGAGGAGGGTCTCAGTAAGAAAAATGTTCTCATTATAAAGGAGCTGGTCTCCTATAGTGGTAATGCCCATGCTGTGACTGCAAGGGCTGTCAAAATTTGGGAAAAAGCCCACACACATAGAGCTGGGCCACAGTAACGAGTACGACATGTTCCCATTAGAAAAGAGAGAGTCTGCTATTCAGTTATAGGGTATGCAGTGAGTCCAACGGCTGCCAAAATTTAGGAAAAACCCTACTAACAACTTAAAGACACATAGAGCTGGGCCCAAGTAACGACATGTTTCCATTAGAAAGGAGAAGGTCTGCTATACAGTTATAGGGTATGCAGTGAGTCCAACGGCTGCCAAAATTTAGGAAAAAACGTATTAACAACTTAAAGACACATACAGCTGGGCCACAGTAACGAGTACAACATGTTCCCATTAGAAAGGAGAGGGTCTGCTATTCAGTTATAGGGTATGCAGGGAGTCCAATGGCTGCTGAAATTTAGGAAAAACCCTACTGATAATTTAAAGACACATAGAGCTTGACCACTCAGGAGGCACTCTAATGCCCCTTGCAAGAGAAGTAGAGGTCAGAGGGCCTCCTGAAAACAATGTTCCCATTATTAGAAAGTGAGTCTCCGAAACTGTTTGTCTTTGTAGTGAAGCAACGGCTTCCAAAAATTTTGAGGAACTCCAATGCACCTTGCAAGAGACGAAAAGGTCGGAGGGCCTCCTGTAAAAAATGCTCCCATTATTAAGAAGTGTATCTCCCATGCTGTTTGCCTATGCAGTGAAGCAACGGCTGCCAAAAATTTGGAGGAACTTCAATGCCCCTTGCAAGAGACGTAGAGGTTGGAGGGCCTCCTGCAAAAAATGTTCTCATTATTAGGAAGTGTGTCTCCCATACTGTTTACCTATGCAGAGAAGCAACGGCTGCCAAAAATTTGGAGGAACTCCAATGCCCCTTGCAAGAGAAGTAGAGGTCGAAGAGCCTACTGAAAACAATGTTCCCATTATTAGGAAGCGTATCTCCCATACTCTTTGCCTTCGCAGTGAAGCAACGGCTTCCAAAAATTTCGAGGAACTTCAATGCCCCTTACAAGAGACAAAAAGTTCGGAGGGCCTCCTGCAAAAAAAACTCCCATTATTAGGAAGTGTGTCTCCCATACTGTTTGCCTACGCAGTGAAGCAACGGCTTCCAAAAATTTGGAGGAACTCCATTGCCCCTTGCAAGAGACATAGAGGTCGAAGGGCCCCCTGAAAACAATGTTCCCATTATTAGGAAGTGTGTCTCCCATACTGTTTGCCTACGCAGTGAAGCAACGGCTGACAAAAATGGAAGGAACTCCAGTGCCCCTTGCAAGAGAAGTAGAGGTCAGATGGCCTCCTGCAAAAAAAGCTCCCATTATTAGGAAGTGTGTCTCCCATACTGTTTGCCTATGCAGTGAAACAATGGCTGCCAAAAATTTGGAGGAACTTCAATGCCCCTTGCAAGAGACGTAGAGGTTGGAGGGCCTCCTGCAAAAAATGTTCTCATTATTCGGAAGTGTGTCTCCCATACTGTTTACCTATGCAGAGAAGCAATGGTGCCAAAAATTTGGAGGAACTTCAAAGCCCCTTGCAAGAGATGTAGAGGTCGAAGGACCTCGTGAAAACAATATTCCCATTATTAGGAAGTGTGTCTCCCATACTGTTTGCCTACACAGTGAAGCAACGGCTTCCAAAAATTTGGAGGAACTCCAATGCCCATTGCAAGAGACGAAAAGGTCGGAGGGCCTCCTGCAAAAAATGCTCCCATTATTAGGAAGTGTGTCTGCCATACTGTTTGCCTACGCAGTGAAGCAACGGCTTCCAAAAATTTGGAGGAACTCCAATGCCCCTTGCAAGAGACGTAGAGGTCCAAGGGCCTCCTGAAAACAATGTTCCCCTTATTAGGAAGTGTGTCTCCCGTACTGTTTGCCTACGCAGTGAAGCAACAGCTGACAAAAATGGAAGGAACTCCAGGGCTCCTTCCAAGAGAAGTAGAGGTCAGAGGTCCTCCTGCAAAAAAGCTCCCATTATTAGGAAGTGTGTCTCCCATACTGTTTGCCTATGCAGTGAAGCAATGGCTGCCAAAAATTTGGAGGAACTTCAATGCCACTTGCAAGAGACGTAGAGGTTGGAGGGACTCCTGCAAAAAATTTTCTCATTTTTAGGATGTGCGTCTCCCATACTGTTTACCTATGCAGAGAAGCAACGGCTGCCAAAAATTTGGAGGAACTCCAATGCCCCTTGCAAGAGACTTAGAGGTCGAAGGACCTCCTGAAAACAATGTTCCCATTATTAGAAAGGGTGTCTCCCATACTGTTTGCCTACGCAGTGAAGCAACGGCTGCCAAAAATTGGAAGGAACTCCAGTGCCACTTGCAAGAGAAGTAGAGGTTGGAGGGCCTCCTGCAAAAAAAGCTCCAATTACTAGGAAGTGTGTCTCCCATACTGTTTGCCTATGCAGTGAAGCAACGGCTGCCAAAAATATGGAGAAACTCCAATGCCCTTTGCAAGAGACGTAGAGGTCGGAGGGCCTCCTGAAAACAATGCTCCCATTATTAGGAAGTGTGTCTCCCATGCTGTTTGCCTATGCAGTGAAGCAATGGCTGTCAAAAATTTGGAGAAACTCCAATGCCCTTTGCAAAAGACGTAGAGGTCGGAGGGTCTCCTGCAAAAAATGCTCCCATTATTAAGAAGTGTATCTCCCATGCTGTTTGCCTATGCAGTGAAGCAACGGCTGCCAAAAATTTGGAGGAACGTCAATGCCCCATGCAAGAGACGTAGAGGTTGGAAGGTCTCCTGCAAAAAATGTTCTCATTATTAGGAAGTGTGTCTCCCATACTTTTTACCTATGCAGAGAAGCAACGGCTGCCAAAAATTTGGAGGAACTCCAATGCCCCTTGCAAGAGACGTAGAGGTCGAAGGGCCTCCTGAAAACAATGTTCCCATTATTAGGAAGTGTGTCTCCCAAACTGTTTGCCTACGCAGTGAAGCAACGGCTTCCAAAAATTTGGAGGAACTCCAATGCCCTTTGCAAGAGACGAAAAGGTAGGAGGGCCTCCTGCAAAAAATGCTCCCATTATTAGAAAGTGAGTCTCCCATGCTGTTTGCCTATGCAGTGAAGCAATGGCTGTCAAAAATTTGGAGAAACTCCAATGCCCTTTGCAAGAGATGTAGAGGTCGGAGGGTCTCCTGCAAAAAATGCTCCCATTATTAAGAAGTGTGTCTCCCATGTTTTTTGCCTATGCAGTGAAGCAATGGCTGGCAAAAATTTGGAGGAACTTCAATGCCCCTTGCAAGAGACGTAGAGGTTGGAGGAACTCGTGCAAAAAAATTTCTCATTATTAGGAAGTGTGTCCCCCATACTATTTACCTATGCAGAGAAGCAACGGCTGCCAAAAATTTGGAGGAACTCCAATGCCCCTTGCAAGAGACGTAGAGGTTGAAGGGCCTACTGAAAACAGTGTTCCCATTATTAGGAAGTGTGTCTCCCATACTCTTTGCCTTCACAGTGAAGCAACGGCTTCCAAAAATTTGGAGGAACTTCAATGCCCCTTGCAAGAGACGAAAAGTTCGGAGGGCCTCCTGCAAGAAATGCTCCCATTGTTAGGAAGTGGGTCTCCCATACTGTTTGCCTATGCAATTTAGCAACGGCTGCCAAAAATTTGGAGAAACTCCAATGCCATTTGCAAGAGACGTAGAGGTGGGAGGGCCCCCTGAAAACAATGTTCTCATTATTAGGAAGTGGATTTCCCATACTGTTTGCCTATGCAGTGAAGCAATGTCTACCAAAAATTTGGAGGAACTCCGATGTCCCTTGCAAGAACTGTAGATGTTGGAGAGCCTCCTGAAAACAAAGTTTCCATTATTAGGAAATTTGTCTCCCATACTGTTTGCCTATGCAGTGAAGCAACGGCTGCCAAAAATTTGGAGGACCTCCAATACCCCTTGCAAGAGACGTAGATATGTTGATATGGTACATATGGTGGTGATGAGATGGTAGAGCATAAGGATGCGGAGAAGGAGGAGGAGAAGTGTAAATAGACAAAATCAGGAAGCGTATACCCATGTTTCAGTGAGTAGACAGAGGTGCATGGCAATACACCTCCCAAAAAAAGACACTGTATTTGAGTTTACGTTACGCTGCTATCATTCGGTGGTGATGAGAAGTCTGGCCCAATCCAGCCCTTGTTCATTTTTATAAGAGTCTGCCTGTCAGCATTTTCAGTTGACAGGCGGATGCGCCTATCAGTTATAGTTCAACCGGCAGCACTAAAAACTCGCTCAGACAAAACGCTAGTGGCAGGGCAGGCCAGGACATCCAAGACGTAGAGGGTCAGTTCATGCCACGTGTCCAGCTTGGATACCCAATAATTTTAAGGCACAGAGGAATCACGGAGGACGTTGATACGGTCAGCAAGGTACTCCCTCACCATCTTCCAAAACTTGGCACTCCTTGTGAGAGTACCCCACGCCTCAGGGCCTGTGCGATGGGAGGGTCTGAGAAAACTGTCCCAGAACTTTGACAGTGTTCCCCTGCCTCTGCTGGATTGTATTTGTGCCTCTCTCACCAGTATTCCTTGGTTGTACAACGAACTGTGACCTCTGCCACCCGCATTATCAGATGGGAATTTTTTTAATAATTACGAAACAAGGGCCTTCTGGTACTGCCCCATTTTATTACTCATATCCGGCACGGGAATAAGAGACAGAAAGTTCTCCTTGTTGCAAGGGTCTAGAAGTGTCACCAACCAGTAATGACTGTCACCCAAAATTTGGACAACGCTAGGGTCACGGGAAAGGCAGAATAACATAAACTCAGCCATGTGTGCCAGACTGCAAAGAGGCAAGACTTCCGTGTCCTCACAAAGAAAAAAAGGACGACTTACCATGCTCTCATCCTCATCCTCCTCCTCTTCCTCCTCCTCCCTGTCCTCAGGCCATCCACGCTGAACAGACGGTATGACAGTTGGGCAGGTAGTACCGTCTATAACGCAGGAAACTAGCTCCTGTTCTTTCTCCTCCTCCTCCTCTTCCTCATTGTCACCCAATCCACGTTGTGTTGAGATGAGGCTGGGCTGTGTGTAATCACCCTGTATGGTTCCTTGCTTCATCTCATCGTGCTCCATCTGCAATGCATCCTCTTTAATTGAGAGCAGAGAGCATTTCAGAACACAGAGAAGCGGGATGGTGACGCTAATTATGGTGTCATCGCCGCTCACTATCTTGGTGGAGTCCTCAAAGTTTTGGAGGATGGTACAGATGTCTTACATCTATGTCCACTAGGGATGGGCGAGCACTAAAATGCTCGGGTGCTTGTTGCTCGGGTCGAGCACTTTGGAATACTAGGGTGCTCGACCCGAGCAATGAGCCCCATGTAAGTCTATGGGAAACTCAAGCATTTTTCAGGCGGCTCCCTCCGGCGGTCTGCAGAGGGCCTAAAAATTGCCCAAATCGATGGGAACAGTGCTCAAATGACATTGGAACAGCATGGGTAAAACCCCTGGAAGCATTTCTGACTCCCAGGTCACTGCTGTCAACAATGTTGTCAGAGGTATTATGCCACTTTTATGGACTCACAATAAAACATACAAAAACTAAACCAAATGGATTTTCCTGGGAAATATGTTAAGGGACATCCTTTCCAGGGTAATGACTTGTTTATAAGGCAAAATAAATAACCAAAAACAAAAATACTCCTCCACACCTTGGGCTATGTTCACATGAAGCATTTTTGATGCGTTTTTGCACTTTTTCATTACTTTCAACCATGACAAATCTATTCACCGGGAAATGTCATTTTAACATTTTACAACCTTATCTGACCATGTTGTGTGTGAGACATGATCAGACACATCCTGTTTCAATTATGATGGAGGGAATCTGAAAGTCACAAAGCCTATTTTTATAGGGCCATCAGGCTACTATTCTTAAAGGGCCAGCAGTCAGACCTCGATATTCTTAGAGAGCCATTAGCCAGCTATGCTTTGGTGTTCCCATTACTAAAGATTGGGTCTCCTATACTGTTATTGCGCATGCAGTGAGTGGCAGTTCTGCCTAAGATTTGGACACACCCCAATACCCCTTTGAAAATTTGGACACACCCCAATACCCCTTTGAAAATTTGGAAGCACCTCAATACCCCTTTGAAGAGACTTAGAGAAGGGACTCTGGAAAACAATGTTCCCATTATTAGGAAGTGGGTCTCCCATACTGTTTGCCTATGCAGTGAATGCAATGGCTGCCAAAAATTTGGACCTACTGCAATACCCCTTGGAAGAGACGTAGAGGAGAGACTCCTTAAAATAAATGTTCCCATTATTAGGAAGTGAGTCTTCCATTTTGTTTGCCTATGCAGTGAATGCAAGGCTTGCCAAAAATTTGGAGGCACTCCAATTCCCCTTGGAAGAGATGTGGAGGTCAGAGTGCCTCCTGAAAACAATGTTCCCATTATTAGGAAGTGGGTCTCCTATACTGTTTGCCTATGCACTGAAGCAACGTCTGCCAAAAAATGGGAGGCACTCCAATGCCTCTTGGAAGAGACGTAGAGGGCCTCATGAAAAAATGTTTCCATTATTAGGAAGTGGGTCTCCCATAGTGTTGGCCTATGCAGTGAATGCAATGGCTGAAAAAAATTTGGAGGCACTCCAATGCCCCTTGGAAGAAACGTAGAGGGCCTCATAAAAAAATGTTCCCATTATTAAGAAGTGGGTCTCCCATAGTGTTGGACTATGCAGTGAATGCAAGGGCTGCCTAAAATTGAGAGGCACTCCAAAGCCCCTTGGAAGAGACGTGGAGGAGGGCCTCATACAAAAATGTTCCCATTAGAAAGGAGCGGGCCTCCTATACTTGTAATGCACATGCACAAAGTGTACGGGCTGAAAAACATTTACCCTTGGGGGGTATACATGAACATACTGTATAATTTTTTTTTTTACAGGCATCATAAAGACCCTTTAAAACAATTATGTGGGTGTTGCATCACAGACCACAGTCACCCTGGTGATATGGTGGTGGAGGATGAGGATGAGGAGAAGGAGGAGGACAAGAGCAAATAGTCAAAAACAGGAAGTGTATACTCATGTGTGGGTGTGAAAAGGTGCATGGGAATACACCTCCCAAAAAAAAAACACTGGATTTGAGTTTATGTTACTCTGCTATCATTCGGTGGTGTTGAGAAGTCTGGCCCAATCCAACCCTTTTTCATTTTTATATGTGTCAGCCTGTCAGCATTTTCAGTTGACAGGCAGATGCGCATATCAGTTATAATTCCACCAGCGGCAATAAAAACCCGTTCTGATAAATTGCTAGCGGCAGGGCAGGCCAGGACCTCCAAGTCGTTGAAAGCCAGTAGTGTTGAGCCACCCCCGTAGTGTTCGAGTTCAGTTCGATTCGTCGAACACCCGTATGTTCGCCAAACTGTTCGTCGAACTGTTCGTCGAACACCTTCGAACACCGTTAAAACCAATGGCAGGCAAACAAAAACACATAGAAACACATAGAAAACACCTTCAAAGGTGTCCAAAAGCTGACAAACTGCTTAGAAGACACAACTAACACATGGAAAAGTGACAAGTACAAATAGTCATGAGAAAAGAAAAGAGGTGGAGGAGTAAAAGGAGGGGGAGACACAGATATAGGCATGTCATGCCCTTCTAAAACCAAAAAAGTGCGAAGCTGACACGGCCAGTCCGTTCCTGCCCGTGCCACCTCCGTGTCGCCGGGTTTGTGCCAGAGCCACGGTGGACCCTGACGGCCAGCCCCCCTCTCCCAATACTGGTGCCTGTCCGCTGGTGGGTCGAGCCCCCCCACGGTGGGGGGGAAAGTAACATCTGCAGAAGAAAGACCATCTTCCAGCCAAACTAAGATGTCTACTTCTTTTCGTGGAAAATGTGATACGATCCCTTTCTTACAGACACGCCCATCGCTACAAATTCCAGATGAGGCACAAAAACAGCTGGTGCTTCAACGGATATCAAGTGCTCCTTCAAGTGGGCTCTCCTCCACCTCAACTTCAACATCACAAATACTCCAGTCCTCAGAGTTGTCACCCCAATCGCACTTGCTTCCTCACAGCTCCCAAGTCTCCAGCTGCCCGTCTGAGCATGCGGTAACACAGATGGCTGAGTCTGCACAGCTGTTTACTCATACTATAGCCTGGGAAACGGAGGTCTGCTCCAGAGCTTCTGTTAATCCAGACGAGGAAATGATCTGCACTGATGCCCAGAATCTTTATAAGTCGGATCCAGGACCAGATGAAGAAGGTTCTGGGCATAATGTAGACCCTCGTTCCCAAACTGTAACTCCTGTTGGTGGAGACAATGATAAAGACGATGATGAGACTCAAATACCTGATTATAGCGACAACTTGACTTTTCGGCCAGTAAAGGAAGAGGTTGGCTCTGAGGACGACGGGTGTGAGAACACACAGGGTGATGATGACGAGGTTGGAGATCCCACTTTCTGTCAACCCACAGTCAGCCAGTCGATGAGGTAAGCAGAGGAGGTGGAGGAGAATGTAACTAGCCAAGGGGATGGGAATGACTCGGTACCCGGGCTTTTGCCTGGCCTTGGGGATGTCGCGGTGGTCGACTTCCGGGCCCGTACCCTGGGTTCACTCTTTAAAAAGGTGGATAATTGTTAATTTTATAAGAGTTCATGACGCTACCTGTGGTATCTGGTGAGAAGCACCAGCACTGCAGCAGTCCACTGAGGCCGGTGATAAGGCAGCTCGATGGTATAGCTCCCCAGAGGTGGAGCTAGGCCTCTGAAAAGCGTATGCAGGGGGAATGCAGGACAGGCGAGACCAAGCTGGGTCAGAGCTAGAACGGGAACGGACACGGTAGTCACTTCAGTACCTTTTACTGGTGGAAATTCAGGCACATCCCGGAGCACTGTAGGGTGAAGGGTGCATATCAGGATCCTCCCCAATGAGCGGGTGTAGGGCCTCCTGTTTCTTGCCTCTGCGTAGTAAGCTTCAGACCTGCCTGGAGCTAGGCCTAACTTTGTCTCTGTCCTGCGCTGGCTGACCTTATGGTAGGGCCTTGTCTTGGAGTTCACGCTCCAAGTATGCGGGGCCTAAGCATCTACTGGCTCTGTTACGTATCAGCACCTTAGCAATCCTGGGACTTGAAGTTTTCCAGGGATTCCGGTTATCCCTTACTGGGTCATAGAGATCCCGGTAAGCTCGGATCCGGTGTTCGGTAAATGCTTCGGGGTGAGCTGGTTAAGCTCCTCTGCCCCTGATGTACTAACTCGCCACTCGCCTTCGGCCTACTCGGGCCCTCACTAGGCTATACACACTAGCGGCAGCTTGCCGCGCTTCACCGATCTTATGGCACCGGCACACCTTAAGCTCTAACTGGGCTCCTTGAATCTAGCTAGCAGGAGCCTCGTGCTCCACTGCTGAACTATTAACTGAGTTCTCTAGACTAGACTGAGCTCCACTGCAGACTGACCTCTCTTAGGCTTCTCTACTGCAGGAACTCTTCAGAGGAACTGAACTGCCTAGCTCTACCTTCCCTATTTATATCCCTAACGGGCTCCCTCTGCTGGTCTAAGGTGGTAGGTGGAGATGTGTGAATGTTTATGGGGGCCTCTTGTGGAGGATTCCATCAATGCACTCTTCTAGGATCTGTGATACCAAGCGCAGCGGGGCGTCACAGATGCTATTGACGACGAGGTTAGGTTGCGCCTTCCTGGACAGAAACGGAGTACTGGAAGCACGTCAATAACTGCATCCTCAACCACAACTCTGCCTCTGACCACAAGTCGTAGTGGCTCTTCAGGTCGCATGGGCTCTAAGCCTTGTATAGCCTGGGCATTTTTTCAGATCGATAAGGATGACCCAACTCGTGTTATCTGTAATATTTGTCACCAAAAGCTAAGTAGATGCCAAAAAATCCATAGTTTGAGTACTTCATGCATAAACCGTCACATGGATATGAAGCAGAAGTTGCAGTGGGAAGCTCACTGTGCTACAATGCGGCCTAGCGGGCCGGGCCAACCACCGTCTGCCCCATCTTGTGCATCCGCGGCCTCTTCATCCTCTGTGACTGAGGGGACAGTAGTCACACATGTTTTTGGACGCAGGCATGCCACCTCTTTACCAGCAACAGCCAGTTTGATTGGCAAGTCGTCAGTTCATTTGGAAGTGGAAACACCTGCTGGTGTTGAGCGCTCTTCAACATCGAGAGCACCACCTTTGGATCAAGGCAACCTAACATGTCCGCCTGCATCTTCCTCACAGACCGGCAGTTTGCTGGGGACACCCTACTCAACCCCGTCTAAGGACAACAGCCAGCCCTCGGTCCCTCAGATGTGGACAAGTAAAAGACCATTTCCTCCTAGCCATGACAAAGCTAAGAGGTTGAATTTCACCATCTGCAAGCTGTTGTCTACAGATATGCTGGCTTTCCGCCTGGTGGATACAGAGGATTTTCGAGACCTTATGTCCGTCGCAGTGCCCCAGTACCAGATGCCCAGTTGGCACTACTTCTCAAAGAAAGGTGTGCCTGCGCTCCACCAGCATGTCGCACACAACATCACCGCTTCTTTGAGAAACTCTGTGTGTGACAGGGTGCATTTCACCACAGACACTTGGACGAGTAGACATGGACTGGGGCGTTACATGTCGCTGACTGGGCACTGGGTAACTATGGTGACAGCAGGACAAGGGGCTGCTGTCCAAGTCTTACCATCCCCACGAGTTGTGCGTCAATCCTCTTTATCTCGAAGTTCCTCCACTGCTTCTGCCTCCTCAACCTCCTCTCGGTCCTCCACCTGCACCCAAAGCCTGTCTGGTAATGCCACCTGCTTTCTAACTGCGCAGAAGGAATCCTGCACACCTCCTTACTATGCTGACAGCAGGGCTCAACGGCATCAGTGTTTACTTTGAAATGTCTGGGAAATGTGAGTCACACAGCTGAGGAGCTGTGGTCAGCTCTGGAGACCCAGTTTCATAAATGGTTGTCTCCACTGGACCTGCAACCAGGGAAGGCCGTGTGCGACAATGCTGGAAACCTGGGTGCGGCCCTTCGATAGGGAAATGTCACACACGTGCCTTGTATGGCTCACGTGTTGAACCTTTTTGTCCATCAATTTTTAGCCCACTATCCCAGACTAGATGGCCTTCTGCAGAGGGCACGGTCGCTGTGTGCTCACTTCCGCCGTTCGCATCCCGCAGCTCAACGACTTACATCTCTACAGAAGTCATTGGGCCTGCCAGTTCACCGGCTGAAATGCGATGTGCCGACATGGTGGAATTCAACTCTGCACATGTTGCAGCGACTGTGGCAGCACCGACAAGCCCTGGTGCAATACGTTCTGACGTATAGCCTGGGCCAACAAGATCCTGAGGTGGGGCAAATCACGCTGCAGGAGTGGTCTCAGATCAGGGACCTATGAAGTTGACGTGCCCCCTGGGCCGTGGGGTACCCGGAGCCGGGCCGGTAGACGCTCGGGGTTGTAGTCACTGTGGCCGTGACCTGGTCCGTGACCCAAGGCGGTCAATCCAAGTGCAATTTGTATATATGGGTTTTATAATGTCCGACTACGCCACCTGTGGAGTGTGGCCAAAGGTTCCGCCGCTGCGGAACAGTCCTCTGAAGCTGGTGGTTTTGCAGCAATGGTATTATTATTCCCCACAGGAAGAGTATAGCTTCAGGGCAGTGTGGGTGGATGATGGTGGTTGTAGTGCAGGGAGTCAGTAATGAATAGTGTTGAGCCACCCCCGTAGTGTTCGAGTTCGGTTCGGTTCGTCGAACACCCATGTGTTCGCCGAACTGTTCGTCGAACTGTTCGTCGAACACCTTCGAACACCGTTAAAACCAATGGCAGGCAAACAAAAACACATAGAAACACATAGAAAACACCTTCAAAGGTGTCCAAAAGCTGACAAACTGCTCAGAAGACATAACTAACACATGGAAAAGTGACAAGTACATATAGTCATGCGAAAATAAAAGAGGTGGAGGAGTAAAAGGAGGGGGAGACACAGATATAGGCATGTCATGCCCTTCTAAAATCCAAAAAGTGAGAAGCCGACACGGCCAGTCCGCTCCTGCCCGTGCCACCTCCGTGTCGCCGGGTTTGTGCCAGAGCCGCGGTGAACCCTGACGGCCAGCCCCCCTCTCCCAATACTGGTGCCTGTCCGCTGGTGGGTCGAGCGAGCCCCCCTGTGGTGGAGGCAGCTCTAAGCTTTTTAATTTAAATTGTCTCTCTAATTTGAATGAATACACTTTAAATCCATTTACAAGGATCTATTGGAGGGCAAGTCTCATGCCAGCAGCCGCGGTAATTCCAGCTCCAGTAGCGTCCACTAAAGCTGCTGCAGTTAAAAAGCTTTTATAAGGATCGAGCTCGGCTGTCCACCGCAAGGCATCCTACTGCCAGTCCCAGCCCCTATGCCTTGGGGTGCCTCCTGATGCTCTTCACTAAGTATCCCATGGTCCCGAAGCATTTCCTTTGAAAAAATTAAGTGTCTAAACTACAGGTGGTGCAGCTTGCTTAACAGCCGGGATAATCCGCTTACTAGCAGACACTGCTACTAGGCACAAAGTATTTCCTGGGCTAGATGCAGTTAAAAATTTGTAATTAGATACTCTCGTTGGATGCTGAGAAAGCATTCCATAGAGTCTCCTGGCACGCCATATATGATTCTCTTAAAAAGCTTGGGGTAGGGGTCTAGGGGACCCTTTTATAGCCAAAATCACGGCCCTGTATCGCAATACGTCACCTAGGCTGAAGGTAAATGGAACTGTAGCACCCTGAGGGCTCGGTTGCTAAAGACGTATTGCACCTCACCCAGAGGTGTGATATCTCACTCTCAGGTAAGGATGGAGTGTGGATCAGGACCCGACACCTGCATGCATTACACCACATTGCCGTGGGGCAGGGCGACCAATATGCCCCTGAGATGGGCACGACAGTCCCTGTCCCTGGCTGGAGTGGGGGGAGGGAACACTGAGGAAGGGGAACCCTGTAGTGCAGGAGCAGGGAGGAAGCAGTTCCTGGGTGCATTGAGAAGGGAGTATAAAAGGTGGGCACCATCTTAGTTCAGTGCAGAGAAGTCTGAGCAGAAGTGGCAGGGAGCAGGGGCTCTGCATGAGCTCTGCTCCGGAGGCGGGCCTAGTAACAGAGGCCCAGGCCTGGAAGAGGGAGAAGGAAGGAAGAGGAGCGGAGAAGGCTCCAGGAACGAGGAATGAAGGGATCCCAGGGGTGCGGACGGGCGAGTCGCCACCGCACGCCCGAATCCACCTGCGTGGAGGGGTCAGGCCAAAGGGGGAGACCGGTCCCCGAACTAGTGGAGGCAGGAAACGACCCTCAGCTAGAAACCGGAGGCTCTGACATTTTATGTGGCGCAGCCCCTCGCTACACCCGCTAGGAAGGCACCACATAGGGTCAGGGAAACTAACGCCAAGTTTACCAAGAGGAGGCCCGAGGCAGCCGGACAGAAGTGTTGGTAAGAAAGGCCAGACAAAGGACACACAAAGGGGGTCCTGTGAAGTGCTCCAAAGTTATCTGGGAGTTGTCTGAGCCCCTCACCTGGTGAGCACAGTACGACGTGGGCAGCCGTTACCTGCAGACGTGGTCTGGATAATAAGAACTGTGAGTAAAGGCCCTGAAATGCATCACTGACTCCGTGTCGTTACTGCTGCTGCCCTGCACCATCACCCCCATCCTCCGCATACACTGCCCTGAGGCTATACTCCTCCCGTGGGGAGTTATGCTACGCTCTGCTGCACCCACAACACCAGCCTCAGTGGTCTGCCCTGTAGCGGCGGTTCACTCTGACCGCAATCCACGGGTGGCGTAGTCGGACATTTAAACATGAAAACCACATAAATAGTTCCGCCACTGGTTTGACCGCCCTGAGCCACGGAACTGGGTCGCCGCCACGAAGACTACAACCACCAGCATCCACCAAAAAGGGTCCGGCTCCGGGTGTCCCAAGGCCCAGGGGGTGCGTCAGAACATTTTCATCACCTTTCACAATCACCAATGGGACAAGGCAGTGATGTCCTCTGTCCCCTCTCTTATACATCCTAGTGACGGAGCACCTGCTCTCATCAGTTCGCCATAACCCCAATATTAGGTGGATTGAGGTGGGAGGCACCGAGTACAAGTGCTCTCTATTTGCTGATGATGTCCTAGTATATATCACTCAATCACATATATCCATCCATGCTGTTATGGCTGAAATAGATCACTTTGTTACATGGTAAAATTTTAAAATCAATGCAGCGAAGTCTGAGGCCCTCGATGTCTCCCTCCCCAAATCCATATAGGATTCCATCCAGTCCAACTTTCCCTTTGCCTGGCCCTCACAGGGTATCAAATACTTAGGAATTCCTATTCATAGAGACCTCTCCCATCTATGTTATCTTAATTTTGGGCCCTTTATTGAACAACTCCATACAGACCACGATTGGCAAGTTAGAACTGTAAGATTCACTACGTGAACCACTGGTGTTTTGTGGAAAAGCACATGTACACTGCGTTCCAAATTATTATACAAAAAGTGTTTAGGAGTGATAAGGGAAGAATTTGTTTGTTTGTCAGTTAAACTCATTGATGGTGATGTGTGTCAGGGCTCTTTATATCACTGTAAGCAATTGCAGACACCTGTGCTAATTAGTTTGGCAGGTGTGTCCAATGAAAGGCAAGACTACTTAAGAAGGCTCTCTCACATTATTAAGCAGCCTACATTTTCTACCAAAATGGGAAAGAAAAAGGATGTGTCGGCTGCTGAGAAGCAACAAATTGTGGAGTGTTTAGGTCAAGGCATGACTACAATCAACATTGTGCGATGATCAGGATGAAGTGTCCTGGCAATCAAGAAGTATGTAGCTGATTCACAGTACACACGTGTGCGTGCTGATAAGGGCAAATTGAGGACTCTTTCCTACAGGCAATTACGTCAGGTTGAAAGAGCAGCGGCAAAAAAGCCTTGTCATAGCAGCAGACAAGTTTTTGAAGCTGCTTGTGCCTCCAACGTCCCCCGAACAACAAGATGCAGGGTCCTTCAGAGGTTTGCAGCTGTGCATGCGCCATCCTGTCGACCTCCTCTATCCACTTCACACAAGCAGAAACGGCTCCAGTGGGCCAAACATTACATGAAGACTGATTTCAAAACTGTTTTGTTCACGGATGAGTGCCGTGCAGCGCTCGATGGTCCAGATGGATGGAGTGGAGGATGGCTGGTTGATGGACACCGCACGCAAACACGGCTACAGCGCCAACAAGGAGGAGGTGGAGTAATGTTTTGGGCTGGAATCATGGGGAGAGAGATTGTCGGCCCCTTTAGGATCCCTGAAGGCGCTAAAGATGAACTCCATAATGTATGTGGATTTTCTCAAACAGCACTTCCTGCCATGGTTCAAGAAGAAGAACCGTGTATTTCACAGAAAGATCATTTTTCTGCATGATAATGCACCATCTCATGCTGCACATAAAACATCTGCATCTCTGGCTGATATGGGCATAAAAGGGCACAAACTTATGGTGTGACCCCCATGCTCCCCTGACCTCTACCCCATTCAGAACCTTTGGAGCATCATTAAAAGGAGTGTCTATGATGGCGGGAGGCAGTTCACATCTAAGCAACAGCTCTGGGAGGGTATTCTGTCCTCATGCAAAACAATTGAAGCAGAAACCATCCAAAACCTGACAAATTCAATGGACGAGAGAGTTCAGAAGCTCCTTTCGAACAAGCGGTCCTATGTGAAAATGTAACATCACCTAGAATAAAGTTTTGAGTTGAAAACTGTTTGATTTCAGTTTCTAACAACCTGCTAATGCTTATAATTTCAAAAATGACCATTTTTTTGGTCTTTATTAAAATGAAAAGGTTGATCGAAAAGTTTGGGGGATCTAAGAGTGTGGCAACCCAGTAGTCATGATTACTTTGAATTCTGACAATATGAGGGTCATGCTGCAGGTAGTGCAGCAAGAAGGCACTTATGTGCCTTGCGCATCTCGGAGCCCCAAAATTATTTTCCGGGCTAGATGCAGCTAAAAATTATTTTTAATTTTAAGTCTGGTGAAGCTTTAGTATAGATGGCCTAATAGGATCAGTGCTGCACACTGCTACAAAGCCCAAATTATTTTCCAGTCAAGATACAGATAAACATGATTAGTAATTTGAAAGCTTAAAACGGTTGGTAGGGTGATTTTAACCAATCATCAAGCTTTTACTCTCCCCAGGATGACACAGGGGTAGAAAAGTCGTTTCGGATCCATGATTTGTTCATCTTTATGAACGTGAGTCTGTCTACATTATCAGTGGAGAGCCGCGTGCGCTTATCTGTCAGCACACCACCAGCAGCGCTGAACACACGTTCAGACAGAACGCTGGCTGCGGGGCATGACAAGATCTCCAAGGCGTAAGTGGCTAGCTCCGGCCATTTATCCAGATTGGAAGCCCAAAAAGAGCAAGGGTCCAGTGACACAGTCGTGGCTTCAATGTTTACTTGGAGATACTCCTGTACCATCGTCTCTAGGCGTTGACTATGTGTCAGACTTCTTGTCTCCTGTGGCCTTGCAAAGGATGGGCTAAAAAAGTGGTGAAATGATTCCGCAAAATTGATGTTACCAGCAGATACTGTGGTTCTGTTACGGTTTGAGTGCTGAACACTTGACGGTCCCACGGTTGGCAAGTTGGAACTGTGAGATTCACTACGTGCACCACTGGTATTTTGTGGAAAAGCACATGTAAGATTCTGCAACAGTCTCTGCTGATACTCCTGCATGCGTGCATCCCTTTCTATGGCAGGAATAATTTCTGCAAATTTACTTTTGTACCGGGGATCTAACAGTGTGGCAACCCAGTAGTCAGGATTATTTCTAATTCTCACAATTCGAGGGTCATGTTGCAGGTAGTGCAGCAAGAAGGCACTCATGTGTGTTGCGCATCCAGGAGCACCAAGTCCCTGTTGTGTTGGTGGCGAGGTAACAATCATGCTTCCTTCCTCTGTCCTCTCCCCCCAACCTCGCACAACAGAAATGTGATCAAGGTCTCCCTCATCTGATGAGTCTTCCATCAGTTCGTCCTCCACTTCTTCCTGGGCTCCTGCACCTTCCTCACTAGTTTGGCTGCTACCATGCACCCTGGTAAAACCATCTCCCCCACCCTCACATGCCTGCCGCCTTGGTGCTGCCGACCGTCTGGACCTTGCAGATGTTAGCCCTTCCGCATACAACTCCTCCTCCTCTACTTCCTCCACCTCCTCTTGTGCCACCACCTGACTCCGAATTCTGTTTAACATGTGCTCCAGCATGTAAATCACCGGAATAGTCATGCTGATAATGGCATCGTCAGCACTAAACATCTTCGTCGCCATTTCAAAACTGTGCAGAAGGGTGCATAGGTCCCTGATCTGAGACCACTCCTCCAGCGTGATTTGCCCCACCTCTGAATCTCGTTGGCCCAGGCTATACGTCAGAACGTATTGCACCAGGGCTTGTCGGTGCTGCCACAGTCGCTGCAACATGTGCAGAGTTGAATTGCACCGGGTAGGCACATCGCATTTTAGCCGGTGAAGTGGCAGGTCCAACGACTTCTGTAGAGATGTAAGTCGCTGAGCTGCGGGATGCGAACGGCGGAAGTGAGCACACAGCGACCGTGCCCTCTGCAGAAGGCCATCTAGTCTGGGATAGTGGGCTAAAAATTGCTGGACAACCAGGTTCAACACGTGAGCCATACAAGGCACGTGTGTGACATTGCCCCGGCGAAGGGCCGCACCCAGGTTTGCAGCATTGTCGCACACGGCCTTCCCTGATTTCAGGTCCAGTGGAGACAACCATTCATGAAATTGGTTCTCCAGAGCTGACCACAACTCCTCAGCTGTGTGACTCACATTTCCCAGACATTTCAATGTAAAAACCGCCTGATGATGTTGAGCCCTACTGCCAGCATAGTAAGGAGGTGTGCAGGATCCCTTCTGCGCAGTTAGAAAGCTTGTGGCATGACCAGACAGGCTTTGGGTGCAGGTGGAAGACCGAGAGGAGGTTGAGGAGGCAGAAGCAGTGGAGGAACTTTGACATAAAGAGGATTGACGCACAACTCGTGGGGACGGCAAGACTTGGACAGCAGCCCCTTGTCCTGCTGTCACCATAGTTACCCAGTGCCCAGTCAGCGACATGTAACGCCCCTGTCCATGCCTACTCGTCCAAGTGTCTGTGGTGAAATGCACCCTGTCACACACAGAGTTTCTCAAAGAAGCGGTGATGTTGTGTGCGACATGCTGGTGGAGCGCAGGCACACCTTTCTTTGAGAAGTAGTGCCGACTGGGCATCTGGTACTGGGGCACTGCGACGGACATAAGGTCTCGAAAATCCTCTGTGTCCACCAGGCGGAAAGGCAGCATTTCTGTAGCCAAGAGCTTGCAGATGGTGAAATTCAACCTCTTAGCTTTCTCATGGCTAGGAGGAAATGGTCTTTTACTTGTCCACATCTGAGGGACCGAGGGCTGGCTATTGTGCTTAGACGGGGTTGATAAGGGTGTCCCCGGCAAACTGCCGGTCTGTGAGGAAGATGCAGGCGGACATGTTAGGTTGCCTTGATCCAAAGGTGGTGCTATCGATGTCGGACAGCGCTCAACACCAGCTGGTGTTACCACCTCCAAAGAAAATGATTACCTGCCAATCACGCTGGCTTTTGCGGGTAAAGAGGTGGCAGGTCTGCGCCCCAAAAAAGGTGTGACTGCTGTCCCCCCAGTCACAGAGGATGAAGAGGCCGCAGATGCACAAAATATGGCAGACGGTGATTGGCCCGGCCGGCTAGGCCGCATTGTAGCACACTGAGCTTCCCACTGCAACTTATGCTTCATGTCCATGTGCCGGTTCATGCATGAAGTACTCAAACTATGTATTTTTTGGCCTCTACTTAGCTTTTGCTGACAAATGTTACAGATAACACGAGTTGAGTCATCTTTATCGATCTGAAAAAATGCCCAGGCTATGCAAGGCTTAGCACCCATGCGACCTGAAGAGCCACCATGACTTGTGGTGAGAGGGAGAGTTGTGTTTGAGGATGCAGTTGTTGACGTGCTTCCAGTACTACGTCTCTGTCCAGGAAGGCGCAACCTGACCTCGTCGTCACTAGCATCTTCCTCCACCTCCTCTGCTGACCTCATCTCTTGGCTGACTGTGGGTTGACAGTAAGTGGGATCTCCGACCTCATCATCATCACCCTGTGCGTTATCACACCCGTCGTCCTCAGAGCCAACCTGTTCCTGCCCTGACAAAAAACTAAAGTTGTCGCTCCAATCAGGTATTTGAGTCTTATCATCGTCTTCCTCATTGTCTCCACCAACAGGAGTTACAGTTTGGGAATGAGGGTCTACATTATGGTCAGAACCTTCTGCGTCTGGTCCTGGATCCGACTCATAAAGATTCTGGGCATCAGTGCAGATCATTTCCTCGTCTGGATTCACAGAAGCGCTGGAGTCGACCTCTGATTCCCAGGCTATAGTATGAGTAAACAGCTCTGCAGACTCAACCATCTGTTCTACCTCATACTCAGACGGGCAGCTGGAGATTTGGGAGCTGTGAGGAAGCAAGTGCGATTTGGGTGACACCTTTGAGGACTGGAGTATTTGTGATGTTGAAGTTGATGTGGAGGAGAGCCCACTTAAAGGAGCACTTGATATCCGTTGAAGCACCTGCTGTTTTTGTGCCTCATCTGGAATTTGTAGCGATTGGCGTGGCCGTAAGAAAGGGATCTTATCACATTGTCCGCTAAAAGAAGTAGACATTTTAGTTTGGCTGGAAGATGGTCTTTCTTCTGCAGATGTTACTGTTGCTTTAACACCTACCCCACGGACACAACCTTTTTTCCCCTTCCCAACACGCCTATTCCCCTTTCCACCAGCAGCAGGCCTTTTTCCACTCATTTTGGTGGTTAACTAATTCACAACTCTGGAGTTGTTTGCACAAAAAAACAATGGATGGTAACCGAGCAGAGCTGAGTGGCCAAACTGTGGTATTAGGCCAAAACTATTGGCTGGGTTAGATGCAGAAAAAAATTATTTTGAATTTGCAACCTGATGGAGGTCAGTATAGATGGACTAACACAAATAGTCCCACACACTGCTAGAAGCCCAAATATTTTTTCAGAGGTACTGTAGATGCAGATAAAAATTATTTTTAATTTGCAACCTGATGGAGGTCAGTATAGATGGACTAATAGACCAAGTCCCACACACTGCTAGAAGCCCAAATATTTTTTCAGAGCTAGATGCAGAAAAAAATTATTTTTAATTTGCAACCTGATGGAGGTCAGTATAGATGGACTAATAGACCAAGTCCCACACACCGCTAGAAGCCCAACTATTTTTTCAGAGCTAGATGCAGAAAAAAATTATATTCAATTTGCAACCTGCTGGAGGTCAGTATAGAAGGACTAATAGAACAAGTCCCACACACTGCTAGAACCCAAATATTTTTTCAGAGCTAAATGAAGAAAAAAATTATTTTTAATTTGCAACCTGATGGAGGTCAGTATAGATGGACTAATAGACCAAGTCCCACACACTGCTAGAAGCCCAAATATTTTTTCAGAGCTAGATGCAGAAAAAAATTATTTTTAATTTGCAACCTGATGGAGGTCAGTATAGATGGACTAATAGACCAAGTCCCACACACCGCTAGAAGCCCAACTATTTTTTCAGAGCTAGATGCAGAAAAAAATTATATTCAATTTGCAACCTGCTGGAGGTCAGTATAGAAGGACTAATAGAACAAGTCCCACACACTGCTAGAAGCCCAAATATTTTTTCAGAGCTAAATGAAGAAAAAAATTATTTTTAATTTGCAACCTGATGGAGGTCAGTATAGATGGACTAATAGACCAAGTCCCACACACTGCTAGAAGCCCAAATATTTTTTCAGAGCTAGATGCAGAAAAAAATTATTTTTAATTTGCAACCTGATGGAGGTCAGTATAGATGGACTAATAGACCAAGTCCCACACACCGCTAGAAGCCCAAATATTTTTTCAGAGCTAGATGCAGAAAAAAATTATTTTTAATTTGCAACCTGATGGAGGTCAGTATAGATGGACTAATAGACCAAGTCCCACACACTGCTAGAAGCCCAAATATTTTTTCAGAGCTAGATGCAGAAAAAAATTATTTTTAATTTGCAACCTGATGGAGGTCAGTATAGATGGACTAATAGACCAAGTCCCACACACTGCTAGAAGCCCAAATATTTTTTCAGAGCTAGATGCAGAAAAAAATTATTTTTAATTTGCAACCTGATGGAGGTCAGTATAGATGGACTAATAGACCAAGTCCCACACACCGCTAGAAGCCCAAATATTTTTTCAGAGCTAGATGCAGAAAAAAAATATTTTTAATTTGCAACCTGATGGAGGTCAGTATAGATGGACTAATAGACCAAGTCCCACACACCGCTAGAAGCCCAAATATTTTTTCAGAGCTAGATGCAGAAAAAAATTATTTTTAATTTGCAACCTGATGGAGGTCAGTATAGATGGACTAATAGACCAAGTCCCACACACCGCTAGAAGCCCAAATATTTTTTCAGAGCTAGATGCAGAAAAAAATTATATTCAGTTTGCAACCTGATGGAGGTCAGTATAGATGGACTAATAGAATGATGCTATGCCCAAAAGATTTTACTTCACTAGGTGCAGTAAAAAAATTGGTATTCTATACACAGGTGTTATATCTTGCAACACAGATAGGCTACTCCACTGACTAACACACTCTGCAATAGGCCAAAAAGGATTAGCTTTGCTAGATTCAGCCAAATGCTGTGAAAAAAACTTGCACAGCACTGGCACAGACCTGCCTGGCAAAAACTGATAGGAACTCATGTAACCTAGTCCTGAAAAGGACTCCAATTACAATTAGTCTTTACTCCCACAACCTATCTATTTAAGAGCACAGACCTCCCTGATAAAAGTCGTAGGAAATGCTGTAACCTAGTCCTTAAAAGGACTGCAATCACAACTATTCCCTACTCCCAAGCTATCTGTATATTTGTGCGAAAATTGGCTTGAAATTAACAAGGTATAGCACACACAGCAACAGCGGTGCCGTCTAACACGCAGCTGCAGCAGTGAGAAAATGGTGCCGACGGGGAAAATGGCTTGGTCTTATAGGGCAAGGACATGTGACATACACTGCCAATCACACATGCCCTTGCTTGTGTGAAAAAAAGCACTTCGCTCCGTGTGTGCGCTGCTGATAGGCTGACAGATTGCACCTCCCCACTGCAAATGCGGGAAAGAGAAAAAAAAATGGAGATCTTCATTGTTCCTGCAGAGATCCATCCCCTGCCCCTCCCCCCGCCCCGCTGTACACTCAAACTGCGTATTAACATTAATTTTCATCATTACTGAGAAAAAATCCAGTTATGATTTTGGTGCACGAACAGTTATCGAACATAACCTCGAACAGCCGAATTTTTCTCAAATTGTTCGTGTTCGCAGACCGGCTCGAACACCGCCCAAAACAGCTCGAATTTGAGATTGGCGAACAGTTCGAGTAGAACAACGCTCATCTCTAGTAATGAACACAGTGTCCGTGTGATGCAGTCCCAAGATCTTTACTCACAGTTGTTGCAGTCCAGATTACAGGTACCAGAACAATCTCCCCCGTCATGCTGTGCGTACTCAGTGAGGGGCTCAGTCCACCCCCAGATAGCTCTGGAGTACTTAGCAGGACCCCCTTCTGTGTGTCCTTTCTCTGGCCTTCTCCCTGCACCTCACACCCAGTGACACTTCTATCCGGTATCCTCTGGTCTTGGCGGGCGACGTGTGTTCCGTCCCCTGGGTCCTATGTGGCTACCATCTTAGTGAGACTGGTGTGGACTTTGGCCTGCAGTACATGAAATGCTGCAGCCTCCGGTTTCTAGTTGAGCCTTGCTGTTTCTCCGCTAGTTAAGGGACCGGTTCCCCTTATCTGGCCTGACCCCTCTACCTCCTGGTAGCAGCGGGAGTACGGGTGGTCTTCTGCACGGCCCGTACCCCTAGGGTCCCTTCGGTTCCTGGAGCCTTCCTGCTCCCACTCCTCTCTTCTCTCCTTCAGTCCTGGGCCTCCCAGGCTAGGCCCGCCTCCGGAGCAGAGCTCATGCAGAGCCTCTGCTCCTGTCGCTTCTCCTCCTCTGACTGGCTTGCTCTTTCTAAGATGGCTTCCTATTTATACTCTCCCTGTCATGTGCTCCCATAAGCTGCTCCCCTAGGCACCCACTACATAGGACCCTCCCACCAGCTAGGGACCTGGGACTGTGCTCTCCCTTAGGAGCAATCTCGCCCTACCCCCACTGCGGGTATGTGTTGGATGCAGGTGTTAGGGTCCCGATCCATACTCCTTCCTTACCTGAGGGTGAGATACCACACCTCTTGGTGAGATGCAGTAACTCTGTGGCGACTGAACCCTCAGGGGCGCCACACACCCTTCTGCACAGTTTTGAAATGGCGACAAAGATGTTTAGTGCTGACGACGATGCCATTATCAGCATGACTACTCCGGTGATTTACATGCTGGAGCACACATTAAACAGAATTCTGAGTCAGGTGGTGGGACATGAGGAGGTGGAGGAAGTAGAGGAGGAGTCGTATGCGGAAGGGATAACATCTCCAAGGTCCAGACGGTCGGCAGCACCAAGGCGGCAGGCATGGGAGGGTGGGGGAGAGGGATTAACCAGGGTGCATGGTAGCAGCCAAACTGTTGAGGAAGGTGCAGGAGCCGAGGAAGAAGTGGAGGACGAACTGGCGATGGGCATGTAAGACTCATCAGATGAGGGAGACCTTGATCACATTTCTGTTGTGCGAGGTTGGGGGGAGAGGGCAGAGGAAGGAAGCATGATTCTTACCTTGCTACCAACACAACAAGGACTTGGTCCTCCTGGATGCGCAAGACACATGAGTGCCTTCTTGCTGCACTACCTGCAACATGACCCTCGGATTGTCAGAATTCTAAGTAATCCCGACTACTGGGTTGCCACACTCTTAGATCCCCGGTACAAAAGTAAATTTGCCGAAATAGTTCCTGCCATAGAAAGGGATTCACGCATGCAGGAGTATCTGCAGATGCTGTTGCAGAATCTTACAAGTGCTTTTCCACAAAACACCAGTGGTGCACGTAGTGAATCTCATAGTTCTAACTTGCCAACCGTGGGACTGTCGAGTCTTCATCACTCAAACCGTAACACAGTATCTGCTGGTAACAGCAATTTTGTGGAATCGTTTCACCACTTTTTTAGACCATCCTTTGCAAGACCACAGGACACAAGAAGTCTGACACATAGTCAACGCCTAGAGAGGATGCTACAGGAGTATCTCCAAGTGAACATCAAAGCCATGACTGTGTCACTGGACCCTTGCTCATTTTGGGATTCCATTCTGGAAAAATGTCCGGAGCTCGCCAGTCACGCTTTGGAGATCTTGTCATGCCCTGCAGCCAGCGTTCTCTCAGATTGTTTTCAGCGCTGCTGGTGGTGTGCTGACAGATAAGCGCACGCGGCTGTCCATTGAGAATAGAGACAGACTCACGTTCATAAAGATGAACAAATCATGGATTCGCAAGGACTTTTCTACCCCTGTGTCATCCTGGGGAGAATAAAAGCTTGAGGATTTGGTAAAATCACCTCACCAACCGTTTTAAGCAACTGTGGGGCAATTGATGCCACTTAACCCTAGAACGCATGACCATAAAAATCTACACTTTCACATACCTGGGGCCTTTTAGGCCCATGTGCAAATAACATGGAATAACTGAAACTCAAATGACAAACAACTATATACATGAAGAATACCTAGAGTTTCAAAACTCTAACTAAACTAATCTTGCAGAAAATAGAAAACAATTAACAGGGCGGGCCTGCGAGGCCCCAGGTATGCGTTCTAGGGTTAAGTGGTGTCTGTGCCACAATTTTGGGAAAAAATGGAAACTCTTTTTGGAGTCCCCTTGCTGTGTCTTACGTGACGTTGGCATCGTCAATTTCAGGTGGGTTGCGTCGCTCCCCCCACCCTTTTAACTGTAAGAAACTACATACACTATGGCTTGGGGTAACACAGATGGTTGATTCTGAAGAGCTGTTCACTCAGAGGTCTGCTCTAAAGCTTCAGTGTCTGCTAGTCAGCGTAGAATTTTTAACTGCATCTAGCCTAGGCAATACTTTGGGCATAGTAGCCCAGCTGCGAAGCAAGCTGCACCGCCTGTGTATCTAATAAGAATTTTTAAATGCATCTAGCCTAGGCAGACTGTGGGGACCCCCAACCAAACCCAGATGCTCAGCCCCCCTACCGCCCCCCTTTCCTTGACAATACAATAATGTACCTCTTACAACTGGATGGGTGAGGATCGGTCACAGCTTTATTAACTCTTTATACTCATTCCATTAGAAAGGCATTTTATTTCTAAAAAAATTCAGCTTGTTGCAGCATGCCCTGGATCTCCACTCCGGCAAGTTGGCCAACAAGTGTAACTCTCCAACATGTCCTTTCTATTTCCAGGCCACGGAGGATCCTGCGTACTCATATGCAGGACTCTGACCCCCACCTATCACTCTTAACGCTTGTTCCACTCTGTCCTGGAGTCCTGACAGGAATATGTCCAGTCCAATATCCATTAAGTGAACACCGTCGGGCCGTATAAGGCCTGCTTTATCTCCATCCAGTTGTCGGTGTCATATCACTACATCGCCTCTGTCTCTTCTAAATTTTGCCATCCAAATATTTATTACCCGCCTTGTCTGTTCGATGGCCGTGATGTCTCGCGCACCTTGCCATACCGCTATCGGCACAATCTCTGACCATGCTATAGTTAGTTTTGTGAAAAATTCTCTGAAGCGCTTAGTGTCTAGTTTCATTATTGCCATTAGTTATGCGCTCTTGTGATGACCTAGGTTGTTTCCCCCGGCCTGTATAACTAAGATGACAAGACCTCTTGCCTCTGTCCATACCTTGATTACCTCCATTAGTACCTGTGGCCATAGCAGGCCTCTAACACCTCTCCAGTTGAAATATGTGTTATGAAACTCTAATTTCCTCCCGCCTGGACAGACTTTCGCCCTTTTTTCTGCCCAATATATATGCGAGTGGCCTATCACCCACACTGCTGGCTTAGCGTTACATGTAAAAGAAACAAACCACGTTAGGATAACAAGTCCGGTCTTATGTATCTCGCCAAACACGTGGATCGCCATCTCAATATCCTCTAAACTTCGGTTTCGGACAGTCCTGCTCTTGCTGCTTCCGTGTCCGCGCCTATGCGGAATGAGTGTGTCCCTTAATCTTTGGGGTGGTTCCCTGCCGATGTTATGCATTTATTAAATATAGCTTGGAACTGGTATCTTGATAATGGCGTTCCATCAATGTGTGATAGGAAGAAATTACTTTGTGATCTGATGGTTAGATATGTTTTTACTATTGTTACCCGACTCAGTGTACCGTTTGTGGGTTGTAGAAGTACCCAAGTGCCCCTGCCCGCTGGAACCATTTTCGATTGGCGTATGCGAAGACGTATTGCATTATTGGCTATGACTACGTCCTTGTGTAATAAGCCTCCACTGGTGGTATTTTTGGATTGAGGGACTAATTCGCTTATGCATTGCGCCCCGAAGAAGGCGATCGCAAATGCAGTAGACAGTAGTGTTGCTTCAAATCGTGAGTGTCATGTTAATGGTGTTAGGGATATGATGTGAGAAATCAGTTTTAGTGACACAGGATGGGACGTCTACACTCCTGACTTGGCTGACCCCTTTTCCACCCTTTTATGGATTGTCTGATGATGAATCTTTGTCACATCTCCCCAATTCAGTAGTTGGAAGTGAAATGCTACTCCGGTCAGACACTGCTGTGCTGACGCCCCTGATATGCCCCTCATCATTAGCTGGTGGAGAAATTCTATGGTGACTTGTGATCTGGCTTGTTCACATTGGTCAACCCGTCTTCCTGCTACTAGTCAAGTCCCCTCTTCCCATGCCTTACCGTATGCTTGCCAGGTCGACGGGGCAACTGACGCTCTGATTAATGGCATCAACTATTCGCCACTAGATCCCATAGGGAGGGTGGGCAACTGTTGCCCGATGGGTGGGCGTTGGGGAAGAGCTCTGTGAAAATCTGCCAATTGAATTGTGATAAAGCATTAGCAGCAGCTTTAGACCCCTCAGCATCGTGGCTAGCGCGGACCCATACATTGTGTTTTAGGCAAAGGAATGCTAGCCGGCGTAGTAGGCCTAGCACTGGGAGAGACGATGATGTCATCTTATTAATGCAGTGCGCTAGGCTGGTGTTTTTTGTTATGAAGCGTATAATTTTGTTAGCCAGGCGCGCGCCCCATATTTCTATTGCTACCACTATTGGGAAGAAAAATTATTTTCAGGGCTAGATGCAGCTAAAAATTATTATTAATTTGAAAGCTGGTGGAGCATGGTATAGATGGCCTAATACAATGAGTACCACACACTGCTACAAGCCCAAATATTTTTTCAGAGCTAGATGCTGATAAAAATTATATTGAATTTGCAACCTGGTGGAGGTTAGTATAGATGGACTAATAGAACAAGTCCCACACACTGCTACAAGCCAAAATATTTTTTCAGAGCTAGATGCAGAAAAAAATTATATTGAATTTGCAACCTGGTGGAGGTTAGTATAGATGGACTAATAGAACAAGTCTCACACTCTGCTACAAGCCGAAATATTTTTTCAAAGCTAGATGCAGAAAAAAATTATATTGAATTTGCAACCTGGTGGAGGTTAGTATAGATGGACTAATAGAACAAGTCCCACACACTGCTACAAGCCGAAGCCCAAATATTTTTTCAGAGCTAGATGCAGTTAAAAATTATATTGAATTTGCAACCTGGTGGAGGTTAGTATAGATGGACTAATAGAACAAGTCTCACACATTGCTACTAGCCAAAATATTTTTTCAGAGCTAGATGAAGAAAAAAATTATATTGAACTTGCAACCTGGTGGAGGTTAGTATAGATGGACTAATAGAATGATGCTGTGCCCAAATGGTTTTACTTCACTAGGTGCAGTAAAAAAAATTGTATTCTATGCACAGGTGGTGTAGCTTGCAACACAGATAGGCTTCTCCATTGACTAACACACACTGAAAGAGGACAAAAAGGATTTGCTTTGCTAGATTTAGCCAAATGCTGTGAAAAAAACTTCACAGCACTGACACAGACCTGCCTGGCAAAAAGTGATAGGAACTGATGTAACCTAGCCCTGAAAAGGACTGCAATTACAATTAGTCTTTACTCCCAACCTATCTATTTAAGAGCACAGACCTGCCTGATAAAAGTGATAGGAACTGATGTAACCTAGCCCTGAAAAAGACTGCAATTACAATTAATCTTTATTCCCAACATATCTATTTAAGAGCACAGACCGGCCTGATAAAAGTCGTTGGAAATGCTGTAACCTAGTCCTTAAAAGGACTGCAATCACATCTATTCCCTACTCCCAAGCTATCTGTAGATTTGTGCGAAAATTGGCTTGAAATTAACAAAGTATAGCGCACACAGCAACAGCGGTGCCGTCTAACACGCAGCTGCAGCAGTGAGAAAATGGTGGCGACGGGGAAAATGGCTGGGTCTTATATAGTGTTGAGCCACCCCCGTAGTGTTCGAGTTCGGTTCGGTTCGTCGAACACCCGTGTGTTCGCCGAACTGTTCGTCGAACTGTTCGTCGAACACCTTCGAACACCGTTAAAACCAATGGCAGGCAAACAAAAACACATAGAAACACATAGAAAACACCTTCAAAGGTGTCCAAAAGCTGACAAACTGCTCAGAAGACACAACTAACACATGGAAAAGTGACAAGTACATATAGTCATGCGAAAAGAAAAAAGGTGGAGGAGTAAAAGGAGGGGGAGACACAGATATAGGCATGTCATGCCCTTCTAAAATCCAAAAAGTGTGAAGCCGACACGTTCAGTCCGCTCCTGCCCGTGCCACCTCCGTGTCGCCGGGTTTGTGCCAGAGCCGCGGTGAACCCTGACGGCCAGCCCCCCTCTCCCAATACTGGTGCCTGTCCGCTGGTGGGTCCAGCGAGCCCCCCTGTGGTGGAGGCAGCTCTAAGCTTTTTAATTTAAATTGTCTCTCTAATTTGAATGAATACACTTTAAATCCATTTACAAGGATCTATTGGAGGGCAAGTCTCATGCCAGCAGCCGCATAATTCCAGCTCCAGTAGCGTCCACTAAAGCTGCTGCAGTTAAAAAGCTTTTATAAGGATCGAGCTCGGCTGTCCACCGCAAGGCATCCTACTGCCAGTCCCAGCCCCTATGCCTTGGGGTGCCTCCTGATGCTCTTCACTGAGTATCCCATGGTCCCGAAGCATTTCCTTTGAAAAAATTAAGTGTCCAAACTACAGGTGGTGTAGCTTGCTTAACAGCCGGGATAATCCGCTGACTAGCAGACACTGCTACTAGGCACAAAGTATTTCCTGGGCTAGATGCAGTTAAAAATTTGTAATTAGATACTCTCGTTGGATGCTGAGAAAGCATTCCATAGAGTCTCCTGGCACGCCATATATGATTCTCTTAAAAAGCTTGGGGTAGGGGTCTAGGAGACCCTTTTATAGCCAAAATCATGGCCCTGTATCACAATACGTCACCTAGGCTGAAGATAAATGGAACTGTAGCACTATGAGGGCTCGGTTGCTACAGAGGTATTGCACCTCACCCAGAGGTGTGATATCTCACTCTCAGGTAAGGATGGAGTGTGGATCAGGACCCGACACCTGCCTGCATTACACCACATTGCCGTGGGGCAGGGCGACCCATATGCCCCTGAGATGGGCACGACAGTCCCTGTCCCTGGCTGGAGTGGGGGGAGGGAACACTGAGGAAGGGGAACCCTGTAGTGCAGGAGCAGGGAGGAAGCAGTTCCTGGGTGCATTGAGAAGGGAGTATAAAAGGTGGGCACCATCTTAGTTCAGTGCAGAGAAGTCTGAGCAGAAGTGGCAGGGAGCAGGGGCTCTGCATGAGCTCTGCTCCGGAGGCGGGCCTAGTAACAGAGGCCCAGGCCTGGAAGAGGGAGAAGGAAGGAAGAGGAGCGGAGAAGGCTCCAGGAACGAGGAATGAAGGGATCCCAGGGGTGCGGACGGGCGAGTCGCCACCGCACGCCCGAATCCACCTGCGTGGAGGGGTCAGGCCAAAGGGGGAGACCGGTCCCCGAAACTAGTGGAGGCAGGAAACGACCCTCAGCTAGAAACCGGAGGCTGTGACATTTTATGTGGCGCAGCCCCTCGCTACACCCGCTAGGAGGGCAGCACATAGGGTCAAGGAAACTGGTGCCAAGTTTACCAAGATGAGACCCGAGGCAGCCGGACAGAAGGGTTGGTAAGAAAGGCCAGACAAAGGACACACAAAGGGGGTCCTGTGAAGCGCTCCAAAGTTATCTGGGAGTTGTCTGAGCCCCTCACCTGGTGAGCACAGTACGACGTGGGCAGCCGTTACCTGCAGACGTGGTCTGGATAATAAGAACTGTGAGTAAAGGCCCTGGACTGCATCACTGACTCCGTGTCGTTACTGCTGCTGCCCTGCACCATCACCCCCATCCTCCGCATACACTGCCCTGAGGCTATACTCCTCCCGTGGGGAGTTATGCTACGCTCTGCTGCACCCACAACACCAGCCTCAGCGGTCTGCCCTGCAGCGGCGGTTCACTCTGACCGCAATCCACGGGTGGCGTAGTCGGACATTTAAACATCAAAACCACATAAATAGTTCCGCCACTGGTTTGACCACCCTGAGCCACGGAGCCGGGTCACCGCCACGAAGACTACAACCACCAGCATCCACCAAAAAGGGTCCGGCTCCGGGTGTCCCAAGGCCCAGGGGGTGCATCAGAACATTTTCATCACCTTTCACAATCACCAATAGGACAAGGCAGGGATGTCCTCTGTCCCCTCTCTTATACATCCTAGTGACGGAGCACCTGCTCTCATCAATTCGCCATAACCCCAATATTAGGTGGATTGAGGTGGGAGGCACCGAGTACAAGTGCTCTCTATTTGCTGATGATGTCCTAGTATATATCACTCAATCACATATATCCATCCATGCTGTTATGGCTGAAATAGATCACTTTGTTACATGGTCAAATTTTAAAATCAATGCAGCGAAGTCTGAGGCCCTCAATGTCTCCCTCCCCAAATCCATATAGGATTCCATCCAGTCCATCTTTCCCTTTGCCTGGCCCTCACAGGGTATCAAATACTTAGGAATTCCTATTCATAGAGACCTCTCCCATCTATGTTATCTTAATTTTGGGCCCTTTATTGAACAACTCCATACAGACCACGGTTGGCAAGTTAGAACTGTAAGATTCACTACGTGAACCACTGGTGTTTTGTGTAAAAGCACATGTACACTGTGTTCCAAATTATTATGCAAAAAGTGTTTAGGAGTGATAAGGGAAGAATTTGTTTGTTTGTCAGTTAAACTCATTGATGGTGATGTGTGTCAGGGCTCTTTATATCACTGTAAGCAATTGCAGACACCTGTGCTAATTAGTTTGGCAGGTGTGTCCAATGAAAGGCAAGACTACTTAAGAAGGCTGTCTCACATTATTAAGCAGCCTACATTTTCTGCCAAAATGGGAAAGAAAAAGGATGTGTCGGCTGCTGAGAAGCAACAAATTGTGGAGTGTTTAGGTCAATGCATGACTACAATCAACATTGTGCGATGATCAGGATGAAGTGTCTTGGCAATCAAGAAGTATGTAGCTGATTCACAGTACACACGTGTGCGTGCTGATAAGGGCAAATTGAGGACTCTTTCCTACAGGCAATTACGTGAGGTTAAAAGAGCAGCGGCAAAAAAGCCTTGTCATAGCAGCAGACAAGTTTTTGAAGCTGCTGGTGCCTCCAACGTCCCCCCAACAACAAGTTGCAGGGTCCTTCAGAGGTTTGCAGCTGTGCATACGCCATCCTGTCGACCTCCTCTATCCACTTCACACAAGCAGAAACGGCTCCAGTGGGCCAAACATTACATGAAGACTGATTTCAAAACTGTTTTGTTCATGGATGAGTGCCGTGCAGCGCTCGATGGTCCAGATGGATGGAGTGGAGGATGGCTGGTTTATGGACACCCCACGCAAACACGGCTACAGCGCCAACAAGGAGGAGGTGGAGTAATGTTTTGGGCTGGAATCATGGGGAGAGAGATTGTCGGCCCCTTTAGGATCCCTGAAGGCGCTAAAGATGAACTCCATAATGCATGTGGATTTTCTCAAACAGCACTTCCTGCCATGGTTCAAGAAGAAGAACCGTGTATTTCACAGCAAGATCATTTTTTTGCATGATAATGCACCATCTCATGCTGCACATAAAACATCTGCATCTCTGGCTGATATGGGCATAAAAGGGCACAAACTTATGGTGTGACCCCAATGCTCCCCTGACCTCTACCCATTCAGAACCTCTGGAGCATCATCAAAAGGAGTGTCTATGATGGCGGGAGGCAGTTCACATCTAAGCAACAGCTCTGGGAGGGTATTCTGTCCTCATGCAAAACAATTGAAGCAGAAACCATCCAAAACCTGACAAATTCAATGGACGAGAGAGTTCAGAAGCTGCTTTCGAACAAGGGGTCCTATGTGAAAATGTAACATCACCTAGAATAAAGTTTTGAGTTGAAAACTGTTTGATTTCAGTTTCTAATAACCTGCTAATGCTTATAATTTCAAAAATGACCATTTTTTTGGTCTTTATTAAAATGAAAAGGTTGATCGAAAAGTTTGGGGGATCTAAGAGTGTGGCAACCCAGTAGTCATGATTACTTCGAATTCTGACAATATGAGGGTCATGTTGCAGGTAGTGCAGCAAGAAGGCACTTATGTATCTTGCGCATCTCGGAGCCCCAAAATTATTTTCCGGGCTAGATGCAGCTAAAAATTATTATTAATTTTAAATCTGGTGGAGCTTAGTATAGATGGCCTAATAGGATCAGTGCTGCACACTGCTACAAAGCCCAAATTATTTTCCAGCCAAGATACAGATAAACATGATTAGCAATTTGAAAGCTTAAAACGTTTGGTAGGGTGATTTTAACCAATCATCAAGCTTTTACTCTCCCCAGGATGACACAGGGGTAGAAAAGTCGTTTCGGATCCATGATTTGTTCATTTTTATGAACGTGAGTCTGTCTACATTATCAGTGGAGAGCCGCGTGCGCTTATCTGTCAGCACACCACCAGCAGCGCTGAACACACGTTCAGACAGAACGCTGGCTGCGGGGCATGACAAGATCTCCAAGGCGTAAGTGGCTAGCTCCGGCCATTTATCCAGATTGGAAGCCCAAAAAGAGCAAGGGTCCAGTGACACAGTCATGGCTTCAATGTTTACTTGGAGATACTCCTGTACCATCATCTCTAGGCGTTGACTATGTGTCAGACTTCTTGTCTCCTGTGGCCTTGCAAAGGATGGACTAAAAAAGTGGTGAAATGATTCCGCAAAATTGATGTTACCAGCAGATACTGTGGTTCTGTTAAGGTTTGAGTGCTGAACACTTGACGGTCCGACGGTTGGCAAGTTGGAACTGTGAGATTCACTACGTGCACCACTGGTGTTTTGTGGAAAAGCACATGTAAGATTCTGCAAAAGTCTCTGCTGATACTCCTGCATGCGTGCATCCCTTTATATGGCAGGAATAATTTCTGCAAATTTACTTTTGTACCGGGGATCTAACAGTGTGGCAACCCAGTAGTCAGGATTATTTCTAATTCTCACAATTCGAGGGTCATGTTGCAGGTAGTGCAGCAAGAAGGCACTCATGTGTGTTGCGCATCCAGGAGCACCAAGTCCCTGTTGTGTTGGTGGCGAGGTAACAATCATGCTTCCTTCCTCTGTCCTCTCCCCCCAACCTCGCACAACAGAAATGTGATCAAGGTCTCCCTCATCTGATGAGTCTTCCATCAGTTCGTCCTCCACTTCTTCCTGGGCTCCTGCACCTTCCACACTAGTTTGGCTGCTACCATGCGCCCTGGTAAAACCATCTCCCCCACCCTCACATGCCTGCCGCCTTGGTGCTGCCGACCGTCTGGACCTTGCAGATGTTAGCCATTCCGCATACAACTCCTCCTCCTCTACTTCCTCCACCTCCTCTTGTGCCACCACCTGACTCCGAATTCTGTTTAACATGTGCTCCAGCATGTAAATCACCGGAATAGTCATGCTGATAATGGCATCGTCAGCACTAAACATCTTCGTCGCCATTTCAAAACTGTGCAGAAGGGTGCATAGGTCCCTGATCTGAGACCACTCCTCCAGCGTGATTTGCCCCACCTCTGGATCTCGTTGGCCCAGGATATACGTCAGAACGTATTGCACCAGGGCTTGTCGGTGCTGCCACAGTCGCTGAAACATGTGCAGAGTTGAATTCCACCGGGTAGGCACATCACATTTTAGCCGGTGAAGTGGCAGGCCCAACGACTTCTGTAGAGATGTAAGTCGCTGAGCTGCGGGATGCGAACGGCGGAAGTGAGCACACAGCGACCGTGCCCTCTGCAGAAGGCCATCTAGTCTGGGATAGTGGGCTAAAAATTGCTGGACAACCAGGTTCAACACGTGAGCCATACAAGGCACGTGTGTGACATTGCCCCGGCGAAGGGCCGCACCCAGGTTTGCAGCATTGTCGCACACGGCCTTCCCTGGTTTCAGGTCCAGTGGAGACAACCATTCGTGAAATTGGTTCTCCAGAGCTGACCACAACTCCTCAGCTGTGTGACTCACATTTCCCAGACATTTCAAAGTAAAAACCGCCTGATGACGTTGAGCCCTACTGCCAGCATAGTAAGGAGGTGTGCAGGATCCCTTCTGCGCAGTTAGAAAGCTTATGGCATGACAAGACAGGCTTTGGGTGCAGGTGGAAGACCGAGAGGAGGTTGAGGAGGCAGAAGCAGTGGAGGAACTTTGACATAAAGAGGATTGACGCACAACTCGTGGGGACGGCAAGACTTGGACAGCAGCCCCTTGTCCTGCTGTCACCATAGTTACCCAGTGCCCAGTCAGCGACATGTAACGCCCCTGTCCATGCCTACTCTTCCAAGTGTCTGTGGTGAAATGCAACCTGTCACACACAGAGTTTCTCAAAGAAGCGGTGATGTTGTGTGCGACATGCTGGTGGAGCGCAGGCACACCTTTCTTTGAGAAGTAGTGCCGACTGGGCATCTGGTACTGGGGCACTGCGACGGACATAAGGTCTCGGAAATCCTCTGTGTCCACCAGGTGGAAAGGCAGCATTTCTGTAGCCAAGAGCTTGCAGATGGTGAAATTCAACCTCTTAGCTTTCTCATGGCTAGGAGGAAATGGTCTTTTACTTGTTCACATCTGAGGGACCGAGGGCTGGCTATTGTGCTTAGACGGGGTTGATAGGGGTGTCCCCGGCAAACTGCCGGTCTGTGAGGAAGATGCAGGCGGACATGTTAGGTTGCCTTGATCCAAAGGTGGTGCTATCGATGTCGGACAGCGCTCAACACCAGCTGGTGTTACCACCTCGAAAGAAAATGATGACCTGCCAATCACGCTGGCTGTTGCGGGTAAAGAGGTGGCAGGTCTGCGCCCCAAAACAGGTGTGACTGCTGTCCCCCCAGTCACAGAGGATGAAGAGGCCGCGGTTGCACAAGATATGGCAGACGGTGGTTGGCCCGGCCGGCTACGCCGCATTGTAGCACACTGAGCTTCCCACTGCAACTTATGCTTCATGTCCATGTGCCGGTTCATGCATGAAGTACTCAAACTATGTATTTTTTGGCCTCTACTTAGCTTTTGCTGACAAATGTTACAGATAACACGAGTTGGGTCATCTTTATCGATCTGAAAAAATGCCCAGGCTATGCAAGGCTTAGCACCCATGCGACCTGAAGAGCAACCACGACTTGTGGTGAGAGGCAGAGTTGTGTTTGAGGATGCAGTTGTTGACGTGCTTCCAGTACTACGTCTCTGTCCAGGAAGGCGCAACCTGACCTCGTCGTCACTAGCATCTTCCTCCACCTCCTCTGCTGACCTCATCTCTTGGCTGACTGTGGGTTGACAGTAAGTGGGATCTCCAACCTCATCATCATCACCCTGTGTGTTCTCACACACGTCGTCCTCAGAGCCAACTTGTTCCTGCCCTGACAAAAAACTAAAGTTGTCGCTCCAATCAGGTATTTGAGTCTCATCATCGTCTTCCTCATTGTCTCCACCAACAGGAGTTACAGTTTGGGAATGAGGGTCTACATTATGGTCAGAACCTTCTGCGTCTGGTCCTGGATCTGACTCATAAAGATTCTGGGCATCAGTGCAGATCATTTCCTCGTCTGGATTCACAGAAGCGCTGGAGTCGACCTCTGATTCCCAGGCTATAGTATGAGTAAACAGCTCTGCAGACTCAACCATCTGTTCTACCTCATACTCAGATGGGCAGCTGGAGATTTGGGAGCTGTGAGGAAGCAAGTGCGATTGGGGTGACACCTTTGAGGACTGGAGTATTTGTGATGTTGAAGTTGATGTGGAGGAGAGCCCACTTAAAGGAGCACTTGATATCCGTTGAAGCACCTGCAGTTTTTGTGCCTCATCTGGAATTTGTAGCGATTGGCGTGGCCGTAAGAAAGGGATCTTATCACATTGTCCGCTAAAAGAAGTAGACATTTTAGTTTGGCTGGAAGATGGTCTTTCTTCTGCAGATGTTAATGTTGCTTTAACACCTACCCCACGGACACAACCTTTTTTCCCCTTCCCAACACGCCTATTCCCCTTTCCACCAGCAGCAGGCCTTTTTCCACTCATTTTGGTGGTTAACTAATTTACAACTCTGGAGTTGTTTGCACAAAAAAACAATGGATGGGAACCGAGCAGAGCTGAGTGGCCAAACTGTGGTATTAGGCCAAAACTATTGGCTGGGTTAGATGCAGAAAAAAATTATATTCAATTTGCAACCTGATGGAGGTCAGTATAGATGGACTAATAGAACAAGTCCCACACACAGCTAGAAGCCCAAATATTTTTTCAGAGGTAGATGCAGAAAAAAATTGTATTCAGTTTGCAACCTGATGGAGGTCAGTATAGATGGACTAATAGAACAAGTCCTACACACAGCTAGAAGTCCAAATATTTTTTCAGAAGTAGATGCAGAAAAAAATTATATTCAGTTTGCAACCTGATGGAGGTCTGTATAGATGGATTAATAGAACAAGCCACACACACAGCTAGAAGCCCATTATTTTTTCAGAGGTAGATGCAGAAAAAAAATATATTCAGTTTGCAACCTGATGGAGGTCAGTATAGATGGACTAATCGAGAAAGTCCCACACACTGCTAGAAGGCCAAATATTTTTTCAGAGCTAGATGCAGATATAAATTATTTTTAATTTGCAACCTGATGGAGGTCAGTATAGATGGACTAATAGAGAAAGTCCCATACACTGCTAGAAGGCCAAATATTTTTTCAGAGCTAGATGCAGAAAAAAATTATATTCAGTTTGCAACCTGACGGAGGTCAGTATAGATGGACTAATAGAACAAGTCCCACACACAGCTAGAAGGCCAAATATTTTTTCAGAGGTAGATGCAGATAAAAATTATTTTCAATTTGCAGCCTGATGGAGGTCAGTATAGATGGACTAATAGAGAATGTCCCACACACTGCTAGAAGGCCAAATATTTTTTCAGAGCTAGATGCAGACAAAAAATTATTTTGAATTTGCAACCTGATGGAGGTCAGTATAGATGGACTAATAGAGAAAGTCCCACACACTGCTAGAAGGAGAAATATTTTTTCAGAGCTAGATGCAGACAAAAAATTATTTTTAATTTGCAACCTGATCGAGGTCAGTATAGATGGACTAATAGAGAAAGTCCCACACACTGCTAGAAGGCCAAATATTTTTTCAGAGCTAGATGCAGATAAAAATTATTTTTAATTTGCAACCTGATGGAGGTCAGTATAGATGGACTAATAGAGAAAGTCCCACACACTGCTAGAAGGCCAAATATTTTTTCAGAGCTAGATGCAGACAAAAAATTGTATTCAGTTTGCAACCTGATGGAGGTCAGTATAGATGGACTAATAGAACAAGTCCCACACACAGCTAGAAGCCCAAATATTTTTTCAGAGGTAGATGCAGATAAAAATTATTTTTAATTTGCAACCTGATGGAGGTCAGTATAGATGGACTAATAGAGAAAGTCCCACACACTGCTAGAAGGCCAAATATTTTTTCAGAGCTAGATGCAGATAAAAATTATTTTTAATTTGCAACCTGATGGAGGTCAGTATAGATGGACTAATAGAGAAAGTCCCACACACTGCTAGAAGGCCAAATATTTTTTCAGAGCTAGATGCAGAAAAAAATTATATTCAGTTTGCAACCTGATGGAGGTCAGTATAGATGGACTAATAGAACAAGTCCCACACACAGCTAGAAGCCCAAATAATTTTTCAGAGGTAGATGCAGATAAAAATTATTTTTAATTTGCAACCTGATGGAGGTCAGTATAGATGGACTAATAGAGAAAGTCCCACACACTGCTAGAAGGCCAAATATTTTTTCAGAGCTAGATGCAGACAAAAAATTATTTTGAATTTGCAGCGTGATGGAGGTCAGTATAGATGGACTAATAGAACAAAGTCCCACACACTGCTAGAAGAAAAAATATTTTTTCAGAGCTAGATGTAGAAAAAAATTATATTCAGTTTGCAACCTGATGGAGGTCAGTATAGATGGACTAATAGAAAAAGTCCCACACACTGCTAGAAGCCCAAATATTTTTTCAGAGCTAGATGAAGAAAAAAATTATATTCAATTTGCAACCTGATGGAGGTCAGTATAGATGGACTAATAGAATGATGCTATGCCCAAAAGATTTAACTTCACTAGGTGCAATAAAAAAATTGGTATTCTATACACAGGTGGTATATCTTGCAACACAGATAGGCTACTCCACTGACTAACACACTCTGCAATAGGCCAAAAAGGATTAGCTTTGCTAGATTCAGCCAAATGCTGTGAAAAAAAACTTGCACAGCACTGGCACAGACCTGCCTGGCAAAAACTGATAGGAACTGATGTAACCTAGTCCTGAAAAGGACTGCAATTACAATTAGTCTTTACTCCCACAATCTATCTATTTAAGAGCACAGACCTGCCTGATAAAAGTCGTAGGAAATGCTGTAACCTAGTCCTTAAAAGAACTGCAATCACAACTATTCCCTACTCCCAAGCTATCTGTAGATTTGTGCGAAAATTGGCTTGAAATTAACAAGGTATAGCGCACACAGCAACAGCGGTGCCGTCTAACACGCAGGTGCAGCAGTGAGAAAATGGTGGCGACGGGGAAAATGGCTTGGTCTTATAGGGCAAGGACATGTGACATACACTGCCAATGACACATGCCCTTGCTTGTGTGAAAAAAAGCACTTCGCTCCGTGTGTGCGCTGCTGATAGGCTGACAGATTGCACCTCCCCACTGTAAATGCGGGAAAGAGAAAAAAAAATGGAGATCTTCATTATTCCTGCAGAGATCCATCCCCTGCCCCTCCCCCCACCCCGCTGTACACTCAAACTGCGTATTAACATTAATTTTCATCATTACTGAGAAAAAATCCAGTTATGATTTTGGTGCACGAACAGTTATCGAACATAACCTCGAACAGCTGAATTTTTCTCAAATCGTTCGTGTTCGCCGAACGGCTCGAACACCGCCCAAAGCAGCTCGAATTTGAGATTGGCGAACAGTTCGAGTAAAACAACGCTCATCTCTAGTCTTATAGGGCAAGGACTTGTGACATACACTGCCAATGACACATGCCCTTGCTTGTGTGAAAAAAAGCAGTTCGCTCCGTGTGTGCGCTGCTGATAGGCTGACAGATTGCACCTCCCCACTGTGAATGTGAGAAAGAGAAAAAAAAAATGGAGATCTTCATTATTTCGGCAGAGATCCATCCCCTGCCCCTCCCCCCGCCCCGCTGTACACTCAAACTGCGTATTAAAATTAATTTTCAGCATTACTGAGAAAAAATCCAGTTATGATTTAGGTGCACGAACAGTTATCGAACATAACCTCGAACAGCAGAATTTTTTTCAAATTGTTCGTGTTCGAAGAACGGCTCGAACACCGCCCAAAACAGCTCAAATTTGAGATTGGCGAACAGTTCGAGTCGAACACCACTCATCTCTAAGAGCCAGTTCATTCCACGTATCCAGCATGGATACCCAATAATTATAAGGCACAGAGGAATCACTGAGGACGTTGGTACGGCTGACAAGGTACTCCCTCAGCATCTTCCCAAACTTTGCACTCCTTGTGAGATTACCCCACGCCTCAGGGCCTGTGCGATGGGAGGGGCTGAGAAAATTCTCCCAGAACTTTGACAGTGTTCCCCTGCCTCTGATGGATTGGAGTTGTTTGTCTCTCGCCTGTACTCCTCGGTTGTCCAACGAACTGTAACCTCTGCCTACAGCGTTTTCAGATGGGAATTTTTTTAATAGTTCCGCAACAATGGCCTTCTGGTACTGCCCCATTTTTGTAGACCTGTCCGCCTCAGAAATAAGAGATATAAAGTTCTCCTTGTAGCGTGGGTCTAGAAGTAACACCAACCAGTAATGACTGTCACCCAAAATTTTGAGAATGTGAGGGTCATGAGAAAGGAAGCGTAACATAAACTCAGCCATGCGTGCCAGACTGCAAACAGGCAAGAATTCCGTGTCCTCACCAAGAGGACGAGCGACCATTCTCTACTCCTCCTCCTCCTTCTCCTCTCTCTCTTTCCTCAGGCCATCCACGATAAACAGACGGTATGACAATTGTGCAGGTAGTACCGTCTATAGTGCATGAAACTAGCTCCTGTTCTTCCTCCTCCTCTTCCTCATTGTCACCCAATCCACGTTGGGATGAGATGGCCTGTGTGTAATCACCCTGTATGGTTCCTTGCTTCATCTCATCATGCTCTGCCTGCAATGCATCCTCTTTAATTGAGAGCAGAGAGCGTTTCAGAAGACATAGAAGTGGGATGGTGATGCTAATTATGGCGTCATCGCCACTCACCATCTTGGTGGAGTCCTCAAAGGTTTGGAGGATAGCACAGATGTCTTACATCTATGTCCACTAGTGATGGGCGAGCACTAAAATGCTTTGGTGCTCGTTGCTCGGGTTGAGCACAATGAAATACTCGGGTGCTCGACCCGAGCAACGAGCCCATTGTAAGTCTATGGGAATCTCGAGCATTTTTCAGGCGGCTCCCTCTGGTGGTCTGCAGAGAGACTAAAAATTGGTTGTGTAATGTGGGGACGGGACACTGAGAGAAATAGTGTCGGCGAGGGACGGCCGCCGCCATCAGGTTGTGGAATGCTTCCGTCTCCACGAGCCTAAAAGGCAACATTTCGAGCTCCAGCAGTCGCGAAATGTGGGAATTTAGTAGTGTGGCATTGGCTGCGTATTTGTGCTTGTGTTCGAAGGACTGGGGTATGAACAACAGAACGCTGCGCTGGTACAAGGACATGGACGTGCTTCCTGATGCTGCTACTTGAGAGTGTGCAATGACAGGTGCAGGGCAGGAGGCATGTTCACATGCACTATAGACAGGCGATTGGCTTGCATGCACCAGAGCGGAAGAAACTGTGGTGCCACCCACAGACACTGTTCCTGGACCCTGGGGTTTGGCCCACAATGTCGGGTGCTTTGCTGCCATGTGCCTGATCATGCTGGTGGTTGTCAGGCTGGTTGTTTTGCCACCCCTGCTGATTCTGGCCTGGCAGGTGGTGCAAATGGCCTTTTTGGGGTTATCGAGAGAGTCTTTAAAAAACAACCAGACTTGGGAAGACCTAACAGTTGTACTGTCAACTTCCTTCGTGTTGGTGTTACGGGGAACGGTTGCCTGCCTTCTGTCTGTGGCCACCACACTGCTTCTTCCTGCCTGTTGGGGTGCTCTGCCTCTCTTCTCCTGTGTGCTGCTGTCCTCGCTCTGCATGTCCTCTTGCCAGGTTGGGTCAGTTACTATATCATCCACCACCTCATCTTCCACTTACGCACCCTGGTCCTCCTCCTGACTTTCTGGCAATTTTGTCTCATCATCGTCCACCTCTTGTGACAATTTCCCATCATCGCCTTCATGTAACCGTGGCTGCTCAAATATTTGGGCATCGCTACATGCGATCTCCTCTTGCCCCGCTTCAAGTGGACCAGGAGAGAGGGCCGAATCTATAAATGGAAAAGTGAACAGCTCTTCGGAGTGTCCAAGTGTGGGATCAGTTGTCTCTGGGCACTCGGCATGGTGGGAAGAAGGAGGTTCAGGGTGAGGAATATGTGGTCCAGACTCACGGCTACTGAGACTTGACCGTGTGGAAGACAGGGTGGTGGTGGTGGCTAAGTGACTGGAAGCATTATCTGCTATCAAACCAATAACCTTTTCACACTGTTCTGTGTTAAATCGTGTGGTCCCCTATTAATTGGGACAGGAAGATCGAGCGAGAAGATGTGGGTGTTTGTTGTGGCACAATTTCAGCTTGCCCATGGCCTCGGCCTCTGCATGCACCATCACCATCACTTCAAGTTCCCCGTCCCTTGCCAAGTGCCTTGCCCATTTTAAATGGAGGACAATATCTTCCACACTCACTACATATGGCTGAATTTGGAGCGAACTTATATGTGTTCCATGTGATGGACAAACCACAGTTTTAAATGTCTGGCCTCTAGGTACCTATTTTGAACAGCAAACTGGTGTCAATAGCTTCACTGACACACTGAAACAAATTTTAAATGGAGGCCAGAAATGGCAGTATTTTCTGAAAACGTATATGTGATCTGTGTGACGGAGAAAACACAGTTTTAAATACCTGGCATGTAGGTAACTATTTTGAACAGCAAACTGGTGTCAATAGCTTCACTGACACACTGAAACAAAATTTTAATGGAGGCCAGAAACTGCAGTATTTTCTGAAAATGAATATGTGATCTGTGTGACGGAGAAAACACAGTTTTAAATACCTTGCCTGTAGGTAACTATTTTGTACAGAAAACTGGTTTCAATAGCTTCACTGACACACTGAAACAAATTTTTAATGAAGGACAGAAATGGCAGTATTTTCTGAAAACGTATATGTGATTCGTGTGACGGAGAAAACGCAGTTTTAAATACCTGGCCTGTAGGTAACTATTTTGAACAGCAAACTGGTGTCAATAGTTTCACTGACACACTGAAACAAATTTTTAATGGAGGCCAGAAATGGCAGTATTTTCAGCGCAATTATATGTGATCCGTGTGACGGAAAAAACACAGTTTTAAATAGCTGGATTTTTAGCACTGTAATATGGAAAAGACCTGGCTGTATTCTGCAGTGCCAACAAGCAAATGTCGCAGAAAAACGGTGTTCTCTGGATTGCTTTTTAAGCAAATAATGAGGATTAAGATCCAAAAAAAGTTATTCCTGGCTCCTGAGACCTGTGCCTATTTCTAGAAATATCTAACAGCAGCAGCAGACAAAACTGGAATGGAGCATCTTTTGCTATATGCACTGCAGTCTGCTATATACACTGACTGCCTGCCTATACATACTGCCTGCCTGATATCTCTGTAGATGGATTAGTCCTCAGAAGGACTTTTTGTTGAGATGGATATGTTTCTCTAATTTAGTTTGGTATACCTACACTAACTAGAAACAAGCAAATGATGAGTACGGTGGCGCCAGGTCTGATATAGACCTGATGACGCTGTGTGGCCAGTCAATCACTGTAATGCCACAACCAACATGGCTGTGGTATTACAGTGAGTGGCAGACAATCCCTGCATGTTAATTGGCTCTGTAAAGAGCGGCAAACATGCAGGGAGGGAACCCGAGCTCCCGCCGATCAACCCTAGAAATACTCGGCCATGAGATGCTTGGGCGAGCACTGAGAAGTATCGAGCATGCTCGCTCATCACTAATGTCCACTACTGAGGTCTAATGTGTGGAGTCTGACCTGAATACCGATGGCCTTGTTGATGCTAGAAGTCAACAACTGCCCTCTTCTGCTCATAAATCCTTTCCAACATCTGCAATGTACAGTTCCAATGCGTGGGGACATCACTCATCAGTCGGTGAACCAGAAGCTGCAAAGGCTGCTGAAGCACGGCAAGGGCGGAGGAAGCTGTAGCTGAATTTCTAAATTGGGCACACAGGCGGCGTACTTTGACAAGCAGATTTGGCAGATTCGGGTAGGTTTTGAGAAACCGCTGAACCACGAGGTTAAGCACATGGGCCAGGCATGGTACGTGTGTGAGCTCGCCTCGCCTCAGAGCCGCCACCAGGTTCCGGCCATTGTCACACATGACCATACCTGGCTGTAGGTTCAGCGGTGTCAGACACAGATCTGCCTGCTCTTTCAGAGCTGTCCACAACTCTTCAGCATTGTGCAGTTTGTCACCTAAGCATATTAGCTTCCGCACAGCCTGTAGCCTTTTGGCTGAGTCAGTGCTGCAGTGCTTCCAGCTTGTGACTGATGTGGTCATTTTGGAGATGGAGGCTGGAGAGGAGAAGGAGGAGGAGGATGAGGTGCAGGAGATGTAGAATGTGTGGGCAACCCTGATTGACCTAGGGCCCCCATCCTCAACGTCTGGAGAATGTGTTCCGCCCAAGGTCCGACTGGGTCTCGGTTTCCACTATGTTAACCCAGTGTGCCGTCAGCAAGATGTACCATCCCTGCCCACAAGCACTTGTCCACGTGTCCGTGGTTAGGTGACTTTCCCAGTAACTGCATTGTTGCGGGCACGGCTAATGTTGTGGAACACGTGCTTGTGTAATGCGGGGACGGCACTTCGGAAGAAATATTGGCAGCTGGGGACCGAGTACCGAGGGTCATCCGCCGCCATCAGGTTGCGGAAAGCTTCCGCCTCCACAAGCCTAAAAGGCAGCATTTCGAAGGCAAGCATTAGCGAAATGTGTGAATTTAGTAGTGTGGCCTGTGGAGTGCTAACTTCGTATTTGAGCTTGCATTCAAATGACTGGGGTAGGGACAACTGAACGCTGCGCTGGGACAAGGATGTGGATGTGCTTGGTGATGGTGCTATTTGAGAGTGTTCAATGACAGGTGCAGGGAGGGAGGCATCTTGGCATGCGCCATGGACAGGGGATTGGCGTGCACGCACAACAGCGGAACAATCAGTGGTGTCATCCGCAGACATTGTTGCTGGACCCTTGGGTTCCGCCCACTTAGTCGGGAGCTTTGCTGTCATGTGCCTGATCATGCTGGTGGTGGTCAGGCTTGTAGGTTTGCTACCCCTGCTGATGCTGGTCTGGCAGGTGGTGCAAATGGCCTTTTTGGGGTTATCGGCGGAGTTTTTAAAAAACAACTAGACTTGGGAAGATCTAACAGTTGTACTGGAAACTTCCATCGTGTTGATGTTACGGGGAGTAGTTGCCCGCTTTCTGTCTGCGGCCACCATACTGCTTGTTCTTGCCTGTTGTGGTGCTACGCCTCTCTCCCCCTGTGTGTTGCTTTCCTCGCTCTGCATGTCACCTTGCCTGGTTGGATCACCACCTCATCTCCACTTCCGCACCCTGGTCCTCCTCTTGACTTTCTGGCTATTGTGTCTCATCATCATCCACCTCTTGTGACAGTTTTCCACCGTCACGTTTGTGTGACCGTGGCTGCTCAAATATTTGGGCATCGCTACATGCGATCTTCTCTTGCCCTGCTTCAAGTGGATCGGGTGAGAGGCCCGAATCTATAAATGGAAAAGTGAAAAGCTCTTCGGAGTGTCCAAGTGTGGGATCAGTTGTCTCCGGGCACTTGGCAAGGTGGGAGGAAGGAGGATCAGGGTGAAGAATATGCAGTCCAGACTCAAGGCTACTGAGACTTGACCGTGTGGAAGACAGGGTGGTGGTGGTGGCTAAGTCACTGGAAGCATTATCTGCTATCCAACAAATAACCTTTTCACACTGCTCTGTGTTCAATAGTGGTGTTCAGCAGTCCCCTATTAATTGGAACAGGAAGGTCGAGCGACAAGATGAGGGTGTTTGTTGTGGCACAATTTCATCTTGCCCACGACCTCGGCCTCTGCATGCACCATCACTATCACGTCCACTTCCCTGTCCCTTGCCACGCACCTTGTCCATTTTAAATGGAGGACAATATTTTCCACATTCACTACATATGGCTGGATTTGAACTGCAGTGATATGTGATACGTGTGACATGAAACCACAGTTTTAAATAGCTGGCCTGTAGGTTACTATTTTTCACAATGACCTTGTGTCAGTAACTTCACTGATACACTGCAATAAAATTTAAATCGAGGCCAGAAATGGCTGAATTTGGAGTGCACTTATATGTGATACGTGTGACGGAAAACCACAGTTTTAAATTGCTGGCCTGTAGGTTACTATTTTTCACAGCGTCCTCCTATCGATAACTTCACTGACACACTGCAACAAAATTTAAATGGAAGCCAATATTTTCCACGTTCACTACAAATTTCTGGATTTTTATCGCTGTAATATGGAAAAGATCTGGCTGTATTCTGCAGTGCCAACAAGCAAATGGAGCAGAAAAAGTGGTGTACTCTGGATTGCTTTTTAAGCAAATAACCAGGATTGAGATAAAAAAAAATTGCCTTTCTATGTCTAGAAATATCGGTAATTATTGCAGCAGCAGACAGAACTTTCAATGGACCCTCTTTTGCTGTATTATACACTGCAGTCTCCAACATACACTGCCTGCCTGACTAGCACAGATTTTATGCAGCTGGATTAGTCCTCAGAAGGACTGTTAGTTCAGATCGATATTATAGATATATGTTGTGGAATACCTATACTAACTCTAAACAAGCAAATCTCTCCCTGACTAGGTATGAGTGAACATTTCAATGTTGGTTCGGAAAAGTTCACCGAACAAATTTATATTCCCCAAATTTATTCGCCGAATGTTCGTCGAACATTTCCGAATCCCATAGGAGTCAATGGGGGGACCAAAAAAAATACTTATAAAACACCTAGAAACAGGACCAAAAGTTTCCAAAACACATCAAATTAGGTGTAGCCACCAGGGAAGTGCCATCAATTGACCCAAAGTACAAGTACTATAATTATTATTACTGTGACATGGACATTTTTTCAGTTGCGCTTTACATGTCAAATGTTTCACCAACTGGTACAACAGTAGAGAGGACCCTGCCTGCAAGGGCGCACTGTCACGGACGTGGTTGGTGGAACCTCTGTGCCACGGACCCCGGAGTGCCTGGAGGGGCGTGACTAAGCAAGCACCTGACTGTTCACTAGAGCCTCTGATGGTGAGGTTAGACTTGGCTCCCGATGAACGCCAGGTGCCACTCCAGGACAGACCAATGGACGCGCAGCAGCTGGACCCAGTAGAACAGACTAGATGGTGCAGCAGGCAGAGTCTGTATCAGAGTGCAGCAGGCAGAGTCTGTATCAGTGTGCAGCAGGCAGAGTCTGTATCAGGAGTGCAGCAGGCAGAGTCTGTATCAGGAGTGCAGCAGGCAGAGTCTGTGTCAGAGTGCAGCAGGCAGACTCTGCATCAGAGTGCAGCAGGCAGAGTCTGTATCAGGAGTGCAGCAGGCAGAGTCTGTATCAGAGTGCAGCAGGCAGAGTCTGTATCAGGAGTGCAGCAGGCAGAGTCTGTATCAGAGTGCAGCAGGCAGACTCTGCATCAGAGTGCAGCAGGCAGAGTCTGTATCAGGAGTGCAGCAGGCAGAGTCTGTATCATTGTGCAGCAGGCAGAGTCTGTATCAGGAGTGCAGCAGGCAGAGTCTGTATCAGAGTGCAGCAGGCTGAGTCTGTATCAGGAGTGCCGCAGGCAGAGTCTGTATCAGGAGTGCAGCAATTACTGGTACGCAACCTTACACAACTTAGACTGCAGAACAGGAAGGTTCCACTACAGCCAACCCAATAGATGGAGACCCAATCAGGATTCCCCACATTTAAAAACATTTGTGGCAGATGCCAACAAAGTGGCATCAATTTCACTACTGTAGAAATAGTGTAAATAAGACCCACACCTGTTCTAGTACAGCCAAGCCAGGAGATGGAGACCTAACCAGGAGTGTTAACATTGCCCTAAATTAGGGCCTAACACCACCGAAGTGGCATCAATTTCAGTAGCGTAGAACTAGTATAATGGGGATAAACACTTCTTCCACTACAGCCAACCCAGCAGATGAAGACCCAACTAGCAGTCTCCACATTTCCCAAAATTAGGGCCTAAAACCTGCAGCAGCAGCAGCTGCAAGAGCAGGCACAGAAGCCATATCACAGACTGCAATTTCAAGAGATCAATGCACACTCAAAACGACAACATCACCTAACTCTGTACAGTTTGCTATTGGGGTGCAAAAGTCCTTAGAGATCCATAACTTTTTCATCTTGATGAAAGCTAGGGACAGCCGGGTGCGCTTATCCTTCAAGACACTACCAGCAGCGCTGAAGACACGTTCAGAGAGAACGCTGGCTGCCGGGCATGATAAAACCTCCAAGGCATGAGAGGCAAGCTCAGGCCATTCATCCATTTTTGAAGACCAAAATGTAAAAGGGTCCAAATAGAAGGGTCCATGGTATTGATATTGAACTCTAGATACTCCTGCACCATCCTCTCCAGTCATTCACCACGTGTCAGACTTGTATACTGTTGTGCTGGTGCACGATCTGGTGCAAAAAATGTGTGAAAGGACTCCCAGAAATTGCTTCAGCCCCTTACTTTGCTGCTGCTGCTAATGTTTTGGCATTGACGAACTGACGTGCCGGAGGTTGAAAGACTACAGCTGCGATGCACACTGTGTGCCTGACTGTTATCATGGGAAAAACCTCTATTAAGGTTGCTTAAAAGCTTGTTTCGATACTCCAACATAAGCGGGACCCTTTCCAGGGTGGGAAGCATCTGGCAAAATTGACTCTTATAACATGGATCTAATAGAGTGGCAACCCAGTAGTCAGCATTATTTCGAATCTTAACTATATGGGGATCATGTTGCAGATAGTGCATCAAGAAGGCACTCATAAGTCGGGCTCTTCCAGGAGGTCCAAAGTCAGGCTGCATGCTTGTTTCCTCCATCCCCTCCTGCCAACCATGTTCAATCGAGAGGGGAAGATTATTCTCTTCATCCTCTGACAGCTGCTCGCCCATCACCTCTTCCTCCTCCATTAGTTCCTCGGCTCTTGCACCTTCACTAACAGTTTGTCTGGTATCACCAAACCCCCTCGATTGCTGTAATCCACCGTGACTTGGCATCCATCTGTGTGACGACAGTTTGGAAATTTGAGACATTGGTATCCCTTCCGCATTGTCCTCTTCTTCTGGGGCCACCACCTCCTGCCGCAGGTTATTCAAACTTTGCTCCAGCATGTATATGACTGGAATAGTGATGCTGATGGTGGCATCGTCAGTGCTAACCAGTTTAGTAGCCATTTCAAAACCGTGCAGAAGGGTGCAGAGTTCCTTAATCAGTTCCCACTCCGCAAACGTGATATGCCCCAAGTCCGTACGGTGTTGCCCCAAGCTATACGTCATGACATACTGCATCAAAGCTCGTTGCTGCTGGCACAGTCGCTGCAACTTTTGCAGAGTGGAATTCCACCGCGTCGGCACACTGCAGATCAACCTGGTAACTGGCACGGACAAAGACCTCTGTATCGATGCAAGTCGATGACATGAGGGGTGCGAATGGCGGAAGTGAGCACACAGCTTCCATACTTTGTGAAGCAGCTCATCCAGGCCAGGATAGTGGTGGAGAAATCGCTGTACCACCAGGTTGAGGACGTGAGCCATTGAAGGCACGTGTGCGAGCTTGCCTCGGCCTAGGGCCGCAAACAGGTTCGCACCATTATTGCACATGGTCTTCCCTGGCTCTAGGTTCAGCGTAGTCAGCCATTGCTCAAACTGAGCCTGGAGAGCTGCCCACAACTCTTCACCTGTATGACTGCAACTCGGAGGCATATTCATTTGAAGACTGTCCGATTAAGGTGAGCCCTGACTGGGCAGTATCGAGGTGGTATGTATTCGCTCCGCACCCTTGGAACACATGTCTCATTAAGGCAGAGGTTGAGTGCGCAGGTGGAGTCCCTAGAGGTGGTGGAGGATGCAGAAGCAGTGGAGGAAGTGGGAAATACAGAGGTTTCTTCTGCAAGCCTTGGGGATTCCAAGATTTGTGGAGCAGTCCCTTCCCCGCCTGCCCTCACAGCCACCAGAGTCACCCAGTGCCCAGTCAGCGTGATGTAACTCCCTTGGCCATGCTTACTCGTCCAGGTGTCTGTGGTGAAATGCACTTTGGCACACGTAGATTTAGACAAGGAATGGGTGATGTTGTCTGCGACATGCTGGTGTAGCGCAGGCACAGCTTTCTTAGAGAAGTAATGACGACTGGGCAACTGGTACTGGGGGACTGCAACGGCCATCAGTTTTTGGGAACCATCTGCATCTACCAGGCAGAAAGGCAGCATTTCCGTGGCCAAGAGATTGGAGATGGTGGAGTTCAACCTCTTAGCTTTGTCATGCGTAGGATGAAACAATCTTTTACGTTAGCACAACTGCGGGACCGAGGGCTGGCTAAGGTGCTGAGAGAGGGCGGAGTATGGTGAACCGGAAAAACTGGTGGAGCGTGAGTGAAGTGCAGATGTTACGGTGGATTGAGAAACATGCGGTGTGCTCGGTGAAACAAACACAGCAGTTATGTCCGCTTTTGTTACAGCTGACGGACTGTCCCTCAGCTTGACTGGAGCGGGTAAAGAACCGGAGTTTCTGCGATGGGAGACCTATGTGACAATACTTGGTATGGTAACAGAGGAGGAGGAAGAAGCAGCAGATGCGTTTGATAGGGCAGCTGATGGTTGTTCAGGTGCGCTGGTCCGCATTTCAGCGCGGTAAGATTCCCAGCTTAAAGAATGATGTTTGAGCCTGTGAACGCTCTTGCATGTAGTAGTCAAATTATTGCAGTTTTTCCCTCTACTGAGTTTTTTATCGCAAAGTTTGCAGATAACGTGAGTTGGCTTATCCTTTGCAGTGACAAAAAAGGCCCATGCTAGGCAATTCTTGCTGCCCCTACGAGCTGCAGACACGTGACCACTGCTGGCCACAGCCACGGTTTTGGCTAAGGATGCAGTGCTCCTCATGCTTGCATCACTCTGTGTCTGCGCCGTAGGGCGAAATGTAACCTCCTCGTCTTCCTCCTCCACCTCCTCAGATGAGCTACTTGGCTGCGTGACTCTGGGTTCACACCAAGTAGGATCTTCAACCTCGTCATCATCCAATGTGTTATCCCATTCCTCGCTCTCAGAGTGACCCCTCTCCTCTAGTTGCCCTGACAGCACAGTACAGTCCGCATGAGCCTCAGGTATCTGAGTCTCATCGGGATCACCTCCCTCCCCTGCGGTTATCATCTAGTGATGAGGGTCAGGAACCTGCTCGGACCCTACTTCGTCCTGCCCCAAATCCAAGCTAAAAAAAATTTGGGCTTCGGTGCAGATGCTTTTCTCCCCTTGACTATGTTACTGTTTGGAGTACACTTCTGATGCCCATGGTTTAGAATGGGTGAAGAGTTCTACAGACTCGCCCATCTGTTGTTCGCTACAGTCAGTTGGGCAGTTATCCAGTTGTGATGCACGGGGGAAACATGGGTAGTTGGGGTGCCACCTCTGTGGACTGTACTGCATGTGAAGTTTGGGTTGGAGGAAGAAGAGGAGAGGACACTGGAAGCAGAGCTTGCCATCCACGGGAGCACCTGCTCTTTCTGTGCCTTATCAACAAAGCATATCGCTGTGCAGCTGCCAAAGGGAGGGAGTGCAGTAGGCCATCCACTAACATAAGTTGTCAGTTGTCTTTGGATAGGACCTGTTTGTGTTGATTCATAGTGCTTTCACTAACATTACCACGTACCACACGTACACCTTGAACACAAATCCTATTCCACCTTCCACCACGCCCTCTCTTTTTCCCACTCATGTTGGTCAGATACAGTGGTAGGAGCACGCAATTAACTATTCCTGTGCAATAGCTCAGCACACACCTGAATTTCAGAGACACTAAATGACAAGGTAAGATATGGCCTGCCATATAACGTTACTAACAGACAAAAGAAATTTGTTATTGTGCATGAGACCAATAAAACCTACGAGATATTCTCCAAACAATTTCAAAATGAGATGTCCCCTGCTGTATTACTTTAGGAACAGAAGAAATTTTTTTTGAATGTGGATGAGGCCAGTATGACATAGAATATACCGTATGCTCCAAAATATTTCAAACTCAGATCTAGCCAGCTGTATCACTTTACTCATAGCAAAAAATATTTTTGGGTTACTCTGCATAAGCTCTGCGTCCAGCTGACTTTGACCGCCACTGACGTAGTATCTGGCTTATAGCACTGTATGACTTTTGGCATAGGAAAACATATTTGTTGGACTGGACCTAGTAAGAGAAGTTTTTTTCTTTACTGTGAAACCAGGACAAGTTCAACGCCACTACGCCAACGCCTTTTAGCAGACTGGATCAACTTTGCCACAGTAAAAAACCTTTGGTGGACTCTGCCTGCCAACCATAAATATATATAGGTTTGACTGTGTATAAAAGCTGAATTTGACTGCCACTGACGTAGTAGCTGGCTTATATCACTGTATGACTTTTGGCACAGGAAAAAAAATATTTTTTGGACTGGGTATAGCAAGAGAAAAAATGTATTTTTTTACTCTGAAACCACCTGAAGTTCAACTCCACTAAAATAGTATCTGACACTAAAAAAAACTTTAGGGCACACAGCTTTCAATATCACAATAGCAACAGAAAAAAAACAGATTTTGTGCTTTGCAATAAGAAGCTCTGCAGACTGTGCAGAGCACAATCCAACCCCACTAAATGAAGGTGCACTGCGCTTACTTGATCACATTAGCAAGTGCAAAAAAAGATTCAAGGTATACTGAGAAATGGAGCTCTTTACCAGCGGTGCACAGCACTATTGTATGGCATGGGCCCTCTGTTTCTGTCAGAATCTCAGTACTTGCACAAGAAAACGAAAAATGTGCTGCACCAGCGGTTGCAGAGGTACACAGGCCAGGAATTATCTATACTATCTGACACATGCACCAATCTATCTAGCTAATATCTCTCATTACACAGCAGAACACTGAGCTGCGTCTGTCTCTAGCAGTGACATGGATATAATGGCGCTGAGGGAACATGGCCGCTTTTTAGATTGAGAAGACATGTGATTTTTGCAGCCAGTTGCAGAAGCCCTTTTGTCTGGACAGTGTAGATGCTTCCGGCGCTATGATTGGCTGGCCGAGCTTTCCTCAGTTAAAGTTACCGTCCACAGGAAAAAAAAAAACAGTGCGCCGCTGATCTGACCTGTTCTAAGCTCTCCACAGCCCCCACACTCACCTGGAACATGTCACCGCTCATCATGTGTGACACCCCAGGGGTCTGGTTGTCACAGTGATAGAGATATTACGTCTGAGAGCAGGTGGGAGGTCCTTTGGTCAGGGATCCTGTGCATGCCACACCTCCTGCCCAGTCTTGGGAGGGGAAGGACTTCCCCTATATAAACCTGGGGCTGAGGCAGAGTAGAAGGTTCTGAGAGGAGAAGACAGGGAGCAGAGCTGCTCTATGGGCTCTGCTCCACAGGCAGGCCCTGTCCAGGGGCCTGAGCCTGGAGTCCAGGAAGAGTAGAGACAAGAGCAGCATAGGAAGCAGCAGAGTCACAAGGAGTCAGGGGCTGGCAGCTAAAGAGCTCGCCCTGACTAAGAAGATTCTTTACCGGACCCGGAGTCCGAGGCTGTGGGGACTAACTTCTACCCAGCAGCAGAATCCGTCAGGCAGGGGATTTCAGGTCCCCTGGCCCAGAAGCCCGAAGGCCCGGTCACACGCGTGGGACCAGCACCGCCATCGTGGAGCGGAAGCCATTAGAAGGCCCCGAGTCACCGGCCATACGGGTGAGCACCACACGGTACACTCAGGGACGTGGGCTACTTACATCAGCTTCTAGCAAGGTAGCCAGAAGAGTACAGTCAGCTTGGGAGGCCTACAACTACGCCTGGCCAGGGGAGATCCCATCTGCTCAAGGACTGACCAGGCCCCGTTCGCTAGCAAGTACTCCGGGAGGGTCTATCGTTGTTACCAGTAAAGACCCTGAACGCTACCATACCGTCTCTGAGTGGTTCCTGCTACCCCCATCATCCACGTCGGCTGCCCTGAGGCCATACCCCTCCCGTTGGGGGTTATACTATCACGCTGCACCATCCTTCCACCGGCCTCAGCGGTCTGCCCTGCAGCAGCAGCCCCCTGGCTGCATTCAACGGGTGGCGTAGTCATCAACCATTTTCTACCGCTAACAGACTGCCGTCCAGTTTGACTCCCTGGGCACGGACCGGGTCACCGCCACGAGACTACAACCCTAAACAGATCCGGCTCCGGGTAAGCTCCCGCGTGCGCAACGCAGCGCGACACAGGCCCAGGGGCGCGTCAACTTTGGCGTAGTCGGCAGGATCACGTGCCCGCAACCACCGGGTACTGCGTGCCTGAAAAGCAAAGACTGTTCAAACTTACCAGTGGTGAAGATTCCCGCCATCGGTGAAAGATTCCCGCCATCCGGCGCCATCTTCAGCCTTCTTCCCGCCATCGGTGAAGTTTCCCGCCATCCGGCGCCATCTTCAGCCTTCTTCCCGCCATCCGTGGAGTTTTCCCGCCATTGGACGCCATCTTGAGGACGCCGCGCGGGAAGAAGAGGGGCGTGGACTCCGAAAGCGCGCGAGAACGGAAGCCCCGCCTCACGTCCGGACGTTGCGTAAGGTCCTGGAAGGAGCCCAGCAGACGCCGACGTCACAGGAGCGCGACGCCAGGTCCTCTACCCCGACGATTGACTGCGGAGCCGCGGCCTACGGAAGAGGATCTCCGGAAGGTAGGCCACGGTCCACTAGGGGGGAGGAGGACACCAGGAACGGACAGCAAGATGGCGGACCGGCAGCAGACTAAGCTGCCCAGCATCGGCAGTGCCCCAGTCGTCGCCGGCCCCGACCAGCGCCGGGAGAAGACGCGTGACGCAGGAGCGGTCGCGGGAGCAGGTAAGAGGAGTCTCCCTGTCCCGGACGCTGCCAGCGTCAGCCTGCTCCCGGGCCCCCTGGTGGAGCCGCCGATTCCGGGCGCTGCAGACACCGACCTGCTCCAGCCCCCGCAACAAGCCCTGCGGCCAAGCCCTCCAGCCCTGGGCACTACCACCACCAGCCCGCGCCCAGGCCCAAAGTTGCACCCTCTGACCCCGGGCGTCATCAACGGCGACCGTCTCCACGCCTGGTCGCAAGGCCTGAACTCCCCAGGTGCAAAAGGACTGTACGCCCTCCACGTTAACCAAGGAGGAGCTGCAGTACTACCAATACGAGGAAATCCAAGAGGACCCGGACGGGTCTGAAGCCTACACACAAGAAGGAGCAGGAGGATGCCGTTACTGAAGTACGGTAAAGTGGAACTGTACATAGTTACCCATAGGGGTACTTGTGTTGCTAATTAAAATATGGTCCCCGTTGGGACAAGTGTGAACTGTTCCCGTGTGTCCCCTATCCTTAACCAGGCTGAGGACTGTGAGCAGCCATCCCATCTCCCCACAGGCTGAGGACTGTGAGCAGCCAATCCTTATCCCCACTGGCCGAGGACTGAGAGCGGCCATATCTTGTAAATATTATGTGTTTCCAGTTATTTATAGGAGTCCTTGGTGGATTTACCGGGAATCCTTTGTACAGTTAGTGGAGCGTAACCCAGGATGGACTAAAAGACTGTTAAGGACTCGGGGTAGGACAGACCCCTACCTGGTTACGTCTCCCTGTTTTGGTGAAATGGACACCTTGCTCTTCAAAGACTGCACCCGGTTGCGGACATCCGTGACCATCTTATTGTGTTTCCTTATTGTATTTTATTGTTCTTTGATATACCTTGTTATATTTTTCTAAAAAGTGTCCCGGAGTACTAAATTTCACTAGGGGGGAGTGTGACACCCCAGGGGTCTGGTTGTCACAGTGATAGAGATATTACGTCTGAGAGCAGGTGGGAGGTCCTTTGGTCAGGGATCCTGTGCATGCCACACCTCCTGCCCAGTCTTGGGAGGGGAAGGACTTCCCCTATATAAACCTGGGGCTGAGGCAGAGTAGAAGGTTCTGAGAGGAGAAGACAGGGAGCAGAGCTGCTCTATGGGCTCTGCTCCACAGGCAGGCCCTGTCCAGGGGCCTGAGCCTGGAGTCCAGGAAGAGTAGAGACAAGAGCAGCATAGGAAGCAGCAGAGTCACAAGGAGTCAGGGGCTGGCAGCTAAAGAGCTCGCCCTGACTAAGAAGATTCTTTACCGGACCCGGAGTCCGAGGCTGTGGGGACTAACTTCTACCCAGCAGCAGAATCCGTCAGGCAGGGGATTTCAGGTCCCCTGGCCCAGAAGCCCGAAGGCCCGGTCACACGCGTGGGACCAGCACCGCCATCGTGGAGCGGAAGCCATTAGAAGGCCCCGAGTCACCGGCCATACGGGTGAGCACCACACGGTACACTCAGGGACGTGGGCTACTTACATCAGCTTCTAGCAAGGTAGCCAGAAGAGTACAGTCAGCTTGGGAGGCCTACAACTACGCCTGGCCAGGGGAGATCCCATCTGCTCAAGGACTGACCAGGCCCCGTTCGCTAGCAAGTACTCCGGGAGGGTCTATCGTTGTTACCAGTAAAGACCCTGAACGCTACCATACCGTCTCTGAGTGGTTCCTGCTACCCCCATCATCCACGTCGGCTGCCCTGAGGCCATACCCCTCCCGTTGGGGGTTATACTATCACGCTGCACCATCCTTCCACCGGCCTCAGCGGTCTGCCCTGCAGCAGCAGCCCCCTGGCTGCATTCAACGGGTGGCGTAGTCATCAACCATTTTCTACCGCTAACAGACTGCCGTCCAGTTTGACTCCCTGGGCACGGACCGGGTCACCGCCACGAGACTACAACCCTAAACAGATCCGGCTCCGGGTAAGCTCCCGCGTGCGCAACGCAGCGCGACACAGGCCCAGGGGCGCGTCACATGCACTTGCTCTATGGAACAAAACTGGTCAAAATGCCGTGGTTGCCCTGTATTCGCGGTTCCGCGCAAATTCGTCGAACTTTTCAGATTTTAAGAAAATTTGCTTGCCTTTGCGATCATGAATCCGAATGTGCCATTTTTGTGCCTAATTTGAAACTTTCGAACATTCACCGAACAAATTCACTCAACACTATCCCTGACGCAGCAGCACCTCTCCCTACTCTGCTTGATTCCGGGGTAAACTGTGATGAGCATGGCGGTGCCCGGTCTTATATACACCAGATGATGCTGTGCAGCCAGCCAATCACTGTAATGCCCACAACCAACATGGCTACTGCATTACAGTGCGTGGCAGGCAATCCTTGCATGTTCATTGGCTCTCTTAATGGCGCCAAGCATGCAAGGATGAGACCCGAGCTCCCGCCCCAGCAATCCGGAAATACTCGTCGAACGCCGAGCATCTCGAGCAGTGAGATGCTCGGGCGAGTACCGAGCAGTGGCGAGCACATTCGCTCATCACTAATCATTATCTAATTGTAGAAGACATCGTATTTTCAAATTCAGCTTTTGTAAATGTTGTTATGTTTGCATTAAGAATATGTTGAAATTTCATTGAATACTTTCTTCCCTCTTCCTGTGAAATGTTCCCCGTGCCATTCGCTGCAGCACAACCCCAAAGCATGATTGATCCAACTCCATGCTTAATGGTTGGCGAGATACTCTTTTTCTGAACTTCTGTGCCCTTTTTTCTCCACATATACCTTTTATCATTGCAGCCAAAGAGTTAAATTTTAACCTCTTCGGTACACAGGACTTGTTTCCAAAATGCCTCAGACTTATTTAGATGTTCTTTTGTATACTTATGATGCTGAATTTTTTGGTGAGAACACGGGAGATGTTTTCTTCTGATGACTCTTCCATGAAGGCCATATTTGTGCAAGTGTCTCTGAACAGTAGAACAATGTACCACAACTCCAGAATCTGCTAAATCTTTATGAAGGTCTTTTGCAGTCAAACGGGTGTTCTGATTTGCTTTTCTAGCAATCTTAAGAGAAGCTCTCACTGAAATTTTGCTTGGTCTTCCAGACCTTATCTTGACCTCTACTGTTCCTGCTAACTGCCATTATTTAATTACTAGTGATGAGTGCGCATGCTCGTCACAGCTTGGTACTCACCCGAGCATCTCACTGTTTGAGATACTCGGCGCTCCTCGAGTATTTCCGGAATGCTCAGGCGGGAGCTCGGGTCACCTCCCCACATGTTTGGCGCTCTTTAGAGAGCCAATGAACATGCAGGGATTGCCTGCCACTCACTGTAATGCCGTAGCCATGTTGGTTGTGGCATTACAGTGATTGGCTGGCTGCATAGCATCATAAGGTCTATGTAAGACTTGGTGACCCTATGCTCATCAAAGTCTATCCTGGAAACAGGCAGTGCAGGGAGAGGTGCTGCTGAGTGAGGGATAGAATTGGTGGTTATTTGAGGGTTTGTGCCCACGATGAAGAAATGAAGCAGAAAATTTCTGCAGCGTTTCTGCATGTTCTTGGCAGTAAAAACGCTTGCGGATTTTACACGCGTTTTTAACGTGTTTTTGCAGCATTTTTACATGCGGATTTGACTTGCATTTTTCAAATGCATTGGGACCTCAAATCCGCATGCAGAAATGCACAAATAATGGACATGCTGCGGATTTTTCCGCAAGGAAAATCCGCTGCGGAAAATTCCGCAGCATGGGCACAGAGCATGCAGATTTTCATTGGGGATCATGGGGCACGGATTACCAAGCGTTTTGCAAGCGTTTACGCTGCGTAAGTTCCGCAGCAAAAACGCTTGAAAAATGCATAGTGGGCACACAGCCTTAGTGAGGTATTCCAGAGCTATATATACATACAAACTAACAGTCTTTCTGAGGACTAATCCAGCTGCTTATATTACTGGTGTATACAGCACAATAGGGTCCATTGCATGTTCTGTGCATGTTCTGTCTGCTGCTGCTATTACAGATATCCATAGCCCTACATATCAGTGCTATGTTTTTGCTCTTAATCTTGATTATTTGCTTAAAAAGCAATACAGTATTCCATTTTTTTCTGCTCCATTTGCTTGTTAGCAGAATGCAGGCAGATTTTTTTTATTTTATTCACATTGCTGTATTATGTAAGCAGAGAAAATTTTCCATCATCACACATTGATCCCATATTACTACGGTAATAATACAGACATTTGTGGAACGTGCAAAATATTACACTCCATTTAAAGTCATCCATCTGTGTTTTTTTTTAAACTACTCACACTTGGTCACTGACCAATACTATACTACGAGCCTAAAACCGTGGTCATAAACACGTTATCGCATATTACTACTGCGGTAATAATACAAGCAGTTTGTGGAGCGTGCCAAATATTCTACTTCATTTAAAGTCAGCCATCTGTGTTTTGTTGAACCTATTCACACTTTGTCGCTGACCAATACCATACTATAAGGCCACAGCCTAAAACTGTGGTCGTCACACGTGATCACATATTACTGGGGTAATAATAAAGACAATTTGTAGAGCGTGCCAAATATTCCACTCCATTAAAGTCAGTGTGACTGGCGTCCTATGCAAGCCCCATCTGTGTGCAATTGTAGTACTACTCAGCCCCTCACATATCTGCCAATTTATGGAGGGGGTGGCTGTCGCATCAGTATTCTGCACCTGTGCTTGCCCCTGCCTTTATCATGAGGGTCTGCTGCATCTTGCTTGTGTATTGGTAATCTGACCTGGTGTTGGTGGGGCCTGCTTCTTTTCTGTGATGTTTTTTTTGCATTTCATCTGTGTTTTGTTGAGCCTATTCACACTTGGTCGCTGACCAATACTATACTACAAGGCCATAGCCTATAACCATGGTCGACACACGTGATCGCATATTACTGCGGTAATAATACAGACATTGTGTGGAGCGTGCCAAATATTACACTCCATTTAAAATGGTAAAGACGCGTGGCAAGGGACGGGGAAGTGGACGTGATGGTGATGGTGCACGCAGAGGTCGAGGCCATAGGCAAGATGAAACTATACCTGTTGAGGGAGCACAACAAACACCAACATTATGACAAACTACCTTCCTGTCCCAATTGAAGCCAGAGCAGTGTGAAAAAGTTGTTGGTTGGATAGAAGATAATGCTTCCAGTCACTTTGCCACCACCACCACCCTGTCTTCCACACGGTCAAGTCTCAGTAGCCGTGAGTCTGGACCATATATTCCTCAACCTCATCCTCCTTCCTCCCACCATGCTGAGTGCCCATAGACAACTGATCCCACACTTGGACACTCCGAAGAGCTGTTCACTTTTCCATTTTTAGATTCGGGCCTCTCGACCAGCCAGCTTCAAGCGGGGAAAGAGGAGATCGCATTTAGCGATACCCAAATATTTGAGCAGCCATGGTCACACAAAGACGATGGTGGGAAACTGTCACAAGAGGTGGCTGATGATGATGATAAGACACAAATGCCACAAAGTAGGGAATAGGCCAAGGATGCGTACGAAGACGAGGTGGTGAACGATGAAGTCACTAACCCAACCTGGCAAAGTGACATGCAGAGCAAGGACAGCAGCACACAGGGCTAGGGAGGTGTAGCATCGCAACAGGCAGGAACAAGCAGTGTGGTTGGCACAGACACAAAATGGGCAACTGATCCCCGAAACACCAACACAACGGAAGTTGCTGGTCCAACTGTTAGATCTTCCCGAGTCTGGCTCTCTATTAAGGACTGTCCAGATAACCCCAAAAAGGCCATTTACAACATCTGCGAGGCCAGCATCAGCAGGGGCAGTCAAACTACCAGCCTGACCACCATCAGCATGCTCAGGCACATGACAGCAAAGCACCGGACTAGGTGGGCCAAACCCCAGGGTCCAGAGACAGTGTCTGCGGGTGACACCACTGCCTGTTCCTTTGTTGTGTGTGCACGCCAATCTTCTGTCCATGGCTCAGGCGAAGATGCCTCCCGTCCTGCACCTGTCGTTGCACACTTGCAACCATCAACGTCACTGTCCATGTCCTTGTCCTAGCGCAGCGTTTAGTTGTCCCTACCCTGTCCTTTGAAGCGCAAATACGCAGCCAACGCCCCATAGGCCACACTACTAAACTCACACATTTATCGAATGCTTTGTCTTGAAATGTTGCCTTTTAGGTTGGTGGAGACGGAATATTTCCGCAACCTGATGGCGGCGGCCATCCCTTGGTACTCAGTCTCCAACCGCCACTATGTCTCCCGGTGTACCGTCCCTGCATTACACAAGCACGTGTCCCAGAACATTAGCCGTGCCTTCAACAACACAGTTACTGGAAAGGTCCACCTAACCAAGGACATGTGGACAAGTGCTTGTGGCCAGGGACAGTACATCTTACTGATGGCACACTGGGTTAATATAGTGGAAGCCGGGACCCAGTCAGACCCTGGGACAGAACACGTCCTCCCGACGCCGAGGAATGCATGTCCTGGGTCAAACCGGGTTGCTCCCACATTCTACAGCTCCTGCACCTCCTCCTCCTCAGCCTCCTTCTCCAAAATGACCACATCAGTTGCAAGCTGGAAGCACTGCGGCACTGCCTCGGCCAAGCGGCAAAAGGCACTGCTGAAGCTAATATGCTTAGGGAACAAACCGCACACCTCTGAAGAGTTGTTGACAGCTGTAACAGAGCAGGTGATCTATGGCCGACATCGCTGAACCTACAGCCAGGCATGGTTGTGTGTGACAATGGCCGGAACCTGTTGGCGGCTCTGAAGCTAGGCAACGTCACACACATAGCATGCCTGGCCCATGTGCTAAGCCTAGTGGTTCAGCGGTTTCTCAAAACCTACCTGAATCTGCCTAATACAAACGCATGGGCCATGCACACGGTGAACAAGTCTGTAAGACAATGTTCACACCACAAAAAGACTGAAAAACACAAGGAAACAGTAAAACAAACGTATAAAAATACTCTGTTGTAAAAAAATTAACAGTAAACAGCAAGTGCTAGTAAAAAGGTGATAAAAAACAGGGTATTTGGTTGACAGTTTTTTTGCAAAAAATGTATTCTAAGCTTCTCTGATGTGGGCTACCTTGACGTTGGTAGAGTGGCTTAGTATACATTTTTTGCAAAAAACGTGTCAACCAAATACCCTGTTTTTTATCACCTTTTTATTAGCACTTCCTGTTTACTGTTGCATTTTTACAACAGAGTAGTTTTATACGTTTGTTTTGCTGTGATCTTGTATTTTTCTGAATCTGCCTAAGCTGCTTGTCAAAGTATGCCGTGTGTGTGCCCTACAGCTTCCGCTGCCCTTGTCGTACTTCAGCAGCGTTTTCAGCTTCCAGTTCACCGACTGGTGTGCGATGTCACCACTAGTGTTGAGCCACCCCCGTAGTGTTCGAGTTCGGTTCAGTTCGTCGAACACCCGTGTGTTCGCCGAACTGTTCGTCGAACTGTTCGTCGAACACCTTCGAACACCGTTAAAACCAATGGCAGGCAAACAAAAACACATAGAAACACATAGAAAACACCTTCAAAGGTGTCCAAAAGCTGACAAACTGCTCAGAAGACACAACTAACACATGGAAAAGTGACAAGTACATATAGTCATGCGAAAATAAAAGAGGTGGAGGAGTAAAAGGAGGGGGAGACACAGATATAGGCATGTCATGCCCTTCTAAAATCCAAAAAGTGAGAAGCCGACACGGCCAGTCCGCTCCTGCCCGTGCCACCTCCGTGTCGCCGGGTTTGTGCCAGAGCCGCGGTGAACCCTGATGGCCAGCCCCCCTCTCCCAATACTTGTGCCTGTCCGCTGGTGGGTCGAGCGAGCCCCCCTGTGGTGGAGGCAGCTCTAAGCTTTTTAATTTAAATTGTCTCTTTAATTTGAATGAATACACTTTAAATCCATTTACAAGGATCTATTGGAGGGCAAGTCTCATGCCAGCAGCCGCGTAATTCCAGCTCCAGTAGCGTCCACTAAAGCTGCTGCAGTTAGAAAGCTTTTATAAGGATCGAGCTTGGCTGTCCACCGCAAGGCATCCTACTGCCAGTCCCAGCCCCTATGCCTTGGGGTGCCTCCTGATGCTCTTCACTGAGTATCCCATGGTCCCGAAGCATTTCCTTTGAAAAAATTAAGTGTCTAAACTACAGGTGGTGTAGCTTGCTTAACAGCCGGGATAATCCGCTGACTAGCAGACACTGCTACTAGGCACAAAGTATTTCCTGGGCTAGATGCAGTTAAAAATTTGTAATTAGATACTCTCGTTGGATGCTGAGAAAGCATTCCATAGAGTCTCCTGGCACGCCATATATGATTCTCTTAAAAAGCTTGGGGTAGGGGTCTAGGGGACCCTTTTATAGCCAAAATCACGGCCCTGTATCGCAATACGTCACCTAGGCTGAAGATAAATGGAACTGTAGCACCCTGAGGGCTCGGTTGCTACAGACGTATTGCACCTCACCAAGAGGTGTGATATCTCACTCTCAGGTAAGGATGGAGTGTGGATCAGGACCCGACACCTGCATGCATTACACCACATTGCCGTGGGGCAGGGCGACCAATATGCCCCTGAGATGGGCACGACAGTCCCTGTCCCTGGCTGGAGTGGGGGGAGGGAACACTGAGGAAGGGGAACCCTGTAGTGCAGGAGCAGGGAGGAAGCAGTTCCTGGGTGCATTGAGAAGGGAGTATAAAAGGTGGGCACCATCTTAGTTCAGTGCAGAGAAGTCTGAGCAGAAGTGGCAGGGAGCAGGGGCTCTGCATGAGCTCTGCTCCGGAGGCGGGCCTAGTAACAGAGGCCCAGGCCTGGAAGAGGGAGAAGGAAGGAAGAGGAGCGGAGAAGGCTCCAGGAACGAGGAATGAAGGGATCCCAGGGGTGCGGACGGGCGAGTCGCCACCGCACGCCCGAATCCACCTGCGTGGAGGGGTCAGGCCAAAGGGGGAGACCGGTCCCCGAACTAGTGGAGGCAGGAAACGACCCTCAGCTAGAAACCGGAGGCTCTGACATTTTATGTGGCGCAGCCCCTCGCTACACCCGCTAGGAAGGCACCACATAGGGTCAGGGAAACTGGCGCCAAGTTTACCAAGAGGAGGCCCGAGGCAGCCGGACAGAAGTGTTGGTAAGAAAGGCCAGACAAAGGACACACAAAGGGGGTCCTGTGAAGTGCTCCAAAGTTATCTGGGAGTTGTCTGAGCCCCTCACCTGGTGAGCACAGTACGACGTGGGCAGGATAATAAGAACTGTGAGTAAAGGCCCTGGACTGCATCACTGACTCCGTGTCGTTACTGCTGCTGCCCTGCACCATCACCCCCATCCTCCGCATACACTGCCCTGAGGCTATACTCCTCCCGTGGGGAGTTATGCTACGCTCTGCTGCACCCACAACACCAGCCTCAGCGGTCTGCCCTGTAGCGGCGGTTCACTCTGACCGCAATCCACGGGTGGCGTAGTCGGACATTTAATCATCAAAACCACATAAATAGTTCCGCCACTGGTTTGACCGCCCTGAGCCACGGAACCGGGTCGCCGCCACGAAGACTACAACCACCAGCATCCACCAAAAAGGGTCCGGCTCCGGGTGTCCCAAGGCCCAGGGGGTGCGTCAGAACATTTTCATCACCTTTCACAATCACCAATGGGACAAGGCAGGGATGTCCTCTGTCCCCTCTCTTATACATCCTAGTGACGGAGCACCTGCTCTCATCAATTCGCCATAACCCCAATATTAGGTGGATTGAGGTGGGAGGCACCGAGTACAAGTGCTCTCTATTTGCTGATGATGTTCTAGTATATATCACTCAATCACATATATCCATCCATGCTGTTATGGCTGAAATAGATCACTTTGTTACATGGTAAAATTTTAAAATCAATGCAGCGAAGTCTGAGGCCCTCGATGTCTCCCTCCCCAAATCCATATAGGATTCCATCCAGTCCAACTTTCCCTTTGCCTGGCCCTCACAGGGTATCAAATACTTAGGAATTCCTATTCATAGAGACCTCTCCCATCTATGTTATCTTAATTTTGGTCCCTTTATTGAACAATTCCATACAGACCACGGTTGGCAAGTTAGAACTGTAAGATTCACTACGTGAACCGCTGGTGTTTTGTGGAAAAGCACATGTACACCGCGTTCCAAATTATTATGATTCACAGTACACACGTATGCGTGCTGATAAGGGCAAATTGAGGACTCTTTCCTACAGGCAATTACGTCAGGTTGAAAGAACAGCGGCAAAAAAGCCTTGTCATAGCAGCAGACAAGTTTTTGAAGCTGCTTGTGCCTCCAACGTCCCCCGAACAACAAGATGCAGGGTCCTTCAGAGGTTTGCAGCTGTGCATACGCCATCCTGTCGACCTCCTCTATCCACTTCACACAAGCAGAAACGGCTCCAGTGGGCCAAACATTACATGAAGACTGATTTCAAAACTGTTTTGTTCACGGATGAGTGCCGTGCAGCGCTCGATGGTCCAGATGGATGGAGTGGAGGATGGCTGGTTGATGGACACCCCATGCAAACACGGCTACAGCGCCAACAAGGAGGAGGTGGAGTAATGTTTTGGGCTGGAATCATGGGGAGAGAGATTGTCGGCCCCTTTAGGATCCCTGAAGGCGCTAAAGATGAACTCCATAATGTATGTGGATTTTCTCAAACAGCACTTCCTGCCATGGTTCAAGAAGAAGAACCTTGTATTTCACAGCAAGATCATTTTTCTGCATGATAATGCACCATCTCATGCTGCACATAAAACATCTGCATCTCTGGCTGATATGGGCATAAAAGGGGACAAACTTATGGTGTGACCCCCATGCTCCCCTGACCTCTACCCCATTCAGAACCTTTGGAGCATCATTAAAAGGAGTGTCTATGATGGCGGGAGGCAGTTCACATCTAAGCAACAGCTCTGGGAGGGTATTCTGTCCTCATGCAAAACAATTGAAGTAGAAACCATCCAAAACCTGACAAATTCAATGGACGAGAGAGTTCAGAAGCTCCTTTCGAACAAGGGGTCCTATGTGAAAATGTAACATCACCTAGAATAAAGTTTTGAGTTGAAAACTGTTTGATTTCAGTTTCTAACAACCTGCTAATGCTTATAATTTCAAAAATGACCATTTTTTTGGTCTTTATTAAAATGAAAAGGTTGATCGAAAAGTTTGGGGGATCTAAGAGTGTGGCAACCCAGTAGTCATGATTACTTCGAATTCTGACAATATGAGGGTCATGCTGCAGGTAGTGCAGCAAGAAGGCACTTATGTGTCTTGCGCATCTCGGAGCCCCAAATTATTTTCCAGTCAAGATACAGATAAACATGATTAGTAATTTGAAAGCTTAAAACGTTTGGTAGGGTGATTTTAACCAATCATCAAGCTTTTACTCTCCCCAGGATGACACAGGGGTAGAAAAGTCGTTTCGGATCCATGATTTGTTCATCTTTATGAACGTGAGTCTGTCTACATTATCAGTGGAGAGCCGCGTGCGCTTATCTGTCAGCACACCACCAGCAGCGCTGAACACACGTTCAGACAGAACGCTGGCTGCGGGGCATGACAAGATCTCCAAGGCGTAAGTGGCTAGCTCCGGCCATTTATCCAGATTGGAAGCCCAAAAAGAGCAAGGGACCAGTGACACAGTCGTGGCTTCAATGTTTACTTGGAGATACTCCTGTACCATCGTCTCTAGGCGTTGACTATGTGTCAGACTTCTTGTCTCCTGTGGCCTTGCAAAGGATGGGCTAAAAAAGTGGTGAAATGATTCCGCAAAATTGATGTTACCAGCAGATACTTTGGTTCTGTTACGGTTTGAGTGCTGAACACTTGACGGTCCCACGGTTGGCAAGTTGGAACTGTGAGATTCACTACGTGCACCACTGGTATTTTGTGGAAAAGCACATGTAAGATTCTGCAACAGTCTCTGCTGATACTCCTGCATGCGTGCATCCCTTTCTATGGCAGGAATAATTTCTGCAAATTTACTTTTGTACCGGGGATCTAACAGTGTGGCAACCCAGTAGTCAGGATTATTTCTAATTCTCACAATTCGAGGGTCATGTTGCAGGTAGTGCAGCAAGAAGGCACTCATGTGTGTTGCGCATCCAGGAGCACCAAGTCCCTGTTGTGTTGGTGGCGAGGTAACAATCATGCTTTCTTCCTCTGTCCTCTCCCCCCAACCTCGCACAACAGAAATGTGATCAAGGTCTCCCTCATCTGATGAGTCTTCCATCAGTTCGTCCTCCACTTCTTCCTGGGCTCCTGCACCTTCCTCACTAGTTTGGCTGCTACCATGCGCCCTGGTAAAACCATCTCCCCCACCCTCACATGCCTGCCGCCTTGGTGCTGCCGACCTTCTGGACCTTGCAGATGTTAGCCCTTCCGCATACAACTCCTCCTCCTCTACTTCCTGCACCTCCTCTTGTGCCACCACCTGACTCCAAATTCTGTTTAACATGTGCTCCAGCATGTAAATCACCGGAATAGTCATGCTGATAATGGCATCGTCAGCACTAAACATCTTCGTCGCCATTTCAAAACTGTGCAGAAGGGTGCATAGGTCCCTGATCTGAGACCACTCCTCCAGCGTGATTTGCCCCACCTCTGAATCTCGTTGGCCCAGGCTATACGTCAGAACGTATTGCACCAGGGCTTGTCGGTGCTGCCACAGTCGCTGCAACATGTGCAGAGTTGAATTCCACCGGGTAGGCACATCGCATTTTAGCCGGTGAAGTGGCAGGCCCAACGACTTCTGTAGAGATGTAAGTCGCTGAGCTGCGGGATGCGAACGGCGGAAGTGAGCACACAGCGACCGTGCCCTCTGCAGAAGGCCATCTAGTCTGGGATAGTGGGCTAAAAATTGCTGGACAACCAGGTTCAACACGTGAGCCATACAAGGCACGTGTGTGACATTGCCCCGGCGAAGGGCCGCACCCAGGTTTGCAGCATTGTCGCACACGGCCTTCCCTGGTTTCAGGTCCAGTGGAGACAACCATTCATGAAATTGGTTCTCCAGAGCTGACCACAACTCCTCAGCTGTGTGACTCACATTTCCCAGACATTTCAATGTAAAAACCGCCTGATGACGTTGAGCCCTACTGCCAGCATAGTAAGGAGGTGTGCATGATCCCTTCTGCGCAGTTAGAAAGCTTGTGGCATGACCAGACAGGCTTTGGGTGCAGGTGGAAGACCGAGAGGAGGTTGAGGAGGCAGAAGCAGTGGAGGAACTTTGACATAAAGAGGATTGACGCACAACTCGTGGGGACGGCAAGACTTGGACAGCAGCCCCTTGTCCTGCTGTCACCATAGTTACCCAGTGCCCAGTCAGCGACATGTAACGCCCCTGTCCATGCCTACTCGTCCAAGTGTCTGTGGTGAAATGCACCCTGTCACACACAGAGTTTCTCAAAGAAGCGGTGATGTTGTGTGCGACATGCTGGTGGAGCGCAGGCACACCTTTCTTTGAGAAGTAGTGCCGACTGGGCATCTGGTACTGGGGCACTGCGACGGACATAAGGTCTCGAAAATCCTCTGTGTCCACCAGGCGGAAAGGCAGCATTTCTGTAGCCAAGAGCTTGCAGATGGTGAAATTCAACCTCTTAGCTTTCTCATGGCTAGGAGGAAATGGTCTTTTACTTGTCCACATCTGAGGGACCGAGGGCTGGCTATTGTGCTTAGACGGGGTTGATAAGGGTGTCCCCGGCAAACTGCCGGTCTGTGAGGAAGATGCAGGCGGACATGTTAGGTTGCCTTCATCCAAAGGTGGTGCTATCGATGTCGGACAGCGCTCAACACCAGCTGGTGTTACCACCTCCAAAGAAAATGATGACCTGCCAATCACGCTGGCTGTTGCGGGTAAAGAGGTGGCAGGTCTGCGCCCCAAAACAGGTGTGACAGCTGTCCCCCCAGTCACAGAGGATGAAGAGGCCGCGGATGCACAAGATATGGCAGACGGTGGTTGGCCCGGCCGGCTAGGCCGCATTGTAGCACACTGAGCTTCCCACTGCAACTTATGCTTCATGTCCATGTGCCGGTTCATGCATGAAGTACTCAAACTATGTATTTTTTGGCCTCTACTTAGCTTTTGCTGACAAATGTTACAGATAACACGAGTTGGGTCATCTTTATCGATCTGAAAAAATGCCCAGGCTATGCACCCATGCGACCTGAAGAGCCACCACGACTTGTGGTGAGAGGCAGAGTTGTGTTTGAGGATGCAGTTGTTGACGTGCTTCCAGTACTACGTCTCTGTCCAGGAAGGCGCAACCTGACCTCGTCGTCACTAGCATCTTCCTCCACCTCCTCTGCTGACCTCATCTCTTGGCTGACTGTGGGTTGACAGTAAGTGGGATCTCCGACCTCATCATCATCACCCTGTGCGTTATCACACCCGTCGTCCTCAGAGCCAACCTGTTCCTGCCCTGACAAAAAACTAAAGTTGTCGCTCCAATCAGGTATTTGAGTCTTATCATCGTCTTCCTCATTGTCTCCACCAACAGGAGTTACAGTTTGGGAATGAGGGTCTACATTATGGTCAGAACCTTCTGCGTCTGGTCCTGGATCCGACTCATAAAGATTCTGGGCATCAGTGCAGATCATTTCCTCGTCTGGATTCACAGAAGCGCTGGAGTCGACCTCTGATTCCCAGGCTATAGTATGAGTAAACAGCTCTGCAGGCTCAACCATCTGTTCTACCTCATACTCAGACGGGCAGCTGGAGATTTGGGAGCTGTGAGGAAGCAAGTGCGATTTGGGTGACACCTTTGAGGACTGGAGTATTTGTGATGTTGAAGTTGATGTGGAGGAGAGCCCACTTAAAGGAGCACTTGATATCCGTTGAAGCACCTGCTGTTTTTGTGCCTCATCTGGAATTTGTAGCGATTGGCGTGGCCGTAAGAAAGGGATCTTATCACATTGTCCGCTAAAAGAAGTAGACATTTTAGTTTGGCTGGAAGATGGTCTTTCTTCTGCAGATGTTACAGTTGCTTTAACACCTACCCCACGGACACAACCTTTTTTCCCCTTCCCAACACGCCTATTCCCCTTTCCACCAGCAGCAGGCCTTTTTCCACTCATTTTGGTGGTTAACTAATTCACAACTCTGGAGTTGTTTGCACAAAAAAACAATGGATGGTAACCGAGCAGAGCTGAGTGGCCAAACTGTGGTATTAGGCCAAAACTATTGGCTGGGTTAGATGCAGAAAAAAATTATTTTGAATTTGCAACCTGATGGAGGTCAGTATAGATGGACTAATAGAAAAAGTCCGACACACTACTAGAAGGCCAAATATTTTTTCAGAGGTAGATGCAGAAAAAAATATATTCAGTTTGCAACCTGATGGAGGTCAGTATAGATGGACTAATACAACAAGTCCCGCACACAGCTAGAAGCCCAAATATTTTTTCAGAGGTACTGTAGATGCAGATAAAAATTATTTTTAATTTGCAACCTGATGGAGGTCAGTATAGATGGACTAATAGAGAAAGTCCGACACACTACTAGAAGGCCAAATATTTTTTCAGAGGTAGATGCAGAAAAAAATATATTCAGTTTGCAACCTGATGGAGGTCAGTATAGATTGACTAATACAACAAGTCCCCCACACACCTAGAAGCCCAAATATTTTTTCAGAGGTACTGTAGATGCAGATAAAAATTATTTTTAATTTGTAACCTGATGGAGGTCAGTATAGATGGACTAATAGAGAAAGTCCGACACACTACTAGAAGGCCAAATATTTTTTCAGAGGTAGATGCAGAAAAAAATATATTCAGTGTGCAACCTGATGGAGGTCAGTATAGATGGATTAATAGAACAAGACTCACACACAGCTAGAAGCCCAATATTTTTTCAGAGGTAGATGCAGAAAAAACTATATTCAGTTTGCAACCTGATGGAGGTCAGTATAGATGGACTAATAGAACAAGTCCCACACACTGCTAGAAGCCCAAATATTTTTTCAGAGGTACTGTAGATGCAGATAAAAATTAGTTTTAATTTCAACCTGATGGAGGTCAGTATAGATGGACTAATAGAGAAAGTCCGACACACTACTAGAAGGCCAAATATTTTTTCAGAGGTAGATGCAGAAAAAAATATATTCAGTTTGCAACCTGATGGAGGTCAGTATAGATGGATTAATAGAACAAGACCCACACACAGCTAGAAGCCCAATATTTTTTCAGAGGTAGATGCAGAAAAAAATATATTCAGTTTGCAACCTGATGGAGGTCAGTATAGATGGACTAATAGAGAAAGTCCGACACACTACTAGAAGCCCAAATATTTTTTCAGAGGTACTGTAGATGCAGATAAAAATTAGTTTTAATTTGCAACCTGATGGAGGTCAGTATAGATGGACTAATAGAGAAAGTCCGACACACTACTAGAAGGCCAAATATTTTTTCAGAGGTAGATGCAGAAAAAAATATATTCAGTTTGCAACCTGATGGAGGTCAGTATAGATGGACTAATAGAACAAGTCCCACACACTGCTAGAAGCCCAAATATTTTTTCAGAGGTACTGTAGATGCAGATAAAAATTAGTTTTAATTTGCAACCTGATGGAGGTCAGTATAGATGGACTAATAGAGAAAGTCCGACACACTACTAGAAGGCCAAATATTTTTTCAGAGCTAGATGCAGAAAAAAATTATATTCAGTTTGCAACCTGATGGAGGTCAGTATAGATGGATTAATAGAACAAGACCCACACACAGCTAGAAGCCCAATATTTTTTCAGAGGTAGATGCAGAAAAAAATATATTCAGTTTGCAACCTGATGGAGGTCAGTATAGATGGACTAATAGAACAAGTCCCACACACTGCTAGAAGCCCAAATATTTTTTCAGAGGTACTGTAGATGCAGATAAAAATTAGTTTTAATTTGCAACCTGATGGAGGTCAGTATAGATGGACTAATAGAATGATGCCATGCCCAAAAGATTTTACTTCACTAGGTGCAGTAAAAAAATTGGTATTCTATACACAGGTGGTATATCTTGCAACACAGATAGGCTACTCCACTGACTAACACACTCTGCAATAGGCCAAAAAGGATTAGCTTTGCTAGATTCAGCCAAATGCTGTGAAAAAAACTTGCACAGCACTGGCACAGACCTGCCTGGCAAAAACTGATAGGAACTCATGTAACCTAGTCCTGAAAAGGACTCCAATTACAATTAGTCTTTACTCCCACAACCTATCTATTTAAAGCACAGACCTCCCTGATAAAAGTCGTAGGAAATGCTGTAACCTAGTCCTTAAAAGGACTGCAATCACAACTATTCCCTACTCCCAAGCTATCTGTATATTTGTGCGAAAATTGGCTTGAAATTAACAAGGTATAGCGCACACAGCAACAGCGGTGCCGTCTAACACGCAGCTGCAGCAGTGAGAAAATGGTGGCGACGGGGAAAATGGCTTGGTCTTATAGGGCAAGGACATGTGACATACACTGCCAATGACACATGCCCTTGCTTGTGTGAAAAAAAGCACTTCGCTCCGTGTGTGCGCTGCTGATAGGCTGACAGATTGCACCTCCCCACTGTAAATGCGGGAAAGAGAAAAAAAAATGGAGATCTTCATTGTTCCTGCAGAGATCCATCCCCTGCCCCTCCCCCCACCCCGCTGCACACTCAAACTGCGTATTAACATTAATTTTCATCATTACTGAGAAAAAATCCAGTTATGATTTTGGTGCACGAACAGTTATCGAACATAACCTCGAACAGCCGAATTTTTCTCAAATTGTTCGTGTTCGCCGAACGGCTCGAACACCGCCCAAAACAGCTCGAATTTGAGATTGGCGAACAGTTCGAGTAGAACAACGCTCATCTCTAGTCACCACATGTTGAAACTCAATCTTGCAGATATTGGGAAGGATTTGTGAGCAGCAGAGGGCAGTTGTTGAGTACTGGCTTCAACACACCCGTCGGCATTTAAATCAGCCTTCGCACATAAGAACTGAGGAGTGGGCATGGATGTCAGACATTTGTTCCGTCCTCCAAAACTTTGAGGACTCCACCAACATGGTGAGCTGCGATGACGCCATAATTAGCGTCATCATCCTGCTTCTCTGTCCAGCCCTTGCACTCACTGCATGGGCATTACAAGTGTAGGAGGCCCATGCCTTAACAATGGTAACAATTTTTTAATGAGGACCTCCTCTATGTCTCTTCAAAGGGATATTGGAGTGAGTCCAAATTTTTGACAGCCCTTGCAGTCACTGCATGGGCATACCAGTATAGGAGACCTGCTCCTTAATAATGGGATTTTTTGTTTTTAAATTAGACCCTCTATGTCTCTTAAAAGGTGTATTGGGGGTTTTCTAAATTTTTGGCAGGCCTTACAGTCACTGCATGGGCATTACCACTATAGGAGACCTGCTCCTTAATAATGGGAAATTATTATTATAGATCAGGCCCTCTATGTGTCTTTAAAGGTGTATTGGTTTTTTTCTAAATTTTGGGCAGGCCTTACAGTCACTGCATGGGCATTATTACCACTATAGGAGACCCGCTCTTTAATAATGGGAACATCAAAGGATAGCCAGCTGATGGCCCTCTAAGAATAGTGAGGGCCGACAGCTGGCCCTTTAATAATAGTAAGGGCCGCCTGATGGCCCTGTAAAAATTGGCTTTGAGACTTTCAGAGTCCCTCCTTCATAAATGAAACAGGATGTGTCTGATCATGTCTTACACACCACATGGGCAGATCAGGTAGTAATATGTTTAAATGACATTTACTGGTGAATGTATTTTTCACCATTGAAAGCAATGCCAAAATCCATAAACGCATCAAAAACACTACATGTGAACAAAGGCCAAGGTGTAGGAGCATTTTTTGGGGAGTTATCTATTTTGCCTTATATGCAAGTCTTTACACAGGAAAGAATATTCCTTAACGTTTTTCCCAGGAAAATTCATTTTGGTTTTGTTCTTGTATGTTTTATTATAAGTCCGCAAAGTGTCGTAATACTCTGACAACATTGTTCACAGCAGTGACCTGTGAGTCAGAGATGCTTCCGGGGTCTTCCCCATGCTGTTCCCATGTCATTTGTTCCCATTGATTAGGGCAATTTTTAGGCCCCCTGCAGACCTCTGGGGTATGCTGCTGGAAAAATGCTTGAGTTTCCCATAGACTTAAATTGGGCTCATTGCTCGGGTCGAGCACCCGAGTGTTCCAATTTGCTCGACCCAGGCAACGAGCACCCGAGCATTTTAGTGCTCGCTCATCACTATTAATTACATTTCGAACTGAGGAAAGGGCGACTTGAAAATGCTTTGCTATCTTCTTATAGCCTTCTTCTGCTCTGTGGGCCTCCACCATTTTCAGAGTGCTAGGCAGTTGCTTAAAAGAACCCATGGCTGCTGTTTTTTGGCACGAGGTTAGAGGAGGCTGGGTTTTTATAAAGCTGAGAAAAGTGCATCATCTGGCCTTTCCTAACGATGATAGTGAACAAGCCATAACCCTAGCAGGCCAATTAATCTCTGAAACCTTGGTCAAAGTTATCTCACCACAAAAGTCTCCAAGGATGCCCAAACTTTTGCATAGTCCCATTTTTCTTTTTGCAATTTTTTAAATGTAAAATATGATATATATATATATATATATATATATATATATATATATATACATGCATACATATGTATACACTGCTCAAAAAAATAAAGGGAACATTCATTTAATACATCCTAGATCTGAATGAATGAAATATTCTCATTGAATACTTTGCTCTGTACAAAGTTGAACGTGCTGATAACAAAATCACACAAAAATCATCAATGGAAATCAAATTTATTAACGAATGGAGGCCTGGATTTGGAGTCACCCCCAAAATTAAAGTGGAAAAACACACTACAGGCTGATCCAACTTTGATGTAATGTCCTTAAAACAAGTCAAAATGAGGCTCAGTATTGTGTGTGGCCTCCACGTGCCTGTATGACCTCCCTACAATGCCTGGGCATGCTCCTGATGAGGTTGCGGATGGTCTCCTGTGGGATCTCCTCCCAGACCTGGACTAAAGCATCCTTCTACTCCTGGACAGTCTGTGGAGCAACGTGATGTTGGTGGATGAAGCGAGACATGATGTCCCAGAAGTGCTCAATCAGATTCAGGTCTGGGGAAAGGGCGGGCCAGTCCATAGCTTCAGTGCCTTCATCTTGCAGGAACTGCTGACACATTCCAGCCACATGAGGTCTGACATGGTCCTGCATTAGGAGAAACACAGGGCCAACCGCACTAGCATATGGTCTCCCAAGGGGTCTGAGGAACTCATCTCGATACCTAATGGCAGTCAGGCTACCTCTGGCGAGCTCATGGAGGGCTGTGCGGCCCTCCAAAGAAATGCCACTCCACACCATTACTGACCCACTGCCAAACCGGTCATGCTGAATGATGTTGCAGGCAGCAGATCGCTCTCCACGGCGTCTCCAGACTCTGTCACATTTGTCACATGTGCTCAGTGTGACCCTGCTTTCATCTGTGAAGAGCACAGGGTGCCAGTGGCGACGTTGCCAATCCTGGTGTTCTGTGGCAAATGCAAAGAGTCCTACACGGTGTTGGACTGTGAGCACAACCCCCATCTGTGGACGTCGGGACTAGTGTTGAGCCACCCCCGTAGTGTTCGAGTTCGGTTCGGTTCGTCGAACACCCGTGTGTTCGCCGAACTGTTCGTCGAACTGTTCGTCGAACACCTTCGAACACCGTTAAAACCAATGGCAGGCAAACAAAAACACATAGAAACACATAGAAAACACCTTCAAAGGTGTCCAAAAGCTGACAAACTGCTCAGAAGACACAACTAACACATGGAAAAGTGACAAGTACATATAGTCATGCGAAAAGAAAAGAGGTGGAGGAGTAAAAGGAGGGGGAGACACAGATATAGGCATGTCATGCCCTTCTAAAATCCAAAAAGTGAGAAGCCGAGACGGCCAGTCCGCTCCTGCCCGTGCCACCTCCGTGTCGCCGGGTTTGTGCCAGAGCCGCGGTGAACCCTGACGGCCAGCCCCCCTCTCCCAATACTGGTGCCTGTCCGCTGGTGGGTCGAGAGAGCCCCCCTGTGGTGGAGGCAGCTCTAAGCTTTTTAATTTAAATTGTCCCTCTAATTTGAATGAATACACTTTAAATCCATTTACAAGGATCTATTGGAGGGCAAGTCTCATGCCAGCAGCCGCGTAATTCCAGCTCCAGTAGCGTCCACTAAAGCTGCTGCAGTTAAAAAGCTTTTGTAAGGATCGAGCTCGGCTGTCCACCGCAAGGCATCCTAGTGCCAGTCCCAGCCCCTATGCCTTGGGGTGCCTCCTGATGCTCTTCACTAAGTATCCCGTGGTCCCGAAGCATTTCCTTTGAAAAAATTAAGTGTCCAAACTACAGGTGATGTAGCTTGCTTAACAGCCGGGATAATCCGCTGACTAGCAGACACTGCTACTAGGCACAAAGTATTTCCTGGGCTAGATGCAGTTAAAAATTTGTAAGTAGATACTCTCGTTGGATGCTGAGAAAGCATTCCATAGAGTCTCCTGGCACGCCATATATGATTCTCTTAAAAAGCTTGGGGTAGGGGTCTAGGGGACCCTTTTATAGCCAAAATCACGGCCCTGTATCACAATACGTCACCTAGGCTGAAGATAAATGGAACTGTAGCACCGAGGGCTCGGTTGCTACAGACGTATTGCACCTCACCCAGAGGTGTGATATCTCACTCTCAGATAAGGATGGAGTGTGGATCAGGACCCGACACCTGCATGCATTACACCACATTGCCGTGGGGCAGGGCGACCAATATGCCCCTGAGATGGGCACGACAGTCCCTGTCCCTGGCTGGAGTGGGGGGAGGGAACACTGAGGAAGGGGAACCCTGCAGTGCAGGAGCAGGGAGGAAGCAGTTCCTGGGTGCATTGAGAAGGGAGTATAAAAGGTGGGCACCATCTTAGTTCAGTGCAGAGAAGTCTGAGCAGAAGTGGCAGGGAGCAGGGGCTCTGCATGAGCTCTGCTCCGGAGGCGGGCCTAGTAACAGGGGCCCAGGCCTGCAAGAGGGAGAAGGAAGGAAGAGGAGCGGAGAAGGCTCCAGGAACGAGGAATGAAGGGATCCCAGGGGTGCGGACGGGCGAGTCGCCACCGCACGCCCGAATCCACCTGCGTGGAGGGGTCAGGCCAAAGGGGGAGACCGGTCCCCGAACTAGTGGAGGCAGGAAACGACCCTCAGCTAGAAACCGGAGGCTCTGACATTTTATGTGGCGCAGCCCCTTGCTCCACCCGCTAGGAAGGCACCACATAGGGTCAGGGAAACTGGCACCAAGTTTACCAAGAGGAGGCCCGAGGCAGCCGGACAGAAGTGTTGGTAAGAAAGGCCAGACAAAGGACACACAAAGGGGGTCCTGTGAAGCGCTCCAAAGTTATCTGGGAGTTGTCTGAGCCCCTCACCTGGTGAGCACAGTACGACGTGGGCAGCCGTTACCTGCAGACGTGGTCTGGATAATAAGAACTGTGAGTAAAGGCCCTGAACTGCATCACTGACTCCGTGTCGTTACTGCTGCTGCCCTGCACCATCACCCCCATCCTCCGCATACACTGCCCTGAGGCTATACTCCTCCCGTGGGGAGTTATGCTACGCTCTGCTGCACCCACAACACCAGCCTTAGCGGTCTGCCCTGTAGCGGCGGTTCACTCTGACCGCAATCCACGGGTGGCGTAGTCGGACATTTAAACATCAAAACCACATAAATAGTTCCGCCACTGGTTTGACCGCCCTGAGCCACGGAACCGGATCGCCGCCACGAAGACTACAACCACCAGCATCCACCAAAAGGGGTCTGGCTCCGGGTGTCCCAAGGCCCAGGGGGTGCGTCAGAACATTTTCATCACCTTTCACAATCACCAATGGGACAAGGCAGGGATGTCCTCTGTCCCCTCTCTTATACATCCTAGTGACGGAGCACCTGCTCTCATCAATTCGCCATAACCCCAATATTAGGTGGATTGAGGTGGGAGGCACCGAGTACAAGTGCTCTCTATTTGCTGATGATGTCCTAGTATATATCACTCAATCACATATATCCATCCCTGCTGTTATGGCTGAAATAGATCACTTTGTTACATGGTAAAATTTTAAAATCAATGCAGCGAAGTCTGAGGCCCTCGATGTCTCCCTCCCTAAATCCATATAGGATTCCATCCAGTCCAACTTTCCCTTTGCCTGGCCCTCACAGGGTATCAAATACTTAGGAATTCCTATTCATAGAGACCTCTCCCATCTATGTTATCTTAATTTTGGGCCCTTTATTGAACAATTCCATACAGACCACGGTTGGCAAGTTGGAACTGTGAGATTCACTAAGTGCACCACTGGTATTTTGTGGAAAAGCACATGTAAGATTCTGCAACAGTCTCTGCTGATACTCCTGCATGCGTGCATCCCTTTCTATGGCAGGAATAATTTCTGCAAATTTACTTTTGTACCGGGGATCTAACAGTGTGGCAACCCAGTAGTCAGGATTATTTCTAATTCTCACAATTCGAGGGTCATGTTGCAGGTAGTGCAGCAAGAAGGCACTCATGTGTGTTGCGCATCCAGGAGCACCAAGTCCCTGTTGTGTTGGTGGCGAGGTAACAATCATGCTTCCTTCCTCTGTCCTCTCCCCCCAACCTCGCACAATAGAAATGTGATCAAGGTCTCCCTCATCTGATGAGTCTTCCATCAGTTCGTCCTCCACTTCTTCCTGGGCTCCTGCACCTTCCTCACTAGTTTGGCTGCTACCATGCGCCCTGGTAAAATCATCTCCCCCACCCTCACATGCCTGCCGCCCTGGTGCTGCCGACCGTCTGGACCTTGCAGATGTTAGCCCTTCCGCATACAACTCCTCCTCCTCTACTTCCTCCACCTCCTCTTGTGCCACCACCTGACTCCGAATTCTGTTTAACATGTGCTCCAGCATGTAAATCACCGGAATAGTCATGCTGATAATGGCATCGTCAGCACTAAACATCTTCGTCGCCATTTCAAAACTGTGCAGAAGGGTGCATAGGTCCCTGATCTGAGACCACTCCTCCAGCGTGATTTGCCCCACCTCTGAATCTCGTTGGCCCAGGCTATACGTCAGAACGTATTGCACCAGGGCTTGTCGGTGCTGCCACAGTCGCTGCAACATGTGCAGAGTTGAATTCCACCGGGTAGGCACATCGCATTTTAGCCGGTGAAGTGGCAGGCCCAACGACTTCTGTAGAGATGTAAGTCGCTGAGCTGCGGGATGCGAACGGCGGAAGTGAGCACACAGCGACCGTGCCCTCTGCAGAAGGCCATCTAGTCTGGGATAGTGGGCTAAAAATTGCTGGACAACCAGGTTCAACACGTGAGCCATACAAGGCACGTGTGTGACATTGCCCCGGCGAAGGGCCGCACCCAGGTTTGCAGCATTGTCGCACACGGCCTTCCCTGGTTTCAGGTCCAGTGGAGACAACCATTCATGAAATTGGTTCTCCAGAGCTGACCACAACTCCTCAGCTGTGTGACTCACATTTCCCAGACATTTCAATGTAAAAACCGCCTGATGACGTTGAGCCCTACTGCCAGCATAGTAAGGAGGTGTGCAGGATCCCTTCTGCGCAGTTAGAAAGCTTGTGGCATGACCAGACAGGCTTTGGGTGCAGGTGGAAGACCGAGAGGAGGTTGAGGAGGCAGAAGCAGTGGAGGAAAAATGACATAAAGAGGATTGACGCACAACTCGTGGGGACGGCAAGACTTGGACAGCAGCCCCTTGTCCTGCTGTCACCATAGTTACCCAGTGCCCAGTCAGCGACATGTAACGCCCCTGTCCATGCCTACTCGTCCAAGTGTCTGTGGTGAAATGCACCCTGTCACACACAGAGTTTCTCAAAGAAGCGGTGATGTTGTGTGCGACATGCTGGTGGAGCGCAGGCACACCTTTCTTTGAGAAGTAGTGCCGACTGGGCATCTGGTACTGGGGCACTGCGACGGACATAAGGTCTCGAAAATCCTCTGTGTCCACCAGGCGGAAAGGCAGCATTTCTGTAGCCAAGAGCTTGCAGATGGTGAAATTCAACCTCTTAGCTTTCTCATGGCTAGGAGGAAATGGTCTTTTACTTGTCCACATCTGAGGGACCGAGGGCTGGCTATTGTGCTTAGACGGGGTTGATAAGGGTGTCCCCGGCAAACTGCCGGTCTGTGAGGAAGATGCAGGCGGACATGTTAGGTTGCCTTGATCCAAAGGTGGTGCTATCGATGTCGGACAGCGCTCAAGACCAGCTGGTGTTACCACCTCCAAAGAAAATGATGACCTGCCAATCACGCTGGCTGTTGCGGGTAAAGAGGTGGCAGGTCTGCGCCCCAAAACAGGTGTGACTGCTGTCCCCCCAGTCACAGAGGATGAAGAGGTCGCGGATGCACAAGATATGGCAGACGGTGGTTGGCCCGGCCGGCTAGACCGCATTGTAGCACACTGAGCTTCCCACTGCAACTTATGCTTCATGTCCATGTGCCGGTTCATGCATGAAGTACTCAAACTATGTATTTTTTGGCCTCTACTTAGCTTTTGCTGACAAATGTTACAGATAACACGAGTTGGGTCATCTTTATCGATCTGAAAAAATGCCCAGGCTATGCAAGGCTTAGCACCCATGCGACCTGAAGAGCCACCACGACTTGTGGTGAGAGGCAGAGTTGTGTTTGAGGATGCAGTTGTTGACGTGCTTCCAGTACTACGTCTCTGTCCAGGAAGGCGCAACCTGACCTCGTCGTCACTAGCATCTTCCTCCACCTCCTCTGCTGACCTCATCTCTTGGCTGACTGTGGGTTGACAGTAAGTGGGATCTCCGACCTCATCATCATCACCCTGTGCGTTATCACACCCGTCGTCCTCAGAGCCAACCTGTTCCTGCCCTGACAAAAAACTAAAGTTGTCGCTCCAATCAGGTATTTGAGTCTTATCATCGTCTTCCTCATTGTCTCCACCAACAGGAGTTACAGTTTGGGAATGAGGGTCTACATTATGGTCAGAACCTTCTGCGTCTGGTCCTGGATCCGACTCATAAAGATTCTGGGCATCAGTGCAGATCATTTCCTCGTCTGGATTCACAGAAGCGCTGGAGTCGACCTCTGATTCCCAGGCTATAGTATGAGTAAACAGCTCTGCAGACTCAACCATCTGTTCTACCTCATACTCAGACGGGCAGCTGGAGATTTGGGAGCTGTGAGGAAGCAAGTGCGATTTGGGTGACACCTTTGAGGACTGGAGTATTTGTGATGTTGAAGTTGATGTGGAGGAGAGCTCACTTAAAGGAGCACTTGATATCCGTTGAAGCACCTGCTGTTTTTGTGCCTCATCTGGAATTTGTAGCGATTGGCGTGGCCGTAAGAAAGGGATCTTATCACATTGTCCGCTAAAAGAAGTAGACATTTTAGTTTGGCTGGAAGATGGTCTTTCTTCTGCACCTACCCCACGGACACAACCTTTTTTCCCCTTCCCAACACGCCTATTCCCCTTTCCACCAGCAGCAGGCCTTTTTCCACTCATTTTGGTGGTTAACTAATTCACAACTCTGGAGTTGTTTGCACAAAAAAACAATGGATGGTAACCGAGCAGAGCTGAGTGGCCAAACTGTGGTATTAGGCCAAAACTATTGGCTGGGTTAGATGCAGAAAAAAATTATTTTTAATTTGCAACCTGATGGAGGTCAGTATAGATGGACTAATAGACCAAGTCCCACACACCGCTAGAAGCCCAAATATTTTTTCAGAGCTAGATGCAGAAAAAAATTATTTTTAATTTGCAACCTGATGGAGGTCAGTATAGATGGACTAATAGACCAAGTCCCACACACCGCTAGAAGCCCAAATATTTTTTCAGAGCTAGATGCAGAAAAAAATTATATTCAATTTGCAACCTGCTGGAGGTCAGTATAGAAGGACTAATAGAACAAGTCCCACACACTGCTAGAAGCCCAAATATTTTTTCAGAGCTAAATGAAGAAAAAAATTATTTTTAATTTGCAACCTGATGGAGGTCAGTATAGATGGACTAATAGACCAAGTCCCACACACTGCTAGAAGCCCAAATATTTTTTCAGAGCTAGATGCAGAAAAAAATTATTTTTAATTTGCAACCTGATGGAGGTCAGTATAGATGGACTAATAGACCAAGTCCCACACACCGCTAGAAGCCCAAATATTTTTTCAGAGCTAGATGCAGAAATTTTTTTTATTCAATTTGCAACCTGATGGAGGTCAGTATAGATGGACTAATAGACCAAGTCCCACACACTGCTAGAAGCCCAAATATTTTTTCAGAGCTAGATGCAGAAAAAAATTATTTTTAATTTGCAACCTGATGGAGGTCAGTATAGATGGACTAATAGACCAAGTCCCACACACTGCTAGAAGCCCAAATATTTTTTCAGAGCTAGATGCAGAAAAAAATTATTTTTAATTTGCAACCTGATGGAGGTCAGTATAGATGGACTAATAGAACAAGTCCCACACGCTGCTAGAAGCCCAAATATTTTTTCAGAGATAAATGAAGAAAAAAATTATTTTTAATTTGCAACCTGATGGAGGTCAGTATAGATGGACTAATAGACCAAGTCCCACACACTGCTAGAAGCCCAAATATTTTTTCAGAGCTAGATGCAGAAAAAAATTATTTTTAATTTGCAACCTGATGGAGGTCAGTATAGATGGACTAATAGACCAAGTCCCACACACCGCTAGAAGCCCAAATATTTTTTCAGAGCTAGATGCAGAAAAAAATTATATTCAATTTGCAACCTGCTGGAGGTCAGTATAGAAGGACTAATAGAACAAGTCCCACACACTGCTAGAAGCCCAAATATTTTTTCAGAGCTAAATGAAGAAAAAAATTATTTTTAATTTGCAACCTGATGGAGGTCAGTATAGATGGACTAATAGACCAAGTCCCACACACTGCTAGAAGCCCAAATATTTTTTCAGAGCTAGATGCAGAAAAAAATTATATTCAGTTTGCAACCTGATGGAGGTCAGTATAGATGGACTAATAGAATGATGCTATGCCCAAAAGATTTTACTTCACTAGGTTCAGTAAAAAAATTGGTATTCTATACACAGGTGGTATATCTTGCAACACAGATAGGCTACTCCACTGACTAACACACTCTGCAATAGGCCAAAAAGGATTAGCTTTGCTAGATTCAGCCAAATGCTGTGAAAAAAACTTGCACAGCACTGGCACAGACCTGCCTGGCAAAAACTGATAGGAACTGATGTTACCTAGTCCTGAAAAGGACTCCAATTACAATTAGTCTTTACTCCCACAATCTATCTATTTAAGAGCACAGACCTGCCTGATAAAAGTCGTAGGAAATGCTGTAACCTAGTCCTTAAAAGGACTTCAATCACAACTATTCCCTACTCCCAAGATATCTGTATATTTGTGCGAAAATTGGCTTGAAATTAACAAGGTATAGCGCACACAGCAACAGCGGTGCCGTCTAACACGCAGCTGCAGCAGTGAGAAAATGGTGGCGACGGGGAAAATGGCTTGGTCTTATAGGGCAAGGACATGTGACATACACTGCCAATCACACATGCCCTTGCTTGTGTGAAAAAAAGCACTTCGCTCCGTGTGTGCGCTGCTGATAGGCTGACAGATTGCACCTCCCCACTGCAAATGCGGGAAAGAGAAAAAAAAATGGAGATCTTCATTGTTCCTGCAGAGATCCATCCCCTGCCCCTCCCCCCGCCCCGCTGTACACTCAAACTGCGTATTAACATTAATTTTCATCATTACTGAGAAAAAATCCAGTTATGATTTTGGTGCACGAACAGTTATCGAACATAACCTCGAACAGCCGAATTTTTCTCAAATTGTTCGTGTTCGCCGACCGGCTCGAACACCGCCCAAAACAGCTCGAATTTGAGATTGGCGAACAGTTCGAGTAGAACAACGCTCATCTCTAGTCGGGACCTCATACCACCCTCATTGAGTCTGTTTCTAATCGTTTATGCAGACATATGCACATTTGTGGCCTGCTGGAGGTCATGTTGCAGGGTTCTGGAAGTGCTCCTCCTGTTCCTCCTTGCACAAAGGCGGAGGTAGAGGTCCTGCTACTGGGTTTTTGCCCGCCTACGGCCCCCTCCACGTCTCCTTGTGTGATGGCCTGTCTCCTGGTAGTGACGCACCCCTGGGCCTGTGTCGCGCAGCGTTGAGCACGCGGGAGCTTACCCGGAGCCGGATCTGTTGAGGGTTGTAGTCTCGTGGCGGTGACCCGGTCCGTGCCCAGGGAGTCAGACTAAGTGGCGCTGTATTAGTGGTAGATGTTGTACGACTACGCCACCCGTTGAATGCAGCGAAGGAGCTGCCGCTGCAGGGCAGACCGCTGAGGCCGGTGGTAGGATTGTGCAGCGTAATAGTATCACCCCCAATGGGAGGGGTATGGCCTCAGGGCAGCCGACGTGGATGATGGGGGTAGCAGGAACCACTCGGAGACGGTACGGTGTAGTTCAGGGTCTTTACTGGTGACAAAGATAGACCCTCCCAGAGTACTGGCTAGCGATTGGGGCCTGGTCAGTCCTTGAGCAGATGGGATCTCCCCTGGCCAGGCGGAGTTGTAGGCCTCCCAAACTAACTGTACTCTTCTGGCTACCTTGCTAGAGGCGGGTATAAGTAGCCCACGTCCCTGAGTGTACCGTGTGGTGCTCACCCGTATGGCCGGTGACTCGGGGCCTTCTAGTAGCTTCCGCTCCACGACGGCGGTGCTGGTCCCACGCGTGTGACCGTGCCTTCGGGTTTCTTGGCCAGAGGACCTGAATTCCCCTGCCGGTCGGTTTCTGCTGCTGGATAGGAGTTAGTCCCCACAGCCTCGGACTCCGGGTCCGGTGATAGCTTCTCAGTCAGGGCGAGCTCTGCAGCTGCCAGCCCCTGACTCTTTGTAGTACTGCTCCCACAGAGCTCCTGTTGTTTCTTCCTATGCTGCTTCTCTTCTCTGTCTCTACTTCTTCTCTACTCCCTAACCCTGCCTCAGCCCTAGGCTTATATAGGGGAAGTTCTTCCCCTCCCAGGACTGGGCAGGAGGTGTGGCATGCACAGGATCCCTGACCAAGAGACCTCCCACCTGCTCTCAGACATAACATTGCCGTTACTGTGGAAACCAGACCCCTGGGGTGCCACATTCCCCCCTAGTGAAATTTAGTACTCCGGGACTAAACATATTTTTAGAAAAACATAACAAGGTATAAACAATAATAATACAATAAGAAAAACACATAAAGATGGTTACGGCATGTCCGCAACCGGGTGCAGTCTTTGAAGAAAAACAAGGTGTCCATTTCACCAAAACAGGGAGACGTAACCAGGTAGGGGTCTGTCCTGTCTTTAGTCCATTCCTAGGTTACGCTCCAACCATGTACAAGGATTCCCGGTAAATCCACCAAGGACTCCTATAAATAACTAGAAACACATAATTATACACAAGCAACAAGAAAAACAGGTAACCACAAATAAAACAATTTATACACTTCAAATCCTCCAACGTGCGGGTAACTGGCCTCTAGTGGCCCTAGTGGACCTACGGAGCTGACTGTCTAGCCCTGAACTACAGGGTGTAGGAGCTGTCAAGGGTAAACTGGGCAGCTGTCTACCGGCTCTTTGGCTCACTAGGGGTACGGCAGGCTCACTATAAGCAGAAGGTTGATCCTCCTGTTCTGCTTGTGTGGAGTCTTCTGCCTCCTGGACCGGCTGCTCTTCCAGCTCTACCTGTTGCTCCGTAGGCACTTGGGATGCTGGTTGGAGGAACGTGAGGAAGGGTACCACAACTGCACCATTGACTTGAGTCCAGGACCGAGGGAAGTCTCCGAGCACAGTACTAACCATATCCTCCCTTTCCTCTACGGGTCGATGGTCTTCTTGTTCCTCTTCAGGGTTCCGTAGCTGTTCAGGACACTTCTTCAGGTGATCCCGGGATACAATGGCTATGGTCTCCCCTCCGTGTTTACTGATGGTACAGACTTTCGGGTTCTCGTGGCTTGAGGGCAGTACGGTGTACGGGTCCTTCTCCCACTGGTCGTCCAACTTGTGGAGCTGTCTTTTCCTCTTCAAGACCTGCTCTCCGGGTACCAGGGGAACAGCGGGAGCATACTGGTTGTAAGTTTTCTCTTGTCTTTCCCTAGCCTGACAGAGACTTCGCTCCACGCTCTCCTGTACTTTCCGGTACTGCTGCTGCCTCTCTGTGTCCCAGTCTGCTTCTGGTGAAGTGTCCTCGGGTGTCAGGACTCCCATTTCCAGGTCAACAGGTAACTTACCAGGTCTCGCCCTCATTAGGTAAGCCGGGGTACAGTTGGTGGAACCTACCGGGATGTGGTTGTATAGGTCCACCAGATCGGGCAGCTTCTCAGGCCACAGACTGCGTTCTTCCAGGGGCAACGTTTTCAGGAGATCCATTACCACCTGGTTCATTTTCTCACAAAGTCCATTAGTTTGCGGATGATAGGGTGTCGTCCTTATCTTCCGGCAGCCATACAGATTGCAGAATTCCTGGAAGACCTCAGCTTCAAAGGCAGGTCCCTGGTCCGTCAGCACTTGGTTCGGGTACCCGTGTGGACGGCAGAAGTGCTGCTGGAAGGCTCTAGCTGCTGTTTGAGCCGTTAAGTCCTTAACGGGGACGACAACCAAGAACCGGGAGTAATGATCCACAATGGTTAACGCGTAGACGTAGCCACTTCTGCTTGGGGTCAGTTTTACATGATCCAAGGCTACCAGTTCCAACGGCTGCAGGGTGACGATGGACTGCAGGGGAGTCTTCTGGCTGGCACGGTCCTTCCTTCTTAGGTTGCTCGGGCCACAGTCTCTGCACCACCTCTCGATGGTTCCCCTCATGCCTACCCAGTGGAACCGCCCACGCAGCAGGAACTCCAGCTTCTTCCATCCGAAGTGTCCAGCCCCGTCGTGGTATGCCTCCATCACCATGGCTGCGTCTCTCCGTGGCACCACTACTTGCCAGATTAGTTCATGCGTCCGGGAGTTAACCATTCTGCGGCACAACTTCCCCTTGTAAAGGAACAGTCGACTCTTCTCAGCCCACAGTTGCTTGGCTTCCTCCGGAGCGTCTGGGTCAAGGCGAGCCTCTGGCCGAGTCAGCATCTCCTTTACCAGCCGGACGGCAGGGTCACTGTCTTGCATTTCCTCCCAGTTGTAGTGAGGCAAGGGGTTAAACGTAGCGGCTTGCTTACTCCTTACCCGATGGGAATACTGGATAGTCCCATGACGGTGGAACGCGGGGAGTTCGACTTCTTCCAGTCCCTCTGGATCTTCTCCTACGTCCGGTAGGTTTGGCATCCTGGACAGGGCGTCCGCGTTGGTATTGGAGCATCCTGCCCGGTATTTGATTGTGAACTCGTAGTTGGACAGACGGGCCATCCATCTCTGCTCTAGGGCACCGAGTCTTGCCGTGTCCAGGTGTGTCAACGGGTTGTTATCCGTGTACACGGTGAACCGGGAAGAAGCGAGGTAGTGCTTAAAGCGTTCGGTGACTGCCCACACCACTGCCAGGAACTCTAGCTTAAATGAGCTGTAATTCTCAGGGTTTCTTTCGGTGGGTCGCAGTTTTCGGCTAGCGTAAGCGATTACTCGTTCTTTCCCCTGCTGGATCTGGGACAGTACGGCTCCTAGCCCGATGTTACTTGCGTCGGTGTAGAGGATAAAGGGCTGGCTGTAATCAGGGTACACCAGGATTTCATCCCCCGTGAGGGCCATCTTCAGCTGGCGGAAGGACTCTTCTTCTAACTTCTCCCATTTGAAGGGCGGCTTCTGGTTCTTGGCCTTCCGGGACTGGCCTATCAGGAGGTCCTGCATAGGAGCTGCCTTTTTGGTGAAACCGGGGATGAATCTGCGGTAATAGCCTACCAACCCGAGGAACTGCCGCACTTCCTTTACACTGGAGGGACTTGGCCATTCCTTAATTGCGGTGATCTTATCAGGGTCGGGAGCCACTCCGTCAGCGCTCACCACGTGTCCCAGGTACTGCACCTTTGGTTTCAAGAGGTGACACTTGGAGGGTTTTACCTTTAAGCCGTAGCTTGCCAGAGCTTCGAACACTTCCGCCAGGTGTTTCAGGTGGTCCTCATAAGTCTTGGAATATACGATGACATCGTCCAGGTACAACAGGACCGTCTCGAAGTTTCTGTGGCCCAGACAGCACTCCATTAATCGTTGGAAGGTTCCCGGTGCGTTGCAGAGTCCGAACGGCATACAGGTAAACTCGCTAAGTCCCATCGGGGTGGTGAATGCGGTCTTCTCCCGGTCCGCCTCTGCTACAGGAACCTGCCAGTACCCGCTAGTGAGATCCAAGGTAGAGAAGAAGTTAGCAGATCTTAAAGCAGCCAAAGACTCCTCTATCCTTGGTAAGGGGTACGCATCCTTGTGTGTGATACGGTTAATTTTCCGGTAATCTACACACATCCTCATGGTGTTGTCTTTCTTTTTGACTAAGACTAGTGGAGCTGCCCAGGGGCTACAGCTATCCCTGATCACCCCAGCCTCCTTCATGTCCCTAAGCATCCCCTTGGCGTGTTGGTAGTGTGCAGGGGGTACGGGTCGATACCTCACTTTTATGGGAAGATGGTCTCCCGTGGGGATGTGGTGTTCTACCCCCTTGACTCGCCCGAAGTCTAACGGGTGTTTACTAAACACTCTCTCGTACTCTTGAACCACCCGATAGACTCCCTGTTTCTGGTGTGAGGGAGTGGAGTCAGTACCCAAATGTAGTTGCTGACACCAGTCCTCCATTGTTTCTTTAGAGCTGTTACCTTCCTCCGGGGAAGATGGAGGCAAGGGTTCTACGGACTGTATGGAATTTTGATTGATGGTATACAATTTGGCTAGCGTGGCATGCCGGGGCAGGTACACTTCCCTCTTCCCGATATTTATTATGCGAACGGGCACCCTCCCATGGCGTACATTAACCACCCCCCGTGCTGTCAAAATGGTGGGCCTACTGTCTGAGTAAACTGGTTCTACCATTGCCTGGTAATCTCTACCTCTCAGACCAATAGCTGCCCGGCACCAAATCATCATTTCACTTTTTGGGGGCATGGCAATAGGGAAAGGGTCACACATTCTTACGCTACCAATCTCACCACCGGAGAGTTCTATCTGTTGCCGTCGCATCAGTGCCCGGATCTCTTTCTGGAGCACTCGCTGCTGGCCGGAGCTGGCGTTCTTGGCAACCTGTTGTAAAAGGAAAATCACCTCTGCAAGACAATTTTCAATTACATTAGTTCCTAGAGTTATCTTTGGGTGACTCTCGTGTTTGTCAATGTCTACAATGATCAGTCCCTGTGCTGCCAGTTGGACTCTACCGATTTTAATGGTCACCTCTTTAAATCCAATCTGTGGCACGGGCTGACCATTGCTGGCGATGATACTCAAGTCGTCGTCAGGGTAGCGGGTGATATCCGAGTCATTCCAGTACTGCTTGAAGAGCACGTACGGGATAGTGGTGACCTGTGACCCGGTGTCCAATAGGGCACTCATAGGGATGCCATCCAGTACCACAGGCAAGACTGGACGTCCTCCCACATATCTGTCGCGCCAGTTCGATGGGCCTGATGATCTTTTTCCTGGGGTTTGGCCCTCTACCCCAGGTTGTGCCAGTTTAAAGGACAGTACCTTGCCATATGTCCGGGTTGATTGCAGCGGCGGCAGATGGGTTGTCCGTCCTCGTTGTATCGGTCACTGGGTCTTCCTCTGGCCGGTGGGGTCCTCCTTGGTCGACGCCACGGGATGTCCTCCGGTCCGGATGCCAGCTGGATCTTCCCTGGAGTGGAAACCTGTAAAGACTGCACAGTTCGGGTTAGCGCGGCAATGCTTTTAGCTAGCTCTTGGACCTGATGGTGCAGGTCTGGAGCCGGGTCATTGTTCAAAGCCTGCGCATCAGCTCCCACAGGCCCTGCCGACAAGGGTGCCGCCTCCTGGTGGTAAGTGGTAGTGGGGCGTCTGTGGGTCACAACGCCACCTGGTGCCGGTTCTCGGAGCACCCGGATGGCTCTGTCCTTGAACTGTGCAAATCCCAGATGAGGGTCCTGTAAGGCCATTGCCCGCAACTGGGTTCGGTGGGCATTGCAATATAAACCCTCTATAAATTGTTCAGTCAACAGCCTGTCCTCGTCTCCCACGCCATCAGGGTCGGTCTGCTTAATGGCTCTCAGGGCCTCTTGTAGGTTCAGGGCATAGTCCCTTATACTCTCATGTGCCCGCTGTTTGCACCCGTAGAATCTAAGCTTGATCTTGGCTGAGGTGCGGGTATCAAAGGTGTCCCTCAGCCGGGTTAGTATCTCTGCGACAGTCCTCCTCCCAGGTGGCCAGGACTTTACCTCCCTTTGGGCTGCCCCGGTTAATTGGGCCACCAGGATGCTCGCTTTTTGCTCCTCTGTGAGGGGATACACCTGGAAGAGGCTATCCAGCTTTTCTCTAAAGTCATGCAGGGTATGTGACTCCCCTGAGTACTGGGGTAGCCAGGCTGCCCCCGGGATATAGGGCATGGTGAAAAGCATGACCGCAACGGCGGTGGCGCTGGCGGGGGTTGAAGCGGTGAAGCTCTCCTCCGTATCTGACATCCTTCTCCCCCCTAGTGGACCGTGGCCTACCTTGCGATGATCCTCTTCCGTAGGCCGCAGCTCCGCAGTGGATCGTCAGGGTTGAGGACCTTCCGTTGCGCTCCTGTGACGTCAGCGTCTGCTGGGCTCCTTCCAGGACCTTACGCGACGTCTGGACGTGAGGCGGGGCTTCAGTTCTCGCACGCTTTTGGAGTCCACGCCCCTCTTCTTCCCGCGTGGCGTCTTCAAGATGGCGTCCAACGGCGGGAAAACTCCACGGAAGGCGGGAAGAAGGCTGAAAATGGCGCCGGATGGCGGGAATCTTCACCGATGGCGAGAGGAAGGCTGAAGATGGCGCCGGATGGCGGGAATCTTCACCACTGGTAAGTTTGAACAGTCTTTTTCAGGCACGCAGTACCCAGTGGTTGCGGGCACGAAATCCTGCCGACTACGCCAAAAGTTGACGCACCCCTGGGCCTGTGTCGCGCAGCGTTGCGCACGCGGGAGCTTACCCGGAGCCGGATCTGTTGAGGGTTGTAGTCTCGTGGCGGTGACCCGGTCCGTGCCCAGGGAGTCAGACTAAGTGGCGCTGTATTAGTGGTAGATGTTGTACGACTACGCCACCCATTGAATGCAGCGAAGGAGCTGCCGCTGCAGGGCAGACCGCTGAGGCCGGTGGTAGGATTGTGCAGCGTGATAGTATCACCCCCAACGGGAGGGGTATGGCCTCAGGGCAGCCGACGTGGATGATGGGGGTAGCAGGAACCACTCGGAGATGGTACGGTGTAGTTCAGGGTCTTTACTGGTGACAAAGATAGACCCTCCCGGAGTACTGGCTAGCGATTGGGGCCTGGTCAGTCCTTGAGCAGATGGGATCTCCCCTGGCCAGGCGGAGTTGTAGGCCTCCCAAACTAACTGTACTCTTCTGGCTACCTTGCTAGAGGCGGGTATCAGTAGCCCACGTCCCTGAGTGTACCGTGAGGTGCTCACCCGTATGGCCGGTGACTCGGGGCCTTCTAGTAGCTTCCGCTCCACGACGGCGGTGCTGGTCCCACGCGTGTGACCATGCCTTCGGGTTTCTTGGCCAGAGGACCTGAATTCCCCTGCCGGTCGGTTTCTGCTGCTGGATAGGAGTTAGTCCCCACAGCCTCGGACTCCGGGTCCGGTGATAGCTTCTCAGTCAGGGCGAGCTCTGCAGCTGCCAGCCCCTGACTCTTTGTAGTACTGCTCCCACAGAGCTCCTGTTGTTTCTTCCTATGCTGCTTCTCTTCTCTGTCTCTACTTCTTCTCTACTCCCTAACCCTGCCTCAGCCCTAGGTTTATATAGGGGAAGTTCTTCCCCTCCCAGGACTGGGCAGGAGGTGTGGCATGCACAGGATCCCTGACCAAGAGACCTCCCACCTGCTCTCAGACATAACATTGCCGTTACTGTGGAAACCAGACCCCTGGGGTGCCACAGTAGCACCTCCAGCCTCTGGACACTACGCTGACAGACACTGCAAACCTTCTTGCCACAGCTCGCATTGATGTGCCATCCTGGATGAGCTGCACTACGTGAGCAACTTCGTTAGGTTGTAGAGGCCGTCTCATGCTACCACGAGTGTGAAAGCACAACCAACATTCAAAAGTGACCAAAACATCAGCCAGAAAGCATTGGTACTGAGATGTGGTCTGTGCTCTCCACCTGCAGAACCACTCTATTGAGGGTGTCTTGATAATTGCCAATAATTCCATCTATTCTCTATTCCATTTGTACAACAGCATGTGAAATTGATTGTCAATCAGTGTTGCTTCCTAAGTGGACAGTTTGATTTCACAGAAGTTTGATCAACTTGGAGTTATATTCTGTTGTTTAAGTGTTCCCTTTATTTTTTTGAGCAGTGTATTTTGTCTAAAATACAAAATTAAATGTGTCATTTTTAACTTTAGCCCTTTTAGAAATCATCTTCAACTTAGTAACATAGTAACAGTCTTCCTTCAACCTTAAAACTAAGTCCATCTAGTTCAACCCATAGACTAACATGTTGATCCAGAGGAAGGCAAAAAAAAACCATGTGGCAAACACTAAGCTCCACATTGGGGAAAAGAATTCCTTCCCGACTCCATACGACAATCAGACTAGTTCCCTGGATCAATGCCCTATGAAGGAATCTAGTATATATAACCTGTAATATTATACTTTTCAAGAAAGGCACCCATGCCTTTCTTAAATTTTAATAGTGAATCACTCATTACAACCTCATGCGGCAGAGAGTTCCATAGTCTCACTGCTCTTACAGTAAAGAATCCGCATCTGTGATTATAATTAAACTTTCTTTCCTCCAGATATAGAAGATGCCCCCTTGTCCCCGTCTCTGGCCTCAGAGTAAAAAGATCAGTAGAAAGGTCTTTGTACTGTCCCCTCATATACTTGTACATAGTAATAAGATCACCTTCTTTTTTCCACACTAAATAACCCCAAGTGTAATAAACTGTCTTGGTATTGCAGACCCCCCAGTCCTCTAATAACCTTGGTCGCTCTTCTCTGCACCCTCTCTAGTTCAGCTATGTCTTTCTTATACACCGGAGACCAAAACTGTACACAGTATTCTAAGTGTGGTCGCACTAGTGACTTGTATAGAGGTAAAATTATGTTCTCCTCATGAGCATCTATGCCTCTTTTAATGCATCCCATTATTTTATTTGCCTTTGCAGCAGCAGCCTGACACTGGCCACCAAACGTGATCTTGTCGTCCACCAATACACCCAGGTCTTTTTCAGTTACAGTTTTGCCCAGTGTTTTACAATTAAGCATATAATTATACATTTTATTTCCTCTGCCCAAGTGCATTACCTTACATTTATCCCCATTAAAGCTCATTTGCCATTTATCAGCCCAAGCTTCTAGTTTACATAGATCCTCCTGTAATATAAAATTGTCCTCCTCTGTATTGATTACCCTGCAGAGTTTAGTGTCATCTGCAAATATTGAAATATTACTCTGTATGCCCCCTACAAGGTCATTAATAAATATGTTAAAAAGAAGGGGGCCCAATACTGACCCCTGTGGTACCCCACTGTTAACCGAGACCCAGTCTGAGTGTTTTCCATTAATAACCACCCTTTGTTTCCTATCACTGAGCCAATTCTTAACCCATGTACATATATTTTCCCCTATCCCCATTGTTCTCATTTTATGTATCAACCTTTTGTGTCGAGCCGTATCAAAAGCTTTTGAAAAGTCCATATACACAACATCCACTGCATTTCCTTGGTCCAGTCCAGAACTTGCCTCCTCATAAAAACTGATCAGATTAGTTTGACAGGAACGGTCCCTCGTAAACCCATGTTGATATTGAGTCATGAGGTTATTCTTCTTCAGATACTCTAGTATAGCATCTCTTAGGAAACCCTCCAGGATTTTACCCACAGTAGAGGTTAAGCTTGCTGGCCTATAATTTCCAAGTTCAGTTTTTTTCCCCTTTTTGAATATTGGCACCACATTTGCTATACGCCAGTCGTGTGGTACAGACCCTGTTATTATGGAATCTTTAAAGATTAAAAATAATGGTCTATCTATGACGTTACTTAATTCCTGCAGTACTCGCGGGTGTATCCCATCCGGGCCCGGGGATTTGTCAACTTTAGTGATTTTTAGATGCAAGCAAGTGACATTTAATGGAGAATTTTTGTTATCACTGATCATGTTTTCTGCCATGCGATTATCTTGTGTAAATACGGTTGAAAAAAAATCATTTAGCATATTGGCTTTTTCCTCATCTTCATCCACCATTTCACCCAGACTATTTTTAAGGGGGCCAACACTATTATTTTTTAGTTTTTTACTATTTATGTAGCTAAAGAATATTTTGGGGTTATTTTAACTTTCTCTGGCAATGATTCTCTCTGCCTCAATCTTTGCTGCCTTGATTTGTTTTTTACATAATTTATTTAATTTTCTATATTTATTTAATGCTTCATCACTACCTACTTGCTTTAGTTCTCTAAATCAGTGGTCCCCAACCTTTTTTGCACCAGGGACCGGCTTGAAGCAAGATCATTTTTCCATGGCCCAGCAAGGAGGGGATGGGGTGGGCGGGGCTTTGGTCATATGGGGGCGGGGTAATGGAGGGATTTGGAGTTTAGTGCATACTTATCATATAGTGTAGACCAGGTCCCCGCCAGGAGCTATGCCAGGAGCCCCACATAATGTGCTGTGCCAGGAGCCGCATCACTGAGGCCCCATCACGCCCTGCAGCAGGACAGGGCAGCTGTCCTGACAGCTGCTGTTCAGCTGCATTTACTTCATCCCAGGGGCGGACACAGACTGTAGTGGGCCCCTGTGCAAGAAATTTTTTGGGGCCCCCCCCGCCCTTCATAAGGCAACAAAGTTATGTAAACATAACCCCCCCATGTGCATCTCTCACCCCCCCATGTGCAGCTCACCCCCGTGCATCTCTCATCCCCCTCCGTGCATCTCTCATCCACCCCCCGTGCATCTCTCATCCACCCCCCGTGCATCTCTCATCCCCTCCGTGCATCTCTCATCCCCTCCGTGCATCTCTCATCCCCCCCGTGCATCTCTCACCCCCTCCGTGCATCTCTCATCCCCCCGTGCATCTCTCACCCCGCCGTGCATCTCTCATCCCCCCCGTGCATCTCTCACCCCGCCGTGCATCTCTCATCCCCCTCCGTGCATCTCTCATCCCCCCCGTGCATCTCTCATCCACCCCCCGTGCATCTCTCATCCCCTCCGTGCATCTCTTATCCCCCCCGTGCATCTCTCACCCCCTCCGTGCATCTCTCATCCCCCCCGTGCATCTCTCACCCCGCCGTGCATCTCTCATCCCCCCGTGCATCTCTCACCCCCCCGTGCATCTCTCATCCACCCCCCGTGCATCTCTCATCCCCCCCGTGCATCTCTCACCCCCCCGTGCATCTCTCACCCCCCTGTGCATCTCTCATCTCTCCCCTCCCTCCCATGTGCATCTCTCATCTCTCCCCTCCCTCCCATGTGCATCTCTCATCTCTCCCCTCCCCCCATGTGCATCTCTCATCTCTCCCCTCCCCCCATGTGCATCTCCCGTTCCCCCCACTCCTAGTTAATTGTATTTAAAAAAAAATAAAACTTGTTATACTTACCCCCATGCGATCCCTGCAGAATCCTGGCGCTCGTCCAAATCGCTGACACCAGGTTCTCCTGACTTCCGGCCATGTGACGGCGCCGTCACATGACCGGAAGTCAGGGGAATCATGAAGGTGCTGCCGCAGCAGCGCAGCGCTAAGATGTCCCGGACCCGGCGCTTAGCATGGGGCCGGGGGCCCCATGAGGAGAGAGACGCACAAGAGGGGGGCTCCGAGGGGGCTCCTACCGGCCGGGCCCCATGCTGGAGTCAGGGCATTCATGCCCTGATGGCGGCCCTGCTGGAGGCTGGAGGGGCCCCCTCTCCCCGCGGACCGGCTGAAAAACCCCAACGGCCCGGTCCTGGTCCGCGGACCGGCGGTTGGGGACCTCTGCTCTAAATGCTTTCTTTTTGTCACTTATTGCGCCCCTTACAACTCTATTTAGCCATAGTGGTTTCCTCCTATTTCTAGCATGTTTATTCCCAAAGGGTATATATTGTGCACAGGTCCTATTCAGGATGTTAATAAATGTCTCCCATTTGCTTTGTGTAGCTTTATGTCTCAGGATATCGCCCCAGTTTATTGCACTAAGATCATCTCACAACCGGTGGAAATTTGCCTTCCTGAAGTTTAGTGTCCTTGTAGCCCCTCTATTTGACATACGGTCTCGCCGATTGGTTAATATTAGGTCTAGCAGTGCCCCCCTTCTTGTTGGGTCCTGAACCAGTTGTGAAAGGTAATTGTCTCTCATAGTTGTCAAAAACCTATTACCTTTGCTTGAACTACATGTTTCTGTCCCCCAATGTATTTCAGGGTAGTTGAAGTCTCCCATAATAATGACTTCTCCTTGAGTCGCTGCTTCATCTATTTGCTTTACGAGGATATTCTCTGCTACTTCCATTATTTTTGGAGACTTATAACAAACCCCTATCAGTAATTTATTATTTTTTCTTCCCCCTCCCCTTATCTCCACCCACAGGGACTCTACATTTTCATTAGATTCACATATATCCTCCCGCAAGTTGGGTTTTAAGGATGATTTTACATATAAACACACTCCCCCCCTCGCTTGTTTGTACGGTCATTTCTGAACAGACTATAGCCCTGTAAATTAACTGCCCAGTCATGGCTCTCATCCTGCTACGTCTCAGATATCCCTACCATGTCATAATTATTTTCCAATAAAATTTATTCTAATTCCTCCGTTTTGATGGTGAGGCTTTTGGCATTAGTGTACATGCATTTTATGTATCTCTCTGTACCTCTATTCCTTCTTATTTTATTGACTGTTCTAACCCCACCCCCAATTTATTTATTTGTGCCCAGGTCACTATCTGCACTATCTTCCCCACCTATAAAATGAGTACCCTCCCCAATCCCTAGTTTAAACACTCCTCCAACCTTCTAGCCATTTTCTCCCGCATCACAGCTGCACCCTCCCCATTGAGGTGCAGCCGGTCCCTAGAGTAGAGTCTGTGGCCAACTGAGAAGTCGGCCCTGTTCTCCAGGAACCCAAATCCCTCCTTCCTACACCAGTTCTTGAGCCTCTTATTTATCTCCCTAATCTCCAGTTGCCTCTCTGGCGTGGCACGTGGTACCGGTAGTATTTCAGAGAATACCACCTTGGAGGTCCTTGCTTTCAGCTTGCAGCCTAATTCCCTCAAATCATCTTTAAGGACCTTCCACCTACCTCTAACTTTGTCATTTGTGCCAATGTGCACCATGACCGCTGGGTCCTCACCTGCCGCTCCCAGTAATCTGTCAACCCGATCAGCGATGTGCCGGACTCGAGCGCCAGGTAGGCAGCACACTGTTCGACGATTTATGTCTTTGTGACAGATTTCCCTATCTGTTCCCCTAATAATTGAGTCCCCCACTACCAGCACCTGCCTGGCCTGCCCTGCTCTCCTATTTCCCTCTTTACTGGAGCTGACACTCCTCCGGCTTTCAGGGGACATGCCTTGCTGCAGCAGTGCTACCCATGTACCGTCACTCCCCTCATCTGCCAACTTTGCAAACTTATTGGGGTGTGCCAGATCAGGACTAGCCTACCTGGCACTCTTCCCTCTTCCCCCCCTTCTAACTGTTACCCAGCTAGCTGTCTCACTGTCCTGCAGCTCCCTACTACCACCCTCCCCCACATCTACCCCAGTGAGCAGATGCTCAGTGAGCAGCAGACTCCTTTCCATATTGTCAATGGATCTCAGTGTTGCCAGCTGCTCATTTAGATCCAGTACCTGGGCTTCCAAATGCACAACGTGCACACATCTCGCGCATCAATAAGCAACCCCGACCGGCTGTTCAAGGAATGCATACATGTGGCAAGATGTACACTGGATAGCATTGTAAATAATGGAGCTCATTTCCTAATGGGGATTGCAATAGACAGAATGTTAAGTAAAAAGAAAAGTAAAGAGTTAATAAAATACAGACATCAATTCAGTCCAAAGGCCTCCCTTCCAAACTCCCTGAATCCAAAGTCACTGAAAAACAAGTCACACACTTACTTTCGCTCGCACTTACACTCCGGTCACACTCAGCTCGTTCACACTCGCAAACTAAGAGATTTAAAGAGGTTTTTTTTTTCCCCTTTTCCAGCAATGCACCCTACAGCTCAATGCACTTCCAAAGGGCTTAACTGCTTAACTGCTCACAATAACAGTAATTTTAACCAGCGGTGCCAAAACTTTTACATACCACTGTACTTGAATCACTATGTACAGACAAATGCAGCATCTTATTCATTTAGCAATCTACCCAGTTTATTGTTATATAAATTTGTGATTGAGGATAACGTCACATTTGCTTGTTGTTGAAAAGTGGGGCCCTGGAGATGGTTACTGGTAGGCCCTTGGAACCCCGTTCTTACACTGATCACACACTATGAGATTTGGAAGCCGGAAGACATAAACCCCCTTCCTTACTCTAAAACTATGCCTAACCTATCATTCTATATAAAGCAGGACATTTAAAATAGAGCAGATAATGGTTGCAAATTATTCTGGTGGACTTCACATCCATAGTTTAAAGACAGATCATTGTGGTCTTGGATGTCTTTGAACAAGGTAAAGAGGCCAGTCTATATAGACAGCATTTCTATGGAGTATATAGCGTCTCACCATACCAAATGCAATTTTATTTTCTCATGGCTATGAGCAATTAGAAAACAAGCCAATGGCATGTTTTCAGCTCTCTGCTTCAAAGTGATATTAGACAGTAGCTTACTGAAGTCATTAAAGAGGCTAGTCTGATTCTTATACTTATAGACTTGTGAAAATCAGTTTGTATCAAAGGTTAAAAACCTCTTAATTAATTGCTTTTGTCTTTTTTGATTCCCTTTGAGGACAGAATTTGGGTAACTGGCCAATCAAGAGGAGTAATGGACTTTTTAAAGCAAAATTGGCCTACACATTTTTTTTGAGGTTTGGAAGATGGAGTAGAGGTGTTTTTGTTGTTTGAGGGGCGGAGCTCCACATAGGGGTACACGGACTGCTACTCGGTGGATGATGGTTACTGTGAAGATAACCTGTTGGAGAAGAAGGCAGGCTTGCTTACCAGAAATTCGGTGATCAGCATATTGCCTCAACTATAGTGATAACTTTCATGGAACGTTAATGGGTTTAATTGTGAAATTTTAAATAAAAGGTGTGGCCAACACACATCCAACAGAAGAGTTTAAGATGTGTATTATGTGCTAACTGGCTAACAGGAGCAGGATGACCGTTATTGATTGCGATCGTGTTGTAGCAATTTTCTCCATGGTGACCCCGGGCCAAAAGATGGCCGTGGGGTCACCAAGGTACCAAGGAACGGTGGCTTGTAAGCTCCTGCTCAGACCAGGAGCTGACACGCCTACTCCCTGCCTGCGATGCATTGTTCTAATATATTACTATTAGATCAGCAATCAATTTCAAACTGAGATCTCCCCTGCTGTATCATGTTAGTCACATAAAAAAATTGATTTTTTTACTTTGCATGAGCTCTGCATACAGCTGAAGTACACTGCCACAAAATGACAAAATGAGATATGGCGTGCTTAATCATGTTAGTCACAGAAAAAATAGAGGTGTACTCGTGCATGGAGTACAGTAGAAGCAGTGCACAACAGACTTCTATGAAATGTGCCCTGCTGTCTTTGTTTGGACCTCACTAATGGCACAATAAAAAAAAAATCTGCTGGAAGGTCGATTTCACAGCCACACAGGACCCTATCTATCTAAACTATCTGACTTAGAAGCAACGGCCTAGCTAACTAGTTAAAATCTCGAATGAATCCAGGAGAAGACCAGGAGCATCCTCTCTGTGCTGTTCCACTGACAAAATGGCACTAAAGCAACATGTTTTCTCTTTATATAGAGAGTGACATGTGATTTTAGTAGCCAATGGCACAAGCCCTTGTGTCTGAATATTATGGATTTTTCCTGTGCCCTGATTGGCTAGCCGCAATTTGCACACAAAGTTAGGAAAAAAAAAAAAAAGATTACAAGCACACTGTTCCTCTGTGCTCTCCCCACTCCCTCCCCTCATCAAACACGTCCCCCCCTGCTCATCATACACCACCATATTCGTGCCGAATTTGAAATTGGCAATCGTTTTTCAAACATACTCGCTCATCTCTATTTTCGATCACATATGGATTATACTCAGAAGAAATTGTACAATAAATTTTGGGGTCCAGATTCTCCTGCTATCCTCACAGATCAACATTGTAAAATTCTGTGAATCACCTGCGGGTTCATAGTGCTCACCACACATCTAGATAAATTCATTGAGGTATCTAGTTTCTAAAATGGGGTCACGTGTGGGGGTTTTCCACTGCTTAGGCACATCAGGGGCTCTCCAAATGCAACATGACACCCTCAGACCATTTCATCACAATCTGAACATCATTCCTTAATTTCTGAGCCCTGCCATGCGTCCAAACAATAGTTTTCCCCCATATATGGGGAATGTTCATACTCAGGAGAAATTGCACAACAAATTTTGGGGTCCATTTTATCTTGTTACCCTTGTGAAAATAAAAAAATTGGTTCTAAAAGTACATTTTTGTGGAAAAATGTGATTTTTTTTATTTTCACAGCTCAACGTTATAAACTTCTGTGAAGCACCTGGGGGTTTCAGGTGCTCACAACACATCTAGATAAGTTCCTTGTGGGGTCTAGTTTCTAAAATGCGGCTCTCCAAACGCGGCATGACGTCTGCTAATGATTCCAGATAATTTTGCATGCAAAAAGTCCAATGGTGCTCCTTCCCTTCCGAGCCCCATGCATCCGAACAGTAGTTTCCCTCCACATATTAGGTATCGACATACTCAGGAGAAATTGCACAACAAATTATATGGTGCATTTTCTCCTGTTACTCTTGTGAAAATAAAAAAAATTGGGGCTAAAAGAACATTTTTGGTGGAAAAATTAGATTTTTTTTATTTTCACAGCTCAACGTTATAAACTTCTGTGAAAAACCTTGGGTTTCAAGGTGCTCACAACACATTTATATAAGTTCCTTGAGGGGTACAGTTTCAAAAATGGTGTCACTTGTGAGGGGGCTCCACTATTTAGGCTCATCAGAGGCTCTCCAAATGCGACATGGTGTCCCCTAATGATTCCAGCAAATTTTGCATTCAAAAAGTCATATGGCGCTCCTTCCCTTCCGAGCCCTGCCGTGCGCCCAAATAGTAGTTTTTCTCCACATATTGGGCATTGAAATACTCAGGAGAAATTGCAAAACAAATTGCACAGTGTATTTTCTTCTGTTACACTTGTGAAAATAAAAAAATTGGGGCTAAGAGAACATTTTTGTCCGCTTCAGTCACCAGTCAGTACACAGTGACCAGTGGCTGTTACCATGCCCTGGTATTCATGGACTTGTGGCTCAGTAGTGCTTCAGTGCAGCATTGGCTGACAGTCAGTGCCAGAGATATGCATTGAGTAGTGATTGAAGCTGCTTCTCCATGGTTGAAAGCGGGTAGACTGATGGAAGAACTAAAGTTCATTTCCTCCCGGTACGTAGCTAAGCTTTCAGTGCAGCGGCCGGCAGCTAGAACACTATTAACCTGCACATAACCCTGTATCGGCAGGTTAATAGCATTTTAGTACATGACAGGTTCCCTTTAGCCAATCAATTGTCACAGTTTTTTAAAAAAATAGAAGAAATAGTTTGGAGTCAAATATGTTTTCATATCACTTTTTGTGGTATTTGAGTTACTACATCTATACCAAGTAAGATGCAATAAATGATATTATCATGCACATTACAAATATTCTTCTATTATAATTTAGAACATTAACCCATTGACTACAATTACCATACATGTATGGCAAGCATACAGTGTCACTGTACGAAATGGGCTCAGGAGCTTAGCCCCCTCTGAACAATGTGGATACTAGGTGTATTACATAGTTGGCACTTAAAAGGCCTAGACATAGTGGTTATCACTAAGGAGCCAATCGGCACCCTGTGCGACTCGATCAATGAGTACCAATAGGTTTCCATGGCAGCAGGGGGATTCCTGAAGGCTTCCGTGTCTTCTTAAATAAAACTAAGCCAGTGGCTGGGCTTTGTAGAAATTCAGCAACTTCAGCAATACACAATGCAATGCTACAGAAATACAGTGTATTTATTTAATATTTATCTTCCTTAGGCTCAATCTCGAACTATGGTGACTTGATGGATAAATGATCTGCAAGAAGATTGGTCTTGGGGAAAACCTAGATATTTCCACCTCTGCCATTATCTCGATTGTATCAAGCCATCGGTTTCCTTGTCTTCCTCTTTGCCTTGTTCCATCTATTCTTCTGTCCTTCTCCAGTGATCGCTGTCTTTGCATGATGTGTCCAAAGTAGGTAAAGCGTACCTTGGTGATCCTTGCTTCGAGTGACATGCCTGGCTTTATTTGTTCCAAAATTGATTTGTTTGCTATTCTTGCCATCCATGACATTGATAATATCCTTCTCCATCACCACATTTCGAAAGCGTCGATTCTTCTTCTGTTTTTTTTATTGTTCAGGTTTCTTATCCGTGTGTTACCACAGAAAAGACCAAACAATGTACAAGCCATGTATTCGTCACCAGTGAAATGTTCCTCGATTTGAAGACCTCGTCCAGTGACGTCATTGTTGATTTTCCTATAGCTATTCTCCTGTTCAGTTCCAGTGTCATCACTGTGACTCGCCCCCTGGGCCATGGGGCACACGGATCCGGGCAATAGGGAAATGATGGGGGTAGTAGTGGCGGCCCGGTCCCGCTGCTCAGGGTGGTCAGACCAATGGTAGTCTGCTATGTACTTGTTGATAATGTCTGACTATGCCACCCGTGGATTTGCGGTCATTAGGAACTGCCGCTGCAGGGCAGACCGCTGGGGCTGATGGTGGGTGCAGCTGAGGTGGTGTGACTCCCCACGGGAAGAGTGCAGCCCCAGGGCAGTGTAGTGGATGGTGGGGGGTGATGGTGGTGAGAGTCCCAGTACCGGTAGTGCCGGAGGAGCGAAAACACACACAGACAACGTACTGCAGTCCAGGGTCTTTACTCACGGTTAATATCTAAGTCACTTCAGCTGGCAATGACTGCCCGAGCCATGCTGCGTCCACCAAGTGTGGGGCTCGGTCAACTCCCAGGCAGTTCAGGAATATGGCACAGGACCCCCTTCTTTCCTTTCTCTGGCCTGCCTCACCAGTGACCCACTTTTGTCCAGCTGCCGCGGACCTGCGCAAGTAAACGTGGGCCCCGTTCCCCGCTGTCCTATATGGTGCCTTCCTAGCAGGTTTGATGAGGTGTCGCACCAATAAATGATCACGACTTCCGGTCTTTGGCTGAGGGTAGTTTCTCCTCCACCAACTTGGGGTCCAGTACCCTTAATCTGCCTGACCCTTCACCCTGTATTCTCTTGGGTTCTTAGGGTCCCTTCCACCTTCTTGTTCCTGAGCCCCTCTGTTCCTCTCTCTCTTCCTTTCTTGTTCCTTCTCCTCCTGTTCCCACTTCTCCTTCTTCCTCGGCCTCTTCTCTAGGCCCACTTCTCCTTCTCCTCTCAGGCTCCGGCCTCTTCTCTAGGCCTGCCTCTGGAGCAGCACTCAGCCTGAGCTGCTGCTCCCTGTCAGCTCTCCTCTCAACTTCTCCCCACAGACTGAACCCAGATCTAAGATGGTGCCCACCTTTTATACCTCCCTCTGACCATGAGCCCAGGTGACCAGCAACCAATGGGCTCCTTCCTACGCTCAGGAATCAACCCCTATCTGCCCCTAGAGCACTGGGTGTTCCACCCCCCTCCCCACTCCAGACAGGGACATAGTCGGTCGTGCCTGCACTTATGTCTAGTGGGAGCACCGATGAGCTGTCCCTCGGAAATGGGGTGTGTGTGCTGTATGCAGCTAACTGAGCCCTGGTCCATACTCCATCCTTACCTGGGAGTGGAATATCACACCTCTGGCAGAGGTGCAATACCCCTGTAGCGGCCGAACCCTCGGGTCGCTACATTCCCCCCTGGTAAACCACAGCACGCCCTCGGGCTGGAAAAGAGCAAAAACAGTTGATTACAGTACATGCAAAACTTTTTAAAACTTTTTACATTTAGAAACGGACGACATAGTTTAATTCCCTTAATGGGACACACTTTTCTTTTCACTAGACATTATGAAAACACTTTCAATACTTCCGGAACTCTTTTGTATAAAACATCTCGTAAAACATTTGCATTATCACGTAGCAGCATATAAAACGTTCTCATGTAAAACATTTTTAGGCAAGACACATTCTTGTATTCTTGGATCATGGCCGCGGTGCAACTTGCGACCAGGTGTTCATTTTTCTTAAGTGCAAAAACTTCAGCAAACTTTGAGGGACTTCCCGAGGTAGACTTTGCAGTCTTTTTATAAAACTAGTAGGGGGCGCTTTAGGAGGCGCAACTATTTACAGGGGATTGGCCGCTCTCAGTCCTCGGCCAGTTTTGGGGAGGGGAATGGCTGCTCACAGTCCTCAGCCTGTTAGGGGATGTCGGGGGTAACTTTCACACAGTTCCATGACAGTTCTATAACAGTTCTCTGTACCCTGACAGGTAACTATGTATATTGGCGCCTTTTCTTACTCTCTACTAGTGTTGAGCCACCCCCGTAGTGTTCGAGTTCGGTTCGGTTCGTCGAACACCCGTGTGTTATGGGTCTTGCGCATCTCGGAGCCCCAAAATTATTTTCCGGGCTAGATGCAGCTAAAAATTATTATTAATTTTAAATCTGGTGGAGCTTAGTATAGCAGCGGTGGTTCACTCTGACCGCAATCCACGGGTGGCGTAGTCGGACATTTAAACATCAAAACCACATAAATAGTTCCGCCACTGGTTTGACCGCCCTGAGCCACAGAACCGGGTCGCCGCCACGGAGACTACAACCACCAGCATCCACCAAAAAGGGTCAGGCTCCGGGTGCCCCAAGGCCCAGGGGGCACGTCAGAACATTTTCATCACCTTTCATAATCACCAATGGGGCAAGGCAGGGATGTCCTCTGTCCCCTCTCTTATACATCCTAGTGATGGAGCACCTGCTCTCATCAATTCGCCATAACCCAATATTAGGTGGATTGAGGTGGGAGGCACCGAGTACAAGTGCTCTCTATTTGCTGATGATGTCCTAGTATATATCACTCAATCACATATATCCATCCCTGCTGTTATGGCTGAAATAGATCACTTTGTTACATGGTCAAATTTTAAAATCAATGCAGCGAAGTCTGAGGCCCTCGATGTCTCCCTCCCCAAATCCATACAGGATTCCATCCAGTCCAACTTTCCCTTTGCCTGGCCCTCACAGGGTATCAAATACTTAGGAATTCCTATTCATAGAGACCTCTACCATCTATGTTATCTTAATTTTGGGCCCTTTATTGAACAACTCCATACAGACCACGGTTGGCAAGTTAGAACAGTGAGATTCACTACGTGAACCACTGGTGTTTTGTGGAAAAGCACATGTACACTGTGTTCCAAATTATTATTCAAAAAGTGTTTAGGAGTGATAAGGGAAGAATTTGTTTGTTTGTCAGTTAAACTCATTGATGGTGATGTTTGTCGGGGCTCTTTATATCACTGTAAGCAATTGCAGACACCTGTGCTAATTAGTTTGGCAGGTGTGTCCAATGAAAGGCAAGACTACTTAAGAAGGCTGTCCCTCATTATTAAGCAGCCTACATTTTCTGCCAAAATGGGAAAGAAAAAGGATGTGGCGGCTGCTGAGAAGCAACAAATTGTGGAGTGTTTAGGTCAAGGCATGACTACAATCAACATTGTGCGATGATCAGGATGAAGTGTCTTGGCAATCAAGAAGTATGTAGCTGATTCACAGTACACACGTGAGGGCAAATTGAGGACTCTTTCCTACAGGCAATTACGTCAGGTTAAAAGAGCAGCGGCAAAAAAGCCTTGTCATAGCAGCAGACAAGTTTTTGAAGCTGCTGGTGCCTCCAACGTCCCCCAAACAACAAGATGCAGGGTCCTTCAGAGGTTTGCAGCTGTGCATACGCCATCCTGTCGACCTCCCCTATCCACTTCACACAAGCAGAAATGGCTCCAGTGGGCCAAACATTACATGAAGACTGATTTCAAAACTGTTTTGTTCACGGATGAGTGCCGTGCAACGCTCGATGGTCCAGATGGATGGGGTGGAGGATGGCTGGTTGATGGACACCCCATGCAAACACGGCTACAGCGCCAACAAGGAGGAGGTGGAGTAATGTTTTGGGCTGGAATCATGGGGAGAGAGATTGTCGGCCCCTTTAGGATCCCTGAAGGGGTAAAGATGAGCTCCATAATGTATGTGGAGTTTCTCAAACAGCACTCCCTGAAGAACCGTGTATTCCACAGCAAGATCATTTTTATGCATGATAATGCACCGTCTCATGCTGCACATAACATATCTACATCTCTGGCTGATATGGGCATAAAAGGGGACAAACATATGGTGTGACCCCCATGCTCCCCTGATCTCTACCCCATTCAGAACCTCTGGAGCATCATCAAAAGGAGTGTCTATGATGGCGGGAGGCAGTTCACATCTAAGCAACAGCTCTGGGAGGGTATTCTGTCCTCATGCAAAACAATTGAAGCAGAAACCATCCAAAACCTGACAAATTCAATGGACGAGAGAGTTCAGAAGCTCCTTTCGAACAAGGGGTCCTATGTGCAAATGTAACATCACCTAGAATAAAGTTTTGAGTTGAAAACTGTTTGATTTCAGTTTCTAATAACCTGCAAATGCTTATAAATTCAAAAATGACCATTTTTTTGGTCTTTATTAAAATGAAAAGGTTGATCGAAGAGTGTGGGGGATCTAAAAGTGTGGCAACCCAGTAGTCAGGATTACTTTGAATTCTGACAATCTGAGGGTCATGTTGCAGGTAGTGCAGCAAGAAGGCACTTATGGGTCTTGCGCATCTCGGAGCCCAAAAATTATTTTCCGGGCTAGATGCAGCTAAAAATTATTATTAATTTTAAATCTGGTGGAGCTTAGTATAGATGGCCTAATAGAATCAGTACTGCACACTGCTACAAAGCCCAAATTATTTTCCAGCCAAGATACAGATAAACATGATTAGTAATTTTAAATCTGGTGGAGCTTAGTATAGATGGCCTAATAGAATCAGTACTGCACACTGCTACAAAGCCCAAATAATTTTCCAGCCAAGATACAGATAAACATGATTAGTAATTTGAAAGCTTAAAATGATTGGTGAGGTGATTTTAACCAATCATCAAGCTTTTACTCTCCCCAGGATGACACAGGGGTAGAAAAGTCGTTTTGGATCCATGAATTGTTCATCTTTATAAACGTGAGTCTGTCTACATTATCAGTGGAGAGCCGCGTGAGCTTATCTGTCAGCACACCACCAACAGCGCTGAACACACGTTCAGACAGAACGCTGGCTGCGGGGCATGACAAGATCTCCATGGCGTAAGTGGCTAGCTCCGGCCATTTATCCAGATTGGAAGCCCAAAAAGAGCAAGGGTCCAGTGACACAGTCATGGCTTCAATGTTTACTTGGAGATACTCCTGTACCATCGTCTCTAGGCGTTGACTATGTGTCAGACTTCTTGTCTCCTGTGGCCTTGCAAAGGATGGGCTAAAAAAGTGGTGAAATGATTCTGCAAAATTGATGTTACCAGCAGATACTGTGTTTCTGTTGCGGTTTGAGTGCTGAACACTCGACGGTCCAACGGTTGGCAAGTTGGAACTGTGAGATTCAGTACGTGCACCACTGGTGTTTTGTGGAAAAGCACTTGTAAGATTCTGCAACAGTCTCTGCTGATACTCCTGCATGCGTGCATCCCTTTCTATGGCAGGAATAATTTCAGCAAATTTACTTTTGTACCGGGGATCTAACAGTGTGGCAACCCAGTAGTCAGGATTATTTCTAATTCTCACAATTCGAGGGTCATGTTGCAGGTAATGCAGCAAGAAGGCACTCATGTGTGTTGCGCATCCAGGAGCACCAAGTCCCTGTTGTGTTGGTGGCGAGGTAACAATCATGCTTCCTTCCTCTGTCCTCTCCCCCCCAACCTCGCACAACAGAAATGTGATCAAGGTCTCCCTCATCTGATGAGTCTTCCATCAGTTCGTCCTCCACTTCTTCCTGGGCTCCTGCACCTTCCTCTCTAGTTTGGTTGCTACCATGCGCCCTGGTAAAACCATCTCCCCCACCCTCACATGCCTGCCGCCTTGGTGCTGCCGACCGTCTGGACCTTGCAGATGTTAGCCCTTCCGCATACAACTCCTCCTCCTCTACTTCCTCCACCTCCTGTTGTGCCACCACCTGACTACGAATTCTGTTTAACTTGTGCTCCAGCATGTAAATCACCGGAATAGTCATGCTGATAATGGCATCGTCAGCACTAAACATCTTCGTCGCCATTTCAAAACTGTGCAGAAGGGTGCATAGGTCCCTGATCTGAGACCACTCCTCCAACGTGATTTGCCCCACCTCTGGATCTCGTTGGCCCAGGCTATACGTCAGAACGTATTGCACCAGGGCTTGTCGGTGCTGCCACAGCCGCTGCAACATGTGCAGAGTTGAATTCCACCGGGTAGGCACATCGCATTTTAGCCGGTGAAGTGACAGGCCCAACGACTTCGGTAGAGATGTAAGTCGCTGAGCTGCGGGATGCGAACGGCGGAAGTGAGCACACAGTGACCGTGCCCTCTGGAGAAGTCCATCTAGTCCGGGATAGTGGGCTAAAAATTGCTGTGCAACCAGGTTCAACACGTGAGCCATACAAGGCACGTGTGTGACATTGCCCCGGCGAAGGGCCGCACCCAGGTTTGCAGCATTGTCGCACACAGCCTTCCTGGTTTCAGGTCCAGTGGAGACAACCATTCATGAAATTGGTTCTCCAGAGCTGACCACAACTCCTCAGCTGTGTGACTCACATTTCCCAGACATTTCAAAGTAAAAACCGCCGGATGACGTTGAGCCCTACTGCCAGCATAGTGTGGCGGTGTGCAGGATCCCTTCTGCGCAATTAGAAAGCTTGTGGCATGACCAGACAGGCTTTGGGTGCAGGTGGAGGACCGAGAGGAGGTTGAGGAGGCAGAAGCAGTGGAGGATCTTTGAGATAAAGAGGATTGACGCACAACTCGTGGGGACGGCAAGACTTGGACAGCAGCCCCTTGTCCTGCTGTCACAATAGTTACCCAGTGCCCAGTCAGCGACATGTAGCGCCCCTGTCCATGCCTACTCGTCCAAGTGTCTGTGGTGAAATGCAACCTGTCACGCACAGAGTTTCTCAAAGAAGCGGTGATGTTGTGTGCGACATGCTGGTGGAGCGCAGGCACACCTTTCATTGAGAAGTATTGCCGACTGGGCATCTGGTACTGGGGCACTGCGACGGACATAAGGTCTCGAAAATCCTCTGTGTCCACCAGGCGGAAAGGCAGCATTTCTGTAGCCAAGAGCTTGCAGATGGTGAAATTCAACCTCTTAGCTTTCTCATGGCTAGGAGGAAATGGTCTTTTACTTGTCCACATCTAAGGGACCGAGGGCTGGCTATTGTGCTTAGACGGGGTTGATAAGGGTGTCCCCGGCAAACTGCCGGTCTGTGATGAAGATGCAGGCGGACATGTTAGGTTGCCTTGATCCAAAGGTGGTGCTATCGATGTCGGACAGTACTCAACACCAGCTGGTGTTACCACCTCCAAAGAAAATGATGACCTGCCAATCACGCTGGCTGTTGCGGGTAAAGAGGTGGCAGGTCTGCGCCCCAAAACAGGTGTGACTGCTGTCCCCCCAGTCACAGAGGATGAAGAGGCCGCGGATGCACAAGATATGACAGACGGTGGTTGGCCCGGCCGGCTAGGCCGCATTGTAGCACAGTGAGCTTCCCACTGCAACTTATGCTTCCTGTCCATGTGCCGGTTCATGCATGAAGTACTTAAACTATGTATTTTTTGGCCTCTACTTAGCTTTTGCTGACAAATGTTACAGATAACACGAGTTGGGTCATCTTTATCGATCTGAAATAATGCCCAGGCTATGCAAGGCTTAGCACCCATGCGACCTGAAGAGCCACCACGACTTTTGGTGAGAGGCAGAGTTGTGTTTGAGGATGCAGTTGTTGACGTGCTTCCAGTACTACGTCTCTGTCCAGGAAGGCGCAACCTGACCTCGTCGTCACTAGCATTCTCCTCCACCTCCTCTGCTGACCTCATCTCTTGGCTGACTGTGGGTTGACAGTAAGTGGGATCTCCAACCTCATCATCATCACCCTGTGCGTTATCACACCCGTCGTCCTCAGAGCCAACCTGTTCCTGCCCTGACAAAAAACTAAAGTTGTCGCTCCAATCAGGTATTTGAGTCTCATCATCATCTTCCTCATTGTCTCCACCAACAGGAGTTACAGTTTGGGAATGAGGGTCTACATTATGGTCAGAACCTTCAGCGTCTAGTCCTGGATCCGACTCATAAAGATTCTGGGCATCAGTGCAGATCATTTCCTCGTCTGGATTCACAGAAGCGCTGGAGCCAACCTCTGATTCCCAGGCTATAGTATGAGTAAACAGCTCTGCAGACTCAACCATCTGTTCTACCTCATACTCAGAAGGGCAGCTGGAGATTTGGGAGCTGTGAGGAAGCAAGTGCGATTGGGGTGACACCTTTGAGGACTGGAGTATTTGTGATGTTGAAGTTGATGTGGAGGAGAGCCCACTTAAAGGAACACTTGATATCCGTTGAAGCACCTGCTGTTTTTGTGCCTCATCTGGAATTTGTAGCGATTGGCGTGGCCGTAAGAAAGGGATCTTATCACATTGTCCGCTAAAAGAAGTAGACATTTCAGTTTGGCTGGAAGATGGTCTTTCTTCTGCAGATGTTACTGTTGCTTTAACACCTACCCCACGGACACAACATTTTTTCCCCTTCCCAACACGCCTATTCCCCTTTCCACCAGCAGCAGGCCTTTTTCCACTCATTTTGGTGGTTAACTAATTCACAACTCTGGAGTTGTTTGCACAAAAAACAATGCATGGGAACCGAGCAGATCTGAGTGGCCAAACTGTGGTAGTAGGACAAAACTATTGGCTGGGTTAGATGCAAAAAAAAATTATATTCAATTTGCAACCTGATGGAGGTCAGTATAGATAAACTAATAGAACAAGTCCCACACACAGCTAGAAGCCCAAATATTTTTTCAGAGGTAGATGCAGAAAAAAATTATATTCAGTTTGCAACCTGATGGAGGTCAGTATAGATGGACTAATAGAACAAGTCCCACACACTGCTAGAAGGCCAAATATTTTTTCAGAGCTAGATGCAGAAAAATATTATATTCAATTTGCAACCTGATGGAGGTCAGTATAGATGGACTAATAGACCAAGTACCACACACTGCTAGAAGCCCAAATATTTTTTCAGAGCTAGATGCAGATAAAAATTATATTCAATTTGCAACCTGATGGAGGTCAGTATAGATGGACTAATAGAACAAGTCCCACACACAGCTAGAAGCCCAAAAATTTTTCAGAGGTAGATGCAGAAAAAAATTATATTCAGTTTGCAACCTGATGGAGGTCAGTATAGATGGACTAATAGAACAAGTCCCACACACTGCTAGAAGCCCAAATATTTTTTCAGAGCTAGATGCAGACAAAAAATTATTTTGAATTTGCAACCTGATGGAGGTCAGTAAAGATGGACTAATAGAACAAGTCCCACACACTGCTAGAAGGACAAATATTTTTTCAGAGCTAGATGCAGAAAAAATTATATTCAATTTGCAACCTGTTGGAGGTCAGTATAGATGGACTAATAGACCAAGTCCCACACACTGCTAGAAGGCCAAATATTTTTTCAGAGCTAGATGCAGACAAAAAATTATTTTGAATTTGCAACCTGATGGAGGTCAGTATAGATGGACTAGTAGAACACGTCCCACACACTGCTAGAAGGACAAATATTTTTTCAGAGCTAGATGCAGAAAAAAATTATATTCAGTTTGCAACCTGATGGAGGTCATTATAGATGGACTAATAGAACAAGTCCTACACACAGCTAGAAGCCCAAATATTTTTTCAGAGGTAGATGCAGAAAAAAATTATATTAATTTTGCAACCTGATGGAGGTCAGTATAGATGCACTAATAGAACAAATCCCTCACACTGCTAGAAGGCCAAATATTTTTTCAGAGCTTGATGCAGAAAAATATTATATTCAATTTGCAACCTGATGGAGGTCAGTATAGATGGACTAATAGACCAAGTACCACACACTGCTAGAAGCCCAAATATTTTTTCAGAGCTAGATGTAGAAAAAAATTATATTCAATTTGCAACCTCATGGAGGTCAGTATAGATGGACTAATAGAACAAGTCCCACACACTGCTAGAAGCCCAAAAATTTTTCAGAGGTAGATGCAGAAAAAAATTATATTCAGTTTGCAACCTGATGCAGGTCAGTATAGATGGACTAATAGAACAAGTCCCACACACTGCTAGAAGCCCAAATATTTTTTCAGAGCTAGATGCAGACAAAAAATTATTTTGAATTTGCAACCTGATGGAGGTCAGTAAAGATGGACTAATAGAACAAGTCCCACACACTGCTAGAAGGACAAATATTTTTTCAGAGCTAGATGCAGAAAAAATTATATTCAATTTGCAACCTGTTGGAGGTCAGTATAGATGGACTAATAGACCAAGTCCCACACACAGCTAGAAGCCGAAATATTTTTTCAGAGGTAGATGCAGAAAAAAATTATATTCAGTTTGCAACCTGATGGAGGTCAGTATAGATGGACTAATAGAACAAGTCCCACACACTGCTAGAAGGCCAAATATTTTTTCAGAGCTAGATGCAGACAAAAAATTATTTTGAATTTGCAACCTGATGGAGGTCAGTATAGATGGGCTAGTAGAACAAGTCCCATACACTGCTAGAAGGACAAATATTTTTTCAGAGCTAGATGCAGAAAAAAATTATATTCAATTTGCAACCTGATGGAGGTCAGTATAGATGGACTAACAGAACAAGTCCCACACACTGCTAGAAGCCCATATATTTTTTCAGAGGTAGATGCAGAAAAAAATTATATTCAGATTGCAACCTGATGGAGGTCAGTATAGATGGACTAATAGAACAAGTCCCACACACTGCTAGAAGGCCAAATATTTTTTCAGAGCTAGATTGAGAAAAATATTATATTCAATTTGCAACCAGATGGAGGTCAGTATAGATGGACTAATAGACCAAGTCCCACACACTGCTAGAAGCCCAAATATTTTTTCAGAGCTAGATGCAGAAAAAAATTATATTCAATTTGCAACCTGATGGAGGTCAGTATAGATGGACTAATAGAACAAGTCCCACACACAGCTGGAAGCCCAAATATTTTTTCAGAGGTAGATGCAGAAAAAAATTATATTCAGTTTGCATCCTGATGGAGGTCAGTATCGATGGACTAATAGAACAAGTCCCACACACTGCTAGAAGGCCAAATATTTTTTCAGAGCTAAATGCAGACAAAAAATTATTTTGAATTTGCAACCTGATGGAGGTCAGTATAGATGGACTAATAGAACAAGTCCCACACACTGCTAGAAGGACAAATATTTTTTCAGAGCTAGATGCAGAAAAAAATTATATTCAATTTGCAACCTGATGGAGGTCAGTATAGATGGACTAATAGACCAAGTCCCACACACTGCTAGAAGGCCAAATATTTTTTCAGAGCTAGATGCAGACAAAAAAATATTTTTAATTTGCAACCTGATGGAGGTCAGTATAGATGGACTAATAGAACAAAGTCCCACACACTGCTAGAAGCCCAAATATTTTTCAGAGCTAGATGCAGACAAAAAATTATTTTGAATTTGCAACCTGATGGAGGTCAGTATAGATGTACTAGTAGAATAAGTCCCACACACTGCTAGAAGGACAAATATTTTTTCAGAGCTAGATGCAGAAAAAAATTATATTCAATTTGCAACCTTATGGAGGTCAGTATAGATGGACTAATAGAATGATGCTATACCCAAAAGGTTTTACTTCACTAGGTGCAGTAAAAAAATTGGTATTCTATACACATGTGGTGTATCTTGCAACACAGATAGGCTACTCTACTGACTAACACACTCTGCAATAGGCCAAAAAGGATTAGCTTTGCTAGATTCAGCCAAATGCTGTGAAAAAAACTTGCACAGCACTGTCACAGACCTGCCTGGCAAAAACTGATAGGAACTGATGTAACTTAGTCCTGAAAAGGACTGCAATTACAATTAGTCTTTACTCCCAACCTATCTATTTAAGAGCACAGACCAGCCTGATAAAAGTCGTAGGAAATGCTGTAACCTAGTCCTTAAAAGGACTGCAATCACAACTAGTCCCTACTCCCAAGCTATCTGTAGATTTGTGCGAAAATTGGCTTCAAATTAACAAGGTATAGCGCACACAGCAACAGCAGTGCCGTCTAACACGCAGCTGCAGCAGTGAGAAAATGGTGGCGACGGGGAAAATGGCTGGGTCTTATAGGGCAAGGACATGTGACATACACTGCCAATGACACATGCCCTTGCTTGTGTGAAAAAAAGCACTTCGCTCCGTGTGTGCGCTGCTGATAGGCTGACAGATTGCACCTCCCCACTGTAAATGCGGGAAAGAGAAAAAAAAATGGAGATCTTCATTATTTCTGCAGAGTTCCATCCCCTGCCCCTCCCCCCGCCCCGCTGTACTCTCAAACTGCGTATTAACATTAATTTTCATCATTACTGAGAAAAAAATCCAGTTATGATTTTGGTGCACGAACAGTTATTGAACATAACCTCGAACAGCCGAATTTTTCTCAAATCGTTCGTGTTCGCCGAACGGCTCGAACACCGCCCAAAACAGCTTGAATTTGAGATTGGCGAACAGTTCGAGTCGAACAACGCTCATCTCTACTCTCTACAGTCATCCTCCATATGCGCCTTGCTCCTCCTGGTGATGATCTTCAGGCCGGTCCGGGCCCTCTTGGTACTCAGAGTCCAAGTGATACTGCTCCTCCTCTTCTACCACTCTGTGGACGTGGAGGGCGTACCATCCCTTCACGCCTTGGTGTCGGGTGTAGGACACCATGTCTCCTGGATATAGATCCCGCCCTCGATGACCTTCTGGCACGTGGCTCTCTACATCCCTCCTAGTCACGAACACGTTGCTGATGGTCTCAGGATCTTTAATGAAACCCCAGCCATGTTCCATGTGAAATTTTACGACAGTCCCGGTGACTCGGGGACCGCAGGCAGCTCGGGGATCTCGTCGGGCCTTCATCTTCAGCTCCGCACTTTGGGCCTGCAGCTTCTCCTGTTTCATGCGCCGCTCCCGCCGCTCCCGCTGCTCCCTCTCGAACACCTCCAGCTGTTGGCGGCACTACTCCCGTCGACGGGCGGCGTCCGGGGGCGCTAGGCCTTGCGACCGGGCCTGCGATTGTGGTCTGCTAATCACTACCGGGGTCAGAGGGCATGGCGTGGGGCGGGGCTCGCTGGTGGTGTCGAAGGCCTGGGAACCGGTTGGTAGCGGTGGAGGCACGGTGTCGATGGCGGGTTCAGGTACGTTGGGCTCCGCAACAGGGTGCAGGGGCTGGTCGGCGGCCCCAGGGTTTGGGGTAGGGGCGTCTCCGTTACCTGCCTCTGCTGTCGCGGCTTCCACCGCGGCGTCGTCCTCGGCCTCCGCTCTGCTTTCACTGCCCTCGGTGGCTGGTGTGCCGCTGGATGTCGACGGCGCCTCCTGCTGCAGGATCACGGCCCGCCGGGCCATTTCTTCTTTCCACCCGGCAATCACGTCCCGCTGTGCCCGGACCATCCTCCGGTCCAGCTCCTCCAGCGCAGCCCGCACATACTTGGGGTCTTCCTTGGGGAGGTGTGTTAGCAGCTCCGTGAAGCTGCATGGGGATTCGGCCTGCAGCAGGCCATGCGCCACGGCGCTGGAGCTGGTTCCTGTCTCTACCTTCGGTTGCGGCCTGGTCAGACTGATCCAGACCGCGCCCTGCCCCACAGTTTTCTTCCCTTTCCGCCCCCATGAGGGGTGGTCCTAGGGCATTCTGCAGTCAATCACTCTCAGGGGCAGCCCCCCCACGTTGACGGACATCTCCACAGCCGCACTCATGGCTGTTGGGGGTGGGCTCCTTCTTTGGCGCCATTCTGGGACCTGGCCCACGATGGGAGGTGGCTTCCTGTTGTCTTTTGGCACGCACATTATGACGCTCGTTCTTCTGGGGCGGGCGCCATCTTTGGTACAATAAAACAGTCTCTTTTCAGGCGCGCAATACCCGCTTGTGGCGGGTGGGTAACGATCCTGCCGACTACGCCAAAGCTGACTCGCCCCCTGGGCCATGGGGCACAAGGATCCAGGCAATAGGGAAACGATGGGGGTAGTAGTGGCGGCCCAGTCCCGCGGCTCAGGGTGGTCAGACCAATGGTAGTCTGCTATGTACTTGTTGATAATGTCCGACTACGCCACCCATGGATTTGCGGTCATTAGGAACCGACGCTGCAGGGCAGACCGCTGGGGCTGATGGTGGGTGCAGCTGAGGTGGTGTGACTCCCCACGGGAAGAGTGCAGCCCCAGGGCAGTGTAGTGGATGGTGGGGGGTGATGGTGTTGAGAGTCCCAGTACCGGTAGTGCCGGAGGAGCGAAAAAGCACACAGACAACGTACTGCACTCTAGGGTCTTTACTCACGGTTAATATCCAAGTCACTTCAGCGGGCAATGACTGCCCGAGCCGTGCTGCGTCCACCAGGTGTGGGGCTCGGTCAACTCCCAGGCAGTTCAGGAATATGGCACAAGACCCCCTTCTTTTCTTTCTCTGGCCTGCCTCACCCGTGACCCACTTTTATCTAGCTGCCGCGGACCTGCGCAGGTAAACGTGGGCCCCGTTCCCCGCTGTCCTATTTGGTGCCTTCCTAGCAGGTTTGATGAGGTGTCGCACCAATAAATGATCACGACTTCCGGTCTTTGGCTGAGGGTAGTTTCTCCTCCACCAACTTGGGGTCCAGTACCCTTAATCTGCCTGACCCTTCACCCTGTATTCTCTTGGGTTCTTAGGGTCCCTTCCACCTTCTTGTTCCTGAGCCCCTCTGTTCCTCTCTCTCTTCCTTTCTTGTTCCTTCTCCTCCTGTTCCCACTTCTGCTCCTTCCTCGGCCTCTTCTCTAGGCCCACTTCTCCTTCTCCTCTCAGGCTCCAGCCTCATCTCTAGGCCTGCCTCTGGAGCAGCACTCAGCCTGAGCTGCTGCTACCTGTCAGCTCTCCTCTCAACTTCTCCCCACAGACTGAACCCAGATCTAAGATGGTGCCCACCTTTTATACCTCCCTCTGACCATGAGCCCAGGTGACCAGCAACCAATGGGCTCCTTCCTACGCTCAGGAACCAACCCCTATCTGCCCCTACAGCACTGGGTGTTCCACCCCCTCCCCACTCCAGACAGGGACATAGTCGGTCGTGCCTGCACTTCTGTCTAGTGGGAGCACCGTTGAGCTGTCCCTCGGAAATGGGGTGTGTGTGCTGTATGCAGCTAACTGAGCCCTGGTCCATATTCCATCCTTACCTGGGAGTGGAATATCACACCTCTGGCAGAGGTGCAATACCCCTGTAGCGGCCGAACCCTCGGGGCGCTACAACTGCATCTTGAGTTATCATCAATCTGAGTAGGTTGAAGTCATTTACAACTTCCAGTTCATCGCCGTCCTTCTTAAATGTGTCCCGGTCATACAGTACCTTGCAGTAGTTAATATCTTTGTCTCCTATGGGGTTGAGTATCAATCTCATGTTCGAGTTTTCCATCCATCTTGACACTCTCTAATAAGTCTTTAATTTGACCTTGTTTCTATCAATGTTGTATCGTCTGCGTATTTAGGATTGTTAATGATTCGTCCAACAATTCCCTCTTCTTTTTCGGCTAGTCCAGTCCTCCTGAAAATAGCTTCTGCATATAATTTGAAGAGAGATGGTGGCAGGATTTAATCTTATTTGACCCTCACTCTACTTTGAACTATGCCGTGCCATCGTGTTCTCTTCGGACTGCTGCTTCTTAGTCCATGTAAATATTCCTAATGAGGCTAATCAGATGGTTTGGCACATCCATATCCTTCATGGTATTCCAAAGTTTTAGGTGATCAGAACAGTTAAAAGCTTTGCTGTAGTCAATGAAGCAAAAAAAAATACTTTGTTGTATTATTTGGCCTTTTCCATTAATTATTAGTGTTGAGCGAGCACTAAAATGCTCCGGTGCTCGAAGATCGGGCCGAGCTCGCCGTGATACTCGGGTGCTCGACCCGAGCAACGAACCCAATGTTAGTCTATGGGAGACCCAAGCATTTTTGCGGCGGCACCCCCGGCAGTCTTTTAAAAGCCTAACAAGTGCCCAAAACGATAGTGACAGTGCTCAAATGACATGGGGACAGCATGGGGATCGCCCCAGGAAGCATTTATGACCCCCAGGTCACTGCTGTCAACAACGTGGTCAGAGGTATTAAGCCACTTTTAAGGGCTCACAATAAAACGTTCAAAAACGAAACTGAAACTGCTTTCCTGAGAAATATGTTAAGGAAGTTCCTTTCCAGGGTAAAGACTTGTGTATAAGGTAAAATAAATAACAAAAAAAAAAAATACTCCTCCACACCTTGAGCTATGTTCACAAGTAGCATTTTTTATGCGTTTTTGCACTTTTGTATTGCTTTCAACCGTGACAAATGCATTCACCGGGAAATGTCATTTTAACATTTTACAAACTTATCTGGCCACGTGCTGCGTTACACATGCATACAGTGCTGAAAAGACATGGGAACAGCATGGGGAAGAACCCTGGAAGCATCTCTGACACCCAGGTCACTGCCTAAAAGTGTGCCCATCAGAAGTGATCCTTGCCGCATCAGAAGATGCAGACTTGCAACTATCCCCGTGCCAGTTCTTTTCCCAGGGCAGTGTTCAATTGTACCTCCCCCATTCCTTGCAATGCAAGCGCAAATATGCAGCCAACCACCCAACCACCCGCAGGCTGCAATACCATACTACTTGCTTGCACTTGAAATTGGGCCTTTTAGGCATGTGGAGGCGGAATCTGGCCACCACGTCACGGCTGCGTTGGTGGCCTGGTATCCATACTCAGTCCCCAGCCGCCACCGGCGGTCAGGTGTCCACACTCTGTCCCCAGCCGCCAGGGGGCGGCCGGGTGTCCATACTCGGTCCCCAGCTGCCCCGCGGCGGGGTGTCCACACACGGTTCCCAGCCGCCAGGGGGCTACCGGGTGTCCATAAATGGTCCCCAGCCGGCCCTATTTCTCCTTGGAACATCCCCACACACTTTTCTTAGCCCGGCCTGCTTTAGGGCAGCATTGGACGAGCCCACCAGAGAACCAGACTCCTCCGGTGGGCCCTGGCTTCTCCATCAGGGGAGTGGAGAGTGCCAAGGTGAGGACGATGATGATACAAGTTAGCATCTGTTTTTCTTTTCTTAAAATGCAAGCGTAAGTGTGCAGCCTGCCACCCACCCACCCCCAAGGCTGCAATGCCATACTGCTAGCTTGCACTTGAAATGGGGCCTTTTAGTTTGGAGGAGGCCGAAGATGGCCACTACCTCATGGCTGCTTCGTCAGCGAGGTATCCATACTCAGTCCCCAGCTGTCCCTATTTGTCTCGGTGCGCCTTATACATAAGATTAAGCGTGCATACCAAAACATTATCTGTGTCCTCCCCAGTGCATTTAGTGGGAAGGACAGCCTATTCCACTGTAGGGTGTGCATGCCAAACCCCTGTTCATGGTACATGCGAAGAGGCCTCACACCCTGCACCTGTCGTTGCAGACTTGCAACTATCCCCCTTCAAGTCCTTGTCCCAGGTCCGTGTTCAATTGTACCTCTCCCATTCCTTGCAATGCAAGCGCAAGTATGCAGCCTGCCACCCACCCACCCACCCCCAGGCTGCAATACCATACTGTTTGCTTGCACTTGAAATTGGGCGTTTTAGACATGTGGAGGCGGAATCTGGTCACCACGTCATGGCTGCGTTGGCGGCCTGGAATCCATACTCAGTCCCCAGCCGCCCGGCGGCCGGGTGTCCACACTTGGTCCCCAGCCGCCAGGGGGTGGCCGGGTGTCCATAAACTGTCCCCAGCCGCCCCTATTTCTCCTTGGAACATCCCCCCTCACACTTTTCTTAGCCCGGCCTGCTTTAGGGCAGCATTGGACGAGCCCACCAGAGAACCAGACTCCTCCGGTGGGCCCTGGCTTCTCCATCAGGGGAGTTGAGAGTGCCAAGGTGAGGACCATGATGATGATGATACAAGTTAGCATATGCTTTGTTTTCTTGGAATGCAAGCGCATGTATGTAGTAGCGGCTAGGCCTGAGGTGGTCAGCGTTTTGGCGCATATCCTACCTCCTCCGAGGATTGCTGGATGTTTTCCCAGTTCTATGACTCCCGTTAAAACAAAGCTTCAGGTGATAAATGATGGATGAGGTAGTGGCAAAGGAGAAAGAGCAGGAGGAACAGGGACCATTCACATCAATATCAGGCCAGTCAACCACATATGTCTTGTAGGATATGTTTCTGTAACAAAAGGAGTGGTTCAGCTACACAGTTATAGGGCATAAAGTGAGTGCAATGCCTACCAAAAATTTTGAGGCACTCCAATGCCCCTTGGAAATGACACGGAGGTCAGAGGGCCTTAACTAAACCGTTTTTTCCATTTATTGCAACTGGGTCTCCTGTACACTGTTGGCCTAAGCAGTGAATGGAAGGCTTTCCAAAAATTATGAGGAACTGCAATGCCACTTGAAACACACGTGGATTACAGCGTACTAAAAACCTTCTACCCATTATTGGGGAGTGGGTCTCCCTTAGTTTTCGCCTTTGCATTGAAAAGCAAAAGCTGACTAAAATTAGGAGGAAATGCAATGCCCATTGGAAGAGTCGTGGAGGTTAGAGGAAATTAAAAACAACATTTCAATGCCCCTTGGAAGAGCTCTGGAGTTCACAGTTCAGTAGCTTAACAAGACGGTTTTAATGCCCCTCGGAAAAGACGTGGAGGTCACAGTAGCTTAACAAGACGGTTTGAAAGCCCCTTGGAAAAGTGGTGGAGGTCGCAGTAGCTTAACAAGATGCTTTTGATGCCCCTCAGAAAAGTGGTGGAGGTCGCAGTAGCTTAACACGACGCTTTTAATGCCCCTTCCAAGAGCAATACAGTACAGCATATTCCAAACATTATTCCCATTATTGGGGAGTGGGTCTCCCATAGTCTTTGCTTATGCCTTCCAAGCAAAAGCTGCCAAAAATTAGGACGGAGGAACTTGCAATGCCCCTTACAAGAACCATGTGTGGCACCCCTGAGGGTTCGGTCGCCACAGAGGTATTGCATCTCATCCAAAGGTGTGGTACCTCACTCTCAGATAAGGAACGAGTGTGGCTCAGGATCCTAACACCAGCATTCACTACACCACATTTCCGGGGGACAGGGCGAGATTGCTCCTACAGGAGAGCACAGTCCCTGATCCCTGGCTGGAGTGGGGGGGAACCACCTAGAGAGGGGGAACCATGTAGTGGATGGGGTGGCGGAAGTAGATCCTGGGAGCACTTGAGTAGGAGCAGCATAAAATAGAGACACCATCTTAGAGTGGGAGTTGAGTTCAGTCAGTCCAGTCAGAGGAGGAGAGGTGAGGGAGAAGAGGCTCTGTATGGGCTCTGTTCCAGAGGCAGGCCTAGACTGTGAGGCCCAGGACTGAAGGAGAGAAGAGAAGAGTGGGAGCAGGAAGGCTCCAGGAACCGAAGGGACCCTAGGGGTATGGGCCGTGCAGAAGGCAACCCGTACGCCAGCTGCTACCAGGAGGTAGAGGGGTCAGGCCAGATAAGGGGAACCGGTCCCTCAACTAGCAGAGAAACAGCAAGGCTCAACTAGAAACCGGAGGCTGCAGCACTTTATGTACCGTAAGCCAAAAGTCCACACCAGTCTCACTTAGAAGGTAGCCACATAGGACCCAGGGGACGGAACACACGTCGCCTGCCAAGGCCCGAGGGTACCGGATAGAAGTGTCACTGGGTGTGAGGTGCAGGTAGAAGGCCAGAGAAAGGACACACAGAAGGGGGTCCTGCTAAATACTCTGGAGTTACTTGGGGGTCGGCTGAACCCCTCACTGAGTGAGCACAGAACGACGAGGGCAATTACATGGGTCCCTGTAACAAGGACTGCAACAACTGTGAGTAAACATCTTGGGACTGCATCACAAGGACTCTGTGTTCATTATTGACTCCCTGCACTACAACCACCATCATCCACACACACTGCCCTGAAGCTACTCTCTTCCTGTGGGGAGTTATACCACCCGTGCTGCCAAACCATCAGCTTCAGGGGACTGTTCCGCAGCGGCGGCCTCATTAGCCGCACTCCACAGGTGGCGTAGTTGGACATTTTAAAGCCCATATATACAATTAATCCCGTGGATTAACCACCCTGGGTCACGGACCAGGTCACCGCCACTGTGACTACAACCCCCAGTGTCTACCGGCCCGGCTCCGGGTACCCCAGGGCCCATGGGGCGCGTCACATGCAGTACAGCATATTACAAACATTATTCCCATTATTGGGGAGTGTGTCTCCCATAATCTTTGGTTATGCATTCCAAGCAAAAGCTGCCAAATATTAGGATGGAGGAACTTGCAATGCCCCTTACAAGGGCCATGCAGTACAGCATATTACAAACATTATTCCCATTATTGGGGAGTGGGTCTCCCATAGTATTTGCTTATGCCTTTCAAGCAAAAGCTGACAAAAATTAGGAGGAAATGCAATGCCCGTTTGAAGAGTCGTGGAGGTTAGAGTTAATTAAAAACAACATTTAAATGCCCCTTGGAAGAGCTGTGGAGTTCAGAGTGGTTTAACAAGACGCTTTTAAAGCCCTTCAGAAGAGACGTGGAGGTCCCAATAGCTTAACAAGACGGTTTTAATGCCCCTTGGTAAAGTGGTGGAGGTAGCAGTAGCTTAACAAGATGGTTTGAATGCCCCTTGGAAAAGTGGTGGAGGTCTCAGTAGCATAACAAGATGGTTTGAATGCCCCTTGGAAGAGACGTGGAGGTCCCAGTAGCTTAACAAGACGGTTTTAATGCCCCTCGGTAAAGTGGTGGAGGTCACAGTAGCTTAACAAGACGCTTTTAATGCCCCTTGGAAGAGACGTGGAGGTCCCAGTAGCTTAACAAGATGGTTTTAATGCCCCTCGGAAAAGTAGTGGAAGTACCAGTAGCTTAACTAGACTGTTTTAATGCCCCTTGGAAGAGACGTGGAGGTCCCAGTAGCTTAATAAGACGGTTTTAATGCTCCTCGGAAAAGTGGTGGAGGTCACAGTAGCTTAACAAGATCCTTTTAATGCCCCTCGGAAAAGTGGTGGAGGTCACAGTAGCTTAACAAGACGCTTTTAATGCCCCTTACAAGAGCCATACAGTACAGCATCTTAAAAATATTATTCCCATTATTGGGGAGTGGGTCTCCCACAGTCTTTGCTTATGCATTCCAAGCAAAAGCTGACAAAAATAAGGACGGAGGAACTTGCAATAATGGCAACAAGGGCCACGGTCACCCTGGTGGTATAGTGGTGGTGGAGGCTGAGGATAAGGAGAAGAACATAAAACAGCCGAAATGAGGAAGCGTATACCCGGGTGTGGGTGTGAAGCGGTGCATGTGATTACACCTCCCGAAATAACACAGTGGATTTGACTTTATGTTACTCTGCTGTCACTTGGTGGTGATGAGAAGTCTGTCCCAATCCAGCCCTTCTTCATTTTGATAAGGGTCAGCTTGTCAGCATTGTCAGCATTATCAGTTATAATTCCCCCAGCGGCACTGAAAACACGCTCCGATAACACGCTAGCGGCAGGGCAGGCCAGGACCTCCGAGGCGTACAGTGCGAGTTCATTCCAAGTGTCCAGCTTGGATACCCAATAATTAAAAGGCACAGAGGAATCACGGAGGACGCTGGTACGGTCGGCAACGTACTCCCTCACCATCTTTTGAAACTTTCCACTCCTTGTGAGAGTTCCCCGCGCCTCAGGGCCTGTAAGCTGGGTGGGTCTCAGAAAGCTGTCCCAGAACGTTGACAGTGTTCCCATGCCTCTGCTGGATTGGAGTTGCCTCTCTCTCGCTTGTACGCCTTGGTTGGTCAACGCACTGTGACCTCTGCTGCTAGCGTGTTCAGATGGTAATTTTTTTAACAGTTCTTCAGCAAGGGCCTTCTGGTACTGCCCCATTTTTGAAGATCTCTCCACGTCAGGAATAAGAGAGTGAAAGTTCTCCTTGCTGCGGGGGTCTAAAAGTGTCACCAAACAGTAATGACTGTCACCCAACATTTTGACAACGCGAGGGTCACGGTTAAGGCAGCGTAACATAAAGTCAGCCATGCGTGCCAGACTAGTAACGGGCAAGACTTCCATGTCCTCACCAAGATGACGACTGACTATGCTCTCCTCCTCCTCCCCCCTGTCCTCAGGCCACCCACGCTGAACTGACGGTATGACAGTTGTACAGGTACTACCGTCTACATCGCAAGATACAAGCTCCTGTTCTTCCTCCTCCTCCTCCTCTCCCTCATTGTCCCCCAATGCATGTTGGGATGAGATGAGGCTGGGCTGTGTGTAATCGACCGCTACAGCTTCTTGATCCATCTCATCATACTCTGGCTGCAATGCCTCCTCTTTAATTCTCTGCAGAGAACATTGAAAATGACAGACAAGTGGAATGCTGACGCTAATGATGGCGTCATCGCCACTCACCATCTTGGTGGACTCCTCAAAGTTTGTCAAGATGGTACATATGTCAGACATCCAGGTCCACTCCTGAGGTCTTATGTGTGGAGTCTGACCTGAATATCGACGGCCTTGTTGCAGCTGGTGCTCCACAACTGCTCTCTTCTGCTCACAAATCCTTTGCAATATGTGGCGGGTAGAGTTCCAACGTGTTGGGACATTACACCAGTCGGTGTGACGGAAGCTGCAAACGCTGCTGCAACACAGCAAGGGCGGCGGAAGCTGTAGCCAACTTGCGAAAATGAGCTGACAGGCGGCATATTTTGACAAGCAGATCTGGCAACTCGGGGTATGATTTAAGAAACCGCTGAACCACGAGGTTAACCACATGAGCCAGGCATGATACGTGTGTGGCCTCAGAGCCGCCACCAGGTTACGGCCATTGTCACACACCACCATGCCTGGATGTAGGTTCAGCGGTCTCAGCCACAGATCTGCCTGCTCTTTCACAGCTTTCCACAACTCACAAGCAGTGTGAGGTTTCTCACCTAAGCTTATGAGTTTAAGCACAGCCTGTTGCCGCTTGGCAGAGGCAGTACTACAGTGCTTCCAGCTTGCAACTGTTGTGGTGATATCTGAGATGGAGCCTGAACATGAGGAGGAGGATGATGCGCAGGAGCTGTACACTGTGGGGGCAACTCTGACTGACATAGGGCCCGCAATCCTCGGTGTGGGGAGGATGTGTTCCGTCCCAAGGTCCGACTGGGTCCCGGCTTCCACTATGTTTACCCAGTGTGCCGTCAGGGAGATGTACCGTCCCTGGCCACAAGCACTTGTCCACGTGTCCATTGTCAGGTGAACTCTCCCAGTAACTGCATTGTTGAGGGCATGGCAGATGTTTTGGGACACGTGCTTGTGTAGTGCGGGGATGGCACACCGGGCAAAATAGTGTCGGCTGGGGACCGAGTACCGAGGGACGGCCACCGCCATAAGGTTGCGGAAGGATTCCATCTCCACCAGCCTAAAAGGCAGCATTTCCAACGCAAGCAGCCGTGAAATGTGCGAATTTAGGACTGCGGCCTGTGGGGCGTTAGCTGCGAATTTCCGCTTTCGTTCAAAGGTCTGGGAATTGGCAATTGAATGCTGCGGTGGGATGTGGACGTGGACGTTGATGCTGTTTCTTGAGAAACTGCCATAACAAGTGAAGACTGAGAGGAGGGGGCATCTTTGCATGCAGTAAGGACAGGGGATTGCCTTGCACACACAACAGGGGGTTCTATTGCACACACAACAGCGGAAGAAGCAGTGGTGACACCCGCTGACACTGGTCGTGGACCCTGGGGTTCACCCTACAAAGTCTGGTGCTTTGCTGCCATGTGCCTGATCATGCTGGTGGTGGTCAGGCTGGTAGTTTTGTCACCCCTGCTGATGCTGGCATGGCTGGTGGTACAAATGGCCTTTTTGGGGTTATCAGCAGAGTCTTTAAAAAAATTCCAGACTCTGGAAGACCTACAGGTTGTACTGGCAACGTCCCTCATATTGGTGCTACAGGGAACTGTTGCCTGCCTTCTGTGTGCGGCTACCACACTGCTTCTTCCTGCCTGTTGGGGTACTCTGCCTCCCTCCCCCTGTGTGCCGCTTGCCTCGCTCTGCATGTCCTCCTGCCACGTTGGGTCAGTTACTAGATCATCCACCACCTCCTCCTCTTCCACTTGCGCACCACGATCCTCCTCCTCCTCACTTCCTGGCAATTGTGTCTCGTCATCGTCCACCTCTTGTGACAAATTGCCAGCGTCGACTTCCTGTGCCCGTGGCTGTTCAAATATTTGGGCATCGCTACATGGGATCTCCTCTTCCACCACTTCAAGCGGAGCAGTCGAGGGGCACAAATCTGGAAATGGACCAGTGAACAGCTCTTCAGAGTGTCCAAGCGTGGGATCAGTTGCTGCCTGAAAACACTCGGCATGGTGGGAGGAAGGAGCATCAGGGTGAGGAGGAGTATGCGGTCGAGACTCACGGCTACTAAGAGGTGACCGTGTGGAAGACAGACCGGAGGTGGTGGTGCCCAGGTAGCTGGAAGTATTATCTGCTATCCAATTAATAACCTGTTCACACTGATCAGTTCGCAATACTGGTGTTGTTCTGTGCTTCCGTAGTAATTCGGTCAAGATGTGGGAGCGAGAAGATGTGGCTGTTGGTTGTGGCACTTTTTCACCTTGGCCACGGCCCCGTCCTCTGCACGCACCATCACCAGAACGTTCACTTCCACGTCCCTTGCCACGCGCCTTGCCAATTGTAAATGAAGTAAAATAGCTTAAACTCGCACTATTAATGGAAAAAGGGTAATAAAGTAGATTAGAACCATGGAAGAGGAAAACCACAGTTCTATTTCTCTGGCCTTCACCCGACTCTTTTAAACAATCTGAACAATCAGGGAGAAACTATTACTGTTTTTCTTTGCGGAAAAAATACCAAAAGCTGAATAATAGAGATTTTTTACCGTGGAATGGCAAAACCACAGTTATTGTTTACTGGGGTATACCAGAAAATGTTAAATAGATATATTTGCGGCTGAACAGTGAGCGACACACTCAAACTGGGTTTTTTTTTAGGTAAAAATAGCCCAAAATTGGATAATACAGAGATTTGACCCGTGGAACTGCAAAACCACACTTGTATTTTTCGGGACTACACCAGACTATTTTCAACAGATATATTTGTGTCTGAACAATAAGGAGACACTACTACTGTTTTTCTTTACGGCAAAAAATGGCAAAAGCAGGATAATACAGAGATTTGACCCGTGGAACTGCAAAACCACACTTGTATTTCTCGGGCCTACACCAGACTATTTTCAACAGATATATTTGTGTCTGAAAAATCACGGAGACACTATTAGTTTTTTTTTTACGGCAAAAAATGCCAAAAGCAGGATAATAGAGATTTTTTACCATGGAACAGCAAAACCACAGTTATATATATGTAAAAAAGTCTGGAATACACCAGTAAAATATATTTGCGGCTGTACAGTGAGCGACACACTCAAACTGTTTCTTTTAGATACAAATGGCCCAAAGCTGGATAATACAGAGGTTTGAACCCTGGAACTGCAAAACCACACTTCTATTTCTCTAGCCTCCACCAGACTATTTTCAACAGATATATTTGTGTCTGAAAAATCAGAGACACACTTTTTTTTTTTTGGAGGGGGGACACCAAAAGGTTAATAAGACGGGTATTTGTACAGTGTGAAGGAGGAAAAAAAAAAAGAGGATTTAGATTAAAAAAAAAAGGATTTTTCCTGGCCCCCGAGACCTGGACCTAAGTCCAGCAATTTCAGCAACAGGAGCACACAGGACAGTAATGCAGCGTTTGCTGGTATAACCACTGCGTCTACTATACAGCCCGCCTGCCTGCCTGATATCTGGGATGGATATTAGTCCTGAGAAGGACTGTTTGTTTGATCTGGCAGCCTTTACAGACCCTACACTAACTTTTTTGCAGGATATATCTCTACCTAAATCAGCAGCGCTGTCCCTACACTGTCTGATCCGGAGCGACTATGTCCAAGATGGCGGCGCCCGGTTTTAAATACTCGAGGTGACGCTGTGCGGCCAGCCAATCACTGTAATGCCCACAACCAACATGGCTGCGGCATTACAGTGACTGGCTGGCAATCCCTGCATGTTCATTGGCTTTGTAAAGAGCGCCATACATGCAGGGCGGAGACCTGAGCTCCAGCCCGAGTAACCCGGAAATGCTCGGTGCTCGCCAAACATCCCGAGTACCGAGCAGTGTCGAGCATGCTCGCTCAACGCTATTAATTATCAATCTAATGTTAGCAATCACATCTCTTGTTCCTCTGCCTTTTCTGAACCCTGCTTGTTCCTCTGGCAGCTCCTGGTCAAAGTAAGTCTTTGTAGAATCTTCAGTAGTATTTCCTGATACATAATACAATAAAATATATTTTACCCAAAAGAGCACACAGAATATCAAATATTCAGGTTGGGTGTCACTTGGGTAATAGTGATAACAAAATAATAAGTTTTCATGTATCCTTTAATAAGATCTATGGTAGAGGGGTTACAAGGACACTAACCTTCAGAAAGGCAAATTTCCAATGACTGAGAAATTATCTTAGTGTCATAAACTGTCCTGAGAAATAAAAGTGCACAAAGAAAATGGGACACTTTTATAAGCATCCTGGATAGGACCTGCACACAATATATACTGTAGCACCCCGAGGGTTCGGCCGCTACAGGGGTATTGCACCTCTGCCAGAGGTGTGGCATTCCACTCTCGGGTAAGGATGGAGTATGGACCAGGGCTCAGTTAGCTGCATACAGCACACACACCCCATTTCCGAGGGACAGCTCAATGGTGCTCCCACTAGACAGAAGTGCAGGCACGACCGACTATGTCCCTGTCTGGAGTGGGGAGGGGGGTGGAACACCCAGTGCTGTAGGGGCAGATAGGGGTTGGTTCCTGAGAGTAGGTAGGAGCCCATTGGTTGCTGGTCACCTGGGCTCATGGTCAGGAGGAGGTATAAAAGGTAGGCACCATCTTAGATCTAGGTTCAGTCTGTGCAGAGAGAGGAGAAGACAGGGAGTAGAGGCTCTGTAGGAGCTCTACTCCAGGAGGGCCTAGTGAGAGGCCGAGGAGGAGGTGAAGGGGAGCTGTGGTGTCACCTCAGCCCAGCTCCACGAGAAAGGAGGAGAAGAAGGAACAGGAAAGAAGGAGGAGAGACAGAGAAACAGAAGGGCTCAGGAACAAGAAGGTGGAAGGGACCCTATGAACCCACGAGAATACAGGGTGAAGGGTCAGGCAGATTAAGGGTGCCGGATCCCAAGTTGGTGGAGGAGAAACTACCCTCAGCCAAAGACCGAACGTCGTGACCATTTATTGGTGCGACACCTCATCAAACCTGCTAGGAAGACACCATATAGGACAGCGGAGGACGGGGCCCACGTTTAACCGCATGAGTCCGCGGCAGCTGGCCAAAAGTGGGTCACTGGTGAGGCAGGCCAAAGAAAGGATTGAAGGGGGTCCTGAGCCATACTCCTGAGCTGCCTGGGAGTTGACCGAGCCCCTCACCTGATGGACGCAGCACGGCTCGGGCAGTCATTGCCAGCTGAAGTGACTTGGATCTTAACCGTGAGTAAAGACCCTCACCTGATGGACGCAGCACGGCTCGGGCAGTCATTGCCAGCTGAAGTGACTTGGATCTTAACCGTGAGTAAAGACCCAGTACGTTGTCTGTGTGCTTTTTCGCTCCTCCGGCACTACCGGTACTGGGACTCTCACCACCATCACTCCCACCATCCACTACACTGCCCTGGGGCCACACTCTTCCCATGGGGAGTCACACCATCCCAGCTGCATACATCATCAGCCCCAGCGGTCTGCCCTGCAGCGGCGGTTCCTAATAACAGCAATCAACGGGTGGCGTAGTCAGACATTATCTAAAACATCTAAAAGGCTGCCACTGGTCTGACCACCCTGAGCCACGGGACCGGGTCGCCACTACTACCCCCATCGTCTCCCTATTGCCCGGTTCCGAGTGCCCCACGGCCCAGGGGGCGAGTCAATACCCTATGGGAATAAATAAGCTAGAAATAGGAGGAATCAAATAAAGCTGTAAGTGGCACAATAAATTACAAAAAAGTATACAGAATTAAAACAAAAGGGTAGTGACGAGGCATTAAATAATTTCATAAAAAAATGTGCAAAAAGTAAATCAAAGTAGCAAAGATTAAGAGAGAGACTCATTGCCAAAGAAATTAAAAGTAATCCAAAAATATTCTACAACTATAAAAACAGTAAGAGACTGAAAAAATTATAGTGTTTGCCCACTCAAAAATAATCTGGGTGAAATAGTGGAAGACATGAGGGACAGGCCAGTCTACTAAATAACTTTTATTCTACAGTATTTACACAAGAAAATTCCATGACAGAGGACATGATCAGGTATACTAGAAATTCTCCACTAAATGTTACATGCTTAACCCAGCAGGAAGTAAGGTGCCATCTCAAAATCACTAAAGTAGACAAATCCCTGGGTCCGGATGACATACACCCACAAGAGTACTGCAGAAATTAAGTACTGTAATAGACAGACAGCATTGCCAGAACAATAAACAGAATTTTTTAAAAAATAGCAAAAGGCAATGGTACTCACCAGCCAAGGTTTCAAGAAAAATGCTCAGCAGGACACGGCCGGCCCCCTTTTGTTAGAAGGAGGTAACACTGGTGCAGAATGCTGATGAACAATCGCCCTCACCCACTCTCACTGGAGGGGCGATTGCCCAGCACTAAAAGTGCACACAGATGAAACTTGCAGTAGGGTGCAATTCACACACTCGCGGCACCGTGCCTAGCCAGCATCCTATTACACGCCCCTACTATTCGACTAGGCGGGATGCCTGGCACCCTATCCGTGCATCGCAGAGTTGCGAAGCCCCAACTCACAAGGTCACAATTACTGGGCCTGGCCATGCCCTGGCAGATAAAAAAAAGTGCAAAAAAATATCATATGAGGTATTAGTTAATATTTTGGCCAAAATTCGTAAGATCGCTACCCATCATCAAGGGTCCTCACGGTTTTGCGAGTCCCTACTCTAACATTAAAAACAGACAGCATAGCCAGAACAATAAACAGAATTTTTTTTAAAAAAATAGCAAAAGGCAATGGTACTCACTAGCCAAGGTTTCAAGAAAAATGCACACCAGGACATGGTCGGCCCCCTTTTGTTAGAAGGAGGCAACACAGGTGCAGAATGCTAATGAACAATCACCCTCACCCACTCTCACTGGAGGGGCGATTGACTAGCACTAAAACTGCAGACAGATGAAACTTGCAGTGGGGTGCAATTCACACACTCACGTGCATCGCAGACTTGCAAAGCCCCAACTCATAAGGTCACCATTAATGGGCCTGGCCGTGTCTGTCTGTTTTTAATGTTAGAGTAGGGACTCGCAAAACCGTGAGGACCCTTGACGATGGGTTGCGAGCTTACGTATTTTGGCCAAAATATTAACTAATACCTCATATGATATTTTTTGCACTTTTTTTTATCTGCCAGGGCACGGCCAGGCCCAGTAATGGTGACCTTGTGAGTTGGAGCTTCGCAACTCTGCGATGCACGGATAGGGTGCAGGGCATCCCGCCTACAGTCATGGCCAAAAGTATTGAGAATGAGACAAATAGTAATTTTTCCAAAGTTTACTGCTTCATTTTCTGTAATGGCAATTTGCATATACTCCTGAATGTCAAAGAGTGATCAGCTTAACAGCAATTACTGTACTTGCAAAGTCAATATTTGCCCAGAAAATGAACTTTAACCCCCAAAACACATTTCAACATCATTGCAGTCCTGCCTTAAAAGGAGCAGCTAACATCGTTTTAGTGATTGATCCATTAACACAGGTGTGTTAATGGTGTGATGAGGTGTTGATGAGTAGTGTTGAGCCACCCCCGTAGTGTTCGGGTTCGTTTCGGTTCGTCGAACACCGGGATGTTCGAGGAACTGTTCGTCGAACACCTTAGAACACCGTCGAACACCGTTAAAACCAATGGCAGGCAAACAAAAACACATAGAAACACATAGAAAACACCTGCAAAGGTGTCCAAAAGCTCACAAACTGCTCAGAAGACACTCTCTTTAAAAAAGCCGGCCGGCAAATTCAGCAGCGGCATACACCGGTACCCGACAATTTAGACAAGAAGGAATAGAGCATCACACATAGATTAGATAGATAGAAACATGTCAGTCACACATATAAGAAGCACAGTGACAGTGTTGGTTACTGCACTTGTCATTTAGTGTAAAGGATTTATTAAAAAAAATATTAGTGTTTTCATGCACCGTCTCTTTAAAAAAGCCGGCCGTCAATTCAGCATCTGTACCCGACAATTTAGAACAGAAAGAATAGAGCTTCACACATAGATTAGATAGATAGAAACATGTCAGTCACATATATAATAAGTACAGTGATAGTGTTGCTTACTGTACTTGTCATTTAGTGTAAAGGATTTATTTAAAAAAATAATAGTGTTTTCATGCACTGTCTCTTTAAAAAAGCCGGCCGGCAATTCAGCAGCGGTACCCGACAATTTAGAACAGAAAGATAGAGCATGACACATAGATTAGATAGATAGAAACATGTCAGTCACATATATATGAAGTACAGTGATAGTGTTGGTTACTGTACTTGTCATTTAGTATTAAAATAAAGGATTTATTATTAAAAAAATTGGCGTGGGGTTCCCCTTAATTTTAGGCTCTAGCGGAGGTTAAGCAGACGGCTGGGGCAGATGTTTGAAGCCTGGGAAGGGGGTAATACCCACGGAGCTTCCCAGGCTACTAATATCAGCCCCCAGCTGAATACATAGCCTTTACTAGCTATTAAAATGGGGGACCCCCCAAAAGAAATGACGTGGGGTCCCCCCTAATTTAATAGCTAGCAAAGGCTAGGCAGACAGCTGGGGGCTGATATTAATAGCCCAGGAAGGGAGCCATGAATATTGGCCCCCTCCCAGGCTAGAAACACCAGCCGTCAGCCGCCCCAGAAATGGCGCATTCATAGGATGCGCCAATTCTGGCACTTAGCCTCGCTCTTCCACGCTGCCCTGGTGCGATGGCAGGGGGTAATAGGGTTGGGGTTGATGTCAGCTTATAATGCCAGCTGACATCAAGCCCAGGTTAGTAATGGAGAGGCGTCTATAAGACACCCCCATTACTAACCCCATAGTCAAAGTTAAAAAAAACACAAACACCCAGAATAAAGTCCTTTAATTGAAATAAAGACACAATCCTTTATTGTTCTAAATTAAACCATACTTACCATCACGCCCATTCCAGCTGAAGCCAACGATCTCCTGCAATAAAAGAAAAATAATAAAGCAACCTCATCCTTACCTTTCCATGGTTCCCACGACAGCTTCAGCTCTGCTACATCGAGATGACAGGCTGGACCGCAGCAGAACGCTGCCATCCAGCCTGTCATCCCGCAGACACTGAGAAGCGCAGGCTTGCTTGCGCTGCTCAGCGTCTCTCTGTGACGACATCCAGATGAGCCGAGTTCATGTCCAATGAACTCGGCTCACCTCATGCACGTCACTGACAGCGTGGGAAAATTCTCACGCTGAAGCGCTGATTGCAGGAGAATTTTCCCACGATGTCAGTGACGTGCAGGAGGTGAGCTGAGTTCATTGGACATGAGCTCACCTCATGCACATCACTGACAGCGTGGGAGAATTCTCCTGCACTCAGCACTTCAGCGTGAGAATTTTCCCACGCTGTCAGTGACGTGCATGAGGTGAGCCGAGTTCATTGGACATGACCTCGGCTCATCTGGATGCCGTCACAGCGAGACAGTGAGGAGCGCAAGCATGCCTGCGCTTCTCAGTGTCTGCGGGATGACAGACTGGATGGCAGCGTTCTGCTGCGGTCCAGCCAGTCATCTCGATGTAGCAGAGCTGAAGCTGTCGTGGGAACCATGGAAAGGTAAGGATGAGGTTGGTTTATTATTTTTCTTTTATTGCAGGAGATCGTTGGCTTCAGCTGGAATGGGTGTGATGGTAAGTATGGTTTAATTTAGAACAATAAAGAATTGTGTCTTTATTTCAATTAAAGGACTTTATTCTGGGTGTTGTGTTTTTTTTAAATACTTTACTAGAAATTCATGGCGGTCATGTCTAATACTGGCGTGACCCCATGAATTTTGGGCTTGGGGCCAGCTGATAATACCAAGCTGGCCCTAACCCCTTTATTACCCAGTGAGCCACCGCACCAGGGCCCTGGATGAGTTGGGTACAGCGCCAGAAGATGGCGCTTCTATGAACGCGCCATTTTCCGGGGTGGCTGCGGACTGCAATTTGTAGCGGGGGGGGGCCCAGAAAGCTTGGGCCTCCCTGCGCTGCAAATTCCAGCCCCCAGCTGCCTAGTTGTACCTGGCTGGACACAAAAATAGGGCGAAGCCCCACGTACTTTTTTTTTAATTATTTCATGAAATTCATGAAATAATTAAGAAAAAAAGGCCTTCCCTATATTGTTGTGTCCGACCAGGTACAAATAGGCAGCTGGTGGTTGGGGGCAGCCCGTTCCTGCCTGCTGTACCTGGCTGGACACAAATATAGTGCGAAGCCCCACTTCAATTTTTTTTAATTATTTCATGAAATTCATGAAATAATTAAGAAAAAAAGGGCTTCCCTATATTGTTGTGTCCGGCCAGGTACAAATAAGCAACTGGTGGATGGGGGCAGCCCGTTCCTGCCTGCTGTACCTGGCTGGACACAAATATAGTGCGAAGCCCCACTTCAATTTTTTTAAATTATTTCAGGAAATTCATGAAATAATTTAAAAAAAATTGACGTGGGGCTTCGCACTATATTTGTGTCCAGCCAGGTACAGCAGGCAGGAACGGGCTGCCCCCAACCACCAGCTGCCTATTTGTACCTGGCCGGACACAACAATATAGGGAAGCCCTTTTTTTCTTAATTATTTCATGAAATAATTTAAAGAAAATTGACGTGGGGCTTCGCCCTGTTTTTGTGTCCAGCCAGGTACAACTAGGCAGCTGGGGGCTGGAATCCGCAGCACAGGGAGGCCCAAGCTTTCTGGGCCACCCCCGCTGCAAATTGCAGTCCGCAGCCACCCCGGAAAATGGCGCGTTCATAGAAGCGCCATCTTCTGGCGCTGTACCCAACTCATCCAGGGCCCTGATGCGGTGGCTCACTGGGTAATAAAGGGGTTAGGGCCAGCTTGGCATTATCAGCTGGCCCTAAGCCCGAAATTCATGGGGTCACGCCAATATTAGACATGACCACCATGAATTTCTAGTAAAGTATTTAAAAAAAACACAACACCCAGAAAAAAGTCCTTTAATTGAAATAAACACACAATTCTTTATTGTTCTAAATTAAACCATACTTACCATCACGCCCATTCCAGCTGAAGCCAACGATCTCCTGAAATAAAAGAAAAATAATAAAGCAACATCATCCTTACCTTTCCATGGTTCCCATGACAGCTTCAGCTCTGCTACATCGAGATGACAGGCTGGACCGCAGCAGAACGCTGCCATCCAGCCTGTCATCCCGCAGACACTGAGAAGCGCAGGCTTGCTTGCGCTCCACAGTGTCTCTCTGTGAGGGCATCCAGATGAGCCGAGTTATTGTCCAATGAACTCGGCTCACCTCATGCACGTCACTGACAGCGTGGGAAAATTCTCCTGCACTCAGCGCTTCAGTGTGGGAGAATTCTCACACTGAAGCGCTGAGTACAGGAGAATTCTCCCACGCTGTCAGTGACGTGCAGGAGGTGAGATGAGTTCATTGGACATGAGCTCACCTTATGCACGTCACTGACAGCGTGGGAAAATTCTCCTGCACTCAGCGCTTCAGCGTGGGAGAATTCTCACGCTGAAGCGCTGAGTGCAGGAGAATTCTCCCACGCTGTCAGTGACGTGCAGGAGGTGAGCTGAGTTCATTGGACATGAGCTCACCTTATGCACGTCACTGAAAGCGTGGGAGAATTCTCCTGCACTCACCGCTTCAGCGTGAGAATTTTCCCACGCTGTCAGTGACGTGCATGAGGTGAGCCGAGTTCATTGGACATGAACTCGGCTCATCTGGATGTCGTCACAGAGAGACGCTGAGCAGCGCAAGCAAGCCTGCGCTTCTCAGTGTCTGCGGGATGAGAGGCTGGATGGCAGCGTTCTGCTGCGGTCCAGCCTGTCATCTCGATGTAGCAGAGCTGAAGCTGTCGTGGGAACCATGGAAAGGTAAGGATGAGGTTGCTTTATTATTTTTCTTTTATTGCAGGAGATCGTTGGCTTCAGCTGGAATGGGCGTGACGGTAAGTATGGTTTAATTTAGAACAATAAAGGATTGTGTCTTTATTTCAATTAAAGGACTTTATTCTGGGTGTTTGTGTTTTTTTTAACTTTGACTATGGGGTTAGTAATGGGGGTGTCTTATAGACGCCTCTCCATTACTAACCTGGGCTTGATGTCAGCTGGCATTATAAGCTGACATCAACCCCAACCCTATTACCCCCTGCCACCGCACCAGGGCAGCGTGGAAGAGCGAGGCTAAGTGCCAGAATTGGCGCATCCTATGAATGCGCCATTTCTGGGGCGGCTGACGGCTGGTGTTTCTAGCCTGGGAGGGGGCCAATATTCATGGCTCCCTTCCTGGGCTATTAATATCAGCCCCCAGCTGTCTGCCTAGCCTTTGCTAGCTATTAAATTAGGGGGGACCCCACGTCATTTTTTTGGGGGGGTCCCCCATTTTAATAGCTAGTAAAGGCTATGTATTCAGCTGGGGGCTGATATTAGTAGCCTGGGAAGCTCCGTGGGTATTACCCCCTTCCCAGGCTTCAAACATCTGCCCCAGCCGTCTGCTTAACCTCCGCTAGAGCCTAAAATTAAGGGGAACCCCACGCCAATTTTTTTAATAATAAATCCTTTATTTTAATACTAAATGACAAGTACAGTAACCAACACTATCACTGTACTTCATATATATGTGATTGACATGTTTCTATCTATCTAATCTATGTGTGAAGCTCTATTCTGTCTGTTATAAATTGTCGGGTACCGCTGCTGAATTGCCGGCCGGCTTTTTTAAAGAGACTGTGCATGAAAACACTATTATTTTTTTTGATAAATCCTTTACGCTAAATGACAAGTACAGTAAGCAACACTGTCACTGTACTTCGTATATATGTGGCTGACATGTTTCTATCTATCTAATCTATGTGTGAAGCTCTATTCTGTCTGTTATAAATTGTCGGGTACCGCTGCTGAATTGCCGGCCAGCTTTTTTAAAGAGACGGTGCATGAAAACACTATTATTTTTTTTGATAAATCCTTTACGCTAAATGACAAGTACAGTAAGCAGCACTTTCACTGTACTTCGTATATATGTGGCTGACATGTTTATATCTATCTAATCTATGTGTGAAGCTCTATTCTTTCGGTTCTAAATTGTCGGGTACAGGTGTATGCCGCTGCTGAATTGCCGGCTTTTCATGTTTCACTGTTGGCACTGTTCCCATCGATTTGGGCAATCACTGTAATGCCACAACCACCATGGCTGTGGCATTACAGTGAGTGGCAGACAATCCCTGCATGATTGGTGCTCTAAATAGCGCCTGACATGCAGGACACGCTTTTGGTGCACGAACAGTTATCGAACATAACCTCGAACAGCCGAATTTTTTGCAAATCGTTCGGGTTCGTCGAACAACTCGAACACCGCCCAAAACAGCTCGAATTTGAGATTGGCGAACAGTTCTAGTCGAACACCGCTCATCTCTATTGATGAGGTGTTGATGAGGACAGGGCTAGCGATCAATCAGTCATGATTAAGTAAGAATGACATCACTGGACACTTTAAAAGGTGGCTGGTTCTTGGTATCATTGTTTCTCTTCAGTTAACCATGGTTATCTCTAAAGAAACACGTGCAGCCATCATTGCACTGCACAAAAATGGCCTAACAGGGAAGAGTATCGCAGCTACAAAGATTGCACCTCAGTCAACAATCTATCGCATCATCAAGAACTTCAAGGAGAGACCTTCCATTGTTGTCAAAAAGGCTCCAGGGCGCCCAAGAAAGACCAGCAAGCACCAGGACCATATCTTAAAACTGTTTCAGCTGCGGGATCGGACTACCAGCAGTGCCGAGCTTGCTCAGGATTGGCAGCAGGCTGGTGTGAGTGCCTCTGCACGCACTGTGAGGCGGAGACTCTTTGAGCAAAGGCTGGTTTCAAGGAGGGCAGCAAAGAAGCCACTTCTCTCCAGAAAAAACATCAGGGACCGACTGATATTCTGCAAAAGGTACAGGGAGTGGACTGCTGAGGACTGGGGAAAAGTCATTTTCTCTGATGTATCCCCTTTTCGATTGTTTGGGACATCTGGAAAACAGCTTATTCGGAGAAGAAGAGGTGAGCGCTACCACCAGTCTTGTCTCATGCCAACTGTAAAGCATCCTGAAACCATTAATATGTGGGGTTGCTTCTCAGCCAAGGGAATCGGCTCACTCACTGTCTTGCCTAAAAACACAGCCATGAATAAAGAATGGTACTAGAATGTCCTCCAAGAGCAACTTCTCCCAACCGTGCAAGAGCAGTTTGGCGCCCAACAATGCCTTTTCCAGCATGATGGAGCACCTTGCCATAAAGCAAAGGTGATAACTAAATGGCTCATGGAACAAAACATAGAGATTTTGGGTCCATGGCCTGGAAACTCCCCAGATCTTAATCCCATTGAGAACTTGTGGTCAATCATCAAGAGACGGGTGGACAAACAAAAACCAACAAATTCTGGCAAAATGCAAGCATTGATTATGCAAGAATGGACTGCTATCAATCAGGATTTGGTCCAAAAGTTGATTGAGAGCATGCCAGGGAGAATTACAGAGGTCTTGAAGAAGAAGGGGCAACACTGCAAATATTGACTTGCTGCAGACAAACACTAATAAAAACCAGAGGCCAGCAGATCATGTGAAAATATAATTTTGGTGTCATTCTCAAAACTTTTGGCCATGACTGTAGTCGAATAGTAGGGGCATGTAATAGGATGCTGGCTTGGCACGGTGCCGCGAGTGTGTGAATTGCACCCTACTGCAAGTTTCATCTGTGTGCAGTTTTAGTGCTAGGCAATCGTCCCTCCAGTGAGAATGGACTGCTATCAGTCAGGATTTGGTCCAAAAGTTGATTGAGAGCATGCCAGGGAGAATTACAGAGGTCTTGAAGAAGAAGGGGCAACACTGCAAATATTGACTTGCTGCAGACAAACACTAATAAAAACCAGAGGCCAGCAGATCATGTGAAAATATAATTTTGGTGTCATTCTCAAAACTTTTGGCCTTGACTGTAGTCGAATAGTAGGGGCATGTAATAGGATGCTGGCTTGGCACGGTGCCGCGAGTGTGTGAATTGCACCCTACTGCAAGTTTCATCTGTGTGCAGTTTTAGTGCTAGGCAATCGCCCCTCCAGTGAGAATGGGTGAGGGCGATTGTTCATTAGCATTCTGCACCTGTGTTGCCTCCTTCTAACAAAAGGGGGCCGGCCGTGTCCTGGTGTGCATTTTTCTTGAAACCTTGGTTGGTGAGTACCATTGCCTTTTACTGTAATAGACAGACTATTATTTTTAATATTCACAGATTCCATAATACCGGGGTCTGTACCACAGGACTGGCGCATAGCAAATATGGTGCAAATATTCAAAAACAGGACAAAATTTGAGCCTGGAAAACATAAGCTTGCAAATTTATCCTCTACTGTTGGTAAAATCATTGAGGGTTTTCAAAGGGAGAAAATCCTTGAGTACCTCAATAAGAATAACCTCATCACCCAACATCAACTTGAGTTTACGGAGGATCGGTCCTTTAACACTAATTAGATTAGCATCAATGAGGAGATAAATTCCAGAGTGAACAAGGCTAATGCCACAGATGTTGTCTATTTGGTCTTTTTAAATGTGTTTGAAACGAGTGTGATCGACATTATTGAAGTAGTTCGGCGCTTGTTTTCTGGCTTCTTTACACTAACTGAGGAAGAATGATGGGGACAAAACAATCACTAATAGATCAATCTGTCCCCATACATATCATGTTATCAGCATATCTGCAGTTTTCACTGGGCGATGTGCTGCTGAGATCAATGATTTTTGTTCCATGATAAACAATCCAGTCACTCGATGAATAGGCAGCATTTTGCTAGTTTAGTATAATGTACACCAGGGGTCTCAAACTCAGCTGGGCATATGGGCTGCACACGGAAACACATTTAATTTGGGGGCCGCATTATTTGCATGACAAAGTGACATTTTTAGTGACACCATTTTATTTTCTATACACCTTTTGAACTGGTCCTCATCTTGCAGACATGGTCTCCCATCCAGGTCCCCCATACTGCAGACATGGTCTCCCATCCAGGTCCCCCATACTAAAGACATGGTCTCCCATCCAGGTCCCCCATATTGCAGACATGGTCTCCCATCCAGGTCCCCCATACTGCAGACATGGTCTCCCATCCAGGTCCCCCATACTGCAGACATGGTCTCCCATCCAGGTCCCCCATACTGCAGACATGGTCTCCCATCCAGGTCCCCCATATTGCAGACATGGTCTCCCCTCCAGGTCCCCCATACTGCAGACATGGTCTCCCATCCAGGTCCCCCATACTGCAGACATGGTCTCCCCTCCAGGTCCCCTATACTGCAGACATGGTCTCCCATCCAGGTCCCCCATACTGCAGACATGTTCTCCCATCCAGGTCCCCCATACTGCAGACATGGTCTCCCATCCAGGTCGCCCATATTGCAGACATGGTCTCCCATCCAGGTCCCCCATATTGCAGACATGGTCTCCCATTCAGGTCCCCCATATTGCAGACATGGTCTCCCATCCCGGTCCCCCATATTGCAGACATGGTCTCCCATCCAGGTCCCCCATATTGCAGACATGGTCCCCCATCCAGGTCCCCCATATTGCAGACATGGTCCCCCATCCAGGTCCCCCATATTGCAGACATGGTCCCCCATCCAGGTCCCCCATATTGCAGACATGGTCCCCCACATTGCAGACATGGTTCCTATATTGCAGACATGGTCTCCCATCCAGGTCCCCCATATTGCAGACATGGTCCCCCATCCAGGTCCCCCATATTGCAGACATGGTGCCCCATATTGCAGACATGGTCCCTCATATTGCAGACATGGTCTCCCATCCAGGTCCCCCATATTACAGACATGGTCCCCCATCCAGGTCCCCCATATTACAGACATGGTCCCCCATCCAGGTCCTTATCTTGCAGACATGTCCCCCATCCAGGTTCCACCCATACTGCGGTCAGGGTCCCGTTCCCCCCATACTGCGGTCAGGGTCCCGTTCCCCCACATACTGCGGTCAGGGTCCCCGTCCCCGCGTACTGCGGTCAGGGTCCCCGTCCCCCCATACTGTGCACAGTGCCCCCCTGTGCTGTATTTCACATAACTGAGAAAAAAAAAAAAAAGATTCTCACCTGTCCTTCGTTCCCTCAGAGTCCTTTATGCACCTGTGGTCTGCAGGCACAGACCCCGTTACGATCGCGGCTGTCTCCAGCAGCCGCCGACATCAGCTCTGTAGTGCAGTGTATTGCCACGCAGAGACCGGCTCTCTGCACAGCAATAAACAAGTGTCAGCCACCGGCCTGTCATAGGCCAGCCGCTGACATCTGCACATGGCAGTGACGTCATATTCCGCTGCGCTGGGACGCAGATGTCATTCTTGCGTGCAGAAGGTGAAACGCCCATTCGAATTCATGAAAGACTGAAAAATGTGTACGGTGATGCATCAGTGGATGTCAGTACTGTTAGACGATGGGTTCGTCGCTGTAACAAAACTGAAGGGCCATCAACGTTGGCTGACAAAATGTCCTCAGAGTCCTTTATGCACCTGTGGTCTGCAGGCACAGACCCCGTTACGATCGCGGCTGTCTCCAGCAGCCGCCGACATCAGCTCTGTAGTGCAGTGTATTGCCACGCAGAGACCGGCTCTCTGCACAGCAATAAACAAGTGTCAGCCACCGGCCTGTCATAGGCCAGCCGCTGACATCTGCACATGGCAGTGACGTCATATTCCGCTGCGCTGGGACGCAGATGTCATTCTTGCGTGCAGAAGGTGAAACGCCCATTCGAATTCATGAAAGACTGAAAAATGTGTACGGTGATGCATCAGTGGATGTCAGTACTGTTAGACGATGGGTTCGTCGCTGTAACAAAACTGAAGGGCCATCAACGTTGGCTGACAAAATGCGGAGTGGCAGGCCATTAACAGCAGTGACTCCAAGCAACATTCAGGTGACTGCAGATGAATTGTGTGGCATTATCTGCCTCAGTAAAGGCAGTGTGATGAAAATTATTGGACAACTGGGATACAGAAAAGTTTGTGCACGGTGGGTCCCAAGAATGCTTTTTACCATGCTGGAATACATGCCCTTGTTAAACGGTGGACCAAGACTGTGGAAATGGATGGAGATTAATACATCATGTAAAACAACATGTATATATAAAACATGGGTAGGGAAATAAAAAGATATTGCCCAGTGCCTTCACTGTAGGGGGGTTTTGTAGGCGAGAGTAATAAGTTTAACTGCACACCAAGAACAGTGACTAGGACAGAGGCATTGGTATGACTGTTGGCCAATGCATTTTGGATAGATGGGAATGGGGAGAGTTTGGAGATGAGAAGACTGAATAGTTAATGAGTTACAGTAATCAAGATGGGGAATTTGGACTGATTCCACAGTAAGAACAGCAACAAATAAATACGCACATTTTGGCACAATTAAATGTACAGGTGCAACTTGCTTTGTCTGTACTGCAATGTCCTATCAACAATAATATGCAACAGCATTTTGATTGATGGAAAATAGGGAAACTAATCATTAATTGATCATAATGCGTCACTTAATTAATTGCTGTATTGTATTTTTCCTTCAACATATACAGTGTTCAGTATAAATGAGTGCATCCCCTTTGAAAAGTAAGATTTGATTCAGTAGCTCAAAGAATACAAGAACAGTTTCCAACATTTTGACAAGACCAAGTTTCATAGAACATTTTATTAACCCAAGGCATGAAAGCAAGGTTAATATAATTTAATATAAAATCTTCAGCTTTACTCAAATTAGTTGTTGCAAAAATGAAAACATCTAGTATTTTGTATGATTTCCATGATTTTTAAGGACATCACAAATAGTGTTGAGCCACCCCCGTAGTGTTCGAATTCGGTTCGGTTCGTCGAACACCCGTATGTTCGCCAAACTGTTCGTCGAATTGTTCGTCGAACACCTTCGAACACCGTTAAAACCAATGGCAGGCAAACAAAAACACATAGAAACACATAGAAAACACCTTCAAAGGTGTCCAAAAGCTGACAAACTGCTCAGAAGACACAACTAACACATGGAAAAGTGACAAGTACATATAGTCATGTGAAAAGAAAAGAGGTGGAGGAGTAAAAGGAGGGGGAGACACAGATATAGGCATGTCATGCCCTTCTAAAATCAAGAAAGGCTGGAGTAAAAATCTAAAATCAGCCTACCAACACCCAGACGTCGTGACAAGAAAATTAAAAAAAGAAATATCTTTAGGTAGAATGGCGGTTCCATTCAGAACACTTTCCTTACAAGACGTAGTGGTATCCACGTTGTGAGTTGTGCCAAAAACTGAACCCAATACATTCGGACTAATCCACCATTTGTCATATCCAAGGGGCAGGTCCGTAAACGACAACATCGACGTGGAACTAAGTACAGTAGTATATACTGTACATCCTTTGACAAGGCAATCAGGCGGATCAAGAAGTTGAGAAGGGTCACCCTAATGGCCAAAACAGACATTGATGCGGCATTCCGGTTATTACTACCTATGCCTCCGAATAGTGTCCACCTATTGGGCTGCTTCTGGGAAGGAGCATACTATATAGATTGCTGTTTGCCCATGGGGTGCTCCAGATCCTGCTCACTATTTAAGGCGTTTAGTTGCTTCCTCAAATGGGTTGTAATGGACGTTTCTAAGGGGGCACATATTATCCATTACCTCGACAACTTCTTATGCCTGGGCCCAAAAGATTTGCCACAGTGTGAATACACTCGGTAGTCCACCTGTGAGAAGGAGAAAGCTGGAGGGAGAGCGGACACCACAGAGCCGAGGGGTTAGACGGAGAACGGAAGAAGGAAAGAGGGCGAGGGAGGTAAGGGAGTACAGTGGAAGGCCGACCTGAGCTCCCCCACGTTCCTGCTGGGCGGGGAACAGCCCTGGGAAGAAAAGCCGCTTGCGCATCCCTTTGAGGTTATGGGCGCGAGCGGGCAGAGGGACTACGCTGGAGTGCCAAGCCGACACGGCCAGTCCGTTCCTGCCCGTGCGACCTCCGTGTCGCCGGGTTTGTGCCAGAGCCGCGGTGGACCCTGACGGCCAGCCCCCCTCTCCCAATAATGGTGCCTGTCCGCTGGTGGGTCGAGCCCCGCCACGGTGGCGGGGAGTAACATCTGCAGAAGAAAGACCATCTTCCAGCCAAACTAAGATGTTTACTTCTTTTCGTGGACAATGTGATACGATCCCTTTCTTCCGGACACGCCCATCGCTACAAATTCCAGATGAGGCACAAAAACAGCAGGTGCTTCAACGTATATCAAGTGCTCCTTCAAGTGGGCTCTCCTCCACCTCAACTTCAACATCACAAATACTCCAGTCCTCAGAGGTGTCACCCTAATCGCACTTGCTTTCTCACAGCTCCCCAGTCTCCAGCTGCCCGTCTGAGTATGGGGTAACACAGATAGTTGAGTCTGCACAGCTGTTTACTCATACTATAGCCTGGGAAACGGAGGTCTGCTCCAGAGCTTCTGTTAATCCAGATGAGGAAATGATCTGCATTGATGCCCAGAATCTTTATGAGTCGGATCCAGGACCAGATGAAGAAGGTTCTGAGCATAATGTAGACCCTCATTCCCAAACTGTAACTCCTGTTGGTGGAGACAATGATGAAGACGATGATGAGACTCAAATACCTGATTGGAGCGACAACTTGACTTTTCGGGCAGGGCAGGAAGAGGTTGGCTCTGAGGACGACGGGTGTGAGAACACACAGGGTGATGATGACGAGGTTGGAGATCCCACTTACTGTCAACCCACAGTCAGCCAGACAATGAGGTCAGCAGAGGAGGTGGAGGAGGATGTGACTAGCCCAGGGGATGGGGATGACTCGGTACCCCGGCCTTTGCCTGGCCTTTGGGATGTCGCGGTGGTCGGCTCCCGGGCCTGTACCCTGGGGTCACTCTTTAAAAGGGTGGATAATTGTTAATTTTATAAGAGTTCGTGATGCCACCTGTGGTATCTGGTGTGAAGCACCAGCGCTGCAGTAGTCCACTGAGGCCGGTGATAAGGCAGCTCGATGGTATAGCTCCCCGCAGGTGGAGGTAGGCCTCAGAGAAGCGTATGCAGGGGGAATGCAGGACAGGCGAGACCCAGCTGCGTCAGAGCAAGAACGGGAACGGACACGGTAGTCACTTCAGTACCTTTTACTGGTGGAAATTCAGGCACATCCCGGAGCACTGTAGGGTGAAGGGTGCATATCAGGATCCTCCTCAATGAGCGGGTGTAGGGCCTCCTGTTTCTTGCCTCTGTGTAGTAAGTTTCTGACCTGAGTGGAGCTAGGCCTAACTTTGTCTCTGTCCTGCGCTGGCTGACCATGTGGTATGGTCTTGTCTTGGAGTTCATGCTCCCAGTATGCGGGGCCTAAGCGTCTCCTTGCTCTGTTACGTATCAGCATCTTAGCGATTCTGGGACTTGTAGTTCTCCAGGGATTCTGGTTATGCCTTACTGGGTCATAGAGATCCCGGTAAGCTCGGATCCGGTGTCCGGTAAATGGGCACCCTGAATCTAGCAAGCAGGAGCCTCGTGCTCCACTGCTGAACTATTAACTGAGTTCTCTAGACTAGACTGAGCTCCACTGCAGACTGACCTCTCTTAGGCTTCTCTACTGCAGGAACTCTTCAGAGGAACTGAACAGCCTAGCTCCACCTTCCCTATTTGTATCCCTAAAGGGCTCCCTCTGCTGGTCTGAGGTGGAAGGTGGAGATGTGTGAATGTTTATGGGGGCCTCTTGTGGAGGATTCCATCAATGCACTCTTCTACGATCTGTGATACCAAGCGCAGCTGGGCATCACAGATGCTATTGACGACGAGGTTAGGTTCCGCCTTCCTGGACAGAGACGGAGTACTGGAAGCACGTCAACAACTGCATCCTCAACCACAACTCTGCCTCTGACCACAAGTCGTAGTGGCTCTTCAGGTCGCATGGGCTCTAAGCTTTGCATAGCCTGGGCATTTTTTCAGATCGATAAGGATGACCCAACTCGTGTTATCTGTAATATTTGTCACCAAAAGCTAAGTAGAGGCCAAAAAATCCATAGTTTGAGTACTTCATGCATGAACCGTCACATGGATATGAAGCATAAGTTGCAGTGGGAAGCTCACTGTGATACAATGCGGCCTAGCGGGCCGGGCCAACCACCGTCTGTAATATCTTGTTCAACCGCGGCCTCTTCATCCTCTGTGACTGGGGGGACAGCAGTCACACATGTTAATGGACGCAGACCTGCCACCTCTTTACCCGCAACAGCCAGCGTGATTGGCAGGTCATCATTTCATTTGCAAGTGGAAACACCAGCTGGTGTTGAGCGCTGTCAGACATCGAGAGCACCACCTTTGGATCAAGGCAACCTAACTGCACCTTCCTCTCAGACCGGCAGTTTGCCGGGGACACCCTACTCAACCCCGTCTAAGCACAACAGCCAGCCCTCGGTCCCTCAGATGTGGACAAGTAAAAGACCATTTCCTCCTAGCCATGAGAAAGCTAAGAGGTTGAATTTCACCCTCTGCAAGCTCTTGGCTACAGAAATGCTGCCTTTCCGCCTGGTAGACACAGAGGATTTTCGAGACCTTATGTCCATCGCAGTGCCCCAGTAACAGATGCCCAGTCAGCACTACTTCTCAAAAAAAGGTGTGCCTGCGCTTACACCAGCATGTCGCACACAACATCACCGCTTCTTTGAGAAACTCTGTGTGTGACAGGGTGAATTTCACCACAGACACTTGGATGAGTAGGCATGGACAGGGGCGTTACTTGTCGCTGACTGGGCACTGGGTAACTAGGGTGACAGCAGGACAAGGGGCTGCTGTCCAAGTCTTGCCGTCCCCACGAGTTGTACATCAATCCTCTTTATCTAGAAGTTCCTCCACTGCTTCTGCCTCCTCAACCTTCTCTCGGTCCTCCACCTGCACCCAAAGCATGTCTGGTAATGCCACCCGCTTTCTAACTGCGCAGAAGGAATCCTGCACACCTCCTTACTATGCTGGCAGCAGAGCTCAACGGCATCAGGCGGTGTTTACTTTGAAATGTCTGGGAAATGTGAGTCACACAGCTGAGGAGTTGTGGTCAGCTCTGGAGACCCAGTTTCATGAATGGTTGTCTCCACTGGACCTGCAACCAGGGAAGGCCGTGTGCGACAATGCTGCAAACCTGGGAGCGGCCCTTCGCCGGGGCAATGTCACAAACGTGCCTTGTATGGCTCACGTGTTGAACGTGGTTGTCCAGCAATTTTTAGCCCACTATCCCGGACTAGATGGCCTTCTGCAGAGGGGACGGTCGCTGTGTACTCACCTTCGCCGTTCTCATCCCGGAGCTCAACGACTTACATCTCTACAGAAGTCGCTGGGCCTACCAGTTCACTGGCTGAAATGCGATGTGCCGACACGGTGGAATTCAACTCTGCACATGTTGCAGTGACTGTGGCAGCACCGACAAGCCCTGGTGCAATACGTTCTGACGTATAGCCTGGGCCAACGAGATCCAGAGGTGAGGCAAATCCCGCTGCAGGAGTGGTCTCAGATCATGGACCTATGAAGTTGACGCACCCCCTGGGCCATGGGGTACACGGAGCCGGGCCGGTAGACACTGGGGGTTGTAGTCACTGTGGTGGTGACCCGGTCCTTGACCCAGGGCGGTCAATCCAAGGGTAATTTGTATATATTGGTTTTATAATGTCCGACTATGCCACCTGTGGAGTGCGGCCAAAGGGGCCGCCGCTGCGGAACAGTCCTCTGAAGCTGGTGGTTTTGCAGCAATGGTATTATTACTCCCCACAGGAAGAGTGTAGCTTCAGGGCAGTGTGGGTGGAAGATGGTGGTTATAGTGCAGGGAGTCAGTAATGAACACAGAGTCCGTGTGATGCAGTCCCAAGATCTTTACTCACAGTTGTTGCAGTCCAGATTACAGGTACCAGAGCAATCTCCCCCGTCGTGCTGTGCGTACTCAGTGAGGGACTCAGTCCACCCCCAGATAGCTCCGGAGTAGTTAGCAGGACCCCCTTCTGTGTGTCCTTTCTCTGTCCTTCTCCCTGCACCTCACACCCAGTGACACTTCTATCCGGTATCCTCGGGCCTTGGCGGGCGACGTGTGTTCCGTCCCCTGGGTCCTATGTGGCTACCTTCTTAGTGAGACTGGTGTGGACTTTAGCCTGCAGTACATGAAATGCTGCAGCCTCCGGTTTCTAGTTGAGCCTTGCTGTTTCTCCGCTAGTTGAGGGACCGGTTCCCCTTATCTGGAATGACCCCTCTACCTCCTGGTAGCAGCGGGCGTACGGGTGGCCTTCTGCACAGCCCGTACCCCTAGGGTCCCTTCGGTTCCTGGAGCCTTCCTGCTCCCACTCCTCTCTTCTCTCCTTCAGTCCTGGGCCTCCCAGGCTAGGCCCGCCTCTGCTCCTGTCACTTCTCCTCCTCTGACTGGCTTGCTCTTTCTAAGATGGCTTCCTATTTATACTCTCCCTGTCATGTGCTCCCATAAGCTTCTTTCCCCACCCACACCCACTACATAGGACCCTCCAGCCAGCTAGGGACCTGGGACTGTGCTCTCCCTTAGGAGAAATCTCGCCCTACCCCCACTGTGGGTATGTGTTGGATGCAGGTGTTAGGGTCCCAAGCCATACTCCTTCCTTACCTGAGGGTGAGATACTCCACCTCTGGGTGAGATGCAGTACCTCTGTGGCGACTGAACCCTCAGAGGCGCCACACACCCTTCTGCACAGTTTTGAAATGGCGACGAAGATGTTTAGTGCTGACGATGCCATTATCAGCATGACTATTCCAGTGATTTACATGCTGGAGCACACGTTAAACAGAATTCTGAGTCAGGTGGTGGGACAAGAGGAGGTGGAGGAAGTAGAGGAGGAGTCGTATGCGGAAGGGATAACATCTCCAAGGTCCAGACGGTCGGCAGCGCCAAGGCGGCAGGCATGGGAGGGTGGGGGAGAGGGATTAACCAGGGCACATGGTAGCAGCCAAACTGTTGAGGAAGGTGCAGGAGCCGAGGAAGAAGTGGAGGCCGAACTGGCGATGGGCATGTAAGACTCCTCAGATGAGGGAGACCTTGATCACATTTCTGTTGTGTGAGGTTGGGGGGAGAGGGCAGAGGAAAGATGCATGATTCTTACCTCTCAAGGTAAGAATCCTACACAACAAGGAATTGGTCCTCCTGGATGCGCAAGACCCATGAATGCCTTCTTGCTGCACTACCTGCTACATGACCCTTGGATTGTCAGAATTCAAAGTAATCCCGACTACTGGGTTGCTACACTCTTAGATCCCGGGTACAAAAGTAAATTTGCCGAAATAATTCCTGCCATAGAAAGGGATTCACGCATGCAGGAGTATCAGCAGAGGCTGTTGCAGAATCTTACATGTGCTTTTCCACAAAACACCAGTGGTGCACGTAGTGAATCTCACAGTTCTAACTTGCAAACCTTGGGACTGTCGAGTCTTCATCACTCAAACCATAACAGTAAAACAATATCTTCTTGTAACAGCAATTTTGTGGAATAGTTTCACCACTTTTTTAGACCATCCTTTGCAAGGCCACAGGAGACAAGAAGTCTGACACATAGTCAACGCCTAGAGAGGATGGTACAGGAGAATCTCCAAGTGAACATCGAAGCCATGACTGTGTCACTGGACCCTTGCTCATTTTGGGATTCCAATCTGGAAAAATGTCCGGAGCTCGCCACTCACGCCTTGGAGATCTTGTCATGCCCTGCAGCCAGCGTTCTCCCTGAATGTGTGTTCAGCGCTGCTGGTGGTATGCTGACAGATAAGCGCACGCGGCTGTCCACTGAGAATGTAGACAGACTCACGTTCATAAAGATGAACAAATCATGGGTCCGCAAGGACTTTTCTACCCCTGTGTCATCCTGGGGAGACTAAAAGCTTGAGGATTTGGTAAAATCACCTCACCAACCATTTTAAGCAACTCTGGGGCAATTGATGCCACTTACGTGGTGTCTGTGCCACAATTTTTGGAAAAAATGGAGACTCTTTTTGGAGTCCCCTTGATGTGTTTTACGTGATGTTGGCATCGTCAATTCCAGGTGGGTTGGGTCGCCCCCCCCCCCTTTTAGCTGTAAGAAACTACATACACTATGGCTTGGGGTAACACAGATGGTTGAGTCTGAAGAGCTGTTTACTCAGAGGTCTGCTCCAAAGCTTCAGTGTCTGCTAGTCAGCGTAGAATTTTTAACAGCATCTAGCCTAGGCAATACTTTGGGCGTAGTAGCCCAGCTGCGAAGCAAGCTGCATCGCCTGTGTATCTAATAAGAATTTTTAAATGCATCTAGCCTAGGTAGACTGTGGGCCCCCCAAAAAAACCCAGACGCTCAGCCCCCCTACCGCCCCCCTTTCCTTGACAATACAATAATGTAACCCCTACAACTGGATGGGTGAGGATCGGTCACAGCTTTGTTAACTCTTTATACTCATTCCATTAGAAAGGCATTTTATTTCTAAAATAATTCAGCTTGTTGCAGCATGCCCTGGGTCTCCACACCGGCAAGTTGGCCAACAAGTGTAACTCTCCAACATGTCCTTTCTATTTCAAGGCCACGTAGGATCCTGCTTACTCGTATGCAGGACTCTGACCCCCATCCATCACTCTTAACGCTTCTTCCACTCCGTCCTGGAGTCCTGACAGGAATATGTCCAGTCCAATATCCATTAAGTGAACACCGTCGGGCTGTATGAGGCCTGCTTTATCTACTTCCAGTTGTCGGTGTTGTATCACTACACCGTCTATGTCTCTTCTAAATTTTGCCATCCGAATATTTCTTACCCGCCTTATCCGTTCGATGGCCGTGACGTCTCGCGCACCTTGCCATACAGCTATCGGCACAATCTCTGACCATGCCATAGTTAGTTTTGTGAAAAATTCTCTGAAGCACTCAGTGTCTAGTTTCATTATTGCCATTAGTTATGTGCTCTTGTGATGACCTAGGTAGTTTCCCCAGGCCTGTGTAACTAAGATGACCGGACCTCTTGCCTCTCTCCCTACCTTGATTACCTCCATTAGTACCTGTGGCCATAGCAGGCCTCTAATACCTCTCCAGTTCAAATATGTGTTATGATACTCTATTTTCCTCCCGCCTGGGCGGACTTCGCCCTTTTTTCTGCCCAATATATATATGAGTGGCCTATCACCCACACTGTTGGCTTAGCGTCACCTGTAAAAGAAACAAACCAGGTTAGGATAACATGTCCAGTCTTATGTATCTCGCCAAACACGTGGATCGCCATCTCCCTATCCTCTGAACTTCCGTTTCTGACAGTGCTGCTCTTGCTGCTTCCGTGGCCGCGCCTATGCTGAATGAGTGTGTCCCATAATCTTTAGGGTGGTTACCTGCCGATGTTATGCATTTATTAAATATAGCTTGGAACTGGTATCTTGAGAATGGCATTCCATCAATGTGTGATAGGAAGAAATTACTTTGTGATCTGATGGTTATATACGTTTTTACTATTGTTACCCGACTCAGTGTACCGTTTGTGGGTTGTAGAAGTACCCAAGTGCCCCTGCCCACTGGAACCATTTTCGATTGGCGTATGCATAGAAGTATTGCATTATTGGCTATGACTATGTCCTGGTGTAATAAGCCTCCAATGGTGGTAATTTTGGATTGAGGGACTAATTCGCTTATGCATAGCACCCCGAAGAAGGCGATCGCAAATGCAGTAGACAGTAGTGTTGCTTCAAATTGTGAGTGTCATGTTAATGGTGTTAGGGATATGATGTGAGAAATCAGTTTTAGTGACACGGGACGGGATGTCTACACTCCTGACTTGGCTGACCCCTTTTCCACCCTTTTATGGATTGTCTGTGGATGAATCTCGTTGTCACATATCCCCAATTCAGTAGTTGGAAGTGAAATGTTACTCCGGTCAGACACTGCTGTGCTTCCGCCCCTGATATGCCCCTCATCATTAGCTGGTGGAGAAATTCTATGGAGACTTGTAATCTGGCTTGTTCACATTGGTCAACCCGTCTGCCTGCTACTAGTCGTGTCCACTCTTCCCATGCCTTACTGTATGCTTGCCACGTCGACGGGGCAACTGACGCTCTGATTAATGGCATAAACTATTCGCCACTAGATCCTATAGGGAGGGTGGGCAACTGTTGCCCGATGGGTGGGCGTTGGGGAGGAGCTCTGTGAAAATCTGCCAATTGAATTGTGATAAAGAGTTAGCAGAAGCTTTAGACCCCTCAGCATCGTGACTAGCGCGGACCCATACATTGTGTTTTAGGCACAGGAATGCTAGCCAGCGTAGTAGGCCTAGCACTGGGAGAGACGATGATGCCATCTTATTAATACAGTGCGCTAGGCTGGTGTTTTTCGTTATGAAGCGTATATTTTTGTTAGCCAGGAGCGCGCCCCATATTTCTATTGCTACCACTTTTGGGAAGAAAAATTTTTTTCCGGGCTAGATGTAGCTAAAAATTATTAGTAATTTCAAAGCTGGTGGAGCTTAGTATAGATGCCCAAATAGAAAGAGTACCACACACTGCTAATATGCCCAAAATTAGTCTACAGGCAAGATGCAGCTAAAAATTATTTTGAATTTGCAACCTGGTGGAGGTTAGTATAGATGTACTAATAGAACAAGTCCCACACACTGCTACAAGCCGAAGCCAAAATATTTTTTCAGAGCTACATGCAGATAAAAATTATATTGAATTTGCAACCTGGTGGAGGTTAGTATAGATGGACTAATAGAACAAGTCCCACACACTGCTACAAGCCGAAGCCCAAATATTTTTTCAGAGCTAGATGCAGATAAAAATTATATTGAATTTGCAACCTGGTGGAGGTTAGTATAGATGGACTAATAGAACAAGTCCCACACACTGCTACAAGCCGAAGCCCACATATTTTTTCAGAGCTAGATGCAGATAAAAATTATTTTGAATTTGCAACCTGGTGGAGGTTAATATAGATGGACTAATAGAACAAGTCCCACACACTGCTACAAGCCGAAGCCCAAATATTTTTTCAGAGCTAGATGCAGATAAAAATTATATTGAATTTGCAACCTGGTGGAGGTTAGTACAGATGGACTAATAGAACAAGTCCCACACACTGCTACAAGCCAAAGCCCAAATATTTTTTCAGAGCTAGATGCAGATAAAAATTATTTTGAATTTGCAACCTGGTGGAGGTAAGTATAGATGGACTAATAGAACAAGTCCCACACACTGCTACAAGCCGAAGCCAAATATTTTTTCTGAGCTAGATGCAGATAAAAATTATATTGAATTTGCAACCTGGTGGAGGTTAGTATAGATGGACAAATAGAACAAGTCCCACACACTGCAACAAGCCCAAATATTTTTTCAGAGCTAGATGCAGATAAAAGTTATTTTGAATTTGCAACCTGGTGGAGGTTAGTATAGATGGACTAATAGAACAAGTCCCACACACTGCTACAAGCCGAAGCCCAAATATTTTTTCAGAGCTAGATGCAGATAAAAATTATTTTGAATTTGCAACCTGGTGGAGGTTAGTATAGATGGACTAATAGAACAAGTCCCACACACTGCTACAAGCCGAAGCGCAAATATTGTTTCAGAGCTACATGAAAATACAAATTATATTGAATTTGCAACCTGGTGGAGGTTAGTGCAGATGGACTAATAGAACAAGTCCCACACACTGCTACAAGCCGAAGCCCAAATATTTTTTCAGAGCTAGATGCAGATAAAAATTATTTTGAATTTGCAACCTGGTGGAAGTTAGTATAGATGGACTAATAGAACAAGTCCCACACACTGCTCCAAGTCGAAGCCCAAATATTTTTTCAGAGCTAAATGCACATAAAAATTATATTGAATTTGCAACCTGGTGGAACTTTAGTATAGATGGACTAATAGAATGATGCCCAAAGGGTTTTACTTCACTAGGTGCAGTAAAAAAAATGGTTTTCTATACACAGGTGGTGTAGCTTGCAACACAGATAGGCTACTCCACTGACTAACACACACTGCAAGATGCCAAAAAGGATGTGCTTAGCTAGATTTAGCCAAATGCTGTGAAAAAAACTTGCACAGCACTAGCACAGACTTGCCTGGCAAAAAGTGATAGGAACTGATGTAACCTAGCCCTCAAAAGGACTGCAATTACAATTAGTCTTTACTCCCATGTCGACGGGGCAACTGACGCTCTGATTAATGGCATCAACTATTCGCCACTAGATCCCATAGGGAGGGTGGGCAACTGTTGCCCGATGGGTGGGCGTTGGGGAGGAGCTCTGTGAAAATCTGCCAAATGAATTGTGATAAAGAGTTAGCAGAAGCTTTAGACCCCTCAGCATCGTGACTAGCGCGGACCCATACATTGTGTTTTAGGCACAGGAATGCTAGCCAGCGTAGTAGGCCTAGCACTGGGAGAGACGATGATGCCATCTTATTAATGCAGTGCGCTAGGCTGGTGTTTTTTGTTATGAAGCGTATATTTTTGTTAGCCAAGAGCGCGCCCCATATTTCTATTGCTACCACTATTGGGAAGAAAAATTTTTTTCCGGGCTAGATGTAGCTAAAAATTATTAGTAATTTCAAAGCTGGTGGAGCTTAGTATAGATGACCAAATAGAAAGAGTACCACACACTGCTAATATGCCCAAAATTAGTCTACAGGCAAGATGCAGCTAAAAATTATTTTGAATTTGCAACCTGGTGGAGGTTAGTATAGATGTACTAATAGAACAAGTCCCACACACTGCTACAAGCCGAAGCCAAAATATTTTTTCAGAGCTACATGCAGATAAAAATTATATTGAATTTGCAACCTGGTGGAGGTTAGTATAGATGGACTAACAGAACAAGTCCCACACACTGCTACAAGCCGAAGCCAAATTTTTTTTCCGAGCTAGATGCAGATAAAAATTATATTGAATTTGCAACCTGGTGGAGGTTAGTATAGATGGACTAATAGAACAAGTCCCACACACTGCTACAAGCCGAAGCCCAAATATTTTTTCAGAGCTAGATGCAGATAAAAATTATATTGAATTTGCAACCTGGTGGAGGTTAGTATAGATGGACTAATAGAACAAGTCCCACACACTGCTACAAGCCGAAGCCCACATATTTTTTCAGAGCTAGATGCAGATAAAAATTATTTTGAATTTGCAACCTGGTGGAGGTTAATATAGATGGACTAATAGAACAAGTCCCACACACTGCTACAAGCCGAAGCCCAAATATTTTTTCAGAGCTAGATGCAGATAAAAATTATATTGAATTTGCAACCTGGTGGAGGTTAGTACAGATGGACTAATAGAACAAGTCCCACACACTGCTACAAGCCGAAGCCAAATATTTTTTCAGAGCTAGATGCAGATAAAAATTATATTGAATTTGCAACCTGGTGGAGGTTAGTATAGATGGACAAATAGAACAAGTCCCACACACTGCTACAAGCCCAAATATTTTTTCAGAGCTAGATGCAGATAAAAGTTATTTTGAATTTGCAACCTGGTGGAGGTTAGTATAGATGGACTAACAGAACAAGTCCCACACACTGCTACAAGCCGAAGCCCAAATATTTTTTCAGAGCTACATGCAAATACAAATTATATTGAATTTGCAACCTGGTGGAGGCTAGTACAGATGGACTAATAGAACAAGTCCCACACACTGCTACAAGCCGAAGCCCAAATATTTTTTCAGAGCTAGATGCAGATAAAAATTATATTGAATTTGCAACCTAGTGAAGGTTAGTATAGATGGACTAATAGAACAAGCCCCACACACTGCTACAAGCCGAAGCCCAAATATTTTTTCAGAGCTAGATGCAGATAAAAATTATTTTGAATTTGCAACCTGGTGGAGGTTAGTATAGATGGACTAATAGAACAAGTCACACACACTGCTCCAAGTCGAAGCCCAAATATTTTTTCAGAGCTAAATGCACATAAAAATTATATTGAATTTGCAACCTGGTGGAGGTTAGTATAGATGGACTAATAGAATGATGCCCAAAGGGTTTTGCTTCACTAGGTGCAGTAAAAAAATTGGTTTTCTATACACAGGTGGTGTAGCTTGCAACACAGATAGGCTACTCCACTGACTAACACACACTGCAAGATGCCAAAAAGGATGTGCTTAGCTAGATTTAGCCAAATGCTGTGAAAAAAACTTGCACAGCACTAGCACAGACTTGCCTGGCAAAAAGTGATAGGAACTGATGTAACCTAGCCCTCAAAAGGACTGCAATTACAATTAGTCTTTACTCCCAACCTATCTATTTAAGAGCACAGACCTGCCTGATAAAAGTGATAGGAACTGATGTAACCTAGCCCTCAAAAGGACTGCAATTACAATTAGTCTTTACTCCCAACCTATCTATTTAAGAGCACAGACCTGCCTGATAAATGTCGTAGGAAATGATGTAACCTAGTCCTCAAAAGGACTGCAATCACAACTATTCCCTACTCCCAAGCTATCTGTAGATTTGTGCGAAAATTGGCTTGAAATTAACACTGAAAATATAGCGCACACAGCAACAGTGGTGCCGTCTAACACGCAGCTGCAGCAGTGAGAAAATGGTGGCGACAGGGAAAATGGCTGAGTCTTATAGGGCAAGGACATGTGACATACACTGCCAATGACACATGCCCTTGCTTGTGTGAAAAAAAGCACTTCGCTCCGTGTGTGCGCTACTGATTAGGCTGACAGATTGCACCTCCCCACTGTAAATGCGGGAAAGAAAAAAAAAAAATGGAGATCTTCATTATTTCTGCAGAGATGCATCCCCTGCCCCTCCCCCCGCCCCGCTGTACTCTCAAACTGCATATTAACATTAATTTTCAGCATTACTGAGAAAAAATCCAGTTATGATTTTGGTGCACGAACAGTTATCGAACATAACCTCGAACAGCCAAATTTTTTTCAAATTGTTTGTGTTCGCTGAACGGCTCGAACACCGCCCAAAACAGCTCGAATTTGAGTTTGGCGAACAGTTCGAGTCGAACACCGCTCATCTCTAATCACAAAGTCTTCTACGCATGGAATGATCAAGCTGGTGACATATTGCACCTCTTTTAGAACGTGAATGCTGGATGGAGAGTGATGACAATTTGTCTCTTCGAATTCCCCATTGGTGTTCAATTGGGTTCAGATCAGGAGACACACTTGGCCACTGAATCATTTTCACCCTCTTCTTCTCCAGAAATGCAACAGTGGTCTAAGATATGTGTTTTGGAACATTGTCATATTGGGATATTTCACGTCTACCAAGCACAGTGAGTGATGGCAGTGTCTTCTCTTTCAATACAGAGTAGTATATCTGTGAATTCATGATACCATCAATGAAATGTATCTTCTTGACACCAGAAGCCCTTACTGACGTCAGGGCTCTTTGCAGCAGCTGGATTCACACGCTACTGTCAGTGTGTCCCGGCTGTTATGCTGAGCAGTCACATTACTGATGCCACCGCTCAGCACTGCATTTTGATGCAGCAGAGTTGGGGACTGTTATTTTACGTGAGATGGATTTACGGTGGACCCCTTTGGATTATTTTATTCTTTAAATGTAAAAAAGATTCATAGATTAGAGCTTCATGGACTAGAGCAGCCACAGGCTGGACATCACAGGGAGATCACATGATAGGCATAGGAAGTGTTCAGCTGGTCCCCAGCTGTCATAGAATGCCATTGGTCCTTGCGATCAGTTTGCAGGGAGGAGAAGCCAAGGGTATAGGTAGCTCACCTGATGTAATAATAGGGGCGTTGGTAATATGCTGTTTTACGGACAGAGGTGCACACGTAATGGTGTGAATGGCACCCTAGGCAAGCCTGTGTGAATTTTGAACACTTGGCAGCCACACCACGGATGTTTAGTGGGTTAGTAAGTGGCTGTTTTATTAGTGTTTAGCACCTGTGCTGCCTCTGCCTTTATCATGGGGGACCCACTACATCCTGTTGTGCATTTATGTCTGGACATAAACTTTGATCTTGAACAAGGAGAAGACTGATCAGAGATGCAGCCAAAAGGCCCATGATCACTCTGGATGAATTGTAGAGATCTACAGCTGAGGTGGGAGAGTCTGTCCATAGGAGAGCAATCAGTCGTACACTGCACAAATCTGGCCTTTATGGAAGAGTGGCAAGAAGAAGGCCATTTCTCAGAGATATCCATAAAAAGTCTCATTTGAAGATTGCCACAAGCCACCGGGGAGACACACGAAACATGTAGAATAAGGTGCTCTGGTCAAATGAAACCAAAATCGAACTTTTTGGCCACAATGCAAAACGATATGTTTGGCGTACAAGCAACACAGCTCATCACCCTCAAAACACCATCCCCACTGTCAAACATGGTGGTAGCAGCATCATGGTTTTGGCCTGCTTTTCTTCAGCAGGGACAGGGAAGATGGTTAAAATTGATGGGAAGATGGACGGAGCCAAATACAGGACCATTCAGGAAGAAAACCTGTTGGAGTCTGCAAAAGACCTGAGACTGGGACGGAGATTTATCTTCCAACAAGACAATGATCCCAAGCATAAAGCAAAATCTACAATGTGTAGCGTCGGCGTCCCTGCCTCCTGCTAGGCAGGGACGCTGTTTCCCTCACCTCTCCGCTCCGTGCCCGGCGTCTTCCTCCCGCTCTGCTGGCAGCGCGCGCTGCTTCCCGGCTACTGTGCTTAGGGCGCGCGCGCGCTCCCCCTCTCTTAAAGGGGTCGCGCGCGCCGTCCTAAGGAGTCCCCGGCCAATGGCCGGAGGACCTCACCATATATAAGGCACCTCCTCCAAAATGGAGGTGCCCGAGCAATGTTGTTGCATAGCCTATCACTCTGCTTCAGCCCTCAGGTCCCGTTACCAGTTACCTGCCAGTTACCTGCCAGATTCCTGCTTGATACCTGCCTGATTGTTGTCTATCTACTTGCATTCCTGCGGTCCGACAGTCTGCCTACCAGCCCTGCCAGTCTGTCTATGGATCTGATTGCCCACTCACCTGGGAGCGCTCATCTGCTACCTGCCTGCTAGCCTACCTGGAGGCTCTGCCATCACGTGCTGTGACCACCTGCCTGTCCAGAGACTCTTACGCGCTCACCTGGGAGCGTCCATCTGCTACCTGCCTGCTAGCCTACCTAGAGGCTCTGCCGTCACATGCTGTGACCACCTGCCTGTCCAGAGACTCTTACCCGCTCACCTGGGAGCGTCCATCTGCTACCTGCATGCTAGCCTACCTGGAGGCTCTGCCGTCATGTGCTGTGACCACCTGCCTGTCCAGATACTCTTACCCGCTCACCTGGGAGCGTCCATCTGCTACCTGCCTGCTAGCCTACCTGGAGGCTCTGCCGTCACATGCTGTGACCACCTGCCTGTCCAGAGACTCTTACCCACTCACCTGGGAGCGTCCGCCTGCTACCTGCCTGCTAGCCTACCTGGAGGCTCTGCCGTCACGTGCTGTGACCACCTGCCTGTCCAGAGACTCTTGCCCGCTCACCTGGGACCGTCCACCTGCTACCTGCCTGCTAGTCTACCTGGAGGCTTAGCCGTCACTTGCCGTGACCACCCGCCCGTCAAGAGACTGTCCCCGTCACATGCCGTAACCTCCTGCCCTTCTACCCAGAGACTGTCCCCATCACTTGCCGTGACCTCCTGCCCTTCTACCCAGAGACTGTCCCCGTCACTTGCCGTGACCTCCTGCCCTTCTACCCAGAGACTGTCCCCGTCACTTGCCATGACTACCTGCCCGCCTACCCTGGGAGCCACCCGCTTCCTTACAAGGACTGCCCCTTTGTATTGTTGCTCAGAGGTTCCACCTCCCAGACCCGTTACACAATGGAATGGTTCAAAAATAAACGTATCCAGGTGTTAGAATGGCCAAGTCAAAGTCCAGACCTGAATCCAATCGAGAATCAATGGAAAGAGCTGAAAACTGCTGCTCACAAATGCCCTCCATCCAACCTCACTGAGCTTGAGCTGTTTTGCAAGGAAGAATGGGCAAGAATTTCAGCCTCTCGATGTGCAAAACTGATAGAGACATACCCCAAGCGACTTGCAGATGTCATCGCAGCAAAAGGTGGCGCTACAAAGTATTAACTCAACGGGGCCGAATAATATTGCACACCCCGCTTTTTACCTGGGCACCACCACCTCCGGTCTGTCTTCCACACGGTCAAATCTTAGTAGCCGTGAGTGTCGACCACATACTCCTCCTCACCCTGATGCTCCTTCCTCCCACCATGCCGAGTGTCGTCAGACAGCAACTGATCCCACACTTGGACACTCTGAAGAGCTGTTCACTGGTCCATTTCCAGATTTGTGCCCCTCGCCTGCTTCGCTTGAAGTGGTGAAAGAGGAGATCCCATGTAGCAATGCCCAAATATTTGAACAGCCATGGCCACAGGAAGTCGACGCTGGCAATTTGTCACAAGAGGTGGATGATGACGAGACACAATTACCAGGAAGTGAGGAGGAGGATCGTGGTGCGCAAGTGGAAGAGGAGGAGGTGGTGGATGATCTAGTAACTGACCCAACGTGGCAGGAGGACATGCAGAGCGAGCCCAGCAGCACAGAGGGTGAGGGAGGCAGAGTACCCCAACAGGCAGGAAGAAGCAGTGTGGTGGCCGCACACAGAAGGTAGGCAACAGTTCCCCGTAACACCAACACGAGGGACGTTGCCAGTACAACCTGTAGGTCTTCCAGAGTCTGGAATTTTTTTAAAGACTCTGCTGATAACCCCCAAAAAGCCATTTGTACCACCTGCCATGCCAGCATCAGCAGGGGTGACAAAACTACCAGCCTGACCACCACCAGCATGATCAGGCACATGGCAGCAAAGCACCTGACTTTGTGGGGCGAAACCCAGGGTCCACGACCAGTGTCAGTGGGTGTCACCACTGCTTCTTCCGCTGTTATGCGTGCAATAGAACCCCCTGTTGTGTGTGCAAGGCCATCCCCTGTCCATTCTGCATGCAAAAATGCCCCCTCCTCTCAGTTTTCACTTGTTATGGCAGTTTCTCAAGAAACAGCATCAAAGTCCACGTCCATGTCCCACCGCTGCGTTCAATTGTTCATATCCCAGACGTTAGAAAGAAAGCGGAAATTCACAGCTAACGCCACTCAGGCCACAGTCCTAAATTCAAACATTTCACGACTGCTTGCGTTGGAAATGCTGCCTTTTAGGCTGGTGGAGACAGAATCCTTCCGCAGCCTTATGGCTGTGGCTGTCCCTCGGTACTCGGTCCCCAGCTCACACTATTTAGCCCAGTGTGCCATCCCCGCAGTACACAAGCACTTGTCCCAAAACATCTGCCATGCCTTCAACAACGCAGTTACTGGGAGAGTCCACCTGACAATGGACAAGTGGACAAGTGCTTGTGGCCAGGGACGGTACATCTCCCTGATGGCACACTGGGTAAACATAGTGGAAGCCGGGACCCAGTCGGACCTTGGGACGGAACACATCCTCCCCACACCGAGGATTGCGGGCCCTATGTCAGTCAGAGTTGCCCCCACAATGTACAGCTCCTGCGCATCATCCTCCTCCTCATGTTCAGCCTCCATCTCAGATATCACCACATCAGTTACAAGCTGGAAGCACTGCAGTACTGCCTCTGCCAAGCGGCAACAGGCTGTGCTGAAACTCATAAGCTTACGTGAGAAACCTCACACTGCTTGTGAGTTGTGGACAGCTGTGAAAGAGCAGGCAGATCTGTGGCTGACACCGCTGAACCTACATCTAGGCATGGTCGGTTTCTCAAATCGTACCCGAGTTGCCAGATCTGCTTGTCAAAGGATGCCGCCTGTCAGCTCATTTTCGCAAGTTGGCTACAGCTTCCGCCACCCTTGCTGTGTTGCAGCAGCGTTTGCAGCTTCCATAACAACGCCTAGTGTGTGATGTCCCCACATGTTGGAACTCTACCTGACACATGTTGCAAAGGATTTGTGAGCAGAAGAGAGCAGTTGTGGAGTACCAGCTGCAACAAGGCCGTCGATATTCAGTTCAGACTCCACACATAAGACCTCAGGAGTGGACCTGGATGTCTGACATATGTACCATCTTGACAAACTTTGAGGACTCCACCAAGATGGTGAGTGGCGATGACGCCATCATTAGCATTAGCATTCCACTTGTCTGCCTTTTGCAATGCTCTCTGCAGAGAATTAAAGAGGAGGCATTGCAGCCAGAGTATGATGAGATGGATCAAGAAGCCGTAGCGGTCGATTACACGCAGCCCAGCCTCATCTCATCCCAACGTGCATTGGGGGACAATGAGGGAGAGGAGGAGGAGGAGGAAGAACAGGAGCTTGTATCATGCGCTGTAGACGGTAGTACCTGTACAACTGTCATACCATCGGTTCAGCATGGGAGGCCTGAGGACAGGGGGGAAGAGGAGGAGGAAGAGGAGAGCATGGTCAGTCGTCATCTTGGTGAGGACACGGAACTCTTGCCCGTTACCAGTCTGGCACGCATGGCTGACTTTATGTTTCGCTGCCTTAACCGTGACCCTCGTGTTGTCAAAATGTTGGGTGACAGTCATTACTGGTTGGTGACACTTTTATACCCCCGCTACAAGGAGAACTTTCACTCTCTTATTCCTAAGGTGGAGAGGTCTACAAAAAAGGGGCAGTACCAGAAGGCCCTTGCTGCAGAACTGTTAAAAAAATTACCATCTGAACATGCTAGCGGCAGAGGTCACAGTTCGTTGCCCAACCAAGGTGTACATGCGAGAGAGACGCAACTCCAATCCAGCAGAGGCAGGGGAACACTGTCAACATTCTGGGACAGTTTTCTCAGACCCTCCCTTCGGACAGACCCTGAGGCGCGGAGTACTCTCACAAGGAGTGGAAAGTTTCAAAAGATGATGAGGGAGTACCTTGCCGACCGTACCAGCGTCCTCCGTGATTCCTCTGTGCCTTTTAATTATTGGGTATCCAAGCTGGACACTTGGAATGAACTCGCTCTTTACGCCTTGGAGGTCCTGGCCTGCCCTGCCGCTAACGTGTTATCGGAGCGTGTTTTTAGTGCCGCTGGGGGAATTATAACTGATAAGCGCACTCGCCTGTCAACTGACAATGCTGACAAGCTGACCCTTATCAAAATGAACAAGGGCTGGATTGGGCCAGACTTCTCATCACCACCAAATGACAGCAGAGTAACATAAAGTCAAATCCACTGTGTTATTTCGGGAGGTGTAATCACATGCATCGCTTCACACCCACACATGGGTATACGCTTCCTCATTTCGGCTGTTTTATATTCTTCTCCTTATCCTCAGCCTCCACCACCACTATACCACCAGGGTGACTGTGGTCCGTGTTGCCATTATTGCAAGTTCCTCCATCCTTATTTTTGTCAGCTTTTGCTTGGAAGGCATAAGCAAAGACTATGGGAGACCCACTCCCCAATAATGGGAATAATGTTTGTAATATGCTGTACTGTATGACTCTTGTAAGGGGCATTAAAACTCTCTTGTTAAGCTATTGAGACCTCCACCACTTTTCCAAGGGGCATTAAAACCGTTTTGTTAAGCTACTGGGACCTCCACGTCTCTTCCGAGGGGCATTGAAACAGTCTTGTTAAATTACTGTGACCTCCACCACTTTTCCAAGGGGCATTAAAACCGTCTTGTTTAGCTACTGGGACCTCCATGTCTCTTCCGAGGGGCATTAAAAGCGTCTTGTTAAACCACTCTGAGCTCCACAGCTCTTCCAAGGGGCATTGAAATGTTGTTTTTAATTAACTCTAACCTCCACGACTCTTCGAACGGGCTTTGCATTTCCTCCTAATTTTTGGCAGCTTTTGCTTGGAAGGCATAGGCAAAGACTAAGGGAGACCCACTCCCCAATAATTGGAATAATGTTTGTAATATGCTGTACTGTATGGCTCTTGTAAGGGGCATTAAATCCGATTTGTTAAGCTACTGGGACCTCCACGTCTCTTCCAAGGGGCATTAAAAACATCTTTTTAAGCTACTGTGACCTCCACGTCTCTTCGGAGGTGCATTAAAAACATCTTGTTAAGCTACTGTGACCTCCACATCTCTTACGAGGTGCATTAAAACCATCTTGTTAAGCTACTAGGACCTCCACGTCTCTTCCAACGGGCATTGCATTTCCTCCTAATTTTAGTCAGCTTTTGCATTTCAATGCATAGGCGAACAGTAAGGGAGACCCACTCCCCAATAATGGGTAGAAGGTTTTTAGTACGCTGTAATCCACGTCTGTTTCAAGGGGCATTGCAGTTCCTCATAATTTTTGAAAAGCCTTCCATTCACTGCTTAGGCCAACAGTGCACAGGAGACCCAGTTGCTATAAATGGAAAAAATGGTTTAGTTAAGGCCCTCTGACTTCCATGTCACTTCCAAGGTGCATTGGAGTGCCTTGAAATTTTTGGTAGGCATTGCACTCACTGTATGCCGTATAACTGTGTAGCCAAACTGCTCATTTTGGTACAGAAACATATCCTACAAGACGTGTGGTTGACTGGCCTGATATTGATGTGAATGGTCCCTGTTCCTCCTGCTCTTTCTCGTTTGCCACCACCTCATCCATCATTTGTCACCTGAAGCTTTGTTTTAATGGGAGTCCTAGAACTGGGAGAGTAGCAGTAAAACATCCAGCAATCCTCGGAGGAGGTAGGATATGCGCCAAAACGCTGACCACCTCAGGCCTAGCCGCTACTACATACATGCTCTTGCATTCCAAGAAAAAAAGCAGATGCTAACTTGTATCATCATCATCATGCTCCTCACCTTGGCACTCTCAACTCCCCTGATGGAGAAGCCAGGGCCCACCGGAGGATTCTGGATCTCTGGTGGGCTCGTCCAATGCTTCCCTAAAGCAGGCCAGGCAAAGAAAAGTGTGGGGAAGGTTTCCAGGACAAATAATGGCGGCTGGGGACTGAGTATGGAGACCTCGCTGCCCAAGCAGCCATGAGGTAGTGGCCAGCTTCAGCCTCCTCCTAACTAAAAGGCCCCATTTCAAGTGCAAGCTAGCAGTATGGTATTGCAGTCTGGGGGTGGGTGGGTGGTAGGCTGCATATTTGCGCTTGCATTGCAAGGAATGGGGGAGGTACAATTGAACACTGCCCTGGGACAAGGACTTGCACGGGGATAGTTGCAAGTCTGCATCTTCTGATGCGGCAAGGATCACTTCTGATGGGCATACTTTTAGGCAGTGACCTGGGTGTCAGAGATGCTTCCAGGGGTCTTCCCCATGCTGTTCCCATGTCTTTTCAGCACTGTATGCATGTGTCACACAGCACATGGCCAGATAAGATTGTAAAATGTTAAAATGACATTTCCCAGTGAATGCATTTGTCACGGTTGAAAGCAATACAAAAGTGCAAAAACGCATAAAAATGCTACTTGTGAACATAGCTCAAGGTGTGGAGGAGTATTTTTTTTTTGTTATTTATTTTACCTTATACACAAGTATTTACCCTGAAAAGGAACTTCCTTAGCATATTTCACAGGAAAGCAGTTTCAGTTTCGTTTTATTGTGAGCCCTTAAAAGTGGCTTAATACCTCTGACCACGTTGTTGACAGCAGTAACCTGGGGGTCAGAAATGCTTCCTGGGGCGATCCCCATGCTGTCCCCATGTCATTTGAGCACTGTCACTATCGTTTTGGGCACTTGTTAGGCTTTTAAAAGACTGCCGGGGGTGCCGCCGCAAAAATGCTCGGGTCTCCCATAGACTAACATTGGGCTCGTTGCTCGGGTCGAGCACCCGAGTATCACAGTGAGCTCGGCCCGAGCTTCGAGCACCTGAGCATTTTAGTGCTCGCTCAACACTAATTACTATCGGTTTGTCTTTTACTATTTAATCTGTCTTGAAACAGCCAAGTTAACAAGTGAAGACAGAATGCAAAAATAAATGCAAAGCTAACTAAGTATCCCATAACATTACTCTACAAAGAAACCTAACAGTTGCACTTGGTCTCTAATATATTCACTTCATAATAAGTTCATAATAAATGGGAACCCATTTGATTTTAAAACACCTTATCCTGGTAGTATAATATCATAAAAGATTCATACTGAATGTGATGTGAGCCATACAGGTGTCTGCAGCTTTACAAATATTTCAGATCTTCTATTCAAACTGAAAGTGCAGGATTGTAAATTAAGTTGCCATTGTTGCAACATGGTTGAACAGCAACAGATGCAGATTTCATATCTTTAAAGGTAATTTGTTCCAATTCATACTTTTAGTAAAAAGCTACTTTCCACTCCTACTCATCTTCATCTCAATGTATTCTGCGAAATGAAGACGTAAGTTGAGGAGGATCATGTTTCATCACTGAACAAGAACCTTCAATTTCTTTTTTACAGAGATTGGTGTACAGAATCGTAGTATTTCTTGCAAATGTTTTACAGTATGTAAAATACGAGTATTCAACTTCATTCTGATTGAAGGTGGAAATCCACAGCAAAGTGACCATTCAGGACATACAGCTGTATTCTAGATTACATATATCAGAGCTATGCTAAGTGAAAATACCAACGGCTCACATTATGCTAAATTCTAGAATACATCATTAGAGATTAGTGTTGAGCCACCCCCGTAGTGTTCGAGTTTGGTTCGGTTCGTCGAACACCCATATGTTCGACGAACTGTTCGTCGAACACCTTCGAACACCGTTAAAACCAATGGCAGGCAAACAAAAACACATAGCAACACATAGAAAACACATAGAAAACACTTCAAAGGTGTCCAAAAGCTGACAAACTGCTCAGAAGACACAACTAACACATGGAAAAGTGACAAGTACATATAGTCATGTGAAAAGAAAAGAGGTGGAGGAGTAAAAGGAGGGGGAGACACAGATATAGGCATGTCATGCCCTTCTAAAACCAAAAAAGTGCGAAGCCGACACGGCCAGTCCGTTCCTGCCCGTGCGACCTCCGTGTCGCCGGCTTTGTGCCAGAGCTGCAGTAGACCCTGACGGCCAGCCCCCCTCTCCCAATACTGGTGCCTGTCCGCTGGTGGGTCGAGCGAGCCCCCCTGCGGTGGAGGCAGGTCTAAACTTTTTCATTTAAATTGTCTCTCTAATTTGAATGAGTACACTTTAAATCCTTTTACAAGGATCTATTGGAGGGCAAGTCTGATGCCAGCAGCTACGGGAATTCCAGCTCCAGTAGCGTCCACTAAAGCTGCTGCAGTTAAAAAGCTTTTATAAGGATCGAGCTTGGCGGTCCACTGCAAGGCGTCCTACCGCCAGTCCCAGCCCCTGTGCCTTGGGGTGCCTCCCGATGCTCTTCACTGAGTATCCCGGGGGCCCGAAGCATTTCCTTTGAAAAAATGAAGTGTCCAAACTACAGGTGGTTTAGCTTGCTTAACAGCTGGGATAATCCGCTGACTAGCAGACACTGCTACTAGGCACAAAGGATTTCCTGAGCTAGATGCAGTTAAAAATTTGTAATTAGATACTCTCGTTGGATGCTGAGAATGCATTCCATAGAGTCTCCTGGCACGCCATATATTATTCTCTTAAAAAGCTTGGGGTAGGGGTCTAGGGGACCCTTTTATAGCCAAAATCATGGCCCTGTATTGCAATACGTCACCTAGGCTGAAGATAAATGGAACTGTAGCACCCCGAGGGCTTGGATGCTACAGAGGTATTGCACCTCACCCAGAGGTGTGATATCTCATTCTCAGGTAAGGATGGAGAGTGGATCAGGACCCCGACACCTGCATGCATTACACCACATTGCCATGGGGCAGGGCGACCAATATGCCCCTGAGATGGGTACGACAGCCCCTGTCCCTGGCTGGAGTGGGGGGAGGGAACACCGAGGAAGGGGAACCCTGTAGTGCAGCAGCAGGGAGGAAGCAGTTCCTTGGTGCATTGAGAAGGGAGTATAAAAGGTGGGCACCATCTTAGTACAGTGCAGAGAAGTCTGAGCAGAAGTGACAGGGAGCAGGGGCTCTGCATGAGCTCTGCTCCGGAGGCGGGCCTAGTAACAGAGGCCCAGGCCTTGAAGAGGAAGCAGGAAGGAAGAGGAGTGGAGAAGGCTCCAGGAACAAGGAACGAAGGGATCCCAGGGGTGCGGACGGGTGAGTCGCCACCGCACGCCCGAATCCACCTGCGTGGAGGGGTCAGGCCAAAGGGGGAGACCGGTCCCCGAAACTAGTGGAGGCGGGAAACGACCCTCAGCTAGAAACCGGAGGCTGTGACATTTTATGTGGTGCAGCCCCTCGCTACACCCGCTAGGACGGCACCACATAGGGTCAGGGAAACTGGCACCAAGTTTACCAAGAGGAGGCCCGAGGCAGCCGGACAGAAGCGTGGTCACTGGAGGGGTAAGAAAGGCCAGAGAAAGGACGCACAAAGGGGGTCCTGTGAAGCGCTAAAAAGTTATCTGGGAGTTGGCCGAGCTCCTCACCTGGTGAGCACAGTACGACGTGGGCAGCCGTTACCTGCAGAAGTGGTCTGGATAATAAGAACTGTGAGTAAAGGCCCTGGACTGCATCACTGACTCTGTGTCGTTACTGCTGCTGCCCTGCACCATCACCCGCATCCTCCGCATACACTGCCTTGAGGCTATACTCCTCCCGTGGGGAGTTATGCTACGCTCTGCTGCACCCACAACACCAGCCTCAGCGGTCTGCCCTGCAGCGGCGGTTCACTCTGCCGGAAATCCATGGGTGGCGTAGTCGGACATTTAAACATCTGAACCACATAAATAGTTCCGCCACAGGTTTGACCGCCCTGAGCCACGGAACCGGGTCACCGCCACGGAGACTACATCCCCCAGCATCCACCAAAAAGGGTCCGGCTCCGGGAGAACCAAGGCCCAGGGGGCGCATCAGAACATTTTCATCACCTTTCATAATCACCAATGGGACAAGGCAGGGATGTTCTCTGTCCCCTCTCTTATACATCCTAGTGACGGAGCACCTGCTCTCATCAATTCGCCATAACCTCAATATTAGGTGGATTGAGGTGGGAGGCACCGAGTACAAGTGCTCTGCATTTGCTGATGATGTCCTAGTATATATCACTCAATCACATATATCCATCCCTGCTATGACTGAAATAGATCACTTTGTTACATGGTCAAATTTTAAAATCAATGCAGCGAAGTCTGAGGCCCTCGATGTTTCCCTCCCCAAATCCATACAGGATTCCATCCAGTCCAACTTTCCCTTTGCCTGGCCCTCACAGGGTATCAAATACTTAAGAATTTCCTTTCATAGAGACCTCTCCCGTCTATGTTATCTTAATTTTGGGCCCTTTATTGAACAACTCCATACAGACCACGGTTGGCAAGTTAGAACTGTAAGATTCACTACGTGAACCATAGGTGTTTTGTGGAAAAGCACATGTACACAGTGTTCCTAATTATTATGCAAAAAGTGTTTAGGACTGATAAGGTAAGAATTTTTTTGTTTATCAGTTAAACTTATTGATGGTGATGTGTGTCAGGGCTCTTTATATCACTGTAAGCAATAGCAGACTCCTGTGCTAATTAGTTTGGCAGGTGTGTACAATGAAAGGCAAGACTACTTAAGAAGGCTGTCCCACATTATTAAGCAGCCTACATTTTCTGCCAAAATGGAAAAGAAAAAGGATGTGTCAGCTGCTGAGAAGCAACAAATTGTGGAGTGTTTAGGTCAAGGCATGACTACAATCAACATTGCCAAGACACTTCATCCTGATCATCGCACAATCAAGAAGTATGTAGCTGATTCACAGTACACACGTGTGCATGCTGATAAGGGAAAATTGAGGACTCTTTCCTACAGGCAATTACGTCAGGTTAAAAGAGCAGCGGCAAAAAAGCCTTATCATAGCAGCAGACAAGTTTTTGAAGCAGCTTGTGCCTCCAACGTCCCCCGAGCAACAAGATGCAGGGTCCTTCAGAGGTTTGCAGCTGTGCGTAAGCCATCCTGTCGACTTCCTCTATCCACTGTACACAAGCAGAAACGGCTCCAGTGGGCCAAACAATATATGAAGACTGACTTCAAAACTGTTTTGTTCATCGATGAGTGCCGTGCAACGCTCGATGGTCCAGATGGATGGAGTGGAGGATGGCTGGTTGATGGACACCCCATGCAAACACGGCTACGGCGCCAACAAGGAGGAGGTGGAGTAATGTTTTGGGCTGGAATCATGGGGAGAGAGATTGTCGGCCCCTTTAGGATCCCTGAAGGGGTAAAGATGAACTCCATAATGTATGTGGAGTTTCTCAAACAGCACTTACTGCCATGGTTCAAGAAGAAGAACCGTGTATTCCACAGCAAGATCATTTTCATGCATGATAATGCACCGTCTCATGCTGCACATAACACATCTGCATCTCTGGCTGATATGGGCATAAATGGGGACCGATTATTGTGTGACCATCATGCTCCCCTGACCTCAACCCCATTGAGAACCTCTGGAGCATCATCAAAAGGAGTGTCTATGATGGCGGGAGGCAGTTCACATCTAAGCAACAGCTCTGGGAGGGTATTCTGTCCTCATGCAAAACAATTGAAGCAGAATCCATCCAAAACCTGACAAATTCAATGGACGAGAGAGTTCAGAAGCTCCTTTCGAACAAGGGGTCCTATGTGCAAATGTAACATCACCTATAATAAAGTTTTGAGTTGAAAACTGTTTGATTTCAGTTTCTAATAACCTGATAATGCTTATAATTTCAAAAATGACCATTTTTTTGTTCTTTATTAAAATGAAAAGGTTGATCGAAGAGTGTGGGGGATCTAAGAGTGTGGCAACCCAGTAGTCAGGATTATTTCGAATTATGACAATCTGAGGGTCATGTTGCAGGTAGTGCAGCAAGAAGGCACTCATGTGTCTTGCGCATCTAGGAGCCCCAAAATTATTTTCTGGGCTAGATGCAGCTAAAAATTATTATTAATTTGAAAGCTGGTGGAGCTTAGTATAGATGGCTTAATAGAATCAGTACTGCAAACTGCTACAAGGCCCAAAGTATTTTCCAGCCAAGATTCAGATAAACATGATTAGTAATTTTAAATCTGGTGGAGTTTAGTATAGATGGCCTAATGGAATCAGTACAGCAAACTGCTACAAGGCCCAAATTATTTTACAGCCAACATACAGATAAACATGATTAGTAATTTGAAAGCTTAAAATGGTTGTTGAGGTGATTTTAACAAATCATCAAGCTTTTACTCTCCCCAGGATGACACAGGGGTAGAAAAGTCCTTTCGGATCCATGATTTGTTCATCTTTATGAACGTGAGTCTGTCTACATTATCAGTTGAGAGCCGCATGCGCTTATCTGTCAGCACACCACCAGCAGCGCTGAACACATGTTCAGACAGAACGCTGGCTGCGGGGCATGACAAGATTTCCAAGGCGTAAGTGGCGAGCTCCAGCCATTTATCCAGATTGGAAGCCCAAAAAGAGCAAGGGTCCAGTGACACTGTCATGGCTTTAATGTTTACTTGGAGATACTCCTGTACCATCGTCTCTAGGCGTTGACTATGTGTCAGACTTCTTGTCTCCTGTGGCCATGCAAAGGATGGGCTTAAAAAGTGATGAAATGATTCCGCAAAATTGATGTTACCAGCAGATACTGTGCTTCTCTTACGTTTTGAGTGCTGAACACTTGACGGTCCCACGATTGGCAAGTTGGAACTGTGAGATTCACTATGTGCACCACTAGTGTTTTGTGGAAAAGCATATGTAAGATTCTGCAACAGTCTCTGCTGATACTCCTGCATGCGTGCATCTCTTTCTATGGCAGGAATAATTTCTGGAAATTTACTTTTGTATCGGGGATCTAACAGTGTGGCAACCCAGTAGTCAGGATTATTTCTAATTCTCACAATTCGAGGGTCATGTTGCAGGTAGTGCAGCAAGAAGGCACTCATGTGTCTTGCGCATCCAGGAGCACCAAGTCCCTGTTGTGTTGGTGGCGAGGTAACAATCGTGCTTCCTTCCTCTGCCCTCTCCCCCCAACCTCGCACAACAGAAATGTGATCAAGGTCTCCCTCATCTGATGAGTCTTCCATCAGTTCATCCTCCACTTCTTCCTGGGCTCCTGCACCTTCCTCACTAGTTTGGCTGCTACCATGCACCCTGGTAAATCCATCTCCCCCACCCTCACATGCCTGCTGCCTTGGTGCTGCCGACCGTCTGGACCTTGCAGATGTTAGCCCTTCCGCATACAACTCCTCCTCCTCTACTTCCTCCACCTCCTCTTGTCGCACCACCTGACTCCAAATTCTGTTTAGCAGTCAGCACTAAACATCTTCGTCGCCATTTCAAAACTGTGCAGAAGGGTGCATAGGTCCTTGATCTGAGACCACTCCTCCAGTGTGATTTGCCTCTGGATCTCGTTGGCCCAGGCTATACGTCAGAACGTATTGCACCAGGGCTTGTCGGTGCTGCCACAGTCGCTGCAACATGTGCAGAGTTGAATTCCACCGGGTAGGCACATCCCATTTTAGCCGGTGAAGTGGCAGGCCCAACGACTTCTGTAGAGATGTAAGTCGCTGAGCTGCGGGATGCGAACGGCGGAAGTGAGCACACAGCGACCGTGCCCTCTGCAGAAGGCCATCTAGTCCGGGATAGTGGGCTAAAAATTGATGGACAACCAGGTTCAACACGTGAGCCATACAAGGCATGTGTGTGTGACATTGCCCTGGCGAAGGGCCGCACCCAGGTTTGCAGCATTGTCGCACACAGCCTTCCCTGGTTTCAGGTCCAGTGGAGACAACCATTCATGAAACTGGTTCTCCAGAGCTGACCACAACTCCTCAGCTGTGTGACTCACATTTCCCAGACATTTCAAAGTAAAAACTGCCTGATGACTTTGAGCCCTGCTGCCAGCATAGTAAGGAGGTGTGCAGGATCCCTTCTGCGCAGTTAGAAAGCTTGAGGCATTACCAGACAGGCTTTGGGTGCAGGTGGAGGACCGAGAGGAGATTGAGGAGGTAGAAGCAGTGGAGGAACTTCGAGATAAAGAGGATTGACGCACAACTCGTGGGGACGGCAAGACTTGGACAGCAGCCCCTTGTCCTGATGTCACCATAGTTGCCCAGTGCCCAGTCAGCGACATGTAACGCCCCTGTCTATGCCTACTCATCCAAGTGTCTGTGGTGAAATGCACCCTGTCACACACACAGTTTCTCAAAGAAGCGGTGATGTTGTGTGCGACATGCTGGTGGAGCGCAGGCACACCTTTCTTTGAGAGGTAGTGCCGACTGGGCATCTGGTACTGGGGCACTGCGACGGACATAAGGTCTCGAAAATCCTCTGTGTCCACCAGGCGGAAAGGCAGCACTTCTGTAGCCAAGAGCTTGCAGATGGTGAAATTCAACCTCTTAGCTTTCTCATGGCTGGGAGGAAATGGTCTTTTACTTGTCCACATCTGAGGGACCGAGGGCTGGCTGTTGTGCTTAGACGGGTTTGAGAAGGGTGTCCCCGACAAATTGCCGGTCTGTGAGGAAGATGCAAGCGGACATGTTAGGTTGTCTTGATCCAAAGGTGGTGCTATCGATGTTGGACAGCACTGAACACCAGATGGTGTTTCCACCTTCAAAGAAAATGATGACCTGCCATTCACGCTGGCTGTTGCGGGTAAAGAGGTGGCAGGTCTGCGTCCCAAAACAGGTGTGACTGCTGTCCCCCCAGTCACAGAGGATGAAGAGGCCGCGGATGCACAAGATGTTGCAGACGGTGGTTAGCCCGGCCGACTAGGCCGCATTGTATCACAGTGAGCTTCCCACTGCAACCTATGCTTCATATCCATGTGCCGGTTCATGCATGAAGTACTCAAACTATGTATTTTTTGGGCTCTATTTAGCTTTTGCTGACAAATGTTACAGATAACACGAGTTGGGTCATATTTATCGATCTGAAAAAATGCCCAGGCTATGCAAGGATTAGCACCCATGCGATGCAGAAAAAAATTATATTGAATTTGCAACCTGGTGGAGGTTAGTATAGATGGGCTAATAGAGCAAGTCCCACACACTGCTACAAGCCGAAGCCCAAATATTTTTTCAGAGCTAGATGCAGATAAAAATTATATTGAATTTGCAACCTGGTGGAGGTTATTATAGATGGACTAATAGAACAAGTCCCACACACTGCTACAAGCTGAAGCCCAAATATTTTTTCAGAGCTAGATGCAGATAAAAATTATATTGAATTTGCAACCTTGTGGAGGTTAGTATAGATGGACTAATAGAACAACTCCCACACACTGCTACAAGCCAAAATATTTTTTCAGAGCTTGATGCAGAAAAATATTATATTTAATTTGCAACCTGTTGGAGGCAAGTATAGATGGACTAATAGCATGATGATATGCCCAAAGGGTTTTACTTCACTAGGTGCAGTAAAAAAATTGGTATTCTATACACAGGTGGTGTAGCTTGCAACACAGATAGGCTACTCCACTGACTAACACACACTACCAGAGGCCAAAAATGATTTGCTTTGCTAGATTTAGCCAAATGCTGTGAAAAAAACTTGCACAGCACTAAAACAGACCTGCCTGGCAAAAAGTGATAGGAACTGATGTAACCTAGCCCTCAAAAGGACTGCAATTACAATTAGTCTTTACTCCCAACCTATCTATTTAAGAGCACAGACCTGCCTGATAAAAGTGATAGGAACTGATGTAACCTAGCCCTGAAAAGGACTGCAATTACAATTAGTCTTTACTCCCAGCCTATCTATTTAAGAGCACAGACCTGCCTGATAAAAGTCGTAGGAAATGATGTAACCTAGTCCTTAAAAGGACTGCAATCACAACTGTTCCCTGCTCCCAAGCTATCTGTATATTTGTGCGAAAATTGGCTTGAAATTAACAAAGTATAGCGCACACAGCAACAGCAGTGCCGTCTAACATGCAGCTGCAGCAATGAGAAAATGGTGGCGACGGGGAAAATGGCTGGGTCTTATAGGGCAAGGACATGTGACATACACTGCCAATGACACATGCCTTTGCTTGTGTGAAAAAAAGCAGTTCGCTCCGTGTGTGCGCTGCTGATAGGCTGACAGAGTGCACCTCCCCACTGTAAATGCGGTTAAGATAAAAAAAATGGAGATCTTCATTATTTCTGCAGAGATCCATCCCCTGCCCCTCCCCCCGCCCTGCTGTACACTCAAACTGCGTATTAACATTAATTTTCATCATTACTGAGAAAAAATACAGTTATGATTTTGGTGCACGAACAGTTATCGAACATAACCTCGAGCAACCGAATTTTTTTCAAATTGTTCATGTTCACCAAACGGCTCGAACACCACCCAAAACAGCTCGAATTTGAGTTTGGCGAACAGTTCGAGTCGAACACCGCTCATCTCTAGTAGAGATTATCGAATCAATTCGCTGCAAATGGAATTTGATTTGAATCTCAGAAAATACACATGGCCCAGTGAATTTGAACAATTAGCAATTTGATTAGCCCAAATCGCAAAATAAATGCTTGGTGCCGTTTTGAACATTGTTGAAGATTGTATCAGCCAGAGGTCGGGGTTTATACAGTGGGTGCGGACAGTATTCAGACCCATTTACATTTTTCATTCTTTGTTTCATTGCAGCCATTTGGTAAATTCTAAAAAGTTCATTTTTTTTCTCATTGAAGTACACTCTGCACCCCATCTTGACTGAAACAAATAGAAATGTAGAATTTTTTGCAAATTTAATAAAAAAGAAAAACTGAAATATCACATGGTCATAAGTATTCAGACCCTTTGCTTAGACGCTCCTATTTAAGTCACATGCTGTCCATTTTCTTGTGATCCTCCTTGAGATGGTTCTACTCCGTCATTGGAGTCCAGCTGTGCTTAATTAAACTGATAGGACTTGATTTGGAAAGGCACACACCTGTCTATATAAGACCTCACAGCTCACAGCGCATGTCAGACCAAATTAGAATCATGAGTTCAAAGGAACTGCCCAAGGAGCTCAGAGACAGAATTGTGGCAAGGCACAGATCTGGCCAAGGTTACAAAAGAATTTCTGCATTACTCAAGGTTCCTAAGAGCACAGTGGCCTCCATAATCCTTAAATGGAAGAAGTTTGGGACCACCAGAAGTCTTCCTAGACCCAGCCATCCAGCCAAACTGAGCTATCGTGGGAGAAGAGCCTTGGTGAGAGAGGTAAAGAAGAACCACAAGATCACTGTGGCTGAGCTCCAGAGATGCAGTAGGGAGATGGGAGAAAGTTCCACAAAGTCAACTATCACTTCAGCCCTACACCAGTGAGGCCTTTATGGCAGAGTGGCCAGATGGAAGCCTATCAGTGCAAGACATATGAAAGCCCGCATAGAGTTTGCCCAAAAACACATGAACGACTCCCAGACTATGACAAATAAGATTCTCTAGTCTGATGAGACGAAGATAGAACTTTTTGGTGGTAATTCTAAGCGGTATGTGTGGAGAAAACCAGGCACTACTCATCACCTGCCCAATACAATCCCAAAAGTAAAACATGGTGGTGGTCGCAGCATCATGCTATGGGGGTGTTTTTCACCTGCAGGGACAGGATGACTGGTTGCAATTGAAGGAAACATGAATGTGGCCAAGTACAGAGATATCCTGGATGAAAACCTTTTCCAGAGTGCTCTGGACCTCAGACTTGGCTGAAGGCTCACCTTCCAACAAGACAATGACCCTAAGCACACAGCTTAGCACAAATCTTTAAATGAGAATGTGTATCCAAACTTTTGGTCTATACTGTAGCTAAAATAACAAAGGCGTGGCTTCAGAACCACTCTATGACCATTCTTGACTGGCCCAGCCGGAGCCCTGACCTAAACTAAATTGAGCATCTCTGGAGAGACCTGAAAATGGCTGTCCACCAACGTTCACCATCCAACCTGACGGAAATGGAGAGGATCTGCAAGGAAGAATGGCAGAGGATCCCCAAATCCAGGTGTGAGAAACTTGTTGCATCATTCCCAAGAAGACTCATGGCTGTACTAGCTCAAAAGAGTGCTTCTACTCAATACTGAGCAAAGGGTCTGAATACTTATGACCATGTGATATTTCAGTTTATATTTTTTAATAAATTTGCAAAAATTTCTACTTTTCTGTTTTTTTTCAGTCAAGATGAGTGTACTTCAACCCCTTTAAAGTCCATGACGTACTATTCCGTACCTGCGCCCTGGGCTTTAAGAGCCAGGTACGGAATAGTACGTCATGGCGATCGCGCCTGCACACAGGCTGTGCGGGTGCGATCGCCGCCGGGTGTCAGCTGATTGTCACAGCTGGCACCTGGTACTATGTGCAGGCAGCGGTCCCGCACCGCTCCCGGCAGATTAACCCCCGCAATTATGCGATCGAAGTCGATCGCAGCATTGCCGTGACAAGGGGAGGTGATCGCAATACTCACCTCCTCTTCCGGCCTCCAGCATTGCCGCGGCTTCCCGGATGTTGCCATGACGACTCGATGTCGTCATGACAACATCCCGTTCACCAGACAGCAGTAAGATAGTTTGGTCATGCGTAGTGCATGACCAAACAATCTTCTCCCTGTGCAGCGCTGACAGCCTGCATAGCACAGGTATGGTGCTCCATTCCTGTGCTATGCAGGCGATCAGAATAAAAAAAAGTGAATGTCCCATAGTGGGACAAAGTATAAAAGTAAAAAAAAGTATCAGAAAGAGAAAAAAAAATAAAAAAAATTGTAAAAATATAAAAAAAAAAAAAAATAATAATTAATCAAAAATAAAAATATAATGTACCTATGAATAAATATTATTATGAAAAAAAACAAAACAATAAAAGTACACATATTTGGTATCGCCACGTCCGGAACGACCTGACCTATAAAACTGTCCCACTAGTTAACCCCTTCAGTGAACACGGTAAAAAAATAAAATAAAAAACGAAGCAAAAAGCAATGCTTTATCACCATACCCCCCCAAAAAAATGGAATAACACGCGATCAAAAAGACGAATATAAATAAAAATGGTATCGCTGAAAACGTCATGTTGTCGTGCAAAAAACAAGCTGCCATACAGCTCCATCAGCTGAAAAATAAAAAGTTATAGCTCTCAGAATAAAGCAATGCAAAAAAATATTTTTTTTCTATAAAATAGCTTTTATTGTGTAAAAGCTCCAAAACACAGAAAAATGAACAGCATAAAAAAGATTAAAAAAAACAATTCCTGAATTTTTGGTTTTTGTTTATTCTGCCTCCCAAAAATCAGAATAGAAAGCAATCAAAAAATGTCACATGCCTGAAAATGGCACCAATAAAAATGTCAACTCATCCCGCAAAAATCAAGCCATCACATGACTCTGTCGGCCAAAATATGGAAAAATTATAGCTCTCAAAATGTGGCGATGCAATAACTAGATTTTACAAAAAATGCGTCTTTTGGTGTCTGACAGCTGTCAATCATAAAAACCCGATATGATTCTGGTATCGCTGTAATCGCACCAACCCGAAGAATAAAGACGTCTAATCACTTATACCGCACGAGGAACGGCGTAAAAAATAAGCTCTCAGGTTAGGGTTGTGCTAGGGTTAGGGTTGGGATTTTTTTCAAAAGTAAAAAAAAAAAAAAGATAACGATATGGCGACTAGTGTTGAGCGCAAGTGCTTGCTACTTGAGTTTGCATCGGGTACTTGGGTATGCACTGGGAATCGCGGGTGCTCGAGTCTCCGCCCCATATGCTTCGTGGCCAAAAAATCCTCTCGGGGATTGCCTGCCATGCATGAGCGATCCCCGCATGTTTTTTTTTGGGGTGTCTAATAACCGTGAAACATGTGGGTGGGGACTCGAGCAGGTCGCTCGAGCACCCGCGATACATGGTGCATATCCTAGAACCTGATGCAAACTCAAGTAGCGAGCACTTGCGCTCAAGACTAATGACAACTTATTCAATATGATGACCTAATGTTATCAAATTCTGTGTCGTAACTCTGAGTTCAAAATGTTCACTATACCCCTTGATAAAATCTTTGACGGGTGTAGTTTCCAAAATAGGGTCACTTATGGGGGTTTCCAATATTTAGGCACATCAGGGGCTCTCCAAACGCGACATGGCGTCCGCCCTCAATTTCAGCCAATTTTGCGTTCAAAAAGTCACACAGTGCTCCTTCACTTCTGAACCCTGCCGTGCGCCCAAACACTGTATTTTTCCCACATATGGGGTATTGGCGTACTCAGGAGACATTGAACAAAAGTTTTTGGGGTCCATTTTATCCTCTTACCCTTGTGAAAATAAAAAAATTGGGGCTAAAACATAATTTTTGTGGAAAAAGTTTGATTTTTTTTATTTTCACGGCTCCATGTTATAAACTTCTGTAAAGGACTTGGGGGTTCAGGGTGCTCTCCACACATCTAGATAAGTTCCCTGAGGGGTCTATTTTCCAAAATGGTATCACTTGTGGGGTTTTTCAACTGTTTAGGCACATCAGGGGCTCTCCAAACGCAACATGGCGTCCGCTAATTATTCAAGCAAATTTTACAATCAAAAACTCAAATGGCGCTCCTTCCCTTCCGAAACCTGCTGTGCGCCCAAACAGTGGTTTTCCCCCACATATGAGGTATCGACTTACTCAGGAGAAATTGCACAACAAACTGCATGGTGCAATTTCTCCTGTTACCCTAATGAAAATGCAAAATTGGGGGTTGAAAAACATTTTTGTTGGAAAAATGTGAAAATTTTATTTTTACGGTTCATTGTTATAAACTTCTGTGAAGAACCTGGGGGTTAAAGGTGCTCAACACACATCTAAAGTTCTCTGAGGGGTCTAGTTTCCAAAATGGTGTCACTTGTGGGGGGTTTCCACTGTTTAGGCACCTCAGGGGCTCTCCAAATGCAACATGGCATCCACTAATTATTCAAGCAAATTTTGCAATCAAAAAGTCAAATGGTGCTCCTTCCCTTCCTAACCCTGCCGGGCGCCCAAACAGTGGTTTTTCCCCACATATGGGGTACCTACGTGCTCACGGGAAATTGCACAACAAATTTTGGGGTCCAATTTTTCCTGTTACCCCTGCGAAAATAAAAAAAATTGGGTTTAAAATAACATTTTTGTGAAAAAAGTTAATTGTTAATTTTTTTATTCCATGTTCCAAAAATTTCTGTGAAGCACTTGAAGGGTTAATAAAGTTCTTTAATGTGTTTTTGAGCACCTTGAGGGGTGCACTTTTTAGAATGGTGTCACTTTTGGGTATTTTCTGTCATAAAGACTAGTATTGAGCGAGCATGCTCGACTCTGCTCGGTTCTCGCCCGAGCATCACGCTACTCGGGATGTTCGGCGAGCACCGAGCATTTCCTGGTTACTCGGGCGGGAGCTCGGGTCTCTGCCCTGCATGTTTGGCGCTCTTTAGAGAGCCAATGAACATGCAGGGATTGCCAGCCAGTCACTGTAATGCTGCAGCCATGTTGTTTGTGGGCATTACAGTGATTGGCTGGCCGCACAGCATCACCTCGAGTATTTAAAACCGGGCGTCGCCATCTTGGACACAGTCGCTCCGGATCAGGCAGTGTAGGGACAGCGCTGCTGATTTAGGGAGAGATATATCCTGCAAAATAGTTAGTGTAGGGTCTGTAAAGGCTGCCAGATCAAACAAACAGTCCTTCTCAGGACTAATATCCATCCCAGATATCAGGCAGGCAGGCAGGCTGTATAGGAGACGCAGTGGTTATACCAGCAAACGCTGCATTACAGTCCTGTGTGCTCCTGTTGCTGAAATTGCTGGACTTAGCTCCAGGTCTCGGGGGCCAGGAAAAATCCTTTTTTTTTCATCTAAATCCTCTTTTTTTTTCCTCCTTCACACTGTACAAATACCCGTCTTATTAAATTTTGGTGTCCCCCCCCACCCTCCCCAAAAAAAGAGTGTCTCTGATTTTTCAGACACAAATATATCTGTTGAAAATAGTCTGGTGTAGGCTAGAGAAACAGAAGTGTGGTTTTGCAGTTCCACGGTTCAAACCTCTGTATTATCCAGTTTTGGGCCATTTGTACCTAAAAAAACAGTTTGTGTGTGTGTGTCGCTCACTGTTCAGCTGCAAATATATATATTTAAAAAAGTCTTGTATACACCAGTAAATTATAACTGTAGTTTTGCTGTTCCACGGTAAAAAATCTCTTATCCTGCTTTTGGCATTTTTTGCCGTAAAAAAAAAACTAATAGTGTCTCCCTGATTGTTCAGACACAAATATATCTGTTGAAAATAGTCTGGTGTAGGCCCGAGAAATACAAGTGTGGTTTTGCAGTTCCACGGGTCAAATCTCTGTGAAATCCACTTTGGGGCCATTTTTACCTAAAAAAAAAAAAAACAGTTTGAGTGTGTCGCTCACTGTTCAGCCGCAAATATATCTATTTAAAATTTTCTGGTATACCCCAGTAAATAATAACTGTGGTTTTGCCTTTCCATGGTAAAAAATCTCTATTGTTCAGCTTTTGGTATTTTTTTCATAAAGAAAAACAGTAAGTTTCTCCCTGATTGTTCACATTGTTTGAAAGAGTCGGGTGTAGGCCAGAGAAATAGAACTGTGGTTTTCCTCTTCCACCGTTCTATTCTACTTTCTATTACCCTTTTTCCATTGATAGTGCGAGTGTAAGATATTTTACTTCCTTCACAATGGGCAAGGCAAGTGGCAAGGGACGTGGAAGTGGACGTTCTGTTGATGGTGCGTGCAGAGGACGGGGCCGTGGCCAAGGTGAAAATGTGCCACAACCAACAGCCACATCTTCTCGCTCCCACTTCTTGACAGAATTACTAGGGAAGCAAAGAACAACACCAGTATTGTGAACTGATCAATGTGAACAGGTTATTAATTGGATAGCAGATAATACTTCCAGTTGCCTGGGCACCACCACCTCCGGTATGTCTTCCACATGGTCAAATCTTAGTAGCCGTGAGTCTCGACAGCATACTCCTCCTCACCCTCACCCTGATGCTCCTTCCTCCCACCATGCCGAGTGTCATCAGATAGCAACTGATCCCACACTTGGACACTCTGAATAGCTGTTCACTGGTCCATTTCCAGATTTGTGCCCCTCGCCTGCTCCGCTTGAAGTGGTGAAAGAGGAGATCCCATGTAGCGATGCTCAAATATTTGAACAGCCACGGCCACAGGAAGTCGAAGCTGGCAATTTGTCAGAAGAGGTGGACGATGATGAGACACAATTGCCAGGAAGTGAGGAGGAGGATCGTGGTGCGCAAGTGGAAGAGGAGGAGGTGGTGGATGATCTAGTAACTGACCCAATGTGGCAGGAGGACATGCAGAGCCAGCAGCACACAGGGTGAGGGAGGCAGAGTACCCCAACAAGCAGGAAGAAGCAGTGTGGTGGCCGCACACAGAAGGCGGGCAACAGTTCCCCGTAACACTAACACGAGGGACATTGCCTGTACAACCTTTAGGTCTTCCAGAGTCTGGAATTTTTTTAAAGACTCTGCTGATGACCCCAAAATGGCCATTTGTACCACCTGCCATGCCAGCATCAGCAGGGGTGACAAAACTACCAGCCTGACCTCCACCAGCATGATCAGGCACATTGCAGCAGAGCACCCGACTTTGTGGGGCGAACCCCAGGGTCCACGACCAGTCTCAGCGGGTGTCACCACTGCTTCTTCCGCTATTGTGCGTGCAATAGAACCCCCTGTTGTGTGTGCAGGGCAATCCCCTGTCCATACTGCATGCAAAGATGCCCCCTCCTCTCAGTCTTCACTTGTTATTGCAGTTTCTCAAGAAACAGCATCAACGTCCACGTCCCACCGCAGCGTTCAATTGTCCATATCCCAGACCTTTGAATGAAAGCGGAAATTCACAGCTAATGCCTCACAGGCAACAGTCCTAAATTTCACGACTGCTTGCTTTGGAAATGCTGCCTTTTAGGCTGGTGGAGATGGAATCCTTCCGCAACCTTATGGCGGTGGCCATCCCTCAGTAGTCGGTCCCCAGCCGACACTATTTAGCCCAGTGTGCCATCCCCACACTACACAAGCACGTGTCCCAAAACATCTGCTGTGCCCTCAACAACGCAGTTACTGGGAGAGTCCACCTGACAACAGACACGTGGACAAGTGCTTGTGGCCAGGGATGGTACATCTCCCTGACGGCACACTGGGTAAACATAGTGGAAGCCGGGACCCAGTCGGACCTTGGGACTGAACACATACTCCCAACACCGAGGATTGCGGGCCCTATGTCAGTCAGAGTTGCCCCCACAGTGTACAGCTCCTGCGCATCATCCTCCTCCTCCTCCTCATGTTCAGCCTCCGTCTCAGATATCACCACATCAGTTACAAGCTGGAAGCACTGCAGTACTGCCTCCGCCAAGCGGCAACAGGCTGTGCTGAAACTCATAAGCTTAGGTGATAAACCTCACACTGCTTGTGAGTTGTGGACAGCTGTGTAAGAGCAGGCAGATCTGTGTCTGACACCGCAGAACCTACATCCAGGCATGGTCGTGTGTGACAATGGCCGTAACCTGGTGGCGGCTCTGAGGCGAGGGGAGATCACACACGTACCATGCCTACAGCTTCCGCCGCTCTTGCTGTGTTGCAGCATCGTTTGCAGCTTCTTTCACACCGACTGGTGTGTGATGTTCCCACACGTTGGTACTCTACCTTCCACATGTTGCAAAGGATTTGTGAGCAGAAGAGAGCAGTTGTGGAGTACCAGCTGCAACAAGGCCGTCGATATTCAGGTCAGACTCCACACATAAGACCTCAGGAGTGGACCTGGATGTCTGACATATGTACCATCTTGACAAACTTTGAGGAGTCCACCAAGATGGTGAGTGGCGATTACGCCATCATTAGCGTCTGCATTCCACTTGTCTGTCTTTTGCAACGCTGTCTGCAGAGAATTAAAGAGGAGGTATTGCAGCCAGAGTATGATGAGAAGGATCAAGAAGCCATAGCGGTCGATTACACACAGCCCAGCCTCATCTCATCCCCACGTGCATTGGGGGACAATGAGGGAGAGGAGGAGGAGGAGGAAGAGGAAGAACAGGAGCTTGTATCATGCGCTGTAGACTGTAGTACCTGTACAACTGTCATACTGTCGGTTCAGCGTGGGTGGCCTGAGGACACGGGGGAGGAAGAGGAGGAGAGCATGGTCAGTCGTCATCTTGGTGAGGACACGGATGTCTTGCCCATTACCAGTCTGGCACGCATGGCTGACATTATGTTACGCTGCCTTAACCGTGACCCTCGCGTTGTTAAACTGTTCGGTGACAGTCATTACTGGTTGGTGACACTTTTAGACCCATGCTACAAGAAGAACTTTAACTCTCTTATTCCTGAGGTGGAGAGGTCTGCAAAAAATGTGGCAGTACCAGAAGGCCCTTGCTGCAGAACTGTTAAAAAAAATTCCCATCTGAACACGCTAGCGGCAGAGGTCACAGTTCGTTGACCAACCAAGGCGTACAAGCGAGAGATAGGCAACTCCAATCCAGCAGAGGCAGGGGAACACTGTCAACGTTCTGGGACAGTTTTCTGAGACTCGCCCAGCTTACAGGCCCTGAGGCGCGGGGTACTCTCACAAGGAGTGGAAAGTTTCAAAAGATGGTGAGGGGGCACCTTGCCGACCGTACCAGCATCCTCCGTGATTCCTCTGTGCCTTTTAATTATTGGGTATCCAAGCTGGACACTTGGAATGAACTCGCTCTTTACGCCTTGGAGGTCCTGGCCTGCCCTGCCGCTAGCGTGTTTCGGAGCGTGTTTTTAGTGCCGCTGGGGGGATTATAACTGATAAGTGCACTCTCCTGTCAACTGACAATGCTGACAAGCTGACCCTTATCAAAATGAACAAGGGCTGGATTGGGCCAGACTTCTCATCACCACCAAATGACAGTAGAGTAACATAAAGTCAAATCCACTGTGTTATTTCGGGAGGTGTATTCACATGCACCGCTTCACACCCACACATGGGTATACGCTTCCTCTTTTTGGTTGTTTTATGTTCTTCTCCTTATTTTCTGCCTCCACCACCACTATACCACCAGGGTGACCGGGGTCCGTGTTGCCATTATTGAAATTTCCTCCGTCCTATTTTTTGTCAGCTATTGCTTGGAAGGCATAAGCAAAGACTGTGGGAGACCCACTCCCCAATAATGGGAATAATATTTTTAAGATGCTGTACTGTATGGCTCTTGTAAGGGGCATTAAAAGCGTCTTTTTAATCTACTGTGACCTCCACCACTTTTCCGAGGGGCATTAAAACCGTCTTGTTAAGCTACTGGGACCTCCACGTCTCTTCCAAGGGGCATTCAAACCGTCTTGTTAAGCTACGGGGACCTCTACGTCTCTTCCAATGGGCATTCAAACCATTTTGTTAAGCTACTGCGACCTCCACTACTTTTCCAAGGGGCATTAAAACCGTCTTTTTAAACTACTGGGACCTCCACGTCTCTTCTGAGGGGCATTAAAAGCGTCTTGTTAAACCACTCTGAACTCCACAGCTCTTCCAAGGGGCATTGAAATGTTGTTTTTAATTAACTCGAACCTCCATGACTCTTCGAACGGGCATTGCATTTCCTCCTAATTTTTGGCAGCTTTTGCTTGGAAGGCATGAGCAATTACTATGGGAGACCCACTCCCCAATATGGGAATAATGTTTGTAATATGCTGTATTGCATGGCTCTTGTAAGTGGCATTGCAAGTTCCTCCGTCCTAATTTTTGGCAGCTTTTGCTTGGAAGGCATAAGAAAAGACTATGGGAGACACACTCCCCAATAATGGGAATAATATTTGTAATATGCTGTACTGCATGGCTTTTGTAAGGGGCATTGCAAGTTCCTCCGCCCTAATTTTTGGCAGCTTTTGCTTGGAAGGCATAAGCAAAGACTATGGGAGACACACTCCCCAATAATGGGATTAATGTTTGTAATATGCTGTACTGCATGGCTCTTGTAAGGGGCATTGCAAGTTCCTCCATCCTAATTTTTGGCAGCTTTTGCTTGGAAGGCGTAAGCAAAGACTATGGGAGACACACTCCCCATTAATGGGAATAATGTTTGTAATATGCTGTACTGCATGGCTCTTGTAAGGGACATTGCAAGTTCCTCCGTCCTAATTTTTGGCAGCTTTTGCTTAGAAGGCATAAGCAAATACTATGGGAGACACACTCCCCAATAATGGGAATAATGTTTGGAATATGCTGTACTGCATGGCTCTTTTAAGGGGCATTGCAAGTTCCTCCGTCCTAATTTTTGGCAGCTTTTGCTTGGAAGGCATAAGCAAATACTATGGGAGACCCACTCCACAATAATGGGAATAATGTTTATAATATGCTGTACTGCAGGGCTCTTGTAAGGGGCATTGCAAGTTCCTCCATCCTCATTTTTGGCAGCTTTTGGTTGGAAGGCATAAGCAAAGACTATGGGAGACACACTCCCCAATAATGGGAATAATGTTTGGAATATGCTGTACTGCATGGCTCTTGTAAGGGGCATTGCAAGTTCCTCCATCCTAATTTTTGGAAGCTTTTGCTTGGAAGGCATAAGCAAAGACTATGGGAGACCCACTCCCCAATAATGGGAATAATGTTTGTAATATGCTGTACTGTATGGCTCTTGGAAGGGCCATTAAAACCTTCTTGCTAAGTTACTGTGACCTCCACGTCTCTTCCAAGGGGCATTCAAACCGTCTTGTTAAGCTACTGGGACCTCCACGTCTTTTCCGAGGTGCATTAAAACCGTCTTGTTAAGATACTGTGACCTCCACGTCTCTTCAAAGGGGCATTAAAAGAGTCTTCTTAAGCCACTCTGAACTCCACAGCTCTTCCAAGGGGCATTGAAATGTTGTTTTTAATTACCTCTAACCTCCACGACTCTTCCAACGGGCATTGCATTTCCTCCTAATTTTAGTCAGCGTTTGCTTTTCAATGCAAAGGCGAAAACTAAGGGAGACCCACTCCCCAATAATGGGTGGAAGGATTTTAGTACACTGTAATCCACGTCTGTTTCAAGGGGCATTGCAGTTCCTCATAATTGTTGGAAAGCCTTCCATTCACTGCTTAGGCCAACAGTGTACAGGAGACCCAGTTGCTATAAATGTAAAAAACGGTTTAGTTAAGGCCCTCTGACCTCCATGTCATTTCCAAGTGGCATTGGAGTGCCTCAAAATTTTTGGTAGGCATTGCACTCACTGTATGCCCTATAACTGTGTAGCCGAACGACTCCTTTTGTTACAGAAACATATCCTACAAGACATAAGTGGTTGACTGGCCTGATATTGATGTGAATAGTCCCTGTTCCTCCTGCTCTTTCTCCTTTGTCACTACCTCATCCATCATTTATCACCTGAAGCTTTGTTTTAAAGAGAGTCATAGAACTGGGATAGTAGGAGGAAAACATCCAAAAATCCTCGGAGGAGGTAGGATATGCGCCAAAACGCTGACCACCTCAGGCGTTGCCGCTACTACTTACATGCGCTTGCATTCCAAGAAAACAAAGCAGATGCTAACTTGTATCATCATCATCATGGTCCTCACCTTGACACTCTCAACTCCCCTGATGGAGAAGCCAGGGCCCACCGGAGGAGTCGGGTTCTCTGGGGGGCTCATCCAATGCTGCACTAAAGCAGGACGGGCTAAGAAAAGTGTGTGGGGGGATGTTCCAAGGAGAAATAGGGGCGGCTGGGGACAGTTTATGGACACCCGGCAGCCCCCAGGCGGCTGGGGACCGTGTGTGGGTACCCGGCCTCGGGGTGGCTGGGGACCGAGTATGGACACCTGGCCGGTCGTGGGGCGACTGGGGACAGAGTATGGACACCCAGCCGCCCCCTGGTGGCTGGGGACCGAGTGTGGACACCCGGCCGCCTGGCGGCTGGGGACTGAGTGTGGATTCCAGGCCGCCAACGCAGCCATGACGTGGTGGCCAGATTCCGCCTCCACATGCCTAAAAGGCCCAATTTCAAGTGCAAGCAAGCAGTATGATATTGCAGCCTGGGGGTGGGTGGTTGGTTGGCTGCATATTTGCGCTTGCATTGCAAGGAATGGGGGAGGTACAATTGAACACTGCCATGGGACAAGAACTTGCACGGGGATAGTTGCAAGTCTGCATCTTCAGATGCGGAAAGGATCACTTCTGATGGGCACACTTTTGGGCAGTGACCTGGGTGTCAGAGATGCTTCCAGGGGTCTTCCCCATGCTGTTCCCATGTTTTTTCAGCACTGTATGCATGTGTCACACAGCACATGGCCAGATAAGGTTGTAAAATGTTAAAATGACATTTCCCGGTGAATGCATTTATCTCGGTTGAAAGCAATACAAAAGTGCAAAAACACATAAAAAATGCTACTTGAGAACATAGCTCATGGTGTGGAGGAGTATTTTTTTTTTTGTTATTTATTTTACCTTATACACAAGTCTTTACCCTGGAAAGGAACTTCCTTAACATATTTCACAGGAAAGCAGTTTCAGTTTCGTTTTTGAACCTTTTATTGTGAGCCCTTAAAAGTGGCTTAATACCGCTGACCACATTGTTAACAGCAGTGACCTGGGGGTCAGAAATGCTTCCTGGTGCGATCCCCATGCTATCCCCATGTCATTTGAGCACTGTCACTATCGTTTTGGGCACTTGTTAGGCTTTTAAAAGACTGCCGGGGGTGCTGCCGCAAAAATGCTCGGGTCTCCCATAGACTAACATTGGGCTCATAGCTCGGGTCGAGCACCAGAGTATCACGGTGAGCTCGGCCCGAGCTTCGAGCACCCGAGCATTTTAGTGCTTGCTCAACACTAATAAAGACCCCTCAAAGTGACTTCAAATGTGATGTGGTGCCTAAAAAAATGGTTTTGCAAATTTTGTTTGAAAAATGAGAAATCGCTGGTCAACTTTTAACACTTATAGCTCCCTAATAAAAAAAAATTTTGGTTCCAAAATTGTGCTGATATAATGTAGACATGTGGGAAATGCTATTTATTAACTCTTTTGTGTGACATGTCTCTCTGATTTAAGGGCATAAAAATTCAAATTTTGAAAATTGCTAAATTTTCACAAAATTTCTGTTTTTTTCACAAAGGAACGCAAGTGATATCGAAGAAATTTTACCACAATCATGAAGTACAATATGTCACGAAAAAACAATCTCAGAATTAGGGGGATCCGTTGAAGCGTTCCAGAGTAATTACCTCATAAATTGACGGTTGTCAGAATTGTAAAAATTGGCCTGGTCATTAACATGCAAACCACCTTAGGTTGTAAAGGGGTTAATGAGAAAAAAATGAACTTTTTAGAATTTACCAAATGGCTGCAATGAATCAAAGAGTGAAAAATTTAAAGGGGTCTGAATGCTTTCCGTTCCCACTATATGTCAGGCGGCACCGCAAGGACTTCCCCATAATTACTTTCAGCTATTACATTACATGATTTAGCTTGACCTATCAGGGGAGACATCACAGTCACTGTAAAAATGATGCAGAGATAACAGTGGCCATTTTGATGTTTTACAGCTTATAAAGTGTAAGCCCTTAAGGTCATGAGGTTCTCTCTCCCCTCACTGCCCACAATTCTGACCAGTGTCAATTTATTGAATAATAACTATGGCATGCTTAAACAGATCCCATTGATTCTGAGATTTTTTTTTCATGACATTTTGTACTTCAAGATAGTGATAAAATTTCTTAGATATGACTTGCATTTATTTGTGAAAAAAAGCAGAAATTTTGCAAAAATTTAGAAAATGTAGCAATTTTCAAACTTTGAATTCTTATGCCCTTAAATCAGAGAGATATGTCACACAAAATAGTTAATAAATAATATTTCTACTAAACATCAGCACAATTTTTTAAACAAATTCTTTTTTGTTAGGGAGTTATGAGGGTTAAAAGTTGACCAGCGATTTCTCATTTTTCCAACAAAATTTACAAAAACATTTTTTTAGGGACCACATCACATTTGAAGTGACTTCGAGGTGACAGAAAATTTCCAAAAGTGACGCATTCTAAAAACTACACTCCTCAAGGTACTCAAAACCACATTCAATATGTTTATTAACCCTTCAGGTGCTTCACAGAAATTTTTGGAATGTGGAAGAAGAAAATTAACATTTACATTTTTTTCACAAAAACTTTACTTTAGACCCAATTTTTTTTATTTTTTTTATTTTTGCAAGGGTACCAAGATAAAATGGACCACAAAATTTGTTGTACAATTTCTCTGTACAATTTCTCCTGAGCATGCCGATACCCCATACTTGTGGGAAAATCACTGTTTGGACACATTGCAGGGCTCAAAAGGGAAAAAGCACCGTTTGACTGCAAAATTTTCAGGAATAATTAGCGGACATCATGTTGCGTTTGTAGAGCCCCTGATGTACCTAAACAGTGGAAACCCCCACAAGTGACACCATTTTGGAAACTAGACCTCTCAGGGGACTTTATCTAGGTGTGTGGTGAGCAATTTGAGCCCACAGGTGCATCAAAGAAGTTTATAACATTGAGCCATGAAAATAATAATGTCACATATTTCCCACAAAAATTATCTTTTAGCAACAATTTTTTTATTGTCACAAGTGTAACAGGAGAAAATGGAATCCAAAATTTGTTGTGCAATTTCTCCTGAGTACACAGATACCCCATATGTGGGGGAAAACTACTGTGGCACATGGCAGAGCTCAGAAAAGAAGGCGTGGTGATTTGAAACACAGACTTTGATGGAATGGTCTGCGAGTGTCATTTCAAATTTGGAGAGCCCCTGATGTGCCTAAACAGTGGAAAACCCCCACAAGTGACCCCATTTTAGAAACTAGACCCCTCAAGGAATTTATCTAGATTTGTGATGAGCACCTTGAACCTACAGGCGCTTCACAGAATTCTTACAACCTTGATCTGTGAAAATGAAAAAATATATTTTTTTCCCACATAAATGTTGTTTTAGCCCCCATTATTTTCATTTTTACAAGGATAGCAGGAGAAAATTGAACCAAAAAATTTGTTGTGTAATTTCTTCTGAGCATGCAGATCCATCAAATGTGGTTGAAAACTACTTTTGAGGCAAAGTGCAACGCTCAGAAAGGAAGAAGCACCATATTGAAATTCATATTTTGCTGGACTGGTTTGACGGTGCCATGTCACAGTGGCAAAGCCCCTAAGGTGCCAGAACAGCAGAACTCCCCATAAGAGACCCCATTTTAGAAGCTATACCTCTCAATGAATTCATATAGTGGTGCAGTGAGAATGTTGACACCACGTGTGCCTCAAAAAATTTTGCGCCATTGGGCGGTGAAGAAAGAATAATTACATTTTTACCACCAAAGTTTTCTTTTAGCCCCAGATTTTCCATTTTCACTCTGGGAAATGGGTAAAAATGGCACCAGAATTTGTCACACAATTTTTGCTGAATGTAGAAATACCCCGTATTTGGCTATACAATACTGCTTAGTCACAAACGCCAAACTGCCATTGTAGTGACAAGTATGTTGTAGTAATCAGTACATTAAGCCCAGCTCGTGCTTCTGGAGACATACACCTGTAAATTAGGCAGGCTCTCATCACTATAGAAATGCCAAACATGTGGACAGTAACTGCTGCTAAGGCACACCATGGTGCTCAGAAGTTAGGTGGGTATTTGGATTTGGGAGCACAGAATTTGCTGAATTTTTTTGGGGGGGACAAGGGCCATATCGCTTTTCCAGAGCCTTTGTGCTACTAGTAACGTGGAAGCCCCCTAAAATTATGTTAACAGATTACAGACCTGAGTGGGGACTTGCTTTTTTGTGGCTTTAGTCAATGCTTTTATTATGATCCAAAATGTTATGTAAAATGTTCCCATTTATACTGCGCGCTACGCTGAGCACGGATATCAGGATTTCCATTGAAATCTCCGATTGTCGTAATTCAGAAGAAACCCCCGAGGGATCCATTCACTATAATGGGGCAGAAAAGTTACTCTGGACTCCGTCTAGCCTCTGTTCAGCGGTGTCCTTTTTTTCAGAAGTTCACAAAACTGTAGCAGACGGCACTTTTATGCACGCCTAATAAAAAGATGGACACCGTCGGATCACAGGCTAGATGGTGTCTACGGTGCCTCCATCTGCCTTATTACAGGGGATCTTCCATCTGAATCATATATTTCAGAGATTTACCTGGAAACACCGGTGTCAGCACTCAGCGCAGAGTGCAGGATAAATGTGATAAATGTTTACTGCGGTACCATTTTTATTTACATTTGTCTTTTTGATCGCATTTGATTCCACTTTTTGTTTGGCGGTATGATGATAAAGCATAGTTTTTTGCTTTGTTTTTTATTTGTTAGCATGTTCACTTAAGGGGTTAACTAGTGAGACCGTTTTATAGGTTGGGTCGTTCCGGACACATCAAAATCAAATATGTGTACTTTTATTGCTTTGTTGTGTTTTTTTTTCAGAATATTTATTGATGGGTACAGTATATTTTTTATTTTATTTGATTTTTTTTAAAAAATACTTTTATAACTTTTCTCACTTTTTTTTACTTTTTTACTTAGACTGCAGAAAGTGAAAGTCCCATAGTGGGACTGATTGCTGTTATAAGGCATAGCAGTGCAGGATCACTGCTATGCCTTATAGCTGTCAGCCCTGCAGACACAAACAAGTTAGTTAGATCATACACTGCAAAAACTCAAACTACCTAGCTTGCTAGTACCTGGTTACCTGGATGTCGTCATAATGACTTCGGGTCACCATCGCAACCCCACGATGATGTTGTGGGGTCTCCGTTCCAAGAGCAGAGGGGCTTTTGTCCCTCTGACTGTTTGCTAAATGCTGACACTCAGCGGCAATGACGTGCACAGTCTCTGTGCGTGGAAAATCTGCCTAGATCTACCCATATGTCCCAGGTCGGTAAGTACCAAGCCAAAGGGACGTATGGATATGTCTCATGACAGAAAATGGTTAAAATCCAGAAAACATTAAAATGTAAATTTTAGTGAAAACTCAGCGGTTGGCAAACATAAGTTTCAAAAGATACGATATTCTCTACCATACGTAACATAATAGCACCATAGGCTGTTGCCGCAGTTTTCTTTTCGTGCATGCATTTATCAGTCAATGTAGCAATCTTGCCAAAGAAGAAAACCTAAGGCACAGGTAAGATTTTTGTTCAAATAATTTTTAATCACGCCAGAATATGTGAAAGACAGATGTCAAAACCTAACCAACGTTTCGGCTTTTGGGCCTTCATCAAGGTTATTTGTCAGTGGAGCCTGGCTGTGAACAGTAATAACTGGTTGAGACTGCGGAGTCCGCGTGAAAGGTGTGATACCGGAAACCAATCTTGGTTATGGCTTTTTATTGCGGTTGAGAAGTGCAATAGTATATAAAATAAAAAATATAATTTTAAAGTAATACACACATTTTACATTTTGTATACCTGTTTTACAAGTCTACTTTATCAACCACGAACTCCAAAACAGTACGGTGGGCTGTTGCCACATTTTCCTCTCCAGGCATGTGCCAAAATACTAACAGAGAAATCTTGGCTATGGCCTTTTTGTCAGAAGAGAATAGTGCTAAGAAAAAATATTAATAATAATAATAATACACACATTTTACATTTTGCATACCCCTTTTATTAGTCCATTTTCGCAACCGCAAACCCTGAAAGAATACTGCAGGCTTTTACCACTTTTCCTTTTTAAGTATGTGGCTGCATGCTAACATGGAATTTTTGGTTATGGCTTTTTAGTCAAGAGTAGCGAACAGTGTTAAGAAAAAAAATTAATACACACCTATATTACTAATCCTAATTGACAAATGTAAACTGACACCTATACTGTGGGCTGTTGTGTACTTGGAAGCCGTGTACCTATCTGGAATTTGTTGCTATATGTCTTGTTTTGGGGAGGAAGATTTAGTTTGCTTAATAAAAAAATCTAAAAAGGAAACTAATTGTGACAGTTTATTTGTACTGTCATATCCAGCCAATCATGTGCTTATTTAGTACCATTAATTCCACAAACATCATAATTACTATAATTAGAAAAATAGCCCAAATGTCAAAAGAGAGGTGAAAGTGGGGGAAAAGCATCCCCCCGAACACCCTCCTATACCGACTCAAAAGCAACATTGGTTAAAGAGAGAGCAACAGAGTCAACGTGGTTTAGAGAAAAATATACATATTTTATTGAAACATTCATTAAAAAATATAACCCAAACAAAATCAAGAGAAAAGCAAGGTAGACAATGAAAACAGAGCCTGCCCCAATATTAAATATTTGATCAGATTGGCATAAATTTACAAATAGGAAAAAATTTGTACAAAATGAGGGAAAATAACCTCTCATAGCTGAATATCTTCATGACAGGAGAAATCCATCATAATTGGTTGACCCTAAAAAAGCTGATATTCTTACCAATAATAGCAGGCTGAAGTGGTCGGACAATGATTAGGATGCGTCCCCCGATGCGCGTTTCGCGGCAGCTGGTGCCGCTTTCTCAAGGACTGCCCCTTGTTCTTGAGGAATTCTGTTTAAGATGTCCTGCTATTTTCCAATATCTTCCAGCATTGGAAACATGCACACTGCACCTTATTTGATTGGTTTGGTCTGACTGCCTGTCAGCATTGCACTATTAAGTGCGCCACCATATGGTCATTCTAAGTACAACCTATTCAATCCTGACATTTCCATGCACTTTAGTAAATTTTAACTATACAAAAACTCTTTACAGTTCTTACTTTTTTGGTCAGGAATTTTTTGGTGCAGTGCTCCCTCATGTTTTCCCATGTGTTTGCATTTTTCTGGTTTGATGCCCTAATTTTTTCCTATTTGTAAATTTATGCCAATCTGATCAAATATTTAATATTGGGGCAGGCTCTGTTTTGGCTGGATCGGATATTTCATTGTCTGCCTTGCTTTTCACTTGTGTTTTGTTTGGGTTATATTTTTTAATGAATGTTTCAATAAAATATGTATATTTTTCTCTAAACCACGATGACTCTGTTGCTCTCTCTTTAACCAATCAAAATTACTATGTGGCACACAATCTAAATTCCCTATCAGTATGTCTTTGGACTATGGGAGGAAACTGAAGAACCCAGAGGAAACCCACAAAATCACGGGGCGAACATACAAACTTTGCAGATGTTGTTTTTGGTGGGATTTGAATCCAAGATATCAGCGTTGCAAAGCAACAGTGCTAGCCACTGAGCCACCGTGCTGCCCTATGCTGGAAATAATTTTTTTCATGACTTGTTGACAAGACATTGCTCCTACAATTTGAGTACAGCTAACTTGATCTTGCTCCCTAAATAAAAAGAACATTTTTGAATGGCATGATAATTTGCCATTTTAATTGTTTGCTGTTTAGTTATTTTGTAGATTGCATGCCTGTTGCGGATGCCAAAATAGGGATTTTTTTTAACTCTTCGTAGGGAAACTATTGCGTTTTCACTTTCAATAGAGCATACCTGTTTCTGCTTCCTAAATAAAGGGATTTTTTTTTCCTCATTTTGCAAATAGCAAACATTTGGAGGATCCCAAAATAGTGGTAATTTTTGTACGGCTTGTAAAGAACTTGCCATTGCTTCATCTGTATCTAAACATTGATTGTGTTGCTGCCAGCTGATCTCAAAAGAGAGATCGTTTTTGATGGCTTGTAAAAAATATATTTATTATTAATTTAGCAATGAACAAAACTCTTGCGTCACTTCAAATAGGTATAACTAAAACAAGAATGAGTCCACTACCATGAGTTCTTAAAAGATTAAAAAGTGGAGCATGTAAAGATATCTGGCCTGAACTGTGGAATAGTTTGCACCTGGCGAGAGACACCAGCCAACCTGCATGAAAGATTTGCAATTGCTGTTAGAAGAATGCCACCAAACAGAGAAGCAGAAAGGCTTATTAGTTTAATGAAGAATATACTGTATCTGTCAAGAAAGCTAATTTTAACCAACCAAAAGGGGCAAAAGAAGAGAGTCTATAAGCGGATTCCTGTGTGTGGATAAGCTTGCCATCACAGATGGAAAGGAGACTGGTGCCTTAGTATGAAAGAATTGTATGTGGTAACTGTGGGAGTAGGGGGCAGGAGTGTGAAAGGTTACTAATAAAAATCTATAGCAGTGAATTGTCACTAGATAAAGATGACCAAGTAAGAGATTTTGACAATGTGCAGTATGTACTGCTTTAAAAGTGATTGAAACGGTCACAAAGGAGATAAAAAGCTGCTGAAGAACTTGCCAGCAATCAGTGTAAAATGGAAGCCCAGTGTTGTTCTAAATGCCAACTGATAATGCCAAGTTGTTATCTCTTGTGAGACTGGAACCATTGAGCTTGTTCCCTCTTATAAAAATCTGTAATTATCAAGCATGTTGCCTCTTTGAGAATAAAGCAGTTATGCAACCTTCTTCTGTGTACACCAGCATTCCTTTTGACATGCATGAGAGGAGAACTATTCTACCCCCATTTTGTTTTGTAGCACTAACTTTTTCTTTGAAAGTGACATGCATGTAGCTGGATTTAAATTAACTTCTAGGTAACAGATGGTAAAACTGTCAGAGTCTATTTCAAAATTAACAATCAACAAGGCTGCAATTCCTGATGTTAATTTTACAAAATGTCTGTTACAATATGACAAAAATGAAAAGAAAAATGTCAGTATCTTTTTTAAGGTAAAGGATAAAAAAAAAATAAAAAAGTTTAAAATTATTGGTCAGAACAAGCAGACTGACTGATCCTCAGTTAACTCATTCGGCAGCTAACAAAAAGCAAGGAAACAAAGAGAATTTAAACACAAATGATACAAAATCTTTAATAAAACCCAAAATGAAGAAATATTTGTTTGGTAAATATACATGCATTTAAGTAAAAATAAATGCTACCAAAGGTGTCCACATCCTTTAAAGGGAACTTGCACTCACGATTTTGCATGTTAAAGTAAAAGCATAGCCATAATATGCTGTTATACTGATTTAATAGATACCTTTAGTGAATAAATGTGCATCCTAGTTGTTCTTTAATGAGCATTTGAGGTTTGGGTTTAATAACCTTTCTGTGTATAAGAGTGGGACCCACTGTCGGACCTTCATGTAGGATCTTTGACTATACCCAGCCCCTCCTCCTACCTCTTGTGTCTGTATCTGCCTACTTTAAAGTTTGTGCTGGTGCCATCCTTGCTCTTGTGCAGATTCATCTTCCGGAGTTCTTGAGTAAAATGGAGCCAATGGCAGCGAATGTCCAGATTGAGATCTCAGCTCGTCTTTGGTGCCACCGGTGCCATTTTACTGAAGACTGCTGGGAGATGAATTTGTGCAAGCACCACTCGCAGCCAGGATGATGCAGGCACAAAATTTTAAAAAAAGAAACAGATACAAGCAACTGAGGCAGGCAGAGCCAAAAATCCTGCCCACATTCTCGCCTCTATGCACCGAAAGCTTATTACACCCAAACTATAAATATGGATTAAATAACAACCAGGTTGTGGATTTCTTCACTGAAGGTATCTATTGAATCTGTATAACAGCACCATTATGGCCATGCCTTTACTTTAAGATGCTGAATTGTGATGACAGGTTTTCTTTAAGGAAACATAACTGAACCCATTACTAATCTTTGGCTGCTAACTTAATTTCTGATTTATTCATGTATAACTTAAGGTACGTTTTGAATGGAAATCTTTTTTTTAAGAAGGACAGCAAATATTTTAAAAGTGGCAAATGAGAAAAACAAGCCAAGTTATTAGGCGAGAAGTACAGATCCTTAAAAAGTCAGTGGAAATAAGACCAATGTCAGTGAAAAAAGATGCATTATGTTATTTAGGCACTGCGGAGAGGTTTAGGAACTAGGGTATTGTGTCTCAGACTTCAGGCTGTTTTCAATTTTCATGTACTGTATCTAAAAATAAATAAATATGATTTTAAAATCTATAGCCATATTTTATTCACAACAGAACATATATTAGAAGTTGAAAATTACACATTTCATTCACAAAAGTTGACTCATTTAGAAACTGATGGCAGCAACATATCTCACAAAAATGCGTGCAGGGTCATGTCTACCATTGTTCAGCATCCCTTCTTTTTAGAATGGACTGGGAAGTGAGGAGAGAGACCAATTGCTTGAGTTTTGAGAGAGGAATGTTATCCCATTCTTGTCTGATAAAGACCAAAACAGAAAAAAATAAATAAATAAATACCCTGCTGTAAATAAATAACTAAAAGCAATAGTGCATATAAATAAAATTGGGTACTAAGTAATGATGAGCGAGCATGCTCGCCACTGCTCGGTACTCGCCCGAGCATCTCAGTACTCGAGATGCTCGGAGCTCGCGAGTACTTGCGCGATGCTCGGGCGGGAGCTCGGGTCCCCGTCCTGCATGTCTGGCGCTATTTAGAGCACAAATCATGGAGGGATTGTCTGCAACTCACTGTAATGTCACAGCCATGGTGGTTGTGGCATTACAGTGATTGCCCAAATTGATGGGAACAGTGCTCATAGTGAAACATGAAAAGCCGGCAATTCAGCAGCGGCATACACCAGTACCGACAATTTAGAACAGAAAGAATAGAGTCATTTAGTGTTAAAGGATTTATTAAAAAAAATAAGTGTTTTCATGCACCCGTCTCTTTAAAAAAGCCGGCCGGCAATTCAACATCGGTACTCGACAATTTAGAACAGAAAGAATAGAGCATCACACATAGATTAGATAGATAGAAACATGCCAGTCACATATATAATAAGTACAGTTATAGTGTTGATTACTGTACTTGTCATTTAGTGTTAAAATAAAGGATTTATTAAAAATCCAGCCTGTCATGTCAATGTAGTAGAGCTAAAGCTGTCCTGGGAACCATGGAAAGGTAAAGGTGAGGTTGGTTTATTATTTTATTTTTATTGCAGGAGATCGTTGGCTTCAGCTGGAATGGGCGATACGGTAAGTGGGGTTTAATTTAGAACATTAAAGGAATGTGTCTTTATTTCAATTAAAGGACTTTATTCTGGGTGTTTGTGTTTTTTTTAACTTTGACTATGGGGTTAGTAATGGGGGTGTCTTATAGACACCTCTCCATTACTAACCTGGGCTTGATGTCAGGTGCATAATAAGCTGACATCAACCGCAACCCTATTACCACAATGCCACCGCTACAGGGCAGTGGGAAGAGCGAGGCTAAGTGCCAGAATTGGCGCATCCTATGGATGTGCCATTTCTGGGGTGGCTGACGGCAGGTGTTTCTAGCCTGGGAGGGGGCCAATATTCATGCCACCCTTCCTGGGCTATTAATATCAGCCCCCAGCTGTCTGCCTAGCCTTTGCTAGCTAATAAAATAGGGGGACCCCACGTCATTTTTTTGGGGGGTCCCCAATTTTAATAGCTAGTAAAGGCTAGGTATTCAGCTGGGGGCTTATATTAGTAACCTGGGAAGCTCCGTGGGTATTACCCCCTTCCCAGGCTTCAAACATCTGCCCCAGCCGTCTGCTTAACCTCCACTGGAGACTAAAATTACAGGGAACCCCACGCCAATTTTTTTTTTAATCAATCCTTTATTTTAACACTAAATGACAAGTACAGTAATCAACACTATCACTGTACTTATTATATATGTGACTGACATGTTTCTATCTCTCTAATCTATGTGTGATGCTCTATTCTTTCTGTTCTAAATTGTCTGGTACCGGTGTATGCCGCTGATGAATTGCCGGCCGGCTTTTTAAAGAGACAAAAACACTATTATTTTTTTTAATAAATCCTTTATTTTAACACTAAATAACAAGTACAGTAACCAACACTGTCACTGTACTTATTATATATGTGACTGACATGTTTCTATCTATCTAATCTATGTGTGATGCTCTATTCTTTCTGTTCTAAATTGTCGGGAACTGGTCCATGCCGCTGATGAATTGCCGGTCGGCTTTTTTAAACAGACTGGTGCATGAAAATCCGAGGGCACTAGTGTGTTCCAAGTACCCTGCTATGTTTTTCATACACCCTCCTATATACCCTGCCTGCCTGTCTGCCTATATATTCTGCCTGCCTGACGTTTAATTGGGCACCGTTCCCATCGATTTGAGCAATTTTTGACTTTCTGCAGACCGCCGGGGGGGACCACCAGAAAAATGCTCGAGTTTCCCATAGACTTACATTGGGCTCGTTGCTCGGGTCGAGCACCCGAGTATTCCAATGTGCTCGACCCGAGCTTCGAGCACCCGAGCATTTTAGTACTCGCTCATCACTAATCTTAATCCTCATTATTTGCTTAAAAAGCAATCCAGAGAACACCATTTTTCTGCGCCATTTGCTTGTTGGGACTGCAGAATACAGCCAGGTCTTTTCCATATTACAGCGCTAAAAATCCATCTATTTAAAACTATAGTTAGTCCGTCACATTGATCACATATAATTGCGCTGAAAATACTGCCATTTTTGGCCTCCATTCAAATTTTTTTTCAGTTTGTCAGCAAAGTTTTTGACACCGGTTTGCTGTTTAAAATAGTTACCTACAGGCCAGGTATTTAAAACTGTGGTTTCTCCGTCACACGGATCACATATAATTGCGCTGAAAATACTGCCATTTTTGGCCTCCATTCAAATTTTTTTTCACTGTGTCAGCAAAGTTTTTGGCACCAGTATAGTTACCTATAGGCCAGGTATTTAAAACCGTGGCTTGTCCGTCACACGGATCACATATACGTTTTCTGAAAATTCTGCCATTTCTGGCCTCCATTCTAATTTTTTTCAGTGTGTCAGCAAAGTTTTCGAAACCGAATTGCTGTTCAAAATAGTTACCTACAGGCCAGCTATTTAAAACTGTGGTTTCTCCATCACACGGATTACATGTAGTGATCGTGGAAGATATTGTCCTCCATTTAAAATGGGCAAGGTGCGTGGCAAGGAACGGGGAACTGGATGTGATGGTGATGGTGCATGCAGAGCCCGAGGCCATGGGCAAGCTGAAATTGTGCCACAACAAACACCCACATCTTTTCGCCCGACCTTCCTGTCCCAATTACTTGGGGACCGCAAGCACACCACTATTGAACCCAGAGCAGTGTCAAAAAGTTGTTGGTTGGATAGCGGATAATGCTTCCTGTCACTTAGCCACCACCACCACCCTGTCTTCCACACGGTCAAGTCTCAATAGCCGTGAGTTTGGACTGCATATTCCTCACCCTGATCCTCCTTCCTCCCACCATGCTCAGTGCACTGAGACAACTGATCCCACACTTGGACACTCAGAAGAGCTGTTTACTTTTCCATTTATAGATTCGGGTCTCTAGACCAGTCCACTTGAAGTGGGGCAAGAGGAAATCACATGTAGTGATGCCGAAATATTTAAGCAGCCACGGTCACACTTAGACGAAGGTGGGAAAGTGTCACAAAAGGTGGACGATGATGAGACACAATTGCCAGAAAGTCAGGAGAAGGACCAGGGTGCAGAAGTGGAAGATGAGGTGGTGGATGATATAGTAACTGACCCAATTTGGCAGGAGGACATGCAGAGCGAGGACAGCAGCACACAGGGGGAGGGAGGCAGAGCACCCCAGCAGGCAGAAAGAAGCTGTGTGGTGGCCACAGACAGAAGGCAGGCAAACATTCCCCGTAACACCAACACAAAGGAAGTTGCCAGTACAACTGTTAGGTCTTCCCGAGTCTGATTGTCTTTTAAAGACTCTGCCGATAACCCCAAAAAGGCCATTTGCCTCACCTGTCAGGCCAGCATCAGCAGGGGTGGCAAAACTAGCAACCTGATCACCACAAGCATGATCAGGCACATGGCAGCAAAGCACCTGACTTTGTGGGCCGAACCCCAGGGTCCATGAACAGTATCTGCTGGTGACAACACTGCTTCTTCCGCTGTTGTGCATGCAAGCCAATCCCCTATCCATGGTGCATGTGAAGATGCCTCCTGCCCTGCACCTGTCATTGCATACTCTCAAGTAGCAGCATCAGGAAGCACATCCACGTTCTTGTCCCAGCGCAGTGTTTAGTTGTCCATACCCCAGTCCTTGGAACGCAAGCGCAAATAAGCAGCCAACGCTCCACATGCCACACTACTAAATTCCCACATTTCACGACTGCTTGTACTCGAAATGTTGCCTTTTAGGTTTGTGGAGAAGGAAGCAATCCATTATCTGATGGCGGCGGCCATCCCTCGGTACTCGGTCCCCAGCCGCCACTATTTCTCCAAGTGTGCCGTCCCCGCATTACACAAGCACGTGTCCCAAAACATTAGCTGTGCCCTAAACAACGCTGTTACCGGGAAAGTCCACCTAACCACGGACACGTGGACAAGTGCTTGTGGGCAGGGACCGTACATCTCGCTGACGGCACACTGGTTCAACATAGTGGAAGCCGGGACCCAGTCGGACCTTGGGACGGAACACGTCCTCCCGACGTCAAGGATTGCGGGCCCTAGGTCAATCAGGGCTGCCCCCACAGTCTACAGCTCCTGCACCTCATCCTCCTCAGCCTCCTCCTCTTCAGCCTCCATCTCTGAAATGACCACATCAGTCACAAGCTGGAAGCACTGCAGCACTGCCTCGTCCAAGTGGCAACAGGCTGTGCTGAAGCTAATATGCTTAGGTGACAAATCGCACAATGCTGAAGAGTTGTGGACAGCTCTGAAAGACCAGGCAGATCTGTGGCTTACACCGCTGAACCTACAGCCAGGCATGGTCGTGTGTGACAATGGCCGGAACCTGGTGGCGGCTCTGAGACGAGGCGAGCTCACACATGTACCATGCCTGGCCCATGTGCTTAACTTCGTGGTTCAGCGGTTACTCAAATCCTAACTTCCGGATCTGCTTGTTAAAGTACGCCGCCTGTGTGCCCATTTTAGAAAGTCACCTACATCTTCCGCCGTCCTTGCCGTGTTTCAGCAGTGTTTGTAGCTTCTGGCTCACAGACTGGTGTGTGATGTCCCCACACATTGGAACTCCATTCTGCAGATGCTGGGAAGGATTTGTGAACAGAAGGGGGCAGTTGTTGAGTACCAGCATCAACAAGACCGTCAGTATTCAGTTTAAACTCCACACATAAGACCTCAGGAGTGGACATGAATATCAGACATATGTACAATCCTCCAAAACTTTGAGGACTCCACCAAGATGGTGAGCAGCTATGATGCCATAATTAGCATCACCATCCCACTTCACTGTCTTCTGAAACGCTCTCTGCTCACAATTAAAGAGGATGCATGGCAGGCGGAGCACGATGAGATGGAGCAAGGAACCATACAGGTTGATTACACACAGCATAGCCTCATCTCATTACAACGTGGATTGGGTGACAATGAGGAAGAGGAGGAGGAGGAAGAAGAAGAACAGTAGCTAGTTTCATACGCTATTGACGGTACTACCTGCACAACTGTCATACCGACTTTTCAGCGTGGATGGCCAGAGGACAGAGAGGAGAAGGAGTGCATGGTCAGTCATCCTCTTGGTGAGGACACCGAAGTCTTGCCTGTTAGCAGTCTGGCACGCATGGCTGAGTTTATGTTACGCTGCCTATCCCATGACCCTCGCATTCTCAAAATTTTGGGTGACAGTCATTACTGGTTGGTGATACTTCTAGACCCATGCTACAAGGAGAACTTTACTACTACAAGGCTACAAGGAGAACTTTATATCTCTTATTCCTGATGCGGACAGGTCTACCAAAATGGGGCAGTACCAGAAGGCCCTTGTTGTGGAACTATTTAAAAAATTCCCATCTGAAAATGCTGGCGGCAAAGGTCACAGTTCGTTGGACAACCAAGGAGTACAGGCGAGAGAGACACAACTTCAATCCAGCAGAGGCAGGGGAACACTGTCAAAGTTCTAGGAGAATTTTTTCAGCCCCTCCCATCGCACAGGTCCTGAGGCGCAGGGTACTCTCACAAGGAGTGCAAAGTTTGGGAAGATGCTGAGAGAGTACCTTCCCGACCGTACCAACATCCTCCGTGATTCCTCTGTGCCTTATAATTATTGGGTATCCAAACTGGATATGTGGAATCAACTGGCTCTCTATGCTTTGGAGGTCCTGGCCTGCCCTGCCGCCAGCATTTTATCAGAGCTGGTTTTTAGTGCCGCTGGTGGAACCTTATAAAAATGAACAAGTTTATGATGCCCGTAAAAAAAAAAATTTCTACAGTATGTTCATGTATGCCCCCCAGGGGTAAATGATTGTCAGCCCATACACTTAGTGCATGGGCATTACAAGCATAGGAGACCCGCTCATTTCTAATGGGAACATTTTTTATGAGGCCCTCCTCCACGTCTCTTCCAAGGGGCATTACAGTGCCTCTCAATTTTTGGCAGCCCTTGCATTCACTGCATAGGCCAACACTATGGGAGACCCACATCCTAATAATGGGAACATTTTTTTTCAGGAGGCCCTCCTCTACGTCTCTTCCAAGGGGCATTGGAGTGCCTCCAAATTTTTGGCAACCCTTGCATTCACTACATAGGCAAACAGAATGGGAGACCCACTTCCTAATAACGGGAACATTGTTTTCAGGAGGCCTTCTGACCTCCACGTCTCTTCCAAGGGGCATTGGAGTGCCTCCAAACTTTTGGCCACCCTTGCATTCACTGCATAGGCAAACACAATTGGAAACCTACTTCCTAATAATGGGAACATTGTTTTCAGGAGACCCTCCTCTAAGTCTCTTCAAAGGGGTATTGAGGTGCGTCCAAATTTTCAAAGTGGTATTGGGGTGCGTCCAAATTTTGGGCAGCCCTGCCACTCACTGCATATGCAATAACAGTATAGGAGACCCACTCTTTAGTAATGGGAACAATAAAACATAGTCGGCTGATGGCTCTCTAAGAATAGTGAGGGCCGGCTGCTGGCCCTTTAAGAATAGTAAAGGCCGCCTGATGGCCCTATAAAAATAGGCTTTGTGACTATCAGAGTCTCTCTTTCATAAATGAAACACGATGTGTCTGATGATATCTCACACACCACATGGCCAGATAAGGTTGTAAAATGTTAAAATGACATTTCCTGGTGAATGCATTTGTCACGGTTGAAAGCATTGCAAAAGTGCAAAAACGCATCAAAAATGCTAAGTGTGAACATAGCCCAAGGTGTGGAGGAGTATTTTTGTTTTTGGTTATTTATTTTTCTTTATACAAGTCATTACCCTGGAAAGCTGTTCCTTAACATATTTCCCAGGAAAATCCATTTTGGTTTCATTTTTGTATGTTTTATTATGAGTCCGTAAAAGTAGCGTAATACTTCTGACAACGTTGTTGATAGAAGTGACCTGGGAGTCAGAAATGCTTCCAGGGGTCTTCCCCATGCTGTTCCCATGTCATTTGAGCACTGTTCCCATCGATTTGGGCAATTTTTAGGCCCTCTGCAGACTGCCGGGGGGAGCCGCCTGAAAAATGCTCGAGTTTCCCATAGACTTACATTGGGCTCGTTGCTCGGTTTGAGCATCCGAGTATTCCAATGTGCTCGAGCCGAGCATTGAGCACCCAAGCATTTTAGTGCTCGCCCATCACTAGGGCTCAGGTTATCTGCTGGAGAAATGGCACAGTTCAAGTATGACTGAACATGGCTGTTTAGACAATAAGTCTCTGCTTTCTGATGTGCATCAGGTTGATGTACTGGCAGATAAAACAACTACTCCATCATGTCATATATATTGTGCTGCCTTGTTTTTTTTGTTGCAATTGTTGTGTTGGAATATGTAGGAGAGTGCTGCCTCAGAAACTATATAAATCTGGATAAACATTAAGAATTTTGTTATAGTTGCGTTTACAAACTTCAGAGAACAAAGAAAAAACCCATAGTTAAAATACCCATATAGTAACAAACCATATGGTCATAAGAACATTTTGCAATACAATTTTAAACGACACAAAAATAATGTAGAGAAATATCTAAGTGGGGAATATGTACTCACCCTTACTTACTCTACCTTGCTGCGGAGGTTGGCACCCTAATTTCGACACGGCATCCCTGCTCAATGTCGGCTTTCCCTCGTGATCCTACAGGGACTGACTAACTAGAAACCACCACCAACACCAATAAAGAGCTACAATGCTATATAGTGGCTTATATCTCTTATATGGCCACTAAATATAGTCATAGATATAGGGAGCAGGAAGTAGATATTTTTTATACTTAAGGTTTTTAATATCTTTAACTAGGAAATACCAATCTTAATCATATATAATGCAATTCTAAACCCACATAATAGTGGGATCTGCAACCGCAAACTGTCCAAATGGCAGAAATCCCCCAAATGCAGTTATAATTAGTGTTGAGCATTCCAATACTGAAATATCGGGTATCGACCGATATTCGCTGTATCGGAGTTCCGATACTGAGTTCCGATAATTTTAGAAAATCGAATCGGAATCAGAAGTTCCCATAATGCAATGAGCCAGTTTGATTTTATTCAGCCAATGAGGATCCTAAGAAGTGTGGGCACATCCTGTTAGGCATTTTAGGCATCTTAACTAATGGCATGGCTGTGATTGGCTGCTGAAATGATGTCATGATGCACTATAAAAGCCGCCGCCGCCATTTTGGGTTCACTCTGCTATGAATTCAGTTAGGGACAGGATGCTGCTGTTCTGAGGGACAGTTTGAGCTAGCGATTTGCTTTATTGTGCTTTACCCAGGCTACTTTATAAACCGCTGTGCCTTGCAGCGCTAGTGCACTGTTCACGGCTGTCTGCGAGGTCTCTGTGTGTGAGTGCAGCTAATGTTGTAGTGTGTTCTGCAGCCACGTCTGGTTGTAGTCCACTCAGCGTGCGTCACTGCCTCATACATTGTACTTTTTTGCATTAGTGCTGCTCATTTTTCCTGATTTCTCCTATTAGTGTGGTTCCATTCATATCCAGCTAGATTGCTTGCAAACAAACTATATAGGAGTAGATAGAGAAGCCTTTCTGCAGCCTTGTGCCTGCAGCCCCAGCCAGATTAGTATTAGCCTATTTTTTGTAGCCTCATCTATTGCATTGTAGGTTACCTTCCTGCATTGTAATAGCTACAAAAAGTTTGTGATACTATTGGTTTTACATCTTTGGGCACATCCAGTGTCTTTTTGTGAAAAAAAAAAAACCTAAATAAAGTTCACCAAACACTCCACTTTACAGTTGTGTAGGCCACATTAGCTCATATTAAAGTCTAGTCCACACTTTATAAAATTAGGGTTTCTTATACCTGTTAGCAGCTGTTCAGGAATAAGCGCACTAAGCCCTTAGTACTTTTCTGCCTATCTTTATCAGTCTACCAAGATGAAGAAGGCAGGGAGTAAGGCATGTGGTCGTGGGTAGTGTTGAGCCACCCCCGTAGTGTTCGAGTTCGGTTCGGTTCGTCGAACACCCGTGTGTTCACCGAACTGTTCGTCGAACTGTTCGTCGAACACCTTCGAACACCATTAAAACCAATGGCAGGCAAACAAAAACACATAGAAACACATAGAAAACACCTTCAAAGTTGTCCAAAAGCTTACAAACTGCTCAGAAGACATAACTAACACATGGAAAAGTGACAAGTACATATAGTCATGCGAAAAGAAAAGAGGTGGAGGAGTAAATGGAGGGGGAGACACAGATATAGGCATGTCATGCCCTTCTAAAATCCAAAAAGTGAGAAGCCGACACGGCCTGTCCGTTCCTGCCCGTGCCACCTCCGTGTCGTCGGGTTTGAGCCAGAGCCGCGGTGGACCCTGACGGCCAGCCCCCCTCTCCCAATACTGGTGCCTGTCCGCTGGTGGGTCGAGCCCCACCGCGGTGGGGGGGGAGTAACATCTGCAGAAGAAAGACCATCTTCCAGCCAAACTAAGATGTCGACTTCTTTTCGTGGACAATGTGATACGATCCCTTTCTTACGGACACGCCCATCGCTACAAATTCCAGATGAGGCACAAAAACAGCAGGTGCTTCAACGGATATCAAGTGCTCCTTAAAGTGGGCTCTCCTCCATCTCAATTTCAACATCACAAATACTCCAGTCCTCAGAGGTGTCACCCCAATCGCACTTGTTCCTCACAGTTCCCAAGTCTCCAGCTGCCCGTCTGAGTATGGGGTAACACAGATGGTTGAGTCTGCAGAGCTGTTTACTCATACTATAGCCTGGGAAACGAAGGTCTACTCCAGAGCTTCTGTTAATCCAGACGAGGAAATGATCTGCACTGATGCCCAGAATCTTTATAAGTCGGATCCAGGACCAGATGAAGAAGGTTCTGAGCATAATGTAGACCCTCGTTCCCAAACTGTAACTCCTGTTGGTGGAGACAATGATGAAGACGATGATGAGACTCAAATACCTGATTGGAGCGACAACTTGACTTTTCGGTCAGGGCAGGAAGAGGTTGGCTCTGAGGACGACGGGTGTGATAACACACAGGGTGATGATGACGAGGTTGGAGATCCCACTTACTGTCAACCCACAGTCAGCCAGTCGATGAGGTCAGCGGAGGAGGTGGAGGAGGATGTGACTAGCCTGGGGGATGGGGATGACTCGTTACCCGGGCCTTTGTCTGGCCTTGGGGATGTCGCGGTGGTCGGCTCCCTGGCCCGTACCCTGGGATCACTCTTTAAAAGGGTGGATAATTGTTAATTTTATAAGAGTTCGTGACGCCACCAGTGGTATCTGGTGAGAAGCACCAGCGCTGCAGCAGTCCACTGAGGCCCGTGATAAGGCAGCTCGATGGTATAGCTCCCCACAGGTGGAGCTAGGTCTCAGGGCAGCGTATGCAGGGGGAATGCAGGACAGACGAGACCCAGCTGGGTCAGAGCAAGAACGGGAACGGACACGGTAGTCACTTCAGTACCTTTTACTGGAGTAAATTCAGGCACATCCCGGAGCACTGTAGGGTGAAGGGTGCATATCAGGATCCTCCCCAATGAGCGGGTGTAGGGCCTCCTGTTTCTTGCCTCTGTGTAGTAAGTTTCTGACCTGCCTGGAGCTAGGCCTAACTTTGTCTCTGTCCTGCGCTGGCTGACCTTGTGGTAGGGCCTTCTCCTGGAGTTCACGCTCCCAGTATGCGGGGCCTAAGAGTCTCCTGGCTCTGTTACGTATCAGCACCTTAGCGATCCTGGGACTTGTAGTTCTCCAGGGATTCCGGTTATGCCTTACTGGGTCATAGAGATCCCGGTAAGCTCGGATCCGGTGTCCGGTAAATGCTTCGGGGTGAGCTGGTTAAGCTCCTCTGCCCCTTATGTACTAACTCGCCACTCGCCTTCGGCCTACTCGGGCCCTCACTAGGCTATACACACTAACGGCAGCTTGCCGCGCTTCACCGATCTTATGGCGCCGGCACACCTTAAACTCTATCTGGGCTCCCTGAATCTAGCTAGCAGGAGCCTCGTGCTCCACTGCTGAACTATTAACTGAGTTCTCTAGACTAGACTGAGCTCCACGGCAGACTGACCTCTCTTAGGCTTCTCTACTGCAGGAACTCTTCAGAGGAGCTGAACTGCCTAGCTCCACCTTCCCTATTTATATCCCTAACAGGCTCACTCTGCTGGTCGGAGGTGGAAGGTGGAGATGTGTGAATGTTTATGGGGACCTCTTGTGGAGGTTTCCATCAATACACTCTTCTAGGATCTGTGATACCAAGCGCAGCGGGGCGTCACAGATGCTATTGACGACGAGGTAAGGTTGCGCCTTCCTGGACAGAGACAGAGTACTGGAAGCACGTCAACAACTGCATCCTCAACCACAACTCTGCCTCTTACCACAAGTCGTAGTGGCTCTTCAGGTCGCATGGGCTCTAAGCCTTGCATAGCCTTGGCATTTATTCACATCGATAAGTAAGGCCCAACTCGTGTTATCTGTAATATTTGTCACCAAAAACTAAGTAGAGGCCAAAAAATCCATAGTTTGAGTACTTCATGCATGTACCGTCACATGGATATGAAGCATAAGTTGCAGTGGGAAGCTCACTGTGCTACAATGCGGCCTAGCAGGCTGGGCCAACCACCGTCTGCCCCATCTTGTGCATCCGCGGCCTCTTCATCCTCTGTGACTGGGGGGACAGCAGTCACACATGTTTTTGGACGCAGACCTGCCACCTCTTTACCCGCAACAGCCAGTGTGATTGGCAGGTCGTCAGTTCATTGGGAAGTGGAAACACCTGCTGGTGTTGAGCGCTCTCCGACATCGAGAGCACCACCTTTGGATCAAGGCAACCTAACATGTCCGCCTGCATCTTCCTCACAGACTGGCAGTTTGCCGGGGACACCATACTCAACCCCGTCTAAGCACAACAGCCAGCCCTCGGTCCCTCAGATGTGGAAAAGTAAAAGACCATTTCCTCCTAGCCATGAGAAAGCTAAGAGGTTGAATTTCACCATCTGCAAGCTGTTGGTTACAGAAATGCTGCCTTTCCGCCTGGAGGACACAGTGGATTTTCGAGACCTTATGTCTGTCGCAGTGCCCCAGTACCAGATGCCCAGTCGGCACTACTTCTCAAAGAAAGGTGTGCCTGCGCTCCACCAGCATGTCGCACACAACATCACCACTTCTTTGAGAAACTCTGTGTGTGACAGGGTGCATTTCACCACAGACACTTGGACGAGTAGGCATGGACAGGGGCGTTACATGTCGCTGACTGGGCACTGGGTAACTATGGTGACAGCAGAACAAGGATCTGCTGTCCAAGTCTTACCGTCCCCACGAGTTGTGCGTCAATCCTCTTTATCTCGAAGTTCCTCCACTGCTTCTGCCTCCTCAACCTCCTCTCGGTCCTCCACCTGCACCCAAAGCCTGTCTGGTAATGCCACCTGCTTTCTAACTGCGCAGAAGGAATCCTGCACACCTCCTTACTATGCTGGCAGCAGGGCTCAACGGCATCAGTGTTTACTTTGAAATGTCTGGGAAATGTGAGTCACACAGCTGAGGAGTTGTGGTCAGCTATGGAGACCCAGTTTCATGAATGGTTGTCTCCACTGGACCTGCAACCAGGGAAGGCCGTGTGCGACAATGCTGCTAACCTGGGTGCGGCCCTTCGCCGGGGCAATGTCACACACGTGCCTTGTATGGCTCATGTGTTGAACCTGGTTGTCCATAAATTTTTAGCCCACTATCCCGGACTAGATGGCCTTCTGCAGAGGGAACGGTCGCTGGAGGCTCACTTCCGCCGTTCGCATCCCGCAGCTCAAAGACTTACATCTCTACAGAAGTCGTTGGGCCTGCCAGTTCACCAGCTGAAATGCGATGTGCCGACACGGTGGAATTCAACTCTGCCATGTTGCAGCGACTGTGGCAGCACGGACAAGCCCTGGTGCAATACGTTCTGACGTATAGCCTGGGCCAACAAGATCCAGAGGTGGGGCAAATAACGCTGCAGGAGAGGTCTCAGATCAGGGACCTATGAAGTTGACGCGCCCCCTGGGCCGTGGGGTACACTGAGCCGGGCCGGTAGACGCTGGGGGTTGTAGTCACTGTGGCGGTGACCCGGTCCGTGACCCAGGGCGGTCAATCCAAGGGTAATTTGTATATATGGATTTTATAATGTCCGACTACGCCTACCAGAGCAATCTCACCCGTCGTGCTGTGCGTACTCAGTGAGGGGCTCAGTCCACCCCCAGATAGCTCCGGAGTACTTAGCAGGACCCCCTTCTGTGTGTCCTTTCTCTGGCCTTCTCCCTGCACCTCACACCCAGTGACACTTCTATCCGGTATCCTCGGGCCTTGGCGGGCGACTTGTGTTCCGTCCCCTGGGTCCTATGTGGCTACCTTCTTAGTGAGACTGGTGTGGACTTTGGCCTGCAGTACATGAAATGCTGCAGCCTCCTGTTTCTAGTTGAGCCTTGCTGTTTCTCCGCTAGTTGAGGGACCGATTCCCCTTATCTGGCCTGACCCCTCTACCTCCTGGTAGCAGCGGGAGTACGGGTGGCCTTCTGCACGGCCTGTAGCCCTAGGGTCCCTTCGGTTCCTGGAGCCTTCCTGCTCCCACTCCTCTCTTCTATCCTTTAGTCCTGGGCCTCCCTGGCTAGGCCCGCCTCCGGAGCAGAGCTCATGCTGAGCCTCTGCTCCTGTCACTTTTCCTCCTCTGACTAGCTTGCTCTTTCTAAGATGGCTTCCTATTTATACTCTCCCTGTCATGTGCTCCCCTAAGCTGCTCCCCTAAGCACCCACTACATAGGACCCTCCCACCAGCTAGGGACCTGGGACTGTGCTCTCCCTTAGGAGCAATCTCGCCCTACCCCCACTGCGGGTATGTGTTGGATGCAGGTGTTAGGGTCCCGAGTAGTGTTGAGCCACCCCCGTAGTGTTCGAGTTCGGTTCGGTTCGTCGAACACCCGTGTGTTCGCCGAACTGTTCGTCGAACTGTTCGTTGAACACCTTCGAACAGCGTTAAAACCAATGGCAGGCAAACAAAAACACATAGAAACACATAGAAAACACCTTCAAAGGTGTCCAAAAGCTGACAAACTGCTCAGAAGACATAACTAACACAGGGAAAAGTGACAAGTACATATAGTCATGCGAAAATAAAAGAGGTGGAGGAGTAAAAGGAGGGGGAGACACAGATATAGGCATGGCATGCCCTTCTAAAATCCAAAAAGTGAGAAGCCGACACGGCCAGTCCGCTCCTGCCCGTGCCACCTCCGTGTCGCCGGGTTTGTGCCAGAGCCGCGGTGAACCCTGAGGGCCAGCCCCCCTCTCCCAATACTGGTGCCTGTCCGCTGGTGGGTCGAGCCAGCCCCCCTGTGGTGGAGGCAGCTCTAAGCTTTTTAATTTAAATTGTCTATCTAATTTGAATGAATACACTTTAAATCCATTTACAAGGATCTATTGGAGGGCAAGTCTCATGCCAGCAGCCGCGGTAATTCCAGCTCCAGTAGCGTCCACTAAAGCTGCTGCAGTTAAAAAGCTTTTATAAGGATCGAGCTCGGCTGTCCACCGCAAGGCATCCTACTGCCAGTCCCAGCCCCTATGCCTTGGGGTGCCTCCTGATGCTCTTCACTAAGTATCCCATGGTCCCGAAGCATTTCCTTTGAAAAAATTAAGTGTCTAAACTACAGGTGGTGTAGCTTGCTTAACAGCCGGGATAATCCGCTGACTAGCAGACACTGCTACTAGGCACAAAGTATTTCCTGGGCTAGATGCAGTTAAAAATTTGTAATTAGATACTCTCGTTGGATGCTGTGAAAGCATTCCATATAGTCTCCTGGCACGCCATATATGATTCTCTTAAAAAGCTTGGGGTAGGGGTCTAGGGGACCCTTTTATCGCCAAAATCACGGCCCTGTATCGCAATACGTCACCTAGGCTGAAGATAAATGGAACTGTAGCACCCTGAGGGCTCGGTTGCTACAGACGTATTGCACCTCACCCAGAGGTGTGATATCTCACTCTCAGGTAAGGATGGAGTGTGGATCAGGACCCGACACCTGCATGCATTACACCACATTGCCGTGGGGCAGGGCGACCAATATGCCCCTGAGATGGGCACAACAGTCCCTGTCCCTGGCTGGAGTGGGGGGAGGGAACACTGAGGAAGGGGAACCCTGTAGTGCAGGAGCAGGGAGGAAGCAGTTCCTGGGTGCATTGAGAAGGGAGTATAAAAGGTGGGCACCATCTTAGTTCAGTGCAGAGAAGTCTGAGCAGAAGTGGCAGGGAGCAGGGGCTCTGCATGAGCTCTGCTCCGGAGGCGGGCCTAGTAACAGAGGCCCAGGCCTGGAAGAGGGAGAAGGAAGGAAGAGGAGCGGAGAAGGCTCCAGGAACGAGGAATGAAGGGATCCCAGGGGTGCGGACGGGCGAGTCGCCACCGCACGCCCGAATCCACCTGCGTGGAGGGGTCAGGCCAAAGGGGGAGACCGGTCCCCGAACTAGTGGAGGCAGGAAACGACCCTCAGCTAGAAACCGGAGGCTCTGACATTTTATGTGGCGCAGCCCCTCGCTACACCCGCTAGGAAGGCACCACATAGGGTCAGGGAAACTGGCGCCAAGTTTACCAAGAGGAGGCCCGAGGCAGCCGGACAGAAGTGTTGGTAAGAAAGGCCAGACAAAGGACACACAAAGGGGGTTCTGTGAAGTGCTCCAAAGTTATCTGGGAGTTGTCTGAGCCCCTCACCTGGTGAGCACAGTACGACGTGGGCAGCCGTTACCTGCAGACGTGGTCTGGATAATAAGAACTGTGAGTAAAGGCCCTAGACTGCATCACTGACTCCGTGTCGTTACTGCTGCTGCCCTGCACCATCACCCCCATCCTCCGCATACACTGCCCTGAGGCTATACTCCTCCCGTGGGGAGTTATGCTACGCTCTGCTGCACCCACAACACCAGTCTCAGCGGTCTGCCCTGTAGCGGCGGTTCACTCTGACCGCAATCCACGGGTGGCGTAGTCGGACATTTAAACATCAAAACCACATAAATAGTTCCGCCACTGGTTTGACCGCCCTGAGCCACGGAACCGGGTCGCCGCCACGAAGACTACAACCACCAGCATCCACCAAAAGGGGTCCGGCTCCGGGTGTCCCAAGGCCCAGGGGGTGCGTCAGAACATTTTCATCACCTTTCACAATCACCAATGGGACAAGGCAGTGATGTCCTCTGTCCCCTCTCTTATACATCCTAGTGACGGAGCACCTGCTCTCATCAATTCGCCATAACCCCAATATGAGGTGGATTGAGGTGGGAGGCACCGAGTACAAGTGCTCTCTATTTGCTGATGATGTCCTAGTATATATCACTCAATCACATATATCCATCCATGCTGTTATGGCTGAAATAGATCACTTTGTTACATGGTCAAATTTTAAAATCAATGCAGCGAAGTCTGAGGCCCTCGATGTCTCCCTCCCCAAATCCATATAGGATTCCATCCAGTCCAACTTTCCCTTTGCGTGGCCCTCACAGGGTATCAAATACTTAGGAATTCCTATTCATAGAGACCTCTCCCATCTATGTTATCTTAATTTTGGGCCCTTTATTGAACAATTCCATACAGACCACGGTTGGCAAGTTAGAACTGTAAGATTCACTACGTGAACCACTGGTGTTTTGTGGAAAAGCACATGTACACTGCGTTCCAAATTATTATGCAAAAAGTGTTTAGTAGTGATAAGGGAAGAATTTGTTTGTTTGTCAGTTAAACTCATTGATGGTGATGTGTGTCAGGGCTCTTTATATCACTGTAAGCAATTGCAGACACCTGTGCTAATTAGTTTGGCAGGTGTGTCCAATGAAAGGCAAGACTACTTAAGAAGGCTCTCTCACATTATTAAGCAGCCTACATTTTCTGCCAAAATGGGAAAGAAAAAGGATGTGTCGGCTGCTGAGAAGCAACAAATTGTGGGTGTTTAGGTCAAGGCATGACTACAATCAACATTGTGCGATGATCAGGATGAAGTGTCTTGGCAATCAAGAAGTATGTAGCTGATTCACAGTACACACGTGTGCGTGCTGATAAGGGCAAATTGAGGACTCTTTCCTACAGGCAATTACGTCAGGTTAAAAGAGCAGCGGCAAGAAAGCCTTGTCATAGCAGCAGACAAGTTTTTGAAGCTGCTGGTGCCTCCAACGTCCCCCGAACAACAAGATGCAGGGTCCTTCAGAGGTTTGCAGCTGTGCATACGCCATCCTGTCGACCTCCTCTATCCACTTCACACAAGCAGAAACGGCTCCAGTGGGCCAAACATTACATGAAGACTGATTTCAAAACTGTTTTGTTCACGGATGAGTGCCGTGCAGCGCTCGATGGTCCAGATGGATGGAGTGGAGGATGGCTGGTTGATGGACACCCCACGCAAACACGGCTACAGCGCCAACAAGGAGGAGGTGGAGTAATGTTTTGGGCTGGAATCATGAGGAGAGAGATTGTCGGCCCCTTTAGGATCCCTGAAGGCGCTAAAGATGAACTCCATAATGTATGTGGATTTTCTCAAACAGCACTTCCTGCCATGGTTCAAGAAGAAGAACCGTGTATTTCACAGCAAGATCATTTTTCTGCATGATAATGCACCATCTCATGCTGCACATAAAACATCTGCATCTCTGGCTGATATGGGCATAAAAGGGGACAAACTTATGGTGTGACCCCCATGCTCCCCTGACCTCTACCCCATTCAGAACCTTTGGAGCATCATTAAAAGGAGTGTCTATGATGGCGGGAGGCAGTTCACATCTATGCAACAGCTCTGGGAGGGTATTCTGTCCTCATGCAAAACAATTGAAGCAGAAACCATCCAAAACCTGACAAATTCAATGGACGAGAGAGTTCAGAAGCTCCTTTCGAACAAGGGGTCCTATGTGAAAATGTAACATCACCTACAATAAAGTTTTGAGTTGAAAACTGTTTGATTTCAGTTTCTAACAACCTGCTAATGCTTATAATTTCAAAAATGACCATTTTTTTGGTCTTTATTAAAATGAAAAGGTTGATCGAAAAGTTTGGGGGATCTAAGAGTGTGGCAACCCAGTAGTCATGATTACTTCGAATTCTGACAATATGAGGGTCATGCTGCAGGTAGTGCAGCAAGAAGGCACTTATGTGTCTTGAGCATCTCGGAGCCCCAAAATTATTTTCCGGGCTAGATGCAGCTAAAAATTATTTTTAATTTTAAATCTGGTGGAGCTTATTATAGATGGCCTAATAGGATCAGTGCTGCACACTGCTACAAAGCCCAAATTATTTTCCAGTCAAGATACAGATAAACATGATTAGTAATTTGAAAGCTTAAAACGGTTGGTAGGGTGATTTTAACCAATCATCAAGCTTTTACTCTCCCCAGGATGACACAGGGGTAGAAAAGTCATTTCGGATCCATGATTTGTTCATCTTTATGAACGTGAGTCTGTCTACATTATCAGTGGAGAGCCGCGTGCGCTTATCTGTCAGCACACCACCAGCAGCGCTGAACACACGTTCAGACAGAACGCTGGCTGCGGGGCATGACAAGATCTCCAAGGCGTAAGTGGCTAGCTCCGGCCATTTATCCAGATTGGAAGCCCAAAAAGAGCAAGGGTCCAGTGACACAGTCGTGGCTTCAATGTTTACTTGGAGATACTCCTGTACCATCGTCTCTAGGCGTTGACTATGTGTCAGACTTCTTGTCTCCTGTGGCCTTGCAAAGGATGGGCTAAAAAAGTGGTGAAATGATTCCGCAAAATTGATGTTACCAGCAGATACTGTGGTTCTGTTACGGTTTGAGTGCTGAACACTTGACGGTCCCACGGTTGGCAAGTTGGAACTGTGAGATTCACTACGTGCACCACTGGTATTTTGTGGAAAAGCACATGTAAGATTCTGCAACAGTCTCTGCTGATACTCCTGCATGCGTGCATCCCTTTCTATGGCAGGAATAATTTCTGCAAATTTACTTTTGTACCGGGGATCTAACAGTGTGGCAACCCAGTAGTCAGGATTATTTCTAATTCTCACAATTCGAGGGTCATGTTGCAGGTAGTGCAGCAAGAAGGCACTCATGTGTGTTGCGCATGCAGGAGCACCAAGTCCCTGTTGTGTTGGTGGCGAGGTAACAATCATGCTTCCTTCCTCTGTCCTCTCCCCCCAACCTCGCACAACAGAAATGTGATCAAGGTCTCCCTCATCTGATGAGTCTTCCATCAGTTCGTCCTCCACTTCTTCCTGGGCTCCTGCACCTTCCTCACTAGTTTGGCTGCTACCATGCGCCCTGGTAAAACCATCTCCCCCACCCCCACATGCCTGCCGCCTTGGTGCTGCCGACCGTCTGGACCTTGCAGATGTTAGCCCTTCCGCATACAACTCCTCCTCCTCTACTTCCTCCACCTCCTCTTGTGCCACCACCTGACTCCAAATTCTGTTTAACATGTGCTCCAGCATGTAAATCACCGGAATAGTCATGCTGACAATGGCATCGTCAGCACTAAACATCTTCGTCGCCATTTCAAAACTGTGCAGAAGGGTGCATAGGTCCCTGATCTGAGACCACTCCTCCAGCGTGATTTTCCCCACCTCTGAATCTCGTTGTTCCAGGCTATACGTCAGAACGTATTGCACCAGGGCTTGTCGGTGCTGCCACAGTCGCTGCAACATGTGCAGAGTTGAATTCCACCGGGTAGGCACATCGCATTTTAGCCGGTGAAGTGGCAGGCCCAACGACTTCTGTAGAGATGTAAGTCGCTGAGCTGCGGGATGCGAACGGCGGAAGTGAGCACACAGCGACCGTGCCCTCTGCAGAAGGCCATCTAGTCTGGGATAGTGGGCTAAAAATTGCTGGACAACCAGGTTCAACACGTGAGCCATACAAGGCACGTGTGTGACATTGCCCCGGCGAAGGGCCGCACCCAGGTTTGCAGCATTGTCGCACACGGCCTTCCCTGGTTTCAGGTCCAGTGGAGACAACCATTCATGAAATTGGTTCTCCAGAGCTGACCACAACTCCTCAGCTGTGTGACTCACATTTCCCAGACATTTCAAAGTAAAAACCGCCTGATGACGTTGAGCCCTACTGCCAGCATAGTAAGGAGGTGTGCAGGATCCCTTCTGCGCAGTTAGAAAGCTTGTGGCATGACCAGACAGGCTTTGGGTGCAGGTGGAAGACCGAGAGGAGGTTGAGGAGGCAGAAGCAGTGGAGGAACTTTGACATAAAGAGGATTGACGCACAACTCGTGGGGACGGCAAGACTTGGACAGCAGCCCCTTGTCCTGCTGTCACCATAGTTACCCAGTGCCCAGTCAGCGACATGTAATGCCCCTGTCCATGCCTACTCGTCCAAGTGTCTGTGGTGAAATGCAACCTGTCACACACAGAGTTTCTCAAAGAAGCGGTGATGTTGTGTGCGACATGCTGGTGGAGCGCAGGCACACCTTTCTTTGAGAAGTAGTGCCGACTGGGCATCTGGTACTGGGGCACTGCGACGGACATAAGGTCTCGAAAATCCTCAGTGTTCACCAGGCGGAAAGGCAGCATTTCTGTAGCCAAGAGCTTGCAGATGGTGAAATTCAACCTCTTAGCTTTCTCATGGCTAGGAGGAAATGGTCTTTTACTTGTCCACATCTGAGGGACCGAGGGCTGGCTATTGTGCTTAGACGGGGTTGATAAGGGTGTCCCCGGCAAACTGCCGGTCTGTGAGGAAGATGCAGGCGGACATGTTAGGTTGCCTTGATCCAAAGGTGGTGCTATCGATGTCGGACAGCGCTCAACACCAGCTGGTGTTACCACCTCCAAAGAAAATGATGACCTGCCAATCACGTTGGCTGTTGCGGGTAAAGAGGTGGCAGGTCTGCGCCCCAAAACAGGTGTGACTGCTGTCCCCCCAGTCACAGAGGATGAAGAGGCCACAGATGCACAAGATATGGCAGACGGTGGTTGGCCCGGCCGGCTAGGCCGCATTGTAGCACACTGAGCTTCCCACTGCAACTTATGCTTCATGTCCATGTTCCGGTTCATGCATGAAGTACTCAAACTATGTATTTTTTGGCCTCTACTTAGATTTTGCTGACAAATGTTACAGATAACACGAGTTGGGTTATCTTTTTCGATCTGAAAAAATGCCCAGGCTATGCAAGGCTTAGCACCCATGCGACCTGAAGAGCCACCACGACTTGTTGTGAGAGGCAGAGTTGTGTTTGAGGATGCAGTTGTTGACATGCTTCCAGTACTACGTCTCTGTCCAGGAAGGCGCAACCTGACCTCGTCGTCACTAGCATCTTCCTCCACCTCCTCTGCTGACCTCACCTCTTGGCTGACTGTGGGTTGACAGTAAGTGGGATCTCCAACCTCATCATCATCACCCTGTGTGTTATCACACCCGTCGTCCTCAGAGCCAACCTGTTCCTGCCCTGACAAAAAACTAAAGTTGTCGCTCCAATCAGGTATTTGAGTCTTATCATCGTCTTCCTCATTGTCTCCACCAACAGGAGTTACAGTTTGGGAATGAGGGTCTACATTATGGTCAGAACCTTCTGCGTCTGGTCCTGGATCCGACTCATAAAGATTCTGGGCATCAGTGCAGATCATTTCCTCGTCTGGATTCACAGAAGCGCTGGAGTCGACCTCTGATTCCCAGGCTATAGTATGAGTAAACAGCTCTGCAGACTCAACCATCTGTTCTACCTCATACTCAGACGGGCAGCTGGAGATTTGGGAGCTGTGAGGAAGCAAGTGCGATTTGGGTGACACCTTTGAGGACTGGAGAATTCGTGATGTTGAAGTTGATGTGGAGGAGAGCCCACTTAAAGGAGCACTTGATATCCGTTGAAGCACCTGCTGTTTTTGTACCTCATCTGGAATTTGTAGCGATTGGCGTGGCCGTAAGAAAGGGATCTTATCACATTGTCCGCTAAAAGAAGTAGACATTTTAGTTTGGCTGGAAGATGGTCTTTCTTCTGCAGATGTTACAGTTGCTTTAACACCTACCCCACGGACACAACCTTTTTTCCCCTTCCCAACACGCCTATTCCCCTTTCCACCAGCAGCAGGCCTTTTTCCACTCATTTTGGTGGTTAACAAATTCACAACTCTGGAGTTGTTTGCACAAAAAAACAATGGATGGTAACCGAGCAGAGCTGAGTGGCCAAACTGTGGTATTAGGCCAAAACTATTGGCTGGGTTAGATGCAGAAAAAAATGGACTAATACAACAAGTCCCACACACAGCTAGAAGCCCAAGATTTTTTCAGAGGTAGATGCAGAAAAAAATATATTCAGAGGTACTGTAGATGCAGATAAAAATTATTTTGAATTTGCAACCTGATGGAGGTCAGTATAGATGGACTAATAGAGAAAGTCCGACACACTGCTAGAAGGCCAAATATTTTTTCAGAGGTACTGTAGATGCAGATAAAAATTATTTTTAATTTGCAACCTGATGGAGGTCAGTATAGATGGACTAATAGAACAAGTCCGACACACTACTAGAAGGCCAAATATTTTTTCAGAGCTAGATGCAGACAAAAAATTATATTCAGTTTGCAACCTGATGGAGGTCAGTATAGATGGACTAATACAACAAGTCCCACACACAGCTAGAAGCCCAATATTTTTTCAGAGGTAGATGCAGAAAAAAATATATTCAGTTTGCAACCTGATGGAGGTCAGTATAGATGGACTAATACAACAAGTCCCACACACAGCTAGAAGCCCAATATTTTTTCAGAGGTAGATGCAGAAAAAAATATATTCAGTTTGCAACCTGATGGAGGTCAGTATAGATGGACTAATACAATAAGTCCCACACACAGCTAGAAGCCCAAATATTTTTTCAGAGGTACTGTAGATGCAGATAAAAATTATTTTGAATTTGCAACCTGATGGAGGTCAGTATAGATGGACTAATAGAGAAAGTCCGACACACTGCTAGAAGGCCAAATATTTTTTCAGAGCTAGATGCAGAAAAAAATTAGATTCAGTTTGCAACCTGATGGAGGTCAGTATAGATGGACTAATAGAATGATGCTATGCCCAAAAGATTTTACTTCACTAGGAGCAGTAAAAAAATTGGTATTCTATACACAGGTGGTATATCTTGCAACACAGATAGGCTACTCCACTGACTAACACACTCTGCAATAGGCCAAAAAGGATTAGCTTTGCTAGATTCAGCCAAATGCTGTGAAAAAAACTTGCACAGCACTGGCACAGACCTGCCTGGCAAAAACTGATAGGAACTGATGTAACCTAGTCCTGAAAAGGACTCCAATTACAATTAGTCTTTACTCCCACAACCTATCTATTTAAGAGCACAGACCTGCCTGATAAAAGTCGTAGGAAATGCTGTAACCTAGTCCTTAAAAGGACTGCAATCACAACTATTCCCTACTCCCAAGCTATCTGTATATTTGTGCGAAAATTGGCTTGAAATTAACAAGGTATAGCGCACACAGCAACAGCGGTGCCGTCTAACACGCAGCTGCAGCAGTGAGAAAATGGTGGCGACGGGGAAAATGGCTTGGTCTTATAGGGCAAGGACATGTGACATACACTGCCAATGACACATGCCCTTGCTTGTGTGAAAAAAAGCACTTCGCTCGGTGTGTGCGCTGCTGATAGGCTGACAGATTGCACCTCCCCACTGTAAATGCGGGAAAGAGAAAAAAAAATGGAGATCTTCATTGTTCCTGCAGAGATCCATCCCCTGCCCCTCCCCCCACCCCGCTGTACACTCAAACTGCGTATTAACATTAATTTTCATCATTACTGAGAAAAAATCCAGTTATGATTTTGGTGCACGAACAGTTATCGAACATAACCTCGAACAGCCGAATTTTTCTCAAATTGTTCGTGTTCGCCGAACGGCTCGAACACCGCCCAAAACAGCTCGAATTTGAGATTGGCGAACAGTTCGAGTAGAACAACGCTCATCTCTAGTCCCGAGCCATACTCCTTCCTTACCGGAGGGTGAGAAACCATACCTCTGGGTGAGATGCAGTAACTCTGTGGCGACTGAACCCTCAGGGGCGCCACACACCCTTCTGCACAGTTTTGAAATGGCGACGAAGATGCTTAGTGCTGACGACGATGCCATTATCAGCATGACTATTTCGGTGATTTACATGCTGGAGCACACATTAAACAGAATTCAGAGTCAGGTGGTGGGACAAGAGGAGGTGGAGGAAGTAGAGGAGGAGTCGTATGCGGAAGGAATAACATCTCCAAGGTCCAGACGGTTGGCAGCACCAAGGCGGCCAGCATGGGAGGGTGGGGGAGAGGGATTAACCAGGGCGCATGGTAGCAGCCAAACTGTTGAGGATGGTGCAGGAGCCGAGAAAGAAGTGGAGGACCAACTGGCGATGGGCATGGAAGACTCATCAGATGAGGGAGACCTTGATCACATTTCTTTTGTGCGAGGTTGGGGGGAGAGGGCAGAGGAAGGAAGCATGATTCTTACCTCGCTACCAACACAACAAGGACTTGGTCCTCCCGGATGCGCAAGACACGTGAGTGCCTTCTTGCTGCACTACCTGCAACATGACCCTCGGATTGTCAGAATTCGAAGTTATCCCGACTACTGGGTTGCCACACTCTTAGATCCCCGGTACAAAAGTAAATTTGCCGAAATAATTCCTGCCATAAAAAGGGATTGACGCATGCAGGAGTATCTGCAGACGCTGTTGCAGAATCTTACATGTGCTTTTCCACAAAACACCAGTGGTGCACGTAGTGAATCTCACAGTTCGAACTTGCCAACCGTGGTACTGTCGAGTCTTCATCACTCAAACCGTAACAGTAACACAGTATCTGCTGGTAACAGCAATTTTGTGGAATCGTTTCACCACGTTTTTAGACCATCCTTTGCAAGGCCACAGGAGACAAGAAGTCTGACACATAGTCAATGCCTAGAGAGGATGGTGCAGGAGTATCTCCAAGTGAACATCGAAGCCATGACTGTGTCACTGGACCCTTGCTCTTTTTGGTATTCCAATCTGGAAAAATGGCCGGAGCTCGCCACTCACGCCTTGGAGATCTTGTCATGCCCTGCAGCCAGTGTTCTCTCTGAACGTGTGTTCAACGCTGCTGGTGGTGTGCTGACAAATAAGCGCACGCGGCTGTCCACTGAGAATGTAGACAGACTCACGTTCAAAAAGATGAACAAATCATGGATTCGCAAGGACTTTTCTACCCCTGTGTTAACCTTGGGAGACTAAAAGCTTGAGGATTTGGTAAAATCACCTCACCAACCGTTTTAAGCAACTGTGGGGCAATTGATGCCACTTAACCCTAGAACGCATGACCATAAAAATCTACACTTTCACATACCTGGGGCCTTTTAGGCCCGTGTGCAAATAACATGGAATAACTCAAACTCAAATGGCAAACAACTATATACATGAAGAATACCTAGAGTTTCAAAATTCTAACTAAAGTGATCTTGCAGAAAATAGAAAACAATTAACAGGGCGGGCCTGCGAGGCCCCAGGTATGCGTTCTATGGTTAATTGGTGTCTGTGCCACAATTTTGTGAAAAAATGGAGACTCTTTTGGGAGTCCCCTTGCTGTTTCTTACGTGACGTTGGCATCGTCAATTCCAGGTGGGTTGGGTCGCTCCCCCCCTTTTAACTGTAAGAAACTACATACACTATGGCTTGGGGTAACACAGATGGTTGAGTCTGAAGAGCTGTTTACTCAGAGGTCTGCTCCAAATCTTCAGTGTCTGCTAGTCAGCGTAGAATTTTTAACTGCATCTAGCCTAGGCAATACTTTGGGTGTAGTAGCCCAGCTGCAAAGCAAGCTGCACCGCCTGTGTATCTAATAAGAATTTTTAAATGCATCTAGCCTAGGCAGACTGTGGGGACCCCCAACCAAACCCAGACGCTCAGCCCACCTACCGCCCCCCTTACCTTGACAATACAATAATGTAACTCTTACAACTGGATGGGTGAGGATCGGTCACAGCTTTATTAACTCTTTATACTCATTCCATTAGAAAGGCAATTTATTTCTAAAATAATTCAGCTTGTTGCAGCATGCCCTGGGTCTCCACTCCAGCAAGTTGGCCAACAAGTGTAACTCTCCAACATGTCCTTTCTATTTCCAGACCACGGAGGATCCTGCGTACTCGTATGCAGGACTCTGACCCCCACCCATCACTCTTATCGCTTGTTCCACTCCGTCCTGGAGTCCTGACAGGAATATGTCCAGTCCAATATCCATTAAGTGAACACCGTCGGGCCGTATGAGGCCTGCTTTATCTCCTTCCAGTTGTCGGTGTCGTACCACTACACCGCCTCTGTCTCTTCTAAAATTTGCCATCCGAATATTTATTACCCGCCTTGTACGTTCGATGGCCGTGATGTCTCGCGTACCTTGCCATACTGCTATCGGCACAATCTCTGACCATACTATAGCTAGTTTTGTGAAAAATTCTTTGAAGCGCTCAGTGTCTAGTTTCATTATTGCCATTAGTTATGCGCTCTTTTGATGACCTAGATTGTTTCCCCCGGCCTGTATAACTAAGATGACCAGACCTCTTGCCTCTCTCCCTACCTTGATTACCTCCATTAGTACCTGTGGCCATAGCAGGCCTCTAATACCTCTCCAGTTGAAATATGTGTTATGAAACTCTAATTTCCTCCCGCATGGGTGGACTTTCGCCCTTTTTTCTTCCCAATATATATACGAGTGGCCTATCACCCACACTATTGGCTTAGCGTCACCTGTAAAAGAAACAAACCACGTTAGGATAACAAGTCCGGTCTTATGTATCTCGCCAAACACGTGGATCGCCATCTCCCTATCCTCTGAACTTCCGTTTCTGACAGTCCTGCTCTTGCTGCTTCCGCGGCCGCGCCTATGCGGAATGAGTGTGTCCCGTAATCTTTGGGGTGGTTCCCTGCCGATGTTATGCATTTATTAAATATAGCTTGGAACTGGTATCTTGATAATTGCGTTCCATCAATGTGTGATAGGAAGAAATTACTTTGTGATATGATGGTTAGATATGTTTTTACTATTGTTACCCGACTCAGTGTACCGTTTGTGGGTTGTAGAAGTACCCAAGTGCCCCTGCCCGCTGGAACCATTTTCGATTGGTGTATGCATAGACGTACTGCATTATTGGCTATGACTACGTCCTGGTGTAATAAGCCCCCACTGGTGGTAATTTTGGATTGAGGGACTAATTCGCTTATGCATAGCTCCCCGAAGAAGGCGATCACAAATGCAGTAGACAGTAGTGTTGCTTCAAATTGTGAGTGTCATGTTAATGGTGTTAGGGATATGATGTGAGAAATCAGTTTTAGTGACACGGGAAGGGACGTCTACACTCCTGACTTGGCTAACCCCTTTTCCACCCTTTTATGGATTGTCTGATGATGAATCTTTGTCACATCTCCCCAATTCAGTAGTTGGAAGTGAAATGCTACTCCGGTCAGACTCCGCTGCGCTGACGCCCCTGATATGCCCCTCATCATTAGCTGGTGGAGAAATTCTATGGTGACTTGTGATCTGGCTTGTTCACATTGGTCAAGCCATCTGCCTGCTACTAGTCGTGTCCACTCTTCCCATGCCTTACCGTATGCTTGCCACGTCGACGGGGCAAATGACGCTCTGATTAATGGCATCAACTATTCGCCACTAGATCCCATAGGGAAGGTGGGCAACTGTTGCCCGATGGGTGGGCGTTGTGGAAGAGCTCTGTGAAAATCTGCCAATTGAATTGTTATAAAGCGTTAGCACCAGCTTTAGACCCCTCAGCATAGTGGCTAGCGCGGACCCATACATTGTGTTTTAGGCACAAGAATGCTAGCCTGCTTAGTAGGCCTAGCACTGGGAGTGACGGTGATGCCATCTTATTAATGCAGTGCGCTAGGCTGGTGTTTTTTGTTATGAAGCGTATATTTTTGTAAGCCAGGCGAGCGCCCCATATTTCTATTGCTACTACTATTGGGAAGAAAAATTATTTTCAGGGCTAGATGCAGCTAAAAATTATTATTAATTTCAAAGCTGGTGGAGCTTGGTATAGATGGCCTAATACAATGAGTCCCACACACTGCTTGAAGCCCAAATATTTTTTCAGAGCTAGATGCAGAAAAAAATTATATTCAATTTGCAACCTGATGGAGGTCAGTATAGATGGACTAATAGAACAAGTCCCACACACTGCTAGAAGGCCAAATTTTTTTCAGAGCTAGATGTAGAAAAAAATTATATTGAATTTGCAACCTGATGAAGGTCAGTATAGATGGACTAATAGACCAAGTCCCACACACTGCTAGAAGCCCAAATATTTTTTCAGAGCTAGATGCAGAAAAAAATTATATTCAATTTGCAACCTGATGGAGGGCAGTATAGATGGACTAATAGAACAAGTCCCACACACTGCTAGAAGCCCAAATATTTTTTCAGAGCTAGATGCAGAAAAAAATTATATTGAATTTGCAACCTGATGGAGGTCAGTATAGATGGACTAATAGATCAAGTCCCACACACTGCTAGAAGCCCAAATATTTTTTTAGAGGTAGATGCAGATAAAAATTATTTTTAATTTGCAACATGGTGGAGGTCAGTATAGATGGACTAATAGAACAAGTCCCACACACTGCTAGAAGCCCAAATATTTTTTCAGAGCTAGATGTAGAAAATAATTATATTGAATTTGCAACCTGATGGAGGTCAGTATAGATGGACTAATAGAACATGTCCCACACACTGCTAAAAGCCGAAATTTTTTTCAGAGCTAGATGTAGAAAATAATTATATTGAATTTGCAACCTGATGGAGGTCAGTATAGATGGACTAATAGACCAAGTCCCACACACAGCTAGAAGCCCAAATATTTTTTCAGAGCTAGATGCAGATAAAAATTATTTTTAATTTGCAACCTGATGGAGGTCAGTATAGATGGACTAATAGACCAAGTCACACACAGTGCTAGAAGCCCAAATATTTTTTCAGAGCTAGATGCAGAAAAAAATTATATTCAATTTGCAACCTGATGGAGGTCAATATAGATGGACTAATAGAACAAGTCCAACACACTGCTAGAAGCCCAAATATTTTTTCAGAGCTAGATGCAGAAAAAAATTATATTCAATTTGCAACCTGATGGAGGTCAGTATAGATGGACTAATAGAACAAGTCCCACACACTGCTAGAAGCCCAAATATTTTTTCAGAGGTAGATGCAGAAAAAAATTATATTCAATTTGCAACCTGGTGGAGGTCAGTATAGATGGACTAATAGAACAAGTCCCACGCACTTCTAGAAGCCCAAATATTTTTTCAGAGGTAGATGCAGAAAAAAATTATATTGAATTTGCAACCTGATGGAGGTCAGTATAGATGGACTAAGAGAACATGTCCCACACACTGCTAGAAGCCGAAATTTTTTTCAGAGCTAGATGTAGAAAATAATTATATTGAATTTGCAACCTGATGGAGGTCAGTATAGATGGACTAATAGACCAAGTCCCACACACAGCTAGAAGCCCAAATATTTTTTCAGAGCTAGATGCAGATAAAAATTATTTTTAATTTGCAACCTGATGGAGGTCAGTATAGATGGACTAATAGACCAAGTCACACACACTGCTAGAAGCCCAAATATTTTTTCAGAGCTAGATGCAGAAAAAAATTATATTCAATTTGCAACCTGATGGAGATCAATATAGATGGACTAATAGAACAAGTCCAACACACTGCTAGAAGCCCAAATATTCTTTCAGAGCTAGATGCAGAAAAAAATTACATTCAATTTGCAACCTGATGGAGGTCAGTATAGATGGACTAATAGAACAAGTCCCACACACTGCTAGAAGCCGAAATATTTTTTCCAAGCTAGATGCAAAAAAAAATTATATTGAATTTGCAACCTGATGGAGTTCAGTATAGATGGACTAATAGCACAAGTCCCACAAACTGCTAGAAGCCCAAATATTTTTTCAAAGGTAGAAGCAGATAAAAATTATTTTTAATTTGCAACCTGGTGGAGGTCAGTATAGATGAACTAATAGAACAAGTCCCACACACTGCTAGAAGCCCAAATATTTTTTCAGAGGTAGAGGCAGAAAAAAATTATATTCAATTTGCAACCTGATGGAGGTCAGTATAGATGAACTAATAGAACAAGTCCCACACACTGCTAGAAGCCCAAATATTTTTTCACAGCTAGATGCAAAAAAAAATTATATTGAATTTGCATCCTGATGGAGGTCAGTATAGATGGACTAATAGAACATGTCCCACACACTGCTAGAAGTCCAAATTTTTTTCAGAGCTAGATGTAGAAAATAATTATATTGAATTTGCAACCTGATGGAGGTCAGTATAGATGGACTAATAGACCGAGTCCCACACACAGCTAGAAGCACAAATATTTTTTCAGAGCTAGATGCAGATAAAAATTATTTTTAATTTGCAACCTGATGGAGGTCAGTATAGATGGAATAATAGACCAAGTCACACACACTGCTAGAAGCCCAAATATTTTTTCAGAGCTAGATGCAGAAAAAAATTATATTCAATTTGCAACCTGATGGAGGTCAATATAGATGGACTAATAGAACAAGTCCCACACACTGCTAGAAGCCCAAATACTTTTTCAGAGCTAGATGCAGAAAAAAATTATATTCAATTTGCAACCTGATGGAGGTCAGTATAGATGGACTAATAGAACAAGTCCCACACACTGCTAGAAGCCCAAATATTTTTTCAGAGCTAGATGCAAAAAAAAATTATATTGAATTTGCAACCTGATGGAGGTCAGTATAGATGGACTAATAGAACAAGTCCCACAAACTGCTAGAAGCCCAAATATTTTTTCAAAGGTAGAAGCAGATAAAAATTATTTTTAATTTGCAACATGGTGGAGGTCAGTATAGATGAACTATTAGAACAAGTCCCACACACTGCTAGAAGCCCAAATATTTTTTCAGAGGTAGAGGCAGAAAGAAATTATATTCAATTTGCAACCTGATGGAGGTCAGTATAGATGAACTAAAAGAACAAGTCCCACACACTGCTAGAAGCCCAAATATTTTTTCAGAGTTAGATGCAAAAAAAAATTATATTGAATTTGCAACCTGATGGAGGTCAGTATAGATGGACTAATAGAACAAGTCCCACACACTGCTAGAAGCCCAAATATTTTTTCAGAGGTAGAAGCAGATAAAAATTATTTTTAATTTGCAACCTGGTGGAGGTCAGTATAGATGGACTAATAGAACAAATCCCACACACTGCTAGAAGCCCAAATATTTTTTCAGAGCTAGATGCAGAAAAAAATTATATTCAATTTGCAACCTGATGGAGGTCAATATAGATGGACTAATAGAACAAGTCCCACACACTGCTAGAAGCGCAAATACTTTTTCAGAGCTAGATGCAGAAAAAAATTATATTCAATTTGCAACCTGATGGAGGTCAGTATAGATGGACTAATAGAACAAGTCCCACACACTGCTAGAAGCCCAAATATTTTTTCAGAGCTAGATGCAAAAAAAAATTATATTGAATTTGCAACCTGATGGAGGTCAGTATAGATGGACTAATAGAACAAGTCCCACACACTGCTAGAAGCCCAAATATTTTTTCAGAGTTAGATGCAAAAAAAAATTATATTTAATTTGCAACATGGTGGAGGTCAGTATAGATGAACTATTAGAACAAGTCCCACACACTGCTAGAAGCCCAAATATTTTTTCAGAGGTAGAGGCAGAAAGAAATTATATTCAATTTGCAACCTGATGGAGGTCAGTATAGATGAACTAAAAGAACAAGTCCCACACACTGCTAGAAGCCCAAATATTTTTTCAGAGTTAGATGCAAAAAAAAATTATATTGAATTTGCAACCTGATGGAGGTCAGTATAGATGGACTAATAGAACAAGTCCCACACACTGCTAGAAGCCCAAATATTTTTTCAGAGGTAGAAGCAGATAAAAATTATTTTTAATTTGCAACCTGGTGGAGGTCAGTATAGATGGACTAATAGAACAAATCCCACACACTGCTAGAAGCCCAAATATTTTTTCAGAGCTAGATGCAGAAAAAAATTATATTCAATTTGCATCCTGATGGAGGTCAGTATAGATGGACTAATAGACCAAGTCCCACACACAGCTAGAAGCCCAAATATTTTTTCAGAGCTAGATGCAGATAAAAATTATTTTTAATTTGCAACCTGATGGAGGTCAGTATAGATGGAATAATAGACCAAGTCACACACACTGCTAGAAGCCCAAATATTTTTTCAGAGCTAGATGCAGAAAAAAATTAAATTCAAATTCCAACCTGATGGAGGTCAATATAGATGGACTAATAGAACAAGTCCCACACACTGCTAGAAGCCCAAATATTTTTTCAGAGGTAGATGCAGAAAAAAATTATATTCAATTTGCAACCTGGTGGAGGTCAGTATAGATGGACTAATAGAACAAGTCCCACACACTTCTAGAAGCCCAAATATATTTTCAGAGGTAGATGCAGAAAAAAATTATATTGAATTTGCAACCTGATGGAGGTCAGTATAGATGGACTAATAGAACATGTCCCACACACTGCTAGAAGCCGAAATTTTTTTCAGAGCTAGATGTAGAAAATAATTATATTGAATTTGCAACCTGATGGAGGTCAGTATAGATGGACTAATAGACCAAGTCCCACACACAGCTAGAAGCCCAAATATTTTTTCAGAGCTAGATGCAGATAAAAATTATTTTTAATTTGCAACCTGATGGAGGTCAGTATAGATGGACTAATAGACCAAGTCACACACACTGCTAGAAGCCCAAATATTTTTTCAGAGCTAGATGCAGAAAAAAATTATATTCAATTTGCAACCTGATGGAGGTCAGTATAGATGGACTAATAGAACAAGTCCCACACACTGCTAGAAGCCGAAATATTTTTTCAGAGCTAGATGCAAAAAAAAATTATATTGAATTTGCAACCTGATGGAGGTCAGTATAGATGGACTAATAGCATAAGTCCCACAAACTGCTAGAAGCCCAAATATTTTTTCAAAGGTAGAAGCAGATAAAAATTATTTTTAATTTGCAACCTGGTGGAGGTCAGTATAGATGAACTAATAGAACAAGTCCCACACACTGCTAGAAGCCCAAATATTTTTTCAGAGGTAGAGGCAGAAAAAAATTATATTCAATTTGCAACCTGATGGAGGTCAGTATAGATGAACTAATAGAACAAGTCCCACACACTGCTAGAAGCCCAAATATTTTTTCACAGCTAGATGCAAAAAAAAATTATATTGAATTTGCAACCTGATGGAGGTCAGTATAGATGGACTAATAGAACATGTCCCACACACTGCTAGAAGCCCAAATTTTTTTCAGAGCTAGATGTAGAAAATAATTATATTGAATTTGCAACCTGATGAAGGTCAGTATAGATGGACTAATAGACCAAGTCCCACACACATCTAGAAGCCCAAATATTTTTTCAGAGCTAGATGCAGATAAAAATTATTTTTAATTTGCAACCTGATGGAGGTCAGTATAGATGGACTAATAGACCAAGTCACACACACTGCTAGAAGCCCAAATATTTTTTCAGAGCTAGATGCAGAAAAAAATTATATTCAATTTGCAACCTGATGGAGGTCAATATAGATGGACTAATAGAACAAGTCCAACACACTGCTAGAAGCCCAAATATTTTTCAGAGCTAGATGCAGAAAAAAATTATATTCAATTTGCAACCTGATGGAGGTCAGTATAGATGGACTAATAGAACAAGTCCCACACACTGCTAGAAGCCCAAATATTTTTTCAGAGCAAGATGCAAAAAAAAATTATATTGAATTTGCAACCTGATGGAGGTCAGTATAGATGGACTAATAGCACAAGTCCCACAAACTGCTAGAAGCCCAAATATTTTTTGAAAGGTAGAAGCAGATAAAAATTATTTTTAATTTGCAACCTGGTGGAGGTCAGTATAGATGAACTAATAGAACAAGTCCCACACACTGCTAGAAGCCCAAATATTTTTTCAGAGGTAGAGGCAGAAAAAAATTATATTCAATTTGAAACCTGATGGAGGTCAGTAGAGATGAACTAATAGAACAAGTCCCACACTGCTAGAAGTCCAAATATTTTTTCACAGCTAGATGCAAAAAAAAATTATATTGAATTTGCAACCTGATGGAGGTCAGTATAGATGGACTAATAGAACATGTCCCACACACTGATAGAAGCCCAAATTTTTTTCAGAGCTAGATGTAGAAAATAATTATATTGAATTTGCAACCTGATGGAGGTCAGTATAGATGGACTAATAGACCAAGTCCCACACACAGCTAGAAGCCCAAATATTTTTTCAGAGCTAGATGCAGATAAAAATTATTTTTAATTTGCAACCTGATGGAGGTCAGTATAGATGGAATAATAGACCAAGTCACACACACTGCTAGAAGCCCAAATATTTTTTCAGAGCTAGATGCAGAAAAAAATTATATTCAATTTGCAACCTGATGGAGGTCAATATAGATGGACTAATAGAACAAGTCCCACACACTGCTAGAAGCCCAAATACTTTTTCAGAGCTAGATGCAGAAAAAAATTATATTCAATTTGCAACCTGATGGAGGTCAGTATAGATGGACTAATAGAACAAGTCCCACACACTGCTAGAAGCCCAAATATTTTTTCAGAGCTAGATGCAAAAAGAAATTATATTGAATTTGCAACCTGATGGAGGTCAGTATAGATGGACTAATAGAACAAGTTCCACAAACTGCTAGAAGCCCAAATATTTTTTCAAAGGTAGAAGCAGATAAAAATTATTTTTAATTTGCAACCTGGTGGAGGTCAGTATAAATGAACTATTAGAACAAGTCCCACACACTGCTAGAAGCCCAAATATTTTTTCAGAGGTAGAGGCAGAAAGAAATTATATTCAATTTGCAACCTGATGGAGTTCAGTATAGATGAACTAATAGAACAAGTTCCACACACTGCTAGAAGCCCAAATATTTTTTCAGAGTTAGATGCAAAAAAAAATTATATTGAAATTGCAACCTGATGGAGGTCAGTATAGATGGACTAATAGAACAAGTCCCACACACTGCTAGAAGCCCAAATATTTTTTCAGAGGTAGAAGCAGATACAAATTATTTTTAATTTGCAACCTGCTGGAGGTCAGTATAGATGGACTAATAGAACAAATCCCACACACTGCTAGAAGCCCAAATATTTTTTCAGAGCTAGATGCGGAAAAAAAAATATATTCAATTTGCAACCTGATGGACGTCAGTATAGATGGACTAATAGAACAAGTCCCACACACTGCTAGAAGCCCAAATATTTTTTCAGAGCTGGATGCAGAAAAAAATTATATTGAATTTGCAACCTGATGGAGGTCAGTATAGATGGACTAATAGAACAAGTCCCACACACTGATAGAAGCGTAAATATTTTTTCAGAGCTAGATGCAGAAAAAAATTAAATTCAATTTCCAACCTGATGGAGGTCAATATAGATGGACTAATAGAACAAGTCCCACACACTGCTAGAAGCCCAAATATTTTTTCAGAGCTAGATGCAGAAAAAAATTATATTGAATTTGCAACCTGATGTAGGTCAGTATAGATGGACTAATAGAACAAGTCCCACAAACTGCTAGAAGCCCAAATATTTTTTCAGAGGTAGAAGCAGATAAAAATTATTTTTAATTTGCAACCTGGTGGAGGTCAGTATAGATGGACTAATAGAACAAGTCCCACACACTGCTAGAAGCCCAAATATTTTTTCAGAGGTAGAGGCAGAAAAAAATGATATTCAATTTGCAACCTGATGGAGGTCAGTATAGATGAACTAATAGAACAAGTCCCACACACTGCTAGAAGCCCAAATTTTTTTTCAGAGCTAGATGCAAAAAAAATTATATTGAATTTGCAACCTGATGGAGGTCAGTATAGATGGACTAATAGAACAAGTCCCACACACTGCTAGAAGCCCAAATATTTTTTCAGAGGTAGAAACAGATAAAAATTATTTCTAATTTGCAACCTGGTGGAGGTCAGTATAGATGGACTAATAGATCAAGTCCCACAAACTGCTAGAAGCCCAAATATTTTTTCAGAGCTAGATGCGGAAAAAAAATTATATTCAATTTTCAACCTGATGGAGGTCAGTATAGATGGACTAACAGAACAAGTCCCACACACTGCTAGAAGCCCACATATTTTTTCAGAGCTAGATGCAGAAAAAAATTATATTGAATTTGCAACCTGATGGAGGTCAGAATAGATGGACTAATAGAACAAGTCCCACACACTGCTAGAAGCCCAAATATTTTTTCAGAGCTAGATACAGAAAAAAATTATATTGAATTTGCAACCTGATGGAGGTCAGTATAGATGGACTAATAGAACAAGTCCCACACACTGCTAGAAGCCCAAATATTTTTTAAGAGGTAGATGTAGATAAAAATTATTTTTAATTTGCAACCTGATGGAGGTTAGTATAGATGGACTAATAGAACAAGTCCCCCACACTGCTAGAAGCCCAAATATTTTTTCAGAGGTAGAAGCAGATAAAAATTATTTTTAATTTGCAACCTGGTGGAGGTCAGTATATATGGAATAATAGACCAAGAGACACATACTGCTAGAAGCCCAAATATTTTTTCAGAGCTAGATGCAGAAAAAAATTAAATTCAATTTGCAACCTGATGGAGGTCAATATAGATGGACTAATAGAACAAGTCCCACACACTGCTAGAAGCCCAAATATTTTTTCAGAGCTAGATGCAGAAAAAAATTATATTCAATTTGCAACCTGATGGAGGTCAGTATAGATGGACTAATAGAACAAGTCCCACACACTGCTAGAAGCCCAAATATTTTTTCAGAGCTATATCCAAAGAAAAAAAAATAGATTGAATTTGCAACCTGATGGAGGTCAGTATAGATGAACTAATAGAACAAGTCCCAGACACTGCTAGAAGCCCACATATTTTTTCAGAGCTAGATGCAGAAAAAAATTATATTGAATTTGCAATCTGATGGAGGTCAGTATAGATGGACTAATAGAACAAGTCCCTCACACTGCTAGAAGCCCAAATATTTTTTCAGAGCTAGATGCAGAAAAAAATTATATTGAATTTGCAACCTGAAGGAGGTCAGTATAGATGGACTAATAGAACAAGTCCCACACACTGCTAGAAGCCCAAATATTTTTTAAGAGGTAGATGCAGAAAAAAATTATATTCAGTTTGCAACCTGATGGAGGTCAGTATAGATGGACTAATAGAACAAGTCCCACACACTGCTAGAAGCCCAAATATTTTTTCAGAGGTAGATGCAGATAAAAATTATTTTTAATTTGCAACCTGGTGGAGGTCAGTATAGATGGACTAATAGACCAAGTCCCACACACTGCTAGAAGCCCAAATATTTTTTCAGAGCTAGATGCAGATAAAAATTATTTTTAATTTGCAACCTGATGGAGGTCAGTATAGATGGACTAATAGAACAAGTCCCACACACTGCTAGAAGCCCAAATATTTTTTCAGAGCTAGATGCAGAAAAAAATTATAGTCAATTTGCAACCTGATGGAGGTCAGTATAGATTGACTAATAGAACAAGTCCCACACACTGCTAGAAGCCCAAATATTTTTTCAGAGCTAGATGCAGAAAAAAATTATATTCAATTTGCAACCTGATGGATGTCAGTATAGATGGACTAATAGACCAAGTCCCACACACTGCTAGAAGCCCAAATATTTTTTCAGAGCTAGATGCAGAAAAAAATTATATTCAATTTGCAACCTGGTGGAGGTTAGTAAAGATAGACTAATAGAAAGAGTCCCACACACTGCTAGAAGCCCAAATATTTTTTCACAGTTAGATGCAGAAAAAAATTATATTCAATTTGCAACCTGGTGGAGATCAGTAAAGATGCAGTAATAGACCAAGTCCCACACACTACTAGAAGCCCAAATATTTTTTCAGAGCTAGATGCAGATAAAAATTATTTTTAGTTTGCAACCTGATGTAGGTCAGTATAGATGGACTAATAGACCAAGTCCCACACACTGCTATAAGCCCACATATTTTTTCAGAGCTAGATGAAGAAAAAAATTATATTCAATTTGCAACCTGGTGGAGGTTAGTATAGATGGACTAATAGAATGATGCTATGCCCAAAAGGTTTTACTTCACTAGGTGCAGTAAAAAAATTGGTATTCTATACACAGGTGGTGTAGCTTGCAACACAGATAGGCTACTCCACTGACTAACACACTCTGCAATAGGCCAAAAAGGATTAGCTTTGCTAGATTTAGCCAAATGCTGTGAAAAAAACTTGCACAGCACTGGCACAGACCTGCCTGGCAAAAACTGATAGGAACTGATGTAACTTAGTCCTGAAAAGGCCTGCAATTACAATTAGTCTTTACTCCCAACCTATCTATTTAAGAGCACAGACCTGCCTGATTAAAGTCGTAGGAAATGCTGTAACCTAGTCCTTAAAAGGACTGCAATCACAACTATTCCCTACTCCCAAGCTATCTGTAGATTTGTGCGAAAATTGGCTTGAAATTAACAAGGTATATCGCACACAGCAACAGCGGTGCCGTCTAACACGCAGCTGCAGCAGTGAGAAAATGTTGGCGACGGGGAAAATGGCTGGGTCTTATAGGGCAAGGACATGTGACATACACTGCCAATGACACATGCCCTTGCTTGTGTGAAAATAAACACTTCGCTCCGTGTGTGCACTGCTGATAGGCTGACAGATTGCACCTCCCCACTGTAAATGCGGGAAAGAGAAAAAAAAATGGAGTCCTTCATTATTCCTGCAGAGATCCATCCCATGCCCCTTCCCCCGCCCCGCTGTACACTCAAACTGCGTACTAACCTTAATTTTCATCATTACTGAGAAAAAATCCAGTTATGATTTTGGTGCACGAACAGTTATCGAAGATAACCTCGAACAGCCAAATTTTTTTCACATCGTTCGTGTTCGCCGAACGGCTCGAACACCGCCTAAAACAGCTCGAATTTGAGATTGGCGAACAGTTCGAGTCGAACAACGCTCATCTCTAGTCGTGGGTGTGGGCGTGGGCGTGGAGTTTCTGCAGGGAGAGGACGTGGGGATTCTGTGCCTGCTGCGTGCACCAGTGACTCAGCATCCCCCAGTTTTACCAGGGAACAGTCCTTTATGCACTGCTTTGTAGGAGCTCGCCATACCCCACTGCTGTGGGAGGACCAAATTGAAGCCGTTGTCGGATGGATGGCAGCTATCACATCCACTTCAATTAGTTTTAGATCCTCTCAGGTCCTGAGCACTGAAGAGCACCCATCTGTCTCTTCACCACCCGCCAAATTGCCCAGACAGTCAGAGAGCCCTGGACAGGAGCCAACTCTACTTCTGTTCTCTGAATCTCTTGGCTTGGAAAGAGGGGGCCAGCCAAGCAGAATTCTAGAATTTGAAGAAGAGGTAGTATGCAGTGATGCGCAACCGTTTTATCTCTCTGAATCTGAAGAGGCGGGTGGGCCAGTGCCTATGGTCAGCACACCTCAGTACGCATCTGATGATGAGAATCAGGTGCCACTTTCTGGTGCATACTGTGCTCTCAAGACTACCCAGGAGAAGCAGTTGTTTGAAGAGGGTAGTGTAGATGATGAGGTCCTTGACCCATCATGGCGTGAGGTACAGGAAGGTGATGGGAGCAGCTCTGAGGAAGATATTCCCCGAACGGCCCAAAAAGGAGGGAGAGGGAGGGGGCAGACTTGGTTGCCTGTAGCCTCCACTTCGGCACCCATTAGGAGCATGCATCTTCCAAAACCCAAAATGGGTGCTCCTAAGACTTGCAGTGCCTGGTCCTTTTTTGACACAGTTGCAGATGACATTTGCTTTGTCAAATGCAAGCTGTGTAATCAGAAACTGAAAAGAGGGAAAAGTGTCAGCAACCTCAATACCACAAATATGTGGAAACATGTGTGGACCAAGCATGTGGTGGAGTTACAAAAACACACTGAAGACCTAGGCCAACCTACATCGCCACCTACCACCTCTTCAGCTCGTGTTGTAGCCTCTTCCTCCAGCTCACACACAGCTGGTTCGGCTTCCTCACAGGATCACCATGGAAGAACCTCTGGCACTGTTGTACAGAGACACAGTGTCATTCCACCCACAGCACCACGTTCCCTGTCATCCTCACACTCCCAGGCCAGTCTACCGCCATCGTTAGCACAGGCATGGGAGAAAAGGCGCCCATACTCGGCAAACCACCCCCGAGCACAGGCTCTGAATGCTGGCATTGCAAAACTACTGTCCCTTGAAATGATATCATTCAGGCTGGTGGAGACTGACACCTTCCGTAAATTGATGGCATTGGCAGTCCCACAATACAACGTGCCCAGCCGCTTTTATTTCAGCAGGCAAGCCGTCCCTGCCCTGCAACAGTATGTGGAGGGAAAAATTAAGCATGCGCTACAAAACACCATCAGTAGCAAGGTCCACCTGACCACCGATGCGTGGACCAGTAAGCATGGACAGGGACGATACCTTTCCCTCACTGCCCATTGAGTAAATGTTGTGGAGCCGGGTACAGATCTTGAGAGTGGCGCTGTACGTGTTCTGCCAACTCCAAGGATTGCAGGAATCCAGTCTGTACACATTGACTCCTCCTCATACTCCAGTTCCTCTGAATCAGCGCTGCAGGAGCCGTCACGGTCTATCTCCACATCGACCTGTGAACGGTTACCTGTTACGACCGATATGAGCACAGCCATGGCCAAACGTCAACAGGCCGTATTGAAATTAATTTATTTGGGGAATCGAAGACACACAGCGCAGGAGCTCTGGAATGCCATCAAGCAGCAGAGCGACGTGTGGTTTGTGCCAGCAAATCTCCAGCCAGGCATGGTAGTGTGTGACAATGGCCGAAATCTGGTGGCAGCTCTGGGCCTAGGCAACCTCACTCACATCCCATGTCTGGCACATGTGCTCAACTTGGTCGTGCAGAGTTTTTTGAGGGACTATCCGGATCTTGATGCACTGCTGCACAAGGTCCGCATAGAGTGCGCTCACTTGCGGCGTTCCAGCATCGCAAGATTGCGCATTTCAGCTCTGCAGAGCCGATTACGCCTTCCGGAACATCGCATCATATGTGACCTACCCACCAGGTGGAATTCAACGTTACATATGTTGGAGAGGTTGTGTGAGCAGCAGGCAGCAGTAATGGAGTACCAGCTGCAGTAGGCGCAAACAAGTCGCACTGCGCGCCGTTCACACTTCACCACCACTGAGTGGGCCTCTATGAAGGACATCTGCCACGTTTTGCGTGCCTTCGATTATTCCACGCGGATGGCGAGTGCAGATGATGCACTAGTCAGCATGACTATCCCCCTTATCTGCCTGCTTGAAAAAACACTGCAGGCACTAAGGGACGAGGTTTTGGAAGATGTGGAGGATGAGGAGTCACAAATGCCATCTGCTTCTGTACAGTCTGCGCAACGTGGTTCCTCACAAAGGCCTAGGCAGGGGACACTTTGTGAGGAGGATGAGGAGGAGTCAATAGAGGAGGAAAACATCTGTCCAGAGGAGGGAGGTACACAATGCTCTAGTAGTCAGTATCTAGAGCGAAGGTGGGGTGAGGCAGAGCAGGCAGAGATCACGCCTCAAGCAGGGGACAACGTTTCTTGGCCAGTTGGCAGTCTGCAGCACATGGTTGATTTCATGCTGCAGTGCCTGAGAAATGACTGCCGCATCGCCCACATTCTCAACATGGCTGATTATTGGGTGTCCACCCTTCTAGATCCTTGCTACCGGGACAACTCACAAAGCCTGATAACACCGTTGAACCGGGAGCGTAAAATGCGGGAGTACCAGGACGCACTGGTGCATTCCATCATGTTCTCCATTCCACCCGAGAGCAAGGCTGCTAGTGCTTTACAAAGCAGCTCAGTGCGTCGAGGCAGTGGAGGAAGCTCTGCACAAAGAGGGAGCAGAAGCAGCACCTCAGCACAAGGCAAGACCAGTATGGCCCAAATGTGGCAAAGTTTTGTGTCCCCGCCACAAATGTCTACACCATCACATATGGCTCCAGTCAGCAGGAGGCAACGTTTCCGTCAGATGGTGACAGACTACATGTTTTGCCCTCTCAGTGTACTCCCAGACGACTCTTCCCCCTTCAAGTTTTGCATCTCTAAGCTTGATAAGTGGCCAGTAGTGTTGATCGAGCACTAAAATGCTTGGGTGCTCGAAGCTCGGGCCGAGCTCGCCGTGATACTCGGGTGCTCGACCAGAGCAACGAGCCCAATGTTAGTCTATGGGAGACCCGAGCATTTTTGCGGCGGCACTCATGGCAGTCTTTTAAAACCCTAACAAGTGCCCAAAACGATAGTGACAGTGCTCAAATGACATGGGGACAGCATGGGGATCGCCCCACGAAGCATTTCTGACCCCCAGGTCACTGCTGTCAACAACGTGGTCAGAGTTATTAAGCCACTTTTAAGGGCTCACAATGAAACGTTCAAAAACGAAACTGAAACTGCTTTCCTGTGAAATATGTTAAGGAACTTCCTTTCCAGGGTAAAGAAGACTTGTGTATAAGGTAAAATAAATAACACCCCCCAAAAAAATACTTCTCCACACCTTGGGCTATGTTCACAAGCAGCATTTTTTATGCGTTTTTGCACTTTTGTATTGCTTTCAACCGTGACAAATGCATTCACCGGGAAATGGCATTTTAACATTTTACAACCTTATCTGGCCATGTGCTGTGTGACACATGCATACAGTGCTGAAAAGACACAGAAATAGCATGGGGAAGACCCCTGGAAGCATCTCTGACACCCAGGTCACTGCCTAAAGTGTGCCCATCAGAAGTCATCCTTGCCGCATCAGAAGATGCAGACTTGCAACTATCCCCGTGCAAGTTCTTGTCCCAGGGCAGTGTTCAATTGTACCTCCCCCATTCCTTGCAATGCAAGCGCAAATACGCAGCCAACCACCCACCCACCCCGAGGCTTCAATACAATATTGCTTGCTTGCACTTGAAATTGGGCCTTTTAGGCATGTGGAGGCGGAATCTGGCCACCACGTCATGGCTGCGTTGGCGGCCTGGAATCCATACTCAGTCCCCAGCCGCCCGGCGGCCGGGTGTCAACACTCGGTCCAGAGCCGCCAGGGGGCGGCCGGGTGTCCATTCTCGGTCCCCAGCCGCCAGGGGGCGGCCGGGTGTCCATACTCGTTCCCCAGCCGCCTGGGGGCAGCTGGGTGTCCATAAACGGTCCCCAGCCGCACCTATTTCCCCTGTTAACTTCCCCCCACACCCTTTTCTTAGCCCGGCCTGCTTTAGGGCAGCATTGGACGAGACCAACAGCGAACCAGACTCCTCTGGTGGGCCCTGGCTTCTCCATCAGGGGAGTTGAGAGTCCAAGGTGATGAGCATGATGATGATGATAGAAGTTAGCATCTGCTTTGTTTTCTTTTAATGCAAGCATAAGTGTGCAGCCTGCCACCCAGCCACCCAAAGGCTGCAATGCCATACTGCTAGCTTGCCCTTGAAATGGGGCCTTTTAGTTTGGAGGAGGCCAAAGCTGGCCACTACCTCATGGCTGCTTCGGCAGCGAGGTATCCATACTCAGTCCCTGGCCGCCCCTATTTGTCCCGGTGTGCCTTATACATAAGATTAAGCGTGTATACCAAAACATTACCTGTGCCCTCTCCAGTGCATTTAGTGGGAAGGACAGCCTATTCCGCTGTAGTGTGTGCATGCCAAACCCCTGTTCATGGTACAAGCGAAGATGCCTCCCACCCTGCACCTGTCATTGCAGACTTGCAACTATCCCCGTTCAAGTCCTTGTCCCAGGGCAGTGTTCAATTGTACCTCTCCCATTCCTTGCAATGCAAGCGCCAGTATGAAGCCTGCCACCCACCCACCCCCAAGCTGCAATACCATCCACTCCTCCGGTGGGCCCTGGCTTCTCCATCAGGGGAGTTGAGAGTGCCAAGGTGAGGACCATGATGATGCTGATACAAGTTAGCATCTGCTTTGTTTTCTTGGAATGCAAGCGCATGTATGTAGTAGCGGCTAGGCCTGAGGTGGTCAGCGTTTTTGCGCATATCCTACCTCCTCCGAGGATTTTTGGATGTTTTCCTGCTACTATTCCAGTTCTATGACTCCCGTTAAAACAAAGCTTCAGGTGATAAATGATGGATGAGGTAGTGGCAACGGAGAAAGAGCAGGAGGAACAGGGACCATTCACATCAATATCAGGCCAGTCAACCACATATGTCTTGTAGGATATGTTTCTGTAACAAAAGGAGTCGTTCGGCTACACAGTTATAGGGCATACAGTGTGTGCAATGCCTACCAAAAATGTTGAGGCTCTCCAATGCCCCTTGGAAATGACATGAAGGTCAGAGGGCCTTAACTAAACCGTTTATTCCATTTATAGCAACTGGGTCTCCTGTACACTGTTAGCCTAAGCAGTGAATGGAAGGCTTTCCAAAAATTATGAGGAACTGCAATGCCCCTTGAAACAGACATGGATTACAGCATACTAAAAACCTTCTACCCATTATTGGGGAGTGGGTCTCCCTTAGTTTTCACCTTTGCATTGAAAAGCAAAGCTGACTAAATTTAGGAGGAAATGCAATGCCCGTTGGAAGAGTCGTGGAGGATAGAGGTAATTAAAAACAACATTTCAATGCCCCTTGGAAGAGCTGTGGAGTTCAGAGTGGCTTAAGTAGACGCTTTTAATGCCCCTTTGAAGAGACTTGGAGGTCACAGTAGCTTAACAAGACAGTTTTAATGCCCCTCGGAAAAGACGTGGAGGTCCCAGTAGCTTAACAAGACAGTTTGAATGCCCCTTGGAAGAGACGTGGAGGCCACAGTAGCTTAAAAAGATGGTTTTAATGTCCCTTGGAAGAGACGTTGAGGTAACAGTAGCTTAACAAGATGGTTTTAATGCCCCTCGGAAAAGTGGTGGAGGTCGCAGTAGCCTAACAAGACGGTTTTAATGCCCCTCGGAAAAGTGGTGTAGGTCGCAGTAGCTTAACAAGACGGTATGAATGCCCCTTGGAACAGACGTGGAGGTCACAGTAGCTTAACAAGACGCTTTTAATGCCCCTTACAAGAGCCATACAGTACAGCATCTTAAAAATATTATTCCCATTATTGGGGAGTGGGTCTCCGTAGTATTTGCTTATGCCTTCCAAGCAAAAGCTTCCCAAAATTAAGACGGAGCAACTTGCAATGCCCCTTACAAGAGCCATGCAGTACAGCATATTAAAAACATTATTCCCATTATTGGGGAGTGGGTCTCCCATAGCATTTGCTTATGCCATCCAAGCAAAAGCTTCCAAAAATTAAGACGGAGCAACTTGCAATGCCTCTTACAAGAGCCATGCAGTACAGCATATTACAAACATTATTCCCATTATTGGGGAGTGGGACTCCCATAGTATTTGCTTATGCCTTCCAAGCAAAAGCTTCCAAAAATTAGGATGGATCAACTTGCAATGCCCCTTACAAGAGCCATGCAGTACAGCATATTACAAACATAAGTCCCATTATTGGGGAGTGGGTCTCCCATAGTATTTGCTTATGCCTTCCAAGCAAAAACTTCCCAAAATTAAGACGGAGCAACTTGCAATGCCCCTTACAAGAGCCATGCAGTACAGCATATTTCAAACATTATTCCCATTATTGGGGAGTGGGTCTCCCATAGTATTTGCTTATGCCTTCCAAGCAAAAGCTTCCAAAAATTAGGAGGAAATGCAATGCCCATTTGAAGACTCATGGAGGTCCCAGTAGCTTAACAAGACAGTTTTAATGCCCCTTACAAGAGACATGTAGGTCAGAGTGGTATAACAGGACGCTTTTAATGCCCCTCAGAAGAGACTTGGAGGTCAGAGTGGTATAACAGGAAGTTTTAATACCCCTTACAAGAGATGTGGAGGTCAGAGTGGTATAACAAGACGCTTTTAATGCCCCTTACAAGAGACGTGGAGGTCAGAGTGGTATAACAAGACGCTTTTAATGCCCCATACAAGAGACGGGGAGGTCAGAGAGGTATAACAAGACGCTTTTAATGCCCCTTACAAGAGACGTGGAGATTAGAGTGGTATAACAAGACGCTTTTAATGCCCGTCAGAAGAGACGTGGAGGTCAGAGTGGTATAACAAGACGCTTTTAATGCCCCTTACAAGAGATGTGGAGGTCAGAGTGGTATAACAAGATGCTTTTAATGCCCCTTAAAGAGACGTGGAGGTCAGAGTGGCATAACAAGACGCTTTTAATGCCCCTTACAAGAGACGTGGAGGTCAGAGTGGTATAACAAGACGCTTTTAATGCCCCTTACAAGAGACGGGGAGGTCAGAGTGGTATAACAAGATGCTTTTAATGCCCCTTACAAGAGACGTGGTGGTCAGAGTGGTATAACAAGACGTTTTTAAAGGCCATTACAAGAGACATGGAGGTCAGAGTGGTATAACAAGATGCTTTTAATGCCCCTTACAAGAGACGTGGAGGTCAGAGTGGTATAACAAGATGCTTTTAATGCCCCTTACAAGAGATGTTGCGGTCAGAGGGTATAACAAGACGCATTTAAAGCCCCCCAGAAGAGACGTGGAGGTCAGAGTGGTATAACAAGACACTTTTAATGCCCCTTACAAGAGACGTGGAGGTCAGAGTGGTATAACAAGACGCTTGTAATGCCCCTTACAAGAGACGTGGTGGACAGAGTGGTATAACAAGATGCTTTTAATGCACCATACAAGAGACGGGGAGGTCAGAGAGGTATAACAAGACGCTTTTAATGCCCCTTACAAGAGACGTGGAGATCAGAGTGGTATAACAAGACGCTTTTAATGCCCGTCAGAAGAGACGTGGAGGTCAGAGTGGTATAACAAGACGCTTTTAATGCCCCTTACAAGAGATGTGGAGGTCAGAGTGGTATAACAAGATGCTTTTAAAGGCCATTACAAGAGACGTGGAGGTCAGAGTGGTATAACAAGATGCTTTTAATGCCCCTTACAAGAGACGTGGAGGTCAGAGTGGTATAACAAGACGCTTTTAATGCCCCTTACAAGAGACGTTGCGGTCAGAGTGGTATAACAAGACGCTTTTAAATCCCCCCAGAAGAGACGTGGAGGTCAGAGTGGTATAACAAGACACTTTTAATGCCCCTTACAAGAGACGTGGAGGTCAGAGTGGTATAACAAGACGCTTGTAATGCCCCTTACAAGAGACGTGGAGGACAGAGTGGTATAACAAGACGCTTTTAATGCCCCTTACAAGAGATGTGGAGGTCAGAGCGGTATAACAAGATGCTTTCAATGCCCGTCAGAAGAGACGTGGAGGTCAGAGTGGTATAACAAGAAGCTTTTAATGCCCCTTACAAGAAATGTGGAGGTCAGAGTGGTATAACAAGATGCTTTTAATGCCCCTTACAAGAGATGTGGAGGTCAGAGTGATATAACAAGGCCCTTTTAATGCCCGTCAGAAGAGACGTGGAGGTCAGAGTGGTATAACAAGACGGTTTTAATGCCCTTCAGAAGAGACGTGGAGGTCAGAGTGGTATAACAAGACGCTTTTAATTCCCCTTATAAGAGATATGGAGGTCAGAGTGGTATAACAAGACGCTTTTAATGCCCCTTACAAGAGATGTGGAGGTCAGAGTGGTATAACAAGATGCTTTTAATGCCCCTTACATGAGACGTGGAGGTCAGAGTGGTATAAGAAGACGCTTTTAATGCCCCTTACAAGAGATGTGGGGGTCAGAGTGGTATAAAAAGACGCTTTTATTGCCCGTCAGAAGAGATGTGGAGGTCAGAGTGGTATAACAAGACGCTTTTAATGACCCCTTACAAGAGACGAGGAGGTCAGAGTGGTATAACAAGACGCTTTTAATGACCCTTATAAGAGACATGGAGGTCAGAGTGGTATAACAAGATGCTTTTAATGCCCCTTACAAGAGACGTGGAGGTCAGAGTGGTATAACAAGACGCTTTTAATGCCCCCTACAAGAGATGTGAAGGACACAGTGGTATAACAAGACGCTTTAATGCCCCTTTCAAGAGACATGGAGGTCAGAGTGGTATAAAAAGACGCTTTTAATGCCCCTTACAAGAGACGTGGAGGTCTGAGTGGTATAACAAGACGCTTTTAATGCCCCTTACAAGAGATGTGGGGGTCAGAGTGGTATAACAAGACGCTTTTAATGCCCGTGAGAAGAGATGTGGAGGTCAGAGAGGTATAATAAGATGCATTTAATGCCCCTTACAAGAGACGTGGAGATCAGAGTGGTATAACAAGACGCTTTTAATGCCCGTGAGAAGAGACGTGGAGATCAGAGTGGTATAACAAGACGCTTTTAATGCCCCTTACAAGAGATGTGGAGGTCAGAGTGGTATAACAAGAAGCTTTTAATGCCCCTTAAAGAGACGTGGAGGTCAGAGTGGCATAACAAGACGCTTTAAATACCCCTTACAAGAGACGTGGAGGTCAGAGTGGTATAACAAGACGTTTTTAATGCCCCTTACAAGAGACGTGGAGGTCAGAGTGGTATAAAAAGACGCTTTTAAAGCACCCAGAAGAGACGTGGAGGTCAGAGTGGTATAACAAGACGCTTTTAATGCCCCTTACAAGAGACGTGGAGGTCAGAGTGGTATAACAAAAAGCTTTTAATGCCCCTTACAAGAGACGTGGAGGTCAGAGTGGTATAACAAGATGCTTTTAATGCCCCTTACAAGAGACGTGGAGGTCAGAGTTGTATAACAAGATGCTTTTAATGCCCCTTACAAGAGACGTGGCGGTCAGAGTGGTATAACAAGACGCTTTTAAAGGCCATTACAAGAGACGTGGAGGTCAGAGTGGTATAACAAGATGCTTTTAATGCCCCTTACAAGAGACGTGGAGGTCAGAGTGGTATAACAAGGTGCTTTTAATGTCCCTTACAAGAGACGTGGCGGTCAGAGTGGTATAACAAGACGCTTTTAAAGCCCCCCAGAAGAGACGTGGAGGTCAGAGTGGTATAACAAGACGCTTTTAATGCCCCTTACAAGAGATGTGGAGGTCAGAGTCGTATAACAAAAAGCTTTTAATGCCCCTTACAAGAGACGTGGAGGTCAGAGTGGTATAACAAGATGCTTTTAATGCCCCTTACAAGAGACGTTGCGGTCAGAGTGGTATAATAAGACGCTTTTAAAGCCCACCAGAAGAGACGTGGAGGTCAGAGTGGTATAACAAGACGCTTGTAATGCCCCTTACAAGAGACGTGGAGGACAAAGTGGTAAAACAAGACGCTTGTAATGCCCCTTACAAGAGACGTGGTGGTCAGAGTGTTACAACAAGACGCTTTTAAAGACCATTACAAGAGACGTGGAGGTCAGAGTGGTATAACAAGATGCTTTTAATGCCCCTTACAAGAGATGTTGCGGTCAGAGGGTATAACAAGACGCATTTAAAGCCCCCCAGAAGAGACGTGGAGGTCAGAGTGGTATAACAAGACACTTTTAATGCCCCTTACAAGAGACGTGGAGGTCAGAGTGGTATAACAAGACGCTTGTAATGCCCCTTACAAGAGACGTGGAGGACAGAGTGGTATAACAAGACGCTTTTAATGCACCATACAAGAGACGGGGAGGTCAGAGAGGTATAACAAGACGCTTTTAATGCCCCTTACAAGAGACGTGGAGATCAGAGTGGTATAACAAGACGCTTTTAATGCCCGTCAGAAGAGACGTGGAGGTCAGAGTGGTATAACAAGACGCTTTTAATGCCCCTTACAAGAGATGTGGAGGTCAGAGTGGTATAACAAGATGCTTTTAATGCCCCTTAAAGAGACGTGGAGGTCAGAGTGGTATAACAAGACGCTTTTAATGCCCCTTACAAGAGACGTGGAGGTCAGAGTGGTATAACAAGTTGCTTTTAATGCCCCTTACAAGAGACGGGGAGGTCAGAGTGGTATAACAAGATGCTTTTAATGCCCCTTACAAGAGACGTGGTGGTCAGAGTGGTATAACAAGACGCTTTTAAAGGCCATTACAAGAGACGTGGAGGTCAGAGTGGTATAACAAGATGCTTTTAATGCCCCTTACAAGAGACGTGGAGGTCAGAGTGGTATAACAAGACGCTTTTAATGCCCCTTACAAGAGACGTTGCGGTCAGAGTGGTATAACAAGACGCTTTAAAAGCCCCCCAGAAGAGACGTGGAGGTCAGAGTGGTATAACAAGACACTTTTAATGCCCCTTACAAGAGACGTGGAGGTCAGAGTGGTATAACAAGACGCTTGTAATGCCCCTTACAAGAGACGTGGAGGACAGAGTGGTATAACAAGACGCTTTTAATGCCCCTTACAAGAGATGTGGAGGTCAGAGCGGTATAACAAGATGCTTTCAATGCCCGTCAGAAGAGACGTGGAGGTCAGAGTGGTACAACAAGAAGCTTTTAATGCCCCTTACAAGAAATGTGGAGGTCAGAGTGGTATAACAAGACGCTTTTAATGCCCCTTACAAGAGATGTGGAGGTCAGAGTGATATAACAAGGCCCTTTTAATGCCCGTCAGAAGAGACGTGGAGGTCAGAGTGGTATAACAAGACGGTTTTAATGCCCTTCAGAAGAGACGTGGCGGTCAGAGTGGTATAACAAGACGCTTTTAATTCCCCTTATAAGAGATATGGAGGTCAGAGTGGTATAACAAGACGCTTTTAATGCCCCTTACAAGAGATGTGGAGGTCAGAGTGGTATAACAAGATGCTTTTAATGCCCCTTACATGAGACGTGGAGGTCAGAGTGGTATAACAAGACGCTTTTAATGCCCCTTACAAGAGATGTGGGGGTCAGAGTGGTATAAAAAGACGCTTTTATTGCCCGTCAGAAGAGATGTGGAGGTCAGAGTGGTATAACAAGACGCTTTTAATGACCCCTTACAAGACACGAGGAGGTCAGAGTGGTATAACAAGACGCTTTTAATGACCCTTATAAGAGACATGGAGGTCAGAGTGGTATAACAAGATGCTTTTAATGCCCCTTACAAGAGACGTAGAGGTCAGAGTGGTATAACAAGACGCTTTTAATGCCCCCTACAAGAGATGTGGAGGACACAGTGGTATAACAAGACGCTTTAATGCCCCTTTCAAGAGACATGGAGGTCAGAGTGGTATAAAAAGACGCTTTTAATGCCCCTTACAAGAGACGTGGAGGTCTGAGTGGTATAACAAGACGCTTTTAATGCCCCTTACAAGAGATGTGGGGGTCAGAGTGGTATAACAAGATGCTTTTAATGCCCGTGAGAAGAAATGTGGAGGTCAGAGAGGTATAATAAGACGCATTTAATGCCCCTTACAAGAGACGTGGAGATCAGAGTGGTATAACAAGACGCTTTTAATGCCCGTGAGAAGAGAGGTGGAGATCAGAGTGGTATAACAAGACGCTTTTAATGCCCCTTACAAGAGATGTGGAGGTCAGAGTGGTATAACAAGAAGCTTTTAATGCCCCTTAAAGAGACGTGGAGGTCAGAGTGGCATAACAAGACGCTTTAAATACCCCTTACAAGAGACGTGGAGGTCAGAGTGGTATAACAAGACGTTTTTAATGCCCCTTACAAGAGACGTGGAGGTCAGAGTGGTATAAAAAGACGCTTTTAAAGCACCCAGAAGAGACGTGGAGGTCAGAGTGGTATAGCAAGACGCTTTTAATGCCCCTTACAAGAGACGTGGAGGTCAGAGTGGTATAACAAAAAGCTTTTAATGCCCCTTACAAGAGACGTGGAGGTCAGAGTGGTATAACAAGATGCTTTTAATGCCCCTTACAAGAGACGTGGAGGTCAGAGTTGTATAACAAGATGCTTTTAATGCCCCTTACAAGAGACGTGGCGGTCAGAGTGGTATAACAAGACGCTTTTAAAGGCCATTACAAGAGACGTGGAGGTCAGAGTGGTATAACAAGATGCTTTTAATGCCCCTTACAAGAGACGTGGAGGTCAGAGTGGTATAACAAGGTGCTTTTAATGCCCCTTACAAGAGACGTGGCGGTCAGAGTGGTATAACAAGACGCTTTTAAAGCCCCCCAGAAGAGACGTGGAGGTCAGAGTGGTATAACAAGACGCTTTTAATGCCCCTTACAAGAGATGTGGAGGTCAGAGTCGTATAACAAAAAGCTTTTAATGCCCCTTACAAGAGACGTGGAGGTCAGAGTGGTATAACAAGATGCTTTTAATGCCCCTTACAAGAGACGTTGCGGTCAGAGTGGTATAATAAGACGCTTTTAAAGCCCACCAGAAGAGACGTGGAGGTCAGAGTGGTATAACAAGACGCTTTTAATGCCCCTTACAAGAGACGTTGCGGTCAGAGTGGTATAACAAGACGCTTTAAAAGCCCCCCAGAAGAGACGTGGAGGTCAGAGTGGTATAACAAGACACTTTTAATGCCCCTTACAAGAGACGTGGAGGTCAGAGTGGTATAACAAGACGCTTGTAATGCCCCTTACAAGAGACGTGGAGGACAGAGTGGTATAACAAGACGCTTTTAATGCCCCTTACAAGAGATGTGGAGGTCAGAGCGGTATAACAAGATGCTTTCAATGCCCGTCAGAAGAGACGTGGAGGTCAGAGTGGTACAACAAGAAGCTTTTAATGCCCCTTACAAGAAATGTGGAGGTCAGAGTGGTATAACAAGACGCTTTTAATGCCCCTTACAAGAGATGTGGAGGTCAGAGTGATATAACAAGGCCCTTTTAATGCCCGTCAGAAGAGACGTGGAGGTCAGAGTGGTATAACAAGACGGTTTTAATGCCCTTCAGAAGAGACGTGGCGGTCAGAGTGGTATAACAAGACGCTTTTAATTCCCCTTATAAGAGATATGGAGGTCAGAGTGGTATAACAAGACGCTTTTAATGCCCCTTACAAGAGATGTGGAGGTCAGAGTGGTATATCAAGATGCTTTTAATGCCCCTTACATGAGACGTGGAGGTCAGAGTGGTATAACAAGACGCTTTTAATGCCCCTTACAAGAGATGTGGGGGTCAGAGTGGTATAAAAAGACGCTTTTATTGCCCGTCAGAAGAGATGTGGAGGTCAGAGTGGTATAACAAGACGCTTTTAATGACCCCTTACAAGACACGAGGAGGTCAGAGTGGTATAACAAGACGCTTTTAATGACCCTTATAAGAGACATGGAGGTCAGAGTGGTATAACAAGATGCTTTTAATGCCCCTTACAAGAGACGTAGAGGTCAGAGTGGTATAACAAGACGCTTTTAATGCCCCCTACAAGAGATGTGGAGGACACAGTGGTATAACAAGACGCTTTAATGCCCCTTTCAAGAGACATGGAGGTCAGAGTGGTATAAAAAGACGCTTTTAATGCCCCTTACAAGAGACGTGGAGGTCTGAGTGGTATAACAAGACGCTTTTAATGCCCCTTACAAGAGATGTGGGGGTCAGAGTGGTATAACAAGATGCTTTTAATGCCCGTGAGAAGAAATGTGGAGGTCAGAGAGGTATAATAAGACGCATTTAATGCCCCTTACAAGAGACGTGGTGATCAGAGTGGTATAACAAGACGCTTTTAATGCCCGTGAGAAGAGAGGTGGAGATCAGAGTGGTATAACAAGACGCTTTTAATGCCCCTTACAAGAGATGTGGAGGTCAGAGTGGTATAACAAGAAGCTTTTAATGCCCCTTAAAGAGACGTGGAGGTCAGAGTGGCATAACAAGACGCTTTAAATACCCCTTACAAGAGACGTGGAGGTCAGAGTGGTATAACAAGACGTTTTTAATGCCCCTTACAAGAGACGTGGAGGTCAGAGTGGTATAAAAAGACGCTTTTAAAGCACCCAGAAGAGACGTGGAGGTCAGAGTGGTATAACAAGACGCTTTTAATGCCCCTTACAAGAGACGTGGAGGTCAGAGTGGTATAACAAAAAGCTTTTAATGCCCCTTACAAGAGACGTGGAGGTCAGAGTGGTATAACAAGATGCTTTTAATGCCCCTTACAAGAGACGTGGAGGTCAGAGTTGTATAACAAGATGCTTTTAATGCCCCTTACAAGAGACGTGGCGGTCAGAGTGGTATAACAAGACGCTTTTAAAGGCCATTACAAGAGACGTGGAGGTCAGAGTGGTATAACAAGATGCTTTTAATGCCCCTTACAAGAGACGTGGAGGTCAGAGTGGTATAACAAGGTGCTTTTAATGCCCCTTACAAGAGACGTGGCGGTCAGAGTGGTATAACAAGACGCTTTTAAAGCCCCCCAGAAGAGACGTGGAGGTCAGAGTGGTATAACAAGACGCTTTTAATGCCCCTTACAAGAGATGTGGAGGTCAGAGTCGTATAACAAAAAGCTTTTAATGCCCCTTACAAGAGACGTGGAGGTCAGAGTGGTATAACAAGATGCTTTTAATGCCCCTTACAAGAGACGTTGCGGTCAGAGTGGTATAATAAGACGCTTTTAAAGCCCACCAGAAGAGACGTGGAGGTCAGAGTGGTATAACAAGACGCTTTTAAAGCCCACCAGAAGAGACGTGGAGGTCAGAGTGGTATAACAAGACGCTTGTAATGCCCCTTACAAGAGACGTGGAGGACAAAGTGGTAAAACAAGACGCTTGTAATGCCCCTTACAAGAGATGTGGAGGTCAGAGTGGTATAACAAGATGCTTTTAATGCCCTGTCAGAAGAGACGTGGAGGTCAGAGTGGTATAACAAGAAGCTTTTAATGCCCCTTACAAGAAATGTGGAGGTCAGAGTGGTATACCAAGATGCTTTTAATGCCCCTTACAAGAGATGTGGAGGTCAGAGTGCTATAACAAAGCCCTTTTAATGCCCGTCAGAAGAGACGTGGAGGTCAGAGTGGTATAATAAGACAGTTTTAATGCCCTTCAGAAGAGACGTGGAGGTCAGAGTGGTATAAAAAGTCGCTTTTAATGCCCCTTACAAGAGACGTGGAGGTTTGAGTGGTATAACAAGACGCTTTTAATGCCCCTTACAAGAGATGTGGGGGTCAGAGTGGTATAACAAGATGCTTTTAATGCCCCTTACAAGAGACGTTGCGGTCAGAGTGGTATAACAAGACGCTTTTAAAGCACCCCAGAAGAGACGTGGAGGTCAGAGTGGTATAGCAAGACACTTTTAATGCCCCTTACAAGAGACGTTGCGGTCAGAGTGGTATAACAAGATGCTTTTAAAGCCCCCCAGAAGAAACGTGGAGGTCAGAGTGGTATAACAAGACGCTTTTAATGCTCCTTACAAGAGACGTGGAGGTCAGAGTGGTAGAACAAGAAGCTTGTAATGCCCCTTACAAGAGACGTGGAGGACAAAGTTGTAAAACAAGACGCTTGTAATGCCCCTTACAAGAGATGTGGAGGTCAGAGTGGTATAACAAGATGCTTTTAATGCCCTGTCAGAAGAGACGTGGAGGTCAGAGTGGTATAACAAGAAGCTTTTAATGCCCCTTACAAGAAATGTGGAGGTCAGAGTGGTATAACAAGATGCTTTTAATGCCCCTTACAAGAGATGTGGAGGTCACAGTGCTATAACAAAGCCCTTTTAATGCCCGTCAGAAGAGACGTGGAGGTCAGAGTGGTATAACAAGACGGTTTTAATGCCCTTCAGAAGAGACGTGGAGGTCAGAGTGGTATAAAAAGACGCTTTTAATGCCCCTTACAAGAGACGTGGAGGTCTGAGTGGTATAACAAGACACTTTTAAAGCCCCCCAGAAGAGACATGGAGGTCAGAGTGGTATAACAAGACACTTTTAATGCCCCTTACAAGAGACGTGGAGGTCAACATGTGGAGGGTAGAGTTCCAACGTGTGGGGACATCATACACCAGTCGGTGTGCCGGAAGCTGCAAGGGCGGCGGATGCTGTAGCGGACTTGCGAAAATGAGCTGACAGGCGGCGTACTTTGACGAGCAGATCTGGCAACTTGGGGTACGATTTAAGAAACCGCTGAACCACGAGGTTAAGCACATGAGCCAGGCATGGTACGTGTGTGATCTCGCCTCGCCTCAGAGCCGCCACCAGGTTACGGCCATTGTCACACACGACCATGCCTGGATGTAGGTTCAGCGGTCTCAGCCACAGATCTGCCTGCTCTTTCACAGCTGTCCACAACTCACACGCAGTGTGAGGTTTATCACCTAAGCTTATGAGTTTCAGCACAGCCTGTTGCCGCTTGGCGGAGGCAGTACTGCAGTGCTTCCAGCTTGTAACTGATGTGGTGATATCTGAGATGGAGGCTGAACATGAGGAGGAGGAGGAGGAGGATGATGCGCAGGATCTGTACACTGTGGGGGCAACTGTGACTGACATAGGGACCGCAATCCTCGGTGTGGGAAGGATATGTTCCGTCCCAAGGTCCGACTGGGTCCCGGCTTCCACTATGTTTCCCAGTGTGCCGTCAGGGAGATGTACTGTCCCTGGCCACAAGCACTTGTCCAAGTGTCCGTTGTCAGGTGAACTCTCCCAGTAACTGCGTTGTTGAGGGCACGGCAGATGTTTTGGGACACGTGCTTGTGTAGTGCGGGGATGGCACACCGGGCTAAATAGTGTCGGCTGGGGACCGAGTACTGAGGGATGGCCACCGCCATAAGGTTGCGGAAGGATTCCGTCTCCACCAGCCTAAAAGGTAGCATTTCCAATGCAAGCAGTCATGAAATGTGCGAATTTAGGACTGTGGCCTGTGGGGCATTAGCTGCGAATTTCCGCTTTCGTTCAAAGGTCTGGGATATGGACAATTGAACGCTGTGGTGGGACGTGGACGTGGACGTTGATGCTGTTTCTTGAGAAACTGCCATAATAAGTGAAGACTGAGAGGAGGGGGCATCTTTACATGCAGTATGGACAGGGGATTGCCTTGCACACACAACAGGGGGTTCTATTGCATGCACAACAGCGGAAGAAGCAGTGGTGACACCCGCTGACACTAGTCGTGGACCCTGGGTTTCGCCCCACAAAGTCGGGTGCTTTGCTGCCATGTGCCTGATCATGATGGTGGTGGTCAGGCTGGTAGTTTTGTCAACCCTGCTGATGCTGGCATGGCAGGTGGTACAAATGGCCTTTTTGGGGTTTTCAGCAGAGTCTTTGAAAAAATTCCAGACTCTGGAAGACCTACCGCTTGTTCTGGCAACGTCCCTCGTGTTGGTGTTACGGGGAACAGTTGCCCGCCTTCTGTCTGCGGCCACCACACTGCTTCTTCCTGACTGTTGGGGTACTCTGCCTCCCTTCCCCTGAGTGCTGCTGGCCTCACTCTGCATGTCCTCCTGCCTCGTTGGGTCAGTTACTAGATCATCCACCACCTCCTCCTCTTCCACTTGCGCACCACGATGCTCCTCCTCACTTCCTGGCAATTGTGTCTCGTCATCGTCCACCTCTTGTGACAAATTGCCAGCGTCGACTTCCTGTGGCCATGGCTGTTCAAATTTTTGGGCATCGCTACATGGGATCTCCTCTTCCACCACTTCAAGCGGAGCAGGCGAGGGGCACAAATATGGAAATGGACCAGTGAACAGCTCTTCAGAGTGTCCCAGTGTGGGATCAATTGCTGTCTGACGGCACTCGGCATGGTGGGAGGAAGGACCATCAGGGTGAGGAGGAGTATGCGGTCGAGACTCACGGCTACTAAGAGTTTACCGTGTGGAAGACAGACCGGAGGTGGTGGTGCCCAGGTAACTGGAAGTATTATCTGCTATCCAATTAATAACCTGTTCACACTGATCAGTTCGCAATACTGGTGTTGTTCTGTGCTTCCCTAGTAATTCGGTCAAGAAGTGGGAGCGAGAAGATGTGGCTGTTGGTTGTGGCACATTTTCACCTTGGCCACAGCCCCTTCCTCTGCACGCACCATCACCAGAACGTCCAGTTCCACATCCCTTGCCACACACCTTGCCCATTGTAAAGGAAGTAAAATATCTTACACTCGCACTATCAATTAGAGATGAGCGTTGTTCTACTCGAACTGTAAAATATCTTACACTCGCACTATCAATTAGAGATGAGCGTTGTTCTACTCGAACTGTTCGCCAATCTCAAATTCGAGCTGTTTTGGGCGGTGTACGAGCCGTTCGGCGAACACGAACGATTTGAGAAAAATTTGGCTGTTCGAGGTTATGTTCGATAACTGTTCGTGCACCAAAATCATAACTGGATTTTTTCTCAGTAATGATGAAAATTAATGTTAATACGCAGTTTGAGTGTACAGCGGGGTGGGGGCAGGGGCAGGGGATGGATCTCTGCAGGAGTAATGAAGATCTCCATTTTTTTTTCTCTTTCCCGCATTCACAGTGGGGAGGTGCAATCTGTCAGCCTATCAGCAGCGCACACACGGAGCGAAGTGCTTTTTTTCACACAAGCAAGGGCATGTGTCATTGGCAGTGTATGTCACATGTCCTTGCCCTATAAGACCAAGCCATTTTCCCCGTCGCCACCATTTTCTCACTGCTGCAGCTGCGTGTTAGACGGCACCGCTGTTGCTGTGTGCGCTATACCTTGTTAATTTCAAGCCAATTTTCGCACAAATCTACAGATAGCTTGGGAGTAGGGAATAGTTGTGATTGCAGTCCTTTTAAGGACTAGGTTACAGCATTTCCTACGACTTTTATCAGGCAGGTCTGTGCTCTTAAATACATAGGTTGTGGGAGTAAAGACTAATTGTAATTGAAGTCCTTTTCAGGACTAGGTTACATCAGTTCCTATCAGTTTTTGCCAGGCAGGTCTGTGCCAGTGCTGTGCAAGTTTTTTTCACAGCATTTGGCTGAATCTAGCAAAGCTAATCCTTTTTGGCCTATTGCAGAGTGTGTTAGTCAGTGGAGTAGCCTATCTGTGTTGCAAGATATACCACCTGTGTATAGAATACCAATTTTTTTACTGCACCTAGTGAAGTAAAATCTTTTGGGCATAGCATCATTCTATTAGTCCATCTATACTGACCTCCATCAGGTTGCAAATTGAATATAATTTTTTTCTGCATCTAGCTCTGAAAAAATATTTGGCCTTCTAGCAGTGTGTGGGACTTTCTCTATTAGTCCTTCTATACTGACCTCCATCAGGTTGCAAACTGAATATATTTTTTTCTGCATCTACCTCTGAAAAAATATTGGGCTTGTAGCTGTGTGTGGGACTTGTTCTACAAATCCATCTATACAGACCTCCATCAGGTTGCAAACTGAATATAATTTTTTTCTGCATCTACCTCTGAAAAAATATTTGGGCTTCTAGCTGTGTGTGGGACTTGTTCTATTACTCCATCTATACTGACGTCCATCAGGTTGAAAATTGAATATAATTTTTTTCTGCATCTAGCTCTGAAAAAATATTGGGCTTCAAGCTGTGTGTGGGAATTGTTGTATTAGTCCATCTATACTGACCTCCATCAGGTTGCAAACTGATATATTTTTTTCTGCATCTACCTCTGAAAAAATATTGGGCTTCTAGCTGTGTGTGTTACTTGTTCTATTAATCCATCTATACAGACCTCCATCAGGTTGCAAACTGAATATAATTTTTTTCTGCATCTAGCTCTGAAAAAATATTTGGCCTTCTAGCAGTGTGTGGGACTTTCTCTATTAGTCCATCTATACTGACCTCCATCAGGTTGCAAATTAAAAATAATTTTTATCTGCATCTACCTCTGAAAAAATATTTGGGCTTCTAGCTGTGTGTGGGACTTGTTCTATTACTCCATCTATACTGACCTCCATCAGGTTGCAAATTGAATATAATTTTTTTCTGCATCTAGCTCTGAAAAAATATTGGGCTTCTAGCTGTGTGTGGGACTTGTTGTATTAGTCCATCTATACTGACCTCCATCAGGTTGCAAACTGAATATATTTTTTTCTGCATCTACCTCTGAAAAAATATTGGGCTTCTAGCTGTGTGTGGGACTTGTTCTATTAATCCATCTATACAGACCTCCATCAGGTTGCAAACTGAATATAATTTTTTTCTGCATCTAGCTCTGAAAAAATATTTGGCCTTCTAGCAGTGTGTGGGACTTTCTCTATTAGGCCATCTATACTGACCTCCATCAGGTTGCAAACTGAATATAATTTTTTTCTGCATCTAGCTCTGAAAAAATATTTGGCCTTCTAGCAGTGTGTGGGACTTGTTCTATTAGTCCACCTATACTGACCTCCATCAGGTTGCAAATTCAAAATAATTTTTTGTCTGCATCTAGCTCTGAAAAACTATTTGGCCTTCTAGCAGTGTGTGGGACTTTCTCTATTAGTCCTTCTATACTGACCTCCATCAGGTTGCAAACTGAATATTTTTTTTCTGCATCTACCTCTGAAAAAATATTTGGGCTTCTAGCTGTGTGTGGGACTTGTTCTATTAGTCTATCTATACTGACCTCCATCAGGTTGCAAATTGAATATAATTTTTTTCTGCATCTAACCCAGCCAATAGTTTTGGCCTAATACCACAGTTTGGCCACTCACCTCTGCTCGGTTCCCATCCATTGTTTTTTTGTGCAAACAACTCCAGAGTTGTGAATTAGTTAACCACCAAAATGAGTGGAAAAAGGCCTGCTGCTGGTGGAAAGGGGAATAAGCGTGTTGGGAAGGGGAAAAAAGGTTGTGTCCGTGGGGTAGGTGTTAAAGCAACAGTAACATCTGCAGAAGAAAGATCATCTTCCAGCCAAACTAAAATGTCTACTTCTTTTAGCGGACAATGTGATAAGATCCTTTTCTTACGGCCACGCCAATCGCTACAAATTCCAGATGAGGCACAAAAACAGCAGGTGCTTCAATGGATATCAAGTGCTCCTTTAAGTGGGCTCTCCTCCACATCAACTTCAACATCACAAATACTCCAGTCCTCAAAGGTGTCACCCCAATCGCACTTGCTTCCTCACAGCTCCCAAATCTCCAGCTGCCCGTCTGAGTATGAGGTAGAACAGATGGTTGAGTCTGCAGAGCTGTTTACTCATACTATAGCCTTTGAATCAGAGGTCGACTCCAGCGCTTCTGTGAATCCAGACGAGGAAATGATCTGCACTGATGCCCAGAATCTTTATGATTCGGATCCAGGACCAGACGCAGAAGGTTCTGACCATAATGTAGACCCTCATTCCCAAACTGTAACTCCTGTTGGTGGAGACAATGAGGAAGACGATGATGAGACTCAAATACCTGATTGGAGCGACAACTTTAGTTTTTTGTCAGGGCAGGAACAGGTTGGCTCTGAGGACGACGGGTGTGATAACGCACAGGGTGATGATGATGAGGTTGGAGATCCCACTTACTGTCAACCCACAGTCAGCCAAGAGATGAGGTCAGCAGAGGAGGTGGAGGAAGATGCTAGTGACGACGAGGTCAGGTTGCGCCTTCCTGGACAGAGACGTAGTACAGGAAGCACGTCAACAACTGCATCCTCAAACACAACTCTGCCTCTCACCACAAGTCGTGGTGGCTCTTCAGGTCGCATGGGTGCTAAGCCTTGCATAGCCTGGGCATTTTTTCAGATCGATAAAGATGACTCAACTCGTGTTATCTGTAACACTTGTCAGCAAAAGCTAAGTAGAGGCCAAAAAATACATAGTTTGAGTACTTCATGCATGAACCGGCACATGGACATGAAGCATAAGTTGCAGTGGGAAGCTCAGCGTGCTACAATGCGGCCTAGCCGGCCGGGCCATCCACCGTGTGCCATATCTTGTGCATCCGCGGCTTCTTCATCCTCTGTGACTGGGGGGACAGCAGTCACAGCTGTTTTGGGGCGCAGACCTGCCACCTCTTTACCCGCAACAGCCAGCGTGATTGGCAGGTCATCATTTTCTTTGGAGGTGGTAACACCAGCTGGTGTTGAGCGCTGTCCGACATCGATAGCACCACCTTTGGATCAAGGCAACCTAACATGTCCGCCTGCATCTTCCTCACAGACCGGCAGTTTGCCGGGGACACCCTTATCAACCCCGTCTAAGCACAATAGCCAGCCCTCGGTCCCTCAGATGTGGACAAGTAAAAGAACATTTCCTCCTAGCCATGAGAAAGCTAAGAGGTTGAATTTCACCATCTGCAAGCTCTTGGCTACAGAAATGCTGCCTTTCCGCCTGGTGGACACAGAGGATTTTCGAGACCTTATGTCCGTCGCAGTGCCCCAGTACCAGATGCCCAGTCGGCACTACTTCTCAAAGAAAGGTGTGCCTGCGCTCCACCAGCATGTTGCACACAACATCACCGCTTCTTTGAGAAACTCTGTGTGTGACAGGGTGCATTTCACCACAGACACTTGGACGAGTAGGCATGGACAGGGGCGTTACATGTCGCTGACTGGGCACTGGGTAACTATGGTGACAGCAGGACAAGGGGCTGCTGTCCAAGTCTTGCCGTCCCCACGAGTTGTGCGTCAATCCTCTTTATGTTAAAGTTCCTCCACTGCTTCTGCCTCCTCAAACTCCTTTCGGTCTTCCACCTGCACCCAAAGCCTGTCTGGTCATGCTACAAGCTTTCTAACTGCGCAGAAGGGATCCTGCACACCTCCTTACTATGCTGGCAGTAGGGCTCAACGTCATCAGGCGGTTTTTACTTTGAAATGTCTGGGAAATGTGAGTCATACAGCTGAGGAGTTGTGGTCAGCTCTGGAGAACCAATTTCATGAATGGTTGTCTCCACAGGACCTGAAACCAGGGAAGGCTGTGTGCGACAATGCTGCAAACCTGGGTGCGGCCCTTCGCCGGGGCAATGTCACACACGTGCCTTGTATCGCTCACGTGTTGAACCTGGTTATCCAGCAATTTTTAGCCCACTATGCCAGACTAGATGGCCTTCTGCAGAGGGCACGGTCGCTGTGTGCTCACTTCCGCCGTTCGCATCCCGCAGCTCAGCGACTTACATCTCTACAGATGTCGTTGGTAGTGTTGAGCCACCCCCGTAGTGTTCGAGTTCGGTTCGGTTCGTCGAACACCCGTGTGTTCGCCGAACTGTTCGTCGAACTGTTCGTCGAACACCTTCGAACACCGTTAAAACCAATGGCAGGCAAACAAAAACACATAGAAACACATAGAAAACACCTTCAAAGGTGTCCAAAAGCTGACAAACTGCTCAGAAGACATAACTAACACATGGAAAAGTGACAAGTACATATAGTCATGCGAAAATAAAAGAGGTGGAGGAGTAAAAGGAGGGGGAGACACAGATATAGGCATGTCATGCCCTTCTAAAATCCAAAAAGTGAGAAGCCGACACGGCCAGTCCGCTCCTGCCCGTGCCACCTCCGTGTCGCCGGGTTTGTGCCAGAGCCGCGGTGAACCCTGACGGCCAGCCCCCCTCTCCCAATACTGGTGCCTGTCCGCTGGTGGGTCGAGCGAGCCCCCCTGTGGTGGAGGCAGCTCTAAGCTTTTTTATTTAAATTGTCTCTCTAATTTGAATGAATACACTTTAAATCCATTTACAAGGATCTATTGGAGGGCAAGTCTCATGCCAGCAGCCGCGGTAATTCCAGCTCCAGTAGCGTCCACTAAAGCTGCTGCAGTTAAAAAGCTTTTATAAGGATCGAGCTCGGCTGTCCACCGCAAGGCATCCTACTGCCAGTCCCAGCCCCTATGCCTTGGGGTGCCTCCTGATGCTCTTCACTAAGTATCCCATGGTCCCGAAGCATTTCCTTTGAAAAAATTAAGTGTCTAAACTACAGGTGGTGCAGCTTGCTTAACAGCCGGGATAATCCGCTTACTAGCAGACACTGCTACTAGGCACAAAGTATTTCCTGGGCTAGATGCAGTTAAAAATTTGTAATTAGATACTCTCGTTGGATGCTGAGAAAGCATTCCATAGAGTCTCCTGGCACGCCATATATGATTCTCTTAAAAAGCTTGGGGTAGGGGTCCAGGGGACCCTTTTATAGCCAAAATCACGGCCCTGTATCGCAATACGTCACCTAGGCTGAAGATAAATGGAACTGTAGCACCCTGAGGGCTCGGTTGCTAAAGACGTATTGCACCTCACCCAGAGGTGTGATATCTCACTCTCAGGTAAGGATGGAGTGTGGATCAGGACCCGACACCTGCATGCATTACACCACATTGCCGTGGGGCAGGGCGACCAATATGCCCCTGAGATGGGCACGACAGTCCCTGTCCCTGGCTGGAGTGGGGGGAGGGAACACTGAGGAAGGGGAACCCTGTAGTGCAGGAGCAGGGAGGAAGCAGTTCCTGGGTGCATTGAGAAGGGAGTATAAAAGGTGGGCACCATCTTAGTTCAGTGCAGAGAAGTCTGAGCAGAAGTGGCAGGGAGCAGGGGCTCTGCATGAGCTCTTCTCCGGAGGCGGGCCTAGTAACAGAGGCCCAGGCCTGGAAGAGGGAGGAGGAAGGAAGAGGAGCGGAGAAGGCTCCAGGAACGAGGAATGAAGGGATCCCAGGGGTGCGGACGGGCGAGTCGCCACCGCACGCACGAATCCACCTGCGTGGAGGGGTCAGGCCAAAGGGGGAGACCGGTCCCCGAACTAGTGGAGGCAGGAAACGGCCCTCAGCTAGAAACCGGAGGCTCTGACATTTTATGTGGCGCAGCCCCTCGCTACACCCGCTAGGAAGGCACCACATAGGGTCAGGGAAACTGGCGCCAAGTTTACCAAGAGGAGGCCCGAGGCAGCCGGACAGAAGTGTTGGTAAGAAAGGCCAGACAAAGGACACACAAAGGGGGTCCTGTGAAGTGCTCCAAAGTTATCTGGGAGTTGTCTGAGCCCCTCACCTGGTGAGCACAGTACGACGTGGGCAGCCGTTACCTGCAGACGTGGTCTGGATAATAAGAACTGTGAGTAAAGGCCCTGAACTGCATCACTGACTCCGTGTCGTTACTGCTGCTGCCCTGCACCATCACCCCCATCCTCCGCATACACTGCCCTGAGGCTATACTCCTCCCGTGGGGAGTTATGCTACGCTCTGCTGCACCCACAACACCAGCCTCAGTGGTCTGCCCTGTAGCGGCGGTTCACTCTGACCGCAATCCACGGGTGTAGTAGTCGGACATTTAAACATGAAAACCACATAAATAGTTCCGCCACTGGTTTGACCGCCCTGAGCCACGGAACTGGGTCGCCGCCACGAAGACTACAACCACCAGCATCCACCAAAAAGGGTCCGGCTCCGGGTGTCCCAAGGCCCAGGGGGTGCGTCAGAACATTTTCATCACCTTTCACAATCACCAATGGGACAAGGCAGTGATGTCCTCTGTCCCCTCTCTTATACATCCTAGTGACGGAGCACCTGCTCTCATCAATTCGCCATAACCCCAATATTAGGTGGATTGAGGTGGGAGGCACCGATTACAAGTGCTCTCTATTTGCTGATGATGTCCTAGTATATATCACTCAATCACATATATCCATCCATGCTGTTATGGCTGAAATAGATCACTTTGTTACATGGTAAAATTTTAAAATCAATGCAGCGAAGTCTGAGGCCCTCGATGTCTCCCTCCCCAAATCCATATAGGATTCCATCCAGTCCAACTTTCCCTTTGCCTGGCCCTCACAGGGTATCAAATACTTAGGAATTCCTATTCATAGAGACCTCTCCCATCTATGTTATCTTAATTTTGGGCCCTTTATTGAACAACTCCATACAGACCACGGTTGGCAAGTTAGAACTGTAAGATTCACTACGTGAACCACTGGTGTTTTGTGGAAAAGCACATGTACACTGCGTTCCAAATTATTATACAAAAAGTGTTTAGGAGTGATAAGGGAAGAATTTGTTTGTTTGTCAGTTAAACTCATTGATGGTGATGTGTGTCAGGGCTCTTTATATCACTGTAAGCAATTGCAGACACCTGTGCTAATTAGTTTGGCAGGTGTGTCCAATGAAAGGCAAGACTACTTAAGAAGGCTCTCTCACATTATTAAGCAGCCTACATTTTCTGCCAAAATGGGAAAGAAAAAGGATGTGTCGGCTGCTGAGAAGCAACAAATTGTGGAGTGTTTAGGTCAAGGCATGACTACAATCAACATTGTGCGATGATCAGGATGAAGTGTCCTGGCAATCAAGAAGTATGTAGCTGATTCACAGTACACACGTGTGCGTGCTGATAAGGGCAAATTGAGGACTCTTTCCTACAGGCAATTACGTCAGGTTGAAAGAGCAGCGGCAAAAAAGCCTTGTCATAGCAGCAGACAAGTTTTTGAAGCTGCTTGTGCCTCCAACGTCCCCCGAACAACAAGATGCAGGGTCCTTCAGAGGTTTGCAGCTGTGCATGCGCCATCCTGTCGACCTCCTCTATCCACTTCACACAAGCAGAAACGGCTCCAGTGGGCCAAACATTACATGAAGACTGATTTCAAAACTGTTTTGTTCACGGATGAGTGCCGTGCAGCGCTCGATGTTCCAGATGGATGGAGTGGAGGATGGCTGGTTGATGGACACCCCACGCAAACACGGCTACAGCGCCAACAAGGAGGAGGTGGAGTAATGTTTTGGGCTGGAATCATGGGGAGAGAGATTGTCGGCCCCTTTAGGATCCCTGAAGGCGCTAAAGATGAACTCCATAATGTATGTGGATTTTCTCAAACAGCACTTCCTGCCATGGTTCAAGAAGAAGAACCGTGTATTTCACAGCAAGATCATTTTTCTGCATGATAATGCACCATCTCATGCTGCACATAAAACATCTGCATCTCTGGCTGATATGGGCATAAAAGGGGACAAACTTATGGTGTGACCCCCATGCTCCCCTGACCTCTACCCCATTCAGAACCTTTGGAGCATCATTAAAAGGAGTGTCTATGATGGCGGGAGGCAGTTCACATCTAAGCAACAGCTCTGGGAGGGTATTCTGTCCTAATGCAAAACAATTGAAGCAGAAACCATCCAAAACCTGACAAATTCAATGGACGAGAGAGTTCAGAAGCTCCTTTCGAACAAGGGGTCCTATGTGAAAATGTAACATCACCTAGAATAAAGTTTTGAGTTGAAAACTGTTTGATTTCAGTTTCTAACAACCTGCTAATGCTTATAATTTCAAAAATGACCATTTTTTTGGTCTTTATTAAAATGAAAAGGTTGATCGAAAAGTTTGGGGGATCTAAGAGTGTGGCAACCCAGTAGTCATGATTACTTCGAATTCTGACAATATGAGGGTCATGCTGCAGGTAGTGCAGCAAGAAGGCACTTATGTGCCTTGCGCATCTCGGAGCCCCAAAATTATTTTCCGGGCTAGATGCAGCTAAAAATTATTTTTAATTTTAAATCTGGTGAAGCTTTAGTATAGATGGCCTAATAGGATCAGTGCTGCACACTGCTACAAAGCCCAAATTATTTTCCAGTCAAGATACAGATAAACATGATTAGTAATTTGAAAGCTTAAAACGGTTGGTAGGGTGATTTTAACCAATCATCAAGCTTTTACTCTCCCCAGGATGACACAGGGGTAGAAAAGTCGTTTCGGATCCATGATTTGTTCATCTTTATGAACGTGAGTCTGTCTACATTATCAGTGGAGAGCCGCGTGCGCTTATCTGTCAGCACACCACCAGCAGCGCTGAACACACGTTCAGACAGAACGCTGGCTGCGGGGCATGACAAGATCTCCAAGGCGTAAGTGGCTAGCTCCGGCCATTTATCCAGATTGGAAGCCCAAAAAGAGCAAGGGTCCAGTGACACAGTCGTGGCTTCAATGTTTACTTGGAGATACTCCTGTACCATCGTCTCTAGGCGTTGACTATGTGTCAGACTTCTTGTCTCCTGTGGCCTTGCAAAGGATGGGCTAAAAAAGTGGTGAAATGATTCCGCAAAATTGATGTTACCAGCAGATACTGTGGTTCTGTTACGGTTTGAGTGCTGAACACTTGACGGTCCCACGGTTGGCAAGTTGGAACTGTGAGATTCACTACGTGCACCACTGGTATTTTGTGGAAAAGCACATGTAAGATTCTGCAACAGTCTCTGCTGATACTCCTGCATGCGTGCATCCCTTTCTATGGCAGGAATAATTTCTGCAAATTTACTTTTGTACCGGGGATCTAACAGTGTGGCAACCCAGTAGTCAGGATTATTTCTAATTCTCACAATTCGAGGGTCATGTTGCAGGTAGTGCAGCAAGAAGGCACTCATGTGTGTTGCGCATCCAGGAGCACCAAGTCCCTGTTGTGTTGGTGGCGAGGTAACAATCATGCTTCCTTCCTCTGTCCTCTCCCCCCAACCTCGCACAACAGAAATGTGATCAAGGTCTCCCTCATCTGATGAGTCTTCCATCAGTTCGTCCTCCACTTCTTCCTGGGCTCCTGCACCTTCCTCACTAGTTTGGCTGCTACCATGCGCCCTGGTAAAACCATCTCCCCCACCCTCACATGCCTGCCGCCTTGGTGCTGCCGACCGTCTGGACCTTGCAGATGTTAGCCCTTCCGCATACAACTCCTCCTCCTCTACTTCCTCCACCTCCTCTTGTGCCACCACCTGACTCCGAATTCTGTTTAACATGTGCTCCAGCATGTAAATCACCGGAATAGTCATGCTGATAATGGCATCGTCAGCACTAAACATCTTCGTCGCCATTTCAAAACTGTGCAGAAGGGTGCATAGGTCCCTGATCTGAGACCACTCCTCCAGCGTGATTTGCCCCACCTCTGAATCTCGTTGGCCCAGGCTATACGTCAGAACGTATTGCACCAGGGCTTGTCGGTGCTGCCACAGTCGCTGCAACATGTGCAGAGTTGAATTCCACCGGGTAGGCACATCACATTTTAGCCGGTGAAGTGGAAGGCCCAACGACTTCTGTAGAGATGTAAGTCGCTGAGCTGCGGGATGCGAACGGCGGAAGTGAGCACACAGCGACCGTGCCCTCTGCAGAAGGCCATCTAGTCTGGGATAGTGGGCTAAAAATTGCTGGACAACCAGGTTCAACACGTGAGCCATACAAGGCACGTGTGTGACATTGCCCCGGCGAAGGGCCGCACCCAGGTTTGCAGCATTGTCGCACACGGCCTTCCCTGGTTTCAGGTCCAGTGGAGACAACCATTCATGAAATTGGTTCTCCAGAGCTGACCACAACTCCTCAGCTGTGTGACTCACATTTCCCAGACATTTCAATGTAAAAACCACCTGATGACGTTGAGCCCTACTGCCAGCATAGTAAGGAGGTGTGCAGGATCCCTTCTGCGCAGTTAGAAAGCTTGTGGCATGACCAGACAGGCTTTGGGTGCAGGTGGAAGACCGAGAGGAGGTTGAGGAGGCAGAAGCAGTGGAGGAACTTTGACATAAAGAGGATTGACGCACAACTCGTGGGGACGGCAAGACTTGGACAGCAGCCCCTTGTCCTGCTGTCACCATAGTTACCCAGTGCCCAGTCAGCGACATGTAACGCCCCTGTCCATGCCTACTCGTCCAAGTGTCTGTGGTGAAATGCACCCTGTCACACACAGAGTTTCTCAAAGAAGCGGTGATGTTGTGTGCGACATGCTGGTGGAGCGCAGGCACACCTTTCTTTGAGAAGTAGTGCCGACTGGGCATCTGGTACTGGGGCACTGCGACGGACATAAGGTCTCGAAAATCCTCTGTGTCCACCAGGCGGAAAGGCAGCATTTCTGTAGCCAAGAGCTTGCAGATGGTGAAATTCAACCTCTTAGCTTTCTCATGGCTAGGAGGAAATGGTCTTTTACTTGTCCACATCTGAGGGACCGAGGGCTGGCTATTGTGCTTAGACGGGGTTGATAAGGGTGTCCCCGGCAAACTGCCGGTCTGTGAGGAAGATGCAGGCGGACATGTTAGGTTGCCTTGATCCAAAGGTGGTGCTATCGATGTCGGACAGCGCTCAACACCAGCTGGTGTTACCACCTCCAAAGAAAATGATGACCTGCCAATCACGCTGGCTGTTGCGGGTAAAGAGGTGGCAGGTCTGCGCCCCAAAACAGGTGTGACTGCTGTCCCCCCAGTCACAGAGGATGAAGAGGCCGCGGATGCACAAGATATGGCAGACGGTGATTGGCCCGGCCGGCTAGGCCGCATTGTAGCACACTGAGCTTCCCACTGCAACTTATGCTTCATGTCCATGTGCCGGTTCATGCATGAAGTACTCAAACTATGTATTTTTTGGCCTCTACTTAGCTTTTGCTGACAAATGTTACAGATAACACGAGTTGGGTCATCTTTATCGATCTGAAAAAATGCCCAGGCTATGCAAGGCTTAGCACCCATGCGACCTGAAGAGCCACCACGACTTGTGGTGAGAGGCAGAGTTGTGTTTGAGGATGCAGTTGTTGACGTGCTTCCAGTACTACGTCTCTGTCCAGGAAGGCGCAACCTGACCTCGTCGTCACTAGCATCTTCCTCCACCTCCTCTGCTGACCTCATCTCTTGGCTGACTGTGGGTTGACAGTAAGTGGGATCTCCGACCTCATCATCATCACCCTGTGCGTTATCACACCCGTCGTCCTCAGAGCCAACCTGTTCCTGCCCTGACAAAAAACTAAAGTTGTCGCTCCAATCAGGTATTTGAGTCTTATCATCGTCTTCCTCATTGTCTCCACCAACAGGAGTTACAGTTTGTGAATGAGGGTCTACATTATGGTCAGAACCTTCTGCGTCTGGTCCTGGATCCGACTCATAAAGATTCTGGGCATCAGTGCAGATCATTTCCTCGTCTGGATTCACAGAAGCGCTGGAGTCGACCTCTGATTCCCAGGCTATAGTATGAGTAAACAGCTCTGCAGACTCAACCATCTGTTCTACCTCACACTCAGACGGGCAGCTGGAGATTTGGGAGCTGTGAGGAAGCAAGTGCGATTTGGGTGACACCTTTGAGGACTGGAGTATTTGTGATGTTGAAGTTGATGTGGAGGAGAGCCCACTTAAAGGAGCACTTGATATCCGTTGAAGCACCTGCTGTTTTTGTGCCTCATCTGGAATTTGTAGCGATTGGCGTGGCCGTAAGAAAGGGATCTTATCACATTGTCCGCTAAAAGAAGTAGACATTTTAGTTTGGCTGGAAGATGGTCTTTCTTCTGCACCTACCCCACGGACACAACCTTTTTTCCCCTTCCCAACACGCCTATTCCCCTTTCCACCAGCAGCAGGCCTTTTTCCACTCATTTTGGTGGTTAACTAATTCACAACTCTGGAGTTGTTTGCACAAAAAAACAATGGATGGTAACCGAGCAGAGCTGAGTGGCCAAACTGTGGTATTAGGCCAAAACTATTGGCTGGGTTAGATGCAGAAAAAAATTATTTTTAATTTGCAACCTGATGGAGGTCAGTATAGATGGACTAATAGACCAAGTCCCACACACCGCTAGAAGCCCAAATATTTTTTCAGAGCTAGATGCAGAAAAAAATTATTTTTAATTTGCAACCTGATGGAGGTCAGTATAGATGGACTAATAGACCAAGTACCACACACCGCTAGAAGCCCAAATATTTTTTCAGAGCTAGATGCAGAAAAAAATTATTTTTAATTTGCAACCTGATGTAGGTCAGTATAGATGGACTAATAGACCAAGTCCCACACACTGCTAGAAGCCCAAATATTTTTTCAGAGCTAGATGCAGAAAAAAATTATTTTTAATTTGCAACCTGATGGAGGTCAGTATAGATGGACTAATAGACCAAGTCCCACACACCGCTAGAAGCCCAAATTTTTTTTCAGAGCTAGATGCAGAAAAAAATTATTTTTAATTTGCAACCTGATGTAGGTCAGTATAGATGGACTAATAGACCAAGTCCCACACACTGCTAGAAGCCCAAATATTTTTTCAGAGCTAGATGCAGAAAAAAATTATTTTTAATTTGCAACCTGATGGAGGTCAGTATAGATGGACTAATAGACCAAGTCCCACACACCGCTAGAAGCCCAAATATTTTTTCAGAGCTAGATGCAGAAAAAAATTATTTTTAATTTGCAACCTGATGGAGGTCAGTATAGATCGACTAATAGACCAAGTCCCACACACTGCTAGAAGCCCAAATATTTTTTCAGAGCTAGATGCAGAAAAAAATTATTTTTAATTTGCAACCTGATGGAGGTCAGTATAGATGGACTAATAGACCAAGTCCCACACACTGCTAGAAGCCCAAATATTTTTTCAGAGCTAGATGCAGAAAAAAATTATTTTTAATTTGCAACCTGATGGAGGTCAGTATAGATGGACTAATAGACCAAGTCCCACACACCGCTAGAAGCCCAAATATTTTTTCAGAGCTAGATGCAGAAAAAAATTATTTTTAATTTGCAACCTGATGGAGGTCAGTATAGATGGACTAATAGACCAAGTCCCACACACCGCTAGAAGACCAAATATTTTTTCAGAGCTAGATGCAGAAAAAAATTATTTTTAATTTGCAACCTGATGTAGGTCAGTATAGATGGACTAATAGACCAAGTCCCACACACTGCTAGAAGCCCAAATATTTTTTCAGAGGTAGATGCAGAAAAAAATTATTTTTAATTTGCAACCTGATGGAGGTCAGTATAGATGGACTAATAGACCAAGTCCCACACACCTCTAGAAGCCCAAATATTTTTTCAGAGCTAGATGCAGAAAAAAATTATATTCAGTTTGCAACCTGATGGAGGTCAGTATAGATGGACTAATAGAATGATGCTATGCCCAAAAGATTTTACTTCACTAGGTGCAGTAAAAAAATTGGTATTCTATACACAGGTGTTATATCTTGCAACACAGATAGGCTACTCCACTGACTAACACACTCTGCAATAGGCCAAAAAGGATTAGCTTTGCTAGATTCAGCCAAATGCTGTGAAAAAAACTTGCACAGCACTGGCACAGACCTGCCTGGCAAAAACTGATAGGAACTCATGTAACCTAGTCCTGAAAAGGACTCCAATTACAATTAGTCTTTACTCCCACAACCTATCTATTTAAGAGCACAGACCTCCCTGATAAAAGTCGTAGGAAATGCTGTAACCTAGTCCTTAAAAGGACTGCAATCACAACTATTCCCTACTCCCAAGCTATCTGTATATTTGTGCGAAAATTGGCTTGAAATTAACAAGGTATAGCACACACAGCAACAGCGGTGCCGTCTAACACGCAGCTGCAGCAGTGAGAAAATGGTGGCGACGGGGAAAATGGCTTGGTCTTTTAGGGCAAGGACATGTGACATACACTGCCAATCACACATGCCCTTGCTTGTGTGAAAAAAAGCACTTCGCTCCGTGTGTGCGCTGCTGATAGGCTGACAGATTGCACCTCCCCACTGCAAATGCGGGAAAGAGAAAAAAAAATGGAGATCTTCATTATTCCTGCAGAGATCCATCCCCTGCCCCTCCCCCCGCCCCGCTGTACACTCAAACTGCGTATTAACATTAATTTTCATCATTACTGAGAAAAAATCCAGTTATGATTTTGGTGCACGAACAGTTATCGAACATAACCTCGAACAGCCGAATTTTTCTCAAATTGTTCGTGTTCGCCGACCGGCTCGAACACCGCCCAAAACAGCTCGAATTTGAGATTGGCGAACAGTTCGAGTAGAACAACACTCATCTCTAGTCGTTGGGCCTGCCACTTCACCGGCTAAAATGCGATGTGCCTACCCGGTGGAATTCAACTCTGCACATGTTGCAGCGACTGTGGCAGCACCAACAAGCCCTGGTGCAATACGTTCTGACGTATAGCCTGGGCCAACGAGATCCAGACGTGGGGCAAATCACGCTGGAGGAGTGCTCTCAGATCAGGGACCTATGCACCCTTCTGCACAGTTTTGAAATGGCGACGAAGATGTTTTGTGCTGACGATGCCATTATCAGCATGACTATTCCGGTGATTTACATGCTGGAGCACATGTTAAACAGAATTCGGAGTCAGGTGGTGGCACAAGAGGAGGTGGAGGAAGTAGAGGAGGAGGAGTTGTATGCGGAAGGGCTAACATCTGCAAGGTCCAGACGGTCGGCAGCACCAAGGTGGCAGGCATGTGAGGGTGGGGGAGATGGTTTTACCAGGGCGCATGGTAGCAGCCAAACTAGTGAGGAAGGTGCAGGAGCCCAGGAAGAAGTGGAGGACGAACTGATGGAAGACTCATCAGATGAGGGAGACCTTGATCACATTTCTGTTGTGCGAGGTTGGGGGGAGAGGACAGAGGAAGGAAGCATGATTGTTACCTCGCCACCAACACAACAGGGACTTGGTGCTCCTGGATGCGCAACACACATGAGTGCCTTCTTGCTGCACTACCTGCAACATGACCCTCGAATTGGGAGAATTAGAAATAATCCTGACTACTGGGTTTCCACACTGTTAGATCCCCGGTACAAAAGTAAATTTGCAGAAATTATTCCTGCCATAGAAAGGGATGCACGCATGCAGGAGTATCAGCAGAGACTGTTGCAGAATCTTACATGTGCTTTTCCACAAAACACCAGTGGTGCACGTAGTGAATCTCACAGTTCCAACTTGCCAACCGTGGGACCGTCAAGTGTTCAGCACTCAAACCATAACAGAACCAAAGTATCTGCTGGTAACATCAATTTTGCGCAATCATTTCACCACTTTTTTAGCCCATCCTTTGCAAGGCCACAGGAGACAAGAAGTCTGACACATAGTCAACGCCTAGAGACGATGGTACAGGAGTATCTCCAAGTAAACATTGAAGCCATGACTGTCACTGGACCCTTGCTCTTTTTGGGCTTCCAATCTGGATAAATGGCCGGAGCTAGCCACTTACGCCTTGGAGATCTTGTCATGCCCCGCAGCCAGCGTTCTGTCTGAACGTGTGTTCAGCGCTGCTGGTGGTGTGCTGACAGATAAGCGCACGCGGCTCTCCACTGATAATGTAGACAGACTCACGTTCATAAAGATGAACAAATCATGGATCCGAAACGACTTTTCTACCCCTGTGTCATCCTGGGGAGAGTAAAAGATGGATGATTGGTTAAAATCACCCTACCAACAGTTTTAAGCTTTCAAATTACTAATCATGTTTATCTGTATCTTGGCTGGAAAATAATTTGGGCTTTGTAGCAGTGTGCAGCACTGATTCTATTAGGCCATCTATAATAAGCTCCACCAGATTTAAAATTACTAATCATGTTTATCTGTATCTTGGCTGGAAAATAATTTGGGCTTTGTAGCAGTGTGCAGCACTGATCCTATTAGGCCATCTATACTAAGCTCCACCAGATTTAAAATTAATAATAATTTTTAGCTGCATCTAGCCCGGAAAATTATTTTGGGGCTCCGAGATGCGCAAGACACATAAGTGCCTTCTTGCTGCACTACCTTCAACATCACCCTCATATTGTCAGAATTCGAAGTAATCATGACTACTGGGTTGCCACACTCTTAGATCTGCCAAACTTTTCGATCAACCTTTTCATTTTAATAAAGACCAAAAAAATGGTCATTTTTGAAATTATAAGCATTAGCAGGTTATTAGAAACTGAAATCAAACAGTTTTCAACTCAAAACTTTATTTTAGGTGATGTTACATTTTCACATAGGACCCCTTGTTCGAAAGGAGCTTCTGAACTCTCTCGTCCATTGAATTTGTCAGGTTTTGGATGGTTTCTGCTTCAATTGTTTTGCATGAGGACAGAATACCCTCCCAGAGCTGTTGCTTAGATGTGAACTGCCTCCCTCCATCATAGACACTCCTTTTGATGATGCTCCAGAGGTTCTGAATGGGGTAGAGGTCAGGGGAGCATGGGGGTCACACCATAAGTTTGTCCCCTTTTATGCCCATATCAGCCAGAGATGCAGATGTTTTATGTGCAGCATGAGATGGTGAATTATCATGCAAAAAAATGATCTTGCTGTGAAATACACGGTTCTTCTTCTTGAACCATGGCAGGAAGTGCTGTTTGAGAAAATCCACATACATTATGGAGTTCATCTTTAGCACCTTCAGGGATCCTAAAGGGGCCGACAATCTCTCTCCCCATGATTCCAGCCCAAAACATTACTCCACCTCCTCCTTGTTGGTGCTGTAGCTGTGTTTGCCTGGGGTGTCCATCAACCAGCCATCCTCCACTCCATCCATCTGGACCATCGAGCGCTGCACGGCACTCATCCGTGAACAAAACAGTTTTGAAATCAGTCTTCATGTAATGTTTGGCCCACTGGAGCCGTTTCTGCTTGTGTGAAGTGGATAGAGGAGGTCGACAGGATGGCGTATGCACAGCTGCAAACCTCTGAAGGACCCTGCATCTTGTTGTTCGGGGGACGTTGGAGGCACCAGCAGCTTCAAAAACTTGTCTGCTGCTATGACAAGGCTTTTTTGCCGCTGCTCTTTTAACCTGACGTAATTGCCTGTAGGAAAGAGTCCTCAATTTGCCCTTATCAGCATGCACACGTGTGTACTGTGAATCAGCTACATACTTCTTGATTGCCAAGACACTTCATCCTGATCATCGCACAATGTTGATTGTAGTCATGCCTTGACCTAAACACTCCACAATTTGTTGCTTCTCAGCAGCCGACACATCCTTTTTCTTTCCCATTTTGGCAGAAAATGTAGGCTGCTTAATAATGTGAGACAGCCTTCTTAAGTAGTCTTGCCTTTCATTGGACACACCTGCCAAACTAATTAGCACAGGTGTCTGCAATTGCTTACAGTGATATAAAGAGCCCTGACACACATCACCATCAATGAGTTTAACTGACAAACAAACAAATTCTTCCCTTATCACTCCTAAACACTTTTTGCATAATAATTTGGAACACAGTGTACATGTGCTTTTCCACAAAACACCAGTGGTTCACGTAGTGAATCTTACAGTTCTAACTTGCCAACCGTGGTCTGTATGGAGTTGTTCAATAAAGGGCCCAAAATTAAGATAACATAGATGGGAGAGGTCTCTATGAATAGGAATTCCTAAGTATTTGACACCCTGTGAGGGCCAGGCAAAGGGAAAGTTGGACTGGATGGAATCCTATATGGATTTGGGGAGGGAGACATCGAGGGCCTCAGACTTCGCTGCATTGATTTTAAAATTTGACCATGTAACAAAGTGATCTATTTCAGCCATAACAGCATGGATGGATATATGTGATTGAGTGATATATACTAGGACATCATCAGCAAATAGAGAGCACTTGTACTCGGTGCCTCCCACCTCAATCCACCTAATATTGGGGTTATGGCGAATTGATGAGAGCAGGTGCTCCGTCACTAGGATGTATAAGAGAGGGGACAGAGAACATCCCTGCCTTGTCCCATTGGTGATTGTGAAAGGTGATGAAAATGTTCTGACGCGCCCCCTGGGCCTTGGACACCCGGAGCCGGACCCTTTTTGGTGGATGCTGGTGGTTGTAGTCTCCGTGGCGGCGACCCGGTTCCGTGGCTCAGGGCGGTCAAACCAGTGGCGGAACTATTTATGTGGTTTTGATGTTTATATGTCCGACTACGCCACCCGTGGATTGCAGTCAGAGTGAACCGCTGTTCCAGGGCAGACCGCTGAGGCTGGTGTTGTGGGTGCAGCAGAGCGTAGCATAACCCCCCACGGGAGGAGTATAGCCTCAGGGCAGTGTATGCGGAGGATGGGGGTGATGGTGCAGGGCAGCAGCAGTAACGACACGGCGTCAGTGATGCAGTCCAGGGCCTTTACTCACAGTTCTTATTATCCAGACCACGTCTGCAGGTAACGGCTGCCCACGTCGTACTGTGCTCACCAGGTGAGGGTCTCAGACAACTCCCAGATAACTTTGGAGCGCTTCACAGGACCCCCTTTGTGTGTCCTTTGTCTGGCCTTTCTTACCAACCCTTCTGTCCGGCTGCATCGGGCCTCCTCTTGGTAAATTTGGCGCCAGTTTCCCTGACCCTATGTGGTGCCTTCCTAGCGGGTGTAGCGAGGGCCTGTGCCACATAAAATGTCACAGCCTCCGGTTTCTAGCTGACGGTCGTTTCCTGCCTCCACTAGTTTCGGGGACCGGTCTCTCCCTTTGGCCTGACCCCTCCACGCAGGTGGATTCGGGCGTGCGGTGGCGACTCGCCCGTCCGCACCCCTGGGATCCCTTCATTCCTCGTTCCTGGAGCCTTCTCCGCTCCTCTTCCTTCCTTCTCCCTCTTCCAGGCCTGGGCCTCTGTTACTAGGCCCGCCTCCGGAGCAGAGCTCATGCAGAGCCTCTGCTCCCTGCCACTTCTGCTCAGACTTCTCTGCACTGAACTAAGATGGTGCCCACCTTTTATACTCCCTTCTCAATGCACCCAGGAACTGCTTCCTCCCTGCTCCTGCACTACAGGGTTCCCCTTCCTCAGTGTTCCCTCCCCCCACTCCAGCCAGGGACAGGGACTGTCGTGCCCATCTCAGGGGCATATTGGTCGCCCTGCCCCACGGCAATGTGGTGTAATGCATGCAGGTGTCGGGTCCTGATCCACACTCCCTCCTTACCTGAGAGTGAGATATCACACCTCTGGGTGAGGTGCAATACCTCTGTAGCAAATGAGCCCTCAGGGTAATACAGTTCCATTTATCTTCAGCCTAGGTGACGTATTGCGATACAGGGCCGTGATTTTGGCTATAAAAGGGTCCCCTAGACCCTACTCCAAGCTTTTTAAGAGAATCATATATGGCGTGCCAGGAGACTCTATGGAATGCTTTCTCAGCATCCAACGAGAGTATCTAATTACAAACTTTTAACTGCATCTAGCCCAGGAAATACTTTGTGCCTAGTAGCAGTGTCTGCTAGTCAGCGGATTATCCCGGCTGTTAAGCAAGCTACACCACCTGTAGTTTTAACACTTAATTTTTTCAAAGGAAATGCTTCGGGACCACGGGATACTCAGTAAAGAGCATCAGGAGGCACCCCAAGGCATAGGGGCTGGGACTGGCAGTAGGATGCCTTGTGGTGGACAGCCGAGCTCGATCCTTATAAAAGCTTTTTAACTGCAGCAGCTTTAGTGGACGCTACTGGAACTGGAATTACGTGGCTGCTGGCATGAGACTTGCCCTCCAATAGATCCTTGTAAATGGATTTAAAGTGTATTCATTCAAATTAGAGAGACAATTTAAATTAAAAAGCTTAGAGCTGCCTCCACCACAGGGGGGCTCGCTCGACCCACCAGCGGACAGGCACCAGTATTGGGAGAGGGGGGCTGGCCGTCAGGGTTCACCGCGGCTCTGGCACAAACCCGGCGACACGGAGGTGGCACGGGCAGGAGCGGACTGAACGTGTCGGCTTCTCACTTTTTGGATTTTAGAAGGGCATGACATGCCTATATCTGTGTCTCCCTCTCCTTTTACTCCTCCACCTCTTTTCTTTTCGCATGACTATATGTACTTGTCACTTTTCCATGTGTTAGTTGTGTCTTCAGAGCAGTTTGTCAGCTTTTGGACACCTTTGAAGGTGTTTTCTATGTGTTTCTATGTGTTTTTGTTTGCCTGCCATTGGTTTTAACGGTGTTCGAAGGTGTTCGACGAACAGTTCGACGAACAGTTCGGCGAACACACGGGTGTTCGATGAACCGAACCGAACTCGAACACTACGGGGGTGGCTCAACACTACTATCAATGGAAAAAGGGTAATAAAAAGTAGATTAGAACCGTGGAAGAGGAATACCACAATTCTATTTCTCTGGCCTACACCCGACTCTTTTAAACAATCAGAACAATCAGGGACAAACGATTACTGTTTTTCCTTACGGAAAACATAACAAAACCTGAATAATAGAGATTTTTTACCGTGGAACAGCAAAATCACAGTTATTGTTTACTGGGGTATACCACACTTGTTAAAATATATAGATTTGCGGCTGAACAGTGAGCAACACACTCAAACTGTTTTTTTTTTAGATAGCAAAGGCCCAAAACTGGATACTACAGAGATTTTACCTGTAGAACTGCAAAACCACACTGGGATTTGTCAGGCGTACACCAGACTATTTTCAACAGATATATTTTTGTGTCAGAACACTCAGGAGACACTACTGTTTTTTTTACTGCAAAAAATGCGAAAAGCAGGATAATAGAGATTTTTTACCGTGGAACAGCAAAACCACAGTTTTATTTTACTGGTGTATATACCAGACTTTTTTAAAAATATAGATTTGCGGCTGAACAGTGAGCGACACACTCAAACTGGTTTTTTTTAGATACCAAAGGCCCAAAACTGGATACTACAGAGATTTTACCTGTGGAACTGCAAAACCACACTTCTGTATCTGTGGCCTATACCAAACTCTTTTCAACAGATATATTTTTGTGCCTGAAAAATCAGAGACACACTTTTTTTTTTTTGGGGGGGGGGAACACCAATAGGTTAATAAGACGGGTATTTGTACAGTGTGAAGGAGGGAAAAAAAAAGAGGATTTAGATGAAAAAAAAGAATTTTTACTGGCCCCCGAGACCTGCAGCTAAGACCAGCATACAGGACTGTAATGCAGCGTTTGCTGATATAACCACTGCGTCTCCTATACAGCCTACCTGCCTGCCTGATATCTGGGATGGATATTAGTCCTGAGAAGGACTGTTTGTTCTGGCAGCCTTTACAGACCCTACACTAAACTATTTCGCAGGAAAAATTCCTCCCTAGCTCAGCAGCGTTGTCCCTACACTGTCTGATCCGGAGCGTCTGTGTCCAAGATGGCTGCGCCCGGTTTTAAATACTCGAGGTGACGCTCTGCGGCAAACCAATCACTGTAATGCCCACAAACAACATGGCTGCGGCATTACAGTGACTGGCTGGCAATCCATGCATGTTCATTGGCTCTGTTAAGAGCGCCAAACATGCAGGGCGGAGACCCGAGCTCCCACCCGAGTAACCTGGAAATGCTCGGTGCTCGCCGAACATCCCGAGTAGCGTGATGCTCGGGCGAGTACCGAGCAGTGTCGAGCATGCTAGCTCAACACTAGTGGCCAGAGCTTAGCCAGTATGCATTGGAGGTGCTGGCTTGCCCTGCTGCTAGTGTATTATCGGAACGCGTCTTTAGTGCCGCAAGTGGTGTACTAATAGACCGTCGCATGCGCCTATCCTCGGATAACGTTGACCGGCTTACTTTTCTGAAAATGAACAAGGCCTGGATCTCGCATGAATTTGCCAGTCCTCTTCCAGAATAAATAATAGGTTGGCAACAGTATCCGGTCTCCTGTTGTGTTTATGTTTCTACCACCTGAACTGTAATCCCTGGGCTCCAACGCCACCAGTTGCTGCTCAGAAGTGCCATCTGCACAGTCAACACTTGCTCCATTGTTATTGGGGTTCAGTAATGTCAGCTGATCCCCTGCTGTGTGTCCGTCAATTTCTCCTGCTCTGTCCACATTGACACTACTACTGATTTTAAACTTGCTACAATTAGGCCTCTGGCTCTTCTCTGTTTTCAGTATTTACCCTGGCCTCCAACACCGCCTGTTGCTGCTCAGAAGTGCGGTCTGCACAGTCAACATTTATTCCAGTGTTATTGGGGTTCAGTAACGTCAGCTGATCCCCTGCTGTGTGTCCGGCAATTTCTCCTGCTCTGTCCACATTGACAATACTACTGATTTTAAACTTGCTCCAATTAGGCCTCTGGCTCCTCTCTGTTTTCAGTATTTACCCTGGGCTCCAACACCGCCAGTTGCTGCTCAGAAGTGCCGTCTGCACAGTCAACACTTGCTCTAGTGTTATTGGGGTTCAGTAACGTCAGCTGATCCCCTGCTGTGTGTCCGGCAATTTCTCCTGCTCTGTCCACATTGACACTGCTACTGATTTTAAACTTGCTCCAATTAGGCCTCTGGCTCCTCTCTGTTTTCAGTAATTACCCTGTGCTCCAACACCGTCAGTTGCTACTCAGAAGTGCCGTCTGCACAGTCAACACTTGCTCCAGTGTTATTGGGGTTCAGTAACGTCAGCTGATCGCCTGCTGTGTGTCCGGCAATTTCTCCTGCTCTGTCCACATTGACACTACAACTGATTTTAAACTTGCTCCAATTAGGCCTCTGGCTCCACTCTGTTTTCACTTTTCAGTATTTACCCTGGGCTCCAACACCGCCAGTTGCTGCTCATAAGTACCGTCTGCACAGTCAACACTTGCTCCAGTGTTATTGGGGTTCAGTAACGTCAGCTGATCCCCTGCTGTGTGTCTGGCAATTTCTCCTGCTCTGTCCACATTGACACTACTACTGATTTTAAACTTGCTCCAATTAGGCCTCTGGCTCCTCTCTGTTTTCAGTATTTACTCTGGGCTCCAACACCGCCAGTTGCTGCTCAAAAGTGACGTCTGAACAGTCAACACTTGCTCCAGTGTTATTGGGGTTCAGTAACATCAGCTGATCCCCTGCTGTGTGTCCCGTAATTTCTCCTGCTTTGTTCTACTACTACTGATTTTAAACTTGCTCCAATTAGGCCTATGGCTCCACTCTGTTTTTAGTATTTACCCTGGGTTCCAGCACCGCCAGCTGGTGCCCAGCAGTGTCTTTGGCACGGGTACTCCCTCCTGCCCAGCCTGGTTTCAGCACGCCAGCTGTTTCCGGGTAGTGTCAATGTCACTTTGCCTCCAATACGTTGTCCTGTCGTGTTGCGGTCGGGTTCGCCGACTCTATGGTGCCTGCAGTTTAGGTGACTCCTATGTGGGCTGCGGGATCTGGCAATGAAGGCTGGTTCCATAGTGCCAATATTACAAGCACCCCCTGTAGGACTGTGGGTTTCGGTAACTCCGGCCAGCTCGCGGCCTTGCAACTTTTTTTTTCATGTGTACCTTCTGCTGCCTATCTGAGTTCCAGTACCATTAGCTGGTTCTTTGGAAGTCAATCTTGAATATGTCCCCCTGGGTTCCAGTAACATCAGCTGGTTCCAGGCAGTGCCTTTGGCTTAGGTGCCTCCTTCACGGTATCCGAGTTCCACCAACGTCTGGTGGTCCTTGGTAGTGCTTTCTGGCACAGGTACCTCCTGCTTAGTAACTGGGTTCCAGTACCATCACCTGGTCCTCGGTAGTTCCAATGGCTCTTGTACCTTCTGCTACCCATCCGGGTTCCAGCACTGTCAGCTGGTTTCCAGCAGTGTCTTTGGCACAGGTACTCCCTCCTGCCCAGCCTGGTTCCAGCACGCCAGCTGTTTCCAGGTAGTGTCAACGTCACTTTGCCTCCAATACGTTGTCCTGTCGTGTTGCGGTCGGGTTAGCTGACTCTATGGTGCCTGCAGTTTAGGTGACTCCTATGTGGGCTGCGGGATCTGGCAATGAAGGCTGGTTCCATAATGCCAATATTACAAGCACCCCCTGTAGGACTGTGGGTTTCGGTAACTCCGGCCGGCTCGCGACCTTGCAACTTTTTTTTTCATGTGTACCTTCTGCTGCCTATCTGAGTTCCAGTATCATTAGCTGGTTCTTTGGAAGTCAATCTTGAATATGTCCCCCTGGGTTCCAGTAACATCAGCTGGTTCCAGGCAGTGCCTTTGGCTTAGGTGCCTCCTTCACGGTATCCGAGTTCCACCAACGTCTGGTGGTCCTTGGTAGTGCTTTCTGGCACAGGTACCTCCTGCTTAGTAACCGGGTTCCAGTACCATCACCTGGTCCTCGGTAGTTCCAATGGCTCTTGTACCTTCTGCTACCCATCCGAGTTCCAGCACTGTCAGCTGGTTCCCAGCAGTGTCTTTGGCACAGGTACTCCCTCCTGCCCAGCCTGGTTCCAGCACGCCAGCTGTTTCCACGTAGTGTCAACGTCACTTTGCCTCCAATACGTTGTCCTGTCGTGTTGCGGTCGGGTTAGCCGACTCTATGGTGCCTGCAGTTTAGGTGACTCCTATGTGGGCTGCTGGATCTGGCAATGAAGGCTGGTTCCATAGTGCCAATAGGACAAGCACCCCCTGTAGGACTGTGGGTTTCGGTAACTGCGACCGGCTCGCGGTCTTGCAACTTTTTTTTTCATGTGTACCTTCTGCTGCCTATCTGAGTTCCAGTACCATTAGCTGGTTCTTTGGAAGTCAATCTTGAATATGTCCCCCTGGGTTCCAGTAACATCAGCTGGTTCCAGGCAGTGCCTTTGGCTTAGGTGCCTCCTTCTCGGTATCCGAGTTCCACCAACGTCTGGTGGTCCTTGGTAGTGCTTTCTGGCACAGGTACCTCCTGCCTAGTAACTGGGTTCCAGTACTATCAGCTGGTCCTCGGTAGTTCCATTGGCTCTTGTACCTTCTGCTACCCATCCGGGTTCCAGCACCGTCAGCTGGTTCTCGACAGTTCCTCAGCCTTCTTGTACCTTCTGCTACATTTCCAAGTTCAAGCTTTTTGAAATGGTTTTTAGTAATCACTCTGGATCTCCCTGACGACGACCCTGAAGACCACCCCGAAGAAGACGAGGACCCCGAAGACGACGACCCTGAAGACGACGACCCTGAAGACCACCCCAAAGAAGACGAGGACCCCGAAGACGACGACCCTGAAGACGATGACCCTGAAGACCACCCCAAAGAAGACGAGGACCCTGAAGATGACGACCCTGAAGACCACCCTGAAGAAGACGACGACCCCGAAGACGATGACCCTGAAGACAACGACCCTGAAGACCACCCCAAAGAACACCAAGAAGATGACCCTGAAGAAGAAGACCAAGAGGACAAAGAACAAGAAGACAACTGCCAAGATACAGAAGAACAAGAAGCTGCAGAACAAAAAGCAGAAGAACATTAAGCATAAGACTAAAAATCAGAGCAAACATATTATCTAAATTATAAGCAGAAGAAAACTAAGCAGTGTATGGGGGTGAGTCCGTTCCTCCTCGTGGTGCGCCTGGAAAATACCTGCTGCTGCAGGCCAAACTGAACGCGGACAAATCCTGTTGTAAATCTTTTGTGACAGGCAGAAAGGAAGGTGTAATCTTCAAACGTTTATAGATAACAACTACAGGAATGCCTGTCACAAATAAGAATATGATGAAGAAGAAGAATATGAAGAAGATGAAGAAGTAGAATATGAAGAAGAATAATAGTTGAGTAAGAAGAATATGAAGAATGTAAAAAAAAAGAATAATAGGAAGAAGGTGAAGAAGAAGAAGATGAATAAGGTGAAGAAGAAGTTGATGAAAAAGATGCTGCTGCTGAGGATGATGAAGGAGAAAGTGTGGGAGAAGTAAAAAAGAAGGTGAAGAGCATGGAAGTAGTGAAACATAAATATCTGACAAAATATAAAAAAGCTTAACATAGTCAATATCTTTGTAACTCCGAACGTCTTAAAAGAAATATTAATTCCTGCTATTCCATTTGATTGGGCTAAACCTCTATGCCTTTAATGTCTCCTCCACCTCCCCCAATACATTCTATATTATTCTTAGTTGTTTTCCTTCATGTAGAATTAACCTACAAGGAAAGAAAGGGTTTATTTTCATTCCGATATTTGTGTCCCATTGACTTGAATTGGTTTCCGGTATCGGAATCGGCGATATCCGATATTTTTTGGGTATCGGTCCGATCCAATCCGATCCGATATTTCCCGATATCGGAAGGTATCGCTCAACACTAGTTATAATATATCTCAAACCTGCATAAAGGTGGGATCTGTAACAACTAGTGATGAGCGAATATGTTCGAAATCCGATTTCCAAACTTAAGTTTGACACGAATGTGGCACATTCGGATTTGTGATCGGAAAGGCGAGCAAAATTTGTTAAATTTAGGAAAATCTGTAACGTTCGGCGAATTTCCGTGCTTACGTGATTGCGGGGCAACTACTGCGTTTTTTACAGTTTTGCTACCATAGTGCTTGTTTATGATAAGCGGGGAGACGTGGCAGATGAGTGGGGGGGTTTATACCTCAGAACAGGTCAGATCAGCGGTGCACTGTTTTTTTTTTCCTATAGGCGGTAACTTTAAGTCAGGAAAGCGCGGCTTTTCAATCATAGCACAAGAAGCATCCACAGTGTCCCAGATAATAGAGGTTTCTGCAATTGACTGCTGAAATCACATGACCTCTCCATATAAAAACCGGCCATGTTCCCTCAGCGCCATTTTATGCATGTCACTGCTGGAGACTGATGCTGCTCCTGCACCCAGCTTCTGTGTAATGAGAGATATTAGCTTGATAGATAGGCTCTTCTGTGTAAGTCAGATAGTATAGAGAAGTCCCGTGCTGTGTACCTGTTCAATCGACCTTGCAGCCCTATTTTTTTGTTTTTGTGCAATTACTGAGATTCTGAAAGAAAGAGCAGGGCCTGTGGCATAGAACAATTTTTGTGCACAGGTTGTACTGTTTGTGCTCCATGCAGACCTTCAATCTATTTTTGCACTTGCTAATGTGATAAAGCAAGCAAGCAAGCCCTTGTAGTCCACTTTTTGATTTTGTGGGGGTGAAATTCAGCTATTTGCAGAGCTTGTCAGTGCAGAGCTTCTGAGTACAGAGCACAAAAAAAATTTTTTCATTTGCAAATGTGATAGTGCAAGCTGTGTTAGCCCAGTTTGTCCTTTTTAATGTCAAATACAACTGTTTTCAGAGTAAAAAAATAATTTTTTCTGTTGCTAGCCACAGATTTTTTTGTGTCGCCAACGTGTTACACTCTGCTATAAGCCACCTAGTGCTTTTAATGGTGGTTCAGCTGTTCAGAGTAAAAAAATAGATTTTTTCTCTTGCTAGCCACAGTCCACCAAAGATTTTTTTGTGTGGCAAACGTCATACACTCTGCTATACATCAGCTACTATGTTAGTGGCGGTGAATTTCAGCTGTTTTCAGAGTAAAAAAATAGATTTTTTTCTTTTGCTAGCCACAGTCCACAAAAGATTTTTTGTGTCACTGACGTGTAACACTCTGCTATAAGCCACCTAGTGCTTTTAGTGGTGGTGAAATTCAGCTGTTTTCAGAGTAAAAAATAGATTTTTTTCTGTTGCAAGCCACAGTCCACCCAAAAAATTTTTGTGTGACAAATGTCATACACTTTGCTATATGTCAGCTACTACGTTAGTGGGGGTGAACTTCAGATGTTTTGAGAGTAAAAATAATTGTTTTTTCTGTTGCTGGTCAGAGTCCACAAAAGATTTTTTGGTGTCACAAACAAGATACACTTTGCTAAAAGCCACATACTATTTTAGTGGAGGTGAAATTCAGCAGTATGCAGAGCTTATGCAGAGTAAATAAATCTCTTTTTTACTGTGACTAATGTGATACAGCAGGTTAAATCTGAGTTTGAAATATCTCAGAGCATATATTTTATGTTATACATGCCTCATCCACAGTCAAAAAATACTTTCTTTGATTCCTAATGTTAAACAGCAGGGAATATCTCAGTTTGAATTCGTTTGGAGAATATCTCGTATGTTATACAGGCCTCATCCCAAAAAAAAAAAAATACTTTCTTCTGTTACTAATGTGATACAGTAGGGGACATCTCAGTTTGAAATTGTTCGTAGCATATCTACTATGTTATACAGGCCTCATCTACACTGCAAAAATACTTACTTCTGTTACTAACGTCATAGACTAGGGGACATCTCAGGGTGCCAAGAGAGGGTGGCTCACTGCGATCGAGGGGGGTTGGCGATGCCAGAAAAACTGTTAGTGAAGGTGTTAGTGAAGACGAGGAACAAATGGAATAGGAAGAGGTGATGGGCGAGCAACAGTCAGAGCATGAAAAGGATAATCATCCCTCTCTGTTCATGTTTGGCGGGAGGGGACAGAGGAAACAAGCATCAGAATTACCCAGCCACCAACACAGCATGGGCTTGAACCTCAGGAAAGAGGCCGACATATGAGTGCGTTCTTGCTGCACCATCTACAACATAATCCCCGTATAGTTATGTTTCAAAATAGTGTTGACGACTGGGTTGCCACTCTGCTAGATCCACGTTATAAGAGTACATTTTGCCAGATGCTTCCCACCATAGAAAGGGACCCTTGAATGCTGGAGTATCGAAACACGCTTTTACACAACCTTAAGATAGGTTTTCCCCAAGCCAGCAGTGAGGCACACAGAGTTCATCACAGCAATACACTTAAAACCTCCGGCACGTCAATTCATCAACACCAAAATATTAGCAGCAGCAGTAGTGTAAGTGGCAAAATCAATTTCTGTGAGTCCTTTAACTCATTTTTTAGACCAGCTCATGCACCTGCACAACAGAGTACAAGTCTGTCACGTCGTGACCGACTGGAGAGGATGGTGCACTCCTGATTGAGTCTCCATCTGCCGGATTGGCTGTAGTGGAAGAGGCTTTGGTTCCTAATTCTACATTTTCTACTCTAGTGAAATTAATGCCACTTTGCTGGTGTCTGCCACTAATTTTTGGAAATGTGGAGAATCCTAATTGGGTCTCCATCTATTGGGTTTGGCTGTAGTGGAAGAGATTTCTATCTCCATTAAACTAATTCCACTCTGGTGAAATTGATTCCACTTTGCTGGTGTCTGCCACTAATTTTTGGAAATGTGGGGGATCCTGATTGGGTCTCCATCTATTGGATTTCGCTGTAGTGGTAGAGGCTTCTGTCTCCATTAAACTGCTTCTACTCTGATGAAATTGATGCCACTTTGGTGGTGTTAGGCCTTAATTTAGGGAAATGTAAACACTTCTGATTGGGTCTCCATTCACTGGGTTGGCTTTAGGGGAAGACGCGTCATTCCTAATTCTACAATTTCTACTGTACTGAAATTGATGCCACTTTGCTGGTGTCTGCCACTAATTTTTGGAAATGTGGAGAATACTAATTGGATCTCCATCTATTGGGTTTGGCTGTAGTGGAACTGGTTTCTGTCTGCATTAAACTACTTCTACTCTGATGAAATTGATGCCACTTTGCTGGTGTCTGCCACTAATTTTTGGAAATGTGGGGGATCCTGATTGGGTCCCCATCTATTGGATTTCGCTGTAGTGGAAGAGGCTTCTGTCTCCATTAAGCTACTTCTACTCTGATGAAATTGATGCCACTTTGGTGGTGTTAGGCCTTAATTTAGGGAAATGTAAACACTTCTGATTGAGTCTCCATCTACTGGGTTGGCTTTAGGGTAAGACATGTCATTACTAATTCTACAATATCTACTGTAGTGAAATTGATGCCACTTTGCTGGTGTCTGCCACTAATTTTTTGGAAATGTGGAGAATCCTGATTGGGTCTCCATTTAATAGGTTTGGCTGTAGTGGAAGAGGTTTCTGTCTCCATTAAACTACTTCTACTCTAGTTAAATTGATGCAACTTTGGTGGTGTTAGGACCTAATTTAAAGAAATGTGAACACTCCTGGTTAGGTCTTTATTTCCTGAGTTGGTCATAGTGGAAGTGGTTTTGGTCTCCATTTATTTGTATAGATATACTGTGGTGAAATTAATTATTTGGTGCAGATACTGTTCTCCACAAAGGGGTACACAAACATGATTAACTCAAAATTGGTTTTCAATAAACAACCATTACCCGCCCCATCAAACGCATCTGATGCTTCTTCCTCCTCCTCTGTTACCGTGCCAAGTATTGTCATGCAGGTCTCCGACCACAGAACCTACTGTTGTATACTCGCTCCAGTCAGGCTGAGTGAGAGCCTGTCAGCTGTAACAGAAGCTGACATGCCTGCTGTGTTTGTTTCACTGAGCACACCACATGTTTCTCAATCCACCATAACATCTCCACCTCTCTCATGGTATAGCAGTTTGTCCATTTCACCGTACTCCGCCCTCTCTCAGCTCTGCAGCCAGCACTGCAGCCAGCCCTCGGTCCCGCAGTTATGGTCATGTAAAAGATTGTTTACTTCTACACATGACAAAGCTAAGTGGTTGAACTCCACCATCTCCAATCTTAGGCCCAAATTTTTTTAAATGTGAACAGTTCTGATTTTGTCTTCATCTGCTGGGTTGGCTGTAGTGGAAGTGGTGTCAATCCCCATTATACTACCTAAACTCTAGTGAAATTGATGCCACTTTGGTGGTATTAGGCCCTAATTTAGCTAAATGTAAACATGTGGGGAATCCTTATTGGGTCTCCGTCTATTGGGTATGGCTGTAGTGGAAGAGTTGTTGGTCACCATTATACTAGTTCTACTCTAGTGAAATTAATTCTTTGGTGCAGATATTTTTGTCACAGGGGTACACAAGATATAATCTAAATTGTTTTTCTAAGTACCGTGGTATATAAAGCAGGCTATATTTCATCTTTTAATTTTTGGTGCTGATATTGTTCTCCGTACAGGGGTTCACATTAGTAATGAGAGAGCACTTAATGTGCTCAACTTATTGGTTCAGTGGTTTCTCAAAACCTACCCAGATCTGTCAGAGCTGCTTGTAAAAGTACAATGCATGTGTGCCCTTTTCAGAAAGTCAGCTATACCTTCCGCCACCCTGGCAGTGCTTCAGCATATGCAGCTTCCAGCTCATGGACTGTTGTGTGATGTCACCACACATAGGAAATCAACTTTGCTGATGTTGGGAAGGATTTGTGTGCAGCAGATGGCGTTGTTGAGTACCAGCTTCAAAATGCCTATCGGCATTTAGGTCAGCCTCTGCACATAAGAACTGATGAGTGGGCATGGATGTCTGACATCTGTGCCGTCCTCCAAAATTTGAGGACTCCACCAAGATTGTGAACAGCGATAACGCCATGATTAGCATCACCATTCTGTTTTCTATTAGTTTAGTTCTCCATGTTCTGGTGTGTATTTGTTTCATTCTCCAATCTTAGCTGTTTAGTAGTTTAGTTCTCCAACCCCTGTTGTATATTAGTTTAGTTCTCCGTGTTCTGGTGTGTATCTATTTCTTACACCAACCCATCCTTGCCAACCCCCTGGGGGTTCACGTCTAGTGACGAGGGTTTGGATTTTTCTCGGACCCTACTTCGTCCGGGCCCGGATCAACTGAAAAAAATTTTGGGCATTGCTACACATGCATTCCCCATCTTGAGTCTGTGAAGCTTTGGATCAGACCTCTGATGCCCCAGAATAGAATGTGTGAACAACTCTGCAGACTTGGCCATCTGTGTTACCCCACAGTCCGTTGGCCTGTTGGAGAGTTGTGACGTGGGTGAAAACAAGAGTAATTGGGGTGCCACCTCTGAGGACTATACTGTGTGTGATGTTAAGGTGGAGGAAGAGGAGCAGTGGCCACATGATACAGCGCTTATCATTTACTTGAACACATATTCTTACTGCCCCTCATCTACAAGGCATACCGCTGTGCGACTGCCTAAGAAAGGAGTGGAGTCCAGTAAGAGAAGTTTTCAAAATGCTCACAATTGCTCACTGCAGCAAAGCAAACCTACTTCTCATCTCATATTATACGTGTCTCACAATCCTAAACAGCTATACTACTTTCAAGTCCCTAATGTGTTCACCAGCTCCCCTAACCTCTCCTCTACTCTCATCTCAGCTGAACACTTAGCCTCATTCTTCAAGCAGAAGATTGACAAAATACGGCAAAGCTTTTGCTTAAAGCCCAAACAACCCCTACTCATTACGACTCAACTCTCCTCCTCCAAACCCAGCTTCTCTGCCATCACGGAAGTTCATCTTTACTCTCCAAATCACATCTCACTATCTGTGAACTTGACCTAATACCATCCCACATCATTCCAAACCGTACCACAGTCTTCATCCTAAGCCTTACCCTCCTCTTCTACCTGTAACTAACAGCTGGCATCTTCCCCTCATGATTCAAACATACCTCGATCACACCCATCCTCCAAAAGCCCTCCTTTGACACATCCTATGTTTAGCTATCGCCCCATCTCACTTCTCCCCTATGGCTCCAAACTACTAGATCAACACATCTAATTTCAACTGTCCTCCCACCTCTCCTCCTACTCTCTCTTTGACTGCTTACAATCAGGCTTCCGACCTCACCATTCCAGTGAAACTGCCCTGACTAAAGTCATCAACGTCCTACTAACTGCCAAATCCAAGCCAGACTACTCTGTCTTCCTCCTCCTAGACCTGTCATCTGCCTTCGATACAGTAGACCATACCCTTTTACTACAGACTCTCATCTCTCAGCATCATAGACTTGGCCCTGTCTTGGATATTTTCATACCTAACTGACAGGACATTCAGTGTCTCCCACTCATACACCACCTCCTCATCTCACCCCATATGTCTTGGTGTCCCCTAAGGTTCAGTTGTAGGACCCAGGCTCTTCTCCATCTACACCTTCGGCCTGGGACAGCTCATGATCTCATGGCTTTCAGTATCACCTCTATGTTGATGACACACAGATCTACCTCTCTGGATCAAAATATCACCTCCTTACTAACCAGAATCTCACAATGTGTGTCCTGTATATCATCTTTCTTCTCTGCTAGATTTGTAAAAATTAACATGGATAAAACAGAATGCATCATCTTTCCATCATTTCATTCACCCCCCCAAACTGACCCATCTATCAAAGTGAATGGCTTCCCACTCTCCCAGTCCCGCAATCTTGACTCTGATCTGTCCTTCAAACGTCAGATCCAAGCACTTTCCACTTGCTGCTGACTCCAACTCCAAAGTTTCTGTGGGATTCATACATTCCTCAACGATGAATGTAGAAAAACACCAGTGCATGCCCTCATCATCTCCCACCTCGACTACTACAATCTCCTGGTCTGTGGCCTCTCTTCTACCACTCTCGAACCCGTCCAATCTATCCTAAACTGTGCTGGCTGATTAAGCCACATGTCACCCCGCTATTCCCAGGCTTCACCCATCTATCAATCCCTGCGCGGGCTCCCTGTTGCCCAGAGGCTCCAGTTGAATAGGCTAGCTTGGCATACCAAGCCATCGAAAACCTGTCTCCTTCATACATGTGTGACCAAGTCTCCCGGTACTAGTTACCTGCACGCAACTTCCCATCCTTCCAAGATTTCCTTCTCTATTTCCCTCTTATCTCTTCTTGTCACGATCGCATACAAGATTTGTCCCGTACATCTCTGCTACTGTGTAACTCTGTACTCCAACACATCAGACTCTCACCTACCATGCAAACATTGAACATTGAAAAGGAAGCTGGAGACCCACTTCTTGTGATAAATGTACAATCTGCAGTAAGCCTCGCTCCAGCATACCACTGCACAACTAGCTGTACCCTGACCTACTGTATCCTCACCTATCCCTTGTACCAGTTGATGAGTCATCGACGGTGACTCCTTTTTACATGTAAAGTGCAACGGAATAAATGTAGCTGTAATAGTAATAATAATCATAGTACTTGTACTCTAGGTCAATTGATGGCACTTTCCAGGTGTCTACCCCTAATTTGATGTGTTTTGGCAGCTTTTGGGCATGTTTTAAGGTGTTGTCACGCTGTCTCTGTATACTGGAGGTAGGAGGCCTAAGCTGACCCTAAGCTGGGGCCCTGACTAATCCCTCAACCTGGAGGTACTGTTAAAGGTACAGAGGTCCAGGCCGCCAGCGTAACCCCTACCTCCTGAAGATCCCTGCACCTCAGTAATCTAGTCCTGAGAAGGACCCCGATCACAACCAAAGGGAACAAGAAGTAATATGCCCAAACACAGTATTTAGACGAACGAGACAGTACAAGGGAAAAACCAAAACCACCTTGCATACAAACAACTACTCAACTACAACAGAGGGAAAACCAACGGGAAAGGAGATAAATGATAAAGCGAGGAAAGGGAAAAAACACTTCCAAGTACACTTATCTCAGCAACTCCAAACACCACGATCCGCTCTGTCAGTCTGAATGAAATGCTTTCACCGACACCTCCCAAACAGACCAGCAGGTATATGAAGGAGTCTCACTACAGAAGTATTGATTGCAGCTGGGCGAGGCTGGACCTCATCTAGCCCAGAGAGAGAGAGAGAGAATTAACTCCCTCACTGCCGAGAAACACAAAGCACCAACAAGTCAGATGCGAGAAGTCAGGCTGTGTACTCGTGACGATCTTCGTGGCAACACACCCGTGACAGTACCCCCCCTTCTACGAGGGGCCTCCGGACCCTCAGGGCCAGGTTTATCCGGGTGAGTCGTGTGGAAGGCCCGAACTAATCGGTCTGCGTTGATATCCGACGCAGGAACCCACATCCTCTCCTCAGGACCATACCCCTTCCAATGAACCAGGTACTGACGGGACCGGCGATTAAAGCGTGAATCAATGACCCTCGATACCTGGAACTCCAAGTTACCATTGACAACCACTGGAGGGGGAGGTAAAAGTGACGGTACCACCGGCGCCACATACCTCTTAAGCAACGATCTGTGGAACACGTTGTGAATTTTAAACGTAGGGGGGAGGTCAAGACGGAATGCCACCGGATTAATAATAGAACTGATTCTGTACGGCCCGATGAACCTGGGACCCAGTTTCCAGGAGGGAACCTTAAGTTTTATATTCCTGGTAGACAACCATACCCGATCGTTCACACTTAGGTCCGGACCAGACACTCTCCTCCTATCAGCCATACGTTTGTATCGGTTCCCCATAGTATTCAGATTCTTCAGCACCCCTCTCCATACTGAAGCGAGTGATGAGGAAAATCGTTCCTCCTCAGGAACCCCCGAAGAGCCCCCCCCACTGAAAGTACAAAACTGGGGGTGAAAACCATATGCCCCAAAAAACGGGGACTTACCAGTGGACTTGCTCCGCCTATTATTAAGAGCAAACTCTGCCAGAGGTAAGAAAGAAGCCCAGTCCTCCTGGTTCTCTGACACAAAACACCGGAGATATGTCTCCAAGCTCTGGTTCATACGTTCCGTCTGACCATTGGTCTGAGGATGAAAAGCCGATGAGAATGACAACTGCATCCCCCGCCGTGCACAAAACACCTTCCAGAACTTAGACACAAACTGAGACCCCCGATCAGACACCACCTCGGAGGGTACCCCGTGAAGCCTCACAATCTCCCCAATGAACACCTGCGCAAGAGTTTTAGCATTAGGGAGAGCCGGAAGAGCGATAAAATGTGCCATCTTGCTGAACCTGTCCACTACAACGAGTATGACCGTTTTACCCGAAGACGGAGGGAGGTCCGTAATAAAGTCCATAGACAGATGAGTCCAAGGACGCTCCGGGATCTTCAAAGGTAAGAGGGCCCCAGACGGACGGGTATGTGAGGTCTTAGAGCGCGCACAAACCCCACAGGACGAGACAAAAGTTACCACCTCCTTATGTAAATTAGGCCACCAAAACCGACGCGAGAGGAGATCCACAGTAACTTTACTCCCCGGGTGTCCAGCAAAAACTGAGTTATGGTGTGCCTCGATCACCTTTTGTCGCAACTGATCTGGAACTAACAATCTCCCTGGAGGTCCAACAGGGGCGTCCCCCTGAGCCTCCAATATCTCCTCCTCCAGCTCAGAGCATACTGCCGAAACCACCACCCCCTCCTGAAGAATAGGAATCGGGTCGTCCGTATTCCCGGCCACCGGGAAACTACGAGATAAGGCATCCGCCTTTACATTTTTTGACCCAGGACGATATGTAACGACAAAATTAAACCTGGTAAAAAACAATGACCACCTAGCTTGTCTGGGATTCAGACGTTTCGCGGACTCCAGATATAGCAGGTTCTTGTGATCGGTGATGACGGTGACCGGATGAACAGCCCCCTCCAGAAAATGGCGCCACTCCTCAAAAGCTAACTTAATGGCCAAGAGTTCCCTATTGCCGACATCGTAATTCCTCTCAGCGGACGACAATTTTTTAGAGAAAAAGGCGCACGGATGCCACTTACCAGGGGACGAACCCTGTGACAATACTGCTCCCACCCCTACCTCGGAAGCGTCTACCTCTACAATGAATGGCTGAGACGCATCAGGTTGAATGAGTATGGGCGCCGAGGCAAAACATTTTTTCAAAGAGGAGAATGCTTGACAAGCCTTGTCAGACCACCTAGAAAAATCCGTCCCCTTTTTAGTCATGTCAGTGAGAGGCTTAACCATGGACGAGAAATTACGAATGAACTTCCGGTAATAATTAGCAAACCCCAGGAAACGTTGTAGTGCCTTAAGATTCTCTGGCCGATCCCACTCAAGAACTGCCCGCACTTTCCCAGGGTCCATACGAAAACCGGACGCTGAAACCAGGAAGCCTAAAAACTGGAGTTCCTGTACGGCGAACACACACTTTTCCCACTTGGCATACAGTTTATTATCCCGCAAGATCTGTAACACCTGCCTAACGTGCTCCTGATGAGACACCAGATCCGGCGAGTAAATTAGGATATCATCCAGATATATGACAACAAACTGTCCCACCAAGCGACGAAAAATGTCATTAACAAAGTGTTGAAACACCGCCGGGGCATTAGTCAGACCGAATGGCATGACAAGGTTCTCATAATGCCCCTCCGGAGTGTTAAACGCCGTCTTCCACTCATCCCCCTCCTTCATCCTAATCAGATTGTACGCCCCCCTGAGATCCAACTTAGAAAACCATTTGGCGCCCACGATCTGATTAAAGAGATCGGGAATAAGTGGGAGCGGATACGGATCTCGGACCGTAATCCGATTAAGTTCACGGAAATCCAGGCAAGGGCGTAGGCCTCCATCTTTCTTCTTAACAAAGAAGAACCCCGCAGCCACCGGTGAAGATGAAGGTCTAATATGCCCCTTAGCCAGACTTTCTGAGATATAATCCTTCATGGCCTGCCTCTCAGGACCAGAAAGGTTATACAACCTAGCTTTAGGTAACTTGGCCTCAGGGAGCAGTTTTACAGAACAGTCATACACGCGATGAGGAGGTAGTTCCTGACACCCTTTCTCCGAGAATACATCCTCAAAGTCCGCCAGAAATGGAGGTAAGACCCAAGGAGTAACCGCACCAATGACCGTGTTCATGCAGTTTTTATTACAGAATTTACTCCATTGGCTTATCTCCCTGGTTTGCCAATTAATAACCGGGTTATGCTTAGCTAACCAAGGAAGGCCCAACACTATAGGAGTGGGAAGACCCTCCAACACGTAGCAAGACAACAGTTCTTTATGTATTGCCCCCACTTGAAGTTTTACGTCCTGCACAACTTGCAAAAAACTTCCCTGCCCGAGAGGCCTGGCATCGATCGAGAATATGGGGATGGGTTTAGCCAACTCACTCAACCGCATACCTTGAACTCGGGCAAACCGAGCATCAACCAGATTAGCCCCGGCCCCACTATCCAGAAGAACAGATATCCTCTCAGTTCTCGTACCCACCACCACCTCCGCCGGTACGAGAAACTGAGACGAACCTAGGGACGAAATACCTACTCCCAGATTGGCGTCCACCACACAACCTGGGATCAACAGTTTTCCGACGACTCTTCACTCTGCAAGGGACGGGATGGACACCCCCCAATAAAATGTCCCTTTCTCCCGCAGAAGAAACACCTTCCTGCCTTATGGCGCACCACCGGTCCCCTCCCCCGAAATGATGTCCCTCCTAATTGCATAGGCTCCTCTGGACTGACCAGGGGAACCACCATATGAGGGGACCTTGTAGGAGGTGGAGTCATCACAGGGGGTAGAGTTATCCCGCACCTCTCCCGAAGCCGTCTGTCCACGCGAATAGCGAGGGCCATAGCGGCTTCCAGAGACACGGGAGAGTCATACTGTGCCAACACATCCTGTAATTTGTCGGATAAACCATGACAAAACTGGCTCCTAAGAGCCGGGTCATTCCACTGGGTGTCCGTGGCACACCTACGGAACTCCGAACAGAATTCCTCTGCCGGACGATCTCCCTGCTGGATCCTACGTAACTTAGACTCAGCAAGGGAGATCCGATCTGGGTCATCATATACGAGTCTCAGGGCAGCGAAAAACCTATCCACTGACTGGAGAACCGGGGAACCCGGGGGAAGAGAGAACGCCCAAGATTGTGGGTCCCCTTGTAGGAGCGAGATGACAATTCCCACCCTTTGTTCTTCACTCCCTGATGACCGAGGCCGCAGCCGAAAGTACAATTTACATGCCTCCCGGAAAACAAAAAACTTGTCCCGCCCCCCAGTGAACCTATCAGGGAGAGCTACTTTAGGTTCTGGTCCGGCTTGCTCCTGAGGATGCCAAACCTTGGACCTAACGTCCGCCAGCTCCATGGACAAACTCTGCAATTGCCGAGCTAGACCGGCTACTGGATCCATAGTAGCTGGAGAAAAACTAAGTGGGTCGGTGAAAATGTCACGCTGTCTCTGTATACTGGAGGTAGGAGGCCTAAGCTGACCCTAAGCTGGGGCCCTGACTAATCCCTCAACCTGGAGGTACTGTTAAAGGTACAGAGGTCCAGGCCGCCAGCGTAACCCCTACCTCCTGAAGATCCCTGCACCTCAGTAATCTAGTCCTGAGAAGGACCCCAATCACAACCAAAGGGAACAAGAAGTAATATGCCCAAACACAGTATTTAGACGAACGAGACAGTACAAGGGAAAAACCAAAACCACCTTGCATACAAACAACTACTCAACTACAACAGAGGGAAAACCAACGGGAAAGGAGATAAATGATAAAGCGAGGAAAGGGAAAAAACACTTCCAAGTACACTTATCTCAGCAACTCCAAACACCACGATCCGCTCTGTCAGTCTGAATGAAATGCTTTCACCGACACCTCCCAAACAGACCAGCAGGTATATGAAGGAGTCTCACTACAGAAGTATTGATTGCAGCTGGGCGAGGCTGGACCTCATCTAGCCCAGAGAGAGAGAGAGAGAATTAACTCCCTCACTGCCGAGAAACACAAAGCACCAACAAGTCAGCTGCGAGAAGTCAGGCTGTGTACTCGTGACGATCTTCGTGGCAACACACCCGTGACAGGTGTTATGTATGCCTTTTTTTTTTCGTCCCCTCACTGAATCCTTTGGCGTTCGGTAACGTTCGATGAACATTTGACGAATAAATCGGCGAATATATGCAAATTCAGCAATCGTAATCCGAATCGAATATTGAAACATTCGCTCTTTCTAGTAGTAACAAACTGTGCAGACCAAAATGTCACAAATAACCAAATATCCCCTTAAAAGAATGTAGATGTAAGCAAAAAAAATGATCCATCAGAATCAATGTTATGGTCAAAGATGCAGCAGACCAAAAATAAGTATATGTACTTATCTTATCTTATCTTATATAGTAGTTGTCCAAGCCCATTGGATCGGGGGGATTTCTGTCATTTGCCAGTGTTTTCGCCATTTGAAACACTACAGACGTACTGGTGTGAAAGGGTAAGTAAGTCACATATAAAACTGTCCCTTTATCTAGAAAACAGCATATCGATCCACGAAGGATAAAATTTGAGTCAAATTTAATAAAATTCATTGGTCATAACAAATCGAACAGTCTGTGGTTCGATTTACAAGGATCTCAAAATAAAAATGTCCAATGCCATTTCAAACACTGCTGAAAACTCAGTGATTAGGCTAATGAGACAAGCATGGCTACTCAGGCTTCCCCATAATGACTTACAGCTATAACATCAGATGGTCTAGCCTAGGTAATCATGGTGGACTTTTACAGCCTGGATAAAAGATGGGTGAAGGCCAATCAGAGCCATTTTAAACTTTTCTAGTATAAGAGTAGGAGGTCAGATTACACATTGTTGTGTACTTGTGTACTACTTCATTGTTGAATCACATTGAAAATGGAAGTGGTAGTCTCAGTCTGTGAATATAAAAGCCAAAGATTCAAGTGATACAGGTAAGTTCTGTAACTGTAAACTGAATTGATTGATGTGAAATATACTGCAGTAACAGCATCTTAATAAAAGCCATTTTTATGCTTCACACACTACAAAGTGGGCAGTATTAGACCCATCAGTGCTAATTTTGTACTAAACCAAAATCCTGAAACCAAGCCTTGTGTATCACAGAAAGTGATCGTCCTGCATTGAGAGACGAGCAAGCCATATATATATTTTTTAAGCCAAAAGAAATATTTCCATTATCCAAAAATTCAAACACAACTGTCTACCTCACAAGTTGTGCGTGTTGTAAAAACACACACAATTTCCACACTTCCTTGTTATAGTAGTCTAATATTAGACCTGTAAATGTCACCAAAATAAAGATTTTGTTTAGTGGTGATTACCATTCATTTTCCTCTAGCCAAATACATTGTGGTCACTAAAAATTTGGTACAATAGAATTCTAGGAGAACTCAGAGCATTATACATATATTTTATTGTCGATTAGAAGCTTTTCAGTATTGCGATTTCTGAGAATTTTTTTCCCCGCAAATCAATTTGTTTTTGAAAATTCGGCAAAGCTGGTGAATTTGAATTTCCAATTATCCGTCCAACTCTACCTGTAACTAGTGATGAGTGAGCATGCTCGTTACTCGAGATTTACGAGCATGCTCGAATGTTTTCCCAGTATCTTCAGCGTGCTTGGTGTTATGTTTGAATCACTCCCGTGTGCATGATTTGCGACTGTTTGACAGCTTTATTACATGTGAGGCATTCCTCACATGTAATAAAGCTGTCAAACTGTCACGGGTGTGTCAGAGGTGAAAGACAGTCGCCCTGCAGTGGTTTGCAGGAGATCTCCACTTTTGGCAATGCAGTCAGCTGCGGAGCCTGTATAGGGACGTTAGGGGGAGACAGGGTGACGCTAGTCCAGATTAGGAGGTCACTTCTTCCCCCTTTCCCTAGTGTCTGGGCACCCTTTCCCTTTCCCCCTGTGTTGCACTCACACCTGGCATGACTCTCAGTGTTGCACTCACACCTGGCGTGACACAAACAGTCGCAAATCATGCACATGGGAGTGATTCAAACATAACACTGCGCACGCTGTAAATACTCGGCGAGCACTCGCCTAAAGGGTTAACAGAACATACTCACTCATCACTACCTGTAACCAAACTGATGTGTAGAAATCAGAACATTCCATCTGAGACATATACCACTACCCTGCACATATCCAATTTTAGATGAGTTCTGTGCACATTGTATTGGACTTCTAAATGTTATTCATATTCATTAGACTTTCAGAAGCTATTTTCAATTTAGATATGCTATTAAAAAATAATCTTTTAATGAAAATGATTAAATCGTGTACATTTCTATTATGCATGCAAAGAAATCAGAAAGTTAAAAGAAGCCAAACTTTGGTTTGTCCAAATGAAAGGCCAATAGTGTTTGATTAGTGGGGTTCACTAATCTCTTCAAGATTTATTAAGGTACAGCGCTGATCCATATATGCCAAAGTGCCTGCTACTGCATAAATGGACGAGTCTGCATATCTAATGTGCCAGGAACATTAAGGAATCAGCTGCACTCACTTTAAGGACCCATTTGATTTGAAAATCAACAACGCTAACACTAAGTACAGTAGGCCATCAAAATACAGTGCCTTGAAAAAGTATTTATATCCACATTTTTCTAAATTTTTATGTTACACCAACAAACTTAAATGTATTTTATTGGGATTTTATGCGATTTCAAAGTAGCAAGCAATTGTGAAGTGTAAACGAAATGAAACATAGTTTTAAGTGATGAGCAAGCACTAAAATGCTTAGGAACTCGTTGCTCGGGTCGAGTAAATTGGAATAATTGAGTGCTCGATCCGAGCAACGGGCTCAATGTAAGTTTATGGGAAACTCGAGCATTTTTCCAGCGGCTTCCCCGACGGTCTGCAGAGGGCCTAAAAATTGCCCAAATCGATGGGAACAGTGCTCACATGACATGAGAACAGCATGGGGGAGACCCCTGGAAGCATCTCTGACTCCCAGGTAACTGCTGTCAACAATGTTGCTATTGAGTATTACGCCACTTTTACGGACTCACAATAAAACATACAATAACTAAACCAAAATGTTTTTTTCCTGGGAAAAATGTTAAGGAACATCCTTTCCAGGGTAATGTCTTATACATAAGTCAAAATAAATATACAAAAGCAAAAATGCTCCTCCACACCTTGGGCTATGTTCACACTTAGCGGTTTTGATACGTTTTTGTACTTTTGTATTGCTTTCAACGGTGAAAAATGCATTCACCAGTAAATGTAATTTTAACATTTTACTACCATATCTTGCCATGTGGTGTGTGAGACATCATCAGACACATCCTGTTTCAATTATGAAGGAGGGACTCTCAAAGTCATAAACACTATTTTTATAGGGCCATCAGGCGGCCTTACTATTCTTAAAGGGCCAGCAGTCAGCGCTCACTATTGTTAGAGGGCCATCAGCCGGTTATGCTTTCTTGTTCCCATTATTAAAGAGCGGGTCTCCTATACTGTTATTACGTATGCAGTGACTGCAAGGGCTGCCAAAAATTTGGATGCACTCCAATACCCCTTTGAAGAGACATAGAGGAGTGATTCAGTAAAAAAAATGTTCTCATTATAAAGGAGTGGGTCTCCTATAGTGGAAATGCCCATGCAGTGACTGCAAGGGCTGCCAAAATTTGGAAAAAAAAAACATTAACAATTTAAAGACACATAGAGGTGCCCCTCAGTAACGAGTATTACATGTTCCCATTGGAAACGAGCGGGTATGCTATCCAGTTATAGCGTATGACGTAAGTATAACGGCTAACAAAATTTTGGAAAAACCCCAATAACAATTTAAAAACACATAGAGGTGGGCCAGAGTAACAAGTACGACATGTTCCCATTAGAAATCAGTGGGTCTGCTATCCAGTTGCAGGTTATGCAGTGAGTACAACGGCTGCAAAAATTTAGGAAAAACCCCAAAAACAATTTAAAAACACATAGAGGTGGGCCACAGTAGCGACATGTTCCCATTAGAAAGGAGCGGTTCTGCCATCCAGATAGAGGGTAGGCAGTGAGTTCAACGGCTGCCAAAATTTAGGAGAAACCCCAATAACAATTTAAAGCAACATAGAGGTGGGCCTCCCATTAGAAAGGAGTGGGTCTCTAATACTGTTTGCCTATGCAGTGAATGCAATGGCTGCCAAAAATTTGGAGGCACTCCAATGCCCTTTTCAAGAGAAGTAGAGGTTGGAGGGCCTCCGTAAAAAAATGTTCCCATTATTAGGAAGTGGGTCTCCCATACTGTTTGCCTGTGCAGCGAATGCAATGGCTGCCAAAAATTAGGAGGAACTCCAATGCCCCTTGCAAGAGATGTAGATATGGTGATATGGTAGATATGGTGGTGATATGGTGGTGGAGGATGAGGAGAAGGAGGAGGACAAGAGTTAATACACAAAATCAGTAAGCGTATACTCATGTCGGGTTGTGAAGACAGAGGTGCATGGGAATAGAGTTAGACCTCACAAAAAAAAGACACTGTATTTGAGTTTATGTTATGCTCCTATCATTCGGTGGTGTTGAGAAGTCTGGCCCAATCCAGCCCTTATTCATTTTTATAAGAGTCAGTCTGTCAGCATTTTCAGTTGACAGGCGGATATGCCTATCGGTTATAATTCCTTCAGCGGCATTAAAAACCCGCTCTGACAAAACGCCAGCTACAGGGCAGGCCAGGATCTTCAAGGCGTAGAGAGCCAGTTCATGCCACGTGTCCAGCTTGGATACCCAATTACCCAATAATTATAGGGCACAGAGCAATTATGGAGGACGTTGGTACGGTTGGCAAGGTACTCCCTCAGCATCTTCCGAAACTTTCCCTCCTTCTGAGAGTACCCGGCGCATCAGGGCCTGTGCGATGGGGGGGTCTTTAAAAACGGTCCCAGAACTTTGACAGTGTTCCCCCTGCCTCTGCTGGGTTGAATCTGTGTCTCTCTCCTCCTCTCTTTAGTTGTCCAACGAACTGTGACCTCTATTGCCAGAGTTTACAGATGTGAATTTTTTTAATAATTCCACAGCAAAGGGCCTTCTGGTAATTCACCATTTTATTAGGCCTGCCTGGCGCAGCAATAAGAGAGAGAAAGTTCTCCATGTAGAATGCGTATAGAAGTTTCACCAACCAGTAATGACTGTAATCCAAAATTTGGACAATGTGAGGGTCACGGGAAAGGCAGCGTAACATAAACTCAGCTACATGTGCCTGACAGCTAACAGGCAAGACTTCCATGTCCTCACCAACAGGATGACTGACCATGCACTTCTCCTCCTCCTCCTCCTCCTCCTCCCTGTCCTCAGGCCATCCACGCTGAACAGACGGTATGACAGTTGTGCCATCTATACTGTGTGCAGAATTATTAGGCAAGTTGTATTTTAGAGGATTATTTTTATTATTGATCAACAACTATGTTCTCAATCAACCCAAAAGACTCATAAATATTCAAGCTTAATATTTTTGGAAGTTGGAGTGGATTTTTTTTTAGATTTGGCTATCTTAGGAGGATATCTGTTTGTGCAGGTAACTATTACTGTGCCGAATTATTAGGCAACTTAATAAAAACCAAATATAATCCCATCTCACTTGTTTATTTTTACCAGGTAAACCAATATCAGTGCAAAAAAATTAGTGATCAATATAGCCACCTTTCTTTATGATGACACTCAACATCCTTACATCCATAGATTCTGTCAGTTGCTTGATCTGTTTTCGATCAACATTGCATGCAGCAGCCACCACAGCCTCCCAGACACTGTTCCGAGAGGTGTACTGTTTTCCCTCCCTCTAGATCTCACATTTTATGATGGACCACAGGTTCTCTATGGGGTTCAGATCAGGTGAACAAGGGGGCCATGTCATTATTTTTTCTTCTTTTAGACCTTTACTGGCCAGCCACGCTGTGGAGTAGTTGGATGCATGTGATGGAGCATTGTCCTGCATGAAAATCATGTTTTTCTTGAACGATACCAACTTCTTCCTGTACCACTGCTTGAAGAAGTTGTCTTCCAGAAACTGGCAGTAGGTCTGGGAGTTGAGCTTCACTCCATCCTCAACCCAAAAAGGTGCCACAAGTTCATCTTTGATGATACCAGTCCATACCAGTACCCCACCTCCACCTTGCTGGCATCTGAGTCGGAGTGGAGCTCTCTGCCCTTTACTGATGCAGCCTCTGGTCCATTCATCTGGCCCATCAAGAGTCACTCTCATTTCATCAGTCCATTAAACCTTTGAAAAATCAGTCTTAAGATATTTCTTGGCCCATTCTTGATGTTTTATCTTATGTTTCTTGTTCAAAGGTGGTCGTTTTTCTGCCTTTCTTACCTTTGCCATGTCCCTGAGTATTGCACACCTTGTGGTTTTTGATACTCCAGTAACTTTACAGCTCTGAAATATGGCAAAACTGGTGGCGAATGGCATCTTGACAGCTTCACGCTTGATTTTCCTCAATTCATGGGCAGTTATTTTGCGCCTTTTTTGGCAAACACGCTTCTTGCGACCCTGTTGGCTATTTGCCATGAAACACTTGATTGTTCGGTGATCACGCTTCAAAAGTTTGGAATTTTCAAGACTGCTGCATCCCTCTGCAAGACATCTCACAATTTTGGACTTTTCAGAGCCCGTCAAATCTCTCTTCTGACCCATTTTGCCAAAGGAAAGAAAGTTGCCTAATAATTAAGCACACCTTATATAGGGTTTTGATGTCATTAGTCAACACCCCTCCTCATTACAGAGATGCACATCACCAGATTTACTTAATTGGTAATTGGCTTTCAAGCCTATGCAGCTTGAAGTAGGACAACATGTATAAAAAGTATCATGTGATCAAAATACTCATTTGCCTAATAATTCGGCACACAGTGTATAGCACTGGAAACCAGCTCCTGTTCTTCCTCCTCCTCCTTTCCTCTTCCTCATTGTCACCCAATCCACGTTGGGATGAGATGAGTAGAGATGAGCGGTGTTCGACTAGAACTGTTCGCCAATCTCAAATTCGAGCTGTTTTGGGCGGTGTTCGAGTTGTTCGACGAACCCGAACGATTTGCAAAAAATTCGGCTGTTCGAGGTTATGTTCGATAACTGTTCGTGCACCAAAAGCGTGTCCTGCATGTCTGGCGCTATTTAGAGCACCAATCATGCAGGGATTGTCTGCCACTCACTGTAATGCCACAGCCATGGTGGTTGTGGCATTACAGTGATTGCCCAAATCGATGGGAACAGTGCCAACAGTGAAACATGAAAAGCCGGCAATTCAGCAGCGGCATACACCGGTACCCGACAATTTAGAACCGAAAGAATAGAGCTTCACACATAGATTAGATAGATATAAACATGTCAGCCACATATATACGAAGTACAGTGAAAGTGCTGCTTACTGTACTTGTCATTTAGCGTAAAGGATTTGTCAAAAAAAATAATAGTGTTTTCATGCACTGTCTCTTTAAAAAAGCCGGCCGGCAATTCAGCAGGGTACCCGACAATTTATAACAGACAGAATAGAGCTTCACACATAGATTAGATAGATAGAAACATGTCAGTCACATATATATGAAGTACAGTGACAGTGTTGATTACTGTACTTGTCATTTAGTGTAAAGGATTTCTTAAAAAAAATAATAGTGTTTTCATGCACCGTCTCTTTAAAAAAGCCGGCCGGCAATTCAGCATCTGTACCCAACAATTTAGAATAGAAGGAATAGAGAATCACACATAGATTAGATAGATAGAAACATGTCAGTCACATATATATGAAGTACAGTGACAGTGTTGCTTACTGTACTTGTCATTTAGTGTAAAGGATTTATTAAAAAAAATAATAGTGTTTTCATGCACCGTCTCTTTAAGAAAGCCGGCTGGCAATTCAGCATCTGTACCCGACAATTTATAACAGACAGAATAGAGCTTCACACATAGATTAGATAGATAGAAACATGTCAGTCACATATATATGAAGTACAGTGATAGTGTTGGTTACTGTACTTGTCATTTAGCATTAAAATAAAGGATTTATTATTAAAAAATTTGGCGTGGGGATCCCCATAATTTTAGGCTCTAGCGGAGGTTAAGCAGACGGCTGGGGCAGATGTTTGAAGCCTGGGAAGGGGGTAATACCCACGGAGCTTCCCAGGCTACTAATATCAGCCCCCAGCTGAATACATAGCCTTTACTAGCTATTAAAATGGGGGACCCCCCAAAAAAAATGACGTGGGGTCCCCCCTAATTTAATAGCTAGCAAAGGCTAGGCAGACAGCTGGGGGCTGATATTAATAGCCCAGGAAGGGAGCCATGAATATTGGCCCCCTCCCAGGCTAGAAACACCAGCCGTCAGCCGCCCCAGAAATGGCGCATTCATAGGATGTGCCAATTCTGGCACTTAGCCTCGCTCTTCCACGCTGCCCTGGTGCGGTGGCAGGGGGTAATAGGGTTGGGGTTGATGTGAGCTTATAATGCCAGCTGACATCAAGCCCAGGTTAGTAATGGAGAGGCGTCTATAAGACACCCCCATTACTAACCCCATAGTCAAAGTTAAAAAAAACAGAAACACCCAGAATAAAGTCCTTTATTTGAAATAAAGACACAATCCTTTATTGTTCTAAATTAAACCATACTTACCGTCACGCCCATTCCAGCTGAAGCCAACGATCTCCTGCAATAAAAGAAAAATAATAAAGCAACCTCATCCTTACCTTTCCATGGTTCCCACGACAGCTTCAGCTCTGCTACATCGAGATGACAGGCTGGACCGCAGCAGAACGCTGCCATCCAGCCTGTCATCCCGCAGACACTGAGAAGTGCAGGCATGCTTGCGCTCTGCAGTGTCTGGCTGTGACGGCATCCAGATGAGCCGAGTTCATGTCCAATGAACTCGGCGCACCTCATGCACGTCACTGACAGCGTGGGAGAATTCTCCTGCACTCAGCACTTCAGCGTGAGAATTCTCCCACGCTGTCAGTGACGTACATGAGATCAGCTGAGTTCATTGGACATGAATGAGCTCACCTCATGCACTTCACTGACAGCGTGGGAGAATTCTCACGCTGAAGTGCTGAGTGCAGGAGAATTCTCCCACGCTGTCAGTGACGTGCATGAGGTGCGCCGAGTTCATTGGACATGAACTCGTCTCATCTTTATGCCGTCACAGCCAGACACTGCGAAGCGCAAGCATGCCTGCGCTTCTCAGTGTCTGCGGGATGACAGGCTGGATGGCAGCGTTCTGCTGCGGTCCAGCCTGTCATCTCGATGTAGCAGAGCTGAAGCTGTCGTGGGAACCATGGAAAGGTAAGGATGAGGTTGCTTAATTATTTTACTTTTATTGCAGAAGACATTGGCTTCAGCTGGAATGGGCGTGACGGTAAGTATGGTTTAATTTAGAACAATAAAGAATTGTGTGTTTATTTCAATTAAAAGACTTTTTTCTGGGTGTTTGTGTTTTTTTTAAATACTTTACTAGAAATTCATGGCGGTCATGTCTAATATTGGCGTGACCCCATGAATTTCGGGCTTAGGGCCAGCTGATAATGCCAAGCTGGCCCTAACCCCTTTATTACCCAGTGAGCCACCGCACCAGGGCCCTGGATGAGTTGGGTACAGCGCCAGAAGATGGCGCTTCTATGAATGCGCCATTTTCCGGGGTGGCTGCGGACTGCATTTTGCAGCGGGGGGGGACCCAGAAAGCTTGGGCCTCCCTGCGCTGCAGATTCCAGCCCCCAGCTGCCTGGTTGTACCTGGCTGGACACAAAAATAGGGCGAAGCCCCACGTATTTTTTTTTTAAGTTATTTCATGAAATTCATGAAATAATTAAGAAAAAAAGGGCTTCCCTATATTGTTGTGTCCGGCCAGGTACAAATAGGCAGCTGGTGGTTCGGGGCAGCCCGTTCCTGCCTGCTGTACCTGGCTGGACACAAATATAGGGCGAAGCCCCACGTCAATTTTTTTTTAAATTATTTCATGAAACTAGATGTTGGCCCGATTCTAACGCATCGGGTATTCTAGAATATGTATGCGGCAGACCCGACGCAATCAGCAGAGCGGTGTTTAAATTTGGCGCCAAAATCGCTGACTGGTCGCGGCCAGCAACCGCGACCAATCAGCAAAGCGGTGTTGAAATTTGGCGACTATATCGCTGATTGGTCACGGCCGGCGGTCACGACTAATCTGCAGAGCGGGGTTTAAATTTTGCACCAATAATGCTGATTGGTCGTGGTCGCGACCAATCAGCAAAGCGGTGTTTACATTTTGCGTCAATAATGCTGATTGGTTGCCGTCGCAACCAATCAGCAAAGCGGTGTTTAAATTTGGCGCCAATAATGGTGATTGGTCACGACCGCGACCATTCAGCAGAGCGGTGTTTAAATTTGGCGGCAACAATGTTGATTAGTCGCGGCCGGCGGTCACGACCAATCAGAAGAGCGGGGTTTAAATTTGGCGCCAAAATCGCTAATTGGTCGCGGCTGGCAACTGTGACCAATCAGCAGAGCGGGGTTTAAATTTGGCGCCAATACTGCTGATTTGTCGTGGCCGGCAACCGTGACCAATCAGCCGAGCAGGGTTTAAATTTGGCGCCAATACTGCTGATTGGTCGCGGACGGCGACCGCGATCAATCAGCAGAGCGGTGTTTAAATTTGGCGCCAATAATGCTGATTAGTCGCGGCCGGCATCCGCGACCAATTAGCAGAGCGGGGTTTAAATTTGGTGCCAATCTCGCTGATTGGTCGCGGCTGGAGTCCGCGACCAATCAGCAGAGCGTTGTTTAAATTTGGCGCCAATCTCACTGATTGGACGCGTCTGGGGTCCGCGAAAAATCAGCAGAGCGTTGTTTAAATTTGGCGCCAAGCTCGCTGATTGGTCGCGGCCGCTATTTAAATGTGGCGCCCAAATCGGTGATTGGTCGCGGGCAGCGTCCGCGACCAATCAGCAGAGCGGTGTTTAACTTTAGCGCCAAGATCACTGATTGGTCGCGTGCGGAGAGCGCGACCAATCAGCTAATCGTATTGGTGAGGACCGGGGAGCGCCGCTGCCTGGTTGGATACTTCCGCTGCGAGAACCCGGGACATGAGCGACTGGTCGCAGCAGAAGTATCCCGACCCGCAGCGCAGCTCCCCGCTCCTCCCTTGACACCCTAGCCGCTGATGTCCCCACAGTATCCGCATGGTGTTACAAAGATCCGGACATTTGTGTTAAAAATCGCTGATTGGTCGCTGGCGCTGCCAGCGACCAATCACCGATTTGGGCGCCAAATTTAAATATCAGCCGCAACCAATCACCGATCTTGGCTCCACATTTAAACACCGCTGAGCTGATTGGTCGCCGACGCTGGGCGCGACCAATCACCGATTTTGGCGCCACATTTAAATAGCGTCCGCGACCAATCAGTACAGCGGTGTTTAAATGTGGAGCCAAGATGGGTGATTGGTCGCGGCCGATATTTAAATTTGGCGCCCAAATCGGTGATTGGTCGCGGGCAGCGCCAGCGACCAATCAGCGATTTTTAACACAAATGTCCGGACCTTTGTAACACCATGCGGATACTGTGGGGAGATCAGCAGCTAGGGTGTGAAGGGAGGACCGGGGAGCGGCGCTGCGGGTCGAGATACTTCTGCTGCGAGTACCCGCTCATGTCCCGGGTTCTCGGAGAGGAAGTATCCAACCAGGCAGCGCCGCTGACATCCATGCGGCTAGGGTGTGAAGGGAGGACCGGGGAGCGGCGCTGACATCCAATTGGTCGCGGTCGCTATTTAAATGTGCCGCACAAATCGGTGATTGGTCGCCGTCTTGACCGCGACCAATCACTGATCTTGCCGCCAAAGTTAAACACTACTGTGCTGATTGGTCGCGGACGCTGCCCGCGACCAATCACCGATTTGTGCGCCAAATTTAAATATCAGCCTCATGCACGTCACTGACAGCGTGGGAAAATTCTCCTGCACTCAGCGCGAGAATTCTCCCACGCTGTCAGTGACGTACATGAGGTGAGCCGAGTTCATTGTCGGCTCATCTGGATGCCGTCACAGTCAGACACTGAGGAGCGCAAGCATGCCTGCGCTTCTCAGTGTCTGCGGGATGACAGGCTGGATGGCAGCGTTCTGTTGCGGTCCAGCCTGTCATCTCGATGTAGCAGAGCTGAAGCTGTCGTGGGAACCATGGAAAGGTAAGGATGATGTTGCTTTATTATTTTTCCTTTATTGCAGGAGATCGTTGGCTTCATCTGGAATGGGTGTGATGGTAAGTATGGTTTAATTTAGAACAATAAAGGATTGTGTCTTTATTTCAATTAAAGGAATTTATTCTGGGTGTTTGTGTTTTCTTTTAACTTTGACTATGAGGTTAGTAATGGGGGTGTCTTATAGACGCCTCTCCATTACTAACCTGGGCTTGATGTCAGCTGGCATTATAAGCTGACATCAACCCCAGCCCTATTACCCCACTGCCACCGCACCAGGGCAGCGTGGAAGAGCGAGGCTAAGTGCCAGAATTGGCGCATCCTATGAATGCGCCATTTCTGGGGCGGCTGACGGCTGGTGTTTCTAGCCTGGGAGGGGGCCAATATTCATGGCTCCCTTCCTGGGCTATTAATATCAGCCCCCAGCTGTCTGCCTAGCCTTTGCTAGCTATTAAATTAGGGGGGACCCCACGTCATTTTTTTGGGGGGGTCCCCCATTTTAATAGCTAGTAAAGGCTATGTATTCAGCTGATATTAGTAGCCTGGGAAGCTCCGTGGGTATTACCCCCTTCCCAGGCTTCAAACATCTGCCCCAGCTGTCTGCTTAACCTCCGCTAGAGACTAAAATTAAGGGGAACCCCACGCCAATTTTTTTTAATAATAAATCCTTTATTTTAATACTAAATGACAAGTACAGTAACCAACACTATCACTGTACTTCATATATATGTGACTGACATGTTTCTATCTATCTAATCTATGTGTGAAGCTCTATTCTGTCTGTTATAAATTGTCGGGTACAGATGCTGAATTGCCGGCCGGCTTTTTTAAAGAGACAGTGAATGAAAACACTATTATTTTTTTTAATAAATCCTTTACACTAAATGACAAGTACAGTAAGCAACACTGTCACTGTACTTCATATATATGTGACTGACATGTTTCTATCTATCTAATCTATGTGTGAAGCTCTATTCTGTCTGTTATAAATTGTCGGGTACAAATGCTGAATTGCCGGCCGGCTTTTTTAAAGAGACAGTGCATGAAAACACTATTATATTTTTTAATAAATCCTTTACACTAAATGACAAGTACAGTAAGCAACACTGTCACTGTACTTCATATATATGTGACTGACATGTTTCTATCTATCTAATCTATGTGTGAGGCTCTATTCCTTCTTGTCTAAATTGTCGGGTACCTGTGTATGCCGCTGCTGAATTGCCGGCTGGCTTTTTTAAAGAAAGTGTCTTCTGAGCAGTTTGTCAGCTTTTGGACACCTTTGAAGGTGTTTTCTATGTGTTTCTATGTGTTTTTGTTTGCCTGCCATTGGTTTTAACGGTGTTCGACGGTGTTCTAAGGTGTTCGACGAACAGTTAGACGAACAGTTCCTCGAACATCCCGGTGTTCGACGAACCGAACCGAACCTGAACACTACGGGGGTGGCTCAACACTAGAGATGAGGCTGGGCTGTGTGGAATCACGCTGTATGGCTCCTTGCTACCTCATATCGTGCTCCGCCTGCAATGCATCCTCTTTAATTGTGAGCAGAGACCGTTTCAGAAGACAGTGAAGTGGGATGGTGATGCTAATTATGGCGTCATCACTGCTCACCATCTTGGTGGAGTCTTCAAAGTTTTGGAGGATGCTACAGATGTCCGACATCCATGTCCACTCCTGAGGTTTTATGCGTGGAGTCTGACATGAATACCGACGACCTTGTTGATGCTGGTAGTCAACAACTGCCCTCTTCTGCTCACAAATCCCTCCCAACATCTGCAATGTAGAGTTCCAATGTGTGGGGTCATCGCACACAAGTCGGTGAGCCAGAAGCTGCAAATGCTGCTGAAGCACGGTGAGGTCGGCGGAAGCTGTAACTGACTTTCTAAAATGGGCACACACATGGCGTATTTTGACAAGCAGATCCGGCAGATCTCAGTAGGTTTTGAGAAACTGCTGAACCACGAGATTAAGCACATGGGCCAGGCATGGTACATGTGTGAGCTTGCCTCGCCTCAGAGCCGCCACTAGGTTATGGCTATTGTCACACACAACCGTGGCTGTATGGTCAGCTGTGTCAGCCACAGATCTGCCTGCTCTTTCAGAGCTGTCCACAACTCTTCAGTGTTGTGCGGTTTGTCACCTAAGAATATTAGCTTCAGCACAGCCTGTTGCTGCTTGGCCTAGGCAGTGCTGCAGTGCTTCCAGCTTGTGACTGATGTGGTAATTTTGGAGATGGAGGCTGAAGAGGAGGATGAGTTGCAGAAGCTGTAGAATTTGGGGGCAACCCTGATTGACCCAGGGCCCGCAATCCTCGGCGTTGGGAGGACATGTTCCGTCCCTAGGGCCGATAGGGTCCTGGCTCTAACTACATGAACCCAGTGTGCCATCAGTGAGATTTACCTTCCCTGCCCTCAAGCACTTGTCCACATGTCCATAGTTAGGTGGACTTTCCCAGTAACTGCCTTGTTGAGGGCACGACTAATGTTGTGGGACACGTGCTTGTGTAATGCAAGGACAGCACACCGGGAGAAATAGTGGTGGCTGGGGACCGAGTACCGAGGGATGGCTGCCGCCATCAGGTTGCAGAAACTTTCCATCTCCACGAGCCTAAAAGGCAACATTTCGAGCGTAACCATTCCCTAAATGTGTGAATTTAGTAGTGTGGCCTGTGGGGTGTTGGCTGCATATTTGCGATTGCGTTCCAAGGACTGGGGTAGGGATGTGGATGTGCTCGCTGATGGTGCTACTTGAGAGTGTGCAACAACAGGTGCAGGGCAGGAGGCATCTTTGCATGCGCCATGGGCAGGGGATTGGCATGCACCCATGACAGCAGAAGAGGCAGTGGTGTCACCCAAACACACTGTTTCTGGACCCTGGGGTTTGGCCCTCTTAGTTGTGTGCTTTACTGCCATGTGCCTGATCATGCTGGTGGTGGTCAGGATGCTAGTTTTGCTACTCCTGCTGATGCTGGCCTGGCCTTTTTGGGGTTATCTGCAGAGTCTTTAAAAAACAACCACTGTAGAAAAAGAAAATCCCGGCACTCACGTGTTGATAATCAGTTGATTTATTCCACAACTCACACAAGACGTTTCAGCCTGTCCAAGGATTTTTTCAATTGTGGTTCAATACATTCAGTCAAGATATTTATAAACAAATCCACGGAAATGACATAATTCTCATTAACATAAAAAAAGAGTAGACCAATAAAAAAATTATATATAACAGAATTTACAACAACATACAAAAAATTAAGTAATAATAAACTCAGGTTGCACAATGAAAAAGAACAAGTGAATTCATATATTTAAATAATCCCCGACTACACATAAAACCATATACATCGCAGATTGTAAAATTTATTGCATGCATATACCACATTATATCTTTATTTCTCCATATTCTTTTAGCTAAAAATATGTAACATTTCATAGTTTTTCCAGAAAAAATCCTTAATGTTTTTAAGATTTTTTAATATTTCCCATGGAATCAAATATATCAATGACAAGTAAATTCATATATATAAATAATGTCCAACCAAATATGAGAAAATAAATCCTAAAATATGGATTCCATTTCATAAATGTATCAAAAATATTCCCATCTAAATTTCTCAATGTTCCTTTTATTAAACACATTCAACATTATATAATTTTTCTGGAAAAAATTCCTTGATATTTTTAGATTTTTTCAAAAAGATTTTTATTAGAACAATACTGTTTATTACATTTGTATATACAACTGATTCCTCATGAACAGCCTGCAACAAGTGACTAAATCTATCTTTTATTCTCTTGCCCTTTATAATTCTATTAATAAATACCTTATAAAGAGATCAGTATACTGCCATATTCCCATAGATCCCAATTCACATAGTAGAAAAAATTCATCATATTATTTCTATATCACTTTATATCACATTATAAATTGTAACTACATATAAAGCTACTGCTGAAAGAATAATCACAGACATACGGGAATAGAGAACATCTATGTCCTAAGTGATTCTCACCTCCCCCAGATCGTTGTCTGAGATAAGAGTGACTTTTTAAATTTATCCTTTGTTATCCTCTATTCCCTAAATTAGACCTTATTTATTTTGTTAAAGGTGACAGTATAAATAACTGTCCACCCGTGATTCCTAGAAATACATAGGGAAGCCGTCCAGCTTACATCATGTCTTATCTCCGCATTCAATCTTATTTAACCCGACAAAATGTGGCAAGTATAATATGCATCCCATTTGTTCCTATGCAGATACTTCAGGATTTCATCGCATCTGAGATGTCTAGAAAGACAAATAGGATATATATGTATATTACTCATTATCCTAATCACATAATACCACTAACATCATATTCTCGATTCAGGCCATTCGGATATAAAGTTCCCAAAGTATAAATCCAAAAGGCTTCTCTACGTAAAAGGATTTTTTTGATACTACCTCCTCTGCTAGGTGTATCTATTTGTTCTAACACCTGATATTTCAATTGGGCTATTGAATGTCCTTTTTCCTTAAAATGTAATGGAAGGGGAAGCGAAGTATCTCCACACCTGATAGTGGATTTATGTTTATTAACCCGTGTTCCTACTGACTGCATTGTTTCTCCAATATATGAAAAGCCGCACGGACATTTTATCTGGTAAACCACATTTGTAGATTTACACGTATAGAAGCCCTTAATATTAAATCTTTTACCTGTCCTAGGATGACTAAAATATTCCCCCTTAATTACATTACTACATTGAGCACAATTCAGACAGGGATACGTTCCTTTATTTTTTGTTGAAAGAAAAGTTTGTCTTGGAATTATTGCATCGCTCCCAACATCCGCCCGTATTAGTTTATCCTTCACATTGGGCAATCTCTTGTTACAGATGAGGGGAGGTGCATTAAATTCCATCACACTCGGATATGCCTGTCCTAGAATATACCAATATTTCTTTATAATCTGATCTACTTTTAAATTGACCGGATGATATTCCCTCACAAAGCATATACGTGATTCATTCCTTCTACGTGTTTTTTCATCAATAACCACCTCTCTTAATGCCCCATCTAGAATACGTTGGGGATAGTCTCTCAATCTAAAATTTTCACACATTTCCTCAATTCTTTTTGAACAGATGGAGGGGTTGGTAACAATCCTAGTCACTCGCTGAAACTGTGATTTGGGGATAGCCTTTTTAACAGAATATGGGTGTGCACTCCTAAAATGTAAGATACTATTCCTGTCCGTATCTTTTTTATATAAATCTGTCTCAAAGTCCCCTTTCTCATTCCTAATTACCATAGTGTCCAAAAAATTTATCCTCTCAGTGCTATATGAAATGGTAAATTTTAGTTCACTCCATACACTATTCAAATCATCATAGAATGTCATTAGGGTTTCTTGTGGCCCCTCCCATACGCAAAAAATGTCATCTATGAACCTAAACCAGGCTCTTCCATGTATCTTGAATAGAGGATGTTCATAGACATAATGCTCCTCAAAAAATTACATATATGTATTTGCGTATGGGGGGACCACATTCGCACCCATTGCCGATCCCCTCTTCTGTTTATAATATACATCTTGGAATAAAAAATAGTTCTCATACAGAACCACCTTTAGTAACTACATCACTATATCTCTTTGAACCCCTGGAAATTCATTAATCTCAAGAAGCCACCTCACTGCGTTTAATCCTTTTTCATGTTCTATTGATGTATATAAACTTGTAACATCTATTGTAGTAATGATGGCATCTGAAGATATATTATGAATAGTTTTAATTTTTTCCCAAAAATCTCCTGGATCTAATAAAAAAGATTTATTTTTCTTTACTAGAGGGGTCAAAATGTGTTCCAATGTTATAGATAGAGGGGATAATACTGACTCTGTGGACGCCACAATTGGTCTGCCAGGAGGATCAATTAAAGTTTTATGCACTTTCGGTAATATATAAAATACTGGGGTGATAGGATCATCTTTAATCAAAAAATCAGCCAACTTTGAATCAATATTACCCCCTAATTTATATCTATCTATCATTATCTCAATTTTCCTTTGTATATCTTTCAATGGGTTCCCTTTTAATGGTTGATAAGTTGTAGAATCTGATAATTGTCTCATTATCTCCCCAATATATCTCTCCCTATCCATTATTACAATTGATCCCCCTTTGTCAGCGGGCTTTATCTCTATCGTCTTATCATCCTGTAAAAGTTTAAGGGCTTCCCTTTCTTTCATGGTTAGATTACTACTGTAAGAAAAACCTCCTAGTTGTATCCGATTTAATAAAGATTCAACTTCTCTTGTAACAAAGCTAATATATGTTTCTGTCGGGTGATAAATCTTAGGTGGCGAAAAACTGCTCTTAATTCTCAAATTTAAATCTACTAACTTCAAACACTCCTCCTTATCTACAACAGATCTAATTGGTGCCGGTGGTGGTATAGTGGAGAAATGTGTTTTTAACCTTACATTTCTAAAGAAACGACTTAAGTCCAGATCTAATTGAAAACCATTAAGTTTAGACATAACACCAAAAGATAAACCTTTCTGTAGCAGTTCTATTTGTGACGGTTGTAAAGTCTTAGAGGAAATATTAATAACTAGCATGTCCTTAGTACCTGCGACCTTATTGTCATCGCTGGAGTAGTTCCTCCTGTGATGACGACCGGCTCTCCTCGATTTCTTCTGAAATGTCGTCCTCTTCCTCTCCTGAAAAAAGGGCGCTGCGGGTTCCAAGATCCTGAAGTATCACTCCCAGAATCCGAAGAATATTGACTGCTGCGGAAAAAAGTTCTGGAGTATTTTTCATAACCAAAAGCCGGGTCCCGCCACTTGTAGACCTTATTCATAAGATAATCCTCTGTGTCTCTAGCAAACTTTCGGCGTTTTCTTTCCTGTAGATCCTTACGAAAATTATCCATGGAGATATTCAGAGAGTCTTTCAGGGCAGTCAATTCATCCACTTTTAAGCAAGTACTCAATTGAGTCTCGATATTATTAATTTCAGTCCCCAAATCAGTAATAGCTTTTTGTAATCTATCAATTGTCAGGAGAATTAAGTCCAGTGAACACTTATTTATAATCTGTTCAAATCCGTCACAAAAAGCCAAATCGTCTGAGAAAAGAGTTGGGCGTAGGTGCACTCTCAACCCTCGTGGTATTCGTTTCTCCTTGTAGTATTCAGTTAATGTTGCTGCATGGAGTTCATAAGAAACCAGCCTTTTCATCTCTTTTTCCAGATCTCGTCTTTTAAATTCACTTGTAGGTATCTTAAGAAATTCTGTCGAGATTGTGGATAACGAAATAATCTTTGCAGCCTCCTCTTCATTAAAAGTTTTGCTTACCGCTGCCATCAGGAAAGACGTGTGCTCGTACTTCAAACGATCAGCATCAAAAAGGAATAGTCAGCACTCCGTATAGCTAGAGAGGTGAACGTGGAAAACAATGTCTGTAGAAAAAGAAAATCCCGGCACTCACGTGTTGATAATCAGTTGATTTATTCCATAACTCACACAAGACGTTTCAGCCTGTCCAAGGCTTTTTTCAATTGTGGTTCAATACATTCAGTCAAGATATTTATAAACAAATCCACGGAAATGACATAATTCTCATTAACATAAAAAAAGAGTAGACCAATAAAAAAATTATATATAACAGAATTTACAACAACATACAAAAAATTAAGTAATAATAAACTCAGGTTGCACAATGAAAAAGAACAAGTGAATTCATATATTTAAATAATCCCCGACTACACATAAAACCATATACATCGCAGATTGTAAAATTTATTGCATGCATATACCACATTATATCTTTATTTCTCCATATTCTTTTAGCTAAAAATATGTAACATTTCATAGTTTTTCCAGAAAAAATCCTTAATGTTTTTAAGATTTTTTAATATTTCCCATGGAATCAAATATATCAATGACAAGTAAATTCATATATATAAATAATCTCCAACCAAATATGAGAATATAAATCCTAAAATATGGATTCCATTTCATAAATGTATCAAAAATATTCCCATCTAAATTTCTCAATGTTCTTTTTATTAAACACATTCAACATTATATAATTTTTCTGGAAAAAATTCCTTGATATTTTTAGATTTTTTCAAAAAGATTTTTATTAGAACAATACTGTTTATTACATTTGTATATACAACTGATTCCTCATGAACAGCCTGCAACAAGTGACTAAATCTATCTTTTATTCTCTTGCCCTTTATAATTCTATTAATAAATACCTTATAAAGAGATCAGTATACTGCCATGTTCCCATAGCTCCCAATTCACATAGTAGAAAAAATTCATCATATTATTTCTATATCACTTTATATCACATTATAAATTGTAACTACATATAAAGCTACTGCTGAAGGAATAATCACAGACATACGGGAATAGAGAACATCTATGTCCTAAGTGATTCTCACCTCCCCCAGATCGTTGTCTGAGATAAGAGTGACTTTTTAAATTTATCCTTTGTTATCCTCTATTCCCTAAATTAGACCTTATTAATTTCGTTAAAGGTGACAGTATAATTAACTGTCCACCCACAACCAGACTGGGGAAGACCTAACAGTTGTACTGGTAACTTCCGTCGTGTTGGCGTTACGGGGAACGCTTTCCCACCTTGTGTCTGCGGCCACCACACTGCTTCTTTCTGCCTGTTGTTGTGTTACGCCTCCCTCCCCCTGTGTGCTGTTGTCCCCGCTCTGCATGTCCCCCTGCCAGGTTGGGTCAGTTACTATATCATCCACCACCTCGTCTTCCACTTCCTCACCCTGGTCCTCCTCCTGACTTTCTGGCAATTGTGTCTCATCATCATCATCCACCTTGTACAACAGTAATTGCACTTTCCCACCTTAGCCTTTGTTTGACCGTGGCTGCTCAAATATTTGCCCATTGCTGCAAGCGTTCTCCTCTTTACCCACTTCAAGTAGACCAGACGAGAGGCCCGAACCTATAAATGTAAAAGTGAACAGCTCTGCTGAGTATCCGAGTTTGGGATCACTTGTCTCCGGGCACTCGGCAGAGTGGGAGGAAGGAGAATCAGGGTGAGAAATATGTGGTTCAGACTCACAGCTACTGAAATTTGACAGTGTGGAAGACAGGGCTGTGGTGGTGGAAAAGTGACTGAAAGCATTATCTGCTATCCAACCAACAACCTTTTGACACTGCTCTGTGTTTAATAATGTGGTTCTGCGGTCCCCTAGTAATTGGGACATGAAGGTCAGGCATCTGGATGTTTGTTGTGGCACAATTTCAGCTTGCCCATGGTCGCAACCTTGGCCTCTGCATGTACCATCACGTCCACTTTCCTGTCCCTTGCCACGCACCTTGACCATTTTAAATGGAGGACAATATTTTCCACGTTAACTACAAAAAGCTGGATTTAAACCGCAGTTATATGTGATACGTCTGATGGACAACCACGGTTTTAAATAGCAGGCCTGTAGTTTACTAATACTATTATTCACAGCGACATCATGTGAATAACTTCACCGGCACACTGCAAAAAAAATGGAAATGGAAGCCAGAAATGGCTGATTTTGGAACGCAGTTATATGTGATACATCTGACGGATAACCACAGTTTTAAAAAACGGGCCTGTAGTTTACTAATGCTATTCTTCACAGCAACCTTGTGTGAATAGCTTCACTGACACACTGCAACAAAATGGAAATGGACTTGCAGTGACTTTGAAAACTTAGGCAAGAAAGTGAAAGAATTGGGAGCACAGGTGGTCTTCTCATCCATCCTCCCAGTGGATGGCCATGGAACAATGAGGTGGAATAAGATTCTACAGTTGAACAACTGGCTACGTCGATGGTGCCATCAACAAGGATTTGGATTTCAGGATCACAGAATAAATTACCTATATAATGGACTACTTGCTAGGGATGGGGTGCACCTTACGAAGACTGGAAAACGTGTATTTGGAAGTCGCCTTGCTACACTCATCAGGAGAGCTTTAATCTAGAACAATGTGGGAAGGGAAGCAAAAGGCCAGAAAAAGCTATACAGCTGACAAATACTTTTGAGATCTCTGCTATTGGAAGTGGAAAGAGAGAACAAAGGCAAAAAAATCTAAATAATGCAAATATGGGAGGAAGAGAAACCAATCACTTGGTGGGATGATACACATGATTGGAATACAAGGCTAAAATGATTCAACTTATTTGCAAGAAACAGACTTGATAAACGAGGAGGAGGTGTCGCTTTGTATGTTAGAAAAGCGTATATCTGCACAGAGATTGAAGCTTTAGAGACTGGGAGTTCTGTGGAAACTGTTTGGGTAAGAATACAAGGAGAGAACAATGGAAAGGACACCATTGTAGGCATTTACTACAGGCCACCTGGGCAAACTGAAGATATGGATGAACTCTTTATGTATCAAATGACCAAGTTCTCCAAAAAATATGACATAGTGGTCATGGGAGATTTCAACTATCCAGACATTTGTTGGGAATCTCTCTCAAGTAAAACTAACAGGTCAAGTAAATTCTTATCCTCTCTTGCTGACAACTTTATCTTCCAAAAGGTAGGGGAGAAAACAAGGGGATCTGCTACTTTGGATCTAATCCTTATAAACAAGGAGGAAATGGTTGAGGAGGTAAAAGTGGCTGGGACCCTAGGAGGCAGCGATCAAGCTATTATAGAATTTTGGATAACTAGAGGTGGAAGACATGTGAAGACTCAAACTTCAAGGTTAGATTTCAGAAAGGCAGATTTTAAGCGACTCAGAAAGAGAATAGGAGGGATCCAATGGCTGGATGTCCTTAAGGACAAAAATGTCCAGGAAGGATGGGAAATTTTTAAAAATGAGATTCTCAAAGCACAATCATTAACAATCCCGAAAAGTAGGAAGAATGGGAAGCATTTAAGGAAACCAGGATGGATGAACACAGAACTTAAACACATGCTAAAAAGAAAGAAAGAAATGTTTATCAAATGGAAAGAGGGAGGCATATCTAAAGAAGATTATAATGCAGTCTGCAGAACCTGTAGGGCACGTTTCAGGTTAGCTAAAGCTGACAATGAATTAAGGCTCGCAAGAGATGTTAAAAAGCAATAAAAAAGGATTTTGGGGGTATGTCAAAAGTAAAAGAAAAGTCAAAGATGGTATAGAATTTTTACGGGATGAAAATGGTGAAATGGTAAGAAAGGATGTTTTTAATTCCTATTTTGCATCAGTTTTCTCTCAGAAAGAAAATGTAACATCAACTGATCTTCACTGTCCTATTAAAGGAATAGAAGAATCCAGGTTATCTGTAAACATAAAGATTGTGAGGGAATGTTTAGCTAGCATAAATGAGTTCAAGTCTCCAGGTCCAGATGAATTACACCCCTGAGTACTGAAAGAGATCGTATAAGAAATTTTAGAACCACTCTCCATAATCTTTGAAAATTCTTGGAGAACAGGAGAAGTCCCAGAAGACTGGAGAAGAGCAAATGTTGTTCCTATCTTCAAAAAGGGGAAGAAGATGGACCCAGGGAACTATAGGCCGGTGAGTCTGACTTCTATACCAGGAAAGATCTTTGAAAAAATTATTAAACAACATGTATGTAAGTACCTGGATAAGAATGAAGTGATTAACCAGAGTCAGCAAGGGTTTGTAACCAACAAGTCATGTCAGACTAACTTAATTTCCTTCTATGACAGAATCACTGACTGGGTGGATCAGGGAAATGCTGTAGACAAAGTATCTCACACCATCCTTATTGAAAAAAATGACCAAGTATGGAATGGACAAGGCAACTGTTAGGTGGATTCATAACTGGCTTAGTGATCGGACTCAAAGAGTGGTCGTAAATGGCTTCACATCCAGTTGGATGAATGTCTCAAGTGGGGAACCACAGGGCTCTGTCCTGGGACCTGTATTGTTCAACATTTTTATCAATGATTTAGATGAAGGAATTTAGGGTAAACTGATTAAATTTGCTGATGACACAAAGCTAGGAGGGATAGCTAACACTAGAGGAGAGAGCGAGAGGCTTCAAAAAGACCTAAATAAACTGGAGCAGTGGGCAGCAACTAACAGAATGGTTTTTAACAGGGAAAAATGCAAAGTACTACATTTGGGCAATAAAAATACAGAATGGGAGGAATAGAGCTAAGCAACAGCACATGTGAAAAAAACTTAGGTATACTAATAGATCATAGACTGAACATGAGTCAACAGTGTGATGCAGCAGCAAAAAAGGCAAATACAATTCTGGGATGTATTAACAGAAGCATACAGTCTAGATCACGTGAAATCATTATCGCACTTTACTCCTCTTTGGTCAGACCTCATCTGGAATACTGTGTCCAGTTTTGGGCACCACATTTTAATAAAGACATTGACAAATTGGAGCAAGTTCAGATAAGAGCGACCAGAATGGTGACCGGTCTGCAAACCATGTCCTATGAGGAACGGTTACAGGATTTGGGAATGTTTAGCTTGCAAAAAAGAAGACTGAGAGGAGACTTAATAGCTGTCTACAAATATCTCAAGGGCTGTCACATTGTAGAAGGATCATCTTTATTCTCATTTGCACAAGGAAAGACTAGAAGCAATGGGATGAAACTGAATGGGAGGAGACACAGATTAGATATTAGAAAAAACTTTTTGACAGTTAGGGTGATTAATGAGTGGAACAGGCTGCCACGAGAGGTGGTGAGTTTTCCTTCAATGGACGTCTGCAAACAGAGGCTGGACAGATATCTGTCTGAGATGATTTAGTGAGCAGGGGGTTGGACCAGATGACCCAGGAGGTCCCTTTCAACTCTACCATTCTATGATTCTATGATTCTATGAAGCCAGAAATGGCTGATTTTGGAATGCAGTTATATGTGATACGTCTGATGGAGAACCACGGTTTTAAAAAACGGGCCTGTAATTTACTAATATTATTCTTCACAGCGACCTCGTGTGAATAGCTTCACCGATACACTGCAACAAAATGAAAATGGAGGACAGAAATTTGGAATGCAGTTATATGTGATACGTCTGGCGGAGAACCACGGTTTTAAAAAGCGGGACTGTAGTTTACTAATACTATTCTTCACAGCGAACTCGTGTGAATAGCTTCACTGACACACTGCAGCAAAATGGAATTGGCAACCAATATTTTCCATGTTCAGTTCAAATTTCTGGATTTTTATCGCTGTAATATGGAAAAGATCTGATTGCATTCTGCAGTTCTAACAAGCAAATGGAGCAGAAAAATGGTGTTCACTGGATTGCTTTTTAAGCAAATAATCAGGAATAAGATTAAAAAAAATGAGCCCTGGCCCCTGATATCTGGAGCTATGTCTACAAATATCTGTAATAGCAGGATCAGTCAGAACGTGCAATGGACCCTCTTGTGCAGTATGTACCGTAGTCTGCCACATACACTGCCCGCCTTGCTTTTTAAGCAAATAACCAGGATTAAGATAAAAAAAAAATTAGCCCTGGCCCCTGATATCTGGGGCTATGTCTACAAATATTAACAACAGCAGAAGCAGACAGAATGTGCAATGGACCCTCTTGTGCTATATGCACCTCAGTCTGCCACATACCCTGCCAGCCTGCCTAAGTCTTGTTATCACCACTGAATATATGCCGCTGGATTAGTCCTCAGAAGGACTGTTAGTTCAGATGGATATATAGATATGCCGTGGAATACCTATACTAACTATAAACAAGCAAATCTCTCTCTGACGCAGCAGCAGCTCTCCCTATTCTGCCTGTTTCTGGGGTAGACTGTGACGAGCATAGCGGCACCAGGTCTTATATAGACCCGATGACGGAATGCGGCATGCCAATCACTGTAATGCCACAACCAACATGGCTACGGCATTACAGTGTGTGGCAAGCAATCCCTGCATGTTCATTGGCTCTCTAAAGAGCGCCAAACATGCAGGGCTGGGACCCAAGCTTCTGCCGAGCAACCCGGAAATACTCGCCGAGCACTGAGCTTGTCGAGCACCGTGATGCTTGGGCGATTACCGAATAGTGGCGAGCGTGTTCGCTCATCAATAATAGTTTTCTAATTATTTAAAAAATATTAATCTGAAAATTTTGACGTGCATTTGTAGTCAGTCCCCAAGTCAATATTTTGTAGGACCACCTTTCGCTGCAATTACACCTGCAAGTCTTTTGGGGTATGTCTCTACCACCTTTGCACATCTAGAGTCTACAATTGTTGCCCATTCTTCTTTGCAAATCAGCTCTAGCTCAGTAAGATTGGATGAAGAGCCTCCATGAATAGCAGTTTTCAATCTTGCAGCAGATTTTCAATGAGCTTTAGGTCGGCACTGTGACTGGGCCATTCATAGACATGAATATGCATTGATCTAAACCATTCCATTCTAGCTCTGGCAGTATGTTTAGGTTTGTTGTCTTGCTGGAAGATGAACTTATGCCCCGTTCTTAAGTTGTTGGGAATGGCGTTTTCAGTTTGATGTGCAATGATAATTTGTCTCATCTAATCAGAGCACCTTCTTCCACATGCTAGCTTTGTCCCCTACATCGCTTTCTGCAATCTGCAAATGGGACTTCTGATGGCTTGTTTTCAAAAATTACTTTCTTGTTCCCACTCTTCCATAAAGGCAAGATTTGCGGAGTATACAGCTAATAGTTATCCTATGGACAGATTCCCCCACCTGAGCTTTAGATCTCTGAAGCTCTTCCAGAGTGACAATGGGCTTCTTGGTTGCTTCTATAATTAGTGCTCTCCCTGCTTGAGATGTCAGTTTAGGTGCACAGCCAAGCCTTGATTGGTTTTCAATCGTTCCATACTCCTTCCATTGTTGGATGATGGATTGTACAGGTTTCCATGAGATGTTTAGAGATTGGGCTACTTTTTATAACCTAGCCCTGCTTTACTCTTCTTCTGACTTGTCTGGTGGGTTCCTTGATTTTCATGATGCTGTTTGATATTTAATGTTCTCAAACAAATCTCAGAGGCCTTCACAAAACAACTGTAGTTATACTGAGAATAAATTGCACACAGGTGGACTGAATTTACTAATTATGTGACTCATGTAGGCAATTGGTGACTCTGAATTTTTATTTAAGGGTATAAGACTACAGGGAGCTGAACCCAAATGTACATCACAATTTTCAGATTTATACTTTTATTTAGAAAACCATGTATCATTTCCTTTACACTTTACAAATACTTGCTACTTTGTGTTGGTATATCACATATAATTCTAATAAAATACATTTATTTCTTGGGGTGAAATGCGAAAAATGTGAAAAAAGTTCATGGGGTGACGAATACCCTTTCAAGGCACAGTATTTGTTGTGGAAAACCCCTTTTAAATGCACTAGCATGATATCCAAGAATAATAGGAATTTATCGTGAAACTTTAAGCTACTATTTTGTGCAGTATCATTCTCCACCAATTATTGAAAAATCAAAAAAACTATTGTTTAACCCGTATGTGGATTTTTTCTTTGTATACAGTAATACGATATTAGCTGTTATGTAGTAAATGTGGAAATGCATTTGTGCTCTGTTTATTCTGAAAATGATTAACTGCGAAAAATAAGACAAACAAGGTGGAATTAAAAAATAACATTAGACTACACATTGTTACCTTGATTAATGGCTTGTTTGGAAGCTCAGGTTCCTGGAGGATTAATGCTAAAGCACATATGACCCAGTGGGCCCGTTCTCTTCTATAGCATTGTAAGTGTTATAGATTTATCAGACTGGAACTGCAGATTACTCATGTGTGAACTACACAATTTGCATGCCTGAAATGCACAGATGGAAAAAACAAATTGATTTAAATACCATCACTAGGATGGTATTTAAAGGGGTTAGCCAGTAATTTTTTTTGTAGAAGGGGCTAAGAATTAACAGGCAGGTAGTTACTAACCATCTGCCTTTTCTGGAAAGGGACGATCTATTCTGGCCAAACCTGCGATTTCCCTGCTTCATTTCACCTCTCATCAACAAAGCAACACCTTCTTTCTCACGCTGCTCTGTTGATGCAGAGTCACTGCAGGATGCTGATTGACAGCCTGCTCCCCTCAGTTAGATGGGGGGAGCTGGCTGTCAATCAGCATGACATCAGCAGTGATGCCCCGTCAACAGAGCAGGGAGGAAGAGAAGACAGCAGTTTCAATGTGAAACAGTTTCCAGTGAAGGCCGCATATTTGCAGGTGTAAATCGTCCGTAAACACTGAGTTGGTACAGATCAGTACCGGACAGAAAAGTCAAGTGGTTAACAACTACATGCCTGTTAGTTCTTATCACCATATGCAAAAATAATAAAAGTCTCGGATAAATCATTCAAACACCATCCTCCTGTTCTTGGGTACAAATCCGCAAACTGCCTCTCCAGAGAGGAAGAGGACTAGAACTCTAGGGCCACCTATTGGAAGTAGCAATCCTAAAAGTCAATATCAACCCTTTAACGTGCTTTGCCATATGATTTAGGATAAAAGCCAAACTAGTATCTCAATTTGTGGGAAAGGTGTTTTGGGGTTTTGCCCCTCATCAGTGCAAAGTACATGATCTGATTTGGCTAGAGTTCTAGTCCTCTTCCTCTCTATAGAGGCAATTGGCATATCCAAACCTAGCTAAACCAGAATCTCAATTTGCAGACAGTGTTTCTAATTATTGCCCCTCATCATTGCAAAGTATGAGATCTGATTTGGCGAGGTGAGAGGCTTAAGACTGAGATCTAAGGGGTAACAAGCCAGGCCTGGCATGTCAGAGTAAGGAGACTTATTGTTAAGTGGACGGTAGCAACAAACTTTATTAAAATGAAATGCAACCGAACACGGGGTCCGCGATGCAGCCTAGAAGACTGCGGCCGAACACCCACCGGGTAAGAGTGTAAAACAACCAACTTAAAGTGTAAATCCCTCAATTGTTACTACACACCTGGACGGGAAAAGGATTCGCACTATCTCCGTTAACTACACGGGAGATGTGCGACAAATAATGTAGCTGTAGCTCTGCTAACTGCACAGAGGCTACGCAGCAGGGGCTAGGACGTATGTGTGACTCACGCCGGCATGTACGTGCTCCCAACCGGGGTGTGACCGGTCTGTGGAGTAACTCTCCAAGTGGCTAACAGGTGGTGCCAGGGATACGGAACCCGTAGTCTGCTCGGGGTATAGCAACCCCCTTGCCGGAGCCAGACTGCCAAATGGGAACTACCTGCCTTCCCCCGCTAAGCCTGCCTAAGCGACCTGTGCTAATCAGCCAAGCGAACTTTGGCATCGGCAGGTCACAGAGAGAGCTGCTAGAGAGCAGGTGGAGCCCAGACAGACAAGCGTCCACACATGTACACAACTTAGACAGAATGATCAGAGCGCACCGCCATGCTTGTGGGTGGGCTATTTAAAGACTAAGCCCTGCCCACAGTCACATTATTGGTCGCACTACTCATGACGTCACCCGCGGCCAATCAGGAGGTGCCAGGTCACCGGATCAGCTAACACCAAACCACCAATCACGGCCCGCCATGTCACTGGCATGCTCAGTGCCGTGCATCCTGGACTTAGGCTGTAGCAGCCCTGTTCCCCTCCACAACCTATGCTTAACACTACTAGGAACAAAGACCCAAGAGACAACTTGTACATCTCGTGCACTAGGTAGGCGGTGGGACCGACAGTGATGCTGAGCAGCATCTGCGCTGGCTGGACCATATGGGAGACCACAGAATCCACTGATAATTCTGACCCAATTTCAGATCCAGCAAACACCTGACACCTAACCCTTATACACCAGGCATGCTCCTCTGGGAAATTAAATATGCAAATTGCCTCTTTAGAGAGGAAGAGGATTAGAACTCTAGTGCCACCTCTCAACAAGCCAAATACCCCAAAACGCCTTTTCTGCAAATTGAGATTCTGGTTTGGCTTTTATCCTAAGTCATATGGCAAGGCACATTAAAGGGTCAATATTGACTTTTAGGATTGCTACTTCCAATATGTGGCACTAGAGTTCTATTCCTCTTTCTCTCTGAAGAGGCAATTTGGATATTTAATTTCCCAGAGGAGCATGCATGGTGTATAAGGTTTCTCACTGACATGCCATGCTTGGCTTGTACTCTCCACAAGAAGAAATTTTACGTCTTAGATTCCTGTGTGCAATTCCTCGCAGATAATTGATTCTTGATTCTTGTATAGAAACTATTGCTAGATATGCTTTTCTGAAACCTTTAGGTAGCTCATAAAGTTGTGTTTTCTGCTAACCTGACTTCCCCACCCTGCTGAGATGAGGGTGGGGAATTACATTTTCCTTTGGACCTAAAGGTTTCCATGGGAAGAGCAATGTTCTTCACTAAACTGCAAGACTTAAAACCTACCCCCATCAGCCAGTTTGGGCTTTGAGGGTCAAACCCTATTTTTCAAATCTGATGTGTCACTTTGTGTGATAAAAGAAACCCTCGGAAATACTTCAACATATCCCTGTAATTCTGTTTTTTTTTTAGATATTGTAGTTTGTGTTAGTGGTAAATATATCTCAACATGTTTTGTGTTTTTTAATGAAAATATTTGAAATTTGAACATTTTTTAAAAATTAGCAATTTTCAAACTTTGAATGTTTACACTCTCAGGCCTTATTCAGACATCAGTGAGTTCTGTTCGTGTTCTATTAGTGTTTTTCCTGCGGGCTGAGTCCAGAATCAAAATTACCCAAACAAGTCATTAGGTCCGTGGCTATCATGGACAGCACACATATGGCAATAATTATTATTGCAATGAGTAGGAGAAGTTTTGCTGTTTTTTTTTCATCAGTAAAATAATCACTGATGAAACATAAAAACTGACCAGATACTGATGAAAATCAGATCCAAAACATTGGTGAATAACAGTCTGCGTTTTTACGTATGACAAAAATCACAGACGTCTGAATGAGATTCTAAACCAGGTAGTTATACCACACAAATTAGGTAATAAACATTTGTTTTCCATTTGTCTACTTTATTTCAGCATAATTCCTTGTGAGGATGTTAGATGGGTTAAAATTTAGTAGCAATTTTTCATTTTTTTCTAGGAAGAGTACAAATCTTTATTTTTTACAAACCCATTCAGATTTGAAGTGATTTTGAGGATCTTCTAAATTGGAAAAACAGGCAAAATGATATTATTTTTAAAATAATACCCCTCAATTTATTCAAAACTTCTTCATTGCTCCGTGATCCAGTGGGGGGCTGCACCACCCAACCCATGTCGGCGATCACTGTGATTGGCTGATCAATTATGATCAGCCAATCATAGGGCTGTCATAATAAAGTTTGAGAGAAAAAATCATTGTGACAGCACCAATCAAAGCAGTCACAATGGATGGAATGATCGTGACGTCACCTCTCCTGATGAACCCCTTTGGCACTGATTGGCTGAGCGATAGTTACTGACCAATCAGCTCTAAAGGGGTTAATCTAAAATAGCGATCACCGCTCTGCACACCATCTTTACCTCAGAATTTGAGTGCAGAGCAGTTGTATACCCCCACTGTGCACCTGAGAGAGAGAATATCATTGGTGACCAGTGTGATCCTCCTGCGATCTGTCTCATGCCATCTCCTGTGTTGTGTCTCCTGTGACCTGTCTGTTGTGCTGTGTGCTGTCTGGGTTTGGCTGCTGTATGACTGATCTGTGATCACAGCAGCAGCTGTTCCCCAATCCCTGTTCCAGTACCACAAACATCCCCCCACCCATAACCCGCCCCACTCCCATTTGTATTTTTGGCGCACTTTTTTGGCACCCTGCGCTGAGCATTTGTGCTCTTCCTGTGGCCACAGTGCTCTGATCAGTATCGCTGCTGATCAGTGTCTGCGCCAAGGGTCGTTTTCTTTTATTTAGCTAGTTAGAGTAGTGGACGTCGCAGTGTAAGTGACGTCCAATTTTTTTTTAGAAAAAAAAATAATAGTACAGAGTAGCTTTAGGCTATGTGCCCACAAAGCATAAATGCTTCTCCCTGGCAGGAAAAACGTATGCGGATTTTACATGCGTTTTTCCTGCCAGGTAGAAGCGTTTGTGAAGCGTTTTTGAATGCATTTTCGCATGCGGATTGACAAGCGCTTTCCAAGCGATTTTAGCATCACTTGGAAAAGTGCTTGACAACTTGGTCCCACTGTATAAACCCATGCAACCGGCACGGATTTATATAGTGTGACCAAGTTAATAGTTAAAAAAAGAATAAAAATGGTAAAAAATAAAAAAAAACATTATACTCACCTTCTGATGGCCCCCGGTCTCCTGTACGGTGCGTCCGGTGTCTTGGGCGGCTCGCGTTGGTGTAAAAGGACCTTCCATGATGTCATTTAGTCATGTGACAGGTCAAGCGACCGCCGACGTCAGCGGTCGCGTGACCTGTCACATGACTAAATGACGTCATGGAAGGTCTTTTTACACCATCGCGAGCCGCCGGGGAGCCAGGACGCACCGTACAGGAGACTTGGGGCCATCAGAAGGTGAGTATATTGTATATTTTTTATTTTCATTTTTTTTTTTAACAGGTACTATGGTACCCGGGTCTGGATGAGAGTTTCCTCTTCTCCAGACCCGAGTACCATTCACACATTGAATAGCTTAATATCCACATGTGCACATGTAGTCATGAGGATATTAAGCGATTCAATTCAAGTCAATGGCGGCATTTACGTCACGTTTCCGCAAAAATAATGGACATTCTGCGGATTTTTCCGCAATGATAATCCGCAGCGGAAATTTCCGCAGAATGTGCATAGCACATGCGGATTATCATTGGGGACCATGGGGCACGTATTACCAAGCGTTTAAGAGTTTTCGCTGCGGAAATTCCGTGACTAAAACGCTTGAAAAGCGCATAGTGGTCACGCAGCCTTATAGGTAAGGAGGTAGCACATTAGAGTAGCAAACGTCGCAGTGGAAGTTACGTCTGATTTTCTTTTAAAAAAATAAATAATAGTACAGAGTAGCTTTATAGGTTGAGAGGTAGTGTTTTCTTTAGAAAATGAAAAAAAAAAGAATTGTTATCACCTGGTAACTTCCTAGCTAGTGCATTAGGGGAGCATACGTTGCGGAGTTAATGACGTCCGTTTTTATTTTACAAAAAAAAAATTAGTTAGCGCCGAGTAAAGTTGTAGCTAGTGCATTAGGGGAGTGTACGTTGCAGTATTAGTGATGTTTTTCATTTTTCTTTTGCAAAAAAATAAAGGAATAGTTAGCGCCAAGTAACCTTATAGGTAGTGCATTAGTGTAGTGAATTTCACTGTAATTTTTTTTATAAAAACTTTTTTTACATCTACTTACTCTCTTCATTTTTTCTTCTAAGTGTTTCTTCTAAATTTTTCCTTGTTCCTTTTTTTCTCTATTCTCTTCTTTTTTTCTCTCTACATTTTACTATAAATAGTACCCTTTACTCAAGCCCCACACAATACATGTGTAAAAACATCAATTACATACACATCCCCAGTGTTTTGAAGAATAAAATAAAAATGGCCCATTCGTCAAGAAGACACTATTCACTAGAGGAGGCATATGCTTTCCCTGCCATCAACACAGATTCAGGCAGAGAGGAAGATTCCACTTTCCTTTACTTCTCTTCCTCCTCCTCCTCATCTAGTCAGGAGGGACCCCCAAGAAAAGGCACCCTAGGACCAAGGCAACTCCTACAGCAATCGATCTCATATGGACTCCACCCTCCAAAAATTATCAGCCTGTTATTCCGGATTTCATAGACAGCTCAGGAATCCAATTTGACACTAGAAGTCTCACTCAAATTGACTTTTTCAAATTCTTTTTCAGTGAGGAAATAATAAATCTTATGGTGGCCCAGACAGATTTGAATGCCCGTCAATTTTTCACCCAAAATCCAAAGTCATCATACCCCAGATGGACCCCTGCAAATGCAGAAGAAATTATGACATTTTAGGGCATTTTGCTGGATATGGGCATAGTCAGAAATCTTGCTTCCGCAATACTGAAGTAGTGATATATCTACAGCAAACTTCTATTCCGTATGGCCATGACAATGACACGATTAGAAGCAATCCAAAAATGTTTGCATTATAGTGATAATATGCAGTGTCATTTCGCCATTACTCTGTACTCGCCTGAGCAACACAGTGCTCGACAAGTTTGGCGCTCGGCAAGTATTTCTAGGGAGCTCGGGTACCCACCCTGCATGTTTGGAGCTCTGTAGAGAGCCAATGAACATGCAGGAATTGCTTGCCGCGCACTGTAATGCCATAGCCATGTTGGTCGTGGGTATTACAGTGATTGGCTGGCCGCACAGCGTCATCAGGTCTATATAAGACCTGGTGATGCTAGGCTAGTCACAGTCTACCCTGGAAACAGGCAGATTAGGGAGAGCTGCTGCTGCTTCAGGGAGAGATTTGCTTGTTTAAAGTTATTAAAAGTATTCCACAGCATATCTATATAGCCATTTGAACTAACAGCCCTTCTGAGGACTAATCCAGCTGCATGTATTCAGTGGTGATAGCAAGAGTTAGGCAGGCAGGCAGAGTTTGTGGCGGACTGCAGGGAATACAACACAAGAGGGTCCATTGCACGTTCTGACTAATACTGCTGTTACAGTTATCCATAGAAGTAACCCCAGGTATCAGGGGCTAATTTTTTTATCTTAATCCTAATTATTTGCTTAAAAAGCAATCCAGAAACACAATTTTTCTGCTCCAGTTGCTTGTTAGCACTGCAGAATACAGCCAGATCTTTTCCATATTACAGCGATAAAAATCCAGAAATTTGTAGTGAACGTGGAAAATGTTGGCCTCCATTTACAGTTTGCTGCAGTGTGTCTGTGAAACTATTCACACTAGGTCACTGTGAAGAATAGTAACCTACAGGCGTTATCTACAATTTCTGCTAGGAGGTGTCCAACTATATCCCAGTCCTTAGTTCTTGTAGAGACCCCTCCCTTATATCTATAGGTCTGCATTCAGACTAGCCGAGGACTTAGGCTGGTCTGTTCACAAGGAACAGGTCCCCCGCTGCATCGTAGGGAATCAGCTTAGTCCTATTGTAGGGACAGTTTTCCTATCTTTCCTTAGTGTTTGTAGCAGTTCATAACAGTAAGTCCAGCCCAAAAATAAAACACTCTAAGGAAAGAAATCCTGATTTCAGCATGGTGTCGGTTCAGGAGTTGGCTCAACGCCTGCAGGTACTGTCTTTGGAGGTGGCCGAGCTCCAGCAACACGTGAGTAGCTGTCCTGGAGCGCAATTTGTCGAACCAAAGGTAGGACTGCCAGATTTTTTTTATGGCAAACGGCAAGATTTTTTTTCCTTTAAAAACTCTTGTTTATTATATTTTCGTTTAAGACCCAGATCCTCGCGCATTGGGTTTATAATGTCACTTTTGCGCAAAGAACCACAGAGATGGGCCTTTTCTCTACAACCTAATGATCCGTGTTTTAGATCTGTGGAAGATTTTTTTTCTGCTATGGGGTTGTTGTATGATGATCCTGATCGAGTCTCATCTGCTGAAACTGAATTAAGACGTTTGAAGCAGGGATCAGGTGATGTGGAAAATTATTGTACATACTTCAGAAGATGGTCGGCTGAGGTGGAATGGAATGACTCCGCATTAAAATGTTTGTTTCTTGCTGGTCTAGGTGAAAGGGTTAAGGATCTGCTGATTGCCTTCCCAAAACCTGAAACCTTGCAGGAGGCAATGCAATTAGCCATACGTGTGGACAGGAGACTGCGTGCTAGGAGTAATGAAGAGAAATCTACTGCTATGGCAGCTCCTAGTTTTCAGAGGGTCTGCTTGGAGGGTGGAGAACCGATGGAGATTGGGGCGATATCACCCCACTCTCAGGAAAAAGACCGCAGGTTTGCTAAAGGATTGTGTTTTTATTTTGGTAAATCTGACCACTTTATTAAGAACTGTGTGCTTCGTTTGAACAAAGAAAAAAAAAAGAGGTCAGTTACGCCCGCATAGCTTGTTTAAACTCAAAAGGAGTATTTCTTTCTGGAAGCACCTCATTCCAGGAGGAGTTGATTGAATTTCGGGTATTTGGTGATTGTGGTTCTACACTCAATGCGATTGATGAGAGTTTTTTGGAAAAATTTAAATTAGAATCCAAACTTTTGTCATCTGCTATTTCTGTGGTTGCTGTTGATGGCTCTCCCTTGAAAGGTATTACTCACAAGGTTTTTGAATTTCCCCTCACCATTAATGGTATCCACCAAGAGAATTTGGATTTGGCGGTATTAAATAATTTGCCTGCTCCAGTGGTTTTGGGGTTACCTTGGTTAAAATTGCACAATCCTGTACTGGACTGGTCTACCAATGAAATTAAGTCTTGAGTGTTATGATAGATGTTGTAACGGTCGCGTTGCTGCTGTGGAAAGAGGGGAATTACCTGTACCTATTCAGGATTTTTGGAAGTTTTTTTCAGAGGAGGAGTCGCAAGTTTTGCCTCCTCATAGGGACTATGATTGTACTATTGAGTTTGTCCCTGGAGCAACTCTTCCCAAGAGTCGCTTATTTAATCTTACTATCCCTGAGAGAAAGGCCTTGGAGGAATACATACAGACAAGCTTGGCCGCCGGTCACATTAGACCTTCTAAGTCACCTGTGGCTGTTGGATTTTTTTTTGGAAAAAAAAAGGACGGCGGTTTACGTCCATGTATGGACTTTCGCGAAATTAATAAAATTACAGTACGCAAATCCTACCCACTGCCATTAACTCCTGACTTGTTCAACCAGTTAGTGGGGGCCAAGTGGTTCTCTAAGATTGATCTCCGGGGGGCATACAATTTGTTACATATGAAGGAAGGTGATGAGTGGAAAACTGCTTTTAACACTCCAGTGGGTCATTTTGAGAATCTGGTTATGACCTTTGGTCTTACCAATGCACCAGCGTTTTTTCAGAACCTGATTAATGACATCCTAAGACCGTTGATCGGTAAGAATGTGGTGGTGTATTTGTATGACATTTTGATTTTTGCGCCGGATCTGGAGTCTCATTGGCAGAGCATACGTGAGGTATTGCAGTTGTTAAGCGACAATTCACTTTTTGCTAAGCTGGAGAAATGTGAGTTCGCTGTGCATAGAATTAGGTTTTTGGGCTACATTATCTCCAGCGAGGGCTTTGAGATGGACCCGGTGAAGGTTCAGGTGGTGCAGGAATGGCCTAGGCCTATTGGTTTGAAACCAATACGGAGATTTTTGGGTTTCACCAATTATTACAGAAAATTCATTAAGAATTTTTCTATAATTGTTAAGCCGCTGACCGATCTCACCAGGAAAGGTGCGAATACGGTCCAGTGGACTACTGAGGCCATTGAAGCTTTTGTTTATCTCAAGGAGAGGTTCAGTTCCGCCCCCATCCTTATGCAGCCTGATGAGACCAAGCCTTTTTTGGTCGAGGTTGATGCTTCTTCGGTAGGGGTCGGTGCTGTTTTGTCTCAGGAAAACAAGGATGGAGTACATCCCTGTGCTTTTTTTTCTGAGACCGAACTTAATTACGATGTCGGTAATCGGGAATTGCTGGCGATTAAACTCGCATTTGAACATTGGCGTCATCTCTTGGAAGGTGCTAAATTTCCCATTCAGGTTTTTACTGATCATAAGAATCTGATCTATCTTGATGCTGCCAAGCGCTTGAATGCCCGTCAAACCGCGAAAAAAAAAGTGCCCACCTAGCTTAATTTTTCTGTTACTTACATCCCGGGTACCAAGAATGTAAAAGCTGATGCTTTATCTCGCAGTTTTTCTCCCATGGTTGGTACCGAGGAGGAGGAGAGCATTTTACAGGAAGGTGTTGTGATAGCAGCATTGGACTCCGTTTTGGAAGATGGGATTCTGAAAGCCCAGGAGGATGCCCCATCTAACACTCCCCATGGGAGGTTGTTTGTGCCTAGGAACTTTAGGAGAGATTTGTTTGTGGAGTGTCATGAGTCTCAGTTGGCAGGTCATCCAGGAATTTCAGAGACTAAGAGACTTGTAGGTCACAGTTTTTAGTGGCCTGGGTGGCAGAAGGAAGTCATTAAGTGGGTGCGTCAATGTACTGTGTGTGCTAGATCTAAGTCTTCACATGCTTCTGCTGCGGGGTTGCTTTGCCCTCTGGAGGTTCCTAGTGCTCCTTGGACGCATCTTGCTATGGATTTTATTACTGACCTTCCTGCCTCTGAGGGTTTCACTGTTATCTGGGTGGTCGTGGACTGTTTTAGCAAGATATGTCACTTGGTTCCCTTCATCAAACTGCCCTGCGCCAAGACACTCGCTAAGGCTTTTGTTAAAGAAATTGTCAAGCTCCATGGCGTTCCTACCGGCATTGTTTCCGATAGGGGACCTCAGTTCGTGGCTCGTTTTTGCCGTGCCTTTTGTGAAAGGTTGGGAGTCCATTTGTTATTTTCATCTGGTTATCATCCTGAGTCTAATGGACAGACAGAAAGAAAGAACCAGGATGTTGAACAGTTTATGCGTTGTTTTGTGGCTGACAATCAAGAGGGGTGGTCTGAGTTTCTGCCTCTGGCTGAATTTGCTCTTAACAATCATACATCCTCTTCTGCTGGGTGTTCTCCATTTTTTTGTTGTACTGGGAGACATCCGTCGTTTGGGTCATTCTCCAAATTGGTATCGGCTGTGCCGGAGGAGGAGAATTTTTCCAGTGATTTGGACAGAGTTTGGACTGATGTACGTCGTAACCTTCAAGAGGCTAAAATCCAAGAGGTACTTTGACAGGAAACGTCAAGAGGTTTTGTTTAATGTTGGTGACATGGTTTGGTTGTCCTCTAGGAATCTGCGGTTGAGGATTCCTTCTAAGAAATTGGGCCCGAAGTTTGTAGGTCCGTTTAAGGTTCTTCAGGTAGTTAACCAATCTGCTGTTAGGTTGGAGGTTCCTACCTCCTGGAAGATTAATCCGGTGTTTCATGTTTCCTTATTGAAAAAAGCTGATGTTTCTGATAGGGACGCCCCTGTCTCTGTTCCTCCGGTGGAGGAAGACGGTGAATATGAAATTTCTCGCATTCTTAATTCTAGATGGCATAGAGGGAGATTGCAGTATCTCGTCGCTTGGAAAGGTTTCGGTCCCGAGGATAACTCCTGGGTAAGGGCGGATGATGTCGCTGCTCCTAGACTTGTCGGAGCGTTTCACAGGAGGTTTCCTGATAGACCTGGACCTGGAGGATCCGGAGGATCCTCATAGAAGAGGGGGTACTGTTAGAACCCTCCTGTTAGTTTTTTCTATTTTGCCAATCACATGACTTTTTGCTTATATAATCCAGCTCCGCCCTACTGGCCTTGCTGGACTTCAGTGTTACTTTTTCTCTTAAGCTAGCCAGGTGCTTTGTACCTTACTCTGTAGCTTGCGTGGTCTTTGACCACTTGTACTTTTGTTTGTTTGTTTGTCTTTGCTCTGCTACAATTTCTGCTAGGAGGTGTCCAACTATATCCCAGTCCTTAGTTCTTGTAGGGACCCCTCCCTTATATCTATAGGTCTGCGTTCTGACTAGCCGAGGACTTAGGCGGGTCTGTTCACAAGGAACAGGTCCCCCGCTGCATCGTAGGGAATCAGCTTAGTCCTATTGTAGGAACAGTTTTCCTATCTTTCCTTAGTGTTTGTAGCAGTTCATAACACATATCTGTGAACAATGTTGTCAAAGTATTACGCTTTTACCGACTGACAAAAAAAAATATGCAAAAAACAAGCTAAAATGGAAAAAATGTTAAGAAACATTCTTTCCAAGGTAATGACTTGAATATAAGGCCAAAGGAAAAAAAAAAAATATGGACTGTGGAAGACATTGATGCGACCAGAATGAACACTGATCTGTAGCTGGTGATAATGCCACCTAGCAGCTCCTGTCCCTATTGTAAATGCATCTAACAGTGCTATCGATAGAGAATAGAATAGATTTTATTTTTTTTTGGGCAGCACCAGCAGCACGCAGTATAAATCAATAATACCTGGCTGGATAGGTGTAATACACTATCCATACTGCGATACCTCACCCGTAAAAGAATTTCAGATAAGACAGTTAATATTCTAGAATACAGAATCTATTTGAATTGTCCTTCCCATTATTAAGGAGTGTGTCTCCTATACTGTTATTGCATATGCAGCGATTTCAAGGGCTGCCAAAAGTTAGGACAAACTCCCATACACATTTGAAGAGACGTAAAAAAAATAAAAAATAAATAAAAACACAGTAGGATCTTTCTTTAGTATAAAGACTCGCCAATGTAACCTCAATGTAATCACATTGTTCAGCTCCTGCACATCATCTTCCTCCTTTTGTTCGGCTTCAATCTCCGAAATGACCACATCAGTCACAAGCTGGAAGCACTGCAGCACTGCCTTGGCCAAGCGGCAGCAGGCTGTGCTGAAGATAATATGCTTAATGCTTAGGTGACAAACCGCCTACCGTTGCAGAGTTGTTGAAAGCTGTAATACAGCAGGCAGATCTGTGGCTCTCAGCGCTGAACATTCAGCCAGGCATGGTCGTGTGTGACAACGTCCGTAACCTGGTGGTAGAAAAATGACAGTCAGAGTATATACGGTTTCCTTTTATGCCAGTCCTTTAACCGAGCTAAAGAATATGGCTGAGGTGAAATACAACTGTCACCGAGAAGCAGTGTCAGGCTGAAGAACATTGGGCCCACCAGAGGATTTGATTCTGAGGGTTCACCTTTCTCCCCCGCTCAAGAGCACCATAGCAGCTGTAAAGTTTGTGATATCATGAACTCTCCTGATGGAGAAGCCAGGGCCCACCTGAGGATTCTCTGGTGGGACAGTCTAACCCTGCCGAGAAGCAGCACTGGCTAAGAGAAGTCTATGTGAAGGTTCCTGGACACTCTATGGCTGTTTTTTAATTGAGGGGTAAGCCCACGAAAACATGGGGAGAACATACAAAATCCTTGCAGATTTTGTCCTTGGTGGGATTTGAACAACCACTGAGCCACTGTGCTGCCCTCTCTGTTATCCCTCTGGTATCTAACATGCTGGAGAAACTTGCACCTGCTGTCACTCAGTATCTTCAGCTCCTCTGTGAGAAACTAATGTATTTGGGCAGCCACTCAGTCTACCAAATAAAATTCCTGAGAAGGAAATTTTGGATGGCCTAGCTTCTGGTACTGGGTGCCAATACCAAACCACTGGAAATATTCCAGGCTGGTTGGAGGCAAGCTGATTCCCACAGAAACGTACCAGCAGCAAGCTAAGGAGATGGTGGCCTCTATTATCATCACAACCTGCAAAGTTTGTGCTATGAACTCTCCTGAAGGAGAAGCCAGGGCCCACCGAAGGAGTCTCCGGTTCTCTGGTGCGCCCGTCCAACGCTGCCGAGAAGCAGCCCTGGCTTAGTAAAGTCTGTGTGAAGGTTTGAGGACACACTATGGCTGCTTTTTTACTGCGGACTGGTTCCAGCAATCTATAAGATTACAATCTATAAGATCCCTTAACTGGCTCCCAATTGACCAGAGACTTCAGTTCGAAACCATAACCATGACATGCAAAGTCATCCACAACCTGTCTCCTCCATATATCTGTGACATAGTCTCCAGGTACAGACCTGCACGCAACCTCAGATCCTTAAAGATCTCCTTCTCTACTCCCGTCTTATCTCCTCTTTCCACAATCGCATACAAGATTTTTCCCTTGCATCCCTTCTACTCTTGAACTCTGTACCCCAACATATCAAACTCTTGCCTACTGTTGAAACCTTTAAAAGGAAGCTGAAGACCCACTGATTCCAACAAGCCTACAACCTGCTCTATCATACTGCTGCATGACCAACTGTACCCTCACTACTGTATCCTCACCCATCCCTTATAAACTGTTTGTGTGCCCTCACGGGCACAGACCATCTCTGCTCTTGTACCAGTTAGTGACCTCTTTTCACATGTAAAGCGCAATGTAATAAATGGTGCTGTAATAAAAAATAATAATAATTATACTACTTGTACTTTGAGTCAATTGATAGGACTTTCCAGGTTTAATATTTGTCATGTTGCCAAAAATGTCTGTATTATTATTGCAGTAATAAAGGCTCACGTCTGATGAGATGACCACAGTTTTAGGCAGTGACCTGGGAGTCAGAGATGCTTCCACAGGTCTTCCCCATGCTGTTACCATGTCTTTTCAGCACTGTATGCATGTGTCTTATGATGTCTCACACTCCACATGGCCAGATAATGTAGTAAAAAGTTAAAATGACATTTCCCGGTGAATGTATTTTTCACCATTGAAAGCAATGTAAAAGTGCAAAAACGCATCAAAAATGCTACATGTGAACATAGCTCAAGGTATGGAGGAGCATTTTTGTTTTTGGCTATTTATTTTGCCTTTTATACAAGTCATTACCCTGGAAAGGATGTTCCTTAACATTTTCCCCAGGAAAATCCATTTTGATTTTGTTTTTGTGTTTTATTGAGTCAGTAAAAGTGGCAAAATACTCTGACAACATTGTTGACAGCAGTGACCTGGGAGCCAGAGATGCTTCCAGGAGTTTTCCCCATGCTGTTCCCATGTCATTTGAGCACTTTTGCCATTGATTTGGGCAACTTTTAGGCCCTCTGCAGACCGCCGAGAGGGGCTGCCAGAAAAATGCTCGAGTTTCCCATAGACTTACATTGGGCTCGTTGCTCAGGTCGAGCACCCGAGTATTCCAATTTGCTCGACTCGTACAACGAGTACCCGAACATTTTAGTGCTCGCTCATCACTAAATCCTAACTTTGATCATCTATTTAAAATTCAGGCAGTAGTTGACCACTTCAGCAGAAAATTTACTGAAGCGTTCAATCCCCAAAGGGACATCTCTATAGATCAGGATGCCAAACTCAAATACACAGAGGGCCAAAATTAAAAACTTGGACAAAAATATTTATAAAAAAAAAATTGAGGACGTTTTTCCTTATCATCAAATATAATGATGACATTTATCATATGGAAACAAATTTAAAGGGGTTGTAACACGAAAAAAGTACATTTCAATTAATAGATCTTAAAATAAAATTATCACATAATCACAAATTGGGCATACTGTAATAATATAGTATGTTATGTAAGAACAGTAAAAAGCATATGGCCAAATGGCCTAACTTAAATATGTAATAAAGGATAAAAAACATTTAATTAATAATAATACAGATAATAAAGTATGATCTCAGCAAAAGTGTCCCCAGAACACAGCATGATACCTCCACAGTGCATTTCTCCACAGTATCCTCCACATGCACAGTATGATAACCCTAATATACCCACCTGTACCCCCTAGTGAAGTACGATGACTTCCAACTGTGATCCCCACACAGACCTCTACACAGTATAATAGGCCCCACATATTACTCCATACAGTATCATGGGCTCCACATAGTCCTCCATACAGAATAATGGGCCTAACAAATATCCTCTGTACAGAATAATGGGCCCCACATAGTTCTACATACAGAATAATGAGTCCCACATAGTCCTACATACAGAATACTGGGCCCCACATAATCCTCCATGCAGTATAATGGGCCCCACATAGTACTCCATACAGTATAATGGGCCCCACATAGTTCTCCATATAGTAAAATGGCCCCATATAGTGCTCCATACAGTATAATAGCCCTACATAGTGCTCCATACAGTATAATGGGCCCCATATAGTCCTCCATACAGTATAAACGCCCCATATAGTCCCCGGAGTTGTTGTGAGCCAAGGTGATTTTCTTAAGGGCTAGATTTGGATAGAGGGCCAGAGTTTGACATGTGTGCTATAGATGAATCTCTGGTTCATTTCAAAGGAAGACAAAAATTCAGACAATACCTGTCCAGTAAGAGGGCCTGGTACAGAATGAAACTATGCAAGCTGTGTGAGAGTACCTCAATGTACACCCACAGATTTAGGGTCTACGAAGGGAAGGACACCAAGATTGAACCCCCCCTCTGAATGTCCCCCTGTCCTGGGGATGAGTGTGAAAATTGTTTGGGAATTGCTATCACCTCTTCAAAGATAACTTTTACACCAGCATCCCTCTCTTCAAGACCCTCTCTGTCAGAGGTACAGTTGCATGCAGCATCATACGATAAAGTTAGAGAGGCCTTCCTAAGCCGATAATTGGACAACAGCTGAGAAAGGGCGAAAGCAGAGCTCAATGAAGCGACAACATTGTATAAGAGGGATGTCCTTATCTTGATCACCATACACGGTGACAACAGCTCCCTTGTCACTGTCCGAGGTACCACAACACAAGTCGCAAAGCCAGATTGTATCCTAGATTATAATACGTACATGGAGGGTGTAGATCTCTCAGACCAGGTCCTCAAACCATTAAGTGCCATACGAAAAGTTAAAATATGGTACAAAATATTGGCCACGTACATTGTACAGATGGCACTGTGCAATGCTTTTGTGCTGTTTCAATTTACAGGCAATACGGGGACCTTGCTTCAGTTTCAGAAGGTATTCATCAAGGCCCTAATGTTTTTCACTCAGGAAAGAGAGGGTCCCAGTACTTCTGAAACTGATGGTGCCCATATCGTATCATGTTAACTATTTCACGGAGAAGTTCCCCAAACAGTGGAGAAAGGAAGATCACTAGAAAGGTGCAGAGTATGCTCCAAGAGGGGGATACAAAAAGACACAATTTACCATTGTGAAACCTGCCCTGAGAAACCTGGCCTTTGCATTAAGGATTGCTTCAAAGCGTACCACATGTCCATAAATTAATAATATTTGCTTTTACCCTGTTGACACAACATACTTTTATAATCTGATGTACTCTGCACAACTTACACATACCACCATAAATATAAATTCATACACTGACCGCTTTTTTTTGTATCGTTCGCTGGCTCCACTTCTTCCCCCCTTCCTCCCACTATTGGGGTTCCTCAGTGTTCAGTCCTTGGCCCTCTTCTCTTCTCTCTCTACACAGCCCCAATTGGACAGACCATCAACAAATTTGGTTTTCAGTACCTTCTTTATCCTGATGACACACAACTATACAACTCATCCCCTGACCTTACCCCCACTATACTACAGAACACCAGTGACTGTCTGGCCGCAGATTCTAACATCATGTCCGCTCTCTATCTCAATCTCAACCTTTCCAAAACTGAACTTCTTCTGCTGCCACCGTCTACTCACCTCCCTAAATCTGACATCTCCCTCTCCGTGTGTGACACCACAATAATACCGAGCCAGCAGGTGCGTTGTCTGGGTATTGTGTTTGACACCAATCTTTCCTTCACATTCCATATACAATCTCTTGCCCGCTCTTGTCGCTTGCACCTGAAGAACATTTCTAGAATCTGCCCTTTTCTCACCTTGGAAACAACAAAAACCCTCACTGTTGCCCTGATCCACTCCCACCTTGACTACTATAACTGTATATTAATTGGCCTCCCCCTCTCTCGACTTTCCCCTCTTCAGTCTATTCTTAATGCTGCAGCCAGGGTCATCTATTTGGCTAATCGTTACTCAGACTCCTCCGCTCTGTGCCAGTCATTGCACTGGCTGCCCATGAATTATAGGATCCAATATAAATTGCTTGTCTTCACCCACAAAGCTCTCCACAGTGCGGCACACCCTTTCATCTCTTCCCTCATTTCTGTTTATCGGTCTACCCGTTCTCTAAGGTCCGCAAGCGACTTTCGACTAACATCCACACTAATCCGTACCTCCCACTCCTGGCTTCAAGACTTCTCCCGAGCTGCACCTATTCTTTGGAATGCTCTACCCCAATAAATTAGGACGAACCACAACTTACACAGTTTTAGGCGCTCCCTAAAAACACTGAATGAGGATAAAAAAATGGTTTTGTAAATTTTGTTGGAAAAAGGAGAAATTGCTGGTCAACTTTTAACCCTTCTAACTTCCTAGCAAATAAAAATTATGTTTCAAAAAATGTTCTGATATAAAGGAGACATGTGAGAAATGTTATTTATTAACTATTTTGTGTTACATACCTCTCTGGTTTAACACTAGGACTACTGGACTCGTGACCCCGCCTAGAACTACTGAAAGGAGTCATTTTGACTCCTTGCTTATTTTCGTTTATTTTTAGAGTTTCATTTGTGGTTATTTATTAATAATTATATTTTTTGTAATGTATTATTATTGTGAGATCCAACAGTAATGCTTTTGATTGTTTTTTTCCTGCTTTTCTTATTTTTCTACAGAAAATAACAATAATTATAATAGACGTTTTTCAAACATTTTTTTTTATTCAAGTGCACACATATAAACAACAACTGAAGAACAAAAAGCAGAGAAAATGTAGGTGGAGGAGCATAAAAATGAAAATATGGCGCAGAATTCACCTTCTAAACATTTGGTGTTTCGCATTTTAGGCATTGCCTTTGATTTATGGCAGTACATTGCCCACACAAAGACTTACCACAAGTCTTACAATTTCCGACAGATCTATTTTTCTTGCACTTTTCTTTGATCTGGCAAAATTTTGTTTGAACCATCACTTCTGAGAATGTAGAAACTTGGGACGTGGAACCCTTTTCCCTATCTGTGACATAAGGACCACTCAACTCTCTCACAAGCGTTTGCAAAAATGCCTTGCGTGACATTTTTTGGTGGGTAATCTCCTTGAATATTATCCATGCATTTATACCCGCAAAGTCTAAGGCATTTTCAAATGCATGAACAGGCCATCTCCTTGTGCATGTTCGTGTGGTATATTTTCGTGCCATCTGATCCACTACATCTACTCCATATTTTGTTTCATAGTAAAACTTTACAGTTTCTGGAGTTTTTTTAGCGGAATCAGACGTAACAACAACATCTGGATGGACGGAACTCAAAATGACAACTTTTTTGTTGGGCTTTCCTTGATATACTGTAAGTGTAAAATTGTCTTCATTTCTAAACACTTTAGTGTTGTACAATTCCTCTTTCATAGATTTTATTTCTTTAGGCACTTCTCGCCTTATCTTGTTCAGTGTTCCCACGATGGTTGTTCCTTTGCTTTTTAGCTGTTTAGCTAATTTTACTGAAGTAAAATAATTATTGGTTGTAACATTGCGACCTTTTTTCAAAAACGGGTCCAATAACTTCATTACCACATGGTCAGCTAAACGGTCCTCAGCACGGTGTGTGTCATCTTTGCCTAGATAAGGGAAGCCATTTGCCAGATATTTGCTCCTCTTATCAACAGCTAGCCAATATTTGTGGCCATATTTATCTGGTTTGGAAGGCATGTACTGCGTGAATGGACACCTAGTTTTGCTTGGGAAAAGTTGCTCAACCACCGTTATGTATGGGCCAGGTTTGTAACACGCAATACAATTTTCAATAAACCTGTCCCACACAGTAGAAAATAGAGCAAACTTGTCCGTTTGCAGTCTCTCCGATCGAGTAGATTTCTCATCAAATCTGAGAAACCTCATAATTTCAACAAAGCGGTCCCTAGACATTGTCGCTTTGCAAAACGGTATTCCCCAGTCATTACACCAAATACTGCTAATCGAGTGACGGTTCGTGCCAGATATTCCACGAGCAAAGAATATCGCAATGAATGCATCTAGCTCCTCATCAGATAGAGTAAACTGTAAATTATTGTTCCTGCATGCTTCTGCAAGCGTACAGTTCTTTATATGTGTCAATATATATGAATCAAAAAATAAACGCCATGCGCTCAAAGGACTATCGATAATGATATTTCTTCTGGCGTATCCTGTAGGGCCAGGTGCTTCTCGAAGAATATTTTGGCTGTCACGCCTACCAGGCAAGTGTTCTCCAATTTCAACAGGTTTCCATTGAATACCATCCGCTGAAACTAGTATTCCTTCAGATTCGCCTTCTCTGGTGTTTGTTGTTGCATTACCTTCGCCGCCATCGTTATCTGTTGTTCTTTCATTTCTGGGACGTTTTGCTGATTTTTTCTGTCCACGACCAGGAGGATGGTCACGAGGCAACATAACTGCATGAGCCCGATCCCCAGTTGATGTGCTTGGAATATCTGTAAAAAAGTTGATGAATATTTAGAATTTTTGTTTTGTAAGGGTCCGTGCACACTGGCTGGATTAGCGGCGGAATATCCGACCGGATATTCTCACCACAATCCGGCCCGTACCTGCCCGCTCAGGTACAGAGCGGAGTTTCATACCTGAAGCTCCGCTCCGAACCACGGGCTGGAGCCGCTGTCTGGGACGGAGCCGTGCTCGCGCGTAAGCAAGCGCTGCTCTGTCCCTGACAGCGGCTCCAGCCCGGGTTTCGGAGCGGAGCTTCAGGCATGAGCGGGCAGGTACGGCCTGTATTGCGGCAAGAATATCCAGATGGCTATTCAGCCAGAATTCTGCTAGTGTGCACAGGCCCTAACTCAGTGTGTGGAAGAACAAATAAATACACATAACTACTTACCTTCTGGATTTGTTCCTTCTGAGTCTTCAGATTCACTTGATATGTTCTGAGGAATGAAATCTTCATCACTGTCAGAATCAAATACATGTTCCTGCAATTCGGATTCCGATTCATCCTCCGGTATGGATTGCAAAGTAGCCAGAATATCCTGAGGCTTTATCAAACGTCTTCTCTCCATATTCCTCACAAATTCCATAATTATATATAGTTCCCTGCTGAAAAATAGAAATGAAATGAAAACTAAAAGAAATAATAACTGTTCTGCCACCTTAAAAAGTAGGTGGGCTGAATCAGTTGACAGACAGCTAAACTATTTCATAACAATTCATACCTGTATGAGTCTTCAGAGCTCGTATGTCTGCGTCTGTTCTCTTTGTCTCTTCAGCTGAACTGAAAGTAAAGTTACTATCCAGAATACTGTCTCCTGCTAGGACCTTAGAAAAACACCACCCTTCATTAGCATAAGATAAGAGCCTAGAGTAAACAAGCTATTTTGTTCAGCATTACACAGTAATACAAGCAGGTAAAACACAAGGAAAATGTGAAAAGTTGACATGTAAATTGAACTACATCTATATGAACATCAGGGTAAATAAGACAGAGTGAAAAAATTATGCACAAAACTTTATAGCAACATTTAGTGACAAAAGGACCTCAAAATATAGTAGGGAGTCAAAATGACTCCCTTCAGTAGTTCTTGGTAAATTTTGAAAAAAACGCGCAAATTTTTCACCAAAATTATTTATTCTCACAAAATCTTTTTTCACATCATATTTGAGGAAAAGTCACCGAGTTTCAAGCCGGAATTCTGAAAAATGTAGTCACAGAAGAGAAATAAAAAACGAAAGGAGTCAAAATTACTCCATCAGTAGTTCTAGTGTTAATGGCATAAAAATGAAAAATTTGAAAATTGTAAAATTTTCAACATTTTAGCCAAATTTCCTATATTTTCACAAATAAATACAAGTCATATTGAACAAATTTTACCACTATTATGAAATATAATATGTCATGAGAAAATATTCTCAGAATCAGTGGGATCCGTTGAAGCATTCCAGAGTTATTATCTCATAAATTGACACTGGTCAGAATTGAAAAAATTGACCTGGTTAAGAAGGTGAAAACAGGCTTCGGGGTGAAGGGGTTAACAGAACTTGGTAAATTAGACAACTGATGTTTGGGAAGAGAGAGGTATACATACTTTCATACAATTACAGCTACAATGTGAATTCATTATATCACAGACAGTTTACATGTATTTATAACTAAGACTTGCTTACACTGCTCAAGTAAAAACTTAAAATCTTGCTGCCTGAAGTACCGAACTCACAGGACTGGTTCATGGAGAGTGAATGAGTTATGGAACTGATTTTGAATGTATACCAAGGCTTATTAGCTTATATATTTAACTTCCTTCTGACAAATCAAACGGGAACAAGATGTGGGTGAGACTGCAGATAATCTATAGGATACTATATTAAGTCTTACACTCTGCTTGTCTATTTCTGAAGCCCATAGATTGTCACAATTGTATCTCTTACATGGAAAATATAAAACACCTAGTTTTTTTGCTCAAAATTTGAGGTTGGGCAGATGTGAACTGCACATGATGTAGTGACCCAGAGGCTACGCTTATACATATGATGCGTGAGTGCACCAAATCGGGTTCATTTTGGAAGGCAATTTTAGAGATTTTTATAAATTGTATGGGATATCATATCAGGCTGAGCTACCATTGCTTATACTCAGATTTAAAAGTGGTATCTCTGGGAAAACCCTACATACTTGGAAATATACAGTATTTTTTTTACAGCCAGAAAACGTATAGCCTCACAATGGATTTATTCGACTTGTGTTATGGTAAATTAGTATTCTCCTATGGTAAATTCACTATAATTAGGCAGCTGAGTTACTCTGTACTCAGTCTAATCTCTGTTCCGTGGAGTTCTACTTTTCAGAGGTGCACACACCTGTGGCCGACTGTTTTATGCACGCTTAAAAAGATCGGCACCCCCGGATCTTAGGCCAGACAGAGTCCACAGTGTTTCCATCTGCCTCATTATAGAGATCTAGATGGTGGCCCGATTCTAACGCATCGGGTATTCTAGAATATGTATGCGGCCGACCGGGCGCAATTAGCAGAGCGGTGTTTAAATGGGTTGTGCACTACTTCAAATTAACTTCACAATGTATCCCCTCGGTGCCCCTAATGAATTTTGTCATTACGTCATGTTGTCAATACTGCTTGTGACAACATCGCTGACCACACACAGCCAGCACGTAATTCCCCCGGCTGCAGCCGGCTTTTGCTTCCGCTTACATCACGACTATTTGCGGAAGCAGCCAGGGGTCTGCTGTTTCGCGTACCACAGTGAATGACGGGCTGTGGCCGGGCTTATCTTCCATCGTGTCACACCCAGCATCCACCGTGTGCTCTGTCAATGTATGCTTGTGAGTTGAATGGCAGGTGTGACGGGATGTGGGATAACCCTGCCCACAGCCCATCACTCACCGTGGAACGCGAAACAGGAGTCTCCTTGGCTGCAGGTGCAAATAGTCGTGACATAAGTGGAAGCAAGAGTCAGCTTCAGGCGGGGGTACATGCTGCCTGTACGCGGTCACCCGAGTATAAGCCGAGACCCATAATTTTTAAACAAAAAAAAGGGACAATTTATTGACTTGAGGATACGCCTAGGGTGGGAAATGCAGCACCTAATGTTAAAATTCCATATGCTGGTATGTATGGCTTCCTCATTCTGTAATTGTGGTTTGTATGGCTCCGTCATTCCCCTAATCCTGGTTTGTATGGCTGACTTATCTTGGATTGTATGGCTTCCTCATCCTAGCTTGTATGGCCCCCTTATCCTGGATTTGTATGACCTACTCATTCCCCCATCTCCACAGCACAGTTAAAAAACGAAACCCTAATACTCACCTTGTTTCCTTTTCTCTGCTCCAGCGCTGTCTGTCCTGTTTTCAGCAGCTCCTCGCAGGATGTGAGGCACAGCACGCACTCTCAGATACTGCCCTGAGTTGCTGCTGTCTGTAAATTCGCTGCTTTCCACTCCGGGACTAAGTGCGTGGAGAGGCACAAATCTGCATTCACTTTAGTAGCAGATGCTGCAGATGGCGCTATGAAGATTTAAGAATGATACAGTGAATACACAGAATTTTCTGTGTAAAATAATACTTTATTATTACATATTATTGCTTATAGAACTTAATACAACTGAACAAAATTATTAAACAGATGATCGAAATATATAGACTATTCCATGAATATCTAACTATATTTTACAATAAATCATCGGACAAAATAAGTACGACCCTAGAATATATTTCTTAACAATATCAACTTAAAATATTTTTGTGCACATTTTTGGTGAAAACTTTTGGACTATCTGTAAGCAACTTTCCTTGTAAATGGGTATCCAAAACTTGCACCTTGACATTGGATCTCATTTTAACTCTTGAAAATGCAACATAGAGTTGTCCATGACCAAAAACGGGCTCCGGTAAATATATGCCAACACGGTGTAGCGTTTGACCTTGTGACTTGTTTATTGTCATGGCAAATGCTGGTTTTACTGGAAACTGTCGACGTCGAAGCCTAAATGGAAGACCGGTGTCTGAAGGACATAAATCAATGCGTGGAATGAACACTTCGTCTCCTTTTGCAGATCCAGTGATCACTCTTGTTTGAATTATGTGCGAATGGAGTCCAGTAACAATAAGGCGAGTTCCATTACATAGACCATTTCTTGTATTTAGATTCCGCAGCAACATTACGATTGCTCCAACTTTAAGTTGTAGTCTGTGGGATGGCATTCCTGATGGCGTAACACTATTTAAAAATTCAACTGGATAATGCTCTCGTTCATCTTCATTGTCTACATCCACGGAATCATCACTTTTGTACAATTTATACTCTCCAGGCATTCTATCCATCACACGGGAATTTAGCAGAGCTATGTCATCATTCTTGGGACAGAGAATTGCATGGGAAGAGGCCCTCTCAACACTTCTTTGGTCGTTCACATCAATTTCAACACGTTGTCCAAAAACATCAGTTACGATGCAGTCAGTGCACAACATGTCTTCTGGTATTTCATTAATGTCTTCTCCAAGGTTATATTCATTGCTAAGTTCACCATTACCAAGTTTAAGAAACCAGTTGCTGTACTCTGGGTCAGAAGATCGCATGTTGTTAATTAGTTGGAGTTTATTAAACTCTTTGCAAAGGTCAGACATTTTTAAGGTGGACTCGATAATATTTGTTCTTGTTCCATTTGGTACAACTGGAAGGCATTGCCTAAAATCTCAAGGACAAAAACTTTACCTCCAAAAGGAATTTCATTTTTTTCTCCAACATTTGTAGCCATAACTTCACGCAGAAGTCTGTCAATTAAGCTCAAAGCATATTTGGGTGCCATGGTGCGCTCATCAAGTATCAAAAGATTTGCACTGTTTAACGGTTTTCCTGCAAATGTGTCTTGTTTGATTCAGGAAATGGAGATTTCATTGACTAGAACTGGTATCCCAAAGAGTGAATGCATAGTGCGACCTCCTCATAAAAGGTTTGCTGCAATACCTGTTGTAGCTGATGGCAATACGACTTTTCCCAACCCTCTAACGTGATGCATTAAAACTTCATAGAGGTATGTTTTCCCGCTGCCTCCAGGACCGTCAATAAAGAAACATTTTGGCGTTGGATCGGCTTGGTTTTCTACAGTGCACACAATAGTGTCATATGCAAGCCGTTGTTGTTGATTTAAGGAGTTTTTCTTCTGTGTTGCCAGCAATAATTCATAAGCTTCATCATACTCTTGAATTTGTGGAACTTGACTTGCAGGCTGTGGCAAATTAATGTCTGAAAACGTTTTTCCATGCAGTAGTAGGACATTTTGGACATCTTGCATGGCATAAGATTCGCAATTTTGACAATTTCCACTTTTGTTGTGAAGACGAAAGCAGTAATCTTCAATTATATGTAGTGTTGAGCCACCCCCGTAGTGTTCGAGTTCGGTTCGGTTCGTCGAACACCCATGTGTTCGCCGAACTGTTTGTCGAACTGTTCGTCGAACACCTTCGAACACCGTTAAAACCAATGGCAGGCAAACAAAAACACATAGAAACACATAGAAAACACCTTCAAAGGTGTCCAAAGGCTGACAAACTGCTCAGAAGACACAACTAACACATGGAAAAGTGACAAGTACATATAGTCATGCGAAAAGAAAAGAGGTGGAGGAGTAAAAGGAGGGGGAGACACAGATATAGGCATGTCATGCCCTTCTAAAATCCAAAAAGTGAGAAGCTGACACGTTCAGTCCGCTCCTGCCCGTGCCACCTCCGTGTCGCCGGGTTTGTGCCAGAGCCGTGGTGAACCCTGACGGCCAGCCCCCCTCTCCCAATACTGGTGCCTGTCTGCTGGTGGGTCGAGCGAGCCCCCCTGTGGTGGAGGCAGCTCTAAGCTTTTTAATTTAAATTGTCTCTCTAATTTGAATAAATACACATTAAATCCATTTACAAGGATCTATTGGAGGGCAAGTCTCATGCCAGCAGCCGCGTAATTCCAGCTCCAGTAGCGTCCACTAAAGCTGCTGCAGTTAAAAAGCTTTTATAAGGATCGAGCTCGGCTGTCCACCGCAAGGCATCCTACTGCCAGTCCGAGCCCCTATGCATTGGGGTGCCTCCTGATGCTCTTCACTGAGTATCCCGTGGTCCCGAAGCATTTCCTTTGAAAAAATGAAGTGTCCAAACTACAGGTGGTGTAGCTTGCTTAACAGCCGGGATAATCCGCTGACTAGCAGACACTGCTACTAGGCACAAAGTATTTCCTGGGCTAGATGCAGTTAAAAATTTGTAATTAGATACTCTCGTTGGATGCTGAGAAAGCATTCCATAGAGTCTCCTGGCACGTCATATATGATTCTCTTAAAAAGCTTAGGGTAGGGGTCTAGGGGACCCTTTTATAGCCAAAATCACGGCCCTGTATCGCAATACGTCACCTAGGCTGAAGATAAATGGAACTGTAGCACCCTGAGGGCTCGGTTGCAACAGAGGTATTGCACCTCACCCAGAGGTGTGATATCTCACTCTCAGGTAAGGATGTAGTGTGGATCAGGACCCGACACCTGCATGCATTACACCACATTGCCGTGGGGCAGGGCGACCAATATGCCCCTGAGATGGGCACGACAGTCCCTGTCCCTGGCTGGAGTGGGGGGAGGGAACACTGAGGAAGGGGAACCCTGTAGTGCAGGAGCAGGGAGGAAGCAGTTCCTGGGTGCATTGAGAAGGGAGTATAAAAGGTGGGCACCATCTTAGTTCAGTGCAGAGAAGTCTGAGCAGAAGTGGCAGGGAGCAGGGGCTCTGCATGAGCTCTGCTCCGGAGGCGGGCCTAGTAACAGAGGCCCAGGCCTGGAAGAGGGAGAAGGAAGGAAGAGGAGCGGAGAAGGCTCCAGGAACGAGGAACGAAGGGATCTCAGGGGTGCGGACGGGCGAGTCGCCACCGCACGCCCGAATCCACCTGCGTGGAGGGGTCAGGCCAAAGGGGGAGACCGGTCCCCGAACTAGTGGAGGCAGGAAACGACCCTCAGCTAGAAACCGGAGGCTCTGACATTTTATGTGGCGCAGCCCCTTGCTCCACCCGCTAGGAAGGCACCACATAGGGTCAGGGAAACTGGCGCCAAGTTTACCAAGAGGAGGCCCGAGGCAGCCGGACAGAAGTGTTGGTAAGAAAGGCCAGACAAAGGACACACAAAGGGGGTCCTGTGAAGCGCTCCAAAGTTATCTGGGAGTTGTCTGAGCCCCTCACCTGGTGAGCACAGTACGACGTGGGCAGCCGTTACCTGCAGACGTGGTCTGGATAATAAGAACTGTGAGTAAAGGCCCTGAACTGCATCACTGACTCCGTGTCGTTACTGCTGCTGCCCTGCACCATCACCCCCATCCTCCGCATACACTGCCCTGAGGCTATACTCCTCCCGTGGGGAGTTATGCTACGCTCTGCTGCACCCACAACACCAGCCTTAGCGGTCTGCCCTGTAGCGGCGGTTCACTCTGACCGCAATCCACGGGTGGCGTAGTCGGACATTTAAACATCAAAACCACATAAATAGTTCCGCCACTGGTTTGACCGCCCTGAGCCACGGAACCGGATCGCCGCCACGAAGACTACAACCACCAGCATCCACCAAAAAGGGTCCGGCTCCGGGTGTCCCAAGGCCCAGGGGGTGCGTCAGAACATTTTCATCACCTTTCACAATCACCAATGGGACAAGGCAGGGATGTCCTCTGTCCCCTCTCTTATACATCCTAGTGACGGAGCACCTGCTCTTATCAATTCGCCATAACCCCAATATTAGGTGGATTGAGGTGCGAGGCACCGAGTACAAGTGCTCTCTATTTGCTGATGATGTCCTAGTATATATCACTCAATCACATATATCCATCCCTGCTGTTATGGCTGAAATAGATCACTTTGTTACATGGTAAAATTTTAAAATCAATGCAGCGAAGTCTGAGGCCCTCGATGTCTCCCTCCCTAAATCCATATAGGATTCCATCCAGTCCAACTTTCCCTTTGCCTGGCCCTCACAGGGTATCAAATACTTAGGAATTCCTATTCATAGAGACCTCTCCCATCTATGTTATCTTAATTTTGGGCCCTTTATTGAACAATTCCATACAGACCACGGTTGGCAAGTTAGAACTGTAAGATTCACTACGTGAACCACTGGTGTTTTGTGGAAAAGCACATCTACACCGCGTTCCAAATTATTATGCAAAAAGTGTTTAGGAGTGATAAGGGAAGAATTTGTTTGTTTGTCAGTTAAACTCATTGATGGTGATGTGTGTCAGGGCTCTTTATATCACTGTAAGCAATTGCAGACACCTGTGCTAATTAGTTTGGCAGGTGTGTCCAATGAAAGGCAAGACTACTTAAGAAGGCTCACTCACATTATTAAGCAGCCTACATTTTCTGCCAAAATGGGAAAGAAAAAGGATGTGTCGGCTGCTGAGAAGCAACAAATTGTGGAGTGTTTAGGTCAAGGCATGACTACAATCAACATTGTGCGATGATCAGGATGAAGTGTCTTGGCAATCAAGAAGTATGTAGCTGATTCACAGTACACACGTGTGCGTGCTGATAAGGGCAAATTGAGGACTCTTTCCTACAGGCAATTACGTCAGGTTGAAAGAGCAGCGGCAAAAGAGCCTTGTCATAGCAGCAGACAAGTTTTTGAAGCTGCTTGTGCCTCCAACGTCCCCCGAACAACAAGATGCAGGGTCCTTCAGAGGTTTGCAGCTGTGCATGCGCCATCCTGTCGACCTCCTCTATCCACTTCACACAAGCAGAAACGGCTCCAGTGGGCCAAACATTACATGAAGACTGATTTCAAAACTGTTTTGTTCACGGATGAGTGCCGTGCAGCGCTCGATGGTCCAGATGAATGGAGTGGAGGATGGCTGGTTGATGGACACCCCACGCAAACACGGCTACAGCGCCAACAAGGAGGAGGTGGAGTAATGTTTTGGGCTGGAATCATGGGGAGAGAGATTGTCGGCCCCTTTAGGATCCCTGAAGGCGCTAAAGATGAACTCCATAATGTATGTGGATTTTCTCAAACAGCACTTCCTGCCATGGTTCAGGAAGAAGAACCGTGTATTTCACAGCAAGATCATTTTTCTGCATGATAATGCACCATCTCATGCTGCACATAAAACATCTGCATCTCTGGCTGATATGGGCATAAAAGGGGACAAACTTATGGTGTGACCCCCATGCTCCCCTGACCTCTACCCCATTCAGAACCTTTGGAGCATCATTAAAAGGAGTGTCTATGATGGCGGGAGGCAGTTCACATCTAAGCAACAGCTCTGGGAGGGTATTCTGTCCTCATGCAAAACAATTGAAGCAGAAACCATCCAAAACCTGACAAATTCAATGGACGAGAGAGTTCAGAAGCTCCTTTCGAACAAGGGGTCCTATGTGAAAATGTAACATCACCTAGAATAAAGTTTTGAGTTGAAAACTGTTTGATTTCAGTTTCTAACAACCTGCTAATGCTTATAATTTCAAAAATGACCATTTTTTTGGTCTTTATTAAAATGAAAAGGTTGATCGAAAAGTTTGGGGGATCTAAGAGTGTGGCAACCCAGTAGTCATGATTACTTCGAATTCTGACAATATGAGGGTCATGCTGCAGGTAGTGCAGCAAGAAGGCACTTATGTGTCTTGCGCATCTCGGAGCCCCAAAATTATTTTCCGGGCTAGATGCAGCTAAAAATTATTTTTAATTTTAAATCTGGTGAAGCTTATTATAGATGGCCTAATAGGATCAGTGCTGCACACTGCTACAAAGCCCAAATTATTTTCTAGTCAAGATACAGATAAACATGATTAGTAATTTGAAAGCTTAAAACGGTTGGTAGGGTGATTTTAACCAATCATCAAGCTTTTACTCTCCCCAGGATGACACAGGGGTAGAAAAGTCGTTTCGGATCCATGATTTGTTCATCTTTATGAACGTGAGTCTGTCTACATTATCAGTGGAGAGCCCCTTGCGCTTATCTGTCAGCACACCACCAGCAGCGCTGAACACACGTTCAGACAGAACGCTGGCTGCGGGGCATGACAAGATCTCCAAGGCGTAAGTGGCTAGCTCCGGACATTTATCCAGATTGGAAGCCCAAAAAGAGCAAGGGTCCAGTGACACAGTCGTGGCTTCAATGTTTACTTGGAGATACTCCTGTACCATCGTCTCTAGGCGTTGACTATGTGTCAGACTTCTTGTCTCCTGTGGCCTTGCAAAGGATGGGCTAAAAAAGTGGTGAAATGATTCCGCAAAATTGATGTTACCAGCAGATACTGTGGTTCTGTTACGGTTTGAGTGCTGAACACTTGACGGTCCCACGGTTGGCAAGTTGGAACTGTGAGATTCACTACGTGCACCACTGGTATTTTGTGGAAAAGCACATGTAAGATTCTGCAACAGTCTCTGCTGATACTCCTGCATGCGTGCATCCCTTTCTATGGCAGGAATAATTTCTGCAAATTTACTTTTGTACCGGGGATCTAACAGTGTGGCAACCCAGTAGTCAGGATTATTTCTAATTCTCACAATTCGAGGGTCATGTTGCAGGTAGTGCAGCAAGAAGGCACTCATGTGTGTTGCGCATCCAGGAGCACCAAGTCCCTGTTGTGTTGGTGGCGAGGTAACAATCATGCTTCCTTCCTCTGTCCTCTCCCCCCAACCTCGCACAACAGAAATGTGATCAAGGTCTCCCTCATCTGATGAGTCTTCCATCAGTTCGTCCTCCACTTCTTCCTGGGCTCCTGCACCTTCCTCACTAGTTTGGCTGCTACCATGCGCCCTGGTAAAATCATCTCCCCCACCCTCACATGCTTGCCGCCTTGGTGCTGCCGACCGTCTGGACCTTGCAGATGTTAGCCCTTCCGCATACAACTCCTCCTCCTCTACTTCCTCCACCTCCTCTTGTGCCACCACCTGACTCCGAATTCTGTTTAACATGTGCTCCAGCATGTAAATCACCGGAATAGTCATGCTGATAATGGCATCGTCAGCACTAAACATCTTCGTCGCCATTTCAAAACTGTGCAGAAGGGTGCATAGGTCCCTGATCTGAGACCACTCCTCCAGGGTGATTTGCCCCACCTCTGAATCTCGTTGGCCCAGGCTATACGTCAGAACGTATTGCACCAGGGCTTGTCGGTGCTGCCACAGTCGCTGCAACATGTGCAGAGTTGAATTCCACCGGGTAGGCACATCGCATTTTAGCCGGTGAAGTGGCAGGCCCAACGACTTCTGTAGAGATGTAAGTCGCTGAGCTGCGGGATGCGAACGGCGGAAGTGAGCACACAGCGACCGTGCCCTCTGCAGAAGGCCATCTAGTCTCGGATAGTGGGCTAAAAATTGCTGGACAACCAGGTTCAACACGTGAGCCATACAAGGCACGTGTGTGACATTGCCCCGGCGAAGGGCCGCACCCAGGTTTGCAGCATTGTCGCACACGGCCTTCCCTGGTTTCAGGTCCAGTGGAGACAACCATTCATGAAATTGGTTCTCCAGAGCTGACCACAACTCCTCAGCTGTGTGACTCACATTTCCCAGACATTTCAATGTAATAACCGCCTGATGACGTTGAGCCCTACTGCCAGCATAGTAAGGAGGTGTGCAGGATCCCTTCTGCGCAGTTAGAAAGCTTGTGGCATGACCAGACAGGCTTTGGGTGCAGGTGGAAGACCGAGAGGAGGTTGAGGAGGCAGAAGCAGTGGAGGAAAAATGACATAAAGAGGATTGACGCACAACTCGTGGGGACGGCAAGACTTGGACAGCAGCCCCTTGTCCTGCTGTCACCATAGTTACCCAGTGCCCAGTCAGCGACATGTAACGCCCCTGTCCATGCCTACTCGTCCAAGTGTCTGTGGTGAAATGCACCCTGTCACACACAGAGTTTCTCAAAGAAGCGGTGATGTTGTGTGCGACATGCTGGTGGAGCGCAGGCACACCTTTCTTTGAGAAGTAGTGCCGACTGGGCATCTGGTACTGGGGCACTGCGACGGACATAAGGTCTCGAAAATCCTCTGTGTCCACCAGGCGGAAAGGCAGCATTTCTGTAGCCAAGAGCTTGCAGATGGTGAAATTCAACCTCTTAGCTTTCTCATGGCTAGGAGGAAATGGTCTTTTACTTGTCCACATCTGAGGGACCGAGGGCTGGCTATTGTGCTTAGACGGGGTTGATAAGGGTGTCCCCGGCAAACTGCCGGTCTGTGAGGAAGATGCAGGCGGACATGTTAGGTTGCCTTGATCCAAAGGTGGTGCTATCGATGTCGGACAGCGCTCAAGACCAGCTGGTGTTACCACCTCCAAAGAAAATGATGACCTGCCAATCACGCTGGCTGTTGCGGGTAAAGAGGTGGCAGGTCTGCGCCCCAAAACAGGTGTGACTGCTGTCCCCCCAGTCACAGAGGATGAAGAGGCCGCGGATGCACAAGATATGGCAGACGGTGGTTGGCCCGGCCGGCTAGACCGCATTGTAGCACACTGAGCTTCCCACTGCAACTTATGCTTCATGTCCATGTGCCGGTTCATGCATGAAGTACTCAAACTATGTATTTTTTGGCCTCTACTTAGCTTTTGCTGACAAATGTTACAGATAACACGAGTTGGGTCATCTTTATCGATCTTAAAAAATGCCCAGGCTATGCAAGGCTTAGCACCCATGCGACCTGAAGAGCCACCACGACTTGTGGTGAGAGGCAGAGTTGTGTTTGAGGATGCAGTTGTTGACGTGCTTCCAGTACTACGTCTCTGTCCAGGAAGGCGCAACCTGACCTCGTCGTCACTAGCATCTTCCTCCACCTCCTCTGCTGACCTCATCTCTTGGCTGACTGTGGGTTGACAGTAAGTGGGATCTCCGACCTCATCATCATCACCCTGTGCGTTATCACACCCGTCGTCCTCAGAGCCAACCTGTTCCTGCCCTGACAAAAAACTAAAGTTGTCGCTCCAATCAGGTATTTGAGTCTTATCATCGACTTCCTCATTGTCTCCACCAACAGGAGTTACAGTTTGGGAATGAGGGTCTACATTATGGTCAGAACCTTCTGCGTCTGGTCCTGGATCCGACTCATAAAGATTCTGGGCATCAGTGCAGATCATTTCCTCGTCTGGATTCACAGAAGCGCTGGAGTCGACCTCTGATTCCCAGGCTATAGTATGAGTAAACAGCTCTGCAGACTCAACCATCTGTTCTACCTCATACTCAGACGGGCAGCTGGAGATTTGGGAGCTGTGAGGAAGCAAGTGCGATTTGGGTGACACCTTTGAGGACTGGAGTATTTGTGATGTTGAAGTTGATGTGGAGGAGAGCCCACTTAAAGGAGCACTTGATATCCGTTGAAGCACCTGCTGTTTTTGTGCCTCATCTGGAATTTGTAGCGATTGGCGTGGCCGTAAGAAAGGGATCTTATCACATTGTCCGCTAAAAGAAGTAGACATTTTAGTTTGGCTGGAAGATGGTCTTTCTTCTGCACCTACCCCACGGACACAACCTTTTTTCCCCTTCCCAACACGCCTATTCCCCTTTCCACCAGCAGCAGGCCTTTTTCCACTCATTTTGGTGGTTAACTAATTCACAACTCTGGAGTTGTTTGCACAAAAAAACAATGGATGGTAACCGAGCAGAGCTGAGTGGCCAAACTGTGGTATTAGGCCAAAACTATTGGCTGGGTTAGATGCAGAAAAAAATTATTTTTAATTTGCAACCTGATGGAGGTCAGTATAGATGGACTAATAGACCAAGTCCCACACACCGCTAGAAGCCCAAATATTTTTTCAGAGCTAGATGCAGAAATTTTTTTTATTCAATTTGCAACCTGATGGAGGTCAGTATAGATGGACTAATAGACCTAGTCCCACACACTGCTAGAAGCCCAAATATTTTTTCAGAGCTAGATGCAGAAAAAAATTATTTTTAATTTGCAACCTGATGGAGGTCAGTATAGATGGACTAATAGACCAAGTCCCACACACCGCTAGAAGCCCAAATATTTTTTCAGAGCTAGATGCAGAAAAAAATTATTTTTAATTTGCAACCTGATGGAGGTCAGTATAGATGGACTAATAGACCAAGTCCCACACACCGCTAGAAGCCCAAATATTTTTTCAGAGCTAGATGCAGAAAAAAATTATATTCAATTTGCAACCTGCTGGAGGTCAGTATAGAAGGACTAATAGAACAAGTCCCACACACTGCTAGAAGCCCAAATATTTTTTCAGAGCTAAATGAAGAAAAAAATTATTTTTAATTTGCAACCTGATGGAGGTCAGTATAGATAGACTAATAGACCAAGTCCCACACACTGCTAGAAGCCCAAATATTTTTTCAGAGCTATATGCAGAAAAAAATTATTTTTAATTTGCAACCTGATGGAGGTCAGTATAGATGGACTAATAGACCAAGTCCCACACACTGCTAGAAGCCCAAATATTTTTTCAGAGCTAGATGCAGAAAAAAATTATTTTTAATTTGCAACCTGATGGAGGTCAGTATAGATGGACTAATAGACCAAGTCCCACACACCGCTAGAAGCCCAAATATTTTTTCAGAGCTAGATGCAGAAAAAAATTATATTCAATTTGCAACCTGCTGGACGTCAGTATAGAAGGACTAATAGAACAAGTCCCACACACTGCTAGAAGCCCAAATATTTTTTCAGAGCTAAATGAAGAAAAAAATTATTTTTAATTTGCAACCTGATGGAGGTCAGTATAAATGGACTAATAGACCAAGTCCCACACACCGCTAGAAGCCCAAATATTTTTTCAGAGCTAGATGCAGAAAAAAATTATATTCAATTTGCAACCTGCTGGAGGTGAGTATAGAAGGACTAATAGAACAAGTCCCACACACTGCTAGAAGCCCAAATATTTTTTCAGAGCTAGATGCAGAAAAAAAATATTTTTAATTTGCAACCTGATGGAGGTCAGTATAGATGGACTAATAGACCAAGTCCCACACACCGCTAGAAGCCCAAATATTTTTTCAGAGCTAGATGCAGAAAAAAATTATATTCAATTTGCAACCTGCTGGAGGTCAGTATAGAAGGACTAATAGAACAAGTCCCACACACTGCTAGAAGCCCAAATATTTTTTCAGAGCTAAATGAAGAAAAAAATTATTTTTAATTTGCAACCTGATGGAGGTCAGTATAGATGGACTAATAGACCAAGTCCCACACACTGCTAGAAGCCCAAATATTTTTTCAGAGCTAGATGCAGAAAAAAATTATATTCAGTTTGCAACCTGATGGAGGTCAGTATAGATGGACTAATAGAATGATGCTATGCCCAAAAGATTTTACTTCACTAGGTGCAGTAAAAAAATTGGTATTCTATACAGAGGTGGTATATCTTGCAACAAAGATAGGCTACTCCACTGACTAACACACTCTGCAATAGGCCAAAAAGGATTAGCTTTGCTAGATTCAGCCAAATGCTGTGAAAAAAACTTGCACAGCACTGGCACAGACCTGCCTGGCAAAAACTGATAGGAACTGATGTAACCTAGTCCTGAAAAGGACTCCAATTACAATTAGTCTTTACTCCCACAATCTATCTATTTAAGAGCACAGACCTGCCTGATAAAAGTCGTAGGAAATGCTGTAACCTAGTCCTTAAAAGGACTGCAATCACAACTATTCCCTACTCCCAAGCTATCTGTATATTTGTGCAAAAATTGGCTTGAAATTAACAAGGTATAGCGCACACAGCAACAGCGGTGCCGTCTAACACGCAGCTGCAGCAGTGAGAAAATGGTGGCGACGGGGAAAATGGCTTGGTCTTATAGGGCAAGGACATGTGACATACACTGCCAATCACACATGCCCTTGCTTGTGTGAAAAAAAGCACTTCGCTCCGTGTGTGCGCTGCTGATAGGCTGACAGATTGCACCTCCCCACTGCAAATGCGGGAAAGAGAAAAAAAAATGGAGATCTTCATTGTTCCTGCAGAGATCCATCCCCCGCCCCGCTGTACACTCAAACTGCGTATTAACATTAATTTTCATCATTACTGAGAAAAAATCCAGTTATGATTTTGGTGCACGAACAGTTATCGAACATAACCTCGAACAGCCGAATTTTTCTCAAATTGTTCGTGTTCTCCGACCGGCTCGAACACCGCCCAAAACAGCTCGAATTTGAGATTGGCGAACAGTTCGAGTAGAACAACGCTCATCTCTAGTCATTACTGCTGCTGCCCTGCACCATCACCCCCATCCTCCGCATACACTGCCCTGAGGCTATACTCCTCCCGTGGGGAGTTATGCTACGCTCTGCTGCACCCACAACACCAGCCTCAGCGGTCTGCCCTGGAGCGGCGGTTCACTCTGACCGCAATCCACGGGTGGCGTAGTCGGACATTTAAACATCAAAACCACATAAATAGTTCCGCCACTGGTTTGACCGCCCTGAGCCACGGAACCGGGTCGCCGCCACGGAGACTACAACCACCAGCATCCACCAAAAAGGGTCCGGCTCCGGGTGTCCCAAGGCCCAGGGGGCGCGTCAGAACATTTTCATCACCTTTCACAATCACCAATGGGACAAGGCAGGGATGTTCTCTGTCCCCTCTCTTATACATCCTAGTGACGGAGCACCTGCTCTCATCAATTCGCCATAACCCCAATATTAGGTGGATTGAGGTGGGAGGCACCGAGTACAAGTGCTCTCTATTTGCTGATGATGTCCTAGTATATATCACTCAATCACATATATCCATCCATGCTGTTATGGCTGAAATAGATCACTTTGTTACATGGTCAAATTTTAAAATCAATGCAGCGAAGTCTGAGGCCCTCGATGTCTCCCTCCCCAAATCCATATAGGATTCCATCCAGTCCAACTTTCCCTTTGCCTGGCCCTCACAGGGTATCAAATACTTAGGAATTCCTATTCATAGAGACCTCTCCCATCTATGTTATCTTAATTTTGGGCCCTTTATTGAACAATTCCATACAGACCACGGTTGGCAAGTTAGAACTGTAAGATTCACTACGTGAACCACTGGTGTTTTGTGGAAAAGCACATGTACACTGTGTTCCAAATTATTATGCAAAAAGTGTTTAGGAGTGATAAGGGAAGAATTTGTTTGTTTGTCAGTTAAACTCATTGATGGTGATGTGTGTCAGGGCTCTTTATATCACTGTAAGCAATTGCAGACACCTGTGCTAATTAGTTTGGCAGGTGTGTCCAATGAAAGGCAAGACTACTTAAGAAGGCTGTCTCACATTATTAAGCAGCCTACATTTTCTGCCAAAATGGGAAAGAAAAAGGATGTGTCGGCTGCTGAGAAGCAACAAATTGTGGAGTGTTTAGGTCAAGGCATGACTACAATCAACATTGTGCGATGATCAGGATGAAGTGTCTTGGCAATCAAGAAGTATGTAGCTGATTCACAGTACACACGTGTGCGTGCTGATAAGGGCAAATTGAGGACTCTTTCCTACAGGCAATTACGTCAGGTTGAAAGAGCAGCGGCAAAAAAGCCTTGTCATAGCAGCAGACAAGTTTTTGAAGCTGCTGGTGCCTCCAACGTCCCCCGAACAACAAGATGCAGGGTCCTTCAGAGGTTTGCAGCTGTGCATACGCCATCCTGTCGACCGCCTCTATCCACTTCACACAAGCAGAAACGGCTCCAGTGGGCCAAACATTACATGAAGACTGATTTCAAAACTGTTTTGTTCACGGATGAGTGCCGCGCAGCGCTCGATGGTCCAGATGGATGGAGTGGAGGATGGCTGGTTGATGGACACCCCACGCAAACACGGCTACAGCGCCAACAAGGAGGAGGTGGAGTAATGTTTTGGGCTGGAATCATGGGGAGAGAGATTGTCGGCCCCTTTAGGATCCCTGAAGGCGCTAAAGATGAACTCCATAATGTATGTGGATTTTCTCAAACAGCACTTCCTGTCATGGTTCAGGAAGAAGAACCGTGTATTTCACAGCAAGATCATTTTTCTGCATGATAATGCACCATCTCATGCTGCACATAAAACATCTGCATCTCTGGCTGATATGGGCATAAAAGGGGACAAACTTATGGTGTGACCCCCATGCTCCCCTGACCTCTACCCCATTCAGAACCTTTGGAGCATCATTAAAAGGAGTGTCTATGATGGCGGGAGGCAGTTCACATCTAAGCAACAGCTCTGGGAGGGTATTCTGTCCTCATGCAAAACAATTGAAGCAGAAACCATCCAAAACCTGACAAATTCAATGGACGAGAGAGTTCAGAAGCTCCTTTCGAACAAGGGGTCCTATGTGAAAATGTAACATCACCTAGAATAAAGTTTTGAGTTGAAAACTGTTTGATTTCAGTTTCTAACAACCTGCTAATGCTTATAATTTCAAAAATGACCATTTTTTTGGTCTTTATTAAAATGAAAAGGTTGATCGAAAAGTTTGGGGGATCTAAGAGTGTGGCAACCCAGTAGTCATGATTAATTCGAATTCTGACAATATGAGGGTCATGCTGCAGGTAGTGCAGCAAGAAGGCACTTATGTGTCTTGCGCATCTCGGAGCCCCAAAATTATTTTCCGGGCTAGATGCAGCTAAAAATTATTATTAATTTTAAATCTGGTGAAGCTTTAGTATAGATGGCCTAATAGGATCAGTGCTGCACACTGCTACAAAGCCCAAATTATTTTCCAGTCAAGATACAGATAAACATGATTAGTAATTTTAAATCTGGTGGAGCTTATTATAGATGGCCTAATAGAATCAGTGCTGCACACTGCTACAAAGCCCAAATTATTTTCCAGCCAAGATACAGATAAACATGATTAGTAATTTGAAAGCTTAAAACGGTTGGTAGGGTGATTTTAACCAATCATCAAGCTTTTACTCTCCCCAGGATGACACAGGGGTAGAAAAGTCGTTTCGGATCCATGATTTGTTCATCTTTATGAACGTGAGTCTGTCTACATTATCAGTGGAGAGCCGCGTGCGCTTATCTGTCAGCACACCACCAGCAGCGCTGAACACACGTTCAGACAGAACGCTGGCTGCGGGGCATGACAAGATCTCCAAGGCGTAAGTGGCTAGCTCCGGCCATTTATCCAGATTGGAAGCCCAAAAAGAGCAAGGGTCCAGTGACACAGTCATGGCTTCAATGTTTACTTGGAGATACTCCTGTACCATCGTCTCTAGGCGTTGACTATGTGTCAGACTTCTTGTCTCCAGTGGCCTTGCAAAGGATGGGCTAAAAAAGTGGTGAAATGATTCCGCAAAATTGATGTTACCAGCAGATACTGTGGTTCTGTTACGGTTTGAGTGTTGAACACTTGACGGTCCCACGGTTGGCAAGTTGGAACTGTGAGATTCACTACGTGCACCACTGGTATTTTGTGGAAAAGCACATGTAATATTCTGCAACAGTCTCTGCTGATACTCCTGCATGCGTGCATCCCTTTCTATGGCAGGAATAATTTCTGCAAATTTACTTTTGTACCGGGGATCTAACAGTGTGGCAACCCAGTAGTCAGGATTATTTCTAATTCTCACAATTCGAGGGTCATGTTGCAGGTAGTGCAGCAAGAAGGCACTCATGTGTGTTGCGCATCCAGGAGCACCAAGTCCCTGTTGTGTTGGTGGCGAGGTAACAATCATGCTTCCTTCCTCTGTCCTCTCCCCCCAACCTCGCACAACAGAAATGTGATCAAGGTCTCCCTCATCTGATTAGTCTTCCGTCAGTTCGTCCTCCACTTCTTCCTGGACTCCTGCACCTTCCTCACTAGTTTGGCTGCTACCATGCGCCCTGGTAAAACCATCTCCCCCACCCTCACATGCCTGCCGCCTTGGTGCTGCCGACCGTCTGGACCTTGCAGATGTTAGCCCTTCCGCATACAACTCCTCCTCCTCTACTTCCTCCACCTCCTCTTGTGCCACCACCTGACTCCGAATTCTGTTTAACATGTGCTCCAGCATGTAAATCACCGGAATAGTCATGCTGATAATGGCATCGTCAGCACTAAACATTTTCGTCGCCATTTCAAAACTGTGCAGAAGGGTGCATAGGTCCCTGATCTGAGACCACTCCTCCAGCGTGATTTGCCCCACCTCTGGATCTCGTTGGCCAAGGCTATACGTCAGAACGTATTGCACCAGGGCTTGTCGGTGCTGCCACAGTCGCTGCAACATGTGCAGAGTTGAATTCCACCGGGTAGGCACATCGCATTTTAGCCGGTGAAGTGGCAGGCCCAACGACTTCTGTAGAGATGTAAGTCGCTGAGCTGCGGGATGCGAACGGCGAAAGTGAGCACACAGCGACCGTGCCCTCTGCAGAAGGCCATCTAGTCTGGGATAGTGGGCTAATAATTGCTGGACAACCAGGTTCAACACGTGAGCCATACAAGGCACGTGTGTGACATTGCCCCGGCGAAGGGCCGCACCCAGGTTTGCAGCATTGTCGCACACGGCCTTCCCTGGTTTCAGGTCCAGTGGAGACAACCATTCATGAAATTGGTTCTCCAGAGCTGACCACAACTCCTCAGCTGTGTGACTCACATTTCCCAGACATTTCAATGTAAAAACCGCCTGATGACGTTGAGCCCTACTGCCAGCATAGTAAGGAGGTGTGCAGGATCCCTTCTGCGCAGTTAGAAAGCTTGTGGCATGACCAGACAGGCTTTGGGTGCAGGTGGAAGACCGAGAGGAGGTTGAGGAGGCAGAAGCAGTGGAGGAACTTTGACATAAAGAGGATTGACGCACAACTCGTGGGGACGGCAAGACTTGGACAGCAGCCCCTTGTCCTGCTGTCACCATAGTTACCCAGTGCCCAGTCAGCGACATGTAACGCCCCTGTCCATGCCTACTCGTCCAAGTGTCTGTGGTGAAATGCACCCTGTCACACACAGAGTTTCTCAAAGAAGCGGTGATGTTGTGTGCGACATGCTGGTGGAGCGCAGGCACACCTTTCTTTGAGAAGTAGTGCCGACTGGGCATCTGGTACTGGGGCACTGCGACGGACATAAGGTCTCGAAAATCCTCTGTGTCCACCAGGCGGAAAGGCAGCATTTCTGTAGCCAAGAACTTGCAGATGGTGAAATTCAACCTCTTAGCTTTCTCATGGCTAGGAGGAAATGGTCTTTTACTTGTCCACATCTGAGGGACCGAGGGCTGGCTATTGTGCTTAGACGGGGTTGATAAGGGTGTCCCCGGCAAACTGCTGGTCTGTGAGGAAGATGCAGGCGGACATGTTAGGTTGCCTTGATCCAAAGGTGGTGCTATCGATGTCGGACAGCGCTCAACACCAGCTGGTGTTACCACCTCCAAAGAAAATGATGACCTGCCAATCACGCTGGCTGTTGCGGGTAAAGAGGTGGCAGGTCTGCGCCCCAAAACAGGTGTGACTGCTGTCCCCCCAGTCACAGAGGATGAAGAGGCCGCGTATGCACAAGATATGGCAGATGGTGGTTGGCCCGGCCGGCTAGGCTGCATTGTAGCACACTGAGCTTCCCACTGCAACTTATGCTTCATGTCCATGTGCCGGTTCATGCATGAAGTACTCAAACTATGTATTTTTTGGCCTCTACTTAGCTTTTGCTGACAAATGTTACAGATAACACGAGTTGGGTCATCTTTATCGATCTGAAAAAATGCCCAGGCTATGCAAGGCTTAGCACCCATGCGACCTGAAGAGCCACCACGACTTGTGGTGAGAGGCAGAGTTGTGTTTGAGGATGCAGTTGTTGACGTGCTTCCAGTACTACGTCTCTGTCCAGGAAGGCACAACCTGACCTCGTCGTCACTAGCATCTTCCTCCACCTCCTCTGCTGACCTCATCTCTTGGCTGACTGTGGGTTGACAGTAAGTGGGATCTCCAACCTCATCATCATCACCCTGTGCGTTATCACACCCGTCGTCCTCAGAGCCAACCTGTTCCTGCCCTGACAAAAAACTAAAGTTGTCGCTCCAATCAGGTATTTGAGTCTTATCATCGTCTTCCTCATTGTCTCCACCAACAGGAGTTACAGTTTGGGAATGAGGGTCTACATTATGGTCAGAACCTTCTGCATCTGGTCCTGGATCCGACTCATAAAGATTCTGGCCATCAGTGCAGATCATTTCCTCGTCTGGATTCACAGAAGCGCTGGAGTCGACCTCTGATTCCCAGGCTATAGTATGAGTAAACAGCTCTGCAGACTCAACCATCTGTTCTACCTCATACTCAGACGGGCAGCTGGAGATTTGGGAGCTGTGAGGAAGCAAGTGCGATTGGGGTGACACCTTTGAGGACTGGAGTATTTGTGATGTTGAAGTTGATGTGGAGGAGAGCCCACTTAAAGGAGCACTTGATATCCGTTGAAGCACCTGCTGTTTTTGTGCCTCATCTGGAATTTGTAGCGATTGGCGTGGCCGTAAGAAAGGGATCTTATCACATTGTCCGCTAAAAGAAGTAGACATTTTAGTTTGGCTGGAAGATGGTCTTTCTTCTGCAGATGTTACTGTTGCTTTAACACCTACCCCACGGACACAACCTTTTTTCCCCTTCCCAACACGCCTATTCCCCTTTTCACCAGCAGCAGGCCTTTTTCCACTCATTTTGGTGGTTAACTAGTTAACAACTCTGGAGTTGTTTGCACAAAAAAACAATGGATGGGAACCGATCAGAGCTGAGTGGCCAAACTGTGGTATTAGGCCAAAACTATTGGCTGGGTTAGATGCAGAAAAAAATTATATTCAATTTGCAACCTGATGGAGGTCAGTATAGATGGACTAATAGAGAAAGTCCCACACACTGCTAGAAGGCCAAATATTTTTTCAGAGCTAGATGCAGAAAAAAATATATTCAGTTTGCAACCTGATGGAGGTCTGTATAGATGGATTAATAGAACAAGTCCCACACACAGCTAGAAGCCCAATATTTTTTCAGAGGTAGATGCAGAAAAAAATATATTCAGTTTGCAACCTGATGGAGGTCAGTATAGATGGACTAATACAACAAGTCCCACACACAGCTAGAAGCCCAATATTTTTTCAGAGGTAGATGCATGCAGAAAAAAATATATTCAGTTTGCAACCTGATGGAGGTCTGTATAGATGGATTAATAGAACAAGTCCCACACACAGCTAGAAGCCCAATATTTTTTCAGAGGTAGATGCAGAAAAAAATATATTCAGTTTGCAACCTGATGGAGGTCTGTATATATGGATTAATAGAACAAGTCCCACACACAGCTAGAAGCCCAATATTTTTTCAGAGCTAGATGCAGAAAAAAATTATATTCAATTTGCAACCTGATGGAGGTCAGTATAGATGGACTAATAGAATGATGCTATGCCCAAAAGATTTTACTTCACTAGGTGCAGTAAAAAAATTGGTATTCTATATGACGCGCCCCCTGGGCCAGTGTTGTTGGGGATACCCGGAGCCGGATCAGATGGGGGTTGTAGTCTCCGAGTGGCTGTGACCCGGTCCGTGCCCAGGGTGTCAAGCTCAGTGTGTGGCAGTCCTTACTGATGTTACTAAAGTTCTTTATGTCGACTACGCCACCCGTTGAATTGCGGTCACTACGGCCGCCGCTGCAGCAGGGTCCGCTGAGGCTGATGGTGTTTGTGCAGCTTAGGTAGTATAACCCCCAACGGGAGGGGTATAGCCTCAGGGGGTCAGGTGCAGAGGATGGTGGTTGTGGAAGTGCAGGGATGATGGTAATGAGAGTCAGAGTCGGGTTGTGCAGTTCAGGGTTCTTTACTTACTGCTGTTCTTGTACCGGTCACTCCGGCCTTGAGTAACCACCCGAGCCGCGCTGCGTCCACCAGGTCCTGGACTCGGCCAACCCCCAAGTAGTTCTGGAGCGTGGTTCTGAGCTCCCTTTCTGTCCTGTCCTCGTCTCTGGCCTTCCCCACCAGGGATCCACCTATGTCCGGCTCCCTCGGGCCTCTTGTTGGCGAACCCTTGTCTCTGGGTTCCCTGACCCTATGCGTGGTCTGCCTTCCGGGTGGATATAGTGGGTGGCCGTGGCAGATTCTGCCCACAGCCTCCGGTTCCTGGCTAAGGTGTGCTGTAGCCTCTGCCAGCTTGGGATCCGGTACCCTGTTGCCAACTCTTCACCCTTTGATTTAGTTTGGGCTCTCAGAGTTCCTTCTTTCTCCCCCTCTGGGTCTTTCTTTCTCCTCTCTCACTCTTGGGCTGGGGCTGCTCTGCTCTTCTGCTCTCTTCCTCTGCAAAGACTCACAGACTGACTGACTGTGGCTGACTGACTTCTCACAGACTGACCCTGATCTTAGATGGTGCCCACCTTAAATACTCCCTCTATGTGTGAGCTCAGGTGACCAGCACCCAATGAGCTCCTAGCACTACCCAGACTGCTCCCCCTATCTGCCCCTACACTACTGGGATTTTCCACCCCCCTCCCACTCCAGCCAAGGACAGACTCGGTCGTACCTGCACATTATTAAGTGGGAGTACCATTGGTCTGTCCTCCGGAAATGGGATGTATGTAGTGCATGCAGCTGACTGAGCTCAGTTCCACACTCCATCCTTACCCGGGAGTGGAATATCACACCTCTGGCTGAGGTGCAATACCCCTGTAGCAGCCGAATCCTCAGGGTGCTACATATACACAGGTGGTATATCTTGCAACACAGATAGGCTACTCCACTGACTAACACACTCTGCAATTGGCCAAAAGGATTAGCTTTGCTAGATTCAGCCAAATGCTGTGAAAAAAACTTGCACAGCACTGGCACAGACCTGCCTGGCAAAAACTGATAGGAACTGATGTAACCTAGTCCTGAAAAGGACTCCAATTACAATTAGTCTTTACTCCCACAATCTATCTATTTAAGAGCACAGACCTGCCTGATAAAAGTCGTAGGAAATGCTGTAACCTAGTCCTTAAAAGGACTGCAATCACAACTATTCCCTACTCCCAAGCTATCTGTAGATTTGTGCGAAAATTGGCTTGAAATTAACAAGGTATAGCGCACACAGCAACAGCGGTGCCGTCTAACACGCAGCTGCAGCAGTGAGAAAATGGTGGCGACGGGGAAAATAGCTTGGTCTTATAGGGCAAGGACATGTGACATACACTGCCAATGACACATGCCCTTGCTTGTGTGAAAAAAAGCACTTCGCTCCGTGTGTGCGCTGCTGATAGGCTGACAGATTGCACCTCCCCACTGTAAATGCGGGAAAGAAGAAAAGAAATGGAGATCTTCATTGTTCCTGCAGAGATCCATCCCCTGCCCCTCCCCCCACCCCGCTGTACACTCAAACTGCGTATTAACATTAATTTTCATCATTACTGAGAAAAAATCCAGTTATGATTTTGGTGCACGAACAGTTATCGAACATAACCTCGAACAGCCGAATTTTTCTCAAATTGTTCGTGTTCGCCAAACGGCTCGAACACCGCCCAAAACAGCTCGAATTTGAGATTGGCGAACAGTTCGAGTAGAACAACGCTCATCTCTAATTATATGTTCTTTGAAATTTCTCCAAAGTTGAGCCGGATTTGTAGGCGGTCCAAAGACACAAATGTGGGCAAACAATTCACGAATTTTCTTAGGCATATGTAGGGTAACTGCGTCTTCTAAAGTAAGTGTCCACATAGTATCATCCAATAGAAGTCCTAAAGCCAAACCTGCAGCTTTAAATGTATCGTGCAATACTCCATTAACTGTTTTCAAATCTTCGCAACTTCTAGCTCTTTTGACATGCAGTAGTAACAACCGAAGGCAATATCTTTCTTGATCTTTGACACTAACAGTATACATGCATCCAATTATTCTGCTAAGTCCTCATTGTCTTGGCTTCCAAGTTTTATTCCAAACGTAATGCTCTGGAATCTCTTGATACAAATACTGCCTTGCGTTTTCATCACGTTGGTTCAGCAAAAACCATTCCATTAATGTTGACGTTGTGCTTAAAGTTTTTGAGACATCTTCGACTTGAGCATTTTCAAAGAAATAAAGCTGTGTTGATTTGGTAAATGAATAGCTAAACATATAATGGCATGGGACTGTGAATGCATTGGAAACGCAAATATTCTCCGAGCTGCTTCTGGAGCACTGACATATCTTGAGTCAACAAAACGTGATGATTCATCGTGATTGACTGTTTTCTGTTGTATTTCGACATTAGCTTTGTCATGCCCCTTGTAGATGTACTTGAAAAGATATTTAACACTTTTTATTGAAGTGCAGATTTCAACGTTGATGTGACAGTTGTAGCGTTTTAAGTAGGGGTTGTATGGAACTATCCATGAGTTATTTATAATCTTTTTGTTGTGTACAATGTTATCAATCAGTTGTCGCGGGTAGGAAGGGTAGCCATCCAAATCTTTAACAGTGTGCTGTTTCAACTGCTTTAGAAACGCTTTTGCACACTTTCCGTTTTCCATGCATGGACTTTTTGGATTTGCTACACCGCATGGGCCATGAACCATATTACAGATTACAATATTATACAATTCAGGATACTTTTCTTGGTTAGGAATTTCAGCCCACACTATGTTGTCAATTTCGTCCTCCGTGCGAAACTTGGAATCCGCGTCTAAAATAATTAGTCTATGCGCATGTGGCAGGCCTCGTTTCTGAAACTCTATGACGTGTACCATTGCTACGACTGTTCCAAAAAGCCCATTTTTGATGTCTTTAAAAAGGCTGTTGCGTTTTAGTCGAAATACGCGTGCAACTAAGTCTGTGTTCAACTTGCTGCCAGGGTTGTAGATTTTCTGTAATTTCCAGCCATTTAGGATTACAGGTCATTGTTTAAAAAATATCAGGTCTTCTATACTTTGTTACTATTGCCATTGCATCTTGATAACGCTGTTGCATGTTGCGGGGGCTACCATCAAACGACGACGGGAGAATTACTGTTTTTCCAATTGGAATTCCTTTTGAATGGATTGTTTTTGCAAATGTTCTTGAAGAACGCAGTAGTCTTCAACTTTATGTTGTTTCTGGTTCATTCGTATGAAATTGAGCCGATTAGCTTCAATTTTAACGTATGCGCCGACTAAGTACTGTTGTGTCAGTTTCCCACCGTTTAAAATAGGATTGAAGTAATTTCGGACAGAGAGAAGAAAACTGAAGTAATGTAGTTGTGTAATTCTTCTTGAAGTTCCTTGCTGGTGTAGGTTTTCATGCCACCCTTGATCACTGCTTGGAAAAAATAGCGGATACAGAAGAGCATCAAGGTTGCTGTGCAAAATGCTAATTCGTTGTGTTTTAGGAACGAAAGGTTTGGTTTGGTCTGGCTTAAGATGAACTAATATATCCCTTTGAAAAAGAGGCTCTCCATCATCGTTTTGAAAAACAATTGCGACCTCACTTACACGTGGTTTGTTGTAACATCGGGGATCTTGTTGATGTTCTTGTTTAATGGCCATGATAATAGAAGGCATTTCCATTCCATTTTGTATAGCTCTCTGTTCCTCCTCAGCTTCGACGTCTTTTAGCATGCGATATGCGGCAGCAAATGGGCTGATTGTTTGTAAATGTACGGCAATTAGGTTCATCAGTTCTGCATTACACTTTTCATTTTCTTTTAGGTTCATCCTTTGTTCTGCAGCCTCATTTGAATCAAAGATGTATAATTGTGCTAATTTTGGTGGTTGTCCTAGTTCTGGGTGAAGTGTTCCAGTGCGGTGGTCGATCTGGCCATGAATTTTAAAACAATATGGTCCGAATTCAGGGAGTGGTGCAATGTTGGCACCAAATGAAGCAAACGAACTGTTGATACTTCTGATATTTTCCATAAAATTTCTACTGTGTTCATGCGTTCCTTTCATTAACTGCTCAAACAAATCTGAGTAGTGACATCTTGGTAGCATAACTTTTCCTTTTTGGCAGCATTGAGTAAACTGATTGTCAGATGGTTTTTCCTCGATGAAATTCAGAGAGTCGCATTTAGAACAAACTACATTCATATTCCCACAGTAGTGTTGAATAATTATAGTTTCATTGCCTGTTACGTAACGTGCAAGTTGTTGAATGTTCTGCTGGTTTTGCCTTAGTTGGTAGAGCATTCATTTTAGATAAATTTGGCAATCGTGTTGTTCTCGGTTTTTCCTTGATTCAGGAGATTCATTCAGCCGACATTGTCTATGGGATTCCGCATCGTGTTCCTGTCTAGCCGCAGTGTGTTGCGGTGTTTCCCATTCCAGACGTTGTCTGTGAGATTCCGCATCCTGGGCTTGTCTGGCCGCAGTGTGTTGTGGTATCTCCTGCTTCCGATGTTGTCTGTGAGATTCCGCATCCTGGGCTTGTCTGGCGCCAGTTTGCTGTGGTGTCTCTTGTTCCTGACGTTGTCAGTAAGATTCCGCATCCTGGGCTTGTCTGGCAGCAGTGTGTTGTGGTGTCTCCTGGTCCCGAAGTTTTCTGTGAGCTTCCGCATCCTGGGCTTGTCTGCCGGCAGTGTGTCATGGTGTCTCCTGTTGCTGAATTTTTCTGTGAGCTTCTGCATCCTGGGCTTGTCTGGCGGCAGTGTGTCGTGGTGTTTCCTGCTTCCGAAGTTTTCTGTGAGCTTCCGCATCCTGGGCTTGTCTGCCGGCAGTGTGTTGTGGTGTCTCCTGTTCCTGGCATTTTTGGTGAGATTCCACATCCTGGGCTTGTCTGGCGGCAGTGTGTTGCGGTGTCTCCAGTTTCCGGCGTTTTTGTTGAGATTTTGCATCCTTGGCTTGTCTGGCGGCAGTGTGTTGCGGTGTCTCCTGTTCCCGGCGTTTTTGTTGAGATTCCGCATCGTGGGCTTGTCTGGCGGCAGTGTGTTGCGGTGTCTCCTGTTCCCGGCGTTTTTGGTGAGATTCCGCATCCTGGGCTTGTATGGTGGCAGTGTGTTGCGGTGTCTCCTGTTCCTGTCGTTTTTGGTGAGATTCCGCATCCTGGGCTTGTCTGGCGGCAGTGTGTTGCGGTGTCTCCTGTTCCTGGCGTTTTTGGTGAGATTCGGCATCCTTGGCTTGTCTGGCGGCAGTGTGTTGTGGTGTTTGTTGCTCTCGACGTTGTCGTTTTCTTGCTGCTTCTGCTGCTTTTCTGTCTTCCTCTGTGGCGTATTTTCGCTTACGACCCATTATAAAACAGGAAGCGTAAAGAAGTATCTCTTCAGTGCGCTGTCACTGGCAGAACGTATTCAGTAAACCTGACAGAAGTCCCTCGCACGGTGTGACTGAAGTCCCTCGCACAGTGTGACTGAAGTCCCTCACACAGTGTGACTGAAGTCCCTCACACAGTGTGACTGAAGTCTCTTGCACAGTGTGACAGAAGTCCCTCGCACAGTGTGAGTGAGAAAACAGCGTCCACGACCAATCAGCACAGGAGTGTTTAAATGTGGCACCAAAATCGCTAATTGGTCGCGGGCAGCGTCCGCGACCAATCAGCACAGCAGTGTTTAAATGTGGCGACAAAATCGCTGATTAGTCGCGAGCAGCGTCAGCGACCAATCAGCACAGCAGTGTTTAAATGTGTCGGCAAGATCGCTGATTGGCTGCGGGCAGCGTCCACGACCAATCAGCACAGCAGTGTTTAAATGTGGCGCCAAAATCGCTGATTGGTCCCAGACGCTGCCCGCGACCAATCAGCACAGCAGTGTTTAAATGTGTCGGCAAGATCGCTGATTGGTCGCGGGAAGCGGCCGCGACCAATCAGCACAGCGGTGTTTAAATTTTTCGCCAAGATCACTGATTGGTCTTAATATATTTCTTGACCCATTCTTGACGTTTTATCTTATGTTTCTTGTTCAAAGGAGGTCGTTTTTCAGCCTTCCTTACCTTGGCCATGTCCCCAATTATCGCACACCTTGTGCTTTTTGATACTCCAGTAACGTTGCAGCTCTGAAATATGGCAAAACAGGTGGTGAACGGCATCTTGGCAGCTTCACGCTTGATTTTCCTCAATTCATGGACAGTTATTTTGCGCCTTTTTTGGCCAACACGCTTCCTGCGACCCTGTTGGCTATTTGCCATGAAACAACTTGATTGTTCAGTGATCACGCTTCAAAAGTTTGGAAATTTCAAGACTGCTGCATCCCTCTGCAAGACATCTCACAATTTTGGACTTTTCAGAGCCCGTCAAATCTCACTGCTAACCCATTTTGTCAAAGGAAAGGAATCTGCCTAATAATTAAGCACACCTTATATAGGGTGTTGATGTCATTAGTCAACACCCCTCCTCATTACAGAGATGCACATCACCAGATTTACTTAATTGGTAGTTGGCTCTCAAGCCTATGCAGCTTGGAGTAGGACAACATGTATAAAAAGAATCATATGATCAAAATACTCATTTGCCTAACAATTCTGCATGCGGTGTATACATTTTTTATGTTTTGGCGCATTTACACAATAAAAACTATTTTATAAAAAATAATAATTGTTTTTGTATTGCTTTTTTCTGAGAGCTATAACTTTCTTATTTCTCCACTGGAGGAGCTGTATAGCAGCTTATTTTTGGCTGGACAAGATGCCATTTTCAGCTATACCATTTTTATTTACATTCGACTTTTTAATCATATTTTATTTCACTTTGTATTGGTGGTATGATGAAAAAGCATAGGTTTTAGTCATGTTTTTAATTTATTTTTTTTGACGATGTTCACTGAAGTGGTTGAATAGTGTAACAGTTTCATAGATTGGGTTGTTCCAGATGTGGAAATACCAAATATGTGTACTTTTTTCTTCCTTTTTTTACATAAATAAATGAATTTATTGGTATAATATTTTTTCTTTTCTTTCTTTATTCTGTTTTTTTTTTAAATATTTTTACATTTTTTTTTACTTTTTTTTATGCTTTTTTACTTAGCCCCTCTATGGGACTTTAACTTTTATTACTCTGATCACTGTTACAATGAATTGCAATCCACTAGCACTGCAGTGTCTCACTGACAAGAACCCCTTAAACCATTCCTGGAATGGTCTAAACAGGCTACCAGAGGTCATCCCACTATGATGTCACAACGGTGCAGATCATGTGCAAGAGGGAGCCCCTTCCTTCTTCCAGCATTCTAAATCCTGCAATCGCTATTGATCACAGCATTAAAGGGGTTAAATGGTCTGGGGCGGTAAGGGCACCACCCCTGGCTGTGACAGCCAGAGCTTGTCTATCACTTATGCCAAGCTCAAGGCAGCGATCATACAAGCACTGCTCTCGTGCCTACATGATCACCGTGACACAAATTTCCGTAATTTTCGGCGAACTCTTTTGTTGCCATGATGTAAACTTACGTCAAATGTCTTGAAGGGGTTAAAAATTATGATTTTTCAGGTCAGTATACGTACAGAGATACCAAAATTATCTTTTTTATATTTTTATTTTAGTTGCTTCAAAAATGCTTAACGTTTTCAAAAAATATGGTTTGTATCTCCATTTTCTAAAACCTTGTAGAACTTTATAAGAGATTGTTTTTTGCATGCCAAACTGTAGCTTTTATTGGTATCATTCTGAGACAAACACAGCGCTCTGATTGCTTTGTATTACATTTATTTGAAGGAATTTCGTCGTCCAAAAAAATGGCAATTTTGGCATTACATTTTTTTTCTGGTTTTTATCTTATGAGCTAAGCTATTTTATATTTAGTTGTATCGTATTTTTATGAAAGTGGAAATACCAAATCTGTATGTTTTTTTTTCTTTTTCTTTTCTTTTTAACATGAGAAAAGGGTTGTGATTCAAACTGTTACATTTTTATAATATTTTTTATTCTTCAAAACATTTTCTATTACTTTTTATTAGTCTCCTTAAGGGACTTAAACCTGCAAATAATAATAATAATAATAATAATAATAATAATTTTTATTTCTATAGCGCCAACATATTCAGCAGCGCTTGATATCTTAGAGGGGACTTGTACAGACAATAAAAGACATTACTGAATAACAATAATCACATAACTCAACAGATACCAAGAGGAGTGAGGGCCCTGCTCGCAAGCTTACAATCTATGAGAACCTGCTGGACAGTAATGAAAGACCCAATGATTGCATAATGGGGGTACTGATGGGTCATGGGTATGTAACTGTAACCATTCCATGCTACTATCAGTTATTCACAGTGGCATTTAAATGGTTAAACAGCAGAGATGGAATTTTGCTACTGCCAGGTATGGTACAGGCTCAGTTCCTAAACCTGTATCTTACACACTTATTCTTGGGTGGTTAATATATGTAACATTGTTAAACTTTTTTATGGTGTGATGTAATATATTATTAATATTCTTAAGCTGACTGATATCAAGATACAGAAAGGTATCCTCATGAAGTAAAGGGTAACTTGTGACCTAATTATACAAATTCAATAGATTTTGTTGTTAAATGCATAATAACAGAGACAATTTTGAGCTTAATGACCAAGCTCCATTTTTCAAATCTGACCAGTGTCACTTTATGTGGTAATAACTCTGGAACGCTTCTATATATCTGTATGCAAATTGCCTCTTCAGAGAAAAAGAGGTCTTGAACTCTATAGCGCCACATAATGGAAGCAGCAATTCTACAAGTCACAACCGACCCTTTAACAAGTCGTACAATATGACTTAGGATAATAGTCTGAGATAATCAGAATCTCAGTTTGCAGACATGGTGTTTCGGGCTGTTGGCCTTCGTCAGTTCAAAGTATGAGAACTGATTTGGCTAGGTGAGAGGCTCTGGACTGAGGTCTAAGGGGTAACATTTTTCCTTGTAGAGAGTGACATACCGGCTCTGGCATGCCAATGTAAGGAGGCTTATTCGCTGTGCAATGCTCCTCTGGGAAATTTAATATGCAAATTGCCTTTGCAGAGAAAAAGAGGACTTGAACTCTATAGCACCACCTTTTCGAAGCAGCAATCCAGCAAGTTACAATCGACTCTAACAAGTTGTACAATATGACTTAGGATAAAAGCCAAATCAGGATCTCAATTTGCAGACACGGTGTTTCGGGCTGTTGGCCCTCGTCAGTATATCTTGGTGATTCTGAGATTATTTTTTCATGACACATTGCACTTTATGCTAGCTGTAAACTTTGGTTGATAAGTTTTTCTTTTTTTAAAAAAAAAATCTGAAGTTTGATGAAAATATTGAAAAATTAGCAATTTTCAAACTTTGAATGCTTATATCCTAAAACCAGAACGCTGTACCACACAAAATAGTAAATAAATAACATTTTCCATACTGTAACATACCTGGTGGCGTTCTTGCATAGGGCACCATCTCCCACTATGCAAGATCGCTAACTTGTTCATCAGTCCAGTCTGCTAGCCTGGCTTCTTTCCATGCTGTCTGTTTGTCTCTGTTCTGACTGCTTAGGGCGGCGGCCCGGTCACTTCCTGTTTCTTGTAGCTGCTGTGGGCACACCCATAATGAGTCCTCAGCCTATTGCTGTCAGTCACTGGATATTTAAACCAGCTTCACCTGGTAGCTGATGCCTGAGCAGCGCTTTCATTCAGTGTGTCTCTTGACTCTGAATGTGCCAGGTCCTGTTGTGTACTTGTCTGTTTCCACCACTCTGGGGACTGTATTCCCAGACTGGCTCCTGTATCTCCTTCAGTAGCAGTTCCTGTCTGAACTGTATCCTAGCCTGTTCGTCCCGCCTTCTAGGGGCCGCATACCTAGACCTATTGTCTGTGTTTTCTTGCCTGTCTGTCCACCTTCCTGGAGGCTGTATTTCCAGGCCAGTCTGAACACGCTCCTAGCCTGTTCGTTCCACCTTTTCTGGGGGCAGCATACCCAGACTCGCTCCTGTATCTCGCTGCAGTGTCAGTTTCTGTCTGAACACTCAGTTCCTGTCTGAACTCTCTCCTAACCTGTTTCCTGTTTCTCTCTATGTCCGTACCTTCCCTTTTCTGCAGAGTCTGAACCTGCACCTAACTCCTACTCGTTGTCACTGTTCTTCCATTTGTTAGTTTAGAGTCCTGTCGCTACTTCATTGCAAGTATCTTGTGTGTATCTGGTTCTGCCTTTCCCTTCCAGTCTGTTCCGTGTGAACAGAGCCCTGTCCCCTCTGCTCTGACTTTGCTCACCACTCCGGTGGTTCTTGTCTGCTCTGCCTTGCTCACCGCTCTGGCGGTTCTTGCCTGCTCTGCCTTGCTCACCGCTCCGGCGGTTCTTGCCTGCTCTGCCTTGCTCACTGCTCCGGCGGTTCTTGCCTGCTCTGCCTTGCTCACCGCTCCGGCGGTTCTTGCCTGCTCTGCCTTGCTCACCGCTCCGGTGGTTCTTGCCTGCTCTGCCTTGCTCACCGCTCTGGCGGTTCTTGCCTGCTCTGCCTTACTAACCGCTCCGGCGGTTCTTGCCTGCTCTGCCTTTGCTCGCCGTTCCAGGCGGTCTCGCTCTGCTCTGCCTTTGCTCACCGTTCCAGGCGGCCTCGCTCTGCTCTGCCTTTGCTCGCCACTCCAGGCGGTCTCGCTCTGCTCTGCCTTTGCCCGCCGCTCCAGGCGGTCTCGCTCTGCTCTGCCTTTGCTCGACACTTCAGGCGGTCTCGCTCTGCTCTGCCTTTGCTCCCGCTCCAGGCGGTCTCGCTCTGCTCTGCCTTTGCTCACCGCTCCAGGCGGTCTCGCTCTGCTCTGCCTTTGCTCACCGCTCCAGGCGGTCTCGCTCTGCTCTGCCTTTGCTCACCGCTCTAGGCGGTCTCGCTCTGCTCTGCCTTTGCTCACCGCTCCAGGCAGTCTCGCTCTGATCTGCCTTTGCTTCCCGCTCCGGCGGTCTCACTCTGCTCTGCTTGTCTACCGCATCTGCGGTTCTGTTCCTGAGTCCCTGTCTGTACTGGACCTTATTCAGCCTGTACTCCAACCTGCTAGTGCCTCCCTGTCTGCACTCCAGCCGTGCTTGCCAGTACTCCCTGACTGCATACCAGTCGTGGTTACCAGTGCCCGCCTGTCTGCATACCTGCCGTGCCTGCCTATACCCACCAGTCAGTGTGCCAGCCTAACCTGCCTGTTCCTGTATTCTCCAGTGTGGGTCAACAGTCGTGTCCGGGGTCTGTCCTGGAGTAGCACTTGGTCCCTCTGCTCAGTTCCTCCCTGGTGCACTGGCGTCGTTAGCCGTTGTGCGACCTTGGTCGGATCGGGTAGATACTTAGTTACGCCCCTCCAGGCACTCTCTCCGGTTCATGGTCCAGTGGGATCACTAAACACGCACACGTCAGTCAGTCCGGGCGTGTGCATAACACATATATCTATATTATGTCAGCATAATTTTTCAAGCATCCTTTTATTTTGTAGCAATGTTAGAAGGGTTAAAATTTAGCAGCAATTTTTCTTTTTTTTCAAGGAAATTTACAAATCCAATTTTTAACAGATCTATTAAGATTTGAGTGGACTTTGAAGGGCCTATATATTGGAAAACCTCCACAAGTGGCAACATTTCATAAACTGTACCCCTCAATTTATTCTAAACTGCTGTTTGGAAACTGGATAACTCTTCAGGTGCTTCACAAGAATTAAGGCAAAGTGGATTGAAAAAATAAAAAAAATAAATTTTTTCCACTAAAAGATTGCTTCAGCTGCAAATTTTTAATTTCACAAGGGTAATAGGAGAAAATGGACCATAAAATGAATTACACAATTTCTCCCAAACGTGGCATTATCCCATATGTGGTCAAAAGACCTGCTGTTTGGACACACGGCATGGCTTGAAAGGGAAGAAACGCCAATTTGCATTTAGAGCATACATTTGGCGGAAATAGATTGCAGACATCATCTCTTATTTGCAGAGCCACTGAGGTACCAAAACTTCAGAAACCACGACAAGTTACCCAATTTTGGATACTAGACCAATAAATGAATTCATCAAGGGTTGTGCTGAGCATTTTGAACCTATAGGTTCTTCACAGAACTTTTTAAAATGTGGATGTGAATGTGGATGTGAAAACGAAAATAATGTTTTTTTCTGCTAAAATGTTGATTTAGCTACAAGTTTGCAGTTTTCACAATGGGTAATAGGAGAAAACTGAACCCATAATTTATTACACAATTTCTCCCGAAGGAGATGATACCTCATATGTGGTGAAAAACTAATGCTTGGGCCAAGGGCAAGTCTCGGAAAGGAAAGATCACTATTTGATTTTTGGAGTGTAAATTTGGCAGGAACAGATTTTAAATGTCATGTCGCATTAGCAGAGCCCCTGACATGCCAAAATAACAGAAACTCTCCACAAGTGACCCCATTTTGAAAACTAGACTCCTCAAGGAATTAATCTAGGGGTGTACTGAACACTTTTAGCCCACAGGTGGATCACAACATTTTATCCATTTAGATGTGAAAACAAAAAAAATGCCAATTTGCACCAAATGTAAAATTTTCATGAGGGGTAATAGGAGAAAACAAACCCCATAATTTGTTATGCAATTTCTCTCATGTCCAGTGATATTCCATATGTGGTCAAAAACTAATGTTTGGTCACATGGCAGAGCATGGATGGGAAAGAGCCCTTATTGGCATTTAGATCGCACAGATTTTGTTTGAATTGATTGTGGGCTCCATTAGCTGAACCCCTGAGGTGCCAGATCTGCAGAAATTCTACAAGTGACCCCATTTTAGAAACTTCAAGGAATTCATCGAGAAGTGTAGTGAGTATTTTTAACCCACAGGTGCCTCACAGAATGTTATAAAATTGGAATGTGGAAATATAACATTTTAGTGGAATAAATGTAATGTTTTTAATAGCTGCAAATTTTTCCATTACACAATGGTTAATAAGTGAAATTGGGCCCCACAATTTGTTGCAGTTTGTCCCAAAAACTATGGTTAGTCCATATGTCAGGGCTGAGCATGTAGGAGCACTATTTGGTTTTTGGAGCTCAGATTTTACTGTAAAACTTGAGGACAACATTTGTGGAGGTCCAACCTTTTAGTGAATTTATCCATGGCTGCAATGACTATTTTGGCCTTACAGGTGTTTTCACTTAGTAAAATCCACGCTATGTTTTTTTCTGTAGAATTGAAAATATGGCAGTTTAGTGCCCAAACATTGTGCCCCCATACAGTGTAGTGCCTCCATATACCCCCATATATTGTAGTGCACCCATTCATTATGCCCAGCTTGCGCTTCTGAAGACACATACCACATAAATTGTTAATTGGGCTCTCCCCATTACAGTAATGCCAAACATGTGGTCGTTCACTGTGCATTAGGCATAATGGGGCTCAGAAGGAGGGGGCATTTAGATTTGGGAGTGCAGATGTCACTGGATTTTTTTTGATGAGGCGAGGAGCCATGTCGCTTTTCCATTATCTTTATTTTACCAGTAACAAGGGAACACCATATTTTTCCCAGTGACAGATGATGGACCTGAGTGGGGGCTGCTTTTGTGCAGGATAAGTTAGGTGCTATATTGTTAACATTTTGGGGTGCATAAAATGTTTTTGATCACTTTCAGTATAAGGCAGGATCACAATCTTGTGTTCTATTGTGAGCATTTACATTTGGGTTTCCATGTAAATCCCACAAAAATGCAATTCAGATGAAAGCCCTTGTTAGCACCACGCCGGATCCCTGCTCTGACAGGCAGGGTGTCCGGCGTGTCACTTTACTCACCCTCACTGCGGCTGATGCTTCCCTCCCCCGAGCTCTGCCTGCTTTCAGCCATGTCCTTAGGGCACTCGCGCTCCCACCCTCTGAAAGGGCCAGTGCGTGCACTTGCAATTGCGTCCCCAGCCAATGGCTGTGGGACATGACATATATATTGCTTCCTCTCCACTGGGGAGGTGCCTTAGCAACCTTCCTGTTCTGCAGTCTATGCTTGTTAAGGTAGCATTCCAGTCCTCACTGCAAACCCTGCCTGCTGCACTTCTGTGTAAACCCTGCCTGCTGCACTCTGATGCAAACTCTGCCTGCTGCACTCTAATACAAACCCAGCCTGCTGCACTTCGCTACAAACCCAGCCCACTGCACTCCAGTGCAAGCCCAGCCTGCTGCACCATCCAGTCTGTCCAACTGGGTCCAGCTGCTGCGCGTCCGTTAGTCTGTCCTGAAGTGGCACCTGGCGTTCATCGGGAACCAAGACTAATCTCACCATCAGAGACTCTAGCGAACAGTCCGGTGTTCGCTTACTCATGCCCCTCCAGGCTCTCTGCGGTCCGTGGCACAGTGTTTCCACAAAACATGTTCGTGACAGTTTGCTCAGGCCATGGACTCCGCTGGACCCCGTCTGATGAGACCATGTACCAAGAGCTCTGCCGACAGAAAGGCGTGCAGGAGAAATTGTCAATGCAGTTGCAGTCCCTGACTATCAACTTGGAGGCCTTAAACATCTCTCCAGAGTCCCCTCATGTTCATGCAGCCGTGTCTTCATCGGAACCTTCTCAGTCTGTTAGCTTTATTCGAGGTTCATGCCCCAAATTCGCTGCTCCACCACGCTTTGACGGCAATCCGAAGCTCTGCCGCGCGTTCATCAATTAGTGCCGGCTACATTTTGAACTTCTTCCTCTCCACTTCCTGACGGACCCAACAAAGGTAGCATTCCTTATGTGGCACCTTGGAGGTGAGGCCCTGGCGTGGTTGAACCCATTATGGGAGAGAAAGGACCCAATCATCTCCAATTTGCTGGCATTCTTGGAGGCTTTTCGCTAAGTATTCAATGAACCCGGGAGAACCACCTCTTCGGCTTAGGCTCTTCTCCGTTTATGTCAGTCCAATTCATCTGTGGGACAATATGTGATACTCTTTCGCACTCTGCAATCCAAACTCAGATGAAATAACGAAGCTTTGGTGGAGAAATTCCGGGAGGGGCTTTCCGGAAACTATAAGGATGAGCTAGCCGGTCGAGACCTACCAACTACCTTCGAGGACCTGATCTCCCTCACCATCTGTATAGACCTTCATTTCCGTGAGCGTTCCCGAGAGGTGGCATGTGAAAGAGTATTGCGGCGCCTGGCTCTGTCCTTTCACCTTTCAAAGGCCGCTTGTTCCTCCGTCATCCCCTGTTGAGACCTCACCTGAACCCATGCAGGTCGACCGCTTTGCCCTCGCCAGTCAGAGATAAATGAATCACCACGCTAAAGGGCCGTGCCTGTATTGTGGAGACATGGACCACTTCATTTGCACCTGTCCGGTGAGGCCGGAAAACTCCAGCATCTAGGGTTGGTAGGAGAGGCCTCCCTAGACGGAAAAGACACCTCTCTACCCTTGATTCTTACTGTGGCCGTGACAACCGGTGAATCCCAGTTTATTGAGACTGCGTATTTGGATTCTGGAGCAGCAGGAAATTTTATCCTCCAGGCTGTAGTGGATCGCTCCCAAATCCCAGTTCGTCTGCTCCAAAACCTTCTGGCTATAACATCTGTCGATGGGAGAACTCTTCAGGAGACGCTTTGTCTGATCACTGAGCCACTCGAGGTCCGTATCGGGATGCTTCATACTGAAAAGATTGCCTTCTATGTCCTTACCGAAGTGTCTCATCCCTTTCTCTTAGGCCTACCATGGCTATGACAACACAAGCCTGTGTTGAATTGGAGGATTGGAGAGGTGCTCCGCTGGGGACATTCCTATCATGAGAATTGTCTGGTCCCCGTATGTCCCGCTAAGGCCCCGTCTTCTCCAGAATCACTGCCCGGTTTGCCATCCGCCTATTGGTCCTTTGCTGATGTATTAGACTAAATGGAAGCAGAGACTTTGCCGCCTCACAGGCCGTATGACTGTCCTATCGACTTGATTCCTGGATCTACACCCCCTAGAGGCCAAATTTATCCTCTGTTCCCTGCTGAGACTCAAGCTATGTCGGAATACATTCAGGAGAATTTGACCAGGGGGTTCATTCAGAAGTCCTCCTCTCCCGCCGGGGCCGGTTTTTTCTTCCTCAAGAAGAAAGACGGATCGCTCCGACCCTGTATTGACTTTCGGGGTCTCAACCAGATCACAGTGAAGAATAAATACCCTATCCCACTAATCCCTGAGTTGTTTGATCGAATAAGGAGTGCCAAAATCTTCACGAAATTAGAATTAAGAGGCGCCTACAATCTAATTTGCATTCGCCGGGGAGACTAGTGGAAGACGGCCTTCAACACTAGGGATGAGCATGAATACCGAGTGATGCCCTTCGGTCTCAGTAACGCACCGGCAGTTTTTCAAGAGTCCATCAATTACATCTTCCGGGACCTGCTTTATTCCTGTGCTGTTGTGTATCTGGACGATATTTTGGTATTTTCCCCATATGTGGCCTCCCACAGACAAGCAATTCGGCAAGTTCTTCAGCGTCTTAGGGAAAATCGACTCTTCACCAAGTATGAGAAATGCGTTTTTGAACAGTTCGCCCTTCCCTTCTTGGGTTACGTTATCTCGGATATCGGACTCAAGATGGATCCTGAGAAAGTCTCTTCCATCCTTAAATGGCCACTGCCCATTACAGTCAAAGCAATTCAGAGATTCCTTGGCTTTGCTAACTATTATCGACAATTCATTCCTTACATCCCCACTCTTACTGCTTCCATTTCTGCCATGACCCAAAAAGAAGCTGATCCAAACAACTGGTCCCCTGAGGCTGAGGAGGCTTTCCGTTCTCTAAAATGGTCCTTCTCTACCGCTCCCATTCTGCATCATCCAGATTTGAACAAACAGTTCTTCCTAGAGGTGGATGCATCCTCGTTGGGGGCTGGTGCTGAACTCACTCAAAAGTCTTCCTCGGGTCTCCGAGTGACTTGTGGTTTCTTCTCTAAGGCCTTCTCCGCTCCAGAGCGCAACTACTCCATCGGTGACCGGGAGTTACTAACCATTAAGATGGCTTTGGAAGAGTGGCGATACCTGCTGGAGGGCACTTTCTATCCGATGGTCATCTACACAGACCATAAGAACCTGGCGTATCTTCAGTCCGCCCAGAGACTTAATCCACACCAGGCCAGGTGGTCTTTGTTTTTTGCCCGCTTTAACTTTTTGTTGCATTTCAGGTCCGGTGACAAGAATGTCAAAGCTGATGCCCTCTCTTGCTCATTTCTGTCCGGAGACCAAGAGGAAGATCCTCAATTTATCATCAAACCGTCCAATATTTTTACTGTCGCTCCAGTCAGCCTGTCGCGAATTCCCCCAGGAAAAACCCTTGTTGCCCAATCTGAGAGGGAGCGAGTTTTGTCATGGGGCCACTCATCCAAGGTGGCTGGTCACACGGGTCAAAGGAAGACGGTACAGTTGATTTCGCGCCACTACAGGTGGCCATCTATGAGGAGGGAGATCCTTGCCTACGTGGCTGCCTGTCCGATTTGTGCTCGCAATAAAGTCCCCCGACGACTTCCTACCAGTTATCTCCTGCCGTTACCCATGCCGTCTGGTCCATTGCAGAATATAGCGATGGACTTCATTATGTATTTGCCAGTATTCGAGGGCTGCACCGTCATCTGGATAGTCGTAGATCGCTTCTCCAAAATGGCGCACTTTACCCCGTTGTATGCTCTTCCACCTGCTCCTGAACTGGCTGACAGCATTATCAAATATATTTTCCGTCTGCACGGATTTCCTCATCACATTGTGTCTGATTGAGGTTCGCAGTTCACTTCCAGATTCTGGTGAGCTCTCTGTAAGCATCTGGATATCGTCTTGGATTTCTCCTCGGCCTATCGCCCTCAGTCCAATGGGCAAGTGGAGCGTGTCAGCCAGGTCCTGGGCAACTACCTGCAACACTTCGTCAATGCCCGCCACAATGATTGGATGAAATTACTTACCTGGGTTGAGTTCTCATACAACAATCACGTTGGTGAAGCCTCGGGAGCATCTCCTTTGTACATTGTTTTTGGTCAGCAACCCGAGGTTCCCCTTCCAGTGACAGTTCTTTCTGATGTTCCTGCGGCAGTTGTCCTCTCCAAGGATTTTGTAAAGTTGTGGGAGGACACCAATGCCACTCTAGAAGCTTTCTCCGCTCGTATGAAGAGACATCCGGACAAGAGGTGCCTGGACCCTCCGTGCTTCTGCTCTGGCAACAAGGTATGGCTCTCACCCAGGTGTGTCCGGCCAAAGGTTCCCTCTTACAAGTTGGGTCCTCGTTTTATTGGTCCTTTCAAAGTGCTGAAGCGGATCAACGAGGTCTCTTATAAACTGAAGTTGCCTCCTTTATTATGGATTTCAAATTCTTTCCATGTATCTCTGCTGAAGCCGGCCATCTGGAGCCCCTTCTTCAAGGATCCTAGTATCACGTCTGCGCCAACCGCCTCGGATGATGTTTTTGAGGTGGAGAACATCTTGACCATGAAGAAGGTGAGAGGCAAGACTTTCTTCCGTGTTGACTAGAAGGGATTTGGTCCTGAAGAGAGGTCCTGGGAGCCTAAGCAGAAAATTCACACTCTGATTCTACTCCGGAACTTCCTCAATGGCCTGAAGAGGAGGGGTGTAAAGGGGGGTACAGTTAGCACCACGCCGGATCCCTGCTTTGACAGGCAGGGTCTCCAGCATGTCACTTCACTCACCTGCGCTGTGGCCGGTGCTTTCCTCCCCCGTGCTCTGCCTGCTTCCAGCCATGTCCTTAGGGCACGCGCGCTCCCGCCCTCTTAAAGGGTCAGCGCGTGCACTTGCTATTGCGTCCCCAGCCAATGGCTGTGGGACATTACATGTATATTGCTTCCTCCCCACTGGGGAGGTGCCTGAGCAACCTTCCTGTTCTGCAGTCTATACTTGTTAAGGTAGCATTTCAGTCCTCACTGCAAATCCTGCCTGCTGCACTCGAGTGCAAACCCTGCCTGCTGCACTCCAGCGCAAACCCTGCCTGCTGCACTACAGGTGCAAACCCTGCCTGCAGCACTCTGATGCAAACTCTGCCTGCTGCACTCTGATGCAAAGTCTAACTGCTACTCTCTGATGCAAACCCAGCCCGCTGCACTCCGATTCAAACCCAGACTGCCGCACCATCCAGTCTGTCCAACTGGGTTCAGCTGCTGCGCATCCGTTGGTCTGTCCTGGAGTGGAACCTGGAGTTCATCGGGAGCCAAGTCTAACCTTACCATCAGAGGCTCTAGCGAACAGTCCGGAGTTTCCTTAGTCACACCCCTCCAGGCTCTCCACGGTCCGTGGCACAGTGTTTCCACAAAACACGTCCGTGACACCCCTGATGGAACTACTCACTATAATATGGCAGAAGAAGACACTTTGGATTCTATTTTGCATCTGATTCAATGGTATCCGTCTTGTTTGGTGTGTACTCAACTGTGGTCATCCACACTTGTGCACTAAAAAGATTCTGAAAATAACATGGCATCCCCGGAAAAGAGACAAGACGGAGTCCAAATTTACTTCATCAGCTTCATTATAAAGAGAGGTTTAATTGTGAGCTTTGTCTCTATTGCAGTTTTTAAGAATTTACACGGAAACCCCAATATCAGCACTCAGCAGAGAACAGGATAAATGTGAACTGAGCCTTATTCTGATTTTTTGGAGGCAGAATGAACTAATAAACAGCAATAAAAGAATAATAATATTTTTATTTTTACGCCATTTTCCATTTGGTATAAGTGATAAGACGACTTTATTCTTTGGGTCAGTGCAATTACAGATTTATATTGGGTGTTTTCATGTTTTGCTACTATCACACACTAAAAATGCTTTGTGAAAAAAATTGTTTTTTCATCGCCATATTTTGAGAGCTACAACTTTTTTATTTTTTAATCAGAAGGAGCTGTATGAGGGATCATTTTTGAAGATTTGTTGAAGATTTTTTTTGCCATTATTTTGGGTACATAACTTTTTTGATCGCTTTTTTTCCAGAGTTTTAGGATACAGAATGAACAAAAACCCGCAATTGAGTTATTGTTTTTATATTTTTATTTTTGTGCGTGGATCACCGTTCAGTAAAAATAAGACCGATTTATTCTTTATGTCAGTATGATTAGAGCAATATCAGGTTTATATAGTTTTTAATTTTTGATATTATCACACAGTGAGAGTATGTGCACACTGTCCGGAGCCGCCAGCAGCCCCAACATTGCGGAACAGCCGGCGGCGGCTTCCGCTCATTTTAAACAAATGAGCGGTGCCATTTTTTTTTTCACCTGCGGACTTTTCTCATAGAGGTTAGTCTATGGGGAAAGCTTGCATGCAAACCCGCCGGAGTGATTGACATGCTGTGGTCTGAAAAGATGCGCCGTATGGTAGTTTCAGCGGGTGAGCCAAAGACGCATAGTGGACATGGGATTTCTACAAATCCCATCCACTATTTTGTAACAGCTGGCCGCTGCAGATTTGACGCGGCATAACACGCCCTAAAAATGCTTTTTTTTTATAAAAAAAAAAAATTCGGCATCATCTTCTGAGAACTGTAACTTTTTTATTTTTGGCTAACAAAGTGATGTGATGGCATAATTTGGGTAGAGAAGTTGAATATTTTTCGGATACCATTTTGGAATACATGCCATTTTTTTAGCACTTTTTATTCAGATTTTCAGATGCAGAATGAACAAAAACCAACAATTCATTTATTGTTTTTATATATTTTTTGGCGCGTTTCACCATGCGGTAAAAGTGACAAGACTGATTTATTCATCAGGTCAGTACAATTATGGCGATACCAGATGTATATTGTTATTTTCATGCTTTGCTACATTTACCAACTAAAAACAATATTTTGCAAAAATGACGAACGAGTCATATGAGGGCTTATTTTTTAGGGGACAATTTGCCGTTTTCTTTTATATTATTGTTTTTGACATCAAACTTTTTGATCGCTTTGTATTCAATTTCGTGTTTGTCAGTATGATGAAAAAGCTACATTTGGCATTTTTTTTTATTCATTTTTCCTACGGTCTTTGCCATACGAAATTAATAACTTTAAAGTTTTAAAGTTCAGGAGGTCATTTTTCAATGCAAGTCTATGTGAGACTTGTTCTGGCTTTCATAGACTTACCATGCAAGCTTGTGACCATTACTGCTGACTTCTGGTGAGTCAGTGTTTGCGGTCACAAGATGGCAGAGCGGGACTGGAGCGACGTCGATAAAAGGTAAAGACGGCAGTGGGTAAGTATAAAACTACAGTTAGATCCTTAAATCAGAAAACACAATCCAGCACCGAAAAGCAAAATGCTGGAGTGATGCTTTAAGAATAGCTACATATATAACTTTTAGTTTTCCTACTTACTGTAAGCTTCAAACTTGCAATTTGAGTAAAGTATCATACCAACTATTCCCATCTATTTCAGTTGTATCTTTACACCACTGTAATGTAGTCACCAATCTAACACATTGAAACAATATGCAGCTGAAATGTGACATAGCACAGCACTAAAATTGCAGTTTACCTTTAGATTCTTTTTAACTCTCACAGTATGGAAGAGAAAAAAGGCACAATCATTCCAAATCATTAACGATTTCTTGCTTGGTTTAAGGTATACATTGTCAAACCAAGCATCCTTTCCTCCTAATTATAGCATGCTTGGGGTGACGTACACATTTGACCCCTGCGGCAAGCAAAAGTTAACATTGCCACCCCCCCCTTTCTGAGAAATCCTACAGACAGCAATGTCATGAATCAGCTACTATGGATTACAAATCTCTTGCATCTGTTTGTACATTTGACCGCATTCCACTTTCAGCTCACAACAGCACTTGGTACTTAACATGATGCCGTTTCATACATTACACAAAGTATGTGATCTATTTATCTTAGGCATGTCACAGAAACTTTTTTTTGCTACGTTTGCTACCATAAAAAATTACTTTAGTCCAATACAAGAGCAGAAGAAAATATTATAAACCACTAGAAAGGATTGAATGTTTTAATATTATTTATTTTTTATATTTTGCTTTGCAGTGAATTGATTTGCTGCAAATTGTATAACTGCAAAGTATATAACTGCCCGGAAAAGACTCGAGTAACATTCTGAGGTCTCTTAGGATTGAATTGAATTTAACCGCTTTCAAGCTATTGCAAACAAAGCCTTCGAAAAGTCCAAGTCACCGCAACATATCTGGCTAGGGAAAATGGATGGTAAACAGTGGTAACTGCCAACACACTGCATTAACAAACTTTTTAAGCTTCTTAAATTGTAAAAATAATCTAAAAATTATCCCATTTTGGGTCAAAATTACTGATTTGGTGGTTTTTATACACCAATGGAGCCAAGGGAAGAAGCAGTGGCTTTTCCCAAGGGATGGTGCAAAAAACAACCACATTTAGGGAGTACCAAGAGCTTTGTTCTTTGCTAAATGCAGAATCGATAGCTTTTCACAAGCTGTATAAAAATGTTCTCTTTATTTAGGGAACAGAATCCAGTGTGCTATTTTGAAAGTGAAGAAGACATGGCTTGTCAACAAACCGTAAAATAAATTATTACCTATTTTGGAAGCTGTTTCATTTTTCTGTATACTGAAAAAGGTATGATTCCCAGCAGCAGCAACATAACACACTAGACTGAGACAAAGCCAGAAAACCCTTTTTGAAGGTATACTGGAAGCTGTGATGAATGCACATAACAAAATAGGCAAGCTCTTGTCAATTGTGTAATCTGATAACCCAATGTCCATGGTATTTGATGGAAAAAATACAAACAGTCTAGATGCAACTGAACTTTTCAACTGGGAAGTGTTGGCTTGTTGAAGTGCAACAAGTGGATGTGGTGGCTGAAAAAACACATGTTCTATCATGCTGTAGTTGTTGCTGCTGCTGCCTCGCCTATTTTTTGCAGCCCCAACACTGGCACAGGTAGTGAAAGTTGGCTTTATAAGGAGCAGAGGGGTTTTCTGGTCAGTTGATAAGTTGGCAGGCTCATACCTGGCAAAAGCTTTGCCAAACAGCAAAAACAGCCTATCCCGGTAATGCACCAATTTGGACTCCCTTTTAGAAGTCATAAAAATCCCCCATTTTGCTTTTATTGCAAGGGTGTATAATCATGGTTATTCAATAGTCATTCATTTGCTTGATTCAGTAGTGCAGCTACTGGGGGTCGGGGGGTGGTGGCCCTCGCACTGCACTTTCAGGGGACCACCCGGAGCTATACTCGTGTAACTGTATGGGCGTGCGCAGCATGTCAATACAGTTACACTCTGGGGCAGAGCAGGGAGACTCGATACCCCTGCACAGCCAGACGGCCACTTTGGGTCCCTTGAGCAGGAGGACAGGGGAGCCCCCTGATGCCAGCATCGGGACCCCGCCCGTCATCGCAAGTTCAATGATGAGAGAGGGGGCTTGACGCTCCCTCTCCCATCAATCCCCCTCTACATCTGATGTCACTGATGCAGACACTGACAGTGGGCACGATGACATCATCACTTGATACCCGCTGTCCTGAGATGTGCGGGCACTCAGAGCAGCGCAGGGAATGAGGAGGAGAGGTGAGTATTGTATTTATTTATTATTTTTTATGGGGAGTTCTTTATGCTATATAGGGTCTGCCTATGGGGGTGCATTATACTATTTACAGTCTTCCTATGGGGTGCATTATACTATAAAGAGTCTGCCTATGGGGGTGCATAATACTATATAGAGTTTTCCTATGGGTGTGCATTATACTATATAGAGTCTGCCTATGGGGGTGCATTGTACTATATAGAGTATTCCTATGGGGGTGCATTATACTATACAGAGTCTGCATATAAGGGATCATTATACTATAGAGTCTGCATATGGGGGTGCATTATACTATATAGAGTCTGCCTATGGGGGTGCATTATACTATATAGAGTCTGCCTAGGGGGGTGCATTATACTATATAGAGTCTGCCTATGGGGGTGCATTGTACTATATAGAGTCTGCATATCAGGGATCATTATACTATAGAGTCCGCATATGGGGGTGTATTACACTATATAGAGTCTGCCTATGGCTTGCATTATACTATATAGAGTCTTCCTATGGGGTGCATTATAATATAAAGAGTCTGCCTATGGGGGTGCATAATACTATATAGAGTTTTGCTATGGGGGTGCATTATACTATATAGAGTCTGCCTATGGGGGTGCATTGTACTATATAGAGTCTTCCTATGGGGGTGCATTGTACTATATAGAGTTTTCCTATGGGGGTGCATTATATTATATAGAGTCTGCCTATGGTGTTGCATTGTACTATATAGAGTCTGCATATCAGGGATCATTATACTATAGAGTCCGCATATGGGGTGTATTATACTATATAGAGTCTGCCTATGGCAGACTCTATTCTCCAACTTCCACCATCATAACTGGCCAGACCTGTTTCCTTGGGCCGAATTCGTCTATAAAAATTCTGTTTCTGAGACTTCTAGAAGATATACATTTGTTACAGCGTTCGCCCGAGAACCTTGTCTCCCTGTGCCTATTCCATCTAAAAGCCTACTTTCTGCTTTGAACAGCGTCTATCAGAACATCTATAACATCTGGACTAAGATGCAAGGTAACTTAGCTGTAGCTGCAGCTAGAGCTAAGAAGAGTGCTGACAGACACCACCAACCTGTTCCCACCACCATTCCTGGAGATAAGATATGGCTTTCCACTAAAACATCCAATTGAAGACTCATTGCAGAAAACTGTCACCCAAGTTCATTGGCCCTTGAGCAAGTAACCGGGTCATCTTCCATCTTAAACTACTGTACCTCCCACTTTGAGAATCCCTAATGCTTTTCATGTCTCTCTTCTATCCTCTGGTCTTCAATAGGTTCTCTCCCACTGTCAAGACTATCCCTTCTCCCACTTCTGACTCTGACATGGAGTATGAGATCATCCAAATTCTGGACAGTAAAAAGGTTCTCGATAATCTCCTGTACTTGATTAACTGGAAGGGATACGGTCCTGAGAAGAGATCTTGGGTGCCAAAGAATGACTTAAATTCTCCAATGTTGCTCAGAAAATTTCATCCTAAGCATACGCTTTCTTCCATTATGGACTCATCCGAGATGAGCCCTAAAAGGGGGAGTACTGTTACGCACCTTTCTCAGATTCGGAATTGGCTTCCCTCACCCCACTAAACTCTCCTGTGCTCTACCTCGGGCTTTGCAGATGGCCTAGCGTGATTCCATGTGATCATCTGCCTGGGCCTAAATAAGGCTCATCAATACACACAACTGTGTATTGGTGTTAAGACTTTTTGTTTGTCTGTGCACAATTACCTGTCTGCCTGTGGTTTCCAGTACCTTAGCTACCTGTCTGCCTGTTCATTTATATAAATGAATCAAACTGAGCAAGCACTAAATTAAGGAGGTAGAAAAAAGCAGCATGGACCTAAATAACAGAAGGTATATTTCAGACTACCTTTTAGGTCTTGCTCACACGACTGTACCACACGGCCAAACGCTATCCAGTGTTTTATCGGATTCTCTGCCCAATGTTTATCGGATTCTATCGGATCACTCTGTCCAATGTTATACTATGGGGCATTACACATTTGCGATTTTTATCTCATGCCGAATAGGCATGAGAAAACAATCGCAGCATGCTGTGAGTGGATCTGATAATCGGATCACACTCAACCATATAAGTCTACGGGTGCGAGGGAAACATCAAGACTGCACTGATGTAATTCGAGTACAGTTCGATTACCGCAGACACAGGTAATTGAGAAGATGGTGAAATCTATCATGTGAGAGAATAGGATCACACTAAGGTGAAACACGGCTCAAACTCTGTCAGAGTGTTATTAACATAATTGGACAAATTCTCTCGCATGAGAGAATCTATGGTCGTGTGACTCCAGCCTAAATACCCTTAGACAGTCCATTCACTTTAGTCAGGAATCACAGCATTTTAATCAAACTCAACTGCACACTGGACATCAGCATTAATTTCTTTCCAACATCATCTATACATGTACGGTGCATGTCAGGTGCAATACATGAGCTCTGATTGCTGCTTATAACCCCTATATCTGACAACGACATTTAAGTTGCACAGTCCCTGGGTGCACCATTTCAGGTGCCCATCACCCCCTGTGATATGATCGTAGGGTGATGATTGGCCTCTACGACAGGCAGTACGTACCTAGAGTTGAATTAAAGCATATAGAAAAAGCGATGACATGATTGCAGGATTAAGACTATTAAAAGGACTTAAAAAATGTAAGATATTAATAAAAATTAAGTTAGCCCCTTCTTCCCTATTACAAAAATAAAAAAACAACATATTTGGTATAGCCGTGTCTGTAAAAGTCTGATCTATCCAAAAATTTATTAATTTAACTCGTACGTAAATGCTGTAAAACAAAAAAAAAAACTCAAAATGCCCTAATTGCTGTTTTTTTGTTTGCCGAATCTCCTCAACAGAAGACAATAAAAAGAGTCTAGAACATCTTATATACCTCCAATTGTTATCAATAACATGTCAGATCCCCACACAAAAATACAAGCCATCATATACAGTAGGGAAAATAAGTATTGGATACACTGCCGATTTTGCAAGTTTTCCCACCTACAAAAAATGGAGAGGTCTGAAATTTTTTTTCGTAGGTACACTTCTACTGTGAGAAACAGAATCTTAAAAAAAATCCAGAAAATCACATTGTATGATTTTAACATATTAATTTGCATTTTATTGCATGAAATAAGTATTTTCTACAATAGAAGAAAAGAACCTAATATTTGGTACAGAAACCTATTTTTTCAATTACAGAGGTCACACGTTTTCTGTAGCTCTTGACCAAGTTTGCACACACTGCAGGAGGGATTTTGGTCCACTCTTCTCCAGATCTTTCAGGTTTCGGGGCTGTCACTGGGCAACATTGAGTTTCAGCTCCTTCCAAAGATTTTTTATTGGGTTCAGGTCTGGAAACTGGCTAGGCCACTCTGGGACCTTGAAATGTTTCTTACGGAGCCACTCCTTAATTGCCCTGGCTGTGTGTTCAGGTCATTGTTATTCTGAAAAACCCAGCCATGACCCATCTTCAATGCTCTTACTGAGAAAAGGAGGTTGTTGGCCAAAATCTTGCGATATATGACCCCCATCCATCCTCCCTTCAATATGATGCAGTCGCCCTGTCCCCTTTGCAGAAAATAACCCTCAAAGTATGATGTTTCCCCCACCATGCTTCATGGTTGGGACGATGTTCTTGCGGTTGTACTCATCTTTCTTCCTCCAAACACGGTGAGTAGAGTTGAAACCAAAAAATTCTATTTTGGTCTCATGACCTTCCCCCTTGCCTCTTCTTTATCATCTAGATGGTCATTAGTGAACTTCAAATGGGCCATGACTTATGCTAGTGTGAGCAGGGGGACCTTTCGTGCCCTGCAGAATTTTAATCCATGACGGAGTAGTGTGTTACTAATGATAATGTTTGAGACTGTGGTCCCAGCTTTCATCAGGTCATTGACCAGGTCTTCCAGTGTAGGTCTGGGCTGATTCCTGACCTTTATCAGAATCATCCTTACCCCAGTAGGCGAGATCTTGCATGGAGCCCCAGACCTAGGAAGATTGACAGTCATCTTGCGTTTCTTCCATTTTCTAATAATTGTGCTAACAGTTGTTGCCTTCTCACCAAGCCGCTTGCCTATTGTCCTGCAGCCCTTCCCAGCATTTTGCAGGTCTACAAATTTGTACCTGGTGTCCTTAGACAACTCTTTGGTTTTGGCCATGGTTGAGAGGTTGGATTGTGATTGATTGAGTATGGACAGGAGTCTTTTATACAGGTAACAAGTTCAAACAGGTGCAATTAATACAGGTAATGAGTGCAGAGCAGGAGGACTTCTTAAAGAAAAACTAACAGTTCTGTGAGAGCCAGAATTCTTGCTGGTTGGTAGGTTATCAAATACATAAATGCAATAAAATGCAATTTAATTATGTAAAAATCATACAATGTGATTTTCTGTTTTTTAATTTTAGATTCTGTCTCTCACAGGTGAAGTGTACCTACGATAAAAATTGCAGACCTCTCCACTCTTTGTAGGTGGGAAAACTTGCAAAATCGACAGTGTATCAAATTCATATTTTCCCCACTGTAGAACCAACAGCAGAAAAAAAAGTTACAAGGTCTCAGAAAATGCTTACACAAACCAGACAATTTTTTTTACAAATGTTAAATTTTTTCACCACCATAATCAAAAAATCTACCATGTATACATACCATAATAAAAAAAAATCTGCCACGTATACATTTGGTATCACCTGAATCAGACAGACTTGGAAAATTAAGTTACTATGTCATTTTTGCTGCACAGAGAAAGCTGTAAAAACAAAACCAAAAAGAAAACAATGGTGAACTGTTTTTTCACAATTTCACTGCATTTGGAATGTTTTTTTCCTGTACATTGTATTTAAAAAACATTATGCCATTCAAATCTTCAACTCGTCCTACGAAAAGCAAGCCTTCACATGACTATGTCAATGGAAAAATAAAATATTTATGGCTTTTGGAAGAAGTGGAGGAAAAAAACAAAAGTGCAAAATCAGAAAATTGGCTTCGGCTGGAAGGAGATAAATAGGTTTTCCTAAACTTAAATATTAATAGCTAATAGTAGAACATAAATGTATGATGAGTTAGGAGTCCAAATCCCAGAACTGAGCTTCAGTTCAAATAAGCAATTCACTGACTTTGTGTTAACAAGTAGGGGGTTATGGTGCCTTGAGTTGCCCAATGACCCCACTAATCAAAAATGAAGAGTCCTTCCTAAGGATGAGCCATTAATATTTCATATTTAAGTTATTATCGATGTATTTATTTCCAAGTTAGCGATCTCTTAATCTCAGCAAAGCACTTTCGTATTTTATTCTAGTTTTTCAACGAATTACAGTGATGGGAGACCATACATTGCAATCATCGCTATTCTCAAGTATTGCTTAAAACACTTTTGCTGTAGTAGTATCCGTTATTTCAATTTACTCCTTCCAACTTATGCAATATATTTACTTGATTAAATGTATTACATTTCTACATAATATGACCATTGGAATTCTAATTACACATGTAACATGCATCATGTCCATTACTTCATGATTTATTGAAAGTTAAATCTAAAGAAAATAGCCATTCGAGTGCTTTATAAGGCCGCACTTAGCATAGCTGGACGTGCATGTGTGTGTTCTCACATCTTGCAAGCCCTCACATTTTAATTTCAAGCAGATTTGTGGTGGCTCAGATCTTCAGACCCCCACCGATCGCTCAAAGAAATGTAAAAATGGGTGCAGCTCAAGGAGTGCACAAACACTGCCTAAACACAAATACAGAGCATAGACCTTTAGGATCAAACCCTCACCAATCTGCTTGCAATTAAAGGGCACACATACAGTATACTAAAAAGTTAACAACAGTTTGCTTACTCTTTAAATGGATTTGAACATTTTTGACAAGCCATAGACATAAAAGATGCTAATTGAAAAAGAGTTTTATTAGTGCATTATGCTGACACAGATGTATATGACATATACAGCACACTATATGCTGCAAACACTGACACATCAATGTTTCCAAAACCTTTAGGACAACTTCAACCCTAAACAAAACATCAGATATGAGAGATACACGTTTAGGAGTAGCAAGAAGCTTTGAGAAGTGTAGCGCCCCGAGGGTTCGGCCGCTACAGGGGTATTGCACCTCTGCCAGAGGTGTGGTATTCCACTCCCGGGTAAGGATGGAGTATGGACCAGGGCTCAGTTAGCTGCATACAGCACACACACCCCATTTCTGAGGGACAGCTCAACGGTGCTCCCACTAGACAGAAGTGCAGGCACGACCGACTATGTCCCTGTCTGGAGTGGGGAGGGGGGTGGAACACCCAGTGCTGTAGGGGAAGATAGGGGTTGGTTGCTGAGCGTAGGAAGGAGCCCATTGGTTGCTGGTCACCTGGGCTCATGGTCAGAGGGAGGTATAAAAGGTGGGCACCATCTTTGTTCTAGGAGAAGTTCGTTCTGTCCAGTGAGGAGAAGACAGGGAGTAGAGGCTCTGTAGGAGCTCTACTCCAGGAGGGCCTTGTGAGAGGCCGAGGAGGAGGTGAAGGGGAGCTGAGATTGCGTCTCATCCCAGCTCCAAGAGAAAGGAACAGAAAGGAACAGGAAGGAACAGAAAAGGAGAAGAAGAGACAGAGAAACAGAAGGGCTCAGGAACAAGAAGGTGGAAGGGACCCTAACAACCCACGAGAATCCAGGGTGAAGGGTCAGGCAGATTAAGGGTACCGGATCTCAAGTTGGTGGAGGAGAAACTACCCTCAGCCAAAGACCGGTCGTCGTGATCATTATTGGTGCGACACCTCATCAAACCTGCTAGGAAGGCACCATATAGGACAGCGGAGGAAGGGGCCCACGTTTACCCGCACAAGTTCACGGCAGCTGGACAAAAGTGGGTCACTGGTGAGGCAGGCCAGAGAAAGGACAAAAGGGGGTCCTGAGCCATACTTCTCAACTGCCTGGGAGTTGACCGAGCCCCACACCTGGTGGACGCAGCACGGATGGGGTGGTCACTACCGGAGCCGAAGTGACCCGGAGCACATGAACTGTGAGTAGAGACCATGGACTGTAACTTGCTGTCTGTGTGCTCCTTCGCGCCTCCAGCACTATCGGTATTGGGACTCTCACCACCATCACTCCCACCATCCACTACACTGCCCTGGTGCCGCACTCTTCCCGTGGGGAGTCACACCACCTCAGCTGCGCCCACCATCAGCCCCAGCGGTCTGCCCTGCAGCGGCGGTTCCTAATAACCGCAATCCACGGGTGGAGTAGTCGGACATTTTTTAAAACACCTAAAAGACTGCCACTGGTGTGACCACCCTGAGCCACAGAACCGGGTCGCCACTACTACCCCCATCGTTCCCCTACTGCCCGGATCCGAGTGCCCCACGGCTCAGGGGGTGAGTTAGCTTTGGCGTAGTCGGCAGGATTTCGTGCCAGCTAACCACGGGTACTGCGCGCCTGAAAAGAGACTGTTTCACTGTACTAAAGATGGCGCCCGCCCCAGAAGAACGAGCGCCATAATGTGCACGCCAAAAGACCAGAGGAGGCCGCCTCCCATCGTGGGCCGGGTCCCAGAATGGCGCCAAAGAAGAAGCCTGCCCCCAACAACCATGAGCACGGCTGTAGAAATGTCCGTCAACGTGGGGGGGCTGCCCATGAGAGTGGTTGTCAGCAGAATGCCCCAGGACCACCCCCCATGGGGGCGGAAAGAGAAGAAAACTGCGGGGCAGGGGGTGGTCTGGATCAGTCCAGACAGACCACACCCGGGGTGGACACCCTCAGCAGCACCAGCCTCCTGGCCCGAAGCTTGCTGCAGGCCGAACCACTCTGCAGCCTAGCAGAAGTCCTAGCGCAGCTCCCCCGAGACCTGGAGCATGTGCGAGCTGCACTGGAGGATCTGGAGAGGAGGATGGTCCAAGCGCAGCGGGGTGCACTCAGCGAGTGGAGAGAAGAACTGGCCCGGCAGGCTGGAATCCACCAGCGACAAGCCTCAACCGCACCCCGGAGTCTGCCTGCCTCTGTGGACGGCGCAGGAGGAGAGAGGACAGGAGGCGACGCCGCGGAGAGAGCCACGAGGACTGAGGCAAGTGAAGAGGACGTCACCACCCCATGCCCAGCAACCGCAAGCCTGCCCCAGCCTCCCGTCGCAGCACCCGAAGCCCCACTCACAGCACCTGTTGCCGCGCCACCACTGCTCCCAGCTAGGCCTCAAGCGGCGAGCGCCGCGGCCACGCCCCGACCGGCGCCACGCCCCTTGACCCCGGGCGCCGTAAAGCGAGAAGCGTCATCGGCCCGGTCGCAAGGCCTGGATGACCCGGGCGCCATTGCTAAGCCTGCGCCCCTGTCCTGGACGGGACTGCCACCTAGCGCAGCCGAGAGACCCCCGGCATGTTCGCAAGGCCGAGTGCCCCCGGGCGCTGCTCCCAGATCAGGTCCCTCCACTATACCACGGCTGGGTGTGGACCTGATTGCACATCATACCCGTCCGGATGGACTGCCACTGGAGTGGCCGGCTGAAGTGACCAGCAGTCAGCCATGGAAAATCCAGCCCCCGCGCGAGCCTCTGATACCGGCTCCGGAACCCGTAGAGGTCACCCTACCCCCACTGGAGGACGTCCAATTTGAGTGGGACCCCGCCGGCGAGAACTTGATGGGGTTCGCTCAAGAGACCCGGGCAGACGCGGTCCGTCGTCTGGAGGCCTGTCATCAACAACTGGCGACCTTTGAGCTGGAACGATGAGAGAGGCACATCAGAGAGGAGCGGCTGCAGGCCCAGAGTGCCGAACAGAAACGCAAGGCCCGCCAAGACCCCCGAGCAGCCCGCGGTCCCCGAATCACCGGGACCATAGTCAAATTCCACATGGAAAACGGCTGGGGTTTCATCAGGGGCCCAGAAACCGCAGGCGACGTCTTTGTGACCCGCAGGGACGTTGAGAGTCATCTACCTGAGGGACACCGTGGCCGTGACCTCTACCCTGGTGATGTGGTCACCTTCACCCGACACGAGGGCGCAAAAGGACCATATGCCCTACATGTCCATCGGCTCACTGAGGAGGAGCTACAGCACTATGGCTATGAGGAGAGCCAAGAGGGCCCGGACGGGTCTGAAGAACCATATGAGGAGGAAGAAGGAGCATATGGAGGACACCGCTACTAGTAAGTAGCCACGTACCTGTGTACATAGTTACCCGTCAGGGTACAGAGAACTGTTTACTGCTATGGAACTGTTGACTGTGTGCAAGTTAACCCCCTCCATCCCCTTCCAGGCTAAGGACTGTGAGCAGCCATTCCCCTTCCCAAAACTGGCCGAGGACTGAGAGCGGCCATCCTTGTAAATAGTTGCGCTTCCTAAAGCGCCCCGTAGTGGTTTTATAAAAAAAAAAACTACCACGTCTATCTCGGGACAGCAAGTCCCTCGTGTTTACAAGTTTGCAAAAGTTCTTGCACTTACAAGAAGAGTGCACACCTGGTCGCAAGTTGCACCGCCGCCAGAATCCAAGAATGTGTTGTAAAAATGTTTTCCTGCAAATGTTTTATATGAAAAGTTTTTATATGCTGCTAGATAGTAATGTGAATGTTTTCTATAGTGTTTATATGTCAAAAGAGTTCCAGAAGTATTAGTAAGCGTTTTATAATAGTGTGACAAGAAAAGAAAAGTGTTTCCCATAAAGGGAACTGAACTGTGTCGTCCGTTTCTAAACGTAAAAAGTTTGAAAAAGTTTTTGCATGTCCTGTAATTAACTGTGTTTGCTCTTTTCCAGCCCGAGGACGTGCTGTGGTTTACCAGGGGGGAATATAGCGCCCCGAGGGTTCGGCCGCTACAGGGGTATTGCACCTCTGCCAGAGGTGTGATATTCCACTCCCGGTTAAGGATGGAGTATGGACCAGGGCTCAGTTAGCTGCATACAGCACACACACCCCATTTCCGAGGGACAGCTCAACGGTGCTCCCACTAGACAGCAGTGCAGGCACGACCGACTATGTCCCTGTCTGGAGTGGGGAGGGGGGTGGAACACCCAGTGCTGTAGGGGCAGATAGGGGTTGGTTCCTGAGCGTAGGAAGGAGCCCATTGGTTGCTGGTCACCTGGGCTCATGGTCAGAGGGAGGTATAAAAGGTGGGCACCATCTTAGTTCTAGGAGAAGTTCGCTCTGTCCAGTGAGGAGAAGACAGGGAGTAGAGGCTCTGTAGGAGCTCTACTCCAGGAGGGCCTAGTGAGAGGCCGAGGAGGAGGTGAAGGGGAGCTGAGATTGCGTCTCATCCCAGCTCCAAGAGAAAGGAACAGAAAGGAACAGGAAGGAGCAGAAAAGGAGAAGAAGAGGCAGAGAAACAGAAGGGCTCAGGAACAAGAGGGTGGAAGGGACCCTAACAACCCACGAGAATCCAGGGTGAAGGGTCAGGCAGATTAAGGGTACCGGATCCCAAGTTGGTGGAGGAGAAACTACCCTCAGCCAAAGACCGGTCGTCGTGATCATTTATTGGTGCGACACCTCATCAAACCTGCTAGGAAGGCACCATATAGGACAGCGGAGGACGGGGCCCACGTTTACCCGCACAAGTTCACGGCAGCTGGACAAAAGTGGGTCCCTGGTGAGGCAGGCCAGAGAAAGGACAAAAGGGGATCCTGAGCCATACTTCTCAACTGCCTGGGAGTTGACCGAGCCCCACACCTGGTGGACGCAGCACGGCTCGGGCGGTCACTACCGGTGCCGAAGTGACCCGGAGCACATGAACTGTGAGTAAAGACCCTGGACTGTAACTTGTTGTCTGTGTGCTCCTTCGCGCCTCCAGCACTACCGGTATTGGGACTCTCACCACCATCACTCCCACCATCCACTACACTGCCCTGGGGCCGCACTCTTCCCGTGGGGAGTCACACCACCTCAGCTGCGCCCACCATCAGCCCCAGCGGTCTGCCCTGCAGCGGCGGTTCCTAATAAACGCAATCCACGGGTGGCGTAGTCGGACATTTTCTAAAACACCTAAAAGACTGCCACTGGTCTGACCACCCTGAGCCACGGAACCGGGTCGCCACTACTACCCCCATCGTTCCCCTACTGCCCGGATCCGAGTGCCCCATGGCTCAGGGGGTGAGTCAGAAGCATCTAGTGACACATATGTAACACACTTATGAGAACTAGCAGAAGGGTGCGCTTTCAATTATAAAGTAAAAAATGAAATAACATCAACTCACCGGTATGCGAATTGCCATGAATTTTGATGTGGTGCAAGGAAGCATCGGGCCAGTTACTGGGCAATGAGACAATTGAAAAGGAAAAAGGGTGGTTCCAACAATGGCAGAAAAATAGGGGAAAACATTTGTAGATTAAAACACATTTTATCAAATCATTAAAACCAGGAAAGATGGAATAAAAACTTGAAAAAAGGGAGAAGAGACACTGGGTTTATTCCTTTTCGAGCTATGTGGCTTTTAGTCCTGCTATGTTCTGTGTCTGATTTCGTGATCTTGTTGCCGGACCTCTCTGAGGTTCAGATTCTCTAATCTCAGGTTTATCCCCTTATCTTGACTAGATTCAGCATTTGACCCTGGACAGTTACATGACCATGCCTTTGTCTTGCCCCTCTGTACTACAAGCCCTCCTGGTGTCTGACTTCAGACCTCCTGACTACTCTGTCTCACGATTTATCCGTCAGTAGTGACTCAGCGTCACAGTTATTTTTTCCCTTTTTTTTCTGTGGTTGCTAGAACCACTCTTTCTTTTTCAATTGTGCTTTTAATGATGTTAATGATGAAATAACAAATTATTTTATCTTGCACATCATCTGCTATAAGATGAAAAGCACTGCTGCAAAATGTATCTGCATTATCTTTGCAAAATTTCCCGTGCCTTAGGTATAGCAGTACATTAAGCTACCACAATGGAAAAGGGGGATGACTTAACATGTACATAAGACTTACATGGACATAACCTCATACATAAGTCTACTAAAGACAACTAAACCCTGAAACAAAGAAAGTGTTACCCAATTTGCCTATAACCCTCATCTGCAAAGAGTTCTTTTGCTTCTGCTGTTTCACGAGTCACAGCAAGTGGGCAGCTGCTTGCCAAACTATGTCTTCAGTCTTCAGACTGCAGGTGTCTTCATGGCAAAAATATAGCTGAATATAACAATGGAGTAGGGAGCCATCATATCCCTGCTCAACCATTCAGTGAGTATAGGCCAGGGTATGATCTTCTCCGGAAATTCTCAAGTAATGTGACTCAGCTGCACAGGCAACTCAGTAGCAGATGCTTAAGTGTGACAAGACACTTTTCACAGGTAAATACAAAGGGCAAAGGAAGAAGAGGATTACATTTTGTGTGGGGGTTGGAAAGATAAGTGGATAGTTGTGAGAGAAGGTGCATGGGTATTATTGGTATTCATGGAAGAAGTGATAATATGTGATAAGTAGAGATGAGAGGATCTATGCATGGAGAATTGATTTATGCTTGTACAGTATAGGGATAGAAAAAGACCTAATAGAATTGTAGTGTACTACTTTCAGTACTCAAGCATATTGAAAATGAAAGTGCAGTGTCAGTCTGTGAAAACTAATCCAAAGATTCAAGTGATATATAGGGAAGTTCTGTACCTGCATAGTCAGTGTGGCTGAATTGACTGATCTGATATAGACTGCAGTAACTGTGCCTTAATAACAGGCTTTTTTTATTTTTCACACACTGCAGACAAGTAAGGCAGTAATAAACCAATTGTAAGGTGCCTCAGCAAGGTAGTCGTGGGCGAGCTGTAGCCCCTGCTCGCTCTGGCACCCTACAGACAATACGTGTTCTCCCTCTGATGTATGGCTATGTATGTGGTGTTCTCCACTTACTTCAAACCATCCGATCGCGGCTGTCTCCAAGCATTTCTCTTCTGGGACCAGGGAAGCAATAAATTCAGAGGACTCGAGGTTCTTAACCATAACTTGGACTTTACTTGGGGAAGAGGAGCATGTACAATATTTACAGGCAGATATAATGGATAAGGCCCGACAGGTTATTATCTCCTTCACAGGCGCTGGCAACATCTTCAGCCCTGGTTCCATCTTTAAGTGAAGCATCTCTGTGACTCTTATCTCTAGCCCAAGAGACTCTTCTGCAATACCAACAGTGTTCCGGTTCCGATATCTCCCCCACGTCTTAGCCTGGAGTCCTATTTATCTTTCTCTGCTACCTGCAGATTATAAGTGCCCCGGGTCCTCAATACCTCTGTTGAGCCGGCTAACAGGACTCTTGCGTAGGGAGACTTTTACACTGGTGATCCCACTGTCTGAGGGCATGGAGCTCCCGTCTACCCTAGCAGCCACCACATAGTCAGGCTGCCCGTACGGTTCACTGTCCTAACTCTTACTGAACCATCACTTCCTGCTTCTGGAAACTAAGCAGAGATTTTCCTGATGTGCCCACCCTATGTGGGCTGTCATCACACAACATTAACCCCATCACTATCTGTAACACTGCTGGCAGACTCAACCTGACATCTGCACCCGGAACAGTGACATCTTCCGGCTGATTGCAAGCACTGCCGCCCACAAGGAATTATGCAAGAAACAAGCTCTATAAACACTCAAGGCTTGATCAGGGCGCTAAGTTCCCCCTTTACTCTACTGACTGGACCACTAAAGCTAACCCCTTAGCTTGGCCTTCCGACAGTCCAGAGAGGTTTAACTACGGGAACACTTTCTTTAACTACTTCAGTGCCAAAGGAAGGCTATGTCCTTCCCCACTATTACACAATCACCTGTCTCTCATCATATTGAATGTGGGGGCACTATCAGGGCATCACACTGTATGTGAGGGGATAATGTAAGTGCATCACACTGCCTGTGGGGGGTATCATAATATGTGTGGGGGCCCAGTGGGGTATCATACTGTGTGAGGGCCATTACAGATTTAAAGTACTGAGTGGGAATACTAATGTTTTTCACTAGGGACATTATTTTAATGTAGGACTGGGTGAGCTTTTGGAAGTGGTTTACTGTAAAAACAAATTGTCAAGACACATTATGCACACCATAATATGTGTCTTATCACTCAATGTTAGGAGGTATAACAGTTGTTACATGCAGAAGTAGTGCTGTTGCTTCAGAAGCATCCAGCAACTAGAGGGGTTAACACAGTCACAGGAGACAGGGAGTGTTTAGCAGAGCCCCAGGGGGATTGTGGGGAACTTGTTATTGTAGTCTGGCTGAAGCCGAAGACAAAGGTGATGTGTTATCTGGATCTGACAGAAGGCAACTGAACAGGATTCAGATCAGGAGAGAAACTAAACACAGGTCAGATAAACTCCCTGATCTAACAGTGCAGAGTTTTATCAGGAAGAAAGATAAGGACTGGAAGGAATTGTGTCTCAGGGATCATCTCCCTCATCAAACCCCCCCCCCTCCATCTCCATGCAGGATAAAGAATACTGTGTACTACTGTGTCCTTGTGAAGGAAAAGCCTGTGGTTGTGTGTGCATAGAAGTGTGCTGCTAAGAGATCTAATCTATGCAGAATTATGCTACTGAAGAGACTGTAATACTGTGCCTTGTGAAGAAACTACTGTATTGTTACTGGAGCTGGTTGCTCAAGAAACTCAGAATGTACTGTAATGAAGATTGTTGCTGTAATATGCCTGAATTCCACTGGCCATGCTTCAGATTAATTTCCACTGTTAAACTGTTGAAAAAGACTCTTGTCAGATGTGTCTGGTCAGAAATTGAATCTATCGTGTGCCTGAGAGAAGCTGCAGCCTATGGTCACCTTGAGTAACGGTTCCCCAGGATTCCAAAGAATACATGAAACCCGTCTCGCCCTATCTGAACCTAGCGGAGTGCGTGTAACACCGTGTGACAGAGGTCAAGAGCACACCACTGCCAATCCTCCTCCTGCTTATGTCTAGGTGTTGAACTGCCAGTATTGCACATGCAGTTTTTGATTGCTTAGTATCTCAACGGCTCACCTTAAATAAAGAAAAATGCAACTTTAACAAAACTTCTTTGAAATAATATGGTCACATTTTTGCACCTTTAAGGCAGCCTGATCTAAAAAGTACATGCAAAAAAAATGGCGTCAGTTCCCCAGAATATCAGTGAGATGTGTTCCTTTCTTGGAATGTCTAATAACTGTGCTTTTTATTTCCAATTCTCCTCAGCAACTTGATTACAATTGAGAGATCTAACAAAGCAAGGATGTGAATGGAAGTGTTCTCTGGAATGCCAAACCTCATTTTATGTTGTTAAAAATGAATTCTGCTTGTGACTACTCTGCGCAACAGCAATCGTGTGTGTCAGAACAACAGTCGGGAGATCACCCAGATATTCCCCTGCTGTTACCGAGTAGTCATGAACTAACACTCCGCTGTCTCCAATAGTCAGGACAATTATGCAATTGACTGATGAGTAGTGTTGAGCGAGCATGCTCAACACTGCTCGATACTCGCTTGAGCATCACGCTACTTGGGATGTTCGGCGAGCACCGAGCATTACCGGGTTACTTGGGCGGGAGCTCGGGTCTCCGCCGTGCATGTTTGGCGCTCTTTACAGAGCCAATGAACATGCAGGGATTGCCAGCCAGTCACTGTAATGCCGCAGCCATGTTGGTTGTGGGCATTACATTGATTGGCTGGCCGCACAGCGTCACCTCGAGTATTTAAAACCGGGCGCCGCTATCTTGGCAGAGACGGCTGGGATCAGACAGCGTAGGGACAGCGCTGCTGATTTAGGGAGAGATATATAGTGCAAAATAGTTAGTGTAGGGTCTGTAAAGGCTGCCAGATCAAACAAACAGTCCTTCTCAGGACTAATATCAATCCCAGATATCAGACAGGCAGGCAGGCTGTATAGGAGACGCAGTGGTTATACCAGCAAACGCTGCATTACAGTGATGTGTGCTCCTGTTGCTGAAATTGCTGGACTTAGCTCCAGGTCTCGGGGGCCAGGAAAAATCCTTTTTTTTTCATCTAAATCCTCTTTCTTTTTTCCTCCTTCACACTGTACAAATACCCGTCTTATTAACATTTTGGTGTCGCCCCCCCCCAAAAAAAAAAAGTGTGTCTGTGACAGTTCAGACACAAATATTTCTGTTGAAAATAGTCTGGTGTAGGCCAGAGAGACAGAATTGTGGTTTTGCTGTTCCACGGTAAAAAATCTCTATTATCCTGCTTTTGACATTTTTTGCCATAAAAAAAAAATAATAGTGTCTGCCTAATTTTTCAGACACAAATATATTTGTTGAAAATAGTCTGGTGTAGACCAGAAAGACAGAAGTGTGGTTTTGCAGTTCCACGGGTCAAATCTCTGTATTATCCTGCTTTTGCCATTTTTTGCCGTAAAGAAAAACTAATAGTGTCCCCCTGATTTTTCAGACACAAATATATCTGTTGAAAATAGTCTGGTGTATGCCCGAGAAATAGAAGTGTGGTTTTGCAGTTCCACTGGTCAAATCTCTGTATTATCCACTTTTGGGCCATTTGTATCTAAAAAAAAACAGTTTGAGTGTGTCGCTCACTGTTCAGCCACAAATATATCTATTTAAAATTGTCTGATATACTCCAGTAAACAATAACTGTGGTTTTGCCATTCCACGGTTCTAATCTACTTTTTATTACCCTTTTTCCATTGATAGTGCGAGTGTAAGCTATTTTACTTCCTTTACAATGGGAAAGGCGCGTGGCAAGTGACGTGGAAGTGGACGTTCTGGTGATGGTGCGTGCAGAGGACGGGTCCGTGGCCAAGGTGAAAATGTGCCACAACCAACAGCCACATCTTCTCGCTCCCACTTCTTGACCGAATTACTAAGGAAGCACAGAACAACACCAGTATTGCGAACTGATCAGTGTGAACAGGTTATTAATTGGATAGCAGATAATACTTCCAGTTACCTGGGCACCACCACCTCCGGTCTGTCTTCCACACGGTCAACTATTAGTAGCCATGAGTCTCGACCGCATACTCCTCCTCACCCTGATGCTCCTTCCTCCCACCATGCTGAGTGTCGTCAGACAGCAACTGATCCCACACTTGGACACTCTGAAGAACTGTTCACTGGTCCATTTCCAGATTTGTGCCCCTCGCCTGCTCCGCTTGAAGTGGTGGAAGAGGAGATCCCATGTAGCGATGCCCAAATATTTGAACAGCCACGGCCACAGGAAGTCGACGCTGGCAATTTGTCACAAGAGGTGGACGATGACGAGACACAATTGCCAGGAAGTGAGGAGGGGGATCGTGGTGCGCAAGTAGAAGAGGAGGAGGTGGTGGATGATCTAGTAATTGACCCAACGTGGCAGGAGGACATGCAGAGTGAGGCCACCAGCACACAGGGAGAGGGAGGCAGAGTACCCCAACAGGCAGGAAGAAGCAGTGTGGTGGCCGCACAGAGAAGGCAGGCAACAATTCCCCGTACCATCAACACGAGGGATTTTGCCAGTACAACCTGTAGGTCTTCCAGAGTCTGGAATTTTTTTAAAGACTCTGCTGATAACCCAAAAAGGCCATTTGTACCACCTGCCATGCCAGCATCAGCAGGGGTGACAAAACTACCAGCCTGACCAACACCAACATGATCAGGCACATGGCAGCAAAGCACCACGACCAATGTCAGCGGGTGTCACCACTGCTTCTTCCGCTGTTGTGCGTGCAATAGAACCCCCTGTTGTGTATGCAAGGCAATCCCCTGTCCATACTGCATGCAAAGATGCCCCCTCCTCTCAGTCTTCACTTGTTATGGAAGTTTCTCAAGAAACAGCATCAACTTCCTTGTCCACGTCCACGTCCCACTGCAGCATTCAATTGTGCATATCCCAGACCTTTGAACGAAAGCGTAAATTCGCAGCCAACGCCCCACAGGCTAAAGTCCTAAATTCGCACATTTCACGACTGCTTGCGTTGGAAATGCTGCTTTTTAGGCTGGTGGAGACGGAATCCTTCCGCAACCTTATGGCGGTTGCCGTCCCTCGGTACTCGGTCCCCAGCCGACACTATTTTGCCCGGTGTGCCATCCCCGCACTACACAAGCACGTGTCCCAAAACATCTGCCGTGCCCTCAACAACGCAGTTACTGGGAGAGTCCACCTGACAACGGACACGTGGACAAGTGCTTGTGGCCAGGGACGGTACATCTCCCAGACGGCACACTGGGTAAACATAGTGGAAGCCGGGACCCAGTCGGACCTTGGGACGGAACACATCCTCCCCACACCGAGGATTGCGGTCCCTATGTCAGTCAGAGTTGCCCCCACAGTGTACAGCTCCTGTGCATCATCCTCCTCCTCCTTCTCATGTTAAGCCTCCATCTCAGATATCATCACGTCAGTTACAAGCTGGAAGCACTGCAGTACTGCCTCCGCCAAGCGGCAACAGGCTGTGCTGAAACTCATAAGCTTAGGTGAGAAACCTCACACTGCTTGTGAGCAGTGGACAGCTGTGAAAGAGCATACAGATCTGTGGCTGGGACCGCTGAACCTACATCCAGGCATGGTGGTGTGTGACAGTGGCCGTAACCTAGTGGCGGCTCTGAGGCGAGGCGAGATCACACACGTACCATGCCTGGCTCATGTGCTTAACCTCATGGTTCAGCGGTTTCTTAAATCGTACCCCGAGTTGCCAGATCTGCTCGTCAAAGTACGCCGCCTGTCAGCTCATTTTCGCAAGTCGGCTACAGCTTCCGCCGCCCTTGCTTTGTTGCAGCAGCGTTTGCAGCTTCCGTCACACCGACTGGTGTCTGATGCCCCCGCATGTTGGAACTCTACCCTCCACATGTTGCAAATGATTTGTGAGCAGAAGAGAGCAGTTGTGGAGTACCAGCTGCAACCAGGCCGTCGATATTCAGGTCAGACTCCACTCATAAGACCTCAGGAGTGGACCTGGATGTCTGACATATGTATCATCTTGACAAACTTTGAGGAGTCCACCAAGATGGTGAGTGGCGATGACGAGATCATTAGCATCAGCATTCCACTTGTCTGTCTTTTGCAATGCTTTCTGCAGAGAATTAAAGAGGAGGCATTGAAGCCAGAGTATGATGAGATGGATCATGAAGCCGTAGCGGTCGATTACACACAACCCAGCCTCATCTCATCCCAACATGCATTGGGGGACAATGAGGGAGAGGAGGAGGAGGAAGAACAGGAGCTTGTATCATGCGCTGTAGACGGTAGTACCTGTACAACTGTCATACCGTCACTTCAGCTTTGGGTGGCCTGAGGACAGGGGGGAGGAGGAGGAGGTGGAGGAGAGCATGGTCAGTCGTCATCTTGGTGAAGACTCGGAAGTCTTGCCCGTTACCAGACTGGCACGCATGGCTGACTTTACGTTACGCTGCCTTAACCGTGACCCTCGCGTTGTCAAAATGTTGGGTGACAGTCATTACTGGTTGGTGACACTTTTAGACCCCCGCTACAAGGAGAACTATCACTCTCTTATTCCTGAGGTGGAGAGGTCTACAAAAATGGGGCAGTACCAGAAGGCCCTTGCTGCAGAAGTGTTAAAAAAATTCCCATCCGAACACGCTAGCGGCAGAGGTCACAGTTCGTTGCCCATCCAAGGCGTATATGCGAGAGAGATGCAACTCCAATCCAGCTGAGGTAGGGGAACACTGTCAACATTCTGGGACAGATTTCTCAGACCCTCACTTCGGACAGACCCTGAGGCGTGGGGTACTCACAAGGAGTGGAAAGTTTCAAAAGATGGTGAGGGAGTACCTTGCCGACTGTACCAGCATCCTCCTTGATTCACCTGAGCCTTTTAATTATTGTGTATACAAGCTGGACACTTGGAATGAACTCGCTCTGTACGCCTTGAAGGTCCTGGCCTGCCCTGCCGCTAGCGTGTTATCGGTGCGTGTTTTTAGTGCAGCTGGGGGAATTATAACAGATAAGCGCACTCGCCTGTCAACTGACAATGCTGACAAGCTGACCCTTATCAAAATGAACAAGGGCTGGATTGGGACAGACTTCTCAACTAGTGTTTAGCCACCCCCGTAGTGTTCGAGTTCGGTTCGGTTCGTCGTACATAGTGTTGAGCCACCCCCGTAGTGTTCGGGTTCGGTTCGGTTCGTCGAACACCGGGATGTTCGAGGAACTGTTCGTGGAACTGTTCGTCGAACACCTTAGAACACCGTCGAACACCGTTAAAACCAATGGCAGGCAAACAAAAACACATAGAAACACATAGAAAACACCTGCAAAGGTGTCCAAAAGCTGACAAACTGCTCAGAAGACACTCTCTTTAAAAAAGCCGGCCGGCAAATTCAGCAGCGGCATACACCGGTACCCGACAATTTAGACAAGAAGGAATAGAGCATCACACATAGATTAGATAGATAGAAACATGTCAGTCACACATATAAGAAGCACAGTGACAGTGTTGGTTACTGCACTTGTCATTTAGTGTAAAGGATTTATTAAAAAAAATATTAGTGTTTTCATGCACCGTCTCTTTAAAAAAGCCGGCCGGCAATTCAGCATCTGTACCCGACAATTTAGAACAGAAAGAATAGAGCTTCACACATAGATTAGATAGATAGAAACATGTCAGTCACATATATAATAAGTACAGTGATAGTGTTGCTTACTGTACTTGTCATTTAGTATAAAGGATTTATTTAAAAAAATAATAGTGTTTTCATGCACTGTCTCTTTAAAAAAGCCGGCCGGCAATTCAACAGCGGTACCCGACAATTTAGAACAGAAAGATAGAGCATCACACATAGATTAGATAGATAGAAACATGTCAGTCACATATATATGAAGTACAGTGATAGTGTTGGTTACTGTACTTGTCATTTAGTATTAAAATAAAGGATTTATTATTAAAAAAATTGGCGTGGGGTTCCCCTTAATTTTAGGCTCTAGCGGAGGTTAAGCAGACGGCTGGGGCAGATGTTTGAAGCCTGGGAAGGGGGTAATACCCACGGAGCTTCCCAGGCTACTAATATCAGCCCCCAGCTGAATTACATAGCCTTTACTAGCTATTAAAATGGGGGACCCCCCCAAAAAAATGACGTGCGGTCCCCCCTAATTTAATAGCTAGCAAAGGCCAGGCAGACAGCTGGGAGCTGATATTAATAGCCCAGGAAGGGAGCCATGAATATTGGCCCCCTTCCAGGCTAGAAACACCAGCCGTCAGCCGCCCCAGAAATGGCGCATTCATAGGATGCGCCAATTCTGGCACTTAGCCTCGCTCTTCCACGCTGCCCTGGTGCGGTGGCAGGGGGTAATAGGGTTGGGGTTGATGTCAGCTTATAATGCCAGCTGACATCAAGCCCAGGTTAGTAATGGAGAGGCGTCTATAAGACACCCCCATTACTAACCCCATAGTCAAAGTTAAAAAAAACACAAACACCCAGAATAAAGTCCTTTAATTGAAATAAAGACACAATCCTTTATTGTTCTAAATTAAACCATACTTACCATCACGCCCATTCCAGCTGAAGCCAACGATCTCCTGCAATAAAAGAAAAATAATAAAGCAACCTCATCCTTACCTTTCCATGGTTCCCACAACAGCTTCAGCTCTGCTACATCGAGATGACAGGCTGGACCGCAGCAGAACGCTGCCATCCAGCCTGTCATCCCGCAGACACTGAGAAGCGCAGGCTTGCTTGCGCTGCTCAGCGTCTCTCTGTGACGACATCCAGATGAGCCGAGTTCATGTCCAATGAACTCGGCTCACCTCATGCACGTCACTGACAGCGTGGGAAAATTCTCACGCTGAAGCGCTGATTGCAGGAGAATTTTCCCACGCTGTCAGTGACGTGCAGGAGGTGAGCTGAGTTCATTGGACATGAGCTCACCTCATGCACATCACTGACAGCGTGGGAGAATTCTCCTGCACTCAGCACTTCAGCGTGAGAATTTTCCCACGCTGTCAGTGACGTGCATGAGGTGAGCCGAGTTCATTGGACATGACCTCGGCTCATCTGGATGCCGTCACAGCGAGACAGTGAGGAGCGCAAGCATGCCTGCGCTTCTCAGTGTCTGCGGGATGGCAGACTAGATGGCAGCGTTCTGCTGCGGTCCAGCCAGTCATCTCGATGTAGCAGAGCTGAAGCTGTCGTGGGAACCATGGAAAGGTAAGGATGAGGTTGGTTTATTATTTTTCTTTTATTGCAGGAGATCGTTGGCTTCAGCTGGAATGGGTGTGATGGTAAGTATGGTTTAATTTAGAACAATAAAGAATTGTGTCTTTATTTCAATTAAAGGACTTTATTCTGGGTGTTGTGTTTTTTTTAAATACTTTACTAGAAATTCATGGCGGTCATGTCTAATACTGGCGTGACCCCATGAATTTTGGGCTTGGGGCCAGCTGATAATACCAAGCTGGCCCTAACCCCTTTATTACCCAGTGAGCCACCGCACCAGGGCCCTGGATGAGTTGGGTACAGCGCCAGAAGATGGCGCTTCTATGAACGCGCCATTTTCCGGGGTGGCTGCGGACTGCAATTTGTAGCGGGGGGGGAGCCAGAAAGCTTGGGCCTCCCTGCGCTGCAGATTCCAGCCCCCAGCTGCCTAGTTGTACCTGGCTGGACACAAAAATAGGGCGAAGCCCCACGTACTTTTTTTTTAATTATTTCATGAAATTCATGAAATAATGAAGAAAAAAAGGCCTTCCCTATATTGTTGTGTCCGGCCAGGTACAAATAGGCAGCTGGTGGTTGGGGGCAGCCCGTTCCTGCCTGCTGTACCTGGCTGGACACAAATATAGTGCGAAGCCCCACTTCAATTTTTTTTAATTATTTCATGAAATTCATGAAATAATTAAGAAAAAAAGGGCTTCCCTATATTGTTGTGTCCGGCCAGGTACAAATAGGCAGCTGGTGGATGGGGGCAGCCCGTTCCTGCCTGCTGTACCTGGCTGGACACTAATATAGTGCGAAGCCCCACTTCAATTTTTTTAAATTATTTCAGGAAATTCATGAAATAATTTAAAAAAAATTGACGTGGGGCTTCGCACTATATTTGTGTCCAGCCAGGTACAGCAGGCAGGAACGGGCTGCCCCCAACCACCAGCTGCCTATTTGTACCTGGCCGGACACAACAATATAGGGAAGCCCTTTTTTTCTTAATTATTTCATGAAATAATTTAAAGAAAATTGACGTGGGGCTTCGCCCTGTTTTTGTGTCCAGCCAGGAACAACTAGGCAGCTGGGGGCTGGAATCCGCAGCGCAGGGAGGCCCAAGCTTTCTGGGCCACCCCCGCTGCAAATTGCAGTCCGCAGCCACCTCGGAAAATGGCGCGTTCATAGAAGCGCCATCTTCTGGCGCTGTACCCAACTCATCCAGGGCCCTGATGCGGTGGCTCACTGGGTAATAAAGGGGTTAGGGCCAGCTTGGCATTATCAGCTGGCCCTAAGCCCGAAATTCATGGGGTCACGCCAATATTAGACATGACCACCATGAATTTCTAGTAAAGTATTTAAAAAAAACACAACACCCAGAAAAAAGTCCTTTAATTGAAATAAACACACAATTCTTTATTGTTCTAAATTAAACCATACTTACCATCACGCCCATTCCAGCTGAAGCCAACGATCTCCTGAAATAAAAGAAAAATAATAAAGCAACATCATCCTTACCTTTCCATGGTTCCCATGACAGCTTCAGCTCTGATACATCGAGATGACAGGCTGGACCGCAGCAGAACGCTGCCATCCAGCCTGTCATCCCGCAGACACTGAGAAGCGCAGGCTTGCTTGCGCTCCACAGTGTCTCTCTGTGAGGGCATCCAGATGAGCCGAGTTATTGTCCAATGAACTCGGCTCACCTCATGCACGTCACTGACAGCGTGGGAAAATTCTCCTGCACTCAACGCTTCAGCGTGGGAGAATTCTCACACTGAAGCTCTGAGTGCAGGAGAATTCTCCCACGCTGTCAGTGACGTGCAGTAGGTGAGCTGAGTTCATTGGACATGAGCTCACCTTATGCACGTCACTGACAGCGTGGGAAAATTCTCCTGCACTCAGCGCTTCAGCGTGGGAGAATTCTCACGCTGAAGCGCTGAGTGCAGGAGAATTCTCCCACGCTGTCAGTGACGTGCAGGAGGTGAGCTGAGTTCATTGGACATGAGCTCACCTTATGCACGTCACTGACAGCGTGGGAGAATTCTCCTGCACTCACCGCTTCAGCGTGAGAATTTTCCCACGCTGTCAGTGACGTGCATGAGGTGAGCCGAGTTCATTGGACATGAACTCGGCTCATCTGGATGTCGTCACAGAGAGACGCTGAGCAGCGCAAGCAAGCCTGCGCTTCTCAGTGTCTGCGGGATGAGAGGCTGGATGGCAGCGTTCTGCTGCGGTCCAGCCTGTCATCTCGATGTAGCAGAGCTGAAGCTGTCGTGGGAACCATGGAAAGGTAAGGATGAGGTTGCTTTATTATTTTTCTTTTATTGCAGGAGATCGTTGGCATCAGCTGGAATGGGCGTGACGGTAAGTATGGTTTAATTTAGAACAATAAAGGATTGTGTCTTTATTTCAATTAAAGGACTTTATTCTGGGTGTTTGTGTTTTTTTTAACTTTGACTATGGGGTTAGTAATGGGGGTGTCTTATAGACGTCTCTCCATTACTAACCTGGGCTTGATGTCAGCTGGCATTATAAGCTGACATCAACCCCAACCCTATTACCCCCTGCCACCGCACCAGGGCAGCGTGGAAGAGCGAGGCTAAGTGCCAGAATTGGCGCATCCTATGAATGCGCCATTTCTGGGGCGGCTGACGGCTGGTGTTTCTAGCCTGGGAGGGGGCCAATATTCATGGCTCCCTTCCTGGGCTATTAATATCAGCCCCCAGCTGTCTGCCTAGCCTTTGCTAGCTATTAAATTAGGGGGGACCCCACGTCATTTTTTTTGGGGGGTCCCCCATTTTAATAGCTAGTAAAGGCTATGTATTCAGCTGGGGGCTGATATTAGTAGCCTGGGAAGCTCCGTGGGTATTACCCCCTTCCCAGGCTTCAAACATCTGCCCCAGCCGTCTGCTTAACCTCCGCTAGAGCCTAAAATTAAGGGGAACCCCACGCCAATTTTTTTAATAATAAATCCTTTATTTTAATACTAAATGACAAGTACAGTAACCAACACTATCACTGTACTTCATATATATGTGACTGACATGTTTCTATCTATCTAATCTATGTGTGAAGCTCTATTCTGTCTGTTATAAATTGTCGGGTACCGCTGCTGAATTGCCGGCCGGCTTTTTTAAAGAGACGGTGCATGAAAACACTATTATTTTTTTTGATAAATCCTTTACGCTAAATGACAAGTACAGTAAGCAGCACTGTCACTGTACTTCATATATATGTGACTGACATGTTTCTATCTATCTAATCTATGTGTGATTCTCTATTCTTTCTATTCTAAATTGTCGGGTACCGCTGCTGAATTGCCGGCTGGCATTTTTAAAGAGACGGTGCATGAAAACACTATTATTTTTTTTGATAAATCCTTTACGCTAAATGACAAGTACAGTAAGCAGCACTTTCACTGTACTTCGTATATATGTGGCTGACATGTTTATATCTATCTAATCTATGTGTGAAGCTCTATTCTTTCGGTTCTAAATTGTCGGGTACAGGTGTATGCCGCTGCTGAATTGCCGGCTTTTCATGTTTCACTGTTGGCACTGTTCCCATCGATTTGGGCAATCACTGTAATGCCACAACCACCATGGCTGTGGCATTACAGTGAGTGGCAGACAATCCCTGCATGATTGGTGCTCTAAATAGCGCCAGACATGCAGGACACGCTTTTGGTGCACGAACAGTTATCGAACATAACCTCGAACAGCCGAATTTTTTGCAAATCGTTCGGGTTCGTCGAACAACTCGAACACCGCCCAAAACAGCTAGAATTTGAGATTGGCGAACAGTTCTAGTCGAACACCGCTCATCTCTAGTCGTACACCCTTGTGTTCGCCGAACTGTTCGTCGAACTGTTCGTCGAACACCTTCGAACATCGTTAAAACCAATGGCAGGCAAACAAAAACACATAGAAACACATAGAAACCACCTTCAAAGGTGTCCAAAAGCTGACAAACTGCTCAGAAGACATAACTAGCACATGGAAAAGTGACAAGTACATATAGTCATGCGAAAAGAAAAGAGGTGGAGGAGTAAAAGGAGGGGGAGACACAGATATAGGCATGTCATGCCCTTCTAAAATCCAAAAAGTGAGAAGCCGACACGGCCAGTCCGTTCCTGCCCGTGCCACCTCCGTTTGTGCCAGAGCCGCGGTGGACCCTGACGGCCAGCCCCCCTCTCCCAATACTGGTGCCTGTCCGCTGGTGGGTCGAGCGAGCCCCCCTGTAGTGGAGGCAGCTCTAAGCTTTTTAATTTAAATTGTCTCTCTAATTTGAATGAATACACTTTAAATCCTTTTACAAGGATCTATTGAAGGGCAAGTCTCATGCCAGCAGCCGCGTAATTCCAGCTCCAGTAGCATCCACTAAAGCTGCTGCAGTTAAAAAGCTTTTATAAGGATCGAGTTCGGCTGTCCACCGCAAGGCGTCCTACCGCCTGTCCCAGCCCCTATGCCTTGGGGTGCCTCCTGATGCTCTTCACTGAGTATCCCGTGGTCCCGAAGCATTTGCTTTGAAAAAATTAAGTGTCCAAACTACAGGTGATGTAGCTTGCTTAACAGCTGGGATAATCCGCTGACTAGCAGACACTGAGATGGGCACGACAGTCCCTGTCCCTGGCTGGAGTGGGGGGAGGGAACACTGAGGAAGGGGAACCCTGTAGTGCAGGAGCAGGGAGGAAGCAGTTCCTGGGTGCATTGAGAAGGGAGTATAAAAGGTGGGCACCATCTTAGTTCAGTGCAGAGAAGTCTGAGCAGAAGTGACAGGGAGCAGGGGCTCTGCATGAGCTCTGCTCCAGAGGCGGGCCTAGTAACAGAGGCCCAGGCCTGGAAGAGGGAGAAGGAAGGAAGAGGAGCGGAGAAGACTCCAGGAATGAGGAACGAAGGGATCCCAGGGGTGTGGACGGGCGAGTCGACACCGCCCGCCGCACGCCCGAATCCACCTGCGTGGAAGGGTCAAGCCAAAGGGGGAGACCGGTCCCCGAAACTAGTGGAGGCGGGAAATGACCCTCAGCTAGAAACCGGAGGCTGTGACATTTTATGTGGCGCAGCCCCTCGCTACACCCGCTAGGAGGGCAGCACATTTGGTCAGGGAAACTGGCGCCAAGTTTACCAAGAGGAGGTCCGAGGCAGCCGGACAGAAGGGTTGGTAAGAAAGGCCAGACAAAGGACACACAACTTTGGAGCGCTTCACAGGACCCCCTTTATCTGGGAGTTGTCTGAGCCACTCACCTGGTAAGCACAGTACGACGTGGGCAGCCGTTACCTGCAGAAGGGGTCTGAATAAAAAGAACTGTGAGTAAAGGCCCTGGACTGCATCACTGACTCCGTGTCGTTACTGCTGCTGCCCTGCACCATCACCCCCATCCTCCGCATACACTGCCCTGAGGCTATACTCCTCCAGGGGGGAGTTTTGCTACGCTCTGCTGCACCCACAACACCAGCCTCAGCGGTCTGCCCTGCTGCGGCGGTTCACTCTGACAGCAATCCACAGGTGGCGTAGTCGGACATTTAAACATCAAAACCACAAAAATAGTTCCGCCACTGGTTTGACCGCCCTGAGCCACGGAACAGGGTTGCCGCCACGGAGACTACAACCACCAGCATCCACCAAAAAGGGTCCGGCTCCGGATGTCCCAAGGCCCAGGGGGCGCGTCAGAACATTTTCATCACCTTTCATAATCACCAATGGGACAAGGCAGGGATGTCCTCTGTTCCCTCTCTTATACATCCTAGTGACGAAGCACCTGCTCTCATCAATTCGCCATAACCCCAATATTAGGTGTATTGACGTGGGAGGCACTGAGTACAAGTACTCTGCATTTGCTGATGATGTCAATCACAAATATCCATCACCAGGCTGTTATGGCTGAAATAGATCACTTTGTTACATGGTCAAATTTTAAAATCAATACAGCGAAGTCTGAGGCCCTCGATGTCTCCCTCCCCAAATCCATACAGGATTCCATCCAGTCCAACTTTCCCTTTGCCTGGCCCTCACAGGGTATCAAATTCTTAGGAATTCCTATTCATAGAGACCTCTCCCGTCTATGTTATCTTAATTTTGGGCCCTTTATTGAACAACTCCATACAGACCACGGTTGGCAAGTTAGAACTGTAAGATTCACTACGTGAACCACTGGTGTTTTGTGGAAAAGCACATGTACACTGTGTTCCAAATTATTATGCAAAAAGTGTTTAGGAGTGATAAGGGAAGAATTTGTTTGTTTGTCAGTTAAACTCATTGATGGTGATGTGTGTCAGGGCTCTTTATATCACTGTAAGCAATTGCAGACACCTGTGCTAATTAGTTTGGCAGGTGTGTCCAATGAACGGCAAGACTACTTAAGAAGGCTGTCCCACATTATTAAGCAGCCTACATTTTCTGCCAAAATGGGAAAGAAAAAGGATGTGGCGGCTGCTGAGAAGCAACAAATTGTGGAGTGTTTAGGTCAAGGCATGACTACAATCAACATTGTGCGATGATCAGGATGAAGTGTCTTGGCAATCAAGAAGTATGTAGCTGATTCACAGTACACAGGTGTTCGTGCTGATAAGGGCAAATTGAGGACTCTTTCCTACAGGCACTTACGTCAGGTTAAAAGAGCAGCGGCAAAAAAGCCTTGTCATAGCAGCAGACACGTTTTTGAAGCTGCTGGTGCCTCCAACGTCCCCCGAACAATAAGATGCAGGGTCCTTCAGAGGTTTGCAGCCGGGCGTAGGCCATCCTGTCGACCTCCTCTATCCACTGCACACAAGCAGAAACGGCTCCAGTGGGCCAAACATTACATGAAGACTGATTTCAAAACTGTTTTGTTCACAGATGAGTGCCGTGCAAAGCTCGATGGTCCAGATGGATGGAGTGGAGGATGGCTGGTTGATGGACACCCCATGCAAACACGGCTACAGCGCCAAAATGGAGGACGTGGAGTAATGTTTTGGGCTGGAATCATGGGGAGAGAGATTGTCAGCCCCTTTAGGATCCCTGAAGGGGTAAAGATGAACTCCATAATGTATGTGGAGTTTCTCAAACAGCACTTCCTGCCATGGTTCAAGAAGAAGAACCGTGTATTCCACAGCAAGATCATTTTCATGCATGATAATGCACCGTCTCATGCTGCACATAACACATCTGCATCTCTGGCTGATATGGGCATAAAAGGGGACAAACTTATGGTGTGACCCCCATGCTCCCCTGACCTCTACCCCATTCAGAACCTCTGGAGCATCATCAAAAGGAGTGTCTATGATGGCGGGAGGCAGTTTACATCTAAGCAACAGCTCTGGGAGGATATTCTGTCCTCATGCAAAACAATTGAAGCAGAAACCATCCAAAACCTGACAAATTCAATGGACGAGAGAGTTCAGAAGCTCCTTTCGAACAAGGGGTCCTATGTGCAAATGTAACATCACCTAGAATAAAGTTTTGAGTTGAAAACTGTTTGATTTCAGTTTCTAATAACCTGCTAATGCTTATAATTTCAAAAATGACCATTTTTTTGGTCTTTATTAAAATGAAAAGGTTGATCGAAGAGTGTGGGGGATCTAAGAGTGTGGCAACCCAGTAGTCAGGATTACTTCGAATTCTGACAATCTGAGGGTCATCTTGCAGGTAGTGCAGCAAGAAAGCACTTATGTGTCTTGCGCATTTCGGAGCCCCAAAATTATTTTCCGGGCTAGATGCAGCTAAAAATTATTATTAATTTTAAATCTGGTGGAGCTTAGTATAGATGGCCTAATAGAATCAGTACTGCACACTGCTACAAAGCCCAAATTATTTTCCAGCCAAAATACAGATAAACATGATTAGTAATTTTAAATCTGGTGGAGCTTAGTATAGATGGCCTAATAGAATCATTACTGCACAATGCTACAAAGCCCAAATAATTTTCCAGCCAAGATACAGATAAACATGATTAGCAATTTTAAATCTGGTGGAGCTTAGTATAGATGGCCTAATAGATTCATTACTGCACACTGCTACAAAGCCCAAATAATTTTCCAGCCAAGATACAGATAAGCATGATTAGTAATTTGAAAGCTTAAAACGGTTGGTGAGGTTATTTTAACCAATCATCAAGCTTTTACTTTCCCCAGGATGACACAGGGGTAGAAAAGTCGTTTCGGATCCATGATTTGTTCATCTTTATGAACGTGAGTCTGTCTACATTATCAGTGGAGAGCCGCGTGCGCTTATCTGTCAGCACACCACCAGCAGCGCTGAACACACGTTCAGACAGAACGCTGGCTGCGGGGCATGACAAGATCTCCAAGGCGTAAGTGGCGAGATCCGGCCATTTATCCAGATTGGAAGCCCAAAAAGAGCAAGGGTCCAGTGACACAGTCATGGCTTCAATGTTTACTTGGAGATACTCCTGTACCATCGTCTCTAGGCGTTGACTATGTGTTAGACTTCTTGTCTCCTGTGGCCTTGCAAAGGATGAGCTAAAAAAGTGGTGAAATGATTCCGCAAAGTTGATGTTACCAGCAGATACTGTGTTTCTGTTACGGTTTGAGTGCTGAACACTCGACGGTCCCACGGTTGGCAAGTTGGAACTGTGAGATTCACTACGTGCACCACTGGTGTTTTGTGGAAAAGCACATGTAAGATTCTGCAACAGTCTCTGCTGATACTCCTGCATGCGTGCATCCCTTTCTATGGCAGGAATTATTTCTGCAAATTTACTTTTGTACCGGGGATCTAACAGTGTGGCAACCCAGTAGTCAGGATTATTTCTAATTCTCCCAATTCGAGGGTCATGTTGGAGGTAGTGCAGCAAGAAGGCACTCATGTGTCTTGCGCATCCAGGAGCACCAAGTCCCTGTTGTGTTGTTGGCGAGGTGACAATCATGCTTCCTTCCTCTGTCCTCTCCCCCCAACCTCGCACAACAGAAATGTGATCAAGGTCTCCCTCATCTGATGAGTCTTCCATCAGTTCGTCCTCCACTTCTTCCTGGGCTCCTGCACCTTCCACACTAGTTTGGCTGCTACCATGCACCCTGGTAAAATCATCTCCCCCACCCTCACATGCCTGCCGCCTTGGTGCTGCCGACCGTCTGGACCTTGCAGATGTTAGCCCTTCCGCATACAACTCCTCCTCCTCTACTTCCTCCACCTCCTCTTGTGCCAACACCTGACTCCGAATTCTGTTTATCATGTGCTCCAGCATGTAAATCACCGGAATAGTCATGCTGATAATGGCATCGTCAGCACTAAACATCTTCATCCCTATTTCAAAACTGTGCAGAAGGGTGCATAGGTCCCTGATCTGAGACCACTCCTCCAGCGTGATTTGCCCCACCTCTGGATCCCGTTGGCCCAGGCTATACGTCAGAACGTATTGCACCAGGGCTTGTCGGTGCTGCCACAGTCGCTGCAACATGTGCAGAGTTGAATTCCACCGGGTAGGCACATCGCATTTTAGCCGGTGAAGTGGCAGGCCCAACGACTTCTGTAGAGATGTAAGTCGCTGAGCTGCGGGATGCGAACGGCGAAAGTGAGCACACAGCGACCGTGCCCTCTGCAGAAGGCCATCTAGTCCGGGATAGTGGGCTAAAAATTGCTGGACAACCAGGTTCAACACGTGAGCCATACAAGGCACGTGTGTGACATTGCCCCGGCGAAGGGCCGCACCCAGGTTTGCAGCATTGTCACACACGGCCTTCCCTGGTTTCAGGTCCAGTGGAGACAACCATTAATGAAATTGGTTCTCCAGAGCTGACCACAACTCCTCAGCTGTGTGACTCACATTTCCCAGACATTTCAAAGTAAAAACTGCCTGATGACGTTGAGCCTTACTGCCAGCATAGTAAGGAGGTGTGCAGGATCCCTTCTGCGCAGTAAGAAAGCTTGTGTTATGACCAGACAGGCTTTGGGTGCAGGTAGAGGACCGAGAGGAGGTTGAGGAGGCAGAAGCAATGGAGGAACTTTGACATAAAGAGGATTGACGCACAACTTGTGGGGACGGCAAGACTTGGACAGCAGCCCCTTGTCCTGCTGTCACCATAGTTACCCAGTGCCCAGTCAGCGACATGTAACGCCCCTGTCCATGCCTACTCGTCCAAGTGTCTGTGGTGAAATGCACCCTGTCACACACAGAGTTTCTCAAAGAAGTGGTCATGTTGTGTGCGACATGCTGGTGGTGCGCAGGCACACCTTTCTTTGAGAAGTAGTGCCGATTGGGCATCTGGTACTGGGGCACTGCGATGGACAAAAGGTCTCAAAAATCCTCTGTGTTCACCAGGCGGAAAGGCAGCATTTCTGTAGCCAAGAGCTTGCAGATGGTGAAATTCAACCTCTTAGCTTTCTCATGGCTAGGAGGAAATGGTCTTTTACTTGTCCACATCTGGCTGTTGTGCTTAGACGGAGTTGATAAGGGTCTCCCCGGCAAACTGCCGGTCTGTGAGGAAGATGCAGGCGGACATGTTAGGTTGCCTTGATCCAAAGGTGGTGCTATCGATGTCGGACAGCGCTCAACACCAGCTGGTGTTACCACCTCCAAAGAAAATGATGACCTGCCAATCACGCTGGCTGTTGCGGGTAAAGAGGTGGCAGGTCTGCGTCCCAAAACAGGTGTGACTGCTGTCTATCCAGTCACAGAGGATGAAGAGGCCGCAGATGCACAAGATGGGGCAGACGGTGTTTGGCCCGGCCTGCTTGGCCGCATTGTAGCACAGTGAGCTTCCCACTGCAACTTATGCTTCATGTCCATGTGCCGGTTCATGCATGAAGTACTCAAACTATGTATTTTTTGGCCTCTACTTAGCTTTTGTTGGCAAATGTTACAGATAACACGAGTTGGGTCATCTTTATCGATCTGAAAAAATGCCCAGGCTATGCAAGGCTTAGCACCCATGCGACCTGAAGAGCCACCACGACTTGTGGTCAGAGGCAGAGTTGTGTTTGAGGATGCAGTTGTTGACGTGCTTCCAGTACTACGTCTCTGTCCAGGAAGGCGCAACCTGACCTCGTCGTCACTAGCATCTTCCTCCACCTCCTCTGCTGACCTCATCTTTTGGCTGACTGTGGGTGGACAGTAAGTGGGATCTCCAACCTCATCATCATCACCCTGTGTGTTATCACACCCGTCGTCCTCAGAGCCAACCTGTTCCTGCCCTGACAAAAAACTAAAGTTGTCGCTCCAATCAGGTATTTGAGTCTCATCATCGTCTTCCTCATTGTCTCCACCAACAGGAGTTACAGTTTGGGAATGAGGGTCTACATTATGGTCATATCCTTCTGCGTCTGGTCCTGGATCCGACTCATAAAGATTCTGGGCATCAGTGCAGATCATTTCCTCGTCTGGATTCACAGAAGCGCTGGAGCCGAACTCTGATTCCCAGGCTATAGTATGAGTAAACAGCTCTGCAGACTCAACCATCTGTTCTACCTCATACTCAGATGGGAAGCTGGAGATTTTGGAGCTGTGAGGAAGCAAGTGCGATTGGGGTGACACCTCTGAGGACTGGAGTATTTGTGATGTTGAAGTTGATGTGGAGGAGAGCCCACTTAAAGGAGCAATTGTTATCGGTTGAAGCACCTGCTGTTTTTGTGCCTCATCTGAAATTTGTAGCGATTGGCGTGGCCGTAAGAAAGGGATCTTGTCACATTGTCCGCTAAAAGAAGTAGACATTTTAGTTTTGCTGGAAGATAGTCTTCTTCTGTAGATGTTACTGTTGCTTTAACACCTACTCCACGGACACAACCTTTTTTCCCCTTCCCAACATGCCTATTCCCCTTCCCACCAGCAGCAGGCCTTTTTCCACTCATTTTGGTGGTTAACTAATTCACAACTCTGGAGTTGTTTGCACAAAAAAACAATGGATGGGAACCGAGCAGAGCTGAGTGGCCAAACTGTGGAATTAGGCCAAAACTATTGTCTGGGTTAGATGGAGAAAATAATTATATTCAGTTTGCAACCTGATGGAGGTCAGTATAGATGGACTAATAGAACAAGTCCCACACACAGCTAGAAGGCCAAATATTTTATCAGAGCTAGATGCAGAAAAAAATTATATTCAATTTGCAACCTGATGGAGGTCAGTATAGATGGACTAATAGAACAAGTCCCACACACTGCTAGAAGTCGAAATATTTTTTCAGAGCTAGATGCAGAAAAAAATTATATTCAGTTTGCAACCTGATGGAGGTCAGTATACATGGACTAATAGAACAAGTCCCACACACTGCTAGAAGGCCAAATATTTTTTCAGAGCTAGATGCAGAAAAAAATTATATTCAAATTGCAACCCGATGGAGGTCAGTATAGATGGACTAATAGAACAAGTCCCACACACTGCTAGAAGGCCAAATATTTTTTCAGAGGTAGATGCAGATAAAAATTATATTCAGTTTTCAACCTGATGGAGGTCAGTATAGATGGACTAATAGAACAAGTCCCACACACTGCTAGAAGGCCAAATATTTTTTCAGAGCTAGATGCAGAAAAAAATTATATTCAATTTGCAACCTGATGGAGGTCAGTATACATGGACTAATAGAACAAGTCCCACACACTGCTAGAAGGCCAAATATTTTTTCAGAGCTAGATGCAGAAAAAAATTAAATTCAATTTGCAACGTGATGGAGGTCAGTATAGATGGACTAATAGAACAAGTCCCACACACAGCTAGAAGAACAAATATTTTTTCAGAGGTAGATGCAGAAAAAAATTATATTAAGTTTGCAACCTGATGGAGGTCAGTATAGATGGTCTAATAGAACAAGTCCCACACACAGCTAGAAGGCCAAATATGTTTTCAGAGCTAGATGCAGAAAAAAATTATATTCAATTTGCAACCTTATGGAGGTCAGTATAGATCGACTAATAGAATGATGCTATGCCCAAAAGGTTTTACTTCACTAGGTGCAGTAAAAAAATTGGTATTCTATACACAGGTGGTGTAGCTTGCAACACAGATAGGCTACTCCACTGACTAACACACTCTGCAATAGGCCAAAAAGGATTAGCCTTGCTAGATTTAGCCAAATGCTGTGAAAAAAACTTGCACAGCACTGGCACAGACCTGCCTGGCAAAAACTGATAGGAACTGATGTAACTTAGTCCTGAAAAGGACTGCAATTACAATTAGTCTTTACTCCCACAACCTATCTATTTAAGAGCACAGACCTGCCTGATAAAAGTCGTAGGAAATGCTGTAACCTAGTCCTTAAAAGGACTGCAATCACAACTATTCCCTACTCCCAAGCTATCTGTAGATTTGTGCGAAAATTGGCTTGAAATTAACAAGGTATAGTGCACATAGCAACAGCGGTGCCGTCTAACATGCAGCTGCAGCAGTGAGAAAATGGTGGCGACAGGGAAAATGGCTGGGTCTTATAGGGCAAGGACATGTGACATACACTGCCAATTACACATGCCCTTGTGTGAAAAAAAGAACTTCGCTCCGTGTGTGCGCTGCTAATAAGCTGACAGATTGCACCTCCCCACTGTAAATGCGGGAAAGAGAAAAAAAAAAATGGAGATCTTCATTATTCATGCAGAGATTCTTCCCCTGCCCCTCTCCCCGCCCCACTGTGCACTCAAACTGCGTATTAACATTAATTTTCATCATTACTGAGAAAAAATCCAGTTATGATTTTGTTGCACGAACAATTATCGAACATAACCTCGAACAGCCGAATTTTTTTCAAATCGTTCGTGTTCGCCGAACGGCTCGAACACCGCCCAAAACAGCTCAAATTTGAGATTGGCGAACAGTTCGAGTCGAACAACGCTCATCTCTATTCTCAACACCACCAAATGACAGCAGAGTAACATAAAGTCAAATCCACTGTGTTATTTCGGGAAGTGTATTCACATGCACCGCTTCACACCCACACATGGGTATATGCTTCCTCATTTCATCTGTTTTATGTTCTTCTCCTTATCCTCAGCCTCCACCACCACTATACCACCAGGGTGACCGTTGTCCGTGTTGCCATTACTGAAAGTTCCTCCTTCCTTATTTTTGTCAACTTTTGCTTGGAAGGCATAAGCAAAGACTGTGGGAGACTAGAGATGAGCGTTGTTCTACTCGAACTGTTCGCCAATCTCAAATTCGAGCTGTTTTGGCGGTGTTCGAGCCGTTCGGCGAACACGAACAATTTGAGAAAAATTCGGCTGTTCGAGGTTATGTTCGATAACTGTTCGTGCACCAAAATCATAACTGGATTTTTTCTCAGTAATGATGAAAATTAATGTTAATACGCAGTTTGAGTGTACAGCGCGGTGGGGGGAGGGGCAGGGGATGGATCTCTGCAGGAACAATGAAGATCTCCATTTTTTTTTTCTCTTTCCTGCATTTACAGTGGGGAGGTGTAATCTGTCAGCCTATCAGCAGCGCACACACGGAGCGAAGTGCTTTTTTTCACACAAGCAAGGGCATGTGTCATTGGCAGTGTATGTCACATGTCCTTGCCCTATAAGACCAAGCCATTTTCCCCGTCGCCACCATTTTCTCACTGCTGCAGCTGCGTGTTAGACGGCACCGCTGTTACTGTGTGCGCTATACCTTGCTAATTTCAAGCCAATTTTCGCACAAATCTACAGATAGCTTGGGAGTAGGGAATAGTTGTGATTGCAGTCCTTTTAAGGACTAGGTTACAGCATTTCCTATGACTTTTATCAGGCAGGTCTGTGCTCTTAAATAGATAGATTGTGGGAGTAAAGACTAATTGTAATTGGAGTCCTTTTCAGGACTAAGTTACATCAGTTCCTATCAGTTTTGCCAGGCAGGTCTGTGCCAGTGCTGTGCAAGTTTTTTCACAGAATTTGGCTGAATCTAGCAAAGCTAATCCTTTTTGGCCTATTGCAGAGTGTGTTAGTCAGTGGAGTAGCCTATCTGTGTTGCAAGATATACCACCTGTGTATAGAATACCAATTTTTTTACTGCACCTAGTGAAGTAAAATCTTTTGGGCATAGCATCATTCTATTAGTGCATCTATACTGACCTCCATCAGGTTGCAAATTGAATATAATTTTTTTCTGCATCTAGCTCTGAAAAAATATTGGGCTTCTAGCTGTGTGTGGGACTTGTTGTATTAGTCCATCTATACTGACCTCCATCAGGTTGCAAACTGAATATATTTTTTTCTGCATCTACCTCTGAAAAAATATTGGGCTTCTAGCTGTGTGTGGGACTTGTTCTATTAATCCATCTATACAGACCTCCATCAGGTTGCAAACTGAATATATTTTTTTCTGCATCTACCTCTGAAAAAATATTGGGCTTCTAGCTGTGTGTGGGACTTATTGTATTAGTCCATCTATACTGACCTCCATCAGGTTGCAAACTGAATATATTTTTTTATGCATCTACCTCTGAAAAAATATTGGGCTTCTAGCTGTGTGTGGGACTTGTTCTATTAATCCATCTATACAGACCTCCATCAGGTTGCAAACTGAATATATTTTTTTCTGCATCTACCTCTGAAAAAATATTGGGCTTCTAGCTGTGTGTGGGACTTGTTGTATTAGTCCATCTATACTGACCTCCATCCGGTTGCAAACTGAATATATTTTTTTCTGCATCTACCTCTGAAAAAATATTGGGCTTCTAGCTGTGTGTAGGACTTGTTCTATTAATCCATCTATACAGACCTCCATCAGGTTGCAAACTGAATATATTTTTTTCTGCATCTACCTCTGAAAAAATATGTGGCCTTCTAGCAGTGTGTGGGACTTTCTCTATTAGTCCATCTATACTGACCTCCATCAGGTTGCAAACTGAATATAATTTTTTTCTGCATCTAGCTCTGAAAAAATATTTGGCCTTCCAGCAGTGTGTGGGACTTTCTCTATTAGTCCATCTATACTGACCTCCATCAGGTTGCAAATTAAAAATAATTTTTATCTGCATCTACAGTACCTCTGAAAAAATATTTGGGCTTCTAGCTGTGTGTGGGACTTGTTCTATTAGTCCATCTATACTGACCTCCATCAGGTTGCAAATTGAATATAATTTTTATCTGCATCTAGCTCTGAAAAAATATTTGGCCTTCTAGCAGTGTGTGGGACTTTCTCTATTAGTCCATCTATACTGACCTCCATCAGGTTGCAAATTGAATATAATTTTTATCTGCATCTAGCTCTGAAAAAATATTTGGCCTTCTAGCAGTGTGTGGGACTTTCTCTATTAGTCCATCTATACTGACCTCCATCAGGTTGCAAATTAAAAATAATTTTCATCTGCATCTACCTCTGAAAAAATATTTGGGCTTCTAGCTGTGTGTGGGACTTGTTCTATTACTCCATCTATACTGACCTCCATCAGGTTGCAAACTGAATATATTTTTTTCTGCATCTACCTCTGAAAAAATATTGGACTTCTAGCTGTGTGTGGGACTTGTTGAATTAGACCATCTATACTGACCTCCATCAGGTTGCAAATTAAAAATAATTTTTATCTGCATCTACAGTACCTCTGAAAAAATATTTGGCCTTCTAGCAGTGTGTGGGACTTTCTCTATTAGTCCATCTATACTGACCTCCATCAGGTTGCAAATTAAAAATAATTTTTATCTGCATCTAGCTCTGAAAAAATATTTGGCCTTCTAGCAGTGTGTGGGACTTTCTCTATTAGTCCATCTATACTGACCTCCATCAGGTTGCAAATTAAAAATAATTTTTATCTGCATCTACCTCTGAAAAAATATTTGGGCTTCTAGCTGTGTGTGGGACTTGTTCTCTTAATCCATCTATACAGACCTCCATCAGGTTGCAAACTGAATATAATTTTTTTCTGCATCTAGCTCTGAAAAAATATTTGGCCTTCTAGCAGTGTGTGGGACTTGTTCTATTAGTCCACCTATACTGACCTCCATCAGGTTGCAAATTCAAAATAATTTTTTTTCTGCATCTAGCTCTGAAAAAATATTTGGCTTTCTAGCTGTGTGTGGGACTTTCTCTATTAGTCCATCTATACTGACCTCCATCAGGTTGCAAACTGAATATATTTTTTTTCTGCATCTACCTCTGAAAAAATATTGGGCTTGTAGCTGTGTGTGGGACTTGTTCTATTAATCCATCTATACAGACCTCCATCTGGTTGCAAACTGAATAAAAAATTTTTCTGCATCTACCTCTGAAAAAATATTTGGGCTTCTAGCTGTGTGGGACTTTTTCTATTAGTCCATCTATACTGACCTCCATCAGGTTGCAAATTGAATATAATTTTTTTCTGCATCTAACCCAGCCAATAGTTTTGGCCTAGTACCACAGTTTGGCCACTCAGCTCTGCTCGGTTCCCATCCATTGTTTTTTTGTGCAAACAACTCCAGAGTTGTGAATTAGTTAACCACCAAAATGAGTGGAAAAAGGCCTGCTGCTGGTGGAAAGGGGAATAGGCGTGTTGGGAAGGGGAAAAAAGGTTGTGTCCGTGGGGTAGGTGTTAAAGCAACAGTAACATCTGCAGAGGAAAGACCATCTTCCAGCCAAACTAAAATGTCTACTTCTTTTAGCGGACAATGTGATAAGATCCCTTTCTTACGGCCACGCCAATCGCTACAAATTCCAGATGAGGCACAAAAACAGCAGGTGCTTCAACGGATATCAAGTGCTCCTTTAAGTGGGCTCTCCTCCACATCAACTTCAACATCATAAATACTCCAGTCCTCAAAGGTGTCACCACAATCGCACTTGCTTCCTCACAGCTCCCAAATCTCCAGCTGCCCGTCTGAGTATGAGGTAGAACAGATGGTTGAGTCTGCAGAGCTGTTTACTCATACTATAGCCTGGGAATCAGAGGTCGACTCCAGCGCTTCTGTGAATCCAGACGAGGAAATGATCTGCACTGATGCCCAGAATCTTTATGAGTCGGATCCAGGACCAGACGCAGAAGGTTCTGACTATAATGTAGACCCTCATTCCCAAACTGTAACTCCTGTTGGTGGAGACAATGAGGAAGACGATGATAAGACTCAAATACCTGATTGGAGCGACAACTTTAGTTTTTTGTCAGGGCAGGAACAGGTTGGCTCTGAGGACGACGGGTGTGATAACGCACAGGGTGATGATGATGAGGTTGGAGATCCCACTTACTGTCAACCCACAGTCAGCCAAGAGATGAGGTCAGCAGAGGAGGTGGAGGAAGATGCTAGTGACGACGAGGTCAGGTTGCGCCTTCCTGGACAGAGACGTAGTACTGGAAGCACGTCAACAACTGCATCCTCAAACACAACTCTGCCTCTCACCACAAGTCGTGGTGGCTCTTCAGGTCGCATGGGTGCTAAGCCTTGCATAGCCTGGGCATTTTTTCAGATCGATAAAGATGACCCAACTCGTGTTATCTGTAACATTTGTCAGCAAAAGCTAAGTAGAGGCCAAAAAATACATAGTTTGAGTACTTCATGCATGAACCGGCACATGGACATGAAGCATAAGTTGCAGTGGGAAGCTCAGTGTGCTACAATGCGGCCTAGCCGGCCGGGCCAACCACCCTCTGCCATATCTTGTTCATCCGCGGCCTCTTCATCCTCTGTGACTGGGGGGACAGCAGTCACACCTGTTTTGGGGCGCAGACCTGCCACCTCTTTACCCGCAACAGCCAGCGTGATTGGCAGGTCATCATTTTCTTTGGAGGTGGTAACACCAGCTGGTGTTGAGCGCTGTCCGACATCGATAGCACCACATTTGGATCAAGGCAGCTTAACATGTCCGCCTGCATCTTCCTCACAGACCGGCAGTTTGCCGGGGACACCCTTATCAACCCCGTCTAAGCACAATAGCCAGCCCTCGGTCCCTCAGATGTGGACAAGTAAAAGACCATTTCCTCCTAGCCATGAGAAAGCTAAGAGGTTGAATTTCACCATCTGCAAGCTCTTGGCTACAGAAATGCTGCCTTTCCGCCTGGTGGACACAGAGAATTTTCGAGACCTTATGTCCGTCGCAGTGCCCCAGTACCAGATGCCCAGTCGGCACTACTTCTCAAAGAAAGGTGTGCCTGCGCTCCACCAGCATGTCGCACACAACATCAACGCTTCTTTGAGAAACTCTGTGTGTGACAGGGTGCAGTTCACCACAGACACATGGACGAGTAGGCATGGACAGGGGCGTTACATGTCGCTGACTGGGCACTGGGTAACTATGGTGACAGCAGGACAAGGGGCTGCTGTTCAAGTCTTGCCGTCCCCACGAGTTGTGCGTCAATCCTCTTTATGTCAAAGTTCCTCCACTGCTTCTGCCTCCTCAACCTCCTCTCGGTCTTCCACCTGCACCCAAAGCCTGTCTGGTCATGCCACAAGCTTTCTAACTGCGCAGAAGGGATCCTGCACACCTCCTTGCTATGCTGGCAGTAGGGCTCAACGTCATCAGGTGGTTTTTACATTGAAATGTCTGGGAAATGTGAGTCACACAGCTGAGGAGTTGTGGTCAGCTCTGGAGAACCAATTTCATGAATGGTTGTCTCCACTGGACCTGAAACCAGGGAAGGCCGTGTGCGACAATGCTGCAAACCTGGGTGCGGCCCTTCGCCGGGGCAATGTCACACACGTGCCTTGTATGGCTCACGTGTTGAACCTGGTTGTCCAGCAATTTTTAGCCCACTATCCCAGACTAGATGGTCTTCTGCAGAGGGCACGGTCACTGTGTGCTCACTTCCACCGTTCGCATACCGCTGCTCAGCGACTTACATCTCTACAGAAGTCGTTGGGCCTGCCACTTCACCGGCTAAAATGCGATGTGCCTACCCGGTGGAATTCAACTCTGCACATGTTGCAGCGACTGTGGCAGCACCGACAAGCCCTGGTGCAATACGTTCTGACGTATAGCCTGGGCCAACAGGATCCAGAGGTGGGGCAAATCACGCTGGAGGAGTGGTCTCTGATCAGGGACCTATGCACCCTTCTGCACAGTTTTGAGATGGCAACGAAGATGTTTAGTGCTGACGATGCCATTATCAGCATGACTATTCCGGTGATTTACATGCTGGAGCACATGTTAAACAGAATTCGGAGTCAGGTGGTGGCACAAGAGGAGGTGGAGGAAGTAGAGGAGGAGGAGTTGTATGCGGAAGGGCTAACATCTGCAAGGTCCAGACGGTCGGCAGCACCAAGGCGGCAGGCATGTGAGGGTGGGGGAGATGGTTTTACCAGGGCGCATGGTAGCAGCCAAACTAGTGAGGAAGGTGCAGGAGCCCAGGAAGAAGTGGAGGACGAACTGATGGAAGACTCATCAGATGAGGGAGACCTTGATCACATTTCTGTTGTGCGAGGTTGGGGGGAGAGGTCAGAGGAAGGAAGCATGATTGTTACCTCGCCACCAACACAACAGGGACTTGGTGCTCCTGGATGCGCAACACACATGAGTGCCTTCTTGCTGCACTACCTGCAACATGACCCTCGAATTGTGAGAATTAGAAATAATCCTGACTACTGGGTTGCCACACTGTTAGATCCCCGGTACAAAAGTAAATTTGCAGAAATTATTCCTGCCATAGAAAGGGATGCACGCATGCAGGAGTATCAGCAGAGACTGTTGCAGAATCTTACATGTGCTTTTCCACAAAATACCAGTGGTGCACGTAGTGAATCTCACAGTTCCAACTTGCCAACCGTGGGACCGTCAAGTGTTCAGCACTCAAACCGTAACAGAACCACAGTATCTGCTGGTAACATCAATTTGGCGGAATCATTTCACCACTTTTTTAGCCCATCCTTTGCAAGGCCACAGGAGACAAGAAGTCTGACACATAGTCAACGCCTAGAGACGATGGTACAGGAGTATCTCCAAGTAAACATTGAAGCCATGACTGTGTTACTGGACCCTTGCTCTTTTTGGGCTTCCAATCTGGATAAATGGCCGGAGCTAGCCACTTACGCCTTGGAGATCTTGTCATGCCCCGCAGCCAGCGTTCTGTCTGAACGTGTGTTCAGCGCTGCTGGTGGTGTGCTGACAGATAAGCGCACGCGGCTCTCCACTGATAATGTAGACAGACTCACGTTCATAAAGATGAACAAATTATGGATCCGAAACGACTTTTCTACCCCTGTGTCATCCTGGGGAGAGTAAAAGCTTGATGATTGGTTAAAATCACCCTACCAACCGTTTTAAGCTTTCAAATTACTAATCATGTTTATCTGTATCTTGGCTGGAAAATAATTTGGGCTTTGTAGCAGTGTGCAGCACTGATTCTATTAGGCCATCTATAATAAGCTCCACCAGATTTAAAATTACTAATCATGTTTATCTGTATCTTGACTGGAAAATAATTTGGGCTTTGTAGCAGTGTGCAGCACTGATCCTATTAGGCCATCTATACTAAAGCTTCACCAGATTTAAAATTAATAATAATTTTTAGCTGCATCTAGCCCAGAAAATAATTTTGGGGCTCCGAGATGCGCAAGACACATAAGTGCCTTCTTGCTGCACTACCTGCAGCATGACCCTCATATTGTCAGAATTAGAAGTAATCATGACTACTGGGTTGCCACACTCTTAGATCCCCCAAACTTTTCGATCAACCTTTTCATTTTAATAAAGACCAAAAAAATGGTCATTTTTGAAATTATAAGCATTAGCAGGTTGTTAGAAACTGAAATCAAACAGTTTTCAACTCAAAACTTTATTCTAGGTGATGTTACATTTTCACATAGGACCCCTTGTTCGAAAGGAGCTTCTGAACTCTCTCGTCCATTGAATTTGTCAGGTTTTGGATGGTTTCTGCTTCAATTGTTTTGCATGAGGACAGAATACTCTCCCAGAGCTGTTGCTTAGATGTGAACTGCCTCCCGTCATCATAGACACTCCTTTTAATGATGCTCCAAAGGTTCTGAATGGGGTAGAGGTCAGGGGAGCATGGGGGTCACACCATAAGTTTGTCCCCTTTTATGCCCATATCAGCCAGAGATGCAGATGTTTTATGTGCAGCATGAGATGGTGCATTATCATGCAAAAAAATGATCTTGCTGTGAAATACACGGTTCTTCTTCTTGAACCATGGCAGGAAGTGCTGTTTGAGAAAATCCACATACATTATGGAGTTCATCTTTAGCGCCTTCAGGGATCCTAAAGGGGCTGACAATCTCTCTCCCCATGATTCCAGCCCAAAACATTACTCCACCTCCTCCTTGTTGGCGCTGTAGCCGTGTTTGCGTGGGGTGTCCATCAACCAGCCATCCTCCACTCCATCCATCTGGACCATCGAGCGCTGCACGGCACTCATCCGTGAACAAAACAGTTATTAAATCAGTCTTCATGTAATGTTTGGCCCACTGGAGCCGTTTCTGCTTGTGTGAAGTGGATAGAGGAGGTCGACAGGATGGCGTATGCACAGCTGCAAACCTCTGAAGGACCCTGCATCTTGTTGTTCGGGGGACGTTGGAGGCACCAGCAGCTTCAAAAACTTGTCTGCTGCTATGACAAGGCTTTTTTGCCGCTGCTCTTTCAACCTGACGTAATTTCCTGTAGGAAAGAGTCCTCAATTTGCCCTTATCAGCATGCACACGTGTGTACTGTGAATCAGCTACATACTTCTTGATTGCCAAGACACTTCATCCTGATCATCGCACAATGTTGATTGTAGTCATGCCTTGACCTAAACACTCCACAATTTGTTGCTTCTCAGCAGCCGACACATCCTTTTTCTTTCCCATTTTGGCAGAAAATGTAGGCTGCTTAATAATGTGAGACAGCCTTCTTAAGTAGTCTTGCCTTTCATTGGACACACCTGCCAAACTAATTAGCACAGGTGTCTGCAATTGCTTACAGTGATATAAAGAGCCCTGACACACATCACCATCAATGAGTTTAACTGACAAACAAACAAATTCTTCCCTTATCACTCCTAAACACTTTTTGCATAATAATTTGGAACACAGTTTACATGTGCTTTTCCACAAAACACCAGTGGTTCACGTAGTGAATCTTACAGTTCTAACTTGCCAACCGTGGTCTGTATGGAGTTGTTCAATAAAGGGCCCAAAATTAAGATAACATAGATGGGAGAGGTCTCTATGTATAGGAATTCCTAAGTATTTGATACCCTGTGAGGGCCAGGCAAAGGGAAAGTTGGACTGAATTGAATCCTACATGGATTTGGGGAGGGAGACATCGAGGGCCTCAGACTTCGCTGCATTGATTTTAAAATTTGACCATGTAACAAAGTGATCTATTTCAGCCATAACAGCATGGATGGATATATGTGATTGAGTGATATATACTAGGACATCATCAGCAAATAGAGAGCACTTGTACTCGGTGCCTCCCACCTCAATCCACCTAATATTGGGGTTATGGCGAATTGATGAGAGCAGGTGCTCCGTCACTAGGATGTATAAGAGAGGGGACAGAGAACATCCATGCCTTGTCCCATTGGTGATTGTGAAAGGTGATGAAAATGTTCTGATGCGCCCCCTGGGCCTTGGGACACCCGGAGCCGGAACCTTTTTGGTGGATGCTGGTGGTTGTAGTCTCCGTGGCGGCGACCCGGTTCCGTGGCTCAGGGCGGTCAAACCAGTGGCGGAACTATTTATGTGGTTTTGATGTTTAAATGTCCGACTACGCCAACCGTGGATTGCGGTCAGAGTGAACCGCCGCTCCAGGGCAGACCGCTGAGGCTGGTGTTGTGGGTGCAGCAGAGCATAGCATAACTCCCCACGGGAGGAGTATAGCCTCAGGGCAGTGTATGCGGAGCATGGGGGTGATGGTGCAGGGCAGCAGCAGTAATGACACGGAGTCAGTGATGCAGTCCAGGGCCTTTACTCACAGTTCTTATTATCCAGACCACGTCTGCAGGTAACGGCTGCTCACGTCGTACTGTGCTCACCAGGTGAGGGGCTCAGACAACTGCCAGATAACTTTGGAGCGCTTCACAGGACCCCCTTTGTGTGTCCTTTGTCTGGCCTTTCTTACCAACCCTTCTGTCCGGCTGCCTCGGGCCTCCTCTTGGTAAACTTGGCGCCAGTTTCCCTGACACTATGTGGTGCCTTCCTAGCGGGTGTAGCGAGGGGCTGCGCCACATAAAATGTCACAGCCTCCTGTTTCTAGCTGAGGGTCGTTTCCTGCCTCCACTAGTTTCGGGGACCGGTCTCCCCCTTTGGCCTGACCCCTCCACGCAGGTGGATTCGGGCGTGCGGTGACGACTCGCCCGTCCGCACCCCTGGGATCCCTTCGTTCTTCGTTCCTGGAGCCTTCTCCGCTCCTCTTCCTTCCTTCTCCCTCTTCCAGGCCTGGGCCTCTGTTACTAGGCCCGCCTCCGGAGCAGAGCTCATGCAGAGCCCCTGCTCCCTGCCACTTCTGCTCAGACTTCTCTGCACTGAACTAAGATGGTGCCCACCTTTTATACTCCCTTCTCAATGCACCCAGGAACTGGTTCCTCCCTGCTCGTGCACTACAGGGTTCCCCTTCCTCAGTGTTCCCTCCCTCCACTCCAGCCAGGGACAGGGACTGTCGTGCCCATCTCAGGGACATATTGGTCGCCCTGCCCCACGGCAATGTGGTGTAATGCATGCAGGTGTCGGGTCCTGATCCACACTACATCCTTACCTGAGAGTGAGATATCACACCTCTGGGTGAGGTGCAATACCTCTGTAGCAATCGAGCCCTCAGGGTGCTACAGTTCCATTTATCTTCAGCCTAGGTGACGTATTGCAATACAGGGCCGTGATTTTGGCTATAAAAGGGTCCCCTAGACCCCTACCCCAAGCTTTTTAAGAGAATCATATATGGCGTGCCAGGAGACTCTATGGAATGCTTTCTTAGCATCCAACGAGAGTATCTAATTACAAATTTTTAACTGCATCTAGCCCAGGAAATACTTTGTGCCTAGTAGCAGTGTCTGCTAGTCAGCGGATTATCCCGGCTGTTAAGCAAGCTACACCACCTGTAGTTTGGACACTTAATTTTTTCAAAGGAAATGCTTCGGTACCACGGGATACTCAGTGAAGAGCATCAGGAGGCACCCCAAGGCATAGGGGCTGGGACTGGCAGTAGGATGCCTTGCGGTGGACAGCCGAGCTCGATCCTTATAAAAGCTTTTTAACTGCAGCAGCTTTAGTGGACGCTACTGGAGCTGGAATTACGCGGCTGCTGGCATGAGACTTGCCCTCCAATAGATCCTTGTAAATGGATTTAAAGTGTATTCATTCAAATTAGAGAGACAATTTAAATTAAAATGCTTAGAGCTGCCTCCACCACAGGGGGGCTCACTCGACCCACCAGCGGACAGGCACCAGTATTGGGAGAGGGGGGCTGGCCGTCAGGGTTCACCGCGGCTCTGGCACAAACCCGGCGACGCGGAGGTGGCACGGGCAGGAGCGGACTGAACGTGTCGGCTTCTCACTTTTTGGATTTTAGAAGGGCATGACATGCCTATATCTGTGTCTCCCCCTCCTTTTACTCCTCCACCTCTTTTCTTTTCGCATGACTATATGTACTTGTCACTTTTCCATGTGTTAGTTGTGTCTTCTGAGCAGTTTGTCAGCTTTTGGACACCTTTGAAGGTGTTTTCTATGTGTTTCTATGTGTTTTTGTTTGCCTGCCATTGGTTTTAACGGTGTTCGAAGGTGTTCGACGAACAGTTCGTCGAACAGTTCGGCGAACACACGGGTGTTCGACGAACCGAACCGAACTCGAACACTACGGGGGTGGCTCAACACTATGGGAGACCCACTCCCCAATAATGGGAATAATATTTTTAAGATGCTGTAGTGTATGGCTCTTGCAAGGGGCATTAAAACAGTCTTGTTAAGCTACTGCGACCTCCACCACTTTTATAAGGGGCATTCAAACCATCTTGTTAAGCTACTGCGACCTCCACGTCTCTTCCGAGGGGCATTAAAAGCATCTTGTTAAGCTACTGGGAACTCCACATCTCTTCCGAGGGGCATTAAAAGCATATTGTTAAACCACTCTGAACTCCACCGCTCTTCCAAGGGGCATTGAAATATTGTTTTTAATTAACTCTAACCTCCACGACTCTTCGAACGGGCATTGCATTTACTCCTAATTTTTGGCAGCTTTTGCTTGGAAGTAATAGGCAAAGACTATGGGAGACCCACACCCCAATAATGGGAATAATGTTTGTAATATGCTGTACTGCATGGCTCTTGTAAGGGGCATTGCAAGTTCCTCCGTCCTAATTTTTGGCAGCTTTCGCTTGGAAGGCGTAAGCAAAGACTATCGAAGACCCACTCCCCAATAATGGGAATAGTGTTTGTAATATGCTGTACTGCATGGCTCTTGAAAGGGGCATTGCAAGTTCCTCCATCCTAATTTTTGGCATCTTTTGCTTGGAAGGCATAAGCAAAGACTCTGGGAGACCCACTCCCCAATAATGGGAATAATGTTTATAATCTGCTGTTCTGCATGGCTCTTGTAAGGGGCATTGCAAGTTCCTCCGTCCTAATTTTTGGCATCTTTTGCTTGGATGGCATAAGCAAAGACTATGGGAGACCCACTCCCCAATAATGGGATTAATGTTTTTAAGATGCTGTACTGTATGGCTCTTGTAAGGGGCATTAAAACCGTCTTGTTAAGCTACTGTGACCTCCATCATTTTTCCAAGGGGCATTCAAACCGTCTTGTTAACATACTGTGACCTCCACCACTTTTCAAAGGAGCATTAAAACCATCTTGTTAAGCTACTGCGACCGCCATGTCTCTTCCGAGGGGCATTAAAACCATCTTGTTAAGCTACTGTGACCTCCACCACTTTTCCAAGGGGCATTCAAACCGTCTTGTTAAGCCTACTGTGACCTCCACCACTTTTCCAAAGGGCATTAAAACCGTCTTGTTAAGCTACTGCGACCTCCAATGTGTATTGCATTTCCTCCTAATTTTAGTCAGCTTTTGCTTTTCAATGCAAAGGCGAACACTAAGGGAGACCCACTCCCCAATAATGGGTAGAAGGTTTTTAGTATGCTGTAATCCACGTCTGTTTCAAGGGGCATTGCAGATCCTCATAATTTTTCAAGTGAAAGCTAGCGGGTGGGTGGATGGTTGGCTGCATATTTGCGCTTGCATTGCAAGGAATGTGGGAGGTACAATTGAACACTGCCCTGGGACAAGGACTTGCATGGGTATAGTTGCAAGTCTGCATCTTCTGATGCGGCAAGGATCTCTTCTGATGGGCACACTTTTAGGCAGTGACCTGGGAGTCAGAGATGCTTCCAGGGGTCTTCCCCATGCTATTCCCATGTCTTTTCAGCACTGTATGCATGTGTCACACAGCACATGGCCAGATAAGGTTGTAAAATGTTAAAATGACATTTCCCGGTGAATGCATTTGTCACGGTTGAAAGCAATACAAAAGTGCAAAAACGCATGAAAAATGGTACTTGTGAAAGTAGCCCAAGGTATGGAGGAGTATTTTTGTTTTTGGTTATTTATTTTACCTTATACACAAGTTTTTATCCTGGAAAGGAAATTCCTTAACATATTTCACAGGAAAGCAGTTTCAGTTTCGTTTTTGAATGCTTTATTGTGAGCCCGTAAAAGTGGCTTAATACCTCTGACCACGTTGTTGACAGCAGTGACCTGGGGGGCAGAAATGCTTCCAGGGGCTATCCCCATGCTGTCCCCATGTCTTTTGAGCACGGTCACTATCGTTTTGGGCACTTTTTAGGCTTTCTACAGACTGCCGGGGGTGCCGCCGCAAAAATGCTCGGGTCTCCCTTAGACTAACATTGGGCTCGTTGCTCGGGTCGAGCACCCGAGTATCACGGTGAGCTCGGCCCGAGCTTCGAGCACCCGAGCATTTTAGTGCTCGCTCAACACTAGTGGTTTGTTATAAGAAGCAGCATAAACCATAGCCAAGTGCAAAACATAAACATGGCATAACAGTAAACAAAAAGGAAAAAGGTACAGTACAGTCCTTACTTCGGCTGAGGTCCGGCCGCTCAGGGTCAGCAATAGCACATGGTCCAGTTTTAGCACAAACACAAGCTCCTCTCTCTCAGGGGCTTGCTTCCACACTCTGACCACACCTGAGTTTCAGGGCTGCCTATTTAAAGCCCAGACTCTCCCCTGATTTGAGGTATGGTGGATAACGACCCGTCCTGCACTTTCGTTATCCACTGCAAACATTCCCTTGTAAAAGTAGTTCTATTAACTCTCTCTGTACCGACTTTGCAGGAAAACACTCATGTTTTCACATCACTGAGTCTAAGAGTTTCAGCGACACATACCTCCCTTCTGACACACTACCAGTGACTTTTGTCACATATTCCCCCCTGTGCCAAAAGCCGGGGGTTTTGGCACCTTCACCCACTAGACAGGGAAGTCTGGACAGGGCATCGGCATTAGTATGCAGTTTCCCGGGCCTTTGTTCTACCAAGAAACTAAAGTCCTGGAGGGCCAGAAACCACCTGGTTACCCGGGCATTTTTCCCTGTCCGTTCCCTCATCCATCTCAGGGAGGCATGGAATGAGACCAGTCTGACTTTGCGGCCTAATAGGTAGTACCTAAGGGTATCAACTGCCAACTTGATGGCCATGCACTCATTTTCCATTATTGCATAATTCTTTTTGCAGCCCGAGAGTTTTCTGTTCAGGTACAGAATGGGATGTTCTTCCCCATTTACCTCCCGGGCGTCCGTCTGGAGCACAAACTCTTTCCGGAAGTCAGGAGCTATCAAGACTAGTGTTGAGCCACCCCCGTAGTGTTCGAGTTCGGTTCGGTTCGTCGAACACCTTCGAACACCGTTAGAACCAATGGCAGGCAAACAAAAACACATAGAAACACATAGAAAACACCTTCAAAGGTGTCCAAAAGCTGACAAACTGCTCAGAAGACATAACTAACACATGGAAAAGTGACAAGTGCATATAGTCATGCGAAAAGAAAAGAGGTGGAGGAGTAAAAGGAGGGGGAGACACAGATATAGGCATGTCATGCCCTTCTAAAATCCAAAAAGTGAGAAGCCGACACGGCCAGTCCGGTCCTGCCCGTGCCACCTCCGTGTCGCCGGGTTTGTGCCAGAGCCGCGGTGGACCCTGACGGCCAGCCCCCCTCTCCCAATACTGGTGCCCATCCGCTGGTGGGTCGAGCGAGCCCCCTGTGGTGGAGGCAGGTCTAAGCTTTTTAATTTAAATTGTCTCTCTAATTTGAATGAATACACTTTAAATCCTTTTACAAGGATCTATTGGAGGGCAAGTCTCATGCCAGCAGCTGCGTAATTCCAGCTCCAGTAGCGTCCACTAAAGCTGCTGCAGTTAAAAAGCTTTTATAAGGATCGAGCTCGACGGTCCACCGCAAGGCGTCCTACCGCCAGTCCCAGCCCCTATGCCTTGGGGTGCCTCCTGATGCTCTTCACTGAGTATGCCGTGGTCCTGAAGCATTTCCTTTGAAAAAATTAAGTGTCCAAACTACAGGTGGTGTAGCTACCTTAACAGCTGGGATAATCCGCTGACTAGCAGACGTTGCTACTAGACACAAAGTATTTCCTGGGCTAGATGCAGTTAAAAATTTGTTATTAGATACTCTCGTTGGATGCTGAGAAAGCATTCCATAGAGTCTCCTGGCACGCCATATATTATTCTCTTAAAAAGCTTGGGGTAGGGGTCTAGGGGACCCTTTTATAGCCAAAATCACGGCCCTGTATCGCAATACGTCACCTAGGCTGAAGATAAATGGAACTGTAGCACCCCGAGGGCTTGGTTGCTACAGAGGTATTGCACCTCACCCAGGGGTGTGATATCTCACTCTCAGGTAAGGATGGAGTGTGGATCAAGACCCTGACACCTGCATGCATTACACCACATTGCCGTGGGGCAGGGCGACCAATATGCCTCTGAGATGGGCACGACAGTCCCTGTCCCTGGCTGGAGTGGGGGGAGGGAACACTGAGGAAGGGGAACCCTGTAGTGCAGGAGCAGGGAGGAAGCAGTTCCTGGGTGCATTGAGACGGAAGTATAAAAGCTGGGCACCATCTTAGTTCAGTGCAGAGAAGTCTGAGCAGAAGTGACAGGGAGCAGGGGCTCTGCATGAGCTCTGCTCCGGAGGCGGGCCTAGTAACAGAGGCCCAGGCCTGGAAGAGGGAGAAGGAAGGAAGAGGAGCGGAGAAGGCTCCAGGAACGAGGAACGAAGGGATCCCAGGGGTGCGGACGGGCGAGTCGCCACCGCACGCCCGAATCCACCTGCGTGGAGGGGTCAGGCCAAAGGGGGAGACCGGTCCCCGAAACTAGTGGAGGCGGGAAACGACCCTCAGCTCCAAACCGGAGGCTGTGACATTTTATGTGGCGCAGCCCCTAGCTACACCCGCTAGGAAGGCACCACATAGAGTCAGGGAAACTGGCGCCAAGTTTACCAAGAGGAGGCCCGAGGCAGCCGGACAGAAGCGTTGGTAAGAAAGGCCAGACAAAGGACACACAAAGGGGGTCCTGTGAAGTGCTCGAAAGTTATCTGGGAGTTGTCTGAGCCCCTCACCTGGTAAGCACAGTGCGACGTGGGCAGCCGTTACCTGCAAAAGTGGTCTGGATAATAAGAACTGTGAGTAAAGGCCCTGGACTGCATCACTGACTCCGTGTCGTTACTGCTGCTGCCCTGCACCATCACCCCCATCTTCCGCATACACTGCCCTGAGGCTATACTCCTCCCGTGGGGAGTTATGCTACGCTCTGCTGCACCCACAACACCAGCCTCAGCAGTCTGCCCTGCAGTGGCGGTTCACTCTGACCGCAATCCACGGGTGGCGTAGTCGGACATTTAAACATCAAAACCACATAAATAGTTCTGCCACTGGTTTGACCGCCCTGAGCCACGGAACCGGGTCGCTGCCACGGAGACTACAACCACCAGCATCCAACAAAACGGGTCCGGCTCCGGGTGTCCCAAGGCCCAGGGGGCGCGTCAGAACATTTTCATCACCTTTCATAATCACCAATGGGACAAGGCAGGGATGTCCTCTGTCCCCTCTCTTATACATCCTAGTGACGAAGCACCTGCTTTCATCAATTCGCCATAACCCCAATATTAGGTGGATTGAGGTGGGAAGCACCAAGTACAAGTGCTCTCTATTTGTTGATGATGTCCTAGTATATATCACTCAATCACATATATCCATCCCTGCTGTTATGGCTGAAATAGATCACTTTGCTACATGGTCAAATTTTAAAATCAATGCAGCGAAGTCTGAGGCCCTCGATGTCTCCCTCCCAAAATCCAAACAGGATTCCATCCAGTCCAACTTTCCCTTTGCCTGGCCCTCACAGGGTATCAAATAATAATAATAATAATAATCTTTATTTTTATATAGCGCGAACATATTCCGCAGTGCTTTACATACATTATCGTCGCTGTCCCCATCGGGGCTCTCAATCTAGATTCCCTATCAGTATGTCTTTGGAGTGTGGGAGGAAACCGGAGAACCCGGAGGAAACCCACGCAAACACGGGGAGAACATACAAACTCCTTGCAGATGTTGTCCTTGGTGGGATTTGAACCCAGGACCCCAGTGCTGCAAGGCTGCAGTGCTAACCACTGCGCCACCGTGCCGCCCTCTATGAATTCCTATTCATAGAGACCTCTCCCGTCTATGTTATCTTAATTTTGGGCCCTTTATTGAACAACTCCATACAGACCACGGTTGGCAAATTAGAACTGTAAGATTCACTACGTGAACCACTGGTGTTTTGTGGAAAAGCACATGTACACTGTGTTCCAAATTATTATGCAAAAAGTGTTTAGGAGTAATAAGGGAAGAATTTGTTTGTTTGTCAGTTAAACTCATTGATGGTGATGTGTGTCAGGGCTCTTTATATCACTGTAAGCAATTGCAGACACCTGTGCTAATTAGTTTGGCAGGTGTGTCCAATGAAAGGCAAGACTACTTAAGAAGGCTGTCCCACATTATTAAGCAGCCTACATTTTCTGCCAAAATGGGAAAGAAAAAGGATGTGTCGGCTGCTGAGAAGCAACAAAATGTGGAGTGTTTAGGTCAAGGCATGACTACAATCAACATTGTGCGATGATCAGGATGAAGTGTCTTGGCAATCAAGAAGTATGTAGCTGATTCACAGTACACACGTGTGCGTGCTGATAAGGGCAAATTGAGGACTCTTTCCTACAGGCAATTACGTCAGGTTAAAAGAGCAGCGGCAAAAAAGCCTTGTCATAGCAGCAGACAAGTTTTTGAAGCTGCTGGTGCCTCCTACGTCCCCCGAACAACAAGATGCAGGGTCCTTCAGAGGTTTGCAGCTGTGCGTACGCCATCCTGTCGACCTCCTCTATCCACTTCACACAAGCAGAAACGGCTCCAGTGGGCCAAACATTACATGAAGACTGATTTCAAAACTGTTTTGTTCACGGATGAGTGCCATGCAACGCTCGATGTTCCAGATAGATGGAGTGGAGGATGGCTGGTTGATGGACACCCCACGCAAACATGGCTACAGCGCCAACAAGGAGGAGGTGGAGTAATGTTTTGGGCTGGAATCATAGGGAGAGAGATTGTCGGCCCCTTTAGGATCCCTGAAGGGGTAAAGATGAACTCCATAATGTATGTAGAGTTTCTCCAACAGCACTTCCTGCCATGGTTCAAGAAGAAGAACCATGTATTCCACAGCAAGATCATTTTTATACATGATAATGCACCGTCTCAGGCTGCACATAACACATCTGCATCTCTGGCTGATATGGGCATAAAAGGGGACAAACTTATGGTGTGACCCCCATGCTCCCCTGACCTCTACCCCATTCAGAACCTATGGAGCATCATCAAAAGGAGTGTCTATGATGGCGGGAGGCAGTTCACATCTAAGCAACAGCTCTGGGAGGGTATTCTGTCCTCATGCAAAACAATTGAAGCAGAAACCATCCAAAACCTGACAAATTCAATGGACGAGAGAGTTCAGAAGCTCCTTTCGAACAAGGGGTCCTATGTGCAAATGTAACATCATCTAGAATAAAGTTTTGAGTTGAAAACTGTTTGATTTTAGTTTCTAATAACCTGCTAATGCTTATAATTTCAAAAATGACCATTTTTTTGGTCTTTATTAAAATGAAAAGGTTGATCGAAGAGTGTGGGGGATCTAAGAGTGTGGCAACCCTGTAGTCAGGATTACTTCGAATTCTGACAATCTGAGGGTCATGTTGCAGGTAGTGCAGCAAGAAGGCACTTATGTGTCTTGCGCATCTCGGAGCCCCAAAATTATTTTCCGGGCTAGATGCAGCTAAAAATTATTATTAATTTTAAATCTGGTGGAGCTTAGTATAGATGGCCTAATAGAATCAGTACTGCACACTGCTACAAAGCCCAAATTATTTTCCAGCCAAGATACAGATAAACATGATTAGTAATTTTAAATCTGGTGGAGCTTAGTATAGATGGCCTATTAGAATCAGTGCTGCACACTGCTACAAAGCCCAAATTATTCTCCAGCCAAGATACATATAAATATGATTAGTAATTTGAAAGCTTAAAACGGTTGGTGAGGTGATTTTAACCAATCATCAAGCTTTTACTCTCCCCAGGATGACACAGGGGTAGAAAAGTCATTTCGGATCCATGATTTGTTCATCTTTATGAACGTGAGTCTGTCTACATTATCAGTGGAGAGCCGCGTGCACTTATCTGTCAGCACACCACCAGCAGCGCTGAACACACGTTCAGACAGAACGCTGGCTGCGGGGCATGACAAGATCTCCAAGGCGTAAGTGGCTAGCTCCGGCCATTTATCCAGATTGGAAGCCCAAAAAGAGCAAGGGTCCTTTGACACAGTCATGGCTTGAATGTTTACTTGGAGATCCCCCTGTACCATCGTCTCTAGGCGTTGACTATGTGTCAGACTTCTTGTCTCCTGTGGCCTTGCAAAGGATGGGCTAAAAAAGTGGTGAAATGATTCCGCAAAATTGATGTTACCAGCAGATACTGTGTTTCTGTTACGGTTTGAGTGCTGAACACTCGACGGTCCCACGGTTGGCAAGTTGGAACTGTGAGATTCACTACGTGCACCAATGGTGTTTTGTGGAAAAGCACATGTAAGATTCTGCAACAGTCTCTGCTGATACTCCTGTTTGCGTGCATCCCTTTCTATGGCAGGAATAATTTCTGCAAATTTACTTTTGTACCGGGGATCTAAAAGTGTGGCAACCCAGTAGTCAGGATTATTTCTAATTCTCACAATTCGAGGGTCATGTTGCAGGTAGTGCAGCAAGAAGGCACTCATGTGTGTTGCGCATCCAGGAGCACCAAGTCCCTGTTGTGTTGGTGGCGAGGTAACAATCATGCTTCCTTCCTCTGTCCTCTCCCCCCAACCTCGCACAAGAGAAATGTGATCAAGGTCTCCCTCATCTGATGAGTCTTCCATCAGTTCGTCCTCCACTTCTTCCTGGGCTCCTGCACCTTCCATACTAGTTTAGCTGCTACCATGCACCCTGGTAAAACCATCACCCCCACCCTCACATGCCTGCAGCCTTGGTGCTGCCGACCTTCTGGTCCTTGCAGATGTTAGCCCTTCCGCATACAACTCCTCCTCCTCTACTTCCTCCACCTCCTCTTGTGCCACCACCTGACTCCGAATTCTGTTTAACATGTGCTCCTGCATGTAAATCACCGGAATAGTCATGCTGATAATGGCATCGTCAGCACTAAACATCTTCGTCGCCATTTCAAAACTGTGCAGAAGGGTGCATAGGTCCCTGATCTGAGACCACTCCTCCAGCGTGATTTGCCCCACCTCTGGATCTCGTTGGCCCAGGCTATACGTCAGAACGTATTGCTCCAGGGCTTGTCGGTGCTGCCACAGTCGCTGCAACATGTGCAGAGTTGAATTCCACCGGGTAGGCACATCGCATTTTAGCCGGTGAAGTGGCTGGCTCAACGACTTCTGTAGAGATGTAAGTCGCTGAGCTACGATTGCGAACGGTGGAAGTGAGCACACAGCGACCGTGCCCTCTGCAGAAGGCCATCTAGTCCGGGATAGTGGGCTAAAAATTGCTGGACAACCACGTTCAACACGTGAGCCATACAAGGCACGTGTGTGACATTGCCCCGGCGAAGGGCCGCACCCAGGTTTGCAGCATTGTCGCACACGGCCTTCCCTGGTTTCAGGTCCAGTGGAGACAACCATTCATGAAATTGGATCTCCAGAGCTGACCACAACTCCTCAGCTGTGTGACTTACATTTCCCAGACATTTCAAAGTAAAAACCGCCTGATGACGTTGAGCCCTACTGCCAGCATAGTAAGGAGGTGTGCAGGATCCCTTCTGTGCAGTTAGAAAGCTTGTGGCATGACCACACAGGCTTTGGGTGCAGGTGGAGGACCGAGAGGAGGTTGAGGAGGCAGAAGCAGTGGTTGAACTTTGAGATAAAGAGGATTGACGCACAACTCGTGGGGACGGCAAGACTTGGACAGCAGCCCCTTGTCCTGCTGTCACCATAGTTACCCAGTGCCCAGTCAGCGACATGTAACGCCCCTGTCCATGCCTACTCGTCCAAGTGTCTGTGGTGAAATGCACCCTGTCACACACAGAGTTTCTCAAAGAAGCGGTGATGTTTTGTGCGACATGCTGGTGGAGCGCAGGCACACCTTTCTTTGAGAAGTAGTGCCGACTGGGCATCTGGTACTGGGGCACTGCGACGGACTTAAGGTCTCGAAAATCCTCTGTGTCCACCAGGCGGAAAGGCAGCATTTCTGTAGCCAAGAGCTTGCAGATGGTGAATTTCAACCTCTTAGCTTTCTCATGGCTAGGAGGAAATGGTCTTTTACTTGTCCACATGTGAGCGACCGAGGGCTGGCTATTGTGCTTAGACGGGGTTGATAAGGGTGTCCCCGGCAAACTGCCGGTCTGTGAGGAAGATGCAGGCGGACATCTTAGGTTGCCTTGATCCAAAGGTGGTGCTATCGATGTCGGACAGCGCTCAACACCAGCAGGTGTAACCACCTCCAAAGAAAATGATGACCTGCCAATCACGCTGGCTGTTGCGGGTAAAGAGGTGGCAGGTCTGCGTCCCAAAAGAGGTGTGACTGCTGTCCCCCCAGTCACAGAGGATGAAGAGGCTGCGGATGCACAAGATATGGCAGACGGTGGTTGGCCCGGCCGGCTAGGCCGCATTGTAGCACAGTGAGCTTCCCACTGCAACTTATGCTTCATGTCCATGTGCCGGTTCATGCATGAAGTACTCAAACTATGTATTTTTTGGCCTCTACTTAGCTTTTGCTGACAAACGTTACAGATAACACGAGTTGGGTCATCTTTATCGATCTGAAAAAATACCCAGGCTATGCAAGTCTTAGCACCTATGCGACCTGAAGAGCCACTACGACTTGTGGTGAGAGGCAGAGTTGTGTTTGAGGATGCAGTTGTTGACGTGCTTCCAGTACTACGTCTCTGTCCAGGAAGGCGCAACCTGACCTCGTCGTCACTAGCATTCTCCTCCACCTCCTCTGCTGACCTCATTTCTTGGCTGACTGTGGGTTGACAGTAAGTGGGATCTCCAACCTCATCATCATCACCCTGTGCGTTATCACACCCGTCGTCCTCAGAGCCAACCTGTTCCTGCCCTGACAAAAAACTAAAGTTGTCGCTCCAATCAGGTATTTGAGTCTCATCATCGTCTTCCTCATTGTCTCCACCAACATGAGTTACAGTTTGGGAATGAGGGTCTTCATTATGTTCAGAACCTTCAGCGTCTGGTCCTGGATCCGACTCATAAAGATTCTGGGCATCAGTGCAGATCATTTCCTCGTCTGGATTCACAGAAGCGAGGGAGCCGACCTCTGATTCCCAGGCTATAGTATGAGTAAACAGCTCTGCAGACTCAACCATCTGTTCTACCTCATACTCAGACGGGCAGCTGGAGATTTGGGAGCTGTGAGGAAGCAAGTGCGATTGGGGTGACACCTTTGAGGACTGGAGTATTTTTGATGTTGAAGTTGATGTGGAGGAGAGCCCACTTAAAGGAGCTCTTGATATCCGTTGAAGCACCTGCTGTTTTTGTGCCTCATCTGGAATTTGTAGCGATTGGCGTGGCCGTAAGAAAGGGATCTTATCACATTGTCCGCTAAAAGAAGTAGACATTTTAGTTTGGCTGGAAGATGGTCTTTCTTGTGCAGATGTTACTGTTGCTTTAACACCTACCCCACGGACACAACCTTTTTTCCCCTTCCCAACACGCCTATTCCCCTTTCCACCAGCAGCAGGCCTTTTTCCACTCATTTTGGTGGTTAACTAATTCACAAATCTGGAGTTGTTTGCACAAAAAAACAATGGATGTGAACCGAGCAGAGCTGAGAGGCCAAACTGTGGTATTAGGCCAAAACTATTGGCTGGGTTAGATGCAGAAAAAAAATATATTCAATTTGCAACCTGATGGAGGTCAGTATAGATGGACTAATAGACCAAGTCCCACACACTGCTAGAAGCCCAAATATTTTTTCAGGGCTAGATGCAGAAAAAAAATTATATTGAATTTGCAACCTGATGGAGGTCAGTATAGATGGACTAATAGACCAAGTCCCACACACTGCTAGAAGCCCAAATATTTTTTCAGAGCTAAATGCAGAAAAAAAATATTTTTAGTTTGCAACCTGATGGAGGTCAGTATAGATGGACTAATAGACCAAGTCCCACACACTGCTAGAAGCCCACATATTTTTTCAGAGCTAGTTGCAGAAAAAAATTATATTCAATTTGCAACCTGATGGAGGTCAGTATAGATGGACAAATAGACCAAGTCCCACACACTGCTAGAAGCCCAAATATTTTTTCAGGGCTAGATGCAGAAAAAAAATTATATTGAATTTGCAACCTGATGGAGGTCAGTATAGATGGACTAATAGACCAAGTCCCACACACTGCTAGAAGCCCAAATATTTTTTCAGAGCTAAATGCAGAAAAAAAATATTTTTAGTTTGCAACCTGATGGAGGTCAGTATAGATGGACTAATAGACCAAGTCCCACACACTGCTAGAAGCCCACATATTTTTTCAGAGCTAGATGCAGAAAAAAATTATATTCAATTTGCAACCTGATGGAGGTCAGTATAGATGGACTAATAGAACAAGTCCCACACACTCCTAGAAGCCCAAATATTTTTTCAGAGCTAGATGAAGAAAAAAAATATTTTTAATTTGCAACCTGATGGAGGTCAGTATAGATGGACTAATAGAACAAGTCCCACACACTGCTAGAAGCCCAAATATTTTTTCAGAGCTAGATGAAGAAAAAAATTATTTTTAATTTGCAACCTGATGGAGGTCATTATAGATGGACTAATAGACCAAGTCCCACACACTGCTAGAAGCCCAAATATTTTTTCAGAGCTAGATGCTGAAAATATTTATATTCAATTTGCAACCTGATGGAGGTCAGTATAGATGGACTAATAGAACAAGTCCCACACACTGCTAGAAGCCCAAATATTTTTTCTGAGCTAGATGCAGATAAAAATTATTTTGAATTTGCAACCTGATGGAGGTCAGTATAGATGGACTAATAGAACAAGTCCCACACACTGTTAGAAGCCCAAATATTTTTTCAGAGCTAGATGCAGAAAAAAATTATATTCAATTTGCAACCTTATGGAGGTCAGTATAGATGGACTAATAGAATGATGCCATGCCCAAAATGTTTTACTTCACTAGGTGCAGTAAATAAATTGGTATTCTATACACAGGTGGTGTAGCTTGCAACACATATAGGCTACTCCACTGACTAACACACTCTGCAATAGGTCAAAAAGGATTAGCTTTGCTAGATTTAGCCAAATGCTGTGAAAAAAACTTGCACAGCTCTGGCACAGACCTGTCTGGCAAAAACTGATAGGAACTGATGTAACTTAGTCCTGAAAAGGACTGCAATTACAATTAGTCTTTACTCCCAACCTATCTATTTAAGAGCACAGACCTGCCTGATAAAAGTCGTAGGAAATGCTGTAACCTAGTCATTAAAAGGACTGCAATCACAACTATTCCCTACTCCCAAGCTATCTGTAGATTTGTGCGAAAATTGGCTTTAAATTAACAAGGTATAGCGCACACAGCAACAGCGGTGCCATCTAACACGCAGCTGCAGCAGTGAGAAAATGGTGGCGACGGGGAAAATGGCTGGGTCTTATAGGGCAAGGACATGTGACATACACTGCCAATGACACATGCCCTTGCTTGTGTGAAAAAAAGCACTTCGCTCCGTGTGTGCTCTGCTGATAGTCTGACAGATTGCACCTCCCCACTGTAAATGTGGGAAAGAGAAAAAAAAAGGAAATCTTCATTATTCCTGCAGAGATCCATCCCCTGCCCCTCTCCCCGCCCCGCTGAACACTCAAACTGCGTATTAACATTAATTTTCATCATTACTGAGAAAAAATCCAGTTATGATTTTGGTGCACGAACAGTTATCGAACATAACCTCGAACAGCCAAATTTTTTTCAAATTGTTCATGTTCGCCGAACGGCTCGAACACCGCCCAAAACAGCTCGAATTTGAGATTGGCGAACAGTTCGAGTCGAACAACGCTCATCTCTAATCAAGACTGGCTGGTTACAGAGGGTGCGTTTCAGCTCCTGGAACGCTATCTCTGCCTCAGAAGACCACTTAGACATCGCCGTCTTCGTACCTCTAAGGTCCGTTAGGAGTGACACAATGGTGCCAAAATTCAGGATAAACCGCCGATAATATCCCACGATACCAAGAAAGGCCCCTACCTGTTTCTTGGAGGCCGGTTGAGGGCAATTCTAGATTGCCTCCATCTTGTTCATTTGCAGTTTTATTTCACCCTTTCCAACCACGTAGCCCAAGAATTTTGCCTCCTCCTTTCCCATGGTGCATTTTCTTGGGTTTAAGGTAAACCCGGCATTTCTCAATGCATCCAGTACTGCCTGGACCTTCTGCAGGTGGGTTCCCCAATATGGGCTGAAAATCATGATGTCGTCCAAGTAAGTGTCAGCTTATTTTTTATGTGAGCCCAGAATCCGGTCCATGGCCCTCTGGAAGGTAGCTGGGGCTCCCTGTAGTCCGAACAGCATCCTTGTGTATTGAAAACACCCGTCAGGTGTAGAGAAGGCTGTTTTCTCCTTGGCCCCTGGGGCCAGGCGGATCTGCTAGTACCCTTTTGTTAGGTCCAGGGTCGTGATGTACCTGGAAGGCCCCAGCCTTTCAATGAGCTCATCGACCCGGCACATCAGATAGGCGTCGAACTTTGACACATCGTTTAGCTTTCTTTAATCGTTACAGAACCTCCATTCTCCTTCTGGCTTAGGCACAAGAACAGTCGGGCTGGATCAGCCACTCTTAGATTCCTCGATAACGCCCAGGCTCAACATTCTCTTCACCTCATTGGAGATCACCTCACGGTGGGCTTCAGGAATTCGATACAGCCTTTGGTTCACCCGTACATGCGGTTCCATCAGGATCTCATGCTCCACAACTTGCGTACATCCGGGCAATTCTGAGAACAAGTCTCTGTTTCTCTGCAAGAGTTCTCGGCACTGTTGTTTTTGGGCCGGTAACAGTATCTCTGCAACTGTAACGTCCTCGACCCTGGCTTCAGGATTTGCCCCTAGAGATGGGGCTTCCACCAGTTCCCTGTCTCGCCGCGGTTTCAGTAAGTTGTTGTGGTAGATCTGGTACGGCTTCCTTCTACCCGGCTGGTGGACTTTGTAGTTGACTTTACTCAGCTTCTCAACTACTTTGTATGGTCCTTGCCACTTAGCCAGGAACTTACTCTCGACCGTGGGTACCAACACCCAGTCTCCAGGGCTGAATTGTCTCAGCCCTGCGACCCAATTGTAGACCCTCGCCTGGGCTTCTTGTGCTTGTAAAAGGCTCTCCTTCACGATTGGCATTACCCTTTCGATCTGGTCCTGCATTTGGGCGACAAGCTCAATGACACTCCGATGGGGTGTAACCTCTGCTTCCCATGTCTCCTTGGCTATGTCCAAAAGTCCCCGAGGGTGTTGTCTGTATAGTAGTTCAAACGGCGAGAACCATGTAGAGCTCTGGGGAACTTCCCTAACAGAGAGCAGCAGGTACGGCAGCAGACAATCCCAGTCTCGCCCATCCTTCTCCACAACTTTCTTTAACATCAACTTTAAGGTCTTGTTGAAACGTTCTACCAGTCCGTCCGTCTGTGGGTGGTACACAGATGTTCGGAGCTGTGTAATTTGGAGTGCCTTACACAATTCTCTCATCACTTTTGACATAAATGGAGTTCCCTGGTCCGTCAGGATCTTCTTTGACAAACCAGTCCTGGAGAAAATATGTACCAGCTCACTGATGATACTTTTACCAGAGGAATTTCTTAATCGCAAAGCTTCCTGATAATGCGTAGCATAGTCCAATACAACCAGAATGTATTTGTGGCCCCGGGCGGACTTCACCAGGGGCCCGACGCGGTCCATGGTGATCTGGTCAAATGGGACCTCTATTATAGGTAATAGCACTAGGGTGCTCCGGAAATGGGACACGGGAGCCGTCAGCTGACAGGTGGGACATGTCTGGCAGTAGTTCACAGTCTCCCGGTGACATCCAGGCCAGTAGAACGTCTGTAGGACCCGCTCCTGAGTCTTATCTACCCCTAGATGCCCACCCAAGATGTGAGAATGGGCCAGGCCTAACACTCTATGCCTATAGGGTCCCGGCACTACCAACTGCTCTATTAATTCACCTTTTGGGTTAGTGACCCCATAAAGAAGCTCCCCATTAAGTGCAAAATATGGGAACCTGGTGTCAGCCCCCAGCGACTGAGCAACCCCATTAATCACAGGCACATTATCAAATGCATACTTCAAAGTGAGATCTTGCATCTGCGCAGTAACAAAGTTCCCCCCAGACACGCCCAAGTCTGGGACCTCGTCTTCTGGGATCACCACCTCGTCTTCATCCCCCTAAGGACACACAGGGGTAAGTCATCTGCATCTGACTGCGGCGGTGATGCAGCATGGTGTGACCGGCTCCCGGTTGAGACACTTGGCACCCCCGCTTTCCACCACAAGTCTCAGAACAGACTGAAGTCCTTCCCTATTATCGCCGGGTGGAGCAGATCCCTAACCACCCCCACTTCATGGGACTCAGCTAAACAGTCAGTGTGTATTGTCACTGTGGCAATAGGGTAATCCTTTGCGTCCCCGTGTATGCACCACACACCCACATTTTTCCCTGGGATCAACTGGTGTGGGAGCGTGGGTCTTATGAGAGTAACCAAGCTCTCTAAGTCCAGGAGTCCTGCCACCAGTATCTCATTAACAGTCACCGGACATTACTTAGGCCCCTCACGGGCTGATAGTCCACCCTGCAGGCGGGGTAGGCATAGTAGAAGCAGCGACGTCCAAGGCTACAGTCCATCTGTTCAGAGGTCAAAGGGCAGCATGCAGCTACATGGCCTGTGCCGTGACACCGCCAACACATAATCTCTCCAAAGGAGACCTTGGGCACCACCTCCCCCACCCCTTTGGACCTTGGATGCGCCACCCCATTTTGGGCCTCTGCCCCCGACTGGCACCCCCAATATGGAGTGGGCTGTTTTCCCACGGAACCCTCGACCTTCTGATACCTCTCAACCAGTCTGACCATTTGATCAGCATTCCGAGGATAACTCTGCACCAACCTCGGTAAGGAGTTCACAAAACGATCCATTACTACTCGCTCTATGATCTGCGCCAGGGTAGAAGATTCTGATTGCAGCCATTTTTGCACCAGGTGCAACAGGTCAAACATTTGGGAGCACGGTGGTTTCTCGTGGTGATACGCCCAGCGGTGGACGCGCTGAGACCTGACAGTCATTGTTACTCCCAAACGTGCCAAAATTTCAGTCTTTAATTTGGCATACTCCTTGGCGTCTTGTAAGGCCAAGTCATAATGCACCTTCTGGGGTTCCCCTGTCAGGTATGGTGCCAACACCTCTGCCCATTGCTTTGGCGGTAACCTCTCCCTCTCAGCTATCCTCTCGAATACAGTCAGAAAAGCTTCCACATCATCACCCGGAGTTATTTTCTGCAGCGCACCCCTTACTGTCTTTCGGACCGCAAAGTCGTCCACTGAACTTATCGCTGGAGCTGTTACAGAGCCATGGGTCGCCTCTGTGAGCAAATCCATCTGCTAATGCTGTTGTCAGCACTGGTCCTGTTTGGCCTGCTGCTGGAGCTGCTGCATAAGCAATTTGGTGGTCTCCTGTTGCGCCATTTGCTGCTGCTGTAACATCTGCTGGTGTTGCGCTTGTTGCTGCTGGTGCTGTGCTTGTTGTGCCTGCTGCGCCTGCAACAAATGCTTAAGGAGGTCCTCCATTTTGTCCGGCATAACTTGCTGACACACAGCCGACTTTACCAGGGACATGCAGGTCTTCCTATCCCCACAGGCACTGTCCACACCTTCCTGAATACAGACACTGCCCATACCATCCAGGATACACCCCACACCGCTCTCTGCTTTCAAGCACGCATCGTGCAGCAAAGATTAGTAACCAGGGACGCTACCGGCCGGAGCACCCCTGGCACTGCTAGGCTGATTTCCTCCTTCCGTGACGCAAGCATTCACCAAAGAAGCACGTGGACGTCTCGCTGCCAGCGCGCATACCTACCTCCCCACGGCCAGCATCGGTTTGTACCAGCGCCATTAGGACGCTGGCATGGAACTGGAAAAAGGAGGTAAGCCTCAAAGCAGCATCTGCATCTACCCACCTACCGATGCACCACTAAATTCAAGTAAGCATCATTTCCATAGTGCAATACCAGCTGGATTTCCAGCTTACCGTACACTCTCTTCAACATTATCTTGAATAAGGGAGATTTGAATGACTTGATCTTTGAATATGGAATGCTACCTATTTCACAAAGAACCACCAGATTTACCAGGATATTCTATTTCATTTGCCAGCTAAACATCAGTTTGCCATAATGGACTGTGGACTGTTTTTATAACTATAAGGACTGTTGAGTGATTTTTACCATTGGAATTTTTATCGGTATTTTTATTGTCATTTTTATTCTATTATCTACGTAGTTATTTATTCCTTGGTATCTCCCCTGCCTGTCAGCACCCACACTTTCCTATTTGTGTTACTAAAATATTATTGGATCCACTATAGATATCTTCATCATATGTTGGTGGATTAATTTCAAACACATCCACTCCCTCCTTTTTCTTCCCTACCCTTTTTTCCCCTGGCATCAATCTACCCATCCTAGTGCGATAGATTTATTTATTTGAATTTAATTAGCCGCTTTTGCAGATTCTCACACAAGATCTTCTTGTCTATCTGTAGCTCCCCCCCCCACCCCCAACCCCATTTTTGTGGACCTCATCTGTGGGGCGCTTGTGGAACAGATATCTTTTTTAATAAAAGAAGTTGCACTTGGATTTCATCTGAATGTCTGCATCTCATGCAGATATCTCCAGACCTACTGTGCATGAACTGTCCATAAAGTTTATGTACATAATGGTACAGTTTGACATTATGACACTAGGGGACAGTATGCCTCAGGAGAAGTGTTATCTATAAACTACAACCTAACATTACAAGGAAAGCAATTTGTTTAGCTGCCCTACTGCTTTATGTATATGTGAACCACACAAGGAAAGGAGATTATTGAATCAGTTAATGAATGCCATTTAGCCTGAAATTCTTACAAGAGTGACTAAGTGCTTTATGCTAGAAATCTGCTGCAAATATTTATAATTTAAGAAGCATAGAAATAGTATTTATTTTGTGAATACATGGTATTATAAATAATGTAATATATATGTGTGTGTGTGTATATATATATATTGTGAGGCAGTGACCGAGATCGTATATATCCCCCAGAATGTGTACAGAGACCTATTAAATCCATTGGAGTGCATTGCAGTCACAGACACAGCTGTGGCTGCAATGCAGGATTGAGGGTGAGCAATGACCTGGTCAGGCTACCTGGCTAAGGCAGATTAAGTAAAACCCGGCAGGGCCTTCATTTCTTGGAGGAGGTTACAGGAGGCAGTGGGGCGGCCTCCTCCCTCCAACCCGGGTTTTCCAGTGGCTCTTGCCACAGGTCCTATAAAAACTCTGCACTAAGGATTAGTGTTGTTCAGTGTTGGGACCTGCTAGGAGCATAGCAGGAGAACTCGGCAGGACTGTGTATAGCTGAACCCACGCCTGGGAAGGCTCTGCACCCGCCAGGGTCTGAGCGTCCTAGCGCGGCCGTTGCCCCCGGCTACCATTGTTTATGGACTCATGTTAACCCGGCTGCGAACCGGAGGACTTTCTGTTTACCCGTGAGTTGCTGAATAAAAGCTGTTTATAGTGGACTTGCTTGGGTCACTGCCTCAGTTACTGCACGGTGTGAACACCGCCGCCTTAATATATATATATATGTGTATATATATATATATGTATATATATACAGTACATACAGTGGGGAATATTTCATACACTACTGATTTTGCAGTTTTCCCACCTATAAAGAATAGAGACGTCTCTAATTTTTTATCACAGAAACATTTCAACTGTGAGAGACAGAATCTAAAAATAAAAAACAGAGAATCACATTGTATGATTTTTACAAAATTAAATTGCATTTTATTGCATGGAATAAGTATTTGATCATCTACCAACCAGCAAGAATTCTGGCTCTCACAGACCTGTTAGTTTTTCTTTAAGCAGCCCTCCTACTCTGCACTCATTACCTGTATCAATTGCACCTGTTTAAACTCGTTACCTGTATAAAAGACACCTGTCCCCACACTCAATCAATCACACTCCAACCTCTCCACCATGGCCAAATACTTATTTTCCCTACTGTATATAAACTAAAATGTCTATAACTAAAGAACAGTAATTGGAATGCTCAACTACTGGAATACATTGCCGCAATGCAATTTAAAATTTTATAAGGATAGTAGAGCTACAGTATAGCTTTTTTTGTGTGTTTTTGGATGCTTATATATACATACTTCTTGTCTATGGCTGAAATATACACACGGGGACAAAATTGTTGGTACCCCTCGTTTAATGAAAGAAAAACCCACAATGGTCACAGAAATGACTTGAATCTGACAAAAGTAATAATAAATTAAAAATCTATGAAAATGAACAAATGAAAGTCAGACAATGCTTTTCAACCCTGCTTCCACAGAATTTAAAAAAAAATTAAACTCTTGAAATAGGCCTGGACAGAAATGATGGTACCCCTGAAAATAATGTGACAAAAGGGGCATGTTTAATCAAGTTGTGTCTGTGAGAGTGTGAACTGTGATAGCAGCAGGAGAGCATTAGCACCCTGTGAGTTTTGCCTGGCTGAGCTCAGAGCAGGGGCAGAGCAGGAGACCCTGTGTGCTCTGAGGGGTGTTTGCTGTGTGAGAGGCTGGACAAGGCATCTGAGGAGAACTGCAAGGACTGAACTGCAATAAGACTCTCTCTTTACAAGGTTTCTTACAAGGTTTCCTGTGGGGGTTGATAACCCCAGGCCCTGGTGAAGCTGTGTCCCTGATTAAGAACAATTGCTGAGCTGGGGAAAGCTGTGTGGCTCTTTGGAGTTTTGTGGAAGTCCATGCTGAGTGACTAGAGACTTTGTGCTGAAGGAGCCAAGTGTCGAGTGAGAAGGGAAAGAGACTGAGGATATCATCTCTGTGACTGAGCGCATGGTCGGTGGTCCGGAAAACAGTGAGTGACTGCGAGAGGAGAGACGGGGTCTCTTTCACATTGAGAGGATACTGACAAGCCTTGTGAAGAGCTCTTCCCATACCTTAACCTGAGGCGTGTGGGCTCGGCATCGTCCTACAAGACAAGGAAACTTTGGCGCCAAACAAAAGCAACGTTCACAAACACAGCAAAGTTTTCTTGGGACTAGCTGCAGCCACCCGCGATTCACAGGCCTGTGATAGACCACATCTGAGGTTAACGGTACCGTAACTTTAACCTTCGTCAGGCTGCATAATTTTACAACGTTAACAGGCTGCAGAGGTACAATTGTACCTTCATATATACTTCCACTGTGGGAAGACTTTCTCCTTTACTTGGTTTCAGAAACTAAAGTTCATTCAGCTACAAATGTTATGCTGATATCTATTGGCCAGTGTTGTTACTGCTCACTTATGTTGCTGTCAACTAAGTTGATTCAACCTGGGAGTGGCTTCTACTTCTCTTCCTGCCTCCCTCCTCTCAGTAGCCATTTTGCTGTTCATCTCATTGCTGTGAGCACACACATTTCTAGGCTTGTGAAGTCTTCAATTTCTTGGATACGAAGGTAGGAAAGTCTCACAGCATCTAACAGCCAGTTATACCTTCATTCGCCTTATGTGGGGACAGAACAGTCAGAAATTATCTTTGAGCCTGGACTTGGCTTACATATATTTTGTATGAAACTTATCACTTTAGGTATGATTTTTATACGAAAAATGGATAATAATTAGTATCTACATATTGTTTTATGATGTTTTACTTATATTCAGCACAAAATAAAGATGGTGGCTCTGTTACAATTTTCCTATTGGTCGAAATAACAGTCGAAGATGGAATGAAAATTCTGAAACCGTATACGGTTTACATAATATTTAAATGACATTTATAAATAATTATCACTAGAAATAATTTACTTTTTTATCTGCACTTTAGAATCGAGTTTCATTTTACTTGCCACGTGTTACTGAACTAAATTACGAAGCCAAAATTCATCTACCAAGTCATCATGAGTGATAGTGATGCTGGATCTAGTTTCCGCCATAATCCAAGAAAACGTGTTTGCAGGTTAGTATCATTTTGTGAAAAGCCAATAATGTAGTATTGTGTAGTATTTCGGAAAATTATTTATTTTTCATTTTTTCATATTTACAGATTTACGTCTGACGAAATAATGCGAATGCTAGAAGAATCTGATTCTGAGCATGAGGAAGAACCATATGTTGCATCTGATGATGAAAACTATGTACCACAAGTGGATGTTACTGAAGAAGATTCAGACATTGAACAAGAAATGGTCATAGGGCAGGAAAAAGAATACGACTCAGACGAAAGTGTTGAGGATGAGTCTGTGCCTCAAAGTGCAGGCGATATTTGGACTGCTAAGGATAAAACTCAATGGTGTAGTGATCCACTGCCAAATGCACAAACAAAATCTCTTAATGTCCTACGACAGAGGTGGCCCTGCAGCAATCAGCAACCTGTATACAGCAAAAGAGCTATTCAAGTCAATCATGACTCCCGAGATGTGTGACATCATATTACGAGAAACAAATCGAAAGGCCAAGAGAGTTTGTGATGCTTACAACAACGAACTGGTACAACGTTTTCCTGATTCTTCTGAACGGCCACCACAAAAAACATTCAAGCAATTTACTGAAACTGAACTCCATGCATTTTTGGGCATACTGATTGCTGCTTGTGTGCACAGAGACAACAAAGAGAATCTGGAGGAAATGTGGAATGTTGCTGCTCTGCCTCTTATACGTGCAGCCATGTCTCGTGACCGCTTCAAGATGATACTCAGATTTATCAGATTTGACAACGAAAATACACGTGCAGAACGTGCAGAACGTGTGCAAACAGATAAAGCTGCACCAATATGGGACATCTGGACAATGCTGAACAGAAATCTGGAGAGAGCCTACAAGCCATATAATTGTATCACCGTCGACGAGCAATTATTTCCATTTAGAGGCCATACTAAATTTACCCAGTATATACCTTCAAAACCAGCTAAATATGGCATAAAGATTTTCTGGGCTTGTGATTCGTCAAACGCCTACCCATTACAAGGTCAGCTCTACACTGGAAAACCAACTAATGGTCCTCGACAAGTAAACATTGGTGAATGAACAGTATTGGACCTAGTGAGCTCATATAAAGGCTCTGGAAGAAATGTCACCACCGATAACTTCTTTACAACCATGGAACTAGCTAAGGTATTGAACTCCTGGAACATGACACTAGTTGGTACAGTGAGAAAAAACAAAAGGTTCCTACCTAGCAACATGCAGCCTGCCAAAGAAAGGCCTGTAAACCCGACAAATTTTGCCTACAATCATGATGCAACAGTCTGTTCATATGTACCAAAGAAGAACAAATCAATCGTGCTTCTATCATCTATGCACATGACGGGAGAAGTTGAAGAGACACTAGCAGCCAAGCCAGAGATAATAAAATACTACAACAAAACAAAAGGCGGAGTTGATGTTATGGATAAAATGTTGGGAGAGTACACTGTGAAACGACGAACATTATGTTGGCCTCTGGCATTTTTCTACAATATGATTGACGTCACTGGGTTAGCATCCTACATCATCTACAGAGAACACAATCCAAGCTTCAGGACAAAGGATCAATGAAGAAAGTTCCTGAAAGATCTCGCAAATCAGCTGTGTATGCCTGCAATTGACGATCGTAGTACAAACCGAATGATGATGAGAAACCATTTTCTTCGAGGCGCAGTAGAAATGGTCCTTGGACGATGCATTCTGGTAGCATCGCAAGCAGCAGCTGGCCCTCAAATACCTCATGGTAGTCGTGGACCCTCCCCTGCTGTTGGTAGTTGCTATGTCTGCCGAGACCTGAGGCGAAAACAACGTAAGACTAGAAAGTCTTGTGTGGTTTGTGTGAAACCCATTTGCGATGAACACTCGGTAGCAAAGACAACATGCATTACTTGCGAAGAAAATCAATAAAAAAAGTTTCTTACATTTTCTTTTATAATGTAAATGAACAGTTTTTTTTACTTGTTTATAATAATAAAATAGCATTAGCATTAAAAAAAATATTATTCTTTTTTCCTTGCATTATCTTCATTCAAAATATATGAGGGTACATTTGTACCTATGCAGCTTGTTATGGATGCAAAAATATCTCGACCCCTTATCTCGGAAGGGGGTGGAGATATTTTATTGAAATTTTGCCAATATATTCTGGACCAAAACTGCAGAGATGTTACGAAATTTCAGCCCTCTACGGCTTTTTGAAAAAAAGTTGTTGCAATTTTAAAACGGAATAGTTACAATTGTATCTACTCAGCCGGACGAAAGTTAAGATACCCGGGTATCCCTATACTAGGGGAATAAGAGCAATTGGTATAGTTTCATGCATTGTTATTGTTAATAGTGGTAGGATTGTACTCAGTGTGCCATCTCAGGGGTCCCTATATAACACCCTCACTATATTGACACGGTGTTTAGGTAAAATTGTTCCAGATATTTAGAATAATTCACATAAACTGGAAACCTTGAGATTGGCGCATTGATTTCAGCTTTTGCTGATTGTAGGTAGTTAGTAGAGACAGTGTCCCAGGTAGAACCTGAGACTGATTCATGCAATACTGAATTTTAGTCTAATCCCTGTTTTAGTAAAGAAAGTGTTGTTTATTTCTGTCTCTGTCTCAGTTTGTGACTCACTGGATCTCTCTCGAACCTCCGGTCATTACAGTGTCCACTAATTAGCTTCACAGGTGTCTACAATCTTGTAATCAGTCACTGGGCCTGTATATAGGGCTACAGATACTCACTGTGCTGTTTGGTGACATGGGGTATACCACACTCAACATAGACAAGAGGAAGCAAAGGAAAGAGTTGTCTCAGGAGATTAGAAAGAAAATTATAGACAAGCATGTTAAAGATAAAGGTTATAAGACCATCTCCAAGCAGCTTGATGTTCCTGTGACTACAGTTGCACATATTATTCAGAAATTTAAGATCCATGGGACTGTAGCCAACTTCCCTGGACGTGGTCACAGGAGGAACATTGATGACAAATCAAAGAGATGGATAATACAAATGGTAACAAAAGAGCCCAGGAAAACTTCTAAAGAGATTAAAGTTGAACTTCAAGCTCAAGGAACATCAGTGTCAGATCGCACCATCCGTCATTGTTTAATCCAAAGTGGACTTCATAGGAGACGACCAAGGAGAACGCCATTGTTGAAAAAAAATCATAAAAAAGCCAGACTGGAATTTGCTAAACTACATGTTGACAAGCCACAAAGCTTCTGGGAGAATGTCCTATGGACAGATGAGACAAAAATGGAAGTTTTTGGCAAGGCACATCAGCTCTATCTTCACAGACGGAAAAATTAAGCATATCCAAAAAAGAATACTGTCCCTACTGTGAAACATGGAGGAGGCTCTGTTATGTTCTGGGGCTGCTTTGCTGCATCTTGCACATTGTGCCTTGAATCTGTGCAGGGTACAATGAACTCTCAAGACTATGAAGGGATTCTAGAAATGTGCTGCCCAGTGTCAGAAAGCATGGTCTCAGTCAGAGGTCATGGGTTTTGCAACAGGATAATGACCCAAAACACACTGCTAAAAACACTCAAGAATGGCAAAAACATTGGACTTTTCTGAAGTGGCTTTCTATGAGCCCTGCCCTAAATCCTACTGAGCATCTTTGGAAAGAGCTGAAACATGCCGTCTTAAAAAGGCAACCTTCAAACACGAGACAGCTGGAGCAGTTTGCTCATGAGGAGTGGGCCAAAATACCTGTCGAGAGGTGCAGAAGTCTCATTGACAGTTACAGGAATCGTTTGATTGCAGTGATTGCCTCAAAATGTTGGTCAACAAAATATTAAGTTAAAACTACCATCATTTCTGTCCAGGCCTATTTCATGAGTTTATTTTTTTTTAAATTCCGTGGAAGCAGGGGTGAAAAGCAATGTCTGACTTTCATTTGTTCATTTTCAAAGATTTTTAATTTATTATTACTTTTGTCAGATTCAAGTTATTTCTGTGACCATTGTGGGTTTTTCTTTCATTTAACGAGAGGTACCAACAATTTTGACCACGTGTGTATATACTGTAAATAGGTGACATGCGCATTAGTGCAGGACAAATGGTATGATGATTATAAGCAAAACATTTGGCTGATATCCTGAGTATAAAATGTCCGACACTTGTGCATGACTTTGTCTCCTACTGGCAGGGGTGGGATTCCAATTTTTTTTTCTACATGTTCTCTGCTGCAAAAGGGTTTCACAACATTAAAAATATATTTCTGTTTTAACAAACAAATGCAATATTTATATTGTAAATGCACTATGTATTATCAAATCTAAAAAAAATATTTGTATGTAACACTAATTTGCTTACAAATTTTAAAGACCATTAGTGGCAGAACCAAGCTCAATATATAAATACAGCACCAGAACCAAGATCAGTACATAAACACAGCACATGAACCAAGCTCAGTAGATAACTGCAGCACAAAATGCAAGCTCATCATCAATATTCCAGATCTATACTACTTAATATAGAGGTAAATTGTAAGTTCTCTCCTATATAAAACCCCTGTTACAAAAAAGGTTGTGTAAGAAAACAAGAATGCAATAATTTGGAAATCTCTTATAGCCATGTTTTATTTAGAACAGAATATAGAAGATATAGCATAAATGGAAAGTTAGACAGTTTCCATTTCTCACACAGACACACAGTGCAAATATTGAGTCAACTTTTCCCCTTTTTATCGGATTTCAGGTGTTATTTTCATATTGCCCACTCCTCTTACATGTCGCAGGTCAGTTTGAACAAGCATCACATGCTTAAAACAAAGTTGTTTATTCACAATTTTGGAAAGGTGCCAACAATTTTGTCTTGCCCATTAGAGATGAGCGTTGTTCTACTCGAACTGTTCGCCAATCTCAAATTCGAGCTGTTTTGGGCGGTGTTCGAGACGTTCGGCGAACACGAACAATTTGAGAAAAATTCGGCTGTTCGAGGTTATGTTCGATAACTGTTCGTGCACCAAAATCATAACTGGATTTTTTCTCAGTAATGATGAAAATTAATGTTAATACGCAGTTTGAGTGTACAGCGGGGCGGGGGGAGGGGCAGGGGATGGATCTCTGCAGGAACAATGAAGATCTCCATTTTTTTTTCTCTTTCCCGCATTTACAGTGGGGAGGTGCAATCTGTCAGCCTATCAGCAGCGCACACACGGAGCGAAGTGCTTTTTTTCACACAAGCAAGGGCATGTGTCATTGGCAGTGTATGTCACATGTCCTTGCCCTATAAGACCAAGCCATTTTCCCCGTCGCCACCATTTTCTCACTGCTGCAGCTGCGTGTTAGACGGCACCGCTGTTGCTGTGTGCGCTATACCTTGTTAATTTCAAGCCAATTTTCGCACAAATATACAGATAGCTTGGGAGTAGGGAATAGTTGTGATTGCAGTCCTTTTAAAGACTAGGTTACAGCATTTCCTACGACTTTTATCAGGCAGGTCTGTGCTCTTAAATAGATAGGTTGTGGGAGTAAAGACTAATTGTAATTGGAGTCCTTTTCAGGACTAGGTTACATCAGTTCCTATCAGTTTTTGCCAGGCAGGTCTGTGCCAGTGCTGTGCAAGTTTTTTTCACAGCATTTGGCTGAATCTAGCAAAGCTAATCCTTTTTGGCCTATTGCAGAGTGTGTTAGTCAGTGGAGTAGCCTATCTGTGTTGCAAGATATACCACCTGTGTATAGAATACCAATTTTTTTACTGCACCTAGTGAAGTAAAATCTTTTGGGCATAGCATCATTCTATTAGTCCATCTATACTGACCTCCATCAGGTTGCAAACTGAATATATTTTTTTCTGCATCTACCTCTGAAAAAATATTGGGCTTCTAGCTGTGTGTGGGTCTTGTTCTATTAATCCATCTATACAGACCTCCATCAGGTTGCAAACTGAATATAATTTTTTTCTGCATCTAGCTCTGAAAAAATATTTGGCCTTCTAGTAGTGTGTGGGACTTTCTCTGTTAGTCCATCTATACTGACCTCCATCAGGTTGCAAACTGAATATATTTTTTTCTGCATCTACCTCTGAAAAAATATTGGGCTTCTAGCTGTGTGTGGGTCTTGTTCTATTAATCCATCTATACTGACCTCCATCAGGTTGCAAACTGAATATAATTTTTTTCTGCATCTAGCTCTGAAAAAATATTTGGCCTTCTAGTAGTGTGTCGGACTTTCTCTATTAGTCCATCTATACTGACCTCCATCAGGTTGCAAATTAAAAATAATTTTTATCTGCATCTACAGTACCTCTGAAAAAATATTTGGTCTTCTAGCTGTGTGTGGGACTTGTTGTATTAGTCCATCTATACTGACCTCCATCAGGTTGCAAACTGAATATAATTTTTTTCTGCATCTAGCTCTGAAAAAATATTTGGCCTTCTAGTAGTGTGGGGGACTTTCTCTGTTAGTCCATCTATACTGACCTCCATCAGGTTGCAAATTAAAAATAATTTTTATCTGCATCTACAGTACCTCTGAAAAAATATTTGGGCTTCTAGCTGTGTGTGGGACTTGTTGTATTAGTCCATCTATACTGACCTCCATCAGGTTGCAAACTGAATATATTTTTTTCTGCATCTACCTCTGAAAAAATATTGGGCTTCTAGTTGTGTGTGGGACTTGTTGTATTAGTCCATCTATACTGACCTCCATCAGGTTGCAAACTGAATATATTTTTTTCTGCATCTACCTCTGAAAAAATATTGGGCTTCTAGCTGTGTGTGGGTCTTGTTCTATTAATCCATCTATACAGACCTCCATCAGGTTGCAAACTGAATATAATTTTTTTCTGCATCTAGCTCTGAAAAAATATTTGGCCTTCTAGCAGTGTGTGGGACTTGTTCTATTAGTCCACCTATACTGACCTCCATCAGGTTGCAAATTCAAAATAATTTTTTGTATGCATCTAGCTCTGAAAAAATATTTGGCCTTCTAGCAGTGTGTGGGACTTTCTCTGTTAGTCCATCTATACTGACCTCCATCAGTTTGCAAACTGAATCTAATTTTTTTCTGCATCTAGCTCTGAAAAAATATTTGGCCTTCTAGCAGTGCGTCGGACTTTCTCTATTAGTCCATCTATACTGACCTCCATCAGGTTGCAAATTGAATATAATTTTTTTCTGCATCTAACCCAGCCAATAGTTTTGGCCTAATACCACAGTTTGGCCACTCAGCTCTGCTCGGTTACCATCCATTGTTTTTTTGTGCAAACAACTCCAGAGTTGTGAATTAGTTAACCACCAAAATGAGTGGAAAAAGGCCTGCTGCTGGTGGAAAGGGGAATAGGCGTGTTGGGAAGGGGAAAAAAGGTTGTGTCCGTGGGGTAGGTGTTAAAGCAACAGTAACATCTGCAGAAGAAAGACCATCTTCCAGCCAAACTAAAATGTCTACTTCTTTTAGCGGACAATGTGATAAGATCCCTTTCTTACGGCCACGCCAATCGCTACAAATTCCAGATGAGGCACAAAAACAGCAGGTGCTTCAACGGATATCAAGTGCTCCTTTAAGTGGGCTCTCCTCCACATCAACTTCAACATCACAAATACTCCAGTCCTCAAAGGTGTCACCCAAATCGCACTTGCTTCCTCACAGCTCCCAAATCTCCAGCTGCCCGTCTGAGTATGAGGTAGAACAGATGGTTGAGTCTGCAGAGCTGTTTACTCATACTATAGCCTGGGAATCAGAGGTCGACTCCAGCGCTTCTGTGAATCCAGACGAGGAAATGATCTGCACTGATGCCCAGAATCTTTATGAGTCGGATCCAGGACCAGACGCAGAAGGTTCTGACCATAATGTAGACCCTCATTCCCAAACTGTAACTCCTGTTGGTGGAGACAATGAGGAAGACGATGATAAGACTCAAATACCTGATTGGAGCGACAACTTTAGTTTTTTGTCAGGGCAGGAACAGGTTGGCTCTGAGGACGACGGGTGTGATAACACACAGGGTGATGATGATGAGGTTGTAGATCCCACTTACTGTCAACCCACAGTCAGCCAAGAGATGAGGTCAGCAGAGGAGGTGGAGGAAGATGCTAGTGACGACGAGGTCAGGTTGCGCCTTCCTGGACAGAGACGTAGTACTGGAAGCACGTCAACAACTGCATCCTCAAACACAACTCTGCCTCTCACCACAAGTCGTGGTGGCTCTACAGGTCGCATGGGTGCTAAGCCTTGCATAGCCTGGGCATTTTTTCAGATCGATAAAGATGACCCAACTCGTGTTATCTGTAACATTTGTCAGCAAAAGCTAAGTAGAGGCCAAAAAATACATAGTTTGAGTACTTCATGCATGAACCGGCACATGGACATGAAGCATAAGTTGCAGTGGGAAGCTCAGTGTGCTACAATGCGGCCTAGCCGGCCGGGCCAACCACCGTCTGCCATATCTTGTGCATCCGCGGCCTCTTCATCCTCTGTAACTGGGGGGACAGCAGTCACACCTGTTTTGGGGCGCAGACCTGCCACCTCTTTACCTGCAACAGCCAGCGTGATTGGCAGGTCATCATTTTCTTTGGAGGTGGTAACACCAGCTGGTGTTCAGCGCTGTCCGACATCGATAGCACCACATTTGGATCAAGGCAACCTAACATGTCCGCCTGCATCTTCCTCACAGACCGGCAGTTTGCCGGGGACACCCTTATCAACCCCGTCTAAGCACAATAGCCAGCCCTCGGTCCCTCAGATGTGGACAAGTAAAAGACCATTTCCTCCTAGCCATGAGAAAGCTAAGAGGTTGAATTTCACCATCTGCAAGCTCTTGGCTACAGAAATGCTGCCTTTCCGCCTGGTGGACACAGAGGATTTTCGAGACCTTATGTCCGTCGCAGTGCCCCAGTACCAGATGCCCAGTCGGCACTACTTCTCAAAGAAAGGTGTGCCTGCGCTCCACCAGCATGTCGCACACAACATCACCGCTTCTTTGAGAAACTCTGTGTGTGACAGGGTGCATTTCACCACAGACACTTGGACGAGTAGGCATGGACAGGGGCGTTACATGTCGCTGACTGGGCACTGGGTAACTATGGTGACAGCAGGACAAGGGGCTGCTGTCCAAGTCTTGCCGTCCCCACGAGTTGTGCGTCAATCCTCTTTATGTCAAAGTTCCTCCACTGCTTCTGCCTCCTCAACCTCCTCTCGGTCTTCCACCTGCACCCAAAGCCTGTCTGGTCATGCCACAAGTTTTCTAACTGTGCAGAAGGGATCCTGCACACCTCCTTACTATGCTGGCAGTAGGGCTCAACGTCATCAGGCGGTTTTTACATTGAAATGTCTGGGAAATGTGAGTCACACAGCTGAGGAGTTGTGGTCAGCTCTGGAGAACCAATTTCATGAATGGTTGTCTCCACTGGACCTGAAACCAGGGAAGGCCGTGTGCGACAATGCTGCAAACCTGGGTGCGGCCCTTCGCCGGGGCAATGTCACACACGTGCCTTGTATGGCTCACGTGTTGAACCTGGTTGTCCAGCAATTTTTAGCCCACTATCCCAGACTAGATGGCCTTCTGCAGAGGGCACGGTCGCTGTGTGCTCACTTCCGCCGTTCGCATCCCGCAGCTCAGCGACTTACATCTCTACAGAAGTCGTTGGGCCTGCCACTTCACCGGCTAAAATGCGATGTGCCTACCCGGTGGAATTCAACTCTGCACATGTTGCAGCGACTGTGGCAGCACCGACAAGCCCTGGTGCAATACGTTCTGACGTATAGCCTGGGCCAACGAGATTCAGAGGTGGGGCAAATCACGCTGGAGGAGTGGTCTCAGATCAGGGACCTATGCACCCTTCTGCACAGTTTTGAAATGGCGACGAAGATGTTTAGTGCTGACGATGCCATTATCAGCATGACTACTCCGGTGATTTACATGCTGGAGCACATGTTAAACAGAATTCGGAGTCAGGTGGTGGCACAAGAGGAGGTGGAAGAAGTAGAGGAGGAGGAGTTGTATGCGGAAGGGCTAACATCTGCAAGGTCCAGACGGTCGGCAGCACCAAGGCGGCAGACATGTGAGGGTGGGGGAGATGGTTTTACCAGGGCGCATGGTAGCATCCAAACTAGTGAGGAAGGTGCAGGAGCCCAGGAAGAAGTGGAGGACGAACTGATGGAAGACTCATCAGATGAGGGAGACCTTGATCACATTTCTGTTGTGCGAGGTTGGGGGGAGAGGACAGAGGAAGGAAGCATGATTGTTACCTCGCCACCAACACATCAGGGACTTGGTGCTCCTGGATGCGCAACACACATGAGTGCCTTCTTGCTGCACTACCTGCAACATGACCCTCGAATTGTGAGAATTAGAAATAATCCTGACTACTGGGTTGCCACACTGTTAGATCCCCGGTACAAAAGTAAATTTGCAGAAATTTTTCCTGCCATAGAAAGGGATGCACGCATGCAGGAGTATCAGCAGAGACTGTTGCAGAATCTTACATGTGCTTTTCCACAAAATACCAGTGGTGCACGTAGTGAATCTCACAGTTCCAACTTGCCAACCGTGGGACCGTCAAGTGTTCAGCACTCAAACCGTAACAGAACCACAGTATCTGCTGGTAACATCAATTTTGCGGAATCATTTCACCACTTTTTTAGCCCATCCTTTGCAAGGCCACAGGAGACAAGAAGTCTGACACATAGTCAACGCCTAGAGACGATGGTACAGGAGTATCTCCAAGTAAACATTGAAGCCACGACTGTTTCACTGGACCCTTGCTCTTTTTGGGCTTCCAATCTGGATAAATGGCCGGAGCTAGCCACTTACGCCTTGGAGATCTTGTCATGCCCCGCAGCCAGCGTTCTGTATGAAAGTGTGTTCAGCGCTGCTGGTGGTGTGCTGACAGATAAGCGCACGCGGCTCTCCACTGATAATGTAGACAAACTCACGTTCATAAAGATGAACAAATCATGGATCCGAAACGACTTTTCTACCCCTGTGTCATCCTGGGGAGAGTAAAAGCTTGATGATTGGTTAAAATCACCCTACCAACCGTTTTAAGCTTTCAAATTACTAATCATGTTTATCTGTATCTTGGCTGGAAAATAATTTGGGCTTTGTAGCAGTGTGCAGCACTGATCCTATTAGGCCATCTATACTAAAGCTTCACCAGATTTAAAATTAATAATAATTTTTAGCTGCATCTAGCCCGGAAAATAATTTTGGGGCTCCGAGATGCGCAAAACACATAAGTGCCTTCTTGCTGCACTACCTGCAGCATGACCCTCATATTGTCAGAATTCGAAGTAATCATGACTACTGGGTTGCCACACTCTTAGATCCCCCAAACTTTTCGATCAACCTTTTCATTTTAATAAAGACCAAAAAAATGGTAATTTTTGAAATTATAAGCATTAGCAGGCTGTTAGAAACTGAAATCAAACAGTTTTCAACTCAAAACTTTATTCTAGGTGATGTTACATTTTCACATAGGACCCCTTGTTCGAAAGGAGCTTCTGAACTCTCTCGTCCATTGAATTTGTCAGGTTTTGGATGGTTCCTGCTTCAATTATTTTGCATGAGGACAGAATACCCTCCCAGAGCTGTTGCTTAGATGTGAACTGCCTCCCGCCATCATAGACACTCCTTTTAATGATGCTCCAAAGGTTATGAATGGGGTAGAGGTCAGGGGAGCATGGGGGTCACACCATAAGTTTGTCCCCTTTTATGCCCATATCAGCCAGAGATGCAGATGTTTTATGTGCAGCATGAGATTGTGCATTATCATGCAGAAAAATGATCTTGCTGTGAAATACACGGTTCTTCTTCTTGAACCATGGCAGGAAGTGCTGTTTGAGAAAATCCACATACATTATGGAGTTCATCTTTAGCGCCTTCAGGGATCCTAAAGGGGCCGACAATCTCTCTCCCCATGATTCCAGCCCAAAACATTACTCCACCTCCTCCTTGTTGGCGCTGTAGCCGTGTTTGCGTGGGGTGTCCATCAACCAGCCATCCTCCACTCCATCCATCTGGACCATCGAGAGCTGCACGGCACTCATCCGTGAACAAAACAGTTTTGAAATCAGTCTTCATGTAATGTTTGGCCCACTGGAGCCGTTTCTGCTTGTGTGAAGTGGATAGAGGAGGTCGACAGGATGGCGTATGCACAGCTGCAAACCTCTGAAGGACCCTGCATCTTGTTGTTCGGGGGACGTTGGAGGCACAAGCAGCTTCAAAATCTTGTCTGCTGCTATGACAAGGCTTTTTTGCCGCTGCTCTTTCAACCTGACGTAATTGCCTGTAGGAAAGAGTCCTCAATTTGCCCTTATCAGCACGCACACGTGTGTACTGTGAATCAGCTACATACTTCTTGATTGCCAAGACACTTCATCCTGATCATCGCACAATGTTGATTGTAGTCATGCCTTGACCTAAACACTCCACAATTTGTTGCTTCTCAGCAGCCGACACATCCTTTTTCTTTCCCATTTTGGCAGAAAATGTAGGCTGCTTAATAATGTGAGACAGCCTTGTTAAGTAGTCTTGCCTTTCATTGGACACACCTGCCAAACTAATTAGCACAGGTGTCTGCAATTGCTTACAGTGATATAAAGAGCCCTGACACACATCACCATCAATGAGTTTAACTGACAAACAAATTCTTCCCTTATCACTCCTAAACACTTTTTGCATAATAATTTGGAACGCAGTGTACATGTGCTTTTCCACAAAACACCAGTGGTTCACGTAGTGAATCTTACAGTTCTAACTTGCCAACCGTGGTCTGTATGGAGTTGTTCAATAAAGGGCCCAAAATTAAGATAATATAGATGGGAGAGGTCTCTATGAATAGGAATTCCTAAGTATTTGATACCCTGTGAGGGCCAGGCAATGGGAAAGTTGGACTGGATGGAATCCTATATGGATTTGGGGAGGGAGACATCGAGGGCCTCAGACTTCGCTGCATTGATTTTAAAATTTGACCATGTAACAAAGTGATCTATTTCAGCCATAACAGCATGGATGGATATATGTGATTGAGTGATATATACTAGGACATCATCAGCAAATAGAGAGCACTTGTACTCGGTGCCTCCCACCTCAATCCACCTAATATTGGGGTTATGGCGAATTGATGAGAGCAGGTGCTCCGTCACTAGGATGTATAAGAGAGGGGACAGAGGACATCCCTGCCTTGTCCCATTGGTGATTGTGAAAGGTGATGAAAATGTTCTGATGCACCCCCTGGGCCTTGGGACACCCGGAGCCGGACCCTTTTTGGTGGATGCTGGTGGTTGTAGTCTTCGTGGCGGCGACCCGGTTCCGTGGCTCAGGGTGGTCAAACCAGTGGCGGAACTATTTATGTGGTTTTGATGATTAAATGTCCGACTACGCCACCCGTGGATTGCGGTCAGAGTGAACCGCCGCTGCAGGGCAGACCGCTGAGGCTGGTGTTGTGGGTGCAGCAGAGCGTAGCATAACTCCCCACGGGAGGAGTATAGCCTCAGGGCAGTGTATGCGGAGGATGGGGGTGATGGTGCAGGGCAGCAGCAGTAACAACACGGAGTCAGTGATGCAGTCCAGGGCCTTTACTCACAGTTCTTATTATCCAGACCACGTCTGCAGGTAACGGCTGCCCACGTCGTACTGTGCTCACCAGGTGAGGGGCTCAGACAACTCCCAGATAACTTTGGAGCGCTTCACAGGACCCCCTTTGTGTGTCCTTTGTCTGGCCTTTCTTACCAACCCTTCTGTCCGGCTGCCTCGGGCCTCCTCTTGGTAAACTTGGCGCCAGTTTCCCTGACCCTATGTGGTGCCTTCCTAGCGGGTGTAGCGAGGGGCTGCGCCACATAAAATGTCACAGCCTCCGGTTTCTAGCTGAGGGTCGTTTCTTGCCTCCACTAGTTTCGGGGACCGGTCTCCCCCTTTGGCCTGACCCCTCCACGCAGGTGGATTTGGGCGTGCGGTGGTGACTCGCCCGTCCGCACCCCTGGGATCCCTTCATTCCTCGTTCCTGGAGCCTTCTCCGCTCCTCTTCCTTCCTTCTCCCTCTTCCAGGCCTGGGCCTCTGTTACTAGGCCCGCCTCCGGAGCAGAGCTCATGCAGAGCCCCTGCTCCCTGCCACTTCTGCTCAGACTTCTCTGCACTGAACTAAGATGGTGCCCACCTTTTATACTCCCTTCTCAATGCACCCAGGAACTGCTTCCTCCCTGCTCCTGCACTACAGGGTTCCCCTTCCTCAGTGTTCCCTCCCCCCACTCCAGCCAGGGACAGGGACTGTCGTGCCCATCTCAGAGGCATATTGGTCGCCCTGCCCCACGGCAATGTGGTGTAATGCATGCAGGTGTCGGGTCCTGATCCACACTCCATCCTTACCTGAGAGTGAGATATCACACCTCTGGGTGAGGTGCAATACCTCTGTAGCAACCGAGCCCTCAGGGTGCTGCAGTTACATTCATCTTCAGCCTAGGTGACGTATTGTGATACAGGGCCGTGATTTTGGCTATAAAAGGGTCCCCTAGACCCCTACCCCAAGCTTTTTAAGAGAATCATATATGGCGTGCCAGGAGACTCTATGGAATGCTTTCTCAGCATCCATCGAGAGTATCTAATTACAAATTTTTAACTGCATCTAGCCCAGGAAATACTTTGTGCCTAGTAGCAGTGTCTGCTAGTCAGCGGATTATCCCGGCTGTTAAGCAAGCTACACCACCTGTAGTTTAGACACTTAATTTTTTCAAAGGAAATGCTTCGGGACCATGGGATACTCAGTGAAGAGCATCAGGAGGCACCCCAAGGCATAGGGGCTGGGACTGGCAGTAGGATGCCTTGCGGTGGACAGCCGAGCTCGATCCTTATAAAAGCTTTTTAACTGCAGCAGCTTTAGTGGACGCTACTGGAGCTGGAATTACGCGGCTGCTGGCATGAGACTTGCCCTCCAATAGATCCTTGTAAATGGATTTAAAGTGTATTCATTCAAATTAGAGAGACAATCTAAATTAAAAAGCTTAGAGCTGCCTCCACCACAGGGGGGCTCGCTCGACCCACCAGCGGACAGGCACCAGTATTGGGAGAGGGGGGCTGGCCATCAGGGTTCACCGCGGCTCTGGCACAAACCCGGCGACACGGAGGTGGCACGGGCAGGAGCGGACTGGCCGTGTCGGCTTCTCACTTTATGGATTTTAGAAGGGCATGACATGCATATATCTGTGTCTCCCCCTCCTTTTACTCCTCCACCTCTTTTATTTTCGCATGACTATATGTACTTGTCACTTTTCCATGTGTTAGTTATGTCTTCTGAGCAGTTTGTCAGCTTTTGGACACCTTTGAAGGTGTTTTCTATGTGTTTCTATGTGTTTTTGTTTGCCTGCCATTGGTTTTAACGGTGTTCGAAGGTGTTCGACGAACAGTTCGACGAACAGTTCGGCGAACACACGGGTGTTCGACGAACCGAACCGAACTCGAACACTACGGGGGTGGCTCAACACTATTGCCCATTTTTGAGTTTTTATGTGAAATGATGTCCAATTTTCCTTTTTTTCTTTTTTTTTCACAAAGGAAATAAACATGTGTATAACAAAGCATGTGTAATTGCAATAATTTTCTGGGAGAAATGCTTCATTTTCTGGAACAATTTTAAGGGTGCCAACAATTTTGGCCTTGACTGTGTATATAGCGTCTCTTATGTGATGTATATAGGGCACTTCCGATGTCTCCTATGTGATGTATACACTGCAAACCCCTCACTGCTTGAGCGCTATAAATGCTACATAAGTAGTGATGAATTTCCCACTATGATAAGACCTGCAGTGTAATACACATCTTTGTTCAGAATTTATTGCTGCAAGGTCTTTTCAAAATTCATCGCAAAGATTCAACTGCGCTCCAGACTGACACAAATCTGGAAAAGCAGTTGAGAGTAGCAACATCATCAATACAACCTAACATCACAGAAGCACCAAAGAGAAGCAGCTCCAAGCATCACATTAGAGGTGTGTTATTTAAATGTTTCACCAAATATAGCAGGATAAATTTCAAGCTGATAATTGTACAGCTTTTCCTGTGATGTATATGCCCCCAGCCACTCCTGTGACGTATGGGCCCCAGCCACTCCTGTGACGTATGGGCCCCAGCCACTCCTGTGACGTATGGGCCCCAGCCACTCCTGTGACGTATGGGCCCCAGCCACTCCTGTGACGTATGGGCCCCAGCCACTCCTGTGACGTATGGGCCCCAGCCACTCCTGTGACGTATGGGCCCCAGCCACTCCTGTGATGTATGGGCCCCAGCCACTCGTGTGATGTATATGCCAGAGTCGACTCCTGTAATGTATATGTTCCAGTGTCTCCTGTAATGTATGTGACCCGACCCTAGCTTCTTCTCTTTGAAAACATTAGACACAATGAATTCCCATGCTCGGGCACGCTCGGTACTCAATCAAGTATCCCAGGTGCTTAAGCGACATGCTCGACGCCCTACCCTGCATATTTGGCGCCTGTTAGACACCCAATGAACATGTGAGGATTACCCACCATGCTAAGTAATGCCGTAGCCATTTTGGCTACTGGCATTACTGTGATTGGCCGGCTGCATCGCGTCATGGGATCTTATATAAAACCCGGTGATGCGATGCTCGGCACAGTTTGTTCAGAAAGCAGTACAGGGAGAGTTGTTATAGGAGGGAGAGCGTAGTTTACAGCATGGATATAGTTAAGATTTAATAATATCGCTATAGGAGTGCTTATATATTTCTTTATGCAGCACTAAAATAACAGTCCTTTTCAGGTCTAAATATTTCTCTGAATTATAAAGCACTGCGGAATATGTTGGCACTATATAAATAAAGGTTATTATTATTATTTCCTTTATGTAGTAAAACCAGTATTGCCTGCATTCAGTGGAGGCAATGTTTAGGATGAGAGGCATCTAGGCAGGGATTAATATTGCTATTCCAGTACTTGTATACCAATGTTGCACCATTGAAATAACAGTCTTTTCTGGGCTAAATTTTTTATTTTCTCCAGTAAAACTGTTGCTACCTGAATTTAGTGGAGGGAAAGTTTGGAAAGTTTAGGACTAGAGGTATGTAGACTGTGTTTAATATTACTATTGCAGGGCTTGTCTACCACTGCTGCTGTACCATAAAAACAGTCCTAGTCATGGCTAAATATTTTCCTTTCTGTAGTAAAACTGCTTTTACCTGCATTTAGTGGAAGAAAAGTTTAGAATTCGAGGCATGCAGGCCGTGTTTAATATTGCTATTGCAGTACTTGTCTACTGCTGCTGCTGTGCCTTTAAAATAACAGTCCTTGTCATGGATAAATATTTTCCTTTCTGTAGTAAAACCGCTGTTACCTGTATTCAGTGGAGGGATAGCTGCTGGAGGAGGGATAGTTTTGGATTAGAGGCATATATGCAGGTATAATTGCCTTACAGTCCCCTTCTATAGTAGAGGTCCCCAACCTTTCTGACCATGAAAGAGGGTCACGAGCCACATTCAGCTCTGAGAGAGGGTCGCAAGCCACATCCAGCTCCTGCCCCACTCATAGTAGTGACACAAAGAGCTCCCATTACCGGTATAATGACAGGCAAAGATTTTCCACTGAAATCACACCAAGGCTGTATGCCAAGCTCCAGGGTTTCCTATCTTACCCCCCATTCAGATGTGCTCTTCTGTGCAGGGCTACACACAAAAGTCACCACCTAGAGATCTACCACTTGTGAAGTCTTCCACTTGCTCACTCTGATCCTCCTGACTTGATGACTTAACAACATCACTTGTTGGCAACTTTGTCTCATCATCATGTCATGAGACTAGAGATGAGCGTTGTTCGAATCGAACTGTTCGCCAATCTCAAATTCAAGCTGTTTTGGGCGGTTTTCGAGCCGTTCGACAAATCCGAACGATTTGAAAAAAATCCGGCTGTACGAGGTTATGTTCGATAACTGTTCGTGCACCCAAATCGTAACTGGATTTTTTCACAGTAATGCTGAAAATCAATGTTAATTTACAGTTTGAGTGTATAGCGGGGCGGGAGGAGAGGCATGGGATGGATCTCTGCAGAAATAATGAAGATCTCCATTTTTTTTCTCTTTCCCGCATCTCCAGTGGGGAGGTACAGTCTGTCAGCCTATCAGCAGCGCACACACGGAGTGAACTGCTTTTTTTCACACAAGCAAGGGCATGTGTCATTGGCTGTGTATGTCACATGTCCTTGCCCTATAAGACCCAGCCATTCTCCCCGTCGCCACCATTTTCTCACTGCTGAAGCTGCGTGTTAGATGGCACTGCTGCTGCTGTTAGCGCTATATTGTGTAACTGAATTGCAAGCGAATTTTCTCTTAAATAGACAGAAAGGTTTAGGGAGTAGGGACTAGTTTGTAATTGCAGCCCTTTTGAGGGCTAGGTTACAGCAGTTCCTAGCACTTTTAGCAGGCAGGTCTGTGCTCTAAATCGACAGATAGGTTGGGAGTAGTGACTAGTTGTAATTCCAGCCCTTTTGAGGGCTAGGTTACATCAGTTCCTATCAATTTTTGCCAGGCAGGTCTGTTTTAGTGCTGTGCAAGTTTTTTTCACAGCATTAGGCTAAATCTAGCTAAGCAAATCCTTTTGGGCCTCTTGCAGTGTGTGTCAGTCAGTGGAGTAGCCTATCTGTGATGCAAGCTACACCACCTGTGTATGTAATACAATTTTTTTACTGCACCTAGCCAAGTAAAACCTTTTGGGCATAGTAGCAGTGTGTGGTACTCATTGTATTAGGCCATCTATACTAAGCTCCACCAGCTTTCAAATTACTAATAATTTTTAGCTGCATCTTGCCTGGAAAATAATTTTGGGCATAGTAGCAGTGTGTGGTACTCATTGTATTAGGCCATCTTTACCAAGCTCCACCAGTTTTGAAATTAATAATAATTTTTAGCTGCATCTTGCCTGGAAAATAATTTTGGGCATAGTAGTAGTGTGTGGTACTCATTGTATTAGGCCATCTATACCAAGCTCCACCAGCTTTGAAATTAATAATAATTTTTAGCTGCATCTTCCCTGTAAAATAATTTTGGGCATATTAGCAGTGTGTTGTACTCATTCTATAAGGCCATCTATACTAAGCTCCACCAGCTTTCAAATTACTAATAATTTTTAGCTGCATCTTGCCTGGAAAATAATTTTGGGCATAGTAGTAGTGTGTGGTACTTATTGTATTAGGCCATCTATACCAAGCTCCACCAGCTTTGAAATTAATAATAAATTTTAGCTGCATCTTGCCTGTAAAATAATTTTGGGCATATTAGCAGTGTGTGGTACTCATTCTATTAGGTCATCTATACCAAGCTCCACCAGCTTTCAAATTACTAATAATTTTTAGCTGCATCTTGCCTGAAAAATAATTTTGGGCATAGTAGCAATGTGTGGTACTCATTGTATTAGGCCATCTATACCAAGCTCCACCAGTTTTGAAATTAATAATAATTTTTAGCTGCATCTTGCCTGTAAAATAATTTTGGGCATAGTAGTAGTGTGTGGTACTCATTGTATTAGGCCATCTATACTAAGCTCCATCAGATTTCAAATTACTAATAATTTTTAGCTGCATCTTGCCTGGAAAATAATTTTGGGCATAGCAGCAGTGTGTGGTACTCATTGTATTAGGTCATCTATACCAAGCTCCACCAGCTTTGAAATTAATAATAATTTTTAGCTACATCTTGCCTGGAAAATAATTTTGGGGATAGAAGTAATGTGTGGTACTCATTGTATTAGGCCATCTATACCAAGCTCCACCAGCTTTGAAATTAAAAATATTTTTTTGCTGCATCTTGCCTGGATAATAATTTTGGGCATAGTAGTAATGTGTGGTACTCATTGTATTAGGCCATCTATACCAAGCTCCACCAGCTTTCAAATTAATAATAATTTTTAGCTGCATCTTGCCTGGAAAAAAATTTTGGGCATAGTAGTAGTGTGTGGTACTCATTGTATTAGGCCATCTATACCAAGCTCCACCAGCTTTCAAATTAATAATAATTATTAGCTGCATCTTGCCTGTAAAATAATTTTGGGCATATTAGCAGTGTGTGGTACTCATTCTATTAGGCCATCTATACTAAGCTCCACCAGCTTTCAAATTACTAATAATTTTTAGCTGCATCTTGCCTGGAAAATAATTTTGGGCATAGTAACAGTGTGTGGTACTCATTGTATTAGGCCATCTATACCAAGCTCCACCAGCTTTGAAATTAATAATAATTTTTAGCTGCATCTAGCCCAGAAAATAATTTTTCTTCCCAATAGTGGTAGCAATAGAAATATGGGGCGCGCGCCTGGCTAACAAAAATATACGCTTCATAACAAAAAACACCAGCCTAGCACACTGCATTAATAAGATGGCATCATCGTCTCTCCCAGTGCTAGGCCTACTACTCCGGCTAGCATTCCTGTGCCTAAAACACAATGTATGGGTCCGCGCTAGCCACGATGCTGAGGGGTCTAAAGCTGCTGCTAAAGCTTTATCACAATTCAATTGGCAGATTTTCACAGAGCTCCTCCCCAACTCCCACCCATCGGGCAACAGTTGCCCACCCTCCCTATGGGATCTAGTGGCGAATAGTTGATGCCATTAATCAGAGTGTCAGTTGCCCCGTCGACGTGGCAAGCATACGGTAAGGCATGGGAAGAGTGGACACGACTAGTAGCAGGCAGACCGGTTGACCAATGTGAACAAGCCAGATTACAAGTCACCATAGAATTTCTCCACCAGCTAATGATGAGGGGCATATCAGGGGCACCAGCGCAGCGGTGTCTGACCGGAGTAGCATTTCACTTCCAACTACTGAATTGGGGAGATGTGACAAAGAGATTCATCATAAGACAATCCTTAAAAGGGTGGAAAAGGGGTCAGCCAAGTCAGGAGTGTAGACGTCCCGTCCCGTGTCACTAAAACTGATTTCTCACATCATATCCCTAACACCATTAACATGACACTCACAATTTGAAGCAACACTACTGTCTACTGCATTTGCGATAGCCTTCTTCGGGGCAATATGCATAAGCGAATTAGTCCCTCAATCCAAAATTACCACAAGTGGAGGCTTATTACACCAGGACGTAGTCATAGCCAATAATGCAATATGTCTACGCTTACGCCAATCGAAAACGGTTCCAGCGGACTGGGGCATTTGGGTACTTCTACAACCCACAAACGGTACACTGAGTCGGGTAACAATAGTAAAACCATATATAACCATCAGATCACAAAGTAATTTCTTCCTATCACACATTGATGGAATGCCATTATCAAGATACCAGTTCCAAGCTATATTTAATAAATACATAACATCGGCAGGGTACCACCCCAAAGATTATGGGACACACTCATTCCGCATAGGCGCGGCCACGGAAGCAGCAAGAGCTGGACTGTCATAAACGGAAGTTCAGAGGATAGGGAGATGGTGATCCAAGTGTTTGGCGAGATACATAAGACCGGACTTGTTATCCTAGCGTGGTTTGTTTCTTTTACAGGTGACGCTAAGAGAACAGTGTGGGTGATAGGCCACTCGTATATAAATTGGGCAGAAAAAAGAGCAAAAGTTTGCCCAGGCGGGAGGAAATTAGAGTTTCATAACACATATTTCACCTGGAGAGGTATTAGAAGCCTGCTATGGCCACATGTACTAATGGAGGTAATCAAGGTAGGGAGAGAGGCAAGAGGTCCAGTCATCTTAGTTATACAGGCCGGGGTAAACGACCTAGGTCATCACAAGAGCGCATAACTAATGGCAATAATGAAATTAGACACTGAGTGCTTCAGAGAATTTTTCACAAAATTAACTATAGTATGGTCAGAGATTGTGCCGATAGTGGTATGGCAAGGTGAGCGAGACATCACGGCCATCGAACGGACAAGGCAGGTAATAAATATTCGGATGGCAAAATTTAGAAGAGACAGAGGCGGTGTAGAGATACAACACCGACAACTGGAAGGAGATAAAGCAGGCCTCATATGGCCCGACGGTGTTCACTTAATGGATATTGGACTGGACATATTCCTGTCAGGACTCCAGGACGGAGTGGAACAAGCGTTAAGAGTGATGGATGGGGGTCAGAGTCCTGCATACAAGTACGCAGGATCCTCCGTGGCCTGGAAATAGAAAGGACATGTTGGAGAGTTACACTTGTTGGCCAACTTGCCGGTGTGGAGACCCAGGGCATGCTGCAACAAGCTGAATTATTTTAGAAATAAAATGCCTTTCTAATGGAATGAGTATAAAGAGTTAATAAAGCTGTGACCGATCCTCACCCATCCAGTTGTAAGAGTTATATTATTGTATTGTCAAGGAAAGGGGGGTGGTAGGGGGGCTGAGCGTCTGGGTTTGGTTGGGGATCCCCACAATCTGCCTAGGCTAGATGCATTTAAAAATTCTTATTTGATACACAGGCGGAGTAGCTTGCATCGCAGCTGGGCTACTACGCCCAAAGTATTGCTTAGGCTAGATGCAGTTAAAAATTCTATGCTGACTAGCAGACACGGAAGCTTTGGAGCAGACCTCTGAGTAAACAGCTCTTCAGACTCAACCATCTGTGTTACCCCAAGCCATAGTGTATATAGTTTCTTACGGTTAAAAGGGAGGGGGGAGACCCAACCAACCAGGAATTGACGATGCCAATGTCACGTAAAACACAGCAAGAGGACTCCAAAAAGAGTCTCCATTTTTTCCAAAAATTGTGGCACAGACACCACTTAAGTGGCATCAATTGCCCCAGAGTTGCTTAAAACGGTTGGTGAGGTGATTTTACCAAATCCTCAAGCTTTTAGTCTCCACATGATTTGCTCATCTTTATGAACGTGAGTCTGTCTACATTCTCAGTAGACACCCGCGTGTGCTTATCTGTCAGCACACCACCAGCAGCGCTGAACACACATTCAGAGAGAACGCTGGCTGCAGGGCATGACAAGATCTCCAAGGCGTGAGTGGCGAGCTCCGGACATTTTTCCAGATTGGATTCCCAAAATGAGCAAGGGTCCAGTGACACAGTCATGGCTTCGATGTTCACTTGGAGATACTCCTGTACCATCCTCTCTAGGCGTTGACTATGTGTCAGACTTCTTGTCTCCTGTGGCCTTGCAAAGGATGGTCTAAAAAAGTGGTGAAACGATTCCACAAAATTGCTGTTACCAGCAGATACTGTGTTACTGTTACGGTTTGAGTGATGAAGACTCGACAGTCCGATGATTTGCAAGTTAGAACTGTTAGATTCACTACGTGCACCACTGGTGTTTTGTGGAAAAGCACATGTAAGATTCAGCAGCAGCCTCTGCTGATACTCCTGCATGCGTGAATCCCTTTCTATGGCAGGAATTATTTCGGCAAATTTACTTTTGTACCGGGGATCTAAGAGTGTGGCAACCCAGTAGTCGGGATTACTTCGAATTCTAACAATCCAAGGGTCATGTTGCAGGTAGTGCAGCAAGAAGGCACTAATGTGTCTTGCGCATCCAGGAGGACCAAGTCCTTGTTGTGTTGGTAGCGAGGTAAGAATCATGCTTCCTTCCTCTGCCCTCTCCCCCCAACCTCACACAACAGAAATGTGATTAAGGTCTCCCTCATCTGATGAGTCTTACATGCCCATCGCCAGATCGTCCTCCACTTCTTCCTGGGCTCCTGCACCTTCCTCAACAGTTTGGCTGCTACCATGTGCCCTGGTTAATCCCTCTCCCCCACCCTCCCATGCCTGCCGCCTTGGTGCTGCCGACCGTCTGGAACTTGGAGATGTTATGCCTTCTGCATACGACTCCTCCTCTACTCTACTTCCTCTACCTCCTCTTGTCCCACTACCTAACTCTGAATTCTGTTTAACGTGTGCTCCAGCATGTAAATCACCGGAATAGTCATGCTGATAATGGCATCGTCAGCACTAAACATCTTCGTCGCCATTTCAAAACTGTGCAGAATGGTGTGTGGCGCCCCTGAGGGTTCAGTCGGCACAGAGGTACTGCATCTCACCCAGAGGTGTGGTATCTCACCCTCAGGTAAGGAAGGAGTATGGCTCGGGACCCTAACACCTGCATCCAACACATACCCGCAGTGGGGGTAGGGCGAGATTGCTCCGAAGGGAGAGCACAGTCCCAGGTCCCTAGCTGGCGGGAGGGTCCTATGTATTTGTTGTGGGTGGAGAAAGCAGCTTAGGGGAGCACATGACAGGGAGAGTAAAAATAGGAATCCATCTTAGAAAGAGCAAACCAGTCAGAGGAGGAAAAGTGACAGGAGCAGAGGCTCTGCATGAGCTCTGCTCCGGATGCGGGCCTAGCCTGGGAGGCCCAGTACTGAAGGAGAGAAGAGAGGAGTGGGAGCAGAAAGGCTCCAGGAACCGAAGTGACCCTAGGGGTATGGGCCGTGCAGAAGGCCACCCGTATGCCCGCTGCTACCAGGAGGTAGATCGGTCAGGCCAGATAAGGGGAACCGGTCCCTCAACTAGCGGAGAAACAGCAAGGCTCAACTAGAAACCGGAGGCTGCAGCATTTCATGTACTGCAGGCCAAAGTCCACACCAGTCTCACTAAGAAGGTAGCCACATAGGACCCAGGGGACGGAACACACGTCGCCTGCAAAGGCCCGAGGATACCGGATAGAAGTGTCACTGGGTATGAGGTGCAGGGAGAAGGCCAGAGAAAGGACACACAGAAGGGGGTCCTGCTAAGTACTCTGGAGCTATCTGGGGGTGGACTGAGCCCCTCACTGAGTACGCACAGCACGACGGGGGAGATTGCTCTGGTACCTGTAATCTGGACTGCAACAACTGTGAGTAAAGATCTTGGGACTGCATCACACGGACTTTGTGTTCATTACTGACTCCCTGCACTACAACCACCATCATCCACCCACACTGCCCTGAAGCTACACTCTTCCTGTGGGGAGTAATAATACCATTGCTGCAAAACCACCAGCTTCAGAGGACTGTTCCACAGCAGCGGCCCCATTGGCCGCACTCCGTAGGTGGCGTAGTCGGACATTATAAAATCCATATATACAAATTACCCTTGGATTGACCGCCCTGGGTCACAGACCGGGTCACCGCCACAGTGTCTACAATTACCAGCGTCTACCGGCTGTACCCCACGGCCCAGGGGGCGCGTCAACTTCATAGGTCCCTGATCTGAGACCACTCCTGCAGCGTGATTTGCCCCACCTCTGGATCTCGTTGGCCCAGGCTATACGTCAGAACGTATTGCACCAGGGCTTGTCGGTGCTGCCACAGTCGCTGCAACATATGCAGAGTTGAATTCCACCAGGTCGGCACATCGCATTTCAGCCGGTGAACTGGCAGGCCCAATGACTTCTGTAGAGATGTAAGTCGTTGAGCTGCGAGATGCGAACGGCGGAAGTGAGCACACAGCGACCGTGCCCTCTGCAGAAGGCCATCTAGTCCGGGATAGTGGGCTAAAAATTGCTGGACAACCAGGTTCAACACATGAGCCATACAAGGCACGTGTGTGACATTGCCCCGGCGAAGGGCCGCACCCAGGTTTGCAGCATTGTCGCACACGGCATTCCTTGGTTGCAGGTCCAATGGAGACAACCATTCATGAAACTGGGTCTCCAGAGCTGACCACAACTCCTCAGCTGTGTGACTCACATTTCCCAGACATTTCAAAGTAAACACCGCCTGATGCCGTTGAGCCCTGCTGCCAGCATAGTAAGGAGGTGTGCAGGATTCCTTCTGCGCAGTTAGAAAGCGGGTGGCATTACCAGACAGGCTTTGGGTGCAGTTGGAGGACCGAGAGGAGGTTGAGGAGGCAGAAGCAGTGGAGGAACTTCTAGATAAAGAGGATTGATGTACAACTCGTGGGGACGGCAAGACTTGGACAGCAGCCCCTTGTCCTGCTGTCACTATAGTTACCCAGTGCCCAGTCAGCGACATGTAATGCCCCTGTCCATGCCTACTCGTCCAAGTGTCTGTGGTGAAATGCACCTTGTCACACACAGAGTTTCTCAAAGAAGCGGTGATGTTGTGTGCGACATGCTGGTGGAGCGCAGGCACACCATTCTTTGAGAAGTAGTGCAGACTGGGCATCTGGTACTGGGGCACTGCGACGGACATAAGGTTTCGAAAATCCTCTGTGTCCACCAGGCGGAAAGGCAGCATTTCTGTAGCCAACAGCTTGCAGATGGTGAAATTCAACCTCTTAGCTTTGTCATAGCTAGGAGAAAATGGTCTTTTACTTGTCCACATCTAAGGGACCGAGGGCTGGCTGTTGTGCTTAGACGGGGTTGAGTAGGGTGTCCCCGGCTAACTGCCGGTCTGTGAGGAAGATGCAGGCGGAAAAGTTAGGTTGCCTTGATCCAAAGGTGGTGCTCTCGATGTCGGAGAGCGCTCATCACCAGCTGGTGTTTCCACTTCCAAATGAAATGATGACCTGCCAATCACACTGGCTGTTGCGGGTAAAGAGGTGGCAGGTCTGCGTCCAAAAACATGTGTGACTGCTCTCCCTCCCGTCACAGAGGATGAAGAGGCTGAGGATGAACAAGATGTGGCAGACGGTGGTTGGCCCGGCCCTCTAGGCCGCATTGTAGCACAGTGAGCTTCCCACTGCAACTTATGCTTCTTATCCATGTGACGGTTCATGCATGAAGTACTCAAACTATGGATTTTTTGGCCTCTACTTAGCTTTTGGTGACAAATATTACAGATAACATGAGTTGGGTCATCCTTATCGATCTGAAAAAATGCCCAGGCTATGCAAGGCTTACAGCCCATGTGACCTGAAGAGCAACTACGACTTGTGGCCAGAGGCAGAGTTGTGGTTGAGGATGCAGTTGTTGACATGCTTCCAGTACTCCGTCTCTGTCCAGGAAGGCGCAACCTAAACTCGTCGTCAATAGCATCTGTGACGCCCAGCTGTGCTTGGTATCACAGATCCTAGAAGAGTGCATTGATGGAATCCTCCACAAGAGGCCCCCATAAACATTCACACATCTCCACCTTCCACCTCAGACCAGCAGAGGGAGCCCATTAGGGATATAAATAGGGAAGGTGGAGCTAGGCAGTTCAGTTCCTCTGAAGAGTTCCTGCAGTAGAGAAGCCTAAGAGAGGTCAGTCTACAGTGGAGCTCAGTCTAGTCTAGAGAACTCAGATAATAGTTCTGCAGTGGAGCACGAGGCTCCTGCTAGCTAGATTCAGGGAGCCCAGTTAGAGCTTAAGGTGTGCCGGCGCCATAAGATCGGTGAAGTGCGGCAAGCTGCCTTTAGTGTATATAGCCTAGTGAGGGCCCGAGTAGGCCGAAGGCGAGTGGAGAGTTAGTACATAGGGGGCAGAGGAGCTTAACCAGCTCACCCCGAAGTATTTACCGGACACTGGATCCGAGCTTACCGGGATCTCTATGACCCAGTAAGGCATAACCGGAATCCCTGGAGAACTACAAGTCCCAGGATCGCTAAGTTGCTGATACGTAACACAGCCAGGAGACGCTTAGGCCCCGCATACTGGGAATACTGGGAGTGTGAACTCCAAGACAAGGCCCTACCACAAGGTCAGCCAGCGCAGGACAGAGACAAAGTTAGGCCTAGCTCCAAGCAGGTCAGAAACTTACTATGCAGAGGCAGAAACAGGAGGCCCTACACCCGCTCATTGGGGAGGATCCTGAAATGCACCCTTCACCCTACAGTGCTCCGGGATGTGCCTGAATTTCCACCAGTAAAAGGTACTGAAGTGACTACCGTGTCCGTTCCCGTTCTTGCTCTGACCCTGCTGGGTCTCGCCTGTCCTGCATTCCCCCTGCATACGCTTTTCTGAGGCCTAGCTCCCCCTGTGGGGAGCTATACCATCGAGCTGCCTTATCACCGGCCTCAGTGGACTGCTTCAGCGCTGGTGCTTCTCACCAGATACCACAAGTGGCGTCACGAACTCTTATAAAATTAACAATTATCCACCCTTTTAAAGAGTGACCCCAGGGTACGGGCCCGGAAGCCGACCACCGCGACATCCCCAAGGCCAGGCAAAGGCCCGGGTACCGAGTCATCCCCATCCCCTGGGCTAGTCACATCCTCCTCCACCTCCTCTGCTGACCTCATTGACTGGCTGACTGTGGGTTGACAGTAAGTGGGATCTCCAACCTCGTCATCATCACCCTGTGTGTTCTCACACCCATCGTCCTCAGAGCCAACCTCTTCCTGCCCTGACCGAAAAGTCAAGTTGTCGCTCCAATCAGGTATTTGAGTCTCATCATCGTCTTCATCATTGTCTCCACCAACAGGAGTTACAGTTTGGGAATGAGGGTCTACATTATGCTCAGAACCTTCTTCATCTGGTCCTGGATCCGACTCATAAAGATTCTGAGCATCAGTGCAGATCATTTCCTCATCTGGATTAACAGAAGCTCTGAAGCAGACCTCCGTTTCACAGGCTATAGTATGAGTAAACAGCTGTGCAGACTCAACCATCTGTGTTACCCCATACTCAGACGGGCAGCTGGATACTTGTGAGCTGTGAGGAAGCAAGTGCGATTGGGGTGACACCTCTAAGGACTGGAGTATTTGTGATGTTGAAGTTGAGGTGGAGGAGAGCCCACTTGAAGGAGCACTTGATATCCATTGAAGCACCTGCTGTTTTTGCGCCTCATCTGTAATTTGTAGCGATGGGCATGTCCGTAAGAAAGGGATCGTATCACATTGTCCACGAAAAGAAGTAGTCATCTTAGTTTGGCTGAAAGATCGTCTTTCTTCTGCATATTTTACCCCCCCCCATCGCGGGGGGGCTCGACCCACCAGCGGACAGGCACCCGTATTGAGAGAGGGGGGCTGGCCATCAGGGTCCACCGCGGCTCTGGCACAAACCCGGCGACACGGAGTTCGCACGGGCAGGAACGGACTGGCCGTGTCGGATTGGCACTCCAGCGTAGTACCTCTGCCTGCTCGCGCCCATAACCTCAAAGGGATGCGCAAGCGGCTTTTCTTCCCAGGGCTGTTCCTCGCACAGCAGGAACGTGGGGGAGCTCAGGTCGGCCTTCCACTGTACTCCCTTATCTCCCTCGCCCACTTTCCTTCTTCCGTTCTCCATCTAACCCCTCTGCTCTGTGGTGTCCGCTCTCCCTCCAGCTCTCTCCTTCACACAGGTGGACTACCGCGTGTATTCACACTGTGGCGAATCTTTTGGGCCCAGGCATAAGAAGTTGTCGAGGTAATGGATAATATGTGCCCCCTTAGAAACGTCCATTGCAACCCATTCGAGGAAGCAACTAAACGCCTCAAATAGTGAGCAGGGTCTGGAGCACCCCATGGGCAAACAGCGATCTATATAGTATGCGCCATCCCAGAAGCAGCCCAATAGGTGGACACTATTCGGAGGCACAGGTAGTAAGTAACCGGAACGCCGCATCAATGTCTGTTTTGGCCATTAGGGTGACCCTTCCCAACTTCTTGATCCACCTGATTGCCTTGTCAAAGGATGTACAGTATATACTACTGTACTTGGTTGCGCGTCAATGTTGTCGTTTACGGACCTGCCCCTTGGATATGACAAATGGTGGATTAGTCCGAATGTATTGGATTCAGTTTTTGGCACAACTCACAACGGGGATACCACTACGTCTTGTAAGGAAAGTGTTCTGAATGGAACCGCCATTCTACTTAAAGATATTTCTTTTTTTTAATTTTCTTGTCACGACGTCTGGGTGTTGGTAGGCTGATTTTAGATTTTTACTCCAGCCTTTCTTGATTTTAGAAGGGCTTGACATGCCTATATCTGTGTCTCCCCCTCCTTTTACTCCTCCACCTCATTTCTTTTCGCATGACTATATGTACTTGTCACTTTTCCATGTGTTAGTTGTGTCTTCTGAGCAGTTTTTCAGCTTTTGGACACCTTTGAAGTGTTTTCTATGTGTTTTCTATGTGTTTCTATGTGTTTTTTTCTTTGCCTACCATTGGTTTTAACGGTGTTCGAAGGTGTTCGACGAACAGTTCGACGAACAGTTCGGCGAACATACGGGTGTTCGACGAACCGAACCGAACTCAAACACTACGGGGGTGGCTCAACAATACTTGAGACACTAATTGACATTCCCCACTGTAGTCTGCCTCTGACCATGGCTGCTCAAATATTTGGGCATCACTACATACTAGCTCCTCATGTCAATCTTGAAACTTGCAGGGCGACAGGCCAGAATCAATAAATGGAAATGTAAAGAACTCCTCAAAGTGTTCGAGTGTGGGATCACTTGTCTCCTGAACTCGCCATGGTGGGAGAAAGGTTGATCAGGGTGAGGATTATGTGGTCCAGACTCTTGGCTAGTGAGAGAGGGTGGTGCTAGGATACATACTGGAAGCATTATCTGCTATCCAACTGACCACCTGTTCGCACTGTTCTGGTTTCAAAAGTTGTGTCCCAAGCCCCCCTCCTATCCATTTCCCTGTCCTTTACCAGACACCTTGCACATTCTAAATTATGTATATAATATATGCCTGTAAACTTTCCAGTATTAATAGGGAAAAGAAAATTGTTTGACCTGAAAAGGAAATTTGAGCAAAGGCCGCCTGTTTACCCTCTTAAAATTTGGAGCAAGGCTCGCCTGATGACCCTTTTAAAATTAGGATCGAGGGTCTCATGATGAACCTCTAAATATTATGAGCGAGGGTCGCCTGATGATGCTCTAAAAATCATGAGCGAGGGCTGCCTATTTACCCTCTAAAAATTTGTAGTGAGGGCCGCATAATGACCCTATAAAAATTATGAGTGAGGGCTGCATGATAACCCTCTAACAATTATGAGCGAGGGCCGCATGGTGACCCTCCTAAAATTTAAGCATGGGATCCCTGTTTACCCTCTTAAAATTTGGAGCAAGGGCCGCCTGATGACCATCTTAAAATTAGGATTGAGGGTCACATGATGACCCTCTAAAAATTATAAGCCAGGGCTGGTTTATGACCCTCTAAATATTTTGAGTGAGGGCCGCTTATTTACCATCTAAAAATTTGTAGCGAAGGCCACCTGTTTACCCTGCAAAAATGATGAATGAGGACCACATGATCACCCTCTAAAAATTATGAGCGAGGGCCACATAATGACCCTATAAAAATTATGAATGAGGGACGCATCATGACCCTCTTAAAATGTGAGAATGGGATGCCTGTTTACCCTTTTAAGATTATGAGCGAGGGCCACCTGACACCCATCTTAAGAATTTGAGCGCGGGATGCCTGTTTACACTCTAAGATTATGAGTGAGGGCCACCTGATGCCCCTTTGAAAATTATGAGTGAGGGCAACCTGATGCCCCTTTGAAAATTATGAGTGAGGGCAACCTGATGATCCTCTAAAAATTATGAGCGAGAGCCGAATGATGACCTTTTAAAAATTATGAGCAAGGGCCGTCTGATAACCCTCTAAAAATTATGAGCAAGGGCCATCTCTTTACCTGTTAAAAATTATGAGCGTGGGCCACATGATGACCCTCTAAAAATTTGAAGTGAGGGCCGCATGATGACCCAGTTGATATAATGGAGTAGGAGGAGGAGCAGGACGACAAGAGAAAGAAGAAACCATGAACTGTTTACCCTTCTTTTGGTGGGAAGGTGTGCATGGGAAGACATCAGAAAACATTGGCTTTATGTTCTTCTGCTGTCATTAGATGGGGTTGAGAAATCTGGGCCAATTTAGGCCTTGTTCAAATTGATAAGAGTCAGCATTTTCAGTTGACAGGCGAATGTGCCTATTAGTTATTATGCCCCTGGAGGCACTAAAAACTAGAGTTGAGTAAACATTTCAATGTTCGGATTACGGTTAGCGAATTTGCAATATTCGGCGATAAATTCGTCGAACATTCATCAAACATATCCGAACCCCATTGGATTCAATGGGAGGCAAAACCAAACGCATACACAACACCTTCAAAAGGGCCTAAAATCTGCCAAAACAGATCAAATTAGGGGCAGACACCGGGAAAGTGGCCTCAATTGACCCACAGTACAAATTTATAATGGCACAACAGCAATCAGCCATAGACAATGATATGAGGTATCAGGGTCTGGGCTAGCATTTACAGCTTTGAATTGAACTTCAAATTAAGATGAAGTGGGTGAGGGATCAGAATAGGTCTGCTATGCCTGGAGTCCTGATACCACATGCAACAGCTCAACCTGCTTTTATGCTCAGCCACACTCAAATGGCAGAAAAATCCCTTTCATAGATTAGTATTGGTGAAAAAATTCAAGGATAATAACATGGGTAGTTGACTGAAAATAAGTTGAGGCCTGCCGGTCTGGGAGGCTTACTGCTACAGGAAACACACGTGAAGGAGACCCAACCAGGTGTCTCCCCATTTCCAAAAATTAGGGGGTGACACCACCAAAAGCCATCAATTTCGGCAGAGTAAAAATATTAGGACTGACACCTCTTCCACTACAGCCAACCCAGCAGATGGAGACCCAACCAGGAGTGTTCACATTTCCCTAAACTAGGGGCTGACACCAGCGAAGAGTGGCATCAATTTCAGTAGAGTAGAACTAGTATAATGGTGATAAACACTACTTCCACTACAGCTAACCCAGCAGATAGAGACGCAACTAGCAGTCTCCACATTTCCAAAAATTAGGGCCTGACACCACCAAAGTGGCATCAATTTCAGTAGAGTAGAAATATTAGGACTGACACCTCTTACACTACAGCCAACCCAGCATATGGAGACCCAACCAGGAGTGTTCACATTTCCAAAAGTTAGGGTCTGACACCACCAACGTGGCATCAATTTCCATAGAGTAGAAATAGTATAATTAGGCTCAACACTTCTTCCACTACAGCCAACCCAGCAGATGAAGACCCAACCAGGAGTGTTCATATTTTCCTAAATTAGGGGCTGACACCACCGAAGTTGCATCAATTTCAGCAGAGTAGAAATAGTATAATTAGGACCAACACCTCTTCCACTACAGTCAACCCACCAGATGGAGACCCAATCAGGAGTGTTCACATTTACAAAAATTAGGGGCTGACACCACCAAAGTGGCATCAATTTCAGTAGAGTATAAATAGTATAATTAGGACCGACACTTCTTCCACTACAGCCAACCCAGCAGATGAAGACCCAATCAGGAGTGTTCACATTTCCAAAAAATAGTGTTAACTTCTGCAGCAGCAGCAACAGCTGGCACAGAAGCCAAGCTAGAGAGATCACAGGCTGCAATTACGCGTGATCAATGCAGCACACTTAAAACTACAACATCGCTTAGACAGTACAGTCTGCGATTGGGGTGCAAAAGTCCTTGGAGATCCATGACTTGTTCATCTTGATGAAAGTTAGGCGGTCTAAACTTTAAGGGGACAGCCGGCTGTGCTTATCCGTCAGGACACCACAAGCAGCACTCAAGACACGTTGTGAGAGAACGCTGGCTGCCGGGCATGATAAAACATCCAAGGCATGACAGTCGAGCTCAGGCCACTCATCCATTTTTGAGGACCAAAATTTTAAAGGGTCCAAACCCTCCCTGATGGTACTGATATTGAGCTCTAGATACTCCTGCACCATCCTCTCCAGTCGTTCATCACGTGTCAGACTTGTACTCTGTTGTTTTGGTGCACGAGCTGGTGTAAAAAATGGGTGAAGTTGCTTCTGCTACTCACACTGCTGCTGCAGCTAATGTTTTGGCATTGATGAATTAACTTGCCAGAGGTTGAACTGTGTACCTCACTGCTGTCTTGGGGAAAACCTCTCTTAAGGTTGTGTAAAAGCTTGTTTCGATACTCCAGCATTCACGGGTCCTTTTCCAAGGTGGGAAGCATCTGGCAAAATTTACTGTTATAACGTGGATCTAACAGAGTGGCAACCCAGTAGTCAGCACTATTTCAAATTCTAACTGTACGGAGATCATGTTTAGAGATGAGCGTTGTTCTACTCGAACTGTTCGCCAATCTCAAATTCGAGCTGTTTTGGGCGGTGTTCGAGCCATTCGGCAAACACGAACAATTTGAGAAAAATTCGGCTGTTCGAGGTTATGTTCGATAACTGTTCGTGCACCAAAATCATAACTGGATTTTTTCTCAGTAATGATGAAAATTAATGTTAATACGCAGTTTGAGTGTACAGCGGGGTGGGGGGAGGGGCAGGGGATGGATCTCTGCAGGAACAATGGAGATATCCATTTTTTTTTTCTCTTTCCCGCATTTACAGTGGGGAGGTGCAATCTGTCAGCCTAACAGCAGCGCACACACGGAGCGAAGTGCTTTTTTTCACACAAGCAAGGGCATGTGTCATTGGCAGAGTATGTCACATGTCCTTGCCCTATAAGACCAAGCCATTTTCCCCGTCGCCACCATTTTCTCACTGCTGCAGCTGCGTGTTAGACGGCACCGCTGTTGCTGTGTGCGCTATACCTTGTTAATTTCAAGCCAATTTTCGCACAAATCTACAGATAGCTTGGGAGTAGGGAATAGTTGTGATTGCAGTCCTTTTAAGGACTAGGTTACAGCATTTCCTATGACTTTTATCAGGCAGGTCTGTGCTCTTAAATAGATAGGTTGTGGGAGTAAAGACTAATTGTAATTGGAGTCCTTTTCAGGACTAGGTTACATCAGTTCCTATCAGTTTTTGCCAGGCAGGTCTGTGCCAGTGCTGTGCAAGTTTTTTTCACAGCATTTGGCTGAATCTAGCAAAGCTAATCCTTTTTGGCCTATTGCAGAGTGTGTTAGTCAGTGGAGTAGCCTATCTGTGTTGCAAGATATACCACCTGTGTATAGAATACCAATTTTTTTACTGCACCTAGTGAAGTAAAATCTTTTGGGCATAACATCATTCTATTAGTCCATCTATACTGACCTCCATCAGGTTGCAAATTAAAAATAATTTTTATCTGCATCTACCTCTGAAAAAATATTTGGGCTTCTAGCTGTGTGTGGGACTTGTTCTATTAATCCATCTATACAGACCTCCATCAGGTTGCAAACTGAATATATTTTTTTCTGCATCTACCTCTGAAAAAATATTGGGCTTCTAGCTGTGTGTGGGACTTTCTCTATTAGTACATCTATACTGACCTCCATCAGGTTGCAAATTCAAAATAATTTTTTGTCTGCATCTAGCTCTGAAAAAATATTGGGCTTCTAGCTGTGTGTGGGACTTGTTGTATTAGTCCATCTATACTGACCTCCATCAGGTTGCAAATTAAAAATAATTTTTATCTGCATCTACAGTACCTCTGAAAAAATATTTGGGCTTCTAGCTGTGTGTGGGACTTGTTCTATTAGTCCATCTATACTGACCTCCATCAGGTTGCAAATTGAATATAATTTTTATCTGCATCTACCTCTGAAAAAATATTTGGCCTTCTAGCAGTGTGTGGGACTTTCTCTATTAGTCCATCTATACTGACCTCCATCAGGTTGCAAATTAAAAAATTTTTTATCTGCATCTACCTCTGAAAAAATATTTGGGCTTCTAGCTGTGTGTGGGACTTGTTCTATTAGTCCATCTATACTGACCTCCATCAGCTTGCAAATTGAATATAATTTTTATCTGCATCCAGCTCTGAAAAAATATTTGGCCTTCTAGCAGTGTGTGGGACTTTCTCTATTAGTCCATCTATACTGACCTCCATCAGGTTGCAAATTAAAAATAATTTTTATCTGCATCTACCTCTGAAAAAATATTTGGGCTTCTAGCTGTGTGTGGGACTTGTTCTATTAATCCATCTATACAGACCTCCATCAGGTTGCAAACTGAATATATTTTTTATGCATCTACCTCTGAAAAAATATTGGGCTTCTAGCTGTGTGTGGGACTTGTTGTATTAGTCCATCTATACTGACCTCCATCAGGTTGCAAACCGAATATATTTTTTTCTGCATCTACCTCTGAAAAAATATTGGGCTTCTAGCTGTGTGTGGGACTTGTTCTATTAATCCATCTATACAGACCTCCATCAGGTTGCAAACTGAATATATTTTTTTCTGCATCTACCTCTGAAAAAATATTGGGCTTCTAGCTGTGTGTGGGACTTGTTCTATTAATCCATCTATACAGACCTCCATCAGGTTGCAAACTGAATATATTTTTTTCTGCATCTACCTCTGAAAAAATATTGGGCTTCTAGCTGTGTGTGGGACTTGTTGTATTAGTCCATCTATACTGACCTCCATCAGGTTGCAAACTGAATATATTTTTTTCTGCATCTACCTCTGAAAAAATATTGGGCCTTCTAGCAGTGTGCGGGACTTTCTCTATTAGTCCATCTATACTGACCTCCATCAGGTTGCAAATTCAAAATAATTTTTTGTCTGCATCTAGCTCTGAAAAAATATTGGCCTTCTAGCAGTGTGTAGGACTTTCTCTATTAGTCCATCTATACTGACCTCCATCAGGTTGCAAATTGAATATAATTTTTATCTGCATCTAGCTCTGAAAAAATATTTGGCCTTCTAGCAGTGTGTGGGACTTTCTGTATTAGTCCATCTATACTGACCTCCATCAGGTTGCAAATTGAATATAATTTTTATCTGCATCTAGCTCTGAAAAAATATTTGGCCTTCTAGCAGTGTGTGGGACTTTCTCTATTAGTCCATCTATACTGACCTCCATCAGGTTGCAAATTGAATATAATTTTTATCTGCATCTAGCTCTGAAAAAATATTTGGCCTTCTAGCAGTGTGTGGGACTTTCTCTATTAGTCCATCTATACTGACCGCCATCAGGTTGCAAATTAAAAATAATTTTTATCTGCATCTACCTCTGAAAAAATATTTGGGCTTCTAGCAGTGTGTGGGACTCATTGTATTAGGTCATCTATACCAAGCTCCACCAGCTTGGAAATTAATAATAATTTTTAGCTGCATCTAGCCCTGAAAATAATTTTTCCCAATAGTGGTAGCAATAGAAATATGGGGCGCGCGCCTGGCTAACAAAAATATACGCTTCATAACACAAAACACCAGCCTAGAGCACTGCATTAATAAGATGGCATCATCGTCTCTCCCAGTGATAGGCCTACTACGCAGGCTAGTATTCCTGTGCCTAAAACACAATGTATGGGTCCGCGCTAGCCACTATGCTGAGGGGTATAAAGCTGCTGCTAATGCTTTATAACAATTCAATTGGCAGATTTTCACAGAGCTCTTCCACAATGCCCACCCATCGGGCAACAGTTGCCCACCCTCCCTATGGGATCTAGTGGCGAATAGTTGATGCCATTAATCAGAGCGTCAGTTGCCCCGTCAACGTGGCAAGCATACGGTAAGGCATGGGAAGAGTGGACACGACTAGTAGCAGGCAGACGGGTTGACCAATGTGAACAAGCCAGATCACAAGTCACCATAAAATTTCTCCACCAGCTAATGGTGAGGGGCATATCAGGGGCGTCAGCGCAGCGGTGTCTGGCCGGAGTAGCATTTCACTTCCAACTACTGAATTGGGGAGATGTGACAAAGATTCATCATCAGACAATCCATAAAAGGGTGGAAAAGGGGTCAGCCAAGTCAGGAATGTAGACGTCCCGTCCCGTGTCACTAAAACTGATTTCTCACATCTTATCCCTAACACCATTAACATGACACTCACAATTTGAAGCAACACTAATGTCTACTGCATTTGTGATCGCCTTCTTCGGGGCGCTATGTATAAGCAAATTAATCCCTCAATCCAAAACTACCACCAGTGGACGCTTATTACACCAGGAAGTAGTCATAGCCAATAATGCAATACGTGTACGCATACACCAATCGAAAACGGTTCCAGCGGGCAGGGGTACTTGGGTACTTCTACAACCCACAAACGGTACACTGAGTCGGGTAACAATAGTAAAAACATATCTAACCATCAGATCACAAAGTAATTTCTTCGTATCACACATTGATGGAACGCCATTATCAAGATACCTGTTCCAAGCTATATTTAATAAATGCATAACATCGGCAGGGAACCACCCCAAAGATTACGGGACACACTCATTCCGCATAGGTGCGGCCACGGAAGCAGCAAGAGCAGGACTGTCAGAAACGGAAGTTCAGAGGATAGGGAGATGGCGATCCACGTGTTTGGCGAGATACATAAGACCGGACATGTTATCCTAACGTGGTTTGTTTCTTTTACAGGTGACGCTAAGCCAACAGTGTGAGTGATAGGCCACTCGTATATATATTGGGCACAAAAAAGGGCGAAAGTCCGCCCAGGCGGGAGGAAATTAGAGTTTCATAACACATATTTCAACTGGAGAGGTATTAGAGGCCTGCTATGGCCACAGGTACTAATGGAGGTAATCAAGGTAGGGAGAGAGGCAAGAGGTCCGGTCATCTTAGTTATACAGGCCGGGGGAAACAAACAAGAGCGCATAACTAATGGCAATAATGAAACTAGACACTGAGCGCTTCAGAGAATTTTTCACAAAATTAGCTATAGTATGGTCAGAGATTGTGCCGATAGCGGTATGGCAAGGTGCGCGAGACATCACGGCCATCGAATGGACAAGGCGGGTAATAAATATTCGGATGGCAAAATTTAGAAGAGACAGAGGCGGTGTAGTGATATGACACCGACAACTGGAAGGAGATAAAGCAGGCCTCATACGGCCCGACAGTGTTCACTTAATAGATATTGGACTTTACATATTCCTGTCAGGACTCCAGGACGGAGTGGAACAAGCGTTAAGAGTGATGGGGGGGGGTCAGAGTCCTGCATACGAGTACGCTGGATCCTCCGTGGCCTGGAAATAGAAAGGACATGTTGGAGAGTTACACTTGTTGGCCAACTTGCCGGAGTGGGGACCCAGGGCATGCTGCAACAAGCTGAATTATTTTAGAAATAAAATGCCTTTCTAATGGAATGAGTATAAAGAGTTAATAAAGCTGTGACCGATCCTCACCCATCCAGTTGTAAGAGTTACATTATTGGGTTGTCCATGAAAGGGGGGCGGTAGGGGGGCTGAGCATCTGGGTTTGGTTGGGGGTCCCCACAGTCTGCCTAGGCTAGATTAATTTAAAAATTCTTATTAGATACACAGGCGGTGCAGCTTGCTTCGCAGCTGGGCTACTACGCCCAAAGTATTGCCTAGGCTAGATGCAGTTAAAAATTCTACGCTGACTAGCAGACACTGAAGATTTGGAGCAGACCTCTGAGTAAACAGCTCTTCAGACTCAACCATCTGTGTTACCCCAAGCCATAGTGTATGTAGTTTCTTACAGTTAAAAGGGGGGGGGTGCGTCCCAACCCACCTGGAATTGACGATGCCAACGTCACGTAAGACACAGCAAGGGACTCCCAAAATTGTGGCACAGACACCACTTAACCCTAGAACGCATACCTGTGGCCTTGCAGGCCCACCCAGTTAATTGTTTTCTATTTTCTGCAAGATTGCTTTAGTTAGAATTTTGAAACTCTAGGTATTCTTCATGTATATAGTTGTTTGTCATTTGAGTTTGAGTTATTCCATTTTATTTGCACACGGGCCTAAAGGGCCCCAGGTATGTGAAAGTGTAGATTTTTATGGTCATGCGTTCTAGGGTTAAGTGGCATCAATTGCCCCACTGTTGCTTAAAACGGTTGGTGAGGTGATTTTACCAAATCCCCAAGCTTTTAGTCTCCCAAGGATGACACAGGGGTAGAAATGTCCTTGCGAATCCATGATTTGATCATCTTTATGAACGTGAGCCTGTCTACATTCTCAGTGGACAGCCGCGTGCGCTTATCTGTCAGCACACCACCAGCAGCGCTGAACACACGTTCAGAGAGAACGCTGGCTGCATGGCATGACAAGATCTCCAAGGCGTGAGTGGCGAGCTCCGGCGATTTTTCAAGATTGGAATACTAAAATGAGCAAGGGTCCAGTGACACAGTCATGGCTTCGATGTTCACTTGGAGATTCTCCTGTACCATCCTCTCTAGGCATTGACTATGTGTCAGACTTCTTGTCTTCTGTGGCCTTGCAAAGGATGGTCTAAAAAAGTGGTGAAACGATTCCACAAAATTGCTGTTACCAGCAGATACTGTGTTACTGTTACTGTTTGAGTGAAGAAGACTCGACAGTCCCACCGTTGGCAAGTTAGAACTGTGAGATTCACTACGTGCACCACTGGTGTTTTGTGGAAAAGCACATGTAAGATTCTGCAACAGATACTCCTGCATTCGTCAATACCTTTTTATGGCAGGAATTATTTCGGCAAATATACTTTTGTACCGGGGATCTAAGAGTGTGGCAACCCAGTAGTCGGGATTACTTCGAATTCTGACAATCCGGGGGTCATGTTGCAGGTAGTGCAGCAAGAAGGCACTCATGTGTCTTGCGCATCCAGAAGGACCAAGTCCTTGTTGTGTTGGTAGCGAGGTAAGAATCATGCTTCCTTCCTCTGCCCTCTCCCTCCAACCTCGCACAACAGAAATGTGATCAAGGTCTCCCTCATCTGATGAGTCTTCCATGCCCATTGCCAGTTCGTCCTCCACTTCTTCCTCGGCTCCTGCACCTTCCTCAACAGTTTGGCTGCTACCATGCGCCCTGGTTAATCCCTATCCCCCACCCTCCCATGCCTTCCGCCTTGGTGCTGCCAACCGTCTGGACCTCGGAGATGTTATCCCTTCCGCATACTACTCCTCCTCTACTTCCTCCACCTCCTCTTGTCCCACCACCTGACTCCAAATTCTGTTTAACATGTGCTCCAGCATGTAAATCACCGTAATAGTCATGCTGATAATGGCATCGTCAGCACTAAACATCTTCGTCGCCATTTCAAGACTGTGCAGAAGGGTGCATAGGTCCCTGATCTGAGACCACTCCTCCAGCGTGATTTGCCCCACCTCTGGATCTCATTGGCCCAGGCTATACGTCAGAACGTATTGCACCAGGGCTTGTCGGTGCTGCCACAGTCGCTGCAACATGTGCAGAGTTGAATTCCACCGTGTCGGCACATCGCATTTCAGCCGGTGAACTGGCAGGCCCAACAACTTCTGTAGAGATGTAAGTCGTTGAACTGCGGGATGCGAACGGCAGAAGTGATCACACAGCGACCGTGCACTCTGCAGAAGGCCATCTAGTCCGGGATAGTGGGCTAAAAATTGCTGGACAACCAGATTCAACACGTGAGCCATACAAGGCACGTGTGTGACATTGCCCCGGCGAAGTGCCGCACCCAGGTTTGCAGCATTGTCGCACATGGCCTTCCCTGGTTGCAGGTCCAGTGGAGACAACCTTTTATGAAACTGGGTCTCCAGAGCTGACCAAAACTCCTCAGCTGTGTGACTCACATTTCCCAGACATTTCAAAGTAAACACTGATGCGTTGAGCCCTGCTGCCAGCATAGTAAGGTGGTGTGCAGGATTCCTTCTGCGCAGTTAGAAAGCAGGTGGCATTACCAGACAGGCTTTGGGTGCAGGTGGAGGACCGAGAGGAGGTTGAGGAGGCAGAAGCAGTGGAGGAAGTTCGAGATAAAGAGGATTAATACACAACTCGTGGGGACGGTAAGACTTGGACAGCAGCCCCTTGTCCTGCTGTCACCATAGTTACCCAGTGCCCAGTCAGCGACATGTAACGCCCCTGTCCATGCCTTCTCGTCCAAGTGTCTGTGGTGAAGTGCACCCTGTCACACACAGAGTTTCTCAAAGAATCGGTGATGTTGTGTGCGACATGCTAGTGGAGCGCAGGCATACCTTTCTTTGAGAAGTAGTGCCGACTGGGCATCTGGTACTGGGGCACTGTGACGGGCAAAAGGTCTTGAAAATCCTCTGTGTCCTCCAGGTGGAAAGGCAGCATTTCTGTAGCCAACAACTTGCAGATGGTGAAATTCAACCTCTTAGCTTTCTCATGGCTAGGAGGAAATGGTGTTTTACTTTTCCACATCTGAGGGACCGAGGGCTGGCTGTTGTGCTTAGACGGTGTTGAGTAGGGTGTCCCCGGCAACTGCCGGTCTGTGAGGAAGATGCAGGCGGACATGTTAGGTTGCCTTGATCCAAAGGTGGTGCTCTCGATGTCGGAGAGCGCTCAACACTAGCAGGTGTTTCCACTTCCCAATGAACTGACGACCTGCCAATCACACTGGCTGTTGCAGGTAAAGAGGTGGCAGGTCTGCGTCCAAAAACATGTGTGACTGCTGTCCCCCCAGTCACAGAGGATGAAGAGGCTGCGGATGCACAAGATGGGGCAGACGGTGGTTGGCCCAGCCGGCTAGGCCGCATTGTAGCACAGTGAGTTTCCCACTGCAACTTATGCTTCATATCCATGTGACGGTACATGCATGAAGTACTCAAACTATGTATTTTTTGGCCTCTACTTAGCTTTTGCTGACAAATATTACAGATAACACGAGTTGGGTCATCCTTATCGATCTGAATAAATGCCCAGGCTATGCAAGGCTTAGAGCCCATGTGACCTGAAGAGCCACTACGACTTGTGGTCAGAGGCAGAGTTGTGGTTGAGGATGCAGTTGTTGACGTGCTTCCAGTACTCCGTCTCTGTTCAGGAAGGCGCAACCTAACCTCGTCGTCAATAGCATCTGTGATGCCCCGCTGCGCTTGGTATCACAGATCCTACAAGAGTGCATTGATGGAATCCTCCACAAGAGGCCCCCATAAACATTCACACATCTCCACCTTCCACCTCAGACCAGCAGAGGGAGCCCGTTAGGGATATAAATAGGGAAGGTGGAGCTAGGCACTTCAGTTCCTCTGAAGAGTTCCTGCAGTAGAGAAGCCTAAGAGAGGTCAGTCTGCAGTGGAGCTCAGTCTAGTCTAGAGAACGCAGTTAATAGTTCAGCAGTGGAGCACGAGGCTCCTGCTTGCTAGATTCAGGGAGCCCAGATAGAGCTTAAGGTGTGCCGGTGCCATAAGATCAATGAAGCGCGGCAAGCTGCCGTTAGTGTGTATAGCCTAGTGAGGGCCCGAGTAGGCCGAAGGCGAGTGGCGAGTTAGTACATAAGGGGCAGAGGAGCTTAACCAGCTCACCCCGAAGCATTTACCGGACACAGGATCCGAGCTTACCAGTATCTCTATGACCCAGTAAGGCATAACCGCAATCCCTGGAGAACTACAAGTCCCAGGATCGCTAAGGTGCTGATATGTAACAGAGCCAGGAGACGCTTAGGCCCCGCATACTGGGAGCGTGAACTACAAGAGAAGGCCCTACCACAAGGTCAGCCAGCGCAGGACAGAGACAAAGTTAGGCCTAGCTCCAGGCAGGTCAGAAACTTACTACGCAGAGGCAAGAAACAGGAGGCCCTACACCCGCTCATTGGGGAGGATCCTGATATGCACCCTTCACCCTACAGTGCTCCGGGATGTGCCTGAATTTCCACCAGTAAAAGGTACTGAAGTGACTACCGTGTCCGTTCCCGTTCTTGCTCTGACCCAGCTGGGTCTCGCCTGTCCTGCATTCCCCCTGCATACGCTGCCCTGAGACCTAGCTCCACCTGTGGGGAGCTATACCATCGAGCTGCCTTATCACCGGCCTCAGTGGACTGCTGCAGCGCTGGTGCTTGTCACCAGATACCACAGGTGGCGTCATGAACTCTTATAAAATTAACAATTATCCACCCTTTTAAAGAGAGACCCCAGGGTACGGGCCAGGGAGCCGACCACCGCGACATCCCCAAGGCCAGGCAAATGCCCGGGTACCGAGTCATCCCCATCCCCAGGGCTAGTCACATCGTCCTCCACCTCCTCTGCTGACCTCATCGACTGTCTGACTGTGGGTTGACAGTAAGTGGGATCTCCAACCTCGTCATCATCACCCTGTGTGTTATCACACCCGTCGCCCTCAGAGCCAACCTCTTCCTGCCCTGACCGAAAAGTCAAGTTGTCGCTCCAATCAGGTATTTGAGTCTCATCATCGTCTTCATCATTGTCTCCACCAACAGGAGTTACAGTTTGGGAACAAGGGTCTACATTATGCTCAGAACCTTCTTCATCTGGTCCTGGATCCAACTTATAAAGATTCTGCTCATCGGATCAGATCATTTCCTCATCTGGATTAACAGAAGCTCTGGAGCAGACCTCCGTTTCCCAGGCTATAGTATGAGTAAACAGCTGGGCAGACTCAGCCATCTGTGTTACCCCATACTCAGACGGGCAGCTGGAGACTAGGGAGCTGTGAGGAAGCAAGTGCGATTGGGGTGACACCTCTGAGGACTGGAGTATTTGTGATGTTGAAATTGAGGTGATGGAGAGCCCACTTGAAGGAGCACTTGATATCCGTTGAAGCACCTGCTGTTTTTGTGCCTCATCTAGAATTTGTAGCGATGGGCGTGTCCGTAAGAATGGGATCGTATCACATTGTCCACTAAAAGAAGTCGACATCTTAGTTTGGCTGGAAGATGGTCTTTCTTCTGCAGATGTTACTCCCCCCCCACCGTGGGGGGCCTCGACCCACCGGCGGACAGGCACCAGTATTGGGATAGGGGGGCTGGCCGTCAGGTCCCACCGCGGCTCTGGCACAAACCCGGCGACACAGAGGTGGCACAGACAGGAACGGACTGGCCGTGTCGGCTTCTCACTTTTTGGATTTTAGAAGGGCATGACATGCCTATATCTGTGTCTCCCCCTCCTTTTACTCCTCCACCTCTTTTCTTTTCGCATGACTATATGTACTTGTCACTTTTCCATTTGTTAGTTGTGTCTTCTGAGCAGTTTGTCAGCTTTTGGACACCTTTGAAGGTGTTTTCTATGTGTTTCTATGTGTTTTTGTTTGCCTGCCATTGGTTTTAACGGTGTTCGAAGGTGTTCGACGAACAGTTCGACGAACAGTTCGGCGAACACACGGGTGTTCGACGAACCGAACCGAACTCGAACACTACGGGGGTGGCTCAACACTAATCATGTTGCAGATAGTGTAAAAGCCCATGCTGTGTTGGTGGCTAGGTAACACTGATGCTAGTGTAGTGCCCTAAGGGTTCGGCCGCTACAGAGGTATTGCATCTCATCCAGATGTGCGATATCTCACTTCCAGGTAAGGATGGAGTGTGGATCAGGACCCCGACACCTTCATGCATTACACCACATTTCCGGGGGGCAGGGTGACCGATATGCTCCCAGTAGAGCACGACAGTCCCTGTCCCTGGCTGGAGTGGGGCGAGGGAACACAGAGGAAGGGGGGACCCTGTAGTGCATAGGAGGGAGAGGGCAGTTCCTGGGTGCACCTAGAGGGAGGTATAAAAGGTGAGCACCATCTTAGTTAAGAAGGGAGTTCAGAAAGAGAAGAAGAGGGAGCAGAAGGTGGTAGCAGAGGCTCTGCATGGGCTCTGCTCCGGAGGCAGGCCTGAGCGTGAGGCCGGTGCCTGGAGGAAGAAGAAGGAGGAAAGAGGAGCGGAGGAGGCACCAGGAACAAGGAACGAAGGGACCCCAGGGGTGTGGACCGGCGAGTCGCCACCGCACGCCCAAATCTACCTGCATAGGGGGGTCAGGCCAAAGGGGGAGACCGATCCCCGAAACTAGTGGAGGCGGGGAACTACCCTTAGCTAGAAACCGGAAGCTGTGACATTTCACGTGGCGCAGCTCCTCGCTACACCCACTAGGAAGATACCATATAGGGTCAGGGAAACTGGCGCCAAGGTTTACCAGAGAAGGACCGAGGCAGCCGGACAGAATCGAGGTCACTGGCGGGGTATGACAGGCCAGAGAAAGGATACCCAAAGGGGGTCCTGTGAAACGCTCCAAAGTTATCTGGGAGTAGGCCGAGCCCCTCACCTGGTGAGCACAGTGCGACGAAGGACGTTATGACCAGCTGTAGTAACGTGGATAAAGAACTGAGTGTAAATACCCTGGACTGCATTACAGGACTCTGTGTCGTTACTGCTGCTCCCGCGCACCATCACCCCCAACATCTCCACTTGCTGCCCTGAGGCTCTACTCCTCCCGTGGGGAGTTATGCTATTTCCTGCTGCACTCACAACACCAGCCTCAGTGGTCTGCCCTGCAGCGGCGGTTCACTCTGACTGCAATCCACGGGTGGCGTAGTCGGACATTTAATCACAAACCCTATAAATAGACTGCCATTTCGGTTGACCATACTGAGCCACGGGATCGGGTCCCCGCCATGCAAGGACTGCAACCCCCAGCATCCGCAACGGGTCCGGTTCCGGGTATCCCCACACACACATGGCCCAGGGAGCGCGTCACTTGCTTCCTCTGTCCCCTCCCGCCAACCACAAACAAAACAGAGAGGGGATGATTATCCTCTTCATCTCCTGACTTTTGCTTGCCCATCACCTCTTTCTCCTCCAGTTGTTCTTCGGATCTTGCACCTTCACTAACAGTTTTTCTGGTATCACCTGCCCTCCTCGATCGCAGAAATTCACCCTCCCTTGGCACCCACCTATGTGACGACAGTCTGGAACTTTGAGACATTCTTATCCCTTCCGCATACTCCTCTTCCTCTGGGACCACCACCTCCTCCTGCAGGCTATTCAAAGTCTGCTCCAGCATGTAGATGTATGGAATAGTGATGCTAATGACAGCATCGTCAGTGCTATCTATCTTAGTAGCCATTTCGAAACTGTGCAGAAGGGTGCAGAGGTCCTTAATCTGTGCTTACTCCGTAAATGTCATATGCCCAACGTCTGTACTGCCCAGGCCATACGTCATGACATACTGGGTCAGGGCTCGTTGCTGCTGCCACAGTTGGTGCAACATGGACAGAGTGGAATTTCACCGTATCGGCACATCACATATCAACCTGTTAACTGGCATGGACAAAGAGGTTTGTATCGATGCAAGTCGATGATCTGAGAGGTGCGAGAGGCGGAAGTAAGCACACACTTTCCATGCTTTCTGCAGCAGCTCAACCAGGCCAGGATAGTGTCGGAAAAATCGTTGTACCACCAGGTTGAGGACTTGAGCCATGCAAGCCACGTGTGTGAGCTTGCCTTGGCCTAGGACTGCCACCAGATGCACACCCTTATCGCACACGGCCTTCCCTTGCTCCAGGTTCAGCAGAGACAGCCATTATTCAAACTGAGCCTGAAGAACTGTCCACAACTCTTGAGCTGTATGACTGCGATCTCCAAGGCATATTAATTTTAACATTGCCTGATTGCGATGAGCCTTGGTTGCGCAGTTCGAAGGTGGTGTGGATTCACTCAACTGTTGGAACACATGTCTCATTAAGGCATAGCTTGAGTGCACAGGTAGAGGCCCTAGAGGAGGTGGAGGAGGCAGAAGCAGTGGAGGAAGTGTGAAATATAGAGGTTTGTTCTGCAAGCTTTGTGGATTCCAAGACTTGTGGAGCAGCCCCTTCCCTTCCTGCCCCCACAGCGACGAGAGTCACCCAGTGCCCAGTCAGTGAGATGTAACACCATTGGCCATGCTTACTCATCCAACTAACAGATTGGAGATGGTGGAGTTCAACCTCTTTGTTTCCTCTTACACATGAGAAAGCTATCTTTTATGTGACCACAACTGCGGAACCGAGAGCTGACTGCAGTGCTGAGAGAGGGCAGAGTACGGTGAACCGGACAAACTGCTGGACCGTGAGGTACGGGTGGAGATGTTACGGTGGACTGATAAAGTTGCGATGTGCTCGTTCTCTGAGATTGGTCAAAAACAGCAGGCATGTCCGCTTCCATTACAACTGACAGGCTCTCCCTCAGCCTGACTGGAGCGTGCAGAGAACCGATGGTTCTGCGGTCAGAGACCTGTTCGACAATACTTGGCACGATAATAGAGAAGGAGGAAGAAGTAGCAGATGCGGTTGATGGGGCGACTGATGCTTGTTGAGGTCTGCTGGTCCGCATTTTATCACAGTGGGACTGCCCGAATAACTCATGTTGATTGCGCATGTGAAGGTTCATGCATGTAGTAGTCAAATTATAGCACTTTTTCCCTCTACTGAGGTTTTTTTTGCAAAGTTGGCAGATAACGTGAGTTAACTCATCCTTTGTGGTGTCAAAAAAGGCCCAGGATTGGCAACCCTTGCCTCCCCAGTGAGCTGCAGACGTGCGAATGCTGCTGTCTCATCGTGGTTGTATCACTCAGTGTCTGCACCGTAGGGTGCAACATAACCTCCACTTCTTCCTCCACCTCCTCAGATGAGCTACTCAGCAGCGTGCCTCTGCATTCACACCAAGTGGGATCTACAACCTCATCATCATCCTCTGTATTATCCCATTCCTCACCCTGAGAGTCACTCTCCTCCTCTTCCTGCTGTGAGAGCACAGTACAGTCCACGTGAGCCTCAGGTATCTGAGTCTCATCAGGATCATTCTTCCCCCGGGGGTTAACGTCTGGTGACAAGGGTTAGGATGTTGCTTGAACCCTACTTTGTCCTGCCTCAGATCCAACCTGAAAAAATTTTGGGCATTGATTCAGATGCTTTTCTCTTCTTGAATCTGTGAATCTTTGGAGTACACTTCTGATTCCCATGGCATAGAATGTGTGAACAGTTCTGCAGACTCATCCATCTGTGTTTCCCTACAGTCTGTTGGGTGGTCAGAGAGTTGTGATGCGGGGAGAAGCAAGGGTAATTGGGGTGCCACCTCTGTGGACTGTACTGTGTGTGAATTTGAGGTGGAGGAAGAGTAAGAGAGGCCACTTGAAGCAGCGCTTTCCATCCACTGGAGCACATGCTCTTTCTGGCCCTCATCAACAAGGCGCACCGCTATGTGGCTACCAAAGAAAGGGATTGGAGTAGCCTGTCCAGTAACAGAAGTTGTCAGTTGTGTTTGGATAGGACGTGATGGTGTTGGTTCACTAGTGCTTTTACTAACATTACCACCTACTCCACGTACACCTTGAACACCAAGCCTATTCCCCCTTCCACCACGACCTCGCTTTTTCCCACTCATGTTGCTCAGATAATGTGGTAGGAGCACACTATTAGCAACAAACAATAAGATTTTTTACTCCGCACCAGCTCTGCACACAGCTGAATTTCAACACCACTAAATGACATGGTGAGATATGGTGTGCTGAATCACGTTAGCAACTAAAAAAAATATGTCTTTTTTACTCTGGACACAGCTGAATTTCAGCGCCACTAAATGACAAGATGATATATGGTGTGCTGAATCACGTTAGCAACTGAAAAAATGTTTTTTACACTGCACCAGCTCTACACACAGCTGAAATTCAGTTGCACTTAATGACAAGGTGAGATATGGATTGCTGTATCACGTTAGCAGCTGAAAAAATGTTTTTAACTCTGCTCCAGTTCTGCACACTGCTGAATTTCAGTGGCACTATATTGGAAAGGGGAGATATAGCATTCTGTATCACATTTGTCACAGAAGAAAGTAAATTTTCAGATAAAAGTTAATATTATAGAATATAGAATTTGAATTGGCCTTCCCATTATTTAGGAGTGGGTCTCCTATACTGTTATTGTGTATGCAGTAAGTGCAGGGACAGAAAAAAATTAGGACGCACTCCAATACCAATTTGAAGAGATGTAGTGGAGGTCCTCAGTAAAAAAGTGATTTTCCATTATTAATGATTGGGTCTCCTAGACTGGTAACCCTGGGGGGGTTACATATATATTATATAGAATGTTAGAGGTAGGTATCTAAAAATACTTCCTACAGGCATCATAAACACCCTGCAAAAAATGATGTTGGCATTGCATGATGGTCACCCTGGTGATATGGTGGTGGAGGATAAGGATAAGGAGGAGGAAGACATAAAATAGACAAAATCATGAAGCGTACACCCATGTCATGGTGTGAAGGGGTGCATGGGAATAGACCCTCCAAATAAACATTGAATTTTAGTTTATGTTCTGCTGCTATTATCCGGTGGTGTCGAGAAGTCTGGCCCAATACAGCCATTGTTTATTTTGATAAAAGTCAGCCTGTCAGCATTTTCAGTTGACAGGCGGATGTGCCTATCAGTTATAATATCCCCGGCGGCACTAAAAAAAACACTAACGGCAGGGCAGGCCAGTACCTCCAAGGTGTAGAGAGACAGTTCATGACACGTATCCAGCTTGGATACCCAATAGATGTAAGGCACAGAGGAATCATGGAGGATGCTGGTATGGTCGCCAAAGTACTCCTTCAGCATCTTCCAAAACTTTTCCCTCCTTGTCAGAGTACCCCACCTGTGAGGTCATGGGCGCAGGGAGGGTCTGATAAAACTGTCCCACACTTTTGACAGTGTTCCCCTGCCTCTGCTGCATCTGGTTTGTGTCTCCCTCGCCTGTACTCCTTGGTTGTACAAGGAACTGTGACCTCTTCCGCCAGCGTTGTCAGATGGGAATTTTTTTAATTAATCTTCAATTAGGGCCTTCTGGTACTGCAACATTTTATTAGACCTGTCCGCCACAGAAAGGAGAGATAGAAAGTTCTCCTTGTATTGTGGCCCTAGAAGTGTTTCCAACCAGTAATTACTGTTGCCCAAAATGCGTACAATGCGAGGGTCACGGGAAAGGCAGCAGAACATAAACTCAGCCATGTGCGACAGACTGCCAACAGCCAAGACGTCCTTTTGGTGGGGACAGGGAAAACTGTCCATGTTCTCCTCCTCATCCTTCTCCTAGTCCTCCCCCTCATCCTCCCCTTCTTCAGGTCATCCATGCTGAACAGACTGTATCAATGTCATGTAGGTAGTGCCATCTGTTGCGCAGGAAAACAGCTCCTGTTCCTCCTCCTCCTGCTACTTCTCCTCATTATCACCCACCCGCATTGAAATGAGATGAGACTGGCCTGTGTAGCATCACCCTGTATAGTTCCTTGCTCCATCTCATTGGGCTCTGCCTGCAATGCCTCATCTTTAATTGTGAGCATCGAGTGTTTCAGTAGACTGAGAAGCATGATGGTGACGCTAATTATGGCATAATTGCCGCTCACCATCTTGGTCAAGTTCTCAAAGTTTTGGAGAATGGCACAGAAGTCAGATATCCATGCCCAATCATCAGCTCTTGTGGGGAGGCTGACCGGAATAACGTCGGGCGTGTTGAAGCTGGTACTCAACAACTGCCCTGTGCTGCTCACAAATCCTTCCCAACATATGCAATGTTGAGTTCCAATGCGTGGTGACATGGCACACCAGTTGGTGAGCAGGAATCTGCAAAAGCTGATGAAGCACTGCTAGGGCGGCAGAAGCTGTAGTTTTCGGAAATGGGCACAGACGCAGTGTACTTTCACAAGCTGCTCTGGCAGGTCTGGGTAGGTTTTGAGAAACCGATAAACCACTAAGTTGAGAACATGAGCCAGGTATGGTTCGTGTGCGAGGTTGCCAAGCTTCAGAGCTGCCACCAGGTTCTAGCCATTGTCACACATGACCATGCCTGGCTGTAGGTTCAGCTGTGAGAGCCACAGATCTGCCTGCTCTGTTACAGCTTTCAACAACTTTGCAGCAGTGTGCAGTTTGTCACCTAAGCAGATAAACTTCAGCAGAGCCTGTTGCCGATTGGCCAAGGCAGTACTGCAGTGCTTCCAGCTGGGAACTGATGTGATCATTTCAGAAATGGAGGCTGAATAGGAGGAGGAGGTGCAGGAGCTGTTGAATGTGGGAGTAACCCTGATTGACCCAGGGCCCGAAATCTTCACCGTCGGGAGTAGAGATGAGTGTTGTTCTACTCGAACTGTTCGCCAATCTCAAATTCGAGCTGTTTTGGGCGGTGTTCGAGCCGTTCGGCGAACACGAACAATTTGAGAAAAATTCGGCTGTTCGAGATTATGTTCGATAACTGTTCGTGCACCAAAATCATAACTGGATTTTTTCTCAGTAATGATGAAAATTAATGTTAATACGCAGTTTGAGTGTACAGCGGGGTGGGGGGAGGGGCAGGGGATGGATCTCTGCAGGAACAATGAAGATCTCCATTTTTTTTTTCTCTTTCCCGCATTTACAGTGGGGAGGTGCAATCTGTCAGCCTATCAGCAGCGCACACACGAAGCGAAGTGCTTTTTTTCACACAAGCAAGGGCATGTGTCATTGGCAGTGTATGTCACATGTCCTTGCCCTATAAGACCAAGCCATTTTCCCCGTCGCCACCATTTTCTCACTGCTGCAGCTGCGTGTTAGACGGCACCGCTGTTGCTGTGTGTGCTATACCTTGTTAATTTCAAGCCAATTTTCGCACAAATCTACAGATAGCTTGGGAGTAGGGAATAGTTGTGATTGCAGTCCTTTTAAGGACTAGGTTACAGCATTTCCTACGACTTTTATCAGGCAGGTCTGTGCTCTTAAATAGATAGATTGTGGGAGTAAAGACTAATTGTAATTGGAGTCCTTTTCAGGACTAGGTTACATCAGTTCCTATCAGTTTTTGCCAGGCAGGTCTGTGCCAGTGCTGTGCAAGTTTTTTTCACAGCATTTGGCTGAATCTAGCAAAGCTAATCCTTTTTGGCCTATTGCAGAGTGTGTTAGTCAGTGGAGTAGCCTATCTGGGTTGCAAGATATATCACCTGTGTATAGAATACCAATTTTTTTACTGCACCTAGTGAAGTAAAATCTTTTGGGCATAGCATCATTCTATTAGTCCATCTATACTGACCTCCATCAGGTTGCAAATTGAATATAATTTTTTTCTGCATCTAGCTCTGAAAAAATATTGGGCTTCTAGCTGTGTGTGGGACTTGTTGAATTAGTCCATCTATACTGACCTCCATCAGGTTGCAAACTGAATATATTTTTTTCTGCATCTACCTCTGAAAAAATATTGGGCTTCTAGCTGTGTGTGGGACTTGTTCTATTAATCCATCTATACAGACCTCCATCAGATTGCAAACTGAATATATTTTTTTCTGCATCTACCTCTGAAAAAATATTGGGCTTCTAGCTGTGTGTGGGACTTGTTGTATTAGTCCATCTATACGGACGTCCATCAGGTTGCAAACTGAATATATTTTTTTCTGCATCTACCTCTGAAAAAATATTGGGCTTCTAGCTGTGTGTGGGACTTGTTCTATTAATCCATCTATACAGACCTCCATCAGGTTGCAAACTGAATATATTTTTTTCTGCATCTACCTCTGAAAAAATATGTGGCCTTCAAGCAGTGTGTGGGACTTTCTCTACTAGTCCATCTATACTGACCTCCATCAGGTTGCAAACTGAATATAATTTTTTTCTGCATCTAGCTCTGAAAAAATATTTGGCCTTCTAGCAGTGTGTGGGACTTTCTCTATTAGTCCATCTATACTGACGTCCATCAGGTTGCAAATTAAAAATAATTTTTATCTGCATCTACAGTACCTCTGAAAAAATATTTGGGCTTCTAGCTGTGTGTGGGACTTATTCTATTAGTCCATCTATACTGACCTCCATCAGGTTGCAAATTGAATATAATTTTTATCTGCATCTAGCTCTGAAAAAATATTTGGCCTTCTAGCAGTGTGTGGGACTTTCTCTATTAGTCCATCTATACTGACCTCCATCAGGTTGCAAATTGAATATAATTTTTATCTGCATCTAGCTCTGAAAAAATATTTGGCCTTCTAGCAGTGTGTGGGACTTTCTCTATTAGTCCATCTATACTGACCTCCATCAGGTTGCAAATTAAAAATAATTTTTATCTGCATATACCTCTGAAAAAATATTTGGGCTTCTAGCTGTGTGTGGGACTTGTTCTATTACTCCATCTATACTGACCTCCATCAGGTTGCAAACTGAATATATTTTTTTCTGCATCTAACCCAGCCTATAGTTTTGGCCTAATACCACAGTTTGGCCACTCAGCTCTGCTCGGTTCCCATCCATTGTTTTTTTGTGCAAACAACTCCAGAGTTGTGAATTAGTTAACCACCAAAATGAGTGGAAAAAGGCCTGCTGCTGGTGGAAAGGGGAATAGGCATGTTGGGAACGGGAAAAAAGGTTGTGTCCGTGGGGTAGGTGTTAAAGCAACAGTAACATCTGCAGAAGAAAGACCATCTTCCAGCCAAACTAAAATGTCTACTTCTTTTAGCGGACAATGTGATAAGATCCCTTTCTTACGGCCACGCCAATCGCTACAAATTCCAGATGAGGCACAAAAACAGCAGGTGCTTCAACGGATATCAAGTGCTCCTTTAAGTGGGCTTTCCTCCACATCAACTTCAACATCACAAATACTCCAGTCCTCAAAGGTGTCACCCCAATCGCACTTGCTTCCTCACAGCTCCCAAATCTCCAGCTGCCCGTCTGAGTATGAGGTAGAACAGATGGTTGAGTCTGCAGAGCTGTTTACTCATACTATAGCCTGGGAATCAGAGGTCGACTCCAGCGCTTCTGTGAATCCAGACGAGGAAATGATCTGCACTGATGCCCAGAATCTTTATGAGTCGGATCCAGGACCAGACGCAGAAGGTTCTGACCATAATGTAGACCCTCATTCCCAAACTGTAACTCCTGTTGGTGGAGACAATGAGGAAGACGATGATAAGACTCAAATACCTGATTGGAGCGACAACTTTAGTTTTTTGTCAGGGCAGGAACAGGTTGGCTCTGAGGATGACGGGTGTGATAACGCACAGGGTGATGATGATGAGGTTGGAGATCCCACTTACTGTCAACCCACAGTCAGCCAAGAGATGAGGTCAGCAGAGGAGGTGGAGGAAGATGCTAGTGACGACGAGGTCAGGTTGCGCCTTCTTGGACAGAGACGTAGTACTGGAAGCACGTCAACAACTGCATCCTCAAACACAACTCTGCCTCTCACCACAAGTCGTGGTGGCTCTTCAGGTCGCATGGGTGCTAAGCCTTGCATAGCCTGGGCATTTTTTCAGATCGATAAAGATGACCCAACTCGTGTTATCTGTAACATTTGTCAGCAAAAGCTAAGTAGAGGCCAAAAAATACATAGTTTGAGTACTTCATGCATGAACCGGCACATGGACATGAAGCATAAGTTGCAGTGGGAAGCTCAGTGTGCTACAATGCGGCCTAGCCGGCCGGGTCAACCACCATCTGCCATATCTTGTGCATCCGCGGCCTCTTCATCCTCTGTGACTGGGGGGAAAGCAGTCACACCTGTTTTGGGGCGCAGACCTGCCACCTCTTTACCCGCAACAGCCAGCGTGATTGGCAGGTCATCATTTTCTTTGGAGGTGGTAACACCAGCTGGTGTTGAGCGCTGTCCGACATCGATAGCACCACCTTTGGATCAAGGCAACCTAACATGTCCGCCTGCATCTTCCTCACAGACAGGCAGTTTGCCGGGGACACCCTTATCAACCCCGTCTAAGCACAATAGCCAGCCCTCGGTCCCTCAGATGTGGACAAGTAAAAGACCATTTCCTCCTAGCCATGAGAAAGCTAAGAGGTTGAATTTCACCATCTGCAAGCTCTTGGCTGCAGAAATGCTGCCTTTCCGCCTGGTGGAAACAGAGGATTTTCGAGACCTTATGTCCGTTGCAGTGCCCCAGTACCAGATGCCCAGTCGGCACTACTTCTCAAAGAAAGGTGTGCCTGCGCTCCACCAGCATGTCGCACACAACATCACCGCTTCTTTGAGAAACTCTGTGTGTGAGAGGGTGCATTTCACCACAGACACTTGGACGAGTAGGCATGGACAGGGGCGTTACATGTCGCTGACTGGGCACTGGGTAACTATGGTGACAGCAGGACAAGGGGCTGCTGTCCAAGTCTTGCCGTCCCCACGAGTTGTGCGTCAATCCTCTTTATGTCAAAGTTCCTCCACTGCTTCTGCCTCCTCAACCTCCTCTCCATCTTCCACCTGCACCCAAAGCCTGTCTGGTCATGCCACAAGCTTTCTAACTGCGCAGAAGGGATCCTGCACACCTCCTTACTGGCAGTAGGGCTCAAAGTCATCAGGCGGTTTTTACATTGAAATGTCTGGGAAATGTGAGTCACACAGCTGAGGAGTTGTGGTCAGCTCCGGAGAACCAATTTCATGAATGGTTGTCTCCACTGGACCTGAAACCAGGGAAGGCCGTGTGCGACAATGCTGCAAACCTGGGTGCGGCCCTTCGCCGGGGCAATATCACACACGTGCCTTGTATGGCTCACGTGTTGAACCTGGTTGTCCAGCAATTTTTAGCCCACTATCCCAGACTAGATGGCCTTCTGCAGAGGGCACGGTTGCTGTGTGCTCACTTCCGCCGTTCGCATCCCGCAGCTCAGCGACTTACATCTCTACAGAAGTCGTTGGGCCTGCCACTTCACCGGCTAAAATGCGATGTGCCTACCCGGTGGAATTCAACTCTGCACATGTTGCAGCGACTGTGGCAGCACCGACAAGCCCTGGTGCAATACGTTCTGATGTATAACCTGGGCCAACGAGATCCAGAGGTGGGGCAAATCACGCTGGAGGAGTGGTCTCAGATCAGGGACCTATGCACCCTTCTGCACAGTTTTGAAATGGCGACGAAGATGTTTAGTGCTGACGATGCCATTATCAGCATGACTATTCCGGTGATTTACATGCTGGAGCACATGTTAAACAGAATTCGGAGTCAGGTGGTGGCACAAGAGGAGGTGGAGGAAGTAGAGGAGGAGGAGTTGTATGCGGAAAGGCTAACATCTGCAAGGTCCAGACGTTCGGCAGCACCAAGGCGGCAGGCATGTGACGGTGGGGGTGATGGTTTTACCAGGGCGCATGGTAGCAGCCAAACTAGTGAGGAAGGTGCAGGAGCCCAGGAAGAAGTGGAGGACGAACTGATGGAAGACTCATCAGATGAGGGAGACCTTGATCACATTTCTGTTGTGCGAGGTTGGGGGGAGAGGACAGAGGAAGGAAGCATGATTGTTACCTCGCCACCAACACAACAGGGACTTGGTGCTCCTGGATGCGCAACACACATGAGTGCCTTCTTGCTGCACTACCTGCAACATGACCCTCGAATTGTGAGAATTAGAAATAATCCTGACTACTGGGTTGCCACACTGTTAGATCCCCGGTACAAAAGTAAATTTGCAGAAATTATTCCTGCCATAGAAATGGATGCACGCATGCAGGAGTATCAGCAGAGACTGTTGTAGAATCTTACATGTGCTTTTCCACAAAATACCAGTGGTGCACGTAGTGAATCTCACAGTTCCAACTTGCCAACCGTGGGACCGTCAAGTGTTCAGCACTCAAACCGTAACAGAACCACAGTATCTGCTGGTAACATCAATTTTGCAGAATCATTTCACCACTTTTTTAGCCCATCCTTTGCAAGGCCACAGGAGACAAGAAGTCTGACACATAGTCAACGCCTAGAGACGATGGTACAGGAGTATCTCCAAGTAAACATTGAAGCCATGACTGTGTCACTGGACCCTTGCTCTTTTTGGGCTTCCAATCTGGATAAATGGCCGGAGCTAGCCACTTACGCCTTGGAGATCTTGTCATGCCCCGCAGCCAGCGTTCTGTCTGAACGTGTGTTCAGCGCTGCTGGTGGTGTGCTGACAGATAAGCGTACGTGGCTCTCCACTGATAATGTAGACAGACTCACGTTCATAAAGATGAACAAATCATGGATCCGAAACGACTTTTCTACCCCTGTGTCATCCTGGGGATAGTAAAAGCTTGATGATTGGTTAAAATCACCCTACCAACCGTTTTAAGCTTTCAAATTACTAATCATGTTTATCTGTATCTTGGATGGAAAATTATTTGGGCTTTGTAGCAGTGTGCAGCACTGATTCTATTAGGCCATCTATAATAAGCTCCACCAGATTTAAAATTACTAATCATGTTTATCTGTATCTTGACTGGAAAATAATTTGGGCTTTGTAGCAGTGTGCAGCACTGATTCTATTAGGCCATCTATAATAAGCTCCAACAGATTTAAAATTACTAATCATGTTTATCTGTATCTTGACTGGAAAATAATTTGGGCTTTGCAGCAGTGTGCAGCACTGATCCTATTAGGCCATCTATACTAAAGCTTCACCAGATTTAAAATTAATAATAATTTTTAGCTGCATCTAGCCCGGAAAATAATTTTGGGGCTCCGAGATGCGCAAGACATATAAGTGCCTTCTTGCTGCACTACCTGCAGCATGACCCTCATATTGTCAGAATTCGAAGTAATCATGACTACTGGGTTGCCACACTCTTAGATCCCCCAAACTTTTCGATCAACCTTTTCATTTTAATAAAGACCAAAAAAATGGTCATTTTTGAAATTATAAGCATTAGCAGGTTGTTAAAAACTGAAATCAAACAGTTTTCAACTCAAATCTTTATTCTAGGTGATGTTACATTTTCACATAGGACCCCTTGTTCGAAAGGAGCTTCTGAACTCTCTCGTCCATTGAATTTGTCAGGTTTTGGATGGTTTCTGCTTCAATTGTTTTGCATGAGGACAGAATACCCTCCCAGAGCTGTTGCTTAGATGTGAACTGCCTCCCGCCATCATAGACACTCCTTTTAATGATGCTCCAAAGGTTCTGAATGGGGTAGAGGTCAGGGGAGCATGGGGGTCACACCATAAGTTTGTCCCCTTTTATGCCCATATCAGCAAGAAATGCAGATGTTTTATGTGCAGCATGAGATGGTACATTTTCATGCAAAAAAATGATCTTGCTGTGAAATACACGGTTCTTCTTCTTGAACCATGGCAGGAAGTGCTGTTTGAGAAAATCCACATACATTATGGAGTTCATCTTTAGCGCCTTCAGGGATCCTAAAGGGGCCGACAATCTCTCTCCCCATGATTCCAGCCCAAAACATTACTCCACCTCCTACTTGTTGGCGCTGTAGCCGTGTTTGCATGGGGTGTCCATCAACCAGCCATCCTCCACTCCATCCATCTGGACCATCGAGCGCTGCACGGCACTCATCCGTGAACAAAACAGTTTTGAAATCAGTCTTCATGTAATGTTTGGCCCACTGGAGCCGTGTCTGCTTGTGTGAAGTGGATAGAGGAGGTCAACAGGATGGCGTATGCACAGCTGCAAACCTCTGAAGGACCCTGCATCTTGTTGTTCGGGGGACGTTGGAGGCACCAGCAGCTTCAAAAACTTGTCTGCTGCTATGACAAGGCTTTTTTGCCGCTGCTCTTTCAACCTGACATAATTACCTGTAGGAAAGAGTCCTCAATTTGCCCTTATCAGCACGCACACGTGTGTACTGTGAATCAGCTACATACTTCTTGATTGCCAAGACACTTCATCCTGATCATCGCACAATGTTGATTGTAGTCATGCCTTGACCTAAACACTCCACAATTTGTTGCTTCTCAGCAGCCGACACATCTTTTTTCTTTCCCATTTTGGCAGAAAATGTAGGCTGCTTAATAATGTGAGACAGCCTTCTTAAGTAGTCTTGCCTTTCATTGGACACACCTGCCAAGCTAATTAGCACAGGTGTCTGCAATTGCTTACAGTGATATAAAGAGCCCTGACACACATCACCATCAATGAGTTTAACTGACAAACAAACAAATTCTTCCCTTATCACTCCTAAACACTTTTTGCATAATAATTTGGAACACAGTGTACATGTGCTTTTCCACAAAACACCAGTGGTTCACGTAGTGAATCTTACAGTTCTAACTTGCCAACCGTGGTCTGTATGGAGTTGTTCAATAAAGGGCCCAAAATTAAGATAACATAGATGGGAGAGGTCTCTATGAATAGGAATTCCTAAGTATTTGATACCCTGTGAGGGCCAGGCAAAGGGAAAGTTGGACTGGATGGAATCCTATATGGATTTGGGGAGGGAGACATCGAGGGCCTCAGACTTCGCTGCATTGATTTTAAAATTTGACCATGTAACAAAGTCATCTATTTCAGCCATAACAGCATGGATGGATATATGTGATTGAGTGATATATACTAGGACATCATCAGCAAATAGAGAGCACTTGTACTCGGTGCCTCCCACCTCAATCCACCTAATATTGGGGTTATGGCGAATTGATGAGAGCAGGTGCTCCGTCACTAGGATGTATAAGAGAGGGGACAGAGAACATCCCTGCCTTGTCCCATTGGTGATTGTGAAAGGTGATGAAAATGTTCTGACGCGCCCCCTGGGCCTTGGGACACCCGGAGCCGGACCCTTTTTGGTGGATGCTGGTGGTTGTAGTCTCCGTGGCAGCGACCCGGTTCCGTGGCTCAGGGCGGTCAAACCAGTGGCGGAACTATTTATGTGGTTTTGATGTTTAAATGTCCGACTACGCCACCCGTGGATTGCGGTCAGAGTGAACCGCCGCTCCAGGGCAGACCGCTGAGGCTGGTGTTGTGGGTGCAGCAGAGCGTAGCATAACTCCCCACGGGAGGAGTATAGCCTCAGGGCAGTGTATGCGGAGGATGGGGGTGATGGTGCAGGGCAGCAGCAGTAACGACACGGAGTCAGTGATGCAGTCCAGGGCCTTTACTCACAGTTCTTATTATCCAGACCACGTCTGCAGGTAACGGCTAGTGTTGAGCCACCCCCTTAGTGTTCGAGTTCGGTTCGGTTCGTCGAACACCCGTGTGTTCGCCGAACTGTTCGTCGAACTGTTCGTCGAACACCTTCGAACACCGTTAAAACCAATGGCAGGCAAACAAAAACACATAGAAACACATAGAAAACACCTTCAAAGGTTTCCAAAAGCTGACAAACTGCTCAGAAGACACAACTAACACATGGAAAAGTGACAAGTACATATAGTCATGCGAAAAGAAAAGAGGTGGAGGAGTAAAAGGAGGGGGAGACACAGATATAGGCATGTCATGCCCTTCTAAAATCCAAAAAGTGAGAAGCTGACACGTTCAGTCCGCTCCTGCCCGTGCCACCTCCGTGTCGCCGGGTTTGTGCCAGAGCCGCGGTGAACCCTGACGGCCAGCCCCCCTCTCCCAATACTGGTGCCTGTCCGCTGGTGGGTCGAGCGAGCCCCCCTGTGGTGGAGGCAGCTCTAAGCTTTTTAATTTAAATTGTCTCTCTAATTTGAATAAATACACTTTAAATCCATTTACAAGGATCTATTGGAGGGCAAGTCTCATGCCAGCAGCCGCGTAATTCCAGCTCCAGTAGCGTCCACTAAAGCTGCTGCAGTTAAAAAGCTTTTATAAGGATCGAGCTCGGCTGTCCACCGCAAGGCATCCTACTGCCAGTCCGAGCCCCTATGCCTTGGGGTGCCTCCTGATGCTCTTCACTGAGTATCCCGTGGTCCCGAAGCATTTCCTTTGAAAAAATTAAGTGTCCAAACTACAGGTGGTGTAGCTTGCTTAACAGCCAGGATAATCCGCTGACTAGCAGACCCTGCTACTAGGCACAAAGTATTTCCTGGGCTAGATGCAGTTAAAAATTTGTAATTAGATACTCTCGTTGGATGCTGAGAAAGCATTCCATAGAGTCTCCTGGCACGCCATATATGATTCTCTTAAAAAGCTTGGGGTAGGGGTCTAGGGGACCCTTTTATAGCCAAAATCACGGCCCTGTATCGCAATACGTCACCTAGGCTGAAGATAAATGGAACTGTAGCACCCTGAGGGCTCGGTTGCTACAGACGTATTGCACCTCACCCAGAGGTGTGATATCTCACTCTCAGGTAAGGATATAGTGTGGATCAGGACCCGACACCTGCATGCATTACACCACATTGCCATGGGGCTGGGCGACCATTATGCCCCTGAGATGGGCACGACAGTCCCTGTCCCTGGCTGGAGTGGGGGGCGGGAACACTGAGGAAGGGGAACCCTGTAGTGCAGGAGCAGGGAGGAAGCAGTTCCTGGGTGCATTGAGAAGGGAGTATAAAAGGTGGGCACCATCTTAGTTCAGTGCAGAGAAGTCTGAGCAGAAGTGGCAGGGAGCAGGGGCTCTGCATGAGCTCTGCTCCGGAGGCAGGCCTAGTAACAGAGGCCCGGGCCTGGAAGAGGGAGAAGGAAGGAAGAGGAGCGGAGAAGGCTCCAGGAATGAGGAATGAAGGGATCTCAGGGGTGCGGATGGGCGAGTCGCCACCGCACGCCCGAATCCACCTGCGTGGAGGGGTCAGGCCAAAGGGGGAGACCGGTCCCCGAAACTAGTGGAGGCAGGAAACGACCCTCAGCTAGAAACAGGAGGCTGTGACATTTTATGTGGCGCAGCCCCTCGCTACACCCGCTAGGAAGGCACCACATAGGGTCAGGTAAACTGGCGCCAAGTTTACCAAGAGGAGGCCCGAGGCAGCCGGACAGAAGGGTTGGTAAGAAAGGCCAGACAAAGGACACACAAATGGGGTCCTGTGAAGCACTCCAAAGTTATCTGGGAGTTGTCTGAGCCCCTCACCTGGTGAGCACAGTACGACGTGGGCAGCCGTTACCTGCAGACGTGGTCTGGATAATAAGAACTGTGAGTAAAGGCCCTGGACTGCATCACTGACTCCGTGTCATTACTGCTGCTGCCCTGCACCATCACCCCCATCCTCCGCATACACTGCCCTGAGGCTATACTCCTCCCGTGGGGAGTTATGCTACGCTCTGCTGCACCCACAACACCAGCCTCAGCGGTCTGCCCTGGAGCGGCGGTTCACTCTGACCGCAATCCACGGGTGGCGTAGTCGGACATTTAAACATCAAAACCACATAAATAGTTCCGCCACTGGTTTGACCGCCCTGAGCCACGGAACCGGGTTGCCGCCACGGAGACTACAACCACCAGCATCCACCAAAAAGGGTCCGGCTCCGGGTGTCCCAAGGCCCAGGGGGCGCGTCAGAACATTTTCATCACCTTTCACAATCACCTATGGGACAAGGCAGGGATGTTCTCTGTCCCCTCTCTTATACATCCTAGTGACGGAGCACCTGCTCTCATCAATTCGCCATAACCCCAATATTAGGTGGATTGAGGTGGGAGGCACCGAGTACAAGTGCTCTCTATTTGCTGATGATGTCCTAGTATATATCACTCAATCACATATATCCATCCATGCTGTTATGGCTGAAATAGATGACTTTGTTACATGGTCAAATTTTAAAATCAATGCAGCGAAGTCTGAGGCCCTCGATGTCTCCCTCCCCAAATCCATATAGGATTCCATCCAGTCCAACTTTCCCTTTGCCTGGCCCTCACAGGGTATCAAATACTTAGGAATTCCTATTCATAGAGACCTCTCCCATCTATGTTATCTTAATTTTGGGCCCTTTATTGAACAACTCCATACAGACCACGGTTGGCAAGTTAGAACTGTAAGATTCACTACGTGAACCACTGGTGTTTTGTGGAAAAGCACATGTACACTGTGTTCCAAATTATTATGCAAAAAGTGTTTAGGAGTGATAAGGGAAGAATTTGTTTGTTTGTCAGTTAAACTCATTGATGGTGATGTGTGTCAGGGCTCTTTATATCACTGTAAGCAATTGCAGACACCTGTGCTAATTAGTTTGGCAGGTGTGTCCAATGAAAGGCAAGACTACTTAAGAATAGAGATGAGCGGTGTTCGACTAGAACTGTTCGCCAATCTCAAATTCGAGCTGTTTTGGGCGGTGTTCGAGTTGTTCGACGAACCCGAACGATTTGCAAAAAATTCGGCTGTTCGAGGTTATGTTCGATAACTGTTCGTGCACCAAAAGCGTGTCCTGCATGTCTGGCGCTATTTAGAGCACCAATCATGCAGGGATTGTCTGCCACTCACTGTAATGCCACAGCCATGGTGGTTGTGGCATTACAGTGATTGCCCAAATCGATGGGAACAGTGCCAACAGTGAAACATGAAAAGCCGGCAATTCAGCAGCGGCATACACCTGTACCCGACAATTTAGAACCGAAAGAATAGAGCTTCACACATAGATTAGATAGATATAAACATGTCAGCCACATATATACGAAGTACAGTGACAGTGTTGCTTACTGTACTTGTCATTTAGCGTAAAGGATTTATCAAAAAAAATAATAGTGTTTTCATGCACCGTCTCTTTAAAAAAGCCGGCCGGCAATTCAGCAGCGGTACCCGACAATTTATAACAGACAGAATAGAGCTTCACACATAGATTAGATAGATAGAAACATGTCAGTCACATATATATGAAGTACAGTGATAGTGTTGGTTACTGTACTTGTCATTTAGTATTAAAATAAAGGATTTATTATTAAAAAAAATTGGCGTGGGGTTCCCCTTAATTTTAGGCTCTAGCGGAGGTTAAGCAGACGGCTGGGGCAGATGTTTGAAGCCTGGGAAGGGGGTAATACCCAAGGAGCTTCCCAGGCTACTAATATCAGCCCCCAGCTGAATACATAGCCTTTACTAGCTATTAAAATGGGGGACCCCCCCAAAAAAATGACGTGGGGTCCCCCCTAATTTAATAGCTAGCAAAGGCTAGGCAGACAGCTGGGGGCTGATATTAATAGCCCAGGAAGGGAGCCATGAATATTGGCCCCCTCCCAGGCTAGAAACACCAGCCGTCAGCCGCCCCAGAAATGGCGCATTCATAGGATGCGCCAATTCTGGCACTTAGCCTCGCTCTTCCACGCTGCCCTGGTGCGGTGGCAGGGGGTAATAGGGTTGGGGTTGATGTCAGCTTATAATGCCAGCTGACATCAAGCCCAGGTTAGTAATGGAGAGGCGTCTATAAGACACCCCCATTACTAACCCCATAGTCAAAGTTAAAAAAAACACAAACACCCAGAATAAAGTCCTTTAATTGAAATAAAGACACAATCCTTTATTGTTCTAAATTAAACCATACTTACCGTCACGCCCATTCCAGCTGAAGCCAACGATCTCCTGCAATAAAAGAAAAATAATAAAGCAACCTCATCCTTACCTTTCCATGGTTCCCACGACAGCTTCAGCTCTGCTACATCGAGATGACAGGCTGGACCGCAGCAGAACGCTGCCATCCAGCCTCTCATCCCGCAGACACTGAGAAGCGCAGGCTTGCTTGCGCTGCTCAGCGTCTCTCTGTGACGACATCCAGATGAGCCGAGTTCGTGTCCAATGAACTCGGCTCACCTCATGCACGTCACTGACAGCGTGGGAAAATTCTCACGCTGAAGCGGTGAGTGCAGGAGAATTCTCCCACGCTGTCAGTGACGTGCATAAGGTGAGCTCATGTCCAATGAACTCAGCTCACCTCCTGCACGTCACTGACAGCGTGGGAGAATTCTCCTGCACTCAGCGCTTCAGTGTGAGAATTCTCCCACGCTGAAGCGCTGAGTGCAGGAGAATTTTCCCACGCTGTCAGTGACGTGCATGAGGTGATCCGAGTTCATTGGACATTAACTCGGCTCATCTGGATGCCCTCACAGAGAGACACTGTGGAGCGCAAGCAAGCCTGCGCTTCTCAGTGTCTGCGGGATGACAGGCTGGATGGCAGCGTTCTGCTGCGGTCCAGCCTGTCATCTCGATGTAGCAGAGCTGAAGCTGTCATGGGAACCATGGAAAGGTAAGGATGATGTTGCTTTATTATTTTTCTTTTATTTCAGGAGATCGTTGGCTTCAGCTGGAATCGGCGTGATGGTAAGTATGGTTTAATTTAGAACAATAAAGAATTGTGTTTATTTCAATTAAAGGACTTTTTTCTGGGTGTTGTGTTTTTTTTAAATACTTTACTAGAAATTCATGGTGGTCATGTCTAATATTGGCGTGACCCCATGAATTTCGGGCTTAGGGCCAGCTGATAATGCCAAGCTGGCCTTAACCCCTTTATTACCCAGTGAGCCACCGCATCAGGGCCCTGGATGAGTTGGGTACAGCGCCAGAAGATGGCGCTTCTATGAACGCGCCATTTTCCGGGGTGGCTGCGGACTGCAATTTGCAGCGGGGGTGGCCCAGAAAGCTTGGGCCTCCCTGCTCTGCGGATTCCAGCCCCCAGCTGCCTAGTTGTACCTGGCTGGACACAAAAACAGGGCGAAGCCCCACGTCAATTTTCTTTAAATTATTTCATGAAATAATTAAGAAAAAAAGGGCTTCCCTATATTGTTGTGTCCGGCCAGGTACAAATAGGCAGCTGGTGGTTGGGGGCAGCCCGTTCCTGCCTGCTGTACCTGGCTGGACACAAATATAGTGCGAAGCCCCACGTCAATTTTTTTAAATTATTTCATGAATTTCCTGAAATAATTTAAAAAAATTGAAGTGGGGCTTCGCACTATATTTGTGTCCAGCCAGGTACAGCAGGCAGGAACGGGCTGCCCCCATCCACCAGCTGCCTATTTGTACCTGGCCGGACACAACAATATAGGGAAGCCCTTTTTTTCTTAATTATTTCATGAATTTCATGAAATAATTAAAAAAAATTGAAGTGGGGCTTCGCACTATATTTGTGTCCAGCCAGGTACAGCAGGCAGGAACGGGCTGCCCCCATCCACCAGCTGCCTATTTGTACCTGGCAGGACACAACAATATAGGGAAGCCCTTTTTTTCTTAATTATTTCATGAATTTCATGAAATAATAAAAAAAAATTGAAGTGGGGCTTCGCACTATATTTGTGTCCAGCCAGGTACAGCAGGCAGGAACGGGCTGCCCCCATCCACCAGCTGCCTATTTGTACCTGGCCGGACACAACAATATAGGGAAGCCCTTTTTTTCTTAATTATTTCATGAATTTCATGAAATAATTAAAAAAAATTGAAGTGGGGCTTCGCACTATATTTGTGTCCAGCCAGGTACAGCAGGCAGGAACGGGCTGCCCCCATCCACCAGCTGCCTATTTGTACCTGGCCGGACACAACAATATAGGGAAGCCCTTTTTTTCTTAATTATTTCATGAATTTCATGAAATAATTAAAAAAAATTGAAGTGGGGCTTCGCACTATATTTGTGTCCAGCCAGGTACAGCAGGCAGGAACGGGCTGCCCCCAACCACCAGCTGCCTATTTGTACCTGGCCGGACACAACAATATAGGGAAGCCCTTTTTTTCTTAATTATTTCATGAATTTCATGAAATAATAAAAAAAAATTGAAGTGGGTCTTCGCACTATATTTGTGTCCAGCCAGGTACAGCAGGCAGGAACGGGCTGCCCCCATCCACCAGCTGCCTATTTGTACCTGGCCGGACACAACAATATAGGGAAGCCCTTTTTTTCTTAATTATTTCATGAATTTCATGAAATAATTAAAAAAAATTGAAGTGGGGCTTCGCACTATATTTGTGTCCAGCCAGGTACAGCAGGCAGGAACGGGCTGCCCCCATCCACCAGCTGCCTATTTGTACCTGGCCGGACACAACAATATAGGGAAGCCCTTTTTTTCTTAATTATTTCATGAATTTCATGAAATAATTAAAAAAAATTGAAGTGGGGCTTCGCACTATATTTGTGTCCAGCCAGGTACAGCAGGCAGGAACGGGCTGCCCCCAACCACCAGCTGCCTATTTGTACCTGGCCGGACACAACAATATAGGGAAGGCCTTTTTTTCTTAATTATTTCATGAATTTCATGAAATAATTAAAAAAAAAGTACGTGGGGCTTCGCCCTATTTTTGTGTCCAGCCAGGTACAACTAGGCAGCTGGTTGCTGGAATTTGCAGCGCAGGGAGGCCCAAGCTTTCTGGGCCCCCCCCCGCTACAAATTGCAGTCCGCAGCCACCCCAAAAAATGGCGCGTTCATAGAAGCGCCATCTTCTGGCGCTGTACCCAACTCATCCAGGGCCCTGGTGCGGTGGCTCACTGGGTAATAAAGGGGTTAGGGCCAGCTTGGTATTATCAGCTGGCCCCAAGCCCAAAATTCATGGGGTCACGCCAGTATTAGACATGACTAGTGTTGAGCGATACCTTCCGATATCAGGAAATATCGTATCGGATTGGATCGGGCCGATACCCAAAAAGTATCGGATATCGCCGATTCCAATACCGGAAACCAATGCAAGTCAATGGGACACAAATATCGGAATGAAAATAAACCCTTTCTTTCCTTGTAGGTTAATTCTACATGAAGTAAAACAACTAAGAATAATGTAGAATGACATGAAAAGCCGGCAATTCATCAGCGGCATTCACCGGTACCCGACAATTTACAACAGAAAGAATAGAGCTTCACACATAGATTAGATAGTTAGAAACATGTCAGTCATATATATATGAAGTACAGTGACAGTGTTGCTTACTGTACTTGTCATTTAGTGTAAAGGATTTATTAAAAAAAATATTAGTGTTTTCGTGCACCGTCTCTTTAAAAAAGCCGGCCGGCAATTCAGCATCTGTACCCGACAATTTATAACAGACAGAATAGAGAATCACACATAGATTAGATAGATAGAAACATGTCAGTCACATATATAAGAAGTACAGTGACAGTGTTGCTTACAGAACTTGTCATTTAGTGTAAAGGATTTATTAAAAAAAATATTAGTGTTTTCATGCACCGTCTCTTTAAAAAAGCCGGCCGGCAATTCAGCAGCGGTACCCGACAATTTATAACAGAAAGAATAGAGCTTCACACATAGATTAGATAGATAGAAACATGTCAGTCACATATATATGAAGTACAGTGACAGTGTTGCTTACTGTACTTGTCATTTAGTGTAAAGGATTTATTTAAAAAAATAATAGTGTTTTCATGCACCGTCTCTTTAAGAAAGCCGGCCGGCAATTCAGCATCTGTACCCGACAATTTAGAATAGAAGGAATAGAGAATCACACATAGATTAGATAGATAGAAACATGTCAGTCACATATATATGAAGTACAGTGACAGTGTTGATTACTGTACTTGTCATTTAGTGTTAAAATAAAGGATTTATTTAAAAAAAAATTGGCGTGGGGTTCCCCTTAATTTTAGGCTCTAGCGGAGGTTAAGCAGACAGCTGGGGCAAATGTTTGAAGCCTGGGAAGGGGGTAATACCCACGGAGCTTCCCAGGCTACTAATATCAGCCCCCAGCTGAATACCTAGCCTTTACTAACTATTAAAATGGGGGAACCCCCCAAAAAAAATAACGTGGGGTCCCCCCTAATTTAATAGCTAGCACAGGCTAGGCAGACAGCTGGGGGCTGATATTAATAGCCCAGGAAGGGTGCCATGAATATTGGCCCCCTCCCAGGCTAGAAACACCAGCCGTCAGCCGCCCCAGAAATGGCGCATCCATAGGATGCGCCAATTCTGGCACTTAGCCTCGCTCTTCCACGCTGCCCTGGTGCGGTGGCAGGGGGTAATAGGGTTGGGGTTGATGTCAGCTTATAATGCCAGCTGACATCAAGCCCAGGTTAGTAATGGAGAGGCGTCTATAAGACACCCCCATTACTAACCCCATAGTCAAAGTTAAAAGAAAACACAAACACCCAGAGTAAAGTCCTTTAATTGAAATAAAGACACAATTCTTTATTGTTCTAAATTAAACCATACTTACCATCACGCCCATTCCAGCTGAAGCCAACGATCTCCTGCAATAAAAGAAAAATAATAAAGCAACCTCATCCTTACCTTTCGATGGTTCCCAGGACAGCTCCAGCTCTGCTAAATCGAGATGACTGGCTGGACCGCAGCAGAAAGCTGCCATCCAGCCTGTCATCCCGCAGACACTGAGAAGCACAGGCATGCTTGTGCTCCTCAGTGTCTCTCTGTGACGTCATCCAGATGAGCCGAGTTCATGTCCAATGAACTCAGCTCACCTCATGCACGTCACTGACAGCGTGGGAAAATTCTCACGCTGAAGTGCTGAGTGCAGGAGAATTTTCCCACGCTGTCAGTGACGTACATGAGGTGAGCTGAGTTCATTGGACATGACCTCGGCTCATCTGGATGCCGTCACAGCCAGACACTGAGGAGTGGAAGTATGCCTGCGCTTCTCAGTGTCTGCGGGATGACAGGATGGATGGCAGCGTTCTGCTGCGGTCCAGCCTGTCATCTCGATGTAGCAGAGCTGAAGCTGTCGTGGGAGCCATGGAAAGGTAAGGATGATGTTGCTTTATTATTTTACTTTTATTGCAGGAGATCGTTGGCTTCAGCTGGAATGGGCGTGGTGGTAAGTATGGTTTAATTTAGAACAATAAAGAATTGTGTGTTTATTTCAATTAAAGGACTTTTTTCTGGGTGTTGTGTTTTTTTAAATACTTTACTAGAAATTCATGGTGGTCATGTCTAATATTGGCGTGACCCCATGAATTTTGGGCTTAGGGCCAGCTGATAATGCCAAGCTGGCCTTAACCCCTTTATTACCCAGTGAGCCACCGCACCAGGGCCCTGGATGAGTTGGGTACAGCGCCAGAAGATGGCGCTTCTATGAATGCGCCATTTTCTGGGGCGGCTGCGGACTGCAATTTGCAGCGGGGGTGGCCCAGAAAGCTTGGGTCTCCCTGCGCTGCGGATTCCAGCCCCCAGCTGCCTAGTTGTATCTGGCTGGGCACAAAAATAGGGCGAAGCCCCACGCATTTTTTTTTTAAATTATTTCATGAAATTCATGGAATAATTAAGAAAAAAAGGGCTTCCCTATATTGTTGTGTCCAACCAGGTACAAATATCAGCTGGTGGTTGGGGGCAGCCCATTCCTGCCTGCTGTACCTGGCTGGACACAAATATAGTGCGAAGCCCCACGTCAATTTTTTTTTAATTATTTCATGAAATAATTTTTTTAAAAAAGGGCTTCCCTATATTGTTGTGTCCGGCCAGGTACAAATAGGCAGCTGGTGGTTGGGGGCAGCCTGTTCCTGCCTGCTGTACCTGGCTGGACACAAATATAGGGCGAAGCCCCACGTCAATTTTTTTTAAAATAAATCCTTTATTTTAACACTAAATGACATTTGAGGAGTTAATAAAGATGCAGTCCCTAAATTATTATTTATTTTTTAATTAATTTTTCCCAAAACTTTTGACGTGGGCTTCGCCATATTTTTGTATGCCAGCCAGGTACAGCATCCAGCTTCTATGAACGCGCCATTTTCCGGGGTGGCTGCGGACTGCAATTTTCAGCGGGGGTGGGGTGGCAGAAAGCTTGGGCCTCCCTGCGCTGCAGATTCCATCCCCCAGCTGCCTAGTTGTTCCTGGCTGGACACAAAAATAGGGAGAAGCTTCACGTATTTTTTTTTTTTAATTATTTCATGAAATTCATGAAATAATTAAGAAAAAAAGGGCTTCCCTATATTGTTGTGTCCAACCAGGTACAAATAGGCAGCTGGTGGTTGGGGGCAGCCCGTTCCTGCCTGCTGTACCTGGCTGGACACAAATATAGTGCGAAGCCCCACGTCAATTTTTTTTAAATCATTTCAGGAAATTCATGAAATAATTAAAAAAAAATTATGTGGGGCTTCGCCCTATATTTGTGTCCAGTCAGGTACAGCAGGCAGGAACGGGCTGCCCCCAACCCCCAGCTGCCTATTTGTACCTAGCCGGACACAACAATATAGGGAAGCCCTTTTTTTCTTAATTATTCCATGAATTTCATGAATTAAAAAAAAAAAAACGTGGAGCTTCGCCCTATTTTTGTGTCCAGCCAGGTACAACTAGGCAGCTGGGGGCTGGAATCTGCAGCGCAGGGAGGCCCAAGCTTTCTGGGCCCCACCCGCTGCAAATTGCAGTCCGCAGCCACCCCGAAAAATGGCGCGTTCATAGAAGCGCCATCTTCTGGCGCTGTACCCAACTCATCCAGGGCCCTGGTGCGGTGGCTCACTGGGTAATAAAGGGGTTAAGGCCAGCTTGGCATTATCAGCTGGCCCTAAGCCCGAAATTCATGGGGTCACGCCAATATTAGACATGACCACCATGAATTTCTAGTAAAGTATTTAAAAAAAACACAAACACCCAGAAAAAAGTCCTTTAATTGAAATAAACACACAATTCTTTATTGTTCTAAATGAAACCATACTTACCATCACGCCCATTCCAGCTGAAGCCAACGATCTCCTGCAATTAAAGAAAAATAATAAAGCAACCTCATCCTTACCTTTCCATGGCTCCCACGACGGCTCCAGCTCTGCTACATCGAGATGACAGGCTGGACCGCAGCAGAACGCTGCCATCCAGCCTGTCATCCCGCAGACACTGAGAAGCGCAGGCATACTTCCACTCCTCAGTGTCTGGCTGTGACGGCATCCAGATGAGCCGACAATGAACTCGGCTCACCTCATGTACGTCACTGACAGCGTGGGAGAATTCTCCTGCACTCAGCGCTTCAGCGTGAGAATTTTCCCACGCTGTCAGTGACGTGCATGAGGTGAGGTCATGTCCAATGAACTCGGCGCACCTCATGCACGTCACTGACAGCGTGGGAGAATTCTCACGCTGAAGCGCTGAGTGCAGGAGAATTTTCCCACGCTGTCAGTGACGTGCATGAGGTGAGCTGAGTTTATTGGACATGACCTCGGCTCATCTGGATGACGTCACAGAGAGACACTGAGGAGCGCAAGCATGCCTGCGCTTCTCAGTGTCCGCGGGATGACAGGCTGGATGGCAGCGTTCTGCTGCGGTCCAGCCTGTCATCTCGATGTAGCAGAGCTGAAGCTGTCCTGGGAACCATGGAAAGGTAAGGATGAGGTTGCTTTATTATTTTACTTTTATTGCAGGAGATCGTTGGCTTCAGCTGGAATGGGCGTGGCGGTAAGTATGGTTTAATTTAGAACAATAAAGAATTGTGTCTTTATTTCAATTAAAGGACTTTTTTCTGGGTGTTTGTGTTTTTTTTAAATACTTTACTAGAAATTCATGGCGGTCATGTCTAATATTGGCGTGACCCCATGAATTTCGGGCTTAGGGCCAGCTGATAATGCCAAGCTGGCCTTAACCCCTTTATTACCCAGTGAGCCACCGCACCAGGGCCCTGGATGAGTTGGGTACAGCGCCAGAAGATGGCGCTTCTATGAACGCGCCATTTTCCGGGGCGGCTGCGGACTGCAATTTGCAGCGGGTGGGGCCCAGAAAGCTTGGGTCTCCCTGCGCTGCGGATTCCAGCCCCCAGCTGCCTAGTTGTACCTGGCTGGACACAAAAATAGGGCGAAGCGCCCCCCTTTTTTTTTTTAATTATTTCATGAAATTCATGGAATAATTAAGAAAAAAAGGGCTTCCCTATATTGTTGTGTCCGGCTAGGTACAAATAGGCAGCTGGTGGTTGGGGGCAGCCCGTTCCTGCCTGCTGTACCTGGCAGGACACAAATATAGGGCGAAGCCCCACATAATTTTTTTTTAATTATTTCATGAATTTCCTGAAATAATTAAAAAAAAATTGACGTGGGGCTTCGCCCTATATTTGTGTCCAGCCAGGTACAGCAGGCAGGAACGGGCTGCCCCCAACCACCAGCTGCCTATTTGTACCTAGCCGGACACAACAATATAGGGAAGCCCTTTTTTTCTTAATTATTCCATGAATTTCATGAAATAATTAAAAAAAAAAAAACGTGGAGCTTCTCCCTATTTTTGTGTCCAGCCAGGTACAACTAGGCAGCTGGGGGATGGAATCTGCAGCGCAGGGAGGCCCAAGCTTTCTGCCCCCCCCGCTGAAAATTGCAGTCCGCGGCCGCCCCGGAAAATGGCGCGTTCATAGAAGCTGGATGCTGTACCTGGCTGGCATACAAAAATATGGCGAAGCCCACGTCAACAGTTTTGGGAAAAATTTATTAAAAAATAAATAATAATTTAGGGACTGCATCTTTATTAAGTCCTCAAATGTCATTTAGTGTTAAAATAAAGGATTTATTTTAAAAAAAAATGGCGTGGGATCCCCCATAATTTTAGTCTCTAGCGGAGGTTAAGCAGACGGCTGGGGCAGATGTTTGAAGCCTGGGAAGGGGGTAAAACCCACGGAGCTTCCCAGGCTACTAATATCAGCCCCCAGCTGAATACCTAGCCTTTACTAGCTATTAAAATGGGGGACCCCCCCAAAAAAAATGACGTGGGGTCCCCCCTATTTTAATAGCTAGCAAAGGCTAGGCAGACAGCTGGGGGCTGATATTAATAGCTCAGGAAGGGTGCCATGAATATTGGCCCCCTCCCAGACTAGAAACACCAGTCGTCAGCCGCCCCAGAAATGGCGCATCCATAGGATGCGCCAATTCTGGCACTTAGCCTCGCTCTTCCACGCTGCCCTGGTGCGGTGGCAGGGGGTAATAGGGCTGGGGTTCATGTCAGCGCCAGCTGCCATGAAGCCCAGGTTAGTAATGATGGCCGTCTATATGACACCCCCATTACTAACCTACAAAGTGTTAAAAAGAAAAAACACACTACACCCAGAAAAAAATAATTTATTTGAAATAAAACACACCATTTTATTTAATTCTTAGTTTACTAAAAAAAAAATAGTTACCTGTCCACGTTCCTGCGCTGATCTCCCATGCACAGCTGTCACATCTGGAGATGGTGACAGCTGTGCATGGCTGCTGTAAGCTCACACTGCCGGGAACACGTCCGCTCCCGGCAGCGGGAGCCACTGACTGAGGTCACCGGAGTGCATTCAGGCAGCGCAGCTCCGGAGACCTCCTTTACGGCAGTGCTGTACCGTGGGAATTTCTCACGATACAGCAGTGCCGTAAAGGAGCTAACCGGAGCAGCGCTGCCTGAACTCCGGTGAACCCTTACGGCCCCGTCATTCTAGCGGCGGCAGCGGTTCAGAGCGGTCACATTCTATGTGGCTGCTCTGAACTGGAGATCTTCGTGGGACACTCGTGGACTGCTACGGAGGGGTAAGGATAAGGTTGTGGTTTATTATTTTATATTTTATTACAGGAGATCGATGGCTTCGGGGAATTAGGTGTCTAGGTGAGTATAGGTGTAGTTTTTTATTTTTTACTTTATTTTAGGTGGCGATCGGCGGGGACAGGTAATGTATGAACTAATTTATTGTAGGTAACCACTGGCCACCAATGACATGTATTTAAAATTTATTGGGGACACAGTAGGGCAATTTAAATAGCAGGATCAGGCTGATGGGAACTACTGCTGCCATCGAGCTGATCCTGCTGGCACGAGTGGACCGGGGACAGACATAGGCCGATGGGAGTAGTAGTGTCACATCGGCCTATGTCTGCCTGCACGCACAGACACCCCGCACACACCCGCACACATCGCACACACACCCCACACACACACACCCCGCACACACACACACCCCGCACACACACACACCCCACGCACACACACACCCCGCACACACACCCCGCACACACACACACCCCGCGCACACACACACCCCGCACACACACACCCCGCACACACACACACCCCGCACACACACCCGCACACACACACCCCGCACACACACACACACCCCGCACACACACACACCCCGCACACACTAATCATGACGGGTCTGGGAGGTGAGGCTGACCTGTGCGGCCGTGGGAAAGTTCATGTCAGTTCATGCAGTCAAGCATGAACTCACATGAACCCTCTGAGGGCAACGCAGCGACTTCAAATGAACAGCTGATCGGCATCACCTGATACCTCAGCTGTTCATTTGAAATAACCGGCGGGAAAGCGCAGCACAGAACGGGAAAGCCGGCGGTGAAGTCTTTTCACTGCCGGCTTCCCCGCCCGGGTCCTTCGCTCCCCGCTCCTTGGTGCTGCGCTCCCCGCCCGGTCCTAATTTACGATTGGGATTGGAGGTGGCGAGGGGAGCGGAGGATCGGGGTGGGAGGCTGCGGGGAAGCAGTATGGGGCTGTGTGATTGTTTAAAAGCCGGCGGCTTTTTACCGCGCGCCGGCTTTTAAACAATCAGGAGAATTCTCCCACGCTGGGATGGCATTCTGATGACAAGCTGGATCGCAGCTGAGCGCTGCCATCCAGCTTGTCATCCTTCACAGACACTGCAGAGCGCAGGCATTATGGGAACTTCCGATTCCGGTATTCGATATTATAAAAGTATCGGAATTAAGTATCGGAATTCCGATACAGTGAATATCGGCCGATACCCGATATTTCAGTATCGGAATGCTCAACACTAGACATGACCGCCATGAATTTCTAGTAAAGTATTTAAAAAAAACACAACACCCAGAATAAAGTCCTTTAATTGAAATAAAGACACAATTCTTTATTGTTCTAAATTAAACCATACTTACCATCACACCCATTCCAGCTGAAGCCAACGATCTCCTGCAATAAAAGAAAAATAATAAACCAACCTCATCCTTACCTTTCCATGGTTCCCACGACAGCTTCAGCTCTGCTACATCGAGATGACAGGCTGGACCGCAGCAGAACGCTGCCATCCAGTCTGTCATCCCGCAGACACTGAGAAGCGCAGGCATGCTTGCGCTCCTCACTGTCTCGCTGTGACGGCGTCCAGATGAGCCGAGGTCATGTCCAATGAACTCGGCTCACCTCATGCACGTCACTGACAGCGTGGGAAAATTCTCACGCTGGAGTGCTGAGTGCAGGAGAATTCTCCCACGCTGTCAGTGATGTGCATGAGGTGAGCTCATGTCCAATGAACTCAGCTCACCTCCTGCACGTCACTGACAGCGTGTGAAAATTCTCCTGCAATCAGCGCTTCAGCGTGAGAATTTTCCCACGCTGTCAGTGACGTGCATGAGGTGAGCCGAGTTCATTGGACATGAACTCGGCTCATCTGGATGTCGTCACAGAGAGACGCTGAGCAGCGCAAGCAAGCCTGCGCTTCTCAGTGTCTGCGGGATGACAGGCTGGATTGCAGCGTTCTGCTGCGGTCCAGCCTGTCATCTCGATGTAGCAGAGCTGAAGCTGTCATGGGAACCATGGAAAGGTAAGGATGAGGTTGCTTTATTATTTTTCTTTTATTGCAGGAGATCGTTGGCTTCAGCTGGAATGGGCGTGATGGTAAGTATGGTTTAATTTAGAACAATAAAGGATTGTGTCTTTATTTCAATTAAAGGACTTTATTCTGGGTGTTTGTGTTTTTTTTAACTTTGACTATGGGGTTAGTAATGGGGGTGTCTTATAGACGCCTCTCCATTACTAACCTGGGCTTGATGTCAGCTGGCATTATAAGCTGACATCAACCCCAATCCTATTACCCCCTGCCACCGCACCAGGGCAGCGTGGAAGAGCGAGGCTAAGTGCCAGAATTGGCGCATCCTATGAATGCGCCATTTCTGGGGCGGCTGACGGCTGGTGTTTCTAGCCTGGGAGGGGGCCAATATTCATGGCTCCCTTCCTGGGCTATTAATATCAGCCCCCAGCTGTCTGCCTAGCCTTTGCTAGCTATTAAATTAGGGGGGACCCCACGTCATTTTTTTTGGGGGGTCCCCCATTTTAATAGCTAGTAAAGGCTATGTATTCAGCTGGGGGCTGATATTAGTAGCCTGGGAAGCTCCGTGGGTATTACCCCCTTCCCAGGCTTCAAACATCTGCCCCAGCCGTCTGCTTAACCTCCGCTAGAGCCTAAAATTAAGGGGAACCCCACGCTAATTTTTTTAATAATAAATCCTTTATTTTAATACTAAATGACAAGTACAGTAACCAACACTATCACTGTACTTCATATATATGTGACTGACATGTTTCTATCTATCTAATCTATGTGTGATGCTCTATCTTTCTGTTCTAAATTGTCGGGTACCGCTGCTGAATTGCCGGCCGGCTTTTTTAAAGAGACAGTGCATGAAAACACTATTATTTTTTTAAATAAATCCTTTACACTAAATGACAAGTACAGTAAGCAACACTATCACTGTACTTATTATATATGTGACTGACATGTTTCTATCTATCTAATCTATGTGTGAAGCTCTATTCTTTCTGTTCTAAATTGTCGGGTACAGATGCTGAATTGCCGGCCGGCTTTTTTAAAGAGACGGTGCATGAAAACACTAATATTTTTTTTAATAAATCCTTTACACTAAATGACAAGTGCAGTAACCAACACTGTCACTGTGCTTCTTATATGTGTGACTGACATGTTTCTATCTATCTAATCTATGTGTGATGCTCTATTCCTTCTTGTCTAAATTGTCGAGTACCGGTGTATGCCGCTGCTGAATTTGCCGGCCGGCTTTTTTAAAGAGAGTGTCTTCTGAGAAGTTTGTCAGCTTTTGGACACCTTTGCAGGTGTTTTCTATGTGTTTCTATGTGTTTTTGTTTGCCTGCCATTGGTTTTAATGGTGTTCGACGGTGTTCTAAGGTGTTCGATGAACAGTTCGACGAACAGTTCCTCGAACATCCCGGTGTTCGACGAACCGAACCGAACCCGAACACTACGGGGTGGCTCAACACTACTTAAGAAGGCTGTCTCACATTATTAAGCAGCCTACATTTTCTGCCAAAATGGGAAAGAAAAAGGATGTGTCGGCTGCTGAGAAGCAACAAATTGTAGAGTGTTTAGGTCAAGGCATGACTACAATCAACATTGTGCGATGATCAGGATGAAGTGTCTTGGCAATCAAGAAGTATGTAGCTGATTCACAGTACACACGTGTGCGTGCTGATAAGGGCAAATTGAGGACTCTTTCCTACAGGCAATTATGTCAGGTTGAAAGAGCAGCGGCAAAAAAGCCTTGTCATAGCAGCAGACAAGTTTTTGAAGCTGCTTGTGCCTCCAACGTCCCCTGAACAACAAGATGCAGGGTCCTTCAGAGGTTTGCAGCTGTGCATACGCCATCCTGTCGACCTCCTCTATCCACTTCACACAAGCAGAAACGGCTCCAGTGGGCCAAACATTACATGAAGACTGATTTCAAAACTGTTTTGTTCACGGATGAGTGCCGTGCAGCGCTCGATGGTCCAGATGGATGGAGTGGAGGATGGCTGGTTGATGGACACCCCACGCAAACACGGCTACAGCGCCAACAAGGAGAAGGTGGAGTAATGTTTTGGGCTGGAATCATGGGGAGAGAGATTGTCGGCCCCTTTAGGATCCCTGAAGGCGCTAAAGATGAACTCCATAATGTATGTGGATTTTCTCAAACAGCACTTCCTGCCATGGTTCAAGAAGAACCGTGTATTTCACAGCAAGATCATTTTTCTGCATGATAATGCACCATCTCATGCTGCACATAAAACATCTGCATCTCTGGCTGATATGGGCATAAAAGGGGACAAACTTATGGTGTGACCCCCATGCTCCCCTGACCTCTACCCCATTCATAACCTTAGGAGCATCATTAAAAGGAGTGTCTATGATGGCGGGAGGCAGTTCACATCTAAGCAACAGCTCTGGGAGGGTATTCTGTCCTCATGCAAAACAATTGAAGCAGAAACCATCCAAAACCTGACAAATTCAATGGATGAGAGAGTTCAGAAGCTCCTTTCGAACAAGGGGTCCTATGTGAAAATGTAACATCACCTAGAATAAAGTTTTGAGTTGAAAACTGTTTGATTTCAGTTTCTAACAACCTGCTAATGCTTATAATTTCAAAAATGACCATTTTTTTGGTCTTTATTAAAATGAAAAGGTTGATCGAAAAGTTTGGGGGATCTAAGAGTGTGGCAACCCAGTAGTCATGATTACTTCGAATTCTGACAATATGAGGGTCATGCTGCAGGTAGTGCAGCAAGAAGGCACTTATGTGTCTTGCGCATCTCGGAGCCCCAAAATTATTTTCCGGGCTAGATGCAGCTAAAAATTATTATTAATTTTAAATCTGGTGAAGCTTTAGTATAGATGGCCTAATAGGATCAGTGCTGCACACTGCTACAAAGCCCAAATTATTTTCCAGTCAAGATACAGATAAACATGATTAGTAATTTTAAATCTGGTGGAGCTTATTATAGATGGCCTAATAGAATCAGTGCTGCACACTGCTACAAAGCCCAAATTATTTTCCAGCCAAGATACAGATAAACATGATTAGTAATTTGAAAGCTTAAAACGGTTGGTAGGGTGATTTTAACCAATCATCAAGCTTTTACTCTCCCCAGGATGACACAGGGGTAGAAAAGTCGTTTCGGATCCATGATTTGTTCATCTTTATGAACGTGAGTCTGTCTACATTATCAGTGGAGAGCCGCGTGCGCTTATCTGTCAGCACACCACCAGCAGCGCTGAACACACGTTCAGACAGAACGCTGGCTGCGGGGCATGACAAGATCTCCAAGGCGTAAGTGGCTAGCTCCGGCCATTTATCCAGATTGGAAGCCCAAAAAGAGCAAGGGTCCAGTGACACAGTCGTGGCTTCAATGTTTACTTGGAGATACTCCTGTACCATTGTCTCTAGGCGTTGACTATGTGTCAGACTTCTTGTCTCCTGTGGCCTTGCAAAGGATGGGCTAAAAAAGTGGTGAAATGATTCCGCAAAATTGATGTTACCAGCAGATACTGTGGTTCTGTTACGGTTTGAGTGCTGAACACTTGACGGTCCCACGGTTGGCAAGTTGGAACTGTGAGATTCACTACGTGCACCACTGGTATTTTGTGGAAAAGCACATGTAAGATTCTGCAACAGTCTCTGCTGATACTCCTGCATGCGTGCATCCCTTTCTATGGCAGGAATAATTTCTGCAAATTTACTTTTGTACCGGGGATCTAACAGTGTGGCAACCCAGTAGTCAGGATTATTTCTAATTCTCACAATTCGAGGGTCATGTTGCAGGTAGTGCAGCAAGAAGGCACTCATGTGTGTTGCGCATCCAGGAGCACCAAGTCCCTGTTGTGTTGGTGGCGAGGTAACAATCATGCTTCCTTCCTCTGTCCTCTCCCCCCAACCTCGCACAACAGAAATGTGATCAAGGTCTCCCTCATCTGATGAGTCTTCCATCAGTTCGTCCTCCACTTCTTCCTGGGCTCCTGCACCTTCCTCACTAGTTTGGCTGCTACCATGCGCCCTGGTAAAACCATCTCCCCCACCCTCTCATGCAAGCCGCCTTGGTGCTGCCGACCGTCTGGACCTTGCAGATGTTAGCCCTTCCGCATACAACTCCTCCTCCTCTACTTCCTCCACCTCCTCTTGTGCCACCACCTGACTCCGAATTCTGTTTAACATGTGCTCCAGCATGTAAATCACCGGAATAGTCATACTGATAATGGCATCGTCAGCACTAAACATCTTCGTCGCCATTTCAAAACTGTGCAGAAGGGTGCATAGGTCCCTGATCTGAGACCACTCCTCCAGCGTGATTTGCCCCACCTCTGGATCTCGTTGGCCCAGGCTATACGTCAGAACGTATTGCACCAGGGCTTGTCGGTGCTGCCACAGTTGCTGCAACATGTGCAGAGTTGAATTCCACCGGGTAGGCACATCGCATGTTAGCCGGTGAAGTGGCAGGCCCAACGACTTCTGTAGAGATGTAAGTCGCTGAGCTGCGTAATGCGAACGGCGAAAGTGAGCACACAGCGACCGTGCCCTCTGCAGAAGGCCATCTAGTCTGGGTAGTCTGGGATAGTGGGCTAAAAATTGCTGGACAACCAGGTTCAACACGTGAGCCATACAAGGCACGAGTGTGACATTGCCCCGGCGAAGGGCCGCACCCAGGTTTGCAGCATTGTCGCACACGGCCTTCCCTGGTTTCAGGTCCAGTGGAGACAACCATTCATGAAATTGGTTCTCCAGAGCTGACCACAACTCCTCAGCTGTGTGACTCACATTTCCCAGACATTTCAATGTAAAAACCGCCTGATGACGTTGAGCCCTACTGCCAGCATAGTAAGGAGGTGTGCAGGATCCCTTCTGCGCAGTTAGAAAGCTTGTGGCATGACCACACAGGCTTTGGGTGCAGGTGGAAGACCGAGAGGAGGTTGAGGAGGCAGAAGCAGTGGAGGAACTTTGACATAAAGAGGATTGACGCACAACTTGTGGGGACGGCAAGACTTGGACAGCAGCCCCTTGTCCTGCTGTCACCATAGTTACCCAGTGCCCAGTCAGCGACATGTAACGCCCCTGTCCATGCCTACTCGTCCAAGTGTCTGTGGTGAAATGCACCCTGTCACACACAGAGTTTCTCAAAGAAGCGGTGATGTTGTATGCGACATGCTGGTGGAGCGCAGGCACACCTTTCTTTGAGAAGTAGTGCCGACTGGGCATCTGGTACTGGGGCACTGCGACGGACATAAGGTCTCGAAAATCCTCTGTGTCCACCAGGCGGAAAGGCAGCATTTCTGTAGCCAAGAACTTGCAGATGGTGAAATTCAACCTCTTAGCTTTCTCATGGCTAGGAGGAAATGGTCTTTTACTTGTCCACATCTGAGGGACCGAGGGCTGGCTATTGTGCTTAGACGGGGTTGATAAGGGTGTCCCCGGCAAACTGCCGGTCTGTGAGGAAGATGCAGGCGGACATGTTAGGTTGCCTTGATCCAAAGGTGGTGCTATCGATGTCGGACAGCGCTCAACACCAGCTGGTGTTACCACCTCCAAAGAAAATGATGACCTGCCAATCACGCTGGCTGTTGCGGGTAAAGAGGTGGCAGGTCTGCGCCCCAAAACAGGTGTGACTGCTGTCCCCCCAGTCACAGAGGATGAAGAGGCCGCGGATGCACAAGATATGGCAGACGGTGGTTGGCCCGGCCGGCTAGGCCGCATTGTAGCACACTGAGCTTCCCACTGCAACTTATGCTTCATGTCCATGTGCCGGTTCATGCATGAAGTACTCAAACTATGTATTTTTTGGCCTCTACTTAGCTTTTGCTGACAAATGTTACAGATAACACGAGTTGGGTCATCTTTATCGATCTGAAAAAATGCCCAGGCTATGCAAGGCTTAGCACCCATGCGACCTGAAGAGCCACCACGACTTGTGGTGAGAGGCAGAGTTGTGTTTGAGGATGCAGTTGTTGACGTGCTTCCAGTACTACGTCTCTGTCCAGGAAGGCGCAACCTGACCTCGTCGTCACTAGCATCTTCCTCCACCTCCTCTGCTGACCTCATCTCTTGGCTGACTGTGGGTTGACAGTAAGTGGGATCTCCAACCTCATCATCATCACCCTGTGCGTTATCACACCCGTCGTCCTCAGAGCCAACCTGTTCCTGCCCTGACAAAAAACTAAAGTTGTCGCTCCAATCAGGTATTTGAGTCTTATCATCGTCTTCCTCATTGTCTCCACCAACAGGAGTTACAGTTTGGGAATGAGGGTCTACATTATGGTCAGAACCTTCTGCGTCTGGTCCTGGATCCGACTCATAAAGATTCTGGACATCAGTGCAGATCATTTCCTCGTCTGGATTCACAGAAGCGCTGGAGTCGACCTCTGATTCCCAGGCTATAGTATGAGTAAACAGCTGTGCAGACTCAACCATCTGTTCTACCTCATATTCAGACGGGCAGCTGGAGATTTGTGAGCTGTGAGGAAGCAAGTGCGATTGGGGTGACACCTTTGAGGACTGGAGTATTTGTGATGTTGAAGTTGATGTGGAGAAGAGCCAACTTAAAGGAGCACTTGATATCCGTTGAAGCACCTGCTGTTTTTGTGCCTCATCTGGAATTTGTAGCGATTGGCGTGGCCGTAAGAAAGGGATCTTATCACATTGTCCGCTAAAAGAAGTAGACATTTTAGTTTGGCTGGAAGATGGTCTTTCTTCTGCAGATGTTACTGTTGTTTTAACACCTACCCCACGGACACAACCTTTTTTCCCCTTCCCAACACGCCTATTCCCCTTTCCACCAGCAGCAGGCCTTTTTCCACTCATTTTGGTGGTTAACTAATTCACAACTCTGGAGTTGTTTGCACAAAAAAACAATGGATGGGAACCGAGCAGAGCTGAGTGGCCAAACTGTGGTATTAGGCCAAAACTATTGGCTGGGTTAGATGCAGAAAAAAATTATATTCAATTTGCAACCTGATGGAGGTCAGTATAGATGGACTAATAGAGAAAGTCCCACACACTGCTAGAAGGCCAAATATTTTTTCAGAGCTAGATGCAGAAAAAAATATATTCAGTTTGCAACCTGATGGAGGTCTGTATAGATGGATTAATAGAACAAGTCCCACACACAGCTAGAAGCCCAATATTTTTTCAGAGGTAGATGCAGAAAAAAATATATTCAGTTTGCAACCTGATGGAGGTCAGTATAGATGGACTAATACAACAAGTCCCACACACAGCTAGAAGCCCAATATTTTTTCAGAGGTAGATGCAGAAAAAAATATATTCAGTTTGCAACCTGATGGAGGTCTGTATAGATGGATTAATAGAACAAGTCCCACACACAGCTAGAAGCCCAATATTTTTTCAGAGGTAGATGCAGAAAAAAATATATTCAGTTTGCAACCTGATGGAGGTCAGTATAGATGGACTAATACAACAAGTCCCACACACAGCTAGAAGCCCAATATTTTTTCAGAGGTAGATGCAGAAAAAAATATATTCAGTTTGCAACCTGATGGAGGTCTGTATAGATGGATTAATAGAACAAGTCCCACACACAGCTAGAAGCCCAATATTTTTTCAGAGGTAGATGCAGAAAAAAATATATTCAGTTTGCAACCTGATGGAGGTCTGTATAGATGGATTAATAGAACAAGTCCCACACACAGCTAGAAGCCCAATATTTTTTCAGAGGTAGATGCAGAAAAAAATATATTCAGTTTGCAACCTGATGGAGGTCAGTATAGATGGACTAATACAACAAGTCCCACACACAGCTAGAAGCCCAGTATTTTTTCAGAGGTAGATGCAGAAAAAAATATATTCAGTTTGCAACCTGATGGAGGTCTGTATAGATGGACTTATACAACAAGTCCCACACACAGCTAGAAGCCCAATATTTTTTCAGAGGTAGATGCAGAAAAAAATATATTCAGTTTGCAACCTGATGGAAGTCTGTATTGATGGATTAATAGAACAAGTCCCACACACAGCTAGAAGCCCAATATTTTTTCAGAGGTAGATGAAGAAAAAAATATATGCAGTTTGCAACCTGATGGAGGTCAGTATAGATGGACTAATACAACAAGTCCCACACACAGCTAGAAGCCCAATATTTTTTCAGAGCTAGATGCAGAAAAAAATTATATTCAATTTGCAACCTGATGGAGGTCAGTATAGATGGACTAATAGAATGATGCTATGCCCAAAAGATTTTACTTCACTAGGTGCAGTAAAAAAATTGGTTTTCTATACAGAGGTGGTATATCTTGCAACACAGATAGGCTACTTCACTGACTAACACACTCTGCAATAGGCCAAAAAGGATTAGCTTTGCTAGATTCAGCCAAATGCTGTGAAAGAAACTTGCACAGCACTGGCACAGACCTGCCTGGCAAAAACTGATAGGAACTGAAGTAACCTAGTCCTGAAAAGGACTCCAATTACAATTAGTCTTTACTCCCACAATCTATCTATTTAAGAGCACAGACCTGCCTGATAAAAGTCATAGGAAATGCTGTAACCTAGTCCTTAAAAGGACTGCAATCACAACTATTCCCTACTCCCAAGCTATCTGTAGATTTGTGCGAAAATTGGCTTGAAATTAACAAGGTATAGCGCACACAGCAACAGCGGTGCCGTCTAACACGCAGCTGCAGCAGTGAGAAAATGGTGGCGACGGGGAAAATGGCTTGGTCTTATAGGGCAAGGACATGTGACATACACTGCCAATGACACATGCCCTTGCTTGTGTGAAAAAAAGCACTTCGCTCCGTGTGTGCGCTGCTGATAGGCTGACAGATTGCACCTCCCCACTGTAAATGCGGGAAAGAGAAAAAAAAAATGGAGATCTTCATTGTTCCTGCAGAGATCCATCCCCTGCCCCTCCCCCCACCCCGCTGTACACTCAAACTGCGTATTAACATTAATTTTCATCATTACTGAGAAAAAATCCAGTTATGATTTTGGTGCACGAACAGTTATCGAACATAACCTCGAACAGCCGAATTTTTCTCAAATTGTTCGTGTTCGCCGAACGGCTCGAACACCGCCCAAAACAGCTCGAATTTGAGATTGGCGAACAGTTCGAGTAGAACAACGCTCATCTCTAGTAACGGCTGCCCACGTCGTACTGTGCTCTCCAGGTGAGGGGCTCAGACAACTCCCAGATAACTTTGGAGCGCTTCACAGGACCCCCTTTGTGTGTCCTTTGTCTGGCCTTTCTTACCAACCCTTCTGTCCGGCTGCCTCGGGCCTCCTCTTGGTAAACTTGGCGCCAGCTTCCCTGACCCTATGTGGTGCCTTCCTTGCGGGTGTAGCGAGGGGCTGCGCCACATAAAATGTCACAGCCTCCTGTTTCTAGCTGAGGGTCGTTTCCTGCCTCCACTAGTTTCAGGGACCGGTCTCCCCCTTTGGCCTGACCCCTCCACGCAGGTGGATTCGGGCGTGCGGTGGCGACTCGCCCGTCCGCACCCCTGGGATCCCTTCGTTCCTCGTTCCTGGAGCCTTCTCCGCTCCTCTTCCTTCCTTCTCCCTCTTCCAGGCCTGGGCCTCTGTTACTAGGCCCGCCTCCGGAGCAGAGCTCATGAAGAGCCCCTGCTCCCTGCCACTTCTGCTCAGACTTCTCTGCACTGAACTAAGATGGTGCCCACCTTTTATACTCCCTTCTCAATGCACCCAGGAACTGCTTCCTCCCTGCTCCTGCACTACAGGGTTCCCCTTCCTCAGTGTTCCCTCCCCCCACTCCAGCCAGGGACAGGGACTGTCGTGCCCATCTCAGGGGCATATTGGTCGCCCTGCCCCACGGCAATGTGGTGTAATGCATGCAGGTGTCGGGTCCTGATCCACACTACATCCTTACCTGAGAGTGAGATATCACAACTCTGGGTGAGGTGCAATACCTATGTAGCAACCGAGCCCTTAGGGTGCTACAGTTCCATTTATCTTCAGCCTAGGTGACGTATTGCGATACAGGGCCGTGATTTTGGCTATAAAAGGGTCCCCTAGACCCCTACCCCAAGCTTTTTAAGAGAATCATATATGGCGTGCCAGGAGACTCTATGGAATGCTTTCTCAGCATCCAACGAGAGTATCTAATTACAAATTTTTAACTGCATCTAGCCCAGGAAATACTTTGTGCCTAGTAGCAGTGTCTGCTAGTCAGCGGATTATCCCGGCTGTTAAGCAAGCTACACCACCTGTAGTTTGGACACTTAATTTTTTCAAAGGAAATGCTTCGGGACCACGGGATACTCAGTGAAGAGCATCGGGAGGCACCCCAAGGCATAGGGGCTGGGACTGGCAGTAGGATGCCTTGCGGTGGACAGCCGAGCTCGATCCTTATAAAAGCATTTTAACTGCAGCAGCTTTAGTGGACGCTACTGGAGCTGGAATTTCGCGGCTGCTGGTATGAGACTTGCCCTCCAATAGATCCTTGTAAATGGATTTAAAGTTTATTCATTCAAATTAGAGAGACAATTTAAATTAAAAAGCTTAGAGCTGCCTCCACCACAGGGGGGCTCGCTCGACCCACCAGCGGACAGGCACCAGTATTGGGAGAGGGGGGCTGGCCGTCAGGGTTCACCGCGGCTCTGGCACAAACCCGGCGACGCGGAGGTGGCACGGGCAGGAGCGGACTGAACGTGTCGGCTTCTCACTTTTTGGATTTTAGAAGGGCATGACATACCTATATCTGTGTCTCCCCCTCCTTTTACTCCTCCACCTCTTTTCTTTTCGCATGACTATATGTACTTGTCACTTTTCCATGTGTTAGTTGTGTCTTCTGAGCAGTTTGTCAGCTTTTGGACACCTTTGAAGGTGTTTTCTATGTGTTTCTATGTGTTTTTGTTTGCCTGCCATTGGTTTTAACGGTTTTCGAAGGTGTTCGACGAACAGTTCGACGAACAGTTCGGCGAACACACGGGTGTTCGACGAACCGAACCGAACTCGAACACTACGGGGGTGGCTCAACACTAGTCGGGAGGACATGTTCCTGTCTCAGGTTCTGACTGGGTCCCAGCTTTCACAATAATAACCCAATATGCCGTCAGTGAAGTGTAACGTCCCTGGCCACAAGTACTTGTCCACGTGTCTGTGGTTAGTTGCACCTTTCCAGTAACTGCGTTTGTGAAGGCACGGGTAATGTTCTCGGACACATGCTTGTGTAAGGCGGGGACAGCACACCGGGAAAAATGGTGGTGGCTGGGGACCGAGTACTGAGAGACAGCCACTGCTATGAGGTTGCGGAAAGATTCCATCTCCATTTCCAGTGCAAGCAGTCAAGAAATGTGTCAGTTTAGCCTGTTGTGGTGCTATGCCTCCCTCCCACTCTGTGCTGCTGTCCTTGGTATGCATGTCAGTAACTTCATCGTAACAATGCATGGGTCAGTAACTTCATCGTCCACCACTGCGTCTTCCACGTATGCATCCTGGACCTCCTATTGACTTGCTAGCAATTGTGTCTCATCATCATCATCCACCTCTTGCCACAGTAATTGCACTTTCCCACCATCGCCTTCGTGTGACTGTGGCTGCTCAAATATTTTGGTATCGCTACATGTGATCTCCTCTTGCCCCGCTTGAAGTGGAACGAGCGAGAGGCCAGAATTTATAAATGGAAATGTGAGCAGCTCTTCAGAGTGTCCAAGTGTGGGATCACTTCTCAGGGCACTCGGCATGATGGGAGGAAGGAGGATCAGGGTGAGGAATATGTGGTCTAGACTCACAGCTACTGAGACTTGACTGTGTGGAAGTCAGGGTAGTGGTGATGGTGGCAAAGTGACTGGAAGCATTATCTGCTATCCCTCCAACAACCTTTTCACACTGGTCTGACTTCAAGTGTGATGCTCCACGGCCCCCTAGAAAGTGGGACAGGAAGGTAGGTCGACATGATGTGGGTGCTTGTTGTGCTCCCTCAGCAGGCATAGTTTCATTTTGACCATGGCCTTGGCCTCTGCATGCACCATCAGCATCATGTCCACTTCCTCATTCCTTACCACGCGCCTTGCCCATTTTAAATGGAGTATATTATTTTGCAGCTTGCAAAAAATGTCACAGTTATTACCGCAGTAATATTTGATCACATCTGATCAATTTTTTTAGGGAGTGCTGGTAAAGCAATGCTATTTGTCAGTGACCATGTGTTGATATGTTTTGACTACACAACTGGCAGATTTTAACCGGAATATAGTATTTTGCAGCTTGCAAAAAATGTCACGGTTATTACTGCAGTAATATTTGAGCACGTCTGATGACCAATTTTTTTAGGCAGTGCCGGTATAGCAATTTCTATTGGTCAGCGAACAAGTGTGGATATGTTTTGAACACATAACTGGCAGATTTTAAATGGAATATAATACTTTGCAGCTTGCAAAAAATGTCACGGATATTACCGCCATAATATTTCATCACGTCTGATCAATTTTTTTAGGCAGTGCCGGTATAGCGATGCTATTGGTCAGTGACCCAGGGGTGGATATGTTTTGAACACACAACTAGCAGACTTCAAATGGAGTATAATATTTTGCAGCTTGCAAAAAATGTCATCGTTATTACCACAGTATTATTTGATCATTTCTGATGAACAATTTTTTTAGGTAGTGCTGGTATAGTGATACTATTGGTCAGCTACCAAGTGTGGATATGTTTTGAACTCACAACTGCCACACTTTAAAAGGAATATAACATTTTGCAGCTTCCAAAAAAATTCAGGATTAATACTGCAGTAATATTTGACCAGCTGAGATGATGGACAAGTTTCTCTGCTTGCACGATACAGCAAAGCAGTTTAGATCAACCAAATCTGGCTGTATGCAGCTAACTAGTAAATGGAGCAATAAAAATGGTATATTATATTGCTTTTCACCAAAATTTGCAGGATTAAGAGCAAAAAGAATATTATTAGCCCTAATATCTAGGACTATTGATAGGAGTTCCAGCTGCAGAAAGAACTTGCAATGAACCCTATTCTGTACTATATTAAGTCTCCACAAACTTTTCCTAACTAGTCCTATCAGCAGGATTAATATTCATCAGAATTAGCCCTTACAAGGACTGTTAGTGCAGATTAAAAATAGTGGTGTGGAATCCCTGTTTAAACTAACCGCCAATTCTCTCCCTCGCTCAGCTGCAGCTCTCCCTACTCTGCCTGCTTGACCGGTAGACTGTGACGAGCATGGAGTCCCGGGTCTTATATAGACTCAATGACGCTATGCGGCCAGCCAATGAATGTAATAATATCACAACCAATATGGCTATGGCATTATAGTGACTGTCAAGCAATCCAGGCATTGTAATTAGCTGCCTAATATGCGCCAAACATGAGGGACGGGGACTCGAGCTCCTGCCCGAACATTCAAAAAACACTCGCCGAGTAACGAGCATCTCGAGCACTGTGATGCTCGCGCGAGTAACGAGTAGTGACGAGCATGCTCACTCATCACTAGCAACGATCTAACACTGCCAGCCAGTTAAATAGCCTGGTAGTTATCTTGGAAGGAAAACCCAAACACTACTCTGACAGCCCAACACTTCCTTGCTATCCATACGGCGGCTGAGCTGTCACTCACAGCATTGATAACCTAACATTCCCCTGCTATCCATAGGGCGGGTGAGCTGTCACTCACAGCACTGGCAACTCAATATGCACCTGTTATCTATAGGGCGATTGAGCAGTCACCAACAGCATCTCTAGGACACAGCGAGTGGAGGAATCGTGATACAATGTCTATAGTTTCGTATCTGTGATTTATAGATGACCTACTAATTTTATGGAACAATAATCACATTACTTTGCACACTTTTATGATATATTCTAATAATAACAATATAAATGTAAAATTTACACATTGAATATGTAAAAAGTTGGCCAATTTTATACATCAAAATGGGGATTTACAGGTTGGTCTAGTAAAAAACATTTAATGAAAAAAAGCAGGGAACAATATCGTGAGAGTAAATATCTCACACCCTAAACACACCACCAAACAAAAATACCAAAAGGAGAAAATAATCGTAGAAGTAGAGCCTGTTCAGACTATGCAACATATAGCATACAACAAGAAACTGACAATTACATTTAAGAGACTGCAAAGATTGGAGTTTTCATAGAGAGCATGTACATTTACATGTACTCTATTATTGGCCATATTAAATCAGAATACTATACTGCAAAATATTCTTTAAAATTGTGAAAGGTGTAAAAACACTTGGAGATATATTATTTTCAAGTTTATAGCAAGTAAATATGGTTTAGAAAATGTGGTTCTTGCAAAAAGGTTTAATTATCCACCATGCAATACCATCTGGGAGACATCTGATTGGCTTAAAGTTTAATCTATAATAGGACAACAACCCAAAACATACAGTTAATGTCATTAAGAACTATCTTCAGCTAAAAGAACAAGAAGTCATGGAAGTGATGATATGGCCACCACAGAGTCCTGATCTCAACATGTGTCGCATGAAATGAAGTGACATAAGGATTTGAATAAGTCACATCCATAGAAGATCTGTGGTTAGTGTGGCACCCCTGAGGGTTCGACCGCCACAGGGATGCTGCACTTCTCTAATGGAGTGTGGTGTTCCTCCTCTGAGGTAAGAACAGTGTGATGGTCAGGACCCCACCTCCACATCCAACACCACACTTCTCCCACTGGAGGGGGCTAGAAGGCACTAGGTGCTGCCCCTACTGGCACTCGGGAGACTGGGGAACCAAGAGATAGGGGAACCAATTAGTGGGTGAGGGTGGAGGATTCACATTTTAGTGACACTTTAAATTTCATATTTAATCCACAGCCATTTTGGTTCTAGGTTCTTTGACTGTTCTTTGATCGGTCTCTGATCGTGACCTCCCTCCCTGTACGTGGATCCTGTGTGGACCTGCAGAGAACGGAGACACTGCCCTCGTACCCCGGCCTTGGGTCAAGGGGCAGGCTGCAGACAACGTATGTCTCAGCCCGGTCAAGGACCATGACCAAGAAGGCCCGGAGCTTAGGAGTGTAGCTCCACCGCAAATGGATCCCAGGGGGATGCAGACGGAGCTGTATACGCCACCTGTCCTCGCTAACCTGATTTATTCAGAGGGAATCCGGCTGCAAGAGGGGTACTGGCCCCCGACACCTGACCTTGCTACTCTACGTCCTGGTCAGGGAATTCCGATAGGCCCTGAGGATCCCACCGGGTAACGGAAGGAGCGGAGCTGCCACCCGTACCCTTTTTCTGAGTGAAATTCAGAGGGAGACCCGGCCTATCTACACACACACAGACAGGAAAGGACCCGGTCTGAAGTCAAGGAACACTCTAGTGCGGGGTCCTGATTGAACACTGGACTTACTCGGAGATTGTCGGACCCCCCCCCCCGTCTCTGGTGACCGCAGAACTCCGCGAGGAGCAGTGAGAATCCTTCCTACTGCCATCTCCATCGTGAGTAAAAACCCTGGAAGTTAACCCCTATGGCCTCCGGACTCTTTATTCTGCATTACACCACACTACGCAGCACCAGACCGCCTGAACTACAACCCCCTCCATCCTGTCCCGCTGCCCTGAGGCCCTGCTCCGCCTGTGGAGAGTAGTAACAACCATGGCTGCAATAACACCATGCCTCAGCGGACTGCAGCTGCGCTGGTGGCCTTCACCAGGTGCCACAGGTGGCGTAGTCGAGATCAGCCACTCAACCCAGATAAGCCCGTACCATCTCTTTTTAGTGTGATGGCCCTGGGCACGGAGCGGGTCCGGGCCACGGCTGCACCCCACCTACATCACAGGACCCGGCTCCGAGTCCTCCATTTCCCAGGCTAGGGCTTTCAGGCGTCACACATTGGTTCTCAAAGATGTTTGGACCAACCTCCCTGCCGAGTTCTGTGAAAAACTTTGTGCAAATACTCCTAAAAGAATTGATGCTTTGTTGCTGTTTTGAGGGGAAAGGGCGATTGCCCTAAATATTGATTTGATCTTGTATGATAATTCACTTTCCATTTTTTTTTATTTTAAAAATAAACTATCACTTTTATTTTTAAACTGTTCATACTTTACAACATTTTTTCACACCTGTATAACATTTTTAAACAGTACTGTATAAGTATGCTGTATACTACAAATCCTATCCATTATCAAAGTTACACTAGTAAAAGTAGTCATGACTAGAGATGAGCGAATATGTTCGGTGAATGATCGCCATTTTCAAATTCGGCACGAATATGGCACATTCGGATTTGTGTTTGGGTTACCGAGCTTTTGCGCAAAAATCGGCAAAAGTTGGCCCCGAACACAAACATGGCCCCGAACATCCCTGGTTTCCACACTGTCATCTGCATGACAACGCGGGAAACAGGGACTGTGACCGGCTGTAAGATCGTTACCGCCAGCCACAGTGCTGTGGGGATCATGCTGTCTGCAGCTGAGACTGTGACCTGCGGTAAAAAGCTAATCACAGGTCACAGGTGGTGATTGATGGGACTACTAGCCCCATCATCCGGTGCCTACTGTCACTGTACACAAGCGCAGCTGATAGGAGAAGTAATCTCTCATCAGCGCACTAAAAGTGGAAGTAAAAAAAAAAGTTAAAATAAATATTTAAATAAAAATAATAAACACATCATACTCACCTATCACTTACCTGCACCTTGACCCCGATGTTCTCAACCCTTGTAAAAAAATAAAAAATAAAAAAACACTATATACTCACCTTACAGCTAATCCCCGAAGCCCATGCTCACCTGTAATAAAGGGAAAATAATAAACCAATCTCATTCTCACCTGTCCACCACAGTCCATATAGCGAGTGTCCGATGACGATCTCAGTTTTTGCTGTGGCAAAATCGCAGGAAAAACGCAGACAATAACAAGCATCAAAATTGCGGTAAAATTGCGGTAAAATCTCAGCACTAACACAGGCATTAAAAAGCATCAAAATTGCTGTAAAATCGCTGTAAAACCGCGGCAATAATGAGCATAAAAATTGCGGTAAAACCGCTTCAAAAAACGCAGGTAATAACACTAGCGTTGAGCGAGCATGCTCAACACTGCTCGGTACTCGCCCGAGCATCACGCTACTCGGGATGTTCGGCGAGCACCGAGCATTTCCGGGTTACTCGGGCGGGAGCTTGGGTCTCCGCCCAGCATGTTTGGTGCTCTTTACAGAGCCAATGAACATGCAGGTATTGCCAGCCAGTTACTGTAATGCCGCAGCTATGTTGTTTGTGGGCATTACTGTGATTGGCTGGCCGCACAGCGTCACCTCGAGTATTTAAAACTGGGCGCCGCCATCTTGGACACAGTCGCTCCGGATTAGACAGTCTAGGGACAGCACTGCTGAGCTAGGGAGAGATTGTTCCTGCGAAATAGTTAGTGTAGGGTCTATAAAGGCTGCCAGAACAAACAAACAGTCCTTCTCAGGACTAATATCCATCCCAGATATCAGGCAGGCAGGCTGTATAGGAGACGCAGTGGTTATACCAGCAAACGCTGCATTACATTGAAAATAGTCTGTTGTAGGCCCGACAAATCCCAGTGTGGTTTTGCAGTTCCACGAGTCAAATCTCTGTAGTATCCAGTTTTGGGCCTTTTGTATGTAAAAAAAACAGTTTGAGTGTGTCGCTCACTGTTCAGCCGCAAATATATATATTTAAAATAGTCTGGTATACACCAGTAAATTAAAACTGTGGTTTTGCTGTTCCACGGTAAAAAATCTCTATTTTCCTGGTTTTCGCTTTTTTTGCCTTAAAAAAAAAACAGTAGTGTCTCCTGACTGTTCTGACACAAAAATATATCTGTTGAAAATAGTCTGTTGTAGGCCCGACAAATCCCAGTGTGGGTTTGCAGTTCCACGGGTCAAATCTCTGTAGTATCCAGTTTTGGGCCTTTTGTATCTAAAAAAAAACAGTTTGAGTGTGTCACTCACTGTTCAGCTGCAAATCTATATATTTAAAAAAGTCTGGTATACACCAGTAAATTAAAACTGTGCGTTCGCTGTTCCACGGTAAAAAAATCTCTATTATCCTGGTTTTCGCTTTTTTTGCCTTCAAAAAACCTAGTAGTGTCTCCTGACTGTTCTGACACAAAAATATATCTGTTCAAAATAGTCTGTTGTAGGCCCGACAAATCCCAGTGTGGTTTTTCAGTTCCACAGGTCAAATCTCTGTAGTATCCAGTTTTGGGCCTTTTGTATCTAAAAAAAACAGTTTGAGTGTGTCGCTCACTGTTCAGCCGCAAATATATATATTTAAAATTTTATGGTATACCCCAGTAAACAATAACTGTGGTTTTGCCATTCCACGGTAAAAAATCTCTATTATTCAGGTTTTGGTATTTTTTCCGTAAAGAAAAACAGTAATAGTTTATCCCTGATTGTTCTGATTGTTTAAAAGAGTCGGGTATAGGCCAGAGAAATAGAACTGTGGTTTTCCTCTTCCACGGTTCTAATCTCCTTTCTATTACCCTTTTTCCATTGATAGTGCGAGTGTAAGCTATTCTACTTCCTTTACAATGGGCAAGGCGCGTGGCAAGGGACGTGGAAGTGGACGTTCTGGTGATGGTGCGTGCAGAGGACGGGGCCATGGCCAAGGTGAAAATGTGCCACAACCAACAGCCACATCTTCTCGCTCCCACTTCTTGACCGAATTACTAGGGAAGCACAGAACAACACCAGTATTGCGAACTGATCAGTGTGAACAGGTTATTAATTGGATAGTAGATAATACTTCCAGTTACCTGAGCACCACCACCTCCGGTCTGTCTTCCACACGGTCAAATGTTAGTAGCCGTGAGTCTCGACCGCATACTCCTCCTCACCCTGATGCTCCTTCCTCAGACCATGCCGAGTATCGTCAGACAGCAACTGATCCCACACTTGGACACTCTGAAGAGCTGTTCACTGGTCCATTTCCAGATTTGTGCCCCTCGCCTGCTCCGCTTGAAGTGGTGGAAGAGGAGATCCCATGTAGCGATGCTCAAATATTTGAACAGCCACGGCCACAGGAAGTCGAAGCTGGCAATTTGTCATAAGAGGAGGACGATGACGAGACACAATTGCCACGAAGTGAGGAGGAGGATCGTGGTGCGCAAGTGGAAGAGGAGGAGGTGGTGGATGATCTAGTAACTGACCCAACGTGGCAGGAGGACATGCAGAGTAAGGCCAGCAGCACACAGGGGGAGGGAGGCAGAGTACCCCAACAGGCAGGAAGAAGCAGTGTGGTGGCCGCAGACAGAAGGTGGTCATCCGTTCCCAGTAACACCAACACGAGGGACGTTGCCAGTACAAGCGGTAAGTCTTCCAGAGTCTGGAATTTTTTTAAAGACTCTTCTGATAACCCCAAAAAGGCCATTTGTACCCCCTGCCATGCCAGCATCAGCAGGGGTGACAAAACTACCAGCCAGACCACCACCAGCATGATCAGGCACATGGCAGCAAAGCACCCTATTTTGTGGGACGAACCCCAGGGTCCATGACCAGTGTTTATCGGTTGTCACCACTGCTTCTTCGGCTGTTGTAAGTGCAATAGAACCCCCTGTTCTGTGTGCAAGGCAATCCCCTGTCCATGCTGCATGTAGAGATGCCCCCTCCTCTCAGTCTTCACTTGTTATGGCAGTTTCTCAAGAAACAGCATCAATGTCCACGTCCATGTCCCACCGCAGCGTTCAATTGTCCATATCCCAGACCTTTGAACGAAAGCGGAAACTCGCAGCTAACCCCCCACAGGCCACAGTCCTAAATTCGCACATTTCACGACTGCTTGCGTTGGAAATGCTGCCTTTTTAGGCTGGTGGAGACGGAATCCTTCTGCAACCTTATGGCGGTGGCCGTCCCTCGGTACTCGGTCCCCAGCCGACACTATTTTGCCCGGTGTGCCATCCCCGCACTACACAAGCACGTGTCCCAAAACATCTGCTGTGCCCTCAACAACGCAGTTACTGGGAGAGTCCACCTGACAACGGACACGTGGACAAGTGCTTGTGGCCAGGGATGGTACATCTCAGTGACGGCACACTGGGTAAACATAGTGGAAGGCGGTACCAAGTCAGACCTTGGGACGGAACACATCCTCCCCACGCCGAGGATTGTGGGCCCTATGTCAGTCAGAGTTGCCCCCACAGTGTACAGCTCCTGTGCATCATCCTCCTCCTCCTCCTCATGCTCAGCCTCCATCTCAGATATCACCACATCAGTTACAAGCTGGAAGCACTGCAGTACTGCCTCCGCCAAGCGGCAGCAGGCTGTGCCGAAACTCATAAGCTTAGGTGATAAACCTCACACTGCTTGAGAGATGTGGACAGCTGTGAAAGAGCAGGCAGATCTGTGGCTGAGACCGCTGAACCTACATCCAGGCATAGTCGTGTGTGACAATGGCCGTAACCTGGTGGCGGCTCAGAGGCGAGGCGAGATCACACACGTACCATGCCTGGCTCATGTGCTTAACCTCGTGGTTCAGCGGTTTCTTAAAGCGTACCTCGAGTTGCCAGATCTGCTCGTGAAAGTACGCCGCCTGTCAGCTCATTTTCGCAAGTCGGCTACAGCTTCCGCCTCCCTTGCTGTGTTGCAGCAGCGTTTGCAGCTTCCGGCACACCGACTGCTGTGTGATGTCCCCACACATTGGAACTCTACCCTCCACATGTTGCTAAGGATTTGTGAGCAGAAGTTGTGGAGTACCAGCTGTAACAAGGCCGTCTATATTCAGGTCAGACTCCACACATAAGACCTCAGGAGCTGACCTGGATGTCTGACATATGTACCATCCTGACAAATTTTGAGGAGGCCACCAAGATGGTGAGTGGCGATAACGCCATCATTAGTGCCAGCATCCCACTTGTCTGTCTTTTGCAACGCTCTCTGCAGAGAATTAAAGAGGAGGCATTGCAGCCAGAGTATGATGAGATGGATCAAGAAGCCGTAGCAGGCGATTACACACAGCCCAGCCTCATCTCATCCCAACGTGCATTGGGGGACAATGAGGGAGAGGAGGAGGAGGAGGAGGAAGAGCAGGAGCTGGTATCATGCGCTGTAGACGGTAGTACCTCTACAACTGTCATACCGTCGGTTCAGCGTGGGTGGCCTGAGGACAGGGGGGAGGAGGAGGAGGAGGAGGAGAGCATGGTCAGTCGACATGTTGGTGAGGACACGGAAATCTTGCCCTTTACCAGTCTGGCACGCATGGCTGACTATATGTCACGCTGCTTTAACCGTGACCCTCGCGTTGTCAAAATGTTGGATGACAGTCATTACTGATTGGTGACACTTGTAGACCCCCGCTACAAGGAGAACTTTCATTCTCTTTTTCCTGAGGTGGAGAGGTCTAAAAAATGGGGCAGTACCAGAAGGCCCTTGCTGCAGAATTGTTAAAAAAATTCCCATCTGAACACGCTAGTGGCAGTGGTCACAGTTCGCTGCCCAACCAAGGAGTACATGCGAGAGAGACGGAACTCCAATCCAGCAGAGACAGGGGAACACTGTCAACGTTCTGGGACAGTTTTCTCAGACCCTCCCTTCGGACAGACCCTGAGGCGCGGGGTACTCTCACAAGGAGTGGAAAGTTTCAAAAGATGGTGAGGGAGTACCTTGCCGACCGTACCAGCGTCCTCCGTGATTCCTCTGTGCCTTTTAATTTTTGGGCATCCAAGCTGGACACTTGGAATGAACTCGCTCTGTACACCTTGGAGGTCCTGGCCTGCCCTGCCACTAGCGTGTTTTTAGTGCCGCTGGGGGAATTATAACTGATAAGCACACTTGCCTGTCAACTGACAATGCTGACAAGCTGACCCTTATCAAAATGAACAAGGGCTGGATTGGGCCAGACTTCTCATCACCACCAAATGACAGCAGAGTAACATAAAGTCAAATCCACTGTGTTATTTTGGGAGGTTTATTTGTGGCGCCCAGCTGCGCTTGTTACCACAGATCCAAGAAGAGAGCATTAATGGAATCCTTCTCAAGAGGCCCCCATAAACATTTACACATCTCCACCTTCCACCTCAGACCAGCGGAGGGAGCCCGTTAGGGATATAAAAAGGGGAGGTGGAGCTAGGCAGTTTAGTTTAGTCTGGAGTGCACAGAGAGTGAAAAGTGCGGAGAAGCACGTGGGTTGCTGTGTAGGCAAGCTAGGCCTCCAGCGGTCCTGAAGCCCAGTCTAAACTCAGGAGCTCAAGTAAGTGAGCCCAAGGTGTGCCGACGCCTGTAAGAGCGGTGAAGAGCGGCAAGCTGACGTTAGTCTGAGTAGCCTAGTGATGGCCCGAGTGTGGCCGAAGGTGAGTGGAAAGCGAGTAGCAGTGGGGGCAGAGGGGCTTACCCAGCTCACGCCGGATCTATTACCGGACACCGGGTCCGAGCTTACCGGGATCTCTACGACCCAGTAAGGCATAACCGGAATCCCTGGAGAATTACAGGTCCCAGGTTCACAAGAGAGCTGATACGTAACAGAGCCAGGAGACACATAGGCCCCGTAAACTGGGAGCGTGCACTCCAAGAGAAGGCCCTACCACAACGTCAGCCGATGCACAACAGAGATAAAGTTAGGCCTAGCTCCAGGCAGGTCAAACTTACTATGCAGAGGCAAGAAACAGGAGACCCTACACCTGCTCATTGGGAGGATACTGATATGCACCCTTCACCCTACAGTGCTCCGGGATGTGACTGAATTACCACCAGTAAAAGGTACTGAAGTGACTACAGTGTCCGTCCCCGTTCTTGCTCTGACCCGGCTGGGTCTCGTCTGTCATGCATCCCCCTCTCCGTACGCTGCCCTGAGGCTTAGCTCCACCTGTGGGGAGCAATACCATCGAGCTGCCTTATCACCGGTCTCAGTGGACTGCCGCAGCGCTGGTGATTCTCACCAGAAACCACAGGTGGTTTCACGAACTTTCATAGAGTTAACAAATAATCCCCTTTTAAAAGCTGACCCCAGGGTAATGGCCCCGGAGCAGACCACCGCGACATCCTCAAGGCCAGGCAAAGGCCCAGGTACCGAGTCGTCCCCATCCCCCTGGGTATGTCATCTTTCCTGGCATCACAAACAGGATCGCGTGCCCGCTGCAACGATGGAGTGTTATGTCCGTTGCCACTGGGTACTGTGCACCTTTAATTAAAAAAAAAAAACTGTGTACGTTAAACAGTGGTGAAGATTGCCGCCATTGTTGAGCCGCCGAGCGAGAAGAAGGGTGTAACCGCGGGAAACTGAGAGGCGTATCTGCAAAAGCGCACGAAGCCCCGGACACGCCCCACGCCTCGATGTCAAACCAGGAAGCGCCAGGTCCTGGAAGGAGCGTCGCTGAACGCTCTGACGTAGGACGCAAGCGACGCAAGGTCCTGAAGACGACCATCACCTGCGGAGCTTCGGCCTACCGGAAAAAAAGAAGGTAGGTCATGGTTCGCTGGGGGGGCGTCAGAATTTCCGAGGAACAGCACGGCGTCAGAATACCGGTTATCGGCCCTGATGTACAACCCGCGCCTGACGCCGGGCAGGCCGAAGCGGCCGCTCCACCAGCAGCGCCTGTAACTCCTGTCATCCCCCTAACATTCCTGGAGAAAAGTGGCTCCCCCAGTACAACGGCAAACCAGATACCCTGTCTGGATTCAAACGGAAGATATGCGGTATCTTGGACATGTACTCTATGACAGGCAAGCAGAAGGAAGCAGCAGGACCACTGACTGGTGCTGTGGAACAGGAAGTGGAAACATGGTCGGCCGCAAACCAGGAGTCAGTGTCTTTAAAAAGCTACAGACTGTTTTTGAGGATCATACTGAGGCGGACCTCCGGATGAGGTTCTACAACTGTTCCCAACAGCCGGAGGACAATGTTCGGGACTCTGCCTGGCGTCTACAAGGGGCCCTGCGGGCTCTGAAACAGGTTAGTCCGGCCAGCATCGAAAATGAAAACAAAATGCTGAAGGAACAGTTTGTCCGGGGACTGAGGTCTCCAGAGGAGAGCAGGACTGTGCGTTGGTGGTCCTTAGATCATCCAGATGCCACCTTTGACAATCTTAAGGACATGGCTATAAAAGGACTGCAGCCCCTGGAAACAAATGACATCCAATGTTACCAGGGTGGGGCTACCCCAGTGCCTGCTACACCCACCTTTTCCCCAGTGGCTGCTGAAGCCAAGGTTTCAGCAACGTCCGCTAGAGAGCTGGACAGTCTGCACTCTGAAGTGCGCCAGTTGAGCAAAACCCTGACCATTGTGCTGAGTGCTCTGCAGCTGCGGATGGAGCCTGAGGAAGGAGGGAAAATCCAGTTAGCGGATAGCCCTGAGGATGTCCCCTGGATGCGAAGGAGGAGGAGGACAACACCACCCTCTACGAGGATCAGTGACCAGCGCTGTCCACAGAAGGACCCTACCTGCTACCGCTGCCGCAAGACAGGACACACCACCCAGAATTGTCCCTTAAACGAGAAAACCCTGGGGCCGAGGGCCGACACCCAGGAGTAAACTCCCCAGGCCCTTCAGACTGGTACAACAGGTTCGTCGGAGGAAGACCTTTCCTATCCATTGTACTGGACGGCATCCCGACGCACGCTCTGCTGGACACAGGATCTCAGGTAACCATAATCCCTGACGTCCTCTACAAGAGGTTCTGGTCCATGGACGACCTACGTCCGCAAGCTCAAAATCTTTCCGTTTATGCCTCAAATGGACTCCCCCTTAACCTAATCGGGGTTAAGAATCTGACAGTAAAAGTGGGGAGAGTGGAGCTGAAGGACCAGGGACTAATTGTAGTAGAGACTAATCCTGATGATACCAATCTGTATATGGTACTAGGCACTAACATTGTGTGTAACTGTTTGGGAGAAGTTGTGTTCTTGCTCCAACAGATAGCTGACACTGCCAGATCAGGACAGAGGAGGGCGCTGCAGAAGGAGATCCGAGTCTTGATGTACCAACAGCAATTAAGGTTAACAGATGGTGAAATCGGTAATGTGCGGGTGACAGACCCCATACCCATTGTGATCCCCCCAATGAGTGAAATGCTTATCTGGTGTAGAGCGGCGATAGGTCTTAGAGGACAGAGCTACCAGGCGGTAGTAGAACCCCTTTGCTCCGAGCACAGACCCACGCTCTTAACCGCCAGAGGAGTGGTAGATGTACGCAATGGGAGGGTGCCCGACCGTCTTCTCAACTGTGGGGAAGATGAGGTCAGATTGCCATGTTATGCCACTGTTGCCAAATTACATGCTGTAAATAACAACTGCATTCACAAGGCGGAGTCCTTAACCTCACCAGATGAAGTGGAGGATGATGACCCTGCAGCCCAGGTGGAGGATTGGTGTCAACAGCTCCATGTTGGGACAGACACCACTCCTGCCCATCAGAAACAGGGTGTACACCGGGTGGTTCAAGAATACGCGCAGGTGTTCAGTAAACATCCACTTGACTTCGGGAGGATTAAGGAGGTTCAACACCATATCCCCACAGGTGACCATCCATCCATCAATGAACGTTACAGGCCTATACCACCAGCACACTACCAGAAGGCTAAGGAAATGTTGCACAACATGAGAAAGGCGGGGGTAGTAAGGGATAGTTGTAGTCCCTGGGCAGCTCCCCTAGTGCTAGTTAGGAAAAAGGATGGGAGCATGAGAATGTGTGAAGATTACTGACAAGTAAATCGCATTACACATAAAGATGCCTTCCCTTTACCACGCATAGAGGAGTCCCTAGCTGCCTTAAAGTCTGCAAATTACTTTTCCACCCTTGACCTCACTAGTGGGTACTGGCAAGTAGTTGTGGCTGAGGAGGATCGGGAGAAGACGGCCTTCACTACCCCGATGGGACTCTGCGAGTTCAACAGTATGCCGTTTGGACTCTGCAATGCCCCTGGAACGTTCCCGAGATTTATGGAGTGCTGCCTGGGACACCACAACTTTGAGACTGTGTTGCTATACCTGGATGATGTGATAGTCTACTACAAAACGTATGAGGACCACTTGAAGCACCTGGCAGAGGTATTTGAGTCACTGTCCCGGTAGGGGATGAAGTTGAAGCCCTCAAAGTGCCACCTGCTCAAGAGAAAGGTACAGTACCTCGTGCACATTGTCAGTCCAGACAGGGGAGCACCAAAACCGGAGAAGGTCACTGCCATCCAGAAGTGGCCGGAGCTGAAGAACCTCAAAGAGGTGGGTCAGTTCTTGGGACTAGTAGGAAGTTTGTAAAAGACTACACCAAGAAAGCAGCTCCTCTGCAAGACCTCCCAGTAGGGCAGTCCCCCAAAGGCAGAAATCCCCCATTCCACTGGGGTAAGGAGCAAGCCGAGTTGTTTCAGGAGATGAAGGAGATCCTGACAGGCGACGAGATCCTGGCCTACCCTGACTACAGCCAACCGTTCCTGCTGTATACAGATGCCAGCAACGAAGGACTGGGAGCTGTCTTAAGTCAGAAGCAGAATGGCCAAGAGAAAGTGATCGCATACGCAAGCAGGAAGCTCCGCCCGACCGAAAGGAACCCAGAGAACTATAGCAGCTTTAAGTTGGAGTTCCTGGCCTTGGTCTGGGCCATCACTGAAAGGTTCAAGCACTACCTAGCCTCCAGTAAGTTCACTGCCTTCACTGATAACAACCCCTTGACCCATCTTGAAACAGCTAAGCTAGGGGCACTGGAACAACGATAGATGGCTCGGCTGTCAAATTATCAATTCACAATTAAATACAGGGCAGGCCACAAGAACGCCAATGCCGATGCCCTGTCCAGGATGCCTCACCAGTCAGACACAGAAGAAGAAGTGGATGACCTGGAAGAGATTGAGCTATCTGCCTTTCACCGGAATGGGATGATCCACGAGCAACGAGCCTCCAGGAGGCAGCGTGGAAAGACGTTAAATCCCCTGCCTCACCACAGCTGGAAAGAGACCCAGGACAGTGACCCTGTTGTCAGCCACATTAAGGAGCGGATAACCCAAGAAGGTTCCTCCCTGGAAAAAGAAGCGTCTCTGCAAGCAAAGCAGCTGTGGAACGAGAGAAGAAGGCTATTTATCTACCGTGAGAAGCTGTGCCGGAGGTACGTCAATCCAAAAACCCATGAGATGGTATGGCAGATAGTGGTCCCCAAGACAGACATCCAAATGGTGTTGGAGGCCTACCACGATCAGGCGGGGCACTTTGGCTGGAAAAAGCTAGAGACCCTGCTGAAGTGTCGATTCTACTGTGTAGGAATGAGCAGTTCCATTGAGCGGTGGTGCCGGCACTGTGGACCCTGTGGCCTCAGAAGAAAAGACTACAGAAGCCAGAAGGCACCTGCAACCCATCAAGACGACCCGACCCCTGGAGATCGTGGCCCTGGACCATGTCAAGCTGTCCCCCAGCAGGTCAGGGTACTCTTATGCTCTGACCATGGTGGATCACTACTGACGTTTCCTGGTGGTCGCCCCCGTCAAAGACATGAGGGCAGAGACAGCAGCAAAGACATTCCAAGTGTATTTCTGTAGACCCCATGGTTATCCTGAGCAGGTGCTGATGGACCAAGGCCTGGCCTTTGAGGCTGAGTTGTTCAAGGAGTTCTGCCATCTCTACGGGTGTAAGAAGATAAGAACTACACCGTACCACCCACAAACCAATGGTCTCTGTGAGAAGATGAATAACATCATCATTGACCTGCTTAAGACCATACCACTTGAGGAGAGAAATCAGTGGCCAAACCTACTTCCTGACCTAGTAGATCTGTACATTCACATACCAGTAAGTTCCACCAACTGTACTCCGGCGTATCTCATGCGAGCAAGGCCATGAAAGCTGCCCATGGACCTGGAGCTTGGTGTTGTAGAACCAGAAGTGGATGTGACCACTGAGGACTGGGACACGACCAGACAGGAGCAGTATAGAAGAGTACAAGCCTGTGTTGAAAACAGTCTCACTCGGGTGAGGGACAAGCAGGAAGCTCAATACCACAGAGGTGCCCAAGCAGAACCCTTCACACCTGGTGAAGTAGTACTAAAAAGGAAGAGAAGAAACTACAAACTTGATGACCAGTGGGAGAGGGAACCCTACACTGTGTTGAATTCAAGATTTGATAATAAGAAGACCTGCATAATTAGTAGAGACGGAGGAAGGATGACTGCAACAGTATCCAGGGATCACCTAAAGTTGTGTCCAGATCTGCTAAAACCCCAAGAGGAAGTGCCTCTCGTTATCCCGGAGGAGCCTAAAAAGCAGTAATACACACTGACTTAGGAGATTTCCCGGCAGATTGGCCCCAACTAGGAGGAGCAGTAATCATCCCTGTAATCACCTTCTACCCACAGCAAGAAGAGCCTGTAAGTGCTGAAGAGGAGCCAACTCAAGAAGAATCCCCGGTCGAAGGATCCCCGGTAGGAGAAGAGCAAGAAGGCCCAGCCAATGGGGAACTTGTCCAGTAGAGAGGTCAATGCAGCCTTGTAGCCCCTCCACACCTAGTACTGACACATTGGGAGGTAGAGCACCTATTAGTGCCTCACGCATTCCAGTACCACGCAGGTCCACGTATAGTACTAAAGGTCAACCCCCTCTCAGGTATAATCAGTAAGATAGCTAAACTCTGACAAGTGTAGATAGTTACTCCTGGGGTATTAAACTGTATTTCTGTGTGTTTTCATGCATATGTATATTATTTTGTGCTTTGCTTTATTACTGAACAGTTCAAGTTATATGGACACTTTGCCTAATGACTTCCTTATTTATCTAACAACTCCGTGGCTGAGGACTGTGTGCAGCCCAAAAACTATTTATTGTATAAAATTGCGCTCCCTGGAATGCCCCTTTAGGTGACCTCAGAAGTAAAACCTGTCTGGAGTGGCTCTACTGGAGGTCCAACTCGGGATCTTCATGCCCTGCTGCCACCCCAGGGCCTACGTTGAGGGTTTGGGACAGGTCCCTCAAACCACCAAGTACTCTACCCTGTGAGATGGACATCCTGTCTGGGAACGTCACCAAAAGAGACTTGAATTTTGAGGACGCTTTGTACCTGTTTATGTTATTATGCAACTTTTAAGAAATGTGCCTCCCATAAAGGGAAGAGTTATTGCATTGTTAATGTTTACTATTGTTGTTTTAAAATGTACTTCAGCCCGGTAGTGCTGAGCTTTGCTAGGGGGGAATGTGGCACCCAGCTGCGCTTGGTACCACAGATCCTAGAAGAGTGCATTAATGGAATCCTCCACAAGAGGCCCTCATAAACATTCACACATCTCCACCTTCCACCTAAGACCAGCAGAGGGAGCCCGTTAGGGATATAAATAGGGGAGGTGGAGCAAGGCAGTTTAGTTTAGTCTGGAGTTCAGAGAGAGTGAAAAGCTGTGTGTGCGGAATAGCACGTGGGTTGCTGTGTAGGCAAGCTAGGCCTCCAGCGGTCCTGAAGCCCAGTCTAGACTCAGGAGCTCAAGTAAGTGAGCCCAAGGTGTGCCGACGCCTGTAAGAGTGGTGAAGAGCGGCAAGCTGCCGTTAGTGTGAGTAGCCTAGTGAGGGCCCGAGTGTGGCCGAAGGCGAGTGGAAAGCGAGTAGCAGTGGGGGCAAAGGAGCTTACCCAGCTCACCCCGAAACATATACCTTACACCGGGTCCGAGCTTACCGGGATCTCTATGACCCAGTAAGGCATATCGGGAATCCCTGGAGAATTAGAGGTCCCAGGTTCACCAGAGAGCTGATACATAACAGAGCCAGGAGACACATAGACGTAAACTGGGAGCGTGCACTCCAAGAGAAGGCCCTACCACAACGTCAGCCTGTGCAGGACAGAGATAAAGTTAGGCCTAGCTCCAGGCAGGTCAGAAACTTTCTACGCAGAGGCAAGAAACAGGAGGCCCTACACCCGCTCATTGGGAAGGATCCTGATATGCACCCTTCACCCTACAGTGCTCCGGGATGTGCCTGAACTACCACCAGTAAAAGGTACTGAAGTGACTACCGTGTCCGTCCCCATTCTTGCTCTGACCCGGCTGGGTCTCGCCTGTCATGCATCCCCCTCTCCGTACGCTGCCCTGAGGCCTAGCTCCACTTGTGGGGAGCAATACCATCGAGCTGCCTTATCACCGGCCTGAGTGGACTGCCGCAGCGCTGGTGATTCTCACCAGAAACCACAGGTGGTGTCACAAACTTTCATAGAGTTAACAAATAATCCCCTTTTAAAAGCTGACCCCAGGGTACGGGCCCGGGAGCCGACCACCGCGACATCCTCAAGGCCAGGCAAAGGCCCGGGTACCGAGTCGTCCCCATCCCCCTGGGCGTGTCATGTTCACATGCACCGCTTCACACCCACACATGGGTATATGCTTCCTCATTTCGGCTGTTTAATGTTCTTCTACTTATCCTCAGCCTCCACCACCACTATACCACCAGGGTGACCATGGTCCGTGTTGCCATTATTGAAAGTTCCTCCATCCTGATTTTTGTCAGCTTTTGCTTGGAAGGCATAAGCAAAGACTGTGGGAGACCCACTCCCCAATAATGGGAATAATATTTTTAAGATGCTGTACTGTATGGCTCTTCCAATGGGCATTAAAAGCATCTTGTTATACCACTCTGACCTCCATGTCTCTTCTGAGGGGCATTAAAAGCGTCTTGTTATACCACTCTGACCTCCACGTCTCTTGTAAGGGGCAATAAAACGGTCTTGTTATACCACTCTGACCTCCACGTCTCTTCTGAGGGGCATTAAAAGAATCTTGTTATACCACTCTGACCTCCACGTCTCTTCTGAGGGGCATTAAAAGTGTCTTGTTACACCACTCTGACCTCCACGTCTCTTGTAAGGGGCATTAAAACCGTCTTGTTATACCACTCTGACCTCCACGTCTCTTCTGAGGGGCATTAAAAGCGTCTTTTTATACCATTCTGACGTCCACGTCTCTTCTGAGGGGCATTAAAAGCGTCTTTTTATACCACTCTGACCTCCATGTCTCTTGTAAGGGGCATTAAAAGCATCTTGTTATACCACTCTGACCGCCACCTCTCTTGTAAGGGGCATTAAAAGCGTCTTGTTATACCACTCTGACCTCCACGTCTCTTCTGAGGGGCATTAAAAGCGTCTTGTTATACCACTCTGACCTTCACGTCTCTTGTAAGGGGCATTAAAACCATCTTGTGATACCACTCTGACCTCCACGTCTCTTCTGAGGGGCCTTAAAAGCGTCTTGTTATACCACTCTGACCTCCACGTCTCTTCTGAGGAGCATTAAAAGCGTCTTGTTATACCATTCTGACCTCCATGTCTCTTCTGAGGGGCATTAAAAGCGACTTGTTATACCACTCTGACCTCCACATCTCTTCTGAGGGGCATTAAAAGCATCTTGTTATACCGCTCTGACCTCCACGTCTCTTCTGGGGGGCATTAAAAGCATCTTGTTATACCACTCTGACCTCCACGTCTCTTCTGAGGGGCATTAAAAGTGTCTTGTTATACCACTCGGACCTCCAAGTCTCTTCTGAGGGGCATTAAAAGCATCTTGCTAAACCACTCTGACTTCCACGTCTCTTCTGAGGGGCATTAAAAGCATCTTGTTATACCACTCTGACCTTCACGTCTCTTCTGAGGGGCATTAAAAGCGTCTTGTTATACCACTCTGACCTCCACGTCTCTTCTGAGGGGCATTAAAAGCGTCTTGTTATACCACTCTGACCTCCACGTCTCTTGCAAGGGGTATTAAAACCGTCTGGTTATACCACTCTGACCTCCACGTCTCTTGAAAGGGGCATTAAAACCATCTTGATATACCACTCTGACCTCCATGTCTCTTCTGAGGGGCATTAAAAGCATCTTGTTATACCACTCTGACCTCCACGTCTCTTCTGAGGGGCATTAAAAGTGTCTTGTTATGCCACTCTGACCTCCACGTCTCTTCTGAGGGGCACTAAAAGCGTCTTGTTATACCACTCTGACCTCCACGTCTCTTCTGAGGAGCATTAAAAGCGTCTTGTTATACCATTCTGACCTCCATGTCTCTTCTGAGGGGCATTAAAAGCGACTTGTTATACCACTCTGACCTCCACATCTCTTCTGAGGGGCATTAAAAGCATCTTGTTATACCGCTCTGACCTCCACGTCTCTTCTGGGGGGCATTAAAAGCATCTTGTTATACCACTCTGACCTCCACGTCTCTTCTGAGGGGCATTAAAAGTGTCTTGTTATACCACTCGGACCTCCAAGTCTCTTCTGAGGGGCATTAAAAGCATCTTGCTAAACCACTCTGACTTCCACGTCTCTTCTGAGGGGCATTAAAAGCATCTTGTTATACCACTCTGACCTTCACGTCTCTTCTGAGGGGCATTAAAAGCGTCTTGTTATACCACTCTGACCTCCACGTCTCTTCTGAGGGGCATTAAAAGCGTCTTGTTATACCACTCTGACCTCCACGTCTCTTGCAAGGGGTATTAAAACCGTCTGGTTATACCACTCTGACCTCCACGTCTCTTGAAAGGGGCATTAAAACCATCTTGATATACCACTCTGACCTCCACGTCTCTTCTGAGGGGCATTAAAAGTGTCTTGTTATGCCACTCTGACCTCCACGTCTCTTCTGAGGGGCACTAAAAGCGTCTTGTTATACCACTCTGACCTCCACGTCTCTTCTGAGGGGCAGTAAAAGCGTCTTGTTATACCACTCTGACTTCCACATCTCTTGTAAGGGGCATTGAAACCATCTTGTTATACCACTCTGACCTCCACGTCTCTTCTGAGGGGCATTAAAAGCGTCTTGCTAAGCTACTGGGACCTCCATGACTCTTCGAACGGGCATTGCATTTCCTCATAATTTTTGGAAGCTTTTGCTTGGAAGGCATAAGCAAATACTATGGGAGACCCACTCCCCAATAATGGGACTTATGTTTGTAATATGCTGTACTGCATGGCTCTTGTAAGGGGCATTGCAAGTTGCTCCGTCCTAATTTTTGGAAGTTTTTGCTTGGAAGGCATAAGCAAATACTATGTGAGACCCACTCCCCAATAATGGGACTTATGTTTGTAATATGCTGTACTGCATGGCTCTTGTAAGGGGCATTGCAAGTTGCTCCGTCCTAATTTTTGGAAGCTTTTTCTTGGAGGGCATAAGCAAATACTATGGGAGACCCACTCCCCAATAATGGGATTTATGTTTGTAATATGCTGTACTGCATGGATCTTGTAAGGGGCATTGCAAGTTGCTCCATCCTAATTTTTGGAAGCTTTTGCTTGGAAGGTGTGGCACCCCAAGGGTCTGGTTGCCACAGTGGTATTGCTTCCCTCAAAAGAAGTAATGCCTTGTCTGGAGGCAAGCAGGGGTTTCCTTGTCAGGAACACAATACATGCAACACTTCCTGGCTTCAGACCAGCAAGGGGAGACCCCTCCCCTTGGCAACTGGATCTGAAGGCGGGGTTAGTTGAGTCCAGTGTGAGAAATTGGGTTTAGGACACTGAAAAGAGAGGAGCTAGGGACTGGAGCTGGAGATAGCTCGTACTAGCTGAAGCACACAAAGAACCGGACACCGGAGTCCGAGGCTGTGGGGGATTCCAGACCCAGCAGCAGATACCGCAGGGCAGGAGATTGCAGGTCTCTTGGCCCCATAAGACGCCCAGAGGCTCAGCAGGACCGAGGGACCAGTACCGCTATGGAGGAGCGAGGCATCCACAAGGCCCGAGCTGCCAGCCATACAGGTGAGCACCGCATGTTACACTCAGGGACGCGGGCTACATCACAGCTACAAGCAGAATAGCCAAAGAGAATAGTGAGCATGGCAGGCCTACAACTCCACCTGCCCAGGAGGATTCTATGCTTGCTCCCAGACTGACCAGACTCTTATCTCTAGCCAGTACTCCAGTCCAGGCCTGTCTAATTGCTACCAGTAAAGACCCTGGGACTGCACTGCATGGACTCTGTGGTTATTTCTGCACCGCAACACCCTGCACAACCACCATCATCCACACACACTGCCCTGAAGCTAGCTCTTCTTGTGGGGAGTTATACCACCTTTGCTGCTATACCACCGGCTTCAGAGGACTGTTCCGCAGCGGCGGTCTCTATTAACCGCACTCCACAGGTGGTGTAGTCGGACATTATATAACCTATATGCATCTACTACCCTTGGATTGACCACCTGGGTCACGGACCGGGTCACCGCCACGGTGACTACAACCCCCGGCATCTATAGGCCCGGCTCCGGTTACCCCACGGCCCAGGGGGCACGTCAACTTTGGCATAGTCGGAAGGATTTCGTGCCCGTTACTACCAGGTACTGTGCGCCTTCACGAACTGTGTCGCATACCGTGGTGAAGTTTTCCTGACAATTACCGCTGTTTCCCGCCATTGGCCGCCATTTTCGGGTCGCCGCGTGGGAAGAAGAGTGGTGTAACCGCTGGAAGCGCGCAAAGCCCAAGCCCCGCCTCATGCACTTACGCAGCGCCAGGTCCTGGAAGGAGCCCCAGCAAGCGCTGATGCCAGAAGCTAGCGACGGCAGGTCCTCAAAGGAGACCATCGCCTGAGGAACTGCGGCCTACGGAAGCAAAGTGAAAGAAGGTAGGCCACGGTTCACTAGGGGGGAGGAAGACGCCCAATATGGAGGGAACTTCAGCCGCAGGCGCGGCCGCTGCCACGGTAATGCTGTTCTCCATGCCATATATACAGGGGGCGGCGTAGTTGCCCCAGTACTCAGGAGAGTCACACACTTTGAGTGACTTTAAAGAAAGACTGAGCAGCTTGTTTAAAGTGTACCCCCTGTCCGAGGAGCAGAAAGTGAGCATCCTCATAGGCCAGTTAATTGGAGCAGCCCAGAGAGAAGTGAAGTCCTGGTCAGCCAGAGACAAAGGGACTGTGAAAGAGATACTGGCCCATCTAAAGGACACCTTTGACACTCGTACTACAGCTGAGATAAAAATGAAGTTATATAGGCGCAAACAATGGGCGCAGGACAGTGTACGGGACTATGTTTTAAACCTGCAGGAGGCGCTGAGGGCCATCAAACAGGTAGACCCCGACAGTGTGCATGATGAGAACAGACTGTTAACTGAGCAGTTTATTGAGGGTCTACTGTCCAGCGCTCACTGGACACAGCTGCGCATAATGGCTCTGCAAAACCCTGATCTGGACTTCGCACAATTTAAAGACAGAGCCATCCGGGTGCTGCGAGAACCAACACCAGGTGGCGCTACATCTCACCGGCTCCCAGCTATCACCTACCACCAGGAGGTGGCACCCTTTTCCCCAGAGCCTGTGGGAGCTGATGCACAGACTCTGGACAATGATCCGTCTACAGACCAGCACCTTCAGGTCCAAGAGCTGACTAAAAGTGTAGCTGCACTAACCAAAACTGTGCAGTCCTTGCAGGTGTCACCCAAGGAGAAGATCCAGCTGGCTTCCAGTCCGGAGGACGTCCCGTGGTGACGACAGAGGATTCCACCAATCAGTGGGAGGAACAGCGACTGCTACGACCAGGACGGACAACCCATCTGCCGCCGCTGTCACAAGCCAGGACATTATGCAAGGTACTGTAATTTAAACAAGCAAAACCTGGGGCAGAGGGCCAACCCCCAGGCGTAAGACCACCAGGCCCACACAACTGGCGAGACAAGTATGTGGGGGGACGACCGGTCCTACCTGTCATGCTTGACGGCATCCCGATGAGCGCGTTGCTGGACACTGGATCCCAGGTGACCACTATCCCCTACATTCTCTACCAACGCTACTGGACTGATTCAGACATTACACGCCATCCAGATGAACGTTTAAGCATTTATGCCAGCAATGGTCAGCCTGTACCTCAAGTGGGGTATAAAGAAGTGACCATAAAGGTTGGCAAAGTGGAATTGCCGGCGCAAGGAATGATAATTGTTGACATTGATCGCCGAGACAGTCACCCCTTGATAACCTTAGGCACTAATGTTATTGAAAATTGTCTTTCAGAAATTATTGTCTTGTTGCAGCAGGTTGTGGAGACCGCCAGTTCCAGTCAGCAGCGGGTTCTGCAGAGAGAAATCAGAGCCCTGATGAGAAGATAACAGGTAGAACTGTCTGGTGGTGAAATTGGCAGTGTTAGGATGAGTGACCCGTTCCCCATTGCCATGCCCCCAAGAAGTGAAATGTTGATATGGTGCCGGGCATAAAATCGGTCTTAGGGGTAGAGATTACCAGGCCCTGGTAGAGCTTGTATACTCTGAGAGTAGGCCCACCATCTTGACAGCCAGGGGGGGTGGTTGATGTCCGCCATGAGAGAGTGCTAGTCCACATCCTAAATATTGGGGAGAAAGAAGTCCATTTGCCCCGGTATGCTACCCTTGCCAAATTATTCACCGTCAGCAACAATTCTATAAAAACAGTGGAACCCTTACCTCCATCTAAACCGGCGGAGGATAATGGCTCCAAGGGACAGATGGAGGACTGGTGTCAGAAGCTACACATGGGCACTGACTCCACCCCTCAACACCAAAAACATGGAGTATACTGGGTGGTCCAGGAGTATGAAAGGGTCTTCAGCAAACACCCGCTCGACTTTGGGCAAGTGAAAGGGGTTCAACACCATATCCCCACGGGTGACCATCCACCCATTAAAGAGCGGTACCGACCTGTACCCCCTGCACACTACCAAAATGCCAAAGGGATGTTACGAGAGATGAAGGAGGCTGGGGTGATAAGAGACAGTTGTAGCCCCTGGGCAGCTCCATTAGTTCTCGTAAGTAAAAAAGATGGCACGATGAGAATGTGTGTAGACTACTGGGAAATTTACCGCATTACACATAAAGATGCATACCCATTACCCAGGATTGAGGAGTCACTAGCTGCATTAAGATATGCTAATTATTTCTCTACTTTGGATCTCACTAGTGGGTATTGGCAGGTTCCTGTTGCAGAGGCGGATAAAGAAAAGACCGCATTCACAACGCTGATGGGCCTCAGCGAGTTCAACTGCATGCCATTCGGGCTCTGCAACGCCCCAGGAACCTTCCAGCGGTTGATGGAGTGCTGTCTAGGACATAAGAACTTCGAGACAGTCCTGCTGTACCTGGATGACGTCATAGTATACTCCAAGTCCTATGAAGATCACCTGAAGCACCTGGCAGAGGTGTTTGAAGCCCTAGCTGGTTTTGGCCTGAAGGTGAAGCCGTCAAAATGCCACCTGTTGAAGCCCAAGGTACAGTACCTAGGTCATGTGGTAAGCGCTGAAGGTGTAGCACCAGACCCTGACAAGGTCACAGTAATCAAGGACTGGCCAAGACCATCCACTATCAAGGAAGTGCGGCAGTTCCTCAGGTTGGTGGGCTACTACCGAAGATTTATTCAAAGCTTCACCAAGATGGTGGCAACCATGCAGGACCTCCTAGTAGGCCAGTCCAGGAAGGCCAAAAACCTGAAGCCTACATTCAAATGGGATAAGCCGGAAGACGAATCCTTCAGTAGGCTGAAGATGGCTCTCACAGGAGATGAGATCCTGGCCTACCCTGACTATGGACAACCCTTCATACTCCATACAGACGCAAGTAACGTGGTGCTAGGAGCGGTGCTGTCCCAGATACAGCAAGGCAGAGAAAGAGTGATTGCCTATGCCAGCAGGAAGCTCCGGCCCACAGAAAGGAACCCCGAAAATTACAGTTACTTCAAGTTGGAGTTCCTCGCCGTAGTCTGGGCTGTGACAGAGCGCTTCAAGCATTATCTCGCCTCCTCAAAATTCACAGTCTTCACGGATAATAACCCGCTGACGCACCTGGACACTCCGAAACTTGGTGCCCTCGAACAAAGATGGATGGCCCGACTGTCTAATTATGAGTTCACCATCAAGTACCGGGCTGGGCGCAAGAATGTAAACGCAGATGCGCTGTCCAGGATGCCTAACTTGCCAGATGGGGGGAGAAGACACGGAAGAGCTGGAGGAGATAGAGATCCCCGCTTTTCACCGTCATGGAGTAACCCAGTGATCCCATTGTGTGAAGAACAGGTGCTCCGCCAACAGAGAGGCCACGTTCAATCCATTGCTCCACCATGGATGGGCAGAGACACAAGATAGTGACCCGGCTGTCCGCCTAGTCAAGGAGTTGCTGACACGAACTGACTCGTACCCTGATCCAGATGCTCCAGAGGAGACCAAACAGCTGTGGAAGGAGAAGGGCAAGCTATTAATCTATGAAGGGAAGCTGTGTCGAAGAGCCATCAACTCCCGGACACATGAACTGGTCTGGCAGGTGGTAGTCCGGAGGCGGGATGCGTCAATGGTCTTGGAAGCGTACCACGATGGAGCAGGACACTTTGGCTGGAAGAAGTTGGAAGTCCTGCTACGTGAACGGTTCTACTGGGCTGGCATGAGGAAAGCAATTGAGAGGTGGTGTCGAGAATACGGACCATGCAACCTGAGGCGAAAAGACCGTGACAGTCAGAGGGCTGCCCTGCAGCCCATCATCACCAAGCAGCCACTTGAACTGGTAGCCTTGGACCACGTGAAGCTAGCCCCAAGCAGGTCAGGCTATGTCTACGCTATCTCCATCGTAGACCACTACTCCCGGTTCCTGGTAGTAGTGCCAGTAAAAGACCAGACGGCTCAGACAGCAGCCAAAGCATTCCAACAGCACTTCTGTCGCTCGCACGGTTACCCAGAACGTGTGCTTACTGACCAAGGTCCAGCTTTCGAAGCGGAAGTGTTCCAAGAATTCTGCAACCTGTACGGCTGCAAGAAAATCAGGACAACGCCGTATCACCCCCAAACCAACGGGTTGTGTGAGAAGATGAACCAGGTGGTGATAGACCTGTTGAAGACGTTGCCCCTGGAAGAAAGCAGCCTGTGGCCAGAAAAGCTACCAGATCTGGTGGACCTATACAACCATATCCCAGTAAACTCCACTAACTGCACACCTGCTTACCTGATGAGAGCAAGACCTGGTAAGCTGCCCATCGACCTGGACATTGGAGTCCTAACACCGGAGACGGCCTCATCAGATGCAGATTGGGACACTGAGCGGCAACAACAATACCGCAAAGTGCAAGAGAGTGTTGAAAGAAGTCTGTCCCAAGCAAGACAAAGACAAGAGAAGACCTACAATCAACACACACCTGCTGTCCCCTTGTCACCTGGAGAGCAAGTCCTTAAGAGGAAGAGGCGACTCCACAAATTGGATGACCAGTGGGAGGTAGAGCCGTACACCATCCTACCCTCGAGTCATGATAACACCAAAGTGTGCCTCATTAGTAAGGATGGAGGAGAAACATCAGCAACAGTTTCAAGAGACCACTTGAAGAAATGTCCCGAGCAATAACAACACACTAAAGAAGACCAGGATAGCCCTCAACCACAGAGGAAGTGGAAGAAATGGTAAAAACGGTACTTGGAGAATTTCCCCGGTCATGGACACAAGTGAACAATGCAATTCTTGTGCCAGTCTTTACCTTTCTCCAACCAGCCCCTCAGGAAGCTGCAGAAGTCCCAAAAGAGTTGGAAGAACAGTTGGCACTGGAGGCAGAATTTCATCGACAGCAGACCTGGAGAATCTACCCTCTGCTAATAGTGAACCTGTCGTACCCACGGTGAGCCAAAGAATCAGTAGGAAGTTGCCCAACCTACCAGTGTCACCTCAAACTACCTGTAGTGCAGTTCACACTGAACCCACCACACCAGGGGTAGACACAAGGGACCAGGGTAGAGCATTGACAGATAGTGTACTCCGTAGATCTACCAGAGCTACAAGAGGTCAGCCCCCTGCTCATTGGAGAATTTAAAATGCAAAGTTTAAAGTGTAATAGTATTGAAATGTGTGTTTTTCCAGTTACCCAAAAGGGATCCAAAGACTTTGAGGTTATGGACAATGAATAACCAAGAACTTTCACTTGTAAATAGTTGCACTTGTAAAAGTGCCCCCTTGTGACAGACCACTGAACAAAATCCCTTTGGAGGTGGCTGAAGTCGTGGTCCAACACCTGGATCATCTATGCCCTGCAGCCACCCCAGGGCCGCTGTTGAGGGTTTTGGACGGGTCCCTCAAATTACACCTTGCACAGTGGAATGGACACCTGGTTGCAGATTATACTGTAACCTATCAAGGACTGTAATGTTTGTAAATATTCTAATGTACCTTGTTATTGCTATTGTTATTGTTACCTGTTATTTAGCAAAAATATGGTCAGTCCCGCAGTACTGAAATTAACAAGGGGGGAATGTGGCACCCCAAGGGTCTGGTTGCCACAGTGATATTGCTTCCCTCAAAAGAAGTAATGCCATGTCTGGAGGCAAGCAGGGGTTTTCTGGTCAGGAACACAATACATGCAACACTTCCTGGCTTCAGACCAGCAAGGGAAGGCCCCTCCTCTTGGCAACTGGATCTGAAGGCGGGGTTAGTTGAGTCCAGTGTGAGGAGTCGGGTTTAGGACACTGAAGAGAGAGGAGCTAGGGACTGGAGCTGGAGATAGCTCGTCCTAGCTGGAGCACACAAAGAACCGGACACCAGAGTCCGAGGCTGTGGGGGATTCCAGACCCAGCAGCAGATACCGCAGGGTAGGAGATTGCAGGTCTCCTGGCCCCATAAGACGCCCGGAGGCTCAGCAGCACCGAGGGACCAGTACCGCTACGGAGGAGTGAGGAATCCACAAGGCCCGAGCTGCCAGCCATACGGGTGAGCACCGCACGTTACACTCAGGGACGTAGGCTACATCACAGCTACAAGCAGAATAGCCAAATAGAATAGTGAGCATGGCAGGCCTACAACTCCACCTGCCCAGGAGGACTCTATGCTTGCTCCCAGACTGATCAGACTCTTATCTCTAGCCAGTACTCCAGTCCAGGCCTGTCTAATTGCTACCAGTAAAGACCCTGGGACTGCACTGCACGGACTCTGTGGTTATTTCTGCACCACGACACCCAGCACAACCACCATCATCCACACACACTGCCCTGAAGCTAACTCTTCCTGTGGGGAGTTATACCACCTTTGCTGCTATACCACCGGCTTCAGAGGACTGTTCCGCAGCGGCGGTCTCTATTAACCGCACTCCACATGTGGCGTAGTCGGACATTATATAACCTACAGTGCTGGCCAAAAGTATTGGCACCCCTGCAATTCTGTCAGATAATACTCAGTTTCTTCCTGAGAATGATTGCAATCACAAATTCTTTGGTATTATTATCTTCATTTAATTTGTCTTCAATGAAAAAAACACAAAAAGAATTGTCCTAAAGCCAAATTAGATATAATTCCACACCAAACCTAAAAAAGGGGGTGGACAAAAGTATTGGCACCCTTTGAAAAATCATGTGATGCTTCTCTAATTCGTGTAATTAACAGCACCTGTAACTTACCTGTGGCACCTAACAGGTGTTGGCAATAACTAAATCACACTTGCAGCCAGATAACATGGATTAAAGTTGACTCAACCTCTGTCCTGTGTCCTTGTGTGTACCACATTGAGCATGGAGAAAAGAAAGAAGACCAAAGAACTGTCTGAGGACTTGAGAAACCAAATTATGAGGAAGCATGAGCAATCTCAAGGCCACAAGTCCATCTCCAAAGACCTGAATGTTCCTGTGTCTTCCGTGCTCAGAGTCATCAAGAAGTTTAAAGCCCATGGCACTGTGGCTAACCTCCCTAGATGTGGACGGAAAAGAAAAATTGACGAGAGATTTCAACGCAAGATTGTGCGGATGGTGGATAAAGAACCTCGACTAACATCCAAACAAGTTCAAACTGCCCTGCAGTCCGAGGGTACAACAGTGTCAATCCGTACTATCCGTCGATGTCTGAATGAAAAGGGACTGTATGGTAGGATACCCAGGAAGACCCCACTTCTTACCCCGAGACATAAAAAATCCAGGCTGGAGTTTGCCAAAACTTACCTGAGAAAGCCTAAAACGTTTTGGAAGAATGTTCTCTGGTCAGATGAGACAAAAGTAGAGCTTTTTGGGAAAAAAGCATCAACATAGAGTGTACAGGAAAAAAAAGGCATTCAAAGAAAAGAACATGGTCCCTACAGTCAAACATGGCGGCCCTTCACTGATGTTTTGGGGTTGCTTTGCTGCATCTGGCACTGGACTGCTTGACCGTGTGCATGGCATTATGAAGTCTGAAGACTACCAACAAATTTTGCAGCATAATGTAGGGCCCAGTGTGAGAAAGCTGGGTCTCCCTCAGAGGTCATGGGTCTTCCAGCAGGACAAAGACCCAAAACACACTTCCAAAAGCACTATAAAATGGTTTTAGAGAAAGCACTGGAGACTTCTAAGGTGGCCAGCAATGAGTCCAGTCCTAAATCCCATAGAACACCTGTGGAGAGATCTCAAAATGGCAGTTTGGAGAAGGCACCCTTCAAATATCAGGAACCTGGAGCAGTTTGCCAAAGAAGAATGGTCTACAATTCCAGCAGAGCATTGTAAGAAACTCATTGATGGTTACCGGAAGCGGTTGCTCGCAGTTATTTTGGCTAAAGGTTGTGCAACCAAGTATTAGGCTGAGGGTGCCAATACCTTTGTCCGGCCCTTTTTTGGAGTTTTGTGTGAAATGATCAATGATTTGATTTTTGCTTCATTCTCTTTTGTGTTTTTTCCTTGCAAGCAAATTAAATGAAGATAATAATACCAAAGAATTTGTGATTGCAATCATTTTCAGGAAGAAACTGAGTATTATCTGACAGAATGGCAGGGGTGCCAATACTTTTGGCCAGCACTGTATATACATCTACTACCCTTGGATTGACCACCTGGGTCAGGGACCGGGCCACCGCCAGGGTGACTACAACCCCTGGCACCAACAGGCCCGGCTCCGGGTACCCCACGGCCCAGGGGGTGCGTCAAAGGCATAAGTAAATACTACGGGAGACCCACTCCCCAATAATGGGACTTATGTTTGTAATATGCTGTACTGCATGGCTCTTGTAAGGGGCATTGCAAGTTGCTCCGTCCTAATTTTTGGAAGCTTTTGCTTGGAAGGCATAAGGAAATACTATGGGAGACCCACTCCCCAATAATGGGACTTATGTTTGTAATATGCTGAAACTGCATGGCTCTTGTAAGGGGCATTGCAAGTTGCTCCGTCCTAATTTTTGAAGCTTTTGCTTGGAAAGCATAAGCAAATACTATGGGAGACCCACTCCCCAATAATGGGACTTATGTTTGTAATATGCTGTACTGCATGGCTCTTGTAAGGGGTATTGCAAGTTGCTCTGTCCTAATTTTTGGAAGCTTTTGCTTGGAAGGCATAAGCAAATACTATGGGAGACCCACTCCCCAATAATGGGACTTATGTTTGTAATATGCTGTACTGCATGGCTCTTGTAAGAGGCATTGCAAGTTGCTCCGTCCTAATTTTTGGAAGCTTTTGCTTGGAAGGCATAAGCAAATACTATGGGAGACCCACTCTCCAATAATGGGACTTATGTTTGTAATATGCTGTACTGCATGGCTCTTGTAAGGGGCATTGCAAGTTGCTCCGTCCTAATTTTTGGAAGCTTTTGCTTGGAAGGCATAAGCAAATACTATGGGAAACCCACTCCCCAATAATGGGACTAATGTTTATAATATGCTGCACTGCATGGCTCTTGTAAGGGTCATTGCAAGTTGCTCCGTCCTAATTTTTGGAAGCTTTTGCTTGGAAGGCATAAGCAAATACTATGTGAGACCCACTCCCCAATAATGGGACTTATGTTTGTAATATGCTGTACTGCATGGCTCTTGTAAGGGGCATTGCAAGTTGCTCCGTCCTAATTTTTGGAAGCTTTTGCTTGGAAGGCATAAGCAAATACTATGTGAGACCCACTCCCCAATAATGGGACTTATGTTTGTAATATGCTGTACTGCATGGCTCTTGTACGGGGCATTGCAAGTAGTGTTGAGCCACCCCCGTAGTGTTCGAGTTCGGTTCGGTTCGTCGAACACCCGTGTGTTCGCCGAACTGTTCGTCGAACTGTTCGTCGAACACCTTCGAACACCGTTAAAACCAATGGCAGGCAAACAAAAACACATAGAAACACATAGAAAACACCTTCAAAGGTGTCCAAAAGCTGACAAACTGCTCAGAAGACACAACTAACACATGGAAAAGTGACAAGTACATATAGTCATGCGAAAAGAAAAGAGGTGGAGGAGTAAAAGGAGGGGGAGACACAGATATAGGCATGTCATGCCCTTCTAAAATCCAAAAAGTGAGAAGCCGAGACGGCCAGTCCGCTCCTGCCCGTGCCACCTCCGTGTCGCCGGGTTTGTGCCAGAGCCGCGGTGAACCCTGACGGCCAGCCCCCCTCTCCCAATACTGGTGCCTGTCCGCTGGTGGGTCGAGAGAGCCCCCCTGTGGTGGAGGCAGCTCTAAGCTTTTTAATTTAAATTGTCCCTCTAATTTGAATGAATACACTTTAAATCCATTTACAAGGATCTATTGGAGGGCAAGTCTCATGCCAGCAGCCGCGTAATTCCAGCTCCAGTAGCATCCACTAAAGCTGCTGCAGTTAAAAAGCTTTTATAAGGATCGAGCTCGGCTGTCCACCGCAAGGCATCCTAGTGCCAGTCCCAGCCCCTATGCCTTGGGGTGCCTCCTGATGCTCTTCACTAAGTATCCCGTGGTCCCGAAGCATTTCCTTTGAAAAAATTAAGTGTCCAAACTACAGGTGGTGTAGCTTGCTTAACAGCCGGGATAATCCGCTGACTAGCAGACACTGCTACTAGGCACAAAGTATTTCCTGGGCTAGATGCAGTTAAAAATTTGTAAGTAGATACTCTCGTTGGATGCTGAGAAAGCATTCCAGAGAGTCTCCTGGCACGCCATATATGATTCTCTTAAAAAGCTTGGGGTAGGGGTCTAGGGGACCCTTTTATAGCCAAAATCACGGCCCTGTATCACAATACGTCACCTAGGCTGAAGATAAATGGAACTGTAGCACCGAGGGCTCGGTTGCTACAGACGTATTGCACCTCACCCAGAGGTGTGATATCTCACTCTCAGATAAGGATGGAGTGTGGATCAGGACCCGACACCTGCATGCATTACACCACATTGCCGTGGGGCAGGGTGACCAATATGCCCCTGAGATGGGCATGACAGTCCCTGTCTCTGGCTGGAGTGGGGGGAGGGAACACTGAGGAAGGGGAACCCTGCAGTGCAGGAGCAGGGAGGAAGCAGTTCCTGGGTGCATTGAGAAGGGAGTATAAAAGGTGGGCACCATCTTAGTTCAGTGCAGAGAAGTCTGAGCAGAAGTGGCAGGGAGCAGGGGCTCTGCATGAGCTCTGCTCCGGAGGCGGGCCTAGTAACAGAGGCCCAGGCCTGCAAGAGGGAGAAGGAAGGAAGAGGAGCGGAGAAGGCTCCAGGAACGAGGAATGAAGGGATCCCAGGGGTGCGGACGGGCGAGTCGCCACCGCACGCCCGAATCCACCTGCGTGGAGGGGTCAGGCCAAAGGGGGAGACCGGTCCCCGAACTAGTGGAGGCAGGAAACGACCCTCAGCTAGAAACTGGAGGCTCTGACATTTTATGTGGCGCAGCCCCTTGCTCCACCCGCTAGGAAGGCACCACATAGGGTCAGGGAAACTGGCGCCAAGTTTACCAAGAGGAGGCCCGAGGCAGCCGGACAGAAGTGTTGGTAAGAAAGGCCAGACAAAGGACACACAAAGGGGGTCCTGTGAAGTGCTCCAAAGTTATCTGGGAGTTGTCTGAGCCCCTCACCTGGTGAGCACAGTACAACGTGGGCAGCCGTTACCTGCAGACGTGGTCTGGATAATAAGAACTGTGAGTAAAGGCCCTGAGCTGCATCACTGACTCCGTGTCGTTACTGCTGCTGCCCTGCACCATCACCCCCATCCTCCGCATACACTGCCCTGAGGCTATACTCCTCCCGTGGGGAGTTATGCTACGCTCTGCTGCACCCACAACACCAGCCTTAGCGGTCTGCCCTGTAGCGGCGGTTCACTCTGACCGCAATCCACGGGTGGCGTAGTCGGACATTTAAACATCAAAACCACATAAATAGTTCCGCCACTGGTTTGACCGCCCTGAGCCACGGAACCGGATCGCCGCCACGAAGACTACAACCACCAGCATCCACCAAAAAGGGTCCGGCTCCGGGTGTCCCAAGGCCCAGGGGGTGCGTCAGAACATTTTCATCACCTTTCACAATCACCAATGGGACAAGGCAGGGATGTCCTCTGTCCCCTCTCTTATACATCCTAGTGACGGAGCACCTGCTCTCATCAATTCGCCATAACCCCAATATTAGGTGGATTGAGGTGGGAGGCACTGAGTACAAGTGCTCTCTATTTGCTGATGATGTCCTAGTATATATCACTCAATCACATATATCCATCCCTGCTGTTATGGCTGAAATAGATCACTTTGTTACATGGTAAAATTTTAAAATCAATGCAGCGAAGTCTGAGGCCCTCGATGTCTCCCTCCCTAAATCCATATAGGATTCCATCCAGTCCAACTTTCCCTTTGCCTGGCCCTCACAGGGTATCAAATACTTAGGAATTCCTATTCATAGAGACCTCTCCCATCTATGTTATCTTAATTTTGGGCCCTTTATTGAACAATTCCATACAGACCACGGTTGGCAAGTTAGAACTGTAAGATTCACTACGTGAACCACTGGTGTTTTGTGGAAAAGCACATGTACACTGCGTTCCAAATTATTATGCAAAAAGTGTTTAGGAGTGATAAGGGAAGAATTTGTTTGTTTGTCAGTTAAACTCATTGATGGTGATGTGTGTCAGGGCTCTTTATATCACTGTAAGCAATTGCAGACACCTGTGCTAATTAGTTTGGCAGGTGTGTCCAATGAAAGGCAAGACTACTTAAGAAGGCTCTCTCACATTATTAAGCAGCCTACATTTTCTGCCAAAATGCGAAAGAAAAAGGATGTGTCGGCTGCTGAGAAGCAACAAATTGTGGAGTGTTTAGGTCAAGGCATGACTACAATCAACATTGTGCGATGATCAGGATGAAGTGTCTTGGCAATCAAGAAGTATGTAGCTGATTCACAGTACACACGTGTGCGTGCTGATAAGGGCAAATTGAGGACTCTTTCCTACAGGCAATTACGTAAGGTTGAAAGAGCAGCGGCAAAAAAGCCTTGTCATAGCAGCAGACAAGTTTTTGAAGCTGCTTGTGCCTCCAACGTACCCCGAACAACAAGATTCAGGGTCCTTCAGAGGTTTGCAGCTGTGCATACGCCATCCTGTCGACCTCCTCTATCCACTTCACACAAGCAGAAACGGCTCCAGTGGGCCAAACATTACATGAAGGCTGATTTCAAAACTGTTTTGTTCACGGATGAGTGCCGTGCAGCGCTCGATGGTCCAGATGAATAGAGTGGAGGATGGCTGGTTGATGGACACCCCACGCAAACACGGCTACAGCGCCAACAAGGAGGAGGTGGAGTAATGTTTTGGGCTGGAATCATGGGGAGAGAGATTGTCGGCCCCTTTAGGATCCCTGAAGGCGCTAAAGATGAACTCCATAATGTATGTGGATTTTCTCAAACAGCACTTCCTGCCATGGTTCAAGAAGAAGAACCGTGTATTTCACAGCAAGATCATTTTTCTGCATGATAATGCACCATCTCATGCTGCACATAAAACATCTGCATCTCTGGCTGATATGGGCATAAAAGGGGACAAACTTATGGTGTGACCCCCATGCTCCCCTGACCTCTACCCCATTCAGAACTTTTGGAGCATCATTAAAAGGAGTGTCTATGATGGCGGGAGGCAGTTCACATCTAAGCAACAGCTCTGGGAGGGTATTCTGTCCTCATGCAAAACAATTGAAGCAGAAACCATCCAAAACCTGACAAATTCAATGGACGAGAGAGTTCAGAAGCTCCTTTCGAACAAGGGGTCCTATGTGAAAATGTAACATCACCTAGAATAAAGTTTTGAGTTGAAAACTGTTTGATTTCAGTTTCTAACAACCTGCTAATGCTTATAATTTCAAAAATGACCATTTTTTTGGTCTTTATTAAAATGAAAAGGTTGATCGAAAAGTTTGGGGGATCTAAGAGTGTGGCAACCCAGTAGTCATGATTACTTCGAATTCTGACAATATGAGGGTCATGCTGCAGGTAGTGCAGCAAGAAGGCACTTATGTGTCTTGCGCATCTCGGAGCCCCAAAATTATTTTCCGGGCTAGATGCAGCTAAAAATTATTTTTAATTTTAAATCTGGTGAAGCTTATTATAGATAGCCTAATAGGATCAGTGCTGCACACTGCTACAAAGCCCAAATTATTTTCCAGTCAAGATACAGATAAACATGATTAGTAATTTGAAAGCTTAAAACGGTTGGTAGGGTGATTTTAACCAATCATCAAGCTTTTACTCTCCCCAGGATGACACAGGGGTAGAAAAGTCGTTTCGGATCCATGATTTGTTCATCTTTATGAACGTGAGTCTGTCTACATTATCAGTGGAGAGCCGCGTGCGCTTATCTGTCAGCACACCACCAGCAGCGCTGAACACACGTTCAGACAGAATGCTGGCTGCGGGGCATGACAAGATCTCCAAGGCGTAAGTGGCTAGCTCCGGCCATTTATCCAGATTGGAAGCCCAAAAAGAGCAAGGGTCCAGTGACACAGTCGTGGCTTCAATGTTTACTTGGAGATACTCCTGTACCATCGTCTCTAGGCGTTGACTATGTGTCAGACTTCTTGTCTCCTGTGGCCTTGCAAAGGATGGGCTAAAAAAGTGGTGAAATGATTCCGCAAAATTGATGTTACCAGCAGATACTTTGGTTCTGTTACGGTTTGAGTGCTGAACACTTGACGGTCCCACGGTTGGCAAGTTGGAACTGTGAGATTCACTACGTGCACCACTGGTATTTTGTGGAAAAGCACATGTAAGATTCTGCAACAGTCTCTGCTGATACTCCTGCATGCGTGCATCCCTTTCTATGGCAGGAATAATTTCTGCAAATTTACTTTTGTACCGGGGATCTAACAGTGTGGCAACCCAGTAGTCAGGATTATTTCTAATTCTCACAATTCGAGGGTCATGTTGCAGGTAGTGCAGCAAGAAGGCACTCATGTGTGTTGCGCATCCAGGAGCACCAAGTCCCTGTTGTGTTGGTGGCGAGGTAACAATCATGCTTCCTTCCTCTGTCCTCTCCCCCCAACCTCGCACAACAGAAATGTGATCAAGGTCTCCCTCATCTGATGAGTCTTCCATCAGTTCGTCCTCCACTTCTTCCTGGGCTCCTGCACCTTCCTCACTAGTTTGGCTGCTACCATGCGCCCTGGTAAAATCATCTCCCCCACCCTCACATGCCTGCCGCCCTGGTGCTGCCGACCGTCTGGACCTTGCAGATGTTAGCCCTTCCGCATACAACTCCTCCTCCTCTACTTCCTCCACCTCCTCTTGTGCCACCACCTGACTCCGAATTCTGTTTAACATGTGCTCCAGCATGTAAATCACCGGAATAGTCATGCTGATAATGGCATCGTCAGCAATAAACATCTTCGTCGCCATTTCAAAACTGTGCAGAAGGGTGCATTGGTCCCTGATCTGAGACCACTCCTCCAGCGTGATTTGCCCCACCTCTGAATCTCGTTGGCCCAGGCTATACGTCAGAACGTATTGCACCAGGGCTTGTCGGTGCTGCCACAGTCGCTGCAACATGTGCAGAGTTGAATTCCACCGGGTAGGCACATCGTATTTTAGACGGTGAAGTGGCAGGCCCAACGACTTCTGTAGAGATGTAAGTCGCTGAGCTGCGGGATGCGAACGGCGGAAGTGAGCACACAGCGACCGTGCCCTCTGCAGAAGGCCATCTAGTCTGGGATAGTGGGCTAAAAATTGCTGGACAACCAGGTTCAACACGTGAGCCATACAAGGCACGTGTGTGACATTGCCCCGGCGAAGGGCCGCACCCAGGTTTGCAGCATTGTCGCACACGGCCTTCCCTGGTTTCAGGTCCAGTGGAGACAACCATTCATGAAATTGGTTCTCCAGAGCTGACCACAACTCCTCAGCTGTGTGACTCACATTTCCCAGACATTTCAATGTAAAAACCGCCTGATGACGTTGAGCCCTACTGCCAGCATAGTAAGGAGGTGTGCAGGATCCCTTCTGCGCAGTTAGAAAGCTTGTGGCATGACCAGACAGGCTTTGGGTGCAGGTGGAAGACCGAGAGGAGGTTGAGGAGGCAGAAGCAGTGGAGGAAAAATGACATAAAGAGGATTGACGCACAACTCGTGGGGACGGCAAGACTTGGACAGCAGCCCCTTGTCCTGCTGTCACCATAGTTACCCAGTGCCCAGTCAGCGACATGTAATGCCCCTGTCCATGCCTACTCGTCCAAGTGTCTGTGGTGAAATGCACCCTGTCACACACAGAGTTTCTCAAAGAAGCGGTGATGTTGTGTGCGACATGCTGGTGGAGCGCAGGCACACCTTTCTTTGAGAAGTAGTGCTGACTGGGCATCTGGTACTGGGGCACTGCGACGGACATAAGGTCTCGAAAATCCTCTGTGTCCACCAGGCGGAAAGGCAGCATTTCTGTAGCCAAGAGCTTGCAGATGGTGAAATTCAACCTCTTAGCTTTCTCATGGCTAGGAGGAAATGGTCTTTTACTTGTCCACATCTGAGGGACCGAGGGCTGGCTATTGTGCTTAGACGGGGTTGATAAGGGTGTCCCCGGCAAACTGCCGGTCTGTGAGGAAGATGCAGGCGGACATGTTAGGTTGCCTTGATCCAAAGGTGGTGCTATCGATGTCGGACAGCGCTCAAGACCAGCTGGTGTTACCACCTCCAAAGAAAATGATGACCTGCCAATCACGCTGGCTGTTGCGGGTAAAGAGGTGGCAGGTCTGCGCCCCAAAACAGGTGTGACTGCTGTCCCCCCAGTCACAGAGGATGAAGAGGCCGCGGATGCACAAGATATGGCAGACGGTGGTTGGCCCGGCCGGCTAGACCGCATTGTAGCACACTGAGCTTCCCACTGCAACTTATGCTTCATGTCCATGTGCCGGTTCATGCATGAAGTACTAAAACTATGTATTTTTTGGCCTCTACTTAGCTTTTGCTGACAAATGTTACAGATAACACGAGTTGGGTCATCTTTATCGATCTGAAAAAATGCCCAGGCTATGCAAGGCTTAGCACCCATGCGACCTGAAGAGCCACCACGACTTGTGGTGAGAGGCAGAGTTGTGTTTGAGGATGCAGTTGTTGACGTGCTTCCAGTACTACGTCTCTGTCCAGGAAGGCGCAACCTGACCTCGTCGTCACTAGCATCTTCCTCCACCTCCTCTGCTGACCTCATCTCTTGGCTGACTGTGGGTTGACAGTAAGTGGGATCTCCGACCTCATCATCATCACCCTGTGCGTTATCACACCCGTCGTCCTCAGAGCCAACCTGTTCCTGCCCTGACAAAAAACTAAAGTTGTCGCTCCAATCAGGTATTTGAGTCTTATCATCGTCTTCCTCATTGTCTCCACCAACAGGAGTTACAGTTTGGGAATGAGGGTCTACATTATGGTCAGAACCTTCTGCGTCTGGTCCTGGATCCGACTCATAAAGATTCAGGGCATCAGTGCAGATCATTTCCTCGTCTGGATTCACAGAAGCGCTGGAGTCGACCTCTGATTCCCAGGCTATAGTATGAGTAAACAGCTCTGCAGACTCAACCATCTGTTCTACCTCATACTCAGACGGGCAGCTGGAGATTTGGGAGCTGTGAGGAAGCAAGTGCGATTTGGGTGACACCATTGAGGACTGGAGTATTTGTGATGTTGAAGTTGATGTGGAGGAGAGCCCACTTAAAGGAGCACTTGATATCCGTTGAAGCACCTGCTGTTTTTGTGCCTCATCTGGAATTTGTAGCGATTGGCGTGGCCGTAAGAAAGGGATCTTATCACATTGTCCGCTAAAAGAAGTAGACATTTTAGTTTGGCTGGAAGATGGTCTTTCTTCTGCACCTACCCCACGGACACAACCTTTTTTCCCCTTCCCAACACGCCTATTCCCCTTTCCACCAGCAGCAGGCCTTTTTCCACTCATTTTGGTGGTTAACTAATTCACAACTCTGGAGTTGTTTGCACAAAAAAACAATGGATGGTAACCGAGCAGAGCTGAGTGGCCAAACTGTGGTATTGGGCCAAAACTATTGGCTGGGTTAGATGCAGAAAAAAATTATTTTTAATTTGCAACCTGATGGAGGTCAGTATAGATGGACTAATAGACCAAGTCCCACACACCGCTAGAAGCCCAAATATTTTTTCAGAGCTAGAGGCAGAAAATTTTTTTATTCAATTTGCAACCTGATGGAGGTCAGTATAGATGGACTAAGAGACCAAGTCCCACACACTGCTAGAAGGCCAAATATTTTTTCAGAGCTAGATGCAGAAAAAAATTATTTTTAATTTGCAACCTGATGGAGGTCAGTATAGATGGACTAATAGACCAAGTCCCACACACCGCTAGAAGCCCAAATATTTTTTCAGAGCTAGATGCAGAAAAAAATTATTTTTAATTTGCAACCTGATGGAGGTCAGTATAGATGGACTAATAGACCAAGTCCCACACACCGCTAGAAGCCCAAATATTTTTTCAGAGCTAGATGCAGAAAAAAATTATATTCAATTTGCAACCTGCTGGAGGTCAGTATAGAAGGACTAATAGAACAAGTCCCACACACTGCTAGAAGCCCAAATATTTTTTCAGAGCTAAATGAAGAAAAAAATTATTTTTAATTTGCAACCTGATGGAGGTCAGTATAGATGGACTAATAGACCAAGTCCCACACACTGCTAGAAGCCCAAATATTTTTTCAGAGCTAGATGCAGAAAAAAATTATTTTTAATTTGCAACCTGATGGAGGTCAGTATAGATGGACTAATAGACCAAGTCCCACACACTGCTAGAAGCCCAAATATTTTTTCAGAGCTAGATGCAGAAAAAAATTATTTTTAATTTGCAACCTGATGGAGGTCAGTATAGATGGACTAATAGACCAAGTCCCACACACCGCTAGAAGCCCAAATATTTTTTCAGAGCTAGATGCAGAAAAAAATTATATTCAATTTGCAACCTGCTGGACGTCAGTATAGAAGGACTAATAGAACAAGTCCCACACACTGCTAGAAGCCCAAATATTTTTTCAGAGGTAAATGAAGAAAAAAATTATTTTTAATTTGCAACCTGATGGAGGTCAGTATAGATGGACTAATAGACCAAGTCCCACACACTGCTAGAAGCCCAAATATTTTTTCAGAGCTAGATGCAGAAAAAAATTATTTTTAATTTGCAACCTGATGGAGGTCAGTATAGATGGACTAATAGACCAAGTCCCACACACCGCTAGAAGCCCAAATATTTTTTCAGAGCTAGATGCAGAAATTTTTTTTATTCAATTTGCAACCTGATGGAGGTCAGTATAGATGGACTAATAGACCAAGTCCCACACACTGCTAGAAGCCCAAATATTTTTTCAGAGCTAGATGCAGAAAAAAATTATTTTTAATTTGCAACCTGATGGAGGTCAGTATAGATGGACTAATAGACCAAGTCCCACACACTGCTAGAAGCCCAAAAAATTTTTCAGAGCTAGATGCAGAAAAAAATTATTTTTAATTTGCAACCTGATGGAGGTCAGTATAGATGGACTAATAGAACAAGTCCCACACGCTGCTAGAAGCCCAAATATTTTTTCAGAGATAAATGAAGAAAAAAATTATTTTAATTTGCAACCTGATGGAGGTCAGTATAGATGGACTAATAGACCAAGTCCCACACACTGCTAGAAGCCCAAATATTTTTTCAGAGCTAGATGCAGAAAAAAATTATTTTTAATTTGCAACCTGATGGAGGTCAGTATAGATGGACTAATAGACCAGGTCCCACACACCGCTAGAAGCCCAAATATTTTTTCAGAGCTAGATGCAGAAAAAAATTATATTCAATTTGCAACCTGCTGGAGGTCAGTATAGAAGGACTAATAGAACAAGTCCCACACACTGTTAGAAGCCCAAATATTTTTTCAGAGCTAAATGAAGAAAAAAATTATTTTTAATTTGCAACCTGATGGAGGTCAGTATAGATGGACTATTAGACCAAGTCCCACACACTGCTAGAAGCCCAAATATTTTTTCAGAGCTAGATGCAGAAAAAAATTATATTCAGTTTGCAACCTGATGGAGGTCAGTATAGATGGACTAATAGAATGATGCTATGCCCAAAAGATTTTACTTCACTAGGTGCAGTAAAAAAATTGGTATTCTATACACAGGTGGTATATCTTGCAACACAGATAGGCTACTCCACTGACTAACACACTCTGCAATAGGCCAAAAAGGATTAGCTTTGCTAGATTCAGCCAAATGCTGTGAAAAAAACTTGCACAGCACTGGCACAGACCTGCCTGGCAAAAACTGATAGGAACTGATGTAACCTAGTCCTGAAAAGGACTCTAATTACAATTAGTCTTTACTCCCACAATCTATCTATTTAAGAGCACAGACCTGCCTGATAAAAGTCGTAGGAAATGCTGTAACCTAGTCCTTAAAAGGACTGCAATCACAACTATTCCCTACTCCCAAGCTATCTGTATATTTGTGCGAAAATTGGCTTGAAATTAACAAGGTATAGTGCACACAGCAACAGCGGTGCCGTCTAACACGCAGCTGCAGCAGTGAGAAAATGGTGGCGACGGGGAAAATGGCTTGGTCTTATAGGGCAAGGACATGTGACATACACTGCCAATCACACATGCCCTTGCTTGTGTGAAAAAAAGCACTTCGCTCCGTGTGTGCGCTGCTGATAGGCTGACAGATTGCACCTCCCCACTGCAAATGCGGGAAAGAGAAAAAAAAATGGAGATCTTCATTGTTCCTGCAGAGATCCATCCCCTGCCCCTCCCCCCGCCCCGCTGTACACTCAAACTGCGTATTAACATTAATTTTCATCATTACTGAGAAAAAATCCAGTTATGATTTTGGTGCACGAACAGTTATCGAACATAACCTCGAACAGCCGAATTTTTCTCAAATTGTTCGTGTTCGCCGACCGGCTCGAACACCGCCCAAAACAGCTCGAATTTGAGATTGGCGAACAGTTCGAGTAGAACAACGCTCATCTCTAATTGCAAGTTGCTCCGTCCTAATTTTTGGAAGCTTTTGCTTTGAAGGCATAAGCAAATACTATGGGAAACACACTCCCCAATAATGGGAATAATGTTTTTAAGATGCTGCACTGTATGGCTCTTGTAAGGGGCATTAAAACCGTCTTGTTAAGCTACTGTGACCTCCACGTCTCTTCCAAGGGGCATTAAAACCGTCATGTTAAGCTACTGTGACCTCCATGTCTCTTCCATGGGGCATTGATATTGTCTTTTGATTCCACTGCGACCTCCACCACTCTTCCAAGGGGCATTAAAACCATCTTGTTAAGCTACTGTGACCTCCACGTCTCTTCAAAGGGGCATTAAAAGCGTCTTCTTAAGCCACTCTGAACTCCACAGCTCTTCCAAGGGGCATTGAAATGTTGTTTTTAATTACCTTACCTCTAATCTCCACGACTCTTCCAACGGGCATTGCATTTCCTCCTAATTTTAGTCAGCTTTTGCTTTTCAATGCAAAGGTGAAAACTAAGGGAGACACACTCCCCAATAATGGGTAGAAGGTTTTTAGTACGCTGTAATCCACGTCTGTTTCAAGGGGCATTGCAGTTCCTCATAATTTTTGGAAAGCCTTCAATTCACTGCTTAGGCCAACAGTGCACAGGAGAACCAGTTGCTATAAATGGAAAAAAAGGTTTAGTTAAGGCCCTCTGACCTCCATGTCATTTCCAAGGGGCATTGGCGTGCCTCAAAATTTTTGGTAGGCAATGCACTCACTGTATGCCCTATAACTGTGTAGCCGAACCGCTCCTTTTGTCACAGAAACATACCCTACAAGACATATGTGGTTGACTGGCCTGATGTTGATGCGAATGGTCCCTGTTCCTCCTGCTCTTTCTCCTTTGCCACTACGTCATCCATGATTTATCACCTGAAGCTTTGTTTTAACGGGAGTCACAGAACTTGTATAGTAGCAGGAAAACATCCAGCAATCCTCGGAGGAGGTAGGATATGCGCCAAAATGCTGACCACCTCAGGCCTAGCCGCTACTACATACATCCTTGAAAACAAAGCAGATGCTAACTTCTATCATCCTCATCATGCGCCTCACCTTGGCACTCTCAACTCCCCTGATGGAGAAGCCAGGGCCCACCGGAGGAGTCGGGTTCTCTCGTGGGTTCGTCCAATGCTGCCCTAAAGCAGGCCAGTCTAAGAAAAGTGTGTGGGGATGTTCCGCGGAGAAATCGGGGCAGCTGGGGACCGTTTATGGACACCTGGCCGCCCCCAGGCGGCTGGGGACCGTGTGCGGACACCAGGCCACGGGGCGGCTGGGGACCGAGTGTGGACACCCGGCCGCCCCTTGGCGGCTGGGTACCGAGCGTGAACACCCGGTCGCCGGGCGGCTGGGGACTGAGTATGGATACCTCGCTGCCGAAGCAGCCATGAGGTAGTGGCCAGCTTCGGCCTCCTCAAAACTAAAAGGCCCCATTTCAAATGCAAGCTAGCAGTATGGTATTGCAGCCTGGGGGTGGGTTGGTGGTTGGCTGCGTATTTGCGCTTGCATTGCAAGGAATGGGGGAGGTACAATTGAACACTGCCCTGGGACAAGGACTTGCACAGGGATAGTTGCAAGTCTGCATCTTCTGATGCGGCAAGGATCACTTCTGATGGGCACACTTTTAGGCAGTGACCTGGGAGTCAGAGATGCTTCCAGGGGTCTTCCCCATGCTGTCCTCATGTCTTTTCAGCACTGTATGCATGTGTCACACAGCACATGGCCAGATAAGGTTGTAAAATGTTAAAATGACATTTCCCGGTGAATGCATTTGTCACAGTTGAAAGCAATACAAAGTGCAAAAACGCATAAAAAATGCTACTTGTGAACATAGCCCAAGGTGTGGAGGAGTATTTTTTTTTTGGTTATTTATTTTACCTTAAACACAAGTCTTTTCCCTGGAAAAGAAATTCCTTAACATATTTCACAGGAAAAAAGATTCACTTTCGTTTTTGAAAGTTTTATTATGAGCCTGTAAAAGTGGCTTAATACCTCTGAACACGTTGTTGACAACAGTGACCTGGGGGTCAGAAATGCTTCCTGGGGCGATCCCCATGCTGTCCCCATGTCATTTGAGCACTGTCACTATCGTTTTGGGCACTTTTTAGGCTTTCTACAGACTGCCGGGGTGCCGCCGCAAAAATGCTCGGGTCTCCCGTAGACTAACATTGGGCTCGTTGCTCGGGTTGAGCACCCAAGTATCACGGCGAGCTCGGGCCGAGCTTCGAGCACCCGAGCATTTTAGTGCTCGCTCAACACTAAATAACACACATCAAAAACGCAATGTGTGAACATGGCCCAATTCTGCAAAAAAAAGATGCAAAGCACAAAATCCTAATAAAAAAAAACCAAGATGTGTGCATGAGATTTCTGGAATCTCATAGACTCTGCTGGTACTGTAAAACACGCGTCTATAAGACGCCCCCATTACTAACCGCGTAGTAAAGGTTTACCATGCTTTTTCAATAAAGACACGGCCAGAATACAGTCTTTTTTTTAAATAAAATTCCACACGGTTTTAATAATGTATTTTTTACTCACCCAGTTCCTGAATCCCTCGATCTTCTGTAAAAAAAAATCGAAAAATAAAAAACAACCATATCCCTCACCTGTCCGCCGTCATGACGTAATCCGAGAGTCCCATGGCAATCCGGGTCAGTTCTAGTGATGAGCGAATTTGTTCGAAATCCGATCTTACAACTTGAATTCGACATGATTATGGCATATTCGGATTCGTGATTGGAAACGCGAGCAAAATGTCTTAAATTCGGGAAAAATCGGCAACGTTCGGTGAATAAATGCGGGAACGTGATTTCGGGGCAACTACAGCATTTTTAACTGTTTGGCTAGCATAGTGCCTGTTTATAATGAGCGAGGAGATGTGTTAGATGAGTGGAGGGGCTGGGGAAAACTCAGAACAGGTCAGATCAGCGGCGCGCTTGTAATCTTTATTTTTTTTCCTGCAGGTTGTAACTGTAAGTGAGGAAAGCGCGGCTAGCCAATCAGAGCGCAGGAAGCATCCACACTGTCCAGACACAAGGGCTTCTGCCATTGGCTGCTGAAATCACATGTCCTCTCTGGATTAAAAGCAGCCATGTTCCCTCAGCACCATTTTATTCATGTTACTGCCAGTGACAGACGCAGTTAAGTGTGCTCCTGTGTAATGAGAGATATTAGCTACAGTAGACAGATGGGCACTTGTGTGGAAGTCAAATAGTGTAGATAAGTCCTGTGCTGTGTACCTGTCAAATCGATATTGAAGCACATTTTTTTTCTTGTGCAATTACTGAGATTCTGACAGAAAGAGCACAGCCCATGTCACAGAAGTGTGTTGTACACCGGCTGTACGAGTATGCCTTAAATTTATTTTTTTCACGTGCCAAGCAAGCCCTAAAAATAATAATAATAGAAAAATAATTTTTCTGTGGTGAACCTGATACACTCTTCGGTGAGTCAGCTACTATGTTACTAGCTACTGTTCCTAATGTTATACAACAGGGACATCTCGGTTTGAAATAGTTTGGAGAATATCTCCTATGATATACTGGCCTCATCCACAATAAAAAAAATACTTTCTTCTGTTAGTAACGTTGTACAGCAAGCCATATCTTACCTTGTCATTTAGTGCCGCTGAAATTCAGGTGTGTGCAGGGCTGTTGCAGAGGAAAAAAATCGAATTTTGTTATGGTAATAGCATTCTCCTACCACAGTATCTGAGCAACATGAGTGAGAAAAAGAGAGGTCATGGTGGAAGGGGGAATAGGCTTGGTGTTAAAGGTATACGTGCGTTAGGTGGTAATGTTAGTGAAAGCACTAGTGAACCAACACTGGCATGTCCTATCCGACAACTGACAACTTCTGTTACTGGACGGGCTACTCCACTCTTTCTTTGGCAGCCGCACAGCGATATGCCTTGTTGATAAGGACCAGAAAGAGCAGATGCTCCAGTGGATGGCAAGTGCTGCTTCAAGTGGCCTCTCCTCTTCTTCCTCCACCTCAACATATTCCCCTTTCCATCACACCCTCTCTTTCCCCCCCTCATGTTGATCAGATACAGTGGTAGGAGCACGCAATTAACTAAAGAAAAATATGTTTTTTTCCTGTGCAATAGCTCAGCACACACCTGAATTTCAGTGACACTAAATGACAAGGTAAGATATGGCCTGCCGCATAACGTTACTAACAGACAAAAGAAATTTTTAGTGTGCATGAGGCCGATAAAACCTACGAGATATTCTCCAAACAATTTCAAACTGAGATGTCCCCTGCTGTATTACTTTAGGAACCGAAGAAATTTTTTTTTGGAATGTGGATAAGGCCAGTGTGATATAGATTAAATGCTCCAAAATATTTCAAACTCATATCTAGCCAGCTGTATCACTTTACTCAGAGCAAAAAATATTTTTGGGTTACTCTGCATAATCTCTGCGTCCAGCTGACTTTCACCGCAACTGATGTAGTAGCAGGCTTATAGCACTGTATGACTTTTGGCACAGGAAAAAGTATTTTTTGGACTTTGCCTAGTAAGACGCTTTTTTTTTGTTTTTTTTACTGTGAAACCAGGACAAGTTCAACGCCACTAAAATAGGATCTGCCTTTTAGCAGACTGGATCAACTTTGCCACAGTAAAAAACCTTTGGTGTACTTTGCTGCCAACCAAAAATATATATAGGTTTGACTGTGTGTACAAGCTGAATTTGACCACCACTGACGTAGTAGCTGGCTTATAGCACTGTATGACTTTTGGCACAGGAAAAAAAAATTTTTGGACTGGGCGTAGCAAGAGAAAAAATTTATTTTTTTACTCTGAAACCACCAGAAGTTCAACTCCACTAAAATAGTATCTGACACTAAAGGTGGAGGAAGAGGTGATGGGCGCGCAGCTGTCAGAGGATGAAGAGGATAATCATCCCCTCTCATTTGACCGTGGTTGGCAGGAGGGGACGAAGGAAACAAGCATCAGTGTTACGCAGCTCACAATACAGCCTGGCTTTGGACCTCCTGGAAGAGCCCGACATATGAGTGCCTTCTTGCACTATCTGCAACATGATCCCTGTATAGTTAGGATTCGAAATAATGCTGACTACTGGGTTGCCACACTGTTAGATTCACATTATAAGAGTAAATTTGGCCAGATGCTTCCCGCCCTGGAAAGGGACCCGATTATGTTGGAGTATCGAAACAAGCTTTTAAGCAACCTTAATAGAGGTTTTCCTCAAGAAAACAATGAGGCACATAGTGTGCATCGCAGCTGTAGTCGTTCAACCTCCAGAATGTCAGTTCGTCAATGCCAAAACATTAGCAGCAGCAGCAGAGTAAGTGGCAGAAGCAATTTCTGGGAGTCCTTTCACACATTTTTTGCACCAGCTCGTTCACCAGCACAACAGAGTACAAGTCTGACACGTGGTGAACGAATGGAGAGCATGGTGGATGAGTATATAGAGCTTAATATGAATACCATCAGGGAGGATTTTGACCCTTTTAGGTTTTTGACGCTCCCCCAGGGCAATGGGTTACTCGGCAGCCGGGCCTATAGATGCTGAGGGGGGGGGATATGTCACAGTGGCTGGCCCGGTCTGAGGCCCAGGGCGGTCAACAAAAAGGGGATTGTTTATATGGGTTTTGTAGTTTGATCGTGACGCCACCTGTGGTTTCTGGTAATTTGTACCAGCGCTGCTGAAGTCCTCTGAGGCAGTTGATAGGGCAGCTGGGATGGAACGGCTCCCCACAGGTGGAGCGGGCCTCAGGGCAGTGTAGAGTTTGATGGTGGGTGGTGATGCTGGGGCTTGTAGTGCAGGAGGGATGGTGCAGCAGGAGTAACTGACAGAGACAGGGGATTCGCTTCAATACCTTTACTGGTGCGGATGTCAGGTACGGTCCAGGGTACTCGGTAGGAAGGGTGCACTTCAGGACTTCTCCCCAGTGAGCGGGTATAAGGCCTCCTGGTCCGTGTCTCCCTCTCTCTAAGCTCCTGGCCAGCCTGCAACTGGGCCTAGCTTATGAGTCGTGCTGTTCCTTCACCTGTCTCTTGGTAGTAGGACCTTCCGCTGGCAACCACTATCCCTGGGCGCCAGGGCCTTTGTGGTTCCTGGTCCTGTAATGGGTCTAGCTTCAGGTCGGCCAGGGACTTGTAGTCCTCCTGGTATGCTGGTGATCACTACTGGGTATAAAGGACCCTGTAGGCGTGGACCCGGTGTCCGGTTTGTGTCTTGGGGTGAGCCTATGATGCTCCTCTGCCCCCTTAACTCCTCTTTCCTTCCTCCTCTTGCCTCCGGCCACACTCGGGGCCCTCAATACGGCAGCAGACATGCTGCTTCTTCACTGGTCTCATCGCCAGCACGCTCTCAGACTCTCTGACTCTGTCTGACTGGACTGCCTAACTCCACCCTCCATATATATATCCCTATCAGGGCTCCCTCTGGTGGTATGAGGTGGAAGGGTGGAGGTGTTTGTTTGTAATGAGGGCCTCTTGTGGAGAAGTCTGTCCATGCACCCTTTTGGGTCCTGTGGTACCTGTGAACAGCAGGGTGCCACATTCCCCCCTAGTACAATTCAGTACTCCTGGACTGAAGCATTTTGTAACAGGTTATAACAACAATAATTATAATAACAATAATAAAGTTACAGTAAGTCCCGTAACCCGGTGTCTATTTCACCGAAGAAAGTGCAAAATGTAACATGAGGGACCCGCCTGAAAACCCTCAACGTAGGCCCTGGGCGTGGCTACAGGGCATAAGTGATCCAGGTGTTGGACCACGTCTTCGGCCACGCCAAACTGGTTTTTGTTCAGTGGTCTAATAAGGGGCACTTTTTATGAGTGCAACTATTTACAAGGACAGTTTTTGGCTGCTCACAGTCCTCAGCCTACAAGTCTTTATACCCTTATGGGTAACTAAAGTCACACATTAATTTTCAGTTTGCACAATAAACAATAGACAATACCAAACTGGGTAACTATTTATAATGTAGGCACTTTGTGCTTATTCCCTAAACCTGGCAGGGATTTGTCCTTGTGTGCTGCGTGTGGACCTTCGTAGCACTGCGGTGGTACTAGTGTCTGGGCATGCACTCTCTGCTAACCCATCAGGTGTACGTGCTGGTAGATTATAAAACTGCCTCAATCTCACTATGGGACTGGAAAGTGCACTGATTACTGGGCCTTCAGGCTCTGCTTCAATTGGTGATCCTCCTCTTACTGGGGACTCTTCCTGTTCCTGAGCAGGTTCTTCTAGGGCGCTCACATTTTCTTCTTGTGGTTGATAGAAGTGTATTACTGGTATAATAACTGCTCCATCAAATTGAGGCCAGTCTGCATGGAAATCTCCTAGAACTGTGTGAAGCACATCTTCCTTGGGTTCTTCCGGTGCTATAAGAGGTACTTCTTATTCCGTTGTCTTCAGTAGACCTGGGCACACTTTCAAGTGGTCTCTTGAGACTGTTGCAGTTGTCTTACCTCCATCCTTACTAATCAGGCAGGTTTTACTGTTGTCAAATCTGGAGTTTAGCATAGTGTAGGGCTCTCTTTCCCACTGGTCATCGAGCTTGTGACCTCTTCTTTTCCGCTTCAGCACTATCTCTCCAGGTGCCAAGGGTTCTGCTGGTGCATGTTTATTGTACTGCTCTTCCTGTCTTTCCCTCACCTTGTTTAGACTGTCTTCGACACAGGCCTGTACCTTCCTGTACTGCTCTTGCCGACTTGTGTCCCAATCTTTAGTGGACGTATCTGCAGCAGGTTCTACCACCCCGAGTTCCAGGTCCATGAGCAATTTTCCAGGTCTTGCTCTCATGAGGTACGCTGGGGTACAATTTGTAGAACTCACGGGTATGTGGTTATAGAGGTCCACTAGGTCAGGTAGCTTTTCTGGCCACTGGTTCCTTTCTTCCAAGGGTAGGGTTTTCAACAGGTCTATAATGATGTTGTTCATTTTCTCGTACATATCATTGGTCTGCGGATGATATGGCGTAGTCCGGATCTTCTTGCATCCATACAGGTGGCAGAATTCCTTGAATAGCTCAGCTTCGAAAGCAGGGCCTTGATCTGTGAGCACCTTTTCCGGATATCCATGGGGTCTGCAGAAGTAGGCTTGGAACGTTCTTGCCGCAGTTTCCGCTGTCAGGTCCTTGACAGGGGCTACCACCAGGAACCGAGAATAGTGATCCACCATGGTCAGGGCATAGGAGTAGCCTGATCTGCTGGGTGACAGTTTGACGTGATCCAGAGCGACAATCTCCAGGGGTTGGATTGTTTTTATGGACTGCAAGGGTGCTTTCTGGCTGCCGTAGTCTTCCCTTCTGAGGCTACAGGGTTCACAATACCGGCACCACCTTTCTATGGATCTCCGCATTCCAACCCAATAGAACCGGTCCTTCAGCAGGGTTTCCAGCTTCTTCTAGCCAAAGTGACCTGCTTTATCGTGGTAGGTCTCCAACACCATCTGGATATCCGTCCTGGGTACAACAATCTGCCACACCTTTTCATGGGTCTTGGGGTTGACATACCTTCTGCACAGCTTCTCTCTGTAGATGAACAACCGGCTTCTCTCATTCCACAGGTTTTTGGCTTGTGGGGGAGCATCCTACTCCAGGTGAGAACCTTCTTGGGTTATCAGTCTTTTGATGAGGCTGACAACCGGGTCACTGTCCTGGGTCTCCTTCCAGCTGTGGTGAGGTAGAGGGTTTGGCATCCTACCATGACATCTTCTGGAGGCGTGCTGTTCGTGGACGACTCCACTTCTGTGGAAAGCAGGTAATTCAACTTCTTCTAAGTCATCCACTTCATCCTCGGTGTCTGACTGGTGAGGCATCCTTGACAGGGCATCTGCATTGGTGTTCTTGTGACCTGCCCGGTACTTGATTGTGAACTGATAATTCGACAACCTGGCCACCCAACGCTGTTCCATGGCTCCCAACCTGGCTGTCTCCAGGTGTGTCAAGGGATTATTGTCAGTAAAGGCTGCGAATTTAGTTGAGGCTAGGTAATGCTTGAATCTTTCAGTGATAGCCCAGACCAAGGCCAGGAACTCCAGCTTTAAGGAACTGTAATTCTTCAGGTTCCTCTCAGTGGGGCGAAGCTTCCTACTGGCATACGCAATTACCTTTTCTCTGCCGTTTTGCTTCTGGGACAACACAGCTCCCAGTCCCTCGTTCCTGGCATCGGTGTACAACAGGAAGGGCTGGCTGTAGTCAGGGTAAGCCAGGATTTCTTCACCGGTTAGGACTTCCTTCATTGATACAAAGGACTCAGTCTGCTCTTTGCCCCACTGGAATGGGGGACTTTTTCCTCTTTTGGATTGTCCTACCAGGAGATCTTGTAGAGGTGCTGCCTTTTTGGTATAGTCCTTTATGAACCTCCTGTAGTACCCGACCAGTCCCAGGAATTGCCGTACTTCTTTGATGTTTCTTGGTTCAGGCCACTTCTGGATGGCAGTGACCTTCTCCGGGTCTGGTGCTACTCCCTCTGAGCTGACTACGTGTCCCAGGTACTGAACCCTTTGTTTGAGCAAGTGGCACTTAGAAGGTTTTAGTTTCATCCCATACCGGGACAATGCTTCAAATACCTCCACCAGGTGCTTTAGATGGTCTTCATATGTCCTCGAGTACACGATAACGTCATCCAGGTACAGCAGCACTGTCTCAAAGTTCCAGTGTCCCAGGCAACACTCCATCAACCTCTGGAACGTTCCGGGTGTGTTGCAGAGTCCAAACGGCATGCTGTTGAATTCGCACAGTCCCATTGGGGTGGTGAAGGCTGTCTTCTCCCTGTCTTCCTCAGCAACAGAGACTTGCCAGTACCCGCTAGTGAGATTCAATGTAGAGAAGTAATTGGCAGATTTTAGTGCAGCCAGGGATTCCTTTATACGGGGCAAAGGGTATGCATCTTTATGTGTTATTCGATTAATTTGTCTATAATCTACACACATCCTCATACTAAAGTCTTTCTTCTTGACCAGGACCAGGGGAGCTGCCCAGGGGCTACAGCTATCCCTTACTACCCCCGCCATTTTCATGTCATGCAACATTTCTTTGGCTTTTTGGTAATGTGCTGGTGGTATGGGTCTGTAACGCTCCTTAATGAGTGGATGGTTAACGGTGGGTATGTGGTGTTGTACCCCTTTAACCCTTCCAAAATCAAGTGGGCGCTTACTAAACACTTGTTCATATTCCTGAAACACTCTGTAAACACCGTGTTTCTGATGGACAGGAGTGGCATCAGTTCCAATATGGAACTGTTGATACCATTCCTCCGGCTGAGCTTCGGAGTCATTGTACTCCACTGTATCTCGTGGGGTCAAGGATTCCACTGTGTGTATGGCATCATTATTCACAGTATACAGTCTGGCAACAATGGCGTATCTTGGCAAATTGACTTCCTCCTCCCCACAATTTAGGAGACGTACAGGTACCCTCCCATTGCGTACAACATCTACCCCTCTAGCAGTTAGGAGTGTAGGTCTGTGCTCTGAGCTAATGGGCTCCACTACCGCCTGGTAGTTCTGTCCCTTGAGACCTATTGCTGCCCTACACCAAATCAGCATTTCACTCATTGGGGGAATCACAATGGGTATCGGGTCTGTCACCCGTACATTACCAATCTCACCACCTGTTAGCTTTAACAGCTGCTGGTATAGGAGGGCTCGAATTTCTTTCTGGAGCACCTTCCTCTGCCCTGGTTTGGCAGTGTCAGAAATCTGTTGGAGTAAAAACAACACTTCTCCCAAACAGTTACCAACAATATTTGTACCAAGTATCATATACGGATTGGTATCACCAGGGTTAGATTCTATGACAATCAGTCCTTGGTCCTTTAGCTCCACTCTCTCCACCTTCACTGTCACGTCCTTAACCCATACTAGAGTAAGAGGAAGGTCGTTAGAGGCATACACAGAGAGGTTCGGGGCTGGCGGGTGGAGTTCATCTATGGACCAGTACTTTTTGTAGAGGACATCAGGTATGATGGTTACCTGTGAGCCGGTGTCCAGTAATGCAGGTGTTGCTATGCCGTCCAGCACGATGGACAGGAAAGGCCTTCCTCCTACAAACCGGTCATACCAGCTTGATGGGCCTGGTTGATTTACTCCTGGGTGTCGGCCCTTGGCCCCAGGGTTTGCCCGTTTAAAGGACAGTCCCGCGCGGTGTGGCCTGCCTTGTGGCAACGGTCTCCAGGAAGGCGACGTTGGTCGTTGGTCCTCCCACGGGGAGGCGCTGTCCTCCTACGGGGTGGCGTTGTCCTCCTTCTTCTCCTCATCCAGGGGACATCCTCAGGACTGTCGGTGAGTAGGATCCTTCCTTCCGGCTCGGGCTCCGTCTGTAGCTGCAGGGTGCTCAGGAGAGTGGTCAGGGTTTTACTTAGCTGACACACTTCAGAGCGCAGGCTGTCCAGCTCGCTAGGGGCCACTGTTTGCATTTTTGTTTCAGCCGTTAATGAAGGAGCAGTGGGTGCTGCTGGCACTGGGGTGGCCCCACCCTGGTAGCACTGGATAGCAGTATCTGTTGGTTCCAGGGGCTGCAGACCCTTAATAGCCATGTCCTTCAGGGCGTCAAAGGTGGCATTTGGATGATCTAAGGCCCACCACCGTACAGTTCTGCTCTCTTCCTGGGACCACAACCCCCGGATGAACTGTTCTGTCAGCATTTTGTCCTCACCATGTATGCTGGCTGGACTAACCTGTTTCAGGGCCCGCAGGGCTTCCTGTAAGCGCCAGGCATAGTCCCGGATACTGTCCTCCGGTTTCTGGGTATAGTGGTAGAACCTCATCCGGAGATCTGTCTCAGTGCGGTGTTCAAAGACAGTTTGCAGTCTCTCAAAGATAATGGATACTGATTCCTTGTCTGCGGCAGGCCAGGTTTCAACTTCCCGCACTGCGGCACCAGTCAATTGTCCCAACACAACAGCGGCTCTCTGTTTACCAGTCATTGAGTACATGTCCAGTACGCCGCATATTTTCCTTTTGAATCCAGACAGGGTGTCTGGTTTGCCGTCATACTGGGGAAGCCATTTTGCTCCAGGGATATACGACAGGGCCATGGGTATCAACGGAGTCACGACCCCCGCTGGTGGGGCGGCCGCTCCGGCTTGAGCAGCGTCGGGCGCAAGTTGAGCATCAGGAGCGTTAACCGGTGCTCCGGCGTTTTGCTGGTCGTCGGCCATGGTTGCGCCCCCCTAGTGAACCGTAGCCTACCTCCTGTTTCTTTAATCGGGTAGGCCGCAGCTCCACAGACGACGGTTTCCTTCCAGGACCTGACGCTTCTTGGTGCTGTGTCAGAGCGCAAGGCGGGGCTTAAGCTTCGTGGGCTTCCAGCGGTCACGCCTCTCCGACTCCCGCGGTTACGCCCCTCTTCTTCCCGTGCGGCGACGCGGTAATGGCGGCTATGTTCACCACAGTTAAAACACAGTTCAAATACGGCACACAGTACCCGGTGGCAACGGGCACGAAATCCTGTTAGTGACGCCAGAGATGGCGCGCCCCCAGGGCAATGGGTTACTCAGCAGCCAGGCCTATGGATGCAGGGGGGGGGAATATGTCACAGTGGCTGGCCCGGTCCGTGGCCCAGGGCGGTCAACAAAAAGGGGATTGTTTATATAGGTTTTGTAGTTTGATCGTGACGCCACCTGTGGTTTCTGCTAATTTGTACCAGCGCTGCTGCAGACCTCTGAGGCAGTTGATAGGGCAGCTTGGATGGAAAGGCTCCCCACAGGTGGAGTGGGTCTCAGGGCAGTGTAGAGTTTGATGGTGGGTGGTGATGCTGGGGCTTGTAGTGCAGGCGGGATGGCACAGCAGGAGTAACTGACAGAGACAGGGGATTCGCTTCAATATCTTTACTGGTGCGGATGTCATGTACTTTCCAGGGTACTCGGTAGGAAGGGTGCACTTCAGGACTTCTCCCCAGTGAGCGGGTATAAGGCCTCCTGGTCCGTGTCTCCCTCTCTCTAAGCTCCTGGCCAGCCTGCAACTGGGCCTAGCTTATGAGTCGTGCTGTTCCTTCACCTGTCGCTTGGTAGCAGGACCTTCCGCTGGCAACCACTATCCCTAGACGCCGGGGCCTTTGTGGTTCCTGGTCCTGTAATGGGTCTAGCTTCAGGTCGGCCAGGGACTAGTAGTCCTCCTGGTATGTCGGTGATCCCTACTGGACCCTGTAGGTGCGGACCCGGTGTCCGGTTTGTGTCTTGGGGTGAGCCTATGATGCTCCTCTGCCCCCTTAACTCCTTTTTCCTTCCTCCTCTTGCCTCCGGCCACACTCGGGGCCCTCAATACAGCAGCAGACGTGCTGCTTCTTCACTGGACTCTCTGACTCTGTCTGACTGAACTGCCTAACTCCACCCTCCATATATATATCCCTATCAGGGCTCCCTCTGGTGATATGAGGTGGAAGGGTGGAGGTGTTTGTTTGTAATGAGGGCCTCTTGTGGAGAAGTCCATCCATGCACCCTTTTGGGTCCTGTGGTACCTGTGAACAGCAGGGTGCCACATTTTGGTCTTCAAAAATTGATGAATGGCCTGAGCTCGCCTCTCACGCCTGGGAGGTTTTATCATGCCCGGCAGCCAGCGTTCTGATTCAACGTGTCTTCAGCGCTCCTGGCAGTGTCTTGATGGTTAAGTGCACCCAGCTGTCCCCTGAAAGTTTAGACCACCTAACTTTCATCAAGATGAACAAGTCATGGATCTCCAAGGACTTTTGCACCCTAATTGCAGACTGTACAGAGTATGCGATGTTGTCGTTTTGAGTGTGCTGCATTGATCTCTTGAAATTGCAGTCTGTGATATGGCTTCTGTACCTGCTCTTGCTGCTGCTGTTGCAGGTTTTAGGCCCTAATTTTGGGAAATGTGGAGACTGCTAGTTGGGTCTTCATCTGCTGGGTTAGCTGTAGTGGAAGAAGTGTTTATCCCCATTATACTAGTTCTACTCTACTGAAATTGATGCCACTTTGGTGGTGTTAGGTCCTCATTTAGGGCAATGTGAACACTCCTGGTTAGGTCTCCACTAGAGATGAGCGTTGTTCTACTCGAACTGTTCGCCAATCTCAAATTCGAGCTGTTTTGGGCGGTGTTCGAGCCGGTCGGCGAACACGAACAATTTGAGAAAAATTCGGCTGTTCGAGGTTATGTTCGATAACTGTTCGTGCACCAAAATCATAACTGGATTTTTTCTCAGTAATGATGAAAATTAATGTTAATACGCAGTTTGAGTGTACAGCGGGGCGGGGGGAGGGGCAGGGGATGGATCTCTGCAGGAACAATGAAGATCTCCATTTTTTTTTCTCTTTCCCGCATTTGCAGTGGGGAGGTGCAATCTGTCAGCCTATCAGCAGCGCACACACGGAGCGAAGTGCTTTTTTTCACACAAGCAAGGGCATGTGTGATTGGCAGTGTATGTCACATGTCCTTGCCCTATAAGACCAAGCCATTTTCCCCGTCGCCACCATTTTCTCACTGCTGCAGCTGCGTGTTAGACGGCACCGCTGTTGCTGTGTGCGCTATACCTTGTTAATTTCAAGCCAATTTTCGCACAAATATACAGATAGCTTGGGAGTAGGGAATAGTTGTGATTGCAGTCCTTTTAAGGACTAGGTTACAGCATTTCCTACGACTTTTATCAGGCAGGTCTGTGCTCTTAAATAGATAAATTGTGGGAGTAAAGACTAATTGTAATTGGAGTCCTTTTCAGGACTAGGTTACATCAGTTCCTATCAGTTTTTGCCAGGCAGGTCTGTGCCAGTGCTGTGCAAGTTTTTTTCACAGCATTTGGCTGAATCTAGCAAAGCTAATCCTTTTTGGCCTATTGCAGAGTGTGTTAGTCAGTGGAGTAGCCTATCTGTGTTGCAAGATATACCACCTGTGTATAGAATACCAATTTTTTTACTGCACCTAGTGAAGTAAAATCTTTTGGGCATAGCATCATTCTATTAGTCCATCTATACTGACCTCCATCAGGTTGCAAACTGAATATAATTTTTTTCTGCATCTAGCTCTGAAAAAATATTTGGGCTTCTAGCAGTGTGTGGGACTTGGTCTATTAGTCCATCTATACTGACCTCCATCAGGTTGCAAATTAAAAATAATTTTTTTCTTCATTTAGCTCTGAAAAAATATTTGGGCTTCTAGCAGTGTGTGGGACTTGTTCTATTAGTCCTTCTATACTGACCTCCAGCAGGTTGCAAATTGAATACACATAGTCAACGCCTAGAGACGATGGTACAGGAGTATCTCCAAGTAAACATTGAAGCCACGACTGTGTCACTGGACCCTTGCTCTTTTTGGGCTTCCAATCTGGATAAATGGCCGGAGCTAGCCACTTACGCCTTGGAGATCTTGTCATGCCCCGCAGCCAGCGTTCTGTCTGAACGTGTGTTCAGCGCTGCTGGTGGTGTGCTGACAGATAAGCGCACGCGGCTCTCCACTGATAATGTAGACAGACTCACGTTCATAAAGATGAACAAATCATGGATCCGAAACGACTTTTCTACCCCTGTGTCATCTTGGGGAGAGTAAAAGCTTGATGATTGGTTAAAATCACCCTACCAACCGTTTTAAGCTTTCAAATTACTAATCATGTTTATCTGTATCTTGACTGGAAAATAATTTGGGCTTTGTAGCAGTGTGCAGCACTGATCCTATTAGGCCATCTATAATAAGCTTCACCAGATTTAAAATTAAAAATAATTTTTAGCTGCATCTAGCCCGGAAAATAATTTTGGGGCTCCGAGATGCGCAAGACACATAAGTGCCTTCTTGCTGCACTACCTGCAGCATGACCCTCATATTGTCAGAATTCAAAGTAATCATGACTACTGGGTTGCCACACTCTTAGATCCCCCAAACTTTTCGATCAACCTTTTCATTTTAATAAAGACCAAAAAAATGGTCATTTTTGAAATTATAAGCATTAGCAGGTTGTTAGAAACTGAAATCAAACAGTTTTCAACTCAAAACTTTATTCTAGGTGATGTTACATTTTCACATGGGACCCCTTGTTCGAAAGGAGCTTCTGAACTCTCTCGTCCATTGAATTTGTCAGGTTTTGGATGGTTTCTGCTTCAATTGTTTTGCATGAGGACAGAATACCCTCCCAGAGCTGTTGCTTAGATGTGAACTGCCTCCCGCCATCATAGACACTCCTTTTAATGATGCTCCAAAGGTTCTGAATGGGGTAGAGGTCAGGGGAGCATGGGGGTCACACCATAAGTTTGTCCCCTTTTATGCCCATATCAGCCAGAGATGCAGATGTTTTATGTGCAGCATGAGATGGTGCATTATCATGCAGAAAAATGATCTTGCTGTGAAATACACGGTTCTTCTTCTTGAACCATGGCAGGAAGTGCTGTTTGAGAAAATCCACATACATTATGGAGTTCATCTTTAGCGCCTTCAGGGATCCTAAAGGGGCCGACAATCTCTCTCCCCATGATTCCAGCCCAAAACATTACTCCACCTCCTCCTTGTTGGCGCTGTAGCCGTGTTTGCGTGGGGTGTCCATCAACCAGCCATCCTCCACTCCATTCATCTGGACCATCGAGCGCTGCACGGCACTCATCCGTGAACAAAACAGTTTTGAAATCAGTCTTCATGTAATGTTTGGCCCACTGGAGCCGTTTCTGCTTGTGTGAAGTGGATAGAGGAGGTCGACAGGATGGCGTATGCACAGCTGCAAACCTCTGAAGGACCCTGCATCTTGTTGTTCGGGGGACGTTGGAGGCACAAGCAGCTTCAAAAACTTGTCTGCTGCTATGACAAGGCTTTTTTGCCGCTGCTCTTTCAACCTGACGTAATTGCCTGTAGGAAAGAGTCCTCAATTTGCCCTTATCAGCACGCACACGTGTGTACTGTGAATCAGCTACATACTTCTTGATTGCCAAGACACTTCATCCTGATCATCGCACAATGTTGATTGTAGTCATGCCTTGACCTAAACACTCCACAATTTGTTGCTTCTCAGCAGCCGACACATCCTTTTTCTTTCCCATTTTGGCAGAAAATGTAGGCTGCTTAATAATGTGAGAGAGCCTTCTTAAGTAGTCTTGCCTTTCATTGGACACACCTGCCAAACTAATTAGCACAGGTGTCTGCAATTGCTTACAGTGATATAAAGAGCCCTGACACACATCACCATCAATGAGTTTAACTGACAAACAAACAAATTCTTCCCTTATCACTCCTAAACACTTTTTGCATAATAATTTGGAACGCGGTGTACATGTGCTTTTCCACAAAACACCAGTGGTTCACGTAGTGAATCTTACAGTTCTAACTTGCCAACCGTGGTCTGTATGGAATTGTTCAATAAAGGGCCCAAAATTAAGATAACATAGATGGGAGAGGTCTCTATGAATAGGAATTCCTAAGTATTTGATACCCTGTGAGGGCCAGGCAAAGGGAAAGTTGGACTGGATGGAATCCTATATGGATTTAGGGAGGGAGACATCGAGGGCCTCAGACTTCGCTGCATTGATTTTAAAATTTGACCATGTAACAAAGTGATCTATTTCAGCCATAACAGCAGGGATGGATATATGTGATTGAGTGATATATACTAGGACATCATCAGCAAATAGAGAGCACTTGTACTCGGTGCCTCCCACCTCAATCCACCTAATATTGGGGTTATGGCGAATTGATGAGAGCAGGTGCTCCGTCACTAGGATGTATAAGAGAGGGGACAGAGGACATCCCTGCCTTGTCCCATTGGTGATTGTGAAAGGTGATGAAAATGTTCTGACGCACCCCCTGGGCCTTGGGACACCCGGAGCCGGACCCTTTTTGGTGGATGCTGGTGGTTGTAGTCTTCGTGGCGGCGATCCGGTTCCGTGGCTCAGGGCGGTCAAACCAGTGGCGGAACTATTTATGTGGTTTTGATGTTTAAATGTCCGACTACGCCACCCGTGGATTGCGGTCAGAGTGAACCGCCGCTACAGGGCAGACCGCTAAGGCTGGTGTTGTGGGTGCAGCAGAGAGTAGCATAACTCCCCACGGGAGGAGTATAGCCTCAGGGCAGTGTATGCGGAGGATGGGGGTGATGGTGCAGGGCAGCAGCAGTAACGACACGGAGTCAGTGATGCAGTTCAGGGCCTTTACTCACAGTTCTTATTATCCAGACCACGTCTGCAGGTAACGGCTGCCCACGTCGTACTGTGCTCACCAGGTGAGGGGCTCAGACAACTCCCAGATAACTTTGGAGCGCTTCACAGGACCCCCTTTGTGTGTCCTTTGTCTGGCCTTTCTTACCAACACTTCTGTCCGGCTGCCTCGGGCCTCCTCTTGGTAAACTTGGCGCCAGTTTCCCTGACCCTATGTGGTGCCTTCCTAGCGGGTGGAGCAAGGGGCTGCGCCACATAAAATGTCAGAGCCTGCGGTTTCTAGCTGAGGGTCGTTTCCTGCCTCCACTAGTTCGGGGACCGGTCTCCCCCTTTGGCCTGACCCCTCCACGCAGGTGGATTCGGGCGTGCGGTGGCGACTCGCCCGTCCGCACCCCTGGGATCCCTTCATTCCTCGTTCCTGGAGCCTTCTCCGCTCCTCTTCCTTCCTTCTCCCTCTTGCAGGCCTGGGCCTCTGTTACTAGGCCCGCCTCCGGAGCAGAGCTCATGCAGAGCCCCTGCTCCCTGCCACTTCTGCTCAGACTTCTCTGCACTGAACTAAGATGGTGCCCACCTTTTATACTCCCTTCTCAATGCACCCAGGAACTGCTTCCTCCCTGCTCCTGCACTGCAGGGTTCCCCTTCCTCAGTGTTCCCTCCCCCCACTCCAGCCAGGGACAGGGACTGTCGTGCCCATCTCAGGGGCATATTGGTAGCCCTGCCCCACGGCAATGTGGTGTAATGCATGCAGGTGTCGGGTCCTGATCCACACTCCATCCTTATCTGAGAGTGAGATATCACACCTCTGGGTGAGGTGCAATACGTCTGTAGCAACCGAGCCCTCGGTGCTACAGTTCCATTTATCTTCAGCCTAGGTGACGTATTGTGATACAGGGCCGTGATTTTGGCTATAAAAGGGTCCCCTAGACCCCTACCCCAAGCTTTTTAAGAGAATCATATATGGCGTGCCAGGAGACTCTATGGAATGCTTTCTCAGCATCCAACGAGAGTATCTACTTACAAATTTTTAACTGCATCTAGCCCAGGAAATACTTTGTGCCTAGTAGCAGTGTCTGCTAGTCAGCGGATTATCCCGGCTGTTAAGCAAGCTACACCACCTGTAGTTTGGACACTTAATTTTTTCAAAGGAAATGCTTCGGGACCACGGGATACTCAGTGAAGAGCATCAGGAGGCACCCCAAGGCATAGGGGCTGGGACTGGCACTAGGATGCCTTGCGGTGGACAGCCGAGCTCGATCCTTATAAAAGCTTTTTAACTGCAGCAGCTTTAGTGGACGCTACTGGAGCTGGAATTACGCGGCTGCTGGCATGAGACTTGCCCTCCAATAGATCCTTGTAAATGGATTTAAAGTGTATTCATTCAAATTAGAGGGACAATTTAAATTAAAAAGCTTAGAGCTGCCTCCACCACAGGGGGGCTCTCTCGACCCACCAGCGGACAGGCACCAGTATTGGGAGAGGGGGGCTGGCCGTCAGGGTTCACCGCGGCTCTGGCACAAACCCGGCGACACGGAGGTGGCACGGGCAGGAGCGGACTGGCCGTCTCGGCTTCTCACTTTTTGGATTTTAGAAGGGCATGACATGCCTATATCTGTGTCTCCCCCTCCTTTTACTCCTCCACCTCTTTTCTTTTCGCATGACTATATGTACTTGTCACTTTTCCATGTGTTAGTTGTGTCTTCTGAGCAGTTTGTCAGCTTTTGGACACCTTTGAAGGTGTTTTCTATGTGTTTCTATGTGTTTTTGTTTGCCTGCCATTGGTTTTAACGGTGTTCGAAGGTGTTCGACGAACAGTTTGACGAACAGTTCGGCGAACACACGGGTGTTCGACGAACCGAACCGAACTCGAACACTACGGGGGTGGCTCAACACTAGTCTCTACCTCCTGGGTTGGTAGTAGTGGAAGAGTTGTGGGTCTTATTTACATTATTTCTACTGTAGTGAAATTGATTAGACATTGCTAGTGTCTGCCACAATTTTTTTGAAATAAGGAGAATCCTGATTGGGTCTCCATCTACTGGGTTGGCTGTAGAGGAACTGGTTTAGGCCTCCTTTGCAATATGTATACTCTAGTGAAATTGATGCCACATTGGGTTGACAGTAGTGGAAGAGGTTTTGGTCTCCATGCATTTCTATAGTTATTGAGCATTTGGTGGAGAGATTACTCTTCCCAAAGGGGTACACAAACATGATGAACTCTAAATTTATTTTCAATATACAACCATCAGCCGCCCCATCAAACACCTCTGCTGCTTCTTCATCCTTCTCTGTTACAGTGCCAAGTTGTGTCACGCAGGTGTCCGAAAGAACCAGCTGTATACCAGCAGCAGTTAGGCTGAGAAACAGCCCGTCAGCTGTAAGTGAAGCGGACATGCCTGCTGTGTTTGTTTCTCTGAGCACACCACATGCTTCTCAATCTACCGCAACATCTCCGCCTGCACCGCACTCACGGTCTATCGGTTTGTCCATTTCACCGTACTCTGCCCTCTCTCAGCACTGCAGCTAGCCCTCATTCCCGCTGTTGTAGTCACCTAAAAGATTGTTTCATCCTACTCATGAAAAAGCTAAGAGGTTGAACTCCACCAACTCCAATTTGTTGGCCATGGAAATGGTGGTCTTAGGCCCTATTTTTTTAAATATAAACACTTCCGATTGAGTCTGCATCTCCTGGGTTGGCTGAAGTGGGACAGGTATGGGTCTGCGTTAAACTACTTGTAGTCTGATGACTTTGATGCCACTTCAGTGGTCTTAGGCCCTCGTTTACGGCAATGTGAACACTCCTGGTTAGGTCTCCATCTCCTGGGTTGGCTGTACTGGAAGAGGTATTGGTCTAATTTACACTATTACTACTGTAGTGAAATTGATTAGACATTGCTAGTGTTTGCCACTAATTTTTTTAAATGTGGGGAATCCTGATTGGGTCTCCATCTATAGGGTTGGCTGTAGTGGAACCTTCCTTTTCTGCAGTCTAAATTGTGTAAGGTTTAGTGTTGAGCCACCCCCGTAGTGTTCGAGTTCGGTTCGGTTCGTCGAACACCCGTGTGTTCGCCGAACTGTTCGTCGAACTGTTCGTCGAACACCTTCGAACACCGTTAAAACCAATGGCAGGCAAACAAAAACACATAGAAACACATAGAAAACACCTTCAAAGGTGTCCAAAAGCTGACAAACTGCTCAGAAGACATAACTAACACATGGAAAAGTGACAAGTACATATAGTCATGCGAAAATAAAAGAGGTGGAGGAGTAAAAGGAGGGGGAGACACAGATATAGGCATGTCATGCCCTTCTAAAATCCAAAAAGTGAGAAGCCGACACGGCCAGTCCGCTCCTGCCCGTGCCACCTCCGTGTCGCCGGGTTTGTGCCAGAGCCGCGGTGAACCCTGACGGCCAGCCCCCCTCTCCCAATACTGGTGCCTGTCCGCTGGTGGGTCGAGCGAGCCCCCCTGTGGTGGAGGCAGCTCTAAGCTTTTTAATTTAAATTGTTTCTCTAATTTGAATGAATACACTTTAAATCCATTTACAAGGATCTATTGGAGGGCAAGTCTCATGCCAGCAGCCGCGTAATTCCAGCTCCAGTAGCGTCCACTAAAGCTGCTGCAGTTAAAAAGCTTTTATAAGGATCGAGCTCGGCTGTCCACCGCAAGGCATCCTACTGCCAGTCCCAGCCCCTATGCCTTGGGGTGCCTCCTGATGCTCTTCATTAAGTATCCCATGGTCCCGAATCATTTCCTTTGAAAAAATTAAGTGTCTAAACTACAGGTGGTGTAGCTTGCTTAACAGCCGGGATAATCCGCTGACTAGCAGACACTGCTACTAGGCACAAAGTATTTCCTGGGCTAGATGCAGTTAAAAATTTGTAATTAGATACTCTCGTTGGATGCTGAGAAAGCATTCCATAGAGTCTCCTGGCACGCCATATATGATTCTCTTAAAAAGCTTGGGGTAGGGGTCTAGGGGACCCTTTTATAGCCAAAATCACGGCCCTGTATCGCAATACGTCACCTAGGCTGAAGATAAATGGAACTGTATCACCCTGAGGGCTCGGTTGCTACAGAGGTATTGCACCTCACCCAGAGGTGTGATATCTCACTCTCAGGTAAGGATGGAGTGTGGATCAGGACCCGACACCTGCATGCATTACACCACATTGCCGTGGGGCAGGGCGACCAATATGCCCATGAGATGGGCACGACAGTCCCTGTCCCTGGCTGGAGTGGGGGGAGGGAACACTGAGGAAGGGGAACCCTGTAGTGCAGGAGCAGGGAGGAAGCAGTTCCTGGGTGCATTGAGAAGGGAGTATAAAAGGTGGGCACCATCTTAGTTCAGTGCAGAGAAGTCTGAGCAGAAGTGGCAGGGAGCAGGGGCTCTGCATGAGCTCTGCTCCGGAGGCGGGCCTAGTAACAGAGGCCCAGGCCTGGAAGAGGGAGAAGGAAGGAAGAGGAGCGGAGAAGGCTCCAGGAACGAGGAATGAAGGGATCCCAGGGGTGCGGACGGGCGAGTCGCCACCGCACGCCCGAATCCACCTGCGTGGAGGGGTCAGGCCAAAGGGGGAGACCGGTCCCCGAACTAGTGAAGGCAGGAAACGACCCTCAGCTAGAAACCGGAGGCTCTGACATTTTATGTGGCACAGCCCCTCGCTACACCCGCTAGGAAGACACCACATAGGGTCAGGGAAACTGGCGCCAAGTTTACCAAGAGGAGGCCCGAGGCAGCCGGACAGAAGTGTTGGTAAGAAAGGCCAGACAAAGGACACACAAAGGGGGTCCTGTGAAGTGCTCCAAAGTTATCTGGGAGTTGTCTGAGCCCCTCACCTGGTGAGCACAGTACGACGTGGGCAGCCGTTACCTGCAGACGTGGTCTGGATAATAAGAACTGTGAGTAAAGGCCCTGGACTGCATCACTGACTCCGTGTCGTTACTGCTGCTGCCCTGCACCATCACCCCCATCCTCCGCATACACTGCCCTGAGGCTATACTCCTCCCGTGGGGAGTTATGCTACGCTCTGCTGCACCCACAACACCAGCCTCAGCGGTCTGCCCTGTAGCAGCGGTTCACTCTGACCGCAATCCACGGGTGGCGTAGTCGGACATTTAAACATAAAAACCACATAAATAGTTCTGCCACTGGTTTGACCGCAATGAGCCACGGAACCTGGTCGCCGCCACGAAGACTACAACCACCAGCATCCACCAAAAAGGGTCCGGCTCCGGGTGTCCCAAGGCCCAGGGGGTGCGTCAGAACATTTTCATCACCTTTCACAATCACCAATGGGACAAGGCAGGGATGTCCTCTGTCCCCTCTCTTATACATCCTAGTGACGGAGCACCTGCTCTCATCAATTCGCCATAACCCCAATATTAGGTGGATTGAGGTGGGAGGCACCGAGTACAAGTGCTCTCTATTTGCTGATGATGTCCTAGTATATATCACTCAATCACATATATCCATCCCTGCTGTTATGGCTGAAATAGATCACTTTGTTACATGGTCAAATTTTAAAATCAATGCAGCGAAGTCTGAGGCCCTCGATGTCTCCCTCCCCAAATCCATATAGGATTCCATCCAGTCCAACTTTCCCTTTGCCTGTCCCTCACAGGGTATCAAATACTTAGGAATTCCTATTCATAGAGACCTCTCCCATCTATGTTATCTTAATTTTGGGCCCTTTATTGAACAACTCCATACAGACCACGGTTGGCAAGTTAGAACTGTAAGATTCACTACGTGAACCGCTGGTGTTTTGTGGAAAAGCACATGTACACTGCGTTCCAAATTATTATGCAAAAAGTGTTTAGGAGTGATAAGGGAAGAATTTGTTTGTTTGTCAGTTAAACTCATTGATGGTGATGTGTGTCAGGGCTCTTTATATCACTGTAAGCAATTGCAGACACCTGTGCTAATTAGTTTGGCAGGTGTGTCCAATGAAAGGCAAGACTACTTAAGAAGGCTCTCTCACATTATTAAGCAGCCTACATTTTCTGCCAAAATGGGAAAGAAAAAGGATGTGTCGGCTGCTGAGAAGCAACAAATTGTGGAGCGTTTAGGTCAAGGCATGACTACAATCAACATTGTGCGATGATCAGGATGAAGTGTCTTGGCAATCAAGAAGTATGTAGCTGATTCACAGTACACACGTGTGCGTGCTGATAAGGGCAAATTGAGGACTCTTTCCTACAGGCAATTACGTCAGGTTGAAAGAGCAGTGGCAAAAAAGCCTTGTCATAGCAGCAGACAAGTTTTTAAAGCTGCTTGTGCCTCCAACGTCCCCCGAACAACAAGATGCAGGGTACTTCAGAGGTTTGCAGCTGTGCATACGCCATCCTGTCGACCTCCTCTATCCACTTCACACAAGCAGAAACGGCTCCAGTGGGCCAAACATTACATGAAGACTGATTTCAAAACAGTTTTGTTCACGGATGAGTGCCGTGCAGCGCTCGATGGTCCAGATGGATGGAGTGGAGGATGGCTGGTTGATGGACACCCCATGCAAACACGGCTACAGCGCCAACAAGGAGGAGGTGGAGTAATGTTTTGGGCTGGAATCATGGGGAGAGAGATTGTCGGCCCCTTTAGGATCCCTGAAGGCGCTAAAGATGAACTCAATAATGTATGTGGATTTTCTCAAACAGCACTTCCTGCCATGGTTCAAGAAGAAGAACCGTGTATTTCACAGCAAGATCATTTTTCTGCATGATAATGCACCATCTCATGCTGCACATAAAACATCTGCATCTCTGGCTGATATGGGCATAAAAGGGGACAAACTTATGGTGTGACCCCCATGCTCCCCTGACCTCTACCCCATTCAGAACCTTTGGAGCATCATTAAAAGGAGTGTCTATGATGGCGGGAGGCAGTTCACATCTAAGCAACAGCTCTGGGAGGGTATTCTGTCCTCATTCAAAACAATTGAAGCAGAAACCATCCAAAACCTGACAAATTCAATGGACGAGAGAGTTCAGAAGCTCCTTTCGAACAAGGGGTCCTATGTGAAAATGTAACATCACCTAGAATAAAGTTTTGAGTTGAAAACTGTTTGATTTCAGTTTCTAACAACCTGCTAATGCTTATAATTTCAAAAATGACCATTTTTTTGGTCTTTATTAAAATGAAAAGGTTGATCGAAAAGTTTGGGGGATCTAAGAGTGTGGCAACCCAGTAGTCATGATTACTTCGAATTCTGACAATATGAGGGTCATGCTGCAGGTAGTGCAGCAAGAAGGCACTTATGTGTCTTGCGCATCTCGGAGCCCCAAAATTATTTTCCGGGCTAGATGCAGCTAAAAATTATTTTTAATTTTAAATCTGGTGAAGCTTATTATAGATGGCCTAATAGGATCAGTGCTGCACACTGCTACAAAGCCCAAATTATTTTCCAGTCAAGATACAGATAAACATGATTAGTAATTTGAAAGCTTAAAACGGTTGGTAGGGTGATTTTAACCAATCATCAAGCTTTTACTCTCCCCAGGATGACACAGGGGTAGAAAAGTCGTTTCGGATCCATGATTTGTTCATCTTTATGAACGTGAGTCTGTCTACATTATCAGTGGAGAGCCGCGTGCGCTTATCTGTCAGCACACCACCAGCAGCGCTGAACACACGTTCAGACAGAACGCTGGCTGCGGGGCATGACAAGATCTCCAAGGCGTAAGTGGCTAGCTCCGGCCATTTATCCAGATTGGAAGCCCAAAAAGAGCAAGGGTCCAATGACACAGTCGTGGCTTCAATGTTTACTTGGAGATACTCCTGTACCATCGTCTCTAGGCGTTGACTATGTGTCAGACTTCTTGTCTCCTGTGGCCTTGCAAAGGATGGGCTAAAAAAGTGGTGAAATGATTCCGCAAAATTGATGTTACCAGCAGATACTGTGGTTCTGTTACGGTTTGAGTGCTGAACACTTGACGGTCCCACGGTTGGCAAGTTGGAACTGTGAGATTCACTACGTGCACCACTGGTATTTTGTGGAAAAGCACATGTAAGATTCTGCAACAGTCTCTGCTGATACTCCTGCATGCGTGCATCCCTTTCTATGGCAGGAATAATTTCTGCAAATTTACTTTTGTACCGGGGATCTAACAGTGTGGCAACCCAGTAGTCAGGATTATTTCTAATTCTCACAATTCGAGGGTCATGTTGCAGGTAGTGCAGCAAGAAGGCACTCATGTGTGTTGCGCATCCAGGAGCACCAAGTCCCTGTTGTGTTGGTGGCGAGGTAACAATCATGCTTCCTTCCTCTGTCCTCTCCCCCCAACCTCGCACAACAGAAATGTGATCAAGGTCTCCCTCATCTGATGAGTCTTCCATCAGTTCGTCCTCCACTTCTTCCTGGGCTCCTGCACCTTCCTCACTAGTTTGGCTGCTACCATGCGCCCTGGTAAAATCATCTCCCCCACCCTCACATGCCTGCCGCCTTGGTGCTGCCGACCGTCTGGACCTTGCAGATGGTAGCCCTTTCGCATACAACTCCTCCTCCTCTACTTCCTCCACCTCCTCTTGTGCCACCACCTGACTCCGAATTCTGTTTAACATGTGCTCCAGCATGTAAATCACCGGAATAGTCATGCTGATAATGGCATCGTCAGCACTAAACATCTTTGTCGCCATTTCAAAACTGTGCAGAAGGGTGCATAGGTCCCTGATCTGAGACCACTCCTCCAGCGTGATTTGCCCCACCTCTGAATCTCGTTGGCCCAGGCTATACGTCAGAACGTATTGCACCAGGGCTTGTCGGTGCTGCCACAGTGCTGCCACAGTCGCTGCAACATGTGCAGAGTTGAATTCCACCGGGTAGGCACATCGCATTTTAGCCGGTGAAGTGGCAGGCCCAACGACTTCTGTAGAGATGTAAGTCGCTGAGCTGCGGGATGCGAACGGCGGAAGTGAGCACACAGAGACCGTGCCCTCTGCAGAAGGCCATCTAGTCTGGGATAGTGGGCTAAAAATTGCTGGACAACCAGGTTCAACACGTGAGCCATACAAGGCACGTGTGTGACATTGCCCCGGCGAAGGGCCGCACCCAGGTTTGCAGCATTGTCGCACACGGCCTTCCCTGGTTTCAGGTCCAGTGGAGACAACCATTCATGAAATTGGTTCTCCAGAGCTGACCACAACTCCTCAGCTGTGTGACTCACATTTCCCAGACATTTCAATGTAAAAACCGCCTGATGACGTTGAGCCCTACTGCCAGCATAGTAAGGAGGTGTGCAGGATCCCTTCTGCGCAGTTAGAAGCTTGTGGCATGACCAGACAGGCTTTGGGTGCAGGTGGAAGTCCGAGAGGAGGTTGAGGAGGCAGAAGCAGTGGAGGAACTTTGACATAAAGAGGATTGACGCACAACTCGTGGGGACGGCAAGACTTGGACAGCAGCCCCTTGTCCTGCTGTCACCATAGTTACCCAGTGCCCAGTCAGCGACATGTAACGCCCCTGTCCATGCCTACTCGTCCAAGTGTCTGTGGTGAAATGCACCCTGTCACACACAGAGTTTCTCAAAGAAGCGGTGATGTTGTGTGCGACATGCTGGTGGAGCGCAGGCACACCTTTCTTTGAGAAGTAGTGCCGACTGGGCATCTGGTACTGGGGCACTGCGACGGACATAAGGTCTCGAAAATCCTCTGTGTCCACCAGGCGGAAAGGCAGCATTTCTGTAGCCAAGAGCTTGCAGATGGTGAAATTCAACCTCTTAGCTTTCTCATGGCTAGGAGGAAATGGTCTTTTACTTGTCCACATCTGAGGGACCGAGGGCTGGCTATTGTGCTTAGACGGGGTTGATAAGGGTGTCCCCGGCAAACTGCCGGTCTGTGAGGAAGATGCAGGCGGACATGTTAGGTTGCCTTGATCCAAAGGTGGTGCTATCGATGTCGGACAGCGCTCAAGACCAGCTGGTGTTACCACCTCCAAAGAAAATGATGATCTGCCAATCACGCTGGCTGTTGCGGGTAAAGAGGTGGCAGGTCTGCGCCCCAAAACAGGTGTGACTGCTGTCCCCCCAGTCACAGAGGATGAAGAGGCCGCGGATGCACAAGATATGGCAGACGGTGGTTGGCCCGGCTCGGCACTTGCCGAGTATTTCCGGAGTTGCTCGGTGGGAGCTCAGGTCTCCTCCCTGCATGTTTGGCACACAGAGCCAATGAACATGCAAGGATTTTCTGCCACTCACTGTAATGCAGTAGCCATGTCGGTTTTGGCATTACAGTGATCGGCTGGCCACACAGCGTCATCAGGTCTATATCAGACCTGGCGCCGCCATGCTTGTCACAGTCACTCCGGAATTAGACAGTGTAGGGAGAGCTACTGCTGAGCTAGGGAGTGATTTGCTTGTTTCTAGTTAGTGTAGGTGTACCAAACTATATTAGAGACACATATCCATCTCAAGAAACAGTCCTTCTGAGGACTAATCCATCTGCAGAGATATCAGGCAGGCAGGGTATATAGCAGACTGCAGTGCACAAAGCACAAGAGACTCCATTCCAGTTTTGTCTGTTGCTGCTGTTAGATATTTCTAGACATAGGCCCAGGTCTCAGGGGCCAGGAATATTTTTTTTTTGGATCTTAATCCTCATTATTTGCTTAAAAAGAAATCCAGAGAACACCGTTGTTCTGCGCAATTTGTTTGTTGGCACTGCAGAATACAGCCAAGTCCTTTCCATTTTACAGTGCTAAAAATCCAGCTATTTAAAACTGTGGTTTATCCTTCACACAGATCACATATAATTGCGCTAAAAATACTGCCATTTCTGGCATCCATTAAAAAATTGTTTCAGTGTGTCAGTGAAGCAATTGACACCAGTTTGCTGTTCAAAATAGTTACCTACAGGCCAGGTATTTAAAACTGTGGTTTTTCCATCACACGGATCACATATACGTTTTCAGAAAATACAGCCATTTCTGACGTCCATTAAAAATTTGTTTCAGTGTGTCAGTGAAGCAACTGACACCAGTTTGCTGTTCAAAATAGTTAACTACAGGCCAAGTATTTAAAATTGTGTTTTCTCCGTTACACGGATTACATATACGTTTTCAGAAAATACTGCCATTTCTGGCATCCGTTAAATTTTTTTTCAATGAGTCAGTGAAGCAATTGACACCAGTTTGCTGTTCAAAATAGTTAACTACAGGCCAGATATTCAAAACTGTGGTTTGTCTGTCACACGGATCACATATACATTGTCAGAAAATACTGTAATTTCTGGCCTCCATTAAAAAAAATTTCAGTGTGTCCTTGAAGCAATTGACACTGATTTGCTGTTCAAAATAGTTACCTACAGGCCAGGTATTCAAAACTGTGTTTTCTCCGTCACACAGATCACATATACGTTTTCAGAAAATACTGCCATTTCTGGCCTCCATTAAATTTTTTTTTAATGTGTCAGTGATGCAATTGACACAAGTTTGCTGTTCAAAATAGTTAACTACAGGCCAGGTATTTTGAAACTGTGTTTTCTCCGTCACACGGATCACATATACGTTTTCAGAAAATACAGCCATTTCTGGCCTCCATTAAATATTTTTTGAGTGTGTCAGCACAGTTTTTGACACCGGTTTGCTGTTCAAAATAGTTACCTGTAGGCCAGCTTGTTTAAAACTGTGGTTCCTCCGTCACACGGATTACATATAACTTCGCTCCAAATTTAGCAATTTGTAGTGAGCGTGGAAGATATTGTCCTCCATTTAAAATGGGCAAGGCACGTGGGACGTTGAACTGGACGTGATGGTGATGATGATGGTGCATGCAGAGGCCTAGGCTGAGACCGTGGGCAAGCTGAAATTGTGCTACAACAAACACCCACATCTTCTCGCCCGACCTGTCCCAATTTCTAGGGGACCGCAGCAAACCACTATTGAATCAAGAGCAGTGTCACAAGGTTGTTGGTTGGATAGCGGATAATGCTTCCAGTCACTTTGCCACCACCACCACCCTGTCAAGTCTCAGGAGCCGTGAGTCTGGACTGCATATTCCTCACCCTGATTCTACTTCCTCCCACCATGCTGAGTGCCCAGAGACAACTGATCCCACACCTGGACACTCCGATGAGCTGTTCACTTTTCCATTTATAGATTCAGGAATCTCGCCCGGTCCACTTGAAGAGGGGCAAGAGGAGATCGCATGTAGCGATGTCCAAATATTTGAGCAGCGACGGTCACACGAAGGCGATGGTGGGAAAGTGGCACAAGAGGTGGACAATGATGAGACACAATTGCCAGAAAGTCAGGAGGAGGACCAGGGTACGGAAGTGGAAGACAAGGTGATGGATGATATAATCACTGGCAGGATCACATGCAGAGAAAGGACAGCAGCCCACAGGGGCAGGGAGGCAGAGCACCCCAACAGGCAGGAAGGAGTGTGGTGGCAACATACAGAAGGAAGGCAACTGTTCCCCTTAACACCAACAAAAAAGAAGTTGCCAGTATGACTGCTAGGGCTTCCCGAGTCTGGTTGTTTTTTAAAGACTCTGCCAATAACCCCAAAAAGGCCATTTGCACCACCTGCCAGGCCAGCATCAGCAGGGGTGGCGAAATGACCAGCCTGACCACCACCAGCATGATCAGGCACATGGCAGCAAAGCACCCGACTTTGTGGGCCAAACCCCAGAGTCCAGGAACAGTGTTTGCGGGTGGCACCACTGCTTCTGCCGCTGTTGTGCATGCAAGCCAATCCCCTGTCCATGGTGCATGCAAAGATGCCTCCTGCACTGCATCTGTCATTGTACACTCTCAAATACAGCATCAGGAAGCACATCCACGTCCTTGTTCAAGCGCAGCTTTCAGTTGTCCATACCCCAGTATTTGGAACGCAAGCGCAATTACGCAGCCAAAGCCCCACAGGCCACAGTACTAAATTCCCAAATTTCACGACTGCTTGCTCTCGAAATGTTGCCTTTTAGGCTCGTGGAGACGGAAGCATTCTGAAACCTGATGGCAGCAGCCATCCCTCGGGACTCGGTCCCCAGCCGCCACTATTTCTCCTGGTGTACCGTCCTCGCATTACACAAGCACGTGTCCCAAAACATTAGCCATGTCTCAACAATGCAGTTACCGAGAAAGTCCACCTAACCACGGACACGTGGACAAGTGCTTGTGGGCAGGGATGGTACATCTCGCAGATGACACACAGGTTTAACATAGTGGAAGCTGGGACCGAGTTGGACCTTGGGACGGAACACGTCCTCCCGACACCAAGGATTGCTGGCCCTAGGTCAATCAAGGCTGCCCCCACAGTCTACAGCTCCTGCACCTCATCCTCCGCTGTCTCCTCCTCCTCTTCAGGCTCCATCTCTGAAATGACCACATCAGTCGCAAGCTGGAAGCACTGCAGCATTGCCGCGGCCAAGCGGCAACAGGCTGTGCTGAAGCTAATATACTTAGATGACAAACCGCAAAATGTTGATGAGTTCTGGACAGCTCTGAAAGAGCAGGCAGATCTGTGGCTCACACCGCTGAACCTACAGCCAGGCATGGTAGTGTGTGACAATGTCTGCAACCTGGTGGCGGCTCTCAGGTGAGCCAAGCTCACACACGTATCATGCCTGGCCTATGTGCTTAACCTCATGGTTCAGCGGTTTCTCAAATCCTACCCGGAGCTGCCAGATCTGCTTGTTAAAGTACACCGCCTTTGTGCCCTTTTTAGAAAGTCATCTACAGCTTTCGCTGCCATTGCCGTGTTTCAGCAGCGTTTGCAGCATCCGGCTCACAGACTGGTGTGTGATGTACACTGCAGATGTTGTGAAGGATTTGTGAGCAGAAGAGGGCAGTTGTTGAGTACCAGCATCAAAAAGGCTGTCGGTATTCAGTTCAGACTCCACACATAAGACCTCTGGAGTGGATATGGATGTCAGACATATGTACTATCCTCCAAAACTTTGAGGACTCCTCCAAGATGGTGAGCAGCGATGATGCCATAATTAGCATCACCATCCCGCTTCTCTGTCTTCTGAATTGCTCTCTGCTCACAATCAAAGAGGATGCAATGCAGGCGGAGCACAATGAGATGGAGCATGGAACCATACAGGGTGATTACACACAGCCCAGCCTCATCTCATCCCAATGTGGACTGGGTGAAAATGAGGAAGAGGAGGAGGAGGAGGAAGTACAAGAGCTAGTTTCATGCACTATATACGGTACTACCTGCAAAACTGTCATACCGTCTGTTGGCATGGATGGCCAGAGGACAGAGAGGAGGAGGAGGAGAGCATGGTAAGTCATCTTCTTGGTAAGGACAAGGAAGTCTTGCCTGTTAGCAGTCTGGCACGCATGGCTGAGTTTGTTACTAGTGTTGAGCCACCCCCGTAGTGTTCGAGTTCGGTTCGTCGAACACCCGTGTGTTCGCCGAACTGTTCGTCGAACTGTTCGTCGAACACCTTCGAACACCGTTAAAACCAATGGCAGGCAAACAAAAACACATAGAAACACATAGAAAACACCTTCAAAGGTGTCCAAAAGCTGACAAACTGCTCAGAAGACACAACTAACACATGGAAAAGTGACAAGTACATATAGTCATGCGAAAATAAAAGAGGTGGAGGAGTAAAAGGAGGGGGAGACAAAAATATAGGCATGTCATGCCCTTCTAAAATCCAAAAAGTGAGAAGCCGACACGTTCAGTCCGCTCCTGCCCGTGCCACCTCCGTGTCGCCGGGTTTGGGCCAGAGCCGCGGTGAACCCTGACGGCCAGCCCCCCTCTCCCAATACTGGTGCCTGTCCGCTGGTGGGTCGAGCGAGCCCCCCTGTGGTGGAGGCAGCTCTAAGCTTTTTAATTTAAATTGTCTCTCTAATTTGAATGAATACACTTTAAATCCATTTACAAGGATCTATTGGAGGGCAAGTCTCATGCCAGCAGCCGCGTAATTCCAGCTCCAGTAGCGTCCACTAAAGCTGCTGCAGTTAAAAAGCTTTTATAAGGATCAAGCTCGGCTGTCCACCGCAAGGCATCCTACTGCCAGTCCCAGCCCCTATGCTTTGGGGTGCCTCCTGATGCTCTTCACTGAGTATCCCGTGGTCCCGAAGCATTTCCTTTGAAAAAATTAAGTGTCCAAACTACAGGTGGTGTAGCTTGCTTAACAGCCGGGATAATCCACTGACTAGCAGACACTGCTACTAGGCACAAAGTATTTCCTGGGCTAGATGCAGTTAAAAATTTGTAATTAGATACTCTCGTTGGATGCTGAGAAAGCATTCCATAGAGTCTCCTGGCACGCCATATATGATTCTCTTAAAAAGCTTGGGGTAGAGGTTTAGGGGACCCTTTTATAGCCAAAATCACTGCCCTGTATCACAATACGTCACCTAGGCTGAAGATAAATGGAACTGTAGCACCCTGAGGGCTCGGTTGCTACAGAGGTATTGCACCTCACCCAGAGGTGTGATATCTCACTTTCAGGTAAGGATGGAGTGTGGATCAGGACCCGACACCTGCATGCATTACACCACATTGCCGTGGGGCAGGGCGACCAATATGCCTCTGAGATGGGCACGACAGTCCCTGTCCCTGGCTGGAGTGGGGGGAGGGAGTACTGAGGAAGGGGAACCCTGTAGTGCAGGAGCAGGGAGGAAGCAGTTCCTGGGTGCATTGAGAAGGGAGTATAAAAGGTGGGCACCATCTTAGTTCAGTGCAGAGAAGTCTGATCAGAAGTGGCAGGGAGCAGGGGCTCTGCATGAGCTCTGCTCCGGAGGCGGGCCTAGTAACAGAGGCCCAGGCCTGGAAGAGGGAGAAGGAAGGAAGAGGAGCGGAGAAGGCTCCAGGAACGAGGAATGAAGGGATCCCAGGGGTGCGGACGGGCGAGTCGCCACCGCACGCCCGAATCCACCTGCGTGGAGGGGTCAGGCCAAAGTAGGAGACCGGTCCCCGAAACTAGTGGAGGCAGGAAACGACCCTCAGCTAGAAACCGGAGGCTCTGACATTTTATGTGGCGCTGTCCCTCGCTACACCCGCTAGGAAGGCACCACATAGGGTCAGGGAAACTGGCGCCATGTTTACCAAGAGGAGGCCCGAGGCAGCCGGACAGAAGGGTTGGTAAGAAAGGCCAGACAAAGGACACACAAAGGGGGTCCTGTGAAGCGCTCCAAAGTTATCTGGGAGTTGTCTGAGCCCCTCACCTGGTGAGCACAGTACGACGTGGGCAGCCGTTACCTGCAGACGTGGTCTGGATAATAAGAACTGTGAGTAAAGGCCCTGGACTGCATCACTGACTCCGTGTCGTTACTGCTGCTGCCCTACACCATCACCCCCATCCTCCGCATACACTGCCCTGAGGCTATACTCCTCCCGTGGGGAGTTATGCTACGCTCTGCTGCACCCACAACACCAGCCTCAGCGGTCTGCCCTGGAGCGGCGGTTCACTCTGACCGCAATCCACGGGTGGCGTAGTCGGACATTTAAACATCAAAACCACATAAATAGTTCCGCCACTGGTTTGACCACCCTGAGCCACGGAACCGGGTCGCCGCCACGAAGACTACAACCACCAGCATCCACCAAAAAGGGTCCGGCTCCGGGTGTCCCAAGGCCCAGGGGGTGCATCAGAACATTTTCATCACCTTTCACAATCACCAATGGGACAAGGCAGGGATGTCCTCTGTCCCCTCTTTTATACATTCTAGTGACGGAGCACCTGCTCTCATCAATTCGCCATAACCCCAATATTAGGTGGATTGAGGTGGGAGGCACCGAGTACAAGTGCTCTCTATTTGCTGATGATGTCCTAGTATATATCACTCAATCACATATATCCATCCATGCTGTTATGGCTGAAATAGATCACTTTGTTACATGGTCAAATTTTAAAATCAATGCAGCGAAGTCTGAGGCCCTCGATGTCTCCCTCCCCAAATCCATATAGGATTCCATCCAGTCCAACTTTCCCTTTGCCTGGCCCTCACAGGGTATCAAATACTTAGGAATTCCTATTCATAGAGACCTCTCCCATCTATGTTATCTTAATTTTGGGCCCTTTATTGAACAACTCCATACAAACCACGGTTGGCAAGTTAGAACTGTAAGATTCACTACGTGAACCACTGGTGTTTTGTGGAAAAGCACATGTACACTGTGTTCCAAATTATTATGCAAAAAGTGTTTAGGAGTGATAAGGGAAGAATTTGTTTGTTTGTCAGTTAAACTCATTGATGGTGATGTGTGTCAGGGCTCTTTATTTCACTGTAAGCAATTGCAGACACCTGTGCTAATTAGTTTGGCAGGTGTGTCCAATGAAAGGCAAGACTACTTAAGAAGGCTGTCTCACATTATTAAGCAGCCTACATTTTCTGCCAAAATGGGAAAGAAAAAGGATGTGTCGGCTGCTGAGAAGCAACAAATTGTGGAGTGTTTAGGTCAAGGCATGACTACAATCAACATTGTGCGATGATCAGGATGAAGTGTCTTGGCAATCAAGAAGTATGTAGCTGATTCACAGTACACACGTGTGCGTGCTGATAAAGGCAAATTGAGGACTCTTTCCTACAGGCAATTACGTCAGGTTAAAAGAGCAGCGGCAAAAAAGCCTTGTCATAGCAGCGGACAAGTTTTTGAAGCTGCTGGTGCCTCCAACGTCCCCCGAACAACAAGATGCAGGGTCCTTCAGAGGTTTGCAGCTGTGCATACGCCATCCTGTCGACCTCCTCTATCCACTTCACACAAGCAGAAACGGCTCCAGTGGGCTAAACATTACATGAAGACTGATTTCAAAACTGTTTTGTTCACGGATGAGTGCCGTGCAGCGCTCGATGGTCCAGATGGATGGAGTGGAGGATGGCTGGTTGATGGACACCCCACGCAAACATGGCTACAGCGCCAACAAGGAGGAGGTGAAGTAATGTTTTGGGCTGGAATCATGGGGAGAGAGATTGTCGGCCCCTTTAGGATCCCTGAAGGCGCTAAAGATGAACTCCATAATGTATGTGGATTTTCTCAAACAGCACTTCCTGCCATGGTTCAAGAAGAAGAACCGTGTATTTCACAGCAAGATCATTTTTTTGCATGATAATGCACCATCTCATGCTGCACATAAAACATCTGCATCTCTGGCTGATATGGGCATAAAAGGGGACAAATTTATGGTGTGACCCCCATGCTCCCCTGACCTCTACCCCATTCAGAACCTCTGGAGCATCATCAAAAGGAGTGTCTATGATGGCGGGAGGCAGTTCACATCTAAGCAACACCTCTGGGAGGGTATTCTGTCCTCATGCAAAACAATTGAAGCAGAAACCATCCAAAACCTGACAAATTCAATGGACGAGAGAGTTCAGAAGCTCCTTTCGAACAAGGGGTCCTATGTGAAAATGTAACATCACCTAGAATAAAGTTTTGAGTTGAAAACTGTTTGATTTCAGTTTCTAATAACCTGCTAATGCTTATAATTTCAAAAATGACCATTTTTTTGGTCTTTATTAAAATGAAAAGGTTGATCGAAAAGTTTGGGGGATCTAAGAGTGTGGCAACCCAGTAGTCATGATTACTTCGAATTCTGACAATATGAGGGTCATGTTGCAGGTAGTGCAGCAAGAAGGCACTTATGTGTCTTGCGCATCTCGGAGCCCCAAAATTATTTTCCGGGCTAGATGCAGCTAAAAATTATTATTAACTTTAAATCTGGTGGAGCTTAGTATAGATGGCCTAATAGGATCAGTGCTGCACACTGCTACAAAGCCCAAATTATTTTCCAGCCAAGATACAGATAAACATGATTAGTAATTTTAAATCTGGTGGAGCTTATTATAGATGGCCTAATAGAATCAGTGCTGCACACTGCTACAAAGCCCAAATTATTTTCCAGTCAAGATACAGATAAACATGATTAGTAATTTGAAAGCTTAAAACGGTTGGTAGGGTGATTTTAACCAATCATCAAGCTTTTACTCTCCCCAGGATGACACAGGGGTAGAAAAGTCGTTTCGGATCCATGATTTGTTCATCTTTATGAACGTGAGTCTGTCTACATTATCAGTGGAGAGCCGCGTGCGCTTATCTGTCAGCACACCACCAGCAGCGCTGATCACACGTTCAGACAGAACGCTGGCTGCGGGGCATGACAAGATCTCCAAGGCGTAAGTGGCTAGCTCTGGCCATTTATTTAGATTGGAAGCCCAAAAAGAGCAAGGGTCCAGTGACACATTCATGGCTTCAATGTTTACTTGGAGATACTCCTGTACCATCGTCTCTAGGCGTTGACTATGTGTCAGACTTCTTGTCTCCTGTGGCCTTGCAAAGGATGGGCTAAAAAAGTGGTGAAATGATTCCGCAAAATTGATGTTACCAGCAGATTCTGTGGTTCTGTTACGGTTTGAGTGCTGAACACTTGACGGTCCCACGGTTGGCAAGTTGGAACTGTGAGATTCACTACGTGCACCACTGGTGTTTTGTGGAAAAGCACATGTAAGATTCTGCAACAGTCTCTGCTGATACTCCTGCATGCGTGCATCCCTTTCTATGGCAGGAATAATTTCGGCAAATTTACTTTTGTACCGGGGATCTAACAGTGTGGCAACCCAGTAGTCAGGATTATTTCTAATTCTCACAATTCGAGGGTCATGTTGCAGGTAGTGCAGCAAGAAGGCACTCATGTGTGTTGCGCATCCAGGAGCACCAAGTCCCTGTTGTGTTGGTGGCGAGGTAACAATCATGCTTCCTTCCTCTGTCCTCTCCCCCCAACCTCGCACAACAGAAATGTGATCAAGGTCTCCCTCATCTGATGAGTCTTCCATCAGTTCGTCCTCCACTTCTTCCTGGGCTCCTGCACCTTCCTCACTAGTTTGGCTGCTACCATGCGCCCTGGTAAAACCATCTCCCCCACCCTCACATGCCTGCCGCCTTGGTGCTGCCGACCGTCTGGACCTTGCAGATGTTAGCCCTTCCGCATACAACTCCTCCTCTACTTCCTCCACCTCATCTTGTGCCACCACCTGACTCCGAATTCTGTTTAACATGTGCTACAGCATGTAAATCACCGGAATAGTCATGCTGATAATGGCATCGTCAGCACTAAACATCTTCGTCGCCATTTCAAAACTGTGCAGAAGGGTGCATAGGTCCCTGATCTGAGACCACTCCTCCAGCGTGATTTGCCCCACCTCTGGATCTCGTTGGCCCAGGCTATACGTCAGAACGTATTGCACCAGGGCTTGTCGGTGCTGCCACAGTCGCTGCAACATGTGCAGAGTTGAATTCCACCGGGTAGGCACATCGCATTTTAGCCGGTGAAGTGGCAGGCCCAACGACTTCTGTAGAGATGTAAGTCGCTGAGCGAACAGCGGAAGTGAGCACACAGCGACCGTGCCCTCTGCAGAAGGCCATCTAGTCTGGGATAGTGGGCTAAAAATTGCTGGACAACCAGGTTCAACACGTGAGCCATACAAGGCACATGTGTGACATTGCCCCGGCGAAGGGCCACACCCAGGTTTGCAGCATTGTCGCACACGGCCTTCCCTGGTTTCAGGTCCAGTGGAGACAACCATTCATGAAATTGGTTCTCCAGAGCTGACCACAACTCCTCAGCTGTGTGACTCACATTTCCCAGACATTTCAAAGTAAAAACCGCCTGATGACGTTGAGCCCTACTGCCAGCATAGTAAGGAGGTGTGCAGGATCCCTTCTGCACAGTTAGAAAGCTTGTGGCATGACCAGACAGGCTTTGGGTGCAGGTGGAAGACCGAGAGGAGGTTGAGGAGGCAGAAGCAGTGGAGGAACTTTGACATAAAGAGGATTGACGCACAACTCGTGGGGACGGCAAGACTTGGACAGCAGCCCCTTGTCCTGCTGTCACCTTAGTTACCCAGTGCCCAGTCAGCGACATGTAACGCCCCTGTCCATGCCTACTCGTCCAAGTGTCTGTGGTGAAATGCACCCTGTCACACACAGAGTTTCTCAAAGAAGCGGTGATGTTGTGTGCGACATGCTGGTGGAGCGCAGGCACATCTTTCTTTGAGAAGTAGTGCCGACTGGGCATCTGGTACTGGGGCACTGCGACGGACATAAGGTCTCGAAAATCCTCTGGGTCCACCAGGCAGAAAGGCAGCATTTCTGTAGCCAAGAGCTTGCAGATGGTGAAATTCAACCTCTTAGCTTTCTCATGGCTAGGAGGAAATGGTCTTTTACTTGTCCACATCTGAGGGACCGAGGGCTGGCTATTGTGCTTAGACGGGGTTGATAAGGGTGTCCCCGGCAAACTGCCGGTCTGTGAGGAAGATGCAGACGGACATGTTAGGTTGCCTTGATCCAAAGGTGGTGCTATCGATGTCGGACAGCGCTCAACACCAGCTGGTGTTACCACCTCCAAAGAAAATGATGACCTGCCAATCACGCTGGCTGTTGCGGGTAAAGAGGTGGCAGGTCTGCGCCCCAAAACAGGTGTGACTGCTGTCCCCCCAGTCACAGAGGATGAAGAGGCCGCGGATGCACAAGATATGGCAGACGGGGGTTGGCCCGGCCGGCTAGGCCGCATTGTAGCACACTGAGCTTCCCACTGCAACTTATGCTTCATGTCCATGTGCCGGTTCATGCATGAAGTACTCAAACTATGTATTTTTTGGCCTCTACTTAGCTTTTGCTGACAAATGTTACAGATAACACGAGTTGGGTCATCTTTATCGATCTGAAAAAATGCCCAGGCTATGCAAGGCTTAGCACCCATGCGACCTGAAGAGCCACCACAACTTGTGGTGAGAGGCAGAGTTGTGTTTGAGGATGCAGTTGTTGACGTGCTTCCAGTACTACGTCTCTGTCCAGGAAGGCGCAACCTGACCTCGTCGTCACTAGCATCTTCCTCCACCTCCTCTGCTGACCTCATCTCTTGGCTGACTTTGGGTTGACAGTAAGTGGGATCTCCAACCTCATCATCATCACCCTGTGCGTTATCACACCCGTCGTCCTCAGAGCCAACCTGTTCCTGCCCTGACAAAAAACTAAAGTTGTCGCTCCAATCAGGTATTTGAGTCTCATCATCGTCTTCCTCATTGTCTCCACCAACAGGAGTTACAGTTTGGGAATGAGGGTCTACATTATGGTCAGAACCTTCTGCGTCTGGTCCTGGATCCGACTCATAAAGATTCTGGGCATCAGTGCAGATCATTTCCTCATCTGGATTCACAGAAGCGCTGGAGTCGACCTCTGATTCCCAGGCTATAGTATGAGTAAACAGCTCTGCAGACTCAACCATCTGTTCTACCTCATACTCAGACGGGCAGCTGGAGATTTGGGAGCTGTGAGGAAGCAAGTGCGATTTGGGTGACACCTTTGAGGACTGGAGTATTTGTGATGTTGAAGTTGATGTGGAGGAGAGCCCACTTAAAGGAGCACTTGATATCCGTTGAAGCACCTGCTGTTTTTGTGCCTCATCTGGAATTTGTAGCGATTGGCGTGGCCGTAAGAAAGGGATCTTATCACATTGTCCGCTAAAAGAAGTAGACATTTTAGTTTGGCTGGAAGATGGTCTTTCTTCTGCAGATGTTACTGTTGCTTTAACACCTACCCCACGGACACAACCTTTTATCCCCTTCCCAACACGCATATTCCCCTTTCCACCAGCAGCAGGCCTTTTTCCACTCATTTTGGTGGTTAACTAATTCACAACTCTGGAGTTGTTTGCACAAAAAAACAATGGATGGGAACCGAGCAGAGCTGAGTGGCCAAACTGTGGTATTAGGCCAAAACTATTCGCTGGGTTAGATGGAGAAAAAAATTCTATTCGATTTGCAACCTGATGGAGGTCAGTATATATGGACTAATAGAACAAGTCCCACACACAGCTAGAAGCCCAAATATTTTTTCAGAGGTAGATGCAGAAAAAAATATATTCAGTTTGCAACCTGATGGAGGTCAGTATTGATGGACTAATAGAGAAAGTCCCACACACTGCTAGAAGGCCAAATATTTTTTCAGAGCTAGATGCAGACAAAAAATTATTTTGAATTTGCAACCTGATGGAGGTCAGTATAGGTGGACTAATAGAACAAGTCCCACACACTGCTAGAAGGCCAAATATTTTTTCAGAGCTAGATGCAGATAAAAATTATTTTTAATTTGCAACCTAATGGAGGTCAGTATAGATGGACTAATAGAGAAAGTCCCACACACTGCTAGAAGGCCAAATATTTTTTCAGAGCTAGATGCAGATAAAAATTATTTTTAATTTGCAACCTGATGGAGGTCAGTATAGATGGACTAATAGAGAAAGTCCCACACACTGCTAGAAGGCCAAATATTTTTTCAGAGCTAGATGCAGAAAAAAATTATATTCAGTTTGCAACCTGATGGAGGTCAGTATAGATGGACTAATAGAACAAGTCCCACACACAGCTAGAAGCCCAAATATTTTTCCAGAGGTAGATGCAGATAAAAATTATTTTTAATTTGCAACCTGATGTAGGTCAGTATAGATGGACTAATAGAGAAAGTCCCACACACTGCTAGAAGGCCAAATATTTTTTCAGAGCTAGATGCAGATAAAAATTATTTTTAATTTGCAACCTGATGGAGGTCAGTATAGATGGGCTAATAGAGAAAGTCCCACACACTACTAGAAGGCCAAATATTTTTTCAGAGCTAGATGCAGAAAAAAATTATATTCAGTTTGCAACCTGATGGAGGTCAGTATAGATGGACTAATAGAACAAGTCCCACACACAGCTAGAAGCCCAAATATTTTTTCAGAGGTAGATGCAGATAAAAATTATTTTTAATTTGCAACCTGATGGAGGTCAGTATAGATGGACTAATAGAGAAAGTCCCACACACTGCTAGAAGGCCAAATATTTTTTCAGAGATAGATGTAGAAAAAAATTATATTCAATTTGCAACCTGATGGAGGTCATTATAGATGGACTAATAGAATGATGCTATGCCCAAAAGATTTTACTTCACTAGGTGCAGTAAAAAAATTGGTATTCTATACACAGGTGGTATATCTTGCAACACAGATAGGCTACTCCACTGGCTAACACACTCTGCAATAGGCCAAAAAGGATTAGCTTTGCTAGATTCAGCCAAATGCTGTGAAAAAAACTTGCACAGCACTGGCACGGACCTGCCTGGCAAAAACTGATAGGAACTGATGTAACCTAGTCCTGAAAAGGACTGCAATTACAATTAGTCTTTACTCCCACAATCTATCTATTTAAGAGCACAGACCTGCCTGATAAAAGTCGTAGGAAATGCTGTAACCTAGTCCTTAAAAGGACTGCAATCACAACTATTCCCTACTCCCAAGCTATCTGTAGATTTGTGCGAAAATTGGCTTGAAATTAACAAGGTATAGCGCACACAGCAACAGCGGTGCCGTCTAACACGCAGCTGCAGCAGTGAGAAAATGGTGGCGACGGGGAAAATGGCTTGGTCTTATAGGGCAAGGACATGTGACATACACTGCCAATGACACATGCCCTTGCTTGTGTGAAAAACAGCAGTTCGCTCCGTGTGTGCGCTGCTGATAGGCTGACAGACTGCACCTCCCCACTGCAAATGCGGGAAAGAGAAAAAAAAATGGAGATCTTCATTATTCCTGCAGAGATCCATCCCCTGCCCCTCCCCCAACTCCGCTGTACACTCAAACTGCGTATTAACATTAATTTTCATCATTACTGAGAAAAAATCCAGTTATGATTTTGGTGCACGAACAGTTATCGAACATAACCTCGAACAGCCGAATTTTTCTCAAATCGTTCGTGTTCGCCGAACGGCTCGAACACCGCCCAAAACAGCTCGAATTTGAGATTGGCGAACAGTTCGAGTAGAACAACGCTCATCTCTATTTGTTACTGTGCTTTTCCCATGAACCTCGCATTCTCAAAATTTTGGGTGACAGTCATTACTGGTTGGTTACACTTCTAGACTCATGCTACAAGGAGAACTTTTTATCTCTTATTCCTGAGGCGAACAGGTCTACAAAAATGGGGCAGTACCAGAATGCTCATGTTGCGGAACTATTAAAAAAATTACCATCTGAAAACACTGGTGGCAGAGGTCACAGTTCATTGGACAACCAAGCAGTACAGGCGAGAGAGACACAATTTCAATCCAGCAGAGGCAGGGGAACAATGTCAAAGTGTTGAGAGAATTTTCTCAGCCCCCTCCCATGAACAGGCCCTGAGGTGCGGGGTACTCTCACAAGGAATGCAAAGTTTGGGAAGATCCTGAGGGAGTACCTTGCCGACCATACCAACGTCCTCCGTGACTCCTCTGTGCCTTATAATTATTGGGCATCCACGCTGGATATGTGGAATGAACTGGCTCTCTATGCCCTGGAGGTCCTGGCCTGCCCTGCCGCCAGCGTTTTATCAGAGCAGGTTTTTAGTGCCGCTGGTGGAATTACCACTGAAAATGCTGACAGGCTGACTCATAAAAATCAACAAGGGTTGGATTGGGCCAGACTTCTCAACACCACTGAATGATAGCAGCGTAACATAAACTCAAATCCAGTGTCTTTTTTGCGAGGTGTATTCCCATGCACCTCTTCACACCCACACATGGGTATACGCTTCCTGATTTTGGCTATTTGCTCTTGTCCTCCTCCTTCTCCTCATCCTCCATCACCATATCACCAGGGTGACCGTGGTCTGTGATGCAACACCCCATAATTTTTTTAAAGGGTGTTTATGATGCCCGTAAAAAATTTTTTTATACATTATGTTCATGTATATTCCCCAGGGGTAAATGTTGTCAGCCCATACACTAAGTGCATGGGCACTACAAGTATAGGAGACCCGCTGCTTTCTAATGGGAACATTTTTTATGAGGCCCTCCTCCACGTCTCTTCCAAGGGGCATTGGAGTACTTCCCATTTTTTGGCAGCCCTTGCATTCACTGCATAGGCAAACACAATGTGAGACCCACTTCCTAATAATGGGAACATTTTTTCAGGAGGCCCTCTGACCTCCACGTCTCTTGCAAGGGGCATTGGGGTACCTCCAAATTTCAAGGCAACCGTTGCATTCACTCCATAGGCAAACACAATGGGAGACCTACTTCCTAATAATGGGAACATTGTTTTTAGGAGGCCCTCCTCTAAGTCTCTTCAAAGGGGCATTGGGGTGCGTCCAAATTTTCAAAGTGGTATTGGGGTGCGTCAAAATTTTTGGGCAGCCCTGCCACTCACTGCATACGCAATAACAGTATAGGAGACTCACTCTTTAGTAATAGAAACAATAAAACATAGCTGGCTGAGGGCTCTCTAAGAATAGTAAAGGCCACCTGATGGCCCTTGAAAATTAGGCTGTGACTTTCAGAGTCCCTCCTTCATAAATGAAACATGATGTGTCTGATGATATCTCACACACCACATGGCCAGAGAAGGTTGTAAAATGTTAAAATGACATTTCCTGGTGAATGCATTTGTCACGGCTGAAAGCAATGCAAAAGTGCAAAAGCTCACCAAAAACGCTAAGTGTGAACATAGCCCAAGGTGTGGAGCAGTATTTTTGTTTTTGGTTATTTATTTTGCTTTATATACAAGTCATTACCCTGGACAGGATGTTCCTTAACATATTTCCCAGGAAAATCCATTTTGGTTCCGTTTTTGTATGTTTGATTGTGAGTCTGTAAAAGTTGCGTAATACCTCTGACAATGTTGTTGACAGAAGTGACCTGGGAGTCAGAAATGCTTCCAGGGGTCTTCCCAATGCTGTTCCCATGTCATTTGAGCACTGTTCCCATTGATTCGGGCAATTTTTTATGCCCTCTGCAGACAGCCAGGCGGAGCCGCCTGAAAAATGCTCGAGTTTCCCATAGACTTACATTGGGCTCGTTGCGCGGGTTGAGCACACAAGTATTTCAATGTGCTCGACCCGAGCATCGAGCACCTGAGCATTTTAGTGCTCGTCCATCACTAGTCTACACTTAATTTAATGTGTTTTGGCAGCTTTTGGTCCCGCTTCTAGGTGTTGTCTATGAATTTTTTTGGTCCCCCATTGACGAACATTTGGCGAATATCAATTTTTCTGCAAACTTTTCCGAACCGAACATTGAAATGTTCTCTCGTGCCTAGTCTCCATCACATGGGTTGGCTGTAGTGGAAGAGGTGTTGCTCCTAATTTTACAATTTCTACTGTACTGTAATTGATCCCACTTTGCTGGTGTCTGGCAATAATTTTTGGAAATGTAGAAAATCCTGATTGGTTCTCCATCTACTGGGTTGGCTGTAGCGGAAGAGGTGTCGGTCCTAATTTTACAATTTCTACTGTAGTGAAATTGTTGCCAATTTGGTGGTGTTAGGCCATAATTTAGGGAAATGTGAACACTCCTGATTGGGTCTCCATCTACTGGGTTGGCTGTAGGGGAAGAGGTGTCGTTCCTAATTGTACAATTTCTACTGTAGTGAAATTGATGCCACTTCGGTGGTGTTAGGCCATAATTTAGGGAAATGTGAACACTCCTGATGGGGTCTCCAACTGCTGGGTTGGCTGTAGTAAAGAGGTTTTGGTCTCCTTTACAACAGTTAAACTTTAGTGAAATTAACTTTTTGGTGCAGATATTGTTGTCCACACAGGGGTACACAGACATGATAAACTCAAAATTGGAATATAAAGCAGGCTACATCTCCACTTAAAATTGTATGGGGCAGATATTGTTCTCCATACAGGGAGGAAAAAAAGGTTGGGTCTGAGCAGCTTCCTGACCCTCAACTGTACTGTGTTGTCAGGGCAAGAAGAGGAGGAGGGTGACTTTGAGGGCGAAGAATGGGATAACACATTGGATGATGATGATGTTGTGCATCCAACTTGGTCTGAACCCAGAGTAATGCTGCTGAGTAGCTCATCTGAGGAGGTGGAGGAGGAGGAAGATGAGGAGGTTACATTGCATCCTATGGCACAGACACAGAGTGATGCAAGCACAAGGAGCACTGCATCCTTACCTATACCCATGGCAGTGACCAGCAGCGCTGGCGGGTCTGCAGCTCGCAGGGGCGGCAAAGGGTTGCCTAGCCTGGGCCTTTTTTGAGACCGCAATGGATGAGCCAGTTCACGTTATCTGAAAACTTTGCGATAAAAAACTTAGTAAAGGGAAAAAGTGCAATAATTTGACTACTACATGCATGAACCTTCACATGCGCACAGAACATGCGTTATGCTGGGAATCTCACTGAACTAAAATGCGGACCAGCGGACCTCAACAACCATTAGTTGCCCCATCAACCGTATCCTCTGCTTCTTCCTCCTCCTCTGTTACCATGCCAAGTATTGTCAGGCTGGTCTCCCACCTTAGAACCTCTGGTTCTCTACTTGCTCCAGTCAGGAGTGAGAGACCGTCACCTGCTGTGTTTGTTTCACCGATCACACCACATCTTTCTCAATCCACCATAACATCTCTGCCTGCACCTCACTCACGGTCCAGCAGTTTGTCTGGTTCACCGTACTTCACCCTCTCTCAGCACTGCAGCCAGCCCTCAGTCCCGCAGTTGTGGTCATGTAAAAGATTGTTTCATCCTACACATGACAAAGCTAAGAGGTGGAACTCCACCATCTCTAATCTGTTGGCCACAGAAATGATGGTGTTAGGCCCTAATTTCTTTTAAATGTGAACACTCCTGATTGTGTTTCCATCTGCTGGGTTGGCTGCAGTCGAAGAGGTGTCAGTCCCTATTATAATACTTATATTCAATTTAAATTAATTGTTTGGTGCAGATATTGTTCTCACAGGAGAACACATGATACAATAGAAATTGGTTTTCTTTCTACCGTGGTATATAAAGCAGGATACATCCCAGCTTAAAATTGTTTGGGGCAGAAAAACCTCTCCACACAGGGGTACACAGACGTAATAAACTCAAAATTGGTATATAAAGCAGGCTACATCTCAGATTAAAAAAGTTTGGGGCAGATATTCTTCTCCACACAGGGGTATGCAGACCCGATAAACTCAAAATTGGTATATAAAGCAGGCTACATCACCGCTTAAATTTGTTTGGAACAGATATTCTTCTCCACACAGGGGTACACAGACCTGATAAACTCAAAATTAGTATATAAAGCAGAATACATGTCAGCTTAAAATTGTTTGGGGCAGATATTGTTCTCCACACGGGGTAAAAAAAAAAGGTTGGGTCCGAGGCAGCTTCCTGACCCTCTACTGTACTGTGCTGTCAGGGCAAGAAGAGGAGGAGGGTGACTCTGAGGGCGAGGAATGGGATAACACATTGGATTGACGCGCCCCCTGGGCCATGGGGTGGTCGGCAGCCGGGCCTTTGGTTGCTGGGGGATATCACGGTGGCTGACCCGGTCCGTGACCCAGGGTGGTCAGTAAAAAGAGGGAGATTTATAGGGTATTTGGGACAGTGTTCGTGACGCCACCTGTGGAATGCGGCTAAGGTGGTGCCGCCGCTGCGGAGCAGTCCTCTGGAGCTGGTGTTACAGCAGCAGGGATGGTGTGGCTCTCCACAGGTAGAGCTAGCTCCAGGGCAGCGTGGGGAGAAATGGATGGTGGTGCAGGGGAGATGGGACCCAGCCGGGTCAGAGGAAGAACAGACACACACACCAGGGCTAGTTTCAGTACCTTTACTGCAGATGGTAGTCAGATACTGTACGGGGCACTAGTAGGTGGTGTGCACTTCTGGTCTTGCTCCCCAGTGAGCGTGTGTAAGGCTTCCTTTCTGTATCTTCCTGTCTCTCTACCTGGAGCTTCTGACCTGCCTGGAACAGGGACTAGCTCCCTTGATGTTTCTCTCACCCGTCTTGCTTGGCGGCGAGGGCTCTCCCACTGGTTACCACGATCCCTGGATGCTGGGGCCTTCGTGGTGCCTAGTCCTCTGAGTGAGTGCTATTCACGGGAGGACTGAGGGATATGAAATCCTCCTCAGTATGCCGGATTCCCTACTGCCCGGCTTGCATCAGCGGACGAACCCTCTGTGGTTCCTCTGTCCCTCATGGCTCTTCTCTTCTCCTTGCCTTCTAGCCCACTCTAGGCTCTCACTGGCCAGACTAGCAAGCAGCTTGGGCCAAGCCTGGCTTTCAGCCACACAGACTTCAGCTTGTCTGGTGCTGCAGCATCGTGTTACACTCTCTGCTTCCCACTGACTGACTTCCAGAACTCACCCCCCCAGTATATATATACCTGACGGGGCTCCAACTAGTGGACTTGGGTGGAGGTGTCTGCATGTATTGAGGCCACTCACTAGGGAGAATCCCATCTGTGCAACACCAAAGAGATCTGTGACAGCCTGCAGCTGCAGGGCGTCACAGGATGATGATGAGGTTGCACATCCAACTTGGTGTGAACCCAGTGGCACGCAGCTGAGTAGCTCATCTAAGGAGGTGGAGGAGGAGGAAGACCAGGAGGTTACATTGCATCCTATGGCAAAGACACTGAGTGATGCAAGCACGAGGAGCACTGCATCCTTACCCACAACCATGGCAGTGAACAGCAGCTGTCGCGGGTCTGCAGCTCACAGGGGCGGCAATGGTTGCGTAGCCTGGGCCTTTTTTGAGACTGCAAAGGATGAGCCAGCTCACGTTATCTGCAAACTTGGCGATAGAAAAACTCAGTAGAGGGAAAAGGTGCAATAATTTGACTACTACATGCTTGAACATGGGCTATCAACATGCATTACTCTGGCAATCTCACTGCGATAAAATGCTGACCTCAACAACTATCAGCTGCCCCATCAACCGCATCCGCTGCTTCTTCCTCCTCTGTTACCGTGCCAAATATTGTCACGCAGGTCTCCCACGGCAGAACTTCCGGTTCTCTACCCACTCCAGTCAGGCTGAGTGAGAGCCCATCACCTGTAAAGAAAGCGGACATGCCTGCTTTGTTTGTTTCACCGAGCACACCACATGATTCTCAATCCACCGTAACATCTGCGCTTGCACCACATTCACGGTCCAGCAGTTTGTTCATTTCACCTTACTCAGTCCTCTCTCAGCACTGTAGTGCAGTTGTGGTCACGTAAAAGATTGTTTCCTCCTACACATGACAAAGCTAAGAGGTGGAACTCCACCATCTCTAATCTGTTGGCCACGGAAATGGTGGTGCTAGGCCCTAATTTGTTGAACTGTGAGCACTCTTGTATGGCTGCTTTTTTACTGAGGAGGAAACCGGAGAACCTGGGGGAAACCCCCACAAACATAGGGAGAAAATACAAACTACTTGCAGATGTCATCCTCTATCATCATAAAGGAGTTCGCTCGTTGTCTAGGAGACCGACCACTGCTGCTGTCTACTTTGTAAACATTGTGTTGAAGCTTGCAAGTTGTCACGGGTTTACCATGACAGAGAGGAACCAGAAGACTGCAGCGTCTGATTCCTCCCACTCCTGCACTCATTAGAAGCCTTTTGCCTTCATATTAATCAGTGCAGGGCTTAATCTGCTCAGTTGTGAGCTCCTGGAAGCTTACCGTGATTTAGGCTCTCAGCAGATTTGTCCCGTGCATCTCCCCTACTGTGTTAACGCTGTACCCCAACAAATCAGACTGTCGCCTACCATGGAAACCTTGAAAAGGAAGCTGAAGATTCACTTCTTCTGACCATCGTACAATCTGCCTTAACCTTCGCTCCACCATACCGCGGCACAACTAGCTGTACCCTGATCTACTGTACCCTCACCCATCCCTTGTAGATTGTTTGTGTGCCCTCATGGGCAGGGTCTTCTCTCCTCTTGTACCTATCGGTGACCCCTTTTTACATGTAAAGCGCCATGAAATAAATGTCGCTGTAATAGTAATACTAATTATAGTACTTATACTCTGGGTCAATTGATGGCACTTTCCAGATGTCTACCCCTAATTTGATTTGTTTTTGCAGCTTTTGGGCCCATTTTAAGGTCTTGTATATGTGTTTTTTTTGTCCCCCCATTGAATCCTATGGCTTTCGGAAATGTTTGACGAACATTCGACGAATAAATTCGGTTAATGTCTAAATATTCAGCCAACATATCCGAACCGAACATTGAAATGTTCGCTCATCTCTAGTCACTTCTTGAGCAGTGACATCAGCAATCACTAGTGTGACTGCTGCAGAAGACAGCACAGTATATACTGACAGGAGTATAATCATTCCTGTCAGTGTATAGTGCTGCGCTGCTGCTGGGGCTGAAGTCACTTGAGTTCAAACAGCTGTTGATCAGCTGAGAGCTCCAGTGATCTCACTTACGGCACTAGTGCTGTGTGGGACAATTCCCACTCAGCACTAATGGCGTAAGTCAGTTCCCAGAGTTCTCAGCTGATCATCAGCCGTTTGAACTCCGGTGCCCTCAGTGTCGGCAGTTTCTCGCGATACACTGTGGGTGCGAGCGCTCCTGTCAGTGTATTGCCTGCTGCTGGATAGGAAGGTCACATCTCCGGATGTGGCCGTGCTATCAGTAAGATCGTCGTGGGACACTCGGTATATGAATTACGGCAGAAAGGTGAGGATGAAGTTGGTTTATTATTTTAACTTTTTTGCAGGTGAGCATGGGCTTCGGGGATTAGCTGTAAGGTGAGTATATGGTGTTTTTTTATTTTTTATTTTTTACAGGGGAAGAGAGCATCGGGGTCAAGGTGCAGGTAAGTGATAGGTGAGTATGATGTGTTTATTATTTTTATTTAAAATTTATTTTAACTTTTTTTTACTTTCAGTTTTACTGAGCAAGCACGCTGATGAGAGATTACTTCTCCCATCAGTTGCGCTTATGTACAGTGACAGGAGGCGCCAAATGATGGGGCTAGTAGTCCCATCAGCCGGCGCATGTGATCTGTGGTAAGCTTTTTACTGCGGGTGACTGTCACAGCTGCGGGGATCACACTGACAGCTGACAGCATGATCCCGCAGAGCTGTGACCGACAGTAATCATCTTACCGCAGGTCACAGTCACAGCTTCGAGGATCACGCTGACAGCATGATCTCTGCAGTGCTGTGACCAGCGGTAGCGATCTTACCGCCTGTCACAGCCTCGGATTCCAGGCGGTCACAGCCTCGGAAAACAGGGATGTTCGTGTTAAGGTTTGTGATCGGGAGCCCAAACACGAACATTTTTTTCATGTTCGGGTTTATTTGCCAAACCCAAACATCAAAACATTCTCTCATCTCTAGTCATTAGCACTGTGTTTGCTATGTAACACAACTAAATACAACATGTTAGGCCAACTGGTCAAGCTTGGTCAACAGCTTGTGATAAGATGACATAAAATAACGACAACTTACCTTTCAAATACCTGTAATCCCAGTGTCACTGCTTCAGAGGTCCCTAATGGTCCTGCAGTGATGTCATCTCATACATAGGTTACATAACTACTGCAGCCAGTCACTTGCTTCATCAGTGATACTGGCATGTATAGCACATGGCTACTTAGGCCAATGAATGGCTGCAGCAGTCATGTGAAAGTCCCTGTATAATGTTGCTGGCTGTTATTGCTTCAAAAACAAAATCAAGACTCATCACCAAAGAGGTTCGACCTCCATTCTAGCCTCCATTGTTCTATTTCAACCTCCAGTCTCCATCTGAACTCCATACTAGTCCTACTTCCGTGATTATGATGTGGGGCAGTATAATGTAACATAGCCAGACCCGTCTATTCTTCATTCCAGGTACAGTAACAGATCGGTTTTAGATTGATTTGGTCACAGAATCAGTGGCATGGTTATTTCTTCGTAATGTCTCAGCAGCTGGTTTTCAGCACAATAATACAAGGATGAATGTTGATCATGCTACTTTAAGCAGCCTGCATAGCCAAAACGAGTTATCTTGCCCTGCAGGGTCACCGGACTTGTCTCCCATCGAGCACATCTGGTTCGTTATTGGTCAATAATTGCAAAGGTATAGTGAGTGCTCACCGTTATTGGCAGTCGTTCATTTTTATCATAGACTATACAATATCTTCAGAAATAAATGAAAATGTACCAAAGTTTTATCCTCAGGATTTTTTAATTAGTGGTTCAAAGTAATACAACAATAAAACATTGTTTTTCAACTTCCATGTTGCAATTTCAAAGAAGAAACAGATTAAACAGCATGTGTAGCACTAAAAGCACCACTAATTAATACTTGGTTGTACACTAGTGACGAGCGAACGTGCTCGCCACTGCTCGGTACTCGCCCAAGCATCACTGTGCTCGACAATCTCGGCGAGTATTTCCTAGTAGCTCGGGCGGGAACTCTGTTCCCCTCCCTGCATGTTTGGCGCTCTTTAGAGAGCCAATGAACATGCAGGGATTGCCTGGCATGCACTCTAATGCCGTAGCCATGTTGGTTGTGGGCATTACAGTGATTGGCTGGCCGCACAGCATCACCAGGTCTATATAAGACCTGGCGCTGCTATGCTCGTCACAATCTGCCCCAGAATCATGCAGAGTAGAGAGAGGTAGTGCTGCGTCAGGGAGAGATTTACTTTTTTATACTTAGTATAGGTATTCCACAACATGTATACAGTGGTGGCCATAAGTATTGGCACCCCTGCAATTCTGTCAGATAATACTCAGTTTCTTCCTGAAAATGATTGTAATCACAAATTCGTTGGTATTATTATCTTCATTTAATTTGCTTGCAAGGAAAAAACACAAAAGAGAATGAAGCAAAAATCAAATCATTGATCATTTCACACAAAACTCCAAAAATGGGCCAGACAAAAATATTGGCACCCTCAGCCTAATACTTGGTTGCACAACCTTTACCCAAAATAACTGCGAACAACCGCTTCCGGTAACCATCAATGAGTTTCTTACAATGCTCTGCTGGAATTGTAGACCATTCTTCTTTGGCAAACTGCTCCAGGTCCCTGATATTTGAAGGGTGCCTTCTCCAAACTGCCATTTTGAGATCTCTCCACAGGTGTTCTATGGGATTCAGGTCTGGACTCATTTCTTACCACCTTAGAAGTCTCCAGTGCTTTCTCTCAAACCATTTTATAGTGCTTTTGGAAGTGTGTTTTGGGTCATTGTCCTGCTGGAAGACCCATGACCTCTGAGGGAGACCCAGCTTTCTCACACTGGGCCCTACATTATGCTGCAAAATTTGTTGGTAGTCTTCAGACTTCATAATGCCATGCACACGGTCAAGCAGTCCAGTGCCAGAGGCAGCAAAGCAACCCCAAAACATCAGGGAACCTCCGCCATGTTTGACTGTAGGGACCGTGTTCTTTTCTTTGAATGCCTCTTTTTTTTCCTGTACACTCTATGTTGATGCTTTTTCCCAAAAAGCTCTACTTTTGTCTCATCTGACCAGAGAACATTCTTCCAAAACGTTTTAGGCTTTCTCAGGTAAGTTTTGGCAAACTCCAGCCTGGATTTTTTATGTCTCGGGGTAAGAAGTGGGGTCTTCCTGGGTATCCTACCATACAGTCCCTTTTCATTCAGACGCCGATGGATAGTACGGGTTGACACTGTTGTACCCTTGGACTGCAGGGCAGCTTGAACTTGTTTGGATGTTAGTCGAGGTTGTTTATCCGCCATCCGCACAATCTTGCGTTGAAATCTCTCATCAATTTTTCTTTTCCGTCCACATCTAGGGAGGTTAGCCACAGTGCCATGGGCTTTAAACTTCTTGATGACACTGCGCACGGAAGACACAGGAACATTCAGGTCTTTGGAGATGGACTTGTAGCCTTGAGATTGCTCATGCTTCCTCACAATTTGGTTTCTCAAGTCCTCAGACAGTTCTTGGTCTTCTTTCTTTTCTCCATGCTCAATGGACACAGGACAGAGGTTGAGTCAACTTTAATCCATGTTAACTGGCTGCAAGTGTGATTTAGTTATTGCCAACACCTGTTAGGTGCCACAGGTAAGTTACAGGTGCTGTTAATTACACAAATTAGAGAAGCAGCACATGATTTTTCAAACAGTGCCAATACTTTTGTCCACCCCCTTTTTTAGGTTTGGTGTGGAATTATATCCAATTTGGCTTTAGGACAATTCTTTTTGTGTTTTTTCATTGAAGACAAATTAACTGAAGATAATAATACCAAAGAATTTGTGATTGCAATCATTTTCAGGAAGAAACTGAGTATTATCTGACAGAATTGCAGGGGGGCCAATACTTTTGGCCACCACTATATATAGATAGATAGATAGATAGATCCAACTGAAGTAACAGTCTTTCTGAGGACTAATCCAGCTGCATATATTCAATAGTGATAGCAGGAGTTAGGCAGGCAGGGTATGTGGTAAACTGCAGTGCATGATACAGCACAAGAGGGTCCATTAACTTCCTGTTAGTATAGGTATTCCACGACATATATATATATCCATCTGAACTAGCAGTCCTTCTGAGGACTAATCCAGCTGCATATAATCAGTGCTCGGCAGGCAGGCAGTGTATGTGGCAGACTGCAGTGTATGATACAGCACAAGAGGGTCCATTGAACGTCCTTGTCTGCTGCTGCTGTAATAATTACAAATATTTGTAGACATAGCCCCAGATATCAGGGGCCAGGGTAATTTTTTATTTTTATTTTTAACCTGGTTATTTGCTTAAAAAGCAATCCAGAGTACACCATTTTTCTGCTCCATTTGCTTGTTCTCACTGCAGAATAAAGCCAGATCTGTTCCATATTTCAGCGCTAAAAATCCAGAAATTTGAACTGAACGTGGAAAATATTGGCCTCCTTTTCCATTCTGTTGGAGTGTGTCGGTCAAGCTATTCACACAAGGTGTCTGTGAAGAATAGTATTAGTAAATTACAGGCCTGCTATTAACCGTGGTTCTCTGTCAGACATATCACCTATAAGATTGTTCCAAAATCAGCCATTTCTGCCTTCAATTTTGTTGCAGTATGTCAGTCAAGCTATTCACACTAGGTCTCTGTGTAGAATAATATTATAAATTACAGGCCTGATATTTAAAATTGTGGTTCTCTGTCAGACGAATGTCATATATAACTGCATTCCAAAATCAGCCATTTCTCATGAACGTGGAAAATATTGTCCTCCATTAAAAAAGGGCAAGATGCGTGGCAAGGGATGGGGAATTGGACGTGATGGTGATGGTGCATGCAGAGGCCGAGGCTGTGGGCAAGCTGAAATTGTGCCACACAAACACCCACATCTTGTCGATAGACCTTCCTGTCCCAATTACTGGGGGACCACAGAACACAACTATTGAACACAAAGCAGTGTTAAAAGGTTGTTGGTTGGATAGCAGATAATGCTTCCAGTCACTTTGTCACCACGTCCACCACCACCCTGTCTTCCACATGGTCAAGTCTCAGTAGCCGTGACTCTGGACCGCATATTCCTCACCCTGATCCTCTTTCCTCCCATCATGCCGAGTGTCTGGAGTCAACTCATCCCACACTTGGACACTCATTAGAGCTGCTCACTTTTCCATTTGTAGATTCGGGCCTCTCACCTGGCCAGCTTCAAGCGAGTCAAGACTAGAATGCGTGTAGCGATGCCCAAATATTGGAACAGCCACGGTCACAGCGAAGGTAGGAAAGTGCAATTACTGTCGCAAGAGGTGGATGATGATGATGAGATACAATTGCCAGAAAGTCAGGAGGAGGATCAGGGTGCGGAAGTGGAAGGCGAGGTGGTGGATGATATAGCAACTGACCCAATCTGGCAGGGGGACAAACAGAGTGAGGACAGCAGCACACAGGGGGAGGGAAGCATAGCACCACAACAGGCATGAACAAGCATGTGTGGTGGCCACAGACATAAGGCGGACAAGCGTTCCCCGGAACACCAACACAACGGAAGTTGCCAGTAAAACTGTTAGTTCTTCCTGAGTCTTGTTTTTTTTAAAGACTCTACAGATAATCCCAAAAAGGCCATTTGCACAACTGCCAGGCCAGCATCAGCAGGGGTAGCAAAACTAGCAGCCTGACCACCACCAGCATGATCAGGCACATGGCAGCAAAGCACCTGACTAAGTGGGTCGAACCACAGGGTCCAGCAACAGTGTCTGCGGGTGACACTACTGCTTCTTCCGCTGTTGTGCGTGCATGCCAATCCCCTATCCATGGTGCATGCCAAGATGCCTCCAGCCCTGCACCGATCATTGAACACTCTCAACCAGCACCATCAGCAAGCACGTCCATGTCCTTGTCCCAGTGAAGCATTCAGTTGTCCCTATCCCAGTCCTTGGAATGCAAGTGCAAATACGCAGCCAACGCCCCACAGGCCACACTACTAAATTCACACATTTCGCAAATGCTTGCTCTCAAAATGTTGCCTTTTAGGCTTGTGGAGACAGAAGCTTTCTGCAACCTGATGGCAGTGGCCATCCCTCGGTACTCAGTCCCCAGCAGCCACTATTTCTCCCGGTGTGCCGTCCCCACATTACACAAGCACGTGTCCCACAACAATAGATGTACCCTCAACAACGCAGTTGCAGGGAGAGTCCACCTAACTACAAACACGTGGACAAGTTCTTCTGGGCAGGGACGGTACATCTCGCTGATGGCACACTGCGTTAATATAGTGGAAGCCGGGACACAGTAGGAACTTGGGATGAACATGTCCTCCCAACACCGAGGATTGTGGGCCCTGGGTCAATCAGGGTTGCCCCCACATTCTACAGCTCCGACACCTCCTCCTCTTCAGCCTCCATCTCTAAAATAACCACATCAGTTGCAAGCTGAAAGCACTTCAGCACTGCAACAGGCTGTGCTGAAGCTAATATGCTTAGGTGACAAACCGCACAACTCTGAAGAGTTGTGGACAGCTCTGAAAGAGCAGGCAGATCTGTGGCTGATACCACTGACCCTACAGCCAGGCATGGTCATGTGACAATGGCCAGAAACTCGTGGCAACTCTAAGGCGAAGCGAGCTCACACACGTATCATGCCTGGCCCATGTGCTTAACCTTGTGGTTCAGCGGTTTCTCAAAACCTAACCGGCTCTTCTTGTCAAAGTATGCTGCCCTGTGTGCCCATTTTACAATGTCAGCTACAGCTTCCTCCCCCCTTGCCGTGCTTCAGCAGCGTTTGCAGCTTCCAGCTCACCGACTAATCTGCATTGTCCCTATCGTTGGAACTCTACATTGCAGATGTTGGGAAGGATTTGTGAGCAGAAGAAGGCAACTGTTGACTACCACCATCAAAAAGGCCGTCGGTATTCAGGTCAGACTCCACACATAAGACCTCAGGAGTGGATATGGATATCAGACATATGTACCATCCTCCAAAACTTTGAGGACTCCACCAAATGTTGAGTGGTGATGATGTCATAATTAGCATCACCATCCCGCTTCTCTGTCTTCTGAAATGCTCTCTGCTCACAATTAAAGAGGATGCATTGTAGGCGGAGCATGATGAGATGGAGCAAGGAACCATACAGGGTGATTCCACACAGCACTATCTCATCTCATCCCAATGTCGATTGAGTGACAATGAGGAAGAGGAGGAAGAACAGTTTCCTGCGCTATAGACAGTACTACCTGCACAACTGTCATACCGTCTGTTCAGCGTGTAAGGCCTGAAGACAGGGAGGAGAAGGATGAGGAGGAGAGCATAGACAGTCGTCCTCTTGGTGAGGACACGAAAGTCATTCCTCTTTGCAGTCAGGCACACAAGGCAGAGTTTATATTACGCTGCCTTTCCCATGACCCTCGCATTGTCCAAATATTGGGTGACAGTCATTACTGATTGGTGACACTTCTAAACCCATGCTACAAGGAAAACTTTCTGTCTAGTATTCCCACGCTGGACAGGCCTAATAAAATGGGGCAGTACCAGAATGGCCTAATTGCAGAATTACTTAAAAAATTCCTATCTGAAAACGCTGGTGGCAGGTCACAGTTCATTGGACAACCAAGGAGTAAAGGTGAAAGAGACACAAATGCAATCCAGCAGAGGCAGATAACACTGTCAAAGTTCTGAGACAGTTTTCTCAGACCCTCCCTGTTAAGCGTCAGGTGTGTGCTGGGTCTGAAATTGGGTCAGAATCATCAGTGGATTCTGTGGTCTCCCAATCTGGTCCAGCCAGGGCAGACACTGCCCAGCATCACCATCGGGCCCAACGCCTAACTAGTGCACAAGATGTACAGGCTGTCTCTTGGATCTTTGTTCCTAGCAGCATTAAGCATCGGCTGCGGTAACGAACAGGGCTGCTACAGCCTATGTCCAGGGTGCACTGCACTGAGTATACCCGTGACATGGCGGACCGTGATTGGTGGTTTGGTGTCAGCTGATCCAGTGACCTGGCACCGCCTGATTGGTCGCGGGTGACGTCATCAGTAGTGTGACCAATAATGCGATGGTGGGCAGGGCTTAGTCTTTAATTAGCCCGCCCACAAACATGGCGGTGCCCTTTGATCATTGAGCTAAGGTTGTGTGCATGTATGGACGCTCGTCTGTTTGGGCTCCACGTGCTCTCTTGCTGCTCTAGCTTCGGACAGGCAGGTTTAGCTGGGGAGGTCCTGGCCTGCCCTGCCTCTAGCGTTTTGTCAGAGCGGGATTTTAGTGCCACTGGTGAAATTATAACTGATAAGCGCATCCGCCTGTCAACTGAAAATGCTGACAGGCTGACTCTTATAAAAATTATCAATGGTTGGATTGGACCAGACTTCTCAACACCACTGAATGATAGCAGTGTAACATAAACTCAAATCCAGTGTCATTTTTTTGGGAGGTCTAACTCTATTTCCATGCACCTCTGTCTTCACACCCAGACATGGGTATACGCTTTCTGATTTTGTCTATTTGCTCTTGTCCTCCTCCTTCTCCGCATCCTCATCCTCCACCACCATATCACCACCATATGTACCATACCAACATATTTACGTCTCTTGCAAGGGACATTGGAGTTCCTCCAATTTTTTGGCAGTGGTTGCTTCACTGCATATGCAAACAGTATGGGAGACCCACTTCCTAATATTTGGAACATTGTTTTCTGGAGGCCCTCCGACCTCTACGTCTCTTGCAAGGGGCATTGGAGTTCCTCCAAATTTTTGGCAGCGGTTGCTTCACTGCATATGCAAACAGAATAGGAGACCCTCTCCTTTCTAATGGGAATATGTTGTTACTGAGGCCCACCTCTATGTGTCTTTAAATTGTTAATGGGGTTTTTCCTAAATTTTGGCAGCCATTGGGCTCACTCCATACCCTATAACTGAATGGCAGACCCTCTCCTTTCTAATGGGAACATGTCATTACTGTGGCCCAGCTCTATGTGTTTTTAAATTGTTATTGGGGTTTTTCCCAAATTTTGGCAGCTCTTGCATTCACAGCATGTGCATTACCACTATAGGAGACCCACTCCTTTATAACGGGAGCATTTTTTTACTAAAACTCTCCTCTATATCTCTTCAAAGGGGTATTGGGTTGCGTGCAAATTTTTGGCAGCCCTTGCAGTCACTGCATACGCAATAACAGTATAGGAGACCCACTCGTTAATAATGGGAACAACAAAGCATAGTCGGCTGATGGCTCTCTAAGAATATCGGGGGCCGACTGCTGGCCCTTTAGGAATAGTAATGGCTGCCTGAAGGCCCTATAAAAATAGGCTTTGTGACTTTCAGAGTTCTTCCATCAAAAATGAAACAGGATGTGTCTGATGATGTGTCACACACCACATGGCCAGATAAGGTTGTAAAATGTTAAAATTACATTTCCTGGTGAATGCATTTGTCGCGGTTGAAAGCAATGCAAAAGTGCAAAAACACATCAAAAACGCTATATGTGAACATAGCCCAAGGTGTGGAGGAGCATTTTTGTTTTTGTATATTTATTTTGCCTTATATACAAGTCATTACCCTGGAAAAGATGTTCCTTAACATATTTCCCAGGAAAATCCATTTTAGTTTCATTTTTGTATGTTTTATTCTAAGTCCGTAAAAGTGGCGTAATACCTCTGACAACATTGTTGATAGCATTGATCTGGGAGTCAGAAATGCTTCCCATGCTGTTTCCATGTCATTTGAGCACTGCTCCCATCGATTTGGGCAATTTTTAGGCCCTCTACAGACTGTCGGGGGAATCTGCCAGAAAAATGCTCGAGTTTCCCATAGTCTTACATTGGGCTCGTTACTCGAGCAACGAGTACCCGAGCATTTTAGTGCTCGCTCATCACTATTGCTCACCCTTTGTCATTGATGACAGCCTCCAAACATTTCTTGCAGCCATCTACTGTACAAGCTTCTTGTACTTCTCAGCTGGAATTTTCTCCCACTGTTCCTTTGCAATTTGTTCAAACTCTTGAATGTTTGCACGGTTCTTTTTCCCAATGGGAGATTTCAGCTCACCCCAAAGATTTTCAATGAGATTAAGGTCAGGACTCATTGCTGGCCATTTTAAAACAATCCAATTTTTGTTTTTTATTTTAAATTATTGTTTATCATTTGGTCTTTTGTATTTAACACGAGTGCTCTATACAAAAAATACTGTTTCACTTGATTCATTTTTTTTTTCAGGAGATATTCCACATTATGTACTTAAACTTCTTGGGTGCCAATAACGAAGAGCCAGACTGTAGCTGCCAGCAGCAGATCTTGAAGATCTGCATGTCCAAGTGCATTCAACATGGCAGAATATTTATTGGACAACCATTAATAATCTCATTGATAGCTTATCAAGGCATGTAAGGCGCATAAGTGCAAGCATTTCCAATTCCATATTTCCATTTCTTATAATTTGCATATCATTAACATGTCTATCAATTCTGTGATTTCTATAGTTCCATTACTTTTCCTTCTTGGAGAATTCCTATAGTATGACTGTTTTAATGATGCTTTACTTATGTCTACTTTGCTTGCCTGGGCACTTTTAAATTTTGATGCAATTTAGCCTTTAAATATTTCTATTTATCATTGCTGTGTAAATCCTAAAGAGTGAAATGGACAAACTCAGAAGCACATAGCAATTACACTTCAATAAAGCGTTTCACTATTTGAAGCTTAAAAAATTCTAATCTTTATTCTGCAGGCAGCACATGGTAAAAGACAAGTCCATTTCTCCTGCTTTCTATGGATAACTTAATGTATTACGTCTTCTAGAATGTTGTGCTCTTATCACAACTTTGAACCTTTCACGCATCACCACTCGGTAAATCAAGTGGTCGCAGTCCTGTATTTAGATTTATCCTTTTTCTATTAGTGGCTATGTATAAACAGAGGGTATTGAAACTTGTAGAGTCTCCAGTAAGTCTTTTTGCTATCTTCTAGTATTGTGGGTTGTGGTTCTTGAATTACCTTAAAGGGGTTGTCCAGTCTAAAGCTACAAGTCTGCAGTCACTCTATATGACTTGTGAATCCCGACATTGTGTTCTTAGTGCACACTGTAAGGATTTTCCAATGTCAGCGCCGGGAACGTTGTGACTGCAAGTACAGTACAGACCAAAAGTTTGGACACACCTTCTCATTTAAAGATTTTTCTGTATTTTCATGACTATGAAAATTGTACATTCACACTGAAGGCATCAAAACTATGAATTAACACATGTGGAATTATATACTTAACAAAAAAGTGTGAAACAACTGAAAATATGTCTTATATTCTAGGTTCTTCAAAGTAGCCACCTTTTGCCTTGATGACTGCTTTGCACACTCTTGGCATTCTCTTGATGAGCTTCAAGAGGAAGTCACCGCAAATGGTTTTCACTTCACAGGTGTGCCCTGTCAGATTTAATAATTGGGATTTCTTGCCTTATAAATGGGGTTGGGACCATCAGTTGTGTTGTGCAGAAGTCAGGTGGATACACAGCTGATAGTTCTACTGAATAGACTGTTAGAATTTGTATTATGGCAAGAAAAAAGCAGCTAAGTAGAGAAAAATGAGTGGCCATCATTACTTTAAGAAATGAAGGTCAGTCAGTTCGTAAAATTGGGAAAACTTTGAAAGTGTCCCCAAGTGCAGTTGCAAAAACCATCAAGCGCTACAAAGAAACCGGCTCACATGAGGACCGCCCCAGGAAAGGAAGACCAAGAATCACCTCTGCTTCTGAGGATGAGTTTATCCGAGTCACCAGCCTCAGAAATCGCAGGTTAACAGCAGCTCAGATTAGAGACCAGGTCAATGCCACACAGAGTTCTAGCAGCAGACACATCTCTTCAACAACTGTTAAGAGGAGACTTTGTGCAGCAGGCCTTCATGGTAAAATAGCTGCTAGAAAACCACTGCTATGGACTGGCAACAAGCAGAAGAGACTTGTTTGGGCTAAAGAACACAAGGGATGGACATTAGACCAGTGGAAATCTGTGCTTTGGTCTGATGAGTCCAAATTTGAGATCTTTGGTTCCAACCACCATGTCTTTGTGCGACGCAGAAAAGGTGAACGGATGGACTCTACATGTCTGGTTCCCACCGTGAAGCATGGAGGAGGAGGTGTGATGGTGTGGGGGTGCTTTGCTGGTGACACTGTTGGGGATTTATTGAAAATTGAAGGCATACTAAACCAGCATGGCTACCACAGCATCTTGCAGCGGCATGCTATTCCATCCGGTTTGCGTTTAGTTGGACCATCATTTATTTTTCAACAGGACAATGACCCCAAACACCTCCAAGCTGTGTAAGGGCTATTTGACCAAGAAGGAGAGTGATGGGGTGCTACGCCAGATGACCTGGCCTCCACAGTCACCAGACCTGAACCCAATCGAGATGGTTTGGGGTGGGCTGGACCGCAGAGTGAAGGCAAAAGGGCCAACAAGTGCTAAGCATCTCTGGGAACTCCTTCAAGATCGTTGGAAGACCATTTCCGGTGACTACCTCTTGAAGCTCATCAAGAGAATGCCAAGAGTGTGCAAAGCAGTCATCAAAGCAAAAGGTGGCTACTTTGAAGAACCTAGAATATAAGACATATTTTCAGCTGTTTCACACTTTTTTGTTAAGCATATAATTCCACATGTGTTAATTCATAGTTTTGATGCCTTCAGTGTGAATGTAGAATTTTCATAGTCATGAAAATACAGAAAAATCTTTAAATGAGAAGGTGTGTCCAAACTTTTGGTCTGTACTGTATGTGATATACATACTCCCAGCCACAAGCTGACTAAACTGTTTCCAGCCTCGCTCAATACTCTTGCATTGAGTGAGGTCATGCCCATCTAGTTGGGTTGTGGCCGGGAGTATGCACATTGCATACTTGCGGTCACATGGTACTATTGTTCCTGGCACCGACTCTGGACAATCCCCACAGTGTGCGCAATGTGAGGATTCTCAAGTCTGCATTTTTATTCTCATTTACTTAACTGAAACACTCTTTGCCAGTTAGCTGTTAGAAAAGTCATTAGTGCAAAGGTTCACATACTTTTTTTTCCTCTGCACTGCATTCAATGGGCTCAATAAAAGACAATTATGTTACATTGTGTTTGTCTCTAAGGGCGCATTCAAATGTTCAGTATTTGGTCAGTATTTAACATCTGTATTTGTAAGCTAAAATCATGAATGGAACAATCAGAGGAAAAGTATAATAGAAACACGTCACTAGTGTTGAGCGAGCACTAAAATGCTCGGGTGCTCGAAGCTCGGGCCGAGCTCACCGTGATACTCGAGTGCTCGACCCGAGCAACGAGCCCAGTGTAAGTCTATGGGAAACTCGCAGCGTTCTGCTACGATCCAGCCTGCCATCTCAATGTAGCAGTGCTTGAGCCGTCGTACGAACCATGGAAAGGTAAGGATGAGGATGGTTAATTATTTTACTTTTATTGCAGGAGACATGGGATTCAGCTGGATTGGGCGTAATGGTAAGTAGAGTTTAATTTAGAATATCAAAATATTGTGTGTTTATTTCAATTAAAAATTTTTATTCTGGGTGTTGGTGTTTTTTTTTCACTTTCACTATGGGGTTAGTAATCGGGGCGTCTTATAGACGCCTCCCAATTACTAACCTGGGCTTGATGTCAGCTAGCATTATAAGCTGACATCAACCCCAGCCCTATTACCCCACTGCCACCACTACAGGGCAGTGGGAAGAGCAAGGCTAAGTTCCAGAATTGGCACATCCTATGGATGCGCCATTTCTGGGGCGGCTGAGGGCTGGTGTTTCTAGCCTGCGAGGGGGCCAATATTCATGGCACCCTTCCTGGGCTATTAATATCAGCCATCAGCTGTCTGCCTAGCGCCTTTGCTAGCTATTAAAATAGGGGGACCCCAAGTCATTTTTTGTTTGGGTCTCCCATTTTAATAGTCAGAAAAGGCTAAGTATTCAGCTGGGGGCTCATATTAGTAGCCTGGAAAGCTCCGTGGGTATTACCCCCTTCCCAGGCTTCAAACATCTGCCCCAGCCGTCTGCTTAACCTCCGCTAGAGAGGAACCCCACGCCAATTTTTTTTTAATAAATCCTTTATTTTAACACAAAATGACAAGTACAGTAACCAACACTGTCACTGTACTTATTATATATGTGACTGACATGTTTCTATCTATCTAATCTATGTGTGATGCTCTATTCATTCTGTTCTAAATTGTCAGGTACCGATGTATGCAGCTGATGAATTGCCGGCTTTTCATGTTTCACTGAGCACTGTTCCCATCGATTTGGGCAATCGCTGTAATGCCGCAACCACTATGGCTGCAGCATTACATTGAGTGGCAGGCAATCCCTGCATGTTGATTGGCGCTCTAAATAGCGGCAAACATGCAGGACGGGGACCCGAGCTCCTGCCCGAGCATCGTGCAAGTGACGCGCCCCCTGCACTGTAGGGTACTCAGCAGCCGGGCCGGTCCGGAGGCTGGGGGATGTCACAGTGGCAGTGACCCGGTCCGTGACCCAGGGTGGTCAATAAAATGGAATTAGTGAAAGGGGAATATAGTTTTTATATATAATGTTCATGACGCCACCTGTGGTATGCGGCTATATGGAGCCGCCTCTGCGGTGCAGATCCTCTGGAGCTGGTGGTGAAGCAGCAGAGTTGCTTCAGCTCTCCACAGGCAGAGCTAAGCTCCAGAGCAGGATGTAGTGATACTAAGAGGTAGATGCGTTTGGCGCGGTGTGATGCAGGTGATGGCGCAGATAATAATTCTAGGACACAGCGGGGTGAAGTCTTCAGATTTACTCACAGTTGTCAGACTCCAGGTTACCAGCGCTAGGGTAACCTCCCACACCATCCTGTGTTCACCAAGGGAGGGGTTCAGCAATCTCCCAGGTATTTCATGAGTACATAACGGGACCCCATTCTGTGTGACTTCCTTGGTCGTCTTCCTGCGCTCGCTCTCACCCTTCTGCCCTGCGCCTCGCAACCAGTATTCCAAGCCGGTAGCCGCAGATTTTGGCGGGTAACCTGCAGTCCCCTGAATCCTATGCGGTGACCTTTTTGGCGATATAGTTGCGGTAGTGAGCAGCTGCACCCTGAAAGTACAGTAGCCTCCGGTTCCTAGCAGAGCCTTGTTGTTCTCCACTAGTTAGGGGCCAGTCCCCTTTGTGGTCTGATCCCTCCACATTCTTGGAGATTCTGGCTCTCGGGTGGCTTCCGCACTCGCTGTGCCCCTGGGATCCCCTCTGTTTCTGGAGCCTTCCCTCTGCTCGCGTCCTCTGCCAGACTGTCCTCCTGGGCCTCTCAGACTAGGCCCTGCTCCTCTCTCCTCTCTTCCTGAGCAGAGGTCCTACAGAGCTCCTGCTCCCACTCTCTCTCCTCTCAGTCTGGACTCTCTCTCCCAAGATTGTTCCCCTTTTTATACTCCTACTCAAGTGCTCCTCTGGCTGCTTCCTCCACCAACACCCACTACATGGTTCCCCCTCTCTCTGTTCCACCCACTTCAAACCAGGGACAGGGCTCAGCATAAGCCAGTGCATCTTGCCCTGCCTGTTGGTCTGGAATGGTGTAGTGTTGGATGCAGGTGGGTGGGTCCCGGGCAGCACTCCATCCTTACCTGAGAGTGGGGCACCACACCTCTGGTTGAGATGCAGTACCTCTGTGGCGACTGAACCTGCAGGGGCTCCACACTAGTACTCGGCGAGCTCCGAGCATCTCGAGTACTGAGATGCTCGGGCGAGAACCGAGCAGTGGCGAGCATGCTCGCTCATCACTACATGTCATCACTTCTGCATTTTTCACTCACTCCTGGTTTTGGCTTACAAATACTGTGGAAAATACTGACCAAATATTAAACATGTGAACTTGGCCTTAATGTGACTTAGAGCTTGCTCACACGAGCATATAACTCAGACAAGTGCTATGAGTTGTCTTATCGGATAGCACTGGGCCCAATGTTATAATATGGGGATGTGAAAATCTGCATTTTTTTTCTCTTGCCTATTTGGCAGGAGAGAAAAATTGCAGCATGCTATGAGTGGCTCCACTAATCGTGCAAGTCTTTGGGTGCGTGTAAAACGTTGGACTGCATTTGAATGTCATCTGAGTGCAGTCTGACATCCATGGCCTCACACAATGGAGAAGATGGAGAAATTAAGTCCTCCATCTTCCTGCATCTGTGCTCCGATTTTCTCATGTGAGAGATTCGGATCACACTAAGCTGACACTCAGCTCAAACTTGGATCAGAGTTTGAGCAGTGTCATTAACATAATCGATCAGATTCTCTTGCAGAGAGAATATACGATCGTTTAACCCCGGCCGCTGGCCTCCTTTCCACGTCTGTATAAATCACATGTGTAAAACCGGTACCGGTGTCATAAGTGCTTTCCCTTAGGGTGTCACCCGTGCATCCATTTTTACCATCAGTTTCATTAGTGTTTGTCTGGTATGGATAAAGGAATAAATAAATAAATTAAAAGCTTCTCCTATACTTTAATGGGGAAAAAAAGGATTATGGTTTTACATTTTTATGTTTGTTTTTCTAATACTTTTTAAAACATGTAATTTTAACTTCTTTTATTTACTGCAAGTACCGTATTTTTTGGACTATAAGACGCACTTTTTTCCTCCAAAATTTTGGAGGAAAGTGTGTGTGTGTGGGGGGTGTCATAGTCCGAATGTACCTTATAGTCTGGCTGTGGATGGATGGGGGAGCGGCAGCTGTGGAGGCTGTCTGGGGACTATTTGGAGGTAGTCAGCACCTGATCTTTAGGTAGGCTATATAGACCTGCTCCCTGCTCAGTCATTTGCTGTTTATTGCAGTTTCCCATGTGCTTGGTGGTGCTTGGTGGTTTGTGGTGTTAGCATTAGATTTTGCTATTACAGCAAGGTTTTCTCATTTTCTCTTTTGGTTATGCTTTCTGGAGTTCCTGTAGAAGTGTTCACCTGGTCCTAGACTGGGAACCAGCCGCGTCACCAGGCGCCAGCTGTCCAGCGACAGTGGGTCTGGGAAAGGCTCTGCCCAAGTCCCCCTTCCATTTAATGGGAGCTGGGTAAAGAGTATTCCAGGCCCTCAAGGGCTCACCTAGCTGGGCAGTTTGTGCCAAGTGCATCTGTGGCTGCGCCTTTGCTGGTTTGGTGCCAGTCTTTTTGGGTCCCTCTTTGTAGCGCATAACAGAATAAACTGCCATATATATATAAATATAAATATAAATATATATATATATTTTTTTTTTAAATGGATCCGGTTAAGCAGCTTGCTGACAAGATGCAGGGTCTCTTGGGAATGTCCCAGGATTTGGCGGGCACGATGAACAACCATAGTCAGACCCTGGTTCAGAGGGTTTCCCCCGACACAGGCAAGTTCTAACCCCAGTCCGACAGCGGGGTTCATTCTCATAAAAACTAAGGTTCCCATTACTGATTTTTTGGGAGGAGATCGGAAATTGTTTAATAATTTTAAGGAGGGGTGCAAATTATATTTCCAACTTCGCCCTATTTCCTCTGGGAATAAAAGTACTCGGGTGGGTCTTGATATTTCCCTTCGTAGAGGGGATTCCCAGTCTTGGGCTTTTTCATTACCCTCAGATTCACCTATACTCTCATCTGGGGATAAATTTTTTAAGGCTATGGGGCAGATTTATGATGAACTGGACTGGATGGCTTTAGCTGAATCCCATCTTAAGCTATTGTGTCAGCAGGACCTTACAGCGGAGGACTACTGCTCCCAGTTTCGTAGGTGGGCCATAGAGACTGGGTGGAACATTACTACTCTTAGTAGTACTTTCCTGTCTGGGCTTAATGAACATATTAAAGATATGCTAGTGCACCACTCTCATCCCTGGTCGTACTTTAGCTGTGCGACTTGATCGGAGAAGATGAGAGAGATGTCAGGAAAAATTGTCCCTCGGAGTTCATCCATTCCCTCTGCCAGTCCTAAGGTTGAGGGAGAACCCATGCAGCTTGGTGGAGCAGGTACCTCTTGAGTGTCAAGGCAGCAAAGATTGCGTCTGGTTCGTGAATGTCCATGTCTAGAGCTGGCGGGAAAATGACCTTGCCCAACTGGGTTTGGGGATCCCCTGTTAGGCACTCAGGTACCCCTACCAAATAAATTGCTTTTACCCATAGTTATCACGTTTAGCGGTAAGAGTGTGGAGGGTTATGCTTTTGTTGACTGCGGAGCTGAGATAAGTTTTTTTAAATGTTGCCATGGGCAAGGAGTTGGTGGTTCCTCTCGTATAACATTATCTTCTCTTGATAATTCTCCCCTTGCCCAAAGAATTGGGTACCACACCGCTGAACTGGTATTTATCATCACAGGTTTCACCATCACCTCTTGAACCAAATGGTGGGGGAAAATTGGTTTACTAAGCAGGATCTCTTGGGGGTTTATAATCTTGTTTGCATTAAAGAGGGAGATGAGTGGAAAATGGCCTTCAATACCCCCAAGGGTCATTATGAGTATTGTGTCATGCCCTTTGGACTCTGTATTGCTCCAGCGGTGTATCAAGCGCTTGTAAATTATAGTGATCTCTTTGGTATTTGTGTTATTGTTTACATTGATGATATCCTCATCTTCTCCATGGACCTGGCTGCACATAGGGACCATGTGCGCACTGTCCTGAAAAGGTTGGAGGACCATTTTTTTTATGTCAATGAAGAAAAATGTGTTTTCGAAGGGAAGGAGTTGGGGTTCCTGGGACTTATTCTGTCCCCCATGGGGTTTCGGATTGACACCGAGAAAGTAAGTGTTGGAGTGGACACAACCCGTTAATCTAAAGGGATTGCAGCATTTTTGGGGTTTTGTCAATATTATTATCGGAGGTTTATTTAGGGTTTTTCCAAGGTGGTGAAACTCCTCACCAATCTTAACCATAAAGTGGCAGACGAGTCTAATTGGGGACCGGAGGCCATTGAAGCCTTTAATAAATTTAAAAAGGCCTTTTCCTCTGTTACAGTTTTGGTCCAGCCTCATGTCAATAAACCTTTTGTGGTGGGAGTAGACTCCTCTGAGGTAGGGGTGGGACCTGTGCTCTCCCAGGGTTCCCCCACTCTAATGCATTTGAGGCCTTGGCTTTTTTTTCTCGGAAATTCTCTTTTCCAGAGCTCAATTATGGCATTGGCAATTGTGAACTTCTTGCCATAAAGTTAGCTCTTGAGGAGTGGAGACATTTATGGTGCTTACTTACCATAAGATTCAGGATTTCTTAGAAAATGATAAGAGGCTGAACTCTAGACAAGCCCCATGGGCCTTGTTTTTTACCTGATTCAATTTTTCAATCTCTTATCTCCCTGGGACCAAGAATGTTCAGGCAGATGCCCTCTCTCGGAGTCTTTGTCCTAGTGAGTCTGAGATTATGAAACCTGATTTCATTCCTCTTAAGAGTTTTGTAGTCTATTCTGTCAATTTAGCTTGGGAGGTGGTTAAGGCTCAGAGGTTGGCTACGTCCAGCACACCTCATGATAAGTTATTCGTTTTGGTGCAGTTACGGTTAGGCTTACTCAGAGAGTGTCATGACTCTAGGTCACCCGGGCATTTAGAGGACCTGTCATCTGCTGATCAGAAAGTATTGGTGGCTATCCTTGGGTAAGGATATTGAAGTTTATGTTAAGACATGCAAGATCTGTGCCAGGAACTAGGTGCCTTGCGTCTCCCCGGCAGGGAAACTTCTCCCTTTGCCGGGGAGACGCATTTCCATGGACTTCATTACAAATTTTCCTGACTCCAAGGGTATGACTACTGTGTGGGTTAATGTGGACCGATTATCTAAACAATACCATCTGGTTCCTCTGGCTCAGTTGCCCAGTGCGCAGGACTTGGTAGATTTATTCCTTGTTCAGGTGGTAAGATTGCATGGGGTTCCCATGAATATTTTCTCAGGTCGTGGATACAAGTTCGTTTCTAGATTATGTTTTTCATCTGCATACCATCCTAAAACTAATTGTCAAACAGAAAGAAACAACCAGTGTCTTGAGTCCTATCTAAGATGTTTTTGCTCCCTTACTCAACATGATTGGGGATCATACTTAACCTTGGCAGAGTTCACCCTAAACAACCCTAAATGTCTCCCTTCTTTTGTAATCTAGGATTCCACCCTAGGTCCCCTTGTTTTGAGGGAGAGGATGATGTCCTTTCGGCGGTCTCTGCTACTATCCACCGCCTCCAGAAGGTTTGGGGGGAGGCCCGTATCTATCTCAAGAAAGCAGGGGACAGTATGAAGAGGCAGGCCGATAAGCGTCATCAGCAAGGTTGCAATATCAGAGGGGGACAACAGAGTTTGGGAGTCCACTAAGATTCTCAAGATTAAGATACCATTTCCTAAGCTCACACCAAGGTTTATAGAACCATTTCCCATTATCGAGGTTGTCAATAAAGTGGCTTTTCGGTAGGTCTGCCTTCCTCCATGCGGGTCACCAATGTTTTTCACAAGACATTATTAAAGAAGGTTGTTACTCCACTTGTGACCCAAGATCTTCCTTCTGCTATTCTGGTTGATAGTACTGAAGAATATGAGATAGAAAGTATTGTGGACTCTCGTAGAGTTCGGAACTCCATTCAGTATTTGATTCATTGGAAGGGGTATGGTCCTGAGGAGAGGTCTTGGGTCTCAAAAGGTAATATACATGCCAATCATCTCATCTCTCAGTTCCATAAGAGGTTTCTGGACAAGGTGGGTGGTGAGAGCCCGGAGGTCTCTCCTAGGGAGAGGGGTACTGATATGAATCTTGGTTCTGTGCTCCCACCTGGTGGGATTTTCTCTAGCCTTGTGTTGATAATTACAGAGGACAAAGAAAAGGCTGAGATATTAAACAGACACTTTTCATCCATGTTCACCAACAAACAGTCTGTTCCAGGGATCTTTCAGCAGGGCAAAAATCAAAGTTCACCACCTGATATAACTAGTTTAGCACAAAAAGAAGTATGCCTGCGTCTGAGCAAATTAAACATTGACAAATCCCCTAGCCTGGATGGTATTCATCCACGGATACTGAGGGAATTGAGCTCAGTAATTGACAAACCGCTGTAGCTCATATTCTTAGACTCTCTTGTAACAGGCGTAGTGCCACAGGATTGGAGTATAGCCAATGTGGTACCGATATTTAAGAAAGGTAAAAAGGTGGATCCAGGTAACTACCATCCAGTAAGTCTGACATCAGTAGAGTGCAAAGTTTTTCAGGGCATCATAAGAGATGACCTGCAGAGTTACATCACAGAAAATAATGTAATAAATGATAACCAGCACAGATTCATGAAAAATAGGTCGTGTCTAACCAACATGTTGGGTTTCTATGAGGAGGTAAGTGCAAATCTGGATGTTGGTAATGCGGCTGATGTGATTTATTTGGACTTTGCAAAGGCATTTGATACGGCACCTCATAGCAGCCTTATACTGAAGCTACAAAAGCAAGGACTTGGGGGAAATATATGCAGATGGGTAAGGAATCTGCTAAATGATAGGATGCAAAGAGTCATCATAAATGGTACATGCTCTAAATGGGACATAGTCAGCAGTGGGGACCGCAGGGATCTGTGCTAGGACTGATTCTTTTTAACCTCTTTATTAATGATCTTGGGGATGGGATTGAGAGAAAAGTGTCAGTTTTTGCTGACGATACCAAACTATGTAGGATATTAAAATCTGATCTTGACATTACGATATTGCAGGACGATCTGGATAAGATGACTGAATGGGCAAACACTTGGCAGATGAGATTTAATATAGATAAATGTAGAGTAATGCACCTAGGATGGAGTAATCCTATTGCTACATATGCATTAAATCGGAGTATACTCGGAACTACAGAACAGGAGAAGAAAAATAAAATTCTGCAATCCCAACGTAATGTTACCACTTTATAAATCACTAGTGTGGCCACATCTGGAATATGGGATCCAGTTTTGGGCTCCACATTTTAAAAAGGATATTCAGAAGTTAGAGTCAGTTCCACGGCGGGCATTTAGATTACTACAAGGGATGGAAGGCCTCTCATATGATAATCGGTTGAAAAAGTTGTTGTTTAGCACAGAAAAACGACGGCTCAGAGGGGATCTTATTTACATGTATAAATAATTGTGTGGTCAGTACAAAGCAGTAGCACAACTTATTCCTTCCAAAGACCATACTAAGTACTAGGGGGTACTCATTACGGGTGGAAGGAAAGGGTTCTTTACAGTCAGAGCAGGTGGATTGTGGAATGCCCTACCACAAGAGATAGTAATGGCAGACAGTACAACAGCTTTCAAAAAGGGGCTGAATGATTTACTCGATACAGGCAACATTGTGGGTTACAGTTAAATTAGACAAAATATTACACCTATAGTACATTTGATCCAGGGGTCTTGTACTGATCACCTTCTCTTGGGGTCAAGAAGGGATTTTTTCCGTGATGCAAATTGGCTGCATGTGTCATGGGTTTTTTACCTTCTACTGGATCAACTGATTTAGGTATAGGGATTTTAGCAATACTATTATTAGAATCATAAGAGTAATACAAAAAATAAAACAAATTAATAAAACTGGTTCATTTTTAATAGTAATTGTGGAGTTTTAATAAAAATTGTAATAATACATTTGTGAGGCATAGTCCTAGTAAGTTAGTAAGTGTAGTGTTAGTGTAGGGAGTACAATTGGGGGAGAAAGGTTGAACTTGATGGGACCTAGGTCTTTATTCAACCTATGTTACTATGTTGAAGATAGCAGGGAGTGGCTGTCTGGGGATGATTGGGAGGTAGTCAGCACCCGATCTTCAGGCGGGCTATATAATCCTGCTCCCTGCTCAGTCATTTGCTATTTATTGCAGTTTCCCATGTGCTTGGTGGTTTGTGGTGTTAACATTAGGTTTTGCTATTAAAGCAGGGTTTTCTCATTTTCTCTTTTTGTTATGCTTTCTGGGATTCCTGCAGAGGTACTTATCTGGTCCTAGACTGGGCACCAGCCGCGTCACCAGGCGCCAGCTGTCCGGCGACAGTGGGCCTGGGAAAGGCTCTGCCCAAGTCCCCCTTCCATTTAATGGGAGCTGGGTGAAGAGTCTTCCAGGCCCTCAAGGGCTCACCTAGCTGGGCAGTTTGTGCCAAGTGCATCTGTGGCTGCGCCTTTTCTGGTTTGATGCCAGTGTTTTTGGCTCCCTTTTTGTAGCACATAACATATGTTCTATTGGACTTGATGCCCATGTCTTATACATACTAAACTTTTTTTGCAGGTTTATCTGGGCCACAAGTATAAAATTGTATGGTCAGTCCAATTAGCTGGTCTGGACTAAACCTCTAGAAAAGCATTAAAGATCTCTTAGATCCAGTAGATCTATGTTGTTACTTCTAGACATAATCTCAGCGATTGTGGCAACATCGTACTGTGTGTGTGTGTGTGTGTGTGTGTGTGTGTGTGTGTGTGTGTGTGTGTGTGAAATCACTGTGGGGGTATTGTACTGTGTGTGAGTGGAGCATTTGAAGAGCATCATACTCTTTGGGAGCCAAAAAAGGTGTATTATAGGGATGAGAACACTAGGGGCCATTAATAGAGGTGAAATTACTGTGCAAGTGTCATAATACATGTTCCGATCCATGTTTTTAAAAGTTGGGAGCTATGGCCTCCTGTTACAGTACCGAATAATCTTTTTCTAGTGAGGATAAACTCTCAAGGGGCCTTATACATTAATAAGAACTGGAATATTTTTACCTGGGTCTAATATGAAAACCAAACACACATACTATCAGGATTCTCCACCAACAAACAATAACATAGAGAACAGTCTCAGCAAATATGCAAGATGGTGCAAATTGCAGAGTCTCAATCTTCAGCTAGCTCGCCGGGATTAGAGCTGCTATGACTTTGGAGCTTCCAGGGCCGACAACCCCCACAAGTGGCACCCCACTTTTGGCAGGCACATACAGAGAGGAGGTGATGACAAACTTAGGGAGTAGTGTTGAGCCACCCACGTAGTGTTCGAGTTCGGTTCAGTTCGTCGAACACCCGTATGTTCGCCGAACTGTACGTCGAACTGTTCGTCGAACACCGTTAAAACCAATGGCAGGCAAACAAAAACACATAGAAACACATAGAAAACAGCTTCAAAGGTGACCAAAAGCTGACAAACTGCTCAGAAGACACAACTAACACATGGAAAAGTGACAAGTACATATAGTCATGCGAAAAGAAAAGAGGTGGAGAAGTAAAAGGAGGGGGAGACACAGATACAGGCATGTCATGCCCTTCTAAAACCAAAAAAGTGCGAAGCCGACACGGCCAGTCTGTTCCTGCCCGTGCGACCTCCGTGTCGCCGGGTTTGTGCCAGAGCTGCGGTGGACCCTGACGGCCAGCCCCCCTCTCTCAATACTGGTGCCTGTCCGCTGGTGGGTCGAGCCCCCCTGCGGTGGGGGGGAGTAACATCTGCATAAGAAAGACCATCTTCCAGCCAAACTAAGATGTCTACTTCTTTTCGTGGACAATGTGATACGATCCCTTTCTTACGGACACGCCCATTGCTACAAATTCCAGATGAGGCACAAAAACAGCAGGTGCTTCAACGTATATCAAGTGCTCCTTCAAGTGGGCTCTCCTCCACCTCAACTTCAACATCACAAATACTCCAGTCCTTAGAGGTGTCACCCCAATCTCACTTGCTTCCTCACAGCTCCCAAGTCTCCAGCTGCCCGTCTGAGTATGGGGTAACACAGATGGTTGAGTCTGCACAGATGTTTACTCATACTATATCCTGGGAAACGGAGGTCAGCTCCAGAGCTTCTGTTAATCCAGACGAGGAAATGATCTGCACTGATGCCCAGAATCTTTATGAGTCGGATCCAGGACCAGATGAAGAAGGTTCTGAGCATAATGTAGACCATCGTTCCCAAACTGTAACTCCTGTTGGTGGAGACAATGATGAAGACGATGATGCGACTCAAATAACTGATTGGAGCGACAACTTGACTTTTCGGTCAGGGCAGGTGAGGTTGGCTCTGAGGATGACGGGTGTGAGAACACACAGGGTGATGATGACGAGGTAGGAGATCCCAGTTACTGTCAACCCTCAGTCAGCCAGTCGATGAGGTCAGCAGGGGAGGTGGAGAATGATGTGACTAGCCCAGGGGATGTGGGTGACTCGGTACCCGGGCCTTTGCCTGGCCTTTGGGATGTCGCGGTGGTCAGCTCCCGGGCCTGTACCCTGGGGTCAGTCTTTAAAAGGGTGGATAATTGTTAATTTTATAAGAGTTCGTGACGCCACCTGTGGTATCTGGTGAGAAGCACCAGTGCTGCAGTAGTCCACTGAGGCCGGTGATAAGGCAGCTCGATGGTATAGCTCCCCACAGGTGGAGCTAGGCCTCAGAAAAACGTATGCAGGGGGAATGCAGGACAGGCGAGACCCAGCTGGGTCAGAGCAAGAACGGGAACGGACACAGTAGTCACTTCAGTACCTTTAACTGGTGGAAATTCAGGCACATCCCGGAGCACTGTAGTGTGAAGTTTGCATATCAGGATCCTCCCCAATGAGAGGGTGTAGGGCCTCCTGTTTCTTGCCTCTGCGTAGTAAGTTTCTGACCTGCCTGGAGCTAGGCCTAACTTTGTCTCTGTCCTGCGCTGGCTGACCTTGTGGTAGGGCCTTGTCTTGAAGTTCACGCTCCCAGTATGCGGGGCCTAAGTGTCTCCTGGCTCTGTTATGTATCAGCACCTTAGCGATCCTGGGACTTGTAGTGCTCCAGGGATTCCAGTTATGCCTTAATGGGTCATAGAGATCCCGGTAAGCTCGGATCCGGTGTCCGGTAAATGTTTCGGGGTGAGCTGCTTAAGCTCCTCTGCCCCCTATGTACTAACTCTCCACTCACCTTGGGCCTACTCGGGCCCTTACTAGGCTATACACACTAACGGCAACTTGCCGCGCTTCACCGATCTTACGGCGCCGGCAAACCTTAAGCTCTAACTGGGCTCCCTGAATCTAACTAACAGGAGCCTCGTGCTCCACTGCTGAACCATTAACTGAGTTCTCTAGACTAGACTGAGCTCCACTGCAGACTGACCTCTCTTACGCTTCTCTACTGCAGGAACTCTTCAGAGGAACTGAACTGCCTAGCTCCACCTTCCCTATTTATATCCCTAATGGGCTCCCTCTGCTGGTCTGAGGTGGAAGGTGGAGATGTGTGAATGTTTATGGGGGCCTCTTGTGGAGAATTCCATCAATGCACTCTTCTAGGATCTGTGATACCAAGCGCAGCTGGGAGTCACAGATGTTAATGATGATGAGGTTAGGATGCGCCTTCCTGGACAGAGACGGAGTACTGTAAGCACGTCAACAACTGCATCCTCAACCACAACTCTGCCTCTGACCACAAGTCGCAGTGGCTCTTCAGGTCGCATGGGCTCTAAGCCTTGCATAGCCTGGGTATTTTTTCAGATCAATAATGATGACCCAACTCGTGTTATCTGTAATATTTGTCACCAAAAGCTAAGTAGAGGCCAAAAAATCCATAGTTTGAGTACTTCATGCAAGAACCGTCACATGGATATGAAGCATAAGTTGCAGTGGGAAGCTCACTGTGCTACAAAGCGGCCTAGCGGGCCGTGCCAACCACCGTCTGCCCCATCTTGTGCATCCGCGGCCTCTTCATCCTCTGTGACTGGGGGACAGCAGTCACACATGTTTTTGGACGCAGACCTGCCACCTCTTTACCCGCAACAGCCAGTGTGATTGGCAGGTCATCATTTCATTTGGAAGTGGAAACACCAGCTGGTGTTCAGCGCTCTCCGACATCGAGAGCACCACCTTTGGATCAAGGCAACCTAACTTTTCCGCCTGCATCTTCCTCACAGACCGGCAAGTTTGCCGGGGACACCCTACTCAACCCCGTTTAAGCACAACAGCCAGCCCTCGGTCCCTCAGATGTGGACAAGTAAAAGACCATTTCCTCCTAGCCATGAGAAAGCTAAGAGGTTCAATTTCACCATCTGCAAGCTGTTGGCTACAGAAATGCTGCCTTTCCGCCTGGTGGACACAGAGGATTATCGAGACCTTATGTCCGTCACAGTGCCCCAGTACCAGATGCCCAGTCGGCACTACTTCTCAAAGAAAGGTGTGCCTGCGCTACACCAGCATGTCGCACACAACATCACTGCTTCTTTGAGAAACTCTGTGTGTGACAAGGTGCATTTCACCACAGACACTTGGGCGAGTAAGCATGGACAGGGGCGTTACATGTCGCTGACTGGGCACTGGGTAACTATGGTGATAGCAGGACAAGGGACTGCTGTCCAAGTCTTGCCGTCCCCACGAGTTGTACGTCAATCCTCTTTATCTAGAAGTTCCTCCACTGCTTCTGCCTCCTCAACCTCCTCTCGGTCCTCCACCTGCACCCAAAGCCTGTCTGGTAATGCGACCCACTTTCTTACTGCGCAGAAAGAATCCTGCACACCTCCTTACTATGCTGGCAGCAGGGCTCAACGCCATCAGGCGGTGTTTACATTGAAATGTCTGGGAAATATGAGTCACAGAGCTGAGAAGTTGTGGTCAGCTCTGGAGACCCAGTTTCATGAATGGTTGTCTCCACTGGACCTGCAACCAGGGAAGGCCGTGTGCGACAATGCTGCAAACCTGGGTGCGGCCCTTCGCCTGGGCAATGTCACACACATGCATTGTATGGCTCACGTGTTGAACCTGGTTGTCCAGCAATTTTTAGCCCACTATCCCTGACTAGATGGCCTTCTGCAGAGGGCACGGTCGCTGTGTGCTCACTTACGCCGTTCGCATCCCACAGATCAACGACTTACATCTCTACAGAAGTCGTTGGGCCTGCCAGTTCACCAGCTGAAATGCGATGTGCCGACACGGTGGAATTCAACACTGCACATGTTGCAGCGACTGTGGCAACACCGACAAGCCCTGGTGCAATACTTTCTGACATATAGCCTGGGCCAATGAGGTCCAGAGGTGAGGGAAAATCACACTGCAGGAGTGGTCTCAGATCAGGGACCTATGAAGTTGACGCGCCCCCTGGGCCGTGGGGTACCCGGAGACGGGCCGGTAGACGCTGGGGGTTGTAGTCACTGTGGCGGCGACCCGGTCCGTGACCTAGGGCGGTCAATCCAAGGGTAATTTGTATATATGGGTTTTATAATGTCCGACTACGCCACCTGTGGAGTACGGCCATAGGGGCCGCCGCTGCGGAACAGTCCTCTGAAGCTGGTGGTTTTGCAGCAATTGTATTATTACTCCCCACAGGAAGAGTGTAGCTTCAGGGCAGTGTGGGTGGATGATGGTGGTTGTGGTGCAGGGAGTCAGTAATGAACACAGAGTCCGTGTGATGCAGTCCCAAGATCTTTACTCACAGTTGTTGCAGTCCAGATTACAGGTACCAGAGCAATCTCCCCCGTTGTGCTGTGCGTACTCAGTGAGGGGCTCAGTCCACCCCCAGATAGCTCCGGAGTACTTAGCAGGACCCCCTTCTGTGTGTACTTTCTCTGGCCTTCTCCCTGCACCTCACAGCCAGTGACACTTCTATCCGGTATCCTCGGGTCTTGGCGGGCGACGTGTGTTCCGTCCCCTGGGTCCTATGTGGCTACCTTCTTAGTGAGACTGGTGTGGACTTTGGCCTGCAGTACATGAAATGCTGCAGCCTCCGGTTTCTAGTTGAGCCTTGCTGTTTCTCCGCTAGTTGAGGGACCGGTTCCCCTTATCTGGCCTGACCCCTCTACCTCCTGGTAGCAGCGGGCGTACGGGTGGCCTTCTGCACGGCCCGTACCCCTAGGGTCCCTTCTGTTCCTGGAGCCTTCCTGCTTCCACTCCTCTTTTCTCTCCTTCAGTCCTGGGCCTCCCAGGCTAGACCGCCTCTGGAGCAGAGCTCATGCAGAGCCTCTGCTCCTGTCACTTCTCCTCCTCTGACTGGCTTGCTCTTTCTAAGATGGCTTCCTATTTATACTCTCCCTGTCATGTGCTCCCCTAGGCTGCTTTCTCCACCGACACCCACTACATAGGACCCTCCCTCCAGCTAGGGACCTGGGACTGTGCTCCCCCTTAGGAGCAATCTCGCCCTACCCCCACTGTGGATATGTGTTGGATGCAGGTGTTAGAGTCCCGAGCCATACTCCTTCCTTACCTGAGGGTGAGATACCACACCTCTGGGTGAGATGCAGTACCTCTGTGGCGACTGAACCCTCAGGGGCGCCACATACCCTTCTGCACAGTTTTGAAATGGCGCCGAAGATGTTTAGTAGTGTTGAGCCACCCCCGTAGTGTTCGAGTTCGGTTCGGTTCGTCGAACACCCGTGTGTTCGCCGAACTGTTCGTCGAACTGTTCGTCGAACACCTTCGAACACCATTAAAACCAATGGCAGGCAAACAAAAACACATAGAAACACATAGAAAACACCTTCAAAGGTGTCCAAAAGCTGACAAACTGCTCAGAAGACATAACTAACACATGGAAAAGTGACAAGTACATATAGTCATGCGAAAATAAAAGAGGTGGAGGAGTAAAAGGAGGGGGAGACACAGATATAGGCATGTCATGCCCTTCTAAAATCCAAAAAGTGAGAAGCCGACACGGCCAGTCCGCTCCTGCCCGTGCCACCTCCGTGTCGCCGGGTTTGTGCCAGAGCCGCGGTGAACCCTGACGGCCAGCCCCCCTCTCCCAATACTGGTGCCTGTCCGCTGGTGGGTCGAGCGAGCCCCCCTGTGGTGGAGGCAGCTCTAAGCTTTTTAATTTAAATTGTCTCTCTAATTTGAATGAATACACTTTAAATCCATTTACAAGAATCTATTGGAGGGCAAGTCTCATGCCAGCAGCCGCGGTAATTCCAGCTCCAGTAGCGTCCACTAAAGCTGCTGCAGTTAAAAAGCTTTTATAAGGATCGAGCTCGGCTGTCCACCGCAAGGCATCCTACTGCCAGTCCCAGCCCCTATGCCTTGGGGTGCCTCCTGATGCTCTTCACTAAGTATCCCATGGTCCCGAAGCATTTCCTTTGAAAAAATTAAGTGTCTAAACTACAGGTGGTGCAGCTTGCTTAACAGCCGGGATAATCCGCTCACTAGCAGACACTGCTACTAGGCACAAAGTATTTCCTGGGCTAGATGTAGTTAAAAATTTGTAATTAGATACTCTCGTTGGATGCTGAGAAAGCATTCCATAGAGTCTCCTGGCACGCCATATATGATTCTCTTAAAAAGCTTGGGGTAGGAGTCTAGGGGATCCTTTTATAGCCAAAATCACGACCCTGTATCGCAATACGTCACCTAGGCTGAAGATAAATGGAACTGTAGCACCCTGAGGGCTCGGTTGCTACAGACGTATTGCACCTCACCCAGAGGTGTGATATCTCACTCTCAGGTAAGGATGGAGTGTGGATCAGGACCCGACACCTGCATGCATTACACCACATTGCCGTGGGGCAGGGCGACCAATATGCCCCTGAGATGGGCACGACAGTCCCTGTCCCTGGCTGGAGTGGGGAGAGGGAACACTGAGGAAGGGGAACCCTGTAGTGCAGGAGCAGGGAGGAAGCAGTTCCTGGGTGCATTGAGAAGGGAGTATAAAAGGTGGGCACCATCTTAGTTCAGTGCAGAGAAGACTGAGCAGAAGTGGCAGGGAGCAGGGGCTCTGCATGAGCTCTGCTCCGGAGGCGGGCCTAGTAACAGAGGCCCAGGCCTGGAAGAGGGAGAAGGAAGGAAGAGGAGCGGAGAAGGCTCCAGGAACGAGGAATGAAGGGATCCCAGGGGTGCGGACGGGCGAGTCGCCACCGCACGCCCGAATCCACCTGCGTGGAGGGGTCAGGCCAAAGGGGGAGACCGGTCCCCGAACTAGTGGAGGCAAGAAACGACCCTCAGCTAGAAACCGGAGGCTCTGACATTTTATGTGGCGCTGTCCCTCGCTACACCCGCTAGGAAGGCACCACATAGGGTCAGGGAAACTGGCGCCAAGTTTACCAAGAGGAGGCCCGAGGCAGCCGGACAGAAGTGTTGGTAAGAAAGGCCAGACAAAGGACACACAAAGGGGGTCCTGTGAAGTGCTCCAAAGTTATCTGGGAGTTGTCTGAGCCCCTCACCTGGTGAGCACAGTACGACGTGGGCAGCCGTTACCTGCAGACGTGGTCTGGATAATAAGAACTGTGAGTAAAGGCCCTGAACTGCATCACTGACTCCGTGTCGTTACTGCTGCTGCCCTGCACCATCACCCCCATCCTCCGCATACACTGCCCTGAGGCTATACTCCTCCCGTGGGGAGTTATGCTACGCTCTGCTGCACCCACAACACCAGCCTCAGCGGTCTGCCCTGTAGCGGCGGTTCACTCTGACCGCAATCCACGGGTGGCGTAGTCGGACATTTAAACATCAAAACCACATAAATAGTTCCGCCACTGGTTTGACCGCCCTGAGCCATGGAACCGGGTCGCCGCCACGAAGACTACAACCACCAGCATCCACCAAAAAGGGTCCGGCTCCGGGTGTCCCAAGGCCCAGGGGGTGCGTCAGAACATTTTCATCACCTTTCACAATCACCAATGGGACAAGGCAGTGATGTCCTCTGTCCCCTCTCTTATACATCCTAGTGACGGAGCACCTGCTCTCATCAATTCGCCATAACCCCAATATTAGGTGGATTGAGGTGGGAGGCACCGAGTACAAGTGCTCTCTATTTGCTGATGATGTCCTAGTATATATCACTCAATCACATATATCCATCCATGCTGTTATGGCTGAAATAGATCACTTTGTTACATGGTCAAATTTTAAAATCAATGCAGCGAAGTCTGAGGCCCTCGATGTCTCCCTCCCCAAATCCATATAGGATTCCATCCAGTCCAACTTTCCCTTTGCCTGGCCCTCACAGGGTATCAAATACTTAGGAATTCCTATTCATAGAGACCTCTCCCATCTATGTTATCTTAATTTTGGGCCCTTTATTGAACAACTCCATACAGACCACGGTTGGCAAGTTAGAACTGTAAGATTCACTACGTGAACCACTGGTGTTTTGTGGAAAAGCACATGTACACTGCGTTCCAAATTATTATGCAAAAAGTGTTTAGGAGTGATAAGGGAAGAATTTGTTTGTTTGTCAGTTAAACTCATTGATGGTGATGTGTGTCAGGGCTCTTTATATCACTGTAAGCAATTGCAGACACCTGTGCTAATTAGTTTGGCAGGTGTGTCCAATGAAAGGCAAGACTACTTAAGAAGGCTCTCTCACATTATTAAGCAGCCTACATTTTCTGCCAAAATGGGAAAGAAAAAGGATGTGTCGGCTGCTGAGAAGCAACAAATTGTGGAGTGTTTAGGTCAAGGCATGACTACAATCAACATTGTGCGATGATCAGGATGAAGTGTCTTGGCAATCAAGAAGTATGTAGCTGATTCACAGTACACACGTGTGCGTGCTGATAAGGGCAAATTGAGGACTCTTTCCTACAGGCAATTACGTCAGGTTGAAAGAGCAGCGGCAAAAAAGCCTTGTCATAGCAGCAGACAAGTTTTTGAAGCTGCTTGTGCCTCCAACGTCCCCCGAACAACAAGATGCAGGGTCCTTCAGAGGTTTGCAGCTGTGCATGCGCCATCCTGTCGACCTCCTCTATCCACTTCACACAAGCAGAAACGGCTCCAGTGGGCCAAACATTACATGAAGACTGATTTCAAAACTGTTTTGTTCACGGATGAGTGCCGTGCAGCGCTCGATGGTCCAGATGGATGGAGTGGAGGATGGCTGGTTGATGGACACCCCACGCAAACACGGCTACAGCGCCAACAAGGAGGAGGTGGAGTAATGTTTTGGGCTGGAATCATGGGGAGAGAGATTGTCGGCCCCTTTAGGATCCCTGAAGGCGCTAAAGATGAACTCCATAATGTATGTGGATTTTCTCAAACAGCACTTCCTGCCATGGTTCAAGAAGAAGAACCGTGTATTTCACAGCAAGATCATTTTTCTGCATGATAATGCACCATCTCATGCTGCACATAAAACATCTGCATCTCTGGCTGATATGGGCATAAAAGGGGACAAACTTATGGTGTGACCCCCATGCTCCCCTGACCTCTACCCCATTCAGAACCTTTGGAGCATCATTAAAAGGAGTGTCTATGATGGCGGGAGGCAGTTCACATCTAAGCAACAGCTCTGGGAGGTTATTCTGTCCTCATGCAAAACAATTGAAGCAGAAACCATCCAAAACCTGACAAATTCAATGGACGAGAGAGTTCAGAAGCTCCTTTCGAACAAGGGGTCCTATGTGAAAATGTAACATCACCTAGAATAAAGTTTTGAGTTGAAAACTGTTTGATTTCAGTTTCTAACAACCTGCTAATGCTTATAATTTCAAAAATGACCATTTTTTTGGTCTTTATTAAAATGAAAAGGTTGATCGAAAAGTTTGGGGGATCTAAGAGTGTGGCAACCCAGTAGTCATGATTACTTCGAATTCTGACAATATGAGGGTCATGCTGCAGGTAGTGCAGCAAGAAGGCACTTATGTGCCTTGCGCATCTCGGAGCCCCAAAATTATTTTCCGGGCTAGATGCAGCTAAAAATTATTTTTAATTTTAAATCTGGTGAAGCTTTAGTATAGATGGCCTAATAGGATCAGTGCTGCACACTGCTACAAAGCCCAAATTATTTTCCAGTCAAGATACAGATAAACATGATTAGTAATTTGAAAGCTTAAAACGGTTGGTAGGGTGATTTTAACCAATCATCAAGCTTTTACTCTCCCCAGGATGACACAGGGGTAGAAAAGTCGTTTCGGATCCATGATTTGTTCATCTTTATGAACGTGAGTCTGTCTACATTATCAGTGGAGAGCCGCGTGCGCTTATCTGTCAGCACACCACCAGCAGCGCTGAACACACGTTCAGACAGAACGCTGGCTGCGTGGCATGACAATATCTCCAAGGCGTAAGTGGCTAGCTCTGGCCATTTATCCAGATTGGAAGCCCAAAAAGAGCAAGGGTCCAGTGACACAGTCGTGGCTTCAATGTTTACTTGGAGATACTCCTGTACCATCGTCTCTAGGCGTTGACTATGTGTCAGACTTCTTGTCTCCTGTGGCCTTGCAAAGGATGGGCTAAAAAAGTGGTGAAATGATTCCGCAAAATTGATGTTACCAGCAGATACTGTGGTTCTGTTACGGTTTGAGTGCTGAACACTTGACGGTCCCACGGTTGGCAAGTTGGAACTGTGAGATTCACTACGTGCACCACTGGTATTTTGTGGAAAAGCACATGTAAGATTCTGCAACAGTCTCTGCTGATACTCCTGCATGCGTGCATCCCTTTCTATGGCAGGAATAATTTCTGCAAATTTACTTTTGTACCGGGGATCTAACAGTGTGGCAACCCAGTAGTCAGGATTATTTCTAATTTTCACAATTCGAGGGTCATGTTGCAGGTAGTGCAGCAAGAAGGCACTCATGTGTGTTGCGCATCCAGGAGCACCAAGTCCCTGTTGTGTTGGTGGCGAGGTAACAATCATGCTTCCTTCCTCTGTCCTCTCCCCCCAACCTCGCACAACAGAAATGTGATCAAGGTCTCCCTCATCTGATGAGTCTTCCATCAGTTCGTCCTCCACTTCTTCCTGGGCTCCTGCACCTTCCTCACTAGTTTGGCTGCTACCATGCGCCCTGGTAAAACCATCTCCCCCACCCTCACATGCCTGCCGCCTTGGTGCTGCCGACCGTCTGGACCTTGCAGATGTTAGCCCTTCCGCATACAACTTCTCCTCCTCTACTTCCTCCACCTCCTCTTGTGCCACCACCTGACTCCGAATTCTGTTTAACATGTGCTCCAGCATGTAAATCACCGGAATAGTCATGCTGATAATGGCATCTTCAGCACTAAACATCTTCGTCGCCATTTCAAAACTGTGCAGAAGGGTGCATAGGTCCCTGATCTGAGACCACTCCTCCAGCGTGATTTGCCCCACCTCTGAATCTCGTTGGCCCAGGCTATACGTCAGAACGTATTGCACCAGGGCTTGTCGGTGCTGCCACAGTCGCTGCAACATGTGCAGAGTTGAATTCCACCGGGTAGGCACATCGCATTTTAGCCGGTGAAGTGGCAGGCCCAACGACTTCTGTAGAGATGTAAGTCGCTGAGCTGCGGGATGCGAACGGCGGAAGTGAGCACACAGCGACCGTGCCCTCTGCAGAAGGCCATCTAGTCTGGGATAGTGGGCTAAAAATTGCTGGACAACCAGGTTCAACACGTGAGCCATACAAGGCACGTGTGTGACATTGCCCCGGCGAAGGGCATCACCCAGGTTTGCAGCATTGTCGCACACGGCCTTCCCTGGTTTCAGGTCAAGTGGAGACAACCATTCATGAAATTGGTTCTCCAGAGCTGACCACAACTCCTCAGCTGTGTGACTCACATTTCCCAGACATTTCAATGTAAAAACCGCCTGATGACGTTGAGCCCTACTGCCAGCATAGTAAGGAGGTGTGCAGGATCCCTTCTGCGCAGTTAGAAAGCTTGTGGCATGACCAGACAGGCTTTGGGTGCAGGTGGAAGACCGAGAGGAGGTTGAGGAGGCAGAAGCAGTGGAGGAACTTTGACATAAAGAGGATTGACGCACAACTCGTGGGGACGGCAAGACTTGGACAGCAGCCCCTTGTCCTGCTGTCACCATAGTTACCCAGTGCCCAGTCAGCGACATGTAACGCCCCTGTCCATGCCTACTCGTCCAAGTGTCTGTGGTGAAATGCACCCTGTCACACACAGAGTTTCTCAAAGAAGCGGTGATGTTATGTGCGACATGCTGGTGGAGCGCAGGCACACCTTTCTTTGAGAAGTAGTGCCGACTGGGCATCTGGTGCTGGGGCACTGCGACGGACATAAGGTCTCGAAAATCCTCTGTGTCCACCAGGCGGAAAGGCAGCATTTCTGTAGCCAAGAGCTTGCAGATGGTGAAATTCAACCTCTTAGCTTTCTCATGGCTAGGAGGAAATGGTCTTTTACTTGTCCACATCTGAGGGACCGAGGGCTGGCTATTGTGCTTAGACGGGGTTGATAAGGGTGTCCCCGGCAAACTGCCAGTCTGTGAGGAAGATGCAGGCGGACATGTTAGGTTGCCTTGATCCAAATGTGGTGCTATCGATGTCGGACAGCGCTCAACACCAGCTGGTGTTACCACCTCCAAAGAAAATGATGACCTGCCAATCACGCTGGCTGTTGCGGGTAAAGAGGTGGCAGGTCTGCGCCCCAAAACAGGTGTGACTGCTGTCCCCCCAGTCACAGAGGATGAAGAGGCCGCGGATGCACAAGATATGGCAGACGGAGGTTGGCCCGGCCGGCTAGGCCGCATTGTAGCACACTGAGCTTCCCACTGCAACTTATGCTTCATGTCCATGTGCCGGTTTATGCATGAAGTACTCAAACTATGTATTTTTTGGCCTCTACTTAGCTTTTGCTGACAAATGTTACAGATAACACGAGTTGGGTCATCTTTATCGATCTGAAAAAATGCCCAGGCTATGCAAGGCTTAGCACCCATGCGACCTGAAGAGCCACCACGACTTGTGGTGAGAGGCAGAGTTGTGTTTGAGGATGCAGTTGTTGACGTGCTTCCAGTACTACGTCTCTGTCCAGGAAGGCGCAACCTGACCTCGTCGTCACTAGCATCTTCCTCCACCTCCTCTGCTGACCTCATCTCTTGGCTGACTGTGGGTTGACAGTAAGTGGGATCTCCGACCTCATCATCATCACCCTGTGCGTTATCACACCCGTCGTCCTCAGAGCCAACCTGTTCCTGCCCTGACAAAAAACTAAAGTTGTCGCTCCAATCAGGTATTTGAGTCTTATCATCGTCTTCCTCATTGTCTCCACCAACAGGAGTTACAGTTTGGGAATGAGGGTCTACATTATGGTCAGAACCTTCTGCGTCTGGTCCTGGATCCGACTCATAAAGATTCTGGGCATCAGTGCAGATCATTTCCTTGTCTGGATTCACAGAAGCGCTGGAGTCGACCTCTGATTCCCAGGCTATAGTATGAGTAAACAGCTCTGCAGACTCAACCATCTGTTCTACCTCATACTCAGACGGGCAGCTGGAGATTTGGGAGCTGTAAGGAAGCAAGTGCGATTTGGGTGACACCTTTGAGGACTGGAGTATTTGTGATGTTGAAGTTGATGTGGAGGAGAGCCCACTTAAAGGAGCACTTGATATCCGTTGAAGCACCTGCTGTTTTTGTGCCTCATCTGGAATTTGTAGCGATTGGCGTGGCCGTAAGAAAGGGATCTTATCACATTGTCCGCTAAAAGAAGTAGACATTTTAGTTTGGCTGGAAGATGGTCTTTCTTCTGCAGATGTTACTGTTGCTTTAACACCTACCCCACGGACACAACCTTTTTTCCCCTTCCCAACACGCCTATTCCCCTTTCCACCAGCAGCAGGCCTTTTTCCACTCATTTTGGTGGTTAATTAATTCACAACTCTGGAGTTGTTTGCACAAAAAAACAATGGATGGTAACCGAGCAGAGCTGAGTGGCCAAACTGTGGTATTAGGCCAAAACTATTGGCTGGGTTAGATGCAGAAAAAAATTATTTTGAATTTGCAACCTGATGGAGGTCAGTATAGATGGATTAATAGAACAAGACCCACACACAGCTAGAAGCCCAATATTTTTTCAGAGGTAGATGCAGGAAAAAAATATATTCAGTTTGCAACCTGATGGAGGTCAGTATAGATGGACTAATACAACAAGTCCCACACACAGCTAGAAGCCCAAATATTTTTTCAGAGGTACTGTAGATGCAGATAAAAATTAGTTTTAATTTGCAACCTGATGGAGGTCAGTATAGATGGACTAATAGAGAAAGTCCGACACACTACTAGAAGGCCAAATATTTTTTCAGAGGTAGATGCAGAAAAAAATATATTCAGTTTGCAACCTGATGGAGGTCAGTATAGATGGACTAATAGAGAAAGTCCGACACACTACTGGAAGGCCAAATATTTTTTCAGAGCTAGATGCAGAAAAAAATTATATTCAGTTTGCAACCTGATGGAGGTCAGTATAGATGGATTAATAGAACAAGACCCACACACAGCTAGAAGCCCAATATTTTTTCAGAGGAAGATGCAGAAAAAAATATATTCAGTTTGCAACCTGATGGAGGTCAGTATAGATGGACTAATACAACAAGTCCCACACACAGCTAGAAGCCCAATATTTTTTCAGAGGTAGATGCAGAAAAAAATATATTCAGTTTGCAACCTGATGGAGGTCAGTATAGATGGACTAATACAACAAGTCCCACACACAGCTAGAAGCCCAAAAATTTTTTCAGAGGTACTGTAGATGCAGATAAAAATTAGTTTTAATTTGCAACCTGATGGAGGTCAGTATAGATGGACTAATAGAGAAAGTCCGACACACTACTAGAAGCCAAATATTTTTTCAGAGCTAGATGCAGAAAAAAATTATATTCAGTTTGCATCCTGATGGAGGTCAGTATAGATGGATTAATAGAACAAGACCCACACACAGCTAGAAGCCCAATATTTTTTCAGAGGTAGATGCAGAAAAAAATATATTCAGTTTGCAACCTGATGGAGGTCAGTATAGATGGACTAATACAACAAGTCCCACACACAGCTAGAAGCCCAATATTTTTTCAGAGGTAGATGCAGAAAAAAATATATTCAGTTTGCAACCTGATGGAGGTCAGTATAGATGGACTAATACAACAAGTCCCACACACAGCTAGAAGCCCAAATATTCTTTCAGAGGTACTGTAGATGCAGATAAAAATTAGTTTTAATTTGCAACCTGATGGAGGTCAGTATAGATGGACTAATAGAGAAAGTCCGACACACTACTGGAAGGCCAAATATTTTTTCAGAGCTAGATGCAGAAAAAAATTATATTCAGTTTGCAACCTGATGGAGGTCAGTATAGATGGACTAATAGAGAAAGTCCGACACACTACTAGAAGGCCAAATATTTTTTCAGAGCTAGATGCAGAAAAAAATTATATTCAGTTTGCAACCTGATGGAGGTCAGTATAGATGGATTAATAGAACAAGACCCACACACAGCTAGAAGCCCAATATTTTTTCAGAGGTAGATGCAGGAAAAAAATATATTCAGTTTGCAACCTGATGGAGGTCAGTATAGATGGACTAATACAACAAGTCCCACACACAGGTAGAAGCCCAAATATTTTTCAGAGGTACTGTAGATGCAGATAAAAATTAGTTTTAATTTGCAACCTGATGGAGGTCAGTATAGATGGACTAATAGAATGATGCTATGCCCAAAAGATTTTACTTCACTAGGTGCAGTAAAAAAATTGGTATTCTATACACAGGTGGTATATCTTGCAACACAGATAGGCTACTCCACTGACTAACACACTCTGCAATAGGCCAAAAAGGATTAGCTTTGCTAGATTCAGCCAAATGCTGTGAAAAAAACTTGCACAGCACTGGCACAGACCTGCCTGGCAAAAACTGATAGGAACTGATGTAACCTAGTCCTGAAAAGGACTCCAATTACAATTAGTCTTTACTCCCACAACCTATCTATTTAAGAGCACAGACCTCCCTGATAAAAGTCATAGGAAATGCTGTAACCTAGTCCTTAAAAGGACTGCAATCACAACTATTCCCTACTCCCAAGCTATCTGTATATTTGTGCGAAAATTGGCTTGAAATTAACAAGGTATAGCGCACACAGCAACAGCGGTGCCGTCTAACACGCAGCTGCAGCAGTGAGAAAATGGTGGCGACGGGGAAAATGGCTTGGTCTTATAGGGCAAGGACATGTGACATACACTGCCAATGACACATGCCCTTGCTTGTGTGAAAAAAAGCACTTCGCTCCGTGTGTGCGCTGCTGATAGGCTGACAGATTGCACCTCCCCACTGCAAATGCGGGAAAGAGAAAAAGAAATGGAGATCTTCATTGTTCCTGCAGAGATCCATCCCCTGCCCCTCCCCCCACCCCGCTGTACACTCAAACTGCGTATTAACATTAATTTTCATCATTACTGAGAAAAAATCCAGTTATGATTTTGGTGCACGAACAGTTATCGAACATAACCTCGAACAGCCGAATTTTTCTCAAATTGTTCGTGTTCGCCGAACGGCTCGAACACCGCCCAAAACAGCTCGAATTTGAGATTGGCGAACAGTTCGAGTAGAACAACGCTCATCTCTAATGTTTAGTGCTGACGACGATGCCATTATCAGCATGACTATTCTTGTGATTTACATCCCGGAGCATACGTTAAACAGAATTCAGAGTCAGGTGGTGGGACAAGAGGAGGTGGAGGAAGTAGTGGAGGAGTCGCATGCGGAAAGGATAACATCTCCAAGGTCCAGACGGTCGGCAGCATCAAGGCGGCAGGCATGGGAGGGTGGGGTAGAGGGATTAACCAGGGCACATGGTAGCAGCCAAACTGTTGAGGAAGGTGCAGGAGCCGAGGAAGAAGTGAAGGACGAACTGGCGATGGGCATGTAAGACTCATCAGATGAGGGAGACCTTGATCACATTTCTGTTGTGCGAGGTTGGGGGGAGAGGGCAGAGGAGGGAAGCATGATTCTTACCTCGCTACCAACAAAACAAGGACTTGGTCCTCCTGGATGCGCAAGACACATGAGTGCCTTCTTGCTGCACTACCTGCAACATGGCCCTCGGATTGTCAGAATTCGAAGTAATCCCGACTACTGGGTTGCCACAGTGTTAGATCCCCGATACAAAAGTAAATTTGCCGAAATAATTCCTGCCATAGAAAAGGATTCACGCATGCAGGAGTATCTGCAGAGGCTGTTGCAGAATCTTACATGTGCTTTTCCACAAAACACCAGTGGTGCACATAGTGAATCTCAAAGTTCTAACTTGCAAACCGTGGGACTGTCGAGTCTTCATCACTCAAACCGTAACAGTAACACAGTATCTGCTGGTAACAGCAATTTTGTGGAATCGTTTCATCACTTTTTTAGACCATCCTTTGCAAGACCACAGGAGACAAGAAGTCTGACACATAGTCAACGCCTAGAGATGATGGTACAGGAGTATCTCCAAGTGAACATCGAAGCTATGACTGTGTCACTGGACCCTTGCTCATTTTGGGCTTCAAATCTGGAAAAATGGCCGGAGCTTGCCACTCACGCCTTGGAGATCTTGTCATGCCCTGCAGCCAGTGTTCTCTCTGAACGTGTGATCAGCGCTGCTGGTGGTGTGCTGACAGATAAGCCCACACGGCTGTCCACTGAGAATGTAGACAGACTCACGTTCATAAAGATGAACAAATCATGGATCCGCAAGGACTTTTCTACCCCTGTGTCATCCTGGGGAGACTAAAAGCTTGAGGATTTGGTAAAATCACCTCACCAACCATTTTAAGCAACTCTGGGGCAATTGATGCCACTTAAGTGGTGTCTGTGCCACAATTTTTGGAAAAAATGGAGACTCTTTTTGGAGTCCCCTTGCTGTGTTTTACGTGACGTTGGCATTGTCAATTCCAGGTGGGTTGGGTCGCTCCCCACCCCCTTTTAACTGTAAGAAACTGCATACACTCTGGCTTGGGGTAACACAGATGGTTGAGTCTGAAGAGCTGTTTACTCAGAGGTCTGCTCCAAAGCTTCCGTGTCTGCTAGTCAGCGTAGAATTTTTAACTGCATCTAGCCTAGGCAATACTTTGGGCGTAGTAGCCCAGCTGTGAAGCAAGCTGCACCGCCTGTGTATCTAATAAGAATTTTTAAATGCATCTAGCCTAGGCAGACTGTGGGGACCCCCAACCAAACCCATACGCTCAGCCCCCCTACCGCCCCCCTTTCCTTGACAATACAATAATGTAACTCTTACAACTGGATGCGTGAGGATCGGTCACAGCTTTATTAACTCGTTATACTCATTCCATTAGAAAGGCATTTTATTTCTAAAATAATTCAGCTTGTTGCAGCATGCCCTGGGTCTCCACACCGGCAAGTTGGCCAACAAGTGTAACTCTCCAACATGTCCTTTCTATTTCCAGGCCACGGAGGATCCTGCGTACTCGTATGCAGGACTCTTACCCCCATCCATCACTCTTAACGCTTGTTCCACTCCATCCTGGAGTCCTGACAGGAATATGTCCAGTCCAATATCCTTTAAGTGAACACTGTCGGGCCGTATGAGGCCTGCTTTATCTCCTTCCAGTTGTCGGTGTTGTATCACTACACCACCTCTGTCTCATCTAAATTTTGCCATCCGAATATTTATTACCTGCCTTGTCCGTTCGATGGCCGTGATGTCTCGCGCACCGCACCGCTATCGGCACAATCTCTGACCATACTATAGTTAGTTTTGTGAAAAATTCTCTGAAGTGCTCAGTGTCTAATTTCATTATTGCCATTAGTTATGCGCTCTAGTGATGACCTAGGTCATTTCCCCGGGCCTGTATAACTAAGATGACCGGACCTCTTGCCTCTCTCCCTACCTTGATTACCTCCATTAGTACCTGTGGCCATATCAGGCCTCTAATACCTCTCCAGTTGAAATATGTGTTATGAAACTGTAATTTCCTCCCGCCTGGGCGGACTTTCGCCCTTTTTTCTGCCCAATATATATGCGAGTGGCCTATCACCCACACTGTTGGCTTAGCGTCACCTGTAAAAGAAACAAACCACGTTAGGATAACAAGTCCGGTCTTATGTATCTCGCCAAACACGTGGATCGTCATCTCCCTATTGTAACATACCTGGCGGCGTCCTTGCATGGTGGTCCATCTCCCACTGTGCAAGAGAGCGCACTTGATCTCCTGTCCAGAGTGTCTCTCTGGCTTCCCTCCATGCTGTCTGTTTGTGTCTGTCTCTGCTGCTTAAGGGCGGCGCCCGATCACTTCCTGCTTTTTGTACCTGCTGTGGGTCACACCCCTTGTGCGTCCTCAGCCTATTGCTGTCTGACACTTGGTATATAGCTCAGCAGCTCCCTTCTATCCCTGCCTGAGCATAGTGTTTCCTTCAGTGTGTGCTTGCATTCTGAAGGTGCCAGGTCCCGTCTTTGTTTCCTTGTCTGCCTTTCCTGGAGGCTGTATTTCCAGGCCTGTCTGAACTTAGTCCTGTATGTCTCCTGCTTTGCGGTATTAGTTCCCGTGTCTGAACTGAGTCCTTTCTGTGTATCTTGTCTGTCCTGTCTGAACACGCTCCTAGCCTGTTCCTCCCGCCTTCTAGGGGCCGATTACCTAGACCCGCTCCTGTATCTTGTCTGTCCTGTCTGAACACGCTCCTTGCCTGTTCGTCCCGCCTCTCTGGGGGCAGTATTCCCAGACCCGCTCCTGTATCCCGCTGCAGTGTCGGTCTCCTCCGTACACTCAGTTCCAGTCTGAACTCTCTCCTATCCTTTACCTGTTTTGCCTCTATGTCCGTTCCCTTCCTTTTTCTGCAGAGTCTGAACTCATACCTAACTCCTGCCTGTTGTCTCTGTACTCCCGTTTGTGAGTTTGTGGTCCACTCGCTACTTCACTGCAAGTACCCTGTGGGTGTCTGGCTCTGTCTTTCCCTTCCTGTCTGTTCCGTGTGAACAGAGTCCTGTCCTGCCCTGCTTCTGCCCGCTGCTCTGGCAGTCCTGTCCTGCCCTGCTTCTGCCCTCTGCTCCGGCAGTCCTGTCCTGCCCTGCTCAGCCTTGTCTGCACTCTAGCTGTGCTTGCCTGTAACCCTCTGCCTGTATTGTTCCTGAGTCCCGGTGTGTACTGGGTCCTATCCCGCCTGTGTTCCTACCTGCTAGTGCCTCCCTGTCTGCACTCTAGCTGTGCTTGCCTTTACCCCCCTGCCTGCATACCAGTCGTGCCTGCCTATACCCACCAGTCTGTGTGCCAGCCTACCAGCCTGTTCCTGTATTCCCCTGTGTGGGTCAACAGCCGTGTCCGGGGTCTGTCCTGGAGTAGCACCTGGTCCCTCTGCTCGGTTCCTCCTTGGTGCACTGGCGTCGTATGCCGTCGTGCGACCCTGGTCGGATCGGGTGAATACTTAGTCACGCCCCTCCAGGCATTCACTCTCCGGCACGGTCCAGTGGAATCACTACAATCACACGCACACGCCGCTTAGCCCGGGCGTGTGCATAACAGCATGCTCAGGCCATGGTTCCCGTTGAGCCCCACGGCCTTCGCTCTTTGAGAAGTTTTTCCAGCGAATACATGCATTAAAATAAAATAAATAAATTTTTTCCCCCCTTTAGCTGAGTTCCAGGCGAGTTACGCACCCGTCCAGATGGATCTATCAGCCCTCGTTCCTGCGGATCCGCCACGTTACTATGGGGATCCAAGACAGTGTCGTGCATTTGTGGAGCAATGCATGCTACACTTTAAGGCCTACCCTCTCTATTTTCCTTCCGATTGGGCTAAAGTGGCCTTTATGATTGACTACCTAGCGGGTGATGCCTTGAAATGGGTCACCCCCCTATGGGAAGCATGGGATCCTGTCATCCTTGACCTGCAGGCCTTCCTGGTGGCCTTTCGTATGGTCTTCGAGGACCCTAACTCTGAAGCCCCTGCTGAAGCTTCACTTCCCAATATCCCGGAGCAGCCCCGACGGGTAATGTGTGTGGGTAGCGCAATAGTCCTCCAGCCCAATGAGACTACTGCCCACCCAGAATCCTCACAGGGTGACTACGCTTTCCGGAATACTTCTCTCAACCTCAAGAGGCAGTCCAGACGTGCTAGACTTAGAGGCAAGCCGTCACGCCAGGGTCTGTCCTCCCTGAGACCTCCTGACCCCAACCTTGAAGTCCCTACTGAAGCTTCATCTCCCTGTATCCCGGAGAAACCCCAATGGTTAATGTGCGTGGGTAGTGCACCAGTTCTCCTGGCCGAAGAGACTTCTGCCCATCCAGACTCCACACAGGAGAACTTCCTGCACCTGGCATCAGATGCTTCTTTCTCTTTAACCGGTGTGCATGTCCAAGGATGCTCCAAAGCTGTGGTTACCTCAGAGTCTGTGCACCTCTACTACCTGGCGGAGGATCCCCTGTTGCCTCCTGAACCCTCCGGGATACCACTCGATGACAAATGGAGAGAGACTTCTCTACACCCGGTACTCAATACTTTGTCCGCTTCGTCCTGTGAGCCTGACAATGGGTACCCCAAAGTGGTAGTTACCTCCGAGTCTCTACACCCCTCCGACCAGGCGGAGGATCTCCAGTTGTCTCCTGAACCCTTCGGGGTGCTACCTGGTAGCGAAAGGACAGAGACTCTCCTATACTCTGTACCTGATACCTCGCTCGCTTCGTCCAGTGAGTCCAACCTAGTGTACTCCGAAGCAGAGGTTACTCCTGAGTCTCTACACCCCTCCGACCAGGCGGAGGACCTCCAGTTGTGTTCAGAATCCTTCGGGGTGCCACCTGGTGGTGAATGGACAGAGACTTTCCTATACTCTGTACCTGATACCTCGCTCGCTTCGTCCAGTGAGTCCAACCTAGTGTACTCCGAAGCAGAGGTTACTCCTGAGTCTCTACACCCCTCCGACCAGGCGGAGGACCTCCAGTTGTGTTCAGAATCCTTCGGGGTGCCACCTGGTGGTGAATGGACAGAGACTTTCCTATATCCTGTACCTGATACCTCGCTCGCTTCGTCCAGTGAGTCCAACCTAGTGTACTCCGAAGCAGAGGTTACTCCCGAGTCTCTACACCCCTCCGACCAGGCGGAGGACCTCCAGTTGTGTTCAGAACCCTTCGGGGTGCCACCTGGTGGTGAATGGACAGAGACTTTCCTATACTCGGTACCCGATACCTCGCCTGCTTCCTCCAGTGAGTCCGACCTAGTGTACTCTGAAGCAGTTGTTTTCTCTGAGCCTCTGCACTCTTCTGACCCGGCGGAGGACCTCCAGTTGTTTCCTGAATCCTCCGGGGTACCACCAGATAACAAAGAGACAGTGACTTTTCCTCATTATGTACCTGATAACCCGTCTATTTTTTCCTGTGAGCTTGACAAGATGTACCTCGAAGCAGAGATTACCCTCAAGTCTCTGTCCCCCTCCAACCCAGTGAACGACTGGTCCTCGAATTCCCTGCGGAAGATTCTGGCAGGCCTGAAGAAGAGGGGGCGTAAGGGGGGAGGTACTGTAACATACCTGGCGGCGTCCTTGCATGGTGGTCCATCTCCCACTGTGCAAGAGAGCGCACTTGATCTCCTGTCCAGAGTGTCTCTCTGGCTTCCCTCCATGCTGTCTGTTTGTGTCTGTCTCTGCTGCTTAAGGGCGGCGCCCGATCACTTCCTGCTTTTTGTACCTGCTGTGGGTCACACCCCTTGTGCGTCCTCAGCCTATTGCTGTCTGACACTTGGTATATAGCTCAGCAGCTCCCTTCTATCCCTGCCTGAGCATAGTGTTTCCTTCAGTGTGTGCTTGCATTCTGAAGGTGCCAGGTCCCGTCTTTGTTTCCTTGTCTGCCTTTCCTGGAGGCTGTATTTCCAGGCCTGTCTGAACTTAGTCCTGTATGTCTCCTGCTTTGCAGTATTAGTTCCCGTGTCTGAACTGAGTCCTTTCTGTGTATCTTGTCTGTCCTGTCTGAACACGCTCCTAGCCTGTTCCTCCCGCCTTCTAGGGGCCGATTACCTAGACCCGCTCCTGTATCTTGTCTGTCCTGTCTGAACACGCTCCTTGCCTGTTCGTCCCGCCTCTCTGGGGGCAGTATTCCCAGACCCGCTCCTGTATCCCGCTGCAGTGTCGGTCTCCTCCGTACACTCAGTTCCAGTCTGAACTCTCTCCTATCCTTTACCTGTTTTGCCTCTATGTCCATTCCCTTCCTTTTTCTGCAGAGTCTGAACTCGTACCTAACTCCTGCCTGTTGTCTCTGTACTCCCGTTTGTGAGTTTGTGGTCCACTCGCTACTTCACTGCAAGTACCCTGTGGGTGTCTGGCTCTGTCTTTCCCTTCCTGTCTGTTCCGTGTGAACAGAGTCCTGTCCTGCCCTGCTTCTGCCCGCTGCTCTGGCAGTCCTGTCCTGCCCTGCTTCTGCCCTCTGCTCCGGCAGTCCTGTCCTGCCCTGCTCAGCCTTGTCTGCACTCTAGCTGTGCTTGCCTGTAACCCTCTGCCTGTATTGTTCCTGAGTCCCGGTGTGTACTGGGTCCTATCCCGCCTGTGTTCCTACCTGCTAGTGCCTCCCTGTCTGCACTCTAGCTGTGCTTGCCTTTACCCCCCTGCCTGCATACCAGTCGTGCCTGCCTATACCCACCAGTCTGTGTGCCAGCCTACCAGCCTGTTCCTGTATTCCCCTGTGTGGGTCAACAGCCGTGTCTGGGGTCTGTCCTGGAGTAGCACCTGGTCCCTCTGCTCGGTTCCTCCTTGGTGCACTGGCGTCGTATGCCGTCGTGCGACCCTGGTCGGATCGGGTGAATACTTAGTCACGCCCCTCCAGGCATTCACTCTCCGGCACGGTCCAGTGGAATCACTACAATCACACGCACACGCCGCTTAGCCCGGGCGTGTGCATAACACCTATTCTCTGAACTTCCGTTTCTGATAGACCTGCTCTTGCTGCTTCCGTGGCCGCGCCTGTGTGGAATGAGTGTGTCCCGTAATATTTGGGGTGGTTCCCTGCCGATGTTATGCATTTATTAAATATAGCTTGGAACTGGTATCTTGATAATGGCGTTCCATCAATGTGTGATAGGAAGAAATTACTTTGTGATCTGATGGTTATATATGTTTTTACTATTGTTACCTTACTCAGTGTACCGTTTGTGGGTTGTAGAAGTACCCAAGTGCCCCTGCCCGCTGGAACTGTTTTCGATTAGCGTATGCATAGACGTATTGCATTATTGGCTATGAATACGTCCTGGTGTAATAAGCCTCCACTGGTGGTAATTTTGGATTGAGGGACTAATTCGCTTATGCATAGTGCCCCGAAGCAGGCAATCGCAAATGCAGTAGACAGTAGTGTTGCTTCAAATTGTGAGTGTCATGTTAATTGTGTTAGGGATATAATGTGAGAAATCAGTTTTAGTGACAAGGGACGGGACGTCTACACTCCTGACTTGGCTGACCCCTTTTCCACCCTTTTATGGATTCTCTGATGATGAATCTCTTTGTCACATCTCCCCAATTCAGTAGTTGGAAGTGAAATGCTACTCCGGTCGGACACCGCTGCTCTGACGCCCCTGATATGCCCCTCATCATTAGCTGGTGGAGAAATTCTATGGTGACTTGTAATCTGCCTTGTTCACATTGGTCAACCCGTCTGCCTGCTGCTAGTCGTGTCCACTCTTCCCATGCCTTACCGTATGCTTGCCACGTCGATGGGGCAACTGACGCTCTGATTAATGGCATCAACTATTCGCCACTAGAATCCATAGGGAGGGTGGGCAACTGTTGCCTGATGGGTGGGCGTTGGTGAGGAGCTCTGTGAAAATCTGCAAACTGAATTGTGATAAAGCGTTAGCAGCAGCTTTAGACCCCTCAGCATCATGGCTAGCGCGGACCGATGCATTGTGTTTTAGGCACAGGAATGCTAGCCGGCTTAGACGGGAGAGACGATGATGCCATCTTATTAATGCAGTGCGCTAGGCTGGTGTTTTTTGTTATGAAGCGTATATTTTTGTTAGCAAGGAGTGTGCCCCATATTTCTATTGCTACCACTATTGGGAAGAAAAAAATGTTTCCGGGCTAGATGCAGCTAAAAATTATTATTCATTTCAAAGCTGGTGGAGCTTGGTATAGATGGCCTAATACAATGAGTACCACACACTGCTACAATGCCCGAAATTATTTTTCAGGCAAGATGCAGCTAAAAATTATTAGTAATTTGAAAGCTGGTGGAGCTTAGTATAGATGGCCTAATAGAATGAGTACCACACACAGCTAATATGCCCAAAATTAGTTTACAGGCATGATGCAGCTAAAAATTATTTTGAATTTGCAACCTGTTGGAGGTTAGTTAGATGGACTAATAGAACAAGTCCCACACACTGCTACAAGCCGAAGCCCAAATATTTTTTCAGAGCTAGATGCAGATAAAAATTATTTTGAATTTGCAACCTGGTGGAGGTTAGTATAGATGGAATAATAGAACAAGTCCCACACACTGCTACAAGTCGAAGCCCAAATATTTTTTCAGAGCTCGATGCAGATAAAAATTATTTTGAGTTTGCAACCTGGTGGAGGTTAGTATAGATGGACTAATAGAACAAGTCGCACACACTGCTGCAAGCCCAAGCCCAAATATTTTTTCAGAGCTAGATGCAGATAAAAATTATTTTGAATTTGCAACCTGGTGGAGGTTAGTATAGATGGACTAATAGAACAAGTCCCACACACTGCTACAAGTACAAGCCCAAATATTTTTTCATAGCTAGATGTAGATAAAAATTAATTTGAATTTGCAACCTGGTGGAGGTTAGGATAGATGGACTAATAGAACTAGTCCCACACAATGCTACAAGCCGAAGCCCAAATATTTTATCAGAGCTAGATGCAGATAAAAATTATTTTGAATTTGCAACCTGGTGGAGGTTAGTATAGATGGACTAATAGAACAAGTCCCACACACTGCTACAAGCCCAAGCCCAAATATTTTTTCAGAGCTAGATGCAGATAAAAATTATTTTGAATTTGCAACCTGGTGGACGTTAGTATAGATGGATTAATAGAACAAGTCCCACACACTGCTACAAGCCGAAATATTTTTTCTGAGCTAGATGCAGATAAAAATTATTTTGAATTTGCAACCTGGTGAAGGATAGTATAGATGGACTAATAGAATGATGCTATGCCCAAAAGGTTTTACTTCACTAGGTGCAGTAAAAAAATTGGTATTCTATACACAGGTGGTGTAGCTTGCAACACAGATAGGCTACTCCACTGACTAACACACACTGCAAGAGGCCAAAAAGGATTTGCTTTGCTAGATTTAGCCAAATGCTGTGAAAAAAACTTGCACAGCACTAAAACAGACCTGCCTGGCAAAAAGTGATAGGAACTGATGTAACCTAGCCCTCAAAAGGACTGCAATTACAATAGTCTTTGTAATGCACACGCCCGGGCTGAGCGGCGTGTGCGTGTGATTGTAGTGATTCCACTGGACCGTGCCGGAGAGTGAATGCCTGGAGGGGCTTAACTAGGCATTCACCCGATCCGACCAGGGTCGCACGACGGCATACGACGCCAGTGCACCAAGGAGGAACCGAGCAGAGGGACCAGGTGCTACTCCAGGACAGACCCCAGACACGGCTGTTGACCCACACAGGGGAATACAGGAACAGACTGGTAGGCTGGCACACAGACTGGTGGGTATAGGCAGGCACGACTGGTATGCAGGCAGGCGGGTATGCAGGCAGGGGGGTACAGGCAAGCACAGCTAGAGTGCAGACAGGGAGGCACTAGCAGGTAGGAACACAGGCGGGATAGGACCCAGTACACACTGGGACTCAGGAACAATACAGGCAGAGGGGTACAGGCAAGCACAGCTAGAGTGCAGACAGGGAGGCACTAGCAGGTAGGGACACTGGCGGGATAGGACCCAGTACACACTGGGACTCAGGAACAGAACCACAGATGTGGCGGACAAACACAGCAGAGTGAGGCCGCCAGAGAGGTGAGCGAGAACAGGGCAGGACAAGGCCGCCTGGAGCGGTGAGCAAGAGTAGAGCAGGACAAGGCCGCCAGGAGCGGTGAACAAAGGATCAGAGCTGAGCGAGACTGCCGGAGCAGTGAGCAAGAGTAAAGCAGGACGAGGCCGCCTGGAGCGGTGAGCAAGAGTGGAGCGAGACTGCCGGAGCAGCGAGCAAAAGGGTCAGAGCGGAGCAAGGCTGCCGGAGCAGCGAGCAAAGGAGTCAGAGCAGGCTAGAACCGCCGGAGCGGTAAGCAAAGGAGTCAGAGCAGACTAGAACCGCCGGAGCGGTGAGCAAAGGAGTCAGAGCAGGCTAGAACCGCCGGAGCGGTGAGCAAAGGAGTCAGAGCAGGCTAGAACCGCCGGAGCAGTGAGAAAAGGAGTCAGAGCAGGCAAGGCTGAGTAGGGGGGACAGGGCTCTGTTCACACGGAACAGACAGGAAGGGAAAGGCAGAGCCAGACACCCACAGGGTACTTGCAGTGAAGTAGCGAGTGGACCACAAACTCACAAACGGAAGTACAGAGACAACAGGCAGGAGTTAGGTACGAGTTCAGACTCTGCAGAAAAAGGAAAGAAACGGACATAGAGAAAAGACAGATGAAAGATAGGAGAGAGTACAGACTGGAACTGAGTGTACGGACGAGACCGACACTGCAGCGGGACACAGGAGCGGGTCTGGGAATACGGCCCCCAGAGAGGCGGGATGAACAGGCAAGGAGCGTGTTCAGACAGGACAGACAAGATACAGGAACGGATCTAGGTAATCGGCCCCTAGAAGGCGGGAGGAACAGGCTAGGAGCGTGTTCAGACAGGCCTGGAAATACAGCCTCCAGGAAAGGCAGCAGGCAAGAGTACACAGACAGGACTCAGTTCAGACACGGGAACTGATACCGCAAGGCAGGAGACAAAGACAGGACTCAGCTCAGACACGGGAACTGATACCGCAAGGCAGGAGACATAGACAGGACTCAGTTCAGACACGGGAACTGATACCGCAAGGCAGGAGACATAGACAGGACTCAGTTCAGACACGGGAACTGATACCGCAAGGCAGGAGACATAGACAGGACTCAGTTCAGACACGGTAACTGATACCGCAAGGCAGGAGACATAGACAGGACTCAGTTCAGACACGGGAACTGATACCGCAAGACAGGAGACAAAGAACGGGACCTGGCACCTTCAGAGTGAAAGCACACACTGAATGAAACACTATGCTCAGGCAGGGATAGATGGGAGCAGCTGAGCTATATACCAGGTGACAGACAGCAATAGGCTGAGGACGCACAAGGGGTGTGACCCACAGCAGGTACAAAAAGCAGGAAGTCATCGGGCGCCGCCCTTAAGCAGCAGAAACAGACACAAACAGACAGCATGGAGGGAAGCCAGAGAGACATTCTGGACTGGAGAGCAAGTGCGCGCTCTTGCACAGTGGGAGATGGACCACCATGCAAGGACGCCGCCAGGTATGTTACAGTCTTTACTCCCAACCTATCTATTTAAGAGCACAGACCTGCCTGATAAAAGTGATAGGAACTGATGTAATCTAGCCCTGAAAAGGACTGCAATTACAATTAATCTTTACTCCAAACCTGTCTATTTAAGAGCACAGACCTGCCTGATAAAAGTCGTAGGAAATGATGTAACCTAGTCCTTAAAAGGACTGCAATCACAACTATTCCCTACTCCCAAGCTATCTGTAGATTTGTGCGAAAATTGGCTTGAAATTAACAAAGTATAGCGCACACAGCAGCAGCGGTGCCGTCTAACACGCAGCTGCAGCAGTGAGAAAATGGTGGCGACGGGGAAAATGACTGGGTCTTATAGGGCAAGGACATGTGACATACACTGCCAATGACACATGCCCTTGCTTATGTGAAAAAAAGCACTTCGCTCCGTGTGTGCGCTGCTGATAGGCTCACAGATTGTACCTCCCCACTGTAAATGCGGGAAAGAGAAAAAAAAATGGAGATCTTTATTATTTATGCAGAGATTCATCCCCTGCCCCTCCCCCCGCCCCGCTGTACACTCAAACTGCGTATTAACATTAATTTTCAGCATTACTGAGAAAAAATCCAGTTATTTTTTTGGTGCACGAACAGTTATCGAACATAGCCTTGAACAGCCAAATTTTTTTCAAATTGTTCGTGTTTGCCGAACGGCTCGAACACCGCCCAAAACAGCTTGAATTTGAGATTGGCGAACAGTTCGAGTTGAACACCGCTCATCTCTATTAGGGAGCAAACCGAGAGCAGTGAGGTATGTGGCCAGGTGACCTGATAGTCCCAACCTAGGTTCTTCAAGACATCTCTGAGGGTTCAACAATGGTCAATGGAGCAGGTCCATGTTCTACCAGCTGGGCCGTGGCCCACTAAGCTGACATCCTGTAGAGTCACTGGAACAGAGGCAGAGACTCCTTTATATACAGTAGTTCACAACTGTCTTTCAAGCCATCATTCACAGGTAAAGAGAAAGGGGTGGATATATTTAATCTCATTGCTTGAGCATCCACAGTACATCCCCAATGTTTACTTGAAAACATTGAAGGATAAACTACAAATACCCAAACAATGCAAGTCAACAAACTGCATGGCCTGGTATAATGCGTAATCAACATATTAGCAATCATCATTGTTCAGTAACCCTGCTTTCCTGTCTTGCAAAGTTAACAGTACAACAAACTGTAGGAGCTGAAATAAGATGGCAATAACAGCCTTTCATCAATTAACAAATATTAACTCAACGTATAAGAAGATTCAACATTCAGACTCATGACAAAAGTCCATGTGTCTTGACTAACCGAAGAAAGTAACACATAAATTCAGTAGTCAATAATTCAGACAATAGTCTATCATTCTGGGTTTACGGAATTTACGTCTGGCATAATTAGCAAAAAATGCTGTGTCATTACAAAGACAAACGCAGCCAAGATCAGCATCCAAAGAGTTAATGCAATATTATGGATATCATTGAGGAACACTTAGAGTTGGATAAATAAACTGATACAGGTGGCAATGACCAAGTAAAAATCTGGAAGCAATAGCCAGAACTAGTGATGGGCGAGCACTAAAATGCTCGGGTGCTCGATGCTCTAGTCGAGCAAATTGGAATGCTCGGGTGCTCGACCCGAGCAACGAGCCCAATGTAGGTCTATGGGAAACTCGAGCATTTTTCAGGCGGCTCCCCCCAGCGGTCTGCAGAGGGCCTAAAAATTGCCCAAATCAATGGGAACAGTGCTCAAATGACATGGGAACAGCATGGGGAAGACTCCTGGAAGCATTTCTGACTCCCAGGTCACTGCTGTCAACAACGTTGTCATAGGTATTTCGCCACTTTTATGGGCTCACAATAAAACATACAAAAATGAAACCAAAATGGATTTTCCTGGGAAATATGTTAAGGAACATCCTTTCCAGGGTAATGACTTGAATATAAGGCAAAATAAATAACCAAAAACAAAAATCCTCCTCCACACTTTGGGCTATGTTCACACGTAGCGTTTTTGATGCGTTTTTGCACTTTTAAATTACTTTCAAACGTGACAAATGCATTCACTGGGAAATGTCATTTTAACATTTTACAACCTTATCTTGCCACGTGGTGTGTGAGACATGATCAGTCCTGTTTCATTTATGATGGAGGTACTCTGAAAGTCACAAAGTCTATTTTTATAGGGCCTTCAGGTGACTATGCTTTGTTTTTCCTCTTACTAAACAGTGAGTCTCCTATACTTTTAATGCATATGCAGTGAGTGGCAGGTCTGCCCAAAATTTGGAGGCACCCCAAAACCCCTTTGAAGAGACTTAGAGGAGAGCCTCCTGAAAACAATGTTCCCATTATTAGGAAGTGGGTCTCCCATACTGTTTGCCTATGCAGTGAATGCAAGGGCTGCCAAAAATTTGGACCTACTCCAATGCCCCTTTGAAGAGATGTAGAGGAGGGCCTCCTGAAAAAAAATGTTCCCATTATTAGGAAGGGGGTCTCCCATTGTGTTTGCCTATGCAGTAAATGCAAGGGTTGCCAAAAATTTGGAGGCACTCCAATGCCTCTTGGAAGAGACGTGGAGGTCAGAGGGCCTCCTGAAAACAATGTACCCATTATTAGGAAGTGGGTCTCCCATAGTGTGGGCCTATGGAGTGAATGTAAGGGTTGCCAAAAATTTGGAGGCACTCAAATGCCCCTTGGAAGAGACGTGGAGGTCAGAGGGCCTCCTGAAAACAATGTTCCCATTATTAGGAAGTGGGTCTCCCATTGTGTTTGCCTATGCAGTGAATACAAGGGTTGACAAAAATTTGGAGGCACTCCAATGTCCCTTGGAAAATACGTATAAGGCCTCCTGAGAACAATTTTCCCATTATTAGGAAAAGGGTCTCCCATAATGTTGGCCTATGCCATGAATGGAAGGGCTGAAAAAAATTGGGAGGCACTCCAATGCCCCTTGGAAGAGACGTGGAGGTCAAAGGGCCTCATGAAAAAATGTTCCCATTATTAGGAAGTGGGTCTCATATAGTGTTGGTCTATGCAGTGAATGCAAGGGCTGCCAAAAATTGTGAGGCACTCCAATGCACCTGGGCAAAGACGTGGAGGAGGGCCTCATAAAAATAATGTTTCCATTAGAAAGGAGTAGGTCTCCTATACTTGTAATGCACAGGCACTAAGTGTATGGGCTGACAAATATTTACCCCTAGGGGGTATACATTAACATACTGTATAAAAAATTTTTTTTACGGGCATCATAAACACCCTTTAAAAAAATTATGTGGGTGTTGCATCACGGACCACAATCACCCTGGTAATATGGTGGTAGACTATGAGGATGAGGAGAAGGAGGAGGACAAGAGCAAATAGCCAAAATCAGGAAGCATATACCCATGTGTGGGTGTGAAATGGTGCATGGGAATACACCTCCCAAAAAAAGACACTGGATTTGAGTTTATGTTACTCTGCTATCATTCAGTGGTGTTGAAAAGTCTGGCCCAATCCAGCCCTTGTTCATTTTTATAAGAGTCAGCCTGTCAGCATTTTCAATTGACAGGCGGATGCGCTTATCAGTTATAATTCCACCAGCGGCACTAAGAAACCCGCTCTGATAAAACGCTACAGTCAGGGCAGGCCAGGACCTCCAAGGCGTAGAGAGCCAGTTCATTCCACGTATCCAGCTTGGATACCCAATAATTCTAAGGCACAGAAGAACCACAGAGGACATTGGTACGGTCGGCAAGGTACTCCCTTAGAATCTTCCCAAACTTTGCACTTCTTGTGAGAGTACCACGCACCTCAGGGAATGTGCGATGGGTGGGGCTGAGAAAACTTTCTCAGAACTTTGACAGTGTTCCCCTGCCTCTGCTGGATTGGAGTTGTGTCTCTCTCGCCTGTACTCCTTGGTTGTCCAATGAACTGTGACCTCTGCCGCCAGCGTTTTCAGATGGAAATTTTATTAATAGTACCGCAACAAGGGCCTTCTGGTACTGCCCCATTTTTGTAGACCTGTCCGCCTCAGGAATAAGAGATATAAAGTTCTCATTGTAGCGTGGGTCTAGAAGTGTCACCAACCAGTAATGACAAATTTTGAGAACACCAGGGTCATGGAAAAGGCAGCGTAACATAAACTCAGCCATGCGTGCCAGACTGCTAACAGGCAAGACTTCTGTGTCCTCACCAAGAGTACGACTGACCATGTTCTCCTACTCCTCCTCCACCTCCTACTCCTCCCTGTCCTCTGGCCATCCACGCTGAACAGATGGTATGACAGCTGTGCAGGTAGTACAATCTATAGTGAATGAAACTAGCTCCTGTTTTAACTCCTCCTCTTCCTCAATGTCACCCAATCCACATTGGGATGAGATGAGGCTGGGCTGTGTGTAATCACCCTGTATGGTTCCTTGCTCCATCTCATTGTGCTCCGCCTGCAATGCATCCCTTTGATTGTGAGCAGAGAGCGTTTCAGAAGACAGAGAAGAGGGTTGGTGACGCTAATTATGGCGTCATCGCCGCTCACCATCTTGGTGGAGTCCTCAAAGTTTTGGAGGATGGTACAGATGTCTGACATCCATGTCCACTACTGAGGTCTTATGTGTGGAGTCTGAACTGAATACCGATGGCCTTGTTGATGCTGGTAGTCAACAACTGCCCTCTTCTGCTCACAAATCCATCCCAACATCTGCAGTGTAGAGTTCCAACGCGTGGGGACATCACACACCAGTCATTGAACCGGAAGCTGCAAATGCTGCTGAAGCACAGCAAGGGCGGTGGAAGCTGTAGCTAACTGTCTAAAATGGGCACATGGGCGGCGTACTCTGACAAGCAGATCTGGCAGCTCCGGGTAGGTTTTGAGAAACTGCAGAATCACGAGGTTAAGCACATGGGCCAGGCATGGTACATGTGTGAGCTCACCTCAGAGCCGCCACCAGTTTCCGGCCATTGTCACACACGACTATGCCTGGCTGTATGTTAAGCTGTGTCAGCCACAGATCTGCCTGCTCTTTCAGAGCTGTCCACAACTCTTCAGCATTGTGCGGTTTGTCACCTAAGCATATTAGCTTCAGCACAGCCTGTTGCCTCTTGGCTGAGGCAGCGCTGCAGTGCTTCCAGCTTGCGACTGATGTGGTTATTTCAGAGATGGAGGCTGTAGAAGAGGAGGAGGTTGAGGAGGATGAGGTGCAGGAGCTGTACACGGTGGGGGGCAACCCTGATTGACCTAGGGCCCACAATCCTCAGCGTCCAGAGGATGTGTTCCGTCCCATGGTCCGACTGGGTCCCGGCTTCCACTATGTTAAACCAATGTGCCATCAGCCAGATGTACCGTTCCTGCCCACAAGCACTTATCTACGTGTCCGTGGTTAGGTGAAATTTCCCAGTAACTGCATTGTTGAGGGAACGGCTAATGTTGTGGGACACGTAATTGTGTAATGCGGGGACGGCACACTGGGAGAAATAGTGGCGGCTGGGGACCGAGTACCGAGGGACGGCCGCTGCCATCAGGTTGTGGAATGCTTCTGTCTCCAAGAACCTAACAGGCAACATTTCGAGCGCAAGCAGTCACGAAATGTGGGAATTTAGTAGTGTTGACTGTGGGGCGTTGGCTGCGTATTTGCATTTGCATTCCAAAGACTTGGGTATGGACATCTGAACGCTGCACTGGGACAAGTACGTGCTTGCTGATGGTGCTAGCTGAGAGTGTGCAGCGACAGGTGCAGGGCAGGAGGCATCGGCAGAGTCTTTAAAAAACAACCAGGCTCGGGAAGACTAACAGTTGTACTGGAAACTTCCGTCGTGTTGGTGTTACGGGGAATGGTTGCCCGCCTTCTATATGCGGCCACCACACTGCTTCTTCCTGCCTGTTGGGGTGCTCTGCCTTCCTCACCCTGTGTGCTGCTGTCCTTGCTTTGCATGTGATCCTGCCAGGTTGGGTCAGTTACTATATCATCCACCACCTCGTCTTCCACTTCCACACCCTGATTCTCCTCCTGACTATCTGGCAATTGTGTCTCATCATCGTCCACCTCTTGTGACACTTTCCCACCGTCGCCTTCCAATATTTGGGCATCGCTACATGCGATCTCCTCTTGCCCCACCTCAAGTGGACCAGGTGAGAGGCCTGAACCTATAAATAGAAAAGTGAACAACTCTTCGGAGTGTCCAAGTGTGGGATCAGTTGTCTCCGGGCACTCGGCATGGTGGGAGGAAGGAGGATCAGGGTGAAGAATATGCGGTCCAGACTCACAGCTACTGAGACTTGACGGTTGTTGAAGACATGGTGGTGGTGGTGGTGGTTTAAGTGACTGGAAGCATTATCTGCTATCCAACCAATAACCTTTTCACACTGCTCTGTGTTCAATAGTGGTGTTTTGCGGCTCTATTAATTGGGACAGGAAGGTCGAGCGAGAAGATGTGGGTGTTTGTTGTGGCACAATTTCAGCTTTCAGAAATGACATAATTTTCAGCGCAATTATATGTGATCCATGTGACGGACAAACCACAGTTTTAAATATCTGGCCTGTAGGTAACTATTGTTAACATCGCCGACCTCGTGTCAATAATTTCGCTGACACACTGTAACAAAATTTGAATGAAGGCCAGAAATGGTAATATTTTCAGCGCAATTATTATGTGATCCATGTGACGGACAAACCACAGTTTTAAATAGCTGGACTTTTAGCGCTGTAATATGGAAAGGACTTGGCTGTATTCTGTAGTGTCAACAAGCAAATGGCATGTTCCCTGGATTGCTTTTTAAGCAATTAATCAGGGTTAAGATAAAAAAAAAATATTCCTGGCCCCTGATACCTGGGCCTATTTCTACACATATCTGTAATAGCACCAGCAGACAAAACTGGAATGGAGCCTCTTGCTATGTGCACTACAGTCTGCAATATACCCTGCCTGCCTGCCTAGCACGGATATCTCTGCAGCTGGATTAGTACTTAGAAGGACTGTTAGTTGAGATGGATATGTAGAGAATCTTGTAGAATACCTACACTAACTAATAAACAACCAAATCTCTCCCTAGCTCAGCACCACCTCTCCCTACACTGCCTGATTCCGGAGTGACTGTGACGAGCACAGCGGCGCCAGGTCTGATATAGACCTGATGACGCTGTGCGGCCAGCCAATCACTGTAATGCCACAACCAACATGGCTGCGGCATTACAGTTTGTGGCAGACAATCCCTGCATGTTGATTGGCGCTCTAAAGAGCACCAAACATGCAGGGAGGGGACCCAAGCTCCCGCCGAGCAACCCCAGAAATACTCGGCGAGCGCTGAGCAGTAGCGAGCATGCTCACTCATCACTAGCCAGAGCCCATCTCTGATTTCCACACAAATAGTCTTACCTTCTAAAACAATTTTAACTGTATACATAAGAGTATAACATTATGGGGGCTCGGAACTTTGTTAAAGAATGTTAGAATAAAATGTCATGGATTCTGTTAATCTGCTAGAAAATTCCTTTGCTTGTACAATGTTCTTATGGATTAGCTGCTGACTACAGATTAATAAAATGACTTCAAAGTCTTGTTCAGCCTGTAGCCAGAATGGATAACGACTGCTGTAAGATTTTAACACACCTAAAGTGATTGCAATATCAGATAAAGGTGTGTTAGATTTACTATTACAATTGTTTTCTTTGTCATTTTTACCTTTTTTATTTGTCTAATGGAAACACTGTGGCACGGGAAGCAGCTGAAATTTACAGCCATTTCTTAAAGACATGTAGCACCCCGAGGGTTCGGTTGCTACAGAGGTATTGAATCTCACCCAGGGGTGTAATATCTCACTTCCAGGTAAAGATGGAGTGTGGCTCAGGACCCTAACCGCAGCGGCAGTTCTCAGTGACCGCAATCCATGGGTGGCATAGTCAGACATTTAAATATTACAAAACCAAAGAAACAGATCCGCCACTGGTTTGACCACCCTGAGCCATGGGACCGGGTCGCCGCCACGGAGACTACAACGCCCAGCGTTACACAGAGGCCCGGCTCTGGGTATTTCCCCTCTCACACAAGGACCAAGGGGTGCGTCAACTTTGGCGTAGTCAGCAGGATCGAAACCAACCCGTTATCATCGGGTATTGTGTGCCTAGAGACTGTTTCACTGTATTGAATGTGGCGCCCGCCCCAGAAGAACGGACGCCATGATTTGCACGCCAAAAGACAACAAGAAGCCACCTCCCATCGTGGACCAGGTCCCAGAAGGGCGCCAAAGACGGAGCCCACCCCCAACAGCCATGAGTGCGGCTGCAGAGAAGTCCATCAACGTGAGGGGGCTGCCCCTGAGAGTGATTGTCAGCAGATTGCCCCAGGACCACCCCCAACAGGGGCGGAAGGGAAAGAAAACCGAGGGGCAGGGTGTAGTTTGGATCAGTCTTGGCAGACCACACCCGGAGATGGTGAGCAGCACCAGCCCCAGTACCCGTGCCAGTGGCCTACTGCCGGCCTAAGCGGCTCCATGCAGCCTCACGGAGCTGATGGCCCAGCTCCCCGGAGAAGACCCTGAATTCTTCCGGGCTGGACTGGAGGAGTTGGACCGGAGGATGGTCCGGGCGCAGCGGGAGGCCATCGCGTGGTGGAGAGAAGAGATGGGCCGGCGGGTCGCGGCCCGGCAGCAAGCAGCGCTGCAACCACCCGACGACGTGCCTGTCCCTGAGGACGGAGGAGGACCATCGGAGGCCGAGAGTAGCGCTGCAAAGGGAGCAGGTAAGGGGGACACCCCTGATACCAGCCAGGACGCCACTAACCTGCCCCTGGACCCCGTCATGGAGTCGATCGCCCCGGAAGTCGCTGCACCTCCCCCTCCGCTCCCGCCAACTGCACCTAGGCCCGAAGCCCCAAACGCAGCCGCCGGACCACGTCCCATGCCATGCTCCGTGATCCCGGGTGCGGCCGGAAGCAGCCCGCTCCAGGCCCGGTCGCAAGGCCTGATGTCCCCGGGCGCCATCCAACCGAGAGCGCCCCCGGTCCCAGCACTACCATCCCTAGGGACCGATCTATACAGCCAGCTCACCGGGCCCGATGGAGAGCCGGTCCCACTGCCACGCGGATGGGTGCACCCCTGCAACCGGAGGGACCTGTCCGCAGGGGCCGAAGTCCCGCTTGCTCCGCTCCTGCCCGCTCCACAACCAATTGCCATCCCCCAGCTCCCTGAGGAAGAGGTCCAGATAGGTCCTCCCCGGTCTGGTCCCACTCTAATGGGGTTCTCACAAGAAACGTGGGCGGCCGCAGCTCGCAGGCGGGAGTTCTGCTGCCGGGAAATAAGGCAGCTGGAGAAGGAGGAGCAGGCACGGCGCCAGAGGCAGGAACAGCTGCAGGCCCGGAGAGCGGAAGAGAAGACCCGGACCCGCCGAGACCCCCAAGCTGCACGCGGTCCCACAGTAACCGGGATCGTGGTCAAATTCCACCAATAGAAGGGGTGGGGGTTCATTTGGGACCCGACGACGGACACTGACCTCTATGTTGACCGGGGGGATGTGGAGAGTCGTCTGCCCGCGGGTCACCCGAAACGAGATCTGTTCCCGGGGGATCGGGTATCCTACACCTGACATCGAGGACTGCGAGGGTTGTACGCTCTTAAAGTCCGGAGGGTGGAAGAGCACCACTACCCTGAACCCTGCTATGCGGAGGATCCGGATGCGGATGAGTTTGAAGAGGATGAGGAGCCAGGATACCGCTACTAAAGAGCAACAGAACTGTACATAGTTACCCGCCAGGGTGAAGAAGTGCCGTGATACGCTGATTGCGGATTACAGAAAGTTTACCCGGTTAAGGGTTGTTGTAAAAGTTTGTGTGTTTGTTAAAGTTACCCGAAAAGGGTCTGTGAGTAATCCGGCTGATGACTGTGTGCAGCCAACCTTTCTATCCGGCTGAGGACTGGGAGCAGCCAAATTCTGTAAATAGTTGCACTTCTTAAAGTGCCCTCTATTGGTTTTATATACACCTACCTCAAAAGATACCTGAAGGTGTTTGTTGCACTTAGTAAAATTGCACCTTGTTGCTTGACATGGACACCTGGTTGTGGCAAGGACTGTGACCTGCTAAAGAGACTTCGTCGCAAGAATGCTGCTGAAAGTAATCTGTGTTTTCTACTTGAAGAAATGTTTATACACACATATATGCAAAGATTTATATATTTAACAGAAAATTTCATATATATTAAAAAGTAAAGTTTAGTAATGCTGAAAAGTAACAGGAAAAGTTGTCTCCCATAAAGGGAAAAAGAAAATGTTGAAATGTTATTTTTATATGGTTGCATTTTAAAATATTTTGCATGTCTTTTGCTCTGTTCCAGCCCATGGACGTGCTGTGATTTTCCAGGGGGGAATGTAGCGCCCCGAGGGTTCGGTTGCTACAGAGGTATTGCATCTCACCAAGGGGTGTGATATCTCACTTCCAGGTAAGGATGGAGTGTGGCTCAGGACCCTAACACCCACATGCACTACACCACATTTCCGGGGGACAGGGCAACAATGCTCCCAAGAGTGAGCACAACTGTCCCTGTCCCTGGCTGGAGTGGGGGGAGGGAACACCTAGAAAGGGGGAACCTGGTAGTGTGTGGGTGGGGAGAGTAGATCCTGGGTGCACTGATGAGAGAGGTATAAAAGATGGGAGCCATCTTAGAGACAGTGTTCAGTCAGAGGGAGCAGAGGCTCTGCATAGGCTCTGCTCCGCAGGCAGGCCAAGTCTTAAGGCCTGAGCCTGGAGGGAGGAAACAGAAGGAGAAGGAAGGAAGGAAGAAGAATGGAGGAAGCTCTAAGAGAAGACTGAATGGACCCCAGGGGTGCAGACCGGCCAGCCGCCACCGCACGCCCACCGCTACCAGAGTAGGGGGGTGAGGCCAAGAAAAGGGAACCGGATCCCTCATCTAGTGGAGGAGAGCAACTACCCTCAGCTAGTAACCGGAGGCCGTGGCATTGCAGGTGTTACGGCCCCTCACTACACCCATTAGAAAGGCACCACATAGGACCCAGGGAAACGGAACATACGTTTGCCCGCCAAGGCCCGAGGCAGCTGGACAGAAACGTGGTCAATTGTGGGGTGCGACAGGCCAGAGAAAGGACACACGAAGGGGGTCCTGAAAAACACTCCAAAGGTACCTGGGAGTTGGCCGAGCCCCTCACCTGGTGAGCACAGCACGACGTGGGCAGCCATAATCTGCAGAAGTGGCTTGGAGTGTAAAACTCTGGACTGCATCACTTGACTCTGAGTCATTACTGCTGCTCCCGCGCACCATCACCCCCATCATCTGCACTCACTGCCCTGAGGCTATACTCCTCCCGTGGGGAGTTATACTACCCTCTGCTGCGCACACCACATCAGCCTCAGCGGTCTGCCCGCAGCGGCGGTTCTCAGTGACCGCAAACCACGGGTGGCGTAGTCGGACATTTAAATATTACAAAACCAAAGAAACAGATCCGCCACTGGTTTGACCAGCCTGAGCCACGGGACCGGGTCGCCGTCACGGAGACTACAACGCCCAGTTACACAGAGGCACAGCTCCGGGTATTTCCCCTCTCACACAAGGCCCAGGGGGCGCATCAGACATATACCTGTATATTAGCAGCTAAATATCGAATGTATATATTAAACATGTACGCCATAAAAAACAATCAATAAGGTTATTTAAAGGGAACCTCTTAGGAGATTCATGCTGTCCGAACAATGCAGTTGTGTATGTTTTACTTTTGGGTCCAAGGGGTAACATTTCACCTTAGGCCCCGGCCCCACTATCAGTATTTGGTCAGTATTTTTTCTCAGGAGTGGGAGCCAAAAACAGGTGAGGAACAATCAGAGAAAAGGTATAATAGAAACAAGTCATCAATTCTGCATTTATCACTCACTCTTGGTTTTGTCTACCACTCCTAAGAAAAGATACTGACCGAATACTGACCAAATACTGATTGTGGGGCTGTGGCCTTAGGGAGAGTGAAATGCCTGACAAGGAGGAGCACTGCATGGCCTATAAACCTCCTTACCCAGACATGTCAGGAAAGACACTGTCCATAAGGAAAATTGTTACCTCTTAGACCCCAGTCTGAAGCTTCTCATACATCCAAATCAGATGTCATGCTTTGCACTGAGGAGGTGAAACACCGAGAAATATGTGTCTGCAAAATGAGATTCTGGTTTGGCTTTTATCCCAAGTCATGTGGTAAGGCTCGCTAAAGAGTTGATACTGACTTATAGGATTGCTACTTCAAATAGCTGGCACTAAAGTTCAAGTCCTCTTCCTTTCTGAAGAAACAATTTGCATATGTGTTATTTTGAAAAACTGCAGGGTTTCAAAGAAAGCATAATTTGAAAAGCCGACCGTAGACCATCCATCTCAGATGAGTAGTCCAAGAGGTAGGTCACCAGTGGCTTTTCCCTGCACTGATTTCCCAAATTGACAGATTTCTCCCTATACTCATATATTAGGAAGAGACCTGCCAGTCTATAAAAGTGGGCCGGGTGAGAGGAAGAAAACCGCTGAGAACCTGCCACTTAGACAAGTCATCCAAGATACATAGTCCCTGGCTGGCTTTTCAAAGAATGTTTTATCAGGAAATGCCATAGCACCTCTAAATAAAACAGATCCGACCGCAATAACCGCAACACTCAGTTTTAATGTACATTGAACATAGACAAAAAGCTGTCAATCAGTGGTATACACAGCTCATAAATATTTAGGACTACATAGTAGCAGGTTTACGAGTTCTCTAGTGATATAAAATCTAGAGTAAGCAGCCCTGGAATCATGGTCTCTGCCCCAAGATTATGCTGCTCTCAGATTAGTTGGTAAAAAGATGGTGACAAATAGAGATGAGCGTTGTTCTACTCGAACTGTTCGCCAATCTCAAATTCGAGCTGTTTTGGGCGGTGTTCGAGCCGTTCGGCGAACACGAACGATTTGAGAAAAATTCGGCTGTTCGAGGTTATGTTCGATAACTGTTCGTGCACCAAAATCATAACTGGATTTTTTCTCAGTAATGATGAAAATTAATGTTAATACGCAGTTTGAGTGTACAGCGGGGTGGGGGGAGGGGCAGGGGATGGATCTCTGCAGGAATAATGAAGATCTCCATTTTTTTTTCTCTTTCCCGCATTTACAGTGGGGAGGTGCAATCTGTCAGCCTATCAGCAGCGCACACACGGAGCGAAGTGCTTTTTTCACACAAGCAAAGGCATGTGTCATTGGCAGTGTATGTCACATGTCCTTGCCCTATAAGACCAAGCCATTTTCCCCGTCGCCACCATTTTCTCACTGCTGCAGCTGCGTGTTAGATGGCACCGTTGTTGCTGTGTGCCCTATACCATGTTAATTTCAAGCCAATTTTCGCACAAATCTACAGATAGCTTGGGAGTAGGGAATAGTTGTTATTGCAGTCCTTTTAAGGACTAGGTTACAGCATTTCCTACGAATTTTATCAGGCAGGTCTGTGCTCTTAAATAGATAGATTGTGGGAGTAAAGACTAATTGTAATTGCAGTCCTTTTCAGGACTAGGTTACATCAGTTCCTATCAGTTTTTGCCAGGCAGGTCTGTGCCAGTGCTGTGCAAGTTTTTTTCACAGCATTTGGCTGAATCTAGCAAAGCTAATCCTTTTTGGCCTATTGCAGAGTGTGTTAGTCAGTGGAGTAGCCTATCTGTGTTGCAAGATATACCACCTGTGTATAGAATACCAATTTTTTTACTGCACCTAGTGAAGTAAAATCTTTTGGGCATAGCATCATTCTATTAGTCCATCTATACTGACCTCCATCAGGTTGCAAATTGAATATAATTTTTTTCTGCATCTAGCTCTGAAAAAATATTTGGGCTTCTAGCAGTGTGTGGGACTTGTTCTATTAGTCCATCTATATTGACCTCCATCAGGTTGCAAACTGAATATAATTTTTTTCTGCATCTAGCTCTGAAAAAATATTTGGCCTTCTAGCATTGTGTGGGACTTTCTCTATTAGTCCATCTATACTGACCTCCATCAGGTTGCAAACAGAATATAATTTTTTTCTGCATCTACCACTGGAAAAATATTTGGGCTTCTAGCTGTGTGTGGAACTTGTTCTATTAATCCATCTATACAGACCTCCATCAGGTTGCAAACTGAATATAATTTTTTTCTGTATCTACCTCTGAAAAAATATTTGGGCTTCTAGCTGTGTGTGGGACTTGTTCGATTAGTCCATCTATACTGACCTCCATCAGGTTGCAAACTGAAAATAATTTTTTGTCTGCATCTAGCTCTGAAAAAATATTTGGCCTTCTAGCAGTGTGTGGGACTTTCTCTATTAGTCCATCTATACTGACCTCCATCAGGTTGCAAATTAAAAATAATTTTTATCTGCATCTACCTCTGAAAAAATATTTGGGCTTCTAGCTGTGTGTGGGACTTGTTCTATTAGTCCATCTATACTGACCTCCATGAGGTTGCAAACTGAATATAATTTTTTCTGCATCTAGCTCTGAAAAAATATTTGGCCTTCTAGCAGTGTGTGGGACTTTCTCTATTAGTCCATCTATACTGACCTCCATCAGGTTGCAAATTAAAAATAATTTTTATCTGCATCCAGCTCTGAAAAAATATTTGGCCTTCTAGCAGTGTGTGGGACTTTCTCTATTAGTCCATCTATACTGACCTCCATCAGGTTGCAAATTAAAAATAATTTTTATCTGCATCCAGCTCTGAAAAAATATTTGGCCTTCTAGCAGTATGTGGGACTTTCTCTATTAGTCCATCTATACTGACCTCCATCAGGTTGCAAATTAAAAATAATTTTTTGTCTGCATCTAGCTCTGAAAAAATATTTGGCCTTCTAGCAGTGTGTGGGACTTTCTCTATTAGTCCATCTATACTGACCTCCATCAGGTTGCAAACTGAATATAATTTTTTCTGCATCTACCTCTGAAAAAATATTTGGGCTTCTAGCTGTGTGTGGGACTTGTTCTATTAGTCCATCTATACTGACCTCCATCAGGTTGCAAACTGAAAATAATTTTTTGTCTGCATCTAGCTCTGAAAAAATATTTGGCCTTCTAGCAGTGTGTGAGACTTTCTCTATTAGTCCATCTATACTGACCTCCATCAGGTTGCAAATTAAAAATAATTTTTATCTGCATCCAGCTCTGAAAAAATATTTGGCCTTCTAGCAGTGTCTGGGACTTTCTCTATTAGTCGATCTATACTGACCTCCATCAGGTTGCAAATTAAAAATAATTTTTATCTGCATCCAGCTCTGAAAAAATATTTGGCCTTCTAGCAGTATGTGGGACTTTCTCTATTAGTCCATCTATACTGACCTCCATGAGGTTGCAAACTGAATATATTTTTTTTCTGCATCTATCTCTGAAAAAAAATTTGGGCTTCTAGCTGTGTGTGGGACTTTCTCTATTAGTCCATCTATACTGACCTCCATCAGGTTGCAAACTGAATATATTTTTTTTCTGCATCTACCTCTGAAAAAATATTGGGCTTCTAGCTGTGTGTGGGACTTGTTCTATTAATCTATCTATACAGACCTCCATCAGGTTGCAAACTGAATATAATTTTTTTCTGCATCTACCTCTGAAAAAATATTTGGGCTTCTAGCTGTGTGTGGGACTTGTTGTATTAGTCCATCTATACTGACCTCCATCAGGTTGCAAACTGAAAATATTTTTTTGTCTGCATCTAGCTCTGAAAAAATATTTGGCCTTCTAGCAGTGTGTGGGACTTTCTCTATTAGTCCATCTATACTGACCTCCATCAGGTTGCAAATTAAAAATAATTTTTATCTGCATCCAGCTCTGAAAAAATATTTGGCCTTCTAGCAGTGTGTGGGACTTTCTCTATTAGTCCATCTATACTGACCTCCATCAGGTTGCAAATTAAAAATAATTTTTTGACTGCATCTTGCTCTGAAAAAGTATTTGGCCTTCTAGCAGTGTGTGGGACTTTCTCTATTAGTCCATCTATACTGACCTCCATCAGGTTGCAAACTGAATATATTTTTTTTCTGCATCTATCTCTGAAAAAATATTTGGGCTTCTAGCTGTGTGTGGGACTTTCTCTATTAGTCCATCTATACTGACCTCCATCAGGTTGCAAATTGAATATAATTTTTTTCTGCATCTAACCCAGCCAATAGTTTTGGCCTAATACCACAGTTTGGCCACTCAGCTCTGCTCGGTTCCCATCCATTGTTTTTTTGTGCAAACAACTCCAGAGTTGTGAATTAGTTAACCACCAAAATGAGTGGAAAAAGGCCTGCTGCTGGTGGAAAGGGGAATAGGTGTGTTGGGAAGGGGAAAAAAGGTTGTGTCCGTGGGGTAGGTGTTAAAGCAACAGTAACATCTGCAGAAGAAAGACCATCTTCCAGCCAAACTAAAATGTCTACTTCTTTTAGCGGACAATGTGATAAGATCCCTTTCTTACGGCCACGCCAATCGCTACAAATTCCAGATGAGGCACAAAAACAGCAGGTGCTTCAACGGATATCAAGTGCTCCTTTAAGTGGGCTCTCCTCCACATCAACTTCAACATCACAAATACTCCAGTCCTCAAAGGTGTCACCCCAATCGCACTTGCTTCCTCACAGCTTCCAAATCTCCATCTGCCCGTCTGAGTATGAGGTAGGACAGATAGTTGAGTCTGCAGAGCTGTTTACTCATACTACAGCCTGGGAATCAGAGGTCGACTCCAGCGCTTCTGTGAATCCAGACGAGGAAATGATCTGCACTGATGCCCAGAATCTTTATGAGTCGGATCCAGGACCAGACGCAGAAGGTTCTGACCATAATGTAGACCCTCATTCCCAAACTGTAACTCCTGTTGGTGGAGACAATGAGGAAGACGATGATGAGACTCAAATACCTGATTGGAGCGACAACTTTAGTTTTTTGTCAGGGCAGGAACAGGTTGGCTCTGAGGACGACGGGTGTGATAACGCACAGGGTGATGATGATGAGGTTGGAGATCCCACTTACTGTCAACCCACAGTCAGCCAAGAGATGAGGTCAGCAGAGGAGGTGGAGGAAGATGCTAGTGACGACGAGGTCAGGTTCCGCCTTCCTGGACAGAGACGTAGTACTGGAAGCACGTCAACAACTGCATCCTCAAACACAACTCTGCCTCTCACCACAAGTCGTGGTGGCTCTTCAGGTCGCATGGGTGCTAAGCTTTGCATAGCCTGGGCATTTTTTCAGATCGATAAAGATGACCCAACTCGTGTTATCTGTAACATTTGTCAGCAAAAGCTAAGTAGAGGCCAAAAAATACATAGTTTGAGTACTTCATGCATGAACCGGCACATGGACATGAAGCATAAGTTGCAGTGGGAAGCTCAGTGTGCTACAATGCGGCCTAGCCGGCCGGGCCAACCACCATCTGCCATATCTTGTGCATCCGCGGCCTCTTCATCCTCTGTGACTGGGGGGACAGCAGTCACACCTGTTTTGGGGCGCAGACCTGCCACCTCTTTACCCGCAACAGCCAGCGTGATTGGCAGGTCATCATTTTCTTTGGAGGTGGTAACACCAGCTGGTGTTGAGCGCTGTCCGACATCGATAGCACCACCTTTGGATCAAGGCAACCTAACATGTCCGCCTTCATCTTCCTCACAGACCGGCAGTTTGCCGGGGACACCCTTATCAACCCCGTTTAAGCACAATAGCCAGCCCTCGGTCACTCAGATGTGGACAAGTAAAAGACCATTTCCTCCTAGCCATGAGAAAGCTAAGAGGTTGAATTTCACCATCTGCCAGCTCTTGGCTACAGAAATGCTGCCTTTCCGCCTGGTGGACACAGAGGATTTTCGAGACCTTATGTCCGTCGCAGTGCCCCAGTACCAGATGCCCAGTCGGCACTACTTCTCAAAGAAAGGTGTGCCTGCGCTCCACCAGCATGTCGCACACAACATCACCGCTTCCTTGAGAAACTCTGTGTGTGACAGGGTGCATTTCACCACAGACACTTGGACGAGTAGGCATGGACAGGGGCGTTACATGTCGCTGACTGGGCACTGGGTAACTATGGTGACAGCAGGAAAAGGGGCTGCTGTCCAAGTCTTGCCGTCCCCACGAGTTGTGCGTCAATCCTCTTTATGTCAAAGTTCCTCCACTGCTTCTGCCTCCTCAACCTCCTCTTGTTCTTCCACCTGCACCCAAAGCCTGTCTGGTCATGCCACAAGCTTTCTAACTGCGCAGAAGGGATCCTGCACACCTCCTTACTATGCTGGCAGTAGGGCTCAACGTCATCAGGCGGTTTTTACTTTGAAATGTCTGGGAAATGTGAGTCACACAGCTGAGTAGTTGTGGTTAGCTCTGGAGAACCAATTTCATGAATGGTTGTCTCCACTGGACCTGAAACCAGGGAAGGCCGTGTGCGACAATGCTGCAAACCTGGGTGCGGCCCTTCTCCGGGGCAATGTCACACACGTGCCTTGTATGGCTCACGTGTTGAACCTGGTTGTCCAGCAATTTTTAGCCCACTATCCCAGACTAGATGGCCTTCTGCAGAGGGCACGGTCGCTGTGTGCTCACTTCCGCGTTCGCATCCCGCAGCTCAGCGACTTACATCTCTACAGAAGTCGTTGGGCCTGCCACTTCACCGGCTAAAATGCGATGTGCCTACCCTGTGGAATTCAACTCTGCACATGTTGCATCGACTGTGGCAGCACCGACAAGCCCTGGTGCAATACGTTCTGACGTATAGCCTGGGCCAATGAGATCCGGAGGTGGGGCAAATCACGCTGGAGGAGTGGTCTCAGATCAGGGACCTATGCACCCTTCTGCACAGTTTTGAAATGGCGACGAAGATGTTTAGTGCTGACGATGCCATTATCAGCATGACTATTCCGGTGATTTACATGCTGGAGCACATGTTAAACAGAATTCAGAGTCAGGTGGTGGCACAAGAGGAGGTGGAGGTAGTAGAGGAGGAGGAGTTGTATGCGGAATGGCTAACATCTGCAAGGTCCAGACGGTCGGCAGCACCAAGGCGGCAGGCATGTGAGGGTGGGGGAGATGGTTTTACCAGGGCGCATGGTAGCAGCCAAACTAGTGAGGAAGGTGCAGGAGCCCAGGAAGAAGTGGAAGACGAACTGATGGAAGACTCATCAGATGAGGGAGACCTTGATCACATTTCTGTTGTGCGAGGTTGGGGGGAGAGGACAGAGGAAGGAAGCATGATTGTTACCTCGCCACCAACACAACAGGGACTTGGTGCTCCTGGATGCGCAACACACATGAGTGCCTTCTTGCTGCACTACCTGCAACATGACCCTCGAATTGTGAGAATTAGAAATAATCCTGACTACTGGGTTGCCACACTGTTAGATCCCCGGTACAAAAGTAAATTTGCAGAAATTATTCCTGCCATAGAAAGGGATGCACGCATGCAGGAGTATCAGCAGAGACTGTTGCAGAATCTTACATGTGCTTTTCCACAAAACACCAGTGGTGCACGTAGTGAATCTCACAGTTCCAACTTGCCAACCGTGGGACCGTCAAGTGTTCAGCACTCAAACCGTAACAGAACCACAGTATCTGCTGGTAACATCAATTTTGCGGAATCATTTCACCACTTTTTTAGCCCATCCTTTGCAAGGCCACAGGAGACAAGAAGTCTGACACATAGTCAACGCCTAGAGACGATGGTACAGGAGTATCTCCAAGTAAACATTGAAGCCATGACTGTGTCACTGGACCCTTGCTCTTTTTGGGCTTCCAATCTGGATAAATGGCCGGAGCTAGCCACTTACGCCTTGGAGATCTTGTCATGCCCCGCAGCCAGCGTTCTGTCTGAACGTGTGTTCAGCGCTGCTGGTGGTGTGCTGACAGATAAGCGCACGCGGCTCTCCACTGATAATGTAGACAGACTCACGTTCATAAAGATGAACAAATCATGGATCCGAATCGACTTTTCTACCCCTGTGTCATCCTGGGGAGAGTAAAAGCTTGATGATTGGTTAAAATCACCCTACCAACCGTTTTAAGCTTTCAAATTACTAATCATGTTTATCTGTATCTTGACTGGAAAATAATTTGGGCTTTGTAGCAGTGTGCATCACTGATCCTATTAGCCCATCTATACTAAGCTCCACCAGATTTAAAATTTATAATAATTTTTAGCTGCATCTAGCCCGGAAAATAATTTTGGGGCTCCGAGATGCGCAAGACACATAAGTGCCTTCTTGCTGCACTACCTGCAACATGACAATCATATTGTCAGAATTCGAAGTAATCATGACTACTGGGTTGCCACACTCTTAGATCCCCCAAACTTTTCGATCAACCTTTTCATTTTAATAAAGACCAAAAAAATGGTCATTTTTGAAATTATAAGCATTAGCAGGTTATTAGAAACTGAAATCAAACAGTTTTCAACTCAAAACTTTATTCTAGGTGATGTTACATTTTCACATAGGACCCCTTGTTCGAAAGGAGCTTCTGAACTCTCTCGTCCATTGAATTTGTCAGGTTTTGGATGGTTTCTGCTTCAATTGTTTTGCATGAGGACAGAATACCCTCCCAGAGCTGTTGCTTAGATGTGAACTGCCTCCCGCCATCATAGACACTCCTTTTGATGATGCTCCAGAGGTTCTGAATGGGGTAGAGGTCAGGGGAGCATGGGGGTCACACCATAAGTTTGTCCCCTTTTATGCCCATATCAGCCAGAGATGCAGATGTTTTATGTGCAGCATGAGATGGTGCATTATCATGCAGAAAAATGATCTTGCTGTGAAATACATGGTTCTTCTTCTTGAACCATGGCAGGAAGTGCTGTTTGAGAAAATCCACATACATTATGGAGTTCATCTTTAGCACCTTCAGGGATCCTAAAGGGGCCGACAATCTCTCTCCCCATGATTCCAGCCCAAAACATTACTCCACCTCCTCCTTGTTGGCACTGTAGCCGTGTTTGCGTGGGGTGTCCATCAACCAGCCATCCTCCACTCCATCCATCTGGACCATCGAGCGCTGCACGGCACTCATCCGTGAACAAAACAGTTTTGAAATCAGTCTTCATGTAATGTTTGGCCCACTGGAGCCGTTTCTGCTTGTGTGAAGTGGATAGAGGAGGTCGACAGGATGGCATATGCACAGCTGCAAACCTCTGAAGGACCCTGCATCTTGTTGTTCGGGGGACGTTGGAGTCACCAGCAGCATTAAAAACTTGTCTGCTGCTATGACAAGGCTTTTTTGCCGCTGCTCTTTTAACCTGACGTAATTGCCTGTAGGAAAGAGTCCTCAATTTGCCCTTATCAGCACGCACACGTGTGTACTGTGAATCAGCTACATACTTCTTGATTACCAAGACACTTCATCCTGATTATCGCACAATGTTGATTGTAGTCATGCCTTGACCTAAACACTCCACAATTTGTTGCTTCTCAGCAGCCGACACATCCTTTTTCTTTCCCATTTTGGCAGAAAATGTAGGCTGCTTAATAATGTGAGACAGCCTTCTTAAGTAATCTTGCCTTTCATTGGACACACCTGCCAAACTAATTAGCACAGGTGTCTGAAATTGCTTACAGTGATATAAAGAGCCCTGACACACATCACCATCAATGAGTTTAACTGACAAACAAACAAATTCTTCCCTTATCACTCCTAAACACTTTTTGCATAATAATTTGGAACACACTGTACATGTGCTTTTCCACAAAACACCAGTGGTTCACGTAGTGAATCTTACAGTTCTAACTTGCCAACCGTGGTCTGTATGGAGTTGTTCAATAAAGGGCCCAAAATTAAGATAACATAGATGGGAGAGGTCTCTATGAATAGGAATTCCTAAGTATTTGATACCCTGTGAGGGCCAGGCAAAGGGAAAGTTGGACTGGATGGAATCCTATATGGATTTGGGGAGGGAGACATCGAGGGCCTCAGACTTCACTTTGTTACATGGTCAAATTTTAAAATCAATGCAGCGATCTATTTCAGCCATAACAGCATGGATGGATATATGTGATTGAGTGATATATACTAGTACATCATCAGCAAATAGAGAGCACTTGTACTCGGTGCCTCCCACCTCAATCCACCTAATATTGGGGTTATGGCGAATTGATGAGAGCAGGTGCTCCGTCACTAGGATGTATAAGAGAGGGGACAGAGGACATCCCTGACTTGTCCCATTGGTGATTGTGAAAGGTGATGAAAATGTTCTGATGCACCCCCTGGGCCTTGGGACACCCGGAGCCGGACCCTTTTTGGTGATGCTGGTGGTTGTAGTCTTCGTGGCGGCAACCCGGTTCCGTGGCTCAGGGTGGTCAAACCAGTGGTGGAACTATTTATGTGGTTTTGATGTTTAAATGTCCGACTACGCCACCCGTGGACTGCGGTCAGAGTGAACCGCCGCTGCAGGGCAGACCGCTGAGGCTGGTGTTGTGGGTGCAGCAGAGCGTAGCATAACTCCCCACGGGAGGAGTATAGCCTCAGGGCAGTGTATGCGGAGGATGGGGGTGATGGTGTAGGGCAGCAGCAGTAATGACACGGAGTCAGTGATGCAGTCCAGGGCCTTTACTCACAGTTCTTATTATCCAGACCACATCTGCAGGTAACGGCTGCCCACGTCGTACTGTGCTCACCAGGTGAGGGGCTCAGACAACTCCCAGATAACTTTGGAGTGCTTCACAGGACCCCCTTTGTGTGTCATTTGTCTGGCCTTTCTTACCAACCCTTCTGTCCGGCTGCCTCGGGCCTCCTATTGGTAAACTTGGCGCCAGTTTCCCTGACCCTATGTGCTGCCCTCCTAGTGGGTGTAGCGAGGGGCTGCGCCACATAAAATGTCACAGCCTCCGGTTTCTAGCTGAGGGTCGTTTCCTGCCTCCACTAGTTTTGGGGACCGGTCTCCCCCTTTGGCCTGACCCCTCCATGCAGGTGGATTCGGGCGTGCGGTGGCGAATCGCCAGTCCGCACCCCTGAGATCCCTTCGTTCCTCGTTCCTGGAGCTTTCTCCGCTCCTCTTCCTTCCTTCTCCCTCTTCCAGGCCTGGGCCTCTGTTAATAGGCCCGCCTCTGGAGCAGAGCTCATGTAGAGCCCCTGCTCCCTGCCACTTCTGCTCAGACTTCTCTGCACTGAACTAAGATGGTGCCCACCTTTTATACTCCCTTCTCAATGCATCCAGGAACTGCTTCCTCCCTGCTCCTGCACTACAGGGTTCCCCTTCCTCAGTGTTCCCTCCCCCCACTCCAGCCAGGGACAGGGACTGTCGTGCCCATCTCAGGGGCATATTGGTCGCCCTGCCCCACGGCAATGTGGTGTAATGCATGCAGGTGTCGGGTCCTAATCCACACTCCATCCTTACCTGAGAGTGAGATATCACACCTCTGGGTGAGGTGCAATACCTCTGTAGCAACCGAGCCCTCTGGGTGCTACAGTTCCATTTATCTTCAGCCTAGGTGACGTATTGCGATACAGGGCCGTGATTTTGGCTATAAAAGGGTCCCCTAGACCCCTACCCCAATCTTTTTAAGAGAATCATATATGGCGTGCCAGGAGACTCTATGGAATGCTTTCTCAGTATCCAACGAGAGCATCTAATTACAAATTTTTAACTGCATCTAGCCCAGGAAATACTTTGTGCCTAGTAGCAGTGTCTGCTAGTCAGCGGATTATCCTGGCTGTTAAGCAAGCTACACCACCTGTAGTTTGGACACTTAATTTTTTCAAAGGAAATGCTTCGGGACCACGGGATACTCAGTGAAGAGCATCAGGAGGCACCCCAAGGCATAGGGGCTGGGACTGGCAGTAGGATGCCTTGCGGTGGACAGCCGAGCTCGATCCTTATAAAAGCTTTTTAACTGCAGCAGCTTTAGTGGACGCTACTGGAGCTGGAGTTAGACAAGGGCTAGTGTTGAGAGAGCACTAAAATGCTCGGGTGCTCGAAGCTCGGGCCGAGCTCGCCGTGATACTCGGGTGCTCGACCCGAGCAACGAGCCCATTGTTAGTCTATGGGAGACCCGAGCATTTTTGCGGCGGCACCCCCGGCAGTCTGTAGAAAGCTTAAAAAGTGCCCAAAACGATAGTGACAGTGCTCAAAAGACATGGGGACAGCATGGGGATTGCCCCAGGAAGCATTTCTGACCCCCAGGTCACTGCCGTCAACAGCGTGGTCAGAGGTATTAAGTAGTGTTGAGCCACCACCGTAGTGTTCGAGTTCGGTTCGGTTCGTCGAACACCCATGTGTTCGCCAACTGTTCGTCGAACTGTTCGTCGAACACCTTCGAACACCGTTAAAACCAATGGCAGGCAAACAAAAACACATAGAAACACATAGAAAACACCTTCAAAGGTGTCCAAAAGCTGACAAACTGCTCAGAAGACATAACTAACACATGGAAAAGTGACAAGTACATATAGTCATGCGAAAATAAAAGAGGTGGAGGAGTAAAAGGAGGGGGAGACACAGATATAGGCATGTCATGCCCTTCTAAAATCCAAAAAGTGAGAAGCCGACACGGCCAGTCCGCTCCTGCCCGTGCCACCTCCGTGTCGCCGGGTTTGTGCCAGAGCCGCGGTGAACCCTGATGGCCAGCCCCCCTCTCCCAATACTGGTGCCTGTCCGCTGGTGGGTCGAGCGAGCCCCCCTGTGGTGGAGGCAGCTCTAAGCTTTTTAATTTAAATTGTCTCTCTAATTTGAATGAATACACTTTAAATCCATTTACAAGGATCTATTGGAGGGCAAGTCTCATGCCAGCAGCCGCGTAATTCCAGCTCCAGTAGCGTCCACTAAAGCTGCTGCAGTTAAAAAGCTTTTATAAGCATCGAGCTCGGCTGTCCACCGCAAGGCATCCTACTGCCATTCCCAGCCCTTATGCCTTGGGGTGCCTCCTGATGCTCTTCACTGAGTATCCCATGGACCCGAAGCATTTCCTTTGAAAAAATTAAGTGTCTAAACTACAGGTGGTGTAGCTTGCTTAACAGCGGGATAATCCGCTGACTAGCAGACACTGCTACTAGGCACAAAGTATTTCCTGGGCTAGATGCAGTTAAAAATTTGTAATTAGAAACTCTCTTTGGATGCTGAGAAAGCATTCCATAGAGTCTCCTGGCACGCCATATATGATTCTCTTAAAAAGCTTGGGGTAGGGGTCTAGGGGACCCTTTTATAGCCAAAATCACGGCCCTGTATCACAATACGTCACCTAGGCTGAAGATAAATGGAACTGTAGCACCCTGAGGGCTCGGTTGCTACAGAGGTATTGCACCTCACCCAGAGGTGTGATATCTCACTCTCAGGTAAGGATGGAGTGTGGATCAGGACCCGACACCTGCATGCATTACACCACATTGCCGTGTGGCAGGGCGACCAATATGCCTCTGAGATGGGCACGACAGTCCCTGTCCCTGGCTGGAGTGGGGGGAGGGAACACTGAGGAAGGGGAACCCTGTAGTGCAGGAGCAGGGAGAAAGCAGTTCCTGGGTGCATTGAGAAGGGAGTATAAAAGGTGGGCACCATATTAGTTCAGTGCAGAGAAGTCTGAGCAGAAGTGGCAGGGAGCAGGGGCTCTGCATGAGTTCTGCTCCGGAGGGGGGCCTAGTAACAGAGGCCCAGGCCTGGAAGAGGGAGGAGGAAGGAAGAGGAGCGGAGAAGGCTCCAGGAATGAGGAATGAAGGGATCCCAGGGGTGCGGACGGGCGAGTCGCCACCGCACGCCCGAATCCACCTGCGTGGAGGGGTCAGGCCAAAGGGGGAGACCGGTCCCCGAAACTAGTGGAGGCAGGAAACGACCCTCAGCTAGAAACCGGAGGCTGTGACATTTTATGTGGCGCAGCCCCTCGCTACACCCGCTAGGAAGGCACCACATAGGGTCAGGGAAACTGGCGCCAAGTTTACCAAGAGGAGGCCCGAGGCAGCCGGACAGAAGGGTTGGTAAGAAAGGCCAGACAAAGGACACACAAAGGGGGTCCTGTGAAGCGCTCCAAAGTTATCTGGGAGTTGTCTGAGCCCCTCACATGGTGAGCACAGTACGACGTGGGCAGCCGTTACCTGCAGATGTGGTCTGGATAATATGAACTGTGAGTAAAGGCCCTGGACTGCATCACTGACTCCGTGTCGTTACTGCTGCTGCCCTGCACCATCACCCCCATCCTCCGCATACACTGCCCTGAGGCTATACTCCTCCCGTGGGGAGTTATGCTACGCTCTGCTGCATCCACAACACCAGCCTCAGCGGTCTGCCCTGCAGCGGCGGTTCACTCTGACCGCAATCCACGGGTGGCGTAGTCCGACATTTAAACATCAAAACCACATAAATAGTTCCGCCACTGGTTTGACCACCCTGAGCCACGGAACCGGGTCGCCGCCAAGAAGACTACAACCACCAGCATCCACCAAAAAGGGTCCGGCTCCGGGTGTCCCAAGGCCCAGGGGGTGCATCAGAACATTTTCATCACCTTTCACAATCACCAATTGGACAAGGCAGGGATGTCCTCTGTCCCCTCTCTTATACATCCTAGTGACGGAGCACCTGCTCTCATCAATTCGCCATAACCCCAATATTAGGTGGATTGAGGTGGGAGGCACCGAGTACAAGTGCTCTCTATTTGCTGATGATGTCCTAGTATATATCACTCAATCACATATATCCATCCATGCTGTTATGGCTGAAATAGATCACTTTGTTACATGGTCAAATTTTAAAATCAATGCAGCGAAGTCTGAGGCCCTCGATGTCTCCCTCCCCAAATCCATATAGGATTCCATCCAGTCCAACTTTCCCTTTGCCTGGCCCTCACAGGGTATCAAATACTTAGGAATTCCTATTCATAGAGACCTCTCCCATCTATGTTATCTTAATTTTGGGCCCTTTATTGAACAACTCCATACAGACCACGGTTGGCAAGTTAGAACTGTAAGATTCACTACGTGAACCACTGGTGTTTTGTGGAAAAGCACATGTACACTGCGTTCCAAATTATTATGCAAAAAGTGTTTAGGAGTGATAAGGGAAGAATTTGTTTGTTTGTCAGTTAAACTCATTGATGGTGATGTGTGTCAGGGCTCTTTATATCACTGTAAGCAATTGCAGACACCTGTGCTAATTAGTTTGGCAGGTGTGTCCAATGAAAGGCAAGACTACTTAAGAAGGCTGTCTCACATTATTAAGCAGCCTACATTTTCTGCCAAAATGGGAAAGAAAAAGGATGTGTCGGCTGCTGAGAAGCAACAAATTGTGGAGTGTTTAGGTCAAGGCATGACTACAATCAACATTGTGCGATGATCAGGATGAAGTGTCTTGGCAATCAAGATCTATGTAGCTGATTCACAGTACACACGTGTGCGTGCTGATAAGGGCAAATTGAGGACTCTTTCCTACAGGCAATTACGTCAGGTTGAAAGAGCAGTGGCAAAAAAGCCTTGTCATAGCAGCAGACAAGTTTTTGAAGCTGCTTGTGCCTCCAACATCCCCCGAACAACAAGATGCAGGGTCCTTCAGAGGTTTGCAGCTGTGCATACGCCATCCTGTCGACCTCCTCTATCCACTTCACACAAGCAGAAACGGCTCCAGTGGGCCAAACATTACATGAAGACTGATTTCAAAACTGTTTTGTTCACGGATGAGTGCCGTTCAGCGCTCGATGGTCCAGATGGATGGAGTGGAGGATGGCTGGTTGATGGACACCCCACGCAAACACGGCTACAGCGCCAATAAGGAGGAGGTGGAGTAATGTTTTGGGCTGGAGTCATGGGGAGAGAGATTGTCGGCCCCTTTAGGATCCCTGAAGGCGCTAAAGATGAACTCCATAATGTATGTGGATTTTCTCAAACAGCACTTCCTGCCATGGTTCAAGAAGAAGAACCGTGTATTTCACAGCAAGATCATTTTTTTGCATGATAATGCACCATCTCATGCTGCACATAAAACATCTGCATCTCTGGCTGATATGGGCATAAAAGGGGACAAACTTATGGTGTGACCCCCATGCTCCCCTGACCTGTACCCCATTCAGAACCTTTGGAGTATCATTAAAAGGAGTGTCTATGATGGCGGGAGGCAGTTCACATCTAAGCAACAGCTCTGGGAGGGTATTCTGTCCTCATGCAAAACAATTGAAGCAGAAACCATCCAAAACCTGACAAATTCAATGGACGAGAGAGTTCAGAAGCTCCTTTCGAACAAGGGGTCCTATGTGAAAATGTAACATCACCTAGAATAAAGTTTTGAGTTGAAAACTGTTTGATTTCAGTTTCTAACAACCTGCTAATGCTTATAATTTCAAAAATGACCATTTTTTTGGTCTTTATTAAAATTAAAAGGTTGATCAAAAAGTTTGGGGGATCTAAGAGTGTGGCAACCCAGTAGTCATGATTACTTCGAATTCTGACAATATGAGGGTCATGCTGCAGGTAGTGCAGCAAGAAGGCACTTATGTGTCTTGCGCATCTCGGAGCCCCAAAATTATTTTCCGGGCTAGATGCAGCTAAAAATTATTATTAATTTTAAATCTGGTGAAGCTTTAGTATAGATGGCCTAATAGGATCAGTGCTGCACACTGCTACAAAGCCCAAATTATTTTCCAGCCAAGATACAGATAAACATGATTAGTAATTTGAAAGCTTAAAACGGTTGGTAGGGTGATTTTAACCAATCATCAAGCTTTTACTCTCCCCAGGATGACACAGGGGTAGAAAAGTCGTTTCGGATCCATGATTTGTTCATCTTTATGAACGTGAGTCTGTCTACATTATCAGTGGAGAGCCGCGTGCGCTTATCTGTCAGCACACCACCAGCAGCGCTGAACACACGTTCAGACAGAACGCTGGCTGCGGGGCATGACAAGATCTCCAAGGCGTAAGTGGCTAGCTCCGGCCATTTATCCAGATTGGAAGCCCAAAAAGAGCAAGGGTCCAGTGACACAGTCGTGGCTTCAATGTTTACTTGGAGATACTCCTGTACCATCGTCTCTAGGCGTTGACTATGTGTCAGACTTCTTGTCTCCTGTGGCCTTGCAAAGGATGGGCTAAAAAAGTGGTGAAATGATTCCGCAAAATTGATGTTACCAGCAGATACTGTGGTTCTGTTACGGTTTGAGTGCTGAACACTTGACGGTCCCACGGTTGGCAAGTTGGAACTATGAGATTCACTACGTGCACCACTGGTATTTTGGGAAAAGCACATGTAAGATTCTGCAACAGTCTCTGCTGATACTCCTGCATGCGTGCATCCCTTTCTATGGCAGGAATAATTTCTGCAAATTTACTTTTGTACCGGGGATCTAACAGTGTGGCAACCCAGTAGTCAGGATTATTTCTAATTCTCACAATTCGAGGGTCATGTTGCAGGTAGTGCAGCAAGAAGGCACTCATGTGTGTTGCGCATCCAGGAGCACCAAGTCCCTGTTGTGTTGGTGGCGAGGTAACAATCATGCTTCCTTCCTCTGTCCTCTCCCCCCAACCTCGCACAACAGAAATGTGATCAAGGTCTCCCTCATCTGATGAGTCTTCCATCAGTTCGTCCTCCACTTCTTCCTGGGCTCCTGCACCTTCCTCACTAGTTTGGCTGCTACCATGCGCCCTGGTAAAACCATCTCCCCCACCCTCACATGCCTGCCGCCTTGCTGCTGCCGACCGTCTGGACCTTGCAGATGTTAGCCCTTCCGCATACAACTCCTCCTCCTCTACTTCCTCCACCTCCTCTTGTGCCACCACCTGACTCCGAATTCTGTTTAACATGTGCTCCAGCATGTAAATCACCGGTATAGTCATGCTGATAATGGCATCGTCAGCACTAAACATCTTCTTCTCCATTTCAAAACTGTGCAGAAGGGTGCATAGGTCCTTGATCTGAGACCACTCCTCCAGCGTGATTTGCCCCACCTCTGAATCTCGTTGGCCCAGGCTATACGTCAGAACGTATTACACCAGGGCTTGTCGGTGCTGCCACAGTCGCTGCAACATGTGCAGAGTTGAATTCCACCGGGTAGGCACATCGCATTTTAGCCGGTGAAGTGGCAGGCCCAACGACTTCTGTAGAGATGTAAGTCGCTGAGCTGCGGGATGCGAACGGCGGAAGTGATCACACAGCGACCGTGCCCTCTGCAGAAGGTCATCTAGTCTGGGATAGTGGGCTAAAAATTGCTGGACAACCAGGTTCAACACGTGAGCCATACAAGGCACGTGTGTGACATTGCCCCGGCGAAGGGCCGCACCCAGGTTTGCAGCATTGTCGCACACGGCCTTCCCTGGTTTCAGGTCCAGTGGAGACAACCATTCATGAAATTGGTTCTCCAGAGCTGACCACAACTCCTCAGCTGTGTGACTCACATTTCCCAGACATTTCAATGTAAAAACCGCCTGATGACGTTGAGCCCTACTGCCAGCATAGTAAGGAGGTGTGCAGGATCCCTTCTGCGCAGTTAGAAAGCTTGTGGCATGAACAGACAGGCTCTGGGTGCAGGTGGAAGACCGAGAGGAGGTTGAGGAGGCAGAAGCAGTGGAGGAACTTTGACATAAAGAGGATTGACGCACAACTCGTGGGGACGGCAAGACTTGGACAGCAGCACCTTGTCCTGCTGTCACCATAGTTACCCAGTGCCCAGTCAGCGACATGTAACGCCCCTGTCCATGCCTACTCGTCCAAGTGTCTGTGGTGAAATGCACCCTGTCACACACAGAGTTTCTCAAAGAAGCGGTGATGTTGTGTGCGACATGCTGGTGGAGCGCAGACACACCGTTCTTTGAGAAGTAGTGCCGACTGGGCATCTGGTACTGGGGCACTGCGACGGACATAAGGTCTCGAAAATCCTCTTTGTCCACCAGGCGGAAAGGCAGCATTTCTGTAACCAAGAGCTTGCAGATGGTGAAATTCAACCTCTTAGCTTTCTCATGGCTAGGAGGAAATGGTCTTTTACTTGTCCACATCTGAGGGACCGAGGGCTGGCTATTGTGCTTAGACGGGGTTGATAAGGGTGTCCCCGGCAAACTGCCGGTCTGTGAGGAAGATGCAGGCGGACATATTAGGTTGCCTTGATCCAAAGGTGGTGCTATCGATGTCGGACAGCGCTCAACACCAGCTGGTGTTACCACCTCCAAAGAAAATGATGACCTGCCAATCACGCTGGCTGTTGCGGGTAAAGAGGTGGCAGGTCTGCGCCCCAAAACAGGTGTGACTGCTGTCCCCCCAGTCACAGAGGATGAAGAGGCCGTGGATGCACAAGATATGGCAGACGGTGGTTGGCCCGTCCGGCTAGGCCGCATTGTAGCACACTGAGCTTCCCACTGCAACTTATGCTTCATGTCCATGTGCCGGTTCATGCATGAAGTACTCAAACTATGTATTTTTTGGCCTCTACTTAGCTTTTGCTGACAAATGTTACAGATAACACGAGTTGGGTCATCTTTATCGATCTGAAAAAATGCCCAGGCTATGCAAGGCTTAGCACCCATGCGACCTGAAGAGCCACCACGACTTGTGGTGAGAGGCAGAGTTGTGTTTGAGGATGCAGTTGTTGACGTGCTTCCAGTACTACGTCTCTGTCCAAGAAGGCGCAACCTGACCTCGTCGTCACTAGCATCTTCCTCCACCTCCTCTGCTGACCTCATCTCTTGGCTGACTGTGGGTTGACAGTAAGTGGGATCTCCGACCTCATCATCATCACCCTGTGCGTTATCACACCCGTCGTCCTCAGAGCCAACCTGTTCCTGCCCTGACAAAAAACTAAAGTTGTCGCTCCAATCAGGTATTTGATTCTTATCATCGTCTTCCTCATTGTCTCCACCAACAGGAGTTACAGTTTGGGAATGAGGGTCTACATTATGGTCAGAACCTTCTGTGTCTGGTCCTGGATCCGACTCATAAAGATTCTGGGCATCAGTGCAGATAATTTCCTCGTCTGGATTCACAGAAGCACTGGAGTCGACCTCTGATTCCCAGGCTATAGTATGAGTAAACAGCTCTGCAGACTCAACCATCTGTTCTACCTCATACTCTGACGGGCAGCTGGAGATTTGGGAGCTGTGAGGAAGCAAGTGCGATTGGGGTGACACCTTTGAGGACTGGAGTATTTGTGATGTTGAAGTTGATGTGGAGGAGAGCCCACTTAAAGGAGCACTTGATATCCGTTGAAGCACCTGCTGTTTTTGAAAGGGATCTTATCACATTGTCCGCTAAAAGAAGTAGACATTTTAGTTTGGCTGGAAGATGGTCTTTCTTCTGCAGATGTTACTGTTGCTTTAACACCTACCCCACGGACACAACCTTTTTTCCCCTTCCCAACACGCCTATTCCCCTTTCCACCAGCAGCAGGCCTTTTTCCACTCATTTTGGTGGTTAACTAATTCACAACTCTGGAGTTGTTTGCACAAAAAAACAATGGATGGGAACCGAGCAGAGCTGAGTGGCCAAACTGTGGTATTAGGCCAAAACTATTGGCTGGGTTAGATGCAGAAAAAAATTATATTCAATTTGCAACCTGATGGAGGTCTGTATAGATGGATTAATAGAACAAGTCCCACACACAGCTAGAAGCCCAATATTTTTTCACAGGTAGATGCAGAAAAAAATATATTCAGTTTGCAACCTGATGGAGGTCTGTATAGATGGATTAATAGAACAAGTCCCACACACAGCTAGAAGCCCAATATTTTTTCAGAGGTAGATGCAGATAAAAATATATTCAGTTTGCAACCTGATGGAGGTCTGTATAGATGGATTAATAGAACAAGTCCCACACACAGCTAGAAGCCCAATATTTTTTCAGAGGTAGATGCAGAAAAAAATATATTCAGTTTGCAACCTGATGGAGGTCTGTATAGATGGATTAATAGAACAAGTCCCACACACAGCTAGAAGCCCAATATTTTTTCAGAGGTAGATGCAGATAAAAATATATTCAGTTTGCAACCTGATGGAGGTCTGTATAGATGGATTAATAGAACAAGTCCCACACACAGCTAGAAGCCCAATATTTTTTCAGAGGTAGATGCAGAAAAAAATATATTCAGTTTGCAACCTGATGGAGGTCAGTATAGATGGACTAATACAACAAGTCCCACACACAGCTAGAAGCCCAATATTTTTTCAGAGGTAGATGCAGAAAAAAATATATTCAGTTTGCAACCTGATGGAGGTCTGTATAAATGGATTAATAGAACAAGTCCCACACACAGCTAGAAGCCCAATATTTTTTCAGAGGTAGATGCAGAAAAAAATATATTCAGTTTGTAACCTGATGGAGGTCTGTATAGATGGATTAATAGAACAAGTCCCACACACAGCTAGAAGCCCAATATTTTTTCAGAGGTAGATGCAGAAAAAAATATATTCAGTTTGCAACCTGATGGAGGTCTGTATAGATGGATTAATAGAACAAGTCCCACACACAGCTAGAAGCCCAATATTTTTTCAGAGGTAGATGCAGAAAAAAATATATTCAGTTTGCAACCTGATGGAGGTCAGTATAGATGGACTAATACAACAAGTCCCACACACAGCTAGAAGCCCAATATTTTTTCAGAGGTAGATACAGAAAAAAATATATTCAGTTTGCAACCTGATGGAGGTCAGTATAGATGGATTAATACAACAAGTCCCACACACAGCTAGAAGCCCAATATTTTTTCAGAGGTATATGCAGAAAAAAATATATTCAGTTTGCAACCTGATGGAGGTCTGTATAGATGGATTAATAGAACAAGTCCCACACACAGCTAGAAGCCCAATATTTTTTCAGAGGTAGATGCAGAAAAAAATATATTCAGTTTGCAACCTGATGGAGGTCTGTATAGATGGATTAATAGAACAAGTCCCACACACAGCTAGAAGCCCAATATTTTTTCAGAGGTAGATGCAGAAAAAAATATATTCAGTTTGCAACCTGATGGAGGTCTGTATAGATGGATTTATAGAACAAGTACCACACACAGCTAGAAGCCCAATATTTTTTCAGAGGTAGATGCAGAAAAAAATATATTCAGTTTGCAACCTGATGGAGGTCTGTATAGATGGATTAATAGAACAAGTCCCACACACAGCTAGAAGCCCAATATTTTTTCAGAGGTAGATGCAGAAAAAAATATATTCACTTTGCAACCTGATGGAGGTCTGTATAGATGGATTAATAGAACAAGTCCCACACACAGCTAGAAGCCCAAAATTTTTTCAGAGGTAGATGCAGAAAAAAATATATTCAGTTTGCAACCTGATGGAGGTCTGTATAGATGGATTAATAGAACAAGTCCCACACACAGCTAGAAGCCCAATATTTTTTTAGAGCTAGATGCAGAAAAAAATTATATTCAATTTGCAACCTGATGGAGGTCAGTATAGATGGATTAATAGAATGATGCTATGCCCAAAAGATTTTACTTCACTAGGTGCAGTAAAAAAATTGGTATTCTATACACAGGTGGTATATCTTGCAACACAGATAGGCTACTCCACTGACTAACACACTCTGCAATAGGCCAAAAAGGATTAGCTTTGCTAGATTCAGCCAAATGCTGTGAAAAAAACTTGCACAGCACTGGCACAGACCTGCCTGGCAAAAACTGATAGGAACTGATGTAACCTAGTCCTTAAAAGGACTCCAATTACAATTAGTCTTTACTCCCACAATCTATCTATTTAAGAGCACAGACCTGCCTGATAAAAGTCGTAGGAAATGCTGTAACCTAGTCCTTAAAAGGACTGCAATCACAACTATTCCCTACTCCCAAGCTATCTGTAGATTTGTGCGAAAATTGGCTTGAAATTAACAAGGTATAGCGCACACAGCAACAGCGGTGCCGTCTAACACGCAGCTGCAGCAGTGAGAAAATGGTGGCGACGGGGAAAATGGCTTGGTCTTATAGGGCAAGGACATGTGACATACACTGCCAATGACACATGCCCTTGCTTGTGTGAAAAAAAGCACTTCGCTCCGTGTGTGCGCTGCTGATAGGCTGACAGATTGCACCTCCCCACTGCAAATGCGGGAAAGAGAAAAAAAAATGGAGATCTTCATTGTTCCTGCAGAGATCCATCCCCTGCCCCCCCCCCCACCCCGCTGTACACTCAAACTGCGTATTAACATTAATTTTCATCATTACTGAGAAAAAATCCAGTTATGATTTTGGTGCACGAACAGTTATCGAACATAACCTCGAACAGCCGAATTTTTCTCAAATTGTTCGTGTTCGCCGAACGGCTCGAACACCGCCCAAAACAGCTCGAATTTGAGATTGGCGAACAGTTCGAGTAGAACAACGCTCATCTCTAGTATTAAGCCACTTTATCGGGCTCACAATAAAATGTTCAAAAACTAAACTGAAACTGTTTTCCTGTGAAATATGTTAAGGAACTTCCTTTCCAGGGTAAAGACTTGTGTATAAGGTAAAATAAATAACCAAAAACAAAAATACTCCTCCACACCTTGGGCTATGTTCACAAGTAGCATTTTTAATGCATTTTTGCACTTTTGTATTGCTTTCAACCGTGACAAATGCATTTACCGGGAAATGTCATTTTAACATTTTACAATCTTATCTGGCCATGTGCTGTGTGACACATGCATACAGTGCTGAAAAGACATGGGAACAGCATGGGGAAGACCCCTGGAAGCATCTCTGACACCCAGGTCACTGCCTAAAAGTGTGCCCATCAGAAGTGATCCTTTCCGCATCAGAAGATGCATACTTGCAACTATCCCCGTGCAAGTCCTTTTCCCAGGGCAGTGTTCATTTGTACCTCCCCCATTCCTTGCAATGCAAGTGCAAGCATGCACCCACCCCCAGGCTGCAATACCATACTGCTAGCTTGCTTGCACTTGAAATGGGGCCTTTTAGTTTGGAGGAGGCTGAAGCCGGCCACTACCTAATGGCTGCTTCGGCAGCAAGGTATCCATACTCAGTCCCCAGCTGCCCCTGTGGCCGGGGGTCCACGCTCAGTCCCCAACCACCAGGGGGCGGCCGGGTGTCCACACCCGGTGCCTAGCCGCCTGGGGGCGGCCAGGTGTCTTTAAACGGTCCCCAGCCGCCCCCATTTCTCCTTGGAGCATCCCCCCACACACTTTTCTTATCCTGGCCTGCTTTAGGGCAGCATTGGATGAGCCCACCAGAGAACCAGACTCCTCCGGTGGGCCCTGGCTTCTCCATCAGGGGAGTTGAGAGTGCCAAGGTGAGGAGCATGATGATGATGATAGAAGTTAGCATTTGCTTTGTTTTCTTGGAATGCAAGCGTAAGTGTGCAACCAAACACCCACCCACCCCCAGGCTGCAATACCATACTGCTAGTTTGCACTTGAAATGGGGCCTTTTAGTTTGGAAGAGGCCGAAGCAGGCCACTACCTCATGGCTGCTTCGGCAGCGAGGTATCCATACTCAGGCCCAAGCCGCCCGGCGGCCGGGTGTCCACGCTCTGTCCCCAGCCTCCAGGGGGCAGCCGGGTGTCCATACTCGGTCCCCAGCTGCCCCGCGGCCGGGTGTCCACACACGCTCCCCAGCCACCTGGGGGCAGCCGGGTGTCCATTAAAGGTCCTCAGCCACCCCAATTTCTCCTTGGAACATCCCCGCACACACTTTTCTTAGCCCGGCCTGCTTTAGGGCAGCATTGGACGAGCCCACCAGAGAACCAGACTCCTCCGGTGGGCCCTGGCTTCTCCATCAGGGGAGTTGAGAGTGCCAAGGTGAGGAGCATGATGATGATGATAGAAGTTAGCATCTGCTTTGTTTTCTTGGAATGCAAGCGTATGTGTGCAACCTGCCACCCACCCACCCCCAGGCTGCAATACCATACTGCTAATTTGCACTTGAAATGGGGCCTTTTAGTTTGGAAGAGGCCGAAGCAGGCCACTACCTCATTGCTGCTTCGGCAGCGAGGTATCCATACTCAGGCCCCAGCCGCCCAGCGGCCGGGTGTCCACGCTCTGTCCCCAGCCTCCAGGGGGCAGCCGGGTGTCCATACTCGGTCCCCAGCCGCCCCGCGGCCGGGTGTCCACACAATCTCCCCAGCCACCTGGTGGCGGCCGGGTGTCCATAAACCGTCCCCAGCCGCCCCTATTTCTCCTTGGAACATCCCCCCACACACTTTTCTTAGCCCGGCCTGCTTTAGGGCAGCATTGGACGAGCCCACCAGAGAACCAGACTCCTCCAGTGGGCCCTGGCTTCTCCATCAGGGGAGTTGAGAGTGCCAAGGTGAGGAACATAATGATGATGATACAAGTAAGCATCTGCTTTGTTTTCTTGGAATGCAAGCGCATGTATGTAGTAGCGGCCTTACCTGAGGTGGTCAGCGTTTTGGCGCATATCATACCTCCTCCAAGGATTGCTGGATGTTTTGCTGCTACTATCCCAGTTCTATGACTCCCGTTAAAACAAAGCTTCAGCTGATAAATGATGGATGAGGTAGTGGCAAAGGAGAAAGAGCAGTAGGAACAGGGACCATTCACATCAATATCAGGCCAGTCAACCACACATGTCATGTAGGATATGTCTCTGTACCAAAAGGAGTGGTTTGGCTACACAGTTAAAGGGCATGCAGTGAGTGCAATGCCTAAAAAAAATTTCGAGGCACTCCAATGTCTCCATGTCACATGGAGGTCAGAGGTCCTTAACTAAACCGTTTTTTCTATTTATAGCAACTGGGTCTCCTGTGCACTGTTGGCCTAAGCAGTGAATGGAAGGCTTTCCAAAAATTATGAGGAACTGCAATGCCCCTTGAACATACGTGGATTACAGCATACTAAAAACCTTCTACCCATTATTGGGGAGTGGGTCTCCCTTAGTGTCCGCCTATGCATTGAAAAGCAAAAGCAGACTAAAATTAGGAGGAAATGCAATGCCCGTTGGAAGAATGGTGGAGGTCGCAGTGGAATAAAAAGACAATATCAATGACCCTTGGAAAAGTGATGGAGTTCACAGAAGCTTAAAAAGACGGTTTTAATGCCCCTTGGAAAAGTGGTGGAGGTCGCAGTAGCTTAACAAGATGGTTTTAATGCCCCTTAGAGAAGTGGTGGAGGTCGCAGTAGCTTAATAATACGGTTTTAATGCCCCTTGGGAGAGACGTGGAGGTCACAGTGGAATAAAAAGACAATATCAATGCCCCTTGAAAATGTGGTGGAGGTTGCAGTAGCTTAACAAGACAGTTTTAATGCCCCTTGGAAGAGTGGTGAAGGTCACAGTAGCTTAAAAAGACGGTTTAAATGCCCATTGGAAGAGACGTGGAGGTCACAGTGGAATAAAAAGACATTATCAACGTTGGGTACAGCCGGGACCAGCTGCTTGGAAAGTATCGCCAAACCAGGGATTGAAGCTTGAAGAGGACAATTTGCATATTCCAGGTGCCTTCTGGGAAAAGCGAAGAATCTCCTTCAGCTAGAAGATCGTTGGGTACAGCCGGGACCAGCTGCTTGGAAAGCATCGCCAAACCAGGGATTGAAGCTTGAAAAGGACAATTTGCATATTCCAGGTGCCTCCTGGGAAAAGCAAAGAGTCTCCTTCAGCTAGAAGATCGTTGGGTACAGCCGGGACCAGCTGCTTGGAAAGCATCGCCAAACCAGGGATTGAAGCTTGAAGAGGACAATTTGCATATTCCAGGTGCCTTCTGGGAAAAGCGAAGAGTCTCCTTCAGCTAGAAGATCGTTGGGTACAGCCGGGACCAGCTGCTTGGAAAGCATCGCCAAACCAGGGATTGAAGCTTGAAGAGGACAATTTGCATATTCCAGGTGCCTTCTGGGAAAAGCGAAGAGTCTCCTTCAGCTAGAAGATCGTTGGGTACAGCCGGGACCAGCTGCTTGGAAAGCATCGCCAAACCAGGGATTGAAGCTTGAAGAGGACAATTTGCATATTCCAGGTGCCTTCTGGGAAAAGCGAAGAGTCTCCTTCAGCTAGAAGATCGTTGGGTACAGCCGGGACCAGCTGCTTGGAAAGCATCGCCAAACCAGGGATTGAAGCTTGAAGAGGACAATTTGCATATTCCAGGTGCCTTCTGGGAAAAGCGAAGAGTCTCCTTCAGCTAGAAGATCGTTGGGTACAGCAGGGACAAGCTGCTTGGAAAGCATCGCCAAACCGCGCGCCGACATTATCCTAGGGTATCACAAGAAAGAAGACAGACATCAAGTCAGCAGGGACAAGGAGCAGCATGGCAGATGTGACAACCTACATGGTGAGCTGCAACATGTGCTACATGTTCACAGATCGACCAGAAGCTGAAACCAACTTCACCTGCCAGAAGTGTAGACTACTGGCTCTTTTAGAAGAAAAGGTGCGGGGACTGGAAGAAAGAATTGCGACATTAAAACTCATCAAGGAAAATGAAGACTTCCTGGACAGAACAGAAGCGTCACTACTGGTCACGGAAAGTGAAGGAAGCGTCAGAGAACCTCCAGAGGCAGACAAGTGGAGGCAAGTGACCAAAAGAAACAAGAAGACCATGGAGACTCCACCAACCACACAACTGAGAAACAGATTCCAAGGACTTGTGGAGGACGAAGATGGCACACCTAAGGATGAGGAACTACCATCAAGCAAAAAAGAAAAGAGCACCCAGAAACACCCAGAAGCGACAAGAAAAAGGACAGCCAAGAAGGGAAGAAGAGTGGTGGTGGTGGGAGACTCACTACTGAGAGGAACAGAAGCAGCTATCTGCAGACCGGACATAACCGCAAGAGAAGTATGCTGCCTCCCAGGGGCGAAGATCAAGGATGTTACCGATAGGATACCGAAGCTCATCAGTTCCAAGGATGTCCACCCATTTCTTCTGATACATGTTGGCACCAATGACACGGCAAAGAAGGACCTACCGACAATCTGCAAGGACTTTGAAGCATTGGGGAAGAAAGTAAAAGAACTGGATGTGCAGGTAGTTTTTTCTTCTATCCTTCCAGTAGACGGGCATGGCGTCAGGAGATGGAACAGGATCCTTGATGTGAACAACTGGCTGAGACGATGGTGCAGACAACAAGGATTTGGATTCCTGGACCACGGTGTGAATTACCTCTATGACGGACTCCTTGCCAGAGACGGACTACACCTCAACAAACGCGGGAAACACACATTCGCCAGGAGACTCGCAACACTCATCAGGAGGGCGTTAAACTAGAAGAAGAGGGGATGGGAAAAAAAACGCCGGACACGAACATGCAACCAGAGAACATACTAATGAAAGATATGAAGTGCAACAAAGAAGGTCCAAGACAAGATACTTGGAAGGGAGGTAAGAAAATTTCTAATACAATCCACAGGGAGAAGATTGGAACAGAACAAAATCGTGTAAACTGCATGCTAGCAAATGCCAGGAGCCTAACAAACAAGATGGATGAACTTGAAGCAGAAATATCTACAGGTAACTATGACATAGTGGGAATAACCGAGACATGGTTAGATGAAAGCTATGACTGGGCAGTTAACTTACAGGGTTACTGTCTGTTTAGAAGGGATCGAAGAAGTCGGAAAGGGGGTGGAGTCTGTCTATATGTAAAGACGTGTCTAAAGCCTACAATACGGGAGGATGTATGGGAGGGAAATGAGGAGGTCGAGTCCTTATGGGTTGAGATACATGGGGCAAAAAACAATAATAAAATTATCATAGGAGTCTGTTATAAACCACCAAATATAGCAGAAGCCACGGAAAGTCTATTAATGAGACAAATAAACGAAGAAGCAAAAAATAACGAGGTGATTATTATGGGGGACTTCAACTACCCCGATATAGACTGTGAAACCGAAAGCTGTAGATCTCAGAAAGGAAACAGGTTTCTGTCAATTATCAAAGACAATTATTTGTCACAACTTGGGCAGGAACCAACTAGAGGGACGGCCCTTTTAGACTTAATATTAACTAACAGGCCAGACAGAATAACTGAGGTGCAGGTCGGGGGGCACCTGGGAAATAGTGACCACAACACTATACAATTCCACATGTGCTTCAGTAGGGTGCCCAGCAAGGGAGTCACAAAAACACTGAACTTCAGGAGGGCAAAGTTTGATCAGCAAAGAGATGCCCTTCACCTTATAGACTGGGATAGTATCTTTAGTAATAGGAGCACGGATAGAAAATGGGAAATTTTCAAAACAGTCCTACATAGTCACTGTAGAAGGTACATACCTTATGGGAATAAAAGGGCTAGGAATAGTAGGAAGCCAATGTGGCTAAATAAGGAAGTCAAGAGGGCAATGAAAAACAAAAAAAGGGCTTTCGGTAAACTTAAACAAGAAGGCAGCGAGGAAGCGCTAATATCTTATAGGGAAAAAAACAAAATCTGTAAGAAACAAATAAGAATAGCAAAAGAGGAGACAGAGAGACTAATTGCCAAGGAAAGTAAAACAAATCCCAAACTGTTCTTTAACTATATAAACAGTAAAAGGATTAAAACTGATGGAGTTGGCCCATTGAAAAATAACCTGGGTAAAATCATAGAGGGCGATGAGGGTAAAGCAAACCTACTCAATAGCTTCTTCTCCACTGTTTTCACAAAAGAAAACAATTTATCGGAGGAAATGCAGAGTGATAAAGTAAACCCTCCGCTAAATATCACCCACCCAACCCAGGAGGAAGTCCAGAAACGCCTAAATAATATCAAAATAGACAAGTCACCAGGCCCAGATGGCATACACTCCTGGGTACTAAAAGAATTAAGTAATGTGATAGACAGGCCGCTGTATCAAGCACTCTTTATGGACAGGGTCTGTCCCACTAGACTGGCGCCAAGCAAATGTGGTACCAATATTCAAAAAGGGGTGTAAAAGTGACCCTGGGAACTATAGACCAGTCAGCTTAACGTCTGCTGTGGGTAAATTGTTTGAAGGATTTCTTAGAGATGCTATTGTAGAATATCTTAATGATCATAACTGTCTAACTCCATATCAACATGGATTCAAGAGGGATCGCTCCTGCCAAACAAACCTGATCGCCTTCTACGAGGAGGTGAGCTCACAGCTGGACCGGGGAGAGTCAGTGGATGTTGTATACCTTGACTTCTCCAAAGCGTTTGATACCGTGCCACACAAAAGGTTGGTATATAAAATGAGAATGCTTGGTCTGGGGGATAATGTGTGCAAGTGGGTAAATAGCTGGCTGAGTGATAGAAAGCAGAGAGTGGTTATCAATGGAGTAAGCTCAGGGTGTGTCAGGGTTACTAGCGGGGTGCCTCAAGGGTCTGTCTTGGGCCCTATATTATTTAATATATTTATTAATGATCTAGTGGAAGGGTTGCATAGTAAAATAGCAATATTTGCAGATGATACTAAACTTTGTAAAGTAGTTAATACAGATGAGGATAGGGCACAGCTACAGGAGGATTTAGATAAATTAGGGAGTTGGGCCAAAAAATGGCAAATGGGGTTCAATGCCGATAAATGTAAGGTCATGCACATGGGAAAGAAAAACAGCAGTCACCCATACATATTAAATGGGAAACCGTTGGGGAAATCTACATGGAGAAGGACCTGGGCGTCTTGGTTAATAGCAAATTAAATTGGAGTGCCCAGTGTCAGGCAGCAGCTGCGAAGGCAAATAGAGTCATGGCATGTATCAGAAGAGGAATAGGGGCATATGATGAGAACATTGTTCTTCCTCTGTATAAAGCACTGGTAAGGCCGCACTTAGAATATTGTGCACAGTTCTGGGCTCCGGTGCTCAGGAAAGACATATTGGAGCTAGAGAGGGTACAAAGGAGGGCGACTAAGGTAATAAAGCGAATGGAGGGACTAGAATACCCAGAGAGGTTGGCAAAATTAGGCCTATTTACATTGGAAAAGAGAAGGCTTAGGGGAGACCTCATAAACATGTATAAATACATCAGGGGGCAGTACAGAGATCTCTCCCATGACCTGTTTATACCAAGGATGGTGACAAAGACGAGGGGGCACACTATGCGTCTGGAGGAAAGGAGGTTCCTGCACCAGCATAGAAGGGCATTCTTTACGGTCAGAGCCGTGAGACTCTGGAACTCTCTGGGAGAGGAAGTGGTGATGTCCAACTCACTTAAAGAGTTCAAGAGAGGCCTGGATGCCTTTCTTGAGAACAATAAAATTACATCTTATGCATAATTAATTAATCCAGGGATTTAATCTGACTCCCAGATTGGTGTCGGGAAGTGAATTTTTCCTCAATGATGTAAATTGGCCTATACCGCATGGTTTTTTGTTGCCTTCCCCTGGATCAACGCTGCGGAATAGCTGCAGTGCACAAGAAATAGGCTGAACTGTATGGACGCTTGTCTTTTTTCGGCCTTATAAACTATGTAACTATGTAATGCCCCTTGGAAGAGTGTTGGAGGTCGCAGTAGCTTAACAAGATGGTTTTAATGCCCCTTGGAAAAGTGGTGAAGTTTGCAGTAGCTTAACAAGACGGTTTAAATGCCCCTTGGGAGAGACGTGGAGGTCACAGTGGAATAAAAAGACAATATCAATGCCCCTTGGAAGAGTGGTGGAGGTTGCAGTAGCTTAACAAGACGGTTTTAATGCCCTTTCAAAAAGTGGTGGAGGTCGCAGTAGCTTAACAAAACGGTTTTAATGCCCCTTGGAGAAGTGGTGGAGGTTGCAGTAGCTTAACAAGACAGTTTTAATGCCCCTTGGAAGAGATGTGGAGGTCGCAGCGGAATAAAAAGACAATATCAATGCCCCTTGAAAATGTGGTGGAGGTCGCAGTAGCTTAACAAGACGGTTTTAATGCCCCTGGGAAAAGTGGTGGAGGTCGCAGTAGCTTAACAGGACAGTTTTAATGCCCCTTGGAAGAATGTTGGAGGCCACAGTAGCTTAACAAGATGGTTTTAATGCCCCTTGAAAGACTGGTGGAGGTCACAGTAGCTTAACAAGACGGTTTAAAAGCCCCTTGGAAAAGCCATGCACAACAGCATCTTAAAAACATTATCCCCATTATTGGGGAGTTGGTCTCCCATAGTCTTTGCCTATGCCTTCCAAGCAAACGCTGCCAAAAATTTGGAGGAAGGAACTTGCAATGCTGGAAAACAAGAGCCATGCAGTACAGCATCTTAAAAACATTATTTCCATTATTGGGGAGTGGGTCTCCCATAGTCTTTGCCTATGCCTTCAAAGCAAAAGCTGCCAACAATTAGGACGGAGGAACTTGCAATGCTGGCAACACGGACCAAGGTCACCCTGATGGTATAGTGGTGGTGGAGGCTGAGGATAAGGAGAAGAGCAAAATACAGCCGAAATGAGGAAGCATGTACCCATGTGTGGGTGTGAAGCGGTGCATGGGAATATACCTCCCGAAATAACACAGTGGATTTGACTTTATGTTACTCTGCTGTCATTTGGTGGTGATGAGAAGTCTGGCCCCATCCAGCCCTTGTTCATTTGGAGAAGGGTCAGCTTGTCAGCATTGTCAGTTGACAGGCGAGTGTGCTTATCTGTTATAATTCCCCCAGTGGCACTAAAAACACGCTCCGATAACACGCTAGCGGCTGGGCAGGCCAGGACCTCCAAGGTGTACAGAGAGAGTTCATTCCAAGTGTCCAGCTTGGATACCCAATAATTAAAAGGCACAGAGGAATCACGGAGGACGCTGGTATGGTCGGCAAGGTCCTCCCTCACCATCTTTTGAAACTTTCCACTCCTTGTGAGAGTACCCCGCGCCTCAGGGCCTTTAAGCTGGGCGGGTCTCAGAAAACTGTCCCAGTACGTTGACAGTGTTCCCCTGCCTCTGCTGGATTGGAGTGGCATCTCTCTCACCTGTACGCCTTGGTTGGGCAACGAATTGTGACCTCTGCCGCTAGCGTGTTCAGATGAGAATTTTTTTAACAGTTCTGCAGCAAGGGCCTTCTGGTACTGCCCCATTTTTGTAGACCTCTCCACTTCAGGAATAAGAGAGTGAAAGTTCTCCTTGTAGTGGGGGTCTAAAAGTGTCACCAACCAGTATTGACTGTCACCCAACATTTTTACAATGCGAGGGTCATGCTTAAGGCAGCGTAACATAAAGTCAGCCATGCGTGCCTGACTGGTAACGGGCAAGACTTCCGTATCCTCACCAAGATGATGACTGACCATGCTCTCCTTCTCCTCCTCCTCCTCCCCCCTGTCCTCAGGCCACCCACGCTGAACCGACGGTATGACAGTTGTACAGGTACTGCCGTCTACAGCGCATGATACCAGCTACTGTTCTTCCTCCTCCTCCTCCTCCTCTTCCTCTCCCTCATTGTCCCACAATGCACGTTGGGATGAGATGAGTCTGGGCTGTGTGTAATCGACCGCTACGGCTTCTTGATCCATCTCATCATACTCTGGCTGCAATGCCTCCTCTTTAATTCTCTGCAGAGAAAGTTGCAAAAGACAGACAATTGGGATGCCACTCACCATCTTGGTGGACTCCTCAAAGTTTGTCAGGATGGTACATATATCAGACATCCAGGTCCACTCCTGAGGTCTTATGTGTGGAGTCTGACCTGAATATCGACGGCCTTGTTGCAGCTGGTACTCCACAACTGCTCTCTTCGGCTCACAAATCCTTTGCAACATGTGGAGGGTAGAGTTCCAACGTGTTTGGACATCACACACCAGTCGGTGTGCCGGAAGCTGCAAACGCTGCTGCAACACAGCAAGGGCTGCAGAAGCTGTAGCCAACTTCCGAAAATGAGCTGACAGGCGGCTTACTTTGACGAGCAGATCTGGCAACTCGGGGTACGATTTAAGAAACCACTGAACCACGAGGTTAAGCACATGAGCCAGGCATGGTACGTGTGTGATCTCGCCTCGCGCAGAGCCGCCACCAGGTTACGGCCATTGTCACACACGACCATGCCTGGATCTAGGTTCAGTGGTCTCAGCCACAGATCTGCCTGCTCTTTCACAGCTGTCCAAAACTCACAAGCAGTGTGAAGTTTATCACCTAAGCTTATGAGTTTCAGTACAGTCTGTTGCCGCTTGGCGGAGGCAGTACTGCAGTGCTTCCAGCTTGTAACTGATGTGGTGATATCTGAGATGGAGGCTGAACATGAGGAGGAGGAGGATGATGCGCAGGAGCTGTACACTGTGGGGGCAACTCTGACTGACATAGGGCCTGCAATCCTCGGTGTGGGGAGGATGTGTTCCGTCCCAAGGTCCGACTGGGTCCCGGCTTCCACTAGGTTTACCCAGTGTGCCATCAAGGAGATGTACCGTCCCTGGCCACAAGCACTTATCCACGTGTCCGTTGTCAGGTGGACTCTCCCAGTAACTGCGTTTTTGAGGGCACGGCAGATGTTTTGGGACACGTGCTTGTGTATTGCGGGGATGGCACACTGGGCACAATAGTATCGGTTGGGGACCGAGTACCGATGGACGGCCACCGCCATGAGGTTGCGGAAGGATTCCGTCTCCACCAGCCTAAAAGGCAGCATTTCCAGTGGAAGCAGTCATGAAATGTACGAATTTAGGACTGTGGCCTGTGGGGCATTGACTGCGAATTTGCTCTTTCATTCAAAGCTCTGGGATATGGACAATTGAATGCTGCGGTGGGACGTGGACGTGGACGTTGATGCTGTTTCTTGAGAAACTGCCATAACAAGTGAAGACTGAGAGGAGGGGGCATCTTTGCATGCAGTATGGACAGGGGATTGCCTTGCACGCACAACAGGGGGTTCTATTACATGCACAACAGCGGAAAAAGCAGTGGTGACACCCGCTGACACTGGTCGTGGACCCTGGAGTTCGCCCCACAAAGTCGGGTGCTTTGCTGCCATGTGTCTGATCATGCTGGTGGTGGTCAGGCTGGTAGTTTTGTCACCCCTGCTGATGCTGGCATGGCAGGTGGTACAAGTGGCCTTTTTGGGGTTATCAGCAGAGTCTTTAAAAAAATTCCAGACTCTGGAAGACCTACCAGTTTTACTGGCAACGTCCCTCGTGTTGGTGTTACGTGGAACTGTTGCCCACCTTCTGTGTGCAGCCACCACACTGCTTCTTCCTGCCTGTTGGGGCACTCTGCCTCCCTCCCCCTGTGTGCTGCTGGCCTCGCTCTGCAGGTCCTCCTGCCACGTTGAGTCAGTTATTAGATCATCCACCTCCTCCTCCTCTTCCACTTGCGCACCATGATCCTCCTCCTCACTTCGTGGCAATTGTGTCTCGTCATCGTCCACCTCTTGTGACAAATTGCCAGTGTCGACTTCCTCTGGCCGTGGCTGTTCAAATATTTGGCCATCGCTACATTGGATCTCTTCTTCCATCACTTCAAGCGGAGCAGGCGAGGGGCACAAATATGGAAATGGACCAGTGAAAAGCTCTTCAGATGGTCCAAGTGTGGGATCATTTGCTGTCTGACGACACTCGGCATGGTGGAAGGAAGGAGCATCAGGGTGAGGAGGAGTATGCGGTCGAGACTCACGGCTACTAAAACTTGAAGGTGTGGAAGACAGACTGGAGGTGGTGGTGCCCAGGTAACTTGAAGTATTATCTGCTATCCAATTAATAACCTGTTCACACTGATCAGTTCGCAATACTGGTGTTGTAGTGTGGTTCACCAGTAATTCGGTCAAGAAGTGGCTGCTGGTTGTGGCAAATTTTCTCCTTGGCCACGGCCCCGTCCTCTACACGCACCATCACCAGAACCTCCAGTTCCACGTCCCTTGCCATGCGCCTTTCCCATTGTAAATGAAGTAAAATAGCTTACACTCACACTATCAATGGAAAAAGGGTAATAAAAAGGAGATTAGAAACGTGTTAGAGGAAAACCACAGTTCTATTTCTCTGGCCTACACCAGAATCTTTTAAAAAGATATATTTGTGACTGAACAGACAGGGAGACACTATATATTTTTTTTTTCTACCTAAAAAAGGCGAAAAGCTGGATAATACAGAGATTTGAACAGTGGAACTGCAAAACCACAGTTCTATTTTACTGGCGTATACCAGACTTTTTTTAATAGATACATTTGTGGCTGAACAGTCAGCAACACACTCAAACTGTTTTTTTTAGGTAAAAAGGTCCAAAAGTGGATAATACAGGGATTTGAACCATGGAACTGAAAAACCACAGTTATATTTTTCTGGCCTACACAAGAATCTTTCAAACAGATATTTTTGTGTCTGAACAATCAGGGAGACACTATTACTGTTGTTCTTTACGGAAAAAATAACAAAAGCTGGATAAAACAGAGATTTGAAACGTGGAACTGCAAAACAACAGTTATATTTTTCTGGCCTACACCAGACTCTTTTAAACAGATATATTGGTGTCTGACCAGTCAGTGAGACACAATTACGTTTTTTTTTTACGGCAAAAAATTCCTCAAACAGGATAAGACAGAGATTTGACCCGTGGAACTGCAAAACCACAGTTATATTTTTCTGGCCTACACCAGGCTCTTTAAACAGATATATTGGAGTCTTACCAGTCAGGGAGACACTATTACTGTTTTTTTTTACGGTAAAAAATGACAAAAAAAGGATAATACAGAGATTTGACCCGTGGAACGGCAAAACCACAGTTATAGTTATGTGGCGTACACCAAACTCATTTAAACAGATATAGTGGTGTCTGACCAGTCAGGGAGACACTATTACATTTTTTTTAACGGTAAAAAATGGCAGACAGGATAATACAGAGATTTGACCCGTGGAACTGCAAAACCACAGTTATATTTTTCTGGCCTACACCAGACTCTTTTAAACAGATATATTGGTGTCTGACCTGTCAGGGAGACACTATTACAGTTTTTTTATGGCAAAAAATGCCAAAAACAGGATAATACAAAGATTTGACCCGTGGAACTGCAAAACCACAGTTTTATTTTTCTGGCCTACACCAGACTCTTTTAAACAGATATATTGGTGTCTGACCAGTCAGGAAGACACTATTACATTTTTTTTTATGGCAAAAAATGCCAAAAACAGGATAATATAGAGATTTGACCCGTGGAACTGCAAAACCACAGTTATAGTTTTCTGGCCTCCTCCAGACTCTTTTAAACAGATATATTGGTGTCTGACCAGTCAGGGAGACACTATTATAGTTTTTTTTACGGCAAAAAATGCCAAAAAAAGGAAAATACAGAGATGTGACACTGGAACTGCAAAACCACAGTTATATTTTTCTGGCCTACACCAGACTCTTTTAAACAAATATATTGGTATCTGGCTAGTCAGGGAGACAATATTACTAGTGTTGAGCCACCCCCGTAGTGTTCGAGTTCGGTTCGGTTCGTCGAACACCCGTGTGTTCGCCGAACTGTTTGTCGAACTGTTCGTCGAACACCTTCGAACACCGTTAAAACCAATGGCAGGCAAACAAAAACACATAGAAACACATAGAAACCACCCTCAAAGGTGTCCAAAAGCTGACAAACTGCTCAGAAGACATAACTAACACATGGAAAAGTGACAAGTACATATAGTCATGCGAAAATAAAAGAGGTGTAGGAGTAAAAGGAGGGGGAGACACAGATATAGGCATGTCATGCTCTTCTAAAATCCAAAAAGTGAGAAGCCGACACGGCCAGTCCGCTCCTGCCCTGCCACCTCCGTGTCGCCGGGTTTGTGCCAGAGCTGCGGTGAACCCTGACGGCCAGCCCCCCTCTCCCAATACTGGTGCCTGTCCGCTGGTGGGTCGAGCGAGCCCCCCTGTGGTGGAGGCAGCTCTAAGCTTTTTAATTTAAATTGTCTCTCTAATTTGAATGAATACACTTTAAATCCATTTACAAGGATCTATTGGAGGGCAAGTCTCATGCCAGCAGCCGCGGTAATTCCAGCTCCAGTAGCGTCCACTAAAGCTGCTGCAGTTAAAAAGCTTTTATAAGGATCGAGCTCGGCTGTCCACCGCAAGGCATCCTACTGCCAGTCCCAGCCCCTATGCCTTGGGGTGCCTCCTGATGCTCTTCACTAAGTATCCCATGGTCCCGAAGCATTTCCTTTGAAAAAATTAAGTGTCTAAACTACAGGTGGTGCAGCTTGCTTAACAGCCGGGATAATCCGCTCACTAGCAGACACTGCTACTAGGCACAAAGTATTTCCTGGGCTAGATGCAGTTAAAAATTTGTAATTAGATACTCTCGTTGGATGCTGAGAAAGCATTCCATAGAGTCTCCTGGCACGCCATATATGATTCTCTTAAAAAGCTTGGGGTAGGGGTCTAGGGGACCCTTTTATAGCCAAAATCACGGCCCTGTATCGCAATACGTCACCTAGGCTGAAGATAAATGGAACTGTAGCACCCTGAGGGCTCGGTTGCTACAGACGTATTGCACCTCACCCAGAGGTGTGATATCTCACTCTCAGGTAAGGATGGAGTGTGGATCAGGACCCGACACCTGCATGCATTACACCACATTGCTGTGGGGCAGGGCGACCAATATGCCCCTGAGATGGGCACGACAGTCCCTGGCTGGAGTGGGGGGAGGGAACAGTGAGGAAGCGGAACCCTGTAGTGCAGGAGCAGGGAGGAAGCAGTTCCTGGGTGGATTGAGAAGGGAGTATAAAAGGTGGGCACCATCTTAGTTCAGTGCAGAGAAGTCTGAGCAGAAGTGGCAGGGAGCAGGGGCTCTGCATGAGCTCTGCTCCGGAGGCGGGCCTAGTAACAGAGGCCCAGGCCTGGAAGAGGGAGAAGGAAGGAAGAGGAGCGGAGAAGGCTCCAGGAACGAGAAATGAAGGGATCCCAGGGGTGCGGACGGGCGAGTCGCCACCGCACGCCCGAATCCACCTGCGTGGAGGGGTCAGGCCAAAGGGGGAGACCGGTCCCCGAACTAGTGGAGGCAGGAAACGACCCTCAGCTAGAAACCGGAGGCTCTGACATTTTATGTGGCGCAGCCCCTCGCTACACCCGCTAGGAAGGCACCACATAGGGTCAGGGAAACTGGCGCCAAGTTTACCAAGAGGAGGCCCGAGGCAGCCGGACAGAAGTGTTGGTAAGAAAGGCCAGACAAAGGACACACAAAGGGGGTCCTGTGAAGTGCTCCAAAGTTATCTGGGAGTTGTCTGAGCCCCTCACCTGGTGAGCACAGTACGACGTGGGCAGCCGTTACCTGCAGACGTGGTCTGGATAATAAGAACTGTGAGTAAAGGCCCTGAACTGCATCACTGACTCCGTTTCGTTACTGCTGCTGCCCTGCACCATCACCCCCATCCTCCGCATACACTGCCCTGAGGCTATACTCCTCCCGTGGGGAGTTATGCTACACTCTGCTGCACCCACAACACCAGCCTCAGTGGTCTGCCCTGTAGCGGCGGTTCACTCTGACCGCAATCCACGGGTGGCGTAGTCGGACATTTAAACATGAAAACCACATAAATAGTTCCGCCACTGGTTTGACCGCCCTGAGCCACGGAACTGGGTCGCCGCCACGAAGACTACAACCACCAGCATCCACCAAAAAGGGTCCGGCTCCGGGTGTCCCAAGGCCCAGGGGGTGCGTCAGAACATTTTCATCACCTTTCACAATCACCAATGGGACAAGGCAGTGATGTCCTCTGTCCCCTCTCTTATACATCCTAGTGACGGAGCACCTGCTCTCATCAATTCGCCATAACCCCAATATTAGGTGGATTGAGGTGGGAGGCACCGAGTACAAGTGCTCTCTATTTGCTGATGATGTCCTAGTATATATCACTCAATCACATATATCCATCCATGCTGTTATGGCTGAAATAGATCACTTTGTTACATGGTAAAATTTTAAAATCAATGCAGCGAAGTCTGAGGCCCTCGATGTCTCCCTCCCCAAATCCATATAGGATTCCATCCAGTCCAACTTTCCCTTTGCCTGGCCCTCACAGGGTATCAAATACTTAGGAATTCCTATTCATAGAGACCTCTCCCATCTATGTTATCTTAATTTTGGGCCCTTTATTGAACAACTCCATACAGACCACGGTTGGCAAGTTAGAACTGTAAGATTCACTACGTGAACCACTGGTGTTTTGTGGAAAAGCACATGTACACTGCGTTCCAAATTATTATACAAAAAGTGTTTAGGAGTGATAAGGGAAGAATTTGTTTGTTTGTCAGTTAAACTCATTGATGGTGATGTGTGTCAGGGCTCTTTATATCACTGTAAGCAATTGCAGACACCTGTGCTAATTAGTTTGGCAGGTGTGTCCAATGAAAGGCAAGACTACTTAAGAAGGCTCTCTCACATTATTAAGCAGCCTACATTTTCTGCCAAAATGGGAAAGAAAAAGGATGTGTCGGCTGCTGAGAAGCAACAAATTGTGGAGTGTTTAGGTCAAGGCATGACTACAATCAACATTGTGCGATGATCAGGATGAAGTGTCTTGGCAATCAAGAAGTATGTAGCTGATTCACAGTACACACGTGTGCGTGCTGATAAGGGCAAATTGAGGACTCTTTCCTACAGGCAATTACGTCAGGTTGAAAGAGCAGCGGCAAAAAATCCTTGTCATAGCAGCAGACAAGTTTTTGAAGCTGCTTGTGCCTCCAACGTCCCCCGAACAACAAGATGCAGGGTCCTTCAGAGGTTTGCAGCTGTGCATGCGCCATCCTGTCGACCTCCTCTATCCACTTCACACAAGCAGAAACGGCTCCAGTGGGCCAAACATTACATGAAGACTGATTTCAAAACTGTTTTGTTCACGGATGAGTGCCGTGCAGCGCTCGATGGTCCAGATGGATGGAGTGGAGGATGGCTGGTTGATGGACACCCCACGCAAACACGGCTACAGCGCCAACAAGGAGGAGGTGGAGTAATGTTTTGGGCTGGTATCATGGGGAGAGAGATTGTCGGCCCCTTTAGGATCCCTGAAGGCGCTAAAGATGAACTCCATAATGTATGTGGATTTTCTCAAACAGCACTTCCTGCCATGGTTCAAGAAGAACCGTGTATTTCACAGCAAGATCATTTTTCTGCATGATAATGCACCATCTCATGCTGCACATAAAACATCTGCATCTCTGGCTGATATGGGCATAAAAGGGGACAAACTTATGGTGTGACCCCCATGCTCCCCTGACCTCTACCCCATTCATAACCTTTGGAGCATCATTAAAAGGAGTGTCTATGATGGCGGGAGGCAGTTCACATCTAAGCAACAGCTCTGGGAGGGTATTCTGTCCTCATGCAAAACAATTGAAGCAGAAACCATCCAAAACCTGACAAATTCAATGGACGAGAGAGTTCAGAAGCTCCTTTCGAACAAGGGGTCCTATGTGAAAATGTAACATCACCTAGAATAAAGTTTTGAGTTGAAAACTGTTTGATTTCAGTTTCTAACAACCTGCTAATGCTTATAATTTCAAAAATGACCATTTTTTTGGTCTTTATTAAAATGAAAAGGTTGATCGAAAAGTTTGGGGGACCTAAGAGTGTGGCAACCCAGTAGTCATGATTACTTCGAATTCTGACAATATGAGGGTCATGCTGCAGGCAGTGCAGCAAGAAGGCACTTATGTGCCTTGCGCATCTCGGAGCCCCAAAATTATTTTCCGGGCTAGATGCAGCTAAAAATTATTTTTAATTTTAAATCTGGTGAAGCTTTAGTATAGACGGCCTAATAGGATCAGTGCTGCACACTGCTACAAAGCCCAAATTATTTTCCAGTCAAGATACAGATAAACATGATTAGTAATTTTAAATCTGGTGGAGCTTATTGTAGATGGCCTAATAGAATCAGTGCTGCACACTGCTACAAAGCCCAAATTATTTTCCAGCCAAGATACAGATAAACATGATTAGTAATTTGAAAGCTTAAAACGGTTGGTAGGCTGATTTTAACCAATCATCAAGCTTTTACTCTCCCCAGGATGACACAGGGGTAGAAAAGTCGTTTCGGATCCATGATTTGTTCATCTTTATGAACGTGAGTCTGTCTACATTATCAGTGGAGAGCCGCGTGCGCTTATCTGTCAGCACACCACCAGCAGCGCTGAACACACGTTCAGACAGAACGCTGGCTGCGGGGCATGACAAGATCTCCAAGGCGTAAGTGGCTAGCTCCGGCCATTTATCCAGATTGGAAGCCCAAAAAGAGCAAGGGTCCAGTGACACAGTCGTGGCTTCAATGTTTACTTGGAGATACTCCTGTACCATCGTCTCTAGGCGTTGACTATGTGTCAGACTTCTTGTCTCCTGTGGCCTTGCAAAGGATGGGCTAAAAAAGTGGTGAAATGATTCCGCAAAATTGATGTTACCAGCAGATACTGTGGTTCTGTTACGGTTTGAGTGCTGAACACTTGACGGTCCCACGGTTGGCAAGTTGGAACTGTGAGATTCACTACGTGCACCACTGGTATTTTGTGGAAAAGCACATGTAAGATTCTGCAACAGTCTCTGCTGATACTCCTGCATGCGTGCATCCCTTTCTATGGCAGGAATAATTTCTGCAAATTTACTTTTGTACCGGGGATCTAACAGTGTGGCAACCCAGTAGTCAGGATTATTTCTAATTCTCACAATTCGAGGGTCATGTTGCAGGTAGTGCAGCAAGAAGGCACTCATGTGTGTTGCGCATCCAGGAGCACCAAGTCCCTGTTGTGTTGGTGGCGAGGTAACAATCATGCTTCCTTCCTCTGTCCTCTCCCCCCAACCTCGCACAACAGTCTCCCTCATCTGATGAGTCTTCCATCAGTTCGTCCTCCACTTCTTCCTGGGCTCCTGCACCTTCCTCACTAGTTTGGCTGCTACCATGCGCCCTGGTAAAACCATCTCCCCCACCCTCACATGCCTGCCGCCTTGGTGCTGCCGACCGTCTGGACCTTGCAGATGTTAGCCCTTCCGCATACAACTCCTCCTCCTCTACTTCCTCCACCTCCTCTTGTGCCACCACCTGACTCCGAATTCTGTTTAACATGTGCTCCAGCATGTAAATCACCGGAATAGTCATGCTGATAATGGCATCGTCAGCACTAAACATCTTCGTCGCCATTTCCAAACTGTGCAGAAGGGTGCATAGGTCCCTGATCTGAGACCACTCCTCCAGCGTGATTTGCCCCACCTCTGAATCTCGTTGGCCCAGGCTATACGTCAGAACGTATTGCACCAGGGCTTGTCGGTGCTGCCACAGTCGCTGCAACATGTGCAGAGTTGAATTCCACCGGGTAGGCACATCGCATTTTAGCCGGTGAAGTGGCAGGCCCAACGACTTCTGTAGAGATGTAAGTCGCTGGGCTGCGGGATGCGAACGGCGGAAGTGAGCACACAGTGACCGTGCCCTCTGCAGAAGGCCATCTAGTCTGGGATAGTGGGCTAAAAATTGCTGGACAACCAGGTTCAACACGTGAGCCATACAAGGCACGTGTGTGACATTGCCCCGGCGAAGGGCCGCACCCAGGTTTGCAGCATTGTCGCACACGGCCTTCCCTGGTTTCAGGTCCAGTGGAGACAACCATTCATGAAATTGGTTCTCCAGAGCTGACCACAACTCCTCAGCTGTGTGACTCACATTTCCCAGACATTTCAATGTAAAAACCGCCTGATGACGTTGAGCCCTACTGCCAGCATAGTAAGGAGGTGTGCAGGATCCCTTCTGCGCAGTTAGAAAGCTTGTGGCATGACCAGACAGGCTTTGGGTGCAGGTGGAAGACCGAGAGGAGGTTGAGGAGGCAGAAGCAGTGGAGGAACTTTGACATAAAGAGGATTGACGCACAACTCGTGGGGACGGCAAGACTTGGACAGCAGCCCCTTGTCCTGCTGTCACCATAGTTACCCAGTGCCCAGTCAGCGACATGTAACGCCCCTGTCCATGCCTACTCGTCCAAGTGTCTGTGGTGAAATGCACCCTGTCACACACAGAGTTTCTCAAAGAAGCGGTGATGTTGTGTGCGACATGCTGGTGGAGCGCAGGCACACCTTTCTTTGAGAAGTAGTGCCGACTGGGCATCTGGTACTGGGGCACTGCGACGGACATAAGGTCTCGAAAATCCTCTGTGTCCACCAGGCGGAAAGGCAGCATTTCTGCAGCCAAGAGCTTGCAGATGGTGAAATTCAACCTCTTAGCTTTCTCATGGCTAGGAGGAAATGGTCTTTTACTTGTCCACATCTGAGGGACCGAGGGCTGGCTATTGTGCTTAGACGGGGTTGATAAGGGTGTGTCCGGCAAACTGCCGGTCTGTGAGGAAGATGCAGGCGGACATGTTAGGTTGCCTTGATCCAAAGGTGGTGCTATCGATGTCGGACAGCGCTCAACACCAGCTGGTGTTACCACCTCCAAAGAAAATGATGACCTGCCAATCACGCTGGCTGTTGCGGGTAAAGAGGTGGCAGGTGTGCGCCCCAAAACAGGTGTGACTGCTGTCCCCCCAGTCACAGAGGATGAAGAGGCCACGGATGCACAAGATATGGCAGACGGTGGTTGGCCCGGCCGGCTAGGCCGCATTGTAGCACACTGAGCTTCCCACTGCAACTTATGCTTCATGTCCATGTGCCGGTTCATGCATGAAGTACTCAAACTATGTATTTTTTGGCCTCTACTTAGCTTTTGCTGACAAATGTTACAGATAACACGAGTTGGGTCATCTTTATCGATCTGAAAAAATGCCCAGGCTATGCAAGGCTTAGCACCCGTGCGACCTGAAGAGCCACCACGACTTGTGGTGAGAGGCAGAGTTGTGTTTGAGGATGCAGTTGTTGACGTGCTTCCAGTACTACGTCTCTGTCCAGGAAGGCGCAACCTGACCTCGTCGTCACTAGCATCTTCCTCCACCTCCTCTGCTGACTTCATCTCTTGGCTGACTGTGGGTTGACAGTAAGTGGGATCTCCGACCTCATCATCATCACCCTGTGCGTTATCACACCCGTCGTCCTCAGAGCCAACCTGTTCCTGCCCTGACAAAAAACTAAAGTTGTCGCTCCAATCAGGTATTTGAGTTTTATCATCGTCTTCCTCATTGTCTCCACCAACAGGAGTTACAGTTTGGGAATGAGGGTCTACATTATGGTCAGAACCTTCTGCGTCTGGTCCTGGATCCGACTCATAAAGATTCTGGGCATCAGTGCAGATCATTTCCTCGTCTGGATTCACAGAAGCGCTGGAGTCGACCTCTGATTCCCAGGCTATAGTATGAGTAAACAGCTCTGCAGACTCAACCATCTGTTCTACCTCATACTCAGACGGGCAGCTGGAGATTTGGGAGCTGTGAGGAAGCAAGTGCGATTTGGGTGACACCTTTGAGGACTGGAGTATTTGTGATGTTGAAGTTGATGTGGAGGAGAGCCCACTTAAAGGAGCACTTGATATCCGTTGAAGCACCTGCTGTTTTTGTGCCTCATCTGGAATTTGTAGCGATTGGCGTGGCCGTAAGAAAGGGATCTTATCACATTGTCCGCTAAAAGAAGTAGACATTTTAGTTTGGCTGGAAGATGGTCTTTCTTCTGCAGATGTTACTGTTGCTTTAACACCTACCCCACGGACACAACCTTTTTTCCCCTTCCCAACACGCCTATTCCCCTTTCCACCAGCAGCAGGCCTTTTTCCACTCATTTTGGTGGTTAACTAATTCACAACTCTGGAGTTGTTTGCACAAAAAAACAATGGATGGTAACCGAGCAGAGCTGAGTGGCCAAACTGTGGTATTAGGCCAAAACTATTGGCTGGGTTAGATGCAGAAAAAAATTATTTTGAATTTGCAACCTGATGGAGGTCAGTATAGATGGACTAATACAAATAGTCCCACACACAGCTAGAAGCCCAAATATTTTTTCAGAGGTACTGTAGATGCAGATAAAAATTAGTTTTAATTTGCAACCTGATGGAGGTCAGTATAGATGGACTAATAGAGAAAGTCCGACACACTACTAGAAGGCCAAATATTTTTTCAGAGGTAGATGCAGAAAAAAATATATTCAGTTTGCAACCTGATGGAGGTCAGTATAGATGGACTAATACAAATGGTCCCACACACAGCTAGAAGCCCAAATATTTTTTCAGAGGTACTGTAGATGCAGATAAAAATTATTTTTAATTTGCAACCTGATGGAGGTCAGTATAGATGGACTAATAGACCAAGTCCCACACACTGCTAGAAGCCCAAATATTTTTTCAGAGCTAGATGCAGAAAAAAATTATTTTTAATTTGCAACCTGATGGAGGTCAGTATAGATGGACTAATAGACCAAGTCCCACACACCGCTAGAAGCCCAACTATTTTTTCAGAGCTAGATGCAGAAAAAAATTATATTCAATTTGCAACCTGCTGGAGGTCAGTATAGAAGGACTAATAGAACAAGTCCCACACACTGCTAGAAGCCCAAATATTTTTTCAGAGCTAAATGAAGAAAAAAATTATTTTTAATTTGCAACCTGATGGAGGTCAGTATAGATGGACTAATAGACCAAGTCCCACACACTGCTAGAAGCCCAAATATTTTTTCAGAGCTAGATGCAGAAAAAAATTATTTTTAATTTGCAACCTGATGGAGGTCAGTATAGATGGACTAATAGACCAAGTCCCACACACTGCTAGAAGCCCAAATATTTTTTCAGAGCTAGATGCAGAAAAAAATTATTTTTAATTTGCAACCTGATGGAGGTCAGTATAGATGGACTAATAGACCAAGTCCCACACACCGCTAGAAGCCCAAATATTTTTTCAGAGCTAGATGCAGAAAAAAATTATTTTTAATTTGCAACCTGATGGAGGTCAGTATAGATGGACTAATAGACCAAGTCCCACACACTGCTAGAAGCCCAAATATTTTTTCAGAGCTAGATGCAGAAAAAAAATATTTTTAATTTGCAACTTGATGGAGGTCAGTATAGATGGACTAATAGACCAAGTCCCACACACCGCTACAAGCCCAACTATTTTTTCAGAGCTAGATGCAGAAAAAAATTATATTCAATTTGCAACCTGCTGGAGGTCAGTATAGAAGGACTAATAGAACAAGTCCCACACACTGCTAGAAGCCCAAATATTTTTTCAGAGCTAAATGAAGAAAAAAATTATTTTTAATTTGCAACCTGATGGAGGTCAGTATAGATGGACTAATAGACCAAGTCCCACACACTGCTAGAAGCCCAAATATTTTTTCAGAGCTAGATGCAGAAAAAAATTATTTTTAATTTGCAACCTGATGGAGGTCAGTATAGATGGACTAATAGACCAAGTCCCACACACTGCTAGAAGCCCAAATATTTTTTCAGAGCTAGATGCAGAAAAAAATTATTTTTAATTTGCAACCTGATGGAGGTCAGTATAGATGGACTAATAGACCAAGTCCCACACACCGCTAGAAGCCCAACTATTTTTTCAGAGCTAGATGCAGAAAAAAATTATATTCAATTTGCAACCTGCTGGAGGTCAGTATAGAAGGACTAATAGAACAAGTCCCACACACTGCTAGAAGCCCAAATATTTTTTCAGAGCTAAATGAAGAAAAAAATTATTTTTAATTTGCAACCTGATGGAGGTCAGTATAGATGGACTAATAGACCAAGTCCCACACACTGCTAGAAGCCCAAATATTTTTTCAGAGCTAGATGCAGAAAAAAATTATATTCAGTTTGCAACCTGATGGAGGTCAGTATAGATGGACTAATAGACCAAGTCCCACACACCGCTAGAAGCCCAACTATTTTTTCAGAGCTAGATGCAGAAAAAAATTATATTCAATTTGCAACCTGCTGGAGGTCAGTATAGAAGGACTAATAGAACAAGTCCCACACACTGCTAGAAGCCCAAATATTTTTTCAGAGCTAAATGAAGAAAAAAATTATTTTTAATTTGCAACCTGATGGAGGTCAGTATAGATGGACTAATAGACCAAGTCCCACACACTGCTAGAAGCCCAAATATTTTTTCAGAGCTAAATGAAGAAAAAAATTATTTTTAATTTGCAACCTGATGGAGGTCAGTATAGATGGACTAATAGACCAAGTCCCACACACTGCTAGAAGCCCAAATATTTTTTCAGAGCTAGATGCAGAAAAAAATTATATTCAGTTTGCAACCTGATGGAGGTCAGTATAGATGGACTAATAGAATGATGCTATGCCCAAAAGATTTTACTTCACTAGGTGCAGGAAAAAAATTGGTATTCTATACACAGGTGTTATATCTTGCAACACAGATAGGCTACTCCACTGACTAACACACTCTGCAATAGGCCAAAAAGGATTAGCTTTGCTAGATTCAGCCAAATGCTGTGAAAAAAACTTGCACAGCACTGGCACAGACCTGCCTGGCAAAAACTGATAGGAACTCATGTAACCTAGTCCTGAAAAGGACTCCAATTACAATTAGTCTTTACTCCCACAACCTATCTATTTAAGAGCACAGACCTCCCTGATAAAAGTCGTAGGAAATGCTGTAACCTAGTCCTTAAAAGGACTGCAATCACAACTATTCCCTACTCCCAAGCTATCTGTAGATTTGTGCGAAAATTGGCTTAAAATTAACAAGGTATAGCGCACACAGCAACAGCGGTGCCGTCTAACACGCAGCTGCAGCAGTGACAAAATGGTGGCGACGGGGAAAATGGCTTGGTCTTATAGGGCAAGGACATGTGACATACACTGCCAATGACACATGCCCTTGCTTGTGTGAAAAAAAGCACTTCGCTCCGTGTGTGCGCTGCTGATAGGCTGACAGATTGCACCTCCCCACTGCAAATGCGGGAAAGAGAAAAAAAAATGGAGATCTTCATTGTTCCTGCAGAGATCCATCCCCTGCCCCTCCCCCCACCCCGCTGTACACTCAAACTGCGTATTAACATTAATTTTCATCATTACTGAGAAAAAATCCAGTTATGATTTTGGTGCACGAACAGTTATCGAACATAACCTCGAACAGCCGAATTTTTCTCAAATTGTTCGTGTTCGCCGAACGGCTCGAACACCGCCCAAAACAGCTCGAATTTGAGATTGGCGAACAGTTCGAGTAGAACAACGCTCATCTCTAAATATTACAGATTTTGTTTTACGGCAAAAAATGACAAAAACAGTATAAAACAGAGATTTGACCTGTGGTACTGCAAAACCACAGTTATATTTTTCTGGCCTACACCAGACTCTTTTAAACAGATATATTGTTCTCTGACCAGTCAGGGAGACACTATTACAGTTTTTTTCCAGCAAAAAATGCCAAAAACAGGATAATATAGAGATTTGACCCGTGGAACTGCAAAACCACAGTTATCGTTATGTGGCGTACACCAGACTCTTTTAAACAGATATACTGGTGTCATACCAGTCAGGGAGACACTATTACAGTTTTTTTTTATGGCAAAAAATGCCAAAAACAGGATAATACAGAGATTTGACCCGTGGAACTGCAGAACCACAGTTATAGTTTTCTGGCCTACTCCAGACTCTTTTAAACAGATATATTGGTGTCTGACCAGTCAGGGAGACACTATTACAGGTTTTTTTTTATGGCAAAAAATGCCAAAAAAAGGAATATACAGAGATGTGACCCTGGAACTGCAAAACCACAGTTATATTTTTCTGGCCTACACCAGACTCTTTTAAACAGATATATTGGTATCTGGCCAGTCAGGGAGACAACATTACAGATTTTGTTTTACGGCAAAAAATGATAAAAACAGTATAAAACAGAGATTTGACCTGTGGTACTGCAAAACCACAGTTATATTTTTCTGGCCTACACCAGACTCTTTTAAACAGATATATTGTTCTCTGACCAGTCAGGGAGACACTATTACAGTTTTTTTTGCGGCAAAAAATGCCAAAAACAGGATAATATAGAGATTTGATCCGTGGAACTGCAAAACCACAGTTATCGTTATGTGGCGTACACCAGACTCTTTTAAACAGATATACTGGTGTCATACCAGTCAGGGAGACACTATTACAGGTTTTTTTTATGGCAAAAAATGCCAAAAACAGGATAATACAGAGATTTGAACCGTGGTACTGCAAAACCACAGTTATATTTTTCTGGCCTACACCAGACTTTTTTAAACAGATATACTGGTGTCTGACCAGTCAGGGAGACACTATTACAGTTTTTTTCCGGCAAAAAATACCAAAAAAGGATAATACAGAGATTTGACCAGTGGAACTGCAAAACCACAGTTATCGTTATGTGGCGTACACCAGACTCTTTCAAACAGATATATTGGTGTCTGACTAGTCAGGAAGACACTACTACCTTTTTTTTTAAGGCAAAAAATGCCAAAAACAGGATAATACAGAGATTTGACCCGTGGAACTGCAAAACCACAGTTATATTTTTCTGGCCTACACCAGACTCTTTTAAACAAATATATTGGTGTCTGGCCAGTCAGGGAGACAATATTACAGTTTTTGTTTTATGGCAAAAAATTAAAAAAAACAGTGTAATACAGAGATTTGACCTGTGGTACTGCAAAACCACAGTTATTTTTTTCTGGCATAAACCAGACTCTTTTAAACAGATATATTGGTGTCTGACCTGTCAGGGAGACACTATTACAGTTTTTTAAGGCAAAACATGTCAAAAACAGGATAATACAGAGATATGACTCATGGAACTGCAAAAGCAGAGTTATAGTTTTCTGGCCTACACCAGACTCTTTTAAACAGATATATTGGTGTCTGACCAATCAGGGAGACACTATTACAGGTTTTTTTTTACGGCAAAAAACGCCAAAAAAAGGATAATACAGAGATGTGACCCTGGAACTGCAAAACCACAGTTATATTTTTCTGGCCTACACCAGACTCTTTTAAACAGATATATTGTTGTCTGGCCAGTCAGGGAGACAATATTACAGTTTTTGTTCTATGGCAAAAAATGACAAAAACAGGATAATACAGAGATTTGACCCGTGGAACTGGAAAACCACAGTTATCGTTATGTGGCGTACACCAGACTCTTTTAAACAGATATATTGGTGTCATACCAAACAGGAAGACACTATTACAGGTTTTTTTTATGGCAATAAATGCCAAAATCAGGATAATACAAAGATTTGACCCGTGGAACTGCAAAACCACAGTTATATTTTTCTGGCCTACACCAGACTCTTTTAAACAGATATATTGGTGTCTGACCAGTCAGGAAGACACTATTACGTTTTTTTTTATGGAAAAAAATTCCAAAACAAGGATAATATAGAGATTTGACCCGTGGAACTGCAAAACCACAGTTATATTTTTCTGGCCTACACCATACTCTTTTAAACAGATATATTGGAGTCTGACCAGTCAGAGAGACACTATTACAGTTTTTGTTCTACAGCAAAAAAAAAGCCCAAAACAGGATAATACAGAGATTTGAACCGTGGTACTGCAAAACCACAGTTATATTTTTCTGGCCTACACCAGACTCTTTTAAACAGTTATACTGGTGTCTGACCAGTCAGGGAGACACTATTACATTTTTTTTTCCGGCAAAAAATGCCAAAAAAAGGATAATACAGAGATTTGACCCGTGGAACTGCAAAACCACATTTATCGTTATGTGGCGTACACCAGACTCTTTTAAACAGATATACTGGTGTCATACCAGTCAGGGAGACACTATTACAGGTTTTTTTTTACGGCAAAAAACGCCAAAAAAAGGAAAATACGGAGATGTGACCCTGGAACTGCAAAACCACATTTATCGTTATGTGGCGTACACCAGACTCTTTTAAACAGATATATTGGTGTCCGACCAGTCAGGGAGACACTATTACAGGTTTTTTTTTACGTCAAAAAACGCCAAAAAAAGGAAAATACAGAAATGTGACCCTGGAACTGCAAAACCACAGTTATATTTTTCTGGCCTACACCAGACTCTTTTAAACAGATATATTGGTATCTGGCCAGTCAGGGAGACAAAATTACAGATTTTGTTTTACGGCAAAAAATGACAAAAACAGTATAAAACAGAGATTTGACCAGTGGTACTGCAAAACCACAGTTATATTTTTCTGGACTACACCAGACTCTTTTAAACAGATATATTGTTCTCTGACCAGTCAGGGAGACACTATTACAGTTTTTTTTCCGGCGAAAAATGCCAAAAACAGGATAATATAGAGATTTGACGCGTGGAACTGCAAAACCACAGTTATCGTTATGTGGCGTATACCTGACTCTTTTAAACAGATATACTGGTGTCTAACCTGTCAGGGAGACACTATTACAGTTTTTTAAGGCAAAGAATGCCAAAAACAGGATAATACAGAGATTTGACTCATGGAACTGCAAAACCACATTTATATTTTTATGGCCTACACCAGACTCTTTTAAACAGACATATTGGTGTCTGACCTGTCAGGGAGACACTATTACAGTTTTTTAAGGCAAAAAATGCCAAAAACAGGATAATACAGAGATTTGACTCATGGAACTGCAAAAGCAGAGTTATAGTTTTCTGGCCTACACCAGACTCTTTTAAACAAATATATTGGTGACTGGCCAGTCAGGGAGACAATATTACAGTTTTTGTTTTATGGCAAAAAATGACAAAAACAGTATAGTACAGAGATTTGACCCGTGGAACTGCAAAACCACAGTTATCGTTATGTGGCGTACACCAGACTCTTTTAAACAGATATACTGGTGTCATACCAGTCAGGGAGACACTATTACAGTTTTTTTTTATGGCAAAAAATGCCAAAAACAGGATAATACAGAGATTTGAACCGTGGTACTGCAAAACCACAGTTATATTTTTCTGGCCTACACCAGACTTTTTTAAACAGTTATACTGGTGTATGACCAGTCAGGGAGACACTATTACAGTTTTTTTACGGCAAAAAATGCCAAAAAAAGGATAATACAGAGATTTGACCAGTGGCACTGCAAAACCACAGTTATCGTTATGTGGCGTACACCAGACTCTTTCAAACAGATATATTGGTGTCTGACTAGTCAGGAAGACACTATTACCTTTTTTTTTAAGGCAAAAAATGCCAAAAACAGGATAATACAGAGATTTGACACGTGGAACTGCAAAACCACAGTTATATTTTTCTGGCCTACACCAGACTCTTTAAACAGATATATTCGTGTCTGACAAGTCAGGAAGACACGATTACGTTTTTTTTAATGGCAAAAAATGCCAGACAGGATAATGCAGAGATTTGACCCGTGGAACTGCAAAACCACAGTTATGTTTTTCTGGCCTACACCAGACTCTTTTAAACAGACATATTGGTGTCTGACCTGTCAGGGAGACACTATTACAGTTTTTTAAGGCAAAAAATGCCAAAAACAGGATAATACAGAGATTTGACTCATGGAACTGCAAAAGCAGAGTTATAGTTTTCTGGCCTACACCAGACTCTTTTAAACAAATATGTTGGTGTCTGGCCAGTCAGGGAGACAACATTACAGTTTTTGTTTTATGGCAAAAAATGACAAAAACAGTATAATACAGAGATTTGACCTGCGGTACTGCAAAACCACAGTTATATTTTTCTGGCCTACACCAGACTCTTTTAAACAGATATATTGGTGTCTGACCAGTCAGGGAGACACTATTACAGGTTTTTTTCTACGGCAAAAAACGCCAAAAAAAGGAAAATACAGAGATGTGACCCTGGAACTGCAAAACCACAGTTATATTTTTCTGGCCTACACCAGACTCTTTTAAACAGATATATTGATGTCTGGCCAGTCAGGGAGACACTATTACAGTTTTTTTTCCAGCAAAAAATGCCAAAAACAGGATAATACAGAGATTTGACCCGTGGAACTGGAAAACCACAGTTATCGTTATGTGGCGTACACCAGACTCTTTTAAATAGATATATTGGTGTCATACCAGTCAGGAAGACACTATTACAGGTTTTTTTATGGCAATAAATGCCAAAAACAGGATAATACAAAGATTTGACCCGAGGAACTGCAGAACCACAGTTATATTTTTCTGGCCTACACCATACTCTTTTAAACAGATATATTGGAGTCTGACCAGTCAGAGAGACACTATTACAGTTTTTGTTCTACAGCAAAAAAAGCCCAAAACAGGATAATACAGAGATTTGAACCGTGGTACTGCAAAACCACAGTTATATTTTTCTGGCCTACACCAGACTCTTTTAAACAGTTATACTGGTGTCTGACCAGTCAGGGAGACACTATTACATTTTTTTTTTCCGGCAAAAAATGCCAAAAAAAGGATAATACAGAGATTTGACCATTGGAACTGCAAAACCACAGTTATCGTTATGTGGCGTACACCAGACTCTTTCAAACAGATATATTGGTGTCTGACTAGTCAGGAAGACACTATTACCTTTTTTTTAAGGCAAAAAATGGCAAAAACAGGATAATACAGAGATTTGACACGTGGAACTGCAAAACCACAGTTATATTTTTCTGGTCTACACCAGACTCTTTAAACAGATATATTCATGTCTGACAAGTCAGGAAGACACGATTACGTTTTTTTTAACGGCAAAAAAGCCAGACAGGATAATACAGAAATTTGACCCGTGGAACTGCAAAACCACAGTTATAGTTTTCTGGCCTACACCAGACTCTTTTAAACAGATATATTGGTGTCTGACCTGTCAGGATGACACTATGGATTTTTTGCCGTTAAAAAAAATTTAAGACAGGATAATACAGAGATTTGACCCGTGGAACTGCAAAACCACAGTTATATTTTTCTGGCCTACACCAGACTCTTTTAAACAGATATATTGGTGTCTGACCTGTCAGGGAGACACTATTACAGTTTTTTAAGGCAAAACATGCCAAAAACAGGATAATACAGAGATTTGACTCATGGAACTGCAAAAGCAGAGTTATAGTTTTCTGGCCTACACCAGACTCTTTTAAACAGATATATTCGTGTCTGACCAGTCAGGAAGACACTATTACAGTTTTAGTTCTACAGCAAAAAATGCCCAAAACAGGATAATACAGAGATTTGAACCGTGGTACTGCAAAACCACAGTTATCGTTATGTGGCGATCACCAGACTCTTTCAAACAGATATATTGGTGTCTGACTAGTCAGAAAGACACTATTACCTTTTTTTTTAAGGCAAAAAATGCCAAAAACAGGAAAATACAGAGATTTGACACGTGGAACTGCAAAACCACAGTTATATTTTTCTGGCCTACACCAGACTCTTTTAAACAGATATATTGGTGTCTGACCAGTCAGTAAGACACTATTACAATTTTTTAAGGCAAAAAATGCCAAAAACAGGATAATACAGAGATTTGACCCATGGAACTGCAAAAGCACAGTTATAGTTTTCTGGCCTACACCAGACTCTTTTAAACAGATATATTGGTGTCTGACCAGTCAGGGAGACACTATTACAGGTTTTTTTTTTACGGCAAAAAACTCCAAAAAAAGGAAAATACAGAGATGTGACCCTGGAACTGCAAAACCACAGTTATTTTTTTCTGGCCTACACCAGACTCTTTTAAACAGATATATTGGTGTCTGGATAGTCAGGGAGACAATATTACAGTTTTTGTTTTACGGCAAAAAATGCCAAAAACAGTATAGTACAGAGATTTGACCTGTGGTACTGCAAAACCAGAGTTATATTTTTCTGGCCTACACCAGATTCTTTTAAACAGATTTATTGGTCTCAGACCAGTCAGGGAGACACTATTACAGTTTTTTTTCCAGCAAAAAATTCCAAAAACAGGATAATATAGAGATTTGACCCATGGAACTGCAAAACCATAGTTATCGTTATGTGGCGTACACCAGACTCTTTTAAACAGATATATAGGTGTCATACCAGTCAGGGAGACACTATTGCAGGTTTTTTTTATGGCAAAAAATGCCAAAAACAGGATAATACAGAGATTTGACCCGTGGAACTGCAAAACCACAGTTATATTTTTCTGGCCTACACCAGACTCTTTTAAACAGATATATTGGTGTCTGACCAGTCATGGAGACACTATTACGTTTTTTTTTATGGCAAAATATGCCAAAAACAGGATAATATAAAGATTTGACAAGTGGAACTGCAAAACTACAGTTATATTTTTCTGGCCTACACCATACTCTTTTAAACAGATATATTGGTATCTGAGCAGTCAGGGAGACACTATTACTGTTTTTTTTTTACGGCAAAAAATGCCAAAAACAGGATAATGCAGAGATTTAACCTGTGGAACTGCAAAACCACAGTTATAGTTATGTGGCGTACACCAGAGTCTTTTAAACAGATATATTGGTGTCTGACCAGTCAGGGAGACAGTATTACAGCTTCTTTTTTTTTACAGTAAAAAATGCCAAAAACAGGATAATACAGATATTTGACCCATGGAAGTGCAAAACCACAGTTATATTTTTCGGGCCTACACCAGACTCTTTTAACCCCTTTACCCCCGAGAGTGGTTTGCACGTTAATGACCGGGCCAATTTTTACAATTCCGACCTCTGTCACTTTATGAGGTAATTACTCTGGAATGCTTCAACGGATCCCCCTGATTGTGAGGTTGTTTTTTCATGACATATTGTACTTCATGACTGTCATAAAATTTCTTCGATATCACTTGCGTTTATTTGTGAAAAAAATGGAAATTTGGCAACAATTTTGAAAATTTTGCAATTTTCCAAATTTTAATTTTTATGCCCTTAAATAAGAGAGATATGTCACAAAAAAATGTTAATAAGTAACATTTCCCACATGTTTACTTTACATCACCATAATTTTGGAACCAAAATTTTTTTCTGCTAGGAAGCTATAAGGGTTAAAAGTTGATTAGCGATTTCTCATTTTTCCAACAAAATTTACAAAACCATTTTTTGAGTGACCACATCACATTTGAAGTAACTTTGAGGGGTCTTTATGACAGAAAATACCCAAAAGTGACACCATTCTAAAAACTGCACCCCTCAAGGTGCTTAAAACCACATTCAAGAACTTTATTAACCCTTCAGGTGCTTCAGAGAATTTTTGGAATGTGGAAGAAAAAAATTAACATTTAACTTTTTTTCACAAAAATGTTACTTTAGACCCAATTTTTTTTATTTTTGCAGGGGTAACAGGAAAAATGGACCCCAAAATGTGTTGTGCAATTTCCCCTGGGCACGCAGATACCCCATATGTGGGGAAAATCCACAGTTTGGGCGCACAGCAGGGCTTTGAAGGCAAGTAGCACCATTTGACTTTTCCATTGTAAAATTTGCTTGAGTAATTAGCGGACGCCATGTTGTGTTTGGAGAGCCCCTGATATACCTAAACAGTGGAAATCCCCCACAAGTTACCACATTTTGGAAACTAGCCCCCCCTGGGAACTTATCTAGATGGGTGGTGAGCATTTTGAACCCCCAGGTGCTTCACAAATTAATCTGTAAAAATTAAAAAGTATATTTTTTTTCACATTTTCATTATTGCGAATCAATTTGTGATGCACCAGGGGGTTCCAAGTGCTCACTATGCATCTAGATAGTTGCCTTGGGGGGTCTAGTTTCCAAAATGGGGTCACTTGTGGGGGATCTCCAATGTTTAGGCACACAGAGGCTCTCCAAACGCAACATGGTGTCCGCTAAGAAAATTAAATGGAAAATCCGCTCAAATTGTTAGCGGACACCATGTTGCATTTGGAGAGCCCCTGTGTGCCTAAACATTGGAGCTCCCCCACAAGTGACCACATTTTGGAAACTAGACCCCCCAAGGCACCTATCTAGATGCATAGTGAGCACCTGGAATCCCCAGGTGCTTCACAAATGTATTTGTAAAAATGAAAAAGTGGAAAAAAAAATAATTTTTCATTTCTACAAATCAATTTGTGAAGCATCTGGGGATTCCAAGTGCTCACTATGCATCTAGATAGGTGCCTTGGGGGTCTAGTTTCCAAAATGTGGTCACTTGTGGGGGAGCTCCAATGTTTAGGCACACACGAGCTCTCCAAACGCAACATGGTGTCCGCTAACAATTTGAGCGGATTTTCCATTCAATTTTCTTAGCGGACACCATGTTGCGTTTGGAGAGCCTCTGTGTGCCTAAACATTGGAGCTCCCCCACAAGTGACCCCATTTTGGAAACTAGACCCCCCAAGGCACCTATCTAGATGCATAGTGAGCACTTGGAACCCCCTGGTGCATCACAAATTGATTTGTAGAAATGAAAAAAAATTTTTTTTCCACTTTTTCATGTTTACAAATCAATTTGTGAAGCACCTGGGGGTTCCAAATTGCTTCACAAATTGATTCGTAAAAATGAAAAAGTGGAAAAAATAATAATTTTTCATTTTTACGAATCAATTTGTGAAGCACCAGGGGGTTCCAAGATAGGTGCCTTGGAGGGTCTAGTTTCCAAAATGGGGTCACTTGTGGGGGAGCTCCAATGTTTAGACACACAGGGGCTCTCCAAACGCAACATGGTGTCAGCTAACAAATTGAATGGAAAATCTGCTCAAATTGTTAGCGGACACCATGTTGCGTTTGGAGAGTCCCTGTGTGCCTAAGCATTGGAGCTCCCCCACAAGTGACCCCATTTTGGAAACTAGACCCCTCAAGGATTTTATCAAGGGGTATAGTGAACATTTTAAACCCAGAGATACGACACAGAATTTGATATCATTACGTCATCATATTTAATAAGTTGTCATTAGTCTTGAGCGCAAGTACTCGCTACTTGAGTTTGCATCGGGTACTTGGGTATGCACCATGTACTGCGTGTGCTCGAGTGACATGCTCGAGTCCCTGCCCCGCATGTTTCACGGGTATTAGACACCCAAAAAAAAACATGCGGGGATCGCTCGTGCATGGCAGGCAATCCCCGCAAAGTTTTTTTGCCCGCGAAGCATATGGGGCGGAGACTCGAGCATGTCACTCAAATACCCACGATACTCAATGCATACCAGAGCACCCAATACAAACTCAAGTAGAGAGCACTTGCGCTCAACACTAGTCGCCATATCGCCTTCTTTTTTTCTTACTTTTGAAAAAACTCCCAACCCCATGACAACCCTAACCCCAACCCCAGCCCAACCCTAACCCTAGACCTAACCCTAACCCGAGAGTTTATTTTTTACGCCGTTCCTCATGCGGTATAAGTGATTAGACGACTTTATTCTTTGGGTCGGTGCGATTACAGCGATACCAGAATCATATGGGGTTTTTATGATTGACAGCTGTCACACACTAAAAGACGCATTTATTTGTAAAATCTAGTTTTTGCATCGCCATATTTGAGAGCTATAATTTTTCCAGATTTTGGCAGACAGTCATGTGATGGCTTGTTTTTTGCGGGATGAGTTGATGTTTTTATTGGTGCCATTTTCAGGCACGTGACATTTTTTGATCACTTTTTATTCCGATTTTTGGGAGGCAGAATAAACAAAAAAAATACAGTTCCTGAATTGTTGTTTTTTATTTTTTATTCTGTTCTGCGTGTGGTAAAATTGATAAGGGAGCTTAATTCTTCGGGTCAGTACGTTTACAGTGGTACCACATTTATATAGTTTTTCTATGTTTTGGCGCTTTTACACAATAAAAGCTATTTTATACAAAAAAAAATTTTTTCGCATAGCTTTATTCTGAGAGCTATAACTTTTTTATTTTTTGGCTGATGGAGCTGTAGGGTGGCTTGTTTTTTGTGGGACGAGATGTCGTTTTCAGAGGTAGTATTTTTATTTATATTTGTCTTTTTGATCGCATGTTATTCCATTTTTTGTTTGGTGGTATGGTGATAAAGCTTTGTTTTTTGCTTCGTTTTTTATTTATTTTTTTTACCGTGTTCACTGAAGGGGTTAACTAGTGGGACAGTTTTATAGGTCACGTCGTTCCGGACGCGGCGATACCAAATATGTGTACTTTTATTGTTTTTTTGCTTTTTTTTTTCATAATATTTATTTATGGGTACATTATATTTTTATTTTTGGTGGATTATTTTTTTTTAAATATTAAAATTTTTTTTTTTTTTTTCACTTTCTGACAGTTTTTTAACTTGTTTACTTTGTCCCACTCTGGGACTTTAACTTTTTTTTCTCTGATCGCCTGCATGGCACAGGAATGAAGCACCATCCCTGTGCCGTGCAGGCTGTCAGCGCTGAACAGGGAGAAGATAATTTGGAAATGCACTGCACATGTCCAAAAAATCTTCCTGCTATCTGGTGACCCGGATGTTGTCATGATGACATCGGGTCGTCATGGCAACATCCTAGAAGCCGCGGCAGACAGCGCTGACACCCGGCGGCGATCGCGCCCGCACAGCCTGTGTGCGGGCGCAATCGCGATGACATACTAATATGGCACAGGCTTTTAAAGCCCAGTGCACAAATGCGTATTAGTACGTCATAGGTTGTAAAGGGGTTAAACAGATATATTGGTGTCTGACCAATCAGGGAGACACTATTACTGTTTTTTTTTTACGGCAAAAAATGCCAAAAAAAGGATAATACAGAAATTTGACCAGTGGAACTGAAAAACCACAGTTAGAGTTATGTGGTGTACACCAGACTTTTTAAACCGATATATTGGTGTCTGACCAGTCAGGGAGACACTATTACAGCTTTTTTTTAATGGCAAAAAATGCCAAAAACAGGATAATACAGAGATTTGACCCGTGAAACTGCAAAACCACAGTAATATTTTCCTGGCCTACACCAGACTCTTTTAAACAGATATATTAGTGTCTGACCAGTCAGGGAGACACTATTACATTTTTTTTTTACGGCAAAAAATGCCAAAAAGAGGATAACACAGAAATGTGACCCGTGGTAATGCAAAACCACAGTTATATTTTTCTGGCCTACACCAGACTCTTTTAAACAGATAGGTTGGTGTCTGACCAGTCAGGGAGACAGTATTACAGGTTTTTTTTTACTGCAAAAAATGCCAAAAACAGGATAATACAGAGATGTGACCGTGGAACTGCAAAACCACAGTAATATTTTTCTGGCCTACACCAGACTCTTTTAAACAGATATATTGGTGTGTGACTAGTCAGGGAGACACTATTACTGTTTTTTTTTAACGGCAAAAAATGCCAAAAAAGGATAATTCAGAGATTTGACCCATGGAACTGCAAAACCACAGTTATAGTTATGTGGCGTACACCAGACTCTTTTAAACAGATATGTTGGTGTATGACCAGTCAGGGAGACACTATTACAGTTTTTTTTACGGCAAAAAATGCCAAAAAAAGGATAATACTGAGATTTGACCCATGAAACTGCAAAACCACAGTTATTGTTTTCTGGCCTACACCAGACTCTTTTAAACAGATATATTGGTGTCTGACCAGTCAGGGAGACACTATTACTGTTTTTTTTACGGCAAAAAATGCCAAAAACAGGATAATTCAGAGATTTGACCGTGGAACTGCAAAACCACAGTTATAGTTATTTGGCGTACACCAGACTCTTTTAAACAGATATGTTGGTGTCTGACCAGTCAGGGAGAGAGTATTACAGGGTTTTTTTACAGCAAAAAATGCCAAAAACAGGATAATACAGAGTTATGACCTGTGGAACTGCAAAACCACAGTTATATTTTTCTGGCCTACACCAGACTCTTTTAAACAGATATATTGGTGTCTGACCAGTCAGGGAGACACTATTACAGCTTTTTTTTATGTCAATAAATGCTAGAAAAAGGAAAATACAGAGATGTGACCCTGTAACTGCAAAACCAGAGTTATATTTTTCTGGCCTACACCAGACTCTTTTAAACAGATATATTGGTGTCTGACCAGTCAGGGAGACAATATTACAGTTTTTTAAGGCAAAAAATGCCAAAAACAGAATAATACAGAGATTTGACCAGTGGAACTGCAAAACCACAGTTATATTTTTCTGGCCTACACCAGACTCTTTTAAACAGATATATTGGTGTCTGATTAGTCAGGGAGACACTATTACAGTTTTTTTAAATGGCAAAAAATACCAAAAAAAGGATAATACAGAGATTTTACCCGTGGAACTGCAAAACCACAGTTATCGTTATGTGGCGTACACCAGACTCTTTTAAACAGATATATTGGTGTCATACCAGTCAGGGAGACACTATTACATGTTTTTTTAGGGCAAAAAATGACAAAAACAGTATAATATAGAGATTTGACCCATGGAACTGCAAAACCACAGTTATATTTTTCTGGTCTACACCAGACTCTTTTAAACAGATATATTGGTATCTGAGCAGTCAGGGAGACACTATTGCTGTTTTTTTTACGGCAAAAAATGCCAAAATCAGGATAATGCAGAGATTTAACCCGTGGAACTGCAAAACCACAGTTATAGTTATGTGGCATACACCAGAGTCTTTTAAACAGATATATTCATGTCTGACCAGTCAGGGAGACACTATTACAGCTTCTTTTTTTTTACGGTAAAAAATGCCAAAAATAGGATAATACAGATATTTGACCCATAGAAGTGCAAAACCACAGTTATATTTTTCTGGTCTACACCAGACTCTTTTCACTCCTTTACCCCCGAGAGTGGTTTGCACGTTAATGACCAGGCCAATTTTTACAATTCCGACCACTGTCACTTTATTAGGTAATTACTCTGGAATGCTTCAACGGATCCCCTGATTGTGAGGTTGTTTTTTCGTGACATATTGTACTTCATGACTGTCTTAAAATTTCTTCGATATCACTTGCGTTTATTTGTGAAAAAAACGGAAATTTGGCAACAATTTTGAAAATTTTGAAATTTTCAAAATTTTAATTTTTATGCCCTTAAATCAGAGAGATATGTCACAAAAAAATGTTAATAAATAACATTTCCCACATGTTTACTTTACATCACCATAATTTTGGAACCAAAATTTTTTTCTGCTAGGAAGCTATAAGGGTTAAAAGTTGATTAGCGATTTCTCATTTTTCCAACAAAATTTACAAAACCATTTTTTTAGTGACCACATCACATTTGAAGTAACTTTGAGTGGTCTTTATGACAGAAAATACCCTAAAGTGACACCATTCTAAAAACTGCACCCCTCAAGGTGCTCAAAACCACATTCAAGAACTTTATTAACCCTTCAGGTGCTTCAAAGAATTTTTGGAATGTGGAAGAAAAAAATTAACATTTAACTTTTTTTCACAAAAATGTTACTTTAGACCCAATTTTTTTTATTTTTGCAGGGGTAACAGGAAAAATGGAGCCCAAAATTTGTTGTGCAATTTCCCCTTGGCACGCAGATACCCCATATGTGGGGAAAATCCACTGTTTGGGCGCACAGCAGGGCTCAGAAGGGAAGTAGCACCATTTGACTTTTCGATTGTAAAATTTGCTTGAATAATTAGCGGACGCCATGTTGTGTTTGGAGAGCCCCTGATATACCTAAACAGTGGAAATCCCCCACAAGTTACCACATTTTGGAAACTAGCCCCCTGGGAACTTATCTAGATGGGTGGTGAGCATTTTGAACCGCCAGGTGCTTCACAAATTAATCCGTAAAAATGAAAAAGTATATTTTTTTTCACTTTTTCATTTTTGCGAATCAATTTGTGATGCACCAGGGGGTTCCAAGTGCTCACTATGCATCTAGATAGTTGCCTTGGGGGGTCTAGTTTCCAAAATGGGGTCACTTGTGGGGGAGCTCCAATGTTTAGGTACACAGAGGCTCTCCAAAGGCAACATGGTGTCCGCTAACAAATTGAATGGAAAATCCGCTCAAATTGTTAGCGGACACCATGTTGCGTTTGGAGAGACCCTGTGTGCCTAAACATTGGAGCTCCCCCACAAGTGACCCCATTTTGGAAACTAGACCCCCCAAGGCACCTATCTAGATGCATAGTGAGCACCTGGAATCCCCAGGTGCTTCACAAATTAATTTGTAAAAATTAAAAAGTGGAAAAAAAAATAATTTTTGATTTCTACAAATCAATTTGTGAAGCATCTGGGGGTTCCAAGTGCTCACTATGCATCTAGATAGGTGCCTTGGGGGGTCTAGTTTCCAAAATGGGGTCACTTGTGGGGGATCTCCAATGTTTAAGCACACAGGGGCTCTCCAAATGCAACATGGTGTCCGCTAACAAATCGAATGGAAAATCCGCTCAAATTGTTAACGGACACCATGTTGCGTTTGGAGAGCCCCTGTGTGCCTAAACATTGGAGCTCCCCCTCAAGTGACCCCATTTTGGAAACTAGACCCCCAAAGGCACCTATCTAGATGCATAGTGAGCACTTGGAACCCCTAGGTACTTCACAAATTGATTCGTAAAAATGAAAAAGTGGAAAAAAAAATAATTTTTCATTTTTACGAATCAATTTATGAAGCACCTGGGGGATCCAAGTGCTCACTATGCAACTAGATAGGTGCCTTGGGGGGTATAGTTTAAAAATGGGGTCACTTGTGGGGGAGCTCCAATGGTTAGAAACACAGGGGCTCTCCAAACTCGACATGGTTCCAATTTGTTAGCGGACAGCATGTTGCGTTTGGAGAGCCCCTGTGTGCCTAAACATTGGAGTTTCCCCACAAGCGACCCCATTTTGGAAACTAGACCCCCAATGCACCTATCTGGATGCATAATGAGCACTTGGAATCCCCAGGTGCTTCACAAATTGATTCGTAAAAATGAAAAAGTGGAAAAAAAAATAATTTTTCATTTTTACGAATCAATTTGTGAAGCACCAGGGGGTTCCAAGTGCTCACTATGCATCTAGATAGGTGCCTTGGAGGGTCTAGTTTCCAAAATGGGGTCACTTGTGGGGGAGCTCCAATGTTTAGACACACAGGGGCTCTCCAAATGCAACATGGTGTCAGCTAACAAATTGAATGGAAAATCCGCTCAAATTGTTAGCGGACACCATGTTGCGTTTGGAGAGTCCCTGTATGCCTAAGCATTGGAGCTCCCATACAAGTGACCCCATTTTGGAAACTAGACCCCTCAAGGATTTTATCAAGGGGTATAGTGAACATTTTAAACCCAGAGATACGACACAGAATTTGATATCATTACGTCATCATATTGAATAAGTTGTCATTAGTCTTGAGCGCAAGTACTCGCTACTTGAGTTTGCATTGGGTACTTGGGTATGCACCATGTACTGCGTGTGCTCGAGTGACATGATCGAGTCCCTGCCCCGCATGTTTCACGGTTATTAGACACCCAAAAAAAACCATGCGGGGATCGCTCGTGCATGGCAGGCAATCCCCGCAAAGTTTTTTTGCCCGCGAAGCATATGGGGCGGAGACTCGAGCATGTCACTCAAATACCCACGATACTCAATGCATACCAGAGCACCCAATACAAACTCAAGTAGCGAGCACTTGCGCTCAACACTAGTCGCCATATCGCCTTCTTTTTTTCTTACTTTTGAAAAAAATCCCAACCCCATGACAACCCTAACCCCAACCCTAACCCCAACCCCAGCCCAACCCTAACCCCAGCCCAACACTAACCCTAGACCTAACCCTAAACCGATAGTTTATTTTTTACGCCGTTCCTCATGCGGTATAAGTGATTAGACGACTTTATTCTTCGGGTCGGTGCGATTACAGCGATACCAGAATCATATGGGGTTTTTATGATTGACAGCTGTCACACACTAAAAGACGCATTTTTTTGTAAAATCTAGTTTTTGCATCGCCATATTTGAGAGCTATAATTTTTCCAGATTTTGGCAGACAGTCATGTGATGGCTTGTTTTTTGCGGGATGAGTTGATGTTTTTATTGGTGCCATTTTCAGGCACGTGACATTTTTTGATCACTTTTTATTCCGATTTTTGGGAGGCAGAATAAACAAAAAAAATACAGTTCCTGAATTGTTGGTTTTTATTTTTTTATTCTGTTCTTCGTGTGGTAAAATTGATAAGGGAGCTTTATTCTTCGGGTCAGTACATTTACAGTGGTAACACATTTATATAGTTTTTCTATGTTTTGGCGCTTTTACACAAAAAAAGCTATTTTATAGAAAAAATTATTTTTTAGCATAGCTTTATTCTGAGAGCTATAACTTTTTTATCTTTCGGCTGATGGAGCTGTATGGTGGCTTGTTTTTTGTGGGACGAGATGTCGTTTTCAGAGGTAGTATTTTTATTTATATTCGTCTTTTTGATCGCATGTTATTCCATTTTTTGTTTGGTGGTATGGTGATAAAGCTTTGTTTTTTGCTTCGTTTTTTTTTACCGTGTTCACTGAAGGGGTTAACTAGTTGGACAGTTTTATAGGTCAGGTCGTTCCGGACGCGGCGATACCAAATATGTGTACTTTTATTGTTTTTTTGCTTTTTTTTTCATAATATTTATTGATGGGTACATTATATTTTTATTTTTGGTGGATTATTTTTTTTATTTTTTTTAAAAATATTTAAAAATTATTATTTTTTTTTTCACTTTCTGACAGTTTTTTAACTTGTGTACTTTGTCCCACTCTGGGACTTTAACTTTTTTTTCTCTGATCGCCTGCATGGCACAGGAATGAAGCACCATCCCTGTGCCGTGAAGGCTGTCAGCACTGGACAGGGAGAAGATAATTTGGAAATGCACTGCACATGTCCAAAAAATCTTCCTGCTGTCTGGTGACCCGGATGTTGTCATGATGACATCGGGTCGTCATGGCAACATCCTGGAAGCCGCGGCAGACAGCGCTGACACCCGCCGGCTATCGCGCCCCCACAGCCTGTGTGCGTGCGCAATCGCGATGACATACTAATATGGCACAGGCTTTAAAGCCCAGTGCACAAATGCGTATTAGTACGTCATAGGTTGTAAAGGGGTTAAACAGATATATTGGTGTCTGACCAATCAGGGAGACACTATTACTGCTTGTTTTTTACGGAAAAAATGACAAAAAAAGGATAATACAGAGATTTGACCCGTGAAACTGCAAAACCACAGTTATATTTTCCTGGCCTACACCAGACTCTTTTAAACAGATATATTAGTGTCTGACCAGTCAGGGAGACACTATTACGTTTTTTTTTTACGGCAAAAAATGCCAAAAAGAGGATAACACAGAAATTTGACCCGTGGCACTGCAAAACCACAGTTATAGTTATGTGGCGTACACCAGACTCTTTTAAACAGATATGTTGGTGTATGACCAGTCAGGGAGACACTATTACAGTTTTTTTTAACGGCAAAAAATGCCAAAATAAAGATAATACTGAGATTTGACCCATGAAACTGCAAAACCACAGTTATTGTTTTCTGGCCTACACCAGACTCTTTTAAACAGATATATTGGTGTCTGACCAGTCAGGGAGACACTATTACAGTTTTTTTTTAACGGCAAAAAATGCAAAAACAGGATAATACAGAGATTTGACCCATGGAACTGCAAAACCACAGTTATATTTTTCTGGCCTACACCAGACTCTTTTAAATAGATATATTGATGTCTGACCAGTCAGGGAGACACTATTACTGTTTTTTTTAACAGCAAAAAGTGCCAAAAAAAAGATAATTCAGAGATTTGACCCGTGGAACTGCAAAACCACAGATATAGTTATGTGGCGTACACCAGACTCTTTTAAACAGATATGTTGGTGTCTGACCTGTCAGGGAGACAGTATTACTGTAGCGTCGGTGTCCCTGCCTCCTGCTAGGCAGGGACGCTGTTCCCCTCACCTCTCCGCTCCGTGCCCGGCGTCTTCCTCCCGCTCTGCTGGCAGCGCGCGCTGCTTCCTGGCCACTGTGGAGGTGCCCGAGCAATGTTGTTGCATAGCCTATCACTCTGCTTCAGCCCTCAGGTCCTGTTATCAGATACCTGCCAGTTACCTGCCAGTTACCTGCCAGATTCCTGCTTGATACCTGCCTGATACTTGTCTATCTGCTTACATTCCTGCGGTCCGACAGTCTGCCACCAGCCCTGCCAGTCTGTCTATGGATCTGATTGCCTGCTCACCTGGGAGCGCTCATCTGCTACCTGTCTGCTAGCCTACCTGGAGGCTCTGTCGTCACGTGCTGTGACCACCTGCCTGTCCAGAGACTCTTACCCGCTTACCTGGGAGTATCCGCCTGCTACCTGCCTGCTAGCCTACCTGGAGGCTCTGCCGTCACCTGCTGTGACCACCTGCCTGTCTAGAGACTCTTGCCCGCTCACCTGGGAGCGTCCACCTGCTACCTGCCTGCTAGTCTACCTGGAGGCTCAGCCGTCACTTGCTGTGACCATCTGCCTGTCCAGAGACTCTTGCCCGCTCACCTGAGAGCATCCACCTGCTACCCGCCTGCTAGCCTATCTGGAGGCTTAGCCTTCACTTGCCGTGACCACAAGCCTGTCAAGAGAATGTCCCCATCACTTGCCGTGACCTCCTGCCCTTCTACCCAGGGACTGTCCCCGTCACTTGCCGTGACCTCCTGCCCTTCTACCCAGAGACTGTCCCCGTCACTTGCCGTGACCTCCTGCCCGCCCTACCCAGAGAGCCACCCGCTTCCTTACAAGGACTGCTCCTTAGTATCGTTGCTCAGAGGTTCCACCGCCCAGACCCGTTACAGTTTGCTCGGGCCATGGAACCCGGTGGCACCCAAGCTCCCTCGCTCTCGAACTTGTGTCATGAACTTTCCCGTCAGAGGTCCCAACAGGAGTCCATCCTGAGTCATCTGCGTAGTGTTAACTCCTGCCTGGACACATTGTCTACCTCTTCGGGAGCTGCCTCCACACACACACTTACTACCCCGGCACCGCCGCAGACCATCAACATCATGGCATCTCTTCCCGGTCCCCGCCTCTCCGCTCCTCCTCGTTTTGGCGGAGATCCCAGCCAGGCATGGGGCTTCATTAACCAGTGCACTCTGCACTTCGAACTGTTGGCACACCAGTTTTCCACCGACCGAGCCAAAGTAGCCTTCATTATGTCCCATCTCACGCTAGAGGCACTGGCTTGGCTAAATCCTCTATGGGAGAGAGGAGACCACCTGGTGTCCAACCTGCCAGCCTTTCTCACGGCTTTTCGGAAAGTCTTCGACGAACTAGGACGGAAGACCTCATCCGCATCATCTCTGCTACGCCTCCGTCAAGGAAATCTCACCGTGGGCCAATATGCCATACGGTTCCGTACCCTTGCTTCGGAGCTTGTCTGGGATAACGACGCCTTGGTGTCTGTCTTTTGGGAGGGTCTGTCCGGCCGTATTAAAGATGAACTCACCGGTCGGGACATTCCTACCACTCTCAACGACTTAATAACTCTTGCCACCCAGATTGACATCCGCTTCCAGGAGCGCGCCAAAGAGGTCACCCGTGAGAGGAGGTTTCCACGTCTAGCCCCTACCTTCCAGAAACCCGTCACTTCTCCCGTTACTCCCCAGGCGCACTCACACGAGCCTATGCAGGTCGACCAGACCAAGATGGTCAAGACCCGTCAAGAGTTACGCCGACCCGAGGGGAGCTGCTTCTACTGTGGCAGTAAGAAGCACCGGATCAGTTCCTGCTCGGAGAGGTCAGGAAACACCTGTGTCTAGGATCGCTCAGAGAGGTCATCCTAGATAAGAGTAAACCCTCTCCATCTCTGTTGCTGTCGGTCTCTATCATCTGCAGGGAGAACCGTTATTTTGAACTAGCCCAACTTGACTCTGGAGCTGCCGGAAATCTCATTTCTCAGTCCCTGGTAGAGAAATACCGCATTCCCACCAAACCTCTAGCTGTACCCTTATCTGTCGCTGCCGTAGATATGGGCCTCTTACCACATCCCATCCAACTCATCACCGAATCTATAACTCTGCAGGTGGGAATGCTGCACTCAGAGAGCATCTTCTTTCATGTTCTGCCTGGACTCTCTCACGCCCTCTTGCTAAGCCTACCTTGGCTTCAGAAACATGCACCCGTGCTTGATTGGCAGACCGGAGAAGTCCTTCGCTGGGGACAGGACTGCCATAAGACTTGTTTAGTTCCCGTCCATCCTGTCCGTCCTTCTCCTACCACAGCCAATCTACCTGGTCTTCCGGTTCCCTATTGGTCTTATGCGGACGTGTTTAATAAAAAGGAGGCAGAGACATTACCCCCTCATAGACCATACGACTGCCCAATCGACCTGATACCCGGCGCTACTCCTCCCCATGGGCGTATTTACCCTTTGTCCGCTGCTGAGACCCGGTCCATGTCTGAATATATTGAGGAGAATCTGGCCCGGGGATTTATCCGGAAATCGACCTCCCCGGCGGGAGCAGGCTTCTTCTTCGTCAAAAAGAAGGACGGCTCACACCGTCCCTGTATAGACTATAGAGGCCTTAACCAGATCACGGTGAAGAATAAATACCCCCTTCCGCTCATTCCGGAATTATTTGACCGTCTGAGGGGGGCTAGAATCTTCACCAAGCTGGACCTCCGTGGGGCATATAACCTGGTCCGTATCCGTCAGGGGGATGAATGGAAGACGGCATTCAACACCCGGGACGGCCACTATGAATACCTGGTAATGCCCTTCGGTCTCTGTAACGCTCCTGCCGTCTTTCAAGAGTTGGTCAATGACATCTTCCGGGACCTTCTCTACTCCTGCGTAGTGGTGTACCTGGACGACATCTTGGTCTTCTCTCCGGATCTTCTCACTCACCGGAGGGATGTTCGTCAGGTCCTGCTCAGGCTCAGGCAGAACCACCTCTACGCTAAATATGAGAAGTGCCTCTTTGAGCAGACCTCGCTTCCGTTTTTGGGCTACATAATCTCTCAGACTGGCCTACGAATGGATCCTGAGAAACTGTCTGCCATCCAGAAGTGGCCCCGACCAGAGGGGTTGAAGGCTATTCAGCGGTTCCTGGGCTTCGCCAACTACTACTGCCTCTTCATATCGCACTTTTCTTCCCGGACTGCCCCAATCTCTGCGCTCACCCGTAAGGGCACTAATCCCAGAGAATGGCCGCCCGAAGCAGAGGAAGCCTTTCTTTCCTTAAAACAGGCTTTCTCTTCCGCCCCGGTGCAGCATCGTCCGGACGGCAACAAACAATTCTTCCTGGAAGTGGACGCCTCCTCCTCTGGAGCCAGAGCGGTACTTACCCAAAAGTCGTCTTCCGGAAGAATGGTAACTTGCGGCTTCTTCTCCAAACTCTTCTCCCCTTCTGAGCGCAATTATTCTATAGGAGACCGAGAGTTATTGGCCATTAAGCTGGCACTGGAGGAGTGGCGTTACCTGCTCGAGGGGGCTCTTCACCCGGTAATTATTTACACGGACCACAAGAACTTGGCTTACCTCCAAAGCGCCCAGAGACTTAACCCGCGCCAAGCCCGGTGGTCCTTGTTTTTTGCCCGCTTTGATTTCGTTTTTCATTTTCGCCCGGCAGACAAAAACATCAAAGCTGACGCCTTGTCCCAATCCTTCCTGGTGTCTGATCTAGAGGAGGAGCCTAAGCACATCATTGATCCCGCCAGAGTAATGCAGGTGGCCCCCGTGAATCTAAATCGTCTCCCTCCCGGTAGGACGTTTGTAGCAGTACCTGATCGGAAGAAGGTCCTACACTGGGGTCACTCGTCTAAGCTAGCTGGCCACGCCGGTCAGAAAAAGACCCTCCAGCTTATTACCCGGCATTACTGGTGGCCTACCCAGCACAAGGACGTAATAGACTTTGTTTCAGCCTGTGTGTCCTGCGCCCGCAACAAGGTTCCGAGACATCTGCCAGCCGGTCGCCTCCTTCCTTTTCCAGTACCTGCTGCCCCGTGGCAGCATATAGCTATGGACTTTATAACGGATCTCCCTGTCTCTGCCGGTTGTACGGTCACTTGGGTGGTCGCTGACCGCTTCTCCAAGATGGCTCAATTCATTCCCCTGCCGGGCCTCCCGTCTGCACCCGAGCTGGCTAAAGACTTTATCCGCCACATCTTCCGTCTCCATGGCCTGCCTCTCCACATCATGTCGGATCGTGGGGTTCAGTTCACCTCACGCTTCTGGAGAGCCACATGTAAGCTGCTTGGCGTCACCCTGGACTTCTCCTCCGCTTACCACCCACAGTCCAATGGTCAGGTGGAGCGGATCAATCAGATCCTGACCAGTTACCTCCGGCACTTCGTTAATGCCCACCATTCGGACTGGGTGGATCTCTTACCATGGGCCGAGTTCTCTTACAATAATCACGAGAGCGAATCTTCCTCCAAATCCCCGTTTTTTGTAGTCTTCGGTCAGCATCCTCGGATCCCATTTCCCGTCTCCACCTCGGTGGACAATCCGGCTGCGGAATCTCTCGTTAGCGAATTCTCCTCCATTTGGGAGAGTACCCGATCCGCACTCCTTCAGTCGTCCGAGCGGATGAAAAAATACGCTGACAAAAAACGCCTGGATCCTCCACAATTCCGTCCTGGAGATAAAGTCTGGCTCTCGTCCAAGTATGTCCGGCTCAAGATTCCTTCCTACAAGTTAGGGCCTCGGTTCATCGGCCCACTGGAAGTCATCAAACAAATCAACCCAGTGGCCTATAAATTGAAACTCCCGGCCAACTTGCGGATCCCAAACTCCTTCCATGTATCTCTCCTCCAACCTGTGGTACTTAACTCTTTTTCCAAGTCTACAGGTACGCCCCCTGCTCCGGTTTCCGCTGAAAAAGAGTTTGAGGTAGAGAACATTCTGGCCACCAAAAGGGTAAAAGGAAAGACCTTTTTTCTAGTGGATTGGAAGGGGTTTGGTCCTGAGGAGAGAACGTGGGAGCCCCGGGAGAACATCCATGCTCCTCTCATCCTTGATAAATTTCTGTCTGGTCTAAAAAAGGAGGGGCCTAAAGGGGGGGGGGTACTGTAGCGTCGGCGTCCCTGCCTCCTGCTAGGCAGGGACGCTGTTCCCCTCACCACTCCGCTCCGTGCCCGGTGTCTTCCTCCCGCTCTGCTGGCAGCGCGCGCTGCTTCCCGGCCACTGTGCTTAGGGCGCACGCGCGCGCGCTCCCCCTTTCTTAAAAGGGCTGCGCGCGCCGTCCTAAGGAGTCCCCGGCCAATGGCCGGAGGATCTCACCATATATAAGGCACCTCCTCCAAAATGGAGGTGCCCGAGCAATGTTGTTGCATAGCCTATCACTCTGCTTCAGCCCTCAGGTCCCGTTACCAGATACCTGCCAGTTACCTGCCAGATTCCTGATTGATACCTGCCTGATACTTGTCTATCTGCTTACATTCCTGCGGTCCGACAGTCTGCCTACCAGCCCTGCCAGTCTGTCTATGGATCTGATTGCCTGCTCACCTGGGAGCGCTCATCTGCTACCTGCCTGCTAGCCTACCTGGAGGCTCTGCCATCACGTGCTGTGACCACCTGCCTGTCCAGAGACTCTTACCCGCTCACCTGGGAGCGTCCGCCTTCTACCTGCCTGCTAGCCTACCTGGAGGCTCTGCCATCACCTGCTGTGACCACCTGCCTGTCCAGAGACTCTTGCCCGCTCACCTGGGAGCGTCCACCTGCTACCTGCCTGCTAGTCTACCTGGAGGCTCAGCCGTCACTTGCTGTGACTACTAGTGTTGAGCCACCCCCGTAGTGTTCGAGTTCGGTTCGGTTCGTCGAACACCCGTGTGTTCGCCGAACTGTTCGTCGAATTGTTCGTCGAACACCTTCGAACACCGTTAAAACCAATGGCAGGCAAACAAAAACACATAGAAACACATAGAAACCACCTTCAAAGGTGTCCAAAAGCTGACAAACTGCTCAGAAGACATAACTAACACATGGAAAAGTGACAAGTACATATAGTCATGCGAAAATAAAAGAGGTGGAGGAGTAAACGGAGGGGGAGACACAGATATAGGCATGTCATGCCCTTCTAAAATCCAAAAAGTGAGAAGCCGACACGGCCAGTCCGCTCCTGCCCGTGCCACCTCCGTGTCGCCGGGTTTGTGCCAGAGCCGCGGTGAACCCTGACGGCCAGCCCCCCTCTCCCAATACTGGTGCCTGTCCGCTGGTGGGTCGAGCGAGCCCCCCTGTGGTGGAGGCAGCTCTAAGCTTTTTAATTTAAATTGTCTCTCTAATTTGAATGAATACACTTTAAATCCATTTACAAGGATCTATTTAAGGGCAAGTCTCATGCCATCAGCCGCGGTAATTCCAGCTCCAGTAGCGTCCACTAAAGCTGCTGCAGTTAAAAAGCTTTTATAAGGATCGAGCTCGGCTGTCCACCGCAAGGCATCCTACTGCCAGTCCCAGCCCCTATGCCTTGGGGTGCCTCCTGATGCTCTTCACTAAGTATCCCATGGTCCCGAAGCATTTCCTTTGAAAAAATTAAGTGTCTAAACTACAGGTGGTGCAGCTTGCTTAACAGCCGGGATAATCCGCTCACTAGCAGACACTGCTACTAGGCACAAAGTATTTCCTGGGCTAGATGCAGTTAAAAATTTGTAAGTAGATACTCTCGTTGGATGCTGAGAAAGCATTCCATAGAGTCTCCTGGCACGCCATATATGATTCTCTTAAAAAGCTTGGGGTAGGGGTCTAGGGGACCCTTTTATAGCCAAAATCACGGCCCTGTATCGCAATACGTCACCTAGGCTGAAGATAAATGGAACTGTAGCACCCTGAGGGCTCGGTTGCTACAGACGTATTGCACCTCACCCAGAGGTGTGATATCTCACTCTCAGGTAAGGATGGAGTGTGGATCAGGACCCGACACCTGCATGCATTACACCACATTGCCGTGGAGCAGGGCGACCAATATGCCCCTGAGATGGGCACGACAGTCCCTGTCCCTGGCTGGAGTGGGGGGAGGGAACACTGAGGAAGGGGAACCCTGTAGTGCAGGAGCAGGGAGGAAGCAGTTCCTGGGTGCATTGAGAAGGGAGTATAAAAGGTGGGCACCATCTTAGTTCAGTGCAGAGAAGTCTGAGCAGAAGTGGCAGGGAGCAGGGGCTCTGCATGAGCTCTGCTCCGGAGGCGGGCCTAGTAACAGAGGCCCAGGCCTGGAAGAGGGAGAAGGAAGGAAGAGGAGCGGAGAAGGCTCCAGGAACGAGGAATGAAGGGATCCCAGGGGTGCGGATGGGCGAGTCGCCACCGCACGCCCGAATCCACCTGCGTGGAGGGGTCAGGCCAAAGGGGGAGACCGGTCCCCGAACTAGTGGAGGCAGGAAACGACCCTCAGCTAGAAACCGGAGGCTCTGACATTTTATGTGGCGCAGCCCCTCGCTACACCCGCTAGGAAGGCACCACATAGGGTCAGGGAAACTGGCGCCAAGTTTACCAAGAGGAGGCCCGAGGCAGCCGGACAGAAGTGTTGGTAAGAAAGGCCAGACAAAGGACACACAAAGGGGGTCCTGTGAAGTGCTCCAAAGTTATCTGGGAGTTGTCTGAGCCCCTCACCTGGTGAGCACAGTACAACGTGGGCAGCCGTTACCTGCAGACGTGGTCTGGATAATAAGAACTGTGAGTAAAGGCCCTGAACTGCATCACTGACTCCGTGTCGTTACTGCTGCTGCCCTGCACCATCACCCCCATCCTCCGCATACACTGCCCTGAGGCTATACTCCTCCCGTGGGGAGTTATGCTACGCTCTGCTGCACCCACAACACCAGCCTCAGTGGTCTGCCCTGTAGCGGCGGTTCACTCTGACCGCAATCCACGGGTGGCGTAGTCGGACATTTAAACATGAAAACCACATAAATAGTTCCGCCACTGGTTTGACTGCCCTGAGCCACGGAACCGGGTCGCCGCCACGAAGACTACAACCACCAGCATCCACCAAAAAGGGTCCGGCTCCGGGTGTCCCAAGGCCCAGGGGGTGCGTCAGAACATTTTCATCACCTTTCACAATCACCAATGGGACAAGGCAGTGATGTCCTCTGTCCCCTCTCTTATACATCCTAGTGACGGAGCACCTGCTCTCATTAATTCGCCATAACCCCAATATTAGGTGGATTGAGGTGGGAGGCACCGAGTACAAGTGCTCTCTATTTGCTGATGATGTCCTAGTATATATCACTCAATCACATATATCCATCCATGCTGTTATGGCTGAAATAGATCACTTTGTTACATGGTAAAATTTTAAAATCAATGCAGCGAAGTCTGAGGCCCTCGATGTCTCCCTCCCCAAATCCATATAGGATTCCATCCAGTCCAACTTTCCCTTTGCCTGGCCCTCACAGGGTATCAAATACTTAGGAATTCCTATTCATAGAGACCTCTCCCATCTATGTTATCTTAATTTTGGGCCCTTTATTGAACAACTCCATACAGACCACGGTTGGCAAGTTAGAACTGTAAGATTCACTACGTGAACCACTGGTGTTTTGTGGAAAAGCACATGTACACTGCGTTCCAAATTATTATACAAAAAGTGTTTAGGAGTGATAAGGGAAGAATTTGTTTGTTTGTCAGTTAAACTCATTGATGGTGATGTGTGTCAGGGCTCTTTATATCACTGTAAGCAATTGCAGACACCTGTGCTAATTAGTTTGGCAGGTGTGTCCAATGAAAGGCAAGACTACTTAAGAAGGCTCTCTCACATTATTAAGCAGCCTACATTTTCTGCCAAAATGGGAAAGAAAAAGGATGTGTCGGCTGCTGAGAAGCAACAAATTGTGGAGTGTTTAGGTCAAGGCATGACTACAATCAACATTGTGCGATGATCAGGATGAAGTGTCTTGGCAATCAAGAAGTATGTAGCTGATTCACAGTACACACGTGTGCGTGCTGATAAGGGCAAATTGAGGACTCTTTCCTACAGGCAATTACGTCAGGTTGAAAGAGCAGCGGCAAAAAAGCCTTGTCATAGCAGCAGACAAGTTTTTGAAGCTGCTTGTGCCTCCAACGTCCCCCGAACAACAAGATGCAGGGTCCTTCAGAGGTTTGCAGCTGTGCATGCGCCATCCTGTCGACCTCCTCTATCCACTTCACACAAGCAGAAACGGCTCCAGTGGGCCAAACATTACATGAAGACTGATTTCAAAACTGTTTTGTTCACGGATGAGTGCCGTGCAGCGCTCGATGGTCCAGATGGATGGAGTGGAGGATGGCTGGTTGATGGACACCCCACGCAAACACGGCTACAGCGCCAACAAGGAGGAGGTGGAGTAATGTTTTGGGCTGGAATCATGGGGAGAGAGATTGTCGGCCCCTTTAGGATCCCTGAAGGCGCTAAAGATGAACTCCATAATGTATGTGGATTTTCTCAAACAGCACTTCCTGCCATGGTTCAAGAAGAAGAACCATGTATTTCACAGCAAGATCATTTTTCTGCATGATAATGCACCATCTCATGCTGCACATAAAACATCTGCATCTCTGGCTGATATGGGCATAAAAGGGGACAAACTTATGGTGTGACCCCCATGCTCCCCTGACCTCTACCCCATTCAGAACCTTTGGAGCATCATTAAAAGGAGTGTCTATGATGGCGGGAGGCAGTTCACATCTAAGCAACAGCTCTGGGAGGGTATTCTGTCCTCATGCAAAACAAATGAAGCAGAAACCATCCAAAACCTGACAAATTCAATGGACGAGAGAGTTCAGAAGCTCCTTTCGAACAAGGGGTCCTATGTGAAAATGTAACATTACCTAGAATAAAGTTTTGAGTTGAAAACTGTTTGATTTCAGTTTCTAACAACCTGCTAATGCTTATAATTTCAAAAATGACCATTTTTTTGGTCTTTATTAAAATGAAAAGGTTGATCGAAAAGTTTGGGGGATCTAAGAGTGTGGCAACCCAGTAGTCATGATTACTTCGAATTCTGACAATATGAGGGTCATGCTGCAGGTAGTGCAGCAAGAAGGCACTTATGTGCCTTGCGCATCTCGGAGCCCCAAAATTATTTTCCGGGCTAGATGCAGCTAAAAATTATTTTTAATTTTAAATCTGGTGAAGCTTATTATAGATGGCCTAATAGGATCAGTGCTGCACACTGCTACAAAGCCCAAATTATTTTCCAGTCAAGATACAGATAAACATGATTAGTAATTTGAAAGCTTAAAACGGTTGGTAGGGTGATTTTAACCAATCATCAAGCTTTTACTCTCCCCAGGATGACACAGGGGTAGAAAAGTCGTTTCGGATCCATGATTTGTTCATCTTTATGAACGTGAGTCTGTCTACATTATCAGTGGAGAGCCGCGTGCGCTTATCTGTCAGCACACCACCAGCAGCGCTGAACACACGTTCAGACAGAACGCTGGCTGCGGGGCATGACAAGATCTCCAAGGCGTAAGTGGCTAGCTCCGGCCATTTATCCAGATTGGAAGCCCAAAAAGAGCAAGGGTCCAGTGACACAGTCGTGGCTTCAATGTTTACTTGGAGATACTCCTGTACCATCGTCTCTAGGCGTTGACTATGTGTCAGACTTCTTGTCTCCTGTGGCCTTGCAAAGGATGGGCTAAAAAAGTGGTGAAATGATTCCGCAAAATTGATGTTACCAGCAGATACTGTGGTTCTGTTACGGTTTGAGTGCTGAACACTTGACGGTCCCACGGTTGGCAAGTTGGAACTGTGAGATTCACTACGTGCACCACTGGTATTTTGTGGAAAAGCACATGTAAGATTCTGCAACAGTGTCTGCTGATACTCCTGCATGCGTGCATCCCTTTCTATGGCAGGAATAATTTCTGCAAATTTACTTTTGTACCGGGGATCTAACAGTGTGGCAACCCAGTAGTCAGGATTATTTCTAATTCTCACAATTCGAGGGTCATGTTGCAGGTAGTGCAGCAAGAAGGCACTCATGTGTGTTGCGCATCCAGGAGCACCAAGTCCCTGTTGTGTTGGTGGCGAGGTAACAATCATGCTTCCTTCCTCTGTCCTCTCCCCCCAACCTCGCACAACAGAAATGTGATCAAGGTCTCCCTCATCTGATGAGTCTTCCATCAGTTCGTCCTCCACTTCTTCCTGGGCTCCTGCACCTTCCTCACTAGTTTGGCTGCTACCATGTGCCCTGGTAAAACCATCTCCCCCACCCTCACATGCCTGCCGCCTTGGTGCTGCCGACCGTCTGGACCTTGCAGATGTTAGCCCTTCCGCATACAACTCCTCCTCCTCTACTTCCTCCACCTCCTCTTGTGCCACCACCTGACTCTGAATTCTGTTTAACATGTGCTCCATGTAAATCACCGGAATAGTCATGCTGATAATGGCATCGTCAGCACTAAACATCTTCGTCGCCATTTCAAAACTGTGCAGAAGGGTGCATAGGTCCCTGATCTGAGACCACTCCTCCAGCGTGATTTGCCTCACCTCTGAATCTCGTTGGCCCAGGCTATACGTCAGAACGTATTGCACCAGGGCTTGTCGGTGCTGCCACAGTCGCTGCAACATGTGCAGAGTAGTGTTGAGCCACCCCCGTAGTGTTCGGGTTTGGTTCGGTTCGTCGAACACCGGGATGTTCGAGGAACTGTTCGTCGAACTGTTCGTCGAACACCTTAGAACACCGTCGAACACCGTTAAAACCAATGGCAGGCAAACAAAAACACATAGAAACACATAGAAAACACCTTCAAAGGTGTCCAAAAGCTGACAAACTGCTCAGAAGACGCTTTCTTTAAAAAAGCCGGCCGGCAATTCAGCAGCGGCATACACCGGTACCCGACAATTTAGACAAGAAGGAATAGAGCCTCACACATAGATTAGATAGATAGAAACATGTCAGTCACATATATATGAAGTACAGTGACAGTGTTGCTTACTGTACTTGTCATTTAGTGTAAAGGATTTATTAAAAAATATAATAGTGTTTTCATGCACTGTCTCTTTAAAAAAGCCGGCCGGCAATTCAGCATCTGTACCCGACAATTTATAACAGACAGAATAGATCTTCACACATAGATTAGATAGATAGAAACATGTCAGTCACATATATATGAAGTACAGTGACAGTGTTGCTTACTGTACTTGTCATTTAGTGTAAAGGATTTATTAAAAAAAATAATAGTGTTTTCATGCACCGTCTCTTTAAAAAAGCCGGCCGGCAATTCAGCATCTGTACCCGACAATTTATAACAGACAGAATAGAGCTTCACACATAGATTAGATAGATAGAACCATGTCAGTCACATATATATGAAGTACAGTGATAGTGTTGGTTACTGTACTTGTCATTTAGTATTAAAATAAAGGATTTATTATTAAAAAAAAATGGCGTGGGGTTCCCCTTAATTTTAGTCTCTAGCGGAGGTTAAGCAGACAGCTGGGGCAGATGTTTGAAGCCTGGGAAGGGGGTAATACCCACGGAGCTTCCCAGGCTACTAATATGAGCCCCCAGCTGAATACATAGCCTTTACTAGCTATTAAAATGGGGGACCACCCCAAAAAATGACGTGGGGTCCCCCCTAATTTAATAGCTAGCAAAGGCTAGGCAGACAGCTGGGGGCTGATATTAATAGACCAGGAAGGGAGCCATGAATATTGGCCCCCTCCCAGGCTAGAAACACCAGCCGTCAGCCGCCCCAGAAATGGCGCATTCATAGGATGCGCCAATTCTGGCACTTAGCCTCGCTCTTCCATGCTGCCCTGTAGCGGTGGCAGGGGGTAATAGGGCTGGGGTTGATGTCAGCTTATAATGCCAGCTGACATCAAGCCCAGGTTAGTAATGGAGAGGCGTCTATAAGACACCCCCATTACTAACCCCATAGTCAAAGTTAAAAGAAAACACAAACACCCAGAATAAAGTCCTTTAATTGAAATAAAGACACAATCCTTTATTGTTCTAAATTAAACCATACTTACCATCACGCCCATTCCAGCTGAAGCCAACGATCTCCTGTAATAAAAGAAAAATAATAAAGCAACATCATCCTTACCTTTCCATGGTTCCCACGACAGCTTCAGCTCTGCTACATCGAGATGACAGGCTGGACCTCAGCAGAACGCTGCCATCCAGCCTGTCATCCCGCAGACACTGAGAAGCGCAGGCATGCTTGCGCTCTGCAGTGTCTGGCTGTGACGGCATAAAGATGAGACGAGTTCATGTCCAATGAACTCGGCGCACCTCATGCACGTCACTGACAGCGTGGGAAAATTCTCACGCTGAAGCGCTGAGTGCAGGAGAATTCTCCCACGCTGTCAGTGACGTGCATAAGGTGAGCTCATGTCCAATGAACTCAGCTCACCTCCTGCACGTCACTGAAAGCGTGGGAGAATTCTCCTGCACTCAGCGCTTCAGCGTGAGAATTCTCCCACGCTGAAGCGCTGAGTGCAGGAGAATTTTCCCATGCTGTCAGTGACGTGCATAAGGTGAGCTCATGTCCAATGAACTCAGCTCACCTCCTGCACGTCACTGACAGCGTGGGAGAATTCTCCTGCACTCAGCGCTTCAGTGGGAGAATTCTCACGCTGAAGCGCTGAGTGCAGGAGAATTTTCCCATGCTGTCAGTGACGTGCATAAGGTGAGCTCATGTCCAATGAACTCAGCTCACCTCCTGCACGTCACTGACAGCGTGGGAGAATTCTCCTGCACTCAGCGCTTCAGTGGGAGAATTCTCACGCTGAAGCGCTGAGTGCAGGAGAATTTTCCCACGCTGTCAGTGACGTGCATGAGGTGAGCCGAGTTCATTGGACATTAACTCGGCTCATCTGGATGCCCTCACAGAGAGACACTGTGGAGCGCAAGCAAGCCTGCGCTTCTCAGTGTCTGCGGGATGACAGGCTGGATGGCAGCGTTCTGCTGCGGTCCAGCCTGTCATCTCGATGTAGCAGAGCTGAAGCTGTCATGGGAACCATGGAAAGGTAAGGATGATGTTGCTTTATTATTTTTCTTTTATTTCAGGAGATCGTTGGCTTCAGCTGGAATGGGCGTGTCGGTAAGTATGGTTTAATTTAGAACAATAAAGAATTGTGTGTTTATTTCAATTAAAGGACTTTTTTCTGGGTGTTGTGTTATTTTTAAATACTTTACTAGAAATTCATGGTGGTCATGTCTAATATTGGCGTGACCCCATGACTTTTGGGCTTAGGGCCAGCTGATAATGCCAAGCTGGCCCTAACCCCTTTATTACCCAGTGAGCCACCGCATCAGGGCCCTGGATGAGTTGGGTACAGCGCCAGAAGATGGCGCTTCTATGAGCGCGCCATTTTCCGGTGTGGCTGCGGACTGCAATTTGCAGCGGGGGTGGCCCAGAAAGCTTGGGCCTCCCTGCGCTGCAGATTCCAGCCCCCAGCTGCCTAGTTGTACCTGGCTGGACACAAAAACAGGGCGAAGCCCCACGTCAATTTTCTTTAAATTATTTCATGAAATAATTAAGAAAAAAAGGGCTTCCCTATATGGTTGTGTCCGGCCAGGTACAAATAGGCAGCTGGTGGTTGGGGGCGGCCCGTTCCTGCCTGCTGCACCTGACTGGACACAAATATAGTGCGAAGCCCCACGTCAATTTTTTTTTAATTATTTCATGAATTTCCTGAAATAATTTAAAAAAATTGAAGTGGGGCTTCGCACTACATTTGTGTCCAGCCAGGTACAGCAGGCAGGAATGGGCTGCCCCCAACCACCAGCTGCCTATTTGTACCTGGCCGGACACAACAATATATTGAAGGCCTTTTTTTCTTAATTATTTCATGAATTTCATGAAATAATTAAAAAAAAAATACGTGGGGCTTCGCCCTATTTTTGTGTCCAGCCAGGTACAACTAGGCAGCTGGGGGCTGGAATCTGCAGCGCAGGGAGGCCCAAGCTTTCTGGGCCCCCCCCGCTGCAAATTGCAGTCTGCAGCCACCCCGGAAAATGGCGCGTTCATAGAAGCGCCATCTTCTGGCGCTGTACCCAACTCATCCAGGGCCCTGGTGCGGTGGCTCACTGGGTAATAAAGGGGTTAGGGCCAGCTTGGTATTATCAGCTGGCCCCAAGCCCAAAATTCATGGGGTCACGCCAGTATTAGACATGACCGCCATGAATTTCTAGTAAAGTATTTAAAAAAAACACAACACCCAGAATAAAGTCCTTTAATTGAAATAAAGACACAATCCTTTATTGTTCTAAATTAAACCATACTTACCATCACGCCCATTCCAGCTGAAGCCAACGATCTCCTGTAATAAAAATAAAATAATAAAGCAACCTCATCCTTACCTTTCCATGGCTCCCACGACAGCTTCAGCTCTGCTACATCGAGATGACAGGCTGGACCGCAGCAGAACGCCGCCATCCAGCCTGTCATCCCGCAGACACTGAGAAGAGCAGGCATGCTTGCGCTCCTCAGTGTCTCACTGTGACGGCATTCAGATGAGCCGAGGTCATGTCCAATGAACTCAGCTCACCTCATGCACGTCACTGACAGCGTGGGAAAATTCTCACGCTGAAGTGCTGAGTGCAGGAGAATTCTCCCACGCTGTCAGTGACGTGCATGAGGTGAGCTCATGTCCAATGAACTCAGCTCACCTCATGCACCTCACTGACAGCGTGGGAAAATTCTCCTGCACTCAGCGCTTCAGCGTGAGAATTCTCCCACGCTGTCAGTGACGTGCATGAGGTGAGCCGAGTTCATTGGACATGACCTCGGCTCATCTTTATGCCGTCACAGAGAGACAATGTGGAGCGCAAGCAAGCCTGCTCTTCTCAGTGTCTGCGGGATGACAGGCTGGATGGCAGCGTTCTGCTGCGGTCCAGCCTGTCATCTCGATGTAGCAGAGCTGAAGCTGTCGTGGGAACCATGGAAAGGTAAGGATGAGGTTGCTTTATTATTTTATTTTTATTACAGGAGATCGTTGGCTTCAGCTGGAATGGGCGTGATGGTAAGTATGGTTTAATTTAGAACAATAAAGGATTGTGTCTTTATTTCAATTAAAGGACTTTATTCTGGGTGTTTGTGTTTTCTTTTAACTTTGACTATGGGGTTAGTAATGGGGGTGTCTTATAGACGCCTCTCCATTACTAACCTGGGCTTGATGTCAGCTGGCATTATAAGCTGACATCAACCCCAGCCCTATTACCCCCTGCCACCGCACCAGGGCAGCGTGGAAGAGCGAGGCTAAGTGCCAGAATTGGCGCATCCTATGAATGCGCCATTTCTGGGGCGGCTGACGGCTGGTGTTTCTAGCCTGGGAGGGGGCCAATATTCATGGCTCCCTTCCTGGGCTATTAATATCAGCCCCCAGCTGTCTGCCTAGCCTTTGCTAGCTATTAAATTAGGGGGGACCCCACGTCATTTTTTTTGGGGGGTCCCCCATTTTAATAGCTAGTAAAGGCTAGGTATTCAGCTGGGGGCTGATATTAGTAGCCTGGGAAGCTCCGTGGGTATTACCCCCTTCCCAGGCTTCAAACATCTGCCCCAGCTGTCTGCTTAACCTCCGCTAGAGCCTAAAATTAAGGGGAACCCCACGCCAATTTTTTTAATAATAAATCCTTTATTTTAATACTAAATGACAAGTACAGTAACCAACACTATCACTGTACTTCATATATATGTGACTGACATGTTTCTATCTATCTAATCTATGTGTGAAGCTCTATTCTGTCTGTTATAAATTGTCGGGTACAGATGCTGAATTGCCGGCCGGCTTTCTTAAAGAGACGGTGCATGAAAACACTATTACTTTTTTTAATAAATCCTTTACACTAAATGACAAGTACAGTAAGCAACACTGTCACTGTACTTCATATATATGTGACTGACATGTTTCTATCTATCTAATCTATGTGTGATTCTCTATTCCTTCTATTCTAAATTGTCGGGTACCGCTGCTGAATTGCCGGCCGGCTTTTTTAAAGAGACGGTGCATGAAAACACTATTATTTTTTTTGATAAATCCTTTACGCTAAATGACAAGTACAGTAAGTAGCACTTTCACTGTACTTCGTATATATGTGGCTGACATGTTTATATCTATCTAATCTATGTGTGAAGCTCTATTCTTTCGGTTCTAAATTGACGGGTACCGGTGTATGCCGCTGCTGAATTGCCGGCTTTTCATGTTTCACTGTGAGCACTGTTCCCATCGATTTGGGCAATCACTGTAATGCCACAACCACCATGGCTGTGGCATTACAGTGAGTGGCAGACAATCCCTGCATGATTGGTGCTCTAAATAGCACCAGACATGCAGGACACGCTTTTGGTGCACGAACAGTTATCGAACATAACCTCGAACAGCCGAATTTTTTGCAAATCGTTCAGGTTCGTCGAACAACTCGAACACCGTCCAAAACAGCTCGAATTTGAGATTGGCGAACAGTTCTAGTCGAACACCGCTCATCTCTAGTGCAGAGTTGAATTCCACCGGGTAGGCACATCGCATTTTAGCCGGTGAAGTGGCAGGCCCAGCGACTTCTGTAGAGATGTAAGTCGCTGAGCTGCGGGATGCGAACGGCGGAAGTGAGCACACAGCGACCGTGCCCTCTGCAGAAGGCCATCTAGTCTGGGATAGTGGGCTAAAAATTGCTGGACAACCAGGTTCAACACGTGAGCTATACAAGGCACGTGTGTGACATTGCCCCGGCGAAGGGCCGCACCCAGGTTTGCAGCATTGTCGCACACGGCCTTCCCTGGTTTCAGGTCCAGTGGAGACAACCATTCATGAAATTGGTTCTCCAGAGCTGACCACAACTCCTCAGCTGTGTGACTCACATTTCCCAGACATTTCAATGTAAAAACCGCCTGATGACGTTGAGCCCTACTGCCAGCATAGTAAGGAGGTGTGCAGGATCCCTTCTGCGCAGTTAGAAAGCTTGTGGCATGACCAGACAGGCTTTGGGTGCAGGTGGAAGACCGAGAGGAGGTTGAGGAGGCAGAAGCAGTGGAGGAACTTTGACATAAAGAGGATTGACGCACAACTCGTGGGGACGGCAAGACTTAGACAGCAGCCCCTTGTCCTGCTGTCACCATAGTTACCCAGTGCCCAGTCAGCGACATGTAACGCCCCTGTCCATGCCGACTCGTCCAAGTGTCTGTGGTGAAATGCACCCTGTCACACACAGAGTTTCTCAAAGAAGCGGTGATGTTGTGTGCGACATGCTGGTGGAGCGCAGGCACACCTTTCTTTGAGAAGTAGTGCCGACTGGGCATCTGGTACTGGGGCACTGCGACGGACATAAGGTCTCGAAAATCCTCTGTGTCCACCAGGCGGAAAGGCAGCATTTCTGTAGCCAAGAGCTTGCAGATGGTGAAATTCAACCTCTTAGCTTTCTCATGGCTAGGAGGAAATGGTCTTTTACTTGTCCACATCTGAGGGACCGAAGGCTGGCTATTGTGCTTAGACGGGGTTGATAAGGGTGTCCCCGGCAAACTGCCGGTCTGTGAGGAAGATGCAGGTGGACATGTTAGGTTGCCTTGATCCAAAGGTGGTGCTATCGATGTCGGACAGCGCTCAACACCAGCTGGTGTTACCACCTCCAAAGAAAATGATGACCTGCCAATCACGCTGGCTGTTGCGGGTAAAGAGGTGGCAGGTCTGCGCCCGAAAACAGGTGTGACTGCTGTCCCCCCAGTCACAGAGGATGAAGAGGCCGCGGATGCACAAGCTATGGCAGACGGTGATTGGCCCGGCCGGCTAGGCCGCATTGTAGCACACTGAGCTTCCCACTGCAACTTATGCTTCATGTCCATGTGCCGGTTCATGCATGAAGTACTCAAACTATGTATTTTTTGGCCTCTACTTAGCTTTTGCTGACAAATGTTACAGATAACACGAGTTGGGTCATCTTTATCGATCTGAAAAAATGCCCAGGCTATGCAAGGCTTAGCACCCATGCGACCTGAAGAGCCACCACGACTTGTGGTGAGAGGCAGAGTTGTGTTTGAGGATGCAGTTGTTGACGTGCTTCCAGTACTACGTCTCTGTCCAGGAAGGCGCAACCTGACCTCGTCGTCACTAGCATCTTCCTCCACCTCCTCTGCTGACCTCATCTCTTGGCTGACTGTGGGTTGACAGTAAGTGGGATCTCCGACCTCATCATCATCACCCTGTGCGTTATCACACCCGTCGTCCTCAGAGCCAACCTGTTCCTGCCCTGACAAAAAACTAAAGTTGTCGCTCCAATCAGGTATTTGAGTCTTATCATCGTCTTCCTCATTGTCTCCACCAACAGGAGTTACAGTTTGGGAATGAGGGTCTACATTATGATCAGAACCTTCTGCGTCTGGTCCTGGATCCGACTCATAAAGATTCTGGGCATCAGTGCAGATCATTTCCTCGTCTGGATTCACAGAAGCGCTGGAGTCGACCTCTGATTCCCAGGCTATAGTATGAGTAAACAGCTCTGCAGACTCAACCATCTGTTCTACCTCATACTCAGACGGGCAGCTGGAGATTTGGGAGCTGTGAGGAAGCAAGTGCGATTTGGGTGACACCTTTGAGGACTGGAGTATTTGTGATGTTGAAGTTGATGTGGAGGAGAGCCCACTTAAAGGAGCACTTGATATCCGTTGAAGCACCTGCTGTTTTTGTGCCTCATCTGGAATTTGTAGCGATTGGCGTGGCCGTAAGAAAGGGATCTTATCACATTGTCCGCTAAAAGAAGTAGACATTTTAGTTTGGCTGGAAGATGGTCTTTCTTCTGCAGATGTTACTGTTGCTTTAACACCTACCCCACGGACACAACCTTTTTTCCCCTTCCCAACACGCCTATTCCCCTTTCCACCAGCAGCAGGCCTTTTTCCACTCATTTTGGTGGTTAACTAATTCACAACTCTGGAGTTGTTTGCACAAAAAAACAATGGATGGTGACCGAGCAGAGCTGAGTGGCCAAACTGTGGTATTAGGCCAAAACTATTGGCTGGGTTAGATGCAGAAAAAAATTATTTTGAATTTGCAACCTGATGGAGGTCAGTATAGATGGACTAATACAAATAGTCCCACACACAGCTAGAAGCCCAAATATTTTTTCAGAGGTACTGTAGATGCAGATAAAAATTAGTTTTAATTTGCAACCTGATGGAGGTCAGTATAGATGGACTAATAGAGAAAGTCCGACACACTACTAGAAGGCCAAATATTTTTTCAGAGGTAGATGCAGAAAAAAATATATTCAGTTTGCAACCTGATGGAGGTCAGTATAGATGGACTAATACAAATAGTCCCACACACAGCTAGAAGCCCAAATATTTTTTCAGAGGTACTGTAGATGCAGATAAAAATTATTTTTTAATTTGCAACCTGATGGAGGTCAGTATAGATGGACTAATAGACCAAGTCCCACACACTGCTAGAAGCCCAAATATTTTTTCAGAGCTAGATGCAGAAAAAAATTATTTTTAATTTGCAACCTGATGGAGGTCAGTATAGATGGACTAATAGACCAAGTCCCACACACCGCTAGAAGCCCAACTATTTTTTCAGAGCTAGATGCAGAAAAAAATTATATTCAATTTGCAACCTGCTGGAGGTCAGTATAGAAGGACTAATAGAACAAGTCCCACACACTGCTAGAAGCCCAAATATTTTTTCAGAGCTAGATGCAGAAAAAAATTATTTTTAATTTGCAACCTGATGGAGGTCAGTATAGATGGACTAATAGACCAAGTCCCACACACTGCTAGAAGCCCAAATATTTTTTCAGAGCTAGATGCAGAAAAAAATTATTTTTAATTTGCAACCTGATGGAGGTCAGTATAGATGGACTAATAGACCAAGTCCCACACACTGCTAGAAGCCCAAATATTTTTTCAGAGCTAGATGCAGAAAAAAATTATTTTTAATTTGCAACCTGATGGAGGTCAGTATAGATGGACTAATAGACCAAGTCCCACACACTGCTAGAAGCCCAAATATTTTTTCAGAGCTAGATGCAGAAAAAAATTATTTTTAATTTGCAACCTCATGGAGGTCAGTATAGATGGACGAATAGACCAAGTCCCACACACCGCTAGAAGCCCAACTATTTTTTCAGAGCTAGATGCAGAAAAAAATTATATTCAATTTGCAACCTGCTGGAGGTCAGTATAGAAGGACTAATAGAACAAGTCCCACACACTGCTAGAAGCCCAAATATTTTTTCAGAGCTAAATGAAGAAAAAAATTATTTTTAATTTGCAACCTGATGGAGGTCAGTATAGATGGACTAATAGACCAAGTCCCACACACTGCTAGAAGCCCAAATATTTTTTCAGAGCTAGATGGAGAAAAAAATTCTTTTTAATTTGCAACCTGATGGAGGTCAGTATAGATGGACTAATAGACCAAGTTCCACACACTGCTAGAAGCCCAAATATTTTTTCAGAGCTAGATGCAGAAAAAAATTATTTTTAATTTGCAACCTGATGGAGGTCAGTATAGATGGACTAATAGACCAAGTCCCACACACTGCTAGAAGCCCAAATATTTTTTCAGAGCTAGATGCAGAAAAAAATTATTTTTAATTTTCAACCTGATGGAGGTCAGTATAGATGGACTAATAGACCAAGTCCCACACACCGCTAGAAGCCCAACTATTTTTTCAGAGCTAGATGCAGAAAAAAATTATATTCAATTTGCAACCTGCTGGAGGTCAGTATAGAAGGACTAATAGAACAAGTCCCACACACTGCTAGAAGCCCAAATATTTTTTCAGAGCTAAATGAAGAAAAAAATTATTTTTAATTTGCAACCTGATGGAGGTCAGTATAGATGGACTAATAGACCAAGTCCCACATACCGCTAGAAGCCCAAATATTTTTCAGAGCTAGATGCAGAAAAAAATTATTTTTAATTTGCAACCTGATGGAGGTCAGTATAGATGGACTAATAGACCAAGTCCCACACACTGCTAGAAGCCCAAATATTTTTTCAGAGCTAGATGCAGAAAAAAATTATTTTTAATTTGCAACCTGATGGAGGTCAGTATAGATGGACTAATAGACCAAGTCCCACACACCGCTAGAAGCCCAAATATTTTTTCAGAGCTAGATGCAGAAAAAAATTATTTTTAATTTGCAACCTGATGGAGGTCAGTATAGATGGACTAATAGACCAAGTCCCACACACTGCTAGAAGCCCAAATATTTTTTCAGAGCTAGATGCAGAAAACAATTATATTCAGTTTGCAACCTAATGGAGGTCAGTATAGATGGACTAATAGAATGATGCTATGCCCAAAAGATTTTACTTCACTAGGTGCAGTAAAAAAATTGGTATTCTATACACAGGTGTTATATCTTGCAACACAGATAGGCTACTCCACTGACTAACACACTCTGCAATAGGCCAAAAAGGATTAGCTTTGCTAGATTCAGCCAAATGCTGTGAAAAAAACTTGCACAGCACTGGCACAGACCTGCCTGGCAAAAACTGATAGGAACTCATGTAACCTAGTCCTGAAAAGGACTCCAATTACAATTAGTCTTTACTCCCACAACCTATCTATTTAAGAGCACAGACCTCCCTGATAAAAGTCGTAGGAAACGCTGTAACCTAGTCCTTAAAAGGACTGCAATCACAACTATTCCCTACTCCCAAGCTATCTGTAGATTTGTGCGAAAATTGGCTTGAAATTAACAAGGTATAGCGCACACAGCAACAGCGGTGCCGTCTAACACGCAGCTGCAGCAGTGAGAAAATGGTGGCGACGGGGAAAATGGCTTGGTCTTATAGGGCAAGGACATGTGACATACACTGCCAATGACACATGCCCTTGCTTGTGTGAAAAAAAGCACTTCGCTCCGTGTGTGCGCTGCTGATAGGCTGACAGATTGCACCTCCCCACTGCAAATGCGGGAAAGAGAAAAAAAAATGGAGATCTTCATTGTTCCTGCAGAGATCCATCCCCTGCCCCACCCCCCACCCCGCTGTACACTCAAACTGCGTATTAACATTAATTTTCATCATTACTGAGAAAAAATCCAGTTATGATTTTGGTGCACGAACAGTTATCGAACATAACCTCGAACAGCCGAATTTTTCTCAAATTGTTCGTGTTCGCCGAACGGCTCGAACACCGCCCAAAACAGCTCGAATTTGAGATTGGCGAACAGTTCGAGTAGAACAACGCTCATCTCTAGTGACTACCTACCTGTCCAGAGACTCTTGCCCGCTCACCTGGGAGCGTCCACCTGCTACCCGCCTGCTAGCTTATCTGGAGGCTTAGCCGTCACTTGCCGTGACCACCCGCCTGTCAAGAGACTGTCCCCGTCACTTGCCGTGACCTCCTGCCTTTCTACCCAGAGACTGTCCCCGTCACTTGCCGTGACCTCCTGCCCTTCTTCCCAGAGACTGTCCCCGTCACTTGCCGTGACTACCAGCCCACCTACCCTGGGAGCCACCCGCTTCCTTACAAGGACTGCCCCTTAGTATCGTTGCTCAGAGGTTCCACCTCCCAGACCCGTTACAATTGCAGGTTTTTTTTACGGTACAAAATTCCAAAAATAGGATAATACAGAAATTTGACCCGTGGAACTGAAAAACCACAGTTATAGTTATGTGGCTTACACCAGACTCTTTTAAACAGATATATTGGTGTCTGACCAGTCAGGGAGACACTACTACGTTTTTTTTTTTATGGCAAAAATTGCCAAAAATAGTATCATACAGAGATTTGACCATAGGAACTGCAAAACCACAGTTATATTTTTGTGGCCTTCACCAGACTCTTTTAAACAGATATGATGGTGTCTGACCAGTCAGGGAGACACTATTACAGTTTTTTTTATGGCAAAAAATGCCAAAAACAGGATAACACAGAGATTTGACCCGTGGAACTGCAAAACCACATTTATAGTTATGTGGTGTACACCAGACTCTTTTAAACAGATATATTGGTGTCTAACCAGTCAGGGAGACACTATTACAGGATTTTTTTTATGGCAAAAAATGACAAAAAAAGGATAATAAAGAGATTTGACCAGTGGAACTGCAAAACCACAGTTATATTCTTCTGGACTACACCAGACTCATTTAAACAGATATATTGGTATCTAACCAGTCAGGAAGACACTATAACATTTTTTTTTACGGCAAAAAATGCCTGACAGGATAATACAGAGATTTGACCCGTGGAACTGCAAACCCACAGTTATATTTTTCTGGCCTACACCAGACACTTTTAAACAAATTTACTGGTGTCTGACCAGTCAGGGAGACACTATTACAGTTTTTTAAGGCAAAAAATGCCAAAAACAGGATAATTCAGAGATGTGACCTCGGAACTGCAAAACCACAGTTATAGCTTTGTGGCGTACACCAGACTCTTTTAAACAGATATATTGGTGTCTGACCAGTCAGGAAGACACTATTTCATTTTTTTTTACGGAAAAAAACGCCAGACCAGATAAAACAGAGATTTGACCCGTGGAACTGCAAAATCACAGTTATATTTTTTTGGCCTACACCACATTCTTTTAAACAGATATATTGGTGTCTGACCAGTCAGTGAGACACTATTAGGTTATCTTTTTACTGGAAAAAATGCCAAAAACAGGATAATACAGGGATTTGACCCATGGAACTGCAAAACCAGTTATATTTTTCTGGCCTACACCAGACTCTTTTAAACAGATATATTGGTGTCTGACCAGTCAGGGAGACACTATTACGTTTATTTTTCACGACAAAAAATGCCAAAAACAGGATAATATAGAGATTTGACCCCTTGAACTGCAAAACCACAGTTATATTTTTCTGGTCTACACTAGATTCTTTTAAACAGATATATTGGTATCTGACCTGTCAGGGAGACACTATTACAGCTTTTTTTTTTACGGTAAAAAATGCTAAAAACAGGATAATACAGAGATTTGACCCATGGAAGTGCAAAACCACAGTTATATTTTTCTGGCCTACAACAGACTCTTTTAAACAGATATATTGGTGTCTGACCAGTCAGGGAGACACTATTACTGTTTTTTTTTTACGGCAAAAAATGCCAAAAAAGGGATAATACAGAAATTTGACCCTTGGAACTGAAAAACCACAGTTATAGTTATGTGGCGTACACCAGACTCTTTTAAACAGATATGTTGGTGTCTGACCAGTCAGGGAGATAGTATTACGGTTTTTTTTTTACGGTAAAAAATGCGAAAAATAGGATAATACAGAGATTTGACGGGTGGAACTGCAAAACCAGAGTTATATTTTTCTGGCCTACACCAGAATCTTTTAAACAGATATATTGGTGTCTGACCAGTCAGGGAGACACTATTTCAGTTTTTTAAGTCAAAAAATGCCAAAAAACAGGATAATACAGAGATTTTACCCATGGAACTGCAAAACCACAGTTACATTTTCCTGACCTACACCAGACTCTTTTAAACAGATATATTGGTGTCTGACCAGTCAGGGAGACACTATTACTGTGTTCTTGTTATGGCAAAAAATTCCAAAAAAAGGATAATACAAAGATTTGACCCGTGGAACTGCAAAACCACAGTTTTATTTTTCTGGCCTACACCAGACTCTTTTAAACAGATATATTGGTGTCTGACCAGTCAGGGAGACACTATTAGGTTATTTTTTTTATTGCAAAAAATGCCAAATACAGGATAATACAGAGATTTGACCAGGAGAACTGCAAAACCACAGTTATATTTTTCTGGCCTACACCAGAATATTTTAAACAGATATATTGGTGTCTGACCAGTCAGGGAGTCACTATTACAGCTTTTTTTTAAATGGCAAAAAATGCCAAAAAAAGGATAATACAGAGATTTGACCCGTGGAACTGCAATACCACAATTATAGTTATGTGGCATACACCAGACTCTTTTAAACAGATATATTGGTGTCTGACCAGTCAGGGAGACAATATTACAGGATTTTTTTGGGCAAAAAAAGCCAAAATCAGGATAATACAGAGATTTGTCCCGTGGAACTGCAAAATCACAGTTATATTTTTCTGGCCTACACCAGAATCTTTTAAACAGATATATTGGTGTCTGACCAGTCAGGGAGACACTATTACAGTATTTTTTTATGGCAAAAAATGCCAAAAACAGGATAATACAGAGATTTTACGTGTGGTGCTGCAAAACCACCGCTATATTGATCTGTCCTACACCAGACTCTTTTAAACAGATATATTGGTGTCTGACAAGTAAGGGAGACACTATTACAGTTTTTTTATGGCAAAAAATGCCAAAAACTGGATAATACAGAGATTTTACGTGTGGTGCTGCAAAATCACAGTTATATTTTTCTGGCCTACACCAGATTCTTTTCAACAGATATATTGGTGTCTGACCAGTCAGGGAGACACTATTACAGCTTTTTTTTTTTTACGGCAAAAAATGCCAAAAAAAGGAAAATACAGAGATTTGACCTGTGGAACTGAAAAAAACACAGTTATAGTTATGTGGCCAACACCCGACTCTTTTAAACAGATATATTGGTGTCTGACCAGTCAGGGAGACACTATTACTGTTTTTTTAAGGCAAAAATACCAAAAATAGGATAGTACAGAGATTTGACCCGTGGAACTGAAAAAACACAGCTATAGTTATGTGGCCTACACCAGACTTTTTTAAACAAATATATTGGTGTCTGACCAGTCAGGGTGACACAATTACAGCTTTTTTTTTTACGGTAAAAAATGCCAAATTCAGGATAATACAGAGATTTGTCCTGTGGAACTGCAAAACCACAGTTATATTTTTCTGGCCTACACCAGACTCTTTTAAACAGATATATTGGTGTCTGACCAGTCAGAGAGACACTATTACGGGTTTTTTTATGGCAAAAAATGCCAAAAACAGGATAATACAGAGATTTGACCCATGGAACTGCAAAACCACAGTTATATTTTTCTGGCCTACACCAGACTCTTTTAAACAGATATATTGGTGTCTGACCAGTCAGGGAGACACTATTACTGTTTTTTTCTGACGGCAAAAAATGCCAAAAACAGGATAATACAGAGATTTGACCCGTGGAACTGCAAAACCACAGTTATATTTTTCTGGCCCACCCCAGACTCTTTAAAACAGATATATTGGTGCCTGACCAGTCAGGGAGACACTATTACAGTTTTTTTTTACGGTTAAAATGCGAAAAATAGGATAATACTGAAATTTGACCCGTGAAACTGCAAAACCACAGTTATATTTTTCAGGCCTAGACCAGACTCTTTTAAACAGATATATTGGTGTCTGACCAGTCAGAGAGACACTATTATAGTTTTTTTTACGGCAAAAAATGCCAAAGACAGGATAATACAAATCTTTCACCCATGGAACTGCAAAACCAAAGTTATATATTTCTGGCCTACACGAGACTCTTTTAAACATTTATATTGGTGTCTGACCAGTCATAGAGACACTTTTACAGTATTTTTTACGGCAAAAAATGCCAAAAACTGGATAATCCAGAGATTTGACCCATGCAACTGCAAAACCACAGTTATAGCTATGTGGTGTACACCAGACTCTTTTCAACAGATATATTGGTGTCTGACCTGTCATGGAGACACTATTACAGTTTTTTTTTTACGACAAAAAATTCCAAAAACAGGATAATACAGAGATTTGACCCGTGGAACTTCAAAACCACAGTTATATTTTTCTGGCCTACACAAAACACTTTTCAACAGATATATTGGTGTCTGACCAGTCAGGGAGACATTATTACAGGTTTTTTTTACGTCAAAAAAATTCCAAAAACAGGATACTACAGAGATTTGACCCGTGCAACTGCAAAACCACAGTTATGGTTATGTGGTGTACACCAGACTCTTTTAAACAGATATATTGGTGTCTGACAAGTCAGGGAGGCACTATTACAGGTTTTTTTTTTACTGCAAAAAATGCCAAAAACAGGATAATACAGAGCTTTGACCCGTAGAACTGCAAAACCACAGTTATATTTTTCTGGCCTACACCAGACTATTTTAAACAGATATATTGGTGTCTGACCAGTCAGGGAGACAATATTACTGGCGCTTTTTTTACAACAAAAAATGCAAAAAAAAGGATAATACAAAGATTTGACCCGCGGAACTGCAAAACCACAGTTATAGTTATGTGGCCTACACCAGACTCTTTTAAACAGATATATTGGTGTCTGACCAGTCAGGGAGACACTATTATTGTTTTTTTTACTGCAAAAATTCCAAAAACAGTATAATACAGAGAATTAACCCATGGTACAGCAAAACCACAGTTATATTTTTCTGGAATACACCAGACTCTTTTAAACAGATATATTGGTGTCTGACCAGTCAGGGAGACACTATTACAGTTATTTTTTTACGGCAAAAAATGCCAAAAACAGGATAATACAGAGATTTGACCCGTGGAACTGCAAAACCACAGTTATAGTTATGTGGCGTACACCAGACTCTTTTAAGCAGATATATTGGTGTCTGACCAGTCAGGGAGACACTATTACAGTTTTTTTTATGGCAAAAATGCCAAAAAGGATAATACAGAGATTTGACCCATTGAACTGCAAAACCACAGTTATATTTTTCCGGCCTACACCAGACTCTTTTAAACAGATATATTGGTGTCTGACCAGTCAGGGAGACACTATTACAGGTTTTTTTTTACGGCAAAAAAATCCAAAAACAGGATAATACAGAGAATTGACCCGTGGAACAGCAAAACCACAGTTATTTTTTTCTGGAATACACCAGACCCTTTTAAACAGATATATTGGTGTCTGACCACTCAGGGAGACACTATTACGGGTTTTTTTTGCGGTAAAAATGCAAAAAAAAGGATAATACGAAGATTTGACCAGTGGAACTGCAAAACCACATTTATATTTTTCCGGCCTACACCAGACTCTTTTAAACAGATGTATTGGTGTCTGCCCAGTTAGGGAGACACTATTACAATTTTTTTTTATGGCAAAAACTTCCAAAAACAGGATAATAAGTAGGATTGACCCGTGGAACAGCAAAACCACAGATATATTATTCTGGGATACACCAGACACTTTTAAACAGATATATTGGTGTCTGGTCAGTCAGAGAGACACTATTACAGTTTTTTTTTAACGCCAAAAAATGGCAAAAACAGGATAATACAGAGATTTGATCAGTGGTACAGCAAAACCACAATTATATTTTTCTGGCCTACACCAGACACTTTTAAACAGATATATTGGTGTCTGACCAAACAAGGAGACACTATTACAGGATTTTTTTTACGGCAAAAAATTCCAAAAACAGGATAATACAGAGTTTTGACCCGTGGAACTGCAAAACCACAGTTATATTTTTCTAGCCTACACCAGACTCTTTTAAACAGATATATTGGTGTCTGTCCAGTCAGGGAGACACTATAACAATTTTTTTTTATGGCAAAAAATTCCAAAAACAGGATAATACAGAGATTTTACCCGTGCAACTGAAAAACCACAGTTATGGTTATGTGGCGTACACCAGACTGTTTTAAACAGATATATTGGTGTCTGATCAGTCAGGGAGACACTATTACAGGTTCTTTTTACGGCAAAAATTGCCAAAACAGAATAATACAGAGATTTGACCCATGGAACTGCAAAACCACAGTTATATTTTTATGGCCTACACCAGCCTCTTTTAATCAGATATTTTGGTGTCTGACAAGTCAGGGAGACACTATTACAGTTTTTTTATGGCAAGAAATGATAAAAACAGGATAAAACAGAGATTTGACCCGTGGAACTGCAAAACCACAGTTATATTTTTCTGTCCGACAACAGACTCTTTTACACAGATGTATTGGTGTCTGACCAGTCAGGGAGACACTATTAGGTTTTTTTTCACGGCAAAATATGCAAGACAGGATAATACAGAGATTAGACCCGTGTAACTGAAAAAACACAATTTTTTTTTTCTAGCCTACACCAGACTCTTTTAAACAGATATATTGGTGTCTGACCAGTCAGGGAGACACTATTAGGTTGTTTTTTTACTGCAAAAATGCCAAAAGCAGGATAATATAGAGATTTGACCCGTGGTACTGCAAAACTCCAGTTATATTTTTCTGGCCTACACCAGACTCTTTTAAACAGATATATTGGTGTCTGACCAGTCAGGGAGACACTATTTCAGTTTTCTTTTATGGAAAAAAATGCCAAAAAAAGGATAATGTAGAGATTTGACCCGTGGAAGTGAAAAACCACAGTTATATTTTTCTGGACTACACCAGACTCTTTTAACCAGATATATTGGTGTCTGCCCAGTCAGGGACACACTTATACGTTGTTTTTTATATGGCAAAAATTGCCAAAAACAGGATAATACAGAGATTTGACCCGTGGAACTACAAAACCGCAGTTATATTTTTCGGGCCTACACCAGACTCTTTTAAACAGTTATATTGGCGTCTAACCAGTCAGGGAGACAATATTTCAGATTTCTTTTATGGTAAAAAATGCCAAAAAAAGGATAATACAGAGATTTGACCCGTGGAACTGCAAAACCACAGTTATAATTTTCTAGCCTACACCAGATTCTTTTAAACAGATATATTGGTGTCTGACCAGTCAGGAAGACACGATTACAGTTTTTTTTTACGGCAAAAAATGCCAAAAAAGGATAATACAGAGTTTTGACCCATGGAACAGCAAAACCACATGTATATTTTTCTGGACTACACCAGACTCTTTTAAACAGATATATTGGTGTCTGACCAGTCAGGAAGACACTATTACAGTTTTTTTTAACGCCAAAAAGTACCAAAAAAAGGACAATACAGACATTTCACCCGTGGAATTGCAAAACCACAGTTATAGTTATGTGGCGTACACCAGACTCTTTTAAACAGATATATTGGTGTCTGACCATTCAGGAAGACACTATTACAGTTTTTTAAGGCAAAAAATGCAAAAAACATGATAATACAGAGATTTGACCCGTGGAACTGCAAAACCACAGTTATATTTTTCTGGCCTACACCAGACTCTTTTAAGCAGATATATTGGCATCTGACCAGTCAGGGAGATACTATTACAGTTTTTTTTTTTACGGAAAAAAGTCCAAAATATGGATAATACAGAGATTTGACCCCTGGAAGTGCAAAACCACAGATATTTTTTTCTGGCCTACACCAGACTCTTTTAAACAGACATATTGCTGTCTGACCAGTCAGGGACACACTATTACTGTTTTTTTTTAAATGGCAAAACATACCAAGAACAGGATAATACAGAGATTTGACCCGTGCAACTGCAAAACCACAGTTATAGTTATGTGGCGTACACCAGACTCTTTTAAACAGATATATTGGTGTCTGACCAGTCAGGGAGACACTGTTGCAGATTTATTTTATGGCAAAAAATGCCAAAAAAAGGATAATACAGAGATTTGACCCGTGGAAATGCAAAACCACAGTTATTTTTTCTGGCCTACACCAGACTCTTTTAAACAGATATATTGCTGTCTGACCAGTCAGGGACACACTATTACAGTTTTTTAAGGCAGAAAATGCCAAAAACAGGATAATACAGAGATTTGACCCGTGGAACTGCAAATCCACAGTTATACTTTTCTGGCCTACACCAGACTCTTTTAAACAGATATATTGGTGTCCGACCAGTCAGGGAGACACTATTAGGTTGTTTTTTTACTGCAAAAAATGCCAAAAACAGGATAATGCAGAGAATTGACCCCTGGCAGCGGAAAAACCACAGTTATAGTTATGTGGCCTACACCAGACTCTTTTAAACAGATATATTGCTGTCTGACCAGTCAGGGACACACTATTACAGATTTAAATACGGCAAAATATGCCAAAAAGAGGATAATACAGAGATTTGACCCGTGCAACTGCAAAACCACAGTTATAGTTTTGTGGCGTACACCAGACTCTTTTAAACAGATATATTGGTGTCTGACCAGTCAGGGAGACACTGTTGCAGTTTTTTTTATGGCAAAAAATGCCAAAAACAGGATAATACAGAGATTTGACCCGTGGTACTGCAAAACAACAGTTATATTTTTCTGGCCTACACCAGACTCTTTTAAACAGATATATTGGTGTCTGACCAGTCAGGGAGACACTATTGCAGATTTTTTTAAATGGCAAAACATGCCAAAAACAGGATAATACAGAGATTTGACCCGTGGTACTGCAAAACAACAGTTATATTTTTCTGGCCTACACCAGACACTATTAAACAGATATATTGGCGTCTGACCAGTTAGGGAGACACTATTATAGTTTTCTTTTACGGCAAAAATGCCAAATAAAGGATAATACAGAGATTTGACCCGTGGAAGTGCAAAACCAGAGTTATATTTTTCTGGACTACACCAGACTCTTTTCAACAGATATATTGGTGTCTGACCAGTCAGGGAGACACTGTTGCAGTTTTTTTTATGGCAAAAAATGCCAAAAAAAGGATAATACAGAGATTTGACCCATGGAACTGCAAAACCACCGTTATATTTTTCTGGCCTACACCAGACTCTTTTAAACAGATATATTGGTGTCTGACCAGTCAGGGAGACACTATTACTATTTTTTTTTAAATGGCAAAACATACCAAGAACAGGATAATACAGAGATTTGACCCGTGCAACTGCAAAACCACAGTTATAATTATGTGGCGTACAACAGACTCTTTTCAACAGATATATTGGTGTCTGACCAGTCAGGGAGACACTGTTGCAGTTTTTTTTATGGCAAAAATTGCCAAAAAAAGTATAATACAGAGATTTGACCCAAGGAACTGCAAATGCACAGTTATATTTTTCTGGCCAACACCAGACTCTATTAAACAGATATATTGGCGTCTGACAAGTCAGGGAGACACTATTACGTTTTTTTATGGCAAAAAATGCCAAAAAAGGATAATACAGAGATTTGACCCGCGGTACTGCAAAACCACAGTTATATTTTTATGGCCTACACCAGACTCTTTTAAATAGATATATTGCTGTCTGACCAGTCATGGACACACTATTACAGTTTTTTAAGGCAGAAAATGCCAAAAACAGGATAATACAGAGATTTGACCCGTGGAACTGCAAAACCACAGTTATATTTTTCTGGCCTACACCAGACTCTTTTAAACAGATATATTGGTATCTGACCAGTCAGGGAGACATTATTAGGTTGTTTTTTTACTGCAAAAAATGCCAAAGACAGGATAATGCAGAGAATTGACCCCTGGCAGCGCAAAACCACAGTTATAGTTATGTGGCGTACACCAGACTCTTTTAAACAGATATATTGCTGTCTGACCAGTCAGGGACACACTGTTGCAGTTTTTTTTTAAGGCAAAAAATGCCAAAAAAAGGATAATACAGAGATTTGACCCAAGGAACTACAAATGCACAGTTATATTTTTCTGGCCAACACCAGACTCTTTTAAACAGATATATTGGTGTCTGACCAGTCAGGAAGACACTATTACAGGATTTTTTTACAGCAAAAAATGCCAAAACAAGGTAATACAGAGATTTGACAGGTGGAACTGCAAAACAACAGTTATATTTTTCTGGCCTACACCAGACTCTTTTAAACAGATATATTGGTGTCTGACCACTCAGGGAGACACTATTATGGGTTTTTTTTGCGGTAAAAATGCAAAAAAAAGGATAATACAAAGATTTGACCAGTGGAACTGCAAAACCACAGTTATATTTTTCCGGCCTACGCCAGACTTTTTAAACAGATATATTGGTGTCTGAACAGTCAGGGAGAAACTATTACAGGTTTTTTTTTTACGGCAAAAAATTCCAAAAACAGGATAATGCCGAGATTTGACCCATGGAACTGCAAAACCACAGTTATATTTTTCTGGCCTACACCAAACTCTTTTAAACAGATATATTGGTGTCTGCCCAGTCAGGGAGACACTATTACAATTTTTTTTTATGGCAAAAAATTCCAAAAACAGGATAATACGGAGAACTGACCCGTGGAAGAGCAAAACCACAGTTATATTTTTCTGGAATACACCAGACAAATTTAAACAGATATATTGGTGTCTGACCAGTCAGGGAGACACTATTACAGTTTTTTTTATGGAAAAAATGCCAAAAACAGGATAATACAGAGATTTGATCCGTGGTACAGCAAAACCACAATTATATTTTTCTGGCCTACACCAGACACTTTTAAACAGATATATTGATGTCTGGTCAGTCAGGGAGACACTATTACAGTTTTTTTTACTCAAAAAAATGCCAAAAACAGGATAATACAGAGATTTAACCCGTGGAACTGCAAAACCACAGTTATATTTTTCTGGCCTACACCAGACTCTTTTAAACAGATATATTGGTGTCTAACCAGTCAGGGAGACACTGCTACAGTTTTTTTTTTACGACAAAAAATGCCAAAAAAGGACAATACAGAGATTTGATCCGTGGAACTGCAAAACCACAGTTATATTTTTCTGGCCCACACCGGACTCCTTTAAACAGATATATTTTTGTCTGACCAGTCAGGGAGACACTCTTACTGTTTTTCTTTTACGGCAAAAAATAACAAAGACAGGATAATACAGAGATTTAACCCGTGGAACTGCAAAACCACAGGTATAGTTATGTGGCGTACACCAAACTCTTTTAAACAGATATATTGGTGTCTCACCAGTCAGGGAGACACTATTACAGTTTTTTTTTTACGTTAAAAATGCCAAAAACAGGATAATACAGAAATTTGACCCATGGAACTGCAAAACCACAGTTATATTCTTATGGAATACACCAGACTCTTTTAAACAGATATATTGGTGTCTGACCAGTCAGGGAGCCACTATTACAGGTTTTTTTTTATGCAAAAATGCCAAAAACAGGATAATACAGAAATTTGACCCGTGGAACTGCAAAACCACAGTTATATTTTTCTGGCCTACACCAGACTCTTTTAAACAGATATATTGGTGTCTGTCCAGTCAGGGAGACACTATTACAATTTTTTTTATGGCAAATAAATCCAAAACAGGATAATACAGAGAATAGACCAGTGGAACAGCAAAACCACAGTTATATTTTTCTGGAATACACAAGACTCTTTTAAACAGATATATTGGTGTCTGAACAGTCAGGGAGACACTGTTACAGTTTTTTTTTACGGCAAAAATGCCAAAAACAGGATAATACAGATATTTGACCCATGGAACTGCAAAACCACAGTTATATTTTTCTGGACTACACCATACTCCTTTAAACAGATATATTGGTGTCTGACCAGTCAGGGAGACACTATTAAAGTTTTTTTTTACGGTAAAAATGCCAAAAACAGGATAATACAGAAATTTGACCCGTGGAACTGCAAAACCACAGTTATATTTTTCTGGCCTGCACCAGACTCTTTTAAATAGATATATTGGTGTCTAACCAGTCAGGGAGACACTGCTACAGTTTTTTTTTTACGACAAAAAATGCCAAAAAAGGACAATACAGAGATTTGATCCGTGGAACTGCAAAACCACAGTTATATTTTTCTGGCCTGCACCAGACTCTTTTAAACAGATATATTGGTGTCTAACCAGACAGGGAGACACTGCTACAGTTTTTTTTTTACGACAAAAAATGCCAAAAAAGGACAATACAGAGATTTGATCCGTGGAACTGCAAAACCACAGTTATATTTTTCTGGCCTGCACCAGAATCTTTTAAACAGATATATTGATGTCTAACCAGTCAGGGAGACACTGGTACAGTTTTTTTTTTACGACAAAAAATGCCAAAAAAGGACAATACAGAGATTTGATCCGTGGAACTGCAAAACCACAGTTATATTTTTCTGGCCCACACCGGACTCCTTAAAACAGATATATTTTTGTCTGACCAGTCAGGGAGACACTCTTACTGTTTTCCTTATGCGGCAAAAAATACCAAAAACCGGATAATACAGAGATTTAACCCCTGGAACTGCAAAACCACAGTTATAGTTATGTGGCGTACACCAGACTCTTTTAAACAGATATATTGGTGTCTAGCCAGTCAGGGAGACACTATTAGAGTTTTTATTTTATGGTAAAAATGCCAAAAACAGGATAATACAGAAATTTGACCCGTGGAACTGCAAAACCACAGTTATATTTTTCTGGCCTTCTCCAGATTCTTTTAAACAGATATATTGGTGTCTGACCAGTCAGGAAGACACTATTACAGGGTTTTTTACAGCAAAAAAATTTCAAAACAGGATAATACAGAGATTTAACCTGTGGAACTGCAAAACCACAGTTATATTTTTCTGGCCTACACCAGACTCTTTCAAACAGATAAATTGGTGTCTGACCTGTTAGGGAGACACTATTACATTTTTTTTTAACGGCAAAAAATGCCAAAAAAAGGATAAAACAGATTTAACCCGTGGAACTGCAAAACCACAGTTATAGTTTTCTGGCCTACACCGGACTCCTTTAAACAGATATATTGGTGTCTGACCAGTCAGGGAGACACTCTTACTGTTTTTTTTTTACGGCAAAAAATGTCAAAAACAGGATAATACAGAGATTTATCCCGTGGAACTGCAAAACCACAGTTATAGTTATGTGGCGTACACCAGACTCTTTTAAACAGATATATTGGTGTCTCGCCAGTCAGGGAGACACTATTACAGTTTTTTTTTACGGTAAAAATGGCAAAAACAGGATAATACAGAAATTTGACCCATGGAACTGCAAAACCACAGTTATATTTTTATGGAATACATCAGACTCTTTTAAACAGATATATTGGTGTCTGACCAGTCAGGGAGACACTATTACAGGTTTTTTTTTATGCAAAAATGCCAAAAACAGGATAATACAGAAATTTGACCCGTGGAACTGCAAAACCACAGTTATATTTTTCTGGCCTACACCAGACTCTTTTAAACAGATATATTGGTGTCTGTCCAGTCAGGGAGACACTATTACAATTTTTTTTTATGGCAAAAAATTCCAAAGCAGGATAATACAGAGAATAGACCCGTGGAACAGCAAAACCACAGTTATATTTTTCTGGAATACACCAGACTCTTTTAAACAGATATATTGGTGTCTGAACAGTCAGGGAGACACTATTACTGTTTTTTTTTTACGGTAAAAATGCCAAAAACAGGATCATACAGAAATTTGACCCGTGGAACTGCAAAACCACAGTTATATTTTTCTGGCCTGCACCAGACTCTTTTAAACAGATATATTGGTGCCTAACCAGTCAGGGAGACACTGCTACAGTTTTTTTTATACGACAAAAAATGCCAAAAAAGGACAATACAGAGATTTGAGCCGTGGAACTGCAAAACCACAGTTATATTTTTCTGGCCCACACCGGACTCCTTTAAACAGATATATTGGTGTCTGACCAGTCAGGGAGACACTCTTACTGTTTTTCTTTTAAGGCAAAAAATACCAAAAATAGGATAATACAGAGATTTAACCCGTGGAACTGCAAAACCACAGTTATAGTTATGTGGCGTACACCAGACTCTTTTAAACAGATATATTGGTGTCTGACCAGTCAGGGAGACACTATTACAGTTTTTTTTTTTACGGTAAAAATGCCAAAAACAGGATAATACAGAAATTTGACGCGTGGAACTGCAAAACCACAGTTATATTTTTCTGGCCTACACCAGACTCTTTTAAACACATATATTGGTGTCTGACCAGTCAGGGAGACACTACTACAGTTTTTTTACGGCAAAAAATGCCAAAAAGAGGATAATACAGAGATTTGACCCGTGCAACTGCAAAACCACAGTTATAGTTATGTGGCGAACACCAGACTCTTTTAAACAGATATATTGGTGTCTTACCAGTCAGGAAGACACTATTACAGGTTTTTTTACGGCAAAAAATGCCAAAACAGGATAATACAGAGATTTGACCAGTGGAACTGCAAAACCACAGTTATATTTTTCAGGCCTGCACCAGACTCTTTTAAACAGATATATTGGTGTCTGACCAGTCAGGGAGACACTATTACAGTTTTTTTATGACAAAAAATGCCAAAAAAAGGACAATACAGAGATTTGACCCGTGGTACTGCAAAACCACAGTTATATTTTTCTGGCCTACACCGGACTCCTTTAAACAGATATATTGGTGTCTGACCAGTCAGGGAGACACTCTTACTGTTTTTTTTATGGCAAAAAATACCAAAAACAGGATAATACAGAGATTTAACCAGTGGAACTGCAAAACCACAGTTATAGTTATGTGGCGTACACCAGACTCTTTTAAACAGATATATTAGTGTCTGGCCAGTCAGGGAGGCACTATTACAGTTTTTATTTTACGTTAAAAATGCCAAAAACAGGATAATACAGAAATTTGACCCGTGGAACTGCAAAACCACAGTTATATTTTTCTGTCCTACACCAGATTCTTTTAAACAGATATATTGGTGTCTGACCAGTCAGGTAGACACTACTACAGTTTTTTAACGGCAAAAAATGACAAAAAGAGGATAATACAGAGATTTGACCAGTGCAACTGCAAAACCACAGTTATAGTTATGTGGCGAACACCAGACTCTTTTAAATAGATATATTGGTGTCTGACCAGTCAGGGAGACACTATGACACAATTTTTTTATGGCAAAAAATGCCAAAAAAAGGATAATACAGAGATTTGACCCGTGGAACTGCAAAACCACAGTTATATTTTTCTGGCCAACACCAGACTCTTTTAAACAGATATATTCGTGTCTGACCAGTCAGGGAGACACTATTACAGTTTTTTTTAACGGCAAAACCTGCCAAAAACAGGATAATACAGAGATTTGACCCGTGGGACTGCAAAACAACAATTATATTTTTCTGGCCTACACCAGACTCTATTAAACAGATATATTGGCGTCTGACCAGTCAGGGAGACACTATTTGTTAGAACTCTCCTGTTAGTTTTTTTTTAGTTTGCTGGTCACATGACCATTTTTGCCTATTTAATCCAGCTCCGCCCTCCTGGTCTTGCTGGACTTCATTGTATTTACTACTCTTGAGTAGTGTTGAGCCACCCCCGTAGTGTTCGAGTTCGGTTCGGTTCGTCGAACACCCGTCTGTTCGCCGAACTGTTCGTCGAACTGTTCGTCGAACACCTTCGAACACCGTTAAAACCAATGGCAGGCAAACAAAAACACATAGAAACACATAGAAAACACCTTCAAAGGTGTCCAAAAGCTGACAAACTGCTCAGAAGACATAACTAACACATGGAAAAGTGACAAGTACATATAGTCATGCGAAAATAAAAGAGGTGGAGGAGTAAAAGGAGGGGGAGACACAGATATAGGCATGTCATGCCCTTCTAAAATCCAAAAAGTGAGAAGCCGACACGGCCAGTCCGCTCCTGCCCGTGCCACCTCCGTGTCACCGGGTTTGTGCCAGAGCCGCGGTGAACTCTGACGGCCAGCCCCCCTCTCCCAATACTGGTGCCTGTCCGCTGGTGGGTCGAGCGAGCAACCCTGTGGTGGAGGCAGCTCTAAGCTTTTTAATTTAAATTGTCTCTCTAATTTGAATGAATACACTTTAAATCCATTTACAAGGATCTATTGGAGGGCAAGTCTCATGCCAGCAGCCGCAGTAATTCCAGCTCCAGTAGCGTCCACTAAAGCTGCTGCAGTTAAAAAGCTTTTATAAGGATCGAGCTCGGCTGTCCACCGCAAGGCATCCTACTGCCAGTCCCAGCCCCTATGCCTTGGGGTGCCTCCTGATGCTCTTCACTGAGTATCCCGTGGTCCCGAAGCATTTCCTTTGAAAAAATTAAGTGTCCAAACTACAGGTGGTGTAGCTTGCTTAACAGCCGGGATAATCCGCTGACTAGCAGACACTGCTACTAGGCACAAAGTATTTCCTGGGCTAGATGCAGTTAAAAATTTGTAATTAGATACTCTCGTTGGATGCTGAGAAAGCATTCCATAGAGTCTCCTGGCACGCCATATATGATTCTCTTAAAAAGCTTGGGGTAGGGGTCTAGGGGACCCTTTTATAGCCAAAATCACGGCCCTGTATCGCAATACGTCACCTAGGCTGAAGATAAATGGAACTGTAGCACCCTGAGGGCTCGGTTGCTACAGACGTATTGCACCTCACCCAGAGGTGTGATATCTCACTCTCAGGTAAGGATGGAGTGTGGATCAGGACCCGACACCTGCATGCATTACACCACATTGCCGTGGGGCAGGGCGACCAATATGCCCCTGAGATGGGCACGACAGTCCCTGTCCCTGGCTGGAGTGGGGGGAGGGAACACTGAGGAAGGGGAACCCTGTAGTGCAGGAGCAGGGAGGAAGCAGTTCCTGGGTGCATTGAGAAGGGAGTATAAAAGGTGGGCACCATCTTAGTTCAGTGCAGAGAAGTCTGAGCAGAAGTGGCAGGGAGCAGGGGCTCTGCATGAGCTCTGTTCCGGAGGCGGGCCTAGTAACAGAGGCCCAGGCCTGGAAGAGGGAGAAGGAAGGAAGAGGAGCGGAGAAGGCTCCAGGAACGAGGAATGAAGGGATCCCAGGGGTGCGGACGGGCGAGTCGCCACCGCACGCCCGAATCCACCTGCGTGGAGGGGTCAGGCCAAAGGGGGAGACCGGTCCCCGAACTAGAGGCAGGAGGCAGGAAACGACCCTCAGCTAGAAACCGGAGGCTCTGACATTTTATGTGGCGCAGCCCCTCGCTACACCCGCTAGGAAGGCACCACATAGGGTCAGGGAAACTGGCGCCAAGTTTACCAAGAGGAGGCCCGAGGCAGCCGGACAGAAGTGTTGGTAAGAAAGGCCAGACAAAGGACACACAAAGGGGGTCCTGTGAAGCGCTCCAAAGTTATCTGGGAGTTGTCTGAGCCCCTCACCTGGTGAGCACAGTATGACGTGGGCAGCCGTTACCTGCAGACGTGGTCTGGATAATAAGAACTGTGAGTAAAGGCCCTGAACTGCATCACTGACTCCGTGTCGTTACTGCTGCTGCCCTGCACCATCACCCCCATCCTCCGCATACACTGCCCTGAGGCTATACTCCTCCCGTGGGGAGTTATGCTACGCTCTGCTGCACCCACAACACCAGCCTCAGCGGTCTGCCCTGTAGCGGCGGTTCACTCTGACCGCAATCCACGGGTGGCGTAGTCGGACATTTAAACATCAAAACCACATAAATAGTTCCGCCACTGGTTTGACCGCCCTGAGCCACGGAACCGGGTCGCCGCCACGAAGACTACAACCACCAGCATCCACCAAAAAGGGTCCGGCTCCGGGTGTCCCAAGGCCCAGGGGGTGCGTCAGAACATTTTCATCACCTTTCACAATCACCAATGGGACAAGGCAGTGATGTCCTCTGTCCCCTCTCTTATACATCCTAGTGATGGAGCACCTGCTCTCATCAATTCGCCATAACCCCAATATTAGGTGGATTGAGGTGGGAGGCACCGAGTACAAGTGCTCTCTATTTGCTGATGATGTCCTAGTATATATCACTCAATCACATATATCCATCCATGCTGTTATGGCTGAAATAGATCACTTTGTTACATGGTAAAATTTTAAAATCAATGCAGCGAAGTCTGAGGCCCTCGATGTCTCCCTCCCCAAATCCATATAGGATTCCATCCAGTCCAACTTTCCCTTTGCCTGGCCCTCACAGGGTATCAAATACTTAGGAATTCCTATTCATAGAGACCTCTCCCATCTATGTTATCTTAATTTTGGGCCCTTTATTGAACAACTCCATACAGACCACGGTTGGCAAGTTAGAACTGTAAGATTCACTACGTGAACCACTGGTGTTTTGTGGAAAAGCACATGTACACTGCGTTCCAAATTATTATGCAAAAAGTGTTTAGGAGTGATAAGGGAAGAATTTGTTTGTTTGTCAGTTAAACTCATTGATGGTGATGTGTGTCAGGGCTCTTTATATCACTGTAAGCAATTGCAGACACCTGTGCTAATTAGTTTGGCAGGTGTGTCCAATGAAAGGCAAGACTACTTAAGAAGGCTCTCTCACATTATTAAGCAGCCTACATTTTCTGCCAAAATGGGAAAGAAAAAGGATGTGTCGGCTGCTGAGAAGCAACAAATTGTGGAGTGTTTAGGTCAAGGCATGACTACAATCAACATTGTGCGATGATCAGGATGAAGTGTCTTGGCAATCAAGAAGTATGTAGCTGATTCACAGTACACACGTGTGCGTGCTGATAAGGGCAAATTGAGGACTCTTTCCTACAGGCAATTACGTCAGGTTGAAAGAGCAGCGGCAAAAAAGCCTTGTCATAGCAGCAGACAAGTTTTTGAAGATGCTTGTGCCTCCAACGTTCCCGCTAACAACAAGATGCAGGGTCCTTCAGAGGTTTGCAGCTGTGCATGCGCCATCCTGTCGACCTCCTCTATCCACTTCACACAAGCAGAAACGGCTCCAGTGGGCCAAACATTACATGAAGACTGATTTCAAAACTGTTTTGTTCACGGATGAGTGCCGTGCAGCGCTCGATGGTCCAGATGGATGGAGTGGAGGATGGCTGGTTGATGGACACCCCACGCAAACACGGCTACAGCGCCAACAAGGAGGAGGTGGAGTAATGTTTTGGGCTGGAATCATGGGGAGAGAGATTGTCGGCCCCTTTAGGATCCCTGAAGGCGCTAAAGATGAACTCCATAATGTATGTGGATTTTCTCAAACAGCACTTCCTGCCATGGTTCAAGAAGAAGAACCGTGTATTTCACAGCAAGATCATTTTTCTGCATGATAATGCACCATCTCATGCTGCACATAAAACATCTGCATCTCTGGCTGATATGGGCATAAAAGGGGACAAACTTATGGTGTGACCCCCATGCTCCCCTGACCTCTACCCCATTCAGAACCTTTGGAGCATCATTAAAAGGAGTGTCTATGATGGCGGGAGGCAGTTCACATCTAAGCAACAGCTCTGGGAGGGTATTCTGTCCTCATGCAAAACAATTGAAGCAGAAACCATCCAAAACCTGACAAATTCAATGGACGAGAGAGTTCAGAAGCTCCTTTCGAACAAGGGGTCCTATGTGAAAATGTAACATCACCTAGAATAAAGTTTTGAGTTGAAAACTGTTTGATTTCAGTTTCTAACAACCTGCTAATGCTTATAATTTCAAAAATGACCATTTTTTTGGTCTTTATTAAAATGAAAAGGTTGATCGAAAAGTTGGGGGGATCTAAGAGTGTGGCAACCCAGTAGTCATGATTACTTCGAATTCTGACAATATGAGGGTCATGCTGCAGGTAGTGCAGCAAGAAGGCACTTATGTGCCTTGCGCATCTCGGAGCCCCAAAATTATTTTCCGGGCTAGATGCAGCTAAAAATTATTTTTAATTTTAAATCTGGTGAAGCTTTAGTATAGATGGCCTAATAGGATCAGTGCTGCACACTGCTACAAAGCCCAAATTATTTTCCAGTCAAGATACAGATAAACATGATTAGTAATTTGAAAGCTTAAAACGGTTGGTAGGGTGATTTTAACCAATCATCAAGCTTTTACTCTCCCCAGGATGACACAGGGGTAGAAAAGTCGTTTCGGATCCATGATTTGTTCATCTTTATGAACGTGAGTCTGTCTACATTATCAGTGGAGAGCCGCGTGCGCTTATCTGTCAGCACACCACCAGCAGCGCTGAACACACGTTCAGACAGAACGCTGGCTGCGGGGCATGACAAGATCTCCAAGGCGTAAGTGGCTAGCTCCGGCCATTTATCCAGATTGGAAGCCCAAAAAGAGCAAGGGTCCAGTGACACAGTCGTGGCTTCAATGTTTACTTGGAGATACTCCTGTACCATTGTCTCTAGGCGTTGACTATGTGTCAGACTTCTAGTCTCCTGTGGCCTTGCAAAGGATGGGCTAAAAAAGTGGTGAAATGATTCCGCAAAATTGATGTTACCAGCAGATACTGTGGTTCTGTTACGGTTTGAGTGCTGAACACTTGACGGTCCCACGGTTGGCAAGTTGGAACTGTGAGATTCACTACGTGCACCACTGGTATTTTGTGGAAAAGCACATGTAAGATTCTGCAACAGTCTCTGCTGATACTCCTGCATGCGTGCATCCCTTTCTATGGCAGGAATAATTTCTGCAAATTTACTTTTGTACCGGGGATCTAACAGTGTGGCAACCCAGTAGTCAGGATTATTTCTAATTCTCACAATTCGAGGGTCATGTTGCAGGTAGTGCAGCAAGAAGGCACTCATGTGTGTTGCGCATCCAGGAGCACCAAGTCCCTGTTGTGTTGGTGGCGAGGTAACAATCATGCTTCCTTCCTCTGTCCTCTCCCCCCAACCTCGCACAACAGAAATGTGATCAAGGTCTCCCTCATCTGATGAGTCTTCCATCAGTTCGTCCTCCACTTCTTCCTGGGCTCCTGCACCTTCCTCACTAGTTTGGCTGCTACCATGCGCCCTGGTAAAACCATCTCCCCCACCCTCACATGCCTGCCGCCTTGGTGCTGCCGACCGTCTGGACCTTGCAGATGTTAGCCCTTCCGCATACAACTCCTCCTCCTCTACTTCCTCCACCTCCTCTTGTGCCACCACCTGACTCCGAATTCTGCTTAACATGTGCTCCAGCATGTAAATCACCGGAATAGTCATGCTGATAATGGCATCGTCAGCACTAAACATCTTCGTCGCCATTTCAAAACTGTGCAGAAGGGTGCATAGGTCCCTGATCTGAGACCACTCCTCCAGCGTGATTTGCCCCGCCTCTGAATCTCGTTGGCCCAGGCTATACGTCAGAACGTATTGCACCAGGGCTTGTCGGTGCTGCCATAGTCGCTGCAACATGTGCAGAGTTGAATTCCACCGGGTAGGCACATCGCATTTTAGCCGGTGAAGTGGCAGGCCCAACGACTTCTGTAGAGATGTAAGTCGCTGAGCTGCGGGATGCGAACGGCGGAAGTGAGCACACAGCGACCGTGCCCTCTGAAGAAGGCCATCTAGTCTGGGATAGTGGGCTAAAAATTGCTGGACAACCAGGTTCAACACGTGAGCCATACAAGGCACGTGTGTGACATTGCCCCGGCGAAAGGCCGCACCCAGGTTTGCAGCATTGTCGCACACGGCCTTCCCTGGTTTCAGGTCCAGTGGAGACAACCATTCATGAAATTGGTTCTCCAGAGCTGACCACAACTCCTCAGCTGTGTGACTCACATTTCCCAGACATTTCAATGTAAAAACCGCCTGATGACGTTGAGCCCTACTGCCAGCATAGTAAGGAGGTGTGCAGGATCCCTTCTGCGCAGTTAGAAAGCTTGTGGCATGACCAGACAGGCTTTGGGTGCAGGTGGAAGACCGAGAGGAGGTTGAGGAGGCAGAAGCAGTGGAGGAACTTTGACATAAAGAGGATTGACGCACAACTCGTGGGGACGGCAAGACTTGGACAGCAGCCCCTTGTCCTGCTGTCACCATAGTTACCCAGTGCCCAGTCAGCGACATGTAACGCCCCTGTCCATGCCTACTCGTCCAAGTGTCTGTGGTGAAATGCACCCTGTCACACACAGAGTTTCTCAAAGAAGCGGTGATGTTATGTGCGACATGCTGGTGGAGCGCAGGCACACCTTTCTTTGAGAAGTAGTGCCGACTGGGCATCTGGTACTGGGGCACTGCGACGGACATAAGGTCTCGAAAATCCTCTGTGTCCACCAGGCGGAAAGGCAGCATTTCTGTAGCCAAGAGCTTGCAGATGGTGAAATTCAACCTCTTAGCTTTCTCATGGCTAGGAGGAAATGGTCTTTTACTTGTCCACATCTGAGGGACCGAGGGCTGGCTATTGTGCTTAGACGGGGTTGATAAGGGTGTCCCCGGCAAACTGCCGGTCTGTGAGGAAGATGCAGGCGGACATGTTAGGTTGCCTTGATCCAAAGGTGGTGCTATCGATGTCGGACAGCGCTCAACACCAGCTGGTGTTACCACCTCCAAAGAAAATGATGACCTGCCAATCACGCTGGCTGTTGCGGGTAAAGAGGTGGCAGGTCTGCGCCCCAAAACAGGTGTGACTGCTGTCCCCCCAGTCACAAAGGATGAAGAGGCCGCGGATGCACAAGATATGGCAGACGGTGGCTGGCCCGGCCGGCTAGGCCGCATTGTAGCACACTGAGCTTCCCACTGCAACTTATGCTTCATGTCCATGTGCCGGTTCATGCATGAAGTACTCAAACTATGTATTTTTTGGCCTCTACTTAGCTTTTGCTGACAAATGTTACAGATAACACGAGTTGGGTCATCTTTATCGATCTGAAAAAATGCCCAGGCTATGCAAGGCTTAGCACCCATGCGACCTGAAGAGCCACCACGACTTGTGGTGAGAGGCAGAGTTGTGTTTGAGGATGCAGTTGTTGACGTGCTTCCAGTACTACGTCTCTGTCCAGGAAGGCGCAACCTGACCTCGTCGTCACTAGCATCTTCCTCCACCTCCTCTGCTGACCTCATCTCTTGGCTGACTGTGGGTTGACAGTAAGTGGGATCTCCGACCTCATCATCATCACCCTGTGCGTTATCACACCCGTCGTCCTCAGAGCCAACCTGTTCCTGCCCTGACAAAAAACTAAAGTTGTCGCTCCAATCAGGTATTTGAGTCTTATCATCGTCTTCCTCATTGTCTCCACCAACAGGAGTTACAGTTTGGGAATGAGGGTCTACATTATGGTCAGAACCTTCTGCGTCTGGTCCTGGATCCGACTCATAAAGATTCTGGGCATCAGTGCAGATCATTTCCTCGTCTGGATTCACAGAAGCGCTGGAGTCGACCTCTGATTCCCAGGCTATAGTATGAGTAAACAGCTCTGCAGACTCAACCATCTGTTCTATCTCATACTCAGACGGGCAGCTGGAGATTTGGGAGCTGTGAGGAAGCAAGTGCGATTTGGGTGACACCTTTGAGGACTGGAGTATTTGTGATGTTGAAGTTGATGTGGAGGAGAGCCCACTTAAAGGAGCACTTGATATCCGTTGAAGCACCTGCTGTTTTTATGCCTCATCTGGAATTTGTAGCGATTGGCGTGGCCGTAAGAAAGGGATCTTATCACATTGTCCGCTAAAAGAAGTAGACATTTTAGTTTGGCTGGAAGATGGTCTTTCTTCTGCAGATGTTACTGTTGCTTTAACACCTACCCCACGGACACAACCTTTTTTCCCCTTCCCAACACGCCTATTCCCCTTTCCACCAGCAGCAGGCCTTTTTCCACTCATTTTGGTGGTTAACTAATTCACAACTCTGGAGTTGTTTGCACAAAAAAACGATGGATGGTAACCGAGCAGAGCTGAGTGGCCAAACTGTGGTATTAGGCCAAAACTATTGGCTGGGTTAGATGCAGAAAAAAATTATTTTGAATTTGCAACCTGATGGAGGTCAGTATAGATGGATTAATAGAACAAGACCCACACACAGCTAGAAGCCCAATATTTTTTCAGAGCTAGATGCAGAAAAAAATTATATTCAGTTTGCAACCTGATGGAGGTCAGTATAGATGGATTAATAGAACAAGACCCACACAAAGCTAGAAGCCCAATATTTTTTCAGAGGTAGATGCAGAAAATAATATATTCAGTTTGCAACCTGATGGAGGTCAGTATAGATGGACTAATACAACAAGTCCCACACACAGCTAGAAGCCCAATATTTTTTCAGAGGTAGATGCAGAAAAAAATATATTCAGTTTGCAACCTGATGGAGGTCAGTATAGATGGACTAATACAACAAGTCCCACACACAACTAGAAGCCCAAATATTTTTTCAGAGGTACTGTAGATGCAGATAAAAATTAGTTTTAATTTGCAACCTGATGGAGGTCAGTATAGATGGACTAATAGAGAAAGTCCGACACACTACTAGAAGGCCAAATATTTTTTCAGAGCTAGATGCAGAAAAAAATTATATTCAGTTTGCAACCTGATGGAGGTCAGTATAGATGGATTAATAGAACAAGACCCACACACAGCTAGAAGCCCAATATTTTTTCAGAGGTAGATGCAGAAAAAAATTTATTCAGTTTGCAACCTGATGGAGGTCAGTATAGATGGACTAATACAACAAGTCCCACACACAGCTAGAAGCCCAATATTTTTTCAGAGGTAGATGCAGAAAAAAATATATTCAGTTTGCAACCTGATGGAGGTCAGTATAGATGGACTAATACAACAAGTCCCACCACAGCTAGAAGCCCAAATATTTTTTCAGAGGTACTGTAGATGCAGATAAAAATTAGTTTTAATTTGCAACCTGATGGAGGTCAGTATAGATGGACTAATAGAGAAAGTCCGACACACTACTAGAAGGCCGAATATTTTTTCAGAGCTAGATGCAGAAAAAAATTATATTCAGTTTGCAACCTGATGGAGGTCAGTATAGATGGACTAATACAACAAGTCCCACACACAGCTAGAAGCCCAATATTTTTTCAGAGCTAGATGCAGAAAAAAATTATATTCAATTTGCAACCTGATGGAGGTCAGTATAGATGGACTAATAGAATGATGCTATGCCCAAAAGATTTTACTTCACTAGGTGCAGTAAAGAAATTGGTATTCTATACACAGGTGGTATATCTTGCAACACAGATAGGCTACTCCACTGACTAACACACTCTGCAATAGGCCAAAAAGGATTAGCTTTGCTAGATTCAGCCAAATGCTGTGAAAAAAACTTGCACAGCACTGGCACAGACCTGCCTGGCAAAAACTGATAGGAACTGATGTAACCTAGTCTGAAAAGGACTCCAATTACAATTAGTCTTTACTCCCACAACCTATCTATTTAAGAGCACAGACCTCCCTGACAAAAGTCGTAGGAAATGCTGTAACCTAGTCCTTAAAAGGACTGCAATCACAACTATTCCCTACTCCCAAGCTATCTGTAGATTTGTGCGAAAATTGGCTTGAAATTAACAAGGTATAGCGCACACAGCAACAGCGGTGCCGTCTAACACGCAGCTGCAGCAGTGAGAAAATGGTGGCGACGGGGAAAATGTCTTGGTCTTATAGGGCAAGGACATGTGACATACACTGCCAATGACACATGCCCTTGCTTGTGTGAAAAAAAGCACTTCGCTCCGTGTGTGCGCTGCTGATAGGCTGACAGATTGCACCTCCCCACTGCAAATGCGGGAAAGAGAAAAAAAAATGGAGATCTTCATTGTTCCTGCAGAGATCCATCCCCTGCCCCTCCCCCCACCCCGCTGTACACTCAAACTGCGTATTAACATTAATTTTCATCATTACTGAGAAAAAATCCAGTTATGATTTTGGTGCACGAACAGTTATCGAACATAACCTCGAACAGCCGAATTTTTCACAAATTGTTCGTGTTCGCCGAACGGCTCGAACACCGCCCAAAACAGCTCGAATTTGAGATTGGCGAACAGTTCGAGTAGAACAACGCTCATCTCTACTCTTGAGCTAGCTTGGTGCTCTGTTGCCGTTCTCTGTTAGTTTTGCTAGGTCTTCTGACCTCTATGCTTTTTGTTGTGTGTTTGTCTTTGACTGCTACTATTTCTGCTAGGAGGTGTCCAACTTATCCCAGTCCCTAGTTCTTGTAGGGATCCCTCCCTCACATCTATAGGTCTTCGTTCAGACTAGCCGAGGACTTTAGCGGGTCTGATCGCAGGATCAGGTTCCCCGTTACATCGTAGGGATCTAGTTTAGTTCTATTGTTAGGACAGTTCTCCCGTCTTCCCTTAGTCCCTGTAGCAGATCATAACAGTAAGTCCAGCCCTAAAAAAAAAAAAAAAAATTTTCTCTAAGGAAAGACCTCCAGTTTTCCATCATGGTCTCGGTTCAAGATTTGGCTCAACGCTTGCAGGGACTCTCTCTGGAGGTGGCCATGCTCCAACAACACGTGAGTAGCTGTTCTGGAGCACATTTTGTGGAACCAAAGGTACGTCTGCCTGATTTATTTTTTGGCGAACAACAAGATTTTTTTTCTTTTAAAAATGCTTGTTTATTGTATTTTCGTTTGAGACCCAGATCCTCTGGTGATGAATCACAGCGCATAGGGTTCATAATGTCACTTTTGCGCAAAGATCCTCAGGGATGGGCCTTCTCTCTCCAACCTAGTGATCCGTGCTTTAGATCAGTGGATAGTTTTTTTTCTGCTTTGGGTTTGTTGTATGATGATCCTGATCGTGTCTCATCTGCTGAGTCTGAATTGAGACGTTTGAGGCAGGGATCAGGTAATGTGGAAAAATATTGTTCTCACTTCCGTCGGTGGTCTGCCAGGTGGGGTGGAACGATTCAGCTTTGAAAAGCTTGTTTCTTGCAGGGCTAGGTGAAAGGGTTAAGGATTTACTGATTGCTTATCCCACACCTGGAAACTTGCAGGAGGTAATGCAATTAGCTATACGGGTGGACGGGAGACTGCGTGCAAGGGTTAATGAGAGCAAATCCTCTGCTATGTCAGCTCCGAGTCTTGAGAGGGTCTGTGCTGACAATGGAGAGCCGATGGAGATTGGGGCGATGGCACCTCGCTCTCAGGAAAAAGATTGCAGGCTTTCTGAAGGCTTGTGCTTCTATTGCGGAAATTCTGGTCATTTTATTAAGAACTGTGTGCTTCGTTTGAAGAAAGAAAAAAAAATGGTCAGTTATGCCCGTATTGCTTGTTTAAATTCTAAGGGAGTATTCCTATCTGCCACTACTGCTGCTCAGGATGAATTAATTGAATTTCGGGTATTTGTGGATTGTGGTTCTACTCTGAATGTGACTGATGGGGGATTCTTGGAAAAACTTAGATTAGAACCTAAAACTTTGTCATCCCCTATTGCTGTGGTTTCTGTTGATGGCTCTCCCTTGAAGAGTGTTACTCATAAGGTCTGTGAATTTCTCCTCACTATTAATGGTATTCACCAAGAAAATTTGGATTTGGTGGTATTGGATAATTTGCCTTCTCCAGTAATATTGGGGTTACCCTGGTTAAAATTGCACAATCCTGTACTGGATTGGTCTACCAATGAAATTAAGTCCTGGAGCCCTAAGTGTTATGACAAGTGTTGTAACGGACGTATTGCTGCTGTGGATAAAGGGGAATTGCCTGTACCTATTCAGGATTTTTGGAGAGTTTTTTCTGAGGAGAAGTCACAAATTTTGCCTCCCCATAGAGACTATGATTGTACCATTGAATTTGTCCCTGGAGCGACTCTTCCTAAAAGTCGTTTATTTAATCTTACTATTCCTGAGAGAAAGGCTTTGGAGGAATACATACAGACAAGCTTGGCCGCCGGTCACATTAGGCCTTCCTAGTCTCCTGTGGCTGTTGGATTTTTTTTGTAAAAAAAAAAAGATGGCGGTTTACGTCCTTGTCTGGACTTTCGTGAGATTAATAAAATTACTGTACGCAATCCTTACCCACTGCCATTGATTCCTGATTTATTTAACCAGTCAGTGGGGGCCAAGTGGTTCTCTAAAATTGATCTCCGGGGGGCATACAATTTTTTGCTCATGAAGGAGGGTGATGAATGGAAGACTGCTTTTAACACTCCTGTGGGTCATTTTGAGAATCTGGTTATGCCTTTTGGTCTTACCAATGCTCCAGCATTTTTTCAGAATCTTATTAATGACATCCTTAGACCTTTAATCGGCAAAAATGTGGTTGTGTATTTGGATGACATTCTGATTTATTCGCCTGATCTGGAGTCTCATTGGCGGAGCGTACGTGAGGTATTACAGTTATTAATGGACAATTCGCTTTTTGCTAAGCTGGAGAAATGTGAGTTAGCTGTACAGAGAATTAGTTTTTTGGGCTACATTATCTCCAGTGAAGGTTTTGAGATGGACCCGGTTAAAGTTCAAGCTGTGCAGGAATGGCCTAGGCCTATTGGTTTGAAATCGATACAGAGGTTTTTGGGTTTCGCCAATTATTACAGAAAATTCATAAAAAAATTTTCTATTATTGTCAAACCGCTGACCGATCTCACCAGGAAAGATGCTAATGCTGTTCAGTGGACTTCTGAGGCCATTGAAGCTTTTGTGTTTCTAAAGGAGAGGTTCACCTCTGCTCCCATCCTTATGCAGCCTGATGTGACTAAGCCGTTTTTGGTTGAGGTTGATGCTTCTTCGGTGGGGGTCGGTGCGGTGTTGTCTCAGGAAAACAAGGATGGAGTACATCCCTGTGCCTTTTTTTCAAAAAAATTTTCTGAGACTGAACTTAATTACGATATTGGTAATCGGGAATTGCTGGCGATTAAACTCGCATTTGAACACTGGCGTCACCTCTTGGAAGGTGCTGAATTTCCCATTCAGGTTTTCACTGATCATAAAAATCTGATCTATCTTGATGCTGCCAAGCGCTTGAATTCCCGTCAGGCTAGGTGGGCACTTTTTTTCTCGCGGTTTAATTTTTCCGTTACTTACATCCCGGGTACCAAGAATGTTAAAGCGGATGCTTTGTCTCGCAGCTTTTCTCCCATGGTCGGTGTTGAGGAGGAAGAGGAGAGCATTTTACAAGAAGGTGTTGTGATTGCTGCTTTGGACTCCGTTTTGGAGGATGAGATTCTTAAAGCTCAGGAGAATGCCCCATCTAACACTCCCCATGGCAGGTTGTTTGTGCCTAGGACCTTTAGGAGAGATTTGTTTGTTGAGTGTCATGAGTCTCGGTTGGCAGGTCATCCAGGAATTTCTGAGACCAAGAGACTTGTGGGTCGCAGTTTTTGGTGGCCTGGATGGCAGAAGGAAGTCATTAAGTGGGTGCGCCAATGTACTGTGTGTGCTAGATCCAAGTCTTCGCATGCTCCTGCTGCGGGGTTGCTTTGCCCTCTGGAGGTTCCTAGTGCACCTTGGACACATCTGGCTATGGACTTTATTACTGACCTTCCCCCCTCTGAAGGTTTCACGGTCATCTGGGTGGTCGTGGACCGTTTTAGCAAGATGTGTCACTTGGTTCCCTTCATCAAACTGCCTTGCGCTAAGACACTCGCTAAGGCCTTTGTCAAGGAAATTGTCAGACTACATGGTGTTCCTACTGACATTGTTTCTGATAGGGGACCTCAGTTCGTGGCTCGTTTTTGGCGTGCCTTTTGTGACAGGATGGGAGTTCATGTGTTGTTTTCATCTGGATATCATCCTGAGTCTAATGGCCAGACAGAAAGGAAGAACCAGGATGTTGAGCAGTTCTTGCGTTGTTTTGTGGCAGACAATCAAGAGGGGTGGTCTGAGTTTCTGCCACTTGCTGAATTTGCTCTTAACAACCATACATCCTCTTCTGCTGGGTGTTCGCCTTTTTTTTGTTGTTCTGGGAGACATCCGTCTTTTGGGTCATTCTCCAAATTGGTTTCGGCTGTGCCTGAGGAGGAGAGTTTTTCCGGTGATTTGGAGAGAGTTTGAACGGATGTGCGTGGTAATCTTCAGGAGGCTAACAAAAAATCTAAGAGGTACTATGATAGGAAATGGCAAGAGGTTTTGTTTGCTATTGGTGACATGGTTTGGTTGTCCTCTAAGAATCTGCGATTGAGGATTCCTTCTAAAAAATTGGGTCCCAAGTTCGTAGGGCCCTTTAAGGTGATTCAGATAGTTAACCAATCTGCTGTTAGGTTGGAGGTTCCTACGTCCTGGAAGATTAACCTGGTGTTTCATGTTTCTCTGTTGAAAAAAACTGATGTGTCTGATGGTGACGCCTCTGCCACTGTTCCTCCGGTGGTCGAGGACGGGGAATATGAAATTTCCCGCATCCTAAATTCTAGACGGTATAGAGGGAGTTTGCAGTATCTCGTCGCTTGGAAGGGTTTCGGACCTGAGGATAACTCATGGGTGAGGGCGGATGATGTTTCTACTTCCAGACTTGTCAGAGCGTTTCACAGGAGGTTTCCTGGTAAGCCTGGGCCTAGGGGATCCGGAGGATCCTCTTAGAAGAGGGGGTACTGTTAGAACTCTCCTGTTAGGTTTTTTTTAGTTTGCTGGTCACATGACCATTTTTGCCTATTTAATCCGGCTCCGCCCTCCTGGTCTTGCTGGACTTCATTGTATTTACTACTCTTGAGCTAGCTTGGTGCTCTGTTGCCGTTCTCTGTTAGTTTTGCTAGGTCTTCTGACCTCTATGCTTTTTGTTGTGTGTTTGTCTTTGACTGCTACTATTTCTGCTAGGAGGTGTCCAACTTATCCCAGTCCCTAGTACTTGTAGGGATCCCTCCCTCACATCTATAGGTCTTCGTTCAGACTAGCCGAGGACTTAAGCGAGTCTGATCGCAGGATCAGGCTCCCCATTACATCGTAGGGATCTAGTTTAGTTCTATTGTAGGGACAGTTCTCCTGTCTTCCCTTAGTCCCTGTAGCAGATCATAACACTATTACAGTTTTCTTTTACGGCAAAAAATGCCAAAAAAGGATAATACAGAGATTTGACCCGAGGAACTGCAAAACCACAGTTATAGTTATGTGGCATACACCAGACTATTTTAAACAGATATATTGGTGTCTGACCAGTCAGGGAGACACTATTACTGTTTTTTTTATAGAAAAAATGCCAAAAAAAGGATAATAAAGAGATTTGACCCGTGGAACTGCAAAACCACAGTTATATTTTTCTGGCCAACACCAGACTCTTTTAAACAGGTATATTGTTTTTTTCACCAGTCAGGAAGACACTATTACAGTTTTTTTAACGGCCAAAAAATGCCAAAAAAAGGATAATACAGAGATTTGACCCGTGGAACTGAAAAACCACAGTTATATTTTTCTGGACTACACCAGACTCTTTTAAACAGATATATTGGTGTCTGACCAGTCAGGGAGACACTATTACTGTTTTTTTTTACAGCAAAAATTGCCAAAAACAGGATAATACAGAGATTTGACCCGTGGAACTGCAAAACCACAGTTAAATTATTCTGGCCTACACCAGACTCTTTTAATCAGATATATTGGTGTCTGACCAGTCAGGGAGACACTATTACAGGTAGTTTTATGGCAAGAAATGCCAATAAAAGGATAATACAGAGATTTGACCCGTGGAACTGCAAAACCACAGTTATATTTTTCTGGCCTACACCAGACACTTTTAAACAGATATATTGGTGTCTGACCAGTCAGGGACACACTATTACGTTTTTTTTTTATGGCAAAAATTGCCAAAAACAGGATAATACAGAGATTTGACCCGTGGAACTACAAAACCACAGTTATATTTTTCTGGCCTACACCAGACTCTTTTAAATAGGTATATTGGTGTCTGACAAGTCAGGGAGACATTATTACAGTTTTTTATGGCAAAAAATGCCAAAACAGGATAATACAGAGAATTGACCCGTGGAACAGCAAAACCACAGTTATATTTCTCTGGAATACACCAGACTCTTTTAAACAGATATATTGGTGTCTGACCAGTCAGGGAGACACTATTACAGTTTTTTTTTAACGGCAAAACATGCCAAAAACAGGATAATACACAGATTTGACCCGTGGTACTGAAAAACAACAATTATATTTTTCTGGCCTACACCAGACTCTATTAAACAGATATATTGGCGTCTGACCAGTCAGGGAGACACTATTACAGTTTTCTTTTACGGCAAAAAATGCGAAAAAAGGATAATACAGAGATTTGACCCGAGGAACTGCAGAACCACAGTTATAGTTATGTGGCATACAGCAGACTATTTTAAACAGATATATTGGTGTCTGACCAGTCAGGGAGACACTATTACAGTTTTTTTTATAGAAAAAATGCCAAAAAAAGGATAATAAAGAGATTTGACCCGTGGAACTGCAAAACCACAGTTATATTTTTCTGGCCAACACCAGACTCTTTTAAACAGGTATATTGTTTTTTTCACCAGTCAGGAAGACACTATTACAGTTTTTTTAATGGCAAAAGATGCCAAAAAAAGGATAATACAGAGATTGGACCCGTGGAACTGAAAAACCACAGTTATATTTTTCTGGCCTACACCAGACTCTTATAAACAGATATATTGGTGTCTGGCCAGTCAGGGAGACACTATTACTGTTTTTTTTTACAGCAAAAATTGCCAAAAAACGGATAATACAGAGATTTGACCCGTGGAACTGCAAAACCACAGTTATATTTTTCTGGCCTACACCAGACTCTTTTAAACAGATATATTGGTGTCTGACCAGTCAGGGAGACACTATTACAGTTTTTTTTTAACGGCAAATAATGCCAAAAAAAGTATAATGCAGAGATTTGACCTATGGAACTGCAAAACCACAGTTATAGTTTTTTGGCCTACCCCAGACTCTTTTAAACAGATATATTGGTGTCTGGCCAGTCAGGGAGACACTATTAAGTTGTTTTTTACTGCAAAAAATTCCAAAAAAAGGATAATACAGAGATTTGACCCTTGGAACTGCAAAACCACAGTTATATTTTTCTGGCCTACACCAGACTCTTTTAAACAGATATATTGGAGTCTGACCAGTCAGGTAGACACTATTACTGTTTTTTTTTAACAGCAAAAAATGCCAGAAAAAGGATAATTCCGAGATTTGACCCGTGGAACTGCAAAACCACAGTTATAGTTATGTGGCATACACCAGACTCTTTTAAACAGATATGTTGGTGTCTGACCAGTCAGGGTGACAGTATTACAGGGTTTTTTTTACGGCAAAAAATACCAAAAACAGGATAATACAGAGATGTGACCGTGGAACTGCAAAACCACAGTTATATTTTTCTGGCCTACACCAGACTCTTTTAAACAGATATATTGATGTCCGGCCAGTCAGTGAGACACTATTACAGTTTTTTTTAAAGGCAAAACATTCCAAAAACAGGATAATACAGAGATTCGACCTGATGTACTGCAAAACAACAGTTATATTTTTCTGGCTTATATCAGACTCAATTAAACAGATATATTGGCTTCTGACCAGTCAGCGAGACACTATTACAGTTTTCTTTTACGTCAAAAAATGCCCAAAAAAGGATAATACAGAGATTTGACGCGTGGAACTGCAAAACCACAGTTATATTTTTCTGACCTACACCAGACTCTTTTAAACAGATATATTGGTGTCTGACCAGTCAGGGACACACTATTACGTTTTTTTTTTTTTACGGCAAAAATTGCCAAAAACAGGATAATACAGAGATTTGACCCGTGGAACTACAAAACCACAGTTATATTTTTCTGGCCTACACCAGACTCTTTTAAATAGGTATATTGGTGTCTGACAAGTCAGGGAGACATTATTACAGTTTTTTATGGCAAAAAATGCCAAAAACAGGATAATACAGAGACTTAACCCGTGGAACTGCAAAACCACAGTTTTATTTTTCTGGCCTACACCAGACTCTTGTAAACAGATATATTGGTGTCTGACCAGTCTGGAAGACACTAGTACGTTTTTTTTTACGGCAAAAAATGCCAGACAGGATAATACAGAGATTAGATCCGTGGAACTGCAAATCCACAGTAATATTTTTCTAGCCTACACCAGACTCTTTTACACAGATATATTGGCGCTTGACCAGTCAGGGAGACACTATTACAGTTTTTATTTTACGGCAAAAAATGCCAAAAAAAGGATAATACAGAGATTTGACCTGTGGAAGTGCAAAACCACAGTTACATTTTTTTAGCCTACAGCATACGCTTTTAAACAGATATATTGGTGTCTTACCAGTCAGGGACCCACTATTATGTTTTTTTTTTTTAACGGCAAAAATTGCCAAAGACAGGATAAAGCAGAGATTTGACCCGTGGAACTACAAAACCACAGTTATATTTCTCTGGCCTACACCAGACTCTTTTAAACAGATATATTGGTGTCTGACCAGTCAGGGAGACACTATTACAGTTATTTTTACGGCAAAAAATGCCAAAAAGAGGATAATACAGAGATTTGACCCGTGCAACTGCAAAACCACAGTTATAGTTATGTGGCGTACACCAGACTCTTTTAAACAGATATATTGGTGTCTGACCAGTCAGGGAGACACTATTACAGTTTTTTTTATGCAAAAAATGCCTAAAAAAGAATAATACAGAGATTTGACCCGTGGAACTGCAAAACCACAGTTATATTTTTCTGGCCAACACCAGGCTCTTTTAAACAGATATATTGGTGTCTTACCAGTCAGGGAGACACTATTACAGTTTTTTAAGGCAAAAAATGCCAAAAACAGTATAATACAGAGATTTGACCCATGAAACTGCAAAACCACAGTTATATTTTTCTGGCCTACACCAGACTCTTTTAAACAGATATATTGATGTCTGACCAATCAGGGAGACACTATTACAGTTTTTTTTTAATTGCAAATAATGCCAAAAAAAGGATAATGCAGAGATTTGACCCATGGAACTGCAAAACCACAGTTATATTTTTTCTGGCCTACACCAGACTCTTTTAAAAAGGTATTTTGGTGTCTGACCAGTCAGGGAGACACTATTACAGGTTTTTTTTTTATGGCAAAAAATGCCAAAAGAAAGGATAATACAGAGATTTGACCCAGGAACTGCAAAACCACAATCATATTTTTCTGGCTTACACCAGACTCTTTTAACCCCTTTACGAACAAAGGCGTATTAGTACGTATCTGTGCCCTGGGGCTTATGGACCTGATACGTATTAGTACGCCCTGGCGATTTCGCCCGCACACAGGCTGTGCGGAAGTGATCGCCGCCAGGTGTCAGCTGATTATCACAGCTGACACCCAGGGCTATGTGCAGGGAGCGGTCCCGCACCGCTCCCAGCACATTAACCCCCGCAATGCTGCGATCGAAGACGATCGCAGTCGATCGCAGCATTGCGGTGGCAAGGGGAGTAGAGGTGAGCGTTGTTCTACTCGAACTGTTCGCCAATCTCAAATTCGAGCTGTTTTGGGCGGTGCTCGAGCCGTTCGGCGAACACGAACGATTTGAGAAAAATTCGGCTGTTCGAGGTTATGTTCGATAACTGTTCGTGCACCAAAATCATAACTGGATTTTTTCTCAGTAATGATGAAAATTAATGTTAATACGCAGTTTGAGTGTACAGCGGGGTGGGGGGAGGGGCAGGGGATGGATCTCTGCAGGAATAATGAAGATCTCCAGTTTTTTTTCTCTTTCCCGCATTTGCAGTGGGGAGGTGCAATCTGTCAGCCTATCAGCAGCGCACACACGGAGCGAACTGCTGTTTTTCACACAAGCAAGGGCATGTGTCATTGGCAGTGTATGTCACATGTCCTTGCCCTATAACACCAAGCCATTTTCCCCGTCGCCACCATTTTCTCACTGCTGCAGCTGCATGTTAGACGGCACCGCTGTTGCTGTGTGCGCTATACCTTGTTAATTTCAAGCCAATTTTCGCACAAATCTACAGATAGCTTGGGAGTAGGGAATAGTTGTGATTGCAGTCCTTTTAAGGACTAGGTTACAGCATTTCCTACGACTTTTATCAGGCAGGTCTGTGCTCTTAAATAGATAGATTGTGGGAGTAAAGACTAATTTTAATTGCAGTCCTTTTCAGGACTAGGTTACATCAGTTCCTATCAGTTTTTGCCAGGCAGGTCTGTGCCAGTGCTGTGCAAGTTTTTTTCACAGCATTTGGCTGAATCTAGCAAAGCTAATCCTTTTTGGCCTATTGCAGAGTGTGTTAGTCAGTGGAGTAGCCTATCTGTGTTGCAAGATATACCACCTGTGTATAGAATACCAATTTTTTTACTGCACCTAGTGAAGTAAAATCTTTTGGGCATAGCATCATTCTATTAGTCCATCTATACTGACCTCCATCAGGTTGCAAATTGAATATAATTTTTTTCTGCATCTAGCTCTGAAAAAATATTTGGGCTTCTAGCAGTGTGTGGGACTTGTTCTATTAGTCCATCTATACTGACCTCCATCAGGTTGCAAACTGAATATAATTTTTTCTGCATCTAGCTCTGAAAAAATATTTGGGCTTCTAGCAGTGTGTGGGACTTGTTCTATTAGTCCATCTATACTGACCTCCATCAGGTTGCAAACTGAATATAATTTTTTTCTGCATCTAGCTCTGAAAAAATATTTGGCCTTCTAGCAGTGTGTGGGACTTTCTCTATTAGTCCATCTATACTGACCTCCATCAGGTTGCAAATTAAAAATAATTTTTATCTGCATCTACCTCTGAAAAAATATTTGGGCTTCTAGCTGTGTGTGGGACTTGTTCTATTAGTCCATCTATACTGACCTCCAGCAGGTTGCAAACTGAATATAATTTTTTTCTGCATCTAGCTCTGAAAAAATATTTGGCCTTCTAGCAGTGTGTGGGACTTTCTCTATTAGTCCATCTATACTGACCTCCATCAGGTTGCAAATTAAAAATAATTTTTTTCTGCATCTAGCTCTGAAAAAATATTTGGCCTTCTAGCAGTGTGTGGGACTTTCTCTATTAGTCCATCTATACTGACCTCCATCAGGTTGCAAACTGAATATATTTTTTTTCTGCATCTACCTTTGAAAAAATATTGGGCTTCTAGCTGTGTGTGGGACTTGTTCTATTAATCCATCTATATAGACAGACCTCCATCAGGTTGCAAACTGAATATATATTTTTTTCTGCATCTACCTCTGAAAAAATATTGGGCTTCTAGCTGTGTGTGGGACTTGTTCTATTAATCCATCTATACAGACCTCCATCAGGTTGCAAACTGAATATATTTTTTTTCTGCATCTACCTCTGAAAAAATATTGGGCTTCTAGCTGTGTGTGGGACTTGTTCTATTAATCCATCTATACAGACATCCATCAGGTTGCAAACTGAATATAATTTTTTTCTGCATATAGCTCTGAAAAAATATTTGGCCTTCTAGCAGTGTGTGGGACTTTCTCTATTAGTTCATCTATACTGACCTCCATCAGGTTGCAAATTAAAAATAATTTTTATCTGCATCTAGCTCTGAAAAAATATTTGGCCTTCTAGCAGTGTGTGAGACTTTCTCTATTAGTCCATCTATACTGACCTCCATCAGGTTGCAAATTAAAAATAATTTGTATCTGCATCTACCTCTGAAAAAATATTTGGGCTTCTAGCTGTGTGTGGGACTTGTTCTATTAGTCCATCTATACTGACCTCCATCAGGTTGCAAACTGAATATAATATTTTTCTGCATCTAGCTCTGAAAAAATATTTGGCCTTCTAGCAGTGTGTGGGACTTTCTCTATTAGTCCATCTATACTGACCTCCATCAGGTTGCAAATTAAAAATAATTTTTATCTGCATCTAGCTCTGAAAAAATATTTGGCCTTCTAGCAGTGTGTGGGACTTTCTCTATTAGTCCATCTATACTGACCTCCATCAGGTTGCAAATTAAAAATAATTTTTATCTGCATCTACCTCTGAAAAAATATTTGGGCTTCTAGCTGTGTGTGGGACTTGTTCTATTAGTCCATCTATACTGACCTCCATCAGGTTGCAAACTGAATATAATTTTTTTCTGCATCTAGCTCTGAAAAAATATTTGGCCTTCTAGCAGTGTGTGGGACTTTCTCTATTAGTCCATCTATACTGACCTCCATCAGGTTGCAAATTAAAAATAATTTTTATCTGCATCTACCTCTGAAAAAATATTTGGGCTTCTAGCTGTGTGTGGGACTTGTTCTATTAATCCATCTATACTGACCTCCATCAGGTTGCAAAGTGAATATAATTTTTTTCTGCATCTAGCTCTGAAAAAATATTTGGCCTTCTAGCAGTGTGTGGGACTTGTTCTATTAGTCCACCTATACTGACCTCCATCAGGTTGCAAATTCAAAATAATTTTTTGTCTGCATCTAGCTCTGAAAAAATATTTGGCCTTCTAGCAGTGTGTGGGACTTTCTCTATTAGTCCATCTATACTGACCTCCATCAGGTTGCAAACTGAATATATTTTTTTTCTGCATCTACCTCTGAAAAAATATTTGGGCTTCTAGCTGTGTGTGTGACTTGTTCTATTAGTCCATCTATACTGACCTCCATCAGGTTGCAAATCGAATATAATTTTTTTCTGCATCTAACCCAGCCAATAGTTTTGGCCTAATACCACAGTTTGGCCACTCAGCTCTGCTCGGTTCCCATCCATTGATGAGACTCAAATACCTGATTGGAGCGACAACTTTAGTTTTTTGTCAGGGCAGGAACAGGTTGGCTCTGAGGACGACGGGTGTGATAACGCACAGGGTGATGATGATGAGGTTGGAGATCCCACTTACTGTCAACCCACAGTCAGCCAAGAGATGAGGTCAGCAGAGGAGGTGGAGGAAGATGCTAGTGACGACGAGGTCAGGTTGCACCTTCCTGGACAGAGACGTAGTACTGGAAGCACGTCAACAACTGCATCCTCAAACACAACTCTGCCTCTCACCACAAGTCGTGGTGGCTCTTCAGGTCGCATGGGTGCTAAGCCTTGCATAGCCTGGGCATTTTTTCAGATCGATAAAGATGACCCAACTCGTGTTATCTGTAACATTTGTCAGCAAAAGCTAAGTAGAGGCCAAAAAATACATAGTTTGAGTACTTCATGCATGAACCGGCACATGGACATGAAGCATAAGTTGCAGTGGGAAGCTCAGTGTGCTACAATGCGGCCTAGCCGGCCGGGCCAACCACCGTCTGCCATATCTTGTGCATCCGCGGCCTCTTCATCCTCTGTGACTGGGGGGACAGCAGTCACACCTGTTTTGAGGCGCAGACCTGCCATCTCTTTACCCGCAACAGCCAGCGTGATTGGCAGGTCATCATTTTCTTTGGAGGTGGTAACACCAGCTGGTGTTGAGCGCTGTCCGACATCGATAGCACCACCTTTGGATCAAGGCAACCTAACATGTCCGCCTGCATCTTCCTCACAGACCGGCAGTTTGCCGGGGACACCCTTATCAACCCCGTCTAAGCACAATAGCCAGCCCTCGGTCCCTCAGATGTGGACAAGTAAAAGACCATTTCCTCCTAGCCATGAGAAAGCTAAGAGGTTGAATTTCACCATCTGCAAGCTCTTGGCTACAGAAATGCTGCCTTTCTGCCTGGTGGACACAGAGGACTTTCGAGACCTTATGTCCGTCGCAGTGCCCCAGTACCAGAAGCCCAGTCGGCACTACTTCTCAAAGAAAGGTGTGCCTGCGCTCCACCAGCATGTCGCACACAACATCACCGCTTCTTTGAGAAACTCTGTGTGTGACAGGGTGCATTTCACCACAGACACTTGAACAAGTAGGCATGGACAGGGGCGTTACATGTCGCTGACTGGGCACTGGGTAACTATGGTGACAGCAGGACAAGGGGCTGCTGTCCAAGTCTTGCCTTCCCCACGAGTTGTGCGTCAATCCTCTTTATGTCAAAGTTCCTCCACTGCTTCTGCCTCCTCAACCTCCTCTCGGTCTTCCACCTGCACCCAAAGCCTGTCTGGTCATGCCACAAGCTTTCTAACTGCGCAGAAGGGATCCTGCACACCTCCTTACTATGCTGGCAGTAGGGCTCAATGTCATCAGGCGGTTTTTACTTTGAATTGTCTGGGAAATGTGAGTCACACAGCTGAGGAGTTGTGGTCAGCTCTGGAGAACCAATTTCATGAATGGTTGTCTCCACTGGACCTGAAACCAGGGAAGGCCGTGTGCGACAATGCTGCAAACCTGGGTGCGGCCCTTCGCCGGGCCAATGTCACACAAGTGCCTTGTATGGCTCACGTGTTTAACCGTGTTTAACCTGGTTGTCCAGCAATTTTTAGCCCAAAAATTAAGTGTCCAAACTACAGGTGGTGTAGCTTGCTTAACAGCCGGGATAATCCGCTGACTAGCAGACACTGCTACTAGGCACAAAGTATTTCCTGGGCTAGATGCAGTTAAAAATTTGTAATTAGATACTCTCGTTGGATGCTGAGAAAGCATTCCATAGAGTCTCCTGGCACGCCATATATGATTCTCTTAAAAAGCTTGGGGTAGGGGTCTAGGGGACCCTTTTATAGCCAAAATCACGGCCCTGTATCGCAATACGTAACCTAGGCTGAAGATAAATGGAACTGTAGCACCCTGAGGTCTCGGTTGCTACAGAGGTATTGCACCTCACCCAGAGGTGTGATATCTCACTCTCAGGTAAGGATGTAGTGTGGATCAGGACCCGACACCTGCATGCATTACACCACATTGCCATGGGGCAGGGCGACCAATATGCCCCTGAGATGGGCACGACAGTCCCTGTCCCTGGCTGGAGTGGGGGGAGGGAACACTGAGGAAGGGGAACCCTGTAGTGCAGGAGCAGGGAGGAAGCAGTTCCTGGGTGCATTGAGAAGGGAGTATAAAAGGTGGGCACCATCTTAGTTCAGTGCAAAGAAGTCTGAGCAGAAGTGGCAGGGAGCAGGGGCTCTGCATGAGCTCTGCTCCGGAGGCGGGCCTAGTAACAGAGGCCCAGGCCTGGAAGAGTGAGAAGGAAGGAAGAGGAGCGGAGAAGGCTCCAGAAATGAGGAACGAAGGGATCCCAGGGGTGCGGACGGGCGAGTCGCCACCGCACGCCCGAATCCACCTGCGTGGAGGGGTCAGGCCAAAGGGGGAGACCGGTCCCCGAAACTAGTGGAGGCAGGAAACGACCCTCAGCTAGAAACAGGAGGCTGTGACATTTTATGTGGCGCAGCCCCTCGCTACACCCGCTAGGAAGGCACCACATAGGGTCAGGGAAACTGGCGCCAAGTTTACCAAGAGGAGGCCCGAGGCAGCCGGACAGAAGGGTTGGTAAGAAAGGCCAGACAAAGGACACACAAAGGGGGTCCTGTGAAGCGCTTCAAAGTTATCTGGGAGTTTTCTGAGCCCCTCACCTGGTGAGCACAATACGACGTGGGCAGCCGTTACCTGCAGACGAGGTCTGGATAATAAGAACTGTGAGTAAAGGCCCTGGACTGCATCACTGACTCCGTGTCGTTACTGCTGCTGCCCTGCACCATCACCCCCATCCTCCACATACACTGCCCTGAGGCTATACTCCTCCCGTGGGGAGTTATGCTACGCTCTGCTGCACCCACAACACCAGCCTCAGCGGTCTGCCCTGGAGCGGCGGTTCACTCTGACCGCAATCCACGGGTGGCGTAGTCGGACATTTAAACATCAAAACCACATAAATAGTTCCGCCACTGGTTTGACCGCCCTGAGCCACGGAACCGGGTCGCCGCCACGGAGACTACAACCACCAGCATCCACCAAAAAGGGTCCGGCTCCGGGTGTCCCAAGGCCTAGGGGGCGCGTCAGAAAATTTTCATCACCTTTCACAATCACCAATGGGACAAGGCTGGGATGTTCTCTTTCCCCTCTCTTATACATCCTAGTGACGGAGCACCTGCTCTCATCAATTCGCCATAACCCCAATATTAGGTGGATTGAGGTGGGAGGCACCGAGTACAAGTGCTCTCTATTTGCTGATGATGTCCTAGTATATATCACTCAATCACATATATCCATCCATGCTGTTATGGCTGAAATAGATCACTTTGTTACATGGTCAAATTTTAAAATCAATGCAGCGAAGTCTGAGGCCCTCGATGTCTCCCTCCCCAAATCCATATAGGATTCCATCCAGTCCAACTTTCCCTTTGCCTGGCCCTCACAGGGTATCAAATACTTAGGAATTCCTATTCATAGAGACCTCTCCCATCTATGTTATCTTAATTTTGGGCCCTTTATTGAACAACTCCATACAGACCACGGTTGGCAAGTTAGAACTGTAAGATTCACTACGTGAACCACTGGTGTTTTGTGGAAAAGCACATGTACACTGTGTTCCAAATTATTATGCAAAAAGTGTTTAGGAGTGATAAGGGAAGAATTTGTTTGTTTGTCAGTTAAACTCATTGATGGTGATGTGTGTCAGGGCTCTTTATATCACTGTAAGCAATTGCAGACACCTGTGCTAATTAGTTTGGCAGGTGTGTCCAATGAAAGGCAAGACTACTTAAGAAGGCTGTCTCACATTATTAAGCAGCCTACTTTTTCTGCCAAAATGGGAAAGAAAAAGGATGTGTCGGCTGCTGAGAAGCAACAAATTGTGGAGTGTTTAGGTCAAGGCATGACTACAATCAACATTGTGCGATGATCAGGATGAAGTGTCTTGGCAATCAAGAAGTATGTAGCTGATTCACAGTACACACGTGTGCGTGCTGATAAGGGCAAATTGAGGACTCTTTCCTACAGGCAATTACGTCAGGTTGAAAGAGCAGCGACAAAAAAGCCTTGTCATAGCAGCAGACAAGTTTTTGAAGCTGCTGGTGCCTCCAACGTCCCCAGAACAACAAGATGCAGGGTCCTTCAGAGGTTTGCAGCTGTGCATACGCCATCCTGTCGACCTCCTCTATCCACTTCACACAAGCAGAAACGGCTCCAGTGGGCCAAACATTACATGAAGACTGATTTCAAAACTCTTTTGTTCACGGATAAGTGCCGTGCAGCGCTCGATGGTCCAGATGGATGGAGTGGAGGATGGCTGGTTGATGGACACCCCACGCAAACACGGCTACAGCGCCAACAAGGAGGAAGTGGAGTAATGTTTTGGGCTGGAATCATGGGGAGAGAGATTGTCGGCCCCTTTAGGATCCCTGAAGGCGCTAAAGATGAACTCCATAATGTATGTGGATTTTCTCAAACAGCACTTCCTGCCATGGTTCAAGAAGAAGAACCGTGTATTTCACAGCAAGATCATTTTTTTGCATGATAATGCACCATCTCATGCTGCACATAAAACATCTGCATCTCTGGCTGATATGGGCATAAAAGGTGACAAACTTATGGTGTGACCCCCATGCTCCCCTGACCTCTACCCCATTCAGAACCTTTGGAGCATCATTAAAAGGAGTGTCTATGATGGCGGGAGGCAGTTCACATCTAAGCAACAGCTCTGGGAGGTTATTCTGTCCTCATGCAAAACAATTGAAGCAGAAACCATCCAAAACCTGACAAATTCAATGGACGAGAGAGTTCAGAAGCTCCTTTCGAACAAGGGGTCCTATGTGAAAATGTAACATCGCCTAGAATAAAGTTTTGAGTTGAAAACTGTTTGATTTCAGTTTCTAACAACCTGCTAATGCTTATAATTTCAAAAATGACCATTTTTTTGGTCTTTATTAAAATCAAAAGGTTGATCGAAAAGTTTGGGGGATCTAAGAGTGTGGCAACCCAGTAGTCATGATTACTTCGAATTCTGACAATATGAGGGTCATGCTGCACGTAGTGCAGCAAGAAGGCACTTATGTGTCTTGCGCATCTCGGAGCCCCAAAATTGTTTTCCGGGCTAGATGCAGCAAAAAATTATTATTAATTTTAAATCTGGTGAAGCTTTAGTATAGATGGCCTAATAGGATCAGTGCTGCACATTGCTACAAAGCCCAAATTATTTTCCAGTCAAGATACAGATAAGCATGATTAGTAGAGATGAGCGTTGTTCTACTCGAACTGTTCGCCAATCTCAAATTCGAGCTGTTTTGGGCGGTGTTCGAGCCGGTCGGCGAACACGAACAATTTGAGAAAAATTCGGCTGTTCGAGGTTATGTTCGATAACTGTTCGTGCACCAAAATCATAACTGGATTTTTTCTCAGTAATGATGAAAATTAATGTTAATACGCAGTTTGAGTGTACAGCGGGGCGGGGGGAGGGGCAGGGGATGGATCTCTGCAGGAACAATGAAGATCTCCATTTTTTTTTCTCTTTCCCGCATTTGCAGTGGGGAGGTGCAATCTGTCAGCCTATCAGCAGCGCACACACGGAGTGAAGTGCTTTTTTTCACACAAGCAAGGGCATGTGTGATTGGCAGTGTATGTCACATGTCCTTGCCCTATAAGACCAAGCCATTTTCCCCGTCGCCACCATTTTCTCACTGCTGCAGCTGCGTGTTAGACGGCACCGCTGTTGCTGTGTGCGCTATACCTTGTTAATTTCAAGCCAATTTTCGCACAAATATCCAGATAGCTTGGGAGTAGGGAATAGTTGTGATTGCAGTCCTTTTAAGGACTAGGTTACAGCATTTCCTACGACTTTTATCAAGCAGGTCTGTGCTCTTAAATAGATAGATTGCGGGTGTAAAGACTAATTATAATTGGAGTCCTTTTCAGGACTAGGTTACATCAGTTCCTATCAGTTTTTGCCAGGCAGGTCTGTGCCAGTGCTGTGCAAGTTTTTTTCACAGCATTTGGCTGAATCTAGCAAAGCTAATCCTTTTTGGCCTATTGCAGAGTGTGTTAGTCAGTGGAGTAGCCTATCTGTGTTGCAAGATATACCACCTGTGTATAGAATACCAATTTTTTTACCGCACCTAGTGAAGTAAAATCTTTTGGGCATAGCATCATTCTATTAGTCCATCTATACTGACCTCCATCAGGTTGCAAATTAAAAATAATTTTTTTCTGCATCTAGCTCTGAAAAAATATTTGGGCTTCTAGCAGTGTGTGAGACTTGGTCTATTAGTCCATCTATACTGACCTCCATCAGGTTGCAAATTAAAAATAATTTTTTTCTTCATTTATCTCTGAAAAAATATTTGGGCTTCTAGCAGCGTGTGGGACTTGTTCTATTAGTCCATCTATACTGACCTCCATCAGGTTGCAAATTAAAAATAATTTTTTTCTGCATCTAGCTCTGAAAAAATATTTGGGCTTCTAGCAGTGTGTGGGACTTGGTCTATTAGTCCATCTATACTGACCTCCATCCGGTTGCAAATTAAAAATAATTTTTTTCTGCATCTAGCTCTGAAAAAATATTTGGGCTTCTAGCAGTGTGTGGGACTTGGTCTATTAGTCCATCTATACTGACCTCCATGAGGTTGCAAATTGAATAAAAAAAATTTCTGCATCTAGCTCTGAAAAAATATTTGGGCTTCTAGCGGTGTGTGGGACTTGGTCTATTAGTCCATCTATACTGACCTCCATCAGGTTGCAAATTAAAAATATTTTTTTTCTGCATCTAGCTCTGAAAAAATATTTGGGCTTCTAGCAGTGTGTGGGACTTGGTCTATTAGTCCATCTATACTGACCTCCATCAGGTTGCAAATTAAAAATAATTTTTTTCTTCATTTAGCTCTGAAAAAATATTTGGGCTTCTAGCAGTGTGTGGGACTTGTTCTATTAGTCCTTCTATACTGACCTCCAGCAGGTTGCAAATTGAATAAAATTTTTTTCTGCATCTAGCTCTGAAAAAATATTTGGGCTTCTAGCGGTGTGTGGGACTTGGTCTATTAGTCTATCTATACTGACCTCCATCAGGTTGCAAATTAAAAATAATTTTTTTCTGCATCTAGCTCTGAAAAAATATTTGGGCTTCTAGCAGTGTGTGGGACTTGGTCTATTAGTCCATCTATACTGACTTCCATCAGGTTGCAAATTAAAAATAATTTTTTTCTTCATTTATCTCTGAAAAAATATTTGGGCTTCTAGCAGCGTGTGGGACTTGTTCTATTAGTCCATCTATACTGACCTCCATCAGTTTGCAAATTATAAATAATTTTTTTCTGCATCTAGCTCTGAAAAAATATTTGGGCTTCTAGCAGTGTGTGGGACTTGGTCTATTAGTCCATCTATACTGACCTCCATCAGGTTGCAAATTAAAAATAATTTTTTTCTTCATTTATCTCTGAAAAAATATTTGGGCTTCTAGCAGCGTGTGGGACTTGTTCTATTAGTCCATCTATACTGACCTCCATCAGGTTGCAAATTAAAAATAATTTTTTTCTGCATCTAGCTCAGAAAAAATATTTGGGCTTCTAGCGGTGTGTGGGACTTGGTCTATTAGTCCATCTATACTGACCTCCATCAGGTTGCAAATTAAAAATAATTTTTTTCTGCATCTAGCTCTGAAAAAATATTTGGGCTTCTAGCAGTGTGTGGGACTTGGTCTATTAGTCCATCTATACTGACCTCCATCAGGTTGCAAATTAAAAATAATTTTTTTCTGCATCTAGCTCTGAAAAAATATTTGGGCTTCTAGCAGTGTGTGGGACTTGGTCTATTAGTCCATCTATACTGACCTCCATCAGGTTGCAAATTGAATAAAAAAAATTTCTGCATCTAGCTCTGAAAAAATATTTGGGCTTCTAGCGGTGTGTGGGACTTGGTCTATTAGTCCATCTATACTGACCTCCATCAGGTTGCAAATTAAAATTAATTTTTTTCTGCATCTAGCTCTGAAAAAATATTTGGGCTTCTAGCAGTGTGTGGGACTTGGTCTATTAGTCCATCTATACTGACCTCCATCAGGTTGCAAATAAAAATAATTTTTTTCTTCATTTAGCTCTGAAAAAATATTTGGGCTTCTAGCAGTGTGTGGGACTTGTTCTATTAGTCCTTCTATACTGACCTCCAGCAGGTTGCAAATTGAATATAATTTTTTTCTGCATCTAGCTCTGAAAAAATATTTGGGCTTCTAGCGGTGTGTGGGACTTGGTCTATTAGTCCATCTATACTGACCTCCATCAGGTTGCAAATTAAAAATAATTTTTTTCTGCATCTAGCTCTGAAAAAATATTTGGGCTTCTAGCAGTGTGTGGGACTTGGTCTATTAGTCCATCTATACTGACCTCCATTAGGTTGCAAATTAAAAATATTTTTTTTCTTCATTTAGCTCTGAAAAAATATTTGGGCTTCTAGCAGTGTGTGGGACTTGTTCTATTAGTCCTTCTATACTGACCTCCAGCAGGTTGCAAATTGAATATAATTTTTTTCTGCATCTAGCTCTGAAAAAATATTTGGGCTTCTAGCAGTGTGTGGGACTTGGTCTATTAGTCCATCTATACTGACCTCCATCAGGTTGCAAATTGAATAAAAAAATTTTCTGCATCTAGCTCTGAAAAAATATTTGGGCTTCTAGCGGTGTGTGGGACTTGGTCTATTAGTCCATCTATACTGACCTCCATCAGGTTGCAAATTAAAAATATTTTTTTTCTGCATCTAGCTCTGAAAAAATATTTGGGCTTCTAGCAGTGTGTGGGACTTGGTCTATTAGTCCATCTATACTGACCTCCATCAGGTTGCAAATTAAAAATAATTTTTTTCTTCATTTAGCTCTGAAGAAATATTTGGGCTTCTAGCAGTGTGTGGGACTTGTTCTATTAGTCCTTCTATACTGACCTCCAGCAGGTTGCAAATTGAATATAATTTTTTTCTGCATCTAGCTCTGAAAAAATATTTGGGCTTCTAGCGGTGTGTGGGACTTGGTCTATTAGTCCATCTATACTGACCTCCATCAGGTTGCAAATTAAAAATAATTTTTTTCTGCATCTAGCTCTGAAAAAATATTTGGGCTTCTAGCAGTGTGTGGGACTTGGTCTATTAGTCCATCTATACTGACCTCCATTAGGTTGCAAATTAAAAATATTTTTTTTCTTCATTTAGCTCTGAAAAAATATTTGGGCTTCTAGCAGTGTGTGGGACTTGTTCTATTAGTCCTTCTATACTGACCTCCAGCAGGTTGCAAATTGAATATAATTTTTTTCTGCATCTAGCTCTGAAAAAATATTTGGGCTTCTAGCAGTGTGTGGGACTTGGTCTATTAGTCCATCTATACTGACCTCCATCAGGTTGCAAATTGAATAAAAAAATTTTCTGCATCTAGCTCTGAAAAAATATTTGGGCTTCTAGCGGTGTGTGGGACTTGGTCTATTAGTCCAGCTATACTGACCTCCATCAGGTTGCAAATTAAAAATAATTTTTTTCTGCATCTAGCTCTGAAAAAATATTTGGGCTTCTAGCAGTGTGTGGGACTTGGTCTATTAGTCCATCTATACTGACCTCCATCAGGTTGCAAATAAAAATAATTTTTTTCTTCATTTAGCTCTGAAAAAATATTTGGGCTTCTAGCAGTGTGTGGGACTTGTTCTATTAGTCCTTCTATACTGACCTCCAGCAGGTTGCAAATTGAATATAATTTTTTTCTGCATCTAGCTCTGAAAAAATATTTGGGCTTCTAGCGGTGTGTGGGACTTGGTCTATTAGTCCATCTATACTGACCTCCATCAGGTTGCAAATTAAAAATAATTTTTTTCTGCATCTAGCTCTGAAAAAATATTTGGGCTTCTAGCAGTGTGTGGGACTTGGTCTATTAGTCCATCTATACTGACCTCCATGAGGTTGCAAATTGAATAAAAAAAATTTCTGCATCTAGCTCTGAAAAAATATTTGGGCTTCTAGCGGTGTGTGGAACTTGGTCTATTAGTCCATCTATACTGACCTCCATCAGGTTGCAAATTAAAAATAATTTTTTTCTGCATCTAGCTCTGAAAAAATATTTGGGCTTCTAGCAGTGTGTGGGACTTGGTCTATTAGTCCATCTATACTGACCTCCATCAGGTTGCAAATAAAAATAATTTTTTTCTTCATTTATCTCTGAAAAAATATTTGGGCTTCTAGCAGTGTGTGGGACTTGTTCTATTAGTCCTTCTATACTGACCTCCAGCAGGTTGCAAATTGAATATAATTTTTTTCTGCATCTAGCTCTGAAAAAATATTTGGGCTTCTAGCGGTGTGTGGGACTTGGTCTATTAGTCCATCTATACTGACCTCCATCAGGTTGCAAATTAAAAATAATTTTTTTCTGCATCTAGCTCTGAAAAAATATTTGGGCTTCTAGCAGTGTGTGGGACTTGGTCTATTAGTCCATCTATACTGACCTCCATTAGGTTGCAAATTAAAAATATTTTTTTTCTTCATTTAGCTCTGAAAAAATATTTGGGCTTCTAGCAGTGTGTGGGACTTGTTCTATTAGTCCTTCTATACTGACCTCCAGCAGGTTGCAAATTGAATATAATTTTTTTCTGCATCTAGCTCTGAAAAAATATTTGGGCTTCTAGCAGTGTGTGGGACTTGGTCTATTAGTCCATCTATACTGACCTCCATCAGGTTGCAAATTGAATAAAAAAATTTTCTGCATCTAGCTCTGAAAAAATATTTGGGCTTCTAGCGGTGTGTGGGACTTGGTCTATTAGTCCATCTATACTGACCTCCATCAGGTTGCAAATTAAAAATATTTTTTTTCTGCATCTAGCTCTGAAAAAATATTTGGGCTTCTAGCAGTGTGTGGGACTTGGTCTATTAGTCCATCTATACTGACCTCCATCAGGTTGCAAATAAAAAATAATTTTTTTCTTCATTTAGCTCTGAAAAAATATTTGGGCTTCTAGCAGTGTGTGGGACTTGTTCTATTAGTCCTTCTATACTGACCTCCAGCAGGTTGCAAATTGAATATAATTTTTTTCTGCATCTAGCTCTGAAAAAATATTTGGGCTTCTAGCGGTGTGTGGGACTTGGTCTATTAGTCCATCTATACTGACCTCCATCAGGTTGCAAATTAAAAATAATTTTTTTCTGCATCTAGCTCTGAAAAAATATTTGGGCTTCTAGCAGTGTGTGGGACTTGGTCTATTAGTCCATCTATACTGACTTCCATCAGGTTGCAAATTAAAAATAATTTTTTTCTTCATTTATCTCTGAAAAAATATTTGGGCTTCTAGCAGTGTGTGGGACTTCGTCTATTAGTCCATCTATACTGACCTCCATTAGGTTGCAAATTAAAAATATTTTTTTTCTTCATTTAGCTCTGAAAAAATATTTGGGCTTCTAGCAGTGTGTGGGACTTGTTCTATTAGTCCTTCTATGCTGACCTCCAGCAGGTTGCAAATTGAATATAATTTTTTTCTGCATCTAGCTCTGAAAAAATATTTGGGCTTCTAGCAGTGTGTGGGACTTGGTCTATTAGTCCTTCTATACTGACCTCCATCAGGTTGCAAATTGAATAAAAAAATTTTCTGCATCTAGCTCTGAAAAAATATTTGGGCTTCTAGCGGTGTGTGGGACTTGGTCTATTAGTCCATCTATACTGACCTCCATCAGGTTGCAAATAAAAAATATTTTTTTTCTGCATCTAGCTCTGAAAAAATATTTGGGCTTCTAGCAGTGTGTGGGACTTGGTCTATTAGTCCATCTATACTGACCTCCATCAGGTTGCAAATTAAAAATAATTTTTTTCTTCATTTAGCTCTGAAAAAATATTTGGGCTTCTAGCAGTGTGTGGGACTTGTTCTATTAGTCCTTCTATACTGACCTCCAGCATGTTGCAAATTGAATATAATTTTTTTCTGCATCTAGCTCTGAAAAAATATTTGGGCTTCTAGCGGTGTGTGGGACTTGGTCTATTAGTCCATCTATACTGACCTCCATCAGGTTGCAAATTAAAAATAATTTTTTTCTGCATCTAGCTCTGAAAAAATATTTGGGCTTCTAGCAGTGTGTGGGACTTGGTCTATTAGTCCATCTATACTGACCTCCATCAGGTTGCAAATTAAAAATAATTTTTTTCTTCATTTATCTCTGAAAAAATATTTGGGCTTCTAGCAGCGTGTGGGACTTGTTCTATTAGTCCATCTATACTGACCTCCATCAGGTTGCAAATTATAAATAATTTTTTTCTGCATCTAGCTCTGAAAAAATATTTGGGCTTCTAGCAGTGTGTGGGACTTGGTCTATGAGTCCATCTATACTGACCTCCATCAGGTTGCAAATTAAAAATAATTTTTTTCTTCATTTATCTCTGAAAAAATATTTGGGCTTCTAGCAGCGTGTGGGACTTGTTCTATTAGTCCATCTATACTGACCTCCATCAGGTTGCAAATTAAAAATAATTTTTTTCTGCATCTAGCTCTGAAAAAATATTTGGGCTTCTAGCGGTGTGTCGGACTTGGTCTATTAGTCCATCTATACTGACCTCCATCAGGTTGCAAATTAAAAATAATTTTTTTCTGCATCTAGCTCTGAAAAAATATTTGGGCTTCTAGCAGTGTGTGGGACTTGGTCTATTAGTCCATCTATACTGACCTCCATCAGGTTGCAAATTAAAAATAATTTTTTTCTGCATCTAGCTCTGAAAAAATATTTGGGCTTCTAGCAGTGTGTGGGACTTGGTCTATTAGTCCATCTATACTGACCTCCATCAGGTTGCAAATTGAATAAAAAAAAATTCTGCATCTAGCTCTGAAAAAATATTTGGGCTTCTAGCGGTGTGTGGGACTTGGTCTATTAGTCCATCTATACTGACCTCCATCAGGTTGCAAATTAAAAATAATTTTTTTCTGCATCTAGCTCTGAAAAAATATTTGGGCTTCTAGCGGTGTGTGGGACTTGGTCTATTAGTCCATCTGTACTGACCTCCATCAGGTTGCAAATTAAAAATAATTTTTTTCTGCATCTAGCTCTGAAAAAATATTTGGGCTTCTAGCAGTGTGTGGGACTTGGTCTATTAGTCCATCTATACTGACCTCCATCAGGTTGCAAATTAAAAATAATTTTTTTCTTCATTTAGCTCTGAAAAAATATTTGGGCTTCTAGCAGTGTGTGGGACTTGTTCTATTAGTCCTTCTATACTGACCTCCAGCAGGTTGCAAATTGAATATAATTTTTTTCTGCATCTAGCTCTGAAAAAATATTTGGGCTTCTAGCGGTGTGTGGGACTTGGTCTATTAGTCCATCTATACTGACCTCCATCAGGTTGCAAATTAAAAATATTTTTTTTCTGTATCTAACCCAGCCAATAGTTTTGGCCTAATACCACAGTTTGGCCACTCAGCTCTGCTCGGTTACCATCCATTGTTTTTTTGTGCAAACAACTCCAGAGTTGTGAATTAGTTAACCACCAAAATGAGTGGAAAAAGGCCTGCTGCTGGTGGAAAGGGGAATAGGCGTGTTGGGAAGGGGAAAAAAGGTTGTGTCCGTGGGGTAGGTGCAGAAGAAAGACCATCTTCCAGCCAAACTAAAATGTCTACTTCTTTTAGCGGACAATGTGATAAGATCCCTTTCTTACGGCCACGCCAATCGCTACAAATTCCAGATGAGGCACAAAAACAGCAGGTGCTTCAACGGATATCAAGTGCTCCTTTAAGTGGGCTCTCCTCCACATCAACTTCAACATCACAAATACTCCAGTCCTCAAAGGTGTCACCCAAATCGCACTTGCTTCCTCACAGCTCCCAAATCTCCAGCTGCCCGTCTGAGTATGAGGTAGAACAGATGGTTGAGTCTGCAGAGCTGTTTACTCATACTATAGCCTGGGAATCAGAGGTCGACTCCAGCGCTTCTGTGAATCCAGACGAGGAAATGATCTGCACTGATGCCCAGAATCTTTATGAGTCGGATCCAGGACCAGACGCAGAAGGTTCTGACCATAATGTAGACCCTCATTCCCAAACTGTAACTCCTGTTGGTGGAGACAATGAGGAAGACGATGATAAGACTCAAATACCTGATTGGAGCGACAACTTTAGTTTTTTGTCAGGGCAGGAACAGGTTGGCTCTGAGGACGACGGGTGTGATAACGCACAGGGTGATGATGATGAGGTCGGAGATCCCACTTACTGTCAACCCACAGTCAGCCAAGAGATGAGGTCAGCAGAGGAGGTGGAGGAAGATGCTAGTGACGACGAGGTCAGGTTGCGCCTTCCTGGACAGAGACGTAGTAGTGGAAGCACGTCAACAACTGCATCCTCAAACACAACTCTGCCTCTCACCACAAGTCGTGGTGGCTCTTCAGGTCGCATGGGTGCTAAGCCTTGCATAGCCTGGGCATTTTTTCAGATCGATAAAGATGACCCAACTCATGTTATCTGTAACATTTGTCAGCAAAAGCTAAGTAGAGGCCAAAAAATACATAGTTTGAGTACTTCATGCATGAACCGGCACATGGACATGAAGCATAAGTTGCAGTGGGAAGCTCAGTGTGCTACAATGCGGCCTAGCCGGCCGGGCCAACCACCGTCTGCCATATCTTGTGCATTCGCGGCCTCTTCATCCTCTGTGACTGGGGGGACAGCAGTCACACCTGTTTTGGGGCGCAGACCTGCCACCTCTTTACCCGCAACAGCCAGCGTGATTGGCAGGTCATCATTTTCTTTGGAGGTGGTAACACCAGCTGGTCTTGAGCGCTGTCCGACATCGATAGCACCACCTTTGGATCAAGGCAACCTAACATGTCCGCCTGCATCTTCCTCACAGACCGGCAGTTTGCCGGGGACACCCTTATCAACCCCGTCTAAGCACAATAGCCAGCCCTCGGTCCCTCAGATGTGGACAAGTAAAAGACCATTTCCTCCTAGCCATGAGAAAGCTAAGAGGTTGAATTTCACCATCTGCAAGCTCTTGGCTACAGAAATGCTGCCTTTCCGCCTGGTGGACACAGAGGATTTTCGAGACCTTATGTCCGTCGCAGTGCCCCAGTACCAGATGCCCAGTCGGCACTACTTCTCAAAGAAAGGTGTGCCTGCGCTCCACCAGCATGTCGCACACAACATCACCGCTTCTTTGAGAAACTCTGTGTGTGACAGGGTGCATTTCACCACAGACACTTGGACGAGTAGGCATGGACAGGGGCGTTACATGTCGCTGACTGGGCACTGGGTAACTATGGTGACAGCAGGACAAGGGGCTGCTGTCTAAGTCTTGCCGTCCCCACGAGTTGTGCGTCAATCCTCTTTATGTCAAAGTTCCTCCACTGCTTCTGCCTCCTCAACCTCCTCTCGGTCTTCCACCTGCACCCAAAGCCTGTCTGGTCATGCCACAAGCTTTCTAACTGCGCAGAAGGGATCCTGCACACCTCCTTACTATGCTGGCAGTAGGGCTCAACGTCATCAGGCGGTTTTTACATTGAAATGTCTGGGAAATGTGAGTCACACAGCTGAGGAGTTGTGGTCAGCTCTGGAGAACCAATTTCATGAATGGTTGTCTCCACTGGACCTGAAACCAGGGAAGGCCGTGTGCGACAATGCTGCAAACCTGGGTGCGGCCCTTCGCCGGGGCAATGTCACACACGTGCCTTGTATGGCTCACGTGTTGAACCTGGTTGTCCAGCAATTTTTAGCCCACTATCCCAGACTAGATGGCCTTCTGCTGAGGGCACGGTCGCTGTGTGCTCACTTCTGCCGTTCGCATCCCGCAGCTCAGTGACTTACATCTCTACAGAAGTCGTTGGGCCTGCCACTTCACCGGCTAAAATGCGATGTGCCTACCCGGTGGAATTCAACTCTGCACATGTTGCAGCGACTGTGGCAGCACCGACAAGCCCTGGTGCAATACGTTCTGACGTATAGCCTGGGCCAAAGAGATTCAGAGGTGGGGCAAATCACGCTGGAGGAGTGGTCTCAGATCAGGGACCTATGCACCCTTCTGCACAGTTTTGAAATGGCGACGAAGATGTTTAGTGCTGACGATGCCATTATCAGCATGACTATTCCGGTGATTTACATGCTGGAGCACATGTTAAACAGAATTCGGAGTCAGGTGGTGGCACAAGAGGAGGTGGAGGAAGTAGAGGAGGAGGAGTTGTATGCGGAAGGGCTAACATCTGCAAGGTCCAGACGGTTGGCAGCACCAAGTCGGCAGGCATGTGAGTGTGGGGGAGATGATTTTATCAGGGCGCATGGTAGCAGCCAAACTAGTGAGGAAGGTGCAGGAGCCCAGGAAGAAGTGGAGGACGAACTGATGGAAGACTCATCAGATGAGGGAGACCTTGATCACATTTCTGTTGTGCGAGGTTGGGGGGAGAGGACAGAGGAAGGAAGCATGATTGTTACCTCGCCACCAACACAACAGGGACTTGGTGCTCCTGGATGCGCAACACACATGAGTGCCTTCTTGCTGCACTACCTGCAACATGACCCTCGAATTGTGAGAATTAGAAATAATCCTGACTACTGGGTTGCCACACTGTTAGATCCCCGGTACAAAAGTAAATTTGCAGAAATTATTCCTGCCATAGAAAGGGATGCACGCATGCAGGAGTATCAGCAGAGACTGTTGCAGAATCTTACATGTGCTTTTCCACAAAATACCAGTGGTGCACGTAGTGAATCTCACAGTTCCAACTTGCCAACCGTGGGACCGTCAAGTGTTCAGCACTCAAACCGTAACAGAACCACAGTATCTGCTGGTAACATCAATTTTGCGGAATCATTTCACCACTTTTTTAGCCCATCCTTTGCAAGGCCACAGGAGACAAGAAGTCTGACACATAGTCAACGCCTAGAGACGATGGTACAGGAGTATCTCCAAGTAAACATTGAAGCCACGACTGTGTCACTGGACCCTTGCTCTTTTTGGGCTTCCAATCTGGATAAATGGCCGGAGCTAGCCACTTACGCCTTGGAGATCTTGTCATGCCCCGCAGCCAGCGTTCTCTCTGAACGTGTGTTCAGCGCTGCTGGTGGTGTGCTGACAGATAAGCGCACGCGGCTCTCCACTGATAATGTAGACAGACTCACGTTCATAAAGATGAACAAATCATGGATCCGAAACGACTTTTCTACCCCTGTGTCATCCTGGGGAGAGTAAAAGCTTGATGATTGGTTAAAATCACCCTACCAACCGTTTTAAGCTTTCAAATTACTAATCATGTTTATCTGTATCTTGACTGGAAAATAATTTGGGCTTTGTAGCAGTGTGCAGCACTGATCCTATTAGGCCATCTATAATAAGCTTCACCAGATTTAAAATTAAAAATAATTTTTAGCTGCATCTAGCCCGGAAAATAATTTTGGGGCTCCGAGATGCGCAAGACACATAAGTGCCTTCTTGCTGCACTACCTGCAGCATGACCCTCATATTGTCAGAATTCGAAGTAATCATGACTACTGGGTTGCCACACTCTTAGATCCCCCAAACTTTTCGATCAACCTTTTCATTTTAATAAAGACCAAAAAAATGGTCATTTTTGAAATTATAAGCATTAGCAGGTTGTTAGAAACTGAAATCAAACAGTTTTCAACTCAAAACTTTATTCTAGGTGATGTTACATTTTCACATAGGACCCCTTGTTCGAAAGGAGCTTCTGAACTCTCTCGTCCATTGAATTTGTCAGGTTTTGGATGGTTTCTGCTTCAATTGTTTTGCATGAGGACAGAATACCCTCCCAGAGCTGTTGCTTAGATGTGAACTGCCTCCCGCCATCATAGACACTCCTTTTAATGATGCTCCAAAGGTTCTGAATGGGGTAGAGGTCAGGGGAGCATGGGGGTCACACCATAAGTTTGTCCCCTTTTATGCCCATATCAGCCAGAGATGCAGATGTTTTATGTGCAGCATGAGATGGTGCATTATCATGCAGAAAAATGATCTTGCTGTGAAATACACGGTTCTTCTTCTTGAACCATGGCAGGAAGTGCTGTTTGAGAAAATCCACATACATTATGGAGTTCATCTTTAGCGCCTTCAGGGATCCTAAAGGGGCCGACAATCTCTCTCCCCATGATTCCAGCCCAAAACATTACTCCACCTCCTCCTTGTTGGCGCTGTAGCCGTGTTTGCGTGGGGTGTCCATCAACCAGCCATCCTCCACTCCATTCATCTGGACCATCGAGCGCTGCACGGCACTCATCCGTGAACAAAACAGTTTTGAAATCAGTCTTCATGTAATGTTTGGCCCACTGGAGCCGTTTCTGCTTGTGTGAAGTGGATAGAGGAGGTCGACAGGATGGCGTATGCACAGCTGCAAACCTCTGAAGGACCCTGCATCTTGTTGTTCGGGGGACGTTGGAGGCACAAGCAGCTTCAAAAACTTGTCTGCTGCTATGACAAGGCTTTTTTGCCGCTGCTCTTTCAACCTGACGTAATTGCCTGTAGGAAAGTGTCCTCAATTTGCCCTTATCAGCACGCACACGTGTGTACTGTGAATCAGCTACATACTTCTTGATTGCCAAGACACTTCATCCTGATCATCGCACAATGTTGATTGTAGTCATGCCTTGACCTAAACACTCCACAATTTGTTGCTTCTCAGCAGCCGACACATCCTTTTTCTTTCCCATTTTGGCAGAAAATGTAGGCTGCTTAATAATGTGAGAGAGCCTTCTTAAGTAGTCTTGCCTTTCATTGGACACACCTGCCAAACTAATTAGCACAGGTGTCTGCAATTGCTTACAGTGATATAAAGAGCCCTGACACACATCACCATCAATGAGTTTAACTGACAAACAAACAAATTCTTCCCTTATCACTCCTAAACACTTTTTGCATAATAATTTGGAACGCGGTGTACATGTGCTTTTCCACAAAACACCAGTGGTTCACGTAGTGAATCTTACAGTTCTAACTTGCCAACCGTGGTCTGTATGGAATTGTTCAATAAAGGGCCCAAAATTAAGATAACATAGATGGGAGAGGTCTCTATGAATAGGAATTCCTAAGTATTTGATACCCTGTGAGGGACAGGCAAAGGGAAAGTTGGACTGGATGGAATCCTATATGGATTTAGGGAGGGAGACATCGAGGGCCTCAGACTTCGCTGCATTGATTTTAAAATTTTACCATGTAACAAAGTGATCTATTTCAGCCATAACAGCAGGGATGGATATATGTGATTGAGTGATATATACTAGGACATCATCAGCAAATAGAGAGCACTTGTACTTGGTGCCTCCGACCTCAATCCACCTAATATTGGGGTTATGGCGAATTGATGAGAGCAGGTGCTCCGTCACTAGGATGTATAAGAGAGGGGACAGAGGACATCCCTGCCTTGTCCCATTGGTGATTGTGAAAGGTGATGAAAATGTTCTGACGCACCCCCTGGGCCTTGGGACACCCGGAGCCGGACCCTTTTTGGTGGATGCTGGTGGTTGTAGTCTTCGTGGCGGCGATCCGGTTCCGTGGCTCAGGGCGGTCAAACCAGTGGCGGAACTATTTATGTGGTTTTGATGTTTAAATGTCCGACTACGCCACCCGTGGATTGCGGTCAGAGTGAACCGCCGCTACAGGGCAGACCGCTAAGGCTGGTGTTGTGGGTGCAGCAGAGCGTAGCATAACTCCCCACGGGAGGAGTATAGCCTCAGGGCAGTGTATGCGGAGGATGGGGGTGATGGTGCAGGGCAGCAGCAGTAACGACACGGAGTCAGTGATGCAGTCCAGGGCCTTTACTCACAGTTCTTATTATCCAGACCACGTCTGCAGGTAACGGCTGCCCACGTCGTACTGTGCTCACCAGGTGAGGGGCTCAGACAACTCCCAGATAACTTTGGAGTGCTTCACAGGACCCCCTTTGTGTGTCCTTTGTCTGGCCTTTCTTACCAACACTTCTGTCCGGCTGCCTCGGGCCTCCTCTTGGTAAACTTGGCGCCAGTTTCCCTGACCCTATGTGGTGCCTTCCTAGCGGGTGGAGCAAGGGGCTGCGCCACATAAAATGTCAGAGCCTCCGGTTTCTAGCTGAGGGTCGTTTCCTGCCTCCACTAGTTCGGGGACCGGTCTCCCCCTTTGGCCTGACCCCTCCACGCAGGTGGATTCGGGCGTGCGGTGGCGACTCGCCCGTCCGCACCCCTGGGATCCCTTCATTCCTCGTTCCTGGAGCCTTCTCCGCTCCTCTTCCTTCCTTCTCCCTCTTGCAGGCCTGGGCCTCTGTTACTAGGCCCGCCTCCGGAGCAGAGCACATGCAGAGCCCCTGCTCCCTGCCACTTCTGCTCAGACTTCTCTGCACTGAACTAAGATGGTGCCCACCTTTTATACTCCCTTCTCAATGCACCCAGGAACTGCTTCCTCCCTGCTCCTGCACTGCAGGGTTCCCCTTCCTCAGTGTTCCCTCCCCCCACTCCAGCCAGGGACAGGGACTGTCGTACCCCATCTCAGGGGCATATTGGTCGCCCTGCCCCACGGCAATGTGGTGTAATGCATGCAGGTGTCGGGTCCTGATCCACACTCCATCCTTATCTGAGTGTGAGATATCACACCTCTGGGTGAGGTGCAATACGTCTGTAGCAACCGAGCCCTCGGTGCTACAGTTCCATTTATCTTCAGCCTAGGTGACGTATTGTGATACAGGGCCGTGATTTTGGCTATAAAAGGGTCCCCTAGACCCCTACCCCAAGCTTTTTAAGAGAATCATATATGGCGTGCCAGGAGACTCTATGGAATGCTTTCTCAGCATCCAACGAGAGTATCTACTTACAAATTTTTAACTGCATCTAGCCCAGGAAATACTTTGTGCCTAGTAGCAGTGTCTGCTAGTCAGCGGATTATCCCGGCTGTTAAGCAAGCTACACCACCTGTAGTTTGGACACTTAATTTTTTCAAAGGAAATGCTTCGGGACCACGGGATACTCAGTGAAGAGCATCAGGAGGCACCCCAAGGCATAGGGGCTGGGACTGGCACTAGGATGCCTTGCGGTGGACAGCCGAGCTCGATCCTTATAAAAGCTTTTTAACTGCAGCAGCTTTAGTGGATGCTACTGGAGCTGGAATTACGCGGCTGCTGGCATGAGACTTGCCCTCCAATAGATCCTTGTAAATGGATTTAAAGTGTATTCATTCAAATTAGAGGGACAATTTAAATTAAAAAGCTTAGAGCTGCCTCCACCACAGGGGGGCTCTCTCGACCCACCAGCGGACAGGCACCAGTATTGGGAGAGGGGGGCTGGCCGTCAGGGTTCACCGCGGCTCTGGCACAAACCCGGAGACACGGAGGTGGCACGGGCAGGAGCGGACTGGCCGTGTCGGCTTCTCACTTTTTGGATTTTAGAAGGGCATGACATGCCTATATCTGTGTCTCCCCCTCCTTTTACTCCTCCACCTCTTTTCTTTTCGCATGACTATATGTACTTGTCACTTTTCCATGTGTTAGTTGTGTCTTCTGAGCAGTTTGTCAGCTTTTGGACACCTTTGAAGGTGTTTTCTATGTGTTTCTATGTGTTTTTGTTTGCCTGCCATTGGTTTTAACGGTGTTCGAAGGTGTTCGACGAACAGTTCGACGAACAGTTCGGCGAACACACGGGTGTTCGACGAACCGAACCGAACTCGAACACTACGGGGGTGGCTCAACACTAATGATTAGTAATTTTAAATCTGGTGGAGCTTATTATAGATGGCCTAACAGAATCAGTGCTGCACACTGCTACAAAGCCCAAATTATTTTGCAGCCAAGATACAGATAAACATGATTAGTAATTTGAAAGCTTAAAACGGTTGGTAGGGTGATTTTAACCAATCATCAAGCTTTTACTCTCCCCAGGATGACACAGGGGTAGAAAAGTCGTTTCGGATCCATGATTTGTTCATCTTTATGAACGTGAGTCTGTCTACATTATCAGTGGAGAGCCGCGTGCGCTTATCTGTCAGCACACCACCAGCAGCGCTGAACACACGTTCAGACAGAGCGCTGGCTGCGGGGCATGACAAGATCTCCAAGGCGTAAGTGGCTAGCTCCGGCCATTTATCCAGATAGGAAGCCCAAAAAGAGCAAGGGTCCAGTGGCACAGTCATGGCTTCAATGTTTACTTGGAGATACTCCTGTACCATCATCTCTAGGCGTTGACTATGTGTCAGACTTCTTGTCTCCTGTGGCCTTGCAAAGGATGGGCTAAAAAAGTGGTGAAATGATTCCGCAAAATTGATGTTACCAGCAGATACTGTGGTTCTGTTACGGTTTGAGTGCTGAACACTTGACGGTCCCACGGTTGGCAAGTTGGAACTGTGAGATTCACTACGTGCACCACTGGTATTTTGTGGAAAAGCACATGTAAGATTCTGCAACAGTCTCTGCTGATACTCCTGCATGCGTGCATCCCTTTCTATGGCAGGAATAATTTCTGCAAATTTACTTTTGTACCGGGGATCTAACAGTGTGGCAACCCAGTAGTCAGGATTATTTCTAATTCTCACAATTCGAGGGTCATGTTGCAGGTAGTGCAGCAAGAAGGCACTCATGTGTGTTGCGCATCCAGGAGCACCAAGTCCCTGTTGTGTTGGTGGCGAGGTAACAATCATGCTTCCTTCCTCTGTCCTCTCCCCCCAACCTCGCACAACAGAAATGTGATCAAGGTCTCCCTCATCTGATGAGTCTTCCATCAGTTCGTCCTCCACTTCTTCCTGGGCTCCTGCACCTTTCTCACTAGTTTGGCTGCTACCATGCGCCCTGGTAAAACCATCTCCCCCACCCTCACATACCTGCCGCCTTGGTGCTGCTGACCGTCTGGACCTTGCAGATGTTAGCCCTTCCGCATACAACTCCTCCTCCTCTACTTCCTCCACCTCCTCTTGTGCCACCACCTGACTCCGAATTCTGTTTAACATGTGCTCCAGCATGTAAATTACCGGAATAGTCATGCTGATAATGGCATCGTCAGCACTAAACATCTTCGTCGCCATTTCAAAACTGTGCAGAAGGGTGCATAGGTCCCTGATCTGAGACCACTCCTCCAGCGTGATTTGCCCCACCTCTGGATCTCGTTGGCCCAGGCTATACATCAGAACGTATTGCACCAGGGCTTGTCGGTGCTGCCACAGTCGCTGCAACATGTGCAGAGTTGAATTCCACCGGGTAGGCACATCGCATTTTAGCCGGTGAAGTGGCAGGCCCAACGACTTCTGTAGAGATGTAAGTCGCTGAGCTGCGGGATGCGAACGGCGGAAGTGAGCACACAGCGACCGTGCCCTCTGCAGAAGGCCATCTAGTCTGGGATAGTGGGCTAAAAATTGCTGGACAACCAGGTTCAACACGTGAGCCATACAAGGCACGTGTGTGACATTGCCCCGGCGAAGGGCCTCACCCAGGTTTGCAGCATTGTCGCACACGGCCTTCCCTGGTTTCAGGTCCAGTGGAGACAACCATTCATGAAATTGGTTCTCCAGAGCTGACCACAACTCCTCAGCTGTGTGACTCACATTTCCCAGACATTTCAATGTAAAAACCGCCTGATGACGTTGAGCCCTACTGACAGCATAGTAAGGAGGTGTGCAGGATCCCTTCTGCGCAGTTAGAAAGCTTGTGGCATGACCAGACAGGCTTTGGGTGCAGGTGGAAGACCGAGAGGAGGTTGAGGAGGCAGAAGCAGTGGAGGAACTTTGACATAAAGAGGATTGATTCACAACTCGTGGGGACGGCAAGACTTGGACAGCAGCCCCTTGTCCTGCTGTCACCATAGTTACCCAGTGCCCAGTCAGCGACATGTAACGCCCCTGTCCATGCCTACTCGTCCAAGTGTCTGTGGTGAAATGCACCCTGTCACACACAGAGTTTCTCAAAGAAGCGGTGATGTTGTGTGCGACATGCTGGTGGAGCGCAGGCACACCTTTCTTTGAGAAGTAGTGCCGACTGGGCATCTGGTACTGGGGCACTGCGACGGACATAAGGTCTCGAAAATCCTCTGTGTCCACCAGGCGGAAAGACAGCATTTCTGTAGCCAAGAGCTTGCAGATGGTGAAATTCAACCTCTTAGCTTTCTCATGGCTAGGAGGAAATGGTCTTTTACTTGTCCACATCTGAGGGACCGAGGGCTGGCTATTGTGCTTAGACGGGGTTGATAAGGGTGTCCCCGGCAAACTGCTGGTCTGTGAGGAAGATGCAGACGGACATGTTAGGTTGCCTTGATCCAAAGGTGGTGCTATCGATGTCGGACAGCGCTCAACACCAGCTGGTGTTACCACCTCCAAAGAAAATGATGACCTGCCAATCACGCTGGCTGTTGCGGGTAAAGAGGTGGCAGGTCTGCGCCTCAAAACAGGTGTGACTGCTGTCCCCCCAGTCACAGAGGATGAAGAGGCCGCGGATGCACAAGATATGGCAGACGGTGGTTGGCCCGGCCGGCTAGGCCGCATTGTAGCACACTGAGCTTCCCACTGCAACTTATGCTTCATGTCCATGTGCCGGTTCATGCATGAAGTACTCAAACTATGTATTTTTTGGCCTCTACTTAGCTTTTGCTGACAAATGTTACAGATAACACGAGTTGGGTCATCTTTATCGATCTGAAAAAATGCCCAGGCTATGCAAGGATTAGCACCCATGCGACCTGAAGAGCCACCACGACTTGTGGTGAGAGGCAGAGTTGTGTTTGAGGATGCAGTTGTTGACGTGCTTCCAGTACTACGTCTCTGTCCAGGAAGGCGCAACCTGACCTCGTCGTCACTAGCATCTTCCTCCACCTCCTCTGCTGACCTCATCTCTTGGCTGACTGTGGGTTGACAGTAAGTGGGATCTCCAATCTCATCATCATCACCCTGTGCGTTATCACACCCGTCGTCCTCAGAGCCAACCTGTTCCTGCCCTGACAAAAAACTAAAGTTGTCGCTCCAATCAGGTATTTGAGTCTCATCATCGTCTTCCTCATTGTCTCCACCAACAGGAGTTACAGTTTGGGAATGAGGGTCTACATTATGGTCAGAACCTTCTGCGTCTGGTCCTGGATCCGACTCATAAAGATTCTGGGCATCAGTGCAGATCATTTCCTCGTCTGGATTCACAGAAGCGCTGGAGTCGACCTCTGATTCCCAGGCTATAGTATGAGTAAACAGCTCTGCAGACTCAACCATCTGTTCTACCTCATACTCAGACGGGCAGCTGGAGATTTGGGAGCTGTGAGGAAGCAAGTGCGATTGGGGTGACACCTTTGAGGACTGGAGTATTTGTGATGTTGAAGTTGATGTGGAGGAGAGCCCACTTAAAGGAGCACTTGATATCCGTTGAAGCACCTGCTGTTTTTGTGCCTCATCTGGAATTTGTAGCGATTCGCGTGGCCGTAAGAAAGGGATCTTATCACATTGTCCGCTAAAAGAAGTAGACATTTTAGTTTGGCTGGAAGATGGTCTTTCTTCTGCAGATGTTACTGTTGCTTTAACACCTACCCCACGGACACAACCTTTTTTCCCCTTCCCAACACGCCTATTCCCCTTTCCACCAGCAGCAGGCCTTTTTCCACTCATTTTGGTGGTTAACTAATTCACAACTCTGGAGTTGTTTGCACAAAAAAACAATGGATGGGAACCGAGCAGAGCTGAGTGGCCAAACTGTGGTATTAGGCCAAAACTATTGGCTGGGTTAGATGCAGAAAAAAATTATATTCAATTTGCAACCTGATGGAGGTCAGTATAGATGGACTAATAGAACAAGTCCCACACACAGCTAGAAGCCCAAATATTTTTTCAGAGGTAGATGTAGAAAATTTTTTTATTCAGTTTGCAACCTGATGGAGGTCTGTATAGATGGATTAATAGAACAAGTCCCACACACAGCTACAAACCCAATATTTTTTCAGAGGTAGATGCAGAAAAAAAATATATTCAGTTTGTAACCTGATGGAGGTCAGTATAGATGGACTAATAGAGAAAGTCCCACACACTGCTAGAAGGCCAAATATTTTTTCAGAGCTAGATGCAGACAAAAAATTATTTTGAATTTTCAACCTGATGGAGGTCAGTATAGATGGACTAATACAACAAGTCCCACACACAGCTAGAAGCCCAATATTTTTTCAGAGGTACATGCAGAAAAAAATATATTCAGTTTGCAACCTGATGGAGGTCAGTATAGATGGAGTAATAGAACAAGTCCCACACACAGCTAGAAGCCCAAATATATTTTCAGAGGTAGATGCAGATAAAAATTATTTTTAATTTGCATCCTGATGGAGGTCAGTATAGATGGACTAATAGAGAAAGTCCCACACACTGCTAGAAGGCCAAATATTTTTTCAGAGCTAGATGCAGATAAAAATTATATTCAATTTGCAACCTGATGGAGGTCAGTATAGATGGACTAATAGAGAAAGTCCCACACACTGCTAGAAGGCCAAATATTTTTTCAGAGCTAGATGCAGATAAAAATTATATTCAATTTGCAACCTGATGGAGGTCAGTATAGATGGACTAATAGAACAAGTCCCACACACAGCTAGAAGCCCAAATATTTTTTCAGAGGTACTGTAGATGCAGATAAAAATAATTTTTAATTTGCAACCTGATGGAGGTCAGTATAGATGGACTAATAGAGAAAGTCCCACACACTGCTAGAAGGCCAAATATTTTTTCAGAGCTAGATGCAGAAAAAAATTATATTCAGTTTGCAACCTGATGGAGGTCTGTATAGATGGATTAATAGAACAAGTCCCACACACAGCTAGAAGCCCAATATTTTTTCAGAGGTAGATGCAGAAAAAAATATATTCAGTTTGCAACCTGATGGAGGTCTGTATAGATGGATTAATAGAACAAGTCCCACACACAGCTAGAAGCCCAATATTTTTTCAGAGGTAGATGCAGAAAAAAATATATTCAGTTTGCAACCTGATGGAGGTCAGTATAGATGGACTAATACAACAAGTCCCACACACAGCTAGAAGCCCAATATTTTTTCAGAGCTAGATACAGAAAAAAATTATATTCAATTTGCAACCTGATGGAGGTCAGTATAGATGGACTAATAGAATGATGCTATGCCCAAAAGATTTTACTTCACTAGGTGCAGTAAAAAAATTGGTATTCTATACACAGGTGGTATATCTTGCAACACAGATAGGCTACTCCACTGACTAACACACTCTGCAATAGGCCAAAAAGGATTAGCTTTGCTAGATTCAGCCAAATGCTGTGAAAAAAACTTGCACAGCACTGGCACAGACCTGCCTGGCAAAAACTGATAGGAACTGATGTAACCTAGTCCTGAAAAGGACTCCAATTACAATTAGTCTTTACTCCCACAATCTATCTATTTAAGAGCACAGACCTGCCTGATAAAAGTCATAGGAAATGCTGTAACCTAGTCCTTAAAAGGACTGCAATCACAACTATTCCCTACTCCCAAGCTATCTGTAGATTTGTGCGAAAATTGGCTTGAAATTAACAAGGTATAGCGCACACAGCAACAGCGGTGCCGTCTAACACGCAGCTGCAGCAGTGAGAAAATGGTGGCGACGGGGAAAATGGCTTGGTCTTATAGGGCAAGGACATGTGACATACACTGCCAATGACACATGCCCTTGCTTGTGTGAAAAAAAGCACTTCGCTCCGTGTGTGCGCTGCTGATAGGCTGACAGATTGCACCTCCCCACTGTAAATGCGGGAAAGAGAAAAAAAAAATGGAGATCTTCATTGTTCCTGCAGAGATCCATCCCCTGCCCCTCCCCCCACCCCGCTGTACACTCAAACTGCGTATTAACATTAATTTTCATCATTACTGAGAAAAAATCCAGTTATGATTTTGGTGCACGAACAGTTATCGAACATAACCTCGAACAGCCGAATTTTTCTCAGATTGTTCGTGTTCGCCGAACGGCTCGAACGCCGCCCAAAACAGCTCGAATTTGAGATTGGCGAACAGTTCGAGTAGAACAACGCTCATCTCTACTCATCAAACCTGCTAGGAAGGCACCATATAGGACAGCGGAGGACGGGGCCCACGTTTACCCGCACAAGTACGCGGAAGCTGGACAAAAGTGGGTCACTGGTGAGGCAGGCCAATGAAAGGACAAAAGGGGGTCCTGAGCCATACTTCTGAACTGCCTGGGAGTTGACCGAGCCCCACACCTGGTGGACGCAGCACGGCTCGGGCGGTCACTACCGGTGCCGAGGTGACCCGGAGCACATGAACTGTGAGTAAAGACCCTGGACTGTAACTTGTTGTCTGTGTGCTCCTTTGCGCCTCCAGCACCACCGGTATTGGGACTCTCACCACCATCACTCCCACCATCCACTACATTGCCCTGGGGTCGCACTCTTCCCGTGGGGAGTCACACCACCTCAGCTGCACCCACCATCAGCCCCAGTGGTCTGCCCTGCAGCGGCGGTTCCTAATAACCGCAATCCATGGGTGGCTTAGTCGGACATTATCTAAAACATCTGAAAGACTGCCACTGGTCTGACCACCCTGAGCCATGGAACCGGGTCGCCACTACTACCCCCATCATTCCCCTACTGCCCGGATCCGAGTGCCCCACGGCCCAGGGGGCGAGTCAAAGTTATATGCTTGCTGTAATGAGGGGAGAAAAGCTCTCAATTGTTGCTTGTTTTATACTTCCTGTTTTCTTTCTTTCCTGATTGTGTTATGTAAGCAGCACACGGACTGTGTGACACTAAATTGTATCTCATGTTTAACCAGTATGAAGTAAATATTGTTTACTCAAGATATCTTGCTGATTGAAGCTCTCATTAGTACAGCGGTGACTGTAAGAAGATGCACTCTGTGACAGGTTATGGGCCCAGGCCGGAACCCAGACACTAAAGCCCAGACACTACAGGCTCGCACTACAAGAGGATCCTGGTTTATAACCCCAGATAACGGAGCACACAGATAAGCTCTGTAAACAGAAGGAAATAAATCCAGATACAGAGTGACAGAGGAATTCATGATCCCAGGAGTTGGATATAATTACAGAGAATTCAACACAGGCAGGACATACAGGAACTATCAGCAAGAAGAAAATACAGGAAAATATCTTCAGTACAACTCTCTAAACAAGTAAGACTATATAAAGATGATGAGTAACACAGAACTGAAATTCACAGTAGCTAATCGGAATAGTGAAAATTATCAGTTATGGAACTTCAAAGTAGAGATGTTGTTATCTAAGGATGATTTATGGGAAGTAATTGTTACAGAAAGACCAGATCAAGATAATCAGACATGCGATAAGAAGAATAGGCAAGCGAGAGCCCCCCTTAGCTTATTAGTGGATGATGCTCAATTAATACATATAAGAAATAAAGAAACAGCTAAAGGAATGTGGGAAGAATTAAGAAAACTATATGAAAGACCTAGCTTGAATCACAAGTTATTTTTATTAAGAAAGCTTTACAGTATGAGATTGAGTGAAAATGACGACATGCAGAAGCACATATTCTCAATGATGGAAGTGATATCACAGCTAAGATCTATTGGTGAAGACATTAAAGAAAGTCATGTAGCAACTATATTATTGTGCAGTTTACCAGATTCGTATACAGCCTTGATAAATGCCCTTGAGACGAGACCAGAAACTGACATTACATTAGATTTTGTGAAAACAAGACTAATAGATGAATATCAGAGAAGAAAAGAACAAAGAAATGATTCTTCTACTGAAAAGTACAGTGAAAACGCTCTTAAAGCTACAGAATTTAAAAAACCCTATAATAAAGAGACAAGAGAATGCTTCAGATGTAAGAAAAAAGGTCATTTAAAGAAAGACTGTACCATATGGAAAGCAGAACAACAAAAATTACAACATAAAAAGCATACACAGAAAGTAAAAAACACAATTTCCGATTCATGTGAGAATAATTGGAATGGCACATTTAAAGTAACAGACAAGAAATCATCACTTGGTTGGTTTATTGATTCAGGAGCAACGAGTCATTTGACAAGTGACAAGAATTTCTTTACTGATCTTGATTTAGATAAGAAATAAGCCATTTATCTTGCAGATGGAAGCAAAATAACCGCAGAAGGTATCGGACAAGGTATGCTAAATTGTTCAAACAAGTTCGGACAAGATTCAAAGCTACTTGTACAGGATGTGTTGTATGTTCCAAAATTGGAAGGCAGATTATTATCTGTGAAATGCTTAACAGCAAAAGGACTTACAGTAAAATTCAAAGACAATGAGTGTGCAATTATTGCGGGAAACAAGGTGATAACCAAAGTCAAGGCAGATTAACAATTATATGATTTAGACACACCAAAGGAACAGATGAAGGTATGTACACATGATCACAAAAACTGTATTCACATGTGGAATAGACGTCTAGGACATAAACATCCTGACAGAATAAGGGAACTACAGAGAAAAGAATTGACAAAAGATTTAAAGATATGAGATTGCTCAATTACCGTAAGATGTGAATGTTGTATAAAATCCAAAGCCACAAGGATATCTATTCCAAAAGAAAGTGAGATGAAAAGCGAAAGACCACTTAATTTGGTGCATAGTGATGTATGTGGACCCATGAAAGTGACTACATCAGGAGGCAATAGATACATGTTGACTTTTATAGACAAGATACACAGTCACATACTTAATTAAGAAAAAAAGTGAAGTTTTTGATAAACTTGTAGACTATGTAACAAGATCAAGTAACAAATTTCAAAGGAAGCCAATTGTCATCAAAAGTGATAATGGAGGTCAATTTACAGGTCACTGAATAGAAGACTACTTAAGACAAAATGGAATAGAACACCAGAAAACTGTTCCATACACACCTGAACAAAATGGAGTAGCAGAAAGGAAAAACAGAACTCTAACAGAAATGATAAGATATATGCTGACGGATTCCAAACTACCAGAGAAATATTGGGGTGAGGCAGCAATGACAGCTACATATCTACAGAACCGACTTTTTTTCCAGAAAACTGACGAAAACTCCATATGAACTGTGGCAAGGTATGAAACCAAGTGTCAATCATTTAAAAGTTTTTGGATGTAAAGTTTTTATATTCATTCCAACAGAAAAACATTCCAAACTTCAAAAGAGATCCATGGAAGGAATATTGGTTGGATATAGTGAAAATTGCAAAGGATATAGAATCCTAGATCCCACAACAGACAGAGTTACGGTGAGTAACAGTGTGACATTCATTGAAGATTTAAATGAAGACATTATGATTTCAGTTGAAACAAAAAATGAGAAAAACAATAGTGACATAACTGAAGAAATATCTGATGAGAAAGAAGTAGAAATTAATGAAGAACAAAATGCTGAAAGTGAAGAATCACAACTACAATCAGACACAGAACCAAGACGTTCAATGAGAGAGAACAAAGGAAAACCGCCAAAACGTCTCTCATACAAGACAAGCATAAGAAAAATCTATGAGCCTACCTCTTGGGAAGACATATCTAAACGTACTGAAGAAGAAGCTAATAAATGGATAGAAGCAACAGAAACAGAAATTAAATCCATGCATGATTCAAATACATGGACACTAACAGATTTGCCAGAAGGAAGAAAAGCCATAGGATGTAAATGGATTTTTAAAGTAAAATACCAAACAGATGGCACAGCTGAAAGATACCGAGCAAGACTCGTAGCTAAAGGGTATTCTCAAAAATATGGAGAAGACTATGATGAGACATTTGCTCCAGTTGTCAAACACACTACAATAAGAACTTTACTTACAGTTGCAGCAATGAAACAGATGGAACTGAGACATCTGGATGTAAAGACAGCTTTTTTGAATGGAGATTTAACAGAAGACATTTACATGGAACAACCCCCAGGATTCAAAGATGAAAGAAATTCAAACAAAGTTTGCAAACTACAGAAAAGCATATATGATTTAAAGGAAGCAGCTAAAGCGTGGAATGACAAAATCATGGAAGTACTTACAAATGAAAAATTTCAAAAAAGCAAAGCTGATCCATGCTTGTACACAAAAAGCCTGATTAATAGATGGATTTATGTACTCACATATGTAGATGACATTTTGATTTGTTTTAAACAAGAAAGGGATAAAGAAAACATTCTAAAAATCCTGAAGCAACATTTCAAAATCAAAGACTTGGGAAATGTGAAACAGTACCTAGGAAAACAGGTAGAAAGAGAAGAAGACGGAAGTTTCCTACTGAATCAAAATCACATGATTCAAGACATAACAGAAAAATTTGGATTAAAGGATGCAAAATCAGTAAAGTCTCCAATGGAAACTGATTATCTCAAAGAGATGAACAGTGAAAAAAATATTCTACCAAATAATGAAGAATACAGAACAGCAATAGGAAAACTACTGTACCTAGCGACCGTTACAAGACCAGACATCGCAGCAGCAGTAGGAATCCTGAGTAGAAAGGTATCAAAACCAAATAAAGCTGATTGGAATGCCGTGAAGAGAGTAATGCATTATTTGAAAGGAACTAGAATTGTTAAACTGAAATTACCCACAAGTGATAATTGCATTTTAACAGGATATGTTGATGCAGATTGGGCTGGAGATCCAACTGACAGAAGATCTACCAGTGGACATATTTTTTTCTCTTAGGTGGACCAATAAGTTGGACAAGTAAGAAACAGTCAATTGTGACACTGTCTTCAACAGAAGCAGAATATGTTGCCGCAGCACATGCGAGTCAAGAATTACTGTGGTTAAGACAATTGTTGACAGAATTAGGACAACTACAGTTGGAACCAACAAAACTGAAAGAGGACAATCAAGGATGTCTTGTTCTTGCTTAGATGGAAAGAGTCAACCCAAGAACCAAGCATATTGATGTGAAATATCATTTCTTGAGAGATCATCAGGAACAAGGAGTCTTGAAGTTAGAGTATTGTCCTACTGAAGAAATGACAGCAGACATCTTCACGAAGGCATTGAATGCTGATAAACACTAGAGATTAATAAAAAAGTTGGGTTTGATTGAATAAGTCCTTACTGTTGAGAAAGGGTGTTGGCATATGCAACAGATTAAGACTTATTATAAGTGAAAGGAGGACTTTATACTAACCAGACAGCAGATGGCGATAGTGTGTAAAGTTATATGCTTGCTGTAATGAGGGGAGAAAAGCTCTCAATTGTTGCTTGTTTTATACTTCCTGTTTTCTTTCTTTCCTGAATGTGTTATGTAAGCAGCACACGTACTGTGTGACACTGAATTGTATCTCATGTTTAACCAGTATGAAGTAAATACTGTTTACTCAAGATATCTTGCTGATTGAAGCTCTCGTAAGTACAGCAGTGATTGTAAGAAGATGCACTCTGCGACAGTTGGCCAGGTGAAGCCCGAATCCTTCATTATTTTTGTTGATAGGTATAGGAGTGTGAGTGAAGTGAAAGCCATTATAATATAGCACACATTGTGTCAGATGGTGTTAGCCATGTTTCTGTTAGGCCAATTAAGGATAGCTTGTGAGAAATTAACAGGTCTTGAATGTCAGGTAGTTTATTGCAGAGGGAGCATGTATTCCATAATGCTCTTTAAAGAGGGAGGTGGTCAAGCAATTTAGTTCAAGCTTAAAGAGGTTGTGAGAATTCCTTGCAGTTGGACGGATATTGCATGGGGAAATAATAATAGATAGTAACTTAAGTGGACCAGAATTAGGAAATAAATCCTAGCAGTAAAGAAAAGCATAAAGAGAGAGAGCAGTTTTGAGAAGGAAAAGTTGTAGCTTGTTTGTCTTTGCTTCAAAATATGGATTTAAAGTTTAAGAACATATCTACAGATGGGGTCAGAAGAGGAGGCTAAATTGCCCATTCACAGCAATTCTGGCTATAAAATGGCTTCAAAGAGCAAGAGACCCACCAACTGCCATGCAAAGTCACACCCAGTTTGAAGCAACTTAATTGGAATGAACGAGAGTGAGCTGTGAATAAATACCGACTAGCAGATGACAACGTGGTGATAATACTTTTAGCAGATAACAAATTCAGAACTAATTTCCTAAGATATACAAAACAAACATCTGAACAGCAATTATTTCTGGGTGAACAGCACATTCCCCATCTGCAATTCCATAAGGGATTCCACTATTCAACTAATGTCCTTTGAATATAGTCTGAAAACCTGTAATAATAAAGGCATGTTAGCATGCAACAATAAACACTTAAACATATTGTCTTATTTTCCATTTTTTCCTCTTCCACCTCGTATTCTGCTTCTTGTTTTTCTTGCGGAGCATCTCCTTCGGCTTCATGAAATTCTTACTATCATTAGTGGTGTCAATGGCCGTCTCCTTTTCTTCTTTCACAACCTGCATTGCCTTTTCCCACTCCGCTTTGGTCAGGACTTGCGCCCGGTCCTTAATACGACACGAGTCCAGGTTGGTCATGATCTGGGAAAGGCTAGAGGGGTCCTTGAAGGGCACGATTAGTTCCCAGATCAGGTCACTGGTGGTGATCCATCTGGTCTCAGGCTTGAGTCACTGTGACGGTGTTGATGCAGCTTTACAATATCCATCCCCTTGCACGTAAGTCTTGAAGAAGTCAACTCCTGGTCGATCCAAGTATACATTTCCTATTACTACCCGCCCTAAGTCCAGTCTCTGAGTGTATGGGGCGTAGCCAGGACTATTACATTGTTGATGCACCTTGTGTACCCTTAAATTGTCTCTGCCAAGCAGGAGTAGATTCTCTGCATTCATATCCATAGGTGGGATAATGCTGGCTAGGTGCCTTAAGAGTGTTTGGTGAAATTCAGCTTCCCGGGGTAGGGATCTCACCCCTATGGTTGTGTATTTGATCATATTTGATCAGTGTTGGTAAGGGTATTTCCTTGTCTCCATTATTGGGAGAAGTCATGAATCCTTCTGCCTCTAGTCTCTATGCGGCCAAAGCAAGTATTTAGAGTGTAGGGTTTTTCTGGTCCCTTGATTCCAAAAGCTTCCAAGAACTTAGGTCGACCTAGGGGCTGGTTGCTCTGATCATCAATGAGAGCATACATTTTCACTGCCTTTTCGGACTTTCCTTCTGTGTAACCCCTGATCAGGTATATCTTGATACAGCATTTGGCGCTCTGGCCCTCCCCACATACCTCCAAGCAAGAGCAGCAAACAGCTGTGATAGAATCTGCGTGGCTCCCCGCCATGGTTTGGAGCGGGACTAATGGTGACTGTGGCCGGAGAATCGCTGGTAGGTGGGGTTGGATGAATAGCTGAGGCATGTCTGTCGCTACAATACTCCTAACACTTAATGGCAGATTTACAGTCCCTGGCCATATGTTTCAATGAGGCATAGTATCTGAAACTTAACCGAAGTTCACTGAGGATGTTCTTGCACTCCTGTATGGTTTTGGACCTAAATACTTTGCACTCATTCAGTGAGAGTGTTTTTTTATGAATGGGACATTCACGATTGAAAGACTTGTCCCCTGACGAGGTAGTGTAATGTTTACCGGTAGGTTCTGCAGGTGGTGGCAGGTTGGTCTGTCTAACGCTCACATTGTTGATAAAGTTTCTGTGTTTAGGTGTGATGCTTTCATACCTTGATGATGATGAGGGTGGAGCTGCAGTGTTAAACTCCAGGAAATAGAGGCTGGGGTCATTCCTCATCTGGGCCTGTTCATCGATGAACCTGCAGAAATGGATAAATGAAGAAAATGTGACATTGTGTGCCCTTTTGTATCTTGAAACCCTTGCTGCCCACTTCTCTTGCAAACTGTGTGGCAGCTTTGTGATGATTGGGTTCACTGCATGTGCATTGTCCAAATAACACAGTCCAGACAGATGAGGGTCTCTTTTTGCAAGTTCCAATTCCATAAGCAGATCACTTAAGTCCAGAAGCTTGTGGACGTCCTTAAGATTGATCTTTGGGATGGTCTCCAGTCTCTTGAATAACGCCCTGTCAATGGTTTCAGGACTGCCAAAGGTTCGTTCCAGTCTCTGCCAGGTGGCAGAGAGATCTGCTCCTGATAGTTCCACATAGACAGTCCTAAGGCTCTTGACATGATTTGTATGTCTGGGCCCAACTATTTAATCATGAGATTAAGCTCCGCAGATAGGTTGAGGTCGGTAATGGCAGCCTTGAAGGTTGCTTTCCAGGCTCTGTAGTTCTTAACACGGTCATCAAATTTTGGGAGACTGGTGTTGATTAGCTCCCTACTAGAGATGAGCGTTGTTCTACTCGAACTGTTCGCCAATCTCAAATTCGAGCTGTTTTGGGCGGTGTTCGAGCCGGTCGGCGAACACGAACAATTTGAGAAAAATTCGGCTGTTCGAGGTTATGTTCGATAACTGTTCGTGCACCAAAATCATAACTGGATTTTTTCTCAGTAATGATGAAAATAATGTTAATACGCAGTTTGAGTGTACAGCGGGGCGGGGGGAGGGGCAGGGGATGGATCTCTGCAGGAACAATGAAGATCTCCATTTTTTTTTCTCTTTCCCGCATTTGCAGTGGGGAGGTGCAATCTGTCAGCCTATCAGCAGCGCACACACGGAGCGAAGTGCTTTTTTTCACACAAGCAAGGGCATGTGTGATTGGCAGTGTATGTCACATGTCCTTGCCCTATAAGACCAAGCCATTTTCCCCGTCGCCACCATTTTCTCACTGCTGCAGCTGCGTGTTAGACGGCACCGCTGTTGCTGTGTGCGCTATACCTTGTTAATTTCAAGCCAATTTTCGCACAAATATACAGATAGCTTGGGAGTAGGGAATAGTTGTGATTGCAGTCCTTTTAAGGACTAGGTTACAGCATTTCCTACGACTTTTATCAAGCAGGTCTGTGCTCTTAAATAGATAGATTGTGGGAGTAAAGACTAATTGTAATTGGAGTCCTTTTCAGGACTAGGTTACATCAGTTCCTATCAGTTTTTGCCAGGCAGGTCTGTGCCAGTGCTGTGCAAGTTTTTTTCACAGCATTTGGCTGAATCTAGCAAAGCTAATCCTTTTTGGCCTATTGCAGAGTGTGTTAGTCAGTGGAGTAGCCTATCTGTGTTGCAAGATATACCACCTGTGTATAGAATACCAATTTTTTTACTGCACCTAGTGAAGTAAAATCTTTTGGGCATAGCATCATTCTATTAGTCCATCTATACTGACCTCCATCAGGTTGCAAATTAAAAATAATTTTTTTCTGCATCTAGCTCTGAAAAAATATTTGGTCTTCTAGCAGTGTGTGGGACTTGGTCTATTAGTCCATCTATACTGACCTCCATCAGGTTGCAAATTAAAAATATTTTTTTTCTGCATCTAGCTCTGAAAAAATATTTGGGCTTCTAGCAGTGTGTGGGACTTGGTCTATTAGTCCATCTATACTGACCTCCATCAGGTTGCAAATTGAATAAAAAAAATTTCTGCATCTAGCTCTGAAAAAATATTTGGGCTTCTAGCGGTGTGTGGGACTTGGTCTATTAGTCCATCTATACTGACCTCCATCAGGTTGCAAATTAAAAATAATTTTTTTCTGCATCTAGCTCTGAAAAAATATTTGGGCTTCTAGCAGTGTGTGGGACTTGGTTTATTAGTCCATCTATACTGACCTCCATCAGGTTGCAAATTAAAAATAATTTTTTTCTTCATTTAGCTCTGAAAAAATATTTGGGCTTCTAGCAGTGTGTGGGACTTGTTCTATTAGTCCTTCTATACTGACCTCCAGCAGGTTGCAAATTGAATATAATTTTTTTCTGCATCTAGCTCTGATAAAATATTTGGGCTTCTAGCGGTGTGTGGGACTTGGTCTATTAGTCCATCTATACTGACCTCCATCAGGTTGCAAATTAAAAATAATTTTTTTCTGCATCTAGCTCTGAAAAAATATTTGGGCTTCTAGCAGTGTGTGGGACTTGGTCTATTAGTCCATCTATACTGACCTCCATCAGGTTGCAAATTAAAAATAATTTTTTTCTTCATTTATCTCTGAAAAAATATTTGGGCTTCTAGCAGCGTGTGGGACTTGTTCTATTAGTCCATCTATACTGACCTCCATCAGGTTGCAAATTAAAAATAATTTTTTTCTGCATCTAGCTCTGAAAAAATATTTGGGCTTCTAGCAGTGTGTGGGACTTGGTCTATTAGTCCATCTATACTGACCTCCACCAGGTTGCAAATTAAAAATAATTTTTTTCTTCATTTATCTCTGAAAAAATATTTGGGCTTCTAGCAGCGTGTGGGACTTGTTCTATTAGTCCATCTATACTGACCTCCATCAGGTTGCAAATTAAAAATAATTTTTTTCTGCATCTAGCTCTGAAAAAATATTTGGGCTTCTAGCAGTGTGTGGGACTTGGTCTATTAGTCCATCTATACTGACCTCCATCAGGTTGCAAATTAAAAATAATTTTTTTCTTCATTTAGCTCTGAAAAAATATTTGGGCTTCTAGCAGTGTGTGGGACTTGTTCTATTAGTCCTTCTATACTGACCTCCAGCAGGTTGCAAATTGAATATAATTTTTTTCTGCATCTAGCTCTGAAAAAATATTTGGGCTTCTAGCGGTGTGTGGGACTTGGTCTATTAGTCCATCTATACTGACCTCCATCAGGTTGCAAATTAAAAATAATTTTTTTCTGCATCTAGCTCTGAAAAAATATTTGGGCTTCTAGCAGTGTGTGGGACTTGGTCTATTAGTCCATCTATACTGACCTCCATCAGGTTGCAAATTGAATAAAAAAATTTTCTGCATCTAGCTCTGAAAAAATATTTGGGCTTCTAGCGGTGTGTGGGACTTGGTCTATTAGTCCATCTATACTGACCTCCATCAGGTTGCAAATTAAAAATAATTTTTTTCTGCATCTAACCCAGCCAATAGTTTTGGCCTAATACCACAGTTTGGCCACTCAGCTCTGCTCGGTTACCATCCATTGTTTTTTTGTGCAAACAACTCCAGAGTTGTGAATTAGTTAACCACCAAAATGAGTGGAAAAAGGCCTGCTGCTGGTGGAAAGGGGAATAGGCGTGTTGGGAAGGGGAAAAAAGGTTGTGTCCGTGGGGTAGGTGCAGAAGAAAGACCATCTTCCAGCCAAACTAAAATGTCTACTTCTTTTAGCGGACAATGTGATAAGATCCCTTTCTTACGGCCACGCCAATCGCTACAAATTCCAGATGAGGCACAAAAACAGCAGGTGCTTCAACGGATATCAAGTGCTCCTTTAAGTGGGCTCTCCTCCACATCAACTTCAACATCACAAATACTCCAGTACTCAAAGGTGTCACCCAAATCGCACTTGCTTCCTCACAGCTCCCAAATCTCCAGCTGCCCGTCTGAGTATGAGGTAGAACAGATGGTTGAGTCTGCAGAGCTGTTTACTCATACTATAGCCTGGGAATCAGAGGTCGACTCCAGCGCTTCTGTGAATCCAGACGAGGAAATGATCTGCACTGATGCCCAGAATCTTTATGAGTCGGATCCAGGACCAGACGCAGAAGGTTCTGACCATAATGTAGACCCTCATTCCCAAACTGTAACTCCTGTTGGTGGAGACAATGAGGAAGACGATGATAAGACTCAAATACCTGATTGGAGCGACAACTTTAGTTTTTTGTCAGGGCAGGAACAGGTTGGCTCTGAGGACGACGGGTGTGATAACGCACAGGGTGATGATGATGAGGTCGGAGATCCCACTTACTGTCAACCCACAGTCAGCCAAGAGATGAGGTCAGCAGAGGAGGTGGAGGAAGATGCTAGTGACGACGAGGTCAGGTTGCGCCTTCCTGGACAGAGACGTAGTACTGGAAGCACGTCAACAACTGCATCCTCAAACACAACTCTGCCTCTCACCACAAGTCGTGGTGGCTCTTCAGGTCGCATGGGTGCTAAGCCTTGCATAGCCTGGGCATTTTTTCAGATCGATAAAGATGACCCAACTCGTGTTATCTGTAACATTTGTCAGCAAAAGCTAAGTAGAGGCCAAAAAATACATAGTTTGAGTACTTCATGCATGAACCGGCACATGGACATGAAGCATAAGTTGCAGTGGGAAGCTCAGTGTGCTACAATGCGGCCTAGCCGGCCGGGCCAACCACCGTCTGCCATATCTTGTGCATCCGCGGCCTCTTCATCGTCTGTGACTGGGGGGACAGCAGTCACACCTGTTTTGGGGCGCAGACCTGCCACCTCTTTACCCGCAACAGCCAGCGTGATTGGCAGGTCATCATTTTCTTTGGAGGTGGTAACACCAGCTGGTCTTCAGCGCTGTCCGGCATCGATAGCACCACCTTTGGATCAAGGCAACCTAACATGTCCGCCTGCATCTTCCTCACAGACCGGCAGTTTGCCGGGGACACCCTTATCAACCCCGTCTAAGCACAATAGCCAGCCCTCGGTCCCTCAGATGTGGACAAGTAAAAGACCATTTCCTCCTAGCCATGAGAAAGCTAAGAGGTTGAATTTCACCATCTGCAAGCTCTTGGCTACAGAAATGCTGCCTTTCCGCCTGGTGGACACAGAGGATTTTCGAGACCTTATGTCCGTCGCAGTGCCCCAGTACCAGATGCCCAGTCGGCACTACTTCTCAAAGAAAGGTGTGCCTGCGCTCCACCAGCATGTCGCACACAACATCACCGCTTCTTTGAGAAACTCTGTGTGTGACAGGGTGCATTTCACCACAGACACTTGGACGAGTAGGCATGGACAGGGGCGTTACATGTCGCTGACTGGGCACTGGGTAACTATGGTGACAGCAGGACAAGGGGCTGCTGTCCAAGTCTTGCCGTCCCCACGAGTTGTGCGTCAATCCTCTTTATGTCAAAGTTCCTCCACTGCTTCTGCCTCCTCAACCTCCTCTCGGTCTTCCACCTGCACCCAAAGCCTGTCTGGTCATGCCACAAGCTTTCTAACTGCGCAGAAGGGATCCTGCACACCTCCTTACTATGCTGGCAGTAGGGCTCAACGTCATCAGGCGGTTTTTACATTGAAATGTCTGGGAAATGTGAGTCACACAGCTGAGGAGTTGTGGTCAGCTCTGGAGAACTAATTTCATGAATGGTTGTCTCCACTGGACCTGAAACCAGGGAAGGCCGTGTGCGACAATGCTGCAAACCTGGGTGCGGCCCTTCGCCGGGGCAATGTCACACACGTGCCTTGTATGGCTCACGTGTTGAACCTGGTTGTCCAGCAATTTTTAGCCCACTATCCCAGACTAGATGGCCTTCTGCAGAGGGCACGGTCGCTGTGTGCTCACTTCTGCCGTTCGCATCCCGCAGCTCAGCGACTTACATCTCTACAGAAGTCGTTGGGCCTGCCACTTCACCGGCTAAAATGCGATGTGCCTACCCGGTGGAATTCAACTCTGCACATGTTGCAGCGACTGTGGCAGCACCGACAAGCCCTGGTGCAATACGTTCTGACGTATAGCCTGGGCCAACGAGATTCAGAGGTGGGGCAAATCACGCTGGAGGAGTGGTCTCAGATCAGGGACCTATGCACCCTTCTGCACAGTTCTGAAATGGCGACGAAGATGTTTAGTGCTGACGATGCCATTATCAGCATGACTATTCCGGTGATTTACATGCTGGAGCACATGTTAAACAGAATTCGGAGTCAGGTGGTGGCACAAGAGGAGGTGGAGGAAGTAGAGGAGGAGGAGTTGTATGCGGAAGGGCTAACATCTGCAAGGTCCAGACGGTCGGCAGCACCAAGGCGGCAGGCATTTGAGGGTGGGGGAGATGATTTTATCAGGGCGCATGGTAGCAGCCAAACTAGTGAGGAAGGTGCAGGAGCCCAGGAAGAAGTGGAGGACGAAATGATGGAAGACTCATCAGATGAGGGAGACCTTGATCACATTTCTGTTGTGCGAGGTTGGGGGGAGAGGACAGAGGAAGGAAGCATGATTGTTACCTCGCCACCAACACAACAGGGACTTGGTGCTCCTGGATGCGCAACACACATGAGTGCCTTCTTGCTGCACTACCTGCAACATGACCCTCGAATTGTGAGAATTAGAAATAATCCTGACTACTGGGTTGCCACACTGTTAGATCCCCGGTACAAAAGTAAATTTGCAGAAATTATTCCTGCCATAGAAAGGGATGCACGCATGCAGGAGTATCAGCAGAGACTGTTGCAGAATCTTACATGTGCTTTTCCACAAAATACCAGTGGTGCACGTAGTGAATCTCACAGTTCCAACTTGCCAACCGTGGGACCGTCAAGTGTTCAGCACTCAAACCGTAACAGAACCACAGTATCTGCTGGTAACATCAATTTTGCGGAATCATTTCACCACTTTTTTAGACCATCCTTTGCAAGGCCACAGGAGACAAGAAGTCTGACACATAGTCAACGCCTAGAGACGATGGTACAGGAGTATCTCCAAGTAAACATTGAAGCCACGACTGTGTCACTGGACCCTTGCTCTTTTTGGGCTTCCAATATGGATATATGGCCGGAGCTAGCCACTTATGCCTTGGAGATCTTGTCATGCCCCGCAGCCAGCGTTCTGTCTGAACGTGTGTTCAGCGCTGCTGGTGGTGTGCTGACAGATAAGCGCACGCGGCTCTCCACTGATAATGTAGACAGACTCACGTTCATAAAGATGAACAAATCATGGATCCGAAATGACTTTTCTACCCCTGTGTCATCCTGGGGAGAGTAAAAGCTTGATGATTGGTTAAAATCACCCTGCCAACCGTTTTAAGCTTTCAAATTACTAATCATGTTTATCTGTATCTTGACTGGATAATAATTTGGGCTTTGTAGCAGTGTGCAGCACTGATCCTATTAGGCCATCTATAATAAGCTTCACCAGATTTAAAATTAAAAATAATTTTTAGCTGCATCTAGCCCGGAAAATAATTTTGGGGCTCCGAGATGCGCAAGACACATAAGTGCCTTCTTGCTGCACTACCTGCAGCATGACCCTCATATTGTCAGAATTCGAAGTAATCATGACTACTGGGTTGCCACACTCTTAGATCCCCCAAACTTTTCGATCAACCTTTTCATTTTAATAAAGACCAAAAAAATGGTCATTTTTGAAATTATAAGCATTAGCAGGTTGTTAGAAACTGAAATCTAACAGTTTTCAACTCAAAACTTTATTCTAGGTGATGTTACATTTTCACATAGGACCCCTTGTTCGAAAGGAGCTTCTAAACTCTCTCGTCCATTGAATTTGTCAGGTTTTGGATGGTTTCTGCTTCAATTGTTTTGCATGAGGACAGAATACCCTCCCAGAGCTGTTGCTTAGATGTGAACTGCCTCCCGCCATCATAGACACTCCTTTTAATGATGCTCCAAAGGTTCTGAATGGGGTAGAGGTCAGGGGAGCATGGGGGTCACACCATAAGTTTGTCCCCTTTTATGCTCATATCAGCCAGAGATGCAGATGTTTTATGTGCAGCATGAGATGGTGCATTATCATGCAGAAAAATGATCTTGCTGTGAAATACACGGTTCTTCTTCTTGAACCATGGCAGGAAGTGCTGTTTGAGAAAATCCACATACATTATGGAGTTCATCTTTAGCGCCTTCAGGGATCCTAAAGGGGCCGACAATCTCTCTCCCCATGATTCCAGCCCAAAACATTACTCCACCTCCTCCTTGTTGGCGCTGTAGCCGTGTTTGCGTGGGGTGCCCATCAACCAGCCATCCTCCACTCCATCCATCTGGACCATCGAGCGCTGCACGGCACTCATCCGTGAACAAAACTGTTTTGAAATCAGTCTTCATGTAATGTTTGGCCCACTGGAGCCGTTTCTGCTTGTGTGAAGTGGATAGAGGAGGTCAACAGGATGGCGTATGCACAGCTGCAAACCTCTGAAGGACCCTGCATCTTGTTGTTCGGGGGACGTTGGAGGCACAAGCAGCTTCAAAAACTTGTCTGCTGCTATGACAAGGCTTTTTTGCCGCTGCTCTTTCAACCTGACGTAATTGCCTGTAGGAAAGAGTCCTCAATTTGCCCTTATCAGCACGCACACGTGTGTACTGTGAATCAGCTACATACTTCTTGATTGCCAAGACACTTCATCCTGATCATCGCACAATGTTGATTGTAGTCATGCCTTGACCTAAACACTCCACAATTTGTTGCTTCTCAGCAGCCGACACATCCTTTTTCTTACCCATTTTGGCAGAAAATGTAGGCTGCTTAATAATGTGAGAGAGCCTTCTTAAGTAGTCTTGCCTTTCATTGGACACACCTGCCAAACTAATTAGCACAGGTGTCTGCAATTGCTTACAGTGATATAAAGAGCCCTGACACACATCACCATCAATGAGTTTAACTGACAAACAAACAAATTCTTCTCTTATCACTCCTAAACACTTTTTGCATAATAATTTGGAACGCAGTGTACATGTGCTTTTCCACAAAACACCAGCGGTTCACGTAGTGAATCTTACAGTTCTAACTTGCCAACCGTGGTCTGTATGGAGTTGTTCAATAAAGGGCCCAAAATTAAGATAACATAGATGGGAGAGGTCTCTATGAATAGGAATTCCTAAGTATTTGATACCCTGTGAGGGACAGGCAAAGGGAAAGTTGGACTGGATGGAATCCTATATGGATTTGGGGAGGGAGACATCGAGGGCCTCAGACTTCGCTGCATTGATTTTAAAATTTGACCATGTAACAAAGTGATCTATTTCAGCCATAACAGCAGGGATGGATATATGTGATTGAGTGATATATACTAGGACATCATCAGCAAATAGAGAGCACTTGTACTCGGTGCCTCCCACCTCAATCCACCTAATATTGGGGTTATGGCGAATTGATGAGAGCAGGTGCTCCGTCACTAGGATGTATAAGAGAGGGGACAGAGGACATCCCTGCCTTGTCCCATTGGTGATTGTGAAAGGTGATGAAAATGTTCTGACGCACCCCCTGGGCCTTGGGACACCCGGAGCCGGACCCTTTTTGGTGGATGCTGGTGGTTGTAGTCTTCGTGGCGGCGACCAGGTTCCGTGGCTCATTGCGGTCAAACCAGTGGCGGAACTATTTATGTGGTTTTGATGTTTAAATGTCCGACTACGCCACCCGTGGATTGCGGTCAGAGTGAACCGCTGCTACAGGGCAGACCGCTGAGGCTGGTTTTGTGGGTGCAGCAGAGCGTAGCATAACTCCCCACGGGAGGAGTATAGCCTCAGGGCAGTGTATGCGGAGGATGGGGGTGATGGTGCAGGGCAGCAGCAGTAACGACACGGAGTCAGTGATGCAGTCCAGGGCCTTTACTCACAGATCTTATTATCCAGACCACGTCTGCAGGTAACGGCTGCCCACGTCGTACTGTGCTCACCAGGTGAGGGGCTCAGACAACTCCCAGATAACTTTGGAGCACTTCACAGGACCCCCTTTGTGTGTCCTTTGTCTGGCCTTTCTTACCAACACTTCTGTCCGGCTGCCTCGGGCCTCCTCTTGGTAAACTTGGCGCCAGTTTCCCTGACCCTATGTGGTGCCTTCCTAGCAGGTGTAGCGAGGGGCTGCGCCACATAAAATGTCAGAGCCTCCGGTTTCTAGCTGAGGGTCGTTTCCTGCCTCCACTAGTTCGGGGACCGGTCTCCCCCTTTGGCCTGACCCCTCCACGCAGGTGGATTCGGGCGTGCGGTGGCGACTCGCCCGTCCGCACCCCTGGGATCCCTTCATTCCTCGTTCCTGGAGCCTTCTCCGCTCCTCTTCCTTCCTTCTCCCTCTTCCAGGCCTGGGCCTCTGTTACTAGGCCCGCCTCCAGAGCAGAGCTCATGCAGAGCCCCTGCTCCCTGCCACTTCTGCTCAGACTTCTCTGCACTGAACTAAGATGGTGCCCACCTTTTATACTCCCTTCTCAATGCACCCAGGAACTGCTTCCTCCCTGCTCCTGCACTACAGGGTTCCCCTTCCTCAGTGTTCCCTCCCCCCACTCCAGCCAGGGACAGGGACTGTCGTGCCCATCTCAGGGGCATATTGGTCGCCCTGCCCCACGGCAATGTGGTGTAATGCATGCAGGTGTCGGGTCCTGATCCACACTCCATCCTTACCTGAGAGTGAGATATCACACCTCTGGGTGAGGTGCAATACCTCTGTAGCAACCGAGCCCTCAGGGTGCTACAGTTCCATTTATCTTCAGCCTAGGTGACGTATTGCGATACAGGGCCGTGATTTTGGCTATAAAAGGGTCCCCTAGACCCCTACCCCAAGCTTTTTAAGAGAATCATATATGGCGTGCCAGGAGACTCTATGGAATGCTTTCTCAGCATCCAACGAGAGTATCTAATTACAAATTTTTAACTGCATCTAGCCCAGGAAATACTTTGTGCCTAGTAGCAGTGTCTGCTAGTCAGCGGATTATCCCGGCTGTTAAGCAAGCTACACCACCTGTAGTTTAGACACTTAATTTTTTCAAAGGAAATGATTCGGGACCATGGGATACTTAGTGAAGAGCATCAGGAGGCACCCCAAGGCATAGGGGCTGGGACTGGCAGTAGGATGCCTTGCGGTGGACAGCCAAGCTCGATCCTTATAAAAGCTTTTTAACTGCAGCAGCTTTAGTGGACGCTACTGGAGCAGGAATTACGCGGCTGCTGGCATGAGACTTGCCCTCCAATAGATCCTTGTAAATGGATTTAAAGTGTATTCATTCAAATTAGAGAGACAATTTAAATTAAAAAGCTTAGAGCTGCCTCCACCACAGGGGGGCTCGCTCGACCCACCAGCGGACAGGCACCAGTATTGGGAGAGGGGGGCTGGCCGTCAGGGTTCACCGCGGCTCTGGCACAAACCCGGCGACACGGAGGTGGCACGGGCAGGAGCGGACTGGCCGTGTCGGCTTCTCACTTTTTGGATTTTAGAAGGGCATGACATGCCTATATCTGTGTCTCCCCCTCCTTTTACTCCTCCACCTCTTTTATTTTCGCATGACTATATGTACTTGTCACTTTTCCATGTGTTAGTTATGTCTTCTGAGCAGTTTGTCAGCTTTTGGACACCTTTGAAGGTGTTTTCTATGTGTTTCTATGTGTTTTTGTTTGCCTGCCATTGGTTTTAACGGTGTTCGAAGGTGTTCGACGAACAGTTCGACGAACAGTTCGGCGAACACACGGGTGTTCGACGAACCGAACTGAACTCGAACACTACGGGGGTGGCTCAACACTACTCCCTACTCACCATGAACCTGGCAGATTCAGACATGTCAGATTTTTCACTCCTTGTTGCCGTTTTAACTTGTGATGCCCCTTGGGTGTATAAGCTGTTTGGCGTAAAGGGGTGAGATTTTCCAGGGTAGAATGATGTTGCTGCAGGGTTGAGCTATGGTTTAGCCTCTGGAGATTCTGATGACTGCTGCTTGAGCTGTGAAAACAGGTCAGAAAGCACCTTGTGGTCATCTTGCAGTAATAACTGTCCTTGAGAGGTCACATAAGCTTGTTGGATTGGGTTTGTGAGGGTACTGTGTGTGACACCAGCATTGCAGGTAGAGCTGACTTGGAAGTTTTAGCATTGTCAGCTTGAAAAGTGCTGAAAATAGGCGGCACTGCAGATGACTGTTTCAGCACATAGTCACTAGTGATGAGCGAGCACTGAAATGCTCTGGTACTCGTTGCTCGGGTCGAGCAAATTGGAATACTTGGGTGCTCGCCCCAAGCAACGAGCCCAATGTAAGTCTATGGGAAACTAGAGCATTTTTCAGGCAGCTCCCCCCGGCGGTCTGCAGAGGGCCTAAAAATTGCCCAAATCGATGGGAATAGTGCTCAAATGACATGGTAACAGCATGGGGAAGATCCCTGGAAGCATTTCTGACTCCCAGGTCACTGCTGTCAACAACGTTGTCAGAGTATTACGACACTTTTACGGACTCACAATAAAACAAGCAAAAACAAAACCAAAATAGATTTTCCGGGGAAATATATTAAGGAACATCCTTTCCACAGTAATGACTTGTATATAAGGCAAAATAAATAACCAAAAACAAAAATACTCCTCCACACCTTGGGCTATGTTCACACATAGTGTTTTTGATGCGTTTTTTCACTTTTGCATTGGTTTCAATCTTGACAAATGCATTCACTGAGAAATATCATTTTAACGTTTTACAACCTTATCTCGCCATGTGGTGTGTGACACATCATCAGACACATGCATACAGTGCTGAAAAGACATGGAAACAGCATGGGGAAGACCTCTGGAAGCATTTCTGACTCCCAGGTCACTGCCTAAAAGTGTGCCCATCATAAGTGATCCTTGGCGCATACGAAGATGCCTCCCGCCATGCACCTGTCATTGCAGACTTGCAACAATCATCGTCCACGTCCTTGTCCCAGTGCAGCGTTCAGTTTTCCCTACCTCATTCCTTGGAATGCAAGCACAAGTATGCAGCCAGCCACCCACCCACCCATAGGCTGCAATACTATACTGCCAAATTTTTGACAGCTGCTTGCACTTGAAATGTGGCCTTTTAGGCTCGTGGACGCAGAAGCTTTTCATAACCTCATGCCGGCGGCGGCCGGATATCCATACTCGGTCCTCAGCAGCCACTGTTTCTCCCGGTATCGTATCCGCATTCCACAAGCACGGGTCTCACAACATTACCCGTGCCCTCCCCAGTGCACTTACTGGAAAGGACCACCTAACCACAAACACGTGGACAGGTGAATGTGGCCAGGGACGGTACAGAGCCAGTCCACAGCTTTTTTTGCTGAGTTGTATTTCACCACAGCCATATTCTTTAGCTTGGTGAAAAGACTTGGGAAACCATATCTACCCAGCTGTAATTTCTCCCAGGAAGTCCTCTAAAGCTGCTTTCACTTGAAATGTGGCCTTTTAGGCTCGTGGAGGCGGAAGCTTTTCATAACCTCATGCCGGCGGCAGCCGGGTGTCCATGCTTGGTCCCCAGCCAGCACTAATTCTCCCGGTATCATCTCCGCCTTCCACAAGCACGGGTCCCACAACATTACCCGTGCCCTCCCCAGTGCACTTACTGGGAAGGACCGCATACCCACAAACACTTGGACAGGTAAATGTGGCAAGGGAGGGTACAGAGCCAGTCTACAGCTTTTTTTGCTGAGTTGTATTTAGCTCGGTGAAGGGAATGGCATAGAGGGAAACCGTTTCTACCCTGGGCGTCATTTCTCCCAGGAAGTCCTCTAATGCAGCTTGTTGCAGAAGCAATGGCAGCCCGTCCAACGTCAAATCACACTTGTGGGTGGTGCTTTGACACACAAACATCTTTCTTTGCGCATTTAATTTCATGAATAGAGAGTTGGACAATGGTCTGATCTGCAATACGGTTTAAGAAATAACATGCATAAGTATGTCCGATCCACATTAAGAAAGCAGCCATAGAGTGTCTGGGAACCTTCCCCCACACTTTTCTTAGCCAGGGCTGCTTCTCGGCAGGGTTGGACGGGCCCACCAGAGAACCGGAGACTCCTCCGGTGGGCCCTGGCTTCTCCTTCAGCGCACTTACTGGGAAGGACCGCCTACCCACAAACATGTGGACAGGTGAATGTGGCCAGGGACAGTGCGGAGCCAGTCCACAGCTTTTTTTGATGAGAGTTGTATTTAGCTCGGTGAAAGGACTGGCATAGAGGGAAACCGTATCTACTCTGGGTGTCATTTCTCTGTCACCATGTTCCGCCCCTTGTCACACACGGACCATGCATGGCTGCATGTTTAGCGGTGAGAGCCACAGATCAGGCTGCTGTGTTACAACTTTCAACAATTCTGCAGCTCTGGGCAGTTTGTCAATAAAGCATTAAGCATGTTTTGTTCAGCACAGCCTGTTGCCGCTTGGCGAAGGCAGTGCTGCAGTGCTGTCAGCTTGTGACTGATGTGGTCATTTCAGAGATTGAGGAGGAGGTGCAGGAGCTGAACAATGTGATTACATTGAGGTTAAATTGGTGACGCTGTTTTTTAGACTAAAGAAAGATTCTATTGTTTTGTTTTTTTTACGTTTTTTTTTAAGACAAATGCATTCACTGGGAAATGTCATTGTAACATTTTACAACCTTATTTGGCAATGTGGTGTGTGACACATCATCAGACACATCCTGATGAAGCGACTCTGAGAGTCATAAAGCCTATTTTTATAGGGCCATCAGACAGCCTTTACTATTCTTAAAAGGCCAGTAGTCGGCCCTCGCTATTGTTAGAGAGCCATCAGCCGGCTATGCTTTGTTGTTCGCATTATTAACAAGTGGGTCTCCTATACTGTTATTGCGTATCCAGTGACTGCAAGGGCTGCCAAAAATTTGGACGCAACCCAATACCCCTTTGAAGAGACATAAAGAGGGTCTCAGTAAAAAAAATGTTCCCATTATAAAGGAGCGGGTCTCCTATATTGGTAATGCCCATGCTGTAACTGCAAGGGCTGCCAAAATTAGGGAAAAACCCCACTAAGAATTTTAAGACACATAGAACAGGGCCACAGTAGCAACAAATTCCCATTAGAAAGGAGAGAGTCTGTTATACAGTTATAGGGTATGCAGTGAGTCCAACGGCTGACCAATTTTAGGAAAAACCCCACTAAGAATTTAAAGACACATAGAGCAGAGCCACAGTAACAACAAATTCCCATTAGAAAGGAGAGAGTCTCCCATAGTGTTGGCCTATGCAGTGAATGCAAGGGCTGCCAAAAATTTGGAGGCACTTCAATGCCCCTTGGAAGAGACGTGGAGGAGGGCCTCATAAAAAAAATGTTACCATTAGAAAGGAGCGGCCTCCTCTATTTGTAATGCCCATGCACTAAGTGTATAGGCTGACAAACATTTACCCCTGGGGAGTATACATGAACATACTGTATCATTTTTTTTTACGGGCATCATAAACACCCTTTAAACTGGATTAAGACTTTGACTTAATACTTGTTCAAGTACTTTTGCCTTGGCTAGTGCAATTTCTTCTTCTGTCTCTTTTTGAAGAATCTTTTTCTGAGCCTCTGCTTCTGCTCTCTCTCTTTTTGCTGAGCCTCTGCTTCTGCTTCTGCTTTCTTGGCTTCAGCTTCTGCATCTGATTTCTTTTTTGTGAACGAACATCTTATTTTGGATTTCTCTGCGTTTATACGGGCTTGTAGTATCCTGTAACTCAAGACTAAACTTCTTGAGCAAGACGATCTGTTTGACTGAGCAGAATGTTTAGATTAATTTGATCTATGTGATCTGGTTTATTGCAAATGTTTAATAAGGAGTTTTGCTTTATCCTTAACACTCTGCACCATGTAGTCCGTTCTCTGTCTATTAATTCTGCTTTTCTTAGCTCAGACAAGGCTTCATCAATATTAGAGTCTTTTAGAATGGTCGGATACCTTGCAGACATTCTCTTGTATCTTTCTTGAGCTGTGTTCAGCCGTCTAAAAGCATCTTGTAAGCTCGCTGCATCACTTTTGTAGTGTTGAAAACCAGACATAAGGGAGGTGAATCATTCACATTGGCCCTTCCAGGTTATCGCAGAGCTCATGTTTTGTGGAATTGCAGTTTTCAAAGAATTTTAGCATCGGTTTGAGACAGCGCATTGGTTGTATGATTTTGTCTGCTGCAAGTGTGCTTCCTGCTCTTAATAATGTATGTTAGAATCAGGTTGCACTTGCTGTACTTTAGTGCCAGGATTTTTTTCAGCCATTTTGATTTTTTTGGGTTCAAAAATGACTGCACAGCTCCTATGGGTCACTTCAATAAGATTCCAAAAATATTTAGAGTGAATTGTGGGGTTTCCAGTCTGGGTGACCATTGTCATATGAAAAATTGTTACAACATTCTGAGTTAAAATACACAGAAAGTCTCTTAAAAAGATGTAATCTGAGGTGAAACTGTGCATAACATTAACTATTCTTTAATTGTGCAAGCAAAGGGTTAATTTAAATGTGAAAATGGCTTGGTGACGTCTGTAGATTAATGCAAACGTGCTGTGCCTCTCTCTGATTTACCTATTGCTAGGGAGATTCCTCTGTGAGATGCAGCTGCGCTCCACTGTGCAGGCATAAGGGAGATATGATGACTTAACTTTTAAGTCAATTTCTGACTGTTCTGTCTCCACATAAGGTGATTGGAAGTGTAGCTGATAGGTAAGATGCTGTGAGATTTTCTTTTCCTTACCTCCGTATTCAAAATGGGGAGCAAACAGGACAAACGCAGACTCAGCTTCGGTAGACTTGAATGTAGTACCACAGTGAGGGTACAATTCAAGACTTGGTTTATTTAACTGGATACGGAAATAATACTTGATGGTACAATCCTGTAACTTTCACTGAAGCCATTGACGTCTGTTGATGCTGATCAGAAATTGATGACTTCACTAGCCCAGTATGTGGTTCCCGTCTCGCAGCAATTCTGGTTATAAAATGGTTGGCCAAGAGCAAGAGACCCACCAACTACCATGCGAAGCCACACCCAGTTTGAACCAACTTAATTGGAACGAACGAGAGTGAGTGATAGTGAATAAATACTGACCAGCAGATGGCAACGTAGCGATAATACATTTAGCAGATAACAAATTCAGAACTCATTTCCTGAGATATACAAAACAAACATCTGAACAGCAATTATTTCTGGGTGAACAGCACAGAGGTACACAGTGAAAGTAGTTGATATATACAATTAGCTTATTTACACAAAATCAAAATAGTGACACAGCAGAATAGATAGGAGCACAGTGGCTCAGTGTTTAGCACTGTTGCTTTACAGTTCTAAGGTCCTATGTTCAAATCTCACAAAGAGCAACATCTGCAAGGAGTTTGTGTGGGTTTCTTGCAGGAGCACTGGTTTCCACCCACATTCCAAAGACATACGTATTGTAGGTTCCAATAAGATAATAATGATAATATCTATAAAGCTCTGTGGTATACGATGGCACTATATGAATGAGTAAAAAAACAGACATGCAAGGGAATAAATAGTGAGGTGGGAATATTGGAGTTTGTGGATTGCTGGAATCAGTACTTCCATTGGAACAGACATACAGTACCAGTGGATGATGAGGTATAAGAATATAGTCCATGAGAAACTATTTCCAATGTGCACTTAAAGGAGCTGTACAAGTAGATTTCTCTTTAAAACGTCTCCACTTCATAGATGGCTTTGAAACAGGTGTCTGGTTGGGCTAATATGAAATGTTTTTTCTTCCTTTTATTGTGCATACTTTTTTTTCCAATGGAAAAGATATTTTCCATACACCAGCTGAGTATCTTCAAGATATGCATCAAAGGCATCTCTTCTATCCTTTGCTATGTACTGATATAGGGCAAGAACCTTAAAATGGCTGTCCTCAAATGCGTGTCTGGCGGGGCTAAGATGAAATATTTTTCTTTCGTCAGAAGGAGAGATAATTGTCAAACTTTTTCCAGTGACGCTTTCTATGAGCGATTTTTCTTTTCACTGACCACGAAATGATGTTCTATCTATAGTCACACATGTATATGTTGTCCGTAGATTCTGCTGGTTGTTAGTTTGCATTTAGATTGCAGGCTTTTCAATATGATTATATGATTAGTACTGACAGAACTAAGGAGTACATGCTGCACACATGGGACTCACTCACTCTACAAGTATAGTAGTTGTAGAACCACTGGGCAGTGAATAGAATAAAAAATATTTATTGTGATACTAAAATAAAACCATCATATCATTTTCTTTAAAGGGAACCTGATAGCTGGCATGTGTTGGCCGATCCATGGGCAGCATGACACTGGCTGTATGATTTCACCTATTTATGATTGACTGTGAAACACAGGAGCATTTCAGAAAAGAACATACTTTAACCCCTTTCTGACATGAGACTTATCCATACATCCCCGTGGCCTCGTTCTTATTGACCAGGAATGTATGGATATGTTTAGGTGATTTTGCGTACACAGAGGCTATGCACGCGCGATTGCTGCCGGGTGTCAGCTGATTCATTTAACATGTAGGCAAAGGGAAGAAAGCCCCTCTGCCTTTGGATCGGAGACCCATCGATCGTTGACGACATCCAGGTCACCAGAGCTAGTTGCCAGATCATGCACAGTGTATAGGAATGTTTCTGTATCTCTATACTATACAAGCAATCATCCTGCAATTAGTGAAAGTCCCATAGTGGGACAAAGTGTAAAAGTAAAGAAAGTGAAAAAAAAATTGTCAAAATCTTAAAAAAAAACCATCACAAAATAATACTAAAAATATATATATATATATATTGTACCCATAATTAAATATTTTTATGAAAAAATAAAAAAAGTACACATATTTGGTATTGCCGTGGCCAGAACGACCTGACCTATAAAACTGTCCCACTAGGTAACCCCTTCAGTGAACATCGTAAATAAAATAAAAAACGATGCAATAAAAAATGAGGCAATAAACTATGCTTTATCATAACGCCAAACAAAAAGTGTCATAAAACGCAATCAAAAAGACCAATGTAAATAAAAATGGTAACAATGAAAACGTCATTTTGTCCTGCAAAAAACAGCTCTATCAACCGAAAAATAAAAAAGTTATAGCTCGCAGAATAAATCGATGCAAAAATAATTTTTCTATAAAATATTTTTTAATGTGTAAAAGCGCCAAAATAAAAAAAACGCTATAAATGTAGTACTGCTGTGATCATACTGGTCCAAAGAATAAAGCTGCGTTATCAATTCTACCACAAGTGGAACTACTAAAAAAAAAAAAACATTCCTGAATTGCTGGTTTTTCTTCATTCTGCCTCCCAAAAATAAGAATAGAAAGCGATCAAAAATGTCATATGCCCGAAAATGGTACCAATAAAAACATCAACTCGTCCTCTGAAAAACAAACCCTCACATCACTCTGTCGGCAGAAATATGGAAAAATTCTAGCTCTCAAAATATGGCGATGCAAAAACTATTTTTTGCAATGAAAAGCGTCTTTTAATGTGTGACAGCCTATCTGGCCATGTGGTGTGTGAAACATCATCAGACACATGCTGTTTCATTTATGATGGAGGGATTGTGAAAGTCACAAACACTATTTTTACAGTCTTACTATTCTTAAAGGGCCAGCAGTCGGCTATGCTTTGTTGTTGCCATTAATAAAGAGTGGGTCTTCTATATTGTTATTGCGTATGCAATGACTATAAGGGCTGCCAAAAATTTGGATGCACCCCAATACCTCTTTGAAGAAACATAGAGGAGGGTCTCAGTAAAAAAAATGTTCCCATTATAAAGGAGTGGGTCTCCTATAGTGGTAATGCCCATGCAGTGACTGCAAGGGAAGCCAAAATTTGGGAAAAACCTCAATAACAATTTAAACACACATAGAGCTGGGCAACAGTAGGCACATGTTCCCATTAGAAAGGAGAGGGTCTGCTATCTAGTTATAGGGTATGCAGTGAGTCCAATGGCTGCCAAAATTTAGGAAAAGCCCCACTAACAATTTAAAACACACATAGAGCTGGGCCACAGTAACGACATGTTCCCATTAGAAAATAGAGGGTATGTTATTCAGTTATAGGGTATGCAGTGAGTCCAACAGCTGCCAAAATTTAGTAAAACCCCACTAACAATTTAAGCACACATAGAGCTGGGCCACAGTAGCAACATGTTCCCATTAGAAAGGAGAGGGTCTGCTACCCAATTATAGGGTATGCAGTGAGTCCAACGGCTGCCAAAATTAAGGAAAAAAACCCTAACCATTTTAAGACACATAGAGCTGGGCCACAGTACGACATGTTCCCATTAGAAAGGATAGGGTCTGCTTTCTAGTTATAGGGTATGCAGTGAATCCAACGACTGCCAAAATTTAGAAAATAAAACACTAACAATTTAACACACATAAAGCTGGGCCACAGTGACATGTTCCCATTAGAAAGGAGAGCGTCTGCTATCCAATTATAAAGTATGCAGTGAGTTCAACAGCTGCAAAAATTTAGGAAAAACCCTACTAACAGTTTAAAGACACATAGAGCTGGGCCACAGTAACGACATGTTCCCATTAGAAAGGAGAGGATCTGCTATCCAAAATTTTGGAGGAACTCCAATGCTCCTTGCAAGAGACGTAGAGGTCGGAGGGCCTTCTGAATTTTTTTTCCCATTATTAGGAAGTGGGTCTCCCATATTGTTTGCCTATGCAGTGAATGCAACGGCTGCCAAAAATTTGGAGGAGCTCCAATGTCCCTTGCATGAGGCGAAGAAATGGTGATATGGTAGATATGGTGGTGATATGGAGGAGGATGTGGAGGATGACGATGAGGAGAAGGAGGAGGACAAGAGCAAATAGAGAAAATCAGGAAGCATATACCCATGTCTGGGTGTGAAGACAGAGGTGCATGGGAATAGAGTTAGACCTCCCAAAAAAAACACTGTATTTGAGTTTATGTTACGCTGCTATCATTCGGTAGTGTTGAGAAGTCTGGCCCAATCCAGCCCTTGATCATTTTTATAAGAGACAGCCAGTCAGCATTTTTAGTTGACGGGCGGATGCGCCTATCAGTTATAAGTCCACCAGCGGCACTAAAAACCCACTCTGATAAAACGCTAGAATCAGGGCAGGACAGGACCTCCAAAGCATAGAGAGCCAGTTCATGCCACGTGTCCAGATTGGATACCCAATAATTATAAGGCACGGAGGAATCACAGAGGATGTTGGTATGGTCAGCAAGGTACTCCCTTATCATCTTCCGAAACTTCTCCCTCCTTGTGAGGATACCCCGCGTCTCAGGACCTGTGCGATGGGAGGGCCTGAGAAAACAGTCCCAGAACTTTGACAGTGTTCCCCTGCCTCTGCTGGATTGCATTTGTGTCTCTCTCGTCTGTACTCCTTGGTTGTCCAACGAACTGTGATCTCTGCCCCCAGCGTTTTCAGATGGGAATTTTTTCAATAATTCCGCAACAGGGGCCTTTTCGTAATGCCCCATATTATTAGGCCTGTGCTGCGCTGGAATAAGAGATAGAAAGTTCTCCTTGTAGCGTGAGTCTAGAAGTGTCATCAACCAGTAATGACTGTCACCAAAAATTTGGACAGCTCAAGTGTCACGGGAAAGACAGAGTAACATAAACTCAGCCATGTGTGCCAGACTGCAAAAAGGCAAGACTTCCATGTCCTCACCAAGAGGACGACTGACCATGCTCTCCTCCTCCTCCTCTTCCTCCGTGTCTTCACGCCATCCACGCTGAACAGACGGTATGACAATTGTGCAGTTAGTACCATCTATAGTGCAGGAAACTAGCTCTTTTTCTTCCTCTTCCTCCTCCTCTTCCTCATTGTCACCCAATCCACATTGGGATAAGATGAGGCTGTGTTGTGTGGAATCACCTTGGTTCCTTGCTCCATCTCTTTGTGCTCCGCCTTCAATGCATCCACTTTAATTGTGAGCAGAGAGCGCTTCAGAAGACAGAGAAGCGGGATGGTGACGCTAATTATGGCGTCATCATGGCTCACAATCTTGGTGGACTTCTCAAAATTTTGGAGGATGGTACATATGTCCGACATCCATGTCCACTCCTGAGGTCTTATGTGTGGAGTCTGAACTGAATACCGGCAGCCTTGTTGATGCTGGTAGTCAACAACTGCCCTCTTTTGCTCACAAATCCTTCAAAACATCTGCAATGTAGAGTTCCAGCGTGTGGGGACATCACAGATCAGACGTTGAGCTGGAAGATGTAAATGCTGTTGAAACACGGCTACAACAGCGGAAGCTGTAGTTGACTTTCTAAAATGGGCACACGGGTGGCGTACTTTGACAAGCAAATCCGTCAAATCTGGGTAGGTTTTGAGAAACAGCTGAACCACGAGGTTAAGTACATGGGCCAGGCATGGTACGTGTGTGAGCTCTCCTAAAGGTCAACATTTCGAGCGCAAACAGTCGTGAAATGTGTGAATTTAGTAGTGTGGCATGTGGGGCATTATCTGCATATTTGCGCTTGCGTTCCAAGGACTGGGGTAGGGACAACTGAACGCTGCGCTGGGACAAGGACATGGACGTGCTTGCTGATACTGCTAGTTGAGAGTGTGCAACGACACGTGCAGGTCGGGAGGCATCTTCACATGTGCCATGGACAGGGGATTGGCGTACATGCACAACAGCGGAAGAAGCAGTGATGTCAGCCATAGACACTGTTTCTGGACCCTGGCGTTCGGCCCACTTAATCGGGTGCTTTGCTGCCATGTGCCTGATCATGCTGGTGGTGGTCAGGCTGCTAGTTTTGCTACATCTGCTGATGCTGGCCTGGCAGGTGGTGTTAATGGCAGAGTCTTTAAAAAACACCAGACTCGGGAAGACCTAACAGTTATACTGGCAACTTCCATCGCGTTACGAGGAACGTTTTCCTGCCTTGTGTCTACTGCCACAGCGCTGCTTCTTCCTGCCTTTTGTGGTGCTACGCATCCCTCCCCCTGTGTGCTGCTGTCCTTGCTCTGTAGGTCCCTCTGCCAGGTTGGGTCAGTTACTATATCATCCACTACCTCGTCTTCCACTTCCACACCCTGGTCCTCCTCCTGACTTTCTGGCAATTGTGTCTCATCATGATCATCATCTACCTCTTATGACAGTAATTGCACTTTCCCACCATTGCCTTCATGTGACCGTGGCTGCTCCAATAAGTGGGCATCACAACACGCGTTCTCCTCTTGACTTGCTTGAAGCTGGCCAGGCAAGAGTCACGAATCTATAATTGGAAAAGTGAACAGCTCTTCTGAGTGTCCAAGTGTGGGATCAGTTGTCTCTGGGCACTCGGCATGGTGGGTGGAAAGAGGATCAGGGTGAGGAATATGCGGTCCAGACTCACGGCTACTGAAAGTTGACCTTGTGGAAGACTGGTTGGTGGTGGTGTCAAAGTGACTGGAAGCATTATCTGCTATCCAACAAACAACCTTTTGGCTCTACTCTGGGTTCAAAAGTGGTGTACTGCGGTCCCTTAGTAATTGGGACAGGAAGGTCGAGCAACAAGATGTGGGTGTTTGTTGTGGCACAATTTCAGCTTGCCCACGGCCACGTCCTCGGCCTCTGCATGCACCATCACCATCCCGTCCACTTCCCCGTCCCTTGTCGCGCACCTTGTCCATTTTAAATGGAGGACAATATTTTCCATGTTCATGAGAAATGGCTGATTTTGGAACGCAGAGACCTCATGTGAATAGCTTGACCAACACACTGCAATGAAATGGAAGGCAGAAATGGCTGATTTTGGAACACTGTTATAGGTGATACATCTGACAGAGAAGCACGGTTTTAAATAGCAGGCCTGTAATTTACTAATATTATTCTACATAGAGACCTAGTGTAAATACTTTGACCGACACACTGCAACGAAATGAAAAAGGAAGAAATGGCTGATTTTGGAACACTCTTATAGGTGATATGTCTGACAGAGAATCACGGTTTTAAATAGCAGGCCTGTAATTTACTAATACTATTCTATACAGAGACCTAGTGTGAATAGCTTGACACTAGCTATTAGTGTCAGTTTTTATTGCTGAAATATGTAAAAGATCTGGCTGCATTCTACAGTTCTAACAAGCAAATGGAGCAGAAAAATGGTGTACTCTGGATTGCTCTTTAAGCAAGTAACCAGGATTAAGATAAAAAAAAAAATTGCCCTGGCCGCTGATATCTGGGGCAATGTCTGCAAATATCTGTAATTATTACAGCAGCAGCAGACAGGACATTTATTGGACCCTCTTGCACTATATGCACTAAAGTCTGCCACATACACTGTCGGCCTGCCTAACTCCTGCTATCACCACTGAATATATGCAGCTGGATTAGTCCTCAGAAAGACTGTTAGTTCAGATGGATATATATATATATACATATCTATGTGTCGTGGAACACCTATACTAACTATAAACAAGCAAATCTCTCCCTGACTCAGCAGCACCTCTCCCTACTCTGCCAGTTTCTGGGGTAGACTGTGACGAGCATAGAAGCGCTAGGTCTTATATAGACCTGAAGATGCTGTGCGGCCAGCCAATCACTGTAATGCCACAATCAACATGGCTACGGCATTACAGTGTGTGGCAGGCAATCCCTGCATGTTCATTGGCTCTCTAAAGAGTGCCAAACATGCAGGGAGGGAACCCGAGTTCCTGCCCGAGTAACCCGGAAATACTCGCTGAGCTTGTCGAGCACCGTGATGCTTGGACGAGTATTGAGCAGTGGCGAGCACGTTCGCTCATCACTATTCCCTATAATGAGGCAGATGGAGGCACTGTGGACACCGTCTGGCCTATGATCTGTCGGCATCAGTCTTTTAATTAGTCGTGCATAAAAGTGCCATCGCCCACAGTTTTGTGCACTTCTGCAAAGAATAATGCTGAACAGAGGCCGGATGGAGTCCAAAGTAACTCTGCTCCTGCATTATAGTGAATGGATCCCTAGGGGTTTCATCTGAATCACGTCACTCAGAGATTTAGATGGAAACCTCGATATAAGTGCTCAGCGTAATGCACAGGATAAATGTCATCCAAAATGTTATGTGAAATGTTCCCAACAAAAGCTTCAACTCAATTAAAAAAAAAAGCAAATCCCCACTCCGGTCCATCATCTGTTATCAGCTTCCACGTTCCACGTTCATCACCCCCCATTAGAAATTGAGCAAATTTTGTACTCCCTAATCAAAATGCCCTGTCACTTCTAAGCTCCAGTGTGTGCCTACACCACAGTTAGCATCCACATGTTTGGCATTTCTGTAGCAATGAGAGCACAATTTACAGGTGCATGCTTCCAGAAGCATAAGCTGGGCACAATGTACTGGTCACTACAATGGCAGTTTGCAATTTTCACTCAGCCACATCTGCTGCTGCCTGTTTCTGGAAAAGAAAATCGTCACTACAGCAGTAGATAAATTCCCAAAGGGGTATAATTTCCAAAATGGGGCCACTTGAGGTGCTCTTTATATGGAGTCTGCATACTATTCTAGAAAAATCTGCTCTCCAGGAGGCATATAGCGCTCCATTCATCCCGAGTCTCGCCGTATGGCTAAGCAGTACTGCACAGCCACATATGTGATATTTCTACATTTAGCAGAAATTGTGGGACAAATTTTGGTGCCATTTTTACCCATTTCCTAGTTTTAAAATGTAAAATCTGTGGCTAAGACAAAATGTTGGTGGTAAAAATTAATTATTTTCTTTTTCACTGCTCAATGCTATAAGTTTCTGTGACATACCTATGGTGTCAATATGCTCACTGCACCCCTAGATTAATTCATTGAGAGGTGTAGTTTTTAAAATGGGGTCTCTCATGGGGGTCTGCTGTTTTGGCACCTCAGGGACTCTGCCAATGTGACATGGCACCCTCAAACCAGTCTAGCAAAATCTTAACTCCAATATGGTGCTTCTTCCCTTTTGAGCTTTCCACTGTGCATCAAAAGTAGTCTTCGATCACATATTGGGTATCAGCGTCCATAAGAAAAATTGCACAACAAATTTTGGGGTTCATTTTCTCGTATCTGTCACGGGTGTGTCAGATGTAACAGAGAGTCACCCTGCAGTTGGTTGCAGGAGATCTCTTCGTTTGGCTCTACAGACACCGTCTTAGATTTGTCTCATTCTAGGACCCAGCGGCTACCTCCCTCCAGCTAATTGACACCCAGGCCTTGGTGTTTAAATTCTTCCTGTTTGCTATAGGGAGGTGCTGATGATATTCACATGACTCCTTGTGAAGGCTTGGAGCTCTTGCAGTCTGCTTACTTCCTCTATGGTGCTAAGAGGCTGTGTGTGTAACCTCTCTGAAGTCGGCTCAAGCTAAGTTACTTCCCCCGTGTCTGTCTCCCCTTGCTTTCTTTAGTCGTTTGTGGGGACTAACTAGCGCTCATCCCCCCTTCCCTAGCCAGGGCCTAGCTCTAGGAAGATACAGGGTTTTAGGTTCCTGATCAGCAATAGGTGAGAAACCAATATAGGGATGGTAAGGAAGACAGGGTGATATCAGATCAGCCTAGGAGGTCTCCACCCCCTCTTTCCTTATTGTCTGGGCTCCCTTCCCCTAATCCCTTCGTGTTGCACTTTGTCTTTCCTACACTGTGCGTGACATTATCACCGGCCATGCACATTTAGGAAAAAAAAAACTAACACTTGAGTTTAGTTGTGTGTTTTTGTTTCAGGAGTGGCTTTTTTTTCTCCTTTCAACTTGGTATGGGTTCAGTTGCAGAGCTCACGGAGCAGCTGTACGGTCTGTCTCTGGAGGTGAATGACCTCCGCTGTGAGGTTCAGCAACAGCATCTGCGGCTACTGGTCACTAATGTGGGGACCTCTGCAGGTAGGCCTTTTCAGCCTGAACCCAAGGTTGCCCTCCCGGACAGGTTTTCAGTAGGTAAGGACAAGTTTTTTGTGTTCAAGGAGGCCTGAAAACTGTACTTTAAACTTCGTCCTTACTCCTTCAGAAGTGAAGAGCAATGAGTGGGAATTGTTATCTCACTATTGCAGGGACATCCTCAATCGTGGGCTTTTTCTTTACCACAGGATTTGGTTTGTCTCCAGTCAGCGGAGGGTTTTTTTGGGGCCCTGGCCCTCATCTACGATGACCCTGACCGAGTCACCTTGGCTGAGTCTAGGCTACGTCACCTTCAGGAGGGGAATCAGTCAGTGGAGACATACAGTTCTGAATTCCGTAAATAAATGGAATTACACAGACCTTAGGAGCCAATTTTTTGAGGGTCTTACTGAAAGGTTGAAAGATGCTTTGGCAGTATATGAAACCGCTAAGTCCTTGGAGGCTGCCATGTCGTTGGCTATACATATTGATAGACGCCTTCGGGATAGGCGGATGAGACAACCTTCTTCTGGGCCTTCTTGTCGGGGTTGTGTACCTTTGCTGAGGGAGTGGTCTGGCGGTAAAAACCAGTGCTGGGGGAGGTGGAGGAACCCATGCAGTTTTGGTGATTGTAGATAGGTTCAGTAAAATGGTTCACTTCATCACATTACCTGTACCTCCAAATGCTAAGACACTTGCTCAGGTGTTTATAAATGAGATTGTGAAGCTTCACAGTGGTGTCAGATCAGGGGACCCAGTTTGTTTCCAAGTTCTGGAAAGCATTCTGTTCTCGACTGGGGGTGCAGCTGTCCTTTTCCTCTGCCTTCGACCCTCAGTCAAATGGACAGACCGAGAGTGTCAATCAGAATTTGGAGACTTACCTCAGGTGTTTCTTGTCCGAAAATCAGGAGGATTGGGCATCCTACTTACCGCTGGCAGAATTTGCCATTAATAATCATCAAGAATCAACTCACAGGTCACCGTTCTTTGGTGCATATGGTTACCACCCACAGTTTTGTACCTTTAGTAGAGGAGGAGCTTTGGGAGTTCCTGATGAGAAACATTTTGCATAGTCGCTCTCCTTGATGTAGCGAGGGGTTCTGAGTAGTTTAAAGATCATGGGCGATAGGTATAAACATATGGCTGACAGAAAACGCTTGCCAGATCCGGACCTGAATGTGAATGACTTTGTGTGGGTGTCTACTAGTGTTGAGCCACCCCCGTAGTGTTCGAGTTCGGTTCGGTTCGTCGAACACCCGTGTGTTCGCCGAACTGTTCGTCGAACTGTTCGTCGAACACCTTCGAACACCGTTAAAACCAATGGCAGGCAAACAAAAACACATAGAAACACATAGAAAACACCTTCAAAGGTGTCCAAAAGCTGACAAACTGCTCAGAAGACACAACTAACACATGGAAAAGTGACAAGTACATATAGTCATGCGAAAAGAAAAGAGGTGGAGGAGTAAAAGGAGGGGGAGACACAGATATAGGCATGTCATGCCCTTCTAAAATCCAAAAAGTGAGAAGCCGAGACGGCCAGTCCGCTCCTGCCCGTGCCACCTCTGTGTCGCCGGGTTTGTGCCAGAACCGCGGTGAACCCTGACGGCCAGCCGCCCTCTCCCAATACTGGTGCCTGTCCGCTGGTGGGTCGAGAGAGCCCCCCTGTGGTGGAGGCAGCTCTAAGCTTTTTAATTTAAATTGTCCCTCTAATTTGAATGAATACACTTTAAATCCATTTACAAGGATCTATTGGAGGGCAAGTCTCATGCCAGCAGCCGCGTAATTCCAGCTCCAGTAGCGTCCACTAAAGCTGCTGCAGTTAAAAAGCTTTTATAAGGATCGAGCTCGGCTGTCCACCGCAAGGCATCCTAGTGCCAGTCCCAGCCCCTATGCCATGGGGTGCCTCCTGATGCTCTTCACTGAGTAACCCGTGGTCCCGAAGCATTTCCTTTGAAAAAATTAAGTGTCCAAACTACAGGTGGTGTAGCTTGCTTAACAGCCGGGATAATCGCTGACTAGCAGACACTGCTACTAGGCACAAAGTATTTCCTGGGCTAGATGCAGTTAAAAATTTGTAAGTAGATACTCTCGTTGGATGCTGAGAAAGCATTCCATAGAGTCTCCTGGCACGCCATATATGATTCTCTTAAAAAGCTTGGGGTAGGGGTCTAGGGGACCCTTTTAAAGCCAAAATCACGGCCCTGTATCACAATACGTCACCTAGGCTGAAGATAAATGGAACTGTAGCACCGAGGGCTCGGTTGCTACAGACGTATTGCACCTCACCCAGAGGTGTGATATCTCACTCTCAGATAAGGATGGAGTGTGGATCAGGACCCGACACCTGCATGCATTACACCACATTGCCGTGGGGCAGGGCGACCAATATGCCCCTGAGATGGGCACGACAGTCCCTGTCCCTGGCTGGAGTGGGGGGAGGGAACACTGAGGAAGGGGAACCCTGCAGTGCAGGAGCAGGGAGGAAGCAGTTCCTGGGTGCATTGAGAAGGGAGTATAAAAGGAGGGCACCATCTTAGTTCAGTGCAGAGAAGTCTGAGCAGAAGTGGCAGGGAGCAGGGGCTCTGCATGAGCTCTGCTCCGGAGGCGGGCCTAGTAACAGAGGCCCAGGCCTGCAAGAGGGAGAAGGAAGGAAGAGGAGCAGAGAAGGCTCCAGGAACGAGGAATGAAGGGATCCCAGGGGTGCGGACGGGCGAGTCACCACCGCACGCCCGAATCCACCTGCGTGGAGGGGTCAGGCCAAAGGGGGAGACCGGTCCCCGAACTAGTGGAGGCAGGAAACGACCCTCAGCTAGAAACCGGAGGCTCTGACATTTTATGTGGCGCAGCCCCTTGCTCCACCCGCTAGGAAGGCACCACATAGGGTCAGGGAAACTGGCGCCAAGTTTACCAAGAGGAGGCCCGAGGCAGCCGGACAGAAGTGTTGGTAAGAAAGGCCAGACAAAGGACACACAAAGGGGGTCCTGTGAAGCGCTCCAAAGTTATCTGGGAGTTGTCTGAGCCCCTCACCTGGTGAGCACAGTACGACGTGGGCAGCCGTTACCTGCAGACGTGGTCTGGATAATAAGAACTGTGAGTAAAGGTCCTGAACTGCATCACTGACTCCGTGTCGTTACTGCTGCTGCCCTGCACCATCACCCCCATCCTCCGCATACACTGCCCTGAGGCTATACTCCTCCCGTGGGGAGTTATGCTACGCTCTGCTGCACCCACAACACCAGCCTTAGCGGTCTGCCCTGTAGCGGCGGTTCACTCTGACCGCAATCCACGGGTGGCGTAGTCGGACATTTAAACAGCAAAACCACATAAATAGTTCCGCCACTGGTTTGACCACCCTGAGCCACGGAACCGGATCGCCGCCACGAAGACTACAACCACCAACATCCACCAAAAAGGGTCCGGCTCCGGGTGTCCCAAGGCCCAGGGGGTGCGTCAGAACATTTTCATCACCTTTCACAATCACCAATGGGACAAGGCAGGGATGTCCTCTGTCCCCTCTCTTATACATCCTAGTGACGGAGCACCTGCTCTCATCAATTCGCCATAACCCCAATATTAGGTGGATTGAGGTGGGAGGCACCGAGTACAAGTGCTCTCTATTTGCTGATGATGTCCTAGTATATATCACTCAATCACATATATCCATCCCTGCTGTTATGGCTGAAATAGATCACTTTGTTACATGGTAAAATTTTAAAATCAATGCAGCGAAGTCTGAGGCCCTCGATGTCTCCCTCCCTAAATCCATATAGGATTCCATCCAGTCCAACTTTCCCTTTGCCTGGCCCTCACAGGGTATCAAATACTTAGGAATTCCTATTCATAGAGACCTCTCCCATCTATGTTATCTTAATTTTGGGCCCTTTATTGAACAATTCCATACAGACCACGGTTGGCAAGTTAGAACTGTAAGATTCACTACGTGAACCACTGGTGTTTTGTGGAAAAGCACATGTACACCGCGTTCCAAATTATTATGCAAAAAGTGTTTAGGAGTGATAAGGGAAGAATTTGTTTGTTTGTCAGTTAAACTCATTGATGGTGATGTGTGTCAGGGCTCTTTATATCACTGTAAGCAATTGCAGACACCTGTGCTAATTAGTTTGGCAGGTGTGTCCAATGAAAGGCAAGACTACTTAAGAAGGCTCTCTCACATTATTAAGCAGCCTACATTTTCTGCCAAAATGGGAAAGAAAAAGGATGTGTCGGCTGCTGAGAAGCAACAAATTGTGGAGTGTTTAGGTCAAGGCATGACTACAATCAACATTGTGCGATGATCAGGATGAAGTGTCTTGGCAATCAAGAAGTATGCAGCTGATTCACAGTACACATGTGTGCGTGCTGATAAGGGCAAATTGAGGACTCTTTCCTACAGGCAATTACGTCAGGTTGAAAGAGCAGCGGCAAAAAAGCCTTGTCATAGCAGCAGACAAGTTTTTGAAGCTGCTTGTGCCTCCAACGTCCCCCGAACAACAAGATGCAGGGTCCTTCAGAGGTTTGCAGCTGTGCATACGCCATCCTGTCGACCTCCTCTATCCACTTCACACAAGCAGAAACGGCTCCAGTGGGCCAAACATTACATGAAGACTGATTTCAAAACTGTTTTGTTCACGGATGAGTGCCGTGCAGCGCTCGATGGTCCAGATGAATGGAGTGGAGGATGGCTGGTTGATGGACACCCCACGCAAACACGGCTACAGCGCCAACAAGGAGGAGGTGGAGTAATGTTTTGGGCTGGAATCATGGGGAGAGAGATTGTCGGCCCCTTTAGGATCCCTGAAGGCGCTAAAGATGAACTCCATAATGTATGTGGATTTTCTCAAACAGCACTTCCTGCCATGGTTCAAGAAGAAGAACCGTGTATTTCACAGCAAGATCATTTTTCTGCATGATAATGCACCATCTCATGCTGCACATAAAACATCTGCATCTCTGGCTGATATGGGCATAAAAGGGGACAAACTTATGGTGTGACCCCCATGCTCCCCTGACCTCTACCCCATTCAGAACCTTTGGAGCATCATTAAAAGGAGTGTCTATGATGGCGGGAGGCAGTTCACATCTAAGCAACAGCTCTGGGAGGGTATTCTGTCCTCATGCAAAACAATTGAAGCAGAAACCATCCAAAACCTGACAAATTCAATGGACGAGAGAGTTCAGAAGCTCCTTTCGAACAAGGGGTCCTATGTGAAAATGTAACATCACCTAGAATAAAGTTTTGAGTTGAAAACTGTTTGATTTCAGTTTCTAACAACCTGCTAATGCTTATAATTTCAAAAATGACCATTTTTTTGGTCTTTATTAAAATGAAAAGGTTGATCGAAAAGTTTGGGGGATCTAAGAGTGTGGCAACCCAGTAGTCATGATTACTTCGAATTCTGACAATATGAGGGTCATGCTGCAGGTAGTGCAGCAAGAAGGCACTTATGTGTCTTGCGCATCTCGGAGCCCCAAAATTATTTTCCGGGCTAGATGCAGCTAAAAATTATTTTTAATTTTAAATCTGGTGAAGCTTATTATAGATGGCCTAATAGGATCAGTGCTGCACACTGCTACAAAGCCCAAATTATTTTCCAGTCAAGATACAGATAAACATGATTAGTAATTTGAAAGCTTAAAGCGGTTGGTAGGGTGATTTTAACCAATCATCAAGCTTTTACTCTCCCCAGGATGACACAGGGGTAGAAAAGTCGTTTCGGATCCATGATTTGTTCATCTTTATGAACGTGAGTCTGTCTACATTATCAGTGGAGAGCCGCGTGCGCTTATCTGTCAGCACACCACCAGCAGCGCTGAACACACGTTCAGACAGAACGCTGGCTGCGGGGCATGACAAGATCTCCAAGGCGTAAGTGGCTAGCTCCGGCCATTTATCCAGATTGGAAGCCCAAAAAGAGCAAGGGTCCAGTGACACAGTCGTGGCTTCAATGTTTACTTGGAGATACTCCTGTACCATCGTCTCTAGGCGTTGACTATGTGTCAGACTTCTTGTCTCCTGTGGCCTTGCAAAGGATGGGCTAAAAAAGTGGTGAAATGATTCCGCAAAATTGATGTTACCAGCAGATACTGTGGTTCTGTTACGGTTTGAGTGCTGAACACTTGACGGTCCCACGGTTGGCAAGTTGGAACTGTGAGATTCACTACGTGCACCACTGGTATTTTGTGGAAAAGCACATGTAAGATTCTGCAACAGTCTCTGCTGATACTCCTGCATGCGTGCATCCCTTTCTATGGCAGGAATAATTTCTGCAAATTTACTTTTGTACCGGGGATCTAACAGTGTGGCAACCCAGTAGTCAGGATTATTTCTAATTCTCACAATTCGAGGGTCATGTTGCAGGTAGTGCAGCAAGAAGGCACTCATGTGTGTTGCGCATCCAGGAGCACCAAGTCCCTGTTGTGTTGGTGGCGAGGTAACAATCATGCTTCCTTCCTCTGTCCTCTCCCCCCAACCTCGCACAACAGAAATGTGATCAAGGTCTCCCTCATCTGATGAGTCTTCCATCAGTTCGTCCTCCACTTCTTCCTGGGCTCCTGCACCTTCCTCACTAGTTTGGCTGCTACCATGCGCTCTGGTAAAATCATCTCCCCCACCCTCACATGCCTGCCGCCTTGGTGCTGCCGACCGTCTGGACCTTGCAGATGTTAGCCCTTCCGCATACAACTCCTCCTCCTCTACTTCCTCCACCTCCTCTTGTGCCACCACCTGACTCCGAATTCTGTTTAACATGTGCTCCAGCATGTAAATCACCGGAATAGTCATGCTGATAATGGCATTGTCAGCACTAAACATCTTCGTCGCCATTTCAAAACTGTGCAGAAGGGTGCATAGGTCCCTGATCTGAGACCACTCCTCCAGCGTGATTTGCCCCACCTCTGAATCTCGTTGGCCCAGGCTATACGTCAGAACGTATTGCACCAGGGCTTGTCGGTGCTGCCACAGTCGCTGCAACATGTGCAGAGTTGAATTCCACCGGGTAGGCACATCGCATTTTAGCCGGTGAAGTGGCAGGCCCAACGACTTCTGTAGAGATGTAAGTCGCTGAGCTGCGGGATGCGAACGGCGGAAGTGAGCACACAGCGACCGTGCCCTCTGCAGAAGGCCATCTAGTCTGGGATAGTGGGCTAAAAATTGCTGGACAACCAGGTTCAACACGTGAGCCATACAAGGCACGTGTGTGACATTGCCCGGGCGAAGGGCCACACCCAGGTTTGCAGCATTGTCGCACACGGCCTTCCCTGGTTTCAGGTCCAGTGGAGACAACCATTCATGAATTTGGTTCTCCAGAGCTGACCACAACTCCTCAGCTGTGTGACTCACATTTCCCAGACATTTCAATGTAAAAACCGCCTGATGACGTTGAGCCCTACTGCCAGCATAGTAAGGAGGTGTGCAGGATCCCTTCTGCGCAGTTAGAAAGCTTGTGGCATGACCAGACAGGCTTTGGGTGCAGGTGGAAGACCGAGAGGAGGTTGAGGAGGCAGAAGCAGTGGAGGAACTTTGACATAAAGAGGATTGACGCACAACTCGTGGGGATGGCAAGACTTGGACAGCAGCCCCTTGTCCTGCTGTCACCATAGTTACCCAGTGCCCAGTCAGCGACATGTAACGCCCCTGTCCATGCCTACTCGTCCAAGTGTCTGTGGTGAAATGCACCCTGTCACACACAGAGTTTCTCAAAGAAGCGGTGATGTTGTGTGCGACATGATGGTGGAGCGCAGGCACACCTTTCTTTGAGAAGTAGTGCCGACTGGGCATCTGGTACTGGGGCACTGCGACGGACATAAGGTCTCGAAAATCCTCTGTGTCCACCAGGCGGAAAGGCAGCATTTCTGTAGCCAAGAGCTTGCAGATGGTGAAATTCAACCTCTTAGCTTTCTCATGGCTAGGAGGAAATGGTCTTTTACTTGTCCACATCTGAGGGACCGAGGGCTGGCTATTGTGCTTAGACGGGGTTGATAAGGGTGTCCCCGGCAAACTGCCGGTCTGTGAGGAAGATGCAGGCGGACATGTTAGGTTGCCTTGATCCAAAGGTGGTGCTATCGATGTCGGACAGCGCTCAAGACCAGCTGGTGTTACCACCTCCAAAGAAAATGATGACCTGCCAATCACGCTGGCTGTTGCGGGTAAAGAGGTGGCAGGTCTGCGCCCCAAAACAGGTGTGACTGCTGTCCCCCCAGTCACAGAGGATGAAGAGGCCGCGGATGCACAAGATATGGCAGACGGTGGTTGGCCCGGCCGGCTAGGCCGCATTGTAGCACACTGAGCTTCCCACTGCAACTTATGCTTCATGTCCATGTGCCGGTTCATGCATGAAGTACTCAAACTATGTATTTTTTGGCCTCTACTTAGCTTTTGCTGACAAATATTACAGATAACACGAGTTGGGTCATCTTTATCGATCTGAAAAAATGCCCAGGCTATGCAAGGCTTAGCACCCATGCGACCTGAAGAGCCACCACGACTTGTGGTGAGAGGCAGAGTTGTGTTTGAGGATGCAGTTGTTGACGTGCTTCCAGTACTACGTCTCTGTCCAGGAAGGCGCAACCTGACCTCGTCGTCACTAGCATCTTCCTCCACCTCCTCTGCTGACCTCATCTCTTGGCTGACTGTGGGTTGACAGTAAGTGGGATCTCCGACCTCATCATCATCACCCTGTGCGTTATCACACCCGTCGTCCTCAGAGCCAACCTGTTCCTGCCCTGACAAAAAACTAAAGTTGTCGCTCCAATCAGGTATTTGAGTCTTATCATCGTCTTCCTCATTGTCTCCACCAACAGGAGTTACAGTTTGGGAATGAGGGTCTACATTATGGTCAGAACCTTCTGCGTCTGGTCCTGGATCCGACTCATAAAGATTCTGGGCATCAGTGCAGATCATTTCCTCGTCTGGATTCACAGAAGCGCTGGAGTCGACCTCTGATTCCCAGGCTATAGTATGAGTAAACAGCTCTGCAGACTCAACCATCTGTTCTACCTCATACTCAGACGGGCAGCTGGAGATTTGGGAGCTGTGAGGAAGCAAGTGCGATTTGGGTGACACCTTTGAGGACTGGAGTATTTGTGATGTTGAAGTTGATGTGGAGGAGAGCCCACTTAAAGGAGCACTTGATATCCGTTGAAGCACCTGCTGTTTTTGTGCCTCATCTGGAATTTGTAGCGATTGGCGTGGCCGTAAGAAAGGGATCTTATCACATTGTCCGCTAAAAGAAGTAGACATTTTAGTTTGGCTGGAAGATGGTCTTTCTTCTGCACCTACCCCACGGACACAACCTTTTTTCCCCCTCCCAACACGCCTATTCCCCTTTCCACCAGCAGCAGGCCTTTTTCCACTCATTTTGGTGGTTAACTAATTCACAACTCTGGAGTTGTTTGCACAAAAAAACAATGGATGGTAACCGAGCAGAGCTGAGTGGCCAAACTGTGGTATTAGGCCAAAACTATTGGCTGGGTTAGATGCAGAAAAAAATTATTTTTAATTTGCAACCTGATGGAGGTCAGTATAGATGGACTAATAGACCAAGTCCCACACACCGCTAGAAGCCCAAATATTTTTTCAGAGCTAGATGCAGAAATTTTTTTTATTCAATTTGCAACCTGATGGAGGTCAGTATAGATGGACTAATAGACCAAGTCCCACACACTGCTAGAAGCCCAAATATTTTTTCAGAGCTAGATGCAGAAAAAAATTATTTTTAATTTGCAACCTGATGGAGGTCAGTATAGATGGACTAATAGACCAAGTCCCACACACCGCTAGAAGCCCAAATATTTTTTCAGAGCTAGATGCAGAAAAAAATTATATTCAATTTGCAACCTGCTGGAGGTCAGTATAGAAGGACTAATAGAACAAGTCCCACACACTGCTAGAAGCCCAAATATTTTTTCAGAGCTAAATGAAGAAAAAAATTATTTTTAATTTGCAACCTGATGGAGGTCAGTATAGATGGACTAATAGACCAAGTCCCACACACTGCTAGAAGCCCAAATATTTTTTCAGAGCTAGATGCAGAAAAAAATTATTTTTAATTTGCAACCTGATGGAGGTCAGTATAGATGGACTAATAGAACAAGTCCCACACGCTGCTAGAAGCCCAAATATTTTTTCAGAGATAAATGAAGAAAAAAATTATTTTTAATTTGCAACCTGATGGAGGTCAGTATAGATGGACTAATAGACCAAGTCCCACACACTGCTAGAAGCCCAAATATTTTTTCAGAGCTAGATGCAGAAAAAAATTATTTTTAATTTGCAACCTGATGGAGGTCAGTATAGATGGACTAATAGACCAAGTCCCACACACCGCTAGAAGCCCAAATATTTTTTCAGAGCTAGATGCAGAAATTTTTTTTATTCAATTTGCAACCTGATGGAGGTCAGTATAGATGGACTAATAGACCAAGTCCCACACACTGCTAGAAGCCCAAATATTTTTTCAGAGCTAGATGCAGAAAAAAATTATTTTTAATTTGCAACCTGATGGAGGTCAGTATAGATGGACTAATAGACCAAGTCCCACACACCGCTAGAAGCCCAAATATTTTTTCAGAGCTAGATGCAGAAAAAAATTATATTCAATTTGCAACCTGCTGGAGGTCAGTATAGAAGGACTAATAGAACAAGTCCCACACACTGCTAGAAGCCCAAATATTTTTTCAGAGCTAAATGAAGAAAAAAATTATTTTTAATTTGCAACCTGATGGAGGTCAGTATAGATGGACTAATAGACCAAGTCCCACACATTGCTAGAAGCCCAAATATTTTTTCAGAGCTAGATGCAGAAAAAAATTATATTCAGTTTGCAACCTGATGGAGGTCAGTATAGATGGACTAATAGAATGATGCTATGCCCAAAAGATTTTACTTCACTAGGTGCAGTAAAAAAATTGGTATTCTATACACAGGTGGTATATCTTGCAACACAGATAGGCTACTCCACTGACTAACACACTCTGCAATAGGCCAAAAAGGATTAGCTTTGCTAGATTCAGCCAAATGCTGTGAAAAAAACTTGCACAGCACTGGCACAGACCTGCCTGGCAAAAACTGATAGGAACTGATGTAACCTAGTCCTGAAAAGGACACCAATTACAATTAGTCTTTACTCCCACAATCTATCTATTTAAGAGCACAGACCTGCTTGATAAAAGTCGTAGGAAATGCTGTAACCTAGTCCTTAAAAGGACTGCAATCACAACTATTCCCTACTCCCAAGCTATCTGTATATTTGTGCGAAAATTGGCTTGAAATTAACAAGGTATAGCGCACACAGCAACAGCGGTGCCGTCTAACACGCAGCTGCAGCAGTGAGAAAATGGTGGCGACGGGGAAAATGGCTTGGTCTTATAGGGCAAGGACATGTGACATACACTGCCAATCACACATGCCCTTGCTTGTGTGAAAAAAAGCACTTCGCTCCGTGTGTGCGCTGCTGATAGGCTGACAGATTGCACCTCCCCACTGCAAATGCGGGAAAGAGAAAAAAAAATGGAGATCTTCATTGTTCCTGCAGAGATCCATCCCCTGCCCCTCCCCCCGCCCCGCTGTACACTCAAACTGCGTATTAACATTAATTTTCATCATTACTGAGAAAAAATCCAGTTATGATTTTGGTGCACGAACAGTTATCGAACATAACCTCGAACAGCCGAATTTTTCTCAAATTGTTCGTGTTCGCCGACCGGCTCGAACACCGCCCAAAACAGCTCGAATTTGAGATTGGCGAACAGTTCGAGTAGAACAACGCTCATCTCTAGTGTCTACCTGGAATATCAAGTTGAAAGTCCCTTCTTGGAAGCTGGGACATAGGTTTATTGGTCCCTATAAAATAACCGCCGTTATTAACCCAGCTGGGTTTCGTCTTGAGCTTCCTCAGGCCCTTAAGTTCCACAATGTTTTCCCAGGTCACCGTTGTCAACAATGTTGTCAGAGTATTACGCCACTTTTACAGATTCACAATAAAACATACAAAAACAAAACCAAAATGGATTTTCCTGGGAAAAATGTTAAGAAGTATCCTTTCCAGGGTAATGACTTGTATACAATGCAAAATAAATATATAAAAACAAATATTCTCCTCCACACCTTAGAATATGTTCACATGTAGCGATTTTGTAACGTTTTTGCATTTTTGCATTGCTTTCAACGGTGAAAAATACATTCACCGGTAAATGTAATTTTAACATTTTACTACCTTATCTGGCCATGTGGTGTGTGAGACATGATCAGATATATTCCGTTTCATTTACGAAGGAGGGACTCTGAAAGTCGCAAAGCCTATCTTTATAGGGCCATCAGGCAGCCCTTACTATTCTTAAAGGGCCAGCAGTTGGCCCTCACTATTGTTAGAGAGCCATTTGCCGACTATGCTTTGTTGTTCCCATTTTTAAAGAGTGGGTCTCCTATACTGTTATTGCATATGCACTGACTACAAGGGCAGCCAAAAATTTGGACGCACCCCAATACCCCTTTGAAGAGACATAGAGGAGGGCCTCAATAAAATAAAATGTTGCCATTATAAAGGAAAGGGTCTCCTATAGTGGTAATGCCCATGCAGTGACTGCAAGGGCTGCCAAAATATTGGAAAAAACCCAATTACAATTTAAAGACACATAGAGGTGGGTCTCAGTAATGAGTACGACATGTTCCCATTAGAACAGAGTGGGTATACTATACAGTTATTGGGTATGCAGTGAGTACAACGGCTGCCAAAATTTAGGAAAAACCCCAAAACCAATTTAAAGACACATAGAAGTGGGCCACAGTAACGACATGTTCCCATTAGAAAGGAGCGGGTCTGCTATTCAGTTATAGGTTATGCAGTGAGTACAACAGCTGCCAAAATTTAGGAAAAAACACAAATTAAAGAAACAGAGGTGGGCCTCAGTAACGAGTATGACATGTTCCCATTAGAAAGGAACGGGTATGCCATACAGTTATAGAGTATGCAGTGAGTACAACGGCTGCCAAAATTTGAGAAAAACACCAATAACAATTTAAAGACACACAGAGGTGGGCCTCAGCAGCGACATGTTACCATTAGAAAGGAGTTGGTCTCCCATACTGCTCTTGCGTATGCAGTGACTGCAGTGACTGCAATGGCTGCCAAAAATTTGGAGGCACTCCAATGCCCCTTGCAAGACACATAGAGGAGGGGCTCCTGAAAAAAAATGTTCCCATTATTAGGAAGTGGGTCTCCCATATTGTTCACCTATACAGTGAATGCAATGGCTGCCAAAAATTTGGAGGCACTCCAATGCTCCTGGCAAGAGACAGAGGTCAGAGGGCATCTTGGAAAAAAACATTCCAATTATTAGGAAGTGGGTCTCCCACACTGTTTGCCTATGCAGTTAATGCAATGGCTGCCAAAAATTTAGAGGCACTTTAATGCCCCTTGCAAGAGACGTAGAGGTTGGAGGGCCTCATGAAATAAATGTTCCAATTATTAGGAAGTGGGTGTCCCATACCGTTTGCCTATGCAGTTAATGCAATGGCTGCCAAAAAGTTAGGAGGCACTCCAATGCCCTTTGCAAGAGACGTAGATATGGTGATATGGTAGATATGGTGGTGATATGGTGATGGAGGATGAGGAGAAGGAGGAGGACAAGAGCATATAGACAAAATCAGGAAGCCTATACCCATGTCTGGATGTGAGGACAGATGTGCATGGGAATAGAGTTAGACCTCCCCAAAAAATGCTGTATTTGAGTTTATTACTGTTAGAACCCTCCTGTTTGTTTTTTCCATCTTGTGTTTTGCGGTCATGTGACCATCTGCCTTTATATTCCAGCTCCGCCCTTTTGACTGTGCTGGACTTCAGTGTTGTTTGACTGTTTTGCTAGCCAGGTGCCTTTGTGCCTATCTCTGTCAGTTTGCTTGGTCCTTCTGGGAACTCTAGTACCTTTTTGTCAGTTTATCGTTTTGTGTTCTGCAACAACCTTCTCTGTTTAGGAGGTTTCCCATTTTTGTTCCAGTCCTTAGTTCTTTTAGGGACCCCTTCCTTTATGCAATAGGTCTTCGTTCAGACTAGCCGAGGACTAAGGCGGGTCTGTTCGCAAGGAACAGGCAGCCTGCTACATCGTAGGGATGCAGCTTAGTCTTACTGTAGGGATAGCTTTCCCCTTTCTTTCCTTAGAACTTGTTGCAGATCATAAAAGTTACGCTGCAATTATTCAGTGGTGTTGAGAAATCTGGCCCAAACCAGCCCTTGTTCATTTTTATAAGAGTCAGCCCATCAGTATTTTCAGTAGACAGGCGGATACGCCTATTAGTTATAATTCCAACAGCGGCACTAAAAACCCGCTCTGACAAAATGCTAGGGCAGGCCAGGAGCTCCAAAGTGTAGAGAACCTATTCATGCCACGTGTCCAGTTTCAATAACTAATAATTATATGGCACAGAGGAATCCTGGAGGATGTGGTACGGTCGGCAAGGTACTCCTTCAGCTTCTTCCTAAACTTTTCCCTCCTTGTGAGAGTACCCCGCGCAACAGGGCCTGTGCGATGGGAGGGTCTGAGTAAACTTTCCCAGAATTTTGACAGTCTTCCCCTGCCTCTGCTGGATCGAATTTGTGTCTCTCTCATCTGTATTCCTTGGTTGTCCAACGAACTGTGACCTCTGAGCTAGTTTTTTCAGAAGAGAATTTTTTTTAATAATTCCGCAACAACGGCCTTCTGCTACTGCCCCATTTTATTAGGCCTGTCCGCCTCGGAAATAAGAGATAGAAAGTTCTCTTGTAGCATGGGTCTAGAAGTGTCACCAACCAGTAATGACTGTCACCCAAAATTTGGACAACGCGAGGGTATGGGAAATGCAGCATAACATAAACTCAGCCATGTGTGCCAGACTAACAGGCAAGACTTCCGTGTCCTCACCAAGAGGAAGACTGACCATGCTCTCCTCCTCATCCTCCTCCCTGTACTCAGGCCATCCACACTAAACAGACAGTATGACAGTTGTTGTGCAGGTAGTACCGTCTATAGCGCAGGAAACTAGCTCCTGTTCTTCCTCCTCCTCCTCCTCTTCCTCATGGTCCCCCAATCCACGTTGAGATGAGATGAGGCTGGGCTGTGTGGAATCAACTTGTATGGTTCCTTGCTCCATCTCATCGTGCTCCGCCTGCAATGCATCCTCTTTAACTGTGAGCAGAGAGGGTTTCAGAAGACAGAGAAGTGGGATGGTGATGCTAATTATGGCGTCATCGCCTCTCAACATCTTGGTTTAATCCTCAAAGTTTTGGAGGATGGTACATATGTCTGACATCCATGTCCACTCCTGAGGTCTTATGTGTGGAGTCTGACCTGAATACAGATGGCCGTGTTGATGCTGGTAGTCAACAACAGCCCTCTTCTGCTCACAAATCCTTCCCAAAATCTGCAATGTTGCGTTCCAACGTGTGGCGACATCGCACACCAGTCGGTGAGCTGGAAGCTGCAAACACTGTTAAAGCAAGGCAAAGGTGGCGGAAGCTGTAGCTAACTTTCTAAAATGTGCACATACGCGGCGTACTTTGACAAGCAGAACCGGGAGATGTGGGTATGTTTTGAGAACCCGCTGAACCACGAGGTTAAGCACATGGGCCAGGCATGGTACGTGTGAGAGCTTGCCTTGCTTCAGAGCCGCCAGGTTCCAGCCATTGTCACACATGACCATGCCTGGCTGTAGGATCCGAGGTGTCAGCCACAGATCTGCCTGCTCTTTCAGAGCTGTCCACAACTCTTCAGCATTGTGCGGTTTGTCACCTAAGCATATTAGATTCAGCACAGCCTGTTGCCGCTTGGCCGAGGCAGTGCTGCAGTGCTTCCAGCTTGTGACTTATGTGATAATTTTGGAGATGGAGGCTGAAGAGGAGGAGGAGGTGTAGGAGCTGTAGAATGTGGGGGCAACCCCGATTGACCCAGGGCTCGCAATCCTGGGCATCGGGAGGCCGTGTTCCATCCCTAGGTCCGACTGGGTCCCGGCTTCCACTATATTAACCCAGTGTGCCATCAGCGAGATGTACTGTCCCTGCCCACAAGCACTTGTACACTGTACGTGGTTAGGTGGACTTTCCCAGTAACTGAGTTGTTGAGGGCACAGCTAATGTTGAGGGACAACATTGTGTAATGCGAGGACAGCACACCAGGAGAAAGTGGCAGCTGGGGACCGAGTACCGAGGGGCGGCCGCCGCCATCAGGTTGCAGACAGCTTCCGTCTCCACGAGCCTAAAAGGCAACACTTCGAGAGCAAGCATTTGTGAATTGTGTGAATTTCGTAGTGTGGCCTGTGGGGAGTTGGCTGCGTATTTGCGCTTGCGTTCCAAGGACTGGGGTAGGGACAACTGAACGTTGTGCTGGAACAAGGACGCGGATGTGTTTGCTGATGGTGCTAGTTGAGAATGTGCAACGACAGGTGCAGGGTGAGATGCATCGTCACATGCACCATAGACAGGGGATTGGCGTGCATGCACAACAGTGGAATAAGCAGTGATGTCACCCACAGACAGTTTCTGGACCCTGTGGTTCGACCCACGAAGTTGAGTGCTCTGCTGCCATGTGCCTGATCATGCTGGCGGCGGTCAGGCTGCTAGTTTTACTACCCCTGCTGATGCTGGCCTGGCAGGTGATGCAAATGGCCATTTTGGGGTTATCTGCCCAGTCTTTTAAAAACAACCAGATTCGGGAAGAACTAACAGTTGTACTGGCAACTTCCGTCGTGTTGGCATTATGGGGAACACTTTCCCGCCTTGTGTCTGTGCCCACACACTGATTCTTCCTGCCTTTTGTGGTGCTATGCTTCCCTCCCCCTGTATGCTACTGTCCTTGCTTTGAATGTCCCTCTGCCTGATTGGGTCAGTTACTATATCATCCACATCTTTGTCTTCCACTTTCGCACCCTGGTCCTCCTCCTGACTTTCTGGCAATTGTGTCTCATCATCATCCACCTCTTGCGACAGTAATTGCACTTTCCCACCATTAGATTTGTGTGACCGTGGCTGCTCAAATATTTGGGCAGTGCTACACGCGTTCTCCTCTTGACCCGCTTGATGCAGGCCGGGCGAGAGGCCTGAAACTATAAATGGAAAAGTGAACAGCTCTTCTGAGTGTCCAAGTGTGGGATCAGCTGTCTCCACTCGACATGGTGGGAGGAAGGAGGATTAGGGTGAGGAATATGCGGTCCGGACTCACGGCTACTGAGACTTAACCGTGTGGAACACTGGGTTGTGGTGGTGGTGATGGCAAAGTGACTGGAAGCGTTAACTTCTATCCAACCAACAACCTTTTGACACTGCTCTGTGTTCAATAGTGGTGTTCTGCTGTCTCCTGGTAATTGGGATAAGAAAGTTGAGCAACAAGATGTGGGTGTTTGTTGTGGCACAATTTCAGCTTGCCCATGGCCTCGGCCTCTGCATACACCATCATCATCACGTCCACTTCCCTGTCCCTTGCCACGCGCCTTCTCCATTTTAAATGGAGGACAATATTTTCCACATTTACTACAAATGGCTGGATTTGAACCACAGTTATATGTGATACGTCAGACGGACAACCACAATTTTAAATAGCAGGCCGGTAGTTTACTAATACTATTCTTCACAGCAACATCCTGTGAATAGCTCCACAAACACACTGCAACAAAATGTAAATGGAGGCCAGAAATGGCTGAATTTGGACCGCAGTTATATGTGATATGTCTGAGGGAAAACCACGGTTTTAAATAGAGGGCCTGTAGGTTACTATTCTTAACAGTGACCTCATATGAATAGCTTCACTGACACACTGCAACAAAATGTAAATGGAGGCCAGAAATGTCTGATTTTGGACTGCAGTTATATGTGATACGTCTTGCGGAAAACCACGGTTTTAAATAGCGGGCTGGTATTGTACTAATACTATTCTTCACAGCGAACTCATGTGAATAGCTTCACTGACACACTGCAGAAAAATGTAAATGGAGGCCAGAAATGGCTGAATTTGGACCTCAGTTATATGTGATACGTCAGACGGACAATGACTATTTTAAATAGCAGGCCTGTAATTTACTAATACTATTCTTAACAGCGACGTTGTGTGAATAGCTTCACTGACAGACTGCAACAAAATGTAAATGAAGGCCAGAAATTGCTGATTTTGGACCTCAGTTATATGTGATACGTCTGATGGACAACCACTATTTTAAATAGCGGGCCTATAGTGTACTAATACTATATTTCACAGCGAACTCATGTGAATAGATTCACTGACACACTGCAAAAAAATTGTAAATGGAGGCCAGAAATGGCTGATTTTGGACCGCAGTTATATGTTATACGTCTGACGGACAACAATGATTTAAATAGCGGGCCTGTAGTTTACTAATACTATTCTTCACAGTGACCTCGTGTGAATAGATTCACTGACACACTGCAACAAAATGTAAATGGAGGCTAAAAATGGCTGATTTTGGGTCACAGTTATATGTTATACGTCTGACGGACATGCACTTTTTAAATAGCGGGCCTGTAGTTTACTAATACTATTTTTCACAGCGACATTGTGTGAATAGCTCCACTGACACACTGCAATGAAATGTAAATGGAGGCCGGAAATGGCTGATTTTGGACTGCAGCTATATGTGATATGTCTGATGAACAACCACGATTTTAAATGGCGGGCCTGTAGGTTACTATTCTTCACAGTGACCACATGTGAATAGTTCACTGACACACTGCAACAAACTGTAAATGGAGGTGTTTCGGGTGTATCAGAGGTGACAGACAGTCGCCCTGCAGTTGGTTGCAGGAGATCTCTACGTTTAGCATTACAGACATCTTCTTAGATGAGAGGCTGTCTCTAGTACCTAGCAGCTACCTCCCTCAGGTAATTAGGTCCCTGGCCTGGGTGTATATATATCTGGTGTGTCTGAGAGGAAGGTGCTGGCTATATTCATTTCTACTTGTGAAGGCTTAGCAAGAGCAGTACTTTGTCCTCTCTGGAGCTTGAGGCCGAGTTCGCATTTGTGTGGAGTTGTCTAAAGATAATCATTCTCCACCTGTTTGTCTACCCTTGTTGTCTATAGAGTTTAATGAATATCGACTAGTGCTCATCTCCTCCCATCCCTAGCCTTAGCCATACGCCAGGGAAAGATAGGGTGAGGCATGAGTGCGGCGATTGCTGAAGAGGCAATATAGGGACAGTGGTTGAGACAGGGTGACACTAGACCAGTCTAGGAGGTCTCCACTTCCCCCTTTCCCTAGTGTCTGGGCTCCCTTTCCCTCTTCCCTCTGTGTTGCACTAAGGCTTTCCCACACCTGGCGTGACAATAGGCCAAAATTTTCCATGTTCACTACAAATTTCTGGATTTTTATCGCTGTAATATGGAAAAGATCTGGCTGTATTCTGCAGTGCAAACAAGCAAATGGAGGAGAAAAATGGTGTACTCTGGATTGCTTTTTAAGCAAATAATCAGGATTAAGAGAAAAAAAAATTAGCGCTGACCCCCGATATCTGGGGCGATGTCTACAAATATCTGCAGCAGACAAAACATGCCACAAACCCTGCCTGCCTGCCTAAGTCCTGCTATCACCACTGAATATATGCAGCTGGATTAGACCTCAGAAGGACTGTTAGTTCAGATGGCTATATATATATATATAGATATATATCTATCTATATATATATATATATATATATGCTGTGGAATACTTTTACTATCTATAAACAAGCAAATCTCTCCCTGACTCAGCAGTGGCTCTCCCTTCTTTGCCTGTTTCCGGTTTAGACTGTGACGAGCTTAGCGTCACCGGGTCTTAAATAGAGCCGATGACGCTATGCGACCAGCCAATCAATATAATGCCACAACCAACATGGCTACGGCATTACAGTGCGTACCAAGCAATCCCTGCATGTTAATTGGCTCTCTAAAGAGTGCCAAACATGCAGGGCGGGGACCAGAGCTCCCGCCCAAGCAACCCGGAAATACTCGCCGAGCGCTGAGCTTGTCGAGCACCATGATGCCCGGGCGAGTGCCGAGTAGTGGCGAGCACGTTCACTCATCACTAGTAATCAAATTTTGAGGATTGTAGATTCTCATCTCCAGCGTCGTTCCCTACAATACCTGGTGCACTGGAAGGGTTATGGTCCAGAAGAGAGGAGGTAGGTTTCAGCATCAGAGGTGAACATTCCCAGGTTGGTTCGTTCATTTCACATTTCATCCTGCGAACCATGGTCCTGTCACGGGTGTATCAGATGTGACAGACAGTCGCCCTGCAGTTTGTTGCAATAGATCTCTTCATTTGGCACTGCAGACACCTTCTTAGATCTGTCTCACTCTAGGACCCAGCGGCTACCTCCCTCCAGCTAATTGACACCGAGGCCTGGGTGTTCAAATGCTTCCTGTTTGCTATAGGGATGTGCCGGTGATATTCACATGACCCCTTGTGAAGGCTTGGAGCTGTTTCAGTCTGCTTACTTCCTCTATGGTGCTAAGAGGCTGTGTGTGTAATCTATCTCAAGTCAGCTCAAGCTAAGATACTTCCCCCATGTCTGTCTCCCCTTGCTGTCTTTAGTTGTTAGTGTGGACTGATTAGTACTCACCCACCCCTTCCCTAGCCAGGGCCTAGGTCTAGGGAGATACAGGGTTTTAGGTTCCTGATAGGCGATTGGTGAGAAACCAATATAGAGACGGTAGGGAAAACAGGGTGATATCAGATCAGCCTAGGAGGTCTCCACCCCCACTTTCCTTAGTGTCTGGGCTCCCTTCCCCTCATCCCTTCGTGTTGCAGTTTGTCTTTCTGACACTGTGCATGACACTATCCTTGTGGAAATGAAAAAAAATTTGGGTGGTTTTGCCCCACATATGGGGTATCGGCTTACTCAAGTGAAATTGCGCAACAAATGATATGGTGCAATTTCTCCTGTTACCCTCATGAAAATGCAAAATTTGTGAGTGAAAAACATGTTTGTGGGAAAAATGTGAAAATTTTATTTTTACGGATCAGTATTATAAACTTCTGTGAAACACCTGGGGATTCAAGGTGCTCACCACACATCTAGATAAGTTCCCTGAAGGGTCTAGTTTTCAAAACGGTGTCAATTGTGGGGGTTTCCACTGTTTAGGCACATCAGGGGCTCTCCCAACGTAACATGGCATCTGCTAATTATTCAAGCAAATTTTATATTCAAAAAGTCAAATAGTGCTCCTTCCTTTCCGAGCCCTGCCGTGTGCACAAAGAGTGTTTTCCCCCCACATATGGGGTATTGGCATGCTCAGGAGATATTGAACAACAAATTTTGGGGTCCATTTTCTTCTGTTACCCTTGCAAAAACAAAGGGTTTGAAAATTTGGGTCTAAAGTGAATTTTTTGTGAGGAGGTGTGTTTGGGGTCATTGTCCTGTTGAAAAATAAGTGATGGTCCAACTAAATGCAAACCGGATGGAATAGCATGCCGCCGCAAGATGCTGTGGTAGCCATGCTGGTTCAGTATGCCTTCAATTTTGAATAAATCCCCAACAGTGTCACCAGCAAAGCACCCCCACACCATCACACTTCCTCCTCCATGCTTCACGGTGGGAACCAGGCATGTAGAGTCCATCCGTTCACCTTTTCTGCGTCGCACAAAGACACGGCGGTTGGAACCAAAGATTAGTGTTGAGCCACCCCCGTAGTGTTCGAGTTCGGTTCGGTTCGTCGAACACCCTTGTGTTTGCCGAACTGTTAGTTGAACTGTTCGTTGAACACCTTTGAACACCGTTAAAACCAATGGCAGGCAAACAAAAACACATAGAAACACATACAAAACACCTTCAAAGGAGTCCAAAAGCTGACAAACTGCTCAGAAGACATAACTAACACATGGAAAAGTGACAAGTACATATAGTCATGCGAAAAGAAAAGAGGTGGAGGAGTAAAAGGAGGGGGAGACACAGATATAGGCATCTCATGCCCTTCTAAAATTCAAAAAGAGAGAAGCCGACACGGCCAGTCCGTTCCTGCCCGTGCCACCTCCGTGTCGCCGGGTTTGTACCAGAGCCGCGGTGGACACTGATGGCCAGCCCCTCTCCCAATACTGGTGCCTGTCCGCTGGTGGGTCGAGCTCCTCCGCGGTGGGGGGGAGTAACATCTGCAGAAGAAAGACCATCTTCCAGCCAAACTAAGATGTCGACTTCTTTTTGTGGACAATGTGATACGATCCCTTTCTTACGGACACGCCCATCGCTACAAATTCCAGATGAGGCACAAAAACAGCAGGTGCTTCAATGGATATCAAGTGCTCCTTCAAGTGGGCTCTCCTCCACCTCAATTTCAACATCACAAATACTCCAGTCCTCAGAGGTGTCACCCCAATCGCACTGGCTTCCTCACAGCTCCCAAGTCTCCAGCTGCCCGTCTGAGTATGGGGTAACACAGATGGTTGAGTCTGCACAGTTGTTTACTCATACTATAGCCTGGGAAATGGAGGTCTGCTCCAGAGCTTCTGTTAATCCAGACGAGGAAATGATCTGCACTGATGCCCAGAATCTTTATAAGTCGAATCCAGGACCAGATGAAGAAGGTTCTGAGAATAATGTAGACCCTCGTTCCCAAACTGTAACTCCTGTTGGTGGAGACAATGAGGAAGACGATGATGAGACTCAAATACCAGATTGGAGCGACAACTTGACTTTTCGGTCAGGGCAGGAAGAGGTTGGCTCTGAGGACGACGGGTGTGATAACACACAGGGTGATGATGACGAGGTTGGAGATCCCACTTACTGTCAACCAACAGTCAGCCAGTCGATGAGGTCAGCAGAGGAGGTGGAGGAGAATGTGACTAGCCCAGGGGATGGGGATGACTCCGTACCCGGGCCTTTGCCTGGCCTTGGGGATGTCGCGGTGGTCGGCTCCCTGTCCCGTACCCTGGGGTCACTCTTTAAAAGGGTGGATAATTGTTAATTTTATAAGAGTTCGTGACGCCACCTGTGGTATCTGGTGTGAAGCACCAGTGCTGCAGCAGTCCACTGAGGCCGGTGATAAGGCAGCTCGATGGTATAGCTCCCCACAGGTTGAGCTATGTCTCAGGGCAGCGTATGCAGGGGGAATGCTGGACAGGCAAGACCCAGCTGGGTCAGAGCAAGAACGGGAACGGACACGGTAGTCACTTCAGTACCTTTTACTGGTTGAAATTCAGGCACATCCCGGAGCACTGTAGTGTAAAGTTTGCATATCAGGATCCTCCCCAATGAGAGGGTGTAGGGCCTCCTGTTTCTTGCCTCTGCGTAGTAAGTTTCTGACCTGCCTGGAGCTAGGCCTAACTTTGTCTCTGTCCTGCGCTGGCTGACCTTGTGGTAGGGCCTTCTCTTTGAGTTCACGCTGCCAGTATGCGGGGCCTAAGCGTCTCCTGGCTCTGTTACGTATCAGCACCTTAGAAATCCTGTGACTTATAGTTCTCCAGGGATTCCGGTTATGCCTTACTGGGTCATAGAGATCCCGGTAAGCTCGGATCCGGTGTCCGGTAAATGCTTCGGGGTGAGCTGGTTAAGCTCCTCTGCCCCTTATGTACTAACTCGCCACTCGCCTTCGGCCTACTCGGGCCCTCACTAGGCTATACACACTAAAGGCAGCTTGCCGCGCTTCACCGATCTTATGGCGCCGGCACACCTTAAGCTCTATCTGGGCTCCCTGAATCTAGCTAGCAGGAGCCTCGTGCTCCACTGCTGAACTATTAACTGAGTTCTCTAGACTAGACTGAGCTCCACTGCAGACTGACCTCTCTTAGGCTTCTCTACTGCAGGATCTCTTCAGAGGAACTGAACTGCCTAGCTCCACCTTCCCTATTTATATCCCTAACGGGCTCCCTCTGCTGGTCTGAGGTGGAAGGTGGAGATGTGTGAATGTTTATGGGGGCCTCTTGTGGAGGATTCCATCAATGCACTCTTCTAGAATCTGTGATACCAAGCGCAGCGGGGCGTCACAGATGCTATTGATGACGAGGTTAGGTTGCGCCTTCCTGGACAGAGACGGAGTACTGGAAGCACGTCAACAACTGCATCCTCAACCACAACTCTTCAGGTCGCATGGGCTCTAAGCCTTGCATAGCCTGGGCATTTATTCAGATCGATAAGGATGACCCAACTCGTGTTATCTGTAATATTTGTCACCAAAAGCTAAGTAGAGGAAAAAAAATCCATAGTTTGAGTAGTTCATGCATGTATCGTTACATGGATATGAAGCATAAGTTGCAGTGGGAAGCTCACTGTGCTACAATGCGGCCTAGCGGGCCGGGCCAACCACCGTCTGCCCCATCTTGTGCATCTGCAGCCTCTTCATCCTCTGTGACTGGGGGGACAGCAGTCACACATGTTTTTGGACGCAGACCTGCCACCTCTTTACCAGCAACAGCCAGTGTGAATGGCAGGTCGTCAGTTCATTGGGAAGTGGAAACACCTGCTGGTGTTGAGCGCTCTCCGACATCGAGAGCACCACCTTTGGATCAAGGCAACTTAACATGTCCGCCTGCATCTTCCTCACAGACCGGCAGTTTGCCGGGGACACCCTTCTCAACCCCGTCTAAGTACAACAGCCAGCCCTCGGTCCCTCAAATGTGGAAAAGTAAAATACCATTTCCTCCTAGCCATGAGAAAGCTAAGAGGTTGAATTTCACCATCTGCAAGCTGTTGGCTACAGAAATGCTGCCTTTCCGCCTGGAGGACACAGTCGATTTTTGAGACCTTATGTCCGTCGCAGTGCCCCAATACCAGATGCCCAGTCTGCACTACTTCTCAAAGAAAGGTGTGCCTGCGCTCCACCAGCATGTCGCACACAACATCACCGCTTCTTTGAGAAACTCTGTGTGTGACAGGGTCGCACAGACACTTGGACGAGTAGGCATGGACAGGGGCGTTACATGTCGCTGACTGGGCACTGGGTAACTATGGTGACAGCAGGACAAGGGGCTGCTGTCCAAGTCTTACCGTCCCCATGAGTTGTGCATCAATCCTCTTTATCTCGAAGTTCCTCCACTGCTTCTGCCTCCTCAACCTCCTCTCGGTCCTCCACCTGCACCCAAAGCCTGTCTGGTAATGCCACCTGCTTTCTAACTGCGCAGAAGGAATCCTGCACACCTCCTTACTATGCTGGCAGCAGGGCTTAACGGCATCACTGTTTACTTTGAAATGTCAGGGAAATGTGAGTCACACAGCTGAGGAGTTGTACTCAGCTCTGGAGACCCAGTTTCATGAATGGTTGTCTCCACTGGACCTGCAACCAGGGAAGGCCGTGTGCGACAATGCTGCAAACCTGGGTGCGGCCCTTCGCCGGGGCAATGTCACACACGTGCCTTGTATGGCTCACGTGTTGAACCTGGTTGTCCAGCAATTTTTAGCCCACTATCCCGGACTAGATGGCCTTCTGCAGAGGGCACTGTCGCTGTGTGCTCACTTACGCCATTCGCATCCCGCAGTTCAACGACTTACATCTCTACAGAAGTCGTTGGGCCTGCCAGTTCACCGGCTGAAATGCAATGTGCTGACACGGTGGAATTCAACTCTGCACATGTTGCAGCGACTGTGGCAGCACCGACAAGCCCTGGTGCAATACGTTCTGACGTATAGCCTGGGCCAAAGAGATCCAGAGGTGGGGCAAATCACACTGCAGGAGTGGTCTCAGATCAGGGACCTATGAAGTTTATGCGCCCCCTGGGCCGTGGGGTACCCTGAGCCGGGCCGGTAGACGCTGGGGGTTTTAGTCACTGTGGCGGTGACCCGGTCCGTGACCCAGGGCGGTCAATCCAAGGGTAATTTGTATATATGGGTTTTATAAAGTCCGACTACGCCACCTGTGGAGTGCAGCCAAAGGGGCCGCTGCTGCGGAACAGTCCTCTGAAGCTGGTGGTTGTGCAGCAATGGTATTTTTACTCACCACAGGAAGAGTGTAGCTTCAGGGCAGTGTGGGTGGATGATGGTGGTTGTAGTGCAGGGAGTCAGTAATGAACACAGAGTCCGTGTGATGCAGTCCCAAGATCTTTACTCACAGTTGTTGCAGTCCAGATTACAGGTACCAGAGCAATCTCCCCCGTCGTGCTGTGCGTACTCAGTGAAGGGCTCAGTCCACCCCCAGATAGCTCCGGAGTACTTAGCTGGACCCCCTTCTATGTGTCCTTTCTCTGGCCTTCTCCCTGTACCTCACACCCAGTGACACTTCTATCCGGTATCCTCGGGCCTTGGCGGGCGACGTGTGTTCCGTCCCCTGGGTCCTATATGGCTACCTTCTTAGTGAGACTGGTGTGGACTTTGGCCTGCAGTACATGAAATGCTGCAGCCTCCGGTTTCTAGTTGAGCCTTGCTGTTTCTTTGCTAGTTGAGGGACCGGTTCCCCTTATCTGGCCTGACCCCTCTACCTCCTGGTAGCAGCGGGAGTACTGGTGGCCTTCAGCACGGCCCGTAGCCCTAGGGTCCCTTTGGCTCCTGAAGCCTTCCTGCTCCCACTCCTCTCTTCTCTCCTTCAGTCCTGGGCCTCCCAGGCTAGGCCCGCCTCCGGAGCAGAGCTCATGCAGAGCCTCTGCTCCTGTCACTTCTCCTCCTCTGACTGGCTTGCTCTTTCTAAGATGGCTTCCTATTTATACTCTCGCTGTCATGTGCTCGCCTAAGCTGCTCCCCTAAGCACCCACTACATAGGACCCTCCCACCAGCTAGGTACCTGGGACTGTGCTCTCCCTTAGGAGCAATCTCGCCCTACCCCCAATGCGGGTATGTGTTGGATGCAGGTGTTAGGGTCCCGAGACATACGCCTTCCTTACCTGAGGGTGAGATACCACACCTCTGGGTGAGATGCAGTAACTCTGTGGCGACTGAACCCTCAGGGGCGCCACAAACCCTTCTGCACAGTTTTGATATGGCGACGAAGATGTTTAGTGCTGACGACGATGCCATTATCAGCACGACTATTCCCGTGATTTACATGCTGGAGCACACATTAAACAGAATTCAGAGTCAGGTGGTGGGACAAGAGGAGGTAGAGGAAGTAGAGGATGAGTCGTATGCGGAAGGGATAACATCTCCAAGGTACAGACGTTGGCAGCACCAAGGCAGCAGGCATGGGAGCGTGGGGGAGAGGGATTAGCCAGGGCGCATGGTAGCAGCCAAACTGTTGAGGAAGGTGCAGGAGCTGAGGAAGAAGTGGAGGACGAACTGGCAATGGGCATGGAAGACTCATCAGATGAGGGAGACCTTGATCACATTTCTGTTGTGCGAGGTTGGGGGGAGAGGGCAGAGGAAGGAAGCATGATTCTTACCTCGCTACCAACACAACAAGGACTTGGTCCTCCTGGATGCGCAAGACACATGAGTGCCTTCTTGCTGCACTACCTGCAACATGACCCTCGGATTGTCAGAATTCGAAGTAATCCCGACTACTGGGTTGCCATACTCTTAGATCCCCGGTACAAAAGTAAATTTGCCGAAATAATTCCTGCCATAAAAAGGGATTGATGGATGCAGGAGTATCTGCAGACGCTGTTGCAGAATCTTACATGTGCTTTTCCACAAAACACCAGTGGTGCACGTAGTGAATCTCACAGTTCTAACTTGCCAACCGTGGGACTGTCGAGTCTTCATCACTCAAACCGTAACAGTAACACAGTATCTTCTGGTAACAGCAATTTTGTGGAATCGTTTCACCACTTTTTTAGACCATCCTTTGCAAGGCCACAGGAGACAAGAAGTCTGACACATAGTCAATGCCTAGAGAGGATGGTACAGGAGTAACTCCAAGTGAACATCGAAGCCATGACTGTGTCACTGGACCCTTGCTCATTTTGGGATTCCAATCTGGAAAAATGGCCGCAGCTCGCCACTCACGCCTTGGAGATCTTGTCATGCCCTGCAGCCAGCGTTCTCTCTGAACGTGTGTTCAGCGCTGCTGGTGATGTGCTGACAGATAAGAGCACGCGGCTGTCCACTGAGAATGTAGACAGACTCACGTTCATAAAGATGAACAAATCATGGATTCGCAAGGACTTTTCTACCCCTGTGTCATCCTTGGGAAACTAAAAGCTTGAGGATTTGGTAAAATCACCTCACCAACCGTTTTAAGCAGCTGTGGGGCAATTGATGCCACTTAACCCTAGAACGCATGACCATAAAAATCAACACTTTCACATACCTGGGGCCTTTTAGGCCCGTGTGCAAATATCATGGAATAACTCAAACTCAAATGACAAACAACTATGTACATGAAGAATACCTAGAGTTTCAAAATTCTAACTAAAGTAACCTTGCAGAAAATAGAAAACAATTAACAGGGTGGGCCTGCGAGGCCCCAGGTATGCGTTCTAGGGTTAAGTGGTGTCTGTGCCACAATTTTGGGAAAAAATGGAGACTCTTGTTGGAGTCCCCTTGTTGTTTCTTATGTGACGTTGGCATCGTCAATTCCAGATGGGTTGGGTCGCTCCCCCCCCCCTTTTAACTGTAAGAAACTGCATACACTATGGCTTGGGGTAACACAGATGGTTGAGTCTGAAGAGCTGTTTACTCAGAGGTCTGCTCCAAATCTTCAGTGTCCGCTAGTCAGCGTAGAATTTTTAACTGCATCTAGCCTAGGCAATGCTTTGGGCGTAGTAGCCCAGCTGCGAAGCAAGCTGCACCGCCTGTGTATCTAATAAGAATTTTTAAATGCATCTAGCCTAGGCAGACTGTGGGGACCCCCAACCAAACCCAGACGCTCAGACCCCCTACCGCCCCCCTTTCCTTGACAATACAATAATGTAACTCTTACAACTGGATGGGTGAGGATCGGTCACAGCTTTATTAACTCTTTATACTCATTCCATTAGAAAGGCATTTTATTTCTAAAATTATTCAGCTTGTTGCAGCATGCCCTGGGTCTCCACTCCGGCAAGTTGGCCAACAAGTGTAACTCTCCAACATGTCCTTTCTATTTCCAGGCCACGGAGGATCCTGCGTACTCGTATGCAGGACTCTGACCCCCACCCATCACTCTTAACGCTTGTTCCACTCCGTCCTGGAGTCCTGACAGGAATATGTCCAGTCCAATATCCATTAAGTGAACACTGTCGGGCCATATGAGGCCTGCTTTTTCTCCTTCCAGTTGTCGGTGTCGTATCACTACACCGCCTCTGTCTCTTCTAAATTTTGCCATCCGAATATTTATTACCCGCCTTGTCCGTTCGATGGCCGTGATGTTTCGCGCACCTTGCCATCCCGCTATCGGCACAATCTCTGACCATACTATAGCTAGTTTTGTGAAAAATTCTCTGAAGCGCTCAGTGTCTAGTTTCATTATTGCCATTAGTTATGCGCTCTTGTGATGACCTAGGTTGTTTCCCCTGGCCTGTCTAACTAAGATGACCGGACCTCTTGCCTCTCTCCATACCTTGATTACCTCCATTAGTAACTGTGACCATTGCAGGCCTCTAATACCTCTCCAGTTGAAATATGTGTTATGAAACTCTAATTTCCTCCCGCCTGGGTGGACTTTCGCCCTTTTTTCTGCCCAATATATATACGAGTGGCCTATCACCCACACTGTTGGCTTAGCGTCACCTGTAAAAGAAACAAACCACGTTAGGATAACAAGTCCGGTCTTATGTATCTCGCCAAACACGTGGATCGCCATCTCCCTATCCTCTGAACTTCCGTTTCTGACAGTCCCGCTCTTGCTGCTTCCGTGGCCGCGCCTATGCGGAATTAGTGTGTCCCGTAATCTTTGGGGTGGTTCCCTGCCGATGTTATGCATTTATTAAATATAGCTTGGAACTGGTATCTTGATAATGGCATTCCATCAATGTGTGATAGGAAGAAATTACTTTGTGATCTGATGGTTTGATATGTTTTTACTATTGTTACCCGACTCAGTGTACCGTTTGTGGGTTGTAGAAGTACCCAAGTGCCCCAGCCCGCTGGAACCGTTTTCGATTGGTGTATGCGTAGAGGTATTGCACTATTGGCTATGACTACGTCCTGGTGTAATAAGCCTCCACTGGTGGTAATTTTGGATTGAGGGACTAATTCGCTTATGCATAGCGCCCCGAAGAAGGCGATCACAAATGCAGTAGACAGTAGTGTTGCTTCAAATTGTGAGTGTCATGTTAATGGTGTTAGGAATATGATGTGAGAAATCAGTTTTAGTGACACGGGACGGGACGTCTACACTCCTGACTTGGCTGACCCCTTTTCCACCCTTTTATGGATTGTCTGATGATGAATCTTTGTCACATCTCCCCAATTCAGTAGTTGGAAGTGAAATGCTACTCCGGTCAGACACTGCTGCGCTGACGCCCCTGATATGCCCCTCATCATTAGCTGGTGGAGAAATTCTATGGTGACTTGTGATCTGGCTTGTTCACATTGGTCAACCCGTCTGCCTGCTACTAGTCGTGTCCACTCTTCCCATGCCTTACCGTATGCTTGCCACGTCGACGGGGCAACTGACGTTCTGATTAATGGCATCAACTATTCGCCACTAGATCCCATAGGGTGGGTGGGCAACTGTTGCCCGATGGGTGGGCGTTGTGGAAGAGCTCTGTGATAATCTGCCAATTGAATTGTTATAATGCGTTAGCAGCAGCTTTAGACCCCTCAGCATAGTGGCTAGCGAGGACCCATGTATTGTGTTTTAGGCACAGGAATGCTAGCCTGCGTAGTAGGCCTAGCACTGGGAGAGACGGTGATGCCATCTTATTAATGCAGTGCGCTAGACTGGGGTTTTTTGTTATGAAGCGTATATTTTTGTTAGCCAGGCGCGCGCCCCATATTTCTATTGCTACCACTATTAGGAAGAAAAATTATTTTCAGGGCTAGATGCAGCTAAAAATTATTATTAATTTCAAAGCTGGTGGAGCTTGGTATAGATGGACTAATACAATGAGTACCACACACTGCTAGAAGCCTAAATATTTTTTCAGAGCTAGATGCAGAAAAATATTATATTGAATTTGCAACCTGGTGGAGGTTAGTATAGATGGACTAATAGAACAAGTCCCACACACTACTAGAAGCTTAAATATTTTTTCAGAGCTCGATGCAGAAAAATATTATATTGAATTTGCAACCTGATGGAGGTCAGTATAGATGGACTAATAGCCCAAGTCCCACACACTGCTAGAAGCCCAAATATTTTTTCAGAGCTAGATGCAGATAAAAATTATTTTTAATTTGCAACCTGATGGAGGTCAGTATAGATGGACTAATAGACCAAGTCCCACACATTGCTAGAAGCCCAAATATTTTTTCAGAGCTAGATGCAGAAAAAAATTATATTCAATTTGCAACCTGGTGGAGGTTAGTATAGATGGACTAATAGAATGATGCTATGCCCAAAAGGTTTTACTTCACTAGGTGCAGTAAAAAATTGGTATTCTATACACAGGTGGTGTAGCTTGCAACACAGATAGTCTACTCCACTGACTAACACACTCTGCAATAGGCCAAAAAGGATTTGCTTTGCTAGATTTAGCCAAATGCTGTGAAAAAAACTTGCACAGCACTGGCACAGACCTGGCTGGCTAAAAGGGATAGGAACTGATGTAACCTAGCCCTCAAAAGGACAGCAATTACAATTAGTCTTTACTCCCAACCTATCTATTCAAGAGCACAGACCTGCCTGATATAAGTGATAGGAACTGATGTAACCTAGCCCTGAAAAGGACTGCAATTACAATTAGTCTTTACTCCCAAGCTGTCTATTTAAGAGCACAGACCTGCCTGATAAAAGTGATAGGAACTGATGTAACCTAGCCCTCAAAAGGACTGCAATTACAATTAGTCTTTACTCGCAACCTATATATTTAAGAGCACAGACCTGCCTGATAAAAGTCGTAGGAAATGCTGTAACCTAGTCCTTAAAAGGGCTGCAATCACAACTCTTCCCTACTCCCAAGCTATCTGTAGATTTGTGCGAAAATTGGCTTGAAATTAACAAGGTATAGCGCACACAGCAACAGCGGTGCTGTCTAACACGCAGCTGCAGCAGTGAGAAAATGGTGGCGACGGGGAAAATGGCTGGGTCTTACAGGGCAAGGACATGTGACATACACTGCCAATGACACATGCCCTTGCTTGTGTGAAAAAAAGCAGTTCGCTCCGTGTGTGCGCTGCTGATAGGCTGACAGATTGCACCTCCCCACTGTAAATGAGGGAAAGAGAAAAAAAAATGGAGATCTTCATTATTCCTGCAGAGATCCATCCCCTGCCCCTCCCGCCGCCCCGCTGTACACTCAAACTAAATATTAACATTAATTTTCAGCATTACTGAGAAAAAATCCAGTTATGATTTTGGTGCAAGAACAGTCATCGAACATAACCTCAAACAGCCGAATTTTTTTCAAATCGTTTGTGTTCACTGAACGGCTCGGACACCGCCCAAAACAGCTCGAATTTGAGATTGGCGAACAGTTCGAGTCGAACACCGCTCATCTCTACCAAAGATCTCAAATTTGGACTCATCAGACCAAAGCACAGATTTCCACTTGTCTAATGTCCATTCCTTGTGCTCTTTAGCCCAAACAAGTCTCTTCTGCTTGTTGCCTGTCCTTAGCAGTGGTTTCCTAGCAGCTATTTTACCATGAAGGCCTGCTGCACAAAGTCTCCTCTTAACAGTTGTTGAAGAGATGTGTCTGCTGCTAGAACTCTGTGTGGCATTGACCTGGCCTCTAATCTGAGCTGCTGTTAACCTGCAATTTCTGAGGCTGGTGACTCGGATAAACTTATCCTCAGAAGCAAAGGTGACTCTTGGTCTTTCTTTCCTGCGGCGGTCCTCATGTGAGCCAGTTTCTTTGTAGCGCTTGATGGTTTTTGCAACTGCACTTGGGGACACTTTCAAAGTTTTCCCAATTTTTCGCACTGACTGACCTTCATTTCTTAAAGTAATGATAGCCACTCGTTTTTCTTTACTTAGCTGCTTTTTTCTTGCCATAATACAAATTCTAACAGTCTATTCAGTAGAACTATCAGCTGTGTATCCACCAGACTTCTGCACAACACAACTGATGGTCCCAACCCCATTTATAAGGCAAGAAATCCCACTTATTAAACCTGACAGGGCACACCTATGAAGTGAAAACCATTTCCGGTGACTACCTCTTGAAGCTCATCAAGAGAATGCCAAGAGTGTGCAAAGCAGTCATCAAAACAAAAGGTGGCTACTTTGAAGAACCTAGAATATAAGACATATTCTCAGTTGTTTCACACTTTTTTGTTAAGTATATAATTCCACATGTGTTAATTCATGGTTTTGATGCCGTCAGTGTGAATGTACAATTTTCATAGTCATGAAAATACAGAAAAATCTTTAAATGAGATGTGTCCAAAGTTTTGGTCTGTATTGTATATATATATATATATATATATATATACACTGTGTACATATATATATATATATATATATATATATATATATATATATGAGCATGGTTCTTAGGAATAATCTGAACAGTAGGAAGCGATATCTTATGCTCTGTTACTTTCATTTTCAAACATTTAAATCCTTTTTTTGTGGGAGGAAGGGGAAGTAATAAAAAATAGATAATGAGTAGTGTTGAGCGAGTATGTTCTGTTCCGAGTATGCTCGGGCGAGCTCAGAGTATTTACAGCTGCTCGGTGATATGTTTGAATCGCTCCCGTGTGCATGATTTGCAACTGTTTGACAGCTTTATTACATGTGAGGAATGTGTTAGAAATAGACATTCCTCAAATGTACTAAAGCTGTCAAACAGTCGCAAATCATGCACACGGGAGAGATTCAAACATGTCACCGAGCAGTTGTAAATAGTGTTGAGCCACCCCCTCGTGTTCGAGTTCGGTTCGGTTCGTCGAACACCCGTATGTTCGACGAACTGTTCGTCAAACTGTTCATCGAACACCTTCTAACACCGTTAAAACCAATGGCAGGCAAACAAAAACACATAGCAACACATAGAAAACACATAGAAATCACTTCAAAGGTCTCCAAAAGCTGACAAACTGCTCAGAAGACACAACTAACACATGTAAAAGTGACAAGTACATATAGTCATGCGAAAAGAAAAGAGGTGGAGGAGTAAAAGGAGGGGGAGACACAGATATAGGCATGTCATGCCCTTCTAAAACCAAAAAAGTGCGAAGCTGACATGGCCAGTCCGTTCCTGCCCGTGCGACCCCCGTGTTGCCGAGTTTGTGCCAGAGCTGCGGTGGACCCTGACAGCCAGTCCCCTCTCCCAATACTGGTGCCTGTCCGCTGGTGGGTCAAGCGAGACCCCCTGCGGTGGAGGCAGGTCTAAGCTTTTTCATTTAAATTGTCTCTATAATTTGAATGAGTACACTTTAAATCCTTTTACAAGGATCTATTGGAGGGCAAGTCTGATGCCAGCAGCTGCGGGAATTCCAGCTCCAGTAGCGTCCACTAAAGCTGCTGCAGTAAAAAAGCTTTTATAAGGATCGAGCTTGGCGGTCCACCTCAAGGCGTCCTACCGCCAGTCCCAGCCCCTGTGAATTGGGGTGCCTCCCGATGCTCTTCACTGAGTATCCCGGGGGCCCGAAGCAATTCCTTTGAAAAAATTAAGTGTCAAAACTACAGGTGGTGTAGCTTGCTTAACAGCTGGGATAATCCACTGACTAGCAGACACTGCTACTAGGCACAAAGTATTTCCTGGGCTAGATGCAGTTAAAAATTTGTAATTAGATACTCCTGTTGGATGCTGAGAAAGCATTCCATAGAGTCTCCTGGCACGCCATATATTATTCTCTTAAAAAGCTTGGGGTAGGGGTCTAGGGGACCCTTTTATAGCCAAAATCACGGCCCTGTATCGCAATACGTCACCTAGGCTGAAGATAAATGGAACTGTAGCACCCAGAGGGCTCGGTTGCTATAGAGTTATTGCACCTCACCCAGAGGTGTGATATCTCATTCTCAGGTAAGGATGGAGTGTGGATCAGGACCCCGACACCTCCATGCATTACACCACATTGCCGTGGGGCACGGCGACCAATATGCCCCTGAGATGGGCACGACAGTCCCTGTCCCTGGCTGGAGTGGGGGGAGGGAACACCGAGGAAGGGGAACCCTGTAGTGCAGGAGCTGGGAGGAAGCAGCTCCTGGGTGCATTGAGAAGGGAGTATAAAAGGTGGGCACCATCTTAGTTCTGAGCAGAAGTGACAGGGAGCAGGGGCTCTGCATGAGCTCTGCTCCGGAGGCGGGCCTAGTAACAGAGGCCCAGGCCTGGAAGAGGGAGAAGGAAGGAAGAGGAGAGGAGTAGGCTCCAGGAACGAGGAATGAAGGGATCCCAGGGGTGCGGACTGTCGAGTCGCCACCGCACGCCCGAATCCAGCTGCGTGGAGGGGTCAGGCCAAAAGGGGAGACCGGTCCCCGAAACTAGTGGAGGCGGGAAACGGCCCTCAGCTAGAAACCGGAGGCTGTGACATTTTATGTGGCGCAGCCCCTCGCTATACCCGCTAGGAAGGCACCACATAGGGTCAGGGAAACTGGCGCCAAGTTTACCAAGAGGAGGCCCGAGGCAGCTGGACAGAAGCGTGGTCACTGGTGGGGTAAGAAAGGCCAGAGAAAGGACACACAAAGGGGGTCCTGTGAAGCGCTCCAAAGTTATCTGGGAGTTGGCCGAGCCCCTCTCATGGTGAGCACAGAACGACGTGGGCAGCCGTTACCTGCAGAAGTGGTCTGGATAATAAGAACTGTGAGTAAAGGCCCTGCACCATCACCCCCATCCTCCGCATACACTGCCCTGAGGCTATAATCCTCCCGTGGGGAGTTATACTACGCTCTGCTGCACCCACAACACCAGCCTCAGCGGTCTGCCCTGCAGCGGCGGTTCACTCTGACCGCAATCCACGGGTGGCGTAGTCGGACATTTAAACATCAAAACCACATAAATAGTTCCGCCACTGGTTTGACCGCCCTGAGCCACGGAACCGGGTCGCCGCCACGGAGACTACAACCACCAGCATCCACCAAAAAGGGTCCGGCTCCGGGTGTCCCAAGGCCCAGGGGGCGCGTCAGAACATTTTCATCACCTTTCATAATCACCAATGGGACAAGGCAGGGATGTCCTCTGTCCCCTCTCTTATACATCCTAGTGACGCAGCACCTGCTCTTATCAATTCGCCATAACCCCAATATTAGGTGGATTGAGGTGGGAGGCACCGAGTACAAGAGCTCTCTATTTGCTGATGATGTCCTAGTATATATCACTCAATCACATATATCCATCCCTGCTGTTATGGCTGAAATAGATCACTTTGTTTCATGGTCAAATTTTAAAATCAATGCAGCGAATACTGAGGCCCTCGATGTTTCCCTCCCCAAATCCATACAGGATTCCATCCAGTCCAACTTTCCCTTTGCCTGGCCCTCACAGGGTATCAAATACTTAGGAATTCGTATTCATAGAGACCTCTCCCGTCTATGTTATCTTAATTTTGAGCCCTTTATTGAACAACTCCATATAGACCACGGTTGGCAAGTTAGAACTGTAAGATTCACTACGTAAACCACAGGTGTTTTATGGAAAAGCACATGTACACTGTGCTCCTAATTATTATGCAAAAAGTGTTTAGGACTGATAAGGTAAGAATTGTTTTGTTTGTCAGTTAAACTCATTGATGGTGATGTGTGTCAGGGCTCTTTATATCACTGTAAGCAATTGCAAACACCTGTGCTAATTAGTTTGGCAGGTGTGTCCAATGAAAGGCAAGACTACTTAAGAAGACTGTCCCACATTATTAAGCAGCCTACATTTTCTCCCAAAATGGGAAAGAAAAAGGATGTGTCTGCTGCTGAGAATCAACAAATTGTGGAGTGTTTAGGTCAAGGCATGACTACAATATATATTGCCAAGACACTTCATCCTGATCATCGCACAATCAAGAAGTATGTAGCTGATTCACAGTACACACGTGTGCGTGCTGATAAAGGAAAATTGAGGACTCTTTCCTACTGGCAATTACGTCAGGTTAAAAGAGCAGCGGCAAAAAAGCCTTGTCATAGCAGCAGACAAGTTTTTGAAGCTGCTGGTGCCTCCAACGTCCCCCGAACAACAAGATGCAGGGTCCTTCAGAGGTTTGCAGCTGTGCGTAAGCCATCCTGTCGACCTCCTCTATCCACTGTACACAAGCAGAAACTGCTCCAGTGGGCCAAACAATACATGAAGACTGACTTCAAAACTGTTTTGTTCACAGATGAGTGCCGTGCAACGCTCGATGGTCCAGATGGATGTAGTGGAGGATGGCTGGTTGATGGACACCCCATGCAACCACGGCTACGGTGCCAACAAGGAGGAGGTGGAGTAATGTTTTGGGCTGGAATCATGGGGAGAGAGATTGTCGGCCCCTTTAGGATCCCTGAAGGGGTAAAGATGAACTCCATAATGTATGTGGAGTTTCACAAACAGCACTTCCTGCCATGGTTCAAGAAGAAGAACCGTGTATTCCGCAGCAAGATCATTTTCATGCAGGATAATGCACCGTCTCATGCTGCACATAACACATCTGCATCTCTGGCTGATATGGGCATAAAAGGGGACAAACTTATGGTGTGACCCCCATGCTCCCCTGACCTCAACCCCATTGAGAACCTCTGGAGCATCATCAAAAGGAGTGTCTATGATGGCGGGAAGCAGTTCACATCTAAACAACAGCTCTGGGAGGGTATTCTGTCCTCATGCCAAACAATTGAAGCAGAAACCATCCAAAACCTGACAAATTCAATGGACGAGAGAGTTCAGAAGCTCCTTTCGAACAAGCGGTCCTATGTGCAAATGTAACATCACCTAGAATAAAGTTTTGAGTTGAAAACTGTTTGATTTCAGTTTCTAATAACCTGCTAATGCTTATAATTTCAAAAATGACCATTTTTTTGTTCTTTATTAAAATGAAAAGGTTGATCGAAGAGTGTGGGGGATCTAAGAGTGTGGTAACCCAGTAGTCAGTATTATTTCGAATTCTGACAATCTGAGGGTCATGTTGCAGGTAGTGCAGCAAGAAGGCACTCATGTGTCTTGCGCATCTAGGAGCCCCAAAATTATTTTCCGAGCTAGATGCAGCTAAAAATTATTATTAATTTGAAAGCTGGTGGAGCTTAGTATAGATGGCCTAATAGAATCAGTTCTGCAAACTGTTACAAGGCCCTAATTATTTTCCAGTCAAGATACAGATAAACATGATTAGTAATTTTAAATCTGGTGGAGTTTAGTTTAGATGGCCTAATAGCATCAGTACTGCATACTGCTACAAGGCCCAAATAATTTTCCAGCCAAGATACAGATAAAAAATGATTATTAGTTTTAAATTTGGTGGAGTTTAGTATAGATGGCCTAATAGAATCAGTACTGAACACTGCTACAAGGCCCAAATTATTTTCCAGCCAATATACAGATAAACATGATTAGTAATTTTAAATCTGATTGAGTTTAGCATAGATGGCCTAATAGAATCAGTATTGCACACTGCTACAAGGCCCAAATTATTTTCCAGCCAAGATACAGATAAACATGATTAGTAATTTGAAAGCTTAAAACGGTTGGTGAGGTGATTTTAACAAGTCATCAAGCTTTTAATCTCCCCAGGATGACACAGGGGTAGAAAAGTCGTTTCGGATCCATGATTTGTTCATCTTTATGAACGTGAGTCTGTCTACATTATCAGTGGAGAGCCGCGTGCGCTTATCTGTCAGCACACCACCAGCAGCGCTGAACACACGTTCAGAGAGAACGCTGGCTGCGGGGCATGACAAGATCTCCAAGGCGTAAGTGGCGAGCTCCGGCCATTTATCCAGATTGGAAGCCCAAAAAGAGCAAGGGTCCAGTGACACAGTCATGGCTTCAATGTTTACTTGGAGATACTCCTGTACCATCGTCTCTATTCGTTGACTATGTGTCAGACTTCTTGTCTCCTGTGGCCTTGCAAAGGATGGGCTTAAAAAGTGGTGAAATGATTCTGCAAAATTGATGTTACCAGCAGATACTGTGTTTCTGTTACGTTTTGAGTGCTGAACACTCGACGGTCCCACGGTTGGCAAGTTGGAACTGTGAGATTCACTACGTGCACAACTAGTGTTTTGTGGAAAAGCACATGTAAGATTCTGCAACAGTCTCTGCTGATACTCCTGCATGCGTGCATCTCTTTCTATGGCAGGAATAATTTCTGCAAATTTACTTTTGTACCGGGCATCTAACAGTGTAGCAACCCAGTAGTCAGGATTATTTAGAATTCTCACAATTCGAGGGTCATGTTGCAGGTAGTGCAGCAAGAAGGCACTCATGTGTCTTGCGCATCCAGGAGCACAGAGTCCCTGTTGTGTTGGTGGCGAGGTAACAATCAGGCTTCCTTCCTCTGCCCTCTCCCCCCAACCTCGCACAACAGAAATGTGATCAAGGTCTCCCTCATCTGATGAGTCTTCCATCAGTTCGTCCTCCACTTCTTCCTGGGCTCCTGCACCTTCCTCACTAGTTTGGCTGCTACCATGCACCCTGGTAAAACCATCTCCCCCACCCTCACATGCCTGCCGCCTTGGTGGTGCCGACCATCTGGACCATGCAGATGTTAGCCCTTCTGCATACAACTCCTCCTCCTCTACTTCCTCCACCTCCTCTTGTGCCACAACCTGACTCCGAATTCTGTTTAACATGTGCTCCAGCATATAAATCACTGGAATAATCATGCTGATAATGGCATCATCAGCACTAAACATCTTCGTCGCCATTTCAAAACTGTGCAGAAGGGTGCATAGGTCCCTGATCTGAGACCACTCCTCCAGCGTGATTTGCCCCACCTCTGGATCTCGTTGGCCCAGGCTATACGTCAGAACTTGCACCAGGGCTTATCGGTGCTGCCACAGTCGCTGCAACATGTGCAGAGTTGAATTCCACCGGGTAGGCACATCGCATTTTAGCCGGTGAAGTGGCAGGCCCAACGACTTCTGTAGAGATGTAAGTCGCTGAGCTGCGGGATGCGAATGGTGGAAGTGAGCACACAGCGACCGTGCCCTCTGCAGAAGGCCATCTAGTCCGGGATAGTGGGCTAAAAATTGCTGGACAACCAGGTTCAATAAGTGAGCCATACAAGGCACGTGTGTGACATTGCCCCGGTGAAGGGCCGCACCCAGGTTTGCAACATTGTCGCACACGGCCTTCCCTGGTTGCAGGTCCAGTGGAGACAACCATTCATGAATCTGGTTCTCCAGAGCTGACCACAACTCCTCAGCTGTGTGACTCACATTTCCCTGACATTTCAAAGTAAAAACTGTCTGATGACGTTGAGCCCTGCTGCCAGCATAGTAAGGAGGAGTGCAGGATCCCTTCTGTGCAGTTAGAAAGCTTGTGGCATGACCAGACAGGCTTTGGGTGCAGGTGGAGGACCGAGAGGAGGTTGAGGAGGCAGAAGCAGTGAAGAAACTTCGAGATAAAGAGGATTAACGCACAACTCGTGTGGACGGCAAGACTTGGACAGCAACCCCTTGTCCTGCGGTCACCATAGTTACCCAGTGCCCAGTCAGCGACATGTAACGCCCCTGTTCATGCCTACTTGTCCAAGTGTCTGTGGTGAAATGCACCCTGTCACACACAGAGCTTCTCAGAGAAGCGGTGATGTTGGTGTGCGACATGCTGGTGGAGCGCAGGCACACCATTCTTTTAGAAGTAGTACCGACTGGGCATCTGGAACTGGGGCATTGCGACGGACATAAGGTCTCGAAAATCCTCTGTGTCCACCAGGCGGAAAGGCAGCATTTCTGTAGCCAAGAGCTTGCAGATGGTGAAATTCAACCTCTTAGCTTTCTCATGGCTAGGAGGAAATGGTTTTTTACTTGTCCACATCTGAGGGACCGAGGGCTGGCTGTTGTGCTTAGACAGGGTTGAGAAGGGTGTCCCCGCCAAACTGCCAGTCTGTGAGGAAGATGCAGGTGGACATGTTAGGTTGCCTTGATCCAAAGGTGGTGCTATCGATGTCGGACAGCGCTGAACACCAGCTGGTGTTTCCACCTCCAAAGAAAATGAAGACCTGCCAATCACGCTAGCTGTTGCAGGTAAAGAGGTGGCAGGTCTGTGTCCCAAAACAGGTGTGACTGCTGTCCTCCCAATCACAGAGAATGAAGAGGCCGCGGTTGCACAAGATGTGGCAGACGGTGGCTGGCCCGGCCGGCTAGGCCGTATTGCAGCACAGTGAGCTTCCCACTGCAACTTATGCTTCATATCCATGTGCTGGTTCATGCATGAAGTACTCAAACTATGTATTTTTTGGCCTCTAGTTAGCTTTTGCTGACAAATGTTACAGATAACACGAGTTGGGTCATCTTTATTGATCTGAAAAAATGCCCAGGCTATGCAAGGCTTAGCACCCATGCGACCTGAAGAGCCACCACGACTTGTGGTCAGAGGCAGAGTTGTGTTTGAGGATGCAGTTGTTGACGTGCTTCCAGTACTAAGTCTCTGTCCAGTAGGGCGCAACCTGACCTCGTCATCACTAGCATCCTCCTCTACCTCCTCTGCTGACCTTATCGACTGGCTGACTGTGGGTTGACAGTAAGTGGGATCTCCAACCTCGTCATCATCACCTTGTGTGTTATCACACCCGTCGTCATCAGAGCCAACCTCTTCCTGCCCTGACAAAAAACTAAAGTTGTCGCTCCAATCAGGTATTTGAGTCTCTTCATCGTTTTCCTCATTGTCTCCACCAACAAGAGTTACAGTTTGGGAACGAGGGTCGACATTATGGTCAGAACCTTCTGTGTCTGGTCCTGGATCCGACTCATAAAGATTCTGGGCATCAGTGTAGATCATTTCCTCATCTGGATTCACAGAAGCTCTGAAGCCGACCTCTGATTCCCAGGCTATAGTATGAGTAAACAGCTCTGCAGACTCAACCATCTGTTCTGCCCCATACTCAGACGGGCAGCTGGAGACTTGGGAGCTGAGAGGAAGCAAGTGCGATTGGGGTGACACCTCTGAGGACTGGAGTATTTGTGATGTTGAAGTTGAGGTGGAGGAGAGCCCACTTAAAGGAGCACTTGATATCCGTTGAAGCACCTGCTGTTTTTGTGCCTCATCTGGAATTTGTAGCGATTGGCGTGGCCATAAGAAAGGGATCTTATCGCATTGTCCGCTAAAAGAAGTAGACATCTTAGTTTGGCTGGAAGATGGTCTTTCTTCTGCAGATGTTACTGTTGCTTTTACACCTACCCCACGGACACAACCTTTTTTTCCCTTCCCAACACGCCTATTCCCCTTTCCACCAGCAGCAGGCCTTTTTCCACTCATTTTGATGGTTAACTAATTGACAACTCTGGAGTTGTCTGCATAAAAAACAATGGATGGGAACCGAGCAGAACTGAGTGGCCAAACTGTGGCATTAGCCCAAAAGTATTGGCTGGGTTAGATGCAGCTAAAAATTATTTTGAATTTGCAACCTGGTGGAGGTTAGTATAGATGGACTAATAGAACAAGTCCCACACACTGCTACAAGCCGAAGCCGAAATATTTTTTTAGAGCTAGATGCAGATAAAAATTATATTGAATTTGCAACTTGGTGGAGGTTAGTATAGATGGACTAATAGAAAAAGTCCCACACACTGCTACAAGCCGAAATATTTTTTCAGAGCTAATTGCAGAAAAAAATTATATTGAATTTGCAACCTGGTGGAGGTTAGTATAGATGGACTAATAGAACAAGTCCCACACACTGCTACAAGCCGAAGCCGAAATATTTTTTCAGAACTAGATGCAGATAAAAATTATATTGAATTTGCAACCTGGTGGAGGTTAGTATAGATGGACTAATTGAACAAGTCCCACACACTGCTACAAGCCGAAATATTTTTTCAGAGCTAGATGCAGAAAAAAATTATATTGAATTTGCAACCTGGTAGAGGTTAGTATAGATGGACTAATAGAACAAGTCCCACACACTGCTACAAGCCGAAGCAGAAATATTTTTTCAGAGCTAGATGCAGATAAAAATTATATTGAATTTGCAACCTGTTGGAGGCTAGTATAAATGGACTAATAGAACAAGTCACACACACTGCTACAAGCCAAAATATTTTTTCAGAGCTAGATGCAGATAAAAATTATATTGAATTTGCAACCTGGTGGAGGTTAGTATAGATGGACTAATAGAACATGTCCTACATACTGCTACAAGTCAAAATATTTTTTCAGAGCTAGATGCAGAAAAAAATGATATTGAATTTGCAACCTGGTGGAGTTTAGTATAGATGGACTAATAGAACAAGTCCCACACACTGCTACAAGCCGAAATATTTTTTCAGAGCTAGATGCAGATAAAAATTATTTTGAATTTGCAACCTGGTGGAGGTTAGTATAGATGGACTAATAGAACAAGTCCCACTCACTGCTACAAGCCGAAATATTTTTTCAGAGCTAGATGCAGATAAAAATTATATTGAATTTGCAACCTGGTGGAGGTTAGTATAGATGGACTAATAGAACAAGTCCCACACACTGCTACAAGCCGAAATATTTTTTCAGAGCTAGATGCAGATAAAAATTATTTTGAATTTGCAACCTGGTAGAGGTTAGTATAGATGGACTAACAGAACAAGTCCCACACACTGCTACAAGCCGAAATATTTTTTCAGAGCTAGATGCAGAAAAAATTATATTGAATTTGCAACCTGGTGGAGGTTAGTATAGATGGACTAATAGAACAAGTCCCACACACTGCTACAAGCCAAAGCCAAAAAATTTTTTCAGGGCTAGATGCAGATAAAAATTATATTGAATTTGTAACCTGGAGGAGGTTAGTATAGATGGACTATTAGTACAAATCACTCACACTGCTACAAGCCGAAATATTTTTTCAGAGCTTGATGCAGAAAAAAATTATATTGAATTTGCAACCTGGCGGAGGTTAGTATAGATGGACTAATAGAGCAATTCCCACACACTGCTACAAGCCGAAGCCGAAATATTTTTTCAGAGCTATATGCAGATAAAAATTATATTGAATTTGGAACCTGGTGGAGGTTAGTATGGATGGACTAATAGAACAAGTCCCACACACTGCTACAAGCCGAAATATTTTTTCAGAGCTAGATGCAGATAAAAATTATTTTGAATTTGTAACCTGGTGGAGGTTAGTATAGATGGACTAATAGAACAAGTCCCACACACTGCTACAAGGCAAAGCCAAAAATTTTTTCAGGGCTAGATGCAGATAAAAATTATTTTGAATTTGCAAGCTGGTGGAGGTTAGTATAGATGGACTAATAGAACAAGTCCCACACACTGCTACAAGCCGAAGCCGAAATATTTTTTCAGAGCTAGATGCAGATAAAAATTATATTGAATTTGCAACCTGGTGGAGGTTAGTATAGATGGACTATTAGTACAAATCCCACACACTGCTACAAGCCGAAATATTTTTCAGAGCTTGATGCAGAAAAAAATTATATTGAATTTGCAACCTGGTGGAGGTTAGTATAGATGGACTAATAGAGCAAGTCCCACACACTGCTACAAGCCGAAGCCGAAATATTTTTTCAGAGCTATATGCAGATAAAAATTATATTGAATTTGGAACCTGGTGGAGGTTAGTATGGATGGACTAATAGAACAAGTCCCACACACTGCTACAAGCCAAAATATTTTTTCAGAGCTAGATGCAGATAAAAATTATATTGAATTTGCAACCTGGTGGAGGTTAGTATAGATGGACTAATAGAACATGTCCTACATACTGCTACAAGTCGAAATATTTTTTCAGAGCTAGATGCAGAAAAAAATGATATTGAATTTGCAACCTGGTGGAGTTTAGTATAGATGGACTAATAGAACAAGTCCCACACACTGCTACAAGCCGAAATATTTTTTCAGAGCTAGATGCAGATAAAAATTATTTTGAATTTGCAACCTGGTGGAGGTTAGTATAGATGGACTAATAGAACAAGTCCCACTCACTGCTACAAGCCGAAATATTTTTTCAGAGCTAGATGCAGATAAAAATTATATTGAATTTGCAACCTGGTGGAGGTTAGTATAGATGGACTAATAGAACAAGTCCCACACACTGCTACAAGCCGAAATATTTTTTCAGAGCTAGATGCAGATAAAAATTATTTTGAATTTGCAACCTGGTAGAGGTTAGTATAGATGGACTAACAGAACAAGTCCCACACACTGCTACAAGCCGAAATATTTTTTCAGAGCTAGATGCAGAAAAAATTATATTGAATTTGCAACCTGGTGGAGGTTAGTATAGATGGACTAATAGAACAAGTCCCACACACTGCTACAAGCCAAAGCCAAAAAATTTTTTCAGGGCTAGATGCAGATAAAAATTATTTTGAATTTGCAAGCTGGTGGAGGTTAGTATAGATGGACTAATAGAACAAGTCCCACACACTGCTACAAGCCGAAGCCGAAATATTTTTTCAGAGCTAGATGCAGATAAAAATTATATTGAATTTGCAACCTGGTGGAGGTTAGTATAGATGGACTATTAGTACAAATCCCACACACTGCTACAAGCCGAAATATTTTTTCAGAGCTTGATGCAGAAAAAAATTATATTGAATTTGCAACCTGGTGGAGGTTAGTATAGATGGACTAATAGAGCAAGTCCCACACACTGCTACAAGCCGAAGCCGAAATATTTTTTCAGAGCTAGATGCAGATAAAAATTATATTGAATTTGCAACCTGGTGGAGGTTAGTATAGATGGACTATTAGTACAAATCCCACACACTGCTACAAGCCGAAATATTTTTTCAGAGCTTGATGCAGAAAAAAATTATATTGAATTTGCAACCTGGTGGAGGTTAGTATAGATGGACTAATAGAGCAAGTCCCACACACTGCTACAAGCCGAAGCCGAAATATTTTTTCAGAGCTATATGCAGATAAAAATTATATTGAATTTGGAACCTGGTGGAGGTTAGTATAGATGGACTAATAGAACAAGTCCCACACACTGCTACAAGCCGAAATATTTTTTCAGAGCTAGATGCAGATAAAAATTATTTTGAATTTGTAACCTGGTGGAGGTTAGTATAGATGGACTAATAGAACAAGTCCCACACACTGCTACAAGCCGAAGCTGAAATATTTTTTCAGAGCTAGATGCAGATAAATATTATATTTAATTTGCAACCAGGTGGAGGTTAGTATAGATGGACTAATAGAACAAGTCCCACACACTGCTACAAGCCGAAATATTTTTTCAGAGCTAGATGCAGAAAAAAATTATATTGAATTTGCAACCTGTTGGAGGTTAGTATAGTTGGACTAATAGAACAAGTCACACACACTGCTACAAGCCAAAATATTTTTTCAGAGCTAGATGCAGATAAAAATTGTTTTTGAATTTGCAACCTGGTGGAGGCTAGTTTAGATGGACTAATAGAATGATGCTATGCCTAAAAGGTTTTACTTCACTAGGTGCAGTAAAAAAATTAGCATTCTATACACAGGTGGTGTAGCTTGCAACACAGATAGGCTACTCCACTGACTAACACACACTGCAAGAGGCCAAAAAGGATTTGCTTTGCTAGATTTAGCCAAATGCTGTGAAAAAACTTGCACAGCACTAAAACAGACCTGCCTGGCCAAAAGTGATAGGAACTGATGTAACCTAGCCCTCAAAAGGACTGCAATTACAATTATTCTTTACTCCCAACCCATCTTTTCAAGAGCGCAGACCTGCCTGATAAAAGTCATAGGAAATGATGTAACCTAGTCCTTAAAAGGACTGCAATCACAATTATTCCCTACTCCCAAGCTATCTGTAGATTTGTGCGAAAATTGGCTTGAAATTAACAAAGTATAGCGCACACAGCAACAGCTTTGCCGTCTAATATGCAGCTGCAGCAGTGAGAAAATGGTGGCGACGGGGAAAATGGCTGGGTCTTATAGGGCAAGGACATGTGACATACACTGCCAATGACACATGCCCTGGCTTGTGTGAAAAAAAGCAGTTCGCTCCGTGTGTGCACTGCTGATAGGCTGACAGATTGCACCTCCCCACTGTAAATGCGGGAAAGAGAAAAAAAAATGGAGATCTTCATTATTTCTGCAGAGATCCATCCCCTGCCCCTCCCCCCGCCCCGCTGTACACTCTAACTGCATATTAACATTAATTTTCAGCTTTACTGAGAAAAAATCCAGTTATAATTTTGGTGCACGAACAGTTATCGAACATAACCTCGAACAGCCGAATTTTTTTCAAATTGTTCGTGTTTGCTGAACGGCTCAAACACCGCCCAAAACAGCTCGAATTTGAGATTGGTGAACAGTTCGAGTCGAACGCCGCTCATCTCTAGTTGTAAATACTCGGAGCTTGGCTCGAGCATACTCGGCGAAAGGGTTAATAGAACATACTCGCTCAACACTAATAATGAGTTTTTATGCTTCAACACATGGCAGGCCTTCTTTAGTCTTTTTTCAATACATGTTCAGTTTTAAAGTGACATTTTTGCATATTTTGAGTAAGTAAAAGGACCCCTAAAACCTAGGTAAAGACAAAAGGGATTCCATCTCACTGCTCTCGCAGTATAATCCTCATACAGGTGTATGGGCACATGAGTTTGTCAGAATACAAAGTGGAAAGGATATCCGGCACTCCATACGTAGGCTAAATTCTTCAACTTTATTTGAGGAAGATAAGCATAGACAGAACATCTTAGTCATGGTTTCATGATATAGGTTTTGCTGACTAAGACCCACTGGTTGAAGCACGTTGTTTTTGCTAACTAACATGTCCTGTCTTCGTTTATATTCCTGAAATACAGTTGAAGATTTTTGCCTACCTGCGGAGTGCCGGATATCCTTTTCACTTTGTTTTCTAAAACCTTGGGGCATGCTGAGTTCAGGGCATGGAGAAATACTAGGAAATGCTTGCCGGAGCCCTACTAGGGCACCCTCCACCCTGGCACTGGAAAAAGATCATACATTTGTCATGTATAGTCACTCTATCTGGTGCCATGCATTTGCCTCCCACTGACTCCTCTACTGAGACCAGCATTCCAGTCCTTCATCCAAGATGGCTGCCACAATGGCATACAGAGCAGTGGTATACCTGCACCATGTCTTCACAGCACAGGTAAGGCAGGGGAGGTGTGGTTTAGACTACTGCTCTCCTCAAGCTACTGCAACAGCCATCTTGGATGCATAAACACAAACTCTGGTCTCAGTGTAGGAAGCAGTGGGAGGCAAAAGAAAGCAAGTAGGGTAAGTATACAGTACGTCATCAAATGATAATTATATTGCGACTTTTCAGTGGCAGGGAGGAGGGCTGCTTTAAGGGCTTGTAATCTTTAAAATAGTTATATAACAATTACTGATAAGAGATAATTTTTGGAAATATAGAAATATACTGCAACATATATTCCTTTTCATTGAACAAGACCGTCTTTAGACCTCAGTTGTCATGGCAACACATCCACTTTCTTGAACACATCAGTCTCCTTAAAAATGCACCGGTGACAGATTTTAGCAACATAATTTTAGGGTTTAAGCGTTTGGGATTTGAGTTATTTAAGGTTCTGGCAATTGCTGAGGAGGTGCGTTTCCTTCCAAGTCAATAAAAGGTCACTTGGGAGGTCACCTGTTTTTATGAAAGTGTATCACTTAGCAACAGATCCATGAGACACAGATGCAAAACAGAAGCCTTCCAATTTGCATCGGTGTGTTATGGACCCCACTGACTGGTATGATTGAATCTCAAATGATAACATGGATCAGAATAGGGTCTGCTCTGAGTCTTCGGGATTTCACACATGGATCCGTGAATTTCATGAGTGTGAGACTAGATCTATTTAACCTGATGTCTCCAAGAAAGAATCGAACAGCACACGAAAATATTTGACATGAATGTGGCAATGCAGCCTTAATATGCAGCAGAAACACTCCACAGCTCATGTGCCTACACCATAAATGTGAAAAAGCAATTATCACACTGGGCCAGGGATGTCAAAGTTAAACACACAGAGGGAAAAAATGAAAAACTTGGACAAAGTCGCCAAGTTCCTCACCAATGACAGTATATCTGGATCCCATTTCACTCCGCCTCTGAGAACTTGAGTCCTGACTTCTTCTGCAGCCTCACAGACAGAATTTGCCCCCAGGCCCCTGACGACTATCTTGAGGTTCCCAGGCCGGCAAAGGGGACTCTTGCGGAGGGATTCTCTGGCTATCAACTGTCCTGGATACTAGGCCCATGTCTACCCTAGCAGCCCCTACAGAGTCTGCTGGTTTCTGCTGTACTGCACAACTTCTGACTGTGCTCACTTGCTACACTTGACACTAGCACTCATTTCCCCTTCCCTCTACTTTGTGGACTGTAACAGTTTACCCTTCCTACGCTAAGCTGCAGTCCCCAGAGGGTTTTAACTTCAGGAACATACTTTTAACCCTTTTTAGTATCAAGGGCAGACTATCACTTCCACCATGACTACATTCCCCCACACTTTAATTATGGTCATCCTCGACCATACTGATCAACCAGTGCAAGTGTTAATCTTCATAACATTAAAACACATTACTAACACATGTTAATGGAAGACTGGTCCTGACGTCTTCTTCTGGGTGGGAAACCGGTCCATCTCAGTTAATGGCCCTGGAACAGCAATCAGGACAGTTCATAGTTGCAACATTCAAAACTTCTCCTTCTCAGTGAGGACCCAGAAAACACAGTATCCATGTCCATTTTATTAACATGTGCCCTTAAGCCAATTCAGTAATAGCTCTCCATTTGCTTTAGGGCAGAGTCCTGGAAAAACGCACCATCTTAGTGGTACAGGATATTATTCTTCAAGGCTTGCCTCAGCACCTCAAATTCCAGCATTTGACCTTCGAGGCTGAGGATTTGTTGAACAGTGTTATTCAACTAAAAAGAGTTGGATTATATATGTTACATTCAATTTAAAATATTGTTGCAATCCCCCAATCTCATCTATCTGATATCGATGATCCTTCCAAAATATAGGTCATCAGGGTCTAAGCAGTAGACAACCAATTTAATTTCCCTGCAGTGTCACCACAGGGCAAAAGAAGCATACCATAATTCTTATCAATGAGCTGGCCTTATAAAGCATAGACATACCAGATCCTTTAGAGCAAGAGTAATTTTTGCAATCTACTTTCTGGGGCTGAACGTGAAATCGCTTCTCCATTGATTTTCGGAATTTTTTATAGGTATTTTAAAAATAAGGCACATAAACCTGAAAAATAGACCATTACATAGATGGCATCTGAATGCTGTCCGATTTTTTCTAAAATCATTAGACTTGCGTTTGCGAGTTTGATCCAACACTAAGATCAATATTGAACAGGTCTCCATGCTATTTAGTGGACCACTTGTTTAGATGAAAAAATCTTACTTTTGAAATACCCCATTGACTATCATAGGAATGAGAGCTATCTGTGAAAAACATGGAGAGCACTAGTTCAAGAAAAACTGATGTATGAAGAAAGGAGATTTTTACTTAATTTTACATATATTAAAACAGAGGTGTAGCTAATGGTTCATTCAACTCAGGGGAGGCAAAACATATGAGCGGTCCCCTAACTGGTAACCATGATTAAAACTATGAAGGTAAACCCTAATTGTGGATATAGGGGAACCTCAATAGATGACCGCACTGTTACTGAAAATAAATCTACACAAAGAGCAACACTGACATTACAGCAATATGGTGACAATATAGTGGTATATACTTGTCCTGCAGAAGATACAAGTGATTATAGTACAGCACAGTTATAGATGGTGACTTACAGACGACATTCTTTCTGATGGAGTCATTCACCGTTCCTTGTCTTTTCCCGTTTTTTCTTGTTCCAGACTGACATGACAACTTCTTCCATCAACAACTCATCTGCAGAGATTACTACAAAGACAGTTTTGAATGTTCACATTTCCTGCACATTTCCCATCTATTCCCAACCTGCAAAAACTCCTCATCCTATTGATACCTCAATGCGTGGCATAATAGCAGCACTCCTCTTAGTGCCCCACATAATAATGGCCACCACTGTGCCACTTAGATAGTAATAATGCCTCCTTTGTGCCCTGTAAATGGTAAAATTGCCCCTTAGAAAATACTAATGACATGTGCAAGTGCCCTAGAAAACTGTGCCCATATTTTGCCCCAAGAAAGTAATAATGACCCTTGTGTATTAAGTGCCCACTTAACATTTAATAATGCCCCCTAAGTCCCACAATGTATAACTCCTCTATTCAAATTATGATGGGCTCTCAGCTCCCCTATACACAGTATAATGCAGTCAGAGATCCTCTATACACAGTATGGTGGGCCTACAGCTTCCCTATACACAATATAATGGGCCCACAGCTCTACTATACACAGTATGATAACTCCACAGCGCCCCTATACACAATATGTTGGGCCAACAGCTCACCCATACACAGTATAATGCACCCACAGCTCACCTATACACAGTATTATGGGCTCAAGCTCCGTTATACACAGTATGATTTCCCACTGCTCCACTATACATAGTATGATGTCCCCACTGCTCCCCCAAAACACAGTATCCCTCACACTGTATTATGGCCTTCACAGTAGAATCCACACTGTGTAATGGTCCCCATACTGTATAATGGCCCCCACACTGTATAATGGCTTCGACAGTAGTCCCCACACTTTATTCTGGCCCCCAGAGTATCCCTCAAACTGTAAAATGGCCCCCACATTTGCTCCCACACAGTATAATGGCCCCAATGGTAGGCCTTACACTGTATAATGACCCCCACATTAGCTTCCACACTGTACAATGGCCCCCACACTTCATGAAGACTCACCAAAGATGTCACTACAATGTATGAGGGGCAAACCCAAAGTATGAGAGCTCCCCATATTGTACGAGGATCCCTTACACTATATGAGGGGCCCCACACTGTGCAATTGCCCCCATGGTAGTCCTCAAACCGTGTAATAGCTCCCTCATTAACTCCAACATGGTATAATGGCCCACAAATTAGCCCCCAAAATTTATAATGGCCTTCACACTTTATGAGGACCCCCACAGTAATCCCTACAATTTTTGAGGGCCCCCACACCTTTTCCGGGCCCCCACAGTAATCCCCATACTGTATGAGGCGCTCCCATGTTTTAAGATGCCCTCGCAGTTACAACATCAGTTTTATTTCAAATAAAAAAAATCATATATTTACCTAATCCAAGATCCTGACAAGAGCCTTGCAGACCATGAGCTGATGTTATGCCACTGGCGCATGTACAGGACATCAGTGTTCCGGCGCCGGACGATGACATCACCACGCCGGGACTTTGACATCCTGTGCATGCTCCTGTGCTTTGGTCACTGCATCTCCCTGCTATTCTGTGGACTGTGGGCTTAAAGCGATCAGCGGTCTACAGAATGAAGAGCAGTAGTGCAGGGAGATCATGTCTCCATGCTCTACTGAACAGCTTAAAAGGAATCTGTCAGCAGGTTTTTGCTACCTCATCTGAGAGCAGCATGATGTTGGCAAAAAAAACCTGAATCCTATGATGTATCGCTTAGTTTACTGGGTGCAACTGTTCTGACACAATCAGAGTTTTTAGATTTAGCAATGCATCAGAAGCTGAGAAAGCTAAATCTGCCCACACCAGGCTTTCCATGTACATGGTCTATAGACAGTGAGCTGCCTATGAGAGGGGGAGGCGGATTTTGAATATCATGCATGTGCTGCTGTAGCTAATGTAGTCCAGACAATGATAATCACCAGGTGATAAAACCTTCAGTGCAAGTAAACAACACCACACAGCCAGACATGTGACACATGGTTGAAATCTGTATTTTAATTCCTACCTCATGCTGTTCTCAGATTACATACCAAATACCTTCTGATTTCTGATAGATTGACTTTAACTATTTTGGTGTGCTGCAGACACTAATACAGTTAGGGATGACGATAGCTCTGAGTGGGCCCCTCTGAGCACAGGCTCGTGGAAACAGACCCATCTGCTCACCCTGGTAGCTGTGCTACTGTAATAAAATGTTTATATTGCTGTAGATGTGTACATGCCTTGAAACTGTGAATTTCTGTGAGGAGCGGTAAGAAACAGTAGGAAAAATACCTATTGATATAATTTTGTCTTTTGTTTTGCCATTTAATCTGGTTCTTCCATTAGGTTTACCAGTTATTGACAGAATAAAGAATAAAATAAAAGTGTAATAAAACCATAGTTTGTCATAGACTATCACACTTTTATCACATACATAATTTCTATTATTTTTTTTATTAAATGCATTTTTGTTTTGTGAAATAAGGGAATCTACATACATTATTTTACAGGTTATATGTCTATGCAATAACATTTTTATTTATGGTTGCCTCATGCTATTTCCTTATATTAAGTAACATCATATTGATTTTTTGGCAGTAGCTTGCCAATGGCACCCACTGATGTTCATAGATGAAGTTGGCTTTGAAAAAAATAAATATATTTTATTGTACATCTGATCGATTTTGCACCATGCAGTAAAACAGTATTGAAACAAAGATAAAAAAATTACCTATATACTAGTAACAAAATGTTGTCTTGTTATCCTGTACCTGTTGTAGCATGTCTAAGTCAAATAGTACATTGGGTAAGTTAAAAAAGATATGGGCTATAAAGACAGATTTCAGGAAAATAAGAACATTTAAAGCCCCTACACATGGAAAAATATTCACTTTCCGGGTTACAGAGGTTGTCCAATAACTGACTGAATTGAAGCAAAAAAAAAAGGATTTCTTTAAAATACCAAAATAGGCATTACTCACTTGTGAAAGCACTGGTTGGTCCAGTTGCGCCTTTTATCTTCTCTACACAAATAAAGAGTTACCGTATTTTTTGGACCATAAGACGCACTTTTTCCCCCCTACATTTGGGAGGAGGATGGGGGGGTGTCTTATGGTCCAAACGTAGCTTACCAGGCAGTTGCAGTGGTTGTGGAGTGGGATCAGAGGAAGCAGGGTCCCTTCCAAGTCCGTCCCTCCTTCAGGAACCCGGCGGCAGCAAAAATGGTGAGATGTTGCGGGGCCGGTGTCTGCGGTCAGGCAGAGTAGAGTGCATTGCTGTTCTGGCTGCCACGTCCATCTTCCTGAAGCTGCGATCTACAGGGAAATGGCCGCTTGAGCCTGCTAATGTGCAGACTGGGACCTCAGCGGCCATTTCCCTGAGGCCCATGGCTTCAGGAAGATGGCCGCCCAAGCAAAAGGTGGCTACTTTGAAGAACCTAGAATATAAGACATATTTTCAGTTGTTTCACACTTTTTTGTTAAGTATATAATTCCACATGTGTTAAATCATAGTTTTGATGCCTTCAGTGTGAATGTACAATTTTCATAGTCAAGAAAATACAGAAAAATCTTTAAATGAGAAGGTGTGTCCAAACTTTTGGTCTGTACTGTATATATTCTAAGTAGTAAGGTATATAACTTTCTAATATAGTTCAATTACATAACTTTTAAATATGCTTAGTGTCCAAATTCTTTGCAATTTTTTTAAATTTGTGTGTTTAGTTTAAAGGTTAACTTTACTTTCAAGTAAACATTATTTCGTACCATTATATGACTTGTATCCTGCATATTCAACAGTTTTCTCCTCTGTAGGCCCTATTTCAAAATTTGGAATTGACTTGTAGCTCTCTCTCTCTCCCCGGAACTCCTAACATTAGTACGGACTTCCGGGGAAAGTCTGTGTTTGGCGTTAGCACAGGACAGTAACTGTCCGTAACAAATGCCGAACTCAAAAGTTCAGATTTACCCATCTGTATTAAAGAGTGCAGAGTGGTATAGATGTGTATTAAGCTCTGGGGTGAGGTAAAAGACATGTCAAGAAGCTCAACACAATCTTTCTGTGTCTTCCTTTGATTGTTTTCTCACTCTGCTTCTCACTCCTCCTTTTCCCCTCTCCATAGAGTATTATAGGCTATGTAAACTGACTGTGCTGGTAGTCCGTCTTCTCTTGAACATGTTAGAATTGAACATGCTTTTTAAGAGAAAATGACAAGTTCTAGAGACAGGGGTAAGGGAAGAAATGTTTCATAACTGGAAAAATTATCAAAATTCACTGATAAGATATATTATAGTTTCTTATGTGTGCATGTACTTTAGATTTGTGCAACATTTGAAAGTACAGTTCCCTTTTATGTAAAAAGAACACCCTTGCTTCCATTCAGAAACAATAAACAGGTACACTGGTATAGCTAGTCTTCCTATTTGCTAGGAAGTGTATACAATCGTATCCATTCTAGAAGATACTAAGAGATAAATGCATCATCAGCAGATATCTCTACTAGTTTGGTACAATGTATCAGTCTGGAGGTTATGTTTTTTAGCCCCGTTAAATATTATTGTATCTACTTTTCTTAGCTGAGAGCAGGACTCATTCGCAAATTCTGACTGTGAATAAAAGTTTTCCTGCATCAAACAAACATCTTAAAAATGACAAGAAATTGAAACAAAAAATATATTAAAAAAGTATAGATTAGCGATTATTTTCATGAAGCTGAAAATTCATATTTGCTCATAACTTGTCATTTACTGCTTTGTTTGATATATAAAATATTGGCATTTGCATCTGCCAATTACAATGATTACCCCATCAATGTAAAAACATATTATAAAGAGCAGATGTTCATTTTTATATTTTTGTCTAGAAGAAAATTATATGTCTTACAGGTTAGATATGGTGATGAAAACTCTATAATAAAGACATTTAGTGTAGACATCATATTTTAGAAAAATGGAATAGCCCCTAGGTATCATTATCTTTATCATACTCAATCAAGAATATTCAATGTGCTTATAATGGAGGATTATGCAAATTTGTACAGAATTCTTGGTACAGAATGAGGTTTATTTATGATACAAAACATAATCAGATCCAGGTTCCTGAGAACAGTCATTTTTTATATGTACCAGCCGTACTAATCCAAAATTTGTCTGAGAAGCCTCAGGCCAAGACTATGGAACCTGATGTATTATCACCATAAATGCTAATAGAATAAAATTTGCTATTACACTACTGGGCATCATTCGTCATTCACAATATTTTGTCCACCAACTATATACTTCTGTGTTGATTGTTTACTTGTTAAACAAACATATATCATTGAAAAAAGAGCACAAGGGTTCGTGCCCATTTCGGTCCTTTTTTCAGTTCCATATGAAAAATGAAATATGTACAAAGACATATGGTGGACGCAATAAGCTTAGCTGAATTACATCTTAATTTTCATCATTATGTTAGTTCTGTGGTATGCAACCATGTTGAAAAGTGTCAGTTGATACAAAAAAGTTAAATATTTTAATTTCTGAACAAGCAATGTAAACTATGTATGGTATTATCTGCAAAGTGTACTATTTAACATGTAGGGCTTGGATTACCTTAGAATCCAGTTAGAACTACATGGGCATTTATATGGCATTTTTATCACCCACTTCTCTGCTAACGGCGGAGACAGGGTTTCAGCTTCACATGCATGCATAGCAGCTACCACCTATTAAATCCTTCAAAGAACCAAATGTTTTGCACAATCTAAAATCCAAGTAAAATTTCTTCTAAACATTTTAACAGTATAAGACAGAACCATAAAACAAGTTGAATATGATGGAGCAGTTATCAAAATAAAAATGAAGCAATCTGTTTGGTCAGTTAAAGGTATACATTATATATTACATATATTCTCTCTTTTTAGTGGGTATAGCTTTTTCCTCTTATATTTCTACTCATTCTTTTAAGAAATAATAGGTTATGAAAGCTCAGCTGTAACCTAAACTATAGCAAAAATATAATATCCTTAATTAGTAAGGAGAAAAGTATCTTATCAATAATGATATATCCAGAGATCTTTACGGATCTTCTTTTGAAATGAAGGATTGGCAATGTTTGGCATTCAAGTCGTTAATAAGATACTCTACTTAAGACAAGAGCAGTCTTTCTGTCTTGGTAAAGCACGTGATATTACAGAAGGGTGTCCTCAGTTTAAGAACCCTTCTGTTACCCAAAACAAAGAGATTCTGCATAGTGGGCAATGTGAAATACGACAACGATCAGCTAACTGTTAAAGGAACTGTATTGAATATCAATAAAGCATACCTCCAATAAAAGTTGATGCATTTCTACCTCCATAGGTCACTAACAAGACATTGTTAGAGGTAATGCAGTACAGTTACAGCAACTATCTCAACAGTGATTCAGCCACAATACCCCCCTTTATATTTTCCCTCCACACTGCAAATGCTAAGCATCCAGAACAGTGCAGAGGCTACTGAATCACAGGACACTATTTGCTGGCAATTCTTTGTTTGGGATACATGTCCTAAAACGTGAAAATCATTTAACCTATGTAATAATTACATACTAAACTTACATCTTATTTACCTGTCTATTTTACAGAGATAATATGTGTGCTACTTGTGTTTTTAATTGATAACATATGGCCACAATATAGGCTATAGCTGTTTTCACAAACTGATTTTTTTTTAACTAAAAAAACAATGCAAACATGATTCATTTTGTGGACTAAACTCATATTTCAATAAATGGGTCAATTATATTGATTGACAGCGCATAGATGCCATCCATGTTGCATCCGCATTGTCCGTCACAAAAGCCAATTCAGCCAATCTTACACTAAGAATTTTAATGTAACAACTTGAATGCCAGTCTACTATGTCCTCTAGAGTAAAGTGAATATATATAATTATATATATATATATATATATATATATATATATATATATATATATATACTTAAAATCCGTAATGATTTCCAGACAAAGCATTATTTTATCACTATATCTCACGTTATATTTCTTACATTGCATTGATATATATATCAACTATCTATATACATTTCAGTGCTCTTTAGACACCATTATATTCTGCTCACTGCAGAAACAAAATGTCTTCCGTGGATGAAAGGATATACAATGGGCAAAATGCAAGCCAGGCCTTTCCAAGTCCCTGTGAAAATCACAGCATTAAAATAATTACATCAGTCTGTACATTATGTTTCTGTACATTACCAACACTTAAGATTGTGTTGTAGGGATAGTGCAACATGGGGAAATGCCTTTGACGTGTGTTGTCAGCTAGCCTTCAACAAATGCTGTCTGTTTTTGTACATTGTGCCAGGAAGTTTAATTTAAGACATTCAGTATATATTGACTTTTCTTCTTTAGCGTCTGTCCCCATAAAGGTCTATATCAGCTTGTGGTGAACTTTAGAAGTTTCATTGTTGTCATTGGTGGAAATGCAAAGAACAAGATGTTCCAGACCATTGATTAATCAACATTGGGAAAGTGACACATAAACGATATGACCATGACAGGTCTTTCTGATGGCCAACCTCCAGATAGTGTCCTTGGTTCCTTGTCAAATATCTCTACTGGAGCAATCAGATTACAATGCATATTTGGCTTTGATTCCTTTTTTTCCTTCTAAAGTTTGAAGATGAAATGAGAAATCATAAAATAATGTTTCAACAGGAGGTGACATTTATGAGAACAAATGATGTCTGTAGCTACCACAATGGACAGAAAACAGCAGCATGTGTAAGACTTTAGTTGACAACCTCAAAGATACTGCGCCTCGTGAAGAGGATGGTTAAGGTAGTCTATTAGGTTTTCCAGTTTGTGGCAATAAAAACTAGAGATTCAATCCATAATATACCACATATCCACAAAATGTAGCATTTTTTTGTTTCTTCATTTGCTTCATTGAGAATTAAGTCGCTTTTTTTTCTTCAATACTTTTTCTTGCTGGAGAGATTTTGCTATAAGCATTTTCTTCTTATGAGTCTGGTTAACATTGCATTATAATAAAACAGCACAGAAAATGTCTTCTGCTTGTTTTCCCTTCAATCTTCCATGTAAATCATTGAAGAAATTAGAAATATTTTACATAGTCAAAAGTTTAGTATTGAATATCAATCTCCTTTAAAGTATTAAGAAACTACTTTATAGAAAATAGAAGAAAGAAACATGTTGAGAAAGAAAGAAAAAATCTAAATAAATGCGATAAAGCAAAATATAAAAGATGGATATATGATATGACTACATTGTATATTTCTGTGGTCTACAAAACCATGAAAACAATAAGGAAACAAAAATGAAATAACCTCTTAAAGGGGTTGTCCACTACTTAATATCCCCTTATTAATGGGCCAGGGAGCTTAAGAAAAAAATTAAAACAAACCCTAATACTTCCAAGATTGCTGCTGCTCCTCCATTCTCAGCACTACATCCCCTGCCGGTCTCTTGGCATCAACTGTCGGTGGAGGCATCACGTGAGTGCTGCAACCTATGAGCATTCACTGATTGTCTGCAACATTCACATTTCGTCTCAGCCTGTTTCTTCTCCTCAGACCAAACGTGAATTCTGCTGCTGATTGGCTTGGCTGCTGTGATGAGCGACACCAATCCAGGAAATGAGTTGTGTTTTTATACATATATTTTTGTCACCCCCTGGGCCCAATAACAAGAGGTTCTCCAGTAGTGGACAACCCTTAAATGGTACTTGAGCAGTAAGGTTCCGCAAAATGGGAAGTAAAAGCTCACATTTTAAACTCTGCAATATAATGTCTCTAGTTTAACAGGTTAGACGGTCAAACCATGATGTCTGTATGGCAAATTTCATAGTAAAGAGATGTTTAGAGCTTCCAAACAGTTTGCCTTTCATGGCACTTTTAGCAGGGTGACGTTGATATGTGTATGTGGTCTGGGTACTTGATTGCAGGCGGATAGTTCTGAGTCATCTGGATTGACACATCACTAGAGATTTCCGATGGGCTGCGGCCACGATGCCATACTTCAGGGTGTAGGAACTGACCTGAGTAGTCTGAACAGTCGCTGAGACGAGGACGGTAGAAGGCAGGATGGGGGCGATACATCTCCTCTTCTGCATAACGCTTTGTGAATAAATACACAGACATAACACCAGCTCCCTTCAAAAATGAGAAAACAGAAGAAATAAAATCAATATATAACATTATACTTTCTAAAAGATGCATAGGTTCGTTTGAGCAAATTTTCTGCAATGTTTTGTTAATGGTCGTTGGGCTTCTACTATGGAGAAAACTGACTCATTTTAAAAATTGAGTCATGATTAGAGATGAGCGGTGTTCGACTCGAACTGTTCGCCAATCTCAAATTCGAGCTGTTTTAGGCGGTGTTCGAGTCGTTCAACGAACTGGAACGATTTGCAAAAAATTCGGCTGTTCGAGGTTATGTTCGACAACTGTTCGTGCACCAAAAGCATAACTGGATTTTTTCACAGTAATACTGTTAATTAGTGATGAGCGAGCATGCTCGCCACTGCTCGGTACTCGCCTGAGCTTCTCAGTACTCGAGATGCTCGGAGCTCGCTGAGTACTTGCGCGATGCTCGGGCGGGAGCTTGGGTCCCCATCCTGCATGTTTGGCGCTATTTAGAGCACCAATCATGCAGGGATTGTCTGCCACTCACTGTAATGTCACAGCCATGGTGGCTGTGGCATTACAGTGATTTCCCAAATTGATGGGAACAGTGCTCACAGTGAAACATGAAAAGCCGGCAATTCATCAGCGGCATACATCAGTACCCGACAATTTAGAACAGAAAGAATAGAGCATCACACATAGATTAGATAGAAACATGTCAGTCACATATATAATAAGTACAGTGACAGTCTTGGTTACTGTACTTGTTATTTAGTGTTAAAATAAAGGATTTATTTAAAAAAAAAAATAATAGTGTTTTCAAGCACCCGTCTCTTTAAAAAAGCCAGCCGGCAATTCAGCAGCAGCATACATTGGTACCGGACAATTTAGAACAGAAAGAATACAGCATAACACATAGATTAGATAGATAGAAACAGGTCAGTCACATATATAATAAGTACAGTGACAGTGTTGGTTACTGTACTTGTCATTTAATGTTAAAATAAAGGATTTATTAAAAAACAAAATTGGCGTGGAGTTCCCCGTACTTTTAGTCTTTAGCGGAGGTTAAGCAGATGGCTAGGGCAGATGTTTGAAGCCTGGGAAGGGGGTAATACCCACGGAACTTCCCAGGCTACTAATATGAGCCCTCAGCTGAATACCTAGCCTTTACTAGCTATTAAAATGGGGGACTGAAAAAAAAAAAATGACGTGGGGTCCCCCTATTTTAATAGCTAGCAAAGGCTAGGCAGACAGCTGGGGGCTGATATTAAGAGCCCAGGAAGGGTGCCATGAATATTGGCCCCCTCCCAGGTTAGAAACACCAACCGTCAGCCGCCCCAGAAATGACGCATCCATAGGATGCGCCAATTCTGGCACTTAGCCTTAGTGTTGAGCCACCCCCGTAGTGTTCGAGTTCGGTTCGGTTCGTCGAACACCCGTGTGTTCGCCGAACTGTTCGTCGAACTGTTCGTCGAACACCTTCGAACACCGTTAAAACCAATGGCAGGCAAACAAAAACACATAGAAACACATAGAAAACACCTTCAAAGGTGTCCAAAAGCTGACAAACTGCTCAGAAGACACAACTAACACATGGAAAAGTGACAAGTACATATAGTCATGCGAAAAGAAAAGAGGTGGAGGAGTAAAAGGAGGGGGAGACACAGATATAGGCACATCATGCCCTTCTAAAATCCAAAAAGTGAGAAGCCGACACGTTCAGTCCGCTCCTGCCCGTGCCACCTCCGTGTCGCCGGGTTTGTGCCAGAGCCGCGGTGAACCCTGACGGCTAGCCCCCCTCTCCCAATACTGGTGCCTGTCCGCTGGTGGGTCGAGCGAGCCCCCCTGTGGTGGAGGCAGCTCTAAGCTTTTTAATTTAAATTGTCTCTCTAATTTGAATGAATACACTTTAAATCCATTTACAAGGATCTATTGGAGGGCAAGTCTCATGCCAGCAGCCGCGTAATTCCAGCTCCAGTAGCGTCCACTAAAGCTGCTGCAGTTAAAAAGCTTTTATAAGGATCGAACTCGGCTGTCCACCGCAAGGCATCCTACTGCCAGTCCCAGCCCCTATGCCTTGGGGTGCCTCCTGATGCTCTTCACTGAGTATCCCGTGGTCCCGAAGCATTTCCTTTGAAAAAATTAAGTGTCCAAACTACAGGTGGTGTAGCTTGCTTAACAGCCGGGATAATCCGCTGACTAGCAGACACTGCTACTAGGCACAAAGTATTTCCTGGGCTAGATGCAGTTAAAAATTTGTAATTAGATACTCTCGTTGGATGCTGAGAAAGCATTCCATAGAGTCTCCTGGCACGCCATATATGATTCTCTTAAAAAGCTTGGGGTAGGGGTCTAGGGGACCCTTTTATAGCCAAAATCACGGCCCTGTATCGCAATACGTCACCTAGGCTGAAGATTAATGGAACTGTAGCACCCTGAGGGCTCGGTTGCTACAGAGGTATTGCACCTCACCCAGAGGTGTGATATCTCACTCTCAGGTAAGGATGTAGTGTGGATCAGGACCCGACACCTGCATGCATTACACCACATTGCCGTGGGGCAGGGTGACCAATATGCCCCTGAGATGGGCACGACAGTCCCTGTCCCTGGCTGGAGTGGGGGGAGGGAACACTGAGGAAGGGGAACCCTGTAGTGCAGGAGCAGGGAGGAAGCAGTTCCTGGGTGCATTGAGAATGGAGTATAAAAGGTGGGCACCATCTTAGTTCAGTGCAGAGAAGTCTGAGCAGAAGTGGCAGGGAGCAGGGGCTCTGCATGAGCTCTGCTCCGGAGGCGGGCCTAGTAACAGAGGCCCAGGCCTGGAAGAGGGAGAAGGAAGGAAGAGGAGCGGAGAAGGCTCCAGGAACGAGGAACGAAGGGATTCCAGGGGTGCAGACGGGCGAGTCGCCACCGCACGCCCGAATCCACCTGCGTGGAGGGGTCAGGCCAAAGGGGGAGACCGGTCCCCGAAACTAGTGGAGGCAGGAAACGACCCTCAGCTAGAAACAGGATGCTGTGACATTTTATGTGGCGCAGCCCCTCGCTACACCCGCTAGGAAGGCACCACATAGGGTCAGGGAAACTGGCGCCAAGTTTACCAAGAGGAAGCCCGAGGCAGCCGGACAGAAGGGTTGGTAAGAAAGGCCAGACAAAGGACACACAAAGGGGGTCCTGTGAAGCGCTCCAAAGTTATCTGGGAGTTGTCTGAGCCCCTCACCTGGTGAGCACAGTACGACGTGGGCAGCCGTTACCTGCAGACGTGGTCTGGATAATAAGAACTGTGAGTAAAGGCCCTGGACTGCATCACTGACTCCGTGTCGTTACTGCTGCTGCCCTGCACCATCACCCCCATCCTCCGCATACACTGCCCTGAGGCTATACTCCTCCCGTGGGGAGTTATGCTACGCTCTGCTGCACCCACAACACCAGCCTCAGCGGTCTGCCCTGGAGCGGCGGTTCACTCTGACCGCAATCCACGGGTGGCGTAGTCGGACATTTAAACATCAAAACCACATAAATAGTTCCGCCACTGGTTTGACCGCCCTGAGCCACGGAACCGGGTCGCCGCCACGAAGACTACAACCACCAGCATCCACCAAAAAGGGTCCGGCTCCGGGTGTCCCAAGGCCCAGGGGGCGCGTCAGAACATTTTCATCACCTTTCACAATCACCAATGGGACAAGGCAGGGATGTTCTCTGTCCCCTCTCTTATACATCCTAGTGACGGAGCACCTGCTCTCATCAATTCGCCATAACCCCAATATTAGGTGGATTGAGGTGGGAGGCACCGAGTACAAGTGCTCTCTATTTGCTGATGATGTCCTAGTATATATCACTCAATCACATATATCCATCCATGCTGTTATGGCTGAAATAGATCACTTTGTTACATAGTCAAATTTTAAAATCAATGCAGCGAAGTCTGAGGCCCTCGATGTCTCCCTCCCCAAATCCATATAGGATTCCATCCAGTCCAACTTTCCCTTTGCCTGGCCCTCACAGAGTATCAAATACTTAGGAATTCCTATTCATAGAGACCTCTCCCATCTATGTTATCTTAATTTTGGGCCCTTTATTGAACAACTCCATACAGACCACGGTTGGCAAGTTAGAACTGTAAGATTCACTACGTGAACCACTGGTGTTTTGTGGAAAAGCACATGTACACTGTGTTCCAAATTATTATGCAAAAAGTGTTTAGGAGTGATAAGGGAAGAATTTGTTTGTCAGTTAAACTCATTGATGGTGATGTGTGTCAGGGCTCTTTATATCACTGTAAGAAATTGCAGACACCTGTGCTAATTAGTTTGGCAGGTGTGTCCAATGAAAGGCAAGACTACTTAAGAAGGCTGTCTCACATTATTAAGCAGCCTACATTTTCTTCCAAAATGGGAAAGAAAAAGGATGTGTCGGCTGCTGAGAAGCAACAAATTGTGGAGTGTTTAGGTCAAGGCATGACTACAATCAACATTGTGCGATGATCAGGATGAAGTGTCTTGGCAATCAAGAAGTATGTAGCTGATTCACAGTACACACGTGTGCGTGCTGATAAGGGCAAATTGAGGACTCTTTCCTACAGGCAATTACGTCAGGTTGAAAGAGCAGCGGCAAAAAAGCCTTGTCATAGCAGCAGACAAGTTTTTGAAGCTGCTGGTGCCTCCAACGTCCCCCGAACAACAAGATGCAGGGTCCTTCAGAGGTTTGCAGCTGTGCATACGCCATCCTGTCGACCTCCTCTATCCACTTCACACAAGCAGAAACGGCTCCAGTGGGCCAAACATTACATGAAGACTGATTTCAAAACTGTTTTGTTCACGGATGAGTGCCGTGCAGCGCTCGATGGTCCAGATGGATGGAGTGGAGGATGGCTGGTTGATGGACACCCCACGCAAACACGGCTACAGCGCCAACAAGGAGGAGGTGGAGTAATGTTTTGGGCTGGAATCATGGGGAGAGAGATTGTCGGCCCCTTTAGGATCCCTGAAGGCGCTAAAGATGAACTCCATAATGTATGTGGATTTTCTCAAACAGCACTTCCTGCCATGGTTCAAGAAGAAGAACCGTGTATTTCACAGCAAGATCATTTTTTGCATGATAATGCACCATCTCATGCTGCACATAAAACATCTGCATCTCTGGCTGATATGGGCATAAAAGGGGACAAACTTATGGTGTGACCCCCATGCTCCCCTGACCTCTACCCCATTCAGAACCTTTGGAGCATCATTAAAAGGAGTGTCTATGATGGCGGGAGGCAGTTCACATCTAAGCAACAGCTCTGGGAGGGTATTCTGTCCTCATGCAAAACAATTGAAGCAGAAACCATCCAAAACCTGACAAATTCAATGGACGAGAGAGTTCAGAAGCTCCTTTCGAACAAGGGGTCCTATGTGAAAATGTAACATCACCTAGAATAAAGTTTTGAGTTGAAAACTGTTTGATTTCAGTTTCTAACAACCTGCTAATGCTTATAATTTCAAAAATGACCATTTTTTTGGTCTTTATTAAAATGAAAAGGTTGATCGAAAAGTTTGGGGGATCTAAGAGTGTGGCAACCCAGTAGTCATGATTACTTCGAATTCTGACAATATGAGGGTCATGCTGCAGGTAGTGCAGCAAGAAGGCACTTATGCGTCTTGCGCATCTCGGAGCCCCAAAATTATTTTCCGGGCTAGATGCAGCTAAAAATTATTATTAATTTTAAATCTGGTGAAGCTTTAGTATAGATGGCCTAATAGGATCAGTGCTGCACACTGCTACAAAGCCCAAATTATTTTCCAGTCAAGATACAGATAAACATGATTAGTAATTTTAAATCTGGTGGAGCTTATTATAGATGGCCTAATAGAATCAGTGCTGCACACTGCTACAAAGCCCAAATTAATTTCCAGCCAAGATACAGATAAACATGATTAGTAATTTGAAAGCTTAAAATGGTTGGTAGGGTGATTTTAACCAATCATCAAGCTTTTACTCTCCCCAGGATGACACAGGGGTAGAAAAGTCGTTTCGGATCCATGATTTGTTCATCTTTATGAACGTGAGTCTGTCTACATTATCAGTGGAGAGCCGCGTGCGCTTATCTGTCAGCACACCACCAGCAGCGCTGAACACACGTTCAGACAGAACGCTGGCTGCGGGGCATGACAAGATCTCCAAGGCGTAAGTGGCTAGCTCCGGCCATTTCTCCAGATTGGAAGCCCAAAAAGAGCAAGGGTCCAGTGACACAGTCATGGCTTCAATGTTTACTTGGAGATACTCCTGTACCATCGTCTCTAGGCATTGACTATGTGTCAGACTTCTTGTCTCCTGTGGCCTTGCAAAGGATGGGATAAAAAAGTGGTGAAATGATTCCGCAAAATTGATGTTACCAGCAGATACTGTGGTTCTGTTACGGTTTGAGTGCTGAACACTTGACGGTCCCACGGTTGGCAAGTTGGAACTGTGAGATTCACTACGTGCACCACTGGTATTTTGTGGAAAAGCACATGTAAGATTCTGCAACAGTCTCTGCTGATACTCCTGCATGCGTGCATCCCTTTCTATGGCAGGAATAATTTCTGCAAATTTACTTTTGTACCGGGGATCTAACAGTGTGGCAACCCAGTAGTCAGGATTATTTCTAATTCTCACAATTCAAGGGTCATGTTGCAGGTAGTGCAGCAAGAAGGCACTCATGTGTGTTGCGCATCCAGGAGCACCAAGTCCCTGTTGTGTTGGTGGCGAGGTAACAATCATGCTTCCTTCCTCTGTCCTCTCCCCCCAACCTCGCACAACAGAAATGTGATCAAGGTCTCCCTCATCTGATGAGTCTTCCATCAGTTCGTCCTCCACTTCTTCCTGGGCTCCTGCACCTTCCTCACTAGTTTGGCTGCTACCATGCGCCCTGGAAAAACCATCTCCCCCACCCTCACATGCCTGCCGCCTTGGTGCTGCCGACCGTCTGGACCTTGCAGATGTTAGCCCTTCCGCATACAACTCCTCCTCCTCTACTTCCTCCACCTCCTCTTGTGCCACCACCTGACTCTGAATTCTGTTTAACATGTGCTCCAGTATGTAAATCACCGGAATAGTCATGCTGATAATGGCATCGTCAGCACTAAACATCTTCGTCGCCATTTCAAAACTGTGCAGAAGGGTGCATAGGTCCCTGATCTGAGACCACTCCTCCAGCATGATTTGCCCCACCTCTGGATCTCGTTGGCCCAGGCTATACGTCAGAACGTATTGCACCAGGGCTTGTCGGTGCTGCCACAGTCGCTGCAACATGTGCAGAGTTGAATTCCACCGGGTAGGCACATCGCATTTTAGCCGGTGAAGTGGCAGGCCCAACGACTTCTGTAGAGATGTAAGTCGCTGAGCTGCGGGATGCGAACGGCGGAAGTGAGCACACAGCGACCGTGCCCTCTGCAGAAGGCCATCTAGTCTGGGATAGTGGGCTAAAAATTGCTGGACAACCAGGTTCAACACGTGAGCCATACAAGGCACGTGTGTGACATTGCCCCGGCGAAGGGCCGCATCCAGGTTTGCAGCATTGTCGCACACGGCCTTCCCTGGTTTCAGGTCCAGTGGAGACAACCATTCATGAAATTGGTTCTCCAGAGCTGACCACAACTCCTCAGCTGTGTGACTCACATTTCCCAGACATTTCAATGTAAAAACCGCCTGATGACGTTGAGCCCTACTGCCAGCATAGTAAGGAGGTGTGCAGGATCCCTTCTGCACAGTTAGAAAGCTTGTGGCATGACCAGACAGGCTTTGGGTGCAAGTGGAAGACCGAGAGGAGGTTGAGGAGGCAGAAGCAGTGGAGGAACTTTGACATAAAGAGGATTGACGCACAACTCGTGGGGACGGCAAGACTTGGACAGCAGCCCCTTGTCCTGCTGTCACCATAGTTACCCAGTGCCCAGTCAGCGACATGTAACGCCCCTGTCCATGCCTACTCGTCCAAGTGTCTGTGGTGAAATGCACCCTGTCACACACAGAGTTTCTCAAAGAAGCGGTGATGTTGTGTGCGACATGCTGGTGGAGCGCAGGCACACCTTTCTTTGAGAAGTAGTGCCGACTGGGCATCTGGTACTGGGGCACTGCGACGGACATAAGGTCTCGAAAATCCTCTGTGTCCTCCAGGCGGAAAGGCAGCATTTCTGTAGCCAAGAGCTTGCAGATGGTGAAATTCAACCTCTTAGCTTTCTCATGGCTAGGAGGAAATGGTCTTTTACTTGTCCACATCTGAGGGACCGAGGGCTGGCTATTGTGCTTAGACGGGGTTGATAAGGGTGTCCCCGGCAAACTGCCGGTCTGTGAGGAAGATGCAGGCGAACATGTTAGGTTGCCTTGATCCAAAGGTGGTGCTATCGATGTCGGACAGCGCTCAACACCAGCTGGTGTTACCACCTCGAAAGAAAATGATGACCTGCCAATCACGCTGGCTGTTGCGGGTAAAGAGGTGGCAGGTCTGCGCCCCAAAACAGGTGTGACTGCTGTCCCCCCAGTCACAGAGGATGAAGAGGCCGCGGATGCACAAGATATGGCAGACGGTGGTTGGCCCGGCCGGCTAGGCCACATTGTAGCACACTGAGCTTCCCACTGCAACTTATGCTTCATGTCCATGTGCCGGTTCATGCATGAAGTACTCAAACTATGTATTTTTTGGCCTCTACTTAGCTTTTGCTGACAAATGTTACAGATAACACGAGTTGGGTCATCTTTATCGATCTGAAAAAATGCCCAGGCTATGCAAGGCTTAGCACCCATGCGACCTGAAGAGCCACCACGACTTGTGGTGAGAGGCAGAGTTGTGTTTGAGGATGCAGTTGTTGACGTGCTTCCAGTACTACGTCTCTGTCCAGGAAGGCGCAACCTGACCTCGTCGTCACTAGCATCTTCCTCCACCTCCTCTGCTGACCTCATCTCTTGGCTGACTGTGGGTTGACAGTAAGTGGGATCTCCAACCTCATCATCATCACCCTGTGCGTTATCACACCCGTCGTCCTCAGAGCCAACCTGTTCCTGCCCTGACAAAAAACTAAAGTTGTCGCTCCAATCAGGTATTTGAGTTTTATCATCGTCTTCCTCATTGTCTCCACCAACAGGAGTTACAGTTTGGGAATGAGAGTCTACATTATGGTCAGAACCTTCTGCGTCTGGTCCTGGATCCGACTCATAAAGATTCTGGGCATCAGTGCAGATCATTTCCTCGTCTGGATTCACAGAAGCGCTGGAGTCGACCTCTGATTCCCAGGCTATAGTATGAGTAAACAGCTCTGCAGACTCAACCATCTGTTCTACCTCATACTCAGACGGGCAGCTGGAGATTTGGGAGCTGTGAGGAAGCAAGTGCGATTGGGGTGACACCTTTGAGGACTGGAGTATTTGTGATGTTGAAGTTAATGTGGAGGAGAGCCCACTTAAAGGAGCACTTGATATCCGTTGAAGCACCTGCTGTTTTTGTGCCTCATCTGGAATTTGTAGCGATTGGCGTGGCCGTAAGAAAGGGATCTTATCACATTGTCCGCTAAAAGAAGTAGACATTTTAGTTTGGCTGGAAGATGGTCTTTCTTCTGCAGATGTTACTGTTGCTTTAACACCTACCCCACGGACACAACCTTTTTTCCCCTTCCCAACACGCCTATTCCCCTTTCCACCAGCAGCAGGCCTTTTTCCACTCATTTTGGTGGTTAACTAATTCACAACTCTGGAGTTGTTTGCACAAAAAAACAATGGATGGGAACCGAGCAGAGCTGAGTGGCCAAACTGTGGTGTTAGGCCAAAACTATTGGCTGGGTTAGATGCAGAAAAAAATTATATTCAATTTGCAACCTGATGGAGGTCAGTATAGATGGACTAATAGAACAAGTCCCACACACAGCTAGAAGCACAAAAATTTTTTCAGAGGTAGATGCAGAAAAATTTTTTATTCAGTTTGCAACCTGATGGAGGTCTGTATAGATGGATTAATAGAACAAGTCCCACACACAGCTACAAGCCCAATACTTTTTCAGAGGTTGATGCAGAAAAAAAATATATTCAGTTTGCAACCTGATGGAGGTCAGTATAGATGGACTAATAGAGAAAGTCCCACACACTGCTAGAAGGCCAAATATTTTTTCAGAGCTAGATGCAGACAAAAAATTATTTTGAATTTGCAACCTGATGGAGGTCAGTATAGGTGGACTAATAGAACAAGTCCCACACACTGCTAGAAGGCCAAATATTTTTTCAGAGCTAGATGCAGATAAAAATTATTTTTAATTTGCAACCTGATGGAGGTCAGTATAGATGGACTAATAGACCAAGTCCCACACACTGCTAGAAGCCCAAATATTTTTTCAGAGCTAGATGCAGATAAAAATTATATTCAATTTGCAACCTGATGGAGGTCAGTATAGATGGACTAATAGAACAAGTCCCACACACAGCTAGAAGCCCAAATATTTTTTCAGAGGTACTGTTGATGCAGATAAAAATTATTTTTAATTTGCAACCTGATGGAGGTCAGTATAGATGGACTAATACAACAAGTCCCACACACAGCTAGAAGCCCAAATATTTTTTCAGAGGTAGATGCAGATAAAAATTATTTTTAATTTGCAACCTGATGGAGGTCAGTATAGATGGACTAATAGAGAAAGTCCCACACACTGCTAGAAGGCCAAATATTTTTTCAGAGCTAGATGCAGATAAAAATTATATTCAATTTGCAACCTGATGGAGGTCAGTATAGATGGACTAATAGAATGATGCTATGCCCAAAAGATTTTACTTCACTAGGTGCAGTAAAAAAATTGGTATTCTATACACAGGTGGTATATCTTGCAACACAGATAGGCTACTCCACTGACTAACACACTCTGCAATAGGCCAAAAAGGATTAGCTTTGCTAGATTCAGCCAAATGCTGTGAAAAAAACTTGCACAGCACTGGCACAGACCTGCCTGGCAAAAACTGATAGGAACTGATGTAACCTAGTCCTGAAAAGGACTCCAATTACAATTAGTCTTTACTCCCACAATCTATCTATTTAAGAGCACAGACCTGCCTGATAAAAGTCGTAGGAAATGCTGTAACCTAGTCCTTAAAAGGACTGCAATCACAACTATTCCCTACTCCCAAGCTATCTGTAGATTTGTGCGAAAATTGGCTTGAAATTAACAAGGTATAGCGCACACAGCAACAGCGGTGCCGTCTAACACGCAGCTGCAGCAGTGAGAAAATGGTGGCGACGGGGAAAATGGCTTGGTCTTATAGGGCAAGGACATGTGACATACACTGCCAATGACACATGCCCTTGCTTGTGTGAAAAAAAGCACTTCGCTCCGTGTGTGTGCTGCTGATAGGCTGACAGATTGCACCTCCCCACTGTAAATGCGGGAAAGAGAAAAAAAAAATGGAGATCTTCATTGTTCCTGCAGAGATCCATCCCCTGCCCCTCCCCCCACCCCGCTGTACACTCAAACTGCGTATTAACATTAATTTTCATCATTACTGAGAAAAAATCCAGTTATGATTTTGGTGCACGAACAGTTATCGAACATAACCTCGAACAGCCGAATTTTTCTCAAATTGTTCGTGTTCGCCGAACGGCTCGAACACCGCCCAAAACAGCTCGAATTTGAGATTGGCGAACAGTTCGAGTAGAACAAAGCTCATCTCTACTTAGCCTTGCTCTTCCCACTGCCCTGTAGCGGTGGCAGTGGGGTAATAGGGCTGGGGTTGATGTTTGTTTATAATGCCAGCTGACATCAAGCCCAGGTTAGTAATGGAGAGGCGTCTATGAGACGACCCCATTACTAACCTCATAGTGAAAATTAAAAAAAAAACACAAACACCCAGAATAAAGTCCTTTAATTGAAATAAAGACACAATTCTTTAGTGTTCTAAATTAAACTCTACTTACCGTCACGCCCATTCCAGCTGAAGCCAACGATCTCCTGCAATAAAAGTAAAATAATAAACCAACCTCATCCTTACCTTTCCATGGTTCCCAGGATGGCTTCAGCTCTGCTACATTGACATGACAGGCTGGATCGCAGCAGAAAGCTGCCATCCAGCTTGCCATGCCGCAGACACTGAGAATCGCAGGCATGCTTGCGCTCCTCAGTGTCTCACTGTGACGGCAACCAGATGAGCTGAGTTCATGTCCAATGAACTCAGCTCACCTCATGCACGTCACTGACAGCAACGGAGAATTCTCCTGCACATGCGGTGCCGGCAAATGACGTCACCACTTGAGCAGGAGAATTCTCCCATGCTGGGATGACATTGAGATGGCAGGCTGGATGGTAGCAGAACTCTGCCATCCAGCTTGTCATCCTTCAGAGATATTGCCTCCGCTCCGCAGTGTCTCTGAAGGATGGCATGCTGGATGGCAGTGTTCTGCTACCGTCCAGCCTGCCATCTCAATGCCGTCAAAGCGTGGGAAAATTCTCCTGCTCAAGCGGTGACATCATTTGCCGGCACCGCATGCGTGGGAGAATTCTCTCACACTGTCAGTGACGTGCATGAGGTGAGCTGAGTTCATTGGACATGAACTCGGCTCATCTGGATGCCGTCACAGCGAGACACTGAGGAGCGCAAGCATGCCTGCGCTTCTCAGTGTCTGTGGCATGGCAAGCTGGATGGCAGCTTTCTGCTGTGATCCAGCCTGTCATGTCAATGTAGCAGAGCTGAAGCCGTCCTGGGAACCATGGAAAGGTAAGGATGAGGTTGGTTTATTATTTTACTTTTATTGCAGAAGACATTGGATTCAGCTGGAATGGGTGTGACAGTAAGTAGTGTTTAATTTAGAACATTAAAGAATTGTGTCTTTATTTCAATTAAAGGATTTTATTCTGGGTGTTTGTGCTTTTTTTTCATTTTCACTATGGGGTTAGTAATGGGGGTGTCTTATAGACGCCTCTCCATTACTAACCTGGGCTTGATGTCAGCTGGCATTATAAGCTGACATCAGCCCCAGCCCTATTACCCCACTGCCACTGCTACAGGGCAGTGGGAAGAGCGAGGCTAAGTTCCAGAATTGGCGCATCCTATGGATGCGCCATTTCTGGGGCGGCTGACGGGTGGTGTTTCTAGCCTGGGAGGGGGCCAATATTCATGGCACCCTTACTGGGCTATTAATATCAGCCCCCAGCTGTCTGCCTAGCCTTTGCTAGCTATTAAAATACGTGGGGGACCCAACGTCATTTTTTTTTTGAGGTCCCCCATTTTAATAGCTAGTAAAGGCCTGGGAAGCTCCGTGGATATTACCCCCTTCCCAGGCTTCAAACATCTGCCTCAGCCGTCTGCTTAACCTCCGCTAAAGACTAAAATTACGGGGAACCCCACGCCAATTTTTTTTTAATAAATCCTTTATTTTAACACTAAATGACAAGAACAGTAACCAACACTGTCACTGTACTTATTATATATGTGACTGACATGTTTTTATCTATCTAATCTATGTATGATGCTCTATTCTATTCTATTCTATTCTGAGCAGTTTGTCAGCTTTTGGTCACCTTTGAAGGTGTTTTCTATGTGTTTTATATGTGTTTCTATGTTTTTTGTTTGCCTGCCATTGGTTTTAACGGTGTTCGACGAACCATTCGATGAACCGTTCGACGAACATGCCGGTGTTCGACGAACCGAACCCGAACACTACAGGGGTGGCTCAACACTAGTCATGATTAGTCTACATAGTCAAAGGTTAGCATGTAGCTCTTGTTGATGTGTATAGGGTTTCATGGGTGGCCATACCATTGGTGCAACCTGTGCAGCAAAACAGGGCCCAAGAGATAAGAGGGCCACTACTACCTCCAAGCAGATGGAATTGTGCATCTTGATGAGCTATAGGACTTCAAGGGGCTCAAACAATGTTCTTGCACATGGACCCTCTTTTGTCTGTGTCCATCCCTAGTAAAGGTTGACAACTGATTGGTACTTTTAGTGGCAACCCTACGCTGATGAAATTTCTGAACTGTAAAGGAAAATGTGGCACTTTACGATCATTATACTCCTGCTGTTGCTGCCAATAGTTTTCAACTGCTCTCTTAAGAAAAGGAATGGAAGAAGACTGGGATTGGGTTTGAGTATTCAAAAACTTTGTGGTCCATATCTAACACTGATTTCTGGATTTTCTGCTATTCTGGAGGGATGCCCCACTTGTGGTTTAATTTGGGTATTCTTTTATAGTTTGGGAATTGAAGGAGTTGTCCTTTGAAGGAAATCCTTGTCTGTATGTCATATTTTAGATCATGGATATTATAAAGGAGTTGTCTCGCTTGGGTCCCATCTTTAGGAGTTAAAAGATAAAACTTCCCTGTATGAACAGCTCCACTTCTGATGGACTTGAGTCAGCCCTGTAATACATGGATGGCTAAACATGTAAATGGTAACACTACATTTTCCTTACTTGGAGTGGAAAGTCAGTTGAGAGTGGAATACAGGGAAATCTGCTGATTGTTCTTGCCGATGCATTTTATAAGTGATTGTCTCCAAAAAGACAACTTATTTAGGATAAGTTTAGATCTAATAAATTTTAGACATTTACTAATATGTCTATTTTGAAAGTAGCTTACAGGCAAGGCAAGCTCCAGGTTTATGCCAGCCCTTCAGACAACAAATTCCCACTTGGTTTCTCTGTGCTTTCCATTTTTCCTAAACTCTTTTCAAGACCTTTTCATTTTTATTTTTCAATTGACATAGCCATATGAGAGCTTGTTATTTAGTGAAACGAGTTGTAGTTTTCAGGGCTACCATCCATTTTACCATATAATATGCTGAAAAATTGGAAGAATTTCACATTAATCTTTAGGCTTTGTTTTTACTAAGTTCACTCGGAGGTTAAAATAAGGCAACGTCAAAGTTTGATGATACCAAATATATGCAGTTTCTTTGTCTTTTACTACTTACTAACCGAATGGGATAAATATTATGACGTTTTATAAATTTGGACTCCTACACACATTCAATTTCATTTATTTATTGAAGCTGAAGATTTGCATTTCAATATGTAAATCTCTTTTAGTTTTTAAGATTTTATGTTTCAGGAGAAGGGAGAGATTTAGTTTTATACATATTTTTCATTTTAAAAAATATTTGTCATTATTTTGTACATTTGTTTCTATTCTGCGTAGAGGACTTGAACCCACGATTGACTAAAAGGGTTGGGATTCATAAGTGTACAGATATGACAGAAGCAGGAGTCTTTAGGAGGCCCCTCACAGGCACGACAATGCTATCAACTCCTTGCAGTAGGGAGGCTGAGTTGGCATACCAGGTGCAGGGACCCCTCGTATGCCGGGTTGCCGGGAGCTAATGCCCTGCTAATAGTTTGATTATAATTTGTGTATTTTCTAAATTATTATGTACCTTAAGTATTCACATGAGATGCTGAAAGTACGTTGTGTTGTGGAAGACTTGAGTATGTGTTGCTCAAACAGAGCACATAACTTTAAGGCTACGTTCACACGTTCAGCATTTGGTCAGTATTTTACATCAGTGCTTTTAAGCAAGAAATCAGGGCTGGTTGAAAAAGGCAGAAGTTGTGAATGTTTCCTACCATAGATTCCCTCTGATTGCTCCACTCCTGGCTTTGGCTTACAAATTCAGATGTAAAATACTGACCAAATACTGAATGTGTGAACATGGCTTTATAAGGAGGATTTGAAAATTGGTACATTATGACTTCTGGCAGGGAACTATTGGATGGTATATAATTTATATGATAACATTCTCTCACATCCTCAACACGCCCCCTGCTGAAGCAGGGCGAAACGTGCATTGGGAGGAGGGACATCTTGCCTATCAGCAGCAATATATCTAAGACTTCAATCTTTTACTTCTCAGTTTATTAGTTTATGTGGCTATGCATAAATTGTACTGACATATTTATCATGTCTGACCTAGTCTGTTATGATAACACATATAATTGGTCTCACTATTTTTATGCTGGTTTAAAGTTACAATATGTCTTGTAAGACCTACTGTGTGTCCCACTAAGCTACCTTGTATACTGCAGTGACTATTTGTATTATATTTTCATTGCTTTTCAATAATACTGATGTTTTTAAGGAATGTTCTATTTTTCCACTCTTTTTGCCTTGCATTTGTTCATGCTTGGGGTTTTCGTTGCAATAATATGTCCTAGGAATGTAGTCCCTGCTATCATAGTTGTTAGTGTTGAGCGAGTATGTTCGGTTAACCCTTTCGCCGAGCCCCGAGTATTTATAGAATGCTCGGGCTTTAAGTTTTCGTCGCTCCATGAACATGATTTGCAACTGTTTGTCAGATTTAATACATGTGAGGAATGCTGGAAAAACAGGCATTCCAATGGTCACCAATGGTTTCATGCACATGGCTCTACAATGTGAATGATGTCTAATATTGGTTATCATACATGCACCGTTTACAAACCTATAATTCATAGTCATAACGTACTTAAATCTATTGTGTTTGTGGTGTAAAGAATATGTGCAGTAGAATCTAATCTCTGTATACTAGGTAGGTGGGTAAACTTAGTATTCCCTCACTACTTTAGTCGCTGTTTGTTAAATGAAATCCATCACCAGGTTTTTGCCATCTAATCTGAGAGAAGCATAATGTAGAGCACAGGGACCCTTATCCCAGTGATGTGTCACTTACTGGGCTACTTGCTGAAGTTTTGAAAAATCATTGTTTTATCTGCAGGAGATTATTACTAGATGACTAGTAGACCTCCTGCCAAGTAGTCCTACAAATTCACAAGTTCTGTATAACCCTGCCCCCACCACTAATTGGCAGCTTCCTGTATAACCCTGTCCCTACTCCTGTGCATAGGCAGTTTTCTGCCTATGCACAGTGTACACAGAAAGAAGAAAATCAGTTGGTCGAATGAGAATATACAGAGCTCAGCATTCAAAGCAATGCTAGATCTGCAGCAGATAAACCAGTGATTTTAGCAAAACAGCCCAGTAAATGATACATGAACTAGTACCAGGGTCTCTGTTGCTATATCATGCTGCTCTCAGATGGGGCAGCAAAAACCTGTTGCCAGATTCCCTTGAAAACATATTATACCAGTTTTAAGCATTTGTCTTTAATACAATAATGATGACAAACCTCTTTAAGAAGGAACGAGGAGGCTGCAAAAGCAAAAGACCACCCATACCGGTAATGGAAGTACTGTTCAGAGCTACTGGGTCTGTTCATAACTTCATCATTGATACTGGAGATGTAAAGAACCAAACCTACAATAAGGGAAAGGCCTGTAATATAATCAGGACACCGTTAACATTAGTAGTCAGAATCATTTTCATTTACTGATCATTTAAAGCATATAACCCCATACAGATTAGGGAAAAGCTGGCCAAACCTGCTGATTTAAATTCAAGATGCTATATGATATACTGACTACCTACACATCTTTCCCATTATTTTTCGATTTGGAATGACAAGATGTTTATTGATGGTCAAGATGTCATGTTATAGACCCTACTACTGTAGACAAAATAACTCTGTCATCCTTCTTCTAGTACTACCTAAGTTAATTGGACCAAGTTTAAGTTTTTCATGAGATCGCAGCATCTGGAGACAAATTGTCCGAAATGACCATTTTTGTTCTTGTTGCCTTTCTCATACAATGGTGTCATGAATAGAGATGAGTGTACCCTTTGATGTTCGGGTTCGTCGACTAAACTCGAACATCAAAAAAAGGTTTGTATTAGGACACCTGAGCCCGAACATGAACCCAAACGGGGCCCTGAATATCAGTAGTTTCCCACACTGTCATCTGAGTTACAGTGCGGGAAACAGGGGCTTTGATTGGCGGTAAAATCGTTATCGTCGGTCAGAGCATTGCGGCATCACGCTGTCAGATGTCATTGTGATCCCACAGCTGTGACAGTGTAGTGCATCATCAGCTGATCTCATGTCAACCTCTCTCCCAGCAGCTCAGCGCTATACACTGTGTTCCAAATTATTATGCAAATAATATTTTCTCAGATTTTCCCAAATTACCTATATGAATTGCAATCATTGTAATTTTCCAGTCAAATAACTATTAGAGTACAATTGAAAGGTTCTTGTACAAACTGCCTATGATAACAGTATATTTTTAAAAAAATAAAAAACTCAAACTGCACTCAAAATGCATGTTCCAAATTATTATGCACAGCAGAGTTTTCAACCTTTTCATTTTAATAAAGAACAAAAAAATGGTCATTTTTGAAATTATAAGCATTAGCAGGTTGTTAGAAACTGAAATCAAACAGTTTTCAACTCAAAACTTTATTCTAGGTGATGTTACATTTTCACATAGGACCCCTTGTTCGAAAGGAGCTTCTGAACTCTCTCGTCCATTGAATTTGTAAGGTTTTGGATGGTTTCTGCTTCAATTATTTTGCATGAGGACAGAATACCCTCCCAGAGCTGTTGCTTAGATGTGAACTGCCTCCCGCCATCATAGACACTCCTTTTGATGATGCTCCAGAGGTTCTCAATGGGGTTGAGGTCAGGGGAGCATGGGTGCCACACCATAAGTTTGTCCCCTTTTATGCCCACAGCAGCCAGAGATGCAGATGTGTTATGTGCAGCATGAGACAGGGCATTATCATGCATGAAATGATCTCGATGGTCCAGATGGATGGAGTGGAGGATGGCCGGTTGATGGACACCCCATGCAAACACGGCTACGGCGCTAACAAGGAGGAGGTGGAGTAATGTTTTGGGCTGGAATCATAGGGAGAGAGATTGTCGGCCCTTTTAGGATCCCTGAAGGGGTAAAGATGAACTTCATAATGTATGTGGAGTTTCTCAAACAGCACTTCCTTCCATGGTTCAAGAAGAAGAACCGTGTATTCCGCAGCAAGATCATTTTCATGCATGATAATGCCGCGTCTCATGCTGCACATAAAACATCTGCATCTCTGGCTGCTATGGGCATAAAAGGGGACAAACTTATGGTGTGGCACCCATGCTCCCCTGACCTCAACCCCATTGAGAACCTCTGGAGCATCATCAAAAGGAGTGGCTATGATGGTGGCAGGCAGTTCACATGTAAGCAACAGCTCTGGGAGGGTATTCTGTCCTCATGCAAAACAACTGAAGCAGAAACCATCCAAAACTTGACAAATTCAATGGACGAGAGAGTTCAGAAGCTCCTTTCGAACAAGCGGTCCTATGTGTAAATGTAACATCACCTAGAATAAAGTTTTGAGTTGAAAACTGTTTGATTTCAGTTTGTAATAACCTGCTAATGCTTATAATTTCAAAAATGACCATTTTTTTGTTCTTTATTAAAATGAAAAGGTTGAAAACTCTGCTGTGCATAATAATTTGGAACATGCATTTTGAGTGCAGTTTGAGTTTTTTTTTTTTTTTTTAAATATACTGTTATCATAGGCAGTTTGTACAAAAACCTTTCAATTGTACTCTAATAGTTATTTGACTGGAAAATTACAATGACTGCAATTCATATAGGTAATTTGGGAAAATCTGAGAAAATATTATTTGCGTAATAATTTGGAACACAGTGTACACTACTGGGAGCGATCACGCTCCTGTCAGTGTATAGAGTGCTGCCGGGTGATCCGATCGGAGTGGGACACTAACGATTACGGTGGATAGATGAGTATAATGTGTTTTTATTTTAATATCTATTTTAAGTTCTTTTTTTTTTTACAAATAGTGGATAGCGCTGAGCTGATGGGAGAGAGGTTATATGAGATCATCAGCTGATGACACACTACAGGAGCGATGATGCTCCTGTCAGTGTATCGCCGGCTCCCAGATAAAGCAGTCACATCTCCGATTGTGGCTGTTCTATCAATAAGCCGATCGCCGTGGGACAATCTCAAATATTTCATCAGGTTGGGGACAGGTTAGTATTATGTTGCTTTATTTTATTTTTGTTAAAGAAGACATGGGCTTCAGTGGATTAGGCATTAGGTAAGTATAATTGTTTTTGGTAAAAAAATACATAAATAAAGGAGTCTGTCATTATTTCAAATAAAGTACTTTATTCTGGGTGTTTGGTTTTTTTCTTACAATTTTACAATTTGGTTAGGAATGGGGGAGTCTTATAGATGCCTGTGCATTACAAACCTGGGCTTCATGTCAGCTGCCAATACAAGGCTGACATGAACCCCAACCCTATTACCCCAAGTTGGAAGAGCAAGGCTAAGCATCAGAATTTGCACATCTTATTAATGCGCCATTTCTGGGGCAGCTGAAAGCTGATGTTTTCGCCTTGGAGGGGGCCAATATCCATGGCCCCTTCCTAGGCTATTAATATCAGCCTGCAGCTGTCTGCCTAGCCTTTGTTGGTTATTAATTATAAGAGGGGCCCCACGTCAATCTAGCTGTGAGCTGTTATTAATAGCCATGGAACAATTTGGGCTAATGGCCCCTTCCGTGGCTAGTAATATCAGCCCTCAGTTGTCAACTTTTTCTCTACTAATTACACTGTGGGTGCTGACTACATCTCCCATCATTGTCGCCTGGTCACGCTGATCTCAGGAAGACCAGGCTGCAAGGATGTGAGCTTCACTCAGTACTCAGCACTCGGCACTCTGGCATTCAACAGTCTGGCACTAGAACTACTGTGAGACCCGGTGGCTTGTACTCAGGTAACCTCTCAGGATACCAGAGTTCAAAGCCACAAGGTCTACCGGCAACTGCGAGGCCCAGAAAATTCATGGGAAACTTTGAGGGACATTTAGGGTATGTGTACAAGTTGAGTATTTGACTGCAGAAATTTGATTTTGCCACATTTTGCTGTTTTTTGCTGCATTTTTTAAGGATTTTTGTACAGCAATGAATGCTTTCTGGAGCTAAATAAACATATTTGAAAGAAGAAACATGGGACATCGCTTTAACCCTTGGATTACCGTCGGACCTGGGGTGAGTATATTGGGTTAATTTTAATGATTAAAGAATGTGTCTGTTTTATTTTAAATAAAGTGTTTTATTCTTGGTGTGTGGTTTATTTTACTCTTTACTTACAGGTTTAGTAATGAGGGTGTCGGGCTGACATGTCTTCATTACTGAAGCTAGGGTTTGGTGTCAGCAACACCTAATCCTATTACCTCTAATCCCATTACTACTAATGCCGCACTTGTTTTGTCAGTACATGCAGATCCACTGCACGTAATGACATTTAAATCAGTCAGAAATCAGTAACTGGAGTGAGATTTTTCAAAAATCCATGGAAATCTGAGGCTCAAGAAAACTTCTCATAGGGATAAAATATAACTTTTATTCTGTCTCTAAAAGCATAGGCAGTAGTTACAAATGAGGTAGATAAATCAAGCAACATTTTGTCCATGATAGGCCTTTTCCCAAGCCAAAATTACAAATTAAAAAAAGTTAGCCATGGAGTGAGATTTTTGGCATATGGAATCCTACAGCTCGTTACAAATTAGACAAGCTTCGTTCATTTCAAAATGCCAAAAGTCACAAAAAATGTTTGATTTTTCCAAAGCTTTTAGGCTATGTGCGCATGTTCAGTATTTGAAGCAGAAATTTCTGCAGCATTTCTGCATCTCCTTGGCAGGAAAAATGCTGTGGAAAATCCATGTAGTTTTGAGGCGGTTTTGACGCGTTTTTGCCTGGGATTTGAGATGCGTTTTTTTCCAATGCATTGTATACGCAAAAACGCATGTGGAAACGCACAAAGAATGGACATGCTGCGTTTTTTTACGCACATGAAATCCGCTCAGGAAAATTGCTGATCATGTGCACAGACCTTGCAAAATGTCATAGGAAGTCATAGGATAAGGTATGCAATGCGTTTCTGGCCCATTTCCACGCTGAAAAAACGCACCAAAAACGCACTCTGTGCACATAAACTTACGCAAGAAATCTGGCATGAAAGTTTAACATTGACTAAATGTTATATTAGTAGTAGTACAGGGTGATACCCTTACTGCATGTAAATCGGCAAAAAGCACAGGGTAAGACATTGACATTGCTATAGAAATGTTAAGTTACTTTTGGCACTAAATATGGAACCGTTATCTCATCTTCACATAAAGAGCGAAAAACACCACCAAACACAGGGAGGGATAATATATGCTGTAAGAAATCACACGACTCCGTGCCAGATTGTATAAGTGGGATTGTATAAAATTCTGCTCCTTACAATTAGAGATGAGCTAATGTAGTTAGTGAATTCTCTCATCTGTGAAATTTTCTTATTCCCTATTAAAGAACTGTATTCACATCATCTCATACAATGGAACCTAAAACACTGATCAGAATTTAGACCTCTATTGAATTAAGTAGAGGAAATCTATTTGTCTAATACACTGTATCAGTATTTACATAAGAACATGTCGGCACAGTGGTTAAACTACCAGATGGTCCGAAAGCCTAAAACAATAGATTATATGTACATAACAAGAGAAGAAAGAAGCGTATATCCTCCTAGCTGTGCTCTAGCTATAAAGAACTGTGGTCACAAAGTTACTACAATGTGCCTAAAGTCAATTAAACAAAAACAATCCCACTATAAAAAATGTTTTATTACTACAAAAGTAGATGTCTGAATTTTAGTAGCAAAAGTTATAATAATAACTTACCAGAGAGTATAAAGAAAATTCCAGACACAAATGCCAGTATTGTCCTCTGTGGTCGGATGTGCCCAATGTTGCTGATAACAAAGGCAGTAAACACAAGAAAAAGGCTGACCATGGGGAATGGCGTAGCACTACGGATCGTCTCTGCATAAAAGGTAAAACACATCTGTAAACAGAGCAGAACTTTTTTTTTTTTCTTCAAAACAGCAGGAAACCAGCAATTTTTTTGCCTATATGCTGTAATATAGGCTGTAACTAAAAACTAATGTGGGGGGGGGGTTGTGTTTGTCTTATGAACACCTGTTTTATCTCATGTGCCATTTCTGGGTAGACTGGCAGTAGTCTGTCTCATCTAATAAGTTTCACCATATGCAGACCACATTTCCCATGATTAACCTGGCTTTTTAGGAGGTAGGGGGCAAGTCTAATCATGTTGCACTTGTTCCAATGTAATGGCAATAAGTGATAAATAGGTCACATGGAACTTCTGTCCGTGATGCATGATGTAGAGTTTTAGCGTATCCTATGTGATACATACTGCAGTCTCAGTGTTTTATTTATGATGATTACAGTAGACCCTATGCTTCCTATGTGATGTATATACATCATTCTCAGTATCTCCTATGTGATGTATATACATCAGTCTCAGTATCTCCTATGTGATGTATATACATCAGTCTCAGTGTATCCTATGTGATGTTTATATAGCAGTTTCAGTGTAGCCCAGTATATCCCATGTAGCAGATATTCAGCAGTCTCAGTGTATTGTCTGTGGTGTTTATAGCACAGTCTCAATGTATGCTATATGATGCATATAAAAGCTATAACTGTATACTAGGTGTATCTTGTGTAAAGTATATACCATAGTCTCAGTGTGCCATATGAGATGTATACAGCAGAGTCTCAGTATATTTTATGTGATGAATATACATCAGTTTCAGTGTATCCTATGTGATGATAAAAAGCAGTCTCAGTAATTTGTATGTGATGTATACAGCAGTCTCTATGTATCCGATCAGATGTAGATAGAGCATTATCAGTTTACCTATGTGATGTGTACAGCAGTCTTAGTGTATCCTATGTAATGTGTGGAGCAGTCTCAGTGTATCCTATGTGATGTACACAGCAGTCTCTGGGATTTCACTATGTGATGAATACAGCAGAGTCTCAGTGTATCCTATGGGTTGTATACAGCAGTGTTAGTATATCCTATAAGATGTAAATACAGCAGTCTCAGTATATTCATTGTGATGTATACAGCACAGTCTCTGTGTATTCTTCTTGGTCCAGCTTTCTCACTTGCCCTATCACTGATGTGTTATGTAAAGCAGAAGTGATTTGGAAGATTTACTAGCTATTTAAAGAGGACCTGTCATTAGGTCTAAAGTTCTTTATTTTTAAAAATCAAACATATGGTTCAAGACATATTGGTCTTTTTATTTAATGCGCCAAATAAGCACATTTTCATGTTTTTTGATTATCTGTTGCAATGTCTTTACTCTGTTCTGCATAATTAGCCTGTGAGCACCTTCCCCCTCAGTGAACACCATAAAAAATTTTATATTGAGCAAATTAAATAACAATTTCCCGAATTATATAAATTGCTCCTCATTGAAAATTGTATGTTCCAAAAAAATTTGCTGGAGGTCTACTTTAACACATTCAAGATTTAGTTGAAAACAAATGGTTACACTTACATTTGAACAAGACTCCAATAGTCAAATCTGAGTTTTGAATACAGAGATACGTAAAGGCAATGTAAACATCCTTGTGTCGGTTTGCTCTTTCTTCCACATGAAATCATTTCACATGACAACATTGCTCAAGACTGAAATAGCCTAGTTATAGACATGCAGTACTGTCATCAGTTTACAGGACTTTGCTAATTACAACAGACGTCTAGGTACGCTGAGAAATATTTATAGTCTCCAAAATGTTGTTTATTCCAGCTTCCGATGGAATACAGAAGATCAGACTGCATTCCAAATATAACCTAAATATATATTGCAATATAATCAATGACAGTGGTGTATATACCATGACACTATGTGACTGCTATGGGGCCTTTAAATAAAATCTGTCAGCAGGTTTTTGCTATGTAATCTGAGGGCAGCATGATGTAGGGGCTAAGACACTGATTTCAGTAATTTGTCACTTATTAGGCTGTGTGTTGTTGTTTCAATACAATGGGTGATTTATCAGGAGATTCTCACTGCCGGACTAGTGACCACATGCCTTGTGGTCCAGCTCCGCCTCCTGTTCTGATTAACAGCTCACTATCAATATACAATGTACACAGAGAGCTATGGTGTGGGTGGGAATAACTTTCTTAAATCTTCTACATGCTATATCTAAAATCTCTGATTATATCACAACTGCTCCACCCATAAAACTAAGTGACACATCGCTGGAATCAGGGTCTCTTTTTATACATTATGCTGCTCTCAGATGAGGTAGCAAAAACCTGGTGACAGATTCCCTTTAAATGGTAAAGGACCTAGTTATAATTACTCAACAGTACATCTTAGTTACTTGGTTCCATGCAGGAAAAGTCATCTGCAGAACAACTGTATGATTAGCAAAAAACGAGATGGAAAAGAGGCAGAAGAATCATGGGAAGGGAAGTAAACAAAAGGTTCTTCTGTCCCAGATAGTAAAACCTGTCATTATTGTGGGAGTTTACTTTTAGATTTTCATCTTCATTTGGAAAAGAACAGAATATTTTTGAATCTTCATTTTAAAAAATGAATGAATAAAAATAAATAAAAAGTTGGATTATCATAACCTTAGGTAATTGGGTTTCAGATTAAAGGAATTTTATTATATATACATGTTGTTTGCTGAAAAGCTGATAGTCCAGCAGATATAGTTCTTCATAAAAACATTCAGCTTTATTCAAACTGTATAAAAATCCACATGGAGCCTGTGTGTGTGTGGACCAACCAAATGGAAATAGGAAACTTATAAAATTTTGTATTTTTTTTCATACACAATTTTCAGCAAATAAATATTTAGAAAAACTGCTCAGAAATGGTAAACATTAAGGGAATCTGCTATCAGATTTTAGCCACCTAATTTGCAAACATCATAATGTATGGGCAGAGATTATAATTCCTGCAATGACTTACTGGGCTGGTTGCTGTAGTTTTGGTAAAATAACTGTTTTATCAGCAAGAGATTATTAGTAGAGGACTAGTAAACTGGCTGACATGTTGTCCTCCATATTTATGAGCTCTGTATTACCACGCCCCCACCACTGAGTGGCAGCTTTCTGCCTATGCATAGTGTACACAGAAAGCTGCCAATCAGTGGTGTGGGCGTGGCTATACACAGCTCAGCATTCAGAGAGTTGGTATATTTTCAGTAGATAAACCTGAGATTTTATGAAACGTGCAGCAACCAGCAGAGTAAGTGACACATCACTGGGATTGTCAGTTATCAGATGGAGTAGCAAAACCTTGTAACAGATTCCTTTTAAAGGAGTTTGTATGTTGAAAACATCAACATCTTACCTAAATCACATAAGTTACAAGAAAGCAAAAAAACAAGAACTTCTAAAATGTTTCTTTTCTCTTTAAATTAAGATGTACCTGCAAAACAAGCTTCATCATTTATAAACACCATCGCCTGATCTGCTGTACACATCTTTTCTAATGATAATGTCAAGAATGATCTGGGAACTCATTCAATGTTTTAGTATCAATCTATGCAAAACCTGAACAATTCAACCGCCAGTCATGTAGGTTGATATTTTTTACAAACCAATAAATGAAGCAACCACAATCAGTCACACAACAACCATTGTGATCTTCTCCCATAGGCTATACTGTAGCTCTCACAGTCCCCCCCAATCTTTTTATTACCATTTCCACATCTAACACTCTTGTAAGCGAGATGTTACCCAACCTATGTAACTACCAAGAACTAGGCCAAAGAAAGTACTAGCAGCATGCTAACAAATGTTCTCAAGATGTTGTCGCATTAAGGAAGTCATCAACTACTTTTCCACTGATGTCCTATCCATAGTATAGGGCATCAATGTTTGATCTGCCAGGGTCCCACACCCGGCACCCCGCTGATCAGCTGTTAACGGTGCCAGCGGCGGCCGAAGGCCTGAAGTGCTTATTTGCGTTGCTTGGCCATCTAGTTGTAGTGGCCGCCGTGGGATACTGCACATGCACCTCCCATTGAGTTGAATAGGAGGCAGAAGTGTAGTACCCCATGGCGGCCACTAAAGCTAGACGGCCAAGCACATTATTGGTGGGGTACCGGGTGCGGGACCCCGGCCGATCAAACATTGATGCCCTATCGTATGGATAGGGCATCAATGGAAAAGTAGGGGACAACTTCTTTAAATTATTGTTGTAAAATACATTACAGAAATACAGTATGGGATAAGAGACAAACTAGGTCATAATAGTTTCTAAATAGAATACATTCACTTTTGAATTATCGTTCCCTGTTTAATTGCTCTATTTCCAAGCTTTTTAATATTTTATTAAATTGGATCTGTCATTTTCCTGATTATTTATTGCAAACGATATAAAACTTTTTTCAGTATATACAGGTAGACTGAATAAATACTGCATACTTTCTTTACATTTTCATCAAGATCTTTGAATCAATTCAGTAGAATAGAGGTACCTGTGGGCAATACTGAAGAGGTTGACCAGTCATAAGCAGCCAGCAACACACTGAGGAAAGAACACCCACAAAAGCTTAGAACAGGCTCACTGTGAGACATGTATCCGCAAACAGTCTGCTATCCTCACAGCAGAGTGACGAAGTACTTGAGCACAGCAGATCTGAGTGTGATTAATTAACAGCCTTCAGCTTTCATCTCTAACAGTCAGTGTGGGGGAATGGACAGTATTGTAGAGTTGAGTCTCATTACAAACACTTCTAGTAGCTCTCCTCCCACAGTGCTACCAGCTCTTCCAATCATAAGCAGGTATATATATACAAGGAGAAAAGAATCTACCCCCACTATACCTTAAAACAAGCTCTGTGAGAGACATAATGACACAATCTGCACTCCTTACTGCAAAGCGATGACATGTGCTACTGCACAGCAGACCTAAGTGTGATTAACAACTGGTGGAGGGACAGTACAGCAGGGTTGGCAGCACTACACTTGCTTTGGCATTGCTAATGTGTATTTGGTGCTGCTAATAAAGCTCATTTGAATTGGAGAGGAGAGCTACTAGAAATGTTTTTACTGAGACTCAACTTCTGCAGTACTGCCACATCCCCACGGACTACTGGAGATGGAAGCTGTTAGTTAATCACACTCAGGTCTGCTGTTCTCCAGCAAATGTCATCACACTGCAGTGAGGGGAGCAGACTGTTTGTCAATACTTGTTTCTCACTGAGTTTGTTCTAAGGTATTGTGGGGTTGTGTTTTTCTTTCCCTAGTGTGATTATATCCTGTGTCCAGTACAAAATAAAAATTTTGGTGAAAGGTCCTCTTTAAACTCAAATCATTTGGCTAGGGTAATGGCAAATAAGACAATTTCCAACTTACTTTGTTTTACTCTTTCCCATTGCTAATATCATTAGAGGGGATAATGATTTTGAAATTTTCAAAAATGGAGAGGAAGAAAATAAAATCTCTCTTTATGTTGATGTGATGTTTTATTACTGTATGTGGGGAATACTTCTAGCTTCATTACATATATTATGAACCTCTTTCATATGCAAATAGAGGAAGAGGACTTAAACTCTAGTGCCACCTACTGGATGTACCAATATAATGGGTGGTGCTAGAGTTCAGGTCCTCTTTCTCTCTGAAAAGGATATGTGCATATTTAAATTTCCAGAGGAGCATTGCAAGGCCTATAAGTATCCTTATACCGGCTTGGTGCTCTCCACAAGGAGAAACATTACCCCTTAGAAGCCCTTCAAGAATTTGGGAGGTTTTCTGGCCAGCAATTTAAATGGCAGAATGTGTTTCCATTGGATCGGGGGCTTTGAATATCAAAGACACTTTTACAGGTCATAAAGCTAAATCAATGCTTTGTCTGTATTGGTATAACATTTTCTAGAAGTGCATGAGACTGCACTGATCTTAAACTGACACTCCTTGTTCATAAAATGAGAAATATGATGGCACACATTAACTATTTGCATAAGTGGGAAACTAATATGGTTCATTGATCAGTTAATTGTTTAATTAACCAGCTAGTGATCCTCTCATCAGTGTACGCCTGCTCTTGTTGCTATCAGCGAGAGCAGGCCTACGATGATAAGAGTAGTAGTAGTAGTCATCAGCCAACGCCTGACCGGTGGTAACCTTTTCACTACTAGTCACAGCTGCTGGCTCACACACTGTCATCTGTGTGACAGGGTGGGAATCGCAGCACTGTAAAGTTCGGCCGAACCCGACGGACCCAAACTTCCATGGGTCCACCAATCACTGAAGATGAAGTTTTAGGAGAAAAATGTATTTTACAAAAAAAAAAGACAGAAATTTATTTTGCCGGCTGGCACCCCTTGTTACATGATCGTGTGAAAAAGGGAAAAAATGTTGACATTCTGAAAAAATATAATTTGCTTATTTAGTTTTTATGTTCTTAACTTTTTTTTTTCTTTTATCCTTCTTTGAATTCTTTTTTTCCTTTTTTAGAGGTGGAGAGTTGTTATCTGGATATTTTGTTTCTTTTGAAAGGTGTGTATTTCTTTTTTTTATGATGGTTGTGTTGTTTTGCAAAATGTAAATATAATATTGAAAAACAATTTTTTGCTATTAAGAAATTTTGCAATTTACAGCATTTAAAACCTGAATGACGATTTTAAAAGTTATTACTTTGTATTAACTGGAAATGCAATGTTTTAAAGGAGGATCAGAGAAACTGTGTGAACATAACTTGCTCAGACCTTTTATAATTTTATGACTTGAGTAACTCGATACACCACAACTGATCTTGGCACACCATGCCCTTAAGGGTAGGTGCACACAACTGTTTTCTCTCCATCTGATAAAAATGGTCCAATTATTCTGATCAGGGCTCGTGCACATGACCGACTGAGTGTTATCCGTTGTTTTCACGGATGTACCCATGATATTCTATGCATATGTGCATTTGTCCAACTCTTTCTTCCGACAGAATGGAGTCGGATCAAAACTGGCAATGCAAGTCTATGGGTTCGTGAAAATCATCAAAGTATGATGAGAATTATTGAATTGTTTTTCTGATGCAAAGAAAACGGTCATGCGCACCTACCATTAAACTCTAACAAGAGTTTGATCAGAGTTGAATCAGTTTTTCTTGAAGGTGGAGAGAAAAAAAGGTTCTCCACTCTCTTCATTCTATCACTCCATGAAAATCAGACTGCACTCAGATCAAAATGGGATATGTCTCCGTTTTTTTCCTTGGACCACCCAGACATGTGCACAGCCCCTCAGAATATAATGGGTATGAGTGCTATCCATGAAAACCATGAATAGCACTCATATGATAGAACTAGTCGTGTGCGTGAGATCTAACTGTGCGGACTGTGACTGATTTTCAGTTTTTTAGGGGTGAAAAGCAGATATAGCAGGTAAACAGGTAAAAGAAAAAGCAAACTTTTGTGATGCCAATAGTTTTGTACTATAAACAGATATAAAAAATGGAGTTCTAAAAAGTATAGAGGGCCACTTATGTCCACCGAATAAGGAACATGGATTTCTCGGTGCCGCAATGCAAGCAAAGATCTGCTACAGTTGGGTAGATTATATTACCAATCTCCATGCATCCAACACCAACTTGTTAAGGTTTAGAAATTAATTTTTAAGCTTTTCTAGCAATGGCTATTTAATGTGTAATCCAACAATTATTTTTCTTATCTACCTCAAAGTCACCTTCCCATGCTCCAATAAATTCAGTGCATGTACCTAAAAGGTTGTTGTACTCAGGAGCAGAGACACAATGTGGGTGGTTACATAGAACTGAATCAAGATAAACTTGGACTCAGTAGGCGTAGCCAAAGGATTCCACCATTTTTTTAATACATGTGAAGTCACCACCATCTTGCCTTCTTCACTAGTGAAGTCCCAGTTAGAACAAACAAAAAATAACTTTTAATAATTTCAAAAAATGTTTAAGCACAGTATCTTATTCTGGGGCTCTTAGCTGAAAAATTGTACTTAGGTTGCTTATCCCCAATTTTCTAAGGGCTCTATCTTTTGCTTAAAAGAGATATATATCTATGAAAAAAAAGCCAGGGGTCAAAGCAAAGCAAAGCTTACAGGACATAACAGGAATTTGCAGAAACAAAAGTTTTCCTTTTGTAATTGTACAAATGTTTTACTTTATTTCTCTGTTTATTTCTTGTACGTTTGATAACAATTAGATTATGCAAAAAAGGGGTTCTGATGACCACCTCTGATTATATGAGAATGATGAGAATGACAAGTCATTTAGGACAACATTGGATCATTCAGAGATCCTCACTGAACTTCTGGAGTGAGTTTGCTGCACTGAAAGTAAAGGGGCCGAATAATATTGCACACCCCACTTTTCAGTTTTTAATTTTTTTTAAAAAGTTTAAAATATCCAATAAATTTCATTCCACTTCACGATTGTGTCCCACTTGTTGTTGATTCTTCCCCAAAAAATTAGAATTTTATATCTTTATGTTTGAAGCCAGAAATGTGGCAAAAGGTAGAAAAGTTCAAGGGGGTCAAATACTTTCTCAAGGCACTGTATGATCAACTTGCAAAAATAACTAGGATATTTGCATAATTCATGAATTTATAATGCAGTATCCTACATTTCAATGAATGTTAACTAGAGCCTGCTTTAAAAGCCAAGAATGTACCCAGAATTTTCTCCTTTCACAGCAAATACGTATGTAGGATACAATCTATCTCTAGAAAGAAATAAACCACTGGAATGGGTTACAAACGTTTTCAAGCAGTCAATCTATTATATCAGTTATTACCCTGCTGTGATTTATTTTTTGGATTATTATATTTATCATTAGTGATGAGCACAAGCGCTCGTTACTGGAATTTGCCTAGGGTGCTTGGGTATGCCCTGAGTATTGAAGGTGCTCGAGAAACATGTTCAAGTCCCTGCGGCCGCATGTTTCGCGGCTGTTAGACAGTCACAAAACGTGTGAGGATTGCTGGTGTTTGTCAGGCAATCCCCGCATGTTTTGTGGCTGTCTAAAAGTCATGGAACATGCAGCCGTGAGGACTCTAACAGGTCACTCGAGCACCCATGATACTCAGTGCATACCCAAGCACCATAGGCAAAGTCGAGTAATGAGTACTTGCGCTCCTCACTATTGATAATGCCTCTAACCATAGATACTAACCCATCCTTTCTTAGCGCACACTATAAAACCACCAGCTTGACACATAAATTGAATTATGTAATAATATCATGTCAAGTGCAGCAGAATGATATAGGATACTATTTACCCATTTGCTGGACTTTTTTGATACCTTACATTTTTTATGTGTCAATTCGAACAAATAGCACTTGTACAATGTCCAAAAAGCATTTCAAAGGATATATACGTGGACCACATTAAACCATGCAGAAAAACAACATATATATAAATGTACAACATAATAAAAACAACCAGTATAACCATGTAAAAGGCACAAACACCACCACTGGAAGCTGTCGTGTTAAGGCTCTTTGTACCTGACCTTTCCTCAGAGTAGAACTTTGTAAAGGGCAGTAGACTAGCATCATACACTACTCTGAAGATCGACTGAGTCTGTGGTGGAAGAAAGAATATATGTCAGATAACCTTTTGCTAAATGCATCATTTACATTATTATACTGGGAACATTAAAACCAGAGGCATAGCGATCTAGGTTGCAGAGTATGCAGGCGCGACTCGGCCTGTGAGGGAGAGGGGCCCGCTGACGCCAATGTCACCTGGATGCACATTCAGGTGAAATGTGTTGTGGTGCAGAGACCCGCAGGCTCCCTGCATTGCAATACTTGCCACTAGCCACTCACAGGCCAATAGCTGACGTCAGCTTGTCAGTGACACGCGGCTTATGATAGTGGCGCCATGCACTTCCAATGCTGGCAAGCTGATGTCAACTGCCGGCTTCTGCGCCAGCTACAGAAGATTACACTGAGAGCGGAGCAAGGTGAGAATAACCATATTTTTATTTTAAAAATGTGCTGGATAAGAACAGGAGAGGCCCAGGATGGGGGCGTTATAATAGAATGGGGACATTGTACCAGTATTGGGGCATTATATCAGAAGGGGGACAGTATACCAGGATGGGGACATTATCCCAGGATGGGGACATTATAGCAGAATGGGGACATTATATACCAGGATGGGGGCATTATAGCAGAATGGGGACATCATACTAGGATGGGGGCATTATACCAGAATGATGAACATTATACCAGAATGGAGAACATTATACCAGAATAGCGACATTATATCAGGATGAGGGACATTAAACCAGAATGGGGGACATTATACCAGGAAGAGGCCCAGGATGGGAGGAAAATTTTATAGCATGGGACCCAGGATGGAGGGCATTATTATTGAAAGGGGCCAAGAATGGGGAAGATTATTACAGAAGGAGCCAAGACAAAGGGCACCATTACATGGGGGGTGAAAACGTATGACTTTTTAGGATCTAGAATGCTAAAAGGGCCCATGCATTTGACCAAAATGCAGATGAGGGCCAAGGTCCAAATTTTGCACTGTACCCTTTGGACTCTAGTTACGCCATTGTTTAAAACACATGTTCTCTTCACTTGCACCAAATATATCCAATTATTTTTAGACTACTATGGATGTTACATTATTTGTCATTTGGGCACTGTCAAATAAAATGGATATATTATTACATACAGGGTAACTGTGTAATTGTTTATTAATGACCAGGAATTTAAATTAAAAATAATATAAATAAAATCATTATTAATATGAGGGTTTTTTTTCAACTTACTGAGTATATTTGCTGTGTTTTCAGTTACAATGTCTGTATCTGGTCCATGAAAAAATTCGGAAGCAACACATCGACCCTTTTCTCGACCTGCAGTAAACAAAGTAAAATATTCATTAGTTATAATATTCATAGTTATTAATAATTGATGGAGAATACAACACGGTGGCTCAGTGGTTAGCACTGTTGCTTTGCAGCGCTGGGGTCTTGAGTTCAAATCCCACCAAGGACAACACCTGTAAGTAGTTTGTATGTTCTTCCCGTGTTTGCGTGGGTTTCCTCAGGGTTCTCCGATTTCCTCCCACACTCCGAAGACATACTGATAGGGAATCTAGATTGTGAGCCCCAATCGGGACAATAATGATGATGTCTGTAAAGTGCTGTGGAATTAATGATGCTATATAAGCAAAGAATAATACAGTGTGTACCGAAACTATTCAGACCCCTTTAAATTTTTCACTCCTTGTTTCATTGCAGCCATTTGGTAAATTCTAAAAAGTTATTTTTTTTCTCATTAAAGTACACTGTGCACCCCATCTTGACTGAAAAAAAGCAGAAATGTAGAAATTTTTGCAAATTTATTAAAAAAGAAAAACTGAAATATCACATGGTCATAAGTATTCAGACCCTTTCCTCAGTATTGAGTAGAAGCACCCTTTTAAGCTAGGACAGCCATGAGTCTTCTTGGGAATGATGCAACAAGTTTTTCACACCTGGATTTGGGGATCCTCGTCCTTGCAGAGCCTCTCCAGTTCCATCAGGTTGAATGGTGAACGTTGGTGGACAGCCATTTTCAGGTCTCTCCAGAGATGCTCAATTGAGTTTAGGTCAGGGCTCTGGCTGGGCCAGTCAAGAATGGTCGCAGAGTTGTTCTGAAGCCACTCCTTTGTTATTTTAGCTACAGTATAGACCAAAAGTTTGGATACACATTCTCATTTAAAGATTTTTCTGTATTTTCATGACTATGAAAATTGTACATTCACACTGAAGGCATCAAAACTATGAATTAACACATGTGGAATTATTTACTTAACAAAAAAGTGTGAAACAACTGAAAATATGTCTTATGTTCTAGGTTCTTCAAAGTAGCCACCTTTTGCTTTGATGACTGCTTTGCACACTTTTGGCATTCTCTTGATGAGCTTCAAGAGGTAGTCACCGGAAATGGTTTTCACTGCATAGGTGTGGCCTGTCAGGTTTAATAAGTGGGATTTCTTGCCTTATAAATGGGGTTGGGACCATCAGTTGTGTTGTGCAGAAGTCTGGTGGATACACAGCTGATAGTCCTACTGAATAGACTGTTAGAATTTGTATTATGGCAAGAAAAAAGCAGCTAAGTAAAGAAAAACGAGTGGCCATCATTACTTTAAGAAATGAAGGTCAGTCAGGGCAAAATATTAGGAAAACTTTGAAAGTGTCCCCAAGTGCAGTTGCAAAAACTATCAAGCGCTACAAAGAAACTGGCTCACTTGAGGACCGCCCCAAGAAAGGAAGACCAAGAGTCATCTCTGCTTCTGAAGATAAGTTTATCCGAGTCACCAGCCTCAGAAATTGCAGGTTAACAGCAGCTCAGATTAGAGACCAGGTCAATGCCACACAGAATTCTAGCAGCAGAAACATCTCTTCAACAACTGTTAAGGGGAGAATTTGTGCAGCAGGCCTTCATGGTAAAATAGCTGCTAGGAAACCACTGCTAAGGACAGGCAACAAGCAAAACAGTCTTGTTTGGGCTAAAGAACACAAGGAATGGACATTAGACCAATGGAAATCTGTGCTTTGGTCTGATGAGTCCAAATTTGAGATCTTTGGTTCCAACCACCGTGTCTTTGTGCAACGCAGAAAAGATGAACGGATGGACTCTACATGCCTGGTTCCCACCGTGAAGCATGGAGGAGGAGGTGTGATGGTGTGGGGGTGCTTTGCTGGTGACACTGTTGGGGATTTATTCAAAATTGAAGGCATACTGAACCAGCATGGCTACCACAGCATCTTGCAGCGGCATGCTACTCCATCCGGTTTGCGTTTAGTTGGACTATCATTTATTTTTCAACAGGACAATGACCCCAAACACACCTCCAGGCAGTTTAAGGGCTATTTGACCAAGAAGGAGAGTGATGGGGTGCTACGCCAGATGACCTGTCCTCCACAGTCACCAGACCTGAACCCAATTGAGATGGTTTGGGGTGAGCTGGACTGCAGAGTGAAGGCAAAAGGGCCAACAAGTGCTAAGCATCTCTGGGAACTCCTTCAAGATTGTTGGAAGACCATTTCCGGTGACTACCTCTTGAAGCTCATCAAGAGAATGCCAAGAGTGTGCAAAGCAGTCATCAAAGCAAAAGGTGGCTACTTTGAAGAACCTAGAATATAAGACATATTTTCAGCTGTTACACACTTTTTTGTTAAGTATATAATTCCACATGTGTTAATTCATAGTTTTGATGCATTCAGTGTGAATGTACAATTTTCATAGTTATGAAAATACAGAAAAATCTTTAAATGAGAAGGTGTGTCCAAACTTTTGGTCTGTACTGTATGTGCTTAGGGTCCTTGTCTTGTTGGAAGGTGAACCTTCGGCCAAGTCTGAGGTCCAGAGCACTCTGGAAGAGGTTTTCATCTAGGATATCTCTGTACTTGGCCGCATTCATGTTTCCTTCAATTGCAACCAGTCATCCTGTCCCTGCAGCTGAAAAACACCCCCAAAGCATGATGCTGCTACCACCATGTTTCACTGTTGGGAGTGTATTGGGCAGGTGATGAGCAGTGCCTGGTTTTCTCCACATATACCGCTTAGAATTATCACCAAAAAGTTCTATCTTTGTCTCATCAAACCAGAGAATCTTATTTCTCATAGTCTGGGAGTCCTTCTTGTGTTTTTGAGCAAACTTTATGCGGGCTTTCATATGTCTTGCACTGAGGAGAGGCTTCCGTTGTGCCACTCTGCCATAAAGGCCCAACTGGTGGAGGGCTGCAGTGATAGTTGACCTTGTGGAACTTTCTCCCATCACCCTACTGCATCTCTGGAGCTCAGCCACAATGATCTTGGGGTTCTTCTTTACCTCCCTCAGCAAGGCTCTTCTCCCACGATTGCTCAGTTTGGCTGGATGGCCAGATCTAGGAAGACTTCTGGTGGTCCTAAACTTCTTCCATTTAAGGATTATGGAGGCCACTGTGCTCTTAGGAACCTTGAGTAATGCAGAAATTCTTTTGTAACCTTGGCCAGATCTGTGCCTTGCCACAATTCTGTCTCTGAGCTCCTTGGGCAGTTCCTTTGAGCTCATGATTCTCATTTCATGTGACATGCACTGTGAGCTGTGAGGTCTTATATAGACAGGTGTGTGCCTTTCCAAATCAAGTCCTATCAGTTTAATTAAACACAGTTGGACTCCAATGAAGGAGTAGAAACATCTCAAGGAGGATCACAAGGAAATGGACAGCATGTGACTTAAATATGATTGTTTGAGCAAAGGGTCTGAATACTTATGACCATGTGATATTTCAGTTTTTCTTTTTTTATAAATTAGCAAAAATTTCTACATTTCTGTTTTTTTTCAGTCAAGATGGGGTGCAGAGTGTACTTTAATGAGAAAAAAAAATGAACTTTTTAGAATTTACCAAATGGCTGCAATGAAACAAAAAGTGAAAAATTTAAAGGGGTCTGAATACTTTCCGTACCCACTGTAAATGATAATAAAGACACATTAACGATGTTTCATTAAAATTATTTAACAAATTAGCTTACCATGTTTTCTATGGCAACCAATACCTGCCCAGATTTAAATTTTTTGATACCTTACATTTTTTATGTGTCAATTAGTACAAAGAGCGCTATTTATTTTTCCAAGGTGCTGTTCACATTTGCTTTAAAATTAAAGTCAAAGTTGTTCATCAGGCACAGATGGTATCAGTTCTATGTTTATCCACACTTGTGAACAGAGACTGAGGCTACGTTCACATAACCATAATATACTTACCTTGTAATGTCTTCACATCCTGTTCTGTCCAGATGTGTCCGGATCCCAGAATTCCAAGCGGCGGAAGTTCGTCGACCACCATATTGGGACACCCAAGTGATTGGTGTCTCAATATGGAAACCGCTGGTGGTACCAGCCTCTTGCATGGTACCACCAGTGGAACACCATCGCGAACACGCCGTACACGTCGCCGCCGGGATCAGCCGAATGATTCACTGACCGCCGCCATCTTTGTACAGGAGGAGCGAATGCGCAGTCTTAATGTGACCGCCGCTATCTGCCTGCACAAAGATGGCGGCGGCCTGATTTACTGCGCGGGGAGACCGCTCAAATGAGAGTACACATGAGGGAAGAAGACGGCACAGGGGTGGAGAGAGAGAGGGTACATGGGGTACATGGGGTGTACATGGGGTACACAGGTCAAAGAAGAGATCACATGAGAGAAGAAGACAGCAGATGGGGGAGAGAGAAAGTGCACTGGGGGAGAGAGACAGAGCACAGGGGGGAGACAGCTCAAATGGGACAGCACATGAGGGGAGAACACAGCACAGGAGGTAGAGAGACAGCAGACAAGGGGGATAGCACATGGCGTAGACAGGTCAAAGAAGAGAGCACAGATGGGAGAAGTTAGCCCATGGGGGAAAGAGAGAGTGGATAGGTGGGTGAGCACATGGGGGGAGAGATTCTCAATGCTTCAAAGCCTGCCCCCATCGTGACATTCCCGCCCTCCCGATGCAATAGCATCGGGCCTCCATCTAGTAACCATATAAAATAATTGTCTGATTTTAATCCATAAAAAATGGACAATGTTTCATTTGTATTGCCATCCGTGTCCCATCAGTATCCCATCCATATCAGCAGTGAATAGAATTTACAAGACAAAAACCAGTTTCCTTTGTTAATAATTGCAATGTGTTCGTAAAAATCTTTTGCTATGTGGTTGATCCATAGGAGAGCCAATTTTTTGAGCACTCACTTTTGCGCACTTTGAAAAGGTGAGTCTCATGTATATGGACGTGAATAGTGCATGGTGTGATGTTTGGACCATGAAAAAACTCTCATCTGAACAATCCAATTAAATACCGTTGGTCCTAGTGCTGTCCATGTGATAATTTTTTTCCACTAACAGCAATCAGAACGAAAATATGGTCAAGCAAATGTAGCCTAAGAAAGCTGAACTGTGATTGACAGAGTACAAAGTCTTCTCACCTGTCAAAATGTCCTACATAAAGGTAAATTAACACCAATCTCTGAAATATAGGAGCAAAAGCATTCAGTGCTACACTCTTCCGATATTGAATATAGGCTCCATAGAGTCACTATTGAGACCAACCTACGTTTTCAGTGATCAGTATAAGTCTTCACACCTGGACTCCCATTCATCCAACCTACTGACACGTCTCTATACAATTTTTAAATTACATTTATAATTTACAGGGAACCTGCCACCAGGTTTTCCCAATATAAAAAACGGTCACCACCTTTAAGGCCCCTTTTACTGCATTCTACTAAGCTGTAAGTAAGTCCCCAATCCCCTCTGCATAGCACAAAAATAGCTTTTATTATACCAACAGAGGGCACGGTCCAGTCCGATGCACGTCTCTGATCTTGATCCGGTGCCTCTTCTCTTCTCACAATGGCAGTCCTCCTCCACTGCTTCATGTGGATGATATGTCCTACGTCATCGACACAGTGTCCAGCATCACGTTCCTGCACAGGCTTGCTTCTCCCTACCCAGCTGATTGCAGAGCAAAGAACAATAGTGCGTATGTGCCGGGAAAGGCAAAAAGGCGCCGATGACCTGGAAGTAAAGCCGGCTAAGGTACAGTACTGTACAGTGAGAGGAGGCGCCAGATCAAGACCAGCGAAGCCAATAGGACTGGACATCACTGTTTATATATATAATAAAAGGTCTTTTTTGCTAAGCAGAAGGGATTGGGGACTTACATGCAGCTTACTAGAACACTGTAAAAGGGGACTTAAAGGTGGTGGCTCTACTTTATATTGGAAAAACCTGGTGACAGGTTCACCTTAAACTGTATTCTAATTTTTCGAACTGAGTGAGCATGTCCTATTCTCAAAACATGTCCTTTTGTTAATCTTTTTCGGGCTCAGACTCGTCCGTTAACCCCTTACCGACGACATTAGGTGCAAATTGGTAGCGGGTGTATGGAGCGGGTTCATGGGGTAACCCCCTCTCATGCCTGGCAGAAAATGGCTGTAACACACAGCTAGGATCTGCCTCTAACAGCCACCAGTGACTATTAATTTGTTATATGATGCTGTCAATCTCTGACAGAGCACAATAAAAGGTCACTCTTCAGAATTTGTCACCAAGGGCTTATTAAATCCCAGCCACATAATAGAAAAAAGGAGCACCCGCCAACACTACTTCTGAGCATACATATCACCTTTCAGGAAAGGTGGAACAAGAAGGTCTGGTCTCCTCGAAGGGGAAGGTCTCAGTCGAAGATTACATTTGTTACCAGGATTGGTGGGGTGGGAGGGGGGCAAATTGTGAATTATTTCGCCTCTAAAAGATTTTAAATTCCTATACCTCTTACTAAAATGTATCAGTTGATGAGTCCCTTATGAGTTTTAATGGCTGCCTTTCCTTTTGCAAAAATAAGGTGTCACATCTGATTTTTATGGATACATTGCCTTAATTAACATATGAATTTTTTTGGTCTTGCAAATTTTATTCATTGCTGATGTATAAAACCTAATGCAATTCAGATGACAATGTAGATGAAAAATTGTCCAGATGAAAATTGGATAATTTTTTGTGCGTCCGTCTGAACTTAGCCTTGGAGAGAGAGCTATATAGGACAATCAGAAATCGGTCTGTGTATCAGACTATAATAAATTTATGGGAGCTGACGACATCTCAGACCAGGTGCTTCAACCTTATCTATAAAACTGGAAGATGAGGGCTTGGTATAAAATGGTTGCAATCTACGTTATTCAGATTACTACCTACAATAGCTTTGTTCTGTACAAAAATATGCTAGGAGCACTCTTTTTTATCCAGTTACCTGAGAAAATTGTTGAAGGTTTCCTAGTTGAATCTACACCACATAGTGAAGCCTACAAGTATGAGGATATTTGGAAAATTGTAGAGCACCATTTTCTTCACCATAAAAAAATCCAAAAATATCTCCCAAAAAAGATGCCAGGTTTGTCAGAAGCATGGAAGAAGGAGGGTCATCATTTGTTATGATTGCACCATGTGGTCATCACAAGTAGTCCTTCACATCTCTTCCTGTTTTGAGACCTACTTCATAACTTAGAATTATTAAGTTAATATGTCATGTAGTGATGACACCAAAGTGTGTGGAAGGCTCTTTTCCAGGGAATGAATTAATAATATTCATATTTTCTGTTTCGTTAGCCCCAGTTGAGAGGGATTAAGTGAGGTAATAAAAGCATATTCATTTTACCGATGAAACACAATTTACTCCTTATTAATAGTTCAGAATATGACTTACAACTGCCAGGCCTTGCTCATCAAATATCATTTTTTTAATCAGATAGATTAATGTATAAAAGACGACATCTATATATATATATAGAATGTGGACCTCCATAAATGTTCTTAAAAATTGAGGCCATTGGATAATTAATTCCAGGCCGTGATTATAACATACCAAATTTCATTATTCAGGCAAATGCTTGTCCACATGCCCACCTCTATATATTCCAGTATATGTACCCCCACATTCCATATACAAATTGAGGCCTGTGGACAATCTATGCCAGGACACAACTCAGCAAAAAATTGCATTTTTGACTATTTTATTTCTTTTGACTGTTTTTACAATTATGTCTAATTAAAAGCTTTTCTTTCCATTTATTTTACTTTTTGGTGATACCACCATGATCATTTTTATTTGGAGGAAGTCTAAGAATGAGGCTTTTCCAGATTAATAGACTATAGGTTTTATGGTGCGTTTTCTAACTGAAAGTCATAGGATATTTGCACACAATATCTTTTTCAGGCAGATCCCGATCCGAAAACCACCTGAGAAAGCACTAACTAAACACTCAAAAGTAAGAACATATGCATTTATATGTAAAGATGGCTTACTCTTTATTTGTTCTGTCTTTTGGGCTTCTCATATTCATTTCAGGTTTACAAAGATGCCAAATGGTTAAAAGAAGTGAGCAGACCATTCTTCGGGTGTCTTCTGCCCTGAAGAAGCTCCAAACTTACTCACAACTGTCAATACTTTAAGTATTCTGCTTGTGATTGGTTACTTTGTGCACATGGCAGTTCCTACTTTGTCTGACAGGGGCCTGGTGTGGTGTACCATGTTGCTTGACACATTCATCCCTCATATAGAAATTTATGGGGCTACAGAGATGTTGTCTGACCTGTCACTTTAAAAAGTAAACTTGATATTAAAGCCCTACTGGTGTTATTTCATCTTGGAAATAACTCAGGTTTGCCACATAATTGGATAAATTTCCCCCCCATATTTTGAAGTTATTGCCCTTCACTCCAGCACTCTCACTAAGGTCATGTTCACATGTTCAGTATTTGGTCAGTATTTTACATTAGGATTTTAAACCAAAATCAGGAGTGGATTAAAAATGCAGAAGTGGTGACATGTTTCTATTAGACTTTTCCTCTGATTGTTCCACTCTTGATTTTTGCTTTCAAATACTGATGTGAAATACTGACCAAACTCTGAACATGTGAACATTGCCTCACGCTTTCCCTCAATCAATTGAATAAAATTCAATATTTCCAGACTACTATATTCATATTCTTCACTGCTACAAGTTGTACAACACATTATTTTTCTGGTAGATTTGCTGTGAGCTCTGAGATCATCTCACTCTTCTCATCATAAAATGGCTGCTGCATTCCTTGCTTAGGCTTTGCTATACCATGTGATGTGATAGCTGCGATGCATTTTAAAGAAGATGACAGTCACACCTGAGATCATGTGAGCCTTCTATGGCTGATACAATCTTCTGCAATTTGTAAAAAGAAATATGCTATAAAATTGCTGATTTTTCTAAATTCCCATCAAATTTCACATGATTTAAAAAATAAGTGCAAAACATAGACCCAAATTTTCCACTAACAAGTAGAATGTCATGAAAATAATAATCTCTGATTCACTAGGATATGTTGAGCCATTCCAGAGTTATTACCACATAAATTGACACATATGAATTAGAAAAAAGGGGCTTGATCATTAAGGCCAAAGTTGGCTCTGTCACTAAAGTGTGTTTTTTGGCATTTGTGTGGCTTTTTCAGGTTGATGTTATTTTTTCGAAATGCAGCATTTTCCATGTATGGCATGGTATCTGGCTTTTTCAATGTCTTTTTTATCATTCTTAAAACACACCCCAAAGTTCTGCAAGTGAAAATTTGCTCTATTCAACTAAATAGGATTGTTTAAGATAAATGAGATAGTTGCAGAAATTTCCACAACAAAATCTGCACCAAATGTGCAACCTATACAGATGTCTTGTAGAAAAGCTCCCTAGATGGGGTTTTGCCATCACACCACCAATTTCTTCACATCTGAGAAAAATGGTCCAATTATTCTGAACAGCTTCCAGAGTTTGATCAGAGTGGCAAATTTTTTTCTCGGGAATCGAGAGAAAAAAGGGTTCCCTCCTTCTCCATTCTGTCAGCCAGTGAACATTTGACAGCACTTGGATTTAATCGGAGTGCGACCAATTTTTTTCACAGACCCATAGACTTGCATTGCCAATTTTGATCCAACACTCGGATCAAAATCAGACATTTTTTAGATTTTTGTTGAGAACCACTAGGTCCGAAGAAAGATTTGGACATGTGCACACCTCTATAAAATATCATAGGTATGAGTGATATCCAAGAAAACCATGGCTAGCACTTAATCGAGAGAATCTGTCGTGTGCATGAGCCTTTACAGTCAAATTGCTGGAGCTGTGCTGCATCCCCTTCATTCCAAGGAATTAGATTAAAAATATCTAAACTGCTCAAAAAATGTATGGAACACATAAATCACACATCAGATCTTGATCAATGAAAGATTCAAGTTGAAAATATTTACTGAAATAAATTTTGTAATTTGTTGAGAAGAAAATGATGTTTCAGCAATCAATGGAAACCCAAGTCATCAACTAAGGGCCTGATTCCAATCACCCTGAAAATTAAAATAAAAATTGAAATTGTGGGCAGATCCAAATTGTTTGAATTTCATAGTAATTAATAATGTTACTTGTGTGTACGGCATTTACATGCTTATATGCAGCCAGGACACTTTCTGGATATGCTGATCAGACGGCAGATAGTGTGGAGTGGGATCTTCCTTCAGACATAGATCAGGACATCAGTGAACTCAGTGAACAAAGAGCAGTGTTTGGCGTTATCAGATGTACTGATAAATAATGTGCCAGAGATTGTTAATTGGATTCAGGTCTTGTGAACTTGAGGGCAGTCAATGGCATTAGATCAATGCCTTTCTCATCCAGGAACTGCCAACAGTTTAACATTGTCTTGCATAAGGAGGAACTGAGAGCTCAGTGCATCAGGTCTGACAATGTCTCTGAGGATTTTATCTGGATACCCAATAGCAGTGATTGGCTTGCATGCTTAAGTTTGTGCAACCTTCCAAGGATATGCCTCCTCAAACCATCATTCATCCACCACCAAAGCAGTCATGTTTATAGTGTATCATAACGTCTGCTGTCCTTTCACATCTTTTACATGTGATCAGTGTGAACTTTCTCTCATCTGGAAATAAATGGGGCCTTAATGGTGGACTTGTTAATTCTGGTGTTCTTCTCTGAATGCCGATAGAGCTGCACAGGGGTTTGCTGTGAGCACAAGTCTCACTATAGGATGTCGAGCCCTCATGCCAACCTCATCAAGCCTATTTTTAGTGGTAAGTTTATAGGGCTCTGGTAGTACATATCCTGTTCTTCCATGCACAAAGGAGCAGATACTGGTCTTGTTTCTGAGCTGATGCCCTTCTATGGCTTTGTCTGTCTCTCCCTATTTAGCAGCCTGTGTCCTGGTTTCTGCTCCAAGCTCTTGACACTGTGCTGGGAGACATAGCAAACCTTGTTGGTATGGTAGGTGTGGATATGCAATCCCGGAGAAGCTGGACTATCTGTGTAACTAGAATGAGCTGCAGGTACTACCAGAAGCAGGATTGGACTGTCCCTACTGGACATTGAAGAATTTTCCTGTCGGCCCCGGGACCTTGGCTTGGCAGGCGCTGCTTTCATCTGAATGCACATTCAGTTGAAAGGTATTGCGCTGCAGAAAAACACCGGCTTCCTGCATTGCAATAGTTAAAATGACGGCCGGCCTATTAGAGGACGTCAGGTCACGTCAGCGTGCCCGTTACTTTCAGTGAATGACAGTGACATCATATTCTGGCCGCGACGTGCGCACTGACATCAGTTGCCGGCCTCATTTTAACGACCACACGGGCTATGAAGACACTGAGGATGCCTCACGGCACGGGAGTGCAGAGTGATAATAAGAATATTTGTTTTCTTCTCATTGAATATGGCACATAGTAGACATAGGGGCCCAAGAGGAGGAACATAGGGGCCTGTGGCGCCCCTGAGGGTTCAGTCGCCACAGAGGTACTGCACCTCACCCGAGGTGTGGTGTCTCCCTTCTCTCAGGTAATGAAGGAGAACTGCACGGAACCCCAAAACACCCGCATCCAACATCACTCTGCTCCAGGCCAGCAGGAGGGGCAAGACGCAATGTAGTTTACTGCTGAGCCCTGGCCCTGGCTGGAGTAGGGGGGAACCCAAAGGTAGGGGGAACCAATAGTGGGTGTGGGTGGAGGAAGCAGATCAGGAAGCACTTATACAGTAGATATAAAAGGGAAGCCATTTTTAGGGCAGGCAGTTCAGTACTGGAGTGAGTGGAGTTTAGTGAGGGTTGTTCAGAGGAACAGTCCGGGAGCAGAGGCTCAGCAGGAGCTCTGCTTCACAAATTAGGGCCCAGGATAGAGGCCCCGGAGGGGAGCAGGGAGTAGGCTCCGTTCTAAGGAAAGGATCCCAGGAGGTACGGCGTGTGCAGGACAGCACCCGTACGCCCCGCTCCTGCCAGGTGTCAGGAGGGATCGGTTGCTTCATTCTAATCTCCAGGGGGTCAGGTTGGTCCCGGCTCCGACGTACAGGAAGGACTTCAGCATACCCGAGCGGGATTGAGAGTGGGCAGCGTAGGACAGCGGTGAGAAGGACCAAGTGTGAAGATGGTCAAAGTAGGAACACGTGAAAGTGGGGTTCCGCCAGGCATTCCTAAGCTGCTTGAGGAAAGACTTAACCCCTGCCAGGTGAACGCAGCGCGACGAGGGAGGCCTTCACCTGTAAAGTGCACTTGTGAATTGCCTAAGGACTGTAAGTAAAACCTTAGATGACTGCATCGAACAGCCTCTGTCTGTTTCTTCACCGGCGCCATTATTCCTCACCGCACCACAACGCCCAGCGCCACCATCCATCTATTTTACACTGCCCTGAGGCCCGCTCCACCTGTGGGGAGCCGTACCATCTTTAGCTGCCCTGACATCTGCCTCAGAGGACTGTTGCAGCGCTGGTGATCCTCACCAGACACCACAGGTGGCGTCACAAACTCTCTGTACTTTTACTAATAATTGATACCCCTTTTTGCACTGACCGCCCTGGGCCAGCCACCATGATTTCCCCCAAAGAGTACCCTGAGGCCCCGGGGGCGAGTCAGGCCCATGATGAGGAACATATGGGCCCTGGATGGAGAACATGGGGGACCAGGATGAGGAACATAGGGGCCCAGTACCTGAAACATAAGGGCCCAGGATGGGGGACCATAGGGGCCTTGATGGAGGAACTTAGGGGCTCAGGATGGGGGAACATGGGGGCCCAGTATGGGGGAACATAGGGACCCAGGATGGAGGAGCATAGGGGCCCAAAACGGAGTAATATAGGGGCTCAGGACGAGGAACATAGGGACCCAGGATGAGGAACATAGGGGCCCAGGACAAGAAACATAGGGGCCCAGGATGGAGGAATATAGGGGCTCAGGATTGGGGAACATAGGGGTCCAGGATGGGAGATCGAGCATGCGCTATGACGGGCATCATTTTCGGGAGTGTCTGCCAACTGGAGGCGGACACTTAGGTGTGGTGGACTGCATTAGAGTGTCCGCCTCCAGTTGGCGAACACTCCAGAAAATTGTGCACGTCACAACACATGTTTTCTCTGCCAGCACCACTACAGTCTATGGCCCCATCGTCACATATGTCCGAATCCCATTTTGCAAGAAGTCTGGACATATGACCCGACAGTGACACAGAGCATGTCCCTAAGTGAAATGTGAAAGCACCCGAAGTGATCAGCTATGGAAGATTTTGTGTTATTTTCTGCAGAGACAAGCCCTGGCTAGAAGAAGTGATAGAGGTCTGCACCGGATGAAGAATAAAAGTGAAGATGAAGGACTTCAACTATAGATGTCACTGGTAAGTCACTGTATTACCTGTACGTTTACACTATATACTATATACAGTGCTCCTGTGTATAATGTCACTGGTGATTACTGTATTACACTATACACTATCTGCAAAGCTCCTGTGTATCATGTGGTGATCCCTGTATTACCTGTTCACTGACACTATATAAAAAGCTCCTGTGTATAATGTCACCCATGATCATTATATTACCTGTACACTGATGCTATATTCTGAACTCCTGTGTATAATGTCACTGTTGATCCCTGTATTACCTGTACACTATACACTATATACAGATCTCCCGTGTATAAAGTCACTAGTAGTAACTGTATTGCATGAACACTATACACTATATATAGAGCTCCTGTGTATAATGTTAGTTGGGGTCTGACTTCTGGACCGAGCCGATCAGTAGAATGTGGACCTGTTAGAATGTAGCTGCATATACGATTTGACCACTGATCCATTTGTTCCCTAAGTGGCTGCCCAGTGCTGAACTCAGAATTTTCTGGAAGCTCAAAAGAGGATGAATGAAGTAACGATCTGCCACTTCTAAAAGTTTTGTATTCTTCCAATCGGTGCAGTTTCCAATGATCTGATTCCACCGATCAATAAGTTATCACCAATCCTGTGGATCGTTGATAACATGTTTTCACCAAAGAACCCCTTTAAAGCAAAGTACCGTAATTGTATATCCCAGTTATAGTGTGCACACATTAGATGTGCAGGAGCCACTTGCATATAGTTGGAGTGGGGGCCTCTAGAGTCAATTTCTCATGTGGCCCCCAGATACACCAGCCTGACCCTGACCAGAAGTGTCAAGGACAATAGCACAATGCAAAACTAGAGAAAAATAAATCAGGAAGGACAAGGAAGGAGCAACTGTCAGCTTACCACTTGCAAAAACATTCATTTTTGGAGGTCATCTTGCAAGGGGCTCTATAGTGCACATGTTGTCAAATTCATTGGCACCAAAGCAGATGCAATTGACTAACAATAACTTTTGCCTTCTAAATGGATATATTGATATTTCTGAAGTTAGGATATATTGTGATAATTAAATGTTCTCTTAATATTTTCTGCAGTGTATTTTGGAACTTTGGACCGGTATTGATTGTTATAATAAAAATGCGTTGAACTAAACTAAAGACCTTTGGGTCTGTTCAAACTTCTTCAAAGGAAAAAGTTATTCACAATTTACACTTTAAAAGTAGCTTTAATATTGATGGTCTGTTCCTAGGATATGCCATCAGTTTTTGATCAGTAGTTCAGACTCCTGGCTTCTCTGACAATCAGCTGAATGCCTTCTTGAAGGGTTTTTTCCCATAATCCAAACTTATCACACACCTCATGGACAGGTAAATGGCCTCCCTTAGATGTTGGTTTCTCACTTTCATGTTCTTTCCATTTTTTTCATTGTTAGAGCATTACCCATTATTGTCTAAGGGACTGTTCACATGTCCAAGTTCTTTTACAGACTGTGTATCCACAAAAAATCATGGCGACATATACATGTGTATCTCACTAAATTAGAATATCATCAAAAAGTTAATTTATTTCAGTTCTTCAATACAAAAAGTGAAACTCATATATTATATAGAGTCATTACAAACAGAGTGATCGATTTCAAGTGTTTATTTCAGTTAATGTTGATGATTATGGCTTACAGCCGATGAAAACCCAAAAGTCATAAACTCAGTAAATTAAAATAATCGCATTTAAAAAGGTACCTTAGTCTGTTTCAGTAGGCTCCACGATCATGGGGAAGACTGCTGACTTGACAGATGTCCAGAAGGCAGTCATTGACACTAAGTAAATGCAAAGTAAATTTTGCATTACATTTGGAAATCAAGGTCCCAGAGTCTGGAGAAATAGTGGAGAGGCTCACAATCCAAGCTGCTTGAAGCTCAAGCTGAAGGCTGCTATCAAAGCAACCTGGACTTCCATAATACCTCAGCAGTGCCACAGGCTGATCGCCTCCATGCCACACTGCATTGATGCAGTAATTGATTCAATAGGAGCCCCGACCAAGTATTGAGTGCATTTACTGAACATACATTTCAATAGGCCAACATATTGGATCTTAAAAACATTTTTCAAGCTGTTGTTATAAAGTATTCTAATTTACTGAGATAATGACATGTGTTTTCATTGGCTGTAAGCCATAATCATCAACATTAACAGAAATAAACACTTAAAATAGATCACTCTGTTTGTAATGACTGTATATAATACATGAGTTTCACTTTTTGTATTGAAGAACTGAAATAAATTAACTTTTTGATGATATTCTAATTTAGTGAGATGCACCTGTACATTTGTGATCCGAATAATGGATCAAAATCACCCATCACAAGTCAATGTGTCATGTCAACCTTCTGAGATAGTGTGCAGTCCATTTTAACATTGTAATGAGTGGGAGAAGCTTTGCAATTTTTCTTCTTTGCAATATGAAAAAAAAAAAATTACTGATGTTGAAAACTAACACACTGAACAATCATTGGTGAAAATATGATCCAGTTTTCTGATTCAAATTGGTCAATTTTTCTAACATACAAAAAGAATAAGGCCTAAATGTTAGGCCACGAACACACGTTCAGTATTTGGTCAGTATTTCACATCAGTATTTGTAAGCTAAAATCAGGCATGGAACAATCAGAGGAAAATTATAATAGAAACACGTCACCGCTTCAGTATTTATCACCCACTCCGGGTTTTGGCTTCCAAACACTGATGTAAAAATACTGACCAAATACTGAAAATGTAGACGTAGCCTCAAGGTGATGACACTTTTCATGTAGCGTTGATAGTTTTTTTAAATAAAGTCTATTTCAAAACTAATTTAGCTACTATGAAAATGTATTAGAATCATTCAGGTTAATTGAAAAACTACTTAAAAGATATGTGCTATTGTATCCATAAGTATAATCCAGATATTGTATTGAACAAATCTATAGGAATGTGCTTTATGTTTTAATAAAATAGAAAAGGCATTGTATATACTCCATATAATTTCCTTCAACTAGATAGGTTCCCTAATCTAATGACAAAAGTCTAATTTTGATGTGAGCCTCCTGACATTGCTGCTCACTTAGGTCCTTGGCCATTTTATCAGCTGGTTTGCTGATAATTTGCCATATGTCCATCGCATCCTCCTAATTATAACGTTCTTCAATGTCCTTGCTAAACTTTGTGTTGCTGAAATGAATTCTGCATCCAGCTCATAAATTCCCTGCCTTTAAATAATGAATGGTCATGCGTGTATTCTTTTGTGTATAGACGTATCACAGAGCTGCTATACAGGGACATGGACGTAAGGACGTATGGACGTAAGGATTTAGCAGCACGCACTGCATTGCAGCCTACAATGCTGCAAGGCTCACTACTTGGAGGCAGTGATTACTTTGATGTAAAAAAAAAATAAAAAATATCAGCTCAGCCAGTATTTCTCATTGCTATGATATTATCATCATCATTAAAGCTGCTAGTGTCAGTGACCCCCCAAATAACAAGGGAAAAAATGTACATCCCATAGCTCAAGAAAACTGCTGTTCTGAACAGCATCATATTTTGAAGAAACTTAAGGAAGGATATAAACAGTTTCAACAAAATCTGTCATGTCCCCAAATACAATTAACCTACAGAAATGGGGTTTATCTGCAGGTTAATAGCGTCCTAAAGCCGTTGTACTGAAAGCACTTAGAAAATAAACTTTATTCCTCCGGGAAGCCTCCGGCTTTCAGTCATGCTGGTGTAGCCGTCAGTGAGCGGTGGCTGTAACCACACCCTGGCCGATCGACTGCCAGTTGTTTTCTGCACCATATTAGTGCAGAGACAGCTGTTAGTCAATGTGTCAAGGCATGATTACAGGGCTGTGCCTCTATGACTGAAAGCCGGAGGCTACCGGGAAGAAGTTTATTTTCTCACGGTAGACAGGCTTTCAATGAGGCAGCTGCACAACTTTACAATGCTATTAACTTGCAGTTTAATCCCATATTTGCAGGTTAATTGCATTTGTGAACGTGACCGGTTCCCTTTAAGGCAGGATTTACCCATTTGTTATAAATGGTCGGTGCTTGGATCACAACATCCAGCACGAATGTCTGGTTTTCTGACCTGGAATAACTGCCGTATATACGTGTATATAAAGAATTAAGTTAAGGTCGATAGAATTTGTCGATTGTGAAGGATGGGGGGATGTAATGGCAGCTTACTATCATCCTGTAAGAATGTGTTACACGCACGCCACTAGGTTCAGATAGGGCACTTCTATGCATACACAACCACAGGCTTTTCCTTCACAAGTACAGAATAGTACACAGCATTTTTTATGCTGCATGGAGATGGAAGGGGGGAGGGTTTGATGACGGAGATGATCCCTGTGACACAATTCCTTCCAGTCCTTATCTTACTGCCCGATAATACTCAGCACTGTTAGTTAAGGGAGTTTATCTGACCTGTGTTTAGTTTCTCTCCTGATCTGAATCCTGTTCAGTTGCCTTCTGTCAGATCCAGATAACACACCACCTTTCTCTTCAGCTTCAGCCAGACTACAATAACAAGTTCCCCACAATCCCAATGAAGGCTCCGCTAAAACACTCCCTGTCTCCTGTGACTGTGTTAACCCCTATAGTTGCTGGATGCATCTGAAGCAACAGCACTACTTCTGCATGTCACACTCTTCCCTCCTTTTTGAATGTCGTCCTCGACATTCGCCTTAATTGGTCAATCTGACCATTTCTGAGACAGTGGGGAATAACTTTTTTTACAAATTGGCATTGTCAAATTAGTATAACATTCATAACTATTGATAACAACCTATTCTTGCGACTTTTATCTTGTAGGACACAATTAAAACAATCAGCATCTCTTCAGCTGGAGCTTTTCGTACGTCTTCATCACCAGTACTGTCAATCGAGCAAACCCACCAGTAGGTATCGTAAGCACAGTCTCACCTTGAACTTGGCCTTCCAGAAGTTCTGAGGAGTCTTTTGGTACGAACAGTCTTTTCTGGACTTTTCTTCCTGGTTCTATTCAGACACCACAGCTCACCATTTGGTTTGCAGGGATGATGGTTGGGCGCCAGCCTACCTTTACTTCTTTTAGGTCCATTGTATTCTGTGCTTTCTTTACTCTATAAATCACATTTTGATGAGTATGGCAAGTGATGTGGCAATTGCATCCACCTCCAGCATCCCTGACTTGTGTTTCGTGATGACCTCACTGATTACATTATAATCCAGGATAGGATCCTCTGCCATGTTCTGATCACTGGTCACGAGAAAAGGTACCAAAAGCTCAATGGTGTTGCTGTTCTTTGTGGCCCTCAGTTGGAAAGTCACTTCCACCCAGCCTATGAAAGGGATTTCGGTCTGGTGGACAGCTTTGCCATAGAGTTCCACTGGCCCTAAGAGTTCTTTTAGCGAACGAAGGCAAGTTTGTGGCAGATAACGGCTTCTCCATTCTTCATTTAAAAGGCTTGCTTGGGCTCTTGTGTCCCACAGTGCTTTCATCAGGAGTCCAGCTAGCTGGCACTGTATAAAGCACCTTTCACCAATTAGGCTGATGAGGCTATCTTTACTGACCAAGGAATCCTCCTCCCAGGAGAACATTGTTTGACATCCGCACTGGGCATTAAGTAACTGATGCCCCTGTCTCTCTTGCAGCTGTTGTAGACAGGAACACAGTTGGGGATAGTACTGACACAGCTGTTTTGCCCCATGCGCCATTCTTGGGTTTGGTGAGATTTGGATTTGCTTCTGGGGCCTCCACCGTGTCGCGGTTACTAGTCACCCCGCACTGGCAACCTCCTGTCTTTTAACCCAAACGACCAATGGCATTCCTTGGCATAATGTCCTTCCTCACCACATCTTAGACAGTGGACACACACCGTACTCTGATTTGGTGAACGGCACGCTTCACTAGCCGGGTATCTTCTGTTTTGGAACCCACTCCTGGGTCTGAGGGATACAGGTTCTGGCCTGGAACGAATTAACTTTTTCGCCTCAATCAACTCGGCTTGCAGTTCTCCTATTACTTTCTCCCAGTCAGCGCTGGCGGTCCTCTATTTTGTTGGTGATTTAAGGTTCCCTCTCGGAGGTGGTACTCGAGGGTCTCCATGATGATATTCGGACTGACCACTGGGGGTCTCCAAATTCAGCTGACTCATTTTGGTGATTTTAGGAGCAGAGCTTTTCATTAACTTCTGTTTGCTCTCTGACTGCAAACCAGCTTCATAATTCATTTTTTCAATTAGGACTTTATCCAGAATGCCAGGATCTTCTAGGTACTGTTTCAGCTGCAACTTGATGTCTTTGCCAACTAACCCTGTTCCCAATGATCTCAAGAACTTCTTCTGGACTAGTCCAGCATCAAACTTCACCTCAGCTTGTACATCTCTGGATGCAAACAACAGTCTATCCTTCAGTTCAATTGCTCTGAAAAGAAACTTTGGGGTGATTCATTATTTTTCTGTGAGAGGTTAATGAGTCAGTGGAACAATTCTGAAGTACTCTCTTCTTTATAGTGCCCTTTTAAATTCATCTTCAACTGTTGCAAGGTCAATTGACTCTTCATTTCTAGCATACTACGGAGGTTCAGTCCTGGGCTGATCGCTTTCACCACCCCCTCAACGATCTCATCTGGCTGGTAGCCTTTCTGTAAGCTGGTATCGATCTGGTGCAACAAGTTCATATAAGACAGTTTCTCTTTCTGTTCACACTCTCCAATCTGTCCAAGAATCTTGAATTATTTCCTTATGGTGATTTGTGGTATTAGAGAGGACTGTCTTCCTGATTTATCTAACCTGAGCAGAGTAAAAGTTCTGTGTGAGTCTGTCACCAGTTCAGATGTTTTGGTCGATTCCTGAAGGGCTGTTGTTAGGGCTTTGAATTGCTCTTTCAATTCCTGTAGTTCTGTCTGTTGACGGAGATTGACGCTTTTGGTAATTGGTGCTGCCCCTCCATCCTCCAACGTCAACCTGGTTAGAAACTGTGTTAGCTTCTCGAGGAACATCCCCATCACTTCTTCAGCTTCTTTCTCCCCCAGCTCATCCATTTTTGCATTAACGGCAGCAAACAGTTGCCTGCGGTTGTGTGCTTTATAAATCTGTTCTTCTGACATCTTTATATGTTCTGCTACTGTTCTCAATTCTTCACAGGTTAACTGAAGAAGCAGCACACTAATTCTGTCCATTTGTATTTCTACATCCATTGCTTCTAGTGAGTTTTCTTTAGGGCTGGTCCCTTTTAACTGGTGTAGCAGAGTTGAATTGAGGTGCTGTGCTGCTGTGTTTTTCCAGACACTTTTCCTCTTCTCACTCTACATGCTAATTCCCACTCAAGATTCCCCGTACGGGCCACCAATGTTACACGCACGCCACTAGGTTCAGATAGGGGCGAGATGGCCTTCAAGAATTCTTTGGAATCCTGGAGGAACCGTTACTCAGGGCAACCATAGGCTGCAGCTTTTCTCAGGCACAAACTAGATTCAATTGCTGACCAGACACATCTGACAAGAGTCTTTTTCAACAGTTTAACAGTGGAATTTAATCTGAATCACGGCCAGTGTAGTTCAGGGATATAACAGCAACAATCTTCATTACAGTACAGTTTGAGCTTCTTGAGCAACCGGCTCCAGTAACAATACAGTAGTTTCTTCACAAGGCACAGTATTACAGTCTCTTCAGTAGCATAATTCAGCATAGATTAGATCTCTTAGCAGCACACTTCTATGCATACACAACCACAGGCTTTTTCTTCACAAGGACACAATAGTACACAGCATTCTTTATCCTGCATGGAGAAGGAGGTGGGGACGGTTTGATGAGGGAGATGATCCCTGTGACACAATTCATTCCAGTCCTTATCTTCCTGCCCGATAATACTCTTCACTGTTAGTTCAGGGAGTTTATCTGACCTGTGTTTAGTTTCTCTCCTGATTAAAATCCTGTTCAGTTGCCTTCTGTCAGATCCAGATAACACACCACCTTTCTCTTCGACTTCAGCCAGACTACAATAACAAGTTCCCCACAATCCCCCTGGGGCACTGCTAAAACACTCCCTGTCTAATGTGACTGTGTTAACCCCTCTAGTTGCTGAATGCTTCTGAAGCAACAGCACTACTTCTGCATGTCACACATGTGTAGTTGTAATGAGATCGTTGGCCAGCATCAAACTAAGGATTTTTACCTCCACCAGCTAGCTGGACAACTCCTACAGGGAGTCCCCCTGTGGATCCAATCAATGCGGTCCCCTTTGTTCAGAAAGATAGGAATTTCATATTGAGTTATGGAAATACTATGTGTCTTAGCCATACATCGAATAGATTTCTGAGATCCCCAGTACATGGTGAATGTCTGCCCGGGTCTCAACCCATTCTAGCACATAGGGAAAGGGAGATACATAGAATATCTATTAGGAAACAGAGAATACAGCTGTGTTTAGTCTCCACATGTAGCAGAGGCCAGGCTGGATCCAATGACAACACAACCACCTCCCTAGGATGGTCTATTAAGTAGTTATGACTAGGGATGAGCGAGTAGCGAAATAATCAGACTCGCTATACTCGTAACGAGTAGGTTCCAATACTCGGGTACTCGTTACGAGTAGCGAGTCCAATGTAAGTCAATGGGAAAAGCGTGTAAGCCGAGTAAGTGTCTGCTGTAGCCTATAGAGCGGTCTGGGGGCTGAGGAAAAGGCTCAAATGGGTGCATGATTGTTTAAAAGCCGGTGGTAAAACGTCGCTTGGTTTAAACAATCAATCAGCCCCATACTCGCTTCCCCGCAGCCTCCCAACCCGATCCTAAGTTAGGACCGGGCGGGGAGCGCAGCACCAGGGAGCAGGGAGCGAAGGAGCCAGGCGGGGAAGCCGGCAGTGAAAAGACTTCACCGCCAGCTTTCCCGTTTGGTGCTGCGCTCCCTGTTCCCTGATGTACGCTCCCCGCTCCCTGGTGCTACGCTCCCGCCCGGTCCTAACTTAGAATCAGGATGGGAGGTGGTGGGGGAGCGGGGAGCATACAAAATTGCCCAAATCGATGGGAACAGTGCTCAATTAAATGTCAGGCAGGCAGAATATATAGGCAGACAGGCAGGCAGGGTATATAGGAGGGTGCATGAAAAACATAGCAGGGCATTTGGAACACACTAGTGTCCTCCGATTTTCATGCACACGTCTCTTCAAAAAAGCCGGCCGGCAATTTACCAGCGGCATACACCGGTACCCGACAATTTAGAACAGAAAGAATAGAGCATCACACATAGATTAGATAGATAGAAACATGTCAGTCACACATATAATAAGTACTGTGACAATGTTGGTTACTGTACTTGTGATTTAGTGTTAAAATAATGGATTTATTAAAAAAAAAATTGACGTGGGATTCCCTGTAATTTTAGTCTCTAGCGGAAGGTTAAGCAGATGGCTGGGGCAGATGTTTGAAGCCTGGGAAAGGGGGTAATTCCCAAGGAGCTACCCAGGCTACTAATATCAGCCCCCAGCTGAATACCTAGCCTTTACTAGCTATTAAAATGGGGGACCCAAAAAAAATGATGTGGGGTCCCCCTATTTTAATAGCTAGCAAAGGCTAGGTAGACAGCTGGGGGCTGATATTAATAGCCCAGGAATGGTGCCATGAATATTGGCCCCCTCCCAGGCTAGAAACACCAGTCCTCATCCGCCGCAGAAATGGCGCATCCATAGGATGTACCAATTCTGGCACTTAGCCTCGATCTTCCCACTGCCCTGTAGCGATGGCAGTGGGGTAATAGGGCTGGGGTTGATGTCAGCTTTAGAGATGAGCGTTGTTCGACTCGAACTGTTCGCCAATCTCAAATTCGAGCTGTTTTGGGGGTGTTCGAGCCGTTCGGCGAACACGAACGATTTGAGAAAAATTCGGCTGTTCGAAGTTATGTTCGATAACTGTTCGTGCACCAAAATCATAACTGGATTTTTTCTCAGTAATGATGAAAATTAATGTTAATACGCAGTTTGAGTGTACAGCGGGGTGGGGGGAGGGGCAGCGGATGGATCTCTGCAGGAATAATGAAGATCTGCATTTTTTTTTCTCTTTCCCGCATTTACAGTGGGGAGGTGCAATCTGTCAGCCTAACAGCAGCGCACACACGAAGCGAAGTGCTTTTTTTCACACAAGCAAGGGCATGTGTCATTGGCAGTGTATGTCACATGTCCTTGCCCTATAAGACCAAGCCATTTTCCCCGTCGCCACCATTTTCTCACTGCTGCAGCTGCGTGTTAGACGGCACCGCTGTTGCTGTGTGCGCTATACCTTGTTAATTTCAAGCCAATTTTCGCACAAATCTACAGATAGCTTGGGAGTAGGGAATAGTTGTGATTGCAGTCCTTTTAAGGACTAGGTTACAGCATTTCCTACGACTTTTATCAGGCAGGTCTGTGCTCTTAAATAGATAGATTGTGGGAGTAAAGACTAATTGTAATTGCAGTCCTTTTCAGGACTAGGTTACATCAGTTCCTATCAGTTTTTGCAAGGCAGGTCTGTGCCAGTGCTGTGCAAGTTTTTTTCACAGCATTTGACTGAATCTAGCAAAGCTAATCCTTTTTGGCCTATTGCAGAGTGTGTTAGTCAGTGGAGTAGCCTATCTGTGTTGCAAGATATACCACCTGTGTATAGAATACCAATTTTTTTACTGCACCTAGTGAAGTAAAATCTTTTGGGCATAGCATCATTCTATTAGTCCATCTATACTGACCTCCATCAGGTTGCAAATTGAATCTAATTTTTTTCTGCATCTAGCTCTGAAAAAATATTTGGGCTTCTAGCAGTGTGTGGGACTTGTTCTATTAGTCCATCTATACTGACCTCCATCAGGTTGCAAACTGAATATAATTTTTTTCTGCATCTAGCTCTGAAAAAATATTTGGCCTTCTAGCAGTGTGTGGGACTTGTTCTATTAGTCCATCTATACTGACCTCCATCACGCTGCAAATTCAAAATAATTTTTTGTCTGCATCTAGCTCTGAAAAAATATTTGGCCTTCTAGCAGTGTGTGGGACTTTCTCTATTAGTCCATCTATACTGACCTCCATCAGGTTGCAAATTCAAAATAATTTTTTCTCTGCATCTAGCTCTGAAAAAATATTTGGCCTTCTAGCAGTGTGTGGGACTTTCTCTATTAGTCCATCTATACTGACCTCCATCAGGTTGCAAATTAAAAATAATTTTTATCTGCATCTAGCTCTGAAAAAATATTTGGCCTTCTAGCAGTGTGTGGGACTTTCTCTATTAGTCCATCTATACTGACCTCCATCAGGTTGCAAATTAAAAATAATTTTTTGTCTGCATCTAGCTCTGAAAAAATATTTGGCCTTCTAGCAGTGTGTGGGACTTTCTCTATTAGTCCATCTATACTGACCTCCATCAGGTTGCAAATTCAAAATAATTTTTTGTCTGCATCTAGCTCTGAAAAAATATTTGGCCTTCTAGCAGTGTGTGGGACTTTCTCTATTAGTCCATCTATACTGACCTCCATCAGGCTGCAAATTAAAAATAATTTTTATCTGCATCTACCTCTGAAAAAATATTTGGCCTTCTAGCTGTGTGTGGGACTTGTTCTATTAGTCAATCTATACTGACCTCCATCAGGTTGCAAACTGAATATAATTTTTTTCTGCATCTAGCTCTGAAAAAATATTTGGCCTTCTAGCAGTGTGTGGGACTTTCTCTATTAGTCCATCTATACTGACCTCCATCAGGTTGCAAATTAAAAATAATTTATATCTGCATCTAGCTCTGAAAAAATATTTGGCCTTCTAGCAGTGTGTGGGACTTTCTCTATTAGTCCATCTATACTGACCTCCATCAGGTTGCAAACTGAATATATTTTTTTTCTGCATCTACCTCTGAAAAAATATTTGGGCTTCTAGCTGTGTGTAGGACTTGTTCTATTAGTCCATCTATACTGACCTCCATCAGGTTGCAAATTGAATATAATTTTTTTCTGCATCTAACCCAGCCAATAGTTTTGGCCTAATACCACAGTTTGGCCACTCAGCTCTGCTCGGTTCCCATCCATTATTTTTTTGTGCAAACAACTCCAGAGTTGTGAATTAGTTAACCACCAAAATGAGTGGAAAAAGGCCTGCTGCTGGTGGAAAGGGGAATAGGCGTGTTGGGAAGGGGAAAAAAGGTTGTGTCCGTGAGGTAGGTGTTAAAGCAACAGTAACATCTGCAGAAGAAAGACCATCTTCCAGCCAAACTAAAATGTCTACTTCTTTTAGCGGACAATGTGATAAGATCCCTTTCTTACGGCCACGCCAATCGCTACAAATTCCAGATGAGGCACAAAAACAGCAGGTGCTTCAACGGATATCAAGTGCTCCTTTAAGTGGGCTGTCCTCCACATCAACTTCAACATCACAAATACTCCAGTCCTCAAAGGTGTCACCCCAATCGCACTTGCTTCCTCACAGCTCCCAAATCTCCAGCTGCCCGTCTGAGTATGAGGTAGAACAGATGGTTGAGTCTGCAGAGCTGTTTACTCATACTATAGCCTGGGAATCAGAGGTCGACTCCAGCGCTTCTGTGAATCCAGACGAGGAAATGATCTGCACTGATGCCCAGAATCTTTATGAGTCGGATCCAGGACCAGACGCAGAAGGTTCTGACCATAATGTAGACCCTCATTCCCAATCTGTAACTCCTGTTGATGGAGACAATGAGGAAGATGATGATGAGACTCAAATACCTGATTGGAGCGACAACTTTAGTTTTTTGTCAGGGCAGGAACAGGTTGGCTCTGAGGACGACGGGTGTGATAACGCACAGGGTGATGATGATGAGGTTGGAGATCCCACTTACTTTCAACCTACAGTCAGCCAAGAGATGAGGTCAGCAGAGGAGGTGGAGGAAGATGCAAGTGATGACGAGGTCAGGTTGCGCCTTCCTGGACAGAGACGTAGTACTGGAAGCACGTCAACAACTGCATCCTCAAACACAACTCTGCCTCTCACCACAAGTCGTGGTGGCTCTTCAGGTCGCATGGGTGCTAAGCCTTGCATAGCCTGGGCATTTTTTCAGATCGATAAAGATGACCCAACTCGTGTTATCTGTAACATTTGTCAGCAAAAGCTAAGTAGAGGCCAAAAAATACATAGTTTGAGTACTTCATGCATGAACCGGCACATGGACATGAAGCATAAGTTGCAGTGGGAAGCTCAGTGTGCTACAATGTGGCCTAGCCGGCCGGGCCAACCACCGTCTGCCATATCTTGTGCATCCGCGGCCTCTTCATCCTCTGTGACTGGGGGGACAGCAGTCACACCTGTTTTGGGGCGCAGACCTGCCACCTCTTTACCCGCAACAGCCAGCGTGATTGGCAGGTCATCATTTTCTTTGGAGGTGGTAACACCAGCTGGTGTTGAGCGCTGTCCGACATCGATAGCACCACCTTTGGATCAAGGCAACCTAACATGTCCGCCTGCATCTTCCTCACAGACCGGCAGTTTGCCGGGGACACCTTTATCAACCCCGTCTAAGTACAATAGCCAGCCCTCGGTCCCTCAGATGTGGACAAGTAAAAGACCATTTCCTCCTAGCCATGAGAAAGCTATGAGGTTGAATTTCACCATCTGCAAGCTCTTGGCTACAGAAATGCTGCCTTTCCGCCTGGTGGACACAGAGGATTTTCGAGACCTTATGTCCGTCGCATTGCCCCAGTACCAGATTCCTAGTCGGCACTACTTCTCAAAGAAAGGTGTGCCTGCGCTCCACCAGCATGTCACACACAACATCACCGCTTCTTTGAGAAACTCTGTGTGTGACAGGGTGCATTTCACCACAGACACTTGGACGAGTAGGCATGGACAGGGGCGTTACATGTCGCTGACTGGGCACTGGGTAACTATGGTGACAGCAGGACAAGGGGCTGCTGTCCAAGTCTTGCCGTCCCCACGAGTTGTGAGTCAATCCTCTTTATGTCAAAGTTCCTCCACTGCTTCTGCCTCCTCAACCTCCTCTCGGTCTTCCACCTGCACCCAAAGCCTGTCTGGTTATGCCACAAGCTTTCTAACTGCGCAGAAGGGATCCTGCACACCTCCTTACTATGCTGGCAGTAGGGCTCAACGTCATCAGGCGGTATTTACTTTGAAATGTCTGGGAAATGTGAGTCACACAGCTGAGGAGTTGTGGTCAGCTCTGGAGAACCAATTTCATGAATGGTTGTCTCCACTGGACCTGAAACCAGGGAAGGCCATGTGCGACAATGCTGCAAACCTAGGTGCGGCCCTTCGCCGGGGCAATGTCACACACGTGCCTTGTATGGCTCACGTGTTGAACCTGGTTGTCCAGCAATTTTTAGCCCACTATCCCAGACTAGATGGCCTTCTGCAGAGGGCACGGTCGCTGTGTGCTCACTTCCGCCGTTCGCATCCCGCAGCTCAGCGACTTACCTCTCTACAGAAGTCATTGGGCCTGCCACATCACCGGCTAAAATGCGATGTGCCTACCCAGTGGAATTTAACTCTGCACAAGTTGCAGCGACTGTGGCAGCACCCACAAGCCCTGGTGCAATACGTTCTGACGTATAGCCTGGGCCAACGAGATCCAGAGGTGGGGCAAATCACGCTGGAGGAGTGGTCTCAGATCAGGGACCTATGCACCCTTCTGCACAGTTTTGAGATGGCGACGAAGATGTTTAGTGCTGACGATGCCATTATCAGCATGACTATTCCGGTGATTTACATGCTGGAGCACATGTTAAACAGAATTCGGAGTCAGGTGGAGGAAGTAGAGGAGGAGGAGTTGTATGCGGAAGGGCTAACATCTGCAAGGTCCAGACGGTCTGCAGCACCAAGGCGGCAGGCATGTGAGGGTGGGGGAGATGGTTTTACCAGGGCGCATGGTAGCAGCCAAACTAGTGAGGAAGGTGCAGGAGCCCGGGAAGAAGTGGAGGACGAACTGATGGAAGACTCATCAGATGAGGGAGACCTTGATCACATTTCTGTTGTGCGAGGTTGGGAGGAGAGGACAGAGGAAGGAAGCATGATTGTTACCTCGCCACCAACACAACAGGGACTTGGTGCTCCTGGATGCGCAACACACATGAGTGCCTTCTTGCTGCACTACCTGCAACATGACCCTCGAATTGTGAGAATTAGAAATAATCCTGACTACTGGGTTGCCACACTGTTAGATCCCCGGTACAAAAGTAAATTTGCAGAAATTATTCCTGCCATAGAAAGGGATGCACGCATGCAGGAGTATCAGCAGAGACTGTTGCAGAATCTTACATGTGCTTTTCCACAAAACACCAGTGGTGCACGTAGTGAATCTCACAGTTCCAACTTGCCAACCGTGGGACCGTCAAGTGTTCAGCACTCAAACCGTAACAGAACCACAGTATCTGCTGGTAACATCAATTTTGCGGAATCATTTCACCACTTTTTTAGCCCATCCTTTGCAAGGCCACAGGAGACAAGAAGTCTGACACATAGTCAACGCCTAGAGACGATGGTACAGGAGTATCTCCAAGTAAACATTGAAGCCATGACTGTGTCACTGGACCCTTGCTCTTTTTGGGCTTCCAATCTGGATAAATGGCCGGAGCTAGCCACTTACGCCTTGGAGATCTTGTCATGCCCCGCAGCCAGCGTTCTGTCTGAATGTGTGTTCAGCGCTGCTGGTGGTGTGCTGACAGATAAGCGCACGCGGCTCTCCACTGATAATGTAGACAGACTCACGTTCATAAAGATGAACAAATCATGGATCCGAAACGACTTTTCTACCCCTGTGTCATCCTGGGGAGCTTAAAAGCTTGATGATTGGTTAAAATCACCCTACCAACCGTTTTAAGCTTTCAAATTACTAATCATGTTTATCTGTATCTTGGCTGGAAAATAATTTGGGCTTTGTAGCAGTGTGCAGCACTGATTCTATTAGGCCATCTATAATAAGCTCCACCAGATTTAAAATTACTAATCATGTTTATCTGTATCTTGACTGGAAATAATTTGGGCTTTGTAGCAGTGTGCAGCACTTATCCTATTAGGCCATCTATACTAAGCTCCACCAGATTTAAAATTAATAATAATATTTAGCTGCATCTAGCCCGGAAAATAATTTTGGGGCTCCGAGATGCGCAAGACACATAAGTGCCTTCTGGCTGCACTACCTGCAACATGACCCTCATATTGTCAGAATTCGAAGTAATCATGACTACTGGGTTGCCACACTCTTAGATCCCCCAAACTTTTCGATCAACCTTTTCATTTTAATAAAGACCAAAAAAATGGTCATTTTTGAAATTATAAGCATTAGCAGGTTATTAGAAACTGAAATCAAACAGTTTTCAACTCAAAACTTTATTCTAGGTGATGTTACATTTTCACATAGGACCCCTTGTTCGAAAGGAGCTTCTGAACTCTCAGGTCCATTGAATTTGTCAGGTTTTGGATGGTTTCTGCTTCAATTGTTTTGCATGAGGACAGAATACCCTCCCAGAGCTGTTGCTTAGATGTGAACTGCCTCCCGCCATCATAGACACTCCTTTTGATGATGCTCCAGAGGTTCTGAATGGGGTAGAGGTCAGGGGAGCATGGGGGTCACACCATAAGTTTGTCCCCTTTTATGCCCATATCAGCCAGGGATGCAGATGTTTTATGTGCAGAATGAGATGGTGCATTATCATGCAAAAAATGATCTTGCTGTGAAATACACGGTTCTTCTTCTTGAACCATGGCAGGAAGTGCTGTTTGAGAAAATCCACATACATTATGGAGTTCATCTTTAGCACCTTCAGGGATCCTAAAGGGGCCGACAATCTCTCTCCCCATGATTCCAGCCCAAAACATTACTCCACCTCCTCCTTGTTGGCGCTGTAGCCGTGTTTGCGTGGGGTGTCCATCAACCAGCCATCCTCCACTCCATCCATCTGGACCATCGAGCGCTGCACGGCACTCATCCGTGAACAAAACAGTTTTGAAATCAGTCTTCATGTAATGTTTGGCCCACTGTTTCTGCTTGTGTGAAGTGGATAGAGGAGGTCGACAGGATGGCGTATGCACAACTACAAACCTCTGAACGACCCTGCATCTTGTTGTTCGGGGGACGTTGGAGGCACCAGCAGCTTCAAAAACTTGTCTGCTGCTATGACAAGGCTTTTTTGCTGCTGCTCTTTTAACCTGACGTAATTGCCTGTAGGAAAGAGTCCTCAATTTGCCCTTATCAGCATGCACACGTGTGTACTGTGAATCAGCTACATACTTCTTGATTGCCAAGACACTTCATCCTGATCATCGCACAATGTTGATTGCAGTCATGCCTTGACCTAAACACTCCACAATTTGTTGCTTCTCAGCAGCCGACACATCCTTTTTCTTTCCCATTTTGGCAGAAAATGTAGGCTGCTTAATGATGTGAGACAGCCTTCTTAAGTAGTCTTGCCTTTCATTGGACACACCTGCCAAACTAATTAGCACAGGTGTCTGCAATTGCTTACAGTGATATAAAGAGCCCTGACACACATCACCATCAATGAGTTTAACTGACAAACAAACAAATCCTTCCCTTATCACTCCTAAACACTTTTTGCATAATAATTTGGAACACAGTGTACATGTGCTTTTCCACAAAACACCAGTGGTTCACGTAGTGAATCTTACAGTTCTAACTTGCCAACCGTGGTCTGTATGGAGTTGTTCAATAAAGGGCCCAAAATTAAGATAACATAGATGGGAGAGGTCTCTATGAATAGGAATTCCTAAGTATTTGATACCCTGTGAGGGCCAGGCAAAGGGAAAGTTGGACTGGATGGAATCCTATATGGATTTGGGGAGGGAGACATCGAGGGCCTCAGACTTCGCTGCATTGATTTTAAAATTTGACCATGTAACAAAGTGATCTATTTCAGCCATAACAGCATGGATGGATATATGTGATTGAGTGATATATACTAGGACATCATCAGCAAATAGAGAGCACTTGTACTCGGTGCCTCCCACCTCAATCCACCTAATATTGGGGTTATGGCGAATTGATGAGAGCAGGTGCTCCGTCACTAGGATGTATAAGAGAGGGGACAGAGGACATCCCTGCCTTGTCCCATTGGTGATTGTGAAAGGTGATGAAAATGTTCTGATGCACCCCCTGGGCCTTGGGACACCCGGAGCCGGACTCTTTTTGGTGGATGCTGGTGGTTGTAGTCTTCGTGGCAGCGACCCGGTTCCGTGGCTCAGGGTGGTCAAACCAGTGGCGGAACTATTTATGTGGTTTTGATGTTTAAATGTCCGACTACGCCACCCGTGGATTGCGGTCAGAGTGAACCGCCGCTGCAGGGCAGACCGCTGAGGCTGGTGTTGTGGGTGCAGCAGAGCGTAGCATAACTCCCCACGGGAGGAGTATAGCCTCAGGGCAGTGTATGCGGAGGATGGGGGTGATGGTGCAGGGCAGCAGCAGTAACGACACGGAGTCAGTGATGCAGTCCAGGGCCTTTACTCACAGTTCTTATTATCCAGACCACGTCTGCAGGTAACGGCTGCCCACGTCGTACTGTGCTCACCAGGTGAGGGGCTCAGACAACTTCCAGATAACTTTGGAGCGCTTCACAGGACCCCCTTTGTGTGTCCTTTGTCTGGCCTTTCTTACCAACGCTTCTGTCCGGCTGCCTCGGGCCTCCTCTTGCTAAACTTGGCGCCAGTTTCCCTGACCCTATGTGGTGCCTTCCTAGCGGGTGTAGCGAGGGGCTGCGCCACATAAAATGTCAGAGCCTCCGGTTTCTAGCTGAGGGTCGTTTCCTGCCTCCACTAGTTTCGGGGACCGGTCTCCCCCTTTGGCCTGACCCCTCCACGCAGGTGGATTCGGGCGTTCGGTGCCGCCTCCGGAGCAGAGCTCATGCAGAGCCCCTGCTCCCTGCCACTTCTGCTCAGCCTTCTCTGCACTGAACTAAGATGGTGTCCACCTTTTATACTCCCTTCTCAATGCACCCAGGAACTGCTTCCTCCCAGCTCCTGCACTACAGGGTTCCCCTTCCTCAGTGTTCCCTCCCCCCACTCCAGTCAGGGACAGGGACTGTCGTGCCCATCTCAGAGGCATATTGGTCGCCCTGCCCCACGGCAATGTGGTGTAATGCATGCAGGTGTCGGGTCCTGATCCACACTCCATCCTTACCTGAGAGTGAGATATCACACCTCTGGGTGAGGTGCAATACCTCTGTAGCAACCGAGCCCTCAGGGTGCTACAGTTCCATTTATCTTCAGCCTAGGTGACGTATTGTGATACAGGGCCGTGATTTTGGCTATAAAAGGGTCCCCTAGACCCCTACCCCAAGCTTTTTAAGAGAATCATATATGGCGTGCCAGGAGACTCTATGGAATGCTTTCTCAGCATCCAACGAGAGTATCTAATTACAAATTTTTAACTGCATCTAGCCCAGGAAATACTTTGTGCCTAGTAGCAGTGTCTGCTAGTCAGCGGATTATCCCGGCTGTTAAGCAAGCTACACCACCTGTAGTTTGGACACTTAATTTTTTCAAAGGAAATGCTTCGGGACCACGGGATACTCAGTGAAGAGCATCAGGAGGCACCCCAAGGCATAGGGGCTGGGACTGGCAGGAGGATGCCTTGCGGTGGACAGCCGAGCTCGATCCTTATAAAAGCTTTTTAACTGCAGCAGCTTTAGTGGACGCTACTGGAGCTGGAATTACGCGGCTGCTGGCATCAGACTTGCCCTCCAATAGATCCTTGTAAATGTATTTAAAGTGTTTTCATTCAAATTAGAGAGACAATTTAAATTAAAAAGCTTAGAGCTGCCTCCACCACAGGGGGGCTCGCTCGACCCACCAGCAGACAGGCACCAGTATTGGGAGAGGGGGGCTGGCCGTCAAGGTTCACCGCGGCTCTGGCACAAACCCGGCGACACGGAGGTGGTACGGGCAGGAGCGGACTGAACGTGTCGGCTTCTCACTTTTTGGATTTTAGAAGGGCATGACATGCCTATATCTGTGTCTCCCCCTCCTTTTACTCCTCCACCTCTTTTCTTTTCGCATGACTATATGTACTTGTCACTTTTCCATGTGTTAGTTGTGTCTTCTGAGCAGTTTGTCAGCTTTTGGACACCTTTGAAGGTGTTTTCTATGTGTTTCTATGTGTTTTTGTTTGCCTGCCATTGGTTTTAACGGTGTTCGAAGGTGTTCGACGAACAGTTCGACTAACAGATCGGCGAACACACGGGTGTTCGACGAACCGAACCGAACTCGAACACTACGGGGGTGGCTCAACACTAGTCAGCTTATAATGCCAGCTGACATCAAGCCCAGGTAAGTAATGGAGAGGCGTCTATAAGACACCCCCATTACTAACCTCATAGTGTAAGGCAAATGTAAAATATAAATACCAACACCCAGAATAAAATCCTTTAATTGAAACAAACACACATTCCTTTAATGTTCTAAATTAAACTCTACTTACCGTATCGCCCATTCCAGCTGAAGCCAATGTCTTCTGCAATAAAAGTAAAATAATAAACCAACCTCATCCTTACCTTTCCATGGTTCCCAGGACGGCTTCAGCTCTGCTACATTGACATGACAGGCTGGATCACAACAAAACACTGACATCCAGCTTGCCATGCTGCAGACACTGAGAAGCTCCTCAGTGTCTCGCTGTGACGGCATCCAGATGAGTCGAGTTCATGTCCAATGAACTTAGCTCACCTCAAGCACGTCACTGACAGCGTGGGAGAATTCTCCTGTGCATGCGGTGCCGGCAAATGACGTCACCACTTGAGCAGGAGAATTCTCCCACGCTGGGATGGCATTGAGATGGCAGGCTGGATGGTAGCAGAACGCTGCCATGTAGCTTGTTATCCTTCAGAGACACTGCAGAGCGCTCTTGTGCCGCAAATTAATCTTAAAAAAATTACACCAGAGGCCCAAAAATGAGTTGGGTCTTGAGAGTGAGGTGGAGTTGAAGGCACTTGGTGCTTTGGATGATCTCCTATTGGAGCAAGGCCCAACATCGACGATTGATTTCCCAAGCGCAATCATGCCTAGATCAACCACATTTCCTGTCTTGTCGGTTTGCTCACCAATTGAGATCTTTGCTAAATTGGTTATGGAAGACTTTGGGAAAATCTCACGTGGGATTAGAAGAGATAATCTTCACCCACAACAGAGAAAAGCTCTTAAAGAGCTTAAGGCTTTAGATGATGTGGTTATCAAGACGGCCGACAAGGGAGGAAATGTTGTGATCTGGCCCATCAATAAATATGATAAGGAGGTATACAAACAACTCAGGAATAAAGAAAATTATTCTATCCTCTCAAATAATCTGGTGTCTCAATTTAGCTGTGAACTTCAGGACATATTGGTGCCGGAATTTGAGGCAGGAATAATTTCGAAGAAAGTACTGGAGAGTCTAACAGTCTGGTTCCTCAAGTTGCCTACCTTGTACCTACTCCCAAAGATCCACAAGGATCCGGTGGATCCCCCGGGGTGTCCAATAGTCTCTGGCATGGGGGGTTGTGTGAACCAGCATGCAAATTTAATGACTACTATTTCAAACCGCTGGTTGAGACGCTGCCCTCCTATGTCAGGGACTCTTTGGACGGTTGTATGGTATCTCATTGGATGAGGATATGTGGCTGGTGACCGCGGACATGGAGTCCCTTTAAACATGTATAGATCATGAGGATGGAATTAGAGCAACCCGCTTCTTCTTGGAGATGAGCAGTCGGGACAGGCCCATAGTCAACTTAATATTAGATCTGTTGGAAATCATTCTGAAACATAACTTTTTCGTCTTTAAGAATCGATTTTACCTGCAGAAGCGCGGTACTGCCATGGGTGCGGCATGTGCCCCGTCGTACGCAACTCTCTTCCTCGGCCTTTGGGAGAGGGAGATTTTTCGTGGTGAGAGGGCATGTGCCGCCAACCATGTGCAGTACAAGTGCAGATACATAGATGATCTGCTGATCATATGGAAAGGAACAGAAATTGAATTTAATAACTTTATTGAAGATCTAAATATGAATGAATATAACATCAAACTCACACATAAATACAGTAAAAAGGAGATCGAATTCTTGGACATTGCTATGACAGTTGACCAGATGGGCCTGATCCAGACTGATGTTCATCGTAAGACTACATCTGTAAATTCTGTGCTACATGCCTCATCTGCTCACTTACCTTCGACCATTAGAGCTATCCCTATTGGCCAATTTTTGAGAGCTAAGAGAACTTGCTCTACAATAACAACTTTCAAACAGCAGGCATGTGATTTATGGGATCGTTTTTTGGATAGAGGCTATAGTCACAGAATGATTAAAAAGGGATTCAGCAGAGCATGGAGGATGGGCAATACCGCGGGAGAAACTACTCACTAACGTAAAAAAGAAACCAACAAATAACCCAAAGGTGAGATTTATTTCCACCTATAATTGTGAATGGGACTCAATGAGAAGCATTCTTAATAGGCATTGGTCCTTTCTGATCCAGTCCTTAGAAAGGAGTTTCCGGAGGTCCCACTCATGACTGCAAGACGTAGTAAAAATCTTTGTAACCATCTTGTAAAGACCCACTACATGGCTAAATCAAAAAATTATTTTGGGAATAGCAATCAGAGGTGGGGATGCTTTCCCTGTGGTGATTGCTTTGCCTGTACAAAAGGTAACATTATCAGAGCTAACTGTTTCACCTCAGCAGATGGGACTCGGACCTTCGCGGTCACCAGCTACATACCTTGGAGCACATCATATGTAGTGTACTATGGGGTGTGTCCATGTGATAAAATCTACGTTGGGCTCACATCTAGGGAGCTACGTATTCGAACTCGAGAGCATGCTAGGGACATTGTTGCGGCAAGGGAGGTGGAGGACTTGGTGTCTCTGAAAACCATCCCCAAGCATTTTAAGCTCTTCCACAACTCTGATCCCCGTGGTTTTAAAATAAGAGGGATTGACAGAATTTATTGTGGAATTGGGGGAGGGGACACTAAGAAAGCTCTGGCTCAATTTGAGCTTAAATGGATTGTTAATTTGGGAACTGTGTCACCAACCGGATTAAATGAGAAACTTAGTTTCTCAACTTTCCTATGATCTCTACATTTTTAACCCTGATTTTATATCTGTGTGGTTTTAATTTTTTTCAATTTTGCCTCTACACCCTAGTAAGAACCTTCCTTTATTTCACCGTCACCCCACTGGGACCTGGGTCCGCCGGTTCATTGGAGACGTACGTCCTGTTCTTTTTGGTGTGCTCGCTGTGGCCTTCCGGTGGCAGTCATCCCTCCAGTTCGCATAAAGAATGTAAAAAGAATGGAAATTTTGTTCCTATAGTCATGGACACTCCTTGATTTGGAAAGGATTCTCTTGTATAAATTATATGTGGCACACTTCTTGATATATGTCTTGATGTACATTGTTCTAGACTGTTATCTGTATATATTGACATATGTGACATATGTGCATATGTGTGCTTACATATCTAATTGCAAGACAAGTCTATCTCTCCTCCCTCTTCTCTTTTTCATCTTTTTTCAATTTTTATTTTTATGTAATACTTTTGGATGATATTATGATCTGTGTTGGGGGGCACCGTGTGGGTTATTTTCTCTGCGGTACGCCCACTGTGGGCTTTCATCTATAGAATGAATGGCCCTTACCTTCTTCTGTATGTGGGCGCTGTGTGGATTGACTTTGTGGTGGTGCTTTCCGGGGCGGATGCATGCTGGAGTGCCTTCTGTCTGTATTTGTATGAAGTGGTCCAGGTTCACAGCGGAATGTATGATGAGATGAGACTACGGTAAAATGGCGCCAGCAGGTGCATGCACGCTGAAACAGTTAGTCCATGGACGGGCAAAGGCCTCCGTCATTTCCGGCATGCACCAATGATGTCAGATGGGGATTTCCCCAGATGCATGCCTGAAAGGAGAGCCGGATCTCGTGCTTCTGGAGACGCTGTGACAGCGCGGACATGCGGTGCAATAATTGGCGAACATTGGACGGGGATACGTATAAATGCGGTGAGGCATGACTCTTTACATTATACACTCCCCTTGAGAAAGCACTGAGTGTGCGAAACGCACGTCGGGGCGTTACTTGTGGTGCGGGACCGGGCATTTTTACATTCCTGATGGGTAAGTTCGATAAACTTAAACCGGTGCTCCTATTTGGTAGGGCATTAACTTATAACTCTTTTGCATAGGCTCATATTATTTCAGGAGTTGTATTAGTATATTTAACAGCAAGGTTTATATCGAGCTGAACCCTATGTAGGGACGTTTTTTGCATATTTACACCCTATGTTGTTCACTGGGTAGAGAGGTGGGGCCTATATTGTAAGGAAAACCCATCCTATGACTACTAATTTATATGTATGAGATCTCAACACCGGGGATGTATCCTGGTCCACACATGCCCACATTCTTTTGATTCATCCTTTCCTCTTGAATTTTTTTTAATCATTTGTGGTTTTGTACTAAGAATTTTTTTAAAAAAAACATTTCAACAAAGATTGTTGTTATATTAATTGCAGATGGTATTTGGATTTATTCCAAGTTTAGGTTGTATCATTAGGGATCCACTGCATAGTTTTGTCCATATTTACTAAATGGGGAGGTATGACCAAGTTGATCTCCAGTCAATATGCATCATATATATCTTTGGAATAGTGTTTTGTATATAATCATGCACCCATTTCAGCCTTTTCCTCAGCCCCCAGACCGCTATATAGGCTCCAGCAGACAGCTACTTGGCTTACTCGCATTTCCCATTGACTTACATTGTACTCAACACTCCTAGCGAGTAATCACAAGGAAACTTGGGGAGTAACGAATAGCCTGAGTATCATACTATTCGGCGAGTACCGAATAGTAATGAGTATACTCGCTCATCCCTAGTTATGACTCATCTGAACTTTTGGCGTTATTATCTGCCAGGGGCTCAGGTTTAGCCGAGAGGGCAGGAGGGGAGGTACCCATAGAAGATATAAGCTAGAGTACGGCCATGTGGCTCTGTCTCTCTAATACATGCAGACTTCGAACAGGAGGGCTCACATCGAGTAATGTGCTGCGAAGGACCAAGGAACCTGCTGGAAGTCCAGGCCCCCATGAGGCCCAGCGTACACATGGTCTGACGTCAACGGAAATTGACATAATTCACATGATTCATCTGCTCATATTTTTTGTCCTACCACTGTTATATTTGCATCTCTGACCATTATGTATGTATAACCCTTGTGTATATAGTGTATTGTCTAGTGTGCCCTTAAGGTAATTAAATATATTATTTAACCTTGGGCTGCTTTTCATCTCGATCCACGAATCCACATGTCCGTTGTTCAGTTTAATTTAATTCGATATAATTCCTGTTAACGGACCGGGGCTTATATCGAATAGGAACTGGTGGCAGCTTTACTGGGCTGACAATGTCCTGTTTCAATGGGGCTAGTGAAAGGGGCCTCTCAGCCTGTCAGGGGTGTGAGCGAGTGTGGTACCACGTCAGTGACTGAGTGGGCCACCTCTTCTCACTCTTGGTACCTTCCTGAACCTGGGAGGACAGGGATTGTCTGTGTAAAACTGTACCAATCTGACCTTACGTGTTCCCGAGGGGTGCAGAACGTCAAGTTGGTGTTAGAGTGAGATGATGGCTAAATAACACAGTCATAATTGCTAGAAAAAAATGCAGGCTCAGCTCCTGAGCCCACATCAAAGATGGGTAGACAACATTGGATATACAGGTATATCTAATGTCGGTGAGGGATTAAAAATTTTACTTTTATGGACTCTGTTTTTTCCCTTCACATTCCACTTTGATGTGGTCTGTTGTGATAAAGCAGCAAGGAGAGGAGCTAAAAAAAACCATATATTTATACTCTCCCATTGGACTTTCAGAACAAGTTCACTGACCGGTTTTTAGTTAATCCATTCTGCGGCCAACAATACAACAATAGAGGCTGTAGAAGACATTTGGTGCAAAGTGGCGTTCAGTCATTTGGGTGGAAACTCAACTCCCACATGTGCAAGTTCACCTCAATCAATGCAATACCACGTCAATTGTATTGCCTTTTGAGAAATGATAGTGTACACTCAGCCTTAATAGAAAATACCTAACCTTCATTATTCCTTGAAGAGAGCTGTCTCTGCTTCACCATAATTTTTTAATGAAAAAAGAAATGTTTCGGCATAATCTGTGGAGATTTCCAGCTGTAGAACGCAGGATTTTTTGTCAAGCAAGAATTCATGGAGTTTTATTACTAAAATTTCTTTACAGTCTATGCTTCTCCTTAATTTGTTATGAAATTAGGTCTTTGGGCATAAACTGGCATAAGTTTAACCAATAAGACTTAACGCAGGATTGAGCTTCTGCTTTTTTTTCTTCAAACAAAATTCTTGGCCTTCCTTGACTGAAGTTTTCTTTACACAAATTCTATTTTTTCATATTTTTTTAACCATTCAATGCCACATTATGATTCAGAAAAATGGTGTCCAGCAGCTGCATCCACTCGGAAGTGAATTTCAAAACATCCACATTTTGGCAAATGCAAATTTTTTTAAATATTGAGTAGAATTCAGTTCCACTCAAATTATTTTGCTCATCTCTACCAGGCACAGAATGTAACATACAAAGTAGATAGGACAAACAGTGTCAATGACACAACAATGGATTGTCATCAATAGGACTAGAACCCTTCATGCATCATTTATTAAATCCTGTACATGGTCAACCAGGTTTGGAGTGGACAACAGGCTTAAGCAGGTGAATTTTTAGCAGGATGTTTCAGCAGTTCTCTTGAACTTGCAGGTAGTAACAAAATGGTCTACTTGATCACAAAAGACTGCAGGATAATTTTTGGACCCTTGATAAAAGAATTAAAAATTGGTCAGTGTGGTGAATTATTAAACATGCTGTTGGTTACCATCAGTTACCATCCGTTTTATGGTGAGGTTATTTTGGCATTACTAATGTTGTGTTTGTATTAAAGGGGTTGTCTGGTCAAAACCGATAAGTCTGCTGTCACTCTGTTTGACTGCAGACTTATGAATCACCCCAGGGCATGCACTGTGCACTGTGGGGATTTGCCGGTTTCAGACCCGGGACCGGAGGGTATGCATGAGTTATACATACCCCCAGCCAATGCTCAATACACTTGTATTGAGTGATGCTGCACCCTCTAGTCAGACACGCCCACTAGCCGTCTGCTTCACTGGACTGGGCATGGCCTTGACTCCATACAAGTGTATGGCGCGAGGCCGTTCCCACCGGCCGGGGGTATGTATAACTCATACATACCCTCTCTTCCCGGGTCTGAAACCGGCAAATCTCCGCAGCGCATAGTGCATGCACTGGTGGGATTCATAATACTGCAGTCACAAAGAGTGACTGCAAACTAATTGGTTTTGACTGAACAACCCCTTTAAAGAGTTCTATGGGATAATGTTTGTCCTTGTGGAGAGTGACATATCTAGATTGGCATGCCAATGTGAGAAGACTTAGAAATCAATATCGACACTTTAACTAAAGCCAAACCAGAATCTCAGTTTGTAGACATGGTGTTTCAGGGTATTGCCCCTTCTCAGTGCAAAGTATGAGATCTGATTTGGCTGTATGAGAGGCTTCTTAGAGGGATTTAAGGGGTAATGTTTCTCCTTCAATGTGAGGAGGTTTATGTTACGATGCCGGGTGGTGGAACCACTGTGCCGTGGTACAAAGAGGGACCAGAGGGGCGCAACTAGGGGCCTTACTCAGACTGACCTTGGCCATACGGTGGCTTAGTCGACTCAGTGAACCAAGGAGGGACCGGGAAGGTGGACCAGGTGCTACTCTGGGACCGACCTCGTGTGAGAGCAGTCGACTCCCACAGGACTGACAGCTGAGGCTGACAGGCATGGCAGATAAGCTGGTAGACAGGCACGGTTGGTAGGCAGGTAGGCAGGCTCGACTGGCAGGCAGACTGGCGGGTATTGCTTGATAGACAGGCTGATGGACAGACTGGCATGCACGGCTGATGGACACTCTGGCAGGCACAGCTGATAGACAGGCTTGCGGGCACGACAGACAGGCTGGAGGGCATGGCTGTTAGACAGGCTGGTGGGCACAACTGATAGACAGGCTGTCGGGCACGGCTGATAGACAGGCTGGTGGGCACGGCTGATAGACTGGCGGACACGGCTGATAGACAGACTGTCGGCACGGCTGATAGACAGACTGGCGGGCAGCACTGGCATCTGAGAACTGGCAGGAAGGTTAGGAACCAAACGGACAACATTGCACAGGCATCTCCATGTTGGGGGAGGTGCCTTAAATAATACCTGTACTCTGGCCATTGGCGGGGGACATCTTAGGATGGCACAGTGCCCAGGGATCTGAACGCACCCCAGGCACAACCAACATGGGAGACAGCCGGCAGCGTGGGAGACACTGGCCGGGGGCCACGGCTGTAAGGGGGTCAGCGTGTCTGCCGGGCAGGAGGCAGAGACGCCGGTGCTACAGCTTATAAGCCTTGCAATGCTCAAATGGGGTTCAACACAGTTGTAGGAGACATCATAGTGTGGCATACATCTTTTCAGTCACGGGGAGGTTTTGAATCCTTTCGTTGCAAATCAAATTTTTAGGAAAAGTTCAATGAAATTGGCAAATTTGAAATTCAAAATATTCACTGTACTTTAGGAATTAAAATCTGTAGCATAAATATATATGCCCATGTCATCAATAGAGAAAATCAGGTACAGTAGTTTCATGCAATATAAAACTCAAAACAAAATCAAGGCAATCAAAAATATTTGTCTTCAGTTTCATGTCTGTTATGAATGGAGTAACAGAATAAAAGTTATGTTGCACTTTTGCAGCACTGATTATATTTGCCTTCCTGAAATGTATACGAGCAAAAGGAGCAATTTATAGCTTTGAGAATATTACATAATTTCAAATCCAATCATATTGCTCAGTGATGCCACTGGTTTTTCTCCATACCAAGCATCATAATCCACTCAAGATAAAAGGTGTCTTAGGAAATTGAAGCATCACTTCAAGTGTAATAAACCTATTGGAAATGTGATAGACAACCTTCCTATGTTATCACATTAAATTGAATATTATTTGCCAAAGTGTCACTCAGTGTTTGAGGATCTTTACCCTTTCCTATCATAAGCAAATCACTCATACTTTTACCACGCGATGGTTCAGACAGACTTTGACCTGAAAACATTCTCTTTTCTAATGTACTTTTATTCTGTATGGTATTATGTTCTACTGCACCTGTTAACATCCTATTTTTCTACTGACCCGTACATTCTTCACGTCTACATTACAATTTCTATTGCTCATGTGTCTACAAACCTTTTCATATCGTGTCATCTGAGACATAGTGATAGTGGGTACTGTTATAACAATCACACCCACATTGTGGCACCTGTGGGGACTCAAAGGTGACTATGCTAAAAAAACAACAGTATTTTAAATAGTATTTAAAAAATAGGATACCTTACAACAGATATTACACTAAGGCCTTAAAGAAGACCTTTCAATACTTTCTACCTTTAAAACTGACGATATTCTGATATAGAAGCTGAAGAGCTGATTAACATGCTTTTTACCATTTTGTAGATCTTCTCATTCCCGGGATATGAGCTTATAAAGTTTTTATCTGAATTTTCCCTTTAGCCACTTTTGTGATGCTGCCCAATTATAATTGAACAGTGTTATGAAGCAACCAGAATCACATCATCCAGCTCCCCAAAAAAAGCCAGAATGGCTATCACTAGCTCTTATGACATTCTAAAGTTTCTGCTGCTCTCCTCCTGTCTCCACAATGTAAACCAGAAAGTATCGGTAGTAAGGACTACTCATGCTGAGAATTCCTACAATGACATTCTCTGGGGGTGTATTTTGTCTGTTCCACCTCTGTGAAACTGCCTGCTTTATGATTGGCCAACATCATAGAGGTGGAAAAAGCACACGCCCCATTAGAACAATCTGCCACCATCCATGTGGCTGATTGTAAATTTTACATAAAAACTTTATTAGCTCATATCTAGAGGGCAGCAAGGTCCGATAAAAAAAATGTTAAACAACACCTTTTATGATTTTTTACCTTTTAAACTGGCTATATCATGATATCAGGGCAGAAGAGCTGATTAACACTTTTTTATTTGACCTTGTCTAATAAAAAGCAGAAGTTACACTCTGGTTGCTCCTACATTTTCAATTACAACCTATCCAGTTTAGTCCACCTATTAGTCATGCAGTATGCATTGCATGAATAACATTTTTGACATTTCTTTAAAAAAAAAATAATTGATGCAACTTCCAGGCAGAAATTTATTGTAACCGTACTATAATGAATATGTCACAGTGCATGGACAAACATATGTATATAGTATATGTACATTCCTCAAGACTGAAATTGAGACATCAAGAAGGAAAAGTTGTGTAACTATTAAAATCACAGAATGGATAGATTTGTTAATATGCAAATGATGAAAAAAATGAAAATTTTTCAAAACATCTCAAATTATTATACATCGAACATGAGCACCACGCGCAAAAATACAGTGTGTACGGAAAGTATTCAGACCCCTTTAAATTTTTCACTCTGTTTCATTGCAGCCATTTGATAAATTATAAAAAGTTCATTTTTTTCTCATTAAAGTACACTCTGCACTCTGCACCCCATCTTGACTGAAAAAAAACAGAAATGTAGAAATGTTTACACATTTATTAAAAAAGAAAAACTGAAATATCACATGGTCATAAGTATTCAGACCCTTTGCTCAGACACTCATATTTATATCACATGCTGTCAATTTCCTTGTGATCCTCCTTGAGATGGTTCTACTCCTTCATTGGAGTCCAGCTGTGTTTAATTAAACTGATAGGACTTGATTTGGAAAGGCACACACCTGTCTATATAAAACCTCACAGCTCACAGTGCATGTCAGACCAAATGAGAATCATGAGCTCAAAGGAACTGCCCAAGGAGCTCAGAGACAGATCTGGCCAAGGTTACAAAATAATTCCTGCATTACTCAAGGTTCCTAAGAGCACAGTGGCCTCCATAATCCTTAAATGGAAGAAGTTTAGGACCACCAGAAGTCTTCCTGGACCTGGCCGTCCAGCCAAACTGAGCAATCGTGGGAGAAAAGCCTTGGTGAGAGAGGTAAAGGAGAACCCCAAGATCACTGTGGCTGAGCTCCAGAGATGCAGTAGGGAAATGGGAGAAAGTTCCACAAAGTCAACTATTCCTGCAGCCCTCCACCAGTCGGGCCATTATGGCAGAGTGGCCCAACAGAAGCCTCTCCTTAGTGCAAGACATATGAAAGCCTGCATAGAGTTTGCTCAAAAACACATGAAGGACTCCCAGACTATGAGAAATAAGATTCTCTGGTCTGATGAGATGAAGATAGAACTTTTTGGTGATAATTCTAAGTGGTATGTATGGAGAAAACCTGGCACTGCTCATCACGTGCCCAATACAATCCCAACAGTGAAACATGGTGGTGGCAGCATCATTCTATGGGGGTGTTTTTCAGCTTCAGGGACAGGACAACTGGTTGCAATTGAAGGAAAACCATGAATGCGGCCAAGTACACAGATATCCTGGATGAAAACCTCTTCCAGAGTGCTCTGGACCTCAGACTTGGCCGGAGGTTCACCTTCCAACAAGACAATGACCCTAAGAACACAGCTAAAACAACAAAGGAGTGGTCTCAGAACAACTCTGTGACCATTCTTGACTGGCCCAGCCAGAGCCCTGACCTAAACCCAATTGAGCATCTCTGGAGAGACGTGGAAATGGCTGTCAACCAACGTTGCCCATCCAACCTGACGGAACTGGAGAGGATCTGCAAGGGAGAATGGCAGAGAATCCCCAAATCCAGATGTGAAAAACTAGTTGCATCATTCCCAAGAAGACTCATGGCTGTACTAGCTCAAAAGGGTGCTTCTACTCAATACTGAGCAAAGGGTCCGAATACTTATGACCATGTGATATTTCAGTTTTTTTTTATTAATAAATTTGCAAAAATGTCTACATTTCTGTTTTTTTCAGTCAAGATGGGGTGCAGAGTGTACTTTAATGAGAAAAAAAAATTTACTTTTTAGAATTTACCAAATGGCTGCAATAAAACAAAGAGTGAAAAGTGTAAAGGGGTCTGAATACTTTCCATACCCACTGTATATACACTTACAGCCTTGGCTGCTATCAAGAAGGTTATTAATGGTGTGCTGCGCTTGATGCACATGGACACGCAAATCATCAAGGTATTTTGGAGTTGCCAACAAATGGCATCCCAGATGTGCTCGATGGGAGACAGGTCTGGAGACACTGAAGGCCATTGTAGCACGTTTAGGCCATGCACGCTGCTCACAGCCAGGGGAGTACATAGAAATCATGAGGCCCCATTGCAGAAGTTCTAATTGGGACCCCCCCAACCAAAAAAAAAAATTTAATAATTGTTGGGGTCACAGAAAAGCTGATCTCACAACTTTTCAGCATTTACATAGTCATTTTCCTCCTGCTGAAGTCTTAGATTCCTCTTAGATTCCACATAAAGTATTATGCAAGCTAAAGTGCCCCCCCAAACTCAGTATGACACCGCCATGGTGAATTCCTCCACATGCACAGTATAATGACCCTACTGTACCCACCTCAAATCCCAAGGCAAAGTATGGTGACCCCAACACAGTATTATCCCCCAACTGTGACCCCCACACAGCTCTCCATGCACATTAATGGGCCTACATACAGTATAATGGACCTCCAAGCAATATAAAGCCCCCCACACAGTTTGATGAACCCACACAAACATTCACACTGTATAATTGCTTGCATACAGTATAATGAACCCCCACATATTAGAATGGCCCCACATAGCCTTTAATATAGTATAATGCGCCCCCCATAATTCTCCATGTAGTATAATGCTCTCCCCATGGTCCTCCATTCAATACAGTGCACTCCCCACTCCCCATGGTCCTCCATAAAATATAGTGCACTCCCCATGGTCCTCCATATAATGAAATGCTCCTCCATATAATAAAATGCTCTCCCCATGATCCTCCATATAATACAATTCTCTTCCCATGGTCCTCCATTTAATAAAATGCTCATGGTCCTCCATACAGAATAATGCACCACCATAGTCCTCCACACAATATAATGTAACCCCCATGATCCTCCATACAGTATAATGCACCCCTCATGGCCTCCATACTGTATAATCCACCCCATGGTCCTCCATACAGTATAATGCACCCCCATGGTCCTCCATACAGTATAATGCACTCCCATGGTCCTCTATACAGTATAATGCACCCCCACGGTCCTCCATACAGAATAATGCACCACCATGGTCCTCCACACAATATAATGCATCCCCATGATCCTCCATACAGTATAATGCACCCAATGGTCCTCCATACAGTATAATGCAATCCTATCATCCTCTATACAGTATAATGCACCCCCATCATACTCTATACAGCATAATGCACCACCATGGTCCTCCACACAATACAATGCACCTCAATGGTCCTCGATACAGCATAATGCACCCCCATGGTCCTCCATACAGTATAATGCACCCCATGGCCCTCTACACAATATAATGCACTGCCCCCATGGTCTTCCACACAATATAAAGCACCCACCATACTGTATTACGGTCACCAGTCAGTAATTAAAAAAAAAAAACAGTACTCACCTCTCCTGGTTCCACCAGATGCTCCAATCTCCGCTACGTGTGGTGTGAAGTGCCGGACATCTCAGATCAGCAAGTGCCCTGTAATGACGTCATCGTGCCTGATGCTCTTACTCGTCAGAAGTTGAGGAAGAATGATCGGGGTGGAAGCATCTGCTGATACTCCCTCCTTCATCATCATTGCTCGCACTGGGCACCCCTCCGGCCATCAGCGTGAGCAATGATGATGGAGGAGGGAGTGTCAGCAGACACTTCCACCCCCATCATTCTGTGCGGGTAGCCGGGCAGTGCAGGTGCTAACGGGCGGAGGCAGGCCTGGTGGGGTGAGGGACCGCTGCGGTGAGGGCTCGGCACTGGCCCCCCACTTCACGGGCCCCATAGCAGTGGCGTGGCCTGCCGACATAAGCGGTACACCACTGCTCACAGCAGCACAAGCAAGATGCAGATTAATGATGATGTGCTTAAAAACAGCTCTTGGGACACTTTGGAGAAATTGCCGTATGATTAATTCCACCACCAAATCAATGTAATGCTGAGTTTTTTGTGTTCCTGGAATAAAGACTAGAGGGGTCTGACTACCATACATTTAGCTACGCCACAACATAATCCAGGAGTAGGACAAGTTTGACTTTCCGGAGGCTGTAATGGAGGAATGGAGGCTGGAACAAAGGTCTATCTTCTTCAGCAATGAGTACTGCTTTTGTCTTGCAAAGATAGCTGGACATTGGTCTTGTCACCACAGGTGAATACCATAAAGAGGCTTTTACAAGGGAACATCCCAATGGTCCTTCTTCAGGGATTTGGTGTGAGGTGGCATAAAGTGCAATTTCTGGACCATTTACTCTTCATTCTAAGTACACTATCAGCTTGGTATTACATTGATTTGGTGGTGGCAACAATGGTTAGGCCATTTTTCCAAAGTGTTTTAGGAGCCCAAACTGCATGTCGTTCGTGACACTGTGAACAGCCTTTGTGACCAAGTTATGCTACCATGGCCTGCAGCATCTCCAGTCTTGTATCTCATTGAGCACATTTAGGAAGTCATTAATTGGCAATGACAAAAGAAGCTGCCAGAAGTGGATCATGATTATTTGCCCAACTACATTCAGTGTAGGAGAACATTCCTCAGACAGCTATTAATAACCTCATTGATAGCATGCTAAACAGTGTAAGTGCGTGTTTTTCTGCGCATCGCACCCGTACACGATATTGAGTACATTGATGTGTTTTGAAAATTTAGTTTCCATTTATTCATCATTTGAATATCATTAACATGGGTATACATCCTGTGATTTTCATCAATCCATGACTTTTCTCTCTTAGTGCTCCAATTTCAATGTTAAGGAGTGAATCTGGAAAATGTAAAAGAAAAAAAAATATAAAAAAAAAAATGTTTAATATTGAAACTTGATTTAAAGGGAGTGTGTCACCCTAAGGTCATGGCACCACTATCAGTATTGGGTCGGTATTTTTTCACAGGAGTGGGAGCCAAAACCAGGAGTGGGTGATAAATGCAGAATTGGTGACTTGTTTCTATTATACCTTTTCTCTGATTGTTCCTCACCTGGTTTTAGCTCCCACTCCTGAGAAAAAATACTGATCAAACACCGATAGTGGGGCTGTGGCCTAAATGTACATTTCCACTTTCACTAAAGTAACCACATAGCCTTGTAGGAAATGGTGAAGTAATAAAAAATTGTTTTTGTTGTTAAATCTATTACTCCATTTTCCGAAAAACCAACCCAACCTGGCTTCCCCTCATCTACGCCTACTTTAGTGGAGCTGACCAAAAGTGGCATGAAAATGTTAAAACATTAATTTTTTCTCTAACTTTGCGATGCGAAAAAAAACAACTTTTAGACTACTCATAGTGTTTTAAGCCAGAATTATGGCATGAAAACTTTGCTGAATCATATTATATTATGATAATATACAGTACAGACCAACAGTTTGGACACACCTTCTCATTTAAAGATTTTTCTGTATTTTCATGACTATGGAAATTGTACATTCACACTGAAAGCATCAAAACTATGAATTAACACATGTGGAATTATATAGCTAACAAAAAAGTGTGAAACAAATGAAAATATGTCTTACATTCTAGGTTCTTCAAAGTAGCCACCTTTTGCTTTGATGACTGCTTTGCACACTCTTGGCATTCTCTTGATGAGCTTCAAGAGGTAGTCACCGGAAATGGTTTTCACTTCACAGGTGTGCCCTGTCAGGTTTAATAAGTGGGATTTCTTGCCTTATAAATGGGGTTGGGACCATCAGTTGTGTTGTGCAGAAGTCTGGTGAGTACACAGCTGATAGTCCAACTGAATAGACTGTTAGAATTTGTATTATGGCAAGAAAGAAGCAGCTAAGTAAAGAAAAACTAGTGGCCATCATTACTTTAAGAAATGAAGGTCAGTCAGTGTGAAAAACTGGGAAAACTTTGAAAGTGTCCCCAAGTGCAGTTGCAAAAACCATCAAGCGCTACAAAGAAACTGACTCACATGAGGACCACCCCAGGAAAGGGAGACCAAGAGTCACCTCTGCTTCTGTGGATAAGTTTATCCGAGTCACCAGCCTCAGAAATCGCAAGTTAACAGCAGCTCAGATTAGAGACCAGGTCAATGCCACACAGAGTTCTAGCAGCAGACACATCTCTACAACAACTGTTAAGAGGAGACTTTGTGCAGCAGGCATTCATGGTAAAATAGCTGCTAGGAAACCACTGCTAAGGACAGGCAACAAGCAGAAGAGACTTGTTTGGGCTAAAGAACACAATTAATGGACATTAGACCAGTGGAATTCTGTGCTTTGGTCTGATGAGTCCAAATTTGAGATCTTTTGTTCCAACCACCGTGTCTTTGTGCGACGCAGAAAAGGTGAACGGATCTCACCGTGAAGCATGGAGGAGGAGGTGTGATGGTGTGGGGGTGCTTTGCTGGTGACACTGTTGGGGATTTATTCAAAATTGAAGGCATACTGATCCAGCATGGCTACCACAGCATCTTGCAGCGGCCTGCTATTCCATCCGGTTTGCGTTTAGTTGGACCATCATTTATTTTTCAACAGGACAATGACCCCAAACACACCTTCAGGCTGTGTAAGGGTTATTTGACCAAGAAGGAGAGTGATGGGGTGCTACGCCAGATGACCTGGCCTCCACAGTCACCAGACTAGAACCCAATCGAGATGGTTTGGGGTGAGCTGGACCGCAGAGTGAAGGCAAAGGGCCAACAAGTGCTAAGCATCTCTGGGAACTCCTTCAAGATTGTTGGAAGACCATTTCCGGTGACTACCTCTTGAAGCTCATCAAGAGAATGCCAAGAGTGTGCAAAGCAGTCATCAAAGCAAAAGGTGGCTACTTTGAAGAACCTAGAATATAAGACATATTTTCATTTGTTTCACAATTTTTTGTTAAGTATATAATTCCACATGTGTTATTTCATTGTTTTGATGCCTTCAGTGTGAATGTACAATTTTCATAATCATGAAAATACAGAAAAATCTTTAAATGAGAAGGTGTGTCCAAACTTTTGGTCTGTACTGTATTCAGGAATATTGCATGTCATCAGCAAAAAATACTTGGCTTATAGGATGGGGTCTATTATCCCATATATAATAATCAAGTATTTATATATGGAACTTACATTATACATATAAATACACTGCTCAAAAAAATAAAGGGAACATTTAAACAACAGAATATAACTCCAAGTAAATCAAACTTCTGTGAAATCAAACTGTCCACTTTGGAAGCAACACTGATTGTCAATCAATTTCACTTGCTGTTGTGCAAATGGAATAGACAATAGATGGAAATTATTGTCAATTATCAAGACACCCTCAATAAAGGAGTGGTCCTGCAGGTGGGAACCACACACCACATCTCAGTACCAATGCTTTCTGGCTGGTGTTTTGGTCACTTTTGAATGTTGGTTGTGCTTTCACACTCGTGGTAGCATGAGACATACTTTACAACCCACAGAAGTTGCTCAGGTAGTGCAGCTCATCCAGGATGGCACATCAATGCGAGCTGTGGCAAGAAGGTTTGCTGTGTCTGTCAGTGTAGTGTCCAGAGGCTGGAGGCGCTACCAGGAGACAGGCCAGTACACAAGGAGATGTGGAGGGTGCAGTAGGAGGGCAACAACCCAGCAGCAGGACAGCTACCTCCGCCTTTGTGCAAGGAGGAACAGGAGGAGCACTGCCAGAGCTCTGAAAAATGACCTCCAGCAGGCTACAAATGTGCATGTGTCTGCACAAATGGTTAGAAACAAACTCCATGAGGGTGGTATGAGGGTCCGACTTACACAGATGGGGGTTGTGCTCACAGCCCATCACTGTGCAGGACGCTTGGCATTTGCCACAGAACACCAGGATTGGCAAAGTCGCCACTGGCGCCCTGTGCTCTTCACAGATCAAACCAGGTTTACACCGAGCACATGTGACAGACGTGACAGAGTCTGGAGACGCCGTGGAGAGTGATCTGCTACCTGCAACATCCTTCAGCATGACCGGTTAGGCTGTGGGTCAGTAATGGTGTGGGGTGGCATTTCTTTGGAGGGCCGCACAGCCCTCCATGTGCTTGACAGAGGTAGCCTCACTGCCATTAGGTTCCGAGATGAGATCCTCAGACCCCTTGTGAGACCATATGCTGGTGCGGTTGGCCCTGGGTTCCTCCTAATGCAGGACAATGCCAGACCTCATGTGGCTGGAGTGTGTCAGCAGTTCATGCATGATGTAGGCATTGAAGCTATGGACTGGCCTGCCGGTTCCCCAGACCTGAATCCGATTGAGCACATCTGGGACATTATGTCTCGCTCCATTCACCAACGTCACGTTGCACCAAAGACTTTCCAGGAGTTGGCGGATGCTTTAATCCATGTCTGGGAGGAGATCCCACAGGAGACTATCCGCAACCTCATCAGGAGCATGCCCAGGCATTGTAGGGAGGTTATACAGGCACGTGGAGGCCACACACAATACTGAGCCTCATTTTGACTTGTTTTAAGGACATTACATCAAAGTTGGATCAGCCTGTAGTGTGTTTTTCCACTTTAATTTTGGGGGTGACTCCAAATCCAGGCCTCCATTGGTTAATACATTTACTTTCCATTGATGATTTTTGTGTGATTTTGTTGTCAGCACATTTAACTTTGTACAGAACAAAGTATTCAATGAGAATATTTCATTCCTTCAGATCTAGGATGTGTTATTTGAGTGTTCCCTTTATTTTTTTGAGCAGTGTATAAACAAAACAAAATAAATAGTGTTAAATCAAAAAATGTAGTATAGGATTATTTTTATTTCCCAGCTGGGCACATACAAATGACAGGATATAATGAACACCTTACCAGCGACAAAACATACTCTCCATAGGCCAGCATGTAACGCCATCTTGACTTCAGTTGTTTGATTTTGAGGTAGGACAATCCCTTCTTCCATGTACAACCAGTAGTCAGTGCTAACAGCTATGCCTACCAGAAGGAGACCACACGCTCCAAAGACACTACTAAGTAGGGTCAATGCACGGCTGCTGCAATTACTCATCCTAGGGCGTAGGAGGAATCCAGTTACAGATTTTGCAGTTACCTGTTAAGAAAAATAATATGTAAGATTAGTATCACTGGGACACTCATTATGTATGAAGTCCGAACAGGTTTAAAATGGTTTTTAAGAATCTCTAAGGAGAAAAACTTTAAAATAGCCACTTTAATTCTGAAATATGAACAGAGATGTCAACCTATAAGAGCCCTCGAGCCCTCCATAGGGTGGTCCATGAGAGGTGTGTGACATTTAAAGGAGTGGCGGTAGGTGGAATTACTTCTACTTTGTTGTCACAGGTAGAGCAGACAAAGGGAAAGAACGAGGAAAAAAAAAAAAATAAAATGTACATGTGTTTGGTCCCGTGTTCACAGACTGTGTCAACCGCGTTGGTGATCAGGTGAGGAACCTTAGAAAGTGGGTGACTTGACAGTCCTGTAAAATGTCACTGTATAAATTATTAATTGATTACATACATCAACTTTGTTCTTGGGTCTAAAGGAAGGAGTGTCAGTTTTGACTCCTATTGTCCCTCTGGGTAAGTGAGGTCCCAAAGCTTGTGCACAAGTCACACACTTGCTCCATACAGTGGTGGCCAAAAGTATTGGCACCCCTGCAATTCTGTCAGATAATACTCAGTTTCTTCCTGAAAATCATTGCAATCACAAATTCTTTGGTCTTATTATCTTCATTTAATTTGCTTGCAAGGAAAAAACACAAAAGAGAATGAAGCAAAAATCAAATCATTGATCATTTCACACAAAACTCCAAAAAAGGGCCAGACAAAAGTATTGGCACTCTCAGCCTAATACTTGGTTGCACAACCTTTAGCCAAAATAACTGCGAACAACCGCTTCCGGTAACCATCAATGAGTTTCTTACATTGCTCTGCTGGAATTTTAGACCATTCTACTTTGGCAAACTGCTCCAGGTCCCTGATATTTGAAGGGTGCCTTCTCCAAACTGCCATTTTGAGATCTCTCCACAGGTGTTCTATGGGATTCAGGTCTGGACTCATTGCTGGCCACCTTAGAAGTCTCCAGTGCTTTCTCTCAAACCATTTTATAGTGCTTTTGGAAGTGTGTTTTGGGTCATTGTCCTGCTGGAAGACCTATGACCTCTGAGGGAGACCCAGCTTTCTCACACCGGGCCCTACATTATGCTGCAAAATTTGTTGGTAGTCTTCAGACTTCATAATGCCATGCACACGGTCAAGCAGTCCAGTGCCAGAGGCAGCAAAGCAACCCCAAAACATCAGGGAACCTCTGCCATGTTTGACTGTAGGGACCGTGTTCTTTTCTTTGAATGCCTCTTTTTTTTTCCTGTACACTCTATGTTGATGCTTTTTCCCAAAAAGCTCTACTTTTATCTCATCTGACCAGAGAGCATTCTTCCAAAACGTTTTAGGCTTTCTCAGGTAAGTTTTGGCAAACTCCAGCCAGGCTTTTTTATGTCTCGGGGTAAGAAGTGGAGTCTTCCTGGGTATCCTACCATACAGTCCCTTTTCATTCAGACGCCGATGGATAGTACGGGTTGACACTGTTGTACCCTTGGACTGCAGGGCAGCTTGAACTTGTTTGGATGTTAGTAGAGGTTCTTTATCCACCATCCGCACAATCTTGCGTTGAAATCTCTCGTCAATTTTTCTTTTCCGTCCACTTCTAGGGAGGTTAGCAACAGTGCCATGGGCTTTAAACTTCTTTATGACACTGCGCACGGAAGACACAGGAACATTCAGGTCTTTAGAGATGGACTTGTAGCCTTGAGATTGCTCATGCTTCCTCACAATTTGGTTTCTCAAGTCCTCAGACAGTTCTTTGGTCTTCTTTCTTTTCTCCATGCTCAATGTGGTACACACAAGGACACAGGACAGAGGTTGAGTCAACTTTAATCCATGTTAACTGGCTGCAAGTGTGATTTAGTTATTGCCAACACCTGTTAGGTGCCACAGGTAAGTTACAGGTGCAGTTAATTACACGAATTAGAGAAGCATCACATGATTTTTCAAACAGTGCCAATACTTTTGTCAACCCCCTTTTTTAGGTTTGGTGTGGAATTATATCCAATTTGGCTTTAGGACAATTCTTTTTGTGTTTTTTCATTAAAGACAAATTAAATGAAGATAATAATACCAAAGAATTTGTGATTGCAATCATTTTAAGGAAGAAACTTAGTATTATCTGACAGAATTGCAGGGGTGCCAATACTTTTGGCCACCACTGTAAGTGAACATCCAGCACACATGTACCTTAGTTATAAGCGGGCACAAACACACAATGGATGCACATTTATAAAATCACTTGGGACACAGAAAGGAAAAGGCCCCTGTGCAAGAACAGTATAAGGACTCTTTGCAGTTTGTACAATTCCACATGTTTTGGAGGTGGTAGTGGACCCCTTACCTCTTGGGCCCCTGCACGGCTGCACAGGTTGATCCAATGATAAGTCTGCTCATGCATAAAATACAGACATACACACTTACATGTGCAGTTTTACGTAAAGACATGGACACACAAAATTCTGACAAACATACATGAAATCACAAACATTCATTACATACAACCATGATAAAATCTAAGGACACCCTCTTTGAATTTTTTGGTTTTACATATTAGGACATAAAAAAAATCTGATCTTAGGTCTTAGAATTGGGTAAATACAACTTCAGATGAACCAAACATGGAAAATTTCTGCAAATTCAGTTTGTAAATATTAAGTACACCCCATGAGTCACTAGCTTGTAGAACCACCTTTAGCAGCACTAACTTGAAGTAATTATTTTCTGTAGGACAATATTATTCTATTCTCTCATATCATTCTAAAAAAAAAAACTAAACAAAAAAACAGGCCGTAATAGGACACTTTTGGTGACACAGACTAGGACCAAGAAAAAAAATGAAACTGAATGAGTGAACTTATACTCTGAGTCACTCACGCCAGACAGAAAGCTCCACACAATCTCATACTATTTTGAACATGTTACATTTAGCCAAAACTGCAGAGAATTTTAGATTATTTGATTTCCATTTCTCTGTAAAAGCATATTAAATATAGAATAATATTAGACATACAGTACTAGACTAAAGGTTAACATGTAACTCTGGAGACATTTATAAAAGCCTCTATGAGGTGTTTACAGAGTTTCTTATTTGTTACTTTGTTTTATTGCACTTAACTTTTTTGGGTGTTTAAAATGTAACCAGTTCACTAGGCCTCTTATAGAAGTTAGTGTCACAGGTAAGTAGCCTATATTTATTACTAATACTGTATATCAGGAGGATATGCTGCAACCTTATAATACAGGAATGATCCTTTATTTAATCGTTTAAAAGCAAAATCTACTAAAGGTAAAAATATGATGCTGGGAGTAGTAAAGAAAATAAATTCATATTAGTCCATAATAATAACCATTATAACAAACATTAGAAAACAATAAACACAGAAATATTTAAGAGGGATTTATCAAGTTTGGAGGTTATCCCCTATCTATAGTATAAAGGAAAACTTCCTGATCGCTGGGGATTCAATGACTGGGACCTCCACCCATCCCAAGAACCGAACCCCAGCTGAATGGGGCGGTGGTTGATCATTAACACTTCTACTCCATTTATTCTGTATGGGACTGCCATAGATAACCAAGCACAGCATTCGGCTGGTCTTCAGTATTCCCGTTAAAGGGGTTATCCAATCTTAGGCTACGAGTCTGCAGTGACTCTATGTGACAGCAGACTTGCGAATCCTCACATCAAGTGCACTGTGTGCTGTGAGGATTCTCCGGTGCCGGCACCGGGAGCATGTGGTCATGTGACTGCCACATTCCAACTAGAAGTGACCAGCCTCACTCAATACACCTGTATTGAGAGAAGCCATGTACGTCTAGTTGGCACGTGACCACATGTATGCAAATCCCATACCTGTGATCATGCTCTCAACGCCAGCACAGAAGAATCCTCAGAGCACGCAATGCGTGCCCTGTGAAGATTCACAAGTCTGTAGTCACATAGAATAACTGCAGACTCGTAGCCTAAAGCCGGAAAACCACTTTAAAAATGAATGGGGTGGAGGTGTACATGATCAATCACCGATCTATTCACAAAGGGCTCTTCAGAGCCCCAGTTCTCTGGATTGGTAGGGGTCCCAATGGTTTGACACAAAGCAAGCAGAAAGTTATCCCATTGGATAGGGGAAATTTTACAAATTTGGAATATCCCATTTAAGACAAGTTACAAATACATTTAGTTACACATTTTCCTGAGGTCATCACTGTAAACAGGGGTTGGATTCATTCATTGATATTCCTAAACATTAGTAGTGTGGACACAGTTGTTATAACCACCCATTAATCTTTAATGGAAAAATTGGTGATCATACTAGATCAAGTGGCTGCTAGTATTCAAGTGTGTAAAATTCATACATTTTTAAACTTTAAAATGTTTTCCTGGATTAATCAAGAATTGAAGAATTTGCAGAATGCAAACTACTAATAGAAAACTCTCACAATATTAAACAAGTGGGAAAAAGAAGCACATAAATCATCGAGTGATCAGTAAAAATAGTTTGTAGAGAAATTTTTTTCAAAGAAATAAATGAAAAGGCATTAATATTGCACAACACGTACAGATCTAGCACACTCCATGACAGCCATTAACAAATCACATAATATACAGGAGACAGAAAGTGACATCTGCTGCAGATATTAAGCAATGGACAGCAAGTTCACCCGCTAATGATCTGTGTCTCAGCAAGGTGTTATACTGAAGGCAGCACACGCTTCGCAGCAAAAAAAAAAATTCTGTTAGGATTAATCTCTGCAATGAAATACAATTAATTAATGTATCTGAAATTTATTCCTTGTAGCACAAATTCTGTTTATAATTTTTCAGGAGGAATACACTTTTTCAAAAAAACGTATTTTTCAGTTAGAAATTCTAAAACAACTGTGCTTTTATCATCATTAATTGTATGATATTTAATAATGTGATATTTTGCAAGTTCAGACTTTTATAGATGCAGAGATACCAAATATGTTTGCTCTTTTATTTATTTAATTAATTTAGAGTTACAGAATGGGAAAAAGGGTTATTTATATTTTTGACGTGTTTTTTTTTTCAAACATCTTTGAACATTTTAAATTTTTTGCAACACTTTTTAGTCTACCCGAGAACCTTGTGACTTGATTCTGCAATATGTCAGTGTTGCAGTTTACTGTCATTTAACTGACCTATTAAGTTCTGTCTTTGGCAGAACATGATAAGTATGCAAAGCTGTAGATTTGGAGGTTTTCATTGCCTCTCCTCTTAGAGGTCACTATAGACAATAGAATCTACAAGGTCATTTCTTTCTCTCAGTGGTTCCCACTATTGAGGTGCCAGAGTGGCAAGTTATTCAAAGGGTATGTAGCATCTATATAGACTGAGCTCTGCTCCCTTCCCCTATGGCCACTGCCCTTTGCTGTGCTCCACATTGGGTTTTGCAGGTTGCCCTGTGAACCTTAGTGACAGCAACAACCAAGGCCTTTTAAGATCTAATTAGACACATATGGGTGTATGAGTACTGACAAAGCAATGCGTTTAGTTGCCGTGTACTTTGAAGTTTGCCAACATCATGTTTTCTCAGCTGCAATCATATCTGCAAACTCCTGTGAATTCTACAACCTGCATTAACTTCCTGACTCAGACATTTTCTCAGGGTCAAGAAGGAATTTTTCCCCTGGCTGAATGTGTCCTGGGGTTTTTGCCTTCTTCTGGATCAACAGATTTAGGCATAGGAATTTTAGTAATACCATTATTAGAATCACAAGAGTAATGCAAAATATAAAATTAATTTAAAAAATTAAATTAGAAATGTGTAGATTTTTAACTGTAATAGTGCAGCAATAATAAAAATGGTAATACTAATAGTAATACATTGTGAGACCTAGCCCCAGTTAGTTAGTAAGTTAGTGTAGTGTTAGTGTAGGGAGTACAATTGGGAGAGGAAGGTTGAACCTGATGGACCTAGGTCTTTTTTCAACCTATGTTACTATGTTACATGCGGATTAACCCTTCATCACCTGTAAGCAAAACAAACAATTATTTGGACTTGTTCACACTTCAAACACTCCTGAATCTGAATGTATCTTCTCTATAAACAAGTTTCTTCTTCATCTCTGCTGCTAGCGGCTATGCACTGCTTGCTGATCAACCCCTTATCTGCTCTAAGCTTAACGAACTCTTCTCTAAACTTGTTCACATTATACTTCAGCAATTTGTAGAAAGCCTACATTTCTTCAGTTCCTGTGTATGGCTATATCCTTTGTGTTTTTCAGTGTGTCTTTCCCACTGTGCAATCACCTTCAGCCTTTGTGCTCACCCTGACTTATGGCTTTGCTTACTGAATCCATCTAACCAGGTGAGTCCCAAACAGGGTAAGTCTAATTTTCTTTATTTTCTTGTTTTATCACATTCCATAATCCATACTATAAAGACATTTTGTATTAATACACATTGAGAGATAAAGTAACAAGCTTTTTCAAGTAACTTATTGTTTCACTGTTAATCCATAAATTCAGCCACCCAATAACTATCAGAATTTTAATGACCAGTAGGTAGATCCACCATGGTCCCAAAGACAGGAGTTGTAAGTGATGTGTGTTGTGGAGTGTAATATGCCCTAGATTTCCACCCTAAAAGCCATGGATATGGATTCATCTGCATATGATTTGCCGATTGCTCGATTTAGGATGTTCTACCAATGAGCAGTTGTTGTTCAGTTGATGTAACACAGGAAATCAATGTGGTCATGTAATTTACCCGGTTATGGCTCACTAGTGGACAAGAATGGTTGCAGATACCAAATAGATGAATAAAAGGTAGAGCTGAAGCTCAGAAGTAAGACCTTTCCCTGGCTCTGGGTAATACTCAAAGTCTGAAAATAATGTAATCATGGTTTCCTACATAGCCACATAGCCCCTTATTGGTCTTTTTCAGCATGTGATATACATGGACTGGGTCTTCCTAGAAAGCCGGTCATTTATCTTCTGAAATTAACTATTGTGAAAACTATGACATAAACACGAAGGTAACCTCAGGCCATCAATCGACATTTATGATTATAGTAGTAGCCAAACTGTGAGAGGACCTATGGACCCTAGCAAAGTTAAGTGTTTAGTTCCGACATGTATTTAGTTAATTAATACTCAACTTCTTTAACCCAGGGTAAAAGGAGATGGAGGAATACACGTGAACAATACAAAACAGTAGTTGCATTTGCATTTTTACACTGTTCTTAACACTTTTCTGTATTCACACGTTATGTAACACATACACTTAAATTAAATAATCAAATCAGTGTCAAAGGAAAAAAAAAGAGAATCAAAAGGGAAGTTGCCACGGAATATATAATATGCCTTACATTTTGAAGCACCAAATATAATATACCCAAATATTTATTGTAGATGTCTAACACAATATGAAAAATATCTGATAGTATTATTTCTCTAACAGCTCATGCACACGACTGTAAAAATCGGAAGAGTGCTATCTGTGGTTTTGATGAATAGCACTCGTCCCCATGTTATTTTATGGGGCCTTGCACATGTATAATTTTTCTTCTGACCAGACCAGTCTGAGGAAAAAAATCGCAGCATACACGCTTTGCATCTGAGTATCTGGTGGCACTTGGCCATTAATGTGTATGGATACGTGGAAAAAATTGGACTACATTTGACATCCGAGAACGGTCCGATTTTCAAGGACTGACAAAACTTTTTTTTTCTCCACCTCTGAGAAAATCAGATCATTATCTGATCACACTCTGAACAAACTCCGATCAGAGTGTGATTAGCATAATCAGACCAATTTTCTCGGATGAGATAAAAACTCTCATATGAACTTAGCCTTAGCAATATGCATGATAGAATCATCAGTATCATCTAATTAAGCTTTATCTAATGTAGGTACCACAAAAAATGGAACCCCACAGAATGCTTTAAAATGATAATTACACTCACAATACTGATCTCCTACCATTCCTGTTCCAACACAACTTGGATAACTTATTGATGCCTATTTGTCCTGTTAGGTCCAGATGGCCATATTACGGCTGCAGCCAAACACTGGCAGCAGCAGTGACTAATGTGTCACCACTGTGGTGATTGGCTCAGCAGTTACAAGTCCATCTGGACCAACCAAGAAGTACAAAGTGGCCAATGAGCTAAGTTAAAGAGGCAGGAGATATGGCTTTGGTTATTTCAAATTACATAACTCACAGACTGCCCCTGTTACTTTATCAGGGCTGATAAGACTTGCCAACTCTGTCTGCAAGAAAGGATTTATTTATCATCCCTCAAAGCTAGTGAAGGGCAGGGGCTCTGTCATCACAAAGTGTGAGGAGATGAGAAGAAGCATTTACTGAAAGCAGGGGACTGCAAGCAAGCAGCTAGATACAGTCATCTCTGTCCGTTCTCCCCCTTGTGGTGAGGACAGGGATGAACAGTATTGAAAAATGGGAAAACTTTGAAAGTGTCCCCAAGTGCATTTGCAAAAACCAACAAGTGCTACAAAGAAACTGGATCACATGAGGACCACCCCAGGAAAGGAAGACCAAGAGTCACCTCTGCTTCTGAGGATAAGTTTATCCGAGTCACCAGCCTCAGAAATCGCAGGTTAACAGCAGCTCAGATTAGAGACCAGGTCAATGCCACACAGAGTTCTGGCAGCAGACACATCTCTACAACAATTGTTAAGAAGAGACTTTGTGCAGCAGGCCTTCATGGTAAAATAGCTGCTAGAAAACCACTGCTAAGGACAGGAAACAAGCAGAAGAGACTTGTTTGGGCTAAAGAACACAAGGAATGGACATTAGACCAGTGGAAATCTGTGCTTTGGTCTGATGAGTCCAAATTTGAGATCTTTGGTTCCAACCACCGTGTATTTGTGCGATGCAGAAAAGGTGAACGGATGGACTCTACATGCCTGGTTCCCACCGTGAAGCATGGAGGAGGAGGTGTGATGGTGTGGGGGTGCTTTGCTGGTGACAGTGGTTGGGGATTTAATCAAAATTGAAGGCATACTGAACCAGCATGGTTACCACAGCATCTTGCAGTGGCATGCTATTCCATCCGGTTTGCGTTTAGTTGGACCATCATTTATTTTTCAACAGAACAATGACCCCAAACACACCTCCAGGCTGTGTAAGGCTATTTGACCAACAAGGAGAATGATGGGGTGCTACGCCAGATGACCTGGCCTCCACAGTCACCAGACCTGAACCCAATCGAGATGGTTTGGTGTGAGCAGGACTGCAGAGTGAAGGCAAAAGGGCCAACAAGTGCTAAGCATCTCTGGGAACTCCTTCAAGATTATTGGAAGACCATTTCCGGTGACTACCTCTTGAAGCTCATCAAGAGAACGCCAAGAGTGTGCAAAGCAGTCATCAAAGCAAAAGGTGGCTACTTTGAAGAACCTAGAATATAAGACATATTTTCAGTTGTTTCACACTTTTTTGTTAACTATATAATTCCACATGTGTTAATTCATAGCTTTGATGCCTTCAGTGTGAATGTACAATTTTCATTGTAAATACAGAAAATACAGAAAAATCTTTAAATGAGAAGGTGTGTCCAAACTTTTGGTCTGTACTGTATATGTATATATTATGGAACGAAAATCGTGACTAATGAATGAAAATTTATCCAGCCAGCATGAAGGAATACTTCAATCTTAGACTTCTTATGAAAAATTGAGATCATGAATAAGGCTACAGGATAGCCGAAGCGCATGGCTCAATCATGATGGACAGACTTGTATGGTTTTACATGCAATGGACTTTTGTTTTTTAACCTGATTCAGAATAAATGGAAATTTTATAAGGAGCTCGAGGTACAGGCCCTATTTCCTCTCTGGATATTTGGATATAGTTTGAATACAGCAGTAAGCCCTTTGGAATCCATGGTAAGGATTAAGGAGCTTTGGAGAAGGACATTAGGTGAGCGGACTTTTATTTTTTCCATTTTGCTGGGGATGAAGAAGTGGTTTATAAGCTATTTTCCAGACCTAATTTTGTGATAACAGAAAGTTCAATGGTGTGTCGTCATGCTAATGAGTGTATTGTCATGCCGTCTGAAAGAAGAAGAGAACGAGGATTCGTGAGATAAACTGCAACCACAGTAAATGATATGCAATACACGAACAAACGATTCCATGGTAATGAATGCCGCATTGAAATCCAATTATTTAGCCCATGCAGCAGCAATTTTCCAAAGTTTGCATTACTCAGACTAAACCGGCATTGTGAATCTGCGATGGAGACAGTAAACACTTTGGATGGATTAATTGAATCAACTTGGGCGTGTTTAATCGAAAAAAAAACAACTTTGCAACATGGACTTCCTGTTTAAAAATAATTTACTCAATAATTTCAAAAAAATAACTTTAAAGTCATGTTCACACAGGCACTGTGGATTTTTTGACAGGAAATTCTGGGTAGGAAATCCACATTGCATTACAGTATTGGCAAAGTGTTTGAGATTTTATCAAATCTGATGTGAAAATCTGTGAATTTTCATTGAGGATTTTACATTTTACATTGAATAGGGGTGAAATCAGTGAAAAATTTGCATGTAGTTAGAATGGATTTTGTCAATGATTAGATTCAGATTTTTGTCACTAAGTTATGCCCCGCGTAGATGTCTCCTAAAGTTAGTGCCTTAAAATGTCTATCACGAGGGGTCAACAAAGCACATCTTTATCAAAATACCTTCTTATAATTAGGGTTATTTTACCTGATACAGATTTTAACTTCCATTTTCCCCAGAGATATTGCATATTTTCCAATTTAATAGATAGTCTCACATACAGATTTTTTTTATGGGGAATGAAAAGGCACTGCTGAATGAAGGAAATAGTTTCTCATTCATCTGGGCCATTTTCTTCATTCAGCCGTGCTTTTATTATTCCCTATAACTTTTTGTTCTTCTGTAACTCCTACTAAACAGAGGTGCTTATACCAGACCAGACTTATGGGAATAACAGCAGCTCGTATTCAACAGACAAGGTTAGGAGATACAGCATAGTGGTGGGTGGTAGTAGCACACTAGCATGAGCATGTTATTGTAAGTACCCGTCTATCCTTAAAGAGAATCTGTTAGTAGGATCAACCCTCCTAAGTTCTCTATATGGGTATGAAGGTCATAGGAAGCTGACTAAAATGATACTTTGATATATTCAATCCGATGTCTTATTCCAGAGAGATTCACATGTAAATGAGTTGTTAAGATCTATGGGCCGGACATACAGTCCCTGACAGAAGTTATGTCGCTTATCCATGTTATGTAAATAAAAGCTTATAACCTGACGTTAAATTTATCCATTGGTTTTATAAATTACTCTTTTGAAAGCTGAAACCCTCCCAAATTTGGTTTGAGCTATGAAAATAATTTGGCATCAATGCTGAAATATTGATCATTTCATGAGCACAGAATGGTCAGATTTTGGCAAGACAAAAGTTTTGTCGCCCACAGAAAGTAATGTGATATTCAAACAAATAATTATCATAAAATACAAATACAGTATATGTTGCAAAACATTGGTAAATGAAGTTGTGCTGTTATTAGAGTCATATTTAATATTTTGTGTGACTTCCATGAGCTTGAAGGACTGCATCCATGCTGTTCAACAATGATTCATACAATTTATTAATGAAGTCATCAGGAATAGCAGAGAATGCCGTCTTACATGCCTCCCAGAGTTCATCTAGATTCTTTGGTTTTGTCTTCCAAGCTTCCTCTTTCATCCTACCCCAAACATGCTGAATGATGTTCATGTCTGGTGACAGAGCAGGACAGTCCTTGAGCACCTTGATCTTTTTTGCCTGGAGGAACTTTGTTGTAGAAATGGATGTATGAGATGGAGCACCATCCTGCTGCAGAATTTGACCCCTTTTATGATTTGGAATGTAAGAGGTAGCTAATACTTCTTGATATTTTAGGCTATTGATATTGCCTTCCACCTTGCAAATGTTTCGCACACCCCATACTGAATGTAACCCCAGACCATGATCTCTCCACCACCAAAAGTAACTGTGTTCTGGGAGTATTTTGGATCCATACGGGCTCCTGTAGGTCTCCTGCAGTATTTGCAGCAGCTGTGGTGTAATTCTACTGAAGATTCATCAGAGAAATCCACCTTCTGCCACTTTTCCAGTGTCCATCTGTTTAGCAGGCTGTAGGACTTTGCAAATGCTTTTTATTTGCCTTTTGTTTAGTGTTGGCTTCTGGGCACTGATTCGACCATGGAGGCCATTTCGAGACAGAATCCTACAAACTGTTCTAGTTGACACAGGGACTTGATGTGACCAGGCCTGTTGGAGCTCTGCTGCAGTGGAAGAGGGGCTTGCTTTGGATTTTCTAACCAACAAACGTTCCTCCTGAGCAGTTGTCTTGCCAGGTTTGCTGGACCTGGGCTTGTCAAACACATCTCCAGTCTCTTCAAATCTTTTTTTAATTCTTTGTACTTGAAGCTAAGACACATTAAAGGTGCCAGCCACCTCTGCAGTGGATCTGGTCTTCAGCCTCTTGATAATCAAGGCTTTGGTCGCAGGGTGGATTTTTGGCATGTTGTCAGAGCTCAAGTTGCAGTTAAAGTGAAGGTCTGGGGTGCTGGGTTTCTTTTTATACACATCCACTAATTAACCGATCATTTACTGAGCACTGGTGAGGATGTAAACTAGGAATTGGGTGCATTATATCACCAGGCGACAAAACTTTTGTCTTGCCAAAATCTGACCATTCTGTGTTCATTAAATGATCAATATTTCAGCATGCCAATTTATATTCTTAACCTAAACCAAATTTGGGAGGGTTTCAGCTTTCAAAAGAGTAATTTATAAAACCAATGGATGAATTTAACGTCAGGTTATAAGCTTTTATTTACATAACATGGATAAGCGACATAACTTCTGTCAGGGAGTGTAGATCTCCCTGAGAATCTTGCTCCAGAGCTTATTGTAAATGAAAGGGGGAGATACCAGTGTGAGACATGTAATGAACAAAAAGTCTGCTCTCCTGATCTACATGTCTCACACTGGTAACGCTCCCTTTCATTTACAATAAGCTCTGGAGGCAGCTCCTCAATGAGATCATTCAGCACCGATCTGGTGATGTTGAGTTATCACAGCAACCCGATACTTGAGACCACTACAATAAAGATCATTCTTCGTCAATACACTTTTTAAAATTTTTTTTTTTTGATCAGCTGCGCCGCAGTTTGTCTTCTTGCCTTAGTGCAAAAACTAAACCAAGCTGCTACTCTATATATAGGCTTTGGTATTTCTTTCTTAAAACAGTAGTAATATATAAACAGCATTTTGTACAGATTGTCTATGGGCATACATATCTCCTAAACTTTGGAGCAGGATGACTTTCAATCTCCTTGCTGTAAGAATTACTGATCCAGGGTCTTATTCTGGCATTCTCTGATAGTTCTTCAAGGCTCACACATGATTTTAGATGTAATCAGTCCATAATCAGAAACACATACATCCTTCATTTCAATTTATTCTTATTCATTTTTGCAGCTTCTTGAACGACATGAAACTAAGTTATCAAGAAAAACAAAAGCAGTAAAAATAAGATACACATTGTAAATATACTTACTAATAAACATTAATAAATATAGTACATATTTTAATTGATTTTATACCTAAATGTTACCAATTTATTAAGCCAAATAAAAAATGTTTAAAAGTTAAAAAGTGAAAAAACTAGTAATGTAAAGTTAGAAGTAAAGTTAAAATAATAGGAATTTTTAGAAAAAAAACTTGCCTATTGTAAAATGATTTATTTTTACTAAAAATATAGAGAGATACAATACTGAATTTTGGAAACATTTCATCTCTGTTTCAAATACCTTTTGACTATGTTTAAGTTAAAGACCTTTCTGAGTAAGAGTCAGATATAATTGTGTGGAGAAAAATCTATTCTGTCTTAATCCCCTTGTCCTCTACCCTGTTTCTTTTATCATTATCTGACCTCTTTCTTTTACTTTTCATTTCCCTTCTCATGGTTTATTATAGTTGCAGGATATGTTCCTCTTATTTTAGAATTCTTGTCACACATGTTATTAAAATTAGAACTGATCGAGTCTCTTGAATTTCCAATTTTCCAGATTCAACAAATATTAAAAAAAAATTTGATCGGCAGAAAATCAATTTGAAGAGAATTGCAAATCTGCAAAGACGTAATAAGAAATGGCAAGTAGGTAGGCACACATACTGTGGCTTTCTGTATAGGTGTAGCATGTAAGATTCTTAAATTGGCCATGCAAAAACAGACGTGTACAGTAAAATGCGCATTTTTTTCCTTTTTTTAAATGTTATTTTTGAAACAAAATTTTACTCCTTCACAAAAATTACATAATAAGGAATGCTAAGTAAGTACATGTCCAAAAAGCCAGCACCTACAAAAGGATGTTGAATTGGTAAAGTACCGAATTTTTCGGACTATAAGACGCACTTTTTTCCTCCAAAATTTTGGAGGAAAGTGGGGGGTGCGTCTTATAGTCCAAATACTATATACCTGTATATACTGTATGGCTCTACGTGGTAGGAGGTGTAGGAGAACGGCAGCTGGGGATCAGCGTGGCACAGGAGGCAGCAGCGGCCTGCTGCAGCCTACGCTGTGACGCTACTAAAGAAAATGAATATTCCCTGCTCCCCACACCCATGGGCGTGGAGAGCAATGAATATTCATTTTCCTTAATAGCCGGCAAACTGTGTGCCCGCTATTAAAGCTCATGAATATTCACTACAACCCACTCCCATGGGTTGTAGGGAATATTCATGGTCTTTAATAGCAGGCACACTTGACCACATAGCGGCAGCAGGAGCCACGCTACGGTACAGGGTGCTGGCTATTGAAGAAACTGAATGTTCACTACTCCCCACGCACAGAGTCCCGGCGTGGGGAGCAGTAACTATTCCAGCATACCAGGATGGATGATTAAGGGGTGCCATGCATACCAGGATGGGTGATCAAGGGGTGCCATGCATACCAGGATGGGGGATCATGGGATGCCATGAATACCAGTATGGGGAATCAAGGGGTGCCATGCATACCAGGATGGGAGATCAAGGGGTACCATGCATACCAGGATGGTGATGAGGGCCAAGCATACCAGGATGGGATGAGGGTCACATATACCAGGATGGGTGATCAAGGGGTGCCATGCATACCAGGATGGGTGATCAAGGGGTGCCATACATACCAGAATGAGGATTTAAGGGGTGCCATACATACCAGGATGAAGGATATTAACAGAATCGGGGGACATTACCCCAGTACCAGTGTCAGCAGCAGACGCCTTCCCCCATAACAGGGCATCATGACCACACTTTTTGCTTACATTTTTTTTCCTATTTTCCTCCTCTAAAACCTTAGGTGCATCTTATGGTCCTGTGTGTCTTATAGTCCGAAAAAAACAGTATTTACGGATGTAAAATTTAACTGGTAAAACTGGTAAAAAAAACTGTAACAAGCACACCTTGTGACTGTCTACCTCATAGTTAAATGTTCTTTTGTATTTTTAAAAAGCAATTGCACAAGAAACTAAAAAACTAAGTATAGTCACTTGTGACTAGCAGCACACCATACTCTGACTGACACTGATTTAATTACTTTTCTTAAGGCTTTCTGCTGGTTTCTAGTGTATTAAGAATGAAGTAAAAAACACTATATCACTGATAAATTACACTGAGCCTGGGACTGCTGCTGGCACCTCTGCTATCTCTTTCTCCCTATTAACTGACAATGTTTCTGGGCTTTCCCTTCCAATCTGTATTGCTAAGCAATGAGCTCTGACATCCTCTCTATATCTTAAAATGTTTTAAATTCACGGCTACATTCCCTGCCTTGGCTTTTATACACGCTATGATTGTCCCTTCAATCTGTGCGATACAATGTGATGTGATTTTGCAAGAGATGAGATAGCCCGCACAGGCACATCTAATTTCATGTGAGTCTTCTATGGCTAATGCAATCTTCTGCAATCTGTAAAATGACAGCAGGCATTTTTTTTGCGATTTTAGGTAATCAACTGGCATTTTTTTCAAAGTCACTGATACTTGCGAATTTCTCAGAGTCTGATATGAATTCGATTTGCATCTCCTGAATTTGCTTGTGTTATTATTATTGATCTACATCAGGGTTCTCAAACACGTAGCCCCTGAGGCTCCGTTGTGCAGCGCCCGGGCTCCTGAGACAATCGCGGCCTGGTCCAGAGGCCGCCGAAGTCAGCGTTTCTTTTCAACTGAATGTACATCCTTGGAAGCACATTCAATTGAAATGTATTGTGGCACAGAGTCCGGCTCTCTGCACCACAATACCTGTACCAGCCAATGGCCAATTAGAGGTCCCGGCACTCACATGTTGATTAAATCTCTCTTTAATGGAAGTCCACACACAAGATGTTTCAGCCTATCCCAGGCTTTTGTCAATTGTTGTTTTGACCTCTTGTTTCTATATGCTGTTACTCTTCCACGTGCACAAAAGCTTTTATACGTAGTGCCGACCCTGTAAAAGAAATTATGGCCAATCAGCAGCAGCCGCGGACAGATGATGTCCTTTGCAGCCGCGGATGACGTCCCTGCCATGTGTGGCCCTGGCTGTGGGGGAGGAAGATGACACTGTTTGCCGAGGTAGTGAGGTTAGGTGAGAAGATTTTTTTTTATGTGTTTGTAAAGAGCGACAGAATGTGGGACATTGTTACAAGTACAAGATGGGGACATTACTAGAAGAAGGGGACAAGGAAGGGGACATTACAATGTGATGGCAGCAAGGACGAGGACATTACTATAAGATGAGAACCAGGATGGGGACATTAGTACAAGATGGGACCAGGATGGGGACATTGCTACAAAATGGGACCAGGATGGAGACATTACTACAAGATGGGACCAGGATGGGGACATTACTACAGACTATTGGAGACCATTAGTATAGTACAAGGGGTATTATTACAGGATGGGGGACCAATAGTACAGATTGAGGGACATTATTAGAGGACAGGGTACATTATTACAGAACAGGAGTCATTATTAAAGGATGGTGACCATTACTACAGGACGAGGGACATTATTACAGAATTGTGGAAATTTTTCCAGGATGAAGAATATTATTACAGGCTTGAGGACACTATCACAGTCTTGGAGATATTATTATAGGACAGGGGACATTATTACAGGATTCGGAACATTATCACAGGACTTTATACATTATTACAGGACAGAGGACACTATTATAGGATTGGGGACACTATTACTGGTTTGGGAACATCATTAAAAAGTATAAAAAACATGGGAATTATTAGAAAAAAAATGATGATCAAAAAGTCATAAAGAAAAACAATAGCTTCACTGAAAGCGTCATCTTCTCCCACAAAGAACGGGGCCCTTTATGTTTAATTTTTCCTATGTGCGGCCCATTTACCTGGCTAAGTTTGAGACCCTTGATCTATACTGTGGCATGAACTGTAACCTGTATAGCATTATTTAAAATGGTTCCTTGCCATAAACATTTATACTGTATATTTACATTTTTATTTTTTTATTACAGTGCTGAGTAAGTGGGCTTTTACTTGTGTAGAGCTGTAAAGTTGCGCTATAAAAAAAGATGTTTCATACTTGCCAACTTCTGGAAGCAGAAATCTGGGAGAGGATAGGTTTTTGGCTACACTTTCATGCTTATTCTCCGTCCACTGCATATCCATTTTCAACCTTATCAATACGTCAGTCCCTGAGATACCAAGACACAAAAGTGTATACTAAAACACTGCGGTTTGGAAGGTTTTAGCAGGATCTGGGAGTTTTTCTGACCCTATTTGGAAACTAGGAGGTATCTACTTTTTCCTGGAGCTTCTTGTATCTTTCCAGAAAGTTGATATGTATGGTAGAAAAAAGAGCTCATACTTTACTTTTCTGTCTCTCCAATAACTGTGTTTCTAAAAACAAGCTCTCTACTGATTTTTAAACAGTTACAGAGTTTGCAAGTTGGGGTAGGGCTGCTGAAGACGAGTAATAGACCACTTAAAGAATCATTCCCGTCAAGGCTTTTATCATCTTAATATATTGCAGTCATCATATTATACAGCACTATGTACTTACAATTGCTCATTTTGCCTTTCTACCCAGTTAATTCTTCTCTTTTCCATTAGGTTTCTGACATCACGTGATTAAAACTGACTAGCTGAATCCTTCTAAGCTCTATGTAGAAACAGGAAGTCTATTTTCCCTGCATGAATCATGAGTTACTGCAAAAGTTTCTGGCAGGGGTGAGGAGCGGAGCATCTGGATTTGGAGTTGAAGAGGGGGATGATTCATGCAGGGAAAAGAGAATTTCTGTTTCTAAATGAAGCAGAGGAAAGAGAAGAATTAACTGGGTGGAAATGCAAAATGAGCAATTGTAAGTACACAGTGCTATATAATATGATGACTGCAATATATTAAGAGGATAAAAACTTTGTTGGGAGTGCTTGTTTAATATGCCCCAATGTGATACATTGTAATATTTTACATACACACGCACTACAAATATATGCCAAAACATCATAAGGACAGTTACATTTTAAATATGGATATCTATCATACAGGTATAATTAAAAAATGTGGAAATGTTGATAAAGTTAATAGATTTACAGTGTAATTGGGCCTTCAATTTGTTTTAATATGCAGATATTTTTGTAGGCATTACTATTTTAAGCTCTGTTCTAATTTAAGAAATAAAAAAAGATACAAAAAATTTTTAGAGCGTGAGAATTGGAGTTAAGATATATTCCTTGTGACTGCAAATTACTACATTCTAAAATGTTATGAAACAAGACGAAGGGATGAACGTTGTTGAATATTTTATGAGATAGGAAAACTTTATGAATGATGTGCAAAAATGACTTATTTTGGATTGTATTTTGTCTGTTGTTAGCCATTATTAATGCAGAATAAAATATAAATATGATCAAAAAAAAAATCTGTAGTGATGGGATAGAAATTAGGTCTCAGCTTTATCAGTTTATTCATGAGTGAATGAGAAGCTGTGTTAAATCAATTTTGGTGTGCAAAGTTTTTGAGGGCATTATAAGAGATGACCATCCAAAATGTATTGTAAAGAATAATATAAAAACTGACAACCATTGTGGATTCATGAAAGATTAGACGCATCTAACCAGCATGTTGGGTTTCCATGAGGAGGTAAGGGCAAATCTGGATGTTGGTAATGCGGCTGATGTGATTTATCTGGACTTTGCAAAGGCATTTGATACTGGACCACACAACAACCTTGCACTGAAGTTTCAGAAGCAGGGATTAGAGGACATTATATGCAGATGACGAAAAACTGGTAAAGTAACTGAAAACAAATAGCCTGTGTAAATGGTACATTCTCTAAAATGGAATAAAGTCAGCAGTGGGGACCACAAGGATCAGCAATGGGGGCCACAAGGATCTGTGCTAAGAACAACTCTTTTTAAACTCTTTATAAATGACCTTGTGGATGGGATTGAGAGTAAAGTGTCCATCTTTGCTGATGACTAGTGATGAGCGAGCACTAAAATGCTCAGGTACTCGTTGATCGAGTATAGCAAATTGTAATACTCGGGTGCTCGGTCCGAGTAAAGAGCCCAATGTAAGTCTATGGGAAACACAAACCACTTTTCCGGCGGCCCCCCGAAGGTCTGCTTGGGGCCTAAAAATTGCCAAAATCGATGGGAACAGTGCTCAAATGACATGGGAACAGCATGGGGAAGATCCCTGGAAGCATATCTGACTCTCAGGTCACTGCTGTGAACAACATGGTCAGAGTATTACGCCACTTTTACGGACTCACAATAAAATATGCAAAAACGAAACCAAAATGGATTTTCCTGGGAAATATGTTAAGGAACATCCTTTCCAGGGAAATATAAGGCAAAATAAATATACAAAAACAAGAATGCTCATCTACACCTTGGACTATGTTCACATGTAACGTTTTTGATGCGTTTCTGCACTTTTGCATTTCTTTCAACGGTGAAAAATACATTCACCGGTAAATGTCATTTTAACATTTTACAACCTTATCTGGCCATGTGATGTGTGACACATCATCAGACACATCCTGTTTTATTTATGAAGGAGGGACTCTGAAAGTCACAAAGCCTATTTTAAAAGGCCATCAGGTGGCCTTTAGTATTCTTAATGGGCCAGCAGTGGGCATTCACTATTGTTAGAGAGCCATCAGCTGGCTATGCTTTGTTGTTCCCATTATTAACAAGTGGGTCTCCTATACTGTTATTGCGTATACAGTGACTGCAAGGGCTGCCAAAAATTTGGATGCACCCAAGTACCCCTTTGAAGAGACATAGAGAAGGGCCTCAGTAAAAAAAATGTTCCCATTATAAAGGAGTGGCTCTCTTACAGTGGTAATGCCCATGCAATACCTGCAAGGGCTGCCTAAATTTGTGAAATACCACAATACGAATTTAAAGACATGTTCCCATTAGAAAGGAGCGGTTCTGCTATACAGTTATAGGATATGCAGTGAGACATCGGCGGCCTAAATTTGGGAAAAACCCCAATACCAATTTAAAGACACATAGAGGTGGGTCTCAGTAACGACATGTTCCCATTAGAAAGGAGCGGTTCTGCTAGAGAGTTATAGGGTATGCAGTGAGTCCAGTGGCTGCCTAAATTTGGGAAAAACCCCAATACCAATTTAAAGACACAGAGGTGGCCCTCAGTAACCTACATGTTCCCATTAGAAAGGAGCTGTTCTGCTATACAGTTATAGGATATGCAGTGAGACATCGGCTGCCTAAATTTGGGAAAAACCCCAAGACCAATTTAAAGACATATAGAGGTGGGTCTCAGTAACAACATATTACCATTAGAAAGGAGCGGTTCTGCTATATAGTTATTGCATACGCAGTGAGTCCAACAGCTAAATAAATTTGTGAAAAAAAAAAACAATTTAAAGACACATAGAGGTGGGCCTCAGTAACAAATTGTTCCCATTAGAAAGGAGTGGTTCTGCTATACAGTTATAGGGTATGAAGTGAGTACAACGGCAGCCTAAATTTGGCAAATACCCCACTACCAATTTAAAGACACATAGAGGAGGGCCTCAGTAACCTACATGTTTCCATTAGAAAGGAGCGATTCTGCTATACAGTTATAGGGTATAATAAATACAAGTCATGGAGAAATGGTAGTATATATACCCATGGGGGAACATACAGTACAGACCAAAAGTTTGGACACACCTTCTCATTTAAAGATTTTTCTGTATTTTCTTGACTATGAAAAATTGTACATTCACACTGAAGGCATCAAAACTATGAATTAACACATGTGGAATTATATACTTAACAAAAAAGTGTGAAACAACGGAAAATATGTCTTATATTCTAGGTTCTTCTAAGTAGCCACCTATTGCTTTGATGACTGCTTTGCACACTCTTGGCATTCTCTTGATGAGCTTCAAGAGGTAGTCACCGGAAATGGTTTTCACTTCACAGGTGTGCCCTGTCAGGTTTAATAAGTGGGATTTCATGCCTTATAAATGGGGTTGGGACCATCAGCTGTGTTGTGCAGAAGTCTGGTGGATACACAGCTGATAGTCCTACTGAATAGACTGTTAGAATTTGTATTATTGCAAGAAAAAAGCAGCGAAGTAAAGAAAAACGAGTGGCCATCATTACTTTAAGAAATGAAGGTCAGTCAGTCTGAAAAATTGGGAAAACTTTGAAAGTGTCCCCAAATGCAGTTGCAAAAACCATCAAGCGCTACAAAGAAACTGGCTCACATGAGGACCACCCCAGGAAAGGAAGACCAAGAGTCACCTCTGCTTCTGAGGATAAGTTTATCCGAGTCACCAGCCTCAGAAATCGCAGGTTAACAGCAGCTCAGATTAGAGACCAGTTCAATGCCACACAGAGTTCTAGCAGCAGACACATCTCTTCAACAACTGTTAAGAGGAGACTTTGTGCAGCAGGCCTTCATGGTAAAATAGCTGCTAGGAAACCACTGCTAAGGACAGGCAACAAGCAGAAGAGACTTGTTTGGGCTAAAGAACACAAGGAATGGACATTAGACCAGTGGAAATTTGTGCTTTGGTCTGATGAGTCCAAATTTGAGATCTTTGGTTCCAACCACCGAGTCTTTGTGCGACGCAGAAAAGGTGAACGGATGGACTCTACATGCCTGGTTCCCACCGTGAAGCATGGAGGAGGAGGTGTGATGGTGTGGGGGTGCTTTGCTGGTGACACCGTTGGGGATTTCTTCAAAATTGAAGGCATACTGAACCAGCATGGCCACCACAGCATCTTGCAGCAGCATGCTATTCCATCCGGTTTGCGTTTAGTTGGACGATCATTTATTTTTCAACAGGACAAAGACCCCAAACACACCTCCAGGCTGTGTAAGGGCTATTTGACCAAGCAGGAGAGTGATGGGGTGCTACGCAACATGAAATGGCCTCCACAGTCACCAGACCTGAACCCAATCGAGATGATTTGGTGTGAGCTGGACTGCAGAGTGAAGGCAAAAGGGCCAACAAGTGCTAAGCATCTCTAGGAACTCCTTCAAGATTGATGGAAGACCATTTCCGGTGACTACCTCTTGAAGCTCATCAAGAGAATGTCAAGAGTGTGCAAAGCAGTCATCAAAGCAAAAGGTGGCTACTTTGAAGAACCTAGAATATAAGACATATTTTCAGTTGTTTCACACTTTTTTGTTAAGTATATAATTCCACATGTGTTAATTCATAGTTTTGATGCCTTCAGTGTGAATGTACAATTTTCATAGTCAAGAAAATACAGAAAAATCTTTAAATGAGAAGATGTGTCCAAAATTTTGGTCTGTACTGTATATTAAAATATATAAATTCTCAACTACCATAGTATGGACCAAGTCAGGGCCAAATCGTCAGTAACACAGAAGAGCAAGCAAAAAAAACGAAAAATAGGCCACTAAATTTATGCAAAGAGTCAAAATTTATTAAAGGGTAATGACAAGCACAAAAGAGGGGATAAAGTGCAAAGTGCAGACGGTAAAAACCTTAAAGATAGCTCCACGCAGCAGTTGCCATAAATGATATACAGTGGTGGCCAAAAGTATTGGCACCCCTGCAATTCTGTCAGATAATACTCAGTTTCTTCCTGAAAATGATTGCAATCACAAATTCTTTGGTATTATTATCTTCATTTAATTTGTCTTCAATGAAAAAACACAAAAAGAATTGTCCTAAAGCCAAATTGGATATAATTCCACACCAAACCTAAAAAAGGGGGTGGACAAAAGTATTGGCACTGTTTGAAAAATCTTGTGATGCTTCTCTAATTCGAGTAATTAACAGCACCTGTAGCTTACCTGTGGCACCTAACAGGTGTTGGCAATAACTAAATCACACTTGCAGCCAGTTAACATGGATTAAAGTTGACTCAACCTCTGTCCTGTGTCCTTGTGTGTACCACATTGAGCATGGAGAAAAGAAAGAAGATCAAAGAACTGTCTGAGGACTTGAGAAACCAAATTGTGAGGAAGCATGAGCAATCTCAAGGCTACAAGTCCACCTCCAAAGACCTGAATGTTCCTGTGTCTTCTGTGCGCAGTGTCATCAAGAAGTTTAAAGCCCATGGCACTGTGGCTAACCTCCCTAGATGTGGACGGAAAAGAAAAATTGACGAGAGATTTCAACGCAAGATTGTGCGGATGGTGGATAAAGAACCTCGACTAACATCCAAACAAGCAAGTTCAAGCTGCCCTGCAGTCCGAGGGTACAACAGTGTCAACCCGTACTATCCGTCGGCGTCTGAATGAAAAGGGACTGTATGGTAGGATACCCAGAAAGACCCCACTTCTTACCCCGAAACATAAAAAAGCCAGGCTGGAGTGTGCCAAAACTTACCTGAGAAAGCCTAAAATGTTTTGGAAGAATGTTCTCTGGTCAGATGAGACAAAAGTAGAGCTTTTTGGGAAAAAGCATCAACATAGAGTGTACAGGAAAGAAAAAGAGGCATTCAAAGAAAAGAACACGGTTCCTACAGTCAAGCATGGCGGAGGTTCCCTGATGTTTTGGGGTTGCTTTGCTGCCTCTGGCACTGGACTGCTTGACCGTGTGCATGGCATTATGAAGTCTGAAGACTACCAACAAATTTTGCAGCATAATGTAGGGCCCAGTGTGAGAAAGCTGGGTCTCCCTCAGAGGTCATGGGTCTTCCAGCAGGACAACACACATCCAAAAGCACTATACAATGGTTTGAGAGAAAGCACTGGAGGCTTCTAAGGTGGCCAGCAATGAGTCCAGACCTGAATCCCATAGAACACCTGCGGAGAGATCTCAAAATGGCAGTTTGGAGAAGGCACCCTTCAAATATCAGGGACCTGGAGCAGTTTGCCAAAGAAGAATGGTCTACAATTCCAGCAGAGCATTGTAAGAAACTCATTGATGGTTACCGGAAGCGGTTGTTCGCAGTTATTTTGGCTAAAGGTTGTGCAACCAAGTATTAGGCTGAGGGTGCCAATACTTTTGTCTGGCCCATTTTTGGAGTTTTGTGTGAAATGATCAATGATTTGATTTTTGCTTCATTCTCTTTTGTGTTTTTTCCTTGCAAGCAAATTAAATGAAGATAATACCAAAGAATTTGTGATTGCAATCATTTTCAGGAAGAAACTGAGTATTATCTGACAGAATTGCAGGGGTGCCAATACTTTTGGCCACCACTGTATATGTAGTGTAATTATACCCAATTTGCAAACATACACGATGGGTGGTACAAAAAGCAGATATACAATCAGAAGAGTGTGTATCAAATAATACATATTGTCCAACTCGACGTACCAAATAGTGTAAGCTATAAAGCCCTGTACAAGTGCCAAAAATGGTTAAAGACATAGCCCTACATACTTGATTTTTTATAGCACCATCCACACTCATATATCAGATAGTAGAGGAGTCACCATGGCCCTGTATATACATACTGGGGCATAAAGCGTGGAGAGCATGGAAAGGCAGATCAGGTACAGGATCGTATAATGCAAGCTGCACAAGTGGAGCGATCGCCCCGACGCGCGTTTTGGTTTCCCTTCGTCAGGTGGCATGGGGAAGTGAGCGGTGCAGGGATATATAAAGGCGTCAGAAGACGCCGCGGACCAGAAGTTACGCATACCGTAGCCATAGAGACCGGGACACCAGCCGGCGTCCGCGTCACGTGACAGCAGACGGTAGTTAACACGTGACCTGAAGTCGGATGCCACCATAGATACAGAGAGCCGGCGGGGGCCCCGGAGCACATGGCATGCATGCGTACAAGGTCATAATCACAGTGTATAACACTGTACATGGTAGAACAGTGCGTTCTTATAGAACAGCAAAAATAAATTGAACTGCATCTATATGGGCCAGAGTACAAAAAAAGAACAATAGATAAATAGAGGGGAAGAACATAATCCCTCCACCATAAATGCATATTATTATATATTGTTCCAAAAGCAACACATATAGACCCCATCCTAATTACTATCAAGAATATGAAAAACATATTAAATCACAATCGTAATATAGATTTGCATACAAATAATAGCAAGTAATAAAAGCCATATACAGAAAAGTACCATGGGGTAAGTATCAGAGCTGTAGTACATCGCATAATTATTTTATATAGACTAAGGGACAATACATAATGCATAATGCATAGCATTTACACAGGCACATACAGTGATAGCAATGTACATACATTATGATATATTATAATATGCAGTTGTTTCAGATTGTTCATGGAGATGTTGAAACGGTTCATTGCATCCAGAGCAAATAAAGTGACCAGGAAAAAGGTCCTAAACAGTATAGAAGAAATTAAATAGTAAATAAATGAATAAAAACAAGTAAAACCACGGTTAAACCATCAAAACTTGCACCGACGGAAAGGATTACAATGGAAAGGAAAGTAGTGGATGATCAAAGGAAAGGTACATAACTAATGTTTTCATTTAATCCATTCGGATAGAGTGTATTCAAAGTCCATATCCAACGGGATTCCAGTTGGGTAAATTTTTGTCCAACCTTACCTCCACGTATATTAGGTATAATAGAATCAATACCCCTAATCTTGAAAAGAGAGGCATCACAATTGTGATGGGTTTTAAAGTTACGTGGTATTGTCTTCAATGTGGATGCATCCGTGTGGTCGGCAGCAGCAATAATCCCAAGAACATGTTCGCGGATCCGTATTTTAAATTGACGAGTCGTCATACCTACATAGATAAGTCCACAGGGGCATGTAGCAAAATATATCACATTTTTGGTGGTACAAGTGATGAATCTATTGATTTTATACGTTTTATAAGGTTTTATAAGATCTATCCGACTTAGAGAACGTATCGCTATGCTCCACATTGGGACATGCTACACACCGACAACACAGAACTCATCCACATCTCCTGGTCTGCCTGTCAAAGAAGGTAGTACCCATAGAGCCCTCATAGTGAGACCGCACCAAGTAATCACGTAGATTTTTGGAACGCCTGATGGTGATAGATGGTCTCTTAAGGATATATCTGGAGATGACAGGATCGGCCTTCAAAATTTGCCATGATCGAGCCAATATACCTCTCAACCGGGGAAATTGTGAGTGGAAATTTGTGATAAATCTCACCTGTTCATTGTCACTCCTTATATCTCTACTACCATATAATAGGCTATGCCGAGAAGTAAATCTGGCCCTATTATATGCCCTTTTCACCATGCGGCGGCTGTAGCCACGGGCATAGAACTCCTTGAGTTTATGTTATGCTGCTATCATTTAGTGGTGTTGAGAAGTCTGGCCCAATCCAGCTCTTGTTCATTTTCATAAGAGTCAACCTGTCTGCATTTTCCGTTGACAGGCGGATGCCGCTATCAGTTATAATTCCACTAGCGGTACTAAAAACCCTCTCTGACAAAACGCTAGCGGCAGGGTAGGCCAGGACCTGCAAGGCGTAGAGAGCCAGTTCATGCCACGTGTCCTGCTTGGATACCCAATAATTATGAGGCACAGAGGAATCATGGAGGATGTTGGTACGGTCGGCAAGGTACTCCTTCAGCATCTTCCCAAACTTTTCCTTCCTTGTGAGAGTACCCCGTGCATCAGGGCCTGTGTGATGGGAGGGTCTGAGAAAACTGTCCGAGAACTTTGACAGTGTTCCCCTGCCTCTGCTGGATTGCATTTGTGTCTCTCTCGCCTGTACACCTTGGTTGTCCAACGAACTGTGACCTCTGCCGCGAGCATTTTCAGATGGTAAATTTTTTAATAATTCTGCAAAAAGGGCCTTCTGGTATTGCCTAATTTTATTAGGCCTGTTCGCAGTGGGAATAAGAGATAGAAAGTTCTCCTTGTAGAGTGGGTCTAGAAGTGTCACCAACCAGTAATGACTGTCACCCAAAATTTGGAGAACACGAGGGTCACGGAAAAGGCAGCGTAACATAAACTCAGCCATGTGTGCCAGACTGCTAACAGGCAAGACTTCTGTATCCTCACCAAGAGGACGACTGACCATGCTCTCCTAATCATCCTCCTCCTCCTCCTCCCTGTCCTCAGGCCATCCACGCTGAACATGTGCGGGTAGTACCGTCTATAGAGCAGGAAACTAGCTACTGTTCTTCCTCCGCCTCTTCCTCATTGTAACCCAATCCACATTGGGATGAGATGAGGCTTGGCTGTGTGTAATCACGCTGTATGGTTCCTTGCTCCATCTCATCGTGCTCCACCTGCAATGCCTCCTCTTTAATTTTGAGCAGCGAGCATTTTAGAAGACAGAAAAGAGGGATGGTGATGCTAATTATGGCATCATCTCCGCTCACCATCTTGGTGGAGTCCTCAAAGTTTTGGAGGATAGCACAGATGTCTGACATCCATGCCCACTCCTGAGCTCTTATATGAAGAGGCTGACCTGAATACCGATTGCCGTGTTGATGCTGGTAGTCAATAACTGCCCTCTGCTGCTCATAAATCCTTCCCAACATCTGCACCGTTGAGTTCACCTCATTGGGACATCACACACCAGTCGGTGAGCCGGAAGCTGCAACCGCTGCTGAAGCACGGTAAGGGTGGTGGAAGCTGTAGCTGACTTTCTAAAATGGGCACACACATGGCGTACTTTGACAAGCAGATCTGGGTAGGTTTTGAGAAACCACTGAACCACGAGGTTAAGCACATGGGCCAGGCATGTTATGAGTGTGAGCTCACCTCGATTCAGAGCTGCCACCAGGTTCTGGCCATTGTCACACATGACCATGCCTAGCTGTCAAACACAACTCTTCTGTTTATTATAATGGAACGCAACCGAACACGGGGTCCGCGATGCAGCCTGGTGGACTGCGGCCGAACACCTTCCGGGTGAGAAGGAAACAACCAACTTAAATAGCAAACCCCTCCGTGTTACAGCACACCGGAACGGGAATAGGGATTCGCACTATCTCCGTTAACTGCACGAGAGATTGCGATAAATAATATATCTGTAGTCCTGTTGCAGCACAGGGACTACACTGTTGGAGCTAGGATGCGTGTGTGACTCACGCCGGCGAATACGTGCCCCCAGCCGGCGTGCTACCGGACTGAGGAGTATCTCTCCACGTGGCTTACAGGTGGTACCAGGAATAGGGTGTCTGCAGACTGCTTGGGGTGTAAGGCGACCCCTTTGTCAGAGCCAGACTGTCAGATGAAGCTACCTGCCTATTTCCACTAAACCTGCCTGCCAGAAACTAAAGCACACGTGGAGCCCAATAGACCAAGCGTCCACACAACACCATCACAGCTCAAAGATCAGAGCGCGCCGCCATGTTTGTGGGCAGGCTTTTTAAAGATTAAGCCCTGCCCACCGTCGCACCATTGGTGATGTCACCCGCGACCAATCAGGCGGTGCCAGGTCACCGGATCAGCTGACTACCAAACCACCAATCACGGTCCGCCATGTCACGGGCATGCTCAGTACAGAGAATCCTGGACTTAGGCTTTAATAGCCCTGTCTCCCTCCGCAACCTACCCTTCATGCTTCAAGGAACAAAGCCCCAAGAGACAACCTGTATGTCTTGTGGACCAGCTAGGCATTGGGACTGATGACTATGCTGAGCAGCATCAGCCCTGGCTGGACTGGAATGGGAGACCACAGAAGGATCTTGACCCACTTCAAATCCAGCAAATGCCTGACACCTAACATCATCCCCTCCACTTGACGCTCATTTTCCTCAATGAGCAGGGGAGCAAGAATGTAGTCCACTGGTTCACAGTGATAATCCTCAGATCCATGGCCCCTCCAGTGTACTGGGTAACTTTTTTTCCCATGAACCATCTTAGACTCCATAATAGCCTGCACCTCGAGATTATCACCCCTGGTGTCTGTAACAGGTTGGGGTTCAGCGAGTTTTGTCAGGTGAATGGGTTTAAGGAGCGACACAAGGTTAAGTGTCGTGACTCCTCAGGTGTCGTGGTAACTGTAACCGGTACATTACAGAGTTTACTTGGGCCAAAATTTTGAAAGGACCAATAAAGCGGGGAACAAACTTAGCAGATTCCCCGCATACTTTAGTATTGCGAGCCGTGATCCACACTCTGTCGCCCGGATAGAATACGGGAGCAGGACGACGAAGAGTGTCAGCCGACTCACTATCTGTGGAGTCCGCTATGGGTAACAGGTGGAGAAGTCTAGCCGGACTTTGACGGGATGATTTATCTCTCGCACAGAAGGCACATGCAAGAGCATATTCCTTAACGTCCTGCCGCCACCGGGGCCACCAATAGGACCGTTGAAGGGACTTTGTGGTACGTTTGACCCCAAAATGGGCTCCGATCTTAGGGGCATGAGCCCAGGAGAGCACCTCATTTTGTAGATTAGGGGGAACGAACGACCTCCCCGAAGGCACCTGGTTTAAGGACACTGGAGTCACCCTCTGCATACCTCCCGAAGGGACGGTGAGCCTGGGCTCGTCATCGTCCTCAGCCGTATCCATGGACTGGGACAAAAGGTCTACCCGATGGTTCTTTTTGACATAATCTGACAAGACCTGGGTCTTGGGGACAGACAGAGGATCTGTGCCGGGAGCCACACCGGAAGAAGGGTCAGAGACTACCCTCCGGGTGACTGTAACCATACACTGAGACACACAATTCTCACTCCAGGAAGAAAATCTCCCCGTATTCCAGTCAATGTGTGGAGTGTGACAACGTAACCATGGAAGACCCAATAACACCTCATCTAATCCACCGGGAATAATAAGAAAGGAGATAACCTCCCGGTGACCTTGAGGAAATGACATGGTGAGGGGAATCGACTGGTGGGTGATTTGCGTGTCCAGGAGTGAACCGTTGACTACCCTAATGTTCATCGGTCTTGGCAGTAACTCTATAGGGATGGCATGCCTCTGGGCAAACGTAGATCACAAAAAATTGCCATCAGTGCCAGAATCCACCCACGCCTTGGCAGAAAACGCGGATGCTCCGAAGGACAATGTCACCTTATACAATAATTTGGAGGAAGAAGCCCCAGAATCTAACACACCTTCTCCAATGGTGGTTAGACACACTCATTCTCCCGACTGCTTGGAACCCTTATTAACGGGGGACTCCAAGAGATGTGCAGGTCGGGAACGAGAAGAGCTAGACTCAGTTCGGGATATATCCATAGCCTCAGGCTCCGGGTCGGGAGTCGCGGGTTTGGAAATGGGTCTAGAGAAGGATGGTGCCAACCGACACTGAGGTCTGGTGACCTCCAGCTCTAACTTGTGTTCTGCATGACGCATATATATTTGGTTAACGAGAGAGATTAACTCTTCCAGGGAGGTTGGAATCTCTCTGGTAGATAGAGCATTTTTAATATGCCCAGCCAGACCCTTCCAGAACACCGGGATTAAAGACCGCTCAGACCAATCCAATTCAGCCGCTAAGGTTCTGAACTGGATGGCATAGTGGCTGGCGGTGGCCGAACCCTGGATCAACGCAAGAAGCTTAAGAGCCGTATCATGCGTGACCTGAGGACCTAGGAATACATTCTTTAGGGCCTTAAGGAAAAGACCTGCATTAGCCACAACCGGTTCATTCCGCTCCCACAGAGGAGTAGCCCACTCCAGATCCCTGTGGGAGAGTAACGAGATGACATAACCCACCTTGGCTCTTTCGGAGGGGAACCGTGCCTCCATCATCTCCAATTGAATGGAGCATAGGTTAGTGAAACCTCTGCAGAATCTGCTGTCACCAGAAAATTTTTCCGGGAGAGCAAAACGGGGTAATGGGGCAATTGAAGCTGCCGCAGCATTTACCGCAGCTGAGTTGACCAGATTGGCTGCATGAGAAGTCGCCTGGGTAGCTACTGCAGTGATATCAGCTCCCGGGTCAGTTTGTTCCAGAGTCCTAAGTCTGGCCTCAAGTTGCTGTATATAGCGCTGCAGTTGCTGGTTGTCAGCCATGTTCGGCAAGACCCTGGCGCTCTGATACTGTTAAGGGGACGGTTGCAAACAACATTATTATAATGGAACACAACCGAACACGGGGTCCGCGATGCAGCCTGGTGGACTGCGGCTGAACACCTTCCGGGTGAGAAGGAAACAACCAACTTAAATTGCAATCCCCTCCGTGTTACAGCACACCGGAACGGGAATAGGGATTTGCACTATCTCCGTTAACTGCAGGAGAGATGTGCGATAAATAACATATCTGTAGTCCTGTTGCAGCACAAGGACTACACTGTTGGCGCTAGGATGCATGTGTGACTCACGCCAGCAAATACGTGCCCCCAGCCGGCGTGCTACCGGACTGAGGAGTATCTCTCCACGTGGCTTACAGGTGGTACTGGGAACAGGGTGTCTGCAGACTGCTTGGGGTGTAAGGCGACCCCTTTGTCACAGCCAGACTGTCAGATGAAGCTACCTGCCTATTTCATCTAGCCTGCCTATTTCCACTAAACCTGCCTGCCAGAAACTAAAGCACACGTGGAGCCCAAGAGACCAAGCCTCCACACAACACCTTCACAGCTCAAAGATCAGAGTGCGCCGCCATGTTTGTGAGCGGGCTTTTTAAAGATTAAGCCCTGCCCACCGTCGCACCATTGGTGACGTCACCCGCGACCAATCAGGCGGTGCCAGGTCACCGGATCAGCTGACTCCCAAACCACCAATCACGGTCTGCCATGTCACGGGCATGCTCAGTACAGAGAATCCTCGAATTAGGCTTTAACAGCCCTGTCTCCCTCCGCAACCTATCCTTCATGTTGCTAGGAACAAAGACCCGAGAGACAACCTGTATGTCTTGTGGACCAGCTAGGCATTGGGACTGACAGCAATGCTGAGCAGCATCAGCCCTGGCTGGACTGGAATGGGAGACCACAGAAGGTTCTGGACCCATTTCAAATCCAGCAAACGCCTGACACGTAACATTTTCAGCACTTTCAGCACAATCTGTTGCCGCTTGTCTCTGAAGGATGACAAGCTGGATGGCAGCGTTCTGCTACCATCCAGCCTGCCATCTCAATGCCATCCCAGCGTGGGAGAATTCTCCTGCTCAAGTGGTGACGTCATTTGCCGGCACCGCATGCGCAGGAGAATTCTCCCACACTGTCAGTGACGTGCATGAGGTGAGCTGAGTTCATTGGACATGAACTCGGCTCATCTGAATGCCGTCACAGCCAGACACTGAGGAGCTTCTCAGTGTCTGCGGCATGGCAAGCTGGATTGCAGCGTTCTGCTGCGATCCAGCCTGTCATGTCAATGTAGCAGAGCTAAAGCTGTCCTAGGAACCATGGAAAGGTAAGGATGAGGTTGGTTTATTATTTTACTTTTATTGCAGAAGACATTGGCTTCAGGTGGAATGGGCGATACGGTAAGTAGAGTTTAATTTAGAACATTAAAGTATTGTGTCTTTATTTTAATTATAGGATTTTATTCTGGGTGTTGGTGTTTTTTTTAACTTTCACTATGGGTTTAGTAATGGGGGCGTCTTATAGAAGCCTCTCCATTATTAACCTGGGCTTGATGTCAGCTGGCATTATAAGCTGACATCAACCCCAGCCCTATTACCCCACTGCCACTGTTACAGGGCAGTGAGAAGAGCGAGGCTAAGTGCCAGAATTGGCACATCCTATAGATGTGCCATTTCTGGGGCGGCTGACGGCTGGTGTTTCTAGCCTGGGAGGGGGCCAATATTCATGGCACCCTTCCTGGGCTATTAATATCAGCCCCCAGCTGTCAGTCTAGCCTTTGCTAGCTATTAAAATAGGGGGGATCCACGTCATTTTTTTTGGGTCCCCCATTTTAATAGATAGTAAAGGCTAGGTATTCAGCTGGGGGCTGATAGTAGTAGCTTGGGAAGCTCAGTGGGTTTTACCCCCTTCCCAGGCTTCAAACATCTGCCCCAGCCGTCTGCTTAACTTCCGCTAGAGTCTAAAATTACAGGGAACCTAACGCCAATTTTTTTTTTAATAAATCCTTTATTTTAACACTCAATGACAAGTACAGTAACCAACACTCTCATTGTACTTATTATATATGTGACTGACATGTTTCTATCTATCTAATCTATGTGTGATGCTCTATTCTTTCTGTTCTAAATTGTCGGGTACCGGTGTATGCCACTGATGAATTGCCGGCCGGCTTTTTTAAAGTGACGGTTGCATGAAAATCGGAGGGCACTAGTGTGTTCTGAGTGCCCTGCTATGTTTTTCATGCACCCTCCTATATACCCTGCCTGCCTGTCTGCCTATATATTCTGCCTGCCTGATGTTTAATTGAGCACTGTTCCCATCGATTTGGGCAATTTTTGACTTTCTGCAGACCGCCAGGGGGGACCACCAGAGAAATGCTCGAGTTTCCCATAGACTTACATTGGGCTCATTGCTCGAGTCAAGCACCCGAGTATTCCAATGTGCTCGACTCAAGCTTCGAGCACCCGAGCATTTTAGTGCTCGCTCATCATTAATGGCCTTCTTGGAAGAGTCATCAAAAGAAAACCTCTTCTGCATCCCCACCATAAAATTCAGCATTAGAAGTATGCAAAAGAACATCTAAACAAGCCTGATTCATTTTGGAAACAAGTCCTGTGGACAGATGAGGTTAAAATAGAACTCTTTGGCCACAATGATCAAAGGTATGTGTGAAGAAAAAAGGGCACAGAAATTCTGAAAAATAGCATCTCTCCAACTCTTAATCATAGGGGTGGATCAATCATGCTTTCGGGTTGTGTTGCAGCCAGAGGCACGGGAAACATTTCAAGGGTAGAGGGAAAAATTTTCAACAAACTCTTGATGCAAACATAACACCATCTATAAAAAAGCTGAAGATGAAAAGAGGATGACTTCTACAAATGGATAATGAATGATCCTAAACACACGTCAAAATCCACAATAGACGACCTCAAAAGGTGCAAGCTGAAGGTTTCACATGGGCCCCCACAGTCCGCTGATCTGAACATCATTGAAAATCTGTGGCTAGACCTCAAAATAGCAGTGCATGCAAGACGACCCAGGAATCTCACAAAACTGGAAGAATTTTCCAAGGAAAAATGGATGAAAAGCTCTGTGATACTTTCGAAAGGGGGTACTACTAGGTACTAACCATGCAGTGTGCTCAAACTTTTGCATTGGCCCATTTTCCTTTTTGTAATTTTTAAAATCTAAAAGATGAAAATATATAAATATATATATTAGCCTAAAATACCAAAAATGTGTCCTCTTTAACTTTAAGCTTTCTAGTGATCATTTCATCTTCAACTTGCTTAACTGTTCACAATAACAGTAATTTTGACCAGGGGTGCCCAAACCTTTACAGGTCACTATATACCCATGATAGTCTATGGGGCTGTTCACATGTCCTTGCTTTTTTCAGCCTCCATTTTGTATCCAACACTACCTAGACAAGTCTATGGGTCCGTGAAAAAGACATACAGCATGCAGATGGCATTAGTATACAGCATGTATGTGGTGTGTGAATATATTGGTAATGTATAGGAGAAGCTTTGAAATTTGTTATTTTATTCATTACTGATAAAACATTGATGGTGAAAATTGACGCACTGATCAAACATTGATGAAACTCGGATCAAAAACCACTGATGATCAATGGTCTATGTTTTACATACAAGTAAAATTATGGACATGTGAATGAGGCCTTAATCTTATCCTGTCCTTCCTTTGCTGTGTTTTCATTCTGTATGGTAGTCAATTATGCAGTTCTGTTTCTATATGCTACAGGGAAGAAAACCCAGTACTGGAAAAGAGTTTTACAGAGATGTATTGGTGATTATTACCCATTAAGGGTTAAATATTTGTTTTTGTTCTTAACTGAAGGGAAGAACAAAACATAAGTTTCTAAAGTATTTTAGAATCTCTTATGTTTATTGTGAAATTAAAGAAAATCTGTCACCAGGTTTGTGCTGCCTCATCTGAGAGCAGCATAATGTAGGAAAAGAGACTCTGATTCCAGCGATGTATCACTTAGTTTACTGGGTGCAGAATTTGTGACACAATTAGTATTCTTAGATTTAACTTGTAGCAGAGCTCAGAATACTTCCCCCAGCCACACCAGGCTTCTTATCTACATTTTCTATTGACAGTGAGCTGCTTATCACAGGAGGGGTTGTAGTTGGACCACTTGGCATGAGGCAGCTAGTCTGGGCAACAATAATGTAGTATCAATAAAACCTTCATTGTAAGTAAACAACAGCACACAACCAAATAAGTGACACATTGCTGAATTCAGTGTTTTAACCCCTACCTCATGCTTCCCTCGGACTGCATAGCAAAAACCTGCTGACAAATTTCCTTTAAGGTGGTTGTCTAATAAATAACACATATCACCTATCAACTAGATATGAGCGAATCTATTCAATGAGAACTGACTTTGTGTAAAATTCCAAGAAGTTTACAGGGGCCAGCAAATTTGATCAATGTGTGTTGCCATTTTGCACACTGCAGAATATTACTTTAGCCACAGAAGGCTGATGTGACCTTAGACAGAGTTGTCATTTCACATGATACTGCCTAGCCAATCTGGAGCCTGATATAGGCACGGAATGCATCCGATATTTTAGGGGGATTTAGTATAGAGAAAGGATATCAGAGCTCCAAGTTTAGTTTTAGAGATAGAAACCAATGAAAAAGTTTACGAGGAAATGTAACATGCAGCATATATTTCTTTGCAGTTACTTTGATAATCCATAATATGTGAATGAACTTGATGCTCCTGTTATTATTTCATCACAGAATAGGTCAATATCACCACTGACTTTGTTCTGTTCTGAGATGACTTATCTGAAGCCTGTCGCTCACTAGACTTTGGGTTTAACAGTGTAGTGAGCAGCCGCTGACAGGAGGCACTGATGAACGTGGGACCTGCCCTCATACTGTGTGCGGGCCGCTAAATCCTTCAAAGTCAGTGCGCATGCCAAACGCCACAGTTTGAGTTCAACTCGCACTTGCCCTGGTCAAGTGAGCGGTATCAATCCAAATCAGGGGAACTGCTTATAATGAAAATTGAGGGGGTGTAATGGTGCCCTGAGCCCTTCATGGCCACACTAGTGTTACAAAGCCCCCTCATTTCCATATGAAAAAATAAGTTTTAAAAATGCCTACAACAATGAATTATATACACAAGATATGATTTTTATAGGGGCTAAGTCCTCTATATAACTAGCTAATTAGTTTAATTACAATGAACGAGGAATGCGGTGGTTCAGAATCCGCACTGCCCGAGGTTCAAAAGTACGATCACACACAGAGGTGACGCATGAATGCGGTTTATTGTGACTCTCACAACCCTATCAGGTGAGCGTACCTATAATAATTTACACCACTTTGTTACCAGTTAAAACTTTATTTTTCTCTTTTTGCCTGTCCAGTTTTACCTTTTGCTTAATTAGTTTAAATTGCATTTTGTGGGTGACAGACTTGCTCTAAATAGCCATTGTATCTTCACTTTCAATGCAGAAATCCTGTTGCTGAATCCCAGAATATGCATAATTTTTGGACAGCTTGTTAAAAAGTTATTGCTTCTTTTCTTTCCAAATAGTAAATCTATTGCTGCTCTGAAAATATAGATAATTTTTGGATGCTATACCTATAGCTTCTTCATTTAACAGACAGCAAACCTGCTGCTGCTCCCCAAAAGATATAATTTTTGAACCACAGCAAAAAGGCATGGTTTCTTTCATGCTCACTGCCTGTGTATAAACACTAGCAAAGCAGGCATCTGCCCACCAAAAGGACACATTTTTGAGCATTTTTACATATAAAAACAAATATAGTCAGTGTCAGTGCAGTGTATTAGTAACATGCTGTTGATTACCACCATTTACCCAAAGCCATAGATGTTGAGTTTCCTTGAACATTACTAAGGCTGTGTTTGCGTTAAGACCTTCAATAGCAGTTTATTACAGTCATAGGAGACCTCAGCGTGTTTGACATATCTTTTTCCTGGTGATTTGCTGAATTGCTATTTGCTGCAAATCAATTCACTGCAAAACGTTTTGCTAGTAAAAAATTTGTTGAGGCTGGTGAATTCTAGTTTCAAAAGATTTGCTCATCTCTACTAATCCCATAATTAAAGAATGATCGCTTTTTGTCCTACTTCTGGATCCCTACCCCTCAGTGAATGAAGTGGTAGTGAGCATGTGCAACCACAGCTTCATTTCTTCATTTACTATCTCTGAGAGTGGTGGCTGCACCTGCTCACTGCCACTTTCTTAAGACAGCAAACTTCGGGCTCTCTGTTTTCACAAATTGTCTATGCAGTGTTCCTGTGATTAAGTGATAAATGTTGCTTATGAGATGACCCCTTTAATTGCATAGCTACAGTGCTTACAATACACGCGACCTATACCCTGCTGTAGCTTTATCCTGAACCTCAATGTGTTTTGAGTTTTATAAGAAGACATAAAGACTATTTTTTTTTAAATTTGGGCCAAAGAACTAACAGGCAGGTATTTGCCAACTTCCTGCCTGTTGTGCCTGGCGTCGATCTCTGTTGGCATACAGCAGTCACAGAACGCTCCTGTTGATGATGCGGCATCTTCTGCTGATGTCATGTCGACAGGGTAGCGGCCTCTCTTCCACTCTGCTCTGTTGACAGGGCGTGATTGCTGACGTCATGCTGATTGACATTCGGCTCCTGCTGCCTAACTTCTGGGAGCCAGCAATCAATCAGCATGACGTCAGAAGTCATGTCCTGTTCACAGAGCTGCCCAGAAGAAGAAGAGCTGCTTTGCTAATGTGGAGCAGCTGAATTGCTGGCAAGAGCGGTAGGTGAACGCTCTGTACCAGCACTGGGTACAACAGGCAGGTAGTTGCCTCTGTTATCAACTACCGATTAGTGTTGAGCGAGTATGTTCTGTCCGAGTATGCTTGGGTGGAGCTCCGAGTATTTATAGCTGCTCGGTGATATGGTTGAATTGCTCCCATGTGCATGATTTGCAACTGTTTGACAGTTTTATTACATGTGAGGAATGTGTAAGAAATAGACATTCCTCACAAGTAATAAAACTGTCAAACAGTTGCAAATCATGCACACGGGAGCGATTTAACCTTATCACCGAGCAGCTATAAATACTCGGAGCTCGGCCGAGCATACTCGGCGAAAGGGTTAATAGAACATACTCGCTCAACACTAACAGTAAAAAAGATACTCTTGGACAAGCCATTTAAGTTACACGTATGAATCTTTCTACAATGAACAGTCCTGTAACTATTAGACTGAACTTCAAAGACTGTGCTATGTTTAGACCAAAATTAGAAGATTAGATGCAGAAAAATATTGCTTGAATGGAAGATGGATAGAATTATTCTGTTTCCTTTAGTACATTGGTAAAATGTAGATGTCTGCTTTTCCTTTAACTTGCTTTTATTGTTTACCTATTAACCCACAACTCCAATTCCAGTTTTTAAGCCTCATTCTGGTTTCCTGTGAGAAAACGGAGTAGAAAATGATTGCTACTTGTAATCCTCAATTCCCCATCTGCTCCAATAGAGTTCAGCGAAGGATATTAATGGACCGTTATAAGACGTTCCAGATTTACATAAATAAAGCTTAACCTCTCTAAAACATAAAAACCTCTGCAATTTTTAAATGTCAATTGTGTTTCATTTCCTTCTCATTTTCAAGATCTGTTTTTTTTGTCAATGAATGGAAACCTAGAAAGATCTATATCCTTTTACAGACAAGGGTTAAACCGGTTGCTTGGCCTTTCTCTTTCTGATAAACACATCAGCAGCACAAATCTCTCCCCTGCCCTGTTACAATGTCACAATGTATCAGTGTAGGCAAATTGCATTACATTGGAGTCCAAGCTGTTTAGCTGTTTTGCCTAGACAGGATAAAACTGCACAAAACTCTCAGCTGAGAGAAGTATTTGATCAGGAAAGTTCTCAACCTCAATGTTTTCAGCCTGTACAAAAATGTATATATTTTAAAAAATAAAGTAATATTTTGTGTTCCAGAATGCACTCTATGGGGAGTAAATATGTAAATTGTCTCTTCAGAGAGGAAGAGGACTTGAACTCTAGCGCCACCTATTGAAAATAGCAATCCTAAAAGTCAATATCGACCCTTTAATGAGCCTTGCCACATGCCTTAGGATAAAAGCCAAACAAGAATCTCAATTTTCAGACATGTGTTTTGAGGTATTGCCCCACCTCAGTGCAAAGCATGACATTTGATTTGGCTGTATGAGAGACCTTTGCCTGTGATCTAAGGTGTAATGAACCACTTATTGGAAGCAGCAATCCTAAAATTTAACATTGACCCTTTAATGAGCCTTGCCACATAATTTTGGATAAAAGTGAAACCTGAATCTCAATTTACAGACGTGTTTCAGGGTGTTGCCCCTCCTTAATGCAAAGCATGACACTGATTCAGTTGTATGAGAGGCCTCAAACTGGGGTCTAAGGCGTAACATTTTCTTTATGGGAAGTAGTAATCCCAAGCCTATGTCTTATACTGCAGTCTATGTTTTACAATGGGATAGCTATTGGTGTGTTACCCATATTAGAATAAAGTAAAGACATTTATAAATCTATGTGACAAATAAGTGTAATAGAAAAATAGGAATGGAATTATCTACACTGAGCCAATCACTTAAAGTGTGAAACTCAATAGTTCATTCATTTTACTCCAGTGATAAAAAATATACTCTAAAATACCATTCTTCTAATAGCTACATTTAATTTGCATTTTTGTTAGCTGAAATTTATAGATGTGTAATGTACTGGCAAAGATTAGAATCCCTTTCATGTATTATGATTTTTCCACTCTCAGCTCTGATCTATATAAAAATATATCAGAATTAAATGACCTCCTGGCTGAATACAAAATTTTACATTAGCAAAATAAATGGGAGCACTGCAATTATATGTTCAGTTTTAAATGTTTGCCTATAAAAGGTATTCTCTGTACCTAGGATAGAATGTTTTTTTTCCAGTTTTGAACTGTTTTTGTGACTTTTGGTGCCAAAACTTTCACTTTGATGCCAAAAAGTTACAAAAAAATTAACCAAAATTTGTTGAAATGGGAAATACACAAGGGGGGGGGGGACTGGAGTGAAATTGCATCAATTTTTCATACAGAGGATTCCACCTTTCCCACACACCCCGCCCCACCGGCAAGCATGGTGGAGGAATAGGTTTCCTCCTATCAGATAACTGCTCCTTCACCCAAATCTCACTGTTGACCTCCATTACTCTCCCCTCTTTTGAAGTGCACTGCATGCGCATTTACTCCCCCTACAACCTCCAACTGGCTGTCATTTACCTCTTATAGTTGTACAATCATAGACACTGTTGCAGGATCTTAAATAGACCAATACCAATATATGACTAAGTAGGCAATGTGCTTTCCCAGCACCACTGCCACATTGTTCTAAAACTCTGAGAAGTCACAGGAGTCAAACTACTACTGATGAGACACTGATGCCAAATACTAGCAATATGCCATTAATATCATTAGTGAGTTTTCCCTTTTAAATTAGTCAAATGTCAAACATAGCAGTCAATCATTTGATTTTTATTTTGGTTGATATTATCACTTGTGTGCATAATTATTAGGTGAGTATTTTGGCCATATAATCATTTTAATGCAGATTTTCCAACCCAAGCTGTGTAAACGTGAATGCTTAATGGATAAAGCAGGTCAGGGGACGTATATTTGTGTATTAAGGAGGGTGTGACCTAAGAATTATTAGGTAGCTTGTTTTCCTCAGGCAAAATGGGCCCGAAAAGTGAAAAAATATTAAAACTCTTACAAAGAGATGCAACACTCTTTAAATTGCTAAGATATTGGGAATGTGAGCACAGAATTATCAAAAGTTTTGCTGCAAATAGTCCACAGGGTCATAATAAAACATTTTGAGGAGAAAAGACGCACATTAACTGCCAAAGATTTGAGAAGAATCAAACGTTAAGTGACCAGGAAGTCATTATCCTCCAGAGCTTTCATATTCCAGAACTGCAAACTCCCTGGAGCGCCCAGAAGTACAAGGTGTTCAGCGGTCAGACACATGGCTATGTTAAGGAAGGCTGAAACCTGACCAACATTGACCAAAACACAGAAGTACAAGGTGTTCAGTGCTCAGAGACATGGTCTAGGTAATGAAGGCTAAACCTGACCACCACTGAACAAGACACAGAAGTTGAAACGTCAAGACTGGGCCAAGAAATATCTGTAGACAGATTTTTCAAAGGTTTCATATACTGATGAGATGAGAGTGACTCTTGACAGTAGAGAAGGATGGGCTGGATCAGTAATGGGCAGAAACCTACACTTCAACTTAGACACCACCAAAGTGGAGGTGGGTACTGCTATGGGCTGGTATTTTTTAAGATGAGCTAGCTGGGCTTTTTAAGGTTGAAGATGGACTTAAAATCAACTCCAAAATCTACAGCCAGCTTTTAGAAGACATTTTCTTCAAGTAGTGGTACAGGAAAAAGTCTACATCTTTGAAGAAAACCATGATATTTACGCAGGACAATTCTCCATTGCAGCATCAAAGTCTCCACTGCTGCCAGTTAAGTTCTTAAACATGAAAGAATAATGACATAGCCCCTTCCTCACTTGACCTAAACCCTATAGAGAACTTGTGGACCCTTCTTAACTTCTTTGCCCCAAAGCCTATTTTCACCTTCCTGACAAGGCCAATTTTCTTTCAATTCTGACCAGTGTCACTTTATGAGGTAATAACTCTGGAACACTTGAAAAGATCTTAAAGAGGTTGTCCGGTCAAAAGTGATAAGTCTGCAGTCACTCTGTGTGACTGCAGACTTATGAATCCCCCCAGGCAAGGCACTGTGCGCTGCAGGGATTTACTGGTATGAGACCTGGTAATGGAGGGTATGTATGTGTTATACATACCTCGGCCAGTGGGCATGGCTTCGCTCTCTATACACTTGTATTAAGTTAAGTGTATGGAGCGAGGCGGCACTGAATGGCCGGGGATATGTATAACTTACGCATAGCCTCCGGTCCCAGGTCTCATACCGGCAAATCCCCGAAGCGCAGAGTGCCTGTACATGTACGGTCGATGTCGTGAAGGGTTTAAATGGGAGATTTACAGCGAAAGTGCTACAAAAAAAAGTTGATCAGCAACAAACACTAACAAACTCCATGGATGGAGCTGATGACTAGTATTGAATAGAAAGGAGGCCATATTGGTCACTGATACTTTTTTTTAAATGTCATAAATTAATTTTAATACATTGGGTTTTTTGGTTATTATTCCCACTTTAATAGATGAAAAAAACAATTGAGATGGTAACATTTACATATTTACTTATTTACTTATTTAATTATTTTTATATTTTGATAGAGTGGGCGGTTTTGAATGTAGTGATACCAAATATGTGTAATTTTTTATTATTTATTTTATTTTGAATGGGACAAAAGGGGGGTGATTTAAACTTATATATTTTTTTCAATTTTTTTATATTTTTAAAAACATTTTTTTTTCTACTTTTTACTGGCTTTAATAGTCACCTTAGGAGACTTGAAGATACGATTGTCTTATCGCTTGTGCTACATATCCCTGCTACTGTATGTGTAGAAAAATTCATTCATCAAATCAGCAATGACAAGCACGGGGGTCTTCTGCAGATCCCCGGTTGTCAAGCCAACCCATCGGCACCCCGCGATCATGTAAGAGATTTGCAACATGTTTTGTAACGCTCTTCCGACGCGATCATGTTAAATGCCGCTGTCAGAGATTGACAGCGGCATTTAACATGTTAACAGCTGCGGGTAGATCACGATTCCACCCGTGGCTATTAGGGGTACATGACAGCGCCGGAGCCCATATCAAAGGAGGATACTCGACCTGTAACGTACCTATACATCATAGGTCGTGAAGGGGTTAATGTGGGACAAGTGTATTTACAGCAGTATTTTCATCATAGCACAACCACTTTATTAGCTCAATACCGTATATAGAAAATTGACAAAAAAAGCATTTCAGTCATTATTTAGGTGTATAGTCAGCTTTAGCTTATCTTAAGCCATAAAGGTGACTATCATATATTATTCCTTCAGTTTTATACATGGCAAACAACGATTTTAAACACATTAAAAAAAGACGAACACAGGAAAGAAGCAAATGTCCACAGTTGGCTTTATTCTAGTGAATAGCTCTATCAGGGCACTGTTGGGGTTCCCATTGTTGGGGCTCGCTCACACTGTTGAGTAGCCAGCGTATAACTCAGACAAGTGCTATGTAATGTTTCATTGGATAGCACTTGTTCCAATGTTATACTATGGAGCAGTGCTGACTAGCATTTTTTTTCTCATGCTGCGACTGTCAGCATATGTCAGACAAAGCGCACCCATACAAGTCTAGTCATCCAAGTGCAGTCTGATATACACTGACTCACACAATGGAGTAGATGGAAAAATTAAGTTCTCCATCTTCTCTGCACCTGTGATCCCATTATCGCATGTGAGAGAATCAGATCACAGTAAGATGACGCTCGGATCATGCTCGCAGCAGAGTTTGAGGCGAGGGTCTCGCATGAGAGAATCATCGGATTTTATACCCTAGTCTGAGAGTACCCTAATACAGTTGTCTGGGAATGCCAATGGAAACCCTGACGTAGTGCTCACCTGCACTATATTACTGTGAACTTAGCTTTGTATTTATACTCTTTTGTCATGCACCAAACTATAATTAAATGCTGATCTTTAGATAAAAAAACAATGTTTTACAACTAGACATATCCTTCTTCTCCTCTCAGGCAGAACATAGTGCTTTCTTGCAAGTATGCATCTTCAGTACATGTCATTTATTTTTTACAAGCTCTGCACTCCTGCAAATTATCTGCTAGCTCTGCATTTGTGATGTAATCTAACCGCACAGTATGATGCTCAGATCCTCAGGCTTTCTTCTTGGATCAACGTTGTACAATCTAAGCAAGCTTTAACCTGTGTTACGTTTAAATATTATATAACGCAAATAATTGGATAAATATACCGTAGAGCTGGATATACAGTATGTATATATTTACACAGCGACATTGCTTCCTAGAATAAGTTCTGACTGCTACACTGTAAATTCACTTTAGTTAAGATATGTGATGTTTGTTACATCACATCTTAGATGGACATGTTCAGCTAACTGATGATGCGACTATTTTATTAGGCATTATCCTTACTGCATCTAAATAGAAACACAGCATCCATAAATTATACGAAACACAGGAAAAAGTGCATTATTCTCTTATCTTCAAACAGCAAAGAGGAGAAATTTAACAAAAAGCCATAGTGGAAAATCTATAAGGAAGCTATGCTTCAAAATGTATTACTGATGTATATGTAGGATGGACCCTCACTCCCCTAAAATCAACCATAACTACAGTAAACCTCAACCTTAATAATCTATTCATACAGTGTTCAGGAGAGGAAAAAACCTTGTGGGGGAAACCTCTAGGAAATCACGACTGAAGGATCGTCCTTCCCTTGGGCTTAGACGGTTTTAACTAATGTTAATTCTTTAGATACATGACAGAATCGGACACTGAACAAGATATATGACAGGTAATATAAAAAATACAATAAGACATGTATCATCATACAAATAAAGCTGAAATAAAGAAGTGCAGAAATGATTGCAACAGGGCAGACAGGAGGGAAAATGTTTCTTCTAATTCTTCAGGTAAGAAAAAGAGAGAGTAGAGAGAAAAGACAGGAATTCCATCCACTGAAAAGCATCCTCCTCCCAGTAAGCACCAGACACACATCCTGTGCTCCTCCTTATAATGAAGGATCCCCAATGCTTAAAATTAACACAGTTATGTAAACAAAGCTGCAAGCGTGTGTTATGGGTCTCCTCCTACCAAAGTCATGTTCCCCCTTTATGTAGGGCTCTGCAGGAGTCTATACTGTTGAATAAATATAAATTACATGTTGGATAAAAAGAAAATGTACTGATATGCTATCCATGGTAGGAATATTTTCAATATTTACATGAAGGTAATGTAAAATATTTTAATATCAATATTGTAGAAGTCAAATATGGACAGTTACAGTTTCTGAATGTATCAGATATAATGCCAGATTACCAAGCATTCACCTGTTAAATTTTAGGAGGATCTGTGTAATTTTCTCAGATTTTGTATTTTCTACCATACTACTGTAAATAAGAATAATTACAATAAAATTTGCATTAGGCTAGTTACATGTCATTTAAGCAATTTTAATATTTAATTCAATGATGAAATAATTATCAGTGAATTATCATTACGCTACATTGCACAGCACACTGATCCATACAGTTTCATTGCTCGATTTTAGAGATGATCTAATCTTTTTAAAATTCAAAGTTGGTAAGTACATTACATTTTCCCCCAAAATATTCACTTTTGAGTAATCTATGCCATGACATATTATATTTTATTGTATGTTTCTATGTTATAATTATAATATGGGTAGGAGTTTTTATCCTGTGGAAATAATATACATATGTTTTATGTTATTCTAATTCCTTTACTTGTCGAGCAGCAGCTCCACCTAATTAGTCAAGGACATGCATATAAGTCTGTTGTACTGGCAAACTTTCATTCACTTTATGAAGGCTGGATGTAGCCGAAACGTGTTGTGTGTTAATTTTACTTTTGATAACATTTTTTATATGTGGTGAGTTTAACCATTTTCTATTTTTATATTCAGTCGAGTGCCCACCGCCTGGCTTCAATTTTCTTGATTTATGAATAAAAGTAAGTAAAATAAATGAAGAAAAAAAGAGGATTGAAATGACATAATGTACACATGGCCAATCATTTCATGCAAGAGGCCCACAGTTCATTGATTCCATTCTTGTAGCTAAATTTTAACTGTACCCATCATTTAGGGTGAGCTGCATCAGAGTGTCTCTATCTGCCACTAGCTCCTCCCTCCTGTCCCCTCCCCTCTCCATAGAATTTTAAAATCAGCAACTGTGATTTCATTCCTCTGTAATGTGAAAATCTATCTTCCCTGAAGGCATAATTTGCTCATGAATTGAGAGTGATGAGTCAATGATATGTTACAAAGTTTCTTATGTTCATGTGTACTACAATATTATAGATTTATGAAAAAAATAAAAAACACTTTTACCCTTTCATTTCATTTTTGTTAGAAGCTACAGTGAAGGAAATTAGCATTTGATCCCTTGCTGTGTTTGTAAGTTTGCCCACTGACAAAGACATGAACAGTCTATAATTTTAAGGGTAGGTTAATTTTAACATTCAGAGATAGAATATCAAAAACATCAAGAAAATCACATTGTATAAATTAGATAATTTTTTTTTGCATTTTGCAGTGAGAAGTAAGTATTTGATCCCTCTGGCAAGCAACACTTAATACTTGGTGGCAAAACCCTTGTTGGCAAGAACAGCAGTCAGACCTTTTTTTGTAGTTGATGATGAGGGTTGCGCACATGTCAGGAGGAATTTTGGTCCACTCCTCTTTGCAGATCATCTCTAAATCATTCTGGTTTTGAGGCTGTCGCTTCATATTTTTGGCATATTTTTCAAAGTAAGTAGGTATCATTCCAATATTAATTGTGTCATATTAGTTAAAGGTTTTTTAAAGTCTAACTGTCATATCGGGTGAACCTCTTTCTGTCTCTAGCTCCCTCTACTTGTTTTCCCTTTCAATCTCCATAGACATTTATAAGCAGCAACATTTCATACCTTAATGAGCTGAAAACCTGTATTCACTGAAAACTAAGCAAGTGTGAAGCGATTCAATGTGAGACAACTTTTAGTCTAATTTTTAGGAATTCACTGAACCCGGCATATTTGAACTAGTTGCAATATACTTTGTGCGAATTGCCTAAATTGCCTACCACCATTTTACACATTGCAGAATATTGTATCAGCCACATAAGGCTCACATGACCATAAATGCATCCGCGTGGGCTTCCCCATAATGCCTTGCAGCTATTACATCACACGGTATAGCACAGCTAATCAGGAAAGATTATTATAGCCTACATCTACATTGAGGTTGTCTGACACTAGGTAAGGCTTTACTATTTGAGGATAAGACAGTCCCAATTTGGGTACAAGAAGGAAAGATCCAGCTTCCGATCCAAGTATATATAAAACAAATTCCTATATTTCTAAAAGTTAAAAATATTTGACAAGATGAACAATTGCACAACAACAATCTAAGGTGTGATGGAGGGACTTGGGGGTCTCAACACCAGATGCGTTTCGAACACTACCCGCACTCTTAAACTTGGTTTGAATGAATGCAAGGGACAGGGAGGAACCTTAGAAAACAATTGGGGTACACGTTGTCACAGATGGTGACTTTTACACTTTTTTGATCAAAAGCAGAGTTTACTAAGTACCCTGTTTTTTATATGTACTTTATATGTACTATTTATTTACTTACTTACAGCAGGATATATGCTCATTTTGTTTCTATCTTAGGTTTCATCTTATTTGGCTAGGTTAAAGTTCCTCTGAAATAGAACAAAGTGTAGGGTCATTGGGTAGTCCATAATCATTTCTCAGAGGATGTTTAGTGTGCTAATCAGTGTCCAGTCTACCACATAAAATTCAGGTTGCGAAAGCCACAGTGGCATGATACAAGTCAAATGGTAGTGATTGGCAATACTCAGAGACACCGTGAAGGCAGCCAAGTCTCTCAATGTCTCAACAAATGTCTCAACCTCTCCACCTTTCTTGAAAGGTCATTTTTCAATCCTCAATTTTATATCCGCCAGAGACCTGAAGGAAACTATGTCAAGCCTAAGTCATCCTGAAAATTACTAGAAACCTATTTTTTACAGGTTTCTTTATCCATTGTTGGGTTCTAACATAATATGCATTTGTCAGAACACCGGTGTGTTTTTCTATATGAAAGTTGTGGTAGCAGAGGCTTTTAACACAAGATCTACCGATTAATCTTCAGAAGTGCCCTACTGGGACCAAACAATAACGTTTAATAAGTAGAAAGGTCCAATGCAATGCATAAATCATGAATACTATTATTACTTAATAGGATAAGGAGCTCATAAAGTCGTAGAGAAGTTATAATCTGCATGCTGATTACAACTTGTTTTTAATACTCTGCTATAGAGGAACTACTCAAGAGTATTCCAGGATTATGACTCTGCCAGATTTTTGGATTTTTGACTGGTATGCAAATAATAAAACAATAATGACCAATAAGTAGAGTTATAAAAAAAAAGACAACCTATTTTTAACAATTGTCTTCTAAATGATTATAACATACATATGAATTAATGTCTACCTGCATACCCATAGAGCGGCAATTAAAATATTCCCTCTCGGAAGTCATGGCATAATTATGGTTGGAACAAAGATGAAGCAGTTGGTGAAAAAGATCTCTTGAACCTTCATTCACCCACCCATACGAGATCTTGTATGTTGTCAATAAAGGGATCCTTTTGACTTTTCACCATTTGGATGTGCTGCCTCATCTTTGTTCTGCATATTTATGGAGAAAGTATAGAGCTAGTTACCGTTGGATGATCTAGCACCATGTAGGCTGTACTGTAATATCTTTACAAAATAAAAAAATAATAACGAAGATGGGAAAATATGTATTTCTCATTATTATTATTAATTATTATTTTAATTATTGATATTATTATTATTAATTCTATATATGTATCTATATTTATGCACATAATACTGTATAAATGTATCTATATCTATATATATATATATCTATATACATGTATTACAAACTTAGGATATACTACATCAAATGTACGTCTGCCATTTAACTATAAAAATCAATTCACTATTATTATCTATCCTTTCTAAAACACACAGCTTAGGACTTGGATATCAGTTACTTTATTATCCTACTGTGTTACAGTGGCAAGGAAAGTGAAAATTCCAACATTACCTCTTATACGGTTACAAAAGCTTAGCATTTTTATGTAATATAAATTAATCACTTATTCAGAATATAGTCTTTAGAGGGCAGATGCAGATGGTAACTGTAACATTTTTTTAATAAGGCTAAGTGCCCACAAAGCAGAAATGCTCCGGATTTTTTCCACATCTCCCTGGCAGGAAAAACGCATGTGCATTTTACATGCGTTTTTCCTGCCAGGTAGAAGCGTTTGTCAAGCGTTTTTGCATGCATTTCTGCATGCGGGTTGACAAGCACTATTCCAAGCGATTTTAGCATCACTTGGAAAAGTGCTTGACAACTTGGTCACACTATATAAATCCATGCAACCAGCATGGATTTATATAGTGTGACCAAGTGATAGTTAAAAAAAGAATAAAAATGGTAAAAACAAACAAAAAAAACCATTATACTCACCTTCTGATGGCCCCCGGTCTCCTCAGCGATGCGTCCGGTCTCCCTGGTGTCTCGCGGTGGTGTAAAAAGACCTTCCATGACGTCATTTACTCATGTGACAGGTCACATGACCGCCAACGTCAGCGGTCGCGTGACCTGTCCCATGACTAAAGTAGGTCTTTTTACACCATCGCAAACTGCCAGGGAGGCAGGACTCATCATACAGGAATCCGGGGGCCATCGGAAGGTAAGTATAATGTTTTTTTTATTTTAATTCTTTTTTAACTACAGGTACTATTGTACCCGGGTCTGGATGAGAGTCTCCTCTTCTCCAGACCCGGGTACATCCGCACATTGAATCGCTTAATATCTGCATGTGTACAAGTAGTCATGCGGATATTAAGAGATTCAATGCAAGTCAATGGCGGCGATTACGCCGCTTATCCGCAAAAATAATGGACATGTTGCGGATTTTACCGCAATGATAATCCGCAGCGGAAATTTCCGCAGCATGTGCACAGCACATGCAGATTATCATTGGGGACCATGGGGCACGTATTACCAAGCGTTTTTTAAGCGTTTTCGCTGCAGAAATTCAGCGGAAAAACTCTTGAAAAACGCATAGTGAGCATGCAGCCTTAGAGTTCACATTCTCAGCAATGGTAAAAAAAAAGAGGACGTAACAAAATAACAAAATATATAACATCTACCTTTCAGTGAGTCAAGAAGTGAAGCATGCTAATTCAAAAGCAAATGGAAGTAGTTATACGGATGATGTCACGCAAGGGTACAAAAAATCGGCTCGATTTTCATCCAGAAAAGTGGGATAATTTTTCTCTCATTTGTCATCCGTATACAATCCGTTTTTTACAGCAGCAGTTATTAATCTTTTACAGAACCATTTACCATTTCTTATGTTACAGAATTATAATGTATCTGTAAAAATAGGATGCCTCTCTGATGGTCCGTATAGCATTCAAATTTTTTTTTTAGTTACAACAAGTGCACAAGAGTGGGTACTTGCACGTAATCAGGGGTGAGCTTGCAAGTATCCCACTTGGTTTGAGTTAGAAAATTAGGTACAATGTGATGATTTTGCTTCAGTGGATCAGCCACTTCAAAGAACCATGTAAAAATGCACATAATAAATATGCCAATTTTTTAGTAATGTTGCTGACTAGTGATGGGCGAGCACTAAAATGCTCGGGTACTTGTTGCTCCGGTCGAGCACTTAGGAAAACTCAGGTGCTCGACCCGAGCAATGAGCCCAATGTAAGTTTATGGGAAACTCGAGCATTTTTCAGGCGGCTCCCCCCGGCGGTCTGCAGAGGGCCTACAAATTGCCCAAATCGATGGGAACAGTGCTCAAATGATATCGGAAAAGCATGTTGAAAATCCCTGGAAGGATTTCTGACTCCCAGGTCACTGCTGTCAGCAACGTTGTCAGAGGTATTACGCCACTTTTACGGACTCACAATAAAACATGCAAAAACAAAACCAAAATGGAATTTCCTGGGAAATATGTTAAGGAACATCCTTTCCATGACATGTACAATGTATATAAAGGAAAATAAATAACCAAACACAAAAATACTCCTCCACACCTTGGGATATGTTCACACGTAGCGTTTTTGATGCGTTTTTGCACTTCAGCATTGCTTTCAACCAAGACAAATGCATTTACCGGGAAATGTCATTTTAACATTTTACAACCTTATCTGGTCATGTGGTGTGTGAGACATGATCAGACACATCCCATGTTTCATTTATGAAGGAGGGACTCTGAAAGTCACAAAGCCTATTTTTTTAGGGCCATCAGACGGCCTTTACTATTCTTAAAGGGCCAGCTTTGCTTTGTTGTTCCCATTACAAAAGAGTGGGTCACCTATACTGTTATTGCGTATGCAGTGAATGGCAGGTCTGCCCAAAATTTGGACGCACCCCAATACCCATTTGAAAATTTGGACGCACCCCAATACCCCTGAAAACAATGTTTCCATTATTAGAAAGCGTGTCTCCCATACTGTTTGCCTATCCAGTGAATGCAAGGGCTGCAACAAATTTGGACCTACTCCAATGCCTCTTGGAAGAGATGTAGAGGAGGGCCTCCTGAAAAAAAATGTTACCATTATTAGGAAGTGGGCCTCCCATTGTGTTTGCCTATGCAGTGAATGCAAGCGCTGACAAAAATTTGAAGGCACTCCAATGCCCCTTGGAAGAGACGCAGAGGGCCTCATGAAAAAATGTTCCCATTTTTAGGAAGTGGGTCTCCCATAGTGTTGGCCTATGCAGTGAATGAAAGGGCTGTCAAAAGTTGGGAGGCACTCCAATGCCCCTTGGAAGAGACATAGAGGGCCTTGTGAAAAAATGTTCCCATTATTAGGAAGTGGGTCTCCCATAGTGTTGGCCTATGCAGTGAATGCAAGGGCTCCCAAAAATTTGGAGGCACTCCAATGCCACTTGGAAGAGACGTAGAGGTCAGAGGGCCTCCTGAAAGAAATGTTCCCATTATTAGGAAGTGGGTCTCCCATAGTGTTGGCCTATGCAGTGAATGCAAGGGTTGACAAAAATTTAGAGGTACTCCAATGCCCCTTGGAAGAGACGCAGAGGGCCTCATGAAAAAATGTTCCCATTATTAGGAAGTGGGTCTCCCATAGTGTTGGACTATGCAGTGAATGCAAGCGTTGCCCAAAATTTGGAGGCACTCCAAAACCCCTTGGAAGAGACGTAGAGGGCCTCATGAAAAAATGTTCCCACTATTAGGAAGTGGGTCTCCCATAGTGCTGGCCTATGCAGTGAATGCAAGGGCTTCCAAAAATTGGGAGGCACTCCAATTCCCCTTGGAAGAGATATAGAGGGCCTCATGAAAAAATGTTCCCATTATTAGGAAGTGAGTCTCCCATAGAGTTGGCCTATGCAATGAATGCAAGGGCTGCCAAAAACTGGGAGGCATTCCAATGCACCTTGGAAGAGACGTGGAGGAGGGCCTCATAAAAAAATGTTCCCGTTAGAAAGGAGCGGGTCTCCTATACTTGTATTGCCCATGCACTAATTGTATGGGCTGACAAATATTTACCCTTGGGAGATATACATGAGCATACTGTATACATTTTTTTTACAAGCATCATTAACATCCTTAAAAAAAATGATGTGGGTGTTGCATCACGGACCACGGTCACCCTGGTGATATGGTGGTGGAGGATAAGGATGAGGAGAAGGAGGAAGACAAGAGCAAATAGCCAAAATCAGGAAGCGTATACCCATGTGTATGAAAAGGTGCATGGGAATACACATGTGTTTGTGTAATGCGGGGACGGCACACCGTGAGAAATAGTGGCGGCTGGGGACCAAGTACGGAGGGACGGCCACTGCCATCAGGTTGCAGAAAGCTTCTGTCTCCACGAGCCTAAAAGGCAACATTTTGAACACAAGCAGTCGTGAAATGTGGGAATTTAATAGTGTGGCCTGGGGGGCGTTGACTGCGTATTAGTGCTTGCGTTCCAAGCACTGGGTTATGGACTACTGAATGCTGTGCTGGGACAAGGATGTGCTTGCCGATGGTTCTAGTTGAGAGTGTGCAATGACAGGTGCAGGGCAGGAGGCATCTCTGCATGCACTATGGACAGATAATTGGCTTGCACGCACAACAGCGGAAGAAGCAGTGGTGTTACCCGCAGACATTGTTCCTGGACCCTGGGGTTCGGCTCACAAAGTCGAGTGCTTTGCTGCCATGTGCCTGATGATGCTGGTGGTGGTCAGGCTGGTAGTTTTGCCACTTTCTGCCTGTTGGGGTGCTCTGGCTCTCTTTCCTTGTGTACTGCTGTCCTCACTCTGCATGTCCTCCTGCCAGGTTGGGTCAGTTAATAAATCATCCACCACCTCGTCTTCTACTTCCACACCCTGGTGCTCTTCCTGACTTTCTGGCAGTTGTGTCTCATCATCATCCAGGATGGGGTTCTGGTGGCTAAGTGACTGGAAGCATTATCTGCTATCCAACCAATAACCTTTTCACACTGCTCTGTGTTCAATAGTGGTGTTCTGCGGTCCCCTATAAATTGGGAGAGGAATGTCGAGCGAGAAGATGTGGGTGTCTGTTGTGGCATATTTTCAGCTTGCCCACGGCCTCGGCCTCTGCATGCACCATCACCATCACATCCAGTTCCAAGTGCCTTGCTCATTTTAAATGGAGGGTAATATCTTCCACGCTCACTACAAATGGCTGAATTTGGAGCGAACTTATAAGTGATCCTTGTGACGGACAAACCACAGTTTTAAATAGCTGGCCTGTAGGTAACTATTTTTCACAGCGACCTCGTGTCAATAAGTTTGCTGACACACTGAAAATTTTTTTTAATGGAGGCCAGAAATGGCAATATTTTCAGCGCAATTATATGTGATCCGTGTGTTGGACAAAGCACAGTTTTAAATAGCTGGATTTTTAGCGCTATAATATGGAAAGGACCTGGCTGCATTCTGCAGTGCCAACAAGCAAATGGTGCAGAAAAACGGTGTTCTCTGGATTGCTTTTAAAGCAAATAATCAGGATTAAGATAAAAAAAAATATTCCTGGCCCCTGAGACCTGTAAAAGCACCAACAGAAAGACTTGGAATGGACCCTCTTGCTATGTGCACTGCAGTCTACTATATACCCTGCCTTTCTGCCTAGCACTGATATCTCTGCAGCTGCATTAGTCCTCACATGATCATTTGGCTCAGAGTGTTTATGGGCAGAGGGAAGAGAGTTACAGACAGAAATCACTGGCCATGGCTCTCCTTCTCCTCTGCTTTCATTCGGAAACCGCGTGGTGAATGTTTTGCTGTGACGCACAGAGAAACTCCCGCCCACAGCCTATCAATCAGGGGGGGGGCGTCACTGGGTCATGCCTGGCTGCAGCCGGAACTTGACGTAACATCAGCGGATGTCTGAGCCGGTGGTCACATGATGCCTGGTGAGTGAACAGCGATAGCACCGCTCACAGGCAATAAAGACCATGCAAGGTAATTACAAAAAACTTGTTTACACAATTTAAATCGATGATGGCATTGTTAATAGTACTGGACAACCTCTTCAAGATGACTCTCAAAATCAAAGATATTTAAGAGTAATCCAAAGACTTAAAATGGTAATCATTCTTGCTATTATCTAAAAGCAGTCAAAACTTGATGATTTGCTAACACAATACCAGGAGACTGAGAGCTGATTCCCTTTCACATTCGTGTTGGCGCATCATTAAGTACATGACCACAGAGGGCTGGAGCTAAATTATCCACTGTGCATTGTGGGACTACAATGGATGGGCAAGGAATAATTTGGTGAGGAGCCTATGGCTGCACAAAAGAATTTGGATCCCATACAGAACATCCATGTGGCATCCAATATTTGCTGATATATTTTCATTATTAACCTTAGACATGGTAGTTGATCATGTACATTTTTGAATATAGATGAAAACAGATCACACATAGATATCACACAGATGTAAAAAAATGGCAACATGGATGACAATATGGCTGAAAATTGGAAGAAAGTCATCCAAGTTTTCTGGACAATTTTTCATACACTAATATGATCAGGGCTAATTTGAAATATTCTGTGTTATTTTACACAGACACTTAGTCCATGTGAAAAAATTGTCATTCAGTATAATGAAAGTTATTATACCCGATTGTCCCTAGAAATGGAGAACTTCCAACAAAACAGGAAAATCTCCCACAGAACTTAGAGTCATGCAGAAGAAGAATTCTTATCATTTGCGAAAGTGATAAATTAGCAGCAGCTTGACACAGTGGTTGTTATTGTGGGAGCGGACATTGTTGTAACTTGAAGCTCGTTGGCGCCAAAGCAAAATCTATAATAGGACCTCACTAGGCTCCAGGATTCAGAAATGACTGCAGCCATTGCACCCACTCTAGTTGTGGTCCTCCTGGCAGCAACATAAAGTTTTGATTTTTATTGGAGGTATGCTTTAAATTAAATGATTTTTACTACTACTAAAATAAGAAAATGCAGGTGACCTAAGCAAATATTTATCTGTTCTTCTACCCATAAGAACATCTCACAGTTTCATTCTTCAACCCAAAAGACCCGCAGTGACTTTCAGTCTGATCTTACAGTATATAGCCTGATGATAACTGACTTTAAAGTTCTCACAGCTCCGGAGCTCCATTGTGCCGATTGTAATATATGATAAAGAGCACAGTTTCTGAACAGCGCTATTTAGTTACGTTGGTCAGTGCACTGCCAGATTTTTACTCAGACAGTACTTATCCATATTACAGGTTCATCTGCACAAGTCTTTAGTTATAAATAGTTCCAGTGGAGCCATTTCTAAATATAAATGTGTATACATCACATATGTCAGCTATTGTTTAACTTCTTCCCGATCTATGATGTATCAGGTCCCCTTCTTTAAAGCAGGCCCAGAAGCTGAGCCTGCATCATTCCCAGCAGATGATGGCTGTGCTATTACCCTCTTAAATGCTGCTGTCAATACCTAGAGTGCGTTCCTGGGGGTCATACCATTTTAAGCACTCACTGCCCCACCAATGAGTCCCGATCAATTAGTATGACAGCAAGAGGTCTGCTGAAGACCCCCTTGCCTACCATGATAGTACTGCTATGAAGACCAGCATCTAACTGGCGTTCATAGGAGACCATGATTTTTACTATATAGTGCAATACTGTGCTATTGCAGTATACAGTATGATATATTAGATGATTGCAGGTCCAAATCCCCCCAGAGGACTACAATATGAAATTATATAAAAAAAATGTAAAAAATCTGAAAACTGAAAATTAGCTAATCGGTAAATGCCGAAACGCAAAAAAAAATCAAAACACCCTTTTTGCAATTCTTCTGTTTTTGCAATACCATAAAAAATGCAATAAGAAGCGATCAAAAAATGATATCTATCCCCAAAATGGAATCATTAAACTTTCTGCTTAGGGTGCAACAAATAAACCTTCAAACAGCTCCATCAACCAAAAAAGAACATGACAACACCAGTAAAAAAAAAATTTGATGAATTTCCAATTGTTTTTCACCACTTAAATAAATATATATATATATATATATATATATATACAAGTTTGGTATTGCCATATTCTTACTGACCTTGAGAATCATATTGCCAGGTAATTTTTACCGCACAATGACCGCTGTAAAAACAAGACCCCAAAAAATTGCTGAATTCTGTTCAATTTCACCACACTTGGAGTTTCTTTTTCTTTTTTTCCACTACATTGATTAGTAAAATGAATAGTGTCATTGAAAACTGTAACTTGTTCCAATAAAAGAAGCCATAATTTGGATACATGGGTAGAAAAATGAAAATGTTATGGCACTTGGATGAAGAGGAAGAACAAAACGGAAAATGCAAAAATGGATAATCGCCCGGATTGGGGTAACAATGCCAAGACCCGATTCCCACATCTGCGGTACACTCAGCATGCATTGTGAAATTCCCCGACATCCCAAATATTTCACACAGTTGCCAATCGTGTTCAAATTGTTTGGCCGCGATACATAAGAATTCCGCAGCCGCGAGTTGACTGGAAAGCAGTGATTGTTTTTATAATATAAAATCTTTTGTTTTCAGTGTTAAGTAGTTTATGTAAAGATTTCTAGAAGTATAAAGGAATGTATAAAGAAAAAAAACACTATCTTAATTATTACTATGGCCATTCACATCGATCATGGGTTGAGTTTACAGGAACACAGGTGTTTTCCATCAATAATTAAATTGTAGCAAAAGACAAAGCACAGCAAAATTTGAGTGTGCACATTTTATGCTGATTTGTGCACCCGTGTGAGATAAAACTGAAAAGATATAAAAATTGAGTGTTAAAGAAATCCCTCAAATAAAATGCATTCTTATAATATTCTTTGTATTTCATAATTATATTGCAATACTGTTAACACAACCTTAAATGTTCATATAGGACTTTAATAGATACAAGTGAAAGACTTAATGGCATTAATACAAATATATATTTCTGATAAGATATAACAACCCACCATACACTCACCATATGGCTTTTAGGCCACCGTCTATCAGGAATATGGGAATAGTGGCTAAAGTGACTCAGTGGTTAGCACTGCAGCCTTGCAGCTCTGGGATCCTGAGTTCAAATCCCACCAAGGACAAAATCTGTAAAGAGTTTGTATGTTTTCCCCGTGTTTGCATGGGTTTCCTCCGGATTCTCCGGTTTCCTCCCACACTCTGAAGACATACTGATAGGGATTTTAGATTGTGAGCACTAATGGGGACAGAAATGGTGAGGTCTGTACACTGCTGAGGTCTGCCGCAGTGCCATCTGGGCAAGCATAATGTGATAATTCCCTGACCGCCACATTCTTCAAGGAGTCGATCACCACATCCAAGTCAAGAGTGAATGTAGAGGTGTCCTTACATGCACATGGCTCTCTCCAGTTGGGTTACAAGATTTAACAAGAAGAACTGAGTAGTCTTGGATGGGCTATTATCCTAACTCGCATAGACTTAAAGGGAATCTGTCAGCAGGATCAACCCTCCTAAGCCGTCTATTTGGGCATGTAGGTCATAGGAAGATGAATAAAATGACACCTTGATATAAGCGATCTGATATTTTATTCTGGAGAAATCCATATTTTTCCTAATATGTAAGCTGTTAAGATCTATGGGCCGGACATAGATCTCCCTGAGAATCTACCTCCTGAGATTATTTACCAGTGCGAGATGATAATAACCAGAGATAGATTGCACAACAGCAAATGGTAGCAAATAGAACAACTTTATTTTGTAAAATTAGACAGACAGAATCAACAAAACAGAATCCAACAAGTGGTATTCAAAAAGTGGGGCACTAAAAATAGTAATATACTATCTATAGGCAATCTATCTATAGGTTATTATATTTTGGCATTTGCACAGCCACCATATATGATTCATATTTGCTGCTAATCCAGTGTGAGATTATGTAGATCAGGAGAGCAGACTGTCAGTCATTACACGTCTCACACTGGTAACTAGCCTTTCATTTAAAACATGTTTTGGAGGCAGATTCTCAAGGAGATATATGTCCAATCAATAGATCTTAACAGCTCATTTACATATTAAGAAAAATGTGGATTTCTCTGCAATAAGTCATCGGAACTCAGATATAAAGGCATAATTTTATTCAAGCTTATAAGACCTATATGTCTATATAGACAACAAAGGAGGGTTGATCCTACTGACAGATTCCCTTTAAATAAATCAAATACATGCACAGTCACCTCTATACTCATTCACAGCATTGATATGGATAAGTAGATGTAAGATGTGTTACCAATGAGAAGTGGCAACTAGAAAATAAGTGGTAAAAACAATATCAGATACCATAATATCTGAATCAGATGGTATAGCAAAAGCAAGAGGACATAAATAGGTGGAACTCCTATTTCTAAATCACAATTTATATCATACTAGTTCATAGTTTTAAGCTTGATGGTAGACATAAGTCCATCAAGTTCAATCTATACCCTAACATGTTACTGTAGAATGGAAACAAAACAAATGGCAGTTACCAAAATAGGTGGATTCAACAAATGGTCCGATCAGCTCCAGAAGTAATGTTCTCTGGTTGGACAGTAACATAACAGGTGCAAGTCATCAGCGAAACATCCGACAGCTGCATCCAATCACTGGCTGCAGCAGTCCATGTGACTAATGGACAGAGCAGACAATGCTAATATAAAATTCGAGACACCATTATAGTTGAAGAGATTATAGTTTTTTGGATCACCCTTTCGGGTTGTGACATTTTTGCTGCATTTTTTTGCTACTTTTTTTTTCCAGAAAAGAGTCTGCAGTATCAGGAAAAGCTCTGAGATTTCAGAAATCTCATGTACACACTTATTTTTTTTACCTGACTGAATAAGAGAACTGCAGTGTTTGTGAAATCTGGTCATCAGTATGTTACACCAGTTCTGCCTCCGCCTTTTATCATGAATTTTTTTGCATCTGTTATGTTGTTTGGATGTCATGTGCTTTTCAGTGAATTATCCTGCAGAGTTGTCCCAATCATCACAAAGATGTTTGTATCAAATAATACAACTTTTTGCAATATACTGTAGTTTACTACATTAGATGGGTGACGTTCGCTGATTACCAGAAATTCATATTCATTCAAAGGTAAATTGCAGGTCTTTCAAAGTGCAGACAAGGCTGAGCCTGGAAAAACCAAGGTACATAACATGGTGTCCCATCAGAGATGCATGAAGCATAGCTAAGGGACTGTGGTGAATGTTTATGCACTGGAATAAATATCAATAGATTTAGGGCCAGTTTATAAGCTGGTAGCCATACTTCTACCAATGCAAACTTTATCATTAGAGTTCAGCAAAAAGATTTGGCTTTCAGTCCAACTCCATGCTAGCTGGACCAGTTCAGTCTTCACTTCTGCTGTCAACATCTTGAGAGACTCTTGCATTTACTAGGCCCTGCAACATCATTTAGTCAATAGGCTTCAAGGGATGTAATGAAGTATGTTATCCCACAGTGTCATGATGGCGCCACCTAGTGGTGGAGGTTGCCAGACAAAGAAGTGAAGACTGCACTTGTCCGGAAGCCGTGGAGGACAGACTTGGATGCAGGGCGACTGGACCAGAGCATCACAAATCATTTTGCTCAACTCTATTTGTCTTAAAGTGTCTTATGATCTCTCAGACACTGGAAAATTAGATGTATGCATGGCACTGGTGATTTTTTTGCTTATTCTTGTAAGATGTCTATTGCCTATATTCTGGTTGACGGGAACCTTGGGTTTACCCAACTGTTTGTGAGAATAGGAAACGTGTTATTACCAGGCATAGTGCAGGTAGGAAAACATTCATCCAAGCTGTGTGTTTACTGTATCATGTCATTCCATCCATCATGAGAGTCAGATCTGATTTGATGGAAGAATTTTGATGGCACTTTTGTTATCTGAAGAAAATGCACCTGCACTTTCAGATTTTACATTGTTTTGATTCGCCAACCTCTTAGAGCAATTTGTCCTTGAAAGTAATTTCTAAGATGTTTGCATGACACGATTCTCAGCTGAGAAGTAAAAATGTAGTTAAATGTGACAGGCGGCTCACTCTCTGTACCAGTCCCATGAATTATGTGCTACATCTTTGATCAAATGTTTAAATGTCATCTCCCCTTCCTACATTCCTTTGAGATTTCATTATTCGTACTGTATTCTTGTACTCATTGTGCTCTTTTCATCAGAATTATTTTCTTTTTTCTTACTTTAAAATATATGTCTCAATTTTAAAAGATTAAAGATTTTAAAGATATGAATCTACCTTTAAAGACAGTTCTTTAACTGAAATACAAATAGACAACCTTACCATTCTGTTTTTGCCCTGTTGTGATCATGAATACTTATGAAGTTAACATATAGTTATACAATATGTCAATTCACAAGATATAAAATCCTTAGATGACTGACGATATAGTCACTTCTAAAACCACCACAATGATGGCAAGGACTGTATAAAAGATGTACTTAAGTACAGGTCACCTTAGATCACTTCCCCGGAATGTCAGCCTCAAATCTGATCAAGTCAAAGCCAACAATTTTCCTTTTCAATGGTCGAAAATGTTAGAATAAAAGTCATGCATGTTATCAGTACTATACCCCTAAATTAATATGGAAATGATTGTGTCAGGATTATACAGATGAGCAGATCTCTCAAAATTGGTTGAGATTCAACTTGGTGGAAATCAATTTGATCTGATTCGAAAGTGCCCTTAGAGCCGTGAAAAGATGCCTATTATGATCTGAGGTCTTTCCAAATCTCAAAGCATAATGAACAGAGAGAGTAGAAGGGGTTTAAAAAAAAACACATTCCTAAACCCTTACATAATTTTCTATTCCATCTCCACTACCACTGCAGCTCCATGGTCCTCCCAACGGAGCTTGTCAGTTCTTCGGTTCTTCTGGGGGCTCAGGACCTTATGGTCACATGGAAGGAAAAAAGCAACATTGATTGCAATGAAGTGCATCGCCCCTCATGTGACCGCATGGGCCTCAGTGCCTGAAGAAACAAAGAGATCTGCTTTGTTCAAGGAGTCAGGTGAAGGCCTAGGATAGGTGAGAATAATGTATATTTTTTTATTTTAATTCCTTCCTGGTCCTCAAAAGTAAAAGTTGAAACTTGAAAATTTGGGATTTGGCAATATTTGAAATTTTGGGGAAATTTATAGTGAATTTGACTTGTTCCAACTGATTCACTCATTTCTAGAAAGGATCTGTTCATGGTTGCTAATAGAGATGAGCATTGTTCTACTCGAACTGTTCGCCAATCTCAAATTCGAGCTGTTTTGGGCGGTGTTCGAGCCGTTCGGCGAACACGAACAATTTGAGAAAAATTCGGCTGTTCGAGGTTATGTTCGATAACTGTTCGTGCACCAAAATCATAACTGGATTTTTTCTCAGTAATGATGAAAATTAATGTTAATACGCAGTTTGAGTGTACAGCGGGGTGGGGGGAGGGGCAGGGGATGGATCTCTGCAGGAACAATGAAGATCTCCATTTTTTTTTTCTCTTTCCCGCATTTACAGTGGGGAGGTGCAATCTGTCAGCCTATCAGCAGCGCACACACGGAGCGAAGTGCTTTTTTTCACACAAGCAAGGGCATGTGTCATTGGCAGTGTATGTCACATGTCCTTGCCCTATAAGACCAAGCCATTTTCCCCGTCGCCACCATTTTGTCACTGCTGCAGCTGCGTGTTAGACGGCACCGCTGTTGCTGTGTGCGCTATACCTTGTTAATTTCAAGCCAATTTTCGCACAAATCTACAGATAGCTTGGGAGTAGGGAATAGTTGTGATTGCAGTCCTTTTAAGGACTAGGTTACAGCATTTCCTACGACTTTTATCAGGCAGGTCTGTGCTCTTAAATAGATAGATTGTGGGAGTAAAGACTAATTGTAATTGGAGTCCTTTCAGGACTAGGTTACATCAGTTCCTATCAGTTTTTGCCAGGCAGGTCTGTGCCAGTGCTGTGCAAGTTGTTTTCACAGCATTTGGCTGAATCTAGCAAAGCTAATCCTTTTTGGCCTATTGCAGAGTGTGTTAGTCAGTGGAGTAGCCTATCTGTGTTGCAAGATATACCACCTGTGTATAGAATACCAATTTTTTTACTGCACCTAGTGAAGTAAAATCTTTTGGGCATAGCATCATTCTATTAGTCCATCTATACTGACCTCCATCAGGTTGCAAATTGAATATAATTTTTTTCTGCATCTAGCTTTGAAAAAATATTGGGCTTCTAGCTGTGTGTGGGACTTGTTGTATTAGTCCATCTATACTGACCTCCATCAGGTTGCAAACTGCATATATTTTTTTCTTCATCTACCTCTGAAAAAATATTGGGCTTCTAGCTGTGTGTGGGACTTGTTCTATTAATCCATCTATACAGACCTCCATCAGGTTGCAAACTGAATATATTTTTTTCTGCATCTACCTCTGAAAAAATATTGGGCTTCTAGCTGTGTGTGGGACTTGTTGTATTAGTCCATTTATACTGACCTCCATCAGGTTGCAAACTGAATATATTTTTTTCTGCATCTACCTCTGAAAAAATATTGGGCTTCTAGCTGTGTGTGGGACTTGTTGTATTAGTCCATCTATACAGACCTCCATCAGGTTGCAAACTGAATATATTTTTTTCTGCATCTACCTCTGAAAAAATATTGGGCTTCTAGCTGTTTGTGGGACTTGTTGTATTAGTCCATCTATACTGACCTCCATCAGGTAGCAAACTGAATATATTTTTTTCTGCATCTACCTCTGAAAAAATATTGGGCTTCTAGCTGTGCGTGGGACTTGTTGTATTAATCCATCTATACAGACCTCCATCAGGTTGCAAACTGAATATATTTTTTTCTGCATCTACCTCTGAAAAAATATTGGGCTTCTAGCTGTGTGTGGGACTTGTTCTATTAATCCATCTATACAGACCTCCATCAGGTTGCAAACTGAATATATTTTTTTCTGCATCTACCTCTGAAAAAATATTGGGCTTCTAGCTGTGTGTGGGACTTGTTGTATTAGTCCATCTATACTGACCTCCATCAGGTTGCAAACTGAATATATTTTTTTCTGCATCTACCTCTGAAAAAATATTGGGCTTCTAGCTGTGTGTGGGACTTGTTCTATTAATCCATCTATACAGACCTCCATCAGGTTGCAAACTGAATATATTTTTTTCTGCATCTACCTCTGAAAAAATATTGGGCTTCTAGCTGTGTGTGGGACTTGTTCTATTAATCCATCTATACAGACCTCCATCAGGTTGCAAACTGAATATATTTTTTTCTGCATTTAGCTCTGAAAAAATATTTGGCCTTCTAGCAGTGTGTGGGACTTTCTCTATTAGTCCATCTATACTGACCTCCATCAGGTTGCAAATTGAATATAATTTTTTTCTCCATCTAACCCAGCCAATAGTTTTGGCCTAATACCACAGTTTGGCCACTCAGCTCTGCTCGGTTCCCATCCATTGTTTTTTTGTGCAAACAACTCCAGAGTTGTTAATTAGTTAACCACCAAAAAGAGTGGAAAAAGGCCTGCTGCTGGTGGAAAGGGGAATAGGCGTGTTGGGAAGGGGAAAAAAGGTTGTGTCCGTGGGGTAGGTGTTAAAGCAACAGTAACATCTGCAGAAGAAAGACCATCTTCCAGCCAAACTAAAATGTCTACTTCTTTTAGCGGACAATGTGATAAGATCCCTTTCTTACGGCCACGCCAATCGCTACAAATTCCAGATGAGGCACAAAAAAAGCAGGTGCTTCAACGGATATCAAGTGCTCCTTTAAGTGGGCTCTCCTCCACATAAACTTCAACATCACAAATACTCCAGTCCTCAAAGGTGTCACCCCAATCGCACTTGCTTCCTCACAGCTCCCAAATCTCCAGCTGCCCGTCTGAGTATGAGGTAGAACAGATGGTTGAGTCTGCAGAGCTGTTTACTCATACTATAGCCTGGGAATCAGAGGTCGACTAAAGCGCTTATGTGAATCCAGACGAGGAAATGATCTGCACTGATGCCCAGAATCTTTATGAGTCGGATCCAGGACCAGACGCAGAAGGTTCTGACCATAATGTAGAACCTCATTCCCAAACTGTAACTCCTGTTGGTGGAGACAATGAGGAAGACGATGATAAGACTCAAATACCTGATTGGAGCGACAACTTTAGTTTTTTGTCAGGGCAGGAACAGGTTGGCTCTGAGGACGACGGGTGTGATAACGCACAGGGTGATGATGATGAGGTTGGAGATCCCACTTACTGTCAACCCACAGTCAGCCAAGAGATGAGGTCAGCAGAGGAGGTGGAGGAAGATGCTAGTGACGACGAGGTCAGGTTGCGCCTTCCTGGACAGAGACGTAGTACTGGAAGCACGTCAACAACTGCATCCTCAAACACAACTCTGCCTCTCACTACAAGTCGTGGTGGCTCTTCAGGTCGCATGGGTGCTAAGCCTTGCATAGCCTGGGCATTTTTTCAGATCGATAAAGATGACCCAACTCGTGTTATCTGTAACATTTGTCAGCAAAAGCTAAGTAGAGGCCAAAAAATACATAGTTTGAGTACTTCATGCATGAACCGGCACATGGACATGAAGCATAAGTTGCAGTGGGAAGCTCAGTGTGCTACAATGCGGCCTAGCCGGCCGGGCCGACCACCGTCTGCCATATCTTGTGCATCCGCGGCCTCTTCATCCTCTGTGACTGGGGGGACAGCAGTCACACCTGTTTTGGGGCGCAGACCTGCCACCTCTTTACCCGCAACAGCCAGCGTGATTGGCAGGTCATCATTTTCTTTGGAGGTGGTAACACCAGCTGGTGTTGAGCGCTGTCCGACATCGATAGCACCACCTTTGGATCAAGGCAACCTAACATGTCCGCCTGCATCTTCCTCACAGACCGGCAGTTTGCCGGGGACACCATTATCAACCCCGTCTAAGCACAATAGCCAGCCCTCGGTCCCTCAGATGTGGACAAGTAAAAGACCATTTCCTCCTAGCCATGAGAAAGCTAAGAGGTTGAATTTCACCATCTGAAAGTTCTTGGCTACAGAAATGCTGCCTTTCCGCCTGGTGGACACAGAGGATTTTCGAGACCTTATGTCCATCGCAGTGCCCCAGTACCAGATGCCCAGTCGGCACTACTTCTCAAAGAAAGGTGTGCCTGCGCTCCACCAGCATGTCGCACACAACATCACCGCTTCTTTGAGAAACTCTGTGTGTGACAGGGTGCATTTCACCACAGACACTTGGACGAGTAGGCATGGACAGGGGCGTTACATGTCGCTGACTGGGCACTGGGTAACTATGGTGACAGCAGGACAAGGGGCTGCTGTCCAAGTCTTGCCGTCCCCACGAGTTGTGCGTCAATCCTCTTTATGTCAAAGTTCCTCCACTGCTTCTGCCTCCTCAACCTCCTCTCGGTCTTCCACCTGCACCCAAAGCCTGTCTGGTCATGCCACAAGCTTTCTAACTGCGCAGAAGGGATCCTGCACACCTCCTTACTATGCTGGCAGTAGGGCTCAACATCATCAGGCGGTTTTTACATTGAAATGTCTGGGAAATGTGAGTCACACAGCTGAGGAGTTGTGGTCAGCTCTGGAGAACCAATTTCATGAACGGTTGTCTCCACTGGACCTGAAACCAGGGAAGGCCGTGTGCGACAATGCTGCAAACCTGGGTGCGGCCCTTCGCCGGGGCAATGTCACACACGTGCCTTGTATGGCTCACGTGTTGAGCCTGGTTGTCCAGCAATTTTTAGCCCACTATCCCAGACTAGATGGCCTTCTGAAGAGGGCACGGTCGCTGTGTGCTCACATTCGCCGTTCGCATCCCGCAGCTCAGCGACTTACATCTCTACAGAAGTCGTTGAGCCTGCCACTTCACCGACTAAAATGCGATGTGCCTACCCGGTGGAATTCAACTCTGCACATGTTGCAGCGACTGTGGCAGCACCGACAAGCCCTGGTGCAATACGTTCTGACGTATAGCCTGGGCCAACGAGATCCAGAGGTGGGGCAAATCACGCTGGAGGAGTGGTCTCAGATCAGGGACCTATGCACCCTTCTGCACAGTTTTGAAATGGCGACGAAGATGTTTAGTGCTGACGATGCCATTATCAGCATGACTATTCCGGTGATTTACATGCTGGAGCACATGTTAAACAGAATTCGGAGTCAGGTGGTGGCACAAGAGGAGGTGGAGGAAGTAGAGGAGGAGGAGTTGTATGCGGAAGGGCTAACATCTGCAAGGTCCAGACGGTCGGCAGGACCAAGGCGGCAGGCATGTGAGGGTGGGGGAGATGGTTTTACCAGGGCGCATGGTAGCAGCCAAACTAGTGAGGAAGGTGCAGGAGCCCAGGAAGAAGTGGAGGACGAACTGATGGAAGACTTATCAGATGAGGGAGACCTTGATCACATTTCTGTTGTGCGAGGTTGGGGGGAGAGGACAGAGGAAGGAAGCATGATTGTTACCTCGCCACCAACACAACAGGGACTTGGTGCTCCTGGATGCGCAACACACATGAGTGCCTTCTTGCTGCACTACCTGCAGCATGACCCTCGAATTGTGAGAATTAGAAATAATCCTGACTACTGGGTTGCCACACTGTTAGATCCCCGGTACAAAAGTAAATTTGCAGAAATTATTCCTGCCATAGAAAGGGATGCACGCATGCAGGAGTATCAGCAGAGACTGTTGCAGAATCTTACATGTGCTTTTCCACAAAATACCAGTTGTGCACGTAGTGAATCTCACAGTTCCAACTTGCCAACCGTGGGACCGTCAAGTGTTCAGCACTCAAACCGTAACAGAACCACAGTATCTGCTGGTAACATCAATTTTGCGGAATCATTTCACCACTTTTTTAGCCCATCCTTTGCAAGGCCACAGGAGACAAGAAGTCTGACACAGAGTCAACGCCTAGAGACGATGGTACAGGAGTATCTCCAAGTAAACATTGAAGCCACGACTGTGTCACTGGACCCTTGCTCTTTTTGGGCTTCCAATCTGGATAAATGGCCGGAGCTAGCCACTTACGCCTTGGAGATCTTGTCATGCCCCGCAGCCAGCGTTCTGTCTGAACGTGTGTTCAGCGCTGCTGGTGGTGTGCTGACAGATAAGCGCACGCGGCTCTCCACTGATAATGTAGACAGACTCACGTTCATAAAGATGAACAAATCATGGATCCGAAACGACTTTTCTACCCCTGTGTCATCCTGGGGAGAGTAAAAGCTTGATGATTGGTTAAAATCACCCTACCAACCGTTTTAAGCTTTCAAATTACTAATCATGTTTATCTGTATCTTGGCTGGAAAATAATTTGGGCTTTGTAGCAGTGTGCAGCACTGATTCTATTAGGCCATCTATAATAAGCTCCACCAGATTTAAAATTACTAATCATGTTTATCTGTATCTTGACTGGAAAATAATTTGGGCTTTGTAGCAGTGTGCAGCACTGATCCTATTAGGCCATCTATACTAAAGCTTCACCAGATTTAAAATTAATAATAATTTTTAGCTGCATCTAGCCCGGAAAATAATTTTGGGGCTACGAGATGCGCAAGACACATAAGTGCCTTCTTGCTGCACTACCTGCAGCATGACCCTCATATTGTCAGAATTCGAAGTAATCATGACTACTGGGTTGCCACACTCTTAGATCCCCCAAACTTTTCGATCAACCTTTTCATTTTAATAAAGACCAAAAAAATGGTCATTTTTGAAATTATAAGCATTAGCAGGTTGTTAGAAACTGAAATCAAACAGTTTTCAACTCAAAACTTTATTCTAGGTGATGTTACATTTTCACATAGAACCCCTTGTTCGAAAGGAGCTTCTGAACTCTCTCGTCCAATGAATTTGTCAGGTTTTGGATGGTTTCTGCTTCAATTGTTTTGCATGAGGACAGAATACCCTCCCAGAGCTGTTGCTTAGATGTGAACTGCCTCCCGCCATCATAGACACTCCTTTTAATGATGCTCCAAAGGTTCTGAATGGGGTAGAGGTCAGGGGAGCATGGGGGTCACACCATAAGTTTGTCCCCTTTTATGCCCATATCAGCCAGAGATGCAGATGTTTTATGTGCAGCATGAGATGGTGCATTATCATGCAGAAAAATGATCTTGCTGTGAAATACACGGTTCTTCTTCTTGAACCATGGCAGGAAGTGCTGTTTGAGAAAATCCACATACATTATGAAGTTCATCTTTAGCGCCTTCAGGGAACCTAAAGGGGCCGACAATCTCTCTCCCCATGATTCCAGCCCAAAACATTACTCCACCTCCTCCTTGTTGGCGCTGTAGCCGTGTTTGCGTGGGGTGTCCATCAACCAGCCATCCTCCACTCCATCCATCTGGACCATCGAGCGCTGCACGGCACTCATCCGTGAACAAAACAGTTTTGAAATCAGTCTTCATGTAATGTTTGGCCCACTGGAGCCGTTTCTGCTTGTGTGAAGTGGATAGAGGAGGTCGACAGGATGGCGTATGCACAGCTGCAAACCTCTGAAGGACCCTGCATCTTGTTGTTCGGGGGACGTTGGAGGCACAAGCAGCTTCAAAAACTTGTCTGCTGCTATGACAAGGCTTTTTTGCCGCTGCTCTTTCAACCTGACGTAATTGCCTGTAGGAAAGAGTCCTCAATTTGCCCTTATCAGCACGCACACGTGTGTACTGTGAATCAGCTACATACTTCTTGATTGCCAAGACACTTCATCCTGATCATCGCACAATGTTGATTGTAGTCATGCCTTGACCTAAACACTCCACAATTTGTTGCTTCTCAGCAGCCGACACATCCTTTTTCTTTCCCATTTTGGCAGAAAATGTAGGCTGCTTAATAATGTGAGACAGCCTTCTTAAGTAGTCTTGCCTTTCATTGGACACACCTGCCAAACTAATTAGCACAGGTGTCTGCAATTGCTTACAGTGATATAAAGAGCCCTGACACACATCACCATCAATGAGTTTAACTGACAAACAAACAAATTCTTCCCTTATCACTCCTAAACACTTTTTGCATAATAATTTGGAACACAGTGTACATGTGCTTTTCCACAAAACACCAGTGGTTCACGTAGTGAATCTTACAGTTCTAACTTGCCAACCGTGGTCTGTATGGAGTTGTTCAATAAAGGGCCCAAAATTAAGATAACATAGATGGGAGAGGTCTCTATGAATAGGAATTCCTAAGTATTTGATACCCTGTGAGGGCCAGGCAAAGGGAAAGTTGGACTGGATGGAATCCTATATGGATTTGGGGAGGGAGACATCGAGGGCCTCAGACTTCGCTGCATTGATTTTAAAATTTGACCATGTAACAAAGTGATCTATTTCAGCCATAACAGCATGGATGGATATATGTGATTGAGTGATATATACTAGGACATCATCAGCAAATAGAGAGCACTTGTACTCGGTGCCTCCCACCTCAATCCACCTAATATTGGGGTTATGGCGAATTGATGAGAGCAGGTGCTCCGTCACTAGGATGTATAAGAGAGGGGACAGAGAACATCCCTGCCTTGTCCCATTGGTGATTGTGAAAGGTGATGAAAATGTTCTGACGCGCCCCCTGGGCCTTGGGACACCCGGAGCCGGACCCTTTTTGGTGGATGCTGGTGGTTGTAGTCTCCGTGGCGGCAACCCAGTTCCGTGGCTCAGGGCGGTCAAACCAGTGGCGGAACTATTTATGTGGTTTTGATGTTTAAATGTCCGACTACGCCACCCGTGGATTGCGGTCAGAGTGAACCACCGCTCCAGGGCAGACCGCTGAGGCTGGTGTTGTGGGTGCAGCAGAGCGTAGCATAACTCCCCACGGGAGGAGTATAGCCTCAGGGCAGTGTATGCGGAGGATAGGGGTGATGGTGCAGGGCAGCAGCAGTAATGACACGGAGTCAGTGATGCAGTCCAGGGCCTTTACTCACAGTTCTTATTATCCAGACCACGTCTGCAGGTAACGGCTGCCCACGTCGTACTGTGCTCACCAGGTGAGGGGCTCAGACAACTCCCAGATAACTTTGGAGTGCTTCACAGGACCCACTTTGTGTGTCCTTTGTCTGGCCTTTCTTACCAACCCTTCTGTCCGGCTGCCTCGGGCCTCCTCTTGGTAAACTTGGCGCCAGTTTCCCTGACCCTATGTGGTGCCTTCCTAGCGGGTGGAGCGAGGGGCTGCGCCACATAAAATGTCACAGCCTCCTGTTTCTAGCTGAGGGTCATTTCCTGCCTCCACTAGTTTCGGGGACCGGTCTCCCCCTTTGGCCTGACCCCTCCACGTAGGTGGATTCGGGCGTGCGGTGGCGACTCGCCCGTCCGCACCCCTGAGATCCCTTCGTTCCTCGTTCCTGGAGCCTTCTCCGCTCCTCTTCCTTCCTTCTCCCTCTTCCAGGCCTGGGCCTCTGTTACTAGGCCCGCCTCCGGAGCAGAGCTCATGCAGAGCCCCTGCTCCCTGCCACTTCTGCTCAGACTTCTCTGCACTGAACTAAGATGGTGCCCACTTTTTATACTCCCTTCTCAATGCACCCAGGAACTGCTTCCTCCCTGCTCCTGCACTACAGGGTTCCCCTTCCTCAGTGTTCCCTCCCCCCACTCCAGCCAGGGACAGGGACTGTCGTGCCCATCTCAGGGGCATATTGGTCGCCCTGCCCCACGGCAATGTGGTGTAATGCATGCAGGTGTCGGGTCCTGATCCACACTACATCCTTACCTGAGAGTGAGATATCACACCTCTGGGTGAGGTGCAATACCTCTGTAGCAACCGAGCCCTCAGGGTGCTACAGTTCCATTTATCTTCAGCCTAGGTGACGTATTGCGATACAGGGCCGTGATTTTGGCTATAAAAGGGTCCCCTAGACCCCTACCCCAAGCTTTTTAAGAGAATCATATATGGCGTGCCAGGAGACTCTATGGAATGCTTTCTCAGCATCCAACGAGAGTATCTAATTACAAATTTTTAACTGCATCTAGCCCAGGAAATACTTTGTGCCTAGTAGCAGGGTCTGCTAGTCAGCGGATTATCCCGGCTGTTAAGCAAGCTACACCACCTGTAGTTTGGACACTTCATTTTTTCAAAGGAAATGCTTCGGGACCACGGGATACTCAGTGAAGAGCATCAGGAGGCACCCCAAGGCATAGGGGCTCGGACTGGCAGTAGGATACCTTGCGGTGGACAGCCGAGCTCGATCCTTATAAAAGCTTTTAAACTGCAGCAGCTTTAGTGGACGCTACTGGAGCTGGAATTACGCGGCTGCTGGCATGAGACTTGCCCTCCAATAGATCCATGTAAATGGATTTAAAGTGTATTTATTCAAATTAGAGAGACAATTTAAATTAAAAAGCTTAGAGCTGCCTCCACCACAGGGGGGCTCGCTCGACCCACCAGCGGACAGGCACCAGTATTGGGAGAGGGGGGCTGGCCGTCAGGGTTCACCGCGGCTCTGGCACAAACCCGGCGACACGGAGGTGGCACGGGCAGGAGCGGACTGAACGTGTCGGCTTCTCACTTTTTGGATTTTAGAAGGGCATGACATGCCTATATCTGTGTCTCCCCCTCCTTTTACTCCTCCACCTCTTTTCTTTTCGCATGACTATATGTACTTGTCACTTTTCCATGTGTTAGTTGTGTCTTCTGAGCAGTTTGTCAGCTTTTGGACACCTTTGAAGGTGTTTTCTATGTGTTTCTATGTGTTTTTGTTTGCCTGCCATTGGTTTTAACGGTGTTCGAAGGTGTTCGACGAACAGTTCGACTAACAGATCGGCGAACACACGGGTGTTCGACGAACCGAACCGAACTCGAACACTACGGAGGTGGCTCAACACTAGTTGCTAACTTTAAAATAATATTCAGATCTAGAATTGTGATAGAATATGATAATAACATGTCATTATCCGTAGAGATGAGCAGCTCAGGCAAAATTCAAATTTGCCATTCAAATGGCCCTAATTATACTCTAGGGTCTTATTTTTACATAAGATGTAAAAAAAAAATACTGATACTTACTTCTCTGGCCCCTCCACTCCTCACGATCCGGCGTTTAGTCTATGCCATTCTTATCACTGCTTAACTGAATGCCCAAGACGGTTGTAGACTAGTGTGCTTAAGGTTACAAAGTCATGACATCATCACTTGCGCCACGACCTTGTGCACATGCATAGCACCATCCTGGACCTAATCAGAGTTGGAAGCTTAGCACGAAGAGGCTGTAATAATAAAATGCAACAAGGACTGGATGGTTATTGTTTAACCTTTGGCGGCCTTTTACAGCTCAGCAAAATAATACCATTGGCTGCCATCTTGGTGAATCCGGCAGAAGCGAACTATAAAAAAATCATCAGCATTTTTGTAAAAGTGGATTTTTGAAACATTTGAGTAGAACTCAATTCTACTCGATTATATGCCTTCTTCTGTAATTATAATTAGCATCCCGGACTCACACAGAAATTTTTCAGGGAATATCTCTCTTGAGGAGGTTCTGGAATGCTCTGTCGGTGCCCAGCAGATTTGCCAACTGTTTAGGGAGTCCAGGCAAAAAGTTGGTAAGTGTGTTATTAGTAGTTGTGCCTGATTACGTGACATTGATGATTAGAGAAGAGCAAATATAATCGAGTGGAATGGAGTTCTACTAGAATATTACAAAGATCCGCTTTTGCCAAAATGTGGATTTTTTATCATTTGCTTCAGTGTGGATTCACCAAGATGGCGGCAGATGGTAGAGCCCCAGTATCCAAGAACATATACGGGGAGGTGGTAAACAGTAATATAAGATGCAAGACATTTAAAAAGGGGACATTGTTCTGAATGTCCGAGCACTCTACCGAATCTCTTGCACCTAAAAGTCTATGTCGCGCTCACCATGCGCAGGGCATTGCAGTAGCTTAGGTATCCATGGTTGTGACCACTCATATACTGACAGTTAGTTAGTTGTTAGTGGTCATAACCATGGATATCTAAACCACTGTAATGCCCTGCACATGGGGTAAGTGACATAGCGAATCAGAAAAACTATACTACATTTCTAATTGCAGGTATTTGCTAATATTATTATTACACCTACTACATATTGGGATATGATCTTAGAGATGGGAACAACCCTTTAAGTTACACTTTTGTGAATTAAATTGTGCTTTGACTGGTTCGTCAGATTTTTGAACCTTCTTAACCCCCTTTCTTTGAACAGTTATGACATAATTGCATTGATAAATGTCCTCAATTCTTTATCATGAGAGGAATGGAGAAAGAATCTGGGTATCATCTCAGATGCTATAAGGTTTAATTTTTTTTAATACTTTTATAAGAACATTTGCAATAAAAATCCAGCTGTGCTGCCCGATGTGCATATTTGCCAGTATGCTGCGTGCTACTCAAGTTTACGAAGAACCCAATTACTATGTCATGTATATGCATTTTAATAGTCTTCAGTTAAAGAAAGCAATGTTCACTCAATTTCTGAATATTTTGGTTGGGGCAGCCATCTTCACTTTAAAAAAAAACTATTAAACATATTTGCTATTAAACTTTTCCTATACATCATTTTCTATTCCTTTTTTTTAAAGAATTATCTTAAAAAAAAAAATAAAAAAAAGATTTTATGTAACTCTCTCATACCAAAACCTAAGGACTTCACATTTCATTGTGCCTTTGCACTAGTTGTGAATTCAAGCAAAATGACAGGGCTAGGAGTTAGGTTTAATGAGCCCACCCATGAAACTTCCTGACAGAGCTGTCAGGGATTTGGTTGCCGGTTTGCCGTTGAGAATACTCCCTCAGCAGGGGACAAATCAACTTTTCCTGACAGCCGAAAATACAGATAAGGTGATTTAGAATAATAAAAGAACCAGATGAAAAGATTTGATGAAGGGTATTTGTAACAAAAAATGTATTCCTCATTTATTTCTTAGTCTTTATACAAGCAGAATTCTCAACTTGATTTAGAAAACAAAAAAAAATCCAAACATTTCATGTTGCCAATGACATTGTCTAATAATTTATGTTTGTGCTGTGTATGAGGAACCTTCCTCTAGTGGAGGAACACACTTTTGTTGCAAAGGGGCTTGTTTCTGTATTTTTGGGATATATTAACAAAGAATATGTTGAGCAGGCAATTTTTCAAGGGAATTTTTCACAAAATATATCATAAATGTCAAATAAATGCAAGTCGAGTATGGCCCCACTGGGAATGGAGAGGTAGTCATTCAAGCACTGCTCTCTTCATTCATTTGTACGTGACATATGAATATTGCTCCCATAAAAAATGAATGCACAAAAGCCTCACATGTGTAGTTAACTCTTCTTTCATTTAGGGGCCTCGTTCTTTAGATAGATGCAGATCCCAGTCATAGCTATGTCTTCAATGTGGAAATGCAAAAAATGAGGATATGCCACTGGGGACAAACCCTTTCAATAGTTAGATTTTGTAAGAGTATCAGCATTCCCATTCATATCATGTTTTTTTCTCAACTTTGTTAATATCATAATTCACACGACATACAGGTCTAATTTATCTTTTGACTGTTAAAGGGGTAGTCCATTACTCCTACAACCCCATCTCAATCTCTATGTTTACCCCCAATAAAATAATAACATCTATACTCACCTTCAGTGGCGGTGCTGTTCCAGCAGTCTCGGCATTGGCTTTCCCAGGGCACATGTGACATTGTTATGTTACGCGATCCCTGTGGTCAATCAGTGTTGGCTTCACTCTCCACTCTTATGGACGTAATTGACATTCGGAGGACATGGGATAGAAGTAGTAGCAGCTCTCACTTCCTCCAGATGTATGATTTGTCCGAAAGAGGGGACAGTGAAGTGAGCAGTGATGGGCTGAAGGGATTGCATGACTTAACAATGTCACACGAGTCCTGAGAAAGCCAATGTTGACAGCGGGACCGGAGGTGAGTATAGGTCTTATTATTTTACTATGGAAAAATATAGGGATTGAGAAGGGGTTGCCCCAGTGGTGTACAACCCCTTTAATTTTTAGAAGACAGTGAAGAAACAGATAGAGATAGCCTCAGGAACTGAGATGTGATGAGGATTTGTGTATGTTTGAATTGTAGAATAAGGCCTTGATACTGTAGGTCTACTACTTTTCTAATGGCCTGGAAATTAGATGGTTGTAATTGTTTTTGTTGTTTCCGTTTGTTATCCACAAATTCCCTTTAATTGATAACTCAAAAAGGATGACAAAAAGAAAGCTTTTGAGACTACTTAGGTCTCTTGTAGTAAACTACATCTGATAAAGAGACCTACTGTAAGTAGACTTGAAAGCTAGCCATTTGTCAAGAACTCAAGATATTTTCATTTAATCATTAAAAGGTATCAACTATTTAGGAATAATTTATAGTAATAAATGTGGTATCAATGCCACAAGTAAGAAGTGAAAGTATCAGTAAGACAGATAAATATTAACCGAGACAAATCTAAACAGTACATAAATTATTTTTACCAACCAGTTTCATTTATTCAAAAAAATGTAAAGAAAAAATAATAACCCCGAAAAATATGAAGAGTGCCTTACATTGTACTCAGACATTATAGGAATGTTAGTAAGGCAAATTTTGCACAAAGCAGTGCTATTGAATGGGGAAATTTTTTGCATTTTTTTTCCATTTCTCTCTAGAACCTGAACGCACAAGGAAAAATGCCTGTACAAAAGGACACTACAAAAATATCATAAAAATGCTTGAAAATGTTTTTACATGACGAGAAAAGTCTTGTGTAAAGGAGACCTAAGGTTACACACCTGCTAAAAACTGCAGGATGAATTAGCTCTTTGAAACGTATACAACATGTGGAAAAGTGTTGCAGGAAGTCTGTTAACAAAATACACATTTTCATGTTTTAGAAAGCCCTGCTGCTATTATCGCACCTCCTCAACAGTGCCATAAATGCTTCTCTGGGGCATCTCTTTAAAACATGCAATATACAATTTTAAGAGGCCTCATATGATTAGATCCTCCACTTCTTTGACCCAATGATGCCGTGGATGTAATCAGCAGCAACATAAGCTGCGTAGAGCATTTTAAATAAGCATTTGGGGCATCATTTAACTGGTGCAATAGCACTTACTAAGCTATTTCCACCAGCAGAAGTACTTAGGTGGGTTCTTATAAGGGACAAAATAGAAAACTACTTAGACTAGAAATTATAGCAGAGAAGTAGGTCAATGAGGCATATAGGCAAATAAGATCGAACAATAACTGTGTATCATATAGGTCACTGTGTAAATTAGCTGCATAGAGATCACAGAAAATATTTTTTAATTTATCATGTAAAACTTTAAAGATTAAGTGCTCCGTCAGTGGAGTTTCATAAGAGTTTGGTCATTGCATCAGTTTTTACCACCAGAGTAGAGATATATGTGAGAGCTCCGCATGGATTCCGAAAAATTATGACTGCTGACCACCATTACTAAACTGTAAGGGGTCATCAAAAGGTAAAAAAAATGTCAATTATATTTGCCTTACCGTTTATCTCTCTGGCCCCTCAACTCCCCACCGTTACCCGTCCACTTCACGTTGCAATGTCTTATCACCGGAGCGAGTGCAGCATCCCCAGATCTCATCAAATTTTGAAGACCTGGCCAAGCATGAGGCCCATGGATTCAGCACTCCCTTCCATGCATGTGAGTGCATGGTCATGGCGCAAGTAGTGATGTCATGATGACATTGTGACCTTACACTTGCTTGCGTAGAACCATCCAAGGCCCCATCAGAGCTGGTAGTCCTGCCCTACCATGAGGAGTCCTGGAAATTCAGCGCTCACAGATTTAGAAGATGCAATGAGGATAGGACAGGTGATGTCAGGAGTAGAGGGGCCAGGGAAGTGAGTCGTGAAGTGAGTATAGGAAATTCTTTATTTTTTACATCTTTCATAGGAAGATCTGAAAACCAGGAGAATTCAAATTTTGCCTGAGCCACTCATCTCTACACAAGAATTTAGTCAGAGTTTCATCAGTCTTCCTTGGATGAAAAAATTAACTGCTTTTCAAGCTTCTCTTACCAAACACTTAATCTGTCTTATTTTTATTTGGATCCATAGTCTTGCATTGGCGAGGTTGATTTGAGAGTCAGATCAAAATTAGACATGTTTTCAAAATTTTGTGCTGGCCACACGAACTGCAAAAACACATGGACAAGTGACCAGTGCCATAGACTATAATAGTTACAAGTTTTATCTGTGAAAAACATTGACAGGACAAGTACGAGAAAAATGAATGATCCCTTATTGAGCCCTATAGATGGTAAACCTCTGCATATTACCTGCTAGATTGAGCAGTAATCTTTACGTTTTCTTAGGGCAGTGACAATCTGCGCAATTGACCATTTGTAGTAGAGAGCATCCTTCACGTGCTACACTGCATTCAAGTTAAAGAGGTGCTCCAAAGCTTGAAAGTTATTCCCTATCCACGAAATAGGGATAACTTTTCAATCATTCAGGGTCCAACCGCCATGGCCCCCAGCGTTAAATGAGAGCAGAGTTCAATCATGTGCACTGCAGATCCATTCATTATAATGGAAACGTGGGAGATTGTCGAGTGCAATTTTTAGTGCTGCCAGTAGAATGAATGGAGCGGCAGTGCACATGATCGACATATGCTCCATTCAACCAGGGCAAGAGTCACAGCTCTCGTTACTGTTGGGAGCCACGCCGATAGGATCTCCGGCAATCAGAAAGTTAGGATAATTTTCAAACTTGGGAATACCCCTTTAATCAATTTGTGAAGGTTTGTTTTCTACCCAAATATAATCCTTCCATTCCCAAATATAGGACATAAAAGTCAAACCTTACTACAGTCTAGTACAAATAGCACTAAGGATTCATAGTTCTAGTTAATGCCCAAAGTTAAGAAGTATAATTCACAGTCACTGATCCAATTACGGTACCTATAAACTGGAATTATATGTGGTTCAGTAGATCTAGTTTTAGTTCTGGTTGTAGATGCTACAAAATGTGCAGGGTATAAAGTAATTCTTTAGACCATTAAAATGTTCTACATCAGAGTTCATTACTCACGAAACCCCTTCACATTGTGTCTGTACACACTCACTTTGTGTGTGACCTATTATAAAATGCAAATCATATGCAAATCATCATAATTTCTGAATGCTTTCTTCTTCTTTTACGCAAAATAAATGACTTCCACAATACATCATGTGGCATGCAAACCATTTGCGTATGTAGATCCAAGAAATACACCCTATGTTTTAGAATAGAGCACTATGTAATGCAAAGCAGGGCAATAATATACAGCTGTTATGAAAAAATACATTTCTTTCCATAAATGTCTGTTGAGATGTATGAACGATACTTTAGAATTCATTTTGTCATAATAATTACATTTCTTCAATCAAGCACTGTCTGGAGAATGACTTGGCTTATAGAAATTCCTAGTCCCTGGCTGCAGTTTGTTATAAAAAAAACTGTTCTTTACCCACAAGCCTCCACCGCAGTTACCAGTATCTGATATTGACTGCAGCACTGACATTGGCAGCACAGCAGACAATCAGTGACCTCTGCTGATCTAAGCAGTCTGCATAAGTGGAGCTGCAGAGCTCATTGATTACCTGCAGCACTGTCGATGTGATATCAGCATTACAGCAACTAATAGACACTGGGAGGAGAGGCGGAGATTCAATGGTGGGGAGTAGAGGGCGGTATGTTTTTTTAATAACAAGCTGCGCAATGATACCTTGATATTCTGATAGGGGACAACTCCTAGAAGTTTAATGTGAGGTTATTTAAAACATTAGAATCATAGAATCATAGAATGGTAGAGTTGGAAGGGACCTCCTGGGTCATCTGGTCCAACCCCCTGCTCAAAGCAGGATTCACTAGATCATCTCAGACAGATGTCTGTCCAGCCTCTGTTTGAAGACGTCCATTGAAGGGGAACTCACCACCTCTCGTGGCAGCCTGTTTCACTCATTAATCACCCTAACTGTCAAAAAGTTTTTTCTAATATCTAATCTGTGTCTCCTCCCATTTAGTTTCATCCCATTGCTTCTAGTCTTTCCTTGTGCAAATGAGAATAAAGATGATCCTTCTACAATGTGACAGCCCTTGACATATTTGTAGACAGCTATTAAGTCTCCTCTCAGTCTTCTTTTTTGCAAGCTAAACATTCCCAAATCCTGCATTATTTGGCAAGCAAACATGGCAAATTGCAACTATTACCTTCCAATGTCTTACTTGGTTCTACTAGACCCACTGTTTTGATCCTGATCTATTTGCCTCATTTCTGCTCTCTACTCTGCTTTGAGTCATTTTATTGTCTTTGTTTTTGTGGTTTTCTGTATGTTCAGTACCACTCCCTCATTATTTTATACTAGAAATTAAAAAAAAAACACAATCTATATGAAGAGATATACACTGCTCAAAAAAATAAAGGGAACACTCAAATAACACATCCTAGATCTGAATGAATGAAATATTCTCATTGAATACTTAGTTCTGTACAAAGTTGAATGTGCTGACAACAAAATCACACAAAAATCATCAATGGAAATCAAATTTATTAACCAATGGAGGCCTGGATTTGGAGTCACCCCCAAAATTAAAGAGGACAAACACACTACAAGCTGATCCAACTTTGATGTAACGTCCTTAAAACAAGTCAAAATGAGGCTCAGTATTGTGTGTGGCCCCCACGTGCCTGTATGACCTCCCTACAATGCCTTGGCATGCTCCTGATGAGGTTGCGGATGGTCTCCTGTGGGATCTCCTCCCAGACCTGGACTAAAGCATCCACCAACTCCAGGACAGTCTGTGGTGCAATGTGACGTTGTTGGATGGAGCGAGACATGATGTCCCAGATGTGCTCAATCAGATTCAGGTCTGGGGAACGGGCGGGCCAGTCCATAGCTTCAATGCCTTCATCTTGCAGGAACTGCTGACTCACTCCAGCCACATGAGGTCTGGCATTGTCCTGCATTAGGAGGAACCCAGGGCCAACCGCACCAGCATATGGTCTCACAAGGGGTCTGATGATCTCATCTCGGTACCTAATGGCAGTCAGGCTACCTCTGGCGAGCACATGGAGAGCTGTGCGGCCCTCCAAAGAAATGCCACCCCACACCATTACTGACCCACTGCCAAACCGGTCATGCTGAAGGATGTTGCTGGCAGCAGATCGCTCCCCACAGCGTCTCCAGACTCTGTCACGTTTGTCACATGTACTCAGTGTGAACCTGCTTTCATCTGTGAAGAGCAGAGGGCGCCAATGGTGACTTTGCCAATCCTGGTGTTATGTGGCAAATGCCAAGCGTCCTGCATGGTGTTGGGCTGTGAACACAACCCCCATCTGTGGATGTCGGGCCCTCATACCATCCTCATGGAGTCGGTTTCTAACCGTTTGTGCAGACACATGCACATTTGTTGCCTGCTGGCGGTGATTTTGCAGGGCTCTGGCAGTGCTCCTCCTGTTCCTCCTTGCACAAAGGCGGAGGTAGCGGTCCTGCTGCTGGGTTGTTGCCCTCCTACGGCCCCCTCCACGTCTCCTGGTGTACTGGCCTGTCTCCTGGTAGCGCCTCCAGCCTCTGGACACTACCCTGACAGACACAGCAAACCTTCTTGCCACAGCTCGCATTGATGTGCCATCCTGGATGAGCTGCACTACCTGAGCAACTTCTGTGGGTTGTAGAGTCCGTCTCATGCTACCACGAGTGTGAAAGCACAACCAACATTCAAAAGTGACCAAAACATCAGCCAGAAAGCATTGGTACTGAGATGTGGTCTGTGGTCCCTACCTGCAGGACCACTCCTTTATTGAGGGTGTCTTGATAATTGGCAATAATTTCCATCAATTGTCTATTCCGTTTGCACAACAGCAAGTGAAATTGATTGTCAATCAGTATTGCTTCCTAAGTGGACAGTTTGATTTCACAGAAGTTTGATTTACTTGGCGTTATATTCTGTTGTTTAAGTGTTCCCTTTATTTTTTTGTGCAGTGTAGTTATATAGTAATATAGCTCAGTGATCGGTTCTTATTAACCTGCCCTTCACTCGCATTTAGCCAAACACGGCAACGAGAAAGTGAACTTTATTCTCCCTGGCAGTGGTCCAGTGTTCAGTCACCACTCTGTATACAGAGGAGCAGCTGTAACCACGCCCCAGACCTGACTGACAGCCGGCCCCAATGCAGAGCCACTGTCAGTCAGGGGTGGGCAGGTTAACATAACTGCAGGATACAGTGCCTGAAGAAGATTAGCACTCTTTCCTTTAAGAATAAGGCAAAATTACAAAAAAAGAAAAGCTATAGCTCTATAAATGTTTACATCCAGATGCTGCCAGAGACTATTATATATGATCGGCATGGGGGCTGGGTGTCAAACCCCGACCGATCTCTTATCAATAACTCATCTAAGTAATAGGTCATCAATACCATTTGCCTATAGAACCCCTTTACAAAAGTTGGGTGTACTGCACCCTAAAATGGTATCAATAAAAATTCACCGTGCCCCTCAAAATCACTGACTCTTGTACAGTTCCAACCAAAAAAAAAATGTGAAAAAAAAAGTTGTGGATCGCAGAATTTTTTTTTTTTTTTTTTTTTTAATTTTTAAAAGCAGAAAATCATAATAAAATAGACATGGCCATAAACTTAGAGAAAAAAATCTAATGACTTTTTTGACAGAAAAATAAAAAAATTTTGAGTGACAAACTGATAGGAAAAAAATAAACCTAATTAAAAATGTCCATGGTGGGAAGGAGATGCTACAAGAAATTATTATATGCAAATAAAATCTATATTCTTAAATGGTATATCAATAAAGGAGAATAAAAATACACTGCATATAAGCGGAGAGAACCAGGCAATGGTATACCTGAGATATGAGAGAGGCGGGTGGGTATGAAGACTGGACTGCCTGACTGCTTGGAGTTCCAGTACTGCCCAGTGACTGTAGTCAGCATTCATCCCGTGACACATAACAAGTTCAATTATGTATAATGCAGAAACGGACAATTTATTCATGGATAACTTATTCCCTGCTGTATAATGTTATAGTGGTGGTTTAGGAACCTCAAATTAATTATGGGGTTACTTTTAATACTAATTTTCACACCCGTTAAAATGACATTAACATAGATTCACAAAAACAATGGTATACACACATACATACTGTATATATAAACCATAAACACACATTTACATACATATACACACACCCGATCCCCTGATGGCAGCTCTCTTTGCAATTGTCAACCAATGATGTCCCAGATGTGCTCCATTGGAGACAAATCAGGAAATGTTGCAGCCCTTGGTAGCATGTTTAAGCCACGCAGGCTGCTCACAGTGGCACAAGCAAAATGTGGCTTGGCATTGTCATGCCAAAAAAATGGTTCCTGGGACACTTTCACGTTCCCTTGTGAAGGCCTCTTTATTACGTTACATGTGTTCTTCGGACCAATCTCTGGCTATCATTGCATCCAAGACAAAAGTGGGACTCATCACTGAAGAGAATAGATCTCCATTTCAGCCTCCACTGCCATCTTGCAAAGCTCCGTGATAACTTTTGTGAGCAGTGGCATGAGAGCAATGAATATCTGTAACTCAACGTCTGACCCGTAGCCCAATGTCGTTCAGATGCCTTCTGATCGATTCTATAGACAATGTTTCATGCCATAGGCTTGGTATCTGGTGTTTTATTTCACTTGCAAAATAGAATGGATCAATTGTGGAACCAGTGTTATGGCAAATTCTCCAAAGAGTCCCAGGAACCGTTTTTCAACACACCAGGCCACATGTTGCTTGTGTTACTGTTTGAAGCCTGAATGGCCTAAATGTGCTGCCAAGGCCTGAAGCATCTTTGGACTTGTCTCCCAACAACCACTTCTGGAAAGCATTTGGTTGGCAATTGCAAAAGGAGTTGCCAACAGCGAATCTTGATGATTTATGTGCCCAAGTGCATTCAGAGCCTTCCTCAGACAATCATTCATAAGAATCATAACCTCTCTGATAGCAGCCAAGGATGTAAGTGCATCATTAACATGTTTATCCATTTTGTGATTTCTGTAATTCCACGACTTTTCATTCTTGGTGTTGAATAATGTGGAGAAGTTTTAGCCAGGTATGAACAAAAATACGGCAGAGTAAGAATGCTGTTCATAAATAAAAATGTTAATAGTTTTATTTTGTCAATAAAAAAAATGTAAGCGTGAATAAGCAAAAAAGCAATCTAAATAAAAATCATTATTCGTTTTGACCACCCATTTCGACTTTAAAACAGTATAAGTTGTTCTTGGGACATTTTCACTTAGTTTATGAAGGAAATTGGTAGGGAGATTGTTCCAAACATTTTGGAGAACTAACCACAGATCTTCTGTATATCCAGACTTGTGCACATCTTCTGTCTCTTCATGTAATTCTAAACATGATGATGTTGAGATCAGTGCTCTGTAAGGGGCCACATCATCGCTTCCAAGACCCTTTGTTTTATTTTAGCCTGAAGATAGTTCTTTAGTTCTAAATTACATGGGCTGTATGTTTGGGGTAGTTGTCCTGTTGCAGAATAAATATGGAGCCAATTAGATGCCTCCCTGTTGGGATTTCAGGAAGGCTAAGTATCAGCCATCATTAAGGAGACCATTAGGCTATGTGCCCACGATGCAGAAATGCTCCGGATTTTTTCCTGAGCGTTTCTGCGTCTACCTGGCAGAAAAAACGCATGTGAATTGTACATGCGTTTTTCCTGCCAGGGACAAGCGGAAGTGAAGTGTTCTTCACATGCATTTCCGCATGTGAGTTGTCAAGCGCTTTTCCAAGCTATTTTAGCATCATTTGGAAAGTGCTTGCCAACTTAGTCACACTATATAAATCCATGCAAACGGCATGGATTTATATAGCGGGACCGAAAGAATGGTAAAAAATAAATATATACTTACCTTCGGATGGCCTGCCGACGTCAGTGGTCGCGTGACCCATCACATGACTAAATGACGTCATGGCAGGTCCTTGAGTCCACCGCGAGCTGCCGGCAAGCCAGGACACATCGGATAAAGACACCGGGGGCCATCAGAAGGTAAGTATAATGTATATTTTTTATTTTATTCTTTTTTTTACAGGAACTATGGTACCCGGGTCTGGAGGAGAGTCTCCTCTTCTCCAAACCCGGGTACCATCCGCACTTTGAAATGCATGGAATCCGCATGTACAGATGCAGTGATGCGGATTCCATGCATTCCAATGCAAGGCAATGGCGGCAAAAATGCAGCGCTTGCGCAAAATAACTGGTAGTGCTGCGGATATTTCCGCAATGATAATCCGCAGCGGAAATTTCCGCAGCATGTGCACAGCACATGCGGATTATCATTGGGGAACATGGCAGACCTTCTACCAAGCATTTTTTAAGCGTTTCTGCAGCTGAACTGCCGCTGCAGAAACGCTTAAAAAATGCATAGTGGGCACACAGCCTTAATCCTGAACAAATTCCCATCTCCATTTGCTGAAATATAGCCCCAAATTCGCAAGCAACCTCCATCATGCTTCATTGTTGCCTGCAGAGATTCATTTTTATACCACTCTCCAGCCCTTTGGTGAACAAGCTGCTTTTTGTTACAACAATATATTTCATTTTGACTCACCAGTCCAGAGCAGCTTAGGCCTAGGAGAGACCTTGCTTACACAGTGTACCTTGTGTATTATTGCTGTGTTCAATCTTATCAAGGTATATGACTTGTAACATACAAGTGTTTATCCACAATCTCATCTTTGTAGCAGAGTTTGGCTGCTCATCACCTAGGTTTAAGCTTGTGTGCATGTGTACCTAAAAAAATTATGCTTATTTTAAGGCAAAGGGATGTAACACTAAATATTAGATTTCTCTTTTGTTCATACACTTTGCATTTTGTCAGTTTGATAAAAATAAACTATAAAAGTTTCAATTGTTGAAGCATTTTTACTTTTCAGGAATTTATATATATATATATATATATATATATATATACATATATATATATATACAATATATATATATACATACAGTTATATGAAAAAGTTTGGGCACCCCTATTAATCTTAAGCTTAATGTTTTATAAAAATTGGTGTTTTTGCAACAGCTATTTCAGTTTGATATATGTAATAACTGTTGGACACAGTAATGTTTCTGCCTTGAAATGAGGTTAATTGTACTAACAGAAAATGTGCAATCTGCATTCAAACAAAATTTGACAGGTGCATAAGTATGGGCACCTCACCAGAAAAGTGACATTAATATTTAGTAGATCCTCCTTTTGCAAAAATAACAGCCTCTAGTCGCTTCCTGTAGCTTTTAATGAGTTCCTGGATCCTGGATGAAGGTATTTTTGACCATTCCTCTTTACAAAACAATTCCAGTTCAGTTAAGTTTGATGGTCGCTGAGCATGGACAGCCCTCTTCAAATGATCCCACAGATGTTCAATGATATTCAGGTCTGGGGACTGGGATGGCCATTCCAGAACATTGTAATTGTTCCTCTGCATGAATGCCTGAGTAGATTTGGAGCGGAGTTTTGGATCATTGTCTTGCTGAAAGATCCATCCCCTGCGTAACTTCAACTTTATCACTGATTCTTGAACATTATTGTCAAGAATCTGCTGATACTGAGTGGAATCCATGCGTCCCTCAACTTTAACAAGATTCCCGGTGCCGGCATTGGCCACACAGCCCCAAAGCATGATGGAACCTCCACCAAATTTTACTGTGGGTAGCAAGTGTTTTTCTTGGAATGCTGTGTTTTTTTGCCGCCATGCATAACGCCTTTTTGTATGACTTAACAACTCAATCTTGGTTTCATCAGTCCACAGGACCTTCTTCCAAAAAGAAATTGGCTTCTCCAAATGTGCTTTTGCATACCTCAGCCGACTCTGTTTGTGGCGTGCTTCTTTCGCATCACTCTCCCATACAGCTTCTCCTTGTGCAAAATGCGTTGTATAGTTGACCGATGCACAGTGACACCATCTGCAGCAAGTTGATGCTGCAGCTCTCTGGAGGTGGTCTGAGGATTGTCCTTGACTGATCTCACCATTCTTCTTCTCTGCCTTTCTGATGTTTTTCTTGGCCTGCCACTTCTGGCCTTAACAAGAACTGTCCCTGTGTTCTTCCATTTCCTTACTATGTTCCTCACAGTGGAAACTGACAGGTTAAATCTCTGAGACAGCTTTTTGTATCCTTCCCCTGAACAACTATGTTGAATAATCTTTGTTTTCAGATCATTTGACAGTTGTTTTGAGGAGCCCATGATGCCACTCTTCAGAGGAGATTCAAACAGGAGAACAACTTGCAAGTGGCCACTTTAAGTAGCTTTTCTCATGATTGCATACACCTGGCTATGAAGTTCAAAGCTCAATGAGGTTACAAAACCAAAAAAAGTCAGTAAAAAGTAGGTAGGGGTGTTTAAAACAAGAAAATGATAAGGGTGTCCATACTTATGCACCTGTTAAATTTTGTTTGAATGCAGATTGCACATTTTCTGTTAGTACAATAAACCTCATTTCAAGGCAGAAACATTACTGTGTCCAACAGTTATTACATATGTCAAACTGAAATAGCTGTTGCAAAAACACCAATTTTTATAAAACATTAAGCTTAAGATTAATAGGGGTGCCCAAACTTTTTCATATAACTGTATATATATATATATATATATATATACATACATACAGTATATATATTGTGACAAAGTCACTGGTAAAGTACTGGAAATATGTAGCACTAAGATTGTTAGCTCCAGTAATTAAACATAGGAAAAAAGGGTTCAGCACACGAAGAAAGCAAAGGTTAATCAGTCATGTTTAGTGCTAGCGTGTTTAACACCTGTGGAAAGGGAGGAGGTCAGAGGATAAAATCCCAACCTTTTAGAGCATTTGGTGTGGGGTGGGCCTGGAGACTCAATCTCTGGAGCATGTGAAGACAAGCTAAACCTAGGGTTGTTTGTTCCTGAAGTGGGTGATTATCCGTAACAACAATATGTTATGTTTTGTTTTTCCTGTTAGGCCGGGAAAGCCGCATTTGTTTTGCCGTGGTTTATGTAGTGCTCTTAATAAACCACAGAAGATTTAAAAACACAGTGTTCCTGTGTCTATTTCTATGTGCAACTAAGTGAGCCGGCCCCAAAAAATTGCATAGCATATGAAAAAGTGTGGATATAGGTGTCGCCCACAGGTTGCATCCCACCAACCTATGGTACATAAAAAGGCAAGTGATTAATGTAATCAATTAGAGGAGGAGGGTAGATCTTCTGTTTGAGCTCTGAAGTCTACTCCTGCTGTCAGTTTTCTCTCACCCTCCTTTGACCCAATGCAAGCAGAAGCAGTACACACAGGAAGGCCCCAATGTTTAGTACGTGGAGCCTTCATTACTGCATTTTCCATTGCATGGAATAGAACACAAGGATGAGCAAGGGCCCATAGGAGGATTCTATGGTCCGCTGGTGGGTTAGTCCAACAATGATCTGTCCCGCTCTTTGTTCATTGGCCTGGGTATACAGGCCTGTAAGTGAGCACTGCACAACTTGAATATAGTTGATTGGTGCCCTTTCCTGGCCTGAAATTGACCAGTGTAAATGGGACATAAGCCTAACTTATGAGCCACCTGATGATTCATAGTTTAGATGTTTAATGTCAATTATTCACAGCAAACAGCAGTCCATGTAACTAATGTTGAAACAACAAAAAATTGGGCATCACACATAAATACAAATGTGGTATTATTATTGGTCCACGTCAAAAAATGGCGACCATCATAAATTGGTTTACAAGGGTAGCTGATTGGCATAAAACCTCCCTGTCACGTTGATTGAAAAACATTGTATATTTGTTTTTCTGACACCCAAACTTTGTAGTAGCAGATCATCTTTATGTAACAATAATGAAGCTAATTGACTTGGCTGTTTTATATTCACAGGAAAGGAGGGCAAACATTATGACTGTCTCTTACTTCATCTTACTTTATTAATTCTTACAAGCACATAAGGTGTGTCATAAAGGGGAAAACTATGACAATAGAAGACAATCTTAAGTCTAACACTGTGACCCCGATTCATAAAAGTGGGTCTTTACCAGAATTTTAGCAAAAAAAAACTTTGAAGTGACACAAAATTTTTGAGCAACTCAAAGTTGCGCGTGGCAAGGGACATGGAACTGGACATTCTGGTGATGGTGCGTGTGGAGGAGGGGCCGTGGCCAAGGTGAAAATGTGCCACAACCAACAGCCACATCTTCTCGCTCCCACTTCTTGACCGAATTACTAGGGAAGCACACTACAACAGCAGTAATGTGAACTCATCAGGTTCGACCGCCACAGGGATGCTGCACCTCTTTAATGGGGTGTGGTATCCCTCCTTCGAGGTAAGTACTGTGCAATGATCAGGACCTCACCTCCACATCCAACACTACACTTCTCCCACCAGAGGGGGCTATTAGGCACTAGGTGCTGCCCCTACTGGGAATTGGGAGACTGGGGAACCAAAAGATAGGGGGAACCATGTAGTGGGTGAGGGTGGAGGACTCACATTTAGTTTACACTTAATATTTCATATTTAATATACAGCCATCTTGGTTCGTGGTTCTTTGATTGTGATCTCCCTCCCTGAACGTGGATCCTGTGTGGACCTGGCCTTCGGTCGAGGGGCAGGTTCGAGTTAACATATGTCTCAACCCGGTAAAGGACCATGACCAAGAAGGCCCGGAGCTTAGGAGTGTAGCTCCGCTGCAAAAGGATCCCAGGGGGATGCAGACAGAGTGGTATACGCCACCTGTCCTCGCTAATATGATATAGTCAGAGGGATTCTGGCTGCAAGAGGGGTACCGGCCCCCGACACCTGACTTTGCTACTCCACGTCCTAGTCAGGGAAGCCTGGCAGGCCCTGAGGATCCCACCGGGTAATGGAAGGAGTGGAGCTGCCACCCGTACCCTGTTTCTGAGCTTAGTCCAGAGGGAGACCCGGCATATTTACACACACAGACAGGAGAGGACTCAGTCTGATGTCTAGGAACACTCAGGTGCAGGGTCCTGATTGAGCACTCGAATTACTCGGAGGTTGTCAGACCCCCATCCCTGGTGACCGCAGAACTCCGTGAGGAGCAGGGAGAAGCCTTGCAGCTGCACTCTCCACCGTGAGTAAACAACCCTGAGAGTCGACCCCTATGGCCTCCGGACTTGTTATTTCTGCACCACACCGCACAGCACCAGACACCCTACACTATGACTCCCTCCATCCTTCTCCTCTGCCCTGAGGCCCTGCTCCGCCTGTGGGGAGTAGTATCAACATTGGCTGCTAAAACATCCTGCCTGGGAGGACTGCTGCAGCGCTGGTGGCCTTCACCAGGTACCACAGGTGGCGTAGTCGATAGCAACCACTCAACGCTGTTAGCTTCCATCCTTTTTAATGTGACGGCCTTGGGCACGGGACGGGTCCAGGCCATGGCTGCACCCCACCTTCCATAGGACCCGGCCCCGAGTATCCCCCCATCTTCCCAGGGCAGGGCTACGAGAGTGAAACATACTCCTCCTCACCCTGATGCTCCTTCCTCCCACCATGCCGAGTGTCGTCAGACAGCAACTGATCCCACACTTGGACACTCTGAAGAGCTGTTCACTGGTCCATTTCCATATTTGTGCCCCTCGCCTGCTCCGCTTGAAGTGGTGGAAGAGGAGATCCCATGAAGCGATGCCCAAATATTTGAACAGCCACGGCCACAGGAAGTCGACGCTGGCAATTTGTCACAAGAGGTGGACGATGACGAGACACAATTGCCACGAAGTGAGGAGGAGGATCGTGGTGTGCAAGTGGAAGAGGAGGAGGTGGTGGATGATCTAGTAACTGACCCAACGTGGCAGGAGGACACGCAGAGCGAGGCCAGCAGCACACAGGGGGAGGGAGGCAGAGTACCCCAACAGTCAGGAAGAATCAGTGTGGTGGCCGCACACAGAAGGCGGGCAACAGTTCCCCGTAACACCAACACGAGGGACGTTGCCAGTACAACCGGTAGGTCTTCCAGAGTCTGGAATTTTTTTAAAGACTCTGCTGATAACCACAAAAAGGCCATTTGTACCACCTGCCATGTCAGCATCAGCAGGGGTGACAAAACTACCAGCCTGACCACCACCAGCATGATCAGGCACATGGCAGCAAAGCACCCGACTTTGTGGGGCAAACCCCAGGGTCCACGACCAGTGTCAGCAGGTGTCACCACTGCTTCTTCCGCTGTTGTGCGTGTAATAGAACCCCCTGTTGTGCATGCAAGGCAATCCCCTGTCCATACTGCATGCAAAGATGCCCCCTCCTCTCAGTCTTCACTTGTTATGGCAGTTTCTCAAGAAACAGCATCAACGTCCACGTTCACGTCCCACCGCAGCGCTCAATTGTCCATATCCCAGAGCGTTGATCGAAAGCACAAATTCGCAGCCAACGCCCCACAGGCTACAGTCCTAAATTTGTACATTTCACGACTGCTTGCATTGGAAATGCTGTCTTTTAGGCTGGTGGAGACGGGATCCTTCCGCAACCTTATGGCGATGGCCATCCCTCGGTACTCGGTCCCCAGCCGACACTATTTTGCCCGGTGTGCCATCCCCGCACTACACAAGCACGTGTCCCAAAACATCTGCCGTGCCCTCAACAACGCAGTTACTGGGAGAGTCCACGTGACAATGGACACGTGGACAAGTGCTTGTGGCCAGGGATGGTACATCTCCCTGACGGCACATTGGGTAAACATAGTGGAAGCCAGGACCCAGTCGGACCTTGGGACGTAATATATCATCCCCACACCGACGATTGCGGGCCCTATGTCAGTCAGAGTTGCCGCCACAGTGTACAGCTCCTGCGCATCATCCTCCTTCTCCTCCTCAAGTTCAGCCTCCATTTCAGATATCACCACATCAGTTACAAGCTGGAAGCACTGCAGTACTGCCTCAGCCAAGCGGCAACAGGCTGTTTTGAAACTCTTCAGCTTGGGTGATAAACCTCACACTGCTTGTGAGTTGTAGACAGCTGTGAAAGAGCAGGCAGATCTGTGGCTGAGACCGCTGAACCTACATTCAGGCATGGTCGTGTGTGACAATGGCCATACCCTGGTGGCGGCTCTGAGGCGAGGCGAGATCACACACGTAACATGCCTGGCTCATGTGCTTAATCTCGTGGTTCACCGGTTTCTTAAATCGTACCCCGAAGTTGCCAGATCTGCTCGTCAAAGTACGTTGCCTGTCAGCTCATTTTCACAAGTCGGCTACAGCTTCCGCCACCCTTGCTGTGTTGCAGCAGCGTTTGCAGCTTCCGGCACACCGACTGGGGTGTGATGTCCCCACATGTTGGAACTCTACCCTCCACATGTTGCAAAGAATTTGTGAGCAGAAGAGAGCAGTTGTGGAGTACCAGCTGCAACAAGGCCGTCGATATTCAGGTCAGACTCCACACATAAGACCTCAGGAGTGGACCTGGATGTCTGACATATGTACCATCCTGACAAACTTTGAGGAGTCCACCAAGATGGTGAGTGGCGATGATGCCATCATTAGTGCCAGCATCCCACTTGTCTGTCTTTTGCAACACTCTCTGCAGAGAATTAAAGAGGAGGCATTGCAGCCAGAGTATGATGAGATGGATCAAGAAGCCGTAATGGGCGATTACACACAGTCCAGCCTCATCTCATCCCAACGTGCATTGGGGGATAATGAGGGAGAGGAGGAGGAGGAGGAGAGCATGGTCAGTTGTTATCTTTGTGAGGCCACGGAAGTCTTGCCCATTACCAGTCTGGCACGCATGGCTGACTTTATGTTACGCTGCCCTAACCGTGACCCTCGCGTTGTCAAAATGTTGGGTGACAGTCATTACTGGTTGGTGACACTTTTAGACCCCCGCTACAAGGAGAACTTTCACTCTCTTATTCCTGAGGTGGAGAAGTCTACAAAAATGTGGCAGTACCAGAAGGCCCTTGCTGCAGAGCAGTTAAAAATATTCCCATCTGAATATGCTAGTGGCAGAGGTCACAGTTCGTTGACCAACCAAGGCGTACAGGTGAGAGAGTCGCAACTCCAATCCAGCAGAGGCAGGGGAACACCGTCAACATTCTAGGACAGTTTTCTGAGACCCACCCAGCTTAGAGGCCCTGAGGCGGGGGTACTCTCACAAGGAGTGGAAAGCTTCAAAAGATGGTGAGGGAGTACCTTGCCGACCGTACCAGCATCCTCCGTGATTCCTCTGTGCCTTTTAATTATTGGGTATCCAAGCTGGACACTTGGAATGAACTCGCTATGTATGCCTTGAAGGTCCAAGCCTGCCCTGCCGCTAGCGTGTTATCGGAGGGTGTTTTTAGCGCCACTGGGGGAATTATAACTGATAAGCACACTTGCCTGTAAACTGACAATGCTGACAAGCTGACCCTTATCAAAATGAACAAGGGTTGTATAATTTTTGGCAGCTTTGCTTGGAAGGCATAGGCAAAGACTATGGGAGACCCACTCCCATTAATGGGAATAATGTTTTTAATATGCTGTTCTGCAAGGCTCTTGTAAGGGGCATTAAAACCATCTTGTTAGCTTCTGCGACCTCCACGTCTCTTCCAAGGGGCATTAAAACTGTCTTGTTAAGCTACTGCGACCTCCACCCCTTTTCCAAGGGGCATTGATATTGTCTTTTTATTCCACTGCGACCTCCACCATTCTTCCAAGTGGCATTAAAACCGTTTTGTTAAGCTACTGTGACCTCCACGTCTCTTCCAAGGGGCATTAAAACCATCTTGTTAAGCTACTGAAACCTCCAACACTCTTCCAAGGGGCATTAAAACCGTCTTGTTAAGCTACTGCGACCTCCACCATTATTCCAAGGGGCATTAAAACCGTCTTGTTGAGCAACTGCGACCTCCACCACTTTTCCAAGGGGCATTAAAACCGTCTTGTTAAGCTACTGCGACCTCCATGTCTCTTCAAAGGGGCATAAAAACCATCTTTTTATTCCACTGCGACCTCCACCATTCTTCCAAGGGGCAATAAAACCATATTGTTAAGCTACTGCGACCTCCACCATTCTTCCAAGTGGCATTAAAACCATCTTGTTAAGCTACTTCGACCTCCACGTCTCTTCCAAGGGGCATTAAAACCATCTTGCTAAGCTACTGCGACCTCCACCATTCTTCCAAGGGGCATTAAAACCGTCTTGTTAAGCTACTGCGACCTCCACAGCTCTTCCAAGGGGCATCGAAATGTTGTTTTTAATTAACTCTAACCTCCACGACTCTTCCAACGGGCATTGGATTTCCTCCTAATTTTAGTCGGCTATTGCTTTTCAATGCATAGGCGAACACTAAGGTAGACCCACTCCCCAATAATGGGTAGAAGGTTTTTAGTATGCTGTAATCCACGTCTGTTTCATGGGGCATTGCAGTTCCTCAAAATTTTTGGAAAGCCTTCCATTCACTGGTTAGGCCAACAGTGTACAGGAGACCCAGTTGCTATAGATGGAAAAAACAGTTTAGTTAAGGCCCTCTGACCTCCATGTCACTTCCAACGGGCATTGGAGTGCCTCGAAATTTTTGGTAGGCATTGCACTCACTGTATACCCTATAACTGTGTAGCCAAATCGCTCCTTTTGGTACAGAAACATATCCTACAAGACATGTGTGGTTGACTGGCCTGATATTGATGTGAATGGTCCCTGTTCCTCCTGCTCTTTCTCCTTTCCCACCACCTCATCCTTCATTCATCACCTGAAGCTTTGTTTTAACGGGAGTCATAGAACTGGGATAGTAGCAGTAAAACTTCCAGCAATCCTCGGAGGAGGTAGGATATGCACCAAAACGCTGACCACCTCAGTCCTTGCCGCTACTAAATACATGTGCTTGCATTCCAAGGAACAGAAAGCTAAGGAGATGGATGGCCTCATGATCATGATTAATTTACTTGTTGTGTGGGAGGCCGACCACTGCTGCTGTCTACCTTCTGAACTTTGTATTGAAGCCTGATTGACCCAGGACCCGCAATCCTCTATGTCTGGAGGACGTGTTGCATTCCAGAGTCCAACTGTGTCCCGACTTCCACAATATTAACCCAGTGTGAAGGCGTCAGTCAGATGGACCATCCCTGGCCACATTCACTTGTCCACGTGTTTGTGGTTAGGCTGTCCTTCAAATAGGGGAGGCTGGGAACCTCTTATCGACACCCGGCCGCGGGGCGGTTGGGGACCGAGCATGGACACCCGGCCACCCCCTGGCAGCTGGGGACCGAGCGTGGACACCCGGCCGCCAGGCGGCTGGGGACTGAGTATGGATACCAGGCCGCCGACGCAGCCATGACATGGTGGCCGGCGTCTGCCTCTACATGCCTAAAAGGCCCAATTTCAAGTGCAAGCAAGCTAGCAGTATGGTATTGCAGCCTGGGGGTGGGTGGGTGGCAGGTTGCACACTTACGCTTGCATTCCAAGAAAACAAAGCAGATGCTAACTTCTATCATCATCATCATGCTCCTCACCTTGGCACTCTCAACTCCCCTGATGGAGAAGCCAGGGCCCACCGGAGGAGTCTGGTTCTCTGGTGGGCTCGTCCAATGCTGCCCTAAAGCAGGTCAGGCTAAGAAAAGTGTGGGGAAAGTTCCCAGGAGAAATAGGGGCGGCTGGGGACCGCTTATGGACACCCGGCTGCTCCCAGGCGGCTGGGGACCGTGTATGGGCACCCGGCCGCGGGGCGACTGGGGACCGAGTATGGACACCCGGCCACCCCCTGACGACTGGGGACCGAGCGTGGACACCCGGCCGCCGGGCGCCTGGGGACTGAGTATGGATACCAGGCCGCCGACGCAGCCATGACATGGTAGCCGGCGACTGCCTCTACATGCCTAAAAGGCCCAATTTCAAGTGCAAGCAAGCTAGCAGTATGGTATTGCAGTCTTGGTGTGGGTGGGTGGCAGGCTGCATACTTGCGCTTGCATTGTAAGGAATGGGGGAGGTACAACTGAACACTGCCCTGGGACAAGGACTTGCACGGGGATAGTTGCAAGTCTGCATCTTCTGATGCGGCAAGGATCACTTCTGATGGGCACACTTTTAGGCAGTGACCTGGGTGTCAGAGATGCTTCCAGGGGTCTTCCCCATGCTGTTCCCATGTATTTTCAGCACTGTATGCATGTGTCACACAGCACATGGCCAGATAAGATTGTAAAATGTTAAAATGACATTTCCCGGTAAATGCATTTGTCACGGTTGAAAGCAATACAAAAGTGCAAAAACGCATAAAAAATGCTACTTGTGAACATAGCCCAAGGTGTGGAGGAGTACTTTTGTTTTTGGTCATTTATTTTACCTTATACACAAGTCTTTACCCTGGAAAGGAAGTTCCTTAACATATTTCACAAGAAAACCGTTTCAGTTTTGTTTTTGAACTTTTTATTGTGAGCCCGTAAAAGTGGCTTAATACCTCTGACCACGTTGTTGACAGCAGTTACCTGGGGGTCAGAAATGCTTCCAGGGGCGATGCCCATGCTGTCCCCATGTCATTTGAACACTGTCACTATTGTTTTGGGCACTTTTTAGGCTTTCTACAGACTGCCGGGGGTGCCGCCGGAAAAATGCTCAGGTCTCCCATAGACTAACATTGGGCTCATTGCTCGGGTCGAGCACCTGAGTATCACGGTGAGCTCGGCCCGAGCTTCGAGCACCCGAGCATTTTAGTGCTCGCTCAACACTAGTGACTACCTCTTGAAGCTCATCAAGAGAATGCCAAGAGTGTGCAAAGCAGTCATCAAAGCAAAAGGTGGCTACTTTGAGTAACCTAGAATATAAGACATATTTTCAGTTGTTTCACACCTTTTTGTTAAGTATATAATTCCACATGTGTTAATTCATAGTTTTGATGCCTTCAGTGTGAATGTACAATTTTCATAGTCATGAAAATACAGAAAAATCTTTAAATGAGGTGTGTCCAAATTTTCGGTCTGTACTGTATATACAGTATATATTTATATACAATGGGGAAGAAAGTATTTAGTCAGCCACCAATTGTGCAATTTCTCCAACTTAAAAAGATGAGAGAGCCCTGTAATTAACATCATAGGTAGACCTCAACTATGAGAGACAAAATGATAAAACAAATCCTGAAAATTACATTGTCTGATTTGGGAATTTGGTCAATTAGAAAAGTTAATCTCAATACTTTGTTATATATCCTTTGTTGGCAATGACAGAGGTCAAACATTTTCTGTAAGTCTTCTCAAGGTTGGCACACACTGTTGTTGGTTTGTTGACCCATTCCTCCATGCAGATCTCCTCTAGAGCAGTAATGTTTTGGGGCTGTCGCTGGGCAACACAGACTTTCAACTCCCTCCAAAGGTTTTCTATAGGGTTTAGATCTGGAGACTGGCTAGGCCACTCCAAGACCTTGAAATGCATTTTACAAAGCCACTCCTTCATTGCCCTGGCATTGTGCTTGGGATCATTGTCATGCTGAAAGACCCAGCCACGTTTCATCTTCAATGCCCTTGCTGATGGAAGGAGGTTTGCACTCAAAATCTCACGATACATGGCCCCATTCATTCTTTCATGTACATGGATCAGTCGTCCTGATCTCTTGGGAGAGAAACAGCCCCAAAGCATGATTTTGCCACCCCCATGCTTCACAGTAGGTATGGTGTTCTTTGGATGCAACTCAGCATTCTTTCTCCTCCAAACACGCCGAGTTGTGTTTCTACCAAACAGTTCTACTTTGGTTTCATCTGACCATATGACATTCTCCCAATACTCTTCTGGATCATCCAAATGCTCTCTAAGCAAACTTCAGATGGGCCCAGACATGTATTGGCTTAAGCATGGGGACACGTCTGGCACTGCAGGATTTGAGTCCCTGGCGGCGTAGTGTGTTACTGATGGTAGCCTGTGTAACGTTGGTCCCAGCTCTCTGCAGGTGATTCACTAGGTCCTCCCATGTGGTTCTGGGATTTTTGCTCACCGTTCTTGAGCTCATTTTGACCCCACGGGATGAAATCTTGTGTGGAGCCCCAGATTGAGGGAGATTATCAGTGGTCTTTTATGTCTTCCATTTTCTAATTATTCTTCCCACAGTTGATTTCTTCACACCAAGCTGCTTGCCTATTGCAGATTCAGTCTTTCCAGCCTCATGCAGGGATATAATTTTGTTTCTGGTGTTCTTCGACAGCTCTTTGGTCTTCATCATAGTGGAGTTTGGAGTGTGACTGTTTGAGGTTGCGGACAGTTGTGTTTTATACTGATAACAAGTTCAAACAGGTGCCAGTACTAAAGGTAATGAGTGGAGGACAGAGGAGCCTCTTAAAGAAGAAGTTACAGGTCTGTGAGAGCAAGAAATCTTGCTTGTTTGTAATTGACCAAATACTTATTTTCCACCAAAATTTGAAAAAAAATTCTTTCCAAATCAAACAATGTGATTTTCAGGATTTGTTTTCTCGCTTTGTATCTCATAGTTGAGGTCTATCTATGATGTCAATTACAGGCTTCTCTCATCTTTTTAAGTGGGAGAACTTGCACAATTGGTGGCTGACTAAATACTTTTTTTCCCCACTGTATCCATACATACATATAAATATATATATATATATATATATTTATATATATACTGTATATATATATATATCTATATATAGATATATATACACAGTACAGACCAAAAGTTTGGACACACCTTCTCATTTAAAGATTTTTCTGTATTTTCATGACTATGAAAATTGTACATTCACACTGAAGGCATCAAAACTATGAATTAACACATGTGGAATTATATACTTAACAAAAATGCGTGAAACAACTGAAAATATGTCTTATATTCTAGGTTCTTCAAAGTAGCCACCTTTTGCTTTGATGACTGCTTTGCACACTCTTGGCATTCTCTTGATGAGCTTCAAGAGGTAGTGACCGGAATGGTTTTCACTTCACAGGTGTGCCCTGTCAGGTTTAGTAAGTGGGATTTCTTGCCTTATAAATGGGGTTGGGACCATCAGTTGTGTTGTGCAGAAGTCAGGTGGATACACAGCTGATAGTCCTACTGAATAGACTGTTAGCTGCTTTTTTCTTTCCATAACACAAATTCTAACTAAAGAAAAATGAGTGGCCATCATTACTTTAAGAAATGAAGGTCAGTCAGTCCAAAAAATTGGGAAAACTTTGAAAGTGTCCCCAAGTGCAGTTGCAAAAACCATCAAGCGCTACAAAGAAACTTGCTCACATGAGGACCGCCCCAGGAAAGGAAGACCAAGAGTCACCTCTGCTTCTGAGGATAAGTTTATTCAAGTCATCAGCCTCAGAAATCGTAGGTTAACAGCAGCTCAGATTAGAGACCAGGTCAATGCCACACATCTCTTCAACAACTGTTAAGAGGAGACTTTGTGCAGCAGGCCTTCATGGTAAAATACCTGCTAGGAAACCACTTCTAAGGACAGGCAACAAGCAGAAGAGACTTGTTTGGGCTAAAGAACACAAGGAATGGACATTATATCAGTGGAAATCTGTGCTTTGGTCTGAGGAGTCCAAATTTGAGATCTTTGGTACCAACCACCGTATCTTTGTGCGACGCAGAAAAGGTGAACGGATTTACTCTACATGTCTGGTTCCCACCGTGAAGCATGGAGGAGGAGGTGTGATGGTGTGGGGGTGCTTTGCTGGTGACACTGTTGGGGATTTATTCCAAATTGAAGGCATACTGAACCAGCATGGCTACTACAGCATCTTGCAGAGGCATGCTATTCCATCCGGTTTGCGTTTAGTTGCACCATCATTTATTTTTCAACAGGACAATGACCCCAAACACACCTCCAGGCTGTGTAAGGGCTATTTGACCAAGAAGGAGAGTGATGGGGTGCTACGCCAGATAACCTGGCCTCCACAGTCACCTGACCTGAACCCAATCGAGATGGTTTGGGGTGAGCTGGACCGCAGAGTGAAGGCAAAAGGGCCAGCAAGTGCTAAGCATCTCTGGGAACTCCTTCAAGATTGTTGGAAGACCATTTCCGGTGACTACCTCTTGAAGCTCATCAAGAGAATGCCAAGAGTGTGCAAAGCAGTCATCAAAGCAAAAGGTGGCTACTTTGAAGAACCTAGAATATAAGACATATTTTCAGTTGTTTCACACTTTTTTGTTAAGTATATAATTCCACATGTGTTAATTCATAGTTTTGAAGCCTTCAGTGTGAATGTACAATTTTCATAGTCATGAAAATACAGAAAAATCTTTAAATGAGGTATGTCCAAACTTTTGGTCTGTACTGTATATATATATATACATATATATATAGATATACATATGTATTTCTATCAAGTTTGTCTACTGTTTGTCCTTTGAAATGACTACCTTTACTTTATTTATTTTTTCTGCAACATGTGCTTTAGCTGCTTACTCAAAGCCCTGTATACATTTTCCCACTATGAGAAGCATTATCATTTATCAGTTCTGAAAATATGAAAAATGGAAAAGCTTGAAGAAATATAATTTATAGGATAATTTCAGTGTCATAAAAATATGACATATATAATGCTAAAATTGCCTTTAGATAGTATTGGTCAATGACTGTGTTGGCCAAATAAAACCGTGATTGACATTTTTTAATCTAAATGTAATATCACAAAAAGTAATAGAATTTAGTTATTGTAATTCTAAAAGTTAAAGAAGCTCTCACATTAAAGTTTTTATCCTCTTAATATATTGAAGTCATCATATTATATAGCACTGTGCACATACAATTGCTCGTTTTACCCTTCTATCTAGTTAATTCTTCTCTTTTTCATTAGATCTATGACATCATGTGATTAACACTTGACTAGATGATTCCTTCCAAGCTCTATGTAGACACAGGAAGTCTCTTTTCCCTTCATGAGTAATCATTAGAACTACAATTTTACCTCAGTGCAGAGTTCTGACAGTGGCAGGGTGGAGTAGTGGAGAAGTAGAGCAGCTGGGTCAGGAGATGAAAAGGATGTGGAGCTGGGATGCCAGGGACTTTGTAGTGAGGTAGAATTGTAGTTCTAATGATTACTTATGCAGGAAAAGAAGACTTCCTTTTTCTACATAAAGCTTAGAAAGATTCATCTAGTCAGGTTTTAATCACATGAGGTCATAGACCTAATGAAAAAGAGTAGAAATAACTCGGTAGAAGGGTAAAATGAGCAATTGTAAGTACAGAGTGCTATATAATATGATGATTGCAATATATTACTATGATAAAAACTTTGATGGGAGGAGTGCTTCTATAAAATCCAAAATGAATGTACAATCGATCGTGTTATATAAAATATATACAGCGAAGCAAATAATTATTTGATCCCTTGCTGTTTTTGTACGTTTGTCCAATGACAAAGACATGAACAGTCTATAATTTTAAGGGTAGGTTAATTTTAACCTTGAGAAATAAAATATTTCACAAGAAAAATCAAGAAAATCACATTGTATAAATAAGATAATTTTTTTTGCACTTTTGCAGTGTGAAATAAGTATTTGATCCCTCTGGCAAACAACACTTAATACTTGGTGTCAAAACCCTTGTTGGCAAGCACAGCAGTCATATGTTTTTGATGTTGAGGGTTGAGCACATTTCAGGAGGAATTTTGGTACACTCCTCTTTGCAGATCATCACTAAATCATTCAGATTTTGAGTATGTCGCTTGGCAACTTGGAGCTTCAACTCCCTCCATAAGTTTTCTTTGGGATTAAGGTCTGGAGACTGGCTAGGCCACTCCATGACCTTCATCTTTTTGAGCCACTCCTTTGTTGCCTTGGCTGTATGTTTTGGGTCATTGTCTTGCTGGAAGACCCAGCCACGACCCATTTTTAATGTCCTGGCGGAGGGAAGGAGGTTATCACTCAGGATTTTACGGTACATGGCTCCATCCATTCTCCCATTGATGCGGTGAAGTAGTCCTGTGCCTTTAGCAGAGAAACACCCCCAAAACATAATGTTTCCACCTCCCTGCTTGACAGCGGGGATGATGTTCTTTGGGTCATGGGCAGCATTTATCTTCCTCCAAACATGGCGAGTTGAGTTAATACCAAAGAGCTCAATTTTTGTCTCATCTGACCAAGGCACCTTCTCCCAATAACTCATAGAATCATCCAGGTGTTCAGTGGCAAACTTCAGATGGGCCTGCAGATGTGCCTTCTTCAGCAGGGGGACTTTGCGGGCACTGCAGGATTTTAAACCTTTAAGGCGTAATGTGTTACCAATGGTTTTCTTGGTGACTGTGTTCCCAGCTGCCTTGAGATCATTAACAAGTTCTCCCTGTATATTTTTAGGCTGATCTCTCAACTTCCTCATGATCAAGGATACCCCACAAGGTGAGATTTTGCATGGTGCCCCAGATCGATGTCGATTGACAGTCATTTTGCATTTCTTCCATTTTCTTACTATTGCACCAACAGTTCTCTCCTTCTCACCCAAGCGTCTTACTTATGGTTTTGTAGCCCAGCTTTGTGCAGGTCTATGATCTTGTCCCTGACATCCTTAGAAAGCTCTTTGGTCTTGCCCATGTTGTAGAGGTTAGAGGCTGACTGATTGAGTCTGTGGACAGGAATCTTTTATACAAGTGACTATGTTAGACAGCTGTCTTTAATGTAGGTAACGAGTTGATTAGAAGCGTCTAACTGGTCTGTAGGAGCCAGAACTCATAATGGTTTGTAGGGGATCAAATATTTATTTCTCACTGCAAAATGCAAATAAATGTACCTAATTCATACAATGTGATTTTCTTCATTTTTTTGGGATATTCTATCTCTCAATGTTAAAGTTAACCTACCCTTAAAATTATAGACTGTTCATGTCTTTGTCAGTGGGCAAACTTACAAAAACAGCAAGGGATCAAATAATTATTTGCTTCACTGTATATGTTGTGACAAAGGCACTGGCAGAGTGCTGGATGGGAGATATGTTTCACTGAGGATATTAGCTTCAGTGATGTGAAACCTGGAAGTCTTCTCCTGCATGGTATGCGCAGAGAGGGTTAATCAGCCATATTTAAAAGGCCATGTTTTTTTGTGAATGGCTATAGTGCGGGTGGGAGGCCATTCACATCTCCACCCCAGGGTGTGGTCTGGGCTATAAATAGCCAGCCTTTTGACTCAGGTGTTGTTCAGTGTATGGAGAAGCTAGCTCCTGAGAGAGAGGAACTTGTATTTTTTGTGCTAACCTGGACTGTGTGCTATTGTTAACCCTGAGTGGCTGGACCCCGGCCAATATACAGTGCTGTATCTTTTATATTGCTTTGCCATTATGCTGAATGGGCTGTATTTACTTAATGAACTCAAAGTTGGTTGATGACATTTTTAATAAACCTATCCGAACCTTAAAGAGACAGTGTTCCGTGTCTACCTCAGTGTACAGCCAAGCAAGCCACGCTACCACAATATATATATTATAATCTATATATCCATCCTAATGGTATGATTTACAGTATTGTCTAATCCAAATTCCATGATCATTCATTGTAGTAATTCATGCTAGTTTTACACATTATGCATTTACCTCTTGTTGAACTTACATTGCAAAAATGTCTTATCCGGAGGGTAGTCTATGTGCACATATATTATGCCATATACTGTAGCTGTAAAAGAACAGTTCACATTATAACACAATAAAACCCAGCTTTACTTTTTTTTCACAATGGTATTTTATCTCATACTAAGACTCACAATTAGTGAGGTGATGCCCAAAAGACAATCCCACTTTTGCAGTATGGATATATTCAATGGATATAGTAATTTAATAATTATCCACATATCTTATTGTCACCATCTGTTAAGATCACATGGACAGGCAAGAGGAAGCTGGTTATGTGTCTTTTAGCCATGTGACCAATGCATCCAATCAGTTAGTGATTAGAAACTAATGTAATGGGGGACTGGGAAGCTTTGAACCTGGAGCGATGAGGAAATAATAAGGTAAAATATTTTTTTTAATATTTCTTATATTTTATATTTTTATATTTTTTCTGTTTTCAGGAAAACAAAAAATGACTAAACCCCTCGATGCAATCCCTTTAGCTTGGTGAAGGGTTTTTTAGAGCAAGACTTCTTAAATATTCTTCTACTGGGCTCACATTAGACAATGTCAGACAATTCCCGAGTCTTACCAGACAGACCTATAGTAGGTAGGTGCCTGGGCCTCGTCATCTGTAGTGGAAGCCATAGTTTTATAGTTTCATAGTTTTAAAGGTTGGAGATAGACTTAAGTCCATTGAGTTCTACCTATAGCCTAACACTATAATCCAGAGGAAGGCGAAAACCCCATGGGGCAGACACTAATAGATCCATATTAGGAGATAATTCCTTCCCGACTACACATACGCCATCAGACCAGTTCACTGGATCAATGTCCCATCATAGAATCCAGCACTCACAACCTGTAATATTATATTTATCAAGAAAGGCATCCAGACCTTTCTTGAATTTTAGTAGTGAATCAACCATTACATTGTCATGTGGCAGAGAGATCCATAATCTCACTGCTCTTACAGTAAAGAATCTGCCACTATGATTATGATTAAACCTTCCTTCCTTTAGAGATAGAAGATGGCCCCTTGTTCCTGTCACAGGTCTAGGTGTAAAAAGATCATTAGAAAGATTTCTGTTCGGTCCCCTCATATATTTGTACATTGTAACAAGATCGCCCCTAAGCCTTTGTTTTTCCAACCTGAATAACCCCAAGTTTGATAACCTGTCCTGGTTCTGCAGTCACCCATTCGCTTAATAACCTTGGTTCCTCCTTTCTGCATCCGCTCTAGATCAGCCATATCCTTCTTATACACTGAAAATCAAAATTATACACAGTATTCTAAGTTTGGCCACACTAGTGACTTGTATAGAGGTAAAACTATGTTCTCGTCATGAGCATTTATGCCTCTTTTAATGCATTGTCTTGGAAGCAGCTGCCTGGCATTGATCACTAAATTGGTGTTTGCCGTCCACCCATACACCCAAGTTCATACAATAATTAAAATTATCTCTCAATGTTACTTTCTTTGTCTCCTAAACCTACAATAACATTACAATAAGTGTAAAATAAGTACTAAACTAAATATTGCTGCAAACCTAGAAAGAACTTTGCAGCATATGATCACTCGTATGAAAACGGCTACCCCTTCCGCGCCTCATCAATAACTCGCTGTCGCCTCCCTGGTGGGGCCAGCCTCATAGTTTGAGAAGCACTGACAGAGTGTGAAAAAGTTTACTTTGAAACATTCTATGGAACTTTACTGGAACATAAGGTCAGGAAGCTTCCGATGGGTAACTTTGCTCTTCAATTTGTAATCTAATTTTTTGCTTAGAAACTTGTTTTTAATCTCTTGCCTTTTCCCATCACCTATAATGAGTAACCACAGAAAAATCTACCCCTTTCATCTACCCTTCGTCCTCAGTTTACCCCCACAAGCAATGCATTTTATTAATGTCTATAGATTAGAATAGGTCTAAGTGCCCTGAGTATTAAAAAGAGAAGGACAAGTACATTGATAGTTTTGTCAAAACAAGCAGTAGACATCAAGAAAAAAAGACCTAGAACTTTTGTTCTACAACTTTGCAACAAAGTGACGGAGATGAAATGATTATCGTGATATGGACCTCGTAAACAGTTGTTAACACATGCCTGACTGTGAACGGGTTGGCGAAGGATTGGGCACCATTTTTGTTTACTAAATGTAATCATTCACATCCCGTCAAAAACTGTGTGAAAAGAAAACCATGTAGCAAGATATTACAGGAATACTCAGAATATGTAACAAACATTCTAAAACATACCGCAAAAATTAAAGACCAAATCAAGATGATATTTTTCTCTGGGGGGTGTTTGATATATGTGTATGCAAACGAAAACAAAAAATTGATAATACTAGTTTGCGACCATCAAGCCGTGCTAGTAGATAATTAAAATAAAAACAAAAAAAAAGACATGTTCACTTAAAAGGGAAAAAAACTGATGCGGATCAAACTTAGAATGAATTTTCCCATTGCCCTATGAAAGATGCAGTGATGCTGTCTCATTTTCCTATGCAGCGGTATCAGACTAAAATAACCGAGAGACCCTTTGTCCTGATTACTACATGGTTCTTAACTCCCTTCATACAGCAAAGACTTCCCCATTTCCTCTAATCCTCTGCAGTAAAGCCTCAGCCTCTACCTGCAGATCACACATCTCGCTCCAACCTACCTTCCAGCCAAAAGCCTGCCATCCAAAGAGAATTGAATCAGCTTTTTTTTTTCAGAAGGCTGCTGCAGTCCCTCCCTTTTCCACTTCTTGCCCCTAACCCTTGAAGTATCAGAAATAATAAAGATACTTGAGGTTATTACATAGCTTTTTCAAGCGTTTACCCCTAGCATCCTTTACTCGCTTGGGCTACCATATTCTTTATCTTCGTTCACTGCTCCTTCCTAACCATAAACCAAAAAATAATAATTACCGGTATGTCTCATTCGATATAATTGCTCATTCCCACACTTTCTTTTTTACATCTGTTCCACCCCAATGAAAAAAAAAAATCCAGTAGCATAAAGCATCCCGACTATAATATAAAAAGGAGGGTTCTTCATGGAAATCTAGGTGCAATCACAATTGTATTAGGTTCCAGTAGGCACTCCTGGGTGCTCAGTAGTCATTAGGCAATGAAATGCATATTTATCGCTGCAGGAGATACAATGTTCACAATACACAGTAAATATTTGTACGCACTCCTCTATAGTTACAAACATTTGGGCTTTTTCTTTTTGCTTATGATGAATGTACAATGTACTGGACTGTGTGTCATCAGATGATTTAACCACAGTTGTAAATTAAAAAGTCACAGCAATGGCTTAGTGTACAGAATGTATCAAGGATCATAAATTCCAGCAGCCCCCGAAGAGCTGCAGACCTAATAAACAAGATTGTGGCTTTCCTGAGCTGAAATACCTTTACCATTCTATTAAAAAGCCGCACAACCAATGCCAACATTTCCATGGATAATTACATAGTATACAGGGATCCATCCCACATTAGTCAAAGCAGCATTTATTCCACTCCACACATCAGCACATACCATGCTACAACATATCACACACTGGTAGCCAGACATCCCCTGCATCCGAGCATAGAAACCCCCCATATTATGCAGGTGCATACTTGCATGCAGCAGAGCAAGCTGTCAAATAAGAGCAGATCAGAAGACAGAACACAGGTCAAGCAATCAGGGATATCATTTCTTACTCTCAGGGGTCACGGTCAAGGTTCCGAGCTTACCGCACACTGGACCGAAAGAGTTAACCGTGGCATAAAGGGAAAGATTAAGGATATTATTATAAACTAGGACATAAACATGATGCTCACCTTATCCACTGGGTTTATGAGCTGCAGTCTTCTCTAAGCCTCTGCATACTTATTGCAAATCTTGAAAATAACATTCCTAGTTTTAGGGGAAGAAATAGATTTTTTTTTTTATTCTTCTTTTATGTGAAAAAATATCTTCAAATGACTTGGCTTTCTTTAGGAAAAAAGTCTTTCGGCTGCAGCCAGGTTTATTATTTTTCTAGATCTGAGTCATCTTCTCGGAAGATGTACGTGTAGCGAAGAGGATTCATCTAAGTATATATGTATTGGTGTAGGTATGGATCTGGATCTCGGATGGGGGGAGGGGATGGGAACTGACTATTGCAGCTTGTCAAAGTCTGGGTACTGTAAAGTCATTTGTGCAAGAAAGAGGAGTGAAGGGGACCTTTCTGGAGCTGGGGGAGGGAGATTCTCATCCTGCGTGCAATCAAAATACAAAGAGTGTTAATTAAAAAATAAAAGGAGAAAATCATTTCATGATCATCTTTGTCTCAGGAAGAGGAGATCCTGGATCTTCTTGGTCAGTGGAGATAAGGGCTGAGGATGGATACTGCAGTGATGAGAGAAGCATCCATAGCTTGGAAGAGATCACTTAGGAGCCTTGGTCTATCCTGAGGTCCCCATTGTCTTTCCTCTACATAGCTTTTCAGGAGCACTCTCTCTCTCTCTCCTTTGAGTGGCCAAGAATTCACAATTCCCCTCTCCCCTCCTCCCTTTTTTTCTCCATCAGTGTGATGTCAGAGGGAGCTCTCTTAAAGAGACAGCAGAGTTTTTCCCCTTCACTACTCTATGCCTCTGCATTGAGGTTTACTGGTCACACCTGCCACCCATGAGGACTGCAGTGGAAATCTGCACTAACTGGGGACTTCTCAGTGTAATGTACATTTTTCTGCTCTACAGCAGAAATTCCAGAATCCCTTATGCCTGTGTTGAGTAAACAGGAGGAATAATGGTCACAGGGAATCACACACTTCTAAGCTGCAAAAATGCTGCTATAGGAGCAGCCGAGGCACACAGCCGAGATGTCGTCGCATCAGCAACTAGATAGCGTCTGCATATGTGATTGTCATTCTGCAGCTATATTCTACATACAGCTCTATGAATTATTACATGTTCTACTGTTATTCAGAATCTGTTACAGCTAAAAAACATAGATATAAAATAAAAAAATATGTATGTAAATCCCAGTGAAAACTAAAGAGGTTACCTCCTTTTCTCCATTCAGCTTCAGTCGTATGTGTGTTTAGGCCGACACTTTATAATAAGAAATATAGAATTTATAATAATGTGACATCTCTAGTGAAGAACAGCAGCGAGCTGTGGAGTATTAGTTACTCCTCCTCGTCACAAGGACTAGCGTGACCTTGGCTAGGGCTAGAATTAGAGCTCTGGGCAGTGTCTCTTGAAGGTTATGCCATAGAAATGGACAAAGGTTGACAAACTTCAGAAAGGGATATTTACAAACACAATGAAAAGGAAAGCAATCATCTAGTTACAGTATGCGACTGTCCAAAAAAATTAGTTTACTGTGTGTTGCAATTGACATTGTTCAAAGCCAAGTTTTGACATTTCATTGCGGGAATTCGGTGTAATATTCACATCGCACTTCTCAGTTATGTATGAAACAGATCTGATGACATTTTCCAACAATGTGATTGTTTGACAGCATGGACGGGTGGACTGGAATGAATTGTTTAAAGGAGTTGTTGACGCGCCCCTGGGCCTGTGTCGCGCTGCGTTGCGCACGCGGGAGCTTACCCGGAGCCGGATCTGTTGAGGGTTGTAGTCTCGTGGCGGTGACCCGGTCCGTGCCCAGGGAGTCAGACTAAGTGGCGTTGTATTAGCGGTAGATGTTGGACGACTACGCCACCCGTTGAATGCAGCGAAGGAGCTGCTGCTGCAGGGCAGACCGCTGAGGCCGGTGGTAGGATTGTGCAGCGTGATAGTATAACCCCCAACGGGAGGGGTATGGCCTCAGGGCAGCCGATGTGGATGATGGGGGTAGCAGGAACCACTCAGAGACGGTACGGTGTAGTTCAGGGTCTTTACTGGTGACAACGATAGACCCTCCCGGAGTACTGGCTAGCGATTGGGGCCTGGTCAGTCCTTGAGCAGATGGGATCTCCCCTGGCCAGGCGGAGTTGTAGGCCTCCCAAACTAACGATACTCTTCTGGCTACCTTGCTAGAAGCGGGTATAAGTAGCCCACGTCCCTGAGTGTACCGTGTGGTGCTCACCCGTATGGCCGGTGACTCGGGGCCTTCTAGTAGCTTCCGCTCCACGACGGCGGTGCTGGTCCCATGCGTGTGACCGTGCCTTCGGGTTTCTTGGCCAGAGGACCTGAAATCCCCTGCCGGACGGATTCTGCTGCTGGGTAGGAGTTAGTCCCCACAGCCTCGGACTCCGGGTCGGGTAAGAAATCTTCTCAGTCAGGGCGAGCTCTGCAGCTGCCAGCCCCTGACTCTTTGTAACACTGCTCCCACAGAGCTCCTGTTGTTTCTTCCTATGCTGCTTCTCTTCTCTACTTCTGGCATGGCCCAGGAGCTGGGCCCAGCCGGAGCCACAGCTCCCTGTCAGCCCTCCTGGCTGAACTCTCCCTCTCCACTCTCTAACCCTGCCTCAGCCCCAGGTTTATACAGGGGAAGTTCTTCCCCTCCCAGGACTGGGCAGGAGGTGTGGCATGCATAGGATTCCTGACCAAGAGACCTCCCACCTGCTCTCAGACATAACATTGCCGTTACTGTGGAAACCAGACCCCTGGGGTGCCACATTCCCCCCTAGTGAAATTTAGTACTCCGGGACTAAAGATATTTTTAGAAAAACATAACAAGGTATAAACAATAATAATACAATAAGAAAAACACATAAAGATGGTTACGGCGTGTCCGCAACCGGGTGCAGTTTTTGAAGAAAAGCAAGGTGTCCATTTCACCAAAACAGGGAGACGTAACCAGGTAGGGGTCTGTCCTGCCCCGAGTCCTTAACAGTCTTTAGTCCGTCCTGGGTTACGCTCCAACTATGTACAAAGGATTCCCGGCAAATCCACCAAAGACTCCCATAAATTACTAGAAACACATAATTATTTACAGGATATGGCCGCTCTCAGTCCTCGGCCAGTGGGGATAAGGAATGGCTGCTCACAGTCCTCAGCCTGGTTTAAGATAGGGGCACATGAGGAACAATTCACTAATCCCAACGGGGACCATATTTTAATTAGCAGCAGTCCTTGTACCCTTACGGGTAACTATTTACAGCTCTTTATTCACGCTACTTCCCTTCAGTAGCTATGTCCTCTTTGTGCTCCCTCCTGAGGGTAGTCCTCAGACCCGTCCGGGTCCTCTTGGCTTTCCTCGTATTGGTAGTACTGCAGCTCCTCCTCGGTTAGCTGGGTTAGTATCTCTGCGACAGTCCTCCTCCCAGGTGGCCAGGACTTTACCTCCCTTTGGGCTGCCCCGGTTAATTGGGCCACCAGGATGTTCACTTTTTGCTCCTCTGTGAGGGGGTACACCTGGAAGAGGCTATCCAGCTTTTCTCTAAAGTCATGCAGGGTATGTGACTCCCCTGAGTACTGGGGTAGCCAGGCTGCCCCCGGGATATAGGGCATGGTGAAAGGCATGACCGCAACAGCGGTGGCGCTGGCGGGGGTTGAAGCGGTGAAGCTCTCCTGCGTATCCGGCATCCTTCTCCCCCCTAGTGGACCGTGGCCTACCTTGCGATGATCCTCTTCCGTAGGCCGCGGCTCCGCAGTGGATCGTCAGGGTTGAGGACCTTCCGTCGCGCTCCTGTGACGTCGGCGTCTGCTGGACTCCTTCCAGGACCTTACGCAACGTCCGGACGTGAGGCGGGGCTTCAGTTCTCGCGCGCTTTCGGAGTCCACGCCCCTCTTCTTCCCGCGCGGCGTCCTCAAGATGGCGTCCAATGGCGGGAAAACTCCACGTATGGCGGGAAGAAGGCTGAAGATGGCGCCGGATGGCGGGAAAACTCCACCGATGGCGGGAAGGAAGCGGAAGATGGCGCCGGATGGCGGGAATCTTCACCACAGGTAAGTTTGAACAGTCTTTTTCAGGCACGCAGTACCCGGTGGTTGCGGGCACGTTATCCTGCCGACTACGCCAAAAGTTGACGCGCCCCTGGGCCTGTGTCGCGCTGCGTTGCGCACGCGGGAGCTTACCCGGAGCCGGATCTGTTGAGGGTTGTAGTCTCGTGGCGGTGACCCGGTCCGTGCCCAGGGAGTCAGACTAAGTGGCGTTGTATTAGCGGTAGATGTTGGACGACTACGCCACCCGTTGAATGCAGCGAAGGAGCTGCTGCTGCAGGGCAGACCGCTGAGGCCGGTGGTAGGATTGTGCAGCGTGATAGTATAACCCCCAACGGGAGGGGTATGGCCTCAGGGCAGCCGATGTGGATGATGGGGGTAGCAGGAACCACTCAGAGACGGTACGGTGTAGTTCAGGGTCTTTACTGGTGACAACGATAGACCCTCCCGGAGTACTGGCTAGCGATTGGGGCCTGGTCAGTCCTTGAGCAGATGGGATCTCCCCTGGCCAGGCGGAGTTGTAGGCCTCCCAAACTAACGATACTCTTCTGGCTACCTTGCTAGAAGCGGGTATAAGTAGCCCACGTCCCTGAGTGTACCGTGTGGTGCTCACCCGTATGGCCGGTGACTCGGGGCCTTCTAGTAGCTTCCGCTCCACGACGGCGGTGCTGGTCCCATGCGTGTGACCGTGCCTTCGGGTTTCTTGGCCAGAGGACCTGAAATCCCCTGCCGGACGGATTCTGCTGCTGGGTAGGAGTTAGTCCCCACAGCCTCGGACTCCGGGTCGGGTAAGAAATCTTCTCAGTCAGGGCGAGCTCTGCAGCTGCCAGCCCCTGACTCTTTGTAACACTGCTCCCACAGAGCTCCTGTTGTTTCTTCCTATGCTGCTTCTCTTCTCTACTTCTGGCATGGCCCAGGAGCTGGGCCCAGCCGGAGCCACAGCTCCCTGTCAGCCCTCCTGGCTGAACTCTCCCTCTCCACTCTCTAACCCTGCCTCAGCCCCAGGTTTATACAGGGGAAGTTCTTCCCCTCCCAGGACTGGGCAGGAGGTGTGGCATGCATAGGATTCCTGACCAAGAGACCTCCCACCTGCTCTCAGACATAACATTGCCGTTACTGTGGAAACCAGACCCCTGGGGTGCCACATTGTCATTAATCAAGAGAAAATGGGCAGATTGTGGAGTGGACGAGAAATAAGAAACATATTGCTTACTAGTGTTTATTGAGCACTAAAATGCTCAAGTGCTCGATATTCGAACCGAGCACGTAGGACTATCAAAATAATTTAACTGAATGGCAAACTTGTGCATTTTCTGGAGGATGGAAAAATTATTTTTCTCTCTATCTCTACGTCCGGCTGAGCACTCGAGTACCACGTGATACTCGGCAATGCTCTATCGAGTATCGAGCAGTGTCCAGCATGCTCGCCCAACACTATTGCTTACCCATTTAAACCCCAAACTTGGTTTACTTGGTAGCAGTGATTACATTGTTTAGGTCACTGACTGACTGCATATGTAGTATGTACAGCAAAGATTTACAGCATGTTTAGTAATGATATACTGATACGTGACCACGGCAGAAAATCACTTGCCTGCTACACTGGGATGAGAGTGTGCCTACACCCATGCTGTGTGCACACCTGCACTGACACTGTGTGAGAGCCCCTAGACTACTTCAGTGTCAGTGTGCCGTGGCATAAGCTGATGCAGCACATGCTCTGAGCAAGCTAGTGCTGTCAATCAAGATAAGAGGAAGTGTTCAGAATGTAAAGTATGTGTGCATAATGGTGCACTGAGCCATTGGCCACACCAAGGGTATACCAAAACACCCTCATCTGCACATAAACTAAAATGCTTTTTTTCAGCCACTAAAACGCTGAAATCTACTATATATTACAGGTATGATTTATATAGGGGCTACGTCATCTATATAGTTGTGTAAGTAGTTTAGTTTGCATTTTGAGGTGGTAGACTACTTTTAAAGAGAACCTTTCACAAACTTTTACCAAAATGTACATCTGGTATATTTCAGTCATTTCTGTGATCGCATACTTTCAACCAACTATAACGCTTCCCAATCATAAAATGACAGCTTTATAGCCTGAGAAAAGTATACACCCACAGTTCTGACCAAAATAAACCGCTCAAAGAGAGACGATCAGAACTGTGGCCACGTGGTCACGTGAGACCACTGCAGTGATGACAATGCATTATTCCACATTTTACAGTGGGGCTAAACACACCAATTGATTTTGAGAAGTACGGGATGTATAATGAGGAGGGGGCCAATATCTCCTTTCCCATTCTACAGATATATGTGCTTGTTGTCAAGGGGTTGTGTCCCTCTCCCCCTTATTATACTGAATGTAAGGCCACGGCCCCACTATCAGTATTCGGTCAGTATTTTTCTCAGGAGTGGGAGCCAAAGCCAGGTGAGGAACAATCAGAGAAAAGGTATAATAGAAACAAGTCACCAATTCTGTATTTACCACCCACTCCTGGTTTTGTCTCCCACTCCTGAGAAAAAATACTGACCTAATGCTCACAATCAAGAAGTGAAATCAGCCACCTCAGTGATGCTCAATGCCATTGGAGACTACAATAGTGTCTGTAAAGTAATAAAAACAAAGATTGTGACTATCTAAATGATCAAATTAAGGACTCGCTCATACCACTATATAAATCGGATGAGCGCTAACTGAATTTTTATTGGACCGTACTAGGACCAATGTTATTCAATGGGGCAGTGCTGATGACCAATTTTTTTCACTGACAGAATCTGACAATGCACCACCCTGCTGGCTCATTGGTGCTGTGGTGGGAGTTAGCGCACGACGCCACTCCTTCAAGGCAAAAAAAGTTAGGACCCACTAAGAGTTTCGCCAAGATTTGGCAGTGGGCTTCATACATTTTGATCAGAATGTTAGGAACCTCAGGCTCAGTTATATATATTTTTGCGGCATTAGATCAATGTAGGATTTTTTGGTTGTGCGATCCTTGCTCTTTTTTCAAAAAATCTGACATTTGACTGCGAGATCAGATCTCTGGCATCTAATTTTTACGGATCCATTACAATTCTGTAGCATAAGAAACTGTAAATGGTCCTGTAAAAGATTAATAACTGTTGAGTAAATAAACAGATTGTAAATGGACAGCACACGGATGACAAGTGAGAAAAAAATCATCCTACTTTTCTAGATGAAAATCAGACTGATTTTAGTACTATTGTGTGACCCCAGCCTAATGCTCATAGTATATGGGAAGGCTATTAGTAATACCTATTGGTAGTAGGCCTGCCATCCCGGGTCTGCTGCTGCTCCTGTGACCACTCTGATGGCCACTATGATGCGACTGCATACCTCCGCTCACAGCGCTTCACGGACAGGATGAGCTTAGAAATAGCTGTTCCTGCTAGTGATACCCTGGGAGTGGATGCATTATCAGTACAGTCATGTGTGAACACCGTTATAACCAGCTATGTGGGCAGTTTTTTTTCCAATCAGAACTGTGGGCGCATACTTTTTCCAGGTTATGATTGCATGATTTGTCAACGTCATACTTGCTTAGAAGCACACGTCAGCAGAGTTCACTGAAATAAACCAACCAGTTGAATGATAAAAAGAAAATTAATCCATAAGGTGCCAGTGTCTCTGGCACCCTACGTCTCCACAACGGAGTGGAAAAAAAATATGATTTACAATTCTGAAGCTACATCCAAGAATGAGCAGTTCATAATGTAAAAAGTTATGAAAGATCCTCTTTAACAATTTTATTTTAACAAATGTGTTGGAAACATTAGATTGTAGCACTTATAAATACACTGGTGTGAAAAAGTGTTTGCCCCCTTCCTAATTTCTTATTCTTTTGCATGTTTGTCACACCTAAATATTTCAGATAACAAAACAAATGTAAATATTAGACAAAGATGACACAAGCAAACACAGAAAGCAATTTTTTAAATGAAGGTTTTTATTACTAAGGAAAAAAGAAATCCAATTCTACAGATCCTGTGTGAAAAAGTGATTGCCCCCCCCCCCTTAAAACATAAATTAACTGGTTTATCACATCGTTGGGAAGTTTAGTTGAATTTCCCTAGCCACACACAGGCCTGATTACTGCCACGCCTATTCCCAATCAAGAAATCACTTAAATAGGACTTGACTTCCAAAGTGACATAGACCAAAAGATCCTCAAAAGCTAGACATCATGCAGCGATCCAAAGAAATTCAGGAACAAATGAGAAACGAAGTAATTGAGAGCTATCAGTCTGAAAACATTATGAAGCCGTTTCTAAAGCTTTGGGACTCCAGTGAACCACAGTGAGAGCCATTATCCACATATGGCGAAAACATGGAACAGTGGTGAACCTTCCCATTAGTGGTTGGCCGATCAAAATTACCCCAAGAGCGCAGCAACGACTCATCCAAGAGGTCACAAAAGACCCCACAACAACATCCAAAGAACTGCAGGCCTCGCTTGCTTCAGTTAAGGTCAGTGTTCATGACTCCATCATAAGAAAGAGACTGGGCAAAATGGCATGCATGGCAAAGATCCAAGGAGAAAGCCAGTGATGAGCAAAAAGAACATAAAGGCTTGTCTCAGTTTTACCGGAAAACATCTTGATAATTGCAAAGATTTTTGAGAGCATACTCTGTGGACTGACGAGACAAAAGTTGAACGTTTTGGAAGGTGTATGTCCCTTAACATCTGTCATAGAAATAACACCGCATTTCGGTAAAGAAACATCATGCCAACAGTAAAATATGGTGGTAGTAGTGTGATGGTCTGGGGCTGTTTTGCTGCTTCAGGACATAGAAGATTTGCTGTGGTAAATGGAACCATGAATTCTGCTGTCTACCAAAAAATCCTAAAGGAGAATGTCCAGCCATCTGTTCGTGACCTCAAGCTGAAGCGCCCTTGGGTTATGCAGCAGGACAATGATCCAAAACACACCAGCAAGTCCACCTCTGAATAGCTTAAGAAAAACAAAGAATTTGGAGTGGCCTAGTCAAAGTCCTGACCTTAATCAGATTGAGATGCTGTGGTATGACCTTAAAAAGGTGGTTCATGCTCGGAAACCCTCCAATGTGGCTGAATTACAACAATTTTGCAAAGATGAGTGGCCAAAATTCCTCCAGAGCATTGTAAAAAAACTCATTGCCAGTTATCACACATGCTTGATTGCAGTTGTTGCTGCCAGCCAGTTATTAGGTTTAGGGGGCAATCACTTTTTCACACAGGGTCCTGTAGGGTTGGATTTCTTTTTCCCTTAATAATAAAGACCTTCATTTAAAAACTGCATTTTGTGTTTCCTTGTGTTATCTTTGTCTAATATTTTACATTTGTTTTGTGATCTGAAACATTTAAGTGTGACAGGCATGGAAAAGAATAAGAAATCAGGAAGGGGGCAAACACTTTTTCACACCACTGTATATAAGTATTTCAGGATCTCCTCTAGCACGAGTTCTTGGTGCTGTCTTCCTCACAAACTGAAAACTGCAAATTGCAAATTCCCTGAACAGTTAACCGAATATTCTGTACAGTCATTCTCAAATACCACTTATTACTTGCCCACCAGAAGAAGAAATGTCCAGGATAAAATTTTACTTGCCCAAGTTCACACTCAATCAGTCTGACTAGGGAGGAGATATCTTTGCAATTCCCCCTTGGCATAGATAAAAACTATTGCTAAATAAAAAGGCCCATATCTTTGGAGCCATATAATGGATAAAAAGCAAACAAAAAAACCCATAATACTCAGTGGAGAAGAGGAAAAATTAAGAGCAAAAAGTTTTGACTTCATGACTGACCTTCTTTAAAATACTATACTTACTGATTGCTGTCTGCCCCAGTTTCAGAGCCGATTTCATCCCTCTTTTAGATGATGAGACCTCATATCAGACTAGCTGGATCACAAAGGGGTTTATGGGGGGAATGGAAGTTGCTTTCACATTGTAAGGGCTAATTCACATATCAGCTTTTTGCATACTAGTGCTATCTGTGTTTTTCATGGATAGCACTCAGACTTAAAATAGTGATGGGGGCCGTTCACATGTCCATGATTTTTTATAAGTCGAGCAGTCTGTGTAAAATCGTGGAGACATGTCCGATATTGATTCCAGAGCAATGCAAATCTATGCGTCTACGAAAAAATTGGATGTGGCATTCGAGTGACTTTCACAGACTGTTTTTCACATACTGGAAAAACTGATGACTATCGGACTAAACTCAGATGAAACTTGGATATCACTTTGATGAAACTAACTGATGAGATTCTTTCTGTTTTTCTCATTTGTGAAAAAAAAGTCTATGGACCCTAGTTTTAAATCTCCATAGACTTACATTGGTGGAAAGAGCACCACCAAAGCTAAGAAATGACCGAGAAAAAGACAGGATCAGTGGGGAAATATTTTAATGCACCTGTAACACGGGCACTTTAGATGCAGCGACACAGAAACACAGAGCAGCCAATACAGGGTTAATTTACAGGGGAAGTTTATAATAACAGGGTAAATCTCCACGCTGGGAATAACAAGGGAAAATATGGGGAAAAACAAGGAAAGTAGAAGGTAAAAGTCTTTAACTGACAGTTCACAGTTTAACTAGATATACAGTGGTGGCCAAAAGTATTGGCACCCCTGCAATTCTGTCAGATAATACTCAGTTTCTTCCTGAAAATGATTGCAATCACAAATTCTTTGGTATTATTATCTTCATTTAATTTGCTTGCAAGGAAAAAACACAAAAGAGAATGAAGCAAAAATCAAATCATTGATCATTTCACACAAAACTCCAAAAATGGGCCAGACAAAAGTATTGGCACCCTCAGCCTAATACTTGGTTGCACAACCATTAGCCAAAATAACTGCGAACAACCGCTTCCGGTAACCATCAATGAGTTTCTTACAATGCTCTGCTGGAATTGTAGACCATTCTTCTTTGACAAACTGCTCCAGGTCCCTGGTATATGAAGGGTGCCTTCTCCAAACTGCCATTTTGAGATCTCTCCACAGGTGTTCTATGGGATTCAGGTCTGGACTCATTGCTGGCCACCTTAGAAGTCTCCAGTGCTTACTCTCAAACCATTTTATAGTGCTTTTGGAAGTGTGTTTTGGGTCATTGTCCTGCTGGAAGACCCATAACCTCTGAGGGAGACCCAGCTTTCTCACACCGGGCCCTACATTATGCTGCAAAATTTGTTGGTAGTCTTCAGACTTCATAATGCCTTGCACACGGTCAAGCATTCCAGTGCCAGAGGCAGCAAAGAAACCCCAAAACATCAGGGAACCTCCACCATGTTTGACTGTAGGGACCGTGTTCTTTTCTTTGAATGCCTCTTTTTTTTCCCTGTACACTCTATGTTGATGCTTTTTCCCAAAAAGCTCTACTTTTGTCTCATCTGACCAGAGAACATTCTTCCAAAATGTTTTAGGCTTTCTCAGGTAAGTTTTGGCAAACTCCAGCCTGGCTTTTTTATGTCTCGGGGTAAGAAGTGGGGTCTTCCTGGGTATCCTACCATACAGTCACTTTTCATTCAGACGCCGACAGATAGTACGGGTTGACATTGTTGTACCCTCGGACTGCAGGGCAGCTTGAACTTGTTTGGATGTTAGTCGAGGTTCTTTATCCACCATCCGCACAATCTTGCGTTGAAATCTCTCGTCAATTTTTCTTTTCCGTCCACATCTAAGGAGGTTAGCCACAGTGCCATGGGCTTTAAAACTTCTTGATGACACTGCGCACGGAAGACACAGGAACATTCAGGTCTTTGGAGATGGACTTGTAGCCTTGAGATTGCTCATGCTTCCTCACAATTTCGTTTCTCAAGTCTTCAGACAGTTCATTGGTCTTCTTTCTTTTCTCCATGCTCAATGTGGAACACAAAAGGACACAGGACAGAGGTTGAGTCAACTTTAATCCATGTTAACTGGCTGCAAGTGTGATATAGTTATTGCCAACACCTGTTAGGTGCCACAGGTAAGTTACAGGTGCTGTTAATTACACGAATTAGAGAAGCATCACATGATTTTTCAAACAGTGCCAATACTTTTGTCCACCCCCTTTTTTAGGTTTGTTGTGGTATTATATCCAATTTGGCTTTAGGACAATTCTTTTTGTGTTTTTTCATTGAAGACAAATTAAATGAAGATAATAATACCAAAGAATTTGTGATTGCAATCATTTTCAGGAAGAAACTGAGTATTGGGTGCCAATACTTTTGGCCACCACTGTAGCAGAGTCGAACCGGTTGTAAACAACAGTTTTTACACTTAGCTGACTTTTCCTCCACAAGGCAGTTGCCAGCTGGGGCCGGTGTTGATTTTTTCAGGCTTCCCCGCCCAAACAATGCTCCGTCTTCTGATGGCAGCGGGCAGTCTCCGGTTTTACCCACTGAGCCCCTAGTCCATAAAACGGCACCTCACGTGCCCGGCTCCACCGACCCTGCATCTCTACTCTAGTCGGCTTGACTCCTCCGGTCCACTGCACTCGGCTCTTGCTCCCAATCCTGGAGCCAGGAGCCTGGACCCTCTCACACTGCTCTGCTGATCAGGACCCAGCTCCGCTTTCCCGCGCAAATGTCCTCGTCCCTTCCTCTCTCTACCCACGTCACCAGTCTCTCGGTCACCTGACCTGCCAGCTCTCACTCTGGACACGCCCCCAGCTTCCCAGTCACCTGACTCCTGTGCTCACAGTCTGTCTTCCCCCTGCAACCAGAGGCACGGCACCGGCAGTTCCGGATCCCTTGCTCTGAAAGTACTTACACCCCGGTCTTCCCCCTTACACACCTACACTAGATTACAGATGGATTAGTAGTAGTGATGAGCGAGTATGTTCTGTTAACCCTTTCGGCGAGTATGCTCGGGCCGAGCACCGAGTAGTTACAGCTGCTCGGGGTTATGTTTGAATCACTCCCGTGTGCATGTTTTGCGACTGTTTGACAACTTTAATACATGTGAGGAATGTCTATTCATTACTAGTGTTGAGCGATACCTTCCGATATCAGGAAATATCGTATCGGATTGGATCGGGCCGATACCCAAAAAGTATCGGATATCGCCGATTCCGATACCGGAAACCAATGCAAGTCAATGGGACACAAATATCGGAATGAAAATAAACCCTTTCTTTCCTTGTAGGTTAATTCTACATGAAGTAAAACAACTAAGAATAATGTAGAATGACATGAAAAGCCGGCAATTCAGCAGCGGCATTCACCGGTACCCGACAATTTACAACAGAAAGAATAGAGCTTCACACATAGATTAGATAGATAGAAACATGTCAGTCACATATATATGAAGTACAGTGACAGTGCTGCTTACTGTACTTGTCATTTAGTGTAAAGGATTTATTAAAAAAAATATTAGTGTTTTCGTGCACCGTCTCTTTAAAAAAGCCGGCCGGCAATTCAGCAGCGGTACCCGACAATTTATAACAGACAGAATAGAGCTTCACACATAGATTAGATAGATAGAAACATGTCAGCCACATATATAAGAAGTACAGTGACAGTGTTGCTTACTGTACTTGTCATTTAGTGTAAAGGATTTATTTAAAAAAATAATAGTGTTTTCATGCACCGTCTCTTTAAGAAAGCCGGCCGGCAATTCAGCATCTGTACCCGACAATTTAGAATAGAAAGAATAGAGAATCACACATAGATTAGATAGATAGAAACATGTCAGTCACATATATATGAAGTACAGTGATAGTGTTGATTACTGTACTTGTCATTTAGTGTTAAAATAAAGGATTTATTTAAAAAAAAATTGGCGTGGGGTTCCCCTTAATTTTAGGCTCTAGCGGAGGTTAAGCAGACAGCTGGGGCAAATGTTTGAAGCCTGGGAAGGGGGTAATACCCACGGAGCTTCCCAGGCTACTAATATCAGCCCCCAGCTGAATACCTAGCCTTTACTAGCTATTAAAATAGGGGAACCCCCCAAAAAAAATAACGTGGGGTCCCCCCTAATTTAATAGCTAGCAAAGGCTAGGCAGACAGCTGGGGGCTGATATTAATAGCCCAGGAAGGGTGCCATGAATATTGGCCCCCTCCCAGGCTAGAAACACCAGCCGTCAGCCGCCCCAGAAATGGCGCATCCATAGGATGCGCCAATTCTGGCACTTAGCCTCGCTCTTCCACGCTGCCCTGGTGCGGTGGCAGGGGGTAATAGGGTTGGGGTTGACATCAAGCCCAGGTTAGTAATGGAGAGGCGTCTATAAGACACCCCCATTACTAACCCCATAGTCAAAGTTAAAGAAAAACACAAACACCCAGAATAAAGTCCTTTAATTGAAATAATGACACAATCCTTTATTGTTCTAAATTAAACCATACTTACCATCACGCCCATTCCAGCTGAAGCCAACGATCTCCTGCAATAAAAGTAAAATAATAAAGCAACATCATCCTTACCTTTCCATGGTTCCCACGACAGCTTCAGCTCTGCTACATCGAGATGACAGGCTGGACCGCAGCAGAACGCTGCCATTCAGCCTGTCATCCCGCAGACACTGAGAAGCGCAGGCATGCTTGCGCTCCTCAGTGTCTCTCTGTGACGTCATCCAGATGAGCCGAGTTCATGTCCAATGAACTCAGCTCACCTCATGCACGTCACTGACAGCGTGGGAAAATTCTCACGCTGAAGTGCTGAGTGCAGGAGAATTTTCCCACGCTGTCAGTGACGTACATGAGGTGAGCTGAGTTCATTGGACATGACCTCGGCTCATCTGGATGCCGTCACAGCCAGACACTGAGGAGTGGAAGTATGCCTGCGCTTCTCAGTGTCTGCGGGATGACAGGATGGATGGCAGCGTTCTGCTGCGGTCCAGCCTGTCATCTCGATGTAGCAGAGCTGAAGCTGTCGTGGGAGCCATGGAAAGGTAAGGATGATGTTGCTTTATTATTTTACTTTTATTGCAGGAGATCGTTGGCTTCAGCTGGAATGGGCGTGATGGTAAGTATGGTTTAATTTAGAACAATAAAGAATTGTGTGTTTATTTCAATTAAAGGACTTTTTTCTGGGTGTTGTGTTTTTTTAAATACTTTACTTGAAATTCATGGTGGTCATGTCTAATATTGGCGTGACCCCATGAATTTCGGGCTTAGGGCCAGCTGATAATGCCAAGCTGGCCTTAACCCCTTTATTACCCAGTGAGCCACCGCACCAGGGCCCTGGATGAGTTGGGTACAGCGCCAGAAGATGGCGCTTCTATGAACGCGCCATTTTCTGAGGCGGCTGCGGACTGCAATTTGCAGCGGGGGTGGCCCAGAAAGCTTGGGCCTCCCTGCGCTGCGGATTCCAGCCCCCAGCTGCCTAGTTGTATCTGGCTGGGCACAAAAATAGGGCGAAGCCCCACGCATTTTTTTTTTAAATTATTTCATGAAATTCATGGAATAATTAAGAAAAAAAGGGCTTCCCTATATTGTTGTGTCCAACCAGGTACAAATAGGCAGCTGGTGGTTGGGGGCAGCCCATTCCTGCCTGCTGTACCTGGCTGGACACAAATATAGTGCGAAGCCCCACGTCAATTTTTTTTTAATTATTTCATGAAATAATTTTTTTAAAAAAGGGCTTCCCTATATTGTTGTGTCCGGCCAGGTACAAATAGGCAGCTGGTGGTTGGGGGCAGCCTGTTCCTGCCTGCTGTACCTGCCTTGACACAAATGTAGGGCGAAACCCCATGTCAATTTTTTTTCAAATACATCCTTTATTTTAACACTAAATGACATTTGAGGAGTTAATAAAGATGCAGTCCCTAAATTATTATTTATTTTTTAATTAATTTTTCCCAAAACTTTTGACGTGGGCTTCGCAATATTTTTGTATGCCAGCCAGGTACAGCATCCAGCTTCTATGAACGCGCCATTTTCCGGGGTGGCTGCGGACTGCAATTTTCAGCGGGGGGGGGGGGGGGGGGGCAGAAAGCTTGGGCCTCCCTGCGCTGCAGATTCCATCCCCCAGCTGCCTAGTTGTACCTGGCTGGACACAAAAATAGGGAGAAGCTTCAAGTATTTTTTTTTTTTAATTATTTCATGAAATTCATGAAATAATTAAGAAAAAAAGGGCTTCCCTATATTGTTGTGTCCAACCAGGTACAAATAGGCAGCTGGTGGTTGGGGGCAGCCCGTTCCTGCCTGCTGTACCTGGCTGGACACAAATATAGTGCAAAGCCCCACGTCAATTTTTTTTAAATCATTTCAGGAAATTCATGAAATAATTAAAAAAAATTGATGTGGGGCTTCGCCCTATATTTGTGTCCAGTCAGGTACAGCAGGCAGGAACGGGCTGCCCCCAACCACCAGCTGCCTATTTGTACCTAGCCGGACACAACAATATAGGGAAGCCCTTTTTTTCTTAATTATTCCATGAATTTCATGAATTTAAAAAAAAAAACGTGGAGCTTCGCCCTATTTTTGTGTCCAGCCAGGTACAACTAGGCAGCTGGGGGCTGGAATCTGCAGCGCAGGGAGGCCCAAGCTTTCTGGGCCCCACCCGCTGCAAATTGCAGTCCGCAGCCGCCCCGGAAAATGGCGCGTTCATAGAAGCGCCATCTTCTGGCGCTGTACCCAACTCATCCAGGGCCCTGGTGCGGTGGCTCACTGGGTAATAAAGGGGTTAAGGCCAGCTTGGCATTATCAGCTGGCCCTAAGCCCGAAATTCATGGGGTCACGCCAATATTAGACATGACCACCATGAATTTCTAGTTAAGTATTTAAAAAAAACACAAACACCCAGAAAAAAGTCCTTTAATTGAAATAAACACACAATTCTTTATTGTTCTAAATTAAACCATACTTACCATCACGCCCATTCCAGCTGAAGCCAACGATCTCCTGCAATAAAAGAAAAATAATAAACCAACCTCATCCTTACCTTTCCATGGCTCCCACGACGGCTCCAGCTCTGCTACATCGAGATGACAGGCTGGACCGCAGCAGAACGCTGCCATCCAGCCTGTCATCCCGCAGACACTGAGAAGCGCAGGCATACTTCCACTCCTCAGTGTCTGGCTGTGACGGCATCCAGATGAGCCGACAATGAACTCGGCTCACCTCATGTACGTCACTGACAGCGTGGGAGAATTCTCCTGCACTCAGCGCTTCAGCGTGAGAATTTTCCCACGCTGTCAGTGACGTGCATGAGGTGAGGTCATGTCCAATGAACTCGGCGCACCTCATGCACGTCACTGACAGCGTGGGAAAATTCTCACGCTGAAGCGCTGAGTGCAGGAGAATTTTCCCACGCTGTCAGTGACGTGCATGAGGTGAGCTGAGTTCATTGGACATGACCTCCGCTCATCTGGATGCCGTCACAGCGAGACACTGAGGAGCGCAAGCATGCCTGCGCTTCTCAGTGTCTGCGGGATGACAGGCTGGATGGCAGCGTTCTGCTGTGGTCCAGCCTGTCGTCTCGATGTAGCAGAGCTGAAGCTGTCCTGGGAACCATGGAAAGGTAAGGATGAGGTTGCTTTATTATTTTACTTTTATTGCAGGAGATCGTTGGCTTCAGCTGGAATGGGCGTGACTGTAAGTATGGTTTAATTTAGAACAATAAAGAATTGTGTCTTTATTTCAATTAAAGGACTTTTTTCTGGGTGTTTGTGTTTTCTTAAATACTTTACTAGAAATTCATGGTGGTCATGTCTAATATTGGCGTGACCCCATGAATTTCGGGCTTAGGGCCAGCTGATAATGCCAAGCTGGCCTTAACCCCTTTATTACCCAGTGAGCCACCGCACCAGGGCCCTGGATGAGTTGGGTACAGCGCCAGAAGATGGCGCTTCTATGAACGCGCCATTTTCCGGGGCGGCTGCGGACTGCAATTTGCAGCGGGTGGGGCCCAGAAAGCTTGGGCCTCCCTGCGCTGCGGATTCCAGCCCCCAGCTGCCTTGTTGTACCTGGCTGGACACAAAAATAGGGCGAAGCCCCACGTATTTTTTTTTTTAATTATTTCATGAAATTCATGGAATAATTAAGAAAAAAAGGGCTTCCCTATATTGTTGTGTCCGGCTAGGTACAAATAGGCAGCTGGTGGTTGGGGGCAGCCCGTTCCTGCCTGCTGTACCTGACTGGACACAAATATAGGGCGAAGCCCCACATAATTTTTTTTAATTATTTCATGAATTTCCTGAAATAATTAAAAAAAAATTGACGTGGGGCTTTGCACTATATTTGGGTCCAGCCAGGTACAGCAGGCAGGAACGGGTTGCCCCCAACCACCAGCTGCCTATTTGTACCTCGTTGGACACAACAATATAGGGAAGCCCTTTTTTTCTTAATTATTCCATGAATTTCATGAAATAATTAAAAAAAAAAAAACGTGGAGCTTCTCCCTATTTTTGTGTCCAGCCAAGTACAACTAGGCAGCTGGGGGATGGAATCTGCAGCGCAGGGAGGCCCAAGCTTTCTGCCCCCCGCTGAAAATTGCAGTCCGCAGCCGCCCCGGAAAATGGCGCGTTCATAGAAGCTGGATGCTGTACCTGGCTGGCATACAAAAATATGGCGAAGCCCACGTCAAAAGTTTTGGGAAAAATTAATTAAAAAATAAATAATAATTTAGGGACTGCATCTTTATTAACTCCTCAAATGTCATTTAGTGTTAAAATAATGGATTTATTTTAAAAAAAAATGGCGTGGGATCCCCCATAATTTTAGTCTCTAGCGGAGGTTAAGCAGACGGCTGGGGCAGATGTTTGAAGCCTGGGAAGGGGGTAAAACCCACGGAGCTTCCCAGGCTACTAATATCAGCCCCCAGCTGAATACCTAGCCTTTACTAGCTATTAAAATGGGGGACCCCCCCAAAAAAAATGACGTGGGGTCCCCCCTATTTTAATAGCTAGCAAAGGCTAGGCAGACAGCTGGGGGCTGATATTAATAGCCCAGGAAGGGTGCCATGAATATTGGCCCCCTCCCAGGCTAGAAACACCAGTCGTCAGCCGCCCCAGAAATGGCGCATCCATAGGATGCGCCAACTCTGGCACTTAGCCTCGCTCTTCCACGCTGCCCTGGTGCGGTGGCAGGGGGTAATAGTGGTGGGGTTCATGTCAGCGCCAGCTGCCATGAAGCCCAGGTTAGTAATGATGGGCGTCTATAAGACACCCCCATTACTAACCTACAAAGTGTTAAAAAGAAAAAACACACACTACACCCAGAAAAAAATAATTTATTTGAAATAAAACACACAATTTTATTTAATTCTTAGTTTACTAAAAATAATAGTTACCTGTCCACGTTCCTGCGCTGATCTCCCATGCACAGCTGTCACATCTGGAGATGGTGACAGCTGTGCATGGCTGCTGTAAGCTCACGCTGCCGGGAACACGTCCGCTCCCGGCAGCGGGAGCCACTGACTGAGGTCACCGGAGTGCATTCAGGCAGCGCAGCTCCGGAGACCTCCTTTACGGCACTGCTGTACCGTGAGAATTTCTCACTATACAGCAGGGCCGTAAAGCAGCTAACCGGAGCAGCGCTGCCTGAACTCCGGTGAACCCGCTTATGCTGTCATTCTAGCGGCGGCAGCGGTTCAGAGCGGTCACATTCTATGTGGCTGCTCTGAACTGGAGATCTTCATGGGACACTCGTGGACTACTACGGAGGGGTAAGGATAAGGTTGTGGTTTATTATTTTATATTTTATTACAGGACATCGATGGCTTCGGGGAACTAGGTGTCTTGGTGAGTATAGGTGTAGTTTTTTATTTTTTACTTTATTTTAGGTGGCGATCGGCGGGGACAGGTAATCTATGAACTAATTTCTTTTAGGTAACCACTGGCCACCAATGACATGTATTTAACATTTATTGGGGACACAGTAGGGCAATTTAAATAGCAGGATCAGGCTGATGGGAACTACTGCTCCCATCGAGCTGATCCTGCTGGCAGGAGTGGACGGGGGACAGACATAGGCCGATGGGAATAGTAGTGTCACATCGGCCTATGTCTGCCTGCACGCACACACCCGCACACATCGCACAGACACCCCGCACACACACCCCGCACACACACCCCGCACACATCGCACAGACACCGCGCACACCCGCACAAACATCGCGCACACACCCCGCACACACACCCCGCACACACACTAATCATGACGGGTCTGGGAGGTGAGGCTGACCTGTGCGGCCGTGGGAAAGTTCATGTGAGTTCATGCAGTCAAGCATGAACTCACATGAACCCTCTGAGGGCACCGCGGCGACTTCAAATGAACAGCTGATCGGCATCACCTGATACCTCAGCTGTTCATTTGAAATAACCGGCGGGAAAGCGCAGCACAGAACGGGAAAGCCGGCGGTGAAGTCTTTTCACTGCCGGCTTCCCCGCCCGGGTCCTTCACTCCCCGCTCCTTGGTGCTGCGCTCCCCGCCCGGTCCTAACTTACGATCGGGATGGGAGGTGGCGAGGGGAGCGGAGGATCGGGGTGGGAGGCTGCGGGGAAGCAGTATGGGGCTGTGTGATTGTTTAAAAGCCGGCGGCTTTATACCGCCCGCCGGCTTTTAAACAATCAGGAGAATTCTCCCCCGCTGGGATGGCATTCTGATGACAGGCTGGATCGCGCTGCCATCCAACTTGTCATCCTTCACAGACACTACAGAGCGCAGGCATTATGGGAACTTCCGATTCCGGTATCCGATATTGTAAAAGTATCGGAATTAAGTATCGGAATTCCGATACTGCGAATATCGGCCGATACCCGATATTACAGTATCGGAATGCTCAACACTATTCATTACATGTACTAAAACTGTCAAACAGTAGCAAATCATGCACACGGGAGTGATTCAAACATAACACCGAGCAGCTGTAACTACTCGGTGCTCGGCCCAAGCATACTCGCCGAAAAGGTTAACAAAACAAACTCGCTCATCACTAATTAGTAGCTAAAACTTTTGTCTGGAGTGCTTTGTTAATAAACCTCCTACAACCCTCTCACTTTCAGCTCACTTGCATGTACTCTTCCCACTACCAGCTCTACAAGGTTTTACAAAACTAACCTCACCTAAACTTCTTGCATCTTGCTGTACAAGTAACAGGTCTCTTCTGACATGTAGCCTGAGCAATCTGTAGAATAGAACAGATGTTTTCAGCTTCATCCACTTCCTAAGGAGGTAGATACATTTGAATGTTCCTCACTGGGGATATTGTAGTTCATCCAATATTTTCCCCCATATTAGGCTATCCTTAGGTAGAACATTATAGTTCATTGTCTATATTGCCGAAATATTTCATAATGATGAAGAAACTTTCTCAGTGTCCATTTAGCACTCATAGACCTGATGGTAGCACACAAACACTTATGCTATATTTCGGTGGAATGGCCCCTTCCTCAATCCTGAGGATGTTCTACCAAAGAACGGCTTTATATGGGTAGGTATATTGGATGAATTACATTGAAAACATTTAGTGTAAATTATAGTAAAACATTTTAAGTTCAAACCTTTCTGACATGTGCATTTTTTTTCTAAAAGGTTAATATTGACCATTTAAAGGGCCTTGCTTCATATTTTAGGATAAGAAGCTAAACCAAAAATTCCATCTCAGATTTGTAGCCAAGGTTTTGTCATTCACAGCTCGGCAGTGATTCCTGTCAAATCCTTTAGTGCTCTGAGCCCTTCAAAATTTCAGCGGCTGACAACTAGGCTATGATAGTGGTTGTGTCACCCACAACCCCTACATGTGAGCAGCTTTCAAACAAATCTCCAACCTTAATATCCTGATGAGACCTTATTGCGCTTTTTGTCTTTTTACAGAAACTTTTATGCATGTCTAGAAATAGGTCCTGAGCATATTACTGAGTATACTCAGTATACCCAATGAAAATAAGCAAGTTAGAAATTGAAGAAAATCACTTTGGCTAATTAGAATTGTAAGGCTATGTTCACACATGTTTTTTTTCAGCGTTTTTTGCTGCAGATTTTTATGCAAATTTTCAGCTGCGTTTTACAGTACCAGCAAAGTCTATGAGAAACCAGAATTCTCTGTTCACACATCATGCTTTTTTTTGTTACGTATTTTATGCCTTGGTTGGGTTTTTGGAAAATAGAGCATATCACTTCTTTCAGCGTTTTTTCAGTGTTTTTTCACCCATACAAAGTAATGGGTGGTGAAAAAACGCTGAAAAAATGCACTAAAATTTGCATCAGCATTTTTGATGGCAAAATAGAATGGGGTTCTTTTTTTTCACTGAACTATAGGTACATGTATAAATAGAGACAGAAGGACAGTGAAAAAAACGCTCAAAAAACGCATAAAAAAGCAAAACCTGCATTTTTGACGTAGCTGATTTCCTGCCAGAGATTGGGTATTATATCAACAAAACCTAAAGTTAAATCAGTCTAGTTTCAAAGGAAGATATAAACCAAATCTTTAAGATAAATAATTTTTAATTCCATTCAATTAAAAAATATTTTTAAAATACAGGTACTTTCAAAAAGTCAAGCATCAATCACAAACCTATGTTATTATGGTAAATTTTCTCCACAGATACAATTAACAGTATTAGAGTACTCAAATATGTAATTCTATTGCACCCATTCCCTGATAATAAAGTGCTAAGAAAATTTTTTTTTACTGGGTAAAATCACAGTCTTATCACTCACAAGCTGCTAATTGAGTCATGTAAGTACCCTCCTCAGAATTATTATGTCTCCTCTCAGTGAACTTTAGTGACTTTGTCCCTGTTTGCACATCAAGCTCCCTATAAAATTACCTTGTTGCTGAACTTTTTACATTGCACTGTTCTAAATACAACTAATGATATGTGAGAGATTTATTCATAGCATATAGAGATATAACTTTTTGGCACTTGCACTTAACATTTTTTGAATCTCGGGCTATAATTATGTTTTTTAAAAAAAAAAATTCTCAGCACTTTATTATCAGGGAATGGGTGCAATAGAATTGGATATTTGAGTACTCTAATACTGTTAATTGTATCTATGGAGAAAATTTACCATAATAACATAGATTTGTGATTGATACTTGACTTTTGATTTTGAAAGTAGCTGTATTTTAAAAATATTAAATGGAAATAAAAATAATTTATCTTAATGATTTTGTTTATATCTTCCTTTGAAACTAGACTGATTTAGCTCTAGTTTTTGTTGATATAATACCTTGAACGGGAAGTTGTAATTTGTATTTGACCCTTTTTGGTATGTAGAGATTGGGTTTTGCTGTAGATTTGTGATGCTGAAAAACCCAACATTAGTGAACATAGCCTAAGAGGTGCAATAAATGGCAAAATAAGCATTTTGAGTATTAATACAAGAGGGTAGTCACAAAGCATGGACATGGCTGTGATTGGTTGATGCACCATCTGACCCTGCCATTCTGCTCTGATGAGCATAGGGCTAGGACGCAGCTCGAGTGAGGGACAGTGTTAGGTTCTGTGGGTGTACTCTACAAAACAGCCAGTGTGGGGGTACTCTGAAAACAGGCTCTGTGGGAGTACTCTGCACCCATCTCTGTGCGGGTACTCTGCATCTGTCTTTGTGTAAGTATTTTGCATTCATATCTGTAGGGGTACTCTGCACCAATCTCTGTGGAGGTACTCTGCAAAACAGCCTCTGTAGGTGTACTCTGCAAAACAGCCTGTGGAGGGCTACTCTGAAAACAGCCTCTTGGGGGCATAAACAGTCTCGTTGTTTTGCTTATTAATTTGGGGAGGCCCCAAAACATTGAATATGGCAAATAGAATGAACAAACTGCGATGGAGTATAACAACGGCTGGGTGTGGCTGGTACACTTCTCTATTCAGCCAAAGGAACAGATAAGGATAGATAACAGATAGGATCCTCGCCTCGTTCATTTTTATGAATGTGAGCTTGCCCACGTTGACGGATGCGCCTGTCTGTGATCACACCTCCTGCGAGGCCAAACACACATTCCGACAGTATAAAAAGCAAAAATAGAGAGAAAGGATCAGTACTTGAAAATATAAAACTTCCATTTATTTCATTTGTTAAAAGCAAGGATATCCATAATTAAAAATGCGAAGTGATTCTAACTAGTGATGGGTGAACCCGTGGATGCTCGGGTCCAGCGGGTTCGCCGAACATTAAAAAAGTTTGGTTCGGGAGCCAGAACAGTACCCAAACTTGAACCCGGACCCCATGGGGTGCCCAGACATTCAGTGTTTCCCATGCTGTCATCTGAGTGATAGCATGAGAAACACCAGCTCTGATCGGTGGTAACTTAAAAATAAATGAAAAAAACAGTGTGGGGTCCCCCCGTAATTTTCAGAACCAGCTGTGGGAAAGACAACGACCAGGGGCTGATGTTAATATTCTGGGAATGAGCTAATAGCCATAAAGGTTCCCAGGCTATTAATATCAGTTCACAGCTGTTTGCTTAGCCTTAACTGGTTATTATAGGGGAGGTACCTCAAAAAATTACATGGGGTCCCCCTATACTCAATAAGCAGCAAAAGCAAAACAGACAACTGTGGGCTGATATTAATAGCCTAGAAAAGGGCCATGGATATTGGTCCCCTCCCAGACTAAGAACATCAGCTTTCAGCCACCCCAGAAATGGCGCATCCATAAGATGCTCCAATTCTGGCGCTTAAGCTCTGCTCTTCCCATTCGCCCTGGTGTGGTGTAAAGTGGCATACTATGTTTGGGGTTGATGTCAGCTTTGTAATATCAGCTGACATCAAACCCACAGGTTAGAAATGGAGAGGCGTCTAACCTTAATGATGCTTCGCTGCCAATTACCAAGCTTTATGAGTGTGGGCACTTCCTGCTCAATCACAGCCATGCCAATTCTTGTGATGCCTGTGATTGAGCAGTGCAGCACATGATTTTCAGTATTGTCAGACAGGAGAAAATAGGGCAGTATGTACAGCCTATTGCATACAGCCCCTATTAATTAACTCTTTATAGCCTGATTAATATTGTTGGTACAGCCTAATACACAGTAAAGATCCAGCCTTGTGTATTGTGCCCATCCAGCCTGGTGCACAGTAAACTTCCAGTGTCATGTATACTGCCCGATCCATCCATCCTGGTGCACAGTCATAGAATTCTATGACTAAAGGCAGCCATGCCAGAAATGCATTAGAATTGCTTTGTATTTTTAACTAAGGATATCCTTGCTTTTAATGGATGAAATAAATGGATGTTTTATGTATTCAAGTACCGATACTTTCTCTCTATTTTTGCTTATTGCACACTGCTAGTCGGCAGTATGGATCATAGTACTGGTAACTGAACCAGCGACAAGGCACAGTGAAGCTCTTCACATTCCTAAATTCTGAGAGTACACTTGCCGCAGGGCAGGCCAGCATCTCCCAAGGCGTAAAGGGCAAGCTTAGGCCATGTATAAAATTTGGAGACCCAGAAGTTAAACGGGTCAGACCTTTCACTCAGTACATAGAGATGTGTGGATACATATTCTTCCACCATGTTGTTTAAATGCTGCCTCCTGCTAATACGGACCAGATAAGATGGTGGTGCTGGATGTTGTGGCATGCTGAGGAAGGTTTTACACAATTTGGCCATATGCTACCCCTCCCTTCTGAGGTAGTGCTGGTGCCCCAGCTGCATTGGCAACTTCCTCCTTTGCCTTGTGCTTCCACTGAGCCCCCGCTGTCAGATGGGGACGCCATCAATAGTCTACGAGCGTGTGCTTGTATTCACTCATTTTCTGATCACGTTTCAGTGACAGAAGTAAGGATGGCATGGGGTGCTTGTAGCAAGGATAACGTAGGGTGGCCACCCAGTAATCAGCACTGATAGCAATCCGGGCTACTCAGCAGTCGTTGCGCAGGCACAGCAGCTTGTAGTCAATGACAAGCTGTTCTCGGTGGGAGGTGTATCGTCTGTTTCCTCTGTATCCCTCCAGCCACGCTCCAGTGAAGACCATGAGCTGCTTTGAGTGCCACCCTGCTGTGAACATGTTTTCTCCTCATCCTCCAAAACTGTCCCCTGGTTGGACCGTTGTGTACCTGTCCGCTGTTGGTACAGGAACCAACCCTCGAAGCCATGTGTAGACGACACGACTGATAATTGTGTGAATGGTCCCTGTTCTTCTTGCTCCTCTTCCTCCTTTGCCACTAGCTCATCCATCAGTGCCTAAAGTGTTTTTTCCAGCAGGCATAGAAGTGGTATAGTAACAGTCATGATGGTGTTATCTGCTCTTGCCATGTTGGTGGAGTATTCGAAGCAGCAGAACACAGCACACACATCCCACATGAAGGCCCACTCATTGGTGGTGAAGTGGTGTTGTTCCGCAGAGAAACTCAGCCGGGCGTGCTGAAACTGAAACTCCACTATTGTCTGCTGCTGCTTTCACAGTCTCTCCAACATATGAAAGGTGGAGTTCCACCTTGTTGGTACATCACACAAAAGCTGATGAGCAGGAAGGCAGAAGTAACACTGCAGCGCAAACAGGCGAGCAGCAGGAGAGTGAGGATGTCAAAAACGCACACATACTGCTCGCACTTTCAGCAGCAGCTCTGACATATGTAGATAATTTTTCAGAAAGCTCTGCACCACTAAATTCAGCACATGGGCAAGTCAAGGGATGAGCATAAAACAAGCTAGGCCCAGAACCGAGAGATTTTGCTCGTTATTGCACACCACCAGGCTGGGCAGCGGCACCAACTACTCATTGTCCAATTCCCATCCACAGGTCTTGCGCGGCGTGGGATTTTTGCCCTAAACAGAGGAATTTCAGAAGAGCCTGCTGTTGTTTTCCCCCTGTCTGTGCTGAAGTTGGTTGTGAAGATGTTACGCTGTCCGGATGAGGAGGCGGTGGAGGAAGCGAAGTAGGAGGAGGAGACAACATGAACAGTGAAGCATTCAACAATCCTCGGTGGTTGTGTGCCAAAACACTTTCCGCCTCAGGCCCAGCCACCACTACATTTACCCAGTGGGCATTTAAGGAGATGTTACGCTCCTAGCCATGCTTACTGGTCCACGTATCGGTGGTTATGTGGACCTTGCCACTGATGGAGTCATGCAGTGCACACCTGATTTTGTCCGCAACTTGTTCGTGCAGGGCAGGGGTGGTCCACCTGGAAAAGTAGTGGCTGCTGGCAACCACATACTGTGGGACTGCCACTGCCATAAGTTTTTTAAAAGTGTCCATCTCCACCAGCCGAAATTACAGCATTTCAAAGGCCAGTAGTTTTGAAATGTTGTCATTCAGGACCAGGGCTCATGGGTGGTAAGGGGGTATTTACTCTTTCTTTCCAGTGTTTGGGGGATGGACAGCTGAACGGTTCCATGGGACGATGTGGAGATGCTCGGTGACACTGCTGTTGGGAGTGCTATCACATCCTCTTTGTGGGGAACTAAGTGGCCCTGTTGCTCGAGAGTGGGAGAAAGAGGCTGAGACAATAGCAGAAGAGGGAGCAGGAGGAGCCTTAGATCTTTCCTGGTTTTTCAGGTGTGGACTCCACTGCAGCTCGTGCTTTGCATTCAGATGCTTTGTCATGCAGGTGGTGCTCAGGTTTAGTCTCTGATGGAATAGCATTCAAACCACCCCTGTATTGTCGTCAGCACATTGCTTGAAGAAATGCCATGCCAGGGAGCTCCTTTTACCTGGAATTGGTGTGCTCAATCTGTCAGCGAGGTGAGCAGTAGCAGCCGACGTGCTGGCTGGGGTTGGCCGCTGTACTTTTGCTCCCTGATCCCTCTTTTGCTGTGCAGCTGGGGCAGTGTGACTACCACCTCTTCCTCCGAACTGCCCACGTCACTCGGATGGCCTTGACTCCATGTGGGGTCTAGGACCTCATCATCCCCCATAAAATCTTCCACCCAGTCCTCACCCCTGTCCTCCTTGCTGGTCTGCACACAGCAGAAAGCCGCAGTAGTTGGCCCCTGTGTTTCGTTATCATCATCATCATCAGAGATGTGCTGACCGTTTGCACTACACCTCCCACGTGCTCATCCTCAAACAGAACAAGTGGTTGGGCATCAGTGCACTCAATCTCTTCCACTTGTGGGGCAGGGCCAAGTGGATGTCCCAAGGAACTACAGACAGTGAATTCATCAAAAAGCTGAAGTGACTGCATCATGACTTGGGGCTAAGACTGCTTATCCTATTTTTCTTAAATTGAAAAATCAGATTTGAAAAAAATGAGTATGTGTCATTACGGTGTTAACAAGCTTCAGCAGTAAGGGGTTAAATAAATCACATTATTAGGGCAGGTTCTAAATGGTCACTATAGGTTCAACAGATTTATGCTTATTAGATTGACCCTATCATATTATACTTTCATCACTAAAAATTCTGTTTCAAGGGAAAATTGCTCTAAAGTCACAGTCATTAGTTGTCACGGGTCTACAGCGACAGAGAGGCGCCAGAAGACCACAGTGTCTGATTTCACGTAGTCCTGCACTGATCAGAAGCACTTCTCCTACATATTAACCGCTGCAGGTTTATGTTAGCAGTGCTGGGGTTAATCTGTTCAGCATTGAGTCCCTGAAACTTCCCAGCTTGGATGATCTCAGCTGTTAAGTATTGGCCACTCCACTCTCCTATATATAATCACCTCTGGCAATCTGGATTGCCAGTGTTAAGTTTTGTACTGCCTGGTGCTGATGAGTGGAGGTTGTTATTAGAGGTATTTGGAGTGTTTATCTGTGACTGCTTCTAGGTGTTTCGGTTGTGTGCATAGTTCCCATCCTCTCCTATATAGTTTCACTTTATTTTCTCCCCGGTGTTCCTCACTGTTGTCTGTGAGTGCATATTTTGTGTGATTGATATTTTCATTTATTCCTGTCGTTCTTCCATGTTTGTCTGGTTTGTTTGTTTTTACATTGCTATATTAGAGAGTCATATGAGGACTTGTTTTATGTGGGATGAATTGACATTTTCGTTGATTCCATGTTTTATATACTGTATGATTTTTTTATTATGTTTTTTTCCATTTTTTTTGTGTCAGTATGATAAAAAAGCTATATTTTTGTTATGTTTTGCATATATGACCTATCTATCAAAGTCAATGGCTGTCCACTCTCCCAAGTCCCGCAAGCTTGCTGCCTCGGGATAACCCTTGACTCTAATCTCTCCTTCAAACCTCATATCCAAGCCCTTTTCACTTCATGCCGACTCCAACTCAAAAATATTTCTCGGATCCGCACATTCCTCAACCATGAATCCACAAAAACACTAGTGCATGCCCTCATCATCTCTCTCCTCGACTACTGCAACCTCTTGCTCTGTGGCCTCCCTTCTACCACTCTCGCACCCCTGCAATCTATCCTAAACTCTGCTGCCCAACTAATCCACCTGTACCCCTGCTATTCCCCAGCCTCTCCCCTCTGCCAATCCCTTCACTGGCTCCCCATTGCCCAGAGACTCAAGTTCAAGACCATAACCTTGGCATACAAAGCCATCCACAACCTGCATCCTCCATACATCTGTGATCTAGTCTCCAGGTACTTACCTGCACGCAACCTCCGATCCTCACAAGATCTCCTTCTCTACTCCCCTCTTATCTCCTCTTCCCACAATCGCATACAAGATTTCTCCCATGCATCTCCCCTACTCTGGAACTCTCTACCCCAACATGTCAGACTCTCGCCTACCGTGGAAACCTTTAAAAAGAACCTGAAGACCCGCCTCTTCTGACAAGCCTACAACCTGCAGTAATCCTCGCTGCATGACCATATGTTCCCTCACCTACTGTATCTTCAACTCCCCTTCTAGATTATGAGCCCTCGCGGGCAGGGTCCTCTCTCCTCCTGATGACTTGTTTTTGTTCAAACTATTGTAATTGTTGTTTGCTATGTATACCCCTTTTTCACATATAAAGCACCATGTAATTAATGGCGCTATAATAATAAATAATAATAATAATAATAATATATATTTTTTATGGTGTTCACCTTATGGGTTAAAGAAGTTTTATAAATTTAGTCATTCAGGAGGCAGCAATAACAATTTTTTTTTCTTTATATATTTATTGTTCTTTTTTTATTGTTTTTTACGTAATATTTTTTGCACTTTGTTTTGTATCTTTTGTTTATATTTTATAAATTATAGTAGCCTTTATATTTTGCTAGTTTTTTACTAATTTCCAGAACATGACTTCATCTTTCACTAGCCTGATTGCTTATCTAATACCCTGCAATACTTATGCATTGCAGGTTACTAGACCTGTCAGTTTGACACTGATTGGCCATTTTGGATTCTGGTTAAGACAGGGCCTAACAGGTCACAGCAGGGCCTAACAGGTCATTGAAGCTGACTGACCCCCGAGGCCATTACTTGGCCCCGAATCTCAATTGCAACCACCAGTACTGCGTAATCACAGGCTGCTTTTGGGGTTAAAGAGGGAGCCACCTCTCTCAAATAATCATCTACATGCCGCTATCACCATCGACAGTGACATCTAAGGGTGTGAACAACTGTGATCCCTACTAGCACATATCACAGCCATTGCAACAGTGTGTCAGCTATAATATATAATATATTGCTGACACACACTGATGATGAAGGTGGGCTCATCATTGGGTCATATACATATTGGGTCATGTGTTTGACCCAATGATGACCAAATCAATCCTACTCACCTTGAAAGTTGTGAGTAATCTAATGTCACCAGGTGGGTTACCATTTGTTTTCATCTTAGTATGGTGGGAATAGATTATGACACATGATAGTGATAAACACAATTTATGGCGTTCAGGCCTTTTTTATTTTCGAAGCATGCTTTGTGTTATCCAAAGCAAATGTAATCAAATGCCCCATTGCCGGCAGCGGTTGTCAATAAAAATGAAACAGAATGATGAGGAAACCTTTCTCTATTTCAACTAGTTATAAATAGTCATTTATGCAACGATCTTCTATTTGACTTTGACATCTGTTTCATGTCTGCCCTTGCATTGCCAGTAAGATCCCTGTGAAAGCAAGAATTAGCATCACGTTAGAGAGGCAGGGTGCAGCTATACATGATTTATGAATGGAAGCATTTATTGATTGAGGGATGGTATATGTCTAAATCAAGGAAACCCTTCTTGGTATTAATATCTTTTTTTTTTAGCCTTTACACATCACAGGATGTATTATTGTTCCCAGCATCAAATCTAGGGCAGCATTAATGGGACAACAGTAGAACATTATGGTGCTTTTTCCGGTAACTAAATCCAAAATGCAACTATTTTTTCATAGATTCACACTTTAAATATATATATAACTGACCTATGTGCTCTAATTAGCCAATGTATTAGAAGTAAGGAAGACGAATGTATAATTAATTACGAAGCAATCATATATATAGGACAAAGAACTGTGTTTATGGACAGCAGGTGTCTACAAAAATCGCTGTTTTTAATGATATAAGCCACCATAGGAGGTTGCTTGTGCACCTGAAGTCTATGACTAGCTGTCAATCATATTGAGGAGAGGAATAATTCTATTTTTCTCAATAAACCAGTAACGTTGTTGAACATACTTTCATTTTCTTATAATCCAGGATCATAATGGGAAAAAAAAAATGGAAACACAAGATAACCGACAAGTCTCCATATATGTAGTGGCACTATTGCTAAGAAGCATTTCACAGTATAATTTGCACTTGTATTTAGGGCTTTTATTCATATGTACTAAAATATATTTTGTAACAGGCACTGTACAGCATCATTTATTCCTGTTACTACAGATTAGCATGGCCAGATGGTTCTAACTACCAAACTGTATCACTGGCAAATCATCACAACTACCGATGAGCTTTTAAAATTCAATTTTACCGACATTGCCGAATGCTTCCAAATAAATTTGATTTGCGGGAATTTCAATGTTACATACTTATCCCAGATCTGGGCTCTGCTCCCTTCACCCTGGTCCGCTGCCCTCTGAGGTCCATGTCGGGCTTTGCAGGTTGGCCAGCGTGTGACATCATCTCCTTAGATCTTTTAAGACCTATAGGGACACACACCTGTTTCTTCTATTGTAATTCAAGTATTTAGTTTGTTACTCTCCTCCTCCTGTGCACACCTTGTTATATACTTCTATCCATGCAGCCTCGCTGAATTTTCTGCATCTATCCTGCTGTTCCCACGATTCCTGAGGGTTTCTCCTCCTGGCTCATCTTGTGTCATCTTGCCCACTGCACCAACGCTCCTGGGTCCACTTCACCAGGTGAGCCAATGAAATTCTATACTGGAAATCTTATAATTGCTCGTAAAACACACATGGGAGAGAGAGAGATGAACCTCACTGACCATAAGAACTTACACTCTACAGAAGAGAGGGGACCCATTGACCATAAGAACTTACACTCCACAGGAGAGAGAGACTTACCCAGTGACTCTGGAAATGGAAAAAGACTCTGTTGTACAAACTGTGCTCCGCTGGGAACCGCTGATCTGTGAGGGCCCCGGTACTGACCACCACTGTACAATGTATGATAATCTGTAAGATGTCATAGCTACAGGGCAATATGGCAAGTCCATCGCGGCACTGCAAAATGACATTAGCTTGCTCTCTAATGCTTCAACATTGTGGTCAATAGTGGTGCCAGGCAAAATTTTTTTTTGTGAACTGCGTATCGAATCTCAAAATGTTCACATTCATGTGAAACTGCGAATATCAGGAAATTCCACTCTAACTTGATCTTTCATGAATCTATCCATTTATCACAATGTAACATTACATTTAGCAACTGACAACTAAAACTTGGATCTCCCTTTATCACTGATACCAAACAGCTAATAAAATCCTGTAATTCACTAATCTAAAATAATATGAAGCTATTATTTGAGAACTAGGAGTCTGTGTCAGACTGAAGTCTGTGTCCCTCAGCTTAAGTGTCCATGAGCTGAAGTGTCTGAAATTTGAATTAATCCTGAATAATATGATGCATGCAGACTGTACCTTACCGGCCACCACCGCACTCTAATCAGCATCTCTGTTTATCCATTCCTCTTACAGGTACGTGACCCAACTTTTCCATCCTGATTTCCATGCAGCCTTCCCTATATCTCTCTGCTCCTACTATATACTAATGGTACGTGACCCAACTTTTCCATCCTGATTTCCATGCAGCCTTCCCTATATCTCTCTGCTCCTACTATATACTAATGGTACGTGACCCAACTTTTCCATCCTGATTTCCATGCAGCCTTCCCTATATCTCTCTGCTCCTACTATATACTAATGGTACGTGACCCAACTTTTCCATCCTGATTTCCATGCAGCCTTCCCTATATCTCTCTGCTCCTACTATATACTAATGGTACGTGACCCAACTTTTCCATCCTGATTTCCATGCAGCCTTCCCTATATCTCTCTGCTCCTACTATATACTAATGGTACGTGACCCAACTTTTCCATCCTGATTTCCATGCAGCCTTCCCTATATCTCTCTGCTCCTACTATATACTAATGGTACGTGACCCAACTTTTCCATCCTGATTTCCATGCAGCCTTCCCTATATCTCTCTGCTCCTACTATATACTAATGGTACGTGACCCAACTTTTCCATCCTGATTTCCATGCAGCCTTCCCTATATCTCTCTGCTCCTACTATATACTAATGGTACGTGACCCAACTTTTCCATCCTGATTTCCATGCAGCCTTCCCTATATCTCTCTGCTCCTACTATATACTAATGGTACGTGACCCAAGTTACACTACCCACCCCCCACTTTCATTTATGACCCTGCTTACTGAACCTTTGAGTATCCTACATCTGGTTCAGCCTTAATCAGCTGATCAAGATGAGCACAGACCACTCCCCTCTGGTTCACAGCTGAATGCATACTGTAGGCCATATATTGAGAACTAGGAGTCTGTGTCAGACTGAAGTCTGTGTCCCTCAGCTTAAGTGTCCATGAGCTGAAGTGTCTGAAATTTGAATTAATCCTGAATAATATGATGCATGCAGACTGTACCTTACCGGCCACCACCGCACTCTAATCAGCATCTCTGTTTATCCATTCCTCTTACAGGTACGTGACCCAACTTTTCCATCCTGATTTCCATGCAGCCTTCCCTATATCTCTCTGCTCCTACTATATACTAATGGTACGTGACCCAACTTTTCCATCCTGATTTCCATGCAGCCTTCCCTATATCTCTCTGCTCCTACTATATACTAATGGTACGTGACCCAACTTTTCCATCCTGATTTCCATGCAGCCTTCCCTATATCTCTCTGCTCCTACTATATACTAATGGTACGTGACCCAACTTTTCCATCCTGATTTCCATGCAGCCTTCCCTATATCTCTCTGCTCCTACTATATACTAATGGTACGTGACCCAACTTTTCCATCCTGATTTCCATGCAGCCTTCCCTATATCTCTCTGCTCCTACTATATACTAATGGTACGTGACCCAAGTTACACTACCCACCCCCCACTTTCATTTATGACCCTGCTTACTGAACCTTTGAGTATCCTACATCTGGTTCAGCCTTAATCAGCTGATCAAGATGAGCACAGACCACTCCCCTCTGGTTCACAGCTGAATGCATTCTGTAGGCCATATATTGAGAACTAGGAGTCTGTGTCAGACTGAAGTCTGTGTCCCTCAGCTTAAGTGTCCATGAGCTGAAGTGTCTGAAATTTGAATTAATCCTGAATAATATGATGCATGCAGACTGTACCTTACCGGCCACCACCGCACTCTAATCAGCATCTCTGTTTATCCATTCCTCTTACAGGTACGTGACCCAACTTTTCCATCCTGATTTCCATGCAGCCTTCCCTATCTCTCTCTGCTCCTACTATATACTAATGGTACGTGACCCAACTTTTCCATCCTGATTTCCATGCAGCCTTCCCTATATCTCTCTGCTCCTACTATATACTAATGGTACGTGACCCAAGTTACACTACCCACCCCCCACTTTCATTTATGACCCTGCTTACTGAACCTTTGAGTATCCTACATCTGGTTCAGCCTTAATCAGCTGATCAAGATGAGCACAGACCACTCCCCTCTGGTTCACAGCTGAATGCATTCTGTAGGCCATATATTGAGAACTAGGAGTCTGTGTCAGACTGAAGTCTGTGTCCCTCAGCTTAAGTGTCCATGAGCTGAAGTGTCTGAAATTTGAATTAATCCTGAATAATATGATGCATGCAGACTGTACCTTACCGGCCACCACCGCACTCTAATCAGCATCTCTGTTTATCCATTCCTCTTACAGGTACGTGACCCAACTTTTCCATCCTGATTTCCATGCAGCCTTCCCTATATCTCTCTGCTCCTACTATATACTAATGGTACGTGACCCAACTTTTCCATCCTGATTTCCATGCAGCCTTCCCTATATCTCTCTGCTCCTACTATATACTAATGGTACGTGACCCAACTTTTCCATCCTGATTTCCATGCAGCCTTCCCTATATCTCTCTGCTCCTACTATATACTAATGGTACGTGACCCAACTTTTCCATCCTGATTTCCATGCAGCCTTCCCTATATCTCTCTGCTCCTACTATATACTAATGGTACGTGACCCAAGTTACACTACCCACCCCCCACTTTCATTTATGACCCTGCTTACTGAACCTTTGAGTATCCTACATCTGGTTCAGCCTTAATCAGCTGATCAAGATGAGCACAGACCACTCCCCTCTGGTTCACAGCTGAATGCATTCTGTAGGCCATATATTGAGAACTAGGAGTCTGTGTCAGACTGAAGTCTGTGTCCCTCAGCTTAAGTGTCCATGAGCTGAAGTGTCTGAAATTTGAATTAATCCTGAATAATATGATGCATGCAGACTGTACCTTACCGGCCACCACCGCACTCTAATCAGCATCTGTTTATCCATTCCTCTTACAGGTACGTGACCCAACTTTTCCATCCTGATTTCCATGCAGCCTTCCCTATATCTCTCTGCTCCTACTATATACTAATGGTACGTGACCCAACTTTTCCATCCTGATTTCCATGCAGCCTTCCCTATATCTCTCTGCTCCTACTATATACTAATGGTACGTGACCCAACTTTTCCATCCTGATTTCCATGCAGCCTTCCCTATATCTCTCTGCTCCTACTATATACTAATGGTACGTGACCCAAGTTACACTACCCACCCCCCACTTTCATTTATGACCCTGCTTACTGAACCTTTGAGTATCCTACATCTGGTTCAGCCTTAATCAGCTGATCAAGATGAGCACAGACCACTCCCCTCTGGTTCACAGCTGAATGCATTCTGTAGGCCATATATTGAGAACTAGGAGTCTGTGTCAGACTGAAGTCTGTGTCCCTCAGCTTAAGTGTCCATGAGCTGAAGTGTCTGAAATTTGAATTAATCCTGAATAATATGATGCATGCAGACTGTACCTTACCGGCCACCACCGCACTCTAATCAGCATCTGTTTATCCATTCCTCTTACAGGTACGTGACCCAACTTTTCCATCCTGATTTCCATGCAGCCTTCCCTATATCTCTCTGCTCCTACTATATACTAATGGTACGTGACCCAAGTTACACTACCCACCCCCCACTTTCATTTATGACCCTGCTTACTGAACCTTTGAGTATCCTACATCTGGTTCAGCCTTAATCAGCTGATCAAGATGAGCACAGACCACTCCCCTCTGGTTCACAGCTGAATGCATTCTGTAGGCCATATATTGAGAACTAGGAGTCTGTGTCAGACTGAAGTCTGTGTCCCTCAGCTTAAGTGTCCATGAGCTGAAGTGTCTGAAATTTGAATTAATCCTGAATAATATGATGCATGCAGACTGTACCTTACCGGCCACCACCGCACTCTAATCAGCATCTGTTTATCCATTCCTCTTACAGGTACGTGACCCAACTTTTCCATCCTGATTTCCATGCAGCCTTCCCTATATCTCTCTGCTCCTACTATATACTAATGGTACGTGACCCAACTTTTCCATCCTGATTTCCATGCAGCCTTCCCTATATCTCTCTGCTCCTACTATATACTAATGGTACGTGACCCAACTTTTCCATCCTGATTTCCATGCAGCCTTCCCTATATCTCTCTGCTCCTACTATATACTAATGGTACGTGACCCAAGTTACACTACCCACCCCCCACTTTCATTTATGACCCTGCTTACTGAACCTTTGAGTATCCTACATCTGGTTCAGCCTTAATCAGCTGATCAAGATGAGCACAGACCACTCCCCTCTGGTTCACAGCTGAATGCATTCTGTAGGCCATATATTGAGAACTAGGAGTCTGTGTCAGACTGAAGTCTGTGTCCCTCAGCTTAAGTGTCCATGAGCTGAAGTGTCTGAAATTTGAATTAATCCTGAATAATATGATGCATGCAGACTGTACCTTACCGGCCACCACCGCACTCTAATCAGCATCTGTTTATCCATTCCTCTTACAGGTACGTGACCCAACTTTTCCATCCTGATTTCCATGCAGCCTTCCCTATATCTCTCTGCTCCTACTATATACTAATGGTACGTGACCCAACTTTTCCATCCTGATTTCCATGCAGCCTTCCCTATATCTCTCTGCTCCTACTATATACTAATGGTACGTGACCCAACTTTTCCATCCTGATTTCCATGCAGCCTTCCCTATATCTCTCTGCTCCTACTATATACTAATGGTACGTGACCCAAGTTACACTACCCACCCCCCACTTTCATTTATGACCCTGCTTACTGAACCTTTGAGTATCCTACATCTGGTTCAGCCTTAATCAGCTGATCAAGATGAGCACAGACCACTCCCCTCTGGTTCACAGCTGAATGCATTCTGTAGGCCATATATTGAGAACTAGGAGTCTGTGTCAGACTGAAGTCTGTGTCCCTCAGCTTAAGTGTCCATGAGCTGAAGTGTCTGAAATTTGAATTAATCCTGAATAATATGATGCATGCAGACTGTACCTTACCGGCCACCACCGCACTCTAATCAGCATCTGTTTATCCATTCCTCTTACAGGTACGTGACCCAACTTTTCCATCCTGATTTCCATGCAGCCTTCCCTATATCTCTCTGCTCCTACTATATACTAATGGTACGTGACCCAACTTTTCCATCCTGATTTCCATGCAGCCTTCCCTATATCTCTCTGCTCCTACTATATACTAATGGTACGTGACCCAACTTTTCCATCCTGATTTCCATGCAGCCTTCCCTATATCTCTCTGCTCCTACTATATACTAATGGTACGTGACCCAAGTTACACTACCCACCCCCCACTTTCATTTATGACCCTGCTTACTGAACCTTTGAGTATCCTACATCTGGTTCAGCCTTAATCAGCTGATCAAGATGAGCACAGACCACTCCCCTCTGGTTCACAGCTGAATGCATTCTGTAGGCCATATATTGAGAACTAGGAGTCTGTGTCAGACTGAAGTCTGTGTCCCTCAGCTTAAGTGTCCATGAGCTGAAGTGTCTGAAATTTGAATTAATCCTGAATAATATGATGCATGCAGACTGTACCTTACCGGCCACCACCGCACTCTAATCAGCATCTGTTTATCCATTCCTCTTACAGGTACGTGACCCAACTTTTCCATCCTGATTTCCATGCAGCCTTCCCTATATCTCTCTGCTCCTACTATATACTAATGGTACGTGACCCAACTTTTCCATCCTGATTTCCATGCAGCCTTCCCTATATCTCTCTGCTCCTACTATATACTAATGGTACGTGACCCAACTTTTCCATCCTGATTTCCATGCAGCCTTCCCTATATCTCTCTGCTCCTACTATATACTAATGGTACGTGACCCAAGTTACACTACCCACCCCCCACTTTCATTTATGACCCTGCTTACTGAACCTTTGAGTATCCTACATCTGGTTCAGCCTTAATCAGCTGATCAAGATGAGCACAGACCACTCCCCTCTGGTTCACAGCTGAATGCATTCTGTAGGCCATATATTGAGAACTAGGAGTCTGTGTCAGACTGAAGTCTGTGTCCCTCAGCTTAAGTGTCCATGAGCTGAAGTGTCTGAAATTTGAATTAATCCTGAATAATATGATGCATGCAGACTGTACCTTACCGGCCACCACCGCACTCTAATCAGCATCTGTTTATCCATTCCTCTTACAGGTACGTGACCCAACTTTTCCATCCTGATTTCCATGCAGCCTTCCCTATATCTCTCTGCTCCTACTATATACTAATGGTACGTGACCCAACTTTTCCATCCTGATTTCCATGCAGCCTTCCCTATATCTCTCTGCTCCTACTATATACTAATGGTACGTGACCCAACTTTTCCATCCTGATTTCCATGCAGCCTTCCCTATATCTCTCTGCTCCTACTATATACTAATGGTACGTGACCCAAGTTACACTACCCACCCCCCACTTTCATTTATGACCCTGCTTACTGAACCTTTGAGTATCCTACATCTGGTTCAGCCTTAATCAGCTGATCAAGATGAGCACAGACCACTCCCCTCTGGTTCACAGCTGAATGCATTCTGTAGGCCATATATTGAGAACTAGGAGTCTGTGTCAGACTGAAGTCTGTGTCCCTCAGCTTAAGTGTCCATGAGCTGAAGTGTCTGAAATTTGAATTAATCCTGAATAATATGATGCATGCAGACTGTACCTTACCGGCCACCACCGCACTCTAATCAGCATCTGTTTATCCATTCCTCTTACAGGTACGTGACCCAACTTTTCCATCCTGATTTCCATGCAGCCTTCCCTATATCTCTCTGCTCCTACTATATACTAATGGTACGTGACCCAAGTTACACTACCCACCCCCCACTTTCATTTATGACCCTGCTTACTGAACCTTTGAGTATCCTACATCTGGTTCAGCCTTAATCAGCTGATCAAGATGAGCACAGACCACTCCCCTCTGGTTCACAGCTGAATGCATTCTGTAGGCCATATATTGAGAACTAGGAGTCTGTGTCAGACTGAAGTCTGTGTCCCTCAGCTTAAGTGTCCATGAGCTGAAGTGTCTGAAATTTGAATTAATCCTGAATAATATGATGCATGCAGACTGTACCTTACCGGCCACCACCGCACTCTAATCAGCATCTGTTTATCCATTCCTCTTACAGGTACGTGACCCAACTTTTCCATCCTGATTTCCATGCAGCCTTCCCTATATCTCTCTGCTCCTACTATATACTAATGGTACGTGACCCAACTTTTCCATCCTGATTTCCATGCAGCCTTCCCTATATCTCTCTGCTCCTACTATATACTAATGGTACGTGACCCAACTTTTCCATCCTGATTTCCATGCAGCCTTCCCTATATCTCTCTGCTCCTACTATATACTAATGGTACGTGACCCAAGTTACACTACCCACCCCCCACTTTCATTTATGACCCTGCTTACTGAACCTTTGAGTATCCTACATCTGGTTCAGCCTTAATCAGCTGATCAAGATGAGCACAGACCACTCCCCTCTGGTTCACAGCTGAATGCATTCTGTAGGCCATATATTGAGAACTAGGAGTCTGTGTCAGACTGAAGTCTGTGTCCCTCAGCTTAAGTGTCCATGAGCTGAAGTGTCTGAAATTTGAATTAATCCTGAATAATATGATGCATGCAGACTGTACCTTACCGGCCACCACCGCACTCTAATCAGCATCTGTTTATCCATTCCTCTTACAGGTACGTAACCCAACTTTTCCATCCTGATTTCCATGCAGCCTTCCCTATATCTCTCTGCTCCTACTATATACTAATGGTACGTGACCCAACTTTTTCATCCTGATTTCCATGCAGCCTTCCCTATATCTCTCTGCTCCTACTATATACTAATGGTACGTGACCCAACTTTTCCATCCTGATTTCCATGCAGCCTTCCCTATATCTCTCTGCTCCTACTATATACTAATGGTACGTGACCCAAGTTACACTACCCACCCCCCACTTTCATTTATGACCCTGCTTACTGAACCTTTGAGTATCCTACATCTGGTTCAGCCTTAATCAGCTGATCAAGATGAGCACAGACCACTCCCCTCTGGTTCACAGCTGAATGCATTCTGTAGGCCATATATTGAGAACTAGGAGTCTGTGTCAGACTGAAGTCTGTGTCCCTCAGCTTAAGTGTCCATGAGCTGAAGTGTCTGAAATTTGAATTAATCCTGAATAATATGATGCATGCAGACTGTACCTTACCGGCCACCACCGCACTCTAATCAGCATCTGTTTATCCATTCCTCTTACAGGTACGTAACCCAACTTTTCCATCCTGATTTCCATGCAGCCTTCCCTATATCTCTCTGCTCCTACTATATACTAATGGTACGTGACCCAACTTTTTCATCCTGATTTCCATGCAGCCTTCCCTATATCTCTCTGCTCCTACTATATACTAATGGTACGTGACCCAACTTTTTCATCCTGATTTCCATGCAGCCTTCCCTATATCTCTCTGCTCCTACTATATACTAATGGTACGTGACCCAACTTTTCCATCCTGATTTCCATGCAGCCTTCCCTATATCTCTCTGCTCCTACTATATACTAATGGTACGTGACCCAAGTTACACTACCCACCCCCCACTTTCATTTATGACCCTGCTTACTGAACCTTTGAGTATCCTACATCTGGTTCAGCCTTAATCAGCTGATCAAGATGAGCACAGACCACTCCCCTCTGGTTCACAGCTGAATGCATTCTGTAGGCCATATATTGAGAACTAGGAGTCTGTGTCAGACTGAAGTCTGTGTCCCTCAGCTTAAGTGTCCATGAGCTGAAGTGTCTGAAATTTGAATTAATCCTGAATAATATGATGCATGCAGACTGTACCTTACCGGCCACCACCGCACTCTAATCAGCATCTGTTTATCCATTCCTCTTACAGGTACGTAACCCAACTTTTCCATCCTGATTTCCATGCAGCCTTCCCTATATCTCTCTGCTCCTACTATATACTAATGGTACGTGACCCAACTTTTTCATCCTGATTTCCATGCAGCCTTCCCTATATCTCTCTGCTCCTACTATATACTAATGGTACGTGACCCAACTTTTTCATCCTGATTTCCATGCAGCCTTCCCTATATCTCTCTGCTCCTACTATATACTAATGGTACGTGACCCAACTTTTTCATCCTGATTTCCATGCAGCCTTCCCTATATCTCTCTGCTCCTACTATATACTAATGGTACGTGACCCAACTTTTCCATCCTGATTTCCATGCAGCCTTCCCTATATCTCTCTGCTCCTACTATATACTAATGGTACGTGACCCAAGTTACACTACCCACCCCCCACTTTCATTTATGACCCTGCTTACTGAACCTTTGAGTATCCTACATCTGGTTCAGCCTTAATCAGCTGATCAAGATGAGCACAGACCACTCCCCTCTGGTTCACAGCTGAATGCATTCTGTAGGCCATATATTGAGAACTAGGAGTCTGTGTCAGACTGAAGTCTGTGTCCCTCAGCTTAAGTGTCCATGAGCTGAAGTGTCTGAAATTTGAATTAATCCTGAATAATATGATGCATGCAGACTGTACCTTACCGGCCACCACCGCACTCTAATCAGCATCTGTTTATCCATTCCTCTTACAGGTACGTAACCCAACTTTTCCATCCTGATTTCCATGCAGCCTTCCCTATATCTCTCTGCTCCTACTATATACTAATGGTACGTGACCCAACTTTTTCATCCTGATTTCCATGCAGCCTTCCCTATATCTCTCTGCTCCTACTATATACTAATGGTACGTGACCCAACTTTTTCATCCTGATTTCCATGCAGCCTTCCCTATATCTCTCTGCTCCTACTATATACTAATGGTACGTGACCCAACTTTTTCATCCTGATTTCCATGCAGCCTTCCCTATATCTCTCTGCTCCTACTATATACTAATGGTACGTGACCCAACTTTTCCATCCTGATTTCCATGCAGCCTTCCCTATATCTCTCTGCTCCTACTATATACTAATGGTACGTGACCCAAGTTACACTACCCACCCCCCACTTTCATTTATGACCCTGCTTACTGAACCTTTGAGTATCCTACATCTGGTTCAGCCTTAATCAGCTGATCAAGATGAGCACAGACCACTCCCCTCTGGTTCACAGCTGAATGCATTCTGTAGGCCATATATTGAGAACTAGGAGTCTGTGTCAGACTGAAGTCTGTGTCCCTCAGCTTAAGTGTCCATGAGCTGAAGTGTCTGAAATTTGAATTAATCCTGAATAATATGATGCATGCAGACTGTACCTTACCGGCCACCACCGCACTCTAATCAGCATCTGTTTATCCATTCCTCTTACAGGTACGTGACCCAACTTTTCCATCCTGATTTCCATGCAGCCTTCCCTATATCTCTCTGCTCCTACTATATACTAATGGTACGTGACCCAAGTTACACTACCCACCCCCCACTTTCATTTATGACCCTGCTTACTGAACCTTTGAGTATCCTACATCTGGTTCAGCCTTAATCAGCTGATCAAGATGAGCACAGACCACTCCCCTCTGGTTCACAGCTGAATGCATTCTGTAGGCCATATATTGAGAACTAGGAGTCTGTGTCAGACTGAAGTCTGTGTCCCTCAGCTTAAGTGTCCATGAGCTGAAGTGTCTGAAATTTGAATTAATCCTGAATAATATGATGCATGCAGACTGTACCTTACCGGCCACCACCGCACTCTAATCAGCATCTGTTTATCCATTCCTCTTACAGGTACGTGACCCAACTTTTCCATCCTGATTTCCATGCAGCCTTCCCTATATCTCTCTGCTCCTACTATATACTAATGGTACGTGACCCAACTTTTTCATCCTGATTTCCATGCAGCCTTCCCTATATCTCTCTGCTCCTACTATATACTAATGGTACGTGACCCAACTTTTTCATCCTGATTTCCATGCAGCCTTCCCTATATCTCTCTGCTCCTACTATATACTAATGGTACGTGACCCAACTTTTCCATCCTGATTTCCATGCAGCCTTCCCTATATCTCTCTGCTCCTACTATATACTAATGGTACGTGACCCAACTTTTCCATCCTGATTTCCATGCAGCCTTCCCTATATCTCTCTGCTCCTACTATATACTAATGGTACGTGACCCAAGTTACACTACCCACCCCCCACTTTCATTTATGACCCTGCTTACTGAACCTTTGAGTATCCTACATCTGGTTCAGCCTTAATCAGCTGATCAAGATGAGCACAGACCACTCCCCTCTGGTTCACAGCTGAATGCATTCTGTAGGCCATATATTGAGAACTAGGAGTCTGTGTCAGACTGAAGTCTGTGTCCCTCAGCTTAAGTGTCCATGAGCTGAAGTGTCTGAAATTTGAATTAATCCTGAATAATATGATGCATGCAGACTGTACCTTACCGGCCACCACCGCACTCTAATCAGCATCTGTTTATCCATTCCTCTTACAGGTACGTGACCCAACTTTTCCATCCTGATTTCCATGCAGCCTTCCCTATATCTCTCTGCTCCTACTATATACTAATGGTACGTGACCCAACTTTTTCATCCTGATTTCCATGCAGCCTTCCCTATATCTCTCTGCTCCTACTATATACTAATGGTACGTGACCCAACTTTTTCATCCTGATTTCCATGCAGCCTTCCCTATATCTCTCTGCTCCTACTATATACTAATGGTACGTGACCCAACTTTTCCATCCTGATTTCCATGCAGCCTTCCCTATATCTCTCTGCTCCTACTATATACTAATGGTACGTGACCCAACTTTTCCATCCTGATTTCCATGCAGCCTTCCCTATATCTCTCTGCTCCTACTATATACTAATGGTACGTGACCCAAGTTACACTACCCACCCCCCACTTTCATTTATGACCCTGCTTACTGAACCTTTGAGTATCCTACATCTGGTTCAGCCTTAATCAGCTGATCAAGATGAGCACAGACCACTCCCCTCTGGTTCACAGCTGAATGCATTCTGTAGGCCATATATTGAGAACTAGGAGTCTGTGTCAGACTGAAGTCTGTGTCCCTCAGCTTAAGTGTCCATGAGCTGAAGTGTCTGAAATTTGAATTAATCCTGAATAATATGATGCATGCAGACTGTACCTTACCGGCCACCACCGCACTCTAATCAGCATCTGTTTATCCATTCCTCTTACAGGTACGTGACCCAACTTTTCCATCCTGATTTCCATGCAGCCTTCCCTATATCTCTCTGCTCCTACTATATACTAATGGTACGTGACCCAAGTTACACTACCCACCCCCCACTTTCATTTATGACCCTGCTTACTGAACCTTTGAGTATCCTACATCTGGTTCAGCCTTAATCAGCTGATCAAGATGAGCACAGACCACTCCCCTCTGGTTCACAGCTGAATGCATTCTGTAGGCCATATATTGAGAACTAGGAGTCTGTGTCAGACTGAAGTCTGTGTCCCTCAGCTTAAGTGTCCATGAGCTGAAGTGTCTGAAATTTGAATTAATCCTGAATAATATGATGCATGCAGACTGTACCTTACCGGCCACCACCGCACTCTAATCAGCATCTGTTTATCCATTCCTCTTACAGGTACGTGACCCAACTTTTCCATCCTGATTTCCATGCAGCCTTCCCTATATCTCTCTGCTCCTACTATATACTAATGGTACGTGACCCAACTTTTTCATCCTGATTTCCATGCAGCCTTCCCTATATCTCTCTGCTCCTACTATATACTAATGGTACGTGACCCAACTTTTTCATCCTGATTTCCATGCAGCCTTCCCTATATCTCTCTGCTCCTACTATATACTAATGGTACGTGACCCAACTTTTCCATCCTGATTTCCATGCAGCCTTGCCTATATCTCTCTGCTCCTACTATATACTAATGGTACGTGACCCAACTTTTCCATCCTGATTTCCATGCAGCCTTCCCTATATCTCTCTGCTCCTACTATATACTAATGGTACGTGACCCAAGTTACACTACCCACCCCCCACTTTCATTTATGACCCTGCTTACTGAACCTTTGAGTATCCTACATCTGGTTCAGCCTTAATCAGCTGATCAAGATGAGCACAGACCACTCCCCTCTGGTTCACAGCTGAATGCATTCTGTAGGCCATATATTGAGAACTAGGAGTCTGTGTCAGACTGAAGTCTGTGTCCCTCAGCTTAAGTGTCCATGAGCTGAAGTGTCTGAAATTTGAATTAATCCTGAATAATATGATGCATGCAGACTGTACCTTACCGGCCACCACCGCACTCTAATCAGCATCTGTTTATCCATTCCTCTTACAGGTACGTGACCCAACTTTTCCATCCTGATTTCCATGCAGCCTTCCCTATATCTCTCTGCTCCTACTATATACTAATGGTACGTGACCCAACTTTTTCATCCTGATTTCCATGCAGCCTTCCCTATATCTCTCTGCTCCTACTATATACTAATGGTACGTGACCCAACTTTTTCATCCTGATTTCCATGCAGCCTTCCCTATATCTCTCTGCTCCTACTATATACTAATGGTACGTGACCCAACTTTTCCATCCTGATTTCCATGCAGCCTTCCCTATATCTCTCTGCTCCTACTATATACTAATGGTACGTGACCCAACTTTTCCATCCTGATTTCCATGCAGCCTTCCCTATATCTCTCTGCTCCTACTATATACTAATGGTACGTGACCCAAGTTACACTACCCACCCCCCACTTTCATTTATGACCCTGCTTACTGAACCTTTGAGTATCCTACATCTGGTTCAGCCTTAATCAGCTGATCAAGATGAGCACAGACCACTCCCCTCTGGTTCACAGCTGAATGCATTCTGTAGGCCATATATTGAGAACTAGGAGTCTGTGTCAGACTGAAGTCTGTGTCCCTCAGCTTAAGTGTCCATGAGCTGAAGTGTCTGAAATTTGAATTAATCCTGAATAATATGATGCATGCAGACTGTACCTTACCGGCCACCACCGCACTCTAATCAGCATCTGTTTATCCATTCCTCTTACAGGTACGTGACCCAACTTTTCCATCCTGATTTCCATGCAGCCTTCCCTATATCTCTCTGCTCCTACTATATACTAATGGTACGTGACCCAACTTTTTCATCCTGATTTCCATGCAGCCTTCCCTATATCTCTCTGCTCCTACTATATACTAATGGTACGTGACCCAACTTTTTCATCCTGATTTCCATGCAGCCTTCCCTATATCTCTCTGCTCCTACTATATACTAATGGTACGTGACCCAACTTTTCCATCCTGATTTCCATGCAGCCTTCCCTATATCTCTCTGCTCCTACTATATACTAATGGTACGTGACCCAACTTTTCCATCCTGATTTCCATGCAGCCTTCCCTATATCTCTCTGCTCCTACTATATACTAATGGTACGTGACCCAAGTTACACTACCCACCCCCCACTTTCATTTATGACCCTGCTTACTGAACCTTTGAGTATCCTACATCTGGTTCAGCCTTAATCAGCTGATCAAGATGAGCACAGACCACTCCCCTCTGGTTCACAGCTGAATGCATTCTGTAGGCCATATATTGAGAACTAGGAGTCTGTGTCAGACTGAAGTCTGTGTCCCTCAGCTTAAGTGTCCATGAGCTGAAGTGTCTGAAATTTGAATTAATCCTGAATAATATGATGCATGCAGACTGTACCTTACCGGCCACCACCGCACTCTAATCAGCATCTGTTTATCCATTCCTCTTACAGGTACGTGACCCAACTTTTCCATCCTGATTTCCATGCAGCCTTCCCTATATCTCTCTGCTCCTACTATATACTAATGGTACGTGACCCAACTTTTTCATCCTGATTTCCATGCAGCCTTCCCTATATCTCTCTGCTCCTACTATATACTAATGGTACGTGACCCAACTTTTTCATCCTGATTTCCATGCAGCCTTCCCTATATCTCTCTGCTCCTACTATATACTAATGGTACGTGACCCAACTTTTCCATCCTGATTTCCATGCAGCCTTCCCTATATCTCTCTGCTCCTACTATATACTAATGGTACGTGACCCAACTTTTCCATCCTGATTTCCATGCAGCCTTCCCTATATCTCTCTGCTCCTACTATATACTAATGGTACGTGACCCAAGTTACACTACCCACCCCCCACTTTCATTTATGACCCTGCTTACTGAACCTTTGAGTATCCTACATCTGGTTCAGCCTTAATCAGCTGATCAAGATGAGCACAGACCACTCCCCTCTGGTTCACAGCTGAATGCATTCTGTAGGCCATATATTGAGAACTAGGAGTCTGTGTCAGACTGAAGTCTGTGTCCCTCAGCTTAAGTGTCCATGAGCTGAAGTGTCTGAAATTTGAATTAATCCTGAATAATATGATGCATGCAGACTGTACCTTACCGGCCACCACCGCACTCTAATCAGCATCTGTTTATCCATTCCTCTTACAGGTACGTGACCCAACTTTTCCATCCTGATTTCCATGCAGCCTTCCCTATATCTCTCTGCTCCTACTATATACTAATGGTACGTGACCCAAGTTACACTACCCACCCCCCACTTTCATTTATGACCCTGCTTACTGAACCTTTGAGTATCCTACATCTGGTTCAGCCTTAATCAGCTGATCAAGATGAGCACAGACCACTCCCCTCTGGTTCACAGCTGAATGCATTCTGTAGGCCATATATTGAGAACTAGGAGTCTGTGTCAGACTGAAGTCTGTGTCCCTCAGCTTAAGTGTCCATGAGCTGAAGTGTCTGAAATTTGAATTAATCCTGAATAATATGATGCATGCAGACTGTACCTTACCGGCCACCACCGCACTCTAATCAGCATCTGTTTATCCATTCCTCTTACAGGTACGTGACCCAACTTTTCCATCCTGATTTCCATGCAGCCTTCCCTATATCTCTCTGCTCCTACTATATACTAATGGTACGTGACCCAACTTTTTCATCCTGATTTCCATGCAGCCTTCCCTATATCTCTCTGCTCCTACTATATACTAATGGTACGTGACCCAACTTTTTCATCCTGATTTCCATGCAGCCTTCCCTATATCTCTCTGCTCCTACTATATACTAATGGTACGTGACCCAACTTTTCCATCCTGATTTCCATGCAGCCTTCCCTATATCTCTCTGCTCCTACTATATACTAATGGTACGTGACCCAACTTTTCCATCCTGATTTCCATGCAGCCTTCCCTATATCTCTCTGCTCCTACTATATACTAATGGTACGTGACCCAAGTTACACTACCCACCCCCCACTTTCATTTATGACCCTGCTTACTGAACCTTTGAGTATCCTACATCTGGTTCAGCCTTAATCAGCTGATCAAGATGAGCACAGACCACTCCCCTCTGGTTCACAGCTGAATGCATTCTGTAGGCCATATATTGAGAACTAGGAGTCTGTGTCAGACTGAAGTCTGTGTCCCTCAGCTTAAGTGTCCATGAGCTGAAGTGTCTGAAATTTGAATTAATCCTGAATAATATGATGCATGCAGACTGTACCTTACCGGCCACCACCGCACTCTAATCAGCATCTGTTTATCCATTCCTCTTACAGGTACGTGACCCAACTTTTCCATCCTGATTTCCATGCAGCCTTCCCTATATCTCTCTGCTCCTACTATATACTAATGGTACGTGACCCAACTTTTTCATCCTGATTTCCATGCAGCCTTCCCTATATCTCTCTGCTCCTACTATATACTAATGGTACGTGACCCAACTTTTTCATCCTGATTTCCATGCAGCCTTCCCTATATCTCTCTGCTCCTACTATATACTAATGGTACGTGACCCAACTTTTCCATCCTGATTTCCATGCAGCCTTCCCTATATCTCTCTGCTCCTACTATATACTAATGGTACGTGACCCAACTTTTCCATCCTGATTTCCATGCAGCCTTCCCTATATCTCTCTGCTCCTACTATATACTAATGGTACGTGACCCAAGTTACACTACCCACCCCCCACTTTCATTTATGACCCTGCTTACTGAACCTTTGAGTATCCTACATCTGGTTCAGCCTTAATCAGCTGATCAAGATGAGCACAGACCACTCCCCTCTGGTTCACAGCTGAATGCATTCTGTAGGCCATATATTGAGAACTAGGAGTCTGTGTCAGACTGAAGTCTGTGTCCCTCAGCTTAAGTGTCCATGAGCTGAAGTGTCTGAAATTTGAATTAATCCTGAATAATATGATGCATGCAGACTGTACCTTACCGGCCACCACCGCACTCTAATCAGCATCTGTTTATCCATTCCTCTTACAGGTACGTGACCCAACTTTTCCATCCTGATTTCCATGCAGCCTTCCCTATATCTCTCTGCTCCTACTATATACTAATGGTACGTGACCCAACTTTTTCATCCTGATTTCCATGCAGCCTTCCCTATATCTCTCTGCTCCTACTATATACTAATGGTACGTGACCCAACTTTTTCATCCTGATTTCCATGCAGCCTTCCCTATATCTCTCTGCTCCTACTATATACTAATGGTACGTGACCCAACTTTTCCATCCTGATTTCCATGCAGCCTTCCCTATATCTCTCTGCTCCTACTATATACTAATGGTACGTGACCCAACTTTTCCATCCTGATTTCCATGCAGCCTTCCCTATATCTCTCTGCTCCTACTATATACTAATGGTACGTGACCCAACTTTTCCATCCTGATTTCCATGCAGCCTTCCCTATATCTCTCTGCTCCTACTATATACTAATGGTACGTGACCCAACTTTTCCATCCTGATTTCCATGCAGCCTTCCCTATATCTCTCTGCTCCTACTATATACTAATGGTACGTGACCCAACTTTTCCATCCTGATTTCCATGCAGCCTTCCCTATATCTCTCTGCTCCTACTATATACTAATGGTACGTGACCCAACTTTTCCATCCTGATTTCCATGCAGCCTTCCCTATATCTCTCTGCTCCTACTATATACTAATGGTACGTGACCCAAGTTACACTACCCACCCCCCACTTTCATTTATGACCCTGCTTACTGAACCTTTGAGTATCCTACATCTGGTTCAGCCTTAATCAGCTGATCAAGATGAGCACAGACCACTCCCCTCTGGTTCACAGCTGAATGCATTCTGTAGGCCATATATTGAGAACTAGGAGTCTGTGTCAGACTGAAGTCTGTGTCCCTCAGCTTAAGTGTCCATGAGCTGAAGTGTCTGAAATTTGAATTAATCCTGAATAATATGATGCATGCAGACTGTACCTTACCGGCCACCACCGCACTCTAATCAGCATCTGTTTATCCATTCCTCTTACAGGTACGTGACCCAACTTTTCCATCCTGATTTCCATGCAGCCTTCCCTATATCTCTCTGCTCCTACTATATACTAATGGTACGTGACCCAAGTTACACTACCCACCCCCCACTTTCATTTATGACCCTGCTTACTGAACCTTTGAGTATCCTACATCTGGTTCAGCCTTAATCAGCTGATCAAGATGAGCACAGACCACTCCCCTCTGGTTCACAGCTGAATGCATTCTGTAGGCCATATATTGAGAACTAGGAGTCTGTGTCAGACTGAAGTCTGTGTCCCTCAGCTTAAGTGTCCATGAGCTGAAGTGTCTGAAATTTGAATTAATCCTGAATAATATGATGCATGCAGACTGTACCTTACCGGCCACCACCGCACTCTAATCAGCATCTGTTTATCCATTCCTCTTACAGGTACGTGACCCAACTTTTCCATCCTGATTTCCATGCAGCCTTCCCTATATCTCTCTGCTCCTACTATATACTAATGGTACGTGACCCAACTTTTTCATCCTGATTTCCATGCAGCCTTCCCTATATCTCTCTGCTCCTACTATATACTAATGGTACGTGACCCAACTTTTTCATCCTGATTTCCATGCAGCCTTCCCTATATCTCTCTGCTCCTACTATATACTAATGGTACGTGACCCAACTTTTCCATCCTGATTTCCATGCAGCCTTCCCTATATCTCTCTGCTCCTACTATATACTAATGGTACGTGACCCAACTTTTCCATCCTGATTTCCATGCAGCCTTCCCTATATCTCTCTGCTCCTACTATATACTAATGGTACGTGACCCAAGTTACACTACCCACCCCCCACTTTCATTTATGACCCTGCTTACTGAACCTTTGAGTATCCTACATCTGGTTCAGCCTTAATCAGCTGATCAAGATGAGCACAGACCACTCCCCTCTGGTTCACAGCTGAATGCATTCTGTAGGCCATATATTGAGAACTAGGAGTCTGTGTCAGACTGAAGTCTGTGTCCCTCAGCTTAAGTGTCCATGAGCTGAAGTGTCTGAAATTTGAATTAATCCTGAATAATATGATGCATGCAGACTGTACCTTACCGGCCACCACCGCACTCTAATCAGCATCTGTTTATCCATTCCTCTTACAGGTACGTGACCCAACTTTTCCATCCTGATTTCCATGCAGCCTTCCCTATATCTCTCTGCTCCTACTATATACTAATGGTACGTGACCCAACTTTTTCATCCTGATTTCCATGCAGCCTTCCCTATATCTCTCTGCTCCTACTATATACTAATGGTACGTGACCCAACTTTTTCATCCTGATTTCCATGCAGCCTTCCCTATATCTCTCTGCTCCTACTATATACTAATGGTACGTGACCCAACTTTTCCATCCTGATTTCCATGCAGCCTTCTCTATATCTCTCTGCTCCTACTATATACTAATGGTACGTGACCCAACTTTTCCATCCTGATTTCCATGCAGCCTTCCCTATATCTCTCTGCTCCTACTATATACTAATGGTACGTGACCCAACTTTTTCATCCTGATTTCCATGCAGCCTTCCCTATATCTCTCTGCTCCTACTATATACTAATGGTACGTGACCCAACTTTTCCATCCTGATTTCCATGCAGCCTTCCCTATATCTCTCTGCTCCTACTATATACTAATGGTACGTGACCCAACTTTTCCATCCTGATTTCCATGCAGCCTTCCCTATATCTCTCTGCTCCTACTATATACTAATGGTACGTGACCCAAGTTACACTACCCACCCCCCACTTTCATTTATGACCCTGCTTACTGAACCTTTGAGTATCCTACATCTGGTTCAGCCTTAATCAGCTGATCAAGATGAGCACAGACCACTCCCCTCTGGTTCACAGCTGAATGCATTCTGTAGGCCATATATTGAGAACTAGGAGTCTGTGTCAGACTGAAGTCTGTGTCCCTCAGCTTAAGTGTCCATGAGCTGAAGTGTCTGAAATTTGAATTAATCCTGAATAATATGATGCATGCAGACTGTACCTTACCGGCCACCACCGCACTCTAATCAGCATCTGTTTATCCATTCCTCTTACAGGTACGTGACCCAACTTTTCCATCCTGATTTCCATGCAGCCTTCCCTATATCTCTCTGCTCCTACTATATACTAATGGTACGTGACCCAACTTTTTCATCCTGATTTCCATGCAGCCTTCCCTATATCTCTCTGCTCCTACTATATACTAATGGTACGTGACCCAACTTTTTCATCCTGATTTCCATGCAGCCTTCCCTATATCTCTCTGCTCCTACTATATACTAATGGTACGTGACCCAACTTTTCCATCCTGATTTCCATGCAGCCTTCCCTATATCTCTCTGCTCCTACTATATACTAATGGTACGTGACCCAACTTTTCCATCCTGATTTCCATGCAGCCTTCCCTATATCTCTCTGCTCCTACTATATACTAATGGTACGTGACCCAACTTTTTCATCCTGATTTCCATGCAGCCTTCCCTATATCTCTCTGCTCCTACTATATACTAATGGTACGTGACCCAACTTTTCCATCCTGATTTCCATGCAGCCTTCCCTATATCTCTCTGCTCCTACTATATACTAATGGTACGTGACCCAACTTTTCCATCCTGATTTCCATGCAGCCTTCCCTATATCTCTCTGCTCCTACTATATACTAATGGTACGTGACCCAAGTTACACTACCCACCCCCCACTTTCATTTATGACCCTGCTTACTGAACCTTTGAGTATCCTACATCTGGTTCAGCCTTAATCAGCTGATCAAGATGAGCACAGACCACTCCCCTCTGGTTCACAGCTGAATGCATTCTGTAGGCCATATATTGAGAACTAGGAGTCTGTGTCAGACTGAAGTCTGTGTCCCTCAGCTTAAGTGTCCATGAGCTGAAGTGTCTGAAATTTGAATTAATCCTGAATAATATGATGCATGCAGACTGTACCTTACCGGCCACCACCGCACTCTAATCAGCATCTGTTTATCCATTCCTCTTACAGGTACGTGACCCAACTTTTCCATCCTGATTTCCATGCAGCCTTCCCTATATCTCTCTGCTCCTACTATATACTAATGGTACGTGACCCAAGTTACACTACCCACCCCCCACTTTCATTTATGACCCTGCTTACTGAACCTTTGAGTATCCTACATCTGGTTCAGCCTTAATCAGCTGATCAAGATGAGCACAGACCACTCCCCTCTGGTTCACAGCTGAATGCATTCTGTAGGCCATATATTGAGAACTAGGAGTCTGTGTCAGACTGAAGTCTGTGTCCCTCAGCTTAAGTGTCCATGAGCTGAAGTGTCTGAAATTTGAATTAATCCTGAATAATATGATGCATGCAGACTGTACCTTACCGGCCACCACCGCACTCTAATCAGCATCTGTTTATCCATTCCTCTTACAGGTACGTGACCCAACTTTTCCATCCTGATTTCCATGCAGCCTTCCCTATATCTCTCTGCTCCTACTATATACTAATGGTACGTGACCCAAGTTACACTACCCACCCCCCACTTTCATTTATGACCCTGCTTACTGAACCTTTGAGTATCCTACATCTGGTTCAGCCTTAATCAGCTGATCAAGATGAGCACAGACCACTCCCCTCTGGTTCACAGCTGAATGCATTCTGTAGGCCATATATTGAGAACTAGGAGTCTGTGTCAGACTGAAGTCTGTGTCCCTCAGCTTAAGTGTCCATGAGCTGAAGTGTCTGAAATTTGAATTAATCCTGAATAATATGATGCATGCAGACTGTACCTTACCGGCCACCACCGCACTCTAATCAGCATCTGTTTATCCATTCCTCTTACAGGTACGTGACCCAACTTTTCCATCCTGATTTCCATGCAGCCTTCCCTATATCTCTCTGCTCCTACTATATACTAATGGTACGTGACCCAACTTTTTCATCCTGATTTCCATGCAGCCTTCCCTATATCTCTCTGCTCCTACTATATACTAATGGTACGTGACCCAACTTTTTCATCCTGATTTCCATGCAGCCTTCCCTATATCTCTCTGCTCCTACTATATACTAATGGTACGTGACCCAACTTTTCCATCCTGATTTCCATGCAGCCTTCCCTATATCTCTCTGCTCCTACTATATACTAATGGTACGTGACCCAAGTTACACTACCCACCCCCCACTTTCATTTATGACCCTGCTTACTGAACCTTTGAGTATCCTACATCTGGTTCAGCCTTAATCAGCTGATCAAGATGAGCACAGACCACTCCCCTCTGGTTCACAGCTGAATGCATTCTGTAGGCCATATATTGAGAACTAGGAGTCTGTGTCAGACTGAAGTCTGTGTCCCTCAGCTTAAGTGTCCATGAGCTGAAGTGTCTGAAATTTGAATTAATCCTGAATAATATGATGCATGCAGACTGTACCTTACCGGCCACCACCGCACTCTAATCAGCATCTGTTTATCCATTCCTCTTACAGGTACGTGACCCAACTTTTCCATCCTGATTTCCATGCAGCCTTCCCTATATCTCTCTGCTCCTACTATATACTAATGGTACGTGACCCAAGTTACACTACCCACCCCCCACTTTCATTTATGACCCTGCTTACTGAACCTTTGAGTATCCTACATCTGGTTCAGCCTTAATCAGCTGATCAAGATGAGCACAGACCACTCCCCTCTGGTTCACAGCTGAATGCATTCTGTAGGCCATATATTGAGAACTAGGAGTCTGTGTCAGACTGAAGTCTGTGTCCCTCAGCTTAAGTGTCCATGAGCTGAAGTGTCTGAAATTTGAATTAATCCTGAATAATATGATGCATGCAGACTGTACCTTACCGGCCACCACCGCACTCTAATCAGCATCTGTTTATCCATTCCTCTTACAGGTACGTGACCCAACTTTTCCATCCTGATTTCCATGCAGCCTTCCCTATATCTCTCTGCTCCTACTATATACTAATGGTACGTGACCCAACTTTTTCATCCTGATTTCCATGCAGCCTTCCCTATATCTCTCTGCTCCTACTATATACTAATGGTACGTGACCCAACTTTTTCATCCTGATTTCCATGCAGCCTTCCCTATATCTCTCTGCTCCTACTATATACTAATGGTACGTGACCCAACTTTTCCATCCTGATTTCCATGCAGCCTTCCCTATATCTCTCTGCTCCTACTATATACTAATGGTACGTGACCCAAGTTACACTACCCACCCCCCACTTTCATTTATGACCCTGCTTACTGAACCTTTGAGTATCCTACATCTGGTTCAGCCTTAATCAGCTGATCAAGATGAGCACAGACCACTCCCCTCTGGTTCACAGCTGAATGCATTCTGTAGGCCATATATTGAGAACTAGGAGTCTGTGTCAGACTGAAGTCTGTGTCCCTCAGCTTAAGTGTCCATGAGCTGAAGTGTCTGAAATTTGAATTAATCCTGAATAATATGATGCATGCAGACTGTACCTTACCGGCCACCACCGCACTCTAATCAGCATCTGTTTATCCATTCCTCTTACAGGTACGTGACCCAACTTTTCCATCCTGATTTCCATGCAGCCTTCCCTATATCTCTCTGCTCCTACTATATACTAATGGTACGTGACCCAACTTTTTCATCCTGATTTCCATGCAGCCTTCCCTATATCTCTCTGCTCCTACTATATACTAATGGTACGTGACCCAACTTTTTCATCCTGATTTCCATGCAGCCTTCCCTATATCTCTCTGCTCCTACTATATACTAATGGTACGTGACCCAACTTTTCCATCCTGATTTCCATGCAGCCTTCCCTATATCTCTCTGCTCCTACTATATACTAATGGTACGTGACCCAAGTTACACTACCCACCCCCCACTTTCATTTATGACCCTGCTTACTGAACCTTTGAGTATCCTACATCTGGTTCAGCCTTAATCAGCTGATCAAGATGAGCACAGACCACTCCCCTCTGGTTCACAGCTGAATGCATTCTGTAGGCCATATATTGAGAACTAGGAGTCTGTGTCAGACTGAAGTCTGTGTCCCTCAGCTTAAGTGTCCATGAGCTGAAGTGTCTGAAATTTGAATTAATCCTGAATAATATGATGCATGCAGACTGTACCTTACCGGCCACCACCGCACTCTAATCAGCATCTGTTTATCCATTCCTCTTACAGGTACGTGACCCAACTTTTCCATCCTGATTTCCATGCAGCCTTCCCTATATCTCTCTGCTCCTACTATATACTAATGGTACGTGACCCAACTTTTCCATCCTGATTTCCATGCAGCCTTCCCTATATCTCTCTGCTCCTACTATATACTAATGGTACGTGACCCAAGTTACACTACCCACCCCCCACTTTCATTTATGACCCTGCTTACTGAACCTTTGAGTATCCTACATCTGGTTCAGCCTTAATCAGCTGATCAAGATGAGCACAGACCACTCCCCTCTGGTTCACAGCTGAATGCATTCTGTAGGCCATATATTGAGAACTAGGAGTCTGTGTCAGACTGAAGTCTGTGTCCCTCAGCTTAAGTGTCCATGAGCTGAAGTGTCTGAAATTTGAATTAATCCTGAATAATATGATGCATGCAGACTGTACCTTACCGGCCACCACCGCACTCTAATCAGCATCTGTTTATCCATTCCTCTTACAGGTACGTGACCCAACTTTTCCATCCTGATTTCCATGCAGCCTTCCCTATATCTCTCTGCTCCTACTATATACTAATGGTACGTGACCCAACTTTTCCATCCTGATTTCCATGCAGCCTTCCCTATATCTCTCTGCTCCTACTATATACTAATGGTACGTGACCCAAGTTACACTACCCACCCCCCACTTTCATTTATGACCCTGCTTACTGAACCTTTGAGTATCCTACATCTGGTTCAGCCTTAATCAGCTGATCAAGATGAGCACAGACCACTCCCCTCTGGTTCACAGCTGAATGCATTCTGTAGGCCATATATTGAGAACTAGGAGTCTGTGTCAGACTGAAGTCTGTGTCCCTCAGCTTAAGTGTCCATGAGCTGAAGTGTCTGAAATTTGAATTAATCCTGAATAATATGATGCATGCAGACTGTACCTTACCGGCCACCACCGCACTCTAATCAGCATCTGTTTATCCATTCCTCTTACAGGTACGTGACCCAACTTTTCCATCCTGATTTCCATGCAGCCTTCCCTATATCTCTCTGCTCCTACTATATACTAATGGTACGTGACCCAACTTTTTCATCCTGATTTCCATGCAGCCTTCCCTATATCTCTCTGCTCCTACTATATACTAATGGTACGTGACCCAAGTTACACTACCCACCCCCCACTTTCATTTATGACCCTGCTTACTGAACCTTTGAGTATCCTACATCTGGTTCAGCCTTAATCAGCTGATCAAGATGAGCACAGACCACTCCCCTCTGGTTCACAGCTGAATGCATTCTGTAGGCCATATATTGAGAACTAGGAGTCTGTGTCAGACTGAAGTCTGTGTCCCTCAGCTTAAGTGTCCATGAGCTGAAGTGTCTGAAATTTGAATTAATCCTGAATAATATGATGCATGCAGACTGTACCTTACCGGCCACCACCGCACTCTAATCAGCATCTGTTTATCCATTCCTCTTACAGGTACGTGACCCAACTTTTCCATCCTGATTTCCATGCAGCCTTCCCTATATCTCTCTGCTCCTACTATATACTAATGGTACGTGACCCAAGTTACACTACCCACCCCCCACTTTCATTTATGACCCTGCTTACTGAACCTTTGAGTATCCTACATCTGGTTCAGCCTTAATCAGCTGATCAAGATGAGCACAGACCACTCCCCTCTGGTTCACAGCTGAATGCATTCTGTAGGCCATATATTGAGAACTAGGAGTCTGTGTCAGACTGAAGTCTGTGTCCCTCAGCTTAAGTGTCCATGAGCTGAAGTGTCTGAAATTTGAATTAATCCTGAATAATATGATGCATGCAGACTGTACCTTACCGGCCACCACCGCACTCTAATCAGCATCTGTTTATCCATTCCTCTTACAGGTACGTGACCCAACTTTTCCATCCTGATTTCCATGCAGCCTTCCCTATATCTCTCTGCTCCTACTATATACTAATGGTACGTGACCCAACTTTTTCATCCTGATTTCCATGCAGCCTTCCCTATATCTCTCTGCTCCTACTATATACTAATGGTACGTGACCCAAGTTACACTACCCACCCCCCACTTTCATTTATGACCCTGCTTACTGAACCTTTGAGTATCCTACATCTGGTTCAGCCTTAATCAGCTGATCAAGATGAGCACAGACCACTCCCCTCTGGTTCACAGCTGAATGCATTCTGTAGGCCATATATTGAGAACTAGGAGTCTGTGTCAGACTGAAGTCTGTGTCCCTCAGCTTAAGTGTCCATGAGCTGAAGTGTCTGAAATTTGAATTAATCCTGAATAATATGATGCATGCAGACTGTACCTTACCGGCCACCACCGCACTCTAATCAGCATCTGTTTATCCATTCCTCTTACAGGTACGTGACCCAACTTTTCCATCCTGATTTCCATGCAGCCTTCCCTATATCTCTCTGCTCCTACTATATACTAATGGTACGTGACCCAACTTTTTCATCCTGATTTCCATGCAGCCTTCCCTATATCTCTCTGCTCCTACTATATACTAATGGTACGTGACCCAAGTTACACTACCCACCCCCCACTTTCATTTATGACCCTGCTTACTGAACCTTTGAGTATCCTACATCTGGTTCAGCCTTAATCAGCTGATCAAGATGAGCACAGACCACTCCCCTCTGGTTCACAGCTGAATGCATTCTGTAGGCCATATATTGAGAACTAGGAGTCTGTGTCAGACTGAAGTCTGTGTCCCTCAGCTTAAGTGTCCATGAGCTGAAGTGTCTGAAATTTGAATTAATCCTGAATAATATGATGCATGCAGACTGTACCTTACCGGCCACCACCGCACTCTAATCAGCATCTGTTTATCCATTCCTCTTACAGGTACGTGACCCAACTTTTCCATCCTGATTTCCATGCAGCCTTCCCTATATCTCTCTGCTCCTACTATATACTAATGGTACGTGACCCAAGTTACACTACCCACCCCCCACTTTCATTTATGACCCTGCTTACTGAACCTTTGAGTATCCTACATCTGGTTCAGCCTTAATCAGCTGATCAAGATGAGCACAGACCACTCCCCTCTGGTTCACAGCTGAATGCATTCTGTAGGCCATATATTGAGAACTAGGAGTCTGTGTCAGACTGAAGTCTGTGTCCCTCAGCTTAAGTGTCCATGAGCTGAAGTGTCTGAAATTTGAATTAATCCTGAATAATATGATGCATGCAGACTGTACCTTACCGGCCACCACCGCACTCTAATCAGCATCTGTTTATCCATTCCTCTTACAGGTACGTGACCCAACTTTTCCATCCTGATTTCCATGCAGCCTTCCCTATATCTCTCTGCTCCTACTATATACTAATGGTACGTGACCCAACTTTTTCATCCTGATTTCCATGCAGCCTTCCCTATATCTCTCTGCTCCTACTATATACTAATGGTACGTGACCCAAGTTACACTACCCACCCCCCACTTTCATTTATGACCCTGCTTACTGAACCTTTGAGTATCCTACATCTGGTTCAGCCTTAATCAGCTGATCAAGATGAGCACAGACCACTCCCCTCTGGTTCACAGCTGAATGCATTCTGTAGGCCATATATTGAGAACTAGGAGTCTGTGTCAGACTGAAGTCTGTGTCCCTCAGCTTAAGTGTCCATGAGCTGAAGTGTCTGAAATTTGAATTAATCCTGAATAATATGATGCATGCAGACTGTACCTTACCGGCCACCACCGCACTCTAATCAGCATCTGTTTATCCATTCCTCTTACAGGTACGTGACCCAACTTTTCCATCCTGATTTCCATGCAGCCTTCCCTATATCTCTCTGCTCCTACTATATACTAATGGTACGTGACCCAACTTTTTCATCCTGATTTCCATGCAGCCTTCCCTATATCTCTCTGCTCCTACTATATACTAATGGTACGTGACCCAAGTTACACTACCCACCCCCCACTTTCATTTATGACCCTGCTTACTGAACCTTTGAGTATCCTACATCTGGTTCAGCCTTAATCAGCTGATCAAGATGAGCACAGACCACTCCCCTCTGGTTCACAGCTGAATGCATTCTGTAGGCCATATATTGAGAACTAGGAGTCTGTGTCAGACTGAAGTCTGTGTCCCTCAGCTTAAGTGTCCATGAGCTGAAGTGTCTGAAATTTGAATTAATCCTGAATAATATGATGCATGCAGACTGTACCTTACCGGCCACCACCGCACTCTAATCAGCATCTGTTTATCCATTCCTCTTACAGGTACGTGACCCAACTTTTCCATCCTGATTTCCATGCAGCCTTCCCTATATCTCTCTGCTCCTACTATATACTAATGGTACGTGACCCAAGTTACACTACCCACCCCCCACTTTCATTTATGACCCTGCTTACTGAACCTTTGAGTATCCTACATCTGGTTCAGCCTTAATCAGCTGATCAAGATGAGCACAGACCACTCCCCTCTGGTTCACAGCTGAATGCATTCTGTAGGCCATATATTGAGAACTAGGAGTCTGTGTCAGACTGAAGTCTGTGTCCCTCAGCTTAAGTGTCCATGAGCTGAAGTGTCTGAAATTTGAATTAATCCTGAATTGAACCTGAAGTGAACTGAAGGTACCTGGATACTAAATCACAGTAAACAATGTTTGTTTTTGTTTTCACTCTCACCCCCTTAATCCTTCACTTCTTTCAACCACCCCTAATCCCTACACCTGGAAAGGAACTCTTCATCTCTCCCTCCATTCTCCCCACCCATCTCACCTCTTCCTCAGAGCTATTCCACAACATACAATCCTTTGTCTCCAAACACAGACAGCCACCTCATGCCCTCTCCTGCTCCCACCTCATAACGCTTTCTCTGCTCCTCCTTACTGCCGGCGACATCTCTCCAAATCCTGGCCCTCCTCACCACATCCCTACATTCACTTCCACCTCCTACCCCCGATCTATCCCAAACTCTCGAAACCCTTCTAACCTTACACCTATCCGCCCAGCCCCCGCTTCCCCAGTTCCACTAACAGGAGCTCTATGGAACGCTCGCTCTGTCTGCAATAAACTTTCCTACATTCACGATCTCTTTATCACTAACAAGCTTTCCTTCCTCGGAATCACTGAAACCTGGCTCACCCCCTCCGACACAACCTCTCCTGCTGCACTTTCGTATGGCGGATTCCACCTCTCCCATACCCCCCGCCCCAACGGCAAGCACGGTGGAGGAATAGGTTTCCTCCTCTCAGAAAACTGCTCCTTCACCCAGATCCCACTGCCGCCCGCAATTACTCTCCCGTCTTTTGAAGTGCACTGTGTGCGCATCTACTCCCCCTCCAACCTCCAACTGGCTGTCATCTACCGCCCCCCAGGATCAGCCACCACTTTCTTTGACCACTTCACCACCTGGCTACTTCATTTCCTCTCTGTTGACATCCCCACTATCCTCATGGGCGACTTTAACATCCCCATTGATACTTCCCTCTCAGCTGCCTCTAAGCTTCTATCCCTCACTTCCTCCTTTGGTCTTACCCAGTGGTCTTCCACACCCACCCACAAAGACGGCCACACGCTGGGCCTCATCTTCACCCGCCTCTGTTCCCTATCTAACCTCTCTAACTCACCTCTCCCTCTCTCTGACCACAACCTACTCACATTCTCTTCTCTCTCCTCCCCGGGGCAACAATCCCCACTCCACAAACTTGAATACCCCCGTAGAAATCTCAAACACCTTGACCTACACTCTCTCTCTGAATCCCTCCTCCCTCTTACAGACATTAGTTCCTTACATGATGCAGATGCTGCTGCCACTTTATACAACACCACAACAGCTGCAGCTCTCGATTCGGTCGCCCCCCTCATGCATACCAAGACTCGCACAATCAACAGACAACCCTGGCACACCAGCCTAACTAAAGAACTGCGACGGGCCTCCAGGGCTGCTGAACGTAGATGGAAAAGGTCCCACTCCCATGAGCACTTCATCGCATTCAAACAGTCCCTCACTACCTTCAAGTCCACACTCACTGCAGCAAAACAAACATACTTCACATCTCTCATATCCTCCCTGTCCCACAACCCCAAACAACTATTCAACACCTTCAATTCTCTCCTCCGTCCCCCAGTGCCTCCTCCCTCTCCTCTTATTTCAGCCGAAGACTTTGCCTCATTCTTCAAGCAGAAGATTGACACCATCAGACAAAGCTTTTGCCTAAAGCCCCCACAGCCCCTCCCCACACCTACTCAACCCTCCTCCTCCAAAACTACATTCTCCACCATTTCTGAAGATCAACTTTCCTCCTTACTCTCCAAATCACACCTCACCACCTGTAAACTTGACCCAATCCCGTCCCACCTCATCCCAAACCTTACCACTATCTTCATCCCAGCCCTAGCCCACCTCTTCAACCTGTCACTAACAACTGGTGTCTTCCCCTCATGTTTCAAACATGCCTCAATCACACCCATCCTCAAAAAGCCCTCCCTTGACCCATCCTCTGTGTCTAGCTATCGCCCCATATCACTTCTCCCCTATGCCTCAAAATTACTGGAACAACATGTCCATTCTGAACTGTCCTCCCACCTCTCCTCCTGCTCCCTCTTTGACCGCCTACAATCTGGTTTCCGACCGCACCATTCTACTGAAACTGCACTGACTAAAGTCACAAACGACCTACTAACCGCCAAATCTAAGTGACACTACTCTGTCCTCCTCCTCCTAGACCTGTCATCTGCCTTTGACACAGTGGACCACTCCCTCTTACTACAGACTCTCTCATCTCTCGGCATCACAGACTTGGCCCTATCCTGGATCTCCTCATACCTAACAGACCGGACATTCAGTGTCTCCCACTCACACACCACCTCTTCATCTCGCCCCCTATCTGTCGGTGTCCCCCAAGGTTCAGTTCTAGGACCCCTGCTCTTCTCCATCTACACCTTAGGCCTGGGACAGCTCATAGAGTCTCATGGCTTTCATTATCACCTCTATGCTGATGACACACAGATCTACCTCTCTGGACCCGATATCACCTCCGTATTAACCAAAATCCCACAATGTCTGTCTGCTATTTCATCCTTCTTCTCTGCTAGATTTCTAAAACTTAACATGGACAAAACAGAATTCATCATCTTTCCGCCAGCTCATTCAACCCTCCCAACTGACCTATCCATCATAGTCAATGGCTGCCCACTCTCCCCAGTCCCTCAAGCTCGCTGCCTCGGGGTAACCCTGGACTCGGAACTCTCCTTCAAACCACATATCCAAGCCCTTTCCACTTCCTGACGACTCCAACTTAAAAATATCTCCCGGATCCGCACATTCCTAAACCATGAATCTGCAAAAACACTAGTGCACGCCCTCATCATCTCCCGCCTTGACTACTGCAACCTCCTGCTCTGTGGCCTCCCCTCTAACACTCTCGCACCCCTCCAATCTATCATAAACTCTGCTGCTCGACTAATCAACCTGTCCCCCCCGCTATTCCCCGGCCTCTCCTCTCTGTCAATCTCTTCACTGGCTCCCCATTGCTCAGAGACTCCAGTTCAAAACCCTAACCATGACATACAAAGCCATTCACAACCTGTCTCCTCCATATATCTCCGACCTAGTCTCCCGTTACATACCTGCACGCAACCTCCGATCCTCACAAGATCTCCTGCTCTACTCCCCTCTTATCTCCTCCTCCCACAACCGTATACAAGATTTCTCCCGTGCTTCCGCCCTACTCTGGAACTCTCTACCCCAACGTATCAGACTCTCGCCTACCGTGGAAACCTTCAAAAGGAACCTGAAGACCCACCTCTTCCGACAAGCCTACAACCTGCAGTAACCACCGCTCCACCATACCGCTGCACGACCAGCTCTACCCTCACCTACTGTATCCTCACCCATCCCTCGTAGATTGTGAGCCCTCGCGGGCAGGGTCCTCGCTCCGCCTGTACCAGTCGCTGTCACATTGTGTTCAAGATTATTGAAATTGTTCTTGTATTATACCCCCTTTTTCACATGTAAAGCGCCATGGAATAAATGGCGCTATAATAATAAATAATAATAATTAGGCAATTATCACCACCCTTGCATGTAGTATAGTAAACGGCAATTTATATTATGCAGATAAAGAAAATGAGTATGAAATGTAGAACTTATCAAATCTCTGGAACCATATGGCATATTTGAAAAAGAAAGGCATACTCTGGAAGGCTGCTGGTATAAAGTAAGAGCAAAAACTGGCCTTTTTTACAGGTCTTCATAAACAGCAACAAAGTTAGGTGGTGAGTATTCACAATTGTGACACACAGTCACTCCCAAAACTTGATACAGCCTGTTAAAAATCTATTAAAAGCTCCTTTATTCTGGCACAGACAGTATATGATTATATATATTGTAGCAATGACAGGTAGGCTAGGATTAAATCCTAGCTCTGCAGGCTCTGATTAGGTGCACCTGGTTAGCTCTGCATATAAACAGGCTAGGTCTTCATCAAAGTCAATCAGCTGCGTGAAGTTAATAACAAAAGACTGACAATTATTTACAAACATAAAACTAGTATGTACAGGTGCATACTAAGAATAGCAATTTCTGGACATAACTAACAAATCAAGTTGCACTCTGTAGCGCTATAGCATGTAAACATGAAACATATGACATTTGAGTTGCATTACTGACCTAGATAATGGGAAAAAAAGACACTTAGCACATAATTTGGCCAATTCATGTATGCCCTGTAATAGCCAACGACAAGGCAATCTCTGTTTGCTGGTGACTAGTGTGAGCGAGCATGCTCCACACTGCTCGTTACTCGCCCGAGCATCACACTACTCGGGATGTTCAGCGAGCACCGAGCATTTCCGGGTTACTCGGGTGGGAGCTCGGGTCTCCGCCCTGCACGTTTGGCGCTCTTTACAGAGCCAATGAACATGCAGGGATTGCCAGCCAGTCACTGTAATGCCGCAGCCATGTTGTTTGTGGGCATTACAGTGATTGGCTGGCCGCACAGCGTTACCTCGAGTATTTAAAACTGGGTGTCGCCATCTTGGACACAGTCGCTCCGGATCAGCCAGTGTGGGGTCAGTGCTGCTGAGTTAGGGAGAGATATATAGTGCGAAATAGGTAGTGTAGGGTCTCTAAAGCCTGCCAAATCAAACAAACAGTCCTTCTCAGGACTAATATCCATCCCAGATATCAGGCAGGCAGGTATGCTGTATACGAGATGCAGTGGTTATACTAGCAAATGCTGCATTACAGTCCTGTGTGCTCCTGTTGGTCAAATTGCTAGACTTATCACCCCGGTCTCAGGGGCCAGGAAATTTTTTTTTTTTTTCATCTAAATGCTGTATTTTTTTTTTCCTCAGTCAGACTGTACAAATACGCGTCTTATTAACCTTTTGGTATTCCCCCCCCCCCCCCAAAAGAAAAAAATTGAGTGTGTCTGTGACTGTTCAGACACCAATATATCTGTTTAAAAGAGTCTGGTGTAGGCCAGAAAAATAGAACTGTGGTTTTGCAGTTTCACGGGTCAAATCTCTGTATTATCCTGTTTTTGCCATTTTTGCCATAAAAAAACTGTAATAGTGTCTCCCTGACTGGTCAGACACCAATATATCTGTTTAAAAGAGTCTGGTGTACACCACATAACTATAACTGTGGTTTTGCTGTTCCACGGGTCAAATCTCTGTATTATCCTGTTTTTGGAATTTTTAGCTGTAAAAAAACCCAGTAATAGTGTCTCCCTGACTGGTCAGACACGAATATATCTGTTTAAAAGAGTCTGGTGTAGGCCAGAAAAATAAAAGTGTGGTTTTGCAGTTCCACGGGTCAAATCTCTGTATTATCCTGCTTTTGGCATTTTTTGCCGTAAAAAAAACAGTAATAGTGTCTCCCTGACTGTTCAGACACCAATATATCTATTTAAAAGAGTCTGGTGTAGGCCAGAAAAATAGAACTGTGGTTTTGCAGTTCCACAGGTGAAATCTATGTATTATCCTGTTTTTGGCATTTTTTTGCCGTAAAAAAAACTGTAATAGTGTCTCCCTGACTGGTCAGATACCAATATATCTGTTTAAAAGAGTCTGATGTACGCCACATAACTATAACTGTGGTTTTGCAGTTCCACGGGTCAAATCTCTGTATTATCCTGCTTTTGGCATTTTTTTGCCATATAAAAAAAACAGTAATAGTGTCTCCCTGACTGTTCAGACACCAATATATCTGTTTAATAGAGTTTGGTGTAGGCCAGAAAAATATAACTGTGGTTTTGCAGTTCCTCGGGTCAAATACCTGAATTATCCTGTCTTTGGCATTTTTTGCCATTAAAAAAACTGTAATAGTGTCTCCCTGACTGGTCAGACACCAATATATCTGTTTAAAAGAGTCTGGTGTACGCCACATAACTATAACTGTGGTTTTGCAGTTCCACGGGTCAAATCTCTGTATTATCCTGTTTTGGGCATTTTTTTGCCATAAAAAAAAAACAGTAATAGTGTCTCCCTGACTGTTCAGATACAAATATATCTGTTTAAAGGAGTCTGGTGTAGGCAAGAAAAATAGAACTGTGGTTCTGCAGTTCCACGGGTTAAATCTCTGTATTATCCAGCTTTTGGCATTTTTTGCCATAAAAAAAACAGTAATAGTGTCTCCCTGACTGGTCAGACACCAATATATCTTTTTAATAGAGTTTGGTGTAGGCCAGAAAAATATAACTGTGGTTTTGCAGATCCTCGGGTCAAATACCTGAATTATCCTGTCTTTGGCATTTTTTGCCATAAAAAAAACTGTAATAGTGTCTCCCTGACTGTTCAGATGATAATATATCTGTTTAAAAGAGTCTGATGTAGGCAAGAAAAATAGAACTGTGGTTCTGCAGTTCCACGGGTCAAATCTCTGTATTATCCTGCTTTTGGCATTTTTTGCCGTAAAAACAAACAGTAATAGTGTCGCCCTGACTGTTCAGACACCAATATATCTGTTTAAAAGAGTCTGGTGTAGGCTAGAAAAATAGAACTGTGGTTTTGCAGTTCCACTGGTGAAATCTCTGAACTATCTTGTTTTTGGCATTTTTTGCCGTAAAAAAAACTGTGATAGTGTCTCCTGACTGGTTAGATACCAATATATCTGTTTAAAAGGGTCTGGTGTAGGCCAGAAAAATAGAACTATGGTTTTGCAGTTCAATGGGTCAAATCTCTGTATTATCCTGTTTTAGGCATTTTTTGCCATAAAAAAACAGTAATAGTGTCTCCCTGGCTGGTCAGACACCAATATATCTTTTTAAAAGGGTCTGGCGTACGCCGCATAACTATAACTGTGGTTTTGCAGTTCCACGGGTCAAATCTCTGTATTATCCTGTTTTTAGCATTTTTTGCCGTAAAAAAAAACAATAATAGTGTCTCCCTGATTGGTCAGACACCAATATATCTGTTTTAAAGAGTCTGGTGTAGGCCAGAAAAAAGAATTGTGGTTTTGCAGTTCCACGGGTCAAATCTCTGTATTATGCACTTTTGGGTCTTTTTTACATAAAAAAAAAACAGTTTGAGTGTGTCGCTGACTGTTCAGCCCCAAATATATCTATTTAAAAAAGTCTGGGATACGCCAGTAAATTAGAACTGTGGTTTTGCAGTTCCACGGTTCAAATCTCTGTATTATCCAGCTTTTGGCCTGTTTTACTTAAAAAATAACTATAATAGTGTCTCCCTCTCTTTTCAGTCACAAATATATCTGTTTAAAAGATTCTGTTGTAGGCCAGACGAATAGAACTGTGGTTTTCCTCTTCCACGGTTCTAATCTCCTTTTCATTACCCTTTTTCCATTGATAGTGCGAGTGTAAGCTGTTTTACTTAATTTACAATGGGCAAGGTGCGTGGCAAGGGATGTGGAACTGGACGCTATGGTAATGGTGCGTGTAGAGGACGGGGCCGTGGCCAAGGTGAAAATGTGCCACAACCAACAGCCACATCTTCTCGCTCCCACTTCTTGACCGAATTACTAGGGGAGCACACTACAACACCAGTATTGCGAACTGATCAGTGTGAACAGGTTATTAATTGGATAGCAGATAATACTTCCAGTTACCTGGACACTGCCACCTCCGGTCTGTTTTCCACACGGTCAAATCTTAGTAGCCGTGAGTCTCGACCGCATACTCCTCCTCACCCTGATGCTCCTTTCTCCCACCATGCCGAGTGTCGTCAGACAGCAACTGATCTCACACTTGGACACTCTGAAGAGCTATTCACTGGTCCATTTCTAGATTTGTGCCCCTCGCCTGCTCTGTTTCAAGTGGTGGAAGAGGAGATCCCATGTAGCGATGCCCAAATATTTAAACAGCCATGGCCACAGGAAGTCGACGTTGGCAATTTGTCACAAGAGGTGTACGATGACGAGACACCATTGCCAGGAAGTGAGGAGGAGGAGGATCGTGGTGCGCAACTGGAAGAGGAGGAGGTGGTGGATGATCTAGTAACTGACCCAACATGGCAGGAGGACACGCAGAGCGAGGCCAGCAGCACACAGGGGGAGGGAGGCAGAGTACCCCAACAGGCAGGAAGAAGCAGTGTGGTGGCCGCACACAGAAGCTGGGCAACAGTTCCCGGTAACACCAACACGAGGGATGTTGCCAGTACAACTGGTAGGTCTTCCAGAGTCTGGAATTTTTTTAAAGACTCTGCTGATAACCCCAAAAAGGCCATTTGTACCACCTGCCATGCCAGCATCAGCAGGGGTGACAACACTACCAGCCTTACCACCACCAGCATGATCAGGCACATGGAAGCAAGCACCCGACTTTGTGGGGCAAACCCCATGGTCCACGACCAGTGTCAGCAGGTGTCACCACTGCTTCTTCCACTGTTGTGCGTGTAATAGAACCCCCTGTTGTGTGTGCAAGGCAATCCCCTATCCATACTGCATGCAAATATGCCCGCTCCTCTCAGTCTTCACTTGTTATGGCAGTTTCTCAAAAAACAGCATCAACGTCCACGTCCACGTCCCACCGCAGTGTTCAATTGTCCATATCCCAGACATTTGAATGAAAGCGGAAATTCGCTGCCAATGCCCTACAGGCCACAGTCCTAAATTCGCACATTTCATGACTGCTTGCGTTGGAAATGCTACCTTTTAGGCTGGTGGAGACGGAATCCTTCCGCAACCTTATGGAGGTGGCTGTCCCTCGGTACTTGGTCCCCAGCCGACACTATTTTTTCCGGTGTGCCATCCCCGCACTACACAAGCATGTGTCCCAAAACATCTGCCGTGCCCTCAACAACGCAGTTACAGGGAGAGTCCACCTGACAACGGACACGTGGACAAGTGCTTGTGGCCAGGAAAGGTACATCTCCCTGACGGCATACTGGGTAAACATAGTGGAAGCCAGGGCCCAGTCGGACCTTGGGACAGAACACATCTTCCCCACACCGAGGATTGCGGGCCCTTTGTCAGTCAGAGTTGCCCCCACAGTGTACAGCTCCTGCACATCATCCTCCTCCTCCTCCTCCTCATGTTCAGCCTCCATCTCAGATATCACCACATCAGTTACAAGCTGGAAGCACTGAAGTACTGCCTCCGCCAAGCGGTAACAGGCTGTGCTGAAACTCATAAGCTTAGGTGAGAAACCTCACACTGCTTGTGAGTTGTGGACAGCTGTGAAAGAGCAGGCAGATCTGTGACTGAGACTGCTGAACCTACATCCAGGCATGGTCGTGTGTGACAATGGCTGAAACCTGGTGGCGGCTCTGAGGCGAGGCGAGATCACACATGTACCATGCCTGGCTCATGTGCTTAACCTCGTGGTACAGCGGTTTCTTAAATCTTACCCCGAGTTGCCAGATCTGCTCGTCAAAGTACGCCACCTGTCAGCTCATTTTCGCAAGAAGGCTACAGCTTCTGCTGCCCTTGCTGTGTTGCAGCAGCGTTTGCAGCTTCCATCACACTGACTGGTGTGTGATGTCCCCACACATTGGAACTCTACCCTCCACATGTTGCAAAGGATTTGTGAGGAGAAGAGAGCAGTTGTGGAGTACCAGCTGCAACATGGCCATCAATATTCAGGTCAGTCTTCACACATAAAACCTCAGGAGTGGACCTGGATGTCTGACATATGTACCATCTTGACAAACTTTGAGGAGTCCACCAAGATGGTGAGTGGCGATGACGCCATCATTAGCGTCAGCATTCCACTTGTCTGTCTTTTGCAACGCTCTCTGCAGAGAATTAAAGAGGAGGCATTGCAGCCAGAGTATGATGAGATGGATCAAGAGGCCATAGCGGTCGATTACACACAGCCCAGCCTCATCTCATCCCAACGTGCATTGGGGGAAAATGAGGGAGAGGAGGAGGAGGAGGAAGAATAGGAGCTGGTATCATGCGCTGCAAACGGTAGTACCTCTACAATTGTCATACCGTTGGTTCAGCGTGGGTGACCTGAGGACAGGGGGCAGGAGGAAGAGGAGGAGCAGAGCATGGTCAGTCGTCATCTTGGTGAGGACACGGAAGTCTTGCCCGTTACCAGCCTGGCACGCATGGCTGACTTTATGTTACGCTGCCTTAACCGTGACCCTCGCGTTGTCAAAATGTTGGGTAACAGTCATTACTGGTTGGTGACACTTTTAGACCCCCGCTACATGGAGAACTTTCACTCTCTTATTCCTGAGGTGGAGAGGTCTACAAAAATGGGGCAGTACCAGAAGGCCCTTGCTGCAGAACTGTTAAAAAAATTCCCATCTGAACACGCTAACGGCAAAGGTCACAGTTCGTTACCCAACCAAGGCGTACATTTGAGAGAGACGCAACTCCAATCCAGCTGAGGCAGGGGAACACTGTCAACGTTCTGGGACAGTTTTCTCAGACCTTCCCATTGGACAGACCATGAGGCGTGGGGTACTCTAACAAGGAGTGGAAAGTTTCAAAAGATGGTGAGGGAGTACCTTGCTGACCGTACCAGCGTCCTCCGTGATTCCTCTGTGCCTTTTAATTATTGGGTATCCAAGCTGGACACTTGGAATGAACTCGCTCTGTACGCCTTGGAGGTCCTGGCCTGCCCTGCCGCTAGCCTGTTATCGGAGCGTGTTTTTAGTGCCGCTGGGGAATTATATCTGATAAGCGCACTCGCCTGTCAACTGACAATGCTGACAAGCTGACCTTCATCAAAATGAACAAGGGCTGGATTGGGCCAGACTTCTCATCGCCACCAAATGGCAGCAGAGTAACATAAAGTCAAATCCTCTGTATTATTTTGGGAGGTGTATTCACATGCACCGCTTCACACCCACACATGGGTATACGCTTCCTCATTTCGTCTGTTTTATGCTCTTCTTCTTATTCTCAGCCTCCACCACCACTATACCACCAGGGTGACCGTGGTCGGTGTTGCCATTATTGAAAGTTCCTCCGTCTTTATTTTTGTCAGCTTTTGCTTGGAATGCATAAGCAAAGACTGTGGGAGACCCACTCCCCAATAATGGTAATATTATTTTTAAGACGCTGTACTGTATGGCTCTTGTAAGGGGCATTAAAACCGTCTTGTTAAGCTACTGTGACCTCCACCACTTTTCCAAGGGGCATTAAAAGCGTCTTGTTAAGCTACTGCGAACTCCACCACTTTTTTGAGAGGCATTAAAACCATCATGTTAAGCTACTGGCACTTCCACGTCTCTTCCAAGTGGCTTTCAAACCATCTTGTTAAGCTACTGGGACCTCCACGTCCCTTCCAAGGGGCATTCAAACCATCTTCTTAAGCTACTGTGACCTCCATCACTTTTCCAAGGGGCATTAAAAGCGTCTTGTTAAGCTACTGCGACCTCCACCACTTTTCCGAGGGGCATTAAAACCATCTTGTTAAGCTACTGTGACCTCCACCACTTTTCCAAGGGGCATTAAAACCATCTGGTTAAGCTACTGTGACCTCCACGTCTCTTCTGAGCGGCATTAAAAGCGTCTTGTTAAGCTACTGTGACCTCCACCACTTTTTCAAGGGGCATTAAAACCGTCTTGTTAAGCTGCTGTGCCCTCCACGTCTCTTCCGAGGGGCATTAAAAGCGTCTTGTTAAGCTCCTGTGACCTCCGCCACTTTTCCAAGGGGCATTAAAACCATCTTGTTAAGAAACTGTAGCCTCCACATCTCTTCCGTGGGGCATTAAAAGCGTCTTGTTAAGCTACTGTGACCTCCACCACTTTTCCAAGGGGTATTAAAACCATCTTGTTAAGCTACTGTGACCTCCACGTCTCTTCCGAGGGGCATTAAAAGCGTCTTGTTAAGCTACTGTGACCTCCACCACTTTTCCAAGGGGCATTAAAACCGTCTTGTTAAGCTACAGTGACCTCCACATCTCTTCCGAGGGGCATTAAAAGGGTCTGGTTAAGCTACTGTGACCTCCACCACTTTTCCAAGGGGCATTAAAACCATCTTGTTAAGCTACTGTGACCTCCACGTCTCTTCCGAGGGGCATTAAAACCGTCTTGTTAAGCTACTGGGACCTCCACGTCTCTTCTGAAGGGCTTTAAAAGTGTCTTGTTAAACCACTCTGAACTCCACAGCTCTTCCAAGGGGCATTGAAATGTTGTTTTTAATTTACTCTAACCTCCACGACTCTTCGAACGGGCATTGCATTTCCTCCTAATTTTTGTCTGATTTTGCTTGGAAGGCATAAGCAAAGACTATGGGATACCACTCCCCAATAATGGGAATAATGTTTGTAATATGCTGCACTGCATGGCTCTTGTAAGGGGCATTGCAAGTTCCTCCGTCCTAATTTTTGGCAGTTTTTGCTTGGAAGGCATGAGCAAAGACTATGGGAGACCCACTCCCCAATAATGGGAATAATGTTTGTAATATGCTCTACTGCATGGCTCTTGTAAGGGGCATTGCAAGTTCCTCCGTCCTAATTTTTGGCAGCTTTTGCTTGGAAGGCATAAGCAAAGATTGTGGGAGACCCACTCCCCAATAATGGATATAATATTTTTAAGATGCTGTACTCTATGGCTCTTGTAAGGGGCATTAAAACCATCTTGTTAAGCTACTGTGACCTCCACCACTTTTCCAAGGGGCATTAAAACCGTCTTGTTAAGCTACTGGGACCTCCACGTCTTTTCTGAGGGGCATTAAAAGCGTCTTGTTAAGCTACTGCGACCTCCACCACTTTTCCGAGGGGCATTAAAACCATCTTGTTAAGCTACTGTGACCTTCACGTCTCTTCATAGGGGCATTAAAAGCGTCTTCTTAAGGCACTCTAAACTCCACAGCTCTTCCAAGGGGCATTGAAATGTTGTTTTTAATTACCTCTAATCTCCACGACTCTTCCAACGGGCATTGCAATTTTAGTCAGATTTTGCTTTTCAATGCAAAGGCGAAAACTAAGGGAGACTCACTCCCCAATAATGGGTAGAAGGTTTTTAGTATGCTGTAATCCACATCTGTTTCAAGGGGCATTGCAGTTCCTCATAATTTTTGGAAAGCCTTCCATTCACTACTCAGGCCAACAGTGTACAGGAGACCCAGTTGCTATAAGTGGAAAAAACGGTTTAGTTAAGGACCTCCATGTCACTTCTAATGGGCATTGGAGTGCCTCGAAATTTTGGGTAGGCATTGCACTCACTCTATGCCGTATAACTGTGTAGCCGAACCGCTCCTTTTGTTACAGAAACATATCCTACAAGACATATGTGGTTGACTGGCCTGATATTGATGTGAATGGTCCCTGTTCCTCCTGCTCTTTCTCCTTTGCCACCACCTCATCCATCATTTATCACCTGAAGCTTTGTTTTAACGGGAGTCATAGAACTGGGATAGTAGCAGAAAAACATCCAGCAATCCTCGGAGGAGGTAGGATATGCGCCAAAACGCTGAACACCTCAGGCCTAGCCGCTACTACATACATGCTCTTGCATTCCAAGAAAAGAAAGCAGATGCTAACTTCTATCATTGTCATCATGCTCCTCACCTTGGCACTCTCAACTCCCCAGATGGAGAAGCCAGGGCCCGCCGGAGGAGTCTGGTTCTCTGTTGGGCTCGTCCAATGCTGCCCTAAAGCAGGCCGGGCTAAGAAAAGTGTGTGTGGGGAAGTTGACAGGAGAAATAGGGGCGGCTGGGGACCGTGTGTGGACACCCGAACGCGGGGCGGCTGGGTACCGAGTGTGGACATCCTGCCACCGGGCGGCTGGGGACTGAGTATGGATACCAGGCCGCCAACGCAGCCATGACGTGGTGGCCAGATTCCGCCTCCACATGCCTAAAAGGCCCAATTTCAAGTGCAAGCAAGCAGTATGGTATTGCAGCCTGGGGATGGGTGGGTGGCATGCTGCATACTTGCGCTTGCATTGTAAGGAATGGGGGAGGTACAATTGAACACTGCTCTGGGAGAAGGACTTGCACGGGGATAGTTGCAAGTCTACATCTTCTGATGCGGCAAGGATGACTTCTGATGGGCACACCTTTAGGCAGTGACCTCGGTGTCAGAGATGCTTCCAGGGGTCTTCCCCATGCTGTTCCCATGTCTTTTCAGCACTGTATGCATGTGTCACACAGCATATGGCCATATAAGGTTGTAAAATGTTAAAATGACATTTCCCGGTGAATGCATTTGTCACGGTTGACAGCAATACAAAAGTGCAAAAACGCATAAAAAATGCTACTTGTGAACATAGCCCAAGGTGTGGAGGATTTTTTTCTTTTTTGCTATTTATTTTACCTTATACACAATTCTTTACCCTGGAAATGAACTTCCTTAACATATTTCACAGGAAAGCAGTTTCAGTTTCGTTTTTGAACGTTTTATTGTGAGCCCGTAAAAGTGGCTTAATACCTCTGACCACGTTGTTGACAGCAGTGACCTGGGGGTCAGAAATGCTTCTTGGGGCGATCCTCATGCTGTCCCCATGTCATTTGAGCACTGTCACTATCGTTTTGGGCACTTGTTAGGCTTTTAAAAGACAGTCAGGGGTGCCGCCGCAAAAATGCTCAGGCTCGTTGATCCGATCGAGCACCTGAGTATCACGGCGAGCTTGGCCCGAGCTTCGAGCACCCGAGAATTTTAGTGCTCGCTCAACACTAGCGAACACTAAGAGAGACCCACTCCCCAATAATGGGTAGAAGGTTTTTAGTATGCTGTAATCCACGTCTGTTTCAAGGGGCATTGCAGTTCCTCATATTTTTGGAAAGCCTTCCATTCACTGCTTAGGCCAACAGTGCACAGGAGACCCTGTTACTATAAAAGGAAAAAATGGTTTAGTTAATTCCCTCTGACCTCCATGTCACTTTCAAGGGGCTTTGGAGTGCATCGAAATTTTTGTTAGGCATTGCGCTCACTGCATGCCCTATAACTGTGTAGCCGAACTGCTCCTTTTGGTACAGAAACATATCCTACAAGAAAAGTGTGGTTGACTGGCCTGATATTGATGTGAGTGGTCCCTGTTCCTCCTGCTCTTTCTCCTTTGCCACCACCTCATCCATCATTCATCACCTGAAGCTTTGTTTTAACGGGAGTCATAGAACTGGGATAGTAGAGAGGAAAACATCCAGCAATCCTCAGAAGAGGTAGGATATGCGCCAAAACGCTGACCACCTCAGGCCTAGCCGCTACTACATACATGCGCTTGCATTCCAAGAAAACAAAGCAGACGTTAACTTCTATCATCATCATGATGCTCCTCACCTTGGTACTATCAACTCCCCTGACGGAGAAGCCAGGGCCCACCGGAGGAGTCTGGTTCTCTGGTGGTCTTGTCCAATGCAGCCCTAAAGCAGTCCAGGCTAAGAAAAGTGTGGGGGAAGTTTCAAGGAGAAATAGGGGCGGCTGGGGACCGTTTATGGACACCTGGCCACCCCCTGGCGGCTGGGGACCGTGTGTGGACACCCGGCCGCGGGGCTGCTGGGGACCGAGTATGGACACCCGGCCGCCCCCTGGCGGCTGGGGACCGAGCGTGGACACCTGGCCGCCGGGCGGCTGGGGACTGAGTATGGATACATTGCTGCCGAAGCAGCCATGAGGTAGTGGCCAGCTTCGGCCTCCTCCAAACTAAAAGGCCCCATTTCAAGTGCAAGCTAGCAGTATGGTATTGCAGCCTGGGGGTGGGTGGGTGGCAGGTTGCACACTTACGCTTGCATTCCAAGAAAGCAAAGCAGATGCTAACTTCTATCATCATCATCATGCTCCTCACCTTGGCACTCTCAACTCCCCTGATGGAGAAGCCAGGGCCCACCGGAGGAGTCTGGTTCTCTGGTGGGCTCATCCAGTGCTGCCCTAAAGCAGGCCAGGCTAAGAAAAGTGTGAAGGAAGTTTCAAGGAGAAATAGGGGCAGCTGGGGACCGTGTGTGGACACCCGGCCGCGGGGCTGCTGGGTACCGAGTATGGACTCCTGGCCGCCCCCTGGCGGCTGGGGACCGAGCGTGGACGCCCGGCCACCGGGCGACTGGGGACTGAGTATGGATACCTCGCTGCCAAAGCAGCCATGAGGTAGTGGCCAGCATCGGCCTCCTCCAAACTAAAAGGCCCCATTTCAAGTGCATGCTAGCATTATGGTATTGCAGCCTGGGGGTTGGAGGCAGGTTGCACACTTACGCTTGTGAATCGCCCCTGGGCCGTGAGGTACTAGGCAGCCGGGCCTCTGGTTGCTGGTGGATATCATGGCAGCTGGCCCATTCCATTACCCAGGGCGGTCAGTAAAAAGGGGAATATTTACAAGGGATTTAAAGTACTTGTGACGCCACCTGTGGATTGCGGCTAAAGGGTGCCGCCGCTGTGGAGCAGTCCTCTGAAGCTGGTGTTACGGTAGCCGGGATGGTGTGGCTCTCCATAGGTAGAGCTGGCTCTAGGGCAGTGTAGCAGGGGGTAATGGATGGTGGTGCAGGCGAGATGGGACCCAGCCGGGTCAGAGGAAATACAGACACACACACACAGGGGCTAGTTTCAGTACCTTTACTGCAGATGGTAGTCAGGTACGGTCCGGGGTACTTGTAGGTAGTGTGCACTTCTGGTCTTGCTCCCCAGTGAGCGGGTGTAAGGCCTCCTTTCTGTATCTTCCTGTCTCTCTCCAAGGAGCTTCTGACCTGCCTGGAACAGGGTCTAGCTCCCTTGATGTGTCTCTCACCCGTATGCTTGGCTGCGAGAGCTTTCCCACTGGTTACCACGATCCCTGGATGCTGGGGCCTTCGTGGTACCTAGTCCTCTAAATATGGGGTCTCCACGGGTGGACTGAGGAATATGATATCCTCCTCAGCATGCCGGATTCCCTACTGGGCATAGAGATCCCAATAGGCTCGGGCCCGGTGCCCGGCTTGCATCAGGGGATGAACCCTCTGTGGTTCCTCTGTCCCTCATGGCTCTTCTCTTCTCCTTGCCTTCTAGCCCACTCTAGGCTCTCACTGGCCAGACTAGCCCGAAGCTTGGGCCTAGCCTGGCTTTCAGCCACTCAGACTTCAGCTTGCCTGGTGCTGCAGCATCGTGTCACACTCACTGCTTCCCACTGACTACTCTGACTGAACTCCACCCCCCAATATGTATATACCTGACAGGGCTCCATCTAGTGGACTTGGGTGGAGGTGTCTGCATGAATTGAGGCCAGTGGGGAGAATCCCATCTGTGCAACACCAAGGAGTTCTGTGACAGCCTGCAGCCGCAGGGCATCACATTCCCCCTAGTAAAAGTCAATACTCTCGGACTGAAACAAATTTTTGTATAACAGGTAACACAAGGATAACATATTTTTAAACATTACAATTTTCTTCCCTTTATGGGAGGCACGTAGCTTGAAAGTTGCAATAACAGGTTTAATAAACATTATTTATGCTTTACTGTAGCAACCAGTTTGATGAGATCCCTCCTCGGGTGTGTCCCTCTCATCCGGGTAAGCTGGCTTGTGGGGGACCTGTTCCAAACCCCCAACGAAGGTCCTGGGCGGGCTGCAGGACTGGTGTAGGACCACTGGTTCGGCCGTGCTAAGCAGGTTTTAGTGGTGGTGGTCTTGTGAAAACCACCAGGGGGCACCTCAGGAGGTGCAGACTATGTACAATGCGGGTCGTTCACAGTTCACGGACTCCAAGTTCAGGTTAACTTATACTTAACATGAGAGCTACCGGGGAACTAGTAGCTCAAGGGCGCCCCATCCTGGAATTGTTAAGATCTGCAACATAAACTAAGGAAACATTGGGAAAAGCTGTCCCTACAGTAAGACTAAGCTGAATCCCTACGATGTAGCGGGCAGCCTGTTCCTTGTGAACAGACCCGCCTTCGTCCTCGCCTGATCTGAACGGAGACCTATAGAATAAAGGGAGGGGTCCCTAAAGGAACTAAGGACTGGGACAAAAATGGGACACCTCCTAATAGAAGTTGTTGCAGAGCAAAAAGACAAGCTGACAAAAAGTACTAGAGGTCCCCAAGGACCAAGCAAACTAGACAGAGATAGGCACCGAAGCACCTGGCTAGAGAGACAGGCAAAAAACACTGAAGTCCAGCAAAGCCAGAAGGGCGGAGCTGGAATATATAGGCAGCAGTTCACAGTACCCCCTCTTCTATGAGGATCCTCCGGATCCTCCAGTCCCAGGCCTATCAGGAAACCTGCTGTGGAAAGCTTTAACAAGCCTAGGAGCAGAGACATCATCCGTCCTTACCCAGGAGTTGTCTTCGGGACCGAAACCCTTCCAGGAGACAAGATACTGTAATATCCCTCTATGCCATCTTGAATTCAAAATACGAGAAATTTCATATTCACCGTCTTCCACCACAGGAGGTATAAAGCAAAAACTATCGCACACCTGGTAGAAGTGGTGCCCGGGTAAGGTGCCAAACCAAGTATAGATTAAAGATAAAACCCGGCACTCAGAAGCTTAATTGTCGCTTTTTTTAATAGTAAAGTGGATGAATACAAAAGTACAAACGTTTCGGTCAATTGGGACCTTCATCAGTGTACAGTGTACAGTATTCAGAGGAAAGCCAGAATTGGGCTGTGTCCACACTGTGTCTACCACCATAGAACAAGCGGTGGATACCGCGTTCCTCAATATATTATACCTGCCTGCCATATATACAAGCCATTGTGTGGACACAGCCCAATTCTGGCTTTCCTCTGAATACTGTACACTGACGAAGGTCCCAATTGACCGAAACGTTTGTACTTTTGTATTCATCCACTTTACTATTAAAAAAAGTGACAATTAAGCTTCTGAGTGCCGGGTTTTATCTTTAATCTATACTTGGTTTGGCACCTTACCCGGGCACCACTTCTACCAGGTGTGCGATAGTTTTTGCTTTATACCTCCTTTTATCTTTAATTCCACCACAGGAGGAACTGTGACAGTGGCAGGTTAACTTATACTTAACATGAGAGCTGCCGGGGAACTGGTAGCTCAAGGGCGCCCCATCCTGGGATTGCTAGGATCTGCAACATTGCAACATTGGGAAAAGCTGTCCCTACAGTAAGACTAAACTGAATCCCTACGATGTAGCGGGCAGCCTGTCCCATGTGAACTGACCCGCCTTCGTCCTCCGCTAGTCTGAACGGAGACCTATAGAATAAAGGGAAGGGTCCCTAAAAGAACTAAGGACTGGGACAAAAATGGGACACCTCTTAACAGAAGTTGTTGCAGAGCAAAAAGACAAACTGACAAAAAGTACTAGAGGTCCCCGAGGACCAAGCAAACTAGACAGAGATAGGCACCGAAGCACCTGGCTATAGAGACAGGCAAAAAACACTGAAGTCCAGCAAAGCCAGAAGGGCAGAGCTGGAATATATAGGCAGCTGGTCACGTGTCCGCAAAACACAAGATAGCAAAAACTAACAGGAGGGTTCTAACAGTACCCCCTCTTCTATGAGGATCCTCCGGATCCTTCAGGCCCAGGCCTATCAGGAAACCTCCTGTGGAAAGCTTTAACAAGCCTAGGAGCAGAGACATCATCCGTCCTTACCCAGGAGTTGTCTTCGGGATCGAAACCCTTCCAGGACACAAGATACTGTAATATCCCTCTATGCCATCTTGAATTCAAAACACGAGAAATTTCATATTCGCCGTCTTCCACAACAGGAGGAACTGTGACAGTGGCGTCCCTATTAGAAACGTCAGCCTTTTTCAACAAGGAAACATGAAACACAGAATTAATCTTCCAGGAAGTAGGGACATCCAACCTGACAGCAGATGGGTTAACAACCTGAAGCACTTTAAATGGACCCACAAACTTAGGACCCAGTTTTTTAGAGGGAATTCTCAACCGCAAGTTCTTTGAGGACAACCAAACCATGTCACCCACAGTAATCAAAACCTATTTACGTTTCTTGTCAAAATACTTCTTGGACTTCTTGTTAGCCTCTTCCAGGTTACAACGTACATTAGTCCAAACTCTCTCCAAATCACCGGAAAAATTCTTCTCCTCCGGCACCGCCAACCCCAATTTGGAGAATGAACCAAAAGACGGATGTTTCCCAGTGCAACAGAAAAAAGGAGAACACCCAGCAGAGGAGGATGTATGATTGTTAAGAGCAAATTCTGCGAGAGGCAGAAACTCAGACCACACCTCTTGATTGTCCGCCACAAAACAACGCAAAAACTGTTCAACATCCTGTTTCTTTCTTTCAGTCTGTCCATTAGACTCAGGATGATAACCAGATGAAAATGACAAATGAACTCCCAATCTGTCACAAAAAGCACGCCAAAAGCGAGCCACAAACTGAGGTCCTCTATCAGAAACCATATCCGTGGGAACGCCATGGAGATTGACAATCTCCTTAACAAACGCCTTAGTGAGTGTCTTGGTGCAGGGCAACTTAATGAATGGAACCAAATGACACATCTTACTAAAACGGTCTATGACCACCCAGATGACAGTAAAACCCTCAGACTCAGGAAGATCAGTAATAAAATCCATAGAGAGATGCGTCCAATGCGCACTAGGAACCTCCAGAGGGCAAAGCAACCACGCAGCAGGAGTATGTGAAGCCTTTGACCTAGCACACACTGTACACTGACGCACCCACTTGATGACGTCCTTCTGCCATCCAGGCCACCAAAAACTGCGACTGATAAGTCTCTTAGTCTCCCAAACTCCTGGATGACCTGCCAACCGAGACTCATGACACTCCACAAACAAATCTCTCCTAAAGGCTCTAGGCATGGACAACCTCCCATGGGGAGTGTTAGATGGAGCATCATCTTGAGCATTCAGAATCCCATTCTCCAAATCGGAGTCCAATGCCGCCACCACAACTCCTTTCTGCAAAATGCTCTCCTCCTCCTTGGTACCGACCGTAGGAGAGAAGCTGCAAGATAAAGCATCGGCTTTAACATTCTTAGTACCAGGGATATAGCTAACAGAAAAATGAAACCGGAAAAAAAAAAGTGCCCACCTAGCTTGACGGGCATTCAAGCGCTTGGGAGCATCCAGATAGATCAAATTCTTATGATCTGTGAAAACCTGAATAGGAAATCTAGCGCCTTCCAAAAAATGACGCCAGTGTTCAAGCGCAAGTTTAATAGCTAGCAACTTAAGATTTCCAACATCATAATTCAGTTCGGCTTCCGAAATTTTTTTCGAAAAGAAGGCACAAGGATGTACTCCACCCTTGTTCTCCTGAGATAAAACTGCTCCGACCCCCACCGATGAAGCATCGACCTCGAACAAAAAAGGTTTGGTCTCATCAGACTGTATAAGGAAAGGGGCAGAACTGAACCTCTCTTTGAGATACTCAAACGCTTCAATGGCTTCAGTAGTCCACTGGGTCATATTCGCACCTTTCCTGGTGAGATCGGTTAGAGTTTTAACAAATACAGAAAAATTCTTAATGACTTTCCTGTAATAATTGGCAAAAACCTCTGTATAGATTTCAAACCAATAGGCCTAGGCCATTCCTGCACAGCCTGAACCTTCACAGGGTCCATCTCAAAGCCCTCGCTGGAGACAATGTAGCCCAAAAAACTAATTTTCTGCACAGCGAACTCACATTTCTCCAGCTTAGCAAAGACTGAATTATCACTCAATAACTGCAAAACTTCACGTACACTCTGCCAATGGGACTGTAAATCTGGTGAATAAATCAAAATGTCATCCAAATACACAACCACATTCTTACCAATCAAAGGTCTCAGGATGTCATTAATAAGGTACTGAAAAAATGCAGGTGCATTGGTAAGACAAAAGGGCATCACCAGATTCTCAAAATGACCTACCGGAGTGTTAAAAGCAGTTTTCCATTCATCACCCTCCTTCACACGTAAAAAATTGTATGTCCCTCGGAGATTAATTTTTGATAAGCACTTGGCTCCAACTAACTGGTTAAACAAGTGAGGAATTAACGGCAATGGGTAGGAATTGCGTACGGTAATCGTATTAATTTCACGAAAATCCAGACATGGACGTAAACCGCCGTCCTTTTTTTTAACAAAGAAGAATCCGACTGCCACAGGCGACTTAGAAGGTCTAATGTGACCAGCAACTAGGCTAGTCTCTATGTACTCCTCCAAGGCCTTTCATTCAGGGATAGTAAGATTAAACAAGCGACTTTTGGGAAGAGTAGCACCTGGAACAAACTCAATGGTGCAATCATAGTCCCTATGAGGAGGTAAAACTTGCGACTCCTCCTCCGAAAAAACCCTCCAAAAATCTTGAATAGGTACTGGTAATTCCCCTTTTTCCACAGCCGCAATGCGACCATTACAACATTTATCATAGCACTTCGGACTCCAAGACTTAATCATATTAGTAGACCAGTCCAACAAAGGATTGTGCAGTTTTAACCAAGGCAATCCTAGAACAACTGGAGAGGGCAAATTATCCAAAACAACCAAGTCCAAAATTTCTTGGTGAACACCATTGATAGTGAGAGGAAATGCAGCAGTCTTGTGAGTAATACATTTCAAAGGAGTGTTATCAATTGCAACCACAGAAATAGGAGATGACAAAGGTTTGGATTTCAATTTAAGTTTTTCCAAAAACCCTTTATCAAATCTCCCTGCAGAGTAGTACACCCAGAAAGGAACACTCCTGCAGAGCGTAAACAAGCTATACGGGCGTAACTGACCTTTTTTTCTTCTTTACTTAAACGACGCTCACAATACTCAATCAAATGATCAGCTTTACCACAATAAAGACACAAACCTTCGGCGAATCTCCGATCTCTTTCTTGAGAGCGGAGTGACATCGCCCCAACCTCCATTGGATCTCCGCTGTCAGAGCAGATTTTCTGGAAACTAGGACCTGAAGTTACAGGAGTTTTTACATCATTGAACCTGGACCTTATTCTCCTGTCCACACGAACAGCTAACTGCATGGCTTCCTGCAGAGTCTCAGGAGCAGGGTATGCAATTAGCAAATCCTTAACTCTTTCACTCAGACCAGCAAGAAATAAACTTTTCAGCGCCGAATCATTCCACTTAACTTCTGAAGCCCATCTCCTAAAGTGTGTGCAATAAATTTCAACATCATCTGACCCCTGATTCAAACGTCTAAGCTCTGATTCAGCAGATGAGATTCGATCAGGATCGTCATCTAATAGCACCATGGCAGAAAAAAATTCCTCAACAGAACTTAAACACGGATCATTAGGTTGGAGAGAAAAGGCCCACCCCTGTGGTTCTTTGTGCAAAAGTGACATAATAAAACCAATGCGCTGTGATTCATACCCAGAGGACCTCGGTCTCAAATGAAAATATAACAAACAAGCATTTTTAAAGGAAAAAAAATCTTGCTGTTTACCATAAAAAATATCAGGCAGTCCTACCTTCGGTTCCACAAAATGCGCTCCAGGACAACTACTCACGTGTTGCTGAAGCTCGGCCACCTCCAGAGACAATCCCTGCAGGCGTTGAGCCAAATCCTGGACGGAAGCCAGACTGATCCCCCAATTTCTTTCCTTTTAGTTTTTTTTTTTTGGGCTTGACTTACTGTTAGGATCTGCAACGTAAACTAAGGAAAGAATGGGAAAAGCTGTCCCTACAGTAAGACTAAGCTGAATCCCTACGGTGTAGCGGGCAGCCTGTTCCATGTGAACAGACCCGCCTTCGTCCTCGGCTAGTCTGAACAGAGACCTATAGAATAAAGGGAGGGGTCCCTAAAAGAACTAAGAACTGGGACAAAAATGGACACCTCCTAACAGAAGTTGTTGCAGAGCAAAAAGACAAATTGACAAAAAGTACTAGAGGTCCCCGAGGACCAAGCAAACTAGACAGAGATAGGCACCGAAGCACCTGGCTAGAGAGACAGGCGAAAAACACTGAAGTCCAGCAAAGCCAGAAGGGCGGAGCTGGAATATATAGGCAGCTGGTCACGTGACCGCAAAACACAAGATAGCAAAAGCTAACAGGAGGGTTCTAACAGGGATGCGCCTGGGGATGGGAGGTAGGTGACCCGTCCTGGTCATCCTCCCATTCAGTCAGGGTGTCCTCCTGCAGTAGTTCCGTCACCCTATGAACATCTAGGGCATATGACAGAGCCATGGGTATCAACGGGGTCACGACACCTGCTGGTGGAGCGGCCGCTGCGGCCTGTGCAGCGCCGGGCGCAGGTTGGGCATCTGGAGCGTTAACCGGTGCTCCGGCGGCTTGCTGGTCGTCGGCCATGGTTTCGCCTCCCTAGTGAACTGGAGCCTACCTTCTTCACTTTCTTATCAGGTAGGCCACAGCTCCGCGGGTGACGGTCTTCTTTCAGGACCTTGCATCGCTCGTGTCTGACGTCAGAGAGTCCTCTGGGCTCCTTCCAGGACCTGACGCTTCCAGGTTCGACATCAGGGGCGGGGCATGTCCTGGGCGTCGCGCGCTTCCAGCGGTTATGCCTCTCCGATTCCCGCGGTTACACCCCCCTTCTTCCCTCGTGGCGAAAGGAAGATGGCGGACAATGACGGGAAATTTCGGGTCAATAAAAAGGGGAATATTTACAAGGGATTTAAAGTGTTTGTGACGCCACCTGTGTATTGCGGCTAAAGGGTGCCGCCGCTGTGGAGCAGTCCTCTGCAGCTGGTATTACGGCAGCAGGGATGGTGTGGCTCTCCACAGGTAGAGCTGGCTCCAGGGCAGTGTAGGAGGGGGTAATGGATGGTGGTGCAGGGGAGATGGGACCCAGCTGGGTCAGAGGATGAACAGACACACACACACCGGGGCTAGTTTCAGTACCTTTACTGCAGATGGTAGTCAGGTACGGTCCGGGGTACTTGTAGGTGGTGGGCACTTCTGGTCGTGCTCCCCAGTAAGCGGGTGTAAGGCCTCCTTTCTTTATCTTCCTGTCTCTCTCCAAGGAGCTTCTGACCTGCCTGGAACAGGGTCTAGCTCCCTTGATTTGTCTCTCACCCGTATGCATGGCTTCGAGGGCTTTCCCACTGGTTACCACGATCCCTGGACGCTGGGGCCTTCGTGGTACCTAGTCCCCTAAATATGTGGTCTTCACGGGTGGACTGAGGGATATGAAATCCTCCTCAGCATGCCGGATTCCCTACTGGGCTTAGAGATCCCCATAGGCTCGGACCCGCTGCCCGGCTTTCATCAGGGGACGAACCCTCTGTGGTTCCTCTGTCCCTCATGGATCTTCTCTTCTCCTTGCCTTCTAGCCCACTCTAGGCTCTCACTGGCCAGACTAGCCAGAAGCTTGGGCCTAGCCTGGCTTTCAGCCACACAGACTTCAGCTTGTCTGGTGCTGCAGCATCGTGTCACACTCACTGCTTCCCACTGACTACTCTGACTGAACTCCTCCCTCCAGTATATATATACCTGACAGGGCTCCATCTACTGGACTTGGGTGGAGGTGTCTGCATGTATTGAGGCCACTGGGGAGAATCCCATCTGTGCAACACTCAGGAGTTCTGTGACAGCCTGCAGCCGCAGGGCATCACATTCCCCCTAGTAAAAGTCAGTACTCTCGGACTGAAACAAATTTTTGTATAACAGGTAACACAAGGATAACATATTTTTAAACATTACAATTTTCTTCCCTTTATGGGAGGCACGTAGCTTGAAAGTTGCAATATCAGGTTTAATAAACATTATTTATGCTTTACTGTAGCAACCAGTTTTGATGAGATCCCTCCTTGGGTGTGTCCCTCTCATCCGGGTAAGCTGGCTTGTTTGTGACCTGCTCTAAACCCCCAACGAAGGTCCTGGGCGGGCTGCAGGACTGGAGTAGGACCACTGGTTCGGACATGCCAAGCAGGTTTTAGTTGTGGTGGTCTTGTGAAAACCACCAGGGGGCACCTCAGGAGGAGCAGACTATGTACAATCCGGGTCGTTCACAGGTCACGGACTCCAAGTTCAGGTTAACTTATACTTAACATGAGAGCTGTCGGGGAACTGGTAGCTCAAGGGCGCCCCATCCTGGGATTGCTAGGATCTGCAACATTGCAACATTGGGAAAAGCTGTCCCTACAGTAAGACTAAACTGAATCCCTACGATGTAGCGGGCAGCCTGTCCCATGTGAACTGACCCGCCTTCGTCCTCCGCTAGTCTGAACGGAGACCTATAGAATAAAGGGAAGGGTCCCTAAAAGAACTAAGGACTGGGACAAAAATGGGACACCTCTTAACAGAAGTTGTTGCAGAGCAAAAAGACAAACTGACAAAAAGTACTAGAGGTCCCCGAGGACCAAGCAAACTAGACAGAGATAGGCACCGAAGCACCTGGCTATAGAGACAGGCAAAAAACACTGAAGTCCAGCAAAGCCAGAAGGGCAGAGCTGGAATATATAGGCAGCTGGTCACGTGTCCGCAAAACACAAGATAGCAAAAACTAACAGGAGGGTTCTAACAGTACCCCCTCTTCTATGAGGATCCTCCGGATCCTTCAGGCCCAGGCCTATCAGGAAACCTCCTGTGGAAAGCTTTAACAAGCCTAGGAGCAGAGACATCATCCGTCCTTACTCAGGAGTTGTCTTCGGGATCGAAACCCTTCCAGGACACAAGATACTGTAATATCCCTCTATGCCATCTTGAATTCAAAACACGAGAAATTTCATATTCGCCGTCTTCCACAACAGGAGGAACTGTGACAGTGGCGTCCCTATTAGAAACGTCAGCCTTTTTCAGCAAGGAAACATGAAACACAGAATTAATCTTCCAGGAAGTAGGGACTAGAGATGAGCGGAGTTCGACTCGATCTGTTCGCCAATCTTAAATTCAAGCTGTTTTGGGCGGTGTTCGAGCCGTTCGGCGAACACGAACAATTTGAAAAAAATTCGGCTGTTCGAGGTTATGTTCGATAACTGTTCGTGCACCAAAATCATAACTGGATTTTTTCTCAGTAATGCTGAAAATTAATGTTAATACGCAGTTTGAGTGTACAGCGGGGCGGGGGGAGGGGCAGGGGATGGATCTCTGCATAAATAATGAAGATCTCCATTTTTTTTTCTCTTTACCGCATTTACAGTGGGGAGGTGCAATCTGTCACCCTATCAGCAGCGCACACACGGAGCGAACTGCTTTTTTTCACACAAGCAAGTGCATGTGTCATTGGCAGTGTATGTCACATGTCCTTGCCCTATAAGACCCATCCTTTTTCCCTGTCGCCACCATTTTCTCACTGCTGCAGCTGCGTGTTAGACGGCACCGCTGTTGCTGTGTGCGCTATACTTTGTTAATTTCAAGTCAATTTTCGCACAAATCTACAGATAGCTTGGGAGTAGGGAATAGTTGTGATTGCAGTCCTTTTAAAGACTAGGTTAAATCATTTCCAACGACTTTTATCAGGCAGGTCTGTGCTCTTAAATAGATAGGTTGGGAGTAAAGACTAATTGTAATTGCAGTCCTTTTGAGGGCTAGGTTACATCAGTTCCTATCACTTTTTGCCAAGCAGGTCTGTTTTAGTGCTGTGCAAGTTTTTTTCACAGCATTTGGCTAAATCTAACAAAGCAAATCCTTTTTGGCCTCTTGCAGTGTGTGTTAGTCAGTGGAGTAGCCTATCTGTGTTGCAAGCTACACCACCTGTGTATAGAATACAAATTTTTTTACTGCACCTAGTGAAGTAAAACCTTTTGGGCATAGCATCATTCTATTAGTCCATCTATACTAACCTCCACCAGGTTGCAAATTCAAAATAATTTTTATCTGCATCAAGCTCTGAAAAAATATTTCAGCTTGTAGCAGTGTGTGGGACTTGTTCTATTAGTCCATCTATACTAATCTCCACCAGGTGGCAAATTCAATATAATTTTTATCTGCATCTAGCTCTGAAAAAATATTTCGGCTTGTAGCAGTGTGTGGGACTTGTTCTATTAGTCCATCTATACTAACCTCCATCAGGTTGCAAATTCAATATAATTTTTTTCTGCATCTAGCTCTGAAAAAATATTTCGGCTTGTAGCAGTGTGTGGGACTTGTTCTATTAGTCCATCTATACTAACCTCCACCAGGTTGCAAATTCAAAATAACTTTTTTCTGCATCTAACCCAGCCAATACTTTTGGGCTAATACCACCGTTTGGCCACTCAGGTCAGCTCGGTTCCCATCCATTGTTTTTTGTGCAAACAACTCCAGAGTTGTGAATTAGTTAACCACCAAAATGAGTGGAAAAGGGTCTGCTGCTGGTGGAAAGGGGAATAGGCGTGTTGGGAAGGGAAAAAAAGGTTGTGTCCATGGGGTAGGTGTTAAAGCCACAGTAACATCTGCAGAAGAAAGACCATCTTCCAGCCAAACTAAGATGTCTACTTTTTTTAGCGGACAATGTGATAAGATCCCTTTTTTACAGCCACGCCAATCGCTACAAATTCCAGATGAGGCACAAAAACAGCAGGTGCTTCAATGGATATCAAGTGCTCCTTTAAGTAGGCTCTCCTGCACCTCAACTTCAACATCACAAATACTCCAGTCCTCAGAGGTGTCACCCCAATCACACTTGCTTCCTCACAGCTCCCAAGTCTCCAGCTGCCCGTCTGAGTATGGGGTAGAACAGATGGTTGAGTCTGCAGAGCTGTTTACTCATACTATAGCCTGGGAATCAGAGGTCGGCTCCAGAGCTTCTGTGAATCGATACGAGGAAATGATCTGCACTGATGCCCAGAATCTTTATGAGTCGGATCCAGGACCAGACGCAGAAGGTTCGAACCATAATGTCGACCCAAGTTCCCAAACTGTAACTCCTGTTGGTAGAGACAATGAGGAAGATGATGATGAGACTCAAATACCTGATTGGAGCGACAACTTTAGTTTTTTGTCAGGGCAGGAAGAGGTTGGCTCTGACGACGATGGATGTGATAACACACAGGGTGATGATGATGAGGTTGGAGATCCAACTTTCTGTCAACCCACAGTCAGCCAGTCGATGAGGTCAGCAGAGGAGGTGGAGGAGAATGCTAGTGACGACGAGGTCAGGTTGCGCCTTCCTGGACAGAGACGTAGTACTGGAAGCACGTCAACAACTGCATCCTCAAACACAACTCTGCCTTTGACCACAAGTCGTGGGTGGCTCTTCAGGTCGCATGGGTGCTAAGACTTGCATAGCCTGGGCATTTTTTCAGATCGATAAAGATGACCCAACTTGTGTTATCTGTAACATTTGTCAGCAAAAGCTAAGTAGAGGCCAAAAAATACATAGTTTGAGTACTTCATGCATGAACCCGCACAAGGATATGAAGCATAAGTTGCAGTGGGAAGCTCACTGTGCTACAATGCGGCCTAGCCGGCCGGTCCAACCACCGTCTGCCACATCTTGTGCATCCGCGGCCTCTTCATCCTCTGTGACTGGATGGACAGCAGTCACACCTGTTTTGGGACGCAGACCTGCCACCTCTTTACCCGCAACAGCCAGCGTGATTGGCAGGTCATCATTTTCCTTGGCGGTGGAAACACCAGCTGGTGTTGAGCGCTGTCCGACATCGATAGCACCACCTTTGGATCAAGGCAACCTAACATGTCCGCCTGCATCTTCCTCACAGACTGGCAGTTTGCCAGGGACACCCTTCTCAGCCCCGTCTAAACACAACAGCCAGCCCTGGGTCCCTCAGATGTGGACAAGTAAAAGACCATTTCCTCCTAGCCATGAGAAAGCTAAGAGGTTGAATTTCACCATCTGCAAGCTCTTGTTTACAGAAATGCTTCCTTTCCGCCTGGTGGACACAGAGGATTTTTGAGACCTTATGTCCGTCGCAGTGCCCAAGTACCAGATGCCCAGTCGGCACTACTTCTCAAAGAAAGGTGTGCCTGCGCTCCACCAGCATGTCGCACACAACATCACCGCTTCTTTGAGAAACTCTGTGTGTGACAGGGTGCATTTCACCACAGACACTTGGACAAGTAGGCATGAACAGGGGCGTTACATGTCGCTGACTGGGCACTGGGTAACTATGGTGACAGCAGGACAAGGGGCCGCTGTCCAAGTCTTGCCGTCCCCACGAGTTGTGCGTCAATCCTCTTTATCTCAAAGTTCCTCCACTGCTTCTGCCTCCTCAACCTCCTCTCGGTCCTCCACCTGCACCCAAAGCCTGTCTGGTCATGCCACAAGCTTTCTAACTGCGCAGAAAGGATCCTGAATACCTCCTTACTATGCTGGCAGCAGGGCTCAATGTCATCAGGCAGTTTTTACTTTGAAATGTCTGGGAAATGTGAGTCACACAGCTGAGGAGTTATGGTCAGCTCTGGAGAACCAGTTTCATGAATGGTTGTCTCCACTGGACCTGAAACCAGGGAAGGCCCTGTGCGACAATGCTGCATACCTGGGTGCGGCCCTTCGCCGGGGCAATGTCACACACGTGCCTTGTATGGCTCACGTGTTGAACCTGGTTGTCCAGCAATTTTTAGCCCACTATCCTGGACTAGATGGCCTTCTGCAGAGGGCACGGTCGCTGTGTGCTCACTTCCGCCGTTCACATCACGCAGCTCAGCGACTTACATCTCTACAGAAGTCGTTGGGCCTGCCACTTCACCGGCTAAAATGCGATGTGCCTACCCGGTGGAATTCAATTCTGCACATGTTGCAGCGACAGTGGCAGCACCAACAAGCCCTGGTGCAATATGTTGTGTCGTATAGCCTGGGCCAACGAGATCCAGAGGTGGGGCAAATCACGCTGGAGGAGTGGTCTCAGATCAGGGACCTATGCACCCTTCTGCACAGTTTTGAAATGGCGACGAAGATGTTTAGTGCTGACGATGCCATTATCAGCATGACTATTCCGGTGATTTACATGCTGGAGCACATGTTAAACAGAATTCGGAGTCAGGTGGTGGCACAAGAGAAGGTGGAGGAAGTAGAGGAGGAAGAGTTGTATGCGGAAGGGCTAACATCTGCAAGGTTCAGACGGTCGGCAGCACCAAGGCGGCAGGCATGTGAGGGTGGAGGAGATGGTTTTACCAGGGCGCATGGTAGCAGCCAAACTAGTGAGGAAGGTGCAGGAGCCCAGGAAGAAGTGGAGGATGAACTGATGGAAGACTCATCAGATGAGGGAGACCTTGATCACATTTCTGTTGTGTGAGGTTGGGGTGAGAGGGCAGAGGAAGGAAGCATGATTGTTACCTCGCCACCAACACAACAGGGACTTGGTGCTCCTGGATGCGCAAGACACATGAGTGCCTTCTTGCTGCACTACCTGCAACATGACTCTCGAATTGTGAGAATTAGAAATAATCCTGACTACTGGGTTGCCACACTGTTAGATCCCCGGTACAAAAGTAAATTTGCAGAAATTATTCCTGCCATAGAAAGAGATGCACGCATGCAGGAGTATCAGCAGAGACTGTTGCAGAATCTTACATGTGCTTTTCCACAAAGCACTAGTGGTGCACATAGTGAATCTCACAGTTCCAACTTGCCAACCGTGGGATCGTCAAGTGTTCAGCACTCAAAACGTAACAGAAACACAGTATCTGCTAGTAACAGCAATTTTGTGGAATAATTTCACCACTTTTTTAGCCCATCCTTTGCAATGCCACAGGAGACAAGAAGTCTGACACAAAGTCAATGCCTAGAGACGATGGTACAGGAGTATCTCCAAGAAAACATTGAAGCCATGACTGTGTCACTGGACCCTTTCTCATTTTGGGCTTCCAATCTGGATAAATGGTCGGAGCTCGCCACTTGCGCCTTGGAGATCTTGTCATGCCGAGCCGCCAGCGTTCTGTCTGAACGTGTGTTCAGCGCTGCTGGTGGTGTGTTGACAGATAAACGCACGCGGCTCTCTACTGATAATGTAGACAGACTCACGTTCATAAAGATGAACAAATCATGGATCCAAAATGACTTTTCTACCCCTGTTTCATCCTGGGGAGAGTAAAAGCTTGATGATTTGTTAAAATCACCTCACAAACCATTTTAAGCTTTCAAAATACTAATCATTTTTATCTGTATCTTGGCTGGAAAATAATTTGGGCCTTGTAGCAGTTTGCAGTACTGATTCTATTAGGCCATCTATACTAAGCTCCACCAGCTTTCAAATTAATAATAATTTTTAGCTGTATCTAGCCCGGAAAATAATTTTGGGGCTCCTAGATACGCAAAACACATGAGTGCCCTCTTGCTGCACTACCTGCAACATGACCCTCAGATTGTCATAATTCTAAATAATCCTGACTACTGGGTTGCCACACTCTTAGATCGCCCATACTCTTTGATCAACCTTTTCATTTTAATAAAGAACAAAAAAATGGTCATTTTTGAAATTATAAGCATTATCAGGTTATTACAAACTGAAATCAAACAGTATTCAACTCAAAACTTTATTCTAGGTGATGTTACAATTGCACATAGGACCCCTTGTTCGAAAGGAGCTTCAGAACTCTCTCGTCCATTAAATTTGTCAGGTTTTGGATGGTTTCTGCTTCAATTGTTTTGCATGAGGACAGAATACCCTAACAGAGCTGTTGCTTAGATGTGAACTGCCTCCTGCCATCATAGACACTCCTTTTGATGATGCTCCAGGTGTTCTCAATGGGGTTGAGGTCAGGGGAGCATGGGGGTCACACCATAATTTTGGCCCCTTTTATGCCCATATCAGCCAGAGATGCAGATGTGTTATGTGCAGCATGAGACGGTGCATTATCATGCATGAAAATGATCTTGCTGCGGAATACACGGTTCTTCTTCTTGAACCATGGCAGGAAGTGCTGTTAGAGAAACTCCACATACATTATGGAGTTCATCTTTACCCCTTCAGGGATCATAAAGGGGCCGACCATCTCTCTCCCCATGATTCCAGCCAAAAACATTACTCCACCTCCTCCTTGTTGGCGCCGTAGCCGTGTTTGCATGGGGTGTCCATCAACCAGCCATCCTCCACTCCATCCATCTGGACCATCGAGCGTTGCACGGCACTCATCGGTGAACAAAACAGTTTTGAAGTCAGTCTTCATGTATTGTTTGGCCCACTGGAGCCGTTTCTGCTTGTGTACAGTGGATAGAGGAGGTCGACAGGATGGCTTACGCACAGCTGCAAACCTCTGAAGGACCCTGCATCTTGTTGTTCGGGGGACGTTGGAGGCACCAGCAGCTTCAAAAACTTGTCTGCTGCTATGACAAGGCTTTTTTGCCGCTGCTCTTTTAACCTGACGTAATTGCCTGTAGGAAAGAGTCCTCAATTTTCCCTTATCAGTACGCACACGTGTGTACTGTGAATCAGCTACATACTTCTTGATTGTGCGATGATCAGGATGAAGTGTCTTGGCAATGTTGATTGTAGTCATGCCTTGACCTAAACACTCCACAATTTGTTGCTTCTCAGCAGCCGACATATCCTTTTTCTTTTCCATTTTGACAGAAAATGTAGGCTGCTTAATAATGTGGGACAGCCTTCTTAAGTAGTCTTGCCTTTCATTGGACACACCTGCCAAACTAATTAGCACAGGTGTCTGCAATTGCTTACAGTGATATAAAGAGCCCTGACACACATCACCATCAATGAGTTTAACTGACAAACAAAAAAATTCTTACCTTATCACTCCTAAACACTTTTTGCATAATAATTTGGAACACATTGTACATGTGCTTTTCCACAAAACACCAGTGGTTGACGAAGTGAATCTTACAGTTCTAACTTGCCAACCGTGGTCTGTATGGAGTTGTTCAATAAAGGGCCCAAAATTAAGATAACATAGACGGGAGAGGTCTCTATGAATACAAATTCCTAAGTATTTGATACCCTGTGAGGGCCAGGCAAAGGGAAAATTGGACTGGATGGAATCCTGTATGGATTTGGGGAGGGAGACATCGAGGGCCTCAGACTTCGTTGCATTGATTTTAAAATTTGACCATGTAACAAAGTGATCTATTTCAGCCATAACAGCAGGGATTGATATATGTGATTGAGTGATATATACTAGGACATCATCAGCAAATGCAGAGCACTTGTACTCAGTGCCTCCCACCTCAATCCACCTAATATTGGGGTTATGGCGAATTGATGAGAGCAGGTGCTCCATCACTAGGATGTATAAGAGAGGGGACAGAGGACATCCCTGCCTTGTCCCATTGGTGATTATGAAAGGTGATGAAAATGTTCCATTTATCTTCAGCCTAGGTGACGTATTGCGATACAGGGCCGTGATTTTGCCTATAAAAGGGTCCCCTAGACCCCTACCCCAAGCTTTTTAAGAGAATAATATATGGTGTGCCAGGAGACTCTATGGAATGCTTTCTCAGCATCCAAAGAGAGTATCTAATTACAAATTTTTAACTGCATCTAGCCCAGGAAATACTTTGTGCCTAGTAGCAGTGTCTGCTAGTCAGCGGATTATCCCAGCTGTTAAGCAAGCTACACCACCTGTAGTTTGGACACTTAATTTTTTCAAAGGAAATGGTTCGGGCCCCCGGGACACTCAGTGAAGAGCATCGGGGAGGCACCACTATTCATAGGGGCTGGGACAGGTGGTAGGATGCCTTGCGGTGGACCGCCAAGCTCGATCCTTATAAAATCTTTTTAACTGCAGCAGCTTTAGTGGACGCTACTGGAGCTGGAATTACCGCTGATGCTGGCATGAGACTTGCCCTTCAATAGATCCTTGTAAAAGGATTTAAAGTGTACTCATTCAAATTAGAGAGACAATTTAAATTAAAAAGATTAGACCTGCCTCCACCGCAGGGGGGCTCGCTCGACCCACCAGCGGACAGGCACCAGTATTGGGAGAGGGGGGCTGGCTGTCAGGATCCACCGCGGCTCTGGCACAAACCCCGCGACACGGAGGTCCCACGGGCAGGAACGGACTGTCCGTGTCGGCTTCACACTTTTTTGGTTTTAGAAGGGCATGACATGCCTATATCTGTGTCTCCCCCTCCTTTTACTCCTCCACCTCTTTTCTTTTTGCATGACTATATGTACTTGTCACTTTTCCATGTGTTAGTTGTATCTTCTGAGCAGTTTGTCAGCTTTTGGACACCTTGAAGGTGTTTTCCATGTGTTTCTATGTGTTTTTGTTTGCCTGCCATTGGTTTTAACGGTGTTCGACGGTGTTCGACCAACAGTTCGACGAACAGTTCGGCGAACATACGGGTGTCCGACGAACCGAACCGAACTCGAACACTACGGGGGAGGCTCAACACTAGTAGGGACATCCAACCTGACAGCAGATGGGTTAACAACCTGAAGCACTTTAAATGGACCCACAAACTTAGGACCCAGATTTTTAGTGGGAATCCTCAACCGCAAGTTCTTTGAGGACAACCAAACCATGTCACCCACAGTAAACAAAACCTCTTTACGGTTCCTGTCAAAATACTTCTTGGACTTCTTGTTAGCCTCTTGCAGGTTACAACGTACATTAGTCTAAACTCTCTCCAAATCACCGGAAATATTCTCCTCCTCCGGCACCGCCGACCCCAATTTGGAGAATGAATCAAAAGACGGATGTCTCTCAGTGCAACAAAAAACAGGAGAACACCCAGCAGAGGAGGATGTATGATTGTTAAGAGCAAATTCTGCGAGAGGCAGAAACTCAGACCACACCTCTTTATTGTCCACCACAAAACAACGCAAAAACTGTTCAACATCCTGGTTCTTTCTTTCAGTCTGTCCATTAGACTTAGGATGATAACCAGATGAAAATGACAAATGAACTCCCAACCTGTCACAAAAAGCACACCAAAAGCGAGCCAAAAACTGAGGTCCTCTATCAGAAACCATATCCGTGGGAACGCCATGGAGCTTGACAATCTCCTTAACAAACGCCTTAGCGAGTGTCTTGGCGCAGGGCAACGTAATGAATGGAACCAAATGACACATCTTACTAAAACGGTCAACGACCACCCAGATGACAGTAAAACCCTCAGACACAGGAAGATCAGTAATAAAATCCATAGAGAGATGCGTCCAAGGCGCACTAGGAACCTCCAGGGGGCAAAGCAACCCCGCAGCAGGAGTATGTGAAGCCTTTGACCTAGCACACACAGTACACTGACGCACCCACTTGATGACTTCCTTCTGCCATCCAGGCCACCAAAAACTGCGACTGATAAGTCTCTTAGTCTCTGAATCTACTGGATGACCTGCCAACCGAGACTCATGACACTCCACAAACAAATCTCTCCTAAAAGCTCTAGGCATGGACAACCTCCCATGGGGAGTGTTAGATGAAGCATCATCTTGAGCATTCAGAATCCCATTCTCCAAATCGGAGTCCAATGCCGCCACCACAACTCCTTTCTTCAAAATGCTCTCCTCCTCCTCGGTACTGACCATAGGAGAGAAGCTGCGAGATAAAGCATCGGCTTTAACATTCTTAGTACCAGGGATATAGGTAAGAGAAAAATGAAACCTGGAAAAAAAAGTGCCCACTTAGCTTGACCGGCATTCAAGCGCTTGGGAGCATTCAGATAGATCAAATTCTTATGATCTGTGAAAACCTGAATAGGAAATCTAGCGCCTTCCAAAAAATGAAGCCTGTGTTCAAATGCAAGTTTAATAGCCAGCAACTCCCGATTTCCAACATGATAATTTAGTTCGGTTTCGGAATTTTTTTTCGAAAAGAAGGCACAAGGATGTACTCCACCCTTGTTCTCCTGAGACAAAACTGCTCCGACCCCCACCAATGAAGCATCGACCTCGACCAAAAAAGGTTTGGTCTCATCAGGCTGTATAAGGATAGGGGCAGAACTGAACCTCTCTTTGAGATACTCAAACGCTTCAATGGCTTCAGTAGTCCACTGGGCCGTATTCGCACCTTTCCTTGTGAGATCGGTTAGAGGTTTAACAATTACTGAAAAATTCTTAATGAATTTCCTGTAATAATTGGCAAAACCCAAAAACCTCTGTATAGATTTCAAACCAACAGGCCTAGGCCATTCCTGCACAGCCTGAACCTTCACAGGGTCCATCTCAAAGCCCTCGCTGGAGACAATGTAGCCCAAAAAACTAATCTTCTGCACAGCGAACTCACATTTCTCCAGCTTAGCAAAGAGTGAATTATCACTCAATAACTGCAAAACTTCACGTACACTCTGCCAATGGGACTGTAAATCTGGTGAATAAATCAAAATGTCGTCCAAATTCACAACCACATTCTTACCAATCAGAGGTCTCAGGATGTCATTAATAAGGTTCTGAAAAAATGCAGGTGCAATGGTAAGACCGAAGGGCATCACCAGATTCTCAAAATGACCTACCGGAGTGTTAAAAGCAGTTTTCCATTCATCACCCTCCTTCACACGTAACAAATTGTATGCCCCTCGGAGATCAATTTTTGAGAAGCACTTGGCTCCCACTAACTGGTTAAACAAGTCAGGAATTAATGGCAATGGGTAGGAATTGCGTACGATAATCCTATTAATTTCACGAAAATCCAGACATGGACGTAAACCTCCGTCCTTTTTTTTAACAAAGAAGAATCCGACTGCTACAGGCGACTTAGAAGGTCTAATGTGACCAGCAGCCAGGCTAGACTCTATGTACTCCTCCAAGGCCTTTCTTTCAGGGATAGTAAGATTAAGCAAGCGACTTTTGGGAAGAGTAGCACCTGGAACAAACTCAATGGCGCAATCATAATCCCTATGAGGAGGTAAAACTTGCGACTCCTCCTCCGAAAAAACCCTCCAAAAATCTTGAATAGGTACTGGTAATTCCCCTTTTTCCATAGCCGCAATGCGACCATTACAACATTTATCATAGCACTTCGAACTCCAAGACATTAGTAGACCAGTCCTACAAAGGATTGTGCAGTACTAACCAAGGCAATCCTAGAACAACTGGAGAGGGCAAATTATCCAAAACAACCAAGTCCAAAATTTCTTGGTGAACACCATTGATAGTGAGAGGAAATGCAGCAGTCTTGTGAGTAATACATTTCAAAGGAGTGTTATCAATTGCAACCACAGAAATAGGAGATGACAAAGGTTTGGATTTCAATTTAAGTTTTTCCAAAAACCCTTTATCAATCACATTAAGTGTTGAACCACAATCCACAAATACCTGAAATTCAATCAAATCTCCCTGCAGAGTAGTACACCCAGAAAGGAACACTCCTGCAGAGCGTAAACAAGCTATACGGGCGTAACTGACCTTTTTTTCTTCTTTACTTAAACGACGCTCACAATACTCAATCAAATGATCAGCTTTACCACAATAAAGACACAAACCTTCGGCGAATCTCCGATCTCTTTCTTGAGAGCGGAGTGACGTCGCCCCAACCTCCATTGGTTCTCCGCTGTCAGTGCAGATTTTCTGGAAACTAGGAACTGAAGTTACAGTTGTTTTTACATCATTGACCCTGGACCTTATTCTCCTGTCCACACGAACAGCTAACTGCATGGCTTCCTGCAGAGTCTCAGGAGCAGGGTATGCAATTAGCAAATCCTTAACCCTTTCACTCAGACCAGCAAGAAATAAACTTTTCAGCGCCGAATCATTCCACTTAACTTCTTGAGCCCATCTCCTGAAGTGTGTGCAATACATTTCAACATCATCTGACCCCTGATTCAAACATCTAAGTTCTGATTCAGCAGATGAGATTCGATCAGGATCGTCATATAATAGCCCCATAGCAGAAAAAAAATCTTCAACAGAACTTAAACACGGATCATTAGGTTGGAGAGAAAAGGCCCACCCCTGTGGTTCATTGCGCAAAAGTGACATAATAAAACCAATGCGCTGTGATTCATTCCCAGAGGACCTCGGTCTCAAACGAAAATATAACAAACAAGCATTTTTAAACCAAAAAAAATCTTGCTGTTTACCATAAAAAAAATATCAGGCAGTCCTACCTTCGGTTCGACAAAATGCGCTCCAGGACAGCTACTCACATGTTGCTGAAGCTCGGCCACCTCCAGAGACAATCCCTGCAGGCGTTGAGCCAAATCCTGGACGGAAACCATACTGATTCCCGAATTTCTTTCCTTTTAGTTTTTTTTTTTTTTGGGCTTGACTTACTGTTAGGATCGGCAGCATAAACTAAGGAAAGAATGGGAAAAGCTGTCCCTACAGTAAGACTAAGCTGAATCCCTACGATGTAGCGGGCAGCCTGTTCCTTGTGAACAGACCCGCCTTCGTCCTCGGCTAGTCTGAACAGAGACCTATAGAATAAAGGGAGGGGACCCTAAAAGAATTAAGGACTGGGAAAAAAATGTGACACCTCCTAACAGAAGTTGTTGCAGAGCAAAAAGACAAACTGACAAAAAGTACTAGAGGTCCCCGAGGACCAAGCAAACTAGACAGAGATAGGCACCGAAGCACCTGGCTAGAGAGACAGGCAAAAAACACTGAAGTCCCGCAAAGCCAGAAGGGCGGAGCTGGAATATATAGGCAGCTGGTCATGTGACCGCAAAACACAAGATAGCAAAAACTAACAGGAGGGTTCTAACAGGGATGCGCCTGGGGATGGGAGGTAGGTGACCCGTCCTGGTCATCCTCTCGATCAGTCAGGGTGTCCTCCTGCAGAAGTTCCGTCACCCTCTGAACATCTAGGGCATACGGCAGAGCCATGGGTATCAACGGGGCCACGACCCCTGCTGGTGGAGCGGCCGCTCCGGCCTGTGCAGCGCCGGGCGCAGGTTGGGCATCTGGAGCGTTAACCGGTGCACCGGCGGCTTGCTGGTCATCGGCCATGATTGCGCCTCCCTAGTGAACCGGAGCCTACCTTCTACACTTTCTAATCAAGTAGGCCGCAGCTCCATGGGCAACGGTCTTATTCCAGGACCTTGCGTCGCTCGTGTCTGACGTCAGATCTAGTGTTGAGCCACCTCCGTAGTGGTCGGGTTCGGTTCGCCGAACACCGGGATGTTCGAGGAACTGTTCGTCGAACTGTTTGTCGAACACCTTAGAACACCGTCGAACACCGTTAAAACCAATGGCAGGCAAACAAAAACACATAGAAACACATAGAAAACACCTTCAAAGGTGTCCAAAAGCTGACAAACTGCTCAGAAGACGCTCTCTTTAAAAAAGCCGGCCGGCAATTCAGCAGCGGCATACACCGGTACCCGACAATTTAGACTAGAAGGAATAGAGCATCACACATAGATTAGATAGATAGAGACATGTCAGTCACAAATATAAGAAGTACACTGACAGTGTTGGTTACTATACTTGTCATTTAGTGTAAAGGATTTATTAAAAAAAATATTAGTGTTTTCATGCACCGTCTCTTTAAAAAAACCGTACGGCAATTCAGCAGCGGTACATGACAATTTAGAACAGAAAGAATAGAGCTTCACACATAGATTAGATAGATAGAAACATGTCAGTCACATATATAAGAAGTACAGTGACAGTGTTGCTTACTGTACTTGTCATTTAGTGTAAAGGATTTATTTAAAAAAATAATAATGTTTTCATGCAACGTCTCTTTAAAAAAGCCGGCCGGCAATTCAGCAGCGGTACCCGACAATTTAGAACAGAAAGATAGAGCATCACACATAGATTAGATAGATAGAAACATGTCAGTCACATATATAAGAAGTACAGTGACAGTGTTGGTTACTGTACTTGTCATTTAGTGTTAAAATAAAGGATTTATTAAAAAAAAAATTGGCGTGGGGTTCCCCGTAATTTTAGTCTCTAGCGGAGGTTAAGCAGACGGCTGGGGCAGATGTTTGAAGCCTGGGAAGGGGGTAATACTCACGGAGCTTCCCAGGCTACTAATATTAGCCCCCAGCTGAATACCTAGCCTTTACTAGCTATTAAAATGGGGGACCCCCCCAAAAAATGACGTAGGGTCCCCCCTATTTTAATAGCTAGCAACGGCTAGGCAGACAGCTTGGGGCTGATATTAATAGCCCAGGAAGGGTGCCATGAATATTGGCCCCCTCCCAGGCTAGAAACACCAGCCGTCAGCCGCCCCAGAAATGGCGCATCCACAGGATGCGCCAATTCTGGCACTTAGCATCGCTCTTCCCACTGCCCTGTAGCGGTGGCAGTGGGGTAATAGGGTTGGGGTTGCTTATAATGCCTGCTGACATCAAGCCCAGGTTAGTAATGGAGAAGCGTCTATAAGACACCCCCATTACTAACTCCATAGTCAAAGTTAAAAAAAACCACAAACACCCAGAATAAAGTCCTTTAATTGAAATAAACACACAATTCTTTATTGTTCTAAATTAAACCATACTTACCATCACACCCATTCCAGCTGAAGCCAACGATCTCCTGCAATAAAAGTAAAATAATAAAGCAACATCATCCTTACCTTTCCATGGTTCCCACGACAGCTTCAGCTCTGCTACATCGAGATGACAGGCTGGACCGCAGCAGAAAGCTGCCATCCAGCCTGTCATCCCGCAGACACTGAGAAGCGCAGGCATGCTTGCGCTCCTCAGTGTCTGGCTGTGACGGCATCCAGATGAGCCGAGGTCATGTCCAATGAACTCAGCTCACCTCATGCACGTCACTGACAGCGTGGGAAAATTCTCCTGCACTCAGCGCTTCAGCGTGAGAATTTTCCCACGCTGTCAGTGACGTGCATGAGGTGAGCTCATGTCCAATGAACTCAGCTCATTTCATGCACGTCACTGACAGCGTGGGAGAATTCTAACGCTGAAGCGCTGAGTACAGGAGAATTTTCCCACGCTGTAAGTGACGTGCCAGAGGTGAGCCAAGTTCATTGGACATGACCTCGGCTCATCTTTATGCCGTCACAGCGAGACACTGAGGAGCGCAAGCATGCCTGCGCTTCTCAGTGTGTGCTGCATGGCAAGCTGGATGGCAGCGTTCTGCTGCGATCCAGCCTGTTATGTGAATGTAGCAGAGCTGAAGATGTCGTGGGAACCATGGAAAGGTAAGGATGATGTTGCTTTATTATTTTATTTTTATTGCAGAAGACATCGGCTTCAGCTGGAATGGGCGTGATGGTAAGAAGAGTTTAATTTAGAACAATAAAGAATTGTGTCTTTATTTCAATTAAAGGACTTTTTTCTGGGTGTTTGTGGTTTTTTTTAACTTTGACTATGGGGTTAGTAATGGGGGTGTCTTATAGACGCCTCTCCATTACTAACCTGGGCTTGATGTCAGCTGGCATTATAAGCTTACATCAACCCCAGCCCTATTACCCCACTGCCACCGCTACAGGGCAGTGGGAAGAACGAGGCTAAGTGCCAGAATTGGTGCATCCTATGGATGCGCCATTTCTGGGGGGCTGACGGCTGGTGTTTCTAGCCTGGGAGGGTGCCAATATTCATGGCACCCTTCCTGGGCTATTAATATCAGCCCCCAGCTGTCTGCCTAGCCTTTGCTAGCTATTAAAATAGGGGGGGACCCCACGTCATTTTTTTGGGGGGTCCCCCATTTTAATAGCTAGTAAAGGCTAGGTATTCAGCTAGGGGCTGATATTAGTAGCCTGTGAAGCTCCGTGGGTATTACCCCCTTCCCAGGCTTCAAACATCTGCCCCAGCCGTCTGCTTAACCTCCGCTAGAGACTAAAATTACGGGAAACCCCACGCCAATTTTTTTTTAAATAAATCCTTTATTTTAACACTAAATGACAAGTACAGTAATCAACACTGTCACTGTACTTCATATATATGTGACTGACATGTTTCTATCTATCTAATCTATGTGTGATTCTCCATTCCTTCTATTCTAAATTGTCGGGTACCACTGCTGAAATGCCGGCTGGCTTTTTTAAAGAGACGGTGCATGAAAACACTATTATTTTTTTTAATAAATCCTTTACACTAAATGACAAGTACAGTAAGCAACACTGTCACTGTACTTCACATATATGTGTGATTCTCTATTCTTTCTGTTCTAAATTGTCGGGTACCGGTGTATGCCGCTGCTGAATTGCCGGCTTTCCATGTTTCACTGTGAGCACTGTTCCCATCGATTTGGGCAATCACTGTAATGCCACAATCACCATGGCTGTGGCATTACAGTGAGTGGCAGACAATCCCTGCATGATTGGTGCTCTAAATAGCGCCAGACATGCAGGACACGCTTTTGGTGCATGAACATTTATCGAACATAACTTCTAACAGCCGAATTTTTTGGAAATTGTTCGGGTTCGTCAAACAACTCGAACACCGCCCAAAACAGCTCGAATTTGAGATTGGCGAACAGTTCGAGTCGAACACCGCTCATCTCTAGTCAGAGCGTCCTCTGGGCTCCTTCCAGGACCTGATGCTTTTTGGTTCGACGACAGGGGCGGGGCGTGTCCTGGGCTTCGCGCGCTTCCAGCGGTTATGCCCCTCTTCTTCCCGCGCGGCGACAGGAAGAAGGCGGACAATGGGGCACGGCATCCTGTTTGTGACTCCAAAGATGATGCGCCCCCTGGGCTCTGGGGTACTCGACAGCCGGGCCTCTGGTTGCGGGGGGATATCACGGTAGCTGGCCTGGTCCGTGACCCAGGGCGGTCAGTAAAAATGGGAATATTTACAAGGGATTTAAACTGTTCGTGACACCACCTGTGGATTGCGGCTAAAGGGTACCGCCGCTGCAGAGCAGTCCTCTGGAGCTGGTGTTACGGCAGCAGGGATGGTGTGGCTCTCCACAGGTAGAGCTGGCTCCAGGGCAGTGTAGGAGGGGGTAATGGATGGTGGTGCAGGGGAGATGGGACCCAGCCGGGTCAGAGGAAGAACAGACACACACACACCAGGGCTAGTTTCAGTACCTTTACTGCACATGTAGTCAAGTACGGCCCGGGGTACTTGTAGGTGGTGTGCACTTCTGGTCTTACTCCCCAGTGAGCGGGTGTGAGGCCTCCTTTCTGTATCTTCCTGTCTCTCTCCCTGGAGCTTCTGACCTGCCTGGAACAGGGTCTAGCTCCCTTGATGTGTCTCTCACCCGTATGCTTGGCTGCGAGGGCTTTCCCACTGGCTACCACGATCCCTGGATGCTGGGGCCTTCGTGGTACCTAGTCCTCTAAATATGGGGTCTTCACGGGTGGACTGAGGGATATGAAATCCTCCTCAGCATGCCGGATTCCCTACTGGGCATAGAGATCCCAATAGGCTCGGGCCCGGTGCCCGGCTTGCATCAGGGGACGTACCCTCTGTGGTTCCTTTGTCCCTCATGGCTCTTCTCTTCTCCTTGCCTTCTAGCCCACTCTAGGCTCTCACTGGCCAGACTAGCCCAAAGCTTGGGCCTAGCCTGGCTTTCAGCCACACAGACTTCAGCTTGTCTGGTGCTGCAGCATCGTGTCACACTCACTGCTTCCCACTGACTACTCTGATTGAACTCCACCCCCCAGTATATATAGACCTGACAGGGCTCCATCTAGTGGACTTGGGTGGAGGCGTCTGCATGTATTGAGGCCACTGGGGAGAATCCCATCTGTGCAACACCCAGGAGTTCTGTGACAGCCTGCAGCCGCAGGGCATCACATTCCCCCTAGTAAAAGTCAGTACTCTCGGACTGAAACAAATTTTTGTATAACAGGTAACACAAGGATAACATATTTTTAAACATTACAATTTTCTTCCCTTTATGGGAGGCACGTAGCTTGAACGTTGCAATAACAGGTTTAATAAACATTATTTATGCTTTACTGTAGCAACCAGTTTTGATGAGATCCCTCCTTGGGTGTGTCCCTCTCATCCGGGTAAGCTGGCTTGTGGGGGCCCTGCTCCAAACCCCCAACGAATGTGCTGGGCGGGCTTCAGGACTGGTGTAGGACCACTGGTTCGGCCGCGCCAAGCAGGTTTAAGTGGTGGTGGTCCTGTGAAAACCACCAGGGGGCACCTCAGGAGGTGCAGACTATATACAGTGCGGGTCGTTCACAGTTCACGGACTCCAAGTTCAGGTTAACTTATACTTAACATGAGAGCTACCTGGGAACTGGTAGCTCAAGGGTGCCCCCTCCTGGGATGCGCCTGGGGATGGGAGGTAGGTGACCCATCCTGGTCATCCTCCCGTTCAGTCAGGGTATCCTCCTGCAGAAGTTCCGTCACCCTCTGAACATCTAGGGCATACGGCAGAGCCATGGGTATCAATGGGGTCATGACCCCTGCTGGTGGAGCGGCCGCTCCGGCCTGTGCAGCGCCGGGCGCAGATAGGGCATCTGGAGCGCTAACCGGTGCTCCGGTGGCTTGCTGGTCATCGGCCATGGTTGCACCTGCCTAGTGATTTGGAGCCTACCTTCTTCACTTACTTATCAGGTAGGCCGCAGCTCCGCGGGTGACGGTCTTCTTCCAGGACCTTGCGTCGCTCGTGTCTGACGTCAGAGTGTCCTCTGGGCTCCTTCCAGGACCTGACGCTTCCTGGTTCGACGTCAGGGGCGGGGCGTGTCCTGGGCTTCGCGTGCTTCCAGCGGTTTTGCCTCTCCGATTCCCGCGGTTACGCCCCTCTTCTTCCCGCGCGGCGACAGGAAGATTGCGGACAATGACGGGAAATCTCGGGAATGGCAGGAAAACTTCACCACAGTGAGTATTACAGTCTCTTAAGGCACATAGTTCCCGGTGGCAACGGGCACGGTATCCTGTTTGTGACGCCAAAAATGACGCGCCCCCTGGGCTGTGGGGTACTCAGCAGCCGGGCCTCTGGTTGCTGGGGGATATCACGGTAGCTGGCCGGGTCCGTGACCCAGGGCGGTCAGTAAAAAGGGGAATATTTACAAGGGATTTAAAGTGTTTGTGACGCCACCTGTGGATTGCGGCTAAAAGGTGCCGCTGCTGCGGAACAGTCCTCTGGAGCTGGTGTTACGGCAGCAGGGATGGTGTGGCTCTCCACAGGTAGAGCTGGCTCCAGGGCAGTGTAGGAGGGGGTAATGGATGGTGGTGCAGGGGAGATGGGACCCAGCCGGGTCAGAAGAAGAACAGACACACACACCGGGGCTAGTTTCAGTACCTTTACTGCACATGGTAGTCAGGTACGGTCCTGGATACTTGTAGGTGGTGTGCACTTCTGGTTTGCTCCCCTGTGAGTGGGTGTAAGGCCTCCTTTCTGTGTCTTCCTGTCTCTCTCCCTGGAGCTTCTGACCTGCCTGGAACAGGGTCTAGCTCCCTTGTTGTGTCTCTCACCCATATGCTTGGCGGCGAGGGCTTTCCCACAGGTTACCACGATACCTGGACGCTAGGGCCTTCCTGGTACCTAGTCCTTTAAATATGCGGTCTTCACTGGTGGACTGAGGGATATGAAATCCTCCTCAGCATGCTGGATTCCCTACTGGGCATAGAGATCCCAATAGGCTCGGGCCCGGTGCCCGGCTTGCATCAGGGGACGAACCCTCTGTGGTTCCTCTGTCCATCATGGCTCTTCTCTTCTCCTTGCCTTCTAGCCCACTCTAGGCTCTCAATGGCCAGACTAGCCCAAAGCTTGTTCCTAGCCTGGCTTTCAGCCTCACAGCCTTCAGCTTGTCTGGTGCTGCAGCATCGTGTCACACTCACTGCTTCCCACTGACTACTCTGACTGAACTCCACCCCCCAGTATATATATACCTGACAGGCCTCCATCTAGTGGACTTGGATGGAGGTGTCTGCATGTATTGAGGCCACTGGGGAGAATCCCATCTGTGCAACACCCAGGAGTTCTGTGAGAGCCTGCAGCCGCAGGGCGTCACACTTGCATTCCAAGAAAACAAAGTTGATGCTAACTTCTATCATCATCATCATGCTCCTCACCTTGGCACACTCAACTCCCCTGATGGAGAAGCCAGGGCCCACCGGAGGAGTCTGGTTCTCTGGTGGGCTCGTCCAATGCTGCCCTAAAGCAGGCCAGGCTAAGAAAATTGTGGGGGAAGTTTCAAGGAGAAATAGGGGCGGCTGGAGACTGTTTATGGACACCCGACCGCACCCAGGCGGCTGGGGACCATGTGTGTACACCCGACCGCGGGTCGGCTGGGGACCGAGTATGGACACTCGGCCCCCCCCCTGGCGGCTGGGGACCGAGCGTGGACACCCGGCCGCCGGGCGGCTGGGAACTGAGTATGGATGCCTCGCTGCCGAAGCAGCGATGAGGTAGTGGCCAGCTCCGGCCTCCTCCAAACTAAAAGGCCCCATTTCAAGTGCAAGCTAGCAGTATCGTATTGCAGCCTGGGGGTGGGTGGGTGGCAGGTTGCACACTTACGCTTGCATTCCATGAAAACAAAGCAGATGCTAACTTCTATCATCATCATCATGCTTCTCACCTTGGCACTCTCAACTCCCCTGATGGAGAAGCCAGGGCCCACCAGAGGAGTCTGGTTCTCTTGTGGGCTAGTCCAAAGCTGCCCTAAAGCAGGCCCGGCTAAGAAAAGTGTGGGGTAAGTTTCATGGAGAAATAGGGGCAGCTGGAGACCGTTTGTTGTCACCTGGCGGCCCCAAGCGGCTGGGGACCGTGTGTGGACACCCAGCTGCGGGGCTGCTGGGGACCGAGCGTGCACACCCGGCCGCGGGGTAGCTGGGGACTGAGTATGGATACCTCGCTGCCGAAGCAGCCATGAGGTAGTGGCCAGCTTCGGCCTCTCCAAACTGTAAGGCCCCATTTCAAGTGCAAGGAAGCTAGCAGTATGGTATTGCAGCTTGGGGGTGGGTGGGTGGCAGGCTGAATACTTGCGCTTGCATTGCAAGGAATGGGGGAGGTACAATTGAACACTGCCCTGGGACAAGGACTTGCACTGGGATAGTTGCAAGTCTGAATCTTCTGATGTGGAAAGGATCACTTCTGATGGGCACACTTTTAGGCAGTGACCTGGGTGTCAGAGATGCTTCCAGGGGTCTTCCCCATGCTGTTGCCATGTCTTTTCAGCACTGTATGCATGTGTCACACAGCACATGGCCATATAAGATTGTAAAATGTTAAAATGACATTTCCCGGTGAATGAATTTGTCACGGTTGAAAGCAATACAAAAGTGCAAAAATGCATAAAAAATGCTACTTGTGAACATAGCCCAAGGTGTGGAGGAGTATTTTTGTTTTTGATTATTTATTTTACCTTATACACAAGTTTTTACCCTGGAAAGGAAGTTCCTTAACATATTTCACAGGAAAACCGTTTCAGTTTAGTTTTTAAACGTTTTATTGTGAGCCCGTTAAAGTGGCTTAATACCTCTGATCACGTTGTTGACAGCAGTAACCTGGGGGTCAGAAATGCTTCCTGGGGCGATGCCCATGCTGTCCCCATGCCTTTTTAGCACTGTCACTATCGTTTTGGGCACTTTTTAGGCTTTCTACAGACTGCCGGGGGTGCCGCCGCAAAAATGCTCGGGTCTCCCATAGACTAACATTGGGCTCGTTGCTCAGGTCGAGCACCCGAGTATCACGATGAGCTCGTCCCGAGTAGAGATGAGCGTTGTTCTACTCGAACTGTTCGCCAATCTCAAATTCGAGCTGTTTTGGGCGGTGTTCGAGCCGTTCGGCGAACACGAACGATTTGAGAAAAATTCGGCTGTTCGAGGTTATGTTCGATAACTGTTCGTGCACCAAAATCATAACTGGATTTTTTCTCAGTAATGATGAAAATTAATGTTAATACGCAGTTTGAGTGTACAGCGGGGTGGGGGGAGGGGCAGGGGATGGATCTCTGCAGGAATAATGAAGATCTCCATTTTTTTTTCTCTTTCCCGCATTTACAGTGGGGAGGTGCAATCTGTCAGCCTATCAGCAGCGGACACACGGAGCGAAGTGCTTTTTTTCACACAAGCAAGGGCATGTGTCATTGGCAGTGTATGTCACATGTCCTTGTCCTATAAGACCAAGCCATTTTCCCCGTCGCCACCATTTTCTCACTGCTGCAGCTGCGTGTTAGACGGCACCGCTGTTGCTGTGTGCGCTATACCTTGTTAATTTCAAGCCAATTTTCGCACAAATCTACAGATAGCTTGGGAGTAGGGAATAGTTGTGATTGCAGTCCTTTTAAGGACTAGGTTACAGCATTTCCTACGACTTTTATCAGGCTGGTCTGTGCTCTTAAATAGGTTGTGGGAGTAAAGACTAATTGTAATTGGAGTCCTTTTCAGGACTAGGTTACATCAGTTCCTATCAGTTTTTGCCAGGCAGGTCTGTGCCAGTGCTGTGCAAGTTTTTTTCACAGCATTTGGCTGAATCTAGCAAAGCTAATCCTTTTTGGCCTATTGCAGAGTGTGTTAGTCAGTGGAGTAGCCTATCTGTGTTGCAAGATATACCACCTGTGTATAGAATACCATTTTTTTTACTGCACCTAGTGAAGTAAAATCTTTTTTTGCATAGCATCATTCTATTAGTCCATCTATACTGACCTCCATCAGGTTGCAAACTGAATATATTTTTTTCTGCATCTACCTCTGAAAAAAATATTGGGCTTGTAGCTGTGTGTGGGACTTGTTCTATTAATCCATCTATACAGACCTCCATCAGGTTGCAAACTGAATATAATTTTTTTCTGCATCTACCTCTGAAAAAATATTTGGGCTTCTAGCTGTGTGTGGGACTTGTTCTATTACTCCATCTATACTGACCTCCATCAGGTTGCAAATTGAATATAATTTTTTTCTGCATCTAGCTCTGAAAAAATATTGGGCTTCTAGCTGTGTGTGGGACTTGTTGTATTAGTCCATCTATACTGACCTCCATCAGGTTGCAAACTGAATATATTTTTTTCTGCATCTACCTCTGAAAAAATATTGGGCTTCTAGCTGTGTGTGGGACTTGTTCTATTAATCCATCTATACAGACCTCCATCAGGTTGCAAACTGAATATAATTTTTTTCTGCATCTAGCTCTGAAAAAATATTTGGCCTTCTAGCAGTGTGTGGGACTTTCTCTATTAGTCCATCTATACTGACCTCCATCATAATAATAATAATAATAGTTTATTTTTATAGCGCCAACATATTCCGCATCACTTTACAAATTTTAGGGGGGACTTATACAGACAATACAGAATAAGCATATCTCATATCGAAAGGAGTGAGGGCCCTGCTCGCGAGCTTACAGTCTATGAGGAAGTGGGGGAGACACAAAAGGTAAAAAGTACATATATTGTATAATGCAGCCTTGATATACTGAATAGGATAAATAATAATACATGGACTGGTCGCCAGCCAGTATGTGTGCAGTCCTGACAGAGGCTTTTATGTGCATGGTTGGTTTGAACCCGAAGTTGAAGAAGATTTTAATATGGGGGAAAGCTGGGATGGACAGAGTGTGTTTAGGTGATACGCCAGTCTAAAGAAATGTGTTTTTAGGGTTCGCTTGAAACTGTGGGTATTGGGAATTAATCGAACTGTCCTGGGTAGTGCATTCCAGAGAATTGGCGCAGCACGCGAGAAATCTTGGAGACGGGAGTGGGAAGTTCGGATTATGGAGGATTTTAGTTTCAAGTCATTTGCAGAACGGAGGGCACGTGTAGGGTGGTAGACTGAGACAAGGGAGGAGATGTAGGGGGGTACTGAAGCATGGAGCGCTTTGTGGGTAAGCGTGATAAGTTTAAAACGAACTCTATATTGGATGGGCAACCAATGCAATGACTGGCACAGGGAAGAGGCATCTGAGTAGCGGTTGGCAAGGAATATGATCCTGGCTGCTGCGTTCAGGACGGATTGGAGAGGGGAGAGTTTAGTAAGAGGGAGACCGATTAGTAGAGCGTTGCAATAGTCAAGACGAGAATGAATAAGAGCGACAGTAAGAGTTTTTGCCGAGTCAAAGGTGAGAAAAGTCCTGATTCTTGAGATGTTTTTGAGATGTAGATGACATGAACGAGCGAGTGATTTGATGTGAGGAGTGAAAGAAAGATCTGAATCAAAAATGACCCCAAGACAGCGGGCTTGTAGCTGGGGAGCAATGGTTGAGCCACAAACGGAGATGGCAATATCGGGCACAGGTAGATTAATGGAGGGAGGAAAGACGAGTAGTTCAGTTTTTGACAGATTCAGTTTTAGGTAGAGGGAGGACATAATGTTAGACACAGCAGAAAGACAATCACTGGTCTTTTGTAGTAATGCAGGGGTGATGTCCGGAGCAGAGGTGTATAATTGGGTGTCATCAGCATAGAGATGGTACTGAAAACTGAATCTACTGATTGTTTGTCCAATAGGAGCGGTGTATAAGGAGAAAAGAAGGGGGCCTAGGACTGATCCTTGAGGAACCCCGACAGTAAGAGGAAGTAGGGAGGAGGAGGAGCCGGCAAAAGACACAGAGAAGGAGCGGTCAGAGAGATAAGAGGAGAACCAGGAGAGAACCGTGTCCTTGAGGCCAATAGTGCGGAGCATAGTGAGGAGGAGCTGATGATCCACAGTGTCGAATGCTGCAGAGAGATCCAGGAGAATCAGCAGGGAGTAGTGACCATTAGATTTAGCTGTTAGTAGATCATTAGAGACTTTAGTGAGGGCAGTTTCAGTAGAATGTAAAGAGCGGAAACCAGATTGTAAAGGGTCAAGAAGAGAGTTTTCTGAGAGATAGCGGATTAGACGGGAGTGGACCAGGCGTTCCAGGAGTTTAGAGATAAAGGGAAGATTGGAAACAGGTCTGTAGTTGGCCGTGCAGTTCTGGTCGAGGGATTGTTTTTTAAGTAATGGATGTATGCTGGCGTGTTTAAAAGAAGAGGGAAAGATACCAGATGAGAGGGAAAGGTTGAAAATTTTAGTTAGGTGAGAGGTGACAGCTGGAGCAAGGGACTGAAGGAGATGTGAGGGAATAGGGTCGCTGGGTCCATCAGGTTGCAAATTAAAAATATTTTTATCTGCATCTACCTCTGAAAAAATATTTGGGCTTCTAGCTGTGTGTGGGACTTGTTCTATTAGTCCATCTATACTGACCTCCATCACGCTGCAAATTCAAAATAATTTTTTGTCTGCATCTAGCTCTGAAAAAATATTTGGCCTTCTAGCAGTGTGTGGGACTTTCTCTATTAGTCCATCTATACTGACCTCCATCAGGTTGCAAATTAAAAATAATTTTTATCTGCATCTAGCTCTGAAAAAATATTTGGGCTTCTAGCTGTGTGTGGGACTTGTTCTATTACTCCATCTATACTGACCTCCATCAGGTTGCAAATGGAATATAATTTTTTTCTGCATCTAGCTCTGAAAAAATATTGGGCTTCTAGCTGTGTGTGGACTTGTTGTATTAGTCCATCTATACTGACCTCCATCAGGTTGCAAACTGAATATATTTTTTTCTGCATCTACCTCTGAAAAATATTGGGCTTCTAGCTGTGTGTGGGACTTGTTCTATTAATCCATCTATACAGACCTCCATCAGGTTGCAAACTGAATATAATTTTTTTCTGCATCTAGCTCTGAAAAAATATTTGGCCTTCTAGCAGTGTGTGGGACTTTCTCTATTAGTCCATCTATACTGACCTCCATCAGGTTGCAAACTGAATATAATTTTTTTCTGCATCTAGCTCTGAAAAAATATTTGGCCTTCTAGCAGTGTGTGGGACTTTCTCTATTAGTCCATCTATACTGACCTCCATCAGGTTGCAAACTGAATATAATTTTTTTCTGCATCTAGCTCTGAAAAAATATTTGGCCTTCTAGCAGTGTGTGGGACTTGTTCTATTAGTCCACCTATACGGACCTCCATCATGTTGCAAATTCAAAATAATTTTTTGTCTGCATCTAGCTCTGAAAAAATATTTGGCCTTGTAGCAGTGTGTGGGGCTTTCTCTATTAGTCCATCTATACTGACCTCCATCAGGTTGCAAACTGAATACATTTTTTTCTGCATCTACCTCTGAAAAAATATTTGGGCTTCTAGCTTTGTGTGGGACTTGTTCTATTAGTCCATCTATACTGACCTCCATCAGGTTGCAAATTGAATATAATTTTTTTCTGCATCTAACCCAGCCAATAGTTTTGGCCTAATACCATAGTTTGGCTACTCAGCTCTGCTCGGTTCCCATCCATTGTTTTTTTGTGCAAACAACTCCAGAGTTGTGAATTAGTTAACCACCAAAATGAGTGGAAAAAGGCCTGCTGCTGGTGGAAAGGGGAATAGGCGTGTTGGGAAGGGGAAAAAAGGTTGTGTCCGTGGGGTAGGTGTTAAAGCAACAGTAACATCTGCAGAAGAAAGACCATCTTCCAGCCAAACTAAAATGTCTACTTCTTTTAGCGGACAATGTGATAAGATCCCTTTCTTACGGCGACGCCAATCGCTACAAATTCCAGATGAGGCAAAAAAACAGCAGGTGCTTCAACGGATATCAAGTGCTCCTTTAAGTGGGCTCTCCTGCACATCAACTTCAACATCACAAATACTCCAGTCCTCAAAGGTGTCACCCCAATCGCACTTGCTTCCTCACAGCTCCCAAATCTCCAGCTGCCCGTCTGAGTATGAGGTAGAACAGATGGTTGAGTCTGCAGAGCTGTTTACTCATACTATAGCCTGGGAATCAGAGGTCGACTCCAGCGCTTCTGTGAATCCAGACGAGGAAATGATCTGTACTGATGCCCAGAATCTTTATGAGTCGGATCCAGGACCAGACGCAGAAGGTTCTGACCATAATGTAGACCCTCATTCCCAAACTGTAACTCCTGCTGGTGGAGACAATGAGGAAGACGATGATGAGACTCAAATACCTGATTGGAGTGACAACTTTAGTTTTTTGTCAGGGCAGGAACAGGTTGGCTCTGAGGACGACGGGTGTGATAACGCACAGGGTGATGATGATGAGGTTGGAGATCCCACTTACTGTCAACCCACAGTCAGCCAAGAGATGAGGTCAGCAGAGGAGGTGGAGGAAGATGCTAGTGACGACGAGGTCAGGTTGCGCCTTCCTGCACAGAGACGTAGTACTGGAAGCACGTCAACAACTGCATCCTCAAACACAACTCTGCCTCTCACCACAAGTCGTGGTTGCTCTTCAGGTCGCATGGGTGCTAAGCCTTGCATAGCCTGGGCATTTTTTCAGATCGATAAAGATGACCCAACTCGTGTTATCTGTAACATTTGTCAGCAAAAGCTACGTAGAGGCCAAAAAATACATAGTTTGAGTGCTTCATGCATGAACCTGCACATGGACATGAAGCATAAGTTGCAGTGGGAAGCTCAGTGTGCTACAATGCGGCCTAGCCGGCCGGGCCAACCACCGTCTGCCATATATTGTGCATCCGCGGCCTCTTCATCCTCTGTGACTGGGGGGACAGCAGTCACACCTGTTTTGGGGCGCAGACCTGCCACCTCTTTACCCGCAACAGCCAGCGTGATTGGCAGGTCATCATTTTCTTTGGAGGTGGTAACACCAGCTGGTGTTGAGCGCTGTCCGACATCGATAGCACCACCTTTGGATCAAGGCAACCTAACATGTCCGCCTGCATCTTCCTCACAGACCGGCAGTTTGCCGGGGACACCCTTATCAACCCCGTCTAAGCACAATAGCCAGCCCTCGGTCCCTCAGATGTGGACAAGTAAAAGACCATTTCCTCCTAGCCATGAGAAAGCTAAGAGGTTGAATTTCACCATCTGCAAGCTCTTGGCTACAGAAATGCTGCCTTTCCGCCTGGTGGACACAGAGGATTTTCGAGACCTTATGTCCGTCGCAGTGCCCCAGTACCAGATGCCCAGTCGGCACTACTTCTCAAAGAAAGGTGTGCCTGCGCTCCACTAGCATGTCGCACACAACATCACCGCTTCTTTGAGAAACTCTGTGTGTGACAGGGTGCATTTCACCACAGACACTTGGACGAGTAGGCATGGACAGGGGCGTTACATGTCGCTGACTGGGCACTGGGTAACTATGGTGACAGCAGGACAAGGGGCTGCTGTCCAAGTCTTGCCGTCCCCACGAGTTGTGCGTCAATCCTCTTTATGTCAAAGTTCCTCCACTGCTTCTGCCTCCTCAACCTCCTCTCGGTCTTCCACCTGCACCCAAAGCCTGTCTGGTCATGCCACAAGCTTTCTAACTGCGCAGAAGGGATCCTGCACACCTCCTTACTCTGCTGGCAGTAGGGCTCAATGTCATCAGGCGGTTTTTACTTTGAAAGGTCTGGGAAATGTGAGTCACACAGCTGAGGAGTTGTGGTCAGCTCTGGAGAACCAATTTCATGAATGGTTGTCTCCACTGGACCTGAAACCAGGGAAGGCCGTGTGCGACAATGCTGCAAACCTGGGTGCGGCCCTTCGCCGGGGCAATGTCACACACATGCCTTGTATGGCTCACGTGTTGAACCTGGTTGTCCAGCAATTTTTAGCCCACTATCCCAGACTAGATGGCCTTCTGCAGAGGGCACGGTCGCTGTGTGCTCACTTCCGCCGTTCGCATCCCGCAGCTCAGCGACTTACATCTCTACAGAAGTCGTTGGGCCTGCCACTTCACCGGCTAAAATGCGATGTGCCTACCCGGTGGAATTCAACTCTGCCCATGTTGCAGCGACTGTGGCAGCACCGACAAGCCCTGGTGCAATATGTTCTGATGTATAGCTGGGGCCAACGGGACCAGAGGTGGGGCAAATCACGCTGGAGGAGTGGTCTCAGATCAGGGACCTATGCACCCTTCTGCACAGTTTTGAAATGGCGACGAAGATGTTTAGTGCTGACGATGCCATTATCAGCATGACTATTCCGGTGATTTACATGCTGGAGCACATGTTAAACAGAATTCAGAGTCAGGTGGTGGCACAAGAGGAGGTGGAGGAAGTAGAGGAGGAGGAGTTGTATGCGGAAGGGCTAACATCTGCAAGGTCCAGACGGTCGGCAGCACCAAGGCGGCAGGCATGTGAGGGTGGGGGAGATGGTTTTACCAGGGCGCATGGTAGCAGCCAAACTAGTGCGGAAGGTGCAGGAGCCCAGGAAGAAGTGGAGGACGAACTGATGGAAGACTCATCAGATGAGGGAGACCTTGATCACATTTCTGTTGTGCGAGGTTGGGGGGAGAGGACAGAGGAAGGAAGCATGATTGTTACCTCGCCACCAGCACAACAAGGACTTGGTGCTCCTGGATGCGCAACACACATGAGTGCCTTCTTGCTGCACTACCTGCAACATGACCCTCGAATTGTGAGAATTAGAAATAATCCTGACTACTGGGTTGCCACACTGTTAGATCCCCGGTACAAAAGTAAATTTGCAGAAATTATTCCTGCCATAGAAAGGGATGCACGCATGCAGGAGTATCAGCAGAGACTGTTGCAGAATCTTACATGTGCTTTTCCACAAAACACCAGTGGTGCACGAAGTGAATCTCACAGTTCCAACTTGCCAACCGTGGGACCGTCAAGTGTTCAGCACTCAAACCATAACAGAACCACAGTATCTGCTGGTAACATCAATTTTGCGCAATCATTTCACCACTTTTTTAGCCCATCCTTTGCAAGGCCACAGGAAACAAGAAGTCTGACACATAGTCAATGCCTAGAGACGATGGTACAGGAGTATCTCCAAGTAAACATTGAAGCCATGACTGTGTCACTGGACCCTTGCTCTTTTTGGGCTTCCAATCTGGATAAATGGCCGGAGCTAGCCACTTACGCCTTGGAGATCTTGTCATGCCCCGCAGCCAGCGTTCTGTCTGAACGTGTGTTCAGCACTGCTGGTGGTGTACTGACAGATAAGCTCACACGGCTCTCCACTGATAATGTAGACAGACTCACATTCATAAAGATGAACAAATCATGGATCCGAAACGACTTTTCTACCCCTGTGTCATCCTGGGGAGAGTAAAAGATGGATGATTGGCTAAAATCACCCTACCAACCGTTTTAAGCTTTCAAATTACTAATCATGTTTATCTGTATTTTGGCTGGAAAATAATCTGGGCTTTGTAGCAGTGTGCAGCACTGATTTTATTAGGCCATCTATACTAAGCTCCACCAGATTTAAAATTAATAATCATTTTTAGCTGCATCTAGCCCGGAAAATAATTTTGGGGCTCCGAGATGCGCAAGACACATAAGTGCCTTCTTGCTGCACTACCTGCAACATGACCCTCATATTGTCAGAATTCGAAGTAATGATGACTACTGGGTTGCCACACTCTTAGATCCCCCAAACTTTTCGATCAACCTTTTCATTTTAATAAAGACCAAAAAAATGGTCATTTTTGAAATTATAAGCATTAGCAGGTTATTAGAAACTGAAATCAAACAGTTTTCAACTCAAAACTTTATTCTAGGTGATGTTACATTTTCACATAGGACCCCTTGTTCGAAAGGAGCTTCTGAACTCTCTCGTCCATTGAATTTGTCAGGTTTTGGATGGTTTCTGCTTCAATTGTTTTGCATGAGGACAGAATACCCTCCCAGAGCTGTTGCTTAGATGTGAACTGCCTCCCGCCATCATAGACACTCCTTTTGATGATGCTCCAGAGGTTCTGAATGGGGTAGAGGTCAGGGGAGCATGGGGGTCACACCATAAGTTTGTTCCCTTTTATGCCCATATCAGCCAGAGATGCAGATGTTTTATGTGCAGCATGAGATGGTGCATTATCATGCAAAAAAATGATCTTGCTGTGAAATACACGGTTCTTCTTCTTGAACCATGGCAGGAAGTGCTGTTTGAGAAAATCCACATACATTATGGAGTTCATCTTTAGCGCCTTCAGGGATCCTAAAGTGGCCGACAATCTCTCTCCCCATGATTCCAGCCCAAAACATTACTCCACCTCCTCCTTGTTGGCGCTGTAGCCGTGTTTGCGTGGGGTGTCCATCAACCAGCCATCCTCCACTCCATCCCTCTGGACCATCGAGCGCTGCACGGCACTCATCCGTGAACAAAACAGTTTCGAAATCAGTCTTCATGTAATGTTTGGCCCACTGTAGCCGTTTCTGCTTGTGTGAAGTGGATAGAGGAGGTCGACAGGATGGCGTATGCACAGCTGCAAACCTCTGAAGGACCCTGCATCTTGTTGTTCGGGGGACGTTGGAGGCACCAGCAGCTTCAAAAACTTGTCTGCTGCTATGACAAGGCTTTTTTGCCGCTGCTCTTTTAACCTGACGTAATTGCCTGTAGGAAAGAGTCCTCAATTTGCCCTTATCAGCACGCACATGTGTGTACTGTGAATCAGCTACATACTTCTTGATTGCCAAGACACTTCATCCTGATCATCGCACAATGTTGATTGTAGTCATGCCTTGACCTAAACACTCCACAATTTGTTGCTTCTCAGCAGCAGACACATCCTTTTTCTTTCCCATTTTGGCTGAAAATGTAGGCTGCTTAATAATGTGAGACAGCCTTCTTAAGTAGTCTTGCCTTTCATTGGACACACCTGCCAAACTAATTAGCACAGGTGTCTGCAATTGCTTACAGTGATATAAAGAGCCCTGACACACATCACCATCAATGAGTTTAACTGACAAACAAACAAATTCTTCCCTTATCACTCCTAAACACTTTTTGCATAATAATTTGGAACACAGTGTACATGTGCTTTTCCACAAAACACCAGTGGTTCACGTAGTGAATCTTACAGTTCTAACTTGCCAACGGTGGTCTGTATGGAGTTGTTCAATAAAGGGCCCAAAATTAAGATAACATAGATGGGAGAGGTCTCTATGAATAGTAATTCCTAAGTATTTGATACCCTGTGAGGGCCAGGCAAAGGGAAAGTTGGACTGGATGGAATCCTATATGGATTTGGGGAGGGAGACATCGAGGGCCTCAGACTTCGCTGCATTGATTTTAAAATTTGACCATGTAACAAAGTGATCTATTTCAGCCATAACAGCATGGATGGATATATGTGATTGAGTGATATATACTAGGACATCATCAGCAAATAGAGAGCACTTGTACTCGGTGCCTCCCACCTCAATCCACCTAATATTGGGGTTATGGCTAATTGATGAGAGCAGGTGCTCCGTCACTAGGATGTATAAGAGAGGGGACAGAGAACATCCCTGCCTTGTCCCATTGGTGATTGTGAAAGGTGATGAAAATGTTCTGACGCGCCCCCTGGGCCTTGGGACACCCGGAGCCGGACCCTTTTTGGTGGATGCTGGTGGTTGTAGTCTCCGTGGCGGCGACCCGGTTCCGTGGCTCAGGGCGGTCAAACCAGTGGTGGAACTATTTATGTGGTTTTGATGTTTAAATGTCCGACTACGCCACCCGTGGATTGCGGTCAGAGTGAACCGCCGCTCCAGGGCAGACCGCTGAGGCTGGTGTTGTGGGTGCAGCAGAGCGTAGCATAACTCCCCACGGGAGGAGTATAGCCTCAGGGCAGTGTATGCGGAGGATGGGGGTGATGGTGCAGGGCAGCAGCAGTAACGACACGGAGTCAGTGATGCAGTCCAGGGCCTTTACTCACAGTTCTTATTATCCAGACCACGTCCGCAGGTAACGGCTGCCCACGTCGTACTGTGCTCACCAGGTGAGGGGCTCAGACAACTCCCAGATAACTTTGGAGCGCTTCACAGGACCCCCTTTGTGTGTCCTTTGTCTGGCCTTTCTTACCAACCCTTCTGTCCGGCTGCCTCGGGCCTCCTCTTGGTAAACTTGGCGCCAGTTTCCCTGACCCTATGTGGTGCCTTCCTAGCGGGTGTAGCGAGGGGCTGCGCCACATAAAATGTCACAGCCTCCTGTTTCTAGCTGAGGGTCGTTTCCTGCCTCCACTAGTTTCGGGGACCGGTCTCCCCCTTTGGCCTGACCCCTCCACGCAGGTGGATTTGGGCATGCGGTGGCGACTCGCCCGTCCGCACCCCTGGGATCCCTTTGTTCCTCGTTCCTGGAGCCTTCTCCGCTCCTCTTCCTTCCTTCTCCCTCTTCCAGGCCTGGGCCTTTGTTACTAGGCCCGCCTCCGGAGCAGAGCTCATGCAGAGCCCCTGCTCCCTGCCACTTCTGCTCAGACTTCTCTGCACTGAACTAAGATGGTGCCCACCTTTTATACTCCCTTCTCAATGCACCCAGGAACTGCTTCCTCCCTGCTCCTGCACTACAGGGTTCCCCTTCCTTAGTGTTCCCTCCCCACACTCCAGCCAGGGACAGGCACTGTCGTGCCCATCTCAGGGGCATATTGGTCGCCCTGCCCCACGGCAATGTGGTGTAATGCATGCAGGTGTCGGGTCCTGATCCACACTCCATCCTTACCTGAGAGTGAGATATCACACCTCTGGGTGAGGTGCAATACCTCTGTAGCAACCGAGCCCTCAGGGTAATACAGTTCCATTTATCTTCAGCCTAGGTGACGTATTGCGATACAGGGCCGTCATTTGGGCTATAAAAGGGTCCCCTAGACCCCTACCCCAAGCTTTTTAAGAGAATCATATATGGCGTGCCAGGAGACTCTATGGAATGCTTTCTCAGCATCCAACGAGAGTATCTAATTACAAATTTTTAACTGCATCTAGCCCAGGAAATACTTTGTGCCTAGTAGCAGTGGCTGCTAGTCAGCGGATTATCCCGGCTGTTAAGCAAGCTACACCACCTGTAGTTTTGACACTTAATTTTTTCAAAGGAAATGCTTCAGGACCACGGGATACTCAGTGAAGAGCATCAGGAAGCACCCCAAGGCATAGGGGCTGGGACTGGCAGTAGGATGCCTTGCGGTGGACAGCCGACCTCGATCCTTATAAAAGCTTTTTAACTGCAGCAGCTTTAGTGGACGCTACTGGAGCTGGAATTACGCGGCTGCTGGCATGAGACTTGCCCTCCAATAGATCCTTGTAAATGGATTTAAAGTGTATTCATTCAAATTAGAGAGACAATTTAAATTAAAAAGCTTAGAGCTGCCTACACCACAGGGGGGCTCGCTCGACCCACCAGCGGACAGGCACCAGTATTGGGAGAGGGGGGCTGGCCGTCAGGGTTCACCGCGGCTCTGGCACAAACCCGGCGACACGGAGGTGGCACGGGCAGGAGCGGAATGAACGTGTCGGCTTCTCACTTTTTGGATTTTAGAAGGGCATGATATGCCTATATCTGTGTCTCCCCCTCCTTTTACTCCTCCACCTCTTTTCTTTTCGCATGACTATATGTACTTGTCACTTTTCCATGTGTTAGTTGTGTCTTCAGAGCAGTTTGTCAGCTTTTGGACACCTTTGAAGGTGTTTTCTATGTGTTTCTATGTGTTTTTGTTTGCCTGCCATTGGTTTTAACGGTGTTCGAAGGTGTTCGACGAACAGTTTGACGAACAGTTCGGCGAACACACGGGTGTTCGACGAACCGAACCGAACTCGAACACTACGGGGGTGGCTCAACACTAGTCCCGAGCTTCAAGCACCCGGGCATTTTAGTGCTCGCTCAACAATACTGGTGACCTATCCTAAGGTGAATCCTCTCCTAGGCTGAATCCTGTATTTATATGGGTAGGAAGTGCCCTGCTGCAATTAAAACAGCATGGGTGGAGTACTCAGTCAGAGAGCCAATATACAAATAACAAAAGACTGTCTGGCACTTCCAAATAGTATACTGGTGTATACAGGTACAAACTAATAGTAGCATCTCCATATATAACTAACAAATAAGCTGCGGGAAGCTGACCAGAATGGATTTGTGTTGGAGGTGAAGAGAGAGACAAGCCGAAATCTCTTTCTGATAAGAGACTACAAATGCCGTGTTTACTAAACTGCAAGTATCAGTGGTTGCTATGGACTATAGCTGTTGTGTTTGACCAGATTGGGACTATCTGAGTTGTGTATGAGTAGCCACGGTCTATATTGTTTAGTTCGTGCCTGGAAAAGGCTAGGGATTTATGTTTATTAATTTGTTTTGGTGCTATGCAACCTGTGGAAATAAATTTCAAATTTTTTTGTCAAAAGAATTCAGTACCTGTGTGAACATTACCTATTGCCTACCTGAGAGCGTGAGTCCCTACTTTATACCATATTTTTCGGACTATAAGACACACTGGACCATAAGACGCACCTAGGTTTGAGAGATAAATAGAGAGAAAATGTAAGCTAAAAATGTGGTCATGATGCACTCTTAAGGGGGAGGTGGTCTGCAGCTGACACTGGTATAGGGGTAATGTCCCCCAATTCTGTTAATATCCCCCATCCTGGTATATATGCCCTCCTTTCTATTATACGTGGCCCCCATCCCCATCCTGGTATGCATGGCACCCCTCCATCCTGATGTGCGTGGCACCCCTCCATCCTGGTATGCATGCCACCCCTCATCCTTATCCTGGTATGCATGGCACCCCTCATCCCTATCCTGGTATGCATGGCACCCCTCATCCCTATCCTGATATGCATGGCACAGCAATCACCATCCTGGTATTCATGGCACCCCTCATCCTTATCCTGGTATGCATGGCACCCCTCATCCTTATCCTGGTATGCATGACACCTGTCATCCTTATCCTGGTATGCATGGCACAACAATCCCCATCCTAGTATGCATGGCACCCCTCATCCCTATCCTAGTATGCATGGCACAGCAATCCTCATCCTGGTATGCATGACATCCCTAATCCCTTTCTTGGTATGCATGGCACCCCTCATCCTTATCCTGGTATGCATGGCACCCCTCATCCTTATCCTGGTATGCATGACACCTGTCATCCTTATCCTGGTATGCATGGCACAGCAATCCCTATCCTAGTATTCATGGCACCCCTCATCCCTATCCTAGTATGCATGGCACAGCAATCCTCATCCTGGTATGCATGACATCCCTAATCCCTTTCTTGGTATGCATGGCACCCCTCATCCTTATCCTGGTATGCATGGCACCCCTCATCCCTATTTTGATATGCATGGCTCCCCTCATCCTTTTTCCTGGTATGTATGGCACCCCTCATCTCAATTCTGGTATCTTTGGCATCCCTTATCCCTATCCTGGTATGCATGGCCCCCTCATCTCAATTCTGGTATGCTTGGCATCCCTCATCCCAATCTTGGTATGCATGGCACTCCTCATCCTTATCCTGGTATGCATGACACCCCTTATCTCCATCCTGGCATGCATGGCTCTCTCATCCTTATCCTGGTATGCATCGCCTCCTCATCCTTATCCTGGTATGCATGGCCTCCTCATCCTTAATAAACACCCTTACTCACCTTCCTTCTCTCTCCTCCAGCGCTGCGTCCTGTCTGCCTGCACTGATCTCGCTATATGAGCCGCGCATGGCATCACTGCGAGATCAGCTGCTGGAAAAGTCACTGCTCCCCCCCGCCGGGACTGTGTGCATACAGTGTAGCTGCAGTGCGGCTCCTGCTGCTGCCGGGCGATCGCGTGTGCCCGCTATTAAAGGCCATGAATATTCACCCCTCTCCACTCCCATGGGCGTGGAGAGGGGGTGAAATTTCCATCTCCAAAAAGCTTGTTGGCAGAGGGAAGCATGAAGTGCTCTAAAACTTCCTGGTAGACAGTTGCGCTGACTTTAGTCTTGATAAAACACAGTGGACCTACACCAGCAGATGACATGGCTCCCCAAACCATCACTGATTGTGGAAACTTCACACTAGACCTCAAGCAGCTTGGATTGTGTGCCTTTCCACTCTTCCTCCAGATTCTGGGACCTTGATTTCCAAATGAAATGCAAAATTTACTTTCATCTGAAAACAACACCTTGGACCACTGAGCAACAGTCCAAGACTTTTTCTCCTTGGCCCAGGTAAGACTCTTCTGGCATTGTCTATTGGACATGAGTGGCTTGACACAAGGAATGCGACATTTGCAGCCCATGTCCTGGATACATCTGTGTGTGGTGGCTCTTGACGCTATATATGACTCCAGCAGCAGTCGACTCCTTGTGAATCTCCCCCAAATTTTTGAATGGCCTTTTCTTAACAATCCTTTCAAGGCTGCGGTTATCCTGGTTGCTTGTGCACATTTTCTACCTCACTTTTTCCTTCTACTCAACTGTCCATTAATATGCTTGGATACAGCACTCTGTGAACAGCCAGCTTCTTTAGCAATGACCTTTTGTGGCTTACCCTCCTTGTGGAGTGTGTCAGTGACAACCTTCTGGACATCTGTCAAGTCAGCAGCCTTCCCCATGATTGTGGAGCCTACTGAAACAGTCTAAGGGATGTTTTTAAGCACTTCAGAAGCCTTTGAAGGTTTTTTTTTAATTCTAATTTACTGAGATAACGACTAGTGATGAGCGAGCATGCTCGCCACTGCTCGGTACTCGCCCGAGCATCTCAGTACTTAAGATGCTCGGAGCGCGCCGAGTACTTTTGAGATGCTCGGGCAGGAGCTCGGGTCCCCGTCCAGCATGTTTGGCTCTCTTTAGAGCACCAATCATGCAGGGATTGTCTGCCACTCACTGTAATGTCACAGCCATGATGGTTGTGGCATTACAATGATTGCCCAAATCGATGGGAACAGTGCTCACAGTGAAACATGAAAAACCAGCAATTCAGCGGCGGCATACACCGGTACCCAACAATTTAGAACAGAAAGAATAGAGCATCACACATAGATTAGATAGATAGAAACATGTCAGTCACATATATAATACGTACAGTGACAGTGTTGGTTACTATACTTGTTATTTAGTGTTAAAATAAAGGATATATTTAAAAAAAAGAATAACAGTGTTTTCATGCACCGTCTCTTTACAAAAGCCAGCCGGCAATTCATCAGAGGTATACCTCGGTACCTGACAATTTAGAACAGAAAGAATAGAGCATCACACATAGATTAGATAGATAGAAACATGTTAGTCACATATATAATAAGTATGTTGGTCACTGTACTTGTCATTTAGTGTTAAAATAAAGGATTTATTAAAAAAAAAATTGGCGTGAGGTTCCCCGTAATTTTAGTCTCTAGCGGAGGTTAAGCAGACGGCTGGGGCAGATGTTTGAAGCCTGGGAAGGGGGTAATACCCACGGAGCTTCCCAGGCTACTAATATCAGCCCCTAGCTGAATACCTAGCCTTTACTAGCTATTAAAATGGGGGACCCAAAAAAAAATGTCGTGGGGTCCCCCCTATTTTAATAGCTAGAAAAGGCTAGGCAGACAGCTGGGGGCTGATATTAATAGCCCAGGAAGGGTGCCATGAATATTGGCCCCCTCCCAGGCTAGAAACACCAGCCGTCAGCCGCCCCAGAAATGGCGCATCCATAGGATGCGCCAATTCTGGCACTTAGCCTCGCTCTTCCCACTGCCCTGTAGCGGTGGCAGTGGGGTAATAGGGTTGGGGTTGATGTCAGCTTATAATGCCAGCTGACGTCAAGCCCAGGTTAGTAATGAAGAGGCGTCTATAAGACACTTCCATTACTAACCCCATAGTCAAAGTTAAAAAAAACCTCAAACACCCAGAATAAAGTCCTTTAATTGAAATAAAGACACATTCCTTTAATGTTCCAAATTAAACCCTACTTACTGTATTGCCCATTCCAGCTGAAGCCAATGTCTTCTGCAATAAAAGTAAAATAATAAACCAACCTCATCCTTACCTTTCCATGGTTCCCAGGACAGCTTCAGCTTGCTACATTGACATGATAGGCTGGATCATAGCAGAACGCTGCCATCCAGCTTGCCATGCCGCAGACACTGAGAAGCTCCTCAGGGTCTCGCTGTGATGGCATCCAGATGAGTCGAGTTCATGTCCAATGAACTCAGCTCACCTCATGCACGTCACTGACAGCGTGGGAGAATTCTCCTGCGCTCAGCGCTTGAGCAGGAGAATTCTCCCATGCTGGGATGGCATTGAGATGACAGGCTGGATCACAGCTGAACACTGTGATGCATAGAATCACTTGTCAAATAGTTATTTATACTTAAGTTTCCTCCATGCAGATTCTGTACAGATATGTTATGTTTTGCAGTAATATACAGCCTTCAGTCTTATGTTCGCCTGTGGATAGCAGCAAGCAAAATCTTCTAGGCTAGGATCTTTAGAAATTAACTATTACAATATTTGACCCATCATGTCCCTGATCAATTTGAGTTAATTATTATGTCAGTCTCATTAATTTGTGCTACTATTGCTCACTTCTTATAAAGGTCTATCAGGGACTAGATTCAATGATGATATTGACTCCTCTTGTAATATTTGCATTAGTACGAATTATCCTTGGGTTAATCAATATCTGATTGGTGGGGGGTTTGCACCTAACATTCCTCAGATGTTACCAGTAGTGATGATCAAATATGTTCAAAATTCGATCTCAAATGTTAAATTGGGCACAAATATGGCACATTCAGATTCGTGTTCGGATTATCAAGCTTTTGCACAAAAATCGTCAAAGTCAGCTCTGAACACAAACATGCCTGGTTCCCCTCTCTGTCATCTGCATGACAGCACGGGAATCAGGGGCTGTGAATGGCGGTAAGATCGCCAAAGGTGTCAGATCGCTACAGGTGTGAGCGTGATCCCGCAGCTGTGACAATGACCCTTGGTAAAAAGCTTACCACGGGTCAAAGGCGCCAGCTGATAGGGCTACTAGCTCCATCAGCCAGCGCCTGCTATCACAGTACACAAGCTGCCCAAGCGCCACTGATGGGAGAAGTAATCTCTCATCAGCTGCGCTTGCACAGTTAAAGTAAAAGTAAAAGAAAAGTTGCAATACATAAATAATTATTTTAATAAAAATAATAAACACATTATACTCACCTACCACTTACCTAAACCTTTCTTGTCCCCTGTAAAAAAATTAAAAATAAAAAAACACCATATACTCACCTTAAAGCTAATCCCCGAAGCCATTGTCCCCTGCAATAAAGGTAGAATAATAAACCACCATATTCCTCACCTGTCTGCCATAGTCCATATACTGAGTGTCCCACGACGATGTCACTGATAGGACGGTCACAACTCTGAATGTGGCTGCTATCAGGCAGCTGGCAATACACTGACAGCGCTATGGCTCCCGCAGTGTATCGCGAGAAGCTGCCAGCTCTGAGGTGACCGAGTTCAAACAGCTGAAGATCACCTGAGTGCTCTGGAACCTCACTTACGGCACTGGTGCTGCTGAGAATTTCCCAAGCAACACTAATGCCGTAAGTGAGATCACTGGAGCTCTCACCTGATATTTAGCTGTTTGAACTCAAGTGACTTCCCTTCTGCAGCGCAGCACTATACACTGACAGGAGTGATTACACTCCTGTCAGTGTATACAGTGCTGTCTTCTACAGCAGTGACATCAGTGATTGCTGATTTGGCTGCTGTAGAAGTGACCCGGATCACCGTGGGACACTGGGATTACATCATGATGACGGACAGGTGAGGGATATTATATAGTAACATAGTAACATAGTTTTTAAGGTTGAAGGAAGACTAAGTCCATCTAGTTGAACCCATAGCTTAACATGTTGATCCAGAGGAAGGCAAAAAAAAACATGTGGCAAACACTAAGCTCCACATTGGGGAAAAAAATTCCTTCCTGACTCCATACAACAATCAGACTAGTTCCCTGGATCAACGCCCTATCAAGGAATCTAGTATATATAACCTGTAATATTATACTTTTCAAGAAAGGCATCCATGTCCTTCATAAATTGTAGTAGTGAATCACTCATTACAACATCATGTGGCAAAGAGTTTCATAGTCTCACTGCTCTTACAGTAAAGAATCCGCGTCTGTGATTATGATTAAACCTTCTTTCCTCCAGACGTAGAAGATGCCCCCTTGTCCCCGTCTCAGGCCTCAGAGTAAAAAGATCAGTATAAAGGTCTTTGTACTGTCCCCTTATATATTTGTACATAGTAATAAGATCACACCCAGCCTTCGTTTTTCCAAACTAAATAACCCCAAGTGTAATAACCTATCTTGGTATAGCAGACCCCCCAGTCCTCTAATAACCTTGGTCGCTCTTCTCTGCACTCACTCTAGTTCAGCTATGTCTTTCTTATACACCGGAGACCAGAACTGTACACAGTGTTCTAAGTGTGGTCGCACTAGTGACTTGTATAGAGGTAAAATTATCTTCTCCTCATGAGCATCTATGCCTCTTTTAATGGATCCCATTATTTTATTTGCTTTTGCAGCAGCTGCCTGACACTGGCCACCAAACGTGAGCTTGTCATCCACCAATACACCCAGGTCTTTTTCAGTTACAGTTTTGCCCAGTGTTTTACAATTAAGCATATAATTATAAATTTTATTTCCTCTGCCCAAGTGCATTATCTTACATTTATCCCCATTAAAGCTCATTTGCCATTTATCAGCCCAAGCTTCTAGTTTACATAGATCCTCCTGTAATATAAAATTGTCCTCTTCTGTATTGATTACCCTGCAGAGTTTAGTGTCATCTGCAAATATTGAAATATTACTCTGTATGCCCTCTACAAGGTCCTTAATAACTATGTTAAAAAGAAGTGGGCCCAATACTGACCCCTGTGGTACCCCACTGTTAACTGAGACCCAGTCTGAGTGTGTTCCATTAATAACCACCCTTTGTTTCCTATTATTGATCCAGTTCTTAACCCACATTCATATATTTTCCTCCATCCCCATAGTTATCATTTTATGAATCAACCTTTTGTGTGGAACCGTATCAAAAGCTTTTGAAAAGTCCATATACACAACATCCGCTGCATTTCCTTGGTCCAGTCCGGAACTTGCCTCCTAATAAAAGCTGATTAGATTAGTCTGATAGGAACGGTCCCTCATAAACCCATTGTTAGAACCTTGCTGTTAGGTTTTTTTTCCTTTGCTGGTCACATGACCTTGTTGGCCTATTTAGTCCTGCTCCGCCCTTCTGGCTTTGCTGGACATCATTGTATATCTACTTTCTAGCTAGCCTGTGCTCTGTATCTAACTCTGTTAGTTTGCTTGGTCTACGGACCTCTATGTTCTATCTATTTTGTTTGTTCGTCTGTCTGCTACTATTTCTGTTAGGAGGTGTCCCATATTCCTCCCAGTCCTTAGTACTTGTAGGGATTCCCTCCCCACATCTATAGGTCTTCGTACAGACTAGATTAGGACTTTAGCAGGTCTGATCGCAGGATCAGGTTCCCTGTTACATCGTAGGGATTCAGCTGAGTCTCATAGTAGGGACAGATCTCCTCTCTTTCCTTAGCTTTGGTAGCAGAACATAACAGTAAGTCCAGCCAGCAAATTCTCTAAGGAAAGATTTTTCTGTTCCATCATGGTGTCGGTTCAGGATTTGGCTCATCGCCTGCAGGGACTCTCTCTGGAGGTGGCCGAGCTCCGTCAGCACGTGAGTAACTGTCCTGGAGCACATTTCTTGGAGCCTAAGGTATGTTTGCCGGATTTGTTTTTTGGTGAACACCGAGAATTTTTTTCATTTAAAAATGCTTGCTTATTGTATTTTCGTTTGAGACCTAAGTCCTCTGGGGATGAATCCCAGCGCGTAGGGTTCATAATGTCACTTTTGCGCAAAGAGCCTCAGGAGTGGGCCTTTTCTTTGCAACCTAGTGATTCATGCTTCAGATCAGTGGATAGTTTTTTTTCTGCTTTGGGACTATTATATGATGATCCTGACCGTGTCGCATCAGCTGAGACTGAGTTGAGACGTCTAAAACAAGGATCGGGTAATGTGGAAAAATATTGTACACATTTTCGTCGTTGGTCCACTCAAACAGGGTGGAACGATTCTGCTCTGAAAAGTCTATTTCTTGCTGGGCTCAGTGAAAGGGTTAAAGACCTGCTAATTGCTTATCCTACACCTGAAGATTTGCAACAGGCTATGCAATTAGCTATACGGGTGGATAGAAGACTGCGTGCTAGGGTTAATGAGAGCAAATCCTCTGCTATGTCAGTTTCTGGTTATGATAATGTGTGTACTAACAGTGGTGAACCGAGGGAGATTGGATCGGTGGCACCTCGCTCTCAAGAAAAAGACCGTCGTTTTTCGCAAGGCTTGTGTTTCTACTGCGGAAAATCTGGTCATTTGATTAAAGGCTGTGAGCTTCGTATGAAGAAAGAAAAAAAAATGGTCAGTCACGCCCGTATTGCCTGTTTAAATTCCAAGGGTATATTTTTAGCCGCTTCCACGATTGCTCAGGAAAAATTAATGGAATTTTGGGTGTTTGTTGATTGCGGGTCTACACTAAATGTAATTGATGGGGGATTCGTGGAAAAACTCAATTTAAAACCTGAACCTTTGTCATCCCCCATTGCTGTGGTTTCTGTGGATGGCTCCCCTTTGAAGAATATTACTCTCAAGGTCAGTGAATTTCCTCTCACTATTAATGGTGTTCACCATGAGAAATTGGATTTGGTAGTGTTGAATAACTTGCCTTCTCCAGTAATATTGGGTTTGCCCTGGTTAAAATTTCACAATCCTGTACTGGATTGGTCTACCAGTGAAATTAAATCCTGGAGCCATAAATGTTATGACAAGTGTTGTAACGGGCGTATTGCAGCTTTGGATAGGGGAGAATTGCCTGTTCCTATTCAGGATTTTTGGAGAGTTTTTTCTGAGAAGGAATCGCAGGTTTTGCCTCCCCATAGAGACTATGATTGTTCTATTGAATTTGTCCCTGGAGCGACTCTTCCTAAGAGTCGTTTATTTAACCTTACTATTCCTGAGAGGAAGGCTTTGGAGGAATACATACAGACAAGCTTGGCCGCCGGTCACATTAGGCCCTCTAAGTCTCCTGTGGCTGTTGGATTTTTTTTTGTAAAAAAAAAGGACGGCGGTTTACGTCCTTGTCTGGATTTTCGTGAGATTAACAAAATTACGGTACGCAATCCTTACCCACTGCCATTGATTCCTGATCTGTTTAACCAGTTATTGGGGGCCAAGTGGTTCTCTAAAATTGACCTTAAGGGGGCATACAATCTGTTGCGCATGAAGGAGGGTGATGAATGGAAGACTGCTTTTAACACTCCTGTGGGTCATTTTGAGAATCTGGTTATGCCTTTTGGTCTCACTAATGCTCCTGCATTTTTTCAGAATCTGATTAATGACATCCTTAGACCTTTGATCGGTAAAAATGTGGTTGTGTATTTGGATGACATTTTGATTTATTCGCCAGATCTGGAGTCTCATTGGCGGAGCGTGCGTGAGGTATTACAGTTATTATTGGACAATTCGCTTTTTGCTAAGCTGGAGAAATGTGAGTTCGCTGTACAGAGAATTAGTTTTTTGGGCTACATTATCTCCAGCAAAGGTTTTGAGATGGATCCGGTTAAGGTTCAGGCTGTGCAGGAATGGCCTAGGCCTATTGGTTTGAAATCGATACAGAGGTTTTTGGGTTTCGCCAATTACTATAGAAAGTTCATAAAAAATTTTTCTAGTATTGTCAAACCTCTGACTGATCTCACCAGGAAAGGTGCTGATGCGGTTCAGTGGTCTTCTGAGGCCATTGAAGCTTTTGTGTATCTCAAGGAGAGGTTCACCTCTGCTCCCATCCTTATGCAGCCTGATGTTACTAGGCCGTTTTTGGTTGAGGTTGATGCTTCCTCTGTGGGGGTTGGCGCAGTATTGTCTCAGGATAACGGGGATGGATTACATCCCTGTGCCTTTTTTTCAAAAAAATTTTCGGAGACTGAATTGAATTACGATATTGGTAATCGGGAATTATTGGCTATTAAACTCGCATTTGAACACTGGCGCCACATCTTGGAAGGTGCGGAATTTCCCGTTCAGGTTCTTACGGATCATAAAAATCTGATATATCTTGATGCTGCCAAGCGCCTGAATGCCCGTCAGGCTAGGTGGGCACTGTTTTTCTTGCGGTTTAATTTCTCCGTTACTTACATCCCTGGTACTAAGAATGTTAAGGCGGATGCCTTGTCTCGCAGTTTTTCTCCCATAGTCGATGCTGAGAAAGAGGAAAACATTTTACAAGAAGGTGTTGTGATAGCTGCTTTAGACTCCGTTTTGGAAGATGAGATTCTTAAAGCTCAGGAGAATGCCCCATCTAACACTCCTCATGGGAGGTTGTTTGTGCCTGAGACCTTTAGGAGAGATTTGTTTGTTGAGTGTCACGAATCTCGGTTGGCAGGTCATCCCGGAATCTCTGAGACCAAGAGACTGGTGGGTCGCAGTTTTTGGTGGTCTGGATGGCAGAAGGAAGTCATTAAGTGGGTGCGCCAATGTACTATATGTGCTAGATCTAAGTCCTCACATACTCCTGCTGCGGGGTTGCTTTGTCCTTTGGAGGTCCCCAGTGCTCCTTGGACACATTTGGCTATGGACTTTATAACTGACCTTCCCCCCTCTGAGGGTTTTACTGTCATCTGGGTGGTCGTGGACCGCTTTAGCAAGATGTGTCACTTGGTTCCCTTCGTCAAACTGCCCTGCGCTAAAACTCTCGCTAAGGCCTTTGTCAAGGAAATTGTCAGACTTCATGGCGTTCCTACTGACATTGTTTCTGATAGGGGTCCTCAGTTCGTGGCTCGTTTTTGGCGTGCTTTTTGTGACAGGTTGGGAATTCATTTGTCGTTTTCGTCCGGATATCATCCTGAATCTAATGGCCAGACAGAAAGGAAAAACCAGGATGTTGAGCAGTTCTTGCGTTGTTTTGTGGCAGACAATCAAGAGGGGTGGTCTGAGTTTCTGCCACTTGCCGAATTTGCTCTGAACAATCATACATCTTCTTCTGCTGGTTGTTCGCCTTTTTTTTGTTGTTCTGGGAGACATCCGTCGTTTGGGTCGTTCTCCAAGTTGGGATCTGCCGTGCCTGAGGAGGAGAATTTTTCCGGTGATTTGGAAAGAGTTTGGACGGATGTGCGTGGTAATCTTCAGGAGGCCAACAGAAAATCTAAAGACTACTTTGATAGGAAACGACAGGAGGTTTTGTTCGCTGTTGGTGACATGGTTTGGTTGTCCTCTAGGAATCTGCGGTTGAGGATTCCTTCTAAGAAATTGGGTCCCAAGTTTGTAGGGCCCTTTAAGGTGCTTCAGGTTGTCAACCAATCTGCTGTTAGGTTGGAGGTTCCTACTTCCTGGAGAATTAATCCGGTCTTTCATGTCTCTCTGTTAAAAAAAGCTGTTGTGTCGGATGGTGACGCCTCTGCCTCTGTTCCTCCGGTGGTGGAGGACGGGGAATATGAAATTTCTCGCATCCTTGACTCTGAACGGTATAGAGGTAGTTTGCAGTATCTTGTGGCCTGGAAAGGTTTCGGACCCGAGGATAACTCTTGGGTGAGGTCAGATGATGTTTCCGCGTCCAGACTTATCAGAGCGTTTCACAGGAGATTTCCTGATAAGCCTGGTCCTAGGGGATCCGGAGGATCCTCTTAGAAGGGGGGGTACTGTTAGAACCTTGCTGTTAGTTTTTTTTTCCTTTGCTGGTCACATGACCTTGTTGGCCTATTTAGTCCTGCTCCGCCCTTCTGGCTTTGCTGGACATCATTGTATATCTACTTTCTAGCTAGCCTGTGCTCTGTATCTAACTCTGTTAGTTTGCTTGGTCTACGGACCTCTATGTTCTATCTATTTTGTTTGTTCGTCTGTCTGCTACTATTTCTGTTAGGAGGTGTCCCATATTCCTCCCAGTCCTTAGTACTTGTAGGGATTCCCTCCCCACATCTATAGGTCTTCGTACAGACTAGATTAGGACTTTAGCAGGTCTGATCGCAGGATCAGGTTCCCTGTTACATCGTAGGGATTCAGCTGAGTCTCATAGTAGGGACAGATCTCCTCTCTTTCCTTAGCTTTGGTAGCAGAACATAACACCCATGTTGATATTGGGTCATGAGGTTATTCTTCTTCAGATACTCTAGTATAGCATCTCTTAGGAAACCCTCCAGGATTTTACCCACAGTAGAGGTTAAGCTTACTGGCCTATAATTTCCAAGTTCGGTTTTTGTCCCCTTTTTGAATATTGGCACCACATTTGCTATACGCCAGTCCTGTGGTACAGACCCTGTTATTATGGAATCTTTAAAGATTAAAAATATTGGTCTATCTATGACGTTACTTAATTCCTGCAGTACTCGTGGGTGTATCCCATCTGGGCCCGGGGATTTCTCAACTTTAGTGATTTTTAGATGCCGCTGTACTTCCTGCTGGGTTAAGCAAGTGACATTTAATGGAGAATTGTTGTTTTTTATTTTTGGTTTCTTACAGGAGACGAGGCTTCGGGAACTGGGCATAAGGTGAGTATACAGTGCTTTTTATTGTTAAAAAAATTATTATACCAGTGTGGAATTTTATTTAAATAAAAGACTTTATTCTGGCTGTGTCTTCATTGAAAAAAATGTCAAAAACCTTACTACGGGGTTAGTAATGGGGAATCTTATAGACGCCTCTCCACTACTAACCTGGGCTTCATGTCAGCCGACAATACAAGGCTGACATGAACCCCACCCTATTACCCCACTCGCCACCGCTAGACACGGCAGTGGGAAGAGCGAGGCTAAGCACCAGAATTGGTGCATCTTATGGATGTGCCATTTCTGTATCCACTGAGGGCTGATGTTATTAGCCTCAGAGGGGGATAGGATCCATGGCCCCTTCCCTGGCTATTAATATGAACTCACAGCTGTCTGTTTAGCCTTTGCTGGTTAGATTTTATAGGGGGACCTATGTAATTTTTTTTCTGGGGTCCCCTTGTAATTTAGCCAGTAAAGGCTAAGCAACAGCTGTGAGCTGTTATTAATAGCCAGGGAACATCTTTGGCCAATGGCCCCTTGGCCGGCTAGTAATATCAGCTTTCCCTCTGCTGGTTGTGAAAATGACGTGGAAGCCCACGCCATTTTTTTTATTTAATTCTTCTTTTTATTTCATTTATAAGAAATCCCATGCCCAGTGTCCTTTTTTTTGATGCAGCATAAACTTACCCGCAGCATGTCAATTTCTATAGCGGAGATGCAATATTTTGACCGATTGAAATGTCACTACATGTGGGGGATCCGCATGTACTGACAAAGCAAGTGCGACATTAGAACATAGCATTTTGGACACAGCGAAAATACTCATCCCTGGTCCGACAGTAATCCAAGGGTTAGGGTATGTGCACATGATCCGGACAGGCAGCGTTTTGGACACAGCATACCTTATGCTGCTTCCAAAGTGCTGCCTTCTATTGAACACAGGTGAATCTGCATATGTACATTGACCCATGTGGATTCACCGCATTCAATACATTGTGCTGATCAGATTTCTCTTGTGGAGACTAATGACTTTGCAAGAGAAATTGACATGGTGCGGTCTTGAAAGACGCGCCGCATGTCCACGTCCGCGGGTGATCGACAGCCTCAGATTTCTACAAATCCCATCCACTATGCTGTAACATCTGGCTGCTGAGGGTTTGATGCTGCATAAGCACACAGCGTCAAACCAGCAGCGGTCCTGATCCTGTGCACATACCCTTAAAGTGATGTCCCACGTTTCTTTTTTCAAATATCTTTAGCTCCAAAGAGCATTAATTGCTGTACAAAAACGCATGCAAAAAGGACCAAAAACTCTACAGCAAAGTGAATGAGAAACGTGAAGTGTCATGCACATGTTGAGTATTTTTGACTTGCAGATTTGGTGCAGAAAATAATCGTTAGCATGTCAATTCTCTGTGCGTTTTTGCTGCGTTTTTTGCCTGCATTTTTTCAGTGCATTCAATGGGTGAAAAACGCAGGCAAAGCGCACAGAGAATTGACATGCTGATGATTATTTTCTGCACCAAATCTGCAAGTCAAAAATACTCAACGTGTGCATGACATTTCATGTTTCTCATTCACTTTGCTGCAGAGTTTTTGGTGCATTTTTGCACACATTTTTTGCATGCATTTTTTTATGTGTTTTTATAAAGCAATGAATGCTTTTTGGAGATAGCTAAAGATATTTGAAACAAGAAACATGGAACATTGCTTTAAGTCTCATACTCATATGCGAGAAAAATGGACCAGTGCAATCCGATAAAAAATCGGATTGCACTCTGACCAATGTTATTCTATGAGTGACATCGCATCTGCGATTTTTTTCTTAGCTGAAATCGGACTGAGAAAAAATCGCAGCATGCTGCGTATTGCCGCATATCTCGGCCGAGACTTGCCAATGCAAGTCAATGGGTGCATGAAAAATATCACATGGCACTCGGACCATGTGTGAATGCCATCCGAATTTCACACACACGTCTCCTTGAAACCCGACAATTTATCAGCCGCATACTGTAAAATCACAGTGGTATCTGAAAATATAGAATAGAGAGAATAGCTATACATACATAGAAAAGTTAGATAGAAAGATGACAGTTTCTTAAATAATTAGTACAGTGACTGTGTTGCTTATATAATTTATTGCTAAATTTAAAAAAAAAAATGGCGTGGCGTCCCCCTTAATTTTACACACCAGCAGAGGTTAAGCGGACAGCTGTGGGCAGATATTTGTAGCATGGGAAGGGGATAATGGAGCTTCCGAGGCTATTAATATCAGCCCCCAGCTGTATATTTAGCCTTTACTGGCTATTAAAATGGGGGACCCCCGAAAAATTTACTTGGGGTCCTCCTATTTTAACAGCAAGCAAAGGCTAGGCAGACAGCTGGGGGATGATATTAATAGCCTAAGAGGGGGCCATAAATATTAGTCCTCTCCCAAACTACAAACACCAGCCCTCAGCCGCCTCAGAAATGGCACAACCATAGGATGCGTCAATTCTGGCACTTAGCCTCGCTCTGCCCACTGCCGTGCAGTGGTGGCAGTGGGGTTATAGGGTTGGGTTGATGTCATCTTATATAGGCAGCTGACATCAAGCCCAGGTTAGTAATGGAGAGGTGTCTATAAGTACCCATTACTGACCCCAGAGTGCAAGTGAAATGTTAAAAAAAAACACCCACATCAAAAATAAAATATTTTATTTGAAATAAACACAGGCTCCTTAAATATTCAAAATTAAACCCTACTTACTATTGAGCCTATTCCCTCAGAATCCATTGTCACCTGTAATAAAAATAAAATAATAAACCAACCTCATCCTTACCTTTCCGACGTGAAGAACATAATCCATGTGTCCCATGACGGATCCAGCTCTGCTACATTTGGACGGCAGGTTGCATAGTAGCTTGACGCCACCATAAAGTATGCCATCCTGCAAAGACACTGAGGAACACATGCTTGCTCTCCTCAGTGACTCGAGGTGCCAGCATCAAGTCCATCTGAGTTCATGTCATATGAATTCGTTCAACTTATTAATGTCAGCGCAAATGACATCAGCACATGCGCGGTGAGAAATTTCCCAGCATCCCGGATCGTGTGAACGTACCCTGACCCTTGGATTTCCATCGCACCAGGGTTTAGTATTTTCTCTGCGTCCAAAATGCTGTGCTCTAATGCCGCACTTGTTTTTTCCGTACATATGGATCCACTACATGTAATGACATTTCAATTGGTCAAATCTGCAGTGGAGACTTGAAATTGACATGCTGAGGGTGAATTTACGCAGTGTTTAAAACAAGCACAGAGGGTATGGGATTTCTTATAAATGAAATAAAATGAAAAATTGAATAAAAAAAATGGCGTGGGCTCCCCCGTCATTTTCATAACTAGCAGAGGGAAAGCTGACCGCTGGCTATTAATAACAGCTCATAGCTGTTTGCTTACTGTTTCCTTTACTGGCAAAATTATAGGTGGACCCCAGAAAAAATCGACGTAGGTTCCCCCTACAAAATATAACCAGCAAAGGCTAAACAGACAGTCCTGAGCTGATATTAATAGCCGGGGAAGGGGCCATGAATCCTGGCCCTGTCTGAGGCTAATAACATCAGCCCTCAGGGACCCAGAAATGGCGCATCCATAAGATGCGCCAATTCTGGTGCTTAGCCTCGCTCTTCCCACTGCCGTCTAGCGGTGGCGAGTGGGGTAATAGGGTGGGGTTCATGTCAGCCTTTTATTGGCGGCTGACATGAAGCCCAGGTAAGTACTGGAGAGGTTTTTTGACATTTTTTCAATAAAGACACGGTCAAAATAATGTCTTTTATTTAAATAAAATTCCACAGGTCATCAAGGACAAGTCATCAATATCCTGATAGTTAAAAACTCTATAACTACTTGGACTGCCCATAAATTTTAAATGTCAGGAAGACTACACTTTACGCTGATGTTTTAAAATGTCAATGCAGAGTAAGCAGCTTTAAGGAGATTGTGCAGCTGTGGGAGTGTGAAGATGATTGTCAGAAGCATCCAAACTCACCACAGAGAAGGCAGATAGAGTTTATTTTCTCTGCCTTCCTGGTCACTCTGGTCACTCTATACACGAGCTGAACCAGAGCAGATTAGGCAGCTGTGTCAGTTATTTTTTCCCTGTACCCAGCTATCATGTGATTGTTGGAAGTATAAAATGAGCAGGGATTGCTGTGCCCTATGAGACTTAGTCATCTCCACTATGCAAGCAGGAGGCTGAATTTTCCCTATAACTGGCGTTAATATATCAGCCCAAGTTACAGGAGAAATCAGCAATAAACAGATATATTAAAATGTAAAAATGTCCGCCAAATATGTAAAATAAATAAAAATCTAAATAAATATAATATCAAGGAAAAAAAAATAAAACAAAACTAAAGTAAAAAGACACAGCAAAACTGAAAATCCGACTTGCTGTTTTTGTGGAAATGAGGTTCAAAGGACCCCAACCCTTTGCTTATCCCTTGCCAAATTAACTTATTCAAGTGAAGCTTTGATATCGGACAGACAGAGTCAGATACTGAACTTCTCTTGAAGAGAAATGGCGCAGGAAAAATGTGTTTATTATTCCATCATAACATATATATGTTCAGTATGGAGGAAAGTCCCAATAGGGTGTCGCCCTGAGGCAATTGAGCAATCACAGTCGTCTCTGGCCCATGGTATACATAAGTCTCACTATGTTGTCCTATGGGGTTGTGTTTGCTCCCCAGATATTCTCCTCATTCGTCAGGATATTCTCTTGGGAGGTGTCATGTTGAATCCTTTGTCTTGTCTCCTTCTTGTAAACAATTTGAAAGTTCACTTTTATAACCAGTTCCAACTAATCCTTTCAGGATATTTATATAGTGACACACGAGTACAGATATCTGATATATATATCAAGGTTTTCATAATATATATTAAAGTGAGGGTATATATGACTAAATGATATCCAATATAACAGATATATGCAAAACAAGATTCATAACATATAACAGAATATAAATATAGATATTTAGTATACATCAGAGTTTCATATAATGTTTTTTAGTAGATTTTAGAATCTTATCTTTAACAGTCCCCCCTAAAAACATTTTTGAAACCCTTCATCAGACCCCCTCTCTGCTTAGCACTTGTAGGAATACATAGCAAAAATTTCACACAAAAGAATCTAGAGGTTACATTTAATAATATAAATTCTAGATATAACTAAATGAATACTGCTTTCACAACTCCCTTCTCCTTTGGCAGTGGGTGAACGCTCCAGCCGAAGTGCAAACACACAGACCCGCCCACGTTCTTCTCCGCCCCTAGTGGGAGGAGCCAGCCGAGGCCGGATTCCCCAGACAAGCTTGTCCACTACACTGCCGGATGGACACGAACACACACAAACCACGACAAACAAGGGAAGTATACAGCTGCCACAGTCAAGTGTTAAGGCCCCTTCACTCATAACGAGATCGCCAGCGAAATCGCTACTGCGCGACGGGGCCTTTAGACTTATTACTTAAGACTTGACTGTTTAATCTGGATTGTTGTCAAAGATTCTTCTATCCAGTTATTAGTTTCTTCATCAGTCATTACCATTATAGGATCCACAGTTTTTATATTAATTTCCGTATACAAGGAACAACACAACATGCCATCATCGCTAGTATAATCATTATTACAAGAATTGTCATCCCCACCTGAACTAACCATTTCTGCCAGCCACTCATCCATGAGAAATACTGGTCCCATGGATCCTTGATCCCTGAAATTTCTTTAAATTCTTCTGATAAACTAGTAAGTTTCTTTAGAGCAATTGTTACTTTGCCTGTAGGGCCAACAATATCTGGAATATAGGTACAACAAGAGTCCCAGAACATCTAACATATGCCCCCCTTCTTCTGAGTAATTGCTACCTGGGACTCGGGATTCTGAACGCTCACAAAAATAATGCAGAAAAGGATATACAGTCTCATGGCTGTGCTGGTGCTGGGGTCTTCTTGCAATGTGAAGCGTGGATCCAAGTGGCCTTCCCTTCGACTTTGACTGATGTAGGTGTCACCAAAATCACTTGGAATGGGCCCTCGTATCTGGGAGGACTTCCGGACGTGCTTCTTAGCGACCACCCAGTCTCCAGGTTTGATTAAGTGAGTATGCTCGTCACTGTCAGGATCTGGGATAGAAGACAAAACTGCAGCATGTGTTATTGCAAGTTCTTTGGACAATTGCATTATATAGTTAACAATGGTATCACTACCTGCAACCATCTCTTGGGGGAAATACCCTCCCAACCTTGGGGCTCCTCCAAACAAAATCTGTAGAATCTGCTGAGTTTTGGGGTGCCAGTTACTATTAATTAACAAGAGCTACTGGATCTTTAAAAGGGGATTTATTACAAATAGGACATTTACAATAACATACATAAGGGAAACCTAACTAAGGGACAAGGGAACAATGTAAGGGAAAAGGAGAGGGTGGTAGAAGATGGGAAGTGGGAAGAAGCAGAAGAAGAATAATAAACTAGTTTCATGTGCTACCTTTATATCAGATACACAGTCAGACATGACCCACACATTGACCATCCCTGTAACACCTCCAAATAATGGTACCATCCAATCAAGTCACAGTCTTTGAAGTTCTCCAGAAACATGCACATGGCTGCTGATGCAGACACTCTTCTGAAGGTGGCGCTCTTAGGTTTAGAATGGGTAAGAGTATCAGAGGTCATACATAATGGCAGTGGTCTTCATCTTCCTGCTGATGGCATCTGGTATATAGCCAAAAGGTCTTTGTATCAAGTGGCCCGAGGACAGGTTCAACTGCATTTTGCTTGGAGATAAGAGGTCAACTTGAAGAACAATGGTTTGTAATCCAAACACCACAGGGGTTATGTACCTTTCAAGAGGCCAGATAAGATGTCCATCTCCCATGTTGGTGCTCTCTTTACTCTATCACTAGAACAAAAGGCACCACACCACAGGACACACAATGTCTTCCCGCCTCACAGGTTTTATGACTCCACAGCACAATGTCAATCTCTTTGATGTAGTCCTTTGATGAACTTTAGTGCTCTACAGAGTTTGTGGATCAAATTGTGAGTTCAGTCATTCACATTACACGTACGATAGATATTGTCCATGTTGGGTTCCAACAAAATCTCATAGGGAGTCAGTTTGTGTTGGCCTGTCGGGGTGTTTCTGATTGAGTACAGGGCAATGGGAAGACCGTCTGGCCAGGGAATTTGTGTCTCCTGATTAATCTTCAACAATTTGGACTCTCAACATTCCCACTACTTTTGGGATTGTAAGGCGTATGAAGACCTAAGCTAGTTCCTAGTTCCTAGCATACTCCACAGATCCCTGTAGAGTTGGGCCGTGAATGCGGGTCCCTGGTCACTTTCTACTACTTCTGGTACCCCAAACCTACACACAACCTCTGTCATCAGTTTCTTAGCTAGCTGTGGTGCGGGCTGACATGTTAGTGACTGGGTAGGCCTCAGGTAAGCCTGAAAACATATCCACTATTACCAGAACATATTCATAGTTCCCTACTTTGGGCATCTGAATATGGTCAACTTGGATTCTCTGAAATGGGTATAGTGGTTTTGCCAGATGTTTTGGTGGAGTCTGCTCTGTTTTTCCTGGATTGCAAGTTGCACAGATCAAGCAGGCCTTTGTGTATTGCAGAATGGGTGTTGATATTCCAGGTGCCAAGTATAATTTGTTTATCTTTTGGAACATCTGATCTTTTCCCAAGTGTGTGGCTCCATGAGCCCATGAGATTGCCGCTGGATATAGTGTTCGTAGAAGGCATACTCTTGGACCTAACATCCATAGGCCATACTTGTCCTGCTTGGCTCCCGACATTTTCCACTCCTCTTTTCCTTGTGCTCCAGCTTCTGCCTGATGTTTGTATAGTAAGGTCCATGGTGGTGTTATATGTTCATTCTCATTCTGATTTGTCTCTGACTTCTTGTCATAACCGTTGTTTGGGCTGGGATTTGTTGTTCCTGCCGTGCCACTTCTGCTTTCTTTTTCCCTGGGCATCACTGAAGGGCCGCGTCCTTGGCTGCTTCATCCTCATAATGATTACCCAGGGCTTCTTGTATCCAAGCGTCTGTGTGCTCGGACTTTGATTACAGCTACTTCTTCTGGCAACTTCAATGCCTCCAAAAGGTCTTTTACAAGATCTGCGTGTTTGATGGGTGTCCTTGTGGCTGTAAGAAATCCTCTGTTCTTCCACAGATAACAGAAATCATGTGCCACACCGAAAGCATAGTTCGAATGCTTATAGATATTAATCTTCTTGCCATCCCCTGCCTTGCAAGCCTCTATGAGTGCAACTAGCTCCGCCTCCTGAGCTGACATGGACGGGGGCAATGGGCCTACTGAGACAGGCTGGTCCATTGTGACTACTGCGTTGCCCGTGTGGAATCTTCCTGCTTTATCAGCGAACCTAGAGCCATCCGTCCACATCTGGTGGTCTGGATTGGGGAGGGGCTCTTCTTGGATCATCAAATTATGTTGTGCTTCTGACATCATCTGTTCAATGCAATCATGCTCAAGAAGATCTTCTATGTTTGGGCCGTCTGGGTCAAAATCATGTGGCCTGAGATTAACGGGAGAAGAATTGTCCACATCATCCCCCCTGGAAAGAGGCAGCAGAGTGGCAGGGTTAAGTACTGTACATCTGTGGACAGTGATGTTCTCAGGAAGCAAAAAGGAACACTCAAGACGGACATGTCTTTGCGCAGATAGGAATCTTGGCTTTGTCTGAGCAAGGATAGCCTTGAGGTCGTGAGGAGCCATAACACGGGTTTCATGTCCAAGGATCACATCAGCCGTCTTGTCGAGAAGCAAGTGTGCAGCCTGAACAGCTCTGAGACATGAGGGGCGGCTCTGGCAACAGGATGAAGCCTTGCTGAGTAGTAGGCAACGTGTCTCATGCTGCCTCCATGTTTCTGGGCGAGAACTCCAGAGGCATGTCCCTTGACTTCGTGTACAAACAGGTAGAAGGGCTTGGTATAAACAGGTATACCCAAGACTGGGGCGGATACGATGGCTTATTTTAGCTAACTTTAATTTGTTCACTGAAGCCCATGTCTTGGAACATTTGAGTCATTCTGGCTGCATACCTTTCCACTGATTCTTTCTCCTCCTGTGTAATATCTGATAAATAGGTCGACTGGTCGCTTAATTTCTCCTGGGCCCATGTTTTAAGTTGCTGGCAGAAATCCTGTCCCGATTCGCATGTAGTATCAGAGACTAACCGGACATCATCCAAAGATCTTTCTATTACAGGCCAATATGCATCTCCTGCTTTAACAGACACAAGAGAGGACAAATCTTGCCACGTAGCTGAGTATGTCTTCTGAATAGCCAAAACTGCACGGTAGAAAGGCATGGGTTATTTCTCTGGGTCTGGCAATTGGTTGCAGAGTGCCATGGCCTGAGTCGGTGTGAAATTTACATACATGATCGGTTCTGGTTTTTCCAAGAGCAGGTGGTGGCGTGATAGGCTTAAGGGTTAAATTAGATGGTGGTCTAGGTAGGCCAGGCAGCAACTCTTCTTCATCCCCATCATTTTTAATTCGTACTGGTGTGATGGGAGTCACATGTGTTTGACAAGCATCTTTCATTGCCCTTGCAGTGTCAGTCTGTTTACTGACTAGGCGTATCTCAGTTAAATTTCAAGAAGGCTTAGAGGCCTCTTCTATCACTGTCTGTACTAGCTCCCTTGCACATGCTCTGACTGGGTATCCAAAGATACCGGAGCTAATTAAAGGAAGTGCTATAGTCTTAATGCCAGCAGTCTTGTTTACAATGTCTAATGCTGCGTGTACAGTCTGGCACAAGATCTGTGCACTATTATCTGGATAGGAAGGGTCATAGATGGGCCCCACTGCATAAATAATAGTGTTACAGGGTAAATCGCCTGATTCTGTAACTGTGACCATTCCTGGCTGGAAAGGACCATGTCGTCGTACAATATTATCACTTTCCCTTTAAATACTGTCTCCCCCTGCCATGACAATATCTCTAGCCAGGCCACCCCTGTGCTGCAGGTGGCTATAGGTAGCATTCACTATAGCATCCACCCGCTGAGTGACCATGTTCCCTACACCCACAGAGATTAGTACCCCAGCCCCTGTCTGTCCCTGGGTAATCATTTTCTCAAAAATAGGATCCCTGTCCTCTGGGGGGTCCAACACAAAGCTACCATTATCCACATGTTGATATGATGGGGCAACAGATGGAGCCCCTTCACCTGACTGAGGAACAGGTGATGTAAGAGTGGGAACATTGGTGTTGGAGGTGGGGGAGATGCTGAGGTAGATTGCTGAGGTGGGGTGTAATATTGTCCTTTCATAGTCACAACCGGATATATATAAAAACTGGTGGAGAAACTAATTGGGCATTAGGCTTTGGAATATCTGTCATCTCATTGTTATCAGGCCTTCCGGGTGGAGTAAGATGGCCGCCACAGGAAGTACCTGTGGGTGGTACTTCTTTTGAGTCATGCATTCCAAAGGTGGGAGGACACTTGGGTGGTGTGTCTGTCCGAGAGCAGTCAAGAGAAGGCGCTGTGGCTACAAAGTCAGTGGGGAGGGGGGATGGTCTATGAACTCCACAATGTAAACCATTGTCCCGAGAGTCTAAAGTTTGGACATCACTCCTTGAACATGTCCACCCCTGAGGCCATTATAAGGTAGTGGCTCAACAGTTTTCAAAGCAGCATTAAAAACATGGTGCTTAACATACATGTAATATACATCATCATTATCATCTGTTCTCTCTTCCTCTTCCCATCCCTCTTTCCTATGTCATTTGCCATAGCCGCAGATAATAAACCTGTATCCTCTAGTTTACCTTTTTTTTTTTCTTTTTTAAAGCTATTTTCCACAGCCCCCCCGCTGAAGTCTTCCCCTCTTATTCATTCCTACAATGTCCATTAACTGTTTAACTCTAGCAACATACTTAACCCCTTCCCTGTCGGCCGGCCACCAGTGTCTGAGCTGGATAGCTGTTATTCGACACCAACTTTCTTTGTGAACAGTCTCAAGAATTTCTGCATGGCTGACGAATGTTGACACAGTACAAACAGAAAGACGGACCAGACAAAGTGAATTCTTGTGTCAGTATGACTCAATGAAACAGAATAATCTCCTTATAATAACCGCAGATACTAGCTGGCCAGCCTAGCTTCTGTTTCCAACCCTCGTGCATTCTATCCTCCAAGAACAGGACGTTTTCTAGGGAGCGATACAGAACTGCAAAACTTTTTTTTTTTTTTCCCCTCACATCATCCCCCCTACGTTCTCTCAAGAACAGGAGCTATATGGAGATGCAATGTGAGATTACACCCAGGAGAATACTCCATTCACAAGTCACACACGACAGCCCATCCACTAAGTCAGTCTCAAACACAAACAAATTAGAATAAGCAAAGGTTACAGTGGATTGGAATGTGAGTGGGTTTCGATAACACCAGCAGGGTCACACCTACCCCCACTTAAGGATTACCACAACAGACTGACTTGTGCCCTCTGCTAATCTATGAACGACTGGAAACACAAGCAAGTCTGTAATTACAGTGTAATTAACTAGACTTACCGTGTTATGGGGGTGATCAGGCCCATCCAGTCATCCACGATCCACAGCTGGACACCTTCATTCGGTCTGCCCTGGTGTGGTGCCCGTGTGGTGCCTCACGTTGGTTGCGCCAATTGTGGAAGTGAGGTTCAAAGGACCCCAACCCTTTGCTTATCCCTTGCCAAATTAACTTATTCAAGTGTATACGTGAAGCTTTGATATCGGACAGACAGAGTCAGATACTGAACTTCTCTTGAAGAGAAATGGCGCAGGAAAGATATGTTTATAATTCAAGCATAACATATATATGTTCAGTATGAAGGAAAGTCCCAATAGGGTGTTGCCCTGAGGCAATTGAGCAATCACAGTGGTCTCTGGCCCATGGTATAGATAAGTCTCATTATTTTGTCCTATGGGGTTAAGTGTTTCCTCCCCAGATATTCTCCTCATTCGTCAGGATATTCTCTTGGGAGGTGTCATGCTGAATCCTTTGTCTCCTCTCTTTCATGTAAACAATTTGAAAGTTCACTTTTATAACCAGTTCCAACTAATCCTTTCAGGATATTTATATAGTGACACACGAGTACAGATATCTGATATATATATCAAGGTTTTCATAATATATATTAAAGTGAGGGTATATATGACTAAATGATATCCAATATAACAGATATATGCAAAACAAGATTCATAACATATAACAGAATATAAATATAGATATTTAGTATACATCAGAGTTTCATATAATGTTTTTTAGTAGATTTTAGAATCTTATCTTGAACATTTTCTGTACATTTTCCCCCAAATATCATCAAAAAAACCTCAAATATTTGTACAATTAGGTCCAGAAATATTTGGACAGTGACCGAATCTTCATGATATAGGCTGTGTATGCCACTATGTTTGATTTAAAATGGAGCAACTGAGATGAAATTGAAGTGTAGACTTTCAGCTTTAATTAAAGAGGTTGAACAAAAATATCCTGTGAAACATTTGGAAATTACAACCATTTTTTGACACAGCATCCTCATTTCAGGGGCTTAAAAGTAATTGGACAAATTAACTTTTTTTGGCAAATTATACTGACTGATAATGGTTTGCACCTTGTGGTGAACCCTCTGTATTTACTCTCATTAAGTCTTCTCTTTATCACAGACTTAGATACTGAAACATCTTCTTCCTGGAGAGTGTTGTTCACTTGGGCGGATGTTGCGAAGGGCTTTTACCTTACCATGTGAAGGATTCTGCTATCATCCACCACTGTTATCTTTCGTGGACGTCCAAGCATTTTTGAGCTTTAAAGCTAACCAGTGAGTTTTTATTTTTTGAAGAGTGTTCCAAACTGATGGATAGATAGATAGATAGATAGATAGATAGATAGATAGATAGATAGATAGAGATAAATAGATAGATGAATGAATGACAAAAAAAGTTAAGCTCCACATTCTGCGAAAAATAGTGGCAAAAAATATTTGAATTTCTGAACGAGAAGAAGAGTCATTAAGAGTGCAAAATGGGCCAATCCTGAATGGGTTAAAATGAGTATTCTATGCATGAGAAATTATCTAATGTAAATTTTAGCTAACTTTTCTTTCCTTTCTAATATATATTTTCTTTTTTTTTCACTTGCTTCATGAACTCCATGTAGCCATCTATCAGATGTGTTGGTTACATGAAAACTGAGTAACATCGTATGTATTCCTTTTACCATAAATGGGGCTAGAAGACCGAAATAGCCCACTAATACTGCAGTTTGCTGCAGGGTAGAACTAATTTCCTCTCCTGGGATAATCCTTTGGGGCGAGTGAAAGGTTTTTAAACATATACTCCTTAATGCCTATAGTGTCAACATAAGCTATAGCTCTACTGAGGCCTCCATTGCCGCATGCACAGTAAACTCACTAAATTAACCAAAGGAAACTCATGGCTGTCAGAGCTGCAATGTATACATTAAAGATAAAAAAGGAAAATAACATTTTATAAATTGTGATTATCTGTTTTAGTGTCAGCAAGGAGTATATTGGATGTGCCTATGCACAATAACCATTTTGGATTCACATTTTATTTCACTGCTGTGTTTGGTTTGGTTTAGACTTCGATTTCTCACCACAGCTTCTGAGTTTTTTTTCGCTTTTGCCTTTTCAACAACATTTAAAAGGCAACATGATAACAGTATTAATGTGAAATATTTTTTCTGCTGCTTCATTATTTTACTTAAAACTTGGTATGTAACTGAATGTTTCATGTTGAATTGGACAAATGACATAATAGTGGTTGCAGAGCAGAATAAAACATTTTTTTTTCATTTCGCCTCTCCGTTATAGAGATATTAGCAATCAAAGTATTTGGTACCTTAATAGTTGTTATTTTTTTTAGTAGAAGTAGGCATTACCAGAGAGATTTCACTGGGGGAGTGTACTTCGTCCTCTTTATGATGCTGACCAATAATAAGCTGGCAGCAGCACACTGGGAAAAGAACACACCCACCCAATCACTTAGTGTGATCAACTAACAGCTGTCAGATCTCATCTCCAGCAGTCAGTGTGGGGAAAGGGACAGTACAGCAGAGTTGACAGCACCACACTTGCTTTGACAATACTAATATGTATTTGATCCTACCAAAAATGCTCATTTGTATTTAAGAGGAGAGCTATTTGATGTGTTTGCATTAAGACTCAACTCTGCAACATTGCCCTTTCCCCAATTCTGCTGAAGATGGAAGCTAAAAGCTATTTATCTCACTCAGGTCTGCTGTGCTCATGTACATGTTATCAGTCTCCAGTGAGTAGTAACGACTGTGTCATTATGTCTCACACAGAGCCTGTTCTGAGCTATTGAGGTGTGTGCTCTTCTTTTCAAGTGTGTTGCTGCCTGCTTATGATTGTTCAGCATCAGAACGAGAAAGAAGTACAGATTCCCAGTGAAATGTCTGTGGTAATGCCCACTGTACTTAAGAAACCTGTCAAAAAAAGCTATCATCTCCACAACATAGAAGCAAAATTAAAAATATATATTCTATTCTGCACTGCAGCACCTATTACTTTTTTGATTTGGTTCAACATGAAAAAATAGTGGAAGGTCCTTTGTGCTGTTCAGCTGTAAGGACTTTCAGCCATTGCAGGGACATTTGCCTAATGTTCTGTGGTTTACTTCTACCATTTATTGTATTTGTTGTACTTTGCTGCAATCTACTGGCCATTGTTATAATATCTTGTTCATGTATTATTACTGTATTTTCCCATAATACCTCTTTCTGACACTCCTCCTAACTTTTTCCTCACTTCCTTCTTGTAGTTAGTGCCATCATGGGCAACACATGCATCAGGACTGAAGAAAGGATTCTCCTGTTATCTCTAACCTGCAGTTATAACTTCAAGCTTTAACTTCAACTCCATTTTCATCCTTTCATCCTCCATGTTTGACCTCATCTCATCAAGGTACTGTGAATAAAACCTGTTAAATTCATCACTGTATCATCCTTCTGGATTATCCATGTGCAGCTGGTAAAGAATAGGATGTACAGGTTAGCGAGTAACACTACCTGCCATTGCTTTTACATAGATCCGTGCTCACATCCCTCAGACACATATCACCCATGTATATCGGTGGCAGAATATTCTTTATAAAGAGGGTATGTCACTTGCCATAAATATGTATTTTTACCTGGAATAATTACCACTGTGATGAATCAAGTGTTGTCTTTCTTTTCTTCGCTGTACTGTCAAATTATAGCATATGTCCAGTATATGTCCAGTATCTAAATCAAGAGTTATGGAAAACTTCATGGGGATCACACCCAGTTGGATAAAAGAAAAACAATGCTAGATTAAAAAAACAGCATTCACCTGATAAAAAACCCTGCATATTTATGGAAATTGCTAGTTACTTTACATGGCACTTTTGACCACTTTTCCCATTCATTTTGCTCTGTTATTTTTCTTTGTATGTTTTTTACATTACCTAAATGGCGATTTCCACCCATGACACTGTTTTGTATTGTATGGTGTAAAATAAAAAAAATTAAGCATAATTAGTAGAGTAGGAACAAATTCATTTGCCGACCCAGTAATGTGTGGTTGCTGGATAGGGGCCATGAGAACTGTCACTTATCTGAGAGCATCTGCGGCTCTTCTTTGATTAAACATTGTGCCAGGCTGGCTAATCAAAAGAAAAGCCTTAGATGCTCCTGTCCGGTGGTCAAAGATAACTGATGTGGCAGTAATACCGGGTAATGTTAATTTATTCAAGTCCTGTTTACACTCTACATGTGACCTCTGCAGTCAATCAATGTCTACAGTGGTGATGTGTTGGTAACCACTGTGTGATGGCTTCAGCGGTCACATGCTCAATTTTTCTGGAAGAGAAAGCATGGATCCTTGTGGAGGACCTGCTCATCTTTGGAAGATGAGTAGTAAGGAGAATATTACTTGTTTTTTTTTTATTTTTACACAATCTTAGACGATGTAGTACAATTTCAGAAAAAAAACAGAGGTTGCCTTTATACACAATATTTTTTAAAAAAGTGGAAAAGAATAAACAATATATATAGGTGAATAAGGATGTATATTGTAGAGGACATATATGTATGTCTCGGATAGGGGGGGAGCAATTCAGTCAGGTGTTTGTTTGCCATGAAATAAAGAATGGACTTTTTTAGCTCTGACACTCAACAATTAAGGAGTTGAATTTAAAAAAAAAATTAATGCAAAATCCTAAAAACACAATAAGCCTGTCCTAGGAATAATATACTAAATTAGAATAAACCCAAAAGATGAAGAGCAAAGTGTATACTCTTATTTTACTGTGTTATTTAGTTACAGCGGATTTAAAGCAGATCTGCCAGATCAATAGATGTTCAGATCTGTAGCTATAATAGCCTGCCTTTACCCTGGGCAACATGTTTTTTAAGCTTTTTGAAGCTGATAAAAAGAAATCAGCTATTTATTATCAGGATCAACTGGCAATGCTTACAGGTCAAGAATCTTCAAAAGTTTGTGTGAAATTTATCTTTGGTAATGGCCAACAATAAGGGGGTATTCCTACATCCTTGTATGGCCTCCTAGCGCAATATCTGGAATGGGAGATAGCTGGTTAGTCAGAATAGTCAAAGTTGGAACAAAACAGAAGAGAATGTACTGAGAAAAAATTGTCTGGTTTTAGCAGAAAAGACACCACTCGTATCCGTGGGCTGTGACTGGTACTGCAGCTCATCTCTATACAAGTAAATGGAACTGAGCTTCAATAACAGAGATATCTTTTTAACAGTAATTTCTGAAATATAGAGAAGATGATTTTTACTAATCTTATGCAACTCTTTTATCCCCTTAATGAGTACCACAGCACCTTTCTGTCAAGGTGGCCTTTAAAGGGACTTATTCCACAGCACTATTAAACCATAGATGTCAATACATCAATGTATATTTGACAGTTTAATGGCTTAAAACACTTTGAAAAGTTGCTAAACTTTTACAAACGTTTAAGTTGTGAAAAAAAATTGTGACTTTCAATGTTTTCACGAGAGTATGAGCCAAAGTGTTGGAACAAGGCTTGGTGAAGCCCACCCACAACAAATTCCTTAAATATTATGCCCCTGTAGTGGTGTAGCTTACGCCAGAAATGTACTCCAGTCCCTGACTGAAAACATTTCTGGCAAAGCAGACATTTATGGAGAAATATACAGGGGTATGGCAATAATAAGCATCTAATAATAGCTGAACTACTAGTAGATGAAATGCTGCAAAAAATGGAAAAGGCAGTAAATATTAATATGGTCCTTATTATGTTTTTTTTCTAATTATCAAGATATTCAATGGGATAAAGAATCTTCTGGTGCCAAAAGCAACAAGTTCTTATCTACAATACAAGACAATTACCTCTCTCACTTGGCTGATGATCCAACTAGAGGAGATAATTTGCTGGATCTAGAAATTGATACTGGACCACACAACAGCCTTGTACTGAAGCTTCAAAAGCAGAAACTAGGGAACACTATGTGCAGATGGCTAAAAAAATGGTTACAGGACAGAGAACAAATAGTCGTTGTAAATGGTACATTCTCTAAATGGGATAAAGTCAGAAGTGGGGACTAAAAAGATGTGTGCTAGTCCAACAGGACTGTATTGCCCTGTTCCTGAAGACAACAGTTGCCCAAAGTTCGGTGTGGGGGGTGATGGGTGCATCATGTCCTCTGGTGCACATGGGAAGATGGACTCGGAACCATGTGAAAGGCAGGTGGCTGATCCCAGGAACATTGTGGCTAACGGAGTTAGTGGGTTTAGGGATAGTCCAGGAGGAACGAATGGTAGGGATGAAGATGTGACATTCTAAGAAAATAAGGAATACAAAGTGTTGTGCCCTATCCCACATGTTGCAATTAGTAATGAGCGAGTATGTTCAGCTAACCCTTTCGGCAAGTATGCTCGGGCGAGTACCGAGTATCTTCAGCATGATTTGCGACTGTTTTACAGCTTTAATACATGTGAGGAATGCTTAAGAAACAAGCAAGTAAGAAACCGAACATACTCGCTCATCACTAGTTGCAATCTGATGAACTTGAATTGACCAGTAGATGTTTGCTTGTTGCAATGAACTTGGTGTCCCCATAATTCTATCTCTGAGCTCCTTGGGCAGTTCTTTTGAGATAAAAAAACAAAAATGAATTAAAAAAACTACAAGGATGGATCAGGTCAGAAAAGTAAAAAAATTCTGCAAAAACTACAATACTAAAAATTGTTCTTTTTTATAATCGTGTAGCAAGAAAAAATATATTTTGATATATTTAAATATATATGATTCTCATTTGGTCTGACATGCACTGTGAGCTGTGAGGTCTTATATAGATAGGTATGTGCCTTTCCAAATCAAGTTCTATCAGTTTAATTAAACACAGCTGGACTCCAACGAAGGAGTAGAACCATCTCAAGGAGGATCACAAGGAAATGGACAGCATGTGACTAGTGTTGAGCGATACCTTCCGATATCGGGAAATATCGGATCGGATTGGATCGGACCGATACCGAAAAAGTATCGGATATCGCCGATTCCGATACCGGAAACCAATGCAAGTCAATGGGACATAAATATCGGAATTAAAATAAACCCTTTCTTTCCTTGTAGGTTATTTCTACATGAAGGAAAACAACTAAGAATAATGTAGAATGTATTGGGGGAGGTGGGGGAGACAATAAAGGCATAGAGGTTTAGCCCAGTCAAATGGAATAGCAGGAATTAATATTTTTTTATTATGTTCTGAGTTACGGAAATATTAACTATGTTAAGTATTTTTATATTTTGTCAGATATTTATGTTTCACTACTTCCATGCTCTTCACCTTCTTTTTTACTTCTCCCACACTTTCTCCTTCATCATCCTCAGCATCTTTTTCATCCACTTCTTCTTCACCTTCTTCTTCTTCACCTTCTTCGTATTATTCTTTTTTTTACATTCTTCATATTCTACTTCTTCATCTTCTTCATATTCTTCTTCTTCATCATATTCTTATTTGTGACAGGCATTCCTGTAGTTGTTATCTATAAAAGGTTGGACATTACACCTTTCGTTCTGCCCGTCACAAAAGATTTACAACAGGATTTGTCCGCGTTCAGTTTGGCCTGCAGCAGCAGGTCTTTTCCAGGGGCACCACGAGGAGGAACGGACTCACCCCCATACACTGCTTAGTCATCTTCTGCTTATAATTTAGATATTATCTTTTGCTCTGATTTTTAGTCTTATGCTTAATGTTCTTCCGCTTTTTGTTCTGCAGCTTCTTGTATTTCTGCTTCTTGGTTTTCTGTCTCTTGTTTTTCTGTATCTTGGTGCTTGTCTTCTCTTCTTTGTCTTCTTGGTCAACTTCTTCAGGGTCATCTTCTTGGTCTTCTTCGGGGTGGTCTTCAGGGTCGTCGTCTTCGGGGGTCCTCGTCTTCGGGGTCCTCGTCTTCTTCGGGTTGGTCTTCTGGGTCCTCGTCTTCGGGGTCCTCGTCTTCTTCGGGGTGGTCTTCAGGGTCCTCGTCTTCTTCGGGGTGGTCTTCAGGGTCCTCGTCTTCTTCGGGGTGGTCTTCAGGGTCCTCGTCTTCAGGGTCATTGTCTTCGGGGTCCTCGTCTTCTTAGGGTTGGTCTTCAGGGTCCTCGTCTTCAGGGTCCTCGTCAGGGAGATCCAGAGTGATTACCAAGAACCATTTCAAAAAGCTTGAACTTGGAAATGTAGCAGAAGGTACAAGAAAGCGGAGGAACTACCGAGGACCAGCTGACGGTACTGGAACCCGGATGGATAGCAGAAGGTACAAGAGCCAATGGAACTACCGAGGACCAGCTGATGTTACTGGAACTCGGTTACTAAGCAGGAGGTACCTGTGCCAGAAAGCACTACCAAGGACCAGCAGACGTTGGTGGAACTTGGATACCGAGAAGGAGGCACCTAATCCAAAGGCACTGCCGAGAACCAGCTGACGGTACTGGAACCCGGATGGGTAGCAGAAGGTACAAGAGCCAATGGAACTACCGAGGACCAGCTGATGTTACTGGAACCCGGATGGGTAGCAGAAGGTACAAGAGCCAATGGAACTACCGAGGACCAGCTGATGTTACTGGAACTCGGTTACTAAGCAGGAGGTACCTGTGCCAGAAAGCACTACCAAGGACCAGCAGACGTTGGTGGAACTTGGATACCGAGAAGGAGGCACCTAATCCAAAGGCACTGCCGAGAACCAGCTGACGGTACTGGAACCCGGATGGGTAGCAGAAGGTACCCATGTAAAAAAAAAGTTCAAGGCCGCGAGCCGGCCGCAGTTACCAAAACCCACAGTCCTACAGAGGGTGCTTGTCCTATTTTCACTATGGAACCAGCCTTCATTGCCAGATCCCGCAGCCCACATAGGAGTCACCTAAACTGCAGGCACCATAGAGTCGGCTAACCCGACCGCAACACGACAGGACAACGCATTGGAGGCAAAGTGACGTTGACACTACCCGGAAACAGCTGGCGTGCTGGAACCAGGCTGGGCAGGAGGGAGTACCCGTGCCAAAGACACTGCCGAGAACCAGCTGACGGTACTGGAACCCGGATGGGTAGCAGAAGATACAAGAGCAAATGGAACTACCGAGGACCAGCTGATGTTACTGGAACCCGGATGGGTAGCAGAAGGTACAAGAGCCAATGGAACTACCGAGGACCAGCTGATGTTACTGGAACTCGGTTACTAAGCAGGAGGTACCTGTGCCAGAAAGCACTACCAAGGACCAGCAGACGTTGGTGGAACTTGGATACCGAGAAGGAGGCACCTAATCCAAAGGCACTGCCGAGAACCAGCTGACGGTACTGGAACCCGGATGGGTAGCAGAAGGTACCCATGTAAAAAAAAAGTTCAAGGCCGCGAGCCGGCCGCAGTTACCAAAACCCACAGTCCTACAGAGGGTGCTTGTCCTATTGGCACTATGGAACCAGCCTTCATTGCCAGATCCCGCAGCCCACATAGGAGTCACCTAAACTGCAGGCACCATAGAGTCGGCTAACCCGACCGCAACACGACAGGACAACGCATTGGAGGCAAAGTGACGTTGACACTACCCGGAAACAGCTGGCGTGCTGGAACCAGGCTGGGCAGGAGGGAGTACCCGTGCCAAAGACACTGCCGAGAACCAGCTGACGGTACTGGAACCCGGATGGGTAGCAGAAGATACAAGAGCAAATGGAACTACCGAGGACCAGCTGACGGTACTGGAACCCGGATGGGTAGCAGAAGGTACAAGAGCCAATGGAACTACCGAGGACCAGCTGATGTTACTGGAACTCGGTTACTAAGCAGGAGGTACCTGTGCCAGAAAGCACTACCAAGGACCAGCAGACGTTGGTGGAACTTGGATACCGAGAAGGAGGCACCTAATCCAAAGGCACTGCCGAGAACCAGCTGACGGTACTGGAACCCGGATGGGTAGCAGAAGGTACCCATGTAAAAAAAAAGTTCAAGGCCGCGAGCCGGCCGCAGTTACCAAAACCCACAGTCCTACAGAGGGTGCTTGTCCTATTGGCACTATGGAACCAGCCTTCATTGCCAGATCCCGCAGCCCACATAGGAGTCACCTAAACTGCAGGCACCATAGAGTCGGCTAACCCGACCGCAACACGACAGGACAACGCATTGGAGGCAAAGTGACGTTGACACTACCCGGAAACAGCTGGCGTGCTGGAACCAGGCTGGGCAGGAGGGAGTACCCGTGCCAAAGACACTGCCGAGAACCAGCTGACGGTACTGGAACCCGGATGGGTAGCAGAAGATACAAGAGCAAATGGAACTACCGAGGACCAGCTGACGGTACTGGAACCCGGATGGGTAGCAGAAGATACAAGAGCAAATGGAACTACCGAGGACCAGCTGACGGTACTGGAACCCGGATGGGTAGCAGAAGGTACAAGAGCCAATGGAACTACCGAGGACCAGCTGATGTTACTGGAACTCGGTTACTAAGCAGGAGGTACCTGTGCCAGAAAGCACTACCAAGGACCAGCAGACGTTGGTGGAACTTGGATACCGAGAAGGAGGCACCTAATCCAAAGGCACTGCCGAGAACCAGCTGACGGTACTGGAACCCGGATGGGTAGCAGAAGGTACCCATGTAAAAAAAAAGTTCAAGGCCGCGAGCCGGCCGCAGTTACCAAAACCCACAGTCCTACAGAGGGTGCTTGTCCTATTGGCACTATGGAACCAGCCTTCATTGCCAGATCCCGCAGCCCACATAGGAGTCACCTAAACTGCAGGCACCATAGAGTCGGCTAACCCGACCGCAACACGACAGGACAACGCATTGGAGGCAAAGTGACGTTGACACTACCCGGAAACAGCTGGCGTGCTGGAACCAGGCTGGGCAGGAGGGAGTACCCGTGCCAAAGACACTGCCGAGAACCAGCTGACGGTACTGGAACCCGGATGGGTAGCAGAAGGTACAAGAGCCAATGGAACTGCCGAGAACCAGCTGGCGGTGCTGGAGCCCAGGGTAAATACTAAAAACAGAAGAGCCAGAGGTGTATTTGGAGGAGGTTTTAAATCCGTACTACAGTGGATGTGGACAAAGCAGGAGAATTTGCCGGACACACAGCTGGGGATCAGCTGACGTTACTGAATCCCAATAACACTGGAGCAAGCGTTGACTGTGCAGACGGCACTTCTGAGCAGCAACTAGCGGTATTGGAGCCCAGGGTAAATACTAAAAACGGAGGAGCCAGAGGTGTAATTGGAGCAAGTTTTAAATAAGTAGCACAGTGAATATGGACAGAGCAGGAGAAATTGCCGTGAACACAGCAGGGGAACAGCTGACGTTACCGAACCCCAATAACACCGCAGCAAGTGTTGACTGTGCAGACGGCACTTCCGAGCGCCAACTGGCGGTGCTGGAGCCCAGGGATAAGAATGAAAACAGAGGAGCCAGAGGTGTAATTCGAGCAACTTTAAAATGTGTAGTACAGTGGATGTGGACAAAGCAGGAGAAATTGCCGTCCGCACAGCAGGAGAACAGCTGACGTTACTGAACCCCAATAACACGGCAGCAAGTGTTGACTGTGCAGACAGCACTTCCGAGCGCCAACTGGCGGTGTTGGAGCCCAGGGTAAATACTAAAAACGGAGGAGCCAGAGGTGTAATTGGAGCAAGTTTTAAATAAGTAGCACAGTGAATATGGACAGAGCAGGAGAAATTGCCGTGAACACAGCAGGGGAACAGCTGATGTTACTGAACCCCAATAACATGGTAGCAAGTGTTGACTGTGCAGACGGCACTTCCGAGCGCCAACTGGCGGTGCTGGAGCCCAGGGATAAGAATGAAAACAGAGGAGCCAGAGGTGTAATTCGAGCAACTTTAAAATGTGTAGTACAGTGGATGTGGACAAAGCAGGAGAAATTGCCGTCCGCACAGCAGAACAGCTGACGTTACTGAACCCCAATAACACGGCAGCAAGTGTTGACTGTGCAGACAGCACTTCCGAGCGCCAACTGGCGGTGTTGGAGCCCAGGGTAAATACTAAAAACGGAGGAGCCAGAGGTGTAATTGGAGCAAGTTTTAAATAAGTAGCACAGTGAATATGGACAGAGCAGGAGAAATTGCCGTGAACACAGCAGGGGAACAGCTGACGTTACCGAACCCCAATAACACCGCAGCAAGTGTTGACTGTGCAGACGGCACTTCCGAGCGCCAACTGGCGGTGCTGGAGCCCAGGGATAAGAATGAAAACAGAGGAGCCAGAGGTGTAATTGGAGCAACTTTAAAATCTGTAGTAGTGAGAATGTGGACAGAGCAGGAGAAATTGCCGTCCGCACAGCAGGGGAACAGCTGACGTTACTGAACCCCAATAACATGGTAGCAAGTGTTGACTGTGCAGACAGCACTTCCGAGCGCCAACTGGCGGTGCTGGAGCCCAGGGATAAGAATGAAAACAGAGGAGCCAGAGGAGTAATTGGAGCAACTTTAAAATGTGTAGTACAGTGGATGTGGACAAATCAGGAGAAATTGCCGTCCGCACAGCAGGAGAACAGCTGACGTTACTGAACCCCAATAACACGGCAGCAAGTGTTGACTGTGCAGACGGCACTTCCGAGCGCCAACTGGCGGTGCTGGAGCCCAGGGATAAGAATGAAAACAGAGGAGCCAGAGGTGTAATTGGAGCAACTTTAAAATCTGTAGTAGTGAGAATGTGGACAGAGCAGGAGAAATTGCCGTCCGCACAGCAGGGGAACAGCTGACGTTACTGAACCCCAATAACATGGTAGCAAGTGTTGACTGTGCAGACAGCACTTCCGAGCGCCAACTGGCGGTGCTGGAGCCCAGGGATAAGAATGAAAACAGAGGAGCCAGAGGTGTAATTGGAGCAACTTTAAAATCTGTAGTAGTGAGAATGTGGACAGAGCAGGAGAAATTGCCGTCCGCACAGCAGGGGAACAGCTGACGTTACTGAACCCCAATAACACGGCAGCAAGTGTTGACTGTGCAGACAGCACTTCCGAGCGCCAACTGGCGGTGTTGGAGCCCAGGGTAAATACTAAAAACGGAGGAGCCAGAGGTGTAATTGGAGCAAGTTTTAAATAAGTAGCACAGTGAATATGGACAGAGCAGGAGAAATTGCCGTGAACACAGCAGGGGAACAGCTGACGTTACTGAACCCCAATAACATGGTAGCAAGTGTTGACTGTGCAGACGGCACTTCCGAGCGCCAACTGGCGGTGCTGGAGCCCAGGGATAAGAATGAAAACAGAGGAGCCAGAGGTGTAATTCGAGCAACTTTAAAATGTGTAGTACAGTGGATGTGGACAAAGCAGGAGAAATTGCCGTCCGCACAGCAGGAGAACAGCTGACGTTACTGAACCCCAATAACACGGCAGCAAGTGTTGACTGTGCAGACGGCACTTCCGAGCGCCAACTGGCGGTGCTGGAGCCCAGGGATAAGAATGAAAACAGAGGAGCCAGAGGTGTAATTCGAGCAACTTTAAAATGTGTAGTACAGTGGATGTGGACAAAGCAGGAGAAATTGCCGTCCGCACAGCAGGAGAACAGCTGACGTTACTGAACCCCAATAACACGGCAGCAAGTGTTGACTGTGCAGACAGCACTTCCGAGCGCCAACTGGCGGTGTTGGAGCCCAGGGTAAATACTAAAAACGGAGGAGCCAGAGGTGTAATTGGAGCAAGTTTTAAATAAGTAGCACAGTGAATATGGACAGAGCAGGAGAAATTGCCGTGAACACAGCAGGGGAACAGCTGACGTTACCGAACCCCAATAACACCGCAGCAAGTGTTGACTGTGCAGACGGCACTTCCGAGCGCCAACTGGCGGTGCTGGAGCCCAGGGATAAGAATGAAAACAGAGGAGCCAGAGGTGTAATTGGAGCAACTTTAAAATCTGTAGTAGTGAGAATGTGGACAGAGCAGGAGAAATTGCCGTCCGCACAGCAGGGGAACAGCTGACGTTACTGAACCCCAATAACATGGTAGCAAGTGTTGACTGTGCAGACAGCACTTCCGAGCGCCAACTGGCGGTGCTGGAGCCCAGGGATAAGAATGAAAACAGAGGAGCCAGAGGAGTAATTGGAGCAACTTTAAAATGTGTAGTACAGTGGATGTGGACAAATCAGGAGAAATTGCCGTCCGCACAGCAGGAGAACAGCTGACGTTACTGAACCCCAATAACACGGCAGCAAGTGTTGACTGTGCAGACGGCACTTCCGAGCGCCAACTGGCGGTGTTGGAGCTCAGGGATTACAGTTCAGGTGGTAGAAACATGAACAGGAGACCTGGATACTGTTGCCAACCAATTATTTATTCTGGAAGAGGACTGGCAAATTCATGAGAGATCCAGGCCTTGTTCATTTTGAGAAAAGTAAGCCGGTCAACGTTATCGGAGGATAGTCGCATGCGACGGTCTGTTAGTACACCACCTGCGGCACTAAAGACGCGTTCCGATAATACACTAGCAGCAGGGCAAGCTAGCACCTCCAGTGCATACTGACTAAGCTCTGGCCATGTATCCAGCTTACAGACCCAAAACTTGAAGGGAGAAGAGCCGTCTGGGAGTACACTAAGAGGGCAAGACATGTAGTCTGTCACCATCTGACGGAAACGTTGCCTCCTGCTGACTGGAGCTGTCTGTGATGGTGTAGACATTTGTGGCGGCGGGGACACAAAACTTTGCCACATTTCGGCCATACTGGTCTTGCCTTGTGCTGAGGCGCTGCTTCTGCTCCCTCTTTGTGCAGAGCTTCCTCCACTGCCTCGACGCACTGAGCTGCTTTGTAAAGCACTAGCAGCACTGCTCTCGGTTGGAATGGAGAACATGATGGAATGCACCAGTGCGTCTTGGTACTCCCGCATTTTACGCTCCCGGTTCAATGGTGTTATGAGGCTTTGTAAGTTGTCCCGGTAGCGAGGATCTAGGAGGGTGGACACCCAATAATCAGCCGTGTTGAGAATGTGGGCGATGCGGCGGTCGTTTCTGAGGCACTGCAGCATGAAATCAACCATGTGCTGCAGACTGCCAACTGGCCAAGAAACGCTGTCCCCTGCTTGAGGCGTGATCTCTGCCTGCTCTGCATCACCCCACCCTTGCTCTAGATACTGACTACTAGAGCATTGTGTACCTCCCTCCTCTGGACAGATGTCTTCCTCATCCATTGACTCCTCCTCATCCTCCTCACAAAGTGTCCCCTGCCTAGGCCTTTGTGAGGAACCACGTTGCGCAGACTGTAGAGAAGCAGATGGCATTTGTGACTCCTCATCCTCCACCTCTTCCAAAACCTCGTCCCTTAGTGCTTGCAGTGTTTTTTCAAGCAGGCAGATAAGGGGGATAGTCATGCTGACTAGTGCATCATCTGCACTCGCCATCCGCATGGAATAATCGAAGGCACGCAAAACGTGGCAAATGTCCTTCATAGAGGCCCACTCAGTGGTGGTGAAGTGTGAACGGCGCGCACTGCGACTTGTTTGCGCCTGCTGCAGCTGGTACTCCATTACTGCTGCCTGCTGCTCACACAACCTCTCCAACATATGTAACGTTGAATTCCACCTGGTGGGTAGGTCACATATGATGCGATGTTCCGGAAGACATAATCGGCGCTGCAGAGCTGCAATGCGTGATCTTGCATTGCTGGAACGCCGCAAGTGAGCGCACTCTATGCGGACCTTGTGAAGCAGTGCATCAAGATCCGGATAGTCCCTCAAAAAACTCTGCACGACCAAGTTGAGCACATGTGCCAGACATGGGATGTGAGTGAGGTTGCCTAGGCCCAGAGCTGCCACCAGATTTCGGCCATTGTCACACACTACCATGCCTGGCTGGAGATTCGCTGGCACAAACCACACGTCACTCTGCTGCTTGATGGCATTCCAGAGCTCCTGCGCTGTGTGGCTTCGATTCCCCAAAGAAATTAATTTTAATACGGCCTGTTGACGTTTGGCCACGGCTGTGCTCATATCGGTCATCATAACAGGTAACCGTTCACGGGTCGATGTGGAGGTAGACCGTGACGGCTCCTGCAGCGCTGATTCAGAGGAACTGGAGTATGAGGAGGAGTCAATGTGTACAGACTGGATTCCTGCAATCCTTGGAGTTGGCAGAACACGTACAGCACCACTCTCAAGATCTGTACCCGGCTCCACAACATTTACCCAATGGGCAGTGAGGGAAAGGTATCGTCCCTGTCCATGCTTACTGGTCCACGCATCAGTGGTCAGGTGGACCTTGCTACTGACGGCGTTTTGTAGCGCATGTTTAATTTTTCCCTCCACATGATGTTGCAGGGCAGGGACGGCTTGCCTGCTGAAATAAAAGCGGCTGGGCACGTTGTATTGTGGGACTGCCAATGCCATAAAGTTACGGAATGTGTCAGTCTCCACCAGCCTGAATGATAGCATTTCAAGGGCCAGTAGTTTAGCAATGCCAGCATTCAGAGCCTGTGCTCGGGGGTGGTTTGCCGAGTATGGGCGCCTTTTCTCCCATGCCTGTGCTAACGATGGCTGTAGACTGGCCTGGGAGTGTGAGGATGACTGGGAAAGTGGTGCTGTGGGTGGAATTACACTGTGTCTCTGTACAACAGTGCCAGAGATTCTTCCATGGCGATCCTGTGAGGAAGCCGAACCAGCTGTGTGTGAGCTGGAGGAAGAGGCTACAACACGAGCTGAAGAGGTGGTAGGTGGCGCTGTAGGTTGGCCTAGGTCTTCAGTGTGTTTGTGTAACTCCACCACGTGCTTGGTCCGCACATGTTTCCACATATTTGTGGTATTGAGGTTGCTGACACTTTTCCCTCTTTTCACCTTCTGATTACACAGCTTGCATTTGACAAAGCAAATGTCATCTGCAACTGTGTCAAAAAAGGACCAGGCACTGCAAGTCTTGGGAGCGCCCGCTTTGGATTTTGGAAGAGCCATGCTCCTAATGGGTGCCGAAGTGGAGGCTACAGGCAACCAAGTCTGCCCCCTCCCTCTCCCTCCTTTTTGGGCCGTTCGGGGAATCTCTTCCTCAGAGCTGCTCCCACCACCTTCCTGTCCCTCACGCCATGATGGGTCAAGGACCTTATCATCTACACCACCCTCTTCAAACAACTGCTTCTCCTGGGTAGTCTCGACAGCACAGTACGCACCAGAAAGTGGCACCTGAGTCTCATCATCAGATGCGTACTGAGGTGTGCTGCTGACCATAGGCACTGGCCCACCCGCCTCTTCAGATTCAGAGAGACAAAACGGTTGCGCATCACTGCATACTACCTCTTCTTCAAATTCTCGAATTCTGCTTGGCTGGCCCCCTCTTTCCAAGCCAAGAGATTCAGAGAACAGAAGTAGAGATGGCTCCTGTCCAGGGCTCTCTGACTGCCTGGGCAATTTGGCAGGTGGTGAAGAGACAGATGGGTGCTCTTCAGTGCTCAGGACCTGAGAGGATCTGGAACTAATTGAAGTCGATGCGTTAGCTGCCATCCATCCGACAACGGCTTCAATTTGGTCCTCGCGCAGCAGTGGGGTACGGCTAGCTCCTACAAAGCTGCGCATAAAGGACTGTTCCCTGGTAAAACTGGGGGATGCTGAGTCACTGGTGCCCGCAGCAGGCACAGAATCCCCACGTCCTCTCCCTGCAGGCACAGAATCCTCACGTCCTCTCCCTGCAGAAACTCCACGCCCACGCCCACGACCACGACCACATGCCTTACTCCCTGCCTTCTTCATCTTGGTAGACTGATAAAGATAGGCAGAAAAGTACTAAGGGCTTAGTGTGCTTATTCCTGAACAGCTGCTAACAGGTATAAGAAACACTAATTTTATAAAGTGTGGACTAGACTTTAATATGAGCTAATGTGGCCTACACAACTGTAAAGTGGAGTGTTTGGTGAACTTTATTTAGGTTTTTTTTGTCACAAAAAGACACTGGATGTGCCTAAAGATGTAATAACGACAGTATCACAAACTTTTTGTAGCTATTACAATGTAGGAAGGTAACCTACAATGCAATAGATGAGGCTGCAAAAAATAGGCTAATACTAATCTGGCTGGGGCTGCAGGGCCCAATGCTGCAGAAAGGCTCCTCTATCTACTCCTATATAGTGTGTTTGGAATCAATTTAGCTGAATATGGATGGAACCACCACACTAATAGGAGATATCAGGAAAAATTATGAATTGGCAATAAAGGACAATGTATGAGGCAGTGACACACACTGAGTGCACTACAACCAGACGGGGTTGAAGCACACACTACAGGGTGAGCTGCACTCACACACCAGACCTTGCAGACAGCGGTGAACAGTACAGATGCAGAGCACTGTGCACTAGTGCTGCAAGACGGAAAAAAATTCTCTATCTACTCCTATATAGTGTGTTTGGAACCAATTTAGCTGAATACAGATGGAACCACCACACTAATAGGAGATATCAGGAAAAATTATGAATTGGCAATAAAGGACAATGTATGAGGCAGTGACACACACTGAGTGCACTACAACCAGACGGGGTTGAAGCACACACTACAGGGTGAGCTGCACTCACACACCAGACCTTGCAGACAGCGGTGAACAGTACAGATGCAGAGCACTGTGCACTAGTGCTGCAAGACGGAAAAAAATTTCTCTATCTACTCCTATATAGTGTGTTTGGAACCAATTTAGCTGAATACAGATGGAACCACCACACTAATAGGAGATATCAGGAAAAATTATGAATTGGCAAAAAAGGACAATGTATGAGGCAGTGACACACACTGAGTGCACTACAACCAGACTTGGCTGAAGCACACACTACAGGGTGAGCTGCACTCACACACACAGACCTTGCAGATAGCGGTGAACAGCACAGGGAACTGTGCACTAGCACTGCAAGGCACAGTGATTTAGAAAGTAGCTTGGGTAAAGCAGTATAGAGCAAATAGGTAGCTAAAACTGTCCCTCAGAACAACAGCGTCCTATCCCTAACTGAATTCACAGCAGAGTGAGCTCAAAATGGCGGCGGTGGCTTTTATAGTGCATCATGACATCATTTCAGCAGCCAATCACAGCCATGCCATTAGTTAAGATGCCTACATGCCTAACAGGATGTGCCCACACTTCTTAGGATCCTCATTGGCTGAATAAAATGAAAATGTCTCATTGCATTATGGGAACTTCCGATTCCGGTATACGATATTGCAATAGTATCGGAATTAAGTATCGGAATTCCGATACCGCGAATATCGGCCGATACCCGATCTTTCAGTATCGGAATGCTCAACACTACATGTGACTTAAATATGAGTGTCAGAGCAAAGGGTCTGAATACTTATGACAGTGTGATATTTCAGTTTTTCTTTTTTTAAAAATTTGCAAAAATTTCTACATTTCAGTTTTTTTTTAGTCAAGTTGGGGTGCAGAGTTTACTTTAACCCCTTTCTGGCCCAGGGCGTACAAATATGTATCTGTTCCCTGAGCCTTATGGGTAGTGTTGAGCCACCCCAGTAGTGTTCGAGTTCGGTTCGGGGCGTCGAACACCCATATGTTCGTCGAACTGTTCGTCGAACTGTTCGTCGAACACCTTCGAACACCGTTAAAACCAATGGCAGGCAAACAAAAACACATAGAAACACATAGAAAACACCTTCAAAGGTGTCCAAAAGCTGACAAACTGCTCAGAAGACACAACTAACACATGGAAAAGTGACAAGTACATATAGTCATGCGAAAAGAAAAGAGGTGGATGAGTAAAAGGAGGGGGAGACACAGATATAGGCATGTCATGCCCTTCTAAAAACAAAAAAGTGCGAAGCCGACACGGCAGGTTTGTTCCTGCCCGTGCGACCTCTGTGTCGCCGGGTTTGTGCCAGAGCCGCGGTGGACCCTGACGGCCAGCCCCCCTCTCCCAATACTGGTGCCTGTCCGCTGGTGGTTGGAGCGAGACCCCCTGCGGTGGAGGCAGGTCTAATCTTTTTAATTTAAATTGTCTCTCTAATTTGAATGAGTACACTTTAAATCCTTTTACAAGGATCTATTGGAGGGCAAGTCTCATGCCAGCAGCCGCGTAATTCCAGCTCCAGTAGCGTCCACTAAAGCTGCTGCAGTTAAAAAGCTTTTATAAGGATCGAGCTTGGCGGTCCACCGCAAGGCGTCCTACCGCCAGTCCCAGCCCCTGTGCCTTGGGGTGCCTCCCCGATGCTCTTCACTGAGTTTCCCGGGGGCCCGAACCATTTCCTTTGAAAAAATTAAGTGTCCAAATTACAGGTGGTGTAGCTTGCTTAACAGCTGGGATAATCCGCTGACTAGCAGACGCTGCTACTAGGCACAAAGTATTTCCTGGGCTAGATGCAGTTAAATATTTGTAATTAGATACTCTCGTTGGATGCTGAGAAAGCATTCCATAGAGTCTCCTGGCACGCCATATATTATTCTCTTAAAAAGCTTGGGGTAGGGGTCTAGGGGACCCTTTTATAGCCCAAATCACGGCCCTGTATCACAATAAGTCACCTAGGCTGAAGATAATTGGAACATTTTCATCACCTTTCATAATCACCAATGGGACAAGGCAGGGATGTCCTCTGTCCCCTCTCTTATACATCCTAGTGATGGAGCACCTGTTCTCATCAATTCGCCATAACCCCAATATTAGGTGGATTGAGGTGGGAGGCACCGAGTACAAGTGCTCTGCATTTGCTGATGATGTCCTAGTATATATCACTCAATCACATATATCCATCCCTGCTGTTATGGCTGAAATAGATTACTTTTTTACATGGTCAATGCAGCGAAGTCTGAGGCCCTCGATGTCTCCCTCCCCAAATCCATACAGGATTCCATCCAGTCCAACTTTCTCTTTGCCTGGCCCTCACAGGGTATCAAATACTTAGGAATTCGTATTCATAGAGACCACTCCCGTCTATGTTATCTTAATTTTCGGCCCTTTATTGAACAACTCCATACAGACCATGGTTGGCAAGTTAGAACTTTAAGATTCACTACGTGAACCACTGGTGTTTTGTGGAAAAGCACATGTACACGGTGTTCTAAATTATTATGCAAAAAGTGTTTAGGAGTGATAAGGTAAGAATTTTTTTGTTTATCAGTAAACTCATTGATGGTGATGTGTGTCAGGGCTCTTTATATCACTGTAAGCAATTGCAGACACCTGTGCTAATTAGTTTATCAGGTGTGTCCAATGAAAGGCAAGACTACTTAAGAAGGCTGTCCCACATTATTAAGCAGCCTACATTTTCTGCCAAAATGGGAAAGAAAAAGTATGTGTCGGCTGCTGAGAAGCAACAAATTGTGGAGTGCTTAGGTCAAGGCATGACTACAATCAACATTGCCAAGACACTTCATCCTGATCATCGCACAATCAAGAAGTATGTAGCTGATTCACAGTACACACGTGTGCGTGCTGATAAGGGAAAATTGAGGACTCTTTCGTACACACAATTACGTCAGGTTAAAAGAGCAGCGGCAAAAAAGCCTTGTCATAGCAGCAGACAAGTTTTTGAAGCTGCTGGTGCCTCCAACGTCCGCCGAACAACAAGATGCAGAGTCCTTCAGAGGTTTGCAGCTGTGCGTAAGCCATCCTGTCGACCTCCTCTATCCACTGCACACAAGCAGAAATGGCTCCAGTGGGCCAAACAATACATGAAGACTGACTTCAAAACTGTTTTGTTCACCAATGAGTGCCGTGCAATGCTCGATGGTCCAGATGGATGGAGTGGAGGATGGCTGGTTGATGGACACCCCATGCAAACACGGCTACGGCGCCAACAAGGAGGAGGTGGAGTAATGTTTTGGGCAGGAATCATGGGGAGAGAGATTGTCGGCCCCTTTAGGATCCCTGAAGGGGTAAAGATGAACTCCATAATGTATGTGGAGTTTCTCCAACAGCACTTCCTGCCATGATTCAAGAAGAAGAAACTTGCATTCCGCAGCAAGATCATTTTCATGCATGATAATGCACCGTCTCATGCTGCACATAACACATCTGCATCTCTGGCTGATATGGGCATAAAAGGGGACAAACTTATGGTGTGACCCCCAAGATCCCCTGACCTCAACCCCATTCATAACCTCTGGAGCATCATCAAAAGGAGTTTCTATGATGGCGAGAGGCAGTTCACATCTAAGCAACAGCTCTGGGAGGTTGTTCTGTCCTCATGCAAAACAATTGAAGCAGAACCCATCCAAAACCTGACAAATTCAATGGACGAGAGAGTTCAGAAGCTCCTTTCGAACAAGGGGTCCTATGTGCAAATGTAACATCACTAGTGTTGAGCCACCCCCGTAGTGTTCGAGTTCGGTTCGGTTCGTCGAACACCGGGATGTTCGAGGAACTGTTCGTCGAACTGTTCGTCGAACACCTTAGAACACCGTCGAACACCGTTAAAACCAATGGCAGGCAAACAAAAACACATAGAAACACATAGAAAACACCTTCAAAGGTGTCCAAAAGCTGACATACTGCTCAGAAGACGCTCTCTTTAAAAAAGCCGGCCGGCAATTCAGCAGCGGCATACACCGGTACCCGACAATTTAGACAAGAAGGAATAGAGCCTCACACATAGATTAGATAGATAGAAACATGTCAGTCACACATATAAGAAGTACAGTGACAGTGTTGGTTACTGTACTTGTAATTTAGTGTAAAGGATTTATTTAAAAAAATAATAGTGTTTTCATGCACCGTCTCTTTAAAAAAGCCGGCCGGCAATTCAGCATCTGTACCCGACAATTTAGAATAGAAGGAATAGAGAATCACACATAGATTAGATAGATATAAACATGTCAGTCACATATATATGAAGTACAGTGATAGTGTTGATTACTGTACTTGTCATTTAGTGTTAAAATAAAGGATTTATTAAAAAAAAAATTGGCGTGGGGTTCCCCATAATTTTAGTCTCTAGCGGAGGTTAAGCAGACGGCTGGGGCAGATGTTTGAAGCCTGGGAAGGGGGTAATACCCACGGGCTTCCCAGGCTACTAATATCAGCCCCCAGCTGAATACCTAGCCTTTACTAGCTATTAAAATGGGGGACCCCCCCAAAAAAATGACGTGGGGTCCCCCCTATTTTAATAGCTAGCAAAGGCTAGGCAGACAACTGGGGGCTGATATTAATAGCCCAGGAAGGGTGCCATGAATATTGGCCCCCTCCCAGGCTAGAAACACCAGCCGTCAGCCGCCCCAGAAATGGCGCATCCATAGGATGCGCCAATTCTGGCACTTAGCCTCGCTCTTCCCACTGCCCTGTAGCGGTGGCAGTGGGGTAATAGGGCTGGGGTTGATGTCAGCTTATAATGCCAGCTGACATCAAGCCCAGGTTAGTAATGGAGAGGCGTCTATAAGACACCCCCATTACTAACCCCATAGTCAAAGTTAAAAAAAAAAACACAAACACCCAGAAAAAAGTCCTTTAATTGAAATAAAGACACAATTCTTTATTGTTCTAAATTAAACCATACTTACCATCACGCCCATTCCAGCTGAAGCCAACCATCTCCTGCAATAAAAGTAAAATAATAAAGCAACCTCATCCTTACCTTTCCATGGTTCCCAGACAGCTTCAGCTCTGCTACATCGAGATGACAGGCTGGACCGCAGCAGAACGCTGCCATCCAGCCTGTCATCCCGCAGACACTGAGAAGCGCAGGCTTGCTTGCGCTCCTCAGTGTCTGGCTGTGACGGCATCCAGATGAGCCGAGGTCATGTCCAATGAACTCAGCTCACCACATGTACGTCACTGACAGCGTGGAAGAATTCTCCTGCACTCAGCGCTTCAGCGTGAGAATTCTCCCACGCTGTCAGTGACGTACATGAGGTCACCTGAGTTCAATGGACATGAATGAGCTCACCTCATGCACGTCACTGACAGCGTGGGAAAATTCTCCTGCACTCAGCGCTTCAGCGTGAGAATTTTCCCACGCTGTTAGTGACGTGCATGAGGTGAGCTCATTCATGTCCAATGAACTCGGCTCACCTCATGCACGTCACTGACAGCGTGGGAAAATTCTCCTGCACTCAGCGCTTCAGCGTGAGAATTTTCCCACGCTGTTAGTGACGTGCATGAGGTGAGCTCATTCATGTCCAATGAACTCGGCTCACCTCATGCACATCACTGACAGCGTGGGAAAATTCTCACGCTGAAGCGCTGAGTGCAGGAGAATTCTCCCACGCTGTCAGTGACGTGCATGAGGTGAGCCGAGTTCATTGTCGGCTCATCTTTATGCCGTCACAGCGAGACACTGAGGAGCGCAAGCATGCCTGCGCTTCTCAGTGTCTGCGGGATGACAGGCTGGATGGCAGCATTCTGCTGCGGTCCAGCCTGTCATCTCGATGTAGCAGAGCTGAAGCTGTCCTGGGAACCATGGAAAGGTAAGGATGAGGTTGCTTTATTATTTTACTTTTATTGCAGGAGATCGTTGGCTTCAGCTGGAATGGGTGTGGTGGTAAGTATGGTTTAATTTAGAACAATAAAGGATTGTGTCTTTATTTCAATTAAAGGACTTTATTCTGGGTGTTTGTGTTTTCTTTTAACTTTGACTATGGGGTTAGTAATGGGGGTGTCTTATAGACGCCTCTCCATTACTAACCTGGGCTTGATGTCAGCTGGCATTATAAGCTGACATCAACCCCAGCCCTATTACCCCACTGCCACCGCTACAGGGCAGTGGGAAGAGCGAGGCTAAGTGTCAGAATTGGCGCATCCTATGGATGCGCCATTTCTGGGGCGGCTGACGGCTGGTGTTTCTAGCCTGGGAGGGGGCCAATATTCATGGCACCCTTCTTGGGCTATTAATATCAGCCCCCAGCTGTCTGCCTAGCCTTTGCTAGCTATTAAAATAAGGGGGACCCCACGTCATTTATTTGGGGGGTCCCCCATTTTAATAGCTAGTAAAGGCTAGGTATTCCGCTGGGGGCTGATATTAGTAGCCTGGGAAGCTCCGTGGGTATTACCCCCTTCCCAGGCTTCAAACATCTGCCCCAGCAGTCTGCTTAACCTCCGCTAGAGCCTATAATTACGGGGAACCCCACGCCAATTTTTTTTTAAATAAATCCTTTATTTTAACACTAAATGACAAGTACAGTAATCAACACTATCACTGTACTTCTTATATATTTGACTGACATGTTTCTATCTATCTAATCTATGTGTGATGCTCTATTCCTTCTATTCTAAATTGTCGGGTACAGATGCTGAAATGCCGGCCGGCTTTTCTAAAGAGACAGTGCATGAAAACACTATTATTTTTTTTAATAAATCCTTTACACTAAATGACAAGTACAGTAAGCAACACTGTCACTGTACTTCATATATATGTGACTGACATGTTTCTATCTATCTAATCTATGTGTGATTCTCTATTCCTTCTATTCTAAATTGTCGGGTACAGATGCTGAATTGCCGGCCGGCTTTTTTAAAGAGACGGTGCATGAAAACACTATTATTTTTTTGATAAATCCTTTACACTAAATGACAAGTACAGTAAGCAACACTGTCACTGTACTTCATATATATGTGACTGACATGTTTCTATCTTTCTAATCTATGTGTGATGCTCTATTCTTTCTGTTCTAAATTGTCGGGTACCGGTGTATGCCGCTGATGAATTGCCGGCTTTTCATGTTTCACTGTGAGCACTGTTCCCATCGATTTGGGCAATCACTGTAATGCCACAACCACCATGGCTGTGGCATTACAGTGAGTGGCAGACAATCCCTGCATGATTGGTGCTCTAAATAGCGCCAGACATGCAGGACAAGCTTTTGGTGCACGAACAGTTATCGAACATAACCTCGAACAGCCGAATTTTTTGCAAATCGTTCGGGTTCGTCGAACAACTCGAACACCGCCCAAAACAGCTCGAATTTGAGATTGGCGAACAGTTCTAGTCGAACACCGCTCATCTCTAAACATCACCTAGAATAAAGTTTTGAGTTGAAAACTGTTTGATTTCAGTTTGTAATAACCTGCTAATGCTTATAATTTCAAAAATGACCATTTTTTTGTTTTTTATTAAAATGAAAAGGTTTATTGAAGAGTGTGGGGGATCTAAGAGTGTGGCAACCCAGTAGTCAGGATTATTTAGAATTCTGACAATCTGAAGGTCATGTTGCAGGTAGTGCAGCAAGAAGGCACTCATGTGTCTTGCGCATCTAGTAGCCCCAAAATTATTTTCCGGGCTAGATGCAGCTAAAAATTATTATCAATTTGAAAGCTGGTGGAGCTTAGTATAGATGGCCTAATATAATTAGTACTGCAAACTGCTGCAAGGCCCAAATTATTTTCCAGCCAAGATACAGATAAACATGATTAGTAATTTTAAATCTGGTGGAGTTTAGTATAGATAGCCTAATAGAATCAGTGATGCACACTGCTACAAGGCCCAAATTATTTTCCAGCCAAGATACAGATTAACATGATTAGTAATTTGAAAGCTTAAAACGGTTGGTGAGGTGATCTTAACAAATCATCAAGCTTTTACTCTCCCCAGGATGACACAGGGGTAGAAAAGTCATTTTGGATCCATGATTTGTTCATCTTTATGAACGTGAGTCTGTCTACATTATCAGTGGAGAGCCGCGTGCGCTTATCTGTCAGCACACCACCAGCAGCGCTAAACACACGTTCAGACAGAACGCTGGATACGGGGCATGACAAGATGTCCAAGGAGTAAGTGGCTAGCTCCGGCCATTTATCCAGATTGGAAGCCCAAAAAGAGCAAGGGTCCAGTGACACAGTCATGGCTTCAATGTTTACTTGGAGATACTCCTGTACCATCGTCTCTAGGCGTTGACTATGTGTCAGACTTCTTGTCTACTGTGGCCTTGCAAAGGATGGGCTAAAAAAGTGGTGAAATGATTCCGCAAAATTGATGTTACCAGCAGATACTGTGTTTCTGTTATGTTTTGAGGGCTGAACACTCGACGGTCCCACGGTTGGCATGTTGGAACTGTGAGATTCACTACGTGTACCACTAGTGTTTTGGGGAAAAGCACATGTAAGATTCTGCAACAGTCTCTGCTGATAGTCCTGCATGCGTGCATCTCTTTCTATGGCAGGAATAATTTCTGCAAATTTACTTTTGTACCGGGGATCTAACAGTGTGGTAACCAGTAGTCAGGATTATTCCTAATTCTGACAATTCGAGGGTCTTGTTGCAGGTAGTGTAGCAAGAAGGCACTCATGTGTCTTGCGCATCCAGGAGCACCAAGTCCCTGTTGTGTTGGTGGCGAGGTAACAATCATGCTTCCTTCCTCTGCCCTCTCCCCCCCAACCTCGCACAACAGAAATGTGATCAAGGTCTCCCTCATCTGATGAGTCTTCCATCAGTTCGTCCTCCAATTCTTCCTGGGCTCCTGCACCTTCCTCACTAGTTTGGCTGCTACCATGCGCCCTGGTAAAACCATCTCCCCCACCCTCAAATGCCTGCCGCCTTGGTGCTGCCGACCGTCTGGACCTTGCAGATGTTAGCCCTTCCGCATACAACTCCTCCTCCTCTACTTCCTCCACCTCCTCTTGTGCCACCACCTGGCTCCGAATTCTGTTTAACGTGCTCCAGCATGTAAATCACCGGAATAGTCATGCTGATAATGGCATCGTCAGCACTAAACATCTTCGTCGCCATTTCAAAACTGTGCAGAAGGCTGCATAGGTCCCTGATCTGAGATCCTCCAGCGTGATTTGCCCCACCTCTGGATCTCGTTGGCCCAGGCTTTACGTCACAACGTATTGCACCATGGCTTGTGGGTGCTGCCACAGTCGCTGCAACATGTGCAGAGTTGAATTCCACCGGGTAGGCACATCGCATTTTAGCCGGTGAAGTGGCAGGCCCAACGACTTCTGTAGAGATGTAAGTCGCTGAGCTGCGGGATGCGAACGGCGGAAGTGAGCACACAGCGACCGTGCCCTCTGCAGAAGGCCATCTAGTCTGGGATAGTGGGCTAAAAATTGCTGGACAACCAGGTTCAACACGTGAGCCATACAAGGCACGTGTGTGACATTGCCCCGGCGAAGGGCCGCACCCAGGTTTGCAGCATTGTCGCACACGGCCTTCCCTGGTTTCAGGTCCAGTGGAGACAACCATTCATGAAATTGGTTCTCCAGAGCTGACCACAACTCCTCAGCTGTGTGACTCACATTTCCCAGACATTTCAAAGTAAAAACCGCCTGATGACGTTGAGCCCTACTGCCAGCATAGTAAGGAGGTGTGCAGGATCCCTTCTGCGCAGTTAGAAAGCTTGTGGCATGACCAGACAGGCTTTGGGTGCAGGTGGAAGACCGAGAGGAGGTTGAGGAGGCAGAAGCAGTGGAGGAACTTTGACATAAAGAGGATTGACGCACAACTCGTGGGGACGGCAAGACTTGGACAGCAGCCCCTTGTCCTGCTGTCACCATAGTTACCCAGTGCCCAGTCAGCGACATGTAATGCCCCTGTCCATGCCTACTCGTCCAAGTGTCTGTGGTGAAATGCACCCTGTCACACACAGAGTTTCTCAAAGAAGCGGTGATGTTGTGTGCGACATGCTGGTGGAGCGCAGGCACACCTTTCTTTGAGAAGTAGTGCCGACTGGGCATCTGGTACTGGGGCACTGCGACGGACATAAGGTCTCAAAAATCCTCTGTGTCCACCAGGCGGAAAGGCAGCATTTCTGTAGCCAAGAGCTTGCAGATGGTGAAATTCAACCTCTTAGCTTTCTCATGGCTAGGAGGAAATGGTCTTTTACTTGTCCACATCTGAGGGACCGAGGGCTGGCTATTGTGCTTAGACGGGTTGATAAGGGTGTCCCCGGCAAACTGCCGGTCTGTGAGGAAGATGCAGGCGGACATGTTAGGTTGCCTTGATCCAAAGGTGGTGCATCGATGTCGGACAGCGCTCAACACCAGCTGGTGTTACCACCTCCAAAGAAAATGATGACCTGCCAATCACGCTGGCTGTTGCGGGTAAAGAGGTGGCAGGTCTGCGCCCCAAAACAGGTGTGACTGCTGTCCCACCAGTCACAGAGGATGAAGAGGCCGCGGATGCACAAGATATGGCAGACGGTGGTTGGCCCAGCCGGCTAGGCCGCATTGTAGCACACTGAGCTTCCCACTGCAACTTATGCTTCATGTCCATGTGCCGGTTCATGCATGAAGTACTCAAACTATGTATTTTTTGGCCTCTACTTAGCTTTTGCTGACAAATGTTACAGATAACACGAGTTGGGTCATCTTTATCGATCTGAAAAAATGCCCAGGCTATGCAAGGCTTAGCACCCATGCGACCTGAAGAGCCACCACGACTTGTGGTGAGAGGCAGAGTTGTGTTTGAGGATGCAGTTGTTGACGTGCTTCCAGTACTACGTCTCTGTCCAGGAAGGCACAACCTGACCTCGTCGTCACTAGCATCTTCCTCCACCTCCTCTGCTGACCTCATCTCTTGGCTAACTGTGGGTTGACAGTAAGTGGGATCTCCAACCTCATCATCATCACCCTGTGCGTTATCACACCCGTCGTCCTCAGAGCCAACCTGTTCCTGCCCTGACAAAAAACTAAAGTTGTCGCTCCAATCAGGTATTTGAGTCTCATCATCGTCTTAGTCATTGTCTCCACCAACAGGAGTTACAGTTTGGGAATGAGGGTCTACATTATGGTCAGAACCTTCTGCGTCTGGTCCTGGATCCGACTCATAAAGATTCTGGGCATCAGTGCAGATCATTTCCTCGTCTGGATTCACAGAAGCGCTGGAGTCGACCTCTGATTCCCAGGCTATAGTATGAGTAAACAGCTCTGCAGACTCAACCATCTGTTCTACCTCATACTCAGACGGGCAGCTGGAGATTTGGGAGCTGTGAGGAAGCAAGTGCGATTGGGGTGACACCTTTGAGGACTGGAGTATTTGTGATGTTGAAGTTGATGTGGAGGAGAGCCCACTTAAAGGAGCACTTGATATCCGTTGAAGCACCAGCTGTTTTTGTGCCTCATCTGGAATTTGTAGCGATTGGCGTGGCCGTAAGAAAGGGATCTTATCACATTGTCCGCTAAAAGAAGTAGACATTTTAGTTTGGCTGGAAGATGGTCTTTCTTCTGCAGATGTTACTGTTGCTTTAACACCTACCCCACGAACACAACCTTTTTTCCCCTTCCCAACACGCCTATTCCCCTTTCCACCAGCAGCAGGCCTTTTTCCACTCATTTTGGTGGTTAACTAATTCACAACTCTGGAGTTGTTTGCACAAAAAAACAATGGATGGGAACCGAGCAGAGCTGAGTGGCCAAACTGTGGTATTAGGCCAAAACTATTGGCTGGGTTAGATGGAGAAAAAAATTATATTCGATTTGCAACCTGATGGAGGTCAGTATAGATGGACTAATAGAACAAGTCCCACACACTGCTAGAAGCCCAAATATTTTTTCAGAGGTAGATGCAGAAAAAAAATTTATTCAGTTTGCAACCTGATGGAGGTCAGTATAGATGGACTAATAGAGAAAGTCCCACACACTGCTAGAAGGCCAAATATTTTTTCAGAGCTAGATGCAGACAAAAAATTATTTTGAATTTGCAACCTGATGGAGGTCAGTATAGGTGGACTAATAGAACAAGTCCCACACACTGCTAGAAGGCCAAATATTTTTTCAGAGCTAGATGAAGAAAAAAATTATATTCAGTTTGCAACCTGATGGAGGTCAGTAAAGATGGACTAATAGAACAATTCCCACACACAGCTAGAAGCCCAAATATTTTTTCAGAGGTAGATGCAGAAAAAAATTATATTCAGTTTGCAACCTGATGGAGGTCTGTATAGATGGATTAATAGAACAAGTCCCACACACAGCTAGAAGCCCAATATTTTTTCAGAGGTTGATGCAGAAAAAAAATTATTTTTAATTTGCAACCTGATGGAGGTCAGTATAGATGGACTAATAGAGAAAGTCCCACACACTGCTAGAAGGCCAAATATTTTTTCAGAGCTAGATGCAGAAAAAAATTATAGTCAGTTTGCAACCTGATGGAGGTCAGTATAGATGGACTAATAGAACAAGTCCCACACACAGCTAGAAGCCCAAATAATTTTTCAGAGGTAGATGCAGATAAAAATTATTTTTAATTTGCAACCTGATGGAGGTCAGTATAGATGGACTAATAGAGAAAGTCCCACACACTGCTAGAAGGCCAAATATTTTTTCAGAGCTAGATGCAGATAAAAATTATTTTTAATTTGCAACCTGATGGAGGTCAGTATAGTTGGACTAATAGAGAAAGTCCCACACACTGCTAGATGGCCAAATATTTTTTCAGAGCTAGATGCAGATGAAAATTATTTTCGATTTGCAACCTGATGGAGGTCAGTATAGATGGACTAATAGAGAAAGTCCCACACACTGCTAGAAGGCCAAATATTTTTTCAGAGCTAGATGCAGAAAAAAATTATATTCAGTTTGCAACCTGATGGAGGTCAGTATAGATGGACTAATAGAACAAGTCCCACACACAGCTAGAAGCCCAAATATTTTTTCAGAAGTAGATGCAGAAAAAAATTATATTCAGTTTGCAACCTGATGGAGGTCTGTATAGATGGATTAATAGAACAAGTCCCACACACAGCTAGAAGCCCAAATATTTTTTCAGAGGTAGATGCAGAAAAAAAATATATTCAGTTTGCAACCTGATGGAGGTCAGTATAGATGGACTAATAGAGAAAGTCCCACACACTGCTAGAAGGACAAATATTTTTTCAGAGCTAGATGCAGAAAAAAATTATATTCAGTTTGCAACCTGATGGAGGTCAGTATAGATGGACTAATAGAACAAGTCCCACACACAGCTAGAAGCCCAAATATTTTTTCAGAGGTAGATGCAGATAAAAATTATTTTTAATTTGCAACCTGATGGAGGTCAGTATAGATGGACTAATAGAGAAAGTCCCACACACTGCTAGAAGGCCAAATATTTTTTCAGAGCTAGATGCAGATAAAAATTATTTTTAATTTGCAACCTGATGGAGGTCAGTATAGATGGACTAATAGAGAAAGTCCCACACACTGCTAGAAGGCCAAATATTTTTTTAAAGATAGATGCAGATGAAAATTATTTTCAATTTGCAACCTGATGGAGGTCAGTATAGATGGACTAATAGAGAAAGTCCCACACACTGCTAGAAGGCCAAATATTTTTTCAGAGCTAGATGCAGAAAAAAATTATATTCAGTTTGCAACCTGATGGAGGTCAGTATAGATGGACTAATAGAACAAGTCCCACACACAGCTAGAAGCCCAAATATTTTTTAAGAGGTAGATGCAGAAAAAAATTATATTCAGTTTGCAACCTGATGGAGGTCTGTATAGATGGATTAATAGAACAAGTCCCACACACAGCTAGAAGCCCAATATTTTTTCAGAGGTAGATGCAGAAAAAAAATTATTTTTAATTTGCAACCTGATGGAGGTCAGTATAGATGGACTAATAGAGAAAGTCCCACACACTGCTAGAAGGCCAAATATTTTTTCAGAGCTAGATGCAGAAAAAAATTATAGTCAGTTTGCAACCTGATGGAGGTCAGTATAGATGGACTAATAGAACAAGTCCCACACACAGCTAGAAGCCCAAATAATTTTTCAGAGGTAGATGCAGATAAAAATTATTTTTAATTTGCAACCTGATGGAGGTCAGTATAGATGGACTAATAGAGAAAGTCCCACACACTGCTAGAAGGCCAAATATTTTTTCAGAGCTAGATGCAGATAAAAATTATTTTTAATTTGCAACCTGATGGAGGTCAGTATAGATGGCCCAATAGAGAAAGTCCCACACACTGCTAGATGGCCAAATATTTTTTCAGAGCTAGCTGCTGATGAAAATTATTTTCAATTTGCAACCTGATGGAGGTCAGTATAGATGGACTAATAGAGAAAGTCCCACACACTGCTAGAAGGCCAAATATTTTTTCAGAGCTAGATGCAGAAAAAAATTATATTCAGTTTGCAACCTGATGGAGGTCAGTATAGATGGACTAATAGAACAAGTCCCACACACAGCTAGAAGCCCAAATATTTTTTCAGAGGTAGATGCAGATAAAAATTATTTTTAATTTGCAACCTGATGGAGGTCAGTATAGATGGACTAATAGAGAAAGTCCCACACACTGCTAGAAGGCCAAATATTTTTTCAGAGCTAGATGCAGATAAAAATTATTTTTAATTTGCAACCTGATGGAGGTCAGTATAGATGGACTAATAGAGAAAGTCCCACACACTGCTAGAAGGCCAAATATTTTTTTAAAGATAGATGCAGATGAAAATTATTTTCAATTTGCAACCTGATGGAGGTCAGTATAGATGGACTAATAGAGAAAGTCCCACACACTGCTAGAAGGCCAAATATCTTTTCAGAGCTAGATGCAGAAAAAAATTATATTCAGTTTGCAACCTGATGGAGGTCTGTATAGATGGACTAATAGAACAAGTCCCACACACAGCTAGAAGCCCAAATATTTTTTAAGAGGTAGATGCAGAAAAAAATTATATTCAGTTTGCAACCTGATGGAGGTATGTATAGATGGATTAATAGAACAAGTCCCACACACAGCTAGAAGCCCAAATATTTTTTCAGAGGTAGATGCAGAAAAAAAATATATTCAGTTTGCAACCTAATGGAGGTCAGTATAGATGGACTAATAGAGAAAGTCCCACACACTGCTAGAAGGCCAAATATTTTTTCAGAGCTAGATGCAGACAAAAAATTATTTTGAATTTGCAACCTGATGGAGGTCAGTATAGGTGGACTAATAGAACAAGTCCCACACACTGCTAGAAGGCCAAATATTTTTTCAGAGCTAGATGCAGAAAAAAATTATATTCAGTTTGCAACCTGATGGAGGTCAGTATAGATGGACTAATAGAACAAGTCCCACACACTGCTAGAAGGCCAAATATTTTTTCAGAGCTAGATGCAGAAAAAAATTATATTCAGTTTGCAACCTGATGGAGGTCAGCATAGGTGGACTAATAAAACAAGTCCCACACACTGCTAGAAGCCCAAATATTTTTTCAGAGGTAGATGCAAAAAAAAATTATATTCAGTTTGCAGCCTGATGGAGGTCAGTATAGATGGACTAATAGAACAAGTCCCACACACAGCTAGAAGCCCAATATTTTTTCAGAGGTAGATGCAGATAAAAATTATTTTTAATTTGCAACCTGATGGAGGTCGGTATAGATTGACTAATAGAGAAAGTCCCACACACTGCTAGAAGGCCAAATATTTTTTCAGAGCTAGATGCAGATAAAAATTATTTTTAATTTGCAACCTGATGGAGGTCAGTATAGATGGACTAATAGAGAAAGTCCCACACACTGCTGGAAGGCCAAATATTTTTTCAGAGCTAGATGCAGATAAAAATTGTTTTTAATTTGCAACCTGATGGAGGTCAGTATAGATGGACTAATAGAGAAAGTCCCACACACTGCTAGAAGGCCAAATATTTTTTCAGAGCTGGATGCAGAAAAAAATTATATTCAGTTTGCAACCTGATGGAGGTCAGTATAGATGGACTAATAGAACAAGTCCCACACACAGCAAGAATCCCAAATATTTGTTCAGAGCTAGATGCAGATAAAAATTATTTTTAATTTGCAACCTGATGGAGGTCAGTATAGATGGATTAATAGAACAAGTCCCACACACTGCTAGAAGGCCAAATATTTTTTCAGAGCTAGATGCAGACAAAAAAATATTTTGAATTTGCAACCTGATGGAGGTCAGTATAGGTGGACTAATAGAACAAGTCCCACACACTGCTAGAAGGCCAAATATTTTTTCAGAGCTAGATGCAGAAAAATATTATATTCAGTTTGCAACCTGATGGAGGTCAGTATAGATGGACTAATAGAACCAGTCCCACACACAGCTAGAAGCCCAAATATTTTTTCAGAGGTAGATGCAGAAAAAAATTATATTCAGTTTGCAACCTGATGGAGGTCTGTATAGATGGATTAATAGAACAAGTCCCACACACAGCTAGAAGCCCAAATATTTTTTCAGAGGTAGATGCAGAAAAAAATATATTCAGTTTGCAACCTGATGGAGGTCAGTATAGATGGACTAATAGAGAAAGTCCCACACACTGCTAGAAGGCCAAATATTTTTTCAGAGCTAGATGCATACAAAAAATTATTTTGAATTTGCAACCTGATGGAGGTCAGTATAGGTGGACTAATAGAACAAGTCCCACACACTGCTAGAAGGCCAAATATTTTTTCAGAGCTAGATGCAGAAAAAAATTATATTCAGTTTGCAACCTGATGGAGGTCAGTATAGATGGACTAATAGAACAAGTCCCACACACTGCTAGAAGCCCAAATATTTTTTCAGAGCTAGATGGAGAAAAAAATTATATTCAGTTTGCAACCTGATGGAGGTCAGTATAGATGGACTAATAGAACAAGTCCCACACACTGCTAGAAGGCCAAATATTTTTTCAGAGCTAGATGCAGAAAAAATTATATTCAGTTTGCAACCTGATGGAGGTCAGTATAGATGGACTAATAGAACATGTCCCACACACTGCTAGAAGCCCAAATAATTTTTCAGAGGTAGATGCAGAAAAAAATTATATTCAGTTTGCAACCTGATGGAGGTCTGTATAGATGGATTAATAGAACAAGTCCCACACACAGCTAAAAGCCCAATATTTTTTCAGAGGTAGATGCAGAAAAAAAATATTTTTAATTTGCAACCTGATGGAGGTCAGTATAGATGGACTAATAGAGAAAGTCCCACACACTGCTAGAAGGCCAAATATTTTTTCAGAGCTAGATGCAGAAAAAAATTATATTCAGTTTGCAACCTGATGGAGGTCAGTATAGATGGACTAATAGAACAAGTCCCACACACAGCTAGAAGCCCAAATATTTTTTCAGAGGTAGATGCACATAAAAATTATTTTTAATTTGCAATCTGATGGAGGTCAGTATAGATGGACTAATAGAGAAAGTCTCACACACTGCTAGAAGGCCAAATATTTTTTCAGAGGTAGATGCAGATAAAAATTATTTTTAATTTGCAACCTGATGGAGTTCAGTATAGATGGACTAATAGAGAAAGTCCCACACACTGCTAAAAGGCCAAATATTTTTTCAGAGCTAGATGCAGATAAAAATTGTTTTTAATTTGCAACCTGATGGAGGTCAGTATAGATGGACTAATAGAGAAATTCATACACACTGCTAGAAGGCCAAATATTTTTTCAGAGCTGGATGCAGAAAAAAATTATATTCAGTTTGCAACCTGATGGAGGTCAGTATAGATGGACTAATAGAACCAGTCCCACACACAGCAAGAAGCCCAAATATTTTTTCAGAGCTAGATGCAGATAAAAATTATTTTTAATTTGCAACCTGATGGAGGTCAGTATAGATGGACTAATAGAGAAAGTCCCACACACTGCTAGAAGGCCAAATATTTTTTCAGAGCTAGATGCAGATAAAAATTATTTTTAATATGCAACCTGATGGAGGTCAGTATAGATGGACTAATAGAGAAAGTCCCACACACTGCTAGAAGGCCAAATGTTTTTTCAGAGCTAGATGCAGATAAAAATTATTTTCAATTTGCAACCTGATGGAGGTCGGTATAGATGGCCTAATAGAGAAAGTCCCACACACTGCTAGAAGGCCAAATATTTTTTCAGAGCTAGATGCAGAAAAAAATTATATTCAGTTTGCAACCTGATGGAGGTCAGTATAGATGGACTAATAGAACAAGTCCCACACACTGCTAGAAGCCCAAATATTTTTTCAGAGCTAGATGGAGAAAAAAATTATATTCAGTTTGCAACCTGATGGAGGTCTGTATAGATGGATTAATAGAACAAGTCCCACACACAGCTAGAAGCCCAAATATTTTTTCAGAGGTAGATGCAGAAAAAAATTATATTCAGTTTGCAACCTGATGGAGGTCTGTATAGATGGATTAATAGAACAAGTCCCACACACTGCTAGAAGGCCAAATATTTTTTCAGAGCTAGATGCAGACAAAAAAATATTTTGAATTTGCAACCTGATGGAGGTCAGTATAGGTGGACTAATAGAACAAGTCCCACACACTGCTAGAAGGCCAAATATTTTTTCAGAGCTAGATGCAGAAAAAATTATATTCAGTTTGCAACCTGATGGAGGTCAGTATAGATGGACTAATAGAACAAGTCCCACACACTGCTAGAAGCCCAAATAATTTTTCAGAGGTAGATGCAGAAAAAAATTATATTCAGTTTGCAACCTGATGGAGGTCTGTATAGATGGATTAATAGAACAAGTCCCACACACAGCTAGAAGCCCAATATTTTTTCAGAGGTAGATGCAGAAAAAAAATATTTTTAATTTGCAACCTGATGGAGGTCAGTATAGATGGACTAATAGAGAAAGTCCCACACACTGCTAGAAGGCCAAATATTTTTTCAGAGCTAGATGCAGAAAAAAATTATATTCAGTTTGCAACCTGATGGAGGTCAGTATAGATGGACTAATAGAACAAGTCCCACACACAGCTAGAAGCCCAAATATTTTTTCAGAGGTAGATGCAGATAAAAATTATTTTTAATTTGCAATCTGATGGAGGTCAGTATAGATGGACTAATAGAGAAAGTCTCACACACTGCTAGAAGGCCAAATATTTTTTCAGAGGTAGATGCAGATAAAAATTATTTTTAATTTGCAACCTGATGGAGTTCAGTATAGATGGACTAATAGAGAAAGTCCCACACACTGCTAGAAGGCCAAATATTTTTTCAGAGCTAGATGCAGATAAAAATTGATTTTAATTTGCAACCTGATGGAGGTCAGTATAGATGGACTAATAGAGAAATTCCCACACACTGCTAGAAGGCCAAATATTTTTTCAGAGCTGGATGCAGAAAAAAATTATATTCAGTTTGCAACCTGATGGAGGTCAGTATAGATGGACTAATAGAACAAGTCCCACACACAGCAAGAAGCCCAAATATTTTTTCAGAGCTAGATGCAGATAAAAATTATTTTTAATTTGCAACCTGATGGAGGTTAGTATAGATGGACTAATAGAGAAAGTCCCACACACTGCTAGAAGGCCAAATATTTTTTCAGAGCTAGATGCAGATAAAAATTATTTTTAATTTGCAACCTGATGGAGGTCAGTATAGATGGACTAATAGAGAAAGTCCCACACACTGCTAGAAGGCCAAATATTTTTTCAGAGCTAGATGCAGATAAAAATTATTTTCAATTTGCAACCTGATGGAGGTCGGTATAGATGGACTAATAGAGAAAGTCCCACACACTGCTAGAAAGCCAAATAATTTTTCAGAGCTAGATGCAGAAAAAAATTATATTCAGTTTGCAACCTGATGGAGGTCTGTATAGATGGACTAATAGAACAAGTCCCACACACAGCTAGAAGCCCAAATATTTTTTCAGAGGTAGATGCAGAAAAAAATTATATTCAGTTTGCAACCTGATGGAGGTCTGTATAGATGGATTAATAGAACAAGTCCCACACACTGCTAGAAGGCCAAATATTTTTTCAGAGCTAGATGCAGACAAAAAAATATTTTGAATTTGCAACCTGATGGAGGTCAGTATAGGTGGACTAATAGAACAAGTCCCACACACTGCTAGAAGGCCAAATATTTTTTCAGAGCTAGATGCAGAAAAATATTATATTCAGTTTGCAACCTGATGGAGGTCAGTATAGATGGACTAATAGAACCAGTCCCACACACAGCTAGAAGCCCAAATATTTTTTCAGAGGTAGATGCAGAAAAAAATTATATTCAGTTTGCAACCTGATGGAGGTCTGTATAGATGGATTAATAGAACAAGTCCCACACACAGCTAGAAGCCCAAATATTTTTTCAGAGGTAGATGCAGAAAAAAATATATTCAGTTTGCAACCTGATGGAGGTCAGTATAGATGGACTAATAGAGAAAGTCCCACACACTGCTAGAAGGCCAAATATTTTTTCAGAGCTAGATGCAGACAAAAAATTATTTTGAATTTGCAACCTGATGGAGGTCAGTATAGGTGGACTAATAGAACAAGTCCCACACACTGCTAGAAGGCCAAATATTTTTTCAGAGCTAGATGCAGAAAAAAATTATATTCAGTTTGCAACCTGATGGAGGTCTGTATAGATTGATTAATAGAACAAGTCCAACACAGCTAGAAGCCCAATATTTTTTCAGAGGTAGATGCAGAAAAAAAAATATTTTTAATTTGCAACCTGATGGAGGTCAGTATAGATGGACTAATAGAGAAAGTCCCACACACTGCTAGAAGGCCAAATATTTTTTCAGAGCTAGATGCAGACAAAAAATTATTTTGAATTTGCAACCTGATGGAGGTCAGTATAGGTGGACTAATAGAACAAGTCCCACACACTGCTAGAAGGCCAAATATTTTGTCAGATCTAGATGCAGAAAAAAATTATATTCAGTTTGCAACCTGATGGAGGTCAGTATAGATGGACTAATAGAACAAATCCCACACACAGATAGAAGCCCAAATATTTTTTCAGAGGTAGATGCAGAAAAAAATTATATTCAGTTTGCAACCTGATGGAGGTCTGTATAGATGGATTAATAGAACAAGTCCCACACACAGCTAGAAGCCCAATATTTTTTCAGAGGTAGATGCAGAAAAAAAATTATTTTTAATTTGCAACCTGATGGAGGTCAGTATAGATGGACTAATAGAGAAAGTCCCACACACTGCTAGAAGGCCAAATATTTTTTCAGAGCTAGATACAGAAAAAAATTATATTCAGTTTGCAACCTGATGGAGGTCAGTATAGATGGACTAATAGAACAAGTCCCACACACAGCTAGAAGCCCAAATATTTTTTCAGAGGTAGATGCAGATAAAAATTATTTTTAATTTGCAACCTGATGGAGGTCAGTATAGATGGACTAATAGAGAAAGTCCCACACACTGCTAGAAGGCCAAATATTTTTTCAGAGCTAGATGCAGATAAAAATTATTTTTAATTTGCAACCTGATGAAGGTCAGTATAGATGGACTAATAGAGAAAGTCCCACACACTGCTAGAAGGCCAAATATTTTTTCAGAGCTAGATGCAGATAAAAATTGTTTTTAATTTGCAGCCTGATGGAGGTCAGTATAGATGGACTAATAGAGAAAGTCCCACACACTGCTAGAAGGCCAAATATTTTTTCAGAGCTAGATGCAGAAAAAAATTATATTCAGTTTGCAACCTGATGGAGGTCAGTATAGATGGACTAATAGAACAAGTCCCAAACACAGCTAGAAGCCCAAATAATTTTTCAGAGTTAGATGCAGAAAAAAATTATATTCAGTTTGCAACCTGATGGAGGTCTGTATAGATGGATTAATAGAACAAGTCCCACACAGAGCTAGAAGCCCAATATTTTTTCAGAGGTAGATGCAGATAAAAATTATTTTCAATTTGCAACCTGATGGAGGTCGGTATAGATGGACTAATAGAGAAAGTCCCACACACTGCTAGAAGGCCAAATATTTTTTCAGAGCTAGATGCAGAAAAAAATTATATTCAGTTTGCAACCTGATGGAGGTCTGTATAGATGGACTAATAGAACAAGTCCCACACACAGCTAGAAGCCCAAATATTTTTTCAGAGGTAGATGCAGAAAAAAATTATATTCAGTTTGCAACCTGATGGAGGTCTGTATAGATGGATTAATAGAACAAGTCCCACACACTGCTAGAAGGCCAAATATTTTTTCAGAGCTAGATGCAGACAAAAAAATATTTTGAATTTGCAACCTGATGGAGGTCAGTATAGGTGGACTAATAGAACAAGTCCCACACACTGCTAGAAGGCCAAATATTTTTTCAGAGCTAGATGCAGAAAAATATTATATTCAGTTTGCAACCTGATGGAGGTCAGTATAGATGGACTAATAGAACCAGTCCCACACACAGCTAGAAGCCCAAATATTTTTTCAGAGGTAGATGCAGAAAAAAATTATATTCAGTTTGCAACCTGATGGAGGTCTGTATAGATGGATTAATAGAACAAGTCCCACACACAGCTAGAAGCCCAAATATTTTTTCAGAGGTAGATGCAGAAAAAAATATATTCAGTTTGCAACCTGATGGAGGTCAGTATAGATGGACTAATAGAGAAAGTCCCACACACTGCTAGAAGGCCAAATATTTTTTCAGAGCTAGATGCAGACAAAAAATTATTTTGAATTTGCAACCTGATGGAGGTCAGTATAGGTGGACTAATAGAACAAGTCCCACACACTGCTAGAAGGCCAAATATTTTTTCAGAGCTAGATGCAGAAAAAAATTATATTCAGTTTGCAACCTGATGGAGGTCAGTATAGATGGACTAATAGAGAAAGTCCCACACACTGCTAGAAGGCCAAATATTTTTTCAGAGCTAGATGCAGATAAAAATTGTTTTTAATTTGCAACCTGATGGAGGTCAGTATAGATGGACTAATAGAGAAAGTCCCACACACTGCTAGAAGGCCAAATATTTTTTCAGAGCTAGATGCAGAAAAAAATTATATTCAGTTTGCAACCTGATGGAGGTCAGTATAGATGGACTAATAGAACAAGTCCCACACACAGCTAGAAGCCCGAATATTTTTTCAGAGGTAGATGCAGAAAAAAATTATATTCAGTTTGCAACCTGATGGAGGTCTGTATAGATTGATTAATAGAACAAGTCCAACACACAGCTAGAAGCCCAATATTTTTTCAGAGGTAGATGCAGAAAAAAAAATATTTTTAATTTGCAACCTGATGGAGGTCAGTATAGATGGACTAATAGAGAAAGTCCCACACACTGCTAGAAGGCCAAATATTTTTTCAGAGCTAGATGCAGAAAAAAATTATATTCAGTTTGCAACATGATGGAGGTCAGTATAGATGGACTAATAGAACAAGTCCCACACACAGCTAGAAGCCCAAATATTTTTTCAGAGGTAGATGCACATAAAAATTATTTTTAATTTGCAACCTGATGGAGGTCAGTATAGATGGACTAATAGAGAAAGTCCCACACACTGCTAGAAGGCCAAATATTTTTTCAGAGCTAGATGCAGATAAAAATTATTTTTAATTTGCAACCTGATGGAGGTCAGTATAGATGGACTAATAGAGAAAGTCCCACACACTGCTAGAAGGCCAAATATTTTTTCAGAGCTAGATGCAGATAAAAATTGTTTTTAATTTGCAGCCTGATGGAGGTCAGTATAGATGGACTAATAGAGAAAGTCCCACACACTGCTAGAAGGCCAAATATTTTTTCAGAGCTAGATGCAGAAAAAAATTATATTCAGTTTGCAACCTGATGGAGGTCAGTATAGATGGACTAATAGAACAAGTCCCAAACACAGCTAGAAGCCCAAATAATTTTTCAGAGTTAGATGCAGAAAAAAATTATATTCAGTTTGCAACCTGATGGAGGTCTGGATAGATGGATTAATAGAACAAGTCCCACACAGAGCTAGAAGCCCAATATTTTTTCAGAGGTAGATGCAGAAAAAAAATTATTTTTAATTTGCAACCTGATGGAGGTCAGTATAGATGGACTAATAGAGAAAGTCCCACACACTGCTAGAAGGCCAAATATTTTATCAGAGCTAGATGCAGACAAAAAATTATTTTGAATTTGCAACCTGATGGAGGTCAGTATAGGTGGACTAATAGAACAAGTCCCACACACTGCTAGAAGGCCAAATATTTTTTCAGAGCTAGATGCAGAAAAAAATTATATTCAGTTTGCAACCTGATCGAGGTCAGTATAGATGGACTAATAGAACAAGTCCCACACACAGCTAGAAGCCCAAATATTTTTTCAGAAGTAGATGCATAAAAAATTATATTCAGTTTGCAACCTGATGGAGGTCTGTATAGATGGATTAATAGAACAAGCCCACACACAGCTAGAAGCCCAATATTTTTTCAGAGGTAGATGCAGAAAAAAAAATATTTTTAATTTGCAACCTGATGGAGTTCAGTATAGATGGACTAATAAAGAAAGTCGCACACACTGCTAGAAGACCAAATATTTTTTCAGAGCTAAATGCAGAAAAAAATTATATTCAGTTTGCAACCTGATGGAGGTCAGTATAGATGGACTAATAGAACAAGTCCAACACACAGCTAGAAGCCCAAATATTTTTTCAGAGGTAGATGCAGATAAAAAATATTTTTAAATTGCAACCTGATGGAGGTCAGTATAGATGGACTAATAGAGAAAGTCCCACACACTGCTAGAAGGCCAAATATTTTTTCAGAGCTAGATGCAGATAAAAATTATTTTTAATTTGCAACCTGATGGAGGTCAGTATAGATGGACTAATAGATAAAGTCCCACACACTGCTAGAAGGCCAAATATTTTTTCAGAGCTAGATGCAGATAAAAATTATTTTTAGTTTGCAACCTGATGGAGGTCAGTATAGATGGACTAATAGAGAAAGTCTCACACACTGCTAGAAGGCCAAATATTTTTTCAGAGCTAGATGCAGAAAAAAATTATATTCAGTTTGCAACCTGATGGAGGTCAGTATAGATGGACTAATAGAACAAGTCCCACACACAGCTAGAAGCCCAAATATTTTTTCAGAGGTAGATGCAGATAAAAATTATTTTTAATTTGCAACCTGATGGAGGTCAGTATAGATGGACTAATAGAGAAAGTCCCACACACTGCTAGAAGGCCAAATATTTTTTCAGAGCTAGATGCAGATAAAAATTATTTTTAATTTGCAACCTGATGGAGGTCAGTATAGATGGACTAATAGAGAAAGTCCCACACACTGCTAGAAGGCCAACTATTTTTTCAGAGCTAGATGCAGAAAAAAATTATATTCAGTTTGCAACCTGATGGAGGTCTGTATAGATGGATTAATAGAACAAGTCCCACACACAGCTAGAAGCCCAATATTTTTTCAGAGGTAGATGCAGAAAAAAAATATATTCAGTTTGCAACCTGATGGAGGTCTGTATAGATGAATTTATAGAACAAGTCCCACACACAGCTAGAAGCCCAATATTTTTTCAGAGGTAGATGCAGAAAAAAAATATATTCAGTTTGCAACCTGATGGAGGTCAGTATAGATGGACTAATAGAGAAAGTCCCACACACTGCTAGAAGGCCAAATATTTTTTCAGAGCTAGATGCAGAAAAAAATTATATTCAGTTTTCAACCTGATGGAGGTCAGTATAGATGGACTAATAGAACAAGTCCCACACACAGCTAGAAGCCCAAATATTTTTTCAGAGGTAGATGCAGATAAAAATTATTTTTAATTTGCAACCTGATGGAGGTCAGTATAGATGGACTAATAGAGAAAGTCCCACACACTGCTAGAAGGCCAAATATTTTTTCAGATCTAGATGCAGATAAAAATTATTTTTAATTTGCAACCTGATGGAGGTCAGTATAGATGGACTAATAGAGAAAGTCCCACACACTGCTAGAAGGCCAAATATTTTTTCAGAGCTAGATGCAGAAAAAAATTATATTCAGTTTGCAGCCTGATGGAGGTCAGTATAGATGGACTAATAGAACAAGTCCCACACACTGCTAGAAACCCAAATATTTTTTCAGAGCTAGATGCAGAAAAAAATTATATTCAATTTGCAACCTGATGGAGGTCAGTATAGATGGACTAATAGAATGATTCTATGCCCAAAAGATTTTACTTCTCTAGGTGGAGTAAAAAAATTGGTATTCTATTCACAGGTGGTATATCTTGCAACACAGATAGGCTACTCCACTGACTAACACACTCTGCAATAGGCCAAAAAGGATTAGCTTTGCTAAATTCAGCCAAATGCTGTGAAAAAAACTTGCACAGCACTGGCACAGACCTGCCTGGCAAAAACTGATAGGAACTGATGTAACCTAGTCCTGAAAAGGACTGCAATTACAATTAGTCTTTACTCCCACAATCTATCTATTTAAGAGCACAGACCTGCCTGATAAAAGTCATAGGAAATGCTGTAACCTAGTCCTTAAAAGGACTGCAATCACAACTATTCCCTACTCCCAAGCTATCTGTAGATTTGTGCGAAAATTGGCTTGAAATTAACAAGGTATAGCACACACAGCAACAGCGGTGCCGTCTAACACGCAGCTGCAGCAGTGAAGAAATGGTGGCGACGGGGAAAATGGCTTGGTCTTATAGGGCAAGGACATGTGACATACACTGCCAATGACACATGCCCTTGCTTGTGTGAAAAACAGCAGTTCGCTCCGTGTGTGCGCTGCTGATAGGCTGACAGACTGCACCTCCCCACTGCAAATGCGGGAAAGAGAAAAAAAAATGGAGATCTTCATTATTCCTGCAGAGATCCATCCCCTGCCCCTCCCCACACCTCGCTGTACACTCAAACTGCGTATTAACATTAATTTTCATCATTACTGAGAAAAAATCCAGTTATGATTTTGGTGCACGAACTGTTATCGAACATAATCTCGAACAGCCGAATTTTTCTCAAATCGTTCGTGTTCGCCGAACGGCTCGAACACCGCCCAAAACAGCTCGAATTTGAGATTGGCGAACAGTTCGAGTAGAACAACGCTCATCTCTACTTAGCACCCATGCGACCTGAAGAGCCACCACGACTTGTGGTCAGAGGCAGAGTTGTGTTTGAGGATGCAGTTGTTGACATGCTTCCAGTTCTACGTCTCTGTCCAGGAAGACGCAACCTGACCTCGTCGTCACTAGCATCCTCCTCCACCTCCTCTGCCGACCTCATCGACTGGCTGACTGTGGGTTGACAGTAAGTGGGATCTCCAACCTCGTCATCATCACCCTGTGTGTTATCACACCCGTCGTCCTCAGAGCCAACCTGTTCCTGCCCTGACAAAAAACTAAAGTTGTCGCTTCAATCAGGTATTTGAGTCTCATCATCGTCTTCCTCATTGTCTCCACCAACAGGAGTTACAGTTTGGGAACGAGGGTCTACATTATGGTCAGAACCTTCTGCGTCTGGTCCTGGATCCGACTCATAAAGATTCTGGGCATCAGTGCAGATCATTTCGTTGTCTGGATTCACAGAAGCTCTGGAGTCGACCTCTGATTCCCAGGCTATAGTATGAGTAAACAGCTCTGCAGACTCAACCATCTGTTCTACCCCATACTCAGACGGGCAGCTGGAGACTTGGGAGCTGTGAGGAAGCAAGTGCGATTGGGGTCACACCTCTGAGGACTGGAGTATTTGTGATGTTGCAGTTGAGGTGGAGGAGAGCCCACGTAAAGGAGCACTTGATATCCGTTGAAGCACCAGCTGTTTTTGTGCCTCATCTGGAATTTGTAGCGATTGGCGTGGCCGTAAGAAAGGGATCTTATCACATTGTCCGCTAAAAGAAGTAGACATCTTAGTTTGGCTGGAAGATGGTCTTTCTTCTGCAGATGTTACTGTTGCTTTAACACCTACCCCACAGGCACAACCTTTTTTTACCTTCCCAACACGCCTATTCCACTTTCCACCAGCAGCAGGCCTTTTTCCACTCATTTTGGTAGTTAACTAATTGACAACTCTGGAGTTGTTTGCTCAAAAAACAATGGATGGGAACCAAGCAGAGCTGAGTGGCCAAACTGTGGTATTAGGCCAAAAGTATTGGCTGGGTTAGATGCAGAAAAAAAATAGATTGAATTTGCAACCTGGTGGAGGTTAGATGGACTAATAGACCAAGTCCCACACACTGCTAGAAGCCCAAATATTTTTTCAGAGGTAGATGCAGAAAAAAATTAGATTGAATTTGCATCCTGGTGGAGGTTAGTATAGATGGACTAATAGAACAAGTCCCACACACTGCTACAAGCCGAAATATTTTTTCAGAGCTAGATGCAGAAAAAAATTAGATTGATTTTGCAACCTGGTGGAGGTTAGTATAGATGGACTAATAGAACAAGTCCCACACACTGCTACAAGCCGAAATATTTTTTCAGAGCTAGATGCAGAAAAAAATTATATTGAATTTTCAACCTGGTGGAGGTTAGTATAGATGGACTAATAGAACAAGTCCCACACACTGCTACAAGCCGAGATATTTTTTCAGAGCTAGATGCAGAAAAAAATTGTATTGAATTTGCAACCTGGTGGAGGTTAGTATAGATGGACTAATAGAACAAGTCCCACACACTGCTACAAGCCGAATTATTTTTTAAGAGCTAGATGCAGAAAAAAATTTGATTGAATTTGCAACCTGGTGGAGGTTAGTATAGATGAACTAATAGAATGATGCTATGCCCAAAAGGTTTTACTTCACTAGGTGCAGTAAAAAAATTTGTATTCTATACACAGGTGGTGTAGCTTGCAACACAGATAGGCTACTCCTCTGTCTAACACACACTGCAATAGGCCAAAAAGGATTTGCTTTGCTAGATTTAGCAAAATGCTGTGAAAAAAAACTTGCACAGCACTGGTAAAGACCTGCCTGGCAAAAAGTGATAAGAACTGATGTAACTTAGTCCTGAAAAGGACTGCAATTACAATTAGTCTTTACTCCCAACCTATCTATTTAAGAGCACAGACCTGCCTGATAAAAGTCGTAGGAAATGATGTAACCTAGTCCTTAAAAGGACTGCAATCACATCTATTCCCTACTCCCAAGCTATCTGTAGATTTGTGCGAAAATTGGCTTGAAATTAACAAAGTATAGCGCACACAGCAACAGCGGTGCCGTCTAACACGCAGCTGCAGCAGTGAGAAAAGGGTGGCGATGGGGAAAATCGCTGGGTCTTTTAGGGCAAGGACATGTGACATACACTGCCAATGACATATGCCCTTGCTTGTGTGAAAAAAGCAGTCCGCTCCATGTGTGCGCTGCTGATAGGCTGACAGATTGCACCTCCCCACTGTAAATGCGGGAAAGAGAAAAAAAAATGGAGATCTTCATTATTTCTGCAGAGATCCATCCCCTGCCCCTCCCCCCGCCCCGCTGTACACTCAAACTGCGTATTAACATTAATTTTCATCATTACTGAGAAAAAATCCAGTTATGATTTTGGTGCACGAACAGTTATCGAACATAACCTCGAAAAGCCTAATTTTTTTCAAATCGTTCGGGTTCGCCGAACGGCTCGAACACCGCCCAAAACAGCTCGAATTTGAGATTGGCGAACACCGCTCATCTCTACTTATGGCCCAGATACGTATTAGTACGCCTTGGCGATTTCGTCCGCACACAAGCGGTGCGGGCGGAATCGCCGCCGGGTGTCAGCTGATTGTTACAGCTGACACCCGGTGTTATGTGCCAGAAGCGGTCCTGCACCGCTCCCGGAACACTAACCCCCGAAATGCTGCTATCAAAATCGATCGCAGCATTCCGGTTGGAAGAGTAGGTAAGCGCGATACTTACTTTCTCTGCCGGCGTACCACAGCGTCTAAGTCCGGTCCAGGATGTTGCCATGGTGACCCAATGTCATCATGACAACATCCGGGTCACCAGGAGGCAGGAAGTTGCTTTAGTTATGCGCAGTGCGCCACCAAAGTACCTTCTCCCTGTGCAGCGCTGATAGGCTGCATAGCTCATGGATAGTTCAGCGTTCCTGTGCTATACAGCCAATCAGGTGGCAAAAAGTGAAAGTCTCATAGAGGGGCAAAGTATAAAAGTAATAAAAATGTCAGAAAGTGAAAAAAAAATTAAAAAAAATTGTAAAAATATAAAAAAATAATAATAAAAAAATAAATAAAAATATTTTGTACCCATAAATAAATAATCTTATGAAAAAAAAAATAAACCAATAAAAGTACACATATTTTGTATTGCCACGTCCAGAACGACCTGACCTATAAAACAGCCCTGCTAGTTAACCCCTTTAGTGAACACGGTAGAAAAAAAAAAAACAAAAAAAAACATAAAACAATGTTTTATCATCATACCGCCAAACAACAAATGGAATAAAACGTGATGAAAAAGACATATGTAAATTAAAATGGTACCGCTGAAAACATCATCTTGTCCTGCAAAAAACAAGCCGCCATACAGCTCCCGTGGCTGTAAAAGTTAATAGTCTCAGAATAAAGTGATGCAACAACCATTCTTTTTCCCAGAAAATAGTTTTTATTTTTTAAAAGCGGCAAAATATAAAAAATATATAAATGCAGAACCGCTGTAAATGTACTGACCCGAAGAATAACGCTGCCTTATCAATTTTACTACATGCAGAACGGCATAAAAAAAAAAAAAACAACAACAATTCCTGAATTGTTGCTTTTTGTTTATTCTGCCTTCTAAAAATCAGAATAGAAAGTGATCAAAAAATGTCACATGCCCAAAAATGGTACCAATAAAAATGTCAACTGATCCTGCAAAAAACAAGCCTGACTCTGTTGGCCGAAATCTGGAAAAATTATAGCTCTTAAATATGGCGATGCAAAAACTAGTCTTTGCAAAAAAAATTTTTTTAGTGTGTGACAGCTGTCAAACATAAAAACCCAATATGAATCTGGCATCGCTGTAATTGCACAGACCCAAAGAATAAAGACGTTGTTTTGCAGCTGTTATACAGCCAAAAAAAACTCGCGGGGATTGCCTGCCATGCACGAGGGATCATCCGCTAATTATTCAAGCAAATGTTACATTCAAAAAGTCAAATGGTGCTCCTTCCTTTCCTAACCCTCCCTTATGAAAATACAAAATTGGGGGCTGAAAAACATTTTTGTTGAAAAAATGTGAAAATTTTATTTTTACGGTTCAATGTTATAAACTTCTGTTAAGCACCTGGGGGTTCAGGGTGCTCACCACACATCTAGATAAGCTCCATAAGGTGTCTAGTTTCCAAAATGGGGTCACTTGTGGGGGGTTTCCACTGTTTAGGCACATCAGGGGCTCCCCAAATGCAACATGGCGTCCGCTAATTATTCAAGCAAATTTTACATTCAAAAGTCAATTGGCGCTCCTTCCCTTCCAAACCCTGCCGTGCACCCCAACAGTGTTTTTTCCACACATATGGGGTATCTATGTGCTCAGGGGAAATCGCAAAACTAATTTTGGGGTCCATTTTTTCCTATTACTCCTGCACAAATAAAAAAAATTGGGTCTAAAGTAACATTTTTGTGAAAAAAGTTAAATGTTCATTTTTTTTTCCATATTCCAAAATTCCTGTGAAGCACCTGAAGGGTTAATAAACTTCTTGAACCTGGCTTTGAGCACCTTGAGGGGTGCAATGTTTAGAATGGTGTCACTTTTGTGTATTTTCTGTCATAAAGGATCCTCAAAGTCATGTCAAATGTGATATGGTCTCTAAAAAAAATGGTTTTGTAAATTTTGTTGTAAAAATGAGAAATAACGGGTCAACTTTTAACTCTTATAGCTCCCTACTAAAAACAATTTTAGTTCCAAAATTGTGCTGATGTAAAGTAGACATGTGGAAAATGTTATTTATTAACTATTTTGTGTAACATACAGTACAGGCCAAAAGTTTGGACACACCTTCTCATTTAAAGATTTTTCTGTATTTTCATGACTATGAAAATTGTACATTCACACTGAAGGCATCAAAACTATGAATTAACACATGTGGAATTATATACTGAACAAAAAAGTGTTAAACAACTGAAAATATGTCTTATATTCTAGGTTCTTCAAAGTAGCCACCTTTTGCTTTGATGACTGCTTTGCACACTCTTGGCATTCTCTTTGATGAGCTTCAAGAGGTAGTCACCAGAATTGGTCTTCCAACAATCTTGAAGGAGTTCCCAGAGATGCTTAGCACTTGTTGGCCCTTTTGCCTTCACTCTTCGGTCCAGCTCACACCAAACCATCTCGATTGGGTTCAGGTCTGGTGACTGTGGAGGCCAGGTCATCTGGCGTAGCACCCCATCACTCTCCCTCTTGGTCAAATAGCCCTTACACAGCCTGGAGGTGTGTTTGGGGTCATTGTCCTGTTGAAAAACAAATAATGGTCCAACTAAACGCAAATCGGATGGAATAGCATGCCGCTGCTAGATGCTGTGGTAGCCATGCTGGTTCAGTATGACTTCAATTTTGAATAAATCCCCAACAGTGTCACCAGCAAATCTCCCCCACACCATCACACCTCCTCCTCCATGCTTCATGGTGGGAACCAGGCATGTAGAGTCCATCCGTTCACCTTTTGTACATCGCACAAAGACACGGTGGTTGGAACCAAAGATCTCAAATTTGGACTCATCAGACCAAAGCACTGATTTCCACTGGTCTAATGTCCATTCCTTGTGTTCTTTAGCCTGAACAAGTCTCTTCTGCTTGTTGCCTGTGCTTAGCAGTGGTTTCCTAGCAGCTATTTTACCCTAAAGGCCTGCTGCACAAAGTCTCCTCTTAACAGTTGTTGTAGAGATGTGTTTGCTGCTAGAACTCTGTGTGGAATTGACCTGGTCTCTAATCTGAGCTGCTGTTAACCTGTGATTTCTGAGGCTGGTGACTCAGATAAACTTATCCTCAGAAGCAGAGGTGGCTCTTGGTCTTCCTTTTCTGGGGTGGTCCTCATGTGAGCCAGTTTCTTTGTAGCGCTTGATGGCTTTTGCAACTGCACTTGGGGACACTTTCAAAGTTTTCCCAATTTTTCAGACTGACTGATCTTCATTTCATAAAGTAATGATGTCCACTCGTTTTTCTTTACTTAGCTGCTTTTTTCTTGCCATAATACAAATTCTAACAGTCTACTCAGTAGGACTATCAGCTGTGTATCCACCAGACTTCTGCACAACACAACTGATGGTCCCAACCCCATTTATAAGGCAAGAAATCCTGACAGGGCACACCTGTGAAGTGAAAACCATTTCTGGTGACTACCTCTTGAAGCTGATCAACAGAATGCCAAGAGTGTGCAAAGCAGTCATCAAAGCAAAAGGTGGCTACTTTGAAGAACCTAGAATATAAGACTTATTTTCAGTTGTTTCACACTTTTTGTTAAGTATATAATTCCACATGTGTTAATTCATAGTTTTGATGCCTTCAGTGTGAATGTACAATTTCCATAGTCAAGAAAATACAGAAAAATCTTTAAATGAGAAGGTGTGTCCAAACTTTTGGTCTGTACTGTATGTGTAACGTGAAAAAATGGGCAAAAGTTTGCGGGATATGTATACTTTTTCAAGTCACTGCGTGTTTCTTTGTATGCATATGCTCAAACTTTTGAGCGTCTCTTAAGCACTTCAGGCTGCAAAAAACACCAAATAATTGAAAGAAGTGAACAGACCATTTTTCAAGCATCTTCTAAGTGGAAGACAATCCAAACTTACATTACAAATCAATGGAAGGTTCAAAATATGCCCAAAAAATTAAAGGACCTCTTTTTCAATATTTTGATTTTGTATGAAATATCATTTGCGGTTTCTTCATTGGTGAATTAAATAAAAATAGATGTCCAGAAAATGTGATCAGGAAAAAGCAGTCAGATCATATCAAGATGATCAAAAATTAACCGGTTCCCGACCGCCCACTGTAGATAAACGTCCGCGCTGCCTGGGCTCTGTGCAGCGCCGACGTTTAAAAACGGTGGGTGGTCTCGCAGTGCTCAGGACCCCCAGGGTCCTGCAAGCACTGCGATTCCGGTGCAGAGCATTAGCTCTGACAGGGTACATCATCGGGACCTGATTAGATCAGGTCCCAGTGATGTTAACCCTTTGCTGTCTTCTATATGCTGCGATCTATAGTGATCGCGGCATATAGGAGACAGCAGGAAAAGAGGGGGTCGTCTTACTTACCTCCGAAGACCTCCGTTTCGTTTGAGGACCTGGGGTTGCTATGGCAGCTGGAGGTCACATGACCGCCTCCAGCTCTGCCATATATGGTGTCCTTCCTGTCTGGCTTCAGCCTGTATGTAGCTGATGCCAGACAGGAGACTGACTGAAACAGTCAGTGAAGATCTCATGTAATGTAATATATGTCTTTTACATTACATGAGATCAGTGATCAGAAAAATAAAAATTAATGTCCCATAAAGGGACTAAGTAAAAATGTAAAAAAAAGTAAAAAAAAAGTTTTTAAACTATTAAAAAAAAAATCACAAAATAAATAAAAATAAATAAATAAAATATTAAACCAATAAATGCGTATATTATTACAAAACCAAAAAAAGTACACATATTTGGTATCGCCGCGTCCGAAACAACCTGAGCTATAAAACTGTCACACTAATTAACTCCTTCTGTGCACACCGTAATAAAAATAAATAAAAAACTGAGCAAAAAAAATGCTTTTTCATCATATCGCCAAACAAAAAGTGGAAAAAAATGCGATCAAAAAGCAGAATAGAAATAAAAATGGTACCACTGAAAACTTCATCTTGTTCCGCAAAAAAAAGCCGCCATACAGCTCCATCAGCCGAAAAATAAAAAAATTATAGCGCTCAGAATAAAGCAATGCAAAAAAAATATTTTTTTTTCTATAAAATTGTTTTATTGTGTAAAAGCGCCAAAACATAAAAAAAATACAGTAAGTGTAGTATCGCTGTAAACGTACTGACCCGAAAAATAACGCTGCCTGATCACTTTTACCACACGCAGAACGGCATAAAAAAAACTCAAAAAACAATTCCTGAAGTGTTTGTTTTTGTTAACTTTACCTCCCAAAAAACGGAATAGAAAGCGATTAAAAAATGTCACGTACCCAAAAATGGTTCCAATAAAAATGTCAACTCGTCCCGCAAAAAACAAGCCATCACATGACTCTATCGGCCGAAATATGGAAAAATTATAGCTCTCAAAATATGGTGATGCAAAAAATAGATTTTGCAAAAAAAGCGTATTTTAGTGTGTGACAGCTGTCAGTCATAAAAACCCGATATAAATCTGGTATCTCTGTAATCGCACCGACCCGAAGAATAAAGTAATCTAATCAGTTATATCACACTAGGAACGGCATAAAAAATAAATAAAACAAATATTATTCACCTGCTACTGATTTGTTTATTATGTCTCCCAAAGATCCCAGTAAGGCTCTGCTCACATTTATCCTGTGCTCTGCGCTGAGCACTTACACCAGAGTTTCCGTGTAAATCTCTGAAATACGTGATTCAGCCAGAACCCATGATGGAAGATTCCCTGTAATGAGGCAGATATAGACCACTGTGGACGCCGTCTAGCCTGGGATCCCACGGTGTCATTTGTTTTAGGCGTGCATAAAAGTGCGGTTGGCCACAGTTTTGTGCACTTCTGAAAAAAAGGACGCCACTAAACAGAGGCCGGACGGAGTCCAGAGTAACTCTGCTGCCTCATTATAGTGAATGGATCCTGCAGGGGTTTCATCTGAATTACATCACTTGGAAATTTAGATGGAAACCCCGATGTAAGTGCTCAGCCTAGAGCACCGGATAAATGTTACGTAAAATGTTCCCAATAAAAGCTTCAACTCAGTCCTCAAAAAAAGCTAGTCCCCACTCAGGTCCATCATCTGTTAAAAATATAAGGGACTTCCAAGTTACTGGTAGCAGAAAGGCTCTGGAAAAGCAAAATGGTCCTTGCCCCCCAAAAGAAATTCAGAAAATTTTGTGGTCCCAAATCCAAATGCCTATTCTACAATAATTTGTTCTCCAATTGTCAAATAGCACTCCTTCCCCCTCAAATCTCACCGTATGGCTAAGTGGTATGATACAGCCACATATGGGGTATTGACACTTTTAGAAGAAATTGTGTGACACATTTCGTCACCATTTTTACCCATTGCCCTGTGTGAAAATGTAAAATCTGAGGGTAAAACATTTTTTTGTGGTAAAAATATAATTATGCTTTTTTCACTGCCCAATGGTATAAATTTAAAAATTAAAAAATGCTCACTACTTCCCTAGATGAATTCCTTGAGAGGTGTAGTTTACAAAATGGGGTCACTTGTGGGGGTTTCTGCTGTTTTGGCATGTCAGCGACTCTTCAAATGTAACATGGTGTCTGCTGCCTATCCCAGCCAACATAGCGCTTCTTTCTCTTCCGAACCCTGCCGTACACCAAAGCAGTGGTTTTCCCCCACATATGGGGTATCGGCGTACTCAGGAGAAATTGTACAACAAATTTCATGGTGCAATTTATCCTGTTACCCTTATGATAATACAAAATTAGGGAATGAAAAACATTTTTTGAGGGAAAAATGTGAAAATTTTATTTTTACGGCTCAATATTATAAACTTCTGTGAAGCAGCTGGGGGTGCAAGGTGCTCACCACACATCAAGATAAGTTCCCTAAGGGGTCTAGTTTCTAAAATGGTGGCACTTGTGGGGGGTTTCCACTGTTTAGGCACATTAGGGGCTCCCCAAATGTGACATGGCGTCCGCTAATTATTCAAACAAATTTTACATTCAAAAAGTCAAATGGCGCTCCTTCCCTTTCAAACCCTGCCATGTGCCCAAACAGTAATTTGCCTCCACATATGGGGTATCGGCGTGTTCAGGAGAAATTGCATAACAAATTTCATGGTGCAATTTATCCTATTACCCTTATGATAATGCAAAATTAAGGGTTGAAAAACGGTTTTGTGGGAAAAATGTGAAAATTTTATTTTTACAGCTCAATATTATAAACTTCTGTGAAGCACCTTGGGGTTCAAGGTGCTCACCACACATCTAGATAAGTTCCCTAAGGGGTATAGTTTCCAAAATGGTGTCACTTGTGGGGGGTTTCCACTGTTTAGGCACATCAGGAGCTCTCCAAACGCAACATAGCGTCTGCTAATTATTCAGACAAATTTTACATTCAAAAAGTCTAATGGCGCTCCTTCCCTTCCGAACCCTGCCGTGCGCCAAAACAGTGGTTTTCCCTCACATATGGGGTATCAGCACGCTCAAGAGAAATTGCACAAAAAAAATTGGGGTCCATTTTTTCATGTTACCCCTGTGAAAATAAAAAAAATTGGGTCTAAAGTAACATTTTTGTGAAAAAAGTTAAATGTTAATTTTTTCCTTCCACATTCCAAAAATTCCTGTGAAGCACCTGAAGGGTTAATAAAGTTCTTGAATGTGGTTTTGAGCACCTTGAGGGGTGCAGTTTTTAGAATGGTGTCACTTTTGGGTATTTTCTGTCATAAAGACCCCTCAAAGTGACTTCAAATATGATGTGGTCCCTAAAAAAATGTTTTTGTAAATTTTGTTGGAAAAATGAGAAATCGCTGGTCAACTTTTAACCCTTATAGCTCCCTAACAAAAAAAAATTTTGGTTCCAAAATTGTGCTGATGTAAAGTAGACATGTGGAAAATGTTATTTATTAACTACTTTGTGTGACATATCTCTCTGATTTAAGGGCATGAAAATTCAAAATTTGAAAATTGCAAAATTTTCAAAATTTTCGCCAAATTTCCGATTTTTTCACAAATAAACACAAGTTATATCGAAGAAATTTTACCACTATCATGAAGTACAATATGTCACGAAAAAACAGTCTCAGAATCAGGGGAATACTTTGAAGTGTTCCAGAGTAATTACTTCATAAACTGGCAGTGGTCAGAATTGAAAAAATTGGCCCGGTCACGAAGGCAAAAACAGGCTCTGGCGCGAAGTGGTTAAAAGAAAATGATGCTTCAGGTCTACGAAACGTCATAGAATAAGGGAGTTTTCCTGAAGCATCTTCCTCTTGAATAACAAACATTATTGGCAGCTTGAGAAAGACGTCATGTGAGCAATAGTTTTTTTCATTAAAAGCCCTTAATATTCATAATTCATATGATTAGGTTCAGAAGAAAAGAAATTGCACTTTCCTTTTTCCTAGCCCCCCAGAATCTGTTTCATAAAAAATTTCATAGAATAAAGTTGTCCGAATTCCCAAAAGTGCAACAGATCGTAATGTAAATTCAAAAGATGTCAGACTTTAAAATGGGTTTAAAGCTTGACTATTAAATTTCAGACTAACATTGTCAGATTGTAAGTAATTACTGCAAGACTCCAGAAGATGCTCCAGAAGATGCTGATCTACATAATAACTCCCAAATTCATCCAATAGTCAGATTATATTGCCCAAAACAAGAGAAGCTGGGCGACAAGCCAGAAGGTCACTGGGTTTAATGCACGTTAGATCCAAAAAAAAAATCCTGCAGGGAAGAAAATTGGATTTTTACATTCCCCATTGCCGTAATGTGACCAGCAAAATGTTTCAATGACAAGCAGCTGAATTACAATTTCAATAGAAGGTTACAATTCTAATCACAGCGCTATTTCGTGTATTAATATTTACATTTTAATCTTATTTTATCTTAGCCATTTGGTTAACACAATTGTAAAACCTTAAAACTATTTTACATTTGACCCTTCAATTTAGCCACTACTAGAAGGCCATAAAGACAAGTAGAACAGGGTTGTTGATTTAATCCAAAACATTTTAATCCATTTTAGAGAGCACACATAAATGATAACATGATGCCAAGCTAGATCATTTTTCTTTTACAATATATTTCACATTGCACAAATTTGTTGTGCACCTTGATAGAGCATATGTATATTCCTTTTTCCCATGTAATAATGTAGAAATAATGAATTAATTAGATTTTAATTAGCATGTGTTGGATTCTCTGCAAGCATCAAAAGACAACTTGACAAATTGAAGTTCGATCTCTTCATGACTTAAAGAAGTTGTCCACTACAATGTATGATTGGCCGGGTTCCCGCACACAGCACCCCCGCCGATCAGCTGTCATCGTGTCAGCGGCGGCTGCCAGCCGGAAGTGCCTACCTGCGGTGCTTGGCCATAAAGTGGTAGTGGCCACCGCGGTGTACTGCACATCCGCCTACTATTCAATTGAATGGGAGGCAGATATGCAGTACACCGCGGCGGCCACTACCACTTGACGGCGGAGCACCGCAGGTGAGCACTTCCGACCGACAACCGCCGCCGCTGTCAGCGATAACAGCTGATCGGTTGGGGTGCCGAGTGTGGGAACCCGGCCAATCATACATTGATGCCCTATCCTTTGGATAGGGCATCAATGTAAAAGTAGTGGACACCCCTTTAAACTCGTTGAGTTTTGTTGAGAAGGTTGAGTGATCTGATGTACCAGCAATTAAAAAAATTAAGCTGTCACGATTCCACGGCTCAGTGTGTCTTGGATGTAGTGACTGACAGCTCAGTCATCCAATCTAGTGAAGGGGCATGCTGAGCTGTCAGTAATTTTAGTGACAGCACGGCCATCCTAACTGGGACTGGGAGGTGTTGGGATTCCCTCAGGTGTTCCCTGTTCCAAGTGATTACTCAGCTACTTAGCTAAGCTGTCTGCCCCAGATGGCTGCAGTTATAGCTTCCAGCTCTGTGTGGCTTGTCCTCCGTGCCTTGTGCTCTGAATTCAGACAGTCTGATCTTTTGTTGCCGGACCCTGGATTTGCCTATAGACTAACCGTTTGAATTTTCCCTTTTGTCTTGATGCACTCTGACCTTGGAATTCTGACTCTGGACTGTGACCTGACCCTTTTGTATATGACATACATACATATATTGCCTTACCCTTTTGTATATGATCTGCCCTCTTGGTATGTGACCCCAGAACTTTCTCCGTGAGTAGTGACTTGTGACACATCAGCATTCAGCATGAGTGGCTTACCAATAAAAGTACGGTCACACAGGAATTATCAGCTTCGGATTTTTCTGCCAAATCTTAACAGCAGGTAAGTCCAATGTTTCAGTATTGTACCTCTATAGGATGACATTCATTCTGATCTTTCTGTATAAATACATTAGTTTTACTGAAGATTTTACCCTTTGCATTGCAAAAGGTGAAATCCATGGTGATATATAATAAAGTCATATGCTGTACATCCTCAGCATATTAAGGAAGAAAAGTTTGATGACAGCACACTCAAAATAGCATAAGTTAAATTTTCTAGCAAAAATTAAACAAGGAACCCACTCAGTAAAACAGATTGTGCAACCTAAATTCCCAAAAAGATGAAAGGCTGTGTAAAATGTAAAGAAATCAAGAATGCAATGACTTGGAAATCTCTTATAGCCATATTTTATTCACAACAGAACATTTCATTTGAAAAAAAAAAATAGAAAAAAATCGAATTTAGGTATTGATGGGAGAAACAAATCTAAAAAAAAGTGACAGGTTGAAAAAAAGTCTGGAAAAGTAAGTGATGCTACTAAAAACAGCAGGAGGGTCAATTTTTAAAGTCACATGCCTATTTATAAAAAGACCATGCTAGAGAGGCAGAGTCTTTCTGAAATAATGATGGTCAGAGGTTCACTAATCTGTGAACCACTGTGTCTAGAAATTGTGGAACAATTTAAAAAAAAAGATTCTCAAAGTAAAATTGCAAGGACTTTGAATACCATATACAGTACATATTATCATCAAATGATTTAGAAATTCTGGAGAAAGCCACATGCACAAGAGTCAAGGCTGACGGTCAATATTGCATGCTATTGATTTAAAGGCACTCAGGCGGCTCTGCATTAAAAACAAGCATCAGGAGAGATCAAGCAATACTCCCAGAAATAATTTAAAAAAAACTAAAGAAATAAACTGGGATATAAATTGGTGCGCATGCAACATGTAAGTGCATGTTCACACATGGCCACTAAACAGAAAAAAACAAAGACAGAAGCATAATAAGCAAATACTCTGCAACAAATAAATAAACAGCAATAGTGCATGAAAATAATATAGGGTACTTAGTTAACATAATTTGATCAAAATAATGCAAAAGCCATCCCACCACATCACAGTGACCCAATTCGGGACAGCCCTAACTCTAATATTTAAAACCTTACTGTTTGTCAAGTGACATGCATGTGGAAAAGGGCTGGAAAGACTGAGCTCGGCTAGTAGACACACAGCCATGTGTGGCCTGAAGCTCTGCTATGTGTAGCACATGCGATCAGATGGTTGCAGCTTCATGTCTCCTATAGAGACTATTGAAGCAAGTAAAAAGTTTGAAAAAAATGTTTTCAAAAATATATAAAAAAATATATACAGATGCATCTCACTAAATTAGAATATCATCAAAAAGTTAATTTATTTCAGTTCTTCAATCCAAAAAGTGAAACTCATATATTATATAGAGTCATTACAAACAGAGTGATCTATTTCAAGTGTTTATTTCTGTTAATGTTGATGATTATGGCTTGCAACCAATGAAAACACAAAAATCATTATCTCAGTAAATTAAAATAATTAACAAAAATTACCTGCAAAGGCTTCCTAAGCGTTTAAAAAAGTCCCTTTGTTTCAGTAGGCTCCACAATCATGGGGAAGACTGCTGACTTGACAGATGTCCAGAAGGCAGTCATTGACACACTCCACAAGGTCCCAGAGTTCCAATTTTCATTTGGAAATCAAGGTCCCAGAGTCTGGAGGAAGAGTGGAGAAGCCACAATCCAAGCTGCTTGAGGTCTAGTGTGAAGTCCCCACAATCAGTGACGGTTTTGGAAGCCATGTCATCTGCTAGTGTAGGTCCACTGTGTTTTATCAAGACCAAAGTCAGTGCAGCCGTCTACCAGGAAATTTTAGAGCACTTCATGCTTCCCTCTGCCAACAAGCTTTTTGGAGATGGAAATGTCATTCTCCAGCAGGACTTGGCACCTGTCCACACTGCCAAAAGTACCAATACCTGGTTTACAAACAACAGTATCACTGTGCTTGATTGTACAGCAATCTCGCCTGACATTAACCCCAAATAGAATCCATAGGGTATTGTCAAGAGGAAGATGAGAGACACCAGACCCAACAATGCAGACGAGCTGAAGGCTGCTATCAAAGCAAAATGAGCTTCCATAACACCTCAGCAGTGCCACAGGCTGATCACCTCCATGCCACGCCACATTGATGCAGTAATTGAGGCCAAAGGAGCCCCGACCAAGTATTGAGTGCATTTACAGAACATACATTTCAGAAGGCCAACATTTCGGATATTAAAAACATTTTTCAAGCTGTTATAAAGTTTTCTAATTTACTGAGATAATGAGTTTTGTGTTTTCATTGGCTGTAAGCCATAATCATCAACATTAGCAGAAATAAACAGTTGAAATAGATCACTCTGTTTGTAATGACTCTATATAATATATGAGTTTCACTTTTTGCATTGAAGAACAGAAATAAATTAACTTTTTGATGATATTCTAATTTAGTGAGATGCACCTGTATATATAAAAGTTTAAATCACACCCCTTTTGCCCAATTCAAAATAAAACAACAATAAAAAAAAATACACATGTTTGGTATCGATACGTTCAGGAATGACTGATCTATCAAATTATAAATTAAATAGATCTGATCGGTAAACGGCATAACGGAAAAAAAAATTGAAATGCCAGAATTCAGAATTAAGTTTTTTTGGTCAGACTCATGGCAACATTGCAATAAAATGCAATAAGGCTATGTGCCCACGATGCAGAAATGCTCCAGATTTTTCCTGAGCGTTTCTGCATCTCCCTGGCAGAAAAAATGCATGCAAATTTTTTTTTCTGCCAGGGACAGGCGTATGTCACGAGTTTTGCACATGCGATTTCGCATGCGAGTTTTCAAGTGCTTTTCCAAGCGATTTTAGCATCACTTGGAAAGTGCTTGATTACTTGGTCACACTATATAAATCCATGCAACCGGCATGGATTTATATAGTGTGACCAAGTTAATAGATAAAAAAAGAATAAAAATGGTAACAAATAAAAAAAAAAACATTACACTTACCTTCTGATGGCACCCCGGTCTCTTTCTCCGGTGCGTCTGGAGACGTCCGGAGTCCACTGACGTCAGCGGTCACGTGACCTGTCACATGACTAAATGACGTCATGGAAGGTCCTTTTACACCATCATTTGCCGCCGGGGAGCCAGGACGCACCGGAGATAAGACCGCGGGCCATCAGAAGGTGAGTATAATGTTTATTTTTTATTTTGATTCTTTTTTTTACAGGTACTATGGTACCCGGGTCTGGAGGAGAGTCTCCAGACCCGGGTACCATCCGCACATTGAATCGCAGAATATCCGCATGTGCACATGTAGTCATGCGGATATTAAGCGATTCAATGCAAGTCAAAGGCGCGAAAACGCAGCGATTATGCAAAATTAATGGTAGTGCTGCGGATTTTTCCGCAATGATAATCCGCAGCGGAAATTTCCGCAGCATGTGCACAGCACATGCGGATTATCATTGGGGAGCATTGCAGACCTTCTACCAAGCATTTTTTAAGCGTTTCTGCAGCCGAATTGCCGCTGCGGAAACTCTTAAAAGACGCATCGTGGGCATACAGCCTAACAGGTGATCAAAACATTGTATCTACCCCAAGATAGTATCAATCAAAAATGTCAGCTCGGTACAAAAAAATAAGCTCTCACCCAGCCCCAGATTCCAGAAATGGAGAGGCTACTTGTCTCAGAAAAAAGTTGCACTTTATTTTTTTATTACAAACTTTGGATTTTTTTTTCACAACTTAAATAAACTATAAGCATTACATGTTGGGTATCTTTGTACTCGTACTGACCTGGAGAATCATAATGGTTAGGTAAATTTTAACATTTAGCGAACATGTTAAAAAAAAAAAAAAAAAGCAATTGTGGAATTGCACTTTTCTTGCAATTTCACCGCACTTGGAATTTTTTCCTGTTTTCCAGTACACAATATGGTAAAATCAATGGTGTATTTCAAAAGTACAACTCGTCCTGCAAAAAAATAAGCACTCACTCGGCCATATTGACAGAAAAATTAAAAAAAAACGCAAAAACGAAAAATTGCAAGGTTGTGAAGGGATCCAAATTCTATCATGCAAAAAATATATCAGTACAATCGAGAAACACTGGAGTTTCTCTGAGCCAATGCTCAATTAAAATGGACTGAGACAGACTGTAAAACTGTTCTGTGGTCAGATACATTAATGTTTGAAATTCTTTATGGAATCCACAGACATCATGACCTGCAGACTCCAAAGGAGAGGTGCCATCCAGTTTGTTATCAACGCACAGTTCAAAGCACTGCATCTCTGAACTTTTTTTAAAATTTGTCTTGCAGAATAGGAAGAAGTGGCAGCGGTCTGGGGGTTTGCCAAAAATAATAAAAATGTTATTCCTCCATCCACATAGGCAGCAATTAGTCAGTAGGATCAACCCTCATAAATCATCAACATGGGGGTGCAGGTCATAGAAACCTGAAAAAAGTGATACCTTAATAACTGCGATCTGATGTCTTATTCCCAAAAAATCTATGTTTTTCTTATATTTAAATGAGCTGTTAAAATCTATGGGCCAGACACTGATCTACATGAGAATCTGCCTCCAGAGCTAATTGTAAATGAAAGGGGACATTACCAGTGTGAGATATGAGACATGTAATAACTGACAGTCTGTTCTCCTGGTCTACATGTCTTACACTGGTATTGCGCATTTTAATTTAAAATAATCTCTGGAGGCAGATTCTCAGGGAGATCTATGTCCGGCCGATAGATCTTAACAGCTCATTTACATCTTAAGAAAAATATATATCAAAGGGTCAATTACAAATCATAACTTCCAGTTAACATTACTTTAATAACAAGAAAACTAGCAGTAAATAAGTGTAGTTTTAAAGGAAGATATCCACAAGATTATATTTAAAAAGACAAATTTTTATTTCGATTCAATTAAAAATAAAATAATTAAAAATACAGGTACTTTCAATTACTCGACTATGCTTCACAGATATATATCATATAGGTAAGCCCCCTCATGAATACAATTGATATTAATGCTAATTAAATACTGACAGAAATATCCATTTTTATTGCACCTATTCCCTAATAATAAAGTGCTGCTGCAAAAAACTTTTTTAGTCACAACAACCTAGTGTTCAAAATATAAACTGCAAGTGCCAAAAGTTTTATATATATGCTGTAAATAAATTTCATGTGTCATGGGTGATATATTAATTATGTCCTTATAGCAAAAGCAACTGCAGAGTGCTTAATTGGAAATACAGTATGCTGTGTAGATGGGATAATGTCAATGAAACAAGTATTAGTAATTCAGGGGGAGGTACTTACATAGCTCAAATTGGTGGTCTGTGGGCGATAGACATGAGATTTACTCTATGTCTCATGTCTATCGCCCAAAGACCACCAATTTGTCTCTCATAGTTGAGGTCTACCTATGATGTCAATTACAGGCCTCTCTCATCTTTTTAAGTGGGAGAACTTGCACAATTGGTGGCTGACTAAACACTTTTTTTCCCCACTGTATGTTTTTCCCTTAATAATAAAGACCTTCATTTAAAAACTGCATTTTGTATTTACTTGTGTTATCTTTGTCTAATATTTAAATTTGTTTTGTGATCTGAAACATTTAAGTGTGACAAACATGGAAAAGAATAAGAAATCAGGAAGGGGGCAAGCACTTTTTCACACCACTGTATATACATGAAGACACATGCAATTGCATATATACAGAGATGTGCATGCACATACATGCATACATACATACACATGCATGTACAGTCCCCTCTTCTTCATTTCTTCCTAACTCTCGCACATTACTGGACCTGTGGTGACATCATGGTCACATGACCGGTCACATGATCGTGAGGTTACCAAAGGTCCTGAAGTTCTGCAGAGTACAATACCTGTGATGACATCATGGTCACATGACAGTGATTTCACAGAAAGTCCTTAAGCAACCTCCGCATCGGAAAATATATTGATAATGCAGAGCTATTATCAATCAATTTTTTGCTGTAGACACTTGCCCATTTATCGCTCCCCCTAACGCCGGCCCTGGATATAACAAGCTAATGCACCACAGGACTCATCCACAGTGCTGGTCACAACTCCTCCACATAGTTACCTCTTATGGGGCAGCAGTGCCATGCAGTAGTAATTGTCTTCAAATTTGTGGCCTACTCACTTTGTTACTGCATCCCAGTTCCCTACACACAGAAACTTGCTTATGGTCATCTCTGACATGACATTCCTCTGCATACCCAGGCATCAGCATTTAAAGTGTAATTTTGTCGCAATCCTCACAATCAAAAATAAGCCATTATGTTCTCCTCCGCTGTTATAAATCTTCAATCTAATGGCAGCTAATCTTTTTCGGATACATTCTTCATGCACAGTAATAACCCCTATGCTCACCTTTGTAGCAGTTTTGTAATGATGGCCCTTAATCATCCAGGTGGACTAATCTCTTCCATTTGCGACCAATTACATTGACATCAGTACAAGTTTTCTCTTTTTTTACATGCTCCTTTTTGATCTTAACTAGTTCCTTTGGGGTGGCACATCAATTGACAAGTTTAACGCTTCCCTTATTTTCTAGCTTTTTATATTTCAGACATATTCGGATGGTTCTCTCACTTCCACGCCCTTTGCTTGCTTGCATACATGTATCTGTATGACTCATTAATTAATCAGTAATTTAATGTAGCTAGCATTTCAGTTACACATTTTTTTTCATTCTTAATGAATAGTGTTGAGCCACCCCCGTAGTGTTCGAGTTCGTTTCGGTTCGTCGAACACCCGTATGTTCGCCGAACTGTTCGTCGAACTATTCGTCGAACACCTTCGAACACCATTAAAACCAATGGCAGGCAAACAAAAACACATAGAAACACATAGAAAACACCTTCAAAGGTGTCCAAAAGCTGACAAACTGCTCAGAAGACACAACTAACACATGGAAAAGTGACAAGAACATATAGTCATGCGAAAAGAAAAGAGGTGGAGGAGTAAAAGGAGGGGGAGACACAGATATAGGCATGTCATGCCCTTCTAAAACCAAAAAAGTGCGAAGCCGACACGGCCAGTCCATTCCTGCCCATGCGACCTCTGTGTCGCCGGCTTTGTGCCAGAGCTGCGGTGGACCCTGACGGCCAGCCCCCCTCTCCCAATACTGGTGCCTGTCCGCTGGTGGGTCGAACGAGCCCCCCTGTGGTGGAGGCAGGTCTAAACTTTTTAATTTAAATTGTCTCTCTAATTTGAATGAATACACTTTAAATCCTTTTACAAGGATCTATTGGAGGGCAAGTCTCATGCCAGCAGCCGCGTAATTCCAGCTCCAGTAACGACCACTAAAGCTGCTGCAGCTAAAAAGCTTTTATAAGGATCGAGCTTGGCGGTCCACCGCAAGGCGTCTTACCGCCAGTCCCAGCCCCTATGCCTTGGGGTGCCTCCCGATGCTCTTCACTGAGTATCCCTGCGTCCCGAAGCATTTCCTTTGAATAAATGAAGTGTCCAAACTACAGGTGGTGTAGCTTGCTTAACAGCTGGGATAATCCGCTGACTAGCAGACACTGCTACTAGGCACAAGGTATTTCCTGGGCTAGATGCAGTTAAAAATTTGTATTTAGATACTCTCGTTGGATGCTGAGAAAGCATTCCATAGAGTCTCCTGGCACGCCATATATTATTCTCTTAAAAAGCTTGGGGTAGGGGTCTAGGGGACCCTTTTATAGCCAAAATCATGGCCCTGTATCACAATACGTCACCTAGGCTGAAGATAAATGGTACTGTAGCACCCCGATGGCTCGGTTGCTACAGAGGTATTACACCTCACCCAGAGGTGTGATATCTCACTCTCAGGTAAGGATGGAGTGTGGATCAGGACCCCGACACCTGCATGCATTACACCACATTGCCGTGGGACAGGGCGGCCAATATGCCCCTGAGATGGGCACGACAGTCCCTGTCCCTGGCTGGAGTGGGGGGAGGGAACGCCGAGGAAGGGGAACCCTGCAGTGCAGGAGCAGGGAGGAAGCAGTTCCTGGGTGCATTGAGAAGGGAGTATAAAAGGTGGGCACCATCTTAGTTCAGTGCAGAGAAGTCTGAGCAGAAGTGACAGGGAGCAGGGGCTCTGCATGAGCTCTGCTTCGGAGGCGGGCCTAGTAACAGAGGCACAGGCCTGGAAGAGGGAGAAGGAAGGAAGAGGAGCGGAGAAGGAATGAGGAATGAAGGGATCCCAGGGGTGCGGACGGGCGAGTCACCACCGCATGCCGAATCCACCTGCGTGGCGGGGTCAGGCCAAAGGGGGAGACCGGTCCCCGAAACTAGTGGAGGCGGGAAAAGACCCTCAGCTACAGACTGGAGGCTGTGACATTTTATGCGGTGCAGCCCCTCGCTACACCCGCTAGGAAGGCACCACATATGGTCAGGGAAACTGGCGCCAAGTTTACCAAGAGGAGGCCCGAGGCAGCCGGACAGAAGCGTTGGTAAGAAAGGCCAGACAAAGGAAACACAAAGGGGGTCCTGTGAAGCGCTCCAAAGTTATCTGGGAGTTGTCTGAGCCCCTCACCTGGTGAGCACAGTACAACGTGGGCAGCCGTTACCTGCAGAAGTGGTCTGGATAATAAGAACTGTGAGTAAAGGCCCTGGACTGCATCACTGACTCAGTGTCGTTACTGCTGCTGCCCTGCACCATCACCCCCATCCTGCGCATACACTGCCCTGAGGCTGTACTCCTCCCATGGGGAGTTATACTACGCTCTGCTGCACCCACAACACCAGCCTCAGCGGTCTGCCCTGCAGCGGCGGTTCACTCTGACCGCAATCCACGGGTGGCGTAGTCGGACATTTAAACATCAAAACCACATAAATAGTTCCGCAACTGGTTTGACCGCCCTGAGCAACAGAACCGGGTCGCCGCCACGGAGACTACAACCACCAGCATCCACCAAAAAGGGTCCGGCTCCGGGTGTCCCAAGGCCCAGGGGGCGCATCAGAACATTTTCATCACCTTTCATAATCACCAATGGGACAAGGCAGGGATGTCCTCTGTCCCCTCTCTTATACATCCTAGTGACGGAGCACCAGCTCTCATCAATTCGCCATAACCCCAATATTAGGTGTATTGAGGTGGGAGGCACCGAGTACAAGTGCTCTGCATTTGCTGATGATGTCCTAGTATATATCACTCAATCACATATATCCATCCCTGCTGTTATGGCTGAAATAGATCACTTTGTTACATGGTCAAATTTTAAAATCAATGCAGCGAAGTCTGAGGCCCTCGATGTCTCCCTCCCCAAATCCATACAGGATTCCATCTAGTCCAACTTTCCCTTTGCCTGGCCCTCACAGGGTATCAAATAATTTGGAATTCCTATTAATAGAGACCTCTCCCGTCTATGTTATCTTAATTTTGGGCCCTTTATTGAACAACTCCATACAGACCACAGTTGGCAAGTTAGAACTGTAAGATTCACTACGTGAACCACTGGTGTTTTGTGGAAAAGCACATGTACACTGTGTTCCAAATTATTATGCAAAAAGTGTTTAGGAGTGATAAGTGAAGAATTTGTTTGTTTGTCAGTTAAACTCATTGATGGTGATGTGTGTCAGGGCTCTTTATATCACTGTAAGCAATTGCAGACACCTGTGCTAATTAGTTTGGCAGGTGTGTCCAATAAAAGGCAAGACTACTTAAGAAGGCTGTCCCACATTATGAAGCAGCCTACATTTTCTGCCAAAATGGGAAAGAAAAAGGATGTGTCGGCTGCTGAGAAGCAACAAATTGTGGAGTGTTTAGGTCAAGGCATGACTACAATCAACATTGCCAAAACACTTCATCCTGTTCATCGCACAATCAAGAAGTATGTAGCTGATTCACAGTACACACGTGTGCGTGCTGATAAGGGAAAATTGAGTACTCTTTCCTACAGGCAATTACGTCAGGTTAAAAGAGCAGCGGCAAAAAAGCCTTGTCATAGCAGCAGACAAGTTTTTGAAGCTGCTGGTGCCTCCAACGTCCCCCGAACAACAAGATGCAGAGTCCTTCAGAGGTTTGCAGCTGTGCGCAAGCCATCCTGTCGACCTCCTCTATCCACTGCACACAAGCAGAAACGGCTCCAGTGGGCCAAACAATACATGAAGACTGACTTCAAAACTGTTTTGTTCACGGATGAGTGCAGTGCAACGCTCGATGGTCCAACAAGCGCCAACAAGGAGGAGGTGGAGTAATGTTTTGGGCTGGAATCATGGGGAGAGAGATTGTCGACCCCTTTAGGATCCCTGAAGGGGTAAAGATGAACTCCATAATGTATGTTGAGTTTCTCAAAGAGCACTTCCTGCCATGGTTCAAGATGAAGAACCGTGTATTCCACAGCAAGATCATTTTCATGCATGATAATGCACCGTCTCATGCTGCACATAACACATCTGCATCTCTGGCTGATATGGGCATTAAAGGGGACAAACTTATGGTGTGACCCCCATGCTCCCCTGACCTCAACCCCATTCAGAACCTCTGGAGCATCATCAAAAGGAGTGTCTATGATGGTGGGAGGCAGTTTACATCTAAGCAACAGCTCTGGGAGGGTATTCTGTCCTCATGCAAAACAATTAAAGCAGAAACCATCCAAAACCTGACAAATTCAATGGACGAGAGAGTTCAGAAGCTCCTTTCGAACAAGGGGTCCTATGTGCAAATGTAACTTCACCTAGAATAAAGTTTTGAGTTGAAAACTGTTTGATTTCAGTTTCTAATAACCTGCTAATGCTTATAATTTCAAAAATGACCATTTTTTTGTTCTTTATTAAAATGAAAAGGTTGATCTAAGAGTGTGGCAACCCAGTAGTCAGGATTACTTCGAATTCTGACAATCTGAGGGTCATGTTGCAAGTACTGCAGCAAGAAGGCACTCATTTGTCTTGCGCATCTAGGAGACCCAAAATTATTTTCCGGGCTAGAAGCAGCTAAAAATTATTATTAATTTGAAAGCTGGTGGAGCTTAGTATAGATGGCCTAATAGAATCAGTACTGCACACTGCTACAAAGCCCAAATTATTTTCCAGCCAAGATACAGATAAACATGATTAGTAATTTTAAATCTGGTGGAGCTTAGTATAGATGGCCTAATAGAATCAGTACTGCACACTGCTACAAAGCCCAAATTATTTTCCAGCCAAGATACAGATAAACATGGTTAGTAATTTTAAAGCTTAAAACAGTTGGTGAGGTGATTTTAACAAATCATCAAGCTTTTACTCTCTCCAGGATGACACAGGGGTAGAAAAGTCATTTCGGATCCATGATTTGTTCATCTTTATGAATGTGAGTCTGTCTACATTATCAGTGGAGAGCCACATGCGCTTATCTGTCAGCACACCACCAGCAGCGCTGAAAACATGTTCAGACAGAACGCTGGCTGCGGGGCATGACAAGATCTCCAAGGCGTAAGTAGCGACCTCCGGCCATTTATACAGATTGGAAGCCCAAAAAAAGCAAGGGTCTAGTGACACAGTTATGGCTTCAATGTTTACTTGGAGATACTCCTGTACCATCGTCTCTAGGCGTTGACTATGTGTCAGACTTCTTGTCTCCTGTGGCCTTGCAAAAAATGGGCTAAAAAAGTGGTGAAATGATTCCGCTAAATTGATGTTATCAGCAGATACTGTGTTTCTGTTACGGTTTGAGTGCTGAACACTCGACGGTCCCACGGTTGGCAAGTTGAAACTGTGAGATTCACTACGTGCACCACTGGTGTTTTGTGGAAAAGCACATGTAAGATTCTGCAACAGTCTCTGCTGATACTCCTGCATGCTTGCATCCCTTTCTATGGCAGGAATAATTTCTGCAAATTTACTTTTGTACCGGGGATCTAACAGTGTGGCAACCCAGTAGTCAGGATTATTTCTAATTCTCACAATTCGAGGGTCATGTTGCAGGTAGTGCAGGAAGAAGGCACTCATATGTCTTGCGCATCCAGGAGCACCAAGTCCCTGTTGTGTTGGTGGCGAAGTAACAATCATGCTTCCTTCCTCTGTCCTCTCCCCCTAACCTCGCACAACAGAAATGTGATCAAGGTCTCCCTCATCTGATGAGTCTTCCATCAGTTCGTCCTCCACTTCTTCCTGGGCTCCTGCACCTTCCTCACTAGTTTGGCTGCTACCATGCGCCCTGGTAAAACCATCTCCCCCACCCTCACATGCCTGCCGCCTTGGTGCTGCCAACCGTCTGGACCTTGCAGATCTTAGCCCTTCCGCATACAACTCCTCCTCCTCTACTTCCTCCACCTCCTCTTGTGCCACCACCTGAATCCGAATTCTGTTTAACATGTGCTCCAGCATGTAAATCACCGGAATAGTCATGCTGATAATGGCATCGTCAGCACTAAACATCTTCGTCGCCATTTCAAAACTGTGCAGAAGGGTGCATAGGTCCCTGATCTGAGACCACTCCTCCAGTGTGATTTGCCCCACCTCTGGATCTCGTTGGCCCAGGCTATACGTCAGAAAGTATTGCACCATGCTTGTCGGTGCTGCCACAGTCGCTGCAACATGTGCAGAGTTGAATTCCACCGGGTAGGCACATCGCATTTTAGCCGGTGAAGTGGCAGGCCAAACGACTTCTGTAAGTAGTTGAGCTGCGGTATGCGAACGGCGGAAGTGAGCACAAAGCGACTGTGCCTTCTGCAGAAGGCCATCTAGTCCGAGATAGTGGGCTAAAAATTGCTGGACAACCAGGTTCAACACGTGAGCCATACAAGGCACGTGTGTGACATTGCCCCGGCGAAGGGCCGCACCCAGGTTTGCAGTATTGTCGCACACGGCCTTCCCTGGTTTCAGGTCCAGTGGAGACAACCATTCATGAAACTGGTTCTCCAGAGCTGACCACAACTCCTCAGCTGTGTGACTCACATTTCCCAGACATTTCAAAGTAAAAAATGCCTGATGACGTTGAGCCCTGCTCCCAGCATAGTAAGGAGGTGGGCAGGATCCCTTCTGCACAGTTAGAAAGCTTGTGGCATGACCAGACAGGATTTCAGTGCAGGTGGAGGACCGAGAGGGGGTTGAGGAGGCAGAAGCAGTGGAGGAACTTTGAGATAAAGAGGATTGACGCACAACTCGTGGCGACGGCAAGACTTGGACAGCAGCCCCTTGTCCTGCTGTCACCATAGTTACCCAGTGCCCAGTCAGCGACATGTAATGCCCCTGTCCATGCCTACTCGTCCAAGTGCCTGTGGTGAAATGCACCCTGTCACACACAGAGTTTCTCAAAGAAGCGGTGATGTTGTGTGCGACATGCTGGTGGAGTGCAGGCACACCTTTCTTTGAGAAGCAGTGCCGACTGGGCATCTGGTACTGGGGCACTGCGACGGACATAAGGTCTCGAAAATCCTCTGTGTCCACCAGGTGGAAAGGAAGAATTTCGGAAGCCAAGATCTTGCACATGTTGAAATTCAACCTCTTAGCTTTCTCATGGCTAGTAGGAAATGGTCTTTTACTTGTCCACATCTGAGGGACCGAGGGCTGGCTGTTGTGCTTAGAAGGGGTTGAGAAGGGTGTGCCCGGCAATCTGCCAGTCTGTGAGGAAGATGCAGGCGGACATGTTAGGTTGCCTTGATCCAAAGGTGGTGCTATCGATGTCGGACAGCGCTCAACACCAGCTGGTGTTACCACCTCCAAAGAAAATGATGACCTGCCAATCACGCTGGCTGTTGCGGGTAAAGAGGTGGCAGGTCTGCGTCCCAAAACAGGTGTGACTGCTGTCCCCCGAGTCACAGAGGATGAAGAAGCCGCAGATGCACAAGATGGGGGAGAAGGTGGCTGGCCCGGCCGGCTAGGCCGCATTGCAGCACAGTGAGCTTCCCACTGCAACTTATGCTTCATATCCATGTGCCGGTTCATGCATGAAGTACTCAAACTATGTATTTTTTGGCCTCTAATTAGCTTTAGCTGACAAATGTTACAGATAACAAGAGTTGGGTCATCTTTATCGATCTGAAAAAATGCCGAGGCTATGCAAGGCTTAGCACCCATGCGACCTGAAGAGCCTCCACGACTTGTGGTCAGAGGCAGAGTTGTGTTTGAGGATGCAGTTGTTGACATGCTTCCAGTACTACGTCTCTGTCCAGGAAGGCGCAAACTGACCTCATCGTCACTAGCATTCTCCTCCACCTCCTCTGCTGACCTCATCTCTTGGCTGACTTTGGGTTGACAGTAAGTGGGATCTCCAACCTCATCATCATCACCCTGTGTGTTATCACACCCGACGTCCTCAGTGCCAACCTGTTCCTGCCCTGACAAAAAACTAAAGTTTTCGCTCCAATCAGGTATCTGAGTCTCATCATCGTCTTCCTCATTGTCTCCACCAACAGGAGTTACAGTTTGGGAACGAGGGTCTACATTATGGTCCGAACCTTCTGCGTCTGGTCCAGTATACGACTCATAAAGATTCTGGGCATCAGTGCAGATCATTTCCTCATCTGGATTCTCAGAATCTCTGGAGCCAACCTCTGATAACCAGGCTATAGTATGAGTAAACAGCTCTGCAGACTCATCCATCTGTTCTACCCCATACTCAGATGGGCAGCTGGAGACTTGGGAGCTGTGAGGAAGTAAGTGCGATTGGGGTGACACCTCTGAGGACTGGAGTATTTGTGATGTTGAAGTTGAGGTGGAGGAGAGCCCACTTAAAGGAGCTCTTGATATCCATTGAAGCACCTGCTGTTTTTGTGCCTCATCTGGAATTTGTAGCGATTGGCGTGGCCGTAAGAAAGGGATCTCATCACATTATCCTCTAAAAGAAGTAGACATTTTAGTTTGGCTGGAAGATGGTCCTTCTTCTGCAGATGTTACTGTTGCTTTAACACCTACCCCACGGACACAACCTTTTTTCCCCTTCCCAACACGCCTATGCCCCTTTCCACCAGCAGCAGGCCTTTTCCACTCATTTTGCTGGTTAACTAATTTACAACTCTGGAGTTGTTTGCACAAAAAAACAATGGATGGGAACCGAGCAGAGCTGAGTGGCCAAACTGTGGTAAAAGGCCAAAAGTATTGGCTGGGTTAGATGCAGATAAAAATTATATTGAATTTGCAAACTGATGGAGGTCAGTATAGATGGACTAATAGACCAAGTCCCACTCACTGCTAGAAGCCTAAATATTTTTCAGAGCTAGATGCAGATAAAAATTATTTTTAATTTGCAACCTGGTGGAGGTTAGCATAGATGGACAAATAGACCAAGTCCCACACACTGCTAGAAGCCTAAATATTTTTTCAGAGCTAGATGCAGAAAAAAATTAGATTGAATTTGAAACCTGATTGAGGTCAGTATAGATGGACTAATAGACCAAGTCCCACACACTGCTAGAAGCCTAAATATTTTTTCAGAGCTAGATGCAGAAAAAAATTAGATTGAATTTGCAACTTGATGGAGGTCAGTATAGATGGACTAATAGACCAAGTCCCACACACTGCTAGAAGCCTAAATATTTTTTCAGAGCTAGATGCAGATAAAAATTATTTTTAATTTGCAACCTGGTGGAAGTTAGTATAGATGGACTAATAGACCAAGTCCCACACACTGCTAGAAGCCTAAATATTTTTTCAGAGCTAGATGCAGAAAAAAATTAGATTGAATTTGCAACCTGATGGTTGTCAGTATAGATGGACTAATAGAACAAGTCCCACACACTGCTACAAGCTGAAATATTTTTTCAGAGCTAGATGCAGAAAAAAATTTGATTGAATTTGCAACCTGATGGAGGTCAGTATAGATGGACTAATAGACCAAGTCCCACACACTGCTCGAAGCCTAAATATTTTTTCAGAGCTAGATACAGATAAAAAATATTTTTAATTTGCAACCTGGTGGAGATTAGTATAGATGGACTAATAGACCAAGTCCCACACACTGCTAGAAGCCTAAATATTTTTTCAGAGCTAGATGCAGATAAAAATTATTTTTAATTTGCAACCTGGTGGAGGTTAGTATAGATGGACTAATAGACCAAGTCCCACACACTGCTACAAGCTGAAATATTTTTCAGAGCTAGATGCAGAAAAAAATTAGATTGAATTTGCAACCTGATGGAGGTCAGTATAGATGGACTAATAGAACAAGTCCCACACGCTGCTAGAAGCTGAAATATTTTTTCAGAGCTCGATGCAGAAAAATATTATATTGAATTTGCATCCTGGTGGAGGTTAGTATGGATGGACTAATAGAACAAGTCCCACACACTACTACAAGCTGAAATATTTTTTCAGAGCGAGATGCAGAAAAAAATTAGATTGAATTTGCAACCTGATGGCGGTCAGTATAGATGGACTAATAGACCAAGTCCCACACACTGCTCGAAGCCTAAATATTTTTTCAGAGCTAGATACAGATAAAAAATATTTTTAATTTGCAACCTGGTGGAGGTTAGTATAGATGGACTAATAGACCAAGTCCCACACACTGCTAGAAGCCTAAATATTTTTTTCAGAGCTAGATGCAGATAAAAATTATTTTTAATTTGCAACCTGGTGGAGGTTAGTATAGATGGACTAATAGACCAAGTCCCACACACTGCTAGAAGCCTAAATATTTTTTCAGAGCTAGATGCAGAAAAAAATTATATTGAATTTGCAACCTGATGGAGGTTAGTATAGATGGACTAATAGAACAAGTCCCACACACTGCTACAAGCTGAAATATTTTTTCAGAGCTAGATGCAGAAAAAAATTAGATTGAATTTGCAACCTGATGGAGGTCAGTATAGATGGACTAATAGAACAAGTCCCACACACTGCTAGAAGCTGAAATATTTTTTCAGAGCTCGATGCAGAAAAATATTATATTGAATTTTCATCCTGGTAGAGGTTAGTATAGATGGACTAATAGAATGATGCTATGCCCAAAAGGTTTTACTTCACTAGGTGCAGTAAAAAAATTTGTATTCTATACACACGTGGTGTAGCTTGCAACACAGATAGGCTACTCCACTGACTAACACACTCTGCAATAGGCCAAAAAGGATTTGCTTTAGCCAAATGCTGTGAAAAAATCTTGCACAGCACTGGTACAGACCTGTCTGGCAAAAAGTGATAGGAACTGATGTAACCTAGCCCTGAAAAGGACTGCAATTACAATTAGTCTTTACTCCCACAACCTATCTATTTAAGAGCACAGACCTGCCTGATAAAAGTCGCAGGAAATGATGTAACCTAGTCCTTAAATTGACTGCAATCACAACTCTTCCCTACTCCCAAGCTATCTGTAGATTTGTGTGAAAATTGGCTTGAAATTAACAAATTATAGCGCACACAGCAACAGCGGTGCCGTCTAACACGCTGCTGCAGCAGTGAGAAAATGGTGGCGACGGGGAAAATGGCTGGGTCTTATAGGGCAAGGACATGTGACATACACTGCCAATGACACATGCCCTTGTTTGTGTGAAAAAAAGCAGTTCGCTCCGTGTGTGCGCTGCTGATAGGCTGACAGACTGCACCTCCCCACTGTAAATGCGGGAAAGAGAAAAAAAAATGGAGATCTACATTATTCCTGCAGAGATCCATCCCCTGCCCCTCTCCTCGCCCCGCTGTAGATTCAAACTGCGTATTAACATTAATTTTCAGCATTACTGAGAAAAAATCCAGTTATGATTTTGGTGCACGAACAGTTATCGAACATAACCTCGAACTGCCGAATTTTTTTCAAATCGTTCGTGTGCGCCGAACGGCTCGAACACCGCCCAAAACAGCTCGAATTTGAGATTGGCGAACAGTTCGAGTCGAACACCGCTCATCTCTATTAATGAACTAGAAATCAGCACCAAGCCAGCACAATATTTTTTACAGAAACAAAAATCTGAAATTAGTGTAAGACAGAGAAGGTGTGATTTCCTGTCACAAATGACGGCACCGAGATTTCGAATATTTTGTGCAATCTTTCCTGTGAAAAGGGGCAATAATGATTTTCTTTTTCTTTTAAATACAAAAGAAAATTCTCCTACATCCTGACATCTAAAAGTGATTGTCTAGTTAACAGTGTGTAAAGCAAAATCTATTTTTTGGTTTGTTTTTTATTTGTAGATTAAAACATGAAAAAGTAAAAGTTAAAAAACATGTTAGCACAACGGTCGACACATTTCAAGCTACACTAGCTCTTAATCATGACAACTAACATGCAGGAGCTGTGAAAATATATAGTATAGAAAGTAGATGTGGAATAGAAAAATCACCAATGTGCTTAATTACTTGTTACAGCCTTGTTACAGCCATAAGTCAGGCATAGCAAAAGTAGAGGTGCTGAGGACTGAACGGAGTATAGCGAGAAGTGGGATTGGCCATGAGGTGAATGGTGAGGTATTAGTTGTTTTTTTCTTTTCCTTTTTTAATATTTTGCTGGCCCTATTAGGGTTCTAAAAAATTACAGCGAAGCAAAATCTCCAGAAACCTCCAGAATATGGATTTTTGTAAAATGTAAGTAGAATTCTTAGTCATCTAAGGCTCTCGGGGAGCATTACAGCATCTTCTTCTTGTTGATTTACTGGATGAGATGAACAGTTAGCCTTTGTACTCAGATGACAAGAGATATTGAGGTCACAATTCAAACATCTAACTCTGTTCGTGGTGTTTTCAGCTGTGGTGGTTGGGGCACTAGCAGTTGCAGCCGATGTTGTAGTGGCACTCTGAGTCAGGCAAATTTAGAGGTGGGAAATATGAGGTGGGGAAGGAGGTTATGACATTTTTCAAACATATATAATGTAACTGCTGGCCAATTCAGGGATGAGAATGATTATAATGATTGTGTGGTAGTCGGGACCTAAAATCTATTGAGGTACTGAGGAGGTGATGTCATCAGAGGATGAGGGCTATAGCATTGGCAAAAAAAGAGCTGAGCCAACATGTAGCTAAACTACCTTTTTGGGGCAGATCTGCTTTTTATCTGGTCAGCTCAGAAGTAGTTGATGACTGCTGTTGGTGCAAGAGGCTCATCTGCGCCTGAAATTTTTGGTGGTAGTCATGGTGGCTGGTGGCATGTACTATTTGCTGGCATGTTTGGCGTGGGAATTATTTTCCACATTGCCAGAGGATCAATCTATTCTGTTTTGCATGCTCTACAAGAGGAAAATAAGCTATGGATGTCCCATCACAAATCAACTAGATAGTATGTGTGACGCTGAGTCACAACTCATGGACAATCCATGAGGCAGGGTAGTTAGAAGGTCCAAGGTCAGATATCAGGAGGGTTCATGGTAGAGAGGGGCAAGACAAAGGTGTGGTCACAGTCAGGTAACAGTTTGGGTCACATGCCAGGAGGGTAAGTCAGGACAAGGGAGTAAGACAAACGGATAGTCAGGGGTCCAGTACCTGAAGTCAGAAAGCATAAAGAGCAGAAGGGATTATCCACACGAATGGTCACGACAAATCCTAGGACTGGCAGAAAGATCAGAGAATCAGACACAATCAGACACAGAGCTCAGCCCACACCAAACTAAGCTAAGCTACAGCTGACACTAGAATGCTCACAGTTAGCCAGCTAAATAGCTACCAAATTACCAAGGACGGGAGGCACCAGGGGAAATGCCCAAAGGCTAGGCCAGATTGAGCGGCATGGTTGTCAATTAAAATGCTGACAGCCCAGCACACCCCAGCGTCAGATTGAATGACTGGACTTTCATTCACAACGCAGACAGTTCAGCACACTCCAGATCCCATAGGGCGGCTGAGCTGTCACTCATAGCGTCCCTAGACCACAGTAAAGATGAAACCGTGACAGTATGGCTCTCATCAGCATATGAAGCAGCTTCACTCTACTACTCTCATTGGAAAAACAAAATAACAAGCAGTGTAAATAAGACTAAAGCTGTTCTGCTTCTCTTGATAATCTTTTTGGTAGCCGCATACTCAAGTAGTTGTTGTCATCAACACTATCGGCATCCTTATCTACTGATTTTCATATTTTTCCACCTCTCCCTCCAATGGCTTGCCAGTAACCACTATACTACTTTTCCAGATTCACCGAATTTTCCCTACAATCCTCTAATCGCCTTGAAAATACATGTATAACACTCTAAAGTTTTTAAGGCCTGTATTGAACCCCTTTTGAGCTCTTAATCAAAACACAGACATATTAATTTTGAAGTGACAAAGGGAAAAATTAATGGTAACCATTAGTTACCAACATCCTATTTAACAACACATTGCAATCAGAAGGGAGCAGAGGATCCTAAAAGGAATTGATGGCTATGAGAGCATCAATATTCCCATTCTATATTCCCATTTCCCATCAGGAAATGGGAAGAAGGCAGACAACAAAATGAAACTGGCAGAAATAATATATAGGAATCTTTAGGGGCATTATCCTTAAAGAAGCACTCTCATCAAAAATTGTATTATCTTAATATATTGCAGTCATCATATTATATAGTACTGTGTACTTACAATTGCTCATTTTGCCCTTCTACCCAGTTAATTCTTCTCTTTTCCATTAGGTCTATGACATAACATGTTTAAAAACTGACTAGGTGTTATGTAGAAACAGGAAGTCAATTTTACCTGCATGACTCATGAGTAACTGCAAAAGTATTTGGCAGGGGGAGGAGCCCAGCAGCTGGATCATGAGTAGAAGAGGGGAATGATAAATTCAGGGAATGGATACTTCCTGTTTCTGCATAGAGCAGAGAAATGAAAAAAATTAGCTATGTAGAAAGGTAAAATAAGCAATTGTAAGTACACAGTGCTATATTATATGATGATTCCAATATATTAATAGAATAAAAATGTTGATGGGAGAGCTTTGTTAAGCATTTTATGGTAAAAACAGAAATAGAGTCATTATAGTGGACAGCCTCTTTAAAATATATTACTACCGTATATATTCGAGTATAAGCCGAGGTTTTCAGCACATTTTTTGTGCTGAAAAAGCCTCCCTCGGCTTATACTCAAGTATATACTCGAGTATATAGAAATTCCGGTGGTGGATAATGATGGGGGGGGATTGCAGCGGTGGAGGAGCAGGGCACACGCAGTAGCCGGCTGCTGCAGCTACCACGTGTGCCCGCTCCTAAAGGCGAACGAATATTCCCTCTTCTCTACTCCCATGGGCGTGGAGAAGAATAAATATTCATTCTCTTTAGTAGCAGGCACGGAGGGTCACTGAGCCGCAGCTCCTGCTGATAGCGCCTGCTACTAAAGAGAATGCATATTCGCTCCTCTCCATGCACATAGTCCTGGCGTGGAGAGGAGTGAATATGCCAACAGCTCACATCAGCGTCTTAGAGCGCATGGCAGTGATGCCATGCCTTGCTTAGATGCTGACATAAGCTGCTGCAGCAGAACAGTATGCAAAGCTGGAGCAGAGGTGAGGAAGGAAGGTGAGTATAAGTGTTTATATTTTTATGTGTGCAGTGATTGGGGGATGAGGGGGCCATACATACTAGGATTGGGGGATGAGGAGGTCATGCATACCAGGATTGGGGGATAAGGGGTGCCATACATACCAGGATTTGGGGACGAGGAGGCCATGCATACCAGGATTGGGGAATGAAGTGGCCATGCATACCAGTATTGGGGGATGAGGGATGCCATGCATACCAGGATTGGGGATAAGGAGGCCATACATACCCGGATTTGGGGATGAGGAGGTCATCATGCATACCAGAATTGGGGGATGAGGAGGCCATGCATACCAGGATTGGAGATGAGGAGGCCATGCATACCAGGATTAGAGGTGAGGAGACCATGCATACTAGGATTGGAGATGAGGAGGCCAGAATACCAGGATTGGGGATGAGGTGGCCATATATACCAGGATTGGTGATGAGGGGGCCATACATACCAGAATTGGAGATGAGGGTGCAATGCATACCAGGATTGGAGATGAGGTTGCCATACATACCAGGATTGGGGATGGGGGGGTCATACATACAAGGGTTGGAGATGAGCATGCCATACATACCAGGTTTGGAAATGAGGGTGCCATACATACCAGGATTGGGGATGAGTGGGCCATGCATTCCAGGATTGGGGATGAGGGGGCCATGCATACCAGGATTGGTGATGAGGGGGCCATGCATACCAGGATTGGGGATGAGGGAGCAATGCATACCAGGATGAGGAAATTTACAAGTAGCTGCTACATTTCCCACCCTAGGCTTATACTCAAGTCAATAAGTTTTCTCAGTTTTTTGTGGTAAAATTAGGTACCTCGGCTTATACTCGGTTCAGCTTATACTCGAGTATATCGGTAATTTCAAACATGCTACACATAGGTTCATGACTAGTGTTGAGACACCCCCGTAGTGTTCGAGTTCGGTTCGGTTCACCGAACACCCGTATGTTCGCCGAACTGTTCATCGAACTGTTCGTCGAACACCTTCGAACACCGTTAAAACTAATGGCAGGCAAACAAAAACACATAGAAACACATAGAAAACACATAAAAAACAATTCAAAGGTGTCCAAAAGCTGACAAACTGCTCAGAAGACACAACTAACACATGGAAAAGTGAAAAGTACATATAGTCATGCGAAAAGAAAAGAGGTGGAGGAGTAAAAGGAGGGGGAGACACAGATATAGGCATATCATGCCCTTCTAAAATCAAGAAAGGCTGGAGTAAAAATCAAAAATCAGCCTACCAACACCCAGACGTCGTGACAAGAAAATTAAAAAAGGAAATATCTTTAGGTAGAATGGTGGTTCCATTCAGAACACTTTCCTTACAAGACGTAGTGGTATCCCCATTGTGAGTTGTGCCAAAAACGGAACCCAATACATTCGAACTAATCCACCATTTGTCATATCCAAGGGGCAGGTCCGTAAACGACAACATCGACGCGGAACCAAGTACAGTAGTATATACTGTACATCCTTTGATAAGGCAATCAGGCGGATCAAGAAGTTGGGAAGGGTCACCCTAATGGCCAAAACTGACATTGATGCGGCGTTCCAGTTACTTACTAACTGTGCCTCCGAATAGTGTACACCTATTGGGCTGCTTCTGGTAAGGAGCATACTATATAGATCGCTGTTTGCCCATGGGGTGCTCCAGATCCTGCTCACTATTTGAGGCGTTTAGTTGCTTCCTTGAATGGGTTGTAATGGACGTTTCTAAGGGGGAACATATTATCCATTACCTCGACAACTTCTTATGCCTGGGCCCAAAAGATTCGCCACAGTGTGAATACACGCGGAAGTCCACCTGTGAGAAGGAGAGAGCTGGAGGGAGAGCGGACACCACAGAGCCGAGGGGTTAGATGGAGAACGGAAGAATGAAAGAGGGCGAGGGAGGTAAGGGAGTACAGTGGAAGGCCGACCTGAGCTCCCCCACGTTCCTGCTGGGCGGGGAACAGCCCTGGGAAGAAAAGTCGCTTGCGCATCGCTTTGAGGTTACGGGCGCGAGCGGGCAGAGGGACTACGTTGGAGTGCCAAGCCGACATGGCCAGTCCGTTCCTGCCCTTGCGACCTCCGTGTCGCCGGGTTTGTGCCAGAGCCGCGGTGAACCCTGACGGCCAGCCCCCCTCTCCCAATACAGGTGCCTGTCCACTGGTGGGTCGAGCCCCCCCGCGGTGGGGGGGAGTAACATCTGCAGAAGAAAGACCATCTTCCAGCCAAACTAAGATGTCTACTTCTTTTCGTGGACAATGTGATACGATCCCTTTCTTACGGACACGCCCTTCGCTGCAAATTCCAGAAGAGGCACAAAAACAGCAGGTGCTTCAACGGATATCAAGTGCTCCTTCAAGTGGGCTCTCCTCCACCTCAACTTCAACATCACAAATACTCCAGTCCTCAGAGGTGTCACCCGAATCGCACTTGCTTCCTCACATCTCCCAATTCTCCAGCTGCCCGTCTGAGTATGGGGTAACACAGATGGTTGAGTCTGCACAGCTGTTTACTCATACTATAGCCTGGGAAACAAAGGTCTGCTCCCGAGCTTCTATTAATCCAGATGAGGAAATGATCTGCACTGATGCCCAGAATCTTTATGAGTCGGATCCAGGACCATATGAAGAAGGTTCTGAGCATAATGTAGACCCTCATTCCCAAACTGTAACTCCTGTTGGTGGAGACAATTATGAAGACAATGATGAGACTCAAATACCTGATTGGAGCGACAACTTGACTTTTCGGTCAGGGCAGGAAGAGGTTGGCTCTGAGGACGACGGGTGTGAGAACACACAGGGTGATGATGACGAGGTTGGAGATCCCACTTACTGTCAACCATCAGTCAGCCAGTTGATGAGGTCAGCAGAGGAGGTGGAGGAGGATGTGACTAGCCCAGGGGATGGGGATGACTCGGTACCCGGGCCTTTGCCTGGCCTTTGGGATGTCGCGGTGGTCGGCTCCCGGGCCCGTACCCTGGGGTCACTCTTTAAAAGGGTCGATAATTGTTAATTTTATAAGAGTTCGTGACGCCACCTGTGGTATCTGGTGAGAAGCACCAGCGCTGCAGCAGTCCGCTGAGGCCGGAGATAAGGCAGCTCTATGGTATAGCTCCCCACAGGTGGAGCTAGGCCTCAGAAAAGCATATGCAGGGGAAATTCAGGACAGGCGAGACCCAGCTGGGTCAGAGCAAGAACGGTAACGGACACGGTAGTCACTTCAGTACCTTTTACTGATGGAAATTCAGGCACATCCCGGAGCACTGTAGGGTAAAGGGTGCATATCAGGATCCTCCCCAATGAGCGGGTGTAGGGCCTCCTGTTTCTTGCCTCTGCATAGTAAGTTTATGACCTGCCTGGAGCTAGGCCTAACTTTGTCTCTGTCCTGCGCTGGCTGACCTTGTGGTAGGGCCTTGTCTTGGAGTTCACGCTCCCAGTATGCGGGGCCAAAGCGTCTCCTGGCTCTGTTACGTATCAGCACCTTAGCGATCCTGGGACTTGTAGTTCTCTAGGGATTCCGGTTATGCATTACTTGGTCATAGAGATCCCGGTAAGCTCAGATCCGGTGTCCGGTAAATGCTTCGAGGTGAGCTGGTTAAGCTCCTCTGCCCCCTATGTACTAACTCTCCACTCGCCTTCGGCCTACTCAGGCCCTCACTAGGCTATACACACTAACGGCAGCTTGCCACGCTTCACCGATCTTATGGCGCCGGCACACCTTAAGCTCTAACTGGGCTCCCTGAATCTAGCTAACAGGAGCCTCGTGCTCCACTGCTGAACTATTAACTGAGTTCTCTAGACTAGACTGAGCTCCACTGCAGACTGACTTCTCTTAGGTGTCTCTACTGCAGGAACACTTCAGAGGAACTGAACTGCCTAGCTCCACCTTCCCTATTTATATCCCTAACGGGCTCCCTCTGCTGGTCTGAGGTGGAAGGTGGAGATGTGTGAATGTTTATGGGGGCCTCTTGTGGAGGATTCCATCAATGCACTCTTCTAGTATCTGTGATACCAAGCGCAGCTGGGCGTCACAGATGCTATTGACGAAGAGGTTAGGTTGCGCCTTCCTGGACAGAGACGGAGTACTGGAAGCACGTCAACAACTGCATCCTCAACCACAATTCTGCCTCTGACCACAAGTCGTAGTGGCTCTTCAGGTCACAAGGGCTCTAAGCCTTGCATAGCCTGGGCATTTTTTCAGATCGATAAGGATGACCCAACTCGTGTTATCTGTAATATTTGTCACAAAAAGCTAAGTAGAAGCCAAAAAACCCATAGTTCGAGTACTTCATGCATGAACCGTCACATGGATATGAAGCATAAGTTGCAGTGGGAAGCTCACTGTGCTACAATGTGGCCTAGCGGGCAGGGCCAACTACCGTCTGCCCCATCTTGTGCATCCGCGGCCTCTTCATCCTCTGTGATTGGGGGGACAGCAGTCACACTTGTTTTTGGACGCAGACCTGCCACCTCTTTACCCGCAACAGCCAGTGTGATTGGCAGGTCATAATTTCATTTGGAAGTGGAAACACCAGCTGGTGTTGAGCGCTCTCCGACATCGAGAGCACCACATTTTGATCAAGGCAACCTAACTTTTCCACCTGCATCTACCTCACAGACTGGCAAGTTTGCCGGGGACACCCTACTCAACCCCGTCTAAGCACAACAGCCAGCCCTCGGTCCCTCAGATGTGGACAAATAAAAGACCATTTCCTCCTAGCCATGACAAAGCTAAGAGGTTGTATTTCACCGTCTGCAAGCTGTTGGCTACCGAAATGCTGCCTGGACACAGAGGATTTTCGAGACCTTATGTCCGTCGCAGTGCCCCAGTACCAGATGCCCAGTCGGCACTACTTCTCAAAGAAAGGTGTGCCTGCGCTCCACCAGCATGTCGCACACAACATCACCGCTTCTTTGAGAAACTCTGTGTGTGACAGGGTGCATTTCACCACAGACACTTGGGAGAGTAGGCATGGACAGGGGCGTTACATGTCGCTGACTGGGCACTGGGTAACTATGGTGACAGCAGGACAAGGGGCTGCTGTCCAAGTCTTGCCGTCCCCATGAGTTGTACGTCAATCCTCTTTATCTAGAAGTTCCTCCACTGCTTCTGCCTCCTCAACCTCCTCTTGGTCCTCCACCTGCACCCAAAGCCTGTCTGGTAATGCCACCCGCTTTCTAACTGCACAGAAGGAATCCTGCACACCTCCTTACTATGCTGGCAGCAGGGCTCAACGGCATCAGGCGATGTTTACTTTTAAATGTCTGGGAAATGTGAGTCACACAGCTGAGAAGTTGTGGTCAGCTCTGGAGACCCAGTTTCATGAATGATTGTCTCCACTGGACCTGCAACCAGGGAAGGCCGTGTGCGACAATGCTGCAAACCTGGGTGCGGCCCTTCGCTGGGGCAATGTCACACATGTGCCTTGTATGGCTCACGTGTTGAACCTGGTTGTCCAGCAATTTTAAGCCCACTATCCCGGACTTGATGGCCTTCTGCAGAGGGCACGGTCGCTGTGTGCTCACTTCCGCCGTTTGCATCCCGCAGCTCAATGACTTACATCTCTACAGAAGTCGTTGGGCCTACCAGTTCACTGGCTGAAATGCGATGTGCCGACAGGGTGGAATTCAACTCTGCACATGTTGCAGCGACTGTGGCAGCACCGACAAGCCCTGGTGCAATACGCTCTGACGTATAGCCTGGGCCAACGAGATCCAGAGGTGGGGCAAATCACACAGCAGGAGTGGTCTCAGATCAGGGACCTATGAAGTTGACGCGCCCCCTGGGCTGTGGGGTACTCAGAGCCGGGCCGGTAGACGCTGGGGTTTGTAGTCACTGTGGCGGTGACCCGGTCCATGACCCAGGGCGGTCAATCCAAGGGTAATTTGTATATATGGGTTTTATAATGTCCGAGTACGCCACCTGTGGAGTGCGGCCAAAGGGGCCGCCGCTGCGGAACAGTCCTCTGAAGCTGGTGGTTTTGCAGCAATGGCATTTTTACTCCCCACAGGAAGAGTGTAGCTTCAGGGCAGTGTGGGTGGATGATGGTGGTTGTAGTGCAGGTAGTCAGTAATGAACACAGAGTCCGTGTGATGCAGTGTACCAGAGCAATCTCCCCCGTCGTGCTGTGCATACTCAGTGAGGGGCTCAGTCCACCCCCAGATAGCTCCGGAGTACTTAGCTGGACCCCCTTCTGTGTGTCCTTTCTCTGGCCTTCTCCCTGCACCTCACACCCAGTGACACTTCTATCCGGTATCCTCGGGCCTTGGCGGGCGACGTGTGTTCCGTCCCCTGGGTCCTATGTGGCTACCTTAATAGTGAGACTGGTGTGGACTTTGGCCTGCAGTACTTGAAATGCTGCAGCCTCCGGTTTCTAGTTGAGCCTTGCTGTTTCTCCGCTAGTTGAGGGACCGGTTCCCCTTATCTGGCCTAACCCCTCTACCTCCTGGTAGCAGCGGGCGAACGGGTGGCCTTCTGCATGGCCCATACCCCTAGGGTCCCTTCGGTTCCTGGAGCCTTCCTGCTCCCACTCCTCTCTTCTCTCCTTCAGTCCTGGGCCTCCCAGGCTAAGCCCGCCTCCGGAGCAGAGCTCATGCAGAGCCTCTGCTCCTGTCACTTCTCCTCCTCTGACTGGCTTGCTCTTTCTAAGATGGCTTCCTATTTATACTCTCCCTGTCATGTGCTCCCCTAAGCTGCTTTCTCCACCCACACCCACTACATAGGACCCTCCCGCCAGCTAGGGACCTGGGACTGTGCTCTCCCTTAGGATCAATCTCGCCCTACCCCCACTGCGGGTATTTGTTGGATGCAGGTGTTAGGGTCCCGAGCCATACTCCTTCCTTACCTGAGGGTGAGATACCACACCTCGGGGAGAGATGCAGCACCTCTGTGGCGACTGAACCCTCAGGGGCACCACACACCCTTCTTCACAGTTTTGAAATGGCGACAAAGATGTTTAGTGCTGACGCCGATGCCATTGTCAGCATGACTATTCCAGTGATTTACATGCTGTAGCACACGTTAAACAGAATTCAGAGTCAGGTGGTGGGACAGAGGAGGTGGAGGAAGAAGAGGAGGTGTCGTATGCGGAAGGGATAACATCTCCAAGGTCCAGACAGTCGGCAGCACGAAGGCGGCAGGCATGGGAGGGTGGGGGAGAGGGATTAACCAGGGCGCATGGTAGCAGCCAAACTGTTGAGGAAGGTGCAGGAGCCGAGGAAGAAGTGGAGGACGAACTGGCGACGGGCATGTAAGACTCATCAGATGAGGGAGACCTTGATCACCTTTCTGTTGTGTGAGGTTGGGGGGAGAGGGCAGAGGAAGGAAGCATGATTCTTACCTCGCTACCAACACAACAAGGACTTGGTCCTTCTGGATTCGCAAGACACATGAGTGCCTTCTTGCTGCACTACCTGCAACATGACCCTTGGATTGTCAGAATTCAAAGTAATCCCGACTACTGGGTTGCCTCACTCTTAGATCCCCGGTACAAAAGTAAATTTGCCGAAATAATTCCTGCCAAATAAAGGGATTCACGCATGCAGGAGTATCAGCAGAGGCTGTTGCAAAATCTTACATGTGCTTTTCCACAAAACACCAGTGGCGCACGTAGTGAATCTCACAGTTCTAACTTGCAAACCGTGGGACTGTCGAGTCTTCATCACTCAAACCGTAACAGTAACACAGCATCTGCTGGCAACAGCAATTTTGTGGAATCGTTTCACCACTTTTTTAGACCATCCTTTGCAAGGCCACAGGAGACAAGAAGTCTGACACGTCAACGCCTAGAGAGGATGGAACAGGAGTATCTCCAAGTGAACATCGAAGCCATGACTGTGTCACTGGATCCTTGCTCATTTTGGGATTCCAATCTGGAAAAATGTCCGGAGCTCGCCACTCACGCCTTGGAGATATTGTTATGCCCTGCAGCCAGCGTTCTCTCTGAATGTGTGTTCAGCGCTGCTGGTGGTGTGCTGACAAATAAGCGCACGCGGCTGTCCACTGAGAAGGTAGACAGACTCACGTTCATAAAGATGAACAAATCATGGATCCGCAAGGACTTTTCTACCCCTGTGTCATCCTGGGGAGACTAAAAGCTTGAGGATTTGGTAAAATCACCTCACCAACAGTTTTAAGCAACTTTGGGGCACTTGATGCCACTTAAGTGGTGTCTGTGCCACAATTTTTGGAAAAAATGGAGACTCTTTTTGGAGTCCCCGTGCTGTGTTTTACGTGACGTTGGCATCGTCAATTCCAGGTGGGTTTGGTGCCCCCCCCCTTTTAACTGTAAGAAACTACATACGCTATGGCTTGGGGTAACACAGATGGTTGAGTCTGAAGAGCTGTTTACTCAGAGGTCTGCTCTAAAGCTTCAGTGTCTGCTAGTCAGCGTAGAATTTTTAACTGCATCTAGCCTAGGCAATACTTTGGGCGTAGTAGCCCAGCTGCGAAGCAAGCTGCACCGCCTGTGTATCTAATAAGAATTTTTAAATGCATCTAGCCTAGGCAGACTGTCGGGACCCCCAACCAAACCAAGACGCTCAGCCCCCCTACCGCCCCCTGTCCTTGATAATACAATAATGTAACTCTTACAACTGGATGGGTGAGGATCAGTCACAGCTTTATTAACTCTTTATACTCATTCCATTAGAAAGGCATTTTATTTCTAAAATAATTCAGCTTGTTGCAGCATGCCCTGGGTCTCCACACCGGCAAGTTGGCAACAAGTGTAACTCTCCAACATTTCCTTTCTATTTCCAGGCCACGGAGGATCCTGCGTGCTCGTAAGCAGGACTCTGACCCCCATCCATCACTCTTAACACTTCTTCCACTCCGTCCTGGAGTCCTGACAGGAATATGTCCAGTCCAATATCCATTAAGTGAACACCGTCGGGCCATATGAGGCCTGCTTTATCTCCTTCCAGTTGTCGGTGTTGTATCACTACACCGCCTCTGTCTCTTATGAATTTTGCCATCCGAATATTTATTACCCGCCTTGTCCATTCGATGGCCGTGATGTCTCGCGCACCTTGCCATACCGCTATCGGCACAATCTCTGACCATACTATAGTTAGTTTTGTGAAAAATTCTCTGAAGCGTTCAGTGTCTAGTTTCATTATTGCCATTAGTTATGCGCTCTTGTGATGACCTAGGTCGTTTCCCCCTGCCTGTATAACTAAGATGACCGGACCTCTTGCCTCTCTCCCTACCTTGATTACCTCCATTAGTACCTGTGGCCATAGCAGGCCTCTAACACCTCTCCAGTTGAAATATGTGTTATGAAACTCTAATTTCCTCCCGCCTGGGCGGACTTTCGCCCTTTTTTCTGCCCAATATATATACGAGTGGCCTATCACCCACACTGTTGGCTTAGCGTCACCTATAAAAGAAACAAACCACGTTAGGATAACAAGTCCGGTCTTATGTATCTCGCCAAACATGTGGATCGCCATCTCCCTAACCTCTGAACTTCCGTTTCTGACAGTCCTGCTCTTGCTGCTTTCGTGGCCGCGCCTAAGCAGAATGAGTGTGTCCCATAATCTTTGGGGTGGCTCCCTGCCGATGTTATGTATTTATTAAATATAGCTTGGAACTGGTATCTTGATAATGGCATTCCATGAATGTGTGATAGGAGGAAATTACTTTGTGATCTGATGGTTATATATGTTTTTACTATTGTTACCCGACTCAGTGTACCGTTTGTGGGTTGTAGAAGTACCCAAGTGCCCCTGCCCGCTGGAACCGTTTTCGATTGGCGTATGCGTAGACGTATTGCATTATTGGCTATGACTATGTCCTGGTGTAATAAGCCTCCACTGGTGGTAATTTTGGATTGAGGGACTAATTCGTTTATGCATAGCGCCTCGAAGAAGGTGATCGCAAATGCAGTAGACAGTAGTGTTGCTTCAAATTGTGAATGTTAATGGTGTTAGGGATATGATGTGAGAAATCAGTTTTAGTGACACGGGACAGGCCAAATACACTCCTGACTTGGCTGACCCCTTTTCCACCCTTTTATAGATTGTCTGATGATGAATCTCTTTGTCACATCTCCCCAATTCAGTAGTTGGAAGTGAAATGCTACTCCGGTCAGACACCGCTGCGCTGACGCCTCAGATATGCCCCTCATCATTAGCTGGTGGAGAAATTCTATGGTGACTTGTAATCTGGCTTGTTCACATTGGTCAACCCGTCTGCCTGCTACTAGGCGTGTCCACTCTTCCCATGCCTTACCGTATGCTTGCCACGTCGATGGGGCAACTGACAATCTGATTAATGGCATCAACTATTCGCCACTAGTTCCCATAGGGAGGGTGGGCAACTGTTGCCCGATGGGTGGGCGTTGGGGAGTAGCTCTGTGAAAATCTGCCAATTGAATTGTGATAAAGCGTTAGCAGCAGCTTTAGACCCCTCCGCATCGTGGCTAGCGCGGACCCATACATTGTGTTTTAGGCACAGGAATGCTAGCCGGCGTAGTAGGCCTAGCACTGGGAGAGACGATGATGCCATCTTATTAATGCAGTGCGCTAGGCTGGTGTTTTTTGTTATGAAGCGTATATTTTTGTTAGCCAGGTGCGTGCCCCATATTTCTATTGCTACCACTATTGGGAAGAAAAATTATTTTCCGGGCGAGATGCAGCTAAAAATTCTTATTAATTTCAAAGCTGGTGGAGCTTGGTATAGATGGCCTATTTCAATGAGTACCACACACTGCCGCAAGTCCAAATATTTTTTCAGAGCTAGATGCAGATAAAAATTATTTTTAATTTACAACCTGGTGGAGTGTTATGCACACGCCCGGACTGACTGGCGTGTGCGGGTGTTGTGGTTCCACTGGACCATGGACCGGAGAGTGCCTGGAGGGGCGTGACTAAGTATCTGGCCGATCCGACCAAGGTGGCACGACGGCATACGACGCCAGTGCACCAGGGAGAAACCGGGCAGAGGGACCAGGTGCTACTCCAGGTCAAACTCCGGACACGGGGGTTGACCCACACTGGAATTACTGGAACAGGCAGGTTAGGCTGGCACAGACTGGTGGATGTAAGCAAACACGGCAGGTATGCAGAGGGGTGGATACAGGCGAGTATGCAGGCAGGGAGGTACTGGCCGAAAGGACGGGCTGGAGCACAGAAAGGTTAAGACCCAGTACAGACTGGGTCACAGAACCGCAGATGCGGTAGACAACCACAGCAGAGAGGGAACGCCCAAAGCGGTGGGCAAGAACAGAGCAGGACGGGGCTGCAGAAGCAGCGAGCACAAGCAGGGCAGGACAGGACTGCCGGAGCAGCGGGCAGAAGCAGGGCAGGACAGGACTTCCGGAGCAGCGGGCAGAAGCAGGGCAGGACAGGACTGCCGGAGCAGCGGGCAGAAGCAGGGCAGGACAGGACTGCCGGAGCAGCGGGCAGAAGCAGGGCAGGACAGGACTGCCGGAGCAGCGGGCAGAAGCAGGGCAGGACAGGACTGCCGGAGCAGCGGGCAGAAGCAGGGCAGGACAGGACTGCCGGAGCAGCGGGCAGAAGCAGGGCAGGACAGGACTGCCGGAGCAGCGGGCAGAAGCAGGGCAGGACAGGACTGCCGGAGCAGTGAGCAAAAGGGTAAGAGCGGAGCAAGGCTGCCGGAGCAGTGAGCAAGGAGTCAGAGCAGGACGGACAGGGCTCTGTTCACATGGAACAGACAGGAAGGGAAAGGCAGAGCCAGATACCCACAGGGTACTTGCAGAGAAGTAGCGAGGGGACCACAAACTCACAAACGGGAGTACAGAGACAACAAGCAGGAGTTAGGTACGAGTTCAGACTCTGCAGAAAAAGGAAAGGAACGGACATAGAGGCAAAACAGGTAAAGGATAGGAGAGAGTTCAGACTGGAACTGAGTGTACAGAAGAGACCGACACTGCAGCGGGATACAGGAACGGGTCTGGGAATACGGCCCCCAGAGAGGCGGGACGAACAGGCAAGGAGCGTGTTCAGACAGGACAGACAAGATACAGGAACGGATCTAGGTAATCGGTCCCTAGAAGGCGGGAGGAACAGGCTAGGAGCGTGTTCAGACAGGCCTGGAAATACAGCCTCCAGGAAAGGCAGCAGGCAAGAGTACACAGACAGGACTCAGTTCAGACACGGGAACTGATACCGCAAGGCAGGAGACATAGACAGGACTCAGTACAGACACGGGAACAGATACTGCAAGACAGGAGAAATAGACAGGACTCAGTTCAGACAGGAACAGATACCGCAAGGCAGGGACACAAACAGGACTCTGTTCAGACGGGAACAGATACCGCAAGGCACAGACAGGCAGATCTAGGAATACGGCCCCTAGAAGGCGAAAGAACAGGCAAGAAGCGTGTTCACAAGAACAGACCACAGTTCAGACACAGAACTGGAAAACAGGCAGGAAAACAGGATAGGACCTGGCATGTCAGAGACAAAAAGCCGACTGACAGGACACAATGCTCAGGCGCCATCTTGAGGAAGAAGGTGGTATAAATACCCAAAGATGGACAGCAATAGGCTGAAGGTGCAACAGGGGCGTGTCCGCAGCAGGTACAAGAAACAGGAAGTTCAGCGGGCGTCGCCCTATGCAGCCAAAACAGACAAACAGACAGCAAGGAGGGAAGCCAGAGAGACATTCTGGACTGGAGATCAAGTGCGCGCTCTTGCACAGTGGGAGATGGACCACCATGCAAGGACGCCGCCAGGTATGTTACATGGAGGTTAGTATAAATAGACTAGTAGAACAAGTGCCACACACTGCTACAAGCCCAAAGTTTTTTTCAGAGCTAGATGCAACTAAAAATTCTTCTTAATTTCAAAGCTGGTGGAGCTTGGTATAGATGGCCTAATACAATGAGTACAACACACTGCTACAAGCCCAAATTTTTAATTTGCAACCTGGTGGAGGTTAGTATAGATGGACTAATAGAACAAGTCCCACACACTACTACAAGTCCAAATATTTTTTCAGAGCTAGATGCAGATAAAAATTGTTTTTAATTTGAAACCTGGTGGAGGTTAGTATAGATGGACTAATAGAACAAGTGCCACACACTGCTACAAACCCAAATATTTTTTAAGAGCTAAATGCAGATAAAAATTATTATTAATTTCAAAGCTGGTGGAGCTTGGTATAGATGGCCTAATCTAATGAGTACCACACACTTCTACAAGCCCAAATATTTTTTCAGAGCTAGATGCAGATAAAAATTATTTTTAATTTGCAACCTGGTGGAGGTTAGTATAGATGGATTGATAGAACAAGTCCCACACACTGCTACAAGCCCAAATATTTTTTCAGAGCTAGATGCATATAAAAAGTATTTTGAATTTGCAACCTGGTGGAGGTTAGTATAGATGGACTAATAGAACAAGTCCCACACACTGCTACAAGCCCAAATATTTTTTCAGAGCTAAATTCAGATAAAAATTATTTTTAATTTGCAGCCTCGTGGACGTTAGTATGGACGGACTAATAGAACAAGTCCCACACACTGCTACAAGGCCAAATATTTTTTCAGAGCTAGATGCAGATAAAAATTATTTTTAATTTGCAACCTGGTGGAGGTTAGTATAGATGGACTAATAGAACAAGTCCCACACACTGCTACAAGCCCAAAAATTTTTTCAGAGCTATATGCAGCTAAAAATTCGTATTAATTTCAAAGCTGGTGGAGCTTGGTATAGATGGCCTAATACAATGAGTACCACACACTGCTACAAGCCCAAATATTTTTTCAGAGCTAGATGCAGATAAAAATTATTTTTAATTTGCAACATGTTGGAGGTTAGTATAGATGGACTAATAGAACAAGTCCCACACACTGCTACAAGCCCAAATATTTTTTCAGAGCTAGATGCAGATAAAAATTATTTTTAATTTGCAACATGTTGGAGGTTAGTTTAGATGGACTAATAGAACAAGTCCCACACAGTGCTACAAGCCCAAATATTTTTTCAGAGATAGATGCATCTAAAATTTCTTATTAATTTCAAAGCTGGTGGAGCATGGTATAGATGGCCGAATACAATGAGAACAACATACTGCTATAAGCCCAAATATTTTTTAAGAGCTAGATGCAGATAAAAATTATTTTTAATTTGCAACCTGGTGGAGGTTAGTATAGATGGATTATTAGAACAAGTACCACACACTGCTACAAGCCAAAATATTTTTTCAGAGCTAGATGCAGATAAAAATTATTATTAATTTCAAATCTGGTGGAGCTTGGTATGGATGTCCTAATACAATGAGTACCACACACTGCAACAAGCCGAAATATTTTTTCAGAGCTAGATGCAGATAAAAATTATTTTTATTCCGCAACCTGGTGGAGGTTAGTATAGATGAACTAATAGAACAAGTCCCACACACTGCTACAAGCCCAGATATTTTTTCAGAGCTAGATTCAAATAAAAAATATTTTTAATTTGCAACCTGGTGGAGTTTAGTATAGATGGACTAATAGAACAAGTCCCACACACTGCTACAAGCCCAAATATTTTTTCACAGCTAGATGCAGCTAAAAATTCTTATTCATTTCAAAGCTGGTGGAGCTTGGTATAGATGGCCTAACACAATGAGTACCACACAATACTACAAGCCCAAATATGTTTTCAGAGCTAGATGCAGATAAAAAATATTTTTAATTTGCAACCTGGTAGAGGTTAGTATAGATGGACTAATAGAACAAGTCCCACACACTGCTACAAGCTCAAATATATTTTCAGAGCTAGATGCAGATAAAAATTATTTTTAATTTGCAACCTGGTGGAGGTTAGTATAGATGGACTAATAGAACAAGTCTCACACACTGCTACAAGCCCAAATATTTTTTCACAGCTAGATGCAGATAAAAATAATTTTTAATTTGCAACCTGGTGGAGGTTTGTATAGATGGACTAATAGAATAAGTCCCAAACACTGATACAAGCCCAAATATTTTTTCAGAGCTAGATGCAGCTAAAAATTCTTATCAATTTCAAAGCTGGTGGAGCTTGGTATAGATGGCCCAATACAATGACTCCCACACACTGCTACAAGCCCAAATATTTTTTCAGAGCTAGATGCAGCTAAAAATTCTTATCAATTTCAAAGCTGGTGGAGCTTGGTATATATGGCCCAATACAATGAGTCCCACACACTGCTACAAGCCCAAATATTTTTTCAGAGCTAGATGCAGCTAAAAATTCTTATTAATTTCAAAGCTGGTGGAGCTTGATATAGATGGCCTAATACAATGAGTACCACACACTGCTACAAGCCCAAATATTTTTTCAGACCTAGATGCAGATAAAAAATATTTTTAATTTGCTACCTGGTGGAGGTTAGTATAGATAGATTAATAGAACCAGTCCCCCACACTGCTACAATCCCAAATATTTTTTCAGAGATAGATGCAGATAAAAATTATTTTTAATTTTCAACCTGGTGGAGGTTAGTATAGATGGACTAATAGAACAAGTCCCACACACTGCTACCAGCCCAAATATTTTTTCAGAGCTAGATGCAGCTAAAAATTCTTATCAATTTCAAAGCTGGTGAAGCTGGGTATAGATGGCCCAATATAATGAGTCCCACACTCTGCTACAAGCCCAAATATTTTTTCAGAGCTAGATGCAGCTAAAAATTATTATCAATTTCAAAGCTGGTGGAGCTTGGTATAGATGGCCCAATACAATGAGTACCAAACACTGCTACAAGCCCAAATATTTTTTCAGAGCTAGATGAAGATAAAAATTATTTTTAATTTGCAATCTTGTGGAGGTTAGTATAGATGGACTAATAGAACAAGTCCCACACACTGCTACAAGCCCAAAAAAATTTTCAGAGCTAAATGCAGATAAAAATTCTTGTTAGTTTCAAAGCTGGTGAAGCTTGGTATAGATGGCCTAATACAATGAGTACAACACACTGCTACAAGCCCAAATATTTTTTCAGAGCTAAATGCAGATAAAAATTATTTTTAATTTGCAACCTGGTGGAGGTTAGTGTAGATGGACTAATAGAACAAGTCCCACACACTGCTAGAAGCCCAAATATTTTTTCAGAGCTAGATGCAGATAAAAATTATTTTTAATCTGCAACCTGGTGGAGGTTAGTATAGATGGACTAATAGAACAAGTCGCACACACTGCTACAAGCCCATATATTTTTTCAGAGCTAGATGCAAATAAAAATTATTATCAATTTCAAAGCTGGTGGAGCTTGGTATAAATTGTCCAATACAATGAGTCCCACACACTGCTACAAGCCCAAATATTTTTTCAGAGCTAGATGCAGCTAAAAATTCTTATCAATTTCAAAGCTGGTGGAGCTTGGTATAGATGTCCTCATACAATGAGTACCACACACTGCTACAAGCCCAAATATTTTTTCAGAGCTAGTTGCAGATAAAAAATATTTTTAATTTACAACCTGGTGGAGGTTAGCATAGATGGACTAATAGAACAAGTCCCACACACTGCTACAAGCCCAGATATTTTTTCAGAGCTAGATGCAGATAAAATAATTTTTAATTTGCAACCTGGTGGAGGTTGGTATAGATGGACTAATAGAACAAGTCCCACACACTGCTACAAGCCCAAATATTTTTTCAGAGCTAGATGCAGATAAAAATTCTTTTTAGTTTCAAAGCTGGTGGAGCTTGGTATAGATGGCCTAATATAATGAGTACCACACACTGCTACAAGCCGAAATATTTTTTCAGAACTAGATGCAGATAAAAATTATTTTTAATTTGCAACCTGGTGGAGGTTAGTATGGATGGACTAATATAACAAGTCCCACACACTGCTACAAGCCCAAATATTTTTTCAGAGCTAGATGCAGATAAAAAATATTTTTAATTTGCAATCTGGTGGAGGTTAATATACATGGACTAATAGAACAAGTCCCACACAGTGCTACAAGCCCAAATATTTTTTCAGAGCTAGATGCAGCTAAAAATTCTTATTAGTTTCAAAGCTGGTGGAGCTTGGTATAGATGGCCTAATACAATGAGTACCACACACGGCTACAAGCCCAAATATTTTTTCAGAACTAGATGCAGATAAAAAATATTTTTAATTTGCAACCTGGTGGAGGTTAGTATAGATGGACTAATAGAACAAGTCGCACACACTGCTACAAGCCCAATATTTTTTCAGAGCTAGATGCAGATAAAAATTATTTTTAATTTGCAACATGGTTGAGGTTAGTGTAGATGGACTAATAGAACAAGTCCCACACACTGCTACAAGCCCAAATATTTTTTCAGAGCTAGATGCAGCTAAAAATTCTTATCAATTTCAAAGCTGGTGGAGCTTGGTATAGATAGCCCAATACAATGAGTCCCACACACTGCTACAAGCCCAAATATTTTTTCAGAGCTAGATGCAGATAAAAATTATTTTTAATCTGCAACCTGGTGGAGGTTAGTATAGATGGACTAATAGAACAAGTCGCACACACTGCTACAAACCCAAATATTTTTTCAGAGCTAGATGCAAATAAAAATTATTATCAATTTCAAAGCTGGTGGAGCTTGGTATAAATGGTCCAATACAATGAGTCCCAAACACTGCTACAAGCAAAAATATTTTTTCAGAGCTAGATGCAGCTAAAAATTCTTATCAATTTCAAAGCTGGTGGAGCTTGGTATAGATGGCACAATACAATGAGCCCCACACACTGCTACAAGCCCAAATATTTTTTCAGAGCTAGATGCAGCTAAAAATTCTTATTCATTTCAAAGCTGGTGGACCTTGGTATAGATTTCCTAATACAATGAGTACAACACACTGCTACAAGCCCAAATATTTTTTCAGAGCTAGGTGCAGATAAAAAATATTTTTAATTTGCAACCTGGTGGAGGTTAAGATAAGATATACTTTATTTATCCCGGAGGAAATTGCGGTATCACAGCAGCAGAACACAGATCTCGAACATGACACATATGATAACATAACATTTGGAATGCTTTAGACATTGCTTTTCAGACATTTGTTAAACACCCCCATAGCTGTTGGAACAAACGATCTCCAGTATTTTTCCTTTTTACACCTTAGTTGTATTAGGCGATTGCTGAATGTGCTCTTCTGTTTCGCAAACAGTTCATAAAGCGGGTGTGTGTTGTTGCCCATTATAGCTCTGCACTTCTTCTTAATCCAATCCTCTACCACCTCTTCAAAAGTCCCAAGCTGTAGGCCCACCGTCGCGCTAACCTTCTTGATAAGTTTGTTGAGCTTGTTGGCGTCAGCAACACGCACACTGTTACCCAAGCAAATTATTGCCGCAAAGGTGGCACTAGCCACAATGGATTGGTAGAACACCTCAAGCATTTTGCCACACACATTAAACGACCTTAACTTCCTTAGGAAGTACAATCTACTCATCCCCTTCTTGTAGACCTTCTCCATGTGGCACTTCCAGTCTAGCTTGCTATCCAGGTAAACCCCCAAATATTTGAAACTGTCCACCATCTCCACATCCTGACCGTCAATTGTAACAGGTAGGCATACCTTCTTGCACCTTCCATAGCTCATCACCAACTCCCTGGTTTTCTTAACATTTAGTTCTAGATGGTTAGCCTGGCACCATACGCCAAAGTCCGCAACCACCCTTCTATATTCCTCTTCATCCTGGTCCTTCCCAATACCGCCAACTATCACAGAGTCATCCGAGTACTTCTGGAGGTGACAACGTTCTGATTTATACTGAAAGTCAGCTGTGTACAATGTAAAGAGGAATGGCGACAGCACTGTTCCCTGCGGGGCTCCGACACTGCTCAGTACACTATCTGATGTAGCCGTCCCCCACCTAACAAACTGTGGCCTATCCGACAGGTAGTCAATTATCCAATTCACAAGTCCCTCATCCACCGCCATTTTAATCAACTTTCCACGCAGTAAGAGTGGCTGTAATGTGTTGAACGCACTAGAGAAATCAAAGAACAAAGCACGCTCTGTGGTTCCATCATTGTCCAAAAGGGAATGTACTGTTTGTAGCAGAGACGCTACAGCATCGTCCACCCCCAGTCCCTGCCGGTACGCAAACTGAAGAGCATCAGTATGCGCCATCACCCTCGGACACAAGTGAGCAAGTACTATTCTCTCCAAGGACTTCATTGCATGCGATGTTAAGGCCACCGGTCTATAGTCCCCCGGGGAAGCCGGGAAGGTAGTCTTGGGAACCGGCACCAGGCAGGAAGTCTTCCATAGCACTGGTACTCTCTTTGATTGTAAGCTCTGGTTAAAGAGATGCTGGAAGACAGTACACAACTCATTTGCACACACTCTGAGGACACGTGGACTGATACCGTCAGGCCCTGCTGCTTTGCCAATGGCCAGCTTACTAAGCTGGTCCCTCACATCATTTTTGGAGACCGAGAAATGATCTATTTCACCCCCTGTTAATTTAGCTAGTTGTTCCCCGGCCTCCTCCCCCTTCCCTGCTGCTACCTCACCTTTATTGCTGAATCTATTGAAGAACTCATTCATTTCATTAGCCATTCTAAGTCCACCACCCCCCTGCTCCGACCTTGCCTTAAACCCAGTCACTAGCTTCATTCCAGCCCACACCTCTCTGGAGCTTTTTTGTGCAAATTGATTTTCTAATTTAACTCTGAATGCGTCTCGGTCAATCTTAATTTTCCCCTTTAGGTCTCGCTGTATAATTTTCAATGCCTCCTTGTCCTTCCTTTTAAAAGCCAGTTTTTTCATGTTTAGTAAATGTTTCAACTCTTTTGTAATCCATGGCTTATTGTTTGCATTACACTGAATCTCTTGAAAAGGTACTACAATGTCCATACAGAAGTTGGTGTAATCAGTAACTCTGCCAGTAATCTCATTAACATCACAATTCTCTTTCATGGTACACAACACCTCCCAGTCTGTACAATCAAAGCAGTCTTGTAACGCCTCCTCTGCTGCTGGACACCACTTCCTTATCTTTTTAATTGTCACTGGTTGTTTGCAGACGTCTGGTTGGTAAGCAGGAGACAATAGTATGAGGTTGTGGTCAGATTTCCCCAGGGGGGGTAATGCAGCCGATGAATAAGCATTCTTAACATTAGCAAAGAGGAGATCCAGTGTGTTGTTGTCCCGTGTAGGACATTTGACATATTGATAGAACTTTGGTATTGCAGATGAGATCTTTACTCGATTGAAATCCCCAGAAATAACAGTTAGAGAGTTTGGGTGTTTAGTCTGAAGTCGGGCCATCACCCCTGACAACACATCCCCAGCAGCCTCTGGGTTCGCAGATGGTGGTATATACATCACAACTACAATAACAAGAGTGAATTCTCTAGGCAGATAGTAAGGCCTGAGGCCCACTGCTAACAGTTCTATATTTGGACAGCAATGTTTCTCCTTAACAGTTAAATGCCCCTGATTGCACCATCTGTTGTTAATGTAGAGTATCACTCCTCCACCTTTTTTCTTGCCGCATCTAACTCTCTCTCTATCAGCCCGAACCATTTGAAACCATGGTACCGAGACACATGAATCTGGGACCTCCTCATGCAGCCAGGTTTCTGTAAAGCACATGAGACTGCATTCCCTAAACTCCTTCTGGGTCTTACTCAGAGCCAGCAGTTCATCCGACTTATTTCCCAGCGATCGTACGTTACCCATGATAATGGATGGGACCACTGGTTTAAACCTTCTCCTCCAGGACTTGATCTTCTTACCTGCTCTGCAGCCTCTGAAAGGTCTCCTTATTTCCCATGGAACATTCCGTATTGCCACTGCTGGAGAAGACTTTATCCTGCGCAGTTCCAGAAGACGATCCCTAGAATACACTGCTCGTTTAGCAACAGACCTAGGGTCCACCATCCCATCATTGTTTCCACCCGTCACACCAGTCCTCTCCATGGCAGATCGTATGCAGTGACCTCCACCGCTCACATATGGCTGTATCCCTGTCACAGGCTGTGGGTAGCAGCATGCATCCTTCAGTAGCATTAGCTGAGATGGTCCGTAATGCGTGCACCAGAGTGTCTGTACCTGCAGGAGACTTGTAAATGGTGAAGGAAGATCCAGGTGCAGATCTCGTGCTGTGTGCCCAGCAGCAGTTGATAGTGTGGGAAGTGTTGTATCTTCCATCCCCAATAGACGAGTATACAGGAACGTTGTAATCCAGAGAAGGTAAGAAAATAAAATAAAATAATAAAATAAAATAACTGTAACAAAACTGTAACTGAAATAAAGTAGAAGCTTCTGCTGCTGCAATGGGCTGCCAGTAGCCCGGCGCCGTATTGTCCCCACAATCTAGCAGAGAGGCAGACAGGCATGTCCACACCCACCGGAGTCAGAAAGTGAAAGTGAAAGGTTAGTATAGAGGGACTAATAGAACAAGTCCCACACACTGCTACAAGCCCAGATATTTTTTCAGAGCTAGATGCAGATAAAATTATTTTTAATTTGCAACCTGGTGGAGGTTAGTATAGATGGACTAATAGAACAAGTCCCACACACTGCTACAAACCCAAATATTTTTTCAGAGCTAGATGCAGATAAAAATTCTTATTAGTTTCAAAGCTGGTGGAGCTTGGTATAGATGGCCTAATACAATGAGTACCACAAACTGCTACAAGCCGAAATATTTTTTCAGAACTAGATGCAGATAAAAATTATTTTTAATTTGCAACCTGGTGGAGGTTAGTATGGATGGACTAATATAACAAGTCCCACACACTGCTACAAGCCCAAATATTTTTTCAGAGCTAGATGCAGATAAAAATTATTTTTAATTTGCAATCTGATGGAGGTTAATATAGATGGACTAATAGAACAAGTCCCACACAGTGCTACAAGCCCATATATTTTTTCAGAGCTAGATGCAGCTAAAAATTCTTATTAGTTTCAAAGCTGGTGGAGCTTGGTATAGATGGCCTAATACAATGAGTACCACACACTGCTACAAGCCCAAATATTTTTTCAGACCTAGATGCAGATAAAAAATATTTTTAATTTGCTACCTGGTGGAGGTTAGTATAGATAGATTAATAGAACCAGTCCCCCACACTGCTACAATCCCAAATATTTTTTCAGAGATAGATGCAGATAAAAATTATTTTTAATTTTCAACCTGGTGGAGGTTAGTATAGATGGACTAATAGAACAAGTCCCACACACTGCTACCAGCCCAAATATTTTTTCAGAGCTAGATGCAGCTAAAAATTCTTATCAATTTCAAAGCTGGTGAAGCTGGGTATAGATGGCCCAATATAATGAGTCCCACACTCTGCTACAAGCCCAAATATTTTTTCAGAGCTAGATGCAGCTAAAAATTATTATCAATTTCAAAGCTGGTGGAGCTTGGTATAGATGGCCCAATACAATGAGTACCAAACACTGCTACAAGCCCAAATATTTTTTCAGAGCTAGATGAAGATAAAAATTATTTTTAATTTGCAATCTTGTGGAGGTTAGTATAGATGGACTAATAGAACAAGTCCCACACACTGCTACAAGCCCAAAAAAATTTTCAGAGCTAAATGCAGATAAAAATTCTTGTTAGTTTCAAAGCTGGTGAAGCTTGGTATAGATGGCCTAATACAATGAGTACAACACACTGCTACAAGCCCAAATATTTTTTCAGAGCTAAATGCAGATAAAAATTATTTTTAATTTGCAACCTGGTGGAGGTTAGTGTAGATGGACTAATAGAACAAGTCCCACACACTGCTAGAAGCCCAAATATTTTTTCAGAGCTAGATGCAGATAAAAATTATTTTTAATCTGCAACCTGGTGGAGGTTAGTATAGATGGACTAATAGAACAAGTCGCACACACTGCTACAAGCCCATATATTTTTTCAGAGCTAGATGCAAATAAAAATTATTATCAATTTCAAAGCTGGTGGAGCTTGGTATAAATTGTCCAATACAATGAGTCCCACACACTGCTACAAGCCCAAATATTTTTTCAGAGCTAGATGCAGCTAAAAATTCTTATCAATTTCAAAGCTGGTGGAGCTTGGTATAGATGTCCTCATACAATGAGTACCACACACTGCTACAAGCCCAAATATTTTTTCAGAGCTAGTTGCAGATAAAAAATATTTTTAATTTACAACCTGGTGGAGGTTAGCATAGATGGACTAATAGAACAAGTCCCACACACTGCTACAAGCCCAGATATTTTTTCAGAGCTAGATGCAGATAAAATAATTTTTAATTTGCAACCTGGTGGAGGTTGGTATAGATGGACTAATAGAACAAGTCCCACACACTGCTACAAGCCCAAATATTTTTTCAGAGCTAGATGCAGATAAAAATTCTTTTTAGTTTCAAAGCTGGTGGAGCTTGGTATAGATGGCCTAATATAATGAGTACCACACACTGCTACAAGCCGAAATATTTTTTCAGAACTAGATGCAGATAAAAATTATTTTTAATTTGCAACCTGGTGGAGGTTAGTATGGATGGACTAATATAACAAGTCCCACACACTGCTACAAGCCCAAATATTTTTTCAGAGCTAGATGCAGATAAAAAATATTTTTAATTTGCAATCTGGTGGAGGTTAATATACATGGACTAATAGAACAAGTCCCACACAGTGCTACAAGCCCAAATATTTTTTCAGAGCTAGATGCAGCTAAAAATTCTTATTAGTTTCAAAGCTGGTGGAGCTTGGTATAGATGGCCTAATACAATGAGTACCACACACGGCTACAAGCCCAAATATTTTTTCAGAACTAGATGCAGATAAAAAATATTTTTAATTTGCAACCTGGTGGAGGTTAGTATAGATGGACTAATAGAACAAGTCGCACACACTGCTACAAGCCCAATATTTTTTCAGAGCTAGATGCAGATAAAAATTATTTTTAATTTGCAACATGGTTGAGGTTAGTGTAGATGGACTAATAGAACAAGTCCCACACACTGCTACAAGCCCAAATATTTTTTCAGAGCTAGATGCAGCTAAAAATTCTTATCAATTTCAAAGCTGGTGGAGCTTGGTATAGATAGCCCAATACAATGAGTCCCACACACTGCTACAAGCCCAAATATTTTTTCAGAGCTAGATGCAGATAAAAATTATTTTTAATCTGCAACCTGGTGGAGGTTAGTATAGATGGACTAATAGAACAAGTCGCACACACTGCTACAAACCCAAATATTTTTTCAGAGCTAGATGCAAATAAAAATTATTATCAATTTCAAAGCTGGTGGAGCTTGGTATAAATGGTCCAATACAATGAGTCCCAAACACTGCTACAAGCAAAAATATTTTTTCAGAGCTAGATGCAGCTAAAAATTCTTATCAATTTCAAAGCTGGTGGAGCTTGGTATAGATGGCACAATACAATGAGCCCCACACACTGCTACAAGCCCAAATATTTTTTCAGAGCTAGATGCAGCTAAAAATTCTTATTCATTTCAAAGCTGGTGGACCTTGGTATAGATTTCCTAATACAATGAGTACAACACACTGCTACAAGCCCAAATATTTTTTCAGAGCTAGGTGCAGATAAAAAATATTTTTAATTTGCAACCTGGTGGAGGTTAAGATAAGATATACTTTATTTATCCCGGAGGAAATTGCGGTATCACAGCAGCAGAACACAGATCTCGAACATGACACATATGATAACATAACATTTGGAATGCTTTAGACATTGCTTTTCAGACATTTGTTAAACACCCCCATAGCTGTTGGAACAAACGATCTCCAGTATTTTTCCTTTTTACACCTTAGTTGTATTAGGCGATTGCTGAATGTGCTCTTCTGTTTCGCAAACAGTTCATAAAGCGGGTGTGTGTTGTTGCCCATTATAGCTCTGCACTTCTTCTTAATCCAATCCTCTACCACCTCTTCAAAAGTCCCAAGCTGTAGGCCCACCGTCGCGCTAACCTTCTTGATAAGTTTGTTGAGCTTGTTGGCGTCAGCAACACGCACACTGTTACCCAAGCAAATTATTGCCGCAAAGGTGGCACTAGCCACAATGGATTGGTAGAACACCTCAAGCATTTTGCCACACACATTAAACGACCTTAACTTCCTTAGGAAGTACAATCTACTCATCCCCTTCTTGTAGACCTTCTCCATGTGGCACTTCCAGTCTAGCTTGCTATCCAGGTAAACCCCCAAATATTTGAAACTGTCCACCATCTCCACATCCTGACCGTCAATTGTAACAGGTAGGCATACCTTCTTGCACCTTCCATAGCTCATCACCAACTCCCTGGTTTTCTTAACATTTAGTTCTAGATGGTTAGCCTGGCACCATACGCCAAAGTCCGCAACCACCCTTCTATATTCCTCTTCATCCTGGTCCTTCCCAATACCGCCAACTATCACAGAGTCATCCGAGTACTTCTGGAGGTGACAACGTTCTGATTTATACTGAAAGTCAGCTGTGTACAATGTAAAGAGGAATGGCGACAGCACTGTTCCCTGCGGGGCTCCGACACTGCTCAGTACACTATCTGATGTAGCCGTCCCCCACCTAACAAACTGTGGCCTATCCGACAGGTAGTCAATTATCCAATTCACAAGTCCCTCATCCACCGCCATTTTAATCAACTTTCCACGCAGTAAGAGTGGCTGTAATGTGTTGAACGCACTAGAGAAATCAAAGAACAAAGCACGCTCTGTGGTTCCATCATTGTCCAAAAGGGAATGTACTGTTTGTAGCAGAGACGCTACAGCATCGTCCACCCCCAGTCCCTGCCGGTACGCAAACTGAAGAGCATCAGTATGCGCCATCACCCTCGGACACAAGTGAGCAAGTACTATTCTCTCCAAGGACTTCATTGCATGCGATGTTAAGGCCACCGGTCTATAGTCCCCCGGGGAAGCCGGGAAGGTAGTCTTGGGAACCGGCACCAGGCAGGAAGTCTTCCATAGCACTGGTACTCTCTTTGATTGTAAGCTCTGGTTAAAGAGATGCTGGAAGACAGTACACAACTCATTTGCACACACTCTGAGGACACGTGGACTGATACCGTCAGGCCCTGCTGCTTTGCCAATGGCCAGCTTACTAAACTGGTCCCTCACATCATTTTTGGAGACCGAGAAATGATCTATTTCACCCCCTGTTAATTTAGCTAGTTGTTCCCCGGCCTCCTCCCCCTTCCCTGCTGCTACCTCACCTTTATTGCTGAATCTATTGAAGAACTCATTCATTTCATTAGCCATTCTAAGTCCACCACCCCCCTGCTCCGACCTTGCCTTAAACCCAGTCACTAGCTTCATTCCAGCCCACACCTCTCTGGAGCTTTTTTGTGCAAATTGATTTTCTAATTTAACTCTGAATGCGTCTCGGTCAATCTTAATTTTCCCCTTTAGGTCTCGCTGTATAATTTTCAATGCCTCCTTGTCCTTCCTTTTAAAAGCCAGTTTTTTCATGTTTAGTAAATGTTTCAACTCTTTTGTAATCCATGGCTTATTGTTTGCATTACACTGAATCTCTTGAAAAGGTACTACAATGTCCATACAGAAGTTGGTGTAATCAGTAACTCTGCCAGTAATCTCATTAACATCACAATTCTCTTTCATGGTACACAACACCTCCCAGTCTGTACAATCAAAGCAGTCTTGTAACGCCTCCTCTGCTGCTGGACACCACTTCCTTATCTTTTTAATTGTCACTGGTTGTTTGCAGACGTCTGGTTGGTAAGCAGGAGACAATAGTATGAGGTTGTGGTCAGATTTCCCCAGGGGGGGTAATGCAGCCGATGAATAAGCATTCTTAACATTAGCAAAGAGGAGATCCAGTGTGTTGTTGTCCCGTGTAGGACATTTGACATATTGATAGAACTTTGGTATTGCAGATGAGATCTTTACTCGATTGAAATCCCCAGAAATAACAGTTAGAGAGTTTGGGTGTTTAGTCTGAAGTCGGGCCATCACCCCTGACAACACATCCCCAGCAGCCTCTGGGTTCGCAGATGGTGGTATATACATCACAACTACAATAACAAGAGTGAATTCTCTAGGCAGATAGTAAGGCCTGAGGCCCACTGCTAACAGTTCTATATTTGGACAGCAATGTTTCTCCTTAACAGTTAAATGCCCCTGATTGCACCATCTGTTGTTAATGTAGAGTATCACTCCTCCACCTTTTTTCTTGCCGCATCTAACTCTCTCTCTATCAGCCCGAACCATTTGAAACCATGGTACCGAGACACATGAATCTGGGACCTCCTCATGCAGCCAGGTTTCTGTAAAGCACATGAGACTGCATTCCCTAAACTCCTTCTGGGTCTTACTCAGAGCCAGCAGTTCATCCGACTTATTTCCCAGCGATCGTACGTTACCCATGATAATGGATGGGACCACTGGTTTAAACCTTCTCCTCCAGGACTTGATCTTCTTACCTGCTCTGCAGCCTCTGAAAGGTCTCCTTATTTCCCATGGAACATTCCGTATTGCCACTGCTGGAGAAGACTTTATCCTGCGCAGTTCCAGAAGACGATCCCTAGAATACACTGCTCGTTTAGCAACAGACCTAGGGTCCACCATCCCATCATTGTTTCCACCCGTCACACCAGTCCTCTCCATGGCAGATCGTATGCAGTGACCTCCACCGCTCACATATGGCTGTATCCCTGTCACAGGCTGTGGGTAGCAGCATGCATCCTTCAGTAGCATTAGCTGAGATGGTCCGTAATGCGTGCACCAGAGTGTCTGTACCTGCAGGAGACTTGTAAATGGTGAAGGAAGATCCAGGTGCAGATCTCGTGCTGTGTGCCCAGCAGCAGTTGATAGTGTGGGAAGTGTTGTATCTTCCATCCCCAATAGACGAGTATACAGGAACGTTGTAATCCAGAGAAGGTAAGAAAATAAAATAAAATAATAAAATAAAATAACTGTAACAAAACTGTAACTGAAATAAAGTAGAAGCTTCTGCTGCTGCAATGGGCTGCCAGTAGCCCGGCGCCGTATTGTCCCCACAATCTAGCAGAGAGGCAGACAGGCATGTCCACACCCACCGGAGTCAGAAAGTGAAAGTGAAAGGTTAGTATAGAGGGACTAATAGAACAAGTCCCACACACTGCTACAAGCCCAGATATTTTTTCAGAGCTAGATGCAGATAAAATTATTTTTAATTTGCAACCTGGTGGAGGTTAGTATAGATGGACTAATAGAACAAGTCCCACACACTGCTACAAACCCAAATATTTTTTCAGAGCTAGATGCAGATAAAAATTCTTATTAGTTTCAAAGCTGGTGGAGCTTGGTATAGATGGCCTAATACAATGAGTACCACAAACTGCTACAAGCCGAAATATTTTTTCAGAACTAGATGCAGATAAAAATTATTTTTAATTTGCAACCTGGTGGAGGTTAGTATGGATGGACTAATATAACAAGTCCCACACACTGCTACAAGCCCAAATATTTTTTCAGAGCTAGATGCAGATAAAAATTATTTTTAATTTGCAATCTGATGGAGGTTAATATAGATGGACTAATAGAACAAGTCCCACACAGTGCTACAAGCCCATATATTTTTTCAGAGCTAGATGCAGCTAAAAATTCTTATTAGTTTCAAAGCTGGTGGAGCTTGGTATAGATGGCCTAATACAATGAGTACCACACACTGCCACAAGCCCAAATATTTTTTCAGAACTAGATGCAGATAAAAATTATTTTTAATTTGCAACCTGGTGGAGGTTAGTATAGATGGACTAATAGAACAAGTCGCACACACTGCTACAAGCCCAATATTTTTTCAGAGCTAGATGCAGATAAAAATTATTTTTAATTTGCAACCTGGTGGATGTTAGTGTAGATGGACTAATAGAACAAATCCCACACACTCCTACAAGCCCAAATATTTTTTCAGAGCTAGATGCAGCTAAAAATTCTTATCAATTTCAAAGCTGGTGGAGCTTGGTATAGATGGCCCAATACAATGAGTCCCACACACTGCTACAAGCCCAAATATTTTTTCAGAGCTAGATGCAGATAAAAATTATTTTTAATTTTCAACCTGGTGGAGGTTAGTATAGATGGACTAATAGAACAAGTCTCACACACTGCTACAAGCCGAAATATTTTTTTAGAGCTAGATGCAGATAAAAATTATTTTTAATTTGCAACCTGGTGGAGGTTAGTATAGATGGACTAATAGAACAAGTCCCAAACACTGATACAAGCCCAAATATTTTTTCAGAGCTAGATGCAACTTAAAATTCTTATTAATTTCAAAGCTGGTGGAGCTTGGTATAAATGGCCTAATATAGTAAGTCCCACACACTGCTACAAGCCCAAATATTTTTTCAGAGCTTGATGCAGATAAAAATTATTTTTAATTTGCAACCTGGTGGAGGTTAGTTTAGATGGACTAATAGAACAAGTCCCACACACTGCTACAAGCCCAAATATTTTTTCAGAGCTAGATGCAGATAAAATTATTTTTAATTTGCAACCAGGTGGAGGTTAGTATAGATGGACTAATAGAACAAGTCCCACACACTGCTACAAGCCCAAATATTTTGTCAGAGTTAGATGCAGATAAAAATTCTTATTCGTTTCAAAGCTGGTGGAGCTTGGTACAGATGGCCTAATACAATGAGTACCACACACTGCAACAAGCCAAAATATTTTTTCAGAACTAGATGCAGATAAAAATTATTTTTAATTTGCAACCTGGTGGAGGTTAGTATGGATGGACTAATATAACAAGTCCCACACACTGCTACAAGCCCAAATATTTTTTCAGAGCTAGATGCAGATAAAAATTATTTTTATTTTGCAATCTGATGGAGGTTAATATAGATGGACTAATAGAACAAGTCCAACACAGTGCTACAAGCCCAAATATTTTTTCAGAGCTAGATGCAGCTAAAAATTCTTATTAGTTTCAAAGCTGGTGGAGCTTAGTACAGATGGCCTAGTACAATGAGTACCACACACTGCTACAAGCCCAAATATTTTTTCAGAACTAGATGCAGATAAAAATTATTTTTAATTTGCAACCTGGTGGAGGTTAGTATAGATGGACTAATAGAACAAGTCCCACACACTGCTACAAGCCCAATATTTTTTCAGAGCTAGATGCAGATAAAAATTATTTTTAATTTGCAACCTGGTGGAGGTTAGTATAGATGGACTAATAGAACAAGTCCCACACACTGCTGCAAGCACAAATATTTTTTCAGAGCTAGATGCAGCTAAAAATTCTTATCAATTTCAAAGCTGGTGGAGCTTGGTATAGATGGCCCAATACAATGAGTCCCACACACTGCTACAAGCCCAAATATTTTTTCAGAGCTAGAAGCAGATAAAAATTATTTTTAATTTGCAACCTGGTGGAGGTTAGTATAGATGGACTAATAGAACAAGTCCCACACACGCATACAAGCCAAAATATTTTTTCAGCGCTAGATGCAGCTAAAAATTCTTATTAATTTCAAAGCTGGTGAAGCTTGGTATAGTTGGCCTAATACAATGAGTACCACACACTGCTACAAGCTCAAATATTTTTTCAGAGCTAGAAGCAGATAAAAATTATTTTTAATTTGCAATCTGATGGAGGTTAATATAGATGGACTAATAGAACAAGTCCCACACAGTGCTACAAGGCTAAATATTTTTTCAGAGCTAGATGCAGCTAAAAATTCTTATTAGTTTCAATGCTGGTGGAGCTTGGTACAGATGGCCTAATACAATGAGTGCCACACACTGCTGCAAGCCCAAATATTTTTTCAGAACTAGATGCAGATAAAAATTATTTTTAATTTGCAACCTGGTGGAGGTTAGTATAGATGGACTAATAGAACAAGTCCCACACACTGCTACAAGCCCAATATTTTTTCAGTGCTAGATGCAGATAAAAATTATTTTTAATTTGCAACCTGGTGGAGGTTAGTATAGATGGACTAATAGAACAAGTCCCACACACTGCTACAAGCACAAATATTTTTTCAGAGCTGGATGCAGCTAAAAATTCTTATCAATTTCAAAGCTGGTGGAGCTTGGTATAGATGGCCCAATACAATGAGTCCCACACACTGCTACAAGCCCAAATATTTTTTCAGAGCTAGAAGCAGATAAAAAATATTTTTAATTTGCAACCTGGTGGAGGTTAGTATAGATGGACTAATAGAAGAACTCCCACACACGGCTACAAGCCAAAATATTTTTTCAGCGCTAGATGCAGCTAAAAATTCTTATTAATTTCAAAGCTGGTGAAGCTTGGTATAGATGGCCTAATACAATGAGTACCACACACTGCTACAAGCCCAAATATTTTTTCAGAGCTAGATGCAGATAAAAATTATTTTTAATTTGCAACTTGGTGGAGGTTAGTATAGATGGACTAATAGAACAAGTCCCACACACTGCTACAAGCCCAAATATTTTTTCAGAGCTAGATGCAGATAAAAATTCTTATTAATTTCAAAGCTGGTGGAGCTTGGTATAGATGGCCTAATAAAATGAGTACCACACACTGGTACAAGCCCAAATATTTTTTCAGACCTAGATGCAGATGAAAATTATTTTGAATTTGCAACCTGGTGAAGGTTAGTATAGATGGACTAATATTACAATTCCCACCCACTGCTACAAGCCCAAATATTTTTCAGATCTAGATGAAGATAAAAATTATTTTGAATTTGCAACCTGGTGGAGGTTAGTATAGATGGGCTAATAGAATCATGCTATGCCCAAAAGGTTTTACTTGGCTAGGTGCAGTAAAAAAAATTGTATTCTATACACAGGTGTTGTAGCTTGCAACACAGATAGGCTACTCCACTGACTTACACACACTGCAAGAGGCCAAAAAGGATTTGCTTAGCGAGATTTAGCCAAATGCCATGAAAAAAACTTGCACAGCACTGGCACAGACCTACCTGGCAAAAAGTGATAGGAAGTGATGTAACCTAGCCCTGAAAAGGACTGCAATTACAATTAGTCCCTACTCCCAACCTATCTATTTAAGAGCACAGACCTGCCTGATAAAAGTCGTAGGAAATGATGTAACCTAGTCCTCAAAAGGACTGCAATCACAACTATTCCCTACTCCCAATCTATCTGTAGATTTGTGCAAAAATTGGCTTGAAATTAACACTCAAAATATAGTGCACACAGCAACAGCGGTACCGTCCAACACGCAGCTGCAGCAGTGAGAAAATGGTGGCTACGTGGAAAATGGCTGGGTATTATAGGGCAAGGACATTTGACATACACTGCCAATGACACATGTCCTTGCTTGTGTGAAAAAAAGCAGTTCGCTCCGTGTGTGCGCTGCTGATAGGCTGACAGATTGCACCTCCCCACTGTAAATGCGGGAAAGAGAATAAAAAATGGAGATCTTCATTATTTATGCAGAGATCCATCCCCTGCCCTTCCCCCCGCCCCGTTGTACACTAAAACTGCGTATTAACATTAATTTTCAGCATTACTGAGAAAAAATCCCGTTATGAATTGGGTGCACGAACAGTTATCGAACATAACCTCGAACTGCCGGATTTTTTTCAAATCGTTCAGGTTCGTCGAACGGCTCGAACACCGCCCAAAACAGCTCGAATTTGAGATTGGCGAACAGTTCGAGTCGAACACCGCTCATCTCTATTCATGACCGAAAACAAACAAGTGGAAACTATAAGCATTATGTATGGTTGTTAAATTGGAGAACTAAAACAAGTATTCAGAAATTAAAATATGTTCTTTCTTTACAAGATTTTTTTTAAAAACTCCCAGGAAGGTCAGGAAACTAAGGTAGCTTTACATCCCCAAGGCAAGCACCTTCAAAAGGCTGCTGTTTTTGGCTAGTATGTACAGGATTACTACAACAAAAAAGTGCAGAAAAAATAATTCTTTACAACATGCACACTTTGTGTGACAGATAGTTGTGTTTTAAATGCTAAGATATGGAGCTAATTTGTCACAATTAAGGTTGATCACTTACTATGCATGATAATGCCCCGTCTCATGCTGCACATAACACATTTGCATCTCTGGCTGATATAGGCATAAAAGGGGACAAACTTATGATGTGGCACCCATGCTCCCCTGACCTCAACCCCATTCAGAACCTCTGGAGCATCATCAAAAGGAGTGTCTATGTTGGCGGGAGGCAGTTCACATCTAAGCAACAGCTCTGGGAGGGTATTCTGTCCTCATGCAAAACAATTGAAGCAGAAACCATCCAAAACCTGACAAATTCAATGGACGAGAGAGTTCAGAAGCTCCTTTCGAACAAGTGGTCCTATGTGTAAATGTAACATCACCTAGAATAAAGTTTTGAGTTGACAGGATTCCAGGAACGCGGCCTGCCTGACTCCACACGAGTAAGGACCGTGCCTGAAAACCGGACTCCACAACCATAGACCTTGCCCGGATATCTACTACACAGCCTGCCACCAAAGCCTTCCACCTACTTGAATATACTTATCCAGACCAGGCCTCCTGCCACATTTGCAGCCGGTCCCCTGCTGCACCTCAGAGTCCAGGGACAAGACCCACTGCTACTTAGCCAGTAAATTACTCAGCCAGAGCCTCCTGCTGCACCTACCACTAGGCTGAACCCTCTTGCAGAACCTCCTGAACACCTTCCCTTGATTTAGGCCTTCAGCCACAGATAAAGAAGGTGACTGACCATTTCACACCTGGACCCTAAACAAGGTAATCAACCGGGCTTACTTATATTGTGGCTTATTGTTTGTATACCTCAGCTCCTAACTCTCCCTCCCCATCTATATACAGGACATCAATTATCCTTGAGTGCCACAATGCCCCCTATCACCCGGCAACCAGTAGCCTCCTACTACATCTCTGCTCAGAGACAGATACAATCCAGAGCCTCCTGTTGCACCCCTGGATTACTGATAATCACGCACAGGTAAACATCTAGGTTTACCACACTGTGGACTATTCCTGTATTCCTCAGTTCCTAACCCTTCCTCCATATCTATATACAGGACATTGAGTATCCTCAAGCGTTACTACGCCTACTGGCAATCAAAAAGCCCCCCTGTCACATCTCTGCAACAAAGTGAGATACAATCCAGAGCCTCCTGCTGCACCCCCCACTGAGGGAGTGCTAACAAGCAATCTCCAAAAGCAGAACAGCTCCTCCGTGGGTAAGTCGCTAACCCCACTATCTACCTACCCAGAGCTAACAGCACTAACCCCATATCATTAAATCTCCAGGAGCATAACAAAGCGTTCAGGACCACGCCCCACCCAAAGAATCCTGACGGACCACAGCCCTAGTGCACACCTGCACTTTACCCACTCTGATACCTGGTGAGTAACAGATCCACAGCCAGCTAAGCATATTCATTACTAGAGAACAATAGCCCTAACCAAACTCCTCTTCTTTCCAGGTACCAAGCCACCACAGGCATTTTACCACACCAGATTAACCGCTGGATTTTACTATTTATTACACCTTGTATACCATTAGTTCTTTTACCCCAATCGAAATATTGTTGTCTACACTCGTCTTTTAAATCCTGTATTAAATCCTGTATTTTATTAAGTTTTTATTGCTAGCATCCAAACAAATAAATCTTATTTTTATAAAATAATAGTACTCTTCTCCTGATCTCTTTTTCACTACCGATAGCGCGATTTTTACTATAGAACAGTTATTGAGTTGAAAACTGTTTGATTTCAATTTCCAATAACCTGCTAATGCTTATAATTTCAAAAATGACCATTTTTTTGTTCTTTATTAAAATGAAAAGTTTGAATACTCTGCTGTGCATAATAATTTGGAACATGCATTTTGAGTGCAGTTTGAGTTTTTTATTTTTTTAAAAATATACTGTTATCATAGGCAGTTTGTACAAAAACCTTTCAATTGTACTCTAATAGTTATTTGACTGGAAAATTATAATGACTGCAATTCATATAGGTAATTTGGGAAAATCGGAGAAAATATTATTTGCATAATAATTTGGAACACAGTGTATATAGTGTGACCGTAAAAGAATGGTAAAAAATAAAAAATATATCTTACCTTCTGATGGCCTACTGACGTCGCGTGACCCGTTACATGACTAAATGATGTCTCGGCAGGTCCTTTTCAAACCATCGCGAGCTGCCGGCAAGCCAGGACGCATCGGATAAAGACACCGGGGGCCATCATAAGGTAAGTATAATATTTATTTTTTATTTTATTCTTTTTTTTACAGTTTCTATGGTACCCGGGTCCGGAGCAGAGTCTCCTCTTCTCCAAACCCGGGTACCATCCGCACATTGAAACGCATCGATTCTGCATGTACAGATGCAGTGATGCGGATTCCATGTGTTCCAATGCAAGTCAATGGCAGCGAAAACGCCGCGCTTCCGCAAAATAATTGGTAATGCTGCGGATTTTTCCGCAATGATAAACCGCAGCGGAAATTTACGCAGCATATGCACAGCACATGCGGATTATCATTGGGGAACATGGCAGACCATCTACCAAGCATTTTTTAAGTGTTTCAGCAGCGGAATTGGCGCTGCAGAAACGCTTAAAAAATGCATAGTGGGCACACAGCCTAAAAAAATTATTATAATTAACCCCTTTACAGCCCATGATGTATTAATACGCCACAGTGCCCTGGGCTTTAAGAGCCTGACCCATATTAGTACGTTATCGCCGCTGGGTGTCAGCTGATTGTCAAAGCTGACACCCTGTACTATGTGCAGGGAGCGGTCCCGCACCGCTCCCGGCACATTAACCCCTGCAATGCTGCGATCGAAGTCGATCGCAGCATTGCGGTGGCTAAGGGAAGGTGATCGGTATACTCACCTCCTCTTCCGGCCTCCAGCGCTGTCTGCCGCGGCTTCCCAGGTGTTGCCATGATGACCAGATGTTGTCATGACAACATCCGGGTCACCAGGCAGCAGGAACATTGTTTGGTCATGCGCAGTGCATGACCACACAATGTTCTCACTGTGCAGCGCTGACTGCCTGCATAGCACAGGGATGGTGCTCCATCCCTATGCTGTGCAGGCGATCAGAATAAAAAAAGTTAAAGTCCCAGAGTGGGAGAAAGTAAAAAAGTGTAAAAACTCTCAGAAAGTGAAAAAAAATAATAAAAAAAAATTGTAAAAATATAAAAAAAATAATAATAATAATCCACCAAAAATAAAAATATAATGTACCCATCAATAAATATTATTATGAAAAAAAAGCAAACAAACAATAAAAGTACACATATTTGGTATCGCCGCGTCCAGAATGACCTGACCTATAAAACTGTCCCACTAGTTAACCCCTTCAGTGAACACGGTAAAAAAAACAAAAAAAACAAAAAAAAAACAAGCAAAAAACAATGCTTTATCACCATACCGCCAAACAAAAAATGGAATAACACGCGATCAAAAAGACGAATATAAATAAATATGGTACCGCTGAAAACGTCATCTTGTCCCGCAAAATCAAGCTGCCATACAGCTCCATGAGCCGAAAAATCAAAAAGTTATAGCTCTCAGAATAAAGCGATGCAAAATAATATTTTTTTCTATAAAATAGCTTTTATTGTGTAAAAGCGCAAAACATAGAAAAACGATATAAATGTGGTACCGCTGTAAACATACTGACCTGAAGATTAAAGCTGCCTTATCAATTTTACCACACATGGAACAGAATAATAATAAAAATAAAAGAAAATCCTGAATTGGTGGTTTTTGTTTATTCTGCCTCCCAAAAATAGGAATAGAAAGCGATCAAAAAATGTCATGTGCCTGAAAATGGCACCAATAAAAACGTCAACTCATACTGCAAAAAACAAGCCGTCACATGACTCTGTCTGCCAAAATATGGGAAAATTATAGCTCTCAAAATATGGCGACGCAAAAACTAGATTTTTACAAAAAATGCGTCTTTTAGTGTGTGACAACTGTCAATCATAAAAACCCCATATGATTCTGGTATCGCTGTAATCGCACCGACCCGAAGAATAAAGTCGTCTAATCACTGATACCGCACGAGGAACGGTGTAAAAAATAAACTCTCGGGTTAGGGTTGTGCTAGTGTTAGGGTTGTGCGAGGGTTGGGGTTGGGCTAGGGTTAGGGCTGGGGTTGGGGTTAGGGTTGTGATGGGGTTGGGATTTTTTTCAAAAGTAAGAGAAAAAGATGATGATATGGCGACTAGTGTTGAGCGCAAGTGCTCACTACTTGAGCTTGCATCGGGTGCTCTGGTATGCATTGAGTATCGTGGGTATGTGAGTGACATGCTCGAGTCTCCGCCCCATATGCTTCACGGCCAAAAAAACTTTGCGGGGATAGCCTGCCATGCACGAGCGATCCCCGCATGTTTTTTTTTGGGTGTCTAATAACCATGAAACATGCGGTGCAGGGACTCGAGAATGTCACTCGAGCACACGCAGTACATGGTGCATACCTGAGTACCCGATGCAAACTCAAGTAGCGAGCACTTGCGCTCAAGACTAATGACAACTTATTCAATATGATGACCTAATGTTATCAAATTCTGTGTCATACCTCTGGGCTCAAAATGTTCACTATACCCCTTGATAAAATACTTGAGGGGTCTAGTTTCCAAAATGGGGTCACTTGTGGGTGTTTCCACAGTTTAGGCACACAGGGGACCTCCAAATGCGACATGGTGTCCGCTAACAAATTGAATGGAAAATCGGCTCAAATTGTTTGAGGACACCATGTTGCGTTTGGAGAGCCCCTGTGTGTCTAAACATTTCTCCCCCACAAGTGACCCCATTTTAGAAACTAGACCCCCAAAGGCACCTATCTAGATGCATAGTGAGCACTTGGAACCCCCAGGTGCTTCACAAATTGATTCGTAAAAATAAAAAAGTGGAAAAAAAAATACTTTTTCATTTTTACGGATTCATTTGTGAAGCACCTTGGGGTTCAAAATGCTCACCACCCATCTAGATAAGTTCACAGGGGGGTCTAGCTTCCAAAATGCGGTCACTTGTGGGGGGTTTCCACTGTTTAGGCACATCAGGGGCTCTCCAAACGCAACATGGCATCCGCTAATTATTCATGCAAATTTTACAATCGAAAATTCAAATGGCGCTCCTTCCCTTTCGAGCCCTGCCGTGCACCCAAACAGTGGTTTTTCCCCACTTATGGGGTATCTGCGTGCCCAGGGGAAATTGCACAACAAATTTTGGGGTCCATTTTTTCCTGTTACCCCTGCAAAAATAAAAAAAATTGGGTCTAAAGTAACATTTTTGTGAAAAAAGTTAAATGTTCATTTTTTTCTTCCACATTCCAAAAATTCCTGTGAAGCACCTGAAGGGTTAATAAAGTTCTTGAATGTGGTTTTGAGCACCTTGATGTGTGCAGTTTTTAGAATGGTGTCACTTTTGGGTATTTTCTGTCATAAAGACCTCTCAAAGTGGCTTCAAATGTGATGTGGTCCCTAGAAAAATGGTTTTGTAAATTTTGTTGGAAAAATGAGAAATCGCTGGTCAACTTTTAACCCTTATAACTCCATAACAAAAAAAAATTTGGTTCCAAAATTGTGCTGATGTAAAGTAGACATGTGGGAAATGTTATTTGTTAACTATTTTGTGTGACATATCTCTCTCATTTAAGGGCATAAAAATTAAAATTTTGAAAATTGCTAAATGGACCACTGCGCAGGGATGGACGCAAAAGGTAAAAACTTTCTCAAATGAAAATTTAATTACATTTTTGAGAATTTAAGATTTTGGGCACCAACTGGGGTGATTTCTTCCTATGTGGGGCAGCACGGTGGCTCAGTGGTTAGCACTACAGCCTTGCAGTGCTGGGGTCCTCAGTTCAAATCCTACCAAGGACAACATCTGCAAGGAGTTTGTATGTTCTCCCTGCATCTGTGTGGGTTTCCTCCAGGTTCTCCAGTTTCCTCCAACACTCCAAAGACATACTGATAGGGAATTTAGATTGTGAGCCCCAATGGGAACAGTGATAATAATGTATGTAAAGCACCACAGAATATGTTGGTGCTATATAAAAATAAAGATTATTAAGATTATTATTACATGGGATTGGGCCCCTGCACAGTGCTAATCACAACTAGAGAACATTTTTTCAAACAAACATTCTTGATTTTGCATGACTATAATTTTCTTTAACTAAATTGAGGAATTGCTTTGACTTTGAATTTGCTTTGACTCTTGTGAAGTTTCCCTGCGCAGGATTGGACTTTGTCCAGGACTGGGGGCTTAAAAGGTTGTTGAAGTGCAATTTTTTGCCACTGACTCACAAGTAGAGATGAGCGGTGTTCGACTAGAACTGTTCGCCAATCTCAAATTCGAGCTGTTTTGGGCGGTGTTCGAGTTGATCGGCGAACCCGAACAATTTGCAAAAAATTCGGCTGTTCGAGGTTATGTTCGATAACTGTTCATGCACCAAAAGCGTGTCCTGCATGTCTGGCGCTATTTAGAGCACCAATCATGCAGGGATTGTCTGCCACTCACTGTAATGTCACAGCCATGGTGGTTGTGGCATTACAGTGATTGCCCAAATCGATGGGAACAGTGCTCACAGTGAAACATGAAAAGCCGGCACTCAGCGCTTCAGCGTGAGAATTTTCCCATGCTGTCAGTGACGTGCATGAAGTGAGCTGAGTTCATTGGACATGAGCTCACCTCATGCACGTCACTGACAGCGTGGGAGAATTCTCACGCTGAAGCGCTGAGTGCAGGAGAATTCTCCCACTCTGTCAGTGACGTACATGAGGTGAGCCGAGTTCATTAGACATGACCTCGGCTCATCTGGATGCCGTCACAGCCTGACACTGAGGAGCACAAGCATGCCTGCGCTTCTCAGTGTCTGCTGGATGACAGGCTGGATGGCAGCTTTCTGCTGCGGTCCAGCCTGTCATCTCGATGTAGCAGAGCTGAAGCTGTCGTGGGAACCATGGAAAGGTAAGGATGATGTTGCTTTATTATTTTTCTTTTATTGCAGGAGATCGTTGGCTTCAGCTGGAATGGGCGATACGGTAAGTAGGGTTTAATTTAGAACAATAAAGAATTGTGTCTTTATTTAAATTAAAGGACTTTATTCTGGGTGTATGTGTTTTTTTTAACTTTGACTATGGGGTTAGTAATGGGGGTGTCTTATAGACGCCTCTCCATTACTAACCTGGGCTTGATGTCAGCTGGCATTTTAAGCTGACATCAACCCCAGCCCTATTACCCCACTGCCACCGCTACAGGGCAGTGGGAAGAGCGAGGCTAAGTGCCAGAATTGGCGCATTCTATGGATGCGCCATTTCTGGGGCCGCTGACGGCTGGTGTTTCTAGCCTGGGAGGGGGCCAATATTCATGGCACCCTTCCTGGGCTATAAATATCAGCCCCCAGCTGTCTGCCTAGCCTTTGCTAGCTATTAAAATAGGGGGGACCACACGTCATTTTTTTGGGGGTCCCCCATTTTAATAGCTAGTAAAGGCTAGGTATTCAGCTGGGGGCTGATATTAGTAGCCTGGGAAGCTCCATGGGTATTACCCCCTTCCCAGGCTTCAAACATCTGCCCCAGCCTTCTGCTTAACCTCCGCTAGAGCCTAAAATTACGGGGAACCCCACGCCAATTTTTTTTTAATAAATCCTTTATTTTAACACTAAATGACAAGTACAGTAACCAATACTGTCACTGTACTTCATATATATGTGACTGACATGTTTCTATCTATCTAATCTATGTGTGATTCTCTATTCCTTCTATTCTAAATTGTCGGGTACCGCTGCTGAATTGCCGGCCGGCTTTTTTAAAGAGACAGTGCATGAAAACACTAATATTTTTTTTAATAAATCCTTTACACTAAATGACAAGTACAGTAACCAACACTGTCACTGTACTTCATATATATGTGACTGACATGTTTCTATCTATCTAATCTATGTGTGATGCTCTATTCCTTCTTGTCTAAATTGTCGGGTACCTGTGTATGCCGCTGCTGAATTGCCGGCCGGCTTTTTTAAAGAGAGCGTCTTCTGAGCAGTTTTTCAGCTTTTGGACACCTTTGAAGGTGTTTTCTATGTGTCTCTATGTGTTTTTGCTTGCCTGCCATTGGTTTTAACGGTGTTCGATGGTGTTCTAAGGTGTTCCACGAACAGTTCGACGAACAGTTCCTCGAACATCCCGGTGTTCGACGAACCGATCCGAACCCGAACACTATGGGGGTGGCTCAACACTACTCACACTCACATGCTAGTAGAGGGTAACACAAGAATAGATGATCATCATCATGTCTAGCACCCTGTATGAAACATTTTTAAAATGCATGGTCAACCCGGTTTAGACTAAGCAGGTAAATTTTAGTAAGGCCTTGCACAAGACATTTCAATAGCTCTCTTGGAGTTACAGTGCAGTGACAGAATGGTCTGCCTAATCACAAAAGCCTGAGAGAATATTTTGGAACCTTTTTTATTTTAAAAAGCATGAAAAGTCTGTACTGTGCTATTAAATTTTGTTGATTAGTTATTTATTTCAATAATTAGGTCACTTTGAGATTAATAAAGCTGCGATGGTGTTAGAAAGCTTAAATGCTGCACATTTCGTATCTTCACAGCATAGACAATTGCCTTCAGATGACCCCAAAGATAAAAGTCTAAAGGGTCAGATCAGGAGACCTTGGTGGCCATTCCACTGACCCACGATGACCAATCCACTTTCCAGGAAACAGTTCATGTAGGAAAGCTCGGACCTGACACCCATAATGTGGTGGTGTACCATCTTGTTGGAAAAACTCAGGGAACGTGCCATTGACGCGCCCCTGGGCCTGTGTCGTGCTGCGGTGCGCACGCGGGAGCTTACCCGGAGCCGGATCCGTGGAGGGTTGTAATCTCGTGGCGGTGACCCGGTCCGTGCCCAGGGAGTCAAACTAGACGGCAGTCTATTAGTAGTAAATAGTTGATGACTACGCCACCCGTTGAGTGCAGCCAGGAAGCTGCTGCTGCAGGGCAGACCGCTGAGGCCGGTGGTAGGATTGTGCAGCGTGATAGTATAACCCCCAACGGGAGGGGTATGGCCTCAGGGCAGCCGACGTGGATGATGGGGGTAGCAGGAACCACTCAGAGACGGTACGGTGTAGTTCAGGGTCTTTACTGGTAACAACGACAGACCCTCCCGGAGTACTTGCTAGCAAACGGGGCCTGGTCAGTCTTTGAGCAGATGGGATCTCCCCTGGCCAGGCGTAGTTGTAGGCCTCCCAAACTGACTGTACTCTTCTGGCTACCTTGCTAGAAGCTGATGTAAGTAGCCCACGTCCCTGAGTGTACCGTGTGGTGCTCACCCGTATGGCCGGTGACTCGGGGCCTTCTAATGGCTTCCGCTCCACGATGGCGGTGCTGGTCCCACGCGTGTGACCGTGCCTTCGGGCTTCTGGGCCAGAGGACCTGAAATCCCCTGCCCGACGGATTCTGCTGCTGGGTAGGAGTTAGTCCCCACAGCCTCGGACTCCGGGTCCGGTAAAGAATCTTCTTAGTCAGGGCGAGCTCTGTAGCTGCCAGCCCCTGACTCCTTGTAACTCTGCTGTTTCCTATGCTGCTTCTCTTCTCCACTCTCCTTGTCTGACTCACCCTGCCTCAGCCCCGGGTTTATACAGGGGAAGTTCTTCCCCTCCCAAGACTGGGCAGGAGGTGTGGCATGCACAGGATCCCTGACCAAAGGACCTCCCACCTGCTCTCAGACATAATATCTCTATCACTGTGGCAACCAGACCCCTGGGGTGTCACATTCCCCCCTAGTGAAATTTAGTACTCCGGGACTAAACACATTTAGAAAAACATAACAAAGTATAACACTAACAATACTATAAGAAAAACACATAAGATGGTTACGGCGTGTCCGCAAACGGATGCAGTCTTTGAAGAAAAGCAAAGGTGTCCATTTCACCAACACAGGGAGACGTAACCAGGTAGGGGTCTGTCCTACCCCGAGTCCTTAACAGTCTCTAGTCCATCCTGGGTTACGCTCCAACTATATACAAGGATTCCCGGTAAATCCACCAAGGTTTCCTAAAAATAACTAGAAACACAAAATTATACACAAGCAACAAGACACAGAAAAACATAAATAAAACAATTTATACACTTTAAATTCTCCAGCGTGCGGGTAACTGGCCTCTAGTGGCCCGAGTGGACCTACGGAGCTGACTGTCTGGCCCTGAACTACAGGGTGTAGGAGCTGTCAAGGGTAAACTGGGCAGCTGTCTACCGGCTCTTTGTCTCACTAGGGGTACGGCAGGCTCACTATAAGCAGAGGGTTGATTCTCCTGTTCTGCTTGTGTGGAGTCTTCTGCCTCCTGGACCGGCTGTTCTTCCAGCTCTACCCGTTGCTCCGTAGGTTCTTGGGATGATGGTTGGAGGAAGGTGAGTACGGGTACCACAACTGCACCATTGACTTGAGTCCAAGACTGAGGAAAGTCCCCGAGCACGGTACTAACCATATCTTCCCTTTCTTCCACGGGTCGATGGTCTTCTTGTTCCTCTTCAGGGTTCCTCAGTTGTTCGGGACACTTCTTCAGGTGGTCCCGGGATACAATGGCTGTGGTTTCCCCTCCGTCTTTACTGATGGTACAGACCTTCGGGTTCTCGTGGCTTGAGGGCAGTACGGTGTACGGGTCCTTCTCCCACTGGTCGTCCAACTTGTGGAGCCGTCTCTTCCTCTTCAAGACCTGCTCTCCGGGTACCAGGGGAACAGCGGGAGCATACTGGTTGTAAGTTTTCTCTTGTCTTTCCCTAGCCTGACAGAGACTTCGCTCCACGCTCTCCTGTACTCTCCGGTACTGCTGCTGCCTCTCTGTGTCCCAGTCTGTTTCTGGTGAAGTGTCCTCGGGGGTCAGGACTCCCATTTCCAGGTCAACAGGTAACTTACCAGGTCTTGCCCTCATTAGGTAAGCCGGGGTACAGTTGGTGGAACCTACCGGGATGTGGTTGTATAGGTCCACCAGATCGGGCAACTTTTCAGGCCACAGACTGCGTTCTTCCAGGGGCAACGTTTTTAGAAGATCCATTACCACCTGGTTCATTTTTTCACAAAGTCCATTAGTCTGCGGATGGTAGGGTGTCGTCCTTATCTTCCGGCAGCCATACAGATTGCAGAATTCCTGAAAGACCTCCGCTTCAAAGGCAGGTCCCTGGTCCGTCAGCACTTGGTCCGGGTACCCGTGTGGACGGCAGAAGTGCTGCTGGAAGGCTCTAGCTGCTGTTTGAGCCGTTAAGTCCTTGACGGGGACGACAACCAAGAACCGGGAGTAATGATCCACGATGGTTAACGCGTAGACGTAGCCACTTCTGCTTGGGGTCAGTTTTACATGATCCAAGGCTACCAGTTCCAACGGTTGCCGGGTGACGATGGACTGCAGGGGAGTCTTCTGGCTGGCTCGGTCCTTCCTTCTCAGGTTGCACGGGCCACAATCTCTGCACCACTTCTCGATGGTTCCCCTCATGCCTACCCAGTGGAACCGCTCGCGCAGCAGGAACTCCAGCTTTTTCCACCCAAAGTGTCCAGCTCCGTCGTGGTATGCCTCCATCACCATGGCTGCGTCTCTTCGTGGCACCACTACTTGCCAGAGTAATTCATGCGTCCGGGAGTTAACCATTCTGCGGCACAACTTCCCTTTGTAAAGGAACAGTCGACTCTTCTCTGCCCATAGTTGTTTGGCTTCCTCCGGAGCGTCTGGTTCAAGGCGAGCCTCCGGCCGAGTCAGCATCTCCTTCACCAGTCGGACGGCAGGGTCACTGTCTTGCGTCTCCGCCCAGTTGTAGTGGGGTAAGGGGTTCAACGTAGCAGCCTGCTTACTCCTTACCCGGTGGGAATACTGAACAGTCCCATGACGGTGGAACGCAGGGAGTTCAACTTCTTCCAGTCCCTCCGGATCTTCTCCTCCGTCCGGCAGGTTGGGCATCCTGGACAGGGCGTCCGCGTTGGTATTGGAGCGTCCTGCCCGGTATTTAATTGTGAACTCGTAGTTGGACAGACGGGCCATCCACCTCTGCTCCAGGGCACCGAGTCTTGCCGTGTCCAGGTGTGTCAGCGGGTTGTTATCCGTGTACACGGTGAACCGGGAAGAAGCGAGGTAATGCTTAAAGCGCTCAGTGATTGCCCATACTACGGCCAGGAACTCTAACTTAAATGAGCTGTAATTCTCGGGGTTCCTTTCGGTGGGTCGCAGTTTTCGGCTGGCGTAGGCGATTACTCGTTCCTTCCCCTGCTGGATCTGGGACAGTACGGCTCCTAGCCCGATGTTACTGGCGTCGGTGTAGAGGATAAAGGGCTGGCTATAATCCGGGTACGCCAGGATTTCGTCCCCCGTGAGGGCCATCTTCAGCTGGCGGAAGGACTCTTCTTCCAGCTCTTCCCATTTGAAGGGCGGCTTCTGGTTCTTGGCCTTCCGGGACTGCCCTATCAGGAGGTCCTGCATAGGTGCTGCCTTTTTGGTGAAACCGGGAATAAACCTTCGGTAGTAGCCTACCAACCCGAGGAACTGCCGCACTTCTTTTACGCTGGAGGGGCTTGGCCATCCCTTAATTGCGGTGATCTTATCGGGGTCGGGAGCCACTCCGTCAGCGCTCACCACGTGTCCCAGGTACTGCACCTTTGGTTTCAGGAGGTGACACTTGGAGGGTTTCACCTTTAGGCCGTAACTCGCCAGAGCCTCGAACACTTCCGCCAGGTGTTTCAGGTGGTCCTCATACGTCTTGGAATATACGATGACATCGTCCAGGTACAACAGGACCGTCTCGAAGTTTCTGTGGCCCAGACAACACTCCATTAGGCGTTGGAAGGTTCCTGGTGCGTTGCAGAGTCCGAACGGCATGCAGGTGAACTCGCTAAGTCCCATCGGGGTGGTGAATGCGGTCTTCTCCCGGTCCGCCTCTGCTACAGGAACCTGCCAGTACCCGCTAGTGAGATCCAAGGTAGAGAAGAAGTTAGCAGATCTTAAAGCAGCCAATGACTCCTCTATCCTTGGTAAGGGGTACGCATCCTTGTGTGTGATACGATTGATTTTCCGGTAATCTACACACATCCTCATGGTGTTGTCTTTCTTTTTGACTAAAACTAATGGGGCTGCCCAGGGGCTACAACTATCCCGGATTACCCCAGCCTCCTTCATATCTATAAGCATCCCCTTGGCGTGTTGGTAATGTGCAGGGGGTACGGGTCGATACCTCTCTTTTATGGGAGGATGATCTCCCGTGGGGATGCGATGTTCTACCCCCTTGACTCGCCCGAAGTCTAACGGGTGTTTACTAAACACTCTCTCATACTCTTGAACCACCCGATAGACTCCTTGTTTCTGATGTGAGGGAGTGGAGTCAGTACCCAAATGTAGTTGCTGACACCAGTCCTCCATGTCTTTCTTAGAGCCGTTACCTTCCTCCGGGTGAGATGGAGGCAAGGGTTCCACAGATTGTATAGAACTTTGATTAGTGGTATATAATTTGGCTAGCGTGGCATACCGGGGCAGGTACACTTCCCTCTCCCCGATATTTATTATGCGAATGGGCACCCTCCCATGGCGTACATTGACCACCCCCCGTGCTGTCAAAATGGTGGGCCTACTGTCTGAGTAAACTGGTTCTACCATTGCCTGGTAATCTCTACCTCTCAGACCAATAGCTGCCCGGCACCAAATCATCATTTCACTTTTTGGGGGCATGGCAATAGGAAAAGGGTCACACATTCTTACGCTACCAATCTCACCGCCGGAGAGTTCCACTTGTTGCCGTTGCATCAGTGCCCGGATCTCTTTCTGGAGCACCCGCTGCTCGCCGGAGCTGGCATTCTTGGCAACCTGCTGTAAAAGGAAAATCACCTCTGCAAGACAATTTTCAATTACATTAGTTCCTAGAGTTATTTTTGGGTGACTCTCATGTTTATCGATATCTACAATGATCAGTCCCTGTGCGGCCAGTTCGACTCTACCAATTTTGATGGTCACCTCTTTAAATCCGATCTGTGGCACGGGCTGACCATTGCTGGCGATGATACTCAAGTCGTCGTCGGGGTAGCGGGTAATATCCGAGTCATTCCAGTACTGCTTGAAGAGCACGTACGGGATGGTGGTGACCTGTGACCCGGTGTCCAGTAGGGCACTCATGGGAATGCCATCCAGTACCACAGGCAAGACTGGACGTCCTCCCACATATCTGTCGCGCCAGTTCGATGGGCCTGGTGATCTTTTTCCTGGGGGTTGGCCCTCTACCCCAGGTTGTGCCCGTTTAAAGAACAGTACCTTGCCATATGTCCGGGTTGATTGCAGCGGCGGCAGATGGGTCGTCCATCCTCACTGTATCGGTCACTGGGTCTTCCTCTGGCCGGTGGGGTCCTCCTTGGTCGACGCCACGGGATGTCCTCCGGTCCGGATGCCAGCTGGATCTTCCCTGGGGTGGAAACCTGTAAAGACTGCACAGTTCGGGTTAGCGCAGCAACGCTCTTAGCTAGCTCTTGGACCTGATGGTGTAGGTCTGGAGCCGGGTCATTGTCCAAAGCCTGCGCATCAGCTCCCACAGGCCCTGCTGACAAGGGCGCCGCCTCCTGGTAGTAAGTGGTAGTGGGGCGTCTGTGGGTCACAACGCCACCTGGTGCCGGTTCTCGGAGCACCCGGATGGCTCTGTCCTTGAACTGTGCAAAGTCCAGATGGGGATCCTGTAAGGCCATTGCCCGCAACTGGGTTCGGTGGGCATTGCAATATAAACCCTCTATAAATTGTTCAGTCAACAGCCTGTCCTCGTTTCCCACTCCATCAGGGTCGGTCTGCTTTATGGCCCTCAGGGCCTCTTGTAGGTTTAGTGCATAGTCCCTTATACTCTCATGCGCTCGCTGCTTGCACCCGTAGAATCTAAGCTTAATCTCGGCTGAGGTGCGGGTATCAAAGGTGTCCTTCAGCCGGGTTAGTATCCCTGCGACAGTCTTCCTCCCAGGTGGCCAGGATTTTACTTCCCTTTTGGCTGCCCCGGTTAGTTGGGCCACCAGGATGCTCACTTTTTGCTCTTCTGTGAGGGGGTACACCTGGAAGAGGCTATCCAGCTTTTCTCTAAAGTCATGCAGGGTATGTGACTCCCCTGAGTACTGGGGTAGCCAAGCTGCTCCCGGGATATAGGGCATGGTTGTAGCGCTGGCGTCCCTGCCCTCTGCTAGGCAGGGACGCTGCTCCCCTCACCGCTCTGCTCCGTGCCCGGCGTCCTCTCCCCGCTCTGCTGTCAGCGCGCGCTCCTTCCCGGCGTCCTCCTCCCGCTCTGCTCTCAGCGCGCGCTCCTTCCCGGCCCCTGTGCTTAGGGCGCGCGCGCGCGCGCTCCCCTCCTCTTAAAGGGGCCGCGCGCGCCGTCCTAAGGAGTCCCCGGCCAATGGCCGGAGGACTTCATCATATATAAGGCACCTCCTCCAAAATGGAGGTGCCCGAGCAATGTTGTTTGCACCTGTGTCTCACCTGTGCTTCAGCCCTCAGGTCCCGTTGCCAGTTACCTGCCAGTTACCTGCCAGTTACCTGCCAGTTTCCTGCTAGTTACCTGCCTGATTCCTGCCTTACTACTCCTGTCAGTCTGTCTAAAGGACCAGCCTGCCCGCTCACCTGGGAGCGCATATCAGCTACCTGCCTGCTTGCCTGAGGTCCGACGGTCTGCCTTACTACTCCGGTCAGTCTGTCTATGGACCAGCTTGCCCGCTCACCTGGGAGCGCTTCTCCGTTATCTGCCTGCTTGCCAGCCCGGAGGCTCCGTTGTCACGTGCTGTGACCACCAGCTATCTCAGAGACTCTTGCCCGCTCACCTGGGAGCGCATCTCCGTTACCTGCCTGCTTGCCAGCCCGGAGGTCCCGTTGTCACGTGCGGTGACCACCAGCTATTCCAGAGACTCTTGCCTGCTCACCTGGGAGCGCTTCTCCGTTACCTACCTGCCTGCCAGCCCGGAGGTTCCGCCGTCACGTGCCGTGACCACCTGCTATTCCAGAGACTCTCGCTTGCTCACCTGGGAGCACACATCTACCATCTGCCTGCTAGCCTACCCGGAGGCTCTGCCATCACAGGTCGTACCTACCCCTTACCCAGAGACTGCCCTGATCACTTGCCGTAACTCCCTGTCCGTTCACCCAGAGACTGCCACCCGCTCCCTTACAAGGGCCGCCCCCTTGTATAGTAGCTCAGAGGTTCCGCCTCCCGGACCCGTTACAGTTTGCTCGGGCCATGGAACCCGGTGGCACCCAAGCTCCCTCGCTCTCGGACCTCTGTCTTGAACTGTCCCGTCAGAGGTCCCAACAGGAGGCCATCCTGGGTCACCTGCGGAATGTTAATACTCGCCTGAACACTCTGTCTGATCCACCAACAACTTCCGCCAGTGCCATATCTTGCAATCCGGCAGCTCCGCTGCCCACTAATACTATGGTATCCTACCCCGGACCCCGGCTTTCTGCACCTCCTCGCTTCGGAGGCGACCCCGTCCAGGCTCGGGGCTTCATAAATCAGTGCACCCTGCACTTTGAACTTTTGTCCCATCAGTTTAATTCCGACCGGGCCAAAATTGCCTTTATCATGTCCCATCTCACCGGGGAGGCCCTGGCCTGGCTAAATCCTCTATGGGAGAGAGGAGACCCCCTGGTGTCCAACTTGCCTGCTTTTCTCTCGGCTTTCCGGAAAGTCTTCGACGAACCCGGACGGAAGACCTCATCCGCATCCTCTCTGCTACGCCTCCGTCAGGAGGGTCTCACCGTGGGCCAATATGCCATACGGTTCCGCACCCTTGCCTCGGAGCTGGCCTGGGATAACGACGCTCTGGTATCCGTCTTCTGGGAGGGTCTGTCCGGTCGTATTAAAGATGAACTTGCTGGTCGGGACATTCCTACTTCTCTCGATGATCTAATAACCCTTGCCACCCGGATTGACCTACGGTTCCAGGAGCGTGCCAAAGAGGTCACCCGTGAGAGAAGGATTCCACGTTTAGCTCCTACTTTCCAGAAACCCGTCATTCCCTCCATCTCTCCCCAGGTACACTCTCCTGAGCCTATGCAGGTCGACCAGACCAAGATGGTCAAAACCCGTCAGGACTCACGCCGTGCCGAGGGGAGCTGCTTCTACTGTGGCAGTAAGGAGCACCGGATCCGTGCCTGCCCGGAGAGGTCGGGAAACGCCTGTGTCTAGGTTCGCTCAGAGAGGTCCACCTAGACAAGAATAAATCCTCTCCATCCCTGCTGTTGTCAGTTTCGATCATCTACGGGGAGAACCGTTATTTCGAACTAGCCCAACTTGACTCTGGAGCAGCCGGGAACCTTATTTCACAGTCCCTGGTTGAGAAATACCGCATCCCCACCAAACCTCTGGCTGTACCCTTGTCTGTCGCTGCCGTGGATGGGGGCCTCTTACCTCGCCCCATTCAACTCATCACCGAATCCATTACCCTGCAGGTGGGAATGCTGCATTCTGAAAGTATCTCCTTTCATGTTCTGCCTGGACTCTCTCACGCCCTCTTGCTAGGTCTGCCCTGGCTCCAGAGACATGCACCCGTGCTAGACTGGCAAACCGGAGAGGTCCTTCGCTGGGGACAAGACTGTCATAAAACCTGCCTGGTTCCCGTCCATCCCGTCCGTCCCTCTCCTACCCCAGCTAATCTACCTGGACTTCCGATTCCTTATTGGTCTTATGCAGATGTCTTTAATAAAAAGGAGGCAGAGACATTACCACCACATAGACCATACGACTGTCCCATCGATCTGCTACCCGGTACTACTCCTCCCCGTGGGCGTATCTATCCTTTATCCGCTGCTGAGACCCGGTCAATGTCCGAATATATTGAGGAGAATCTGGCCAGAGGATTCATCCGGAAATCTACCTCCCCGGCGGGAGCAGGCTTCTTTTTCGTCAAAAAGAAGGACGGCTCTCTCCGTCCCTGTATAGACTATAGAGGCCTAAACCTGATCACGGTGAAGAATAAGTACCCCCTTCCGCTCATTCCAGAATTATTTGATCGCCTGAGGGGGGCTAGGATCTTCACCAAACTGGACCTTCGTGGGGCGTACAACCTGGTTCGTATTCGTCAGGGGGATGAATGGAAGACGGCATTCAACACCCGGGACGGCCACTATGAATACCTGGTAATGCCCTTTGGTCTCTGTAACGCTCCTGCCGTCTTTCAAGAGTTGGTCAATGACATCTTCCGGGACCTTCTCTACTCCTGCGTAGTGGTGTACATGGACGACATCTTGGTCTTCTCTCCGGATCTCCAGACTCACCGGAGGGACGTTCGTCAGGTCCTGCTCAGGCTAAGGCAGAACCATCTCTACGCTAAATTTGAGAAGTGCCTCTTTGAGCAGACCTCGCTTCCGTTTCTGGGCTACATTATCTCTCAGACCGGCCTACAAATGGATCCTGAGAAACTGTCTGCCATCGAGAAATGGCCCCGACCGGAGGGGTTGAAGGCCATTCAGCGATTCCTGGGCTTCGCCAACTACTACCGCCTCTTCATACCACACTTCTCTTCCCGGACGGCCCCAATTTCTGCGCTCACCCGTAAAGGTACTAATCCCAAAGAGTGGCCACCCGAAGCAGAGGAGGCCTTTCTTTCCCTTAAACAGGCCTTCTCTTCCGCCCCGGTGCTGCATCGCCCAGATGGCAACAAACAGTTCTTCCTGGAAGTTGACGCCTCCTCCTCTGGAGCCGGAGCGGTACTTACTCAAAAATCATCTTCCGGGAGGATGGTAACTTGTGGCTTCTTCTCTAAACTCTTCTCCTCCTCTGAGCGCAACTATTCCATAGGAGACCGAGAGTTATTGGCCATCAAACTGGCATTGGAGGAGTGGCGTTACCTGCTCGAGGGGGCTCTTCACCCGGTAATAATTTACACTGACCACAAGAACTTGGCTTACCTCCAGCATGCCCAGAGACTTAACCCGCGCCAAGCCCGGTGGTCCTTGTTTTTTGCTCGTTTTGATTTTGTCCTTCATTTTCGCCCGGCTGACAAAAACGTCAAGGCGGACGCCTTGTCTCGGTCCTTTCTGGTGTCTGATCTCGAGGAGGATCCGAAACATATCATCGATCCCGCCAGAGTAATGCAGGTGGCTCCCGTGAGTCTAAATCGTCTTCCTCCTGGTAAGACGTTCGTACCAGTACCTGATCGGGAGAAGATCCTACACTGGGGTCATTCTTCTAAACTAGCTGGCCACGCCGGTCAGAAAAAGACCCTCCAGCTTATTACCCGGCACTACTGGTGGCCTAACCTGCACAAGGATGTAATAGACTTTGTTTCTGCCTGTGTGTCCTGCGCCCGCAACAAAGTTCCGAGACACCTGCCGGCCGGCCGCCTCCTACCTCTGCCAGTACCTGCTGCCCCCTGGCAGCATATAGCGATGGACTTCATTACTGATCTACCCGTCTCTGCCGGTTGTACGGTCATTTGGGTGGTCGCTGACCGCTTCTCCAAGATGGCTCACTTCATTCCACTGCCAGGTCTTCCGTCTGCACCCGAGCTGGCTAAAGACTTTATCCGCCACATCTTCCGTCTTCATGGCCTGCCCCGTCACATCGTGTCGGATCGTGGGGTACAGTTCACTTCCCGTTTCTGGAGAGCCACTTGTAAATTGCTGGACGTCACCCTGGACTTCTCCTCCGCTTACCACCCACAGTCTAATGGTCAAGTGGAGCGGATCAATCAGAACCTGACCAGTTACCTTCGGCACTTCGTTAATGCCCACCATTCTGACTGGGTGGATCTCCTGCCATGGGCCGAATTCTCGTACAACAATCACGAGAGCGAGTCTTCCTCCAAATCCCCGTTTTTTGTAGTCTACGGTCAGCATCCTCGGATCCCGTTTCCCGTCTCCACCTCGGCGGACAATCCGGCTGCGGAATCTCTTGTTAACAAATTTTCCTCCATATGGGAGAGTACCCGGTCCGCACTCCTTCTGTCATCCGAGCGTATGAAAAGACACGCTGACAAAAAACGTCTGGACCCTCCTCAATTCCGCCCTGGGGATAAAGTCTGGCTCTCGTCCAAATATGTCCGGCTCAAGATCCCTTCCTATAAGTTAGGGCCTCGGTTCATCGGCCCACTGGAGGTCATCAGTCAGATCAACCCGGTGGCCTATAAATTGAAACTCCCGGCCAACTTACGGATCCCTAACTCCTTCCATGTGTCTCTCCTCAAACCTGTGGTGCTTAACTCTTTTTCCAAGTCTACAGGTACGCCTCCTGCTCCGGTTTCTGCTGAGGACGAGTTTGAGGTAGAGAACATTCTTGCCACCAAAAGGGTAAGAGGAAAGACCTTTTTTCTGGTAGATTGGAAGGGGTTTGGTCCTGAGGAGAGAACGTGGGAGCCCCGGGAGAACATCCATGCCCCTCTCATCCTAGCTAAATTTCTGTCTGGCCTAAAAAAGGGGGGGCCTAAAGGGGGGGGTACTGTAGCGCTGGCGTCCCTGCCCTCTGCTAGGCAGGGACGCTGCTCCCCTCACCGCTCTGCTCCGTGCCCGGCGTCCTCTCCCCGCTCTGCTGTCAGCGCGCGCTCCTTCCCGGCGTCCTCCTCCCGCTCTGCTCTCAGCGCGCGCTCCTTCCCGGCCCCTGTGCTTAGGGCGCGCGCGCGCGCGCTCCCCTCCTCTTAAAGGGGCCGCGCGCGCCGTCCTAAGGAGTCCCCGGCCAATGGCCGGAGGACTTCATCATATATAAGGCACCTCCTCCAAAATGGAGGTGCCCGAGCAATGTTGTTTGCACCTGTGTCTCACCTGTGCTTCAGCCCTCAGGTCCCGTTGCCAGTTACCTGCCAGTTACCTGCCAGTTACCTGCCAGTTTCCTGCTAGTTACCTGCCTGATTCCTGCCTTACTACTCCTGTCAGTCTGTCTAAAGGACCAGCCTGCCCGCTCACCTGGGAGCGCATATCAGCTACCTGCCTGCTTGCCTGAGGTCCGACGGTCTGCCTTACTACTCCGGTCAGTCTGTCTATGGACCAGCTTGCCCGCTCACCTGGGAGCGCTTCTCCGTTATCTGCCTGCTTGCCAGCCCGGAGGCTCCGTTGTCACGTGCTGTGACCACCAGCTATCTCAGAGACTCTTGCCCGCTCACCTGGGAGCGCATCTCCGTTACCTGCCTGCTTGCCAGCCCGGAGGTCCCGTTGTCACGTGCGGTGACCACCAGCTATTCCAGAGACTCTTGCCTGCTCACCTGGGAGCGCTTCTCCGTTACCTACCTGCCTGCCAGCCCGGAGGTTCCGCCGTCACGTGCCGTGACCACCTGCTATTCCAGAGACTCTCGCTTGCTCACCTGGGAGCACACATCTACCATCTGCCTGCTAGCCTACCCGGAGGCTCTGCCATCACAGGTCGTACCTACCCCTTACCCAGAGACTGCCCTGATCACTTGCCGTAACTCCCTGTCCGTTCACCCAGAGACTGCCACCCGCTCCCTTACAAGGGCCGCCCCCTTGTATAGTAGCTCAGAGGTTCCGCCTCCCGGACCCGTTACAATGGTGAAGGGCATAACTGCAGCAGCGGTAGCGCTGGCGGGGGTTGAGGCAGTGAAGCTCTCCTCCGTATCCGACATCTTCCTCCCCCCTAGTGGACCGTGGCCTACCTTGCGATGATCCTCTTCCGTAGGCCGCGGCTCCGCAGTGGATCGTCAGGGTTGAGGACCTTCCGTCGCGCTCCTGTGACGTCGGCGTCTGCTGGGCTCCTTCCAGGACCTTACGCAACGTCCGGACGTGAGGCGGGGCTTCAGTTCTCGCGCGCTTTCGGAGTCCACGCCCCTCTTCTTCCCGCGCGGCGTCCTCAAGATGGCGTCCAATGGCGGGAAAACTCCACGGATGGCGGGAAGAAGGTCGAAGATGGCGCCGGATGGCGGGAAAACTTCGCGGATGGCGGGAAGAAGGTAGAAGATGGCGCCGGATGGCGGGAAACCTTCACCACTGGTAAGTTTGAACAGTCTTTGCTTTTCAGGCACGCAGTACCCGGTGGTTGCGGGCACGAAATCCTGCCGACTACGCCAAATTTGACGCGCCCCTGGGCCTGTGTCATGCTGCGGTGCGCACGCGGGAGCTTACCCGGAGCCGGATCCGTGGAGGGTTGTAATCTCGTGGCGGTGACCCGGTCCGTGCCCAGGGAGTCAAACTAGACGGCAGTCTATTAGTAGTAAATAGTTGATGACTACGCCACCCGTTGAGTGCAGCCAGGAAGCTGCTGCTGCAGGGCAGACCGCTGAGGCCGGTGGTAGGATTGTGCAGCGTGATAGTATAACCCCCAACGGGAGGGGTATGGCCTCAGGGCAGCCGACGTGGATGATGGGGGTAGCAGGAACCACTCAGAGACGGTACGGTGTAGTTCAGGGTCTTTACTGGTAACAACGACAGACCCTCCCGGAGTACTTGCTAGCAAACGGGGCCTGGTCAGTCTTTGAGCAGATGGGATCTCCCCTGGCCAGGCGTAGTTGTAGGCCTCCCAAACTGACTGTACTCTTCTGGCTACCTTGCTAGAAGCTGATGTAAGTAGCCCACGTCCCTGAGTGTACCGTGTGGTGCTCACCCGTATGGCCGGTGACTCGGGGCCTTCTAATGGCTTCCGCTCCACGATGGCGGTGCTGGTCCCACGCGTGTGACCGTGCCTTCGGGCTTCTGGGCCAGAGGACCTGAAATCCCCTGCCCGACGGATTCTGCTGCTGGGTAGGAGTTAGTCCCCACAGCCTCGGACTCCGGGTCCGGTAAAGAATCTTCTTAGTCAGGGCGAGCTCTGTAGCTGCCAGCCCCTGACTCCTTGTAACTCTGCTGTTTCCTATGCTGCTTCTCTTCTCCACTCTCCTTGTCTGACTCACCCTGCCTCAGCCCCGGGTTTATACAGGGGAAGTTCTTCCCCTCCCAAGACTGGGCAGGAGGTGTGGCATGCACAGGATCCCTGACCAAAGGACCTCCCACCTGCTCTCAGACATAATATCTCTATCACTGTGGCAACCAGACCCCTGGGGTGTCACACCATCATCAGTGCATAAAGAGGGCAACACATCATCATGTAGCAATTTCAGATATCCAGTGGCATTGAGGTTTCCATTGATGAAGAATGGCCCCACTATCTTTGTACCCATATACCACACCATACCTTCAAGATACGAGATGTGCAGCATCTGAAACAACGGATACTGGAAGCCTGTGCTAGCATTTCTTCTACGGTGTTACTATCAGTGTGTCAAGAGTGGAAGAAGAGGGTTGCATTGACAATCCAACACAATGGGCAGCACTTTGAACACATTTTGTAAGTGGTCATAAACTTGCAAAAAACTCATGAAAGAATAAAGTTATGTTAAAACCAAGCACACCATTGTTTTTCTTATGAAATTCTCAATAAGTTTGATGTGTCACATGACCCTCTTGCCATTGAAAAAAATAAAGTTGGATCCAAAATGGCCGACTTCAAAATGGCCGCCATGGTCACCACCCATCTGGAAAAGTTTTCCCCCTCCCATATACTAATGTGCTACAAACAGGAAGTTGATATCACCAACCATTCCCATTTAATTTAGGTGTATTCATATAAATAGCCCACCCTGTACAATTCGTTCCTACTTCCAAGTTTCCTACTTCAAAACCATGGATAGCAGTTATATGAGAACATCGGTAGTGCGCGCGAGCCATTATGTGGATGCCAGTCAGCTCTGTTCTCCCTAAGAGTTCCCATTTTGTTTTAGCATACAAATTTACAGCAAAGGTGGATGCTGGACATTTTCGAATCTTACAGGAGTACACAAGATTTGATGGATAATAGAATTATAGCTGTAGATGATTATTTGTAGAGAATTAGTTACTGAAAAATCATGTTAAAAATTTAAATTCTTTGCTCAAATTCATTTCCAATCTGTGATATATAGAAAACATTGTTACAAGTGCAATAGAGTTCTCTTAATGAGTAAATTATGTAATGTATGATTGATTAACACATCCTAAAATTATGTAACTAATGCTGTTTTATTCACTTTTCCGTGTAGTAATATGAATCAGAGAAACTAAAAGCTTTCTGATTCATAATAAAAAGCTGAATAATATGAAAATAAATATCTGCATTTATATATTAGAGCTCATATTCTTCTCACTAAATAGAATTATGATTGGATTTGCAGCATAGTATTTAGTAGCATTTATATACTATTGAAGGCTTAGCAATTGTTAAACCATTATAGTAATAATGTGGCAAAAAATGACAAATATGAAACATAATACAAATATAAAAAGTAGCTTCATGATGTATTTTTAGCATTATATTGAATTTCAGAAATCTAATTAGTATGTAAAATACAGGACTAAGAGGGATCTATGGCAGTTGGAGGAATGTGTTACCAAAGGAGCCTCACTGGGTTTCTGTTAACACAGCTGATCAATAAGTGATTCTATTTTGGAATGGAAAAAATACTGTAAGTGCTGAAATTTGAGAGGTCTGTTCAGGATAGAAATACTCTATCAGCCAGCTCTGCAGAAGAAGTTTGACATCGAGAACCAGTGAAGGTGACTGACTGCTCAGAGAAGGAGACTATTTGACCATATATTATATGTAATATAGAGATAATAAACCATAGCATATTGTTTAAAATAAACCAGTTTATTTATGGGTGTACTTACGTTAATGGAAAAATGGTCATTTCAACTTATTACAGTCATTTGACACCAGTCTGGTGTAAAACAAGAACAAAGAACCATTTCAGTGGTTGCCTTTGTCATTTTAATAATGTAGTCTATTGATTTTTTTTTTACCAGACACAGGAAAGGAAATACCTATGTAAGTTTAAAAGCTGACAACCCACATAGCTTACCTATAAATGTTGTACTGATATGTATGCAATAATTACTTTTAGAAAAATGTATAGGATAACTTAGCATCATGGTGGTTCACTAGAGGTGAGAGGATCAGGTAAAATTCAAAAACTGATTTGCGGAGACTTTTTTCTTCACAAATTTAATGTACCTTTTTATGCTCTTGGGTCTCTCTAGACCCCAGAATATGATAGAATATGAAAAATAAAAAAAATCCTTTATAATCACCTTACCGCTCACCTATCCGGCCCCTCCACTCTTCAATGTCACCTGTCCGGCACCCATTATATTTTCTGATCCCATGGCTCGTACTGAAATTCCCTGGATGTCAGGACTCAAACCCAGCAGCTCTTGTGCATCAAGCGGCAATTCTTCCCTCTGAGCTATTCAGCATGCTGGACAATTCCTTGCTAACCCAGATACTACTATACCTGCGTTGTTCCTGAGTGGCTTCATCCTGTGATTTCCTGATTAAACACTCTATATAAAACTGGCCTGGCACCTCCTTCCTTGCGAGATTATTGAGCTCAGTGCCTTTAATCAAAGTCTCCTTTCACCTGCTGCCTCATGCAGGAACAACTATACTGTGTTCCTGTGTACCAACTTCTGGTTATTCCTGACTACGCAAACTACTAAATCCTTCAAGACTGTACTGTTAGTCCTATCTACCGACCTCTGGCTATTCCTGACTACGCAACTTGCTTTTCCTTCAAGACTACATTGCTGTTCCTGTGTACCGGCCTCTGGCTATTCCTGTTATGATCTGCAACAATTACTAAGAAAAGAAGGGGAAAGCTTTCCCTACAGTAAGACTAAGCTGAATCCCTATGATGTAGCGGGCTGCCTGTTCCTAGTGAACGGACCCGCCATAGTCCTAGGCTAGTCTGAACGAAGACCTATAGAATAAAGGGAAGGGGTCCCTAAAAGAACTAAGGACTGAAACAAAAATGGGACACCTCCTGAACAGAGAAAGTTGTTGCAGAACACAAAAAGCTAAACTAACAAAAAGGTACTAAAGGTCCCAAAGGACCAAGCGAACTGACAGAGATAGGCACAGAAGCACCTGACTAGCAAAACAGTCAAACAAAACTGAAGTCCAGCACAGCCAAAAAGGCAGAACTGGAATATAAAGACAGATGATCACGTGACCGCAAAACACAAGATAAAAAAAACAACTAGGAGGGTTCTAACAATTCCTGACTATGCTACCTGCTTGTGCTGCCCCTAGTGGTTGCAATACACTAATCCAACCAAGGTCAGGTCCTAGCAGAAAAATCTCGCTCACAATATGGAGCCTGTTGTACCCACCCTGAGGCACCAAGTTGCTGAAATTAAGAATTTTGGTGCCACATACCAAGAAAAATTTCCTAAGTTGCAAACCCAGGTGTTGGATCAGCAAAGTGAAATGATTGAGTTGCAGAGGCAGCTTCTGGTTTTGCGCAACTCAGGCCCGGAATCAAACGCAAGCATGCCAATGCCCGCAAAGTTCAGTGGGGATGGTCATAATTAACGTTGATTCCTCAAACAATGTTGTATTTATTTCCAGAAGCAACCTTCTCCATTTACCAGTGACAAGAAAAAGGTTCTGTTCATGATTAATCTCCTGACCTTGCATGGGCCTCACCTTGTGTAAAAGAATTGTGATCTCTTAAATTACTTAGTTTCCTTCATCACAGCTATGGATCAAGTGTTTAACGACCTGAATTGTTGTGCTACAGCTGAAACCAAGTTGCATAATCTACGTCGAGGGTGGCACTCTGTAGCTAAATTTACGTCAGAATTCTGCCGCTGGGTGGCAGACACTATATGGAATATAGCTGCCCAGAGGAGTCAATTTTCGACAAAGATTATCAGAGCTAATAAAGGATTAACTTGCAAGGGTTGAGACCCCTGATAATTTAGAAGACTTTAATAATAATAATAATAATAATTTTTATTTATATAGCGCCAACAAATTCCGCAGCACTTTACAATTAAGTGGGGACATGTACAGACAATAAATTCAATAAAATTTAAGACAGTTTAAACAGTTACATTAGGAGTGAGGTCCCTGCTCGCAAGCTTACAATCTACAAGGAAATGGAGGGACACAATAGGTGAAAAGTGCTTGTTATTTCAGGCCTGGTAATTAGAATAAATAGGGATTTTCATATAAGGCTGCATGATCCGAGCCAGAATGTTTAAGTGCAATAATCAAGTACTGAGCACAGTTATCGTGTGCATGTAGGGTGTGGAGACAGATGAATAGTAGGGACCAGATTCTGAATAATATTTAGAAGAAGGGAACAGGGGAAAGTTAGGTTACTGAGTTGAAGTGGTAGGTTTGTTTAAAGAGATATGTTTATAATGCGAGTTTGAAGATGTGGGGGTTATGTGTCAGTCAGTTCGTCTGGGGAAGTGCATTTTAGAGAACTAGCGCAGCACGAGAGAAGTCTTGGAGACGGAAGTGCGAGGTTCAGATTATGGGGGATGTTAGTCTTAGGTCATTTGTAGAACAGAGGGCACGTATAGGGCGATAGAGACGGGCGAGGAAATATAAGGTGGTGCAGATCTGTGGAGAGCTTTGTGGGTGAAAGCGATGAGTTTATATTGGACCCTGTAGCGAATGGGTAACCAGTGTAATGACTGGCACAAGATGGAGACATCAACCTCCAACCCTCCAAGGTAATTTCAATGTTAGGTAGAGTTAGATTAGTAGAGGGGAGAAACACAAGAGATTCAGTTTAAGAGAGAGGGAGGACATGATGTTAGAGGCAGCATACAGACAATCCTTGGTATTTTGTATTAGGTTAGATTTCAGAAGAGGAAGTGCATAATTGGCTGTAGTCAGCATAGAGATGGTACTGGAACCCAAATCTGCTGATTGTTTGTCAAATAGGGGCAGTGTATAGAGAGAAGAGGAGGGGGCCTAGGACTGAGCCCTGTGGAACCCTGATAGTAAGGGGATGAAGAGAGGAAGAGGAGCCGGCAAAAGATAGATTGAAGGAGCGGTCAAAGAGATAGGAGGATAACCAGGAGAGAACGGTTTCCTTGAGGCCTATAGAGTGGAGCATAGTGAGGAGGAGCTGGTGATCCACAGTGTCAAATACGGCAGAGAGATCCAGGAGAATCAGCAGGGAGCATTGACCTTTGGATTTAGCTGTTAGTAGATCATTGGAGACTTTAGTGATGGCAGTTTCAATAGAGAGTAGAGAGCGTAAACCAGATTGTAGAGAATCAAAGAGAGAGTTATCTGAGAGATAGCGGATTAGATGGGAGTGGTCCAAGCATTCCAGGAGTTTAGAGATGAATGGCAGATTAGAGACAGGTCTATAGTTAGCAGCGCAGTTCTGGTACAGGGGTGTCTTTTTAAGTAAACAGGTTATGATGGCATGTTTAAATGAGGAGGGAAAGATGCCTGAAGAAAAAGAGAGGTTAAATATTTTAGTCAGGTGAGTGGTGACCACCGGTGAGAGAGACTGCAGGAGATGTGAGGGAATGGGGTTGCTGTTGCAGGTTGTAGGCCGAGAAGAAGTGAGGAGCTAAGTAACTTCTTCTGTAACAGGCTCAAAGAAGGCTAGTGAGCTTGAAGTGTGGCAGGGAAGGGGATCCAGGCACTGAGGAGATTGGGCTGAGATGTCCTGATGGATGTGGTTGATTTTTTCTAGGAAATGAGTGGCCAGATCCTCATCGCTGAGGTTGGTGATGGGGGCCTGTGCTTTAGGTTTCAGAAGAGAGTTTAAGGTTTCAAAAAGTCATTTTGGATTGTTGGATAGTGAAGTGATGATGGTGGTGAAGTCGGATTGTTTGGCCAGATGAAGGGCAGAGTTATAGGTTTTGAGGATGTATTTATAGTGGATGAAGTCTTCTGCTAAAACAGATTTTATCCACTGACGCTCAGCACACCTTGAACAACGCTGAAGAAAGCGTGTTTGCATCGTGTGCCGGGGCTGCCATTGTCTGTGTCGGGTCTTTCTGCGTATAGAAGGTGCTGCTTCATTTAGGGTGCTCTTCAGTGTATTATTGTAGTGTGACAATTCTAAGTCTGGACAGGAGAGGGAGGAGATGGGAGCTAAAGATGTGTGTAGATTGTCCATAAGCTGCTAGGTATTAATGGTACGTGCATACCTTTAAGTGTGATAAGTGGGGTTGTCCCGGGTAAGGAGACTGTTCTTGACAAAGAAGGAAAGAAGATTGTGATCTGATTCAATTGTGCATCCGAATTGATCAGAGTCTCACTGAACAAAGAAAGGAAAGATTGTGAGTATTTGGAAACAACCCTAACTACTCCTTTACTCAATCAGCATTAAAAAACTAACAGGAAATGGAAAGTGTGCCTGAACCTATGCAAATTGATGTAATCTGAAAACCTCTCTTTGCATTAGAGAAGGAGAGGCGACATACAGAAAGTTTATGGCGCTAGTGTGGGGACTCTGGACATTTTGCCATTAACTGTCCTAATAAAAGGACTATATCCTTCACAAATGCCAAAATTGCAAGCAATTTAGACCTTTGTGAATGATTAGATCTGGTTATGTGACTCGCCCCCTGGGCCGTGGGGTACCCGGAACTGGGCTTCAGTGCGATGCAGGGAGTAGTAGTGGCAACCCGATCCCGTGGCTCAGGGTGGTCAGACCAAATGCTGTGGCAGTCTATTTGTAGAGCTATGAATGTTCGACTACGCCACCCGTGGATTGCGGTCAGGGATGACCGCCGCAGCAAGGCAGACCACTGAGGCTGGTGTTTGTGTGCAGCACAGGGATAGGATAACTCCCCACGGGAAGAGTGTAGCCTCAGGGCAATGTAGGTGAATGCTGGGGGTGATGGTGTAGGCCGCAGGAATGAGAGTTCAGAGTCCGCTTCAAGCAGTCCAGGGTCTTTATTGTAGGTATTACTACTGACCCCACAGGAGTACCGGGCAGGAATGGGCCTGGGTGTCTGAGGGCATTCGGGCGAGCCCCACTGGTCAGGGTGAGTGTGAAGGCCTACCGTTCTCTCTCTGCCCTTGCTGACTATCCCCCTTTTAGTGGTGTAATAGCCCACGTCCCTGAGCTGGCCGTGTACTTCGCCTGTATGGCTTGCGACTCGGGCCTTAGGTACCTTTTGCTTTTCCGCGCTGTACCGGTCCCTCTGTGTGGCGGAGCCTCCAGGCTTCTTAGGCCAAGGGACCTGAAATTCCTTGCGGGTTGGTTATCTGCTGCAGGGCTTGCAACCCTGATAGCCTCGGACCCCAATGTCCGGCGGTGATTCTCTCAGCCAGGACCGTCTCTCGTCGCCTCTGTCCCTGGCTCGCAGCTTCGCCTCTGCCTCACGGACTCCTCGGCTACAGCTGAACTGTCCCTCCTTCTCTGGGACTAGTCTCAGTCCTGAACTAGGTCGTCCAGTTCTCTCTAACCCTGCCCTCAGTTCCAGCTGTTATAGGGGCAGCCAGCTCCCCCTACTGGCCTGGGACAGGAGGTGCTGTATGCTAATTGTCCCTGACCAGGGAACCTCCCTCCTGCTCTCAGACACAGCCTTTAATATTTGTGACATCCAGGCCTGGGGTGACACATTTGCAGACCATCTCATCTGCAATGCAGGATAAAGGGAAGAGCAATCACCATCTTGTCATTTTGTCATTCCCATACAGGTCATAAATGGGAGCCAAAAAATACAATGTTCTGCTGTGTCACCCAGGGGGAATATAGGGGACTCGGTACCCGGGCCTTTTACCTTATTTAGGAGGTCACGGCAGTCGGCTCTCGGGCCCATACTCTGGGTCTCTCTTTAAAAAGGAGTTTCAGTGTACAGTTTTCTCGTGACGCCACCTGTGGTCTCCGGTAATGGTTACCGGCGCTGCTGCAGACCTCCAGGGGTGATGGGATGGCAGCTGGGATGTTTCTGCTCCCCACAGGCGGAGCGAGCCCCGGGGAAGTGTAGGTGCAGATGGTGGTGATGCTGAGACTTGTGATGCAGGAGAGATGGCGCAGCGGAAATAACGGACAGAGACAGTGCAGTGCAGTCATCCGAGTTTTACTCACAGTTCTTGTTCGTGTTTCTCAGGTACACTGTACGGGTGTCAGCCTCCGCGTCGCACTGCGTCCACCAGACCAGGGGTTCAGCACTTTCTCAAATATATCAGGAGCGCTAGACAGAACCCCACTTTCTTTATGTTCCTTACTATACCGACTTCTCGCGCTGGGTCTTCTCCCTCCTGCCCTGCGCTTCCCACACACAGTCCCGATCGGGTGCTCTGAAGTCCCTCTGGGCAACCTGGAGTTCCCGGATCTATTTGGCCCTGATGGTGACTAGAGTGAGACTGTGGTGACTGCACCATGGAAGTGCAGAAACCTCCGGTTTTTCCAGCGGAGACCTGGAGTAACACGGCTGGGCCAGGGACCTGTCCCTTCTTGCAGCCTGATCCCTCTGACACCTGGCAGATTCGGGCATACGGGTGCCGTCCTGCACTCACCGTACCCCCTGGGATCCCATCTATAAAATGGAGCCTTTCTCCTCTGCTCCCCTCCTGGGCCTCTATTACTAGGCCCCACACATGGAGCAGAGCTCCTGAAGAGGCTCTGCTCCCCTCATCTCCTTTCACTGACTTCTCTGTCTCACTGTCCTGCCACCCTAAGATGGCTTCCCTATTTATACCTCCTACAATGGTGCTCCCCTACTCTACATCCTCCACCCACACCCACTACTGGTTCCCCCTCTCTTTGGTTCCCCCCACTCCAGCCAGGGACAGGGCTCAGCAGAACACAGTGCATCTTGCTCTTCCAGCTGGCCTGGAGTAGTGTAGTGTTGAATGCGGGTCTTGGGGTTCCGGGCAGCACTCCCTCCTTACCTGAGAGAAGGAGATACCACACCTCTGGGTGAGGTGCATTACCTCTGTGGTGACTGAACCCTCAGGGGTGCCACACTGACATGATAGATTCTGAAGCAGTATGGAATTTCATGGACTTACAATTTACACTTGATAATTACAGTGAAAGTAGGTTTAAATCCACGCCAATCGATATGGAAACTGTGGATGGATCACCTTTATCTTCTGGTCTGTTACTCAAGAGACAATTGAACTTTAAATCTGTATTGACCCAAATCACCATGAAGCTCATAGTTTTCACCTTATTTCCTCTCCAAAATTTCCAATTATTCTAGAAATTCCCTAGTTTCCAACCCATAACCCTTCTATCCACTGGGCATCGAGGACCATTATTTTTCCCTCTGTACTGTAAGAAAAATTGCGATGCTAGGTAATCCAAGAATTCAAGAAAAGACAGCACTCACCACAAGCTGACAGTACCACAAGCCTTCATTTCAAGTTACCAATCCATGCGAGCGGGTGGCATGGGGGATTCGAGGGTGAAAGGAATTGGACAACAGACGTTTCGCGCTGTGGATTGCGCTTCTATGGGTCCAAAGATGCACATTTAGGTAGTTAGGTATGGGAAGTAAAAAAGTATACAGACAGGACAGATGTGCTATCTGTATACTCTCTTGCTTCCTCCCCTGCCCAAGAGCTATGGTATGATCAGGCCATGTTCCTGCGCAGTCAGAGACAGCCATTACACAGTACCAGGAGTGGCACATTTATAAGATTACCTCAGCTCAGGAACATTTTATTTTCACACGTCCAATTGTGTAACTTGTTTTTATTCCAAGATCTACAAATGAAAATGTATTTTGTACTTGGGGAAAACCGGGTATGTGTAGGTGACTCTTTTTTCAGGTTGGCAAATCTGTTGAGTGTTTCAAGTGAAAGATGCTCCAAGCAATGCTGGCATTTTTTTTTCCTGAAGCGTATTTTTTGGATCAGTTCCTGAGCGCTTTTTCAATGTTTTTGTCCTTTCAATGTGATTCTTTTTTGTTTAATGTTTTTCCAGCAATTTATTTTTATTCATTCTACAAAGAAGAAACCACCTGCAGTTTTGCAAACAAAGATGCCTGCAAAACATTGAAAAGACGCTGAGGCGTGTTGTGAGCGTGTTGACTTCTATAGAGTATCTCGAGATTGACAAAGATCGGTCAGCTCACTTCTCTTAACTTCTAGGCATCTTTCGTAAGCTAAAGGTGTTGCAAGATTGAAACGTAGGACCTAACATAAACAGCAAAAGGTTTTTACATAAAAATGCAAAAGTTCATCCTTTTTCTGGTGCGATTCACCTGAAAAGGAAACAATACGTGCACATATCCTTAGATCAAAACTGATCCTATAGTCATTTTCACCTAGTTTTAGCCATGCACTTGACTTTTTCTATTTTCTTTTTTTTATTATTATTTTATTTTATTATTATTTTATTTTTAGTTTACTTTTAATATTTTACACTTAGATGCCTTCATGCAATTTTGCATCAGTGAGTGTTACGTGCTGGTGACAGAATATGATGTGAGGTGTCGGCACAAGTATTTAGCTTAGTAGGGACTAGACGTTTCCTATCGTATTATAGGAGGGATAGGGCCATGTAGCTGTGATTTGCAATATCATTAGTGTAAATGTAATACACAGTCCTCGTGTTGAGCTGCATGTTTTCATGTCTTTGGTTGCAGGAGATCCCATGCGCTTCCATGCACATTATATCGCCATCTGCTTTCCTGAAGACGAGGACATTGCGCTGAGTGACGTCATCACTGCCGGACGCTTGGGCACAAACGTGAAGAAGACTGTTCTCCTCTGCTCCGCCAACCGCGAGGGGCGAGTAACATACACGTCGTTACAGTGGTCCGGATTGCAGTGAGGGGGCACCAAACGGTTTTATAAAAATTGTACTTGAAGCCTCGTTCTCTGCTCTTGTAATATGTCCGAATGTGAATGCTCCAGACACAATGTCAGGGGACTGCTTGATTTCTACCGAAGGCAACGGGCGAGGAGCTGGTGGAAGAACGTGTGGTTAGGTCAGCTGGAAACAAGAATCATCAGCATGGGACATAATCAACGGCGACGTCTTGTATAGTGAAAACAAAGCTTACTATTTAAAGAGAATGTGTCGTCAGAAAATGACCTATTTAAATCAGGTTTTTCTGTTAGCCTTTTCTTTAAATGTTGGCAATTTGTTTTTTATTTTTATTATATACATATCATGATATTTGTTAAAGAAAAAAAAATTAGCAATTTTGCAGTTTCCACGCTGACCCCTCTGGCTTTATTAGCTCCATACATCCTGTACTTTCAGGAAGAGTTTTCAGCAGTCTCCTTATCAGCAGAGACAGGATTACAATGAGGAGTAACAGCTAATAACACAGGATTCACCAATCACAATAGGAGATGTCACAGCTCACCTGCTCCTCCTGCCTTCACAATGACCTGTGCACACACTCATTACAGTAGATTCTGCAGTAGAAAAGATAAGATTTGGGTCTGGTCGTTTCAGCTAATGTACAAATCAATTTCCTGACACATGAAGTTAGTCTAGAAAAAAAAAGAACCCTTTTGGCCACAGTGAAAATAGCAAGTAAGAATTCTATTTTTATTAGAATATAGTAATAAAGAATACATTTAACACAAAAACCTGATCTAAATAATAGGGGCGTTCCTTGTGACACATTCCCATTAAGAGCTGTAAATGAATTTAGCGATTTTGACACTACCACCCGTGTCAGCATAGACCTTGATTAAATATTAAGGTTTGAAAGTTTCACTTATTCTTTTTTACATGTATGTGCCCCCTATAACTGCAAATAGAGGTGGGGAGTCTGGATCCTGAGACCCCACTGATTGCTTTAAAAAAATTCCCAAAATGTGCGCAGCTTAGGTGAAAGATTTCTACTGCAGCCATACTTAGCTGTGAGTACGCACTCAGGTAGGAGCTGGAGCTGTTTCTTTACCTGTGCACATCACAGAGAGTTTTGAGTGATTGCTGGGAGGTGCCTCACTAATTATTATTCTCAACCAATAAAAAATATACTTTATTAAAAAGAAAACTATATACAGTATGTGTGTGGGTGACGTGCGGGGGCACATGGTCAAAAACAATGATCATGCAAATATATATTGTGCCATTTGTCTGTAGACAATCCTATGTACAAACACAAGGCAACATAAAAGTAGCAGAGGACTTTAACCCCTTAACTGCCACCAATACTCATTAAAACAGTGACCTGTAAGAGGCTTTATTCCTTCATTGCTGCGATCAGGAATAAGGGAATAGCGCCGCCTGGCGGTAGCAATTCCCGCGGGTGACATCTTATACCTTGCAATATCGGCTCCGGTTGGTTATGCGACCAACTGGGGCCAATTAATCCCTTAAATACTGCGGTAAATCACGACAGCAGTATTTAATTTGTTATGAGGGGGTCGCAAAAGCCCCTTAGTAACAGTCGGACCCTCGCAATGAGAATCGCGGGTCCCGATGGTTACCATGGTACCCTGAGATCATCACACGACCTCAGGGTACGGTGGCCTCTGAGACCCACCTATAAGCTGGGTCTCACAGGCTGAGTCAGTGAGACACTGACACTGACACGAGTACTGCAGTGTATGAGACCAGTGATCAAAATAAAAATGATACATGTCCCACAGTGGGACTTAGCAAATAAAAGTGAAAAAAACATATAAAAAAGTGCACGCAAATTCCTGAAATCCATTTTGCCACTCAAAACGCCGCATCAGGAACGATCCAATGCAAGACTTAGCCCCAGGTCTCAGGGGCCAGGAAAAATCCTTTTTTTTTCAACTAAATCCTCTTTTTTTTTTTTCCTCAGTCAGTCTGTACAAATACCTGTCTTATTAACCTTTTGGTATTTTTCCCCCACCCCAAAAAAATTGAATGTGTCTGTGAGTGTTCAGACACAAATATATCTGTTTAAAAGAGTCTGGTGTAGGCCAGATAACTAGAACTGTGGTTTTCCTGTTCCACGCTTCAAATCTGGGTGTAATCCACCTTTTTGCATAAAAAAAAACAGATTCAGTGTCTCGCTGACTGTTCAGACACAAATATATCTATTTAAAAAAGTCTGGTATACGCCAGGAAATTAGAACTGTGGGTTTCCTCTTCCATGGTTCAAATCTGGGTGTAATCCACCTTTTTGCACAAAAAAAAACAGTTTGACTGTCTCGCTGACTGTTCAGACACAAATATATCTGTTTAAAAGATTCTGGTGTAGGCCAGAGAACTAGAACTGTGGTTTTCCTCTTCTACGGTTCAAATCTGGGTGTAATCCACCTTTTTGCATAAAAAAAAACAGTTTCAGAGTCTTGCTGACAGTTCAGACACAAATATTTCTATTTAAAAAAGTCTGGTATACGCCAGGAATTTAGAACTGTGGTTTTCCTCTTCCATGGTTCAAATCTGGATGTTATCCACCTTTTTGCCATTTTTCCATAAAAAAAACAGATTGAGTGTCTTGGTGACTGTTCAGACACAACTATATCTATTTAAAAAAGTCTGGTATATGCCAGGAAATTAGAACTGTGGTTTTCCTCTTCCATGGTTCAAATCTGGATGTTATCCACCTTTTTGCCTTTTTTCCATAAAAAAAAACCGTTTGAGTGTCTTGGTGACTGTTCAGACACAAATACATCTATTTAAAAATGTCTGGTATATGCCAGGAAAATAGAACTGTGGTTTTCCTCTTCCACGGTTCAAATCTGGATGTTATCCATCTTTTTGCCTTTTTTCCATAAAAAAAAACAGTTTGAGTGTCTCGCTGACTGTTCAGACACAAATATATCTGTTTAAAAGATTCTGGTGCAGGCCAGAGAACTAGAACTGTGGTTTTCCTCTTCCGTGGTTCAAATCTGGGTGTAATCCACCTTTTTGCCTTTTTCCATAAAAAAAAACAGTTTGAGTGTCTAGCTGACTGTTCAGACACAAATATATCTGTTTAAAAGATTCTGGTGTAGGCCAGAGAAATAGAACTGTGGTTTTCCTCTTCCACGGTTCTAATCTCCTTTTTATTACCCTTTTGCCATTGATAGTGTGAGTGTAAGCTATTTTACTTCATTTACAATGGGCAAGTCGCGTGGCAAGGGATGTGGAACTGGACATTCTGGTGATGGTGCGTGCAGAGGACAGGGCCGTGGCCAAGGTGAAAATGTGCCACAACCAACAGGCACATCTTCTCGCTTCCAGTTCTTGACCGAATTACTAGGGAAGCACGCAACACCACTATTGCCAACTGATCAGTGTGAACAGGTTATTAACTGGATAGCAGATAATACTTCCAGTCACCTGGGCACCACCATCTCCGGTCTGTCTTCCACACGGTCAAGTCTTAGTAGCCGTGAGTCTCGACTGCATACTCATCATTAGAGATGAGCGTTGTTCGATTCGAACTGTTCGCCAATCTCAAATTCGAGCTGTTTTGGGCGGTGTTCGAGCCGTTCGGCGAATACGAACGATTTGAGAAAAATTCGGCTGTTCGAGGTTATGTTCGATAACTGTTCGTGCACCAAAATCATAACTGGATTTTTTCTCAGTAATGATGAAAATTAATGTTAATACGCAGTTTGAGTGTACAGCGGGGAGGGGGGAGGGGCAGGGGATGGATCTCTGCAGGAATAATGAATATCTCCATTTTTTTTCTCTTTCCCGCATTTACAGTGGGGAGGTGCAATCTGTCAGCCTATCAGCAGCGCACACACGGAGCGAAGTGCTTTTTTTCACACAAGCAAGGGCATGTGTCATTGGCAGTGTATGTCACATGTCCTTGCCCTATAAGACCAAGCCATTTTCCCCGTCACCACCATTTTCTCACTGCAGCAGCTGCGTGTTAGACGGCACCGCTGTTGCTGTGTGCACTATACCTTGTTAATTTCAAGCCAATTTTCGCACAAATCTACAGATAGCTTGGGAGTAGGGAATAGTTGTGATTGCAGTCCTTTTAAGGACTAGGTTACAGCATTTCCTGCGACTTTTATTAGGCAGGTCTGTGCTCTTAAATAGATAGGTTGTGGGAGTAAAGACTAATTGTAATTGCAGTCCTTTTCAGGACTAGGTTACATCAGTTCCTATCAGTTTTTGCCAGGCAGGTCTGTGCCAGTGCTGAGTCAAGTTTTTTTCACAGCATTTGGCTGAATCTAGCAAAGCAAATCCTTTTTGGCCTATTGCAGAGTGTGTTAGACAGTGGAGTAGCCTATCTGTGTTGCAAGATATACCACCTGTGTATAGAATAAATTTTTTTTACTGCACCTAGTGAAGTAAAACCTTTTGGGCATAGCATCATTCTATTAGTCCATCTATACTGACCTCCATCAGGTTGCAAATTGAATATAATTTTTTTCTGCATCTAGCTCTGAAAAAATATTTGGGCTTCTTGCAGTGTGTGGGACTTGTTCTATTAGTCCATCTATACTGACCTCCATCAGGTTGCAAACTGAATATAATTTTTTTCTGCATCTAGCTCTGAAAAAATAATTGGCATTCTAGCAGTGTGTGGGACTTGTTCTATTAGTCCACCTATAATGACCTCCATCAGGTTTCAAATTCAAAATAATTTTTTGTCTGCATCTAGCTCTGAAAAAATATTTGGCCTTCTAGCAGTGTGTGGGACTTTCTCTATTAGTCCATTTATACTGACCTCCATCAGGTTGCAAATTGAATATAATTTTTTTCTGCATCTAGCTCTGAAAAAATATTTGGCCTTCTAGCAGTGTGTGGGACTTGTTCTATTAGTCCATCTATACTGACCTCCATCAGGTTGCAAACTGAATATAATTTTTTTCTGCATCTAGCTCTGAAAAAATATTTGGCCTTCTAGCAGTGTGTGGGACTTGTTCTATTAGTCCATCTATACTGACCTCCATAAGGTTGCAAACTGAATATAATTTTTTTCTGCATCTAGCTCTGAAAATATATTTGGCCTTCTAGCAGTGTGTGGGACTTGGTCTATTAGTCCATCTATACTGACCTCCATCACGTTGCAAATTCAAAATAATTTTTTGTCTGCATCTAGCTCTGAAAAAATATTTGGCCTTCTAGCAGTGTGTGGGACTTTCTTTATTAGTCCATCTATACTAACCTCCATCAGGTTGCAAATTAAAAATAATTTTTATCTGCATCTACCTCTGAAAAAATATTTGGGCTTCTAGCTGTGTGTGGGACTTGTTCTATTAGTCCATCTATACTGACCTCCATCAGGTTGCAAACTGAATATAATTTTTTTCTGCATCTAGCTCTGAAAAAATATTTGGCCTTCTAGCAGTGTGTGGGACTTTCTCTATTAGTCCATCTATACTGACCTCCATCAGGTTGCAAATTAAAAATAATTTTTATCTGCATCTAGCTCTGAAAAAATATTTGGCCTTCTAGCAGTGTGTGGGACTTTCTCTATTAGTCGATCTATACTGACCTCCATCAGGTTGCAAATTAAAAATAATTTTTATCTGCATCTAGCTCTGAAAAAATATTTTGCCTTCTAGCAGTGTGCGGGACTTTCTCTATTAGTCCATCTATACTGACCTCCATCAGGTTGCAAATTAAAAATATTTTTTTGTCTGCATCTAGCTCTGAAAAAATATTTGGCCTTCTAGCAGTGTGTGGGACTTTCTCTATTAGTCCATCTATACTGACCTCCATCAGGTTGCAAACTGAATATATTTTTTTTCTGCATTTACCTCTGAAAAAATATTTGGGCTTCTAGCTGTGTGTGGGACTTGTTCTATTAGTCAATCTATACTGACCTCTATCAGGTTGCAAACTAAATATAATTTTTTTCTGCATCTACCTCTGAAAAAATATTTGGGCTTCTAGCTGTGTGTGGGACTTGTTCTATTAGTCCATCTATACTGACCTCCATCAGGTTGCAAACTGAATATAATTTTTTTCTGCATCTAGCTCTGAAAAAATATTTGTCCTTCTAGCAGTGTGTGGGACTTGTTCTATTAGTCCATCTATACTGACCTCCATCAGGTTGCAAATTCAAAATAATTTTTTGTCTGCATCTAGCTCTGAAAAAATATTTGGCCTTCTAGCAGTGTGTGGGACTTTCTCTATTAGTCCATCTATACTGACCTCCATCAGGTTGCAAATTGAATATAATTTTTTTCTGCATCTAGCTCTGAAAAAATATTTGGGCTTCTAGCAGTGTGTGGGACTTGTTCTATTATTCCATCTATACTGACCTCCATCAGGTTGCAAACTGAATATAATTTTTTTCTGCATCTAGCTCTGAAAAAATATTTGGCCTTCTAACAGTGTGTGGGACTTGTTCTATTAGTCCATCTATACTGACCTCCATCACGTTGCAAATTAAAAATAATTTTTTGTCTGCATCTAGCTCTGAAAAAATATTTGGCCTTCTAGCAGTGTGTGGGACTTTCTCTATTAGTCCATCTATACTGACCTCCATCAGGTTGCAAATTAAAAATAATTTTTATTTGCATCTACCTCTGAAAAAATATTTGGGCTTCTAGCTGTGTGTGGGACTTGTTCTATTAGTCCATCTATACTGACCTCCATCAGGTTGCAAACTGAATATAATTTTTTTCTGCATCTAGCTCTGAAAAAATATTTGGCCTTCTAGCAGTGTGTGGGACTTTCTCTATTAGTCCATCTATACTGACCTCCATCAGGTTGCAAATTAAAAATAATTTTTATCTGCATCTAACTCTGAAAAAATATTTGGCATTCTAGCAGTGTGTGGGACTTGTTCTATTAGTCCATCTATACTGACCTCCATCAGGTTGCAAATTGAATATAATTTTTTTCTGCATCTAACCCAGCCAATAGTTTTGGCCTAATACCACAATTTGGCCACTCAGCTCTGCTCGGTTCCCATCCATTGTTTTTTTGTGCAAACAACTCCAGAGTTGTGAATTAGTTAACCACCAAAATGAGTGGAAAAAGGCCTGCTGCTGGTGGAAAGGGGAATAGGCGTGTTGGGAAGGGGAAAAAAGGTAGTGTCCGTGGGGTAGGTGTTAAAGCAACAGTAACATCTGCAGAAGAAAGACCATCTTCCAGCCAAACTAAAATGTCTACTTCTTTTAGCGGACAATGTGATAAGATCCCTTTCTTACGGCCACGCCAATCGCTACAAATTCCAGATGAGGCACAAAAACAGCAGGCGCTTCAACGGATATCAAGTGTTCCTTTAAGTGGGCTCTCCTCCACATCAAGTTCAACATCACAAATACTCCAGTCCTCAAAGGTGTCACCCCAATTGCACTTGCTTCCTCACAGCTCCCAAATCTCCAGCTGTCCGTCTGAGTTTGAGGTTGAGTCTGCAGAGCTGTTTACTCATACTATAGCCTGGGAATCAGAGGTCGACTCCAGCGCTTCTGTGAATCCAGACGAGGAAATGATCTGCACTGATGCCCAGAATCTTTATGAGTCGGATCCACGACCAGACGCAGAAGGTTCTGACCATAATGTAGACCCTCATTCCCAAACTGTAACTCCTGTTGGTGGAGACAATGAGGAAGATGATGATGAGACTCAAATACCTGATTGGAGCAGCAACTTTAGTTTTATGTCAGGGCAGGAACAGGTTGGCTCTGAGGATGACGGGTGTGATAACGCACAGGGTGATGATGATGAGGTTGGAGATCCCACTTACTGTCAACCCACAGTCAACCAAGAGATGAGGTCAGCAGAGGAGGTGGAGGAGGATGCTAGTGACGACGAGGTCAGGTTCCGCCTTCCTGGACAGAGACGTAGTACTGGAAGCACGTCAACAACTGCATCCTCAAACACAACTCTGCCTCTCACCACAAGTCGTGGTGGCTCTTCAGGTCGCATGGGTGCTAAGCCTTGCATAGCCTGGGCATATTTTCAGATCGATAAAGATGACCCAACTCGTGTTATCTGTAACATTTGACAGAAAAAGCTAAGTAGAGGCCAAGAAATACATAGTTTGAGTACTTTATGCATGAACCGGCACATGGACATGAAGCATAAGTTGCAGTGGGAAGCTCACTGTGCTACAATGCGGCCTAGCCGGCCAGGCCAACCACCGTCTGCCATATCTTGTGCATCCGCGGCCTCTTCATCCTCTGTGACTGGGGGGATAAAAAAATAAATAAATAAAATAAAAAAAAATAGAAAGAAAAAAATAAGGGATGTGACTACTAATACCAACACAGGAGGCTGTTTCGCATGCAATACACCTAAATGTATGTGTTGTGGCGTTATAACCAATAATGCAAAAACCTTTAAATCTAATACCACTAATGAGGTTTTCCAGATCAAACAGAGATTAACATGCCAATCCACCTATGTAGTATACCTGTTGGAGTGCCCTTGTGGCTTGCAATACATAGGCCGGACAATTCAGACGGCCCATGCCCGATTAAATAAACATAGATCTAATATAAGGGCAGGATATCAATTACATAGTGTCTCTAGACACTATGCAAACCATCACCACAAAGACCCGAGTAAGATGAAAATAACCATTATTGACCACATTGTGGATAATGGACCAGAACGATTGAGTACACTTATAAAGAAAGAGAGTTTTTGGATGTACAAAATGGGTACTTTGTACCCTGAGGGTTTGAACCTTACGATTGAAAACACATCAAACCATTAAATCTGAGAAGGTTTAATGTTGTCCCTCTCATATCCTTCCCGGGTTGTCATCAGCCGTTTAATGATGGCTTGCGGGGTTACCTGCACAGGATTGAAGGTATGGTATGACGTAGCATAGCAGGAGATTTGCTTGCCCTTTCGGGTTGGTATTTAGTTCATTTTTCCTATTGTCGTCAGTTACTTAGTTTACTGGAAGCATAGGTTCCGATCATGTTAATGGATAGCATTGGGTTTTATGAGCTTTAGAATAGTAGTGGGCAATTGTACAAGGTTATTTTCGGCCATTTTATATGAAAGTGTACTGTCTCTTTAAGAAACTTAACTTTTGAATTGGGGGTTGGTAATCGTAGAATAGCATTGTCAGGACACCCTGGGAAGGTTCCCAGTGTGTTTTTAAACATTTATGGGGTTTATAATCGTAGTGGGTAATGGTACAAGGTTATTTTCGGCCATTTTTATGAAAGTGTACTGTCTCTTTAAGAAATTCAACTTCTGAATTGGGGGCTGGAAACTGCAGTATAGCACTGTCAAGACACCCCAAGACGGTCCCCAGGGTGATTTTAATAATTTTTAATAGTTGGTAATAAATATTATAAAAAAAAAAAAAAAAATATTTATTTTTTTAAACACAAATAGGAAGTTTTTACTAAGAATTGTGATTTTATGAATCCATGTAGGGATTTTTTAGTGCACAATGCTGTTTCCAGGGGAAATAAGAGGTTAATTGGTTAAGAATGCATTATATGGAGTTTTTCAATGAAAGGGTTAATTGATTACAACACGTGGTCTAAATTATGTAAAATACCACCCCTTTATAAAGCTGTCATTGTAACATTCTCCTTTACCCCACCTGATGAAGACGGCTTAGACCGTTGAAACGCGTTGTGGCAGTGGTATTGGAGGAAGAATAAAAGTCAGTTGCCATCTATTAAATTGTCCAGTATTCCTTTGGCGCTCCCTGAGACTGCTGCACCATTGTTTACTTGTGATACACCTGTTTTGGGGCGCAGACCTGCCACCTCTTTACCCGCAACAGCCAGCGTGATTGGCAGGTCACCATTTTCATTGGAGGTGGTAACACCAGCTGGTGTTGAGCGCTGTCCGACATCGATAGCACCACCTTTGGATCAAGGCAACCTAACATGTCCGCCTGCATCTTCCTCACAGACCGGCAGTTTGCCTGGGGCACCCTTATCAACCCCGTCTAAGCACAATAGCCAGCCCTCGGTCCCTCAGATGTGGACAAGTAAAAGACCATTTCCTCCTAGCCATGAGAAAGCTAAGACGTTGAATTTCACCATCTGCAAGCTCTTGGCTACAGAAATGCTGCCTTTCCGCCTGGTGGACACAGAGGATTTTCGAGACCTTATGTCCGTCGCAGTGCCCCAGTACCAGATGCCCAGTCGGCACTACTTCTCAAAGAAAGGTGTGCCTGCGCTCCACCAGCATGTCGCACACAACATCACCGCTTCTTTGAGAAACTCTGTGTGTGACAGGGTGCATTTCACCACAGACACTTGGACGAGTAGGCATGGACAGGGGCGTTACATGTCGCTGACTGGGCACTGGGTAACTATGGTGACAGCAGGACAAGGGGCTGCTGTTCAAGTTTTGCCGTCCCCACGAGTTGTGCGTCAATCCTCTTTATCTCAAAGTTCCTCCACTGCTTCTGCCTCCTCAACCTCCTCTCGGTCCTCCACCTGCACCCAAAGCCTGTCTGGTCATGCCACAAGCTTTCTAACTGCGCAGAATGGATCCTGCACACCTCCTTACTATGCTGGCAGTAGGGCTCAACATCATCAGGTGGTTTTTACTTTGAAATGTCTGGGAAATGTGAGTCACACAGCTGAGGAGTTGTGGTCAGCTCTGTAGAACCAATTTCATGAATGGTTGTCTCCACTGGACCTGAAACCAGGGAAGGCCGTGTGCGACAATGCTGCAAACCTGGGTGCGGCCCTTCGCCGGGGCAATGTCACACACGTGCCTTGTATGGCTCACGTGTTGAACCTGGTTGTCCAGCAATTTTTAGCCCACTATCCCGGACTAGATGGCCTTCTGCAGAGGGCACGGTCGCCGTGTGCTCACTTCCGCCGTTCGCATCCCGCAGCTCAGCGACTTACATCTCTACAGAAGTCGTTGGGCCTGCCACTTCACCAGCTAAAATGCGATGTGCCTACCTGGTGGAATTCAACTCTGCACATGTTGCAGCGACAGTGGCAGCACCGACAAGCCCTGGTGCAATACGTTCTGACGTATAGCCTGGGACAACGAGATCCAGAGGTGGGGCAAATCACGCTGGAGGAGTGGTCTCAGATCAGGGACCTATGCACCCTTCTGCACAGTTTTGAAATGGCGACGAAGATGTTTAGTGCTGACGATGCCATTATCAGCATGACTATTCCGGTGATTTACATGCTGGAGCACATGTTAAACAGAATTCGGAGTCAGGTGGTGGCACAAGAGGAGGTGGAGGAAGTAGAGGAGGAGGAGTTGTATGCGGAAGGGCTAACATCTGCAAGGTCCAGACGGTCGGCAGCACCAAGGCGGCAGGCATGTGAGGGTGGGGGAGATGGTTTTACCAGGGCGCATGGTAGCAGCCAAACTAGTGAGGAAGGTGCAGGAGCCCAGGAAGAAGTGGAGGACAAACTGATGTAAGACTCATCAGATGAGGGAGACCTTGATCACATTTCTGTTGTGCGAGGTTGGGGGGAGAGGACAGAGGAAGGAAGCATGATTGTTACCTCGCCACCAACACAACAAGGACTTGGTGCTCCTGGATGCGCAACACACATGAGTGCCTTCTTGCTGCACTACCTGCAACATGACCCTCGAATTGTGAGAATTAGAAATAATCCTGACTACTGGGTTGCCACACTGTTAGATCCCCGGTACAAAAGTAAATTTGCAGAAATTATTCCTGCCATAGAAAGGGATGCACGCATGCAGGAGTATCAGCAGAGACAGTTGCAGAATCTTACATGTGCTTTTCCAAAAAACACCAGTGGTGCACATAGTGAATCTCACAGTTCCAACTTGCCAACCTTGGGACCGTCGAGTGTTCAGCACTCAAACCGTAACAGAACCACAGTATCTGCTGGTAACATCAATTTTGCGGAATCATTTCACCACTTTTTTAGCCCATCCTTTGCAAGGCCACAGGAGACAAGAAGTCTGACACATAGTCAACGCCTAGAGACGATGGTACAGGAGTATCTTCAAGTAAACATTGAAGCCATGACTGTGTCACTGGACCCTTGCTCTTTTTGGGCTTCCAATCAGGATAAATGGCCGGAGCTAGCCACTTACGCCTTGGAGATCTTGTCATGCCCCGCAGCCAGCGTTCTGTCTGAACGTGTGTTCAGAGCTGCTGGTGGTGTGCTGACAGATAAGCGCACGCGGCTCTCCACTGATAATGTAGACAGACTCACGTTCATAAAGATGAACAAATCATGGATCTGAAATGACTTTTCTACCCCTGTGTCATCCTGGGGAGAGTAAAAGCTTGATGATTGGTTAAAATCACCTCACCAACCGTTTTAAGCTTTCAAATTACTAATCATGTTTATCTGTATCTTGGCTGGAAAATAATTTGGGCTTTGTAGCAGTGTGCAGCACTGATTCTATTAGGCCATCTATAATAAGCTCCACCAGATTTAAAATTACTAATCATGTTTATCTGTATCTTGGCTGGAAAATAATTTGGGCTTTTTAGCAGTGTGCAGTACTGATTCTATTAGGCCATCTATACTAAGCTCCACCAGATTTAAAATTACTAATCATGTTTATCTGTACCTTGGCTGGAAAATAATTTGAGCTTTGTAGCAGTGTGCAGCACTGATTCTATTAGGCCATCTATACTAAGCTCCACCAGATTTAAGATTAATAATAATTTTTAGCTGCATCTAGCCCGGAAAATAATTTTGGGGCTCCGAGATGCGCAAGACACATAAGTGCCTTCTTGCTGCACTACCTGCAACATGACCCTCATATTGTCAGAATTCAAAGTAATCCTGACTACTGGGTTGCCACACTCTTAGATCCCCCAAACTTTTCGATCAACCTTTTCATTTTAATAAAGACCAAAAAAATGATCATTTTTGAAATTATAAGCATTAGCAGGTTATTAGAAACTGAAATCAAACAGTTTTCAACTCAAAACTTTTTTCTAGGTGATGTTACATTTTCACATAGGACCCCTTGTTCGAAAGGAGCTTCTGAACTCTCTCGTCCATTGAATTTGTCAGGTTTTGGATGGTTTCTGCTTCAATTGTTTTGCATGAGGACAGAATACCCTAACAGAGCTGTTGCTTAGATGTGCACTGCCTCCCGCCATCATAGACACTCCTTTTGATGATCCTAAAGGGGTCGACAATCTCTCTCCCCATGATTCCAGCCCAAAACATTACTCCACCTCCTCCTTGTTGGCGCTGTAGCCGTGTTTGCGTGGGGTGTCCATCAACCAGCCATCCTCCACTCCATCCATCTGGACCATCGAGCGTTGCACGGCACTCATCCGTGAACAAAACAGTTTTGAAATCAGTCTTCATGTAATGTTTGGCACACTGGAGCCGTTTCTGCTTGTGTGACGTGGATAGAGGAGGTCGACAGGATGACATATGCACAGCTGCAAACCTCTGAAGGACCCTGCATCTTGTTGTTCGGGGGACGTTGGAGGCACCAGCAGCTTCAAAAACTTGTCTGCTGCTATGACAAGGCTTTTTTGCCGCTGCTCTTTTAACCTGACGTAATTGCCTGTAGGAAAGAGTCCTCAATTTGCCCTTATCAGCACGCACACGTGTGTACTGTGAATCAGCCACATACTTCTTGATTGCCAAGACACTTCATCCTGATCATCGCACAATGTTGATTGTAGTCATGCCTTGACCTAAACACTCCACAATTTGATGCTTCTCAGCAGCCGACACATCCTTTTTCTTTCCCATTTAGGCAGAAAATGTAGGCTGCTTAATAATGTGGGACAGCCTTTTTAAGTAGTCTTGCCTTTCATTGGACACACCTGCCAAACTAATTAGCACAGGTGTCTGCAATTGCTTACAGTGATATAAACAGCCCTGACACACATCACCATCAATGAGTTTAACTGACAAACAAACAAATTCTTCCCTTATCACTCCTAAACACTTTTTGCATAATAATTTGGAACACAGTGTACATGTGCTTTTCCACAAAACACCAGTGGTTCACGTAGTGAATCTTACAGTTCTAACTTGCCAACCGTGGTCTGTATGGAGTTGTTCAATAAAGGACCCAAAATTAAGATAACATAGACGGGAGAGGTCTCTATTAGTGTTGAGCGAACATGCTCTACAATGCTCGGTACTCGCCCGAGCATCACGCTACTCGGGATGTTAGGCGATCACCGAGCATTTCCGGGTTACTCGGGCGGGAGCTCGGGTCTCCGCCCTGCATGTTTGGCGCTCTTTACAGAGCCAATGAACATGCAGGGATTGCCAACCAGTCACTGTATTGCTGCAGCCATGTTGGTTGTGGGTATTACAGTGATTGGCTGGCCGCACAGCGTCACCTCGAGTATTTAAAACTGCGCGCCGCCATTTTGGACACAGTCGCTCTGGATTAGACAGTGTAGGGACAGCGCTGCTGATTTAGGGAGAGATATAAACTGCGAAATAGTTAGTGTAGTGTCTGTAAAGGCTGCCAGAACAAACAAACAGTCCTTTTCAGGACTAATATCCATCCCAGATACCAGGCAGGCAGGCTGTATAGGAGACACAGTGGTTATACCAGCAAACACTGCATTACAGTCCTGTGTGCTCCTGTTGCTGAAATTGCTGGACTTAGCACCAGGTGTCGGGGTCCAGGAAAAATCCTTTTTTTTTCATCTAATTCCTCCTTTTTTTTCCCTCCTTCACACTGTACAAATACCCGTCTTATTAACCTTTTGGTGTGTCCCCCCCCCCACCAAAAAAAAAAGGGTGTCTCTGATTTTTCAGACACAAATATAACTGTTGAAAATAGTCTGGTGTAGGCTAGAGAAACAGAAGTGTTGTTTTGCACTTCCACGGTTCAAACCTCTGTATTATCCATTTTGGGCCATTTGTGTCTAAAAAAAAATACAGTTTGAGTGTGTCGCTCACTGTTCAGCCGCAAATATCTCTATTTAAAAAAGTGTGTTATACCCCAGTAAACAATAACTGTGGTTTTGCCATCCCACGGTAAAAAATCTCTATTATTCAACTTTTGGTAGTTTTTTCGGTAAAGAAAAACAGTAGTGTCTCCTGACTGTTGTGACACAAAAATATATCTGTTGAAAATAGTCTCGTGTAGGCCCGACATCCCAGTGTGGTTTCACAGTTCCATGGGTCAAATCGCTGTACTATCCAGTTTTGGGCCTTTGGTATCTAAAAAAAAAGCAGTTTGAGTGTGTCGCTCACTGTTCAGCCGCAAATATCTCTATTTAAAAAAGTGTGGTGTACCCCAGTAAACAATAACTGTGGTTTTCCTCTTCCACGGTTCTAATCTACTCTTTATTACCCTTTTCCATTGATAGTGCAAGTGTAAGCTATTTTACTTCATTTACAATGGGCAAGGCGCGTGGCAAGGGACGTGGAAGTGGACATTCTGGTGATGGTTCGTGCAGAGGACGGGGCCGTGGCCAAGGTGAAAATGTGCCACAACCAACAGCCACATCTTCTCGCTCCCACTTCTTGACCGAATTACTAGGGAAGCACAGAACAACACCAGTATTGAGAACTGATCAGTGTGAACAGGTTATTAATTGGATAGTAGATAATACTTCCAGTTACCTGGGCACCACCACCTCCGGTCTGTCTTCCACACGGTCAACTCTTAGTAGCCGTGAGTCTCGACCGCATACTCCTCCTCACCCTGATGCTCCTTCCTCCCACCATGCCGAGTGTCGTCAGACAGCAAGTGATCCCACACTTGGACACTCTGAAGAGCTGTTTACTGGTCCATTTCCATATTTGGGCCCCTCGCCTGATACGCTTGAAGTGGTGGAAGAGGAGATCCCATGTTGCGATGCCCAAATATTTGAACAGCCACGGCCACAGGAAGTCAACGTTGGCAATCTGTCACAAGAGGTGGACGATGACGAGACACAATTGTCAGGAAGTGAAGAGGAGGATCGTGGTGCGCAAGTGGAAGAGGAGGAGGTGGTGGATGATCTAGTAACTGACCCAACGTGGAAGGAGGACATGCAGAGTGAGGCCAGCAGCACACAGGGGGAGGGAGGCAGAGTACCCCAACAGGCAGGAAGAAGCAGTGTGGTGGCCGCAAACAGAAGGCAGGCAACCGTTCCCCGTAACACCAACACGAGGGACGTTGCCAGTACAAGCGGTAGGTCTTCCAGAGTCTGGAATTTTTTTAAAGACTCTGCTGATAACCCGAAAAAGGCCATATGTTCCACCTGCCATGCCAGCATCAGCAGGAGTGACAAAACTACCAGCCTGACCACCACCAGCATGATCAGGCACATGGCAGCAAAGCACCCGACTTTGTGGGGCGAAACCCAGGGTCCACGACCAGTGTCAGCGGGTGTCACCACTGCTTCTTCCACTGTAGTGCGTGCAATAGAACCCCCTGTTGTGTGTGCAAGGCAATCCCCTGTCCATACTGCATGTAAAGATGCCCCCTCCTCTCAGTCTTCACTTGTTATGGCAGTTTCTCAAGAAACTGCATCAACGTCCATGTCCACGTCCAACCGCAGCGTTCAATTGTCCATATCCCAGACCTTTGAACGAAAGCGGAAATTCGCAGCTAACGCCCCACAGGCCACAGTCCTAAATTCGCACATTTCACGACTGCTTGCGTTGGAAATGCTGCCTTTTAGGCTGGTGGAGATGGAATCCTTACGCAATCTTATGGCGGTGGCCGTCCCTCGATACTCGGTCCCCAGCCGACACTATTTTGCCCGGTGTGCCATCCCCGCACTACACAAGCACGTGTCCCAAAGCATCTGCCGTGCCCTCAACAACGCAGTTACTGGGAGAGTCCACGTGACAACGGACACGTGGATAAGTGCTTGTGGCCAGGGACGGTACATCTCTCTGACTGCACACTGGGTAAACATAGTGGAAGCTGGGACCCAGTCGGACCTTGGGACGGAACACATCCTCCCCACACCGAGGATTGCGGGCCCTATGTCAGTCAGAGTTGCCCCCACAGTGTACAGCTTCTGCGCATCCTCCTCCTCCTCCTCATGTTCAGCCTCCATCTCAGATACCACCACATCAGTTACAAGCTGGAAGCATTGCAGTACTGCCTCCGCCAAGCGGCAACAGGCTGTGCTGAAACTCATAAGCTTAGGTGATAAACCTCACACTGCTTGTGAGTTGTGGACAGCTGTGAAAGAGCAGGCAGATCTGTGGCTAAGACCGCTGAACCTACATCCCGGCATGGTCGTGTGTGACAATGGCCGTAACCCTGTGGCGGCTCTGAGGCGAGGTGAGATCACACACGTACCATGCCTGGCTCATGTGCTTAACCTCGTGGTTCAGCGGTTTCTTAAATCGTACCCCGAGTTGCCAGATCTGCTCGTGAAAGTACGCCGCCTGTCAGCTCATTTTCGGAAGTCGGCTACAGCTTCCGCTGCCCTTTCTGTGTTGCAGCAGCGTTTGCAGCTTCCGGCACACCGACTAGTGTGTGATGTCCCCACATGTTTTAACTCTACCCTCCACATGTTGCAAAGAATTTGTGAGCAGAAGAGAGCAGTTGTGGAGTACCAGCTGCAACAAGGCCGTCGATATTCAGGTCAGACTCCACAAATAAGACCTCAGGAGTGGACCTGGATGTCTGACATATGTACCATCCTCACAAACTTTGAGGAGGCCACCAAGATGGTGAGTGGCGATGACTCCATCATTAGTGTCAGCATCCCACTTGTCTGTCTTTTGCAACGCTCTCTGCAGAGAATTAAAGAGGAGGCATTGCAGCCAGAGTATGATGAGATGGATCAAGAAGCCGTAGCGGGTGATTACACACAGCCCAGCCTCATCTCATCCCAACGTGCATTGGGGGACAAAGAGGGAGAGGAGGAGGAGGAGGAGGAAGAACAGGAGCTGCTATCATGCATTGTAGACGGTAGTACCTGTACAAGTGTCATACCGTCGGTTCAGCGTGGGTGGCATGAGGACAGGGGGGAGGAGGAAGAGGAGGAGGAGGAGAGCATGGTCAGTCGTCATCTTGTTGAGGACACGGAAATCTTGCCCGTTACCAGTCTGGCACTCATGGCTGACTTTATGTTACGCTGCCTTAACCGTGACCCTCGCATTGTCAAAATGTTGGGTGACAGTCATTACTGGTTGGTGACACTTGTAGACCCCCGCTACAAGGAGAACTTTCACTCTCTTATTCCTGAGGTGGAGAGGTCTACAAAAATGTGGCAGTACCAGAAGGCCCTTGCTGAACTCTTAAAAAAATTCCCATCTGAACACGCTAGCGGCAGAGGTCACAGTTCGTTGCCCAACCAAGGCGTACAGGCGAGAGAGATGCAACTCCAATCCAGCAGAAGCAGGGGAACACTGTCAACGTTCTGGGACAGTTTTCTGAGACCCGCCCAGCTTACAGGCCCTGAGGCGCGGGGTACTCTCACAAGGAGTGGAAAGTTTCAAAAGATGGTGAGGGAGTACCTTGCCGACCGTACCAGCGTCCTCCGTGATTCCTCTGTGCCTTTTAATTATTGGGTATCCAAGCTGGACACTTGGAATGAACTCGCTCTGTACGCCTTGGAGGTCCTGGCCTGCCCTGCTGCTAGCGTGTTATCGGAGCGTGTTTTTAGTGCCGCTGGGGGAATTATAGCTGATAAGCGCACTCGTCTGTCAACTGACAATGCTGACAAGCTGACCCTAATCAAAATGAACAAAGGCTGAATTGGGCCAGACTTCTCATCACCACCAAATGACAGCAGAGTAACATAAAGTCAAATGCACTGTGTTATTTCGGGAGGTGTATTCACATGCACCGCTTCACACCCACACATGGGTATACGCTTCCTCGTTTTGGCTGTTTTATCTTCTTCTCCTTATCCTCAGCCTCCACCACCACTATACAAACAGGGTGCCAGCATTGCAAGTTCCTCCGTCCTTATTTTTGGCACCTTTTGCTTGCAAGGCATAAGCAAATACTATGGGAGACCCACTCCCCAATAATTGGACTTATGTTTGTAATATGCTGTACTGCATGGCTCTTGTAAGGGGCATTGCAAGTTGCTCCGTCCTACTTTTTGGCAGCTTTTGCTTGGAAGGCAAAAGCAAATACTATGGGAGACCCACTCCCCAATAATGGGACTTATGTTTGTAATATGCTGTACTGCATGGCTCTTGTAAGGGGCATTGCAAGTTGCTGCGTCCTAATTTTTGGCAGCTTTTGCTTGCAAGGCATAAGCAAATACTATGGGAGACCCACACCCCAATAATGGGACTTATGTTTGTAATATGCTGTACTGCATGGCTCTTGTAAGGGGCATTGCAAGTTGCTCCGTCCTAATTTTTTGAAGCTTTTGCTTGGAAAGCATAAGCAAATACCATGGGACACCCACTCCCCAATAATGGGACTTATGTTTGTAATATGCTGTACTGCATGGCTCTTGTAAGGGGCATTGCAAGTTGCTCCGTCCTAATTTTTGGCAGCTTTTGCTTTGAAAGCATAAGCAAATACCATGGGACACCCACTCCCCAATAATGGGACTTATGTTTGTAATATGCTGTACTGCATGGCTCTTGTAAGGGGCATTGCAATTTGCTCTGTCCTAATTTTTGGCAGCTTTTGCTTGGAAAGCATAAGCAAATACTATGGGAGACCCACTCCCCAATAATGGGACTTATGTTTGTAATATGCTGTACTGCATGGCTCTTGTAAGGGGCATTGCAAGTTGCTCCGTCCTAATTTTTGGCAACTTTTGCTTGGAAAGCATAAGCAAATACCATGGGACACCCACTCCCCAATAATGGGACTTATGTTTGTAATATGCTGTACTGCATGGCTCTTGTAAGGGGCATTGCAAGTTGCTCCGTTCTAATTTTTGGCAGCTTTTGCTTGGAAAGCATAAGCAAATACCATGGGACTCCCACTCCCCAATAATGGGACTTATGTTTGTAATATGCTGTACTGCATGGATCTTGTAAGGGTCATTGCAAGTTGCTCCGTCCTAATTTTTGGCAGATTTTGCTTGGAAAGCATAAGCAAATACTATGGGACACCCACTCCCCAATAATGGGACTTATGTTTGTAATATGCTGTACTGCATGGCTCTTGCAAGGGGCATTGCAAGTTGCTCCGTCCTAATTTTTGGCAGCTTTTGCTTGGAAAGCATAAGCAAATACTATGGGAGACCCACTCCCCAATAATGGGACTTATGTTTGTAATATGCTGTACTGCATGGCTCTTGTAAGGGGCATTGCAAGTTGCTCTGTCCTAATTTTTGGCAACTTTTGCTTGGAAAGCATAAGCAAATACCATGGGACACCCACTCCCCAATAATGGGACTTATGTTTGTAATATGCTGTACTGCATGGCTCTGGTAAGGGGCATTGCAAGTTGCTCCGTCCTAATTTTTGGCAGCTTTTGCTTGGAAAGCATAAGCAAATACCATGGGACACCCACTCCCCAATAATAGGACTTATGTTTGTAAAATGCTGTACTGCATGGCTCTTGTAAGGGGCATTGCAAGTTGCTCCGTCCTAATTTTTGGCAGCTTTTGCTTGGAAAGCATAAGCAAATACTATGGGAGACCCACTCCCCAATAATGGGACTTATGTTTGTAATATGCTGTACTGCATGGCTCTTGTAAGGGGCATTGCAAGTTGCTCCCTCCTAATTTTTGGCAGCTTTTGCTTGCAAGGCATAAGCAAATACTATGGGACACCCACTCCCCAATAATGGGACTTATGTTTGTAATATGCTGTACTGCATGGCTCTTGTAAGGGGCATTGCAAGTTGCCCCGTCCTAATTTTTGGCAGCTTTTGCTTGGAAAGCATAAGCAAATACCATGGGACACCCACTCCCCAATAATGGGACTCATGTTTGTAATATGCTGTACTGCATGGCTCTTGAAAGGGGCATTGCAAGTTGCTCCGTCCTGATTTTTGGCAGCTTTTGCTTGGAAAGCATAAGGAAATACTATGGGAGACCCACTCACCAATAATGGGACTTATGTTTGTAATATGCTGTACTGCATTGCTCTTGTAAGGGGCATTGCAAGTTGCTCCGTCCTACTTTTTGGCAGCTTTTGCTTGGAAAGCATAAGCAAATACCATGGGACACCCACTCCCCAATAATGGGACTTATGCTTGTAATATGCTGTACTGCATGGCTCTTGTGAGGGGCATTGCAAGTTGCTCCGTCCTAATTATTGGCAGATTTTGCATGGAAAGCATAAGCAAATACCATGGGACACCCACTCCCCAATAATGGGACTTAGATTTGTAATATGCTTTTCTGCATGGCTCTTGTAAGGGGCATTGCAAGTTGCTCCGTCCTAATTTTTGGCAGCTTTTGCTTGGAAAGCATAAGCAAATACCATGGGACACCCACTCCCCAATAATGGGACTTATGTTTGTAATATGCTGTACTGCATGGCTCTTGTAAGGGGCATTGCAAGTTGCTCTGTCCTAATTTTTGGCAGCTTTTGCTTGGAAAGCATAAGCAAACACTATGGGAGACCCACTCCCGAATAATGGGACTTATGTTTGTAATATGCTGTACTGCATAGCTCTTGTAAGGGGCATTGCAAGTTACTCTGTCCTAATTTTTGGCAACTTTTGCTTGGAAAGCATAAGCAAATACCATGGAACACCCACTCCCCAATAATGGGACTTATGTTTGTAATATGCTGTACTGCATGGCTCTTCTAAGGGGCATTGCAAGTTGCTCCATCCTAATTTTTGGCAGCTTTTGCTTGGAAAGCATAAGCAAATACCATGGGACACCCACTCCCCAATAATAGGACTTATGTTTGTAAAATGCTGTACTGCATGGCTCTTGTAAGGGGCATTGCAAGTTGCTCCGTCCTAATTTTTGGCAGCTTTTGCTTGGAAAGCATAAGCAAATACTATGGGAGACCCACTCCCCAATAATGGGACTTATGTTTGTAATATGCTGTACTGCATGGCTCTTGTAAGGGGCATTGCAAGTTGCTCCGTCCTAATTTTTGGCAGCTTTTGCTTGCAAGGCATAAGCAAATACTATGGGACACCCACTCCCCAATAATGGGACTTATGTTTGTAATATGCTGTACTGCATGGCTCTTGTAAGGGGCATTGCAAGTTGCTCCGTCCTAATTTTTGGCAGCTTTTGCTTGGAAAGCATAAGCAAATACCATGGGACACCCACTCCCCAATAATGGGACTCATGTTTGTAATATGCTGTACTGCATGGCTCTTGTAAGGGGCATTGCAAGTTGCTCCGTCCTAATTTTTGGCAGCTTTTGCTTGGAAAGCATAAGCAAATACTATGGGAGACCCACTCACCAATAATGGGACTTATGTTTGTAATATGCTGTACTGCATGGCTCTTGTAAGGGGCATTGCAAGTTGCTCCGTTCTACTTTTTGGCAGCTTTTGCTTGGAAAGCATAAGCAAATACCATGGGACACCCACTCCCCAATAATGGGACTTATGTTTGTAATATGCTGTACTGCATGGCTCTTGTGAGGGGCATTGCAAGTTGCTCCGTCCTAATTTTTGGCAGATTTTGCTTGGAAAGCATAAGCAAATACCATGGGACACCCACTCCCCAATAATGGGACTTATGTTTGTAATATGCTGTACTGCATGGCTCTTGTAAGGGGCATTGCAAGTTGCTCCATCCTAATTTTTGGCAGCTTTTGCTTGGAAAGCCTAAGCAAATACCATGGGACACCCACTCCCCAATAATGGGACTTATGTTTGTAATATGCTGTACTGCATGGCTCTTGCAAGGGGCATTGCAAGTTGCTCCGTCCTAATTTTTGGCAGCTTTTGCTTGGAAAGCATAAGCAAATACTATGGGAGACCCACTCCCCAATAATTGGACTTATGTTTGTAATATGCTGTACTGCATGGCTCTTGTAAGGGGCATTGCAAGTTGCTCTGTCCTAATTTTTGGCAACTTTTGCTTGGAAAGCATAAGCAAATACCATGGGACACCCACTCCCCAATAATGTGACTTATGTTTGTAATATGCTGTACTGCATGGCTCTTGTAAGGGGCATTGCAAGTTGCTCCGTCCTAATTTTTGGCAGCTTTTGCTTGGAAAGCATAAGCAAATACCATGGGACACCCACTCCCCAATAATAGGACTTATGTTTGTAAAATGCTGTACTGCATGGCTCTTGTAAGGGGCATTGCAAGTTGCTCCGTCCTAATTTTTGGCAGCTTTTGCTTGGAAAGCATAAGCAAATACTATGGGAGACCCACTCCCCAATAATGGGACTTATGTTTGTAATATGCTGTACTGCATGGCTCTTGTAAGGGGCATTGCAAGTTGCTCCGTCTTAATTTTTGGCAGCTTTTGCTTGCAAGGCATAAGCAAATACTATGGGACACCCACTCCCCAATAATGGGACTTATGTTTGTAATATGCTGTACTGCATGGCTCTTGTAAGGGCATTGCAAGTTGCCCCGTCCTAATTTTTGGCAGCTTTTGCTTGGAAAGCATAAGCAAATACCATGGGACACCCACTCCCCAATAATGGGACTCATGTTTGTAATATGCTGTACTGCATGGCTCTTGAAAGGGGCATTGCAAGTTGCTCCGTCCTAATTTTTGGCAGCTTTTGCTTGGAAAGCATAAGCAAATACTATGGGAGACCCACTCACCAATAATGGGACTTATGTTTGTAATATGCTGTACTGCTTTGCTCTTGTAAGGGGCATTGCAAGTTGCTCCGTCCTACTTTTTGGCAGCTTTTGCTTGGAAAGCATAAGCAAATACCATGGGACACCCACTCCCCAATAATGGGACTTATGTTTGTAATATGCTGTACTGCATGGCTCTTGTAAGGGGCATTGCAAGTTGCTCTGTCCTAATTTTTGGCAGCTTTTGCTTGGAAAGCATAAGCAAATACTATGGGAGACCCACTCCCCAATAATGGGACTTATGTTTGTAATATGCTGTACTGCATTGCTCTTGTAAGGGGCATTGCAAGTTGCTCCATCCTACTTTTTGGCAGCTTTTGCTTGGAAAGCATAAGCAAATACCATGGGACACCCACTCCCCAATAATGGGACTTATGTTTGTAATATGCTGTACTGCATGGCTCTTGTAAGGGGCATTGCAAGTTGCTCCGTCCTAATTTTTGGCAGCTTTTGCTTGCAAGGCATAAGCAAATACTATGGGACACCCACTCCCCAATAATGGGACTTATGTTTGTAATATGCTGTACTGCATGGCTCTTGTAAGGGGCATTGCAAGTTGCTCCGTCCTAATTTTTGGCAGCTTTTGCTTGGAAAGCATAAGCAAATAGCATGGGACACCCACTCCCCAATAATGGGACTCATGTTTGTAATATGCTGTACTGCATGGCTCTTGTAAGGGGCATTGCAAGTTGCACCGTCCTAATTTTTGGCAGCTTTTGCTTGGAAAGCATAAGCAATTACTATGGGAGACCCACTCACCAATAATGGGACTTATGTTTGTAATATGCTGTACTGCATTGCTCTTGTAAGGGGCATTGCAAGTTGCTCCGTCCTACTTTTTGGCAGCTTTTGCTTGGAAAGCATAAGCAAATATCATGGGACACCCACTCCCCAATAATGGGACTTATGTTTGTAATATGCTGTACTGCATGGCTCTTGTAAGGGGCATTGCAAGTTGCTCCATCCTAATTTTTGGCAGCTTTTGCTTGGAAAGCATAAGCAAATACCATGGGACACCCACTCCCCAATAATGGGACTTATGTTTGTAATATGCTCTACTGCATGGCTCTTGCAAGGGGCATTGCAAGTTGCTCCGTCCTAATTTTTGGCAGCTTTTGCTTGGAAAGCATAAGCAAATACTATGGGAGACCCACTCCCCAATAATGGGACTTATGTTTGTAATATGCTGTACTGCATGGCTCTTGTAAGGGGCATTGCAAGTTGCTCTGTCCTAATTTTTGGCAACTTTTGCTTGGAAAGCATAAGCAAATACCATGGGACACCCACTCCCCAATAATGTGACTTATGTTTGTAATATGCTGTACTGCATGGCTCTTGTAAGGGGCATTGCAAGTTGCTCCGTCCTAATTTTTGGCAGCTTTTGCTGGGAAAGCATAAGCAAATACCATGGGACACCCACTCCCCAATAATAGGACTTATGTTTGTAAAATGCTGTACTGCATGGCTCTTGTAAGGGGCATTGCAAGTTGCTCCGTCCTAATTTTTGGCAGCTTTTGCTTGGAAAGCATAAGCAAATACTATGGGAGACCCACTCCCCAATAATGGGACTTATGTTTGTAATATGCTGTACTGCTTTGCTCTTGTAAGGGGCATTGCAAGTTGCTCCGTCCTACTTTTTGGCAGCTTTTGCTTGGAAAGCATAAGCAAATACCATGGGACACCCACTCCCCAATAATGGGACTTATGTTTGTAATATGCTGTACTGCATGGCTCTTGTAAGGGGCATTGCAAGTTGCTCTGTCCTAATTTTTGGCAGCTTTTGCTTGGAAAGCTTAAGCAAATACTATGGGAGACCCACTCCCCAATAATGGGACTTATGTTTGTAATATGCTGTACTGCATGGCTCTTGTAAGGGGCATTGCAATTTGCTCCATCCTAATTTTTGGCAACTTTTGCTTGGAAAGCATAAGCAAATACCATGGGACACCCACTCCCCAATAATGGGACTTATGTTTGTAATATGCTGTACTGCATGGCTCTTGTAAGGGGCATTGCAAGTTGCTCCGTCCTAATTTTTGGCAGCTTTTGCTTGGAAAGCATAAGTAAATACCATGGGACTCCCACTCCCCAATAATGGGACTTATGTTTGTAATATGCTGTACTGCATGGATCTTGTAAGGGTCATTGCAAGTTGCTCCGTCCTAATTTTTGGCAGATTTTGCTTGGAAAGCATAAGCAAATACTATGGGACACCCACTCCCCAATAATGGGACTTATGTTTGTAATATGCTGTAGTGCATGGCTCTTGCAAGGGGCATTGCAAGTTGCTCCGTCCTAATTTTTGGCAGCTTTTGCTTGGAAATCATAAGCAAATACTATGGGAGACCCACTCCCCAATAATGGGACTTATGTTTGTAATATGCTGTACTGCATGGCTCTTGTAAGGGGCATTGCAAGTTGCTCTGTCCTAATTTTTGGCAACTTTTGCTTGGAAAGCATAAGCAAATACCATGGGACACCCACTCCCCAATAATGGGACTTATGTTTGTAATATGCTGTACTGCATGGCTCTTGTAAGGGGCATTGCAAGTTGCCACGTCCTAATTTTTGGCAGCTTTTGCTTGGAAAGCATAAGCAAATACCATGGGACACCCACTCCCCAATAATAGGACTTATGTTTGTAAAATGCTGCACTGCATGGCTCTTGTAAGGGGCATTGCAAGTTGTTCCGTCCTAATTTTTGGCAGCTTTTGCTTGGAAAGCATAAGCAAATACTATGGGAGACCCACTCCCCAATAATGGGACTTATGTTTGTAATATGCTGTACTGCATGGCTCTTTTAAGGGGCATTGCAAGTTGCTCCGTCCTAATTTTTGGCAGCTTTTGCTTGCAAGGCATAAGCAAATACTATGGGACACCCACTCCCCAATAATGGGACTTATGTTTGTAATATGCTGTACTGCATGGCTCTTGTAAGGGGCATTGCAAGTTGCTCCGTCCTAATTTTTGGCAACTTTTGCTTGGAAAGCATAAGCAAATACCATGGGACACCCACTCCCCAATAATGGGACTCATGTTTGTAATATGCTGTACTGCATGGCTCTTGTAAGGGGAATTGCAAGTTGCTCCGTCCTAATTTTTGGCAGCTTTTGCTTGGAAAGCATAAGCAAATACTATGGGAGACCCACTCACCAATAATGGGACTTATGTTTGTAATATGCTGTACTGCATGGCTCTTGTAAGGGGCATTGCAAGTTGCTCCGTCCTACTTTTTGGCAGCTTTTGCTTGGAAAGCATAAGCAAATACCATGGGACACCCACTCCCCAATAATGGGACTTATGTTTGTAATATGCTGTACTGCATGGCTCTTGTGAGGGGCATTGCAAGTTGCTCCGTCCTAATTTTTGGCAGATTTTGCTTGGAAAGCATAAGCAAATACCATGGGACACCCACTCCCCAATAATGGGACTTATGTTTGTAATATGCTGTACTGCATGGCTCTTGTAAGGGGCATTGCAAGTTGCTCCGTCCTAATTTTTGGCAGCTTTTGCTTGGAAAGCATAAGCAAATACTATGGGAGACCCACTCCCCAATAATGGGACTTATGTTTGTAATATGCTGTACTGCATGGCTCTTGTAAGGGGCATTGCAAGTTGCTCCTTCCTAATTTTTGGCAGCTTTTGCTTGCAAGGCATAAGCAAATACTATGGGACACCCACTCCCCAATAATGGGACTTATGTTTGTAATATGCTGTACTGCATGTGACGCGCCCCCTGGGCCGTGTGTACACATGTGTGGGATACCCGGTGCCGTGTCTCTGGGGTCTGTAGTCTCCGTGGCGGTGACCCGGTCCCGTGGCTCAGGCTGGTCAAACCAGTGGCAGTCTTTCTTAGGTTTTGAGGTTAATTGTCCTACTGCGCCACCCGTGGATTGCGGTCAGGGAGTACCACCGCTGCGAGGCAGACCGCAGAGGCTGGTGTTGTGTGCGCAGCAGAGAATGGGATAACTCCCCACGGCGGGAGGAGTATAGCCTCAGGGCAGTGAGTGTGGATGATGGGGGTGATGGTGCACGAGCGCAGCAGGAATGACTCAGAGTCTTTGCAGTGCAGTTCAGGGTCTTTACTGATGATTATAAGGTAGAACCTCCCGGGAGTACTGGCTAGCATAAGAGGCCTGTTCAGTCTGTGAGCAAGCAGGAGATCCCCTGGCCAGGTGGAGTTGTAGGCCTCCCCGTCTGTCTGCACTCTTCCTGGCTACCTTGCTGTAAGCGGGTAGAAGTAGCCCACGTCCCTGAGTGTACCGTGTAGTGCTCACCCGTATGGCTGGTGACTTGGGGCCTTCTGTTAGCCTCCGCTCCACGACGGCGGTGCTGGTCCCTTGCTTGTGACTGAGCCTGTGGGCTTCTATGGCCAGAGGACCTGAAATCCCCTGCCGGCTGGTTTCTGCTGCTGGATATATAAGTCCTCACAGCCTCGGACTCCTGTGTCCGGTTCCTAATGTCTTCTGCCAGGGCAAGCTCTGCTCAGCTTCCAGCCCCTGGTCTTTAGCTCCTAGCTCCTACAGAGCTCCTTGCTGTTACTTTCCCTTGCTCTCACTCTGACTCTGACTGTTCTCTGTTCTCTGACTCACTCAACCCCGCCCCAGATCCAGTTTATAAGGGCAGAATTCTCCCCTCCCAGGACTGGTGCAGGAGGATGTTGCATATTTAAGGGATCCTGACCAGGAAACCTCCCACTTGCTCTCCGACGTAATATCTCTACTACTGTGGTGACCAGACCCCTGGGGTGCCACACATGGCTCTTGTAAGGGGCATTGCAGTCCCTCATAATTTTTGGAAAGCCTTCCATTCACTGCTTAGGCCAACAGTGCACAGGAGACCCAGTTGCTATAAATGGAAAAAAAGGTTTAGTTAACGCCCTCTGACCTCCATGTCATTTCCAAGGGACATTGGAGTGCCTCAAAATTTTTGATAGGCATTGCACTATAACTGTGTAGCCGAACCGCTCCTTTTGTTACAGAAACATATCCTACAAGACATATCTGGTTGACTGGCCATTAGTGTTGAGCCACCCCCGTAGTGTTCGAGTTCGGTTCGGTTCGTCGAACACCCGTGTGTTCGCCGAACTGTTCGTCGAACTGTTCGTCGAACACCTTCGAACACCGTTAAAACCAATGGCAGGCAAACAAAAACACATAGAAACACATAGAAAACACCTTCAAAGGTGTCCAAAAGCTGACAAACTGCTCAGAAGACACAACTAACACATGGAAAAGTGACAAGTACATATAGTCATGCGAAAAGAAAAGAGGTGGAGGAGTAAAAGGAGGGGGAGACACAGATATAGGCATGTCATGCCCTTCTAAAATCCAAAAAGTGAAAAGCCGAGACGGCCAGTCCGCTCCTGCCCGTGCCACCTCCGTGTCGCCGGGTTTGTGCCAGAGCCGCGGTGAACCCTGACGGCCAGCCCCCCTCTCCCAATACTGGTGCCTGTCCGCTGGTGGGTCGAGAGAGCCCCCCTGTGGTGGAGGCAGCTCTAAGCTTTTTAATTTAAATTGTCCCTCTAATTTGAATGAATACACTTTAAATCCATTTACAAGGATCTATTGGAGGGCAAGTCTCATGCCAGCAGCCGCGTAATTCCAGCTCCAGTAGCGTCCACTAAAGCTGCTGCAGTTAAAAAGCTTTTATAAGGATCGAGCTCGGCTGTCCACCGCAAGGCATCCTAGTGCCAGTCCCAGCCCCTATGCCTTGGGGTGCCTCCTGATGCTCTTCACTAAGTATCCCGTGGTCCCGAAGCATTTCCTTTGAAAAAATTAAGTGTCCAAACTACAGGTGGTGTAGCTTGCTTAACAGCCGGGATAATCCGCTGACTAGCAGACACTGCTACTAGGCACAAAGTATTTCCTGGGCTAGATGCAGTTAAAAATTTGTAAGTAGATACTCTCGTTGGATGCTGAGAAAGCATTCCATAGAGTCTCCTGGCACGCCATATATGATTCTCTTAAAAAGCTTGGGGTAGGGGTCTAGGGGACCCTTTTATAGCCAAAATCACGGCCCTGTATCACAATACGTCACCTAGGCTGAAGATAAATGGAACTGTAGCACCGAGGGCTCGGTTGCTACAGACGTATTGCACCTCACCCAGAGGTGTGATATCTCACTCTCAGATAAGGATGGAGTGTGGATCAGGACCCGACACCTGCATGCATTACACCACATTGCCGTGGGGCAGGGCGACCAATATGCCCCTGAGATGGGCACGACAGTCCCTGTCCCTGGCTGGAGTGGGGGGAGGGAACACTGAGGAAGGGGAACCCTGCAGTGCAGGAGCAGGGAGGAAGCAGTTCCTGGGTGCATTGAGAAGGGAGTATAAAAGGTGGGCACCATCTTAGTTCAGTGCAGAGAAGTCTGAGCAGAAGTGGCAGGGAGCAGGGGCTCTGCATGAGCTCTGCTCCGGAGGCGGGCCTAGTAACAGAGGCCCAGGCCTGCAAGAGGGAGAAGGAAGGAAGAGGAGCGGAGAAGGCTCCAGGAACGAGGAATGAAGGGATCCCAGGGGTGCGGACGGGCGAGTCGCCACCGCACGCCCGAATCCACCTGCGTGGAGGGGTCAGGCCAAAGGGGGAGACCGGTCCCCGAACTAGTGGAGGCAGGAAACGACCCTCAGCTAGAAAACCGGAGGCTCTGACATTTTATGTGGCGCAGCCCCTTGCTCCACCCGCTAGGAAGGCACCACATAGGGTCAGGGAAACTGGCGCCAAGTTTACCAAGAGGAGGCCCGAGGCAGCTGGACAGAAGTGTTGGTAAGAAAGGCCAGACAAAGGACACACAAAGGGGGTCCTGTGAAGCGCTCCAAAGTTATCTGGGAGTTGTCTGAGCCCCTCACCTGGTGAGCACAGTACGACGTGGGCAGCCGTTACCTGCAGACGTGGTCTGGATAATAAGAACTGTGAGTAAAGGCCCTGAACTGCATCACTGACTCCGTGTCGTTACTGCTGCTGCCCTGCACCATCACCCCCATCCTCCGCATACACTGCCCTGAGGCTATACTCCTCCCGTGGGGAGTTATGCTACGCTCTGCTGCACCCACAACACCAGCCTTAGCGGTCTGCCCTGTAGCGGCGGTTCACTCTGACCGCAATCCACGGGTGGCGTAGTCGGACATTTAAACATCAAAACCACATAAATAGTTCCGCCACTGGTTTGACCGCCCTGAGCCACGGAACCGGATCGCCGCCACGAAGACTACAACCACCAGCATCCACCAAAAAGGGTCCGGCTCCGGGTGTCCCAAGGCCCAGGGGGTGCGTCAGAACATTTTCATCACCTTTCACAATCACCAATGGGACAAGGCAGGGATGTCCTCTGTCCCCTCTCTTATACATCCTAGTGACGGAGCACCTGCTCTCATCAATTCGCCATAACCCCAATATTAGGTGAATTGAGGTGGGAGGCACCGAGTACAAGTGCTCTCTATTTGCTGATGATGTCCTAGTATATATCACTCAATCACATATATCCATCCCTGCTGTTATGGCTGAAATAGATCACTTTGTTACATGGTAAAATTTTAAAATCAATGCAGCGAAGTCTGAGGCCCTCGATGTCTCCCTCCCTAAATCCATATAGGATTCCATCCAGTCCAACTTTCCCTTTGCCTGGCCCTCACAGGGTATCAAATACTTAGGAATTCCTATTCATAGAGACCTCTCCCATCTATGTTATCTTAATTTTGGGCCCTTTATTGAACAATTCCATACAGACCACGGTTGGCAAGTTAGAACTGTAAGATTCACTACGTGAACCACTGGTGTTTTGTGGAAAAGCACATGTACACCGCGTTCCAAATTATTATGCAAAAAGTGTTTAGGAGTGATAAGGGAAGAATTTGTTTGTTTGTCAGTTAAACTCATTGATGGTGATGTGTGTCAGGGCTCTTTATATCACTGTAAGCAAATGCAGACACCTGTGCTAATTAGTTTGGCAGGTGTGTCCAATGAAAGGCAAGACTACTTAAGAAGGCTCTCTCACATTATTAAGCAGCCTACATTTTCTGCCAAAATGGGAAAGAAAAAGGATGTGTCGGCTGCTGAGAAGCAACAAATTGTGGAGTGTTTAGGTCAAGGCATGACTACAATCAACATTGTGCGATGATCAGGATGAAGTGTCTTGGCAATCAAGAAGTATGTAGCTGATTCACAGTACACACGTGTGCGTGCTGATAAGGGCAAATTGAGGACTCTTTCCTACAGGCAATTACGTCAGGTTGAAAGAGCAGCGGCAAAAAAGCCTTGTCATAGCAGCAGACAAGTTTTTGAAGCTGCTTGTGCCTCCAACGTCCCCCGAACAACAAGATGCAGGGTCCTTCAGAGGTTTGCAGCTGTGCATACGCCATCCTGTCGACCTCCTCTATCCACTTCACACAAGCAGAAACGGCTCCAGTGGGCCAAACATTACATGAAGACTGATTTAAAAACTGTTTTGTTCACGGATGAGTGCCGTGCAGCGCTCGATGGTCCAGATGAATGGAGTGGAGGATGGCTGGTTGATGGACACCCCACGCAAACACGGCTACAGCGCCAACAAGGAGGAGGTGGAGTAATGTTTTGGGCTGGAATCATGGGGAGAGAGATTGTCGGCCCCTTTAGGATCCCTGAAGGCGCTAAAGATGAACTCCATAATGTATGTGGATTTTCTCAAACAGCACTTCCTGCCATGGTTCAAGAAGAAGAACCGTGTATTTCACAGCAAGATCATTTTTCTGCATGATAATGCACCATCTCATGCTGCACATAAAACATCTGCATCTCTGGCTGATATGGGCATAAAAGGGGACAAACTTATGGTGTGACCCCCATGCTCCCCTGACCTCTACCCCATTCAGAACCTTTGGAGCATCATTAAAAGGAGTGTCTATGATGGCGGGAGGCAGTTCACATCTAAGCAACAGCTCTGGGAGGGTATTCTGTCCTCATGCAAAACAATTGAAGCAGAAACCATCCAAAACCTGACAAATTCAATGGACGAGAGAGTTCAGAAGCTCCTTTCGAACAAGGGGTCCTATGTGAAAATGTAACATCACCTAGAATAAAGTTTTGAGTTGAAAACTGTTTGATTTCAGTTTCTAACAACCTGCTAATGCTTATAATTTCAAAAATGACCATTTTTTTGGTCTTTATTAAAATGAAAAGGTTGATCGAAAAGTTTGGGGGATCTAAGAGTGTGGCAACCCAGTAGTCATGATTACTTCGAATTCTGACAATATGAGGGTCATGCTGCAGGTAGTGCAGAAAGAAGGCACTTATGTGTCTTGCGCATCTCGGAGCCCCAAAATTATTTTCCGGGCTAGATGCAGCTAAAAATTATTTTTAATTTTAAATCTGGTGAAGCTTATTATAGATGGCCTAATAGGATCAGTGCTGCACACTGCTACAAAGCCCAAATTATTTTCCAGTCAAGATACAGATAAACATGATTAGTAATTTGAAAGCTTAAAACGGTTGGTAGGGTGATTTTAACCAATCATCAAGCTTTTACTCTCCCCAGGATGACACAGGGGTAGAAAAGTCGTTTCGGATCCATGATTTGTTCATCTTTATGAACGTGAGTCTGTCTACATTATCAGTGGAGAGCCGCGTGCGCTTATCTGTCAGCACACCACCAGCAGCGCTGAACACACGTTCAGACAGAACGCTGGCTGCGGGGCATGACAAGATCTCCAAGGCGTAAGTGGCTAGCTCCGGCCATTTATCCAGATTGGAAGCCCAAAAAGAGCAAGGGTCCAGTGACACAGTCGTGGCTTCAATGTTTACTTGGAGATACTCCTGTACCATCGTCTCTAGGCGTTGACTATGTGTCAGACTTCTTGTCTCCTGTGGCCTTGCAAAGGATGGGCTAAAAAAGTGGTGAAATGATTCCGCAAAATTGATGTTACCAGCAGATACTGTGGTTCTGTTACGGTTTGAGTGCTGAACACTTGACGGTCCCACGGTTGGCAAGTTGGAACTGTGAGATTCACTACGTGCACCACTGGTATTTTGTGGAAAAGCACATGTAAGATTCTGCAACAGTCTCTGCTGATACTCCTGCATGCGTGCATCCCTTTCTATGGCAGGAATAATTTCTGCAAATTTACTTTTGTACCGGGGATCTAACAGTGTGGCAACCCAGTAGTCAGGATTATTTCTAATTCTCACAATTCGAGGGTCATGTTGCAGGTAGTGCAGCAAGAAGGCACTCATGTGTGTTGCGCATCCAGGAGCACCAAGTCCCTGTTGTGTTGGTGGCGAGGTAACAATCATGCTTCCTTCCTCTGTCCTCTCCCCCCAACCTCGCACAACAGAAATGTGATCAAGGTCTCCCTCATCTGATGAGTCTTCCATCAGTTCGTCCTCCACTTCTTCCTGGGCTCCTGCACCTTCCTCACTAGTTTGGCTGCTACCATGCGCCCTGGTAAAACCATCTCCCCCACCCTCACATGCCTGCCGCCCTGGTGCTGCCGACCGTCTGGACCTTGCAGATGTTAGCCCTTCCGCATACAACTCCTCCTCCTCTACTTCCTCCACCTCCTCTTGTGCCACCACCTGACTCCGAATTCTGTTTAACATGTGCTCCAGCATGTAAATCACCGGAATAGTCATGCTGATAATGGCATCGTCAGCACTAAACATCTTCGTCGCCATTTCAAAACTGTGCAGAAGGGTGCATAGGTCCCTGATCTGAGACCACTCCTCCGGCGTGATTTGCCCCACCTCTGAATCTCGTTGGCCCAGGCTATACGTCAGAACGTATTGCACCAGGGCTTGTCGGTGCTGCCACAGTCGCTGCAACATTTGCAGAGTTGAATTCCACCGGGTAGGCACATCGCATTTTAGCCGGTGAAGTGGCAGGCCCAACGACTTCTGTAGAGATGTAAGTCGCTGAGCTGCGGGATGCGAACGGCGGAAGTGAGCACACAGCGACCGTGCCCTCTGCAGAAGGCCATCTAGTCTGGGATAGTGGGCTAAAAATTGCTGGACAACCAGGTTCAACACGTGAGCCATACAAGGCACGTGTGTGACATTGCCCCGGCGAAGGGCCGCACCCAGGTTTGCAGCATTGTCGCACACGGCCTTCCCTGGTTTCAGGTCCAGTGGAGACAACCATTCATGAAATTGGTTCTCCAGAGCTGACCACAACTCCTCAGCTGTGTGACTCACATTTCCCAGACATTTCAATGTAAAAACCGCCTGATGACGTTGAGCCCTACTGCCAGCATAGTAAGGAGGTGTGCAGGATCCCTTCTGCGCAGTTAGAAAGCTTGTGGCATGACCAGACAGACTTTGGGTGCAGGTGGAAGACCGAGAGGAGGTTGAGGAGGCAGAAGCAGTGGAGGAAAAATGACATAAAGAGGATTGACGCACAACTCGTGGGGACGGCAAGACTTGGACAGCAGCCCCTTGTCCTGCTGTCACCATAGTTACCCAGTGCCCAGTCAGCGACATGTAACGCCCCTGTCCATGCCTACTCGTCCAAGTGTCTGTGGTGAAATGCACCCTGTCACACACAGAGTTTCTCAAAGAAGCGGTGATGTTGTGTGCGACATGCTGGTGGAGCGCAGGCACACCTTTCTTTGAGAAGTAGTGCCGACTGGGCATCTGGTACTGGGGCACTGCGACGGACATAAGGTCTCGAAAATCCTCTGTGTCCACCAGGCGGAAAGGCAGCATTTCTGTAGCCAAGAACTTGCAGATGGTGAAATTCAACCTCTTAGCTTTCTCATGGCTAGGAGGAAATGGTCTTTTACTTGTCCACATCTGAGGGACCGAGGGCTGGCTATTGTGCTTAGACGGGGTTGATAAGGGTGTCCCCGGCAAACTGCCGGTCTGTGAGGAAGATGCAGGCGGACATGTTAGGTTGCCTTGATCCAAAGGTGGTGCTATCGATGTCGGACAGCGCTCAAGACCAGCTGGTGTTACCACCTCCAAAGAAAATGATGACCTGCCAATCACGCTGGCTGTTGCGGGTAAAGAGGTGGCAGGTCTGCGCCCCAAAACTGGTGTGACTGCTGTCCCCCCAGTCACAGAGGATGAAGAGGCCGCGGATGCACAAGATATGGCAGACGGTGGTTGGCCCGGCCGGCTAGACCGCATTGTAGCACACTGAGCTTCCCACTGCAACTTATGCTTCATGTCCATGTGCCGGTTCATGCATGAAGTACTCAAACTATGTATTTTTTGGCCTCTACTTAGCTTTTGCTGACAAATGTTACAGATAACACGAGTTGGGTCATCTTTATCGATCTGAAAAAATGCCCAGGCTATGCAAGGCTTAGCACCCATGCGACCTGAAGAGCCACCACGACTTGTGGTGAGAGGCAGAGTATTGTTTGAGGATGCAGTTGTTGACGTGCTTCCAGTACTACGTCTCTGTCCAGGAAGGCGCAACCTGACCTCGTCGTCACTAGCATCTTCCTCCACCTCCTCTGCTGACCTCATCTCTTGGCTGACTGTGGGTTGACAGTAAGTGGGATCTCCGACCTCATCATCATCACCCTGTGCGTTATCACACCCGTCGTCCTCAGAGCCAACCTGTTCCTGCCCTGACAAAAAACTAAAGTTGTCGCTCCAATCAGGTATTTGAGTCTTATCATCGTCTTCCTCATTGTCTCCACCAACAGGAGTTACAGTTTGGGAATGAGGGTCTACATTATGGTCAAAACCTTCTGCGTCTGGTCCTGGATCCGACTCATAAAGATTCTGGGCATCAGTGCAGATCATTTCCTCGTCTGGATTCACAGAAGCGCTGGAGTCGACCTCTGATTCCCAGGCTATAGTATGAGTAAACAGCTCTGCAGACTCAACCATCTGTTCTACCTCATACTCAGATGGGCAGCTGGAGATTTGGGAGCTGTGAGGAAGCAAGTGCGATTTGGGTGACACCTTTGAGGACTGGAGTATTTGTGATGTTGAAGTTGATGTGGAGGAGAGCCCACTTAAAGGAGCACTTGATATCCGTTGAAGCACCTGCTGTTTTTGTGCCTCATCTGGAATTTGTAGCGATTGGCGTGGCCGTAAGAAAGGGATCTTATCACATTGTCCGCTAAAAGAAGTAGACATTTTAGTTTGGCTGGAAGATGGTCTTTCTTCTGCACCTACCCCACGGACACAACCTTTTTTCCCCTTCCCAACACGCCTATTCCCCTTTCCACCAGCAGCAGGCCTTTTTCCACTCATTTTGGTGGTTAACTAATTCACAACTCTGGAGTTGTTTGCACAAAAAAACAATGGATGGTAACCGAGCAGAGCTGAGTGGCCAAACTGTGGTATTAGGCCAAAACTATTGGCTGGGTTAGATGCAGAAAAAAATTATTTTTAATTTGCAACCTGATGGAGGTCAGTATAGATGGACTAATAGACCAAGTCCCACACACCGCTAGAAGCCCAAATATTTTTTCAGAGCTAGATGCAGAAAAAAATTATTTTTAATTTGCAACCTGATGGAGGTCAGTATAGATGGACTAATAGACCAAGTCCCACACACCGCTAGAAGCCCAAATATTTTTTCAGAGCTAGATGCAGAAAAAAATTATATTCAATTTGCAACCTGCTGGACGTCAGTATAGAAGGACTAATAGAACAAGTCCCACACACTGCTAGAAGCCCAAATATTTTTTCAGAGCTAAATGAAGAAAAAAATTATTTTTAATTTGCAACCTGATGGAGGTCAGTATAGATGGACTAATAGACCAAGTCCCACACACTGCTAGAAGCCCAAATATTTTTTCAGAGCTAGATGCAGAAAAAAATTATTTTTAATTTGCAACCTGATGGAGGTCAGTATAGATGGACTAATAGACCAAGTCCCACACACCGCTAGAAGCCCAAATATTTTTTCAGAGCTAGATGCAGAAAATTTTTTTATTCAATTTGCAACCTGATGGAGGTCAGTATAGATGGACTAATAGACCAAGTCCCACACACTGCTAGAAGCCCAAATATTTTTTCAGAGCTAGATGCAGAAAAAAATTATTTTTAATTTGCAACCTGATGGAGGTCAGTATAGATGGACTAATAGACCAAGTCCCACACACTGCTAGAAGCCCAAATATTTATTCAGAGCTAGATGCAGAAAAAAATTATTTTTAATTTGCAACCTGATGGAGGTCAGTATAGATGGACTAATAGAACAAGTCCCACACGCTGCTAGAAGGCCAAATATTTTTTCAGAGCTAGATGCAGAAAAAAATTATTTTTAATTTGCAACCTGATGGAGCTCAGTATAGATGGACTAATAGACCAAGTCCCATACACCGCTAGAAGCCCAAATATTTTTTCAGAGCTAGATGCAGAAAAAAATTATATTCAATTTGCAACCTGCTGGAGGTCAGTATAGAAGGACTAATAGAACAAGTCCCACACACTGCTAGAAGCCCAAATATTTTTTCAGAGCTAAATGAAGAAAAAAATTATTTTTAATTTGCAACCTGATGGAGGTCAGTATAGATGGACTAATAGACCAAGTTCCACACACTGCTAGAAGCCCAAATATTTTTTCAGAGCTAGATGCAGAAAAAAATTATATTCAGTTTGCAACCTGATGGAGGTCAGTATAGATGGACTAATAGAATGATGCTATGCCCAAAAGATTTTACTTCACTAGGTGCAGTAAAAAAATTGGTATTCTATACACAGGTGGTATATCTTGCAACACAGATAGGCTACTCCACTGACTAACACACTCTGCAATAGGCCAAAAAGGATTAGCTTTGCTAGATTCAGCCAAATGCTGTGAAAAAAACTTGCACAGCACTGGCACAGACCTGCCTGGCAAAAACTGATAGGAACTGATGTAACCTAGTCCTGAAAAGGACTCCAATTACAATTAGTCTTTACTCCCACAATCTATCTATTTAAGAGCACAGACCTGCCTGATAAAAGTCGTAGGAAATGCTGTAACCAAGTCCTTAAAAGGACTGCAATCACAACTATTCCCTACTCCCAAGCTATCTGTATATTTGTGCGAAAATTGGCTTGAAATTAACAAGGTATAGCGCACACAGCAACAGCAGTGCCGTCTAACACGCAGCTGCAGCAGTGAGAAAATGGTGGCGACGGGGAAAATGGCTTGGTCTTATAGGGCAAGGACATGTGACATACACTGCCAATCACACATGCCCTTGCTTGTGTGAAAAAAAGCACTTCGCTCCGTGTGTGCGCTGCTGATAGGCTGACAGATTGCACCTCCCCACTGCAAATGCGGGAAAGAGAAAAAAAAATGGAGATCTTCATTGTTCCTGCAGAGATCCATCCCCTGCCCCTCCCCCCGCCCCGCTGTACACTCAAACTGCGTATTAACATTAATTTTCATCATTACTGAGAAAAAATCCAGTTATGATTTTGGTGCACGAACAGTTATCGAACATAACCTCGAACAGCCGAATTTTTCTCAAATTGTTCGTGTTCGCCGACCGGCTCGAACACCGCCCAAAACAGCTCGAATTTGAGATTGGCGAACAGTTCGAGTAGAACAACGCTCATCTTTACTGGCCATATATTGATGAGAATGGTCCCTGTTCCTCTCGCTCTTTCTCCTTTGCCTCTACCTCATCCATAATTTATCACCTGAAGCTTTGTTTTAACGGGAGACATAGAACTTGGGATAATAGCCGGAAAACATCCAGCAATCCTCGGAGGAGGTAGGATATGCGCCAAAATGCTGACCACCTCAGGCCTAGCCGCTACTACATACATGCGCTTGCATTACAACAAAACAAAGCAGATGCCAACTTCTATCATCCTCATCATGCTCCTCACCTTGGCAATCTCAACTCCCCTGATGGAGAAGCCAGGGCCCACCGGAGGAGTCTGATAGTCCGATGGGCTCATCCAATGCTGCCCTAAAGCAGGCCAGCCTAAGAAAAGTGTGGGAAAGGTTACCGGGACAAATAGGGGTGGCTGGGGACCGAGTATGGACACCCGGCCACCCCCTGGAGGCTGGGAGCAAGCGGGGACACCCGGCCACCAGGCGGCAGGGGACTGAGTATGGATACCAGGCCGCCTCCACATGCCTAAAAGGCCCAATTTAAAGTGCAAGCAAGCAAGCAGTATGGTATTGCAGCCTGGGGGTGGGTGGGTGGCAGGCTGCATACTTGCGCTTGCATTGCAAGGAATGGGAGAGGTACAATTGAACACTGCCCTGGGACAAGGACTTGAATGGGGATAGTTGCAAGTCTGCAACGACAGGTGCAAGGTGGGAGGCATCTTCGCATGTACCATGAACAGGGGTTTGGCATGCACACACTACAGAGGAATAGGCTCTCCTTCCCACTAAATGCACTGGTGAGGGCACAGGTAATGTTTTGGTATACGCGCTTAATCTTATGTATAAGGCACACCAGGACAAATAGGGGCGGCTGGGGACTGAGTATGGATACCTCGCTGCCGAAGCAGCCATGAGGTAGTGGCCAGCTTCTGCCTCCTCCAAATTAAAAGGCCCCATTTCAAGTGCAAGCTAGCAGTATGGAATTGCAGTCTGGGGGTGGGTGGGTGGCAGGCTGCACACTTACACTTGCATTAAAAGAAAACATAGCAGATGCTAACTTCTGTCATCATCATCATGCTCCTCACCTTGGCACTCTCAGCTCCACCGATGGAGAAGTCAGGGCACACCAGAGGAGTCTGGTTCTCTGGTGGGCTCGCCCAATGCCGCCTAAAGCAGGCCGGGCTAAGAAAAGTGTTTGGGGGGATGTTCCAAGGAGAAATAGGGGCGGCTGGGGACTGTTTATGGACACCCGGCTGCCCCCAGGCGGCTGGGGACCAAGTATGGACACCCGGCCGCCGGGCAGCTGGGGACTGAGTATGGATTCCAGGCCGCCAACACAGCCATGACGTGGTGTCCAGATTCCGCCTCCACATGCCTAAAAGGCCCAATTTCAAGTTCAAGCAAGCAAGCAGTATGGTATTGCAGCCTGGGGGTGAGTGGGTGGCAGGCTGCATACTTGCGCTTGCATTGCAAGGAATGGGGGAGGTACAATTGAACACTGCCCTGGGACTAGAACTTGCATGGGGATAGTTGCAAGTCTGCATCTTCTGATGCGGCAAGGATCACTTATGATGGGCACACTTTTAGACAGTGACCTGGGAGTCAGAGATGCTTCCAGGGGTCTTCCCCATGCTGTTCCCATGTCTTTTCAGCACTTTATGCATGTGTCACACAGCACATGGCCAGATAAGGTTGTAAAATGTTAAAATGACATTTCCCGGTGAATGCATTTGTCATAGTTGAAAGCAATACAAAAGTGCAAAAACGCATAAAAAATGCTACTTGTGAACATAGCCGAAGGTGTGGAGGAGTATTTTTGTTTTTGGTCATTTATTTTAACTTATACACAAGTCTTTTCCCTGGAAAGGATGTTCCTTAACATATTTCACAGGAAAAAAAGTTTCTCTTTCGTTTTTGAACGTTTTATTGTGAGCCAGTAAAAGTGACTTAATACCTCTGACCACGTTGTTGACAGCAGTGACCTGGGGGTCATAAATGCTTCCTGGGGCGATCCCCATGCTGTCCCCATGTCATTTGAGCACTGTCACTATCGTTTTGGGCACTTGTTAGGCTTTTAAAAGACTGCCGGGGGTGCCACCACAAAAATGCTCGAGTCTCCCATAGACTAACATTGGGCTCGTTGCTCGGGTCGAGCACCCGAGTATCACGGCGAGCTCGGCCCGAGCTTCGAGCACCCGAGCATTTTAGTGCTCGCTCAACACTAGTCTCTATGAATAGGAATTCCTAAGTATTTGATACCCTGTGAGGGCCAGGCAAAGGGAAAGTTGGACTGGATGGAATCCTGTATGGATTTGGGGAGGGAGACATCGAGGGCCTCAGACTTCGCTGCATTGATTTTAAAATTTGACCATGTAACAAAGTGATCTATTTCAGCCATAACAGCAGGGATGGATATATGTGATTGAGTGATATATACTAGGACATCATCAGCAAATGCAGAGCACTTGTACTTGGTGCCTCCCACCTCAATCCATATAATATTGGGGTTATGGCGAATTGATGAGAGCAGGTGCTCCGTCACTAGGATGTATAAGAGAGGGGACAGAGGACATCCCTGCCTTGTCCCATTGGTGATTATGAAAGGTGATGAAAATGTTCTGACGCGCCCCCTGGGCCTTCGGACACCCGGAGCCGGACCCTTTTTGGTGGATGCTGGTGGTTTTAGTCTCCGTGGCGGCGACCCGGTTCCATGGATCAGGGCGGTCAAACCAGTGGCGGAACTATTTATGTGGTTTTGATGTTTAAATGTCCGACTACGCCACCCGTGGATTGCGGTCAGAGTGAACCGCCGCTGCAGGGCAGACCGCTGAGGCTGGTGTTGTGGGTGCAGCAGAGTGTAGTATAACTCCCCACGGGAGGAGTATAGCCTCAGGGCAGGGTATGCGGAGGATGGGGGTGATGGTGCAGCGCAGCAGCAGTAATGACACGGAGTCAGTGATGCAGTCCAGGGCCTTTACTCACAGTTCTTATTATCCAGACCACTTCTGCAGGTAACGGCTGCCCACGTCGTACTGTGCTCACCAGGTGAGGGGATCAGACAACTCCCAGATAACTTTGGAGCGCTTCACAGGACCCCCTTTGTGTGTCCTTTGTCTGGCCTTTCTTACCAACGCTTCTGTCCGCCTGCCTCGGGCCTCCTCTTGGTAAACTTGGCGCCAGTTTCCCTGACCCTATGTGGTGCCTTCATAGCGGGTGTAGCGAGGGGCTGCGCCACATAAAATGTCACAGCCTCCGGTTTCTAGCTGAGGGTCATTTCCCGCCTCCACTAGTTTCGGGGACCGGTCTCCCCCTTTGGCCTGACCCCTCCATGCAGGTGGATTCGGACGTGCGGTGGCGACTCGCCCGTCCGCACCCCTGGGATCCCTTCATTCCTCATTCCTGGAGCCTTCTCTGCTCCTCTTCCTTCCTTCTCCCTCTTCCAGGCCTGGGCCTCTAATACTAGGCCCGCATCCGGAGCAGAGCTCATGCAGAGCCCCTGCTCCCTGTCACTTCTGCTCACACTTCTCTGCACTTAACTAAGATGGTGCCCACCTTTTATACTCGCTTCTCAATGCACCCAGGAACTGCTTCCTCCCTGCTCCTGCACTACAGGGTTCCCCTTCCTCGGTGTTCCCTCCCCCCACTCCAGCCAGGGACAGGAACTGTCGTGCCCATCTCAGGGGCATATTGGTCGCCCTGCCCCACGGCAATGTGGTGTAATGCATGCAGGTGTCGGGATCCTGATCCACACTCCATCCTTACCTGAGAGTGAGATATCACACCTCTGGGTGAGGTGCAATACCTCTGTAGCAACCGAGCCCTCGGTGTGCTACAGTTCCATCTATCTTCAGCCTAGGTGACGTATTGCGATACAGGGCCGTGATTTTGGCTATAAAAGGGTCCCCTAGACCCCTACCCCAAGCTTTTTAAGAGAATAATATATGGCGTGCCAGGAGACTCTATGGAATGCTTTCTCAGCATCCAACGAGAGTATCTAATTACAAATTTTTAACTGCATCTAGCACAGGAAATACTTTGTGCCTAGTAGCAGTGTCTGCTAGTCAGCGGATTATCCCGGCTGTTAAGCAAGCTACACCACATGTAGTTTGGACACTTAATTTTTTCAAAGGAAATGCTTCGGGACCCTGGGATACTCAGTGAAGAGCATCAGGAGGCACCCCAAGGTATAGGGGCTGGGACTGGCGGTAGGACGCCTTGCGGTGGACCGCCGAGTTCGATCCTTATAAAAGCTTTTTTACTGCAGCAGCTTTAGTGGACGCTACTGGAGCTGGAATTACGCGGCTGCTGGCATTAGACTTGTTCCTCCAATAGATCCTTGTAAAAGGATTTAAAGTGTATTCATTCAAATTAGAGAGACAATTTAAATAAAAAAGCTTAGACCTGCCTCCACCACAGGGGGGCTCACTCGACCCACCAGCGGACAGGCACCAGTATTGGGAGAGGGGGGCTGGCCGTCAGGGTCCACCGCAGCTCTGGCACAAAGCTGGCGACACGGAGGTCGCACGGGCAGGAACGGACTGGCCGTGTCGGCTTCGCACTTTTTTGGTTTTAGAAGGGCATGACATGCCTATATCTGTGCCTCCCCCTCCTTTTACTCCTCCACCTCTTTTCTTTTTGCATGACTATATGTACTTGTCACTTTTCCATGTGTTAGTTGTGTCTTCTGAGCAGTTTGTCAGCTTTTGGACACCTTTGAAGGTGTTTTCTATGTGTTTCTATGTGTTTTTGTTTGCCTGCCATTGGTTTTAACGGTGTTCGAAGGTGTTCGACGAACAGTTCGACGAACAGTTCGGCGAACATATGGGTGTTCGACGAACCGAACTCGAACACTACGGGGGTCGCTCAACACTAATTATTATCTTCATTTAATTTGCTTGCAAGGAAAAAACACAAAAGAGAATGAAGCAAAAATCAAATCATTGATCATTTCACACAAAACTCCAAAAATGGGCCAGACAAAAGTATTGGCACCCTCAGCCTAATACTTGATTGCACAACCTTTAGCCAAAATAACTGCGAACAACCGCTTCCGGTAACCATCAATGAGTTTCTTACAATGCTCTGCTGGAATTCTAGACCATTCTTCTTTGGCAAACTGCTCCAGGTCCCTGATATTTGAAGGGTGCCTTCTCCAAACTGCCATTTTGAGATCTCTCCACAGGTGTTCTATGGGATTCAGGTCTGGACTCATTGCTGGCCACCTTAGAAGTCTCCAGTGCTTTCTCTCAAACCATTTTATAGTGCTTTTGGAAGTGTGTTTTGGGTCATTGTCCTGCTGGAAGACCCATGACCTCTGAGGGAGACCCATCTTTCTCACACTGGGCCCTACATTATGCTGCAACATTTGTTGGTAGTCTTCAGACTTCATAATGCCATGCACACGGTCAAGCAGTCCAGTGCCAGAGGCAGCAAAGCAACCCCAAAACATCAGGGAACCTCTGCCATGTTTGACTGTAGGGACCGTGTTTTTTATTTGAATGCCTCTTTTTTTTTCCTGTACACTCTATGTTGATGCTTTTTCCCAAAAAGCTCTACTTTTGTCTCATCTGACCAGAGAACATTCTTCCAAAATGTTTTAGGCTTTCTCAGGTAAGTTTTGGCAAACTCCAGCCTGGCTTTTTGATGTCTCAGGGTAAGAAATGGGGTCTTCCAGGGTATCCTACCATACAGTCCCTTTTCATTCAGACGCCGACGGATAGTACGGGTTGACACTGTTGTACCCTCGGACTGCAGGGCAGCTTGAACTTGTTTGGATGTTAGTTGAGGTTCTTTATCCACCATCCACATAATCTTGCATTGAAATCTCTCGTCAATTTTTCTTTTCCGTCCACATCTAGGGAGGTTAGCCACAGTGCCATGGGCTTTAAACTTCTTGATGACACTGCGCACGGAAGACACAGGAACATTCAGGTCTTTGGAGATGGACTTATAGCCTTGAGATTGCTCATGCTTCCTCACAATTTGGTTTCTCAAGTCCTCAGACAGTTCTTTGGTCTTCTTTCTTTTCTCCATGCTCAATGTGGTACACACAATCACACAGGACAGAGGTTGAGTCAACTTTAATCCATGTTAACTGGCTGCAAGTGTGATTTAGTTATTGCCAACACCTGTTAGGTGCCACAGGTAAGTTACAGGTGCTGTTAATTACACGAATTAGAGAAGCATCACATGATTTTTCAAACAGTGCCAATACTTTTGCCCACCCCCTTTTTTAGGTTTGGTGTGGAATTATATCCAATTTGGCTTTAGGACAATTCTTTTTGTGTTTTTTCATTGAAGACAAATTAAATGAAGATAATAATACCAAAGAATTTGTGATTGCAATCATTTTCAGGAAGAAACTGAGTATTATCTGACAGAATTGCAGGGGTGCCAATACTTTTGGCCACCACTGTATGTGGCCTCCAGTTCCTCCACGGACACAACATCGTCCACCGGTAAGCAAAACTTTCCTCCTTCTCTCTGTCCCCTTTACATTCTGGAGATATGGCCCCCAGCTTTCCTGGTGTCCTGCCACCTATTTTACCTGATCTTGCAGTAATACATTTTTCATCCCTTGCATCACTAGACAGATTTCTTATTTGGTTTTCTTCTTTCATTGCAGAGATCTAAAGCCAGATAACATCATGTTGGATGCAGATGGCCACATCCGTATCATCGACCTTGGGCTGGCCCAAGATGGCGTTACCTCCTCCAAAAACATCTCTGGAGTGACGGGCACTTTCCATTATATGGCCCCTGAGGTGTTTCGTAGAAAACGCTATGGCGCAGCAGTCTTCTGGTGGAGCCTTGGGATCGTGGTGTCCAGGATGGCAGCAGGACGATTCCCATTTTACAACGGCCCTGTCAAGCAAATGGCTTTCAAAGCTATCATCAACAAAAAGCCAAAATTTCCATCTTGGCTTGATGCTGACGTGAAACATCTCATCAAGAAGCTGCTGCACAAAGACCCTCAGACACGCCTGGGTGTGAGCGGGAACATCCAAGAGCATGCATTTTTTACCACCATCGGCTGGGAGGATCTGGAGGAAAGGAGAGCAACACCGCCATTTACACCATTCAGGCCAGTTCTGGAGAATCAACATTTTCAGTGGCCAGAGCATACAGTCCTTCACCCCGTGGCTGGATTTACGTACTTGTCACCAAGTTGGGCCTGGTAAGGATCTGATCATCTGGGGATAACTCCCATCAGGTGCTATTCTCACATTGTGGTAATCGTCATCACCATCTTGTCTTTTTTTCACATTTTCTGCTAATGTCTTTACATCTCTGTTTTTCTTAGGTGGATGAAAAGATCTGGACTGTGAAAGAATCCATGACCATCTGGTGAGTGACCACTATCCACACAGGACACCTATTATATCAGTACATTGTATCTAATATTACATAGCGGACTGGTTCATTATAAAGACCATTCCCCTAATAACAGATGATCCGGTAGATAGAAGATTTCATGTCTTCCTCTTATGTCTTGCAGAATAAGCCCGTGCCAACTGCCCAGAACTTCATGCTTCCTGACCCGTACCTCGTCTCTGCTGCTGTACGTCACCTCAGCTGCCCTTCAACATCAGCTCTCTCTATACCATCTATATGCCGGATCACTGCCAGTGTTTTGCTGCCCCAGACCCTTGACTTGGCCTCCTCCAATCCTGGGCTGGCATCTGACATCCCTCCAGCCCGAAGATCTTCTACCCCAGGAGCGGCCTGTGCTAAGTTTCCATCTCGTTAGTTCAGGAACAATAATCCTGGGGCAGCAGAGTAGCAGAAGGTACGGAGTGGCCATTATTCCTGAACTCACCTTAGCACAGGCCTGGTAAGTACCACACCCGTCACACATCACATCACCCACATTACATGATCAGTATTGGCCCCCACACTACATGATCAGTATAGGCACACACACTACATGATCAGTATAGGCACACACACTACATTTCGGCACATAGATATAGTACATAGATCGGCTTTTGATCCTGGGACTTAATCTGATCGCCGTATTTGGGATCAGGAAGGAATTTTTCCCTCTAATATGAGGATAATTGGCCCATTCCTCATAGGGGTTTTCGCCTTCCTCTGGATCTACACGGCCTTAAATAGGTTTAGTGTCATAAATTAATAATTAGATTCACACACTAGTAGAGTAAGAAAAACAATTATAAAAAATAAAATAAAATTTTCTTAGTTAAAAAGAAAAATTTGTTTATTCAAATATAAATAATAATTAGTACAAGTAAATGATTTTTGTTTCTTAAAAAATTACACAGGTCAGGTACATTACACAGGTCAGGTACATTACACAGGTTAGGTACGTTACACAGGTTAGGTACATTACACAGGTTAGGTACGTTACACGTGTTAGGTACATTACACAGGTTAGGTACGTTACACATGTTAGGTACATTACACAGGTTAGGTACGTTACACATGTTAGGTATATTACACAGGTTAGGTACGTTACACATGTTAGGTACATTACACAGGTCAGGTGTCAGTCCTTGATCTTGGCATTAGTTCTGATTGCCATATTTAGGGTCAGGAAGGAATTTCCCCCCCTGATATGAGGACAATTGGCTTATTCCTCACAGGGGGTTTTTGCGTTCCTCTGGATCAACACGGTCTGACATATATTTAATGTGATAGGTTAATAAGTAAGTACACACTTTGAGAGCATAAGAAATAAGGTATAAAATAAATTAATAGTTAAAAATGTTAGGTAAGCCAAACATAGACTTAAATTAGTGTAAACATGCAAAAATCATTTATTTCTGTTTAACTTGTACTTTAATTTCATCGGTCCGGTATCAGCCCTTGATCCTGGGATTTTTTCTGATCGCCATACTTTATTTGGGGTCAGGAAGGAATTTTCCCCCCTGATATGAGGACAATTGGCCTATTCCTCACTGATGGTTTTCGCCTTCCTCTTGATCAACACGGCCCATAAATAGGTTTAGTCTTATAGATGAATAATTTACACATATACATAATACTATAATATATAATAACACCCATCTATAAATAAAATCTTCTTTTTACCCCCTATATCATTGTGCTTGTCTTTATTTCATTGCTCGTCCATGTAGTCATTATTGTACTGCCCCCTATGTCTTGTGATCGCATACACCAGCATCTCCCAAACTCCAGTCCTCACGGCACCAACACGTCATGTTGTCAGGATTTCCTCCTTATTTCTCAGGGCAGAGAACCTACAGCAGCTTCTAATTATAATAATTCCATCCCTGGTGCAAAACGAAGGAAATCCAGACACCATGACTTGGTGGGGCCGTGAGGATGGGAGTTTGGGAATCACTATCACCCATGAGATAAAGCTGGATGAACCCCCTGATATAGTCACTATCCTAATGTCATAAATCAGCTAATTGCTCTGATTCCTGGGAATGTCGGGTCCAAAGGAGGAGACGCTGTTGCCTTCCTCCATTTCGGCTACTAAATGAGAATACTGTATACAAAAAAGAAAAAACAGGAGTTTTTAGCAAAAAATAGCAAAACACTTTAGTGAACATTTAAGGACAAATTACATAAAAAAGGACAACCCGGCACCAAAGCTAGGCAGCATACATATATATATATTGGTATTATTGTTGGAAAGTAAATGCCACAATAGAAAAAGTGCAACAATGTTTATTCCCAAATGGGATAGTTTTTAAGTGCTGCACACAACAATATAACCCAGTAAATAAATTTATTGTCTGTGCAAAGTGGTATATGAATCGTGCCAGCACATCAAACTATACAATAGTACATTGAGTCATAATATTGCACTCTTACCCATTGTTAGATATATAGCAGCCCAGCAAGAGAAATCCTCAACGCGCGTTTCGCGTGGTGTAGTTAACAGCTTCCTCGGGGGGAATACTGAGCCGGTTCCTCCTCTATTACCTCAGAATTTCTTAAAAGGACATAGAAGAATGGGTTTCCTAAACCAGACAACAATTGTCATATAATAGAGGAGTGGGTTTGTTACAGTGTGTCAGTGCAGCTGGGAACTATTCAGCTCACAGAGCATTACCTGGACTGAACACACTGGAAGCGACACAGTGAAAGATGGTGGATCTGCTACAACGCTGCCCCCTGCAGTCAGGACCTCCATATCATGGAAACCCGGTGATCAGTTCCTCCTCCATAAGCAGGGACCTTTCATCATCCAGTCTGTCTGGGATTATATGAAGGATTTGCACAAGCGATATCCGCAGAAGATCTGTGGTTTCTTCTTCAAGATGTTTGGGACAATTTCAACCCGAAGCCTGTTTTCACCTTCCTGACCAGACCAAATTTGCCCAAATCTGACCAGTTTATGAGGTAATAACTCTGGAATGCTTCAATGTATCCAAGTGATTTTGAGACTGCTTTTTCGTGACATATTGTACTTTATGTTAGTGGTAAATTTAGGTCGACATTTTAAGTGTTTATTTGTGAAGATACCAGATATTCGGTGAAAATGTTGAAAATATTTCAATTTTCAAACTTTTAATTTTTATGCCCTTAAACCAGAGTTATACGACACATAGTTCATAAATAATATTTCCAATTCCTACATGTCTGCTTTACATCAGCATCATTTTTGAAACAATTTCTTTTTGTTAGGAAGTTAGAAGGGTTAAAATTTTATAAGAAATTTCTGATTTATGCAACAAACTTAGTTTTTAAAGGGACCACAACACATTTCAGTGACTGTAAAAGGCCTGAGTGACAGAAAACACCCAAAAGTGACAACATTCTAAACGTGCCTCACAGGAATTGAAGCAATGTGGAAGGAAAATAATGAACATTTTAACTTTTTCCACAAAAACATTTCTTTAGACCCAATTTTTTTATTTTCAAAAGGGTAACAGGAGAAAATGGACCATACAATTTATTATGCAACTTCTCCTGAGTACACCAATACCACATATGTGGGAGCAAACTACTGTTTGGGTGCACAGCAGGGCTCGGTAGGGAAGGAGCGCCATTTGGAGAGCAAAATTGTCTGGAATAGATAGCAGATGCCATTTCACATTTGCAGAGCCCCTGATGTGCCCAAACAATGGAAACTTCCCATAAGTGACAGCAATATGGAAGCTATCCCTCTCGAGGAATATATATAGAGGTGTAGTGAGCATTTTTAACCCCTAGGCAATTCAAAGAATTGTATAACATTGGGCTGAGTAAGTGAAAATTACCATTTTTTCCACAACCATGGACCAGACTTCAATCACAAAACAATAAAACTTTTACACTCCTTATCTATAAACTACTCCAATATCTACAGTCACAATTCTTTCTTCCCCCTCCCAAACTCATAGATCTGCTTCACGTCACTTGTCTCATCTATTGCATTATTCCTGTGCTTTGTTGTGTATAAATATGTGACTCTTCAGATTTTGTGTTATACTGTGCCTGATGAAGAGGCCTGAGTAGTCTCGAAAGCTTGCAATTTGTTAACATCTTTTCAGTTAGCCATTAAAAGGTATCAACCACTGAGGACTCTCAAATCTTAATATTCTTTCCACTGAAGTATTGCTTTGGCCCTAAGTTTTCAATTCTCAAAAGGTGAAAACTAAAGATACAATTTGTTACTCAAATTCTTATGATTACACCAATACCCCATATGTGGTTGAAAACTTCTTTAGAGGCACAGTGCAAAGCTTAGAAGAGTAGGAGCACCATATTGCAGTGCAGATTTTGTTGGACTGGTTTGAGGGTGCCATGTCACATTGGCAGAGCCCCTGAGATGCCAGAACAGCAAACCCCCTCATAAGAAACCCCATTTTACAAACTAAACCTCTCAATGAATTTATCTAGGGGTGCAGTGATCATATTGACACCACAGGTGGGTCACGGAACTTTATACCACTTGGCAGTGAAAAAAGTTTTAGTTACTTACCAGTAACGGGATTTTTCGTAACTAGTGATGAGCAAGCTCTAAAATGCTCGGGGACTCGTTGCTCGGGTCAAGCAAATTGGAATACTCGGGTGCTCGACCCGAGCAACGAGCCCAATGTAAGTCTTTGGGAAACTCAAGCATTTTTCAGGCGACTCCCCCCGGCGGTCTGCAGAGGGCCTAAAAATTGCCCAAATCGAAGGTAACAGTGCTCAAATGACATGGGAACAGCATGGGGAAGACCCCTGGAAGCATCTCTGACTCCCAGACCACTGCTGTCAGCAGCGTTGTCAGAGTATTACACCACTTTTACGGACTCACAATAAAACATACAAAAACGAAATCAAAGTGGATTTTAATGGGAAATATGTTAAGGAACATCCTTTCCAGGGTAATGACTTGTATATAAGGCAAAATAAATAAACAAAAACAAAAATACTCCTCCACACCTTGGGCTATGTTCACATGTAGCATTTTTGATACGTTTTTGCACTTTTGCATAGTTTTCAACCAAGACAAATGCATTCACCAGGAAATGTCATTTTAACATTTTACAACCTTATCTGGCCATGTGGTGTGTGACACATCATCAGACACATGCATACAGTGCTGAAAAGACATGGGAACAGCATGGGGAAGACCTCTGGAAGCATATCTGACTGACAGGTCACTGCCTAAAAGTGTGCCCATCATAAGTGATCCTTGCCACATGCAAAGATGCGTCCCGCCATGCACCTGTCGTTGCAGACTGGCAACAATCACCTTCCACGTCCTTGTCCCACTGTAGCATTCAGTTGTCCCTACCCCATTCCTTGGAATGCAAGCGCAAGTATGCAGGCAGCCACCCACCCACAGGCTGCAATACTATACTGCCAAATTTATGACAGCTGCTTGCACTTGAAATGTGGCCTTTTAGGCTCGTGGAGGCGGAAGCTTCTCATAATCTCATGCCGGCGGCGGCCGGGTGTCCATACTTGGTCCCCAGCCGCCACCATATTTCCCGGTATCACCTCTGCCTTCCACAAGCACGGGTCCCACAACATTACCCGTGCCCTCCCCAGTGCACTTACTGGGAAGGACCGCCTAACCACAAACACGTGGACAGGTGAATGTGGCCAGGGACAGTACAGAGCCAGTCCACAACTTTTTTTGCTAAGAGATGTATTCAGCTCGGAGAAAGAACTGGCATAGAGGGAAACTGTATCTAACCTGCGGGTCATTTCTCCCAGGAAGTCCTGTAATTGAGCTTGTTGCAGAAGCAATGGCAGTCCGTACTACATCAACTCGCACTTGTCAGTTGTGCTTTGACACACACACATCTTTCTTTGCGTATTTAATTTCTTGAATACAGAGTTGGACTATGGCCTGATCTGTAGTGCATTTGGAGAAATAACATGCATAAGCAAGACCGATGCACATTAAAAAAGCATCCAAAGAGTGTCCGGGAACCTTCCCCCACACTTTTCTTAGCCAGGGCTGCTTTTCGGCAGGGTTGGACGGGCCCACCAGAGAACCGGAGACTCCTCCAGCGGGCCCTGGCTTCTCCTTCAGGAGAGTTCATAGTGCCGAGGTGAGGCCATGATGATGATAGAGGCCACCATCTGCTTAGTTTTCTGTTACTTGGAATGCAAGTGCAAGTGTGCAGCCAGCCACCCACGCACCCACAGGCTGCAACACTAAACTGCCAGATTTCTGGGCAGCTCTTTGCACTTGAAATATGGCCTTTTAAGTTTGTGGAGGCGGAAGCTTTTCATAACCTCATGCCGGCGGCGGCCGGGTGTCCATACTCGGTCCCCAGCCGCCACTATATTTCCCGGTATCTCCTCCGCCTTCCACAAGCACGGGTCCCACGACATTACCCGTGCCCTCCCCAGTGCACTTACTGGGAAGGACCGCCTAACCACAAACACATGGACAGGTGAATGTGGCCAGAGACAGTACGGAGCCAGTCCACAACTTTTTTTGATAAGAGTTGTATTTAGCTCAGTGAAAGGAGTGGCATAGAGGGAAACCGTATCTACCCTGCGGGTCATTTCTCCCATGGAGTCCTGTAATTGAGCTTGTTGCAGAAGCAATGGCAGACTGTCCAACATCAACTCGCACTTGTCGGTGGTGCTTTGGCACACACACATCTTTCTTTGCGCATTTAATTTCTTGAATACAGAGTTGGACTATGGCCTGTTCAATAAGCGTTTTGAGAAATAACATGCATAAGCATGGCCGATCCACATTAAAAAAGCAGCCATAGAGTGTCTGGGAACCTTCCCCCACACTTTTCTTAGCCAGGGCTGCATTTCGGCACGGTTGGACGGGCCCACCAGAGAACCGAAGACTCCTCCGGCGGGCCCTGGCTTCTCCTTCAGGAGAGTTCATAGTGCCGAGGAGAGGCCATGATGATGATAGAGGCCACCATCTGCTTAGTTTTCTGTTACTTGGAATGCAAGCGCAAGTATGCAGCCAGCCACCCACCCACCCACAGGCCGCAACACTAAACTGCCAGATTTCTGGGCAGCTTCTAGCACTTGAAATATGGCCTTTTAGGCTCGTGGAGGCGGAAGATGTCAACAATCTTATGGCGGCGGCGACCGGATATCCATACTTGGTCCCCAGCCGCTATTATTTTTCCCGGTATCGCCTCCGCCTTCCACAAGCACGGGTCCCACAACATTACTCGTGCCCTCCCCAGTGCACTTACTGGGAAGGACCGCCTAAACACAAACACGTGGACAGGTGAATGTGTCCAGGGACGGTACAGAGCCAGTCCACAACTTTTTTTGCTAAGAGTTGTATTTAGCTCGGTGAAAGGACTGGCATAGAGGGAAACCATATCTACCCTGCGGGTCATTTCTCCCAGGGAGTCCTGTAATTGAGCTTTTTGCAGAAGCAATGGCAGACGGTCCAACAACAACTCGCACTTGCCGGTGGTGCTTTGGCACACACACATCTTTCTTTGCGCATTTAATTTCTTGAATACAGAGTTGGACAATGGCCTGATCTGTAATGCGTTTTGAGAAATAACATGCTTAAGCATGGCCGATCCACATTTAAAAAGCAGCCATAGAGTGTCCGGGAACCTTCCCCCACACTTTTCTTAGCCAGGGCTGCATTTCGGCACGGTTGGACGGGCCCACCAGAGAACCGGAGACTCCTCCGGCGGGCCCTGGCTTGTGCTTCAGGAGAGTTCATAGTGCCGAGGTGAGGCCATGATGATGATAGAGGCCACCATCTGCTTAGTTTTCTGTTACTTGGAATGCAGGCGCAAGTATGCAGCCAGCCACCCACCTACCCACAGGCCATAACACTAAACTGCCAGATTTCTGGGCAGCTGCTAGCACTTGAAATATGGCCTTTTTGGCTCATGGAGGAGGAAGCTGTCCACAATCTTATGGCGGCGGCGACCGGGTATCCATACTCGGTCCCCAGCCGCCATTATTTTTCCCGGTATCGTCTCCGCCTTCCACAAGCACGGGTCCCACAACATTACCCGTGCCCTCCCAAGTGCACTTACTGGGAAGGACCGCCTAACCACAAACACGTGGACAGGTGAATGTGGCCAAGGACTGTACGGAGCCAGTCAACAACTTTTTTTGCTGACAGTTGTATTTAGCTCGGTGAAAGTACTGGCATAGAGGGAAACCGTATCTACCCTGCGTGTCATTTCTCCCAGGAAGATTTCTAATGCTGCTTGCTCTTGAAATGTGCCCTGAACATTACTGCTGCTACTTTTCTGTGGGAATTTGCTTGCCTCCTACCAGCCTGGAATATTTCCAGCAAACTATGGTACGACTGATTAGCACTGCCCCCAGTACAACGGATGACCAATTTTAGGAAAAACCCCACTAAGAATTTAAAGACACACAGAGCAGGGCCTCAGTAACAATGTGCGACATGTTCCCATTAGAAAGGAGAGGGTCTGCTATACAGTTATAGGGTATGCAGTGAGTCCAACGGCTGACCAATTTTAGGAAAAACCCCACTAAGAATTTAAAGACACACAGAGCAGGGCCACAGTAACAAGGTACGGCATGTTCCCATTAGAAAGGAGAGGGTCTGCTATACAGTTATAGGGTATGCAGTGAGTCCAACGGCTGACCAATTTTAGGAAAAAGCCCCCTAAGAATTTAAAGACACACAGAGCAGGGCCACAGTAACAAGGTACGACATGTTCCCATTAGAAAGGAAAGGGTCTGCTATACAGTTATAGGGTATGCAGTAGGTCCAACAGCTGACCAATTTTAGGAAAAACCCCACTAAGAATTTAAAGACACACAGAGCAGGGCTACAGTAATGACAAATTCCCATTAGAAAGGAGATAGTATCCCATAGTGTTGACCTATGCAGTGAATGCAAGGGATGCCAAAAATTTGGAGGCACTTCAATGACCCTTGGAAGAGACGTGGAGGAGGGCCTCATAAAAAAATGTTCCCATTAGAAAGGAGCGGGCCTCCTATATTTGTAATGCCCATGCACTAAGTGTATGGGCTGACAAACATTTACCCCTGGGGCGTATACATGAACATACTGTATAAAAAATTTTTTTAACGGGCATCATAAACACCCTTTAAAAAAATTATGTGGGTGGTGCATCAAGGACCACTGTCATCCTGGTGATATGGTGATGGAGGATGAGGACAAGACGAAGTAACCAAAATCAGGAAGCGTTAACCCATGTGTGGATGTGAAAAGGTGCATGGGAATATGTAGCGCCCCGAGGGTTCGGCCGCTACAGGGGTATTGCACCTCTGCCAGAGGTGTGATATTCCACTACCGGGTAAGGATGGAGTATGGACCAGGGCTCAGGTAGCTGCATGCAGCACACACACCCCATTTCCGAGGGACAGTTCAATGGTGCTCCCATTAGACAGTAATGCAGGCACGACAGACCATGTCCCTGGCTGGAGTGGGGAGTGGGGAGGAAAACCCGGTGATGTAGGAGCAGGAGAGGACGGTTCCTGAGCGTAGGCAGGAGCCCATTGGTTGCTGGTCACCTGGGCTCATGCTTTAGAGGGAAGTATAAGAGGTGGGCACCATCTTAGATCTGGGTTCAGTCGAGTTCAGTAAAGTCTGTGAGAGGAGAGGAAAGGGAGCAGAGGCTCTGTAGGAGCTCTGCTCAGAGGCAGGCCTAGAGAAAAGGCCGGGGCCTGAGAAGAGAAGGAACAGGAAAGAAGGAGAAGAGAGAGAGAGAAACAGAAGGGCTCAGGAACAAGAAGGTGGAAGGGACCCTAAGAACCCATGAGAATACCGGGTGAAGGGTCAGGCAGATTAAGGGTACCAGATCCCAAGTTGGTGGAGTAGAAACTACCCTCAGCCAAAGACCGGAGGTCGTGATCATTTATTTGTGCGACACCTCATCAAACCTGCTAGGAAGGCACCATATAGGACAGCGGGAAACGGGGCCCACGTTTACCCGCGCAGATCCGCGGCAGCTGGACAAAAGTGGGTCACTGGTGAGGCAGGCCAGAGAAAGGACAAAAAGGGGGTCCTGAGCCAGACTTCTGAACTGCCTGGGAGTTGACCGAGCCCCACACCTGGTGGACGCAGCACGGCTCGGGCGTTCACTACCTGTACAGAAGTGACCCGGAGCACATGAACTGTGAGTAAAAGACATTGGATTGCAGTACGTTGTCTGTGTACTTTCTCGCTTCTCCAGCACTACCGGTACTGGGACTCCCTGCACCATCACCCCCATCATCTATTGCACAGCCCTGGGGCTACACTCTTCCCGTGGGGAGTTAAACAACCTCAGCTGCGTACACCATCAGCCTCAGGGGATTACCTTGCAGCGGCGGTTCATAATAACCGCAATCCACGGGTGGCGTAGTCGGACAACATGAACAGCACATAGCAGACTACCATTGGTCTGACCACCCTGAGCCACGGAACTGGGTTGCCAACACTACCCCCATCATCTCCTGTTGCCCGGCTCCGGGTACCCCACGGTCCAGGGGGCGAGTCAGCTTTGGCGTAGTCGGCAGAATCGTGACCAACCCGCCACAAACGGGTATTGCGCGCCTGAAAAGTGACGGTATCACTGTACTAAAGATGGCGCCCGCCCCAGAAGAACGAGCGCCATAATGTGCATGCCAAAAGACCACAGGAAGCCACCTCCCATCTTGGGCCAGGTCCCAGAATGGTGCCAAAGAAGGAGCCCACCCCCAACAGCCATGAGTGTGGCTGTGAAGATGTCCATGAGCGTGGGGGGGCTGCCCCTGAAAGTGATTGTCACCAAGTTGCCCCAGTACCACCCCCAATGGGGGTGGGAAGAGAAGAAAACTGTGGGGCAGGGCGCGGTCTGGATCAGTCTAGACAGACCGCACCCGTGAATGGAAGAAGCGTTCAGCAACACCAACCTCTTGGCCCGGGGTCTGCTGCAGGCTGAACCACCATGCAGCCTGGCAGAGATCCTAGCGCAGCTCCCTAGAGATCCGGAGCGTGCGCAAGCTGCGCTGGAGGACCTGGATCGGAGGATGGTCCGGGCGCAGTGGGGTGCACTCACCGAGTGGAAAGAAGAACTGGCCCGGCAGGCTGGAACCCGCCAGCGGCAGGCATCACCCGCACCCCGGAGTCCGACTGCCTCTGAGGACGGTGCAGGAGGAGTGAAGGCCGGAGACGGCGTCGCAGAGGGAGCCACGAGGACCGAGGCAAGTACATGGGACGTTACCACCCCAGGCCCAGGAGCTGCAAGCCTGCCCCAGCCTCCCATCGCAGAACCCGTAGCCCCACTCGCTGCACCTGTTGCCACGCCGCCACTGCTCCCAGCTAGGCCTCAAGCGGCGAGTGCCGCAGCCAGGCCCGCCCTGCACCACGCCCCTTGACCCCGGGCACCGTAAAGAGGGAAGCGTCACCGGCCTGGTCGCAAGGCCTAGTTAACCCGGGCGCCATTACCCAACCAGCGCCCCCTTCCCGGACTGGGCCGCAACCGGACACAACCAAAAGACCCCCAGCCTGGTCGCAAGGCCGAGTGACCCCAGGCGCTGCTCCCAGATCGGGGTCCTCCGCTATACCACCGCTGGGCGCGGACCTGTTTGCCCAGCACACCGGTCCGGATGGACTGCCGCTGGAGTGGCCGGCCGAACTGACCTGCGGTCAGCCATGGAAGACCCAGCCCCCGCACGAGCCCCTGATGCCTGTTTCGGAGCCCGTAAAGGTCACCCCGCCCCCACTAGAGGATGCCCAATTTGAGTGGGACCCCGCCGGTGAGAACTTAATGGGGTTCACTCAGGAGACCCGGGTGGACTCAGTCCGTCGTCTAGAGGTTTGCAACAGCAGCTGGTGACCTTTGAGCGGGAACGGCGAGAGAGGCGCGTCAGAGAGAAGCGGCTCCAGGCCCAGAGTGCTGAGCAGAAGCGCAGGGCACGTCAAGATCCCCGGGCCGCCCGCGGTCCCCGAGCCACCGGGACCGTGATAAAGTTCCACATGGAGAATGGCTGGGGCTTTATAAGAGATCCGGAAACCGTCGGCGACGTCTTTGTAACCCGCAGGGACGTCGAAAGCCATCTACCCGAGGGACACCGTGGACGTGACCTCTACCCTGGTGATGTGGTCACCTTTACCCGACACGAGGGCGCAAAAGGACCGTACGCCCTCCATGTCCATCGGCTTACCGAGGAAGAACAGCAGCACTACGGCTACGAGGAGAGCCAAGAGGACCCGGACGGGTCTGAAGACTATCCCGCGGAGGGTGCGCAAGGAGGACGTCGCCACTGAAAAATGGCAGCGCACAAATGTATATAGTTACCCATCAGGGTATAAGGACTGTTAAAGGAACTGTTTCCAGAGAGTGTGTGGTTCCCGTTGGGACTGTTAAGAGACTGTTACCTGTGTGAACGTTGCCCCTCATCCCTAATCTGGCTGAGGACTGAGAACAGCCATCCTCCTTCCCTTACCTGGCTGAGGACTGAGAGCAGCCACTTCCCCTTTCCAACCGGCCGAGGACTGGGAACGGCCAATCCCCTGTAAATAGTTGCGCTTCCTAAAGCCCCCCCTACTGGTTTTATAACAAGACTGCAACGTCTACCTTGGGACAGAGAGTCCCTCACGTCTAAAAGTTTGCTGAAGTTTTGGCACTTAAAAGAAGAATGAACACCTGGTCGCAAGTTGCACCGTGGCCAGGATCCAAGAATGTGTTTTGCTTGAAAACGTTTTATATGAATAAGTTTTATATGCTGCTAAATAGTAATGTGAAAGTTTTCTATAATGTTTTGACAAAAGAAAAGTGAAGTGTGTTAAAAGTGAGAAAAATGTTTTTCCCATAAAGGGAATTGAACTGTGTCGTCCGATTCCTGATGTGAAAAGTTTTGAAAAAGTTTTGCATATCCTGTACTTAATTGTTTTTTTTGCTCTGTTCCAGCCCGAGGACGTGCTGTGGTTTACCAGGGGGGAATGTAGCGCCCCGAGGGTTCGGCCGCTACAGGGGTATTGCACCTCTGCCAGAGGTGTGATATTCCACTCCCGGGTAAGAATGGAGTATGGACCAGGGCTCAGGTAGCTGCATGCAGCACACACACCCCATTTCCGAGGGACAGTTCAATGGTGCTCCCATTAGACAGTAATGCAGGCACGACAGACCATGTCCCTGGCTGGAGTGGGGAGTGGGGAGGAAAACCCGGTGATGTAGGAGCAGGAGGGGACGGTTCCTGAGTGTAGGCAGGAGCCCATTGGTTTCTGGTCACCTTGGCTCATGCTTTATAGGGAAGTATAAGAGCTGGGCACCATCTTAGATCTGGGTTCAGTCGAGTTCAGTACAGTCTGTGAGAGGAGAGGACAAGGAGCAGAGGCTCTGTAGCAGCTCTGCTCAGAGGAAGGCCTAGAGAAAAGGCCGGGGCCTGAGAAGAGAAGGAACAGGAAAGAAGGAGAAGAGAGAGAAACAGAAGGGCTCAGGAACAAGAAGGTGGAAGGGACCCTAAGAACCCATGAGAATACCGGGTGAAGGGTCAGGCAGATTAAGGGTACCGGATCCCAAGTTGGTGGAGGAGAAACTACCCTCAGCCAAAGACCGGAGGTCGTGATCATTTATTGGTGCGACACCTCATCAAACCTGCTAGAAAGGCACCATATAGGACAGCGGGGTCCATGTTTACCCGCGCAGTTCCGCGGCAGCTGGACAAAAGTGGGTTACTGGTGAGGCAGGCCAGAGAAAGGACAAAAAGGGCGTCCTGAGCCAGACTTCTGAACTGCCTGGGAGTTGACCGAGCCCCACACCTGGTGGATGCAGCACGGCTCGGGCGGTCACTACCTGTACAGAAGTGGCGCGGAGCACATGAACTGTGAGTAAAAGACATTGGATTGCAGTACGTTGTCTGTGTACTTTCTCGCTTCTCCAGCACTACCGGTACTGGGACTCCCTGCACCATCACCCCCATCATCTATTGCACAGCCCTGGGGCTACACTCTTCCCGTGGGGAGTTAAACAACCTCAGCTGCGTACACCATCAGCCTCAGGGGATTACCTTGCAGCGGCGGTTCATAATAACCGCAATCCACGGGTGGCGTAGTCGGACAACATGAACAGCACATAGCAGACTACCATTGGTCTGACCACCCTGAGCCACGGAACCGGGTTGCCACCACTAACCCCATCGTCTCCTGTTGCCCGGCTCCGGGTACCCCACCGCCCAGGGGGCGAGTCAAATACACCTCTCAAGAAAAGACACTGGATTTGAGTTTATGCTACGCTGCTATCATTTGGTGGTGTTGAGAAGTCTGGCCCAATCCAGCCCTTGTTCATTTTTATAAGAGCCAGCCTGACAACATTTTCAGCTGACAGGCGCATGCGCTTATCAGTTATAATTCCACCAGCGGCACTAAAAACCCGCTCTGATAAAACGCTGGCCACAGGGCAGGCCAGGACCTCCAAGGCATAGAGATCCAGTTCATTCCATGTATCCAGCTTGGATACCCAATAATTATAAGGCACAGAGGAATCACGGAGGACATTGGTATGGTCGGCAAGGTACTTCCTCAGCATCTTCCCAAACTTTGCACTCCTTGTGAGAGTACCGCACGTCTCAGGGCCTGTGTGAGGGGAGGGTCTGAGAAAACTCTCCCAGTACTTTGACAGTGTTTCCCTGGCTCTGCTGGATTGAAATTGTGTCTCACTCGCCTATACTCCTTGGTTGTCCAACGAAATGTGCCCTCTGCCACCAGCGTTTTCAGATGGGAATTTTTTTAATAGTTCCGCAACAAGGGCCTTCTGGTACAGCCCCATTTTTGCAGACCTGTCCACCTCAGGAATAAGAGATATAAAGTTCTCCTTGTAGCGTTGGTCTAGAAGTGTCACCAACCAGTAATGACTGTCACCCAAAATTTTGAGAACGGGAGGGTCATGGAAAAGGCTGCGTAACATAAACTCAGCCATGTGTGCCAGACTATTAACAGGCAAGACTTCCGTGTCCTCACCAAGAGGATGACTGACCATGCTCTCCTCCTCCTCTTCCTCCTCTCTGTCCTCTGGCCATCCACGCTGAACAAACGGTATGACAACTGTGCAGGTAGTACCATCTATAGTGCATGAAACTAGCTCCTGTCCTTCCTCCTCCTCCTCCTCTTCCTCATTGTCACCCAATCCACGTTGGGATGAGATGAGGCTTAGCTGTGTGTAATCACCCAGTATGGTCCCTTGCTCCATCTCATCGTGCTCCGCCTGCAATGCATCCTCTTTGATTGTGAGCAGAGAGCGTTTCAGAAGACAGAGAAGCGGGATGGTGATGCTAAATATGGCGTCATCGCCGCTCACCATCTTGGTGGAGTCCTCAAAGTTTTGGAGGATGGTACAAATGTCTGACATCCATGTCCACTCCTGAGGTCCTATGTGTGGAGTCTGAACTGAATAACGACGGCCTTGTTGATGCTGGTACTCAACAACTGCCCTCTTCTGTTCACAAATCCTTCCCAACATCTGCAGTGTAGAGTTACAATGAGTGGGGACATTACACACCAGTCTGTGAGCCGGAAGCTGCAAACGCTGCTGAAACACTGCAAGGGCGGCGGAAGCTGTAGCTGACTTTCTAAAATGGGCACACAGGCGGCGTACTTTAACAAGCAGATCTGTCAGCTCCGGGTAGGATTTGAGAAACCGCTGAACCACAAGGTTAAGCACATGGGCCTTGCATGGTATGTGTGTGAGTTCGCCTCACCTCAGAGCCGCCACCAGGTTCCGGCCATTGTCACACACGACCATGCCTGACTGTAGGTTCAGTGGTGTGAGCCACAGATCTGCCTGCTCTTTCAGAGCTGTCCACAACCCTTCAGCATTGTGCGGTTTTTCACCTAAGCATATTAGCTTCAGCACAGCCTGTTGCTGCTTGGCCGAGGCAGTGCTGCAGTGCTTCCAGCTTGTGACTGATGTGGTCATTTCGGAGATGGAGGCTGAAGAGGAGGAGGAGGCTGAGGAGGAGGAGGTGCAGGAGCTGTAGACCGGGGGGGCAACCCTGATTGACCTAGGGCCCGCAATCCTTGGCGTCGGGAGAACGTGTTCCGTCCCAAGGTCAGACTGGGTCCCGGCTTCCACTATGTTAACCCAGTGTGCCGTCAGTGAGATGTACCGTTCCTGCCCACAAGCACTTGTCCACGTGTCCATGGTTAGGTGGACTTTACCGGTATGCATTGTTGAGAGCATGGCTAATGTTTTGGGACACATGCTTGTGTAATGCGGGGACGGCACACCGGGAGAAATAGTAGCGGCTGGGGACCGAGTAACGAGGAACGGCCGCCGCCATCAGGTTGCGGAATGCTTCCGTCTCCACAAGCCTAAAAGGCAACATTTAGAGCGCAAGCAGTTGTGAAATGTGAGAATTTAGTAGTGTGGCCTGTTGGTCGTTGGCTGCATATTTGCGCTTGCGTTTCAAAGACTAGGGTATGGACATCTGAATGCTTCGCTGGGACCAGGACATGGACGTGCTTCCTGATGCTGCTACTTGAGAGTGTGCAACGACAGGTGCAGGGCATGCACCATGGACAGGGGATTGGCTTGCATGCACAACAGTGCAAGAAGCAATGGTGCCACCCGCAGACACTGTTCCTGGACCCTGGAGTTCGGCCCACAAAGTCGGGTGCTTTGCTGCCATGTGCCTGATCATGCTGGTGGTGGTCAGGCTGGTTGTTTTTTCGTGTGACCGTGGCTGCTCAAATATTTGGGCATCACTACACACGATCTCCTCTTGCCCAGCTTCAAGTGGACCGGGCGAGGGGCCCGAATCTATAAATGGAAAAGTGAACAGCTCTTCAGAGTGTCCAAGTGTGGGGTCAGTTGTCTCTGGGTACTCGGCATGGTGGGAGGAAGGAGGATCAGGGTGAGGAATATGTGGTCCAGACTCACGGCTACTGAGACTTGACCGTGTGGAAGACAGGGTGGTGGTGGTGGCTAAGTGACTGGAAGCATTATCCGCTATCCAACCAACAACCTTTTGACACTGCTCTGGGTTCAATAGTGGTGTGCTGCTGTCCCCTAGAAATTGGGACAGGAAGATCAGGCGAGAAGATGTGGGTGTTTGTTGTGGCACAATTTTGTCTTGCCCACGACCTTGTCCTCGGCCTCTGCATGCACCATTACCATCACGTCCAGTTTCCCGTCCCTTTCACGTGCCTTGCCCATTTTAAATGAAGGACAGTATCTTCCACGCTCACTACAAATGACTGAGTTTGGAGCGAACTTATATGTGATCCGTGTGATGGAGAAAACAGAGTTTTAAATACCTGGCCTGTAGGTAAGTAGTTTGACCAGCAAACTGCTGTGAATTGCTTCACTGACACACTGAAAGAAATTTTTAATGGAGGCCAGAAATGGCAGTATTTTCTGTATATGTGATCCGTGTGATGGAGAAAATAGATTTTTAATTACCTGGCCTGTAGGTAAGTAGTTTGAACAGCAAACTGCTGTGAATTGCTTCACTGACCCACTAAAGGAAATTTTTAATGGAGGCCAGAAATGGTAGTGACTCGCCCCCAGGGCCGTGGGATACTCGGCAGCTAGGCCTCTGGTTGCCGGGGGATATCACGGTGGCTGGCCTGGTCCGTGACCCAGGGCAGTCAGTGAAAAGGGGAACATCTATTATATGGGGTTTCTGGGATTATTCGTGACGCCACCTGTGGTACCTGGTGAGGATCATCAGTACTGCAACAGTCTTCTGAGGCAGATGTCAGGGCAGCTTGAGATGGAACGACTCCCCACAGGTTGAGCAGGCCTCAGGGCAGTGTGGTGGTGGAGAGTGGGTCGTGCTGGGCGTTGTAGTGCAGGGGGAACGATAGTGCCAATGAAGATGGACAGAGGCAGTGCAGTGCAGTCATCCAAGATTTTACTCACAGTTCTTTAGACACTTCACAGGTGCACAATACAGGTAAAAGCCTCCCACGTCGCGCTGCGTTCACTGGGCAGAGGTTCAATCCTTCCTCAGGCAACTTGGGACTACCTGGCAGAACCCCACTTTCTCGTGTTCCTACTTTGACCGTCTTTACTCTGGTCCTTCTCCCTCCTGCTCTGCGCTGCCCACAATCCCGCTCGGGTGCCCTGAAGTCCTTCCAGTACGTCGGATCCGGGACCTACTTGACCCTCCTGGGGGATTAGAATGCTGCAGCGATCCCTCTGTCTTCTGACAGATGCGGGGCGTACGGGTGCAGTCCTGCACGTGCCGTACCCCATGGGATCCTTTCTGCAGAACGGAGCCTACTCCCTGCTCCCCTCCGGGGCCTTCACACTTGGCCCTAACTGTGGAGCCGATCTCCTAATGAGACTCTGCTCCCGGACTGTTCCTCCGAACATTCCCGAGCTGTTCTTCTGAACAGCTCCCTAGAACTGACACGACTACTCCACCGCTGAACCTGCCACACTAAGATGGCTTCCCTATTTTATACTCCTACTAAAGTGCTCCCTCTAACTACTTCCTCCACCCACACCCACTACTGGTTCCCCCTACCCTTGGGTTCCCCCCACTCCAGCCAGGGTCAGGGCTCAGCAGAAACATACATTGCGTCCTGCCCCTCCAGCCAGCCTGGAGCAGTGTAGTGTTGGATGCAGGTGTTTTGGGGTTCCGTGCAGCACTCCCATCTTACCTGAGAGAAGGGAGACACCACACCTCTGGGTGAGGTGCAGTACCTCTGTGGCGACTGAACCCTCAGCGGCGCCACAGCAGTATTTTCTGACAACATATATGTTATCCGTTTACTGGAGAAAACACAGTTTTAAATAGCTGGATTTCTAGCTCTGTAATATGGAAAGGATCTGGCTGTATTCTACAGTGCCAACAAGCAAATGGTGCAGAAAAACGGTGTTCTCTGGATTGCCTTTTAAGCAAATAATGAGGATTAAAATCCAAAGAAAAGTATTCCTTGCCCCTAAGACCTGGGCCTTTGTATAGAAATATCTAACAGCAGCAGAAGGCAGAACTGGAATGGAGCCTCTTGTGCTATATGCATTGCAGTCTGCTATATACACTGCCTGCCTTTACACCCTGCCTGCCTGATATCTCTGCAGATGGATTAGTCCTCAGAAGGACTGTTTATTAAGATGGATATGTGTAATAACACTACCTAATACACAATCAAATCTCTCCCTAAAGCAGCAGCAGCTCTTCCTACACTGTCTCATCCGGAGTGACTGTGACGAGCATGGCGGCGCCAAGTCTGAAATAGACCTGATGACGCTGTGCGGCCAGTCAATAACTGTAATGCCCACAACCAACATGGCTACGGCATTACAGTGCATGGCAGGCAATCCCTGCATGTTCATTGGCTCTCTAAAGAGCGCCAAACATGCAGGGAGGGGACCCGAGTTTCCGCCCGAGCAACCCGGAAATACTCGGCGAGCGCTGAGCATCTCGAGCAGTGAGATGCTCGGGCGAGCACCGAGCAGTAGCGAGCATGCTCGCTCATCACTATTCCTAAACCATGACAGCACCAGAAGAGACGGGATCCACCCACCAAGATCAGGAAACCTACAGGCTATAAGGGCGGCACCTCTCTCCCTCCTCAGTCGGATTACAGAGCATTAGAGGATCTGCAAGGTTAAGCAATAACTATTTTTCCTACACCACTGGACACCTAGAAGTGTGAGATTATAGTCGATTAAACGGGAGTGCTCCCACAAAAGTGACAGGAGGGAATATAAGGGTGCTTTCATGGGTTCTGAAAAATCCCATTACAGGTAAGTAACTAACTTTATTGATCACCCATGACAGCACCATGAGAGAATTGCAGAGATTAAATATTCTAGTTAGGAATCACAGCCTGGAGTACTCTTCTCAAAATGGTAAGATCGACAGAGACACCCATAACTAGTCTACAGTGTCTAGAAAATGTAGAAGAAGAGGACCGGGTAATAGCCTTACAAATCTCTTCTATCGAGACATCTGCCTTCTTTGCCCAGTAGGTTGCCATGGCTGCGTGGAATGAGCTTTTAGACCTTCCGGCACTTCCTCGCCACTTGATGAATAAGCTAGAGAGATGGCCTCCCTAATCCATCTAGCAATGGTGGGTTTCGACGCTCTATACCCTTTCCTAGAACTCTAGTGACATACGAAGAATGAACTGTCTTTCCTACAGCTTTTAGTGGCCGGAAGATACCTGACTATACAACTCCTAATGTCTAATTTGTGCAATATTTCCTCCTCTTGGTTTTTTGGATTGGAACAAAAGGAGGGCAAAACTATCTTATGTAACCTATGAAAATAAGTCATTAACTTAGGAAGATAAGCAGTGTCTGGTTTAAAAATCACTTTGTCATCTAGGATCTTGGTAAATGGCGGGGCTATAGACGGGGTTTGGATGTCACTAACTCTTCTGGCTAAGGTTAATGCCACTAGCAGGGCTGTTTTAAGGGAAAGGAATCTCAGAGTTGCTGATTCTAAGGGTTAAAATGGCATGTTAGTCAAAGCTGTTAGGACCTAATTCAAGTCCCATGGCATCAGTTTAATGTTAGCAATGGGCCTTGATCTTAAAGATGCCTTAATGAATCGAGAAACCCAATAATTACCTGCCAAATCGCAGCTATACAAAGCCCTGAAAACCGACACCTGAACCTTTAGGATACTGGTGGATAACCCTAACTCAAGGACTTTCTGTAGAAACTCCAGGATTTTCCCTATAGGTGCCTCCTTCTCAAACTTAGCCCCCTGAAAAAGATAGAAACTCTTTCCAGGTTCTAGCATATATTTGGGTTGTGATTGGTTTTCTACTCTGTAGTAAAGTGGTTATGAGATTTGGGGAAAAACCTCTTCTTTTTATCAGTGTCTTCTCAAGTTCCACGTCGTCAGCTGGAGGCCGGTTGCTCGTGGATGGAATATCGGCCCCTGTGAGAGGAGATCTGGAATCTCAGGTAGAACCCCAAGATCGGACACGGACATCTTCTTCAGACAAGAAAACCAAGGCCTCTTGGGCCAGAAGGGGGAGATCCACAGAACCCTCGCTCTGCCTTCCCTGATCTTTCTTATAACTACAGGAATTAGTGAAACTGGAGGGAAGGAATAAAACAAACTTTAATTCCATGGGATCAGGAGAGCGTACATGGCTAGGGGATTTTCCATCGGGTTGAGGGAACAGAAATCCCTTACCCTCTGGTTTAGCTGTGTGGCAAATAGATCCACCACTAAAAGACCCCATTTCCGAACTATCAGAGTGAATGCATCTTGATTGAGCACCCATTCTCCTTCTCTTAGAGGATTGCGGCTTAGGAAGTCCACCTTGGAATTTTCCTCTCCCTTTATGTGTAAGGCAGTCAGGGAGAGAGGATGAGTTTCTGCTTTCTGAAATAAACAATCTGACACTTTCATCAATGTTTTTGACTGAGTTCCCCTTGGTGATTTATGTAGGTCACAGATACATGATTGTCAGAGAGAACCTTGATGTTCTGGCCCTGTAAGTATACAAGAAACCCGCTTACCGCTCGCTCTCCTGCTAACAACTCTTTAGCATTGGAAGAGAGTACTTTCTCACCCGTTGTCCAAATCCTTTGGATTACATCTCTACATAGATGGGCAACCCACCCTGTGGGACTTGCATCCGTGGTGATTACTCGAGTGACATATACCACCCAGGGTACACCCCTGGACAGGTTTGATTCTTCTAAATACCACCAAAGAGATTGTATTGACTGTGGGGAAGATGGCATTTTAGCCTCCAAATGTCCTTTAAGAGAATATTCATTTTGCAACACATCCCTTTGCAGAACCTTGGAATGGAACTGTTCCCATAAAACCGCCAGGAAGAATGACGTTAAAGTACCAACTAAGTAACAACGCTCTTCTAAAAGATATAGAGGGGGCTCCTATAGCTTCTTCCACCTGGTATTGGATCTTTTTTATTTTGGAAACCGGGAGGCAAGATTCCTCTATCTCTGAATCCAGGATGATCTCGAGAAATTGCTGAGATTTCATGGGCACTAATCTGGATGGTCATTACTTCCTCAAGTTGTTTTTTACATTGGTGGACAGAATTTCCTACTACCAGGAAATCATCCAGGTAAGGGATGATTAAGACATCCCTTTCCCGAGATGGGCCATGACTTCTGCTACTACCCTTGTGAACACCCTAGGAGCTATAGCTAGCCCGAATAGAAGGACCGTGTATTGGAAGTGTCAAACCACTCCATTCAAAACTACTGCCACCATGAGGTACTTTTAATATTCAAGATGTATGGGTATGTGATAGTACACGTCTTTTAAATCCAGGACTGCCATGTAACTGTCAGCAAAAAGTAACTTTATTGCTGACTTTACAGACTCCATCTAAAATGTTTGTACTTTCAGGAACCTATTCAAGGCCTTCAGATTAATAATAGTTCTAAAGGAACCATCTGGTTTGGTTACTAGAAAGAGGGGGGAGTAAAGCTCCTTTCCCATTTCTGACTCAAGTCCCGGTTTCCGACTGGAAAGCTAACTATTCTCTCAGGGAGGAATGAGAGGGGGTCACCATGAATCTCTCCCAAGGGAGTGAATGGAATTCTAATCTCAGACTGATCTAATGAGGCTGAGGATCCAGCTACTGGCTGGAATTTGTTCCCAGGCAGGGAAAAAGAGGAAAGCCTTTCCCCTATCTGGGCTAAGAGTCATTGACCCAATATTCGGGGCCCCTGAGAGGAGAACCCAAACAATAGTCCTCTACCTTTTCCTCTGTGATCTTCATTCTTGTCTTGATCCTTAACAGGCTTTCTGCGGACAAACTTCTTCTTCCGGAAGGATCACCTATAGGTAGGCATGGATACCGTAGGGAACTCCTTTTTTATGCCCCTAGCTTTTTCAAGGAGTTCATCCATGGCAGGGCCAAATAGATGCTCTCCCTCACAAGGGATGGAACATAGCCTTGATCTGGCCTGGATATTTCCCAGCCAACTCTTTACCCATATAGCTCGATGGGCAGCATTAGAAAGGGTGGCCGACCTTCCGCCATTCTCACAGAGTCTCCTGAGGCATCTGCCAAGAAGGCTGCAGCACTTTGCATTAGTGGAAAGGTGGACATGATTTCCTTCCTTGCCACCCTATCCTTTAACTGGGATTCTAATTGTTCTAACCAGATCATCAGGGATCTGGACGTACATGTTGCTGCTACTGCTAATTTTAAGGCTCCTGCTGATGTTTCCCAGGCACTCTTGAGAAAGGTGTCTGCCTTTCTATCAAGGGGGTCTCTCGATGCCCCCATATCATCGAAGGGCATAGAGGATTTCCTAGAGGCCTTAGTTATACCTACATCCAGCTTAGGAGCCTTGTCCCATGAAGATGAGGAAGATTCTTCAAAGGGGAATTTTTTCTTAAATGAAGGTGGAAGGGAACCCTTTCTCAGTGGTCTATTCCACTCTTTCTGTACTAACCCCTGGATTTTCTCATTTAAACGGAAACATCTCTTCTTCCTAAACCGAGGAACATGAAATCCTGTACTGACTTCTATGTTCTTGCGTCCACAATGCCCATGGTAGAATGGACCCCCTTAACAAGCCCTTCAATTTTATTCAGGGGAAACCAATGGCGACCAGAGTAAGCAGCCAATGATGACGCCAATGGAGTGAGACCATCTGAGCTATCCTCACTATCAGATACAGGGGAGCTATCAGACACCTTAGAGACCTCCATGTTCTGCCCCCCTTCTGTTTTCCTTTTCTAGAGAGGACTTTGCTGATCTCAGTCTTAATAAGGGACTTTAAGCCTGAAAAAAGTTAGGGGTCTCCTCTGCCACTGTCTGATCAATACATGACTGATAGAGCCTTTTGGGTAGGAGTCTGGCAATAGTGCTCGGCACAAGCACATTCCCGCTGGAACTTAGAAACGCCCTTCTTCCCCTGCAAGTATAAAAAGAAAGAAGGGACCCCTATTACCAAGTGAACTTTCACGAAGATCACTTACCACCTTGACTCAATTGAATGGTACCAGTTTAGGCGAAGGACCTTTCTCAGCCGAGGGATCCTCCCTAGAGGCTGCAGAGTCGTCCATCCTGCTTGAGCTTCTTTGGCTGGACCTGTTTACAGATCCATGTTTCTCCATGGTACGGCCGCTCCCTCTACTAACACGAGGGCGACGCCGCTGCCCATGCTTTTGGGGCTTCCCAGACAGCAGTTCCAATCTCTCTCCATCGTACACCAGGAAACAGATTGATTGGGAAGCACCTAAGTAGTGGAGCCAGCTTCTCTTATACTGGCCACTGTTTCGGGTACTTGTAACTTCCAGGTCACATGAGCCCTGCGTGGCATCCGGCCACAATCGTCGATCTTCCACGTCCCCCCTCCTTTGCGGCGGGGGATGCCCCCCTGCAGCGATTCTCCAGCGTGACCTTAGTGCATCTGCCCCCTTGGCGCATCACCAGTTGCGTCACCGGCGTCCTCTGATGACATCACTGGCTGCGCCCCCACTATCATGCCTCCTTCTGGCGTGCTGCTGGGAGAATCCAGGAACTGGCAGGCACTTTCACCGTCGCAGCCCTAGCCATGGCAGAGCTAGTTGTTTCCAAGAAGGGGATGCCGCTCACATCGCCACTGCACATGCAACAGGCCTCCTTGAGCCCATCGTGGTGCTTCCAGGGACCCTGTGCCAGCCAAGAAGTCATCTCCGCCTGAACCAGGCCGCCTGGCCTGGGAGGAAAACATCTTCTGTTCTTCAAAACGTAGGTAAGCCTGCACAGATTCCCCCATCAAGGACAAGAAAATAACTGAGGCAGGAGAGAGGTGCCGCCCTTTTAGCTTATAGGTTTCCTGTCCTTGGTGGCCGGATCCCCTCTATCATGGTGCTGTCATGGGTAATCGATTAAAAATAATTAATTACATTTTTACCACACAAATTTAGTTTTAGCCCCAGATTTTACATTTTCACATTGTGAAATGGGTAAAAATTTCAGCAAAATTTGTCCCAAAATTTCTGCTGAAAGTAGAAATACCCCATATGTACAGCACTGCTTAGCCACACGGCAAGATTCAGGAGGGATGGAGTGCTATTTGCCTCCTGGAGCGCAGATTTTCCTAGAATAGTTTTCAGACTCCATATACAAAGCTCCTAAGTGCTAGTAGAGCAGAATCTCTGCTGAAAGGGCAGCCCAAGCACTATTTCTGGATACTATTAGTATGGTGTGCAAAAATGACCTGACAGACTTCCTTTAAGCAGACTCGCATCGCTAGAGAAATGCCAAACGTGGACGCTAAATGTGGAATAAGCACGTTGTGGGGCTCAGCATGAATCAGGTGAAAAGTTCTCTATAAATTGTAGGTACATCTTAATTTGTTAAGGGGGATGATGGACGCAAGGCCATGCTTTTATTTTTGATTTTGTGAGAAAAAAAAAATTTATCACAAAAGTCTACAGTCAATCTGCATGAATTCTACAGTGTTGGTGGCAAAACTGAGGATTCTCTGGTTCCGGGTGCATTCCGACTAGCCGTGCGCAGCCTCGCTGAATTCACTTTTACTGAGCAAGGCGGGGCACAACTAGTCTAAATGTGGTCGGGAGTATGCATATCACATACTTGATCAGGTCTGTGAAGCATTGTGGGATTAATGGCGCTATATAAGAGATACATAGAGATGTACATATACAGATTTCTGTGAGATCATGATGTTAATGACGCGCCCCCTTGGCCGTGGGGTACTAGGCAGCCGGGCATCTTATGGATGCCGGTATGGGGAATATCACGGTGGTTGGCCCGGTCCATGACCCAGGGCGGTCAGTAAAAAGGGGGAATAATTTATAGGGGATTTGAAAAGTTTGTGACGCCACCTGTGGAATGCGGTTAGAAGGTGCTGCCGCTGCGGGGCAGTCCTCTAGAGCTGGTGTTACGGCAGAAAGGATGGTGTGGCTCTCCACAGGTAGAGCTAGCTCCAGGGCAGTGTAGGGGTAGATAGTGGATGCTGGGGAGAGACGGCAGGACTGTCCGGGAGGAAAGACGGACACTCACACGGGGGTAAGCTTCAGTACCTTTACTGGTGAAGATGCAGGCATGGTCCAGGATACTCCGGACGAAGGGCGCACTTTTGGACTCTCCCCAGTGAGCGGGTATAGGGCCTCCTGATCCGTGGCTTTACTCGCTAAGCATCTGGCCTGCTTGGAACTAGGCCTAGCTTGGTTACTGTCTCTCTCTCCCTTGCACCTGCTGACCTGGTGGTAGGGCCTTCTTTTGGAGATCACTCTCCCTGGATGCTGGGGCCTCCGTGACTCCTAGCCCTGGTACTGTAGTCAGCGTTTGGCAAACCTGGGACCTGTAGTCCTCCAGGGGTTCCGGTGGTCCCTACTGGGTATAAAGGGACCCCGTAGGTGTGGACCCAGTGTCCAGTATATATCTAGGGGTGAGCCTGGTATGCTCCTCTGCCCCCTCGCTACTTCTTCCTTCTCCTCTCACCTTCGGCCACATTCAGGGCCCTCACACGTGCTGTATGCCGTGTCTCACCTAAGCACAGCAGCCAGCGTGCTGCCTCTTCGCTGCTCTCTGAGCGTTAGCACGCTCTCAGACTCTCTCTGTCTGACTTCTGCCTAAAGACTGAGCTGCCTGGCTCCACCCTCCCTATATATATCCCTAACGGGATCCCTCTGCTGGTCTGAGGTGGTAGGGTGGAGGTGTGTGAATGTGTGAGGGCCTCTTGTGGAGAAGTCCATCCATGCACCCTTCTGGGTTCTGTGAACCCAATGCGCAGCAGGGCACCACATTCCCTCCTAGTAAAACTCAGTACTCCTGGACTAAAGCATTTTTTTCAAAACAGGTTAAACAATAACATTTCTTCCCTTTATGGGAGGCACTTTTCTTGAACGTTACAGGTAACATTATAATACAATAATATAAAGTATCTTCAGAGTTTCTCAAGTCAGTTCCAGTGAAATCCCAACAGGGTATCCCTCTCACTGGTTAAAGTGCAAAGGTAGCTTGATGGACCTGTCCGTAAACCCTCCACGTAGGCCCTGGGCGTCGCTGCAGGGCACAGGCGATCCGGGGTCGGACCACGACTTCTGCCACGCCAAACAGGTTTTAGTTCTGAGGTCGCTTAAAAGGCACTCCAGGGAATGCAACTATCTACATGACAGTTTTTGGGCTGCTCACAGTCCTCAGCCACCGAGTCCTTTATATATATACCCTTACAGGTAACTAAATGCAATTAGAAGTGTCCGTGTCACATAAATTGTCCATTAGCAAGGCAAAATAAATAAATAAATAAATACATGAAATTATTACAAGAACATACCCTACGGGGTAACTATTTATACTGTCAGTGTTTCTCTATTTACTCCCTATATCTGACAGGGGTCTGGCCTTTTGTGCTACGCGATGACCTACGTAGTGTGGAATGCTTGTAGTGTGGATGCTTGCGCTATTTTCCGCTCTGTGTTGGTGGACTGCAAGACTGTCTTAACCTCTCTACGGGACTGGCAAGTACACTGGTTACTGGGCCTATTGGCTCTGCTTCTACCAGTGATCCTTCTTCCGGGGATTCTTCCTGAGCAGGCTCTTCCGGGGCACTTACAGGTCTTACTTGCAGTCTTCTGGCTGTCGGTAGAAGTGTATCACAGGTATTATTGCTGCTCCATCCAGTTGAGGCCAATCTGCCGGGAAATCTCCTAAGACAGTATGGAGTACTTTTTCTTTAGGCTCCTCCGGTACGGTGAGAGGCACTTCCTCCAGGGGCTTCAGCGGACTTGGGCACAACTTTAAATGGTCTCTTGATACCGTTGCAGTTGTTCTTCCTCCGTCTTTGCTAATTAGACAGGTTTTCCTATTGTCGAATCTGGAATTCAACACAGTGTAAGGTTCCCCTTCCCACTGGTCATCAATCTTGTGGCTTCTTCTCTTTCGTTTCAGCACAACTTCTCCAGGTGTCAAGGGTTCGGCTGGTGCACTCTTGTTGTACTGTGCTTCCTACTTATCTCTCACCCTATTTAGACTGTCTTCGACACAGGCCTGTACTCTCCTGTACTGCTCCTGTCGGGTCACATCCCAGTCTTCAGTGGACATATGATTCGGCTCCAGGTCAATGGGCAACTTTCCGGGTCTTGCTCTCATGAGGTACGCTGGAGTACAATTGGTCGAACTCACAGGTATGTGATTGTACAGATCTACCAGGTCAGGTAGTTTGTCCGGCCACTGGTTTCTTTCTTCTAAAGGTAAGGTCTTCAACAGGTCGATGACTATGTTATTCATCTTTTCACATAACCCATTGGTTTGGGGGTGGTACGGTGTAGTCCGGATCTTCTTACACCCGTACAGATGGCAAAACTCTTTGAACAGCTCAGCTTCAAAGGCAGGGCCTTGATCCGTCAGCACCTTATCCGGGCCTGCAGAAGTAGGCTTGGAACATCCTTGCTGCAGTTTCTGCCATCAGATCCTTGACGGGGGCGACCACCAGGGACCGGGAGTAGTGATCCACCATGGTCAGGGCATACGAGTAGCCTGACCTGCTGGGTGACAGCTTGATGTGATCCAGAGCGACGATCTCCAGGGGCTGGGTTGTCTTGATGGACTGCAAGGGTGCCTTCTGGCTGCTGTAGTCTTTTCTTCTGAGGCTACAGGGTCCACAATCCCGGCACCACCTCTCTATGGAACTTCACATTCCAACCCACTAAAACCGATTATTCAGGAGGGTTTCCAGCTTATTCCAGCCAAAGTGCCCTGCTTGATCGTGGTAGGCCTCCAATACCATCTGAATGTCTGTCCTGGGCACTACGATCTGCCATACCATCTCATGGGTCCTTGGGTTGACATACATTCGGCACAGCTTCTCTCTATAGATGAACAGCCGGCTTCTCTCATTCCACAGTTGCTTGGCTAGGGGAGGAGCGTCCTTCTCCAGGGAGGAACCTTCCTAGGTTATCAGTTCTTTGATACGGCTGACAACCGGGTCACTGTCCTGGGTCTCTTTCCAACTGTGATGAGGTAAAGTGTTTAATGCCTTACAACTAGAGATGAGCGTTGTTCTACTCGAACTGTTCGCCAATCTCAAATTCGAGCTGTTTTGGGCGGTGTTCGAGCCGTTCGGCGAACACGAACAATTTGAGAAAAATTCGGCTGTTCGAGGTTATGTTCGATAACTGTTCGTGCACCAAAATCATAACTGGATTTTTTCTCAGTAATGATGAAAATTAATGTTAATACGCAGTTTGCGTGTACAGCGGGGTGGGGGGAGGGGCAGGGGATGGATCTCTGCAGGAACAATGAAGATCTCCATTTTTTTTTCTCTTTCCCGCATTTACAGTGGGGAGGTGCAATCTGTCAGCCTATCAGCAGCGCACACACGGAGCGAAGTGCTTTTTTTCACACAAGCAAGGGCATGTGTCATTGGCAGTGTATGTCACATGTCCTTGCCCTATAAGACCAAGCCATTTTCCCCGTCGCCACCATTTTCTCACTGCTGCAGCTGCGTGTTAGACGGCACCGCTGTTGCTGTGTGCGCTATACCTTGTTAATTTCAAGCCAATTTTCGCACAAATATACAGATAGCTTGGGAGTAGGGAATAGTTGTGATTGCAGTCCTTTTAAGGACTAGGTTACAGCATTTCCTACGACTTTTATCAGGGAGGTCTGTGCTCTTAAATAGATCGGTTGTGGGAGTAAAGAATAATTGTAATTGCAGTCCTTTACAGGACTAGGTTACATGAGTTCCTATCAGTTTTTGCCAGGCAGGTCTGTGACAGTGCTGTGCAAGTTTTTTTCACAGCATTTGGCTGAATCTAGCAAAGCTAATCCTTTTTGGCCTATTGCAGAGTGTGTTAGTCAGTTGAGTAGCCTATCTGTGTTGCAAGATATACCACCTGTGTATAGAATACCAATTTTTTTACTGCACCTAGTGAAGTAAAATCTTTTGGGCATAGCATCATTCTATTAGTCCATCTATACTGACCTCCATCAGGTTGCAAATTAAAACTAATTTTTATCTGCATCTACAGTACCTCTGAAAAAATATTTGGGCTTCTAGCAGTGTGTGGGACTTGTTCTATTAGTCCATCTATACTGACCTCCATCAGGTTGCAAACTGAATATATTTTTTTCTGCATCTACCTCTGGAAAAATATTGGGCTTCTAGCTGTGTGTGGGTCTTGTTCTATTAATCCATCTATACTGACCTCCATCAGGTTGCAAACTGAATATATTTTTTTCTGCATCTACATCTGAAAAAATATTTGGCCTTCTAGTAGTGTGTCGGACTTTCTCTATTAGTCCATCTATACTGACCTCCATCAGGTTGCAAATTAAAACTAATTTTTATCTGCATCTACAGTACCTCTGAAAAAATATTTGGGCTTCTAGCAGTGTGTGGGACTTGTTCTATTAGTCCATCTATACTGACCTCCATCAGGTTGCAAACTGAATATATTTTTTTCTGCATCTACCTCTGAAAAAATATTGGGCTTCTAGCTGTGTGTGGGTCTTGTTCTATTAATCCATCTATACTGACCTCCATCAGGTTGCAAACTGAATATATTTTTTTCTGCATCTACCTCTGAAAAAATATTTGGCTTTCTAGTAGTGTGTCGGACTTTCTCTATTAGTCCATCTATACTGACCTCCATCAGGTTGCAAATTAAAACTAATTTTTATCTGCATCTACAGTACCTCTGAAAAAATATTTGGGCTTCTAGCAGTGTGTGGGACTTGTCCTATTAGTCCATCTATACTGACCTCCATCAGGTTGCAAACTGAATATATTTTTTTCTGCATCTAATTCTGAAAAAATATTGGGCTTCTAGCTGTGTGTGGGTCTTGTTCTATTAATCCATCTATACTGACCTCCATCAGGTTGCAAACTGAATATATTTTTTTCTGCATCTACCTCTGAAAAAATATTTGGCCTTCTAGTAGTGTGTCGGACTTTCTCTATTAGTCCATCTATACTGACCTCCATCAGGTTGCAAACTGAATATAATTTTTTTCTGCATCTAGCTCTGAAAAAATATTTGGCCTTCTAGTAGTGTGTCGGACTTTCTCTATTAGTCCATCTATACTGACCTCCATCAGGTTGCAAATTAAAACTAATTTTTATCTGCATCTACAGTACCTCTGAAAAAATAATTGGGCTTCTAGCAGTGTGTGGGACTTGTTCTATTAGTCCATCTATCCTGACCTCCATCAGGTTGCAAACTGAATATATTTTTTTCTGCATCTACCTCTGAAAAAATATTGGGCTTCTAGCTGTGTGCGGGTCTTGTTCTATTAATCCATCTATACTGACCTCCATCAGGTTGCAAACTGAGTATAATTTTTTTCTGCATCTAGCTCTGAAAAAATATTTGGCCTTCTAGTAGTGTGTCGGACTTTCTCTATTAGTCCATCTATACTGACCTCCATCAGGTTGCAAATTAAAACTAATTTTTATCTGCATCTACAGTACCTCTGAAAAAATATTTGGGCTTCTAGCTGTGTGTGGGACTTGTTGTATTAGTCCACCTATACTGACCTCCATCAGGTTGCAAACTGAATATATTTTTTTCTGCATCTACCTCTGAAAAAATATTTGTCCTTCTAGTAGTGTGTCGGACTTTCTCTATTAGTCCATCTATACTGACCTCCATCAGGTTGCAAATTAAAAATAATTTTTATCTGCATCTACAGTACCTCTGAAAAAATATTTGGGCTTCTAGCTGTGTGCGGGACTTGTTGTATTAGTCCATCTATACTGACCTCCATCAGGTTGCAAACTGAATATATTTTTTTCTGCATCTACCTCTGAAAAAATATTTGGCCTTCTAGTAGTGTGACGGACTTTCTCTATTAGTCCATCTATACTGACCTCCATCAGGTTGCAAATTAAAACTAATTTTTATCTGCATCTACAGTACCTCTGAAAAAATATTTGGGCTTCTAGCAGTGTGTGGGACTTGATCTATTAGTCCATCTATACTGACCTCCATCAGGTTGCAAACTGAATATATTTTTTTCTGCATCTACCTCTGAAAAAATATTGGGCTTCTAGCTGTGTGTGGGTCTTGTTCTATTAATCCATCTATACTGACCTCAATCAGGTTGCAAACTGAGTATAATTTTTTTCTGCATCTAGCTCTGAAAAAATATTTGGCCTTCTAGTAGTGTGTCGGACTTTCTCTATTAGTCCATCTATACTGACCTCCATCAGGTTGCAAATTAAAACTAATTTTTATCTGCATCTACAGTACCTCTGAAAAAATATTTGGGCTTCTAGCTGTGTGTGGGACTTGTTGTATTAGTCCACCTATACTGACCTCCATCAGGTTGCAAACTGAATATATTTTTTTCTGCATCTACCTCTGAAAAAATATTTGGCCTTCTAGTAGTGTGTCGGACTTTCTCTATTAGTCCATCTATACTGACCTCCATCAGGTTGCAAATTAAAAATAATTTTTATCTGCATCTACAGTACCTCTGAAAAAATATTTGGGCTTCTAGCTGTGTGCGGGACTTGTTGTATTAGCCCATCTATACTGACCTCCATCAGGTTGCAAACTGAATATATTTTTTTCTGCATCTACCTCTGAAAAAATATTTGGCCTTCTAGTAGTGTGTCGGACTTTCTCTATTAGTCCATCTATACTGACCTCCATCAGGTTGCAAATTAAAAGTAATTTTTATCTGCATCTACAGTACCTCTGAAAAAATATTTGGGCTTCTAGCAGTGTGTGGGACTTGTTCTATTAGTCCATCTATACTGACCTCCATCAGGTTGCAAACTGAATATAGCTTTTTCTGCATCAACCTCTGAAAAAATATTGGGCTTCTAGCTGTGTGTGGGTCTTGTTCTATTAATCCATCTATACTGACCTCCATCAGGTTGCAAACTGAATATATTTTTTTCTGCATCTACCTCTGAAAAAATATTTGGCCTTCTAGTAGTGTGTCGGACTTTCTCTATTAGTCCATCTATACTGACCTCCATCAGGTTGCAAACTGAATATAATTTTTTTCTGCATCTAGATCTGAAAAAATATTTGGCCTTCTAGTAGTGTGTCGGACTTTCTCTATTAGTCCATCTATACTGACCTCCATCAGGTTGCAAATTAAAACTAATTTTTATCTGCATCTACAGTACCTCTGAAAAAATAATTGGGCTTCTAGCAGTGTGTGGGACTTGTTCTATTAGTCCATCTATACTGACCTCCATCAGGTTGCAAACTGAATATATTTTTTTCTGCATCTACCTCTGAAAAAATATTGGGCTTCTAGCTGTGTGTGGGTCTTGTTCTACTAATCCATCTATACTGACCTCCATCAGGTTGCAAACTGAGTATAATTTTTTTCTGCATCTAGCTCTGAAAAAATATTTGGCCTTCTAGTAGTGTGTCGGACTTTCTCTATTAGTCCATCTATACTGATCTCCATCAGGTTGCAAATTAAAACTAATTTTTATCTGCATCTACAGTACCTCTGAAAAAATATTTGGGCTTCTAGCTGTGTGTGGGACTTGTTGTATTAGTCCACCTATACTGACCTCCATCAGGTTGCAAACTGAATATATTTTTTTCTGCATCTACCTCTGAAAAAATATTTGGCCTTCTAGTAGTGTGTCGGACTTTCTCTATTAGTCCATCTATACTGACCTCCATCAGGTTGCAAATTAAAAATAATTTTTATCTGCATCTACAGTACCTCTGAAAAAATATTTGTGCTTCTAGCTGTGTGCGGGACTTGTTGTATTAGTCCATCTATACTGACCTCCATCAGGTTGCAAACTGAATATATTTTTTTCTGCATCTACCTCTGAAAAAATATTTGGCCTTCTAGTAGTGTGTCGGACTTTCTCTATTAGTCCATCTATACTGACCTCCATCAGGTTGCAAATTAAAACTAATTTTTATCTGCATCTACAGTACCTCTGAAAAAATATTTGGGCTTCTAGCAGTGTGTGGGACTTGTTCTATTAGTCCATCTATACTGACCTCCATCAGGTTGCAAACTGAATATAGCTTTTTCTGCATCAACCTCTGAAAAAATATTGGGCTTCTAGCTGTGTGTGGGTCTTGTTCTATTAATCCATCTATACTGACCTCCATCAGGTTGCAAACTGAATATATTTTTTTCTGCATCTACCTCTGAAAAAATATTTGGCCTTCTAGTAGTGTGTCGGACTTTCTCTATTAGTCCATCTATACTGACCTCCATCAGGTTGCAAACTGAATATAATTTTTTTCTGCATCTAGCTCTGAAAAAATATTTGGCCTTCTAGTAGTGTGTCGGACTTTCTCTATTAGTCCATCTATACTGACCTCCATCAGGTTGCAAATTAAAACTAATTTTTATCTGCATCTACAGTACCTCTGAAAAAATAATTGGGCTTCTAGCAGTGTGTGGGACTTGTTCTATTAGTCCATCTATACTGACCTCCATCAGGTTGCAAACTGAATATATTTTTTTCTGCATCTACCTCTGAAAAAATATTGGGCTTCTAGCTGTGTGTGGGTCTTGTTCTACTAATCCATCTATACTGACCTCCATCAGGTTGCAAACTGAGTATAATTTTTTTCTGCATCTAGCTCTGAAAAAATATTTGGCCTTCTAGTAGTGTGTCGGACTTTCTCTATTAGTCCATCTATACTGATCTCCATCAGGTTGCAAATTAAAACTAATTTTTATCTGCATCTACAGTACCTCTGAAAAAATATTTGGGCTTCTAGCTGTGTGTGGGACTTGTTGTATTAGTCCACCTATACTGACCTCCATCAGGTTGCAAACTGAATATATTTTTTTCTGCATCTACCTCTGAAAAAATATTTGGCCTTCTAGTAGTGTGTCGGACTTTCTCTATTAGTTCATCTATACTGACCTCCATCAGGTTGCAAATTAAAAATAATTTTTATCTGCATCTACAGTACCTCTGAAAAAATATTTGGGCTTCTAGCTGTGTGCGGGACTTGTTGTATTAGTCCATCTATACTGACCTCCATCAGGTTGCAAACTGAATATATTTTTTTCTGCATCTACCTCTGAAAAAATATTTGGCCTTCTAGTAGTGTGTCGGACTTTCTCTATTAGTCCATCTATACTGACCTCCATCAGGTTGCAAATTAAAACTAATTTTTATCTGCATCTACAGTACCTCTGAAAAAATATTTGGGCTTCTAGCAGTGTGTGGGAATTGTTCTATTAGTCCATCTATACTGACCTCCATCAGGTTGCAAACTGAATATATTTTTTTCTGCATCTACCTCTGAAAAAATATTGGGCTTCTAGCTGTGTGTGGGTCTTGTTCTATTAATCCATCTATTCTGACCTCAATCAGGTTGCAAACTGAGTATAATTTTTTTCTACATCTAGCTCTGAAAAAATATTTGGCCTTCTAGTAGTGTGTCGGACTTTCTCTATTAGTCCATCTATACTGACCTCCATCAGGTTGCAAATTAAAACTAATTTTTATCTGCATCTACAGTACCTCTGAAAAAATATTTGGGCTTCTAGCTGTGTGTGGGACTTGTTGTATTAGTCCACCTATACTGACCTCCATCAGGTTGCAAACTGAATATATTTTTTTCTGCATCTACCTCTGAAAAAATATTTGGCCTTCTAGTAGTGTGTCGGACTTTCTCTATTAGTCCATCTATACTGACCTCCATCAGGTTGCAAATTAAAAATAATTTTTATCTGCATCTACAGTACCTCTGAAAAAATATTTGGGCTTCTAGCTGTGTGCGGGACTTGTTGTATTAGTCCATCTATACTGACCTCCATCAGGTTGCAAACTGAATATATTTTTTTCTGCATCTACCTCTGAAAAAATATTTGGCCTTCTAGTAGTGTGTCGGACTTTCTCTATTAGTCCATCTATACTGACCTCCATCAGGTTGCAAATTAAAACTAATTTTTATCTGCATCTACAGTACCTCTGAAAAAATATTTGGGCTTCTAGCAGTGTGTGGGACTTGTTCTATTAGTCCATCTATACTGACCTCCATCAGGTTGCAAACTGAATATATTTTTTTCTGCATCTACCTCTGAAAAAATATTGGGCTTCTAGCTGTGTGTGGGTCTTGTTCTATTAATACATCTATACTGACCTCCATCAGGTTGCAAACTGAATATATTTTTTTCTGCATCTACCTCTGAAAAAATATTTGGCCTTCTAGTAGTGTGTCGGACTTTCTCTATTAGTCCATCTATACTGACCTCCATCAGGTTGCAAATTAAAACTAATTTTTATCTGCATCTACAGTACCTCTGAAAAAATATTTGGGCTTCTAGCAGTGTGTGGGACTTGTTCTATTAGTCCATCTATACTGACCTCCATCAGGTTGCAAACTGAATATAGTTTTTTCTGCATCAACCTCTGAAAAAATATTGGGCTTCTAGCTGTGTGTGGGTCTTGTTCTATTAATCCATCTATACTGACCTCCATCAGGTTGCAAACTGAATATATTTTTTTCTGCATCTACCTCTGAAAAAATATTTGGCCTTCTAGTAGTGTGTCGGACTTTCTCTAATAGTCCATCTATACTGACCTCCATCAGGTTGCAAATTCAAAATAATTTTTATCTGCATCTACAGTACCTCTGAAAAAATATTTGGGCTTCTAGCTGTGTGTGGGACTTGTTGTATTAGTCCATCTATACTGACCTCCATCAGGTTGCAAACTGAATATATTTTTTTCTGCATCTACCTCTGAAAAAATATTTGGCCTTCTAGTAGTGTGTCGGACTTTCTCTATTAGTCCATCTATACTGACCTGCATCAGGTTGCAAATTAAAAATAATTTTTATCTGCATCTACAGTACCTCTGAAAAAATATTTGGGCTTCTAGCTGTGTGCGGGACTTGTTGTATTAGTCCATCTATACTGACCTCCATCAGGTTGCAAACTGAATATATTTTTTTCTGCATCTACCTCTGAAAAAATATTTGGCCTTCTAGTAGTGTGTCGGACTTTCTCTATTAGTCCATCTATACTGACCTCCATCAGGTTGCAAATTAAAACTAATTTTTATCTGCATCTACAGTACCTCTGAAAAAATATTTGGGCTTCTAGCAGTGTGTGGGACTTGTTCTATTAGTCCATCTATACTGACCTCCATCAGGTTGCAAACTGAATATATTTTTTTCTGCATCTACCTCTGAAAAAATATTGGGCTTCTAGCTGTGTGTGGGTCTTGTTCTATTAATCCATCTATACTGACCTCCATCAGGTTGCAAACTGAATATATTTTTTTCTGCATCTACCTCTGAAAAAATATTTGGCCTTCTAGTAGTGTGTCGGACTTTCTCTATTAGTCCATCTATACTGACCTCCATCAGGTTGCAAATTCAAAATAATTTTTTTCTGCATCTAACCCAGCCAATAGTTTTGGCCTAATACCACAGTTTGGCCACTCAGCTCTGCTCGGTTACCATCCATTGTTTTTTTGTGCAAACAACTCCAGAGTTGTGAATTAGTTAACCACCAAAATGAGTAGAAAAAGGCCTGCTGCTGGTGGAAAGGGGAATAGGCGTGTTGGGAAGGGGAAAAAAGGTTGTGTCCGTGGGGTAGGTGTTAAAGCAACAGTAACATCTGCAGAAGAAAGACCATCTTCCAGCCAAACTAAAATGTCTACTTCTTTTAGCGGACAATGTGATAAGATCCCTTTCTTACGGCCACGCCAATCGCTACAAATTCCAGATGAGGCACAAAAACAGCAGGTGCTTCAACGGATATCAAGTGCTCCTTTAAGTGGGCTCTCCTCCACATCAACTTCAACATCACAAATACTCCAGTCCTCAAAGGTGTCACCCAAATCGCACTTGCTTCCTCACAGCTCCCAAATCTCCAGCTGCCCGTCTGAGTATGAGGTAGAACAGATGGTTGAGTCTGCAGAGCTGTTTACTCATACTATAGCCTGGGAATCAGAGGTCGACTCCAGCGCTTCTGTGAATCCAGACGAGGAAATGATCTGCACTGATGCCCAGAATCTTTATGAGTCGGATCAAGGACCAGACGCAGAAGGTTCTGACCATAATGTAAACCCTCATTCCCAAACTGTAACTCCTGTTGGTGGAGACAATGAGGAAGACGATGATAAGACTCAAATACCTGATTGGAGCGACAACTTTAGTTTTTTGTCAGGGCAGGAACAGGTTGGCTCTGAGGACGACGGGTGTGATAACGCACAGGGTGATGATGATGAGGTCGGAGATCCCACTTACTGTCAACCCACAGTCAGCCAAGAGATGAGGTCAGCAGAGGAGGTGGAGGAAGATGCTAGTGACGACGAGGTCAGGTTGCGCCTTCCTGGACAGAGACGTAGTACTGGAAGCACGTCAACAACTGCATCCTCAAACACAACTCTGCCTCTCACCACAAGTCGTGGTGGCTCTTCAGGTCGCATGGGTGCTAAGCCTTGCATAGCCTGGGCATTTTTTCAGATCGATAAAGATGACCCAACTCGTGTTATCTGTAACATTTGTCAGCAAAAGCTAAGTAGAGGCCAAAAAATACATAGTTTGAGTACTTCATGCATGAACCGGCACATGGACATGAAGCATAAGTTGCAGTGGGAAGCTCGGTGTGCTACAATGCGGCCTAGCCGGCCGGGCCAACCACCGTCTGCCATATCTTGTGCATCCGCGGCCTCTTCATCCTCTGTGACTGGGGGGACAGCAGTCACACCTGTTTTGGGGCGCAGACCTGCCACCTCTTTACCCGCAACAGCCAGCGTGATTGGCAGGTCATCATTTTCTTTGGAGGTGGTAACACCAGCTGGTGTTGAGCGCTGTCCGACATCGATAGCACCACCTTTGGATGAAGGCAACCTAACATGTCCGCCTGCATCTTCCTCACAGACCGGCAGTTTGCCGGGGACACCCTTATCAACCCCGTCTAAGCACAATAGCCAGCCCTCGGTCCCTCAGATGTGGACAAGTAAAAGACCATTTCCTCCTAGCCATGAGAAAGCTAAGAGGTTGAATTTCACCATCTGCAAGCTCTTGGCTACAGAAATGCTGCCTTTCCGCCTGGTGGACACAGAGGATTTTCGAGACCTTATGTCCGTCGCAGTGCCCCAGTACCAGATGCCCAGTCGGCACTACTTCTCAAAGAAAGGTGTGCCTGCGCTCCACCAGCATGTCGCACACAACATCACCGCTTCTTTGAGAAACTCTGTGTGTGACAGGGTGCATTTCACCACAGACACTTGGACGAGTAGGCATGGACAGGGGCGTTACATGTCGCTGACTGGGCACTGGGTAACTATGGTGACAGCAGGACAAGGGGCTGCTGTCCAAGTCTTGCCGTCCCCACGAGTTGTGCGTCAATCCTCTTTATGTCAAAGTTCCTCCACTGCTTCTGCCTCCTCAACCTCCTCTCGGTCTTCCACCTGCACCCAAAGCCTGTCTGGTCATGCCACAAGCTTTCTAACTGCGCAGAAGGGATCCTGCACACCTCCTTACTATGCTGGCAGTAGGGCTCAACGTCATCAGGCGGTTTTTACATTGAAATGTCTGGGAAATGTGAGTCACACAGCTGAGGAGTTGTGGTCAGCTCTGGAGAACCAATTTCATGAATGGTTGTCTCCACTGGACCTGAAACCAGGGAAGGCTGTGTGCGACAATGCTGCAAACCTGGGTGCGGCCGTTCGCCGGGGCAATGTCACACACGTGCCTTGTATGGCTCACGTGTTTAACCTGGTTGTCCAGCAATTTTTAGCCCACTATCCCAGACTAGATGGCCTTCTGCAGAGGGCACGGTCGCTGTGTGCTCACTTCTGCCGTTCGCATCCCGCAGCTCAGCGACTTACATCTCTACAGAAGTCGTTGGGCCTGCCACTTCACCGGCTAAAATGCGATGTGCCTACCCGGTGGAATTCAACTCTGCACATGTTGCAGCGACTGTGGCAGCACCGACAAGCCCTGGTGCAATACGTTCTGACGTATAGCCTGGGCCAACGAGATTCAGAGGTGGGGCAAATCACGCTGGAGGAGTGGTCTCAGATCAGGGACCTATGCACCCTTCTGCACAGTTTTGAAATGGCGACGAAGATGTTTAGTGCTGACGATGCCATTATCAGCATGACTATTCCGGTGATTTACATGCTGGAGCACATGTTAAACAGAATTCGGAGTCAGGTGGTGGCACAAGAGGAGGTGGAGGAAGTAGAGGAGGAGGAGTTGTATGCGGAAGGGCTAACATCTGCAAGGTCCAGAAGGTCGGCAGCACCAAGGCGGCAGGCATGTGAGGGTGGGGGAGATGGTTTTACCAGGGCGCATGGTAGCAGCCAAACTAGTGAGGAAGGTGCAGGAGCCCAGGAAGAAGTGGAGGACGAACTGATGGAAGACTCATCAGATGAGGGAGACCTTGATCACATTTCTGTTGTGCGAGGTTGGGGGGAGAGGACAGAGGAAGGAAGCATGATTGTTACCTCGCCACCAACACAACAGGGACTTGGTGCTCCTGGATGCGCAACACACATGAGTGCCTTCTTGCTGCACTACCTGCAACATGACCCTCGAATTGTGAGAATTAGAAATAATCCTGACTACTGGGTTGCCACACTGTTAGATCCCCGGTACAAAAGTAAATTTGCAGAAATTATTCCTGCCATAGAAAGGGATGCACGCATGCAGGAGTATCAGCAGAGACTGTTGCAGAATCTTACATGTGCTTTTCCACAAAATACCAGTGGTGCACGTAGTGAATCTCACAGTTCCAACTTGCCAACCGTGGGACCGTCAAGTGTTCAGCACTCAAACCGTAACAGAACCACAGTATCTGCTGGTAACATCAATTTAGCGGAATCATTTCACCACTTTTTTAGCCCATCCTTTGCAAGGCCACAGGAGACAAGAAGTCTGACACATAGTCAAAGCCTATAGACGATGGTACAGGAGTATCTCCAAGTAAACATTGAAGCCACGACTGTGTCACTGGACCCTTGCTCTTTTTGGGCTTCCAATCTGGATAAATGGCCGGAGCTAGCCACTTACGCCTTGGAGATCTTGTCATGCCCCGCAGCCAGCGTTCTGTCTGAACGTGTGTTCAGCGCTGCTGGTGGTGTGCTGACAGATAAGCGCACGCGGCTCTCCACTGATAATGTAGACAGACTCACGTTCATAAAGATGAACAAATCATGGATCCGAAACGACTTTTCTACCCCTGTGTCATCCTGGGGAGAGTAAAAGCTTGATGATTGGTTAAAATCACCCTACCAAACGTTTTAAGCTTTCAAATTACTAATCATGTTTATCTGTATCTTGACTGGAAAATAATTTGGGCTTTGTAGCAGTGTGCAGCACTGATCCTATTAGGCCATCTATAATAAGCTCCACCAGATTTAAAATTAAAAATAATTTTTAGCTGCATCTAGCCCGGAAAATAATTTTGGGGCTCCGAGATGCGCAAGACACATAAGTGCCTTCTTGCTGCACTACCTGCAGCATGACCCTCATATTGTCAGAATTCGAAGTAATCATGACTACTGGGTTGCCACACTCTTAGATCCCCCAAACTTTTCGATCAACCTTTTCATTTTAATAAAGACCAAAAAAATGGTCATTTTTGAAATTATAAGCATTAGCAGGTTGTTAGAAACTGAAATCAAACAGTTTTCAACTCAAAACTTTATTCTAGGTGATGTTACATTTTCACATAGGACCCCTTGTTCGAAAGGAGCTTCTGAACTCTCTCGTCCATTGAATTTGTCAGGTTTTGGATGGTTTCTGCTTCAATTGTTTTGCATGAGGACAGAATACCCTCCCAGAGCTGTTGCTTAGATGTGAACTGCCTCCCGCCATCATAGACACTCCTTTTAATGATGCTCCAAAGGTTCGGAATGGGGTAGAGGTCAGGGGAGCATGGGGGTCACAAAAACTTGTCTGCTGCTATGACAAGGCTTTTTTGCCGCTGCTCTTTCAACCTGACGTAATTGCCTGTAGGAAAGAGTCCTCAATTTGCCCTTATCAGCACGCACACGTGTGTACTGTGAATCAGCTACATACTTCTTGATTGCCAAGACACTTTATCCTGATCATCACACAATGTTGATTGTAGTCATGCCTTGACCTAAACACTCCACAATTTGTTGCTTCTCAGCAGCCGACACATCCTTTTTCTTTCCCATTTTGGCAGAAAATGTAGGCTGCTTAATAATGTGAGAGAGCCTTCTTAAGTAGTCTTGCCTTTCATTGGACACACCTGCCAAACTAATTAGCACAGGTGTCTGCATTTGCTTACAGTGATATAAAGAGCCCTGACACACATCACCATCAATGAGTTTAACTGACAAACAAACAAATTCTTCCCTTATCACTCCTAAACACTTTTTGCATAATAATTTGGAACGCGGTGTACATGTGCTTTTCCACAAAACACCAGCGGTTCACGTAGTGAATCTTACAGTTCTAACTTGCCAACCGTGGTCTGTATGGAATAGTTCAATAAAGGGCCCAAAATTAAGATAACATAGATGGGAGAGGTCTCTATGAATAGGAATTCCTAAGTATTTGATACCCTGTGAGGGCCAGGCAAAGGGAAAGTTGGACTGGATGGAATCCTATATGGATTTGGGGAGGGAGACATCGAGGGCCTCAGACTTCGCTGCATTGATTTTAAAATTTTACCATATAACAAAGTGATCTATTTCAGCCATAACAGCATGGATGGATATATGTGATTGAGTGATATATACTAGGACATCATCAGCAAATAGAGAGCACTTGTACTCGGTGCCTTCCACCTCAATCCACCTAATATTGGGGTTATGGCGAATTGATGAGAGCAGGTGCTCCGTCACTAGGATGTATAAGAGAGGGGACAGAGGACATCCCTGCCTTGTCCCATTGGTGATTGTGAAAGGTGATGAAAATGTTCTGACGCACCCCCTGGGCCTTGGGACACCCAGAGCCGGACCCTTTTTGGTGGATGCTGGTGGTTGTAGTCTTCGTGGCGGCGACCCGGTTCCGTGGCTCAGGGCAGTCAAACCAGTGGCGGAACTATTTATGTGGTTTTGATGTTTAAATGTCCGACTACGCCACCCGTGGATTGCGGTCAGAGTGAACCGCCGCTACAGGGCAGACCGCTGAGGCTGGTGTTGTGGGTGCAGCAGAGCGTAGCATAACTACCCACGGGAGGAGTATAGCCTCAGGGCAGTGTATGCGGAGGATGGGGGTGATGGTGCAGGGCAGCAGCAGTAACGACACGGAGTCAGTGATGCAGTCCAGGGCCTTTACTCACAGTTCTTATTATCCAGACCACGTCTGCAGGTAACGGCTGCCCACGTCGTACTGTGCTCACCAGGTGAGGGGCTCAGACAACTCCCAGATAACTTTGGAGCACTTCACAGGACCCCCTTTGTGTGTCCTTTGTCTGGCCTTTCTTACCAACACTTCTGTCCGGCTGCCTCGGGCCTCCTCTTGGTAAACTTGGCGCCAGTTTCCCTGACCCTATGTGGTGCCTTCCTAGCGGGTGTAGCGAGGGGCTGCGCCACATAAAATGTCAGAGCCTCCGGTTTCTAGCTGAGGGTCGTTTCCTGCCTCCACTAGTTCGGGGACCGGTCTCCCCCTTTGGCCTGACCCCTCCACGCAGGTGGATTCGGGCGTGCGGTGGCGACTCGCCCGTCCGCACCCCTGGGATCCCTTCATTCCTCGTTCCTGGAGCCTTCTCCGCTCCTCTTCCTTCCTTCTCCCTCTTCCAGGCCTGGGCCTCTGTTACTAGGCCCGCCTCCGGAGCAGAGCTCATGCAGAGCCCCTGCTCCCTGCCACTTCTGCTCAGACTTCTCTGCACTGAACTAAGATGGTGCCCACCTTTTATACTCCCTTCTCAATGCACCCAGGAACTGCTTCCTCCCTGCTCCTGCACTACAGGGTTCCCCTTCCTCAGTGTTCCCTCCCCCCACTCCAGCCAGGGACAGGGACTGTCGTGCCCATCTCAGGGGCATATTGGTCGCCCTGCCCCACGGCAATGTGGTGTAATGCATGCAGGTGTCGGGTCCTGATCCACACTCCATCCTTACCTGAGAGTGAGATATCACACCTCTGGGTGAGGTGCAATACGTCTGTAGCAACCGAGCCCTCAGGGTGCTACAGTTCCATTTATCTTCAGCCTAGGTGACGTATTGCGATACAGGGCCGTGATTTTGGCTATAAAAGGGTCCCCTAGACCCCTACCCCAAGCTTTTTAAGAGAATCATATATGGCGTGCCAGGAGACTCTATGGAATGCTTTCTCAGCATCCAACGAGAGTATCTAATTACAAATTTTTAACTGCATCTAGCCCAGGAAATACTTTGTGCCTAGTAGCAGTGTCTGCTAGTCAGCGGATTATCCCGGCTGTTAAGCAAGCTACACCACCTGTAGTTTAGACACTTAATTTTTTCAAAGGAAATGCTTCGGGACCATGGGATACTCAGTGAAGAGCATCAGGAGGCACCCCAAGGCATAGGGGCTGGGACTGGCAGTAGGATGCCTTGCGGTGGACAGCCGAGCTCGATCCTTATAAAAGCTTTTTAACTGCAGCAGCTTTAGTGGACGCTACTGGAGCTGGAATTACGCGGCTGCTGGCATGAGACTTGCCCTCCAATAGATCCTTGTAAATGGATTTAAAGTGTATTCATTCAAATTAGAGAGACAATTTAAATTAAAAAGCTTAGAGCTGCCTCCACCACAAGGGGGCTCGCTCGACCCACCAGCGGACAGGCACCAGTATTGGGAGAGGGGGGCTGGCCATCAGGGTTCACCGCGGCTCTGGCACAAACCCGGCGACACGGAGGTGGCACGGGCAGGAGCGGACTGGCCGTGTCGGCTTCTCACTTTTTGGATTTTAGAAGGGCATGACATGCCTATATCTTTGTCTCCCCCTCCTTTTACTCCTCCACCTCTTTTATTTTCGCATGACTATATGTACTTGTCACTTTTCCATGTGTTAGTTGTGTCTTCTGAGCAGTTTGTCAGCTTTTGGACACCTTTGAAGGTGTTTTCTATGTGTTTCTATGTGTTTTTGTTTGCCTGCCATTGGTTTTAACGGTGTTCGAAGGTGTTCGACGAACAGTTCGACGAACAGTTCGGCGAACACACGGGTGTTCGACGAACCGAACCGAACTCGAACACTACGGGGGTGGCTCAACACTACTTACAACGATACCTCATGGAGGTGCGCTGCTCGTGGACCATCCCATTTCTGTGGAAGGCTGGTAGCTCAATCTCCTCCAGGTCATCCACTTCTTCTTCAGTGTCCGACTGGTGAGGCATTCTGGATAGGGCATCGCCGTTGGCATTCTTGTGGCCTGCCGGGTACTTGATGGTGAACTGATAGTTTGACAGCCGGGCCATCCAACGCTGTTGCATGGCTCCCAACTTGGCTGTCTCTAGATGTGTCAAGGGGTTGTTGTCAGTGTAAGCCGTGAACTAACTGGAGGCCAAGTAGTGCTTGAATCATTCAGTGATGGCCCAGACCAAGGCCTGGAACTCCAACTTGAAGGAGCTATAGGTTTCCGGATTTCTCTCGGTCGGACGAAGCTTCCTGCTAGCATAGGAAATCACCTTCTCCTTGCCATACTGCTTCTGACTTAACACAGCTCCTAGTCCCTCGTTGCTGGCATCAGTGTACAGCAGGAAAGGTAGGCTGTAGTCAGGGTAGGCCAGGATTTCTTCGCCAGTCAGGATCTCTTTCATCACTGCAAAGGACTCAGCCTGCTCTTTACCCCACTGGAAAGGGGGTTTTTTGCCTCTGTTTGACTGTCCTACCAGGAGATCTTGCAAAGGCGCTGCCTTCTTGGTGTAGTCCTTTACAAATCTCCGGTAATACCCGACCTGTCCCAGGAACTGACATACCTCCTTGAGATTCTTCGGCTGCGGACATTTCTGGGTGGCAGTGACCTTCTCCGGGTGTGGTGCTACTCCTTCTGGACAGACAATGTGCCCCAGATACTGGACCTTCCGTTTAAGCAGGTGGCACTTAGAAGGCTTCAATTTCATCCCATACTGGGACAACGATTCAAATAACTCCGCCAGGTGCTTCAAATGGTCCTCATACGTCTTGGAGTACACTAGCACGTCATCCAGGTATAGCAGCACGGTCTCGAAGTTACGGTGTCCCAAACAGCACTCTATCAATCTTTGGAACGTTCCAGGGGCGTTGCAGAGTCCGAACGGCATACTATTGAACTCGCAGGGTCCCATCGGGGTAGTCAAGGCCGTTTTCTCCCGGTCCTCTTCAGCAACTGCTACTTGCCAGTACCCACTAGTGAGGTCATGGGTACAGAAGAAATTTGCAGACTTTAGGGCAGCCAGGGATTCCTCTATACGGGGCAAAGGGTATGCATCTTTGTGTGTTATGCGATTTACCTGTCTGTAATCTACACACATCCTCATGCTTCCATCCTTTTTCCTGACCAGGACCAGGGGAGCTGCCCAGGGGCTACAGCTGTCTCTTATTACCCCTGCTTTCTTCATGTCGTGCAACATTTCCTTCGCTTTCTGGTAGTGTGCTGGTGGGATTGGCCTGTAACGTTCTTTGATGGGTGGATGGTCACCTGTGGGTATATGGTGTTGTACCCCTTTAATCCTCCCAAAATCAAGTGGGTGTTTGCTGAATACCTGTTCGTATTCCTGGACCACCCTGTATACACCCTGTTTCTGATGGACAGGAGTGGCGTCGGTCCCAACATGGAGCTGTTGACACCAATCCCCCACATGGGTTTCTGAGTCATTGTCCTCCACGGTATCTGGTGGGGTCAAGGATTCCACTGTGTGTATGGCCTCATCATTCACATTATACAACCTGGCAACAGTGCCGTATCTAGGTAATTTAATTTCATCCTCCCCACAATTTAAGAGATGTACGGGTACCCTCCCATTGCATACATCAACCACCCCTCTGGTAATTAAGAGTGTAGGTCTGTGCTCTGAGCTAATGGGCTCCACTACCGCCTGGTAGTTCTGTCCTTTGAGACCTATTGCTGCCCTACACCAAATCAGCATTTCACTCATCGGGGGAATCACAATGGGTATTGGGTCTGTCACCCGTACATTACCAATCTCACCACCTATTAGCTTTACCTGTTTCTGGTACAGGAGGGCTCGTATCTCCCTCTGGAGCACCTTCCTCCGCCCTGGTTTTGCGGTGTCAGCAATCTGTTGGAGCAAAAACAGCACTTCTCCCAAACAGTTACCGATAATATTTGTACCAAGTATGATATACAAGTCTGCATCACCAGGATTAGACTCCACTACAATTAGTCCCTGGTCCTTTAGTTCCGCTCTCCCCACCTTCACTGTCACGTCCTTAACCCCTACTAGGTTAAGAGGAAGGCCGTTAGAGGCATACACGGAGAGGTTCGGGGCTGGCGGCTGGAGTTCATCTATGGACCAGTACCTTTTGTAGAGGACATCAGGTATAATGGTTACCTGAGATCCAGTGTCCAGCAGGGCAGGTGTCGCGATGCCATCCAGCACAATGGACAGGAAAGGTCTTCCTCCCACGAACCGATGGTACCAGCTTGATGGGCCTGCTTGATTTACTCCTGGGTGTCAGCCCTCGGCCCCAGGGTTTGCTCCTTTAAAGGACAGTTCCGCACTGTGTGGCCTGCCTTCTGGCAGCGGTAGCAGATGAAGTCTCCTGAAGGGTGACTTTGTTCATTGGTCCTCCCACGGGGTGGCGTTGTCCTCCTACGGGGTGGCGTTGTCCTCCTTCTTCTCCTCATCCACGGGACAACCTCAGGGCTGTCGGTGAGTAGGATCCTTCCTTCCGGCTCTGGCTCCGTCTGTAGCTGCAGGGTTCTCAGGACAGTGGCCAGGGTTTTACTTAACTGGCACACTTCAGAGCGTAGGCTGTCCAGCTCGCTAGGAGGCACTGTTTGCATCTTTGTTTCAGCCGCTAATGAAGGAGCAGTGGGTGCTGCAGGCACTGGGGTTGCCCCACCCTGGTAACGCTGGATAGCAGTGTCTGTTGTTTCCAGAGGCTGCAGCCCCTTTATAGACATGTCCTTAAGGGTGTCAAAGGTGGCAACTGGATGGTCTAGGGCCTACCACCGTACAGTTCTGCTCTCCTCCTGGGACCTCAACCCCCGGATGAACTGTTCCGTCTGCATTTTATTTTCATTTTGTATGCAGTCTGGACTAACCTGTTTCAGGGCCCGCAGGGCTTCCTCTACGCGCCAGGCGTAGTCCCAGACACTGTCCTCAGGTTTCTGGACATAGTGGTAGAACCTCATCCAGAGATCTGTCTCAGTGCGGTTTTCAAACACAGTTTGCAGTCTCTTAAAGATGATGGATACTGATTCCTGTTTTGCGGCTGGCCAAGTTTCAACTTCCCGCTCTGCGGCACTAGTCAATTGTCCCAACACAACAGCGTCTCTCTGATTACCAGTCATAGAATACATGTCTAGCACACCGCATATTTTTCTCTTGAATCCAGACAGGGTGTCTGGTTTACCATTATACTGGGGAAGCCATTTCACTCCAGGGATATACGGCAGGGCCATGGGTATCAACGGAGTCACGACCCCTGTGCAGCGCCGGGCGCAGGTTGGGCATCAGGAACGTTAACCGGTGCTCCGGCAGCTTGCTGGTCATCGGCCATGGTTGCGCCCTCCTAGTGAACTGGAGCCTACCTTCTTCACTTTTTTTTTTATCAGGTAGGCCGTAGCTCTGCGGGTGATGGTCGTCTTCAGGACCTTGCGTCGCTCGCCTCTGACGTCAGAGCATCCTCTGGGCTCCTTCCAGGACCTGACGCTTCCTGGTTCAACCTCAGGGGCGGGGCGTGCCCTGGGCTTTGCGTGCTTCCAGCGGTTACGCCTCTCCGATTCGCGCGGTTAAGCCCCTCTTCTTCCCTCGCGGTGACAGGAAAATGGCGGACAATGGCGGGAAACAGCGGCAATTGGCGGGAAAACTTCACCCCAGTGAGTATTACAGTCTTTTTAAGGCACACAGAACCTGGTGGCAACGAGCACGGAATCCTGTTCGTGACGCGCCCCTTGGGCCGTGGGGTGCTCGGCAGCCGGGCATCTTATGGATGCTGGTATGGGGAATATCATGGTGGCTGGCCCGGTCCGTGACCCAGGGTGGTCAGTAAAAAGGGGGATTTGATATTTATAGGGGATTTGGAAAGTTTGTGACGTAACCTGTGGAATGCGGCCAAAGAGAGCCGCCACTGCGGAGCAGTCCTCTGGAGCTGTTGTTATGGCATCAGGGATGGTGTGGCTCTCCACAGGTAGAGCTAGCCCCAGGGCAGTGTAGGGGTAGATGGTGGATGCTGGGGAGAGACGGCAGGACGGTCCCAGAGGAAAGACCGACATTCACACGGGGGTAAGCTTCAGTACCTTTACTAGTGATGCTGCAGGTACGGTCCAGGGTACTCCAGACGAAGGGCGCACTTTTGGACTCTCCCAAGTGAGCGGGTATAGTACCTCCTGATCCATGGGTTTACTCCTTAAGCTTCTGGCCTGCCTAGAGCTAGGCCTAGCTTGGTAACTGTCTCTCTCTCCCTTGAACCTGCTGACCTGGTGGTAGGGCCTTTTCTTGGAGATCTCTCTCCCTGGATGCTGGGGCCTCCGTGACTCTTAGCCCTGGTACTGTAGTCAGAGTTTGGTAAACCTGGGACCTGTAGTCCTCCAGGGGTTCCAGTGGTCCCTACTGGGTATGAATGACACTGTAGGCGCGGACCCGGTGTCCGGTATATATCTCGGGGTGAGCATGGTATGCTCCTCTGCCCCCTCGCTACTTCTTCCTTCTCCTTTCGCCTTCGGCCACACTCAGGGCCCTCACACGTGCTGTAGGCCTTGGCTCACCTAAGCACAGCAGTCAGCGTGCTGACTCTTCGCTGCTCTCTGAGCATCAGCACGCTCTCAGACTCTCTTTGTCTGACTTCTGCCTAAAGACTGAGCTGCCTGGCTCCACCCTCCCTATATATATCCCTAACGGGCTCCCTCTGCTGGTCTGAGGTGGTAGGGTAGAGGTGTGTGAGGGCCTTTTGTGGAGAAGTCCATCCATGCACCCTTCTGGGTTCTGTGGCACCAATGCGCAGCAGGGCGCCACACTACCAAGTGTGTCAGACTGATGAAGAATGCTAGTTTGAATCAAAGAGGCATCAAGCTATATATTTTAAGGTCATATTTGATCCAAAAGACTTTACGAAAACACACAGTGTTTGTAAGCATCCAGCAGTACACGGCAGAGGACAGAAGGCAGACGCCTTCTATATAGATAAATGTGGGGCATCTGGTTCAATCCCGAAATAATTATAAGAATTATGAAAAGGCCACACCTATTTATGGATTGTCATAAACCCACAGACGAGAGATCAGTTGTACCCGGCCGTCATGTCATTTACACGTTTGATTGCTTTGTAGATTGTCCATGGTGATGGGTGGTGAACGGCCTCACAAGCTGATGGTACAAAGCACATTGAAGCCAGACAAGGCTGTGCTGATGACGACCCCCGGGCACTGCGGATGCCATTGTAACTCCTTAATGTACTTTTCGCCTTGGCGAACAAACAGCAGCTGTGGTGGGATGGCTTGTAGAGTAGGATCTTCTGTGTCGCCCTCCTGATCCTGATCTCTCTCCACTGCAAGATCCCACTGAGTTATCTGATCATCAGCACCAGCAGCGGCAAACACCCCGCTGTCTGTAGGATGCCACTCAACAGAGGTGATCGGGGCCGTGTGCTGCTTAAACCGGGCCACACGGACTCCTTTCTGTGGGGGAAAAAAGAAACAGCAGCTTGAGTCCAAAAATAAAATCTGGTAAAATTTTTGTTTCATAAAATGAACCAAACCAATTAAAATGGGTCGTCTTAAGTGTAAAAACAAGCAATTTTGCAATTAGCTGTTATTACAAATCATTTTTTCTTAAGTAGGGATTTTCAATCTTATAGTGTACAGATTGTTGCCAAAGTTACCAGCCACCCTGCATTCTCAGAGTAGCCAGTTACCTAGGTAAAGCACATAAGCCACTCGCACTGTTCTGAAGCCAGCTGGATCAGGCCACTTTCAGTCACCCATGCTGCAGAGGCAATGTTACCTCTGCAGGCAGCCTGTGAGAGCACAGTTCAGACCAGCAGATCAACCAAGCAGCTGGTTAAAATTTTCAATTCTTCAGGAGAGCATCAATCCCGGCTACAAGACTAGACTTCTGCTCAGAAATGATTGCGGAGGGTGAAAAAAAAAGCACACTGTCTTTGTTCTAAAAAATGATATTTTCATGCGACAACCCTTTCAAGAATCCATTGAGAAGAGAAATTAAAAAGAACAATGAACTGCAATCTCTAAAGCACAATGTGGGAAAGTAATAACCAAAAAGGACCCATCTAATCAGTGATACTCAGTGCTCTCAAAGAATTATCTTCGAATGCCTCGCCCATCAGCTAAAGACAAGGGGGTCACATAATTATAAGACCCAGTACACTCTATGAGGTGTTCTAGCAGACAATATATTGTATCTCAAAAAACTCCCAGCATGTACTTTTAAAGTGCTTTCCACTTAAAGCACAGTGGACCCAAAACACCTGCAGGCATGTAAAATAAAGGCGGATGGTACTTGCCTCTCCGCCACTGTTCCAGCTGCAGTGGTGACATCACAACACCGTGCATCACCGTTCTGCTGATGTAGATAGCACAAGCCACTGAGCACAAGTGATTGGCCCCAGCAGTGATGTGCGAAGTCTGTGTAATATCACGGCTGCAGTCAAAAGTCAGAGTCTGGAATAGCGGCAGATACTCTGGGCTGGAACAGGGTAGGACGAGTAATCTCTGCCTTTGTTGTTTTCCATGCCTGCAAGCATTGCTAAAAGTAGAAAATTTCCATTAACATACTTTAAAGGCTCCCATTCACCAGACCAAGGCCACAAATAGTGTGTATGGCAGGTATGAACAGATGCCAAAGCAGGGATCCAGACAGTGGCCACTGCTGAATGCTTCCCTCAAGATCATATATGTGTGAATGTGCTTGCAAACCATAGCGAGCATTCATCCTAATCTATAATGTACCCACCTGTATGATGATACGCCGGGCGCACATATAAAACCACCGTAGATAAGGAAAAGAAGTAGTGATTGAAGCTCCATAGAAATCCATTGTTCTATGATTTGTCTTGCTCCTATCTGTAATCTGTATTATGCTTCTGACGCGCCCCCTGGGCCTGTGCTGAGCAGGGGGATACCCGGAGCCGGATCGCTGGGGGTTGTAGTTCTCTGTGGCGGTGACCCGGTCCGTGCCCAGGGCGGTCAAACCAGTGGCAGTCTTAAGTAATAACAATGTCCGACTACGCCACCCGTGGATTGCGGTCAGTGGGGACCGCCGCTGCGCTGCAGACCGCTGAGGCTGATGTAATTTGCGCAGCCGAGTATGGAATAACTCCCCACGGGAGAAGTATTGCCTCAGGGCAGCTAGTGTGGATGATGGGAGTGATGGTGTGAGCGTCCCAGTAGTAATGGTGCTGGTGCGGCGATGAAACACAGAGACGTGTGGTGCAGTTCAGGGTCTTTACTGATGGTATAAAGCAGACCCTCCCGGGAGTACTGGTTAGCAGTAGGGGCCTGGTCAGTCTGTGAGCAAGCAGGATCTCCCCTGGCCAGGTGGAGTTGTAGGCCTCCCTGACTATCTGCACTCTTTCCTGGCTATCTTGCTCTATGCGGGTAGAAGTAGCCCACGTCCCTGAGTATACCGTGTGGTGCTCACCCGTATGGCCGGTGACTTGGGGCCTTCCGTTAGCCTACGCTTCACGATGGCGGTGCTTGACCCTTGCTTGTGACCGTGCGTTCGGGTTTCTAAGGCCAGAGGACATGGAATCCCCTGCCGGTTGGATTCTGCTGCTGGACCTGGATGTCCCCACAGCCTCGGACTCAGCGTCCGGGTTTAGTGTCTTCAGCCAAGGCGAGTTTTCTAGCTTCCAGCCTCTGGCACTCACTCCTGCTCCTACAGAGCTCCTGTTGTCACTTTCCCTGTGTCTGCTGTCCTCCAGACCTGACTGCGTCTCTGTCTGGGACTTCACTCACTAATCCCGCCCCAGACCCAGTTTATAAGGGCAGATTCCTCCCCTCCCAGGTCTGGGTGGGCCGTGTTGCATGCTTAGGGCTCCTGACCAGAGAAACCTCCCACTTGCTCTCAGACATAATATCTCTATTACTGTGGTAACCAGACCCCTGGGGTGCCACATTCCCCCCTAGTAAATTTTAGTACTCCGGGACTAAACACATTTTTTTAAAGAAACATAAATACAGGGTATAACATTAACACAATAACATATTTACAAGAAGCTTTAGTTCCTTAAAGGTCACGGCGTGTCCGCAACCGGGTGTCCATATCACCCAAGGTGAAGTTTTAAGCGAAGTAGGGGACCTGTCCAAAGCAAACCCCTTGCGTTGGCCCTGGGCATGGCTGCAAGGCTGGAGCTAACTACTTTGGGCCGCAAGGAGGCCACGCCAGACAGGTTTTCTCTTCCGCGGCCGTCTTCGCAAGAGGCACAATGTGCAAGTATCTACAAAACTGTTCCGGTTATCCAGCGTCCATAACCTGTTAGTCCATAAAAATCTGCAGGGTAACTGAGAAACATAATTAATAGCAGGCAACAAACATAAACCATAAACAGTTAAACAGATAAATTCACAGTGCATCACTTTAGATTTTCCAGCGAGCGGGCATCTGACCTCTAGTGACTCTAGTGGACCTACGGAGCTCACTAACTGATCCTGCACTACAGGGTGTAGGAGGTTTTATGGGTAAGCTGGGCAGCTGTCTAAGCACTCTTTGGCTCACTAGGGGCACGGCAGGCTCACTACTAGCAGAGGGTTGATTCTCCTGTGCTGCTGGTGTGGACTCTTCTGCCTCCTGGGCCGGCTGCTCTTCCAGCTCTACCTGGTCTTCTGTAGGCACTTGAGGGGCTGGCTGGAGAAAGGTGAGGATGGGCACCACGATAGCATTGTTTACTTGTGTCCAGGACCGGGGAAAGTCTCTGAGTACGGTGCTGATCATTTCCTCCTTTTCCTCTACGGGTTGAAGGTCTTCCTGATCTTCATCCGTGCTTTGCAACTTCTCGGGACACTTTTTCAGGTGGTCTCTGGAGACAGTGGTTGTGGTCTCGCCTCCACCCTTGCTGATGATGTACACCTTTGGATTATTGTGGCTTGAGGGCAGTACGGTGTATGGGTCCTTTTCCCACTGGTCGTCCAACTTATGGAGCCACCTTTTTCTTTTCAAGACCTGCTCTCCAGGTACCAGGGGAACAGCGGGAGCATGTTGGTTATAAGTCCTCTCCTGCCTTTCTCTTGATTGACAGAGACTTCGCTCGACGCTCTCCTGTACTTTCCGGTACTGCTGCTGCCGTTCTGTATCCAAGTCTGTCTCTGGCGAGGTGTCCTCGGGTATCAGGACTCCCATATCCAGGTCAACTGGCAGCTTACCAGGTCTTGCTCGCATTAGGTAAGCCGGAGTACAGTTGGTGGAACCTACCGGGATGTGGTTATACAGGTCCACCAGATCGGGCAGTTTCTCAGGCCACAGACTGCGTTCTTCCAGGGGCAATGTTTTTAGCACATCTATCACCACCTGGTTCATCTTCTCGCAGAGTCCATTGGTTTGGGGGTGATAGGGTGTTGTTCTTATCTTCTTGCAGCCATACAGGTTGCAGAACTCCTGGAAGACCTCCGCTTCGAAGGCTGGTCCTTGGTCCGTCAGCACTTGGTCCGAAGTGCAGAAGTGCAGCTGGAAGGCTCTAGCTGCTGTTTGTGCTGTTAAGTCTTTGACGGGGACCACCACTAGGAATCGGGAGTAGTGATCCACGATGGTTAGGGCGTAGACATACCCGCTTCTGCTTGGAGCCCTGTTTAACATGGTCCAGAGCGACCAGTTCCAGCGGCTGCCTGGTGATGATGGGCTGCAGGGGAGTCCTCTGGCTGGCACGGTCCCTTCTTCTTAGATTGCACGGGCCACAGTCTCTACACCACCTCTCAATGGCTCCTCTCATGCCTATCCAGTAGAACCGTTCACGCAGCAGGAACTCCAGCTTCTTCCATCCGAAGTGCCTTGCCCCATTGTGGTAGGCCTCCAGCACCATAGCTGCGTCCCGTCTCGGTACCACCACCTGCCAGATCAGCTCATGTGTCCGGGAATTGACCATTCTGCGGCACAACTTCTCCTTGTAGAGAAACAGTCTGCTCTTTTCCGTCCACAGTTGCTTGGTCTCTTCCGGAGCGTCTGGGTCCAGGCGGGCATCAGCCTGGGTCAGCATCTCCTTCACCAGACGGACTGCGGGGTCACTGTCTTGTGTCTCCGCCCAGTTGTAGTGGGGTAAGGGGTTGAACGTAGCGGATCGCTGGCCCCTCACACGGTGGGAATACTGGGTAATCCCATGACGGTGAAACGCAGGGAGTTCGATCTCTTCCAATTCTTCTGGATCCTCCCCTTCGTCCGGTAGGTTTGGCATCCTGGACAGGGCGTCGGTGTTGGTATTGGAGCGTCCTGCCCGGTATTTGATTGTGAACTCAAAATTGGACAGGCGGGCCATCCATCTCTGCTCCAGGGCACCCAGTCTTGCAGTGTCCAGGTGTGTCAACGGGTTGTTGTCCGTGTACACGGTGAACCTGGAAGAGTCAAGGTAATGCTTGAAACATTCGGTTACTGCCCACACCACTGCCAGGAACTCTAGCTTGAACGAGCTGTAATTCTCAGGGTTTCTTTCCGTGGGTCGCAGTTTTCGGCTGGCGTAAGCAATTACCCGTTCTCTCCCCTGCTGGATCTGGGACAGTACGGCTCCTAGCCCGATGTTGCTTGCGTCCGTGTAGAGGATGAAGGGCTGGCTGTAATCAGGGTACGCCAGGATTTCATCCCCCGTGAGGGCCATCTTCAGCTGGCAGAAGGACTCCTCTTCCAGCTTTTCCCATTTGAAGGGTGGTTTCTGTTTTTTGGCCTTCCTGGACTGGCCTATCAGGAGGTCCTGCATAGGAGCTGCCTCCTTGGTAAAACCGGGAATGAATCTTCGGTAGTAGCCTACCAACCCGAGGAACTGCCGCACTTCCTTTATGCTGGATGGTCTTGGCCAGTCCTTGATCACGGTGATCTTGTCAGGGTCGGGAGCCACTCCGTCAGCACTCACCACGTGTCCCAGGTACTGTACCTTTGGCTTCAGTAGATGACACTTCGAGGGTTTTACCTTTAGGCCATAGTTGCCAGGGCTTCAAACACTTCTGCCAGGTGTTCCAGATGGTCCTCGTAGGTCTTGGAATAGACGATGACATCGTCCAGGTATAATAGGACCGTCTTGAAGTTCCGGTGTCCCAGACAGCATTCCATCAACCGTTGGAAGGTTCCTGGTGCGTTGCAGAGCACGAACGGCATACAGTTAAATTAGCTGAGTCCCATCGGGGTGGTGAATGCGGTCTTCTCCCGGTCCGCCTCTGCTACAGGAACCTGCCAGTACCCGCTAGTGAGATCCAAAGTAGAGAAGAAGTTAGCAGATTTTAATGCAGCTAAGGACTCTTCTATCCTTGGTAACGGGTACGCATCTTTGTGTGTGATACGGTTGACCATCCGGTAGTCTACACACATTCTCATGGTGTTGTCTTTCTTTTTCACTAAGACTAGTGGAGCTGCCCAGGGGCTACAGCTGTCCCTAATTACCCCAGCCTCCTTCATGTCTTTTAGCATCCCCTTGGCGTGTTGATAGTGTGCAGGGGGTACGGGTCGATATCTCTCCTTTATGGGAGGATGGTCTCCCGTTGGGATGTGATGTTCTACCCCCTTTACTCGCCCGAAGTCTAGTGGGTGTTTACTAAACACTCTCTCGTACTCTTGAACCACCCGATAGACTCCCTGCTTTTGGTGTGAGGGAGTGGAGTCAGTACCCAAATGCAGTTGCTGACACCAGTCCTCCATTGGTTTCTTAGAGCCGTTACCTTCCTCTGGTTGAGATGGAGGCAAGGGTTCCATGGCCTGTACAGAGTTCTGGTTGATGGTGAACAATTTGACTAGCGTGGCATACCGGGGCAGGTATACTTCTCTCTCCCCGATATTTATGATGTGGACGGGCACCCTCCCATGGCGTACATCGACCACCCCCCGTGCTGTCAAAATGGTGGGCCTACTGTCTGAGTAGACGGGTTCTACCATTGCTTGGTAGTCTCTACCTCTTAGACCAATAGCTGCCCGGCACGAAATCATCATCTCACTTTTCGGGGGCATGGCAATAGGGAACGGGTCACACATTCTCACGCTACCTATCTCACCACCAGATAGTTCCACCTGTTGCCGTTTCATCAGTGCCTGGATCTCTTTTTGGAGGACACGCTGCTGGCTGGAACTGGCGTTCTTGGCAACCTGTTGCAAAATAAGAATCACCTCTGCAAGACAGTTTTCAATTACGTTAGTACCTAGGGTTATTTTTGGGTGACTCTCGCGACGGTCAATGTCCACAATGATAAGTCCTTGTGCCGGCAGTTCAACCTTACCAACCTTGATGGTCACTTCCTTAAATCCTATCTGTGGCACGGGCTGACCATTGCTGGCGATAATGCTCAGGTCATCATCTGGGTAGCGGGTTATGTCCGAGTCATTCCAGTACCGCTTGAAGAGCACGTACGGGATGGTGGTGACCTGTGAACCGGGGTCTAGTAGGGCACTCATAGAAATGCCATCCAGTACCACAGGCAAGACCGGACGTCCCCCTACGTATTTGTCACGCCAGTTTGATGGGCCTGATGATCTTATGCCTGGGGGTTGGCCCTCTACCCCAGGTTGTGCCCGTTTAAATGACAGTACCTTGCCATATGTCCGGGTTGATTGCAGCGGCGGCAGATGGGTCGTCCGTCCTCATTGTATCGGTCGCTGGGTCTTCCTCTGGCCGGTGGGGTCCTCCTCAGTCGGCGCCACGGGACGTCCTCTGGTCCGGATGCCAGCTGGATCTTTCCTGGAGAAGAGACCTGTAAAGACTGCACAGTTCTGGTTAGCGCGGCAATGCTCTTAGTCAGCTCTTGGACCTGATGGTGCAGGTCTGTTGCCGGGTCATTGTTCAAAGCCTGCGCATCAGCTCCCATAGGCCCTGCAGACAAGGGCGCCGTGTCCTGGTGATAAGTGATAGCAGGGCGCCTGTGGGTCACAGTTCCACCTGGTGCCGGTTCTCGGAGCACCCGGATGGCTCTGTCCTTGAACTGTGTAAAGTCCAGGTCAGGGTCCTGTAAGGCCATTGCCCGCAACTGGGTTCAGTGGGCATTGCACAATAGACCCTCAATAAATTGTTCGGTCAGCAGCTTGTCTTCATTTCCCACGCTGTCAGGGTCTGCCTGCTTAATGGCTCTCAGGGCCTCTTGTAGGTTTAGAGCATAGTCTCTTATACTTTCATGTGCCCGTTGTTTGCACCCGTAAAATCTGAGCTTTATTTCGGCTGAGGTGCGGGTATCAAATGTGTCTTTCAGCCGGGCTAGTATTTCTCTGACAGTCCTCTTCTTTCCAGGTGACCAGGACTTTACCTCCCTTTGGGCTGCCCCGATTAACTGGGCCACCAGAATGCTCACTTTTTGCTCTTCTGTGAGGGGGTATACTTGGAAGAGGCTATCAAGTCTTTCCCTAAAGTCACTCAGGGTATGTGACTCCCCTGAGTACTGGGGTAGCCAGGTTGCCCCCGGGATATAGGGCATGGTGAATGGCATGACCGCTGCAGCGGTTGCGCTGGCGGCCGGTGTGGCGGTGGAGCTCCCCTCGGTGTCCGACATCCTCCTTGCCCCCTAGTGGACCGTGGCCTACCTTGCGATGCTCTTCTTAAGTAGGCCGCGGCTCCGCAGTCAATCGTCGGGGGTAGAGGACCTGGCGTCGCGCTCCGATGACGTCAGGGTCGCTCTTCCTTCCTTCCAGGACCTTACGCAGCGTCGGAGCGTGGGGCGGAGCGTAGGGCGGAGCTTCGGATCTCGCGCGCTTTCGGAGTCCACGCCCCTCTTCTTCCCGCGCGGCGTCCCGAAGATGGCGTCCGAAGGTGGGAAGCAGCTGCGGATGGCGGGAAGAAGGCAGAAGACGGCGGGAAATGGTCCAAGATGGCGTCTGATGGTGGGAATCGGCTGCGGATGGCGGGAAACGACTCCGGACGGCGGGAAACTTCACCACAGGTAAGTTCAAAAGTCTTTTTCAGGCACGCAGTACCCGGTGGTTGCGGGCACGAAATCCTGCCGACTACGCCAAAGTTGACGCGCCCCCTGGGCCTGTGCTGAGCAGGGGGATACCCGGAGCCGGATCGCTGGGGGTTGTAGTTCTCCGTGGCGGTGACCCGGTCCGTGCCCAGGGCGGTCAAACCAGTGGCAGTCTTAAGTAATAACAATGTCCGACTACGCCACCCGTGGATTGCGGTCAGTGGGGACCGCCGCTGCGCTGCAGACCACTGAGGCTGATGTAATTTGCGCAGCCGAGTATGGAATAACTCCCCACGGGAGAAGTATTGCCTCAGGGCAGCTAGTGTGGATGATGGGAGTGATGGTGTGATCGTCCCAGTAGTAATGGTGCTGGTGCGGCGATGAAACACAGAGACGTGTGGTGCAGTTCAAGGTCTTTACTGATGGTATAAAGCAGACCCTCCCGGGAGTACTGGTTAGCAGTAGGGGCCTGGTCAGTCTGTGAGCAAGCAGGAACTCCCCTGGCCAGGTGGAGTTGTAGGCCTCCCCGACTATCTGCACTCTTTCCTGGCTACCTTGCTCTATGCAGGTAGAAGTAGCCCACGTTCCTGAGTATACCGTGTGGTGCTCACCCGTATGGCCGGTGACTTGGGGCCTTCCGTTAGCCTCCGCTTCACGATGGCGGTGCTGGTCCCTTGCTTGTGACTGTGCCTTCGGGTTTCTAAGGCCAGAGGACATGGAATCCCCTGCCGGTTCGATTCTGCTGCTGGACCTGGATGTCCCCACAGCCTCGGACTCCGCGTCCGGGTTTAGTGTCTTTAGCCAAGGCGAGTTTTCTAGCTTCCAGCCTCTGGCACTCACTCCTGCTCCTACAGAGCTCCTGTTGTCACTTTCCCTCTGTCTGCTGTCCTCCAGACCTGACTGCGTCTCTGTCTGGGACTTCACTCACTAATCCCGCCCCAGACCCAGTTTATAAGGGCAGATTCCTCCCCTCCCAGGTCTGGGTGGGCCGTGTTGCATGCTTAGGGCTCCTGACCAGAGAAACCTCCCACTTGCTCTCAGACATAATACCTCTATTACTGTGGTAACCAGACCCCTGGGGTGCCACACTCCCAGCCAGTCCATTCACAAAAACTATACAGAAGCAGGGGGCAGGAATGGAGAAAACCAGCCCTTCTCTACCAGGGATATTAGGCAGCATTCACACTGCATTTGCAGTTTGCGCCAGGAATCTCCCGATGTACGTATATGTCACAAATACATCATTTACCCAAGAGATGGCAAGACCGTATACTTCTGTGTTTGTTTGTTTTTTGCTGTATACAATAGTGTAGCCAATTGCTCTACTCTACACTGTGTTCCAAATTATTATGCAAATAATATTTTCTCAGATTTTCCCAAATTACCTATATGAATTGCAGTCATTGTAATTTTCCAGTCAAATAACTATTAGAGTACAATTGAAAGGTTTTTGTACAAACTGCCTATGATAACAGTATATTTTTAAAAAAATAAAAAACTCAAACTGCACTCAAAATGCATGTTCCAAATTATTATGCACAGCAGAGTTTTCAACCTTTTCATTTTAATAAAGAACAAAAAAATGGTCATTTTTGAAATTATAAGCATTAGCCGGTTATTACAAACTGAAATCAAACAGTTTTCAACTCAAAACTTTATTCTAGGTGATGTTACATTTGCACATATGACCCCTTGTTCGAAAGGAGCTTCTGAACTCTCTCGTGCATTGAATTTGTCAGGTTTTGGATGGTTTCTGCTTTAATTGTTTTGCATGAGGACAGAATACCCTCCCAGAGCTGTTGATTAGATGTGAACTGCCCCCGCCATCATAGACACTCCTTTTGATGATGCTGTCCAGGTGGGACTCGACATCCCGCCGATTTACAAAAATGTCTCTGTCGAACTGGGGAAGCCATTTTGCTCCGGGGATGTACGGTAGGGCCATGGGCATGACTGGAATCGCGACCCCTGCCGGTGGGGCGGCTGCTCCGGCCTGTGCAGCGCTGGGCGCAGATTAGGCATCAGGAGCGCTAACCGGTGCTCCGGCGGCTTGCTTGTCGTCAGCCATGGTTGAGCCCCCCTGGTGAACTAGAGCATACCTTCTTCACTTCTTATCAGGTCGGCCGCAGCTCCACGGGCAACGGTCTTCTTCCAGGATCTTGAGTCTCTCGCGTCTGACGTCAGAGCGTCCTCTGGGCTCCTTCCAGGACCTGACGCTTCCTGGTTCGACGTCAGGGGCGGGGCGTGTCCTGGGCTTCCCGCACTTCCAGCGGTTACGCCTCTCCAATTCCCATGGTTACGCCCCTCTTCTTCCCTCGCGGCGACAGGAAGATGGCGGACATGGCAGGAAAACTTCACCACAGTGAGTATTACAGTCTCTCAAGGCACACAGTACCCGGTGGCAACGGGCACAGAATCCTGTTCGTGACGCCAAAACATGACGCGTCCCAAGGGCCGTGGGGTACTCGACAGCCGGGCCTCTGGTTGCCGGGGGATATCACGATGGCTGGCCCGGTCTGTGACCCAGGGCGGTCAGTAAAAAAGGGGGGAATAATTTTAGAAAGTTTGTGACGCCACCTGTGGTGTCTGGTGAGGATCACCAGTGCTGCAACAGTCCTCTGAAGCAGATGTTAGGGCAGCTTGTGATGGGACGGCTCCCCACAGGTGGAGCAGGCCTCAGGGCAGTGAAGTGAAAGAGCGTGGGTTGCGCTGGGCATTGTAGTGCAGGGGGGAACAGTGGCGCCGATGAAAGAATGGACCGAGGCAGTGCAATGCAGTCATTCGTGTCTTTACTCACAGTTCTTTAGTTCCACAGGGTGCACTGTCAGATTACAGCCTCCCACATTGCACTGCATTCACCATGCAGGGGTTCAATCCTTCCTCAGGCAGCTTGGGAATACCTGTCAGAACCCCACTTTCTCGTATTCCTATTTGACCGTCTTCACACTGGTCTTTCTCCCTCCTGCTCTGAGCTACCCACTCTCAATCCTGTTTGGGTACTCTGATGTCCCTCCTGTCCGTCGGAGTTACACAGACTTGCTTGACCCTCAAAGGACTAGAATGCGGCTACGATCCCTATGTCTTCTGACAGATGCGGGGCGTACGGGTGCCGTCCTGCACGTGCTGTTCAACCTGGGATTCTTTCCTAGAACGGAGCCTACTCCCTGCTCCCCTCCTGGGCCTCCAGACTTGGCCCTACTTGTGGAACAGAGCTCCTTATGAGACTCTGCTCCCGGACTCTTCTTCTGAACGATCCCGAGTTGTTCTTCTGAACTGCTCTCTAGAACTATCTGACCACCACCCCAAGTTGGCTTCCCTATCTTATACTTCTACCAAAGTGCTCCCTCTAACTACTTCCTCCACCCATACCCACTACTGGTTCCCCCTACCTTTGGGTTCCCACCACTCCAGCTAGGTTCAGGGATCAGCAGCTGCGCTCTGCATGTTGCCCCTCCTGCCGGCCTGGAGTAGTGTAGTGTTGGATGCAGGTGTAGGGTTTCTGTACAGCACTCCCTCCTTATCTGAGAGAAGGGAGACACCACAACTCTGGGTGAGGTGCAGTACCTCTGTGGCGACTGAACCCTCAGGGGCGCCACATATTCACTTACTATACATGTATGTATGATGTAATAATCCAAATGTCTACTACCAGAGACTGACCTGAAACTGACGCAAGTCCCATATCTTGAGGACGCAATCATCTCCGCCGCTGACGATAAAAGGCTCATGTTGGTTCCAGCTGATCATGTTGACGTCGCTGTCGTAGGCCGGGCTGGCCGTCAGCATGTACGCCTTGTTAGGAGCCGCTCTGTTGTCCCAAATATGAATCGAAGCATCGACCGAGCAAGAGGCAAAAACCTGTTAAGTTCATTTTCATCAGGAACTGAAAAGATTCACCTGTGATTGTCATTTTATATTTCTTATATGTATCAATTAAGAAAAAAGTTAATTATTCTGGCAGGAAAACAGAATGAGACTCTTTATTTTAGATTAATACTTGACCCGATTATCCAATTCTGTGGGCAGCAGGGCCCCTTTACTGCCGCACAAGACACCACTACACAAATGATAAAACTGCTATATCGACATTTCAAGGAAGAATAGCTCAATGTTAAAGGAGTTGTCTGCTACTTATACTTCAAAATGTGCTCATGGTGATTCTACAGACACGAAACCTCACCTACCGGACCACCGCCGCTCATCCATAGCTTTAGGCTATGTGCCCACGATGCAGAAATGAAGCAGAAAATTTCTGCAGCATTTCTGCATCTCCCTGGCAGAAAAAACGCATGCAGATTGTGCATGCGTTTTTCCTGCAGAATACATGCGGATCCACATGCGGATTCACATGCGTTTCCGCATGCAGATTGACAAGCGCTTTCCAGGCGATAGCATCACTTGCAAAGTGCTTGACAACTAGGTCACACTGTATAAATCCATGCAAACGGCATGGATTTATACAGTGTGAACCGTAAAAATTAAAACAAATAAAGCTATACTTACCCCCGAGGCCCCGGCGTGTGCTGCAGCGCTCGTTCCTGTCTGGTTCCCGGCTGCCGGCATATCGCGAGACAGAGCGGTGAAGGGCCTGCGGTCACATGACTGTGACGTCACCGCAGGTCCTCAAGCAATGCCAGCATTCAGAGAGAAGACGCCGGACAGGTGAATATAACTTTATTTGTTATTTTTTTCTTTTTTTACAGGTACAATGGTACCCAGGTCTGGATGAGAGTCTCCTCTCCTCCAGAAGTGAGTACCATCCGCACATAGAAACGCATAGAAGCCGCTTGTAGAAATGTACAGTCGCGGTTTCTATGCGTTTCAATGCAAGTCAATGGCGGGAGTTCCGCTGCGCTACCGCAAAATTAAATGACATGCTGCGGATTTTTGTACGCAGCATAAACGCTGCGGAAAAATCCGCAGCATGTGCATAGAACATGCGGAATCCCCTTGGGGACCATGGGGTGCGGATTACCTAGCGTTTAACAAGCGTTTACGCTGCGGAAATTCCGCAGCATAAACGCTTGAAAAACGCTACGTGGGCACCCAGCCTTACCATTGCCCCCTGGAGGTCACTTGTCTTCCTTTCCCATTGGAGTGTTAGGTGATTGACAGGCCAAGATGCTGACTGACTGCAGCCGTCCCCTGACTTCATTTCTTCCTTCTAGAAGAAAATGTCAGGAGACCGTGAAAGCACCATGGCAGCGGTACGGAGGAGAGGCAAGGATTGGTAGTTTTCTTTTGTTTAGTTTAGAAATGGCATGGGCTCATTTTAGACTGTTTATTAGTGGAGAACCCCTTCAAATCCTGGTAAAGCCCATGTGATATCTCTATGTGAGGTTAATCAGTTAATAAGCAGAGCTCATTGTGACCTACAAGATGGAAAGTATTCTTCCTCTCATATCAGAAGTCTCGCTGGCCAGAGACATTGAAGGATATATTGCACCGTCACTGCCCGGGTTACAGCTCTTTGTGTTACCACAGTTGAGCATGCATGAATATTTCTTTTGTACATTTTAGATAAATTAGCTGATATAATTGGAATATGATTTTCATTCCAATATTAAATACATATCTATAGTTATAAGTTTGTACTAACAACTCAGACAGAGCAGTAAGTGGGTATGCATATTTACCGTGGCTTCGGTTGGTGACCACTGCAGGTCCTCCACAGACTTCGTGTGACCAGTGAATGGCTTTTGGTCCACATGCCAGGACCCTCCTTCTTTAGGATTCCACAAATGAATTTTCTTGTTACAATCACCAGTAATCAATCGCCCTGGAGACGAAAAGCACAAGAAGTGGTAAAGCAGAAAAACGACCAGAGTCCATGTTAGGTTACTGTATCGGATAAGTCAGGTACGGGCTCTTGTCTATGTACATTCATCTCTTACCTGCTATCTTTGGAGACCAGTCCATGGCAAATCTCTCAGTCATATGACCAGAGAAAGAAAATATTGGTTTGATCTTTGCTTGTTCTTCTTTTTGGAACGCTGCCAACATCTGTGAGTCAGACACTGCCGTCAGTTGATTTTGGAGATCGTAGATTTCTACCTGACTTTTTTCTGTCCAAACAGCGGCCACCGGAGTGTCCATAAGTGTAGAGACCTGAGAACATATCAAAAGTACTGGTGTCAATACCAGATCCAAGTTCTGTCCTGTAGTGCAACTTGTCTGATGAGTGATGGCACAGTGTGAACAATGTTATCTGCTCTCCTATTGCAAGCTCTGAAAATAACCTTTCATGTACCAAACAGAAAAGAAAAAAAATCTCCAGCATACAAAGGATCCATCGCGATCTTAATATTTAGGAAACCTGAAATACTCAAACCATTCGAGAAATCCAAACCTTAACAGAAAATGATCAAATACCCTGTGTAAGCAAATGGTAACAGTTCATGGAAATAACATAGGGCAATAAGTTCACACTACTTTGATTAAAAAGCATCTAAGCCATCCCACCGCAACAAGGTGTACCCAAACAGGATGGTCCTGTCTCTAGTATTAAACCTCTCTATGTCCCAGCAGACCTCAATAGACAGGGGCAGAGTACAACCCAGGCCTGACTGATTTGCACCTGCCTGGGGAAAGCAATAAAGACTAAATTCACAGCTCAAAATGGGGGAGCCACGACTCTGTATGTATAAAGTACAAAAAAAGTCTAAGCCAAAGAAATGAGCTGGAACACTTTGGTATAAGTGCAATGTGTAGGTGCATATAACCTAGGATAAAAACAAAAAAAGCTTCCTCAGACAGGGGCAAAACAATCAGGCCTGGGTTCCACTCTGCCCCATCTATTGAGGCCAGCTGACGTACACAGATTTAATACAAGAGATAGGGACCACCCTCATTGAGTGCCTCATCTAGGTGGGATGACATTTACACTTTAGATCAAAAAAGCGTCAACCAAGTCCATTATGTTATTTACAGTAGTGTTCAAAATAATAGCACTTCAGTATGACTAATCAGATTAATCACTGTTTTTGGTATAAATTATATCACCACATGTCAAACAGTTTACCAATTGGTGCAGTAGATTCTAATCATGATCTGCATGTTTTTGAGTCTGTGTATTTGAATAATTAATTGAAAGGGGATGTGTGCACAATAATATCAGTGTGGAGTTCAATTAGTTAGGTCAATCATTCTGTGAAGAAACAGACGTGAATCAGGTGGCCTTTATTGAAGGGTGAAGCACATGTTGTACATGCATTTCTCCTTGAAAGCATGAGAAATATGTGTGGTTCGAGACATTATTCAGAAGAACAGTGTACTTTGATTAAAAAGTTGATTGAAGAGGGTAAAACTTATAAAGAAGTGCAGACAATGATAGGCTGCTCAGTTAAAATGATCTCCAACGCTTTAAAATGGAAAACAAAATCAGAGAGATGTGGAAGAAAATGGAAGACTACCATTCGAATGGATTGAAGAATAGCCAGAATGGCAAAGGCTCAGCCAATGATCAGCTCCAGGATGATCAAAGACAGTCTCAAGTTACCTGTGAGTACTGTGACAGTTAGAAGACGCCTGTGTGAAACTAATCTCTTAGCAAGAAGTCCCTGCAAAGTTCCACTGTTAAAAAAAGACATGTACTGAAGCGGATACAATTTGCCAAAGAACACATCAACTGGCCTAAAGAGAAATGGAGAAACATTTTGTGGACTGATAAAAGTAAAATTGTTCATTTTGGATAAAAGGCCGCAGACAGTTCCTCAGATGACCCCCAATCTCTGCATTCAAGCAACAGTACACTCTAAAGACAGTGAAGCATAGTGGTGCAAGCATCAAGATATGGGCATGTTTCTCTTACTATGGTGTTGGACTTATTTACCGCATACCAGGCATCATGGACCAGTTTGCATACATTAAAATACTTGAAGATGTCCTGTTGCCTTACGCTAAAGAGGATATTCCTTTGAAATGGGTGTTTCAACAAGACAACGGCTCTAAACACACCAGTAAACCTGCAAAATCTTGGTTCCAGTCCAACAAAATTGAGGTTATGGAGTGGCCAGTTCAATCCCCGCACCTTCATCCGATAGAACACTTGTGGGGCGACATCAAAAAACGTTTCTGAGGCAAAGCTAACAAAAGCCAAAAATTTGTGGGATGTTGTCAAAGCATCCTGGGCTGGAATAACAGCTGACAGGTGCCAGAAGTTGGTTGACTCTATGCATCAAAGATGTGAAGCAGTTCTAAAAAACTGTGGGCGTACAACTAAATATTAAGTTAGTGATTCACAGGAATGCATAATCCTAAAAAAAGTACATATTGTGAGTTTTTAAAGACAAATGCAGACCCTGCAATTTTTTTAGAACAGCCCAATGTTCATTTTTTGTTATTTTCTGTAAAGTAGTTAATAATTATATACATTTCTCTTCATGTTTTGAATTAGAAAACAGTGTGCATTGTTCCCAATGCATGGAAATAAAAACTAGTATAAAGATTTTGTGCTTAACTCATGTTTTTGAACACACTGCTATTATTTTGAACACTACTGTACGTGGGGCGCAAACACTTGCGCCTGTGGAATAGATTTGTCCACGCATTCAAACCTCTCTATTCAGCTCCAAAAACTTGTCATGTGCTTATAGGTAGGGATACTCCGGCTCCACTCATTTCCTCATCACAAGGTGAGCAGAGCCGGTGATGTCACATCTATTGATACCTGCCGAAATGCATGAACAATCAATAGGCATCCATATACACGACGTCACCTACCCTGCTCATGGTCCTATGCAGAAGTGAATAGAACTGGGAAACCCCCTTTTATGAGGTGGGACCTGCATATCAGACATTTATAGCATATCATATCCCTGTGCCATAAATGTCCCAAATGAGGAAGCCCCTTTTATTCGTCAGAATGCAGCGCCGGCCCATTTACAGTGATTGGAGCAGAGGTGCACATGATTGACCACCATGAGGATCGCTGAGGGCCCAGTGGATGGGGATAAATTTCAAGCTTGAGAATATTCTTTTAAAGGTTATACACTGTGTTCCAAATTATTATGCAAATAATATTTTCTCAGATTTTCCCAAATTACCTATATGAATTGCAGTCATTGTAATTTTCCAGTCAAATAACTATAGAGTACAATTGAAAGGTTTTTGTACAAACTGCCTATGATAACAGTATATTTTTAGAAAAATAAAAAACTCAAACTGCACTCAAAATGCATGTTCCAAATTATTATGCACAGCAGAGTTTTCAACCTTTTCATTTTAATAAAGAACAAAAAAATGGTCATTTTTGAAATTATAAGCATTAGCAGGTTATTACAAACTGAAATCAAACAGTTTTCAACTCAAAACTTTATTCTAGGTGATGTTACATTTGCACATAGGACCACTTGTTCTTAAGGAGCTTCTGAACTCTCTCGTCCATTGAATTTGTCAGGTTTTGGATGGTTTCTGCTTTAATTGTTTTGCATGAGGACAGAATACCCTCCCAGAGCTGTTGCTTAGATGTGAACTGCCTCCCGCCATCATAGACACTCCTTTTGATGATGCTTCAGAGGTTCTCAATGGGGTTGAGGTCAGGGGAGCATGGGGGCCACACCATAAGTTTGTCCCCTTTTATGCCCATAGCAGCCAGATGTGTCATGTGCAGCATGAGTTTGTAATAACCTGCTAATGCTTATAATTTCAAAAATGACAATTTTTTGGTTCTTTATTAAAATGAAAAGGTTGAAAACTCTGCTGTGAATAATAATTTGGAACATGCATTTTGAGTGCAGTTTGAGTTTTTTATTTTTTTAAAAATATACTGTTATCATAGGCAGTTTGTACAAAAACCTTTCAATTGTACTCGAATAGTTATTTGACTGGAAAATTACAATGACTGCAATTCATATAGGTAATTTGGGAAAATCTGAGAAAATATTATTTGCATAATAATTTGGATCACAGTGTAGAGTAGAGCAATTGGCTACACTATTGTATACAGCAAATTTGGAACACAGTGTATAACAAGATCAGAAGTTACCCCACTCCATGTGTTGGGATAACTTCCCGATCTCTGAGACTCGCACCAATTCCTTAAATGGACCGGTCTGAATAGAGCCCCATTCTCGAGAAATGATCCATCCATATGAAAGGGGTCAACTTTTTATCTTGGTATATACACTTTAGTTCACCTTCATTCTGTTCTAGCACTCCCAGTAGTATGAATGGAGTGGCAGTGCACATGATCGACCACTGCTACATCCTCATGGGGCTTTTAAGGACCCCGGCTCTTTGGGATCATTTGGAGGAACCAATGATCAGACCCCAAGCAATTGGGAAGCTATCCCCTATCCCTACAGGAGATAACAATTAAACAGGAGAATATCCCTTTAAGACAAATAAAGAAGTGCGTCTTTCACCACTTGCACTTTCTGTGGCTCCCCTGGGATCTGGTCGACTGTCCTATACTTAGGTCTCTCCCCTTCTGTTTGCTTGGGTGAGTGCTATGTATTAGACTCTAGGTGCATTTTGGACACTGCAATCTATTATATATTGGTGCCTGATATGGGTGCATCCTTTAACTATTGCTCTAAGTCCTTGTCAGTCACTAATTTTTGTATCAGACTCAATATACTGTTTTATTGACTGTATTGGATTTCCTGCCCCACAATGGGGTTGTTTCCCTCTTAATGGAGGGTTTTTGATTGACCTATTTATGCACCCATTTCTGGACTCCTTGTCCTTCTTTTATATGTACCTGCCAGAGTCGGATATCCCACTGTATGATCTCCAGGAGATGCCTTAGTTCTGGCACCTATTTTTACCTCATTGCGGTGTTATCCCTACATAACTTTTAACACTTTGTTAATGTATTTTGAATAAAATTGCTGCTTGTTTTGCCATATTGCTCTTTTTGTTCTCCTTTTTTGCATTTGATTGACGAGTAGGCAACACGAACCTGGTGTCTGATTCATTGTTTTCAGCTCCGGGGTTCACTTTATATTATGCATTTGGCCAGTTTTTCTTTCAAATAAAGAAGCTAGCCCAAAGGAAAAGAGTAAGGCTCTATTCACACTGGCAATGGTTTTCTCTGGGTCAGGATGGATGTTTCGTGGGACAGATCTTACTGAGTTACGAGATGGTCAGGTTTCCATTAAAAAAATAGTGCAGATAAGGGTTGTCCACCTCTGGGGACATTTTTTCTTGTATAAACGCACGTACTCACGGCTAAAAATAAATTTTGCAATTCAGATTTACAATTTTCCACCATTTGGCTTTTACAGCCGCTTTGTTTTCCTGCACAATAAACCTTGATGAGGTTTACTCGGCTGAGAGGAGCTCAGGAAAAGACAGATAAATGAGATACCAAATGGTCAGAGTTTACTGACAGATTCTCAGCGAACCCCATCAGCAGGCAGTAATAGACAGTACAACATAGAGGCCACAGGAGGCAAAAGGTGCAGACATTATAGTGTTTACTTTTTATTGCGGTGCTACTAATCTAAGATACCTGCACTAAGTTTTATAACTGATAGATGGAAGAAAGTGGAGAAACAACAGATGTACGTACGAGAAAATCACTAATGTGTGAATGAGGCCTGAAAGTGGAATAGTGAGTGGAGTCGTCAGTCTCTAGAGCTGCTCATCGCACTGCAGCCTGTAGGAGGATGAGATAACAGAGTCCTGGATTTATAAAGATCAGCGGCATGAAGCAAGATTCTCATAAGTTACCATGGATAGATATATACTGTATATACTCACATACTGTAAGTGAAAATCTGGATGTTGGTAATGGGGCTGATGTCATTTATCTGGACTTTGCAAAGTCATTTGATACTGGACCACACAACAACCTTATACTGAATCTACAGAAGCAAGGACTTGGGGGAGCTATATGTAGACGGGTAAGGAATTGGCTAAATGACAGCAAACAAAGAGTCATCATAAATGGTACATTCTCTAAATGGGATATACTGTAGTCAGCAGTGGGGACCGAAGGGATCTGTGCTTGGACAAATTCTTTTTAACCTCTTTATTAATGACTTTGTGGATGGGATAGAGAGTAAAGTGTCAGTCTTTGCTGATGACACCAAACTATGTAGGATATTAAAATCTGACCTTGACATTACTATATTGCAGGATGATTTGGATAAGATGGCTGAATGGGCAAACACTTGGCAGATGAGGTTTAATGTAGATAAATGTAGAGTAATGCACCTAAGAGTAATCCTATTGCTGCATATACATTAAATGGGAGAATAATCAGGACTACAGAACAGGAGAAGGACTTGGGTATTCTGGTTACAAGTGAGCTGAGCAGCAGTACTCAATGTCAAGCAGCAGCCGCAAAAGCAAACAAGATTAAAGGATGTATAAAAAGATAAATAAAATCCCACAATCCCAATGTATTGTTGCCACTTTATAAATCACTAGTGAGGCCACATCTGGAATATGGGATCCAGTTTTGGGCTCCACGTTTTAAAAAGGATATTCAGAAGTTAGAGTCAGTTCAAAGGCGGGCAGCTAGATTACTACAAGGGATGGAAGGCCTCTCATATGGTGAGAGGTTGAAAATGTTGAGCTTGTTGAGCTTAGAAAAAAGATGCCTCAGAGGAGATCTCATTTACATGTATAAATATGTGTGTTGTCAGTACAAAGGACTAGTGTGGCACCCCTGCGGGGAATTACCACAGGATCCATAGGTGCAGGGAGAGATGTACACTTGGGAACACACAACACCTTCCACCCCAGGTCTGATAGGAGGAGTCAGTTTCCAGGGAGACAGCAAAGCGGCAGTTATTCTGGAAAACGGGGGTGAAGGAAGGATGAAAAAGAGAGCTGGCGGCCGGGGACCAGTTAAGCCCTGAACTAGGAAACAGGTCTGTGTTGTGAAGCGCCCTAGAGAGAGGGACGGAGGCTAGAAGGAGAAAGAAAGAGATAAAACTATTATCCCTTAAGCTCACCCGGACACCGAAGTCCGAGATTGCTATTAATTCAGGAATAGCATAGAAAACCCGGACAGATCAGGAGGATCTATTCCCCCGTAACCGATATTACCAGTTACTACAGGAGGTGTCACGACACAATACTACCATCATCCTAACCCCCATCACTTCACTGAGGGTGCAGGGCACGGAATCGGGAACCGACCAACCGTGATCCCCACCGAAGTAGTGTCGCGCCCCCGGTGGGGCCTTATTGTCTGGGGCAGTATATATGTATATCACGGTGGCTGGCCCAGGGCGGACAGTGCGCAAAAAAAGGGGGGTTTAATAATATGAAAATAAAAGTTCGTGACGTCACCTGTGGATTCTGGTAAGAGGTTACCAGTAGAGATGAGCGTTGTTCTACTCGAACTGTTCGCCAATCTCAAATTCGAGCTGTTTTGGGCGGTGTTCGAGCCGGTCGGCGAACACGAACAATTTGAGAAAAATTCGGCTGTTCGAGGTTATGTTCGATAACTGTTCGTGCACCAAAATCATAACTGGATTTTTTCTCAGTAATGATGAAAATTAATGTTAATACGCAGTTTGAGTGTACAGCGGGGCGGGGGGAGGGGCAGGGGATGGATCTCTGCAGGAACAATGAAGATCTCCATTTTTTTTTCCCTTTCCCGCATTTGCAGTGGGGAGGTGCAATCTGTCAGCCTATCAGCAGCGCACACACGGAGCGAAGTGCTTTTTTTCACACAAGCAAGGGCATGTGTGATTGGCAGTGTATGTCACATGTCCTTGCCCTATAAGACCAAGCCATTTTCCCCGTCGCCACCATTTTCTCACTGCTGCAGCTGCGTGTTAGACGGCACCGCTGTTGCTGTGTGCGCTATACCTTGTTAATTTCAAGCCAATTTTCGCACAAATATACAGATAGCTTGGGAGTAGGGAATAGTTGTGATTGCAGTCCTTTTAAGGACTAGGTTACAGCATTTCCTACGACTTTTATCAGGCAGGTCTGTGCTCTTAAATAGATAGATTGTGGGAGTAAAGACTAATTGTAATTGGAGTCCTTTTCAGGACTAGGTTACATCAGTTCCTATCAGTTTTTGCCAGGCAGGTCTGTGCCAGTGCTGTGCAAGTTTTTTTCACAGCATTTGGCTGAATCTAGCAAAGCTAATCCTTTTTGGCCTATTGCAGAGTGTGTTAGTCAGTGGAGTAGCCTATCTGTGTTGCAAGATATACCACCTGTGTATAGAATACCAATTTTTTTACTGCACCTAGTGAAGTAAAATCTTTTGGGCATAGCATCATTCTATTAGTCCATCTATACTGACCTCCATCAGGTTGCAAACTGAATATAATTTTTTTCTGCATCTAGCTCTGAAAAAATATTTGGGCTTCTAGCGGTGTGTGGGACTTGGTCTATTAGTCCATCTATACTGACCTCCATCAGGTTGCAAATTAAAAATAATTTTTTTCTGCATCTAGCTCTGAAAAAATATTTGGGCTTCTAGCAGTGTGTGGGACTTGGTCTATTAGTCCATCTATACTGACCTCCATCAGGTTGCAAATTAAAAATAATTTTTTTCTGCATCTAGCTCTGAAAAAATATTTGGGCTTCTAGCAGTGTGTGGGACTTGGTCTATTAGTCCATCTATACTGACCTCCATCAGGTTGCAAATTAAAAATAATTTTTTTCTTCATTTATCTCTGAAAAAATATTTGGGCTTCTAGCAGCGTGTGGGACTTGTTCTATTAGTCCATCTATACTGACCTCCATCAGGTTGCAAATTAAAAATAATTTTTTTCTGCATCTAGCTCTGAAAAAATATTTGGGCTTCTAGCAGTGTGTGGGACTGGGTCTATTAGTCCATCTATACTGACCTCCATCAGGTTGCAAATTAAAAATAATTTTTTTCTGCATCTAGCTATGAAAAAATATTTGGGCTTCTAGCAGTGTGTGGGACTTGGTCTATTAGTCCATCTATACTGACCTCCATCAGGTTGCAAATTAAAAATAATTTTTTTCTTCATTTATCTCTGAAAAAATATTTGGGCTTCTAGCAGCGTGTGGGACTTGTTCTATTAGTCCATCTATACTGACCTCCATCAGGTTGCAAATTAAAAATAATTTTTTTCTGCATGTAGCTCTGAAAAAATATTTGGGCTTCTAGCAGTGTGTGGGACTTGGTCTATTAGTCCATCTATACTGACCTCCATCAGGTTGCAAATTAAAAATAATTTTTTTCTGCATCTAGCTCTGAAAAAATATTTGGGCTTCTAGCAGTGTGTGGGACTTGGTCTATTAGTCCATCTATACTGACCTCCATCAGGTTGCAAATTAAAAATAATTTTTTTCTTCATTTATCTCTGAAAAAATATTTGGGCTTCTAGCAGCGTGTGGGACTTGTTCTATTAGTCCATCTATACTGACCTCCATCAGGTTGCAAATTAAAAATAATTTTTTTCTGCATGTAGCTCTGAAAAAATATTTGGGCTTCTAGCAGTGTGTGGGACTTGGTCTATTAGTCCATCTATACTGACCTCCATCAGGTTGCAAATTAAAAATAATTTTTTTCTGCATCTAGCTCTGAAAAAATATTTGGGCTTCTAGCAGTGTGTGGGACTTGGTCTATTAGTCCATCTATACTGACCTCCATCAGGTTGCAAATTGAATAAAAAAATTTTCTGCATCCAGCTCTGAAAAAATATTTGGGCTTCTAGCAGTGTGTGGGACTTGGTCTATTAGTCCATCTATACTGACCTCCATCAGGTTGCAAATTGAATAAAAAAAATTTCTGCATCTAGCTCTGAAAAAATATTTGGGCTTCTAGCGGTGTGTGGGACTTGGTCTATTAGTCCATCTATACTGACCTCCATCAGGTTGCAAATTAAAAATAATTTTTTTCTGCATCTAGCTCTGAAAAAATATTTGGGCTTCTAGCAGCGTGTGGGACTTGTTCTATTAGTCCATCTATACTGACCTCCATCAGGTTGCAAATTAAAAATAATTTTTTTCTGCATCTAGCTCTGAAAAAATATTTGGGCTTCTAGCGGTGTGTGGGACTTGGTCTATTAGTCCATCTATACTGACCTCCATCAGGTTGCAAATTAAAAATAATTTTTTTCTGCATCTAGCTCTGAAAAAATATTTGGGCTTCTAGCGGTGTGTGGGACTTGGTCTATGAGTCCATCTATACTGACCTCCATCAGGTTGCAAATTAAAAATAATTTTTTTCTGCATCTAGCTCTGAAAAAATATTTGGGCTTCTAGCAGTGTGTGGGACTTGGTCTATTAGTCCATCTATACTGACCTCCATCAGGTTGCAAATTAAAAATAATTTTTTTCTTCATTTATCTCTGAAAAAATATTTGGGCTTCTAGCAGCGTGTGGGACTTGTTCTATTAGTCCATCTATACTGACCTCCATCAGGTTGCAAATTAAAAATAATTTTTTTCTGCATCTAGCCCAGCCAATAGTTTTGGCCTAATACCACAGTTTGGCCACTCAGCTCTGCTCGGTTACCATCCATTGTTTTTTTGTGCAAACAACTCCAGAGTTGTGAATTAGTTAACCACCAAAATGAGTGGAAAAAGGCCTGCTGCTGGTGGAAAGGGGAATAGGCGTGTTGGGAAGGGGAAAAAAGGTTGTGTCCGTGGGGTAGGTGCAGAAGAAAGACCATCTTCCAGCCAAACTAAAATGTCTACTTCTTTTAGCGGACAATGTGATAAGATCCCATTCTTACGGCCACGCCAATCGCTACAAATTCCAGATGAGGCACAAAAACAGCAGGTGCTTCAACGGATATCAAGTGCTCCTTTAAGTGGGCTCTCCTCCACATCAACTTCAACATCACAAATACTCCAGTCCTCAAAGGTGTCACCCAAATCGCACTTGCTTCCTCACAGCTCCCAAATCTCCAGCTGCCCGTCTGAGTATGAGGTAGAACAGATGGTTGAGTCTGCAGAGCTGTTTACTCATACTATAGCCTGGGAATCAGAGGTCGACTCCAGCGCTTCTGTGAATCCAGACGAGGAAATGATCTGCACTGATGCCCAGAATCTTTATGAGTCGGATCCAGGACCAGACGCAGAAGGTTCTGACCATAATGTAGACCCTCATTCCCAAACTGTAACTCCTGTTGGTGGAGACAATGAGGAAGACGATGATAAGACTCAAATACCTGATTGGAGCGACAACTTTAGTTTTTTGTCAGGGCAGGAACAGGTTGGCTCTGAGGACGACGGGTGTGATAACGCACAGGGTGATGATGATGAGGTCGGAGATCCCACTTACTGTCAACCCACAGTCAGCCAAGAGATGAGGTCAGCAGAGGAGGTGGAGGAAGATGCTAGTGACGACGAGGTCAGGTTGCGCCTTCCTGGACAGAGACGTAGTACTGGAAGCACGTCAACAACTGCATCCTCAAACACAACTCTGCCTCTCACCACAAGTCGTGGTGGCTCTTCAGGTCGCATGGGTGCTAAGCCTTGCATAGCCTGGGCATTTTTTCAGATCGATAAAGATGACCCAACTCGTGTTATCTGTAACATTTGTCAGCAAAAGCTAAGTAGAGGCCAAAAAATACATAGTTTGAGTACTTCATGCATGAACCGGCACATGGACATGAAGCATAAGTTGCAGTGGGAAGCTCAGTGTGCTACAATGCGGCCTAGCCGGCCGGGCCAATCACCGTCTGCCATATCTTGTGCATCCGCGGCCTCTTCATCCTCTGTGACTGGGGGGACAGCAGTCACACCTGTTTTGGGGCGCAGACCTGCCACCTCTTTACCCGCAACAGCCAGCGTGATTGGCAGGTCATCATTTTCTTTGGAGGTGGTAACACCAGCTGGTGTTGAGCGCTGTCCGACATCGATAGCACCACCTTTGGATCAAGGCAACCTAACATGTCCGCCTGCATCTTCCTCACAGACCGGCAGTTTGCCGGGGACACCCTTATCAACCCCGTCTAAGCACAATAGCCAGCCCTCGGTCCCTCAGATGTGGACAAGTAAAAGACCATTTCCTCCTAGCCATGAGAAAGCTAAGAGGTTGAATTTCACCATCTGCAAGCTCTTGGCTACAGAAATGCTGCCTTTCCGCCTGGTGGACACAGAGGATTTTCGAGACCTTATGTCCGTCGCAGTGCCCCAGTACCAGATGCCCAGTCGGCACTACTTCTCAAAGAAAGGTGTGCCTGCGCTCCACCAGCATGTCGCACACAACATCACCGCTTCTTTGAGAAACTCTGTGTGTGACAGGGTGCATTTCACCACAGACACTTGGACGAGTAGGCATGGACAGGGGCGTTACATGTCGCTGACTGGGCACTGGGTAACTATGGTGACAGCAGGACAAGGGGCTGCTGTCCAAGTCTTGCCGTCCCCACGAGTTGTGCGTCAATCCTCTTTATGTCAAAGTTCCTCCACTGCTTCTGCCTCCTCAACCTCCTCTCGGTCTTCCACCTGCACCCAAAGCCTGTCTGGTCATGCCACAAGCTTTCTAACTGCGCAGAAGGGATCCTGCACACCTCCTTACTATGCTGGCAGTAGGGCTCAACGTCATCAGGCGGTTTTTACATTGAAATGTCTGGGAAATGTGAGTCACACAGCTGAGGAGTTGTGGTCAGCTCTGGAGAACCAATTTCATGAATGGTTGTCTCCACTGGACCTGAAACCAGGGAAGGCCGTGTGCGACAATGCTGCAAACCTGGGTGCGGCCCTTCGCCGGGGCAATGTCACACACGTGCCTTGTATGGCTCACGTGTTGAACCTGGTTGTCCAGCAATTTTTAGCCCACTATCCCAGACTAGATGGCCTTCTGCAGAGGGCACGGTCGCTGTGTGCTCACTTCCGCCGTTCGCATCCCGCAGCTCAGCGACTTACATCTCTACAGAAGTCGTTGGGCCTGCCACTTCACCGGCTAAAATGCGATGTGCCTACCCGGTGGAATTCAACTCTGCACATGTTGCAGCGACTGTGGCAGCACCGACAAGCCCTGGTGCAATACGTTCTGACGTATAGCCTGGGCCAACGAGATTCAGAGGTGGGGCAAATCACGCTGGAGGAGTGGTCTCAGATCAGGAACCTATGCACCCTTCTGCACAGTTTTGAAATGGCGACGAAGATGTTTAGTGCTGACGATGCCATTATCAGCATGACTATTCCGGTGATTTACATGCTGGAGCACATGTTAAACAGAATTCGGAGTCAGGTGGTGGCACAAGAGGAGGTGGAGGAAGTAGAGGAGGAGGAGTTGTATGCGGAAGGGCTAACATCTGCAAGGTCCAGACGGTCGGCAGCACCAAGGCGGCAGGCATGTGAGGGTGGGGAGATGGTTTTACCAGGGCGCATGGTAGCAGCCAAACTAGTGAGGAAGGTGCAGGAGCCCAGGAAGAAGTGGAGGACGAACTGATGGAAGACTCATCAGATGAGGGAGACCTTGATCACATTTCTGTTGTGCGAGGTTGGGGGGAGAGGACAGAGGAAGGAAGCATGATTGTTACCTCGCCACCAACACAACAGGGACTTGGTGCTCCTGGATGCGCAACACACATGAGTGCCTTCTTGCTGCACTACCTGCAACATGACCCTCGAATTGTGAGAATTAGAAATAATCCTGACTACTGGGTTGCCACACTGTTAGATCCCCGGTACAAAAGTAAATTTGCAGAAATTATTCCTGCCATAGAAAGGGATGCACGCATGCAGGAGTATCAGCAGAGACTGTTGCAGAATCTTACATGTGCTTTTCCACAAAATACCAGTGGTGCACGTAGTGAATCTCACAGTTCCAACTTGCCAACCGTGGGACCGTCAAGTGTTCAGCACTCAAACCGTAACAGAACCACAGTATCTGCTGGTAACATCAATTTTGCGGAATCATTTCACCACTTTTTTAGCCCATCCTTTGCAAGGCCACAGGAGACAAGAAGTCTGACACATAGTCAACGCCTAGAGACGATGGTACAGGAGTATCTCCAAGTAAACATTGAAGCCACGACTGTGTCACTGGACCCTTGCTCTTTTTGGGCTTCCAATCTGGATAAATGGCCGGAGCTAGCCACTTACGCCTTGGAGATCTTGTCATGCCCCGCAGCCAGCGTTCTGTCTGAACGTGTGTTCAGCGCTGCTGGTGGTGTGCTGACAGATAAGCGCACGCAGCTCTCCACTGATAATGTAGACAGACTCACGTTCATAAAGATGAACAAATCATGGATCCGAAACGACTTTTCTACCCCTGTGTCATCCTGGGGAGAGTAAAAGCTTGATGATTGGTTAAAATCACCCTACCAACCGTTTTAAGCTTTCAAATTACTAATCATGTTTATCTGTATCTTGACTGGAAAATAATTTGGGCTTTGTAGCAGTGTGCAGCACTGATCCTATTAGGCCATCTATAATAAGCTTCACCAGATTTAAAATTAAAAATAATTTTTAGCTGCATCTAGCCCGGAAAATAATTTTGGGGCTCCAAGATGCGCAAGACACATAAGTGCCTTCTTGCTGCACTACCTGCAGCATGACCCTCATATTGTCAGAATTCGAAGTAATCATGACTACTGGGTTGCCACACTCTTAGATCCCCCAAACTTTTCGATCAACCTTTTCATTTTAATAAAGACCAAAAAAATGGTCATTTTTGAAATTATAAGCATTAGCAGGTTGTTAGAAACTGAAATCAAACAGTTTTCAACTCAAAACTTTATTCTAGGTGATGTTACATTTTCACATAGGACCCCTTGTTCGAAAGGAGCTTCTGAACTCTCTCGTCCATTGAATTTGTCAGGTTTTGGATGGTTTCTGCTTCAATTGTTTTGCATGAGGACAGAATACCCTCCCAGAGCTGTTGCTTAGATGTGAACTGCCTCCCGCCATCATAGACACTCCTTTTAATGATGCTCCAAAGGTTCTGAATGGGGTAGAGGTCAGGGGAGCATGGGGGTCACACCATAAGTTTGTCCCCTTTTATGCCCATATCAGCCAGAGATGCAGATGTTTTATGTGCAGCATGAGATGGTGCATTATCATGCAGAAAAATGATCTTGCTGTGAAATACACGGTTCTTCTTCTTGAACCATGGCAGGAAGTGCTGTTTGAGAAAATCCACATACATTATGGAGTTCATCTTTAGCGCCTTCAGGGATCCTAAAGGGGCCGACAATCTCTCTCCCCATGATTCCAGCCCAAAACATTACTCCACCTCCTCCTTGTTGGCGCTGTAGCCGTGTTTGCGTGGGGTGTCCATCAACCAGCCATCCTCCACTCCATTCATCTGGACCATCGAGCGCTGCACGGCACTCATCCGTGAACAAAACAGTTTTGAAATCAGTCTTCATGTAATGTTTGGCCCACTGGAGCCGTTTCTGCTTGTGTGAAGTGGATAGAGGAGGTCGACAGGATGGCATATGCACAGCTGCAAACCTCTGAAGGACCCTGCATCTTGTTGTTCGGGGGACGTTGGAGGCACAAGCAGCTTCAAAAACTTGTCTGCTGCTATGACAAGGCTTTTTTGCCGCTGCTGTTTCAACCTGACGTAATTGCCTGTAGGAAAGAGTCCTCAATTTGCCCTTATCAGCACGCACACGTGTGTACTGTGAATCAGCTACATACTTCTTGATTGCCAAGACACTTCATCCTGATCATCGCACAATGTTGATTGTAGTCATGCCTTGACCTAAACACTCCACAATTTGTTGCTTCTCAGCAGCCGACACATCCTTTTTCTTTCCCATTTTGGCAGAAAATGTAGGCTGCTTAATAATGTGAGAGAGCCTTCTTAAGTAGTCTTGCCTTTCATTGGACACACCTGCCAAACTAATTAGCACAGGTGTCTGCAATTGCTTACAGTGATATAAAGAGCCCTGACACACATCACCATCAATGAGTTTAACTGACAAACAAACAAATTCTTCCCTTATCACTCCTAAACACTTTTTGCATAATAATTTGGAACGCGGTGTACATGTGCTTTTCCACAAAACACCAGTGGTTCACGTAGTGAATCTTACAGTTCTAACTTGCCAACCGTGGTCTGTATGGAATTGTTCAATAAAGGGCCCAAAATTAAGATAACATAGATGGGAGAGGTCTCTATGAATAGGAATTCCTAAGTATTTGATACCCTGTGAGGGCCAGGCAAAGGGAAAGTTGGACTGGATGGAATCCTATATGGATTTAGGGAGGGAGACATCGAGGGCCTCAGACTTCGCTGCATTGATTTTAAAATTTTACCATGTAACAAAGTGATCTATTTCAGCCATAACAGCAGGGATGGATATATGTGATTGAGTGATATATACTAGGACATCATCAGCAAATAGAGAGCACTTGTACTCGGTGCCTCCCACCTCAATCCACCTAATATTGGGGTTATGGCGAATTGATGAGAGCAGGTGCTCCGTCACTAGGATGTATAAGAGAGGGGACAGAGGACATCCCTGCCTTGTCCCATTGGTGATTGTGAAAGGTGATGAAAATGTTCTGACGCACCCCCTGGGCCTTGGGACACCCGGAGCCGGACACTTTTTGGTGGATGCTGGTGGTTGTAGTCTTCGTGGCGGCGATCCGGTTCCGTGGCTCAGGGCGGTCAAACCAGTGGTGGAACTATTTATGTGGTTTTGATGTTTAAATGTCCGACTACGCCACCCGTGGATTGCGGTCAGAGTGAACCGCCGCTACAGGGCAGACCGCTAAGGCTGGTGTTGTGGGTGCAGCAGAGCGTAGCATAACTCCCCACGGGAGGAGTATAGCCTCAGGGCAGTGTATGCGGAGGATGGGGGTGATGGTGCAGGGCAGCAGCAGTAACGACACGGAGTCAGTGATGCAGTTCAGGGCCTTTACTCACAGTTCTTATTATCCAGACCACGTCTGCAGGTAACGGCTGCCCACGTCGTACTGTGCTCACCAGGTGAGGGGCTCAGACAACTCCCAGATAACTTTGGAGCGCTTCACAGGACCCCCTTTGTGTGTCCTTTGTCTGGCCTTTCTTACCAACACTTCTGTCCGGCTGCCTCGGGCCTCCTCTTGGTAAACTTGGCGCCAGTTTCCCTGACCCTATGTGGTGCTTTCCTAGCGGGTGGAGCAAGGGGCTGCGCCACATAAAATGTCAGAGCCTCCGGTTTCTAGCTGAGGGTCGTTTCCTGCCTCCACTAGTTCGGGGACCGGTCTCCCCCTTTGGCCTGACCCCTCCACGCAGGTGGATTCGGGCGTGCGGTGGCGACTCGCCCGTCCGCACCCCTGGGATCCCTTCATTCCTCGTTCCTGGAGCCTTCTCCGCTCCTCTTCCTTCCTTCTCCCTCTTGCAGGCCTGGGCCTCTGTTACTAGGCCCGCCTCCGGAGCAGAGCTCATGCAGAGCCCCTGCTCCCTGCCACTTCTGCTCAGACTTCTCTGCACTGAACTAAGATGGTGCCCACCTTTTATACTCCCTTCTCAATGCACCCAGGAACTGCTTCCTCCCTGCTCCTGCACTGCAGGGTTCCCCTTCCTCAGTGTTCCCTCCCCCCACTCCAGCCAGGGACAGGGACTGTCGTGCCCATCTCAGGGGCATATTGGTCGCCCTGCCCCACGGCAATGTGGTGTAATGCATGCAGGTGTCGGGTCCTGATCCACACTCCATCCTTATCTGAGAGTGAGATATCACACCTCTGGGTGAGGTGCAATACGTCTGTAGCAACCGAGCCCTCGGTGCTACAGTTCCATTTATCTTCAGCCTAGGTGACGTATTGTGATACAGGGCCGTGATTTTGGCTATAAAAGGGTCCCCTAGACCCCTACCCCAAGCTTTTTAAGAGAATCATATATGGCGTGCCAGGAGACTCTATGGAATGCTTTCTCAGCATCCAACGAGAGTATCTACTTACAAATTTTTAACTGCATCTAGCCCAGGAAATACTTTGTGCCTAGTAGCAGTGTCTGCTAGTCAGCGGATTATCCCGGCTGTTAAGCAAGCTACACCACCTGTAGTTTGGACACTTAATTTTTTCAAAGGAAATGCTTCGGGACCACGGGATACTTAGTGAAGAGCATCAGGAGGCACCCCAAGGCATAGGGGCTGGGACTGGCACTAGGATGCCTTGCGGTGGACAGCCGAGCTCGATCCTTATAAAAGCTTTTTAACTGCAGCAGCTTTAGTGGACGCTACTGGAGCTGGAATTACGCGGCTGCTGGCATGAGACTTGCCCTCCAATAGATCCTTGTAAATGGATTGAAAGTGTATTCATTCAAATTAGAGGGACAATTTAAATTAAAAAGCTTAGAGCTGCCTCCACCACAGGGGGGCTCTCTCGACCCACCAGCGGACAGGCACCAGTATTGGGAGAGGGGGGCTGGCCGTCAGGGTTCACCGCGGCTCTGGCACAAACCCGGCGACACGGAGGTGGCACGGGCAGGAGCGGACTGGCCGTCTCGGCTTCTCACTTTTTGGATTTTAGAAGGGCATGACATGCCTATATCTGTGTCTCCCCCTCCTTTTACTCCTCCACCTCTTTTCTTTTCGCATGACTATATGTACTTGTCACTTTTCCATGTGTTAGTTGTGTCTTCTGAGCAGTTTGTCAGCTTTTGGACACCTTTGAAGGTGTTTTCTATGTGTTTCTATGTGTTTTTGTTTGCCTGCCATTGTTTTTAACGGTGTTCGAAGGTGTTCGACGAACAGTTCGACGAACAGTTCGGCGAACACACGGGTGTTCGACGAACCGAACCGAACTCGAACACTACGGGGGTGGCTCAACACTAGTTACCAGCGCTGCGACAGTCCACTGAGGCTGATGTTAGGGGCAGCTTTGATGGGACGGCTCCCCACAGGTGGAGCAGGCCTCAGGGCAGTGTAGAATGACTGGAGGTGGGTGCGCTGGGCGTTGTGGTGCAGGTAAGGAACGATGGCACAGCCGGAGTAACGGACAGAGATAGCGGGTTTTGCTTCATTACCTTTACTGGTACAGCTGTTAGATATGGTCGAGGGTATTCTAGGTGAAGGGCGCACTTTTGGACTTCTCCCCAGTGAGCGGGTATAAGGCCTCCTATTCCGTGCCTGCCTCTGTGTAAGCTCCTGGCCAGCCTGCAACTGTGCCTAGCTTATGTGTCCTGCTTTTACTTAACCTGTTGCTCTGAAGTGGGACCTCCGGTTGGTAACCACTTTCCCTGCACGTCGGGGCCTTCGTGGTTCCTGGTCCTGTGAGTCTAGCTTCAGGTCTGCCAGGGACTGGTAGTCCCCCTGGGATACCGGTTAACCCTACTGGGTGTGAAGGGTCCCTGTAGGCTCGGACCCGGTGTCCGGTAAATATACTGGAGTGAGCCTGGTATGCTCCTCTGCCCCCTTTATCACTCCTTCTCTCCTCGTCGTCGGCCACGCTCGGGGCCTTTACTACAAGGCAGCTGGCGTGCTGCATCTTCACCGCTCTCTGAGCGTCGGCACGCTCTCTGTCTGGCTTCAGAGCTGCTGGAGGCCTAGCTTGCCCCACACAGCAGCCTGTGTGCTGCTCACTGTCTGAGCACACTGCAACACCAATCTGAAAACTGACTGAAGACTAAGACTCTACTCCTCTTAACTCAGACTGAGCTGCCTGGCTCTACCTTCCCTTTATATATCCCTATCAGGGCTCCCTCTGCTGGTATGAGGTGGAAGGTGGAGGTGTTTGCATGTAGTGAGGGCCTCTTGTGGAGAAATCCAGCCATGCACCATTCTGGGTTCTGTGGCACCAAGCGCAGCAGGGCGCCATATTCCCCCCTAGTAAAACAGTACTCCCAGACTGAAGCATTTTTTTTTGCAAAAACAGGTTAACAATAATAACTCTTCCCTTTACGGGAAGCACTTGCTTGAACGTTACATAAGAAAACATTAATAATACTAAATATATGTACAGTAGTTAGAGCTTTTCAAGTAAATGGTGTCCTTTTCACCAAGAGTACATGGTAGCTTGAGGGACCCATCCGCAAACCCTCCACGTAGGTCCTGGGCGTGGCTGCTGGGCATAAGTGATCCAGGTAATGGACCACGTCTTCTGCCACGCCAAACAGGTTATTTTTCAGTGGTCAATGACAAGTCACTCCAGGGAGTGCAATTATTTACATGGAACAGTTTTTGGGCTGCTCAAAGACCTCAGCCTCAGAGTTCTTTATATATACCCTTACGGGTGACTAAATATAATAGGAAAGTGTCCAGGTCACTTAAATTGTCCATTTGCAAGGCAAAACACATCAATAATTAAATACATGACAATTTTACAATAATAACATACCCCAGGGGTAACTATTTATACAATCAGAATTTCCTACTTCATTCTCTATATCTGGCAGAGGTCTGACCTTTGGTACTACGTGTGGACCTGCGTGGTGCTGGAATGCGTGTGGCACTGGTATTTGCACTACTTCCCTCTCTGTCAGTACTAGGTGTGGAGGGGCTACAAGACTGCCTTGACCTCTCTGCGGGACTGGCAAGTGTACCATTAGCTGGGCCTTCTTGCTCTGCTCCAGCCGGGGATTCTTCTTCCTGGAATTCTTCTTGAGCAGGCTCTTCTGGGACACCTACAGGTTCTTCTTGTTGTGGGTAGAAGGTGATTACAGGTATGATTACTGCTCCTCCTAGTTGGGGCCAATCTGCCGGGAAATCTCCTAGTTCAGTGTGTATTACTGCTTCTTTAGGCTCCTCCGGTACGGTGAGAGACACTTCCTCCTGGGGTTTTAGCAGACCTGGACACAATTTCAGATGGTCCCTGGATACTGTTACAGTCGTTCTTCCTTCGTCCTTTGTAATTAAATAGGTCTTCCTGTTATCAAACCTTGAGTTTATCACAGTGTAGGGTTCTCTCTCCCACTGGTCATTAAGAATGTGGTTTCTCCTTTTTCTTTTTAACACTACTTCTACTGGTGTGAAGGGTTCTGCGGGTGCGCTTTTATTGTAGTGGGCTTCCTGCTTGTCCCTCACCCGAGTGAGACTGTACTCTTCTGTACTGCTCCTGTCTGGTTGCGTCCCAGTACTCAGTGGACATATCTGCTTCGGGTTCTACTACACCAAGCTCCAGGTCCATGGGCAACTTTCCGGGTCTTGCTCGCATGAGATATGCTGGAGTACAATTGGTGGAACTCACAGGTATGTTTTTGTACAGATCTACCAGGTCAGGTAGTAGGTCTGGCCACTGATTTCTCTCCTCTAGTGGTAAGGTCTTCAGGAGGTCGATGATGATGTTATTCATCTTTTCGCAGAGTCCGTTGGTTTGGGGGTGGTACGGTATAGTCCTGATCTTTTTACACCCGTACAGATGGCAGAACTCCTTGAACAATTCGACCTCAAAGGCTGAGCCTTGATCTGTCAGCACCTGCTCCGGGTATCCATGGGGCCTGCAGAAGTACGCCTGAAATGTCTTCGCCGCAGTTTCTGCCGTCAGATCCTTGACAGGTGCGACCACCAGAAACCGAGAGTCGTGATCCACCATGGTCAGGGCAAAGGAGTATCCTGACCTGCTGGGTAATAGCTTGACATGATCCAGGGCCACGATCTCCAAGGGTCGAGTTGTCTTGATGGGTTGCAGGGGTGCCTTCTGGCTGCTGTAGTCTTTCCTTCTGAGGCTACAGGGTCCACAGTCTCGGCACCATCTCTCTATGGAGCTCCGCATTCCAACCCAGTAAAACCGTCACTTCAGCAGGGTTTCTAGCTTCTTCCAGCCAAAGTGCCCCGCTTGATCGTGGTAGGCCTCCAACACCATCTGGATGTCCGTCCTGGGTACTATGATCTGCCACACCATCTCATGCGTCCTCGGTTTGACGTACCTTCGGCACAGCTTCTCTCTATAGATGAACAGCCGGCTCCTCTCATTCCACAGCTGCTTGGCTTGCAGAGACGCGTCCTTCTCCAGGGAGGAACCTTCCTGGGTTATCAGTTCCTTAATATGGCTGACAACCGGTTCGCTGTCCTGGGTCTCCTTCCAGCTCTGGTGAGGCAAAGGGTTTAGCGTCTTACCGCGATGCCTCCTGGAGGCTCGTTGCTCGTGGACCATTCCATTTCGATGAAAGGCAGGTAGTTTAATCTCTTCCAGGTCATCCACTTCTTCAGTGTCCGACTGGTGAGGCCTCCTGGACAGGGCATCGGCGTTCTTGCGGCCCGCCCAGTAATTAATAGTGAATCGGTAGTTTGACAGCCGAGCCATCCATCGTTGTTCCATGGCTTCTAGCTTGGCTGTTTTCAGATGAGTCAAGGGGTTGTTATCCGTGTAGGCCGTGAACTTGCTGGAGGCTAGATAGTGTTTGAACCGCTCGGTGATGGCCCAGACCATGGCCAGGAACTCCAACTTGAATCTGCTATAGTTCTCTGGGTTCCTCTCGGTCAGGCGGAGGTTACTGCTTGCATAGGCGATCACCTTTTCTTGGCCATTCGGCTTCTGACTTAACACAGCCCCTTGTTGCTGGCATCAGTGTACAGCAGGAACGGTTGGCTGTAGTCAGGGTAGGCTAAGATCTCTTCGCCGGTCAGGATCTCCTTCATTACCTTAAAGGATTCAGCTTGCTCCTTACCCCACTGGAACGGGGGGTTTCTGCCTCTCCTGGACTGTCCTACCAGGAGATCTTGCAAAGGCGCCGCTTTCTTAGTGTAGTCCTTCACAAACCTCCGGTAATACCCGACTAGTCCCAGGAACTGACGTACCTCCTTGAGGATCTTCGGCTCTGGCCATTTCTGGACGGCAGTGACCTTCTCCTGGACCGGTGCTACTCCTTCTGGACTGACGATGTGCCCCAGGTACTGTACCATTCTCTTGAGCAGGTGGTACTTGGAGGGTTTCAGCTTCATCCCATACCGGGACAGTGATTCAAATACCTCTGCCAGGTGCTTCAAGTGGCCCTCATACGTTCTGGAGTACACTATCACGTCATCCAGGTATAGTAGTACAGTCGCGAAGTTGCGGTGTCCCAGGCAGCATTCCATCAATCTCTGGAACATTCCGGGGGCGTTGCAGAGTCCAAACGGCATACTGTTAAACTCACAGAGTCCCATCGGGGTGGTAAAGGCCGTCTTCTCCCGATCCCCCTCCGGTGGCAACGGGCACGCAATCCTGTTTGTGACGCCAAAAGTGAACTGTCGCACCCCCGGTGGGGCCTTACTGTCTGTGGCAGTATATATGTATATCACGGTGGCTGGCCCAGGGCGGACAGTGCGCCAAAAAAGGGGGTTTTAATAATATGACAATAAAAGTTTGTGACACCACCTGTGGATTCTGGTAAGAGGTTACCAGCGCTGCGACAGTCCACTGAGTCTGATGTTAGGGGCAGCTTTGATGGGATGGCTCCCCACAGGTGGAGCAGGCCTCAGGGAAGTGCAGAATGAATGGAGGTGGGTGCGCTGGGCGTTGTGGTGCAGGTAAGGAACGATGGCGTAGCCGAAGTAACGGACAGAGACAGGGGTTTTTGCTTCATTACCTTTACTGGAACAGCTGTTAGATACGGTCCAGGGTCTTCTAGGTGAAGGGCGCACTTATGGACTTCTCCCCAGTGAGCGGGTATAAGGCCTCCTGTTCCTTGTCTGCCTCTGTGTAAGCTCCTGGCCAGCATGCAACTGTGCCTAGCTTATGTGTCCTGCTTTTACTTGACCTGTTGCTCTGAGGTGGGACGTCTGGTTGGTAACCACTAGAGATGAGCGTTGTTCGACTCGAACTGTTCGCCAATCTCAAATTCAAGCTGTTTTGGGCGGTGTTCGAGCCGTTCGGTGAACACGAACAATTTGAAAAAAATTCGGCTGTTCGAGGTTATGTTCGATAACTGTTCGTGCACCAAAATCATAACTGGATTTTTTCTCAGTAATGCTGAAAATTAATGTTAATACGCAGTTTGAGTGTTCAGCGAGGCGGGGGGAGGGGTAGGGGATGGATCTCTGCAGGAATAATGAATATCTCCATTTTTTTTTCTCTTTCCCGCATTTACAGTGGGGAGGTGGAATCTGTCAGCCTATCAGCAGAGCACACACGGAGCGAACTGCTTTTTTTCACAAAAGCAAGGGCATGTGTCATTGGCAGTGTATGTCACATGTCCTTGCCCTATAAGACCCATCCATTTTCCCCGCACCCACCATTTTCTCAATGCTGCAGCTGCGTGTTAGACGGCACCGCTGTTGCTGTGTGCGCTATACCTTGTTAATTTCAAGCCAATTTTCGCACAAATCTACAGATAGCTTGGGAGTAGGGAAGAGTTGTGATTGCAGTCCTTTTAAGGACTAGGTTACAGCATTTCCTACGACTTTTATGAGGCAGGTCTGTGCTCTTAAATATATAGGTTGGGAGTAAAGACTAATTGTAATTGCAGTCCTTTTCAGGACTAAGTTACATCAGTCCCTATCAGTTTTTGCCAGGCAGGTCTGTGCCAGTGCTGTGCAAGTTTTTTTCACAGCATTTGGCTAAATCTAGCAAAACGTATCCTTTTTGGCCTATTGCAGAGTGTGTTAGTCAGTGGAGTAGCCTATCTGTGTTGCAAGCTACAACACCTGTGTATAGAATACCAATTTTTTTACTGCACCTAGTGAAGTAAAACCTTTTGGGCATAGCATCATTCTATTAGTCCATCTACACTGACTTCCATCAGGTTGCAAATTGAATATAATTTTTTTCTGCATCTAGCTCTGAAAAAATATTTGGGCTTCTAACAGTGTGTGGGACTCGTTCTATTAGTCCATCTATACTGACCTCCATCAGGTTGCAAATTAAAAATAATTTTTATCTGCATCTAGCTCTGAAAAAATATTTGGGCTTCTAGCAGTGTGTGGGACTTGGTCTATTAGTTCATCTATACTGACCTCCATCAGGTTGCAAATTAAAAATAATTTTTATCTGCATCTAGCTCTGAAAAAATATTTGGGCTTCTAGCAGTGTGTGGGACTTGTTCTATTAGTCCATCTATACTGACCTCCATCAGGTTGCAAATTGAATATAATTTTTTTCTGCATCTAGCTCTGAAAAAAATATTTGGGCTTCTAGCAGTGTGTGGGACTTGTTCTATTAGTCCATCTATACTGACCTCCATCAGGTTGCAAATTGAATATAATTTTTTTCTGCATCTAGCTCTGAAAAAATATTTGGGCTTCTAGCAGTGTGTGGGACTTGGTCTATTAGTCCATCTATACTGACCTCCATCAGGTTGCAAATTAAAAATATTTTTTTTCTGCATCTAGCTCTGAAAAAATATTTGGGCTTCTAGCAGTGTGTGGGACTTGTTCTATTAGTCCATCTATACTGACCTCCATCAGGTTGGAAATTAAAAATATTTTTTTTCTGCATCTAGCTCTGAAAAAATATTTGGGCTTCTAGCAGTGTGTGGGACTTGGTCTATTAGTCCATCTATACTGACCTCCATCAGGTTGCAAATTAAAAATAATTTTTTTCTGCATCTAGCTCTGAAAAAATATTTGGGCTTCTAGCAGTGTGTGGGACTTGTTCTATTAGTCCATCTATACTGACCTCCATCAGGTTGCAAATTGAATATAATTTTTTTCTGCATCTAGCCCTGAAAAAATATTTGGGCTTCTAGAAGTGTGTGGGACTTGGTCTATTAGTCCATATATACTGACCTCCATCAGGTTGCAAATTGAATATAATTTTTTTCTGCATCTAGCTCTGAAAAAATATTTGGGCTTCTAGCAGTGTGTGGGACTTGTTCTATTAGTCCATCTATACTGACCTCCATCAGGTTGCAAATTGAATATAATTTTTTTCTGCATCTAGCCCTGAAAAAATATTTGGGCTTCTAGCAGTGTGTGGGACTTGGTCTATTAGTCCATCTATACTGACCTCCATCAGGTTGCAAATTAAAAATAATTTTTTTCTGCATTTAGCTCTCAAAAAATATTTGGGCTTCTAGCAGTGTGTGGGACTTGGTCTATTAGTCCATCTATACTGACCTCCATCAGGTTGCAAATTGAATATATTTTTTTTCTGCATCTAACCCAGCCAATAGTTTTGGCCTAATACCACAGTTTGGCCACTCAGCTCTGCTCGGTTCCCATCCATTGTTTTTTTGTGCAAACAACTCCAGAGTTGTGAATTAGTTAACCACCAAAATGAGTGGAAAAAGGCCTGCTGCTGGTGGAAAGGGGAATAGGCGTGTTGGGAAGGGGAAAAAAGGTTGTGTCCGTGGGGTAGGTGTTAAAGCAACAGTAACATCTGCAGAAGAAAGACCATCTTCCAGCCAAACTAAAATGTCTACTTCTTTTAGCGGACAATGTGATAAGATACCTTTCTTACGACCATGCCAATCGCTACAAATTCCAGATGAGGCACAAAAACAGCAGGTGCTTCAATGGATATCAAGTGCTCCTTTAAGTGGGCTCTCCTCCACATCAACTTCAACATCACAAATACTCCAGTCCTCAAAGGTGTCATCTTGATAGTGTGGAAAGGATCAGATGATTTAGTCCCTGGTTTTAATGATTACATTAATGATAATGATTTAAATCTGTCTTTTACAGTAGATACCAATAGGGACACAATTTCCTTTCTGTATATACAGCTGAGTGGAGATAGTTTGAATAGGAAAGTAGACTGTCAGCTTTTCCGTAAAAAAATCTCAGGAAATTCTATTTTGCATGCTTCCAGTCAACACCCACAACATGTAATCAGGAATATCCCCTCCGGGGAATTTATCAGAGCTCGTAGGTGTTGTACTGATGACAGAAAATATAAGGAGGAATGTGACAACATTAAAAAGAGACTACAGCATAGGGGCTATAATCAAAAAACCATTGAAAAAGCTGAAATAAAAGCTAATGAATAAAGCAGAGATCAGTATCTACTCCAGTCAAAAAAATCAGACAGGAAAGATTTCTCTAAAGAAATGATCTTCTCCACCACATATCATAGCAATTATTATAAAGTAATTAATGTTGTTCGAAAACATCTACCATTGTTAACCACTGACAGTACCCTTAGAGAAATTCTGAAAAATGGTTGTAAATTTGTTCCAAAAAAATCCCTGACAATAGGAAATGTAATCTCCCCGAGAGAACTCCCAGAAAATCCAGGTAAAATAGGCCGTACATGGTTGTCCACTAAGGGCTCATTCACATGCAGGCAGAAGTCATGTGGTTTATGCAAATTCATGATAAATAATAACAAGTCTATCATAAGTAATGAGGGTCAAGTATTTAATCTGAAGACTTTCATGAACTGTGCTACTGACCACTGTGTTTATATCATTTTTTGCACGATGTGCAGAAAACAATATGTGGGATCTACAAGCCGTAGTATAAGAAAAAGACTGTCGGAGCACATTTATGACATTAATAATGTCACTACCCGCAGTCTTTCGGGGGCTTCCAAACATTTTTTGTATGAACACAAGGGGGATTTAAGTAGCCTGCGAGTAAGTGCTTTGGAATTTGTTTCTGCTCCCCGGCGAGGTGGAGATAGGGTTAAACTACTCCAGATGACTGAAGCTCGATGGATTTCTAAAACTAAATACCAGATACCCAACAGGACTAAATCTAAAACATGAATTGATGTATCTATATTAAAAAAGTTGGAACAAATTGAGGCATTTAATCAATGTAGATGGAAATTTTTTTATTTATTTATTTATATATTTTTTTTTTATAATTTTTTTTCTTTTTGTGATCAATCTAGGGGACTCTATAATCAATGGTATATAAAACAAAACATGCTTATTACGTTTTGTAATAATTTCCAGCCATTTTCATATGGTTTTAAAGTGGAGAGGTTTTTTTTTTTTTTGTTTGTTTTTTTTTTCTTTTGGAAAAGTATGCCCTTGAAATCAAATGTTAGAACAATAATTTTTAGAAAATAGGTAATTATATCTTTAGAAGCTCTTATTGTTACATATATATTTAAATAGTGCATCAATTGTTTATTCAATGAATTCACATATATATAAAAAACTTGGGTAAAAAGTGATCAAATAATTAGTGCATTACTAAGTGACAGTTCACATTTTAATATGTTTGTAGAGGATGAATGTTCTATAGGGTTAAACTAGTGTTTAGATCACTGCTAGCCTTGAATTAGTGATGCTGATGTCACAGCTGATTTTGGTGGGTGTTAACCTTGACAGCTTTCCTTGACTGTTTTCCTTGAAAAGTGCAACATTTATTCAGTACTTTATGCTATGACTAACGGTCAAATATGATCCGAAACGCGTAAGCCTATACACGCTTTTATCTCTGTTGGAATTGTATTTTTTAACGATGGATAAAATAAAGTCTTTTTTTAATTTTTCTACATCGTGTGCTGGAAAACTATTTTTTACTTTTACTGAGGATTTTTCTCCCAGATGGGGATGGACTAATTCCGAGCACCGAGATCATGGAAAGGAGGACTGGGCAGGCTTGACCAGGTGAGCTGAAGATCTTTATCTTACTCGCTCCAGTCCTCAAAGGTGTCACCCCAATCGCACTTGCTTCCTCACAGATCCCAAATCTCCAGCTGTCCGTCTGAGTATGAGGTAGAACAGATGGTTGAGTCTGCAGAGCTGTTTACTCATACTATAGCCTGGGAATCAGAGGTCGGCTCCAGCGCTTCTGTGAATCCAGACGAGGAAATGATCTGCACTGATGCCCAGAATCTTTATGAGTTGGATCCAGGACCAGACGCTGAAGGTTCTGACCATAATGTAGACCCTCATTCCCAAACTGTAACTCATGTTGGTGGAGACAATGAGGAAGACGATGATGAGACTCAAATACCTGATTGGAGCGACAACTTTAGTTTTTTGTCAGGGCAGGAACAGGTTGGCTCTGAGGACGACGGGTGTGATAACGCACAAGATGATGATGATGAGGTTGGAGATCCCACTTACTGTCATCCCACAGTCAGCCAAGAGATGAGGTCAGCAGAGGAGGTGGAGGAGAATGCTAGTGACGACAAGGTCAGGTTGCGCCTTCCAGGACAGAGACGTAGTACTGGAAGCACGTCAACAACTGCATCCTCAAACACAACTCTGCCTCTCACCACAAGTCGTGGTGGCTCTTCAGGTCGCATGGGTGCTAAGCCTTGCATAGCCTGGGCATTTTTTCAGATCGATAAAGATGACCCAACTCGTGTTATCTGTAACATTTGTCAGCAAAAGCTAAGTAGAGGCCAAAAAATACATAGTTTGAGTACTTCATGCATGAACCGGCACATGGACATGAAGCATAAGTTGCAGTGGGAAGCTCACTGTGCTACAATGCGGCCTAGCCGGCCGGGCCAACCACCGTCTGCCATATCTTGTGCATCCGCGGCCTCTTCATCCTCTGTGACTGGGGGGACAGCAGTCACACCTGTTTTGGGACGCAGACATGCCACCTCTTTACCCGCAACAGCCAGCGTGATTGGCAGATCATCATTTTCTTTGGAGGTGGTGACACCAGCTGGTGTTGAGCGCTGTCCGACATCGATAGCACCACCTTTGGATCAAGGCAACCTAACATGTCCGCCTGCATCTTCCTCACAGACCGGCAGTTTGCTAGGGACACCCTTATCAACCCCGTCTAAGCACAATAACCAGCCCTTGGTGCCTCAGATGTGGACAAGTAAAAGACCATTTCCTCCTAGCCATGAGAAAGCTAAGAGGTTGAATTTCACCATCTTCAAGCTCTTGGCTACAGAAATGCTGCCTCTCCGCCTGGTGGACACAGAGGATTTTTGAGACCTTATGTCCGTCGCAGTGCCCCAGTACCAGATGCCCAGTCGGCACTACCTCTCAAAGAAAGGTGTGCCTGCGCTCCACCAGCATGTCGCACACAACATCACCGCTTCTTTGAGAAACTCTGTGTGTGACAGGGTGCAATTCACCACAGACACTTGGACGAGTAGGCATGGACAGGGGCGTTACATGTCGCTGACTGGGCACTGGGTAACTATGGTGACAGCAGGACAAGGGGCTGCTGTCCAAGTCTTGCCGTCCCCACGAGTTGTGCGTCAGTCCTCTTTATCTCAAAGTTCCTCCACTGCTTCTGCCTCCTCAACCTCCTCTCAGTCCTCCACCTGCACCCAAAGCCTGTTTGGTCATGCCACAAGCTTTCTAACTGCGCAGAAGGGATCCTGCACACCTCCTTACTATGCTGGCAGTAGGGCTCAACGTCATCAGGCGGTTTTTACTTTGAAATGTCTGGGAAATGTGAGTCACACAGCTGAGGAGTTGTGGTCAGCTCTGGATCACCAATTTCATGAATGGTTGTCTCCACTGGACCTGAAACCAGGGAAGGCCGTGTGCGACAATGCTGCAAACCTTGGTGCGGCCCTTCGCCGGGGCAATGTCACACACGTGCCTTGTATGGCTCACGTGTTGAACCTGGTTGTCCAGCAATTTTTAGCCCACTATCCTGGACTAGATGGACTTTTGAAGAGGGCACAGTCGCTGTGTGCTCACTTCCGCCGTTCGCATCCCGCAGCTCAGCGACTTACATCTCTACAGAAGTCATTGGGCCTGCCACTTCATCGGCTAAAATGCGATGTGCCTACCCGGTGGAATTCAACTCTGCACATGTTGCAGCGACTGTGGCAGCACCGACAAGCCCTGGTGCAATACGTTCTGACGTACAGCCTGGGCCAACGAGATCCAGAGGTGGGGCAAATCACTCTGGATGAGTGGTCTCAGATCAGGGACCTATGCACTCTTCTGCACAGTTTTGAAATGGCGACGAAGATGTTTAGTGCTGACGATGCCATTATCAGCATGACTATTCTGGTGATTTACATGCTGGAGCACATGTTAAACAGAATTCGGAGTCAGGTGGTGGCACAAGAGGAGGTGGAGGAAGTAGAGGAGGAGGAGTTGTATGCGGAAAGGCTAACATCTGCAAGGTCCAGACGGTCAGCAGCACCAAGGCGGCAGGCATGTGAGGGTGGGGGAGATGGTTTTACCAGGGCGCATGGTAGCAGCCAAACTAGTGAGGAAGGTGCAGGAGCCCAGGAAGAAGTGGAGGACGAACTGATGGAAGACTCATCAGTTGAGGGAGACCTTGATCACTTTTCTGTTGTGCGAGGTTGGGGGGAGAGGACAGAGGAAGGAAGCATGATTGTTACCTCGCCACCAACACAACAGGGACTTGGTGCTCCTGGATGCGCAAGACACATGAGTGCCTTCTTGCTGCACTACCTGCAACATGACCCTCGAATTGTGAGAATTAGAAATAATCCTGACTACTGGGTTGCCACACTGTTAGATCCCCGGTACAATTTGCAGAAATTATTCCTGCCATAGAAAGGGATGCACGCATGCAGGAGTATCAGCAGAGACTGTTGCAGAATCTTACATGTGCTTTTCCACAAAACACCAGTGGTGCACGTAGTGAATCTCACAGTTCCAACTTGCCAACCGTGGGACCGTCGAGTGTTCAGCACTCAAACCGTAACAGAAACACAGCATCTGCTGGTATCATCAATTTTGCGGAATCATTACACCACTTTTTTAGCCCATCCTTTGCAAGGCCAAAGGAGACAAGAAGTCTGACACATAGTCAACGCCTAGAGACGATGTTACAGGAGTATCTCCAAGTAAACATTGAAGCCATGACTGTGTCACTGGACCCTTGCTCTTTTTGGGCTTCCAATCTGGATAAATGGCCGGAGCTAGCCACTTACGCCTTGGAGATCTTGTCATGCCCCGCAGCCAGCGTTCTGTCTGAACGTGTGTTCAGCGCTGCTGGTGGTGTGCTGACAGATAAGCACACGCGGCTCTCCACTGATAATGTAGACAGACTCACGTTCTTAAGGATGAACAAATCATGGATCCGAAAGACTTTTCTACACCTGTGTCATCCTGGGGAGAGTAAAAGCTTGATGATTGGTTAAAATCACCTCACCAACCGTTTTAAGCTTTCAAATTACTAATCATGTTTATCTGTATCTTGGCTGGAAAATAATTTGGGCTTTGCAGCAGTGTGCAGCACTGATTCTAATAGGCCATCTATACTAAGCTCCACCAGATTTAAAATTACTAATCATGTTTATCTGTATCTTGGCTGGAAAATAATTTGGGCTTTGTAGCAGTGTGCAGTACTGATTCTATTAGGCCATCTATACTAAGCTCCACCAGCTTTCAAATTAATAATAATTTTTAGCTGCATCTAGCCCGGAAAATAATTTTGGGGCTCCGAGATGCGCAAGACACATAAGTACCTTCTTGCTGCACTACCTGCAACATGACCCTCAGATTGTCAGAATTCGAAGTAATCCTGACTACTGGGTTGCCACACTCTTAGATCCCCCACACTCTTCGATCAACCTTTTCATTTTAATAAAGACCAAAAAAATGGTCATTTTTGAAATTATAAGCATTAGCAGGTTATTAGAAACTGAAATCAAACAGTTTTCAACTCAAAACTTTATTCTAGGTGATGTTACATTTGCACATAGGACCCCTTGTTCGAAAGGAGCTTCTGAACTCTCTCGTCCATTGAATTTGTCAGGTTTTGGATGGTTTCTGCTTCAATTGTTTTGCATGAGGACAGAATGCCCTCCCAGAGCTGTTGCTTAGATGTGAACTGCCTCCCGCCATCATAGACACTCCTTTTGATGATGCTCCAGAGGTTCTGAATGGGGTAGAGGTCAGGGGAGCATGGGGGTCACAGCATAAGTTTGTCCCTTTTTATGCCCATATCAGCCAGAGATGCAGATGTGTTATGTGCAGCATGAGACGGTGCATTATCATGCATAAAAATGATCTTGCTGTGGAAAACACAGTTCTTCATCTTGAACCATGGCAGGAAGTGCTGTTTGAGAAACTCCACATACATTATGGAGTTCATCTTTACCCCTTCAGGGATCCTAAAGGGGCCGACAATCTCTCTCCCCATGATTCCAGCCCAAAACATTACTCCACCTCCTCCTTGTTGGCGCTGTAGCCGTGTTTGCGTGGGGTGTCCATCAACCAGCCATCCTCCACTCCATCCATCTGGACCATCGAGCGTTGCACGGCACTCATCCGTGAACAAAACAGTTTTGAAATCAGTCTTCATGTAATGTTTGGCCCACTGGAGCCGTTTCTGCTTGTGTGAAGTGGATAGAGGAGGTCAACAGGATGGCGTATGCACAGCTGCAAACCTCTGAAGGTGCCTGCATCTTGTTGTTCGGGGGACGTTGGAGGCACCAGCACCTTCAAAAACTTGTCTGCTGCTATGGCAAGGCTTTTTTGACGCTGCTCTTTTAACCTGACATAATTGCCTGTAGGAAAGAGTCCTCAATTTGCCCTTATCAGCACGCACACATGTGTACTGTGAATCAGCTACATACTTCTTGATTGCCAAGACACTTCATCCTGATCATCACACAATGTTGATTGTAGTCATGCCTTGACCTAAACACTCCACAATTTGTTGCTTCTCAGCAGCCGACACATCCTTTTTCTTTCCCATTTTGGCAGAAAATGTAGGCTGCTTAATAATGTGGGACAGCCTTCTTAAGTAGTCTTGCCTTTCATTGGACACACCTGACAAACTAATTAGCACAGGTGTCTGCAATTGCTTACAGTGATATAAAGAGCCCTGACACACATCACCATCAATGAGTTAAACTGACAAACAAACAAATTCTTCCCTTATCACTCCTAAACACTTTTTGCATAATAATTTGGAACACAGTGTACATGTGCTTTTCCACAAAACACCAGTGGTTCACGTAGTGAATCTTACAGTTCTAACTTGCCAACCGTGGTCTGTATGGAGTTGTTCAATAAAGGGCCCAAAATTAAGATAACATAGACGGGAGAGGTCTCTATGAATAGGAATTCCTAAGTATTTGATACCCTGTGAGGGCCAGGCAAAGGGAAAGTTGGGCTGGATGGAATCCTGTATGGATTTTGGGAGGGAGACATCGAGGGCCTCAGACTTCGCTGCATTGATTTTAAAATTTGACCATGTAACAAAGTGATCTATTTCAGCCCTAACAGCAGGGATGGATATATGTGATTGAGTGATATATACTAGGATATCATCAGCAATCCACCTAATATTGGGGTTATGGCGAATTGATGAGAGCAGGTTCTCCGTCAATAGGATGTATAAGAGAGGGGACAGAGGACATCCCTGCCTTGTCCCATTGGTGATTATGAAAGGTGATGAAAATGTTCTGACGCCCCCCCTGGGCCTTGGGACACCCGGAGCCGGACCCTTTTTGGTGGATGCTGGTGGTGGTAGTCTCCGTGGCGGCGACCCGGTTCCGTGGCTCATGGCGGTCAAACCAGTGGCGGAACTATTTATGTGGTTTTGATGTTTAAATGTCCACTATTACACCCGTGGATTGCGGTCAGAGTGAACCGCCGCTGCAGGGCAGACCGCTGAGGCTGGTGTTGTGGGTGCAGCAGAGCGTAGCATAACTCCCCACGGGAGAAGTATACCCTCAGAGCAGTGTATGCGGAGGATAGGGGTGATGGTGCAGGGCAGCAGCAGTAACGACACGGAGTCAGTGATGCAGTCCAGGGCCTTTACTCACAGTTCTTATTATCCAGACCACTTCTGCAGGTAACGGCTGCCCACGTCGTACTGTGCTTACCAGGTGAGGGGCTCAGACAACTCCCAGATAACTTTGGAGCGCTTCACAGGACCCCTTTTGTGTTTCCTTTGTCTGGCCTTTCTTACCAACGCTTCTGTCCGGCTGCCTCGGGCCTCATCTTGGTAAACTTGGCGCAAGTTTCCCTGACCCTATGTGGTGCCTTCCTAGCGGGTGTAGCGAGGGGCTGCGCCACATAAAATGTCACAGCCTCCGGTTTCTAGCTGAGGGTCGTTTCCCGCCTCCACTAGTTTCGGGGACCGGTCTCCCCCTTTGGCCTGACCCCTCCACGCAGGTGGATTCGGGCGTGCGGTGGCGACTCGCCCGTCCGCACCCCTGGGATCCCTTCGTTCCTCGTTCCTGGAGCCTTCTCCGCTCCTCTTCCTTCCTTCTCCCTCTTCCAGGCCTGGGCCTCTGTTACTAGGCCCGCCTCCGGAGCAGAGCTCATGCAGAGCCCCTGCTCCCTGTCACTTCTGCTCAGACTTCTCTACACTGAACTAAGATGGTGCCCACCTTTAATACTTCCTTCTCAATGCACCCAGGAACTGCTTCCTCCCTGCTACTGCACTACAGGGTTCCCCTTCCCCAGTGTTCCCTCCCCCCACTCCAGCCAGGGACAGGGACTGTCGTGCCCATCTCAGAGGCATATTGGTCGCCCTGCCCCACGGCAATGTGGTGTAATGCATGCAGGTGTCGGGATCCTGATCCACACTCCATCCTTACCTGAGAGAGAGATATCACACCTCTGGGTGAGGTGCAATACCTCTGTAGCAACCAAGCCCTCGGGGTGCTACAGTTCCATTTATCTTCAGCCTAGGTGACGTATTGCGATACATGGCCGCGATTTTGGCTATAAAAGGGTCCCCTAGACCCCTACTCCAAGCTTTTTAAGAGAATAATATATGGCGTGCCAGGAGACTCTATGGAATGCTTTCTCAGCATCCAAAGAGAGTATCTAATTACAAATTTTTAACTGCATCTAGCCCAGGAAATACTTTGTGCCTAGTAGCAGTGTCTGCTAGTCAGTGGATTATCCCAGCTGTTAAGCAAGCTACACTACCTGTAGTTTGGACACTTAATTTTTTCAAAGGAAATGCTTCGGGACCCCGGGATACTCATTGAAGTGCATCAGGAGGCACCCCAAGGCATAGGGGCTGGGACTGGCGGTAGGACGCCTTGCGGTGGACCACCGAGCTCGATCCTTATAAAAGCTTTTTAACTGCAGCAGCTTTAGTGGACGCTACTGGAGCTGGAATTACGCGGCTGCTGGCATGAGACTTGCCCTCCAATAGATCCTTGTAAATGGATTTAAAGTGTATTCATTCAAATTAGAGAGACAATTTAAATTAAAAAGCTTAGACCTGCCTCCACCACAGGGGGCTCGCTCGACCCACCAGCGGACAGGCACCAGTATTGGGAGAGGCGGGCTGGCCGTCAGGGTCCACCGCGGCTCTGGCACAAACCCGACGACACGGAGATGGCACGGGCAGGAACGGACTGGCCGTGTTGGCTTCTCACTTTTTGGATTTTAGAAGGGCATGACATGCCTATATCTGTGTCTCCCCCTCCTTTTACTCCTCCACCTCTTTTCTTTTCGCATGACTATATGTACTTGTCACTTTTCCATGTGTTAGTTATGTCTTCTGAGCAGTTTGTCAGCTTTTGGACACCTTTGAAGGTGTTTTCTATGTGTTTCTATGTGTTTTTGTTTGCCTGCCATTGGTTTTAACAGTGTTCGAAGATGTTCGACGAACAGTTCGACGAACAGTTCGGCGAACACAAGGGTGTTCGACGAACCGAACCGAACTCGAACACTACGGGGGTGGCTCAACACTAGTAACCACTTTCCCTGCACGTCGGGGTCTTCGTGGTTCCTAATCCTGTGAGTCTAGCTTCAGGTCTTGTAGTCCTTCTAGGATTCCGGTTAGCCCTACTGGGTGTGAAGGGTCCCTGTAGGCTCGGACCCGGTGTCCAGTAAATATACTGGGGTGAGCCTGGCATGCTCCTCTGCCCCCTTTATCACTCCTTCTCTCCTCGCCATCGGCCACGTTCGGGGCCTTCACTACAAGGCAGCTGGCGTGCTGCATCTTCACTGCTCTCTGAGCGTCGGCACGCTCTCTGTCTGGCTTCAGAGCTGCTGGAGGCCTAGCTTGCCTCTCACAGCAGCCTGTGTGCTGCTCACTGTCTGAGCACACTGCAACACCAATCTGAAAACTGACTCAAGACTAAGACTCTACTCCTCTTAACTCAGACTGAGCTGCCTGGCTCCACCTTCCCTTTATATATCCCTATCAGGGCTCCCTCTGCTGGTATGAGGTGGAAGGTGGAGGTGTTTGCATGTAGTGAGGGCCTCTTGTGGAGAAATCCAGCCATGCACCCTTCTGGGTTCTGTGGCACAAAGCGCCGCAGGGCGCCACAGAAGCCCATCCATCCCGGTATCCGAGTACCCCTACCCTGTTGACCGAATCACTAGCACATGACTTATTCCTTCCAAAGAACATACTAAGTACCAGGGGCACTAATTACAAGTGGAAGAAAGGCGATTCCGACACCTAAACAGGAAAGGGTTCTTTACAGTCAGAGCAGTCAGACTGTGGAATGTCGACCGCAAGAGGTAGTAATGGCAGACACTATAACAGCATTTATAGAAGGGGTGGATGATTTTATCGATACACATAACATTGTGGGTTATAGTTAATTTAGTGACAAAAAGGAACAATTAGTGGAGAAAGGTTGAGCTTGATGGACCTAGGTCTTTTTTCAACCTACTATGTAACTATTAATGACCTCATTGATAACTGTAAGTGTGGGGATTTCTGCACGTTTTGCTCCTTACTTTGTACTCAATACTGATTAAATTGATATGTTTTGAACATTTTTTTTTATTTTTCCATCACTTGCATATCATCAACATGTCTATCCATCCTGTGATTTCCATAATTTCATGACTTTTACTTCTTGGTGTTGCAATTTCAACGTTGGGGAGTATATATCTGTAACTATCTTGTTATCTATATACGAGGGTCAGTCAATAAGTAATGCCTCCTATTTTTTTTCTCCTTTGAATTGGCAAGAAATTCAAATGCAATTACATAGGTTGAAAACCACAACATTAACGATTAATTTGTCACTTTTCAATATAATCTCCATCCATTTCCACAGTCTTGGTCCACCGTTTAACAAGCGCATGTATTCCAGCATGGTAAAAAGCATTCTTGGGACCCACCATGCACAAACTTTTCTGTATCCCAGTTGTCCAATAATTTTCATCACACTGCCTTTACTGAGGCAGATAATGCCACACAATTCATCTGCAGTCACCCGGCGGTCACCACGAATGATGTCATCGACTCGCTGAATGTTGCTTGGAGTCACTGCGGTTACTGGCCTGCCACTCCGCATTTTGTCAGCCAACGGTAATGGCCTTTCAGCTGTGTTACAGCGACGAACCCATCGTCTAACAGTACTGACATCCACTGTTGCCTCACCGTACACATTTTTCAGTCTCTCATGAATTCGAATGGGCGTTTCACCTTCTGCATGCAAGAATTCAATCACAGAACGTTGTCTAATACGAACATTGATGTCAGCCATTTTGCAAACGGATACAGTCCTGCCACCTGTTGGTGCAGGAAGTAGCAATTGCTGTGGATTGGAGAAGAAGGTTTGAGGAATTGTGCCAAATTCGAATATTTAAGATAACTACCTTATTTAAGGAGAAAAAAAATAGGAGGCATTACTTATTGACTGACCCTCGTAGCACAAAAATAAGAAAAAAAAACTGTAACATAGATTTTTTTCGGTACTGTGCAGCCCGTAAGTTATTTGACTAGTTTCAAATTATGCCACCCACATTTCATTCCAGTTGTAGAAGAGAAGGTGGCATCACAAGAAAGATGTGAAAGTGACGTGCTTCAACAGGAGCTGTGACCCACACGTGCCGGAGATATGCAGTGTAACAGCAAAAATGTGAGTGTCAGGTAAGAAAGCAATATTTGTGCCTGACACCTCAGAGAGCTAAAATAACTTTAACTCTTTGCATTTGCATTTGTGGGATTTTTTCTAGTAGAATAGCAGCAGTGCACGTAGATATATTCTATTAGTACAAACACCTGCTTCTGAAGGTGGATGGCAGTATTTAGCACAAGAGATGAGCTGATCAGGCAAAATTCAGATTGGCATGTTTGCCCAGTTTTTCCTGGGAAATTCAATTAGCAGAGAAGTTATTCTCCCTGAACTGAGTATCTCTTATTATGCTCTTGGGTCTTTATAGGTTTTACTATATCACACTGAGAAAGTCAGTTCTTATCTTTTCTGGTGCAATTTTCTTTTTTCGTCCATGCCTGCCCATGATTATGTCATGCAGGGAAAAAAGTAAATACACCAAGTGAAGAATCTCTGCTAACAATATCTTGGTTAAAGTGGAAATTAGCACTAACAGTTTACTAAAAAAAAAACCTTTTATTCAATTTTGCAGCCACTATTCCATGATGTGGCCCATTTAATGTGCTCAAACTAGTGAACAGGTCTTTTTTAAATCCACAGCTAATTCTTAGTGCAGTGACAAGCTGTGGAAAGTAATGATCTAGACAAGATGGAAAAGAAAAGAAAGAGAATGACTCCATAGAAGATGTCACCTATAAGGAAATTGGATGTAAATCTTATTTGGGATACTAGCTCAACAGAGCTGTGTATTGTCTGCAATCTGTTGTTGGGTGTTAACAACAACTCCCAGTGTCTCCTTAGCTTTGTTAAGGACATACTAGGAGTTGTAGGTTCATGTAATACACTTGTACATGGAGCTAACCTTACATTAAAATTGATCGCTGTACTAAGCTTGGTGCTATATACATGTATTGATGGTGGTTCTGGTGCTGTATTCCTATACTGTTATTGGTTCTGATTCTGTACACATGTAACAATCCATAACTTGTAAAATAAAGTGATATATGGGTATGTTAATAAAGTACAAAGCTGCACCCATGTGACGGAGGCAAGAGTCAGAAATACATTCAATGCTGATCTGCTTAGCTTCATTATGTGTGAACTATAGGGGCATAGAACTCCTATGACCCTTACTTCTCCCAGCTGAACACTTACTTTGCTTGTATACACAATGCTGTACTGGAATTGAGGGCACTGTTGTGCTGGCAGTGAGATGAAAAATGCAAGTGCTGCTGCTTTCGCAGGATGGACACATGGCACTGCAGGCCACCCTAATCTTCAAGGCCAGGGGATTATACACCTATTTGGGCCATTTATACTAACCACTCCATACTGTAAGCACTCCAAGAACTGACATTTTAAAGGTGCACTGACCGAGTCATCTAGCCACCACATTTTGGCACTTGGCAAAGTAAATATACAAACACTATGTAACAGCAATTAATGAATTCACAAATTCCACTATTGCTACACATGTAAAAAATGTGACACACATAGTTAATTTGTTTTGATAAAACAACATATGTAATCCATAAGTTGCAAAGGGATCTCACTGGATAGACACTCACTTTATAAAATCACCCCCAATTGGCCTAACCAGGACACCGCATACATGCACCTGCACATTCATTTAATGCTGTATGGGTGTTGGCCTTTTCAAATATTTTACGCATTGTGCATTGAGACTTGTGGCCGCCAACTGGGCAATGCACCTTCATTCTCCCATCTTCCCCAGACATCTTTTAACACCAAAGCTGGTTCCTATAATTCTTGTCAGTGCCTTTGAGACCCCTTTACCCACAAGATTTTACTCTCACTGTACTATAAATGACAAGTGGTATTTGGAGGGTCTCTAAACTATTTTGACTCAGGTATTAAAAGCTTTCAATTTCACCTTTATGTACTAGTAGAAAAATGTAAGATATTTTAGTCTGCATTGCATCATATCAGGCTCAGTGAAGCCAGAAACCGTTTTTGAAATTCACAGAGAGCTCAATATAAGGCATCTTAACTTATGCTGATGTTCTGGCTTGAGATAAAAGCCTTCTCAGCAAAGCAAGTTCATGGATAAAAAAGCCTCTGACACATAAATTATTTATTTTACAGAAAAAAAAGAACCCAGCTCAGTAAATTCCTCTTGAACTATATAGGATTGCAAATCTTAGCCAAACATTGGAATATGAATATGTGCATATACAGCAGATAGGCTGGCAATAAATTAGCAAATTGATGAGATTTGATCAAGTCTCATACGAGTGTAGCAAAAAAAAAAGTGCAGAAATTGACCCAAGATTGGAAACTATTTAAGAGGACGAAACCTGTATATTTTATGAAGCTATTTTCAAACCTTTATGGGAGGAAGAGATGTGGATACCATGGCTTAATTTAGATATTTTGCCCTTGTCTAATCAGAGCTAACCCTACAGAAACTTAGCTTACAATTTTTTAATTCACCATAGAATTCCAGTTTAGAGGTATGGATATTTTTAATTTGTGCTAATTTTTCTGAATTTCACCAAGAAGGGGTGGCTTACAGGTCCTCTGGGGGTGTGCCTCTGGGACACTCCACAAAATTTCCTTGTGAACCATGCCTCCTTGTAAGACTATAAAAATTTCCACTAATTAAAATGGCCAATTTCTCTGGAATCATATGTTGGATTTAAAAACAACCAGACAAAAAAAATTGAATACTCAGGTGAGCAGTGGAAATAAAAATAAAAGCAAAATCTGCTCACTCATGATCTAGTTAGTGACTAGAGATGAGCAGATCAAGCAAGATTCTATTTTGCCTGTTTTTGCAGATTTTCCAGGGAAATTTGATTTGCAGGTTGTTATATTCTGGGCTTTTTCTATACCAGAGAGCATAATAAATGTAGTATATACAAAATTATATTCACCTTACCACTCACCTCTTCAGTCCCTCCGCTCTTCACTGTCCGATTGTCAGTTCCTCGTCACATCTTTTGAAATCATCGGGCCTCTCACATTGAGCCAGGAGTTCAGGAAATGATGAGACTTGGGAGGGTTTTGTACATAGATGGAAAAAGTTACTACGTTATGACTAGTGTTGAGCGAACATGCTCGACACTGCTCGGTACTCTCCCGAGCATCACGCTACTAGGGATGTTCGGCGAGCACCAAGAATTTCCAGGTTACTCGGGCGGGAGCTCGGGTCTCCGCCCTGCATGTTTGGCGCTCTTTACAGAGCCAATGAACATGCAGGGATTGCCAGCCAGTCACTGTAATGCTGCTGCCATGTTGATTGTGGGCATTACAGTGATTGGCTGGCCGCACAGCGTCACCTCGAGTATTTAAAACCGGGCGCCGCCATCTTGGACACAGTCGCTCCGGATCAGACAGTATAGGGACAGCACTGCTGATTTAGGGAGAGATATATCCTGCAAAATAGTTAGTGTAGGGTCTGTAAAGGCTGCCAGATCAAACAAACAGTCCTTCTCAGGACTAATATCCATCCAGGGTATATCAGGCAGGCAGGCAGGCTGTATAGGAGATGCAGTGGTTATACCAGCAAACGCTGCATTACAGTCCTGTGTGCTGCTCCTGTTGCTGAAATTGCTGGACTTAGCTCCAGGTCCCGGGGGCCAGGAAAAATCCTTTTTTTTTATCTAAATCATATTTTTTTTTTCCTCCTTCACAATGTACAAATACCCATCTTATTAACCTTTTGGTGCACCACCCCCCCCCCCAAAAAAAAAGTGTGCCTCTGATTTTTCAGGCACAAATATATCTGTTGAAAATAGTCTGGTGTAGGCCAGAGAAATAGAAGTGTGGTTTTGCAGTTCTATGGGCCATTTGTATCATAAAAAAACAGTTTGAGTGTGTCGCTCACTGTTCAGCCGCAAATATATATATATTTTAAAAAGCCTGGTATACACCAGTAAATTATTACTGTGGTTTTGATGTTCCACGGTAAAACATCTCTATTATCCTGTTTTTGGCATTTTTTGCTGTATAAAAATAATAAGTGTCTCCCTGATTTTTCAGACACAAATATATCTGATGAAAATAGTCTGGTGTAGGCCAGAGAGACAGAAGTGTGCTTTTGCTGTTCCATGGTAAAAAATCTCTATTATCCTGCTTTTTGCATTTTTTGCTGTAAAAAAAAAAAATAGTGTCTCCCTGATTTTTCAGACACAAATATATCTGTTGAAAATAGTCTGGTGTAGGCCCGAGAAATACAAGTGTGGTTTTGCAGTTCCACGGTACAAACCTCTGTATTATCCACTTTTGGGCCATTTGTATCTAAAAAAAACAGTTTGAGTGTGTCGCTCACTGTTCAGCCGCAAATATATATATATTTTAAAAAGCCTGGTATACACCAGTAAATTATTACTGTGGTTTTGATGTTCCACGGTAAAACATCTCTATTATCCTGTTTTTGGCATTTTTTGCTGTATAAAAATAATAATAGTGTCTCCCTGATTTTTCAGACACAAATATATCTGTTGAAAATAGTCTTGTGTAGGCCAGAGAGACAGAAGTGTGCTTTTGCTGTTCCACGGTAAAAAATCTCTATTATCCTGCTTTTTGCATTTTTTGCTGTAAAAAAAAAAATATATATTGTCTCCCTGATTTTTCAGACACAAATATATCTGTTGAAAATAGTCTGGTGTAGGCCCGAGAAATACAAGTGTGGTTTTGCAGTTCCATGGTACAAACCTCTGTATTATCCACTTTTGGGCCATTTGTATCTAAAAAAAACAGTTTGAGTGTGTCGCTCACTGTTCAGCCGCAAATATATATATATTTTAAAAAGCCTGGTATACACCAGTAAATTATAACTGTGGTTTTGCTGTTCCACAGTAAAAAATCTCTATTATTCAGGTTTTGGTAGTTTTTTCCGTAAAGAAAAACAGTAGTGTCTCCTGACTGTTGTGACACAAAAATATATCTGTTGAAAATAGTCTTGTGTAGGCCCGACATCCCAGTGTGGTTTCACAGTTCCACGGGTCAAATCGCTGTACTATCCAGTTTTGGGCCTTTGGTATCTAAAAAAAAAGCAATTTGAGTGTGTCGCTCACTGTTCAGCCGCAAATATCTCTATTTAAAAAAGTGTGGTATACCCCAGTAAACAATAACTGTGGTTTTCCTCTTCCACGGTTCTAATCTACTCTATATTACCCTTTTTCCATTCATAACGCAAGTGTAAGCTATTTTACTTCATTTACAATGGGCAAGGAGCGTGGCAAGGGACGTGGAAGTGGACGTTCTGGTGATGGTTCGTGCAGAGGACGGGGCCGTGGCCAAGGTGAAAATGTGCCACAACCAACAGCCACATCTTCTCACTCCCACTTCTTGACCGAATTACTAGGGAAGCACAGAACAACACCAGTATTGAGAACTGATCAGTGTGAACAGGTTATTAATTGGATACCAGACAATACTTCCAGTTACCTGGGCACCACCACCTCCGGTTTGTCTTCCACATGGTCAACTCTTAGTAGCCGTGAGTCTCGACCGCATACTCCTCCTCACCCTGATGCTCCTTCCTCCCACCATGCCGAGTGTCGTCAGACAGCAAGTGATCCCACACTTGGACACTCTGAAGAGCTGTTCACTGGTCCATTTCCATATTTGGGCCCCTCGCCTGATACGCTTGAAGTGGTGGAAGAGGAGATCCCATGTTGCGATGCCCAAATATTTGAACAGCCACGGCCACAGGAAGTCGACATTGGCAATCTGTCACAAGAGGTGGACGATGACGAGACACAATTGCCAGGAAGTGAGGAGGAGGATCGTGGTGCGCAAGTGGAAGAGGTTGAGGTGGTGGATGATCTAGTAACTGACCCAACGTGGAAGGAGGACATGCAGAGTGAGGCTAGCAGCACACAGGGGGAGGGAGGCAGAGTACGCCAACAGGCAGGAAGAAGCAGTGTGGTGGCCGCAGACAGAAGGCCGGCAACCGTTCCCCGTAACACCAACACGAGGGTGCATGTAAAGATGCCCCCTCCTCTCAGTCTTCACTTGTTATGGCAGTTTCTCAAGAAACATAATCAACGTCCACGTCCACGTCCCACCGCAGCGTTCAATTGTCCATATCCCAGACCTTTGAACGAAAGCGGAAATTCGCAGTTAACGCCCCACAGGCCACAGTCCTAAATTCGGACATTTCACGACTGCTTGCATTGGAAATGTTGCCTTTTAGGCTGGTGGAGACGGAATCCTTCCGCAATCTTATGGCGGTGGCCGTCCCTCGGTATTCGGTCCCCAGCCGACACTATTTTGCCCGGTGTGCCATCCCCGCACTACACAAGCACGTGTCCCAAAGCATCTGCCGTGCCCTCAACAACGCAGTTACTGGGAGAGTCCACCTGACAACGGACACGTGGACAAGTGCTTGTGGCCAGGGACGGTACATCTCTCTGACGGCACACTGGGTAAACATAGTGGAAGCCGGGACCCAGTCGGACCTTGGGACGGAACACATCCTCCCCACACCGAGGATTGCGGGCCCTATGTCAGTCAGAGTTGCCCCCACAGTGTACAGCTCCTGTGCATCCTCCTCCTCCTCCTCGTGTTCAGCCTCCATCTCAGATATCACCACATCAGTTACAAGCTGGAAGCATTGCAGTACTGCCTCCGCCAAGCGGCAACAGGCTGTGCTGAAACTCATAAGCTTAGGTGATAAACCTCACACTGCTTGTGAGTTGTGGACAGCTGTGAAAGAGCAGGCAGATCTGTGGCTGAGACCGCTGAACCTACATCCCGGCATGGTCGTGTGTGACAATGGCCGTAACCTGGTGGCGGCTCTGAGGCGAGGTGAGATCACACAAGTACCATGCCTGGCTCATGTGCTTAACCTCGTGGTTCAGCGGTTTCTTAAATCATACCCCGAGTTGCCAAATCTGCTCGTGAAAGTACGCCGCCTGTCAGCTCTTTTTCGCAAGTCGGCTACAGCTTCCGCCGCCCTTGCTGTGTTGCAGCAGCGTTTGCAGCTTCCGGAACTCTACCCTCCATATGTTGCAAAGGATTTGTGAGCAGAAGAGAGCAGTTGTGGAGTACCAGCTGCAACAAGGCCATCGATATTCAGGTCAGACTCCACACATAAGACCTCAGGAGTGTACCTGGATGTCTGACATATGTACCATCCTGACAAACTTTGAGGAGGCCACCAAGATGGTGAGTGGCGATGTCGCCATCATTAGTGTCAGCATCCCACTTGTCTGTCTTTTGCAACGCTCTCTGCAGAGAATTAAAGAGGAGGCATTGCAGCCAGAGTATGATGAGATGGATCAAGAAGCCGTAGCGGGTGATTACACACAGCCCAGCCTCATCTCATCTCAACATGCATTGGGGGACAATGAGGGAGAGGAGGAGGAGGAAGAGGAGGAGGAAGAACAGGAGCTGCTATCATGCGTTGTAGACAGTAGTACCTGTACAAGTGTCATACCGTCGGTTCAGCGTGGGTGGCCTGAGGACAGGGGGGAGGAGGAAGAGGAGGAGGAGGAGGAGGAGAGCATAGTCAGTCGTCATCTTGGTGAGGACACGGAAATCTTGCCCGTTGCCAGTCTGGCACGCATGGCAGACTTTATGTTACGCTGCCTTAACCGTGACCCTCGCGTTGTCAAAATGTTGGGTGACAGTCATTACTGGTTGGTGACACTTGTAGACCCCCGCTACAAGGAGAACTTTCACTCTCTTATTCCTGAGGTGGAGAGGTCTACAAAAATGGGGCAATACCAGAAGGCCCTTGCTGCAGAACTCTTAAAAAAATTCCCATCTGAACACGCTAGCGGCAGAGGTCACAGTTCGTTGCCCAACCAAGGCATACAGGCGAGAGAGATGCAACTCCAATCCAGCAGAGGCAGGGGAACACTGTCAACATTCTGGGACAGTTTTCTGACACCCAACCAGCTTACAGGCCCTGAGGCGCGGGGTACTCTCACATGGAGTGGAAAGTTTCAAAAGATGCTGAGGGAGTACCAGCGTCCTCCGTGATTCCTCTGTGCCTTTTAATTATTGGGTATCCAAGCTGGACACTTGGAATGAACTCACTCTGTATGCCTTGGAGGTCCTGGCCTGCCCTGCCGCTAGCGTGTTATCGGAGCGTGTTTTTAGTGCCGCTGGGGGAATTATAACTGATACGCGCACTCGCCTGTCAACTGACAATGCTGACAAGCTGACCCTTATCAAAATGAACAAGGGCTGGATTGGGCCAGACTTCTCATCACCACCAAATGACAGCAGAGTAACATAAAGTCAAATCCACTGTGTTATTTCGGGAGGTGTATTCCCATACATCGCTTCACACCCACACATGGGTATACGCTTCCTCATTTCGGCTGTTTTTGCTCTTCTCCTTATCCTCAGCCTCCACGACCACTATACTACCAGGGTGACCGTGGTCCATGTTGCCAGCATTGCAAGTTCCTCTGTCCTAATTTTTGGCAGCTTTTGCTTGGAAGGCATAGGCAAAGACTATGGGAGACCCACTCCCCAATAATGGGAATAATGTTTTTAATATGCTGTATTGCATGGCTCCTGTAAGGGACATTGCAAGTTCCCCCTTCCTAATTTTTGGCAGCTTTTGCTTGGAAGGCATAGGCAAAGACTATGGTAGACCCACTCCCCAATAATGCGAATAATGTTTTTAATATGCTGTACTGCATGGCTCTTGTAAGGGGCATTAAAATCGTCTTGTTAAGCTACTGTGACCTCCACGTCTCTTCCAAGGGTCGTTAATATTGTCTTTTTATTCCACTGTAACCTCCACCACTCTTCCAAGGGGCATTAAAAGCGTCTTGTTAAGCTACTGTGACCTCCACGTCTCTTCCACAGGGCATTGATATTGTCTTTTTATTCCACTGTAACCTCCACCACTCTTCCAAGGGGCATTGATATTGTCTTTTTATTCCACTGCGACCTCCACCACTCTTCCAAGGGGCATTAAAACCGTCTTTGTTAAGCTACTGTGGCCTCCACGTCTCTTCCACGGGGCATTGATATTGTCTTTTTATGCTACTGTAACCTCCACCACTCTTCCAAGGGGCATTAAAACTGTCTTGTTAAACCACTCTGAACTCCACCACTCTTCCAAGGGGCATTAAAACCATCTTGTTAAGCTACTGTGACCTCCACATCTCTTCCAAGGGGCATTAAAACTGTCTTGTTAAACCACTCTGAACTCCACGTCTCTTCTAAGGGGCATTAAAACCGTCTTGTTAAACCACTCTGAACTCCACAGCTCTTCCAAGGGGCATTGACATGTTGTTTTTAATTACCTCTAACCTCCACGACTCTTGCAACGGGCATTGCATTTCCTCCTAATTTTTGTCAGCTTTTGCTTTTCAATGCATAGGCGAACACTAAGGGAGACCCACTCCCCAATAATGGGTAGAAGGTTTTTAATACGCTGTAATCCACGTCTGTTTCAAGGGGCATTGCAGTGCCTAACAATTTTTGGAAAGCCTTCCATTCCCTGCTTTGGCCAACAGTGTACAGGAGACCCAGTTGCTATAAATGGAAAAAACGGTTTAGTTAAGGCCCTCTGACCTCCATGTCACTTCCAAGGGGCATTGGAGTGCCTCGAAATTTTTGGTAGGCATTGCATTCACTGTATGCCTTATAACTCTGTAGCTGAACCGCTCCTTTTGGTACAGAAACATATCCTACAAGACATGTGTGGTTGGCTGGCCTGATATTGATGTGAATGGTCCCTGTTCCTCCTGCTCTTTCTCCTTTGCCACCACCTCATCCATAATTCATCACCTGAAGTTTTTTTTTAACGGGAGTCATAGAACTGGGATAGTAGCAGGAAAACATCCAGCAATCCTCGAAGGAGGTAGAATATGCGCCAAAACGCTGACCACCTCAGGCCTAGCTGCTACTACATACAAGCGCTTGCATTCCAAGGAACAGAAAGCTAAGGAGGTGGATGGCCTCATGATTAGTGTTGAGCGATACCTTCCGATATCAGGAAATATCGTATCGAATTGGATCGGACCGATACTCAAAAAGTATCGGATATCGCCGATTCCGATACCGGAAACCAATGCAAGTCAATGGGACAGAGATATCGGAATGAAAATAAACCCTTTCTTTCCTTGTAGGTTAATTCTACATGAAGTAAAACAACTAAGAATAATGTAGAATGTATTATGCGAAAAGCCGGCAATTCATCAGCGCATACACCGGTACCCGACAATTTACAACAGAAAGAATAGAGCTTCACACATAGATTAGATAGATAGAAACATGTCAGTGACATATATATGAAGTACAGTGACAGTGTTGGTTACTGTACTTGTCATTTAGTGCAAAGGATTTATTAAAAAAAATATTAGTGTTTTCATGCACCGTCTCTTTAAAAAAGCCGGCCGGCAATTCAGCAGCGGTACCCGACAATTTATAACAGACAGAATAGAGCTTCACACATAGATTAGATAGAAACATGTCAGTCACATATATATGAAGTACAGTGACAGTGTTGCTTACTGTACTTGTCATTTAGTGTAAAGGATATATTTAAAAAAATAATAGTGTTTTAATGCACTGTCTCTTTAAGAAAGCCGGCCGGCAATTCAGCAGCGGTACCCGACAATTTGGAATAGAAGGAATAGAGAATCATACATAGATTAGATAGATAGAAACATGTCAGTCATATATATATGAAGTACAGTGACAGTGTTGATTACTGTACTTGTCATTTAGTGTTAAAATAAAGGATTTATTAAAAAAAAAATTGGCGTGGGGTTCCCCTTAATTTTAGTCTCTAGCGGAGGTTAAGCAGACGGCTGGGGCAGATGTTTGAAGCCTGGGAAGGGGGTAATACCCACGGAGCTTCCCAAGCTACTAATATCAGCCCCCAGCTGAATACCTAGCCTTTACTAGCTATTAAAATGGGGGACCCCCTCAAAAAAATGACGTGGGGTCCCCCCTAATTTAATAGCTAGCAAAGGCTAGGCAGACAGCTGGGGGCTGATATTAATAGCCCAGGAAGGGAGCCATGAATATTGGCCCCCTCCCAGGCAAGAAACACCAGCTGTCAGCCGCCCCAGAAATGGCGCATCCATAGGATGTGCCAATTCTGGCACTTAGCCTCGCTCTTCCACGCTGCCCTGGTGCGGTGGCAGTGGGGTAATAGGGTTGGGGTTGATGTCAGCTTATAATGCCAGCTGACATCAAGCCCAGGTTAGTAATGGAGAGGCGTCTATAAGACACCCCCATTACTAACCCCATAGTCAAAGTTAAAAAAAAAAACACAAACACTTAGAATAAAGTCCTTTAATTGAAATAAACACACAATTCTTTATTGTTCTAAATTAAACCATACTTACCGTCACGCCCATTCCAGCTGAAGCCAACGATCTCCTGCAATAAAAGAAAAATAATAAAGCAATCTCATCCTTACCTTTCCATGGTTCCCAGGACAGCTTCAGCTCTGCTACATCGAGATGACAGGCTGGACCGCAGCAGAACGCTGCCATCCAGCCTGTCATCCCGCGGACACTGAGAAGAGCAGGCATGCTTGCGCTCCTCAATGTCTCTCTGTGACGGCATCCAGATGAGCCGACAATGAACTCAGCTCACCTCATGCACGTCACTGACAGCGTGGGAGAATTCTCCTGCACTCAGCGCTTCAGCGTGAGAATTTTCCCACGCTGTCAGTGACGTGCATGAGGTGAGGTCATGTCCAATGAACTCAGCTCACCTCATGCACGTCACTGACAGCGTGGGAGAATTCTCACGCTGAAGCGCTGAGTGCAGGAGAATTTTCCCACGCTGTCAGTGACGTGCTTGAGGTGAGCTGAGTTCATTGGACATGAACTCGGCTCATCTGGATGACGTCACAGAGAGACACTGAGGAGCGCAAGCATGCCTGCGCTTCTCAGTGTCTGCGGGATGACAGGCTGGATGGCAGCGTTCTGCTGCGGTCCAGTCTGTCATCTTGATGTAGCAGAGCTGAAGCTGTCTTGGGATCCATGGGAAGGAAAGGATGAGGTTGGTTTATTATTTTTCTTTTATTGCAGGAGATCGTTGGCTTCAGCTGGAATGGGCGTGATGGTAAGTATAGTTTAATTTAGAACAATAAAGAATTGTGTCTTTATTTCAATTGAAGGACTTTATTCTGGGTGTTGTGTTTTTTTTAAATACTTTACTAGAAATTCATAGTGGTCATGTCTAATATTGGCGTGACCCCATGAATTTCGGGCTTAGGGCCAGCTGATAATGCCAAGCTGGCCTTAACCCCTTTATTACCCAGTGAGCCACCGCACCAGGGCCCTGGATGAGTTGGGTACAGCGCCAGAAGATGGCGCTTCTATAAACGCGCCATTTTCTGGGGCGGCTGCGGACTGCAATTTGCAGCGGGTGGGGCCCAGAAAGCTTGGGCCTCCCTGCGCTGCAGATTCCAGCCCCCAGCTGCCTAGTTGTACCTGGCTGGACACAAAAATAGGGCGAAGCTCCACGTATTTTTTTTTTTTATTATTTCATGAAATTCATGAAATAATTAAGAAAAAAAGGGCTTCCCTATATTGTTGTGTCCGGCCAGGTACAAATAGGCAGCTGGTGGTTGGGGGCAGTCCGTTCCTGCCTGCTGTACCTGGCTGGACACAAATATAGTGCGAAGCCCCACGTCAATTTTTTTTTAATTATTTCATGAATTTCCTGAAATAATTAAAAAAAAATTGACGTTGGGCTTCGCACTATATTTGTGTCCAGCCAGGTACAGCAGGCAGGAACGGGCTGCCCCCAACCACCAGCTGCCTATTTGTACCTGGCCGGACACAACAATATCGGGAAGCCCTTTTTTAAAAAAAATATTTCATGAAATAATTTAAAAAAAAAATACGTGGGGCTTCTCCCTATTTTTGTGTCCAGCCAGGTACAACTAGGCAGCTGGGGGATGGAATCTGCAGCGCAGGGAGACCCAAGCTTTCTGGGCCTCCCCCCCACTGCAAATTGCAGTCCGCAGCCACCCCAGAAAATGGCGCGTTCATAGAAGCTGGATGCTGTACCTGGCTGGCATACAAAAATATGGCAAAGCCCACGTCAAAATTTTTGGGAAAAATTAATTAAAAAATAAATAATAATTTAGGGACTGCATCTTTATTAACTCCTCAAATGTCATTTAGTGTTAAAATAAAGGATTTATTTAAAAAAAAAATTGGCGTGGGATGCCCCATAATTTTAGTCTCTAGCGGAGGTTAAGCAGACGGCTGGGGCAGATGTTTGAAGCCTGGGAAGGGGGTAATACCCACGGAGCTTCCCAGACTACTAATATCAGCCCCCAGCTGAATACCTAGCCTTTACTAGCTATTAAAATGGTGGACCCCCCCAAAAAATGACGAGGGGTCCCCCCTATTTTAATAGCTAGCAAAGGCTAGGCAGACAGCTGGGGGCTGATATTAATAGCCAAGGAAGGGTGCCATGAATATTGGCCCCCTCCCAGGCTAGAAACACCAGCCGTCAGCCGCCCCAGAAATCGCGCATCCATAGGATGTGCCAATTCTGGCACTTAGCCTCGCTCTTCCACGCTGCCCTGGTGCGGTGGCAGGGGGTAATGGGGCTGGGGTTCATGTCAGCGCCAGCTGCCATGAAGCCCAGGTTAGTAATGATGGGCGTCTATAAGACACCCCCATTACTAACCTACAAAGTGTTAAAAATAAAAAACACACTACACCCAGAAAAAAATAATTTATTTGAAATAAAACACACCATTTAATTTAATTCTTAGTTTACTAAAAAAAAATAGTTACCTGTCCACGTTCCTGCGCTGATCTCCCATGCACAGCTGTCACATCTGGAGATGGTGACAGCTGTGCGTGGCTGCTGTAAGCTCACACTGCCGGGAACACGTCCGCTCCCGGCAGCGGGAGCCACTGACTGAGGTTACCGGAGTGCATTCAGGCAGCGCAGCTCCGGAAACCTCCTTTACGGCACTGCTGTACCGTGGGAATTTCTCACGATACAGCAGGGCCGTAAAGGAGCTGACCGGAGCAGCGCTGCCTGAACTCCGGCGAACCCACTTATGCAATGACGGGCTGCTTTACGGCCCCATCATTCTCGCGGCGGCAGCGGTTCAGAGCGGTCACATTCTATGTGGCTGCTCTAAACTGGAGATCATCGTGGGACACTCGTGGACTACTACGGAGGGGTAAGGATAAGGTTGTGGTTTTATTATTTTATATTTTATTACAGGAGATCAATGGCTTCGGGGAATTAGGTGTCTAGGTGAATATAGGTGTAGTTTTTTATTTTTTACTTTATTTCAGGTGGCGATCGGAAGGGACAGGTAATGTATGAACTAATTTATTGTAGGTAACCACTGGCCACCAATGAAATGTATTTAAAATTTATTGGGGACACAGTAGGGCAATTTAAATGGCAGGATCAGGCTGATGGGAACTACTGCTCCCATCGAGCTGATCCTGCTGGCACGAGTGGACGGGGGACAGACATAGGCCGATGGGAGTAGTAGTGTCACATCAGCCTATGTCTGCCTGCACGCACACACCCGCAGACATCTCGCAGACATCGCACAGACACCGCGCACACCCGCAGACATCGCACAGACACCGCACACACCCGCAGACATCGCGCAGACATCGCACAGACACCGCACACACCCGCAGGCACCGCACAGACACCGCACACACCCGCAGACACCGCACAGACACCGCACACACCCGCAGACACCGCACAGACACCCCACACACCGCGCACACCCGCACAGACACCCACACACACCAATCATGACCGGTCTGGGAGGTGAGGCTGACCTGTGCGACCGTGGGAAAGTTCATGTGAGTTCATGCAATGCAGTCAAGCATGAACACACATGAACCCTCCGAGGGCACCGCGGCGACTTCAAATGAACAGCTGATCGGCATCACCTGATACCTCAGCTGTTCATTTGAAATAACCGGCGGGAAAGCGCAGCACAGAACGGGAAAGCCGGCGGTGAAGTCTTTTCACTGCCGGCTTCCCCGCCCGGGTCCTTCGCTCCCCGCTCCTTGGTGCTGCGCTCCCCGCCCGGTCCTAACTTACGATCGGGATGGGAGGTGGCGAGGGGAGCGGAGGATCAGGGTGGGAGGCTGCGGGGAAGCAGTATGGGGCTGTGTGATTGTTTAAAAGCCGGCGGCTTTTTACCGCCCGCCGGTTTTTAAACAATCAGGAGAATTCTCCCACGCTGGGATGGCATTCTGATGACAGGCTGGATCGCAGCTGAGCGCTGCCATCCAGCTTGTCATCCTTCAGAGACACTGCAGAGCGCAGGCATTATGGGAACTTCCGATTCCGGTATTCGATATTGTAAAAGTATCGGAATTAAGTATCGGAATTCCGATACCGCGAATATCGGCCGATACCCGATATTTCAGTATCGGAAGGCTCAACACTACTCATGATCATGAATAATTTACTCATTGTGTAGGAGGCTGACCACTGCTGCTGTCTACCTTCTGAACTTTGTGTTGAAGCCTGATTGACCCAGGACCCACAATCCTCTATGTCTGGATGACGTGTTGCATCCCAGTGTCCAACTGTGTCCCGGCTTCCACAACATTAACCCAGTGTGAAGGCGTCAGTGAGATGGACCATTCCTGGCCACATTCACTTGTCCACGTGTTTGTGGTTAGGCTGTCCTTCCCACTAAATGCACTGGGGAGGGCACAGGTAATGTTTTGGTATGCGCGCTTGTGTATAATGCGCACCGGGACAAATAGGGGCGGCTGGGGACCGTTTATGGACACCCGGCCACCCCCACGCGGCTGGGGACTGTGTGTGGGCACCCGGCCGCGGGGCGGCTGGGGACTGAGTATGGATACCAGGCTACCGATGCAGCCATGACGTGGTGGCCAGATTCCACCTCCACATGCCTAAAAGGCCCAATTTCAAGTGCAAGCAAGCTAGCAGTATGGTATTGCAGCCTGGGGGTGGGTGGGTGGCAGGCTGCATACTTGCGCTTGTATTGCAAGTTATGGGGGAGGTACAATTGAACACTGCCCTGGGACAAGGACTTGCACGGGGATAGTTGCAAGTCTGCATCTTCTGATGCGGCAAGGATCACTTCTGATGGGCACACTTTTAGGCAGTGACCTGGGTGTCAGAGATGCTTCCAGGGGTCTTCCCCATGCTGTTCCCATGTCTTTTTAGCACTGTATGCATGTGTCACACAGCACATGGCCAGATAAGGTTGTAAAATGTTAAAATGACATTTCCCGGTGAATGCCTTTGTCACGGTTGAAAGCAATACAAACGTGCAAAAACGCATAAAAGATGCTACTTGTGAACATAGCCCAAGGTGTGGAGGAGTATTTTTGTTTTTGGTTATTTATTTTACCTTATACACAAGTCTTTACCCTGGAAAGGATGTTCCTTAACCCCTTTCCGACCTGGTCAGTAATAGTACGCACCAGGTCGGGAAGGCCGGTTCAGCGGGGGCTCCGGCGGTGAGCCCGCACTGAAGCGAGCACATGTCAGCTGAATATTGGAATCGCAATCCACCCGCTGCTGTTAACCTGTTAAATCTCTGACAGTGGCATTTAACTCGCGCTTCCGGGAGTCCTAAGCCCTGCCCATCAGTGACCCCGTCACGTGATCGCGGGTCACCAATGGATGGGCATGACAACTCAGGGTCTGCAGCAGACGCCTGTGGTTGTCATGTCTCAATTGCTATGAGCGCCACCTAGTGGTCAGCGCTCATAGCAAGTGAGCATTTCTCCTGCATACAAGCGATCTGCTCATCGCTTGTATGCAGTAGAAGCAATCAGACAACTGCTGCTTCTAGTCTCCTCTGAGACTATAGAAGCAAGCAGAAAGTGTAAAAAAAAGTTTTTTAAAAAAAAAATATATATAAAAGTTTAAGTCACCCCCCTTTCGCCCCATTCAAAATAATATATATATATATATATAAAAAAAAAACCACATACACATATTTGGTATCGCCGCATTCAGAATCGCCTGATCTATCAATATAAAAGAAGAATTAATACAATCAGTAAACGGCGTAACGAGAAAAAAAATTTAAACGCCAGAATTAAGTTTTTTTGGTCTCTACAACTTTGCAATAAAATGCAATAACGGGTGATCAAAACATCGGATCTACCCCAAAATGGTATCAATAAAAACGTCAGCCCGGCATGCAAAAAATAAGCCCTCACCTGGCCCCAGATCCCGAAAAATGGAGAAGCTAAGGGTCTCGGAAAATGGCGTCATTTTTTTTGTTTTTTTTAGCAAGCTTTGGATTTTTTTTTCACCACTTAAATAAAAAAGAACCTATACATGTTTGGTGTCTATGAACTCGTAACGACCTAGAAAATAATGATGGCAGGTCAGTTTTAGCAATCTGTGAACGTGGTAAAAAAAGGATCCAAAAAACAACTGTGGAATTGCATTTTTTTTGCAGTTTCACTGCACTTGGAATTTTTTTCCCATTTTCCAGCACACGATATGGTAAAACCAGTGATGGTGTTTAAAAGTACAACTCGTCCCGCAAAAAATAAGCCCTAACATGGCCATATTGAACGAAAATTAAAAAAGTTCTGGCTCTGGGAAGAAGGGGAGCAAAAAAGGAAAACACAAAAACAGAAAGACCCATGGTCGTTAAGGGGTTAACATATTTCACAGGAAAGCACTTTCACTTTAGTTTTTGAACAGACTGCCGGGGGAGCCGCCGCAAAAATGCTCGGGTCTCCCATAGACTAACATTGGGCTCGTTGCTCGGGTCGAGCACCCGAGTATCACAGTGAGCTCGGCCCGAGCTTCGAGCACCCGAGCATTTTAGTGCTCGCTCAACACTAGTTATGACATAACGATGTGCATTTTGACCTTGTGCGTACATTCACAGAACCCTCTTGGGTCTCATTAGAAGCCAGAAGTCCCAGCTCAACGTGAGAGGTTCCAGGATCAGAAGATGCAAAGAAGACCGGTTATGATGAGGAGAAGAGGTTGTGGAGGGGTGAGTGTTAAAGTGAGTATTAAGATTTTTTTTATTTTTTAACTTTTTAATTGCCCTTTACGGTTCAGAAAAATGCTAGAGCATCCGCCATTTGTGTGAGTAAAGGTTAATACAGACATCCATAGAAACAATTTCTCAAGAGCCCCGCACTGGCAGCCTAGTTATGGAGTCAGAATACTGCCAGTAAGACCATAACTGTAGATCATATATGAAAAATAGAATTCCAAAAAAGAAAATAATGTTACGTTCAGTTAAGAACCCTACCTTATTTATTGTGCACAATTTGCACATCACTGCTTCTGGATCCTTATTGCTTTCAAACCGTAAAAATTAGCATGATGTCCATGTAAAGTTACCTAACTGTATAGGTCCACTTAGGTGATGTTTCTTCTATGATGCCATGATGTCATGTAGTGACAGTTGCAGGATCTGACACTTTTTACCTCCTCAAAGCTAAGTGACGAATATCCCACTTTATATTGTATATACAGCAGTGGTCGTCAATCCAAAGTCGTATTCATTCTACACTGTGTGCAGAATTATTAGGCAAGTTGTATTTTAGAGGATTATTTTTATTATTGATCAACAACTATGTTCTCAATCAACCCAAAAGACTCATAAATATCCAAGCTTAATATTTTTGGAAGTTGGAGAGGCTTTTTTTTAGATTTGGCTATCTTAGGAGGATATCTGTTTGTACAGGTAACTATTACTGTGCAGAATTATTAGGCAACTTAATAAAAACCAAATATAATCCCATCTCACTTGTTTATTTTCACCAGGTAAACCAATATCAGTGCACAAAATTTAGAAATAAACATTTCTGACATGCAAAACAAAAAACAAAAAAATTAGTGATCAATATAGCCACCTTTCTTTATGATGACACTCAACAGCCTTCCATCCATAGATTCTGTCAGTTGCTTGATCTGTTTTCGATCAACATTGTGTGCAGCAGCCACCACAGCCTCCCAGACACTGTTCCGAGAGGTGTACTGTTTTCCCTCCCTGTAGATCTCACATTTTATGATGGACCACAGGTTCTCTATGGGGTTCAGATCATGTGAACAAGGGGGCCATGTCATTATTTTTTCTTCTTTTAGACCTTTATTGGCCAGCCACGCTGTGGAGTAGTTGGATGCATGTGATGGAGCATTGTCCTGCATGAAAATCATGTTTTTCTTGAACGATACCGACTTCTTCCTGTACCACTGCTTGAAGAAGTTGTCTTCCAGAAAGTGGCAGTAGGTCTGGGTGTTGAGCTTCACTCCATCCTCAACCCGAAAAGGTCCCACAAGTTCATTTTTGATGATACCAGCCCATACCAGTACCCCACCTCCATCTTGCTGGCGTCTGAGTCGGAGTGGAGCTCTCTGCCCTTTACTGATCCAGTCTCTGGCCCATCCATCTGGCCCATCAAGAGTCACTCTCATTTCATCAGTCCATAAAACCTTTGAAAAATCAGTCTTAAGATATTTCTTGGCCCATTCTTGACGTTTTATCTTATGTTTCTTGTTCAAAGGTGGTCGTTTTTCAGCCTTCCTTACCTTGGCCATGTCCCTGAGAATCGCACACCTTGTGCTTTTTGATACTCCAGTAACGTTGAAGCTCCGAAATATGGCAAAACTGGTGGCGAATGGCATCTTGGCAGCTTCACGCTTGATTTTCCTCAATTCATGGGCAGTTATTTTTCGCCTTTTTTGGCCAATACGCTTCTTGCGACCCTGTTCGCTATTTGCCATGAAACGCTTGATTGTTTGGTGATCACGCTTCAAAAGTTTGGAAATTTCAAAACTGCGCATCCCTCTGCAAGATATCTCACAATTTTGGACTTTTCAGATTCCGTCAAATCTCTCTTCTGACCCATTTTGCCAAAGGAAAGGAAGTTGCCTAATAATTAAGCATACCTTATATAGGGTGTTGATGTCATTAGTCAACATCCCTCCTCATTACAGAGATGCACATCACCAGATTTACTTAATTGGTAGTTGGCTCTCAAGCCTATGCAGCTTGGAGTAGGACAACATGTATAAAAAGTATCACGTGATCAAAATACTCATTTGCCTAATAATTCTGCACACAGTGTAGTACGATGTTAGAATAAGAACAAGATAACAAGAATCTCTTGAAGAAATAAGGGTATTCTCTCATGCAGCAGTCTTGTTACGAATATTTATTCAACTAAAAATACTTTCAGGCTATGTGCCCACGATGCAGAAATGCTCAGGATTTTTTCCTGAGCGTTTCTGCATCTCCCTGGCAGAAAAAAACGCATGCAGATTGTACATGCGTTTTAATACCAGGGACATGCGGAAATGGAGCGTTATTCACTGACATTTCCGCATGCGAATTAACAAGCGCTTTCCAAGCTATTAGCATCACTTGGAAAGTGCTTGTGACAACTAGGTCACACTATATAAATCCATGCAAACTGCATGGATTTATATAGTGTGACCCGAGAGAGTGGTTAAAAATAAAAAAATAAATATATACTTACCCTCCAATGGCCCTCGCTGGCTTGCTTCGCTCGGTGCCGGCAGCGGTGGATTGAAAGAACTGCCGACGTCAGCATCGCGTGACCCGTCACATGACTCTGACGTCAGCACAGTTCCTTCAATCCACTGCAAAGTGCCGGGAAGCAAGTAGGAGCGCAGTGCGGGCCGCCAGAAGGTAAATATACATTTATTTTTTATTTTATTCTTTTTTTACAAATTTTTTAATGGTACCTGGGTGTGGATGAGACTCTCCTCTCCTCTACACCCGGGTACCATCCGCACATTAGAACGCGCCAATTACGCAAGTACCGATGCAGTCTTGCAGAATTGGCGCGTTCTAATGCAAGTCAATGGCGGTGAAAACGCAGCATTTCCACAAAATAAATGGTAGTGCTCCTTTTTTTTCCACAATGATAATCCACAGCGGAAATTTCCGCAGCATGTGCACAGCACATGCGGATTATCATTGGGGAACATTGCTGCCCTTCTACCATGCGTTTTTAATGCGTTTCCGCAGCGTTTCTGCAGCTGCAAAAACCCTGCAGAAACGCATTAAAAACTCATCGTGGGCACACAGCCTCAATATGTAAAAATGGGGTTGTTTCTGCGGCATGTTTTTGGATTCCCCCTATTAGATAAATGAGACAAAAAAGAAATCAATGCAGCCAGCTGCAGATTCTGCATTTTTTTGCATGTGAACTCCTTCCTCCAATGAGACAAACATAATTTTCCTGTTTGGGATTTGAATACTTGGGCCCCGATTCATTAAGAATTTTTCGATGCCAGTCTTGATGAAGTGCGCACTTGGGTAAGATGTGCTAGATTCATCTTAGTGAACTTAGCACATTTTTACACAGCCGGGAATCACTGCCAAAAATGTACACCACGGACATACATTTCTGTCATAGTTTACGTAAATACTTTTATGCCCAAAAAAGACAAAAATATTCTAAGAGTGATATCATTATTGGCTAACCAACTTTCGAAGTACAGAGGCTCCTTCATCAGGTAAGTTTACAAACGAATGACTAAGCTTTGAAGAAAATCTATCATGTAAAATAACATTAATAAACTGCAGATAGGGTTAATCTGCAGGTCAATCGTGTTCTCACATCGTGCCACCTCCGCACGGAGAGCCTCACTGCCGGAAGGAAATTAACTTTGTTCCTTCTGGCAGCCAGGATCTTTCAGTCACAGGGGTGGCATGGTTTCAGTGACAGCTCTGTGCATAGTGAACGTCAGCTGTAACCACAGCCCAGTACTGACTGACAGCAGACTCATCAATAGGGCTGGCTGTCAATCAGTGCCGGTTACAGCCACTGCTCTCTATGCAAAGAGCTTTGACTGAAATCGTGCTGGCGTTATCCTTGTGACTGAAGGAATAAAGTTAATTTTTTCCAGGCAGCTGGGCTCTTAGTGCGAGCACTGCGTGGTGTCAGAACGCTATTAACCTGCAGATTAACCCCGATCTGCAGATTACTAGCAATGTTTTACATTACAAGTTATCTTTAAGAGATGTTACAACAGGACATTTTTGCATGGAGTGTATGGGCTGATGCTTCCTAATTGATAAGCCAAAGTTATAAAATTAGGGTTTTTGTTACAAATGGTGAGGTGGTGGGAGTGATGGATTAGGAGTTTGTTGATCTTGAGTCAGTCTGGTGGAGTTGTGAAGTGTGTCCATGTAGTGGATCATACATCAAGGTGTTAGATTGAGTCCTATTATCAAAGACTTCAACATCCTTATAAGCTTGAATTCACAAATTTTTCTCCCTTAGTAATTCTTAAAATTACCTTTCAGTGTTAAGATTTTTAATTCTGTGATACTGTGCCCAGGTCCATACAAATTTTTTACAGGGGAATGTGCTCATCTCTGTGGTGAGGAGAAGACACTTTTGACAAGGAAATTCCTTAATTAAGGGGCTATTTGTTGGAGAGACGATCTGGGGATATTTCTTTATGTCTTTGCTCTCTGTGGAATATGGGTTAAAGATCAGCACCAATTTTCCTTCGGATGCTCATATGGGGGTGTCACGCTGTTGAATCGCACGGCATGTAAGTGCCACCCTACTCACTGCGTGCACTGCTCTGCTCTTCCCTGGGTCTGACCATCTCGCTGGACTGCCTCTTACTCCCAGTACTACTACTACACCCTCCTGTTGCTGAGAGTCTTTTCCTGGCTATAGAAAGGTGCGGCCAGACTTTACATGAATTTATAATCACTGTGTCCTGCAGAGTTCTGCTTCCCTGGCCTATCCCCTGTCAACAGGTGGTATATTATCAGCTCCTACCTCCACACCTTGCCAGAGCTTAGCTCCTAGATGCCGTTTGCTCTACTGCTCTAAGTGTTGTTTTTTTCTTACTTTCCTGTTACCGACTCGGGTTGTTTTCTCGTTTTGTCTGACTTCTCCGCTCCTGACTCCAGCTACGTCTTCTGAACCTGTGCTGCCAGCCCTGACATCGGACTTTATGAGTCCTGACCACATCTCTGCCTACCCTCTCGGTGCCTCATATTCCTTCCTTTACCCATTGGTCAGCTGCTTCAGGTCTGGGCACTGTCCAGGAGTGGCAACTGATGGCTATCTTAATGACCCAAGCCTAACCTCACCATCAAAGGCTCCAATGAAGACCAGTTAGCAACTTAGTTATGCCCCTCCAGGGTAAGATTGACCAATTGCGCAGTGGGTCCACACCCACCATCATCACATGGGGTTGTATGTGACTACAAGAGGCACCCTGTTGTTATCTTTCCTGTTTGTAGTCCAGAAAGCTGCTTCTTGGGATCCTTGTAGCTCTGTGGTTACAGTAAAGTTGAGTGTTGCTGGAATCAGCCCAATCCTGGTTATAACTATTCTCTATATCTGTTCAAGGCAAGCACTTGTGAGATGATTGGTTTCAAGCTTGTTACCTCATTTAAAAATGTTTAACCATCAGGCGTCTTACCTACCTGTAAGTGGAGTTGTTGAAATAACATCTGTGAGTGATTGCATCCTTCTGCTGTAGGGAACCGCTCTACCACCATGGGCCAACACATCCTCCATCATATTTAAAGGAGCACACCATGGCAACTTAACTAACCTTTCCATCTTCTGTTTGAAAAAGTGTGTATATTTAGGTATTTTTTTTTCTCCTTTAAATGCAATAGCAGTCAAAAGCTTAAACATATCTGTTTATACACGCATTGTTCTTATTGGAATATGCACATTGTAGATATAGACTGAAAGCAACAAACTATTAAAAAACACACATGGAAACAAAGAGTAAAAAAAATTGTGTGAAACAAACAATCTAAGTGTTAAACCTTAGATTACTCAAAGTACCCACTCTTTACTCTGATGACAGTTTTACACACTGTGAATTGTAAGATAAATTATCACCCATCCACAGAATAGATTATAACTTACATGTTGTAGATTAGTTTCTATCTACTGGGACCCCTCCTGATTAGCAGGGCATTTTTATCCCTGTCCTACCCATTTAGTATGTAGCGATAGTGCACATGCCTAACTGCAGCTTCATTGATTCACTATATAGCGATGCAGCAATTGCATAATGAAGCAATCAACAGCCCCCTAGAGAACGAATGGAGTGGTGGTGGGGCACGCACGCTATTTCTACTTACTAAATGACAGTAGCAGAGATAAAAGTGCCCCACTGATCTGTGTGGGTCCCGGCAGTTGGATCTTAAACACTTTACCTACAAGCCTGTATTCACCTTCCTGGTGGGGAAATACCAAATGTGTGTATTTTTTGTTTATTTTTAAAATAGTTATACTTTTTTATTGGTTTAATATTTTTTTTCATTTGTTTTTGCTTATTTATTTTATTTTATTTTTTTATATTTTTCCAAATTTTCTTTTTCCTTTTTTTTGTTGCTTTTTTACTTAGCCCTCTATGTGTCTTTAATAGTGATGAGCGAACGTGCTCGTCACTGCTTGGTACTCGCCCGAGTATCACTGTGCTCGACGAACTCGGCACGTATTTCCGGGTTGCTCGGACGGGAACTAGGGTCCCCTCCCTGCATGTTTGGAGCTCTTTAGAGAGCCAATGAACGTGCAGGGATTGCCTGCCATGCACTGTAATGCCGTAGCCATGTTGGTTGTGGGCATTACAGTGATTGGCTGGCCGCACAGCATCATCAGGTGGATATAAGACCGGGCGCCGCCATGCTCGTCACAGTCTACCCCGGAATCAGGAAGAGTAGGGAGAGGTGCTGCTGTGTCAGGGAGAGATTTGCTTCTTTATAGTTAGTATAGGTATTCTACAACATATATCTATAATATCCATCTGAGCTAACAGTCCTTCTGAGGACTAATCCAGCTGCATATATTCAGTGGTGATAGCAGGAGTTAGGCAGGCAGGCAGTGTATGCTGCAGACTGCAGTGCATATAGTGCAAGAGGGTCCATTGAATGTCCTGTTAGTATAGTTATTCCACAACATACAGTATAGACCAAAAGTTTGGACACACCTTCTCATTTAAAGATTTTTCTGTATTTTCATGACTTTGAAAATTGTACATTCACACTGAAGGCATCAAAACTATGAATTAACACATGTGGAATTATATACTTAGCAAAAATGTGTGAAGCAACTGAACATATGTCTTATGTTCTAGGTTCTTCAAAGTAGCCACCTTTTGCTTTGATGACTGCTTTGCACACTCTTGGCATTCTCTTGATGAGCTTTAAGAGGTAGTCTCCAGAAATGGTCTTCCAACAATCTTGAAAGAGTTCCCAGAGATGCTTAGCACTTGTTAGCCCTTTTGCCTTCACTCTGCGGTCCAGCTCACACCAAACCATCTCGATTGGGTTCAGGTCTGGTGACTGTGGAGGCCAGGTCATCTGGCGTAGCACCCCATCACTCTCCTTCTTGGTCAAATAGCCCTTACACAACCTGGAGGTGTGTTTGAGGTCATTGTCCTGTTGAAAAATAAATGATGGTCCAACTAAACGCAAACCGGATGGAATAGCATGCCGCTGCAAGATGCTGTGGTAGCCATGCTGGTTCAGTATGCCTTCAGTTTTGAATAAATCCCCAACAGTGTCACAAGCAAAGTACCCCCACACCATCACACCTCCTCCTCCATGCTTCATGGTGGGAACTAGGTGTTAGAACTAGTGTTGAGCCACCCCCGTAGTGTTCGAGTTCGGTTCGGTTCGTCGAACACCCGTGTGTTCGCCGAACTGTTCGTCGAACTGTTCGTCGAACACCTTCGAACACCGTTAAAACCAATGGCAGGCAAACAAAAACACATAGAAACACATAGAAAACACCTTCAAAGGTGTCCAAAAGCTGACAAACTGCTCAGAAGACACAACTAACACATGGAAAAGTGACAAGTACATATAGTCATGCGAAAAGAAAAGAGGTGGAGGAGTAAAAGGAGGGGGAGACACAGATATAGGCATGTCATGCCCTTCTAAAATCCAAAAAGTGAGAAGCCGAGACGGCCAGTCCGCTCCTGCCCGTGCCACCTCCGTGTCGCCGGGTTTGTGCCAGAGCCGCGGTGAACCCTGACGGCCAGCCCCCCTCTCCCAATACTGGTGCCTGTCCGCTGGTGGGTCGAGAGAGCCCCCCTGTGGTGGAGGCAGCTCTAAGCTTTTTAATTTAAATTGTCCCTCTAATTTGAATGAATACACTTTAAATCCATTTACAAGGATCTATTGGAGGGCAAGTCTCATGCCAGCAGCCGCGTAATTCCAGCTCCAGTAGCGTCCACTAAAGCTGCTGCAGTTAAAAAGCTTTTATAAGGATCGAGCTCGGCTGTCCACCGCAAGGCATCCTACTGCCAGTCCGAGCCCCTATGCCTTGGGGTGCCTCCTGATGCTCTTCACTGAGTATCCCGTGGTCCCGAAGCATTTCCTTTGAAAAAATGAAGTGTCCAAACTACAGGTGGTGTAGCTTGCTTAACAGCCGGGATAATCCGCTGACTAGCAGACCCTGCTACTAGGCACAAAGTATTTCCTGGGCTAGATGCAGTTAAAAATTTGTAATTAGATACTCTCGTTGGATGCTGAGAAAGCATTCCATAGAGTCTCCTGGCACGCCATATATGATTCTCTTAAAAAGCTTGGGGTAGGGGTCTAGGGGACCCTTTTATAGCCAAAATCACGGCCCTGTATCGCAATACGTCACCTAGGCTGAAGATAAATGGAACTGTAGCACCCTGAGGGCTCGGTTGCTACAGAGGTATTGCACCTCACCCAGAGGTGTGATATCTCACTCTCAGATAAGGATGGAGTGTGGATCAGGACCCGACACCTGCATGCATTACACCACATTGCCGTGGGGCAGGGCGACCAATATGCCCCTGAGATGGGCACGACAGTCCCTGTCCCTGGCTGGAGTGGGGGGAGGGAACACTGAGGAAGGGGAACCCTGCAGTGCAGGAGCAGGGAGGAAGCAGTTCCTGGGTGCATTGAGAAGGGAGTATAAAAGGTGGGCACCATCTTAGTTCAGTGCAGAGAAGTCTGAGCAGAAGTGGCAGGGAGCAGGGGCTCTGCATGAGCTCTGCTCCGGAGGCGGGCCTAGTAACAGAGGCCCAGGCCTGCAAGAGGGAGAAGGAAGGAAGAGGAGCGGAGAAGGCTCCAGGAACGAGGAATGAAGGGATCCCAGGGGTGCGGACGGGCGAGTCGCCACCGCACGCCCGAATCCACCTGCGTGGAGGGGTCAGGCCAAAGGGGGAGACCGGTCCCCGAACTAGTGGAGGCAGGAAACGACCCTCAGCTAGAAACCGGAGGCTCTGACATTTTATGTGGCGCAGCCCCTTGCTCCACCCGCTAGGAAGGCACCACATAGGGTCAGGGAAACTGGCGCCAAGTTTACCAAGAGGAGGCCCGAGGCAGCCGGACCGAAGTGTTGGTAAGAAAGGCCAGACAAAGGACACACAAAGGGGGTCCTGTGAAGCGCTCCAAAGTTATCTGGGAGTTGTCTGAGCCCCTCACCTGGTGAGCACAGTACGACGTGGGCAGCCGTTACCTGCAGACGTGGTCTGGATAATAAGAACTGTGAGTAAAGGCCCTGAACTGCATCACTGACTCCGTGTCGTTACTGCTGCTGCCCTGCACCATCACCCCCATCCTCCGCATACACTGCCCTGAGGCTATACTCCTCCCGTGGGGAGTTATGCTACGCTCTGCTGCACCCACAACACCAGCCTTAGCGGTCTGCCCTGTAGCGGCGGTTCACTCTGACCGCAATCCACGGGTGGCGAAGTCGGACATTTAAACATCAAAACCACATAAATAGTTCCGCCACTGGTTTGACCGCCCTGAGCCACGGAACCGGATCGCCGCCACGAAGACTACAACCACCAGCATCCACCAAAAAGGGTCCGGCTCCGGGTGTCCCAAGGCCCAGGGGGTGCGTCAGAACATTTTCATCACCTTTCACAATCACCAATGGGACAAGGCAGGGATGTCCTCTGTCCCCTCTCTTATACATCCTAGTGACGGAGCACCTGCTCTCATCAATTCGCCATAACCCCAATATTAGGTGGATTGAGGTGGGAGGCACCGAGTACAAGTGCTCTCTATTTGCTGATGATGTCCTAGTATATATCACTCAATCACATATATCCATCCCTGCTGTTATGGCTGAAATAGATCACTTTGTTACATGGTAAAATTTTAAAATCAATGCAGCGAAGTCTGAGGCCCTCGATGTCTCCCTCCCTAAATCCATATAGGATTCCATCCAGTCCAACTTTCCCTTTGCCTGGCCCTCACAGGGTATCAAATACTTAGGAATTCCTATTCATAGAGACCTCTCCCATCTATGTTATCTTAATTTTGGGCCCTTTATTGAACAATTCCATACAGACCACGGTTGGCAAGTTAGAACTGTAAGATTCACTACGTGAACCACTGGTGTTTTGTGGAAAAGCACATGTACACCGCGTTCCAAATTATTATGCAAAAAGTGTTTAGGAGTGATAAGGGAAGAATTTGTTTGTTTGTCAGTTAAACTCATTGATGGTGATGTGTGTCAGGGCTCTTTATATCACTGTAAGCAATTGCAGACACCTGTGCTAATTAGTTTGGCAGGTGTGTCCAATGAAAGGCAAGACTACTTAAGAAGGCTCTCTCACATTATTAAGCAGCCTACATTTTCTGCCAAAATGGGAAAGAAAAAGGATGTGTCGGCTGCTGAGAAGCAACAAATTGTGGAGTGTTTAGGTCAAGGCATGACTACAATCAACATTGTGCGATGATCAGGATGAAGTGTCTTGGCAATCAAGAAGTATGTAGCTGATTCACAGTACACACGTGTGCGTGCTGATAAGGGCAAATTGAGGACTCTTTCCTACAGGCAATTACGTCAGGTTGAAAGAGCAGCGGCAAAAAAGCCTTGTCATAGCAGCAGACAAGTTTTTGAAGCTGCTTGTGCCTCCAACGTCCCCCGAACAACAAGATGCAGGGTCCTTCAGAGGTTTGCAGCTGTGCATACGCCATCCTGTGGACCTCCGCTATCCACTTCACACAAGCAGAAACGGCTCCAGTGGGCCAAACATTACATGAAGACTGATTTCAAAACTGTTTTGTTCACGGATGAGTGCCGTGCAGCGCTCGATGGTCCAGATGAATGGAGTGGAGGATGGCTGGTTGATGGACACCCCACGCAAACACGGCTACAGCGCCAACAAGGAGGAGGTGGAGTAATGTTTTGGGCTGGAATCATGGGGAGAGAGATTGTCGGCCCCTTTAGGATCCCTGAAGGCGCTAAAGATGAACTCCATAATGTATGTGGATTTTCTCAAACAGCACTTCCTGCCATGGTTCAAGAAGAAGAACCGTGTATTTCACAGCAAGATCATTTTTCTGCATGATAATGCACCATCTCATGCTGCACATAAAACATCTGCATCTCTGGCTGATATGGGCATAAAAGGGGACAAACTTATGGTGTGACCCCCATGCTCCCCTGACCTCTACCCCATTCAGAACCTTTGGAGCATCATTAAAAGGAGTGTCTATGATGGCGGGAGGCAGTTCACATCTAAGCAACAGCTCTGGGAGGGTATTCTGTCCTCATGCAAAACAATTGAAGCAGAAACCATCCAAAACCTGACAAATTCAATGGACGAGAGAGTTCAGAAGCTCCTTTCGAACAAGGGGTCCTATGTGAAAATGTAACATCACCTAGAATAAAGTTTTGAGTTGAAAACTGTTTGATTTCAGTTTCTAACAACCTGCTAATGCTTATAATTTCAAAAATGACCATTTTTTTGGTCTTTATTAAAATGAAAAGGTTGATCGAAAAGTTTGGGGGATCTAAGAGTGTGGCAACCCAGTAGTCATGATTACTTCGAATTCTGACAATATGAGGGTCATGCTGCAGGTAGTGCAGCAAGAAGGCACTTATGTGTCTTGCGCATCTCGGAGCCCCAAAATTATTTTCCGGGCTAGATGCAGCTAAAAATTATTTTTAATTTTAAATCTGGTGAAGCTTATTATAGATGGCCTAATAGGATCAGTGCTGCACACTGCTACAAAGCCCAAATTATTTTCCAGTCAAGATACAGATAAACATGATTAGTAATTTGAAAGCTTAAAACGGTTGGTAGGGTGATTTTAACCAATCATCAAGCTTTTACTCTCCCCAGGATGACACAGGGGTAGAAAAGTCGTTTCGGATCCATGATTTGTTCATCTTTATGAACGTGAGTCTGTCTACATTATCAGTGGAGAGCCGCGTGCGCTTATCTGTCAGCACACCACCAGCAGCGCTGAACACACGTTCAGACAGAACGCTGGCTGCGGGGCATGACAAGATCTCCAAGGCGTAAGTGGCTAGCTCCGGCCATTTATCCAGATTGGAAGCCCAAAAAGAGCAAGGGTCCAGTGACACAGTCGTGGCTTCAATGTTTACTTGGAGATACTCCTGTACCATCGTCTCTAGGCGTTGACTATGTGTCAGACTTCTTGTCTCCTGTGGCCTTGCAAAGGATGGGCTAAAAAAGTGGTGAAATGATTCCGCAAAATTGATGTTACCAGCAGATACTGTGGTTCTGTTACGGTTTGAGTGCTGAACACTTGACGGTCCCACGGTTGGCAAGTTGGAACTGTGAGATTCACTACGTGCACCACTGGTATTTTGTGGAAAAGCACATGTAAGATTCTGCAACAGTCTCTGCTGATACTCCTGCATGCGTGCATCCCTTTCTATGGCAGGAATAATTTCTGCAAATTTACTTTTGTACCGGGGATCTAACAGTGTGGCAACCCAGTAGTCAGGATTATTTCTAATTCTCACAATTCGAGGGTCATGTTGCAGGTAGTGCAGCAAGAAGGCACTTATGTGTGTTGCGCATCCAGGAGCACCAAGTCCCTGTTGTGTTGGTGGCGAGGTAACAATCATGCTTCCTTCCTCTGTCCTCTCCCCCCAACCTCGCACAACAGAAATGTGATCAAGGTCTCCCTCATCTGATGAGTCTTCCATCAGTTCATCCTCCACTTCTTCCTGGGCTCCTGCACCTTCCTCACTAGTTTGGCTGCTACCATGCGCCCTGGTAAAATCATCTCCCCCACCCTCACATGCCTGCCGCCCTGGTGCTGCCGACCGTCTGGACCTTGCAGATGTTAGCCCTTCCGCATACAACTCCTCCTCCTCTACTTCCTCCACCTCCTCTTGTGCCACCACCTGACTCCGAATTCTGTTTAACATGTGCTCCAGCATGTAAATCACCGGAATAGTCATGCTGATAATGGCATCGTCAGCACTAAACATCTTCGTCGCCATTTCAAAACTGTGCAGAAGGGTGCATAGGTCCCTGATCTGAGACCACTCCTCCAGCGTGATTTGCCCCACCTCTGAATCTCGTTGGCCCAGGCTATACGTCAGAACGTATTGCACCAGGGCTTGTCGGTGCTGCCACAGTCGCTGCAACATGTGCAGAGTTGAATTCCACCGGGTAGGCACATCGCATTTTAGCCGGTGAAGTGGCAGGCCCAACGATTTCTGTAGAGATGTAAGTCGCTGAGCTGCGGGATGCGAACGGCGGAAGTGAGCACACAGCGACCGTGCCCTCTGCAGAAGGCCATCTAGTCTGGGATAGTGGGCTAAAAATTGCTGGACAACCAGGTTCAACACGTGAGCCATACAAGGCACGTGTGTGACATTGCCCCGGCGAAGGGCCGCACCCAGGTTTGCAGCATTGTCGCACACGGCCTTCCCTGGTTTCAGGTCCAGTGGAGACAACCATTCATGAAATTGGTTCTCCAGAGCTGACCACAACTCCTCAGCTGTGTGACTCACATTTCCCAGACATTTCAATGTAAAAACCGCCTGATGACGTTGAGCCCTACTGCCAGCATAGTAAGGAGGTGTGCAGGATCCCTTCTGCGCAGTTAGAAAGCTTGTGGCATGACCAGACAGGCTTTGGGTGCAGGTGGAAGACCGAGAGGAGGTTGAGGAGGCAGAAGCAGTGGAGGAAAAATGACATAAAGAGGATTGACGCACAACTCGTGGGGACGGCAAGACTTGGACAGCAGCCCCTTGTCCTGCTGTCACCATAGTTACCCAGTGCCCAGTCAGCGACATGTAACGCCCCTATCCATGCCTACTCGTCCAAGTGTCTGTGGTGAAATGCACCCTGTCACACACAGAGTTTCTCAAAGAAGCGGTGATGTTGTGTGCGACATGCTGGTGGAGCGCAGGCACACCTTTCTTTGAGAAGTAGTGCCGACTGGGCATCTGGTACTGGGGCACTGCGACGGACATAAGGTCTCGAAAATCCTCTGTGTCCACCAGGCGGAAAGGCAGCATTTCTGTAGCCAAGAGCTTGCAGATGGTGAAATTCAACCTCTTAGCTTTCTCATGGCTAGGAGGAAATGGTCTTTTACTTGTCCACATCTGAGGGACCGAGGGCTGGCTATTGTGCTTAGACGGGGTTGATAAGGGTGTCCCCGGCAAACTGCCGGTCTGTGAGGAAGATGCAGGCGGACATGTTAGGTTGCCTTGATCCAAAGGTGGTGCTATCGATGTCGGACAGCGCTCAAGACCAGCTGGTGTTACCACCTCCAAAGAAAATGATGACCTGCCAATCACGCTGGCTGTTGCGGGTAAAGAGGTGGCAGGTCTGCGCCCCAAAACAGGTGTGACTGCTGTCCCCCCAGTCACAGAGGATGAAGAGGCCGCGGATGCACAAGATATGCAGACCGTGGTTGGCCCGGCCGGCTAGACCGCATTGTAGCACACTGAGCTTCCCACTGCAACTTATGCTTCATGTCCATGTGCCGGTTCATGCATGAAGTACTCAAACTATGTATTTTTTGGCCTCTACTTAGCTTTTGCTGACAAATGTTACAGATAACACGAGTTGGGTCATCTTTATCGATCTGAAAAAATGCCCAGGCTATGCAAGGCTTAGCACCCATGCGACCTGAAGAGCCACCACGACTTGTGGTGAGAGGCAGAGTTGTGTTTGAGGATGCAGTTGTTGACGTGCTTCCAGTACTACGTCTCTGTCCAGGAAGGCGCAACCTGACCTCGTCGTCACTAGCATCTTCCTCCACCTCCTCTGCTGACCTCATCTCTTGGCTGACTGTGGGTTGACAGTAAGTGGGATCTCCGACCTCATCATCATCACCCTGTGCGTTATCACACCCGTCGTCCTCAGAGCCAACCTGTTCCTGCCCTGACAAAAAACTAAAGTTGTCGCTCCAATCAGGTATTTGAGTCTTATCATCGTCTTCCTCATTGTCTCCACCAACAGGAGTTACAGTTTGGGAATGAGGGTCTACATTATGGTCAGAACCTTCTGCGTCTGGTCCTGGATCCGACTCATAAAGATTCTGGGCATCAGTGCAGATCATTTCCTCGTCTGGATTCACAGAAGCGCTGGAGTCGACCTCTGATTCCCAGGTTATAGTATGAGTAAACAGCTCTGCAGACTCAACCATCTGTTCTACCTCATACTCAGACGGGCAGCTGGAGATTTGGGAGCTGTGAGGAAGCAAGTGCGATTTGGGTGACACCTTTGAGGACTGGAGTATTTGTGATGTTGAAGTTGATGTGGAGGAGAGCCCACTTAAAGGAGCACTTGATATCCGTTGAAGCACCTGCTGTTTTTGTGCCTCATCTGGAATTTGTAGCGATTGGCGTGGCCGTAAGAAAGGGATCTTATCACATTGTCCGCTAAAAGAAGTAGACATTTTAGTTTGGCTGGAAGATGGTCTTTCTTCTGCACCTACCCCACGGACACAACCTTTTTTCCCCTTCCCAACACGCCTATTCCCCTTTCCACCAGCAGCAGGCCTTTTTCCACTCATTTTGGTGGTTAACTAATTCACAACTCTGGAGTTGTTTGCACAAAAAAACAATGGATGGTAACCGAGCAGAGGTGAGTGGCCAAACTGTGGTATTAGGCCAAAACTATTGGCTGGGTTAGATGCAGAAAAAAATTATTTTGAATTTGCAACCTGATGGAGGTCAGTATAGATGGACTAATAGACCAAGTCCCACACACCGCTAGAAGCCCAAATATTTTTTCAGAGCTAGATGCAGAAATTTTTTTTATTCAATTTGCAACCTGATGGAGGTCAGTATAGATGGACTAATAGACCAAGTCCCACACACTGCTAGAAGCCCAAATATTTTTTCAGAGCTAGATGCAGAAAAAAATTATTTTTAATTTGCAACCTGATGGAGGTCAGTATAGATGGACTAATAGACCAAGTCCCACACACCGCTAGAAGCCCAAATATTTTTTCAGAGCTAGATGCAGAAAAAAATTATTTTTAATTTGCAACCTGATGGAGGTCAGTATAGATGGACTAATAGACCAAGTCCCACACACCGCTAGAAGCCCATATATTTTTTCAGAGCTAGATGCAGAAAAAAATTATATTCAATTTGCAACCTGCTGGAGGTCAGTATAGAAGGACTAATAGAACAAGTCCCACACACTGCTAGAAGCCCAAATATTTTTTCAGAGCTAAATGAAGAAAATAATTATTTTTAATTTGCAACCTGATGGAGGTCAGTATAGATAGACTAATAGACCAAGTCCCACACACTGCTAGAAGCCCAAATATTTTTTCAGAGCTAGATGCAGAAAAAAATTATTTTTAATTTGCAACCTGATGGAGGTCAGTATAGATGGACTAATAGACCAAGTCCCACACACTGCTAGAAGCCCAAATATTTTTTCAGAGCTAGATGCAGAAAAAAATTATTTTTAATTTGCAACCTGATGGAGGTCAGTATAGATGGACTAATAGACCAAGTCCCACACACCGCTAGAAGCCCAAATATTTTTTCAGAGCTAGATGCAGAAAAAAATTATATTCAATTTGCAACCTGCTGGACGTCAGTATAGAAGGACTAATAGAACAAGTCCCACACACTGCTAGAAGCCCAAATATTTTTTCAGAGCTAAATGAAGAAAAAAATTATTTTTAATTTGCAACCTGATGGAGGTCAGTATAGATGGACTAATAGACCAAGTCCCACACACTGCTAGAAGCCCAAATATTTTTTCAGAGCTAGATGCAGAAAAAAATTATTTTTAATTTGCAACCTGATGGAGGTCAGTATAGATGGACTAATAGACCAAGTCCCACACACTGCTAGAAGCCCAAATATTTTTTCAGAGCTAGATGCAGAAAATTTTTTTATTCAATTTGCAACCTGATGGAGGTCAGTATAGATGGACTAATAGACCAAGTCCCACACACCGCTAGAAGCCCAAATATTTTTTCAGAGCTAGATGCAGAAAAAAATTATTTTTAATTTGCAACCTGATGGAGGTCAGTATAGATGGACTAATAGACCAAGTCCCACACACTGCTAGAAGCCCAAATATTTTTTCAGAGCTAGATGCAGAAAAAAATTATTTTTAATTTGCAACCTGATGGAGGTCAGTATAGATGGACTAATAGAACAAGTCCCACACGCTGCTAGAACCCCAAATATTTTTTCAGAGATAAATGAAGAAAAAAATTATTTTTAATTTGCAACCTGATGGAGGTCAGTATAGATGGACTAATAGACCAAGTCCCACACACTGCTAGAAGCCCAAATATTTTTTCAGAGCTAGATGCAGAAAAAAATTATTTTTAATTTGCAACCTGATGGAGGTCAGTATAGATGGACTAATAGACCAAGTCCCACACACCGCTAGAAGCCCAAATATTTTTTCAGAGCTAGATGCAGAAAAAAATTATATTCAATTTGCAGCCTGCTGGAGGTCAGTATAGAAGGACTAATAGAACAAGTCCCACACACTGCTAGAAGCCCAAATATTTTTTCAGAGCTAAATGAAGAAAAAAATTATTTTTAATTTGCAACCTGATGGAGGTCAGTATAGATGGACTAATAGACCAAGTCCCACACACTGCTAGAAGCCCAAATATTTTTTCAGAGCTAGATGCAGAAAAAAATTATATTCAGTTTGCAACCTGATGGAGGTCAGTATAGATGGACTAATAGAATGATGCTATGCCCAAAAGATTTTACTTCACTAGGTGCAGTAAAAAAATTGGTATTCTATACACAGGTGGTATATCTTGCAACACAGATAGGCTACTCCACTGACTAACACACTCTGCAATAGGCCAAAAAGGATTAGCTTTGCTAGATTCAGCCAAATGCTGTGAAAAAAACTTGCACAGCACTGGCACAGACCTGTCTGGCAAAAACTGATAGGAACTGATGTAACCTAGTCCTGAAAAGGACTCCAATTACAATTAGTCTTTACTCCCACAATCTATCTATTTAAGAGCACAGACCTGCCTGATAAAAGTCGTAGGAAATGCTGTAACCTAGTCCTTAAAAGGACTGCAATCACAACTATTCCCTACTCCCAAGCTATCTGTATATTTGTGCGAAAATTGGCTTGAAATTAACAAGGTATAGCGCACACAGCAACAGCGGTGCCGTCTAACACGCAGCTGCAGCAGTGAGAAAATGGTGGCGACGGGGAAAATGGCTTGGTCTTATAGGGCAAGGACATGTGACATACACTGCCAATCACACATGCCCTTGCTTGTGTGAAAAAAAGCACTTCGCTCCGTGTGTGCGCTGCTGATAGGCTGACAGATTGCACCTCCCCACTGCAAATGCGGGAAAGAGAAAAAAAAATGGAGATCTTCATTGTTCCTGCAGAGATCCATCCCCTGCCCCTCCCCCCGCCCCGCTGTACACTCAAACTGCGTATTAACATTAATTTTCATCATTACTGAGAAAAAATCCAGTTATGATTTTGGTGCACGAACAGTTATCGAACATAACCTCGAACAGCCGAATTTTTCTCAAATTGTTCGTGTTCGCCGACCGGCTCGAACACCGCCCAAAACAGCTCGAATTTGAGACTGGCGAACAGTTCGAGTAGAACAACGCTCATCTCTAGTTAGAACCCTCCTGTTTGTTTTGTCCATCTTGTGTTTGGCGGTCACGTGACCATCTGCCTTTATATTCCAGCTCCACCCTTGTGGCTGTGCTGGACTTCAGTGTTTGACTCTTTCTCTAGCCTGGTGCTTCGGTGCCTTTCTCTGTCAGTTCGCTTGGTCCTCTGGGACCTCTAGAACATTTTTGTCAGTTTGTCTTTTTGTGTTCTTCAACAACTTCTCTGTTTAGGAGGTGTCCCATTTTTGTCCCAGTCCGTAGTTCTTTTAGGGACCCCTCCCTTAATTCTATAGGTCTTCGTTCAGACTAGCCAAGGACTAAGGCTGGTCTGTTCACTAGGAACAGGCAGCCCGCTACATCGTAGGGATTCAGCTTAGTCTTACTATAGGGACAGCTTACACCCATCTTTCATGTTGCAGATCATAACAGTAAGTCCACCCCAAAAATCTAAATGGAAAGAAATTCGAGGATCAGTATGGTTTCCGTCCAGGATTTGGCTCAATGCCTGCAGGGATTGTCTCTGGAGGTGGCCGAGCTCCAGCAACACGTGAGTAGCTGTTCTGGAGCGCATTTTGTCGAACCCAAGGTAGGACTGCCTGATGTTTTTTATGGTAAACAGCAAGATTTTTTTTCCATTAAAAATTCTAGTTTGTTATATTTTCGTTTGAGACCAAGGTCCTCTGGGAATGAATCACAGCGCATTGGGTTTATTATGTCACTTTTGACAAGGGTGGGCCTTTTCTCTCCAGCCTAATGATCCGTGTTTAAGGTCTGTTGAAGAATTTTTTTATGCTATGGGGCTATTATATGACGATCCTGATTGAATCTCATCTGCTGAATCAGAACTCAGGCGTTTGAATCAGGGGTCAGATGATGTTGAAAATTATTGCACACACTTCAGGAGATGGGCTTCAGAAGTTAAGTGGAATAATCCTGCGCAGAGATGTTTATTTCTTGCTGGTCTGAGTGAAAGGGTTAAGGATTTGCATATTGCATTCCCTGCACCTGAGACTCTGCAGGATGCTATGCAGTTAGCTGTTCGTATAGACAGGAGACTGAGGTGCAGGCTCAATGAGGTAAAGACTCCTGTAATGTCAGTTCCTAGTCCCCAGAAAATCTGCTATGATGGCGGAGAACCGGTGGAGGTTGGGCGGATGTCACTCCGCTCTCAGGAAAGAGACCGGAGGTTTACTGAGGGATTGTGTCTTTATTGTGGTAAAGCTGACCATTTGATTAAGTATTGTGAGCGTCGTTTAAGTAAAGAAAAAAAAAGGTCAGTTACGCCCGTATAGCTTGTTTACGCTCTGCAGGAGTATTTCTTTCTTCGAGTACTACTTTGCAGGGAGATTTGATTGAATTGCAGGTATTTGTGAATTGTGGCTGTGATTGATAAAGGGTTTTTGGAAAACCTTAAATTGAAATCCAAACCTTTGTCATCACCTATTTCTGTGATTGCAATTGATAACACTCTTTTGAAATGTATTACTCACAAGACTGCTGCATTTCCCCTCACTATCAATGGAGTTCACCAAGAAATTTTGGACTTGGTTGTTTTAGATAATTTACCCTCTCCAGTTGTTCTAGGATTGCCTTGGTTAAAACTGCACAATCCTTTATTGGACTGGTCTACTAATGTGATTAAGTCTTGGAGTTCAAAGTGCTATGATAAATGTTGTAATGGTCGCATTGCGGCTGTGGAAAAAGGGGAATTATCGGTACATATTCAAGATTTTTGCAGAGTTTTTTCGGAGGAGTAGTCGCAAGTTTTACCTCCTCATACGGATTATGATTGCGCCATTGAGTTTGTTCCGGGAGCAACTCTTCCCAAGAGTCACTTGCTTAATCTGACTATCCCTGAAAGAAAGGCCTTGGAGGAGAATATACAGACTAGCCTGGCCACTGGTCACATTAGACCTTCTAAGTCGCCTGTGGCAGTTGGATTTTTCTTTGTTAAAAAAAATGACGGCGGTTTACATCCATGTCTGGATTTTCGTGAAATTAATAAGATTACCGCGCGCAATTCCTACCCATTGCCGTTAATTCCTGACTTGTTTAACCAGTTAGTGGGGGCCAAGTGGTTCTCCAAAATTGATCTCCGGGGGGCATACAATTTGTTACGAGTGAAGGAGGGTGATGAATGGAAAACTGCTTTTAACACTCCGGTAGGTCATTTTGAAAATCTGGTGATGCCTTTTGGTCTTACCAATGCACCTGCATTTTTTCAGAACCTTATTAATGACATCTTTGAGACCTTTGATTGGTAAGAATGTGGTTGTGTATTTGGATGACATTTTGATTTACTCACCAGATCTAGAGTCCCATTGGCAGAGTGTATGTGACATTTTGCAGTTATTCACTCTTTGCTAAGCTGGAGAAATGTGAGTTCGCTGTGCAGAAAATTAGTTTTTTGGGCTACATTGTCTCCAGCGAGGGCTTTGAGATGGTCCCTGTGAAGGTTCAGGCTGTGCAGGAATGGCCTAGGCCTATTGGTTTGAAATCTATATAGAGATTTTTGAGTTTTGCCAATTATTTGCCAATTATTACAGGAAATTCATTACGAATTTTTCTGTAATTGTTAAACCTCTAACCGATCTCACCAGGAAAGGTGTGAATACGGCCCAGTGGACTACTGAGGCCATTGAAGCGTTTGAGTATCTCAAAGAGAGGTTCAGTTCTGCCCCTATCCTTATGCAGCCTGATGAGACCAAGCCTTTTTTGGTCGAGGTCCATGCTTCATCGGTGGGGGTCGGAGCAGTTTTGTCTCAGGAGAACAAGGGTGGAGTACATCCTTGTGCCTTCTTTTCGAAAAAAATTTCGGAAACCGAACTGAATTATGATGTTGGAAATCAGGAGTTGCTGGCTATTAAACTAGGGTTTGAACATTGGCGTCATTATTTGGAAGGCGCTAGATTTCCTGTTCAGGTTTTCACAGATCAAAAGAATTTGATCTATCTGGATGCTGCCAAGCGCTTGAATGCTCATCAAGCTAGGTGGGCACTTTTTTTTTTTTCTCGGTTTCATTTTTATGTTACCTATATCACTGGTACTAAGAATGTTAAAGCCGATGCTTTATCTCGCAGCTTCTCTCCTATGGTCGGTGCCAAGGAGGAGGAGAGCAGTTTACAGAAAGGAGTTGTGGTGGCGGCATTGGACTCCGTTTTGGAGAATGGGATTCTGAAAGCTCAAGATGATGCTCCATCTAACACTCCCCATGGGAGGTTATTCGTGCCTAGAGCCTTTAGGAGAGATTTGTTTGTGGAGTGTCATGAGTCTCGGTTGGCAGGTCATCCAGGAAATTCAGAGACTAAGAGACTTATCAGTCACAGTTTTTGGTGGCCTGGATGGCAGAAAGAAGTCATCAAGTGGGTGCATCAGTCTACTGTGTGTGCTAGGTCAAAGGCTTCACATACTCCTTCTGCGGGGTTTCTTTGCCCTCTGGAGGTTCCTAGTGCGCCTTGGACGCATCTCACAATGGATGTTATTACTGATCTTCCTGTGTCCGAGGGTTTTACTGTCATCTGGGTGGTCGTGGACCGTTTTAGTAAGATGTGTCATTTGGTTACATTCATTAAGTTGCCCTGCACCAAGACACTCGCTAAGGCGTTTGTTAAGGAGATTGTCAAGCTCCATGGTGTTCCCACGGATATTGTTTCTGATAGAGGACCTCAGTTTGTGGCTCGCTTTTGGCGTGCTTTTTGTGACAGGTTGGGAGTCCATTTGTCATTTTCGTCTGGGTATCATGCTGAGTCTAATGGGCAGGCTGAAAGAAAGAACCAGGATGTTGAACAGTTTTTGCGTTGTTTTGTGGCGGACAATCAAGAGGTGTGGTCTGAGTTTCTGCCTCTCGCAGAATTTGCTCTTAACAATCATACATCCTTCTCTGCTGGGTGTTCTTCTTTTTTTTGTTTTTCTGGGAGACATCCGACTTTTGGTTCATTCTCCAAATTGGGGTCAGCGGTGCCGGAGGAGGAGAATTTTCCGGTGATTTGGAGAGAGTTTAGACTAATGTACGTTGCAACCCTCAAGAGGCAAACAAGAAGTCCTAGAATAATTTTGACAGGAAACGTAAGGAGGTTTTGTTTACTGTGGGTTACATGGTTTGGTTGTCCTCGAAGAACCTGCGGTTGAGGATTCCCTCTAAAAAACTGGGTCCTAAGTTTGTGGGTCCATTTAAAGTGCTTCAGGTTGTTAACCCGTCTGCTATTAGGTTGGATGTCCCTACTTCCTGGAAGATTAATCCTGTGTTTTATGTTTCCTTGTTGAAAAAGGCTGATGTATCTGATAGGGACGCCACTGTCACAGTTCTTCCTGTTGTGGAAGACGGCGAATATGAAATTTCTCGTATCTTGAATTCTAGATGGCATAGAGGGAGATTACAGTATTTTGTCTCCTGGAAGGGTTTCGGTCCCGAAGACAACTCCTGGGTAAGAACAGATGATGTCTCTGCTCCTAGGTTTGTTAAAGCTTTCCACAGGAGGTTTCCGGATAGGCCTGGGCCTGGAGGATCCAGAGGATCCTCATAAAAGAGGGGGCACTGTTAGAACCCTCCTGTTTGTTTTTTCCATCTTGTGTTTGGTGGTCACGTGACAATCTGCCTTTATATTCCAGCTCCGCCCTTGTGGCTGTGCTGGACTTCAGTGTTTGACTGTTTCTCTAGCCTGGTGCTTCGGTGCCTTTCTCTGTGAGTTCGCTTGGTCTTCTGGGACCTCTAGTACATTTTTGTCAGTTTGTCTTTTTGTGTTCTGCAACAACTTTTCAGTTTAGGAGGTGTCCCATTTTTGTCCCAGTCCTTAGTTCTTTTAGGGACCCCTCCCTTAATTCTATAGGTCTTCGTTCAGACTAGCCGAGGACTGAGGCGGGTCTGTTCACTAGGAACAGGCAGCCTGCTACATCATAGGGATTCAGCTTAGTCTTACTGTAGGAACAGCTTTCCCCTATCTTTCCTTAGTACATGTTGCAGATCATAACACCAGGCATGTAGAGTCCATCCGTTTACCTTTTCTGCGTCGCATAAAGAAACGGTGGTTGGAACCAAAGATCTCAAATTTTGACTCATCAGACCAAAGCACAGATTTCCACTTGTCTAATGTCCATTCCTTGTGTTCTTTAACCCAAACAAGTCTCTTCTGCTTGTTGTCTGTCCTTAGCAGTGGTTTCCTAGCCGCTATTTTGCCATGAAGGCCTGCTGCACAAAGTCTCTTCTTAACAGTTGTTATAGAGATGTGTCTGCTGCTAGAACTCTGTGTGGCATTGACATGGTCTCTAATCTGAGCTGCTGTTAACCTGCGATTTCTGAGGCTGGTGACTCGGATAAACTTATCCTCAGAAGCAGAGGTGACTCTTGGTCTTCCTTTCCTGGGGCGGTCCTCATGTGAGCCAGTTTCTTTGTAGCGCTTGATGGTTTTTGCAACTGCACTTGGGGACACTTTCAAAGTTTTAGCAATTTTTCGCACTGACTGACCTTCATTTCTTAAAGTAATGATGGCCACTCGTTTTTCTTTACGTAGCTGCTTTTTTCTTGCCATAATACAAATTCTGACAGTCTATTCAGTAGGACTATCAGCTGTGTATCCACCAGACTTCTGCACAACACAACTGATGGTCCCAACCCTATTTATAAGGCATGAAATCCCACTTATTAAACCTGACAGGGCACACCCGTGAAGTGAAAACCATTTCTGGTGACTACCTCCGTTAAGGGAGGGCAATAACCCTTCACGGTTAACCAAGTGAGTGTCAAATTATTATGTTGATTGCGCAATCCAAAGAAAACCAAACGGAGGCAATGCTCTGAATGGGAGGATTCAAAGAATCTCTGATCCCGTTTATTTTGCTTAGCATTTTATATTGTTTTGAGTTTATTAAAGTCCAATCATCTACAGCCGCACTACAGTACTACAGGCTTGAGCCAATGTTAGTGCAATTATTACGGAAACACATATATGGTCATATTATCATTAGTTCGAAGCACGCTGGAAATTTACAAGGTCGGACATCCCGGCACAGACTAGTCAGATAACGGGAGCAGGGTGTCTCGCAGAATGTTCTTGTGAGAAAAGGTCAGTGTGGGAAAGTTGCATGAGAAGAGAAAGAAAGAATTTATGTTATGCAAGGAGTATAATAACATGATTTTAAAGCAAGCAGACAAAATGGAATTGCTCTATCATGAGTATCAATATGTCCTTTACACTTGGATAGCATGAATATTAATATGTCCTTTACATTCCCCCCTTAAAATTATGTTATTATCAACAATAGAGGTGCTCTCCCAGGGTCATGGTTTGAGCCTGAGGGACATTAGTCTTCACTCAATTAGTGCCCTTGTTACCAATGGAGGCCGTCGCGGCATGTCCATCCCCCCTTGTCCGTTGATATAATCATAAAGCTCTGATATTCAGACGTGAGGTTGGTTGGGGCATGCGGGTAAAGATCATCATTCCCTTGTCGTTCAGGTCCTCAATGCTGGTTACATCTGGGAGGTCCGTGTATAGTAGCACTGGATGTTGGTTGACAGCGTCCTCCTTGCGCTTTGATGATTGGCAGGTTTTCCTCATGCAAAATGGGATACAATAAAAGACTAGTTTTAGTAAAACATATATTAACAAGATGCAAGCAGCAATATGCAACACTCCTTGTAATGTTTCAGCAATCCATCCACCAATCCTTTTAAACCAATTAGCAGGATTCAAAAAGGAGAATGTATCAGACCACCAATTGTCTTTGGTCAATTCATTATGTTTGTTATATTCTTCCCTGAGTTTCCTAATGTCTTCCATTTTAGTCTTTAACCATATGGTAGAGTCGGGATCAATATAGTGACAACAGGTTGGGCCTATAACCTGACACATCCCTCCTTGAGCTGCTGTCAAATAGTCCAGCACTAAAGTATGTTGATTGGCTACTATAATAAGTTGATTCTGCACTGCAACAGTGGTAATAATTACTTCCAAAATATTCCAAATCTGGTCATCTAAATAGTCAGTGACTTCCACTAATTTGTCCCACATTTGTGTAACCATAGGGTAGAGGAAGACAGTACTGGCTATCTTATTGGGTATACTAATTTGTACTAAATGAGGTCTTCCTGATGGGCGTGGGGTCTTGTCTTTGGCACTTTTATAGATGGTATGAAGAGGGATGGCTCTCATATCTACTTTACTATGGGGAATAAGATAAGTGGCTGGAGTTAGCCGGGCCAACATACAAGTCCCCCCTACTCCGACTGGGAGCCATTTGTATGCATTATTCCCACAGACCCAATATGTGGCTGATGGTAGATCCCATAAAGCAGAGTGCTGTAATACTAATTTATGTACCAAACCGATAAAAACGGTGTTATTTGATAACATACACCATGAAGGCATTTGTCCCAGGGGGCTACAATATCCAACATCCGGATTGCCACATGTTGGATCACTAGGCTTATATTCTGAAAATTCAAGTTTTACTGCTGTTGGGGTTGTCAGGAGCACTTGGTATGGTCAGTCATACAATGGTTCTAGTCCGTGTTTCCGAACATTCCTCTTCACATACACATAATCTCCAGGCTTGAGGGTATGACAACCATCTGCATCAGCTGGATCTGGAATAGAAGATGATACTAACGCATGGGTGTTAGTTAAGGCTTTGGCAAGCTGAATCACATATTGCACAACATGATCTGTTTCTTCTGATAATTGTTGTGGAGTAAATCGAGCTGGTTGTGACCCAAATAGTATCTCATAGGGTGACAGTTTGTGTTTCCCTATGGGGGTGGTGCGTATGTGATATAGTGCAATGGGAAGGAGCTCAGGCCACTGGGCCTTAGTCTCCTGCATCATTTTGGTTAATTGCCTTTTCAGTGTGCCATTCAATCTCTCCACCTTGCCACTTGACTGTGGATGGTAAGGAGTATGTAACGCCACTGTTGATTCGATCATGGTAAGTATTTCTTGATATACGCATGAGGAAAAGGCTGGTAATTGATCACTTTTGATAACTTCTGGTGCTCCATACCAGCAAACAACTTCAGAGACAAGCTTCTTGGCAGTGGTAAGGTTGCAGCCTCTACCAATGTATCTTCAGTTGTGACAACATATCCAGTATGAAACCTGCCAGAGGTGTCAACTAGTGTTGAGCGAACATGCTCGACACTGCTCGGTACTCGCCCGAGCATCACGCTACTCGGGATGTTCGGCGAGCACCGAGCATTTCCGGGTTACTCGGGCGGGAGCTCGGGTCTCCGCCCTGCATGTTTGGCGCTCTTTACAGAGCCAATGAACATGCAGGGATTACCAGCCAGACACTGTAATGCTGCAGCCATGTTGGTTGTGGGCATTACTGTGATTGGCTGGCCACACAGCGTCACCTCGAGTATTTAAAACCGGGCGCCGCCATCTTGGACACAGTCGCTCCGGATTAGACAGTGTAGGGACAGCGCTGCTGATTTAGGGAGAGATATAAACTGCGAAATAGTTAGTGTAGGGTCTGTAAAGGCTGCCAGAACAAACAAACAGTCCTTTTCAGGACTAATATCCATCCCAGATACCAGGCAGGCAGGCTGTATAGGAGACACAGTGGTTATACCAGCAAACGCTGCATTACAGTCCTGTGTGCTCCTGCTGCTGAAATTGCTGGACTTAGCACCAGGTGTCGGGGGCCAGGAAAAATCCTTTTTTTTTCATCTAAATCCTCCTTTTTTTTTCCTCCTTCACACTGTACAAATACCCGTCTTATTAACCTTTTGGTATGTCCCCCCCCCCAAAAAAAAAGCGTGTCTCTGATTTTTCAGACACAAATATAACTGTTGAAAATAGTCTGGTGTAGGCTAGAGAAACAGAAGTGTTGTTTTGCACTTCCATGGTTCAAACCTCTGTATTATCCATTTTGGGCCATTTGTATCTAAAAAAAAAACAGTTTGAGTGTGTCGCTCACGGTTCAGCCGCAAATCTATATATTTAAAAAGTCTGGTATACCCCAGTAAACAATAACTGTGGTTTTGCCATCCCACGGTAAAAAATCTCTATTATTCAGGTTTTGGTATATTTTCCGTAAAGAAAAACAGTAGTGTCTCCTGACTGTTGTGACACAAAAATATATGTGTTGAAAATAGTCTTGTGTAGGCCCAACATCCCAGTGTGGTGTCGCAGTTCCACGGGTCAAATCGCTGTACTATCCATTTTTGGGCCTTTGGTATCTAAAAAAAAAGCAGTTTGAGTGTGTCGCTCACTGTTCAGCCGCAAATATCTCTATTTAAAAAAGTGTGGTATACCCCAGTAAACAATAACTGTGGTTTTGCCATCCCACGGTAAAAAATCTCTATTATTCAGCTTTTGGTAGTTTTTTCCGTAAAGAAAAACAGTAGTGTCTCCTGACTGTTGTGACGCAAAAATATATCTGTTGAAAATAGTCTTGTGTAGGCCCGACATCCCAGTGTGGTTTCGCAGTTCCACGGGTCAAATCGCTGTACTATTCAGTTTTGGGCCTTTGGTATCTAAAAAAAAAGCAGTTTGAGTGTGTCGCTCACTGTTCAGCCGCAAATATCTCTATTTAAAAAAGTGTGGTATACCCCAGTAAACAATAACTGTGGTTTTGCCATCCCACGGTAAAAAATCTCTATTTTTCAGCTTTTGGTAGTTTTTTCCATAAAGAAAAACAGTAGTGTCTCCTGACTGTTGTGACGCAAAAATATATCTGTTGAAAATAGTCTTGTGTAGGCCCGACATCCCAGTGTGGTTTCGCAGTTCCATGGGTCAAATCGCTGTACTATCCAGTTTTAGGCCTTTGGTATCTAAAAAAAAACAGTTTGAGTGTGTCGCTCACTGTTCAGCCGCAAATATCTCTATTTAAAAAAGTGTGGTATACCCCAGTAAACAATAACTGTGGTTTTGCCATCCCACGGTAAAAAATCTCTATTATTCAGGTTTTGGTATATTTTCCGTAAAGAAAAACAGTAGTGTCTCCTGACTGTTGTGACACAAAAATATATGTGTTGAAAATAGTCTTGTGTAGGCCCAACATCCCAGTGTGGTTTCGCAGTTCCACGGGTCAAATCGCTGTACTATCCATTTTTGGGCCTTTGGTATCTAAAAAAAAAGCAGTTTGAGTGTGTCGCTCACTGTTCAGCCGCAAATATCTCTATTTAAAAAAGTGTGGTATACCCCAGTAAACAATAACTGTGGTTTTGCCATCCCACGGTAAAAAATCTCTATTATTCAGCTTTTGGTAGTTTTTTCCGTAAAGAAAAACAGTAGTGTCTCCTGACTGTTGTGACGCAAAAATATATCTGTTGAAAATAGTCTTGTGTAGGCCCGACATCCCAGTGTGGTTTTGCAGTTCCATGGGTCAAATCGCTGTACTATTCAGTTTTGGGCCTTTGGTATCTAAAAAAAAAGCAGTTTGAGTGTGTCGCTCACTGTTCAGCCGCAAATATCTCTATTTAAAAAAGTGTGGTATACCCCAGTAAACAATAACTGTGGTTTTGCCATCCCACGGTAAAAAATCTCTATTTTTCAGCTTTTGGTAGTTTTTTCCATAAAGAAAAACAGTAGTGTCTCCTGACTGTTGTGACGCAAAAATATATCTGTTGAAAATAGTCTTGTGTAGGCCCGACATCCCAGTGTGGTTTCGCAGTTCCATGGGTCAAATCGCTGTACTATCCAGTTTTAGGCCTTTGGTATCTAAAAAAAAACAGTTGAGTGTGTCGCTCACTGTTCAGCCGCAAATATCTCTATTTAAAAAAGTGTGGTATACCCCAGTAAACAATAACTGTGGTTTTGCCATCCCACGGTAAAAAATCTCTATTATTCAGGTTTTGGTATATTTTCCGTAAAGAAAAACAGTAGTGTCTCCTGACTGTTGTGACACAAAAATATATCTGTTGAAAATAGTCTTGTGTAGGCCCGACATCCCAGTGTGGTTTCGCAGTTCCACGGGTCAAATCGCTGTACTATGCAGTTTTGGGCCTTTGGTATCTAAAACAAAAGCAGTTTGAGTGTGTCGCTCACTGTTCAGCCGCAAATATCTCTATTTAAAAAAGTGTGGTATACCCCAGTAAACAATAACTGTGGTTTTGCCATCCCACGGTAAAAAATCTCTATTATTCAGCTTTTGGTAGTTTTTTCCGTAAAGAAAAACAGTAGTGTCTCCTGACTGTTGTGACACCAAAATATATCTGTTGAAAATAGTCTTGTGTAGGCCCGACATCCCAGTGTGGTTTCGCAGTTCCATGGGTCAAATCGCTGTACTATCCAGTTTTAGGCCTTTGGTATCTAAAAAAAAAAGCAGTTTGAGTGTGTCGCTCACTGTTCAGCCGCAAATATCTCTATTTAAAAAAGTGTGGTATACCACAGTAAACAATAACTGTGGTTTTGCCATCCCATGGTAAAAAATCTCTATTATTCAGATTTTGGTATATTTTCTATAAAGAAAAACAGTAGTGTCTCCTGACTGTTGTGACACAAAAATATATCTGTTGAAAATAGTCTTGTGTAGGCCCGACATCCCAGTGTGGTTTCGCAGTTCCACGGGTCAAATCGCTGTACTATCCAGTTTTGGGCCTTTGGTATCTAAAAAAAAAGCAGTTTGAGTGTGTCGCTCACTGTTCAGCCGCAAATATCTTTATTTAAAAAAGTGTGGTAAACCCCAGTAAACAATAACTGTGGTTTTCCTCTTCCACGGTTCTAATCTACTCTTTTTTACTGTTTTTCCATTGATAGTGCAAGTGTAAGCTATTTTACTTCCTTTACAATGGGCAAGGTGCGTGGCAAGGGACGTGGAAGTGGACTTTCTGGTGATGGTTCGTGCAGAGGATGGGGCCGTGGCCAAGGTGAAAATGTGCCACAACCAACAGCCACATCTTCTCGCTCCCACTTCTTGATCGAATTACTAGGGAAGCAAAGAGAAACACCAGTATTGAGAACTGATCAGTGTGAACAGGTTATTAATTGGATAGCAGATAATACTTCCAGTTACCTGGGCACCACCACCTCCGGTCTGTCTTCCACACGGTCAACTCTTAGTAGCCGTGAGTCTCAACCGCATACTCCTCCTCACCCTGATGCTCCTTCCTCCCACCATGCCGAGTGTCGTCAGACAGCAAGTGATCCCACACTTGGACACTCTGAAGAGCTGTTCATTGGTCCATTTCCATATTTGGATCCCTCGCCTGATACGCTTGAAGTGGTGGAAGAGGAGATCCCATGTTGCGATGCCCAAATATTTGAACAGCCACTGCCACAGGAAGCCGACGTTGGCAATCTGTCACAAGAGGTGGACGATGACGAGACACAATTGCCAGGAAGTGAGGAGGAAGATCGTGGTGCGCAAGTGGAAGAGGAGGAGGTGGTGGATGATCTAGTAACTGACCCAACGTGGAAGGAGGACATGCAGAGTGAGGCCAGCAGCACACAGGGGGAGGGAGGCAGAGTACCCCAACAGGCAGGAAGAAGCAGTGTGGTGGCCGCAGACAGAAGGCAGGCAACTGTTCCCCGTAACACCAACACGAGGGACGTTGCCAGTACAAGCGGTAGGTCTTCCAGAGTCAGGAATTTTTTTAAAGACTCTGCTGATAACCCCAAAAAGGCCATATGTTCCACCTGCCATGCCAGCATCAGCAGGGGTGACAAAACTACCAGCCTGACCACCACCAGCATGATCAGGCACATGGCAGGAAAGCACCCGACTTTGTGGGGCGAAACCCAGGGTCCACGACCAGTGTCAGCGGGTGTCACCACTGCTTCTTCCACTGTTGTGCGTGCAATAAAACCCCCTGTTGTGTGTGCAAGGCAATCCCCTGTCCATACTGCATGTAAAGATGCCCCCTCCTCTCAGTCTTCACTTGTTATGGCAGTTTCTCAAGAAACAGCATCAACGTCCACGTCCACGTCCCACCGCAGCGTTCAATTGTCCATATCCCAGACCTTTGAACAAAAGCGGAAATTCGCAGCTAACGCCCCACAGGCCACAGTCCTAAATTCGCACATTTCACGACTGCTTGCGTTGGAAATGCTGCCTTTTAGGCTGGTGGAGATGGAATCCTTCCGAAATCTTATGGCGGTGGCCGTCCCTCGGTACTCGGTACCCAGCCGACACTATTTTGCCCGGTGTGCCATCCCCACACTACACAAGCACGTGTCCCAAAGCATCTGCCGTGCCCTCTACAATGCAGTTACTGGGAGAGTACACCTGACAACGGACACGTGGACAAGTGCTTGTGGCCAGGGACGGTACATCTCTCTGATGGCACACTGGGTAAACATAGTGGAAGCCGGGACCCAGTCGGACCTTGGGAAGGAACACATCCACCCCACACCGAGGATTGCGGACCCTATGTCAGTCAGAGTTGCCTCCACAGTGTACAGCTCCTGCGCATCCTCCTCCTCCTCCTATTCCTCATGTTCAGCCTGCATCTCAGATATCACCACATCAGTTACAAGCTGGAAGCATTGCAGTACTGCCTCCGCCAAGCGGCAACAGGCTGTGCTGAAACTCATAAGCTTAGGTGATAAACCTCACACTGCTTGTGAGTTGTGGACAGCTGTGAAAGAGCAGGCAGATCTGTGGCTGAGATTGCTGAACCTACATCCCGGCATGGTCGTTTGTGACAATGGCCGTAACCTGGTGGCGGCTCTGGGGCGAGGTGAGATCACACAAGTACCATGCCTGGCTCATGTGCTTAACCTCGTGGTTCAGCGGTTTCTTAAATCGTACCCCGAGTTGCCAGATCTGCTCGTGAAAGTACGCCGCCTGTCAGCTCATTTTCGCAAGTCGGCTACAGCTTCCGCCGCCCTTGCTGTGTTGCAGCAGCGTTTGCAGCTTCCGGCACACCGACTGGTGTGTGATGTCCCCACACGTTGGAACTCTACCCTCCACATGTTGCAAAGGATTTGTGAGCAGAAGAGAACAGTTGTGGAGTACCAGCTGCAACAAGGCCGTCGATATTCAGGTCAGACTCCACACATAAGACCTCAGGAGAGGACCTGGATGTCTGACATATGTACCATCCTGACAAACTTTGAGGAGGCCACCAAGATGGTGAGTGGCGATGACGCCATCATTAGTGTCAGCATCCCACTTGTCTGTCTTTTGCAACGCTCTCTGCAGAGAATTAAAGAGGAGGCATTGCAGTCAGAGTATGATGAGATGGATCAAGAAGCCGTAGTGGGTGATTACACACAGCCCAGCCTCATCTCAGCCCAACGTGCATTGGGGGACAATGAGGGAGAGGAGGAGTAGGAGGAGGAAGAACAGGAGCTGCTATCATGCGTTGCAGACGGTAGTACCTGTACAAGCGTCATGCCGTCGGTTCAGCGTGGGTGGCCTGAGGACAGGGGGGAGGAGGAAGAGGAGGAGGAGGAGAGCATGGTCAGTCGTCATCTTGGTGAGGACACGGAAATCTTGCCCCTTACCAGTCTGGCACGCATGGCTGACTTTATGTTACGCTGCCTTAACCGTGACCCTCGCATTGTCAAAATGTTGGGTGACCGTCATTACTGGTTGGTGACACTTGTAGACCCCCGCTACAAGGAGAACTTTCACTCTCTTATTCCTGAGGTGGAGTGGTCTACAAAAATGGGGCAGTACCAGAAGGCCCTTGCTGCAGAACTCTTAAAAAATTTCCCATCTGAACACACTAGCGGCAGAGGTCACAGTTAGTTGCCCAACCAAGGCGTACAGGCGAGAGAGATGCAACTCCAATCCAGCAGAGGCAGGGGAACACTGTCAATGTTCTGGGACAATTTTCTGACACCCGCCCAGCTTACAGGCCCTGAGCGTCCTCCGTGTTTCCTCTGTGCCTTTTAATTATTGGGTATCCAAGCTGGACACTTGGAATGAACTCGCTCTGTACGCCTTGGAGGTCCTGGCCTGCCCTGCCGCTAGCGTGTTATCGGAGCGTGTTTTTAGTGCCGCTGGGGGAATTATAACTGATAAGCGCACTCGCCTGTCAACTGACAATGCTGACAAGCTGACCCTTATCAAAATGAAAAAGGGCTGGATTGGGCCAGACTTCTCATCACCAACAAATGACAGCAGAGTAACATAAAGTCAAATCCACTGTGTTATTTCGGGAGGTGTATTCACATGCAATGCTTCACACCCACACATGGGTATATGCTTCCTCGCTTCGGCTGTTTTATCTTCTTCTCCTTATCCTCAGCCTCCACCACCACTATACCACCAGGGTGCCAGCATTGCAAGTTCCTCCGTCCTTATTTTTGGCAGCTTTTGCTTGCAAGGCATAAGCAAATACTATGGGACACCCACTCCCCAATAATGGGACTTATGTTTGTAATATGCTGTACTGCATGGCTCTTGTAAGGGGCATTGCAAGTTGCTCCGTCCTAATTTTTGGCAGCTTTGGCTTGGAAAACATAAGCAAATACTATGGGAGACCCACTCCCCAATAATGGGACTTATGTTTGTAATATGCTGTACTGCATGGCTCTTGTAAGGGGCATTGCAAGTTGCTCCATCCTAATTTTTGGCAGCTTTTGCTTGCAAGGCATAAGCAAATACTATGGAACACCCACTCCCCAATAATGGGACTTATGTTTGTAATATGCTGTACTGCACGGCTCTTGTAAGGGGCTTGCAAGTTGCTCCGTCCGAATTTTTGGCAGCTTTTGCTTGCAAGGCATAAGCAAATATTATGGGACACCCACTCCCCAATAATGGGACTTATGTTTGTAATATGCTGTACTGCATGGCTCTTGTAAGGGGCATTGCAAGTTGCTCCGTCCTAATATTTGGCAGCTTTTGCTTGGAAAGCATAAGCAAATACTATGGGAGACCGACTTCCCAATAATGGGACTTATGTTTGTAATATGCTGTACTGCATGGCTCTTGTAAGGGGCATTGCAAGTTGCTCCGTTCTAATTTTTGGCAGCTTTTGCTTGCAAGGCATAAGCAAATACTATGGGAGACCCACTCCCCAATAATGGGACTTATGTTTGTAATATGCTGTACTGCATGGCTTTTGTAAGGGGCATTGCAAGTTGCTCCGTCCTAATTTTTGGCAGCTTTTGCTTGCAAGGCATAAGCAAATACTATGGGATACCCACTCCCCAATAATGGGACTTATGTTTGTAATATGCTGTACTGCATGGATCTTGTAAGGGGCATTGCAAGTTGCTCCGTCCTAATTTTTGGCAGCTTTTGCTTGCAAGGCTTAAGCAAATACTATGAGACACCCACTCCCCAATAATGGGACTTATGTTTGTAATATGCTGTACTGCATGGCTCTTGTAAGGGGCATTGCAAGTTGCTCCATCCTAACTCTTGGCAGCTTTTGCTTGCAAGGCATAAGCAAATACTATGGGACACCCACTCCCCAATAATGGGACATATGTTTGTAATATGCTGTACTGCATGTGACGCGCCCCCTGGGCCATGTGTACACGTGTGTGGGATACCCGGTGCCGGGTCTCTGGGGTCTGTAGTCTCCGTGGCGGTGACCCGGTCCCGTGGCTCAGGCTGGTCAAACCAGTGGCAGTCTTTCTTAGGTTTTGAGGTTAATTGTCCGACTGCGCCACCCGTGGATTGCGGTCAGAGAGTACCACCGCTGCGAGGCAGACCGCTGAGGCTGGTGTTGTGTGCGCAGCAGAGAATGGGACAACTCCCCACGGTGGGAGGAGTATAGCCTCAGTGCAGTGAGTGTGGATGATGGGGGTGATGGTGCACGAGCGCAGCAGGAACGACTCAGAGTCTTTGCAGTGCAGTTCAGGGTCTTTACTGATGATTATAAGGTAGACCCTCCCGGGAGTACTGGCTAGCATAAGAGGCCTGGTCAGTCTGTGAGCAAGCAGGAGTTCCCTTGGCCAGGTGGAGTTGTAGGCCTCCCCGTCTGTCTGCACTCTTCCTGGCTACCTTGCTGTAAGCGGGTAGAAGTAGCCCACGCCCCTTAGTGTACCGTGTAGTGCTCACCCGTATGGCTGGTGACTTGGGGCCTTCTGTTAGCCTCCGCTCCACGACGGCGGTGCTGGTCCCTTGCTTGTGACTGAGCCTCCCGGCTTCTATGGCCAGAAGACCTGAAATCCCCTGCCGGCTGGTTTCTGCTGCTGGATATATAAGTCCTCACAGCCTCGGTCTCCTGTGTCCGATTCCTATTGTCTTCTGCCAGGGCGAGCTCTGCTCAGCTTCCAGACCCTGGTCTTTAGCTCCTAGCTCCTACAGAGCTCCTTGCTGTTACTTTCCCTTGCTCTCACTCTGACTCTGACTGTTCTCTGTTCTCTGACTCACTCAACCCCGCCCCAGATCCAGTTTATAAGGGCAGAATTCTCCCCTCCCAGGACTGGGGCAGGAGGATGTTGCATGTTTAAGGGATCCTGACCAGGAAACCTCCCACTTGCTCTCCGACGTAATATCTCTATTACTGTGGTGACCAGACCCCTGGGGTGCCACACATGGCTCTTGTAAGGGACATTGCAGTTCCTCATAATTTTTGGAAAGCCTTCCATTCACTGCTTAGGCCAACAGTGCACAGGAGACCCAGTTGCTATAAATGGAAAAAAAGGTTTAGTTAACGCCCTCTGACCTCCATGTCATTTCCAAGGGGCATTGGAGTGCCTCGAAATTTTTGGTAGGCATTGCACTCACTGTATGCCCTATAACTGTGTAGCCGAACCGCTCCTTTTGTTACAGAAACATATCCTACAAGACATATCTGGTTGACTGGCCTGATATTGATGTGAATGGTCCCTGTTCCTCCTGCTCTTTCTCCTTTGCCACTACCTCATCCATCATTTATCACCTGAAGCTTTGTTTTAACAGGAGTCATAGAACTTGGATAGTTGCAGGAAAACATCCAGCAATCCTCGGAGGAGGTAGGATATGCGCCAAAACGCTGACCACCTCAGGCCTAGCCGCTACTACATACATGCGCTTCCATTACAACAAAACAAAGCAGATGCTAACTTCTATCATCCTCATCATGGTCCTCACCTTGGCACTCTCAACTCCCCTGATGGAGAAGCCAGGGCCCACCGGAGAAATCTGATAGTCCGGTGGGCTCGGCCAATGCTGCCCTAAAGCAGGCCAGGCTAAGAAAAGTGTGGGAAAGGTTACCGGGACAAATAGGGGTGGCTGGGTACCGAGTATGGACACCCGGCCATCCCCTGGAGGCTGGGGAGTAAGCGGGGACTCCCGGCCACCAGGCGGCTGGGGACTGAGTATGGATACCAGGCCGCCTCCACATTTCAAGTGCAAGCTAGCAGTATGGAATTGCAGTCTGGGGGTGGGTGGATGGCAGGCTGCACACTTACACTTGCATTAAAAGAAAACATAGCAGATGCTAACTTCTGTCATCATCATCATGCTCCTCACCTTGGCACTCTCAACTTCACCGATGGAGAAGTCAGGGCCCACCGGAGGAATCTGGTTCTCTGGTGGGCTCGTCCAATGCTGCCTAAAGCAGGCCGGGCTAATAAAAGTGTGTGGGGGGATGTTCCAAGGAGAAATAGGGGCGGCTGGGGACTGTTTATGGACACCCGGCTGCCCCCAGGCGGCTGGGGACCGTGTGTGGAAACCCGGCCGCGGGGCGGCTGGGGACCGAGTATGGACACCCGGCTGCCGGGCGGCTGGGGACTGAGTATGGATTCCAGGCCGCCAACACAGCCATGACATGGTGGCCAGATTCCGCCTCCACATGCCTAAAAGGCCCAATTTCAAGTTCAAGCAAGCAGTATGGTATGGCAGCCTGGGGGTGGGTGGGTGGCAGGCTGCATACTTGCGCTTGTATTGCAAGGAATGGGGGAGGTACAATTGAACACTGCCCTGGGACTAGAACTTGCATGGGGATAGTTGCAAGTCTGCATCTTCTGATGCGGCAAGGATCACTTATGATGGGCACACTTTTAGACAGTGACCTGGGAGTCAGAGATGCTTCCAGGGGTCTTCCCCATGCTTTTCCCATGTCTTTTCAGCACTTTATGCATGTGTCACACAGCACATGGCCAGATAAGGTTGTAAAATGTTAAAATGACATTTCCCGTTGAATGCATTTGTCATAGTTGAAAGCAATACAAAAGTGAAAAAACGCATAAAAAATGCTACTTGTGAACATAGCCGAAGGTTTGGAGGAGTATTTTTGTTTTTGGTCATTTATTTTAACCTATACACAAGTCTTTTCCCTGGAAAGGATGTTCCTTAACATATTTCACAAGAAAGCAGTTTCACTTTCGTTTTTGAACGTTTTATTTTGAGCCCGTAAAAGTGGCTTAATACCTCTGACCACGTTGTTGACAGCAGTGACCTGGGGGTCAGAAATGCTTCCTGGGGCGATCCCCATGCTGTCCCCATGTCATTTGAGCACTGTCACTATCGTTTTGGGCACTTGTTAGGCTTTTAAAAGACTGTCGGGGGGGCCACCGCAAAAATGCTCGAGTCTCCCATAGACTAACATTGGGCTCGTTGCTCGGGTCGAGCACCCGAGTATCACGTCGAGCTCGGCCCGAGCTTCGAGCACCCGAGCATTTTAGTGCTCGCTCAACACTAGTGTCAACATATCTGGATCCATCAGTATATAACATAAGTTCTGGATCATCCAAGGGTACTTCCCCCACTAAAACAGGTGGAGTTGACTCCGCAGTAATTTGTTCCAGACAATCATGTGGTGGAGCCTCTTTCCCCTCTCCTTCAGGTGCCGGTAGCAGGGTGGCTGGGTTGATGGTGGTGCACCGGTGTAATTTCACATTTTCTGGCAAAATCAAGGAACACTGCAGCCGTAGTGGACAGATGTTTAGGTTGCTGTAAAGCCAGAACAGTTGCAATATCGTGTGGAGCATAAATGTGAGTCTCATGTCCAAGAATGATGTCCGCCGTCTTTTCAAGTAACTGCTGTGTGGCGTGGACTGCTCATAGACAGCTGGGGGAGGCCCTGGCTACTGGGTCCAGATGCGCTGAGTAATACCCGACTGGGCGCAGCTTTGTACAGTGTCTCTGCGTGAGTACTCCGGCTGCATGCCCTACTGTCTCAGAGACATACAAATGGAAAGGTTGAGCATAATCCGGGTTTCCAAGGGCAGGGGCTGTCATTATCCTTGACTTTAGTTGCTCAAAGGCTTGTTGCAGCAGTTCTTGGTGGTCCTTGTTGTTTACATCAGCCAGAGTGTCTTCTTTTAATGCATCATATAGGGGCTGCATCAGACATGAGGCGTCTGGGATCCATTATCTGCAATATGTACATAGTCCGAGGAACCGTTGCAGCTCTATGGGATCTTTTGGGAATGGTAGCAGGTAGATGGCTGTCTTCCTTTCTTCTGTGAGATGTCTGGCACCCTGAGTAAGGCAGTGGCCTAAGAAGACCACTTGACCAAGGCAAAACCCAAGTTTCGAGGCTGATACTCGACAATTCAATTTTGCTAGATGCTTGAGGAGGCTAACACTGGCCCTGATGGACACTTGCTCCGTGGGGGCACACAAATGAAGATCATCCACGTATTGTAATAGTACTACCTCAGAGTTGTCCAGCTGCCACGGCAGCAGACAGCTAGACATGCTCTTTGCAAACTGATTAGGCAAAGATACTGATGGAAATAAATGGCAGGGCTAGGGTTGGGACCGCATGAAGCCGTGATGCGTATGCTATGGTGTTTTGATTTGTTTCTGTGAGCAGGTGTTGTGACCTGGGTACATCAAGGGGATCATATTTTGGATCATATTTTGGTTCCGCATGTATAACAAACTGACATGATGATCTTCATCATACTCATTCCGGGTGTAGTGCTGCCTGTATTCCGGTTGTGCCAAGATGGCCGCCACCAGAAGGAAACACACTACAGGAAGGGTGCGCCAAGATGGCCACCACCAAAGGGACATCTGGTCAGAGGCCGGAGGTGATGCAATGGGTGTAGCAACATGGCCACTGCAGGAAGGGTTGGAACTTTGGGCGGACATAGGTATAACAGATGAGGATGGGGCACTAGGAGTGGCTTGGGTAGTAGCATGAGGTGGGCCTCCTGGACGGGGCACGTGACATGCAACACAATAATCTGCTGACAATGGATTCTGCTGGCCACAATTAGAACATTCCCAACAATTCATTACGCCGCCATTATCGCAGAGCAGTATCTTTGTAATACACATAACATAGCGTCTTTCCCTTATTGTCTGTATTTTCTTCCTCCATCCACCTTTTTTTTTTCTCTGCAAATTCTCTGCTGTTCCGTATCAAGCCAAGGCTGTTTGCTATTCTAGCAGCTATAACTTGCGCTTATCTGGTAGCTCGCATATTTTAGTTAACCGTTTAAGATTCTTCACATACTTTTTACTTTTTCCCTTCTTTCGATAAACTCAGCCTCTTTTTTTTTTTTTACATCAGCTGCATTTTGTAGCACTAAACAGTCACAGACACTGCTGTTACAGTGCTAGATAATTGTCCCTTCTTGACATAAAAATAATTAAAACAACCAGGCTTTGTCTCCTCCTTTATTTCAACATACCCATCACCACAAATCTCATGTGCAACTTTCCTGAACTTTTCAGCATCTTCCAACAATCCACAGTCAACTAATTTACCCCTTTTCTGCCGGATGCCATCATCCCACAACGCAGGCTGAAGCCTCCCCTCCACGGGAAAATTTAACACCTTAAACACTTTTAGTGCATTCTTAAATGATCTTTTCTCTTCTCGACCGATCATTATATTCATCACATCCTCTTCCTCCTGTCTCTCTCTCTCACCTCCTGTCTCTCACACCTCCTGACTCTCTTCCCTCCTGTCCCTCTCTTACCTCCTCCAGGGGAGACAAATTCTTTCTGCCCAATTTTTCACACTGACTGACCTTCATTTCTTAAAGTAATGATGGCCACTCGTTTTTCTTTACTTAGCTGATTTTTTCTTGCCATGATACAAATTCTAACAGTCTATTCAGTAGGACTATCAGCTGAGTATCCACCAGACTTCTGCACAACACAACTGATGGTCCCAACCCCATTTATAAGGCAAGAAATCCCACTTATTAAACCTGACAGGGTACACCTGTGAAGTGAAAACCATTTCCGGTGACTACCTCTTGAAGCTCCTCAAGATAATGCCAAGAGTGCGCAAAGCGGTCATCAAAGCAAATGGTGGCTACTTTAAAGAACCTAGAATATAAGACATTTTCAGTAACTACCTCTTGAAGCTCCTCAAGATAATGCCAAGAGTGCGCAAAGCGGTCATCAAAGCAAATGGTGGCTACTTTAAAGAACCTAGAATATAAGACATTTTCAGTTGTTTCACACTTTTTTGTTAACTATATAACTCCACATGTGTTAATTCATAGTTTAATGCCTTCAGTGTGAATGTACAATTTTCATAGTCATGAAAATACAGAAAAATCTTTAAATGAGAAGGTGTGTCCAAACTTTTGGTCTGTACTGTATATACAGTGAGTACGGAAAGTATTCAGACCCCTTTCAATTTTTCACTCTTTGTTTCATTGCAACCATTTGGTAAATTATAAAAAGTTCATTTTTTTATCATTTAAGTACACTCTGCACCCCATCCTAACAGAAAAAGACATAAATGTAGAAAATTTTGCAAATTGATAAAAAAAAAAACTGAACTATCACATGGTCATAAGTATTCAGGTCCTTTGCTCAGTATTGAGTAAAAGCACCCTTTTGAGCTAGTACAGCCATGAGTCTTCTTGGGAATGATGCAACAAGTTTTTCACACCTGGATTTGGGGATCCTCTGCCATTCTTCCTTCCAGATCCTCTCCAGTTCCGTCAGGTTGGATGGTGAATGTTGATGGACAGCCACTTTCAGGTCTCTCCAGAGATGCTCAATTGTTTTAGGTCAGGGCTCTGGCTGAGCCAGTCAAGAATGGTCACAGAGTTGTTCTGAAGCCACTCCTTTGTTATTTTAGCTGTGTGCTTAGGATCATTGTCTTGTTGGAAGGAGAACCTTCGGCCAATTCTGATGTCCAGAGCACTCTGGAAGAGGTTTTCATCTAGGATATCTCTGTACTTGGCCGCATTCATGTTTCCTTCAATTGCAACCAGTAATCCTATCCCTGCAGCTGAAAAACACCCCCATAGCATGATGCTGCTACGACCATGTTTCACTGTTGGGATTGTATTGGGCAGGTGATGAGCAGTGCCTGGTTTTCTTCACACATACTGCTTAGAATTGTCACCAAAAAGTTCTATCTTCATCTCATCAGACCAGAGAATCTTATTTCTCATAGTCTGGGAATCCTTCATGTGTTTTTGACCAAACTCTATGCAGTCTTTCATATGTCTTGCACTGAGGAGAGACTTCCGTCAGGCCACTCTGCCATATAAAGCCCGACTGGTGGAGGCCTGCAGTGATGGTTGACTTTGTGGAACTTTCTCCCATCTCCCTACTGCATCTCTGGAGCTCAGCCACAGTGATCTTGGGGTTCTTCTTTACCTCTCTCCCATGATTGCTCAGTTTGGCTGGACGGCCAGGTCTAGGAAGACTTCTGGTGGTCCCAAACTTCTTCTATTTAAGGCTTATGGAGGCCACTGTGCTCTTAGGAACCTTGAGTAATGCAGAAATTCTTTTGTAACCTTGGCCAGATCTGTGCCTTGCCACATTTCTGTCTCTGAGCTCCTTGGGCAGTTCCTTTGAGCTCATGGTTCTCAATTGGTCTGACATGCACTGTAGCTATGAGGTCTTATATAGACTGGTGTGTGCCTTTCCAAATCAAGTCCTATCAGTTTAATTAAACACAGTTGGACTCCAATGAAGGAGTAGAACCATCTCAAGGAGGATCACAAGGAAATGGACAGCATGTGACTTAAATATGAGTGTCTGAATACTTATGACCATGAGACATTTCAGTATTTCTTTTTTAATAAATTTGCAAAAATTTCTACATTTCTGTTTTTTTTTCAGTCAAGATGGGGTGCAGAGTGTACTTTAATGAGAAAAAAATTAACTTTTTAGAATTTACCAAATGGCTGCAATGAAACAAAGAGTGAAAAATTTAGAGTGAATACTTTCCGTACCCACTGTATGTATATATACATACAGTACAGACCAAAAGTTTGGACACACCTTCTCATTTAAAGATTTTTCTGTATTTTCATGACTATGAAAATTGTACATTCACACTGAAGGCATCAAAACTATAATTAACACATGTGGAATTATATACTTAACAAAAAAGTGTGAAACAACTGAAAATATGTCTTATATTCTAGGTTCTTCAAAGTAGCCACCTCTTGCTTTGATGACTGCTTTGCACACTCTTGGCATTCTCTTGATGAGCTTCAAGAGGTAGTCACCGGAAATGGTTTTCACTTCACAGGTGTGCCCTTTCAGGTTTAATAAGTGGGATTTCTTGCCTTATAAATGGGGTTGGGACCATCAGTTGTGTTGTGCAGAAGTCAGATGGATACACAGCTGGTAGTCCTACTGAATAGACTGTTAGAATTTGTATTATGGCAAGAAAAAAGCAGCTAAGTAAAGAAAAACGAGTGGCCATCATTACTTTAAGAAATGAAGGTCAGTCAGTCGGAAATATTGGGAAAACTTTGAAAGTGTCCCCAAGTGCAGTTGCAAAAACCATCAAGCGTTACAAAGAAACTGGCTCACATGAGGACCGCCCCAGGAAAGGAAGACCAAGAGTCACCTCTGCTTCTGAGGATAAGTTTATCCAAGTCACCAGCCTCAGAAATCGCAGGTTAACAGCAGCTCAGATTAGAGACCAGGTCAATGCCACACAGAGTTCTAGCAGCAGACACATCTCTACAACAGCTGTTAAGAGGAGACTTTGTGCAGCAGGCCTTCATGGTAAAATAGCTGCTAGGAAACCACTGCTAAGGACAGGCATCAAGCAGAAGAGACTTGTTTGGGCTAAAGAACACAAGGAATGGACATTAGACCAGTGGAAATCTGTGCTTTGTCTGATGAGTCCAAATTTGAGATCTTTGGTTCCAACCACCGCGTCTTTGTGCGATGCAGAAAAGGTGAACGGATGGACTCTACATGCCTGGTTCCCACCGTGAAGCATGGAAGAGGAGGTGTGATGGTGTGGGGGTGCTTTGCTGGTGACACTGTTGGGGATTTATTCAAAATTGAAGGAATACTGAACCAGCATAGCTACCACAGCATCTTGCAGCGGCATGCTATTTCATCCGGTTTGCGTTTAGTTGGACCATCATTTATTTTTCAACAGAACAATGACCCCAAACACACCTCCAGGCTGTGTAAGGGCTATTTGACCAAGAAGGAGAGTGATGGAGTGTTACGCCAGATGACCTGGCCTTCACAGTCACCAGACCTGAACCCAATCGAGATGGTTTGAGGTGAGCTGGACCGCAGAGTGAAGGCAAAAGGGCCAACAAGTGCTAAGCATCTCTGGGAACTCCTTCAAGATTGTTGGAAGACCATTTCCGGTGACTACCACTTGAAGCTCATCAAGAGAATGCCAAGAGTGTGAAAAGCAGTCATCAAAACAAAAGGTGGCTACTTTAAAGAACCTAGAATATAAGACATATTTTCAGTTGTTTCACACTTTTTTGTTAAGTATATAATTTAACATGTGTTAATTCATAGTTTTGATGCCTTCGGTGTGAATGTACAATTTTCATAGTCATGAAAATACAGAAAAATCTTTAAATGAGAAGTTGTGTCCAAACTTTTGGTCTGTACTGTATATATACACACATGTGGTCAAAATTGTTGGTACCCCTCGTTCAATGAAAGAAAAACCCACAATGATCACAGAAATAACTTGAATCTGACAAAAGTAATAATAAATTAAAAATCTATGAAAATGAACAAATGAAAGTCAGACATTGCTTTTCAACCCTGCTTCTGCAGAATTTTAAAACAAAATAAAACTCATGAAATAGGCCAGGACAGAAATGATGGTACCCCTGAAAATGATGTGACAAAGGGGCCATGTTAAATCAAGCTGTGTCCACTAATTAGCATCACAGGTGTTTACAATCTGGTAATCAGTCAGTGGGCCTGTATATAGGGCTACAGATACTCACTGTGCTCTTTGGTGACATGGTGTGTACCACACTCAACGTGGACAAGAGGAAGCAAAGGAAAGACTTTTCTCCGGAGATTAGAAAGAAAATTATAGACAAGTGTGGCACCACAGGGGTCCGGTTGCCACAGTGGCATTGCCTCCCTCACAAGGGGTGATACCATGCCTGGAAGCAAGGAGGGGTCTCCTAATCAGGTCTACCAGCATACAACACTTTCCTGGCTCCAGACCAGAAAGGGGAGCTCCTCCCCTTAAAAAACTGGAATCTGGAGGCGGATTTAGTAAGAGTGAGTGGAGAAAAGTTGGAGTCAGGAGAGCGTTGAGGAAGGACCTGGGGAAGGGAGCAGTGGACAAACTCACCCCAGAGAGAAGCACAAGGGAACCGGACACCGGAATCCGTGGTTGTGGGGCACTGAAGGCCCAGCAGCTAAATCCGAAGGTCAGGAGACTGCAGGTCTCCTGGCCCCACCAGAGGCCCATCGGCTCAGCAGCATCATAGGGCCCAGCACAGCCACGTGGGAGCGACACTTGAGGAAGGCCCGAGCTGCCTGCCATACGGGTGAGGAAAAAGATGTTTTACTCAGGGACGAGGGCTGCAGCATAGCTTCAAGCAGCAGGGCCAAAGAGAATACCGTAGAGGGAAGGCCTACAACTCCACCTGGCGAGTTGGATATCCAACTTGCTTCCAGGCCGCCAGGACCTCCACTACCAGCTAGTACCCGTGCCGCGGCCTGCTCTGACAAACCACAAGTAAAAATAGAGGAAACCACCATTAATTTGTTGTTTGGTCATTATCTGCACCCTCAGCCCTGCATTACACCGCAGCAACAAGATCTACCTCCACAATTCATCATATGCTGCCCTGGAGCTTAGCTCTGCCTGAGGAGAGCTGAACCAACTCTCCTGCGTCACCATCAGCTTCAGTGGAACTGCACCGCAGAGGTGGCCCCATATAGCCGAGTACCAAAGGTGGCGTCACCAACATTATTCTCCAAACACTTTATTCCCCTTTTACTTTTCCTTTAATTGACCGCTCTGGGTCACGGACCGGGTCACTGCCACTGTGACATCCCCAGCAAAGATTGGCCGGCTACCGAGTACCCCACAGCCCCAGGGGTGCGTCAACTTGGCATCACGAACAGGATAAACGAAGCCTGGTATAACCGGGTACTGTGTGCCATAGACTTTGCTGAGCTGTATAATCTTGTGATTTGCCGTCAGTCGAGGGGAAGCAGGAGGCCCCGATCCGGAACCGCCGGGTAAGCGATCTCTCTCGCCTGCAGAGCAGCATACTGGTACTCCAGCAGAAACCCAGGACCTGGCTGAGGTTCACTAGGGGGGGAGGAAGATGCCCAACCTAGAAGAGGATCCAGCTGCAGAGGCGGCCACATCAACTGTAATGCCTTTATCCATGAAGTATATTCCTGGGGTGGCGTGGTTGCCCCAGTATTCAGGGGAGTCTCACACCCTGAGCGAATTTGAGGAGAGACTGTGCAGTTTGTTCCAAGTGTACCCCCTATCTGAAGAGCAGAAAGTCAGCATCCTTATAGGCCAGCTAATCGGTGCAGCCAAGAGGGAAGTGAAGTCCGGGCCGGGCAGGGACAAAAGCTCTGTTAAGAAAATTCTGGCCAGGTTGAAAGATACCTTTGACACCCGCACAGCAGCAGAGATTAAAATTAAGTTCTACGGGTGCAAACAAAGGGTGCAGGACAGTGTACGGGACTACGCTCTAAACCTGCTGGAGGCGCTGCAGGGCCATCAAACAGGTAGACCCCAACAGTGTACGAGACGAGGACAGATTGCTAACCGAACAGTTTATCTAGGGGCTCCTGACTAACACTCACCGGACACAGCTGCGCATTATGGCTTTGCAGAACCCTGATCTGGACTTTGCGCAATTTAAAGACTGGGCCATCCGGGTGCTGCGAGAATCAACCCCAAGTGGCACTGCATCCCTCCGGCGCCCAGCTATCACATACGCCACCTCCTGGTGGTCCTTTTCCTCGGCACCTGTGGAGGCTGACGCGCAGACCCTAGAAAATGTTCACTCTGCAGACCTACGCCTTCATGTCCAGGAGCTGACCAAAAGTGTGGCTACACTAACGAAAACCATGCAGGCCATGCAAGTGTCTCCAAAGGAAAGGATCTAGCTGGCTTCCAGTCCAGATGATGTCCCTTAGAGACGGCAGAGAAGAATTCCACCGACCAGAGGGAGAGACAGCGATCGCTATGACCAGAACGGACAACCCATCTGCCGCCGCTGTCAAAAGGCGGGGCACCTCACAAGATTCTGCGATTTAAACGAGCAATTCCTGGGGCAGAGGGCCAGTCCCCAGGAGTAAGATGACCAGGCCCACAAAGCTGGCGAGACAAGTACGTGGGAGGACGACCGGTCCTACCTGTCGTGCTTGATGGCATCCCGATGAACGCGTTACTGGACATTGGTTCCCAGGTGACAACGATGCCATATATCCTTTATAAATGATACTGGACTGATTCAGACATTACCCGCAGTCCAGATGAACATATTAACATCTTTGCCAGCAATGGTCAGCCCTTGCCTCAGGTGGGGTATAAAGAGTTGACCATAAAGGTTGGCCGAGTAGAATTGTTATCACAAGGGTTGATTATTGTAGATATTGATTGCTGAGAATGCCATCCTTTGATAACCTTAGGCACCAATGTGATAGAGAATTGTCTTGGGGAAATTATTGTTTTGTTGCAACAGGTTGGAGAGACTGCCTGCTCTGGTCAGCAGCGAGTTCTGCAGAAGAAGATCAAAGCCCTGATGCAGAGACAACAGGTAGAGCTGTCTGGTGGAGAAGTCGGCAGTGTTAGAGTAAGTGATCCATTCCCCATTGCAATGCCCCCTAGAAGTGAAATGTTAATGTGGTGTCGGGCAGCAAAAGGTCTCAGGGGTCAAGATTATCAGGCCCGGGTAGAACCCGTGTACTCTGATAGTAGGCCCACCATCTTGACAGCCAGGGGGGTAGTCGATGTCCGCAAGGGGAGAGTACTGATACGCATCCTGAATTGTGGGGAGAAAAAGGTCCATTTACCCCAGTATGCCACCCTTGCTAAACTGTTCACTGTCAGTAACAACGCAATCAAGGCAGTGAAACCCTTGCCTCGGTCCGAACAGGCAGAAGACAATGGCCCCAAGGGGCAGATGGAGGATTGGCGTCAGAAGCTACAAGTAGGCACAGACTCCACCCCTTTGCACCAAAAGTATGGGGTGTACCGGGTGGTACAAGAATATGAGCGAGTCTTTAGCAAACACCCACTAGACTTTGGGCAGGTGAAAGGGGTCCAACATCGTATCCCCACAGCAGATCATCTGCCCATTAAAGAGAGGTACCGGCCTGTACCCCCAGCTCACTATCAATGTACCAAGGGAATGTTACGGGAGATGAAGGAGGCTGGGGTGATCAGAGATAGTTGTAGCCCCTGGGCAGCTCCATTAGTCCTCGTTAGAAAGATAGATGATACAATGAGGATGTGTGTTGATTATAGGCAGATTAACCGCATTACACATAAGGACGCATACCCATTACCCAGAATTGAGGAATCATTAGCAGCACTGAGATCCGCTTACTGTTTCTCCACTTTGGATCTCACCAGTGGGTATTGGCAGGACCCGTGGCAGAAGCAGACAGAGAGAAGACCGCGTTTATGACACCAATGGGCCTCTGCGAGTTCAACTGCATACCATTCGGGCTCTGCAACGCCCCAGGAACCTTCCAGCGGTTAATGGAGTGTTGCCTAGGACACAAAAACTTCAAAAGACGTACGAAGACCACCTGGAGCACCTGGCCGAGGTGTTCAAAGCCCTATCTGGTTTTGGCCTGAAAGTAAAGCCATCCAAGTGCCACCTGTTGAAGCCCAAGGTGCAGTACCTAGGCCAAGTGGTAAGCGCCGAAGGTGTAGCACCAGACCCTGAAAAAGTCACCGTGATCACGGACTGGCCAAGACCCTCCACTATCAAGGAAGTGCGTCAGTTGCTCGGGCTGCTAGGCTACTACAGGAGATTCATCAAGGATTTCACCAAGATAGCGGCACCCATGCAGGACCTCTTAGTGGGCCAGTCCAAGAAGGCCAAGGAGCCGAACCCTCCGTTCAAATGGGGTAAAACATAAGACAAATCCTTCACTCAACTGAAAAGGAGACGAAGTCCTTGCCTACCCCGACTATGGCCAACCCTTCATACTCTATACGGATGCCAGAAACGTGGGATTGGGAGCGGTGCTGTCCCAGGTACAGCAGGGCAGAGAGAGAGAGATTGCCTACGTCAGCAGGAAGCTTCATCCCACGGAAAGGAACCCCAACATCTATAGCTCCTTCAAGTTGGAGTTTTTAGCCATAGAGCGCTTCAAACACTACTTGGCTTCAGCAAAGTTTATAATTTTCACAGACAATAATCCGCTGACCCTCCTTGAAACGGCGAAGCTAGGTGCACTGGAGCAGCGATGGATGGTCCGGCTGTCCAACTACGAGTTTACCATCAAGTATTGGGTGGGGCATAGAAATGTTAATGCTCATGCACTGTCCAGGATGCCCAACTTGCCAGATGGGGGAGAAGACCCGGAAGAGCTGGAGGAGATAGAGCTACCGGCTTTCCATCTTCACGGGGTGACCCAGTGCTCCCACTGTGTGAGGGACAAGCGCTCCGCCAACAGAGAGGCCACGTTTCACCCATTGCCCCACCATGGATGGGCAGAAATGCAGAATAGCGATCTGGCTGTCCACCTAGTAAAGGAGTTGCTGACACAAGCTGACTCGCACCCTGGTCCAGATGCTCCACAGGAGACCCAACAGTTGTGGAAGGAGAAGGGCAAGCTGTTCATGTATGAGGGAAAGCTGTGTCGGAGAAGCATCAACTCCCGGACACACGACCTGGTCTGGCAGGTGGTAGTCTCAAGGCGGTATGCGCCAATGGTCTAAGAGGCATACCACGATGGAGCAGGACACTTCGGGTGAAAGAAGTTGGAAGTCCTGCTACGTGAGAGATTCTACTGGGTTGGCCCTGAGGAAAGCAATCGAGAGATGATGTCAAAAATGTGGTCCATGCAACCTGAGACGGAAAGACCATGATAGCCAGAGGCCCATAGGCACCAAACAACCACTTGAACTAGTAACCTTGGACCACGTGAAGCTAGCCCCAAGCCGGTCAGGCTATGTCTACGCTCTCACCATAGTAGACCACTACTCCCGGTTCCTGGGAGTAGTGCAAGTGAAGGATCAGACGGGTAAGACAGCAGCCAAAGCGTTTCAACAACACTTTTGTTGCCCGCACGGTTACACTGAATGAGTGCTTACCGACCAAGGCCCAGCCTTTGAAGCAAGAGTGTTTCAGGAATTCTGTAACTTGTACGGCTGCAAGAAAATAAGGACGATGCCGTATCATCCCAAGACCAACAGGTTGTGCGAGAAAATGAACCAGGTAATAATAGACCTGTTGAAGATGTTGCCCGTTGAAGAACGTAGCCTGTGGCCAGAGAAGTTACCGGATTTGGTAGTCCTATATAACCACATCCCGGTGAACTCCACCAACTGTACACCCACCTACCTGATGAGGGCAAGACCTGGCAAGTTACCCATTGACTTAGACATGGGAGTTTTAACACCTGAGACGACATCACCAGATGCAGACAGGGATACGTAGCGGCAGCAACAATACCGCAAAGTGCAAGAATGTGTAGAGAGAAGTTTGTCCCAAGCAAGACAGAGGCAGGAAAGAACGTATGATCAGCATGCACCTGCAGTTCCCTTGTCACCTGGAGGACAGGTACTCAAAAGGAAAAGACGAGTTCACAAATTAGATGATCAGCGGGAGGTTGAGCCATACACTGTCTTACCTTCAAATTTCGACAACACCAAGGTATGCCTCATCTGTAAAGATGGAGGTGAGACTTTGGTGGCAGTCTCAAGAGACCACCTGAAGATATGCCCTGATCAATTGAGACACCAAGAGGAAGACCAAAACAGCCCCCAGCACACAGAAAAGGTGGAAGAGACAGTTCAAACCATCCTTGGAGAATTTCTCCGGTCTTGGACGCAGGTGAACTAATCAATCGTGGTACCTGTCCTGACCTTTCCCCAAGTAGCCTCACCGGAAGCCGCAGAGACTCTAGAAGAGCAGAGAGACCAGTCGACCCCAGAAACAGATGCTTCATCAGCAGTGGAACTAGTGAATCCACCCTCTGATAGCGGTGAATCTGTCATACCCATGGTGAGTCAAAGAAGTCGTAGAAGACTACCAAGCCTTCCGGTGTTACCTCAGACTAACCATAGTGTAGTCCACACTGAGCCCACCACACCAGCGGTAGACACTAGAGACCCGAGTAGGTCATTGGCAACAACTGTACTGCGTAGATCAACCCGTAATACCATAGGTCAGCTCCCTGCCCGTTATAGGGACTAAAGTGTAATAAAATAAAAGTGTATAGTATATAGTGGCAACCGTTAAGTATGAGAGCCTACAGAGACTTCCTGTAAGAACCGTTTAAGCAATCGTGAGAGTATATAGTTATTATAGTTATGGACAAATGGACCACATGACTAGGTGTGGTCAGGACAATGTTGAATAAAGTTAATTGTTGGCCTTGAAAATAAACCGTAGGCGTGGCCAAAAACCAGGCCCACCGACAGAGTGCCCTGAAGCAACACCCAGGGACGATACACGAAGTGGGTTGAGAAGGTTCCCACCAACCAACCCTCAGGTATCTGGAAAAAGACAATTCCCGGATAGTGGCGTAGAAATTTAGTGCAGCAATGACTCCTACCAATTTTTGGGGGGGTTTTGTGATTTTTGCCTTTTTGAGACTGTACATTTTTGGTAATTTGAATCGTTATTGTTGTTAACTGTTTAACTCTAAAAGGTGTCCTCAGTCCGGGGGTACTGAATTTAACTAGGGGGGAATGTGGAACCGCAGGGGCATTGCCTCCCTCACAAGGGGTGCAATGAAACAAAGAGTGAGATTCATTTAAAGTGAATACTTTCCGTACCCACTGTGCATATATATATATATATATATATATATATATATATATATATATATATACAGTACAGACCAAAAGTTTGGACACACCTTCTCATTTAAATATTTTTCTGTATTTTCATGACTATGAAAATTGTACATTCACACTGAAGGCATCAAAACTATGAATTAACACATGTGGAATTATATAGTTAACAAAAAAGTGTGAAACAACTGAAAATATGTCTTATATTCTAGGTTCTTCAAAGTAGCCACCTTTTGCTTTGATGACTGCTTTGCACACTCTTGGCATTCTCTTGATGAGCTTCAAGAGGTAGTCACCGGAAATGGTTTCCACTTCACAGCTGTGCCCTGTCAGGTTTAATAAGTGGGTTTTTTTGCCTTATAAATGGGGTTGGGACCATCAGTTGTGTTCTGCAGAAGTCTGGTGGATACACAGCTGATAGTCCTACTGAATAGACTGTTAGCTTCTTTTTTCTTGCAATAATACAAATTCTAAGTAAAGAAAAACAAGTGGCCAATGGCCATCAGTACTTTAAGAAATGAAGGTCAGTCAGTCCGAAAAATTGGGCAAACTTTGAAAGTGTCCCCAAGTGCAGTTGCAGAAACCATCAAGCGCTGCAAAGAAACTGGCTCACCTGAGGACCGCCCCAGGAAAGGAAGACCCAGAGTCACCTCTGCTTCTGAGAATAAGTTTATCCGAGTCACCAGCCTCAGAAATCGCAGGTTAACAGCAGCTCAGATTAGAGACCAGGTCAATACCACACAGATTTCAAGCAGCAGACACATCTCTACAACAACTGTTAAGAGGAGACTTTGTGCAACAGGCCTTCATGGTAAAATAGCTGCTAGGAAGCCACTGCTAAGGACTGATAACAAGCAGAAGAGACTTGTTTGGGCAAAAGAACACAAGGAATGGACATTAGACCAGTGGAAATTGTGCTTTGGTCTGATGAGTCCAAATTTGAGATCTTTGGTTCCAACCACCATGTCTTTGTGCGACGCAGAAAAGGTGAACGGATGGACTCTACATGCCTGGTTCCCACCGTGAAGCATGGAGGAGGAAGTGTGATGCTGCTATGCTGGTGACACTGTTGGGGATTTATTCAAAATTGAAGGCATACTGAACCAGCATGGCTACGACAGCATCTTGAAGCGGCATGCTATTCCATCCGGTTTGCGTTTAGCTGGACCATCACTAATTTTTCAACAGGACAATGACCCCAAACACACCTCCAGGCTGTGTAAGGGCTATTTGACCAAGAAGGAGAGTGATGGGGTGCTACGCCAGATGACCTGGCCTCCACAGTCACCAGACCTGAACCCAATCAAGATGGTTTGGGGTGAGCTGGACCGCAGAGTGAAGGCAAAATGGCCAACAAGTGCTAAGCATCTCTGGGAACTCCTTCACGATTGTTTGAAGACCATTTCTGGTGACTACCTTTTGAAGCTCATCAAGAGAATGCCAAGAGTGTGCAAAGCAGTCATCAAAGCAAAAGGTGGCTACTTTGAAGAAACAAGAATATAAGACATATTTTCAGTAGTTTCACACTTTTTTGTTAACTATATAATTCCACATGTGTTAATTCATAGTTTTGATGCCTTCAGTGTGAATGTACAATTTTCATAGTCATGAAAATACAGAAAATCTTTAAATGAGAAGGTGTGTCCAAACTTTTGGTCTGTACTGTATATACACTGCTCAAAAAAATAAAGGGAACACTTAAACAACAGAATATAACTCCAAGTAAATCAAACTTCAGTGAAATTAAACTGTCCACTTATGAAGCAACACTGATTGACAATCAATTTCACATGCTGTTGTGCAAATGGAATAGACAATAGATGGAAATTATTAGCAATTATCAAGACACCGTCAATAAAGGAGTGTTTCTGCAGGTGGGGACCACAGACCATATGTCAGTACCATTGCTTTCTGGCTGATGTTTTGGTCACTTTTGAATGTTGGTTGTGCTTTCACACTCGTGGAAGCATGAGACGGACTCTACAACCCACAGAAGTTGTTCAGGTAGTGCAGCTCATCCAGGATGGCACATCAATGCGAGTTGTGACAAGAAGGTTTGCTGTGTCTGTCAGCATAGTGTCCAGAGGCTGCAGGCGCTACCCGGAGACAGGCCAGTACACCAGGAGACATGGAGCGGGCCGTGGGAGGGCAACAACCCAGCAGCACGACCGCTACCTCCGCCTTTGTGCAAGGAGGAACAGGAGGAGCACTGCCAGAGCCCTGCAAAATTACCTTTAGCAGGCCAAAAATGTGCATGTGTCTGCACAAACGGTTAGAAACCGACTCCATGAGGGTGGTATGAGGGCACGACGTTCACAGATGGGGGTTGCGCTCACAGCCCAACACCATGCAGTATGCTTTGCATTTGCCACAGAACACCAGGATTGGCAAAGTCACCAAAGTCCTATGCTCTTCACAGATGAAAGCAGGTTCACACTGAGCACATGTGACAGACGTGACAGAATCTGGAGACGCTGTGGAGAGCGATCTGCTGCATGCAACATCCTTCAGCATGACCGGTTTGTCAGAGGGTCAGTAATGGTGTGGGGTGGCATTTCTTTCGAGGGCTGCACAGCCCTCCACTTGCTCGCCAGAGGTAGCCTGACTGCCATTAGGTACCGAGATGTGATCCTCAGACCCCTTGTGAGACGATATGCTGGTGCGGTTGGCCTTGGGTTCCTCCTAATTAGAGATGAGCGCTGTTCTACTCGAACTGTTCGCCAATCTCAAATTCGAGCTGTTTTGGGCGGTGTTTGAGCCGTTCGGCGAACACGAACAATTTGAGAAAAATTCGGCTGTTCGAGGTTCTGTTCGATAACTGTTCGTGCACCAAAATCATAACTGGATTTTTTCTCAGTAATGATGAAAATTAATGTTAATACGCAGTTTAAGTGTACAGCGGGGTGCGGGGAGGGGGAGGGGATGGATCTCTGCAGGAACAATGAAGATCTCCATTTTTTTTTTCTCTTTCCCGCATTTACAGTGGGGAGGTGCAATCTGTCAGCCTATCAGCAGCGCACACACGGAGCGAAGTGCTTTTTTTCACACAAGCAAGGGCATGTGTCATTGGCAGTGTATGTCACATGTCCTTGCCCTATAAGACCAAGCCATTTTCCCCGTAGCCACCATTTTCTCACTGCTGCAGCTGCGTGTTAGACGGCACCGCTGTTGCTGTGTGCGCTATACCTTGTTAATTTCAAGCCAATTTTCGGACAAATCTACAGATAGCTTGGGAGTAGGGAATAGTTGTGATTGCAGTCCTTTTAAGGACTAGGTTACAGCATTTCCTACGACTTTTATCAGGGAGGTCTGTGCTCTTAAATAGATAGATTGTGGGAGTAAAGACTAATTGTAATTGGAGTCCTTTTCAGGACTAGGTTACATCAGTTCCTATCAGTTTTTGCCAGGCAGGTCTGTGCAAGTGCTGTGCAAGTTTTTTTCACAGCATTTGGCTGAATCTAGCAAAGCTAATCCTTTTTGGCCTATTGCAGAGTGTGTTAGTCAGTGGAGTAGCCTATCTGTGTTGCAAGATATACCACCTGTGTATAGAATACCAATTTTTTTACTGCACCTAGTGAAGTAAAATCTTTTGGGCATAGCATCATTCTATTAGTCCATCTATACTGACCTCCATCAGGTTGCAAATTGAATATAATTTTTTTCTGCATCTAGCTCTGAAAAAATATTGGGCTTCTAGCTGTGTGTGGGACTTGTTGTATTAGTCCATCTATACTGACCTCCATCAGGTTGCAAACTGCATATATTTTTTTCTTCATCTACCTCTGAAAAAATATTGGGCTTCTAGCTGTGTGTGGGACTTGTTCTATTAATTCATCTATACAGACCTCCATCAGGTTGCAAACTGAATATATTTTTTTCTGCATCTACCTCTGAAAAAATATTGGGCTTCTAGCTGTGTGTGGGACTTGTTGTATTAGTCCATCTATACTGACCTCCATCAGGTTGCAAACTGAATATATTTTTTTCTGCATCTACCTCTGAAAAAATATTGGGCTTCTAGCTGTGTGTGGGACTTGTTGTATTAGTCCATCTATACTGACCTCCATCAGGTTGCAAACTGAATATATTTTTTTCTGCATCTACCTCTGAAAAAATATTGGGCTTCTAGCTGTGTGTGGGACTTGTTGTATTAGTCCATCTATACAGACCTCCATCAGGTTGCAAACTGAATATATTTTTTTCTGCATCTACCTCTGAAAAAATATTGGGCTTCTAGCTGTGTGTGGGACTTGTTGTATTAGTCCTTCTATACTAACCTTCATCAGGTTGCAAACTGAATATATTTTTTTCTGCATCTACCTCTGAAAAAATATTGGGCTTCTAGCTGTGTGTGGGACTTGTTCTATTAATCCATCTATACAGACCTCCATCAGGTTGCAAACTGAATATATTTTTTTCTGCATCTACCTCTGAAAAAATATTGGGCTTCTAGCTGTGTGAGGGACTTGTTCTATTAATCCATCTATACAGACCTCCATCAGGTTGCAAACTGAATATATTTTTTTCTGCATCTATCTCTGAAAAAATATTGGGCTTCTAGCTGTGTGTGGAACTTGTTGTATTAGTCCATCTATACTGACCTCCATCAGGTTGCAAACTGAATATATTTTTTTCTGCATCTACCTCTGAAAAAATATTGGGCTTCTAGCTGTGTGTTTGACTTGTTCTATTAATCCATCTATACAGACCTCCATCAGGTTGCAAACTGAATATATTTTTTTCTGCATCTACCTCTGAAAAAATATTGGGCTTCTAGCTGTGTGTGGGACTTGTTGTATTAGTCCATCTATACTGACCTCCATCAGGTTGCAAACTGAAAATATTTTTTTCTGCATCTACCTCTGAAAAAATATTGGGCTTCTAGCTGTGTGTGGGACTTGTTGTATTAATCCATCTATACAGACCTCCATCAGGTTGCAAACTGAATATATTTTTTTCTGCATCTAGCTCTGAAAAAATATTTGGCCTTCTAGCAGTGTGTGGGACTTTCTCTATTAGTCCATCTATACTGACCTCCATCAGGTTGCAAACTGAATATAATTTTTTTCTGCATCTAACCCAGCCAATAGTTTTGGCCTAATACCACAGTTTGGCCACTCAGCTCTGCTCGGTTCCCATCCATTGTTTTTTTGTGCAAACAACTCCAGAGTTGTTAATTAGTTAACCACCAAAATGAGTGGAAAAAGGCCTGCTGCTGGTGGAAAGGGGAATAGGCGTGTTGGGAAGGGGAAAAAAGGTTGTGTCCGTGGGGTAGGTGTTAAAGCAACAGTAACATCTGCAGAAGAAAGACCATCTTTGTAGTGCCGGCGTCCCTGCCCTCTGCTAGGCAGGGACGCTGTTCCCCTCACCGCTTTGCTCCGTGCCCGGCGTCCCTCTCCCACTCTGCTGGCAGCGCGCGCTCCTTCCCGGCCACTGTGCTTAGGGCGCGCGCGAGCGCCCTCCCTCCCTCTTAAAGGGGCCGCGCGCGCCGTCCTAAGGAGTCCCCGGCCAATGGCCGGAGGACTTTACCATATATAAGGCACCTCCTCCAAAATGGAGGTGCCCGAGCAATGTTGTTGCACCGTTCTACTCTGCTTCAGCCCTCAGGTCCCGTTGCCAGTTACCTGCCAGTTACCTGCCAGATTCCTGCCAGCTTGCTGTCCTAATCCTGCCTGATTTCCTGTTACCTGCCTGCCTGCCTGAGGTCCGACGGTCTGCCTTACAACTCCGGTCAGTCGGTCTAAGGACCAACTTGCCCGCTCACCTGGGAGCGCACATCAGCTACCTGCCTGCTTGCCTGAGGTCCGACGGTCTGCCTTACAACTCCGGTCAGTCTGTCTATGGACCAGCTTGCCCGCTCACCTGGGAGCGCTTCTCCGCTACCTGCCTGCTTGCCTGCCCGGAGGCTCCGCTGTCACGTGCTGTGACCACCAGCTATTCCAGACTCTTGCCCGCTCACCTGGGAGCGCTTCTCCGCTACCTGCCTGCTTGCCTACCTGGAGGCTCCGCCGTCACGTGCTGTGACCACCTGCTATTCCAGAGACTCTCGCTTACTCACTTGGGAGCACACATCCTCCATCTGCCTTGCAAGCCTACCTGGAGGTTCAGCCATCACAGGTCGTACCTACCCCTTACCTAGAGACTGCCCCGGTCACTTGCCGTGACCTCCAGCCCGTTCTTCCAGAGACTGCCCCGGTCACTTGCCGTGACCTCCAGCCCATTCTTCCAGAGACTGCCCTGATCACTTGCCACTTGCCGTGACCTCCTGCCCGTACACCCAGAGACTGTCCCGGTCACCTGCTGTGACTGCCTGCCTGGTCGCCACCCGCTCCCTTACAAGGACCGCTCCCTTGTATAGTAGCCCAGAGGTTCCGCCTCCCAGACCCGTTACAGTTTGCTCGGGCCATGGAACCCGGTGGCACCCAAGCTCCCTCGCTCTCGGACCTGTGTCATGAACTGTCCCGTCAAAGGTCCCAACAGGAGTCCATCCTGGGTCACCTGCGGAATGTCAATACTCGCCTGGACACTCTGACTGTTCCACCAACAACCTCCGCCAGTGCCATGTCTCGCAATCCGGCAGCTCCGCTGTCCACTAACACCATGATATCCTACCCCGGACCTCGGCTTTCTGCACCTCCTCGCTTCGGAGGCGACTCAGCCCAGGCTCGGGGCTTCATAAATCAGTGCACCCTGCACTTTGAACTATTGTCCCACCAGTTTAACTCCGACCGAGCCAAAATTGCATTCATCATGTCCCATCTCACCGGGGAGGCCCTGGCCTGGCTAAATCCTCTATGGGAGAGAGGAGACCCCCTGGTGTCCAACTTGCCTGCTTTTCTCACGGCTTTCCGGAAAGTCTTCGACGAACCCGAACGGAAGACCTCATCCGCATCATCGTTGCTACGCCTCCGTCAGGAAAGTCTCACCGTGGGCCAATATGCCATACGGTTCCGTACCCTTGCCTCGGAGCTGGCCTGGGATAACGACGCTCTGGTTTCCGTCTTCTGGGAGGGTCTGTCCGGCCGTATTAAAGATGAACTTGCCGGTCGGGACATTCCTACCACTCTCGATGACTTAATAACTCTTGCCACCCGGATTGACCTACGGTTCCAGGAGCGTGCCAGAGAGGTCACCCGTGAGAGGAGGTTACCACGTCTAGCTCCTACTTTTCAGAAACCCGTCACTCCTTCTGTCTCTAACCAGGTACACCCTCCTGAGCCTATGCAGGTCGACCAGACCAAGATGGTCAAGACCCGTCAGGACTTACGCCGTGCCGAGGGGACCTGCTTCTACTGTGGCAGTAAGGAGCACCGGATCCGTGCCTGCCCGGAGAGGTCGCGAAACGCCTGTGTCTAGGTTCGCTCATAGAGGTCCACCTAGACAAGAATAAATCCTCTCCATCCCTGCTGTTGTCAGTTTCAATCGTCTACGGGGAGAACCGTTATTTCGAACTAGCCCAACTGGACTCTGGAGCAGCCGGGAATCTTATTTCACAGTCCCTGGTAGAGAAATACCGCATCCCCACCAAACCTCTGGCTGTACCCTTGTCTGTTGCTGCCGTGGATGGGGGGCTCTTACCACGCCCCATCCAACTCATCACCGAATCCATTACTCTGCAGGTGGGAATGCTGCATTCTGAAAGTATCTCCTTCCATGTTCTGCCTGGACTCTCTCACGCCCTCTTGCTAGGCCTACCTTGGCTCCAGAAACATGCACCCGTTCTTGACTGGCAGACCGGAGAAGTCCTTCGCTGGGGACAGGGCTGCCATAAGACCTGTCTGGTTCCCGTTCATCCCGTCCGTCCTTCTCCTACCCCAGCTAATCTACCTGGACTTCCGATTCCTTATTGGTCTTATGCTGATGTCTTTAATAAAAAGGAGGCAGAGACACTACCCCCTCATAGACCATACGACTGCCCTATCGACCTGTTACCTGGTACTTCTCCTCCCCGTGGGCGTATTTATCCATTATCCGCTGCTGAGACCCGGTCGATGTCCGAATATATTGAGGAGAATCTGGCCAGGGGATTCATCCGGAAATCTACCTCCCCGGCGGGAGCAGGCTTCTTTTTCGTCAAAAAGAAGGACGGCTCTCTCCGTCCCTGTATAGACTATAGAGGCCTTAACCAGATCACGGTGAAGAATAAGTACCCCCTTCCGCTCATTCCTGAGTTATTTGATCGTCTGAGGGGGGCTAGAATCTTCACCAAACTGGACCTCCGTGGGGCGTACAACCTGGTTCGTATCCGTCAGGGGGATGAATGGAAGACGGCATTCAACACCCGGGACGGCCACTATGAATATCTGGTAATGCCCTTTGGCCTCTGTAACGCTCCTGCCGTCTTTCAAGAGTTGGTCAATGACATCTTCCGGGACCTTCTCTACTCCTGCGTAGTGGTGTACCTGGACGACATCTTGGTCTTCTCTCCGGATCTCCAGACTCACCGGAGGGATGTTCGTCAGGTCCTGCTCAGGCTCAGGCAGAACCATCTCTACGCTAAATATGAGAAGTGCCTCTTTGAGCAGACCTCGCTTCCGTTTCTGGGCTACATTATCTCTCAGACCGGCCTACAAATGGATCCTGAGAAACTGTCTGCCATCGAGAAATGGCCCCGACCAGAGGGGTTGAAGGCTATTCAACGGTTCCTGGGCTTCGCCAACTATTACCGCCTCTTCATCCCGCACTTCTCTTCCCGGACTGCCCCAATTTCCGCGCTCACCCGTAAGGGTACTAATCCCAAAGAGTGGCCACCCGAAGCAGAGGAGGCCTTTCTTTCCCTAAAACAGGCCTTCTCTTCCGCCCCGGTGCTGCATCGCCCGGACGGCAACAAGCAGTTCTTCCTGGAAGTTGACGCCTCCTCCTCTGGAGCCGGAGCGGTACTTACTCAAAAGTCATCTTCCGGGAGAATGGTAACTTGTGGCTTCTTCTCCAAACTCTTCTCCTCTTCTGAGCGCAACTATTCCATAGGAGACCAAGAGTTATTGGCCATCAAGCTGGCGTTGGAGGAGTGGCGTTACCTACTCGAGGGGGCTCTTCATCCGGTAATAATTTACACTGACCACAAGAACTTGGCTTACCTCCAGCATGCCCAGAGACTTAACCCGCGCCAAGCCCGGTGGTCCTTGTTTTTTGCTCGCTTTGATTTTGTTCTTCATTTTCGCCCGGCTGACAAAAACGTCAAAGCAGACGCCTTGTCCCGATCCTTTCTGGTGTCCGATCTCGAGGAAGAACCTAAACATATCATCGATCCCGCCAGAGTAATGCAGGTGGCTCCCGCGAGTCTAAATCGTCTCCCTCCCGGTAAGACGTTTGTTTCAGTACCTGATCGGGAGAAGATCCTACACTGGGGCCATTCGTCTAAACTAGCTGGCCACGCCGGTCAGAAAAAGACCCTCCAGCTTATTGCCCGGCACTATTGGTGGCCTACCCTGCACAAGGACATAATAGACTTTGTTTCTGCCTGTGTGTCCTGCGCCCGCAACAAAGTCCCGAGACATCTGCCAGCCGGACGCCTCCTTCCGCTTCCTGTACCTGCTGCCCCCTGGCAGCATATAGCAATGGACTTTATAACTGATCTCCCCGTCTCTGCCGGTTGTACGGTCATTTGGGTGGTCGCTGACCGCTTTTCCAAGATGGCTCACTTTATTCCCCTGCCAGGCCTTCCGTCTGCACCCGAGCTGGCTAAAGACTTTATCCGCCACATCTTCCGTCTTCATGGCCTGCCCCTCCACATCGTGTCGGATCGTGGGGTACAGTTCACCTCACGTTTCTGGAGAGCCACTTGTAAACTACTAGACGTCACCCTGGACTTCTCTTCCGCTTACCACCCACAGTCCAATGGTCAAGTGGAGCGGATCAATCAGAACCTGACCAGTTACCTCCGGCACTTCGTTAATGCCCACCATTCTGACTGGGTGGATCTCCTACCATGGGCCGAGTTCTCTTATAATAATCACGAGAGCGAATCCTCCTCCAAATCCCCGTTTTTTGTAGTCTTTGGTCAGCATCCTCGGATTCCTTTTCCTGTCTCCACCTCTGTGGACAACCCGGCTGCGGAATCTCTCGTTAGCAAATTTTCCTCCATATGGGAGAGTACCCGGTCCGCACTCCTTCTGTCATCCGAGCGTATGAAAAGACACGCTGACAAAAAACGCCTGGATCCTCCACAATTTCGTCCAGGAGATAAAGTCTGGCTCTCATCTAAATATGTTCGACTCAAGATACCTTCTTACAAGTTAGGGCCTCGGTTCATCGGTCCTCTGGAGGTCATCAGTCAGATCAACCCGGTGGCCTATAAATTGAAACTCCCGGCCAACTTACGGATCCCTAACTCCTTCCATGTATCTCTCCTCAAACCCGTGGTGCTTAACTCTTTTTCCAAGTCTACAGGTACGCCTCCTGCTCCGGTTTCTGCTGAGGACGAGTTTGAGGTAGAGAACATTCTTGCCACCAAAAGGGTAAGAGGAAAGACCTTTTTTCTGGTAGATTGGAAGGGGTTTGGTCCTGAGGAGAGAACGTGGGAGCCCCGGGAGAAAATCCATGCCCCTCTCATCCTAGCTAAATTTCTATCTGGCCTAAAAAAGGGGGGGCCTAAAGGGGGGGTACTGTAGTGCCGGCGTCCCTGCCCTCTGCTAGGCAGGGACGCTGTTCCCCTCACCGCTCTGCTCCGTGCCCGGCGTCCCTCTCCCGCTCTGCTGGCAGCGCGCGCTCCTTCCCGGCCACTGTGCTTAGGGCGCGCGCGCGCGCCCTCCCTCCCTCTTAAAGGGGCCGCGCGCGCCGTCCTAAGGAGTCCCCGGCCAATGGCCGGAGGACTTTACCATATATAAGGCACCTCCTCCAAAATGGAGGTGCCCGAGCAATGTTGTTGCACCGTTCTACTCTGCTTCAGCCCTCAGGTCCCGTTGCCAGTTACCTGCCAGTTACCTGCCAGATTCCTGCCAGCAGGCTGTCCTAATCCTGCCTGATTTCCTGTTACCTGCCTGCCTGCCTGAGGTCCGACGGTCTGCCTTACAACTCCGGTCAGTCTATTTAAGGTCAAATTGCCCGCTCACCTGGGAGCGCACATCAGCTACCTGCCTGCTTGCCTGAGGTCCGACGGTCTGCCTTACAACTCCGGTCAGTCTGTCTATGGACCAGCTTGCCCGCTCACCTGGGAGCGCTTCTCCGCTACCTGCCTGCTTGCCTGCCCGGAGGCTCCGCTGTCACGTGCTGTGACCACCAGCTATTCCAGACTCTTGCCCGCTCACCTGGGAGCGCTTCTCCGCTACCTGCCTGCTTGCCTACCTGGAGGCTCCGCCGTCACGTGCTGTGACCACCTGCTATTCCAGAGACTCTCGCTTGCTCACCTGGGAGCACACATCCTCCATCTGCCTTGCTAGCCTACCTGGAGGTTCAGCCATCACAGGTCGTACCTACCCCTTACCTAGAGACTGCCCCGGTCACTTGCCGTGACCTCCAGCCCGTTCTTCCAGAGACTGCCCCGGTCACTTGCCGTGACCTCGAGCCCGTTCTTCCAGAGACTGCCCTGATCACTTGCCGTGACCTCCTGCCCGTACACCCAGAGACTGTCCCGGTCACCTGCTGTGACTGCCTGCCTGGTCGCCACCCGCTCCCTTACAAGGACCGCTCCCTTCTATAGTAGCCCAGAGGTTCCGCCTCCCAGACCCGTTACAATCTTCCAGCGAAACTAAAATGTCTACTTCTTTTAGCGGACAATGTGATAAGATCCCGTTCTTACGGCCACGCCAATCGCTGCAAATTCCAGATGAGGCACAAAAACAGCAGGTGCTTCATCGGATGTCAAGTGCTCCTTTAAGTGGGCTCTCCTCCACATCAACTTCAACATCACAAATACTCCAGTCCTCAAAGGTGTCACCCCAATCGCACTTGCTTCCTCACAGCTCCCAAATCTCCAGCTGCCCGTCTGAGTATGAGGTAGAACAGATGGTTGAGTCTGCAGAGCTGTTTACTCATACTATAGCCTGGGAATCAGAGGTCGACTCCAGCGCTTCTGTGAATCCAGATGAGGAAATGATCTGCACTGATGCCCAGAATCTTTATGAGTCGGATCCAGGACCAGACGCAGAAGGTTCTGACCATAATGTAGACCCTGATTCCCAAACTGTAACTCCTGTTGGTGGAGACAATGAGGAAGACGATGATAAGACTCAAATACCTGATTGGAGCGACAACTTTAGTTTTTTGTCAGGGCAGGAACAGGTTGGCTCTGAGGACAACGGGTGTGAAAACGCACAGGGTGATGTTGATGAGGTTGGAGATCCCACTTACTGTCAACCCACAGTCAGCCAAGAGATGAGGTCAGCAGAGGAGGTGGAGGAAGATGCTAGTGACGACGAGGTCAGGTTGCGCCTTCCTGGACAGAGACGTAGTACTGGAAGCACGTCAACAACTGCATCCTCAAACACAACTCTGCCTCTCACCACAAGTCGTGGTGGCTCTTCAGGTCGCATGGGTGCTAAGCCTTGCATAGCCTGGGCATTTTTTCAGATCGATAAAGATGACCCAACTCGTGTTATCTGTAACATTTGTCAGCAAAAGCTAAGTAGAGGCCAAAAAATACATAGTTTGAGTACTTCATGCATGAACCGGCACATGGACATGAAGCATAAGTTGCAGTGGGAACCTCAGTGTGCTACAATGCGGCCTAGCCAGCCGGGCCAACCACCGTCTGCCATATCTTGTGCATCCGCGGCCTCTTCATCCTCTGTGACTGGGGGGACAGCAGTCACACCTGTTTTGGGGCGCAGACCTGCCACCTCTTTACCCGCAACAGCCAGCGTGATTGGCAGGTCATCATTTTCTTTGGAGGTGGTAACACCAGCTGGTGTTGAGCGCTGTCCGACATCGATAGCACCACCTTTGGATCAAGGCAACCTAACATGTCCGCCTGCATCTTCCTCACAGACCGGCAGTTTGCCGGGGACACCCTTATCAACCCCGTCTAAGCACAATAGCCAGCCCTCGGTCCCTCAGATGTGGACAAGTAAAAGACCATTTCCTCCTAGCCATGAGAAAGCTAAGAGGTTGAATTTCACCATCTGCAAGTTCTTGGCTACAGAAATGCTGCCTTTCCGCCTGGTGGACACAGAGGATTTTCGAGACCTTATGTCCGTCGCAGTGCCCCAGTACCAGATGCCCAGTCGGCACTACTTCTCAAAGAAAGGTGTGCCTGCGCTCCACCAGCATGTCGCACACAACATCACCGCTTCTTTGAGAAACTCTGTGTGTGACAGGGTGCATTTCACCACAGACACTTGGACGAGTAGGCATGGACAGGGGCGTTACATGTCGCTGACTGGGCACTGGGTAACTATGGTGACAGCAGGACAAGGGGCTGCTGTCCAAGTCTTGCCGTCCCCACGAGTTGTGCGTCAATCCTCTTTATGTCAAAGTTCCTCCACTGCTTCTGCCTCCTCAACCTCCTCTCGGTCTTCCACCTGCACCCAAAGCCTGTCTGGTCATGCCACAAGCTTTCTAACTGCGCAGAAGGGATCCTGCACACCTCCTTACTATGCTGGCAGTAGGGCTCAACGTCATCAGGCGGTTTTTACATTGAAATGTCTGGGAAATGTGAGTCACACAGCTGAGGAGTTGTGGTCAGCTCTGGAGAACCAATTTCATGAATGGTTGTCTCCACTGGACCTGAAACCAGGGAAGGCCGTGTGCGACAATGCTGCAAACCTGGGTGCGGCCCTTCGCCGGGGCAATGTCACACACGTGCCTTGTATGGCTCACGTGTTGAACCTGGTTGTCCAGCAATTTTTAGCCCACTATCCCAGACTAGATGGCCTTCTGCAGAGGGCACGGTCGCTGTGTGCTCACTTTCGCCGTTCGCATCCCGCAGCTCAGCGACTTACATCTCTACAGAAGTCGTTGGGCCTGCCACTTCACCGGCTAAAATGCGATGTGCCTACCAGGTGGAATTCAACTCTGCACATGTTGCAGCGACTGTGGCAGCACCGACAAGCCCTGGTGCAATACGTTCTGACGTATAGCCTGGGCCAACGAGATCCAGAGGTGGGGCAAATCACGCTGGAGGAGTGGTCTCAGATCACGGACCTATGCACCCTTCTGCACAGTTTTGAAATGGCGACGAAGATGTTTAGTGCTGACGATGCCATTATCAGCATGACTATTCCGGTGATTTACATGCTGGAGCACATGTTAAACAGAATTCGGAGTCAGGTGGTGGCACAAGAGGAGGTGGAGGAAGTAGAGGAGGAGGAGTTGTATGCGGAAGGGCTAACATCTGCAAGGTCCAGACGGTCGGCAGCACCAAGGCGGCAGACATGTGAGGGTGGGGGAGATGGTTTTACCAGGGCGCATGGTAGCAGCCAAACTAGTGAGGAAGGTGCAGGAGCCCAGGAAGAAGTGGAGGACGAACTTATGGAAGACTCATCAGATGAGGGAGACCTTGATCACATTTCTGTTGTGCGAGGTTGGGGGGAGAGGACAGAGGAAGGAAGCATGATTGTTACCTCGCCACCAACACAACAGGGACTTGGTGCTCCTGGATGCGCAACACACATGAGTGCCTTCTTGCTGCACTACCTGCAACATGACCCTCGAATTGTGAGAATTAGAAATAATCCTGACTACTGGGTTGCCACACTGTTAGATCCCCAGTACAAAAGTAAATTTGCAGAAATTATTCCTGCCATAGAAAGGGATGCACGCATGCAGGAGTATCAGCAGAGACTGTTGCAGAATCTTACATGTGCTTTTCCACAAAATACCAGTGGCGCACGTAGTGAATCTCACAGTTCCAACTTGCCAACCGTGGGACCGTCAAGTGTTCAGCACTCAAACCGTAACAGAACCACAGTATCTGCTGGTAACATCAATTTTGCGGAATCATTTCACCACTTTTTTAGCCCATCCTTTGCAAGGCCACAGGAGACAAGAAGTCTGACACATAGTCAACGCCTAGAGACGATGGTACAGGAGTATCTCCAAGTAAACATTGAAGCCACGACTGTGTCACTGGACCCTTGCTCTTTTTGGGCTTCCAATCTGGATAAATGGCCGGAGCTAGCCACTTACGCCTTGGAGATCTTGCCATGCCCCGCAGCCAGCGTTCTGTCTGAACGTGTGTTCAGCGCTGCTGGTGGTGTGCTGACAGATAAGCGCACGCGGCTCTCCACTGATAATGTAGACAGACTCACGTTCATAAAGATGAACAAATCATGGATCCGAAACGACTTATCTACCCCTGTGTTATCCTGGGGAGAGTAAAAGCTTGATGATTGGTTAAAATCACCCTACCAACCGTTTTAAGCTTTCAAATTACTAATCATGTTTATCTGTATCTTGGCTGGAAAATAATTTGGGCTTTGTAGCAGTGTGCAGCACTGATTCTATTAGGCCATCTATAATAAGCTCCACCAGATTTAAAATTACTAATCATGTTTATCTGTATGTTGACTGGAAAATAATTTGGGCTTTGTAGCAGTGTGCAGCACTGATCCTATTAGGCCATCTATACTAAAGCTTCACCAGATTTAAAATTAATAATAATTTTTAGCTGCATCTAGCCCGGAAAATAATTTTGGGGCTCCGAGATGCGCAAGACACATAAGTGCCTTCTTGCTGCACTACCTGCAGCATGACCCTCATATTGTCAGAATTCGAAGTAATCATGACTACTAGGTTGCCACACTCTTAGATCCCCCAAACTTTTCGATCAACCTTTTCATTTAAATAAAGACCAAAAAAATGGTCATTTTTGAAATTATAAGCATTAGCAGGTTGTTAGAAACTGAAATCAAACAGTTTTCAACTCAAAACTTTATTCTAGGTGATGTTACATTTTCACATAGGACCCCTTGTTCGAAAGGAGCTTCTGAACTCTCTCGTCCATTGAATTTGTCAGGTTTTGGATGGTTTCTGCTTCAATTGTTTTGCATGAGGACAGAATACCCTCCCAGAGCTGTTGCTTAGATGTGAACTGCCTCCCGCCATCATAGACACTCCTTTTAATGATGCTCCAAAGGTTCTGAATGGGGTAGAGGTCAGGGGAGCATGGGCGTCACACCATAAGTTTGTCCCCTTTTATGCCCATATCAGCCAGAGATGCAGATGTTTTATGTGCAGCATGAGATGGTGCATTATCATGCAGAAAAATGATCTTGCTGTGAAATACACGGTTCTTCTTCTTGAACCACGGCAGGAAGTGCTGTTTGAGAAAATCCACATACATTATGGAGTTCATCTTTAGCGCCTTCAGGGATCCTAAAGAGGCCGACAATCTCTCTCCCCATGATTCCAGCCCAAAACATTACTCCACCTCCTCCTTGTTGGCGCTGTAGCCGTGTTTGCGTGGGGTGTCCATCAACCAGCCATCCTCCACTCCATCCATCTGGACCATCGAGCGCTGCACGGCACTCATCCGTGAACAAAACAGTTTTGAAATCAGTCTTCATTAGTGTTGAGCCACCCCCGTAGTGTTCGAGTTCGGTTCGTCGAACACCCGTGTGTTCGCCGAACTGTTCGTCGAACTGTTCGTCGAACACCTTCGAACACCGTTAAAACCAATGGCAGGCAAACAAAAACACATAGAAACACATAGAAAACACCTTCAAAGGTGTCCAAAAGCTGACAAACTGCTCAGAAGACACAACTAACACATGGAAAAGTGACAAGTACATATAGTCATGCGAAAAGAAAAGAGGTGGAGGAGTAAAAGGAGGGGGAGACACAGATATAGGCATGTCATGCCCTTCTAAAATCCAAAAAGTGAGAAGCCGAGACGGCCAGTCCGCTCCTGCCCGTGCCACCTCCGTGTCGCCGGGTTTGTGCCAGAGCCGCGGTGAACCCTGACGGCCAGCCCCCCTCTCCCAATACTGGTGCCTGTCCGCTGGTGGGTCGAGAGAGCCCCCCTGTGGTGGAGGCAGCTCTAAGCTTTTTAATTTAAATTGTCCCTCTAATTTGAATGAATACACTTTAAATCCATTTACAAGGATCTATTGGAGGGCAAGTCTCATGCCAGCAGCCGCGTAATTCCAGCTCCAGTAGCATCCACTAAAGCTGCTGCAGTTAAAAAGCTTTTATAAGGATCGAGCTCGGCTGTCCACCGCAAGGTATCCTAGTGCCAGTCCCAGCCCCTATGCCTTGGGGTGCCTCCTGATGCTCTTCACTAAGTATCCCGTGGTCCCGAAGCATTTCCTTTGAAAAAATTAAGTGTCCAAACTACAGGTGGTGTAGCTTGCTTAACAGCCGGGATAATCCGCTGACTAGCATACACTGCTACTAGGCACAAAGTATTTCCTGGGCTAGATGCAGTTAAAAATTTGTAAGTAGATACTCTCGTTGGATGCTGAGAAAGCATTCCATAGAGTCTCCTGGCACGCCATATATGATTCTCTTAAAAAGCTTGGGGTAGGGGTCTAGTGGACCCTTTTATAGCCAAAATCACGGCCCTGTATCACAATACGTCACCTAGGCTGAAGATAAATGGAACTGTAGCACCGAGGGCTCGGTTGCTACAGACGTATTGCACCTCACCCAGAGGTGTGATATCTCACTCTCAGATAAGGATGGAGTGTGGATCAGGACCCGACACCTGCATGCATTACACCACTTTGCCGTGGGGCAGGGCGACCAATATGCCCCTGAGATGGGCACGACAGTCCCTGTCCCTGGCTGGAGTGGGGGGAGGGAACACTGAGGAAGGGGAACCCTGCAGTGCAGGAGCAGGGAGGAAGCAGTTCCTGGGTGCATTGAGAAGGGAGTATAAAAGGTGGGCACCATCTTAGTTCAGTGCAGAGAAGTCTGAGCAGAAGTGGCAGGGAGCAGGGGCTCTGCATGAGCTCTGCTCCGGAGGCGGGCCTAGTAACAGAGGCCCAGGCCTGCAAGAGGGAGAAGGAAGGAAGAGGAGCGGAGAAGGCTCCAGGAACGAGGAATGAAGGGATCCCAGGGGTGCGGACGGGCGAGTCGCCACCGCACGCCCGAATCCACCTGCGTGGAGGGGTCAGGCCAAAGGGGGAGACCGGTCCCCGAACTAGTGGAGGCAGGAAACGACCCTCAGCTAGAAACCGGAGGCTCTGACATTTTATGTGGCGCAGCCCCTTGCTCCACCCGCTAGGAAGGCACCACATAGGGTCAGGGAAACTGGCGCCAAGTTTACCAAGAGGAGGCCCGAGGCAGCCGGACAGAAGTGTTGGTAAGAAAGGCCAGACAAAGGACACACAAAGGGGGTCCTGTGAAGCGCTCCAAAGTTATCTGGGAGTTGTCTGAGCCCCTCACCTGGTGAGCACAGTACGACGTGGGCAGCCGTTACCTGCAGACGTGGTCTGGATAATAAGAACTGTGAGTAAAGGCCCTGAACTGCATCACTGACTCCGTGTCGTTACTGCTGCTGCCCTGCACCATCACCCCCATCCTCCGCATACACTGCCCTGAGGCTATACTCCTCCCGTGGGGAGTTATGCTACGCTCTGCTGCACCCACAACACCAGCCTTAGCGGTCTGCCCTGTAGCGGCGGTTCACTCTGACCGCAATCCACGGGTGGCGTAGTCGGACATTTAAACATCAAAACCACATAAATAGTTCCGCCACTGGTTTGACCGCCCTGAGCCACGGAACCGGATCGCCGCCACGAAGACTACAACCACCAGCATCCACCAAAAAGGGTCCGGCTCCGGGTGTCCCAAGGCCCAGGGGGTGCGTCAGAACATTTTCATCACCTTTCACAATCACCAATGGGACAAGGCAGGGATGTCCTCTGTCCCCTCTCTTATACATCCTAGTGACGGAGCACCTGCTCTCATCAATTCGCCATAACCCCAATATTAGGTGGATTGAGGTGGGAGGCACCGAGTACAAGTGCTCTCTATTTGCTGATGATGTCCTAGTATATATCACTCAATCACATATATCCATCCCTGCTGTTATGGCTGAAATAGATCACTTTGATACATGGTAAAATTTTAAAATCAATGCAGCGAAGTCTGAGGCCCTCGATGTCTCCCTCCCTAAATCCATATAGGATTCCATCCAGTCCAACTTTCCCTTTGCCTGGCCCTCACAGGGTATCAAATACTTAGGAATTCCTATTCATAGAGACCTCTCCCATCTATGTTATCTTAATTTTGGGCCCTTTATTGAACAATTCCATACAGACCACGGTTGGCAAGTTAGAACTGTAAGATTCACTACGTGAACCACTGGTGTTTTGTGGAAAAGCACATGTACACCGCGTTCCAAATTATTATGCAAAAAGTGTTTAGGAGTGATAAGGGAAGAATTTGCTTGTTTGTCAGTTAAACTCATTGATGGTGATGTGTGTCAGGGCTCTTTATATCACTGTAAGCAATTGCAGACACCTGTGCTAATTAGTTTGGCAGGTGTGTCCAATGAAAGGCAAGACTACTTAAGAAGGCTCTCTCACATTATTAAGCAGCCTACATTTTCTGCCAAAATGGGAAAGAAAAAGGATGTGTCGGCTGCTGAGAAGCAACAAATTGTGGAGTGTTTAGGTCAAGGCATGACTACAATCAACATTGTGCGATGATCAGGATGAAGTGTCTTGGCAATCAAGAAGTATGTAGCTGATTCACAGTACACACGTGTGCGTGCTGATAAGGGCAAATTGAGGACTCTTTCCTACAGGCAATTACGTCAGGTTGAAAGAGCAGCGGCAAAAAAGCCTTGTCATAGCAGCAGACAAGTTTTTGAAGCTGCTTGTGCCTCCAACGTCCCCCGAACAACAAGATGCAGGGTCCTTCAGAGGTTTGCAGCTGTGCATACGCCATCCTGTCGACCTCCTCTATCCACTTCACACAAGCAGAAACGGCTCCAGTGGGCCAAACATTACATGAAGACTGATTTCAAAACTGTTTTGTTCACGGATGAGTGCCGTGCAGCGCTCGATGGTCCAGATGAATGGAGTGGAGGATGGCTGGTTGATGGACACCCCACGCAAACACGGCTACAGCGCCAAAAAGGAGGAGGTGGAGTAATGTTTTGGGCTGGAATCATGGGGAGAGAGATTGTCGGCCCCTTTAGGATCCCTGAAGGCGCTAAAGATGAACTCCATAATGTATGTGGATTTTCTCAAACAGCACTTCCTGCCATGGTTCAAGAAGAAGAACCGTGTATTTCACAGCAAGATCATTTTTCTGCATGATAATGCACCATCTCATGCTGCACATAAAACATCTGCATCTCTGGCTGATATGGGCATAAAAGGGGACAAACTTATGGTGTGACCCCCATGCTCCCCTGACCTCTACCCCATTCAGAACCTTTGGAGCATCATTAAAAGGAGTGTCTATGATGGCGGGAGGCAGTTCACATCTAAGCAACAGCTCTGGGAGGGTATTCTGTCCTCATGCAAAACAATTGAAGCAGAAACCATCCAAAACCTGACAAATTCAATGGACGAGAGAGTTCAGAAGCTCCTTTCGAACAAGGGGTCCTATGTGAAAATGTAACATCACCTAGAATAAAGTTTTGAGTTGAAAACTGTTTGATTTCAGTTTCTAACAACCTGCTAATGCTTATAATTTCAAAAATGACCATTTTTTTGGTCTTTATTAAAATGAAAAGGTTGATCGAAAAGTTTGGGGGATCTAAGAGTGTGGCAACCCAGTAGTCATGATTACTTCGAATTCTGACAATATGAGGGTCATGCTGCAGGTAGTGCAGCAAGAAGGCACTTATGTGTCTTGCGCATCTCGGAGCCCCAAAATTATTTTCCGGGCTAGATGCAGCTAAAAATTATTTTTAATTTTAAATCTGGTGAAGCTTATTATAGATGGCCTAATAGGATCAGTGCTGCACACTGCTACAAAGCCCAAATTATTTTCCAGTCAAGATATAGATAAACATGATTAGTAATTTGAAAGCTTAAAACGGTTGGTAGGGTGATTTTAACCAATCATCAAGCTTTTACTCTCCCCAGGATGACACAGGGGTAGAAAAGTCGTTTCGGATCCATGATTTGTTCATCTTTATGAACGTGAGTCTGTCTACATTATCAGTGGAGAGCTGCGTGCGCTTATCTGTCAGCACACCACCAGCAGCGCTGAACACACGTTCAGACAGAACGCTGGCTGCGGGGCATGACAAGATCTCCAAGGCGTAAGTGGCTAGCTCCGGCCATTTATCCAGATTGGAAGCCCAAAAAGAGCAAGGGTCCAGTGACACAGTCGTGGCTTCAATGTTTACTTGGAGATACTCCTGTACCATCGTCTCTAGGCGTTGACTATGTGTCAGACTTCTTGTCTCCTGTGGCCTTGCAAAGGATGGGCTAAAAAAGTGGTGAAATGATTCCGCAAAATTGATGTTACCAGCAGATACTGTGGTTCTGTTACGGTTTGAGTGCTGAACACTTGACGGTCCCACGGTTGGCAAGTTGGAACTGTGAGATTCACTACGTGCACCACTGGTATTTTGTGGAAAAGCACATGTAAGATTCTGCAACAGTCTCTGCTGATACTCCTGCATGCGTGCATCCCTTTCTATGGCAGGAATAATTTCTGCAAATTTACTTTTGTACCGGGGATCTAACAGTGTGGCAACCCAGTAGTCAGGATTATTTCTAATTCTCACAATTCGAGGGTCATGTTGCAGGTAGTGCAGCAAGAAGGCACTCATGTGTGTTGCGCATCCAGGAGCACCAAGTCCCTGTTGTGTTGGTGGCGAGGTAACAATCATGCTTCCTTCCTCTGTCCTCTCCCCCCAACCTCGCACAACAGAAATGTGATCAAGGTCTCCCTCATCTGATGAGTCTTCCATCAGTTCGTCCTCCACTTCTTCCTGGGCTCCTGCACCTTCCTCACTAGTTTGGCTGCTACCATGCGCCCTGGTAAAATCATCTCCCCCACCCTCACATGCCTGCCGCCCTGGTGCTGCCGACCGTCTGGACCTTGCAGATGTTAGCCCTTCCGCATACAACTCCTCCTCCTCTACTTCCTCCACCTCCTCTTGTGCCACCACCTGACTCCGAATTCTGTTTAACATGTGCTCCAGCATGTAAATCACCGGAATAGTCATGCTGATAATGGCATCGTCAGCACTAAACATCTTCGTCGCCATTTCAAAACTGTGCAGAAGGGTGCATAGGTCCCTGATCTGAGACCACTCCTCCAGCGTGATTTGCCCCACCTCTGAATCTCGTTGGCCCAGGCTATACGTCAGAACGTATTGCACCAGGGCTTGTCGGTGCTGCCACAGTCGCTGCAACATGTGCAGAGTTGAATTCCACCGGGTAGGCACATTGCATTTTAGCCGGTGAAGTGGCAGGCCCAACGACTTCTGTAGAGATGTAAGTCGCTGAGCTGCGGGATGCGAACGGCGGAAGTGAGCACACAGCGACCGTGCCCTCTGCAGAAGGCCATCTAGTCTGGGATAGTGGGCTAAAAATTGCTGGACAACCAGGTTCAACACGTGAGCCATACAAGGCACGTGTGTGACATTGCCCCGGCGAAGGGCCGCACCCAGATTTGCAGCATTGTCGCACACGGCCTTCCCTGGTTTCAGGTCCAGTGGAGACAACCATTCATGAAATTGGTTCTCCAGAGCTGACCACAACTCCTCAGCTGTGTGACTCACATTTGCCAGACATTTCAATGTAAAAACCGCCTGATGACGTTGAGCCCTACTGCCAGCATAGTAAGGAGGTGTGCAGGATCCCTTCTGCGCAGTTAGAAAGCTTGTGGCATGACCAGACAGGCTTTGGGTGCAGGTGGAAGACCGAGAGGAGGTTGAGGAGGCAGAAGCAGTGGAGGAAAAATGACATAAAGAGGATTGACGCACAACTCGTGGGGACGGCAAGACTTGGACAGCAGCCCCTTGTCCTGCTGTCACCATAGTTACCCAGTGCCCAGTCAGCGACATGTAACGCCCCTGTCCATGCCTACTCGTCCAAGTGTCTGTGGTGAAATGCACCCTGTCACACACAGAGTTTCTCAAAGAAGCGGTGATGTTGTGTGCGACATGCTGGTGGAGCGCAGGCACACCTTTCTTTGAGAAGTAGTGCCGACTGGGCATCTGGTACTGGGGCACTGCGACGGACATAAGGTCTCGAAAATCCTCTGTGTCCACCAGGCGGAAAGGCAGCATTTCTGTAGCCAAGAGCTTGCAGATGGTGAAATTCAACCTCTTAGCTTTCTCATGGCTAGGAGGAAATGGTCTTTTACTTGTCCACATCTGAGGGACCGAGGGCTGGCTATTGTGCTTAGACGGGGTTGATAAGGGTGTCCCCGGCAAACTGCCGGTCTGTGAGGAAGATGCAGGCGGACATGTTAGGTTGCCTTGATCCAAAGGTGGTGCTATCGATGTCGGACAGCGCTCAAGACCAGCTGGTGTTACCACCTCCAAAGAAAATGATGACCTGCCAATCACGCTGGCTGTTGCGGGTAAAGAGGTGGCAGGTCTGCGCCCCAAAACAGGTGTGACTGCTGTCCCCCCAGTCACAGAGGATGAAGAGGCCGCGGATGCACAAGATATGGCAGACGGTGGTTGGCCCGGCCGGCTAGACAGCATTGTAGCACACTGAGCTTCCCACTGCAACTTATGCTTCATGTCCATGTGCCGGTTCATGCATGAAGTACTCAAACTATGTATTTTTTGGCCTCTACTTAGCTTTTGCTGACAAATGTTACAGATAACACGAGTTGGGTCATCTTTATCGATCTGAAAAAATGCCCAGGCTATGCAAGGCTTAGCACCCATGCGACCTGAAGAGCCACCACGACTTGTGGTGAGAGGCAGAGTTGTGTTTGAGGATGCAGTTGTTGACGTGCTTCCAGTACTACGTCTCTGTCCAGGAAGGCGCAACCTGACCTCGTCGTCACTAGCATCTTCCTCCACCTCCTCTGCTGACCTCATCTCTTGGCTGACTGTGGGTTGACAGTAAGTGGGATCTCCGACCTCATCATCATCACCCTGTGCGTTATCACACCCGTCGTCCTCAGAGCCAACCTGTTCCTGCCCTGACAAAAAACTAAAGTTGTCGCTCCAATCAGGTATTTGAGTCTTATCATCGTCTTCCTCATTGTCTCCACCAACAGGAGTTACAGTTTGGGAATGAGGGTCTACATTATGGTCAGAACCTTCTGCGTCTGGTCCTGGATCCGACTCATAAAGATTCTGGGCATCAGTGCAGATCATTTCCTCGTCTGGATTCACAGAAGCGCTGGAGTCGACCTCTGATTCCCAGGCTATAGTATGAGTAAACAGCTCTGCAGACTCAACCATCTGTTCTACCTCATACTCAGACGGGCAGCTGGAGATTTGGGAGCTGTGAGGAAGCAAGTGCGATTTGGGTGACACCTTTGAGGACTGGAGTATTTGTGATGTTGAAGTTGATGTGGAGGAGAGCCCACTTAAAGGAGCACTTGATATCCGTTGAAGCACCTCCATTGGTTAATAAATTTGATTTCCATTGATGATTTTTGTGTGATTTTGTTGTCAGCACATTCAACTTTGTACAGAGCAAAGTATTCAATGAGAATATTTCATTCATTCAGATCTAGGATGTGTTATTTGAGTGTTCTCTTTATTTTTTTGAGCAGTGTATATATACAGTATAGACCAAAAGTTTGGACACACCTTCTCATTTAAATATTTTTCTGTATTTTCATGACTATGAAAATTGTACATTCACACTGAAGGCATCAAAACTATGAATTAACACATGTGGAATTATATACTTAACAAAAAAGTGTGAAACAACTGAAAATATGTCTTTTATTCTAGGTTCTTCAAAGTAGCCACCTTTTGCTTTGATGACTGCTTTGCACACTCTTGGCATTCTCTTGATGAGCTTCAAGAGGTAGTCACCGGAAATGGTTTTCATTTCACAGGTGTGCCCTGTCAGGTTTAATAAGTGGGATTTCTTGCCTTATAAATGGGGTTGGGACCATCAGTTGTGTTCTGCAGAAGTCTGGTGGATACACAGTTGATAGTCCTACTGAATAGACTGTTAGAATTTGTATTACGGCAAGAAAAAAGCAGCCAAGTAAAGAAAAACGAGTGGCCATCATTACTTTAAGAAATGAAGGTCAGTCATTCCGAAAAATTGGGCAAACTTTGAATGTGTCCCCAAGTGCAGTTGCAAAAACCATCAAGCGCTACAAAGAAACTGGCTCACATGAGGGCCACCCCAGGAAAGGAAGACCAAGAGTCACCTCTGCTTCTGAGGATAAGTTTATCTGAGTCACCAGCCTCAGAAATCGCAGGTTAACAGCAGCTCAGATTAGAGACCAGATCAATGCCACACAGAATTCTAGCAGCAGACACATCTCTTCAACAATTGTTAAGAGGAGAATTTGTGCAGCAGGCTTTCATGGTAAAATAGCTGCTAGGAAACCACTGCTAAGGACAGGCAACAAGCAGAATAGACTTGTTTGGGCTAAAGAACACAAGGAATGGACATTAGACCAGTGGAAATCTGTGCTTTGGTCTGATGAGTCCAAGTTTGAGATATTTGTCTCCAACCACCGTGTCTTTGTGCGACGCAGAAAAGGTGAACGGATGGACTGGTTCCCACCGTGAAGCATGGAGGAGGAGGTGTGATGGTGTGGGGGTGCTTTGCTGGTGACACTGTTGGGGATTTATTCAAAATGAAGTCATACTGAACCAGCATGGCTACCACAGTATCTTGCAGCGGCATGCTATTCCATCCGGTTTGCGTTTAGTTGGACCATCATTTATTTTTCAACAGCACAATGACCTCAAACACACCTACAGGCTGTGTAAGGGCTATTTGACCAAGAAAGAGAGTGATGGGGTTCTACGCCAGATGACCTGGCCTCCACAGTCCCCAGACCTGAACCCAATCGAGATAGTTTGGGGTGAGCTGGACTGCAGAGTGAAGGCAAAAGGTCCAACAAGTGCTAAGCATCTCTGGGAACTCCTTCAAGATTGTTGGATGACTATTTCCGGTGACTACCTCTTGAAGCTCATCAAGAGAATGCCAAGAGTGTTCAAGACAGTCATCAAAGCAAAAGGTGACTACTTTGAAGAACCTAGAATATAAGACACATTTTCAGTTGTTTCACACTTTTTTGTTAAGTATATAATTCCACATGTGTTAATTCATAGTTTTGATGCCTTCAGTGTGAATGTACAATTTTCAAAGTCATGAAAATACAGAAAAATCTTTAAATGAGGTGTGTCCAAACTTTTGGTCTGTACTGTATAATATATATATATATATATATATATATATATATATATATATATATATATACACACACACGTGGTCAAAATTGTTGGTACCCCTCGTTCAATGAAGGAAAAACCAACAATGATCGCAGGAATAACTTGAATCTGACAAAAGTAATAATAAGTTAAAAATCTATGAAAATGAACAAATAAAAGTCAGACATTGCTTTTCATCCGTGCTTCCGCAGAATTTTTAAACAAAATAAAACTCATGAAACAGGCCTGGACAGAAATGATGGTACCCCTGAAAATAATGTGACAAAAGGGCCATGTTAAATCAAGTTGTGTCCACTAATTAGCATCACAGGTGTCTACAATCTTGTAATCAGTCAGTGGGCCTGTATACAGGGCTACAGATACTCACTGTGCTGTTTGGTGACATGGTGTGTACCACACTCATCATGGACAAGAGGAAGCAAAGGAAAGACTTGTCTCAGGAGATTAGAAAGAAAATTATAGACAAGTGTGGCACCTCAGGGGTCCGGTTGCCACAGTGGCATTGCCTCCCTCACAAGGGGTGATACCATGCCTGGAAGCAAGGAGGGGTCTCCTAATCAGGTCTACCAGCATACAACACTTTCCTGGCTCCAGACCAGAAAGGGGAGCTCCTCCCCTTAAAAAACTGGAATCTGGAGGCGGGGTTAGTAAGAGTGAGTTGAGAAGAATTGGAGTGAGGAGAGCAATGAGGAAGGACCTGGGGAAGGGAGCTGTGGACAAGCTCACCCCAGAGAGAAGCACAAGGGAACCGGACACCGGAGTCTGTGGTTGTGGGGCACTGAAGGCCCACCAGCTAAATCTGGAGGGCAGGAGACTGCAGGTCTCCTGGCCCCACCAGACGCCCAGCGGCTCAGCAGCATCATAGGTCCCAGCACCGCTACATGGGAGCGACACTTGAGGAAGGCCCAAGCTGCATGCCTTACGGGTGAGGAAAAATACGTTTTACTCAGGGACGAGGACCGCAGCATAGCTTCAAGCAGCAGGGCCAAAGAGAATAGCACAGAGGGAAGGTCTTCAACTCCACCTGGCAAGGTGGATCCCCAACTTGCTTTCCGGCCGCCCGGACCTCCACCACCAGCTAGTACCCATGCCCCGGTCTGCTCTGACAAACCGCAAGTAAAAATAGAGGAAACCGCCATTAATTTGTTGTCTGGTCATTATCTGCGCCCTCAGCCCTGCGTTACATTGCACCAACAGCATCTACCTCCACAATTCATCATATCCTGTCCTGGAGCTTAGCTCTGCCGGTGGAGAGCTGAACCAACTCTCCTGCGTCACCATCAGCTTCAGTGGAACTGCAACGCAGAGGTGGTCCCATATAGCCGCATACTACAGGTGGCGTGACGAACATTATTCTCCAAAAACTTTATTCCCCTTTTACTTTTCCTTTAATTGATGACCGACCTGGGTCACGGACTGGGTCACTGCCACTGAGACATCCCCAGCACCGACCGGCCCAGCTACCGACTACCCCACGGCCCCAGGAACTCGTCACATATATATTAAAGGTAAAGGTTATAAGACCATCTCCAAGCAGCTTGATGTTCCTTTGACTATAGTTGCACATATTATTCAGAAATTTAAGATCCATGGGACTCTAGCCAACCTCCCTGGACGTGGCTGAAGGAGGAAAATTGATGACAAATAAAAGAGACGGATAATATGAATGGTAACAGAAGAGCCCAGGAAAACTTCTAAAGAGATTAAAGGTTAACTTCAAGCTCAAGGAACATCAGTTTCAGATCGCACCATCCGTCGTTGTTTGATCCAAAGTGGACTTCATGGGTGATTACCAAGGAGAATACCATTGTTGAAAAAAAATCATAAAAAAGCCAGACTGGAATTTGCCAAAGTACTGTACATGTTTACAAGCCACAAAGCTTCTGAGAGAATGTCCTATGAACAGAAGAGAAAAAATGGACGTTTTTAGCGAAGCACATTAGCTCTATGTTCACAGATGGAAAAATGAAGTATATCAAGAAAAGAGCACTGTCCATACTGTGAAACATGGAGGAGGCTCTGTTATGTTCTGGGACTTCTTTGCTGCATCTGCCACAGAGTGTCTTGAATCTGTGCAGGGTACAATGAAATCTCAAGACTATCAAGGGATTCTAGAGAGAAATGTGCTGCCCAGTGTCAGAAAGCTTGGTCTCAGTTGCAGGTCATGGGTCTTGCAACAGGATAATGACACAAAACACACAGCTAAAAACACCCAAGAATGGCTAAGAGGAAAACATTGGACTATTCTGAAGTGGCCTTCTATAAGCCCTGACTTAAATCCTTTTGAGCATCTTTGGAAAGAGCTGAAACATGCTGTCTGGAAAAGGCAATCTTAAAACACGAAACAACTGGTGCAGTTTGCTCATGAGGAGTGGGCCAAAATACCTGTCGAGAGGTGCAGAAGTCTCATTAACAGTTACAGGAACTGTTTGATTGCAGTGATTGCCTCAAAAGGTTGTTCAACAAAATATTAAGTTAAGAGTACCATAATTTCTGTCCAGGCCTATTTCATGAGTTTAATTTTTTTTTAATTCTGTGGAAGCAGGGTTGAAAAGCAATGTCTGACTTTCATTTGTTCATTTTCATAGGTTTTTAATTTATTATTACTTTTGTCAGATTCAAATTATTTCTGTGACCATTGTGGGTTTTTCTTTCATTAAACGAGGGATACCAATAATTTTGACCACGTGTGTATATTCATCTGAACTAACAGTCCTTCTGAGGACTAATCCAGCTGCATATAATCAATGCAGGCAGGCAGGCAGTGTATGTGGCCGACTGCAGTGTATGATACAGCACCATTGAACGTCCTGTCTGCTGCTGTAATAATTACAGGTATTTCTAGGCATAGAAATGCTTTTTTTATCTTAATCCTGGTTATTTGCTTAAAAAGTAATTCAGAGTACACCATTTTTCTGCACCATTTGCTTGTTCTCACTGCAGATTAAAGCTAGATCTTTTCCATATTTCAGCAATAAAAATTGAGAAATTTGAACTGAACGTGGAAAATATTGGCCTCCTTTTCCATTCTGTTGCAGTGTGTCGGTAAAGCTATTCACAATAGGTCTCTGTGTAAAATAATATTAGCAAATTACAGGCCTACTATTTAAAACCGTGGTTCTCTGTCAGGCATATCACCTATAAGGCTGTTCCAAAATCAGACATTTCTTCCATTTTCATTCCCTTGCACTGTGTTGGTGAAGCTATTCACACTAGGTCTCTGTTTAGAATAATATTAGCAAATTACAGGCCTGCTGGAGGCCGCAGACACAAGGCGGGAAAGCGTTCCTTGTAACGGCAACACAAAGGAAGTTGCCCCTACCCCAGTCCTTGGAACGCAAGCATAAATATGCAGCCAACACTCTACAGGACACAGTACTAAATTCACACATTTCGCAAATGCTTGCGCTCGAAATGTTGCCTTTTAGGCTCATGGAGACAGAAACTTTCCACAGCCTGATGGCGGCGGCCATCCCTCGGTACTCGGTCCCCAGCCGCCACTATTTCTCCCGGTGTGCCGTCACCGCATTACATGAGCACGTGTCCCACAACATTAGACGTGCCCTCAACAGCACAGTTACTGAGAAAGTCCACCTAACCACGGACACGTGGACAAGTGCTTGTGGGCAGCGACGGTACATCTTGCTGATGGAACACTGGGTTAATATAGTGGAAGCCAGGATTCAGTTGGATCTTGGGACGGAACACGTCCTCCCGAAGCCGAGGATTGCGGTCCCTGGGTCAAACAGGGTTGCCCCCACATTCTGCAGCTCCTGCATTTCCTCCTCCTCTTCAGTCTCCATCTCCGAAATGACCACATCAGTTGCAAGCTGGAAGCACTGCAGAACTGCCTCAGCAAAGCGGCAACATGCTGTGCTGAAGCTAATATGCTTAAGTGACAAACCACACAGTGCTGAAAAGTTGTGGACAGCTCTGAAACAGCAGACAGATCTTTGGCTGACACCGCTGAACCTAGAGCCAGGCATGGTCGTGTGTGACAATGGCCAGAACCTGGTGGTGGCTCTGAGGAGAGGCAAGCTCACACACGTACCATGCCTGGCCCAGGTGCTTACCCTCGTGGTTCAGCGGTTTCTCAAAACCTACCCGGATCTGTCAGTTCTGCTTGTCAAACTATGGTGCCTGTGTGCCCATTTTATAAAGTCAGCTACAGCTTCTGAAGCCCTTGCTGTGCTTCAGCAGCGTTTGCAGCTTCCAGATCACCGACTGATCTGCGATGTTCCCATGTGTTGAAACTACATTGCAAATGTTGGGAAGGATTTGTGAGCAGAAGAGGGCAGTTCTTGACTACCATCATCAACAAGGCCATCGGTATTCAGGTCAGACTTCACACATAAGACCTCAGGAGTGGACATGGATGTCAGACATATGTACCATCCTCCCAAACTTTGAGGACTCCACCAAAATGGTGAGCGGCGATGATGCCATAGTTAGCTTCACCATCCCGCTTCTCTGTCTTCTGAAACATTCTCTTCTCACAATTAAAGAGGATGCATTGCAGGCGGAGCATGATGAGATGGAGCACGGAACCATACAGGGTGATTCCACACAGCCCAGCCTCATCTCATCCCAACGTGGATTGGGTGACAATAAAGATGAGGATGAGGAGGAGGAAGAACAGGAGCTAGTTTCCTGCGCTATAGAAGGTACTACCTGCACAACTGTCATACCGGTTGTTCAGCGTGGATGGCCTGAGGACAGGGAGGAGGAGGAAGAGGAGGAGAGCATGATTAGTCGTCCTCTTGGTGAGGGCATGGATGTCTTGCCTTTTTGCACTGTGGCACACATGGCTGAGTTTATGTTGCGCTGCCTTTCCCATGACCCTCGCATTGTCCCACAAGCCCTGATGAGCGGGGTACTCTCTCAAGGAATGAAACGTTTCTGAAGATGGTGAGGAAATACCTTGCCGACCGTACCAACGTCCTCCGTGATTCCTCTGTGCCTTATAATTATTGGGATCCAAGCTGGACACGTGGCATGAACTGGCTCTCTACACCTTGGAGGTCTTGACCTGCCCTGCCGCTAACGTTTTGTCAGAGCGGGTTTTTAGTGCCACTGATGGAATTATAACCGATAGGTGCATCCGCCTGTCAACTGAAAAATACTGACAGGCTGATTCTTATAAAAATTAACAAGGGCTGGATTGGGCCAGACTTCTCAACACCACCGAATGATAGCAGCGTAACATAAACTCAAATACAGTGTCTTCATTTTGGGAGATCTAACTCTATAATTTGGAAATGCTTTTCAGGCACAGAGGAAAGCTCAGAAGGGAAGTAGCACCATATTGTAGTGTACATTTTGCTGTTATGGTTTTCGGGGGCGATGACCCACTGTAAGAGCCCCAAAGGTACCAGAACAGCAGAACTCCCCATAAGTGACCAATTTTACAAACTACATCTCTCAAAGGATTCATCCAAGGTTGCAGTGACCATATTGACACCAAGGGTGTGTCACAGACTTTTATACAATTGGGCAGTGAAGAAAAAATAATTGCATTTTTGGAAGTGCAGAATTCACTGTATTTCTTTTGGGGCATGAGGCGCCAAGGCTCATTTTTAGAGCCTTTGTGCTACCAGTAACATGGAAGACCCCTATATTTTCATTGACAGATGACTGATCTTAATGGGGACTTGATTTTTTGTGGATTGAGTTGAAGCTTTTATTGGGAACATTTTACATACCATTTTGGACCACATTTATCCTGCGCTCTACGCTGAACATTTACATTGGGGTTTCCATCTATATCTCCTAATTACGTGATTCAGATGATAACCTGAGGGATCTATTCACTGTAATGAGGCAGCAGAGTAATTGTGTACTCCATCTGGCCTCTGTTCAGAAATCCTTTTCAGAGGTGCACAAAAATGTGGCCAACCGCGCTTTTATGCACGATTCAAAAGTCGGACATCGCCAGATCATAGGCCAGACGGCATCCACAGTGCCTCCAATCTGCCTCATTATAGGGAATCTTCCATGGTAGGTTCTCTCTCAATCACGTATTTCAAAAATTTACACGAAAACCATGGTGTTAATGCTCTGTGTAAAGTGCAGGATAAATGTGAGCCGAGCCTTATTGCGATCTTGAATTGGTTTTATTTATTTTTTACGCCGTTGACCATGCAGTATAAATGTTTAGATTACTTTATTCTTCGGGTGAGTGCAATTACAGAGATACCAGATTTATAAAATTTTATTTTATTGTTTTGCTACACAAAAATGCTAAAAAAAAAATACCGATAATGTTGTAGTGGGACAGTGAGCTCTGTGGCTCAAGTCATGTACATGGGCAGAGCCACTGAGCTCATTGATTGGCTGCAGTGCTGTAGATGTGATATTAGTGCTGCAGATAACAATAGACACTTTTCCCATGAAGACCTGCAATTTTCTTTGAAAAGTATTGTGAGCAGCACAAAATCAGAAAAAGTTTCAAATTGGTGAAATACTTTGTGACTTTCTTTTACGAGAAGACTGAGGCAAATAGCCTAATGGGGTATTCAGGGACTGCAAACATTTGGATTGCAAATCTACATCCACAATGGAGAACAGAGAAAAGAATAAAACAAACAAGTAAAAAATAGACTTTAATGTGATGCGCCCCCTGGGCCGTGGGGTACCCAGAGCCGGGCCTGTAGATGCTGGGGGTTGTAGTCACCGTGGTGGTGACACGGTTCGTGACCCAGGTGGTCAATCCAAGGCGTATTTATATATATGGGTGTAAATGTCTGACTACGCCACCTGTGGAATGCGGTTATTGGGAACCTCCGCTGCGGAGCTGTCCGCTGAAGCTGGTGGTATGTGCAGCAAGGTGATGTAACTCCCCACAGGAAGAGTGGAGCTTGAGGGCAGTGTGTATGGAAGATGGTGGTGGTAGTGCAAGGTATAAGTAATGACAACACGGAGTCTTTGCAGTGCAGTCCCAGGGTCTTTACTGTTGGCAATTATATGGGCCCCAACGGGAGTACCGGCTAGTGATGAGGGCCTGATCAGTCTGGGAACAATCCTAGAGTCCTCCTGGACAGGTGAAGTTGTAGGCCTGCCGTTCTGACTATACTCTTTGGCTATCCCGCTTATAGTCGTGTTGTAGCCCACGTCCCTGAGTGTAACGTGCTGCGCTTACCCGTATGGCTGGCAACTCGGGCATTGTGTATTCCTCGCTCCTCTGTGGCGGTACTGGTCCTTTCGTGTGGCTGAGACTCCAGGCTTCTGATGGGCCAGGAGACCTGCAATCCCCTGCCCTGCGGTATCTGCCGCTGGGTACGTAATCCTCACAGCCTCGGACTCCGGTGTCCGGTCCTCTGTAGATACTATCCAGGACGAGCTAACTCCAGCTCCAGTCCCTGGCTCTTTTCTCCTTAGTGTCCTACTTGATTCCACACAATGACTGCCCTAACCCCGCCTCCAGATCCAGTTATAAAGGGCAGGATCCTCCCCTTTCTGGTCTGGGGCAGGAGGTGTTGCATGTAATGTGTTCCTGACCAGGAAACCCCCGTTTTTCTCCCAGACATGGTATTACTACTAGTGTTGAGCCACCCCCGTAGTGTTCGAGTTCGGTTCGGTTCGTCGAACACCCGTGTGTTCGCCGAACTGTTCGTCGAACTGTTCGTCGAACACCTTCGAACACCGTTAAAACCAATGGCAGGCAAACAAAAACACATAGAAACACATAGAAAACACCTTCAAAGGTGTCCAAAAGCTGACAAACTGCTCAGAAGACACAACTAACACATGGAAAAGTGACAAGTACATATAGTCATGCGAAAAGAAAAGAGGTGGAGGAGTAAAAGGAGGGGGAGACACAGATATAGGCATGTCATGCCCTTCTAAAATCCAAAAAGTGAGAAGCCGACACGTTCAGTCCGCTCCTGCCCGTGCCACCTCCAAGTCGCCGGGTTTGTGCCAGAGCCGCGGTGAACCCTGACGGCCAGCCCCCCTCTCCCAATACTGGTGCCTGTCCGCTGGTGGGTCGAGCGAGCCCCCCTGTGGTGGAGGCAGCTCTAAGCTTTTTAATTTAAATTGTCTCTCTAATTTGAATGAATACACTTTAAATCCATTTACAAGGATCTATTGGAGGGCAAGTCTCATGCCAGCAGCCGCGTAATTCCAGCTCCAGTAGCGTCCACTAAAGCTGCTGCAGTTAAAAAGCTTTTATAAGGATCGAGCTCGGCTGTCCACCGCAAGGCATCCTACTGCCAGTCCCAGCCCCTATGCCTTGGGGTGCCTCCTGATGCTCTTCACTGAGTATCCCGTGGTCCCGAAGCATTTCCTTTGAAAAAATGAAGTGTCCAAACTACAGGTGGTGTAGCTTGCTTAACAGCCGGGATAATCCGCTGACTAGCAGACACTGCTACTAGGCACAAAGTATTTCCTGGGCTAGATGCAGTTAAAAATTTGTAATTAGATACTCTCGTTGGATGCTGAGAAAGCATTCCATAGAGTCTCCTGGCACGCCATAATATATGATTCTCTTAAAAAGCTTTGGGTAGGGGTCTAGGGGACCCTTTTATAGCCAAAATCACGGCCCTGTATCGCAATACGTCACCTAGGCTGAAGATAAATGGAACTGTAGCACACTGAGGGCTCGGTTGCTACAGAGGTATTGCACCTCACCCAGAGGTGTGATATCTCACTCTCAGGTAAGGATGTAGTGTGGATCAGGACCCGACACCTGCATGCATTACACCACATTGCCGTGGGGCAGGGCGACCAATATGCCCCTGAGATGGGCACGACAGTCGCTGTCCCTGGCTGGAGTGGGGGGAGGGAACACTGAGGAAGGGGAACCCTGTAGTGCAGGAGCAAGGAGGAAGCAGTTCCTGGGTGCATTGAGAAGGGAGTATAAAAGGTGGGCACCATCTTACTTCAGTGCAGAGAAGTCTGAGCAGAAGTGGCAGGGAGCAGGGGCTCTGCATGAGCTCTGCTCCGGAGGCGGGCCTAGTAACAGAGGCCCAGGCCTGGAAGAGGGAGAAGGAAGGAAGAGGAGCGGAGAAGGCTCCAGGAATGAGGAACGAAGGGATCCCAGGGGTGCGGACGGGCGAGTCGCCACCGCACGCCCGAATCCACCTGCGTGGAGGGGTCAGGCCAAAGGGGGAGACCGGTCCCCGAAACTAGTGGAGGCAGGAAACGACCCTCAGCTAGAAACAGGAGGCTGTGACATTTTATGTGGCGCAGCCCCTCGCTACACCAGCTAGGAAGGCACCACATAGGGTCAGGGAAACTGGCGCCAAGTTTACCAAGAGGAGGCCCGAGGCAGCCGGACAGAAGGGTTGGTAAGAAAGGCCAGACAAAGGACACACAAAGGGGGTCCTGTGAAGCGCTCCAAAGTTATCTGGGAGTTGTCTGAGCCCCTCACCTGGTGAGCACAGTACGACGTGGGCAGCCGTTACCTGCAGACGTGGTCTGGATAATAAGAACTGTGAGTAAAGGCCCTGGACTGCATCACTGACTCCGTGTCGTTACTGCTGCTGCCCTGCACCATCACCCCCATCCTCCGCATACACTGCCCTGAGGCTATACTCCTCCCGTGGGGAGTTATGCTACGCTCTGCTGCACCCACAACACCAGCCTCAGCGGTCTGCCCTGGAGCGGCGGTTCACTCTGACCGCAATCCACGGGTGGCGTAGTCGGACATTTAAACATCAAAACCACATAAATAGTTCCGCCACTGGTTTGACCGCCCTGAGCCACGGAACCGGGTCGCCGCCACGGAGACTACAACCACCAGCATCCACCAAAAAGGGTCCGGCTCCTGGTGTCCCAAGGCCCAGGGGGCGCGTCAGAACATTTTCATCACCTTTCATAATCACCAATGGGACAAGGCAGGGATGTTCTCTGTCCCCTCTCTTATACATCCTAGTGACGGAGCACCTGCTCTCATCAATTCGCCATAACCCCAATATTAGGTGGATTGAGGTGGGAGGCACCGAGTACAAGTGCTCTCTATTTGCTGATGATGTTCTAGTATATATCACTCAATCACATATATCCATCCATGCTGTTATGGCTGAAATAGATCACTTTGTTACATGGTCAAATTTTAAAATCAATGCAGCGAAGTCTGAGGCCCTCGATGTCTCCCTCCCCAAATCCATATAGGATTCCATCCAGTCCAACTTTCCCTTTGCCTGGCCCTCACAGGGTATCAAATACTTAGGAATTCCTATTCATAGAGACCTCTCCCATCTATGTTATCTTAATTTTGGACCCTTTATTGAACAACTCCATACAGACCACGGTTGGCAAGTTAGAACTGTAAGATTCACTACGTGAACCACTGGTGTTTTGTGGAAAAGCACATGTACACTGTGTTCCAAATTATTATGCAAAAAGTGCTGAGGAGTGATAAGGGAAGAATCTGTTTGTTTGTCAGTTAAACTCATTGATGGTGATGTGTGTCAGGGCTCTTTATATCACTGTAAGCAATTGCAGACACCTGTGCTAATTAGTTTGGCAGGTGTGTTCAATGAAAGGCAAGACTACTTAAGAAGGCTGTCTCACATTATTAAGCAGCCTACATTTTCTGCCAAAATGGGAAAGAAAAAGGATGTGTCGGCTGCTGAGAAGCAACAAATTGTGGAGTGTTTAGGTCAAGGCATGACTACAATCAACATTGTGCGATGATCAGGATGAAGTGTCTTGGCAATCAAGAAGTATGTAGCTGATTCACAGTACACACGTGTGCGCGCTGATAAGGGCAAATTGAGGACTCTTTCCTACAGGCAATTACGTCAGGTTGAAAGAGCAGCGGCAAAAAAGCCTTGTCATAGCAGCAGACAAGTTTTTGAAGCTGCTGGTGCCTCCAACGTCCCCCGAACAACAAGATGCAGGGTCCTTCAGAGGTTTGCAGCTGTGCATACGCCATCCTGTCGACCTCCTCTATCCACTTCACACAAGCAGAAACGGCTCCAGTGGGCCAAACATTACATGAAGACTGATTTCAAAACTGTTTTGTTCACGGATGAGTGCCATGCAGCGCTCGATGGTCCAGATGGATGGAGTGGAGGATGGCTGGTTGATGGACACCCCACGCAAACACGGCTACAGCGCCAACAAGGAGGAGGTGGAGTAATGTTTTGGGCTGGAATCATGGGGAGAGAGATTGTCGGCCCCTTTAGGATCCCTGAAGGCGCTAAAGATGAACTCCATAATGTATGTGGATTTTCTCAAACAGCACTTCCTGCCATGGTTCAAGAAGAAGAACCGTGTATTTCACAGCAAGATCATTTTTTTGCATGATAATGCACCATATCATGCTGCACATAAAACATCTGCATCTCTGGCTGATATGGGCATAAAAGGGGACAAACTTATGGTGTGACCCCCATGCTCCCCTGACCTCTACCCCATTCAGAACCTTTGGAGCATCATTAAAAGGAGTGTCTATGATGGCGGGAGGCAGTTCACATCTAAGCAACAGCTCTGGGAGGGTATTCTGTCCTCATGCAAAACAATTGAAGCAGAAACCATCCAAAACCTGACAAATTCAATGGACGAGAGAGTTCAGAAGCTCCTTTCGAACAAGGGGTCCTATGTGAAAATGTAACATCACCTAGAATAAAGTTTTGAGTTGAAAACTGTTTGATTTCAGTTTCTAACAACCTGCTAATGCTTATAATTTCAAAAATGACCATTTTTTTGGTCTTTATTAAAATGAAAAGGTTGATCGAAAAGTTTGGGGGATCTAAGAGTGTGGCAACCCAGTAGTCATGATTACTTCGAATTCTGACAATATGAGGGTCATGCTGCAGGTAGTGCAGCAAGAAGGCACTTATGTGTCTTGCGCATCTCGGAGCCCCAAAATTATTTTCCGGGCTAGATGCAGCTAAAAATTATTATTAATTTTAAATCTGGTGAAGCTTTAGTATAGATGGCCTAATAGGATCAGTGCTGCACACTGCTACAAAGCCCAAATTATTTTCCAGTCAAGATACAGATAAACATGATTAGTAATTTGAAAGCTTAAAACGGTTGGTAGGGTGATTTTAACCAATCATCAAGCTTTTACTCTCCCCAGGATGACACAGGGGTAGAAAAGTCATTTTGGATCCATGATTTGTTCATCTTTATGAACGTGAGTCTGTCTACATTATCAGTGGAGAGCCGCGTGCGCTTATCTGTCAGCACACCACCAGCAGCGCTGAACACACGTTCAGACAGAACGCTGGCTGCAGGGCATAACCAGATCTCCAAGGCGTAAGTGGCTAGCTCCGGCCATTTATCCAGATTGGAAGCCCAAAAAGAGCAAGGGTCCAGTGACACAGTCAATGTTTACTTGGAGATACTCCTGTACCATCGTCTCTAGGCGTTGACTTTGTGTCAGACTTCTTGTCTCCTGTGGCCTTGCAAAGGATGGGCTAAAAAAGTGGTGAAATGATTCCGCAAAATTGATGTTACCAGCAGATACTGTGGTTCTGTTACGGTTTGAGTGCTGAACACTTGACGGTCCCACGGTTGGCAAGTTGGAACTGTGAGATTCACTACGTGCACCACTGGTATTTTGTGGAAAAGCACATGTAAGATTCTGCAACAGTCTCTGCTGATACTCCTGCATGCGTGCATCCCTTTCTATGGCAGGAATAATTTCTGCAAATTTACTTTTGTACCAGGGATCTAACAGTGTGGCAACCCAGTAGTCAGGATTATTTCTAATTCTCACAATTCGAGGGTCATGTTGCAGGTAGTGCAGCAAGAAGGCACTCATGTGTGTTGCGCATCCAGGAGCACCAAGTCCCTGTTGTGTTGGTGGCGAGGTGAGGTAACAATCATGCTTCCTTCCTCTGTCCTCTCCCCCCAACCTCGCACAACAGAAATGTGATCAAGGTCTCCCTCATATGATGAGTCTTCCATCAGTTCGTCCTCCACTTCTTCCTGGGCTCCTGCACCTTCCTCACTAGTTTGGCTGCTACCATGCGCCCTGGTAAAACCATCTCCCCCACCCTCACATGCCTGCCGCCTTGGTGCTGCCGACCGTCTGGACCTTGCAGATGTTAGCCCTTCCGCATACAACTCCTCCTCCTCTACTACCTCCACCTCCTCTTGTGCCACCACCTGACTCCGAATTCTGTTTAACATGTGCTCCAGCATGTAAATCACCGGAATAGTCATGCTGATAATGGCATCGTCAGCACTAAACATCTTCGTCGCCACTTCAAAACTGTGCAGAAGGGTGCATAGGTCCCTGATCTGAGACCACTCCTCCAGCGTGATTTGCCCCACCTCTGGATCTCGTTGGCCCAGGCTATACGTCAGAACATATTGCACCAGGGCTTGTCGGTGCTGCCACAGTCGCTGCAACATGTGCAGAGTTGAATTCCACCGGGTAGGCACATCGCATTTTAGCCGGTGAAGTGGCAGGCCCAACGACTTCTGGAGAGATGTAAGTCGCTGAGCTGCGGGATGCGAACGGCGGAAGTGAGCACACAGCGACCGTGCCCTCTGCAGAAGGCCATCTAGTCTGGGATAGTGGGCTAAAAATTGCTGGACAACCAGGTTCAACACGTGAGCCATAAAAGGCACGTGTGTGACATTGCCCCGGCGAAGGGCCGCACCCAGGTTTGCAGCATTGTCGCACACGGCCTTCCCTGGTTTCAGGTCCAGTGGAGACAACCATTCATGAAATTGGTTCTCCAGAGCTGACCACAACTCCTCAGCTGTGTGACTCACATTTCCCAGACATTTCAATGTAAAAACCGCCTGATGACGTTGAGCCCTACTGCCAGCATAGTAAGGAGGTGTGCAGGATCCCTTCTGCGCAGTTAGAAAGCTTGTGGCATGACCAGACAGGCTTTGGGTGCAGGTGGAAGACCGAGAGCAGGTTGAGGAGGCAGAAGCAGTGGAGGAATTTTGACATAAAGAGGATTGACGCACAAATCGTGGGGACGGCAAGACTTGGACAGCAGCCCCTTGTCCTGCTGTCACCATAGTTACCCAGTGCCCAGTCAGCGACATGTAACGCCCCTGTCCATGCCTACTCGTCCAAGTGTCTGTGGTGAAATGCACCCTGTCACACACAGAGTTTCTCAAAGAAGCGGTGATGTTGTGTGCGACATGCTGGTGGAGCGCAGGCACACCTTTCTTTGAGAAGTAGTGCCGACTGGGCATCTGGTACTGGGGCACTGCGACGGACATAAGGTCTCAAAAATCCTCTGTGTCCACCAGGCGGAAAGGCAGCATTTCTGTAGCCAAGAGCTTGCAGATGGTGAAATTCAACCTCTTAGCTTTCTCATGGCTAGGAGGAAATGGTCTTTCACTTGTCCACATCTGAGGGACCGAGGGCTGGCTATTGTGCTTAATGAACAAATAAAGTAGCACACTGTAACACTGAGTATATAGATGTGAAATATGAAATATGAATAGCATAACTGCTATAAAAAATAGAAAAATGAAAAAATTTTTGAAAAATTTTTTTTTAGCGCATGAAATATGAAGTATGGAAAATGAATAGCATTACTGCTGTAAATAAATGAGAAATCTTAGCGCATAAATTGGCCAATTCATGTGTACCTGACAGCCGCGGTAAGGCGTTTCTCGATGTCAGGACTTACCAATGTGAATACCTCTCTAAGAGACCTCCGTCTGCTTATGTGTGGGAAAGACAGATCCTGATGCATTTAAAACCACCTGCGGCATAGGGGTGGGGGTGGAGTGCTCAGTCAACGCTAAATCTAGTAACAAAGAGAATGACGGCACTTCCACTACAAAAACTAGGTGTGAACAGGTGCTTACTAAGAGCACCTACCTCCATATATAATGAACAAATAAAGTAGCACACTGTAACACTGAGTATATAGATGTGAAATATGAAATATGAATAGCATAACTGCTTTAAAAAATAGAAATAAATGAAAAATTTTCCCACACATAAGCAGACGGAGGTCTCTTAGAGAGGTATTCACATTGGTAGGTCCTGACATCGAGAAACGCCTTACCGCGGCTGTCAGGTACACATGAATTGGCCAATTTATGCGCTAAGATTTCTCATTTATTTACAGCAGTAATGCTATTCATTTTCCATACTTCATATTTCATGCGCTAAAAAAAATTTTCAAAAAATTTTTCATTTATTTCTTTTTTTATAGCAGTTATGCTATTCATATTTCATATTTCACATCTATATACTCAGTGTTACAGTGTGCTACTTTATTTGTTCTTTATATATGGAGGTAGCTGCTCTTAGTAAGCACCTGTTCACACCTAGTTTTTGTAGTGGAAGTGCCGTCATTCTCTTTGTTACTAGATTTAGCGTTGACTGAGCACTCCACCCCCACCCCTATGCCGCAGGTGGTTTTAAATGCATCAGGATCTGTCTTTCCCACACATAAGCAGACGGAGGTCTCTTAGAGAGGTATTCACATTGGTAGGTCCTGACATCGAGAAACGCCTTACCGCGGCTGTCAGGTACACATGAATTGGCCAATTTATGCGCTAAGATTTCTCATTTATTTACAGCAGTAATGCTATTCATTTTCCATACTTCATATTTCATGCGCTAAAAAAATTTTTCAAAAAATTTTTCATTTATTTCTATTTTTTATAGCAGTTATGCTATTCATATTTCATATTTCACATCTATATACTCAGTGTTACAGTGTGCTACTTTATTTGTTCATTATATATGGAGGTAGCTGCTCTTAGTAAGCACCTGTTCACACCTAGTTTTTGTAGTGGAAGTGCCATCATTCTCTTTGTTACTAGATTTAGCGTTGACTGAGCACTCCACCCCCACCCCTATGCCGCAGGTGGTTTTAAATGCATCAGGATCTGTCTTTCCCACACATAAGCAGACGGAGGTCTCTTAGAGAGGTATTCACATTGGTAGGTCCTGACATCGAGAAACGCCTTACCGCGGCTGTCAGGTACACATGAATTGGCCAATTTATGCGCTAAGATTTCTCATTTATTTACAGCAGTAATGCTATTCATTTTCCATACTTCATATTTCATGCGCTAAAAATATTTTTCAAAAAATTTTTCATTTATTACTATTTTTTATAGCAGTTATGCTATTCATATTTCATATTTCACATCTATATACTCAGTGTTACAGTGTGCTACTTTATTTGTTCATTATATATGGAGGTAGCTGCTCTTAGTAAGCACCTGTTCACACCTAGTTTTTGTAGTGGAAGTGCCGTCATTCTCTTTGTTACTAGATTTAGCGTTGACTGAGCACTCCACCCCCACCCCTATGCCGCAGGTGGTTTTAAATGCATCAGGATCTGTCTTTCCCACACATAAGCAGACGGAGGTCTCTTAGAGAGGTATTCACATTGGTAGGTCCTGACATCGAGAAACGCCTTTCCGCGGCTGTCAGGTACACATGAATTGGCCAATTTATGCGCTAAGATTTCTCATTTATTTACAGCAGTAATGCTATTCATTTTCCATACTTCATATTTCATGCGCTAAAAAAAATTTTCAGAAAATTTTTCATTTATTTCTATTTTTTATAGCAGTTATGCTATTCATATTTCAAATTTCACATCTATATACTCAGTGTTACAGTGTGCTACTTTATTTGTTCATTATATATGGAGGTAGCTGCTCTTAGTAAGCACCTGTTCACACCTAGTTTTTGTAGTGGAAGTGCCGTCATTCTCTTTGTTACTAGATTTAGCGTTGACTGAGCACTCCACCCCCACCCCTATGCCGCAGGTGGTTTTAAATGCATCAGGATCTGTCTTTCCCAAACATAAGCAGACGGAGGTCTCTTAGAGAGGTATTCACATTGGTAGGTCCTGACATCGAGAAACGCCTTACCGCGGCTGTCAGGTACACATGAATTGGCCAATTTATGCGCTAAGATTTCTCATTTATTTACAGCAGTAATGCTATTCATTTTCCATACTTCATATTTCATGCGCTAAAAAAATTTTTCAGAAAATTTTTCATTTATTTCTATTTTTTATAGCAGTTATGCTATTCATATTTCACATCTATATACTCAGTGTTACAGTGTGCTACTTTATTTGTTCATTATATATGGAGATAGCTGCTCTTAGTAAGCACCTGTTCACACCTAGTTTTTGTAGTGGAAGTGCCGTCATTCTCTTTGTGGCTATTGTGCTTAGACGGGGTTGATAAGGGTGTCCCCAGCAAACTGCCGGTCTGTGAGGAAGATGCAGGCGGACATGTTAGGTTGCCTTGATCCAAAGGTGGTGCTATCGATGTCGGACAGCGCTCAACACCAGCTGGTGTTACCACCTCCAAAGAAAATGATGACCTGCCAATCACGCTGGCTGTTGCGGGTAAAGAGGTGGCAGGTCTGCGCCCCAAAACAGGTGTGACTGCTGTCCCCCCAGTCACAGAGGATGAAGAGGCCGCGGATGCACAAGATATGTCAGACGGTGGCTGGCCCGGCCGGCTAGGCCGCATTGTAGCACACTGAGCTTCCCACTGCAACTTATGCTTCATGTCCATGTGCCGGTTCATGCATGAAGTACTCAAACTATGTATTTTTTGGCCTCTACTTAGCTTTTGCTGACAAATGTTACAGATAACACGAGTTGGGTCATCTTTATCGATCTGAAAAAATGCCCAGGCTATGCAAGGCTTAGCACCCATGCGACCTGAAGAGCCACCACGACTTGTGGTGAGAGGCAGAGTTGTGTTTGAGGATGCAGTTGTTGACGTGCTTCCAGTACTACGTCTCTGTCCAGGAAGGCGCAACCTGACCTCGTCGTCACTAGCATCTTCCTCCACCTCCTCTGCTGACCTCATCTCTTGGCTGACTGTGGGTTGACAGTAAGTGGGATCTCCAACCTCATCATCATCACCCTGTGCGTTATCACACCCGTCGTCCTCAGAGCCAACCTGTTCCTGCCCTGACAAAAAACTAAAGTTGTCGCTCCAATCAGGTATTTGAGTCTTATCATCGTCTTCCTCATTGTCTCCACCAACAGGAGTTACAGTTTGGGAATGAGGGTCTACATTATGGTCAGAACCTTCTGCGTCTGGTCCTGGATCCGACTCATAAAGATTCTGGGCATCAGTGCAGATCATTTCCTCATCTGGATTCACAGAAGCGCTGGAGTCGACCTCTGATTCCCAGGCTATAGTATGAGTAAACAGCTCTGCAGACTCAACCATCTGTTCTACCTCATACTCAGACGGGCAGCTGGAGATTTGGGAGCTGTGAGGAAGCAAGTGCGATTGGGGTGACACCTTTGAGGACTGGAGTATTTGTGATGTTGAAGTTGATGTGGAGGAGAGCCCACTTAAAGGAGCACTTGATATCCGTTGAAGCACCTGCTGTTTTTGTGCCTCATCTGGAATTTGTAGCGATTGGCGTGGCCGTAAGAAAGGGATCTTATTACATTGTCCGCTAAAAGAAGTAGACATTTTAGTTTGGCTGGAAGATGGTCTTTCTTCTGCAGATGTTACTGTTGCTTTAACACCTACCCCACGGACACAACCTTTTTTCCCCTTCCCAACACGCCTATTCCCCTTTCCACCAGCAGCAGGCCTTTTTCCACTCATTTTGGCGGTTAACTAATTCACAACTCTGGTGTTGTTTGCACAAAAAAACAATGGATTGTATACCGAGCAGAGCTGAGTGGCCAAACTGTGGTATTAGGCCAAAACTATTGGCTGGGTTAGAAGCAGAAAAAAATTATATTCAATTTGCAACCTGATGGAGGTCAGTATAGATGGACTAATAGAACAAGTCCCACACACAGCTAGAAGCCCAAATATTTTTTCAGAGGTAGATGCAGAAAAATTTTTTATTCAGTTTGCAACCTGATGGAGGTCTGTATAGATGGATTAATAGAACAAGTCCCACACACAGCTACAAGCCCAATATTTTTTCAGAGGTAGATGCAGAAAAAATATATATTCAGTTTGCAACCTGATGGAGGTCAGTATAGATGGACTAATAGAGAAAGTCCCACACACTGCTAGAAGGCCAAATATTTTTTCAGAGCTAGATGCGGACAAAAAATTATTTTGAATTTGCAACCTGATGGAGGTCAGTATAGGTGGACTAATAGAAAAAGTCCCACACACTGCTAGAAGGCCAAATATTTTTTCAGAGCTAGATGCAGAAAAAAATTATATTCAATTTGCAACCTGATGGAGGTCAGTATAGATGGACTAATAGAACAAGTCCCACACACAGCTAGAAGCCCAAATATTTTTTTCAGACCTACTGTAGATGCAGATAAAAATTATTTTTAATTTGCAACCTGATGGAGGTCAGTATAGATGGACTAATACAACAAGTCCCACACACAGATAGAAGCCCAATATTTTTTCAGAGGTAGATGCAGAAAAAAATATATTCAGTTTGCAACCTGATGGAGGTCAGTATAGATGGAGTAATAGAACAAGTCCCACACACAGCTAGAAGCCCAAATATTTTTTCAGAGGTAGATGCAGATAAAAATTATTTTTAATTTGCAACCTGATGGAGGTCAGTATAGATGGACTAATAGAGAAAGTCCCACACACTGCTAGAAGGCCAAATATTTTTTCAGAGCTAGATGCAGATAAAAATTATATTCAATTTGCAACCTGATGGAGGTCAGTATAGATGGACTAATAGAGAAAGTCCCACACACTGCTAGAAGGCCAAATATTTTTTCAGAGCTAGATTCAGATAAAAATTATATTCAATTTGCAACCTGATGGAGGTCAGTATAGATGGACTAATAGAACAAGTCCCACACACAGCTAGAAGCCCAAATATTTTTTCAGAGGTACTGTAGATGCAGATAAAAATTATTTTTAATTTGCAACCTGATGGAGGTCAGTATAGATGGCCTAATAGAGAAAGTCCCACACACTGCTAGAAGCCCAAATATTTTTTCAGAGTTAGATGCAGAAAAAAATATATTCAGTTTGCAACCTGATGGAGGTCTGTATAGATGGATTAATAGAACAAGTCCCACACACAGCTAGAAGCCCAATATTTTTTCAGAGGTAGATGCAGAAAAAAATATATTCAGTTTGCAACCTGATGGAGGTCAGTATAGATGGACTAATACAACAAGTCCCACACACAGCTAGAAGCCCAATATTTTTTCAGAGGTAGATGCAGAAAAAATATATTCAGTTTGCAACCTGATGGAGGTCTGTATAGATGGATTAATAGAACAAGTCCCACACACAGCTAGAAGCCCAATATTTTTTCAGAGGTAGATGCAGAAAAAAATATATTCAGTTTGCAACCTGATGGAGGTCAGTATAGATGGACTAATACAACAAGTTCCACACACAGCTAGAAGCCCAATATTTTTTCAGAGCTAGATGCAGAAAAAAATTATATTCAATTTGCAACCTGATGGAGGTCAGTATAGATGGACTAATAGAATGATGCTATGCCCAAAAGATTTTACTTCACTAGGTGCAGTAAAAAAATTGGTATTCTATACACAGGTGGTATATCTTGCAACACATAGGCTACTCCACTGACTAACACACTCTGCAATAGGCCAAAAAGGATTAGCTTTGCTAGATTCAGCCAAATGCTGTGAAAAAAACTTGCACAGCACTGGCACAGCACTGGCACAGACCTGCCTGGCAAAAACTGATAGGAACTGATGTAACCTAGTCCTGAAAAGGACTCCAATTACAATTAGTCTTTACTCCCACAATCTATCTATTTAAGAGCACAGACCTGCCTGATAAAAGTCGTAGGAAATGCTGTAACCTAGTCCTTAAAAGGACTGCAATCACAACTAATCCCTACTCCCAAGCTATCTGTAGATTTGTGCGAAAATTGGCTTGAAATTAACAAGGTATAGCGCACACAGCAACAGCGGTGCCGTCTAACACGCAGCTGCAGCAGTGAGAAAATGGTGGCGACGGGGAAAATGGCTTGGTCTTATAGGACAAGGACATGTGACATACACTGCCAATGACACATGCCCTTGCTTGTGTGAAAAAAAGCACTTCGCTCCGTGTGTACGCTGCTGATAGGCTGACAGATTGCACCTCCCCACTGTAAATGCGGGAAAGAGAAAAAAAAAATGGAGATCTTCATTGTTCCTGCAGAGATCCATCCCCTGCCCCTCCCCCCACCCCGCTGTACACTCAAACTGCGTATTAACATTAATTTTCATCATTACTGAGAAAAAATCCAGTTATGATTTTGGTGCACGAACAGTTATCGAACATAACATCGAACAGCCGAATTTTTCTCAAATTGTTCGTGTTCGCCGAACGGCTCGAACACCGCCCAAAACAGCTCGAATTTGAGATTGGCGAACAGTTCGAGTAGAAAAACGCTCATCTCTAATTACTACCACTGTGGCAACAAGACCCTCTGGGGTGCCACATTCCCCCCCAGTAAATTTCAGTACTCCGGGACTGAGAATATTTTGCAAAATAACAGGTAATAATAAACAAGGTACATTAGGAATATTTACAAGTATTACAGTCTTTATAGGTCACAGTATAGTCCGTAACCTGAAAGTCTTTTTGGACCCTGTCGGGTAACTGGAAAAACATATTTAGTACACACATACCAACATTTCAGTTATATTTTACATTTCAAATTCTCCATCGAGCAGGGATCTGACCTCTGGTGATTCTGGTAGACCTACGTAACACACTGTCTGTCTGTGTTCTACCTTGGTCCCCTGTGCCTACCCCTGGTTTGGTGGGTTCAGTGTGAACTGCATCACTAGTATTTTGAGGTGACACTGGTAGGTTGGGCACCTTCCTACGGATTCTTTGGCTTACCGTAGGTACCACAGGTTCAATATTAGCAGAGGGTTGCTTCTCCTGGTCTGCTGATGAGTAATCTTCTGCCTCCGGGGCCAATGGTTCTTCCAACTCTACCAGGACTTCTACAGCTTCCTGAGTGGCTGGTTGCAGAAATGTAAGGACTGGCACAACAATGACATTATTCACTTGCGTCTGTGACCGGGGAAATTCTCCGAGTACTGGGCTGACCATTTCTTCCACTTCCTCTGCGGCTTGAGGGATATCTTGGCCTTCTTCAGCATGCTGTAGCTGCTCGGGACATTTCTTCAGGTGGTCTCTGGAAACTGTTGCTGTCGTTTCTCCTCCATCCTTACTTATGAGGTACACCTTGGTGTTATCATGACTTGATGGTAGAATGGTGTACGGCTCTTTTTCCCACTGGTCATCCAATTTATGGAGCCGCCTTTTTCTCTTTAAGACTTGCTCTCCCGGTGACGAGGGGGCAGCATGTGCATGCTGATTGTAAGTCCTCTCTTGCCTATCTCTTGCTTGGGACAGACTTCTTTCAACACTTTCCTGTACCTTGCGGTATTGCTGTTGCCGCTCAATGTCCCAATCCGCATCCAGTGAGGCGTCCTCTGGTGTCAGTGCTCCCATATCAAGATCGATGGGCAGCTTACCAGGTCTTGCTCTCATCAGGTAAGCTGTTGTGCAGTTGGTGGAATTCACTGGGATGTGGTTGTAGAGATCCAACAGGTCTGGCAACTTTTCTGGCCACAGGCTGCATTCCTCCAGGGGCAACGTCTTCAGTAGGTCTATCACCACCTGATTCATCTTTTCAGACATCCTGTTGGTCTGGGGGTGATAATGCGTTGTCCTGATCTTCTTGCAGCCGTACAGGTTGCAGAATTCCTGGAATACTTCTGTTTCGAAGGCCGGACCTTGGTCAGTTAGCACACATTCTGGGTAACCATGTGGGCGGCAGAAGTGCTGTTGGAAAGCTCTGGCTGCTGTCTGAGCCATTTGGTCCTTGACTGGCACTACTACCAGGAACCGGGAGTAGTGGCCTACGATGGTGAGAGTGTAGACATAGCCTGACCTGCTCGGGGATAGCTTCACATGGTCCAGGGCTACCAGTTCGAGTGGCTGCTTAGTGATGATGGGCTGCAGGGGAGCCCTCTGGCTGTCACAGTCTTTTCTTCTCAGGTTGCATGGTCCGCATTCTCGACACCACCTCTTGACTGCTTTCCTCATGCCAACCCAATAGAACCATTCACGTAGCAGGACTTCCAGCTTCTTCCATACAAAATGTCCCGCTCCATCGTGGTACGCTTCCAGGACCATAGATGCATCTCGCCTCGGGACTACCACCTGCCAGACCAGCTCTTGTGTCCGGGAGTTGACAGTTCTTCGACACAGCTTTCCTTCATAGATGAACAGCTTGCTCTTTTCTTTCCACAGCTGTTTGGTCTCTTCTGGAGCATCTGAATCAGGGTATGAGTCGGCTTGTGTCAGCAACTCTTTGACTAGGCGAACAGCCGGGTCACTGTCTTGTGTTTCTGCCCATCCATGGTGGGGCAATGGATTGAACGTGGCTTCTCTGTTGGCAGAGCACCTGTTCTTCACACAATGGGAGCACTGCTTTATCCCATGGCGGTGGAACGCGGGGATTTCTATCTCTTCCAGCTCCTCTGGGTCTTCTCCCCCGTCTAGCAAGTTAGGCATTCTGGACAGTGCATCTGCGTTTGCATTCTTGTGCCCAGCCCGGTACTTGATGGTGAATTCGTAATTAGACAGTCGGGCCAACCATCTTTGTTCCAGGACACCAAGTTTTGCAGTGTCCAGGTGTGTCAGCGGGTTATTATCCGTGAACACAGTGAATTTGGACGAGGTGAGATAATGTTTGAAGCGCTCAGTCACAGCCCAGACGATGGCAAGGAACTCCAAATTGAATCAGCTGTAGTTTTCTGGGTTTCTTTCTGTGGGCCGGAGCTTCCAGCTGGCTTAGGCTATCACCCTTTCTCTGCCTTGCTGGATCTGGGACAGCACCGCTCCTAGTCCCATGTTGCTCGCGTCCGTGTGAAGGATGAAGGGCTGTCCATAAAAAGGGTAGGCCAGGACCTCGTCTCCTGTGAGAGCCATCTTCAGCCTGGTGAAGGACTCATCTTCCAGCTTGTCCCATTTGAATGGTGGTTTCTGGTTCTTGGCCTTCCTGGACTGGCCTATCAGGAGGTCCTGCATGGGTGCTGCCATCTTGTTGAAGCCTGGTATAAACCTTCGGTAGTAGCCTACCAACCCGAGGAACTGCAGCACTTCTTTGATGGTGGAAGATCTCGGCCAGTCCTTGATTATGGTAATCTTATCGGGGTCTGGTGCTACACCGTCAGCGCTTACCACATGTCCTAAGTACTGTACTTTGGGCTTCAGCAGGTGGCACTTAGAGGGCTTCACCTTCAGGCCAAAGCCAGCCAGGGCTTCAAACACTTCCGCCAGGTGCTTCAGATGATCCTCATATGTCTTGGAGTATACTATGACGTCATCCAGGTACAGGAGGACTGTCTCGAAATTCTTATGTCCTAGACAGCACTCCATCAACCGCTGGAAGGTTCCTGGGGCATTGCAGAGCCCGAATGGCATGCAGTTGAACTCGCTGAGGCCCATCGGGGTGGTGAATGCGGTCTTTTCCTTATTCGCCTCTGCTACAGGAACCTGCCAATACACACTAGTAAGATCCAAAGTAGAGAAATAATTTGCAGATTTTAATGCAGCTAGTGACTCCTCTATCCTGGGCAGCGGGTATGCATCTTTATGAGTTATGCGGTTAATTTGCCTGTAGTCTACACACATTTTCATTGTGCCATCCTTTTTCTTTACAAGAACTAATGGAGCTGCCCAGGGGCTACAACTGTCTCTTATTACCCCAGCCTCCTTCATCTCTCGCAACATTTGGCATTTTGGTAGTGTGCTGGCGGTACAGGTGTGGATGGTCTCCCGTGGGGATATGGTGTTGAACCCCCTTTACCTGCCCGAAGTCGAGTGGGTGTTTACTGAAGACCCTCTCATACTCCTGGACCACCCGGTATACTCCTTGCTTTTGATGTGGAGGGGTGGAGTCAGTGCCCACATGCAGCTTCTGACACCAGTCCTCCATCTGTCCCTCGGAGCCATTACCCTCCGCCTGTTTGGATGGAGGCAAGGGTTCCACTGTCTTTATAGAATTGTGACTGACGGTGAATAGTTTGGTTAAGGTGGCATACTGGGGCAAATGGACTTCTTTTTCCCCAATGTTCAGGATGCGGACTGGCACTCTCCCATGGCGGACATCAACCACCCCCCTGGCTGTCAAAATGGTGGGCCTACTGTCAGAGTAGACGGGCTCTACCAGGGCCTGGTAATCTCTACCCCTTAGTAGAGATGAGCGTTGTTCTACACGTCTCTTTGGGAGTTCTGTTTGCTGTGCCATTGCATCAGAAGCAAAACGGGCTCCATTGATCATTATGAGTAGAGATGAGCGTTATTCTACTCGAACTGTTCGCCAATCTCAAATTCGAGCTGTTTTGGGCGGTGTTCGAGCCGTTCGGCGAACACGAACAATTTGAGAAAAATTCGGCTGTTCGAGGTTATGTTCGATAACTGTTCGTGCACCAAAATCATAACTGGATTTTTTCTCAGTAATGATGAAAATTAATGTTAATACGCAGTTTGAGTGTACAGCGGGGTGGGGGGAGGGGCAGGGGATGGATCTCTGCAGGAACAATGAAGATCTCCATTTTTTTTTCTCTTTCCCGCATTTACAGTGGGGAGGTGCAATCTGTCAGCCTATCAGCAGCGCACACACGGAGCGAAGTGCTTTTTTTCACACAAGCAAGGGCATGTGTCATTGGCAGTGTATGTCACATGTCCTTGCCCTATAAGACCAAGCCATTTTCCCTGTCGCCACCATTTTCTCACTGCTGCAGCTGCGTGTTAGACGGCACCGCTGTTGCTGTGTGCGCTATACCTTGTTAATTTCAAGCCAATTTTCGCACAAATCTACAGATTGCTTGGGAGTAGGGAATAGTTGTGATTGCAGTCCTTTTAAGGACTAGGTTACAGCATTTCCGACGACTTTTATCAGGCAGGTCTGTGCTCTTAAATAGATAGATTGTGGGAGTAAAGACTAATTGTAATTGGAGTCCTTTTCAGGACTAGGTTACATCAGTTCCTATCAGTTTTTGCCAGGCAGGTCTGTGCCAGTGCTGTGCAAGTTTTTTTAACAGCATTTGGCTGAATCTAGCAAAACTAATCCTTTTTGGCCTATTGCAGAGTGTGTTAGTCAGTGGAGTAGCCTATCTTTGTTGCAAGATATACCACCTGTGTATAGAATACCAATTTTTTTACTGCACCGAGTGAAGTAAAATCTTTTGGGCATAGCATCATTCTATTAGTCCATCTATACTGACCTCCATCAGGTTGCAAATTGAATATAATTTTTTTCTGCATCTAGCTCTGAAAAAATATTGGGCTTCTAGCTGTGTGTGGGACTTGTTCTATTAATCCATCTATACAGACCTCCATCAGGTTGCAAACTGAATATAATTTTTTTCTGCATCTAGCTCTGAAAAAATATTTGGCCTTCTAGCATTGTGTGGGACTTTTTCTATTAGTCCACCTATACTGACCTCCATCAGGTTGCAAATTCAAAATAATTTTTTGTCTGCATCTAGCTCTGAAAAAATATTTGGCCTTCTAGCAGTGTGTGGGACTTTCTCTATTAGTCCATCTATACTGACCTCCATCAGGTTGCAAACTGAATATATTTTTTTTCTGCATCTACCTCTGAAAAAATATTGGGCTTGTAGCTGTGTGTGGGACTTGTTCTATTAATCCATCTATACAGACCTCCATCAGGTTGCAAACTGAATAAAAAATTTTTCTGCATCTACCTCTGAAAAAATATTTGGGCTTCTAGCTGTGTGTGGGACTTGTTCTATTAGTCCATCTATACTGACCTCCATCAGGTTGCAAATTGAATATAATTTTTTTCTGCATCTAACCCAGCCAATAGTTTTGGCCTAATACCACAGTTTGGCCACTCAGCTCTGCTCGGTATACAATCCATTGTTTTTTTGTGCAAACAACACCAGAGTTGTGAATTAGTTAACCGCCAAAATGAGTGGAAAAAGGCCTGCTGCTGGTGGAAAGGGGAATAGGCGTGTTGGGAAGGGGAAAAAAGGTTGTGTCCGTGGGGTAGGTGTTAAAGCAACAGTAACATCTGCAGAAGAAAGACCATCTTCCAGCCAAACTAAAATGTCTACTTCTTTTAGCGGACAATGTGATAAGATCCCTTTCTTACGGCCACGCCAATCGCTACAAATTCCAGATGAGGCACAAAAACAGCAGGTGCTTCAACGGATATCAAGTGCTCCTTTAAGTGGGCTCTCCTCCACATCAACTTCAACATCACAAATACTCCAGTCCTCAAAGGTGTCACCCCAATCGCACTTGCTTCCTCACAGCTCCCAAATCTCCAGCTGCCCGTCTGAGTATGAGGTAGAACAGATGGTTGAGTCTGCAGAGCTGTTTACTCATACTATAGCCTGGGAATCAGAGGTCGACTCCAGCGCTTCTGTGAATCCAGACGAGGAAATGATCTGCACTGATGCCCAGAATCTTTATGAGTCGGATCCAGGACCAGACGCAGAAGGTTCTGACCATAATGTAGACCCTCATTCCCAAACTGTAACTCCTGTTGATGGAGACAATGAGGAAGACGATGATGAGACTCAAATACCTGATTGGAGCGACAACTTTAGTTTTTTGTCAGGGCAGGAACAGGTTGGCTCTGAGGACGACGGGTGTGATAAGGCACAGGGTGATGATGATGAGGTTGGAGATCCCACTTACTGTCAACCCACAGTCAGCCAAGAGATGAGGTCAGCAGAGGAGGTGGAGGAAGATGCTAGTGACGACGAGGTCAGGTTGCGCCTTCCTGGACAGAGACGTAGTACTGGAAGCACGTCAACAACTGCATCCTCAAACACAACTCTGCCTCTCACCACAAGTCGTGGTGGCTCTTCAGGTCGCATGGGTGCTAAGCCTTGCATAGCCTGGGCATTTTTTCAGATCGATAAAGATGACCCAACTCGTGTTATCTGTAACATTTGTCAGCAAAAGCTAAGTAGAGGCCAAAAAATACATAGTTTGAGTACTTCATGCATGAACCGGCACATGGACATGAAGCATAAGTTGCAGTGGGAAGCTCAGTGTGCTACAATGCGGCCTAGCCGGCCGGGCCAACCACCGTCTGCCATATCTTGTGCATCCGCGGCCTCTTCATCCTCTGTGACTGGGGGGACAGCAGTCACACCTGTTTTGGGGCGCAGACCTTCCACCTCTTTACCCGCAACAGCCAGCGTGATTGGCAGGTCATCATTTTCTTTGGAGGTGGTAACACCAGCTGGTGTTGAGCGCTGTCCGACATCGATAGCACCACCTTTGGATCAAGGCAACCTAACATGTCCGCCTGCATCTTCCTCACAGACCGGCAGTTTGTCGGGGACACCCTTATCAACCCCGTCTAAGCACAATAGCCAGCCCTCGGTCCCTCAGATGTGGACAAGTAAAAGACCATTTCCTCCTAGCCATGAGAAAGCTAAGAGGTTGAATTTCACCATCTGCAAGCTCTTGGCTACAGAAATGCTGCCATTCCGCCTGGTGGACACAGAGGATTTTCGAGACCTTATGTCCGTCGCAGTGCCCCAGTACCAGATGCCCAGTCGGCACTAATTCTCAAAGAAAGGTGTGCCTGCGCTCCACCAGCATGTCACACAACATCACCGCTTCTTTGAGAAACTCTGTGTGTGACAGGGTGCATTTCACCACAGACACTTGGACGAGTAGGCATGGACAGGGGCGTTACATGTCGCTGACTGGGCACTGGGTAACTATGGTGATAGCAGGACAAGGGGCTGCTGTCCAAGTCTTGCCGTCCCCACGAGTTGTGCGTCAATCCTCTTTATTTCAAAGTTCCTCCACTGCTTCTGCCTCCTCAACCTCCTCTCGGTCTTCCACCTGCACCCAAAGCCTGTCTGGTCATGCCACAAGCTTTCTAACTGCGCAGAAGGGATCCTGCACACCTCCTTACTATGCTGGCAGTAGGGCTCAACGTCATCAGGCGGTTTTTACATTGAAATGTCTGGGAAATGTGAGTCACACAGCTGAGGAGTTGTGGTCAGCTCTGGAGAACCAATTTCATGAATGGTTGTCTCCACTGGACCTGAAACCAGGGAAGGCCGTGTGCGACAATGCTGCAAACCTGGGTGCGGCCCTTCGCCGGGGCAATGTCACACACGTGCCTTGTATGGCTCACGTGTTGAACCTGGTTGTCCAGCAATTTTTAGCCCACTATCCCAGACTAGATGGCCTTCTGCAGAGGGCACGGTCGCTGTGTGCTCACTTCCGCCGTTCGCATCCCGCAGCTCAGCGACTTACATCTCTACAGAAGTCGTTGGGCCTGCCACTTCACCGGCTAAAATGCGATGTGCCTACACGGTGGAATTCAACTCTGCACATGTTGCAGCGACTGTGGCAGCACCGACAAGCCCTGGTGCAATACGTTCTGACGTATAGCCTGGGCCAACGAGATTCAGAGGTGGGGCAAATCACGCTGGAGGAGTGGTCTCAGATCAGGGACCTATGCACCCTTCTGCACAGTTTTGAAATGGCGACGAAGATGTTTAGTGCTGACGATGCCATTATCAGCATGACTATTCCGGTGATTTACATGCTGGAGCACATGTTAAACAGAATTCGGAGTCAGGTGGTGGCACAAGAGGAGGTGGAGGAAGTAGAGGAGGAGTTGTATGCGGAAGGGCTAACATCTGCAAGGTCCAGACGGTCGGCAGCACCAACGCGGCAGGCATGTGAGGGTGGGGGAGATGGTTTTACCAGGGCGCATGGTAGCAGCCAAACTAGTGAGGAAGGTGCAGGAGCCCAGGAAGAAGTGGAGGACGAACTGATGGAAGACTCATCAGATGAGGGAGACCTTGATCACATTTCTGTTGTGCGAGGTTGTGGGGAGAGGACAGAGGAAGGAAGCATGATTGTTACCTCGCCACCAACACAACAGGGACTTGGTGCTCCTGGATGCGCAACACACATGAGTGCCTTCTTGCTGCACTACCTGCAACATGACCCTCGAACTGTGAGAATTAGAAATAATCCTGACTACTGGGTTGCCACACTGTTAGATCCCCGGCACAAAAGTAAATTTGCAGAAATTATTCCTGCCATAGAAAGGGATGCACGCATGCAGGAGTATCAGCAGAGACTGTTGCAGAATCTTACATGTGCTTTTCCACAAAATACCAGTGGTGCACGTAGTGAATCTCACAGTTCCAACTTGCCAACCGTGGGACCGTCAAGTGTTCAGCACTCAAACCGTAACAGAACCACAGTATCTGCTGGTAACATCAATTTTGCGGAATCATTTCACCACTTTTTTAGCCCATCCTTTGCAAGGCCACAGGAGACAAGAAGTCTGACACATAGTCAACGCCTAGAGACGATGGTACAGGAGTATCTCCAAGTAAACATTGAAGCCACGACTGTGTCACTGGACCCTGGCTCTTTTTGGGCTTCCAATCTGGATAAATGGCCGGAGCTAGCCACTTACGCCTTGGAGATCTTTCATGCCCCGCAGCCAACGTTCTGTCTGAACGTGTGTTCAGCGCTGCTGGTGGTGTGCTGACAGATAAGCGCACGCGGCTCTCCACTGATAATGTAGACAGACTCACGTTCATAAAGATGAACAAATCATGGATCCGAAACGACTTTTCTACCCCTGTGTCATCCTGGGGAGAGTAAAAGCTTGATGATTGGTTAAAATCACCCTACCAACCGTTTTAAGCTTTCAAATTACTAATCATGTTTATCTGTATCTTGGCTGGAAAATAATTTGGGCTTTGTAGCAGTGTGCAGCACTGATTCTATTAGGCCATCTATAATAAGCTCCACCAGATTTAAAATTACTAATCATGTTTATCTGTATCTTGACTGGAAAATAATTTGGGCTTTGTAGCAGTGTGCAGCACTGATCCTATTAGGCCATCTATACTAAAGCTTCACCAGATTTAAAATTAATAATAATTTTTAGCTGCATCTAGCCCGGAAAATAATTTTGGGGCTCCGAGATGCGCAAGACACATAAGTGCCTTCTTGCTGCACTACCTGCAGCATGACCCTCATATTGTCAGAATTCGAAGTAATCATGACTACTGGGTTGCCACACTCTTAGATCACCCAAACTTTTCGATCAACCTTTTCATTTTAATAAAGACCAAAAAAAATGGTCATTTTTTAAATTATAAGCATTAGCAGGTTGTTAGAAACTGAAATCAAACAGTTTTCAACTCAAAACTTTATTCTAGGTGATGTTACATTTTCACATAGGACCCCTTGTTCGAAAAGAGCTTCTGAACTCTCTCGTCCATTGAATTTGTCAGGTTTTGGATGGTTTCTGCTTCAATTGTTTTGCATGAGGACAGAATACCCTGACAGAGCTGTTGCTTAGATGTGAACTGCCTCCCGCCATCATAGACACTCCTTTTAATGATGCTCCAAAGGTTCTGAATGGGGTACAGGTCAGGGGAGCATGGGGGTCACACCATAAGTTTGTCTCCTTTTATGCCCATATCAGCCAGAGATGCAGATGCTTTATGTGCAGCATGAGATGGTGCATTATCATGCAGAAAAATGATCTTGCTGTGAAATACACGGTTCTTCTTCTTGAACCATGGCAGGAAGTGCTGTTTGAGAAAATCCACATACATTATGGAGTTCATCTTTAGCGCCTTCAGGGATCCTAAAGGGGTCGACAATCTCTCTCCCCATGATTCCAGCCCAAAACATTACTCCACCTCCTCCTTGTTGGTGCTGTAGCCGTGTTTGCGTGGGGTGTCCATCAACCAGCCATCCTCCACTCCATCCATCTGGACCATCGAGCGCTGCACGGCACTCATCCGTGAACAAAACAGTTTTGAAATCAGTCTTCATGTAATGTTTGGCCCACTGGAGCCGTTTCTGCTTGTGTGAAGTGGATAGAGGAGGTCGACAGGATGGCGTATGCACAGCTGCAAACCTCTGAAGGACCCTGCATCTTGTTGTTCAGGGGACGTTGGAGGCACAAGCAGCTTCAAAAACTTGTCTGCTGCTATGACAAGGCTTTTTTTTTCAACCTGACGTTATTGCCTGTAGGAAAGAGTCCTCAATTTGCCCTTATCAGCACGCACACGTGTGTACTGTGAATCAGCTACATACTTCTTGATTGCCAAGACACTTCATCCTGATCATCGCACAATGTTGATTGTAGTCATGCCTTGACCTAAACACTCCACAATTTGTTGCTTCTCAGCAGCCGACACATCCTTTTTCTTTCCCATTTTGGCAGAAAATGTAGGCTGCTTAATAATGTGAGACAGCATTCTTAAGTAGTCTTGCCTTTCATTGGACACACCTGCCAAACTAATTAGCACAGGTGTCTGCAATTGCTTACAGTGATATAAAGAGCCCTGACTCACATCACCATCAATGAGTTTAACTGACAAACAAACAAATTCTTCCCTTATCACTCCTAAACACTTTTTGCATAATAATTTGGAACGCAGTGTACATGTGCTTTTCCACAAAACACCAGTGGTTCACGTAGTGAATCTTACAGTTCTAACTTGCCAACCGTGGTCTGTATGGAGTTGTTCAATAAAGGGCCCAAAATTAAGATAACATAGATGGGAGAGGTCTCTATGAATAGGAATTCCTAAGTATTTGATACCCTGTGAGGGCCAGGCAAAGGGAAAGTTGGACTGGATGGAATCCTATATGGATTTGGGGAGGGAGACATCGAGGGCCTCAGACTTCGCTGCATTGATTTTAAAATTTTACCATGTAACAAAGTGATCTATTTCAGCCATAACAGCATGGATGGATATATGTGATTGAGTGATATATACTAGGACATCATCAGCAAATAGAGAGCACTTGTACTCGGTGCCTCCCACCTCAATCCACCTAATATTGGGGTTATGGCGAATTGATGAGAGCAGGTGCTCCGTCACTAGGATGTATAAGAGAGGGGACAGAGGACATCCCTGCCTTGTCCCATTGGTGATTGTGAAAGGTGATGAAAATGTTCTGATGCACCCCCTGGGCCTTGGGACACCCGGAGCCGGACCCTTTTTGGTGGATGCTGGTGGTTGTAGTCTTCGTGGCGGCGACCCGTTTCCGTGGCTCAGGGTGGTCAAACCAGTGGCGGAACTATTTATGTGGTTTTGATGTTTAAATGTCCGACTACGCCACCCGTGGATTGCGGTCAGAGTGAACCGCCGCTGCAGGGCAGACCGCTGAGGCTGGTGTTGTGGGTGCAGCAGAGCGTAGCATAACTCCCCACGGGAGGAGTATAGCCTCAGGGCAGTGTATGCGGAGGATGGGGGTGATGGTGCAGGGCAGCAGCAGTAACGACACGGAGTCAGTGATGCAGTCCAGGGCCTTTACTCACAGTTCTTATTATCCAGACCACGTCTGCAGGTAACAGCTGCCCACGTCGTACTGTGCTCACCAGGTGAGGGGCTCAGACAACTCCCAGATAACTTTGGAGCGCTTCACAGGACCCTCTTTGTGTGTCCTTTGTCTGGCCTTTCTTACGAACCCTTCTGTCCGGCTGCCTCGGGCCTCCTCTTGGTAAACTCGGCGCCAGTTTCCCTGACCCTATGTGGTGCCTTCCTAGCGGGTGTAGCGAGGGGCTGCGCCACATAAAATGTCACAGCCTCCGGTTTCTAGCTGAGGGTCGTTTCCTGCCTCCACTAGTTTCGGGGACCGGTCTCCCCCTTTGGCCTGACCCCTCCACGCAGGTGGATTCGGGCGTGCGGTGGCGACTCGCCCGTCCGCACCCCTGGGATCCCTTCATTCCTCATTCCTGGAGCCTTCTCCGCTCCTCTTCCTTCCTTCTCCCTCTTCCAGGCCTGGGCCTCTGTTACTAGGCCCGCCTCCGGAGCAGAGCTCATGCAGAGCCCCTGCTCCCTGCCACTTCTGCTCAGACTTCTCTGCACTGAACTAAGATGGTGCCCACCTTTTATACTCCCTTCTCAATGCACCCAGGAACTGCTTCCTCCCTGTTCCTGCACTACAGGGTTCCCCTTCCTCAGTGTTCCCTCCCCCCACTCCAGCCAGGGACAGGGACTGTCGTGCCCATCTCAGAAGCATATTGGTCGCCCTGCCCCACGGCAATGTGGTGTAATGCATGCAGGTGTCGGGTCCTGATCCACACTCCATCCTTACCTGAGAGTGAGATATCACACCTCTGGGTGAGGTGCAATACCTCTGTAGCAACCGAGCCCTCAGGGTGCTACAGTTCCATTTATCTTCAGCCTAGGTGACGTATTGTGATACAGGGCCGTGATTTTGGCTATGAAAGGGTCCCCTAGACCCCTACCCCAAGCTTTTTAAGAGAATCATATATGGTGTGCCAGGAGACTCTATGGAATGCTTTCTCAGCATCCAACGAGAGTATCTAATTACAAATTTTTAACTGCATCTAGCCCAGGAAATACTTTGTGCCTAGTAGCAGTGTCTGCTAGTCAGCGGATTATCCCGGCTGTTAAGCAAGCTACACCACCTGTAGTTTAGACACTTAATTTTTTCAAAGGAAATGCTTCAGGACCATGGGATACTCAGTGAAGAGCATCAGGAGGCACCCCAAGGCATAGGGGCTGGGACTGGCAGTAGGATGCCTTGCGGTGGACAGCCGAGCTCGATCCTTATAAAAGCTTTTTAACTGCAGCAGCTTTAGTGGACGCTACTGGAGCTGGAATTACGCGGCTGCTGGCATGAGACTTGCCCTCCAATAGATCCTTGTAAATGGATTTAAAGTGTATTCATTCAAATTAGAGAGACAAGTTAAATTAAAAAGCTTAGAGCTGCCTCCACCACAGGGGGGCTCGCTCGACCCACCAGCGGACAGGCACCAGTATTGGGAGAGGGGGGCTGGCCATCAGGGTTCACCGCGGCTCTGGCACAAACCCGGCGACACGGAGGTGGCACGGGCAGGAGCGGACTGAACGTGTCGGCTTCTCACTTTTTGGATTTTAGAAGGGCATGACATGCCTATATCTGTGTCTCCCCCTCCTTTTACTCCTCCACCTCTTTTCTTTTCGCATGACTATATGTACTTGTCACTTTTCCATGTGTTAGTTATGTCTTCTGAGCAGTTTGTCAGCTTTTGGACACCTTTGAAGGTGTTTTCTATGTGTTTCCATGTGTTTTTGTTTGCCTGCCATTGGTTTTAACGGTGTTCGAAGGTGTTCGGCGAACACACGGGTGTTCGACGAACTGAACCGAACTCGAACACTACGGGGGTGGCTCAACACTACCCCTTAGACCGATGGCTGCCCGGCACCATATCAGCATTTCACTTCTTGGGGGCATGGCAATAAGGAATGGGTCACTCATCCTGACACTGCCAATCTCACCACCAGACAGTTCTACCTGCTGTCTTTTCATCAGGCCTCGGATCTCCCTCTGTAGAACCCGCTGCTGGCTGGAACTGGCAGTCTCCGCAACCTGCTGTAATAAGACAATTATTTCTGCAAGACAATTTTCAATGACATTAGTGCCTAAAGTTATCATAGGATGACTTTCTCGGCGATCAATGTCGACAATAATCAGTCCTTGTGCTGTCAGTTCGACTTTGCCAACCTTTATGGTCACTTCTTTGAACCCCACCTGAGGTATGGTTTGACCATTGCTGGCATAAATGCTCAAATGTTCATCTGGACGGCGGGTAATGTCAGAGTAAGTCCAGTACCGTTTGAAAAGAATGTAGGGGATGGTGGTCACCTGGGATGCAGTGTTCAGCAACACGCTCATTGGAAAGCCGTCCAGCACGAGAGGTAGGACCGGTCGTCCTCCCACATATTTGTCTCGCCAGCTTGATGGGCCTGGTGGTCTTACGCTGGGGGTTGGCCCTCTGCCCCAGGTTTTGCTCGTTTAAATGACAGTACCTTGCATAATGTCCTGGCTGGTTGCAACGGCGGCAGATGGGTCGTCCGTCCTGGTCGCAGCGGTCGCTGTTCCTCCCTCGGGATGGTGGAATCCTCTTCTGTCGGCGCCACGGGACGTCCTCCGGACTGTAAGCCAGCTGGATCTTCCCTTTGGGATACACCTGCAAGGACTGCACAGTTTTGGTTAGCGCAGCTACACTTTTAGTTAACTCTTGGACCTGATGGTGCAGGTCTGTAGACAGGGCATTGTCCAGAGTCTGTGCATCAGCTCCTGCAGGCTCCGGGGAAAAGGGTGCCACCTCCTGGTGGTAGGTGATAGCAGGGCGCCGGTGAGCTGTAGCGCCACCTGGTGCTGGTTCTCGTAGCACCCGGATGGTCCTGTCCTTAAACTGAGCAAAGTCCAAGTCAGGGTTTTGCAGAGCCATTATGCGCAGCTGGGTTCAGTGGGTGCTGGACAGTAAACCCTCAATAAATTGCTCAGTTAACAGTCTGTTTTCATCATGCACACTATCAGGGTCAACCTGTTTGATGGCCCTCAGCGCCTCCTGCAGATTTAAAGCATAGTCCCGTACACTGTCCTGTGCCCGTTGTTTGCACCCATAAAACTGCATCTTTATCTCTGCTGTAGTACTGGTGTCAAAAGTGTCCTTTAGGCGGGCCAGTATCTCTTTTACAGTCCCTTTTTCTCTGGCTGACCAGGATTTTACTTCTCTCTGGGCTGCACCAATCAACTGGCCTATGAGGATGCTCAATTTCTGCTCCTCGGACATTGGATATACTTTAAATAAACTGCTTAGTCTCTCCTTGAAGTCACTCAGGGTGTGCGATTCTCCTGAGTACTGGGGCAACCACGCTGTCCCCGGTATATGAGGAATGGTGAATGGCATTACGGCGGCAGCGGCCGCGCCGGTGGTTGAAGTTCCCTCCATATCGGGTGTCTTCCTCCCCCCTAGTAATCAGTAGCCTACCTTCATTCACTTTCCTTCCGTAGGCCACAGTTCCGCAGGCGATGATCTCCGTCGAGGACCTGGCATTGCACGCGTCTGACGTCAGCGTTCGCTGTGGCTCCTTCCAGGACCTGGCGCTGCGTCAGTGCGTGGGGCGGGGCTTTGTACTTCGCGCGTTTTCAGCGATCACTTTCCTCTTCTTCCCGCGCGGCAACCCGAAAATGGCGGACAATGGCGGGAAAACGGCAGCAGATGGCGCGAAATCTTCATCACGGTATGCGACACAGTCTGTGAAGGCGCGCAGTACCCGGTGGTCGCGGGCACGAGATCCTGCCGACTACGCCAAAGTTGACGAGCACCCTGGGCCGTGGGATACCCGGAGCCGGGCCTGTAGATGCTGGGGGTTGTAGTCACTGTGGCGGTGACCCGGTCCATGACCCAGGTGGTCAATCTAAGGCATATTTATATATATGGGTGTAAATTTCCGACTACGCCACCTGTGGAATGTGGTTATTGGGAACCGCCGCTGCAGAGCTGTCCGCTGAAGCTGGTGGTATGTGCAGCAAGGTTATGTAACTTCCCACAGGAAGAGCGGAGCTTCAGGGCAGCATGTATGGAAGATAGTGGTGGTAGTGCAAGGTATCAGTAATGACAACACGGAGTCTTTGCAGTGCAGTCCCAGGGTCTTTACTGTTTGCAATTATATGGGCCCCAATGGGAGTACTGGCTAGTGATGAGGGCCTGATCAGTCTGGGAACAATCCTAGAGTCCTCCTGGACAGGTGAAGTTGTAGGCCTGCCATTCTGACTATACTCTTTGGCTATCCCGCTTATAGTCGTGTTGTAGCCCACGTCTCTGAGTGTTACGTGCTGCGCTCACCCGTATTGCTGGCGACTCGGGCCTTGTGTATTCCTCGCTCCTCTGTGGCGGTACTGGTCCTTTAGTGTGGCTGAGCCTCTGGGCTTCTGATGGGCCACGAGACCTGCAATCCCCTGCCCTGCGGTATCTGCTGCTGGGTACGTAATCCCCACAGCCTCGGACTCCGGTGTCTGGTCCTCTGTAGATACTATCCAGGACGAGCTGACTCCAGCTCCAGTCCCTGGCTCTATTCTCCTTAGTGTCCTACTTGACTCCACACACTGACTGCCCTAAACCCACCTCCAGATCCAGTTATAAAGGGCAGGATCCTCCCCTTTCTGGTCTGGGGCAGGAGGTGTTGCCTGTAATGTGTTCCTGACCAGGAAACCCCTGTTTTGCTCCCAGACATGGTATTACTACCACTGTGGCAACCAGACCCTCTGGGGTGCCACAAATGTGCAATTTAAAAGAAGAAATTGGCACATAAAAAAAAGACAAAAAAATAGAAAAAACTTAAATCACACCTATCACTAAATTTTTTATTATTTAAATTAAATACAGATGTAATAATGTCGCGCCAAGGGGATGGGGACGACTCGGTACCCGGGCCTTTGCCTGGTTTTGGGAATGTCACGGTGGTCGGCTCCCGGGCACATACCCTGGGGTCACTCTTGAAAAAGGGGATTGGAACTTGGATAAAGTAAATAAACAGTTCGTGACGCCACCTGTGGTACCTGGTAATGATTACCAGCACTGCGTCAGACCTCCGGGGGTGTTGGGATGGCAGCTGAGGTGTTTCTGCTCCCCACAGGTGGAGCGGGCCCCCGGCCCTGGGGCAGTGTGGAGTTTGGTGGTGGGTGGTGATGCTGGGACTTGTGGTGCAGGAGGGATGGATGGTGCAGCTGAAATAATTTACTGAGGCAGTACAGTGCAGTCATCCGAGTTTTACTCACAGTTCTTGTACAAAGTTCTCAGGTACACTGTACGGGTGTCCGCCTCCGCGTCGCACTGCGTCTACCAGACCAGGGGTTCAGCTCTTCCTCAGATATGTCAGGAGCACTTGACGGAACCCCGCTTTCTTTATGTTCCTAACTAGACCGACTTCCCGTGCTGGGTCTTCTCCCTCCTGCTCTGTGCTTCCCACACACAGTCCCGATCAGGTGCTCTGAAGTCCCTCTGGGCAACCTGGAGTTCCCAGACCTGCTTGACCCTCACAGTGACTAGAATGAGACTGTGGCGATTGCACCATGGAAGTGCAGAAGCCTCCGGTTTTTCCAGCCGAGACCTGAAGTAACACGGTTGGTCCAGGGGCTGGTCTCCTTCTTGCAGCCTGATTCCTCTGACACCGGGCAGATTTGGGGCATACGGGTGCCGTCCTGCACTCGCCGTACCCCCTGGGATCCCTTCTATAGAACGGAGCCTTACTCCTCTACTCCCCTCCTGGGCCTCTATTGCTAGGCCCCACTTATGGAGCAGAGCTCCTGAAGAGACTCTGCTCCCTGACTGACTGTCCTCACTACTGCTCTTACTGACCTGACACCCTAAGATGGCTTCCCTTTATATACCTCCTACAATGGTGCTCCCCTACTCTACATTCTCCACCCACACCCACTACTGGTTCCCCCTACCTTTGGTTCCCCCCCACTCCAGCTAGGGACAGGGCTCAGCAGTAAACACATTGCATCTTGCCCTTCCAGCCGGCCTGGAATAGTGTAGTGTTGAATGTGGGTGTTGGGGTTCCGGGCAGTACTCCTTCCTTACCTGAGAGAAGTAGATACCACACCTCTGGGTGAGGTGCAGTACCTCTGTGGCGACTGAACCCTCAGGGGCACCACAATTACATTTATTATTTGGCCAAAACATTACAAACAAGGCATTTACCAAGTGGGAGAAAAACTCCCTTTCTTGGCAGGAGCCTCCACTCAACAGAGACGACCTCAGCTGAAGTCGCAGCCAGGGAGGAGAATTCCCCCTTCTCTGCTGTGCTGACCTCACTCTCCCATGATGCAGTGCATCAAGGAAAGTGAACGCAGTCTGACTATCTGAGCCCAGGCACAGTGACTGAGCTGGATGTGATCAGTCCAGCCTGCAGTAGTGGGTATGTGCTGTGCTCCATAACTCACATGGCAGTGAGCTGGAGGCTGCTCTTGTGTTTCCTCCTTCACCCCCCAGTTCCCTTGCTCACACTGTCCAGCAATGAAGCCTCCAGTAGTGATTGTTTGTGCCTCTCCCCCACTGTCATCACAAGCACCTTGAAAGGAGAAAGATGTTGCCAGAAACAGAAACTAAACGCTGAGGAAGATAGGTGCCAGAAAAGAGGGGTGTTATTTACTTCATGCAGTCTGTGTATGTATTATTGTGTGTATACATGTGTGAAATGTCTGCATATATGTGAAAAGTGCATGCAGAAGTGTATGGTGCATGTGAGAACTGTATGTAAACATATATGCAGTGTGTGTGTGGCGAGCTGTGCAGCCCTCCAAAGAAATTCCACCCCACACCATTACTACCCACTGCCAAACCGGTAATGCTGAAGGATGTTGCAGGCAGCAGATCGTTCTCCATGGCGTCTCCAGACTCTGTCACGTCTGTCACATGTGCTCAGTGTGAACCTGCTTTCATCTGTGAAGAGCATAGGGAGCCAGTGGCAACTTTGCCAATCCTGGTGTTCTGTGGCAAGTGCCAAGCATCCTGCATGGTGTTGGGCTGTGAGCACAACCCCCATCTGTGGACGTCGGGCCCTCATACCACCCTCATGGAGTCGGTTTCTAACCGTTTGTGCAGACACATGCACATTTGTGGTCTACTGGAGGTCATTTTGCAAGGCTCTGGCAGTGCTCCTCCTGTTCCTCCTTGCACAAGGCAGAGGTAGCGGTCCTGCTGCTGGGTTGTTGCCCTCCTACTGCCCCCTGCACGTCTCCTGGTGTACTGGTCTGTCTCCTGGTAGCGCCTCCAGCCTCTGGACACTACGCTGACAGACACAGCAAACCTTCTTGCCACAGCTCGCATTGATGTGCCATCCTGGATGAGTTGCACTACCTGAGCTACTTCTGTGTGTTGTAGAGTCCGTTACCTGAGCAACTTCTGTGGTGTGTAGAGTCCGTCTCATGCTACCATGAGTGTGAAAGCACAGCCAACATTAAAAAGTGACCAAAACACCAGTCTGAAAGCATTGGTACTGAGATGTGGTCTGTGGTCCACAACTGCAGAACCACTCCTTTATTGAGGCTGTCTTGATAATTGCCAATTATTTCCATCTATTGTCTATTCCATTTGCACAACAGCATGTGAAATTGATTGTCAATCAGTGTTGCTTCCTAAGTGGACAGTTTGATTTCATAGAAGTTTGATACACATATATGTGTTTATATATATATATATATATATATATATATATATATATATATATATAATGTGTATGTATATATATACAGTACAGACCAAAAGTTTGGACACACCTTCTCATTTAAAGATTTTTCTGTATTTTCATGACTTTGAAAATTGTACATTCACACTAAAGGCATCAAAACTATGAATAAACACATGTGGAATTATATACTTAACAAAAAAGTGTGAAACAACTGAAAATATACCTTATATTCTAGGTTCTTCAAAGTAGCCACCTTTTATGGGGGCACATATTATCCATTACCTCGACAACTTCTTATGCCTGGGCCCAAAAGATTCGCCACAGTGTGAATACACGCGGTAGTCCACCTGTGACAAGGAGAGAGCTGGAGGGAGAGCGGACACCACAGAGCCGAGGGGTTAGATGGAGAACGGAAGAAGGAAAGAGGGCGAGGGAGGTAAGGGAGTAAAGTGGAAGGCCGACCTGAGCTCCCCCACGTTCCTGTTGGGCGGGGAACAGCCCTGGGAAGTAAAGCCGCTAGCGCATCCCTTTGAGGTTACGGGCGCGAGCGGGCAGAGGGACTACGCTGGAGTGCGAAGCCGACACGGCCAGTCCGTTCCTGCCCGTGCGACCTCAGTGTCACCGGGTTTGTGCCAGAGCCGCGGTGGACCCTGACGACCGGCCCCCCTCTCCCAATACTGGTGCCTGTCCGCTGGTGGGTCGAGCCCCCCCGTGGTGGGGGGGAGTAACATCTGCAGAAGAAAGAACATCTTCCAGCCAAACTAAGATGTTTACTTATTTTCGTGGACAATGTGATACGATCCCTTTCTTACGGACACGCCCATCGCTACAAATTCCAGATGAGGCACAAAAACAGCAGTTGCTTCAAAGGATATCAAGTGCTCCATCAAGTGGGCTCTCCTCCACCTCAACTTCAACATCACAAATACTCCAGTCCTCAAAGGTGTCACCCCAATCGCACTTGCTTCCTCACAGCTCCCAAGTCTCCAGCTGCCCATCTGAGTATGGGGTAACACAGATGGTTGAGTCTGCACAGCTGTTTACTCAAACTATAGCCTGGGAAACGGAGGTCTGCTCCAGAGCTTCTGTTAATCCAGACGAGGAAATGATCTGCACTGATGCCCAGAATCTTTGATTCGGATCCATGACCAGATGAAGAAGGTTCTGAGCATAATGTAGACCCTCGTTCCCAAACTGTAACTCCTGTTGGTGAAGACAAAGATGAAGACGATGATGAGACTCAAATACCTGATTGGAGCGACAACTTGACTTTTCGGTCAGGGCAGGAAGAGGTTGGCGCTGAGGACGACGGGTGTGAGAACACACAGGGTGATGATGACGAGGTTGGAGATCCCACTTATTGTCAACCCACAGTCAGCCAGTCGATGAGGTCAGAGGAAGAGGTGGAGGAGGATGCTATTGACGACGAGGTTAGGTTGCGCCTTCCTGGAGAGAGACGGAGTACTGGAAGCACGTCAACAACTGCATCCTCAACCACAACTCTGCCTCTGACCACAAGTCGTGGTGGCACTTCTGGTCGCATGGGCTCTAAGCCTTGCATAGCCTGGGTATTTTTTCAGATCAATAAGGATGACCCAACTTGTGTTATCTGTAATATTTGTCACCAAAAGCTAAGTAGAGGCCAAAAAATCCATAGTTTGAGTACTTCATGCATGAACCGTCACATGGATATGAAGCTCACTGTGCTACAATGCGGCCTAGCGGGCCGGGCCAACCACTGTCTGCCCCATCTTGTGCATCCGCGGCCTCTTCATCCTCTGTGACTGGGTATACAGCAGTCACACATGTTTTTGGATGCAGACCTGCAACCTCTTTACCTGCAACAGCCAGTGTGATTGGCAGGTCATCATTTCATTTGGAAATGGAAACACCAGCTGGTGTTGAGCGCTCTCTGACATCGAGAGCACCACCTTTTGGATCAAGGCAACCTAACTTTTCCGCCTGCATCTTCCTCACAGACCAGCAGTTTGCCGGGGACACCCTACTCAACCCCGTCTAAGCACCACAGCCAGCCCTCGGTCCCTCAGATGTGGACAAGTAAAAGACCATTTCCTCCTAGCCATGACAAAGCTAAGAGGTTGAATTTCACCATCTGCAAGCTCTTGGCTACAGAAATGCTGCCTTTCCGCCTGGTGGACACAGAGGATTTTCGAGACCTTATGTCCGTCGTAGTGTCCCAGTACCAGATGCCCAGTCGGCACTATTTCTCAAAGAAAGGTGTGCCTGCGCTCCACCAGCATGTCGCACACAACATCACCGCTTCTTTGAGAAACTCTGTGTGTGACAGGGTGCATTTCACCACAGACACTTGGACGAGTAGGCATGGACAGGGGAGTTACATGTCGCTGACTGGGCACTGGTAACTATGGTGACAGCAGGACAAGGGGCTGCTGTCCAAGTCTTGCCGTCCCCACGAGTTGTGCGTCAATCCTCTTTATCTAGAAGTTCCTCCACTGCATCTGCCTCCTCAACCTCCTCTCGGTCCTCCACCTGCACCCAAAGCCAGTCTGATAATGCCACCCGCTTTCTAACTGCGCAGAAGGAATCCTGCACACCTCCTTACTATGCCGGCAGCAGGGCTCAACGGCATCAGACGGTGTTTACTTTGAAATGTCTGGGAAATGTGAGTCACACAGCTGAGGAGTTGTGGTCAGCTCTGGAGGCCCAGCTTCATGAATGGTTATCTCCACTGGACCAGCAACCAGGGAAGGCCATGTGCGACAATGCTGCAAACCTGGGTGCGGCCCTTCGCCGGGGCAATGTCACACACGTGCCTTGTATGGCTCACGTGTTGAACCTGGTTGTCCAGCAATTTTTAGCCCACTATCCCGGACTAGATGGCTTTCTGCAGAGGGCACGGTCGCTGTGTGCTCACTTCCGCCGTTCGCATCCCGCAGCTCAACGACTTACATCTATACAGAAGTCGTTGGGCCTGCCAGTTCACCGGCTGAAATGCGATGTGCCGACACGGTGGAATTCAACTCTGCACATGTTGCAGCGACTGTGGCAGCACCGACAAGCCCTGGTGCAATACGTTCTGACATATAGCGTGGGCCAACGAGATCCAGAGGGGGCAAATCACGCTGCAGGAGTGGTCTCAGATCAGGGACCTATGCACCATTCTGAACAGTTTTGAAATGGCGACGAAGATGTTTAGTGCTGACGATGCAATTATCAGCTTGACTATTCCGGTGATTTACATGCTGGAGCACACGTTAAACAGAATTCGGAGTCAGGTGGTGGGACAAGAGGAGGTGGAGGAAGTAGAGGAGGAGTCGTATGCGGAAGGGGATAACATCTCCAAGGTCCAGATGCTCGGCAGCACCAAGGCGGCAGGCATGGGAGGGTGGGGGAGAGGGATTAACCAGGGCGCATGGTAGCAGCCAAACTGTTGAGGAAGGTGCAGGAGCCAAGGAAGAAGTGGAGGACGAACTGGCGATAGGCATGGAAGAGTCATCAGATGAGGGAGACCTTGATCAGATTTCTGTTGTGCGAGGTTGGGGGGAGAAGGCAGAGGAAGGAAGCATGATTCTTACCTTGCTACCAACACAACAAGGACTTGGTCCTCCTGGATGCGCAAGACACATGAGTGCCTTCTTGCTGCACTACCTGCAACATGACCCTCGGATTGTCAGAATTCGAAGTAATCCCGACTACTGGGTTGCCACACTCTTAGATCCCCTGTACAAAAGTAAATTTGCCGAAATAATTCCTGCCATAGAAAGGGATTCACACATGCAGGAGCATCAGCAGAGGCTGTTTCAGAATCTTATATGTGCTTTTCCACAAAACACCAGTGGTGCACGTAGTGAATCTCACAGTTCTAACTTGCCAACCATGGGACTGTCGAGTCTTCATCACTCAAACTGTAACAGTAACACAGTATCTGCTGGTAACAGCAATTTTGTGGAATCGTTTCACTACTTTTTTAGACCATCCTTTGCAAGGCCACAGGAGACAAGAAGTCTGACACATAGTCAACGCCTAGAGAGGATGGTACAGGAGCATCTCCAAGTGAACATCGAAGTCATGACTGTGTCACTGGACCCTTGCTCATTTTGGGCTTCTAATCTGGAACAATGTCCGGAGCTCGCCACTCACGTCTTGGAGATCTTTTCATGCCCTGCAGCCAGCGTTCTCTCTGAACATGTGTTCAGTGCTGCTGGTGGTGAGCTGACAGATAAGCGCACGTGGCTGTCCACTGAGAATGTAGACAGACTCACGTTCATAAAGATGAACAAATCATGGATCCGCAAGGACTTTTCTACCCCTGTGTCATCCTGGGGAGAGTAAAAGCTTGAGGATTTGGTAAAATCACCTCAACAACCGTTTTAAGCAACTCTGTGACAATTGATGCCACTTAAGTGGTGTCTGTGCCACAATTTTTGGAAAAAATGGAGACTCTTTTTGGAGTCCCCTTGCTGTGTTTTACGTGACGTTGGCATCGTCAATTCCAGGTGGGTTGGGTCCCCCCCCCCTTTTAACCATAAGAAACTACATACACTATGGCTTGGGGTAACACAGATGGTTGAGTCTGAAGAGCTGTTTACTCAGAGGTCTGCTCCAAAGCTTCAGTGTCTGCTAGTCAGCGTAGTAACCCAGCTCTGAAGCAAGCTGCACCGCCTGTGTATCTAATAAGAATTTTTAACTGCATCTAGCCTAGGCAGACTGTGGGGACCCCCAACCATACCCAGACGCTCAGCCCCCCTACCGCCCCCCTTTCCTTGACAATACAATAATGTAACTCTTACAACTGGATGGGTGAGGATCGGTCACAGCTTTATTAACTCTTTATACTCATTCCATTAGAAAGGCATTTTATTTCTAAAATAATTCAGCTTGTTGCAGCATGCCCTGTGTCTCCACACCAGCAAGTTGGCCAACAAGTGTAACTCTCCAACATGTCCTTTCTATTTCCAGGCCACGTAGGATCCTGCGTACTCGTATGCAGGACTCTAACCCCTCGCCATCACTCTTAACGCTTGTTCCACTCCGTCCTGGAGTCCTGACAGGAATATGTCAAGTCCAATATCCATTAAGTGAATACCGTCGGGCCGTATGAGGCCTGCTTTATCTCCTTCCAGTTGTCGGTGTCGTATCACTACACCGCCTCTGTCTTTTCTAAATTTTGCCATCCGAATATTTATTACCCGCCTTGTCCGTTCAATGGCCGTGATGTCTCGCGCACCTTGCCATACCGCTATCGGCACAATCTCTGACCATACTATAGTTAGTTTTGTGAAAAATTCTCTGAAGCGCTCAGTGTCTAGTTTCATTATTGCCATTAGTTATGCGCTCTTGTGATGACCTAGGTTGTTTTCCCCGGCCTGTATAACTAAGATGACCAGACCTCTTGCCTCTCTCCCTACCTTGATTACCTCCATTAGTACCTGTGGCCTTTGCAGGCCTCTAATACCTCTCCAGTTGAAATATGTGTTATGAAACTCTAATTTCCTCCCGCCTGGGTGGACTTTTGCCCTTTTTTCTGCCCAATATATATACAAGTGGCCTATCACCCACACTGTTGGCTTAGTGTCACCTGTAAAAGAAACAAACCACGTTAGGATAACAAGTCCGGTCTTATGTATCTCGCCAAACACGTGGATCGCCATCTCCCTATCCTCTGAACTTCCATTTCTGACAGTCCTGCTCTTGCTGCTTCCGTGGCCGCGCCTATGCGGAATGAGTGTGTCCCGTAATCTTTGGGGTGGTTCCCTGCCGATGTTAGGCATTTATTAAATATAGCTTGGAACTGGTATCTTGATAATGGCGTTCCATCAATGTGTGATAGGAAGAAATTACTTTGTGATCTGATGGTTATATATGTTTTTACTATTATTACCCGACTCAGTGTACCGTTTGTGGGTTGTAGAAGTACCCAAGTGCCCCTGCCCGCTGGAACCGTTTTCGATTTGCGTATGCGTAGACGTATTGCATTATTGGCTATGACTACGTCCTGGTGTAATAAGCTTCCACTGGTGGTAATTTTGGATTGAGGGACTAATTCGCTTATGCATAGCGCCCCGAAGAAGGCGATCGCAAATGCAGTAGACAGTAGTGTTGCTTCAAATTGTGAGTGTCAAGTTAATGGTGTTAGGGATATGATGTGAGAAATCAGTTTTAGTGACACGGGACGGGACGTCTACACTCCTGACTTGGCTGACCCCTTTTCCACCCTTTTATGGATTGTCTGATGATGAATCTCTTTGTCACATCTCCCCAATTCAGTAGTTGGAAGTGAAATGCTACTCCGGTCAGACACTGCTGCGCTGATGCCCCTGATATGCCCCTCATCATTAGCTGGTGGAGAAATTCTATGTTGACTTGTAATCTGGCTTGTTCATATTGGTCAACTCGTCTGCCTGCTACTAGTTGTGTCCACTCTTCCCATGCCTTACCGTATGCTTGCCACGTCGACGGGGCAACTGACGCTCTGATTAATGGCATCAACTATTCGCCACTAGATCCCATAGGGAGGGTGGGCAACTGTTGCCCAATGGGTGGGCGTTGGGGAGGAACTCTGTGAAAATCTTCCAATTGAATTGTGATAAAGCGTTAGCAGCAGTGTTAGTCCCCTCAGCATTGTGGCTAGCGCGGACCCATTCATTGTGTTTTAGGCACAGGAATGCTAGCCGGCATAGTAGGCCTAGCACTGGGAGAGACAATGTTGCCATCTTATTAATGCAGTGCGCTAGGCTGGTATTTTTTGTTATGAAGCGTATATTTGTGCTAGCCAGGCGCGCGCCCCATATTTCTATTGCTACCACTATTGGGAAGAGTTCCAGGAGTGTCTGTTTTTTTGTCAGCACTTGTTCTGCACAATACGGAGGCCATAAGCTTGGGCACCATTGGTTATTTAGTATCGCTGCATATCCGTACAGATGGGCTACTCCAATGAGTAACCAACGCTGCTACAGGCCCAAAAGGTTTTACTTGGCTAGATGCAGTAAAAAATTGTTATTAAATACATAGGTGGTGTAGCTTGGTATAGATGGGCTACTACAATTAGTAACAGACACTGCTACAGGCCCAAAAGTATTTACTGGGCTAGATGCAGTAAAAAATTGTTATTAAATACAAAGGTGGTGTAGGTTGGCACAGATGGGCTACTCCACTGACTACCAGACACTGCTACAATGCCCAAAAGGTTTTACTTGGCTAGATGCAGTAAAAAATTGTTATTAAATACAAAGGTGGTGTAGTTTGGTCGAGAGGGGCTACTACAATTCGTAACAGACACTGCTACAGGCCCAAAAGTATTTACTGGGCTAGATGCAGTAAAAAATTATTAAATACAAAGATGGTGTAGCTTGGTTCAGATGGGCTACTACAATGAGTAACAGACACTGCTACAGGCCCAAAAGTATTTACTGGGCTAGATGCAGTAAAAAATTGTTATTAAATACAAAGGTGGTGTAGCTTGGCACAGATGGGCTACTCCACTGACTAACAGACACTGCTACTATGCCCAAAAGGTTTTACTTGGCTAGATGCAGCAAAAAATTGTTATTAAAATGCAAAGGTGGTGTAGCTTGGTACAGATGGGCTACTACAATTCGTAACAGACACTGCTACAGGCCCAAAAGTATTTACTGGGCTAGATGCAGTAAAAAATTGTTATTAAATACAAAGGTGGTGTAGCTTGGGACAGATGGGCTACTACAATGCGTAACAGACACTGCTACAGGCCCAAAAGTATTTACTGGGCTAGGTGCAGTAAAAAATTGGTATTAGATACACAGGTGGTGTAGCTTGCAACACAGATAGGCTACTCCACTGACTAACACACACTGCTAGAGGCCCAAAAGGATTGGCTTAGCTAGATTTAGCCAAATGCTGTGAAAAACACTTGCACAACACTGGCACAGACCTGCCTTAGAAAAAGTCCTAGGAACTGCTGTAACCTAGCCCTCAAAAGGGCTGCAATTCCAACTAGTCCCTACTCCCTAAACCTATCTGTCTATTTAAGAGCAAATTTGCTTGCAATTCACACATTTACAAAGTATTGCGCCCACAGCAGCAGCGGTGCCGTCTAACACTCAGCTGCAGCAGTGAGAAAATGGTGGCGACGGAGAAAATGGCTGGGTCTTATAGGGCAAGGACATGTGACATACACAGCCAATGACACATGCCCTTGCTTGTGTGAAAAAAAAGCACTTCGCTCCGTGTGTGCGCTGCTGATAGGCTGACAGATTGCACCGCCCCACTGTAAATGCGGGAAAAAAAAAAATGGAGATCTTCATTATTTCTGCAGAGATCCATCCCCTGCCCCTCCCCCCGCCCACTCTACACTGAAACTGTCTATTAACATTGATTAACAGTATTACTGTGAAAAAATCCAGTTATGATTTTGGTGCACGAACAGTTATCGAACATAACCTCGAACAGCCAGATTTTTTGCAAATCGTTGGGGTTCGTCGAACGGCTCGAACACCGCCCAAAACAGCTCGAATTTGAGATTGGCGAACAGTTCGAGTCGAACACCGCTCATCTCTATTCATAACACAAGTAATTCTTCCGAAGGTAATTTACTTCATGCTAATTTATATCTACAGTCCCCTTACTGTAATATACCATAATATGTGTAGAGGTGATGGGTCCTCTTTAAAAAATGGTCAAAATGCAATAATAAATACAGTACAGTTCTAGGTATTCGGATTTATATTCCCTCTGCATTTCCATTGATGTCACTCTGGTCCTCCCTGCCTATCGCTGTTTAATTTATTTTAGCAACAAAGTGATATCTACTACACATAACCGCTGCAGTCAAATACTGGCATCAGCGTTGTGCCACTTAGACCAGGCATTGGCAGCTGCGGCCACAAGGTAGGGAACTGATAAGTCTCTCTATGCCATCTGGCAATTTCCGTAAGGAGAAACAGCACCTCCCCTAGATCATTTTAAAATCTACATAAGCAGAATTTTGTTTTTTCGCCTTTTTTAGGTCACCTGCAAACGGAGCATGCTCTAGGTATTTTTTTTTCTGTAATTTTACCGTACAGCTCTGTAAAAATGTTAGGAAAAACCCATATAGAAATGTAAAAAAAAAAATGCCATTGAATGCACATTAAAAACAGCACAAAAATTATTGAAATACAACAATAAAAACCCCTGAAATAAAAGCACAATGTGAACAAGCCCTAAATCCTAGAGGGAATAATGGGATCAGGTGACTTAGTATCACATTGTTTCTTTTATTTATAAATGTATCAAGTTAATGTAATTGAATGTGAGTGTGAATTCAGTCTTCTGGATGATTACTGTAGTGATGCTGCTTAGCGCAATAGCATGTATCGTACATTTATACATATGTATGTGTGTCTATATATACATATACATATATATATATATAATATACATATATATGTATATAACCATCGATATGGACATTGAGATAAGGTTAGGAGACCTAAGTAGGCATGGATGGATGCATAGAGAAATGCTGTGTCCACCATTATATTCTTAACTTTTTAAGGGCTGACTGAACTGAACAATCCCTAGGCAGCAATAGGGTTAATGCATGCAAAATTCCACTGCCTGAGCTTGCTGTTCCTTCTCCTTCATTTCATCCCACCCCCCTTACAATCACAGCTGCTGACTGCAGCACACAACACTCCCTGCATACCAATATGATCCAGTGCAGTCCTGATTGGCTGCCCAGTGGGAGGGGGCGAGAGCACGAAGCAGGTGCTTCTATTCATGTCATATGTGTGTATTTAGAAGACGCACACATGCTCAGATAGACACATAAATATCATTTATAGGTGTCAATGTGTGAGAAGTAACCAAGGTTCAGATAATAAAAAATGGAGGCAGGAATATTTGCAAATCTCCATTTCTTAACTATTACAAGTTCGGAAGAATTCTGGGATGATTACATTGTTTTCAGAACTTACTTCATCTGGTATTGTCCTACCACAAGTCACCTTGCATTTCAGTAATTTTTGAGTTTAGGTTTCATGCTGGTATTATTTTCTGTGATTATTGCACTGTGTACTATAGAATATATGATAGCACATGTCATAGTACTATATTGTGCTTTATTAATACCATAGTAATACTCTATGGAGAGGTATGTGATATCCAACATTTATGCGATAAATTATAAAAAAATAGTTTTAAAAGGGTTTGTTTGGTTAAATAAGTTTTCCAATTCCAATTACCATGGAATTCTTAGAATGGAAAGATCAGTCTCAGCAGCCCTGACGATCATTGGTTTAAGGCATCACAGAGGATTGAGCAAAGCAGGCAAAAATGCCCAAAGAATGGACATGAAATTCAGTAAGGAAAAATCCTGATCATGTGCACAGATCTTGCAAATTCTCATATAAAATGCTGGGATAAGGTTTGCAATGCATTTTGGGGGCCAAATCCCCATGGATTTACCGCATCAAAAACGCATAAAAAACTTATCGTTTGCACATACCCTAAAAATTAGTTCCGTTTCTATTTTATCCTCAAAAGGTAGCAGGAATGCTACTAAGAGTAAATCTACACGTCTCTTTGGGAGTTCTGTTTGCTGTGCCATTGCAGGCACAGAAAAATGGAAAAGTCCAAAAATTATCAATTTGCTAACTGATGCATCAGAAGCAAAACGGGCTCCATTGATCATTATGAGTAGAGATGAGCGTTGTTCTACTCGAACTGTTCGCCAATCTCAAATTCGAGCTGTTTTGGGCGGTGTTCGAGCCGTTCGGCGAACACGAACAATTTGAGAAAAATTCGGCTGTTCGAGGTTATGTTCGATAACTGTTCGTGCACCAAAATCATAACTGGATTTTTTCTCAGTAATGCTGAAAATTAATGTTAATACGCAGTTTGAGTGTACAGCGGGGTGGGGGGAGGGGCAGGGGATGGATCTCTGCAGGAACAATGAAGATCTCCATTTTTTTTTCTCTTTCCCGCATTTACAGTGGGGAGGTGCAATCTGTCAGCCTATCAGCAGCGCACACACGGAGCGAAGTGCTTTTTTTCACACAAGCAAGGGCATGTGTCATTGGCAGTGTATGTCACATGTCCTTGCCCTATAAGACCAAGCCATTTTCCCCGTCGCCACCATTTTCTCACTGCTGCAGCTGCGTGTTAGACGGCACCGCTGTTGCTGTGTGCGCTATACCTTGTTAATTTCAAGCCAATTTTCGCACAAATATACAGATAGCTTGGGAGTAGGGAATAGTTGTGATTGCAGTCCTTTTAAGGACTAGGTTACAGCATTTCCTACGACTTTTATCAGGGAGGTCTGTGCTCTTAAATAGATCGGTTGTGGGAGTAAAGACTAATTGTAATTGCAGTCCTTTTCAGGACTAGGTTACATGAGTTCCTATCAGTTTTTGCCAGGCAGGTCTGTGCCAGTGCTGTGCAAGTTTTTTTCACAGCATTTGGCTGAATCTAGCAAAGCTAATCCTTTTTGGCCTATTGCAGAGTGTGTTAGTCAGTGGAGTAGCCTATCTGTGTTGCAAGATATACCACCTGTGTATAGAATACCAATTTTTTTACTGCACCTAGTGAAGTAAAATCTTTTGGGCATAGCATCATTCTATTAGTCCATCTATACTGACCTCCATCAGGTTGCAAATTAAAACTAATTTTTATCTGCATCTACAGTACCTCTGAAAAAATATTTGGGCTTCTAGCAGTGTGTGGGTCTTGTTCTATTAATCGATCTATACTGACCTCCATCAGGTTGCAAACTGAATATATTTTTTTCTGCATCTACCTCTGAAAAATTATTTGGCCTTCTAGTAGTGTGTCGGACTTTCTCTATTACTCCATCTATCCTGACCTCCATCAGGTTGCAAATTAAAACAAATTTTTATCTGCATCTACAGTACCTCTGAAAAAATATTTGGGCTTCTAGCAGTGTGTGGGACTTGTTCTATTAGTCCATCTATACTGACCTCCATCAGGTTGCAAACTGAATATATTTTTTTCTGCATCTACCTCTGAAAAAATATTGGGCTTCTAGCTGTGTGTGGGTCTTGTTCTATTAATCCATCTATACTGACCTCCATCAGGTTGCAAACTGAATATATTTTTTTCTGCATCTACCTCTGAAAAAATATTTGGCATTCTAGTAGTGTGTCGGACTTTCTCTATTAGTCCATCTATACTGACCTCCATCAGGTTGCAAACTGAATATAATTTTTTTCTGCATCTAGCTCTGAAAAAATATTTGGCCTTCTAGTAGTGTGTCGGACTTTCTCTATTAGTCCATCTATACTGACCTCCATCAGGTTGCAAACTGAATATAATTTTTTTCTGCATCTAGCTCTGAAAAAATATTTGGCCTTCTAGTAGTGTGTCGGACTTTCTCTATTAGTCCATCTATACTGACCTCCATCAGGTTGCAAATTAAAACTAATTTTTATCTGCATCTACAGTACCTCTGAAAAAATATTTGGGCTTCTAGCAGTGTGTGGGACTTGTTCTATTAGTCCATCTATACTGACCTCCATCAGGTTGCAAACTGAATATATTTTTTTCTGCATCTACCTCTGAAAAAATATTGGGCTTCTAGCTGTGTTTGGGTCTTGTTCTATTAATCCATCTATACTGACCTCCATCAGGTTGCAAATTCAAAATAATTTTTTTCTGCATCTAACCCAGCCAATAGTTTTGGCCTAATACCACAGTTTGGCCACTCAGCTCTGCTCGGTTACCATCCATTGTTTTTTTGTGCAAACAACTCCAGAGTTGTGAATTAGTTAACCACCAAAATGAGTGGAAAAAGGCCTGCTGCTGGTGGAAAGGGGAATAGGCGTGTTGGGAAGGGGAAAAAAGGTTGTGTCCGTGGGGTAGGTGTTAAAGCAACAGTAACATCTGCAGAAGAAAGACCATCTTCCAGCCAAACTAAAATGTCTACTTCTTTTAGCGGACAATGTGATAAGATCCCTTTCTTACGGCCACGCCAATCGCTACAAATTCCAGATGAGGCACAAAAACAGCAGGTGCTTCAACGGATATCAAGTGCTCCTTTAAGTGGGCTCTCCTCCACATCAACTTCAACATCACAAATACTCCAGTCCTCAAAGGTGTCACCCAAATCGCACTTGCTTCCTCACAGCTCCCAAATCTCCAGCTGCCTGTCTGAGTATGAGGTAGAACAGATGGTTGAGTCTGCAGAGCTGTTTACTCATACTATAGCCTGGGAATCAGAGGTCGACTCCAGCGCTTCTGTGAATCCAGACGAGGAAATGATCTGCACTGATGCCCAGAATCTTTATGAGTCGGATCCAGGACCAGACGCAGAAGGTTCTGACCATAATGTAGACCCTCATTCCCAAACTGTAACTCCTGTTGGTGGAGACAATGAGGAAGACGATGATAAGACTCAAATACCTGATTGGAGCGACAACTTTAGTTTTTTGTCAGGGCAGGAACAGGTTGGCTCTGAGGACGACGGGTGTGATAACGCACAGGGTGATGATGATGAGGTCGGAGATACCACTTACTGTCAACCCACAGTCAGCCAAGAGATGAGGTCAGCAGAGGAGGTGGAGGAAGATGCTAGTGACGACGAGGTCAGGTTGCGCCTTCCTGGACAGAGACGTAGTACTGGAAGCACGTCAACAACTGCATCCTCAAACACAACTCTGCCTCTCACCACAAGTCGTGGTGGCTCTTCAGGTCACATGGGTGCTAAGCCTTGCATAGCCTGGGCATTTTTTCAGATCGATAAAGATGACCCAACTCGTGTTATCTGTAACATTTGTCAGCAAAAGCTAAGTAGAGGCCAAAAAATACATAGTTTGAGTACTTCATGCATGAACCGGCACATGGACATGAAGCATAAGTTGCAGTGGGAAGCTCAGTGTGCTACAATGCGGCCTAGCCGGCCGGGCCAACCACCGTCTGCCATATCTTGTGCATCCGCGGCCTCTTCATCCTCTGTGACTGGGGGGACAGCAGTCACACCTGTTTTGGGGCGCAGACCTGCCACCTCTTTACCCGCAACAGCCAGCGTGATTGGCAGGTCATCATTTTCTTTGGAGGTGGTAACACCAGCTGGTGTTGAGCGCTGTCCGACATCGATAGCACCACCTTTGGATGAAGGCAACCTAACATGTCCGCCTGCATCTTCCTCACAGACCGGCAGTTTGCCGGGGACACCCTTATCAACCCCGTCTAAGCACAATAGCCAGCCCTCGGTCCCTCAGATGTGGACAAGTAAAAGACCATTTCCTCCTAGCCATGAGAAAGCTAAGAGGTTGAATTTCACCATCTGCAAGCTCTTGGCTACAGAAATGCTGCCTTTCCGCCTGGTGGACACAGAGGATTTTCGAGACCTTATGTCCGTCGCAGTGCCCCAGTACCAGATGCCCAGTCGGCACTACTTCTCAAAGAAAGGTGTGCCTGCGCTCCACCAGCATGTCGCACACAACATCACCGCTTCTTTGAGAAACTCTGTGTGTGACAGGGTGCATTTCACCACAGACACTTGGACGAGTAGGCATGGACAGGGGCGTTACATGTCGCTGACTGGGCACTGGGTAACTATGGTGACAGCAGGACAAGGGGCTGCTGTCCAAGTCTTGCTGTCCCCACGAGTTGTGCGTCAATCCTCTTTATGTCAAAGTTCCTCCACTGCTTCTGCCTCCTCAACCTCCTCTCGGTCTTCCACCTGCACCCAAAGCCTGTCTGGTCATGCCACAAGCTTTCTAACTGCGCAGAAGGGATCCTGCACACCTCCTTACTATGCTGGCAGTAGGGCTCAACGTCATCAGGCGGTTTTTACATTGAAATGTCTGGGAAATGTGAGTCACACAGCTGAGGAGTTGTGGTCAGCTCTGGAGAACCAATTTCATGAATGGTTGTCTCCACTGGACCTGAAACCAGGGAAGGCCGTGTGCGACAATGCTGCAAACCTGGGTGCGGCCCTTCGCCGGGGCAATGTCACACACATGCCTTGTATGGCTCACTTGTTGAACCTGGTTGTCCAGCAATTTTTAGCCCACTATCCCAGACTAGATGGCCTTCTGCAGAGGGCACGGTCGCTGTGTGCTCACTTCCGCCGTTCGCATCCCGCAGCTCAACGACTTACATCTCTACAGAAGTCGTTGGGCCTGCCACTTCACCGGCTAAAATGCGATGTGCCTACCCGGTGGAATTCAACTCTGCACATGTTGCAGCGACTGTGGCAGCACCGACAAGCCCTGGTGCAATACGTTCTGACGTATAGCCTCGGCCAACGAGATTCAGAGGTGGGGCAAATCACGCTGGAGGAGTGGTCTCAGATCAGGGACCTATGCACCCTTCTGCACAGTTTTGAAATGGCGACGAAGATGTTTAGTGCTGACGATGCCATTATCAGCATGACTATTCCGGTGATTTACATGCTGGAGCACATGTTAAACAGAATTCGGAGTCAGGTGGTGGCACAAGAGGAGGTGGAGGAAGTAGAGGAGGAGGAGTTGTATGCGGAAGGGCTAACATCTGCAAGGTCCAGAAGGTCGGCAGCACCAAGGCGGCAGGCATGTGAGGGTGGGGGAGATGGTTTTACCAGGGCGCATGGTAGCAGCCAAACTAGTGAGGAAGGAGCAGGAGCCCAGGAAGAAGTGGAGGACGAACTGATGGAAGACTCATCAGATAAGGGAGACCTTGATCACATTTCTGTTGTGCGAGGTTGGGGGGAGACGACAGAGGAAGGAAGCATGATTGTTACCTCGCCACCAACACAACAGGGACTTGGTGCTCCTGGATGCGCAACACACATGAGTGCCTTCTTGCTGCACTACCTGCAACATGACCCTCGAATTGTGAGAATTAGAAATAATCCTGACTACTGGGTTGACACACTGTTAGATCCCGGGTACAAAAGTAAATTTGCAGAAATTATTCCTGCCATAGAAAGGGATGCACGCATGCAGGAGTATCAGCAGAGACTGTTGCAGAATCTTACATGTGCTTTTCCACAAAATACCAGTGGTGCACGTAGTGAATCTCACAGTTCCAACTTGCCAACCGTGGGACCGTCAAGTGTTCAGCACTCAAACCGTAACAGAACCACAGTATCTGCTGGTAACATCAATTTTGCGGAATCATTTCACCACTTTTTTAGCCCATCCTTTGCAAGGCCACAGGAGACAAGAAGTCTGACACATAGTCAATGCCTAGAGACGATGGTACAGGAGTATCTCCAAGTAAACATTGAAGCCACGACTGTGTCACTGGACCCTTGCTCTTTTTGGGCTTCCAATCTGGATAAATGGCCGGAGCTAGCCACTTACGCCTTGGAGATCTTGTCATGCCCCGCAGCCAGCGTTCTGTCTGAACGTGTGTTCAGCGCTGCTGGTGGTGTGCTGACAGATAAGCGCACGCGGCTCTCCACTGATAATGTAGACAGACTCACGTTCATAAAGATGAACAAATCATGGATCCGAAACGACTTTTCTACCCCTGTGTCATCCTGGGGAGAGTAAAAGCTTGATGATTGGTTAAAATCACCCTACCAAACGTTTTAAGCTTTCAAATTACTAATCATGTTTATCTGTATCTTGACTGGAAAATAATTTGGGCTTTGTAGCAGTGTGCAGCACTGATCCTATTAGGCCATCTATAATAAGCTCCACCAGATTTAAAATTAAAAATAATTTTTAGCTGCATCTAGCCCGGAAAATAATTTTGGGGCTCCGAGATGCGCAAGACACATAAGTGCCTTCTTGCTGCACTACCTGCAGCATGACCCTCATATTGTCAGAATTCGAAGTAATCATGACTACTGGGTTGCCACACTCTTAGATCCCCCAAACTTTTCGATCAACCTTTTCATTTTAATAAAGACCAAAAAAATGGTCATTTTTGAAATTATAAGCATTAGCAGGTTGTTAGAAACTGAAATCAAACAGTTTTCAACTCAAAACTTTATTCTAGGTGATGTTACATTTTCACATAGGACCCCTTGTTCGAAAGGAGCTTCTGAACTCTCTCGTCCATTGAATTTGTCAGGTTTTGGATGGTTTCTGCTTCAATTGTTTTGCATGAGGACAGAATACCCTCCCAGAGCTGTTGCTTAGATGTGAACTGCCTCCCGCCATCATAGACACTCCTTTTAATGATGCTCCAAAGGTTCTGAATGGGGTAGAGGTCAGGGGAGCATGGGGGTCACACCATAAGTTTGTCCCCTTTTATGCCCATATCAGCCAGAGATGCAGATGTTTTATGTGCAGCATGAGATGGTGCATTATCATGCAGAAAAATGATCTTGCTGTGAAATAAACGGTTCTTCTTCTTGAACCATGGCAGGAAGTGCTGTTTGAGAAAATCCACATACATTATGGAGTTCATCTTTAGCGCCTTCAGGGATCCTAAAGGGGCCGACAATCTCTCTCCCCATGATTCCAGCCCAAAACATTACTCCACCTCCTCCTTGTTGGCGCTGTAGCCGTGTTTGCGTGGGGTGTCCATCAACCAGCCATCCTCCACTCCATCCATCTGGACCATCGAGCGCTGCACGGCACTCATCCGTGAACAAAACAGTTTTGAAATCAGTCTTCATGTAATGTTTGGCCCACTGGAGCCATTTCTGCTTGTGTGAAGTGGATAGAGGAGGTCGACAGGATGGCGTATGCACAGCTGCAAACCTCTGAAGGACCCTGCATCTTGTTGTTCGGGGGACGTTGGAGGCACAAGCAGCTTCAAAAACTTGTCTGCTGCTATGACAAGGCTTTTTTGCCGCTGCTCTTTCAACCTGACGTAATTGCCTGTAGGAAAGAGTCCTCAATTTGCCCTTATCAGCACGCACACGTGTGTACTGTGAATCAGCTACATACTTCTTGATTGCCAAGACACTTCATCCTGATCATCGCACAATGTTGATTGTAGTCATGCCTTGACCTAAACACTCCACAATTTGTTGCTTCTCAGCAGCCGACACATCCTTTTTCTTTCCCATTTTGGCAGAAAATGTAGGCTGCTTAATAATGTGAGAGAGCCTTCTTAAGTAGTCTTGCCTTTCATTGGACACACCTGCCAAACTAATTAGCACAGGTGTCTGCAATTGCTTACAGTGATATAAAGAGCCCTGACACACATCACCATCAATGAGTTTAACTGACAAACAAACAAATTCTTCCCTTATCACTCCTAAACACTTTTTGCATAATAATTTGGAACGCGGTGTACATGTGCTTTTCCACAAAACACCAGCGGTTCACGTAGTGAATCTTACAGTTCTAACTTGCCAACCGTGGTCTGTATGGAATTGTTCAATAAAGGGCCCAAAATTAAGATAACATAGATGGGAGAGGTCTCTATGAATAGGAATTCCTAAGTATTTGATACCCTGTGAGGGCCAGGCAAAGGGAAAGTTGGACTGGATGGAATCCTATATGGATTTGGGGAGGGAGACATCGAGGGCCTCAGACTTCGCTGCATTGATTTTAAAATTTTACCATGTAACAAAGTGATCTATTTCAGCCATAACAGCATGGATGGATATATGTGATTGAGTGATATATACTAGGACATCATCAGCAAATAGAGAGCACTTGTACTCGGTGCCTCCCACCTCAATCCACCTAATATTGGGGTTATGGCGAATTGATGAGAGCAGGTGCTCCGTCACTAGGATGTATAAGAGAGGGGACAGAGGACATCCCTGCCTTGTCCCATTGGTGATTGTGAAAGGTGATGAAAATGTTCTGACGCACCCCCTGGGCCTTGGGACACCCGGAGCCGGACCCTTTTTGGTGGATGCTGGTGGTTGTAGTCTTCGTGGCGGCGACCCGGTTCCGTGGCTCAGGGCGGTCAAACCAGTGGCGGAACTATTTATGTGGTTTTGATATTTAAATGTCCGACTACGCCACCCGTGGATTGCGGTCAGAGTGAACCGCCGCTACAGGGCAGACCGCTGAGGCTGGTGTTGTGGGTGCAGCAGAGCGTAGCATAACTCCCCACTGGAGGAGTATAGCCTCAGGGCAGTGTATGCGGAGGATGGGGGTGATGGTGCAGGGCAGCAGCAGTAACGACACGGAGTCAGTGATGCAGTCCAGGGCCTTTACTCACAGTTCTTATTATCCAGACCACGTCTGCAGGTAACGGCTGCCCACGTCGTACTGTGCTCACCAGGTGAGGGGCTCAGACAACTCCCAGATAACTTTGGAGGACTTCACAGGACCCCCTTTGTGTGTCCTTTGTCTGGCCTTTCTTACCAACACTTCTGCCCGGCTGCCTCGGGCCTCCTCTTGGTAAACTTGGCGCCAGTTTCCCTGACCCTATGTGGTGCCTTCCTAGTGGGTGTAGCGAGGGGCTGCGCCACATAAAATGTCAGAGCCTCCGGTTTCTAGCTGAGGGTCGTTTCCTGCCTCCACTAGTTCGGGGACCGGTCTCCCCCTTTGGCCTGACCCCTCCACGCAGGTGGATTCGGGAGTGCGGTGGCGACTCGCCCGTCCGCACCCCTGGGATCCCTTCATTCCTCGTTCCTGGAGCCTTCTCCGCTCCTCTTCCTTCCTTCTCCCTCTTCCAGGCCTGGGCCTCTGTTACTAGGCCCGCCTCCGAAGCAGAGCTCATGCAGAGCCCCTGCTCCCTGCCACTTCTGCTCAGACTTCTCTGCACTGAACTAAGATGGTGCCCACCTTTTATACTCCCTTCTCAATGCACCCAGGAACTGCTTCCTCCCTGCTCCTGCACTACAGGGTTCCCCTTCCTCAGTGTTCCCTCCCCCCACTCCAGCCAGGGACAGGGACTGTCGTGCCCATCTCAGGGGCATATTGGTCGCCCTGCCCCACGGCAATGTGGTGTAATGCATGCAGGTGTCGGGTCCTGATCCACACTCCATCCTTACCTGAGAGTGAGATATCACACCTCTGGGTGAGGTGCAATACGTCTGTAGCAACCGAGCCCTCAGGGTGCTACAGTTCCATTTATCTTCAGCCTAGGTGACATATTGCGATACAGGGCCGTGATTTTGGCTATAAAAGGGTCCCCTAGACCCCTACCCCAAGCTTTTTAAGAGAATCATATATGGCGTGCCAGGAGACTCTATGGAATGCTTTCTCAGCATCCAACGAGAGTATCTAATTACAAATTTTTAACTGCATCTAGCCCAGGAAATACTTTGTGCCTAGTAGCAGTGTCTGCTAGTCAGCGGATTATCCCGGCTGTTAAGCAAGCTACACCACCTGTAGTTTAGACACTTAATTTTTTCAAAGGAAATGCTTCGGGACCATGGGATACTCAGTGAAGAGCATCAGGAGGCACCCCAAGGCATAGGGGCTGGGACTGGCAGTAGGATGCCTTGCGGTGGACAGCCGAGCTCGATCCTTATAAAAGCTTTTTAACTGCAGCAGCTTTAGTGGACGCTACTGGAGCTGGAATTACGCGGCTGCTGGCATGAGACTTGCCCTCCAATAGATCCTTGTAAATGGATTTAAAGTGTATTCATTCAAATTAGAGAGACAATTTAAAGTAAAAAGCTTAGAGCTGCCTCCACCACAGGGGGGCTCGCTCGACCCACCAGCGGACAGGCACCAGTATTGGGAGAGGGGGGCTGGCCATCAGGGTTCACCGCGGCTCTGGCACAAACCCGGCGACACGGAGGTGGCATGGGCAGGAGCGGACTGGCCGTGTCGGCTTCTCACTTTTTGGATTTTAGAAGGGCATGACATGCCTATATCTGTGTCTCCCCCTCCTTTTACTCCTCCACCTCTTTTCTTTTCGCATGACTATATGTACTTGTCACTTTTCCATGTGTTAGTTGTGTCTTCTGAGCAGTTTGTCAGCTTTTGGACACCTTTGAAGGTGTTTTCTATGTGTTTCTATGTGTTTTTGTTTGCCTGCCATTGGTTTTAACGGTGTTCGAAGGTGTTCGACGAACAGTTCGGCGAACACACGGGTGTTCGACGAACCGAACCGAACTCGAACACTACGGGGGTGGCTCAACACTAATTATGAGGTCTGCCTGGTTTCCATCTGGTGTCAGTTTTTAGAACAGAAGAAAAATTACAGCTTGCAGAATGGAACAGACAAATGGACAAGTGAACCAAGCCTGATTATACATGATTGATGCCAGTGTCATACAATTCCATAAAAACAACAGATTAAAAATTTGCATACTTCTATTTGTGGAAACTGTAGACATACAAAGGTAGAAAACTCCACCAACTTCTACTATTGTTATTTTGCTCCATACATGTCAGACCTTATAGAAATCCATACTAAGCATATGCATGAGACGTTATGTTCCATATTCACTCACATGGAGTGGTTATATTCTTCAAGAATAAAACATGTTATTAGCCACTGCATCCATCAAGACTGTGGCCAATCTAGGGAACATATCTTGTGATCGTACATGCCCCAACAGTGGCTGAAAATGAAGTGTGCACATGGCATTACTTAGACATCATAACAACATGACACGGTGCTCAATCAGTCATACAGGCACTGTCAGTGTCTTTTGGGGTTTCATCATAGTGTCCATCATTTTGAAGTCAAGAAGATTGCAGCATGCTGTGCTATTTCTCTTGTCAAATCTGTTAGACTTTGAAATGGAGCCTCTGACACAAGTGTGGACATAAACTTTCTCATATATGTTGCATTTTCCTGGAGTTTATTGGGGCGATTCATCAAAATGTATTTGCCACAAAACTGGCATAAAACACTTACAAAATATTTTGGGAAAGTGGGCAGAGTCTGAGAGAAGTCGGGGCTTTGCCCATCCATCAAAATTTGTAAAAGTGCCAGGGTTTCTTAAACCAAAAATGCTTCTTCTGTCACTAACTGTAAAATCCCCAAAAATTTGTTGGAGTATAAGATGGTATACATGCAACATATAGGAGCATTTTCACACTGTGGCCATTTAGCAGAGAAAACCTAAGATATAAACAAAATGATCATATACCCTGCTGTAAGTAAGTAAAAAGCAATAGTGCATATAAATCACATAGGAGAATTAGTAAACATTGTTTTTGATCAAAAAAGCATAAAAGCCATCCCACCATGACAAGGTGAACCCCAATCAGGATGGTCCTATCCTCTAATATTAACAACTCACCTTGCGTCAGATGACGTCAATGTAGATGGAGCAGAGCAAGATTGGAGCCCAAATGTTGAGACACCCAGCCATAAGAAGGTATGTAAATGAAATGCCTACCTCAAAAAGAGAGTACCAGCAAAACTAAAGAACTGAGCTGGAATATAAATTGCTATATACAGTATAGAAGCATGTTCACACTGTGGCCATTTAGCAGATAAATCCTAAAATAGAAACAAATTGAGCATATACCCTGCTGTAAATGAATAGTAATAGTACATATAAATAACATAGGGGACTTAGTAATCACTGTTTTTGATCAAAAAAGCGTAAACGCCATTCCACCGCGACAAGGTGTACCCCAATCGGGACAGTCAAAACCTAAACTTCATTTTGTGTCAGACAAAGACAATGTAAATGGCAGAGCAAAACTGGAGCCGAACTGTTCCGACACCCAACCATGGGAAGCTATATAAGCGTGGGTGTATTTCTTTTATATAGATTCCTTTTATGGCTGACTCTGATCAGTTGGGCTTCAGTCCTGCTCTGCCCCATCTACACTGAAGTCGTCTGACACATGGTAAGATTTAAATACATGAGGATAGGACTGTCCCGATTGGGGTGTACGTCGTTGTGGTGGGATGGCTTTTACGCTTTTTTGATCAAAAATAGTGTTTAGCAAGTACCCAATGTTATTTTAATGTACTATTACTATTTACTTATTTACTACAGGGTATTTGCTCATGCAGGCGAATACTACTGAGAAGATGCTCAAAATTCATTAAAGCACTACTCCAGAGGTTTATTTTTCCATTGCAGAGCTGGAGTGGTGCTACTAATCTAAATTCCTTGTATTATACTTACCAGCCGCAATCTTCAGTTCTTTCCAGCGCCGCTCCATCCTGTGCCACCATCTTGTGACTTAACGGAAGTCAGAAGTAACAAGCTCTCAATGTAAGTCTATGACAGCTTCGTTCTGGACTCTCGCTGGCTCCCATAGACTTACACTGACTTGTAACTTTCAGATCGCTCAGCAAACACTGGAGCTACCGACCGGTATGGCGCTGATGAAAGATGAAAATGGCAGCTGGTAAGTATAAGTATAAGACTAGGGACAGGGAACTTAGATTATTAGCACCACTCCAGCTCTACATTAAAAAAAAATTGCTGGAGTGGTGTTTTAAATGATGTGTGCCTCTTAATGAATTTGGCACATCATACTCCAGCGAGCCCTTCAACTGGCATGCACAATCTCACTCTTGATGAGAAAAGGCCGTAGATTTAAAAACAAATGCTCTGATATAACAGAGAATTATAGAGTGATGAAAAACCTCATTTGTCACGTTTTTGGGACCATTGACATAACTATCCATTATTAATAAAGTGGATGTTTGATGAAGGATTACGTAGGCCTTCTCAAAACAAATGAAGAGACTGATAATCACTAGGCGGAAACAGCTGAGCTGTGCATACAATGCGTGCACAAAATTAATGTCAGCCTCATCTGAATTGAATAAGCTATTCTTATCCAGGCGTCCGTGAAAAGTCTTGTAGAAGGTGCGGAAAATGTTCTCCTTCCAATAGTCTTAAGGTAATAGCAATTTTTGTTAAATTGCTGCAGAGCATTCCTGTACATCCACATAGCAGATTGCCTATAATATATGAATTCCACTAATCACAACACGTCGTAAAGCAAGTGTGACGGTCAAAATACACGTTTTAATGAGCATTTATTTTTAGATGATCATCTCTTTTAATGTTAAACTCCTATAATCGTAAATGATATTGCACTTTAAATATATGATTATTCTTGTATGTTAATCGTATAGCACCCGGTAAGATCAAAGGTACATTAATATAAGAAGAACAATACTTAGAATAATGGTAGGCATGCACTCTGTTTTATTCACATTGCTAGTCAGAGAGATACATTGTAACCTTTCATTTTTAGGAGTACCCATCACAGAAGAAAGCAATATCATATCATTACAGTTCTCATTTCTAGAGTTAATATGGTTGTCCTGTTCTAAATAAAGTTTATTTACCAGTTTTGAGGCAGGGTATTTAGGAGCTGGAGGACCAGAAATAGTTAAGCATTTTTAAACATTTTTTCTTTTTTTTGTTGGACTAGCAACATGAAATGTTGCACTTTTTAGTGACCGATGCAATGCTTGATGATTTTTCATTTTATACACAATTTTTGCTTTTTTTAATTTAAGTTTTTTTTTCTATTTCTAGTTTTATAGTGTTACCCTAAAATGGACATTGTATTTGAGTTCACCACTGTATACTGATGATCTTTTTGATATCATACATGTCTATTTTAGAGTAGATGTGTCAAGGCAAGAATTGCAAAATGACTATTGGGAGTGAGGAGCTAGTGCTTCTTGAGGGGTATTTTTAGGGATAGTCTTGTTTTTTTCATCAGGGGTCATAAAAAATCATTTGGAAAAAGATGTGTATATACAGTGGAGAAAATAAGTATTTGATACACTGATGATTTTGCAGGTTTTCCCACCTACAAAGAGTGGAGAGGTCTGTAATTTTTATTGTAGGTATACTTCACTTGTGAGAGACAGAATCTAAAAATAAATACCAGAAAATCACATTGTATGATTTTTAAATAATTACATTTCATTTTATTGTATAAAATAAGTATTTGATCATCTACCAGCCAGCAAGAATTGTGGCTCTCACAGACCTGTTAGTTTTTCTTTAAGAAGCCCTAATACTCTGCACTCATTACCTGTATTAACTGCACCTGCTTGAACTCATTACCTGTATAACAGATACCTGTCCACACAATCAATCACACTCCAACCTCTCCACCATGGCCAAGACCAAAGAGCTGTCTAAAGACGCCAGAGGCAAAATTGTAGACCTGAACAAGGCAGGGATGGGCTACAGGACAATAGGCAAGCAGCTTGGTGAGAAGGCAACAACTGTTGGCACAATTATCAGAAAGTGGAAGAAACACAGAGGAAGCATGGGACAAGGTCATGTGGTCAGATGAGACCAAAATATAACTTTTTGGCATCAACTCCACTCGCCGTGTTTGGAGGAAGAAGAAGGATGAGTACAACCCAAAGAACAACGTCCCAACCGTGAAGCATGGTGGGGAAAACATCATACTTTGGGGGTGCTTTTCTGCAAAGTGGATAGGGCAACTCTCACCTTATTGAAAGGAGGATGGATGGGGTGGTGTATCGCAAGATTTTGGCCAACAACCTCCTTCCCTCAGTAAAATCATTGAAGATGGGTCCTGGTTGAGTCTTGCAGCATGACAATGACCTGAAATACACAGCCAGGGCAACTAAGGAGTGGTTCTGTAAGAAGCATTTCAAGGTCCTAGAGCGTCCGGGCCAGTCTCCAAACCCCAACCCAATCTAAAATCTTTGGAGGGAGCTGAAACTCAATGTTATCCAGCAACAGCCCTGTAACCTGAAAGATCTGGAGAAAATTTGTATGGAGTAATGGGCCAAAATACCTGCTGCAGTGTGTGCAAATTTGGTAAAAAACTACAGGAAATGTCTGACCTTTATAATTGCAAACAAAGGTTTTTCTATTGTATCAAATATTTACTTCATGCAATAAAAAGCAAATTAATAATGTAAAAATCATACAATGTGATTTTCTGGATTTTCTTTAGGTTCTGTCTCTCACAGGTGAAGTGTACCTAGGATAAAAATTACAGCTCTCTCCATTCTTAGTAGGTGGGAAAACTTGCAAAATCGTCATACCAAATATTTATTTTCCCCACTGTGTATATCTATTTACAGTCCGGGTTTACTTATCTCTAATAGTGAGGAAAAAAAGTTTTTTCCCTCACTATTAGAGATAAGTGAACCCGGACTGTAAGGTTAAAAGATCATACCAGACACCTAGTGTGAACTCCTAACACGGACTTCTCCTGGAAGTCTGTTTTACAGTGTGAGAGGGGAGAGAGAGAGATTTCCTCCAAAGTTCAGATTCTGGTTCAAGTTCGGGTAGACTTCTGGTACCCGAACCGAGCTTTGGACTAAAGTTCGGTCGAACCCGAACTTCCATGGGTCCGCTCATCTATAACCACTATACTTTTCAGTCTTGTTATGGTGACTATTGACATTGTTGGTTCTCCCCTCCTCCTACCAGCATCCCAATGATCACTTGACCACCAGGACCAATAGTGGCAAAGAAAAATAAAGAAAAAAGGGCAGCTTCTTTCTACAGTCAGTGTTTGACTATGTTTAATGGGATAGACGTAAAGAGGTTGTCCTGGCTTGGGACAAAAGTCTGAAGTCCTGTTCTGATGTAGTGTGCACGCTGTTATTGTTTATGACAATTTCGCACACGTGCACTTACGGTCCAACTAGATGTATCTGGCTTCTTTCAATTCACTATGGAGAGAAGCTGAGAGTGACTAGCTAGCTCGTGACCACAAATATGCAAATCACATGCATGTGGTTACTTGACCACCCACAGTATTGGGGAATCATGACAGCATGCTTATTACTAGTCGGCACTTGCATAAAGTGACTGCAGGCTTTTGTCCCAAACCTGGACAAACTCTTTAAAGCAAGTATTATAGAGAGGAAGTGTCTTGTGTGGACAAACACCACAATCAGTATTGTCATATTTCCCATGGACGTAATCAGTGTACAGTGTATCACAATGTAAAATAATTAATTTAAATAAGCTTTATTTACAATAAATTAGGCAACCAACTTAATGGGAACCAGTCACATTTAGCGTGCAATGTGATCTGCCAGTGGCATGTTAAGGAGGAGAAGCTATCTCAATTGATATATTTAAATACCGGCTTATTCTTTCATTGGGAGTCAAGTGAGCTGTCTTACCTACTACAGCTGTCTCAGTATGTATGCTTATAAAGGGATGGATGTCAATCACTGATATGACCGCCCATTGCACTCTTAAGCCAGAATGAGCAAGAATTTAAATGAGTAAATTACAATTTATCTAAAATATTTTTTCACAAAACTATATATTAATCTGTTCACCTTCTCCTACTTTCTAACATGTTGCCCAAGTAGGTTTAAAGTGACCAGTTCCCTTCAAGTCACTGGAAGCTCCCAACTTAAAGACCTGTTAGCTCCACTTTGGCCCGTCAAACAGTCCCAAGTGGACTGCATGCAAAATACTTTTTGCATCTCCTTAAAAAGATGACTTCTTTCATTACAATCCTCTGAGTATTGTGACTTCTTAAAATTAGCTTAATGAATAGACTTCTGCTCTTTCATTATAGTTCATTAGGCATCCCTATTATTCATTCAAAGTGCCCCAATTCACTTTCCCTTCCATTTACTGGAACAGAATAAGAAAGCAGCTCAGATGATGTGAGTGAACGAGCTATTTGTATTGGCTTGTTATTACATCAGAAACACAATGACTTTATTGTAATAACGAATGTTTCCATAGATCCAAGTAATCTACCAGTGTGCAGCGGAAGAACATGATATCAAACACTACTATGTCAATGGTCTAAGAACACACAACCAAAACCTCCTCTGCTTTACTCATGGTAAGCCCCGTCATAAACCAATGAATAAATTATCATGTAAGAAACATACATTGCCTTCAAGTTGGACCCAGCAGTCTTTGTGTAGCGTTAATTTATACTTGTCAAAATACTCATCATAAACACTACAATTAAAATATTCAGAATACGTGGAAATTATTTATCAAAATATACCCATGGAAGCCCAAACCAGTTATCCCACCACTATTTCTACACCAAGTCCAGAACGACTCAGCGAAACTGATCAGACTAGCGAGCATGTACACATAGCATGATCTCTTACAGTCCATGCACAAAAAGCAGATGATCTAAGTATATAATACATATATCATTTTTTGAGGGTCATTCTTCCTAGAGAGGAAGGGAATACCTGTGCCTACGTTAAGAGGATAACACTTAGATATATTGTACACAAACAAATATAATAAAAGGCCATGCATGCCAGTGCTAGATGCAATTTTGGAGGGAGATGCAGGCAGTGTTAAGTCCATTCCAAGTGGGGGTTGTGCAAACTAAATGAGACATTTGCTTCTTGTATATCCAGAATCCAGTTTTACTTCAAGCATGAGCACTTGTCCAAAATGCAGACTCTCAGGGGTCCATCTTATAGGCTCACAATCGGGTTCCAACATCTGAATTACATTACCGTGTGCCATTTCAAAGTGACCTCATTGCAGACAGTAAAGCAACGACTTGGCTCTTCATTAGGTGGCCTTGAGACACCAAACAACCCAAAGGTAAAACGCACAAATTGCTCATGTGCTCTTTCATATCTTCTAATTATAGTTGAATACCAGATCAGTGTCAGGTCCCGGAAGGAATGGATTCACTATTGCATCCTGGCCCCCTCACACGGCACGTCACAACACTGAGTGCTTTTCCAAGATGCAGAATGGGACGAAGGAGAGGATGGGGTTAGGGCATAAACTGCCAAGAAAGCCAATATCAAGGAGGATACCATGCCGACCAAAGCATTAGGGCTTGGAGAAAAAGCCTTCTGCTCCTTGTGGTACATATCAAGTGGTCACACCAGGGATATGGGAACTGGACTATGAGGATTAGTATGGACAAACTCTGGATTGATGAATGTGAAGCCAGCAAATTCACTCTGGTCGATCCCAGCTAAGACCAACTGGTCTGGAGGTGTAAGGACTGGAGCTGCTCGAGTGAAGAATTTGTCAAAATTTTCACCACTCTTTCCACACTGTAAGAAACAAGAAAGAAGGAAATTAAATCCACAGTATTATAGATGTTAATTTACTATTTAAATGAATGAGTCACTTTGCAAACAAACTTGGCATATGTTTCGAATGGGATAGATAATAAATGTATAATTGCAGGGGGTCCAACTGCTGGTGACTGAAGTGATACTGAAAACAGGGACCATAAAGTCCCCTGTGCAGATTAAAACTGGTGGTCATTTATGTGTACTACCACTCCATTTACACTGGAAAATTTGGAACTTCCATTTTTGGTATTTTTGTGTCTCAAGTTGTGGGACCCCCAGCGATTAGACATTATGATCCCAATATCCCCAGTGTAAATGGGGTGGTAGTACACACGAATGACCACCAGTTTTAATCCATATTGTGGACTTTAGAACCCCTGTTCTTTGGATCACTTTGACTCCAGCAGTTGTACCCCAGCGATCATAAATTGGGGTCCCGAAGTCCCCAGAGTAAATACAGTGGTAGTACACATGCCTAACCAACTGATAAATGTATTTGGGGTGCAATACCTGCAACATTAAAAGGTATGAAATGCACTCATAAGTTGTGCTTGTAAACAATCATATAGCGCTTACATATGTAATGTGTTACATGTACAGTACCTCTATTATTGTGCTGCATCATTACATTTTTATCATTTCATATTGCTTGTTACAGATCGGGAGGATGGAAGCAGAACTTGAGAAGACAACTTAAGGATATTTTGTTATTTTAAATGAATGCATATGTTAAGACAGTTTAGAAAACAGCAAATTTCTTCAAATATAAACTGTACATTTTTATAAAAATTGCAAATATGTACTTTTACTTAGCAGTAAGTTATTCAGGGACCCCCTTATGTAACATGTATACATTGTAATATTAGCTAATGACTAACAGATCAATAACACAAATATTATTTTATTCACAGACAACATGACACTTAACATCATTTTCATCAGCAATTCCTTGCCTCATACAGATAATATCACACTACTGTAATGTAATGAAACCCCTGGCAAAAATTATGGAATCTACCCACTAAGGGTTGAAATGTACAGGAACAATTCCTGTCGAACAAGGGTCAATCAATGATGTAACAAATCGCTCAAAGGGTTTGTCCACTACTCGGACAAACCCTTCTGAATCACTATGTTACCTTCCTCCCGTAACATAATAACACTTATACTCCCCTCTGCTGCTGTGCCATTCCTGCCTCTCCCGGGGCTCACATGACATTGTTGTGTCATAAGATCCCTGTGACCAATCAGCGCTGGCTTCACTCTAGTCTCAAGTAACAGCATATTTTTTTCCAGAACAAGTAAAGGAAAAATTATAGAATAGTCAAAGGAATAAATCAATAAACTAGAGATGAACAAATCGATCCATAGAAATTTAATTCTGGTCAATTCAAAATTTTGGGATTTGATCCACATAAATCGAACAAAATGGCCATCAACATCCTCGTGCCACCTCTGCTGCTGCAGCAGCTCTGGAGTCCTCCACTCCAGTTTTTAGTTATTCTGAGGTGAGTGATTGGCTTCACATAGTCAAATGGACGGAAAATGCACAACACTGACATCAATGACATGCATTGTGACTGCATGAGGAAGGACCGGCGTGGAAGACATGGGAGCTACAGCATTGACCGAAGTGACATAAGGATAGGTGATGAACTAGGACAGGTGAGTATAATTTATTTTTCTATTTTTTAACACTCCCCTCCGCTCTGATTATTATATTTTGAGGTCTGGAGACACTTCAGAGCATAATAAATGTATTTTCATGGCTTTAAATGTGGACTAATTTTCTTAAAATGGAAGTGAATTTGTTGGACAAAACAAGCGAATCGGCCCAAAATGAAATTTGAAAGATCACTTATCTTTAATCATTACTTTGTTGCTCCTTTTTGGATATTTTTGAAGGCCTGAATTCTTGAAGGTAATGGATTGACTAATGAAAACAAGGAGGGCCTGGAAACCTTTTTTGAAAAATATAATATTACGGGTTTTGGGCAGTAGATTCTGTGATAGGGCGTTGATGCAAGGAACTAGTCAGATTGCTGTATGTTGAGTTGGGAAGGCATTTTTCCCTTAATATACGTAGGGCAATTAGTATCTGCCTCATGGGGTTTTCTCCTTGTGGACTTATGTCTACCTTCAGCCTTAAAAAATTATGAGACTGTGATATTCTATGTCTGACTGGTTTTAATTTCCTGGAAGAGTACAGTGCTGCTCACCATTACTGGCAGCCCTTCATTTTTTTCATACACTGTACAATATCTTCATAAATAAATGGAAATGAAGCAAAGTTATATCCTTAGGATTTTTTAATTTGTTGTCCAAAGTAATACAGCAATAAAACATTGTTTGTCAACTTCCATGTTGCAATTTCAAAGAAAAAACAGAATAAACAGCATGTGCAGCAATAAAAGCACCCCTAATTAATACTTGGTTGCTCACTCTTTGGCATTGCTGACAGCCTCCAAACGTTTCTTGTAGCCATCTATAAGCTTCTTGCACTTCTCAGCTGGAATTTTTTTCTCCCACTCTTCCTTTACAGTTTGTTCAAGCTCTTGAATATTTGCAGGGTTCTTTTTCCCAATGGCAGATTTCAGCTCACCCCAAAGATGTTCAATGGGATTAAGGTCAGGACTCATTGCTGGTCATTTTAAAACAGTCCATTTTTTCCTTTTCCACCATTCCTGTGTATTTTTGGATGTGTGTTTGGGTCATTGTCTTGCTGGAGGATCCATGATTTTCGACTCAAACCAAGTTTTCTTACACTGGGTAGGACATGTCACTCTAAAATCTCCTGATAATTCTCCGACTTCATGATTCCTGTGATACGATCAATGCCTCCAGTACCGGATTCAGAAAAGCAACCGCACAGCATTATGTGTTATATTATTATTAGTGTTATTATTACTCCACCATGCTTAACTGTTTAGTGTGCGGCATATGGTACTTGTTGAAACCATGATCCCTGACTGTTCCATGTTGGCCTTCAGGTCTTGGGATGTTTGAAGTGGTGTTTTTTCCACCATTCGCACCAATCTTCGAAGACATCTCTTGTGAATTTTTCTCTTTCCCCCACATCCAGGGAGGTTCTTCACGGTTCCATGCTTGGCAAACTTCTTAATAACATTGCGCACTGTTGAAACTGTGATACCAAGGTTTTTGGAAGTGGCCTTATACTCTTTGGAACCTAGTGTTTGCTAATAATAGCAGTTCTTATATCCTCAGACAGCTCCTTTGTCTTCACCATTGTGACAAAGGAACAGGGCCTAACATGTGGCTTTTTAAAACATTCAAGTCAATATTCATTAGCTAATTCATGTCACATGGGCACTGACAACTAATCACAGAAGAATCTCTTTTGTGATTTACCACAGATGAGTCAAAATGTGTTTCCATACTAAATTCATGTAAAGGGTGCCAATGACACAGCAAGCTTTAGGTTTTTCTATATTTCCCTCCCATTGTTTTTGGTTTTAAATGATTGTTTATCATTTGCTCTTTTGTATTTAACACGAGTGCTCTATACAAAAATTACTGTTTCACTTAATTCATTTTTTTCAGGAGATATTCCACATTATGGACTTAAACTTCATGGGTGCCAATAACCATGAGCAGGACTATAGTTGACAAATCAGCTTTGCAGGATCCAACATTTTTCATTTCAAGCACAAATGTTCAATCGGATGGGAATATTTACTAGCCATGTTAATATACTTTGCCTGAAAAAATCTTGAATCCTGTTTCTCTGTAGAAAGATGCATTATCATCCTATAAAATGACGTTGTCATCACTATACCTTTTTTCTATCCATAGAATGAGAAAAGTTTCCAAAATGTTTGTCAACACCTGTGAGTTGACTGTTAACTAGAGATGAGCGTTGTTCTACTCGAACTGTTCGCCAATCTCAAATTCGAGCTGTTTTGGGCGGTGTTCGAGCCGGTCGGCGAACACGAACAATTTGAGAAAAATTCGGCTGTTCGAGGTTATGTTCGATAACTGTTCGTGCACCAAAATCATAACTGGATTTTTTCTCAGTAATGATGAAAATTAATGTTAATACGCAGTTTGAGTGTACAGCGGGGCGGGGGGAGGGGCAGGGGATGGATCTCTGCAGGAACAATGAAGATCTCCATTTTTTTTTCTCTTTCCCGCATTTGCAGTGGGGAGGTGCAATCTGTCAGCCTATCAGCAGCGCACACACGGAGCGAAGTGCTTTTTTTCACACAAGCAAGGGCATGTGTGATTGGCAGTGTATGTCACATGTCCTTGCCCTATAAGACCAATCCATTTTCCCCGTCGCCACCATTTTCTCACTGCTGCAGCTGCGTGTTAGAAGGCACCGCTGTTGCTGTGTGCGCTATACCTTGTTAATTTCAAGCCAATTTTCGCACAAATATACAGATAGCTTGGGAGTAGGGAATAGTTGTGATTGCAGTCCTTTTAAGGACTAGGTTACAGCATTTCCTACGACTTTTATCAAGCAGGTCTGTGCTCTTAAATAGATAGATTGTGGGAGTAAAGACTAATTGTAATTGGAGTCCTTTTCAGGACTAGGTTACATCAGTTCCTATCAGTTTTTGCCAGGCAGGTCTGTGCCAGTGCTGTGCAAGTTTTTTTCACAGCATTTGGCTGAATATAGCAAAGCTAATCCTTTTTGGCCTATTGCAGAGTGTGTTAGTCAGTGGAGTAGCCTATCTGTGTTGCAAGATATACCACCTGTGTATAGAATACCAATTTTTTTACTGCACCTAGTGAAGTAAAATCTTTTCGGCATAGCATCATTCTATTAGTCCATCTATACTGACCTCCATCAGGTTGCAAATTAAAAATAATTTTTTTCTGCATCTAGCTCTGAAAAAATATTTGGGCTTCTAGCAGTGTGTGGGACTTGGTCTATTAGTCAATCTATACTGACCTCCATCAGGTTGCAAATTAAAAATAATTTTTCTCTTCATTTATCTCTGAAAAAATATTTGGGCTTCTAGCAGCGTGTGGGACTATTAGTCCATCTATACTGACCTCCATCAGGTTGCAAATTAAAAATAATTTTTTTCTGCATCTAGCTCTGAAAAAAATATTTGGGCTTCTAGCAGTGTGTGGGACTTGGTCTATTAGTCCATCTATACTGACCTCCATCAGGTTGCAAATTAAAAATAATTTTTTTCTGCATCTAGCTCTGAAAAAATATTTGGGCTTCTAGCAGTGTGTGGGACTTGGTCTATTAGTCCATCTATACTGACCTCCATCAGGTTGCAAATTGAATAAAAAAATTTTCTGCATTAAGCTCTGAAAAAATATTTGGGCTTCTAGCGGTGTGTGGGACTTGGTCTATTAGTCCATCTATACTGACCTCCATCAGGTTGCAAATTAAAAATAATTTTTTTCTGCATCTAGCTCTGAAAAAATATTTGGGCTTCTAGCAGTGTGTGGGACTTGGTCTATTAGTCCATCTATACTGACCTCCATCAGGTTGCAAATTAAAAATAATTTTTTTCTTCATTTATCTCTGAAAAAATATTTGGGATTCTAGCAGCGTGTGGGACTTGTTCTATTAGTCCATCTATACTGACCTCCATGAGGTTGCAAATTAAAAATAATTTTTTTCTGCATCTAGCTCTGAAAAAATATTTGGGCTTCTAGCAGTGTGTGGGACTTGGTCTATTAGTCCATCTATACTGACCTCCATCAGGTTGCAAATTAAAAATAATTTTTTTCTTCATTTAGCTCTGAAAAAATATTTGGGCTTCTAGCAGTGTGTGGGACTTGTTCTATTAGTCCTTCTATACTGACCTCCAGCAGGTTGCAAATTGAATATAATTTTTTTCTGCATCTAGCTCTGAAAAAATATTTGGGCTTCTAGCGGTGTGTGGGACTTGGTCTATTAGTCCATCTATACTGACCTCCATCAGGTTGCAAATTAAAAATAATTTTTTTCTGCATCTAGCTCTGAAAAAATATTTGGGCTTCTAGCAGTGTGTGGGACTTGGTCTATTAGTCCATCTATACTGACCTCCATCAGGTTGCAAATTGAATAAAAACATTTTCTGCATCTAACCCAGCCAATAGTTTTGTCCTAATACCACAGTTTGGCCACTCAGCTCTGCTCGGTTACCATCCATTGTTTTTTTGTGCAAACAACTCCAGAGTTGTGAATTAGTTAACCACCAAAATGAGTGGAAAAAGGCCTGCTGCTGGTGGAAAGGGGAATAGGCGTGTTGGGAAGGGGAAAAAAGGTTGTGTCCGTGGGGTAGGTGCAGAAGAAAGACCATCTTCCAGCCAAACTAAAATGTCTACTTCTTTTAGCGGACAATGTGATAAGATCCCTTTCTTACGGCCACGCCAATCGCTACAAATTCCAGATGAGGCACAAAAACAGCAGGTGCTTCAACGGATATCAAGTGCTCCTTTAAGTGGGCTCTCCTCCACATCAACTTCAACATCACAAATACTCCAGTCCTCAAAGGTGTCACCCAAATCGCACTTGCTTCCTCACAGCTCCCAAATCTCCAGCTGCCCGTCTGAGTATGAGGTAGAACAGATGGTTGAGTCTGCAGAGCTGTTTACTCATACTATAGCCTGGGAATCAGAGGTCGACTCCAGCGCTTCTGTGAATCCAGACGAGGAAATGATCTGCACTGATGCCCAGAATCTTTATGAGTCGGATCCAGGACCAGACGCAGAAGGTTCTGACCATAATGTAGACCCTCATTCCCAAACTGTAACTCCTGTTGGTGGAGACAATGAGGAAGACGATGATAAGACTCAAATACCTGATTGGAGCGACAACTTTAGTTTTTTGTCAGGGCAGGAACAGGTTGGCTCTGAGGACGACGGGTGTGATAACGCACAGGGTGATGATGATGAGGTCGGAGATCCCACTTACTGTCAACCCACAGTCAGCCAAGAGATGAGGTCAGCAGAGGAGGTGGAGGAAGATGCTAGTGACGACGAGGTCAGGTTGCGCCTTCCTGGACAGAGACGTAGTACTGGAAGCACGTCAACAACTGCATCCTCAAACACAACTCTGCCTCTCACCACAAGTCGTGGTGGCTCTTCAGGTCGCATGGGTGCTAAGCCTTGCATAGCCTGGGCATTTTTTCAGATCGATAAAGATGACCCAACTCGTGTTATCTGTAACATTTGTCAGCAAAAGCTAAGTAGAGGCCAAAAAATACATAGTTTGAGTACTTCATGCATGAACCGGCACATGGACATGAAGCATAAGTTGTAGTGGGAAGCTCAGTGTGCTACAATGCGGCCTAGCCGGCCGGGCCAACCACCGTCTGCCATATCTTGTGCATCCGCGGCCTCTTCATCCTCTGTGACTGGGGGGACCGCAGTCACACCTGTTTTGGGGCGCAGACCTGCCACCTCTTTACCCGCAACAGCCAGCGTGATTGGCAGGTCATCATTTTCTTTGGAGGTGGTAACACCAGCTGGTCTTGAGCGCTGTCCGACATCGATAGCACCACCTTTGGATCAAGGCAACCTAACATGTCCGCCTGCATCTTCCTCACAGACCGGCAGTTTGCCGGGGACACCCTTATCAACCCCGTCTAAGCACAATAGCCAGCCCTCGGTCCCTCAGATGTGGACAAGTAAAAGACCATTTCCTCCTAGCCATGAGAAAGCTAAGAGGTTGAATTTCACCATCTGCAAGCTCTTGGCTACAGAAATGCTGCCTTTCCGCCTGGTGGACACAGAGGATTTTCGAGATCTTATGTCCGTCGCAGTGCCCCAGTACCAGATGCCCAGTCGGCACTACTTCTCAAAGAAAGGTGTGCCTGCGCTCCACCAGCATGTCGCACACAACATCACCGGTTCTTTGAGAAACTCTGTGTGTGACAGGGTGCATTTCACCACAGACACTTGGACGAGTAGGCATGGACAGGGGCGTTACATGTCGCTGACTGGGCACTGGGTAACTATGGTGACAGCAGGACAAGGGGCTGCTGTCCAAGTCTTGCCGTCCCAACGAGTTGTGCGTCAATCCTCTTTATGTCAAAGTTCCTCCACTGCTTCTGCCTCCTCAACCTCCTCTCGGTCTTCCACCTGCACCCAAAGCCTGTCTGGTCATGCCACAAGCTTTCTAACTGCGCAGAAGGGATCCTGCACACCTCCTTACTATGCTGGCAGTAGGGCTCAACGTCATCAGGCGGTTTTTACATTGAAATGTCTGGGAAATGTGAGTCACACAGCTGAGGAGTTGTGGTCAGCTCTGGAGAACCAATTTCATGAATGGTTGTCTCCACTGGACCTGAAACCAGGGAAGGCCGTGTGCGACAATGCTGCAAACCTGGGTGCGGCCCTTCGCCGGGGCAATGTCACACACGTGCCTTGTATGGCTCACGTGTTGAACCTGGTTGTCCAGCAATTTTTAGCCCACTATCCCAGACTAGATGGCCTTCTGCAGAGGGCACGGTCGCTGTGTGCTCACTTCCGCCGTTCGCATCCCGCAGCTCAGCGACTTACATCTCTACAGAAGTCGTTGGGCCTGCCACTTCACCGGCTAAAATGCGATGTGCCTACCCGGTGGAATTCAACTCTGCACATGTTGCAGCGACTGTGGCAGCACCGACAAGCCCTGGTGCAATACGTTCTGACGTATAGCCTGGGCCAACGAGATTCAGAGGTGGGGCAAATCACGCTGGAGGAGTGGTCTCAGATCAGGGACCTATGCACCCTTCTGCACAGTTTTGAAATGGCGACGAAGATGTTTAGTGCTGACGATGCCATTATCAGCATGACTATTCCGGTGATTTACATGCTGGAGCACATGTTAAACAGAATTCGGAGTCAGGTGGTGGCACAAGAGGAGGTGGAGGAAGTAGAGGAGGAGGAGTTGTATGCGGAAGGGCTAACATCTGCAAGGTCCAGACGGTCGGCAGCACCAAGGTGGCAGGCATGTGAGGGTGGGGGAGATGATTTTACCAGGGCGCATGGTAGCAGCCAAACTAGTGAGGAAGGTGCAGGAGACCAGGAAGAAGTGGAGGACGAACTGATGGAAGACTCATCAGATGAGGGAGACCTTGATCACATTTCTGTTGTGCGAGGTTGGGGGGAGAGGACAGAGAAAGGAAGCATGATTGTTACCTCGCCACCAACACAACAGGGACTTGGTGCTCCTGGATGCGCAACACACATGAGTGCCTTCTTGCTGCACTACCTGCAACATGACCCTCGAATTGTGAGAATTAGAAATAATCCTGACTACTGGGTTGCCACACTGTTAGATCCCCGGTACAAAAGTAAATTTGCAGAAATTATTCCTGCCATAGAAAGGGATGCACGCATGCAGGAGTATCAGCAGAGACTGTTGCAGAATCTTACATGTGCTTTTCCACAAAATACCAGTGGTGCACGTAGTGAATCTCACAGTTCCAACTTGCCAACCGTGGGACCGTCAAGTGTTCAGCACTCAAACCGTAACAGAACCACAGTATCTGCTGGTAACATCAATTTTGCGGAATCATTTCACCACTTTTTTAGCCCATCCTTTGCAAGGCCACAGGAGACAAGAAGTCTGACACATAGTCAACGCCTAGAGACGATGGTACAGGAGTATCTCCAAGTAAACATTGAAGCCACGACTGTGTCACTGGACCCTTGCTCTTTTTGGGCTTCCAATCTGGATAAATGGCCGGAGCTAGCCACTTACGCCTTGGAGATCTTGTCATGCCCCGCAGCCAGCGTTCTGTCTGAACGTGTGTTCAGCGCTGCTGGTGGTGTGCTGACAGATAAGCGCACGCGGCTCTCCACTGATAATGTAGACAGACTCACGTTCATAAAGATGAACAAATCATGGATCCGAAACGACTTTTCTACCCCTGTGTCATCCTGGGGAGAGTAAAAGCTTGATGATTGGTTAAAATCACCCTACCAACCGTTTTAAGCTTTCAAATTACTAATCATGTTTATCTGTATCTTGACTGGAAAATAATTTGGGCTTTGTAGCAGTGTGCAGCACTGATCCTATTAGGCCATCTATAATAAGCTTCACCAGATTTAAAATTAAAAATAATTTTTAGCTGCATCTAGCCCGGAAAATAATTTTGGGGCTCCGAGATGCGCAAGACACATAAGTGCCTTCTTGCTGCACTACCTGCAGCATGACCCTCATATTGTCAGAATTCGAAGTAATCATGACTACTGGGTTGCCACACTCTTAGATCCCCCAAACTTTTCGATCAACCTTTTCATTTTAATAAAGACCAAAAAAATGGTCATTTTTGAAATTATAAGCATTAGCAGGTTGTTAGAAACTGAAATCAAACAGTTTTCAACTCAAAACTTTATTCTAGGTGATGTTACATTTTCACATAGGACCCCTTGTTCGAAAGGAGCTTCTGAACTCTCTCGTCCATTGAATTTGTCAGGTTTTGGATGGTTTCTGCTTCAATTGTTTTGCATGAGGACAGAATACCCTCCCAGAGCTGTTGCTTAGATGTGAACTGCCTCCCGCCATCATAGACACTCCTTTTAATGATGCTCCAAAGGTTCTGAATGGGGTAGAGGTCAGGGGAGCATGGGGGTCACAACATAAGTTTGTCCCCTTTTATGCCCATATCAGCCAGAGATGCAGATGTTTTATGTGCAGCATGAGATGGTGCATTATCATGCAGAAAAATGATCTTGCTGTGAAATACACGGTTCTTCTTCTTGAACCATGGCAGGAAGTGCTGTTTGAGAAAATCCACATACATTATGGAGTTCATCTTTAGCGCCTTCAGGGATCCTAAACGGGCCGACAATCTCTCTCCCCATGATTCCAGCCCAAAACATTACTCCACCTCCTCCTTGTTGGCGCTGTAGCCGTGTTTGCGTGGGGTGTCCATCAACCAGCCATCCTCCACTCCATTCATCTTGACCATCGAGCGCTGCACGGCACTCATCCGTGAACAAAACAGTTTTGAAATCAGTCTTCATGTAATGTTTGGCCCACTGGAGCCGTTTCTGCTTGTGTGAAGTGGATAGAGGAGGTCGACAGGATGGTGTATGCACAGCTGCAAACCTCTGAAGGACCCTGCATCTTGTTGTTCGGGGGACGTTGGAGGCACAAGCAGCTTCAAAAACTTGTCTGCTGCTATGACAAGGCTTTTTTGCCACTGCTCTTTCAACCTGACGTAATTGCCTGTAGGAAAGAGTCCTCAATTTGCCCTTATCAGCACGCACACGTGTGTACTGTGAATCAGCTACATACTTCTTGATTGCCAAGACACTTCATCCTGATCATCGCACAATGTTGATTGTAGTCATGCCTTGACCTAAACACTCCACAATTTGCTGCTTCTCAGCAGCCGACACATCCTTTTTCTTTCCCATTTTGGCAGAAAATGTAGGCTGCTTAATAATGTGAGAGAGCCTTCTTAAGTAGTCTTGCCTTTCATTGGACACACCTGCCAAACTAATTAGCACAGGTGTCTGCAATTGCTTACAGTGATATAAAGAGCCCTGACACACATCACCATCAATGAGTTTAACTGACAAACAAACAAATTCTTCCCTTATCACTCCTAAACACTTTTTGCATAATAATTTGGAACGCGGTGTACATGTGCTTTTCCACAAAACACCAGTGGTTCACGTAGTGAATCTTACAGTTCTAACTTGCCAACCGTGGTCTGTATGGAATTGTTCAATAAAGGGCCCAAAATTAAGATAACATAGATGGGAGAGGTCTCTATGAATAGGAATTCCTAAGTATTTGATACCCTGTGAGGGCCAGGCAAAGGGAAAGTTGGACTGGATGGAATCCTATATGGATTTAGGGAGGGAGACATCGAGGGCCTCAGACTTCGCTGCATTGATTTTAAAATTTTACCATGTAACAAAGTGATCTATTTCAGCCATAACAGCAGGGATGGATATATGTGATTGAGTGATATATACTAGGACATCATCAGCAAATAGAGAGCACTTGTACTCGGTGCCTCCCACCTCAATCCACCTAATATTGGGGTTATGGCGAATTGATGAGAGCAGGTGCTCCGTCACTAGGATGTATAAGAGAGGGGACAGAGGACATCCCTGCCTTGTCCCATTGGTGATTGTGAAAGGTGATGAAAATGTTCTGACGCACCCCCTGGGCCTTGGGACACCCGGAGCCGGACCGTATTTGGTGGATGCTGGTGGTTGTAGTCTTCGTGGCGGCGATCCGGTTCCGTGGCTCAGGGCGGTCAAACCAGTGGCGGAACTATTTATGTGGTTTTGATGTTTAAATGTCCGACTACGCCACCCGTGGATTGCGGTCAGAGTGAACCGCCGCTACAGGGCAGACCGCTAAGGCTGGTGTTGTGGGTGCAGCAGAGCGTAGCATAACTCCCCACGGGAGGAGTATAGCCTCAGGGCAGTGTATGCGGAGGATGGGGGTGATGGTGCAGGGCAGCAGCAGTAACGACACGGAGTCAGTGATGCAGTTCAGGGCCTTTACTCACAGTTCTTATTATCCAGACCACGTCTGCAGGTAACGGCTGCCCACGTCGTACTGTGCTCACCAGGTGAGGGGCTCAGACAACTCCCAGATAACTTTGGAGCGCTTCACAGGACCCCCTTTGTGTGTCCTTTGTCTGGCCTTTCTTACCAACACTTCTGTCCGGCTGCCTCGGGCCTCCACTTGGTAAACTTGGCGCCAGTTTCCCTGACCCTATGTGGTGCCTTCCTAGCGGGTGGAGCAAGGGGTTGCGCCACATAAAATGTCAGAGCCTCCTGTTTCTAGCTGAGGGTCATTTCCTGCCTCCACTAGTTCGGGGACCGGTCTCCCCCTTTGGCCTGACCCCTCCACGCAGGTGGATTCGGGCGTGCGGTGGCGACTCGCCCGTCCGCACCCCTGGGATCCCTTCATTCCTCGTTCCTGGAGCCTTCTCCGCTCCTCTTCCTTCCTTCTCCCTCTTGCAGGCCTGGGCCTCTGTTACTAGGCCCGCCTCCGGAGCAGAGCTCATGCAGAGCCCCTGCTCCCTGCCACTTCTGCTCAGACTTCTCTGCACTGAACTAAGATGGTGCCCACCTTTTATACTCCCTTCTCAATGCACCGAGGAACTGCTTCCTCCCTGCTCCTGCACTGCAGGGTTCCCCTTCCTCAGTTTTCCCTCCCCCCACTCCAGCCAGGGACAGGGACTGTCGTGCCCATCTCAGGGGCATATTGGTCGCCCTGCCCCACGGCAATGTGGTGTAATGCATGCTGGTGTCGGGTCCTGATCCACACTCCATCCTTATCTGAGAGTGAGATATCACACCTCTGGGTGAGGTGCAATACGTCTGTAGCAACCGAGCCCTCGGTGCTACAGTTCCATTTATCTTCAGCCTAGGTGACGTATTGTGATACAGGGCCGTGATTTTGGCTATAAAAGGGTCCCCTAGACCCCTACCCCAAGCTTTTTAAGAGAATCATATATGGCGTGCCAGGAGACTCTATGGAATGCTTTCTCAGCATCCAACGAGAGTATCTACTTACAAATTTTTAACTGCATCTAGCCCAGGAAATACTTTGTGCCTAGTAGCAGTGTCTGCTAGTCAGCGGATTATCCCGGCTGTTAAGCAAGCTACACCACCTGTAGTTTGGACACTTAATTTTTTCAAAGGAAATGCTTCGGGACCACGGGATACTCAGTGAAGAGCATCAGGAGGCACCCCAAAGCATAGGGGCTGGGACTGGCACTAGGATGCCTTGCGGTGGACAGCTTTGCTCGATCCTTATAAAAGCTTTTTAACTGCAGCAGCTTTAGTGGACGCTACTGGAGCTGGAATTACGCGGCTGCTGGCATGAGACTTGCCCTCCAATAGATCCTTGTAAATGGATTTAAAGTGTATTCATTCAAATTAGAGGGACAATTTAAATTAAAAAGCTTAGAGCTGCCTCCACCACAGGGGGGCTCTCTCGACCCACCAGCGGACAGGCACCAGTATTGGGAGAGGGGGGCTGGCCGTCAGGGTTCACCGCGGCTCTGGCACAAACCCGGCGACACGGAGGTGGCACGGGCAGGAGCGGACTGGCCGTCTCGGCTTCTCACTTTTTGGATTTTAGAAGGGCATGACATGCCTATATCTGTGTCTCCCCCTCCTTTTACTCCTCCACCTCTTTTCTTTTCGCATGACTATATGTACTTGTCACTTTTCCATGTGTTAGTTGTGTCTTCTGAGCAGTTTGTCAGCTTTTGGACACATTTGAAGGTGTTTTCTATGTGTTTCTATGTGTTTTTGTTTGCCTGCCATTGGTTTTAACGGTGTTCGAAGGTGTTCGACGAACAGTTCGACGAACAGTTCGGCGAACACACGGGTGTTCGACGAACCGAACCGAACTCGAACACTACGGGGGTGGCTCAACACTACTGTTACCATAATGATTGCCAATTCCCCGGTCCTTTATGTGTCATGTATCATAAATGAAGAAGGAAATTTGATTGCTTTCTTCAGGACACCATATTTCTGTATATCGTTAGAAAGTTCCAGCATCATCAGTCATTACTTTGCCGTGATTCATTACGGAATATAACTTCCATCTAATCATCCACTCTCCATGATTGCTTCTCTTTAGCTCACTGTAACCTTGTTTTCTACTGTTGAGGTGCTAGTGGTGTTTTCTCTTCTCATTTTCTATCTTTAAATATAATTTTATTCAGGAAATTTCTTGCAGTTCTCTCATAAACAATTTCTCCTGTTTCTGCCCATTTGTTTTTCATTTGGTTGTGCATTTTCTATTTTCGAAACATATTGCTTTGAGATTTTTATCGTGATGCTTTGACATGTTTCTTGTTCTACCCTTGTGTTTTCCTATTATAACGTTCCCTTGTTATGTGTAATAGCAGAAAATGTTCACACAAATCGCTGAGCAAGACCAACATCTTTTTCCATAGCTCCAAAAGGTATCAAAGGAAGGTAGTTAAAACTTAGCCTTTAATCATATTGGATAAAAAATTGGGAGAGTCTGCACATATTAAAAAAAACGTAATGTTTATGCGTTTCGGGTAGATTAAGGGTTTTCTACCAGAATCCCATAAGAATTATGGGATTTTTTAACATGGGCACATTCTGCCATTTTTTATTTCTATACTAAGTTTTAACTACATTCCTTGGTGCTGGAAAACATCTCCTTTTGGACCACTGAGAACTGATTGACCTGGAAGACAGACCAGTGCATTCTCCGTTCACCACACCCAGACCACAGACTGTCCACCCTGGAAGTCTCCTGAGATACTTATCTCCAACACATAAGTGTTGAGCTGAACACGTTTTCTAATATTTTTTCCATACTCTGTGTAGAATTTGCATCTTAAAAAGATTCTATGATCTTTTCCATTGTAACATTTGGCAACTCTCTTTCTTTGGGCATGCGTTCCTTCAGTTAGCCAAGTTCAACATCTTGTTGAGGTCTGTAAGCCCTTCCTTTTAATTGCACACCATATTAGAAGATAGCTCTCCAGACTCTCACTTTCAATTCACATTGTCACTCATAATAAAAAGGTGTCACTAAAGTTAGGTCATACTTCAGAACATTCCTTCTCACATGAATATAAATATATTTACAATTTTTTTTTTTTACTTACAGGACGCGGTTTGAAAGGCGGTTGGATTTCTAGACGCTCTAAACGTTCCCAATCAATCCAACGGAAAAACGCATGATCACGTATATCCCGCTCCCCATCACAGCCAGATCCAAGTCGCTTTAGAGGATGTTTCGTAAGCAACTAGCAAAATAATAAAAAGAAATGCTACAGATGTTAGCCTATCTATATGTAAATATGTTTTTCTGTATTTTTTATGAATTGAACCATCGCGTATTGAGCCATCACTCACATACAGCACTCTTCTATTTAATAAATAAACTGTCTTGTGTGTGTCTGTAAGACAACTGGCTGCAGCAGAAGCTTCCTGCTGTGCTCTGCTTGCGGTAGTACAAAATATCGCTAAGCCACACTTCTTTGCTTGGGTAGTGGTGATTTGCGTAGCCACCAGCCAAAGATGGAACTGATCAGTGGGAAATTAACCCATATTATCTGCAGAGCATATAACTGGTGGAGGAAGAGTAAACTTGATGGACCGGAGTCTTTTTTAATCTATGTAAAAGCTGTTACAGCTGTCTCCATTCAATATAAATTGGACTTTCTACATCTAGGCTTAGAAAAATGCTTATATGTAGAGTTGATTGAATCTTTTGTAATTCAAATTTGCCCGGTTTAGCAAATTTTTCAAAAGAATTTGATCTGTACCGGGAATTACAGGTCCTCCAATTGTCCTGAAAAAATATGTATAACACTTTAGGGTTTTAGGGTTGTATCCAGGTCCAGGCTTGGGTCCTCTAATCACATCCCACTGGGCATCAGTGACAACCTGAATACAACACTCGTTATATTAGCACGGTTACACGGGCTGTCAATCATGCCCAGAAGAATGTGGTTAGAGCAGGACTAGGCTGGGGGACGAAACGCCCCAACCAGACTAGTCCTACCTCATCAGTAAATGTGACTCAGCGAAATTACAGTTCATTTTTAAAAGGGAACTGGAAACTAGTCGGACAAGCAGGTCCCCGACGGCATCTCCTTGTGTGCTGCCATGCATGTGTGAATAGGCAGAGACTGGTCAATCTTGGGCAGCGAGCAAGGAGAAGCCATCGGGGACCCGCCTGTTAGACTAGTTTCCAGAGCTGCGCTGTCCTTGGCGGCTATTGAATTATGTATTTCTCTGAAACGCTGCAGTTAAACATAAATAGCTGGAATCGTGTGGCCAGTGTCTGATACATGCTGCCCATAGACCGGGCAGCATGTATCAGCGGTCGGATTCCCTTTAAGTAAGTGCATAAAACACTAGAATTAGCAAATAGCATGCATGCCGCTGTAGTACCGGTTGGGAACAGTCAGGGAACCTGACAGAATCACTTTAATAAAAGAAGTATGTTAATACATTTTTACCCCTTTACATATAGAGACAGCTTCTCTGGACAGGGACTTTGGATACGATACAGTCTGCTCCATGATGGATTGGAATAACTCATCCTCATCTTCTCCATCAAATGGGGGCTGTTGTAACATAAAGAGAAAATAAACTTTTTTCATGTGGTTGTCCAGAACTGTGACATAGATGAATTGAGCTGTTATCAGCTCTGGCAGCTGTAACAATGTACAGACCAGAATCACATGGATCTGTACACTGTGCAGTGGCTGTTCCTTGGGGTACTGCAGCTCAGCTCTTATAAGACCCTCACAAATCTGATATTGAAGACCTATACTAAGGTAACTCATCAATATCATAATCTTGGACATACCCTAAAAAAACTTTTACGATCAGAAAATATAAATGATGGATACAAGAGAATATTGAATAAATCTGTAAATATTTTAAAAATGGTAAATAAACATGACATAAAAATATGAAAAAAATTACCCATAATTTATGGGTCAGATCAGTGATGAGCAATGGAGCCGAGGAGGTCACATGCAGTAACGGAGGATCAGTAAAATGACTACATCTTCATTCTGTAATTTTTAACATGCTTAGATGATTTCAAAAATATTTAGATTTGAGAGTCCTCAGTGGTTGATACATTTTATTGGCTAACTGAAAAGATGGTAACAGGTTGCAAGCTTTTGAGACTACTCAAGTCTCTTCTTCAGGCATAGTATGCCTGAAGAAGAGACTTGAGTAGTCTCAAAAGCTTGCAACCTGTTACCATCTTTTCAGTTAGCCAATAAAAGGTATCAGTCACTGAGGATTCTCAAATCTAAATATTTTTCTACTGCCTAACTCGGTACAAAGATATATATTTTTTCTTGTATCTAGATGATTTCAGTCTTCCCTTAATAGTGTAAGAGTGAAATGAAGAGAAACATTATAATATGATTATACTGTGGTCTCTGTAGAACAACTTACCTGTCCTGCCAGCATTTCATACAGTAAAACCCCATAGGACCACCAATCCACTGACTTCCCATAGGGCTGATAGGCAATAATCTGAAAAGAATGTAAATTACAGGGTCATGAACTCAGCACGAGCTATGAAATGTTGTACAGATGTGACCTCTTTTAATTTCTATAATATTACTGAACAGTATAGTTACCTGCATTCTCCTTCTTAGTAGAGGAAATATAAAATAACAACAGACCTGAAAACCCATTTTATTATACCTGGGTACTGCAACTTAAAGGGGTTGTCCGACACTTGCCCAACCTTCAGGTAAGTCACTAACACCAGATCAGTGGGGGTGCGATACCCATACCCCCGCTGATCAGCTGTTCCCTATGCCAGCAGTGGCCAAATGTGATAAGTTGTGGAGCACACCAGCACAGCTCCATCAACTGCATAATGGCCACAGCCAGGAACTACACATCCACCTCTATTTGAATGAATAAGGTTGGATCTGTAGTATCAAGCTAACAAGTTAATTGGCCGGGGTGCTATGTGTTGCACACCCACCAACCAATCTAGTATTGATGTCCTATCCTAAGGATAGGCATTAAATACTAATATACTTGAAAACTCCTTTAATACATATGCCATTAGAATTTAAAGACTCCTTTAACTCATCTGATATTGTACTGGCAACCTGTTTTTTTTACAGTATATTGGAACTTAAAGGGGTTTTCCGGGATGAACATAAATTTATACATAGAGTGACTTCAGCTTAATGAATGAATTTTGACAGTGTGCAATATGCACACTGTCAGGATTCCCCTGTGTTGCCAATTCGATTTGAGTAGTGGTGGTCACAAGCCAACCAGCAACTTTTTCTGCTTCTATCAATGTTCTATTGAGGGAAGCGGATTAGAAGCTTTCGGCAAGTTACAGCAACTATGCTTGTTCTCCTGTGACAACCGTTCAGAGGAATCCTGACAGTGTACTTATTGGAAATCTGAAATTCCATAAAATAACTGCAGACATGTATGTCCAGTGCGGAAAACACTTTTATCACATTATGGGTTTATCACTAGTGCAGCAAACAGCGCGTCTAATATCTTGACTTTAACCCAATACGTTGAAAAAGTAAAGTGACTTATAGGGTAGAACTTAGTGAGACACTGAATGAAACCTGTTTATTTTATATTAGTGGGACTCAGCTCACAAAGACACTTATTTCTGATCCTATGAATAAGTGGCAATTTGCCATCAGCGCAACGAGAGAAACAATTGTATTGTAGGGAATTTTGTTTTGTGTATATGCCCCAGACCTACAAGTGTTTATTAAAATGTTCAGCCTAAGTTTGCTTGTCTAAAAAAGTAAGGAACTTTACTTGCAGAGGAATATCTCCTAATAAACTTATCAAAAATAGTCTTTTGAGACTTTCTTCGTCATTATCGTGCTATGTGTAGTGGATCAACAGTTGCTGTGTATTATTGGGACACAATATTTGTAGTAATACAGAAATGCTCTCTAATGAAGATCACATTGCCAGGCGCTCATCTTCTATTGCCGTCTTTATCACCACCACTACAGCGACTCCATATACAATCATAAAGCGCATGTAATTAGATTCTGCAGGGGTTTTATTAGCAATCTTTATAATGTAGGAGAACCCATTGTATTATATAATCTTCTAATTAATCATAAATGTAAAACTTATTTACTAGCCATATGAGGAAAGATTGCAATAATGCGTCCGCCTTCTGTTTTATCCTTTATTGCCGATTTTATTACCATGCACATTATGAGCCTTATTTAGTGAAATGGTACAAAGTCAACCTACTGTAAGTATATCAGGTTTTAGTAGCACACAGTACTGAAGCTTATGAGATCTTATTGGTTTCTTTGGGTTTCAGTGTATAAATTCGATCTTCCAAGCAACTTACAATTCAACAGCAGTTTCTTAAAATTATATTTTATGCTGTAAGTTAATTATGTTAATGTCCCATAAAAATAATATAGAACAATGGAGCTGATACAAACACAGAAAAGCCAATTATCAGGCAAAGAAAATGCTCTCTGACCTTTCTTTGTCCCTCAGTGTGACATCATTATATGGCGCTATGTGAATAGGACACCTACAGTGGTCAGGAAGCGGCAGAATCCCAGACTCAATAATTATATTTCTCTTTTGTAAATACAAGTGTCAGTCTGTAGTGATAACTAAAAAGCTTTACCACATAGGGGGCTGCAAATTATAAGACCACAACATGTTTACACCAGTTATGTGGGTCGCCATCCTCAAAATCTCAAGCATTGCACTATTTATGGTGATTCCATCTAGCCAGGATTTGGTCAATCTACCTTCCTTGTGCCTTATTCACAGGAGGTGGTGTTTGGGTGGTCTGGAAAAAGGGAACCTTCCAGACATTTTCCCAATAAAATGGTAAATTTTATCTCAACAATTAAAAAGATAGACATGTTTAAGCATATCCAAGTTTCTAAGTTCTTTCCTACGCATTTCAAATTGCAACTCAGTCTTTATTCATGGATAATGAGGAATGAATTGCAGTCTGAAACGCGTAGGAAAGAACATAGACATCTTCAAGTATATTCAAATTTCTATCTTATAAATTTATTGGATTAAAGGTTACCATTTTATTTGGAGAAATCTCTTTTTCTGGATATTTGTTGTGCCACATCGGGCCGGAGTGCCAAGAATTTGTATTAGCCTCAACAAGGGTGACTAGTATTTTCCTGTATCATGGTATGTGGGTGGCACATCGGGAGTTGATACACATGTTAAACAAATTTTACTCCATAGCCTAAATTCTATTGTATCCACATGGGACACTGACAACAGAACTTGGAAATGACTTTCGCCAAAGGACCTACATGTTCTTTACATACAATACACTTCCTATGGATGATAAAATGACACTTACTGGTCATCAGATAACGACCCTTTAAGAGGGTGTGAGCCATGCTTTTTAACATTTTTTAATGTATATCTATAGCTAGCTAGCTAGCTAGATGGATACAGGTACTTTATAGATATGTGGTGGGTCACCCTGGGCACTTGAGTTCTTATGTAAGCCTGGCACTGGATGGAAGCAAGCTTTTTGAAGAAGATGATGGGTGGAGGCAGAGTCTTTCTGGATGACATAGTGGTTCCTATAACATCAGTGAAGAGATAGTAAGTCAAGCCAAAGATGCTCTGCCGAGGATGTGTAGCTCCAACGGGAGTGATGTGCAGTTATACGTGAAACACGTGCCACCCGCGGACTATTGTGAGAAGATTAGACAAGAGAGTCAGAGAGGACTTTATCAAAGTGACTGTTCCATGGCCACATCTGTGTAGGATGCCATGAGGTAGAACAAGCCTGTGAAACATATTAAGGAGTCGTCCTTTGAATGAGCCATGTAAAAAGCAGGCAGAAAGGCGTTTCCCCACGAGGTACAGACTGAAGTGACATTTAAAGTATGGTCACACTGAGTTTATTATTGCAAATTTTGAAGCAGATACACTTCAAAATCCATACGAAAGGGAATTCAAAGTCAATTTGAAGGGTTTTTTTGTAAATTGTGAAGTGGATCCACACACATGAAAAAAACTCCTTATCTTTAGTGGAGGCCAAAACCGCAAGCAGCACCTTCCATCAACCACAATGGGTGATATTTTGTTTGTAATTAAGGAACTGTTCAAGTACTGTAATGTAACCACCAAGATCAAGTGCCTCTTGTAAGAAATAAGTTACACTTATACTGCCACATTTTATTGGCGCATTATTTACTTTAGTGTGTGGTCAAAGCTACATCCCGGTGATATTCATGTATATTTACGTTCTCCCACATTACAAGATATTCCTGAAAATCATGTTCACTCAATTGAAACTTGGCATGACTATCGCGTCTTTCAGAGGTGACAGGTTCAAGAAGGCTACCTTTAACAGACTTGTCAAAGGCCACTCTATTTGGCAGATTCCAGAGGAACCTCGACCTTCACTATTTAACCCTGTACAGGGATCTGGTCTTATAACGCGTTTCCATGGATTGCTTCCATGGAAAGGCTGCCAACCGAATGAGTGAACCAGAGGCCGGAATGTTCGCAAATCAGAATCATAGCCAAGAGGTCACATCAGAAGCATAATCGTAAATCAAGAGGATAATCAAAATTAATGCTGAAATCATGAAATAGGAAAAAGCAGGAAACCAACACATGGAATGGCTAGCATAAGTCAGGTAGCAAAACTAATTGACTGGAAGTGGAAGTCAGAGATCCAGGGGTTTAAATAGCAGGCATCCACGATGAAGGCTTTCATAAAGGAGCAATCAATACTAGACAATTAACCCCATAATTCTCTGATCTTATGGCACCCAAAACTCCCAGAAATAAAAAAGGACTGATGCTGTCAACAACAAAGGCGTAGCGCCGCCGAGCAGCCAAAGCAGAAATGGACACAGATTATTATTATCGCGCCATTTATTCCATGGCACTTTACATGTGAAAAAGGGGTGTTCATACAAGAGCAATTACAATAATCTTGAACAAAACGTGACGGCGACTGGTACAGGAGGGGCAAGGACCCTGCCCGTGAGAGCTCACAGTCTACAAGAAATGGGTGAGGATACAGTAGGTGAGGGCAGAGCTGGTTGTGCAGCGGTATGGTGGAGCGAGGGTTACTGCAGGTTGTACGCTTGTCGGAAGAGGTGGGTCTTCAGGTTCCTTTTGAAGGTTTCCACAGTAGGCGAGAGTCTTATATGTTGGAGTAGAGAGTTCCAGAGTAGGGGGGATGCACGGGAGAAATCTTCTATATGATTGTGGGAGGAGAGATAAGAGGGGAGTAAAAAAGGAGATCTTGTGAGGATCGGAGGTTGTGTGTAGGTATGTACTGGGAGACTAGGTCACAGATATATGGAGGAGACAGGTTGTAGATGGCTTTGTATGCCATGGTTAGGGTTTTGAACTGTAGTCTCTGTGCAATGGGGACAGGTGAATTAGTCGGGCAGCAGAGTTTAGGATAGATTGGAGGGGTGCAAGAGAGTTGGAAGGGAGGCCGCAGAGCAGGAGGTTGCAGTAGTCGAGATGGGAGATGATGAGGGTGTGCACTAGTGTTTTTGCAGATTCGTGGTTGAGGAATGTGCGGATCCGGGAGATATTTTTGAGTTGGAGTCGGCAGGATGTGGAAAGGGCTTGGATATATGGTTTGAAGGAGAGATCAGAGTCCAGGGTTACCCCAAGGCAGCGAGCTTGTGGGACTGGAGAGAGTGAACAGCCATTAACGTTGATAGATAGGTCGGGTGGGGGGGAAGAATGAGATGGTGGAAAGATGATGAATTATGTTTTGTCCATGTTAAGTTTTAGAAATCTAGCAGAGAAGAAGGATGAAATAGCGGACAGACAATGCAGGATTTTAGTTAGCAGGTAGTAGTGTTGAGTGAGCATGCTCGACACTGCTCGGTAGTCGCCCGTACATCTCACTACTCGGGATGTTCGGCGAGCACCGAGCATTTTCGTGTAACTCGGGCGCGAGCTCGGTTCTCCGCCCTGCATGTTTGGCGCTCTTTACAGAGCTAATGAACATGCAGAGATTGCCAGCCAGTCACTGTATTGCCGCAGCCATGTTGGTTGTGGGCATTACAGTGATTGGCTGGCTGCACAGCGTCATCATGAGTATTTAAAACTGGGCGCCGCCATCTTGGACACAGTCGCTCCGGATCAGACAGTGTAGGGAGAGTGCTGCTGAGCAAGGGAGAGATTTATATTGTGAAATAGGTAGTGTAGACTCTCTAAATCCTGAAAAATCAAACAAACAGTCCTTCTGTGGACTAATATCCATCCCAGATATCAGGCAGGCAGGCTGTATAGGAGATGCAGTGGTTATACCAACAAGCACTGCATTACAGTCCTGTGTGCTGCTGCTGCTCAAATTGCTAGACTTAGCCCCAGGTCTCAGGGGCCAGGAAAAATACTTTTTTTTTCATCTAAATCCTCTTTTTTCTTTTTTTCCTCAGTCAGACTGTACAAATACCGGTCTTATTCATCTTTTGGTATTCCCCCCCAAAAAAAAAACATTGAGTGTGTCTGTGAGTGTTCAGACACAAATATATGTGTTTAAAAGAGTCTGGTTTCGGCCAGATAACTAGAACTGTGGTTTTGCAGTTCCACGGTTCAAATCTTTGTATTATCCACTTTTTTGCCTTTTTTCCATAAAAAAAAAACAGTTTGAGTATCTTGCTGACTGTTCAGACACAAATATATCTATTTAAAAAAGTCTGGTATGCGCAAGGAAATTAGAACTGTGGTTTTCCTCTTCCACGGTTCAAATCTGGGTGTTACCCACCTTTTTGCCTTTTTTGCATAAAAAAAAGCTGTTTGAGTGTCTCGCTGACTGTTCAGACACAAATATATCTGTTTAAACTATTCTGGTGTAGGCCAGAGAACTAGAACTGTGGTTTTCCTCTTCCATGGTTCAAATCTGGATGTAATCCACCTTTTTGCCTTTTTTACATAAAAAAAAACAGTTTCAGTATCTCGCTGACTGTTCAGACACAAATATATCTGTTTAAAAGATTCTGGTGTAGGCCAGAGAAAAAGAACTGTGGTTTTCCTCTTCCATGGTTCAAATCTGGGTGTAAACGACCTTTCTGCCTTTTTTACATAAAAAAAACAGTTTGAGTGTCTCGCTGACTGTTTAGACACAAATATATCTGTTTAAAAGATTCTGGTGTAGGCCAGAGAACTAGAACTGTGGTTTTCCTCTTCCACGGTTCTAATCTCCTTTTTATTACCCTTTTGCCATTGATAGTGCGAGTGTAAGCTATTTTAATTCATTTACAATGGGCAAGGCGCCTGGCAAGGGACGTGGAACTGGATGTTCTGGTGATGCTGCGTGCAGAGGAGTGGGCCGTGGCCAAGGTGAAAATGTGCCACAACCAACAGCCACATCTTCTCGCTCCCAGTTCTTGACCGAATTACTAGGGAATCACACGACAAAACCACTATTGCGAACTGATCAGTGTGAACAGGTTATTGATTGGATAGCAAATAATACTTCCAGTCACCTGGGCATCACCACCTCCGGTCTGTCTTCGACACGGTCAAGTCTTAGTAGCCGTGAGTCTCAACCGCATACTCCTCCTCACCCTGATGCTCCTTCCTCCCACCATGCCGAGTGTCGTCAGACAGCAACTGATCCCACACTTGGACACTCTGAAGAGCTGTTCACTGGTCCATTTCCATATTTGGGCCCCTCGCGAGCTCCGCTAGAAGTGGTGGAAGAGGAAATCCCATGTAGTGATGGCCAAATATTTGAACAGCCACGGCCACAGGAAGGCGACGCTGGCAATTTGTCACAAGAGGTGGACGATGACGAGACACAATTGCCACGAAGTGAGAAGGAGGACCGTGTTGCGGAAGTGGAAGAGGAGGAGGTGGTGGATGATCTAGTAACTGACCCAAGGTGGCAGGAGGACACGCAGAGCGAGGCCAGCAGCACACAGGGGGAGGGAGGCAGAGTACCCCAACAGACAGGAAGAAGCAGTGTGGTGGCTGCAGACAGAAGGCGGGCAACCGTTCCCCGTAACACCAACACGAGGGACGTTGCCAGTTAAACCAGTAGGTATTCCAGAGTCTGGAATTTTTTAAAGACTCTGCTGATAACCCCAAAAAGGCCATTTGTACCATCTGCCAGGCCAGCATCAGCAGGGGTGACGAAACTACCAGCCTGAGCACCACCAGCATGATCAGGCACATGTCAGCAAAGCACCCGACTTTGTGGGGCGAACCCCAGGGTCCACGACCAGGGTCAGCAGGTGTCACCACTGCTTCTCCCGCTGCTGTGCGTGTAAGAGAACCCCCTGTTGTGCGTGCAAGGCAATCCCCTGTCCATATTGCATGCAAAGATGCCCCTCCTCTCAGTCTTCACTTGTTATGGCAGTTTCTCAAGAAAAAGCATCAACGTCCACGTCCACGTCCCACCGCAGCGTTCAATTGTCCATATCCCAGACCTTTGAACGAAAGCGCAAATTTGCAGCCAACACCCCACAGGCCACAGTCCTAAATTCGCACATTTCAGGACTGCTTGCGTTGGAAATGCTGCCTTCTAGGCTGGTGGAGACGGAATCCTTCCGCAACCTTATGGCGGTGGCCGTCTCTCGGTACTCGGTCCCCAGCCGACACTATTTTGCCTGGTGTGCCATCCCCGCACTACACAAGCACGTGTCCCAAAACATCTGCCGTGCCCTCAACAACACAGTTACTGGGAGAGTACACCTGACAACGAACACGTGGACAAGTGCTTGTGGCCAGGGACGGTACATCTCCCTGACGGCACACTGGGTAAACATAGTGGAAGCCGGGACCCAGTCGGACCTTGGGACGGAACACATCCTCCCCACAATGAGGATTGTGGGACCTATGTCAGTCAGAGTTGCCCCCACAGTGTACAGCTCCTGCGCATCCTCCTCCTCCTCATGTTCAGCCTCTATCTCAGATATCACCACATCAGTTACAAGCTGGAAGCACTGCAGTACTGCCTCAGCCAAGCGGCAACAGGCTGTGCTGAAACTCATAAGCTTAGGTGATAAACCTCACACTGCTTGTGAGTTGTGGACAGCTGTGAAAGAGCAGGCAGATCTGTGGCTGAGACCGCTGAACCTACATCCAGGCATGGTCGTGTGTGACAATGGCTGTAACCTGATGGCGGCTCTGAGGCGAGGCGAGATCACACACGTACCATGCCTGTCTCATGTGCTTAACTTCATGGTCCAGCAGTTTCTTAAATCGTACCCCAAGTTGCCAGATCTGCTCGTCAAAGTACGCTGCCTGTCAGCTCATTTTCGGAAGTCGGCTATAGCTTCCGCCGCCCTTCCTGTATTGCAGCAGCGTTTGCAGCTTCCGGCACACCGAGCAGAAGAGAGCAGTTGTGGAGTACCAGCATCAACAAGGCCGTTGGTATTCAGTTCAGACTCCACACATAAGACCTCAGGAGAGGACCTGGATGTCTGACATATGTACCATCCTGACAAACTTTGAGGAGTCCACCAAGATGGTGAGTGGCAATGATGCCATCATTAGCGTCAGCATCCCACTTGTCTGTCTTTTGCAACGCTCTCTGCAGAGAATTAAAGAGGAGGCATTGCAGCCAGAGTATGATGCGATGGATCAAGAAGCCGTAACGGGCGATTACACACAACCCAGCCTCATCTCATCCCAACGTGCATTGGAGGACAATGAGGGAGAGGAGGAGGAGGAAAAACAGGAGCTGGTATCAAGCGCTGTAGATGGTAGTACCTGTACAACTGTCATACCATCGGTTTAGCGTGGGTGGCCTAGGGACAGGGGGGAGGAGGAGGAGGAGAAGAAGGAGTACATGGTCAGTCATCATCTTGGTGAGGACACGGAAGTCTTGCCCATTACCAGTCTTGCACGCATGGCTGACTTTATGTTTCGCTGCCTTAACCGTGACCCTCGCGTTGTCAAAATGTTGGGTGACGGTCAATACTGGTTGGTGACACTTTTAGACCCCCGCTACAAGGAGAACTTTCACTCTCTTATTCCTGAGGTGGAGAGGTCTACAAAAATGAGGCAGTACCAGAAGGCCCTTGCTGCAGAACTGGTAAAAAAAATTCCCATCTGAACACGCTAGCGGCAGAGGTCACAGTTCGTTGACCAACCAAGGCGTACAGGTGAGAGAGACGCAGCTCCAATCCAGCAGAGGCAGGGGAACACTGTCAACGTTCTGGGTCAGTTTTCTGAGACCCACCCAGGTTACAGGCCCTGAGGCATGGGGTACTCTCACAAGGAGTGGAAAGTTTCAAAAGATTGTGAGGGAGTATCTTGCCGACCGTACCAGCGTCCTCCGTGATTCCTCTGTGCCTTTTAATTATTGGGTATCCAAGCTGGACACTTGGAATGAACTCGCTCTGTACGCCTTGGAGGTCCTGGCCTGCCCTGCTGCTAGCGTGTTATCAGAGCGTGTTTTTAGTGCCGCTGGGGGAATTATAACTAATAAGCGCACTCGGCTGTCAACTGACAATGCTGACAAGCTGACCCTTATCAAAATGAACAAGGGCTGGATTGGGCCAGACTTCTCATCACCACCAAATGACAGCAGAGTAACATAAAGTCAAGTCCACTGTGTTATTTCGGGAGGTGAATTCCCATGCACCGCTTCACACCCACACATGGGTATACGAATCCTCATTTCGGCTGTTTTTTGCTCTTCTCCTTATCCTCAGCCTCCACCACCACTATACCACCAGGGTGACCGTGGTCCGTGTTGCCAGCATTGCAAGTTCCTCCGTCCTAATTTTTGGCAGCTTTTGCTTGGAAGGCATAGGCAAAGACTATGGGAGACCCACTCCCCAATAATGGGAATAATGATTTAAATATGCTGTGCTGCATTGCTCTTGTAAGGGCCATTGCAAGTTCCTCCGTCCTAATTTTTGGCAGCTTTTTCTTGGAAGGCATAGGCAAAGACTATGGGAGACCCACTCCCAACAATGGGAATAATGTTTTTAATATGCTGTACTGCATGGCTCTTGTAAGGGGCATTGCAAGTTCCTCCGTCCTAATTTTTGGCAGCTTTTCTTGGAAGGCATATGCAAAGACTATGGAAGACCCACTCCTCAATAATGGGAATAAAGTTTTTAATATGCTGTACTGCATGGCTCTTGTAAGGGGCATTGAAAGTTCCTCCGTCCTAATTTTCGGCAGCTTTTGCTTGGAAGGCATAGGCAAAGACTATGGGAGACCCACTCCCCAATAATGGGAATAATGTTTTTAATATGCTGTACTGCATGGCTCTTTTCAGGGGCATTGCAAGTTCCTCCGTTCTAATTTTTGGCAGGTTTTGCTTGGAAGGCATAGGCAAAGACTATGAGAGACCCACTCCCCAATAATGGGAATAATGTTTTTAATATGCTGTACTGCATGGTTCTTGTAAGGAGCATTAAAATTGTCTTGTTAAGCTACCGTGACCTCCACGTCCCTTCCAAGGGTCATTGATATTGTCTTTTTATTCCACTGAGACCTCCACGTCTCTTCCAAGGGGCATTAAAAAAGTCTTGTTAAGCTACTGCGACCTCCACGTCTCTTCCAAGGAGCATTAAAGCCTTCTTGATAAACCACTCTGAACTCCACGTCTTTTCCAAGGGGCATTAAAATCATCTTGTTAAACTACTGTGACCTCCACATCTCTTCCAAGGGTCATTGATATGGTCTTTTTATTCCACTGGGACCTCCACCACTCTTTCAAGGGGCATTAATATTGTCTTTTTATTCCACTGGGACCTCCACGTCTCTTCCAAGGGGCATTAAAACCGTCTTGTTAAGCTACTGTGACCTCCACGTCTCTTCCAAGGGGCATTAAAACCGTCTTGTTACACCACTCTGAACTCCACCACTCTTCCAAGGGGCATTGATATTGTCTTTTTATTCCACTGTAACCTCCACCACTCTTCCAAGGGGCATTGATATTGTCTTTTTATTCCACTGGGACCTCCACCACTCTTCCAAGGGGCATTGATATTGTCTTTTTATTCCACTGCGACCTCCACCACTCTTCCAAGGGGCATTGATATTGTCTATTTATTCCACTGGAACCTCCACGTTTCTTCCAAGGGGCATTAAAACCGTCTTGTTAAACCAGTCTGAGCTCCACGTCTCTTCCAAGGGGCATTAAAACCGTCTTGTTAAGCTACTGTGACCTCCACGTCTCTTCCAAGGATCACTGATATTGTCTTTTTATTCCACTGGGACCTCCACCACTCTTCCAAGGGGCATTGATATTGTCTTTTTATTCCACTGGGACCTCCACGTCTCTTCCAAGGGGCATTAAAACCATCTTGTTAAGCTACTGTGACCTCCACGTCTCTTCCAAGGGGCATTAAAACCGTCTTGTTAAACCATTCTGAACTCCACCACTCTTCCAAGGGGCATTGATATTGTCTTTTTAATCCACTGTAACCTCCACCACTCTTCCAAGGGGCATTGATATTGTCTTTTTATTCCACTGGGACCTCCACGTCTCTTCCAAGGGGCATGGATATTGTCTTTTTATTCCACTGAGACCTCCACGTCTCTTCCAAGGGGCATTAAAATCATCTTGTTAAACCACTCTGAACTTCCATATCTCTTCCAAGGGGCATTAAAGCCGTCTTGTTAAGCTACTGTGACCTCCACGTCTCTTCCAAGGGGCATTAAAACAGTCTTGTTAAACCACTTTGAACTCCACGTCTCTTCCAAGGGGCATTAAAATCGTCTTGTTAAGCTACTGTGACCTCCGCGTCTCTTCCAAGGGTCATTGATATTGTCTTTTTATTCCACTGGGACCTCCACCACTCTTCCAAGGGGCATTGATATTGTCTTTTTATTCCACTGCGACCTCTACCACTCTTCCAAGGGGTATATTATATTTTTATTCCACTGTAACCTCCACCACTCTTCCAAGGAGCATTGATATTGTCTTTTTATTCCACTGGGACCTCCACCACTCTTTCAAGGGGCATTAAAACAGTCTTGTTAAACCACTCAGAACTGCACGTCTCTTCCAAGGGGCATTAAAACCATCTTGTTAAGCTACTGTGACCTCCACGTCTCTTCCAAGGGGCATTGAAATGTTGTTTTTAATTACCTCTAATCTCCATGACTCTTCCAACGGGCATTGCATTTCCTCCTAATTTTAGTTAGCTTTTGCTTTTCAATGCAAAGGCGAACACTAAGGAAGACCCACTCCCCAATAATGGGTAGGTTTTTAGTACGCTGTAATCCACGTCTGTTTCAAGGGGCATTGCAGTTCCTCATAATTTTTGGAAAGCCTTCTATTCACTGCTTAGGCCAACAGGGTACAGGAGACCCAGTTGCTATAAATGGAAAAAACGGTTTAGTTAAGGCCATCTGACCTCCATGTCACTTCCAAGGGGCATTGGAGTGCCTCGAAATTTTTGGTAGGCATTGTACTCACTGTATGCCCTATAACTGTGTAGCCAAACCGCTCCTTTTGGTACAGAAACATATCCTACAAGACATGTGTGGTTGACTGGCCTAATATTGATGTGAATGGTCCCTGTTCCTCCTGCTCTTTCTCCTTTGCCACCACCTCATCCATCATTCATCACCTGAAGCTTTGTTTTAACGGGAGTCATAGAACTGGGATAGTAGCAGGAAAACATCCAGCAATCCTCAGAGGAGGTAGGATATGCGCCAAAACGCTGACCACCTCAGGCCTAGCCGCTACTACATACATTCGCTTGCATTCCAAGGAACAGAAAGCTAAGGAGATGGATGGCCTCATGATCATGAATAATTTACTCGTTGTGTAGGAGGCCGACCACTGCTGATGTCTACCTTCTGAACTTTGTGTTGAAACCTGATTGACCCAGGACCCGCAATCCTCTATGTCTGGGGGACGTGTTGAATCCCAGTGTCCAACTGTGTCCCGGCTTCCACAATATTAACCCAGTGTGAAGGCGTCAGTGAGATGGACCATCCCTGGCCACAATCACTTGTCCACGTGTTTGTGGTCAGGCTGTCCTACCCATTAAATGCACTGGGGAGGGCACAGGTAATGTTTTGGTATGTGCGCTTGTGTATAAGGCGCACCGGGACAAATAGGCAGATGGATACCGTGTGTGGGCACCTAGCCGCGGGGAGGCTGGGGACCAAGTATGGATACCAGGCCGCCGACGCAGCCATGATGTGGTGGCCAGATTCCTCCTCCACATGTCTAAAAGGCCCTATTTCAAGTGCAAGCAAGCAAGCAGTATGGTATTGCAGCCTGGGGGTGGGTGTCAGGATGCATACTTGCGCTTGCATTGCAAGGAATGGGGGAGGTACAATTGAACACTGCCCTGGGACAAGGACTTGAACGGGGATAGTTGCAAGTCTGCAACGACAGGTGCAGGGCGGGAGGCATCTTCGCATGTGCCATGAACAGGGGGTTGGCTTGCATACACTACAGTGGAATAGGCTGTCCTTCCCACTAAATGCACTGGGGAGGGCACATGTAATGTTTTGGTATGCGTGCTTGTGTATAAGGCGCACCGGGACAAATAGGGGCGGCTGGGGACCGAGTGTGTACACCCGGCCGCCGGGCGGCTGGGGACTGAGTATGGACACCAGGCCGCCGATGCAGCCATGACATGGTGGCCGGCGTCTGCCTCCACAAGCCTAAAAGGCCTTATTTCAAGTGCAAGCAAGCTAGCAGTATGGTATTGCAGCCTGGGGGTGGGTGGGTGGCAGGCAGCACACTTACTCTTGCATTTCAAGAAAACAAAGCAAATGCTAACTTCTATCATCATCATCATGCTCCTCACCTTGGCACTCTCAACTCCCCTGATGGAGAAGCCAGGGCCCACCGGAGGAGTTTGATTGTCTGGTGGGCTCTTCCAATGCTGCCCTAAAGCAGGCCAGGCTAAGAAAAGTGTGGGGAAAGTTACCTGGACAAATAATGGCGGCTGGGGACTGAGTATGGAGACCTCGCTGCCGAAGCAGCCATGAGGTAGTGGCCAGCTTCGGCCTCCTCCAAACTAAAAGGCCCCATTTCAAGTGCAAGCTAGCAGTAAAGTATTGCAGCCTGGGGGCAGGTGGGTGGCAGGCTGCACACTTACGCTTGCATTCCAAGAAAACAAAGCAGATGCTAACTTCTATCATCATCATCATGCTCCTCACCTTGGCACTCTCAACTCCACTGATGGAGAAGCCAGGGCCCACCGGAGGAGTCTCTGGTTGTCTGTTGGGCTCATCCAATGTTGCCCTAAAGCAGGCCAGGCTAAGAAAAGTGTGGGGAAGGTTACCGGGTCAAATAGTGGTGGCTGGTGACTGAGTATGGAGACCTCACTGCCGAAGCAGCCATGAGGTAGTGGCCAGCTTTGGCCTCCTCCAAACTAAAAGGCCCCATTTCAAGTGTAAGCTAGCAGTAAAGTATTGCAGCCTGCGGGTGGGTGGTTGGCTGCATATTTGCGCTTGCATTGCAAGGAATGGGAGGTACAATTGAATATTACCCTGGGACAAGGACTTGCACGGGGATAGTTGCCAGTCTGCATCTTCTGATGCGGCAAGGATCACTTCTGATGGGCACACTTTTAGGCAGTGACCGGGTGTCAGAGATGATTGTAGGGGTCTTCCCCATGCTGTTCCCATGTCTTTTCAGCACTGTATGCATGTGTCACACAGCACATGGCCAGATAAGGTTGTAAAATGTTAAAATGATATTTCCCGGTGAATGTATTTGTCATGGTTGAAAGCAATACAAAAGTGCAAAAACACATAAAAAATGCTACTTGTGAACATAGCCCAAGGTGTGGAGGAGTATTTTTGTTTTTGGTTATTTATTTTACCTTATACACAAGTCTTTACCCTGGAAAGGATGTTCCTTAACATATTTCACAGGAAAACAGTTTCAGTTTCGTTTTTGAACGTTTTATTGTGAGTCCGTAAAAGTGGCTTAATACCTCTGGCCATGTTGTTGACAGCAGTGACCTGGGGGTCAGAAATGCTTCCCGGGGTGATCACCATGCTGTCCCCATGTCATTTGAGCAATGTCACTATCGTTTTGGGCACTTTTTAGGCTTTCCACAGACTGCTGGGGGTGCCGCCGCAAAAATGCTCGGGTCTCCCATAGACTAACATTGGGCTCGTTGCTCAGGGCGAGCACCCGAGTATCACAGTGAGCTCGGCCTGAGCTTCGAGCACCCAAGTATTTTAGTGCTCGCTCAACACTAGTAGGGAGGAGATGTCGGGTCCAGAAAGGTAGATCTGTGTCATCAGCATAGAGGTGATACTGAAAACCGTGAGACTCAATGAGCTGTCCCAAGCCGAAGGTGTAGATGGAGAAGAGGAGGGGTCCTAGGACTGAACCTTGGGGAACACCGACAGATAGAGAGTGAGATGAGGAAGTGGTGTGTGAGTGGGAGACACTGAATGTTCGGTCTGTTAGGTATGAGGAGATCCAGGATAGGGCCAAGTCTGTAATGCCGAGAGATGATAGAGTCTATAGTAAGAGGGAATGGTCCACTGTGTCGAAGGAAGATGACAGGTCTAGGAGAAGGAGGACAGAGTAGTGGCGCTTGGATTTGGCAATTAGTAGGTCGTTGGTGACTTTAGTCAGGGCAGTTTAAGTAGAATGGTGTAGTCAGAAGCCAGATTGGAGGCGATTAAAGAGAAAGCAGGAGGAGAGGTGGGAGGACAGTTCAAAATGGACATGTTGTTACAGTAGTTTTGAGGCATAGAAGTGAGAAGTGATTTGGGGCAATATCTAGTCAGAGAGGATGGGTCAAGGGAGGGCTTTTTGATGATGGGTGTGATTGAGGCATGTTTGAAGCATGAGGGGAAGACACCAGTTGTTAGTGACAGGTTGAAAAGGTGGGTTAGGGTTGGGATGAAGATAGTGGTAAGGTTGGGGATGAGGTGGGATGGGATTGGGTCAAGTGCACAGGTGGTGAGGTGTGATTTGGAGAGTAAAGAGGAAAGTTGCTACAATGTTACAATAACCACTTTCGAAACAGGTCTTGAGGTTATTTAATTTCTTATTTGTAGTGAACCACATTAATTAGTTGCCAAAGCATGGCATGAAAATTCACAGACATGAATTAAGGGCTGGGCCACTTATCTATATGTTAACAAATGTGACAGGGACATGATTTTGTGGAACTTAATATATTTGTATCAGGCCATGTTCACAAGTAGCATAAATGCAACATTTTTTTCTACTGCTTTTTATCCCGTTTTTTGCTATACACAATAGGAATCTGCTGTGATAGTTGTGTTTCTTGCTGTTTTCATTTTTAGTTCAGAAGAAGTGTTTTTATGATTTTATTTTTTACTAACACAGAGGGAAGGGTTTCAAACACATAATGGGCACGAGTTTTCATAAAATCCCATCCACTTTGCGTTAGCTGTTAAATGCAACCGATTTTTTGTACAAAAAAATGCTACAAAATAAAATATTTGTAGTGTTTACACTGTGCAGGAACATGCCCTTTCGGGTTCTCTTCCTGCACTTGTTAGTAAAATATTCCTCACAGACTGAGAAAAATTTGGTTAATCCAACTCCTCATGTTCTAGTCATTCAATAATTCAAGCTTGTAATACCAGATGGTGCAGAAGAAACCAGTCTGCTGTGGGTATCGCTGCAGTAATTTAGTAGAAAATAGGAAGATCCAGCACTCGTCAGAAAATAAAAAATCCACAATTTTCATTGATTAATTTTTAAAACAATATATTTATAAAATAGGTCATACTGGTAATGTACTGTACACATTTGCTGTGACCACACTGTACCTATATAAATTAAAAATATATAAAAATAATAAATAATTGCAATTGAGCCATTTATCTCATTTTTCTCTTAAAGGTGTTGTCTACAACTACAACAACCCCTTCATGATCAAAATGTATGGCTCCGATAAAATAAAAAAAACTATACTCTCCTCCCGTGCTGGCGCCGTACCTGCGGAGTTTAGCGTTGGTGTATTTTAATCAAAATAATACAATTAGTTTTTAAGGAAATACATGTTCACCAAGATCACTGTGGGAGCAGCATTTGTCACATACAACCCTCTGGACCTACTTCAGATATTGGGACATATCGCCAACCTCTTTATTCCAAGATACCTGTAGTAGCTCCAGAACGTTTTATGTGCCAAACATTGCTCCTACAAAGATCTTCACTTCCCCAGGCACTTCATGCTGTACCACTTCTCCTCTCCCGAAGCTGAAATGACACGAAGCAACAGGAGTGAGGAGTTCTCAGCGTGATCAAGTGAGACATATTATCTCACCAGATAACAATGAAATTGCTACATTTGGCCTTCTCTGGCATCTTTTGCTTTTTTTTCACCTCTATGATGCTGCCTTCTTATTATTGGGTAATGTCATAAAGGAGAAAAGTAAACGCCCCCAGAGAAGTAACTTGGTTACCATCCCTTTGGTTGAAGGGGAACTTACATATGGGGCACAGCAAAATTCAGTAGTCAATATCTCCACAATAAAGTGGTGAAAAAAAATAGAAGAAAAATAAAACATTTTAATCAGCACTTGAGACACTTTATGATAAAGGAAGTAGTCACAAATACAATAGGCGAGAATGGCCCTCTTTAAACAAGAAGATTTGTAAATGATGCTCCAATACACGGGATGTATTTTGTGATTACAAGTACAGGGTAATACAAAGTCCCAGCACCATTAATCACTTTGGACCTTCTGCTGTAAAAATATACAAATCTATATAAATTGTTTGCCTTTGGATTACATGCTCAGCAGATACAGAGAACAAAAACAAAACAGTTGTTAATGTTGATACAGCAAAAAAAAAATTTCCAGTGAACATATTGTGGGGATTATTTTGAGGCAGTTTGCAGTTTTGAAAATTCAGTATATTTCTAATATACAAAAATTAGTGACTTTATGAAGAAAAACAATGAAACCTTAGTTGTAAACAGAGCCTGCATAATTTCTCGAATAGTGCATTGACTGTAACATTGCATAGATGTGTGAAAGATGGAAAGAATATACCAAATAGCAAGGGCAATTATATATATATACAGTACAGAACAAAAGATTTGACACACCTTCTCATTTAAAGATTTTTCTGTATTTTCATGACTATGAAAATTGTACATTCACACTAAAGGCATCAAAACTATGAATTAACACATGTGGAATTATATACTTAACAAAAAACTGTGAAACAACTGAAAATATGTCTTATATTCTAGGTTCTTCAAAGTAGCCACCTTTTGCTTTGATGACTGCTTTGCACACTCTTGGCATTCTCTTGATGAGCTTCAAGAGGTAGTCACCGGAAATGGTCTTCCAACAATCTTGAAGGAGTTCCCAGAGATGCTTAGCACTTGTTGGCCCTTTTGCCTTCACTCTGCGGTCCAGCTCACCCCAAAGCATCTTGATTGGGTTCAGGTCTGGTGACTGTGGAGGCCAGGTCATCTGGCGTAGCACCCCATCACCCTCCTTCTTGGTCAAATAGCCCTTACACAGCCTGGAGGTGTGTTTGGGGTCATTGTCCTGTTGAAAAAAAAGTGATGGTCCAACTAAACGCAAACCGGATGGAATAGCATGCCGCTTCAAGATGCTGTGGTAGCCATGCTGGTTCAGTATGCCTTCAATTTTGAATAAATCCACAACAGTGTCAACAGCAAAGTACCCCCACACCATCACACCTCCTCCTCCATGCTTCACGGCAGGAACCAGGCATGTAGAGTCCATCCGTTCACCTTTTCTGCGTCGCACAAAGACACGGTGGTTGGAACCAAAAATCTCAAATTTGGACTCATCGGACCAAAGCACATATTTCCACTGGTCTAATGTCAATTCCTTGTGTTCTTTAGCCCAAACAAGTCTTTTCTGCTTGTTGCATGTCCTTAGCAGTGGTTTCCTAGCAGCTATTTTACCATGATGGCCTGCTGCACAAAGTCTCCTCTTAACAGTTGTTGAAGAGATGTGTCTGCTGCTAGAACTCTGTGTGGCATTGACCTGGTCTCTAATCTGAGATGCTGTTAACCTGCGATTTCTGAGGCTGGTGACTCGGATAAACTTATCCTCAGAAGCAGAGGTGACTCTTGGTCTTCCATTCCTGGGGCGGCCCTCATGTGAGCCAGATTCTTTGTAGCGCTTGATGGTTTTTGCAACTGCACTTGGGGACACTTTCAAAGTTTTCCCAATTTTTCGCACTGACTGACCTTCATTTCTTAAAGTAATGATGGCCACTCGTTTTTCTTTGCTAAGCTGCTTTTTTCTTGCCATAATACAAATTCTAACAGTCTATTCAGTAGGACTATCAGCTGTGTATCCACCAGACTTCTGCACAACACAACTGATGGTCCCAACCCAATTTATAAGGCAAGAAAAGAAATCCCACTTATTAAACCTGACAGGGCACACCTGTGAAGTGAAAACCATTTCCGGTGACTACCACTTGAAGCTCATCAAGAGAATGCCAAGGGTGTGCAAAGCAGTCATCAAAGCAAAAGGTGGCTACTTTGAAGAACCTAGAATATAAGACATATTTTCAGTTGTTTCACAGTTTTTTGTTAAGTATATAATTCCACAGGTGTTAATTCATAGTTTTGATGCCTTCAGTGTGAATGCACAATTTTCATAGTCATGAAAATACAGAAAAATGTTTAAATGAGAAGGTGTGTCCAAACGTTTGGTCTGTACTATATATATTTATTAGTGTTGAGCGAACATGCTCAACACTGCTCGGTACTCGCCCGAGCATCACGCTACTCGGGATGTTCGGCGAGCACCGAGCATTTCCGGGTTACTCGGGCGGGTGCTCGGGTCTCTGCCGTGCATGTTTGGCGCTCTTTACAGAGCCAATGAACATGCAGAGATTGCCAAGCAGTCACTGTAATGCCGCAGCCATGTTGGTTATGGGCATTACATTGATTGGCTGGCCGCACAGCGTCACCTCGAGTATTTAAAACCGGGCGCCGCCATCTTGGACACAGACGGCTGGGATCAGACAGTGTAGGGACAGCGCTGCTGATTTAGGGAGAGATATATACTGCGAAATAGTTAGTGTAGGGTCTGTAAAGGCTGCCAGATCAAACAAACAGTCCTTCTCAGGACTAATATCCATCCCAGATATCAGGCAGGCAGGCAGGCATGCTGTATAGGAGACGCAGTGGTTATACCAGCAAACACTGCATTACAGTCCTGTGTGCTCCTGTTGCTGAAATTGCTGGACTTAGCTCCAGGTCTCGGGGGCCAGGAAAAATCCTTTTTTTTTCATCTAAATCCTCTTTCTTTTTTCCTCCTTCACACTGTACAAATACCCATCTTATTAACCTTTTGGTGTCACCCCCCCCCCAAAAAAAAAAAGTGTGTCTCTGACAGTTCAGACACAAATATATCTGTTGAAAATAGTCTGGTGTAGGCCAGAGAAACAGAAGTGTGGTTTTCCAGTTCCATGGTTCAAACCTCTGTATTATCCACTTTTGGGCCATAGGTATCTAAAAAAAAACAGTTTGAGTGTGTCGCTCACTGTTCAGCCCAAATATATATATTTTAAAAAGTCTGGTATACACCAGTAAATTATAACTGTGGTTTTGCTGTTCCACGGTAAAAAATCTCTATTATCCTGCTTTTGGCATTTTTTGCCGTAAAAAAAAAACTAAAAGTGTCTCCCTGATTTTTCAGACACAAATATATCTGTTGAAAATAGTCTGGTGTAGGCCAGAGAAACAGAAGTGTGGTTTTCCAGTTCCATGGTTCAAACCTCTGTATTATCCATTTTTGGGCCATAGGTATCAAAAAAAAAACAGTTTGAGTGTGTCGCTCACTGTTCAGCCCAAATATATATATTTTAAAAAGTCTGGTATACACCAGTAAATTATAACTGTGGTTTTGCTGTTCCACGGTAAAAAATCTCTATTATCCTGCTTTTGGCATTTTTTGCCGTAAAAAAAAACTAATAGTGTCTCCCTGATTTTTCAGACACAAATAGATCTGTTTAAAATAGTCTGGTGTAGGCCAGAGAAACAGAAGTGTGGTTTTGCAGTTCCACGGTTCAAACCTCTGTATTATCCACTTTTGGGCCATTTGTATCTAAAAAAAAACAGTTTGAGTGTGTCGCTCACTGTTCAGCCGCAACTATATATATTTAAAAAAGTCTGGTATACACCAGTAAATTATAACTGTGGTTTTGCTGTTCCACTGTAAAAAATCTCTATTATCCTGCTTTTGGCATTTTTTACCGTAAAAAAAAAACTAATAGTGTCTCCCTGATTTTTCAGACACAAATATATTTGTTGAAAATAGTCTGGTGTAGGCCAGAGAAACAGAAGTGTGGTTTTGCAGTTCCACGGTTCAAACCTTAGTATTATCCACTTTGGGGCCATTTGTATCTAAAGAAAAACAGTTTGAGTGTGTCGCTCACTGTTCAGACGCAAATATATATATTTAAAAAAGTCTGGTATACACCAGTAAATTATAACTGTGGTTTTGCCGTACCATGGTAAAAAATCTCTATTATCCAGCTTTTGTTATTTTTTCCATAAAGAAAAACAGTAATAGTTTCTCCCTGATTGTTCAGATTGTTTAAAAGAGTCGGGTTTAGGCCAGAGAAATAGAACTGTGGCTTTCCTCTTCCACGGTTCTAATCTACTTTTTCTTACCATTTTTCCATTGATAGTGCGAGTGTAAGCTATTTTACTTCCTTTACAATGGGCAAGGAGCGTGGCAAGGGACGTGGAAGTGGACGTTCTGGTGATGGTGCGTGCAGAGGACGGGGCCGTGGCCAAGGTGAAAATGTGCCACAATCAACAGCCACATCTTCTCGCTCCCACTACTTGACCGAATTACTAGGGAAGCACAGAACAACACCAGTATTGCGAACTGATCAGTGTGAACAGGTTATTAATTGGATAGCAGATAATACTTCCAGTTACCTGGGCACCACCACCTCCGGTCTGTCTTCCACATGGTCAAATCTTAGTAGCCGTGAGTCTCGACCGCATACTCCTTCTCACCCTGATGCTCCTTCCTCCCACCATGCCGAGTGTCATCAGACAGCAACTGATCCCAAACTTGGACACTCTGAAGAGCTGTTCACTGGTCCATTTCCAGATTTGTGCCCCTCGTCTGCTCCGCTTGAAGTGGTGGAAGAGGAGATCCCATGTAGCGATGCCCAAATATTTGAACAGCCATGGCCACAGGAAGTCGACGCTGGCAATTTGTCACAAGAGGTGGACGATGACGAGACACAATTGCCAGGAAGTGAGGAGGAGGATCGTGGTGTGCAAGCGGAAGAGGAAGAGGTGGTGGATGATCTAGTAACTGACCTAACGTGGCAGGAGGACATGCAGAGAGAGGCCAGCAGCACACAGGGTGAGGGAGGCAGAGTACCCCAACGGGCAGGAAAAAGCAGAGTGGTGGTCGCACACAGAAGGCAGGCAACAGTTCCCCGTAACACCAACACGAAGGACGTTGCCAGTGCAACCTGTAGGTCTTCCAGAGTCTGGAATTTTTTTAAAGACTGCTGATAACCCCAAAAAGTCCATTTGTACCACCTGCCATGCCAGCATCAGCAGGGGTGACAAAACTACCAGCCTGACCACCACCAGCATAATCAGGCACATGGCAGCAAAGCTCCCGACTTTGTGGGGCGAACCCCAGGGTCCACGACCAGTGTCAGCGGGTGTCACCACTGCTTCTTCCGCTGTTGTGCGTGCAATAGAACCCCCTGTTGTGTGTGCAAGGCAATCCCCTGTCCATGCTGCATGCAAAGATGCCCCCTCCTCTCAGTCTTCACTTGTTATGGCAGTTTCTCAAGAAACAGCATCAACGTCCACGTCCCACCACAGCTTTCAATTGTCCATATCCCAGACCTTTGAACGAAAGCGGAAATTCGCAGCTAATGCCCCACAGTCCAGAGTCCTAAATTCGCACATTTCACGAATGCTTGCGTTGGAAATGCTGCCTTTTAGGCTGGTGGAGACGGAATCCTTCCACAACCTTATGGCGGTGGCCATCCCTCGGTACTCAGTCCCCAGCCGACACTATTTTGTCCGGTGTGCCATCCCCGCACTACACAAGCACGTGTCCCAAAACATCTGCCGTGCCCTCAACAACGCAGTTACTGGGAGAGTCCACCTGACAACGGACACATGTACAAGTGCTTGTGGCCAGGGACGGTACATCTCCCTGACGGCACACTGGATAAACATAGTGGAAGACGGGACCCAGTCGGACCTTGGGACGGAACACATCCTCCCCACACCAAGGATTGCGGGCCCTATGTCAGTCAGAGTTGATCCCACAGTGTACAGCTCCTGCGCATCATCCTCCTCCTCCTCATGTTCAGCCTCCATCTCAGATATCACCACATCAGTTACAAGCTGGAAGCACTGCAGTACTGCCTCCGCCAAGCGGCAACAGGCTGTGCTGAAACTCCTAAGCTTAGGTGAGAAACCTTACACTGCTTGTGAGTTGTGGACAGCTTTGACAGAGCAGGCAGATCTGTGGATGAGACCGCTGAACCTACATCCAGCCTTGGTCGTGTGTGACAATGGCCGTAACCTGGTGGCGGCTCTGAGGCGAGGCGAGATCACACACGTTCCATGCCTGGCTCATGTGCTTAACCTCGCGGTTCAGCGGTTTCTTAAATCGTACCCCGAGTTGCCAGATCTGCTCATCAGAGTACGCCGCCTGTCAGCTCATTTTCGCAAGTCGGCTACAGCTTCCGCCGCCCTTGCTGTGTTGCAGCAGCCTTTGTAGCTTCCGTCACACCGACTGGTGTGTGATGTCCCCACATGTTGGAACTCTACCCTCCACATGTTGCAAAGGATTTGTGAGCAGAAGAGAGCAGTTGTGGAGTACCAGCTGCAACAAGGCCGTCGATATTCAGGTCAGACTCCACACATGAGACCTCAGGAGTGGACCTGGATGTCTGACATATGTACCATCTTGACAAACTTTGAGGAGTCCACCAAGATGGTGAGTGGCGATGACGCCATCATTAGCGTCAGCATTCCACTTGTCTGTCTTTTGCAACGCTCTCTGCAGAGAATTAAAGAGGAGGCATTGCAGCCAGAGTATGATGAGTAGTGTTGAGCCACCCCTGTAGTGTTCGGGTTCGGTTCGGTTCGTCGAACACCGGGATGTTCGAGGAACTGTTCGTCGAACTGTTCGTCGAACACCTTAGAACACCGTCGAACACCGTTAAAACCAATGGCAGGCAAACAAAAACACATAGAAACACATAGAAAACACCTGCAAAGGTGTCCAAAAGCTGACAAACTGCTCAGAAGACACTCTCTTTAAAAAAGCCGGCCGGCAAATTCAGCAGCGGCATACACCGGTACCCGACAATTTAGACAAGAAGGAATAGAGCATCACACATAAATTAGATAGATAGAAACATGTCAGTCACACATATAAGAAGCACAGTGACAGTGTTGGTTACTGCACTTGTCATTTAGTGTAAAGGATTTATTAAAAAAAATATTAGTGTTTTCATGCACCGTCTCTTTAAAAAAGCCGGCCGGCAATTCAGCATCTGTACCCGACAATTTAGAACAGAAAGAATAGAGCTTCACACATAGATTAGATAGATAGAAACATGTCAGTCACATATATAATAAGTACAGTGATAGTGTTGCTTACTGTACTTGTCATTTAGTGTAAAGGATTTATTTAAAAAAATAATAGTGTTTTCATGCACTGTCTCTTTAAAAAAGCCGGCCGGCAATTCAGCAGCGGTACCCGACAATTTAGAACAGAAAGATAGAGCATCACACATAGAATAGATAGATAGAAACATGTCAGTCACATATATATGAAGTACAGTGATAGTGTTGGTTACTGTACTTGTCATTTAGTATTAAAATAAAGGATTTATTATTAAAAAAATTGGCGTGGGGTTCCCCTTAATTTTAGGCTCTAGCGGAGGTTAAGCAGACGGCTGGGGCAGATGTTTGAAGCCTGGGAAGGGGGTAATACCCACGGAGCTTCCCAGGCTACTAATATCAGCCCCCAGCTGAATACATAGCCTTTACTAGCTATTAAAATGGGGGACCCCCCAAAAAAAATGACGTGGGGTCCCCCCTAATTTAATAGCTAGCAAAGGCTAGGCAGACAGCTGGGGGCTGATATTAATAGCCCAGGAAGGGAGCCATTAATATTGGCCCCCTCCCAGGCTAGAAACACCAGCCGTCAGCCGCCCCAGAAATGGCGCATTCATAGGATGCGCCAATTCTGGCACTTAGCCTCGCTCTTCCACGCTGCCCTGGTGCGGTGGCAGGGGGTAATAGGGTTGGGGTTGATGTCAGCTTATAATGCCAGCTGACATCAAGCCCAGGTTAGTAATGGAGAGGCGTCTATAAGACACCCCCATTACTAACCCCATAGTCAAAGTTAAAAAAAACACAAACACCCAGAATAAAGTCCTTTAATTGAAATAAAGACACAATCCTTTATTGTTCTAAATTAAACCATACTTACCATCACGCCCATTCCAGCTGAAGCCAACGATCTCCTGCAATAAAAGAAAAATAATAAAGCAACCTCATCCTTACCTTTCCATGGTTCCCACGACAGCTTCAGCTCTGCTACATCGAGATGACAGGCTGGACCGCAGCAGAACGCTGCCATCCAGCCTGTCATCCCGCAGACACTGAGAAGCGCAGGCTTGCTTGCGCTGCTCAGCGTCTCTCTGTGACGACATCCAGATGAGCCGAGTTCATGTCGAATGAACTCGGCTCACCTCATGCACGTCACTGACAGCGTGGGAAAATTCTCACGCTGAAGCGCTGATTGCAGGAGAATTTTCCCACGCTGTCAGTGACGTGCAGGAGGTGAGCTGAGTTCATTGGACATGAGCTCACCTCATGCACATCACTGACAGCGTGGGAGAATTCTCCTGCACTCAGCACTTCAGCGTGAGAATTTTCCCACGCTGTCAGTGACGTGCATGAGGTGAGCCGAGTTCATTGGACATGACCTCGGCTCATCTGGATGCCGTCACAGCGAGACAGTGAGGAGCGCAAGCATGCCTGCTCTTCTCAGTGTCTGCGGGATGAGAGACTGGATGGCAGCGTTCTGCTGCGGTCCAGCCAGTCATCTCGATGTAGCAGAGCTGAAGCTGTCGTGGGAACCATGGAAAGGTAAGGATGAGGTTGGTTTATTATTTTTCTTTTATTGCAGGAGATCGTTGGCTTCAGCTGGAATGGGTGTGATGGTAAGTATGGTTTAATTTAGAACAATAAAGAATTGTGTCTTTATTTCAATTAAAGGACTTTATTCTGGGTGTTGTGTTTTTTTTAAATACTTTACTAGAAATTCATGGCGGTCATGTCTAATACTGGCGTGACCCCATGAATTTTGGGCTTGGGGCCAGCTGATAATACCAAGCTGGCCCTAACCCCTTTATTACCCAGTGAGCCACCGCACCAGGGCCCTGGATGAGTTGGGTACAGCGCCAGAAGATGGCGCTTCTATGAACGCGCCATTTTCCGGGGTGGCTGCGGACTGCAATTTGTAGCGGGGGGGTCCCAGAAAGCTTGGGCCTCCCTGCGCTGCAGATTCCAGCCCCCAGCTGCCTAGTTGTACCTGGCTGGACACAAAAACAGGGCGAAGCCCCACGTACTTTTTTTTTAATTATTTCATGAAATTCATGAAATAATTAAGAAAAAAAGGCCTTCCCTATATTGTTGTGTCCGGCCAGGTACAAATAGGCAGCTGGTGGTTGGGGGCAGCCCGTTCCTGCCTGCTGTACCTGGCTGGACACAAATATAGTGCGAAGCCCCACTTCAATTTTTTTTAATTATTTCATGAAATTCATGAAATAATTAAGAAAAAAAGGGCTTCCCTATATTGTTGTGTCCGGCCAGGTACAAATAGGCAGCTGGTGGATGGGGGCAGCCCGTTCCTGCCTGCTGTACCTGGCTGGACACAAATATAGTGCGAAGCCCCACTTCAATTTTTTTAAATTATTTCAGGAAATTCATGAAATAATTTAAAAAAAATTGACGTGGGGCTTCGCACTATATTTGTGTCCAGCCAGGTACAGCAGGCAGGAACGGGCTGCCCCCAACCACCAGCTGCCTATTTGTACCTGGCCGGACACAACAATATAGGGAAGCCCTTTTTTTCTTAATTATTTCATGAAATAATTTAAAGAAAATTGACGTGGGGCTTCGCCCTGTTTTTGTGTCCAGCCAGGTACAACTAGGCAGCTGGGGGCTGGAATCCGCAGCGCAGGGAGGCCCAAGCTTTCTGGGCCACCCCCGCTGCAAATTGCAGTCCGCAGCCACCCCGGAAAATGGCGCGTTCATAGAAGCGCCATCTTCTGGCGCTGTACCCAACTCATCCAGGGCCCTGATGCGGTGGCTCACTGGGTAATAAAGGGGTTAGGGCCAGCTTGGCATTATCAGCTGGCCCTAAGCCCGAAATTCATGGGGTCACGCCAATATTAGACATGACCACCATGAATTTCTAGTAAAGTATTTAAAAAAAACACAACACCCAGAAAAAAGTCCTTTAATTGAAATAAACACACAATTCTTTATTGTTCTAAATTAAACCATACTTACCATCACGCCCATTCCAGCTGAAGCCAACGATCTCCTGAAATAAAAGAAAAATAATAAAGCAACATCATCCTTACCTTTCCATGGTTCCCATGACAGCTTCAGCTCTGCTACATCGAGATGACAGGCTGGACCGCAGCAGAACGCTGCCATCCAGCCTCTCATCCCGCAGGCACTGAGAAGCGCAGGCTTGCTTGCGCTCCACAGTGTCTCTCTGTGAGGGCATCCAGATGAGCCGAGTTAATGTCCAATGAACTCGGCTCACCTCATGCACGTCACTGACAGCGTGGGAAAATTCTCCTGCACTCAGCGCTTCAGCGTGGGAGAATTCTCACACTGAAGCGCTGAGTGCAGGAGAATTCTCCCACGCTGTCAGTGACGTGCAGGAGGTGAGCTGAGTTCATTGGACATGAGCTCACCTTATGCACGTCACTGACAGCGTGGGAAAATTCTCCTGCACTCAGCGCTTCAGCGTGGGAGAATTCTCACGCTGAAGCGCTGAGTGCAGGAGAATTCTCCCACGCTGTCAGTGACGTGCAGGAGGTGAGCTGAGTTCATTGGACATGAGCTCACCTTATGCACGTCACTGACAGCGTGGGAGAATTCTCCTGCACTCACCGCTTCAGCGTGAGAATTTTCCCACGCTGTCAGTGACGTGCATGAGGTGAGCCGAGTTCATTGGACATGAACTCGGCTCATCTGGATGTCGTCACAGAGAGACGCTGAGCAGCGCAAGCAAGCCTGCGCTTCTCAGTGTCTGCGGGATGACAGGCTGGATGGCAGCGTTCTGCTGCGGTCCAGCCTGTCATCTCGATGTAGCAGAGCTGAAGCTGTCGTGGGAACCATGGAAAGGTAAGGATGAGGTTGCTTTATTATTTTTCTTTTATTGCAGGAGATCGTTGGCTTCAGCTGGAATGGGCGTGACAGTAAGTATGGTTTAATTTAGAACAATAAAGGATTGTGTCTTTATTTCAATTAAAGGACTTTATTCTGGGTGTTTGTGTTTTTTTTAACTTTGACTATGGGGTTAGTAATGGGGGTGTCTTATAGACGCCTCTCCATTACTAACCTGGGCTTGATGTCAGCTGGCATTATAAGCTGACATCAACCCCAACCCTATTACCCCCTGCCACCGCACCAGGGCAGCGTGGAAGAGCGAGGCTAAGTGCCAGAATTGGCGCATCCTATGAATGCGCCATTTCTGGGGCGGCTGACGGCTGGTGTTTCTAGCCTGGGAGGGGGCCAATATTCATGGCTCCCTTCCTGGGCTATTAATATCAGCCCCCAGCTGTCTGCCTAGCCTTTGCTAGCTATTAAATTAGGGGGGACCCCACGTCATTTTTTTTGGGGTGTCCCCCATTTTAATAGCTAGTAAAGGCTATGTATTCAGCTGGGGGCTGATATTAGTAGCCTGGGAAGCTCCGTGGGTATTACCCCCTTCCCAGGCTTCAAACATCTGCCCCAGCCGTCTGCTTAACCTCCGCTAGAGCCTAAAATTAAGGGGAACCCCACGCCAATTTTTTTAATAATAAATCCTTTATTTTAATACTAAATGACAAGTACAGTAACCAACACTATCACTGTACTTCATATATATGTGACTGACATGTTTCTATCTATCTAATCTATGTGTGAAGCTCTATTCTGTCTGTTATAAATTGTCGGGTACCGCTGCTGAATTGCCGGCCGGCTTTTTTAAAGAGACAGTGCATGAAAACACTATTATTTTTTTTGATAAATCCTTTACGCTAAATGACAAGTACAGTAAGCAACACTGTCACTGTACTTCGTATATATGTGGCTGACATGTTTCCATCTATCTAATCTATGTGTGAAGCTCTATTCTTTCGGTTCTAAATTGTCGGGTACAGGTGTATGCCGCTGCTGAATTGCCGGCTTTTCATGTTTCACTGTTGGCACTGTTCCCATCGATTTGGGCAATCACTGTAATGCCACAACCACCATGGCTGTGGCATTACAGTGAGTGGCAGACAATCCCTGCATGATTGGTGCTCTAAATAGCGCCAGACATGCAGGACACGCTTTTGGTGCACGAACAGTTATCGAACATAACCTCGAACAGCCGAATTTTTTGCAAATCGTTCGGGTTCGTCGAACAACTCGAACACCGCCCAAAACAGCTTGAATTTGAGATTGGCGAACAGTTCTAGTCGAACACCGCTCATCTCTAATGATGAGATGGATCAAGAAGCCATAGCGGTTGATTACACACAGCCCAGCCTCATCTCATCCCAACGTGCATTGGGGGAAAATAAGGGAGAGGAAGAGGAGGAGGAGGAAGAACAGGAGCTTGTATCATGCGCTGTAGACGGTAGTACCTGTACAACTGTCATACCGTCGGTTCAGCGTGGGTGGCCTGAGGAAAGGGGGGAGGAGGAGTAGGAGGAGGAGAGCATGGTCAGTCGTCATCTTGTTGAGGACACGGAAGTCTTGCCCGTTACCAGTCTGGCACGCATGGCTGACTTTATGTTACGCTGCCTTAACCGTGACCCTCGCGTTGTCAATATGTTGGGTGACAGTCATTACTGGTTGTTGAAACTTTTAGACCCCTGCTACAAGGAGAATTTTCACTCTCTTATTCCTGAGGTGGAGAGGTCTACAAAAATGGAACAGTACCAGAATGCCCTTGCTGCAGAACTGTCAAAAAAAATTCCCATCTGAACACGCTAGTGGCAGAGATCACAGTTCGTTGCCCAACCAAGGCGTACATGCGAGAGAGACGCAACTCCAATCCAGCAGAGGCAGGGGAACACTGTCAACATTCTGGGACAGTTTTCTCAGACGCTCCCTTCAGACAGACCCTGAAGCGCGGGGTACTTTTACAAGGAGTGGAAAGTTTCAAAAGATGGTGAGGGAGGACACTTGGAATGAACTCGCTCTGTATGCCTTGGAGGTCCTGACCTGCCCTGCCGCTAGCGTGTTATCAGAGCGTGTTTTTAGTGCCGCTGGGGGAATTATAACTGATAAGCGCACTCGCCTGTCAACTGACAATGCTGACAAGCTGACCCTTATCAAAATGAACAAGGGCTGGATTGGGCCAGAATTCTCATCACCACCAAATGACAGCAGAGTAACATAAAGTCAAATCAACTGTGTTATTTCGGGAGGTGTATTCACATGCACCGCTTCACACCCACACATGGGTATACGCGTCCTCATTTTGGCTGTTTTATGCTCTTCTCCTTATTCTCAGTCTCCACCACCACTATACCACCAGGATGACCGTGGTCCGTGTTGCCATTATTGAAAGTTCCTCCGTCCTTATTTTTGTCAGCTTTTGCTTGGAAGGCATAAGCAAAGACTGTGGGACACCCACTCCCCAATAATGGGAATAATATTTTTAAGAAGCTGTACTGTATGGCTCTTGTAAGGGGCATTAAAACTGTCTTGTTAAGCTACTGCAACCTTCACCACTTTTCCAAGGGGCATTAAAACCGCCTTGTTAAGCTACTGGGACCTCCACGTCTCTTCCGAGGGGCATTAAAACCATCTTGTTAAGCTACTGTGAACTCCACGTCTCATCCGAGGGGCATTAAAACTGTCTTGTTAAGCTACTGTGACCTCCACGTCTCTTTCGAGGGGCATTAAAACCGTCTTGTTAAGCTACTGTGACCTCCATCACTTTTCCAAGGGACATTAAAACCGTCTTGTTAAGCTACTGTGACCTTCACCACTTTTCCAAGGGGCATTAAAACTGTCTTGTTAAGCTACTGGGACCTCCACGTCTCTTCCGAGGGGCATTAAAATCGTCTTGTTAAGCTACTGTGACCTCCACGTCTCTTATGAGGGGCATTAAAACCATCTTGTTAACCTACTGTGACCTCCACGTCTGTTTCGAGGGGCATTAAAACAGTCTTGTTAAGCTACTGTGACCTCCACCACTTTTCCAAGGGACATTAAAACCGTCTTGTTAAGCCACTGTGACCTCCACCACTTTTCCAAGGGGCATTAAAACCGTCTTGTTAAGCTACTGCGACCTCCACCACTTTTCCAAGGGGCATTAACACCGTCTTGTTAAGCTACTGTGGCCTCCACGTCTCTTCAAAGGGGCATTAAAAGCGTCTTCTTTAACCACTCTGAACTCCACAGCTCTTCCAAGGGGCATTTAAATGTTGTTTTTAATTACCTCTAACCTCCACGACTCTTCCAACGGGCATTGCATTTCCTCCTAATTTTAGTCAGCTTTTGCTTTTCAATGCAAAGGCGAAAACTAAGGGAGACCCACTCTCCAATAATGGGTAGAAGGTTTCTAGTATGCTGTAATTCACGTCTGTTTCAAGGGGCATTGCAGTTCCTCATAATTTTTAGAAAGCCTTCCATTCACTGCTTAGGCCAACAGCGCACAGGAGACCCAGTTGCTATAAATGGAAAAAAAGGTTTAGTTAAGGCCCTCTGACCTCCATGTCACTTCCAAGGGGCATTGGAGTGCCTCGAAATTTTTGGTAGGCATTGCACTCACTGTATGCCCTATAACTGTGTAGCCGAACTGCTCCTTTTGTTATAGAAACATATCCTACAAGACATGGTCCCTGTTTCTCCTGCTCTTTCTCCTTTGCCATCACCTCATCCATCATTTATCACCTGAAGCTTTGTTTTAACGGGAGTCATAGAACTGGGATAGTAGCAGGAAAACATCCAGCAATCCTCGGAGGAGGTAGGATATGCGCCAAAACGCTGACCACCTCAGGCCTAGCCGCTACTACATACATGCGTTTGCATTCCAAGAAAACAAAACAGATGATAACTTCTATCATCATCATCATGCTCCTCACCTTGGCTCTCTCAACTCCCCTGATGGAGAAGCCAGGGCCCACCGGAGGGGTCTGGTTCTCTGGTGGGCTCGTGCAATGCTGCCCTAAAGCAGGCCAGGCTAAGAAAAGTGTGTGGGAAGGTGACAGGAGAAATAGGGGTGGCTGGGGACCGTTTATGGACACCCGGCCGCCCCCTGGCGGCTGGGGACCGAGTGGTGACACCCGGCCGCCGGGCGGCTGGGGACTGAGTATGGATACCAGGCCGCCAACGCAGCCATGACATGGTGGCCAGATTCTGCCTCCACATGCCTAAAATGCCCAATTTAAAGTGCAAGCAAGCAAGCAGTATGGTATTGCAGCCTGGGGGTGGGTGGGTGGGTGGCAGGCTGCATACTTGCTCTTGCATTGCAAGGAATGGGAGAGGTACAATTGAACACTGCCCTGGGACAAGGCCTTAAACGGGGATAGTTGCAAGTCTGCAATGACAGGTGCAGGGTGGGAGGCTTCTTCGCATGTACCATGAACAGGGGTTTGGCATGCACACACGACAGCGGAAGAGGCTGTCCTTCCCACTAAATGCACTTGGGAGGGCACAGGTAATGTTTTGGTATGCGCGCTTAATCTTATGTATAAGGCGCACCGGGACAAATAGGGGCGGCTGGGGACTAGAGATGAGCGTTGTTCTACTCGAACTGTTCGCCAATCTCAAATTCGAGCTGTTTTGGGCGGTGTTCGAGCCGTTCGGCGAACACGAACGATTTGAGAAAAATTCGGCTGTTCGAGGTTATGTTCGATAACTGTTCATGCACCAAAATCATAACTGGATTTTTTCTCAGTAATGATGAAAATTAATGTTAATACGCAGTTTGAGTGTACAGCGGGGTGGGGGGAGGGGCAGGGGATGGATCTCTGCAGGAATAATGAAGATCTCCATTTTTTTTTCTCTTTCCCGCATTTACAGTGGGGAGGTGCAATCTGTCAGCCTATCAGCAGCGCACACACGGAGCGAAGTGCTTTTTTTCACACAAGCAAGGGCATGTGTCATTGGCAGTGTATGTCACATGTCCTTGCCCTATAAGACCAAGCCATTTTCCCCGTTGCCACCATTTTCTCACTGCTGCAGCTGCGTGTTAGACGGCACCGCTGTTGCTGTGTGCGCTATACCTTGTTAATTTCATGCCAATTTTCGCACAAATCTACAGATAGCTTGGGAGTAGGGAATAGTTGTGATTGCAGTCCTTTTAAGGACTAGGTTACAGCATTTCCTATGACTTTTATCAGGCAGGTCTGTGCTCTTAAATAGATAGGTTGTGGGAGTAAAGACTAATTGTAATTGGAGTCCTTTTCAGGACTAGGTTACATCAGTTCCTATCAGTTTTTGCCAGGCAGGTCTGTGCCAGTGCTGTGCAAGTTTTTTTCACAGCATTTGGCTGAATCTAGCAAAGCTAATCCTTTTTGGCCTATTGCAGAGTGTGTTAGTCAGTGGAGTAGCCTATCTGTGTTGCAAGATATACCACCTGTGTATAGAATACCAATTTTTTTACTGCACCTAGTGAAGTAAAATCTTTTGGGCATAGCATCATTCTATTAGTCCATCTATACTGACCTCCATCAGGTTGCAAACTGAATATATTTTTTTCTGCATCTACCTCTGAAAAAATATTGGGCTTGTAGCTGTGTGTGGGACTTGTTCTATTAATCCATCTATACAGACCTCCATCAGGTTGCAAACTGAATATATTTTTTTTCTGCATCTACCTCTGAAAAAATATTTGGGCTTCTAGCAGTGTGTGGGACTTGTTCTATTACTCCATCTATACTGACCTCCATCAGGTTGCAAATTGAATATAATTTTTTTCTGCATCTAGCTCTGAAAAAATATTGGGCTTCTAGCTGTGTGTGGGACTTGTTGTATTAGTCCATCTATACTGACCTCCATCAGGTTGCAAACTGAATATATTTTTTTCTGCACCTACCTCTGAAAAAATATTGGGCTTCTAGCTGTGTGTGGGACTTGTTCTATTAATCCATCTATACAGACCTCCATCAGGTTGCAAACTGAAAATAATTTTTTTCTGCATCTAGCTCTGAAAAAATATTTGGCCTTCTAGCAGTGTGTGGGACTTTCTCTATTAGTCCATCTATACTGACCTCCATCAGGTTGCAAATTAAAAATAATTTTTATCTGCATCTAGCTCTGAAAAAATATTTGGGCTTCTAGCTGTGTGTGGGACTTGTTCTATTAATCCATCTATACTGACCTCCATCAGGTTGCAAATTGAATATAATTTTTTTCTGCATCTAGCTCTGAAAAAATATTAGGCTTCTAGCTGTGTGTGAGACTTGTTGTATTAGTCCATCTATACTGACCTCCATCAGGTTGCAAACTGAATATATTTTTTTCTGCATCTACCTCTGAAAAAATATTGGGCTTCTAGCTGTGTGTGGGACTTGTTCTATTAATCCATCTATACAGACCTCCATCAGGTTGCAAACTGAATATAATTTTTTTCTGCATCTAGCTCTGAAAAAATATTTGGCCTTCTAGCAGTGTGTGGGACTTTCTCTATTAGTCCATCTATACTGACCTCCATCAGGTTGCAAATTAAAAATAATTTTTATCTGCATCTACCTCTGAAAAAATATTTGGGCTTCTAGCTGTGTGTGGGACTTGTTCTATTAGTTCATCTATACTGCTCTCCATCACGCTGCAAATTCAAAATAATTTTTTGTCTGCATCTAGCTCTGAAAAAATATTTGGCCTTCTAGCAGTGTGTAGGACTTTCTCTATTAGTCCATCTATACTGACCTCCATCAGGTTGCAAATTAAAAATAATTTTTATCTGCATCTACCTCTGAAAAAATATTTGGCCTTCTAGCAGTGTGTAGGACTTTCTCTATTAGTCCATCTATACTGACCTCCATCAGGTTGCAAATTAAAAATAATTTTTATCTGCATCTACCTCTGAAAAAATATTTGGGCTTCTAGCTGTGTGTGGGACTTGTTCTATTACTCCATCTATACTGACCTCCATCAGGTTGCAAATTGAATATAATTTTTTTCTGCATCTAGCTCTGAAAAAATATTGGGCTTCTAGCTGTGTGTGGGACTTGTTGTATTAGTCCATCTATACTGACCTCCATCAGGTTGCAAACTAAATATATTTTTTTCTGCATCTACCTCTGGAAAAATATTGGGCTTCTAGCTGTGTGTGGGACTTGTTCTATTAATCCATCTATACAGACCTCCATCAGGTTGCAAACTGAATATAATTTTTTTCTGTATCTAGCTCTGAAAAAATATTTGGCCTTCTAGCAGTGTGTGGGACTTTCTCTATTAGTCCATCTATACTGACCTCCATCAGGTTGCAAATTAAAAATAATTTTTATCTGCATCTAGCTCTGAAAAAATATTTGGGCTTCTAGCTGTGTGTGGGACTTGTTCTATTACTCCATCTATACTGACCTCCATCAGGTTGCAAATTGAATATAATTTTTTTCTGCATCTAGCTCTGAAAAAATATTGGGCTTCTAGCTGTGTGTGGGACTTGTTGTATTAGTCCATCTATACTGACCTCCATCAGGTTGCAAACTGAATATATTTTTTTCTGCATCTACCTCTGAAAAAATATTGGGCTTCTAGCTGTGTGTGGGACTTGTTCTATTAATCCATCTATACAGACCTCCATCAGGTTGCAAACTGAATATAATTTTTTTCTGCATCTAGCTCTGAAAAAATATTTGGCCTTCTAGCAATGTGTGGGACTTTCTCTATTAGTCCATTTATACTGACCTCCATCAGGTTGCAAATTAAAAATAATTTTCATCTGCATCTACCTCTGAAAAAATATTTGGGCTTCTAGCTGTGTGTGGGACTTGTTCTATTAGTCTTTTTATACTGACCTCCATCACGCTGCAAATTCAAAATAATTTTTTGTCTGCATCTAGCTCTGAAAAAATATTTGGCCTTCTAGCAGTGTGTGGGACTTTCTCTATTAGTCCATCTATACTGACCTCCATCAGGTTGCAAATTAAAAATAATTTTTATCTGCATCTAGCTCTGAAAAAATATTTGGGCTTCTAGCTGTGTGTGGGACTTGTTCTATTACTCCATCTATACTGACCTCCATCAGGTTGCAAATTGAATATAATTTTTTTCTGCATCTAGCTCTGAAAAAATATTGGGCTTCTAGCTGTGTGTGGGACTTGTATTAGTCCATCTATACTGACCTCCATCAGGTTGCAAACTGAATATATTTTTTCTGCATCTACCTCTGAAAAAATATTTGGGCTTCTAGCTGTGTGTGGGACTTGTTCTATTAGTCCATCTATACTGACCTCCATCAGGTTGCAAATTGAATAGAATTTTTTTCTGCATCTAACCCAGCCAATAGTTTTAGCCTAATACCACAGTTTGGCCACTCAGCTCTGCTCGGTTCCCATCCATTGTTTTTTTGTGCAAACAACTCCAGAGTTGTGAATTAGTTAACCACCAAAATGAGTGGAAAAAGGCCTGCTGCTGGTGGAAAGGGGAATAGGCATGTTGGGAAGGGGAAAAAAGGTTGTGTCCGTGGGGTAGGTGTTAAAGCAACAGTAACATCTGCAGAAGAAAGACCATTTTCCAGCCAAACTAAAATGTCTACTTCTTTTAGCGGACAATGTGATAAGATCCCTTTCTTACGGCCACGCCAATCGCTACAAATTCCAGATGAGGCACAAAAACAACAAGTGCTTCAACGGATATCAAGTGCTCCTTTAAGTGGGCTCTCCTCCACATCAACTTCAACATCACAAATACTCCAGTCCTCAAAGGTGTCACCCCAATCGCACTTGCTTCCTCACAGCTCCCAAATCTCCAGCTGCCCGTCTGAGTATGAGGTAGAACAGATGGTTGAGTCTGCAGAGCTGTTTACTCATACTATAGCCTGGGAATCAGAGGTCGACTCCAGAGATTCTGTGAATCCAGACGAGGAAATGATCTGCACTGATGCCCAGAATCTTTATGAGTCGGATCCAGGACCAGACGCAGAAGGTTCTGACCATAATGTAGACCCTCATTCCCAAACTGTAACTCCTGTTGTTGGAGACAATGAGGAAGACGATGATGAGACTCAAATACCTGATTGGAGCGACAACTTTAGTTTTTTGTCAGGGCAGGAACAGGTTGGCTCTGAGGACGACGGGTGTGATAACGCACAGGGTGATGATGATGAGGTTGGAGATCCCACTTACTGTCAACCCACAGTCAGCCAAGAGATGAGGTCAGCAGAGGAGGTGGAGGAAGATGCTAGTGACGACGAGGTCAGGTTGCGCCTTCCTGGACAGAGACGTAGTACTGGAAGCACGTCAACAACTGCATCCTCAAACACAACTCTGTCTCTCACCACAAGTCGTGGTGGCTCTTCAGGTCGCATGGGTGCTAAGCCTTGCATAGCCTGGGCTTTTTTTCAGATCGATAAAGATGACCCAACTCGTGTTATCTGTAACATTTGTCAGCAAAAGCTAAGTAGAGGCCAAAAAATACATAGTTTGAGTACTTCATGCATGAACCGGCACATGGACATGAAGCATAAGTTGCAGTGGGAAGCTCAGTGTGCTACAATGCGGCCTAGCCGGCCGGGCCAACCACCGTCTGCCATATCTTGTGCATCCGCGGCCTCTTCATCCTCTGTGACTGGGGGGACAGCAGTCACACCTGTTTTGGGGCGCAGACCTGCCACCTCTTTACCCGAAACAGCCAGCGTGATTGGCAGGTCATCATTTTCTTTGGAGGTGGTAACACCAGCTGGTGTTGAGCGCTGTCCGACATCGATAGCACCACCTTTGGATCAAGGCAACCTAACATGTCCGCCTGCATCTTCCTCACAGACCGGCAGTTTGCCGGGGACACCCTTATCAACCGAGTCTAAGCACAATAGCCAGCCCTCGGTCCCTCAGATGTGGACAAGTAAAAGACCATTTCCTCCTAGCCATGAGAAAGCTAAGAGGTTGAATTTCACCATCTGCAAGCTCTTGGCTACAGAAATGCTGCCTTTCAGCCTGGTGGACACAGAGGATTTTTGAGACCTTATGTCCGTCGCAGTGCCCCAGTACCAGATGCCCAGTCGGCACTACTTCTCAAAGAAAGGTGTGCCTGCGCTCCACCAGCATGTCGCACACAACATCACCGCTTCTTTGAGAAACTCTGTGTGTGACAGGGTGCATTTCACCACAGACACTTGGATGAGTAGGCATGGACAGGGGCGTTACATGTCGCTGACTGGGCACTGGGTAACTATGGTGACAGCAGGACAAGGGGCTGCTGTTCAAGTCTTGCCGTCCCCACGAGTTGTGCGTCAATCCTCTTTATGTCAAAGTTCCTCCACTGCTTCTGCCTCCTCAACCTCCTCTCGGTCTTCCACCTGCACCCAAAGCCTGTCTGGTCATGCCACAAGCTTTCTAACTGCGCAGAAGGGATCCTGCACACCTCCTTACTATGCTGGCAGTAGGGCTCAACGTCATCAGGCGGTTTTTACTTTGAAATGTCTGGGAAATGTGAGTCACACAGCTGAGGAGTTGTGGTCAGCTCTGGAGGACCAATTTCATAAATGGTTGTCTCCACTGGACCTGAAACCAGGGAAGGCCGTGTGCGACAATGCTGCAAACCTGGGTGCGGCCCTTCGCCGGGGCAATGTCACACACGTGCCTTGTATGGCTCACGTGTTGAACCTGGTTGTCCAGCAATTTTTAGCCCACTATCCCAGACTAGATGGCCTTCTGCAGAGTGCACGGTCGCTGTGTGCTCACTTCCGCCGTTCGCATCCCGCAGCTCAGCGACTTACATCTCTACAGAAGTCGTTGGGCCTGCCACTTCACCGGCTAAAATGCGATGTGCCTACCCGGTGGAATTCAACTCTGCACATGTTGCAGCGACTGTGACAGCACCGACAAGCCCTGGTGCAATACGTTCTGACGTATAGCCTGGGCCAACGAGATCCAGACATGGGGCAAATCACGCTGGAGGAGTGGTCTCAGATCAGGGACCTATGCACCCTTCTGCACAGTTTTGAAATGGCGACGAAGATGTTTAGTGCTGACGATGCCATTATCAGCATGACTATTCCGGTGATTTACATGCTGGAGCACATGTTAAACAGAATTCGGAGTCAGGTGGTGGCACAAGAGGAGGTGGAGGAAGTAGATGAGGAGGAGTTGTATGCGGAAGGGCTAACATCTGCAAGGTCCAGACGGTCGGCAGCACCAAGGCGGCAGGCATGTGAGGGTGGGGGAGATGGTTTTACCAGGGCGCATGGTAGCAGCCAAACTAGTGAGGAAGGTGCAGGAGCCCAGGAAGAAGTGAAGGACGAACTGATGGAAGACTCATCAGATGAGGGAGACCTTGATCACATTTCTGTTGGGGGGAGAGGACAGAGGAAGGAAGCATGATTGTTACCTCGCCACCAACACAACAGGGACTTGGTGCTCCTGGATGCGCAACACACATGAGTGCCTTCTTGCTGCACTATCTGCAACATGACCCTCGAATTGGGAGAATTAGAAATAATCCTGACTACTGGGTTGCCACACTGTTAGATCCCCGGTACAAAAGTAAATTTGCAGAAATTATTCCTGCCATAGAAAGGGATGCACGCATGCAGGAGTATCAGCAGAGACTGTTGCAGAATCTTACATGTGCTTTTCCACAAAACACCAGTGGTGCACGTAGTGAATCTCACAGTTCCAACTTGCCAACCGTGGGACCGTCAAGTGTTCAGCACTCAAACCATAACAGAACCACAGTATCTGCTGGTAACATCAATTTTGCGCAATCATTTCACCACTTTTTAAGCCCATCCTTTGCAAGGCCACAGGAGACAAGAAGTCTGACACATAGTCAACGCCTAGAGACGATGGTACAGGAGTATCTCCAAGTAAACATTGAAGCCATGACTGTGTCACTGGACCCTTGCTCTTTTTGGGCTTCCAATCTGGATAAATGGCCGGAGCTAGCCACTTACACCTTGGAGATCTTGTCATGCCCCGCAGCCAGCGTTCTGTCTGAACGTGTGTTCAGCGCTGCTGGTGGTGTGCTGACAGATAAGCGCACGCGGCTCTCCACTGATAATGTAGACAGACTCACGTTCATAAAGATGAACAAATCATGGATCCGAAACGACTTTTCTACCCCTGTGTCATCCTGGGGAGAGTAAAAGATGGATGATTGGTTAAAATCACCCTACCAACCGTTTTAAGCTTTCAAATTACTAATCATGTTTATCTGTATCTTGGCTGGAAAATAATTTGGGCTTTGTAGCAGTGTGCAGCACTGATTCTATTAGGCCATCTATAATAAGCTCCACCAGATTTAAAATTACTAATCATGTTTATCTGTATCTTGGCTGGAAAATAATTTGGCTTTGTAGCAGTGTGCAGCACTGATCCTATTAGGCCATCTATACTAAGCTCCACCAGATTTAAAATTAATAATAATTTTTAGCTGCATCTAGCCCAGAAAATAATTTTGGGGCTCCGAGATGCGCAAGACACATAAGTGCCTTCTTGCTGCACTACCTGCAACATGACCCTCATATTGTCAGAATTCGAAGTAATCATGACTACTGGGTTGCCACACTCTTAGATCCACCAAACTTTTCGATCAACCTTTTCATTTTAATAAAGACCAAAAAAATGGTCATTTTTGAAATTATAAGCATTAGCAGGTTATTAGAAACTGAAATCAAACAGTTTTCAACTCAAAACTTTATTCTAGGTGATGTTACATTTTCACATAGGACCCCTTGTTCGAAAGGAGCTTCTGCACTCTCTCGTCCATTGAATTTGTCAGGTTTTGGATGGTTTCTGCTTCAATTGTTTTGCATGAGGACAGAATACCCTCCCAGAGCTGTTGCTTAGATGTGAATTGCCTCCCGCCATCATAGACACTCCTTTTGATGATGCTCCAGAGGTTCTGAATGGGGTAGAGGTCAGGGGAGCATGGGGGTCACACCATAAGTTTGTCCCCTTTTATGCCCATATAAGCCAGAGATGCAGATGTTTTATGTGCAGCATGAGATGGTGCATTATCATGCAAAAAAATGATTTTTCTGTGAAATACACGGTTCTTCTTCTTGAACCATGGCAGGAAGTGCTGTTTGAGAAAATCCACATACATTATGGAGTTCATCTTTAGCGCCTTCAGGGATCCTAAAGGGGCCGACAATCTCTCTCCCCATGATTCCAGCCCAAAACATTACTCCACCTCCTCCTTGTTGGCGCTGTAGCCGTGTTTGCGTGGGGTGTCCATCAACCAGCCATCCTCCACTCCATCCATCTGGACCATCGAGCGCTGCACGGCACTCATCCGTGAACAAAACAGTTTTGAAATCAGTGTTCATGTAATGTTTGGCCCACTGGAGCCGTTTCTGCTTGTGTGAAGTGGATAGAGGAGGTCGACAGGATGGCATATGCACAGCTGCAAACCTCTGTAGGACCCTGCATCTTGTTGTTCGGGGGACGTTGGAGGCACCAGCAGCTTCAAAAACTTGTCTGCTGCTATGACAAGGCTTTTTTGCCGCTGCTCTTTTAACCTGACGTAATTGCTTGTAGGAAAGAGTCCTCAATTTGCCCTTATCAGCACGCACACGTGTGTACTGTGAATCAGCTACATACTTCTTGATTGCCAAGACACTTCATCCTGATCATTGCACAATGTTGATTGTAGTCATGCCTTGACCTAAACACTCCACAATTTGTTGCTTCTCAGCAGCCGACACATCCTTTTTCTTTCCCATTTTGGCAGAAAATGTAGGCTGCTTAATAATGTGAGACAGCCTTCTTAAGTAGTCTTGCCTTTCATTGGACACACCTGCCAAACTAATTAGCACAGGTGTCTGCAATTGCTTACAGTGATATAAAGAGCCCTGACACACATCACCATCAATGAGTTTAACTGACAAACAAACAAATTCTTCCCTTATCACTCCTAAACACTTTTTGCATAATAATTTGGAACACAGTGTACATGTGCTTTTCCACAAAACACCAGTGGTTCACGTAGTGAATCTTACAGTTCTAACTTGCCAACCGTGGTCTGTATGGAGCTGTTCAATAAAGGGCCCAAAATTAAGATAACATAGATGGTAGAGGTCTCTATGAATAGGAATTCCTAAGTATTTGATACCCTGTGAGGGCCAGGCAAAGGGAAAGTTGGACTGGATGGAATCCTATATGGATTTGGGGAGGGAGACATCGAGGGCCTCAGACTTCGCTGCATTGATTTTAAAATTTGACCATGTAACAAAGTGATCTATTTCAGCCATAACAGCATGGATGGATATATGTGATTGAGTGATATATACTAGGACATCATCAGCAAATAGAGAGCACTTGTACTCGGTGCCTCCCACCTCAATCCACCTAATATTGGGGTTATGGCGAATTGATGAGAGCAGGTGCTCCGTCACTAGGATGTATAAGAGAGGGGACAGAGAACATCCCTGCCTTGTCCCATTGGTGATTGTGAAAGGTGATGAAAATGTTCTGACGCACCCCCTGGGCCTTGGGACACCCGGAGCCGGACCCTTTTTGGTGGATGCTGGTGGTTGTAGTCTCCGTGGCGGCGACCCGGTTCCGTGGCTCAGGGCGGTCAAACGAGTGTCGGAACCCGTGGATTGCGGTCAGAGTGAACCGCCGCTCCAGGGCAGACCGCTGAGGCTGGTGTTGTGGGTGCAGCAGAGCGTAGCATAACTCCCCACGGGAGGAGTATAGCCTCAGGGCAGTGTATGCGGAGGATGGGGGTGATGGTGCAGGGCAGCAGCAGTAACGACACGGAGTCAGTGATGCAGTCCAGGGCCTTTACTCACGGTTCTTATTATCCAGACCACGTCTGCAGGTAACGGCTGCCCACGTCGTACTGTGCTCACCAGGTGAGGGGCTCAGACAACTCCCAGATAACTTTGGAGCGCTTCACAGGACCCCCTTTGTGTGTACTTTGTCTGGCCTTTCTTACCAACCCTTCTGTCCGGCTGCCTCGGGCCTCCTCTTGGTAAACTTGGCGCCAGTTTTCCTGACCCTATGTGGTGCCTTCCTAGCGGGTGTAGCGAGGGGCTGCGCCACAAAAAATGTCACAGCCTCCGGTTTCTAGCTGAGGGTCGTTTCCTGCCTCCACTAGTTTCGGGGACCGGTCTCCCCCTTTGGCCTGACCCCTCCACGCAGGTGGATTCGGGCGTGCGGTGGCGACTCGCCCGTCCGCACCCCTGGGATCCCTTCGTTCCTCATTCCTGGAGCCTTCTCCGCTCCTCTTCCTTCCTTCTCCCTCTTCCAGGCCTGGGCCTCTGTTACTAGGCCCGCCTCCGGAGCAGAGCTCATGCAGAGCCCCTGCTCCCTGCCACTTCTGCTCAGACTTCTCTGCACTGAACTAAGATGGTGCCCACCTTTTATACTCCCTTCTCAATGCACCCAGGAACTGCTTCCTCCCTGCTCCTGCACTACAGGGTTCCCCTTCCTCAGTGTTCCCTCCCCCCACTCCAGCCAGGGACAGGGACTGTCATGCCCATCTCAGGGGCATATTGGTCGCCCTGCCCCACGGCAATGTGGTGTAATGCATGCAGGTGTCGGGTCCTGATCCACACTCCATCCTTACCTGAGAGTGAGATATCACACCTCTGGGTGAGGTGCAATACCTCTGTAGCAACCGAGCCCTCAGGGTAATACAGTTCCATTTATCTTCAGCCTAGGTGACGTATTGCGATACAGGGCCGTGATTTTGGCTATAAAAGGGTCCCCTAGACGCCTACCCCAAGCTTTTTAAGAGAATCATATATGGCGTGCCAGGAGACTCTATGGAATGCTTTCTCAGCATCCAACGAGAGTATCTAATTACAAATTTTTAACTGCATCTAGCCCAGGAAATACTTTGTGCCTAGTAGCAGTGTCTGCTAGTCAGCGGATTATCCCGGCTGTTAAGTAAGCTACACCACCTGTAGTTTTGACACTTAATTTTTTCAAAGGAAATGCTTCGGGACCACGGGATACTCAGTGAAGAGCATCAGGAGGCACCCCAAGGCATAGGGGCTGGGACTGGCAGTAGGATGCCGTGCGGTGGACAGCCGAGCTCGATCCTTATAAAAGCTTTTTAACTGCAGCAGCTTTAGTGGACGCTACTGGAGCTGGAATTACGCGGCTGCTGGCATGAGACTTGCCCTCCAATAGATCCTTGTAAATGGATTTAAAGTGTATTCATTCAAATTAGAGAGACAATTTAAATTTAAAAGCTTAGAGCTGCCTCCACCACAGGGGGGCTCGCTCGACCCACCAGCGGACAGGCACCAGTATTGGGAGAGGGGGGCTGGCCGTCAGGGTTCACCGCGGCTCTGGCACAAACCCGGCGACACGGAGGTGGCACGGGCAGGAGCGGACTGAACGTGTCGGCTTCTCACTTTTTGGATTTTAGAAGGGCATGATGTGCCTATATCTGTGTCTCCCCCTCCTTTTACTCCTCCACCTCTTTTCTTTTCGCATGACTATATGTACTTGTCACTTTTCCATGTGTTAGTTGTGTCTTCAGAGCAGTTTGTCAGCTTTTGGACACCTTTGAAGGTGTTTTCTATGTGTTTCTATGTGTTTTTGTTTGCCTGCCATTGGTTTTAACAGTGTTTGAAGGTGTTCGACGAACAGTTCGACGAACAGTTCTGCGAACACACGGGTGTTCGACGAACCGAACCGAACTCGAACACTACGGGGGTGGCTTAACACTACTGGGGATCGAGTATGGAGACCTCGCTGCCGAAGCAGCCATGAGGTAGTGGCCAGCTTCGGCCTCCTCCAAACTAAAAAGGCCCTATTTTAAGTGGAAGCTACCAGTATGGTATTGCAGCCTGGGGGTGGGTGGGTGGCAGGCTGCACACTTACGCTTGCATTCCAAGAAAAAAAAGCAGATGCTAACTTCTATAATCATCATCATGCTCATCACCTTGGCACTCTCAACTCCTCTGATGAAGAAGCCAGGGCCCACCGGAGGAGTCTCTGGTAGTCTGGTGGGCTCGTCCAATGCTGCCCTAAAGCAGGCCAGGCTAAGAAAAGTGTGGGGAGGTTCCCGGGACAAATAGTGGCGGCTGGGGACTGAGTATGGAGACCTCGCCGCCGACGCAGCCATGAGGTAGTGGCCATCTTCGGCCTCCTCCAAACTAAAAGGCCCCATTTCAAGTGAAAGCTAGCAGTATGGTATTGCAGCCTGAGGGTGGGTGGGTGGCAGGCTGCACACTTACGCTTGCATTCCAAGAAAACAAAGCAGATGCTAACTTCTATCATCATCATCATGCTCCTCACCTTGGCACTCTCAAGTCCCCTGATGGAGAAGCCAGGGCCCACCGGAGAAGTCTGGTTCTCTAGTGGGCTCGTCCAATGCTGCCCTAAAGCAGGCCAGGCTAAGAAAACTGTGTGGGAAGGTGACAGGAGAAATAGGGGCGGCTGGGGACCGTTTATGGACACCTGGCCGCCCCCAGGCGGCTGGGGACCGTGTGTGGACACCCGGCCGCGGGGTGGCTGGGGACTGAGTATGGACAAACGGCCGCCGGGTGGCTGGGGACTGAGTATGGATACCTCGCTGCCGAAGCAGCCATGAGGTAGTGGCCAGCTTCGACCTCCTCCAAACTAAAAGGCCCCATTTCAAGTGCAAGCTAGCAGTATGGCATTGCAGCCTGGGGGTGGGTGGATGGCAGGCTGCACACTTATGCTTGCATTAAAAGAAAAGCAGTGTGTGGGAAGGTGACAGGAGAAACAGGGGCTGGGGGCCGTGTGTGGACACCCGGCCGCATGGCAGCTGGGGACCGAGTATGGACACCCGGCCGCCCCCTGGCGGCTGGGGACCGAGTGTGGACACCCGGCCGCCGGGCGGCTGGGGACTGAGTATGGATACCAGGCCGCCAACGCAGACATGACATGGTGGCCAGATTCCGCCTCCACATGCCTAAAAGGCCCAATTTAAAGTGCAAGCAAGCAGTATGGTATTGCAGCCTGGGGGTGGGTAGGTGGGTGGCAGGCTGCATACTTGCGCTTGCATTGCAAGGAATGGGAGAGGTACAATTGAACACTGCCCTGGGACAAGGACTTGAACAGGGATAGTTGCAAGTCTGCATCTTCTGATGCGGCAAGGATCACTTGTGATGGGCACACTTTTAGGCAGTGCCCTGGGTGTCAGAGATGCTTCCAGTGGTCTTCCCCATGCTGTTCCCATGTCTTTTCAGCACTGTATGCATGTGTCACACAGCACATGGCCAGATAAGGTTGTAAAATGTTATAATGACATTTCCCGGTGAATGCATTTGTCACGATTGAAAGCAATACAAAAGTGCAAAAACACATAAAAAATGCTACTTGTGAACATAGCCCAAGGTGTGGAGGAGTATTTTTTTTGGGTTATTTATTTTACCTCATACACAAGTCTTTACCCTGGAAAGGAACTTCCTTAACATATTTCACAGGAAAGCAGTTTCAGTTTTGCTTTTGAACGTTTTATTGTGAGCCCTTAAAAGTGGCTTAATACCTCTGACCACGTTGTTGACAGCAGTGACTCGGGGGTCAGAAATCCTTCCTGGGGCGATCCCCATGCTGTCCCCATGTCATTTGAGCACTGTCACTATCGTTTTGGGCACTTGTTAGGCTTCTAAAAGACTGCCGGGTGTGCCACCGCAAAAATGCTCGGGTCTCCCATAGACTAACATTGGGCTCGTTGCTCGAGTCGAGCACCCGAGTATCACGGCGAGCTCGGCCCGAGCTTCGAGCACCCGAGCATTTTAGTGCTCGCTCAACACTAATATTTATATATAATTTTTTTTATTATTCTAAAGAGTGTTACATACAGAATAAAAACAAATAATGCGTACATGGTGAAATCATACAAACAATATTCAGCAAGAAAAAAGTTAATTACAGTACCTTTGTTTTCCTTCTTTTCTATGAAAAGTATTGAAAGAGGTGCGATCTAGGGTAAGCCAGATTCATCAATTGTTAGTGCACACTGTTAAATCAAATCTGTCATCAGGTTTTTGCCTTCTAATCTGAGATAAGCATGATGTAGAGCCAAAGACCTTGATTCCAACGGTGTCCCTTACTGGGCTGTCTAGTGTAGTTTTGAAAAAAAATTCAGTTTTATCAGCAGGAGATTATCATTAGAGAACTAGTAAACAGCCTCTCATGTAGTGCTGCATATTCATGAGCTCCATATAAACCCACCCCTACCACCAATTGGCAGTTTTCTGCCTATGCACAGTGTGCACAAAAAGCTGCCAATCAGTGATGTGGGCGGGGTTATACAGAGCTCAGCATTCAGGGAATTGATAGATCTGCAGCAGTGAAAACAGTATTAATCAAGACGGTAACCCAGTAAGTGACACATCACTGGAATCAGAATCCTGGCCCCTACATTCATGCTAATCTCATTAGGTGGTAAAAACCTATTGGCAGATTTTCTTTTAATAAATATGAACGCTCACAAGGTCTAGTATAATGCTCAATAAGTTGAAATTGGCAGAGGCTCCCTATAAAAGTAAGATTAACGTCAACCTATTAAAATTATCTTATTGGCACTTTAAAAAGTGGGTTGGGGCCAATAGAATTTCCACGCAGCCATATGATTTCTGTGTGTGTCCCTGCTCAGATGCACGTACAGTGGTGGCCAAAAGTATTGACACCCCTGCAATTCTGTCAGATAATACTCAGTTTCTTCCTGAAAATGATTGCAATCACAAATTCTTTGGTATTATTATCTTCATTTAATTTGTCTTCAATGAAAAAACACAAAAAGAATTGTCCTAAAGCCAAATTGGATATAATTCCACACCAAACCTAAAAAAGGGGGTGGACAAAAGTATTGGCACTGTTTGAAAAATCATGTGATGCTTCTCTAATTCGTGTAATTAACAGCACCTGTAACTTACCTGTGGCACCTAACAGGTGTTGGCAATAACTAAATCACACTTGCAGCCAGTTAACATGGATTAAAGTTGACTCAACCTCTGTCCTGTGTCCTTGTGTGTACCACATTGAGCATGGAGAAAAGAAAGAAGACCAAAGAACTGTCTGAGGACTTGAGAAACCAAATTGTGAGGAAGCATGGGCAATCTCAAGGCTACAAGTCCATCTCCAAAGACCTGAATGTTCCTGTGTCTTCCGTGCGCAGTGTCATCAAGAAGTTTAAAGCCCATGGCACTGTGGCTAACCTCCCTAGATGTGGACGGAAAATAAAAATTGACGAGAGATTTCAACGCAAGATTGTGCTAATGGTGGATAAAGAACCTCGACTAACATCCAAACAAGTTCAAGCTGCCCTGCAGTCCGAGGGTACAACAGTGTCAACCCATACTATCCGTCGGCGTCTGAATGAAAAGGGACTGTATGGTAGGATACCCAGGAAGACCCCACTTCTTACCCCGAGACATAAAAAAGCCAGGCTGAAGTTTGCCAAAACTTACCTGAGAAAGCCTAAAACGTTTTGGAAGAATGTTCTCTGGTCAGATGAGACAAAAGTAGAGCTTTTTGGGAAAAAGCATCAACATAGAGTGTACAGGAAAAAAAAGAGGCATTCAAAGAAAAGAACACGGTCCCTACAGTCAAACATGGCGGAGGTTCCCTGATGTTTTGGGGTTGCTTTGCTGCCTCTGGCACTGGACTGCTTGACCGTGTGCATGGCATTATGAAGTCTGAAGACTACCAACAAATTTTGCAGCATAATGTAGGGCCCAGTGTGAGAAAGCTGGGTCTCCCTCAGAGGTCATGGGTCTTCCAGCAGGACAATGACCCAAAACACACTTCCAAAAGCGCTATAAAATGGTTTGAGAAAAAGCACTGGAGACTTCTAAGGTGGCCAGCAATGAGTCCAGACCTGAATCCCATAGAACACCTGTGGAGAGATCTCAAAATGGCAGTTTCGAGAAGGCACCCTTCAAATATCAGGGACCTGGAGCAGTTTGCCAAAGAAGAATGGTCTACAATTCCAGCAGAGCATTGTAAGAAACTCATTGATGGTTACCGGAAGCGATTGTTCGCAGTTATTTTGGCTAAAGGTTGTGCAACCAAGTATTAGGCAGAGGGTGCCAATACTTTTGTCTGGCCCATTTTTGGAGTTTTGTGTGAAATGATCAATGATTTGATTTTTGCTTCAATCTCTTTTGTGCTTTTTCCTTGCAAGCAAATTAAATGAAGATAATAAGAATTTGTGATTGCAGTCATTTTCAGGAAGAAACTGAGTATTATCTAACAGAATTGCAGGAGTGCCAATACTTTTGGCCACCACTGTAGGTAATGATGCACGACATCTCTATCTAGTTGAGGCTGATACATTAAACGTTGCAATCCGGATTTTTTATGCCATCTGCTGTTTTCCACGGGTATTTCGACAAAATCTAATTTCCCTTGCAAGGTAATACACATGCTAGTTATCCAGATAGAACATGACAAGTACAAGATCGAGGAGCAAAGGAGAAACAACGTGAAATAGGCTGTAGCTTTTGTTTTACATATCCTGTGCTAATGAATCTCCCCTGTTGCCTTCTCCTGCCTAACAGAAGCCCGAGGTGATCCAAGAACAGAAAAATTCATCATTCCATCTCCCAAAACAAGAGACGGGAATGGTCTCATATACCCTTTGGCTTCAAAACCATTTGTATCACAAAATAGATTGCTACGGTAGGGGGGGAATTTACAACTTCATTTCCAAGGCTGTGTTACCTTGCTATAGATCTACTATTCTGTGCAGCTCATGCTATGGCCTGTGACCTTAGGAACCAACTCACTGTTTTATATGTCATATTCAGAGCAGAAAAACAATGCAAAAGAGGGTTCTCTAGGAGTAAGTAAAATTCTGACATAAAAAGGAATGCATGTATATAATGTAAAGTTTGGGGGTGAGTTAAAAACTTTCTGCACTCTGGTTATAGTAAAACTTCTGTTGGCCTCACTGTCTTATCGACGCTTTCTTTGCAAGGTCGCTGTTCTCAATGTCTTTGCTGTGCAAGTTTGAATGTGTTAACTCAGATCTTTGCACTGATGAGGGGCAACATCCCGAAACACCATATCTGCAAATTGAGATTCTTGTTTAGCTTTTATCCAAAGCCATATGGCAAGGCTCGTTAAAGGGTCGATATTGACTTTTAGGATTGCTACTTCCACTAGGTGGCAGTAGAGTTCAAGTCTCTTCCTCTTTGAAGAGGCAATTTGCATACTCAGGTTATTTGTGACAGCGGTGCGAGAAACAATGGCTGCGCCACTTGTGATTTGCACTAAAGTAGAGCAGTGTGGAGTGATTTGTTTTTGTTTTTTGTAGTTTGGACATGTGTCTCTTGCTGATATTTACCAAGGATTGTGCAAAGTCTGGAGAAAGTGTTTTGTTGCAAAGAAGTGTAGCAATAAATGTATAGAGAAGTTCAAGGAAGCCGCACAAATGTCAGCAATGAAGATGGAGCTGGAAATCCATCCATATCTACGACTAATGAGAACATTGAGCATGCACGTGAACTGATACTGTTGGATAGACGAGTGACATTGGATAAATTATTTGAAGAGGTTAAGAGAATGTGTGCATTAGTTGCTCGCAGCTCAGCCTAAAATATTTTTTAATGAGGGAATACAAAATATATCATATTTCATTGGAGGCACCATGCTTTTAGAAAAATGAATTTAGAAAAATGCATGATGACTGCAGTGAAACATGGTGGAGGCAATGTCCTTATGTGGGGCAACAAGAGTGCTGCGGGTGTCGGGGAGATACATTTCATTGATGGTATCATGAATTCACAGATGTACTGCTCTACAGTGTGTACGGAAAGAATTCAGCCCCCTTTAATTTTTTTACTCTATGTTTCATTGCAGCCATTTGGTAAATTCTAAAAAGTTTATTTTTTTTCTCATTAAAGTACACTCTGCACCCCATCTTGACTGAGAAAAAAACAGAAATGAAGAAATTTTTGCAAATTTATTAAAAAAGAAAAATTTAAATATCACATGGACATAAGTATTCAGACCCTTTGCTCAGTATTGAGTAAAAGCACCCTTTTGAGCTAGTACAGCCATGAGTCTTCTTGGGAATGATGCAACAACTTTTTCACGCCTGGATTTGGGGATCCTCTGCCATTCTTCCTTCCAGATCCTCTCCAGTTCCGTCAGGTTGGATGGTGAACGTTGGTGGACAGCCATTTTCAGGTCTCTCCAGAGATGCTCAATTGGGTTTAGGTCAGGGCTCTGGCTGGGCCAGTCAAGAATGGTCACAGAGTTGTTCTGAAGCCACTCCTTTGTTATTTTAGCTGTGTGGTTAGGGTCATTGTCTCGTTGGAAGGTGAACCTTTTGCCAAGTCTGAGGTCCAGAGCACTCTGGAAGAGGTTTTCATCCAGGATATCTCTGTACTTAGCCGCATTCATGTTTCCTTCAATTGCAACCAGTCGTCCTGTCCCTGCAGCTGAAAAAAAACGCCATAGCATGATACTGCCACCACCATGTTTCACTGTTGGGATTGTATTGGGCAGGTGATGAGCAGTGCCTGGTTTTCTCCACACATACTGCTTAGAATTATCACCAAAAATTTCTATCTTCGTCTCATTCTCATCAGACCAGAGAATCTTATTTCTCATAGTCTGGGAGTCCTTCATGTGTTTTTGAGCAAACTCTATGCGGGCTTTCATATGTCTTGCACTGAAGAGAGGCTTTCGTCTGGCCACTCTGCCGTAAAGGCCTGACTGGAGGAGGGAGAGCTGCAGTGATAGTTGACTTTGTGGAACTTTCTCCCATCTCCCTACTGCATCTCTGGAGCTCAGCCACAGTGATCTTGGGGTTCTCCTTTACCTCTCTCACCAAGGCTCTTCTCCCACAATTGCTCAGATTGGCTGGACGGCCTGGTCTAGGAAGACTTCTGGTGATCCCAAACTTCTCCCATTTAAGGATTATGGAGGCCACTGTGCTCTTGAGTACTGTAGAAATTCTTTTGTAACCTTGGCCAGATCTGTGCCTTGCCACAATTCTGTCTTTGAGCTCCTTGGGCAGTTCCTTAGAGCTTATTTGGTCTGACATGCACTGTGAGCTGTGAGGTCTTATGTAGACAGGTGTGTGCCTTTCCAAATTAAGTTCTATCAGTTTAATTAAACACAGTTGTACTCCAATGAAGGAGTAGAACCATCTCAAGGAGGATCACAAGGAAATGGACAGCATATGACTTAAATATGAGTGTCTGAGCAAAGGGTCTGAAGACTTATGACCATGTGATATTTCAGTTTTTCTTTTCTAATAAATTTGCAAAAATGTCTACATTTCTGTTTTTACCAGTTAAGATGGGGTGCAGAGTGTACTTTAATGAGAAAAAAATGAACTTTTTAGAATTTACCAAATGGCTGCAATGAAACAAAGAGTGAAAACTTTAAAGGGGTCTGAATACTTTCCGTACCCACTGTATATTGAAAGACAAGTTGCTACCATCACATAGTTCCCTTGGTAGATGTACAATTTTCCAAAAATGACCCAAAACAGTCACCTAAGGCCACTGTTGCACTGTTGCATTTCTGATGAAAAACAGGGTGAAAGTGATTCAGTGGCCAAGTGTCTCCTGATCTGTAACCAATCAAACACCTATGGGGAAATTCTGAAGAGACAAGTGATCATCACTCTTCATCCAGAATCCAGGCTTTAAAAGTGGTTTCTCGTGAAGAATGGAAAAAGATAGCAATAAGTCGCCGACTTTGTTATTCGGTGCCAAGAAGACTTGCTGCTGTCCTTAAAAATCATACAGGCCATACAAAATACTAGATGAAGCAGTTTTTTGATGTGAGATATATTCATTTTTGCATCAATTAATCTGAGTAAAAATGAAGATTTTGAAACGAAAGTTATATTATCAACCTTACCATCAGAGTGTTGTTAAAAAAAAGTATTCTATGAAAATCAGTCCTGTCAAAATTTTGGAAACTGTTCTTGCATTCAGTGAGATCTTAATTAAAATCATATTTTTCCCACCCAGCTCTTTCAGCTGCTCGTAAAACCCGGACCCATTGGTCGGGGCCAATAGAAGAAACCTCTCAGCACTACATGTGCTGGAGCCTGATTCTCCAGGTCCTACATCACCAAGGCTTGGCATCTCAGGGACACATACCTCCCATCCAGGACCTGTCCAGCTACCACCTTACATGCCCCCCCTCTGCCCAAAGCCGGGGGAACATGGCACCTTCTGCCAACATACATTAGACCCTTGATAGGGCATCTGCATTTCCATGGTATATCCCAGGCCTATACGCCATCCAAAAACAAAAATCATGAAAGTCTAGGAATCACTTTATTACTTGAGCATTGCTTCCCTTCTTCTCCCTCATCCACCTCAGCGGGGCATGGTCCGACACAAACCAGAACCTTCTGTCTAACAGGTAGCACCTCAGAGTGTCCAATGCTCACTTTATGGCCAAACATTCCTTCTCCACTATGGAGTAGTTCTTTTTGCAGGAAGACAGCTTCTGACTGTACAGTAAAGGGTGCTCTTCTCAGTTAACCTCTTGAGACAAGACGGAGCCCAGACCGACATCCAACGCATCTGTCTGGACCAAAAACTCCTTGGAGATTTCCGACACCACCAATACTGGTTGTTTACACAGGCCTAGCTTCAGTTCCTGGAAGTCCGTCTCAGATTCCGGGGACCACTTAGCCATAGCTGACTTCGTATCTTTAAGGAGGTCTGTGTTAAGGGGACGGTTGCAAACAACTTTATTAATAATGGAAAGTAACTGAACCCAGGGTCCGCGATGCAGCCTGGAGGACTGCGGCCGAACACCTTCCGGGTAAGAAGGTAAAACAACCAACTGAAATAACAATCCCTTCTGTGTTACTGCACACCAGAACTATCTCCGTTAACTGCACGAGAGATGTGCGACAAATAATGTATCCGTAGCCCTGTTTACTGCACAGGGACTATGCAGCAGGCGCTAGGATGCGTGTGTGATTAACACCGGCGTATACGTGCTCCCAGCCGGCGTGCTACCGGACTGAGGCGTATCTCTCCACGTGGCTAACAGGCGGTGCTGGGAATACGGCGTCTGCAGTCTGCTTGGGGTGTATAGTGACCCCCTTGTCGGAGCCAGACTGTCAGACGAAGCTACCTGCCTCCCTCCATCTAAGGCTGCCTATCCCCCACTAAACCTGCCTGTCAGAAGCTATAACAGCAATAGCACACGTGGAGCCCAAACAACCAGGCGTCCACACAATAACACCATCCCAGCTCAAGGATCAGAGTGCGCCGCCATGTTTGTGGGCAGGCTATTTAAAGATTAAGCCCTGCCCACCGTCGCATTATTGGTGACATCACCCGCAACCAATCAGGCGGTGCCAGGTCACCGGATCAGCTGACTCCCAAACCACCAATCACGGTCCGCCATGTCACAGGCATGCTCAGTGCAGTGAATCCTGGACTTAGGCTGTAGCAGCCCTGTTTCCCTCTGCAACTTATCCTTCATGTTGCTAGGAACAAAGACCCAAGAGACAACTTGTACATCTCGTGCACCAGCTAGGCATTGGGACCAATGACGATGCTGAGCAGCATCTGCCCCAGCTGGACTGGAATGGGAGACCACAGAATCCCCTGATGATTCTGAACCCATTTCAGATCCAGAAAATGCCTAACGTTATCCCCCCTTCTAACATCCCCCTCCACTTGACACTCATATTCCTCAATGAGCAGGGGAGAATGAATGTGGTCCACCGGTTCCCAGGAACAATCCTCAGATCCATGGCCCCTCCAGTGTACTAGGTAACATTTTTTTCCACGAACCACCTAAGACCCCATAATAGCCTGCACCTCGAGATCATCACCCCTGGTGTCTGTAGCAGGTTGGGGTTCAGCGAGTTTGGTCAGGCGAACGGGTTTAAGGAGCGACACATGAAAAGTCTCGTGACTCCTCAGGTGTCGTGGTAACTGTAAACGGTACATTACTGGGTTTACTTGGGCCAAAATTTTGAAAGGACCAATAAAGCGGGGGGCAAACTTAGCAGGTTCCCTGCGTACTTTAATATTGCGAGCCGTGAGCCACACTCTGTCGCCCGGATAGAATACGGGAGCTGGACGACGAAGAGTGTCAGCCGACTCTCTCATCCGACTCTTGGAGGCCAATATCGCATCCTGGGTATGGTCCCAAACCTCCCGCGCCTCCAGAGCCAAATCTCTGACCCCAGGTTCCATAGAGGGAACTGGCATAGGAACCGGAACACGCAGATGTTGGCCATTATTCAGAAAAAGCGGAGTCTGATCTGTGGAATCCGCCACGGGTAATGGGTGGATAAGACCAGCCAGACATGGACGTAATGATTTATCTCTCGCACAGGAGACACATGCTAAAACATATTCCTTAATGTCCTGGCGCCACCGGGGCCACCAATACGACCGTTGAAGAAACTTTGTGGTACGTTTGACCCCAAAATGACCTCCGATCTTAGGGGCATGTGCCCAGGAGAGCACATCATTTTGTAGATTAGGGGGAACGAACGTCCTCCCAGAAGGAACCTGGTTTAAGGGCACTGGAGCCACCATCTGCATACCTCCCGAAGGAATGGTGAGCCTGGGCTCGTCATCGTCCTCAGCCGTATCCATGGACCGAGACAAAAGGTCTACCCGAGGGTTCTTTTTGATATAATCTGACAAGACCTGGGTCTCGGAGACAGACAGAGGATGTGTGCCGGGGGCCAAATCAATAGGACAGCCATGGGGTAGGTGGCGACGTAAAGTGTCTGCAGCCTTTTTGGGGAAGACATCCGCAAAAGTCTGATATTGCACAGGGAGGGCGGCCTAGTCGGTAGAAGGCTCAGAGACTACTCTCCGGGTGGCTGTATCCATACACTGAGACACACAATTCTCACTCCAGGAAGAAATTCTCCCCGTATTCCAGTCAATGTGTGGAGTGTGACAACGTAACCATGGGAGGCCCAATAGCACCTCATCTAATCCACCGGGAATAATAAGAAAGGAGATAACCTCCCGGTGATCCTGAGGAAACGACATGGTGAGGGGAATCGACTGGTGGGTGATTTGCGTGTCCAGTAGTGAACCGTTGACTACCCTAATGTTCATTGGTTTTGGTAGTAACTCCATAGGAATGGCGTACTTCTGGGCAAACGTAGATGACAAAAAATTGCCATCGGCGCCAGAATCCACCCACGCCTTGGCAGTAACCGTGGTTGTTCCGAAGAACAATGTCACCTTATACAATAATTTGGAGGAAGGAGCCCCGGAATCTAACACATCTCCTCCCACGGTGGTTAGACACACTCGTTTTCCCGACTGCTTGGAACCCTTATTAATGGGGTACTCCAAGAGATGTGCAGGTCGGGAACGAGAAGAGCTAGACTCAGTCCGGGATATATCCATAGCCTCAGGCTCTGGGTCGGGAGTCGCGGGTTTGGAAATGGGTCTAGAGAATGAAGGTGCCAACCTACACTGAGGTCTGGGGACCTCCAGCTCTAACTTGTGTTCTGCATGATGCAAATCTATTCGGTTAGCGACAGAGATTAACTCCTCCAGGGAGGTTGGAATCTCTCTGGTAGATAGAGCATTTTTAATATGCCCAGTCAGACCCCTCCAGAACACCGGGATTAAAGACCGCTCAGACCAATCCAATTCAGCCGCTAGGGTTCTGAACTGGATGGCATAGTGGCTGGCGGTGACCGAACCCTGGACCAACGCAAGAAGCTTAAGAGCAGTATCATATGTGACCTGAGGACCTAGGAAAACTTTTTGTTAGGGCTGTAAGAAAGAGACCCGCATTAGCCACTACTGGGTTACTCCGCTCCCACAGAGGTGTAGCCCACTCCAAGGCCCTGTGAGAAAGTAACGAGATGACAAAACCCACTTTGGCCCTTTCGGAGGGGAACCGTGCCTCCATCATCTCCAACTGAATGGAGCACAGATTAATAAAACCTCTGCAGGATCAACTGTCGCCAGAAATTTTTTCCAGGAGAGCAAACCGGGGTAATGGGGCGATTGCAGCTGCCGCAGCATTCACCGCAACCGTGTTAACCAGATTGGCCGCTTGGGAAGCTGCTTGGGTAGCTATTGCAGTGATATCAGCGACCAGGGCGGCTTGTTCCAGAGTCCTAAGTCTGACCTCAAGTTGCTGAATATAACGCTGCAGTTGCTGGTTGTCAGCCATGTTCGGCAAAACCCTGGCGCTCTGATACTGTTAAGGGGACGGTTGCAAACAACTTTATTAATAATGGTTTAGTGTCCAGCTCTTCAGCCTTTAGCAGAAATGTACAACACTGGAGGTCTGTACATCTCCACTCACAGACAGCAAATGAGGTAGGTGAACTATCTTTTATAGCCCGTTCCAAGACCTGGAACTGAAGGTAAGGGAGCTGATCCCACCCAGCTCTTTCAGCTGACCCATGAATCCAGGCTCATAGAAAAAACCTCTCAGCACTATATGTGCTGGAGGGAGGCTGCTTCTCCGGGTCATACATCACCACGGCTTGGTACCTTGGGGACACATACCCCCAATCCAGGACCTGTCAAGATGCCACCTTACAATATACAGCACAGACCAAAAGTTTGAACACACCTTCTTATTTAAAGATTTTTCTGTATTTTCATGACTTTGAAAATTGTACATTCACACTGAAGGAATCAAAACTATGAATTAACACATGTGGAATTATATACTTAACAAAAAAGTGTGAAACAACTGAAAATATGTCTTATATTCTAGGTTCTTCAAAGTAGCCACCTTTTGCTTTGATGACTGCTTTGCACACTCTTGGCATTCTCTTGATGATCTTCAAGAGGTAGTCACCGTAAATGGTTTTCACTTCACAGGTGTGCCCTGTCAGGTTTAATAAGTGGGATTTCTTGCCTTATAAATTGGGTTGGGACCCTTTGTACATATATATATATATATAGAGAGAGAGAGAGAGAGAGAGAGAGAGAGAGAGAGAGAGAGAGTATATATAGTTACTTTTACTACATCATTGGCACTCTTTGATATTCGTATATCAGATTCTTTGATAATTCATCAGGTGAGCACTAGTTTTCATCATGTTTATACCAAACTGTATCTTTTAAATGCCATATATCCTTTTCTCCAATCTCTTATTATCCACCAATTTACATGGGACAATAATAATTTGTTACCAATATATGATATAATAACAATTTTTCTTTTATACCCTATTGGTTCACTTTATTCAGGCACTGTTTTTCCTCATCCCTTTTTCATCCATTTAAGACTTTTTAGTGTCTCTTTATTTTGGTTGCATGGTCACGATTTTGTTAGAATTTATCTCCTTTTTTGACATGCTGTATTCTTTGCTGTGTTTTTTTTTATTTAGCTCCATGTGTACTAGCTTGCTTGACTTCACACATCCGTGTTTCCAGTACGTGTTACATCTGTTTTTTTCATGGGGAAGCATTTTACTCTGGTGAACAGTGTAGCATGCTGCAAACAAGTAAAATCACTATTTGGCAAAAAGTGCAGAAAATCAATCGGGGCAGAATATATATGTAGATTTTTATAACAATACAGCCACCCTTCACTTTAGAGTACAATCAGCGACATACTGTATGTTGGTAAAAAAACTAATTAATATTACAAAAAGTCATAAAGAGTATTTTCTACACCGGTCTCAATGCAGAGTCGTCTGGAGTAATATGCGCCAAATTCATTCAGTGTATTAATGAATTTGGTTAAACTTTCAGCTACTATGTGCTTGAGTAATTGAATGAAATATGTTTCTGCTATAATTAATGTCACTTTTGTGCCATAAATTATCATTTTATTGGGCAATACTATACCATGTCTCTCCGGATAAGCATCACCCACTTTTCAAAATGTTGAAAATTTCAATACATGTTGCGCAAAATCTTCTTTTGACATTTTCAAGAGTTTTATGCCAGTTTTCTGGCTCTGACTGATGAATTGGGCCATTGTGTTTCACAATTTAATCCTTTATTTAAATGAAATTTTCTAAGAAAATCCCTTTAAGTGAAAATTCTACTTAAAGAAATAAGTTTCCACTCAAGAATAATTGTTTCTAGTGGCACTGATGCTATAACAGGTCAACTCTGCAATAAAGGGAATTTGTGAGTCGATTCATGTTGTCTAAACCTCGAGCAGCATGAATCAAAGCCTGGCTGTACAATTGCAGCCAAGTATATTTTTCTCTGATATGCTCTGACATTTCAGAGAAAACAGACTAGTCCAGAGCTGCTCCCAGCTGGATACTCCCAGCACTGCTTTACTAGACTGAAAGATCTCTCTCTATAACCAAACACAAGAGAAATCTGTCAATCTCCTAGAGAGAGGTGGGGAGAAACCAGCCATGGACAGCACCAGACTAGTCTAGTTTCTAGCTTTTTGTCCCCAGCTGGACCTTCAAACTATGTATCCTTTGAAATGCTGGGGCAATTCCTAGAAAGACAAGACATATCTAGCTGCATTTGTGCATATTGGTCTGATCACTGCTGCCTGTGGTTTGGGCACCCTAAATCGGTTCACTTTTGGGTAAAGCTGTCAGCAGTAATAAAAACCTCATTCCTCCTGCTGAAATGATTGCCCTCTTTCTCGTACCCTTTATATGGGTTCGTAGTTACAGTTTTGTGTAAATGGACTCTGTGGAAAGCCTTATAACAGGGTCACTGCCACTGATACTACCTAAAAGGTATTATAGTTGACTACTAAATATGCAAGTCACAATTTCCTGGGTACTATAGCTAGACTTTACGTTGTTCTATAATTTGGGCACTGCATGGTTGCAATGTTCTAGCTACAATGAAATGTGGGTAGTGTATAATAATCACGGTGTAACAGATTATCAACCCCAGCCTGCTTGCATGGACCATGCTGTAATCAGGCCTACGTTAACATTTTCTGTCCTGCATCTGGTGGGGGCATGGGTGTCTTTGTCCCTTTCTGCAAGGGGCCTCCCTAATACACAATCCTTCAGACAGGCTGAAGACTGGACTTCTGGAAGCTTCTTCCTCCAGTGAGTTACCTATAATAAATGTTTAAAGGGGTGGGGTGTGAGTACATAGTTACATAGTTACATAGTTTATAAGGCCAAAAAAAGACAAGCGTCCATCCAGTTCAGCCTATTTCTTGTGCACTGCAGCTATTCCGCAGCGTTGATCCAGGGGAAGGCAAAAAAAAACCATGCGGTATAGGCCAATTTACATCATTGAGGAAAAATTCACTTCCCGACTCCAATCTGGCAGTCAGATTAAATCCCTGGATTAATTAACTATCACTAAGCATAAGATGTAATTTTATTGTTCTCAAGAAAGGCATCCAGGCCTCTCTTGAACTCAATAAGTGAGTTGGACATCACCACTTCCTCTCCCAGAGAGTTCCAGAGTCTCACGGCTCTGACCGTAAAGAATCCCCTTCTATGCTGGTGCAGGAACCTCCTTTCCTCCAGACGCATAGTGTGCCCCCTCGTCTTTGTCACCATACTTGGTATAAACAGGTCATGGGAGAGATCTCGGTACTGCCCCCTGATGTATTTATACATGTTTATGAGGTCTCCCCTAAGCCTTTTCTTTTCCAACGTAAATAGGCCTAATTTTGCCAACCTCTCTGGGTATTCTAGTCCCTCCATTCCCTTTATTACCTTAGTCGCCCTCCTTTGTACCCTCTCTAGCTCCAATATGTCTTTCCTGAGCACCGGAGCTCAGAACTGTGCACAATATTCTAAGTGCTGACTTACCAGCACTTTATACGCGTATAAGTATTTCTGCCCAACCAGGGGGCTGATCCCAAGAGACAGAAAACAATAAGCCACATGTTTGGTTTGTTAGTTGATGCTGTGTCATGCGAAAGGAGAGGATCTTCTGCTGTGCACGTGTATGGACTATTGGAGATTGTTGAGCAGTTGCCACATGGTATTGTGATGTCTTGCCCACCCTGCTGGATTTGAAGAACTAGTCTAAGGGCGGTTGTTGCATTTTCCTTGGCGACGGATTACCGGGTTGCGCCCCCTGGATTTGTTCCGTTTGTGTGGCCACATTGCCAACTCTAAGGAATCTATGTTTGGTATTATATTATCACAGTCCCAATAAAGGTTGCTAGATTGTTCACTGGCTTGCTGTCTCTGTCTGCTCTGTCGCACAACCTGTTACGCACAGCATGGAACTTTAACATGTATACTGAATGTATGCATATTTAACTTTGCAGTCCAATTAATCCAACTCTCCACTCGCTACTCCTCCACCTCTTTGCTGTGCCAGTCCTTTCACTGGCTTCCAAGTCCTCTGCAAATCCAGCTTAAATTATTAACATTGATCTACAAGGCTGACCACAATCTGTCTCTTCCATACATCTAGACAACCAAAAAACAAAAAATTAAACCCCTAAAAATTAACTTTTAATAATGTTTTTAAAAGTTTATAGGACCTGTCATTCTAAAAACATATATACCAGACATGAATACTATAGTGTATGTACAAAATATGAAAGATTTCTCTTTTTCTAATATAAAGGGTTCCAGCCAAGGGACAATACAGAAAGGTCTATCACAGCCCTAGTTGTCACTTTCTCCTGTCCTTTTCTGACAGCGGAGGTTGGCATCCTAATTTGTACTGCGTGGCGCCCCCGCTTAACGTTGGTATCCATTCTAACCCTATCACACCTTATTTCTAATAAATAGACACAATACAGATAGGCTAGTTAGAAACATTTTTGTGTAGTAAAATCTTAAATAGACTTGCTGGACATAGAAAATCTGTAGCGACAAAACCTATCAATACTCCAATTTATGATAAATAACCAGATTCACAGTAAAGTTGGAGCAAAAAATGGAGTGGCTAAGCCACAAGGGTCTCACAAATGTAGATAATTTGTCTCCGAAGATTTTCTTTCAGTACTCCTGATGATTTGTTCAGTGAGATCTGTTTTGGTCCATTGTGGCCTACTGTGATAATTTTAGACATTCTGCGCCAAGAAAGGTCATGTTCACCCATACAGAGTCTCTGTCGTTCAGGAATTGAAAATGTTCAATCAAGAAAAAAGAATTAGTTATTGCTAGATTTTTTCCTTTTGGGCCATTTAAAGGGTCGGTTGAACAGTAACAAGCTCAAAAATTACAGAAGCTCGAGAGAACATACAGCCAAAAATTCAGGCTATGACCCCAGACGTCCTGCGGAATACATTCAACAATATGGAACGGCGCGTGCAGGCGTGCTTGGATGTGAACGGTGGACATTTTCAACACCTGCTTTAAAGCATCAGTTTCTCATGAACCAAGGTATGTATAGTCCAAATTTCAGTACGATAAATCTTCTCTTTAAGAAGTTGCAGTAATTTTTCTGGGTAAAGTAGCGAGTGAATGACACTATATTAGGGATTACACTTCCCTGTAAAATTGTTTCAAGGTATGGATCTTCTAAACAGACTTTTATCTAATATTATTTATTTAAATCAGTATTCTCTCACACAAAAACTATGATAATTACATATGAAAATTTCAAAACTGTACCTCTGGCTTTATTAAATACATTGCATCAATTGCATTGGGGCCCTATTTAAAAATAATCTACCATAGGAAATCATTGGTAGCATTTGTACATAGAAATACAGTATGTTTAAATACAAAACAATACAGTAATAGCCAAAAGTTTTGCATTTTTTTAAAGTGTGATTTCTTCTGTCTGGTTGTTGTGATGCCATTATCTTGGTAATTTTAGTAAACCAGAAGCAAATGATTGTCAGCTATAAGGAAGAAAATTATATTTGACATGGTTTTATGCCTTTATGTGTTAATTTTCAACATTTGCTGGGCCCAATGTTTTGCATATCTTGTCATGGGTAGTCGAATTTTGCCTAAAAAATTTTTTATGTGTGTTTTTAGGTTAAAACATGGCAAAGACAAAGCCAAACTTATCACCAGATGTCAGGAAGCTTAATATTCAGAGAGAGAAGTCAGGCAAAAGCCAAAAAGAGGCAGCTATGGAATTCAACTGTTCAATGTGGCTTCAATGCCCCGTCGGTGTGGTGCAGTAATTAACCCCTTAAGCCCCGCGGGTGGTTTGCACGTTAATGACCGGGCCAATTTTTACAATTCTGACCACTGTCACTTTATGAGGTAATTACTCTCGAACGCTTCAACGGATCCCCCTGATTCTGAGATTGTTTTTTCGTGACATATTGTACTTCATGATTGTGGAAAAATTTCTTCGATATCACTTGCGTTTATTTGTGAAAAAAACGGAAATTTGGCGAAAATTTTGAAAATTTTGCAATTTTCAAAATTTGAATTTTTAAGCCCTGAAATCAGAGCGATATGTCACACAAAAGAGTTAATAAATAACATTTCCCACATGTCTACTTTACATCAGCACAATTTTGGAACCAAAATTTTTTTTTGTTAGGGAGCTATAAGGGTTAAAAGTTGACCAGCGATTTCTCATTTTTCCAACAAAATTTACAAAACCATTTTTTTAGGGACCACATCACATTTGAAGTCACTTTGAGAGGTCTTTATGACAGAAAATACCCAAAAGTGACACCATTCTAAAAACTGCACCCTTCAAGGTGCTCAAAACCACATTCAAGAACTTTATTAACCCTTCAGGTGCTTCACAGGAATTTTTTGAATGTGGAAGAAAAAAATGAACATTTAACTTTTTTCACAAAAATGTTAATTTAGACCCAATTTTTTTTATTTTCACAGGGGTAACAAGAAAAAATGGACCCCAAAATTTGTTGTGCAATTTCCCCTGGGCACGCAGATACCCAATATTTGGGGAAAAAATACTGTTTGGGCGCACGGCAGGGCTCGGAAGGGAAGGAGCGCTATTTGACTTTTTGATTGTAAAATTTGCTTGAATAATTAGCGGACGCCATGTTGTGTTTGGAGAGCCCATGTGTGCCCAAACTTTGGAGCTCCCCCACAAGTGACCCCATTTTGGAAACTAGACCCCCCAAGGCACCTTTCTAGATGCATAGTGAGCACTTGGAACCCCCAGGTGCTTCACAAATTGATTCGTAACAATGAAAAAGTGAAAAAAAAAAACACTTTTTCATTTTTATGAATCAATTTGTGAAGCACCTGAGTGTTCCAAGTGCTCACAATGCATCTAGATAGGTGCCTTGGGGGGTCTAGTTTCCAAAATGGGGTCACTTGTGGGGGAGCTCCAATGTTTGGGCACACAGCGGCTCTCCAAACGCAACATGGTGTCGCTAACAATTTGAGCCGATTTTCCGTTAAATTTGTTAGAGGACACCATGTTGCATTTAGAGAGTCCCTGTGTGCCCAAACATTGGAGCTCCCCCACAAGTGACCCCATTTTGGAAACTAGACCCCCCAAGGCACCTATCTAGATGCATAGTGAGCACTTGGAACCCCCAGGTGCTTCACAAATTGATTCGTAACAATGAAAAAGTGAAAAAAAAAACACTTTTTCATTTGTATGAATCAATTTGTGAAGCACCTGAGGGTTCCAAGTGCTCACTATGCATCTAGATAGGTGCCTTGGGTGGTCTAGTTTCCAAAATGGGGTCACTTGTGGGGGAGCTCCAATATTTGGGCACACAGCGGCTCTCTAAATGCAACATGGTGTCCGCTAACAAATTTAACGCAAAATTGGCTCAAATTGTTAGCGACACCATGTTGCGTTTGGAGAGCTGCTGTGTGCCCAAACTTTGGAGCTCCCCCACAAGTGACCCCATTTTGGAAACTAGACCCCCCAAGGCACCTATCTAGATGCATAGTGAGCACTTGGAACCCCCAGGTGCTTCACAAATTGATTCGTAACAATGAAAAAGTGAAAAAAAAAACACTTTTTCATTTTTATGAATCAATTTGTGAAGCACCTGGGGGTTCCAACTGCTCACTATGCATCTAGATAGGTGCCTTGGGGGGTCTAGTTTCCAAAATGGGGTCACTTGTGGGAGAGCTCCAATGTTTGGGCACACAGGGACTCTCTAAATGCAACATGGTATCCGCTAACAAATTGAATGGAAAATCGGCTCAAATTGTTAGCGGACACCACATTGCGTTTGGAGAGCTTCTCTGTGCCCAAACTTTGGAGCTCCCCCACAAGTGACCCCATTTTGGAAACTAGACCCCCCAAGGCACCTTTCTAGATGCATAGTGAGCACTTGGAACCCCCAGGTGCTTCACAAATTGATTCGTAATAATGAAAAAGTGAAAAAAAAAACACTTTTTCATTTTTACGAATCAATTTGTGAAGCACCTAGGGGTTCCAAGTGCTCACTATGCATCTAGATAGGTGCCTTGGGGGGTCTAGTTTCCAAAATGGGGTCACTTGTGGGGGAGCTCCAATGTTTGGGCACACAGGGACTCTCTAAATGCAACATGGTATCCGCTAACAAATTGAATGGAAAATCGGCTCAAATTGTTAGCGGACGCCACATTGCGTTTGGAGAGCCCCTCTGTGCCCAAACTTTGGAGCTCCCCCACAAGTGACCCCATTTTGGAAACTAGACCCCCCAAGGCACCTTTCTAGATGCATAGTGAGCACTTGGAACCCCCAGGTGCTTCACAAATTGATTCGTAATAATGAAACGTGAAAAAAAAAACACTTTTTCATTTTTACGAATTAATTTGTGAAGCACCTAGGGGTTCCAAGTGCTCACTATGCATCTAGATAGGTGCCTTGGGGGGTCTAGTTTCCAAAATGGGGTCACTTGTGGAGGAGCTCCAATGTTTGGGCACACAGGGACTCTCCAAATGCAACATGATATCCGCTAACAATTTGAGCCGACAATTTGTTAGCGGATATCATGTTGCATTTGGAGAGTCCCTGTGTGCTCAAACATTGGAGCTCCCCCACAAGTGACCCCATTTTGGAAACTAGACCCCCCAAGGCACCTATCTAGATTCATAGTGAGCACTTGGAACCCCAGGTGCTTCACAAATTGATTCATAAAAATGAAAAAGTGTTTTTTTTTTCACTTTTTCATTTTTACGAATCAATTTGTGAAGCACCTGGGGGTTCCAAGTGCTCACTATGCATCTAGAAAGGTGCCTTGGGGGATCTAGTTTCCAAAATGGGGTCACTTGTGGGGGAGCTCCAAAGTTTGGGCACAGAGGGGCTCTCCAAACGCAATGTGGTGTCCGCTAACAATTTGAGCCGATTTTCCATTCAATTTGTTAGCGGATACCATGTTGCATTTAGAGAGTCCCTGTGTGCCCAAACATTGGAGCTCCCCCACAAGTGACCCCATTTTGGAAACTAGACCCCCCAAGGCACCTATCTAGATGCATAGTGAGCAGTTGGAACCCCCAGGTGCTTCACAAATTGATTCATAAAAATGAAAAAGTGTTTTATTTTCACTTTTTCATTTTTACGAATCAATTTGTGAAGCACCTGGGGGTTCTAAGTGCTCACTATGCATCTAGATAGGTGCCTTGGGGGGTCTAGTTTCCAAAATGGGGTCACTTGTGGAGGAGCTCCAATGTTTGGGCACACAGGGACTCTCCAAATGCAACATGATATCCGCTAACAATTTGAGCCGACAATTTGTTAGCGGATATCATGTTGCATTTGGAGAGTCCCTGTGTGCTCAAACATTGGAGCTCCCCCACAAGTGACCCCATTTTGGAAACTAGACCCCCCAAGGCACCTATCTAGATTCATAGTGAGCACTTGGAACCCCAGGTGCTTCACAAATTGATTCATAAAAATGAAAAAGTGTTTTTTTTTTCACTTTTTCATTTTTACGAATCAATTTGTGAAGCACCTGGGGGTTCCAAGTGCTCACTATGCATCTAGAAAGGTGCCTTGGGGGATCTAGTTTCCAAAATGGGGTCACTTGTGGGGGAGCTCCAAAGTTTGGGCACAGAGGGGCTCTCCAAACGCAATGTGGTGTCCGCTAACAATTTGAGCCGATTTTCCATTCAATTTGTTAGCGGATACCATGTTGCATTTAGAGAGTCCCTGTGTGCCCAAACATTGGAGCTCCCCCACAAGTGACCCCATTTTGGAAACTAGACCCCCCAAGGCACCTATCTAGATGCATAGTGAGCAGTTGGAACCCCCAGGTGCTTCACAAATTGATTCATAAAAATGAAAAAGTGTTTTATTTTCACTTTTTCATTTTTACGAATCAATTTGTGAAGCACCTGGGGGTTCTAAGTGCTCACTATGCATCTAGATAGGTGCCTTGGGGGGTCTAGTTTCCAAAATGGGGTCACTTGTGGGGGAGCTCCAATGTTTGGACACACAGGGGCTCTCCAAACGCAACATGGCGTCCGCTAACAATTTGAGCCGATTTTCCATTCAATTTGTTAGCGGACACCATGTCGCGTTTGGAGAGCCCGTGATGTGCCTAAACAGTGGAGCTCCCCCACAAGTGTCCCCATTTTGGAAACTATACCCCTCAAAGATTTTATTAAGGTGTATAGTGAACATTTTGAACCCAGAGGTACGGCACATTATTTGTTTACATTAGGTCATCATATTGAATAAGTTTTCATTATTCTTGAGCGCAAGTGCTCGCTACTTGAGTTTGCATCGGGTACTCAGGTATGCACCATGTACAGCGTGTGCTCGAGTGACATGCTCGAGTCCCTGCTCCGCATGTTTCACGGTTATTAGACACCCAAAAAAAAACATGCGGGGATCGCTCGTGCATGGCAGGCAATCCCCGTAAAGTTTTTTGGCCGCGAAGCATATGGGGCAGAGACTCGAGCATGTCACTCAAATACCCACGATACTAAATGCATACCAGAGCACCCGATGCAAACTCAAGTAGCGAGCACTTGCTCTCAACACTAGTCGCCATATCGTCATCTTTTTTTCTTACTTTTGAAAAAAATCCCAACCCCAGCCCTAACCCTAGCACAACCCTAGCCCCAGCACAACCCTAGCCCCAGCACAACCCTAGCCCCAGCACAACCCTAGCCCCAGCACAACCCTAGCCCCAAACCCAGCCCTAACCCTAGCCCAATCCTAACTCAAGAGTTTATTTTTGACGCCGTTCCTTGTGCGGTATAAGTGATTAGACGACTTTATTCTTCGGGTCGGTGTGATTACAGCAATGCCAGAATCATATGGGGTTTTTATGACTGACAGCTGTCACACACTAAAAGACGCATTTTTTGTAAAATCTAGTTTTTGCATCGCCATATTTTGAGAGCTATAATTTTTCCAAATTTTGGCAGACAGTCATGTGACGGCTCGTTTTTTGCGGGATGACTTGACGTTGTTATTGGTGCCATTTTCAGGCACGTGACATTTTTTGATCGCTTTCTATTCCGATTTTTGGGAGGCAGAATAAACAAAAACCAACAATTCAGGAATTGTTTTTTTTTTTTTTTTTTTATTCTGTTCCGCGTGTGGTAAAATTGATGAGGCAGCTTTACTCTTCGGGTCAGTACGTTTACAGCGGTACCACATTTGTATAATTTTTCTATGTTTTGGCGCTTATACACAATAAAAGCTATTTTATAGAAAAAAATATTTTTTAGTATCGCTTTATTCTGAGAGCTATAACTTTTTTATTTTTCGGCTGATTGAGCTATATGGCGGCTTGTTTTTTGCGGGACGAGATGACGTTTTCAGCGGTATCATTTTTATTTATATGCGTCTTTTTGATCGCGTGTTATTCCACTTTTTGTTTGGCGGTATGGTGATAAAGCATTGTTTTTTGCTTGGTTTTTTTTTTTTTTTTTTTACCGTGTTCACTGAAGGGGTTAACTAGTGGGACAGTTTTATAGGTCAGGTTGTTCCGGACGCGGCGATACCAAATATGTGTACTTTTATTGTTTTTTTTTTATTTTTTTTATAATAATATTTATTGATGGGTACATTATATTTTTATTTTTGGTGTATTATTTTTTTTATTTTTTTATAATATTTTTGCACATTTTTTTTTTTTTTTTTTTTCCACTTTCACACAGTTTATACACTTTATTACTTTGTCCCACTCTGGGACTTTCACTTTTTTTTTTCTGATCGCCTGCATGGCACAGGAATGGAGCACCATCCCTATGCCATGAAGGCTGTCAGAAGTGCACAGTGTGAAGATTGCTTGGAGATGCACTGCGCATGTCCAAGCAATCTTCCTGCTCTCTGGTGACCCGGATGTTGTCATGACGACATCGGGTCGTCATGGCAACACCCGGGAAGCCTTTGCAGACTGCGCTGGAAGCCGGAAGAGGAGGTGAGTATCGGCGATCACCTCCCCTTGCCCCCGCAATGCCGCGATCGACTTCGATCGACTTCGATCGCAGCATCGCGGGGGTTAATGTGCTGGGAGCGGTGCGTGACCGCTCCCTGCACATAGTACCGGGTGTCAGCTGTGACAATCAGCTGACACCCGGCGGCGATCGCGCCCGCACAGCCTGTGTGCGCGCGCGATCGCCATGACGTACTAATACGGGTCTGGCTCTTAAGTCCCAGGGCACAGATGCGTATTAGTACGTCAGATGTTATTAAGGGGTTAAAGCAAGAGGTTATACTGTAAAATACTAAGTTATGGCACTGTAAACAATGAACTGCCATATTTTTCGGACTATAAGACACATTTTTTTTAACAATAAAAACTCTTGTTAAAAAATGTGTGCTTCTTATAGTCCGGAGGCAGCTTCCTTTGATGAAGGAGGACACTGACACAGTGTCCTGCCCGATCACAGAGAGTTGATGTTTCTCCTCCTACTCTGTAGTAATCTATGTGATGGGTACAGAGCAGGAGTGGAAGATTACCGACAGGAACGGAGGCTGCAGGAGCTGAGCATCAGCAGGACCTTCTGCAACAGTAATTGCAGGATCTTTCAGGTCATGTGACTGATCACATGACCCGAAAGGTGCTTGACTTAAAGAAGTTTTCCACTACTATTTAAAATGCCCCCAATGTATTTAAATTGTGGAGAGGAGTTTTTTTGTAATTACCTTGCGTTGTCTTTATTGCCTGTGTGCGGAGCCATCACTGGCCGCTCACAGGCATCACTTGACTGCCAGCTCCAGCCGGCTCTGGCATCCGCTGATGTCACATCAAGTTCCGGCTGCAGCTGGGCTTGACTCAGTGATGCGCTCCCCGCTGATTGATGGGCTGTGGGCAAGGTTTCCCCGCGAGGCACACCCAGTATCCACTATGCACTTTCCCAATGAATGCAGGAGAGGGAGAGCACGTGGTGGATGCTGGGCTGTGACGCATGGGGAAACCCCGCCCATAGCCCATCAATCAGGGGGAGCACGTCACTGAGTCATGCCCTGCTGCAGCCGGAACTTGACATGACATCAGCAGATGCCAGAGCCGGCTGCAGCCCGAGGTCACATGATGCCTGTGAGCAGCTAGTGATAGCGCCACTCACAGGCAATAAAGACAACGCAAGATAATTACAAAAAGACTTCTCTACACAGTTTAAACACATTGGGGGCATTTTAAATACTAGTGGACGACTTCTATAATCAAGTAGAAGGTCCTGCCAATCCTCCTCTGCTGCAGCCTCCTACGGGACAAGATCAGGAACTGCAGAATGTGGTAATGTATAGCGTGTGTATGTCTGTATGCGCATGTAGCAGAGCTGTTTGTGTGTCTGTATGGGCGTGTAGCAGAGCTGTTTGTGTGCCATTATGTGCATGTTGCAGAGCTGTTTGTGTGTCTGTATGGGCATGTAGCAGAGCAGTTTGTGTGTCTGTATGGGCATGTAGCAGAGCTGTTTGTGTGTCTGTATGGGCATGTAGCAGAGCTGTTTGTGTGCCATTATGTGCATGTAGCAGAGCTGTTTGTGTGTCATTATATGCATGTAGCAGAGCTGTTTGTGTGTCATTATGTGCATGTAGCAGAGCTGTGTGTATGTGCATGTACCAGAGGTGTTTGTGTGTATAACACTGCAGAGAGACACTAGCAATAGATTTATTACCTCCCTATTCTATCCTAGTACATTAAAATTAGTGATAATGACCCCTCCACTTTACACCTTTAGGGAAGTTTTAATTAACAGGAAAAAATGTTTTTCCTATTTTCTGCTGTCTAAACCTGGGGTGCATCTTATGGTAAGGTGCACCTTATACTCTGAAAAATACGGTTCTCTCTATGATGTGATCAATAAATAGTATATGCAAACCTTTTGGCAGTCAGTTTTCTTTAATTAAATGACCATACCTATATTCAAAAGCATTTTAGTTAAAATTAAGGTCTTCCATGATGATAACTTAATGCACCTTCAATTAATCACCAGGGAAATGGCATCACAACAACCAGACGTAAGAAATCACACTTTAAAAAAGATGCAAAACTTTTGGTCGCCACTGTATATCTAATATAATATATCTAAATGATAATAAAAAATGGTTTTGTAAATTGCAAATATACTCAGGAAGCAAATGCAGTAATGCATTATACATTGCTATGCTATTCATAGTACATAGTGTATACAATGTGCCATCTTGTGGCTTCCATAAAGTATTACAGTTGTTAAAATTAGATTTTTTTAAAACATCGTAGTTACTTATTCCATGAAATAAAGTTTTTTTATGAATACGTCATACATAGTGTTTGTACCATGCCGATCTAAAGACTTATGGATTGTGACCCAATTTTCACATTTTAGCTTCTGTACACTAATTCAGGGGGTGTAAAAATCAGCCATTTTTACCTGGGCCCTCCATTTTAATAGAATTAAAATGAATTGGACAATAGACTGATCAACTGTTTCATGGCTTCGTGTGACCTGTTACCTCAATTTCAAGTCATGAGAAATTAAGGTGATAAAAGGACTGGAACTAATTCAAGATGTGGCATTTGCATTTGGTAAATGTTCATGGTATTTAAAAAAATACAGTGGGGTCAATGCAAGTGAATGAGGCCATCATTAGGCTAAACTACAGATGAGTGATCTTTTGAGATTCAAATTCACCAAGAACAACATTTTTTTCCCAAAAATGTGATTTGCATTAAATAAATTCCTGCGATTAGCAATACTGAAAAAACAGTAATTGACCTGAAAAAAAAGAGGACAGGGAAATGGAAGGATAGAGAGAACTGAGGGGTTTAATATTGCCCTCCTTGTTTGTCAGTGTTTGAAGTATAAAAAAAAATGTGCTGTTACTGCAGTATGTCACTGATTAATCAATTCAGTCACACTGACTATGCAGCTACAGCACTTCCCTATACAGTACAGACCAAACGTTTGGACACACCTTCTCATTTAAAGATTTTTCTGTATTTTCATGACTATGAAAATTGTACATTCACACTGAAGGCATCAAAACTATGAATTAACACATGTGGAATTATATACTTAACAAAAAAGTGTGAAACAACTGAAAATATGTCTTCTATTCTAGGTTCTTCAAAGTAGCCACCTTTTGCTTTGATGACTGCTTTGCACTCTCTTGGCATTCTCTTGATGAGCTTCAAGAGGTAGTCACCGGAAATGGTCTTCCAACAATCTTGAAGGAGTTCCCAGAGATGCTTAGCACTTGTTGGACCTTTTGCCTTCACTCTGCGGTCCAGCTCACCCCAAAGCTACTCGATTGGGTTCAGGTCTGGTGACTGTAGAGGCCAGGTCATCTGGTGTAGCACCCCATCACCTTCCTTTTTAGTCAAATAGCCCTTACACAGCCTGGAGGTGTGTTTTGGGTCATTGTCCTGTTGAAAAATAAATGATGGTCCAACTAAACGAAAGCCGGATGGAATACCATGCCGCTGCAAGATGCTGTGGTAGCCATGCTGGTTCAGTATGCCTTCAATTTTGAATAAATCCCCAACAGTGTCACCAGCAAAGCACCCCCACACCATCACACCTCCTCCTCCATGCTTCATGGTGGGAACCAGGAATGTAGAGTCCATCCGTTCACCTTTTCTGCGTTGCACAAAGACACGTTGGTTGGAACCAAAGATCTCAAATTTGGACTCATCAGACCAAAGCACAGATTTCCACTGGTCTAATTTCCATTCATTGTGTTCTTTAGCCCAAACATGTCTCTTCTGCTTGTTGCCTGTCCTTAGCAGTGGTTTCCTAGCAGCTATTTTACCATGAAGGCCTGCTGCACAAAGTCTCTTCTTAACAGTTGTTGAAGAGATGTGTCTGCTGCTAGAACTCTTTGTGACATTGACCTGGTCTCTAATCTGAGCTGCTGTTAACCTGCAATTTCTGAGGCTGGTGACTCGGATAAACTTATCCTCAGAAGCAGAGGTGACTCTTGGTCTTCCTTTCCTGGGGCGGTCCTCATGTGTGCCAGTTTCTTTGTAGCGCTTGATGGTTTTTGCAATTGCACTTGGGGACACTTTCAAAGTTTAACCAATTTTTCACACTGACTGAACTTCATTTCTTAAAGTAATGATGGCCAATCGTTTTTCTTTACTAATCTGCTTTTTTCTTGCCATAATACAAATTCTAACAGTCTATTCAGTAAGACTATCAGCTGTGTATCCACCAGACTTCTGCACAACACAACTGATGGTCCCAACCCAATTTATAAGGCAGGAAAAGAAATCCCACTTATTAAACCTGACAGGGCACACCTGTGAAGTGAAAACCATTTCCTGTGACTACCACTTGAAGCTCATCAAGAGAATGCCAAGAGTGTGCAAAGCAGTCATCAAAGCAAAAGGTGGCTACTTTGAAGAACCTAGAATATAAGACATATTTTCAGTTGTTTCACACTTTTTTGTTAAGTATATAATTCCACATGTGTTAATTCATAGTTTTGATGCCTTCAGTGTGAATGTACAATTTTCAAAGTCATGAAAATACAGAAAAATCTTTAAATGAGAAGGTGTGTCCAAACTTTTGGTCTGTACTGTATATTATTTGAACATTTAGATTATTACTTACAGACTGAGACTAGCACTCCCATTTTCAATATGCCTGAGCAATGAAATAGTACACCACAATTAGATTACACCTTTTTCTATCCCTAGGTGGAATGAGTTGGCCCTCATCTTTGATACTGCCTATGCTAGTCACTCCTGATCGACTGCTCTAGGCCATGTGATGTGTTAGCTGCAGGGCAATGGTTGAATTTGCAGAGGCTATAACATTTTAAGAAATTTGATTAGAAGTTAATGCTCCATGGATCAATTCACTTATCGCTAGACTGAAGAAGCTTCACCACTTGAGGAGATCGCCATTTTCCCAAAAGCCATACATTTTTACTTTTTTTGTTAACATTGCAGTGAGAGGGCTTTTTTTGGGGTATGAATTGTATTATATAATGGTCCCATTACTGTAAAATGTACTAAAAGATGTGAAAAAACAATATTTGTGGAGCTGAACGTATCATTGTAAAAGTCTATACTCAAGGTATGGCAGAGACTTCAAGAAAGTAAATGCAGGATATTTACTTGGAATACCTAACATGTTATTCCCATGATTAAAAGTTATCACCTATCCAGAGAGTAGGTAATAATTTGTGGATTAGTAGAGAGTCTACCTTTGGGACCCTCATTGATCACGAGAACAGGGAACTGAAGGGCCTCATTGGAATGGTGCGGTGGTGATAAATGCACGCCACCACTCCGTTCTTGGCTATCTCCAATTTCAAAGAGAATAAATGGAGTGTTGCATATTTTTTGCCTCAAGTGGAAATAGGAATTTGTAAACCCCAATGGAGTTTTAGATCTGAAAATTCATAGGTTACCATGTGTCATATGTAATTCATTTTACTTTGCAGTTGGCGTGTTTGTCTTTCATTGCACCTGTTGTGAAATTATTATGTTGTTGCTATATGTGCAGAGTGAAGACGACGGAGGCGCCAAATAATAAACAGCAGGTAGTCACCCTCTCTGGATCCAGCACTGGCTCACTGCTGCTTGGGTCTCGATGTTTTGTCTGCAGTGCTGACGTCACCTCGACAGCACTCCTCACTGCTGTAACCAATCAAGGAGCTCATGCCGTCTACCTTGGCAGAGCTTACTGGCTACAGAAGTGATGCACACTGTTGATGTGACGTCACCGCTGCAGCCAAAACACAGTGTCCTGAGCAGCGGTGGGAAGCTGGTACTGAACTTACAAGAGCTGAGTATCTGTTTGCTATTTTAGATACTTTAGAGCATTTTCCCTCAAGTGGAAAACCCCATAAACTCTCCCCAACTAGGGCCAATTTTTCATTTTTGAGCTTTTGTTGTTTCCTCCAATTTTTTCAAAAGCCAGGCCTTTTTTACATTAACAAAGTTGTAAGAGGGCTTTTTTTTTGATGAGTTGTAGTTTTAAATTCCACAATTTACTTCACCATATAATGTACTGAAATAAGGAAAAAAAATGTAAGCGGGGTGAAAAGATGAAAAAATATCTCCATTGTTCTTTGAGTTCTGTGCTTACGGTGTTCATTGTGAAGTATAAATTACCTGTTAAGTTGATTTTCCAGGTCAGTATGATTACAGTGATAACAAGCTAATATAATTTTTTATTTATTTATTGCTTTTATTATTGTTTTTATTGGTATCATTTTGGGCTATATGCAACTATTTAATCACTTTTTATTAAAAAAAAATTCTGGGAGGCAGGTGAGAAAAAAAAGTGCAATTATGGAATGTCTAACTTTCTTTTTCTTTAATGCATTTACCATATCGATTCAATAAGTTTATATTTTGAAAGATCTGACTTCTGGAGATGCAGTGATACCAATTTTTTATATTGTTTTCAGATAGAGAAAAGGTGAGAGACATGATCTTTTACCTTTATAATTTTTTATTTTTTAAAATATATATATATATTAGCCTTTACACTGTATTTCTGTGCTGCATTCAATGGTTACACCTGAATCCCCCTAAAAACAAGATATTGTACGAATCCCAAATGGGCCTTTTTGTATTTTTTTTCTGACATGTCATTGCAGTCTATGGCCCCATCAGGGGTTCATCTGAATCCCATTTTTAGGGGGACTCAGGCGAGACCCCTGAACACACTACAAAAGTGCAGTGTGAACAGGGTCTAAGTGGCTTGAATATGTGATCATTTAATTCATTACACTTTAGTATCGCAGAATATGATGAAAATAATGATCTCTTATGGAGCCCAGAAGCTGATGGGCTTCATAGCGGCACCAGTATGGTGATAAAACAATCACTGCTGTTAGATGCAGGTGTCAACGGTGTGTATGGAGCTAAGCCCACGTCATACACACTCATCCTACATTCACAATACATGTTTTTATGCAAATGAGGTTCACAGGGCAATGTGGGTAGTCCGGCTGTAACTGCATCCCCACCTTATTGATGGACAGTGCTAAGTCCAGTTGAGTCAATGATGTCCCAGTTGTAATTTCGAGTGAAGCCATTGAGATTTCAGCTGGATTTTCAAATAAACTGTCCACTTATTCTAGGATTGCCATGAGTGAATGTATGTTGGATTGTTTGGAGTAATAAACACCCAAGAGTAGATAATTAAATAATGTAACAAATTTGCAGGCCCAGATTCCAGGAGCTTAGACAGATTCATAGACGTACAATGAATTACCTCTGGAGCTATGTAGTCCGGGGTCCCGCAGAATGTGCGAGTGGTGGCACCGCTGAAAATGTTCTCTTTACACATTCCAAAGTCAGTGATTTTTATGTGTCCCTCAGCGTCCAGCATAACGTTATCCAGCTTCAAGTCTCTACATACAAAATAGACATATCATCAGTGACTGAAGTAAATGAACCAAGATATGTTAGCAGAACATACCGGCATGTTACAAATCTTCTCTAAATGCCAAATAGTATATGTACAATACAAAAGTCAGAAACATGTGATATTTAAGGACACTAATTTTCTTGTTTGAAAAAAAAATTGTTAAACTTTTCCTACTTATTACTACATTAAAAACAGAAAGCATGTAAAAGTGGAGAAGATAGAGCTGCCCTCTGAAGACCCCTGTTTTTTAATGTGTGAAAATGTACTGTATTATATGTAGTGTTGAGCCACCCCCGTAGTGTTCGAGTTCGGTTCGGTTCGTCGAACACCCGTGTGTTCGCCGAACTGTTCGTCGAACTGTTCGTCGAACACCTTCGAACACCGTTAAAACCAATGGCAGGCAAACAAAAACACATAGAAACACATAGAAAACACCTTCAAAGGTGTCCAAAAGCTGACAAACTGCTCAGAAGACATAACTAACACATAGAAAAGTGACAAGTACATATAGTCATGCGAAAATAAAAGAGGTGGAGGAGTAAAAGGAGGGGGAGACACAGATATAGGCATGTCATGCCCTTCTAAAATCCAAAAAGTGAGAAGCCGACACGGCCAGTCCGCTCCTGCCCGTGCCACCTCCGTGTCGCCAGGTTTGTGCCAGAGCCGCGGTGAACCCTGACGGCCAGCCCCCCTCTCCCAATACTGGTGCCTGTCCGCTGGTGGGTCGAGCGAGCCCCCCTGTGGTGGAGGCAGCTCTAAGCTTCTTAATTTAAATTGTCTCTCTAATTTGAATGAATACACTTTAAATCCATTTACAAGGATCTATTGGAGGGCAAGTCTCATGCCAGCAGCCGCAGTAATTCCAGCTCCAGTAGCGTCCACTAAAGCTGCTGCAGTTAAAAAGCTTTTATAAGGATCGAGCTCGGCTGTCCACCGCAAGGCATCCTACTGCCAGTCCCAGCCCCTATGCCTTGGGGTGCCTCCTGATGCTCTTCACTAAGTATCCCATGGTCCCGAAGCATTTCCTTTGAAAAAATTAAGTGTCTAAACTACAGGTGGTGCAGCTTGCTTAACAGCCGGGATAATCCGCTCACTAGCAGACACTGCTACTAGGCACAAAGTATTTCCTGGGCTAGATGCAGTTAAAAATTTGTAATTAGATACTCTCGTTGGATGCTGAGAAAGCATTCCATAGAGTCTCCTGGCACGCCATATATGATTCTCTTAAAAAGCTTGGGGTAGGGGTCTAGGGGACCCTTTTATAGCCAAAATCACAGCCCTGTATCGCAATACGTCACCTAGGCTGAAGATAAATGGAACTGTAGCACCCTGAGGGCTCGGTTGCTACAAACGTATTGCACCTCACCCAGAGGTGTGATATCTCACTCTCAGGTAAGGATGGAGTGTGGATCAGGACCCGACACCTGCATGCATTACACCACATTGCCGTGGGGCAGGGCGACCAATATGCCCCTGAGATGGGCACGACAGTCCCTGTCCCTGGCTGGAGTGGGGGGAGGGAACACTGAGGAAGGGGAACCCTGTAGTGTAGGAGCAGGGAGGAAGCAGTTCCTGGGTGCATTGAGAAGGGAGTATAAAAGGTGGGCACCATCTTAGTTCAGTGCAGAGAAGTCTGAGCAGAAGTGGCAGGGAGCAGGGGCTCTGCATGAGCTCTGCTCCGGAGGCGGGCCTAGTAACAGAGGCCCAGGCCTGGAAGAGGGAGAAGGAAGGAAGAGGAGCGGAGAAGGCTCCAGGAACGAGGAATGAAGGGATCCCAGGGGTGCGGATGGGCGAGTCGCCACCGCACGCCCGAATCCACCTGCGTGGAGGGGTCAGGCCAAAGGGGGAGACCGGTCCCCGAACTAGTGGAGGCAGGAAACGACCCTCAGCTAGAAACCGGAGGCTCTGACATTTTATGTGGCGCAGCCCCTCGCTACACCCGCTAGGAAGGCACCACATAGGGTCAGGGAAACTGGCGCCAAGTTTACCAAGAGGAGGCCCGAGGCAGCCGGACAGAAGGGTTGGTAAGAAAGGCCAGACAAAGGACACACAAAGGGGGTCCTGTGAAGTGCTCCAAAGTTATCTGGGAGTTGTCTGAGCCCCTCACCTGGTGAGCACAGTACGACGTGGGCAGCCGTTACCTGCAGACGTGGTCTGGATAATAAGAACTGTGAGTAAAGGCCCTGAACTGCATCACTGACTCCGTGTCGTTACTGCTGCTGCCCTGCACCATCACCCCCATCCTCCGCATACACTGCCCTGAGGCTATACTCCTCCCGTGGGGAGTTATGCTACACTCTGCTGCACCCACAATACCAGCCTCAGTGGTCTGCCCTGTAGCGGCGGTTCACTCTGACCGCAATCCACGGGTGGCGTAGTCGGACATTTAAACATGAAAACCACATAAATAGTTCCGCCACTGGTTTGACCGCCCTGAGCCACGGAACTGGGTCGCCGCCACGAAGACTACAACCACCAGCATCCACCAAAAAGGGTCCGGCTCCGGGTGTCCCAAGGCCCAGGGGGTGCGTCAGAACATTTTCATCACCTTTCACAATCACCAATGGGACAAGGCAGTGATGTCCTCTGTCCCCTCTCTTATACATCCTAGTGACGGAGCACCTGCTCTCATCAATTCGCCATAACCCCAATATTAGGTGGATTGAGGTGGGAGGCACCGAGTACAAGTGCTCTCTATTTGCTGATGATGTCCTAGTATATATCACTCAATCACATATATCCATCCATGCTGTTATGGCTGAAATAGATCACTTTGTTACATGGTAAAATTTTAAAATCAATGCAGCGAAGTCTGAGGCCCTCGATGTCTCCCTCCCCAAATCCATATAGGATTCCATCCAGTCCAACTTTCCCTTTGCCTGGCCCTCACAGGGTATCAAATACTTAGGAATTCCTATTCATAGAGACCTCTCCCATCTATGTTATCTTAATTTTGGGCCCTTTATTGAACAACTCCATACAGACCATGGTTGGCAAGTTAGAACTGTAAGATTCACTACGTGAACCACTGGTGTTTTGTGGAAAAGCACATGTACACTGCGTTCCAAATTATTATTAGTGTTGAGCCACCCCCGTAGTGTTCGGGTTCGGTTCGGTTCGTCGAACACCGGGATGTTCGAGGAACTGTTCGTCGAACTGTTCGTCGAACACCTTAGAACACCGTCGAACACCGTTAAAACCAATGGCAGGCAAACAAAAACACATAGAAACACATAGAAAACACCTGCAAAGGTGTCCAAAAGCTGACAAACTGCTCAGAAGACACTCTCTTTAAAAAAGCCGGCCGGCAAATTCAGCAGCGGCATACACCGGTACCCGACAATTTAGACAAGAAGGAATAGAGCATCACACATAGATTAGATAGATAGAAACATGTCAGTCACACATATAAGAAGCACAGTGACAGTGTTGGTTACTGCACTTGTCATTTAGTGTAAAGGATTTATTAAAAAAAATATTAGTGTTTTCATGCACCGTCTCTTTAAAAAAGCCGGCCGGCAAATCAGCATCTGTACCCGACAATTTAGAACAGAAAGAATAGAGCTTCACACATAGATTAGATAGATAGAAACATGTCAGTCACATATATAATAAGTACAGTGATAGTGTTGCTTACTGTACTTGTCATTTAGTGTAAAGGATTTATTTAAAAAAATAATAGTGTTTTCATGCACTGTCTCTTTAAAAAAGCCGGCCGGCAATTCAGCAGCGGTACCCGACAATTTAGAACAGAAAGATAGAGCATCACACATAGATTAGATAGGTAGAAACATGTCAGTCACATATATATGAAGTACAGTGATAGTGTTGGTTACTGTACTTGTCATTTAGTATTAAAATAAAGGATTTATTATTAAAAAAATTGGCGTGGGGTTCCCCTTAATTTTAGGCTCTAGCGGAGGTTAAGCAGACGGCTGGGGCAGATGTTTGAAGCCTGGGAAGGGGGTAATACCCACGGAGCTTCCCAGGCTACTAATATCAGCCCCCAGCTGAATACATAGCCTTTACTAGCTATTAAAATGGGGGACCCCCCAAAAAAAATGACGTGGGGTCCCCCCTAATTTAATAGCTAGCAAAGGCTAGGCAGACAGCTGGGGGCTGATATTAATAGCCCAGGAAGGGAGCCATGAATATTGGCCCCCTCCCAGGCTAGAAACACCAGCCGTCAGCCGCCCCAGAAATGGCGCATTCATAGGATGCGCCAATTCTGGCACTTAGCCTCGCTCTTCCACGCTGCCCTGGTGCGGTGGCAGGGGGTAATAGGGTTGGGGTTGATGTCAGCTTATAATGCCAGCTGACATCAAGCCCAGGTTAGTAATGGAGAGGCGTCTATAAGACACCCCCATTACTAACCCCATAGTCAAAGTTAAAAAAAAACACAAACACCCAGAATAAAGTCCTTTAATTGAAATAAAGACACAATCCTTTATTGTTCTAAATTAAACCATACTTACCATCACGCCCATTCCAGCTGAAGCCAATGATCTCCTGCAATAAAAGAAAAATAATAAAGCAACCTCATCCTTACCTTTCCATGGTTCCCACGACAGCTTCAGCTCTGCTACATCGAGATGACAGGCTGGACCGCAGCAGAACGCTGCCATCCAGCCTGTCATCCCGCAGACACTGAGAAGCGCAGGCTTGCTTGCGCTGCTCAGCGTCTCTCTGTGACGACATCCAGATGAGCCGAGTTCATGTCCAATGAACTCGGCTCACCTAATGCACGTCACTGACAACGTGGGAAAATTCTCACGCTGAAGCGGTGAGTGCAGGAGAATTCTCCCACGCTGTCAGTGACGTGCATAAGGTGAGCTCATGTCCAATGAACTCAGCTCACCTCCTGCACGTCACTGACAGCGTGGGAGAATTCTCCTGCACTCAGCGCTTCAGCGTGAGAATTCTCCCACGCTGAAGCGCTGAGTGCAGGAGAATTTTCCCACGCTGTCAGTGACGTGCATAAGGTGAGCTCATGTCCAATGAACTCAGCTCACCTCCTGCACGTCACTGACAGCGTGGGAGAATTCTCCTGCACTCAGCGCTTCAGTGTGAGAATTCTCCCACGCTGAAGCGCTGAGTGCAGGAGAATTTTCCCACGCTGTCAGTGACGTGCATGAGGTGAGCCGAGTTCATTGGACATTAACTCGGCTCATCTGGATGCCCTCACAGAGAGACACTGTGGAGCGCAAGCAAGCCTGCGCTTCTCAGTGTCTGCGGGATGACAGGCTGGATGGCAGCGTTCTGCTGCGGTCCAGCCTGTCATCTCGATGTAGCAGAGCTGAAGCTGTCATGGGAACCATGGAAAGGTAAGGATGAGGTTGCTTTATTATTTTTCTTTTATTGCAGGAGATCGTTGGCTTCAGCTGGAATGGGCGTGACGGTAAGTATGGTTTAATTTAGAACAATAAAGGATTGTGTCTTTATTTCAATTAAAGGACTTTATTCTGGGTGTTTGTGTTTTTCTTAACTTTGACTATGGGGTTAGTAATGGGGGTGTCTTATAGACGCCTCTCCATTACTAACCTGGGCTTGATGTCAGCTGGCATTATAAGCTGACATCAACCCCAACCGTATTACCCCCTGCCACCGCACCAGGGCAGCGTGAAAGAGCGAGGCTAAGTGCCAGAATTGGCGCATCCTATGAATGCGCCATTTCTGGGGCGGCTGACGGCTGGTGTTTCTAGCCTGGGAGGGGGACAATATTCATGGCTCCCTTCCTGGGCTATTAATATCAGCCCCCAGCTGTCTGCCTAGGCTTTGCTAGCTATTAAATTAGGGGGGACCCCACGTCATTTTATTTGGGGGGTCCCCCATTTTAATAGCTAGTAAAGGCTATGTATTCAGCTGGGGGCTGATATTAGTAGCCTGGGAAGCTCCGTGGGTATTACCCCCTTCCCAGGCTTCAAACATCTGCCCCAGCCGTCTGCTTAACCTCCGCTAGAGCCTAAAATTTAGGGGAACCCCACGCCAATTTTTTTAATAATAAATCCTTTATTTTAATACTAAATGACAAGTACAGTAACCAACACTATCACTGTACTTCATATATATGTGACTGACATGTTTCTATCTATCTAATCTATGTGTGAAGCTCTATTCTGTCTGTTATAAATTGTCGGGTACCGCTGCTGAATTGCCGGCCGGCTTTTTTAAAGAGACAGTGCATGAAAACACTATTATTTTTTTTGATAAATCCTTTACGCTAAATGACAAGTACAGTAAGCAACACTGTCACTGTACTTCGTATATATGTGACTGACATGTTTCTATCTATCTAATCTATGTGTGATTCTCTATTCCTTCTATTCTAAATTGTCGGGTACCGCTGCTGAATTGCCGGCCGGCTTTTTTAAAGAGACAGTGCATGAAAACACTATTATTTTTTTTGATAAATCCTTTACGCTAAATGACAAGTACAGTAAGCAGCACTTTCACTGTACTTCGTATATATGTGGCTGACATGTTTCTATCTATCTAATCTATGTGTGAAGCTCTATTCTTTCGGTTCTAAATTGTCGGGTACCGGTGTATGCCGCTGCTGAATTGCCGGCTTTTCATGTTTCACTGTTGGCACTGTTCCCATCGATTTGGGCAATCACTGTAATGCCACAACCACCATGTCTGTGGCATTACAGTGAGTGGCAGACAATCCCTGCATGATTGGTGCTCTAAATAGCGCCAGACATGCAGGACACGCTTTTGGTGCACGAACAGTTATCGAACATAACCTCGAACAGCCGAATTTTTTGCAAATCGTTCGGGTTCGTCGAACAACTCAAACACCGCCCAAAACAGCTCGAATTTGAGATTGGCGAACAGTTCTAGTCGAACACCGCTCATCTCTAATTATTATACAAAAAGTGTTTAGGAGTGATAAGGGAAGAATTTGTTTGTTTGTCAGTTAAACTCATTGATGGTGATGTGTGTCAGGGCTCTTTATATCACTGTAAGCAATTGCAGACACCTGTGCTAATTAGTTTGGCAGGTGTGTCCAATGAAAGGCAAGACTACTTAAGAAGGCTCTCTCACATTATTAAGCAGCCTACATTTTCTGCCAAAATGGGAAAGAAAAAGGATGTGTCGGCTGCTGAGAAGCAACAAATTGTGGAGTGTTTAGGTCAAGGCATGACTACAATCAACATTGTGCGATGATCAGGATGAAGTGTCTTGGCAATCAAGAAGTATGTAGCTGATTCACAGTACACACGTGTGCGTGCTGATAAGGGCAAATTGAGGACTCTTTCCTACAGGCAATTACGTCAGGTTGAAAGAGCAGCGGCAAAAAAGCCTTGTCATAGCAGCAGACAAGTTTTTGAAGCTGCTTGTGCCTCCAACGTCCCCCGAACAACAAGATGCAGGGTCCTTCAGAGGTTTGCAGCTGTGCATGCGCCATCCTGTCGACCTCCTCTATCCACTTCACACAAGCAGAAACGGCTCCAGTGGGCCAAACATTACATGAAGACTGATTTCAAAACTGTTTTGTTCACGGATGAGTGCCGTGCAGCGCTCGATGGTCCAGATGGATGGAGTGGAGGATGGCTGGTTGATGGACACCCCACGCAAACACGGCTACAGCGCCAACAAGGAGGAGGTGGAGTAATGTTTTGGGCTGGAATCCTGGGGAGAGAGATTGTCGGCCCCTTTAGGATCCCTGAAGGCGCTAAAGATGAACTCCATAATGTATGTGGATTTTCTCAAACAGCACTTCCTGCCATGGTTCAAGAAGAAGAACCGTGTATTTCACAGCAAGATCATTTTTCTGCATGATAATGCACCATCTCATGCTGCACATAAAACATCTGCATCTCTGGCTGATATGGGCATAAAAGGGGACAAACTTATGGTGTGACCCCCATGCTCCCCTGACCTCTACCCCATTCAGAACCTTTGGAGCATCATTAAAAGGAGTGTCTATGATGGCGGGAGGCAGTTCACATCTAAGCAACAGCTCTGGGAGGGTATTCTGTCCTCATGCAAAACAATTGAAGCAGAAACCATCCAAAACCTGACAAATTCAATGGACGAGAGAGTTCAGAAGCTCCTTTCGAACAAGGGGTCCTATGTGAAAATGTAACATCACCTAGAATAAAGTTTTGAGTTGAAAACTGTTTGATTTCAGTTTCTAACAACCTGCTAATGCTTATAATTTCAAAAATGACCATTTTTTTGGTCTTTATTAAAATGAAAAGGTTGATCGAAAAGTTTGGGGGATCTAAGAGTGTGGCAACCCAGTAGTCATGATTACTTCGAATTCTCACAATATGAGGGTCATGCTGCAGGTAGTGCAGCAAGAAGGCACTTATGTGTCTTGCGCATCTCGGAGCCCCAAAATTATTTTCCGGGCTACATGCAGCTAAAAATTATTTTTAATTTTAAATCTGGTGAAGCTTTAGTATAGATGGCCTAATAGGATCAGTGCTGCACACTGCTACAAAGCCCAAATTATTTTCCAGTCAAGATACAGATAAACATGATTAGTAATTTGAAAGCTTAAAACGGTTGGTAGGGTGATTTTAACCAATCATCAAGCTTTTACTCTCCCCAGGATGACACAGGGGTAGAAAAGTCGTTTCGGATCCATGATTTGTTCATCTTTATGAACGTGAGTCTGTCTACATTATCAGTGGAGAGCCGCGTGCGCTTATCTGTCAGCACACCACCAGCAGCGCTGAACACACGTTCAGACAGAACGCTGGCTGCGGGGCATGACAAGATCTCCAAGGCGTAAGTGGCTAGCTCCGGCCATTTATCCAGATTGGAAGCCCAAAAAGAGCAAGGGTCCAGTGACACAGTCGTGGCTTCAATGTTTACTTGGAGATACTCCTGTACCATCGTCTCTAGGCGTTGACTATGTGTCAGACTTCTTGTCTCCTGTGGCCTTGCAAAGGATGGGCTAAAAAAGTGGTGAAATGATTCCGCAAAATTGATGTTACCAGCAGATACTGTGGTTCTGTTACGGTTTGAGTGCTGAACACTTGACGGTCCCACGGTTGGCAAGTTGGAACTGTGAGATTCACTACGTGCACCACTGGTGTTTTGTGGAAAAGCACATGTAAGATTCTGCAACAGTCTCTGCTGATACTCCTGCATGCGTGCATCCCTTTCTATGGCAGGAATAATTTCTGCAAATTTACTTTTGTACCGGGGATCTAACAGTGTGGCAACCCAGTAGTCAGGATTATTTCTAATTCTCACAATTCGAGGGTCATGTTGCAGGTAGTGCAGCAAGAAGGCACTCATGTGTGTTGCGCATCCAGGAGCACCAAGTCCCTGTTGTGTTGGTGGCGAGGTAACAATCATGCTTCCTTCCTCTGTCCTCTCCCCCCAACCTCGCACAACAGAAATGTGATCAAGGTCTCCCTCATCTGATGAGTCTTCCATCAGTTCGTCCTCCACTTCTTCCTGGGCTCCTGCACCTTCCTCACTAGTTTGGCTGCTACCATGCGCCCTGGTAAAACCATCTCCCCCACCCTCACATGCCTGCCGCCTTGGTGCTGCCGACCGTCTGGACCTTGCAGATGTTAGCCCTTCCGCATACAACTCCTCCTCCTCTACTTCCTCCACCTCCTCTTGTGCCACCACCTGACTCCGAATTCTGTTTAACATGTGCTCCAGCATGTAAATCACCGGAATAGTCATGCTGATAATGGCATCGTCAGCACTAAACATCTTCGTCGCCATTTCAAAACTGTGCAGAAGGGTGCATAGGTCCCTGATCTGAGACCACTCCTCCAGCGTGATTTGCCCCACCTCTGAATCTCGTTGGCCCAGGCTATACGTCAGAACGTATTGCACCAGGGCTTGTCGGTGCTGCCACAGTCGCTGCAACATGTGCAGAGTTGAATTCCACCGGGTAGGTGTTATGTTCTGCTACCAGAGCTAAGGAAAGAGAGGAGATCTGTCCCTACGATAGAACTCAGCTGAATCCCTACGATGTAACAGGGAACCTGATCCTGTGATCAGACCTGCTAAAGTCCTAAGCTAGTCTGTACGGAGACCTATAGATGTGGGGAAGGAATCCCTACAAGTACTAAGGACTGGGAGGAATATGGGACACCTCCTAACTGAAATAGTAGCAGACAGAAGAACAAACAAAATATAAAGAACATAGAGGTCAGTAAACCAAGCAAACTAACAGAGCAAGACACAGAGCACAGGCTAGCTAGAAAGTAGATATACAATGAAGTCCAGCAAAGCCAGAAGGGCGGAGCAGGATTAAATAGGCCAACAAGGTCATGTGACCAGCAAAGGAAAAAAAACCTAACAGCAAGGTTCTAACAGTACCCCCCCTTCTAAGAGGATCCTCCGGATCCCCTAGGACCAGGCTTATCAGGAAATCTCCTGTGAAACGCTCTGATAAGTCTGGACGCGGAAACATCATCTGACCTCACCCAAGAGTTATCCTCGGGTCCGAAACCTTTCCAGGCCACAAGATACTGCAAACTACCTCTATACCGTCTAGAGTCAAGGATGCGAGAAATTTCATATTCCCCGTCCTCCACCACCGGAGGAACAGAGGCAGAGGCGTCACCATCCGACACAACAGCTTTTTTTAACAGAGAGACATGAAAGACCGGATTAATTCTCCAGGAGGTAGGAACCTCCAACCTAACAGCAGATTGGTTGACAACCTGAAGCACCTTAAAGGGCCCTACAAACTTGGGACCCAATTTCTTAGAAGGAATCCTCAACCGCAGATTCCTAGAGGACAACCAAACCATGTCACCAACAGCGAACAAAACCTCCTGTCGTTTCCTATCAAAGTAGTCTTTAGATTTTCTGTTGGCCTCCTGAAGATTACCACGCACATCCGTCCAAACTCTTTCCAAATCACCGGAAAAATTCTCCTCCTCAGGCACGGCAGATCCCAACTTGGAGAACGACCCAAACGACGGATGTCTCCCAGAACAACAAAAAAAAGGCGAACAACCAGCAGAAGAAGATGTATGATTGTTCAGAGCAAATTCGGCAAGTGGCAGAAACTCAGACCACCCCTCTTGATTGTCTGCCACAAAACAACGCAAGAACTGCTCAACATCCTGGTTTTTCCTTTCTGTCTGGCCATTAGATTCAGGATGATATCCGGACGAAAACGACAAATGAATTCCCAACCTGTCACAAAAGGCACGCCAAAAACGAGCCACGAACTGAGGACCCCTATCAGAAACAATGTCAGTAGGAACGCCATGAAGTCTGACAATTTCCTTGACAAAGGCCTTAGCGAGAGTTTTAGCGCAGGGCAGTTTGATGAAGGGAACCAAGTGACACATCTTACTAAAACGGTCCACGACCACCCAGATGACAGTAAAACCCTCAGAGGGGGGAAGGTCAGTTATAAAGTCCATAGCCAAATGTGTCCAAGGAGCACTGGGGACCTCCAAAGGACAAAGCAACCCCGCAGCAGGAGTATGTGAGGACTTAGATCTAGCACATACAGTACATTGGCGTACCCACTTAATGACTTCCTTCTGCCATCCAGGCCACCAAAAACTGCGACCCACCAGTCTCTTGGTCTCAGAGATTCCGGGATGACCTGCCAACCGAGATTCGTGACACTCAACAAACAAAGCTCTCCTAAAGGTCCCAGGCACAAACAACCTCCCATGAGGAGTGTTAGATGGGGCATTCTCACGAGCTTTAAGAATCTCATCTTCCAAAACGGAGTCTAAAGCAGCTATCACAACACCTTCTTGTAAAATGTTTTCCTCTTTCTCAGCACCGACTATGGGAGAAAAACTGCGAGACAAGGCATCCGCCTTAACATTCTTAGTACCAGGGATGTAAGTAACGGAGAAATTAAACCGCGAGAAAAACAGTGCCCACCTAGCCTGACGGGCATTCAGGCGCTTGGCAGCGTCAAGATATATCAGATTTTTATGATCCGTAAGAACCTGAACGGGAAATTCCGCACCTTCCAAGAAGTGGCGCCAGTGTTCAAATGCGAGTTTAATAGCCAATAATTCCCGATTACCAATATCGTAATTCAATTCAGTCTCCGAAAATTTTTTTGAAAAAAAGGCACAGGGATGTAATCCATCCCCGTTATCCTGAGACAATACTGCGCCAACCCCCACAGAGGAAGCATCAACCTCAACCAAAAACGGCCTAGTAACATCAGGCTGCATAAGGATGGGAGCAGAGGTGAACCTCTCCTTGAGATACACAAAAGCTTCAATGGCCTCAGAAGACCACTGAACCGCATCAGCACCTTTCCTGGTGAGATCAGTCAGAGGTTTGACAATACTAGAAAAATTTTTTATGAATTTTCTATAGTAATTGGCGAAACCCAAAAACCTCTGTATCGATTTCAAACCAATAGGCCTAGGCCATTCCTGCACAGCCTGAACCTTAACCGGATCCATCTCAAAACCTTTGCTGGAGATAATGTAGCCCAAAAAACTAATTCTCTGTACAGCGAACTCACATTTCTCCAGCTTAGCAAAAAGCGAATTGTCCATTAATAACTGTAATACCTCACGCACGCTCCGCCAATGAGACTCCAGATCTGGCGAATAAATCAAAATGTCATCCAAATACACAACCACATTTTTACCGATCAAAGGTCTAAGGATGTCATTAATCAGATTCTGAAAAAATGCAGGAGCATTAGTAAGACCAAAAGGCATAACCAGATTCTCAAAATGACCCACAGGAGTGTTAAAAGCAGTCTTCCATTCATCACCCTCCTTCATGCGCAACAGATTGTATGCCCCCTTAAGGTCAATTTTAGAGAACCACTTGGCCCCCAATAACTGGTTAAACAGATCAGGAATCAATGGCAGTGGGTAAGGATTGCGTACCGTAATTTTGTTAATCTCACGAAAATCCAGACAAGGACGTAAACCGCCGTCCTTTTTTTTACAAAAAAAAATCCAACCGCCACAGGAGACTTAGAGGGCCTAATGTGACCGGCGGCCAAACTTGTCTGTATGTATTCCTCCAAAGCCTTCCTCTCAGGAATAGTAAGGTTAAATAAACGACTTTTAGGAAGAGTCGCTCCAGGGACAAATTCAATAGAACAATCATAGTCTCTATGGGGAGGCAAAACCTGCGATTCCTTCTCAGAAAAAACTCTCCAAAAATCCTGAATAGGAACAGGCAATTCTCCCCTATCCAAAGCTGCAATACGCCCGTTACAACACTTGTCATAACATTTATGGCTCCAGGATTTAATTTCACTGGTAGACCAATCCAGTACAGGATTGTGACATTTTAACCAAGGCAATCCCAATATTACTGGAGAAGGCAAGTTATTCAACACCACCAAATCCAATTTCTCATGGTGAACACCATTAATAGTGAGAGGAAATTCACAGACCTTGAGAGTAATATTCTTCAAAGGGGAGCCATCCACAGAAACCACAGCAATGGGGGATGATAAAGGTTCAGGTTTTAAATTGAGTTTTTCCACGAATCCCCCATCAATTACATTCAGTGTAGACCCGCAATCAACAAACACCCGAAATTCCATTAATTTTTCCTGAGCAATCGTGGAAGCAGCTAAAAATATACCCTTAGAATTTAAACAGGCAATACGGGCGTGACTGACCATTTTTTTTTCTTTCTTCATACGAAGCTCACAGCCTTTAATCAAATGACCAGATTTTCCGCAATAGAAACACAAGCCTTTCGAAAAACGACGGTCTTTTTCTTGAGAGCGAGGTGCCACCGATCCAATCTCCATCGGTTCACCACTGTTAGTATACACATTATCATAACCAGAAACTGACATAGCAGAGGATTTGCTCTCATTAACCCTAGCACGCAGTCTTCTATCCACCCGTATAGCTAATTGCATAGCCTGTTGCAAATCCTCAGGTGTAGGATAAGCAATTAGCAGGTCTTTAACCCTTTCACTGAGCCCAGCAAGAAATAGACTTTTCAGAGCAGAATCGTTCCACCCTGTTTGAGTGGACCAACGACGAAAATGTGTACAATATTTTTCGACATTACCTGATCCTTGTTTTAAACGTCTCAACTCAGTCTCAGCTGATGCGACACGGTCAGGATCATCATATAATAGTCCTAAAGCAGAAAAAAAACTATCCACTGATCTGAAGCATGTATCACTAGGTTGCAAAGAAAAGGCCCACTCCTGAGGCTCTTTGCGCAAAAGTGACATTATGAACCCTACGCGCTGGGATTCATCCCCAGAGGACTTGGGTCTCAAACGGAAATACAATAAGCAAGCATTTTTAAATGAAAAAAATTCTCGATGTTCACCAAAAAATAAATCCGGCAAACATACCTTAGGCTCCAAGAAATGTGCTCCAGAACAGTTACTCACGTGCTGACGGAGCTCGGCCACTTCCAGAGAGAGTCCCTGCAGGCGATGGGCTAAATCCTGAACCGACACCATGATGGAACAGAAAAATCTTTCCTTAGAGAATTTGCTGGCTGGACTTACTGTTATGTTCTGCTACCAGAGCTAAGGAAAGAGAGGCGATCTGTCCCTACGATAGAACTCAGCTGAATCCCTACGATGTAACAGGGAACCTGATCCTGTGATCAGACCTGCTAAAGTCCTAAGCTAGTCTGTACGGAGACCTATAGATGTGGGGAAGGAATCCCTACAAGTACTAAGGACTGGGAGGAATATGGGACACCTCCTAACTGAAATAGTAGCAGACAGAAGAACAAACAAAATATAAAGAACATAGAGGTCAGTAAACCAAGCAAACTAACAGAGCAAGACACAGAGCACAGGCTAGCTAGAAAGTAGATATACAATGAAGTCCAGCAAAGCCAGAAGGGCGGAGCAGGATTAAATAGGCCAACAAGGTCATGTGACCAGCAAAGGAAAAAAAACCTAACAGCAAGGTTCTAACAGTAGGCACATCGCATTTTAGCCGGTGAAGTGGCAGGCCCAACGACTTCTGTAGAGATGTAAGTCGCTGAGCTGCGGGATGCGAACGGCGGAAGTGAGCACACAGCGACCGTGCCCTCTGCAGAAGGCCATCTAGTCTGGGATAGTGGGCTAAAAATTGCTGGACAACCAGGTTCAACACGTGAGCCATACAAGGCACGTGTGTGACATTGCCCCGGCGAAGGGCCGCACCCAGGTTTGCAGCATTGTCGCACACGGCCTTCCCTGGTTTCAGGTCCAGTGGAGACAACCATTCATGAAATTGGTTCTCCAGAGCTGACCACAACTCCTCAGCTGTGTGACTCACATTTCCCAGACATTTCAATGTAAAAACCGCCTGATGACGTTGAGCCCTACTGCCAGCATAGTAAGGAGGTGTGCAGGATCCCTTCTGCGCAGTTAGAAAGCTTGTGGCATGACCAGACAGGCTTTGGGTGCAGGTGGAAGACCGAGAGGAGGTTGAGGAGGCAGAAGCAGTGGAGGAACTTTGACATAAAGAGGATTGACGCACAACTCGTGGGGACGGCAAGACTTGGACAGCAGCCCCTTGTCCTGCTGTCACCATAGTTACCCAGTGCCCAGTCAGCGACATGTAACGCCCCTGTCCATGCCTACTCGTCCAAGTGTCTGTGGTGAAATGCACCCTGTCACACACAGAGTTTCTCAAAGAAGCGGTGATGTTGTGTGCGACATGCTGGTGGAGCGCAGGCACACCTTTCTTTGAGAAGTAGTGCCGACTGGGCATCTGGTACTGGGGCACTGCGACGGACATAAGGTCTCGAAAATCCTCTGGGTCCACCAGGCGGAAAGGCAGCATTTCTGTAGCCAAGAGCTTGCAGATGGTGAAATTCAACCTCTTAGCTTTCTCATGGCTAGGAGGAAATGGTCTTTTACTTGTCCACATCTGAGGGACCGAGGGCTGGCTATTGTGCTTAGACGGGGTTGATAAGGGTGTCCCCGGCAAACTGCCGGTCTGTGAGGAAGATGCAGGCGGACATGTTAGGTTGCCTTGATCCAAAGGTGGTGCTATCGATGTCGGACAGCGCTCAACACCAGCTGGTGTTACCACCTCCAAAGAAAATGATGACCTGCCAATCACGCTGGCTGTTGCGGGTAAAGAGGTGGCAGGTCTGCACCCCAAAACAGGTGTGACTGCTGTCCCCCCAGTCACAGAGGATGAAGAGGCCGCGGATGCACAAGATATGGCAGACGGTGATTGGCCCGGCCGGCTAGGCCGCATTGTAGCACACTGAGCTTCCCACTGCAACTTATGCTTCATGTCCATGTGCCGGTTCATGCATGAAGTACTCAAACTATGTATTTTTTGGCCTCTACTTAGCTTTTGCTGACAAATGTTACAGATAACACGAGTTGGGTCATCTTTATCGATCTGAAAAAATGCCCAGGCTATGCAAGTCTTAGCACCCATGCGACCTGAAGAGCCACCACGACTTGTGGTGAGAGGCAGAGTTGTGTTTGAGGATGCAGTTGTTGACGTGCTTCCAGTACTACGTCTCTGTCCAGGAAGGCGCAACCTGACCTCGTCGTCACTAGCATCTTCCTCCACCTCCTCTGCTGACCTCATCTCTTGGCTGACTGTGGGTTGACAGTAAGTGGGATCTCCGACCTCATCATCATCACCCTGTGCGTTATCACACCCGTCGTCCTCAGAGCCAACCTGTTCCTGCCCTGACAAAAAACTAAAGTTGTCGCTCCAATCAGGTATTTGAGTCTTATCATCGTCTTCCTCATTGTCTCCACCAACAGGAGTTACAGTTTGGGAATGAGGGTCTACATTATGGTCAGAACCTTCTGCGTCTGGTCCTGGATCCGACTCATAAAGATTCTGGGCATCAGTGCAGATCATTTCCTCGTCTGGATTCACAGAAGCGCTGGAGTCGACCTCTGATTCCCAGGCTATAGTATGAGTAAACAGCTCTGCAGACTCAACCATCTGTTCTACCTCATACTCAGACGGGCAGCTGGAGATTTGGGAGCTGTGAGGAAGCAAGTAGGATTTGGGTGACACCTTTGAGGACTGGAGTATTTGTGATGTTGAAGTTGATGTGGAGGAGAGCCCACTTAAAGGAGCACTTGATATCCGTTGAAGCACCTGCTGTTTTTGTGCCTCATCTGGAATTTGTAGCGATTGGCGTGGCCGTAAGAAAGGGATCTTATCACATTGTCCGCTAAAAGAAGTAGACATTTTAGTTTGGCTGGAAGATGGTCTTTCTTCTGCAGATGTTACTGTTGCTTTAACACCTACCCCACGGACACAACCTTTTTTCCCCTTCCCAACACGCCTATTCCCCTTTCCACCAGCAGCAGGCCTTTTTCCACTCATTTTGGTGGTTAACTAATTCACAACTCTAGAGTTGTTTGCACAAAAAAACAATGGATGGTAACCGAGCAGAGCTGAGTGGCCAAACTGTGGTATTAGGCCAAAACTATTGGCTGGGTTAGATGCAGAAAAAAATTATTTTGAATTTGCAACCTGATGGAGGTCAGTATAGATGGACTAATACAAATAGTCCCACACACTGCTAGAAGCCCAAATATTTTTTCAGAGGTACTGTAGATGCAGATAAAAATTATTTTTAATTTGCAACCTGATGGAGGTCAGTATAGATGGACTAATAGACCAAGTCCCACACACTGCTAGAAGCCCAAATATTTTTTCAGAGCTAGATGCAGAAAAAAATTATTTTTAATTTGCAACCTGATGGAGGTCAGTATAGATGGACTAATAGACCAAGTCCCACACACCGCTAGAAGCCCAACTATTTTTTCAGAGCTAGATGCAGAAAAAAATTATATTCAATTTGCAACCTGCTGGAGGTCAGTATAGAAGGACTAATAGAACAAGTCCCACACACTGCTAGAAGCCCAAATATTTTTTCAGAGCTAAATGAAGAAAAAAAATATTTTTAATTTGCAACCTGATGGAGGTCAGTATAGATGGACTAATAGACCAAGTCCCACACACTGCTAGAAGCCCAAATATTTTTTCAGAGCTAGATGCAGAAAAAAATTATTTTTAATTTGCAACCTGATGGAGGTCAGTATAGATGGACTAATAGACCAAGTCCCACACACTGCTAGAAGCCCAAATATTTTTTCAGAGCTAGATGCAGAAAAAAATTATTTTTAATTTGCAACCTGATGGAGGTCAGTATAGATGGACTAATAGACCAAGTCCCACACACCGCTAGAAGCCCAACTATTTTTTCAGAGCTAGATGCAGAAAAAAATTATATTCAATTTGCAACCTGATGGAGGTCAGTATAGAAGGACTAATAGAACAAGTCCCACACACTGCTAGAAGCCCAAATATTTTTTCAGAGCTAAATGAAGAAAAAAATTATTTTTAATTTGCAACCTGATGGAGGTCAGTATAGATGGACTAATAGACCAAGTCCCACACAATGCTAGAAGCCCAAATATTTTTTCAGAGCTAGATGCAGAAAAAAATTATATTCAGTTTGCAACCTGATGGAGGTCAGTATAGATGGACTAATAGAATGATGCTATGCCCAAAAGATTTTACTTCACTAGGTGCAGTAAAAAAATTGGTATTCTATACACAGGTGTTATATCTTGCAACACAGATAGGCTACTCCACTGACTAACACACTGCAATAGGCCAAAAAGGATTAGCTTTGCTAGATTCAGCCAAATGCTGTGAAAAAAACTTGCACAGCACTGGCACAGACCTGCCTGGCAAAAACTCATAGGAACTGATGTAACCTAGTCCTGAAAAGCACTCCAATTACAATTAGTCTTTACTCCCACAACCTATCTATTTAAGAGCACAGACCTCCCTGATAAAAGTCGTAGGAAATGCTGTAACCTAGTCCTTAAAAGGACTGCAATCACAACTATTCCCTACTCCCAAGCTATCTGTATATTTGTGCGAAAATTGGCTTGAAATTAACAAGGTATAGCGCACACAGCAACAGCGGTGCCGTCTAACACGCAGCTGCAGCAGTGAGAAAATGGTGGCGACGGGGAAAATGGCTTGGTCTTATAGGGCAAGGACATGTGACATACACTGCCAATGACACATGCCCTTGCTTGTGTGAAAAAAAGCACTTCGCTCCGTGTGTGCGCTGCTGATAGGCTGACAGATTGCACCTCCCCACTGTAAATGCGGGAAAGAGAAAAAAAAATGGAGATCTTCATTATTTCTGCAGAGATCCATCCCCTGCCCCTCCCCCCGCCCTGCTGTACACTCAAACTGCGTATTAACATTAATTTTCATCATGAGAAAAAATCCAGTTATGATTTTGGTGCACGAACAGTTATCGAACATAACCTCGAACAGCCGAATTTTTCTCAAATTGTTCGTGTTCGCCGAACGGCTCGAACACCGCCCAAAACAGCTCGAATTTGAGATTGGCGAACAGTTCGAGTAGAACAATGCTCATCTCTAATTATATGTTTTTATCCTCCTGGAAGCTGCAGCTCTTGTAAGTCAGAGGTGACAGGATTAACTGTAGGGTCCGGCCATAGTTGGGGAGGAGTAATGGGGACCTGTGTGTTAGTTCCTGGTTAGAAGTGATTAGCGAGCAAAAAAAGATATAGGACTCGCAGAACTGTATTTGGGTGTGTGCTGAAGATATCCAGTATTGCAAAGAAGTAGCAAGCCTTACAACTGCCAAGCAACAGGGACGGCAGAGTCACTTCTCATCAAGGCAAGTTGGGGAACATAATAGAAGAGTTTCAGAGTGCAGGTGAAGTGTTAGCTAGACCTAGAGATCTGCGGTGAAGGATGGGGTCAGCCAGGCTGGAGCACGTCAGTAAGGTGATAGCTAGAGGGAGCTCCCTTACTCCGTTCACACAGAGTGCAGTTAGGGTACAGTGGTCACCGTGTGACTCTGTACTAGGAAGATGGAGATCCCCAGCATAACCTTCTTTAAACTTGCAAAGTTCACTACAAGTTATGTGCTGCCGTCTATAACTGACATGTATGTGCCTCTATCCTGCGAGACAGAAGAAAATGTATTCAACAACTTTATCTGCTACTATCTTTATATAGTTTCAACACTTAGTAAAGAAGAATTCATTGTTCTAAAACTGTCTGACTTATTCTCCAAGAATATGAAGGGTCCCCAGCTTCACCGTGACACGGCACAGTCCACCTTGAGAGTGACGTTTAAGGTAAAGAACGTTAATGCGCACACCCGGGTACCCATCTGTTTGGTGTTTAGGGCTTCCGAAGTAAATCTCAGCCAGGAGACTACCTTAAAAACACACGAATTTCACATGGATGTCATTCATCAGTGATTATTCACAGACCCATACACTTGTACAGGTAAACTTGATCTGTGACTCAGATCAAAAACAAATTTGTCTCTGTGACTTTGTGGTCATGCAATCCTTCCAAAAACATGGGAATGTGAACAGCTCTGCACACTATAATTGGCAGATCATGAGGACTAAGTGCTAGGCTTTTATTGTTTAATTAGCTTACCAAACATTTGGTATACTAATGGTATACGTGGTAAACTATGGCTGCATTATATTCCAGGAATAAGCGTTTGCACAAGAATATTCATTGTCCTTATTAAAGGGGTTGTCCACTACTTTCACATTGATGACCTATCTATAAGATAGGGCATCAGTGTATGATCGGCCAGGGTCCCGCATGCGGCACCCCCGCTGATCAGTTGTCATCGGTGCCGGTAGCGGAGGCCACCGTCCGGAAGTCCTTACCTGTGGTGTTTTGGCCGTCAAGTTGTAGTGGCCGGCGTGGGGTACTGCACATCCACCTCACATTCAATTGAATAGTAGGTGGATGTGCAGTAACAAACACCGGTCACTACAACTTGACGGCCAAGTACCGCAGGTAAGGACTTCCGGCCTGTGGCCCCCGCCGCTAGCACCGATAACAACTGTTCAGCCGGGGTGCCACGTGCGGAACCCCGACCGATCATACAATGATGCTCTATCTTACAGATAGAGCATCAATGTGAAAGTAGTGGGCAACCCCTTTAAAATATTAGTTCAGGGGTACTCTGTAATACCTCTGCACCCCTCAGTCATGCTTGGAGATTTCTATCTCTCTAGATGCTCTACAACCCTGACAATAAAGTGTTACTTTATGGCTTTGAGAAATTGTGTAGTTCCTAGTTCATTGACTATGAGTAATGTTATTTTTTTTAAATATTAAATGGGTTTTCTAGTCTTGAGTGAGGTACAAGTCGGCAGTCACTCTGTTTCTCTGGTGCCGGTAGGGCTCGTTATCACAGGTATGTGATTTGCATGCATGCGTAACGTGTCAACTAGACATGCGCGGCCTCACTCCATGCAAGTGTATTGAACTAGGCCAGACACATTTAGTCGCAAAAAGGTCGGAAGTATGCAAATCGCATATTTGTGGTCACATGACTGCCAGCTCCCGGTGCTGGCAACGGAGAATCCTTACAGCATGCAGTGCGCACGCTGTGAGAATTCTCCAATGCCCATGCTGGGAGCTGCGGGTGCGTGACCGCAAGTATGTGATTTGCATACAAGTGGTCACGTGCCAACTAGATGGATGCAGCCTCACTCAGTGTAAGTATATTAAGCAAGGCTGGACGCATCAAGTTGGAAAGTGGTCAGAAGTATCCAAAAATCGCATACTTATGGTCATATAACAGCCCATTCCATTCTAATAGCTCAGACACATTGGAGAATAAAATGCATCAAACATGCATTTTAAATGTAGATCTTTAGACATTAGAATCTTACACTTAGTCCCATACACCCCAGACAGCTGTCAGCTGGAAGATCTCACTCCTGACATATAATCGCTTGGCTCAGCTTAGCGTTCATGTGTTCTCTATGAAAACAGCAGAGAAAGTCTCCGTCAGACAGCTCTGGCAATGTCTTATCTACAGTTTTGTTTTGTTTTTTATTGAAAATGCTTGATCTTTATCTTCTCCAAAATCACATTAGATGGTTGGCCTGTGCTGATAGAGTCGGTGGATTTGGGTACAATATGGTCATTTCCACTTCTGTTCTTTAAAAGGTAGTGCACAGTTGTTATGTATTTCCATGTGTCCAGTGAGCTGAAGGGAATAGTTGCTGAATTGACAATGAGAAGCAAAAACATGGAAATAAAAGCCAAAGAGATGCTGCCAAGTCAATGATGCTTTACAGTGTGTCAGTGAAGGACTATTATGTCTTGATATCTTACTACACCATAATTTGCTAACCTAATGGCAAAACTAAAATTCTTTCTTCCATATGTTGCTTTATTATGACACTAGATATTTCCAATTCTCTTTGTTTTAGACATATAAAATGCATTACGTTAGTAAATACCTATAGATGATTCCCTTATTGTGGAGGAAGAAGAGTCCAATGGCAATTTCAGCAGCATAGAACCTACAAACAGACACAACATATCGTAAGCAATGATTAGTATCTAATGGGAACTTAAGAACTGGGAAACAAATCCATGCACTAGAATCATTTAAAATGCACAGGATATGTCTTATTGGTGGGGGTCGAACAAGGTGAAATGGCCACTTAAAATAGCAGCATGAATAGAGAGGCGGCTAGACAAATGCACAACCCTATATTGCCCAAAAAGATGAACAGGGAGAGCTACGCACAAGAGCATCCACCTCAACACGCGTAAAGGGATGGGGCAAAATCATACCCATACCATCCGGTATTCAATTATCCCGAAATGTCGCGAAATGTGAACTGAAGCATTAAACAACTCCCATTAAAATCAGTGGGCTGCCTGCATAATGCATGGATGTGCCAAGGACCCTAGAACAGGAGATTGTAGCTATCTTTGTATTTGCTCCCTGCTATCGTGAGCAATACCCCATTTTTCTAACTTTTCTTGACAGGGTATTTAAAACCTGGCTTCCTATACCAGACATCCCCCTTCACCTTCAATCACTTACATGGCATGGGGTTCCTTGAACTTGCCAACCTGTTGTATGTGGTACATAAGGTCACCACCATTCACATACTCCATAACGAAATAAAGACGATCCTAGAATAACAGAATATCCTGAATATGTTAATGCACATTTAGATATTTCTGAACAAAAAAGAAGTACACAGCCATGTATCATGTCATTTTTCATCTGATATACCTTGTAATTAATGCTTTTGGCACAAATCAGTGAAAGATATTATCCAGCAAACAACATTTATTATCCATCCGCAGGATATTTGATTCATGGACAGTGGAATTCAACCATTAGGAGGTCCACGATCCATGAGATCCCGAGTCCAACGTGTGAATGGAGTGGTATTGCTCCCATACACAATGGACAATGAGGTGGTCCGGCATTCTCATTATTGCTCCTTACACACAGAGGGCATGAGAGCGTCTTCTTATGATCATCTATGGTTGGGTGATAAATGTTGTTGGAATGACCCCTTTAAATGATGTCTCCAATTCATCTTTCAGGAATTTTTTAAAGCATTAGTAAGATCTTTCCCTACTTCTGATTTACTCCATGGGACGGAGCTTCTATACTTCACTGAGTGAGGGTTAACCAATCACAGTAACTACTGCTCAACAGGTCAAATGACAGACCAATCAACAATTAGGCGGATGCTCTGTCTCTTCGCCATGTTTTACACTGCATGATTTTGTTTTGTCTCATTCTTTATATCCATTCAATAAAAATAAAGCTTATAACAAATCTGAAAAAAAAATCGTACCACAGTCTGAAATGTTGAATGTAGTTGTGTGAGAAAGTGAGGTCGGTCATTCAATGCTAAAACGCGTTTCTCAACCATAGTGCACTCCACGTCGTCATCCTGAATAATTACATCCTTCTTAAGAATTTTAATTGCGTACAGTTCATCGGATCCACGCCTCTCAGCCAGCATAACCTGAAATACAGGAGGGAAAAGTCACAAAATAAAAACTTTAGCAGTAAAGCCTAATATTTCTTTGCCTCCCAGGTCAGCAGGGCTTAGGATCTACAGTAGGTTCTGGCATTTACTTCTACAGGTTTTCTAGGCCCCATTGTAGGCTTTTAGGGATCTCACAACTTGATTTGTTGCAATTATGTTCTAGAAAACTGGTTGGTAGTTGTTCACCAGACAGACATATGTAACACCTGGTAATGAAGTTGAATATAACATCTTCACAATCCAAAGGACTAACTAAAAGTCCTCACTAATGGAACTATTCCAGTGCTTAATAATCCGATGTAGGAGGTTTGCAAAAAATGCAATGCACCACGAAAAAATGGCAAAGGCTTAACAGCTACCTTTCAACCAACTTTTTATTTTAATTATTCCAATACGTATACAATTAAACAATGGAGCAATTTTGACAAATATCTTGATTAAAAATCTCATATTGTTTTGTGCCTGCAGCCACTATGCAGAATTATGTGTCTCCATCGCATGGACTATAAACACAGGGTAATCTGACACTGCTGTCATTCTCACTTTCATTCATCTGCTACCTACTAGTGATGAGAGCGTATGTTCTGTTAACCCTTTCAGCGAGCATGCTCGGGTGTGTTCCGAGTATCTTCAGCGTGCTCGGGTGTTATGTTTTAGTCACTTCATGCCCATGATTTGCGACTGTTTTACAGCTTTAATACATGTGAGGAATGCCTAAGAAACAAGAGTGACTAAAACATAACACCCGAACACGCTGAAGATACTCGGAACACACCCGAGCATGCTTGTAAATCTGGAGTAACGAGCATGCTCACTTATCACTACTACCTACGTTTTGCTAAAGAGCAGCAGACAAATTAAAGCAAGTATGATTGCAGAATCAGACTACAGTATTTGTTTGCAGTCTGTTACCATGGTTACACATAAGATTGCAAAAGAGCTGTAAGCAAAGATTGTCAGGTATTTTAATCAAAGCTATTTGCAAAAATGTTTATTATTATGTTTTTATTTTAAATTCATTTAAGAAATAAAATGGTTAAAAAGATGTGCATAACCAACATTTATCACCTAGCCTTCCACTAGGATTGAATCTACATCCTGGGACATTCAGCAACCAAGGAAATCCAAAGTTTACTGTGTGAATGGAGCAGTGGTCTGCCTTGTTAACCACCCCTTTATTCATTGCTATGGGTCTAGGAAAGTGGAAGTGCCAATGTTCATAGACAGTGAATGTGGTGGTGAACATGTAAACACACTACAGCTCCAGTCACAAAGAGGACTTTAAATCCACGTTCTTGTGATCACTAAGAGTCCTCCAGTGATCGTACAGTAATCATTTATGTTGTGGATATATGATAACTGTTGTTCATGGCACAACCCCTTTGAGAATGACTTATAACAGTGAATTTGAACTACTAATTATCCAGAAAATGTATTTACATAATTAGAAAATAATATTACATGACATCTCTATATATCTGTCCTTCCCGAACAAAGAAAAAACACCGGCATCGCTTTACTTATGAACTCTCTAATATGCAGGACTGACACCTCTCCGACATAAACCGGGTGCTTATCTTGAAATAAGTGCAATATAATTTGCAGCAAAGAGAATAGATAGCACTCACTGGTATGTAAAAATTTCTTCTTTATTGCATCTTATCAAAAACAACAAGCGAGGGACTTGCTTGTTGTTTTTAATAAGATGCAATAAAAAATAATTTTTTACATACCAGTAAGTGCTATCTATTCTCTTTGCTGCAAATTACATCTCTATTGAAGCCTCAATGCCAATTTTTCTGATAAATCTGATTGAATCAAATTTTCTGCAACTCGTTTATCAAGTTTTTGAATATCTGCCGCCCCATATTGCTGCTCCCATTTGCCTCCAAACTCCTTGAGCAACACATTTACGCTGAACTTTCCTCCCACTTCTCATCTAACTCTCTCTTCGACAACCGACAATCTGGCTTCCGCCCCCACCATTCCACTGAAACTGCCCTTATTAAAATCACCAATGACCTACTTACAGCCAAAGCTAACAGACAATTCTCTGTACTCCTTCTTCTTGACCTGTCATCTGCTTTCGACTCAGTTGACCACTGCCTCCTACTACAGATACTCTCTTCCTTTGGCGTCAAAAACCTTGCCCTATCCTGGATCTCCTCATACCTTTCTAACCCCACATTTAGCGTCTCCAACTCCCACACTACCTCCTCACCCCACCCCCTCTCTGTTGGAGTCCCTCAAGGCTCTGTCCTAGGACCCCTGCACTTATCAATCTATACCCTTGACCTGGGACAGATCATAAAATCCCATGGCTTCCTGAACCATCTATACACTGATGACACTCAGATCTACCTCTCTGGCCCAGATTTCACCTCTCTGCTGTCCAGAATCCCAGCATGTGTAGCAGTCTTATCCTCCTTCTTCTCCTCCCGCTTCCTCAAGCTCAATGTGGACAAAACTGAACTCATCATCTTTCCCCCATCTTGCATATCTTCCCCACCTGACCTTTCTATTACAATAAATTACATCACACTTTCCCTGTACCGGCAATCCGCTGCCTCGGAGTAATCCTTGACTCTGCCCTGTCCTTCAAACCTCACATCCAAGCTCTCGCCACCTCCTGTCGCCTCCAGCTCAAAAATATTTCCAGAATCCGTGCTTTCCTCAACCCTCAATCTACTAAACTGCTTGTTCATGCCCTCATCATCTCCCGCCTCGACTACTGCAACATCCTCCTCTGTGGCCTTCCTGCTAACACTCTTGCACCCCTACAGTCCATCCTTAACTCTGCTGCGTGACTAGTTAATCTCTCGGCTCGCTACTCCTCTGCTATCCCCCTTTGCAAATCCCTTCACTGGCTCCCAATTGCCCAGCGTATCCAGTTCAACTTACTAACACTGACCTTCAAAGCCATTCATAACCTCTCTCCGCCGTACATCTCTGAACTAATCTCTCGATACATTCCCTTACGTAGTCTCCAGTCCTCCCATAAACTCCTTCTCTCCTCCAGACTTATTCGTTCCTTGCCCAATCACCTCCAAGATTTCTCCCGAATATCCCCCATCCTATGGAATTCTGTGCCTCAACACGTCCGATTATCCGCCACACTTGGATGCTTCAGACGGAATCTAAAAACCCATCTCTTCAAACAAGCTTACAGCCTGCCATGACCTTGCCTGCTGAAACCTCAACAACACCAGAGCTACCGCAACCTACTGTCTCCTTCCCCACTCCTGTAGAATGTAAGCCCGCAAGGGCAGGGTCCTCTTCCCTCTGTACCAGTCTATCATTATTAGTATGTTTACTGTAAGTGATATCTGTATTTGGCATGTAACCCCTTCTTATGGACAGCACCATGGAATCAATGGAGCTATATGAAAAAAAAAATAATAATAATATTAATAATAATAATAAAAGTATTGCTTGGGCTTCACAAACTTTTTCTTCTGGGGCCTCCTCAGACAGACCAAGAAGAGGTCTCACAGACCACCAAGACTAAGGCTATGTTCACACACATTGTGTTTTTTTCTGCTGCAAATCTGCTGCTAATTTTTCTCTGGCAGGAAAACAGCTGCGTTAAAAACGCAGGTTTTGTTGCGTTTTTTGTTGTGTTTTTTCGCTGCATTTTTGCTGCATTTTTTTGACCACCCATTATTTCCTATGGGTGAAAAAATGCTGCAAAAACGCAGCAAAAATGCCGGTGCGGTTTTCCCTGCAAAAACTCTGAAAGAAAAACATAACCAAGTAACAAAATTCGCAGCAAAAAAAAAACAACCTGTGTGAACAGAGAATTCTGGTTTCTCATAGACTTTGCTGGTACTGCAAAATGCAGCTGAAAATTTGCATAAAAATCAGCAGCAAAATAAGCTGCAAAACCTAACGTGTGTGAACATAGCCTAAGACCAAACCAAGATGATGTCTAAGCCTCAACATGTATAGTAAAAGTCCATACTACAATGAAAAATTTCCCTCAATTTTTTTTGTCTCTTGAATCCTGAATCCCTTAAAACATTATTATAAGTCTTGCTGTCATGTGCATGGAAAGATGCATTATGACTTGCTGACACCTCGCTGGTAAAGCCAGCCTCACAATTTGAGAAGAACATACACCATAATTATCAGCAAGCTGTGCATGCGGCATCAGAAGATAAACTACCACACTCTACGGACAGTTTGCCCTTATTAATAAACTTTACCCAATAAATCTGTGCATAAATCAATCCTAAACCATAAAAATCTGAATTTAAAGGTAGAAAAAAACAAAGGGAAAGCAAACACTATGGTATATACATAACCAAAGAATAAAAAGAAGAAAAATGGGAAAAGAAAATCCAAGATCCCAAAATATGCCTACCACTAGAGCTAAAATCCATCTAAATAACCATTCATGAGCTCTTAACACGGGATTCTGAAATTGTTTCTTGAGCAGCTCAGAGCTCTGCAGTCTCCTTACTTCTTGGATGCTTAGGGTCGGATGCTTCTTCCTGATTGATAGTTCTCATCAGGAGTTTAGTTCTGGCAGTACACAATAATGATCTGTCACTGTTTTTTCTGAGTCGTCACTGTATATTTACATATACAAGTAACATTTATGAGAAATTTTTGAAAACTGGTGATGGAGGATTGTGATTCTACAGGACTGATAAGAGCTGAAAATTAGGGGAGCAGCAAACTGCTGTACAGAAATCAATGGGCTCCAGAGTACTGACTGGGATGTTAGGAGTTAACTCCTCTCCTGGAATGTAAATACTGCACAAACTTGGCCAGGCACTAGTGGACAAGCTCAATGGAAACAAGCTGTACATTATGTAAAATAAAAGCTATCACTGCATGAGAATGACATTGGATAGATAGAAAGAGTAAGTCAATTACAAACTTGCTCATTTTAATGTAACTAAAGCAATTTAATAACATGAAAATACCACTTTAACAACTGAATACAGAACAATGAGCTAGTGCTATAGACCAGATTAAAGAACTGCTACAAATAGTTGCTGCAACTCTGGTAAAAACATGAAGACAATAATTGTCTTATTATTGTAATGGATGCTGTTATATGTGTAGCTGTCTGAAACTGATTGCCAACATGGCTGAATTAAAAAAAAAAGCTTAAGCAGGTCCAGTGGCATTTGGGTTAAATATTCTCCACTCTTTTTTGAGGTGATGCAGGATGACCCATTACGACTCTGTTATCTAAAGACCTTGATAACGCCAGAAACTGGCCCTGAAGTTTTATGTATGGCTTATTAGTGTACCTGACAAGAATGCCAAAAAACAATCTTTAAAACTGGAGACCACAAGTAAGACTTTAAAGGTATGGAAAGTGTGGTTTAGTTGCATGACTGACATGCTTAACCCCTTCCCACATAAGACGCAATTTTACATATTATTCATGTACAGTATGGATCAGGTTCAGGAGCTGAGCCTGCACCATACTAGGCAGTTGTCTGCAGTAATACATAGCTCGCAACTGCCTGTAACAACAGGTGTCAGCGTGTGCTCCGATCGCTGTAGTTTAACCACTTAAAGGCCGCTATAGCTAGCTCTCTGACTACAGCATTTAAATGGTCTGATCACCAGTGCTCGCAGTCCCCGCTTTCACTGGCTTCCCGTGATTGAGGGAAACAGATGGGCTGTTATGGCAACCAAAGACCTACTTAATTGCTGCCATCTTGGCACACGTATAAATCCCAGCCGGTAGGTGGACTTCATAGGTGAATGTCGTCTTTTTTACTATTTACTACAATACTGTGTTACTGCAGTATTTAGTTCTAACAAGAACCTTAAGGGGACTAAAAAATAAAGTAAAAAAATCTGCTTGAAATCTACAGCATATCAATTTTCAGCTTTTTTGCAGTGTTTTTCACCCATTCAAATAAATGGTAAAAGTCGCATAAAAAATGAATCAAAACACATGCCAACATTCCAGTATTTGCGGCAGATTATTTTTCTGCAAATCCTGAATGTGGACATGCACCCTTAGATGGCTATAGTGATGGAAAAATAAAACTCTGACTCTTGGAAGAAGGTGAAGAATAAAAGAAAGTGCAAACACAGAAAATCGCTAGTCAAAAAGGGGTTAAGAGATTTCCTATGCTTGCTATATTGATGACCTATCCCTATTATAAGTCATCAAAATGCAATCAGCGGGCATCTGATTCCCCATCGATAAACTGTTACAGTTCTAGTACAGTTCCATATTGCATAGTGGTCATTTCTGTGTACTGCAGCTCAGCTCCTAGTCGCAGATCAGAGCAGAACTACAATACCGTGGAATAGATATCACATAGTGAACGGAGCTGTGCTGTTATCCACCATTCACTGTTTACTTCTAGCCAACGCTGAAACTAAAACAGCCGATCAGTCGAGAAGCCGAGTGTTGGACACTTACTGTTCTATGATTGATGACCTACCCTATCATTAATATACATGTCTACAATAAAATTACAACACCAAGAAGGAAAAGTCATGGACTTATGGAAATCACAGGATGGAAAGACATGCTAATGATATGCAAATGATGAAAAAATGGAAACAACATTTTCAAAACATCTCAATGTATCCAGTAATGAGTTTTAGAGCCATGTGCAGAAATCTCTGCCCTTACACATCTTGGCTGCTATCAAGGAGGCTATTTATGGTTGTCTGATGGATGTTCTGCCACACTGAAGGCACTTGGGCAACATTAATTGTCAAGATCTGCTGCTGGCCGCTGCCTTTTCAATTGATGGCCAGTCCGTCCCATATGTACACAATGGTAGACAAGTCCGAATACGCCATGGGAGCACATTTAAGCCATGTAGGATGCTTTCCGCAGCTAGAAGCAACATGTGGCCTCTCATTGTTGTATTAAAAAATGGCTCCTGGGACACATTGGAGAAATGGCCTTACCACCGATTCGATGACCAATTCAATGTAAATCTGAGCTGTCAGATCTATAATAGTAATGACACTTGGCTCAAACTCTGATTAAAATTGTACCACAGGTGTGGAGAAGACAGAGAACCTAATTTCTCCATCTTCTCCATTGTCTGTGACCACATAAATCTGAAGCTTCACACGCATCCATAGACTTGAATGAGTGTGCGTGATATGATTTGCAGAGCCATTCACAGCATGCTGCAATCTTTTTCTCATTCCGAGTTCTATGCTCATGTGAGTGACCCCTTAGTGTACCTGGAATGAAGACTTGAGGGGTCTGTCTACCATACATTAAACCTCCCCACACTATAATCCTAGGAGTAGGACCAATATTACTTTCCCTCATGATGGCCTCATCATTGAGTTGCCAATGTTTGTTCAAAACCAATCTCCAGCTATCATTGCTCCAAAGATAAAAGCAGGACGTGTTGCTGAAAAGGAGGGACCTGGATTCCAGCCTCCATTGCCATCTATCACTGCACCATAATTGCCTTTGAGAGCAGTGCTGTGAGGTCAATGGAGCACCTGTAGTTGATGTCTGGTTCATAGCCCAATGTAATGAAAATACACCTTCTGATGGTTTGTGGAGGCACTATTTTATGCCTTAGGCTTGGTATATTATGTCCAATTTCCTTTCCAGTACAAAACATGGAACCGTGGTATGGTCATTTCTCCAAAGTATCCAAAGAGACATTTTTTCAACACAATAAATCCAGGCTGTATGTTGCTTGTGTTACTGTAAGCAGCCTGCGAATCCTAAATGTTCTATATGTAGCTCTTTGGACTTACATACCATCGAGCACATCTGCAACGTCATTAGTCTCCAACTGAAATGGTAGCTGCCAGCAGCTGATCTTGATGATTTTTTGCGCCAAAGTGCATTCAATGCAGCAGAACATTCTTCAGACATAAATAACCTCATTGATAGCAGCCAAGGCTGTAAGTGCGAGGATTTTTGCCTGTGCCGCTCATACTTAATACTAAATAAATAGAGAGGTTTTGAAAAATTAGTTTACATTTTTTCAACATTGGAATATCATTACCATGTCCATCCATCTTGTGATTTCCATAAATCCACAAAATTTCCCTCTTAGTGTTGCAATGTCAATGTTGAAGAGTGTAGTAAACTTGAAAACCATATAAAGAAAAAGCAGCAGAGATAGGTTTGTCACCATATGTGGTGGCGACGTACAAAACCATCCCTGCTGCTTTGACAAATTTATCTCTATTGCATATGTTCAATTTCTGCATATGACTATAGCTTCTTTTCCTTGGGTTAAACATTGTGTAAAACAGATTTCTCTGCTTAACCTATTTTTATATTCTTGCATTTTTATTACCATGTCATATACCTGACACTTTGATATCTAAAAACCCCTTTTGGTATTGTTAATTATAAAGTATAGGAAGAAAGCCTGTAATTTTGTGCAATAACTTAACACATTTTCTTTTTATTGTCTCCTTTAAACTATATAATGTTCAGCTCCTTTCTAGCTAGATCTAGCACCATGCTATTAGCATAATAAAAGTGTCAACCCTCGTTCTGCTGTCCTGTATTTTCAACCCCAGTAAATGACTAAAGATGAGAAACATTTTTTCATCATGTAGTATAATATTGTTACTTCTGTATATAAAAAAGAAGCTTAAACTCGTCACCTGAATCTGCAAAATGACAGAACTTCTTTGAAAAGGTGACTGTGTATTCTGCAAATTTTGATTGAGGTATACTCTACATAGCTCAGTGAAAAAAGGGTCACACCCATGATAGGTAATTAAAAGCAAAATTCCTTATTAAACCATGTTACAAATCCAATAGACCTTTCCTTCTTAGTGTTGCAATTTCAATGTTGAGGAGTATTTTACCTGAATGACACAACCAGTCACTGTTTCTATGGGTCCGCTAGCTTATATTATACGTGTTAAAGCTCCACCTCTCTTCGCTACTGAAAGTACACTACATTCCTGCTTGGATTAGTACTGAAGATGCTATCAAGATAGCAATACCAATATAGTGAGCTTATTGCAGGATAAGGTATTTTTGAAAAGATGAGTTTTCACGTTTCATTTGAAGGTTCCAAATGTGGAAGATAATAGGATGTGTTGAGGAACTAAGTTCCTGAGGATGAGGGATACCCAGGAGAAGTCTTGGAGGCAATTGGGTGAGGAATGTATGAGAGCAGAGCACAGAGAAAGACCTTCTGAGGGTCAGAGATTACGTGTGGGGATGAGTCGGGAGTTTAGTTTGGAGATGTATGGAGAAGACAGATTATGGAGGGCCTTGTAGGTCATTGTTAGTAATTTAACCTGGATTCGCTGGGGAATTGGAAGCCAGTGAAGGGATTTGCAGATGGTAGTGGCAGAAGAGTAGCGTGGAGAGAGGTGGATTAATCAGGCAACAGAGTTAAGGACAAATAGGAGCGGTGCGAGAGAGTTAGTCAGGAGGCAACAGAGGAGGAGACTGCGGTAGTCAAGGCGGGAGATGATGAGGGCATGCACTAATATTTTAGTAGATTAGGGGTTGAGGAATGGACGAATTCTAATTTAGACAGAAAGCTGCATATTTGGAGGTATACTCTTGAGATGAATTGATGAAATATAGCTTAGCTTCTTAAACCCCTACTAGCATGAATCATGGAAAGAGGAAGGCGGGATTTATGTATTTTGGTGTTGCTATTGCGTTACCGTTTAATGTGTATTAAAATATTGTGTTACTGCATTCAAGTACATTTTGCCAAATGTAACCTTGAACAAGCAGTACCATTTTGGGCTTCACTCCATAACAGACTTTTTATAATTTAAAAGAAGTTCAGAGGAGTAGAGTTATATTTATACCAGTAATGGTGTGATCTACTTTTGATAAATTGCTATTTGGTTTAAAGAAAATTAAACTCAGAAAAAAAACGTATATTTCTCCAGGATTTTATGTTAGGTCAGTACAAAAGAAATACGATACATATCTATTGAATATGCAATGAAAGATCACCTTAGTATCAAATTTAATGGGATTTAATTAAAACAGTGTCAATGCTTAAAGGGGTTTTACAGGCACACACATTTTTAAAACATTGTAAAAAGCCTATGTGACACAAAGAAGCTTCATAATTTGCTTGATAAAATTCTGCTGTTTCTGAACTATCACTTGGGGTTGTATGCCCTCCAGATCGTTACTTCCTGCTTCTATCTGTTCAAAGCACAGAGTGCAAAGATGTTCTGTTTTCAGTCTGTGCTTTGAAGGTATTCTGTCAGTCAAGCACAGCCCTGCATACAGGAGGCAGGACTCAACCAGCAGTTCTCAGACCAAAGTGCTCAGTATGGTCATGTCATATTTTCCATGGCCAATGATTTTTAGCAAATTTTACAGTAAGGGAGAGAGAGCAGAACCTTAGAATACAGTGCAGGCTTCACAAAAAGCAAGTAATGTTATAAACTGGTGACTTTCCAGAATTCTAGATTAAATTATAATAAATTAATATCATCCCACTCATTGCTCCTCTACCACACACTGATCTGGTGTGGGGCCGTGTCAGCATTTGTAACACTATTGCCTGCAGATTAGTCACAGGAAAGTGCATATTATTGTTAAGAGAGAAAATGAGTGTGGGCAATGATTTATCCATCTTGAGACTAGAAAGGAGTCTCAAGATGGCGCCTTTTAGGTGGAGTGAGCGGATACTATGGGTGGGAGTTACTGATAGTGGGACAGATACAGTTCTGTCAGAGAAGCCAGAGCATACTGCCTTCTGGGAAATGTTGCTTAAAGGCACAGAAGGAGGGGGCAGTTCAGAATGTAAACAATAACCGACCACAAGGCTGGCTGAAAGGGCTAAAGGTGAGCTAAAATGGGAAAATAATTGTAGCAGAATTGTGGGTACTCATTTCAAGTGTGGTATCCCACAAAGCTGCCATCTGCATGGGATACTGAATGTATAGTGTGTTTCATGCAAATACTGTGATTTCTGTGTAAACTGTATGTTGTAACATATTTTCAGACTTGCTGACAGGCAGTACTCAAAGGGTTAATATTCCCTCTCAGGAGCTTGTTTACATGATTCAGCTGTGCTTGTTATGCAGAAGTTTCTGGAAAGAGCTGAAACAAGTTCCCCTGGCAGTTAATCAAGACTGCAGATGAAAAGAGTAACAGGAGAGAGAAGTCAGTAGAGGAAGGCAAACTGCAATGAGAAGACATTGATCTCCCCTGACTTCTGGGTCTGAAAAGGACCAATGAAAAAGGAGGGAAGCTGCCAGCCTTCAGATTGGAAAGATTCCTATTGCAACTCCAGGAGGGAAAAAACACCATTGAGGAGAAGCATAGCTCAGCCCTAAGTAAGGGATTAATGAATGAGGATTACCAAAGGTGACTGCCTCAAAACAAGTGAATTGAATGGATAAGACAAGTATCCCATAGAGATCTACCTGTCCTCATGTTGAGTCAACTTTCAATTGTGAGTGTAAATTTGACCACCAATTGCCTACTATTTGTATATAGTTAAAGTCAATATCATCTGATACACCAACATGACAGATATATACATATACGAAATGCCAAAAGATGGCTATAATGGAACAACCACTAAGACACTCTCAAGCAGATACATCCTATAAGAGACATGGAATCTGAAGTCCAAAATTTGTAAAAAGTATCAAAATTTATTGAAATACAAATATAGACAAATTACATAATAATAATCAAAGAAAGTCCAAAGGAGAAGATACACAGGTGTTTTAGAACTGCAGGACCACTATAGTGTGACAGGCATCGCGGTGTACATCATGGAAGTATCACCAAAGATAATACATATAAAGATTGTGACTACATATATGGTAACACAGACCACCAGTGTAAGTAATAGCCTAATTAATATATAAACAATACATTACATTCATGATTTATATCAAGGCACACTGATATTCTACCTCATATCATAACCTTACCAACTGGAAAATGCACAAAGATAATAAATGAAAAAATATAATAAGATTCTTGTGCATAAAGTCTGAATCTAGAATGAGTCCAGATCAGATAAATTTAGTTAGATCTAAACTTTTAGACTGGTGATATGTATCAGCACATACGCAGTAAGCCATATAATGTAATGAAAAAAGAACAGTCACAATAAGGCAGACGCCTTACCCATCCTATACCCGTGTGGACCGGCAGAAGAAGCAGCTTCTGGGCCTGGGTGATACTTTGGTGATACTTCCAGGATGTACACCCCCCATGTCGTCATACTATAGTGGTCCTGCAGTTCTAAAACACCTGTGTCTCTTCGCCTTTTCACTTTCTTTGATTATTATTATGTAATTTGTCTACATTTGTATTTCAATAAATTTTGATATTTTTTACAAATTGTGCACTTCAGATTCCATGTCTCTTATAGGATGTATTTGTATATAGTTATTTACCCTGTTATTACTGTAACGACTGTTCTTTTCAAGTTAACAGTGTTGCTTTATGATTGGGGACTAGCTGCACGAACAACCACCATCACCATCATACTCTACTTTAAGAGGCAGCTGCTGAAGTCACATTATCTTCTCTGAAGTGCGCAGATTTGGGATTCGTTATCAGCCCTGTGTTCAGAGACCCTTTTCCAACTGTCGGATACGCACCTAGCATTACAACAAACTATTGCCCACTGTTTTTTTTTTACATTTTTATTGGGGGAACTTTGTGTGTGTTTAACAGGAGAGGGGGGAAGAGGCTCATCGCAACAGAAAGCTTGGCCACCGTGACGCAGATTTATTGACCACCAGGAGCACAAACCCTCCCTCGGCCATATACCACATGAGGTTACCACACAAGGAGCATCAAACATTTTTTTTGTGCCTGTAAAACACTTTCAAGGTGCCCAGAGATTTGAAATACGCTTATTAGAGATGAGTGAAATGCACGTCCACCTTCCAGATCCGTTTTCTCTGGTCATAAACATAAGCTGAGCAAATTTCCTTACCCTTCAGGATCCCAGGCTCAGCTTATGATTAATTTTTGTGTAATTTTCATACTGTATTTATTCTTTTGTCGATATTGTTGTGAAAATATAGGAAATACGTGTTTGTTTTTCACATTTTATATTATTTTTTAGGAACACAAAAAGACCACTAGAATACATTTCAATTAGTTCCCCTATTTGTAACAATTATTTTGACATATAAGACACATTTTTTTCAATGCAAGTAACAGCAATTTGGATTGGCAGTAGCATTTTATTTTTTTTGTTCACATGATTTATATTTATTTATTTTTCATTATTTCTTTAATTTTCCCTTATAAGGTTAAAAAAGAACTCCAGCTCTATTCTTTGCCCACTGGCAGCTCCTTCAGCTTGAGTTATTACTAGTGATGAGTGAGCATGTTCGCTACTGTTTGGTGCTCACCTGAGCATCTCACTGCTCGAGATGCTCGGCGCCCGCCGAGTATTTCCGGGGTTGCTCAGCGGGAGCTCTTGTCCCCTCCTTGCATGTTTGGCCCTCTTTACAGAGCCAATGAACATGCAAGGATTGCCTGCCCCTCACTGTAATGCCGCAGCCATGTTGCCAAAAAGTCAGGAGGAGGACCAGGGTGCAGAAGTGGGAGACGAGGTGGTGGATGATGTAGTAACTGACCCAACGTGGCAGGAGGACATGCAGAGCGAGGAGAGCAGCACACAGGGGGAGGGAGGCAGAGCACCCCAAGAGGCAGGAAGAAGCAGTGTGGTGGCCACAGACAGAAGGCAGGCAACTGTTCCCCGTAACACCAACACGAAGGAAGTTGCAAGTACAACTGTTTTAAAGACTCTGCCGATAACCCCAAAAAGGCCATTTACACCACCTGCCAGGCCAGCATCAGCCTAACCACCACCAGCATAATCAGGCACATGGCAGCAAAGCACCCTACTTTGTGGGCCAAACGCCAGGGTCCAGGAACAGTGTCTGCGGGTGGCACCACTGCTTCTTCCGCTGTTGTGTATGCAAGCCAATCCTCGGTCCATAGTGCATGTGAAGATGCCTCCTGCCCTGCACCTGTCGTTGCACACTCTCAAGTAGCAGCATCAGGATGCATGTCCACGACCTTGTCCCAGCGCAGTGTTCAGTTGTCCATACCCCAGTCCTTGGAAGGCAAGTGCAAATACGCAGCCAATGACCCACAGACCTCACTACTAAATTCCCACATTTCGCGACTGCTTGCGCTCGAAATGTTGCCTTTTTAGGCTCGTGGAGACGGAAGCATTCTGCAACCTGATGGTTGCGGCCATCCCTCTGTACTCGGTCCCCAGCCGCCACTATTTCTCCCGGTGTGCCATCCCCGCATTACACAAACATGTGTCCCAAAACATTAACCATGCCCTCAACAACGCAGTTACTGGGAAAGTCCACCTAACCACGGACACGTGGACAAGTGCTTGTGGGCAGGGAGGTACATCTTGCTGATGCACACTGGGTTAACATAGTGGAACCCGGGACCCAGTCAGACCTTGGGATGGAACACGTCCTCCCGATGCCAAAGATTGCGGGCCCTAGATCAATCAGGGTTGCCTCCACAGTCTACAGCTCTTGCACCTCATCCTCCTCAGCCTACTCCTCCTCTTCAGCCTCCATCTCCGAAATGACCACATCAGTCACAAGCTGGAACCACTGCAGCACTACCTCGGCCAAGCGACAACAGGTTGTGCTGAAGCTAATATGCTTAGGTGACAAACCGCACAATGCTGAAGAGTTGTGGACAGCTCTGAAAGAACAAGCAGATCTGTGGCTCACACTGCTGAACCTACAGCCAGGCATGGTCATGTATGACAATGGCCGGAACCTCATGGCGGCTCTGAGGCAAGGCGATCTCACACACGTACCATGCCTGGCCCATGTGCTTAACCTCGTGGATCAGTGGTTCCTCAAATCCTACCAGGAGCTGCCGGATCTGCTTGTTATAGTACGCCGCCTGTGTGCCCATTTTAGAAAGTCACCTACAGCTTCCGCCGCCCTTGCCATGTTTGAGCAGCATTTGCAGCTTCCGGCTCACAGACTGGTGTGTGATGTCCCCACGCGTTGGAACTCTACACTGCAGATGTTGGGAATGATTTGTGACCATAAGAGGGCAGTTGTTGAGTACCAGTATCAACAAGGCCATCGGTATTCAGTTCAGACTCCACACATAAGACCTCAGGAGTGGACATGGATGTCAGACATATGCACCATCTTCCAAAACTTTAAGGATTCCACCAAGATGGTGAGCGGCGATGATGCCATAATTTGCGTCACCATCCCGCTTCTCTGTCTTCTGAAATGCTCTCTGCTCACAATCAAAGAGGATGCATTGCAGTCGGAGCATGATGAGATGGAGCAAGGAACCATACAGGGCGATTAAACACAGCCCAGCCTCAACTCATCCCAACGTGGATTGGGTGACAATGAGGAAGAGGAGGAGGAGGAGGAAGAACAGGAGATAGTTTCATGCACTATAGATGGTACTACCTGCACAACTGTCATACTGTCTGTTCAGTGTGGATGGCCTGAGGACAGAGAGGAGGAGGAGAGTATGGTCAGTTGTCCTCTTGGTGAGGACATGGAAGTCTTGCCTGTTAGCAGTCTGGCACGCATGGCTGAGTTTATGTTACGCTGCCTTTCCTATGACCCTCACGTTCTCAAATTTTGGGTGACAGTCATTACTGGTTGGTGACACTTCTAGACCCATGCTACAAGGAGAACTTTATATCTCTTATTCCTGAGGCGGATAGGTCTACAAAAATGAGGCAGTACCAGAAGGCCCTTGTTGCAGAACTATTAAAAAAATTCCCATCTGAAAACGCTGGCAGCAGAGGTCAAAGTTCGTTGGGCAACCAAGGACTACAGGCGAGAGAGACACAACTCCAATCCAGCAGAGGCAGGGGAACACTGTCAAAGTTCTGGGAGAATTTTCTCAGCCCCTCCCATCGCACAGGCCCTGAGGTGCGGGGTACTCTCACAAGGAGTGCAAAGTTTGGGAAGATGCTGAAGGGAGTACCTTGCCGACGGTACCAACTTCCTCCTTGATTCCTCTGTGCCTTATAATTATTGGGTATCCAAGCTGGATACATGGAATGAACTGGCTTTTTATGCCTTGGAGGTCTTGGCCTGCCCTGCCGCCAGCGTTTTATCAGAGCGGGTTTTTAGTGCCGCTGGTGGAATTATAACTGATAAGAGCATCCGCCTGTCAACTGAAAACGCAGACAGGCTGACTCTTATAAAAATGAACAAGGGCTTGATTGGGCCAGACTTTTCAACACAACCAAATGATAGGAGCGTAACATAAACTCAAATACAGTGTCTTTTTTTGGGAGGTGTATTCCCATGCACCTTTTCACACCCACATATAGGTATACATTTCCTGATTTTGGCTATGTGCTCTTGTCCTCCTTCTCATCCTCATCTTCCACCTCCATATCACCAGGGTGACCGTGGTCCGTGATGCAACACCCACATAATTTTTTTAAAGGGTGTTTATGACGCCCGTAAAAAAAAATTTTTATACAGTATGTTCATGTATACCCCCCAGGGCTAAATGTTTGTCAGCCCATGCACTTAGTGCATGGGCATTACAAGTATAGGAGACCCGCTCCTTTCTAATGGGAACATTTTTTAAGAGGCCCTTCTCCACGTATCTTCCAAGGGGCATTGGAATGCCTCCCAATTTTTGGCAGCCCTTGCATTCACTGCCTAGGCCAATACTATGGGAGACCCACTTCCTAATAATGGGAAAAAAAAAATTCAGGAGGCCCTCCTCTACGTCTCTTCCAAGGGGATTTGGAGTAGATCCAAATTTTTGGCAGCCCTTGCATTCACTGCATAGGCCAACACTATGGGAGACCCACGTCCTAATAATGGAAACATTGTTTCAGGAGGCCCTCTGACCTCCACGTCTCTTCCAAGGGGCATTGGAGTGCCTCCAAATTTTTGACAACCCTTGCATTCACTGCATAGGCCAACACTATGGGAGACCCACTTCCTAATAATGGGAACATTTCTTCATGAGGCCCTCCTCTAAGTCTCTTTGGGGTGCGTCCAAATTTTGGGCAGCCCTGCCACTCACTGCATATGCAATAAAAGTATAGGAGACCCACTCTTTAGTAATGGAAACAATAAAGCATAGCCAGCTGATGGCTCTCTAAGAATAGTGAGGGCAGACTGCTGGCCCTTTAAGAATAGTAAAGGCCGCCTGGTGGCCCTATGAAAATAGGCTTTGTGACTTTCAGAGTCCTTCCTTCATAAATGAAGCAGGATGTGTCTGATCATGTCCCACACGCCACATGGCCAGATAAGGTTGTAAAATGTTAAAATGACATTTCCTGGTGAATTCATTTGTCACGGTTGAAAGCAATGCAAAAATGCAAAAACGCATCAAAAACGCTACATGTGAACATAGCCCAAGGTGTGGAGGAGTAGTTTTGGTTATTTATTTTGCCTTATACACAAGTCATTGCCCTGGGAAGAATGTTCCTTAACATATTTCCCAGGAAAATCCATTTTGGTTTTGTTTCAGTATGCTTTATTGTGAGTCCATTAAAGTGGCGTAATACCTCTGACAACATTGTTGACAGCAGTGACCTGGGAGTCAGAAATGCTTCAAGGGGTCTTCCCCATGCTGTTCCCATGCCATTTGAGCACTGTTCCCATCGACTTGGGCAATTTTTAGGCCCTCTGCAGACCGCCGGGGGGAGCTGCCTGAAAAATGCTCGAGTTTCCCATAGACTAACATTGGGCTCATTACTCGGGTCGAGCACCCAAGTATACCAATGTGCTCGACCCGAGCATTGAGCACCCGAGCATTTTAGTGCTCGCCCATCACTAGTTATTACTCCATTTTTAATGTCACACAACATTGAGATTAGAACAGTGGTTCTCAACTCCAGTCCTCAAGACCCACCAACAGATCATGTTTTCAGGATTTCCTTAATATTGCACATGTGGTGGAATTATTACCTGTGTAATACTGATGAAATGCTGAAAACGTGATCTGTTGGTGGGTCTTGAGGACTGGTTTTAAGCACCACTGGTCTAGAAGGAGACGGCGATGGGTGGGGAATAGAGCTGGAGTGACAGAGGCTTTAAATCCACAGCTTCATTTGTATACCAATTCAAACGCTGATTTCTCAGTAATGGAGGAACGGACTGGCCATGCAATGGTATTGCTGGACTTGTCTTTGAAAGTGCTACATCCATATTTAAATAGTTTGAGGGTGAAATCATGCTGACAGATTCCCTTTAAGGAACTGAAAGGAGGTGAAATGGGGTGCCTGATGAAAAGAAGTTTTATAGTATATAGAGACTATCTTATTCACTCATGACTCAACAGTTTTATTTATAAACCCAGCACCTATTAATATGTTCCTGTAGTCTCTAGAATTAATGATACAACCAACAGCGGCTTGACTTTGCTTTTCTTTCATTTAGCTTCCATTATACAGAATATATGTAATATAAAATCCTTGGGTGTTTACATCATAAGCACTTTACATTATTTATTTTACTCAGTTCAGAAAATGAAGCCCTGCTGCACAAATCAATTGAAGTAAACTCGCAACGGGATCCAGTATTCATGGAGGGAGAATTCTGATTGCCAATGCATAAATAAATCAATTTCACCATAACCAAATGCATGACAATAAAGTCCGACAAATGAGTCAAACAAAACAGTGTCATCTATTGGTCAGCAGAAAATGAAAAATGTAATATTTCCTGATGATTTTAATCAGCCCAGCATAGCTAGATTGATTGTTGATGTGAATAAAATACATAACTACTGGATATATACAAGTGGAATGCACTCCGGCAACATAAAAGAACAAGAAATAATATCCATGGGGGTCCAGAAGCTGAGATCCTGCCTCTCCGTGGAATGAAGGACTGTTCATTAAAGATTTAATCACACACAGCAAATTTGATGTAAACGTTTCTGTGACCGAACTATTCATCTAAATGGGGCTTCTTGAAATCCATACGTTTGCTTATAAAACATAACTCCATGAGATGAATGGAACTGATTTTTTTTCATTTATATCCCATATTTAAAGACTTACTCTCCTCTAAGAACAATAGAGGCACCGTCTACAGGGAGGGACATACAGACATCTTATGATTCATGTTACAATATGACTGCAATGAAATAAGTTCTTAAACTCTTGCTGTGTAAATTATAATGCAAAAAAATTGTTGTGAATATGACCTCAGTCATAAATACAAGGTATATACAATTTTTCATCATAGCTAATGATAATTTTTATATTTCTCCTAAACTTTTACGACATAAAAAATTGTCTTGGATTTAAAACATGCCAACCTTCCTCCACTCCTCTCCTCCCTTTACATATCCAGAACATTATAGATATGTTAGATAGTTGACCATTCTCTCCAAAGTCAGCCTGAGTCTAATATGTCTGCTCACCTTAAAGGGGTTGTTTCACAAACAAAATACATTTATTAATAGATCTTGGAATATTAATAAGTTCCATGATTGGATGTGTTAACAACCTGTTCCTGTGATGAGATAATCTTATAAATGTTCCTCTGCTGTGTACTGTGTAATGGCTGTGTCTCACAATACAAAGCCACTCCAGTTTTTGGTCAGCCCATACCACTGCTCCTGGCAAAAGGTGGAAGCATAAGTCACTTATGATAAGTGACTAAACAGAAGAAACAACAGGGGCTTGCAGTTGCTGCTTTCTGAAGTAACACATTTCCCTGCATGTTTTATCATAGCAGTGAGTGTTTCTGTCTCATCAATGTCCTCTGAGCTCATCAAAAATCAAGTGGTTGACATATAAGCTAAATAGCCACTTGTGCTCCTAAGTGACTGACTTCATTTATGATGAGCTCTGACGGCTGGACTAGCAGCAGAATCACTCACTACTGTGTTAACTCAGAAAACAACACCTATGAGCTCCTTCTTTGTCGTCTTGTATATTCACTTATCATAATTAGCTGATGCTATTCCTCCCCTGCCAATAGCTGTGGTATATGCCAACCATGAACTAGAGCAGCTCTGCATGGTGGGAAACAGCAAATAACAGCACACACCATGAGCACATTTATAAGTTTACCTCAGCACAGGAAAAAATTGTAACATTCCAATTATGGAACTTATTATTATTTTTCTGTTATGCCCAACGTGGTGCACATGGATTTGTGAACCCACTGTGCCACAGGGTCGGCCTGCTCAGGGAGGGGCATAGCTAAGCAGCTACCTGGTGTTCATTGGAGCTCCTGATGGTGGAGACAAACTGGCAGCAGGTAGTCGTCCAGGTACTACTCCTGGGCAGATCTCAGTACTTCACCTGCTGACACGGATTAGGGCTTCGTTCAGACACACCAGTCTAAGATACTGGATCAGGGACTGGCTGCACACAGATTGGGGGACAATGTCCAGGCATTGGCCGCACTAGTACCGGGGACATTGAGGACAGGACTGGCCCATCAGGACCAGGGGACAATGTTCAGGTACTGGCTGCACTGGGACCAGGGGACTTCAGGAACAGTACTGGCCGCACCAGGACCAGGGGACAATGTTCATGCACTGGAAGCACTGGGACCAGGGGACCTCAGGAACAGAACTGGCCACACCAGGAACAGGGGACAATGTTTAGGCACAGGCTGCACCAGCACCAGGGATTCGGCTTCAGGACACTGTCCGCACTGGGACAAGGAATTTGGGCTCAGGACACTGGCCACTTCGAGACCATGGATTCGGAGTCAGGACACCGGCCGCACCCGGACCAAGGATTCGGGTTCAGGACTCTGGCTGCACCAGGACCAGGGTTTTGGGTTCAGGACCCTGGCCGCACGAGGACCAGGGGACCTCACAACTGCAGTGGTAGAACACCCCACTACCTAATGACTAAACTCATTGCTTGGCGACTCCCTAATTGGGAAGGGAGTCTTTCATACAAGATGCCTCCCAGCTATTGGCTGGGAGCCATCTTGCAGGTGCATCATTATACTAAGTGCCTCTCAGCTAAAAGCTGAGGGCATTAACTATATGACCGCATTGCCCCTTTAAGAGCAGGGGAGCGTGCGTGCACACTTGGCATGCCTCTGAGAACTACAGTGCACACAAGAACAGATGGCAGGAAGCACACTGGGGACCATGCTGGATTTGTGAATAAGCCGGTGTCCCTGCATGGAGAGAGAAGGGGACACCATGAAGGGGTGCCGGCCATAGCGCTACATATTCCAAGTTATATTGATTAAAATGTGCTTTGTTCATAGGACAACACCTTTACATCTTCTATTTCTGGCATTGTATTCAACAAGAAATGAACATTAACACAGATACCACTCTTTTAGACATGATCCAAGGAATTGTCTACATTAAAAAGAACCTTTTACCTCAAATGCAAAAGGATTTCAGAGAAAAATATACATCTCTGCAATCATGCAGCCAGGCTCTGATTCATACTGCCCATGGTTTGGGCAGCAAGAATCAGCTGATGGGTTCACTTTAACAGTACATTTATATAAGATTTATTACACTACGTACAATGGTAAAAAATACATTATTACTCAACATCTGCATAAGTTTCTGTGCTTTGCTCTGTCCGTAGTAAGAGTGTCCTAGAAAGGTTGATATAATAAGTTAAATATTATCACACCCAATGCCAAGATTTACTAACCTTTCCAAAACTTCCTTTCCCAAGCACCATGAGAAAGTTGAAATCTGAGATGTGGAAGCGACTAGTACCAAAGAAGCTGACTCGTTTGGAATCTGTTGGGCTTGGACTCGGAACTGGACCTCGTCTGACTTTCTGCACAACAGAGGTGAAATAAAGATAATTCATTAACCAACCAGATTTATACAGTTCTTAAAATGAAAGAATCTTGAGATGATTTATTCAGGCTGTCATTTTTCTGTATGCATCAATATTGTAGGCACATGTAAAAGGAGCATCATGTGATATAATGTGCCTGCAAAGAAACCTATTTACCTGTACGTACTATAAGAGATTGTGAGGCAAGACGTAGGATCTCCCATTAGTACGAATGCACTACTGTGAAATTATAAAAAACTCAAACGGAAAGCTACAATCAAATACACATCCCAAAGTAAATCTCATGTCGTTGTGTTGTGAAAGTTCAAAATGTACAAGTTGATCACGGTCAACCCAGTGAGGATGAGTGTGAGATGTATCTAGTGTGCATGGAACACAAGGGTCAGGGAAGACGCTTCCCTTTACATAGACGTTTAAATGCCATTCTGGAATCGACTTAAGATGCCTTCAAACATTCATTCCACCCTGTGAAAATTAGAAAAGTCACCTTCTATACTACTCTACACCACTTTTCATACATAATCCATATGTAGTCTCATACATTTTCTATGTACAAGTTAAAGAAACTTTGCTTGGCAAGTATCGTAAAAGTTGTTCCCTAGTAATAACGCAAGCTGCTGTCAGTGAGTGACTACACTCCATCTCCAAGCTATTAAGCAGCTTGCCAGACACACAGGGGATCATTGATTTTGCATATGGTTTAGAATAGAAGATAGCAGAGTAACAGCTTGACAACAGATAAGTCTATATATTAAAATGTACTTTTAGTCTACTTCAAGGCAGCAAATAAACCTGTATAAAATGCGAGAAGCAGAGTTCAGATATTTTTTTCATTTCATAAATTTCCAATGATCACATGATGTTTGACATAAGCAGATTTCGGTACATGTATAACAGCAAGGATACATCAAACAGTTTGACATTGTGAACATTGCAACATATAGACCAGACAAAAATCCCAGCATTTAACAAACATGTTAAAAGTAATAATAAAAGTAAAGTAAAAGTAATAATAAAAGTATGTACATACAATCTTGTAGGTAATACAACCAGAGATGATAAAATCCAACCCTGTCTAAAAATTATCCAACCTGTTAAAATACTGAATTGCTTCTATCCTGTTTTGCTTTTTTAATGCTTTGTAAGTAACAAGTTCTCCTGTATTTGTAATCATCCATGGGAGCAAATGGTTGAACAAAAAAAATGAATTATCCAACATCCAGCAAAAAAGGTTAAAAGAAGGATTTCCCTAGGAAAAGGGGAATAAAGAGAGATACCTGATAAAGGCTGTTATAGCCGAAATGCGCTGTGTTTTAATGCTGCAAATTTTTATATAAATACTTCTGGCTTCTGGAGCACACAGCTTCAGCGCATTTTTTTTTTATATTTTTTTGTGGAAGTGCCATTTTTTATGGATTATCTTTATAGCAAAAAAGGTTGGAGAACCTGATTTATAGAATAAATGATTTTTTTTGTAAGCAAAAAGCAGGTAAAACAAAACCATACATATTAGAATCAACCCTTTAACTCACCTTTGGCCATCGGAGAGTAATGTAGCAATGTCTAAACTTAAAGTCCCTTATTGTGTAGGACAATGTACACCCTTGAGGTGGCAGAGTGGTTCTCTGCCCCTTACCCAACAACTTGTTGTGCATCGATTTCCACCTCGTCTTCTTTCATTGACAGCTGTGACTTTACTGGAGCCAGAGAAGGGTGGAGACACACAAAACAAAGAGGAGGTAAGAGGTGCTGAACTTTTGGCCACACTAAGGGTGCACCGAGCGCCTGTGCTTGATTTGAGCAATCATTTTGCACGGACTAGTTTCCTTTTAGACTGTCTAGTCAAAATCTTATCTGACTGTATATTAGGACAGATTAATAAATCTGTATCAATTACTTTATAACACAGCAGAACTAATTTTAGATTATCTTAGAATTTATTTTTTTGGTACAAAGTCTAAAACTTCAAATGATTGCACATATATATAATTTTAAATGTGAACACCCCGGCTGTCCTCAGATACCTCAAGGGGAAGCAAACAGCATACTTACTGGTTCAGATTAACTAATCCTGTCCACAATTTAGGCAGTGCAATTTAAGGGTGGATTTACATTGGAAGATTTTTGGTAATGACTAGAGCATTCCTAGGAATGTTAGTTTCCTCGATAATCATGCAGTGTAAATAGGCGGTAAAGCACCTGACAAATCAGCAAAACTCTTGTTCGTTGGTTGAAATGATTTTAAGTTTTCTTATAAATCATAAAACTCGACAGCACATGTGCTAGATTCATGTCAACAGAAAATGTGCTGGAGAGAACAAAGACAATCTATGCTCACAGAGGGATTGTACTACCAATCATTCTGTGCATGTGGAAGTATGGTAGGTCTGTGTGATAATAAATGGCCACCAATTGGCTTACATGTAGCTGGTCAGCAGTTGTAAACAGACGCTAGTCGCTAAGTGTAAACTCAGCCTTAAGGTCGCCACACGCAATAGACTAACCTCAGTCTTTTTGCCAATATTGATGGGTTCAGCCAACAGTTGAATATGTAGGATACCCCGACAAATGATTGTTGGGGAGATAGGAATTTTGGACTGCTGATCCTTTTGTTCTGTAAGAGATAAACCGCCAGCTAAGATGTTCGGGAGCAGCACTCTAATAGAGAACACAGGAGCGCTCAGCAGAGCCAGCCAGATGTCGGCCAGCGCTCCAGTGTACAGCAGAGTTGCTGCATCGCTCGGCCAACATCTATCTAGATTGTATTGGGAGATTTAGTCTGAAAATGCTCAAATTTCCCTGTGGCCTTGGGGGCTCCTCAGCATACTGTAGGCTGCAGTTAATCTCTCTAAGGGCTAGAGAATAATAGTTGTAATAAAGTAGCCTACATCTTTAGTTCTGTAGGACAATGACAGCGAGCATTGCCCCCGGCCTTTCATGTCTTCTAATTGTTGCTAATGCAGCCAAATGGCACAATTTAAATGTCACCATTATTTTGAGAAAAAGCTTTCTAGACATTTCCATAGCTCTGCAAATAAGTAGTGATGAGCAAGTATATTTTGTTAACCCTTTCGGCGAGTATGCTCGGGCGAGCACCGAGTAGTTACAGCTGCTCGGTGATATGTGTGAATCACTCCCGTGTGCATGATTTGCGACGGTTTGACAGCTTTATTACATGTGAGGAATGTCTATTTCTTACACATTCCTCACATGTATTAAAGCTGTCAAATAAGCACCTTCACCACCTTACATAAGTGTTCCTCATCTCCAGTCTTCACGTAACAGGTCGTGTTCCAGGTTATTGTTAGTAATAAATTTGCACCCAAGGACGGGGCAGCACAGGTATGCAAAGGGGCCCTAACATTCGTCCACCTTAGGGCCCCACCCAATGTAAAAAAAATGTTTACCATTTGTTTTGTGGTGGTGTCTTGTATAGGAAAGTGACATTTCTTGTGACTTCCAATACAAATAAAAAATGGTATACACAAACCAACGAGATAGAGAGCAAGGGAAACTCTTTGGCCTTTATCTTGTCAATGATGGCATATCAGATTCTTAACGTTGGGCTCTTTTCCTGGTATGTAAGTCATCTAAGTCAGTGTTTCCCAAACTCCAGTCCTCACGGCCCCCACAGGTCATGTTTTCAGGATTTCCATAGTGTTGCACAGGTGAGAGAATTCTGATTGCCTTGTTACTTCCATCGCCGGTGCAATGCTAAGGAAATCCTGAGAACATGATCTGTTGGGTCCATGAGGACTGGAGTTTGGGAAACTCTGATCTAAGTGAACTAACAGAGAGCCCTTCGTCTAAGCACAGGCAGAAAACTGGGCAATGTTAGCCCCCAAAGGTCATGATTGAAGGGAATTTGTCAGCAGATAATCTAAGGGCAGCATGATGTAGGGGCTGATACACTGATTTCAGGGATGTGTTACTTATTAGGCTGTGTGCTGTAGTTTCAATACAATGAATGTTCTATCAGCAGGAGGTTATTACTACAGAACTACAGCTCCCATGCATCCTGGTCCAACCACGCCCCAGCACTGATCAGCAACTTATTGTCATTACTCAATATACACAGAAAGAGGGTGGGGATAGCTTTGTTAGCTCTGCTATGTGCTACATCTAAAAACTCTGATTGTGTCACAACTGCAGCACCCAGTAAACTAAGTGATACATCGCTGGAATCAGAGTCTCTGCCTCTACATCATGCTGCTCTCAGATGAGGTAGCAAAAACCTACTGATAGATTCCCTTTAAATACCATGTATGGCGGCCTCCATGACTCCTGCGGTTTTTGCAGGATGGTGACTTTCGAAGCTGAGAGCACATTTCACTCGAGATTCACGTGCTGATCGTACTTCATTAAACGGCAATTCTGGGCTGATATAACAACGTAATTTAGGCTTATTCTGTCTTCTCCACACTGTATCCCGAGTCTGTTTCCAAGCCGCAGGCTGCTAGTTGCATGGCAACAGAGGCCGCCTAAAAGGGGAAAAACAATTAACAACATACAGCACTTTGTCCAAGGAGAGTAAGTTGTTCACCTTGTCATGGCTGCTGTGCTTTTAGGAGGAATATTAAAGGGAACCGATCAGTTGATTGGCAACATCAATTAGAGCATGCACGGCTGCAGACAGGTATATTTTTCTCTTAAAAGCTCTGGCCAGCTTCTTCTCACACCACTCCAGGTGACTGACATGTCGTTCCAAGGTGTGTACATAGAGAGAGGCCTGTCAGTCACCTCTGGCAGTGCTGGGAAGAGCCGGCCAAGGGCGGCGCTGGACTAGTTTTGTCTCCGGCTATAGTCATCAGCTGGATCTTCAATGCAGCAGAATTTCAGAGAAAAATATGTCTGGCTGCAATCATCTGATTCACGCTACCTGTGGTTTTGGCAGCATGAATCAGCTATCGGGGTCCCGTTAACCCCATAGCACAATATCATGTGCATCTATGTGATTACAGGGGTGATTCCATGTGGAGAAGGCTCAGCAGCTGTGTTCTCTCCACAGGTGGCAGATACCGGCTATGTTAAATAGCCGGTATCTGCCTCTAACTGCAGCTCATCTCCGGTAGAGGCTTGTTAACCATTTAAATGCCGCTATCGATCACTGTACTCACCTATCAGTTCCCATTGGCACTGTATGAGGCTATCACGGGGTGCCGATAGGTTACTGTGTCAGCTGGGTGCCTGATGAAGGCCCCCATTACTGCCATACAATAAGGGCAAAAAGGAAAATTGGCTGCGGAGGGAAAGGGTTACTCATGTGGCTTGTCTTTGATTTTGCTGGAATGGGGGGATTTGCAGCTACAAATAGCGGCTAAATAGCAAGTGGCAGACATGTCACACAAATGGTTTTATTCTAGTGATCTGTCTAAGAATTACTGTAGTGCAACCTGAGTGGCTGCGTAACCCTAGCCTTAAATGGGTTGTCCCCATTCATAAAATCTTGGTCCCCATGCACAGATTGTTATAACAAAAAGTGCATTATTCACCCTCCCCAGGTCCAGTACTGAGTCACGTCGGCAGCGCAGCAGCCAGTATGAGGCAAAGGGAGCAACAGCAGAGACTCAATGGTGGAGCTGTGGACCTGGGTTTGGTGAGAAAAGCGATTTTGTTTTATATAACATACTGCATTTGGGGACCAATACTTTCTAAAAGGATACAACCCCTTTAAAAAAGAAAAGTGTTCCTGATTAATTCTATAGGATTTAGGATGCTCTACGGTGAGTGGGTTCACATCTGCACTTCTATTTTCCCTTTTGTTCTCCATCAATGGTGCCCAAAAGGCCCCAATGACTATAACGTGGTCCATCAGGTTTCCATCATGCTATTTTACCGGAAACAAATAGCGCTCGTTTTCCTGCAATAAAGCCTCCGATATAATGTGATATAAAGCAAAAGTAGAGCAGAGTAACACACACATGCGGTGCCTTATCTGGTCTGTAGCCACTATTTCACAATTTTAATAGCAATGGATTATTCTTGTAATATTAAAAAAAATAAAAGATGAAAGGTTTAAAAAATCATTTTATTTCTCAATTTGCCTTGAATGGAAACTGAAGAAGCTTGAAAAATTGAATTTTCCCCTGGAGCTAAGAAGCTTTACCATTTGTGAAAATATAGCAATTTAAAGTGAATAATGTACTATTATTTTACTTTCTTTGGGTAATAATGTACAGTTACTGTAATTCACTGTATATTAAGGGAATAGCTGTCACAAAACACAAGCTTTAAGAGCAGATCTCAGATTGCGGCATTTCTTTACTTGCAACTGGAAAAGGTTTATGATGGAGAATTATATAGTAGAGCAAGTCCGCCCTCTAGTGGAATAGTCGAGTGGTGCACAAACATTGACATGAACTCCTGCAATAACTATATTAAAAGTTATTATTAGTCCTAATTAATATAAAGCATTAAAGAATAACCATTGATTAAAATACCAGTTTGGCTTTACAGCATTTTCTATAGAGGGGCATATGCATGACGGCTAAATATTAACAAGAGCTGATTATTATTGCACACTTAATCATGCATTTTAGAAACCCTCCATTCCCTGTGTGTTCGAAAGAAGGCAGAACCTGCATCTATCTCACATATATTGCATAAACCTTTGCCATAAATGTTGGACTAAAACTTTAATAATATTGTGAACTGTCATGAGCAATAAGGCTATGTGCATACGGAGTATTTTTGCCGAGTTTTCAGAGTAGAAACTAAGCAGAACCTCCAAATTTTAGAGGATTTTTAACTTTTTGAGAAGGATTTGGAGAGTTTTCACTCAGCTTATGCTCCAAAATCTCCTCCAAAAACTCTGTGTGCATATGGTCTCAATGGATGTAAAGGGGGGAAAATAAGTATTTGATAAAGTGCAGATTTTGAATGTTTTCCCACCTATAGAGAATGGAGATTTCTGTAATTTTTATCGTAGGCACACTTCAACTGTGAGAGACGGAATCTAAAAATATATACCAGAAAATCACATTGTATGATTTTTACATAATTAAATTGCATTTTATTATATGAAATAAGTATTTAATCACCTACCAACCAGCAAGAATTCTGGCTCTCACAGACCTGTTAGTTTTTCTTTTAGAAGCCCTCTTACTCTGCACTCATTACCTGTATTAATTGCACCTGTTTAAACTCATTACCTGTATAAAAGGTACCTGTCCACACAATCGATCACACTGGGACCACAGTCTCAAACATTACCATTAGTAGCACACTACACAGTCATGAATTAAATTCTGCAGGGCACGTAAGGTTCCCCTGCTCATGCTAGCGCATTTCCAGGCCCGTTTGAAGTTTGCCAATGACCATCTGGATGATCCAGAAGAGGCATGGGAGAAGGTCATGTGGTCAGATGAGACCAAAAAACAACTTTTTGGTATCAACTCCATTTGCCATATTTAGAGGAAGAAGAAGGATGAGTAAAACACCAAGAACACCGTCCCAACAGTGAAGCATGGTGGGGGAAACATCATACTTTGGGAGTAATTTTCTGCAAAGGGGACAGGATGACTGCATCGTATTGAAGGGAGGATGGATGGGGTCATGTATCAAGAGATTATGGCCAACAACCTCCTTCCCCCAGTAAGAGCATTGAAGATGGGTCGTGGCTGGGTCTTCCAGCATAAGAATGATCCAAAACACACAGCCAGGGCAACTAAGGAGTGGCTCCGTAAGAAGCATTTCAAGGTCCTGGAGTGGCCTAGCAAGTCTCCAGACCTGAACCCAATAGAAAATCTTTGAAGAGAGCTGAAACTCAATGTTGCCCAGCGACAGCCCCGAAACCAGAAAGATGTACCTATAATAAAAATTACAGACCTCTCCATTATTTGTAGGTGGGAAAACTTGAAAAATTGGCAATGTATCAAATACTTATTTCCCCCACTGTATACAAACCAGACAAGGTTTGCCTAGGTGAAGCCACTTCAGGAAAAATTGAAACTTTAACCAGTGAGCACATTCCTAGCGGAAGTTGCCAAGAGAATAATCATGTCACTTCTATTAACCACTTTGTGGTGTCTAACTCCTGAAGCAGTTAAACGAAACTATATAAGACTGAACATGTGCACAGCGATGTCGTTTTTACATTGCTGTGCACTATGTTCATTTTTCGCGGCGGGTTTTCAGCACTTTTTTACGCAGATTCAAGTCGCGATTTGCCTGTAAAAAATTTTATGTACACAAACACAATAATGAGAGACAAAGGAATATGTTTTCACGTACTTTACTATACCTTTGTGAGCTCTGTCTATCGAGCAGAGAAAGGGTGATATTTACCAATACCCCTATTACTAAAAATCCAGACTTTTGGTTGGCACTAGTGGTTGTAATTGACCATACATGTTCACCTTTGATACTACTTTATGCAGGTGCTCCAATCTGAAGGGGGGGTTGTAAAGTCATAGTCTTTTTTATTTTATCTAACAGATTTTAAAACTGTTGAATGAGACCCATTTTTTTTTTATCTCCAGTCGATGTGGAACCCTCATAACGTTTCATTGTAGGTGGCAAACTTTCAGCTATTTGATACAAGTACTGATCTGTGTATAGGATGCCAGAAATGATTATATCTTATGTAAATTATTAGTGGGGATATTGAATTCAGGTCTTTTAAAGGAAATCTGTCAGTAGGTTTTTGTTATGTAATCTGAGAGCAGCATATTATAGGGTACAAGAGCCTGATTCCCAGGATGTGTCATTTATTAGGTTGTGTATTGTAGTTTCAATACAATCAGTATTTTATCAGAAGGAGATTATCACTAGAGGACTAGGTCTCACGTGCCAGGCAGTCAGGCTAATCTGTGTAACCCCGCCCCCTCCACTGATTGTCAGCTTGCTGACAATTCACAGTGTACACAGGAAGATGCCAATCAGTGGTGTGGACGGGGTTATACACAGCCTAAAAGTCTTAGCCCTGCTACATTCTATCAAAACTGCACCAAGCAGTCCAGTAAGTACACATCCCTGGAATCAGGCTCTCAGCCCCTACATCATGCTGCTCTCAGAATATATAGCAAAAAACTACTGACAGATTCCCTTTAATTGAGAAAAAAGAAATGCATAAATTGGATGACTCCCTTGTTATATGCCCCCAGGCAGCTGCTCCGGCCCCCGAATATCCTTCCTTCTCCAGTAGACCACCAGCCCCTGCAGATCTCTAGATCTTTAGCTTGTATTTTGTAGTCAGGATTTGCTCCTCGTGGGACGTTTCAGTGCTCACTGCCTCTTCTCCAGGGTCCAATAGTATTACCTATTACCTGGGCCGGTACTCCACTGGCATTAGCTCCAAACACGGTATCATTATAGAAGATCACAAGACCAGAGACATTACAAGCCAGACAGACGATGTAAATCTGTTGGTAATGTCACAGTAGAACAAGACGCACATACAAGACGCTGTTTGTTTTCACAACAAATAACATATAAATTACCTCATAAAGTTCAAGAGGAAAATTGCATGCCTGAAATAAAGAGCAAAATGAAAAAGTGTGGGAATGGCAAAGAAAATAAAGGTTATTCAAGAAACAGAGAGAAACTGATATAAAGGAGAATGAATAAATAAATACTTATAGCAAACTAACAAACTAAAAATTGATGAAAAATAAAGTAATTTTGGGCTAAAATTGTAATTATTATGCCAAACAACTCCTAACATTATGCAGCATCACTGAGCTGTGTGGCTGTGAATCCAACACTGAAGTAAAAATAAATGTCCTAGAAGCTGTAGCAGGATCTGCCTGTTTCTTTGCCTTTGTCTACCTGCTCTAACACTGTGCTGAGCGCTTTTCACTCCTTATCCCTTCTTCATCGAGTATAATAGGAACTGTAACCTGACTTCTTATTGTGCTGACTGTTCAAAGGATGTGCGTTCTTTTTTCAGAGCAGTTGATGAGTTTAAAAGACGGAAGGTTGGGAGAAAGTGGCTCATAAGTGGAGAAAGAAGCATATAAATAAGACAAGATATATTACAACGTTTCTTCTGTTTGTACTATTTTTCTACCATTGATAGTAACCAACTCAATTTATTTGCACATATTTTATCAGCTTAGGTAAAACCATCAGTACAATATTAATTCACTAGCAAACCTATGAGTATAATGATAACTCACTTGTGCCTATGAATACAACATAAGCACACATTTGTACCTTAAAGAATATTATTAGCTAACGTGTGTGCACGAGTACAATATTGTTTATTGGATAGCATCAAAACATTTCAAGATTGAACCTGTACCTTCATCAGAATTCTTCCATACAATTGTCCTAAAGAAGTCACCAGGTTAGTCTTGAGACGCATTGACATTATCCAATAGAGAACCTAGGAGTGACAATTTTATTGGCTAACCAGAAAACTATATTTGCAAGCTTTCAGAGCACAGAGGCTCCATCATCAGGTGAGTTTACAAATGAATGGCTGAGACAAGAGCACAACTTTTAAGAGATGTTGTAACAGGACATTTGTGAAAGGGGTGGATGGGGTGATGCCTTCTAAAGATAAGTCAAGGTTATAAAATTAAGGTTTTTGTTAAAGAATGAAGAGGTGGTGGAAGTGATGGCGTAGTGATCTGGAGTCAGCCTGGTGGTGTGAAGTGTATTCAAATAGTGAGTCATAAATCCAGGTGTTAAATTGAGTCCCATTGTCAAAGTTTTTAATATCCTTGTCAGCTTGAACACACTTCACACCTCCACCAAACCAACTCCAGATCACTGAGCCATCACTCCCACCACCTCTCCATTTGTAGCAGAAAAAACCTTATTTAATTTCCTTGGCTTATTTTAAGGAGGCAACACCCCATCCACTACATACACAAATGCCCTGTTGCAACATCTCTTAAATGTTGTGCTCTTAGTTATTCATTTGTAAACCAGCCTGAAGAAGGAGTCTCTGTGCTGTGAATGCTTGGAAATAAAATTTTCTGGTTAGCCAATAAAGATATCACTCCGAGAATATTTTTATCATTTTTGAGCATAAAAGTATTTACATCACCTGTAAGCAGGAAATAGTTTGACTTCTATAACTATAAGGATAAGGATCTCATCTATATGTGCATAAGAGTATAATAGTAATCTCTATATTACTTTGCTAGTTCTGTATCAGCTTATAACATACAATTGTCAGTGCAATATTAATGTATGATACTTAATAAGTTAGGGCTCATTCAGACGTCCATTTTACACATAAGTGTTCCATGTTTTTTGCCGATAGAACTCATAGCTAGTATAGACTATGGGGCCGTTCACATGTCCGATTTTTTGGGCAGGTCAAGTGGTCCGAAAAAAAATGCAGATATGTGTCTAATATTGAATTGATTTGAGTGTTGGATCAATATCAGCAATGTTAGTCTATGTGGCTGTGAAAAATTCAGAAAACACTCTGATGCCTTCACAGGGTCCTGGTGCTGTACTTGACTGAAGCACGCCCACCTGCAATGGCTTCTATATGAACTGACCAGCAACACTAAATGACTGTTGATCATATAAAAGCTTGTTTACACCATGCTGAATGATGCACGCATAACTGTCACGATTCCACAACTCACGGTGTTCTAAGGACGCTGTGAGGGACAACTCAGCCACCGTATAGGATCAAGGGCATGCTGGTCTGTCAGTATTGTGAATGACAGCCCAGCTGTCCAATCTGGCTGGGCCTGTGGAGTTTCTTCCAGGTGTCACATGTTCAGGGTGACAACCTGGCTATTTAGCTGGCTGACAATGGTCAGACCATTGCCAGTTGTAGCCTCGCTCAGTGGTGTGTTTGTTCAGTACTCTGTGTTCTGATTTTCTGATCTTTGTTGCTGGACCTTGGATTCGCCTTTTGACTACTTGTTTATATTGCCCCTTTTGCCTTTAACGCACTCTGACCTTAGTTACCTGACCCCGGACTTTGCCTCTGACTATCCGTTTGTCTTATCCCTTTGTCCTTAACATAATCCTTACAACCTCAGACTCCTTGATTTTCCCTCCTCACGGCTTGCCTGTGAGAAGTGACTCAGCGTCATAATATCGATCTGTAATAGATTGCTCAGTGCGCAAAGACTGCCATCGTTCACAGCAGTGCAAGTTCTTTTTAAGCAAGTAATGCAGTACTAAGGATAATTTTTAAGCATGTGTTACATGCACGCCGCCTAAGTTCAGATAGGGGCGAGACCGGTTACATGAATTCGTAGGAATCCTGGGGGAACCGTTCCTCAGGGCGGCCATAGGCTGCAGCTTCTTTCAGGCACATGATAGATTCAGTTGCTGACCAGACACATCTGACAAGAGTCTTCATAAATGGTAGAACAGTAACATTTAATGAGGCACGGACAGTGCAATGCAAATGTCTTGAGCAACAGGATCAAGTAATAACAGTACAGTCTCCTTTTTAGCACAGCAGTACACAGTCTATTATCCGGTAGCACAGTACAGCACAGTTTTAATGCATACACAACTACAGGCTTTTCCTTCACAAGGACTCAATAGTTCACAGCATTCTTTATCCTGCATGGAGATGGAGGGGGGGTGAGATGAGGGAGATGATCTCTATGACAGGCTTTCTTCCAGTCCTTATCTTTCTGACTGATAATACTCCACACTGATAGCTCAGGGAGTCTAACTGACCTTTGTTTAGCTTCCCCCCTGACCTGAATTCTGCTCCCTTGCTTTTGGTGAGATACAGATCATGAGCCTCCTTTCTCTTTGGATCTGGCCAGACAGTAAACAACTTCCCCACAATCCCCCTGGGGCTCTGCTAAAACACTCCCCTTCTCCTGTGACTGTGTAACCCCTCTAGTTGCTGGATCCTTCTGGAGCACAACACTTCCTGTCTCATGTGCTTGTGTTACTGCTAATAGTTGCTGAATGCTTTTAAAGCAACAGCACTACTTCTGCATGTCACACTCTGCAACAGCACTACTTCTCCATGTCACATTAATACCGTGTATTGCCCCCTCTAATATCAATGACAGTTTGAAATCTTTTGTGGTAGTTGTGGATGAGGTTCTTTAATTTCTCAGATGGTAAAGCTGCCTATTCTTCTTGGCAAAAAGCTCCCAGTTCCTGTAAATTCCTGGGCTATCTAACATGAACTGCACGCTTGAGATCTCCCCAAAGTGGCTCAATGATATTGAGGTCAGGAGACTGAAATGGCCACTTTGTTCTGCTGTAGCCAATGACAGGTCGACTTGGCCTTGTGTTTTGGATAGTTGTCATGTTGGAACGTCCAAGTACGTCCCATGCGCAGCTTCCAGGCTGATGAGTTCAAATTTGCCTCCAGTATTTGCTGATAATGTGCTGCATTCATCTTTCCTTCAACTTTTATCAAGTTTCCTGTGCCTTTGTAGCTCACACATCTCCAAAATATCAGCGATCCACCTCCGTGCTTTACAGTAGGAATGGTGTTCCTTTCATCATAGGCCTTGTTGACCTCTCTCCAAATGTAACGTTTATGGTTGTGGCCAAAAAGTTCAATTTTGGTCTCATCACTCCAAATTACCTTGTTCCAGAAGTTTTGAGGCTTGTCTCTGTGCTGTTTGGCGTATTGTAGGTGAGATACTTTGTGGCATTTGCGCAGTAATGGCTTTCTTCTGGCGGCTCGACCCATTTTTCTTCAAGTGCCTCCTTATTGTGCATATTGAAACAGCCTCATCGCTAGTTTTCAGAGAGAACTGAATTTCAGCTGATGTTATTTGTGGGCTTTTCTTTGCATTCCGAACAATTTTCCTTGCAGTTGTGGCCGAAATCTTTGTTGGTCTACCTGACCGTGGTTTGGTTTTTACAGAGCACCTGATTTTCCATTTGTTAATCACAGTTTGAATGCTGCTGACTGCCATTATCAATTCCCTGGATATCTTTTTGTATCCCTTCCCTGTGTTATACAGTTCAACTACCTTTTCCCGTCGATCTGTTGACAATTCTTTTGCTTTCCCCATTACTCACAATCCACAAACATCAGTGGCTGGATGAAAGATGCAAGAGTCTGTCTGGATCCCAGAAACTCACTCAGCTTTTATGCACACACACAGATTACAAGCCAACAGGTCACAGGTGAGGATGTTACCTTTAGTAACCATTCAAACCCATTTGTGTCAAATTCTGTGCATGTTATCAGGACAAAATCACCAGGGTATATGAACTTTTGATCAGGGTCTTTTGGATGTTTTTGGTTGTCATTGAGATTTAAAAAGAGAAAACACAGTAGTTTGACAATAAATGGCTTCACCTAACCAATAACCATGAGAGGAGAAAAAGTTTTTTTGTTGTCACTCATATTCTCTGAAACAAGGCTGAGAAAGGAAAAATTCTGCTGGGGTATGTAAACTTTTCAGCACAACTGTATTGTGCCTGCACACAATAATAAAACATGTGTGCTACTCTCAAAGATCAGAGACTCAGATCATGTTCTATTGTCATCCGTTTTGCGGATCAGACTCGGCCATTGGAGTATATGTGAATCAATGTAAAACAGATGACATACAGAAGACAGACTTTGTACTTCAGAGATCCATCGAGTTTCATCCATTTTTAACTGATCTATCGCTAAGCCAATGGATAACAAAAGTCCAGACAGTCTATCTGCTTCAGGAAAAAAAAGATGAGAAAAAAAAAGAGATGATGGCAACTAGGATGATGGCAGCAAAGAAAAAATTGGTCTGTTTTTCTCGGATGGTAACATTCAGATGAATGCGTGTATGTAGCCTTAGCCATGATATGACAATAAGACTAAGTTCACACAAGCATATGTTAGTCCAAGTGCGGCCGGGAAAAAATGCACTAGGACCAATATTTTTTAATTAGGATGCTCAGATGACTGTTTTTTTACACGGACCTAATGTCTTCTTGAAAAATATCACAGCATGCATTACTATAATTCTTTTTTCGGATGAGACTTTCCTATTTAAGTCTATGGATGCGCAAAAAAATTAAATCCTATACGGATCATCCATTTTGTAGCTGATTTTTACAGATTTAATGTCATTATTAACCTAGGAAACTGGTCTGGAAAATGTAATTCACTGCTGATATATAAAAAATGAATGGCATATGATGAAAATTGGACAATTTTTTATGCACTCTTGTGATCTTAGCCTTGGATCTTACTCACTGTCTTTCTTTGTGTGCGGTTTAGCAACAGCATTCTTCACCTTAACAAGTTTGACACTTTCTTAAACTAGAATATAGATGTGCTTTAATATATCTTGCAACCATGTACAGTATCTCTCTATGGGAATAAATGTACATGGTCAGTTTTGTTCTTGGTAACAGGATTGACTGAAGGACAGACCTCAGACCCTTTTGGCTCATGCATATTAATGCTCAATATGTGCATAACCTTAATAGAGCTGCTATTAGTGCTTAATCAGGTTTTTCCACAAAGTACATTTTGATCAATAGATCTTGGAATAATAAGAACTTCCACAATTGGATGTGTTAAAAAATGTTCCTGTGCTGAGATAATCTTATAATTGTGCCCCTGCTGTGTACTGTGTAATGGCTGTGTCTTACCATGCAAGTACATGGTCTGATCATACTACATCTCCTAGGCTGGGAGGAAGCAAAAGAGAGTATACAGACAGGACAGCATGGGATCAATTGAAAGAATCAACTGCGATCCCATGCTGTCCTGTCTGCATACCCTCTTTTGCATCCTTCTGTTGTACCAGGAATCACTGCTCATTGATTCTAGAAGTTAATATTATTCTACATATAACATCGGAATGAGCCAACATTCCAGAACTCAGACCTTGTACAACTTTATACTAATATAATAAACTGATTTAACGGCTCAAAGGATTGAAGGGATTGTCCGCACTCAGAAGAAAAGCCTGTAGTCACTCCATATGACTGCAGACTGTCATATCATGCTGTCACTATTCCCCTTCAGTCCCTCTGTGGGTAGCAGATTCTGAGACTGCATGTACACAATTTGCACACATGTGGTCACCTGCCAACTAGTCAAAGCTGTTTTCTCTCAATAGAGAAGAATTGAGAGAAGCCTGATAAGGGTGATGTTAGCACATGACTGCAGTATTGCAAATCACATAGATGTGGTCATATTTAGAGATGAGCGGTGTTTGACTAGAACTGTTCGCCAATCTCAAATTCGAGCTGTTTTGGGCGGCGTTCGAGTTGTTCGACGAACCCGAACGATTTGCAAAAAATTTGGCTGTTCGAGGTTATGTTCGATAACTGTTCGTGCACCAAAAGCGTGTCCTGCATGTCTGGCGCTATTTAGAGCACCAATCATGCAGGGATTGTCTGCCACTCACTGTAATGCCACAGCCATGGTGGTTGTGGCATTACAGTGATTGCCCAAATCGATGGGAACAGTGCTCACAGTGAAACATGAAAAGCCGGCAATTCAGCAGCGGCATACACCAGTACCCGACAATTTAGAACCGAAAGAATAGAGCTTCACACATAGATTAGATAGATAGAAACATGTCAGTCACATATATAAGAAGTACAGTGACAGTGTTGCTTACTGTACTTGTCATTTAGTGTAAAGGATTTATTAAAAAAATATATTAGTGTTTTCATGCACCGTCTCTTTAAAAAAGCCGGCCGGCAATTCAGCAGCGGTACCCGACAATTTAGAATGGAAGGAATAGAGAATCACACATAGATTAGATAGAAACATGTCAGTCACACATATAAGAAGTACAGTGACAGTGTTGATTACTGTACTTGCCATTTAGTGTAAAGGATTTATTAAAAAAAATATTAGTGTTTTCATGCACCGTCTCTTTAAAAAAGCCGGCCGGCAATTCAGCAGGGTACCCAACAATTTAGAATGGAAGGAATAGAGCATCACACATAGATTAGATAGATAGAAACAAAATATTTGTGTCCAGCCAGGTACAGCAGGCAGGAACGGGCTGCCCCCAACCACCAGCTGCCTATTTGTACCTGGCCGGACACAACAATATAGGGAAGGCCTTTTTTTCTTAATTATTTCATGAATTTCATGAAATAATGAAAAAAAAAATACGTGGGGCTTCGCCCTATTTTTGTGTCCAGCCAGGTACAACTAGGCAGCTGGGGGCTGGAATCTGCAGCGCAGGGAGGCCCAAGCTTTCTGGGCCCCCCCCCGCTGCAAATTGCAATCCGCAGCCACCCCGGAAAATAGCGCGTTCATAGAAGCGCCATCTTCTGGCGCTGTACCCAACTCATCCAGGGCCCTGGTGCGGTGGCTCACTGGGTAATAAAGGGGTTAGGGCCAGCTTGTTATTATCAGCTGGCCCTAAGCCCAAAATTCATGGGGTCACGCCAGTATTAGACATGACCGCCATGAATTTCTAGTAAAGTATTTAAAAAAAACACAACACCCAGAATAAAGTCCTTTAATTGAAATAAACACACAATTCTTTATTGTTCTAAATTAAACTATACTTACCATCACGCCCATTCCAGCTGAAGCCAACGATCTCCTGAAATAAAAGAAAAATAATAAACCAACATCATCCTTACCTTTCCATGGTTCCCATGACAGCTTCAGCTCTGCTACATCGAGATGACTGGCTGGACCGCAGCAGAACGCTGCCATCCAGCCTGTCATCCCGCAGACACTGAGAAGAGCAGGCATGCTTGCGCTCCACAGTGTCTCTCTGTGACGGCATCCAGATGAGCCGAGGTCATGTTCAATGAACTAGGCTCACCTCATGCACGTCACTGACAGCGTGGGAAATTTCTCACGCTGAAGCGCTGAGTGCAGGAGAATTCTCCCACGCTGTCAGTGACGTGCATGAGGTGAGCTCATGTCCAATGAACTCAGCTCACCTCATGCACGTCACTGACAGCGTGGGAAAATTCTCCTGCACTCAGCGCTTCAGTGTGAGAATTCTCCCACGCTGTCAGTGACGTGCATGAGGTGAGCTGAGATCATTGGACATGAACTCACCTCATGCACGTCACTGACAGCGTGGGAAAATTCTCACGCTGAAGCGCTGAGTGCAGGAGAATTCTCCCACGCTGTCAGTGATGTGCATGAGGTGAACTGAGTTCATTGGACATGAGCTCACCTCATGCACGTCACTGACAGCGTGGGAGAATTCTCCTGCACTCAGCGCTTCAGCGTGAGAATTTTCCCACGCTGTCAGTGACGTGCATGAGGTGAGTTCATGTCCAATGATCTCAGCTCACCTCATGCACGTCACTGACAGCGTGGGAAAATTCTCCTGCACTCAGCGCTTCAGCATGAGAATTCTCCCACGCTGAAGCGCTGAGTGCAGGAGAATTTTCCCACGCTGTCAGTGACGTGCATGAGGTGAGCCGAGTTCATTGGACATGACCTCGGCTCATCTGGATGCCGTCACAGCGAGACACTGAGGAGCGAAGCAAGCCTGCTCTTCTCAGTGTCTGCGGGTTGACAGGCTGGATGGCAGCGTTCTGCTGCGGTCCAGCCTGTCATCTCGATGTAGCAGAGCTGGAGCTGTCCTGGGAACCATCGAAAGGTAAGGATGATGTTGGTTTATTATTTTATTTTTATTGCAGGAGATCGTGGGCTTCAGCTGGAATGGGCGTGACGGTAAGTATGGTTTAATTTAGAACAATAAAGAATTGTGTGTTTATTTCAATTAAAGGACTTTATTCTGGGTGTTTGTGTTTTTTTTAACTTTCACTATGGGGTTAGTAATGGGGGTGTCTTATAGACGCCTCTCCATTACTAACCTGGGCTTGATGTCAGCTGGCATTATAAGCTGACATCAACCCTAGCCCTATTACCCCACTGCCACCGCTACAGGGCAGTGGGAAGAGCGAGGCTAAGTGCCAGAATTGGCGCATCCTATGGATGCGCCATTTCTGGGGCGGCTGACGGCTGGTGTTTCTAGCCTGGGAGGGGGCCAATATTCATGGCACCCTTCCTGAGCTATTAATATCAGCCCCCAGCTGTCTGCCTAGCCTTTGCTAGCTTTTAAAATAGGGGGGACCCCACGTCATTTTTTTGGGGGGTCCCCCATTTTAATAGCTAGTAAAGGCTAGGTATTCAGCTGGGGGCTGATATTAGTAGCCTGGGAAGCTCCGTGGGTATTACCCCCTTCCCAGGCTTCAAACATCTGCCCCAGCTGTCTGCTTAACCTCCGCTAGAGACTAAAATTACGGGGAACCCCACGCTAATTATTTTTTACTAAATCCTTTATTTTAACACTAAATGACAAGTACAGTAATCAACACTATCACTGTACTTATTATATATCTGACTGACAAGTTTCTATCTATCTAATCTATGTGTGATGCTCTATCTTTCTGTTCTAAATTGTCGAGTACAGATGCTGAATTGCCGGCCGGCTTTTTTAAAGAGACGGTGCATGAAAACACTATTATTTTTTTAAATAAATCCTTTACACTAAATGACAAGTACAGTAAGCAACACTGTCACTGTACTTATTATTTATGTGACTGACATGTTTCTATCTATCTAATCTATGTGTGAAGCTCTATTCTTTCTGTTCCAAATTGTCGGGTACCGCTGCTGAATTGCCGGCCGGCTTTTTTAAAGAGACGGTGCATGAAAACACTAATATTTTTTTTAATAAATCCTTTACACTAAATGACAAGTGCAGTAACCAACACTGTTACTGTGCTTCTTATATGTGTGACTGACATGTTTCTATCTATCTAATCTATGTGTGATGCTCTATTCCTTCTTGTCTAAATTGTTGGGTACCGGTGTATGCCGCTGCTGAATTTGCTGGCCGGCTTTTTTAAAGAGAGTGTCTTCTGAGCAGTTTGTCAGCTTTTGGACACCTTTGAAGGTGTTTTCTATGTGTTTTTGTTTGCCTGCCATTGGTTTTAACGGTGTTCGACGGTGTTCTAAGGTGTTCGACGAACAGTTCGACAAACAGTTCCTCGAACATCCCGGTGTTCGACGAACCGAACCGAACCCGAACACTATGGGGGTGGCTCAACACTAGTCATATGACCACCCACCCACATGGGGAATAGAGGGGAATCAAGACAATGTGTGAATCACACACTGCCATAATTTACCAATCTGCAGTAACACAGCGACTGCAGACTTTTCTTCTGAGACCAGACAACCACTTCAATAATCAGAATACCACATTAAAAGGTTCTCTCTGCTATCTGAGTTCAGCAAGTATTATATCAAACTCAACATCAGCTAGATTTTAGTTAAAACAAAGGATTTTTAATATATGTACAATGATAAAGCAGAAAGCATTTATCTTGTCACAAACAAAGGTTTCATTCAGCGCATTTGAACTCACCTCTCAGCTATCTCATGTTTAATATTCATTCCATTTAAAAAAATAATATGAAGCAAATAAAGTAGTGAGAGAGGTTAAAACATAACCTTTAATGAATACGTAGGTAAAAAAAATATAAAACATCCCTAGGACCTGAAATCCAATTAATGCCTGCCAAAGGTAGTAACACAAAGCTACCTATCATAAATATGTACCTGTTATAAACAGGAGTATATATGGCATCAACAATAAATGTATCCCATCTGTATACTTAACAAGACAGTGGCAAGAAAAATGATAGAGCTGTCAATACCACATCTCAATAAGCGTGCAACATATCCGACGACCAGTGATTTTTTGTGAGGGTTCAAACTTAATATAATATTGAAACAGCCTCACCATGCAAGTTGTCCGTTCACGCTTCCTTAGCAGGACAGCTCACTAACGTGGGGCATCGGCACCTCTTCGGCCACCATCCACATATGAAACACCACTCCCAATGCGTTTCATCACCTCAGTTGCTCGTCAGGGGAGAAAGGGGTGTCTGTTGCCAAGCCTATCATACAGACGGCACAGTTTACAGATGATCCTGTCATCCTTTTTATATCTGCCCGCGCTCCCTAATCACGCGGGCGCGTCACTTCCGGTTCCGGCTACCTTACATCTGGTATGTGGAACGCAAGTGCCGGCCGTGACATGCAAGCGATACATCCGGTGCGCGCGTCACCAGGCGCTCGCAACCCAGATGATGCATAAAGAAGGAGTGACCGCATCATGTAGGATAGGTACTGCCCACACCATGAGAGGGGTGGGAACCCGGCACAATTATTCTGCGGTACCTCACTCCAGCCAGGAGGCGTTTCCTTGCAAACATGCATATCCAGGAACCAACTCCAGTTACATACCACATGCAGCGCAGTATAAACCATGTTACATTGTCCCCAGGAGGTCTATGGCTGAAAATCATCACAAGACAAAACAAGTCAGAAGTCAAAAGGCAATAAAATCATGAGCACACATCCTGCCCAAAAGAAAGCACCAATGGATGGGAAGCAAGGACAGGAGAGACAAGGGCAGGGACCACATCTAAGGGAAACGAGATGGCGAGGAACTAGCATTCCCTAGTAAGGTACTAGCAAAATCATCCCTACCCATCAGTGGAGGTTGGCACCCTAAAACACCTGCGCAATTGGCGCCCCCACTCCGTGGCGGCTCTCCCTACACTCCTATCCCTATTACACCCTACATTCAAAGGAAAGATCTAAAGGATAATTGTTCATTCAGACCATGTGGAGCCATTGTTTGTAACTTATCTATCCACTTGGTCTCTCTCTGGAGAATCAATTTGTCCCAGTCTCCCAACCTCGGTGGGGCAATTATCTTATCAATCCCCAAAAACCGTATCACATCCACACAACATGAATGTGCATTGTTAACATGCCTTGCTAAGGGGGTGTCCCTTTTAAGGGCAATATCTCTTTGATGTTCCCCCACCCTTCTCCTCAGTTCTCTCTTTGTTTTCCCTACATATTCCAGACCGCACACACACGTGGCCTTATACACTATCCCCTTGGACCTACAGTTTATGAAATGTTTTATAGCAAAGGTCTCACCGGTGACGTTGCTCGTAAAATCCTTCCTTTGCAGCATGACTTTTCATGCTATGCATCCACTACATCTGAAGCTCCCCTTAATGGGGTTTTGAATCCAACTGCCTCCTTGATGACCCGTGTAGTGGCTATGAACCAACCTGTCCCTCAGGGATCTTCCCCTTTTGTACGTTACCAGGGGTCCTGAACTAACCAGTGTGCCTATGTCCTAATCCATCTGGAGGATTGGCCAATGTTTTTGCAATATCCTGCGAACGGTGTGTGCCTTGTTCGAAAATGTAGTAATAAGCCTGCCTGTGTTGTCGTCCTCAATTGATTTAGGGGGGGGGATACAACAGAGAAGTGCAGTCCCTTGCCAAAGTCTCCCCATATGCCTCAGTTACCACCCTTCTAGGGTATCCCCTCTCATAGAACCGCCGACAGAGGTCATCGGCCTGTTCCTTGAAGGTGGCATCATCTGAACAATTTCTCCGAATTCTCATAAACTGTTCCTTTGGAATTCCCTTTTTCAGGGGCACCGGATGGTTACTGTCCCACCTGAGAAGGGAATTAGAGGAAGTTGTCTTTCTGAAGGTTTTTGTTCCTATCAGTCCATCAGCCCCCTTCTGGATAAGAATATCCAAGAATGGTAGCTTCTCCATATCATGTTCGAAGGTGAAATGGAGGTTAAGATTATTATGATTCAGTCTTTTGATGAAATCCTCAAAAGTTTTTTCACCTCCTTTCCACATTACCAACACGTCATCAATATAGCGAATCCACAATAGTATACTGTCACTCCCCTCTACAGGTGTATCCCCAAACACGACGGTTTCTTCCCACCAGCCCAGATACAAATTGGCATACGAAGGGGCACAGGGACTCCCCATCACCGTACCCCTGAGCTGGTGGAAGTACTTCCCACCGAAAAGGAAGACATTTTTTGTCAGACAAAATTGAAGGGCCTCCAGAATAAACGTGTTGTGTCTACCAAACTGCCTACCCCTCCCACTGAGAAAAAACTGAACAGCCTCCAAACCCCTCTCATGTGGTATTGAGGAATACAATGATTCTACATCAATACTAGCTAGTAGTACATCAGTGTCTACCACCATATTTTCCAATCTTCGAAGAAGATCATTAGTGTCTCCAATGAACGAGTTGAGACCAGTCACGAAAGGTCTGAGGACCTTATCAAGGTACACACCGAGGTTTTGAGTAAGATTATTCACACCAGATACAATCGGACGCCCTTTCAATGGTCTCAATCCCTTGTGCACCTTTGGTAAACTATAGAAAGTCACCATCACTGGATGATTAGGGCATATAAACTCGCACTCCTGCTTGCTCACAATGCCATCACGTACAGCATCCCTAACCAACTGGTTTAGTTGTAGGGAGAATTCTTTTGTGAGATTAGTGTCTAATAGGTGGTAGCAGTCCTTTATATTAAGTATTTTCGTGCATATTGAATGATATTCACTGGTGTTCATGATCACCACATTGCCGCCCTTGTCTGACGGCTTAATGGTAAAGGAGTGATCTGTTTCAAGGGCCACCAGGGCCTGTATTTCCTGATGCGTGAAGTTATATTTAGCCCATCCTGGTTGTCTCCCCAGGTCTCTAAGATCCTTAGTGACCATGCTCAAAAAAACGTCAATCGGACTAAGATCATTTTGTGGAGGGGGCATTTTGGTGCTCTTTAATTTAAGGTCTGTGAATGGGCCTATCCCCTCCTGATTTGGGTCGGGGTCACTAAGATGAAAAAGGGTCCTGATGTCAGTTAGTAGCTCTTCACGTACTCCATATTCTGCACGTCAATGTATCATTTCTGATAAAATGTTTCCGCCATTTCAATTTGCGAACAAATAAATTAATGTCCTTGATAGTATCAAAGGAATCATAGTCAGTTATTGGTACAAAAGTCAGACCTTTACTTAACACTGCCATCTCTGGGGCTGTAAGTTGCCTGGAGGACAGATTAATAATCTGCGGATTCGCTACATTGCTGGGGGGTTGTTCAAATTGAGACCACTGCGTAGGGGATATCCCTCCTCTAAAAAATGAGCTCTCAATGGGGATCTCCTGTTATTATTTTCCCTCTGCCCCCTCTCCCTCTCTGCCTACCTCGGTGTGATTTGGGCCTAGCTTCGGACTCCGATAAGTCCGTGTCAGTAGATGACAGATCCGTGTCCTGGTGTCTAGGACGAGCGACTGAGGTGATGAAATGCTTTGGGAGTGGTGTTTCTTATGTGGATGGCGGCCGAAGAGGTGCCGATGCCCCACGTTAGTGAGCTGTCCTGCTAAGGAAGGGTGAACCGACAACTTGCATGGTGAGGCTGTTCCAATATTATATTAAGTTTGAGCCCTCACAAAAAATCACTGGTCGTCGGATATGTGGCACACTTATTGAGATGTGGTATTGACAGCTCTATCATTTTTCTTGCCACTGTCTTGTTAAGTATACAGATGGGATACATTTGGTGTTCATGCCATATAATACCCCTGTTTATAACAGGTACATATTTATGATAGGTAGTTTTGTGTTACTACTATTGGCAGGCATTAATTGGATTTTAGGTCCTAGGGACGTTTATATCCTTTTTACCTACGTATTCATTAAAGGTTATGTTTTAACCTCTCTCATTACTTTATTTGCTTCATATTACCTTTATGAGTGGTGATCTGTTTTTGAAAAAAAAAACCTTTTTTGCTGCTGTTTCCATTTAAAAAAAATACCACAACTTTCATTATGTTATTTGTGATCATTTTTGACTCAGATATTTCTTTCACTCTAATTTTTATTTCTATAGCGCCAACATATTCCGCAGCACTTTACATTTTAGAGGGGATTTGTACAGACAATAACGACATTACAGGGTAACACATAATTCAATAGATACCAAGAGAAGTGCGGACCCTGCTCGCAAGCTCTGTGGGGAAAGAGGGGAGACACGAAAGGTGAATGGTAAAAAAGTGTTTGTATTATTGTATTATATTGTCCAGCCATCAATATAATAAATAGGGTATTCACATAATGCTGCAAGAACTGGTCACCAGACAGTGTATGTACAAGTACAGACACAGAGGGCTAGTAAGTGAATGGGGGTGTGTGAACAGATGCTACTAGGGTCCTCATTTTGAAGAAAGTTTTGTATGGGAAAATGGGGATAGTTAGATTAGTGAGGGGAGGCGATAGGCCAGTCTAGAGAAATGCGTTGCTAGTGCACGCTTAACACTGTGGGTATTGGAGATTAATCGAATTGTCCTGAGTTGTGCATTTCACAGAATTGGGGCAGCACGTGAGAAGTCTTGGAGGCGAGGTGGGAGGTTAGGATTATTGAGGATGTTAATGTTAGGTCATTAGCAGAACAGAGAATACAGGTAGGGTGGTAGACTAATATGAGGGAGGAGATTTAAAGAGGTGCTCATATCCAATTACTTGCACGCGCAAGTCACCTTCATAGCAATTATTTCTGTCCAGCCTTTACACTGATGCCTCCACTCTATGCCAGTCATTGCACTGGTTGCCAATCTACTGCATAATAGAACATAATCTCATAACACTCAACAAAAAGTTCTCCACAGTTCTGCTCCAACACACATCTCTTCACTCATCTCTGTCTACTACACTAGCTGTGCTCTCCATTTTCCTAATGATCTAAAACTAACATTCTCCATAATCGAAGCCTACAGTCCTGCTCATCGTTATTGGCACCCATGCAGTTTAAGTACATAATGTGGAATATCTCCTGAAAAAAATGAATCAAGTGAAAGTTTTTTTTGGTATAGAGCACTCGTGTTAAATACAAAAGAGCAAATGATAAACAATAATTTAAGACTAAAAACAATGGGAGGTAAAAATAGAAAAACCTAAAGCTTGCTGTGTCACTGGTATTGGCACTATTTACTTTAATTTAGTATGGAAACACATTTTGACTCACCTGTGGTAAATCACAAAAGAGATTCTCCTGTGATTAGTTGTTGGTGCCCATGTCACATGAATTAGCCAATGAATGCTGACTTCAGTGTTTTAAAAAGCCACATGGTAGGCCCTGTTCCTTTTTCACAATGGTGAAGACAAAGGAACTGTTTGAGGACATCAGAACTGCTATTATTAGCAAACACAAGACTTCCAAAGGGTATAAGGCCATTTCCAAAGACCATGGTATCCCAGTTTCAACAGTGCGCAATGTTATTAAGAAGTTTGCCAAGCATGGAACCGTCAAAAACCTCCCTAACGTGGGGAAAAGAGAAAAATTCTCAAGAGATGTCTTCGAAAGTTGGTGCGAATGGTGGAAAAACACTATGTCAAACATCTAAAGACCTGAAGGCCAACCTGGAACAGTCTGTGTGGTTTCAACAAGTACCATACGCTGATCTTTGCCAAAGAGTACCCTGACAAACCACAATCCTTCTGGGAAAATGTTCTGTGGACAGATTAAGCAAAAATAGAGCTTTTTGGCAATGCAAAGCAACAGTTTGCGTTCAGATGGCTCAATGAAGCTTAAAAGGAAAAGAACACCTTGCCAACAGTTTAGCATGGTGGAGGATCCATAATGCTGTGGGTTTGCTTTGCTGTGTCTGGTACTGGAGGCTTTGACCGTATCACAGGAATCATGAAATCAGAGAATTATCAAGAGATTTTAGAGCGAAATATCCTACCCAGTGTAAGAAAACTTGGTTTGAGTCGAAGATCATGGGTCCTCCAGCAAGACAATGACCCAAAGCAGACATCCAAAAGTACACAGGAATGGTTGAAAAAGAAAACATGGATTGTTTTAAAATGGCCAGCAATGAGTCATGACCTCAATCCCATTGAAAATTTTTGGGGTGAGCTGAAATCTGCCATTGGGAAAAATAACCCTGCAAACATTCAAGAGTTTGAACAAATTGCAAAGGAAGAGTGGGAGAAAATTCCAGCTGAGAAGTGCAAGAAGCTTATAGATGGCTACAAAAAACATTGGGAGACTGTCAATGCTAAAGGGTGTGCAACAAATTATTAATTAGGGGTGCCTTTATTCCTGCACATGCTGTTTATTCTGTTTCTTCTTTGAAGTTGAAACATGGAAGTAGAAAAACAATGTTTTATTGTTGTACTAGTTTGGACCACTAATTAAAAAATTCTGAGGATATAACTTTGGTCCATTTCCATTTATTTCTGAGGATATTGTACATGAAAAAACAAAGGGGTGCCAATAATGGTGAGCAGCACTGTACCTCTCCGATCTCTAGCACTTTTTTCGTGCTGCAAGTTATCAGGAATCCACTGGAATCTACTACCCCAAATCACTCAGGTTAATTTCCAATGTCCACAAATTTAAGCATGCTCTAAAAGCACACCTTTTTAGGCAGGGTAGCTATCACATCAACCCAACCTACTTTAGTATGTTCTTCCCTCCTTACATTCCTCTTCAGACCTCACCTTTTCATCCATTTCTCTCACCCTCCATGCACTCAGTAGCTCTATCTGGACTAATGCAGGCTCTGGCAGCTGCAGCTTGACATGGTTTCCCCTATTTATTATAATGATGGCTGGACCATACACGAGTAGCACTTTCTTACCTTTTGTTTCACCCTAATTTCCTTATAGATTCTAAACTTATGAGCAGGGCCCTCACTCCTCTCGTTTGAATAGCTGAATCCCCAATAATGTCTGATATTTGTATATATACGATCTGAATGATAAAGCATTGCGCAGTATGTTGACTCTATATAAATAAAATTATTATTATTACTACAACCAGAAAAAATGGACCTCCCTTGTGAAATTGTCACATTTTTTTAATTAGCACTTTTAGGGTATGTGCGCATGTTCACTATTTGATTGCAGAAATTTCTGCAAGGTTTCAGCATCTCTTGGCAGCAAAAACTCTGCAGCAAAAATGCTCGTTTTTCTGCAATTTTAGAGCATTCTTTATGCATTTTTATTTGTTTTTTTGATGCGTTTTTGTACAGCAATAACTGCTTTTTGGAGCTAAATAAAGATATTTGAAAAAAGAAATGTGGGACATCGATTTAACCCTTGGATTACCGTCAGACCAGGGGTGAGTATATGGGTTAATTTAAATGATTAAAGAATGTGTTTGTTTTAATTCAAATAAAGTGTTTTATTCTCAGTGTGTGTTTATTTTCTCTTTACTTAGTAATAAGAGTGTCTGGCTGACATTCTTCATTAGTAAAGCTAGGGTTAGGTGTCAGTGACACCTAATCCCATTAACCCTAATCCCATTATTCCTAATCTCGCTCTTGTGTTGTCAGTACATGCGGATCCACCGCATGTAAAGACATTTCAATCGGTCAAAATCAGCAGCTCCGCTACAGAAATTGACATAATGTGGTGAGTTTGGGAATGTGCCCATGATCAGGAAATTCTGCGGGTGTGACTCTGCGTTTTTATGCTGCATCAGACCCGCTGTGGCCAGATATTACAGCATAGTGGATGAGATTTTTAGAAATCCCATGTCAACTATGCGTGCATCTGAAGCTGCGGATCACCCGATGACACTGACATGCAGCGCGTCTTTCAGGACCACAGCATGTCAAATTCTCTTGCAGAGTCGCTAGTCTCTGCAACAGAAATTTGACCACTAGAATGTATTGAATGCATTAAATCTGCATGGTTCAGTGAAGAAATGCGGATTTACATGTGTTCAACAGAACGTAGTGTTTTGGACGTAGCAAAGATATGCTGCGTCCAAAGCACTGCTACGTCCGGATCGTGGGCACATAGAGTAAAAATTAAAAAAATGGCGTTGGCTCCCGCATCATTTTCCTAACCAGCAGAGGGAAAGCCAACCACAGGGGGCTGATATTAGTAGCAGGAGAAGGGGCCATTAGCCAAAAATGTTTCCCGGCTGTTAATAACAGCCCACAGCTGTTTGCTTAGCCTTTACTGGCTAGATTACACGGGGACCCCAGAAAAAAATTGGGTCACTTCTAGAGCAGTCACACCAGCAATCACTGGTGTGACTGTTCTAGAGGTCAGCACTCTATACACTGACAGGAGTGTAATCACTCCTGTCAGTGTATAGCGCTGAGCCGTTGTGACAGAGGTTACAAGAGTACTGGTGATCAGCTGAGAGCTCCGATGACCTCACTTACTGCACTAGTGCTGCATGAGAAAATTCTCACGCAGCATCAGTGCCATAAGTGAGGTCACCAGAGCTCTCAGCTGATCACCAGCTGATGAACTCAAGTGACCTCTGTCACGCTCCCGTCAATGTTTAGTGTGCTGCCGGGTGAGTATAAAGTGTCTTTTATTTTAATAACAATTTATTTTAACTTTTTTTTTTTACACGGCAGAGGTGCCGCCTGAGGAGACTACTTCTCCCCTCAGCCTCGCCTACTCTCGCTGTTATCAGCCATAGGATGATGGTAGGAGTAGTCTCCCGATGGCAATTATTTGTGCGTTTTTGCTGCATTTTTGACTAATTGACTTGAATGATCAGTCAAATACACAGCAAATATCTGCAGCAAATCTGCAAATATTTTTTTACCTGCGCTTTTGCTATGGATTTGACTGACTCAATTTAAGTCAATGGGTGAAAAACGCTGAAAAAACACACAAAGAATCGACATGCTGCAGATTTAAACGCAATGACAATCCTGACAGGAAAATTCCTGATCATGTGCACAGCACTTCCGGATTGTCATTGCCTCAGCTGGCACACAGATTCCCTAGCATTTTGGCCCATTTTCTTGTGGAAAAAACGCTGCAAAAACGCACCAAAAACATACTGTGTGCACATAACCTTAGTAGCAAGTGGCAATTTGGGCATTCTTATCAATCATGTAATCCATCTTGTTCTTCAATAACTCTCCTTGCTCTAATCCTTTCTTTATAATAGTGGTGTACTCATGTAAAAACTGTATAGTTGGGTAACACAAACGGGTTTGCAGACCATTAGTTTAAAGGTGTCCATTTTTGTCTTTGTGCATTTATGTATTCATAAATGTGATGACATAGTTACATAGGTTGAATAAAGACCTAGGTCCATCAAGTTCAACCTTCCTCCATCAATTGTACCACACTGCACAATTTTTCAGATTGCTTATATACCATGTTTTCCCATGGTTTTACTTTAGCTATAATTTGACACTCCTCTCTAGATGTGTTATGTTGCATCTCAGATTTCCTGAGTCCATAATTTGCATACTAACCATACCAATAAATACTCTCATTGCTATGCGAATGTCAAGGACATGGTAGCCTAATTTTGTTTGAAAATATATATTGCATTTGGATACATTAAATATATTGCTTCACACCTTTAATAGTAGCTATGTTTCAACTGCATCCTGGTACAATTGACTTTTCTTCTTAAAGCACCACTCCAGGGGGCTTTTCTATTACAGTGCTGGAGTGGTGTCATTAATCTAAGTTCCGTGCCCCTAGTATTATACTCACCTGCCACCGTCTGCTATCAGTGCTGCTCCGGTCGCTCTTCTGCAGGTTGTATGACCTACCGGATCACTCTACTGTTTACTGGGCGAGTTGGAAGTCACAACACAATGTAAGTCATAGAGCCAAAACAAGGTTCCCATAGACTTACATCTAAAGCTTGTGACCGTTATCTCTCACTTCCGGTCAGTCAGACATTCCGGTCACAAGATCGGGATCACAGCGGAGCTGGGAAGATCTGAAGACGGCAGCTGGTAAGTATAATACAGGGGAACTTACAGTACAGACCAAAAGTTTGGACACACCTTCTCATTTTAAGATTTTTTTGTATTTTCTTGACTATGAAAATTGTACATTCACACTGAAGGCATCAAAACTATGAATTAACACATGTGGAATTATATACTTAACAAAAAAATGTGAAACAACTGAAAATATGTCTTATATTCTAGGTTCTTCAAAGTAGTCACCTTTTGCTTTGATGACTGCTTTGCACACTCTTGGCATTCTCTTGATGAGCTTCAAGAGGTAGTCACCGGAAATGGTCTTCCAACAATCTTGAAGGAGTTCCCAGAGATGCTTAGTGTGGTGCCCCTGAGGGTTCAGTCGCCACAGAGGTACTGCACCTCACGCAGATGTGTGGCGTCTCCTTTCTCAGGTAAGGAGGGAGTGCTGCCCGGGACCCCAACACCCGCATTCAACACTACACTACTCCAGGCCAGCTGGAAGGGCATTATGCACTTTTTCTGCTGCCCTGTCCCTGGCTGGAGTTGGAGGAACCAAAGAGAGGGGGAACCAGTAGTCGGTGTGGGTGGAGGATGTAGAATAGAGGAGCACCATTATAGGAGGTATATATAAGGAAGCCATCTTAGAGTAGACAGTTCAGAAGTTCAGTCAGTGAGTAGTAAGGAGAGGAGGAGAGCAGAGTCTCTTCAGGAGCTCTGCTCCATGACTGGGGCCTAGTAAGAGAGGCCCAGGAGGGGAGCAGAGGAGAAAGGCTCCGGTAACGAAAGAGATCCCAGGGGTACAGAAGGAGCAGGAAGCCACCCGTACGCCCAAGTCTGCCAGGTGTCAGAGGGATCAGGCCGCAAGAAGGGAACCGGTCCCTGGACCAGCCGTGTTACTCCAGGTCTCGGCTGGAAAAACCGGAGGCTTCTGCACTTCCATGGTGCAGTTGCCACAACCTCACCCTAGCCGCCGTGAAGGGCGCAAAATAGGTCCGGGAACTCCACGCTACCCAGAGTGACTTCAGGTTACCCGATTGGGACTTTGTGTGGGGAAGCGCAGGGCAGGAGGGAGAAGACCCGGCGTGAGAAGTCGGTCTAGTAAGGAACATAAAGAAAGCGGGGTTCCATCAAGCGCTCCTGATATACTTGAGAAAGTGCTGAACCCCTTGTCTGGTAGACGCAGTGCAACGTGGGAGGCCGCCCCGGAAAAGGGAGGGGAGGAAGAGAGAAGGAATGGAGACAGGGTGTGGTCTTAACCAGTCTAGACAGACTGCACCCGGCAGCCAGAATGGAAGGAGGTCAGGACCAAACCTTCACCTCTGGCCTGCAAGAGCTGGCGACCCCCCTCACCCTGGAGGGACTGGTCATCAAATTTGACTTTGGGGCTGGGTGGGGCTTCATCTGCAATCCCCACTTCAGCAGAGACATATTCGTCAACGGTCGGGATGTGGAGCACCATCTGGAACAGGGCAACCCCGACCGGAATTTGTACGCCGGTGACCGTGTCACCTATACTAGGCACCATGGGGAATGCGGGTGGTATGCCCTCCAGGTATACCGCGTGGTCAAGGAGGAAGAGGACATGCCCCCGCAGTTCATGGCTGTTGACCCGGCTGGGTCAGCCAGCAAAAATCAAGAGTACCCCCGGCGGGAATACCACCACTAAGCAAAAGTGAGTGGACAAACTTTAAAATAGTTACCCGTAAGGGTACAACCAGTTATTAGTGTGAGAACTGAAAAATTATGTGTGCATTTGCTTACCCGTGAGGGTATACAGACTGCAGGCTGAGGACTGTGAGCAGCCAAAAACTTTCCAGTGTATATAGTTGCACTTATTAAAGTGCCCTCTATTGGTTTTATATTTGCAACCAACCGACCTCAGAACAAAAACCTGTTTGGCGTGGCCGAAGACGTGGTCCAGCACCAGGATCACTTAAGCCCTGCAGCCACGCCCAGGGCCTACTTGGAGGGCTTTCGGACGGGTCTCTCATGCTGTTAAAAATGTTGAAAATGTTGTACATGAGAAAATATGTATATGCAAGTGAAAAGTTGTATATTGTTGTTGCTAATGTTAACCTGTAACGTTTAAGAAATGAGCCTACCATAAAGGGAAGAAAAAGGTTTATAATCTTCTAAGTGATGCATCTGAAAATTTTGTATGTCTAAAATACCGTGCTTTTGCTCAGTTGCAGCCCGTGGACGTGCTGTGTTTTACCAGGGGGGAGTGTGGCGTCCCTGAGGGTTCAGTCGCCACAGAGGTACTGCACCTCACCCAGAGGTGAGGCGTCTCCTTTCTCAGGTAAGGAGGGAGTGCTGACCGGGACCCCAACACCCGCATTCAACACTACACTACTCCAAGCTGGCTGGAAGGGCATTATGCACATTTTCTGCTGCCCTGTTCCTGGCTGGAGTGGGGGGAACCAAAGAGAGGGGGAACCAGTAGTGGGTGTGGGTGGAGGATGGAGAATAGAGGAGCACCATTATAGGAGGTATATATAAGGAAGCCATCTTAGAGTAGACAGTTCAGAAGTTCAGTCAGTGAGTAGTAAGGAGAGGAGGGGAGCAGAGTCTCTTCAGGAGCTCTGCTCCATGACTGGGGCCTAGCAAGAGAGGACCAGGAGGGGAGCAGAGGAGAAAGGCTCCGGTAACGTAAGAGATCCCAGGGGTACGGAAGGAGCAGGAAGCCACCCGTACGACCGAGTCTGCCAAGTGTCAGAGGGATCAGGCAGCAAGAAGGAAACTGGTCCCTGGACCAGCCGTGTTACTCCAGGTCTCGGCTGGAAAAACCGGAGGCTTCTGCACTTCCATGGTGCAGTTGCCACAACCTCACCCTAGCCGCCGTGAAGGGTGCTAAATAGGTCCAGAAACTCCACGCTACCCAGAGGGACTTCAGAGTACCCGATCGGGACTTTGTGTGGGGAAGCGCAGAGCAGGAGGGAGAAGACCCGGCGCGAGAAGTCGGTCTAGTAAGGAACATAAAGAAAGCGGGGTTCCATCAAGCGCTCCTGATATACTTGAGAAAGTGCTGAACCCCTTGTCTGGTAGACGCAGTGCAACGTGGGAGGCTGACACCCGTACAGTGTACCTGAGGAACTTGAACAGAACTGTGAGTAAAACTCGGATGACTGCACTCCCCTGCCTCCGTCAGTTATTTCCACTGCGCCATCTCTCTCATCTGCACTGCAACGCCCAGCATCACCATCTGCACCTACACTGCCACGGGGATCCGCTCCGCCTGTGGGGAGCAGAAACATCCCAGCTGCCATCCCATCACCCCTGGAGGTCTGCAGCAGCGCCGGTAACTATTACCGGAAACCACAGTGGTGCTACTCCAGCGTGAAATAAAATAAAAACACTGAAGTAGAGCTTTAAATGTATGTATTTTTTAGCTAAGTATTACTTACTAGATGGAGGCCCGATGCTATCGCATCGGGAGGGCAGTAATGTCACGATGGGGACAGACTTTGCAGCGTTGAGAATCTCTCCATCCCACCCACCTATCCACTCTCTCTTTCCCACATGTGCTGACTTCTCCGGTCTTTGCTCTCTTATTTGACCTGTCTACCCCATGTGCTATCCCCCTTGTCTGCTGTCTCTCTCCTTCCTGGGCTGTGTTCTCCCCTCATGTGCTGTCCCGTTTGAGCTGTCTCCCCCCTGTGCTCTCTCTCTCCCCTCTGTGCGCTTTCTCTCTCCCCATCTGCTGTCTTCTCCTCTCATGTGATCTCTTCTTTCACCTTTGTACCCCATATGCTCTCCCCATTGTCTGCTCTCTCTCTCCACCCCTGTGCTGTCTTCTTCCTTCATGTGTTCTCTCGTTTGAGAACACCTCCAGGATCAGCCGAATGATTCACTGCGCCTGCGCGGAATTCGCGCAGGCGCAGTAAATCAGACCGCCGCCATCTTTGTGCAGGCATATAGCGGCGGTCACATTAAACCTGCGCATGCGCTCCTCCTGTACAAAGATGGCAGCTGTCAGTGAATCATTCGGCTGATCCCGTCGGCGGCGTGTTCATGACGGTGTTACGCTGGTGGTACCGCACAAGAGGCTGGTACCACCAGCGGTTTCCATATTGAGATACCCATCAATTGGGTGTCCCAAAATAGCGGTCGGCGAACTTCCGCCGCTTGGAATTCTGGGATCCGGACACATCTGGACGGAACAGGATGTGAAGACATTACAAGGTAATTATATTATAGATCCTCTGTGGATCTACTGCTGGGTTTCTCAGTTTCTGCGCTGGTCTTTGTTGTTTGGCTGCAGCGCTGACTTCACTTCAACAGCACTGCAACCAATCAGTGAGCTCAGCAACTCTAAGCAGCTTTTGCTGTCTACACAAGCAGAGGTCGCTAATTGGCTGCAGACATGACGTCAGCACTGCAGACAAACAACAGAGATCAAGGCAGGGTCGGAGAGCCGACAGTGGACCCAGGGAGGGTAAGTCATACTCGCTTTGTTTTTTCATAGCTACTGCAGCATATTAAAGAACATATTCTGAAATGGGAAAACCCCTTTAATCTGTTTTGGTCACATTACACATAAACTGAAATCTTATATTTATGAAATTTAAATTATAAACTTTTATTTGAAATAATGTAATAAATATACATTTTAGTTTCCTTTGTTAACATATTTGTCTGCAATATGCCATAACCCTGATACCGTTTGTACTGTTTATTCTCACAGTGGGCAACAGCAGATAAAGTCATCTATTAACTCAGGTTTCACCTGCTATTTAAATAAAAATAAAGTAATAGATTTCATTAAATCTATTAAGTCAATTATAGCACTAGATCAGAATAATCTGCTTATTCGATTCATATTTAAGTTTGTTAAAATAGTAAATAATTTGTTTTGCATGAACATGTCTGCAACCAAAGTATCTCTACTAATTAAAGCACTGAGAAATAAATTACTTTTACACTAACAGGCAGCCTTGATACAGTAATTTTAAATCTGGACGCATTTTTAATTTCTGCCAGAAGAGGGCGACACAGTTCTCAAATTAGGTTGTATTAGAGATGCAAATAATTCACCGGCTGCCTTTGCAAAGTAAATGTACCATGCATTAGCACTTTTGGGGGAAGAACACGTTTTCAATTTATAAAGTGCATAAATAATATATATGTATATTTATAAATGGCTCCACAATTATCACACGTCTCACCATGAAAAGTATAAAATGTGAAAATGAAATTTTATGACATGCGGGTGTTCAATTATTTAAAGTGCTGGATGATTTATGTTTGTTGTAAAGAATGTACCTCATTTTTTAACATTGCTCTTTTTTTGTTCACCATTTGGAACACCATCTTTATAAATATTTATTGAACCCATCTTTGAAGAGTTTATGTTCCTGCAGAGTTTAGTAAAGAAAACATTCCTCATATAACAATATAAAGAATTCCAGATGTGCATTGGGTTACAGTGTGGCCTGTTATACAAAGATCATAGATAGTATTTATTGTACAGTTTCAATATGACGCTATGGCAGGGTCACGAGCATATACATCGGACAAGTGCTATCCCATTTTTTATCGGAGAGCCCTCGGACCAATGTTATTCAATCATGTCTGATTTTTTTTTTACTGACAGAATCTGTCTGGGGAAAAAATAGCAGCATGCTGAGATTTCACTCTGAAATCATCTCCCATTCAAGTCTATGGGTGCGTGAAAAACCATGACATCCGAGTGCAGTCTGATTTTCCGCAGACTCACACAATGGAGAAGATGGAGAAATTTTGTTCTCCATCTTCTCAGCTGTGCTACTATTCTCTCATCTAAGAGAATGTATGAAGCTATGTTCACATTCTGATCAAACTCTGAGTTAGATAGCAGTTTCGTTAGCCTAATCGACCCGATTCTCTCAGATGAGAAAATCTACGGTCGACCCCAGCCAATGAAAGGAACTAATTGTCTCTGCACTGAAAAGATTAGGTGGAGGTGAAGCAAACTGAAAATTCCATCAATTCCATCACATTATAAAAAAGAGAAAATAAAAAGGGAAAAAAAGAGAAAAAAGGAATAAAAAATATATATATTTTTTACCATGTCTTCAGAAACAGTGGTCAGATGTGATAACCTGCTTCACCCAGTGGCTATCTATTCTGCATCCATGATCAGTGTTCAGTCCATGGTTGCTATATGCATGTATTACTTCGGTGCTATAGTGACATAGTGTGGTGCTATATAGTGTACACAACACTCAGCCAGTTATTACATCATCAAATTGATGTAATCTGAATTATAGGAGTTATCTGTCCTCTGGCGAACAGCAGCAGGTCCCTCACATCAGACAAGTATTGCTAGGTAAAGCTGACTTCAAAAAGTGATGCCTATCTCTAATATATGTGAAATGATGATAATTACAGTCAAAATAATCTGTATAAATTTCTTCAGCTTCAAAATATCACAGCCGCCTTACATTTTTTTTATGGACTGGTCAAAAATGCCTTATTTTTATGGATTGTCTTAGAATTTCTGGACGGTTGTCAACCCTTACTCTAACAAAGCAGATGTCAGGGGGTCGGGGAGTGAATCGGTCCTGAAGATACATCTGCAGAACACTTGACTTAAAAAGGGACAAAACATTTGGAAGAGTTAATGATCAGCAGATTTCCATCAGTTATAAATATAGGTTTTAACACTAGTGTTGAGTGAATTTGTTTGGCATTTCAAATTCTGGTTCGGGGTTCCTGCTTTTTCGCAGCCTATTTTTTGGCGCGAGCAAGCCGGAATCCTGAACCCGAATTTGAAATGCCGAACAAATTTGCTCAACACTATTTAACACTAATACACATGAAATCATTTGGATCGTTAGTGATAAGTTTGATGCTTATGGTTAGTTTTAGGCTGTGGTCATATGAGCTAATATTGGGATTTTCATTTTGGCAATACTTTATTGAACATTTCTACAATATCTGACCACAATCTTAAATAGTTACATAGCTTCATAGAATGAAAAAAGACCTAGGTCCATCAAGTTCAACCTTTCTCCACCAGGTTGACTATGGTCACAAATGTCTGACCAATAATCTAATCACCTATTCTGTAAGAGAATGAACTTTGTCCTCTCCTCTTTTTTGGAGCTACTCTCTACACTTCTGAGTACATCAGTGTGCTAAACGATGGCCGCAGAGAGGAGGCAGGAAGGAGAATGCGTCCGCTCATGCTGTATACGCGCCCGCCTGTGACCTGCCCCATGCAATGTCAGTGCACATGAGCAAACATGTGAGCAGAGTTTGAGCAGTATTCACTGTGGGTAGGCACACACTGTCAATCAGAAGCAGGGGAAGTCCTCAAAGTTCAAGCTGCGGGGAGATAACAATGTACGGAGCCCTTTGCTACACTAAGGGTGCTCCAAAGTCTCCTCATTTGCATTTGAAGTAAAAGTAATTTTCTCAGGCACTGTACCATGAAAATGTATTGTGTTAGTATGATTTTTATAGGGGCTAAGGCCTCGATATCAGTGTACAGTTAGTTTAATATGCACTTTGGGGGTGACTAACAGCATTTAACTTCTAGGATCACCAACGTTTAAAGACATACACAGAGAGAAAGAAATACCAGATAGCCCTCCAATTAAGCAATAGTATTAGGGCACATGGAAAGGGCTTATATTCATGGGACAACCCCTTTAAAACAAATTGGAATGTTCATCAAATCATGAATAGTGATGAGTGAGCGTGCTCGCCAAGTATCTTCGGCGTGCTCGAATGTTATGTTTCAGTCACTCCCGTGTGTATGATTTGCGACTTTTTGACAGCTTTAATACATGTGAGGAAAGCCTAGCAAACAGCTATTCGTCACATGTATTAAAGCTGTCAAACAGTCACAAATCATGCACGCTGGAGTGACTCAAACATAACAATCGAGCACGCTCGTAAATCTCGAGTAATGAGCATGCTCGCTCATCACTAATCATGAACAAATCTTTCAGTATGTGGTCAGTGTAGCTTCTATCCATAGAATTTAAAAAGGTTATATCAACTACATCTCCCACGCAGACTTGGTACAACCCTTCGCTCCTTTGTAAAATCTGAAACAATCCAAATATCCAAGGTACCGGGTAGTATCCTTCCAAAAAGTTTTATTAGCACCAGTATACACTTAAAAAAAACTGATATGTGACATTTTGGCCATACAAGGTTTTTAAAGTTAAAAAAGTATGTACACCTCTTTATTGGCTTGAAAAAGGCCGAAACATCGCATGTCTGTTTTTTTTATGTGTACACTGGTGCTAATAAAACTTTTTGGAAGGATACTACCCGGTGCCTTGGATCGTTGGATTGTTTTCTATCCATATAATGTTAAAATCTCATTGCTCTGACTGTGTTAGACGTCTAGCAGCTGCATCAGGACAATAAAATGTATATTAACCCATTTACAGAATGTAGGATGCCATAATCAGTAATCCGCCGTTAGATACTGAGGACAATGACGGACAACGCGAAGTCTTGCAGTTATTATTTTTTTTCAAAATTAGTAATACTATATTAATACCAGAAGCCCATATACAGCAGGTGGAATTTGTCTCCAGTTCTCATAGAATGTGAGTCACATGTAGGGTGTTGTAGAAGAATGTAGCACATCTGCCTCTATTATGGCAGATTAGGACCATAGAAGCCTCTATTCTGGTTTTCTATATCTTCTTTTCCTATAATCTACCTCTATACTGGGCTTTCTCTCTCAAAAACCTTTGAAAGCCAAAGTAGGTTGGGGAGTAGCTTCAAGATCCAAGCCGTCCTCTTCTTCTAAGTAGGACACTAAGACTAAATCCACTCGTCTATGTAAACCCTGAAGTGATGTAAAAATAATCTTATATTTATGTGAATAATGAAAAAAAAATCAAGTACTGGCACCTGAGCTACAACCCTAAAGTGTGTACGGGCAAAGCCTGTACCTCAAACTTTTGTCGAAGTCCAAAGTCATCTGCGTCATCAGCTACAGGCACATTGTAATACTCGCCTTCTTCTTGATTCAATAGCTTGTACCTGAGAGAGACACGGGGCAGACAAACAACCAGGACCAAGAAGGAGAGGGAAGGGGGGACACAGGAAAAATGGCAGCATGAAAAAAAACCAATAGTGTGATTGAATAGACCAGCAATTAAAAAATTACCAAATAATCGAGACCACAGTAAAAAGCATTTCATATGGTAAGGCGAACGTAGAAGAAATTATATTAAATAAAGTAAAAAAAGGGAGCCCAAATGAAATTAGGGTGACAAGTGATAAAAAAAAATAGGTAGGGGGGATAATTTATGACAACACCGAGTGAACAAATATAAAAAAGAGAAAGAAGAATAAGAAAAAAAGAAAGGAGAATAAGGTAGGTATTCCCAGGAAAGTTTATTGGCGTCTGATATTCCATATATATCTTATATTTTGTCTCTATCACAACAAGACAAGGTACATGAACGTCTCACATTCATTCATCACATTAACTGACCAAGCACTGAATGGTAAGTGACCCATTGTCTGCACCACAATGTACATGGAAGTATTGTACAATAGATCTAAAGTACTTACCAGCCATCCACAGCATTCTTCATGATTTCTGAGACACCAAATGACATGGAGCCCATAAAGTCATTGCGCGACGTGCGATCCCAATCCCAAACTTCTACAGAGAGACGTCTGTCTTCATCCCCTGACTTTAGGGAGCTTAGGAATCCAAATGAAAAAAAATAAAATAAAATGAATGCTTTGCATAAACAATAATAGTAAACGTTTCATAAAAAGCCATGTTATGCCTATGGTGAGTGAAGAACAATGCATGCAGTATAGATATAATATCCCTTTTTTTTATCAAAAAATCTTTAAAGGTCTCTTTTATAGTGATGGACTATGGTCCTTTGATAACAAGTGAAACAATTTTCTATTGTTCATGCATTTAAAATTCTACTAATATGCCTTCCATAAGGTATATGCACCTTAGCAAAGTAAGTTACGCTGTTATCATAATGCTTGAGTTGTAGAAACAGCATAGTTTTTCTATAATTCCAATTCATTTTATAATAGATGCATAAACAGTGTAGAATTCGGCTGTTTCATAAACCCTCCTCTGGTCGCTGTGACAAGAAGCAATTATTTCATGGCAGAGAAGGGATTAACCCTTTAACCGAAGACCAGTAGACTCATGACATTTGAACCCAGGACGATAGCACTGCAAAGCTATAGTGCTAACCATAGAGCCGGTGTGCTGCCTACTTTATGTCCTCACTCCCATTACTTCAACTCCTCTATCAGTGCCCTCTGTTACTCCCCAACGGTGGCGCAAGTGGATTAGTGGACGGTGGACCCACTGTGCCGAGTCTGCCTAGAAAGGAGCGTAGCTAAGCGGCTACCTTGTGTTCACTGGAGCTCCTGATGGTGGAGACAGACTGGGCTGCAGGTGGCCGCCTGGTACCACTCCTAGGCAGATCCCGGTACTGCAGCTGCTGACCCCGGGGTCAGGTTAGCTGACACAGATTAGAGCTACGTTCAGACTAATAGGTTCAGGATCACTGTAGAAAGGTAGCTGACACAGAGACTCAGATACGTGCTTCAGAGATAGGTTGTAGCAGTCCAGATACATGGAATACTAAGATAGGAAAACGTTCAGATACTGGCTGCACCGTGACCAGGGGACTTTGGGGACAGGACTGGCCGCACCAGGACCAGGGGACAATGTTCAGGAACTGGCTGCACCAGGTCCAGGGGACTTTGGGAACAAAACTGGCCACACCAGGACCAGGGGACAATGCTCAGGCTCGGGCCACAGTACGACCAGGGGACTTTGGGGACAGGACTGGTCACACCAGGACCAGGGGACTACGGGAACAGGACACAGGCCGCACCGGGACCAAGGATTAGAGCTCAGGACACTGGCCACACCGGGACCAAGGGACCTCACAACTTACTAGTAAGGGAAACTAGATACTAATGAATGCTGTTGCTTCAACCCCTTTCTAAGGCAGGGAGTTTTATATACAAGCTGCCTCCCAGTTATTGGCTGGGAGTCATCTTGCAGGTGTACTACTTATATTAAATGCCTCTCAGCAACAAGATGAGGGCATTTACTATAAGCGTGCACTGCCCCGGTAAGAGCAAAGGAGCGCATGCGCGCACTAGGCACGGCAGGGAACTACGGCGCGAACAGCAGCAGAGGACAGGGGCATAAGGTCACAATGGGCAGTGGACAGGGAGCACGCCAGGGACCATGTCGAGGGCCAGGGCGGTGGAAATGCGGTGTCCCTGCATGGAGGGATAAGGAGACACTATGCAGGGGCACCGGCCATTGTGCTACACTTCTGCTACCTTTGTATAGCCTTGTCCCTTCCTCTGCTCATATAGCGAATGCACCTTTGAGCCTTTACCCTACAGAGAGCCTCTACTTCAGCTCAGTTGGTCTTCCTTCCCTTCCTATAATCTGACACTGGCACTAGATACGTTATCTATTTTATGTGGAATTACATAAGATATATGGTTCTCTGCCTTCTCTATGTGGAGGCATACTGGATGATGTGCATGATTTTGCGCAGCAGCATAGTAGATACCTAGCAGCATTCCATATGTATGGTTGTGCCTAAAGCCACATGGACACATTCAACCAATGTAGGCCAACCGTCTGATGTGTTTGAGGGCATCCTGAGACGCATCATGTAATTTGAGTGAAAACACACAGAGTTGGGGCCCATTTACTCTGGTCAATGATGGCCATTAAACCATCACTGATTGCCTACATGTTTGCCGATGAGCGATTGTTTAGTAGCTAGTTTAGAAGGGTTGACCACCCTTACTGTTGGCACAGAACAATCAGTAATAGGCTGACTTGTTCTCAACAGCACATGTTCTATTTACACAGGATGTGCTGCAGAGAACAATGATTTTTTGTGAAAGCTTAAAAATCAATTTACCCATCGAATAAGCATTTTGCTAATTCATCGAGTGATTTCCAAGTAACGAATGTTCTTGAAACACTGATTCCCAATAATTGTGCAGTGTAAATGTACCCATAGGCTGTTTATGTGTATGGAGGAGTTGGATTAAATAGCTGTCACACAAATAAACAAGCTAAATTGTATAAAAACCATTGCTAATACCTGTCAGCAAAAAAATATACATTCTGCACACAACAGTAATTGTAAAGAATATGTTTTCGTACAAAATAAAGGCTTCATTCCACAATGGGTTAAGAGTAGATTTGACAGTCCTGGTTTTCTGCTTGGTCATGTTCTTTGGGTCAGGTATGAGCTTCAGCTTCACATAAGGATCTGACAAGCCATTTGGATCCATTGGGATAAGATTTCGAGCTTCTCCAACTGAAGAAACAAAATAAAATTAAATAGAAATAAATTATTATTAGAAAACTCCAGGAAATTTCATGAATTACCCGTAATATTAATAAAATATGTTGATGCCATAAATGGTCACTGCATTTATAAATAACTCAATCTTTTGATAGATAATGTGCATCTGAATATCACCTTACTTAAAGGGACCCTTTTTTTTAAGTTTTTTCATGTATAATCCAATATCACCACCTTCCTCAGCTCCACTGCTGCATTTCAGAAAGTTGTATATTATGTCCTAACTCCCCTGTATATCCCCAAAAAAACCTTTTGAAGTGCTCCAGGGAGGTATGCAAATTCGGACTGTCAAAGCCGATGGGTCATTGCAGTGACACCGGTCCCTCCTCTCCCCTGCTAAATGCCACTCTCTCGCTGTGATTGATGTGGATGATGCATCCTGTGTCATTCACATAGCTGAACAAAATCTCGCGCCTGTGCAGGGAAATTGCAAGCTCGCGCACGTGCACTTTGCTCTGTCCTACTGTGGGCAGAGCCTAAAACCTAACTGCACGTGCACCAAAACACATCTTTCTGGCTCCTGCTTACCCCAACAATTCCGCCCATACTGTTTTGTTCCCTGCTGCCAGAATTGAGTTTGCATACCTCATTGGAGCACCTCAAAAGTTTTTTTGGGAAATGTACAGGGGGGGTTCAGGACATAATATACAACTTTCTGGAATGCAGCAAAGGCGCTGTGAAAGGTGGTGATATTGGTTCATACATGAAAAAACAGGTGACAGGTTTCTTGGTATCTTACTTCCACAAAACAACGTGTTAAAGGTATTGTCCAGGCTTGGCATTAAAGTTTTCAGTCACTCTATATGACTGCAGACTTGTGAATCCTGACAGCGTGCAGTGTGCATACTGTCAGGATTCTGTGGTGCCGGCACCAGGAACATGAGGTCACATTACAGCAGATATGCAATTAGAATATCAGGGGTGATGTGCCCAATAGACATGCGTGGTTTCCCTCAATACAAGAGAATTGAGAGAGGCCGGACGCGGCTATCAGCATATGACCAGACGTATGCAAATCATATACTTATGGTCACAAGACCTCTCGATCCTGGCGCTGGCACTGGAGACTACTGATAGTGAGCTCCAAGACTTGAGCTTTTTAAAATGAATTACAGTAGACACTCTGCTCACAGGTATAACACAGAGGTGGGATTTCACTTCACAACATTTAATCCGCTGGACAATGGCAGCCATTATATGAGTAGTGAGGGAAAGAAGTAACAGCACTTTTAACCCATTCAGGACATATGATTTATATTTACATCATATGTCTTATCCCCGACTTTGATGCGGGCTCCGGCGCTAAGCCCGCATCTTTCCCGATATACAAAAAGCTGATTTAATCCACCAGCGGATGTTAACCAGTTAAATTCTGCTGTCAATCTCTGACAGCAGGATTTAACATGCGCTGGGTGGAAGCATAACAGAAATCCCGCTCATCGGCACCCCTGTCACATGATCGTCGGGTGCCGGTGGGTTTTTATGACAACAGAGGGTCTGCAGAAGGATTTCATGATTTCTGCTATACATATTTCTGCTATACATAGCAATACTGAAGCACTGCTATGTACAGCACAGGCAATTGGATGATCGCAGCTTCAAGTCTCCTAATGGAACTATTACATACAGTAACAAATGAAAAGAAATGTTTTAAAAATATGAAAAAACACAAAAGTTGAAATCACCCTCGTTTTGCCCCATTGAAAATAAAACAATTAAAAAAATACACATATTTGGTAACACTGCAGTCAGAAATGTCCGATCTATCAAAGTATAAAGTAAATTAATCAGATCGGTAATGAGAAAAAAATCGGAACGCCAGAATTACATTTTTGTGGCTACCACAAGATTGCAGTAAAATGCAATAAGAGGCAATCAAAACATTGTATCTACCCAAAATGGTAGCAATAAAAATGTCAGCATTGCGCGCAAAAAATAAGCCTTAATCAAGCTCCAGATCCCGAAAAATTAAAATGTTACGAGTCTTAGAAAATGGCGACATATGCAAAAACTTTTTTTCATACAAATTTTTTCCACGACTTAAATAAAAAGTAATCTATACATGTCTGGTATCTGCGTACTCGTACTGACCTGGGGAATTATACTGCCAGGCCAGTTTTACCATATACAGTCATGGCCAAAAGTTTTGAGAATGACACCAAAATTATATTTTCACATGATCTGCTGGCCTCTGGTTTTTATTAGTGCTTGTCTGATGTTTATATCACATACAGAAATATAATTGCAATCATATTATGAGTACCAATAGGTTATATTGACAGTTAGAATGAGTTAATGAGGCAAGTCAATATTTGCAGTGTTGCCCCTTCTTCTTCAAGACCTCTGTAATTCTCCCTGGCATACTCTCAATCAACTTTTGGACCAAATCCTGACTGATAGCAGTCCATTCTTGCATAATCAATGCTTGAATTTTGCCAGAATTTGTTGGTTTTTGTTTGTCCACCCGTCTCTTGATGATTGACCACAAGTTCTCAATGGGATTAAGATCTGGGGAGTTTCCGGGCCATGGACCCAAAATCTCTATGTTTTGTTCCATGAGCCATTTAGTTATCAACTTTGCTTTATGGCAAGGTGCTCCATCATGCTGGAAAAGGCATTGTTGGGCACCAAACTGCTCTTGGACGGTTGGGAGAAGTTGCTCTTGGTGGACATTCTGGTACCATTCTTTATTCATGGCTGTGTTTTTAGGCAAGACTGTGAGTGAGCCGATTCCCTTGGCTGAGAAGCAACCCCACACATGAATGGTTTCAGGATGCTTTACAGTTGGCATGAGACAAGACTGGTGGTAGCGCTCACCTCTTCTTCTCCGAATAAGCTGTTTTCCAGATGTCCCAAACAATCGAAAAGGTGATTCATCAGAGAAAATGACTTTGCCTCAGTCCTCAGCAGTCCACTCCCTGTACCTTTTGCAGAATATCAGTCGGTCCCTGATGTTTTTTCTGGAGAGAAGTGGCTTCTTTGCTGCCCTCCTTGAAACCAGCCCTTGCTCAAAGAGTCTCCGCCTCACAGTGCATGCAGAAGCACTCACACCAGCCTGCTGCCATTCCTGAGCAAGCTCGGCACTGCTGGTAGTCCGATCCCGCAGCTGAAACAGTTTTAAGATACGGTCCTGGTGTTGCTGGTCTTTCTTGGGCGCCCTGGAGCCTTTTTGACAACAATGGAAGCTCTCTCCTTGAAGTTCTTGATGATGCGATAGATTGTTGACTGAGGTGCAATCTTTGTAGCTGCGATACTCTTCCCTGTTAGGCCATTTTTGTGCAGTGCAATGATGGCTGCACGTGTTTCTTTAGAGATAACCATGGTTAACTGAAGAGAAACAATGATACAAAGAACCAGCCTCCTTTTAAAGTGTCCAGTGATGTCATTCTTACTTAATCATGACTGACTGATCGCCAGCCCTGTCCTCATCAACACCTACACCTGTGTTAATGGATCAATCACTAAAACGATGTTAGCCGCTTTTAAGGCAGGACTGCAATGATGTTGAAATGTGTTTTGGGGGTTAAAGTTCATTTTCTGGGCAAATATTGACTTTGCAAGTACAGTAATTGCGGTTAAGCTGATCACTCTTTGACATTCAGGAGTATATGCAAATTGCCATTACAAAAAATGAAGCAGTAAACTTTGGAAAAATTACTATTTGTCTCATTCTCAATACTTTTGGCCATGACTGTAGTAAACATGATAAATAAAAAATTCTAAAAACAATTGTGGAATTGCACTTTTTTTTTACAGTTTAACTGCACTTGAATTTTTTTCCATGTTTTCCAGTACACTATATTGTAAAACCAATGGTGCCATTCAAAAGTACAACTCATCCTGCAAAAAACAAGCCTTCATATGGCTATATTGATGGAAATATAAAAAAAATGATGGCTCTTGGAAGAAGGGGAGTTAAAAATGAAAACTAAAAATGGCCCGGTCATGAATAGATTAATGTTGGCAGAATGCTGATGAAGAATTTAGTATTTTTGAAATGTTATTGAACATACAACAATAAGAAATTAAATGTCTAATTGTATAGTGCTTTTTTTATTACTCTGATCCAGTCCTATTTATACACAAGAGGGATTATTGAAAATGTTGTAAAATATGTAATACCATTTATACTGGTTGTGTGCTCTTAAATGCTCATGAGATTAACTTTTGAAATTATTTTTCTCATGAAAGCAATCAAAGAGACTTGGTGAAAAAAAGATTGAATGTTTTCTACAAATCCCTTCCTACTGACACTATTAAGCCACCTACTACAGTAAAAAGATTCTCTGGGACTAAATAAAGCTCATGAACACAGAAAGACATAATTAAATCTTCTTCTGGGGCAAATAATTGTGCTTTTTTTGTTGTTGTTTTTTTTCCCAGGAAAAAGTAGACTTGGGTGCATGAATGATATGAAATAATAAAAGGTTTAAGCCACTTAAAGAGCATTACAAAAAATTGAGAACTTCAAAAATGTCTCACATATGTATTAAAAAACAATAATTTGGATAACTAAATGACCAAAGGTGCATTTCCACTGCATGGTGTGGGGCAAAAAGTGACCAACAACCAGCAAAATGCAAGGAGGTGGAGTGAGCTCAATATATCTGATTTCACACAGGCAGCAGGATTCCTGTTGTTAGAAAAAAGTTGTGACACGCAAGGTGTGGGAAAGACTTAGTGGAACACAAAGGGAAGAGGGAAAGGGAGCCCAGACTCTAGGGAAAGGGGGGAAGTGGAGGCTGATCCTTGGCTGATCTACTATCACCCTGTCTCCAGTACCATCCCTGTATTGACTCTTCACCAATCGCATCACGTGAACCTTGCCCTGTCTTTCCCTGGTGTTTGGCCCTGGCTAGGTAAGGTAGGGGGATGAGCGCTATTCGATCCCCACTGACCACTAAAGACAACAAGGGGGGAACAAACAAGGGAAGATAGCTTAGCTTTTAGTCAACTTCAGAGAGAGGAACACCCTTCCTCATAGCTTCAGAGAGGATGAAGTAATGCACTTGCTCCAAGCCTTCACAAAGGGTAATGTCAGTATCTCCGGCACCTCCCTCCAGCAGACAGCAGGTATTTATACACCCAGGCCAGGGTGTCAATTAACCAGAGGAAGGTAGTTGCTGGGTCCTAGAGATACAGCCTCTAAGAAGGTGCCTGCAATGACCAACGTAGAGATCTCCTGCAACCAACTGCAGGATGACTGTCTGTCACTTCTGATGCACCCGTGACAGTACCCCTTCTCTACGAGTGGCCTCCAGACACACAGGACCGGATTTCTCAGGATAAAAGGCGTGGAATGAACGAACCAACCTGGGAGCATTCACCTTTGATTCTGAAACCCACATCCTCTCCTCTGGACCATAACCCTTCCAGTGCACCAAGTATTGTAGAGAACGAGGTTGGAGATGAGATTCTACAATCCTCTAAATCTGGAACTCCAGATTACCATCAACCATTACTGGGGGTGGTGGTAGAGGTGAGGGCTCAAGAGGTTCCACATATTTCTTGAATAAGGACCTGTGGAACACGTTGTGGACCTTAAGGGCCTAAGGAAGTTCAAGACGAAACGCTGCTTGGTTAATGACGGCGGTTATTTTATAGGGACCAATAAACCTAGGTTCCAGCTTCCAAGAAGGAACTTTCAATCTTATATTCCTGGTCAACAACCACACAAAGTCATTCACATTCAGCTCTGGACCTGGCAAGCGTTTTCTGTCAGCCATACGTTATACCTGTCTCCCTGTCTCAGAACACCCTGCCATATCGAGGAGAGTGACGAAGCAAACCATTCATCCTCAGGAACTTCCGAAGCTCCTCCCTCACTAAAGGTACCAAACTGTGGGCGATAACCATATGCACTGAAGAACGGTGACCTGCCAGTGGATTCTTGACGATGATTATTAATGGCAAATTCTGAAAGCAGTAAGTAGGATGCCCAATCCTCCTGATTTTCGGAGACGAAACACCTGAGGTAGGTCTCCAAATTCTCATTGACACGCTCGGTCTGTCCATTCGACTGAGGGTGGAAGGCAGAGGAAATGGACAGCTGCTCCCTCAGTCGAGAACAGAATGCCGTCCAGAACTTGGAAATAAACTGGGTCTCCCGATCTGACAGCACATCGGAGGGAAACCCGTGAAGCTTCACGATTTTATTTATGAACACCTGAGCAAGTGTCTTGGCATATAGACGTGCAGGTAATGCGACGAAGTGAACTATTTTACTGAACCTATCTACAACCACCCAAACCACTGTTTTGCCTGCAGAAATCGATAGGTCAGTAATAGAATCCATGGACAAGTGTGTCCATGGCCTACTAGGGTTAGGTAGCGGAAGAAGAGTACCAGACGGACGGGTATGCGAAACCTTAGAACAAGCACAAATACTACAAGCAGATATGTGTTCAATCACATCGCGACGCAACCCCGGCCACCAAAAACGCCGCAAAAGGCGGTCCGCGGTTGCCTTACCACCTGGATGCCCAGCAAGCACAGAGTTATGATGTTCCTTAATTACTTTGCGGCGCAGATTAGATGGTACAAATAACCTTCCTGAGGGGCAGGAGATATGGGCGTCCCCCTGAGCCTACAATACCTCATCCCCCAGTTCAGGATACAGTGCGGAAATGACTACCCCTTTCTGTAATATCGGGGTAGGGTTCTCATGGTCACCACCACCACAGAAGCTCCGGGACAAAGCATCAGCCTTGACATTTTTGACCCCTGGAAGAAAAGTGACAACAAAATTAACCTAGTAAAAAACAGGAACCATCTGGTTTGCCTAGGGTTGAAACGTTTAGCTGAATGGAGATATGACAAGTTCTTATGGTCAGTAATAACAGTAATCAGATGGACAGCTCCCTCCAACCAATGTTCCCATTCTTTGAACACCAATTTGATCACCAAAAGTTCCCTATTACCCATGCCATAATTTCTCTCAGCCAAAGACAATTTTTTAGAAAAGAAGGCGCATGGACGCCATTTACCAGGGAATTGACCCTGAGACAACACAGCCCCAACCCCGACATCCGATGCATCAACCTCCACAATAAAGGGTTGGGAAACATCGGGTTGACTGAGTATAGGTGCAGTGGCAAAATTATTCTTTAAGGAAGAAAAAGCCTGGATGAAGGTATCCGATCATTTGGAAAAATCAGACCCCTTCTTAGTCATGTTAGTAAGGAGTTTCACAATAACTGAGTAATTTTGGATGAATTTCCGGTAAAAATTTGTAAAGCCCAGAAAATGTTGTAGAGCCTTCAGGTTCTCAGGATGGTCACAATCAAGGACTGCACGGATCTTCTCCGGATCCATCCAAAAACCTGAAGATGACAACAAGTACCCCAAAAACTGCACCTCCTGGACAGTGAAAACACATTTTTCTAGTTTGGCATAAAGTTTGTTATCCCTTAATATGTGGAGTACCTGCTTAACATGCCCCCGATGTGTCTCCAAATCAGGAGAGTAAACCAAAATATCATCCAGATAGACCACCACAAACCTCCCCAACAAATGATGGAAAATATCTTTTATGAAATGCTGGAATACTGCAGGTGCATTGGTCAAACCGAAAGGCATAATCAGACTCTCGAAATGCCCTTCAGGGGTATTGAAAGCTGTTTTACATTCGTTCCCTTCTCTGATTCTAACCAGATTGTAGGCTCCCCTTAAATCCAACTTGGAGAATACCTTAGCTCCTACAACTTGGCTGAACAAATCAGGAAACAGAGGAAGAGGGTATGGATCACGGATGGTAATTTGATTTAATTCCCAGAAATCTAAACAGTGACATAGACCGACATCTTTCTTCTTCATAAAGAAGAACCCTGCCGTCACGGGCGAAGATGAGGGTCTGATATGTCCCTTCTCCAGACTTTTCGCAATGAAATCCTTCATGGCTTGTCTCTCAGGGCCAGAAAGAATTTACAGTCTGGACTTCGGTAGTTTAGCCCCAGGGGTCAGGTTAATAGGACAAAATAATATGGTAAATGGCTAGTACTCAACAATGTCTATTCCGATGCTTGTGAACGGATCAAATGATCCACTTATATGTCAAGGTTGTAATCACTGCACATGGTACTGAATAATTTTGCTTCAAGTGAAATTTATTCCAATGTAATTATTAGAACCCTCCTGTTTGTTTTTTCCATCTTGTGTTTTGCGGTCACGTGACCATCTGCCTTTATATTCTAGCTTCGCCCTTTTGGCTGTGATGGACTTCAGTGTTTGATTGCTTCTCTAGCCAGGAGCTTCTGTGCCTTTCTCTGTCAGTTCGCTTGGTCCTTCTGGGACCTCTAGTATCTTTTTGTCAGTTTGTCTTTTTGTGTTGTGCAACAACTTCTCTGTTTAGGAGTAGTGTTGAGCCACCGCCGTAGTGTTCGAGTTCGGTTCGGTTCGTCGAACACCCGTGTGTTCGCCGAACTGTTCGTCGAACTGTTCGTCGAACACCTTCGAACACCGTTGAAACCAATGGCAGGCAAACAAAAACACATAGAAACACATTGAAAACACCTTCAAATGTGTCCAAAAGCTGACAAACTGCTCAGAAGACATAACTAACACATGGAAAAGAGACAAGTACATATAGTCATGCGAAAAGAAAAGAGGTGGAGGAGTAAAAGGAGGGGGAGACACAGATATAGGCATGTCATGCCCTTCTAAAATCCAAAAAGTGAGATGCCGACACGGCCAGTCCGTTCCTGCCCGTGCCACCTCCGTGTCGCCGGGTTTGTGCCAGAGCCGCGGTGGACCCTGACGGCCAGCCCCCCTCTCCCAATACTGGTGCCTGTCCGCTGGTGGGTCGAGCCCCCCCGCGGTGGGGGGGGGAGTAACATCTGCAGAAGAAAGACCATCTTCCAGCCAAACTAACATGTCGACTTCTTTTCGTGGACAATGTGATACGATCCCTTTGTTACGGACACGCCCATCGCTACAAATTCCAGATGAGGCACAAAAACAGCAGGTGCTTCAGCGGATATCAAGTGCTCCTTCAAGTGGGCTCTCCTCCACCTCAATTTCAACATCACAAATACTCCAGTCCTCAGAGGTGTCACCCCAATCGCACTTGCTTCCTCACAGCTCCCAAGTCTCCAGCGGCCCCTCTGAGTATGGGGTAACACAGATGGTTGAGTCTGCAGAGCTGTTTACTCATACTATAGCCTGGGAAATGGAGGTCTGCTCCAGAGCTTCTGTTAATCCAGATGAGGAAATGATCTGCACTGATGCCCAGAATCTTTATAAGTCGGATCCAGGACCAGATGAAGAAGGTTCTGAGCATAATGTAGACCCTCGTTCCCAAACTGTAACTCCTGTTGGTGGAGACAATGATGAAGACGATGATGAGACTCAAATACCTGATTGCAGCGACAACTTGACTTTTCGGTCAGGGCAGGAAGAGGTTGGCTTTGAGGACGACGGGTGTGATAACACACAGGGTGATGATGACAAGATTGGAGATCCCACTTACTGTCAACCCACAGTCAGCCAGTCGATGAGGTCACCCGGGCCTTTGCCTGGCCTTGGGGATGTCGCGGTGGTCGGCTCCCTGGCCCGTACCCTGGGGTCACTCTTTAAAAGGGTGGATAATTGTTAATTTTATAAGAGTTCGTGACGCCACCTGTGGTATCTGGTGAGAAGCACCAGCACTGCAGCAGTCCACTGAGGCCCGTGATAAGAAAGCTCAATGGTATAGCTCCCCACAGGTGGAGCTAGGTCTCAGGGCAGCGTATGCAGGGGGAATGCAGGACAGGCGAGACCCAGCTGGGTCAGAGAAAGAACGGGAACGGACACGGTAGTGACTTCAGTACATTTTACTGGAGGAAATTCAGGCACATCCCGGAGCACTGTAGGGTGAAGGGTGCATATCAGGATCCTCCCCAATGAGCGGGTGTAGGGCCTCCTGTTTCTTGCCTCTGCGTAGTAAGTTTCTGACCTGCCTGGAGCTAAGCCTAATTTGGTCTCTGTCCTGCGCTGGCTGACCTTGTGGTAGGGCCTTCTGTTGAAGTTCACGCTCCCAGTATGCGGGGCCTAAGCGTCTCCTGGCTCTGTTACGTATCAGCACCTTAGCGATCCTGGGACTTGTAGTTCTCCAGGGATTCCGGTTATGCGTTACTGGATCATAGAGATCCCGGTAAGCTCGGATCCGGTGTCCGGTAAATGCTTCGGGGTGAGCTGGTTAAGCTCCTCTGCCCCTTATGTACTAACTCCCCACTCGCCTTCGGCCTACTCGGGCCCTCACTAGGCTATACACACTAACGGCAGCTTGCCGCGCTTCACCGATCTTATGGCGCCGGCACACCTTAAGCTCTATCTGGGCTCCCTGAATCTAGCTAGCAGGAGCCTCTTGCTCCACTGCTGAACTATTAACTGAGTTCTCTAGACTAGACTGAGCTCCACTGCAGACTGACCTCTCTTAGGCTTCTCTACTGCAGGAACTCTTCAGAGGAACTGAAATGCCTAGCTCCACCTTCCCTATTTATATCCCTAACGGGCTCCCTCTGCTGGTCTGAGGTGGAAGATGGAGATGTGTGAATGTTTATGGGGGCCTCTTGTGGAGGATTCCATCAATACACTCTTCTAGGATCTGTGATACCAAGCGCAGCGGGGCGTCACAGATGCTATTGACGACGAGGTTAGGTTGCGCCTTCCAGGACAGAGACGGAGTACTGGAAGCACGTCAACAACTGCATCCTCAACCACAACTCTGCCTCTGACCACAAGTCGTAGTGGCTCTTCAGGTCGCATGGGCTCTAAGCCTTGCATAGCCTGGGCATTTATTCAGATCGATAAGGATGACCCAACTCGTGTTATCTGTAATATTTGTCACCAAAAGCTAAGTAGAGGCCAAAAAATCCATAGTTTGAGTACTTCATGCATGTACCGTCACATGGATATGAAGCATAAGTTGCAGTGGGAAGCTCACTGTGCTACAATGCGGCCTAGCAGGCTGGGCCAACCACCGTCTGCCCCATCTTGTGCATCCGTGGCCTCTTCATCCTCTGTGACTGGGGGGACAGCAGTCGCACATGTTTTTGGACGCAGACCTGCCTCCTCTTTACCTGCAACAGCCAGTGTGATTGGCAGGTCGTCAGTTCATTGGAAAGTGGAAACACCTGCTGGTGTTGAGCGCTATCTGACATCGAGAGCACCACCTTTGGATCAAGGCAACCTAACATGTCCGCCTGCATCTTCCTCACAGACCGGCAGTTTGCCGGGGACACCCTACTCAACCCCGTCAAAGCACAACAGCCAGCCCTCGGTCCCTCAGATGTGAAAAAGTAAAAGACCATTTCCTCCTAGCCATGAGAAAGCTAAGAGGTTGAATTTCACCATCTGCAAGCTGTTGGCTACAGAAATGCTGCTTTCCGCCTGGAGGACACAGTGGATTTTCGAGACCTTATGTCCGTCGCAGTGCCCCAGTACCAGATGCCCAGTCGGCACTACTTCTCAAAGAAAGGTGTGCCTGCGCTCCACCAGCATGTCGCACACAACATCATCGCTTCTTTGAGAAACTCTGTGTGTGACAGGGTGCATTTCACCACAGACACTTGGACGAGTAGGCATGGACAGGAGCGTTACATGTCGCTGACTGGGCACTGGGTAACTATGGTGACAGCAGGACAAGGGGCTGCTGTCCAAGTCTTACCGTCCCCACGAGTTTTGCGTCAATCCTCTTTATGTCGAAGTTCCTCCACTGCTTCTGCCTCCTCAACCTCCTCTCGGTCCTCCACCTGCACCCAAAGCCTGTCTGGTAATGCCACCTGCTTTCTAACTGCGCAGAAGGAATCCTGCACACCTCCTTACTATGCTGGCAGCAGGGCTCAACGGCATCAGTGTTTACTTTGAAATGTCTGGGAAATGTGAGTCACACAGCTGAGGACTTGTGGTCAGCTCTGGAGACCCAGTTTCATGAATGGTTGTCTCCACTGGACCTGCAACTAGGGAAGGCCGTGTGCGACAATGCTGCAAACCTGGGTGCTGCCCTTCGCCGGGGCAATGTCACACACGTGCCTTGTATGGCTCACGTGTTGAACCTGGTTGTCCATAAATTTTTAGCCCACTATCCCGGACTAGATGGCCTTCTGCAGAGGGCATGGTCGCTGTGTGCTCACTTCCGCCGTTCGCATCCCGCAGCTCAACGACTTACATCTCTACCGAAGTCGTTGGGCCTGCCAGTTCACCGGCTGAAATGCGATGTGCCGACACGGTGGAATTCAACTCTGCACATGTTGCAGCGACTGTGGCAGCACCGACAAGCCCTGGTGCAATACGTTCTGACGTATAGCCTGGGCCAATGAGATCCAGAGGTGGGGCAAATCACGCTGCAGGAGTGGTCTCAGATCAGGGACCTATGAAGTTGACGCGCCCCCTGGGCCATGGGGTACACTGAGCCGGGCCGGTAGACGCTGGGGGTTGTAGTCACTGTGGCGGTGACCCTGTCCGTGACCCAGGGCGGTCAATCCAACGGTAATTTGTATATATGGATTTTATAATGTCCGACTACGCCACCTGTGGAGTGCAGCCAAAGGGGCCGCCGCTGCGGAACAGTCCTCTGAAGCTGGTGGTTTTGCAGCAATGGTATTATTATTCACCACAGGAAGAGTGTAGCTTCAGGGCAGTGTGGGTGGATGATGGTGGTTGCAATGCAGGGAGTCAGTAATGAACACAGAGTCCATGTGATGCAGTCCCAAGATCTTTACTCACAGTTGTTGCAGTCCAGATTACAGGTACCAGAGCAATCTCACCCGTCGTGCTGTGCGTACTCAGTGAGGGGCTCAGTCCACCCCCAGATAGCTCCGGAGTACTTAGCAGGACCCCCTTCTGTGTGTCCTTTCTCTGGCCTTCTCCCTGCACCTCACACCCAGAGACACTTCTATCCGGTATCCTCGGGCCTTGGCGGGCGACTTGTGTTCCGTCCCCTGGGTCCTATGTGGCTACCTTCTTAGTGAGACTGGTGTGGACTTTTGCCTGCAGTACATGAAATGCTGCAGCCTCCGGTTTCCAGTTGAGCCTTGCTGTTTCTCCTCTAGTTGAGGGACCGGTTCCCCTTATCTGGCCTGACCCCTCTACCTCCTGGTAGCAGCGGGAGTACGGGTGGCCTTCTGCACGGCCCGTAGCCCTAGGGTCCCTTCAGTTCCTGGAGCCTTCCTGCTCCCACTCCTCTCTTCTCTCCTTCAGTCCTGGGCCTCCCAGGCTAGGCCCGCCTCCGGAGCAGAGCTCATGCCGAGCCTCTGCTCCTGTCACTTTTCCTCCTCTGACTGGCTTGCTCTTTCTAAGATGGCTTCCTATTTATACTCTCCCTGTCATGTGCTCTCCTAAGCTGCTCCCCTAAGCACCCACTACATAGGACCCTCCCACCAGCTAGGGACCTGGGACTGTGCTCTCCCTTAGGAGCAATCTCGCCCTACCCCCACTGCGGGTATGTGTTGGATGCAGGTGTTAGGGTCCCGAGCCATATGCCTTCCTTACCTGAGGGTGAGATACCACACCTCTGGGTGAGATGCAGTAACTCTGTGGCAACTGAACCCTCAGGGGTGCCACACACCCTTCTGCACAGTTTTGAAATGGCGATGAAGATGCTTAGTGCTGACGACGATGCCATTATCAGCATGACTATTCCGGTGATTTACATGCTGGAGCACACATTAAACAGAATTCAGAGTCAGGTGGTGGGACAAGAGGAGGTGGAGGAAGTAGAGGAGGAGTCGTATGCGGAAGGGATAACATCTCCAAGGTCCAGACGGTTGGCAGCATCAAGGCGGTAGGCATGGGAGGGTGGGGGAGAGGGATTAACCAGGGCGCATGGTAGCAGCCAAACTGTTGAGGAAGGTGCAGGAGCCGAGGAAGAAGTGGAGGATGAACTGGCGATGGGCATGGAAGACTCATCAGATGAGGGAGACCTTGATCACATTTCTGTTGCGCGAGGTTGGGGGGAGAGGGCAGAGGAAGGAAGCATGATTCTTACCTCGCTACCAACACAACAAGGACTTGGTCCTCCTGGATGCGCAAGACACATGAGTGCCTTCTTGCTGCACTACCTGCAACATGACCCTCAGATTGTCAGAATTCGAAGTAATCCCAACTACTGGGTTGCCACACTCTTAGATCCCCGTTACAAAAGTAAATTTGCCGAAATAATTCCTGCCATAAAAAGGGATTGATGCATGCAGGAGTATCTGCAGACGCTGTTGCAGAATCTTACATGTGCTTTTCCACAAAACACCAGTGGTGCACGAAGTGAATCTCACAGTTCTAACTTGCCAATCGTGGGACTGTCGAGTCTTCATCACTCAAACCGTAACAGTAACACAGTATCTGCTGGTAACAGCAATTTTGTGGAATCGTTTCACCACTTTTTTAGACCATCCTTTGCAAGGCCACAGGAGACAAGAAGTCTGACACATAGTCAATGCCTAGAGAGGATGGTGCAGGAGTATCTCCAAGTGAACATCGAAGCCATGACTGTGTCACTGGACCCTTGCTCATTTTGGTATTCCAATCTGGAAAAATGGCCGGAGCTCGCCACTCACGCCTTGGAGATCTTGTCATGCCATGCAGCCAGTGTTTTCTCTGAACGTGTGTTCAGCGCTGCTGATGGTGTGCTGGCAGATAAGCGCACGGGGCTGTCCACTGAGAATGTAGACAGACTCACGTTCATAAAGATGAACAAATCATGGATTCGCAAGGACTTTTCTAACCCTGTGTTATCCTTGGGAGACTAAAAGCTTGAGGATTTGGTAATATCAACTGACCAACCGTTTTAAGCAACTGTGGGGCAATTGATGCCACTTAACCCTAGAACGCATGGCCATAAAAATCTACACTTTCATATATCTGGGGCCTTTTAGGCCCGTGTGCAAATAACATGGATTAACTCAAACTCAAATGACAAACAACTATATACATGAAGAATACCTAGAGTTTCAAAATTCTAACTAAAGTAATCTTGCAGAAAATAGAAAACAATTAACAGGGCGGGCCTGCGAGGCCCCAGGTATGCGTTCTAGGGTTAAGTGGTGTCTGTGTCACAATTTTGGGAAAAAAGGGAGACTCTTTTTGGAGTCCCCTTGCTGTGTCTTACGTGACGTTGGCATCGTCAATTCCAGGTGGGTTGGGTCGCTCCCCCCCCCTTTTAACTGTAAGAAACTACATACACTATGGCTTGGGGTAACACAGATGGTTGAGTCTGAAGAGCTGTTTACTCAGAGGTCTGCTCCTAATCTTCAGTGTCTGCTAGTCAGCGTAGAATTTTTAACTGCATCCAGCCTAGGCAATACTTTGGGGGTAGTAGCCCAGCTGCGAAGCAAGCTGCACCACCTGTGTATCTAATAAGAATTTTTAAATGCATCTAGCCTAGGCATACTGTGGGGACCCCCAACCAAACCCAGATGCTCAGCCCCCCTACCGCCCCCCTTTCCTTGACAATACAATAATGTAACTTTTACAACTGGATGGGTGAGGATCGGTCACAGCTTTATTAACTCTTTATACTCATTCCATTAGAAAGGCATTTTATTTCTAAAATAATTCAGCTTGTTGCAGCATGCCCTGGGTCTCCACTCCGGCAACTTGGCCAACAAGTGTAACTCTCCAACATGTCCTTTCTATTTCCAGGCCACGGAGGATCCTGTGTACTCGTATGCAGGACTCTGACCCCCACCCATCACTCTTAACGCTTGTTCCACTCCGTCCTGGAGTCCTGACAGGAATGTGTCCAGTCCAATATCCATTAAGTGAACACCGTCGGGCCGTATGAGGCCTGCTTTATCTCCTTCCAGTTGTCGATGTCGTACCACTACACCACCTCTGTCTCTTTTAAATTTTGCCATCCAAATATTTATTACCCGCCTTGTCCGTTCGATGGCCGTGATGTCTCGCGCACCTTGCCATACCGCTATCGGCACAATCTCTGACCATACTATAGCTAGTTATGTGAAAAATTCTCTGAAGCGCTCAGTGTCTAGTTTCATTATTGCCATTAGTTATGCGCTCTTGAGATGACCTAGGTTGTTTCCCCCGGCCTGTATAACTAAGATGACCGGACATCTTGCCTCTCTCCCTACCTTGATTACCTCCATTAGTACCTGTGGCCATAGCAGGCCTCTAATACCTCTCCATTTGAAATATGTGTTATGAAACTCTAATTTCCTCCCGCCTGGGCGGACTTTTGCCCTTTTTTCTGCCCAATATATATACGAGTGGCCTATCACCCACACTGTTGGCTTAGCGTCACCTGTAAAAGAAACAAACCACGTTAGGATAACAAGTCCGGTCTTATGTATCTTGCCAAACACGTGGATCGCCATCTCCCTATCCTCTGAACTTCCGTTTCTGACAGTCCTGCTCTTGCTGCTTCCGTGGCCACGCCTATGCGGAATGAGTGTGTCCTGTAATCTTTGGGGTGGTTCCCTGCCGATGTTATGCATTTATTAAGTATAGCTTGGAACTGGTATCTTGATAATGGCGTTCCATCAATGTGTGATAGGAAGAAATTACTTTGTGATCTGATGGTTAGAAATGTTTTTACTATTGTTACCCGACTCAGTGTACCGTTTGTGGGTTGTAGAAGTACCCAAGTGCCCCTGCCCGCTGGAACCGTTTTCGATTTGTGTATGCGTAGACGAATTGCATTATTGGCTATGACTACGTCCTGGTGTAATAAGCCTCCACTGGTGGTAATTTTGGATTGAAGGACTAATTCGCTTATGCATAGCGCCCCGAAGAAGGCGATCACAAATGCAGTAGACAGTAGTGTTGCTTCAAATTGTGAGTGTCATGTTAATGGTGTTAGGGATATGATGTGAGAAATCAGTTTTAGTGACACGGGATGGGACGTCTACACTCCTGGCTTGGCTGACCCCTTTTCCACCCTTTTATGGATTGTCTGATGATGAATCTTTGTCACATCTCCCCAATTCAGTAGTTGGAAGTGAAATGCTACTCCGGTCAGACACCGCTGCGCTGACGCCCCTGATATGCCCCTCATCATTAGCTGGTGGAGAAATTCTATGGTGACTTGTGATCTGGATTGTTCACATTGGTCAACCCGTCTGCCTGCTACTAGTCGTGTCCACTCTTCCCATGCTTTACCGTATGCTTGCCACGTCGACGGGGCAACTGACGCTCTGATTAATGGCATCAACTATTCGCCACTAGATCCCATAGGGAAGGTGGGCAACTGTTGCCCGATGGGTGGGCGTTGTGGAAGAGCTCTGTGAAAATCTGCCAATTGAAATGTTATAAAGCGTTAGCAGCAGCTTTAGATCCCTCAGCATAGTGGCTAGCGCGGACCCATACATTGTGTTTTAGGCACAGGAATGCTAGCCTGGGTAGTAGGCCTAGCAATGGGAGAGACGAAGATGCCATCTTATTAATTCAGTGCACTAGGCTGGTGTTTTTTGTTATGAAGCGCATATTTTTGTAAGCGAGGAGCACGCCCCATATTTCTATTGCTACCACTATTGGGAAGAAAAATTATTTTCAGGGCTAGATGCAGCTAAAAATTATTATTAATTTAAAAGCTGGTGGAGCTTGCTATAGATGGCCTAATACAATGAGTCCCACACACTGCTAGAAGGCCAAATATTTTTTCAGAGGTAGATGCATAAAAAAATTATATTCAGTTTGCAACCTGATGGAGGTCAGTATAGATGGACTAATAGAACAAGTCGCACACACTGCTAGAAGGCCAAATATTTTTTCAGAGCTAGATGCAGATAAAAATTATTTTTAATTTGCAACCTGATGGAGGTCAGTATAGATGGACTAATAGAACAAGTCCCACACACTGCTAGAAGGCCAAATATTTTTTCAGAGCTAGATGCAGAAAAAAATTATATTCAATTTGCAACCTGATGGAGGTCAGTATAGATGGACTAATAGAACAAGTCGCACACACAGCTAGAAGCCCAAATATTTTTTCAGAGGTAGATGCAGAAAAAAATTATATTCAGTTTGCAACCTGATGGAGGTCAGTATAGATGGACTAATAGAAAAAGTCCCACACACTGCTAGAAGGCCAAATATTTTTTCAGAGCTAGATGCAGACAAAAAATTATTTTGAATTTGCAACCTGATGGAGGTCAGTATAGATGGACTAATAGAACAAGTCCCACACACTGCTAGAAGGCCAAATATTTTTTCAAAGCTAGATACAGAAAAAAATTATATTCAATTTGCAAACTGATGGAGGTCAGTATAGATGGACTAATAGAACAAGTCCCACACACAGCTAGAAGCCCAAATATTTTTTCAGAGGTAGATGCAGAAAAAAATTATATTCAGTTTGCAACCTGATGGAGGTCAGTATAGATGGACTAATAGAACAAGTCCCACACACAGCTAGAAGCCCAAATATTTTTTCAGAGCGAGATGCAGATAAAAATTATTTTTCATTTGCAATCTGATGGAGGTCAGTATAGATGGACTAATAGAACAAGTCCCACACACTGCTAGAAGGCCAAATATTTTTTCAGAGCTAGATGCAGATAAAAATTATTTTTAATTTGCAACCTGATGGAGGTCAGTATAGATGGACTAATAGAACAAGTCCCACACAATGCTAGAAGTCCAAATATTTTTTAAGAGCTAGATGCAGAAAAAAATTATATTCAATTTGCAACCTGATGGAGGTCAGTACAGATGGACTAATAGAACAAGTCCCACACACAGCTAGAAGCCCAAATATTTTTTCAGAGGTAAATGCAGAAAAAAATTATATTCAGCTTGCAACCTGATGGAGGTCAGTATAGATGGACTAATAGAACAAGTTCCACACACTGCTAGAAGGCCAAATATTTTGTCAGAGCTAGATGCAGAAAAATATTATATTCAATTTGCAACCTGATGGAGGTCAGTATAGATGGACTAATAGAACAAGTCCCACACACAGCTAGAAGCCCAAATATTTTTTCAGATGTAGATGCAGAAAAAAATTATATTCAGTTTGCAACATGATTTAGGTCAGTATAGATGGACTAATAGAACAAGTCCCACACACTGCTAGAAGGCCAAATATTTTTTCAGAGCTAGATGCAGACAAAAAATTATTTTGAATTTGCAACCTGATGGAGGTCAGTATACATGGACTAATAGAACAAGTCCCACACACTGCTAAAAGGCCAAATATTTCTTCAGAGCTAAATGCAGAAAAATATTATATTCAATTTGCAACCTGTTGGAGGTCAGTATAGATGGACTAATAGAACAAGTCCCACACACAGCTAGAAGCCCAAATATTTTTTCAGAGGTAGATGCAGAAAAAAATTATATTCAGTTTGCAACATGATTTAGGTCAGTATAGATGGACTAATAGAACAATTCCCACACACTGCAAGAAGGCCAAATATTTTTTCAGAGCTAGATGCAGAAAAATATTATATTCAATTTGCAACCTGATGGAGGTCAGTATAGATGGACTAACAGAACAAGTCCCACACACAGCTAGAAGCCCAAATATTTTTTCAGAGGTAGATGCAGAAAAAAATTACATTCAGTTTGCAACCTGATGGAGGTCAGTATAGATGGACTAATAGAACAAGTCCCACACACTGCTAGAAGGCCAAATATTTTTTCAGAGCTAGATGCAGATTAAAATTATTTTTAATTTGCAACCTGATGGAGGTCAGTATAGATGGACTAATAGAAAAAGTCCCACACACTGCTAGAAGGCCAAATAATTTTTAAGAGCTAGATGCAGAAAAAAATTATATTCAATTTGCAACCTGATGGAGGTCAGTATAGATGGACTAATAGAACAAGTCCCACACACAGCTAGAAGCCCAAATATTTTTTCAGAGGTAGATGCAGAAAAAAATTATATTCAGTTTGCAACGTGATGGAGGTCAGTATAGATGGACTAATAGAACAAGCTCCACACACTGCTAGAAGGACAAATATTTTTTCAGAGCTAGATGCAGAAAAATATTATATTCAATTTGCAACCTGATGGAGGTCAGTATAGATGAACTAATAGAACAAGTCCCACACACAGCTAGAAGCCCAAATATTTTTTCAGATGTAGATGCAGAAAAAAATTATATTCAGTTTGCAACCTGAAGGAGGTCAGTATAGATGGACTAATAGAACAAGTCCCACACACTGCTAGAAGGCCAAATATTTTTTCAGAGCTAGATGCAGAAAAATATTATATTCAATTTGCAACCTGTTGGAGGTCAGTATAGATGGACTAATAGAACAAGTCCCACACACAGCTAAAAGCCCAAATATTTTTTCAGAGGTAGATGCAGAAAAAAATTATATTCAGTTTGCAACATGATGGAGGTCAGTATATATGGACTAATAGAACTAGTCCCACACACTGCTAGAAGGCCAAATATTTTTTCAGAGCTAGATGCAGATAAAAAATATTTTTAATTTGCAACCTGATGGAGGTCAGTATAGATGGACTAATAGAACAAGTCCCACACACTGCTAGAAGGCCAAATATTTTTTCAGAGCTAGATGCAGATAAAAATTATTTTTAATTTGCAACCTGATGGAGGTCAGTATAGATGGACTAATAGAACAAGTCCCACACACTGCTAGAAGGCCAAATATTTTTTCAGTGCTAGATGGAGAAAAATATTATATTCAATTTGCAACCTGATGAAGGTCAGTATAGATGGACTAATAGAACAAGTCCCACACACAGCTAGAAGCCCAAATATTTTTTCAGAGGTAGTTGCAGAAAAAAGTTATATTCAGTTTGCAACCTGATGGAGGTGAGTATAGATGGACTAATAGAACAAGACCCACACACAGCTAGAAGCCGAAATATTTTTTCAGAGGTAGATGCAGAAAAAAGTTATATTCAGTTTGCAACCTGATGCTGGTGAGTATAGATGGACTAATAGAACAAGTCCCACACACTGCCAGAAGGCCAAATATTTTTTCAGAGCTAGATGCAGACAAAAAATTATTTAAAATTTCCAACTTGATGGAGGTCAGTATAGATGGACTAATAGAACAAGTCCCACACACTGCTAGAAGCCCAAATATTTTTTCAGAGCTAGATGCAGAAAAAAATTATATTCAATTTGCAACCTGATGGAGGTCAGTATAGATGGACTAATAGAACAAGTCCCACACACAGCTAGAAGCCCAAATATTTTTTCAGAGGTAGATGCAGAAAAAATTATATTCAGTTTGCAACCTGATGGAGGTCAGTATAGATGGACTAATAGAACAAGTCCCACACACTGCTAGAAGGCCAAATATTTTTTCAGAGCTAGATGCAGATAAAAATTATTTTTAATTTGCAACCTGATGGAGGTCAGTATAGATGGCCTAATAGAACAAGTCCCACACACTGCTAGAAGGCCAAATATTTTTTCAAAGCTAGATGCAGATAAAAATTATTTTTAATTTGCAACCTGTTGGAGGTCAGTATAGATGGACTAATAGAACAAGTCCCACACACTGCTAGAAGGCCAAATATTTTTTAAGAGCTAGATGCAGAAAAAATTATTTTTAATTTGCAACCTGATGGAGGTCAGTATAGATGGACTAATAGAACAAGTCCCACACACTGCTAGAAGGCCAAATATTTTTTCAGAGCTAGATGCAGATAAAAATTATTTTTAATTTGCAACCTGATGGAGGTCAGTATAGATGGACTAATAGAACAAGTCCCACACTCTGCTAGAAGGCCAAATATTTTTTCAGAGCTAGATGCAGAAAAATATTATATTCAATTTGCAACCTGATGGAGGTCAGTATAGATGGACTAATAGAACAAGTCCCACACACAGCTAGAAGCCCAAATATTTTTTCAGAGGTAGATGCAGAAAAAAATTATATTCAGTTTGCAACCTGATGAAGGTGAGTATAGATGGACTAATAGAACAAGTCCCACACACTGCTAGAAGGCCAAATATTTTTTCAGAGCTAGATGCAGACAAAAAATTATTTTGAGTTTCCAACTTGATGGAGGTCAGTATAGATGGACTAATAGAACAAGTCCCACACACTGCTAGAAGGCCAAATATTTTTTCAGAGCTAGATGCAGAAAAAAATTATATTCAATTTGCAACCTGATGGAGGTCAGTATAGATGGACTAATAGAACAAGTCCCACACACAGCTAGAAGCCCAAATATTTTTTCAGAGGTAGTTGCAGAAAAAAGTTATATTCAGTTTGCAACCTGATGGAGGTGAGTATATATGGACTAATAGAACAAGTCCAACACACAGCTAGAAGCCGAAATATTTTTTCAGAGGTAGATGCAGAAAAAAGTTATATTCAGTTTGCAACCTGATGGAGGTGAGTATAGATGGACTAATAGAACAAGTCCCACACACTGCCAGAAGGCCAAATATTTTTTCAGAGCTAGATGCAGACAAAAAATTATTTAAAATTTCCAACTTGATGGAGGTCAGTATAGATGGACTAATAGAACAAGTCCCACACACTGCTAGAAGCCAAAATATTTTTTCAGAGCTAGATGCAGAAAAAAATTATATTCAATTTGCAACCTGATGGAGGTCAGTATAGATGGACTAATAGAACAAGTCCCACACACAGCTAGAAGCCGAAATATTTTTTCAGAGGTAGATGCAGAAAAAATTATATTCAGTTTGCAACCTGATGGAGGTCAGTATAGATGGACTAATAGAACAAGTCCCACACACAGCTAGAAGCCCAAATATTTTTTCAGAGGCAGATGCAGAAAAAAATTATATTCAGTTTGCAACCTGATGGAGGTCAGTATAGATGGACTAATAGAACAAGTCCCACACACTGCTAGAAAGCCAAATATTTTTTCAGAGCTAGATGCAGATAAAAATTATTTTTAATTTGCAACCTGATGGAGGTCAGTATAGATGGCCTAATAGAACAAGTCCCACACACTGCTAGAAGGCCAAATATTTTTTCAGAGCTAGATGCAGATAAAAATTATTTTTAATTTGCAACCTGATGGAGGTCAGTATAGATGGACTAATAGAACAAGTCCCACACACTGCTAGAAGGCCAAATATTTTTTAAGAGCTAGATGCAGGAAAAAATATATTCAATTTGCAACCTGATGGAGGTCAGTATAGATGGACTAATAGAACAAGTCCCACACACAGCTAGAAGCCCAAATATTTTTTCAGAGGTAGATGCAGAAAAAAATTATATTCAGTTTGCAACATGATGGAGGTCAGTATAGATGGACTAATAGAACAAGTCCCACACACTGCTAGATGGCCAAATATTTTTTCAGAGCTAGATGCAGAAAAATATTATATTCAATTTGCAATCTGATGGAGGTCAGTATAGATGGACTTATAGAACAAGTCCCACACACAGATAGAAGCCCAAATATTTTTTCAGATGTAGATGCAGAAAAAAATTATATTCAGTTTGCAACCTGATGGAGGTCAGTATAGATGGACTAATAGAACAAGTCCCACACACTGCTAGAAGGCCAAATATTTTTTCAGAGCTAGATGCAGATAAAAATTATTTTTAATTTGCAAACTGATGGAGGTCAGTATAGATGGACTAATAGAACAAGTCCCACACACTGCTAGAAGGCCAAATATTTTTTCAGAGCTAGATGCAGAAAAATATTATATTCAATTTGCAACCTGATGGAGGTCAGTATAGATGGACTAATAGAACAAGTCCCACACACAGCTAGAAGCCCAAATATTTTTTCAGAGGTAGATGCAGAAAAAAATTATATTCAGTTTGCAACCTGATGGAGGTGAGTATAGATGGACTAATAGAACAAGTCCCACACACTGCTAGAAGGCCAAATATTTTTTCAGAGCTAGATGCAGACAAAAAATTATTTTGAGTTTCCAACTTGATGGAGGTCAGTATAGATGGACTAATAGAACAAGTCCCACACACTGCTAGAAGGCCAAATATTTTTTCAGAGCTAGATGCAGAAAAAAATTATATTCAATTTGCAACCTGATGGAGGTCAGTATAGATGGACTAATAGAACAAGTCTCACACACAGCTAGGAGCCCAAATATTTTTTCAGAGGTAGATGCAGAAAAAAATTATATTCAGTTTGCAACCTGATGGAGGTGAGTATAGATGGACTAATAGAACAAGTCCCACACACTGCTAGAAGGCCAAATATTTTTTCAGAGCTAGATGCAGATAAAAATTATTTTTAATTTGCAACCTGATGGAGGTCAGTATAGATGGCCTAATAGAACAAGTCCCACACACTGCTAGAAGGCCAAATATTTTTTCAGAGCTAGATGCAGATAAAAATTATTTTTAATTTGCAACCTGATGGAGGTCAGTATAGATGGACTAATAGAACAAGTCCCACACACTGCTAGAAGGCCAAATATTTTTTCAGCGGTAGATGCAGAAAACAATTATATTCAATTTGCAACCTGATGGAGTTCAGTATAGATGGACTAATAGAACAAGTCCCACACACAGCTAGGAGCCCAAATATTTTTTCAGAGGTAGATGCAGAAAAAAATTATATTCAGTTTGCAACCTGATGGAGGTCAGTATAGATTGCCTAATAGAACAAGTCCCACACACTGCTAGAAGGCCAAATATTTTTTCAGAGCTAGATGCAGACAAAAAATTATTTTGAATTTGCAACGTGATGGAGGTCAGTATAGATGGACTAATAGAACAAGTCCCACACACTGCTAGAAGGCCAAATATTTTTTCAGAGCTAGATGCAGAAAAAAATTATATTCACTTTGCAACCTGATGGAGGTCAGTATAGATGGACTACTAGAACAAGTCCCACACACAGCTAGAAGCCCAAATATTTTTTCAGAGGTAGATGCAGAAAAAAATTATATTCAGTTTGCAACCTGATGGAGGTCAGTATAGATGGACTAATAGAACAAGTCCCACACAATGCTAGAAGGCCAAATATTTTTTCAGAGCTAGGTGCAGAAAAATATTTTATTCAATTTGCAACCTGATGGAGGTCAGTATAGATGGACTAATAGAACAAGTCCCACACACAGCTAGAAGCCCATATATTTTTTCAGAGGTAGATGCAGAAAAAAATTATATTCAGTTTGCAAACTGATGGAGGTCAGTATAGATGGACTATTAGAACAAGTCCCACACACTGCTAGAATGCCAAATATTTTTTCAGAGCTAGATGCAGACAAAAAATTATTTTGAATTTGCAACCTGATGGAGGTCAGTATAGATGGACTAATAGAACAAGTCCCACACACTGCTAGAAGCCCAAATATTTTTTCAGAGCTAGATGCAGAAAAATATTATATTCAATTTGCAACCTGATGGATGTCAGTATAGATGGACTAATAGAACAAGTCCCACACACAGCTAGAAGCCCAAATATTTTTCAGAGGGAGATGCAGAAAAAAATTATATTCAGTTTGCAACCTGATGGAGGTCAGTATAGATGGACTAATAGAACAAGTCCCACACACAGCTAGAAGGCCAAATATTTTTTCAGTGCTAGATGCAGAAAAATATTATATTCAATTTGCAACCTGATGGAGGTCAGTATAGATGGACTAATAGAACAAGTCCCACACACAGCTAGAAGCCCAAATATTTTTTCAGAGGCAGATGCAGAAAAAAATTATATTCAGTTTGCAACCTGATGGAGGTCAGTATAGATGGACTAATAGAACAAGTCCCACACACTGCTAGAAGGCCAAATATTTTTTCAGAGCTAGATGCAGATAAAAATTATTTTTAATTTGCAACCTGATGGAGGTCAGTATAGATGGCCTAATAGAACAAGTCCCACACACTGCTAGAAGGCCAAATATTTTTTCAGAGCTAGATGCAGATAAAAATTATTTTTAATTTGCAACCTGATGGAGGTCAGTATAGATGGACTAATAGAACAAGTCCCACACACTGCTAGAAGGCCAAATATTTTTTAAGAGCTAGATGCAGAAAAAATTATATTCAATTTGCAACCTGATGGAGGTCAGTATAGATGGACTAATAGAACAAGTCCCACACACAGCTAGAAGCCCAAATATTTTTTCAGAGGTAGATGCAGAAAAAAATTATATTCAGTTTGCAACATGATGGAGGTCAGTATAGATGGACTAATAGAACAAGTCCCACACACTGCTAGATGGCCAAATATTTTTTCAGAGCTAGACGCAGAAAAATATTATATTCAATTTGCAACCTGATGGAGGTCAGTATAGATGGACTTATAGAACAAGTCCCACACACAGATAGAAGCCCAAATATTTTTTCAGATGTAGATGCAGAAAAAAATTATATTCAGTTTGCAACATGATGGAGGTCAGTATAGATGGACTAATAGAACAAGTCCCACACACTGCTAGAAGGCCAAATATTTTTTCAGAGCTAGATGCAGATAAAAATTATTTTTAATTTGCAACCTGATGGAGGTCAGTATAGATGGACTAATAGAACAAGTCCCACACACTGCTAGAAGGCCAAATATTTTTTCAGAGCTAGATGCAGAAAAATATTATATTCAATTTGCAACCTGATGGAGGTCAGTATAGATGGACTAATAGAACAAGTCCCACACACAGCTAGAAGCCCAAATATTTTTTCAGAGGTAGATGCAGAAAAAAGTTATATTCAGTTTGCAACCTGATGGAGGTGAGTATAGATGGACTAATAGAACAAGTCCCACACACTGCTAGAAGGCCAAATATTTTTTCAGAGCCAGATGCAGACAAAAAATTATTTTGAGTTTCCAACTTGATGCAGGTCAGTATAGATGGACTAATAGAACAAGTCCCACACACTGCTAGAAGGCCAAATATTTTTTCAGAGCTAGATGCAGAAAAAAATTATATTCAATTTGCAACCTGATGGAGGTCAGTATAGATGGACTAATAGAACGAGTCCCACACACAGCTAGAAGCCCAAATATTTTTTCAGAGGTAGATGCAGAAAAAATTATATTGAGTTTGCAACCTGATGGAGGTCAATATAGATGGACTAATAGAACAAGTCCCACTCACTGCTAGAAGGCCAAATATTTTTTCAGAGCTAGATGCAGATAAAAATTATTTTTAATTTGCAACCTGATGGAGGTCAGTATAGATGGACTAATAAAACAAGTCCCACACACTGCTAGAAGGCCAAATATTTTTTCAGAGCTAGATGCAGAAAAATATTATATTCAATTTGCAACCTGATGGAGGTCAGTATAGATGGACTAATAGAACAAGTCCCACACACAGCTAGAAGCCCAAATATTTTTTCAGAGGTAGATGCAGAAAAAAAAATTATATTCAGTTTGCAACCTGATGGAGGTGAGTATAGATGGACTAATAGAACAAGTCCCACACACTGCTAGAAGGCCAAATATTTTTTCAGAGCTAGATGCAGACAAAAAATTATTTTGAGTTTCCAACTTGATGGAGGTCAGTATAGATGGACTAATAGAACAAGTCCCACACACTGCTAGAAGCCCAAATATTTTTTCAGAGCTAGATGCAGAAAAAAATTATATTCAATTTGCAACCTGATGGAGGTCAGTATAGATGGACTAATAGAACAAGTCCCACACACAGCTAGAAGCCCAAATATTTTTTCAGAGGTAGATGCAGAAAAAATTATATTCAGTTTGCAACCTGATGGAGGTCAGTATAGATGGACTAATAGAACAAGTCCCACACACTGCTAGAAGGCCAAATATTTTTTCAGAGCTAGATGCAGAAAAATATTACATTGAATTTGCAACCTGATGGAGGTCAGTATAGATGGACTAATAGAACAAGTCTCACACACAGCTAGGAGCCCAAATATTTTTTCAGAGGTAGATGCAGAAAAAATTATATTGAGTTTGCAACCTGATGGAGGTCAATATAGATGGACTAATAGAACAAGTCCCACTCACTGCTAGAAGGCCAAATATTTTTTCAGAGCTAGATGCAGATAAAAATTATTTTTAATTTGCAACCTGATGGAGGTCAGTATAGATGGACTAATAAAACAAGTCCCACACACTGCTAGAAGGCCAAATATTTTTTCAGAGCTAGATGCAGAAAAATATTATATTCAATTTGCAACCTGATGGAGGTCAGTATAGATGGACTAATAGAACAAGTCCCACACACAGCTACAAGCCCAAATATTTTTTCAGAGGTAGATGCAGAAAAAAATTATATTCAGTTTGCAACCTGATGGAGGTGAGTATAGATGGACTAATAGAACAAGTCCCACACACTGCTAGAAGGCCAAATATTTTTTCAGAGCTAGATGCAGACAAAAAATTATTTTGAGTTTCCAACTTGATGGAGGTCAGTATAGATGGACTAATAGAACAAGTCCCACACACTGCTAGAAGGCCAAATATTTTTTCAGAGCTAGATGCAGAAAAAAATTATATTCAATTTGCAACCTGATGGAGGTCAGTATAGATGGACTAATAGAACAAGTCCCACACACAGCTAGAAGCCCAAATATTTTTTCAGAGGTAGATGCAGAAAAAATTATATTCAGTTTGCAACCTGATGGAGGTCAGTATAGATGGACTAATAGAACAAGTCCCACACACTGCTAGAAGGCCAAATATTTTTTCAGAGCTAGATGCTGAAAAATATTACATTCAATTTGCAACCTGATGGAGGTCAGTATAGATGGACTAATAGAACAAGTCTCACACACAGCTAGGAGCCCAAATATTTTTTCAGAGGTAGATGCAGAAAAAAATTATATTCAGTTTGCAACCTGATGGAGGTGAATATAGATGGACTAATAGAACAAGTCCCACACACTGCTAGAAGGCCAAATATTTTTTCAGAGCTAGATGCAGATAAAAATTATTTTTAATTTGCAACCTGATGGAGGTCAGTATAGATGGCCTAATAGAACAAGTCCCACACACTGCTAGAAGGCCAAATATTTTTTCAGAGCTAGATGCAGATAAAAATTATTTTTAATTTGCAACCTGATGGAGGTCAGTATAGATGGACTAATAGAACAAGTCCCACACACTGCTAGAAGGCCAAATATTTTTTCAGCGGTAGATGCAGAAAACAATTATATTCAATTTGCAACCTGATGGAGTTCAGTATAGATGGACTAATAGAACAAGTCCCACACACAGCTAGGAGCCCAAATATTTTTTCAGAGGTAGATGCAGAAAAAAATTATATTCAGTTTGCAACCTGATGGAGGTCAGTATAGATTGCCTAATAGAACAAGTCCCACACACTGCTAGAAGGCCAAATATTTTTTCAGAGCTAGATGCAGACAAAAAATTATTTTGAATTTGCAACGTGATGGAGGTCAGTATAGATGGACTAATAGAACAAGTCCCACACACTGCTAGAAGGCCAAATATTTTTTCAGAGCTAGATGCAGAAAAAAATTATATTCACTTTGCAACCTGATGGAGGTCAGTATAGATGGACTACTAGAACAAGTCCCACACACAGCTAGAAGCCCAAATATTTTTTCAGAGGTAGATGCAGAAAAAAATTATATTCAGTTTGCAACCTGATGGAGGTCAGTATAGATGGACTAATAGAACAAGTCCCACACAATGCTAGAAGGCCAAATATTTTTTCAGAGCTAGGTGCAGAAAAATATTTTATTCAATTTGCAACCTGATGGAGGTCAGTATAGATGGACTAATAGAACAAGTCCCACACACAGCTAGAAGCCCATATATTTTTTCAGAGGTAGATGCAGAAAAAAATTATATTCAGTTTGCAAACTGATGGAGGTCAGTATAGATGGACTATTAGAACAAGTCCCACACACTGCTAGAATGCCAAATATTTTTTCAGAGCTAGATGCAGACAAAAAATTATTTTGAATTTGCAACCTGATGGAGGTCAGTATAGATGGACTAATAGAACAAGTCCCACACACTGCTAGAAGCCCAAATATTTTTTCAGAGCTAGATGCAGAAAAATATTATATTCAATTTGCAACCTGATGGAGGTCAGTATAGATGGACTAATAGAACAAGTCCCACACACAGCTAGAAGCCCAAATATTTTTAAGAGGGAGATGCAGAAAAAAATTATATTCAGTTTGCAACCTGATGGAGGTCAGTATAGATGGACTAATAGAACAAGTCCCACACACAGCTAGAAGGCCAAATATTTTTTCAGTGCTAGATGCAGAAAAATATTATATTCAATTTGCAACCTGATGGAGGTCAGTATAGATGGACTAATAGAACAAGTCCCACACACAGCTAGAAGCCCAAATATTTTTTCAGAGGCAGATGCAGAAAAAAATTATATTCAGTTTGCAACCTGATGGAGGTCAGTATAGATGGACTAATAGAACAAGTCCCACACACTGCTAGAAGGCCAAATATTTTTTCAGAGCTAGATGCAGATAAAAATTATTTTTAATTTGCAACCTGATGGAGGTCAGTATAGATGGCCTAATAGAACAAGTCCCACACACTGCTAGAAGGCCAAATATTTTTTCAGAGCTAGATGCAGATAAAAATTATTTTTAATTTGCAACCTGATGGAGGTCAGTATAGATGGACTAATAGAACAAGTCCCACACACTGCTAGAAGGCCAAATATTTTTTAAGAGCTAGATGCAGAAAAAATTATATTCAATTTGCAACCTGATGGAGGTCAGTATAGATCGACTAATAGAACAAGTCCCACACACAGCTAGAAGCCCAAATATTTTTTCAGAGGTAGATGCAGAAAAAAATTATATTCAGTTTGCAACATGATGGAGGTCAGTATAGATGGACTAATAGAACAAGTCCCACACACTGCTAGATGGCCAAATATTTTTTCAGAGCTAGACGCAGAAAAATATTATATTCAATTTGCAACCTGATGGAGGTCAGTATAGATGGACTTATAGAACAAGTCCCACACACAGATAGAAGCCCAAATATTTTTTCAGATGTAGATGCAGAAAAAAATTATATTCAGTTTGCAACATGATGGAGGTCAGTATAGATGGACTAATAGAACAAGTCCCACACACTGCTAGAAGGCCAAATATTTTTTCAGAGCTAGATGCAGATAAAAATTATTTTTAATTTGGAACCTGATGGAGGTCAGTATAGATGGACTAATAGAACAAGTCCCACACACTGCTAGAAGGCCAAATATTTTTTCAGAGCTAGATGCAGAAAAATATTATATTCAATTTGCAACCTGATGGAGGTCAGTATAGATGGACTAATAGAACAAGTCCCACACACAGCTAGAAGCCCAAATATTTTTTCAGAGGTAGATGCAGAAAAAAGTTATATTCAGTTTGCAACCTGATGGAGGTGAGTATAGATGGACTAATAGAACAAGTCCCACACACTGCTAGAAGGCCAAATATTTTTTCAGAGCCAGATGCAGACAAAAAATTATTTTGAGTTTCCAACTTGATGCAGGTCAGTATAGATGGACTAATAGAACAAGTCCCACACACTGCTAGAAGGCCAAATATTTTTTCAGAGCTAGATGCAGAAAAAAATTATATTCAATTTGCAACCTGATGGAGGTCAGTATAGATGGACTAATAGAACGAGTCCCACACACAGCTAGAAGCCCAAATATTTTTTCAGAGGTAGATGGAGAAAAAATTATATTGAGTTTGCAACCTGATGGAGGTCAATATAGATGGACTAATAGAACAAGTCCCACTCACTGCTAGAAGGCCAAATATTTTTTCAGAGCTAGATGCAGATAAAAATTATTTTTAATTTGCAACCTGATGGAGGTCAGTATAGATGGACTAATAAAACAAGTCCCACACACTGCTAGAAGGCCAAATATTTTTTCAGAGCTAGATGCAGAAAAATATTATATTCAATTTGCAACCTGATGGAGGTCAGTATAGATGGACTAATAGAACAAGTCCCACACACAGCTAGAAGCCCAAATATTTTTTCAGAGGTAGATGCAGAAAAAAAAATTATATTCAGTTTGCAACCTGATGGAGGTGAGTATAGATGGACTAATAGAACAAGTCCCACACACTGCTAGAAGGCCAAATATTTTTTCAGAGCTAGATGCAGACAAAAAATTATTTTGAGTTTCCAACTTGATGGAGGTCAGTATAGATGGACTAATAGAACAAGTCCCACACACTGCTAGAAGCCCAAATATTTTTTCAGAGCTAGATGCAGAAAAAAATTATATTCAATTTGCAACCTGATGGAGGTCAGTATAGATGGACTAATAGAACAAGTCCCACACACAGCTAGAAGCCCAAATATTTTTTCAGAGGTAGATGCAGAAAAAATTATATTCAGTTTGCAACCTGATGGAGGTCAGTATAGATGGACTAATAGAACAAGTCCCACACACTGCTAGAAGGCCAAATATTTTTTCAGAGCTAGATGCAGAAAAATATTACATTCAATTTGCAACCTGATGGAGGTCAGTATAGATGGACTAATAGAACAAGTCTCACACACAGCTAGGAGCCCAAATATTTTTTCAGAGGTAGATGCAGAAAAAATTATATTGAGTTTGCAACCTGATGGAGGTCAATATAGATGGACTAATAGAACAAGTCCCACTCACTGCTAGAAGGCCAAATATTTTTTCAGAGCTAGATGCAGATAAAAATTATTTTTAATTTGCAACCTGATGGAGGTCAGTATAGATGGACTAATAAAACAAGTCCCACACACTGCTAGAAGGCCAAATATTTTTTCAGAGCTAGATGCAGAAAAATATTATATTCAATTTGCAACCTGATGGAGGTCAGTATAGATGGACTAATAGAACAAGTCCCACACACAGCTACAAGCCCAAATATTTTTTCAGAGGTAGATGCAGAAAAAAATTATATTCAGTTTGCAACCTGATGGAGGTGAGTATAGATGGACTAATAGAACAAGTCCCACACACTGCTAGAAGGCCAAATATTTTTTCAGAGCTAGATGCAGACAAAAAATTATTTTGAGTTTCCAACTTGATGGAGGTCAGTATAGATGGACTAATAGAACAAGTCCCACACACTGCTAGAAGGCCAAATATTTTTTCAGAGCTAGATGCAGAAAAAAATTATATTCAATTTGCAACCTGATGGAGGTCAGTATAGATGGACTAATAGAACAAGTCCCACACACAGCTAGAAGCCCAAATATTTTTTCAGAGGTAGATGCAGAAAAAATTATATTCAGTTTGCAACCTGATGGAGGTCAGTATAGATGGACTAATAGAACAAGTCCCACACACTGCTAGAAGGCCAAATATTTTTTCAGAGCTAGATGCTGAAAAATATTACATTCAATTTGCAACCTGATGGAGGTCAGTATAGATGGACTAATAGAACAAGTCTCACACACAGCTAGGAGCCCAAATATTTTTTCAGAGGTAGATGCAGAAAAAAATTATATTCAGTTTGCAACCTGATGGAGGTGAATATAGATGGACTAATAGAACAAGTCCCACACACTGCTAGAAGGCCAAATATTTTTTCAGAGCTAGATGCAGATAAAAATTATTTTTAATTTGCAACCTGATGGAGGTCAGTATAGATGGCCTAATAGAACAAGTCCCACACACTGCTAGAAGGCCAAATATTTTTTCAGAGCTAGATGCAGATAAAAATTATTTTTAATTTGCAACCTGATGGAGGTCAGTATAGATGGACTAATAGAACAAGTCCCACACACTGCTAGAAGGCCAAATATTTTTTCAGCGGTAGATGCAGAAAACAATTATATTCAATTTGCAACCTGATGGAGTTCAGTATAGATGGACTAATAGAACAAGTCCCACACACAGCTAGGAGCCCAAATATTTTTTCAGAGGTAGATGCAGAAAAAAATTATATTCAGTTTGCAACCTGATGGAGGTCAGTATAGATTGCCTAATAGAACAAGTCCCACACACTGCTAGAAGGCCAAATATTTTTTCAGAGCTAGATGCAGACAAAAAATTATTTTGAATTTGCAACGTGATGGAGGTCAGTATAGATGGACTAATAGAACAAGTCCCACACACTGCTAGAAGGCCAAATATTTTTTCAGAGCTAGATGCAGAAAAAAATTATATTCACTTTGCAACCTGATGGAGGTCAGTATAGATGGACTACTAGAACAAGTCCCACACACAGCTAGAAGCCCAAATATTTTTTCAGAGGTAGATGCAGAAAAAAATTATATTCAGTTTGCAACCTGATGGAGGTCAGTATAGATGGACTAATAGAACAAGTCCCACACAATGCTAGAAGGCCAAATATTTTTTCAGAGCTAGGTGCAGAAAAATATTTTATTCAATTTGCAACCTGATGGAGGTCAGTATAGATGGACTAATAGAACAAGTCCCACACACAGCTAGAAGCCCATATATTTTTTCAGAGGTAGATGCAGAAAAAAATTATATTCAGTTTGCAAACTGATGGAGGTCAGTATAGATGGACTATTAGAACAAGTCCCACACACTGCTAGAATGCCAAATATTTTTTCAGAGCTAGATGCAGACAAAAAATTATTTTGAATTTGCAACCTGATGGAGGTCAGTATAGATGGACTAATAGAACAAGTCCCACACACTGCTAGAAGCCCAAATATTTTTTCAGAGCTAGATGCAGAAAAATATTATATTCAATTTGCAACCTGATGGAGGTCAGTATAGATGGACTAATAGAACAAGTCCCACACACAGCTAGAAGCCCAAATATTTTTCAGAGGGAGATGCAGAAAAAAATTATATTCAGTTTGCAACCTGATGGAGGTCAGTATAGATGGACTAATAGAACAAGTCCCACACACAGCTAGAAGGCCAAATATTTTTTCAGTGCTAGATGCAGAAAAATATTATATTCAATTTGCAACCTGATGGAGGTCAGTATAGATGGACTAATAGAACAAGTCCCACACACAGCTAGAAGCCCAAATATTTTTTCAGAGGCAGATGCAGAAAAAAATTATATTCAGTTTGCAACCTGATGGAGGTCAGTATAGATGGACTAATAGAACAAGTCCCACACACTGCTAGAAGGCCAAATATTTTTTCAGAGCTAGATGCAGATAAAAATTATTTTTAATTTGCAACCTGATGAAGGTCAGTATAGATGGCCTAATAGAACAAGTCCCACACACTGCTAGAAGGCCAAATATTTTTTCAGAGCTAGATGCAGATAAAAATTATTTTTAATTTGCAACCTGATGGAGGTCAGTATAGATGGACTAATAGAACAAGTCCCACACACTGCTAGAAGGCCAAATATTTTTTAAGAGCTAGATGCAGAAAAAATTATATTCAATTTGCAACCTGATGGAGGTCAGTATAGATCGACTAATAGAACAAGTCCCACACACAGCTAGAAGCCCAAATATTTTTTCAGAGGTAGATGCAGAAAAAAATTATATTCAGTTTGCAACATGATGGAGGTCAGTATAGATGGACTAATAGAACAAGTCCCACACACTGCTAGATGGCCAAATATTTTTTCAGAGCTAGACGCAGAAAAATATTATATTCAATTTGCAACCTGATGGAGGTCAGTATAGATGGACTTATAGAACAAGTCCCACACACAGATAGAAGCCCAAATATTTTTTCAGATGTAGATGCAGAAAAAAATTATATTCAGTTTGCAACATGATGGAGGTCAGTATAGATGGACTAATAGAACAAGTCCCACACACTGCTAGAAGGCCAAATATTTTTTCAGAGCTAGATGCAGATAAAAATTATTTTTAATTTGCAACCTGATGGAGGTCAGTATAGATGGACTAATAGAACAAGTCCCACACACTGCTAGAAGGCCAAATATTTTTTCAGAGCTAGATGCAGAAAAATATTATATTCAATTTGCAACCTGATGGAGGTCAGTATAGATGGACTAATAGAACAAGTCCCACACACAGCTAGAAGCCCAAATATTTTTTCAGAGGTAGATGCAGAAAAAAGTTATATTCAGTTTGCAACCTGATGGAGGTGAGTATAGATGGACTAATAGAACAAGTCCCACACACTGCTAGAAGGCCAAATATTTTTTCAGAGCCAGATGCAGACAAAAAATTATTTTGAGTTTCCAACTTGATGCAGGTCAGTATAGATGGACTAATAGAAGAAGTCCCACACACTGCTAGAAGGCCAAATATTTTTTCAGAGCTAGATGCAGAAAAAAATTATATTCAATTTGCAACCTGATGGAGGTCAGTATAGATGGACTAATAGAACGAGTCCCACACACAGCTAGAAGCCCAAATATTTTTTCAGAGGTAGATGCAGAAAAAATTATATTGAGTTTGCAACCTGATGGAGGTCAATATAGATGGACTAATAGAACAAGTCCCACTCACTGCTAGAAGGCCAAATATTTTTTCAGAGCTAGATGCAGATAAAAATTATTTTTAATTTGCAACCTGATGGAGGTCAGTATAGATGGACTAATAAAACAAGTCCCACACACTGCTAGAAGGCCAAATATTTTTTCAGAGCTAGATGCAGAAAAATATTATATTCAATTTGCAACCTGATGGAGGTCAGTATAGATGGACTAATAGAACAAGTCCCACACACAGCTAGAAGCCCAAATATTTTTTCAGAGGTAGATGCAGAAAAAAATTATATTCAGTTTGCAACCTGATGGAGGTGAGTATAGATGGACTAATAGAACAAGTCCCACACACTGCTAGAAGGCCAAATATTTTTTCAGAGCTAGATGCAGACAAAAAATTATTTTGAGTTTCCAACTTGATGGAGGTCAGTATAGATGGACTAATAGAACAAGTCCCACACACTGCTAGAAGCCCAAATATTTTTTCAGAGCTAGATGCAGAAAAAAATTATATTCAATTTGCAACCTGATGGAGGTCAGTATAGATGGACTAATAGAACAAGTCCCACACACAGCTAGAAGCCCAAATATTTTTTCAGAGGTAGATGCAGAAAAAATTATATTCAGTTTGCAACCTGATGGAGGTCAGTATAGATGGACTAATAGAACAAGTTCCACACACTGCTAGAAGGCCAAATATTTTTTCAGAGCTAGATGCAGAAAAATATTACATTCAATTTGCAACCTGATGGAGGTCAGTATAGATGGACTAATAGAACAAGTCTCACACACAGCTAGGAGCCCAAATATTTTTTCAGAGGTAGATGCAGAAAAAAATTATATTCAGTTTGCAACCTGATGGAGGTCAGTATAGATGGACTAATAGAACAAGTCCCACACACTGCTAGAAGGCCAAATATTTTTTCAGAGCTAGATGCAGATAAAGATCATTTTTAATTTGCAACCTGATGGAGGTCAGTATAGATGGCCTAATAGAACAAGTCCCACACACTGCTAGAAGGCCAAATATTTTTTCAGAGCTAGATGCAGATAAAAATTATTTTTAATTTGCAACCTGATGGAGGTCAGTATAGATGGACTAATAGAACAAGTCGCACACACTGCTAGAAGGCCAAATATTTTTTCAGCGGTAGATGCAGAAAACAATTATATTCAATTTGCAACCTGATGGAGTTCAGTATAGATGGACTAATAGAACAAGTCCCACACACAGCTAGGAGCCCAAATATTTTTTCAGAGGTAGATGCAGAAAAAAATTATATTCAGTTTGCAACCTGATGGAGGTCAGTATAGATTGCCTAATAGAACAAGTCCCACACACTGCTAGAAGGCCAAATATTTTTTCAGAGCTAGATGCAGACAAAAAATTATTTTGAATTTGCAACGTGATGGAGGTCAGTATAGATGGACTAATAGAACAAGTCCCACACACTGCTAGAAGGCCAAATATTTTTTCAGAGCTAGATGCAGAAAAAAATTATATTCACTTTGCAACCTGATGGAGGTCAGTATAGATGGACTACTAGAACAAGTCCCACACACAGCTAGAAGCCCAAATATTTTTTCAGAGGTAGATGCAGAAAAAAATTATATTCAGTTTGCAACCTGATGGAGGTCAGTATAGATGGACTAATAGAACAAGTCCCACACAATGCTAGAAGGCCAACTATTTTTTCAGAGCTAGGTGCAGAAAAATATTTTATTCAATTTGCAACCTGATGGAGGTCAGTATAGATGGACTAATAGAACAAGTCCCACACACAGCTAGAAGCCCATATATTTTTTCAGAGGTAGATGCAGAAAAAATTATATTCAGTTTGCAAACTGATGGAGGTCAGTATAGATGGACTATTAGAACAAGTCCCACACACTGCTAGAAGGCCAAATATTTTTTCAGAGCTAGATGCAGACAAAAAATTATTTTGAATTTGCAACCTGATGGAGGTCAGTATAGATGGACTAATAGAACAAGTCCCACACACTGCTAGAAGCCCAAATATTTTTTCAGAGCTAGATGCAGAAAAATATTATATTCAATTTGCAACCTGATGGAGGTCAGTGTAGATGCACTAATAGAACAAGTCCCACACACAGCTAGAAGCCCAAATATTTTTCAGAGGGAGATGCAGAAAAAAATTATATTCTGTTTGCAACCTGATGGAGGTCAGTATAGATGGACTAATAGAACAAGTCTCACACATAGCTAGAAGGCCAAATATTTTTTCAGAGCTAGATGCAGAAAAAAATTATATTCAATTTGCAACCTTATGGAGGTCAGTATAGATGGACTAATAGAATGATGCTATGCCCAAAAGGTTTTACTTCACTAGGTGCAGTAAAAAATTGGTATTCTATACACAGGTGGTGTAGCTTGCAACACAGATAGGCTACTCCACTGACTAACACACTCTGCAATAGGCCAAAAAGGATTAGCTTTGCTAGATTTATCCAAATGCTGTGAAAAAAACTTGCACAGCACTGGCACAGACCTGCCTGGCAAAAACTGATAGGAACTGATGTAACTTAGTCCTGAAAAGGACTGCAATTACAATTAGTCTTTACTCCCACAACCTATCTATTTAAGAGCACAAACCTGCCTGATAAAAGTCGTAGGAAATGCTATAACCTAGTCCTTAAAAGGACTGCAATCACAACTATTCCCTACTCCCAAGCTATCTGTAGATTTGTGCGAAAATTGGCTTGAAATTAACAAGGTATAGCGCACACAGCAACAGCGGTGCCGTCTAACACGCAGCTGCAGCAGTGAGAAAATGGTGGCGACGGGGAAAATGGCTGGGTCTTATAGGGCAAGGACATGTGACATACACTGCCAATGACACATGCCCTTGCTTGTGTGAAAAAAAGCACTTCGCTCCGTGTGTGCGCTGCTGATAGGCTGACAGATTGCACCTCCCCACTGTAAATGCGGGAAAGAGAAAAAAAAAATGGAGATCTTCATTATTCCTGCAGAGATCCATCCCCTGCCCCTCCCCCCGCCCCGCTGTACACTCAAACTGTGTATTAACATTAATTTTAATCAGTTATGATTTTGGTGCACGAACAGTTATCGAACATAACCTCGAACAGCCGAATTTTTTTCAAATCGTTCGTGTTCGTCGAACGGCTCGAACACCGCCCAAAACAGCTCGAATTTGAGATTGGCGAACAGTTCGAGTCGAACAACGCTCATCTCTATTTAGGAGGTGTCCAATTTTTTGTCCCAGTCCTTAGTTCTTTTAGGGACCCCTCCCTTTATGCTATAGGTCTTTGTTCAGACTAGCCGAGGACTAAGGCGGGTCTGTTCGCTAGGAACAGGCAGCCCACTACATCGTAGGGATTCAGCTTAGTCTTACTGTAGGGACAGCTTTCCCCTATCTTTCCTTAATTCATGTTGCAGATCATAACAGTAATAGCGTGAAGCAAAATTATTCAGTACCGTGTGCAGTGATTACAATCTTGACAAGTTAATAGGACAGTTATATGCACGATGAAAAGGCAAATCCTGACACCGCCTCTTAGAAAAAACACCCTCAAAACCAGACAGAAAAGCAGGTAATATTTCAGTAGAGACAGTAGCGAGGGAAATATCTAAACAGTTCTCATGGCAGTAATCCCCATTCAATAATCTCCCCGGCTTGCCAATCCACTAACGGATTATTTTTAACAAGCCAAGGAATACCCAAAACAATAGGTGTAGGAAAATTGTCAAGGACATAGCAAGGGATTATTTTACAATGAACTGACTCTTCCCTCAGTTTTACATTATATACAATCTGAGTAAATGCTTTCTGTGCAAGTGGCGCCGGGTCAATGGTGAAGATGGAAATAGGTTTAGCTAAAGTACAGCAAACAAGACCATAAGTTTTCACAAACTCAGCATCAACCATGCAGACTCCAGCTCCACTTTCAACAAACACAGAGATTTTCTCGGTTTTTCTCTCTGGCACCACCTCTGCTGTCAGTACAAACCGGGAACTGCAGGTTGGCAACAAATGCACCCCTTGTTTATCCAACTCCAGACTACCAAGAGTTAATCGAGTCTCCTTTTGTTTAGGAATTGAATGACAGGTCCCAACAAAATGTCCCTTTTTCCCACAAAAAAAAACACATTTTTTCTTGCGAATCTCTGGGGAAATGTATGATGCAGAGACAACCCCTAACTGCATGCATTCCTCCACCTCCCCCTGTACTGGTTCACCCCCAGATTACTCCCCCTGCAGAGGTACACAACTCCAACAAGAAGGACCAGGAGAAGGTGGTCTCACCCGTTTATCCTGAAGGCGTCTATCAAGACATATGTCCAATGACAAGGCAGCCTCCAAGGACTAAGGGGTTTCATATACTGCAAAAGGCATCTTTCAACCTTTCAGTATCACCCTCACAAAATTTACTACTAAGTTTGAGGGATGTGGGGAGATTGTCTACTCCTCTCCGCTATAGAGCTTCCTTTTTACACTGACTCCCACACATACCCTTCTGTTGTACTTGTTACTGTGTCCTCCTGACACGTCTCCACTCTTCACTGTCCCTGAACAACTAACTAAGATGGCCGAAACTAACCTCCCAGAAATCCCTCAGTTCCCCCTTGTCACCAAGGGCATTCCATCCAAGGTTAACCCTCTATGTGCCCCCAACTACCATGAGGGTAAGATAATACAAGTATAAACCTTTGCTGCCATCTAATAGCCATACCTGAAAACAACAGTTTTTTTTAGATGACTAAAACATACACAGTCATTAAAACAGTACAGCTCTATAGGGGAGTGGAGTAGACAATCTACCCACACCCCTCACATAAGGGCTGAGTCATTCCATTTAGGATCCATTGCCCATCTACCAATTTCAGAACTGTATAGCTCCACTGACCGATTCCCCTGCTGAAGGCGACATAGCCTAGACTCAGCCAAGGTGTCTCAGTCAGGGTCATTGATGAGGGCCAGAGCCCTGAAAAAACCCTCCACAGACTGGAGACAAACCGAGTCCTGCAGTAAAGAAAACACCCATGACTGAGGATCGCCCTGCAGTAGAGAGATCCCAATTCCAACCCGTTTCTCCTCATTTCCGGAGGAGTAAGGTTGAAGTTTAAAATACAGTTTGCAGGCCTCCTTGTATGCAAAAAACTTGTCCCTACCTCCTGAAAACCGGTCCGGGAGGGCAACCTTGGGTTCAGGCTGGACATGCCTACCTGCAGAGACCCCCACATTGGCAACCTGTAGCCGCTGATGCTGCTGCTGAACCTCACAGCAGAGGTCTTTCACCTCCAGAGACAGACTGTGAGCTCGGCAACTGAACCCATACCAAGGAGAAAGGAAAAAACACGTCCAAAAAGCACACACAAAAAATAAACCAAAGTGTGAGTTTTTTTTTTTCCCTTTCAAAATGTGCTCGGCCGGCGATAATGTCATGCAAGGTGTGGGAAAGACTTAGTGCAACACAAAGGGAAGAGGGAAAGGGAGCCCAGACTGTAGGGAAAGAGGGGAGTGGAGAGCTCCTAGGCTGATCTAACATCACCATGTCTCCACTAACGTCCCTGTATTGGCTCTCCAATCGCCCTGTCTTCCCCTGGCGTTTGGCCTGGCTAGGGATGCGAGGGGGATGAGCGCTAGTCAATCCCCACTGACCACTAAAGACAACAAGGGGGGAACAAACAAGGGAAGATAGTTTAGCTTTTAGTCTCTCTTTTCAGAGAGCTGAACACCCGTCCATAGCTCCAGAGAGGATGAAGTAATGCACTTGCTCCGAGCCCTCACAAAGGGTAATGTGAGTATCGCCGGCACCACCCTCCAGCAGACAGCAGGTATTTATACACCCAGGTCAGGGTGTCAATTAACCAGAGGAAGGTTGTCGCTGGATCCTAGAGAGACAGCCTCTAAGGTGTCTGCAATGCCAAATGTAGAGATCTTCTGCAACCAACTGCAGGGCGACTGTCTTTCACTTCTGATACACCCATGACAAGTTGGGAGCAGTTGTTGTTTATAGCGGGGGGAGGGGTTCTGCTGTGAATTTCTGAGAATTTATTGCATATCACGAATCATTATGCTGCACCACAGAGCCCTCTTAGAACGTATGGTTACTTATATTGCACCCCCAGACCCTGCACACAACACATGCTACCTTATATGGCACCCCCAGACCCTGCACATAACACATGCTCACTCATATTGCATCCCCAGACTCTGCACACAACACATACTCCCTTATGTTGCACCCCAGACTCTGCACACAATACATGCTCCCTTATATTGCACCCCCAGACCCTGCACACAACATGTTCTTTACCATATTTAAATTAAGGGAAGCTTTTGCTTTGTAACATTAGTACATAACTTTGTCTATTAATGAAATTTTAGAAAATGTCAAAACATTCTAAATATTCTTGTTATATTGGAATACTCCCTTTACTGCCATGGACAGTTACTTTTAGTGCTGCTCATTAAAGGGGTCTAAAATAAAAAGTTTGCAGTCACTCAGTGTGACTGCAGACTTTTGAATCCCCCCCACGCAGGTACTGTGTGCTGCGAGGATTCACAGGTTTCTGAGCTGGGAACAGTGGTGATGTATACGATATGCATACTTCTGGGCGGAATCTGTTTACTGGGTGTGGGCTCGATCCATACAAGTGTATTGAGCAAGGCTGCGCCCACTAAACAGCCATGCCCACTGAACGTACGCGCCCGAGCTCCATACACTTGTATGAAGCAAGGCCACGCCCACTAGAAAGCTTCTGTCCAGGAGTATGATATCGTATACATCACCGCCGTTCCAGGCTCTAAAACCAATGAATCATCGCAGCACACAATTTGGGGATTCAAAATTCTACACTCACACACTGAGCGTCTGCAGGCTTTTCATTTTAGACTAGACAACCCCTTTAAATTTGGTTTTGGTACTGTTTCTTTGCAGTAAATTGGGATTGTATCCATGTGCTATGCTTGGCTCTGTGACTGTATTAATAAACTAATCTTGGATCTGGTACTATCTAATAAATGTGGTTCTATTATTACATTTATGTAGTTATGATTGTATTCATGCACTATGCTTGGTTGCTGTTACGGGTGTATCAAGTGTGACAGTCACTCTGGATCCGGCTGTAGAAGGGCACTGCGCTTGGCATTGCAGATACCTTCTTGATCCTCTCATCTCTGTAATGTTGTGATATCCTTTCTTTCTTTAGCACCCAGCAGCGATCTCCACCTTCTGCTGATAATTGACACACCCTTGCTTGGTAGTTAAAAACTCTCAGTGTCTCCAGAGAGTCGCCGGTGATAGTTCTATGTTCCTCTGTCCATGCCTGGTGTACTTGTAGTCTGCTAGATTCTTTCTTGGAATTCCCTTGGAGGACAGTTGGCGTTTTCTCTCTGGTGTCTTCTCAAGCTAATTGTATCCCATTTGTTTTTTATCTTGTTGTCTTTAGTTACAGTGGGGCCTGACTAATGTTCACACCATCCACTCCCTACTGATGGCCAAGCTCTAGGGACATTCAGGGATTAGGTTTCCTGATCAGCGATAGGTGCGGAACCTATATAGGGATGACAGAGTAGTCAAGGTGATATTAGATCTGCCTAGGGGTTTCCACTCCCCCTCTCCCTAGTTGTTGGGCTCCCTTCCCCCTCTTATTGTACAATTGTTCCTTCCCTCACCTTGCATGACAGTTGATTGCCAAATTTCCAGCTTATGAAGAAAACTGCAAAATGTCATTGTAAATGTTCGTACAATGCAATGATAAATAAAATGCTCTTTAAGTACACATGCAAAGAACTGTTTGAAGCAGTTTACAGCAGATGCCCTGAAGCAAGAGCTGTCATTGAAGTTTGACGCCAGAGCAAGGAACAGACTGCAGCAACGTGAAGATATGATTCTTGTGGTAGAGCTGCAACCATGGAGACTACATGACTAAAGCACCATGAATGTATGCAATGATGGGCTGCTATGTTAATCAAGCATTGAATAAATTATTTGAATAAAGAATAACTCCTTTATGCATTTATTTGCCAGTAAATATAAGGAATGGGCAGCTTAAAGAGAACTTAAACTATAATTAATTAATTGGGGTATTTATTATTACAGTTTTCTGATATCAAAAAGTTGCACATTTTGGCAAGAGATTTTTACACAAAATCTTTGGGACTCTTTGTGTTTTGGCCAGAAAACTGGCGTAAGTTTTATATGAAATTTACAACAGCTTATTGTTGGTGTAGATTTTATTTTCTGTTACACAGAGAGCCCAAAAGATGCACCAAATTTATTAGAAAGTGTGTGCTTCGGTGAATTAGCTATACCTTTCTTCAGCAGACATTTTGTTCAAGATTGGGGTATAAAAGGACAGTGCAGAGGGCATGTACCACGAAAGGGACAGAATGTGGAAGTCATATTTTGTGCAAGGAACACAGTGAGGGTCAATTATTTATTCAGGAGCACAGCATGGGGCAGATATTTTTAATCAGGAACATTATAACCATGCTTCTATTTTTAAGGGCATTGTGTTGGTATGTTCTGAAGAAGACCGAAGAAGATGGAAGTCTGCAGAGATGAGCTGTGGATGTGAAAAGTTATTATACCATCTGGACAAGATGAAGAAGCAAAGTAAAAGAACAGTTCCAATCAAATAACTTGCCATCTATTAGATATCTGAATGTAAATGTATATTTGTGCTACTGACTAATTCTCATCAATACTGTTGTTTTTGTATAGTCAGGAGTTTGAAGATGACTGATAATAATAGCTTTCAGTATCTCCTTACCACTGTTATGGACATACCAGGAGTTGTAGTTTCATGCGATAAAGTACAGTATATATGGGGCTGATGGTAGTACTGGTGCTAAATTTATGTACGAATGGTGGTCCTGGTGATGTAATAATTATGGTTCAGGTGTTCAGGCGATGTATTCATGCACCAATGATGGTCTTGGTGTTATATTCATGTAGTGGTTTTGTTGATTTATTCATGTAATGACGGTGGTTCTGGTGATGTATTTCTGTATTAATGGTGTTCTGGTGATGTATTCATGTACTGATGGTGGTTCTGGTGATGTATTCATGTACTGATGGTAGTTCTGGTGATGTAATTCTATTCTGATGAGGGTTGTAGTGATGTATTTCTGTACTACTGGTGTCTCTGGTAATGTATTCTTGAGCTGTTATTGGTTCTGATCCCGTACACATTTAACAATCCATAACTTGTAAGATTATGTAATCTATGGCTATGTTAATAAACTGTTGTTCCGTTATAGGTTACTATGTTTTTATTTATGGTAGAAGCATTAAAGGTGTTGTCCAAGTTTGTGATAAAAATCTGCAGGCTCTCTATGTGACTGCAGACTTCTAAATTCCCACCGCACATGCACTGCTTGCTGTAAGGATTCTCTGGGGCTGGCAATGAGAGCAGGAGGTCATTAAAAACTGCAAGTATGTGATTTGCATATATGCAGTCACATGCAGACCAGACATCCGTGACTGCGCTTAATACAAGTGAATTGAGCGAGGCCAGACATTTCTAATCGGATTGTGACTGGAAGTATGCAAATCGTGTAGAACGAGCAAAAAAGCTTGTAAAAGAACTTCAACATGACGTTTCAAGGATGGAAGCGAGACTGCCATCTACTGGCCAGAGACAGTCAAGTGGAACCAAAATATACAAAGGAAGTTGCAGGGAGGGCAGATTCAGAGGCTGGACCCGATCAGGTGACTTCCAGGAAGGAGTTCAGAGAGATAAGAGGCCAGCGCACCAAACCTGAGGGGTCTTTGGCGCCAAGCAGCAGAGAGGAGCAGATGTGCTCCCTGCATCCTGAGAAACCCCGCGTGACAGGCCAAATCCAGAGGCCTGAGAGGTGCTCCAGCGGCACCGGTAAAAGAGCTCCGGATCCCTCACAGTTGTGACTCGAGTGCTGTGCCTGCTGAGGATACTAGGAACCTGATCGCGGTTCTGAGTGAGTTTGCGGAACCCGACGTCGGCCGCTGACAGACGAGGCCTGGACCCCCCTATCCAAGGCTCGAGAGACTGCACCCAACAGCCAAGCAGAGAGGAGCTGCATACGTGAGCAGGGCCGTCACTTCCACTGCTCACCCACGGTATCGGGGACAATTGGGTTTAAGTACTCAGGTTGGGAGGGGGACGGTTGGGGCTAAAGTAGCACAACATGATTTAATTGAATTCATCCGGAAAGAGACTCACGGCCTAGCGGGAATAACCGGTGACCCCCGCTAGGGCCAAATTCACGGTTAAAGAACTTGTGTAGTGCTTCTCATGCTTGAGGGCATCACCTTACTTTAAGAGACTGCGCCTTATTTTAAGAGACTGCGCCTTACTTTGAGAAATTTCGTATTTTTCTGATATTTCAAACCACTGTTCATTACCCTTGTTGCTAATCCCTTGTTTCAGTATACCTGTTGTATAAAACTGTTTACAAACATCTCTGACTGTTCTCACCTTGTGTCTCTGTGCGTTGCATTCCGGTACCTGCATTACATTTGGCGTAGTCGGCAGGATGCAACATTCAGACGCAGAGATGGCGGATCAGTCTGTGGCTGGGTCCAGCCGGAGCCATATACCCCTGGGGGCTATGCTCAGCCATCTTCCCAAGTTTACAGGGGATGGCATGTCACTTTGGGACTGGGCAGAAAGACTGAGAAGTATGCTACGTATGTATCCCCTTGACCCTCTAGCCCAGGCGGAGCTGGCCCTCCTAACCCTTGATGGAGAGGCCCGACAGACTGTGATGTACCGCCCACCTGGGGACCGTGACACCGTGGATAAAGTGATAAAAATTCTAGAGGACATGCACGGTGACACTACAGATTTGGGACACTTGCGCTTACGGTTGTTTCAGCGGGTCCAAGGGGAAAATGAGACAGTAAATCAGTATGTTAATGCATTACAGGAAGTAACGACCCATATCACTAAGAAAACTCGAGATGGGAACCAAGGACTGGGACCATTGGATGAGGTGTTGCGTGACCAACTGATTGCTGGCTTGAAAGACCCTTCCCTGAGGCAGATCCTGAAGGAGCGGCTGTGATTGAGCCCTGATATGGGCTTCCTGGAGGTAGGGGCTGAAGCTAGAGTCCTGGAGAGAGAAGTTCCTGTTCTCAAAGCCACAGTTAGAATTCATGAGGCAATTGCTCCTGGATTCACCAACCAAGAGCCTGATTGGGTACGGGAAATACGTCAGGAAATTCGAGACATTCGGGGTGAGCTGAATTCTATTAGGAAGACTCCTACTGCCCCCTTGCCGACGGACCATGCTGCTCAACGCGGACGGAGACCAGAACGAGAAAGACGTTCCTATCCGGCCCCAGCACGACATGTACCCGACCTATCGGCAGAACGAGGACCGGAGTGCTGGACCTGCAGAGGTAGGGGGCATATCTCCAAAGACTGTCCCAACTGAGAAAGGAGGAGGAGGGGACAGCCATTAAACTAAAATGCCCCACGGTTGTGGAGCATACCGTGGGGTCTCGAGCTTCAGAGAGTAGAAGAGGGAGCTCTGAAGACATTGTCTCCGAGAGGCCCATTATCTGGGCTGAATTCAATGGGCAGCGGATCCGCTGTTTGATGGACACCGGGTCTCAAGTGACCACTATGCCTGAGACGTACTCCCAAAGTCACTTTCCTGAAGTCACTCGTTCCTGCCGGGAACCCACTGTCAAACTGGTGGCAGCTAATCAACTACCTATCCCAGTAGCGGGAGTAGTATGGATGTCCGTGCGAGCATGTGGAAAGGACCTCGGTCGAAAAGGGATTGTACTGACCACCGGGCCCGGAGGCGATGGGCCAATTGTAACCCTGGGCATGAATGTGCTGAAAGAAGTCGGACAGTTCCTGGCTGAGGGCTGTAGCAAAAACAACTGGACCCGCGCCACTCGAGACCCAGCTAACAAGAGAGTGTTCCAGCACCTTGTGCAGGTCAGTCAGATTCAAAAGTTGCCCACTACCTCACAGTACCTTGGTAAGGTATCGATACCGCCCGAAGCCACAATGACACTGCCGGTGGGACAGACTGTACTCACTTTGCCGGTGCTGACACATGTGTCCTTAGAGGGCGTGGACATTCAAGTTGAACCAATGGAGGGAGAAGAAGCGCCCTCTGGACTCCTGATTGCTCAAACTCTGGCCACAGTGTGGCACGGTCGAGTACCCGTGCGCTGCATCAATTTAAGTGGCACCAGTTTACAGTTGTTGCCCCGACAAGAGGTGGCGCGAGTGTGCGTAATGCCGGAGGCCCTTACTAGAGCTGACGCTATAGGGCTGGCACCTGTGGAAGGAAAACCATGGACCCTAGAGGTCTCCCTCAATAGCCAGGAACATGGAAGAGAACCGTTGGCTGGACGCCACCTCCTGGAAGAAATGGAAGCTAACCTGACTGAGTTTTCTGCTGGACAAGGAAGGCAGATCGAACAACTTCTACAGCGATATCAGGGAGTGTTTGCACAGCATGAAGATGATTTCGGGCGCACTCGGGACATTCAGCACGAAATACCCACCGGAAATACTGCTCCCATCCGAGAGAGATATCGGCAGATCCCGCCTCAAATGTACCAGGAGGTGAAAGAGCTGTTGGCCCACATGTTGCGGAACGGTGTGATCCGTGAAAGCCAGAGCCCCTGGGCGGCTCCGATCGTGCTGGTCCAAAAGAAGGATGGTACCCTGAGATTCTGCATAGACTATCGGAATCTGAATGCCTGTACAGTACGGAACTCCTATCCACTCCCCCGAATCGAAGAGTCTCTATCTGCACTAGGGAGCACCAAATTCTTCTCCTCCCTCGACCTGGCCAGTGGCTATTGGCAGGTCCCAGTAGCTGAGAAGGATCGTCCGAAGACAGCTTTTGTTCTCCTTATGGGCCTGTTTGAGTTCAATCGAATGCCGTTCGGACTAACAAATGCACCAGGAACCTTCCAACGGCTGATGGAGAGATGCTTGGGGGACCTCAACTTTGAAGCCACTTTAATATATCTGGACGATATAATTATCTATTCCGCAACGTTTGAGGATCATCTCCGCCGATTGGAACAAGTGTTAGAACGGCTACAAAGGCACGGCCTGAAAATTAAGCCTCGTAAGTGTCGTCTCTTCAAACGAGAAATTGAATATCTGGGGCACACTGTGTCCAGTGCAGGGGTGCACCCCACTGCGGAGAAAGTAGCTGCCGTGCAGAAGTGGGCCACGCCCGCCAATCTAAGGGAACTAAGGGCATTCCTGGGGCTCGCTGGATACTACCGCAGATTCATTAAAGACTTCGCTAAGATTGCGAACCCGCTCAATGAATTGCTGAGAGGAACAGCCGGGGAAGCCAAGCGGCAGCCCATTCAGTGGGGCCCACGACAAGAAGAGGCATTCCGAGCATTGAAAATGGCGCTAACAGATGCCCCGATTCTGGCCTACGCTGACTTTTCGCAGCCATTCATGTTGTACACTGATGGAAGCTTGCATGGGCTGGGAGCAGTGCTGGCTCAAGTACAAGGAGGGAAAGAGCGAGTGATCGCGTATGCCAGCAGGTCACTCCGAGATACGGAGAAGAATCCGGACAACTACAGATCGTTTAAGCTGGAGATACTGGCACTGGTGTGGGCCATGACTGAGAAGTTTGCTGAGTACCTGTCAGGGTCAGAAGTGCAAGTGCGGACAGATAACAACCCTTTGGCCCACTTGGAGAACGCCAAACTGGGCGCGTTAGAACAGCGGTGGGTCGCAAGAATGTCCAAATTCCAGTATAAAATCGCCTATCGGTCCAAGGCCCTGAACACACATGCAGATGCCCAGTCCCGGGTCACTAAGGCGGGGCCGAAGAAGGACAGAGATGAGGAGCTCGAAGGCGACGAGATCCCGAATTTCAGCCAGTTCGCCGCTGCTGTGGTCGACGCCCAAGAGACCAGAGGGGAGCCGAGGCCCACTCAGATTCTGGGCCGTTCAAGAGACGAATGGATACATCTGCAGCAATCCGACCCGGAGCTAGCAAAGTTGAGAGAATGGGTCGCCCTTAATCAGAGACCCGACCAGGAAACCAGAGCTGCTTCACTTCCAACTACCCTACAAATCCTAGGCCAGTGGGAGAGGCTCCTCCTGAAGGACGGCTTGCTATGCCGAAGAATCCAGCTGCCTCGAGAGTTTGATGTTACCTGGCAAGTGGTAGTTCCAGGAGCGCTAGTAACACAGCTAGCCCAAGAAGCTCATAGAAGAGGTGCTCACTTCGGAGTAGAAAAGACCTTCCGGTGGTTGCAACGGTGTCATGGGTGTGTCGCCACGAAGATCGTCGTGATTACACAGCCTGACTTCTCGCAGCTGAGTTTTTGGTGCTTGGTGTTTTTCGGTAGGGAGGGAGTTAATTCTCTCTCTCTGTGCTAGACGAGGCCCAGCCTCGCCCAGCTGCAGTTAATTCTGCCGTATTGGGACTCCTTCTAATACCTGCCGTTCTGATAGGGTAGTTGTCGGTGAAAGCTTTTCATGCAGACTATCAGAGGGATACGTGGTATTGTGGAGTTAGGAGCGAAGTGTACTCGGTGTGGTTTTTTCCCTTCCTCACTTTATTCTTTATTCCCTTACCCGTTGGTGTTCCTCCGTTGTAATGGTGTAAGTTTTTTGTATGCAAGGTGGTTTTTGGTTTGCCCCTTGTACTGTCTCGTTCGTCTTGTACTGTGTTTGGCATATACGGTCCTGTCCCCAATTGTTGTGATCGGGGTCCTTCTCAGGACTAGATTACTGAGGTTCAGGGATTCTCAGGAGGTAGGTTTACGCTGGCGGCCTGGACCTCTTTACCATCAACAGTACCTCCAGGTAGAGGGATTAGGCAGGGCCTCAGTGTAGGGTCAGCATAGGCTCCTGACCTCCTGAACGCCGAGACAGCGTGACATTTTCACCGACCCACTAAAAGATTCTCTCCAGCCACCATGGATCCAGTAGCCAATATAGCTCGGCAGTTGCAGAGTTTGTCCTTGGAGCTGGCGGACGTTAAGTCCAAGGTTTTGTATCCCCTGGAGCAAGCCGGATCAGAACCCAAAGTAGCTCTCCCTGACAGGTTCACGGGGGGGCAGGACAAGTTTTTTGTTTTCCGGGAGGCATGTAAGTTGTACTTTCGGCTGCGGCCTCGGTCATCGGGGAGTGAAGAACAAAGGGTGGGGATAGTCATCTCGCTCCTTCAAGGGGACCCCCAATCTTGGGCGTTCTCTCTTCCCCCGGGCTCTCCGGCTCTCCGGACAGTGGATGGGTTTTTCTCTGCTCTGGGTCTTGTATATGATGACCCGGATCGGATCTCCCTTGCTGAATCTAAGTTACGTAGGATCCAGCAGGGAGATCGTACAGCGGAGGAATTCTGTTCAGAGTTCCGTAGGTGGGCCACGGACACCCAGTGGAATGACCCGGCTCTTCGGAGCCAGTTTTGTCAAGGTTTATCTGACAAATTAAAGGATATGTTGGCACAGTATGACTCTCCCGCGTCGCTGGAAGCCGCTATGGCCCTTGCTATTCGCATTGACAGACGGCTTCGGGAGAGGTGCGGGATAACTCCACCCCCTGTGATGACTCCACCTTCTACAAGGGTCCCTTATATGGAGGTTCCCCTGGTCAGTCCAGAGGAGCCTATGCAGTTAGGAGGGACATCCTTTCGGGGGAGGGGACCGGCGGTGCGCCACAAGACAGGAAGGTGTTTCTTCTGCGGGAGAAAGGGACATTTTATTGGGGGGTGTCCTTCCCGTCCTTCGCAGAGCAAAGAGTCGTCGGAAAACTATTGATCCCAGGTTGTGTGGTGGACGGCAATCTGGGAGTAGGTATTTCGTCCTTAGGTTCGTCTCAGTTTCTTGTACCGGCGGAGGTGGTGGTGGGTACGAGAACTGAGAGGTTATCTGTTCTTCTGGATAGTGGGGCCGGGGTTAATTTGGAGGACGCTCGGTTTGCTCGTGTTCAAGGTATGCGATTGAGTGTGTTGGCTAAACCCATCCCCATATTCTCGATCGACGCCAGGCCTCTCGGTCAGGGAAGTTTTTCGCAAGCGGTGCATAACATAAATCTTCAGGTGGGGGCGATACATAAAGAACTGTTGTCTTGTTACGTGTTGGAGGGTCTTCCCACTCCTATTGTGTTGGGCCTTCCTTGGTTAACTAAGCATAACCCGGTTATTAATTGGCAATCTAGAGAGATAAGCCAATGGAGTGAATTCTGTAAAAAAAACTGCATGAATACGGTCATCGGTTCGGTCGCTCCTAGGGTCTTACCCCCAATTCTGGCTGACTTTGAGGATGTGTTCTCGGAAAGAGGGTGTCAGGAACTACCTCCTCATCGCGTGTATGACTGTTCGGTAAAACTGCTTCCTGGGGTCAAGTTACCTAAATCTAGGTTGTATAATTTGTCTGGTCCGGAGAGGCAGGCCATGAAGGATTATATTTCAGAGAGTCTGGCTAAGGGGCATATTAGACCTTCATCTTCCCCGGTGGCCGCGGGGTTCTTCTTTGTGAAGAAGAAAGATGGTGGCCTACGCCCTTGCCTGGATTTCCGTGAACTTAATCGGATTACGGTCCGAGATCCGTATCTGCTCCCACTTATCCCCGATCTCTTCAATCAGATCGTGGGCGCCAAATGGTTCTCTAAATTGGATCTCAGGGGGGGTACAATCTGATTAGAATGAAGGAGGGGGATGAGTGGAAGACGGCTTTTAACACTCCGGAGGGACATTATGAGAACCTTGTCATGCCATTTGGTCTGACTAATGCCCCGGCGGTGTTCCAACACTTTGTTAATGACATTTTTCGCTGCCTTGTGGGTCAGTTTGTTGTTATTTATCTGGATGACATCTTAATTTACTTGCCTGATCTTGTGTCTCATCAGGAGCATGTTAGGCAGGTGTTACAGATCTTGCGGGATAATAAACTGTACGCCAAGTGGGAAAAGTGTGTGTTCGCCGTTCAGGAACTCCAGTTTCTAGGCTTCCTGGTGTAAGCGTCTGGTTTTCGTATGGACCCTGGGAAAGTGCGGGCAGTTCTTGAGTGGGATCTGCCAGAGAATCTTAAGGCACTACAACGTTTTCTGGAGTTTGCTAATTATTACCGGAAATTCATTCGTAATTTCTCGTCCATGGTTAAACCTCTCACAGACATGACAAAAAAAGGGACGGATTTTTCTAGGTGGTCTGACAAGGCTTGTCAAGCTTTCTCTTCCTTGAAAAAATGTTTTGCCTCGGCACCCATACTCATTCAACCTGATGCGTCACAGCTATTCATTGTAGAGGTAGACGCTTCTGAGGTAGGGGTAGGGGCAGTATTATCACAAGGTTCGTCTCCTGGTAAATGGCGTGCGCTTTTTTCTCTAAAAAATTGTCGTCCGCTGAGAGGAATTACGATGTCGGCAATAAGGAACTCTTAGCCATTAAGTTAGCTTTTGAGAAGTGGCACCATTTTTTGGAGGGGGCTATCCATCCGGTCACCGTCATCACCGATCACAAGAACCTGCTATATCTGGAGTCCGCAAAACGTCTGAATCCCAGACAAGCTAGGTGGTCATTGTTTTTTTACCAGGTTTAATTTTGTCGTCACATATCGTCCTGGATCAAAAAATGTAAAGGCGGATGCCTTATCTCGTAGTTTCCCTGGGGCCGGGAATACGGATGACCCAGTTCCTATCCTTCAGGAGGGGGTGGTGGTGTCGGCAGTATTCTCTGAGCTTGAGGAGGAAGTATTGGAGGCTCAGGGGGACGCCCCTGTTGGACCTCCTGGGAGACTGTTTGTTCCAGATCAGTTGCGACAAAAGGTGATCGAGGCACACCATAACTCAGCTTTGGCAGGACACCCAGGGAGTAAAGCAACTGTGGATCTCCTTTCGCGTCGGTTTTGGTGGCCTAATTTACATAGGGAGGTGGGAACTTTTGTTGCGTCCTGTGGGGTTTGTGCGCGCTCTAAGACCCCATGTAACCGTCCATCTGGGGCTCTCTTACCTTTGAAGATCCCGGAGCGTTCTTGGACTCATCTGTCTATGGACTTTATTACGGATCTCCCGCTATCTTCGGGTAAAACGGTCATACTCGTTGTAGTGGACAGGTTCAGCAAGATGGCACATTTTATCGCTCTTCCTGCTCTTCCTAATGCTAAAACTCTTGCGCAGGTGTTCATTGGGGAGATTGTAAGGCTTCACGGTGTACCCTCTGATGTGGTGTCTGATCGGGGGTCTCAGTTTGTGTCCAAATTCTGGAGGGCATTTTGTACACGGCGGGGGATGCATTTATCGTTTTCTTCGGCTTTTCATCCTCAGACCAATGGTCAGACGGAACGTCTGAACCAAAGTTTGGAGACATATCTCCGGTGATTTGTGTCAGAGAACCAGGAGGACTGGGCTTCTTTCTTACCTCTGGCGGAGTTTGCTCTTAATAATAGGCAGAGTGAGTCCACTGGTAAGTCCCCGTTTTTTGGGGCATATGGTTTTCACCCCCAGTTTTGTACTTTCAGTAGGGGGGGCTCTTCGGGGGTTCCTGAGGAGGAACGATTTTCGTCATCACTCGCTTCGATATGGAAAGGGTTGCTGTATAATCTAAGTTCTATGGGGAACCGATACAAATGTATGGCTGATAGGAAGAGAGTGTCTGGTCCGGACCTAAGTGTGAACGATCGGGTATGGTTGTCTACCAAGAATATAAAACTTAAGGTTCCCTCCTGGAAACTGGGTCCCAGGTTCATCGGGCCGTATAGGATCTGCTCTATAATTAATCTGGTGACATTTCGTCTTGAACTCCCCTCTACTTTTAAAATTCACAACGTGTTCCACAGATCTTTGCTTAAAAGGTATGTGGCGCCGGTGATACCGTCACCTTTACCTCCTCCTCCTGTGGTGGTCAATGGTAACTTGGAGTTTCAGGTATCGAAGGTCATCGATTCACGTTTTAATCGCCGGTCCCTTCAGTACCTGGTTCATTGGAAGGGGTATGGTCCTGAGGAGAGGATGTGGGTTCCTGCGTCGGATATTAACGCAGACCAATTAATTCGGGCCTTCCACACGACTCACCCTTATAAACCTGGCCCTGAGGGTCCGGAGGCCCCTCGTAGAAGGGGGGGTACTGTCACGGGTGTGTCGCCATGAAGATCGTCGCGATTACACAGCCTGACTTCTCGCAGCTGAGTTTTTGGTGCTTGGTGTTTTTTGGCAGGGAGGGAGTTAATTCTCTCTCTCTGTGCTAGACGAGGCCCAGCCTCGCCCAGCTGCAGTTAATTCTGCAGTATTGGGACTCCTTCTAATACCTGCCGTTCTGATAGGGTAGTTGTCGGTGAAAGCTTTTCATGCAGACTATCAGAGGGATACATGGTATTGTGGAGTTAGGAGCGAAGTGTACTCGGTGTGGTTTTTTCCCTTCCTCACTTTATTCTTTATTCCCTTACCCGTTGGTGTTCCCTCCGTTGTAGTGGTGTAAGTTTTTTGTGTGCAAGGTGGTTTTTGGTTTGCCCCTTGTACTGTCTCGTTCGTCTTGTACTGTGTTTGGCATATACGGTCCTGTCCCCAATTGTTGTGATCGGGGTCCTTCTCAGGACTAGGTTACTGAGGTTCAGGGATTCTCAGGAGGTAGGTTTACGCTGGCGGCCTGGACCTCTGTACCATCAACAGTACCTCCAGGTAGAGGGATTAGGCAGGGCCTCAGTGTAGGGTCAGCATAGGCTCCTGACCTCCTGAACGCTGAGACAGCGTGACAAACAGTTGGTGTATTGGCCTCAACTGCGACAAGAAGTCGAGGGGGTCTGCCGAACATGTCGCCAGTGTGAGTTGAACAAGCCCCCGGAGCAAAGAGCTTCCATTCAGACCATCCGAACTTCTGCCCCCTTGGAAGTCTTGATGATTGACTACTTGATGGTAGGAACTTCATACAACGGTTATGGACACTGTGTAGTCATGACTGATCACTTCACCAAGTTTTCAGTAGTGACGCCCACTAAAGATCAGACGGCAGAAGCCGCAGCCAAGGCCATCTGTCAAGATTTCATCCGGATTTATGGGTGCCTGAAGCGAATACATTCTGACCAGGGGGCCTGCTTCCAAGGACGAGTGATGGATGAGCTATACCGCATCTATGGGATCGACCGTTCCCGGACAACGCCCTACTACCCGCAAGGGAACGGTGCATGCGAGCGCTTTAATCGAACCCTGTTGCAAATGTTGCGAACACTGGAAGCTTGCAAAAAGATGAAGTGGCCCGAATTCGTGTCCGAACTGGTGTGGGTGTATAATAATCGATTTCATGCAACCACCGGCTACACCCCCTACATGTTGCTGTTTGGAAGAAGTGGCCGAGAAATCACCGAACTGGAGCTAGACTCAGAAGACCCCGGTCCGGGCAGTAGCCCAAGTACCTGGATTCGAGAACACCAGCGTCGACTCCATACCGTGAGAAGACTGGTTGCTCAGAAGTTTCAGGAAGTAGAGCATGCAGTTCGGTCCCCGACCACAGGTGGATCGCTTCAGCCAGGAGACCGAGTGCTGGTGAGGGCTAAACGATTTGGGAGTAAGCTGGACCATCGTTGGGAGGCAATACCATATCGGGTGGTGAAGAAGGTTCACCCAGAAAACCCCGTCTACGAGGTTAGGCCCGAAGGGGATGACGCCGCGACATCCAGGGTGTTGCACCGTAATATGTTGCGACCTTGCTCCTCTGAAGCAGAAGTCAACAACAGGGCTGGGCCCTCAGACGTGTTGGCTGAAGTGCCACATACAGGAACCTTGGGGGATGAAGAAGGGTGGGTCACAATGCAGTTGGGCCCGTCAGAACCGTTGGTGCCACTCCCGAGTGGAAGTCAGAATGAGTCAGGAAATGATTTGCAATCCACAGTAGTTGATTCCTCGGATCTCCCAGAGTCTCCTCCGCAAGAAGAGCCCCGCAGAACTGAGCGGGCTAATGCCGGAATTCCTCCTAACCGGTATGCTCAGGAAGAGTTTATCTGGTCTCGAATCCAACAGAAAACGCAGGAGTGTGCCCAACTCCTGTCTGAGCTTGCACTGCCTCGAAGGAGACATCAATTCTGCGAGGAGTCCACTCGCCCGAGGACTGGCGAGCAAAAAGGAGGGAGGAATGTAGAACGAGCAAAAAAGCTTGTAAAAGAACTTCAACATGACGTTTTAAGGATGGAGCGAGACTGCCATCTACTGGCCAGAGACAGTCAAGCGGAACCAAAATATACAAAGGAAGTTGCAGGGAGGGCAGATTCAGAGGCTGGACCCGATCAGTTGACTTCCAGGAAGGAGTTCAGAGAGATAAGAGGCCAGCGCGCCAAACCTTAGGGGTCTTTGGCGCCAAGCAGCAGAGAGGAGCAGACGTGCTCCCTGCGTCCTGAGAAACCCTGCGTGACAGGCCAAATCCAGAAGCCTGAGAGGTGTTCCAGCCGGGCACCGGTAAAAGAGCTCCGGATCCCTCACAGTTGTGACTCGAGTGCTGTGCCTGCTGAGGATGCTAGGAACCTGATCGCGGTGCTGAGTGAGTTCGCGGAACCCGACGTCGGCCGCCGACAGACGAGGCCTGGACCCCCCTATCCAAGGCTCGAGAGACTGTCCCCAACAGCCAAGCAGAGAGGAGCTGCATACGTGAGCAGGGCCGTCACTTCAACTGCTCACCCACGGTACCGGGGACAATTGGGTTTAAGTACTCAGGTTGGGAGGGGGACGGTTGGGGCTAAAGTAGCACAACATGATTTAATTTAATTCATCCGGAAAGCTTCTCATGCTTGAGGGCATCACCTTACTTTAAGAGACTGTGCCTTATTTTAAGAGACTGCGCCTTACTTTGAGAAATTTCGTATTTTTCTGATATTTCAAACCACTGTTCATTACTAGTGTTGAGCGAGCACTAAAATGCTCGGGTGCTCGAAGCTCGGGCCGAGCTCGCCGTGATACTCGGGTGCTCGACCCGAGCAACGAGCCCAATGTTAGTCTATGGGAGACTCGAGCATTTTTGCGGTGGCACCCCCGGCAGTCTTTTAAAAGCCTAACAAGTGCCCAAAACGATAGTGACAGTGCTCAAATGACATGGGGACAGCATGGGGATCGCCCCAGGAAGCATTTCTGACCCCCAGGTCACTGCTGTCAACAACGTGGTCAGAGGTATTAAGCCACTTTTACAGGCTCACAATAAAACGAAAGTGAAACTTTTTTCCTGTGAAATATGTTAAGGAACATCCTTTCCAGGGAAAAGACTAGTATATAAGTTAAAATAAATGACCAAAAACAAAAATACTCCTCCACACCTTTGGCTATGTTCACAAGTAGCATTTTTTATGCGTTTTTGCACTTTTGTATTGCTTTCAACTATGACAAATGCATTCACTGGGAAATGTCATTTTAACATTTTACAACCTTATCTGGCCATGTGCTGTGTGACACATGCATAAAGTGCTGAAAAGACATGGGAACAGCATGGGGAAGACCCCTGGAAGCATCTCTGACTCCCAGGTCACTGTCTAAAAGTGTGCCCATCATAAGTGATCCTTGCCGCATCAGAAGATGCAGACTTGCAACTATCCCCATGCAAGTTCTAGTCCCAGGGCAGTGTTCAATTGTACCTCCCCCATTCCTTGCAATACAAGCGTAAGTATGCAGCCTGCCACTCACCCACCCCCAGGCTGCAATACCATACTGCTTGCTTGCTTGCACTTTAAATTGGGCCTTTTAGGCATGTGGAGGCGGAATCTGGCCACCACGCCATGGCTGTGTCGGCGGCCTGGTATCCATATTCAGTCCCCAACCGCCTGGTGGCCGGGTGTCCCCGCTTGCTCCCCAGCCTCCAGGGGGTGGCCGGGTGTCCATACTCGGTCCCTAGCCACCCCTATTTGTACCGGTAACCTTTCCCACACTTTTCTTAGCCTGGCCTGCTTTAGGGCAGCATTGGCCGAGCCCACCGGACTATCAGACTCCTCCGGTGGGCCCTGGCTTCTCCATCAGGGGAGTTGAGAGTGCCAAGGTGAGGAGCATGATGAGGATGATAGAAGTTAGCATCTGCTTTGTTTTGTTGTAATGCAAGCGCATGTATGTAGTAGCGGCTGTTAGAACCTTGCTGTTAGGTTTTTTTTCCTTTGCTGGTCACATGACCTTGTTGGCCTATTTAATCCTGCTCCGCCCTTCTGGCTTTGCTGGACTTCATTGTATATCTACTTTCTAGCTAGCCTGTGCTCTGTGTCTTGCTCTGTTAGTTTGCTTGGTTTACTGACCTCTATGTTCTTTATATTTTGTTTGTTCGTCTGTCTGCTACTATTTCTGTTAGGAGGTGTCCCATATTCCTCCCAGTCCTTAGTACTTGTAGGGATTCCTCCCCCACATCTATAGGTCTTCGTACAGACTAGCTTAGGACTTTAGCAGGTCTGATCGCAGGATCAGGTTCCCTGTTACATCGTAGGGATTCAGCTGAGTTCTATCGTAGGGACAGATCTCCTCTCTTTCCTTAGCTCTGGTAGCAGAACATAACAGTAAGTCCAGCCAGCAAATTCTCTAAGGAAAGATTTTTCTGTTCCATCATGGTGTCGGTTCAGGATTTGGCTCATCGCCTGCAGGGACTCTCTCTGGAAGTGGCCGAGCTCCGTCAGCACGTGAGTAACTGTTCTGGAGCACATTTCTTGGAGCCTAAGGTATGTTTGCCGGATTTATTTTTTGGTGAACATCGAGAATTTTTTTCATTTAAAAATGCTTGCTTATTGTATTTTCGTTTGAGACCCAAGTCCTCTGGGGATGAATCCCAGCGCGTAGGGTTCATAATGTCACTTTTGCGCAAAGAGCCTCAGGAGTGGGCCTTTTCTTTGCAACCTAGTGATACATGCTTCAGATCAGTGGATAGTTTTTTTTCTGCTTTAGGACTATTATATGATGATCCTGACCGTGTCGCATCAGCTGAGACTGAGTTGAGACGTTTAAAACAAGGATCAGGTAATGTCGAAAAATATTGTACACATTTTCGTCGTTGGTCCACTCAAACAGGGTGGAACGATTCTGCTCTGAAAAGTCTATTTCTTGCTGGGCTCAGTGAAAGGGTTAAAGACCTGCTAATTGCTTATCCTACACCTGAGGATTTGCAACAGGCTATGCAATTAGCTATACGGGTGGATAGAAGACTGCGTGCTAGGGTTAATGAGAGCAAATCCTCTGCTATGTCAGTTTCTGGTTATGATAATGTGTGTACTAACAGTGGTGAACCGATGGAGATTGGATCGGTGGCACCTCGCTCTCAAGAAAAAGACCGTCGTTTTTCGAAAGGCTTGTGTTTCTATTGCGGAAAATCTGGTCATTTGATTAAAGGCTGTGAGCTTCGTATGAAGAAAGAAAAAAAAATGGTCAGTCATGCCCGTATTGCCTGTTTAAATTCCAAGGGTGTATTTTTAGCTGCTTCCACGATTGCTCAGGAAAAATTAATGGAATTTCGGGTGTTTGTTGATTGCGGGTCTACACTGAATGTAATTGACGGGGGATTCGTGGAAAAACTCAATTTAAAACCTGAACCTTTATCATCCCCCATTGCTGTGGTTTCTGTGGATGGCTCCCCTTTGAAGAATATTACTCTCAAGGTCAGTGAATTTCCTCTCACTATTAATGGTGTTCACCATGAGAAATTGGATTTGGTAGTGTTGAATAACTTGCCTTCTCCAGTAATATTGGGTTTGCCCTGGTTAAAATGTCACAATCCTGTACTGGATTGGTCTACCAGTGAAATTAAATCCTGGAGCCATAAATGTTATGACAAGTGTTGTAACGGGCGTATTGCAGCTTTGGATAGGGGAGAATTGCCTGTTCCTATTCAGGATTTTTGGAGAGTTTTTTCTGAGAAAGAATCGCAGGTTTTGCCTCCCCATAGAGACTATGATTGTTCTATTGAATTTGTCCCTGGAGCGACTCTTCCTAAAAGTCGTTTATTTAACCTTACTATTCCTGAGAGGAAGGCTTTGGAGGAATACATACAGACAAGTTTGGCCGCCGGTCACATTAGGCCCTCTAAGTCTCCTGTGGCGGTTGGATTTTTTTTTGTAAAAAAAAAGGACGGCGGTTTACGTCCTTGTCTGGATTTTCGTGAGATTAACAAAATTACGGTACGCAATCCTTACCCACTGCCATTGATTCCTGATCTGTTTAACCAGTTATTGGGGGCCAAGTGGTTCTCTAAAATTGACCTTAAGGGGGCATACAATCTGTTGCGCATGAAGGAGGGTGATGAATGGAAGACTGCTTTTAACACTCCTGTGGGTCATTTTGAGAATCTGGTTATGCCTTTTGGTCTTACTAATGCTCCTGCATTTTTTCAGAATCTGATTAATGACATCCTTAGACCTTTGATCGGTAAAAATGTGGTTGTGTATTTGGATGACATTTTGATTTATTCGCCAGATCTGGAGTCTCATTGGCGGAGCGTGCGTGAGGTATTACAGTTATTAATGGACAATTCGCTTTTTGCTAAGCTGGAGAAATGTGAGTTCGCTGTACAGAGAATTAGTTTTTTGGGCTACATTATCTCCAGCAAAGGTTTTGAGATGGATCCGGTTAAGGTTCAGGCTGTGCAGGAATGGCCTAGGCCTATTGGTTTGAAATCGATACAGAGGTTTTTGGGTTTCGCCAATTACTATAGAAAATTCATAAAAAAATTTTCTAGTATTGTCAAACCTCTGACTGATCTCACCAGGAAAGGTGCTGATGCGGTTCAGTGGTCTTCTGAGGCCATTGAAGCTTTTGTGTATCTCAAGGAGAGGTTCACCTCTGCTCCCATCCTTATGCAGCCTGATGTTACTAGGCCGTTTTTGGTTGAGGTTGATGCTTCCTCTGTGGGCGTTGGCGCAGTATTGTCTCAGGATAACGGGGATGGATTACATCCCTGTGCCTTTTTTTCAAAAAAATTTTCGGAGACTGAATTGAATTACGATATTGGTAATCGGGAATTATTGGCTATTAAACTCGCATTTGAACACTGGCGCCACTTCTTGGAAGGTGCGGAATTTCCCGTTCAGGTTCTTACGGATCATAAAAATCTGATATATCTTGACGCTGCCAAGCGCCTGAATGCCCGTCAGGCTAGGTGGGCACTGTTTTTCTCGCGGTTTAATTTCTCCGTTACTTACATCCCTGGTACTAAGAATGTTAAGGCGGATGCCTTGTCTCGCAGTTTTTCTCCCATAGTCGGTGCTGAGAAAGAGGAAAACATTTTACAAGAAGGTGTTGTGATAGCTGCTTTAGACTCCGTTTTGGAAGATGAGATTCTTAAAGCTCAGGAGAATGCCCCATCTAACACTCCTCATGGGAGGTTGTTTGTGCCTGGGACCTTTAGGAGAGATTTGTTTGTTGAGTGTCACGAATCTCGGTTGGCAGGTCATCCCGGAATCTCTGAGACCAAGAGACTGGTGGGTCGCAGTTTTTGGTGGCCTGGATGGCAGAAGGAAGTCATTAAGTGGGTACGCCAATGTACTGTATGTGCTAGATCTAAGTCCTCACATACTCCTGCTGCGGGGTTGCTTTGTCCTTTGGAGGTCCCCAGTGCTCCTTGGACACATTTGGCTATGGACTTTATAACTGACCTTCCCCCCTCTGAGGGTTTTACTGTCATCTGGGTGGTCGTGGACCGTTTTAGTAAGATGTGTCACTTGGTTCCCTTCATCAAACTGCCCTGCGCTAAAACTCTCGCTAAGGCCTTTGTCAAGGAAATTGTCAGACTTCATGGCGTTCCTACTGACATTGTTTCTGATAGGGGTCCTCAGTTCGTGGCTCGTTTTTGGCGTGCCTTTTGTGACAGGTTGGGAATTCATTTGTCGTTTTCGTCCGGATATCATCCTGAATCTAATGGCCAGACAGAAAGGAAAAACCAGGATGTTGAGCAGTTCTTGCGTTGTTTTGTGGCAGACAATCAAGAGGGGTGGTCTGAGTTTCTGCCACTTGCCGAATTTGCTCTGAACAATCATACATCTTCTTCTGCTGGTTGTTCGCCTTTTTTTTGTTGTTCTGGGAGACATCCGTCGTTTGGGTCGTTCTCCAAGTTGGGATCTGCCGTGCCTGAGGAGGAGAATTTTTCCGGTGATTTGGAAAGAGTTTGGACGGATGTGCGTGGTAATCTTCAGGAGGCCAACAGAAAATCTAAAGACTACTTTGATAGGAAACGACAGGAGGTTTTGTTCGCTGTTGGTGACATGGTTTGGTTGTCCTCTAGGAATCTGCGGTTGAGGATTCCTTCTAAGAAATTGGGTCCCAAGTTTGTAGGGCCCTTTAAGGTGCTTCAGGTTGTCAACCAATCTGCTGTTAGGTTGGAGGTTCCTACCTCCTGGAGAATTAATCCGGTCTTTCATGTCTCTCTGTTAAAAAAAGCTGTTGTGTCGGATGGTGACGCCTCTGCCTCTGTTCCTCCGGTGGTGGAGGACGGGGAATATGAAATTTCTCGCATCCTTGACTCTAGACGGTATAGAGGTAGTTTGCAGTATCTTGTGGCCTGGAAAGGTTTCGGACACGAGGATAACTCTTGGGTGAGGTCAGATGATGTTTCCGCGTCCAGACTTATCAGAGCGTTTCACAGGAGATTTCCTGATAAGCCTGGTCCTAGGGGATCCGGAGGATCCTCTTAGAAGGGGGGGGTACTGTTAGAACCTTGCTGTTAGGTTTTTTTTCCTTTGCTGGTCACATGACCTTGTTGGCCTATTTAATCCTGCTCCGCCCTTCTGGCTTTGCTGGACTTCATTGTATATCTACTTTCTAGCTAGCCTGTGCTCTGTGTCTTGCTCTGTTAGTTTGCTTGGTTTACTGACCTCTATGTTCTTTATATTTTGTTTGTTCGTCTGTCTGCTACTATTTCTGTTAGGAGGTGTCCCATATTCCTCCCAGTCCTTAGTACTTGTAGGGATTCCTCCCCCACATCTATAGGTCTTCGTACAGACTAGCTTAGGACTTTAGCAGGTTTGATCGCAGGATCAGGTTCCCTGTTACATCGTAGGGATTCAGCTGAGTTCTATCGTAGGGACAGATCTCCTCTCTTTCCTTAGCTCTGGTAGCAGAACATAACAGCGGCTAGGCCTGAGGAGGTCAGCGTTTTGGCGCATATCCTACCTCCTCCGAGGATTGCTGGATGTTTTCCTGCTACTATCCAAGTTCTATGACTCCCGTTAAAACAAAGCTTCAGGTGATAAATGATGGATGAGGTAGTGGCAAAGGAGAAAGAGCAGGAGGAACAGGGACCATTCACATCAATATCAGGCTAGTCAACCAGATATGTCTTGTAGGATATGTTTCTGTAACAAAAGGAGCGGTTCGGCTACACAGTTATAGGGCATACAGTGAGTGCAATGCCTACCAAAAATTTGAGGCACTCCAATGCCCCTTGGAAATGACATGGAGGTCAGAGGGCGTTAACTAAACCTTTTTTTCCATTTATAGCAACTCGGTCTCCTGTGCACTGTTGGCCTAAGCAGTGAATGGAATGCTTTCCAAAAATTATGAGGTACTGCAATGCCCCTTACAAGAGCCATGTGTGGCACCCCAGGGGTCTTTTCACCACAGTAATAGAGATTACGTCGGAGAGATAGTGGGAGGTTTCCTGGTCAGGATCCCTTAAACATGCAACATCCTCCTGCCCCAGTCCTGGGAGGGGTGAATTCTGCCCTTATAAACTGGATCTGGGGTGGGGTTGAGTGAGTCAGAGAACAGTCAGAGTCAGAGTGAGAGCAAGGGAAAGTTACAGCAAGGAGCTCTGTAGGAGCTAGGAGCTAAAGACGAGGGGCTGGAAGCTGAGCAGAGCTCGCCCTGGCAGAAGACAATAGGAACCGGACACAGGAGTTCGAAGCTGTGAGGACTTATATATCCAGCAGCAGAAACCAGCAGGCAGGGGATTTCAGGTCCTCTGGCCATAGAAGCCTGGAGGCTCAGTCACAAGCAAGGGACCAGCACTGCCGTCGTGGAGCGGAGGCTAACAGAAGGCCCCAAGTCACCAGCCATACAGGTGAGCACTACACGGTACACTCAGGGACGTGGGCTACTTCTACCCGCTTACAGCAAGGTAGCCAGGAAGAGTGCAGACAGACGGGGAGGCCTACAACTCCACCTGGCCAGGGGAACTCCTGCTTGCTCACAGACTAACCAGGCCTCTTATGCTAGCCAGTACTCCCGGGAGGGTCAACCTTATAATCATCAGTAAAGACCCTGAACTGCACTGCAAAGACTCTGAGTCATTCCTACTGCGCTCGTGCACCATCACCCCCATCATCCACACTCACTGCCCTGAGCCTATACTCCTCCCGTGGGGAGTTATCCCATTTTATGCTGCGCACACAACACCAGCCTCAGCGGTCTGCCTCGCAGCGGTGGTACTCCCTGACCGCAATCCACGGGTGGCGCAGTCGGACAATTAACCTCAAAACCTAAGAAAGATTGCCACTGGTTTGACCAGCCTGAGCCACGGGACCGGGTCACCGCCACGGAGACTACAGACCCCAGAGACCCGGCACTGGGTATCCCACACACGTGAACACATGGCTCAGGGGGCGCGTCACATGCAGTACAGCATATTACAAACATAAGTCCCATTATTGGGGAGTGGGTGTCCCATAGTATTTGCTTATGCCTTGCAAGCAAAAGCTGCCAAAAATTAGGACGGAGCAACTTGCAATGCCCCTTACAAGAGCCATGCAGTACAGCATATTACAAACATAAGTCCCATTATTGGGGATTGGGTCTCCCACAGTATTTGCTTATGCTTTCCCAGCAAAAGCTGCCAAAAATTAGGACGGAGCAACTTGCAATGCCCCTTACAAGAGCCATGCAGTACAGCATATTACAAACATAAGTCCCATTATTGGGGAGTGGGTCTCCCATAGTATTTGCTTATGCTTTCCCAGCAAAAGCTGCCAAAAATTAGGACGGAGCAACTTGCAATGCCCCTTACAAGAGCCATGCAGTACAGCATATTACAAACATAAGTCCCATTATTGGGGAGTGGGTGTCCCATAGTATTTGCTTATGCTTTCCCAGCAAAAGATGCCAAAAATTAGGATGGAGGAACTTGCAATGCTGGCACCCTGGTGGTATAGTGGTGGTGGAGGCTGAGGATAAGGAGAAGAAGATTAAACAGCCAAAACGAGGAAGCGTATACCCATGTGTGGGTGTGAAGCGGTGCATGTGAATACACCTCCCGAAATAACACAGTGGATTTGACTTTATGTTACTCTGCTGTCATTTGGTGGTGATGAGAAGTCTGGCCCAATCCAGCCCTTGTTCATTTTGATAAGGGTCAGCTTGTCAGCATTGTCAGTTGACAGGCAAGTGCGCTTATCAATTATAATTCCCCCAGCGGCACTAAAAACACGCTCCGATAACACGCTAGCGGCAGGGCAGGCCAGGACCTCCAAGGCGTACAGAGCGAGTTCATTCCAAGTGTCCAACTTGGATACCCAATAATTAAAAGGCACAGAGGAATCACGGAGAACGCTGGTACGATCGGCAAGGTACTCCCTCACCATCTTTTGAAACTTTCCACTCCTTGTGAGAGTACCCCGCGCCTCAGGGCCTGTAAGCTGGGCGGGTGTCAGAAAACTGTCCCAGAACGTTGACAGTGTTCCCCTGCCTTTGCTGGATTGGAGTTGCATCTCTCTCGCCTGTACGCCTTGGTTGGGCAACGAACTGTGACCTCTGCCGCTAGCGTGTTCAGATGGGAATTTTTTTAAGAGTTCTGCAGCAAGGGCCTTCTGGTATTGCCCCATTTTTGTAGACCTCTCCACCTCAGGAATAAGAGAGTGAAAGTTCTCCTTGTAGCGGGGGTCTACAAGTGTCACCAACCAGTAATGACTGTCACCCAACATTTTGACAACGCGAGCGTCACGGTTAAGGCAGCGTAACATAAAGTCAGCCATGCGTGCCAGACTGGTAGCGGGCAAGATTTCCGTGTCCTCACCAAGATGACGACTGACCATGCTCTCCTCCTCCTCCTCCTCCTCTTCCTCCTCCCCCCGTCCTCAGGCCACCCATGCTGAACCGATGGTATGACACTTGTACAGGTACTACCGTCTACAACGCATGATAGCAGCTCCTGTTCTTCCTCCTCCTCCTCCTCTCCCTCATTGTCCCCCAATGCACGTTGGGATGAGATGAGGCTGGGCTGTGTGTAATCGCCTGCTACGGCTTCTTGATCCATCTCATCATACTCTGGCTGCAATGCCTCCTCTTTAATTCTCTGCAGAGAGCGTTGCAAAAGACAGACAAGTGGGATGCTGACACTAATGATGGCGTCATCGCCACTCACCATCTTGGTGGCCTCCTCAAAGTTTGTCAGGATGGTACATATGTCAGACATCCAGGTCCACTCCTGAGGTCTTATGTGTGGAGTCTGACCTGAATATCGACGGCCTTGTTGCAGCTGGTACTCCACAACTGTTCTCTTCTGCTCACAAATCCTTTGCAACATGTGGAGGGTAGAGTTCCAACGTGTGGGGACATCACACACCAGTCGGTGTGCCGGAATCTGCAAACGCTGCTGCAACACAGCAAGGGCGGCGGAAGCTGTAGCCGACTTGCGAAAATGAGCTGACAGGCGGCGTACTTTCACGAGCAGATCTGGCAACTCGGGGTACGATTTAAGAAACCGCTGAACCACAAGGTTAAGCACATGAGCCAGGCATGGTACGTGTGTGATCTCACCTCGCCTCAGATCCGCCACCAGGTTACGGCCATTGTCACACACGACCATGACGGGATGTAGGTTCAGCGGTCTCAGCCACAGATCTGCCTGCTCTTTCACAGCTGTCCACAACTCACAAGCAGTGTGAGGTTTATCACCTAAGCTTATGAGTTTCAGCACAGCCTATTGCCGCTTGGCGGAGGCAGTACTGCAATGCTTCCAGCTAGTAACTGATGTGGTGATATCTGAGATGTAGGCTGAACATGAGGAGGAGGAGGATGCGCAGGAGCTGTACACTGTGGGGGCAACTCTGACTGACATAGGGCCCGCAATCCTCGGTGTGTTATTAAGGGCACGGCAGATGTTTTGGGACACGTGCTTGTGTAGTGCGGGGATGGCACACCGGGCAAAATAGTGTCGGCTGGGGACCGAGTACCGAGGGACGGCCACCGCCAAAAGATTGCGGAAGGATTCCATCTCCACCAGCCTAAAAGGCAGCATTTCCATTGCAAGCAGTCGTGAAATGTGCGAATTTAGGACTGTGGCCTGTGGGGCGTTAGCTGCGAATTTCCGCTTTCGTTCAAAGGTCTGGGATATGGACAATTGAACGCTGCGGTGGGACGTGGACGTGGACGTTGATGCTGTTTCTTGAGAAACTGCCATAACAAGTGAAGACTGAGAGGAGGGGGCATCTTTACATGCAGTACGGAGAGGGGATTGCCTTGCACACACAACAAGGGGTTCTATTGCACGCACAACAGTGGAAGAAGCAGTGGTGACACCCGCTGACACTGGTCGTGGACCCTGGGTTTCGCCCCACAAAGTCGGGTGCTTTGCTGCCATGTGCCTCATCATGCTGGTGGTGGTCAGGCTGGTAGTTTTGTTACCCCTGCTGATGCTGGCATGGCAGGTGGAACATATGGCATTTTTGGGGTTATCAGCAGAGTCTTTAAAAAAATTCCAGACTCTGGAAGACCTACCGCTTGTACTGGCAATGTCCCTCGTGTTGGTGTTACGAGGAACGGTTGCCTGCCTTCTGTCTGCGGCCACCACACTGCTTCTTCCTGCCTGTTGGGGTACTCTTCCTCCCTCCCCCTGTGTGCTGCTGGCCTCACTCTGCATGTCCTCCTTCCACGTTGGGTCAGTTACTAGATCATCCACCACCTCCTCCTCTTCGACTTGCGCACCACGATCCTCCTCCTCACTTCCTGGCAATTGTGTCTCGTCATCGTCCACCTCTTGTGACAGATTGCCAACGTCGACTTCCTGTGGCCGTGGCTGTTCAAATATTTGGGCATCGAAACATGGGATCTCCTCTTCCACCACTTCAAGCGTATCAGGCGAGGGACCCAAATATGGAAATGGACCAGTGAACAGCTCTTCAGAGTGTCCAAGTGTGTGATCACTTGCTGTCTGACGACACTCGGCATGGTGGGAGGAAGGAGCATCAGGGTGAGGAGGAGTATGCGGTCGAGACTCACGGCTACTAAGAGTTGACCGTGTGGAAGACAGACCGGAGGTGGTGGTGCCCAGGTAACTGGAAGTATTGTCTGCTATCCAATTAATAACCTGTTCACACTGATCAGTTCTCAATACTGGTGTTGTTCTGTGCTTCCCTAGTAATTCGGTCAAGAAGTGGGAGCGAGAAGATGTGGCTGTTGGTTGTGGCACATTTTCACCTTGGCCACGGCCCCGTCCTCTGCACGAACCATCACCAGAACGTCCACTTCCACGTCCCTTGCCACGCGCCTTGCCCATTGTAAATGAAGTAAAATAGCTTACACTTGCACTATCAATGGAAAAAGGGTAATAAAGAGTAGATTAGAACCATGGAAGAGGAAAACCACAGTTATTGTTTACTGGGGTATACTACACTTTTTTAAATAGAGATATTTGCGGCTGAACAGTGAGCGACACACTCAAACTGCTTTTTTTTTAGATACCAAAGGCCCAAAACTGGATAGTACAGCGATTTGACCCGTGGAACTGCGAAACCACACTGGGATGTCGGGCCTACACAAGATTATTTTCAACAGATATATTTTTGTGTCACAACAGTCAGGAGACACTACTGTTTTTCTTTACGGAAAAAACTACCAAAACCTGAATAATAGAGATTTTTTACCGTGGAACAGCAAAACCACAGTTATAATTTACTGGTGTATACCAGGCTTTTTAAAATATATATATATTTGCGGCAGAACAGTGAGCGACACACTCAAACTGTTTTTTTTAGATACAAATGGTCCAAAAGTGGATAATACAGAGGTTTGTACCGTGGAACTGCAAAACCACACTTGTATTTCTCGGGCCTACACCAGACTATTTTCAACAGATATATTTGTGTCTGAAAAATCAGGGAGACACTATTTTTTTTTATTTTTACAGCAAAAAATGCAAAAAGCAGGATAATAGAGATTTTTTACCATGGAACAGCAAAAGCACACTTCTGTCTCTCTGGCCTACACCAGACTATTTTCAACAGATATATTTGTGTCTGAAAAATCAGGGAGACACTATTATTATTTTTATACAGCAAAAAATGCCAAAAACAGGATAATTGAGATGTTTTACCGTGGAACATCAAAACCACAGTAATAATTTACTGGTGTATACCAGGCTTTTTAAAATATATATATATATTTGCGGCTGAACAGTGAGCGACACACTCAAACTGTTTTTTTTAGATACAAATGGCCCAAAAGTGGATAATACAGAGGTTTGTACCGTGGAACTGCAAAACCACACTTGTATTTCTCGGGCCTACACCAGACTATTTTCAACAGATATATTTGTGTCTGAAAAATCAGGGAGACACTATTTTTTTTTTTTTTACAGCAAAAAATGCAAAAAGCAGGATAATAGAGATTTTTTACCGTGGAACAGCAAAAGCACACTTCTGTCTCTCTGGCCTACACCAGACTATTTTCAACAGATATATTTGTGTCTGAAAAATCAGGGAGACACTTATTATTTTTATACAGCAAAAAATGCCAAAAACAGGATAATAGAGATGTTTTACCGTGGAACATCAAAACCACAGTAATAATTTACTGGTGTATACCAGGCTTTTTAAAATATATATATATTTGCGGCTGAACAGTGAGCGACACACTCAAACTGTTTTTTTTTTTAGATACAAATGGCCCATAGAACTGCAAAACCACACTTCTATTTCTCTGGCCTACACCAGACAATTTTCAACAGATATATCTGTGTCTGAAAAATCAGAGGCACACTTTTTTTTTTGGGGGGGGGGGGGGGCACCAAAAGGTTAATAAGACGGGTATTTGTACATTGTGAAGGAGGAAAAAAAAGAGGATTTAGATAAAAAAAAAAGATTTTTCCTGGCCCCTGGGACCTGGAGCTAAGTCCAGCAATTTCAGCAACAGGAGCTGCACACAGGACTGTAATGCAGTGTTTGCTGGTATAACCACTGCGTCTCCTATACAGCCTGCCTGCCTGCCTGCCTGATATACCTGGGATGGATATTAGTCCTGAGAAGGACTGTTTGTTTGATCTGGCAGCCTTTACAGACCCTACACTAACTATTTTGCAGGATATATCTCTCCCTAAATCAGCAGCGCTGTCCCTACACTGTCTGATCCGGAGCGACTGTGTCCAAGATGGCGGCGCCCGGTTTTAAATACTCAAGGTGACGCTGTACGGCCAGCCAATCACTGTAATGCCCACAAACAACATGGCTGCGGCATTACAGTGACTGGCTGGCAATCCCTGCATGTTCATTGGCTCTGTAAAGAGCGCCAAACATGCAGGGCGGAGACCCGAGCTCCCGCCCGAGTAACCCGGAAATGCTCGGTGCTCGCCGAACATCCCGAGTAGCGTGATGCTCGGGCGAGTACCGAGCAGTGTCGAGCATGTTCGCTCAACACTATTCATTACCCTTGTTGCTAATCCCTTGTTTCAGTATACCTGTTGTATAAAACTGTTTACAAACATCTCTGACTGTTCTCGCCTTGTGTCTCTGTGCGTTGCATTCCGGTACCTGCATTACAATCGCATTCAGCTCAGTTTCTGGTTTCCTGCAGTCATCACATGACCACTCATATGTGATTTTCATACTTCCGGTTATATGACAACTAGCTTTTCTTTCCTGCTTTTATCAGTGAAGCAGGAGCTATAGTTTTTCATTGAACACTGAGAGAATTAGTAAGAGCAGCTAGTTGGCACGTGACTGTAAGAAAATCGCATATGAGCGGTCACACGATCACGACACAAACCGCTTGAGCGTAGGTTTGGGGGTGAGCGCAAAAGTGAATTCTTGCCCAGAGTGCCAGAAAACTTAGATCCTCCTCAGTCTCTCTCCTCAATTCCTGAAAACGAGCTTGCTAGGTTGTGGCCCTAGTATCTCATCCAGTTTTTCCCTTACAATATTATATTTATCTATCAGAATTTGGACCTGTTTTATAACCAAGATGAAGTTTAATGCTATGTTCACACTTTGCGTTTTTGCTGCTTTTTTATGCAAATTAAAATCTGCTTTTTACAGTACCAGCAAAAGCTATGAGATTTCAGAAATCTCATTCACAACACTTGGAAAATTACTGCTTTTTTGAAAAACTGCAGGATGTCAATTCTTTCAGCATTTTTCCTGTGTTTTTTCACACATAGAAAGCAATGAGTAAGTTCAACAAAGTAGCAAAAACAGAGAAAAAAACATTGCCATTAGTTTTTGCAGCTTTTTTTGTGAGAAAAAAAAGCATGTACAGCAGCAGGATGTAAAACCCATTTATTTTTGTGATTTTCCCAAGTTTAAACCAAAATGTGTAGGTTTCCTCACCTGATCATGGCACTCAGTATTAGTACAGTTTAATTAAATTAGTGATATGTGTTAAAGCCAGCAATGCCTGACCAACTCAATGGCCCTACAAAATGTGTGATAGTAAACAGTGCCTGACCAACTCAATGTATTGTCAGTGTGTTAGGTAAACTATTCCCGACCAATTAATCTTCCCCCGCTGTTACATTTGTAATTGTGTATTTTTTCATGATCTCATGAACTTTTTGGTTATGAATAGCCACTATTTTTTTGGACATAAAAATCTTTTTCCACTAAATAATTTGATCAAATTGTTTTTTACAAAAATGTTTTTTTGTTTCACATATATCTTGCAATGGTGGTCTAACACCTTGCATTGTTCATGCTTGTATGGGGAAAGCAAAGCTGAGATTTGGGATCCTGAAAACCGCAGCAAAAAAATGCAGCAAAATATGCTGCTTTTTGTCTGCAGATTTTTACCGCCAAGAGATCAGGTTTATGCTGCAGAACAAAAAGTGGCAAAAAAGTAAAGTGTGAACATAGCCTAACAGTCTTTTCAAAGGCATATTCACTGAATACGGAAAATCTTAAGTGTATTACACTAGCAGCAAAGTGTTTGAGATTTTAACAAATTTCATCCATATACTATGAAAAAAAATTCTGAGCAGTGTGAATTTTACATCCGCAGGAGATCAAATCTTTCTGCCAAATTTCTCTGTGGATTTCACCGTTTGCAATGCATAGGGTGAAAGACACAGAAATCCACTTCAAAATCTGCATGTAACACTTGCAAATTTGTTTGTGGACCTGTATCCTTACCCTGAACATTGGCTCCTTTCCAATATTTTCAAGAGATATTAGGAGAAAATCTAATGGATTATGTTTAGTGTCGAGCGAGCATGCTCGACACTGCTCGGTACTCGCCCGAGCATCACGCTACTCGGGATGTTCGGCAAGCACTGAGCATTTCCGGGTTACTCGGGCGGGAGCTCAGGTCTCCACCCTGCATGTTTGGCGCTCCTGTTTCTGAAATTGCTGGACTTAGCTGCAGGTCTCGGGGGCCAGTAAAAATCCTTTTTTTTCATCTAAATCCTCTTTTTTTTTTCCTCCTACACACTGTACAAATACCCGTCTTATTAACCTATTGGTGCTCCCCCCCCCACAAAAAAAAAAAAAGTGTGTCTCTGATTATTCAGACACAAATATATCTGATGAAAAGAGTCTGGTATAGGCCACAGAAACAGAAGTGTGGTTTTGCAGTTCCACGGGTAAAATCTCTGTAGTATCCAGTTTTGGGCCTTTGGTATCTAAAAAAAAAACAGTTTGAGTGTGTCGCTGACTTTTCAGCCGCAAATCTATATTTTTAAAAAAGTCTGGTATATACACCAGTAAATTAAAACTGTGGTTTTGCTGTTCCATGGTAAAAAATCTCTATTATCCTGCTTTTCGCATCTTTTGTAGTAAAAAAAACAGTAGTGTCTCCTGAGTGTTCTGACACAAAAATATATCTGTTGAAAATGGTCTGGTGTACGCCTGACAAATCCCAGTGTGGTTTTGCAGTTCTACGGGTAAAATCTCTGTAGTATCCAGTTTTGGGCCTTTGGTATCTAAAAAAAAAAAAGTTTGAGTGTGTCGCTCACTGTTCAGCCGCAAATCTATATTTTTAAAAAAGTCTGGTATATACACCAGTAAATTAAAACTGTGGTTTTGTTGTTCCACAGTAAAAAATCTCTATTATCCTGCTTTTCGCATTTTTTGCAGTAAAAAAAAACAGTAGTGTCTCCTGAGTGTTCTGACACAAAAATATATCTTTACCACACAAAGCTCGGGCTCTATGGGCCCGGCTTAAAGGAAGATTAAGTACAAGTTCATTAAAATCAATTATTTTTATTTAAAAAAATTTTTTTTAAAAGAATTCCCTTAAGATTAAAAAACAGGAGCCTTCAGATTTCATCTATACAAACCTCAATGTTGACTACAATTTCATGCCACAATACATAATACAGACATGCCTACAAATCCATGGAGCCTATATTGCACTCCCCCCATGACCATAAAGTGGTGTGAAAAATTAGATACAATCCTACTCTAATCCAAACGTAAAGTGCAAGTGCATAAGAGAAACTTTTTTTCCTCTATTTAAGAAAGCTAACTATACTTGTAAGTATGAATGCATTAATCCAGTTACCCATTAATATGTGAGAGACACAAACAGCACCTAGTCAAATTATCAATGGGGAGCTATGTGTATCAAGTCATGTTGACCATAAGCATGAACTGAAAAATAGTACTTACATGTGGACTATTGATGACAGGATGCAAACTGAGGAGGTGTTTGAAGAAATCTGCCTCGACCCCGCCGTTTCGCCATATGCTTCTTCAATGGGGGCGTAAATGTATGTACGCAGTGTCCCATTTTATGTATCGCTCTCACCAGCTGAATATAATTATTCTAAGTAAGCCAGAGTGGTTGCGGTGCATGCGTAAATTACTTGGAAGTCCCGTATGTGTAACAGTGACTTCCGACATCCTGCGTCTGGCACGCATGCGGTGGAACGCATAGCGTGTCTACTGTGCAGGACCGGAAGTCCAACGAGTCCATTCACACGCATGCGCACTCTCTGTTATGGAAACCCATATGGAGGTAGCGGAGTTTAGAAGGGGCGTGCCAACCCTAAGGGGCGTGTACACATCGCACAATGGAAACTAACCTGTCATACTCTCCCAGACTACCCAAATGATCATGATTACAGTGATAAAATCCAAAAGGGGACAGGGGGGTACACGAGTACTCTATGTAAGAATATGCAATGCTGAAGGCTAGGATCCGTTTAGTTTGAATAATATTTACAAGTGATAAAAAACAAAAAGGAGGGCTTAAAAAGTGCATGAGTGCTATGTGTAGAAGAATACACTGTTAAGACTAAAATCTGTTTAGAATAATAATGGTGCTAAAAAGTGTAAGATAAAATGAATAAAATGTGGGATTTAATTAGTGTACAGTGACAAATAAAAAAGTGTGTAAATAAGGCTGAATTATTAAAGTGTTTACTGTTTTCGAACAGATGGTCTTGTAATTGATTTTTGATATACACAAAAATATATCTGTCGAAAATAGTCTTGTGTAGGCCCGACATCCCAGTGTGGTTTTGCAGTTCTACGGATAAAATCTCTGTACTATCCAGTTTTGGGCCTTTGGTATCTTAAAAAAAAACAGTTTGAGTGTGTCGCTCACTGTTCAGCCGCAAATCTATATTTTTAAAAAAGTCTGGTATATACACCAGTAAATTAAAACTGTGGTTTTGGTGTTCAATGGTAAAAAAATCTCTATTATCCTGCTTTTCGCATTTTTTGCAGTAAAATAAACCAGTAGTGTCTCCTGAGTGTTCTGACACAAAAATATATCTGTTGAAAATAGTCTGGTGTGCGCCTGACAAATCCCAGTGTGGTTTTGTAGTTCTACGGGTAAAATCTCCGTAGTATCCAGTTTTGGGCCTTTGCTATCTAAGAAAAAAACAGTTTGAGTGTGTTGCTCACTGTTCAGCCGCAAATCTATATATTTTAAAAAGTGTGGTATACCCCAGTAAACAATAACTGTGGTTTTGCTGTTCCACGGTAAAAAATCTCTATTATTCAGCTTTTGGTATTTTTTCCGTAAGGAAAAACAGTAATAGTTTCTCCCTGATTGTTCTGATTGTTTAAAAGAGTCGGGTGTAGGCCAGAGAAATAGAACTGTGGTTTTCCTCTTCCACGGCTCTAATCTACTTTTTATTACCCTTTTTCCATTGATAGCGCGAGTGTAAGCTATTTTACTTCCTTTACAATGGGCAAGGCGCGTGGCAAGGGACGTGGAACTGGACGTTCTGGTGATGGTTCGTGCAGAGGACGGGGCAGTGGCCAAGGTGAAAATGTGCCACAACCAACAGCCACATCTTCTCGCTCCCACTTCTTGACCGAATTACTAGGGAAGCACAGAACAACACCAGTATTGCAAACTGATCAGTGTGAACAGGTTATTAATTGGATAGCAGATAATACTTCCAGTTACCTGGGCACCACCACCTCTGGTCTGTCTTCCACACGGTCAACTCTTAGTAGCCGTGAGTCTCGACCGCATACTCCTCCCCACCCTTATGCTCCTTCCTCCCACCATGCCGAGTGTCGTCAGACAGCAATTGATCCCACACTTGGACACTCTGAAGAGCTGGTCACTGGTCCATTTCCATATTTGTGCCCCTCGCCTGCTACGCTTGAAGTGGTGGAAGAGGAGATCCCATGTAGCGATGCCCAAATATTTGAACAGCCACGGCCACTGGAAGTCGACGCTGGCAATTTGTCACAAGAGGTGGACAATGACGAGACACAATTGCCAGGAAGTGAGGAGGAGCATCGTGGTGCGCAAGTGGAAGAGGAGGAGGTGGTGGATGATCTAGTAACTGACCCAACGTGGCAGGAGGACATGCAGAGTGTGGCCAGCAGCACACAGGGGGAGGGAGGCAGAGTACCCCAACAAGCAGGAAGAAGCAGTGTGGTGGCCGCAGACAGAAGGCAGGCAACCGTTCCCCGTAAAACCAACACGAGGGACGTTGCCTGTACAAGCGGTAGGTCTTCCAGAGTCTGGAATTTTTTTAAAGACTCTGCTGATAACCCCAAAAAGGCCATTTGTACCACCTGCCATGCCAGCATCAGCAGGGGTGACAAAACTACCAGCCTGACCACCACCAGCATGATCAGGCACATGGCAGCAAAGCACCCGACTTTGTGGGGCGAAACCCAGGGTCCACGACCAGTGTCAGCGGGTGTCACCACTGCTTCTTCCGCTGTTGTGCGTGCAATAGAACCCCCTGTTGTGTGTGCAAGGCAATCCCCTCTCCATACTGCATGTAAAGATGCCCCCTCCTCTCAGTCTTCACTTGTTATGGCAGTTTCTCAAGAAACAGCATCAACGTCCACGTCCACGTCCCACCGCAGCGTTCAATTGTCCATATCCCAGACCTTTGAACGAAAGCGGAAATTCGCAGCTAACGCCCCACAGGCCACAGTCCTAAATTCGCACATTTCACGACTGCTTGCATTGGAAATGCAGCCTTTTAGGCTGGTGGATACGGAATCCTTCCGCAACCTTATGGCGGTGGCCGTCCCTCGGTACTCGGTCCCCAGCTGACACTATTTTGCCCGGTGTGCCATCCCCGCACTACACAAGCACGTGTCCCAAAACATCTGCCGTGCCCTCAACAACGCAGTTACTGGGAGAGTCCACCTGACAACGGACACATGGACAAGTGCTTGATGCCAGGGACGGTACATCTCCTTGACGGCACACTGGGTAAACATAGTGGAAGCCGGGACCCAGTCGGACCTTGGGACGGAACACATCCTCCCCACACTGAGGATTGCGGACCCTATGTCAGTCAGAGTTGCCCCCACAGGGTACAGCTCCTGCGCATCATCCTCCTCCTCATGTTCAGCCTCCATCTCAGATATCACCACATCAGTTACAAGCTGAAAGCACTGCAGTACTGCCTACGCCAAGCGGCAACAGGCTGTGCTGAAACTCATAAGCTTAGGTGATAAACCTCACACTGCTTGTGAGTTGTGGACAGCTGTGAAAGAGCAGGCAGATCTGTGGCTGAGACCGCTGAACCTCCATCCAGGCATGGTCGTGTGTGACAATGGCCGTAACCTGGTGGCGGCTCTGAGGCGAGGCGAGATCACACACGTACCATGCCTGGCTCATGTGCTTAACCTCGTGGTTCAGCGGTTTCTTAAATCGTACCCCGAGTTGCCAGATCTACTTGTGATAGTACGCCGCCTGTCAGCTCATTTTCGCAAGTCGGCTACAGCTTCCACCTCCCTTGCTGTGTTGCAGCAACGTTTGCAGCTTCCGGCACACCGACTGGTGTGTGATGTCCCGACATGTTGGAACTCTACCCTCCACATGTTGCAAAGGATTTGTGAGCAGACGAGAACAGTTGTGGAGTACCAGCTGCAACAAGGCCGTCGATATTCAGGTCAGACTCCACACATAAGACCTCAGGAGTGGACCTGGATGTCTGACATATGTACCATCCTGACAAACTTTGAGGAGGCCACCAAGATGGTGACTGGCGATGACGCCATCATTAGTGTCAGCATCCCACTTGTCTGTCTTTTGCAACGCTCTCTGCAGAGAATTAAAGAGGAGGCATTGCAGCGAGAGTATGATGAGATGGATCAAGAAGCCGTAGTGGGCGATTACACACAGCCCAGCCTCATCTCATCCCAACGTGCATTGGGGGACAATGAGGGAGAGGAGGAGGAGGAGGAGGAGGAAGAACAGGAGTTGTTATCATGCGCTGTAGACGGCAGTACCTGTACAAGTGTCATACCATTGGTTCAGCGTGGGTGGCCTGAGGACAGGGGGGAGGAGGAGGAGGAGGAGAGCATGGTCAGTCGTCATCTTGGTGAGGACACGGAAATCTTGCCTGTTACCAGTCTGGCACGCATGGCTGACTTTATGTTACGCTGCCTTAACCGTGACCCTCGCGTTGTCAAAATGTTGGGTGACAGTCATTACTGGTTGGTGACACTTGTAGACCCCCGCTACAAGGAGGACTTTCACTCTCTTATTTCTGAGGTGGAGAGGTCTACAAAAATGGGGCAGTACCAGAAGGCCCTTGCTGAAGAACTGTTAAAAAAATTCCCATCTGAACACGCTAGCGGTAGAGGTCACAGTTCGTTGACCAACCAAAGCGTACAAGGGAGAGAGAGGCAACTCCAATCCAGCAGAGGCAGGGGAACACTGTCAACGTTCTGGGGCAGTTTTCTCCGACCCTCCCTTCGGACAGACCCTGAGGCGCGGGGTACTCTCACAAGGAGTGGAAAGTTTCAAAAGATGGTGAGGGAGTACCTTGCGGACCATACCAGCGTCCTCCGTGATTCCTCTGTGCCTTTTAATTATTGGGTATCCAAGCTGGACACTTGGAATGAACTCGCTCTGTACGCCTTGGAGATCCTGGCCTGCCCTGCCGCTAGCGTGCTATCGGAGCGTGTTTTTAGTGCCGCTGGGGGAATTATAACTGATAAGCGCACTCACCTGTCAACTGACAATGCTGACAAGCTGACCCTTATCAAAACGAACAAGGGCTGGATTGGGCCAGACTTCTCATCACCACCAAATGACAGCAGAGTAACATAAAGTCAAATCCACTGTGTTATTTCGGGAGGTGTATTCACATGCACCGCTTCACACCCACACATTGGTATACGCTTCCTCATTTCGGCTGTTTTATGTTCTTCTCCTTATCCTCAGCCTCCACCACCACTATACCACCAGGGTGACCGTGGTCCGTGTTGCCATTATTGAAAGTTCCTTATTTTTGTCAGCTTTTGCTTGGAAGGCATAAGCAAAGACTGTGGGAGACCCACTACGCAATAATGGGAATAATATTTTTAAGATGCTGTACTGTATGGCTCTTGTAAGGGGCATTAAAAGCGTCTTGTTATACCACTCTGACCTCCACGTCGCTTCTGAGGGGCATTAAAACCGTCTTGTTATACCACTCTGACCTCCACGTCTCTTCTGAGGGGAATTAAAACCGTCTTGTCATACCACTCTGACCTCCAGGTCTCTTGTAAGGGGCATTAAAAGCATCTTGTTATACCACTCTGACCTCCACGTCTCTTGTAAGGGGCATTAAAAGCATCTTGTTATACCACTCTGACCTCCACGTCTTTTCTGAGGGGCCTTAAAAGCGTCTTGTTATACCACTTTGACCTCCACGTCTCCTGTAAGGGGCATTAAAAGCGTCTTGTTATACCATTCTGACCTCCACGTCTCTTGTAAGGGGCATTAAAAGCATCTTGTTATACCACTCTGACCTCCACGTCTCTTGTAAGGGGCATAAAAAGCGTCTTGTTATACCACTCTGACCTCCACGTCTTTTCTGAGGGGCATTAAAAGCGTCTTGTTATACCACTCTGACCTCCACGTCTCTTGTAAGGGGCATTAAAAGCGTCTTGTTATACCACTCTGACCTCCACGTCTCTTCTCAGGGGCATTAAAAGCGTCTTGTTATACCACTATGACCTCCACGTCTCTTGTAAGGGGCATTTAAAGCATCTTGTTATACCACTCTGACCTCCCCGTCTCTTGTAAGGGGCATTAAAAGCGTCTTGTTATGCCACTCTGACCTCCACGTCTCTTCTGAGGGGCATTAAAACTGTCTTGTTATACCACTCTGACCTCCACGTCTCTTCTCAGGGGCATTAAAAGCGTCTTGTTATACCACTATGACCTCCACGTCTCTTGTAAGGGGCATTAAAAGCATCTTGTTATACCACTCTGACCTCCCCGTCTCTTGTAAGGGGCATTAAAAGCGACTTGTTATGCCACTCTGACCTCCACGTCTCTTCTGAGGGGCATTAAAAACGTCTTTTTATACCACTCTGACCTCCACGTCTCTTGTAAGGGGCATTAAAAGAATCTTGTTTTACCACTCTGACCTCCACGTCTCTTGTAAGGGGCATTAAAAGCGTCTTGTTATACCACTCTGACCTCCACGTCTCTTGTAAGGGGCATTAAAAGCATCTTGTTATACCACTTTGACCTCCACATCTCTTGTAAGGGGCATTAAAAGCATCTTGTTATACCACTCTGATCTCCACGTCTCTTGTAAGGGGCATTAAAAGCGTCTTGTTATAACACTCTGACCTCCACGTCTCTTCTGACGGGCATTAAAAGCGTCTTATTATACCACTCTGACCTCCACGTCTCTTGTAAGGGGCATTAAAAGCATCTTGTTATACCACTCTGACCGCCACGTCTCTTCTGAGGGGCATTAAAACCGTCTTATTATACGACTCTGACCTCCACGTCTCTTCTGAGGGGCATTAAAAGCGTCTTGTTATACCACTCTGACCTCCACGTCTCTTCTGAGGGGCATTAAAAGCATCTTGTTATACCACTCTGACCTCCACGTCTCTTGTAAGGGGCATTAAAAGCGTCTTGTCATACCACTCTGACCTCCACGTCTCTTCTGAGGGGCATTAAAAGCGTCTTGTTATACCACTCTGACCTCCACGGCTCTTGTAAGGGGCATTAAAAGCGTCTTGTTATACCACTCTGACCTCCACGTCTCTTCTGAGGGGCATTAAAAGCATCTTGTTATACCACTCTGACCTCCACGTCTCTTGTAAGGGGCATTAAAAGCGTCTTGTTATACCACTCTGACCTCCACGTCTCTTCTGAGGGGCATTAAAAGCATTTTGTTATACCACTCTGACCTCCACGTCTCTTGTAAGAGGCATTAAAACCGTCTTGTTAAGCTACTGGGACCTCCACGGGTCTTCGAACGGGCATTGCATTTCCTCCTAATTTTTGGAAGCTTTTGCTTGGAAGGCATAAGCAAATACTATGGGAGACCCACTCCCCAATAATGGGACTTATGTTTGTAATATGCTGTACTGCATGGCTCTTGTAAGGGGCATTGCAAGTTGCTCCGTCTTAATTTTGGGAAGCTTTTGCTTGGAAGGCATAAGCAAATACTATGGGAGACCCACTCCCCAATAATGGGATTTATGTTTGTTATATGCTGTACTGCATGGCTCTTGTAAGGGGCATTGCAAGTTGCTCCGTCCTAATTTTTGGAAGCTTTTGCTTGGATGGCATAAGCAATTACTATGGGAGACCCACTCCCCAATAATGGGAATAATGTTTGTAATATGATGTACTGCATGGCTCTTGAAAGGGGCATTGCAAGTTGCTCTGTCTTAATTTTGGGAAGCTTTTGCTTGGAAGGCATAAGCAAATACTATGGGAGACCCACTCCCCAATAATGGGAATAATATTTTTAAGATGCTGTACTGTATGGCTCTTGTAAGGGGCATTAAAAGCGTCTTGTTAAGCTACTGTGACCTCCATGTCTGTTCCAAGGGGCATTCAAACCGTCTTGTTAAGCTACTGGGACCTCCACGTCTTTTTCGAGGGGCATTAAAACCATCTTGTTAAGCTACTGCGACCTCCACCACTTTTCCGAGGGGCATTAAAACCGTCTTGTTAAGCTACTGTGACCTCCACGTCTCTTCCAAGGGGCATTAAAACCGTCTTGCTAAGCTACTGTGACCTCCACGTCTCTTCCAAGGGACATTCAAACCATCTTGTTAAGCTACTGGGACCTCCACGTCTTTTCCGATTGGCATTAAAACCGTCTTGTTAAGCTACTGTGACCTCCATGTCTCTTCAAAGGGGCATTAAAAGCGTCTTCTTAAGCTACTCTGAACTCCACAGCTCTTCCAAGGGGCATTGAAATGTTGTTTTTAATTACCTCTAACCTCCACGACTCTTCCAACGGGCATTGCATTTCCTCCTAATTTTAGTCAGCTTTTGCTTTTCAATGCAAAGGCGAAAACTAAGGGAGACCCACTCCCCAATAATGGGTAGAAGGTTTTTAGCACGCTGTAATCCACGTCTGTTTCAAGGGGCATTGCATTTACTCATAATTTTTGGAAAGCCTTCCATTCACTACTTAGGCTAACAGTGTACAGGAGACCCAGTTGCTATAAATGGAAAAAACGGTTTAGTTTAGGCCCTCTGACCTCCATGCCATTTCCAAGGGGCATTGGAGTGCCTCAAAATTTTTGGTAGGCATTGCACTCACTGTATGCCCTATAACTGTGTAGCCGAACCGCTCCTTTTGTTACAGAAACATATCCTACAAGACATATGTGGTTGACTGGCCTGATATTGATGTGAATGGTCCCTGTTCCTCCTGCTCTTTCTCCTTTGCCACTACCTCATCCATCATTTATCACCTGAAGCTTTGTTTTAACGGGAGTCATAGAACTGGAATAGTAGCAGGAAAACATCCAGCAATCCTCGGAGGAGGTAGGATATGCGCCAAAACGCTGACCACCTCAGGCCTAGCCGCTACTACATACATGAGCTTGCATTCCAAGAAAACAAAGCAGATGCTAACTTGTATGATCATCATCATGGTCCTCACCTTGGCACTCTCAACTCCCCTGATGGAGAAGCCAGGGCCCACTGGAGGAGTCTGGTTCTCTGGTGGGCTCATCCAATGCTGCCCTAAAGCAGGCCAGGCTAAGAAAAGTGTGTGGGGGGAAGTTGACAGGGGAAATAGGGGCGGCTGGGGGCCGTTTATGGACACCCGGCCGCCCCCTGGCAGCTGGGGACCGAGTGTGGACACCCGGCCGCTGGGTGGCTGGGGACTGAGCATGGATTCCAGGCCGCCAACGCAGCCATGACGTGGTGGCCAGATTCCGCCTCCACATGCCTAAAAGGCCCAATTTCAAGTGCAAGCAAGCAGTATGGTATTGCAGCCTGGGGGTGGGTGGTTGGTTGGCTGCATATTTGCGCTTGCATTGCAAGGAATGGGGGAGGTACAATTGAACACTGCCCTGGGACAAGAACTTGCACGGGGATAGTTGCAAGTCTGCATCTTCTGATGCGGCAAGGATGACTTCTGATGGGCACACTTTTAGGCAGTGACCTGGGTGTCAGAGATGTTTCCAGGGGTCTTTCCCATGCTGTTCCCGTGTCTTTTCAGCACTGTATGCATGTGTCACACAGCACATGGCCAGATAAGGTTGTAAAACGTTAAAATGACATTTCCTGGTGAATGCATTTGTCACGGTTGAAAGCAATACAAAAGTGCAAAAACGCATAAAAAATGCTACTTGTGAACATAGCCCAAGGTGTGGAGGAGTATTTTTTGGGGGGGTTATTTATTTTACCTTATACACAAGTCTTCTTTACCCTGGAAAGGAAATTCCTTAACATATTTCACAGGAAAGCAGTTTCAGTTTCGTTTTTGAATGTTTTATTGTGAGCCCTTAAAAGTGGCTTAATACCTCTGACCACGTTGTTGACAGCAGTGAGCTGGGGGTCAGAAATGCTTCCTGGGGCGATCCCCATGCTGTCCCCATGTCATTTGAGTACTGTCACTATCGTTTTGGGCACTTGTTAGGCTTTCTACAGACTGCCGGGGGTGCTCGGGTCTCCCATAGACTAACATTGGGCTCGTTGCTCGGGTTGAGCACCCGAGTATCACGGCGTGCTCGGCCCGAGCTTCGAGCACCCGAGCATTTTAGTGCTTGATCAACACTAATTATGTTCCATGGAAAGCAACCAGCGGTTGGACAGTTCAGCTGGGTATAGGTCTAGTATCGAGTGCCTGCATTTTCTTCATTTATAAAGGACACACTCACATAAAAGTATCTTTAGGTATTGAAAAAAATTAACACATGTAGTGATGAGCGAGTATGTTCTGTTAACCCTTTCGACGAGCATACTCGGGTGCTCGCCGAGTATCTTCAGCGTGCTGGCTATTATTTTTGAGTCACGCTATGCACGATTGATTTGCCACTGATAGACAGCTTTAATACATGTGAGGAATGCCTAAGAAACAGGCATTCCTCACATGTATTAAAGCTGTCAAACAGTCTCAAATCATGTGCACGGCGTGACTCAAACATAACACCCGAGCACGCTGAAGATACTTGGAAAACACCCGAGCATGCTCATAAATTTCGAGCAACAAGCATGCTCGCTCATCACGTGCATCAAAAGTAATCTATCGATATCATGTTTGCACAGTTTATTTCAACAGCACATGTCATTATTCTGTAATTAGAGCGCATGTATCAGATGTCTATTACCTCTCACACCTTTTATTACAGATACTCAGAATGCATTCATACGATGGTGGTACTGCTTGGCTCAAGAGACGGAATAAATGCTGTCTTAATGTGCACAAACAACAGGAAAGAAATCCAAGTATAGATAATAAAGGTTATTTTTAACTCTAGCTTGTTGCTAAGGGGAATCTCGAATCTTAGGTGTGAAGAGCGTCCGTACTTAGTATTTTCCATGAGGTGGCGCTAGAGACGAGAGTAGAAGACAAAGTAACGGATGTTCCTGTGATGAAATCATTAGCCATGCACAGGGACTGTTTTCACAGATTGAGACATTTTTAGATACACAAATGTTCTGGTTCTTAAATATAAAACAGGAAATGCCTCATGTTCCTAATATTTTGAGATTCTGTTTAGTTCAGCTTCTTTATGGAATCATTATGTTCAGTAGCAATAGATAAGATGATTCTTTGAAGAGACGGCCATATCCTTACTCTACAGGTCTCATAAAGCATATTTAGTATAGAAGTTTTAAGCAATAAACCTATTGATCCTACTGGTGAGATGGTACTTTATGAAGTTTCAGGAAGAGCAACTTCCATCTGCTGGATCAGATGAGGACCTGATGTCAGGTTGACCAGGTGACTTTTTTTCTCTATTCTTAAAATATAGATAAATACATTTTTAAGCTGGAGAAGATTGTACAGATTGTTATGATAGTAACTTCATCATATTACAGTTTACAGTAAATGCTATTAATGTGTTCATATCAGTAGAATTAGAAATGAGCTGATCCTTTGACTTAGAATTTGTCAACTTCGCCGAATTTTCACCCAAAATTACATTTGCGGTGAATAATTTAGCTGCGGATATTAATACTTCAAAGCTTCTAATTGCTCAAAAAATACATGCATAATACTGTGAGGTCTCCTAGGATTGCATTGAACCCCTTTTAAGCTCTATAATGCAAATGCATCCCTTATTAATGTCCAAGTGACCTCAACCTATCTGGCTAAGGGAAAATGTATGTTGACCAGTGACTTTTAGGCTACCTAGAATGTAAAAACTGTCCAAACATTATCCTTTTTGAGGGAAAATACCTTTCTTGCTGGTGTTTACATATACCATATTTTTTGGACTATAAGACGCACCTAGGTTTTAAAGGAGGAAAATAGGAAGAAAAAATTAAGCAAAAAATGAAATGTGGCCATGATGCCCTGTTATGGGAGAGGGGGTCTGCTGCTGACACTGGTATTGGGGTAATATCCCCCAATTCTGTTAATATCCTCCATCCTGGTATATATGGCCCCTCCTTCCTGGTATATGTGGCTTTCATCCCATCCTGGTATACGTGGCCCTCATCCCCATCCTGGTACGCATGATACCCCTTTATACCCTGTGATGAACCTGTAGCCGCCATCTTGGTAATGATAAATCATATCCAGGGATGGCCACACTTCAGCAGCCCCCACCCTTGGGACCTTCTGTTAACACGTCAACTAGATAGTTTCCCCCCATCCAGGCTCCTGTAAGATAAGAAGCCCCGGGGCCTACTTAACACTTGAATGCTAGGAGCTTCAAAGACTTCGAGAGGAAACACAGCCAGCAGGGGGGGGGGTGCTTCGTCTATCTGTACCTGACCATTTGTCCCATAGGACTAGTTTCTTTGTCTGTCACAAGCATGGAGGCATAAGATATAGAAACATGAAAAGTACACGCATGTTGCATGGGATGGGCCAATAAAAAAATATCACGGCGTCCCGAAGCCATTGCGCACACAAGCCTCCGCGGTAGACGTTTGTACGTGCTCTGGAAGACAAGATATAGCGCTGAGCCATTCCTGAGGACCGTATGGTATCATAATTGATATCAAAAGGTCGGTTACGGCGGCCCGAATCCATGGGAACCCCTGGGGGTATCCTGAGACCATCCCAGAAGAAGTTATTGGGTTCCTTAGAATTTGGGCTTCTGATCGAAGTTAGACCTGAGGGTGGAGAGTGAGCCAGCTGACCTCACCAGCAGTGGGCGGGACGGGGCAGGTAAGATAGCAGGACAGACAAGAGACAAGTGAGTCTTGACCCAAGAGTGGGGTGCTGAACATCTGAGCACCAGCTGAGGCCACCAAGGGGAGGAGCAGTTTGACCATGCGGTGGTAGGCCTCAGCCTGTAACAAAGAACCATGCCTGTGACCGCAGAATCCTCTCCCTGCGTCACAAGAAAATCAAGAAACCGGTAACTGATATGCTGTGGTGATTCTGTGTGTTGTATTCCATTGTTGTATAGTTTAGCCTGACCTTATACCTGTGTATATTTAGTTGTATATCGTGTATCTAGTGTATTATTATAATCAATTACCTCAAGTAATTGTGGGACTGCCTTTTATTCTGCATAACGAACGCACGTCCGTGTAAGCTCGGCTCAAGCCAAAAACGCTACCCAGGGTTGGTTCCTGACCCGATATAGGCCCATTCACGGACTGGGCATATATCTAAAATAGGGACTGGTGGCAGCATACCAACTGGGGATTGGGGAAGGCTGGTAGTGACGGTCGGAGGTTCAGATATATATATTCCTGGCGCGGCCAAGGAAGATATATATACCACCCTCACTACAGAGGGCCCCGATACCCAGTAGGTTACAGGACAGTCTCTCTGGCGACCGCTTATCCTAGGTGCAGTTCCTTGACTGACCTGAGGCTAAGAGGGCGCTAGCGAGTTGTGCTGTGTAGTGACGTTACGGTTTAGTGACGTTGAAGGGGAACACTCTACCGTGTTCCCTGCGCTGGTTGCAGCTTCCTGGCACTACTTTCTCTAGGTGCAGTACCTTGACTGACCTGAGAGGTAAGGGGGCGCCAGAGAGCTGCACCCACCGGCCGGCTTTCATCACATACCCCATCTTGGTATTCATGACACCCCTTGATCCTCCATCCTAGTATGCATGGCACACCTTTATCCCCCATCCTGGTATACATGGCACCCCTTTATACCCCATCTTGGTATTCATGACACCCCTTGATTCCCCATCCTGGTACGCATGGCACCCCTTTATCCCCCATCCTGGTATGCATGGCACCCCTTGAGCCCCCATCCTGGTATGCTTGGCACCCTCTGAGCCCCCATCCTGGTATGCATGGCACCCTTTGAGCCCCCATCCTGGTATACATGGCACCCCTTGAGCCCCCATCCTGGGATGCATGGCACCCCTTGAGCCCCCATCCTGGTATGCATGGCACTCTCTGAGCCCCCATCCTGGTATGCATGGCACCAGTTGAGCCCGCATCCTGGTATGCATGGCACCCTCTGAGCCCCCATCCTGGTATGTATGGCACCCCTTGAGCCCCCATCCTGGTATACATGGCTAGCCTTGATCCCCCATCCTGTTATGCATGGCACCCCTTGAGCTCCCAACCTGGTATGCATGGCACAATCTGAGCCCCCATCCTGGTATGCATGGCCCCCCTTGAGCCCCCATCCTGGTATGCATGGCACCCTCTGAGCCCCCATCACGCTGCCTACAAAAAAATAATCAATTATACTCACCTCCTCTCTCCTCCAGCGCTGTCCCGCTCTGCTGCCGACACTCTTACTGTGTGAGCCGTGCATGGCAGGGTGCGCATGGTGTCCCTGCCATGCGCCCTCACACTGTGTGAGTTTCTGTGCTGGAATAGTCACTGCTCCCCACGCTGGGACTCTGTGCGTGGGGTGCAGTGACCATTCAGTCTGTTCAATAGCCGGCACACTGTACCGCAGTGCGGCTCCTGCTGCACCTCTATGGTCAGTGTGCCTGGTTTTAAAGACCATGGATATTCACTACAACCCATGGGAGTGGGTTGTAGGGAATATTCATGAGCTTTAATAGTAGGCACACAGACCACAGAGCGGCAGCAGGAGCCGTGCTGCGGCTACAGTGTGTCGGCTATTAAGAGAAATTTATATTCATTGCTCTCCACGCCCATGGGTGTGGGGAGCAGGGAATATTCATTTTCTTTAGTAGCGGGCACAGCGTAGGCTGCAGCAAGCTGCTGCTGCCTCTTGTGCCCCCCTGATCCCCCGCTGTCGCTCCCCCACACCCACCACCACGCACAGCCATGTATATAATATTCAGACTATAAGACGCACCCCCCACTTTCCTCCAAAATTTTGGAGGAAAAAAGTGCGTCTTATAGTCGAAAAAATACAGTAAGTATTAGAAACATAAGAAGTTGTGGCTTTTCACAAGGGGTAGTTCAAAAATTATTCCTGTTTGGGGAGTATCAAGAGCTTTTTTCTTTCCTAAATAAAAGAGCAATATCTGTTTATCAAGCCTTCCAAAAAAAGTAATTGCTTCCAAACTGAGAGTGAAACAATTATCCCTTTTTTGAGATCCACAACAGGTTTGCTATTCTCAAATTGATTAAACAATTACAAAGGTTTTTTACCAAGCTGCTAAAAGGTATCATTGTTTTAGGGAGAAGGAATAGGCTAGCTGTTTTCAAACAGAAGTAGCAATGGCTCGTTGACAAACCTTTGAAAAAATTAGCCCTATTTTGGAAGCTGTTTCATGTTTGTGTATCCACAAGAGAGTACATTTCCCAGTATCTATCACACAAGGTGTGGGAAAGACTTAGTGCAACACGAAGGGAAGAGGGGGAGGAAGTCCAAACAGTAGGGAAATGGGGAGTGGAAACCCCTAGGCAGATCTAATATCACCCTGCCTACCCTATTGTCCCTATATAGGTTTCACACCTATCGCCGAGCAGGACCCTAAACCCTGGATGACCCTAGAACTTAGCCCTAGATAGGGAGGGTAAGGGGTTAACACTGGTCATGCCCCACTACAAACTAAAGATAACAAGGTAGACAAGCAAAGGGGATTAACTTAGCTTAAGCAGACACCAGAGGAGTAACGCCAACTGTCCTCCAGGGGCACCAGAGAAGACGCGATCCGACTGCTAGTGCTCCAAGCCTGTACGTAGAGGTATCAACGGCAATTGCCTGGAGCAAACAGAGTTTTTAACTCCCATGAAAGGGTGTGTCAAACAGCAGCAGGAGGGAGGTTGCCGCTGGGCCTTAAAGGAAGAAGGATTAAGAAGGTGTCTGCAATGCCAAGCGCAGTGACCTTCTACAGCCATATCCAGAGCGACTGTCTATTACACCTGACACACCGTGACAGCATCATTACAGTCTAGCACTATAAATTAACGTGTGCAGCCAGGAGATGTGTTGTTGGCATGGCTGTGCTAAAGCCGCACTGAGAAGATTATGATGGGGTGAGCAAAGAGATGTCTAGCCGTATCAGGCTAGCAATGGTAGCTCTGACAGCAGCAATACTGTCTAGCAGTATGAAACAGAGTGGGCACTCAGGAGATGTGTATGGAAGACAGTAAGCAGACAGTCAGGCAGGCCGATGGTATGGCTGATTTAATCATTGGCATTAGGCTAAGTGCATGTCATCATTTCTTTAAAGGCAGACGAGTCCATAAAATGGTCCAGCAGTGACTGAAAACTAGCAGCTTGATCAGGTGAAAATTTAGTTGGCACAAAAGCAGATGACTACACACAAATGATGATGATATCTTCCTATGTGACAGAGGAGGAGGCGTACTCGGAGTATGAAAAGGAGTGGTGGTGGATGATGATGATAGTGATGATGCCATTAATCTGATAATAATTGAGGGTGCAGCTCTGATTGCTAGCTAGCTTGCTTTTCACTTCATGTGCCCTTGCTCTTAGTCTACACCATGTTCCAAATTATTATGCAAATTGGATTTAAGTGTCATAAAGATGTAATTTTTTGTATTTTCAATAATTTTGTGTCTCAGGGCTCTTTGGATCACTGAAATCAATCTCACGCACTTGTGATAATTAGTTTGCCAAGTGAGCCCATTAAAGAAAAACTACATAAGAAGGATGTTTCACATTTTTAAGCTTGCGACGGGTTTCAAGCAATATGGGAAAGAAAAATGATCTTTTTGCTGCCGAAAAGCGTCAAATAGCGTAATGCTTTGGACAAGGTCCGAAAACATTAGATATTTCATGAAAATTTAAGTGTGATCATCGTACTTTGAATAGATTTATGGCTGATACAGAGCACAGCTAAGCACAGATGGGTTTATGCAGATACAGACATAATAAGGAAGGTTTCTGCAAGCCAAATTCATTGGACTAAGATATCAGCTGCTAAAATACAGTACAATTGCAAAGCAGCAAACAGGTATTTGAAGCTGCTGGTGTCTCTGGAGTCCAGCAGACCTCAAAGTGTAGGATTCTCCAGAAGCCAGCAGTTGTGCAAAAACAAACTATTTGGCCACCATGAAACTTTAATCATAAGCAGAAATGGTTGCAGTGGGCCCAGATGTACAGTACAGACCAAAAGTTTGGACATACCTTCTCATTTAAAGATTTTTCTGTATTTTCATGACTTTGAAAATTGTACATTCACACTGAAGGCATCAAAACTATGAATTAACACATGTGGAATTATATACTTAACAAAAAAGTGTGAAACAACTGAAAATATGTCTTATATTCTAGGTTCTTCAAAGTAGCCACCTTTTGCTTTGATGACTGCTTTGCACACTCTTGGCATTCTCTTGATGAGCTTCAAGAGGTAGTCACCGGAAATGGTCTTCCAACAATCTTGAAGGAGTTCCCAGAGATGCTTAGCACTTGTTGGCCCTTTTGCCTTCACTCTGCGGTCCAGCTCACCCCAAACCATCTCGATTGGGTTCAGGTCTGGTGACTGTGGAGGCCAGGTCATCTGGCATAGCACCCCATCACTCTCCTTCTTTGTCAAATAGCCATTACACAGCCTGAAGGTGTGTTTGGGGTCATTGTCCTGTTGAAAAATAAATGATGGTCCAAATAAACGCAAACCGGATGGAATAGCATGCCGCTGCAAGATGCTGTGGTAGCCATGCTGGTTCAGTATGTCTTCAATTTTGAATAAATCCCCAACAGTGTCACCAGCAAAGCACCCCTACACCATAACACCTCCTCCTCCATGCTTCACGATGGGAATCAGGCATGTAGAATCCATCCGTTCACCTTTTCTGCGTCGCACAAAGACACCGTGTTTGGAACCAAAGATCTCAAATTCGGACTCATCAGACCAAAGGACAGATTTCCACTGGTCTAATGTCAATTCCTTGTGTTCTTTAGCCCAAACAAGTCTCTTCTGCTTGTTGCCTGTCCTTAGCAGTGGTTTCCTAGCAGCTATTTTACCATGAAGGCCTGCTGCACAAAGTCTCCTCTTAACAGTTGTTGTAGAGATGTGTCTGCTGCTAGAACTCTGTGTGGCATTGACCTGGTCTCTAATCTGAGCTGCTGTTAACCTGCGATTTCTGAGGCTGGTGACTCGGATAAACTTATCCTCAGAAGCAGAGGTGACTCTTGGTCTTCCTTTCCTGGGGCAGTCCTCATGTGAGCCAGTTTCTTTGTAGCGCTTGATGGTTTTTGCAACTGCACTTGGGGACTTTTTCAAAGTTTGCCCTATTTTTGGGACTGACTGACCTTCATTTCTTAAAGTAATGATGGCCACTCGTTTTTCTTTACTTAGCTGCTTTTCTTGCCATAATACAAATTCTAACAGTCTATTCAGTAGGACTATCAGCTGTGTATCCACCTGATTCTGCACAACACAACTGATGGTCCCAACCCCATTTATAAGGCAAGAAATCCCACTTATTAAACCTGACAGGGCACACCTGTGAAGTGAAAACCATTTCCGGTGACTACCTCTTGAAGCTCATCAAGAGAATGCCAAGAGTGTGCAAAGCAGTCATCAAAGCAAAAGGTGGCTACTTTGAAGAACCTAGAATATAAGACATATTTTCAGTTGTTTCACACTTTTTTGTTAAGTATATAATTCCACATGTGTTAATTCATAGTTTTGATGCCTTCAGTGTGAATGTACAATTTTCAAAGTCATGAAAATACAGAAAAATCTTTAAATGAGAAGGTGTGTCCAAACTTTTGGTCTGTACTGTACATGAAGACTAATATCGCTGTGCTGTGCAACCCTGGATGGTCTAGATGGATGGAGTAGTGGATGATTGGTAGATTACCACCATGTCCCAGGGCTGCAATATCAGCAAGAGGTGGCAGAGGCATGTTTTAAGCCGGAAGGCGTGAAACTGACCTTGGCAAAATATATAGAGTTTCTGACTGACCACTTTCTTCCATGGTACAAAAATAAGAACCATGCCATCTGTAGCAAAATCATCTTCATGCATGACGAGGCACCATCTCATGCTGCAAACAATACCTCTGAGTCATTGGCTGCTGTGGACAAACTCATGGTGTGGCCACCATCCTCCCCTTACATGAACCCTATTGAGAACCTTTGGAGTATTCTCAAGCAAATTATCTATGAGGGTGGGAGGCAGTTCACATCAAAACAGCAGCTGTGGGAGGCCATTCTGACATCCTGCAAAGAAATTCAAGCAGAAACTTTAAAAAAATCACAAGTTAAATGTATGCAAGAATACAAAGGTGATATTAAAGAAGGGGTCTTATGCTAAAATGTAACTTGGCCTGTTAAGACGTTTTTGATTGAAAAGGCTTTGGATGTCAGTAAATTCAACAATTGACCATTTTCAGTCGTTTACAACCTATAAAGTGTTTGGAAACTCTGTTGTGCATTATAATTTGGAACAGCGCATTTTGAGTTTTTTTAGTTTTGAAAAAAAAATTCTGTTATCATTGGGAGGTTTGTCCAATAAAATTTGATTTATACTCTTAACGGTTGATGATTTGAACTTGATACTGGCTCATTTCCATTGACCATTTAGGAAAATTGGAAAAAAATATTATTTGCATAATAATTTGGAATGTGGTGTATACGAGCCGTAATGATCACAGCTTATTTTCCTCTCGCAGAGCTTGCAGACTGCGCAAGAGTCATCTGGCAGCAACGTGCAAAAGAACTCCTACACATGAGATGCCTGCATGTATGATTCTCCATCACCGCGATTAGACAGGTGCTGTTGAGCCTTCTCCACTAACATCCCAGGCGACATCACCTGTTCCAGATCTGACCACAGAACTAGCAGATTTTGCCCCAGATGATATTTTTAGCCATGTATCATCTGTGCTGTGCATCGCTAAGGCCAACAACCTCCTCTGCAGACATCACCCCTTCGGCACCCCTGTCTTGTTCCTCGAGCTTGTCTACCACAGAATCATCATCATCATTCGTGATTCGGCAGACAGTTGGCTCTATGTGTGAAATGGCCTGAGCTTCTTGCCCTCCTCCATCTCCTCGCTTGATTCCCACCTCAAGATTTGACCTGGCTAAGAGGGCTACTACTACTGCTAGTGACCCTATCACCATGGCTGACAGAGCTTATAACTTAGCATGACATTAGAATTAGGTCCTCCATCTCCTTCATGTTCTCCCTACATGTCTCACACTGGAACCACCCCCTTTAATCTAAAATAAGCATTGAAAGCAGATTTTCAGAGAGATCCATGTCTGCCCCAGATCTTAACAGCTCATTTATATATTAAGAAAAGTTGGTATTTCTCTGGAATAAGGGCTCGCTCACAAGCCGTAGATTCTCTTATGCGAGAGACTTGGGCCAATTCTTTCACATGAGAGAATTACAGTAGAGGTGCGGAGAAGATGGAGAATGTAATTTCTCCATCTTCTCCATTGTCTGAGTCCACGGATGCCGGACTGCACTCGGATGATATCTGAGTGCAGTCTGATGAAACACGCACCCAAAGATTTGTATGGGTGCAAGTGATCCAAATTACGGAGCCACTTGTAGCATGCTGTGAATTTTTTATCATGCCGAACCTGCATGAGAAAAAGCACCAGGCCCGCACTGCTCCACAGTATAACATTGGGCTGAATGCTATCCGATAAAACATCAGATAGCATTCAGCCATTTTATATGCTAGTGTAATCGAGCCCTTAGACATTGGATCACAGATATCAAGCTATCATTGTATTAAACTTTCTATGGCCTACATGCCCATACAGACGGCCTAGGAGGGACGATCCTAGTGAGATTCCCATTAAAATTTTGTGTGTCCGTGATTTTTGGAAAAGCTGCCTAGAAAAAAAATGCAATTGAAATCCCTAATCTAATGGTCTTTTCAATTAGTACACTCCCGATACCATTACCTAGCTACAGGCTAGTGACAGTGTTCACAAGAGCTGGGTGCAAAATAGCATTGCAGTCATATAAATGTTGTTAAAAGTAGGATACACATGTACAGTATTATTGGTTAAACATATTTGTAAAGAATTATAAAACTTCTTAATCATGTGCATATAATCTCTTCAGAGAGGAAGAGAACAGGGATTCTACCGCTATCGTTTGGAAGTAGTAATCCTTAAAGTTAAAATTGACCCTTTTATGAGCCTTTCCACATAGCTTAGAATAAGAAGCCAAAGCAGAAACTCCATTTGAAGACAAGTGCCTCTGGGTGTTTACCCCTCATCAGTGCAAAGCAAGAGAAAGCTGGTTTGACTGTGTGAGAAGCCACTGATAGGGGACTAAAAGGCAAAATCACTCCTTATGGAGAGCACCAAGTCGGATTAAGAAGAGTTAAAGGCTATGAAATACTCCATTGGAAATTTTAATATACAAATAGTTTCTTTAGAGAGGAGAGGAAGCCTGATGGAAGTCTAGTGCCAACACTCTAGTATCCACCTATTGGAAGTAGCAATCCTAAACCTCAACATTGGACTTGCCACCTGCATGATGGAAATTAAAAATGGAGTGCTGTAAAAGACATAGCTTGTTCCATGTCATCTGTGTGTAAAATATGATGCTACTATAGAAATAAACATGAATCGGTTAAAAAAGGAATAAAAAAACACGAGGGCAGATCAAAGAAGACATTAAAGTGTCAGGATAAAAATACTCAAATCAAGATGTCTTGAAAAGATAAATGCACAACAGAAGAAACAAAGTGCAAAGGAGTGGAATACGAGAGTCAATGTGACAAAACAAAGAAATCCGAAGAATAAAATGAGATTTTCATATAGAAAACCCAAACTTAGAAAATAACGAGGTAACAATGGGGTAAAAAAACGCAATCATTGATTGTGCATTAGAGTTGAGCGAATCTCCTGACATTGGTTTCAGTCAGATTCAATTCACATGGAATAAATTTGAAGTGAACTGAATTTCTTTGAAAAATCAAAGCTTATCTTCACTTCTCTTAAGCCTTCTCTTAGTTAGTCCTCCGATCGACTCTTCTATCTTCATTCCGGTGGGGTCTTCCATTCACTAGGTTTCATGCAACATGCAGCATTATTCTCTTCACTGCATGCGGACACGTGTGATACAATGCACTTCACTGACAAGCAGCGCACCACACATGATGGCGTGGTAGATAGTGAATGGAAGACTTGGCTGGAAGGAAGATAAAAGAAAGAAGACTAGAGATTGAAGATAGAAGAGCTGATTGGAGAACTGGTGGTGGCAGGGTAGATAAGGGGAGAGCCGCAAATAAGCAGAGTTTCGGTCACATACTGCCGCCCGCCCATGTGTTCTTACCCTAAAATATGTAGTGTGGTAAAGCGACTGGCTCGGCTCTCACAGAGGCAGACACAGGAAACACTTCTTGGGTTAACTTCCTGGGGGTTTATTAATATACAGCATAAACCACTTCAGAGTTCCACAAAATAAACAAGGCTTCTCCGGGATAAATGGAAACAAAAAGATAAAGTATAACACAGTTCAAAGGTGAGCGAGTTTGCCCACTCTCAGTAACACAAAACAGTTCAGCAAAGTCCTTCTGTGGAGCTCTCTGGCTTCCACGCAGTCTGGAGACTTCCTTCTCCAGACCACATCAGAGAAAAAAAAATAGTGAAAAGTATTTAACTTCCCCAGCTACACCCTTGAGGTGGAGATATGGTGAAGGACCTCCCTCCTGCACTAAATTCATTCACAAAGAACCAAACCCAAGATGGCTGATTAACCTCTTCAGCACCTAACATGCTGAAGAAACTTCTAGGTTAAGTTCACTGAGGCTAGTAGCCGCAGTGAAACATGTCTCCCCTCACATATTTCACCAGTGACTCTGTCACAGTAGGTACACAGCTGTTGACACAGCAAAGTATCAACTCCAAATTTCCAACCAATTATCAAATACAGAAACTGAAAAATCTACATTTAGTAGATAAAAATAGATTGAAAAAATAATAATTTGTTTAAGGCCGAGATTACAAGGCAACATGAATTGCGCAACTTTGAAATTGTAGTTTTGCATTGCGACATTGCATCTAATTATTGCTAAATATATGGAGAGTGAAGCAGCACATCTACTGAAATGAGGCTTTTATTTTTATGCGACGTTTAAGCTCCAGCGAGTTTTTCTCAAGCTTCCTGGAGCTGAATCGTAACATGAGTTAATAAAAAATAAAAAATTAATTTCACTACCTCACTCATATTTGTTGATTGTTGGAGACTGTTAGATGAAATCCATAGGGGCATGGACTCCCTCTTTCAACTTGTCAGTGCTGATGCTTTTCCTTTAGTTATATACAGTATTTCAAATTGTGTCACATTGCAATCTGCTACCTTCCACAACAGCCACATACAGTCACAAATGTGTGAACTTTCTATTTTTTTTCAAATGTGTGAACTTTCTGTTGCTTTCAATGCAAGCCACAAGCAGACCTGATTCCGCCATGAGGCAAGATTAGCTGTCTGAAGTGACTCCCAGGAGGCAGTATTTTTCTCCGGAAGCTGTGCCGGATTGGCCATCAAGTAAATGTCACTGGTTTCATACGGCAGTGGGCCGTATCAGTCTCGAAAACTTTTAAAAATATTGGCATCTCCAGAACCCCAATACTGTTAACAGCTGTAATGGAGTAGAGAGCCATTGGCTCCCTGATCCGCCACTTACGTCAGCAGCCGCAAACTACTTCTGGCTTGTTGCCTGTTAGAGGCCCACTGCGAGATAAGCTGAAAGTGAAGACAGAGCCTGTGGTGGACGGAGAACCAGCATATGGTGAGTATATATTTTTGAATATTATGCGGCCTGGGAGTCGTCAAGACTGTGGTGGCATCATGCATTGTATGGGGGAATGTACTGTGATGCTATTACATAGCATATAGGGGGCTATGGGGGTGTTATACTGCGGATAGGGGTTATGGGTCATCGGACTGTGTATGTATAGTGTAGTCATGGGGCCATCATACTGTGCATAGGGGTCTATGGGGCCTTCATACTGTGTATAGGGGGCTATTGGAACATTATTTTGCGTATAGGGGCTATGAGCTGTCATATTATTTATAGGGACTATGAACCATCATCCTATGTATAGAGGTCTATGGGGCCATCATACTGTGTTTAGGGGGCTAGGGTGTTATCATACTGTGTATAGAGGACTATAGGGCATCATACTGTGCATAATGAGCTTTGTGGCCATCATACTATATGCAAGAGGGCTGTGGGGCTTCATACTGTGTATAGGTGACAATGGGCCATCACACTGCATATAAGATGCCATTGGCCTTCAAACTGTGTAGAGGGGCTATGGCCCATTATACTGTGAATAGAGAGCTTTGGGGCTACCATACTCTGTGTATAGGAGGTATGGGTCACTATACTGTATGTAGAGGGCTTTGGGGCATCATACTGTATATGGGAAGCTATGGGTTATCACTCTGTACATAGGGGTCTATGGTTCATTATATTGTGTATAGGGAGCAATGGGGCCATCATATTGTGTATAGGGGGTATGAGCCATTAAACTATGAATAGGGGGCTATGTTGACATTATACTGAGTAGGGGGAAAGATTGGCCATCATATTGTATATGTGGACTATGAGCCATCATACTGTGCATAGGAAGCAATGCTCACCATCATACTGTTTCTGGGGTGAGTTTGCTGTAAGGACATGATATATTGTATGGGGAAATGTACTGTGGGGTAATCATACTGTGTATAGAGGGTATGTGGGAGTATTACACTATATATGGGAGTCTATGGAGTATCATACTGTATATAGGGGCTACAGGCCATACTACTGTGTATAAGGAGCTATGGGGCCACCATACTGTGCACTGTATAGGGTATATGGGCAATCATACTGTGCATAGGGTGAAGTGGTCACCATCCTACTGTGTCTTGGGGGATTATACTGTAAGAATGGGGGCATGATGGCCATCTTACTGTGTATAGAGGCGCTGTCCGGTACTGTGATATTCATATTTTGAATTGGGATGTGTGGGGCAATTATACCATGTAAAGGAGACTATGGTAATCATCATGCTGTGTATATGGCTGTGATGTGTATAGGGGTAGGTATATGGAGCCATAATAGTGTGTATATGGGGTTATTGTGCTGTCATACTTTGCATAGGAGGCTACAGAGTATCATACTGTACATAGAGGTCTATGGGCCATCAAATTGTGTATAGGCAGCGATGGGGTCATCATACTGTATGCATGGGGGTTTTGGAGCATCATGCAGTATATAGGGGCATATAGGCCTTCACACTGTATATAGGAGGCTGTTGGCCATCGTACTGTGCATAGGGGGTTATGGGGTCATTATACTGTGTGTGTGTGGGGTATGAGCAATCCTACCATGTAGAAAAAGCTATGGGGGTGTCATATTGTGTATAGGGAGCGAAGGAGCCATCATACTGTATATAAGGATCTATGGGTCTACTATTCTGTTTATAGGGAGTATAGGGCATCATACTTTATATAGGGCATTTGAGGTATAATACATAGGGAATTATCAAACATGACACTGTTTTTGAGACTATAGGCCTTCTATTGTATATAGTGAGTTATTAAGCCATCATACTGTGCATAGGGGTTTATGGGTCACTATACTATGTACAGAGGGATATGAGGGAATAATATTGTGTGCTAGGAGATATTTTTTTAGAGAGTGACACACTGTACATGGGAACAGACTGGAGAGGGTAGCATGAGTAGCAGTATGAAGATACAGACAGCGTGGGGGAAACAGGACAGCATGAAATAGGGAACATGTGGTGGTTATAGGTCATAAGGGGTGATGGTGTATTATCATAGTTCATAAGGGCAGACAGTTTAGAGGTTATAGTTCATAAAGGGGGGATGTGTAGAGGTTATAGTCATAAGGGAAGGAAATGTAGTGGTTATAGATAATAAGGGGTGATTGTGTGTTATAATTCATAAGGGCGCACAAAGTGGAGGTTATAGTTCATAAGGGTGTATGGTGTAGTGATTATAGATCATAAAGGGTGATTGTGTCTGATAGTTCATAACGGCACACAATGTGGAGGCAATTTTTTATAGGGGATGGCAGTGTGGGGGCCATGTACCATAAGAGGGATAGTGTGGGAGTCATATTTTATGCAGGAAGCACAGTGAAGGGCAGGTTATTTTTCAGAGACGCAGCATAGGCAGATATTTTTATTCAGGAGCATTATAATGACACTGTTTTTTTTAATAATGGGAAGTCCTGCAGAAGACCAGAGAAAATGAAAATTTGTTGAGAAAAGCTGGAAGTTCAAAGTCATTTCAATGTCTGGACCAGATAAGACATAATTTATGAGAACGACTCCATCCAGAAAAGATGTAATTTATAAGCTACTGGGTGTAAATATTTATTTGTCATACTGCCTGCATCTAATCAGTAATGTTTTTCCATTGGATTCACCAGTCTGATGATGCCTGGTAACAATAACTCCCAGCATCTATTTACTTTTGTTAAGGAAATACTGTCAGTTTTAGGTTAATTTTTGGGAGGAGTTGCCCACTTACTAAAGACTATGAGACTTTTCCAGCATGGAGCACCCGTGCCAACGATATTATTATTGTGTTTTATTAGAGGTTTGCTTGCTGTGTTTTATTAATGTTCTGTTTGCTTGTCAGTTTATGTCCACTAATTGTACTTGTAAAGTGTAATCTCATTAGTATCTCAGGAGCCTCTAACCATTGTTCAAAAAGCATCTAGGCCCATTGTGTGAGTGTTGAAAGAAGATCCGGAGGAGCCATCACCACAGGGAGTCTCAGGTGATGGTTTCAAGAAAAATACCTCCACTAATGCACACCTACCTTTGGGAGGGGAGGGTGAGAGCAGTTCTGCCCATTCAAGGGGCTGATCTCAATGAAGTAAAAAAGAAGCCACATGTTTAGTAGGGAGTGGGTGGAAGGACGTCAAAGGGATAGGATCTATGGCTGTGGACGTGAAGCCGATGGATGGATGGCTTACAGAGTGTTGGAGATCAGTTACCAACTACGCTGGATAAACGTGCTACAGTTGTGGATATGTAGTTTGTATTTAAACTTTACTGAAGGACTGCTGCTACTGGATACCTGTGCTTCCATCGTTTTATCTGTCGTCTGAAGGATCATGGACTGTGACTACAGACTATACTGGCTGGAAATACAAAATCTGTGGGGCTAACCAAAAGTTGGGAGACAGTGAGTATGGCCTGATACAAAGCCAGTGCAGCTACTGATCCCAGGTTGAGAATTTAAGGACTGAGAGAACTGTATTTTGGCCATTTACCTGGAATTGCTGCATAACCATGGATGTGATTAATAAAATACTGTTGCATTGTTAACCTGCCTAGGTGATTACTTACAACCCACAACCTCAGATCTTTACTAGTGATGAGCGAGCATGCTCGCTACTGCTCGGTGCTCGCCCGAGCATCTCACTGCTCGAGATGCTCGGCACTCGCCGAGTATTTCCGGGTTGCTCGGGCGGAAACTCGGGTCCCCTCCCTGCATGTTGGACGCTCTTTAGAGAGCCAATGAACATGCAGGGATTGCCTGCCATGCACTGTAATGCCGTAGCCATGTTGGTTGTGGCCATTACAGTGGTTGGTTGGCCGCACAGCGTCATCAGGTCTATATCAGACCTGGCACCGCCATGCTCGTCACAGTCACTCCGGATCAGACAGTGTAGGGAGAGCTGCAGCTGAGTCAGGGAGAGATTTGATCGTGTATTAGGTAGTAAAGGGAGAAAAACCGTACATTACACATATCATCTTAACAAACAGTCCTTCTGAGGACTAATCCATCTGCAGAGATCTCAGGCAGGCAGGGTATATAGGCAGGCGGTGTGTATAGCAGACTGCAGTGCATATATCACAAGAGGCTCCATTCCAATTCTGCCTTCTGCTGCTGTTAGATATTTCTATACAAAGGCCCAGATCTCAGGGGCCAGGAATACTTTTCTTTGGATCTTAATCCTCATTATTTAAATATTTATATAAAAAGCAATCCAGAGAAAAAAATTTCTGCGCCATTTGCTTGTTGGCACTGCAGAATACAGCCAGGTCCTTTCCATATTAGAGCGCTAGAAATCCAGCTATTTAAAACTGGGTTTTCTCCGTCAAACGGATCACATATACGTTGTGAGAAAATACTGCCATTTCTGGCCTCCATTAAAAATGTACTTTAGTGTGTCATTGAAGCAATTCACCGCAGTTTGCTGTTCAAACTACTTACCTACAGGCCAGGTATTTAAAACTCTGTTTTCTCTATCACACGGATCACATATAAGTTCGCTCCAAACTCAGTCATTTGTAATGAGCGTGGAAGATACTGTCCTCCATTTAAAATGGGCAAGGCACGTGGCAAGGGACGGGGAACTGGACGTGATGGTAATGGTGCATGCAGAGGCTGAGGACAAGGCAGTGGGCAAGCCGAAATTGTGCCACAACAAACACCCACATCTTCTCGCCTGACCTTCCTGTCCCAATTTCTAGGGGACCGCAGCACACCACTATTGAACCCAGAGCAGTGTCAAAAGGTTGTTGGTTGGATAGCGGATAATGCTTCCAGTCACTTAGCCACCACCACCACCACCCTGTCTTCAACATAGTCAAGTCTCGGTAGCCGTGAGTCTGGACCGCATATTCCTCACCCTGATCCTCCCTCCTCCCACCATGCTGAGTACCCAGAGACAACTGATCCCACACTTGGACACTCTGAAGAGCTGTTCACTTTTCCATTTATAGATTCAGGCCTCTCGCCTGGTCCACTTGAAGCGGGGCAAGAGGAGATCGAATGTAGCGATGCCCAAATATTTGAGCAGCCACGGTCACACAAAGGCGACGGTGGGAAAGTGTCACAAGAGGTGGACGATGATGAGACACAATTGACAGAAAGTCAGGAGGAGGACCAGGGTGCGGAAGTGGAAGACGAGGTGGTGGATGATATAGTAACTGACCCAACCTGGCAGGAGGACATACAGAGCGAGGACAGCAGAACACAGGGGGAGAGCACCCCAACAGGCAGGAAGAAGCAGTGTGATGGCCGCAGACAGAAGGCAGGCAACCGTTCCGCGTAACACCGAGATGAAGGAAGTTTCCAGTACAACTGTTAGGTCTTCCCGAGTCTGGTTGTTTTTTAAAGACTCTGCCGATAACCCCAAAAAGGTCATTTGCACCACCAGCCATGCCAGCATCAGCAGGGGTGGCAAAACGAACAGCCTGACCACCACCAGCATGATCAGGCACATGGCAGCAAAGCACCCGACTTTGTGGGCCGAACCCCAGGGTCCAGGAATGGTGTCTGCGGGTGGCACCATTGCTTCTTCCATTGTTGTGCATGCAAGCCAATCCCCTGTCCATGGTGCATGCGAAGACGCCTCCTGCCTTGCACCTGTTGTTGCACACCCTCAAGTAGCAGCATCAGGAAGCACGTCCATGTCCTTGTCCCAGCGCAGCATTCAGTTGTCCATACCCCAGTCCTTGGAATGCAAGAGCAAATATGCAACCAACGCCCCACAGGCCACACTACTAAATTCTCACATTTCACGACTGCTTGCGCTCGAAATGTTGCCTTTTAGGCTCGTGGAGACGGAAGCATTCCACAACCTGATGGCGGAAGCCATCCCTCGGTACTCGGTCCACAGCCGCCACTATTTCTCCCGGTGTGCTGTCCCCGCATTACAAAAGCACGTGTCCCAAAACATTAGCCGTGCTCTCAACAACACAGTTATCGGTAAAGTCCACCTAACCACGGACACGTGGACAAGTGCTTGTGGGCAGGAACGGTACATCTCGCTGACAGCACACTGGGTTAACATAGTGGAAGCCGGGACCCAGTCGGACCTTGGAACGGAACACGTCCTCCCGACGCCAAGGATTGCGGGCCCTAGGTCAATCAGGGTTGCCCCCACAGTCTACAGCTCCTGTACCTCATCCTCCTTAGCCTCCTCCTCCTCTTCAGCCTCCATCTCCGAAATGACCACATCAGTCACAAGCTGGAAGGCTGCAGCACTGCTTCGGCCAAGCGGCAACAGGCTGTGCTGAAGCTAATATGCTTAGGTGAAAAAACGCACAATGCTGAAGAGTTGTGGACAGCTCTGAAAGAGCAGGCAGATCTGTGGCTCACACCGCTGAACCTACAGCCAGGCATTGTCGTGTGTGACAATGGCCGGAACCTGGTGGCAGCTCTGAGGCGAGGCGAGCTCACACCATGCCTGGCCCATGTGCTTAAACCTCGTGGTTCAACAGTTTCTCAAATCCTACCCGGACCTGCCGTATCTGCTTGATAAAGTACGCCGCCTGTGTGCCCATTTTAGGAAGTCAGCTACAGCTTCCGCCGCCCTTGCAGTGTTTCAGTAGAGTTTGCAGCTTCCGGCTCACAGACTGGTGTGTGATGTCCCCACGCGTTGGAACTCTACACTGAAGATGTTGGGAAGGATTTGTGAGCAGAAGAGGACAGTTGTTGAGTACCAGCATCAACAAGGTCGTCGGTATTCAGTTCAGACTCCACACATAAGACCTCAGGAGTGGACATGGATGTCAGACATATGTACCATCCTCCAAAACTTTGAGGACTCCACCAAGATGGTGAGCGGCGATGATGCCATAATTAGCATCACCATCCCACATCTCTGTCTTCTGAAACGCTTTCAGCTCGCAATCAAAGAGGATGCATTGCAGGCGGAGCACGATGAGATGGAGCAAGGAACCATACAGGGTGATTACACACAGCCAAGCCTCATCTCATCCCAACATGGATTGGGTGACAATGAGGAAGAGGAGGAGGAGGAGGAAGGACAGGAGCTAGTTTCATGCACTATAGATGGTACTACCTGCACAGCTGTCATACCGTCTGTTCAGCGTGGATGGCTAGGGGACAGAGAGGAGGAGGAGGAGAGCATGGTCAGTCATCCTCTTGGTGAGGACACGGAAGACTTGCCTGTTAGTAGTCTGGCACACATTGCTGAGTTTATGTTACGCTGCCTTTCCAATGACCCTCGCGTTGGGTGACAGTCATTACTGGTTGGTGACACTTCTAGACCCACACTACAAGGAGAACTTTATATCTCTTATTTCTGAGGCGGACAGGTCTACAAAAATGGGGCAGTACCAGAAAGCCCTTGTTGCAGAACTATTAAAAAAATTCCCATCTGACAACGCTGGCGGCAGAGGGCACACTTCGTTGGACAACCAAGGAGTACAGGCGAGAGAGACATAAATTCAATCCAGCAGAGGCAGGGGAACACAGTCAAAGTTCTGGGAGAGTTTTCTCAGACCCTCCCATTGCACAGGCCTTGAGGCATGGGGTACTCTCACAAGGAGTGCAAAGTTTGGGAAGATGCTGAGGGAGTACCTTGCTGACCGTACTGACGTCCTCCGTGATTCCTCTGTGCCTTATAATTATTGGGTATCCAAGCTGGATACGTGGAATGAACTTGCTCTCTATGCCTTGGAGGTACTGGCCTGCCCTGCCACCAGCGTTTTATCAGAGCTGGTTTTTAGTGCCGCTGGTGGAATTATAACTGATAAGCACATCGGCCTGTCAACTGAAAATGCTGACCGGCTGACTCTTATAAAAATGAACAAGGGCTGGATTGGGCCAGACATCTCAACACCACCAAATGATAGCAGCGTAACATAAACTCAAATCCAGTGTCTTTTCTTAGGAGGTGTATTCCCATGCACCTTTTCACACCCACACATGGGTATACGCTTACTGATTTTGTCTATTTGCTCTTGTCCTCCTTCTCCTCATCCTCCACGACCATATCACCAGGGTGACTGTGGTCCATGATGCAACACCCACGTAATTTTTTTAAAGGGTGTTTATGATGCCTGTAAAAAAACATTTTTATACAGTATGTTCATGTATACCCCCCAGGGGTAAATGTTTGTTAGCCCATACACTTAGTGCATGGGCATTACAAGTATAGGAGGCCCGCTCCTTTCTAATGGGAACATTTTTTTATGAGGCCCTCCTCCACGTCTCTTCCAAGGGGCATTGAAGTGCCTCCAAATTTTTGGCAGCCCTTGCATTCACTGCATAGACCAACACTATGGGAGACTCTCTCCTTTCTAATGGGAATTTGTCGTTACTGTGGCCCTGCTCTGTGTGTCTTTAAATTCTTAGTGGGGTTTTTCCTAAAATTGGTCAGCCATTGGACTCACTGCATACCCTATAACTGTATAGCAGACCCTCTCCTTTCTAATGGGAACATGTCGTACCTTGTTACTGTGGCTCTGCTCTATGTGTCTTTAAATTCTTAGTGGGGTTTTTCCCAAATTTTGGCAGCCCTTGCAGCTACAGCATGGGAATTACCACTATAGGAGACCCGCTGCTTTATAATGGGAACATTTTTTTTACTGAGACCCTCCTCTATGTCTCTTGATAGGGGCATGGGTGGCGTCCAAATTTTTGGCAGCCCTTGCAGTCACTGGATACGCAATAACAGTATAGGAGACCCACTTGTTAATAATAGGAACAACAAAGCATAGCCGGCTGATGGCTCTCTAACAATAGCTAGGGCTGACTGCTGGCCTTTTAAGAATAATAAGGGCCGTCTGATGGCCCTATAAAAATAGGCTTTATGACTTTCAGAGTCCCGCCATCATAAATAAAAAAGAATGTGTCTGATGATCTGTCACACACCACATTGCCAGATAAGGTTGTAAAATGTTAAAATGACATTTCCCGGTGAATGTATTTGTCTTAAAAAATAACGTAAAAAAAACAAAACAATAGGATCTTTCTTTAGTATAAAAAACAGCGTCACCAATTTAACCTCAATGTAATCACATTGTTCAGCTCCTGCACCTCCTCCTCCATCTCCGAAATGACCACATCAGTCACAAGCTGACAGCACTGCAGCACTGCCTTGGTCAAGCGGCAACAGGCTGTGCTGAAGATAACATGCTTAATGCTTAATTGACAAACCGCCCAGCGCTGCAGAGTTGTTGAAAGCTGTAACACAGCAGCCTGATCTGTGTCTCTCACCGCTGAACATACAGTCAGGCATGGTCGTGTGTGACAATGGGCGGAACCTGGTGACGGAGAAATGACAGCCGGGGTAGATAAGGTTTCCCTCTACGCCAGTCCTTCCACTGAGCTAAAGAATATGGCTGTGGTGAAAGACAACTCCCACTGAGAAGCTGTTTAAGATTGAAAAACATTGTGCCCACCAGAGGATTTGATTCTGAGGGCTAACCTTTCTCACCCGCTCAAGAGCCCCATAGCAGCTGCAAAGTTAGCGCTATCACAAACTCTCCTGAGGTGGAAGCCAAGGCACACCAGAGGATTCTGCCGAGAAGCAGTCCTGGCTAAGAAAAGTGTGTGGGAAGGTTCCCGGACACTTTATGGCTGCTTTTTTACTGAGGAAGAAACACACACAAACACGGGGAGAACATACTAAATCCTTGCAGATGTTGTCCTTGCTGAGATTTGAACCCAGGATCCCAGCTCTGCAAGTCTTCAGTGCTAACCACTGATGCAATGTGCTGCGGCTCACCCTCTAGTATCTAACAGGCTAGAGAAACTTACACCTACTGCCACTCTATCTTCAGCTCCTTTGTGAGAAAATGTATTTGGGCAGCCACTCAGTCTACCAAATAAAATTCCTGAGAAGGAAATTGGGGATGGCTTCGCTACTGGTACTGGGGGCAGTGCTAATACCATGGCGTCGTATTATAGTTTGCTGGAAATACTCCAGGCTGGTAGGAGGCAAGCAAATTCCCACAGAAAAGTACCAGAAGTAATGTTCAGGCCACATTTAAAGTGCAAGCAACTTTAGAGAACTTCCTGGGAGAAATGACACGCAGGGTACTTACAGTTTCCCTCTATGCCAGTCCGTTCACCGAGCTAAATACAACTCTTAGCAAAAAAAGTTGTGGACTGGCTCCGTACCATCCCTGGCCACATTCACCTGTCCACGTGTTTGTGGTTAGGCGGTCCTTCCCAGTAAGTGCACTGGGGAGGGCACGGGTAATGTTGTGGGACCCGTGCTTGTGGAAGGTGGAGGCAATACCGGGAAATATAGTGGCGGCTGGGGACCGAGTATGGAAACCCGGCCGCCGCCGGCATAAGGTTGTGAAAAGCTTCCACCTCCACGAGCTTAAAAGGCCATATTTCAAGTGCAAAGAGCTGCTCAGAAATCTGGCAGTTTAGTGTTGCGGCCTGTGGGTTGGGTGGGTGGCTGGCTGCATACTTGCACTTGCATACCAAGTAACAGAAAACTAAGCAGATGGTGGCTTCTATCATTATCATGGCCTCACCTCGTCACTATGAAGTCTCCTGAAGGAGAAGCCAGGGCCCACCGGAGGAGTCTCCAGTTCTCTGGTGGGCCCGTCCAACCCTGCCAAGAAGCAGCCCTGGCTAAGAAAAGTGTGGCGGAAGATTCCTGGACACTCTATGGCTGCTTTTTTATTGTGGATTGGCCATGCGTATGCATGTTATTTCTTAAACAGCATTACAGATCAGGCCATTATCCAACTCTGTACATACCTGAGCACTGGGGAGGGCACGGGTAATGTTGTGGGACCCGTGCTTTTGGAAGGCGGAGGCGATACCGGGAAATATAGTGGCGGCTGGGGACCGAGTATGGACACCCGGCCGCCGCCGGCATGAGGTTGTGAAAAGCTTACGCCTCCACGAGCCTAAAAGGCCACATTTCAAGTGCAAGCAGCTGTCAAAAATTTGGCAGTATAGTATTGCAGCCTGTGGGTGGGTGGGTGGCTGCCTGCATACTTACGCTTGCATTCCAAGGAATGGGGTAGGGACAACTGAACACTGCAGTGGGAGAAGGACGTGGACAGTGATTGTTACAAGTCTGCAACGACAGGTGCATGGCGGGAGTCATCTTTGCATACGCCAAGGATCACTTATGATGGGCACACTTTTAGGCAGTGACCTGGGAGTCAGAGATACTTCCAGAGGTCTTCCCCATGCTGTTCCCATGTCTTTTCAGCACTGTATGCATGTCTCTGATGATGTGTCACACACCACATGGCCAGATAAGGTTGTAAAATGTTAAACTGATATTCCCTGATGAATGCATTTGTCTTGGTTGAAAGCAATTCAAAAGTGCAAAAACGCATCAAAAACGCTACGTGTGAACATAGCCCAAGTTGTGCATGAGTATTTTTGGTTTTGGTTATTTATTTTGCCTTATATACAAGTCATTACCTTGGAAAGGATGTTCCTTAACATATTTCCCAGGAAAATCCATTTTGGTTTTGTTTTTGTATGTTTTATTGTGAGTCCGTAAAAGTGGCGTAATACTCTGACCACGTTGCTGACAGCAGTGATCTGGGAGTCAGAGATGCTTCCAGGGGTCTTCCCCATGCTGTTCCCATGTCATTTGAGCACTGTTCCCATCGACTTGGGCAATATTTAGGCCCTCTGCAGACCGCCGGGGGGAGCCGCCTGAAAAATGCTCGAGTTTCCCATAGACTTACATTAGTCTCGTTGCTCGGGTCGAGCACCCGAGTATTCCAATTTGCTCAACCCGAGCAACGAGTACCCGAGCATTTTAGAGCTCACTCATTACTAATCTTTACAAGTGGTGGCAAGCGGTGGGATCACCTATCTCTGGACAACATACCAGGAAACATTACTGAGAGGTGACTTGGCAGAAGAGATGACAGACTCCATCTACAAGAGGCTCAAGAAGGAGGATCTGAGAGCCCTTTCCTCTGAGAGAGAACTGAAGTGGTTGCCGGAGGACAATCGGGCGACCCTAATGCAATGCTTGAACGATTGGGACCATGAACAACCACATGAGTAGGTAAGTTCAGACGTGGATGAGGGACAACAGGCTAGGGCTGTCATCCAGATGGCGGAGGATCGACCGACAGAGTTGAGGTGGATGCTGAACGTCCCAGGAGAGCCAGCCACGGAGATAGAGCGGGCGACAGTGTTAAGCAGATATCTGGGTGTGTATGTAGAGGTAACCCCACCCGCCCCAGGGCAGAAGTCAGTGGATAACAGGAGAGAGGGTCCCACATCTTTAAGGTACCGGGATATACCACAGTTCAATGAGGACACCTCGGATATTGATGAACATCTCTGGTTATTTGAGAACCTCTGCCTGCTGCATGAGGTGTCCCTGATTTTTGAGTGTTGGCCTTACCAGAAAAGCAAGAGAAGCTTTTAATAACTTGTCTTCTGGGGATCAGAGATGTAACTCTACCATTCGCAGCACATTACTATGCCATCACGCTGGAAACCTACTGGAGGAACTTTTGGGAGACTGACAAGCCCGCTGCACACACCCATCAGGAGTTTGCTAACACACCACCTACGGCATGCACTCAATGGATAGAAGGACTAAGGGCTGGGAAGCAGAACATGTAATGGGCATGATCATGCTGAAACAATTTATGTCAAAGTTCCTAGGAAATTTGGCGGATAGAAAACCACTCAGCGTGGATGAGGCTGCAAGATTTGCTGATGATTGGTCTGCTAATCGACCAGGGCTACGTGGAAGTAAAGCCCCAGGAGCTTACAGGGAGGCCAGCGAGAACGATAGACTGGCCAGATTAGGAACGGCAGGGATTTCAGACTTCCCAAAGAGGGGGAGGTGTCCCAAGCCCCCAAGTATGGCCCATGTTGGGGCGAGGAGGGCTAAACTGCAATAACTGTGGACGCATGGAACATTTTGTCAGGGAATGTCGGGAACGTTCTAGCCCACATCACAAAGAGCAGCAGGATTGGTGTGCCACTGGGCCAATGTCGTAACCCAAAACTAGGGACCGGTTCCCACTGCTTCAGCCGAGAGGGAGTGGAGCTATCTGCAGACTAACCCCCCACCTGTGGTGAGTAATACACAAACTGCAATAAGTAATGCAATGCAAAATGCAATGACTGCTACCATGAAGGAATGTGAACTGGGTGAGGTAAATGACATCAGTGAAGAAACCCAGGGACTTCGGGACACTGGTTCTACCATCACCCTGGTCAGCCACGATATTGTCCCCCCAAAACACTATTTACCTGGCCGCCAAGTGACCATCCCCCTAACTGGGTGTCAGCACTCTGGGGTTGGTTGCAATGGATACAAGTTTGGTTCTCATCGGATACATGTGGAGTTTCCCAGAACAAACCGGGGATCAAGGGGAGGATATGGAGGACCCCGCGGAAGGTTCAGACCCCTGTCCCAGGTAAATAAATACAGAGTCCTTGTCTCAGGCCTTCTCCCATTGGGGAGTTGGCAGGATCTGAAAGATCATATGAGAGAAGCTGGAGAGGTCTATTATACTGATGTATACCAAGGTGGAATGGGCACTGTGGAGTTCATTCGCAAGGATGACATGGAATATGCTTTGAGGGAACTGGATGATACAAAGTTTCATTCTCATAAAGGTGAAACCTCTTATGTTCGTGTCCGTGCTGAAAAAGTGGGGGAGGACTGTGAGAAGCTGCCCACTTACTAAAGACTATGAGACTTTTCCAGCACGGAGCACCCGTGCCATCAATATTATTATTGTGTTTTATTAGAGATTTGTTTCTGTGTTTTATTAATGTTCGGCTTGCTTGTCAGTTTATGTACACTAATTTTACTTGCAAGGTGTAATCTCATTAGCATCTCAGGAGCCTCTAACCAGTGTTCAAAAAGCATCTAGGCCCTTTTTATGAGTGTTGAAAGAAGATCCAGCAGAGCCATCACCACAGGGAGTCTCACATTCAGACCCAGGTGATGGGTTCAAGAAAAATACCTCCACTAATGCACACTTAGCTTTGGGGGCAGAGGGTGAGAGCAGTTCTGCCCATTCAAATCTTATACCAAAGAATATAATGGGGGCTGACTTGACATTGCAATTGATCTCTGTATTAAGCTTGTCATGTACTGATGATGATGGTGCTGGTGAAGTGCTCATGTACTGATGGTGGTTCTGATGATTAGAGATGAGCAAACCCAAACTGTAAAGTTTGGGGTTCATACATGGCACCTAGTGTCCAGTGCTGAACTCCGAACAACGACTTCTCCTGGAAGTCCGTTTTACAGCTTGAGGAGAAAGAGAGGTTTTCAGCTCCAAAGTTTGGGTCCCCATTGATTTCTATGGGGTTCAGGTTCAAGTTTGGGTACAGTTCTGGTGTCCAAACCAAACTTTAGAGTAAAGTTCGGTCGAACCATACGAACCCGAACTTCCACAGGTCTGCTTATCCCTACTCGTGATGCATTTGTCTACTGATGCCTGTTCTGCTGCTGTTTTCATGTAGTGATGATAGTTCTAGTGCTGTATTCATGAACTGATGGTGGTTCTGGTGCTATATTCATGTACTGCGAGTGGATCTATGTTCCTTCATAGGAGACAGTCATTTGTTCTATATACTGCAATACTCGTATTGCAGTATATAGCATAAACAATCAGATGATCAAAGGTTCAACTTCCTTAAGGGGGCTAAATAATAATAAAATAAAACTGTTATAGCAAAACCCCAAAAAATAATCACAGAATTGCATTTTTTCACAGCAGGTTTAAGCTGAACTGCAATGGTGCCCGCACTTGACGGCGGCTTACCCTGAATGTCCTTAGAAGCTCCTAGAATCGCTAGAGTATCAAATCCCTAAGGAATAAAGGAATCACACATGAAATCACTGCAACCAACATAATCTACAGCCAAGTGAATGAATCCAACAAAGTCTATCACCAGGAGGAAACACCAGCAGGGAAAGGTATATAAAGGTGCACCTGAGAGGTGATAGGGCAGACAAACAGAGTAAATGAAAAACACGTTTCACCCAAAACTGACAGAAACAAAAATAACAGAACACCCAAAGAAATGGTGTATCTGCTGTGGCTCAGTGGAAAGAGACGTTGACCACAGAACACAGGATCAAGGGTTCAAATCCAGACGCATTACAGTGTGGCACCCCAGGGATCTGGTTTCCACAGTAACAGCAATGTTATGTCTGAGAGCAGGTGGGAGGTCTCTTGGTCAGGAATCCTATGCATGCCACACCTCCTGCCCAGTACTGGGAGGGGAAGAACTTCCCCTATATAAACCTAGGGCTGAGGCAGGGTTAGTGAGTAGAGAAGAAGTAGAGACAGAGAAAAGAAGCAAATATGGGAATAGAACATCAGGAGCTCTGTGGGAGCAGTGTTACAAGGAGTCAGGGGCTGGCAGCTGCAGAGCTCGCCCTGACTGAGAAGATTTCTTACCGGACCCGGAGTCCGAGGCTGTGGGGACTAACTCCTACCCAGCAGCAGAATCCGTCAGGCAGGGGATTCCAGGTCCTCTGGCCAAGAAACCCGAAGGCACGGTCACACGCATGGGACCAGCACCGCCGTCGTGGAGCGGAAGCTACTAGAAGGCCCCGAGTCACCGGCCATACGGGTGAGCACCACACGGTACACTCAGGGACGTGGGCTACTTATACCCGCCTCTAGCAAGGTAGCCAGAAGAGTACAGTTAGTTTGGGAGGCCTACAACTCCGCCTGGCCAGGGGAGATCCCATCTGCTCAAGGACTGACCAGGCCCCAATCGCTAGCCAGTACTCCGGGAGGGTCTATCTTTGTCACCAGTAAAGACCCTGAACTACACCGTACCGTCTCCGAGTGGTTCCTGCTACCCCCATCATCCACGTCGGCTGCCCTGAGGCCATACGCCTCCCGTTGGGGGTTATACTATCACGCTGCACAATCCTACCACCGGCCTCAGCGGTCTGCCCTGCAGCAGCAGCTCCTTAGCTGTACTCAACGGGTGGCGTAGTCGTCCAACATCTACCGCTGATACATCGCCGCTCAGTTTGACTCCCTGGGCACGGACCGGGTCACCGCCACGAGACTACAACCCTCAACAGATCCGGCTCCGGGTAAGCTCCCGCGTGCGCAACGCAGCGCGACACAGGCCCAGGGGCGCGTCAACTTTTGGTGTAGTCGGCAGGATTTCGTGCCCGCAACCACCGGGTACTGCGTGCCTGAAAGAGACTGTTCAAACTTACCTGTGGTGAAGATTCCCGCCATCCGGCGCCATCTTCAGCCTTCTTCCCGCCATCGGTGAAGATTCCCGCCATCCGGCGCCATTTTCAGCCTTCTTCCAGCCTTCCGTGGAGTTTTCCCGCCGTTGGACGCCATCTTGAAGACGTCGCGCGGGAAGAAGAGGGGCGTGGACTCCGAAAGCGCGCGAGAACTGAAGCCCCGCCTCACGTCCGGACATCGCGTAAGGTCCTGGAAGGAGCCCAGCAGACGCCGACGTCACAGGAGCGCGACGGAAGGTCCTCAACCCTGACGATCTACTGCGGAGCCGCGGCCTACGGAAGAGGATCATTGCAAGGTAGGCCACGGTCCACTAGGGGGGAGGAGGATGTCGGATACGGAGGAGAGCTTCACTGCCTCAACCCCCGCCAGCGCTATCGCTGCTGCAGTCATGCCTTTCACCATGCCCTATATCCCGGGAGCGGCCTGGCTACCCCAGTACTCAGGGGAGTCACATACCCTGCATGACTTTAGAGAAAAGCTGGATAGCCTCTTCCAGGTGTACCCCCTCACAGAAGAGCAAAAAGTGAGCATCCTGGTGGCCCAATTAACTGGGGCAGCCCGAAGGGAGGTAAAGTCCTGGCCACCTGGGGGGAGGACTGTCGCAGGGATACTAACCCGGCTGAGGGACACCTTTGATACCCGCACCTCAGCCGAGATCAAGCTTAGATTCTACGGGTGCAAACAGCGGGCACGTGAGAGTATAAGGGACTATGCCCTGAACCTACAAGAGGCCCTGAGAGCCATTAAGCAGACCGACCCTGACGGTGTGGGAGACGAGGACAGGCTGTTGACTGAACAATTTATAGAGGGTTTATATTGCAATGCCCACCGAACCCAGTTGCGGGCAATGGCCTTACAGGACCCTCATCTGGGATTTGCACAGTTCAAGGACAGAGCCATCCGGGTGCTCCAAGAACCGGCACCAGGTGGCGTTGTGACCCACAGATGCCCCACTACTACTTACCACCAGGAGGCGGCGCCCTTGTCGGCAGGGCCTGTGGGAGCTGATGCGCAGGCTTTGAGCAATGACCCGGCTCCAGACCTGCACCATCAGGTCCAAGAGCTAGCTAAAAGCATTGCTGCGCTAACCCGAACTGTGCAGTCTTTACAGGTTTCTACTCCAGGGAAGATCCAGCTGGCATCCGGACCGGAGGACATCCCGTGGCATCGACCAAGGAGGACCCCACCGGCCAGAGGAAGACCCAGCGACCGATACAACGAGGACGGACGACCCATCTGCCGCCGCTGTAATCAACCCGGACATATGGCAAGGTACTGTCCTTTAAACTGGCACAACCTAGGGTAGAGGGCCAACCCCTAGGAAAAAGATCATCAGGCCCATCGAACTGGCGCGACAAATATGTGGGAGGACGTCCAGTCTTGCCTGTGGTACTGGATGGCATTCCTATGAGTGCCCTACTGGACACCGGGTCACAGGTCACCACCATCCCGTACGTGCTCTTCAAGCAGTACTGGAATGACTCGGATATTACCCGCTACCCTGACGACGACTTGAGTATCATCGCCAGCAATGGTCAGCCCATGCCACAGATCGGATTTAAAGAGGTGACCATTAAAATTGGTAGAGTTGAACTGGCAGCACAGGGACTGATCATTGTAGACATTGACAAACACGAGAGTCACCCAAAGATTACTCTAGGAACTAATGTAATTGAAAATTGTCTTGCAGAGGTGATTTTCCTTTTACAGCAGGTTGCCAAGAACGCCAGCTCCGGCGAGCAGCGAGTGCTCCAAAAAGAGATCCGGGCACTGATGCGACGGCAACAGGTGGAACTCTCCGGCGGTGAGATTGGTAGGGTGAGAATGTGTGACCCTTTCCCTATTGCCATGCCCCCAAAAAGTGAAATGATGATTTGGTGCCGGGCAGCTATTGGTCTGAGAGGTAGAGATTACCAGGCAATGGTAGAACCAGTTTACTCAGACAGTAGGCCCACCATCTTGACAGCACGGGGGGTGGTTAATGTACGCCATGGGAGGGTGCCCGTTCGCATAATCAATATCGGGAAGAGGGAAGTGTACCTGCCCCGGTATGCCACGCTAGCCAAATTATATACCATTAACCAAAATGCTATACAATCTGTCCAACCCTTGCCTCCATCTCACCCGGAGGAAGGTAACGGCTCTAAGAAAACAATGGAGGACTGGTGTCAGCAACTACATTTGGGTACTGACTCCACTCCCTCACACCAGAAACAGGGAGTCTATCGGGTGGTTCAAGAGTACGAGAGAGTGTTTAGTAAACACCCGTTAGACTTCGGGCGAGTCAAGGGGGTAGAACACCACATCCCCACGGGAGACCATCCTCCCATAAAAGAGAGGTATCGACCCGTACCCCCTGCACACTACCTACACGCCAAGGGGATGCTTAGAGACATGAAGGAGGCTGGGGTGATCAGGGATAGCTGTAGCCCCTGGGCAGCTCCACTAGTCTTAGTCAAAAAGAAAGACAACACCATGAGGATGTGTGTAGATTACCGGAAAATCAACCGTATCACACACAAGGATGCGTACCCCTTACCAAGGATAGAGGAGTCTTTGGCTGCTTTAAGATCTGCTAACTTCTTCTCTACCTTGGATCTCACTAGTGGGTACTGGCAGGTTCCTGTAGCAGAGGCGGACCGGGAGAAGACCGCATTCACCACCCCGATGGGACTTAGCGAGTTTACCTGCATGCCGTTCGGACTCTGCAACGCACCAGGAACCTTCCAACGATTAATGGAGTGCTGTCTGGGCCACAGAAACTTCAAGACGGTCCTGTTGTACCTGGACGATGTCATCGTATATTCTAAGACTTATGAGGACCACCTGAAACACCTGGCGGAAGTGTTCGAAGCTCTGGCAAGCTACGGCCTAAAGGTGAAACCCTCCAAGTGTCACCTCCTGAAACCAAAGGTGCAGTACCTGGGACACGTGGTGAGCGCTGACGGAGTGGCTCCCGACCCTGATAAGATCACCGCAATTAAGGAATGGCCAAGTCCCTCCAGTGTAAAGGAAGTGCGGCAGTTCCTCGGGTTGGTAGGCTACTACCGCAGGTTCATCCCCGGTTTCACCAAAAAGGCAGCTCCTATGCAGGACCTCCTGATAGGCCAGTCCCGGAAGGCCAAGAACCAGAAGCCGCCCTTCAGATAGGAGAAGTTGGAAGAAGAGTCCTTCCGCCAGCTGAAGATGGCCCTCACGGGGGATGAAATCCTGGCGTACCCGGATTACAGCCAGCCCTTTATCCTCTACACCGACGCAAGTAACATCGGGCTAGGAGCCGTGCTGTCCCAGATCCAGCAGGGGAAAGAGCGAGTAATCGCTTACGCCAGCCGAAAACTGCGACCCACCGAAAGAAACCCTGAGAATTACAGCTCATTTAAGCTAGAGTTCCTGGCAGTGGTGTGGGCAGTCACCGAACGCTTTAAGCACTACCTCGCTTCTTCCCGGTTCGTCGTGTACACGGATAACAACCCGTTGACACACCTGGACACGGCAAGACTCGGTGCCCTAGAGCAGAGATGGATGGCCCGCCTGTCCAACTACGAGTTCACCATCAAATACCGGGCAGGACGCTCCAATACCAACGCGGACGCCCTGTCCAGGATGCCAAACCTACCGGACGTAGGAGAAGATCCAGAGGGACTGGAAGAAGTCGAACTCCCCGCGTTTCACCGTCATGGGACTATCCAGTATTCCCATCGGGTAAGGAGTAAGCAAGGCGCTACGCTTAACCCCTTACCTCACTACAACTGGGCGGAAACGCAAGACAGTGACCCTGCTGTCCGGCTGGTGAAGGAGATGCTGACTCAGCCAGAGGCTCGCCTTGACCCAGACGCTCCGGAGGAAGCCAAGCAACTGTGGGCAGAAAAGAGTAGACTGTTCCTTTACAAGGGGAAGTTGTGCCGCAGGATGGTTAACTCCCGGACGCATGAACTAATCTGGCAAGTAGTGGTGCCACGACGAGACGCAGCCATGGTGATGGAGGCATACCACGATGGAGCTGGGCATTTCGGATGGAAGAAGCTGGAGTTCCTGCTGCGCGGGCGGTTCCATTGGGTAGGCATGAGGGGAACCATCGAGAGGTGGTGCAGAGACTGTGGCCCGTGCAACCTGAGGAGGAAGGACCCTGCCAGCCAGAAGACTCCCCTGCAGTCCATCGTCACCCGGCAGCCATTGGAACTGGTAGCCTTGGATCATGTAAAACTGACCCCAAGCAGAAGTGGCTACGTCTACGCGTTAACCATCGTGGATCATTACTCCCGGTTCTTGGTTGTCGTCCCCGTCAAGGACTTAACGGCTCAAACAGCAGCTAGAGCCTTCCAGCAGCACTTCTGCCGTCCACACGGGTACCCGGACCAAGTGCTGACGGATCAGGGACCTGCCTTTGAAGCGGAGGTCTTCCAGGAATTCTGCAATCTGTATGGCTGCCGGAAGATAAGGACGACACCCTATCATCCGCAAACTAATGGACTTTGTGAGAAAATGAACCAGGTGGTAATGGATCTTCTGAAAACGTTGCCCCTGGAAGAACGCAGTCTGTGGCCTGAGAAGCTGCCCGATCTGGTGGACCTATACAACCACATCCCGGTAGGTTCCACCAACTGTACCCCGGCTTACCTAATGAGGGCGAGACCTGGTAAGTTACCTGTTGACCTGGAAATGGGAGTCCTGACACCCGAGGACACTTCACCAGAAGCAGACTGGGACACAGAGAGGCAGCAGCAGTACCGGAAAGTACAGGAGAGAGTGGAGCGAAGTCTCTGTCAGGCTAGGGAGAGACAAGAGAAAACTTACAACCAGTATGCTCCCGCTGTTCCCCTGGTGCCCGGAGAGCAGGTCTTGAAGAGGAAAAGACGGCTCCACAAGTTGGACGACCAGTGGGAGAAGGACCCGTACACCGTACTGCCCTCAAGCCACGAGAACCCGAAGGTCTGTACCATCAGTAAAGACGGAGGGGAGACCACAGCCATTGTATCCCGGGATCACCTGAAGAAGTGTCCTGAACAGCTACGGAACCCTGAAGAGGAACAAGAAGACCATCGACCCGTAGAGGAAAGGGAAGATATGGTTAGTACTGTGCTCGGAGACTTCCCTCGGTCTTGGACTCAAGTCAATGGTGCAGTTGTGGTACCCGTACTCACCTTCCTCCAACCAGCATCCCAAGCACCTACGGAGCAACAGGTAGAGCTGGAAGAACAGCCGGTCCAGGAGGCAGAAGACCCCACACCAGCACATCAGGAGGATCAACCCTCTGCTTGCAGTGAGCCTGCCATATCCCTAGTGAGCCAAAGGGCCCGTAGACAGCTGCCCAATTTACCCTTGACAGCTCCTACACCCTGTAGTTCAGGGCCAGACAGTCAGCTCCGTAGGTCCACTAGGGCCACTAGAGGCCAGTTACTCGCACGTTGGAGGATTTGAAGTTTATAAATTGTTTTATTTGTGGTTACCTGTTTTTCTTGTTGCTTGTGTATAATTATGTGTTTCTAGTTGTTTATAGGAGTCTTTGGTGGATTTACCGGGAATCCTGTGTACATAGTTGGAGCGTAACCCAGGACGGACTAAAGACTGTTAAGGACTCGGGGCAGGACAGACCCCTCCCTGGTTACGTCTCCCTGTTTTGGTGAAATGGACACCTTGCTTTCTTCAAAGACTGCACCCGGTTACGGACATGCCGTGACCACCTTTATGTGTTTCTTTATTGTATTGTTATTGTTATATCTTGTTATGTTTTTCTAAAATATGTTTAGTCCCGGAGTACTAAATTTCACTAGGGGGGAATGTGGCACCCCAGGGATCTGGTTTCCACAGTAACAGCAATGTTATGTCTGAGAGCAGGTGGGAGGTCTCTTGGTCAGGAATCCTATGCATGCCACACCTCCTGCCCAGTCCTGGGAGGGGAAGAACTTCCCCTATATAAACCTAGGGCTGAGGCAGGGTTAGTGAGTAGAGAAGAAGTAGAGACAGAGAAAAGAAGCAAATATAGGAACAGAACATCAGGAGCTCTGTGGGAGCAGTGTTACAAGGAGTCAGGGGCTGGCAGCTGCAGAGCTCGCCCTGACTGAGAAGATTTCTTACCGGACCCGGAGTCCGAGGCTGTGGGGACTAACTCCTACCCAGCAGCAGAATCCGTCAGGCAGGGGATTCCAGGTCCTCTGGCCAAGAAACCCGAAGGCACGGTCACACGCATGGGACCAGCACCGCCGTCGTGGAGCGGAAGCTACTAGAAGGCCCCGAGTCACCGGCCATACGGGTGAGCACCACACGGTACACTCAGGGACGTGGGCTACTTATACCCGCCTCTAGCAAGGTAGCCAGAAGAGTACAGTTAGTTTGGGAGGCCTACAACTCCGCCTGGCCAGGGGAGATCCCATCTGCTCAAGGACTGACCAGGCCCCAATCGCTAGCCAGTACTCCGGGAGGGTCTATCTTTGTCACCAGTAAAGACCCTGAACTACACCGTACCGTCTCCGAGTGGTTCCTGCTACCCCCATCATCCACGTCGGCTGCCCTGAGGCCATACCCCTCCCGTTGGGGGTTATACTATCACGCTGCACAATCCTACCACCGGCCTCAGCGGTCTGCCCTGCAGCAGCAGCTCCTTAGCTGTACTCAACGGGTGGCGTAGTCGTCCAACATCTACCGCTGATACATCGCCGCTCAGTTTGACTCCCTGGGCACGGACCGGGTCACCGCCACGAGACTACAACCCTCAACAGATCCGGCTCCGGGTAAGCTCCCGCGTGCGCAACGCAGCGCGACACAGGCCCAGGGGCGCGTCAACAGCAACTCGTACAGAAATTGCACAAATGCTTTTTGTTCACAGTACTTGTCTGATAATTGTTTTCATGCAACACGTGTAAGTCCTAGCCTAAGTTGGTAAAAAAGTCTAGGTGATAAATTTCTTTTAAATAATGGTAAAGGCTAGCAGTATCCAGGGGAAACCAAACAATATATTATGTTGTGTTGGTTGAGGTTATATATTGACCATTAAAGGGGTTGTCCCATACTTTATATTACCCCCCCAATGTATGCCCTCGGGGCGCCTAAGGATTTTTGTAATTAGCTGACATTGCAGATACTGCCTGTGAGCGGCGCTATCACTGGCCGCTCACAGGCATCACGTGTCCCCCGGCTGCAGCCGGCTCTGACATCCGCTGACATCACGACAAGTGCTGGCAGCAGCCGGGGGTCTCTGTCTTCCGAGTTCCACGGTGGATGCCAGGCTGTGGGAGAGGTTATCCCCCCTCGTCACACCCGACATCCACCACGCGCTCTGCCTCTCCCTATTCATTGGGAAAGCGTGCGGTGGATGCTGGGTGTGACGCGGGGGGTAACCCCGCCCACAACCGAGCAACCACTGCAGGGACCCTAGGGCTGAGTCACGCCTCACTTGTCATGACGTCAGTGCGGGGTCATGTGATGCCTGTGAGCGGCCAGTAATAGCGCCGCTCACAGGCAGGATCTGCAACGTAAGCTAATTACAAAAATCCTTAGGGGTCCCGGGGGGATACATTGGAGGGTAATCTAAAGTACTCGACAACTTCTTTAAATGATTTACAACAATGGTAATGTGCTGTATTTTTTTATCCAGAAAATGCTTATTTCCTTTGTTTCTTTTCCATTTTTTTCAAGCCTGTGGGTGGGTGGGTGGCTGCCTGCATACTTACGCTTGCATTCCAAGGAATGGGGTAGGGATAACTGAACGCTGCAGTGGGAGAAGGACGTGGACAGTGATTGTTACAAGTCTGCAACGACAGGTGCATGGCGGGAGTCATCTTTGCATACGCCAAGGATCACTTATGATGGGCACACTTTTAGACAGTGACCTGGGAGTCAGAGATGCTTCCAGAGGTCTTCCCCATGCTGTTCCCATGTCTTTTCAGCACTGTATGCATGTCTCTGATGATGTGTCACACACCACATGGCCAGATAAGGTTGTAAAATGTTAACCTGATATTCCCTGGTGAATGCATTTGTCTTGGTTGAAAGCAATTCAAAAGTGCAAAAACGCATCAAAAACGCTACGTGTGAACATAGCCCAAGTTGTGCATGAGTATTTTTGTTTTTGGTTATTTATTTTGCCTTATATACAAGTCATTACCCTGGAAAGGATGTTCCTTAACATATTTCCCAGGAAAATCCATTTTGGTTTTGTTTTTGTATGTTTTATTGTGAGTCCGTAAAAGTGGCGTAATACTCTGACCACGTTGCTGACAGCAGTGATCTGGGAGTCAGAGATGCTTCCAGGGGTCTTCCCCATGCTGTTCCCATGTCATTTGAGCACTGTTCCCATCGATTTGGGCAATATTTAGGCCCTCTGCAGACCGCCAGGGGGAGCCGCCTGAAAAATGCTCGAGTTTCCCATAGACTTACATTAGTCTCGTTGCTCGGGTCGAGCACCCGAGTATTCCAATTTGCTCAACCCGAGCAACGAGTACCCGAGCATTTTAGAGCTCGCTCATTACTAATATTTACAAGTGGTGGCAAGCGGTGGGATCACCTATCTCTGGACAACATACCAGGAAACATTACTGAGAGGTGACTTGGCAGAAGAGATGACAGACTCCATCTACAAGAGACTCAAGAAGGAGGAGCTGAGAGCCCTTTCCTCTGAGAGAGAACTGAAGTGGTTGCCGGAGGACAATCGGGCAACCCTAATGCAATGCTTGGACGATTGGGACCATGAACAACCACATGAGTAGGTCAGTTCAGACGTGGATGAGGGACAACAGCCTAGGGCTGTCATCCAAATGGCGGAGGATCGACCGACTGAGTTGAGGTGGATGCTGAACGTCCCAGGAGAGCCGGCCACGGAGATAGAGCGGGCGACAGTGTTAAGCAGATATCTGGGTGTGTATGTAGAGGTAACCCCACCCGCCCCAGGGCAGAAGTCAGTGGATAACAGGAGAGAGGGTCCCACATCTTTAAGGTACCGGGATATACCACAGTTCAATGAGGACACCTCGGATATTGATGAACATCTCTGGTTATTTGAGAACCTCTGCCTGCTGCATGAGGTGTCCCTGATTTTTGAGTGTTGGCCTTACCAGAAAAGCAAGAGAAGCTTTTAATAACTTGTCTTCTGGGGATCAGAGATGTAACTCTACCATTCGCAGCACATTACTATGCCATCACGCTGGAAACCTACTGGAGGAACTTTTGGGAGACTGACAAGCCCGCTGCACACACCCATCAGGAGTTTGCTAACACACCACCTACGGCATGCACTCGATGGATAGAAGGACTAAGGGCTGGGAAGCAGAACATGTAATGGGCATAATCATGCTGAAACAATTTATGTCAAAGTTCCTAGGAAATTTGGCGGATAGAAAACCACTCAGCGTGGATGAGGCTGCAAGATTTGCTGATGATTGGTTTGCTAATCGACCAGGGCTACGTGGAAGTAAAGCCCCAGGAGCTTACAGGGAGGCCAGCGAGAACCATAGACTGGCCAGATTAGGAACGGCAGGGATTTCAGACTTCCCAAAGAGGGGGAGGTGTCCCAAGCCCCCAAGTATGGCCCATGTTGGGGCGAGGAGGGCTAAACTGCAATAACTGTGGACGCATGGGACATTTTGTCAGGGAATGTCGGGAACGTTCTAGCCCACATCACAAAGAGCAGCAGGATTGGTGTGTCACTGGGCCAATGTCGTAACCCAAAACTAGGGACCGGTTCCCACTGCTTCAGCCGAGAGGGAGTGGAGCTATCTGCAGACTAACCCCCCACCTGTGGTGAGTAATACACAAAATGCAATAAGTAATGCAATGCAAAATGCAATGACTGCTACCATGAAGGAATGTGAACTGGGTGAGGTAAATGACATCAGTGAGGAGACCCAGGGACTTCGGGACACTGGTTCTACCATCACCCTGGTCAGCCACGATATTGTCCCCCAAGAACACTATTTACCTGGCCGCCAAGTGACCATCCCCCTAACTGGGTGTCAGCACTCTGGGGTTGGTTGCAATGGATACTAGTTTGGTTCTCATCGGATACATGTGGAGTTTCCCAGAACAAACCGGGGATCAAGGGGAGGATATGGAGGACCCCGCGGAAGGTTCAGACCTCTGTCCCAGGTAAATAAATACAGAGTCCTTGTCTCAGGCCTTCTCCCATTGGGGAGTTGGCAGGATCTGAAAGATCATATGAGAGAAGCTGGAGAGGTCTATTATACTGATGTATACCAAGGTGGAATGGGCACTGTGGAGTACATTCGCAAGGATGACATGGAATATTCTTTGAGGGAACTGGATGATACAAAGTTTCGTTCTCATAAAGGTGAAACCTCTTATGTTCGTGTCCGTGCTGAAAAAGTGGGGGAGGACTGTGAGAAGCTGCCCACTTACTAAAGACTATGAGACTTTTCCAGCACGGAGCACCCGTGCCATCAATATTATTATTGTGTTTTATTAGAGATTTGTTTCTGTGTTTTATTAATGTTCAGTTTGCTTGTCAGTTTATGTACACTAATTTTACTTGCAAGGTGTAATCTCATTAGCATCTCAGGAGCCTCTAACCATTGTTCAAAAAGCATCTAGGCCCTTTTTATGAGTGTTGAAAGAAGATCCAGCAGAGCCATCACCACAGGGAGTCTCACATTCAGACCCAGGTGATGGGTTCAAGAAAAATACCTCCACTAATGCACACTTAGCTTTGGGGGCAGAGGGTGAGAGCAGTTCTGCCCATTCAAATCTTATACCAAATAATATAATGGGGGCTGACTTGACATTGCAATTGATCTCTGTATTAAGCTTGTCATTTACTGATGATGATGGTGCTGGTGAAGTGCTCATGTACTGATGGTGGTTCTGATGATTAGAGATGAGCAAACCCAAACTGTAAAGTTTGGGGTTCATACATGGCACCTAGTGTCCAGTGCTGAACTCCGAACAACGACTTCTCCTGGAAGTCCGTTTTACAGCTTGAGGAGAAAGAGAGGTTTTCAGCTTCAAAGTTTGGGTCCCCATTGATTTCTATGGGGTTCAGGTTCAAGTTTGGGTACAGTTCTGTTGTCCAAACCAAACTTTAGAGTAAAGTTCGGTCGAACCATACGAACCCGAACTTCCACAGTTCTGCTTATCCCTACTCGTGATGCATTTGTCTACTGATGCCTGTTCTGCTGCTGTTTTCATGTAGTGATGATAGTTCTAGTGCTGTATTCATGAACTGATGGTGGTTCTGGTGCTGTATTCATGTACTGCGAGTGGATCTATGTTCCTTCATAGGAGACAGTCATTTGTTCTATATACTGCAATACTCGTATTGCAGTATATAGCATAAACAATCAGATGATCAAAGGTTCAAATTCCTTAAGGGGGCTAAATAATAATAAAATAAAACTGTTATAGCAAAACCCCAAAAAATAATCACAGAATTGCATTTGTTCACAGCAGGTTTAAGCTGAACTGCAATGGTGCCCGCACTTGACGGCGGCTTACCCTGAATGTCCTTAGAAGCTCCTAGAATCGCTAGAGTATCAAATCCTTAAGGAATAAAGGAATCACACATGAAATCACTGCAACCAACATAATCTACAGCTAAGTGAATGAATCCAACAAAGTCTATCACCAGGAGGAAACACCAGCAGGGAAAGGTATATAAAGGTGCACCTGAGAGGTGATAGGGCAGACAAACAGAGTAAATGAAAAACACGTTTCACCCAAAACTGACAGAAACAAAAATAACAGAACACCCAAAGAAATGGTGTATCTGCTATGGCTCAGTGGAAAGAGACGTTGACCACAGAACACAGGATCAAGGGTTCAAATCCAGACGCATTACAGCAACTCGTACAGAAATTGCACAAATGCTTTTTGTTCACACTACTTGTCTGATAATTGCTGTCATGCAACACGTGTAAGTCCTAGCCTAAGTTGGTAAAAAAGTCTAGGTGATAAATTTCTTTTAAATAATGGTAAAGGCTAGCAGTATCCAGGGGAAACCAAACAATATATTATGTTGTGTTGCGTCAGGTTATATATTGACCATTAAAGGGGTTGTCCAGTACTTTATATTACCTCCCCAATGTATGCCCTCGGGGCGCCTAAGGAATTTTGTAATTAGCTTACATTGCAGATACTGCCTGTGAGCGGCGCTATCACTGGCCGCTCACAGGCATCACGTGTCCCCCGGCTGCAGCCGGCTCTGACATCCGCTGACGTCACGACAAGTGCTGGCAGCAGCCGGGGGTCTCTGTCTTCCGAGTTCCACGGTGGATGCCAGGCTGTGGGCGGGGTTATCCCCCCTCGCCACAACCGACATCCACTACGCGCTCTGCCTCTCCCTATTCATTGGGAAAGCGTGCGGTGGATGCTGGGTGTGACGCGGGGGGTAACCCCGCCCACAACCGAGCAACCACTGCGGGGACCCCAGGGCTGAGTCACGCCTCACTTGTCATGACGTCAGTGCGGGGTCATGTGATGCCTGTGAGCGGCCAGTAATAGCGCCGCTCACAGGCAGGATCTGCAACGTAAGCTAATTACAAAAATGCTTAGGGGTCCCGGGGGGATACATTGGGGGGTAATCTAAAGTACTCGACAACTTCTTTAAATGATTTACAACAATGGTAATGTGCTGTATTTTTTTATCCAAAAAATGCTTATTTCCTTTGTTTCTTTTCCATTTTTTTCCATTTATTTAAATCTATTATTACATAGAGAAACAGTTGGTTTCTCTTATTTCTTAACATGTCATCTTTAATACACAAGTGCCATTGTGCAGTTTTAACATCTGTGTATGTAAATGCAGTATCTATTGTAATTTGGTGACATAGTATCAAAAATGTAGTTTTTAATATTTATACAGCACTAAAGGAAAATCCTGAGGGTATTTTCACACTGGAATAATAGACATCATATTTTCAAATCGGATTCTCTATCTGGAAAGTCTACAGAGTATTTCAGTAAGAGAAAAGTCAATAAGATCCAACCAATGTGTAAAAGATTAGCGCAGAATATGAGAAGAAATTGATACTGCCAATTTGGGCATTGATTTTTTACATCAGATTTCATCCTTTACAATTTGTGGCAACCCAGCAGTAAAATAAATGTCAAATCAGTAAATAACTCATGCAAATGTTTTACTTTTTCTGTAGATTTTCCTTTTAATCTTTTGGTCAATTTACATCTCTGTTGAAGGCATATGGAACAAGTTTTCATGGAAGTGTTACCAAGTAATAAACAGGTATTTCTCAATAAATTATGTGAAATAAAATTCAGTTTATAATGAATCTCAACTTTTAACACATTTTTTTAAGTACAATTTTCTGTGATAATTTCTTAATAAATGTTGGACAGAGCTCTCTTTTGTTAATTACAAAAAGCTCTAAATTCCTGAATATTCATATTTTTTAAAACAGAACAAGCTGGGACCAAAGAGCTGACTGTATATATTCTTATTTATTATCTTCACTGTAGAAGTTTATTCAATTAACTGCTTTAACAAGTAGCTTCCGCTAGTGACAGCTCAAGGAAGTGAGAATGTAGACTGTATATGCAAAGGATTTGGACTTCTCTATCTGCAAAATAAAGATCTCACTGCATTCAGGATCTAAAGATGTTATTTAAAAGACCAAACTTTATTTTGGATTGATGTCAATAAATACTGATATTATTGTTCCTGTAACTTGTACTACATCCTTCCCCACCTCCTTTATCTTTTTCTGTACCCACTTTTCATTTTGATAATGAAATACATGAATATATATAATATATAAATATATTCTAGAGTGACAATCCAGTTTAAAGGATTCACTCTCAAGGTAGGAGCACTTTAGGCCACACTAGAAAAAAAGACAAAAAAATAATACTAAAAAGAGAAACAATAGAACAATTCATAGTAGAAAGGAAAAAAAAGTATATATATATATATATATATATATATATATATATATATATATATATATATATATATACTGTATATATAGGTGTGGGTGCATAATGTCTCACACACCTGTTACTTGAAACTCTTCATCATTAATTGATTCCACCCTGATGTGCATCCGGCCACGGCGTTCAGTATGATCGACCCCACAGAGACTAGGTACACTCTGAACACAACGCTTGTGTACATTCATCTCGCAGCCTGCAGGAAGACAACATAACGTATTATACATGTAAACCATTACTGACCTAGGAATATTATATCAGTATTTCAATTTCCGCAAAAAAAACCTTTTGAATGTTGTAATGAAAATTTGTATAATCATCATCTAATATATTTTCAGTATCAATGTTTCACATCTCTTTTTGCCATTCTTGTATGGGATCCTCCATTGTTTATTTCCAAGGGATAAAACTTTGCCTTAGTTATACAGTACAGACCAAAATTTTGGACACACCTTCTCATTTAAAGATTTTTCTGTATTTTCAAGACTATGAAAATTGTACATTCACACTGAAGGCATCAAAACTATGAATTAACACATGTGGAATTATATACTTAACAATAAAGTGTGAAACAACGGAAAATATGTCTTATATTCTAGGTTCTTCAAAGTAGCCACCTTTTGCTTTGATGACTGCTTTGCACACTCTTGGCATTCTCTTGATGAGCTTCAAGAGGTAGTCACCGGAAATGGTTTTCACTTCACAGGTGTGCCCTGTCAGGTTTAATAAGTGGGATTTCTTGCCTTATAAATGGGGTTGGGACCATCAGTTGTGTTGTGCAGAAGTCTGGTGGATACACAGCTGATAGTCCTACTGAATAGACTGTTAGCTGCTTTTTCTAGCCATAATACATATTCTAAGTAAAGAAAAACGAGTGGCCATCATTACTTTAAGAAATGAAGTTCAGTCAGTCCGAAAAATTGGGAAAACTTTAAAAGTGTCCCAAGTGCAGTTGCAAAAACCATCAAGCGCTACAAAGAAACTGGTTAACATGAGGACTGCCCCAGGAAAGGAAGACCGAGAGTCACCTCTGCTTCTGAGGATAAGTTTATCTGAGTCACCAGCCTCAGAAATCGCAGGTTAACAGCAGCTCAGATTAGAGACCAGGTCAATGCCACACAGAGTTCTAGCAGCAGACACATCTCTACAACAACTGTTAAGAGGAGACTTTGTGCAGCAGGCCTTCATGGTAAAATAGCTGCTAGGAAACCACTGCTAAGGACAGACAGCAAGCAGAAGAGACTTGTTTGGGCTAAAGAACACAAGGAATGGACATTAGACCAGTGGAAATCTGTGCTTTGGTCTGATGAGTCCAAATTTGAGATCTTTGGTTCCAACCAATGTGTCTTTGTGCGACGCAGAAAAGGTGAACGGATGGACTCTACATGCCTGGTTCCCACCGTGATGCATGGAGGAAGAGGTGTGATGGTGTGTGGGTGCTTTGCTGGTGACACTGTTGGGGATTTATTCAAAATTGAAGGCATACTGAACCAGCATGGCTACCACAGCATCTTGCAGCAGCATGCTATTCCATCCGGTTTGCGTTTAGTTGGACCATCATTTATTTTTCAACAGGACAATGACCCCAAACACACCTCCAGGCTGTGTAAGGGCTATTTGACCAAGAAGGAGAGTGATGGGGTGCTACGCCAGATGACCTGGCCTCCACAGTCACCAGACCTCAACCCAATCGAGATGGTTTGGGGTGAGCTGGATGGCAGATTGAAGGCAAAAGGGCCAACAAGTGCTAAGCATCTCTGGGAACTCCTTCAAGATTGTTGGAAGACCATTTCCGGTGACTACCTCTTGAAGCTCATCAAGAGAATGCCAAGAGTGTGTAAAGCTGTCATCAAAGCAAAAGGTGGCTACTTTGAAGAACCTAGAATATAAGACATATTTTCAGTTGTTTCACACTTTTTTGTTAAGTATATAATTCCACATGTGTTAATTCATAGTTTTGATGCCTTCAGTGTGAATGTACAATTTTCATAGTCATGAAAATACAGAAAAATCTTTAAATGAGAATGTGTGTCCAAACTTTTGGTCTGTACTGTATATACAGAGGCATAACTCATTATAAAGCCCCAATTCACATGTCTGTTTTTCGTGTGTGTTCAACCATTTTTTTTATTGACTTTTAGGATTGCTATCCCAATAAGTGGCACTAGTATTCTAGTCCTCTTCCTCTATGAAGAAGATATTTACATATCTAAATTACAAAAGGAGCATCACATAGCCTATAAGTCTCCTTATGCTGACTTGGCACACTCCACAAGGAGAAACATAAACCCTTTCAGACACCTCTCACCCAGCTAAATAAGACCTACTGCTTAACACTGATGAAGGGCAAACACCCCAAAGCATGTGTCTGAAAATGGAGGTTTCGGTTTGAATTTTTATCCTAAGTCATGTGGCTTGGCTTGCGACAGGTTCAACATTGACTTCGAGGATTTCTGCCCAAAATAGGCTGCACGAGTTCTTCCTCTCTGAAGAGGAAGTTGCATATTTAACTTCCCAAAGGAGCTTTGAAAGGCCTAAAAGTCTCCTTACGCTGGCATGTCCTTCTCCACAAGGAGAAACGTTCTGCTTTTGACTTTCTATCAGAGGCCTCTCACTCAGCCAAATTATACCTCCTGCTTTGCACTAAATCGTTAAAGCTATGTAAATAAAAAGTTATTAATAATAAAATAGTTATCATTAAACTTCACCAGCATGGCCTAAAAGGCAGGTGCTTGGGACAGCCCAGGGGAAAAGATTGCCTGCCATAATAGTCTCCACTATAAAGAGATGGTGCATTAAAAAAGTCCCTTGATAGCTGCTATAAGTACAATATCCAAAGGTAATTAAGAAAACGTAAAAAATGGATGCTGATGACAAAGTTTTCATTGTACATTAGAATGAAAAAAATTAACTTGCTAAAACAACTTTAGCAATGTGATTGAGAGCTCTGGTTTAAGATTATTGCTGCATAATCCTGTACTGTAACAACACGAACTACATAAAAAATACATTTTGAATGCAAAGTAGTACTCTGTATATTTATGTGAAGATAGCATTTTCTATTTTCAAGTGTGCTGTAATTTTACAGTTCGACAGAACAAAATACACACTGCAACAAGGTGGGGACATATGGAAAATTTTGCAAATGGGCTAAAAAAACAAGAGATTTTATATATATTTCTTTGTGGACCAGGTGTAAAACCTAAAGTTTAATCTTCTTTTCAGGTGACTTTTTCTTATGTGTATGTACATAAGAAATGACACTATTTTTGGTCATTATCTGTCTTACATCCTGCATTTTTCACGTTTTCTCCTCTGCCGGCTCCTTTTCTAAGTTTCAGTTGTCTCTGAGCTACTGGATGAAGACTAGCTGCTATGATGTCTCCTATACACAGTACACACAGACATGAGTGATTTCTGGTCTCCTGTCTCTGTGTAATAAATGTTCAGATGCAGCAGCATGGAGGACATTATACACTCGGACTATGCAGAGAAGCTGTGAATCCAGCTCTGGAGTGAGAGAGATCACCTCCAAGCAGCAGTATTGCTCTGTGTGTGTCTGTGCCTCTGCCTTGTCTCCTATTGTGTTTCTCCCTTCTCCCATTCCCCTCTCTGTAGACTTTAATAGGCAGTTATAATCTGATCCCTCATTGTAAAGTCAATCTACTGTATCTAGTTCTGACCAAGATAAATTTCAGCAGATTTTCACAGTTAATGATGAGGCGGGAAGGGGGCGCGGTGGCTCATAAGTGAAGAAGGAATCCTATTGCTCTGATAAGATATACATTGTATTACCAAAATGTCTTGTATACATGCAAAGTATACAGTATATCAATGCATCAATATAACAGCATTTCAGAACATAGAACAAGGTGATGATACGATTGCAAGTTCAAGTCCCCTAAAGGGACTAAAAAATAAAAGTAAAAAAAAAAAAGTTTAAAGATAAAATCTAATCACCCTTATTTTCCTCATTAAAAATGGTACAATAATTAAAAAATAGCATCTTTGCAATTTCCATGTATGTAAAAGTCTGAACTATCAAAATATAACATTAACTAACCAAAACAGTCAATGCTGAAAGAAAAGTTTAAATTACAGGATTGCAATTTCTCAATCACTCCGCTTCCCTAAAAAAAAATGTAACCCAGAATTGTATACATTTTGGTGCCAACAATTCTGTCCAGACCATTTTTGACATTTTGTGTGAAATTATGTCCAATTTGCCTTTTTCGTCTCTGTTTTTTCGTGATGTTCCAATACACACAAAGGAAATAATCATGTGTATAACAAAACATGTGTAATTGCAATAATTTTCTGGGAGAAAGATTTCATTTTCTGGATCAATTTCAAGGGTGGACAAAACTTTTGGCCAAGACCGTATAATCAATTTCAGGATATAAGTAATGCTATAAATCAAATCATTGCAAGAAATAATGCAAAAGATATTTACAGTCCTTAGAAATTGCTGGTATGAGTGCAGGCAGTGAAGTGGCGACATTTGTTTTCCATAATATCACTCCTTATTATGATTACGTGGAGAGTTCTAAGGAGATGTAACACACGTACTTTAGATGCAGTGGCACAGGAACACAGAGCAGCCAGTACAGGGTTAATAAACAAGGGGGATTTACTGTAACAGGGTCAATCTTCACGCAGGGAGTAACAGGGGAAATATGGGGACAACAAGGGAAGTAGCAAGTAATATGCTCTAACTGAAAATCCACAGTTGGGCTAGATGTAGCAGAGTCGACACGGTTGTAATCAGCAGTTTTTTCACTTAGCTGACTCTTGCTCCTCACAAGGCAGTTGCCGGCTGGTGCCGGTGTTGCTTTCTTCCGGCTTCCCCACCTAAACAATGCTCCGTCTTCTGGCAGCAGTGGGCGGTCTCCGGTTTGACCCGCTGAACCACTAGTCCATAACAGTTCACCTCACTTGCTTGGCTCCAGGGATCCTGCATCTCTTCTCCCTCTAATCGGGCTTGACTCCCACTGTCAACTGCCGCTTTTCCCGCGCAAAAAACTCCTTTTCCACCCTCTTCCTAGACACGAGCTCAGCTCCCCAGTCACCTGACTCCTCATCTCTCTCTGTGGACACACCCCCAGCTTCTCGGTCACCTGACTCCTGTCTCGCAGTCTGTCTTTCCCCTGCAACAAGAGACACAGCGCCGGCAGTTCTGGATCCCTTGTTTTGAAAGTACTTACACCCAGGTCTTCCCCCTTACACTCCCGCTCTCCTTTAACTCGCCATTCCACGGGCGAGAGTTCCTTCACCAAACGTTCACATTCTTGGACTTTCTGGACGATACGTTACCGTATAAATTGATCTTGTCCACAACGGTGAGGAGGCACTCCTGCTGTTGTCCATTCTGACCGGCGTAACTCAGTTTGACTGATGGGGGGTGCAAGGACACTTGGATTCCCAATCTCCGCCTGCCCGGTGGCTTTAACCGATGGTGTTTCCTCGCCGCCCGCACTGGGGACTGCAGGTAATCGAGTGCTGGGGCTCGGAGGTAGAATCAACAATTCTTCTTCATCCACATGGTGGCTTGGGGCAACTGTGACAGGACCCTCTCTAGAAGCAGGTGATTATTCTTCATCCTCGTCATCTTTACACAGACATGGCCGCAGCATACTACAATGAACCACTCTGGTAGGGGCTCCTTCAGCCCCCTCAGGCTGAACTTCAGAAATAGGTCCTTCAGCTCCAAACCTGCACTTCACTCGGTGCAGGGTCTGTTCCCACTACCTACTCAATTTGCCTTGGGGCCGCCAGTCTCGAACCAACACCCGCTCACTGGGCCTCAGAGCTGTCCCTCGAAGAGGCAATGTCTCATGATGCTTGAGCTCCCGAAACTTTTGTTGTACCTGTAACATGTTGACATGTCTTTCTAGTATTGAGCTCACATTTATGACAGTGTAAATTTCTCCTGCAATGACTTAGTCCGGCCATTAGGGGTCAGCAAGAAAGAAGTAAAGAGAAAGCCCAGGGATCTGTAAAAAGCCCGGGAAAGAGAGATCCAGGAAGCTCTCTGAGAAGGCGACATGCGTCTGAATGCTGAGTGACGTTGGAGAGCTTGTACGGACTGCAGCCAGACGGTGCGTCCAAGAAGAAGCTGTGACTTGTGAGTAACTGAGATATGTGACCTGTCACCAACTGTGTAGTCAGTTAGGGAAAGCTAGTTAGTGATTCCAGTAGTGCTGAGAACTGCCTGGTGTATATCACTGCTGATGGACTGGTCAGGCTTGATCCAGAGATTGTGAAGGATCTGGTACACTAAGACTCTGTTCACGTGGATACTACAAAGGAGCCCTGTTGTGAACTACACTTTGAGACTGAGATTGATTCTAATTCCTTCTTACACCTGAACGTGCTGGAGAGCTTGGTGAGAAGAAGAAGCTGATCAAACCCTGTGGCCGAAGATCAGGTCTAATTAAAGGTTTAGTTTGTTAACTGTTTGCATATGTATTAAGTCTGAGAGATTTCTATTTGCTCTTGTAAGAAGAGAAACTGTACACTGTATAGGTAATGCGTTGGTTAAATATATGAGTGTTCTCTAAGGGGAAAAACAAGGGTACCCAGATCTTATTGTATTAGTGTGGGAGGGGGGTGTAAGGTTATATTCCTGGGAGGACCACGTGCCACGTCCACGGTAACATCCTGGGTAGGCCCTGTACTGAATAAGGGTGGGTGCGGCATAGCCCAGGAGTAGTTTGGCTCATTCACGCAAGATTGGCACTTGGGATCTCTCGGGCTGCATAACTTGTATTTTGTGTTAGTGGCTGTTGTGGCCCATATTTTGTAGAATTGTTTAACCCTGTCAATTTTTGTGACCAGTATAAAGAAAGTTATTTGCCACTATACAAGGTCGGAGTCATTCATAGCACATTCGACCGGCGTTCCGGTCGATACATCTTGGCGTAGTCGGCAGGATACGGTGCTCGCCATGAATGGTGACAGTAGCGTGGAAGGTGCTGCCGCGTTGGCTGTAGTACTCCACCCCCCTACTCCCCTGGTGTCACCTATGCCGAAATACAGGAAGAGGCGGTAGCACGGACTTTGGAAGTGAAGCCTGCTTTGCAGTGGAGTAGCCTGAAAGTGGCTAACACAAGAGAGCCAAGACCAGACCCTGTTCAGGCACAGTTGGCTGCCTTGCAGAAAACCGTAGAAAACCTGACGGAACAGGTACAACAGATGCAAGTTCGGGGGGCGCCTCCGATATGCTCAGCCTTGACGAACCCCTCTATTCCCCTTTATGGTCAACCCCCTATACCTCAGGAAGGACGCCGACTGCTCCTAGACCTGAGGCATCCGGAGGTAGGGCAAGAAGACCAGTTCAATGTTGGCGATGCCGAGAACTGGGGCATATGCAGCGGTACTACCCGAGGAGTCTGCCAGCTGAAGTCCTGCCATCGGTAAAAGAGAGGCCCTCGCTGTAGTTGGGCATACGGCGAGGCAGGAACGAAAATCAGCGCCCAATGTCTGTTCCGAGGATCTGATTGCAGAGAGTCCCACGTTGGATGTGCAGTTTGCAGGAGAGAAGGTGGCGTGCTTGGTGGATACCGGATCGGAGGTGATGACCATGCCGATGGAATTTTTCAAGATGCACTTCGAAGAGACTGTCAAAACGGAGTCGGGACACCTGCTAAGGTTGAAGGCCGCTAATAATGAAGAAATTCCAGTCACAGGCATCGCTTGGATGAGAGTACAGCTGTGCGGCCAGGAGTTAAGAACCAAAGGAGTTGTGCTTGTGAAGACTCAGGCGAGGCCGAATCTCCCGGTGGTTCTGGGAATGAATATCCTGAGAGAACTGGACTCCCTTTTGTTTGAGCGCGATGGTCCGAGATACTGGAAATGAGCGACACCCCACAAAGCCACTCAGAGAGCCCTGCAACAGGTGGTCCGTTCATGCGGCATTCAAAAGAGTTTGGCTGAAGGAAGCGCAGTGGGAGCGGTGTATGTCCCACGCGGGTCTGCCGTTGTAATCGCTTCGGGTCAAGAGAAGCTTGTGTTGATGCCGGTAGGGACGCACAGGAAAATGAATGGTGTGGAGGTGATTCTGGAACTGTTGGGACGGTCAGAAGATACGGATAGCCCGATGATAGCCCGAACATTGGCCATTGTGCAAGATTGAAGTGTACCAGTGAGATGTCTGAATCTGCAGAATCATGAGGTGACTCTGGCAGTGGGCACGAAGCTGGCTGATGTGTATGTGTGTGTTGAAGGAGTCATCCCCAAAAGCCAGTTCACACTGAGGGCAGACCGCCGGAACGCCTCTACCTTGTCGATGCAGACGACAGCTGAAGAATCCCCCACGCCTGAGTGGAATGGCAGAAGGATTATGGAAATCATGGGAGTGGATGAGTCCCAGTTGACTCCCGAACAGGCTCGCAGACTGGAGGCTGTGCTGTGGGAATATCAGGCTGCCTTCTCCAGGGGAGATGAAGACTTTGGTTGCACCAAGGCTGTGGAGCACGAGATACCCACGGGAAACACCCCCCAAATTCGGGAGAAATATCGCCAGATCCCACCGAGTCTTATTAGGAGGTCAAAGGAATGCTGGCGCAGATGCTGGATAATGGGGTGATCCGGCCGAGTCAAAGTTCTTGGGCCGCACCGGTCGTGCTGGTCCGGAAAAAGGATGGGACCATACGGTTTTGTGTTGATTACCGTAAGCTGAATGCGCACACAGTACGTGACTCCTACCCTTTGCCCGGATCGAGGAATCCCTGTCTGCCCTGGGAAAGGCAAAGTACTTCTCCACTTCTCCACTCTTGACCTGGCCAGCGGCTACTGGCAGGTGCCTGTGGCAGCTCTAGATCGGCAGAAGACAGCATTCATCTTGCCAGTGGGACTGTACGAATTTAATCAAATGTCCTTCGGACTGACCAATGCTCCAGGAACATTTCAGCGGTTAATGGAATACTGCTTGGGCGATTACAATTTCGAGTAAGTGTTGATCTATTTGGATGATGTAATTATATTTGGAGATTCGTTCGACTACAACCTGAAGAAGCTCCGGCAAGTGTTGCACCGACTGAGAGACAATGGACTTAAGATCAAGCCAAAGAAATGTCACTTGTTCCAGACACAGATCGAGTATCTGGGGCATGTAGTGTCTGCTGAGGGTGTGCGACCAGCACCGAGTAAAATTGAGGCCATTCAGGGGTGGCCCCGTCCCAAGACCGTGAGAGAAGTACGAGCGTTCCTTGGTTTAGCTGGGTACTACCGTCGGTTTGTGAAGGACTTTGCTGAGGTGGCTGAACCACTGAATGAGTTGTTGACAGGGACGGCACAGGGGCCCAAGAATCAGCCAATTCGGTTGACTGACCGACAGCAACAGGCATTTGATCGGGTCAGGGCCGCCCTTGTACAGGCACCTTTATTGGCGCATGCTCGCTTTGACCAACTGTTCACCCTGTACACGGATGGAAGTCTCCATGGTCTGGGAGCTGTGTTAGCCCAAGAACAAGATGGGCGTGAGAGGGTCATCGCGTATGCTAGCCGGTCTCTATGGGACACTGAGCGAAATCCGGACAATTACAGCTCGTTTAATCTGGAGATGTTGGCCCTGGTGTGGGCCATAATTGTGAAGTTTGCAGAGTATCTGGCTGGTTCTGAGATTCTCGTGATGACGGACAATAATCCGCTTGCCCACTTGGAAAACGCTAAGCTTGGAGCCCTGGAGCAGAGATGGGTAGCTCGGATGTCCATGTTTAATTACCGGATTCGGTTCTGTTCGGGTAAAGAGAACTTCAATGCTGACGCATTATCATGAGTGACCCGAGGTGCACCCGAGCATGGAGTGGATGAAGACCTCGAGGATACTGAGATCCCCGATTTGAGGCGATTGACTGTGTTCGTGGACGTGGCACGTTCAAGTGGGGTGGTGACATGGGTCGCCACGTTGCTGGGCAAGACTCGTCAAGAGTGGGCTGAGTTACAGGACGCAGACTCCGAACTGTCACGAGTAAAGAAATGGCTGAGTCAAAAGTCCTGGCCCGATGGGAGAGCAAGAGGCCGGCTGGGTGCCGAAGGACAAAAGCTGCTAAGGCAGTGGGATCGATTGGTCATAGCGGAGGGGATACTGTATCGCTGGATCTACATAGCAGCGGAGCTGGGGTACAGTTGGCAGGTAGTAAATCCAGCTTCAGTGGCTCCGGACATTGCCCAGGAAGCTCATACGCGGGGTGCACATTTCGGGCCTGAGAAGACTTATCGTTGGCTGCACCGGTATGTGTACATGCCTGGCTTAGAAGAAGTTGTGAGAGAGGTGTGTGGTAGGTGCCGGGCATGTGAGCTGAATAAGTCCCCAGAGCAGAGGGCTCCTGTCCAGACAATGGTGACGTCTGCCCCACTGGAAGTGCTAATGGTGGATTATTTGTCAATTGGGTACGCCAGAAGTGGTCATCAGTCATGTCTGGTCATGACTGATCACTTTACTAAGTTTGCCGTCGCTGTCCCCACCAAGGATCAGACTGCTAAGTCTGCAGTGGAGGCAATTTGTAAGCATTTCATCCAGGTTTATGGGTGTCCTCAAAGGATACATTCAGATCAAGGTGCTTGCTTCCAAGGTCAGCTCATAATGGAATTGCTACAAGTCTATGGGATTCAGCAATCCCGGACAACGTCCTACCATCCGCAGGGAAATGGGGCCTGTGAACGGCTCAACCGAACCTTGCTCCTGATGCTGAGAATGCTTGAACAGAGGCAGAAGGAGCGATGGACTGAGTTCCTCCCAGAACTTATGTGGGCCTATAACAATCGGGTCCATAGCACCATAGGATTCACTCCGTACGCGATGATGTTCGGTCGGCCTGGGCGAGAGATTGAAGAACTTAGTCTCACTGTACCCGATGAACCAGAATATCGTACAGCCAGTGAGTGGGTCCAGGATCATCGCCGAAGGTTGCGTGAAATCCACCGGATAGTAAAAGACCGTGTGCAGGATCATCCTCACCGAGATTGGGGGCCGGTGCACCAAGATGAGTTCCGGGTGGGTGATAAGGTGCTAGTGCGAGTCACGCGTCCAGGAAGGAAGCTGAGAGACAGGTGGGAGGAAACGCCCTACACAGTAGTGGAAAGGGCATTCCCAGGGGGAAGTGTGTACACAGTGGTTCCTGAAGGGTGCATTGGACCCTGTCGCACAATGCACTGGAACTGGCTAAAGAGATGTATGTCCGACACACCTGCCTGTCACCCTGAGTCACCTGCGCCACCTACGGCAGTTGCACCGAGCAATGTTAAATGTGACTGTTGGGATGACTTCGGGGTGAGACCATCAGACATGCAGAGTCCGATAGCGCAAGTTCCAGGTGTTCCAGACACCGCCCCTGATGTTACTGTTCCACTAGATGCGGTGGACCCTCCATCGAGCTCGGCAGGTACTGGTTTGCGGAGATCAGAGAGGAGCACAGCTGGTGTTCCCCCGATACAATATAATCCTGAGGAGTGTGTGTTACATATGAGTGGTATGAAACCATTTGTCGGGATGCCAAATTGTAAGTGGCGTGGAGTGTAACATGTTGACATGTCTTTCTAGTAATGAGCTCATATTTATGACAGTGTAAATTTCTCCTGCAATGACTTAGTCCGGCCATTAGGGGTCAGCAAAAAAGAAGTAAAGAGAAAGCCCAGGGATCTGTAAAAAGCCCGGGAAAGAGAGATCCAGGAAGCTCTCTGAGAAGGCGACATGCGTCTGAATGCTGAGTGACGGTGGAGAGCTTGTACGGACTGCAGCCAGACGGTGTGTCCAAGAAGAAGCTGTGACTTGTGAGTAACTGAGATATGTGACCTGTCACCAACTGTGTAGTCAGTTAGGGAAAGCTAGTTAGTGATTCCAGTAGTGCTGAGAACTGCCTGGTGTATATCACTGCTGATGGACTGATCAGTCTTGATCCAGAGATTGTGAAGGATCTGGTACACAAAGACTCTGTGCACGTGGATACTACAAAGGAGCCCTGTTGTGAACTACACTTTGAGACTGAGATTGATTCTAATTCCTGTTTACACCTGGATGAGCTGGAGAGCTTGGTAAGAAGGAGAAGCTGATCAAACCTTGTGGCCGGAGATCAGGTCTAATTAAAGGTTTAGTTTGTTAACTGTTTGCATATGTATTAAGATTGAGAGATTTCTCTTTGCTCTTGTAAGAAGAGAAACTGTACACTGTATAGGTAACGCGTTGGTTAAATATATATGAGTGTTCTCTAAGGGGAAAACAAGGGTACCCAGATCCCATTGTATTAGTGTGGGAGGGGGGTGTAAGGTTATATTCCTGGGAGGACCACGTGCCATGTCCGCGGTAACATCCTGGGTAGGCCCTGTACTGAATAAGCGTGGGTGCGGCAAAGCCCAGGGGTAGTTTGGCTCATTCCCGCGAGATTGGCACTTGAGCTCTCTCAGGCTGCATAACTTGTATTTTGTGTTAGTGGCTGTTGTGGCCCATATTTTGTAGAATTGTTTAACCCTGTCAATTTTTGTGACCAGTATAAAGAAAGTTATTTGCCACTATACAAGGTCGGAGTCATTCATAGCAGCGCCGTATTCCTAATACACATTCGACCGGCGTTCCTGTCGTTACATACCAACCGTCGGAGGGTCTGCAGTTGATGCCGGTATTCTCGGACCCAGGAAGACAACCCCGTCCGTGGGTAGTCCTCCTCGGGGTCCAGCTCTAACTCGGTAATTTCTCGCCCCTTTTGCTAGAACAGTAAGGTATAAGGAGTGAACCCCATCGTACTATTCACTCGGTTGTTGTAGACCCACACCAGCTCGGCTACAAACTCAGGCCATCGCACTTTCCGATCTTCCTCCAATGTGCGGAGCATTTGAATCAGTGTCCGATTAAAGCGTTCACAGGCCCCATTTCCTTGAGGGTGATAAGGAGTAATCCTGTACAACCGATGCAGCTCTTCCATCACCCGGCCCTGGAAGCAGGCGCCTTGATCGGAATGGATCCTCTTTGGGCAGCCGTACACCCAAATGAAGTCTCGGCAGATGGCCTCCGCAGCTGATTCGGCGGTCTGATCTCTAGTCAGGGTCACCACCATAAACTTTGTGAAGTGGTCTGTCATTACCAGCCAATGTTCATACCCGAGATATGCCGGTCAACAGTCAAATAGTCGATCATCAGCACCTCCAAGGGGGCAGAAGTCACAATGGCATGTATGGGGACCCGCTGCTCCGGGGGCTTAACCAGCTCACAGCTCCGGCATCTTCGACAAGTGTCTTCTATTGTTGCTCGCAGTCGGGGGTGATACACCAACCTCTGCAACCACTGAAACGTCTTCTCTGGTCCGAAGTGAGCCCCTCATTCATGAGCCTCTTTAGCCACTACTCTGGCCAACTTCTCTGGGATCACCACTTGCCAGGTGGTCCCGAACTCTGGCAGTAGCTGTACTTGTCGGCACATCAGCCTGTCTCTCCCATTGTCCCAGCATTTTCAGCACTCCCGGGGACAGGGTACTCCTCTCCTCTCGACTGGGGACCTGCCTCAAAGCCACCCATTGACCTAATTGAGCAACTTCTTTGTCAGTCTGTTGAAGTCGGACCCAGTCATCTCTTGGCCGCCCTAGCACTTGTTCTTCCAAAGTCTCTCCGATCTGTCCCTGCGCCGCGACCAGTGGTCCCACGAAACTTCGGAAGCTAGGGATCTCATCTGCCTCAAAATCTTCATCGCGGTCATGATCAGGCCATTCATATGTCACTCTGGAGAGGGCGTCGGCGTGAATATTCTCTGCCTTAGACCCGTAGGCGATTTTATACCGGTACCTGGCCATGCGGGCCACCCACCGCTGCTCCAGGGCCCCCAACTTCACATTCTCCAGGTGAGCCAACGGGTTGTTATCTGTTCTCACCAGTACTTTGGACCCGGACAAATACTCTGCAAACTTCTCGGTCATTGCCCAAACCAGAGCCAGCAACTCTAATTTGAAAGTGCTATAATTATCTGGGTTCCTCTCGGAGTCGTGAAGGGAGCGACTGTCGTACGCAATCACGCGCTCTTTCTCCTCCTGTACTTGGGATAACATGGCTCCCAGACCATGTAGGCGCCCATCAGTGTGGAGTATGAATGGTTGGGAGAAATCCGCATAGGCAAGTATTGGGGCCTCGGTCAGGGCCATTTTTAGGGCACAGAAGGCCTCTTCCTGGCTGCTTTCCCACCGAATTGCCAGATTCTTGGAGCCCGCCGGCACTCCCTTAAGTAGCTCCAGCAATGGGTTGGCTATGCGGATGAAGTTCTTCACGAATCTTCGGTAGTACCCGGCAAGTCCCAGAAAGGCCCGAACATCCTTCACTGTCTTCGGGGTAGGCCACTCCTGTACGGCGGCCACCTTTTCCCGGGTGGGCCAGACTCCTTCACCGGACACAGTATGACCGAGATATTCTATCTGTTTGCGGAGCAGGTGGCACTTCTGGGGCTTCACCTTTAGACCATGACTCTGCAGGCAGCTCAGTACTTGCTCCAATCACTGGAGGTGTTCCTCGAAGGTGGCGGCATAGACAATTATGTCGTCAAGATATATCAGTGTCGCCTCAAAGTTCAAATCGCCCAGGCACCTCTCCATCAGACGCTGGAAGGTTCCGGGGGCATTAGTCAGGTTGAAGGGCATCCGATTGAACTCGAACAGTCCCATGGGAAATATGAACGCCGTCTTCGCACGGTCATGTTTGGCCATGGGCACCTGCCAGTACCCACTGGCCAGATCCAAGGAGGAAAAGTATCTTGCCTTCCCTAAGGCTGACAGAGACTGTTTGATTCGGGGTAGTGGGTAAGAGTCTCATACTGTACAGGCATTCAGTCGTCTATAGTCCACACAGAAAAGCAGGGTCCCATCTTTCTTCCGGACCAGGACAATCGGGGCAGCCCACAGACTCTGACTCTCCCGTATTACACCATTTTGTAACATATGGGCTAGCATCTCCTTAACTTCTTTATACATCTGGGGTGGTATCTGCCGGTATCTCTCCCGCACTGGGACAGCGCTCCCTGTGGGAATCTCGTGGGTAAAATCATCCTCATGGCGAGCAAAGACTTTCTGGTACCGCTCCAGTACCTCCTCAACCTGCTGCACCTGTCGAGGTGAAAGTCCCGTCAATTCAGCCCGCATTCGCTCTAGGATTCTTTGTCCACCCTTTGCACCAGCAAGGTGGGATTCCGGCGACACGGTGACCGCCAGACTCCAGGGGTCTCCTCCTACAGCGGACAGCTGTACCGCATCAGGTCGCACCAACTTTTCTGGCATTCCCAGAATCTGGGCTATTTCCGCCCTGGGAGGGAGTGTGAGATCACCTTCGCCCAGATTAACGCACCGCACTATAACATTGCCACCCTGGACGGTGGCCAGTGTTCGAACCACTAGGAGTCCGGGGGGTACTTTGTCCATCGATGTTGGTTCTGCCTGTACTTCGACCCCCTCAAGAGGTGTGCTGGCCCGTGCGGGTAACGTGAATACAGTTTGTCCTGGCGGTAAGGTGAGCACCGTAGCTGCTGGTACTATTACTTTCCCCAGGACCTTCCCTTCACTCGATGTCTCCTGAGCCTGGGTGGCTCGGATTAATTGTTGAAAAATCCTCCTTTGAGGGGTTCGTGGGTCCCACTGGTCTAGAGGAATCTCCTTCGGCTGACTAATCAGGATTTGCCCAATCTCTTTCAGCACATTCATTCCGAGGGTCACCGGGGGTCCACTTCTGGTTCCCCCTGCGACCAAGACGACCCCTTTTTTTCCCACATCTTTTCCACACACTCAGATCTTCATCCACACCACCCCTGCGACCGGGATGGGTAATTGATTAGCTGCCATAAGTCTAATTACTGGTCCCCATTCAGGCCGTGCTATCTTTGGAAATCGCTGTTGAAAGTAGGCTTCTGTCATCGTAGTCACCTGGGATCCCATGTCAATCAGGCAGTGAACAGCCCGACTGCTCATTTCGGCCCAGACAGTCAGGCTGGTGGAAACTAGGTCCTTGGGACTTCCTCTTTTTCTTTCCCCTTTCTTAGGCTCCGGGCTGTGTCCCCCAAACATGTAGCTCGCTAGTTTAACGCCTGCCACGACAGGGGCCGCCCTCGGCTAGCACAGCCCCTGGCGTAATGTCCTGTGCCTCCACACTTCCAGCAGGTCGTGTCTCTGTCTGTGTAGGGCTGCCTCACTTCTCTATGGAACTCTCCTGCGGGGCGGGGTCTGAATTCAATTCTTTCCCTAACAGGGGCAATCGATCTGGGTATCTTTGCTGTCGGTGCAGGGGTCTTCTTGAGCCTGGACCATTCACCCCGCATCTCCTGTATCTCCTTTCACATCTCTCGAGCCCATTCCGGTTCAGTTGCAAGTGGGGTGGGTACCTCGTTACTCCGGACCATCCCTGCCAGGGCCATCACCCCAATCTCCTGCTCTCTCACACGTGCCTCCGCCCGCACTTCTAGAAAAGTCATACGTAGGTTAGCGCGCAGGCGCTCCCGCAAGGCCTGCTTCAGCTGCACATCCCTGAGGCCTGCCACAAATAGGTCCCTTAAGATCACGTCAGGGGGGCCCATTCCTAAATTCCCCATGTCGTCTTTTCTAGAGATATAGGCATGTGTAGCACCCTGAGGATTTCGGCTGCTACAGGGGTATTGCACCTCAACCCAGAGGTGTGATATTCCACTCCCGGGTAAGGATGGAGTGTGGAACTGAGCTAGTAGGCTGCATGCACTACACACATCCCATTTCCGGGGAACAGACCGATGGTACTCCCACTAGAGAAATGTGCAGGTACGACAGTGTCTGTTCCTGGCTGGAGTGGGAGGGGGGTGGAACATCCCAGTAGTGTAGGGGCAGATAGGGGGAGCAGCCTGGGTAAAGTTAGGAGCTCATTGGGTGCTGGTCACCTGAGCTCACACATAGAGGGAGTATATAAGGTGGGAACCATCTTAGATCAGGGTCAGTCTGTGAGACGTCAGTCAGACAGTCTGTCTGAGAGCCTGAGAAGCAGAGCAGAGGAGAAGAGAGAGAGACCCAGAGGCGCAGAGGGGACCCCAAGAGCCCATAAGAGAGCTAATAGGGTGAAGGGTCGGCAACAGGGTACCGGATCCCAAGCTGGCAGAGGCTACAGCACACCTTAGCCAGGAATCGGAGGTCGTGGGCAGGATCTGCCACGACCACCCACTAAATCCACCCGGAAGGCAGACCAAGAATAGGGTCAGGGAGCCCAGAGGAGGCTTGACCAACAAGAGGCCCGAGGGAGCCGGACTTAGGTGGATCCCTGGTGGGAACGGCCAGAAGAAGGGAGAGACAGAAAGGAGCTCAGGACCACACTCCGGAGTTGCCTGGGAGTTGACCGAGTCCAGGACCTGGTGGACGCAGCACGGCTTGGGTGGTCACTGCTGTACACAGTGACCCGAGGAACACCAGTAAGTAAAACCCTGGAACTGCATTTTATGCCTCTGAGTCTCCTTGCTGCACCTTCACAACCACCATCCTCCACGGCTGACCCCCTGAGGCTATACCCCTCCCGTTGGGGGTTATACTACCTGAGCTGCACATACATCACCAGCCTCAGCGGACCCTGCTGCAGCGGCGGCCGTACTGACCGCAATTCAACGGGTGGCGTAGTCGACACAAAAGAACATCTAGAAACATCATAAGGACTGCCACACACTGAGCTTGACACCCTGGGCACGGACCGGGTCACAGCCACTCGGAGACTACAACCCCCATCTGATCCGGCTCCGGGTATCCCCAACAACACTGGCCCAGGGGGCGCGTCACATGCACCCTCTGTAATGCATTAACATATTGCGTCACAGTCTCCCCCTCCTGCTGCACTTGGTGAAACAGACATATCCTCAGCTCTCCTACATTGGTGGGATCCCCATGAATCTCTTCCAATATCCACACCACTTTTTCTACAGTATCTTGGTCATGGGGAGGGCGGTACATCACAGAGTGCCGGACCTCACCGTCCAGGGTCAGTAAGGCTATTTCGGCTTGCATAGCTGGGGTCATCGGATGCATACGCAACATACTCCTAACTCTCTCTCTCAACCCAGTCCCACAGCATCATATTGTCCCCGGTGAACTTTGGGAGATTGCTGAGCATGGCCCCCAGGGGCAAGCTAGATCTAGGGGCTCCCAGGATGGACTGATCTGCAGTGTCTGTGTCTAAAGACTGCATCCTGCCGACTACGCCAAATGTAACACAGGTACTTTAGATGCAGTGACACAGAAACACAGAGCAGCCAGTACAGGGTTAATAAAGAAGGGGGATTTACTGTAACAGGGTCAATCTCCACGCATGGAGTAACAGGCGAAATATGGGGACAACAATGGAAGTAGCAGGTAATATGCTATAACTGACAATCCACAGTTGGGCTAGATGTAGCAGAGTCGACATGGTTGTAATCAGCAGTTTTTTCACTTAGCTGACTCTTGCTCCTCACAAGGCAGTTGCCGGCTGGTGCCGGTGTTGCTTTCTTCCAGCTTCCCCGCCTAAACAATGCTCCGTCTTCTGGCAGCAGCGGGCAGTCTCCGGTTTGACCCGCTGAGCCACTAGTCCATAACAGTTCACCTCACTTGCTCGGCTCCAGGGATCCTGCGTCTCTTCTCCCTCTAATTGGGCTTGACTCTCACTGACCACTGCCACTTTTCCCGTGCAAAAAAAAATCCTTTTCCACCCTCTTCCTAGACACAAGCTCAGCTCCCCGGTCACCTGACTCCTCAGCTCTCTCTCTGGACACACCCCCAGCTTCCCAGTCACCTGACTCCTGTCTCGCAGTCTGTCTTCCCCCTGCAACAAGAGGCTCGGCCCTGGCAGTCCAGGATCCCTTGTTTTGAAAGTACTTACACCCCGGTATTCCCCCTTACAGAGACTTGGAGGAGTCCTAAGAACGTAGAGATTTTAATGGATAACAATCGCGTAACGTCACTTCTGGTCATAAGGGAGAACACGTGGACCAGCAATCTGATTGGTAAGAGAACATATACGGTATCAGTAGTGAAATAAACCCCAAAACATGTAGAAACTGATTTTATTTATTTCTATGTATGTTTCATTGGGGGTTTTTTGCTGCAAAGTGAAGTAGAAAATTAAATGCTATGCCCATATGTCTGCAATAAAGACTACATTCTCAAGTTTCAGGATAAAAGACACATACCAAAGCTGGGAAACGATCTTTAAGCAAAAAATCTGTATGTGCAAGGGGAGTTTGTGCAGTGATCATAATGATATCCATATGTTGAACATGAAAGAGTCAGGAACTGTGCACACATTATGCAGCTAATAGTATCAATATGTATTCTCAAAGTATCTAATTGGGAAAAGATCTGATACAAGTCTAAGGCTATGTGCCCACGATGCAGAAATGCTCCGGATTTTTTCCTGAGCGTTTCTGCATCTCCCTGGCAGAAAAAACGCATGCGGATTGTACATGCGGATTGTACATGCGGATTGTACATGCGGATTGTACATGCGTTTTTCCTGCCAGGGACATGCGGATATGAAGCGTTCTTCACATGCATTTCCGCATGCGGGTTGTCAAGTGCTTTCCAAGCAATTTTAGCATCACTTGGAAAGTGCTTGACAACTTGGTCACACTATATACAGTACAGACCAAAAGTTTGGACACACCTTGTCATTTAAAGATTTTTCTGTATTTTCATGACTATGAAAATTGTACATTCACACTGAAGGCATCAAAACTATGAATTATCACATGTGGAATTATATACTTAACAAAAAAGTGTGAAACAACTGAAAATATGTCTTATATTCTAGGTTCTTCAAAGTAGCCACCTTTTGCTTTGATGACTGCTTTGCACACTCTTGGCATTCTCTTGATGAGCTTCAAGAGGTAGTCACCGGAAATGGTTTTCACTTCACAGGTGTGCCCTGTCAGGTTTAATAAGTGGGATTTCTTGCCTTATAAATGGGGTTGGGACCATCTGTTGTGTTGTGCAGAAGTCAGGTGGATACATAGCTGATAGTCCTACTGAATATACTGTTAGAATTTGTATTATGGCAAGAAAAAAGCAGCTAAGTAAAGAAAAATGAGTGGCCATCATTACTTTAAGAAATGAAGGTGAATCAGTCCGAAAAATTGGGCAAACTTTGAAAGTGTGAAGTGAAAACCATTTCCGGTGACTACCTCTTGAAGCTCATCAAGAGAATGCCAAGAGTGTGCAAAGCAGTCATCAAAGCAAAAGGTGGCTACTTTGAAGAACCTAGAATATAAGACATATTTTCAGTTGTTTCACACTTTTTTGTTAAGTATATAATTCCACATGTGTTAATTCATAGTTTTGATGCCTTCAGTGTGAATTTACAATTTTCATAGTCATGAAAATACAGAAAAATCTTTAAATGAGAAGGTGTGTCCAAACTTTTGGTCTGTACTGTATGTGGTTGGGTGTAGGTGCTCTGTATATACATGCTTGTGTGCTATGTGTGTATACATACAAGTGTGCTATGTTGTGTATATACATGCGAGTGTGCTATGTTTATGTATTCATGTGTGTGTGCTATGTGTGTATACATTTATGTGTGCTATGTGTGTGTTTAGATGTGTGAGTGCTATATGTGTGTATACATGTGTGTGCTATGTTTATGTATACATGTGTGTGCTATGTATGTAAACATTCATGTTTGCTAAGTGTGTGTACATATGTGTGTGTGCTATGTTGTGTGTATACATGCATGTGTGCTATGTGTCTTTATACATATGTGTGTGTACATATGTGTGTGTGCTATGGTGTGTGTATAAATGCATGTGTGCTATGTGTGTTTATACATACTGTATGAGTGTGTAACATTCAATGTGTTTATCACATATGGTGTGTATGACCGATCACAGCATGATTGCGCAGGAAAAGCTGTAATATCAGCATCTCCTGCTGGATCAGTGTCGGAAGTCAGCACTGCCAGTGGCTGAGCTCCGGCACTAAACAGCCAGTAGCGGTGTCAGTGCCGCCCCTGGCTGTTAACCCCCTGAGTGCTGCGATCAAGCGAGATCGCAGCATTCAGGAGGCAGACAGAGGGTTGGGAGCTCCCTCTGCCTTCAGATTGGCGCCCCCGCAACGTCATCACGGGGGCCCGACCATTGCTATGGTGACCTGGGGACACCAAGCTACGGAAAGCTTCTGAGACCATGCTCACAGCATGCTCTCAGAAGTATTCTGCACAGGTATAATGTACTGCAATGCTAGTAGAAATAGTGAAAAAAGTGAAAGTGTCATAGAGGGACTAAGTATAAAAATTTAAAAAAGTAAAAAAAAAATTGTAAAAATCTTAAAAAAAAATGTTAAAAAATAATAAAATATATTACACTAATAAATACAGTTTTTTATGTGAAAAAATAAAACTTACCAAAAAAGTGCACATATTTGCTATCGCCGCGTCCGGATCGACCTGATCTATAAATGTGGCACACTAGTTAACCCCTTCAGTGAACAGTGTAAAAAAAAACATGGGAAACTATGCATTTGCATCATACCACTACAAAAAAGTGGAATAAAACGCGATCAAAAAGACGGATGTAAATAAAAATGGTACCAATGAAAACATTATCTGTCCCGCAAAAATCAAGCTGCCATACAGCTCCATCAGCCGAAAAGTAAAAAAAAGTATAGCTCTCAGAATAAAGCAATGCAAAGATAATTACTTTTTCTATAAAAGCTTTTATTATGTAAAAGCACAAAAGCATAAAAAAAATTACATAAATGAGAAACCGCTATAATCGTACTGACCCAAAGAATAAAGCTGCCTTATCAATTTTACCACACGTGGAACAGTATTAAAAAAAAAAGAAAATAAAAACAATTCCAGAATTGCTGGTTTTTATTTATTCTGCCTCCCAAAAATCGGAATAGAACGCGATCAAAAAGTGTCACGTGCCCAAAAATGGTGCCAATAAAAGTCGTTCCACAAAAAAAAAGCCCTCACATGACTCTGTCGAGCGAAACATGGAAAAATTAGAGCTCTCAAAATATGGCGATGCAAAAACTGTTTTTTGCAAAAAATAATGTTTTTTAGTGTTTGACAGCTGTCAGTCATAAAAAAGATATGAATCTGGTATCGCTGTAATCTCACCGACCCAAAGAATAAAGTCGCCTAATCACTTATACAGCACGAGGAACGGCATAAAAAAATAAATAAAACCAATTCTTCACCTGCTGCTGATTTGTTCATTCTGCCTCCCAAAAGATCACAGTAAGGCTCTGCTCACATTTATCCTGCGCTGAGCACTTACACTGGGGTTTCCATATAAACCTCTGAAATACGTGATTCACACGAAACCTCGAGCAGAAGATTCCCTGTAATGAGGCATATGGAGGCACCGTGGACACCATCTGACCTATGATCCTGCGGTGTCCATCTTTTTAGGCGTAGATAAAAGCACAGTCAGCCACAGTTTTGTGAACCTCTGAAAAGGACAACGATGAACAGAGGCCAGAGGGAGTCCAGAGTAACTCTGCTGCCTCATCTCATTATAGTGAATGGATCCCTTGGAGGTTTCATCTGAATCACGTCATTCGGAGATTTAGATGGAAACCCCAAAATAAGTGCTCAGCGTAGAGCGCAGGATAAATGTGGTCCAAAATGTTATGTAAAATGTTCCCAATAAAAGCTTCACATAAAAAGCCCCCACTCAGGTCTGTCATGTGTTAATGGAAATATAGGGGGCTTCTACATTACGGGTAGTACAAAGGCTCTGGAAAAGTAAAATGGCTCCTCGTCCCCTCAAAAGAAATTCAGCAAATTCTGCACTCCCAAATCCAAGCCCCCCTCCCTTCTGAGCCCCACAGTGTGTCTAAACCATATTTAGCATCCACATCTTTGGCCGGGGTATGATTTCCAAAATGGGGTCACTTGAGGGGGGATTCTGCTCTTCTAGCACTTAGGGGCTCTGTATATGGAGTCCAGAAACTATTCTAGGACAATCTGTGCTGCAGCAGGCAAATAGCGCTCTGTCCCTCCCGAGTCTCATCATGTGGCTAAGCAGTACTGTACAACCACATGTGAGGTATTGCCACGTTCAGCAGAAATTGTGACACATTTTGGTGCCATTTTTTTAACCAATTTCCCCATGTGAAAATGTAAAATCTGGGGCTAAAACAAAATATTTGTGGTAAAAAAAATTTATTTTTTTTTTTCACTGCCCAATGGTATAAAATTCTGTGACATATCTGTGGTGTCAATATGATCACTGCACCCCTAGATGAGTTCATTGAGAGGTGTAGTTTGTAAAATGGGGTAACTTATGGGGGATTCTGCTGCTTTGGCACCTCAGGGGCTCTGCCAATGTGACATGGCACCCTCAAACCATTCCAGCCTAATTTGAACTTCAATATGGTGCTTTTTCCCTTCTGAGCTTTGCACTGTGCCTCAAAAGTAGTTTTTGACTACACATTGTGTATTGGCGTACTCAGGAGAAATTGCAAAACAAATTTTGAGGTCCATTTTCTCGTTACCTTTGTGAAAATAAAAAAATTGGAACTAAAAGATAATTTTTGTGGAAAAAAAAATAGATTTCTTATTTTCACAGCTCTATGTTATAAACTTCTGTGAAGTACCTGGGGGTTCAAGGTGTTCACCACACATCTAAATATGTTCCTTGAGGGGTCTAGCTTCCAAAATGGGGTCACTTGTGGTATGTTTCAACAGTTTAGCATCCGCTCTCGATTGCAGCCAATTTTGCATTCAAAAAGTCAAACGGTGGTCCTTGCCATCCGAGCCCTGCCATGCCCCCAAACAGTGGTTTTCCCTCACATATGGGGTATTGGCGTACTCAGGAGAAATTGTGCAACAAATTTTCTCCTGATACCCTTGTGAAAATAAAAAAACAATAGGACTAAAGTAACATTTTTATGAAAAAAATGTAAATGTTCATTTTTTCCTTCCACATTGCTTCAGTTCCTGTGAAGCACCTGAAGGGTTAAAAAACTTCTTGAATGTGGTTTTGAGCACCTTGAGGGGTGCAGTTTTTAGAATGGTGTCACTTTTGGGTATTTTCTGTCATATAGACCCTTCAAAGTCACTTCAAATGTGATGTGGTCCCTAAAAAAATGGTTTTCAAAATTTTGTTGGAAAAATGAGAAATCGCTGGTCAACTTTTAACCCTTATAACTTCCAAACAAAAAAAAATTATGTTTCAAAAATTGTGCTGATATAAAGTACAATGTGTCATGAAAAAACAATCTCAGAATCAGCGGGATCCGTTGAAGCGCTTCAGAGCTATTACCTCATAAAGTAACAATTGGCCTCGTCATTAACCTACAAAGTGGCTCGATCCTTAAGGGGATAAACCATCTCACAGGAAGTGTGTGCACTGATCTGGGAAGCTTCTCCCAGCCATTTCTATGGCAGCTTGTTGTGAGGAGATTAATCACCTATCTTTCATACGCATACATTGACCAGTAGATTGCAGCAAAGTATAATGCACATTTATGAATCCTCAGTGTGCGCACATGCAATGTATTATACATCTCGTACCTCACAGTGTCCAGAGTAGTTCTATATGAAAATTGCATCTTCAGAGGGGAAGAGGACTAGAACGCTAGGGCCACCTATTGGAAGTAGTAATCCTAAAAGTCAATATCGACCCTTTAACAAGTCTTGCCACATGAGTCAGGATAAAAGCCAAGCCAGAATCTGATTTTACAGACATGATCTTTCAGGGTGCTGCCCCTCATCAGTGCAAAGTGTGAGCTCTGGCACACTAGAACACATCTACTGCCACAGATGTAGACTGGGTACTGGGATACCACAGATTGATCTATTAGTGATTGTTCTTCGCCAGCCTGGCTAAAGAAGTCGGTAAACAAGCGCCGAACAACTTCAATATTGTCAATCATGCTCACTTAACGGTATGAACTCAGTGCATGTAAATGTGACCGAAATGTTTGAGTGTAATGGTGCAATATGTTATTATTTAGGATTATATACACATGACAACAGTGGAGAGGGGAAAATGTATTTGCAGTTTCAGGGAGGGCAAAGAAAATAGACTATAGAAAACACATGAAAATAAGTTCAGGATAGAAGCTGTGCTAATATATGAGCTAATGAATACAGCAGCATTCTGGATACACATAGCCCATATATGCAACCTAGAAAAATCAAGCAATAACTGCATATCAGAGGTTTTTAAAAATGAATAAAGGAAATACGACTGAAAACTGAAACTTAGTGACATTTTATGAACTTAAAGTTATCATCAAAATATGTCAAACAATATTTTCACGACAAAGGTATCAATATTATTTTAGTTTTAGGAGAGAGGAGTTAAAATAATTAATCCTATTCTAGAGAAAGAGGTTCACGTGGACCCTGCCTGATTTTTCCTCCATAGTCAGTCGAAACATGTATCTTGATAAGGAGTTTTGGAAGATTACGTTAGTTTTCATGGCACCATAGACAACAGTAAAGTAAAATTGTCTCATACCCAAGTCCTATAACCCAGGAGTTATCAAATAATATCATATTTCTGGTGGTGACACAAGAGGAAAAATTAAAAAAAAAACTGATAACTTTGGTTCTTACTAGCCAGGAATCACAAGATCTACTAAATCTACAAGATCTAAGAGTAGATATAAATGCTATGCATGATGAAGAATGTACAAAATATATCATAATACTGAATAAGTATAGACTAGCCTAAAGAAGGATTGAGGAAAGGAAGTGAGGTGGAGGGGTAATGAGACGGGATTTATAGAAGTGTATATATGTATGTTTATGGAATAAAAATTATCTGATTAAAAAGTTAAAATATCAATAAAGTATTTATTAAAAAAATTAATTATTAACAAATAGTACTTACAAGCACATTTCATTCCCTGGTGAACCAGCCCATAAAGAAGGGAACCGCAGTGATCACAGAAGGTTGGGCTGCTGTAACTGTGGACCTTGAACTTGTGTCGACTACGAGGATCCTGTAAGTAAAGCAGATGCCAAACAATAAGATCATATTACCATAGGACTGTCATATAGTGCCATCTTACTGAAGAAGATATCATCATTATCAAGCCATTAGGGAAACCAAAGGCAATGTCATCAAATTACCAATCTGTAAGTTATAGCATCATTCGAATCTACTATGTGACCCTTTCCTCTTCATCGAATCTTTACAAATGTGCACATACAATTGTCCCATATAAGCACCTTAAACTCGAAAGGAGAAAGTCAAGTCAGGCTGTGGATAAACTTTTTGTAATATGAAGATCGAAGGAGAAAATATAAAATGTTGCTCTGAATCCAATGCTCACCCTAAGGCTAATTTCACACATCCATTTTTTACGGTCCAACTATATATCCACAGTCTCATTGGCAGCAGACCCACGGCTAGTACATGCATTGCAGTATATGGATGTATGAAAGCAGGGTTTTATTGATTAGCGTTTGCCTAAATAAAAATAAACAGGAACATTGTAAAGTCAAAAAATAATTAAAAGGTCATTAAGGCAAGTTAGAAGATATCATATGTGGGGGGCCAATAAACTAAAACTATGTAAGGGCCATAGAATTTAATAATGTGGTCCCACTCATCAGAATTTTCAGACGTATCCTTCACTTGTAAATGAATTACTGGTGATGAGTGAGCGTGCTCATCACTGCTTGGTACTCGCCCGAGCATCTCACTGCTTGACCTGTTCGGAGCTCGTCGAGTATTTCCGGGTTGCTCGGGTGGGAACTCGGGTCCCCTCCCCGCAAGTTTGGCACTCTTTAGAGAGCCAATTAACAAGCAGGGATTGCTTGCCACTCACTGTAATGCCGTAGCCATGTTGGTTGTGGGCATTACACTGATTGGCGGGCTGCACAGCGTCATCAGGTCTATATCAGACCTGGCACCGCCAAGCTCGTCACAGTCACTCCGGAAACAGGCAGAGTAGGGAGAGCTGCTGCTGAGTGAGGGAGAGAATTGCTCGTTTATTAGTTAGGTATAGGTATCCCACAACATATATATATATACAGTGCCTACAAGTAGTATTCAACCACCTGCAGATTTAGCTGGTTTGATAAGATGCAAATAAGTTAGAGCCTTCAAACTGCAAACGAGAGTAGGTTTTATGAACAGAAGCATAAATCTTACAAACCAAAAAGTTATGTTGCTCAGTTGAATTTTATTAAATTTTAAACATAAAAGTGTGGGTCAATTATTATACAACCCCTATGTTTAATATATTGTGGAATAACCCTTGTTTGCAATTACAGCTAATAATCGTCTTTTATAAGACCTGATCAGGCCGGCACAGGTCTGTGGAGTTATCTTGGCCCACTCCTCCATGCAGATCTTCTCCAAGTTATCTAGGTTCTTTGGGTGTCTCATGTGGACTTTATTCTTGAGCTCCTTCCACAAGTTTTCAATTGGGTTAAGGTCAGGAGACTGACTAGGCCACTCCAACACCTTGACTTTTTCCCTCTTGAACCAGGCCTTGGTTTTCTTGGCTGTGTGCTTTGGGTCGTTGTCTTGTTGGAAGATGAAATTACGACCCATCTTAAAATCCTTGATGGAGGAGCGGAGGTTCTTGGCCAAAATCTTCAGGAAGGCCGTGCTATCCATCTTCCCATGGATGCGGACCAGATGGCCAGGCCCCTTGGCAGAGAAACAGCCCCACAGCATGATGCTGCCACCGCCATGCTTGACTGTAGGGATGGTATTCTTGGGGTCGTATGCAGTGCCATCCAGTCTCCAAACGTCACGTGTGTGGTTGGCACCAAAGATCTTGCTCTTGGTCTTATCAGACCATAGAACCTTGAACCAGTCTGTCTCAGAGTCCTCCAAGTGATCATGAGCAAACTGTAGACGAGCCTTAACATGACGCTTTGAAAGTAAAGGTACCTTACGGGCTCGTCTGGAACGGAGACCAGTGCGGTGGAGTACGTTACTTATGGTATTGACTGAAACCAATGTCCCCACTGCCATGAGATCTTCCCGGAGCTCCTTCCTTGTTGTCCTTGGGTTAGCCTTGACTCTTCGGACAAGCCTGGCCTCAGCACGGGAGGACACTTTCAAAGGCTGTCCTGGCCGTGGAAGGCTAACAGTAGTTCCATAAGCCTTCCACTTACGGATGATGCTCCCAACAGTGGAGACAGGTAGGCCCAACTCCTTGGAAAGGGTTTTGTACCCCTTGCCAGCCTTGTGACCCTCCACGATCTTGTCTCTGATGGCCTTGGAATGCTCCTTTGTCTTTCCCATGTTGACCATGTCTGAGTGCTGTTCACAAGTTTGGGGAGGGTCTTAAATAGTCAGAAAAGGCTGGCAAAAGAGATCTTTAATCCACACATGTGAAGCTCATTATTCTTGGTGCCTGAACTACTTCTTAATACTTTAGGGGGACCAAACAGAATTCTTGTGGTTTGAGGGGTTGAATAATAAATGACACTCTGAATTAACTTTTAACATTTAAAAAAAAAAAAAAAAAAAATTTGCTGCAGTGCATTTCCCACTTCCAGGCTGATCTACAGTACAAATGTCACAATGCCAAGTTAATTCCGCATGTGTCAACCAGCTAAATCTGCAGGGGGTTGAATACTACTTGTAGGCACTGTATATATATATATATATATATATATATATATATATATATATACTGTATATATCCGTCTGAACTAATACTCCTTCTGAGGACTAATCCAGCTGCATATATACAGTGGTGATAGCAGGAGTTAGGCAGGGTTTGTGGCAGTGTATACAGCACAATAGGGTCCTTTGCACGTTCTGTGCACGTTCTGTCTGCTGCTACTGTTACATATCTACAGTATATAGCCCTACATATCAGGGCTATTTTTTTTTTGCTCTTAATCCTGATTATTTGCTTAAAAAGCAATACAGTACTCCATTTTACTGCTACATTTGCTTGTGAGCAGAATACAGGTAGATTTTTTTAATTTTATTCACATTGGTGTACTGTGTAAGCAGAGAAACTTTTCCATCACATCACATGTGATCGCATATTACTGCGGTAATAATCGTGACATTTTTTGAAGCATGCCAAATATTGCACTCCATTTAAAGTTAGCCATCTGTGTTTTATTGAACCAATTCACACTTGGTCACTGACCAATACTATACTACAAGGCCACAGCCTAAAACCGTGGTCGTCACACGTGATCGCATATTACTGCCGTAATAATTCAGACATTTTGTGGAGCATGCCAAATATTACACTCCATTTAAAATGGTAAAGGTGCGTGGCAAGGGACGGGGAAGTGGATGTGATGGTGATGGTGCACACAGAGGTCGAGGCCATGGGCAAGATGAAACTGTGCCTGCTGAGGGAGCACCACAAACACCCAAATCATGTTGAACTACCTTCCTATCCTAAATTACTAGGAGCCATGGAACACCACTCTTGAAGCCAGAGCAGTGTGAAAAGTTTGCTGGTTGGATAGCAGATAATTCTTCCAGTCATTTTTCCACCACCACCCTGTCTTCCACATGGTCAAGTCTCAGTAGCCGTGAGTCTGAACCACATATTTATCACCCTGATCCTCCATCCTCCCACCATGCCGTGAGCCCGGAGACAACTGATCACTCACTTGGACACTCCGAAGAGCTGTTCACTTTTTCATCTATAGATTCGGGCCTCTCGCCCAGGCATATTCAAGCTGGGCAAGAGGAGATCGCATGTAGCGATGCCCAAATGACGAAGAGACACAATTGCTAGAATGTCAGGAGGAGGCCAGGGTGTGGAAGTGGAAGACGAGGTAGTGGACGATGAAGTCACTGATCCAACCTGGCAAGGTGACATCCAGAGCGAGGACAGCAGTACACAGGGGGCGGGAGGAGTAGCACCACAATAGGCAGGAACAAGCAGTGTGGTGGCCACAGACACAAGGCGGGCAATTATTCCATTTAACATCAACACAACAGAAGTTGCCAGTACAACTGTTAGGTCTTCCCGAGACTGGTTATTTTTTAAAGACTGTCCAGATAACCCCAAAAAGGCCATTTTCAACATCTGCCAGGCCAGCATCAGCAGGGGCAGCAAACCTACCAGCCTGACCACCACCAGCATGCTCAGGCACATGACAGCAAAGCACCCGACTAGGTGGGCCAAATGCCAGGGTCTAGAAACAGTGTCTGCGGGTGACACCACTGCTTGTATCGCTGTTGTGTGTGCACGCCAATCCCCTGTCCATGGCGCATGCAAAAATGCCTCCCTTCCTGCACCTGTCGTTGCACACTCGCAACTACCACCATCAACAACCACATCCTTGTCCCAGCACATCATTCAGCTGTCCCTACCCCAGTCCTTGGAACGCAAGAGCAAATACGCAGCCAACGCCCCATAGGCCACATGACTAAACTAAACTTGAAATGTTGCCTTTTAGGCTGGTGGAGATGGAAACTTTCCGCAACCTGATGGTGGTGGCAGTCCCTCGGTACTCGGTCCCCAGCCACCACTATTTCTCCCGATGTGCTGTCCCCACATTACACAAGTACGTGTCCCAGAACATTAGCCATGCCCTCAACAACACAGTTACTGGGAAGGTCCACCTAACCACGGACACATGGACAAGTGTTTGTGGGCAGGCATAGTACACCTCACTGGTGGCACACTGGGTTAATATAGTGGAAGCCGGGACCCAGTCGGACCTTGGGACGGAACACGTCCTTCCGATACTGAGGATGGCATCGGGCCCTGGTTCAATCAGGGTTTCCCCCATATTTTACAGCTCCTGCACCTCCTTCTCCTCAGCCTCCATTTCTGAAATGACCACATCAATCAGAAGCTGGAATCACTTCAGCATTGCCTCGGCCAAGGGGCAACAAGCACTGCTGAAGCTAATATGCTTAGGGTACAAACCACACACCTCTGAAGAGTTGTTGACAGCTGTAACAGAGCAGGCATATCTGTGGTTGTCACTGTTGAACCTACAGCCAGGCATGGTCATGTGTGACAATGGCCAGAGCCTGGTGTCGGTTCTAAAGCTAGGCAACCTCATACATGCACCATGCCTGGCCCATGTGCTTAACCTAGTGGTTTAGCGGTTTCTCAAAACCAACCCAGATCTGCTTGTCAAATTACGCCACGTGTGTGCCCATTTCAGAAAGTCACCTACAGCTTTTGCCACCTCGTCGTGCTTCAGTAGCCTTTGCAGCTTCTAGATCACCAACTGGTGTGCGATGTCACCAAGCATTGTAACTCAACGTTGCAGATGTTGGGAAGGATTTGTAAGCAGCAGAGGGCAGTTGTTGAGTACCAGTTTCAACACGCCCATTGGCATTCAGGTCAGCCTCCGCATATAAGAACTGAGGAGTTGGCATGGATGTTAGACATCTGTGTTGGTCTCCAAAACTTTTAGGAGTCCACCAAGATGGTGAGCAGCGATGAGGCCATAATTAGCGTCACCATCCCGCTTCTCTTTCTTCTGAAACGCTCGCTGCACACAATTAAAGGGGAGGCATTGCAGACACAGCATGATGAGATGGAGCAAGGAACCATACAGGGAGATGCCACACAGCCCAGCCTCATCTCATCCCAACGCAAATTAAGTGCTAATGGGGAGGAGGAGGAAGAGGATGAGGAGGAACAGGAGTTGTTTCCTGCCCTACAGACTGTACTAGCCACACCACATTCATACTGTCTGTTCAGCATGGATGGCTTGAGGAAAGGGAGAATGAGGAGGATGAGGAGGAGAGCGTGGACAGTTGTCCTCTTGTTCAGGACAGGGAAGACTTGGCTGTTAGCAGTCTGGCACACATGGCTGACTTTACATTCCGCTGCCTTTCCCGTGACCTTCGTGTTGTACGGATTTTGGCTGACAGTAATTACTGGTTAGTCACACTTCTAGAACCCACGCTACAAGGAGAACTTTCTATCTTTTATTCCAGTGGCGGAGAGGTGTAGTAAAATGTTGCAGTACTAAAAGGCCCGTGTGGAGGAATTATTAAAAAAATTCCCATCTGAAAACGCTGGCGGCAGAGGTCACAGTTCCTTGGACAACAAAGGAGTACAGGCGAGAGAGACATAAATACGATGCAGCAGAGGCAGGGGAACACTGTCAAAGTGGTGGGACAGTTTTCTCAGATCCTCCCAATACCCAGGCCCTGATGCATGGGGTATTCTGACAAGGAGGGAAAATTTTGGGAAAATGCTGAAGGATTACCTTGCCGACGATACCAACGTCCTCCGTGATTCCTCTGTGCCTTATAATTATTGGGTATCCAAGATGAACACGTGGCATGAACTGGCTCTCTACGCCTTGGAGGTCCTGGCCTGCCCTGTTGCTAGCGTTTTGTCAGAGCGGGTTTTTAGTGCCACCGGGGGTATTATAACTGATAGGCGCACCCACCTGTCAACTGAAAATGCTGACAGGCTGACTCTTATAAAAATGAGTCAAGGGCTGGATTGGGCCAGACTTCTCAACACCACCAGATGATAGCAGCGGAACATAAAGTCAAATCCAGTGGCTTTTTTGGGAGGTCTATTCCCATGCACCTCTTCACACCCAGACATTGGTATACACTTCCTGATTTTGGCTATTTTCTGTTGTCCTCCTCCTTCTCCTCATCCTCCACCATCATATCACCAGGGTGACCGTGATGCAACACCCACATAATTTTTTTTAAAGGCGTTTATGATGCCCTTAGGAATTTTTTTTTAGAGGCCTACCTCTAACATTCTGTGTGATATACAGTATGCTTATGTATACCCCCTAGGGGTAAATGTTTTTTAGCCCATGCGCTTAGCGCATGGGCATTACCAGTATAGGAGACCCATTCCTTAACAATAGTAACAATTTTTTTAATGCGGACCTCCTTTATGTCTCTTCAAAGGGGTATTGGAGTTGGAGTGCGTCCTAATTTTTAGTAGACGTTGCAGTCACTGCATATGCAATAATCGTATAGGAGACCTGCTCCTTTATAATGGGAACGTTTTTTTTACTGAGGCCCTCCTCTATGTGTCTTCAAATTGGTATTGGGGTTTTCCAAAATTTAGGAAGCCGTTGTAGTCACTGCATACGCTATAACTGTATAGCAGAACTGCTCCTTTATAATGGGAACATTTTTTTTACTAAGGCCCTCCTTTATATGTCTTGAAATTGGTATTGGTATTTTTCCAAAATTTAGGAAATCGTTGTAGTTACTGCATACGCAATAGCTCTATAGCAGAACCGTTCCTTTAAAATGGGAAAAAAAAATTAACGGAGGCCCTCCTCTTTGTGTCTTCAAATTGGTATTGTTTTTTTTTCCAAAATTTATGCGGTTTTTCCAAAATTTAGGAAGCAGTTGTAGTCAATGCATATGCTATAACTGTATAGCAGAACCGCTCCTTTATAATGGGAACATTTTTTTAACGGAGGCCCTCCTCTCTGTGTCTTCAAATTGGTATTCGGTTTTTTACAAAATTTAGGCAATTGTTGTAGTCACCACATACGCAATAACAGTATAGCAGAACCGCTCCTTTATAACGGTAAAAAATTTTTTACTGAGGCCCGCCTCTGTGTCTGCAAAGGTGTATTGGGGTTTTTCCAAAATTTGGACAGACCTTAGAGTTAATGTATACAATATAACACTCTAGGAAACAAGCTCCTTAATATTATGACATTTTTTTTTTAAATCAAGCCCTCTATGTCTCTTCAAAGGCATATTGGTATTTTTCCAAATTTTGTGCAGGCCTTAAAGTCATATATAACAGTATAGGGGACCCACTCCTTAATAATGGGAACAATAAAGCATAGCCAGCTAATGGCCCTCTAACAATAGTGAGGGCGGACTGCTGGCCCTTTAACAACAGTAAGGGTCGCCTGATGGCCCTATAAAAATAGACTTTGTGACTTTCAGAGTCCCTCCTTCATAAATTAAACAGAATGTGTCTGATGATGTCTCGAACAACACAAGGCCAGATAAGGTAGTAAAATGTTAAAATTACATTTACTGGTGAATGCTTTTTTCACAGTTGAAAGCAATGCAAAAACGCATCAAAAACATGAACATAGCCCAAGGTTTGGAGGAGAAATTTTGTTTTTGGTTATTTATTTTGCCTTATATACAAGTCATTACCCTGGAAAAGATGTTCCTTAACATTTTTCCCAGGAAAATCCATATTGGTTTCGTTTATGTATGTTTTATTGTGAGTCCGTAAAAGTGGCGTAATACTCTGACCACATTGTTGACAGCAGTGACCTGGGAGTCAGAGATGCTTCCAGGGGTCTTCCCCATGCTGTTCCCATGTCATTTGAGCGCTGTTCCCATCGATTAGGGCAATTTTTATGCCCCCTGCAGACCTTCGGGGGGAAGCTGCCGGAAAAATGCTCACATTTCCAATAGACTTACATTGGGCTCGTTGCTCGAGTCGAACACCCGAGCATTACGATTTTCTCTTCCTGAGCAACGAGTATCTGAGCATTTTAGTGCTCGCCCATCACTATTAATTACATTAAATGACTTAAACACCAATTTCCTAGACTTTGGACACATTTTCCAGCTTTAATCATCCTTTCAATCTATGAAATTAATTGTTCTTTTTTTAAAGAGATAATTTGGAGTTTGGAAAAGAAACATGAAAGATGGTTGTAGGATCATTACATACAGAGCAAAAGTGCAAAACTAAGACATGTACTGTATAATATTTTATCATTTTTGTTAAGTTGCTTCTCCCAAATGTCGGCATGATTAGACTTACTTTGAAGAGGAACCATTAATTAATCATTGGATATAGTCATTTAACTGCTGTTCTACAATCTAAAATAATTGCATCTTATTTCAGCCCCCTGTCAAGGCTCCTGATTACTACCTTATAACAGTATATTAATTAACATTATATGAAAATCTCCACTAACCGAATAAAACTTAAAGGCTCATCTAACTATTGTCAAAATATCTTGCTCAATCCAAGCCTTTGAACTGAAATTTTATTGACTAGGGAGCCTAATGTGAACTAGGTGGTGGTAGTGTGATTGTGTAAAAATGTTAAGTTGCTTCATGTTGAGAGTGGAGTGTCATAAAATTTTGCTATCTACCAGATGGCCTATAAGTCTCCTTACAATGGCATGTCAGGCATGTCCACATGGAGAGACATTATCCCTTAGATTACTGCCGGAAAATTCTGAGGAAGAATGTCTGATCATTAGTCAGTGCTCTGAAGCTCAAGAGCTGTTGGAGTGCATAGCAAAACAAAGTACAAGAGAAAAAGAAACTTTCACTGCAAAGTTTGAGGTTCGTACCGGACACCTAGTGTGCGCTGTAGAACTCCGAACATGGACTTCTCCAGGAAGTCTGAGTGTTACTGTTCTGAGTTTGGATGTTTAATAAAGCTTGTTGAAAGGCTGCAGCACAGAAAATTAACAAGCTTTTAGGCTGTGGGCACTTCTGCAGTCGTCACAGCCATGTCAAGTATTGGCATGGCTGTGATTGGCCCGCGCAACATTTGACCTGGCCTGTTTAAACGCCGTATCACTGATGTCACCACCACTGTGCTCTAATTAGCGTAGGGACAGTGTAAAATAAATAAACAATTAAAAAAAACATCATGAAGTGCCTCTTTTAATAACCAGCCAAGGGAAAGCAGACAGCTGTGAGGTGGTCTTATTATGCTGGAAAAAGGACAATATCTTTGGACCTTCCCAGCCTATTAATATCAGCCCCCAGCTGTCTGATTTACCTTTGCTGGTTATTAAAAACAGGGGAACCCAAAAAACATGATGTGGGGTCTTTCCTATTTTTAATAAACAGCTAAGGCAAAGCTGACAGCGGGGGGCTGATATTAATAGGCTGGGAAGGTCCCAGAATATTGGCCTCTTCCCAGCCTAATAAGTCCAGCCCTTAACCGCCCCAGAAATGGCGCTTCCATTACAACTTAAATGTGGCACTTAGCCTCGGCTCTTCTCGATTCCCTGTTGCAGTGACAATTGGGATAATAGTTTTTGGGATTGATGTAGGCTGTGTAATTTCAGATGACATTTGGGCACTAAAATCATCAAGTTCCGCTGCTAACAGCTCCCTGTGCAATTGCCTACCAATGACATCTCAGATGTGCTCGATGGAAGACAAGTTCAGAGACATGGCAGGCGATGGCAGTACATTTAGGCCATATAGAATGCTCACAGTTGCACAAGAAAAATGAAGTCTGGCATTGTTGTATTTAAAAATGGCTTCTGAAACACTCTGAAGAAATTGTTGTACCTAGCTGTAACTAGAATAAAGACTAGAGGGATCTGGTTACGGTACAGTATACCACCCCACACCATAATTTAGGGAGTAGGACCAGTGTGCAAAATGTACAAAAATTGCAGGCATATTTCATATTCATAAAATATGGCTGTAGTTTTTGTATTCTCACAATGATGTTGTTTGAAAAATATTAAGAACTTGTTACGTTTGAAACGTGTAGGTTTCTCTTACCCCTCTCTGAAGTTTGTGTGTCTCCATGCCATTTCCTTGGATTAAGTGAGTGTAATAGATGAGTATGGTACTAGACATTATTAGTAGTGGCATAACATTTAAACTGAATCTGTCACCAGGTGTTTGCTACCTCATCTGAGAGCAGCATGATGTAGGGGCAAAAACCATGATTCCACTGATGTGTCACTTATTGGGCAGCTTGCTGCAGTTTTGATAAAATCACAGTTTTATCTGCTGCAGATCTAGCAGTTCTCTGAATGCTGAGCTGTGTATAACCCCACCCTCACCACTGATTGCCAGCTTTCTGTGTACTCTATGCATAGGCAGAGAGCTGCCAATCAGTGGTGGGGATGTGTTTGAATTACATGGCAGCATGTTTACTGGTACTCTAGTGATAATCTCCTGCTGATAAAACTGTGATTTTATCAAAACTACAGTAAGTAGCCTAGTAAGTGACACATCACTGGAATCAGGGTCCCTGTCTCTGTATTATGCTTTTCTCAGATTAAGTAGCAAACACCTGTTGACTCATTCCCTTTAAAAGACAAGTGCAATGAAATATGCAGCCAAGAGAAAGTTTATAACATTATCCCTAGAATTTCTCTATTTGCTGCATGGTTACTTACTGTTATTCCTTATCAGTGACACTGGAGTAATTGTGCTTGTTACAATTCATTGGCTATATCATTCATTTTTCCTTTCCTCTTCAGCAATCCAAAAGAGAGCGTAAAGCCTTTTTCTATAAATTACAGACTAACACTCCAGGAAATCAAACGAAAGGGAAATATCAACAGCGATATCACTGACAGCGCCGACTTTCTGATTGCAAATGGCTTTCTGATGTTTTAATTGCTTGTGTGCATTGCGAGTAAGGAACAATCTGTAGACGAGCCTGTGATAATGCCTTCTCTGTCTTTACATGTGCATTTTGTCAGACCATAATGATCATGATTAAAGGATGATCCACTCAAGATCCCTTACAATTTGACAATGAATTTCTAACCACAGTGTTTGGCACACGTAATTATATTTCATTACATTTCTTGAATATTCACATAATTTTTCAGGGTTTTTTGATCTAATATGTCATGCAACAGATACGGTTTTTATGTATTCTGGTCTTGTCCTTGGTACTGAAACATCTTCCAGTCTGGTCACACTGTTGACTATGAGCAAACATCTGGCCTTCGCTGTAGATCACTGAGCGAGAAATAGTTTAGTCTGGGCCAGAACAGTGATTTTTCTGTACAGATGCAAAGTAGATTATTTTTTTTACTGTCAGGTAAGCGAGTCATTAGAAGATTGCAGATGGCTCTGTCTCCCCCTTGTCACACATGATGCCGGAGGACATGTAAATGTGCAACTTCTGGTTTATGAGAGCACTGAAATTATTTCTACATCTTCTCAAGGTTGGTTACAGAGATGCAAGCAAAGGCAAGGAGTATGACCACACCAGAGGAATATTATCATAGTTATCAAGTTTTATACTATATACATTAATAAAGCTGAATATTAGAATAAAGCTAGGGTCACCAAGCGTATATTACTTGCTCCAGGAGAATCGGATCAATTAAGGTAATGACATTTCGATGATCAAACTCTGGTCCGAGTTTCATCAGAGTGTCAGATTAGTGTGATCCGATACTTTCAGATTAGAGAACCGTAACACAAGTGAGAAGAAGGAGAGCAAAATGTTTCCATCTTCTCCATTGTGTGAGTCCGCCGAAATCCGATTGCAGCCTGATGATTTCCATGCATCCATAGACTTTAATGGGTGAGTGGATTCTGGTTTAGGAATGTGGCGCCCCATGGGCTGATTGTCACAGTAGTGTTGCCTCCTTCACCGGAGGTGATATTACACTTGGAAGCAGGAGGAGCTCCCCACGCCAGGTAAACCTCACATGCACACACAGGTTCTGATCCCTGACCTGAAGGGGGAGCTCTACACCCTATTTTGGGGAGCTGCCTTTTCCGGCTGGCGGGAGGAGTTAGTCAGTGAGTGTGAGAAGGAAGGGAGAGGGGGAGAAAGCAGCAGAGGGAGAAGGAGAAAGTTCTGGGGAGCAGAGCAAGTGAAGAGCTCACCCCAGGCAGCGGAGCAGAGGACGCAAGAGTCCTGGGTTGTACGGGCATTGCACATCCCGGCAACTGAATCTCGGGGACAGGAGACTGCAAGTTTTCTGGCAACAAGCAGAGGCCCGGCAGCACAGTGGCATAACTAGAGCCCAGAACTGCACCCAAGACGGCAGTACCCGTTATAGGTTCGCACCGCCTGCTAGTACGGAGCTTAGGGCAGGAGTGAAGAAAAGGGACCGCATGGTAGACCACAACGGAGAAGAGCAGCAGGCAGGCCTCCAAACCCACTTGACGGGGTGGACTCCGATTGCTTCCAGGCTGACCGGACCCTCCTGGACCTAGTGACTAGTGCCCCAGACTCCACAGCTTTCTCTGCAGTAAAGGTAACCGGACTGCATTCCTCGTGTCTGTCTTCTTCTTCTACGCCTCCCCACAGCTGTGCTACCACCGTGACTATCATCACTGCTGCCGCGCTGCTCTCTTCACCCAGTTTCCCCTGCCGGCATCCTTCACATAAGCTCCCTGGGGGCCCGCTTCACCTGTGGTAAGTGTTTCCTCCCAGCTGCTATACCATGTGTCCCCCAGGGTCCACACAGCAGGGCTGGTCATCCCTGACCAGGCACCACAGGTGGCGTCACATAAAGACTATGAATCCCCTGTAAATACTCCCTTCATCTGCTCGGCCAGGGCCACGGAGCTGGGCCAATGCCACCGTGACCTCCCTGGAAGACTGCCGGCCCGGCTACTGAGTACCCTAGGCCCTTACGGCCGCTGCAGGAGTAGTATCAGCATGCTGCAATTTTTTTCACAGACAGATTCGGTCAGTGAAAAAAATCGGTCATCAGCCTAATAAATAATATTTGTCAAGTGCTATCCAAGGAAAAATCACTACGGTGCACTATGCTACGCTATTGAAGAGGGGGTCCAGCTCCTAAGGAAAATGTACCAGCGGTAGAATATTACCATCAAACATACTTATTAACCTGCTCTTCTCCATGAGGATCAGAGAGGCGACGCTGATGGTCAGTGCCCAGACACCTTTGGAACGATGTGTCATTAAAAGCACATCCGATGATCGTCTGTTTCAGTCTGCAGCCAATTACAGGTCTCAGGAGTCAGAAGACTGAAGAATGAACATCATGGCTTTCTGTCCAAGTGTAGGTGAGGGTAGAGCAGATGAGTATGTCTAATTTTAGTATTTGAAGACATCTGTGGTGCCAGAACAATTTGCTTACAGGTCAGACATCCCCTTCAATGTAGCATGCAGTTCATATAACGTACTACTAGAACAGCGCTCTATGCTTATAGCAGACTTTGCCACTCTGTGGCACTGTACAATAAAGGAGTTGTGTGCCAGCAGACCATGTAACTAAAGATGAGCAAATCTGTCAAAATTAAAATTCAGCAATTTGTTTGAACAGGAAATTTGATTCACAAATGTGACTCATGAATGATCTGTCTGGTATCTGCCATAACAGCATGTCTGACAAAAGTCCCTAATTTCAACCACAACGACATGTTTTACATGATTGACTTGCTAGAAAGTTACACATCTGAATCAAAATTTAAGTGTCCAATTTTCTTGTACGTATTATGAAAATGAGTAGAATCCTATCGGTATACAGCTTCAATAGATAAAAAGTGACCCCTTTAAAGTCACCTGGATTACTGCATTGATTATTAATAAAATGTGGTCTGATAGGGAGTGTCCAGTAGAGATGAACCGATCAATCCATGGACCATCCAATTTGAACACTTTGTAATTTGATTAGCAGGAATCAGCATAAAAAAGTAAGAAAAAATGAACACTGTCCTGTGTTTGCCCAACAATAAAGCATCCTGAGACCATTCATGTATGGGGGCTTTTCATCCAAGGAGGGGGTTCAATCACTATTTTACCTAAAACACGGTCAGGAATAAAGAATTGTATCTAATCATCCTCAAAGAACAACGTCTTCCAACGATCCAGGAGCAATTTGGTGAAGAACAATGCTCTTCCCAGCATGATGGAGACCATATTACAAGGCAAAATTAATAAGTGGCTAGATGAACAAAACATAGACATTTTCTGTCCATGGCAAGTAAACTCTCCAGATCTCAATCCCATTAAGAACCTTTGGTCAATCCTCAAAAAGCAACAAACTAAAAAAAATAACTTGTAATAAAGCACTGATCAGACATGAATGGGCGGTCATCAGTCAGGAATTGTCCCAGAAGCTGACATGTAGCTGCCGGGCCGAAAGTCAAAATTCTTGAATAAATAAGGATCAACTAAATATTGAGTCTTTACATAAACTTCATGTATTTTACATTAAAAGTTTAAAAACTCATGAAATGTTTCTAATTGTACCTCAGTAATCATAGAAACATCAGATTAAAAGTTTGAATAAGACTTGAAGAAACAAACTTTGTGAAAACCAAAATTTGTGTCAGTCTCAAAACTTTTGGCCACGTCTGTAGCTTCTGTGGACCACAGATAACATATTGTTCTACAATGACAGATTCAGCTCTCCTATGTACAGAAGAGAAAAGTGACCCAACATGTCAATTGGAAAGTACTTTTCATTACCACAAGCTATAGAAGGCACAAACATTTGCTCTTGTTTTCAGGAGTGCAGGACATTATTGCTTCCTCTGACATTAATTTACAGTCGCAGGCAAATCCTTTGTGTAAATCCTTTGTATCTCACAGATTAAATTGAAAGGACAATACATTCATTGCAGCCAACTTGTGCCCTTTTCATGCGCAGATGAATGATGTCCCAGCCTCACTGCCAGTGACCTATATTTTCCACCTTATGTCCTTTCGTCGTTACATTTTGGTTCATTTTGAACAAAACTCTTTCCCATACCATGAATTAGTGCTGATTCTTTGTGAAATTCAGAAAAAAATGAACCGTGTTACATATTGTTTTAAACAAGCATTACTTTGGTATATTGTGGAACAGCTTAGGCAACTCACATATCAAGCTGGTGGTATCGTTAAAGAGGTTATCCAGGACTTTATACATTTTTTACCATTCGCCTACGAGCCAACAGACAGGTACTTGCTAACTACCTGCCTGTGGTGTCCAGCAATGATAAGTGCTGGCTTCTTTTCCGCTCTGCTCTGTTGACGGGGCCTGACTACGCACATCATGCTGACTGACAGCCGGCTCCCTGCTGCATCACTGCGGGGAGCTGGCTGTCAGTTAGCATGATGTCATCAGTCACGCCCCATCGACAGAGCAGCCTGGAAAAGAAGAGCTGCTCTGATGATGTGGAGCAGCTAAATCGCCAACTGGACTGGGCAATGACTGCGCTGGGCCAGAACCGGATAGAACAGGCAGGTAGTTACTAACTAGTTAGCAACTACCTGCCTGCTGATTTTTTGGCTCATAAATAATTTAGTCCTGAATAACCCCTTTATGGCAACTTCCTTTCCAAATGAAGCCAGCTCAGTGATCAGCTGCTTGCTTCAGTATCGGTGTGAAAGGATCGACTCCATCCATCTGAGTGTGGGTTGCTCTTACATATTGGCTGTGTGTTTTTTCCATCTAAGGCTCATGCACACAACTATTTAAATTGGATGAGTGCTCTCTGTGGTCTTGATGTATGGCACTCGTACCCATATTATTCTATGGAACTGTGCACATGTCTGATTTTTTTCCTTGGATTGGGGGAAAAAAATCACAGCATGCACAATTTGCCCCCAAAAATTGGATGGCACTTGCCCATTCAAGCCTATGGGTCCGTGAAAAAAAACGGAAAAAAATTAGACTGCACTCGGATCACATGGAACTGACAACATGGAAAAGGTGGAGAAACTTTCTTTTTTTCTCTCCACCTCTGAGAAAATCGGATCTCACCCTGATCAAACTCTGATCAAACTGATTACCATAATCAGACCGTTTTTCTCGGAAGTAGAGTAAACGGTTGTATGACCTTGGCCTAACAGCGATAATGGAATAATGGAGAATGACTCAACTCTTCCAAACCTTACACATCATAGTGACCATCATTTCTTTTCCATAAAGAGTTGCTCACAACAAAAACTACTAGATGTCATGCCCAATGCAATGTAATTTGTTACCAGGCTGGATGGAAAAGAATCTCTTTCCGACACATCTCTTGGATGAGATTATCTGCATAACACTTGTTTATTAACTATGACTCCATATTGTAGGTCATCTGACAAGTTCTTTCTAATTCTACAGTATCAAAATTATACATTTATTTTTTTTTTCCATTATTTTCCTTCAGACCAAACATAGGAAGCCTTCCCATAAAACTGAAATCCACAAAACGGAGACACCAAGCTTCCCTCTGCTCCACTGTTGTTACATTCACAATAGATACAAAGTCACCTTCGGGTTTTTAATGAGAGCCATGTAATGCAAAGTTCTCTCGGCGTGGAGGGAGGTGGAAGCTTTGAAATATTATTACAAATCACCATCCAAGTGAACACAGCTCATCCAATTTAATCTGCTTAACTGTAAAGGGGTCTGTTATACCCCGCCATGTGCGGCCCAGTGGGTCACTCTTTCATCCGACGTCATAAGTACAAATGTTCGGGATGATTCTCCAAATTCCTGGTTTATGGATCTCAGTAGTTCACATGCAGACAGACAGCACTGCTGCTGTCAATACTTTAATGAGACATTTCCTTACAGCTTAATCTCACTATACAAAATGTGTTACAGATTGATGCAACATCGTATAATATAAGATAAAGAGAAGAATTATTGCAAGGGACAAGTATATATGTGTTATACTTTTTTCCAAAAGTCCCTTCCATTTATGTAGGATGTGCACCCAACCTATGACATTTATATTGCAAATATATAAAACCTTCCCCTTAGCTCACCCCATCCCTGACCAGACCCTTAAATAAAAATATAGACCCCAGCCCCTTTCCCCGGATTCCTGCCAAACCTTATACAGATACCAGACCAGACATCTCCCATATACAGACCCCAAAGGGATTAAAGGGAATCTATCAGCAGGATTTTACCTCTAAACTATATATCACTTTCAACGAAAAGTCTGGCAATACCTTTACATGGCCAGCCCGTTCCTCGGTTATTGAGAAATCAGCATTTGAATTGATATGCAAATGAGGCTGAAGGACTATGGTAGATCTGAAGCCTGTGTCACTCCAGCTCTATTCCCCAACCAGTGCTGCCTCCTCATGCTTGGCTGACAGCTCCTTTGCCTAAAGTCACACAGCATAGAGGCTGCCAGTTAGGCGTTGGACAGAGCGGGAGTGACAGAGGCTTCAGATCTACAGTAGCTTTTCAGCCTCATTTACAAATCGATTCAAACCTGGAATATCCAGTAATGGAGGAAGCGGCTGGCCATGTAAAGTTATTGCTGGATTTGTCTTTGAAAGTGCGATATGCACATATAATAATGGGATGAAATCTTGCTGAGAGATTTCCTTTAAGATGTTCTCCATCTTTTACGTCTCATCCTCATGTTTGGACTTGTATGGTTTGTCTTATTTGATGGTTACTAGTAGTGTTGAGCCACCCCCGTAGTGTTCGGGTTCGGTTCGGTTCGTCGAACACCGGGATGTTCGAGGAACTGTTCGTCGAACTGTTCGTCGAACACCTTAGAACACCGTCGAACACCGTTAAAACCAATGGCAGGCAAACAAAAACACATAGAAACACATAGAAAACACCTGCAAAGGTGTCCAAAAGCTGACAAACTGCTCAGAAGACACTCTCTTTAAAAAAGCCGGCCGGCAAATTCAGCAGCGGCATACACCGGTACCCGACAATTTAGACAAGAAGGAATAGAGCATCACACATAGATTAGATAGATAGAAACATGTCAGTCACACATATAAGAAGCACAGTGACAGTGCTGGTTACTGCACTTGTCATTTAGTGTAAAGGATTTATTAAAAAAAATATTAGTGTTTTCATGCACTGTCTCTTTAAAAAAGCCGGCCGGCAATTCAGCATCTGTACCCGACAATTTAGAACAGAAAGAATAGAGCTTCACACATAGATTAGATAGATAGAAACATGTCAGTCACATATATAATAAGTACAGTGATAGTGTTGCTTACTGTACTTGTCATTTAGTGTAAAGGATTTATTTAAAAAAATAATAGTGTTTTCATGCACTGTCTCTTTAAAAAAGCCGGCCGGCAATTCAGCAGCGGTACCCGACAATTTATAACAGACAGAATAGAGCATCATACATAGATTAGATAGATAGAAACATGTCAGTCACATATATATGAAGTACAGTGATAGTGTTGGTTACTGTACTTGTCATTTAGTATTAAAATAAAGGATTTATTATTAAAAAAATTGGCGTGGGGTTCCCCTTAATTTTAGGCTCTAGCGGAGGTTAAGCAGACGGCTGGGGCAGATGTTTGAAGCCTGGGAAGGGGGTAATACCCACGGAGCTTCCCAGGCTACTAATATCAGCCCCCAGCTGAATACATAGCCTTTACTAGCTATTAAAATGGGGGACCCCCCAAAAAAAATGACGTGGGGTCCCCCCTATTTTAATAGCTAGCAAAGGCTAGGCAGACAGCTGGGGGCTGATATTAATAGCCCAGGAAGGGAGCCATGAATATTGGCCCCCTCCCAGGCTAGAAACACCAGCCGTCAGCCGCCCCAGAAATGGCGCATTCATAGGATGCGCCAATTCTGGCACTTAGCCTCGCTCTTCCACGCTGCCCTGGTGCGGTGGCAGGGGGTAATAGGGTTGGGGTTGATGTCAGCTTATAATGCCAGCTGACATCAAGCCCAGGTTAGTAATGGAGAGGCGTCTATAAGACACCCCCATTACTAACCCCATAGTCAAAGTTAAAAAAAACACAAACACCCAGAATAAAGTCCTTTAATTGAAATAAAGACACAATCCTTTATTGTTCTAAATTAAACCATACTTACCATCACGCCCATTCCAGCTGAAGCCAACGATCTCCTGCAATAAAAGAAAAATAATAAAGCAACCTCATCCTTACCTTTCCATGGTTCCCACGACAGCTTCAGCTCTGCTACATCGAGATGACAGGCTGGACCGCAGCAGAACGCTGCCATCCAGCCTGTCATCCCGCAGACACTGAGAAGCGCAGGCTTGCTTGCGCTGCTCAGCGTCTCTCTGTGACGACATCCAGATGAGCCGAGTTCATGTCCAATGAACTCGGCTCACCTCATGCACGTCACTGACAGCGTGGGAAAATTCTCACGCTGAAGCGCTGATTGCAGGAGAATTTTCCCACGCTGTCAGTGACGTGCAGGAGGTGAGCTGAGTTCATTGGACATGAGCTCACCTCATGCACATCACTGACAGCGTGGGAGAATTCTCCTGCACTCAGCACTTCAGCGTGAGAATTTTCCCACGCTGTCAGTGACGTGCATGAGGTGAGCCGAGTTCATTGGACATGACCTCGGCTCATCTGGATGCCGTCAAAGCGAGACAGTGAGGAGCGCAAGCATGCCTGCGCTTCTCAGTGTCTGCGGGATGACAGACTGGATGGCAGCGTTCTGCTGCGGTCCAGCCAGTCATCTCGATGTAGCAGAGCTGAAGCTGTCGTGGGAACCATGGAAAGGTAAGGATGAGGTTGGTTTATTATTTTTCTTTTATTGCAGGAGATCGTTGGCTTCAGCTGGAATGGGTGTGATGGTAAGTATGGTTTAATTTAGAACAATAAAGAATTGTGTCTTTATTTCAATTAAAGGACTTTATTCTGGGTGTTGTGTTTTTTTTAAATACTTTACTAGAAATTCATGGCGGTCATGTCTAATACTGGCGTGACCCCATGAATTTTGGGCTTGGGGCCAGCTGATAATACCAAGCTGGCCCTAACCCCTTTATTACCCAGTGAGCCACCGCACTAGGGCCCTGGATGAGTTGGGTACAGCGCCAGAAGATGGCGCTTCTATGAACGCGCCATTTTCCGGGGTGGCTGCGGACTGCAATTTGTAGCGGGGGGGGGGCCCAGAAAGCTTGGGCCTCCCTGCGCTGCAGATTCCAGCCCCCAGCTGCCTAGTTGTACCTGGCTGGACACAAAAATAGGGCGAAGCCCCACGTACTTTTTTTTTAATTATTTCATGAAATTCATGAAATAATTAAGAAAAAAAGGCCTTCCCTATATTGTTGTGTCCGGCCAGGTACAAATAGGCAGCTGGTGGTTGGGGGCAGCCCGTTCCTGCCTGCTGTACCTGGCTGGACACAAATATAGTGCGAAGCCCCACTTCAATTTTTTTTAATTATTTCATGAAATTCATGAAATAATTAAGAAAAAAAGGGCTTCCCTATATTGTTGTGTCCGGCCAGGTACAAATAGGCAGCTGGTGGATGGGGGCAGCCCGTTCCTGCCTGCTGTACCTGGCTGGACACAAATATAGTGCGAAGCCCCACTTCAATTTTTTTAAATTATTTCAGGAAATTCATGAAATAATTTAAAAAAAATTGACGTGGGGCTTCGCACTATATTTGTGTCCAGCCAGGTACAGCAGGCAGGAACGGGCTGCCCCCAACCACCAGCTGCCTAATTGTACCTGGCCGGACACAACAATATAGGGAAGCCCTTTTTTTCTTAATTATTTCATGAAATAATTTAAAGAAAATTGACGTGGGGCTTCGCCCTGTTTTTGTGTCCAGCCAGGTACAACTAGGCAGCTGGGGGCTGGAATCCGCAGCGCAGGGAGGCCCAAGCTTTCTGGGCCACCCCCGCTGCAAATTGCAGTCCGCAGCCACCCCGGAAAATGGCGCGTTCATAGAAGCGCCATCTTCTGGCGCTGTACCCAACTCATCCAGGGCCCTGATGCGGTGGCTCACTGGGTAATAAAGGGGTTAGGGCCAGCTTGGCATTATCAGCTGGCCCTAAGCCCGAAATTCATGGGGTCACGCCAATATTAGACATGACCACCATGAATTTCTAGTAAAGTATTTAAAAAAAACACAACACCCAGAAAAAAGTCCTTTAATTGAAATAAACACACAATTCTTTATTGTTCTAAATTAAACCATACTTACCATCACGCCCATTCCAGCTGAAGCCAACGATCTCCTGAAATAAAAGAAAAATAATAAAGCAACATCATCCTTACCTTTCCATGGTTCCCATGACAGCTTCAGCTCTGCTACATCGAGATGACAGGCTGGACCGCAGCAGAACGCTGCCATCCAGCCTCTCATCCCGCAGACACTGAGAAGCGCAGGCTTGCTTGCGCTCCACAGTGTCTCTCTGTGAGGGCATCCAGATGAGCCGAGTTAATGTCCAATGAACTCGGCTCACCTCATGCACGTCACTGACAGCGTGGGAAAATTCTCCTGCACTCAGCGCTTCAGCGTGGGAGAATTCTCACACTGAAGCGCTGAGTGCAGGAGAATTCTCCCACGCTGTCAGTGACGTGCAGGAGGTGAGCTGAGTTCATTGGACATGAGCTCACCTTATGCACGTCACTGACAGCGTGGGAAAATTCTCCTGCACTCAGCGCTTCAGCGTGGGAGAATTCTCACGCTGAAGCGCTGAGTGCAGGAGAATTCTCCCACGCTGTCAGTGACGTGCAGGAGGTGAGCTGAGTTCATTGGACATGAGCTCACCTTATGCACGTCACTGACAGCGTGGGAGAATTCTCCTGCACTCACCGCTTCAGCGTGAGAATTTTCCCACGCTGTCAGTGACGTGCATGATGTGAGCCGAGTTCATTGGACATGAACTCGGCTCATCTGGATGTCGTCACAGAGAGACGCTGAGCAGCGCAAGCAAGCCTGCGCTTCTCAGTGTCTGCGGGATGAGAGGCTGGATGGCAGCGTTCTGCTGCGGTCCAGCCTGTCATCTCTATGTAGCAGAGCTGAAGCTGTCGTGGGAACCATGGAAAGGTAAGGATGAGGTTGCTTTATTATTTTTCTTTTATTGCAGGAGATCGTTGGCTTCAGCTGGAATGGGCGTGACGGTAAGTATGGTTTAATTTAGAACAATAAAGGATTGTGTCTTTATTTCAATTAAAGGACTTTATTCTGGGTGTTTGTGTTTTTTTTAACTTTGACTATGGGGTTAATAATGGTGGTGTCTTATAGACGCCTCTCCATTACTAACCTGGGCTTGATGTCAGCTGGCATTATAAGCTGACATCAACCCCAACCCTATTACCCCCTGCCACCGCACCAGGGCAGCGTGGAAGAGCGAGGCTAAGTACCAGAATTGGCGCATCCTATGAATGCGCCATTTCTGGGGCGGCTGACGGCTGGTGTTTCTAGCCTGGGAGGGGGCCAATATTCATGGCTCCCTTCCTGGGCTATTAATATCAGCCCCCAGCTGTCTGCCTAGCCTTTGCTAGCTATTAAATTAGGGGGGACCCCACGTCATTTTTTTTGGGGTGTCCCCCATTTTAATAGCTAGTAAAGGCTATGTATTCAGCTGGGGGCTGATATTAGTAGCCTGGGAAGCTCCGTGGGTATTACCCCCTTCCCAGGCTTCAAACATCTGCCCCAGCCGTCTGCTTAACCTCCGCTAGAGCCTAAAATTAAGGGGAACCCCACGCCAATTTTTTTAATAATAAATCCTTTATTTTAATACTAAATGACAAGTACAGTAACCAACACTATCACTGTACTTCATATATATGTGACTGACATGTTTCTATCTATCTAATCTATGTGTGAAGCTCTATTCTGTCTGTTATAAATTGTCGGGTACCGCTGCTGAATTGCCGGCCGGCTTTTTTAAAGAGACGGTGCATGAAAACACTATTATTTTTTTTGATAAATCCTTTACGCTAAATGACAAGTACAGTAAGCAGCACTTTCACTGTACTTCGTATATATGTGGCTGACATGTTTATATCTATCTAATCTATGTGTGAAGCTCTATTCTTTCGGTTCTAAATTGTCGGGTACAGGTGTTTGCCGCTGCTGAATTGCCGGCTTTTCATGTTTCACTGTTGACACTGTTCCCATCGATTTGGGCAATCACTGTAATGCCACAACCACCATGGCTGTGGCATTACAGTGAGTGGCAGACAATCCCTGCATGATTGGTGCTCTAAATAGCGCCAGACATGCAGGACACGCTTTTGGTGCACGAACAGTTATCGAACATAACCTCGAACAGCCGAATTTTTTGCAAATCGTTCGGGTTCGTCGAACAACTCGAACACCGCCCAAAACAGCTCGAAATTGAGATTGGCGAACAGTTCTAGTCGAACAACGCTCATCTCTAGTTACTAGATAACTACATTATATTTTATGCATACAGAAACCAGTGATCTAACCTTCAAAGATAATATTTGATTGAATTAAAGGGAGCCTGTCGCCTAGTTCAATGTGACAGGTTCCATTCAATTATAACATAATTAAATTGGCTTTCCTAGAATGAATATATAATACTTATCGACAGGTCAAGTCACAAGTGTCTGATTGCTGGGGGTTCAACGTTGGGTCACCAACCAATCACATGAATGGGGTCCTGTGTTTCTCATTTTCCTTCTCAGGATGACCAGTCAATGTGGAATTTGAATGGAGAAGTGTCCTAGAATGTACCCAACCACTCTGCTCCATGTCTGTGGGGCTGACAGAGACAACCAAGTCCAGCTGTTTCCATCAGCACCATAGTCATTAGATGAAGCTGTAGGTGGGGCATACCCAACCATTGCTCCATTCAATCTCCTCACTACAAATATGGTGGTGAGGAGGAATAGGGAACATGGGACCTCCATTCCTGCTACCAATGAGCAGCTCAATTATCAGACATGTTGATTATGGAAAAACCTCATAAAGGGAAAAATGAACGACATAATTTGTGTTCTTTAGAAAATAGTTTTTGGTCCTCCCTCCTACAGCATTTTTCCCACATGCAAAAAAAATGTGCAGAGCATTTACAAGTGTTTTAGACCCTGTCAGCATAATAATTTAATACTGTGCATAATTATGCTTCTCGTTAATATTCTCTTCAAAATGACATACAACGTAGCAGAAGCCATTGGACACCATTATACGTAAGTGAGATTCACTGGATATCATCTATCATTTGACAGATCTGCTGCTTCAGCCTTATTCTATTGAAAATCCTATGGAGAAAATTATTGGGAAAAAAAGCCTGAACCTAGAGTAGGCTCAGATAATGCTATTAGCCTACAGGTATAAGGTAAATCTGCAGTTAATAGCATTAGGAAGGTGCCTTTGATAAAGTGCGGCACCCTGAAGAAAATGAACTTTATTCCTCCTGGGAGCCGCCGGCTTTCAGTCATTCAGGTGACGGCGCAGCTGTAAGCACACCCCAATACTGCAGAACGAGCTGTCAGTCAGTATGGGGTGTGGTACAACTGCAGCTCACTGTGAACTGAACGATGACTGTAGCTGTGCCGGAACACCTCTTTCACTGACTATCAGCTCCCGGGAAGAATAAAGTTCATCTTTGGTCAAGGATGTGTTATGATGGACGTGAAACGGCCATACGCAACGAGTTGTTTGCTTTCACTTACAATTCTGCATATGCCGCAATTAAGAATTGTTTTACTAGGTGAGTGCAGTAGTTTCAATCTTCTTACTGAAGTTTTAAAGTTCATCTTCTCCCGGGTGCTGCATTTTCACTTAAGCGGCTCGGCACCTTCCTAACACTGTTAACCTGTAGATTAATCTGCAGATTAAATGATATGGAATCTGAGAGCAGCATGATATAGAGACAGAGATCCTGATTCCAGTGATCACTGTGCAGCTTGGTGCAATTGGATAAAATCCTTCTTTTCTCTGCTACAGATGTGGCAGTGCTATGAATGCTGAGCTGTGCATAACCCAGCCCACACCACTGATTGGCAGCTTCCTGTGTACACTGTGCATAGGCATAAAGCTGCCAATCAATGGCAGGGGCGGAGTTACAGAGATTAGCTGGACTGCAGGGCATGTAACACCTACTCCTGCAGTGATAATCTCCTCCCAATAAAACACTGATTGCATTTGTAAGGGTGCGTCCGGGACAAGCATGCTCTTATTCCCTCCTTACTAAAATAGGTGTGTTTTGTGTATGTTAAGTGCATTTTACAGTTTATGCGTAGTAATGTGACTAATATAATGTGTACGGTTTTATGACTATTTTTTATGTGGATGGCCTGTATGTGTTCTTATAATGCTATAATGTGTGTTAAGACTGGGACAGTTTAAGAATAGGGACATAGGTATAGGAATAAGACTAAGAAGTAGATCATATAGATAGGAATGGAAAGTTCAGTGGAGGGCACTGTAGTTGAGGAAGATAGATAGGTTCAGTACAGAAGTAGTTAATGTGCTCAGGGGGCTCCCTCCAGTTGGGAGAGGTAGGAGTAGATAAAAGAGGGACACTTCCTGGTTTTAGTCAGACAGAGACAGATGTAGAGCTAAGATAGTGTGTGATTAGATGTAAAACAGATTAGGCCAGTGGACCGAATTGCACGGAAGAGTACGGGACTTTTAAAAAGCATGTGGGCGGTCACCATGAATTTCAGCGATCCTTCACAGGATATCCAGGTCCTGCATCCCGAAATAGGTACAGAAGCAGGTGCCTTATTCATGTTCCAGAAAAGAAAGCTGGATGGGAAACAGTGTCAGAGAAGTGGGCCAGAAAGCATGGGAGCTGCAGGGCTGGAAAGAGCATCTCAGGGGCCATAGGTGCCAGAAAGCGAATGGAGAGCTCAAGATGAACAAGTGGAAATGCACTGTGCTGTACCTGCGATTGAATATCAGATGTTAAGTAAAGTTGAACTGTTTACAAAGGACAAAGTGTCTGATGGTGACTGTGTGTCTGTAGCGGATCCGGAATTGTGGAGCAAGCGGATTCCTCAGGACCAAAAGTGAGTGTTACCCACTTTACGCAGACCACACGACAGACAAGACATTATTTATTATTTTTGGGGTGCCAGGGTGTGTGAGAACAACAGCCCCTCATCCATGGCTACCGTCCTGTGCACCTTACACATTGAAAATACAACAAGCTGCTGAGCAAGTGACGAATCCCTGGAATCAGGGTCTATGCCCCTATATTATACTGCTTTCAGATTAATTAGAAAATACCTATTCATAGATTGTCTTATAGCTTTATCTGACCTGATAGGTTCCTATTAACCCCTTCACAACCTTTGACATACAATTACGTAAAATTTTGTGTCCTTGCCTTTGATGCGGCTCAAAGCCCACATCTTTCACCGCACATGATGGCTGATTTAATCACTGACAGTAAGATTTAACACACACCAGCCAGAAGCGCATCATTCATCCCGCCCATCAGCACACCCATCACTTGATCGTGGGACGCCTATGGGTTGTCATGACAGACGGGGATATGCTGATGACCCCCATGCCTGTTATTTCAATCCTACTTCATAGGATATTGTGATTTCTGCTATACATAGCAGTGCTGAAGAACAATATACAATAAAAAGTGGGAAAAGAAGTTTTTAAAAATTTGAAAAAAAAAAACACAAAAATTCAAATCACCCCACTTTTGTCTAATTAAAAATAAACAATGAAAAATGTACACGTATTTGATATCACCGCGTTCGTAACAGTCTGAACTATCAAAATATAAAATTAATTAAACTGATCGGTAAACAGCGTAACGAGAAAAAAATCAAAATGCTAGAATTACTGTTTTTGACCGCTGCAACATTGCAATAAAATGTAATAAGAGGCAATCAAAACATTGTATCTCCAGCAAAATGGTATCAATAAATATGTCAGCTCAGGGTGCAAAACAAAAACCATCACACAGCTCCATATCCCGAAAAATAAAATATTATAGGTCTCTTAAAATGGCGACATAGGCAAAAATTTTCTTACAATTTACTTTTTTTTTTCACCACTTCAATAATAAAAAAAAACATACATATTTGGTATCTGCGTACTCATACTCACCTGGAGAATAATATTATCAGGTCAGTTTTACCATATAGTAAACACGGTAAATGAAAAAATATATATATATATTAGAATTAAATTTTTTTTTGTAACTTCAATCCACTTGGAATTTTTTTTAACCCTTTCCAGTGCATCACATGATAAACTGAAAGGCAAAACTCGTCCCGCAAAAATCAAGCACTCATACGGCTATGGGGATGGAAAAATAAAAAAAAAGTTGAAATAAAGGGAAGAAAAAACGAAAGCGCAAAACTGGAAAATCGCAAAGTAATGAACGGGTTAAACAAACCTCGTGGTGTATTGGACACTTAACACCAGTAACAATCATACATTTGGTGTAAAAAATAATGCTTTTGGTGTATCAGTGTAGCGAGCTGCAGCAGAGATAAGAGAGGGCTCCGCTCCTGCCGTAACAAGTGCTTACTTCTAATTTTTCTTTTCAGGCACTGCTCACAATGGCCCAGTGAACGGTGTCAATCTACATAGGGAGACGTGACCAGGCTTGGTAGTTAAATGGCAGAACTTTGCACTGAGCACTTGTGGCCATGTCAGGTTGCACTAAACTCCCTTATTTGCATTTTAGACAAACTACTTTTTGCACAGCAATTGCAGTGATTATTACACAAAAAGTGTGATTATTTCTAGGGACTAATTCCCCTATTTGACCATTTAGTTAGTTTAAATAGTGTTTTTGAGATGACAGACTAAGAAATCTTTCCGTCTAATGTACTAATTTAAAGGGAACCTGTCTGCAGTTTTTTTTTTACCCATCATTGATCTGATCTGTGTTAGATCGCTGTAATTCAGATAAAATCCAAACCTTTGCTTTATCAATCCTTTACTCCTATACCCAGTATTAATTTTTCTAATTTTTATGTTATAAAGGAGCCGCAAGTGCAGGGGGCTTGACCCTGCACTTACAGCTGTCCGTCCTTGGCTCTGCACTTACTGCTGTCCATCATTGGCTCTACACTTACACCTGTCCATCCTTGGCTCTGCACTTACACCTGTCCATCCTTTCTACTACTTTCCCGCTCATCATCATTCTTATATCACTAACTGAAAGGTCACTCTTCTCTTGGTGATCTGCTCCCCCGCCTGATGCAAGCGCTGTCCTTCACACGCACAGTCAAGTCCTGATGACGTTTTGAAAACTGGCAGATGAATCTGCAGATGAATCTGCACACGCGCCTCCCCAGGGAATGATGGCACCTGTGCAAGATTTTCAGCAGGGGAGCAGGTCATTGAGAGAAAAAAAAAACATCTTCTACATTATGTCAGTCTGTGAAAATCATGTCATCCAATGTCATCCGAGGAAAAAATTGGACATGTACACAGCCCCATAGAATAACATGGGTACGAGTGCTATCCATTCGAACCGCAAGTAGCACTCATCCAATTTCAATGATCGTGTGTACGGGCCATTATGGTAGGTTCACAGGAGCGTACAAAAAAATCATAGAGTTTCATCCAGAAAAGTGGGACAATTTTTTTCTCACTTGTCACCTGTGTTCAGTCTGTTTTTTTTACAACAGTAGCAATTAATAATTTGCAAGACCATTTTATAAGACCATTCTTATGCTAAAGAATTGTAATGTAGCCTTAAAAAATGGATGTTATACTGTGGCCCCCTATGGCTTCTGATTTTTTTCATGCATCCATAGACTTGATTGGCCGAGTCTCATCCAATTTATGGAAGAAACTAGTGCATGCTGTGATTTTTTCACAGATTCACTGCCCCACCGAATAACATTCGTCTGAGGGCTGTCCATTTTTTTTTTCATAGAGAGCACTCTAGCGAACACCCCCTTACATTGACCTCACACGGATTAGATCAGTTGGGGGTACTAAAATCTGCTGTAAAGTTCCCTTTAAACATAGCTACTGAATAAAGTAAATCTTTCTTTTCATGTGTTTAAAATACCTTTAACTAGTTTCGTGGATAAATGACCTCTATTAAGGCCATCTCACCCACTCACTGACTGCACATTTGTTTATTGCACAACACACAGACACATAGTTAACAAGTTAAAGAGTTGACGGATGTTGTACAGTGGAAGACAATGACAGTGCACTTTGTCATGGATCTGATCTGTCTGGCTCCAAGGTTTGTAGATCAGCTGCTGGAATTTCTTATTTCTAGTTAAAAACATCAGCAAAAGAAAGTAAATACTAATATATATACACTGCTCAAAAAAATAAAGGGAACACTTAAACAACAGAATATAACTCCAAGTAAATCAAACTTCTGTGAAATCAAACTGTCCACTTAGGAAGCAACACTGATTGACAATCAATTTCACATGCTGATGTGCAAATGGAATAGACAATAGATGGAAATTATTGGCAATTATCAAGACACACTCAATAAAGGAGTGGTTCTGCAGGTGGGGACCAGAGACCACATCTCAGTACCAATGCTTTCTGGCTGATGTTTTGGTCACTTTTGAATTTTGCTTGTGTTTTCTCACTCGTGGTAGCATAAGACGGACTCTACAACCCACAAAAGTTGCTCAGGTAGTGCAGCTCATCCAGGAAGGCACATCAATGCGAGCTGCGGCAAGAAGGTTTGCTGTGTCTGTCAGGGTAGTGTCCAGAGGCTGGAGGTGCTACCAGGAGACAGGTCAGTACACCAGGAGATGTGGAGAGGGCCGTAGGAGGGCAACAACCCAGCAGCAGGACCGCTACCTCTGCATTTGTTCAAGGATGAACAGAAGGAGCACTGCCAGAGCCTGAAAAATGACCTCCAGCAGGCCACAAATGTGCATGTGTCTGCACAAACAGTTAGAAACCGACTTCATGAGGGTGGTATGAGGACCCGACGTCCACAGATGGGGGTTTTAGCTCACAGCCCAACACCGTGCTTGGCATTTGCCACAGAACACCAGGATTGGCAAAGTCGCCACTGGCACCCTGTGCTCTTCACAGATGAAAGCAAGTTCACACTGAGCACATGTGACAGACGTGACAGAGTCTGGAGACACCGTGGAGAGCAATCTGCTGCCTGCAACATCCTTCAGCATGACCGGTTTGGCAGTGGGTCAGTAATGGTGTGGGGTGGCATTTCTTTGGAGGGCCGCACAGCTCTCCATGTGCTCGCCAGAGGTAGCCTGACTGCCATTAGTTACCGAGATGAGATCCTCAGACCCCTTGTGAGACCATATGCTGGTGTTTTTGGCCCTGGGTTCCTCCTAATGCAGGACAATGCCAGACCTCATGTGGCTGGAGTGTGTTAGCAGTTCCTGCAAGATGAAGGCATTGAAGCTATGGACTGGCCCGCCCATTCCCCAGACCTGAATCTGATTGAGCACATCTGGGACATCATGTCTCTCTCCATCCACCAACGTCACTACAACGTTGCACCACAGACTGTCCAGGAGTTGGCGGATGCTTTCGTTCAGGCCTGGGAGGAGATTCCACAGGAGACCATCCGCAACCTCATCAGGAGCATGCCCAGGTGTTGTAGGGAGGTCATACAGGCACGTGGAAACCACACACAATACTGAGCCTCATTTTGAGTTGTTTTTAGGACATTACATCAAAGTTGGATCAGCCTGTAGTGTGTTTTTCCACTTTAACTTTGGGGGTGACTCCAAATCCAGGCCTCCATTGGTTAATAAATTTGATTTCCATTGATGATTTTTGTGTGATTTTGTTGTCAGCACATTCAACTTTGTACAGAACAAAGTATTCAATAAGAATATTTCATTCATTCAGATCTAGGATGTGTTATTTGAGTGTTCCCTATATTTTTTGAGCAGTGTATATATATATATATATATATATATATATATATATATATATATATATACAGTACAGACCAAAAGTTTGGACACACCTCATTTAAAGATTTTTCTGTATTTTCATGACTATGAAACTTGTACATTCACACTGAAGGCATCAAAACTATGAATTAACACATGTGGAATTATATACTTAACAAAAAAGTGTGAAACAACTGAAAATATGTCTTATATTCTAGGTTCTTCAAAGTAGCCACCTTTTGCATTGATGACTGCTTTGCACACTCTTGGCATTCTCTTGATGAGCTTCAAGATGTAGTCACCAGAAATGGTCTTCCAACAATCTTGAAGGAGTTCCCAGAGATGCTTAGCACTTGTTGGCCCTTTTGCCTTCACTCTGCGGTCCAGCTCACCCCAAACCATCTCGATTGGGTTCAGGTCTGGTGACTGTGGAGGCCAGGTCATCTGGCTGAGCACCCCATCACTCTCCTTCTTGGTCAAATAGCCCTTACACAGCCTGGAGGTGTTTGGGGTCATTGTCCTGTTGAAAAATAAATGATGGTCCAACTAAACGCAAACCGGATGGAATAGCATGCCGCTGCAAGATGCTGTGGTAGCCACGCTGGTTCAGTATGCCTTCAATTTTTAATAAATCCCCAACAGTGTCACCAGCAAAGCACCCCATCACCATCACACCTCCTCCTCCATGCTTCACGGTGGGAACCAGGCATGTAGAGTCCATCCGTTCACCTTTTCTGCGTCGCACAAAGACACGGTGGTTGGAACCAAAGATCTCAAATTTGGACTCATCAGACCAAAGCACACATTTCCACTGGTCTAATGTCCATTCCTTGTGTTATTTAGCCCAAACAAGTCTCTTCTGCTTGTTGCCTGTCCTTAGCAGTGGTTTCCTAGCAGCTATTTTACCATGAAGGCCTGCTGCACAAAGTCTCCTCTTAACAGTTGTTGTAGAGATGTGTCTGCTGCTAGAACTCTGTGTGGCATTGACCTGGTCTCTAATCTGAGCTGCTGTTAACCTGCGATTTCTGAGGCTGGTGACTCGGATAAACTTATCCTCAGAAGCAGAGGTGACTCTTGGTCTTCCTTTCCTGGGGCGGTCCTCATGTGAGCCAGTTTCTTTGTATCGCTTGATGGTTTTTGCAACAGCACTTGGGGACAAAGTTTGCCCAATTTTTCGGAATGACTGACCTTCATTTCTTAAAGTAATGATGGCCACTTGTTTTTCTTTACTTAGCTGCTTTTTTCTTGCCATAATACAAATTCTAACAGTCTATTCAGTAGGACTATCAGCTGTGTATCCACCAGACTTCTGCACAACACAACTGGTGGTCCCAACCCCATTTATAAGGCAAGAAATCCCACTTATTAAACCTGACAGGGCACACCTGTGAAGTGAAAACCATTTCCGGTGACTACCTCTTGAAGCTCATCAAGAGAATGCCAAGAGTGTGCAAAGCAGTCATCAAAGCAAAAGGTGGCTACTTTGAAGAATCTAGAATATAAGATATATTTTCAGTTGTTTCACACTTTTTAGTTAAGTATATAATTCCACATGTGTTAATTCATAGTTTTGATGCCTTCAGTGTGAATGTACAATTTTCATAGTCATGAAAATACAGAAAAATCTTTAAATGAGAAGATGTGTCCAAACCTTTGGTCTGTACTGTACATATTGACAACTCTTAGCTCCTGGAAGTTGGTCCCCATCAATGTATAAGCCACGGAGAACCCTTTTTCTAAAGTATATATATATATATATATATATATATATATATATACTTTAGCTGTTATCCTTGACTTATACATTGATGGGGACCAACTTCCAGGAGCTTAGAGGGGTTATGGTCTGCTATACCTGTGTTAATATTGAAAAGGACGTAAAGCTCCTATGAGCACCAAAGCTTTTTTATTGTGCTCAGTGAGTGGTATAATCTATAGAAAGTAAAAAAGATGAAAATTCCAATAAAAATAACTTAATTTATTTGAAATCCATGAAAATATCTTCAAGGCAGGACAGTAAAATAAGATGTTGACGCGTTTCGACCTTCCAGTCTTATTCGTATTATGTACAATGTACGCCATCAGATCCTTTATAAAATATTTTACCACTGATGTATGGACTCCTTTCACAAATCACTTTGATATCCTACCCGGAGTATTGGCCTTCAATGTTTAAGAGAAGCTCTGTAAATGTTTCACATTAAATTACTTTTCTTTCTCTTTTAGAGGAAATAAAATCTACAACCATAGTGATGTCTCTGAACTATACATCGGTATCACCTGTCTGAGGCTGCCCATTTCATTAAAAAAAGCAGTGGACAGCCACAAACTTCATTTTCTAAATAGCATAAATTAGAAAAAATGTTCAGAAGTGCCACGAATGCCAACCTTTCTATCAAAAGTCGGGTCCGAAATTTTGGGATGTGAGATTCTAGTATTCACAGCAGAATCTGACAAACCGACACAGTCCCCCTCACTGGAAAAGTGCCAGATCTCTTGTGTTATCGCGAGATGTAACGCTTTTAACTAAAACAGCATTGTCCCATTATGTTTCCAGTAGTCACCAGTTGGTAACATCATTGTAGCTGTTACCAATCAGTAACTGAAATCCTAAAAGATCAAATCACCACCTGTTTAACATTCAAAAGTAAAGAAAGAAAAAAAAGCATATTTTCATAACAGCATCCTTAAAAGTCTAATCTTTCAATAGCTTAGATTATTTAAAGATCATAAATTAAAAATATAAAATATCAGAATTGCTTATTTTGTAGAGATAAGCGGATCTTTTGAAATTCAACTTCACCTACTTCACTGAATTTACTCCAAAAAATGTGATTTGCGGTGAATAAATTAATGTAAATCTCAATACTGAAAACCTTGTAATTATTTGGAAAATACATGTAAGGGAGAGAAGAGAGAGAGAGAATCCCACTGACCATAATGTAAGGAGATAGACAAGTGAGAAGACTCACACAGTTAATGCCTAACAGAGTGTCTGCAGGCAAACACTGCCATCTGCTCGTCAAAGATGATAGAGAAAAGAAAAGCAGAAAGAATTAAATTTGCAGGAACTCAAGAGTGAAGTGCATGTTTCCTTGGGGAAGAGATTGGAGGAGACGCCACCTGGATCTGTAACTGGACGGTTGTGTTACCAGCGGAGTAGGCTAATAGCCTCCATTACCAGATCAGATCCGAGTAAAGGAATCAAGATATCAGACCTGCATGAAGACCTGAGAGAGACCAGATCCGAGTGATGACCCGAGAGAGACCAGACCAGAGAGAAGACCTGAGAGAGTCCAGGTCCGAGTGATGATCCAAGAGAGACCAGACCAGAGAGAACATCTGAGAGAGACCAGAGCCAGGAGAGCTGAGTCGAGTGAGCAGAGTCAGGGCTGAGAGAGAAACGACTAGGGTGCAGCGGAGGGACATTTTTGTTAGCTATCGCTTCCAGTGTTGATGTACGGTACAAAGTGGGGACCAGAGTCATGCTTCAGGGAACAAAGGCTGCCACTGTGACGAGTGTACAGAGTAACACACAAATCCGGGACTTGCGGCCTAGTGGACAGCATTGTAGACCCCAATTAGGGTCTGTGTGACGTTCTGCATTGCCTAGAGAGTGACAAGGCGACGGGCCTGGTAGTAATAGTGACGCCATTTTGGCTAGGGTATTAAGACTAAGACATCACTGATGATAACAGTTATTTAATGGTAATAGTAGAACGATAGTGTGTCAATTGCATTGTGTCAATATCCTGTTCATCTGAATTACTGTATTCTCCTTGTAACACAACTTGTTTCATTTCTCACCGTTTGCGTTATTTCCTGATATTGTGCACCCATTTAATTGTGTTAATCAAATAAATAGATGTTGGTTTAACTACCACGGTCTACTCATTGTCTGCGCTGTTGTATATGTGTACCTGCTAACAATAAGACTCTATACTCTATAGGAGAAAGAGAAGGCCCGCTGACCATAAGAGCTTACATTCTACAGGAGAGAGAGAGGACCCCACTGTCCATAAGAGTTTACACTCTACAGGAGAGAGAGAGGAGCCCGCTGATCATAAGAGCTCACATTATACAGAAGAGAAAGGATCCCGCTGATCATAAGAGCTTACACTCTACAGGGGAGAGAGAGGACCCCGCTGATCACAAGAGCTTACACTCTACAGGAGAGAAAGGATCCCGCTGATCATAAGAGCTTACACTCTACAGGAGAGAGAAAGGACCCCGCTGATCATAAGAGCTTACACTCTACAGGAGAGAGAGAGAACCCCTCTGACCATAAGAGCTTACATTATACAGAAAAGAAAGGATCCCGTTGATCATAAGAGCTTACACTCTACAGGATAGAGAGAGAACCCCTCTGACCATAAGAGCTTACATTATACAGAAAAGAAAGGATCCCGCTGATCATAAGAGCTTACACTCTACAGGAGAGAGAGAGGACCCCTCTGATCATAAGAGCTTACACTCTACAGGAGAGAGAGAGGACCCCACTGACCATAAGAGCTTACACTCTACAGGAGAGAGAGAGGACCCTGCTGATCATAAGAGCTTACACTCTACAGGAGAGAGAGAGGACCCCTCTGATCATAAGAGCTTACACTCTACAGGAGAGAGAGAGGACCCCACTGATCATAAGAGCTTACACTCTACAGGAGAGAGAGAGGACCCCGCTGATCATAAGAGCTTACACTCTACAGGAGAGAGAGAGAACCCCTCTGACCATAAGAGCTTACATTATACAGAAAAGAAAGGATCCCGTTGATCATAAGAGCTTACACTCTACAGGATAGAGAGAGAACCCCTCTGACCATAAGAGCTTACACTCTACAGGAGAGAGAGAGGACCCCGCTGATCATAAGAGCTTACACTCTACAGGAGAGAGAGAGAACCCCTCTGACCATAAGAGCTTACATTATACAGAAAAGAAAGGATCCCGTTGATCATAAGAGCTTACACTCTACAGGATAGAGAGAGAACCCCTCTGACCATAAGAGCTTACACTCTACAGGAGAGAGAGAGGACCCTGCTGATCATAAGAGCTTACACTCAACAGGAGAGAGAGAGGACCCCTCTGATCATAAGAGCTTACACTCTACAGGAGAGAGAGAGGACCCCACTGACCATAAGAGCTTACACTCTACAGGAGAGAGAGAAGATGCCGCTGATCATAAGAGCTTACACTCTACAGGAGAGAGAGAGGACCCCACTGATCATAAAAGCTTACACTCTACAGGAGAGAGAGAGGACCCTGCTCATCATAAGAGCTTACACTCTACAGGAGAGAGAGAGGACCCCGCTGATCATAAGAGCTTACACTCTACAGGAGAGAGAGAGGACCCCACTGTTCACAAGAGCATACACTCTACAGAAGCGAGAGAGAGAGAGAGGACCCCACTGATCATAAGAACTTACATTCTACAGGAGAGAAAGGATCCCGCTGACCATAAGAGCTTACACTCTACAGGAGAGAGAGAAGACCCCGCTGACCATAAGAGCTTACACTCTACAGGACAGCTAGAGAGAAAGGACCCCGCTGACCATAAGAGCTTACACTCTACAGGAGAGAGAGGATCCCGCTGATCATAAGAGCTTACACTCTACAGGAGAGAGAGAGGACCCTGCTGAACATAAGAGCTTACACTCTACAGGAGAGAGAGAGGACCGCACTGACCATAAGAGCTTACACTCTACAGGAGAGAGAGGATCCCGCTGATCATAAGAGCTTACAGGTGAGAGACAAGGAGGGAAACAAAGATAGAGCTAGAGAGAAAGAAATAAAAAAGTGGACAGCGCTGTCTATGAGAGCTTACACTTGTAATGACCGGAGGTCCGAGAGAGATCCAGTGAGTCACAAACTGAGACAGAGACAGAAATAATCAACACTTTCTTTACTAAAACAAGGATTAGATTAAAATTCAGTATTGAATGAATCAGTCTCAGGTTCTGCCTGGGACACTGTCTCTACTAAATACACACAATCAGCAAGAGCTGAAATCAATGTGCCAATCTCAAGGTTTCCAGCTTGTGTGAATTATTCTAGAGATCTGGAACAATTTTACCTAAACACTGTGTCAGTCTAGTGAGGGCGGTCTATGGGGACCCCCTGAGATGGCACACTGCATACAATCCTACCACTATGAACAATAATAACGCATGAAACTATATCAATTGCTCTTATACCCTTATTATCAGGATATCCGGATATCTTAAAGTTATGGTACCGTTAACCTCAGATGCAGTCTATCACAGGCCTGTGAATTACGGTGGCTGCAGCTAGTCCCGGAAAACTTTGGCGCCAAAACAAAAACAAAGTTCACAAAACAGCAAAAATTCCTTGTCTTGTCGGCCGATGCCGAGCCCACACACCGGGGACTTTAGTCCTGTAGCCTCAGATTAAGGTCTGGGAAGATCTCTTCACAAAGTCTTGTCAATATTCTCTCAGTGGAAATGGCACCAGAAACCTTCTTTCCTCCCAAAGTCTCTCACTGTTATCCAGTACACCAACCATGTGCTCAGTCACAGAAATGGATTACTCAGTCCCTTCATCACTCGACACGTGACTCCGTCAGCACAAAGTCTATAATCCACTCAGTATGGACCTCCACAAAACTCCACAGAGCCACACAACTTCCCCAGCTCAGCACTTGTCCTTAAACAGAGAAAGGGGTAAACAAACTCCACACGGAAGAGTGTAAAGACAGCGTCTTATTGCAGCTCCTTTTCACAGACTTCCTGTCTAGACTCACACATCAGACGCTCTTAGAATACACACACTTTCTAGCACTGCCCCTCCTCTGAGCCCAGCCAGGCAAAAGTCACAGGGTGCTAGTGCTCTCCTGCTGTTATCACATTTCTCACTCTCACATGCCACCCCACTAGAGGTTGGCGTCCTCGACACACCTCCCCACTCAAAGTCGTCATGTGCATAGCGTTGTGGAGGTATACCTGCCGTAGCTCGAGTAGTTCTCCTGAGACCTACCCCAACAGGCTCGGCTCCCGAGGGAGCAGAAGTCTCTTCAATGGGAGCCAATGAGGCTGCTCCCTCCTGAGGTGTGGCGCCCGGTGCCACATCATACGGATAAGGTAACTGACCTGATTCCCCGTTCTCTGAAGGACATACCACATTCTCGATACTCTCTCCAGATCGGTCGCAGGGGGCAAGTAAGCAGGGGCGGAGACAGACCCACCATCAAATTCGAGAGTATTAGGGATGCCCACCCCTCGGGACACGACCTGTGGTTCCGGGTAAACGGGGATGGCATCTTTAAACCAGCACCGTTGTACCATGTTACGATGAAGATTACGGGATGGTCCCCCTGTCCCCACCGGTTCAACCTCGTAGACTGGAATCTCAGGGCTCAGTCGTTTTTTTACCAGGTACGGAGTCGCCTCCCACCGTTCACTCAGCTTTCCGAACCGTGGTTGAGTCTCACCAACACTCTATCCCCCGGGGAGAAATGCTCGGTTTGCACGGGGCACGTGTCCCTATGGGTCACCTGACTTAGTCGATCACTCACCACCTGATACACCACCCTCAACCGCCGCCGGTGTTCCCGAACCCATTCTGATGCGGTCCGAGGGGGATTGGAAGAGGGATCTGGCATGCTCAAATCCTCAATGTTCAGCCCTGGCCTCCCGAACATCAACATGTGTGGTGAGTAGCCAGTAGTGCTGTGCACTCTATTATTGTAGGCCCACATCAATTCGGGAAGATACTCAGGCCAGCGTACCTGTTGTTTACCCTCCAACGTCCTCAACATCTGCAACAGAGTCCGATTAAAGCGCTCACAAGCTCCATTACCTTGGGGATGGTAAGGTGTCGTTCTCGACTGTGCGACACCATACAGCTGGTACAGCTCCTTCATCAATGCCCCCTGAAAACATGCCCCTTGATCCGAGTGTATTCTTTGCAGACACCCAAACACCTGAATGAAATATCGACACACGGCTTCAGCCGCCGACTCCGCCGTCTGATCTCTTGTCGGCACTGCTACAGCATACTTGGTAAAGTGGTCTGTCATTACCAAGCAATAGGAATACCCAGACGTTGAGTATCCTATCAGGACATAGTCAATCATGAGCAGCTCTAAAGGAGCGGAAGTCTTAATAGATTGCGTGGGCGCCCGCAGCTCAGGGCTCTTACTGAGACCACAGACCCGACACTGCCGACACGCCTCTGTCACCATCTCCCCCAATTCAGGACAATAGAGGACTCGCTGTAGCCACTGGAGTGTCTTTTCACTCCCAAAGTGGGCCCCCTTCTCATGCGCCTCGCGAGCGACTACCAGACCGATCCCCATAGGAATTACTAGCTGGAACCGGTGCTGCAGCTCAGATGGCAGGTACACCTTACGGTACAAGAGGCCCTGTTCCATGCACAACTTATCCCACTGTCGCAGTAGTTTCACTCCTTCCACGGACAGCTGGGCCTTTTCCTCTGCACGTGGCCAGACCCCTTTTTGTACCCAACTGTGCACTAGTGCAATGTCAGAGCAATCGTTCTGGTCCTTCGCCCAATCCGAGGGTGTTTTCCCCAGAACACACGGCATCCCTGACGCCACCCCACTTGAATGTACCACACTTCGGAAGATAGATACCTGCCCTAAGTCAGGGGTTTCAGTGTCCTCCAGCAGGTCATCAACATTTTCCCCCGAGGACCCAAGGGGCACCCTTGAGAGTGCATCCGCATTTCCGTTTTCCCGCCCAGATCGAAACTTAATTCGATAGTTAAACTTAGCAAGGCGAGCGACCCACCGCTGCTCCAACGCTCCCAGCTTTTCGTTTTCTAGGTGAGCCAGAGGGTTATTATCAGTCATGACCAGCACCTCAGCTCCCGTTAAATACTCGGCAAAGCGTTCCGTCATCGCCCACACTAGGGCCAGTAGCTCTAGGCGAAATTAACTGTAGTTAGCTGGGTTGCGTTCAGTGTCTCTGAAAGACCTGCTGCCATAGGCGATTACTCGCTCCTGACCATCCTGCACTTGTGCTAGTACCGCCCCCAGCCCATGCAGACTGCCATCGGTATATAACAGGAAAGGGGAATCGAACCGGGCATATGCTAACAACGGAGCACTCATTAGGGTGGCCTTCACCTCCTCAAATGCCTTTCGTTGCTGGGGTCCCCATGGGATGGGGCGATTTTGGGGGCCTTGTGCCGTCCCTCTTAAGAGCTCATTCAGGGGACTCACTACTTGTGAAAACTTAGGTACAAATCGCCGATAGTATCCCGCTAAACCTAAGAAGGCCCGAACCTCTCGCAGGGTACGGGGAGTGCCCACTCCTGCACAACCATGACCTTACTGGTCGCGGGCAGAACCCCGTCCGCAGTCACCACATGACCTAGATACTCAATCTGACTCTGCAACAGTTGGCACTTCTTTGGTTTTATTTTTAGGCCATAACAACAGAGCCGCCGGAGAACTTGACATGACTTCTCAAGATGGTCTTCAAATGAGGCCCCAAACACCACAATGTCATCTAGGTATATCAGGACTGATTCAAAATTCACATCACCTAAGCAATGTTCCATCAGGCGCTGAAAAGTTCCCGGGGTGTTAGTGAGCCCGAAGGGCATCCGGTTGAATTCAAAGAGCCCCATTGGTAGGACAAACGCCGTCTTGGCTCGATCTTTTTCGGCCATTGGTACCTGTCAATAGCCACTTGCTAAATCCAACGTCGAGAAATATTTGGCCCGACCCAATGCCGACAGAGACTCTTCTATGCGAGGTAATGGATATGCGTCCCTCACCGTGTGAGCATTCAATTTGCGATAGTCCACACAAAACCGAAGGGTCCCATCCTTCTTCCACACCAAGACCACAGGGGCCGCCCAGGGGCTCTGGCTTTCTCGGATCACTTGGTTGTCAAGCATACTGGCCACCATGCGCTTCACCTCTTGATAGAGTGTTGGGGGAATTTGACGATAACGTTCCCTAATAGGAGGAGTATCCCCTGTGGGAATCTCATGCTCAATCGTCCGGGAACAACCGAAATCCTCCGCATGTCGCGAAAAGGTCTCTTGATGTTCCCACAAGACCTTCTCCAGCTGCTCCAATTGCACGGGGGTCAGTTTCTCCCGATCCACTCCCATCTGGTCCATGATCACACGACCATTCCATTCTTCGGTAGGAGATTCGGTCTGGCCTACTTCAACCGCGAATGTCCAGGAAGACTGTTCATCTGAGCGAAGTTCAAACACTGTCTTATCAGGCACCTTCCCTGCTGGCATGAACAGTTCAGCCAGAATGGTCCCAGCTGGAATTGTAACAGCCTCATCTAAAACGTTGATACATCTGACTGGCACCCGTCCATTCTTCACAATCGCCAGAGACTGGGCCACATGCGCCTTGGCGAACGAGGACTTCTCTGGGGCTGGCTCGATGAGTACTTCAAGCCCATTTAGTCTCTGCGCAGCCCCCACCGGTAACATTAAGAGTTCTTCATGCCGGGGCGCTAGCGAGATCGTGGTCCGCGATGGCACTCAGACCAGGCCCACCCGACCCCCAGGGACCACACTCTTCAGGAGATCGCAACTCAGCACTAGACGGTGTAACATTCTCTGGGTGGGTCGATGGTGGGTAGCACTTGCCCAGTATCGGGGTCCCTCCCTGGCATACATCTGATGATTTAAATCTCGCAGAACGTTCATTCCGAGCGTCACCTCCATCCCTCTTCTGGGAGGATGGTCCACCAGCACTATCCCTTTCTGACCCAGCTCTTGACCAAACATTTTCAGTTGCATCCACACGATCCCCTTCACCGTCAGTTGGCCATTGTTAGCGGCTGTAAGCCTTATCACTCGGCCGTCCTCGGGAACCACGAGTTGACTGAAGTGCCTTTCGTACACCTCTAAGGGCATTATGGTACATTTGGATCCTGTGTCGACCAAGCATCTCATCTTCCGCCCTTCAAACTCTGCTTCCAGCACTGGACTGCATGCGAGCAAATCTTGTTCTTCCCGTCGAGGGCTTTGTGGGGGGTGGGCCACTGCTGCTCGCCCTCTCATGGCAGCGGCTGGGAGTTTAATGCCGGCGAAGGAGGCTCCGGGGCTGCAGACATCCGGCAGTACCGGGAGATGTGTCCCCGACGCCCCCACACCTCCAGCAGGTGACTGCTCCTCATGGACGAGAACTTGGATCATTCGAAGGGGGCGACCTGGCAGACTGTGGAACCACCATTCCAGAGGACGGGGCGGGTGGCCCTTCCGTAGGAGCAGGGACCGGCCCAGCTCTGAGTTTAGACACCTCCAGCTTTAACTCCTTCAGTTCAGCACGCAGAGCCTGTACAACGTTTACCAGTCCACCCTCTCCTGAAACTGGCGCCAGACCTCCCTCCAGCTGTGCACTGTCCACTGCCCCCTCAGCCACCAAAGTAGACTCCTCCTCCCTTTCCACCGCGGCCCGATAAATCTGCCAGAAGGATAATTCCGGGGTAGCTCGGGACATCTCCATCAGTTTGTCTCGAAGGAGTCTATTGGCCTACCCCATTATGAATTGATCCCGGAGTAGGCGGTCTACCTCTCGGAATGCCCCCATGGCCACTGGGTCTAGTCGCTGCACCTCATTCAACGTTTCCTGTAAAGTGTTCGAGTACTGCATCAAAGTCTCACATTCCCTTTGGGGCCGATTGAAAAACAAGGAACGAAGCTGGGCCACACGAGCCCGGCCTCCTGAACTCCCCTCTAACAGCTCCAAGATTTTCTCTAACGTGCTCCTCTCTGACTCTGGACGTACCATTACCATCCGCCTAGCGTCGCCCTCTAGTGCATTTAATGCCAACTCTGCCCGTAATGCGGGGGCCAGATTACACATCCGCAGCACACTCCGAACCCTCGCAGCCCAATCCTGCAATGGCATGTTACGCCCGTCGTATTTCAGCATGTGCTGGAGTAAAGCTCCTACCGGCACATATCCTCCCACAGTCGTTGCGGCTGCCAGGGGTTCCGCGACCAGCGGGGGGGCTGCTGGTGCGGCAGAGTCATTTCTTCCCTCGTCTCCGTCAATGACAAGCACTGGATCCTGCTGACTACGCCAAAAATGTAATGACCGGAGGTCCGAGAGAGATCCAATGAGTCACAAACTGAGGCACAGACAGAAATAATCAACACTTTCTTTACTAAAACAGGGATTACACTAAAATTCTGTATTGAATGAATCAGTCTCAGGTTCTGCCTGGGACACTGTCTCTACTAAATACACACAATCAGCAAAAGCTGAAATTAATGTGCCAATCTCAAGGTTTCCAGCTTGTGTGAATTATTCTAGAGATCTGGAACAATTTTACCTAAACACTGTGTCAGTTTAGTGAGGGCAGTCTATGGGGACCCCCTGAGATGGCACACTGCATACAGTCCTACCACTATGAACAAAAATAATGCATGAAACTATATCAATTGCTCTTATACCCTTATTATCAGGATATACGGATATCTTAAAGTTATGGTACCGTTAACCTCAGATGCAGTCTATCACAGGCCTGTGAATTACGGTGGCTGCAGCTAGTCCCGGAAAACTTTGGCGCCAAAACAAAAACAAAGTTCACAAAACAGCAAAAATTCCTTGTCTTGTCAGCCGATGCCGAGCCCACACGCCGGGGACTTTAGTGCTGTAGCCTCAGATTAAGGTCTGGGAAGATCTCTTCACAAAGTCTTGTCAATATCCTCTCAGTGGAAATGGCACCAGAAACCTTCTTTCCTCCCGAAGTCTCTCACTGTTATCCAGTACACCAACCGCGTGCTCAGTCACAGAAATGGATTACTCAGTCCCTTCATCACTCGACACGTGACTCCTTCAGCACAAAGTCTATAATCCACTCAGCATGGACCTCCACAAAACTCCACAGAGCCACACAGCTTCCCCAGCTCAGCACTTGTCCTTAAACAGAGAAAGGGGTAAACAAACTCCACACGGAAGAGTGGAAGAGTGTAAAGACAGCGTCTTATTGCAGCTCCTTTTCACAGACTTCCTGTCTAGACTCACACATCAGACACTCTTAGAATATGCACAGTTTCTAGCACTGCCCCTCCTCTGAGCCTAGCCAGGCAAAAGTCACAGGGTCCTAGTGCTCTCCTGCTGTTATCACATTTCACACTCTCACACACTCTACAGCAGTGAGAGGGGAAGAGAGAGAAGCGAGAGTGCAAGAGAGAGAGAAAATGAAGACCACACTGTCCATAATAACTTACAATCTACAGGAGAGAGAGGGAGGGAGTGAGTGAGAGAGAAAGAGAGAGAGAGAGAATGAGAGAGAAAAAGAATAAGAGGGCCTCTCTGATGATGAGAGCTTCTACTCTACAGTTGAGAGAGAATGAAAGAGGTGTTTTTTGTGAACAGCGAATTGAATCTCAAAATGTTCAAATTCACGAGAAACCATTAATTTAAGGAAATATGACTTGAACTGAATCATCTACAGATCAATCTGCTCATCTCTGGTATTTTGTGTATACCTCAGAAAACCGTGACATCAAAATTTGTTTAAAAAATAAATAATAAAATAATAATAATAATAATAATAGTAAAATAACATTTACATTTGAAATTGCTGTAATCCTACCTACCAGCAGAATGATGTCCCCAGGTTATTTTTACTGCGCATTAAACACCCGTAAAGAAGAAGCCCCAAAAATATTGCAGGATTCCGTTTTGTTTTTATTTTTCACCATTTTACACTACTTGGATTTTTTTCAGTATTTTTCAGCAATGAAAAGTGTATGGCGCCATACAAAACTATAACCTGTCCCACAGGAAACAAGCCTTCATACACTTATATCAACAGAAATAAAGAAAAGTTATGGAGCGAAAAGAAAGCGCAAAAACAAAAGTTAGTCAGGAATGGGTTATTCTGTGTCACAAAGAGTTCCTTGGATGGTGGTGGGAGGCTCATATACAGGTGAATCTCACTAAATTAGAATATCATCAAAAAGTTAATTTATTTCAATTCTTCAATACAAAAAGTGAAACTCATATTATATAGAGTCATTACAAACAGAGTGATCTATTTCAAGTGTTTATTTCTGTTAATGTTGATGATTATGGCTTACAGCCAATGGAAACACAAAAGTCATTATCTCAGTGTGGCGCCCCTGAGGGTTCAGTCGCCACAGAGGTACTGCACCTCACCCAGAGGTGTGGTGTCTCCTTCTCTCAGGTAAGGAGGGAGTGCTGCCCGGAACCCCAACACCTGCATCCAACACTACACTGCTCCAGGCCGGCTGGAAGGGCAAGATGCAATGTGTTTCCTGCTGAGCCCAGACCCTGGCTGGAGTGGGGGGAACCAAAGGTAGGGGGAACCAGTAGTGGGTGTGGGTGGAGGAAGCAGTTTAGTGGAGCACCATGGTAGGAGATATATAATGGTAAGCTACCGCAGGGTGGCAGAACAGTTGAGAGCAGTTCAGAAGAACAGCTCAGGAGGACAGTCAGGGAGCAGAGTCTCATTAGAAGCTCTGCTCCACAAGTAGGGCCCAGTCCTAGAGGCCCAGGAGGGGAGCACAGGAGTAGGCTCCGTTCTAAGGAAGGGATCCCAGGGGGTACGGCGAGTGCAGGACGGCACCCGTACGCCCCGAATCTGTCAGAAGACAGAGGGATCGTAGGCCGCAAGAAGGGGACTGGCCCCTGGTCCAGTCGTGTAACTTCAAGTCTCGGCAGGGAAAACGGGAGGCTTCTGGCTTATATAGTCAGTTGCCAAAGCCGCATTTTAATCTCCGTGAAGGTCAAGCAGGTCCGGGAACTCCAACGTACAGGAGGGACTTCAGAGCACCCGAGCGGGATTGAGAGTGGGCAGCGCAGGGCAGGAGGGAGAAAGACCCAGCGTGAAGACGGTCTAGCTAGGAACACAAGAAAGTGGGGTTTTGCCAGGTACTCCTAATCTGCCTGAGGAAGTGCTGAACCCCTGCCTGGTGAACGCAGCGCGACATGGGAGGCTGACACCTGTACAGTGCACCAGTGGAACTGTCATAAGAACTGTGAGTAAAAACTCGGATGACTGCACTGCACTGCCTCCGTCCCTTCTTTTCATCGGCGATATCTTTCCCTCCCTGCACTACAACGCCCAGCGCAACTCACACTACCTACACTGCCCTGGAGCAAGCTCTACCTGTGGAGAGCCACACCATCCCTGCTGCCGTAACACCAGCTCCAGAGGACTGCTTCGCAGCGGCGGCTCCCTTTAGCCGCAATCCACCGGTGGCGTCACGAACTTTCCAAATCCCCTATAAATTAATATTCCCCTTTTTAGTGACCGCCCTGGGCCATGGACCAGGCCAGCCACCGTGATATCCCCCGACCGGCATCCAGAGGCCCGGCTGCCGAGTACCCCACGGCCCCTGGGGGCGCGTCATCAGTAAATTAGAATACTTTATAACAACAGCTTGAAAAATGATTTTCAAATCCAAAATGTTATCCTACTGAAATGTATGTTCAGTAAATGCCCTCAATATTTGATCGGGGCTCCTTTTTCATCAATTACTCGATCAATGCAGCGTGGCATGGAGGCGATCAGTCTGTGGCACTGCTGAGGTGTTATGGAAGCCCAGGTTGCTTTGATAGGAGCCTTCAGCTCATCTTCATTGTTGGGTCTGGTGTCTCTCATATTCCTCTTGACAATACCCCATAGATTCTCTATGGGGTTAAGGGCAGGTGAGTTTGCTGCCAATCAAGCATAGTGATACTATTGTTTGTAAACCAGGTATTGGTACTTTTGGCAGTGTGGACAGGTGCCAAGTCCTGCTGGAGAATGAAATTTCCATATCCAAAAAGCTTGTCGGCAGAGCATGAAGTGCTCTAAAATTTCCTGGTAGACGGCTGTGCTGACTTTGGTCTTGATAAAACACAGTGGACCTACACCAGCAGATGACATGGCTCCCCAAACCATCACTGATTGTGGAAACTTCACACTAGACCTCAAGCAGCTTGGATTGTGGCCTCTCCACTCTTCCTCCAGACTCTGGGACGTTGATTTCCAAATGAAAATTGTGGAGTGTGTGAATGACTGCCTTCTGGACATCTGTCAAGTCAGCAGTCTTCTCCATGATTGTGGAGCCTACTGAAACACACTAAGGAACCTTTTTAAACACTTAGGAAGCCTTTGCAGGTGTTTTTTGCTAATTATTTTAATTTACTGAGATAATGACTTTTGTGTTTTCATTGGCTGTAAGCCATAATAATCAACATTAACAGATATAAACACTTGTAATAGATCATTCTGTCTGTAATGACTCTATATAATATATCAGTTTTACTTTTTGCATTGAAGAATTGAAATAAATTAATTTTTGATGGTATTCTAATTTAGTGAGATACACCTGTAGTTAGTGTTATGGAGACATTTTTGCGACTGCTCTACCTGATCCATTGGCTATGTTAACAGCCGGACAAGAGCACTGCAAACTTCCTGATACCTGCTGGCATGTGGGGCGCCTCTTCTGACTTTATCATCATGTGCCTGGCAAGCTTGTATCAGGGTATTTAAATTTAAGGTTCTTTGCTGGACCATCTGTTATGGCAAAAATATGGCCCGCTACTGAAAGAACAGGACTGGACTCCTGGTTTTGACAGTAAGTCCTGCTGCACCAAAGCCATGATCTGCCACATTTATATCTTTTCTGTTTGTCATGTTGGTTTGCTGTGAATGTTGGTGCACGAGGAAGGTAAACCTTATCTTGCATGTGTAAATGGTTACTACCATAGCAACTGCCTAATGCATCTATCTCTTAAACATTGCTTCCTGGCTCATCCCACTGTATTACCTTTCAGACAGGCAAATTAGCTCTCAGAACAAAAAAAACTATTCCACAAGTACCACCTATAATAGGTAGGTACCCTATAAAGCAGGGGTCTCAAACTTGGCTGGGTATATCGCCTGCATTGAATTTGACGGTCTGCATTCTTTGTAGGATGAGATAACATTTTCAGTGATAGCAATTTTTTTCCCAACATCTTTTTTGCCATTTCTGGCATGTTTTTAATGCCATTCATCGTAAGGTTTATGGTATAATTTTATAGCTCGTCACCTTCATATAGCAAGGTCCCCATCCTGGGCACCTTATCGTATTAATGTCCCCATTCTGATCACCTTTATGTAGCAATGTCCTCATCCTGGTCAACTTGTTGTAACAATGTCCCCAACCTGGTCACCTTGTTGTAGAAAATGCCCCCATCCTGTTCATCTTGTTGTAGCAGATGTCCCCATACTGGTCACCTTCATATAGCAAGGTCCCAATCCTGGTCACCTTCATGTAGAAATGTCCCCATCCTGGTCACCTAGTAGTAGCAAATGTCCCCATCCTGGTAACCTTGTTGTATCAACCCCATCCTGCTCATCTTCTTGTAGCAATGTCTCCATCCAGGTCACCTTCATGTAGAAATGTCCCTATCCTGGTACCTTGTAGCAAATGTCCCTATCCTGGTGACCTTTTTGTATCAGTGTCCCCATCCTGGTCACCTTGTTGTATAAAATGTCCCCATCCTGGTCACCTTGTTGTAGCAAATGTCCTCATCCTGGTCACCTTCATGTAGCAATATCCCCATCCTGGTCTCCTTCATGTAGCAATTTTCTCATCCTGGTCGCCTTTATGGAGCAATGTCCTCATCCTGGTCACCTTCATGTAGCAAAGTCCCCATCCAGGTCTCCTTGTTGTAGCAAATGTCTCCATCCTGATCACCTTCATGTAGCAAATGTCCCCATCCTGGTCACCTTCTCATAGCAAATGTTCCCAATGTTGCCGCTCTTCACATAGAAAAAATTCCCCCTCACCTGACGTCACTCCCTCAGTGAACAGCAGCCTCTTTCTCCTGCACAGATGGGGCAGCACATGACAGTGATGTCATATGCTGCCCACACCAGCACGCCGATGTTGGCAGATGGCCACTGATTGGCCGGTGGCTGGTATTGGAATTGAGGTGCAGAGAGATGGTCTGCACCACAATTCATTTCAATTGAATGTGCGTTCAAGGACGCACATTCAGCTGAAACAAACCGCTGGCATCAACGACCCCTGGATTGGGCAATGCAGCCCATGCGCCGAGTGTTTGAGACCTCTGCTAAAAAGGCTCATTCAGATTTTTCCACATACAAGAAAAACAGTCCGATTATTATGATCAAACTTTGATCAGACTGTGGCCAGAGTGTCAACTGATCAGAGTGTGGCCCGAGAGTATGTGGGAAAAAAAAAATGTTCTCCACCTTCTCCATTCTGACTGTCCGTGAAAATCGGACCACACTCGGATGTCATCCGAGAGCAGCCTGGTGTTTTTCACAGACCTATTGACTTGCAAATGTAAGGAGATTGACATTCTGCCAACGTGCCCTCTAGAAGAAACAAGTATAATGTTATATGATGTATAATCTGAATTGTGATGTGCGTTAAAGGTGTTAGAATTATATTGATAGTGTATGTAGTTTAACAGTACTGAGAGTGAGAGTTAATGTTTGGGATTAACTCAGAGTGAGAGGAGTTAAGTTGAAATGAAAGTGACAATTTCTTGTCAGAGAGCCAGATAGGGCCTGGAGTGCTTTGAGAAAGGACCTAAGGTCCATTGTGAGCAGTGCCACATTCTGGGTGTCCCTAAAGTGAGAGGAGATAGAAGGAAAGAGAGAGATAGCGTGATCCAGAGCAGAAATGACTTAGAGACAGAGTGATCTATCGGAGACGAATCCTGGGAAAGGAGAGCTAGCAGCAAGAGCCAGGGTTTATAACTCTAAGAGGTAACGGGCCTGGACAGGACTAAGTACGTGAGATGAATAGATTGTCCCGGGCAGCAGTTCCAGAACGTTAGCATTAAAGAAGATAAGTACTGGCCATATTGGCACCACAGCTTCCCTAAGGGGAGAGAAGACGTGGAACTGTGGGTCTAGTAAAGGACTTTTGCTAAACAGGACTGTAGTGTCAAGCTGGGTTGTGGTGAAGTAGTGAGAAACAGTGGATACAGTAGACAAGTAGACAGAATAAAGAGGAAAGGTGAATATTGAGTAAAGAAGGAAGGAAACTGTGTGGAAAATGATCTGATTTCTAAAGGAAATTTTCATAAGACTGTGTATCCACTATCTCTTGCATATATTCCCTACCACGTTCCTGTTCAATAAAAAGTTTATTTTCGACTGATGGTCTTCCTCATTGAACTGTAAAACATCTGGTCCTGCAAACCAGCAACATCGGTTATATGTGGCCTGCACGGGCATAGCGCCCTCACAGCACAAGTCCACACACCCAGCCAGGACCCTCACCTTCATGTAACATGCTGGGATGCAAGAGACGAGTACCTCACTCACGGCTACCACCCCGTGCCATGTTAATCCTTGCCGATTTTGATCCAACACTTGGATCAAAATCGAACATCTCTCAGCAATTTTCCGACGACCAAGACTCGTGAATGGTGCATAGACTATCACTGGTACGAGTGCTATCCGTGAAAAACAAGGATAGCACTCATAAGTGAAAATCGAACGTGTGAATGAGCCCTAAATCAATGTCGAGCTGTGCAACATAAAAAGAATAATTACCAGGTCAGAAGCTCATCTACAGCAGATGACCATTTTCCTGGTGTTTGTTCTTCCTCAATGTAGAGTCTGTCTGAGTGTTACGCCATTGATGCAGAATGGGGGAGTATTGGTTCTCTTTAAAGAGACCAGCTAATTGTCAAGTATTACAGGCAGTACCCTATGGAAGATATGTATGGAATTTATCTTTCTTGCAGAGCAAAAGATAAACTGTTTGCTGCCATCTTGGAAGTCCTGAGAAGCTCAGCCATAGCAGACCGCAGATTCACTATATACTGCAGTACTGTTGTATGGCATTATATAGTATAAGCAATGATCATGATTTCAGGTTTTAGACTCCTTAGGAGACTAAAATAATACAGTAAAAATAAAAAAAAGCTTTTATAAGTAAAAAATAAATACATTAAATACAAAAATTAGAATCACACTCCTTTTCCCCTATTAAAAAAATTGCAAAATTAAAAAAAAAAAACATTTGATATTGCTGCATCCATAATAGTCTGGTTTATCAAAATATAGAATTAATTAACCTATATAGCAGATGCTGGGTGAAAAAAAAAACGTAAAAATAAAACACCAGAATTGCATTTTTTCGCTTACCTCATCTCCCTAAAAAATGTAATTGAAAGAACTCAAAACATTGTATGTACTCTAAATTGTTATCAATAAAATGCTTGCCATGCAAAAAGACAAGAACTCACGCAGGTTGTCAATGGAAAAATAAAAACGTTACGGGTCTTGGAAAATTGCGACACAACTATATATATATATTTTATTTTTTTCAAAAACTGCTGAATTTTTTTCACCACCTAAATAAAAAAAATCTACAAGTTTAGTGTTATCATATTCAGACTGGCCTGGCTACCAGATCATTTTTACCATGTAATGAATGTTGTAAAAAGCAAACCTAAAAAAACTGGCAAAATGTTATTTTTTTCATCAAATTGGCTGCGAAGGCAAGGGGCTAATCCTTTCAGAATGCTCTGCATTTTATAAGTTCAGAGTGTATTAAGGCTGTAAATTCTTTGCCCACCAAGGTTAATTGACATGATATTTCATCATACTCCTCACTGCTCCTGCTGATGAAAGCTGCACATGCTCAGTAGAAGCTGCGGTCTCCAAAACTCTACAGTAAAAAAGGAAAGTTCCAAAAACCACCTGCTGCAAAAAAAGAATTTCCCAAAGTGTAAGTCTACTTATGTGTACATTATATCCATGGTAAAACATAGTAGATTTACATAAACTTCAGGAAGGTCTTAGTTGTTAATCACAGTGCTGAGATGGGAGAAAGGGGATGAAAATGAATATTGGTGAAACATAAGCCTGTAATACAGCTCCCTGAACATGATTTACATATTTACTTGGTAACGGACATCCCCTTTAAAGGAAGTCTGTCAGCACAGAATGACTGTTCAAACAAAGTACATAGGCTCTGTGCACCCTTGGTGTGGTCAAACATCAAATATTTAAGTGTCCCTTCCCAACTACTTGTTTTCAATCTATCTTCGCTCTTCTCTTATTCTATAAAGACAGAGATGTCAATAAAAAAAGAAGAGGATGGAGATAGAGGGAAAACAAGTAAGTGGGAAGGTGTACTTAAATATTTGGCCACACCAAGGGTGCACCAAGTGCTTGTAATTGATTTAAACAGTCATTTTTTGCTGACAGACTCTCTTTAAGGCTTTAAAATCTTATCTTTGCCCACCTAGCTTCATTGACCACCTTGGAATATGTGAACTACAGAAACATGAAGCCCTGGAGCCCGATTAAACAGCTAATCAGAGGGAATATCTATCAATCCAGTATGAAACAGTATGTAAAAACTTTTATGTTAAAAAAGACCACATTATTCTAGAAGTGATAGCTTTATTGGCTAACCAGAAACTGTCCAGCTTTCCAAAAAAATTATAACTCCCCTAATATTTATTATTTTTACATAAAAAATATTTACATAGATTTTTCTAGCTAATACACTACCACAATATAATTTTACATTGTATTTATGAAATAGTATGAAGGCGTAATTTGTATTCCAACAGTTTCTGAGTAGTGATGAGCGTGTATGTTCTATTAACCCTTTCGGCAAGCATGCTCGTTTGAATCACTCCCGTGTGCATGGTTTGCGACTGTTTGACAGCATTAATACATCTGAGGAATGCCTAAGAAACAAGCATTCCTCACGTGTATTAAAACTGTCAAACAGTTGCAAATCATGCACACGGAAGCGATTCAAACAAAACACTCGAGCATGCTGAAGATACTCGGAAAACACCCGAGCATGCTCGTAAACCTCGAGTAACGAGCATGCTTGCTCATCACTGTTTCTGAGCTTATAACTAGTCACATACAATAAAGTTATATGTACTGACCTTTTCTCTCATGTGTGAAAAATGCACATTCCTGTTTTGCAGACATACTAAAATGCAAATTGGAGAACAGCTTCTACTTCAATTAGTATTCAAGCCATCTGAAATAATTTAGTGTATTTCTGTGCTTTTTTTCAAATATACAATCATTGGAATGGAAGTCAAATAGTTCTGAGTGATTTTCTAAAATTACTGAAGTAAACAAAGTGATTTTCAGTGTCTGAACCTTATAATTACAGTGAGTACCGAGTATTCTATTACACGAAAAAAAAAAATCCAAACGCCCAGTCCCACATCCACTGTCTATCATCAACGCCCCCACTATATATCCCCTGGCAGTTCCCCCCACTCCTTCTTCCTTTTTAGAATTTGTGTGGGAATATCCTTTTAAAACATCAAAAACAGATGCATCGTGTTGTATAGTCTAACGGCACAACATGTAATGTGTAGTGGTGATTGTGGAGGGGTTTTTACTGAAGTTGAGGAATGCCCCACACCTTGGTTTTGTCATAACATTGATATAAAAGTAATTTCATGTAAGCTTAATTAGGTACAAACAAAATGGGGGCGAGCATATAAAAAAAAATCTTGAGGGTATGTCTATTGGTGTCAGATGAGTGCAAGTTCCGCAGCTGAATGTGAGCTGTAAAAAATATATATATACATGGTGTGAAAACACTTTATAAACATAGTAGTCCCTTTGCCATAACCTGCCATGGAAATGAGTGGATCTTTTGAGATGTGAATTCTCCAGCATCACCGAATTTTCTAAAAAAAATTGATTTGCAGAGAATAAAATTTAGCAGCAAAACCAAATACTGCAATATCTCTAGGTTTACGAGGTCTGTATTGAACCCTTTTTAGGCTCTTTAATACAAGCACAGCCTTATTTACGTCGAAGTAACCTCAACCTACCTGGCAGTGTGGAAAATGGATGGTAACAGGTCGCAGCCAACACTATATTTAACAGCACAATGAACTAACAGACTTTTTTGGCTACTTAAACTGTAAAAACAGTCCAAAAATATCCGTCACTGGGGCAGATACCTGCTTTGCTGGTATTTATATACAGGCGGTGGAATTGGAAGAAGTCGTGGTTTATTCACATGGTATGGTGCAAAAATTATCCATGTTAGGGGAGTATCAAGAGCTTTGTTTCTTTTCTAAATGAAGAATTGATAGCTTTTCAACAGGTCGTCCAAAAATTATCCCTTTATTTAGGAAGCAAAAATAGGTAAGCTGTTTGAGAGTAAAAAGTAAAGACTTCTTAACTAGGAATGAAACAATTATCCTTTTTGGGATCTTCAACAGGTTTCCTGTTCTCAAGATGATTAAACAATTCAATCAAGCCATCTAACACTTATCCCCCTTTTTAATGAGCAGGAACAGGCTAGGTATTTTCAAAGGGAAAAAGCAATGACTTGTCAAAAAGCCATGAAAAAATCTATCACTATATGTGAAGCAGTTTCGTGTTTGTGTGCCCTCAAGAGAGTACACTTCTCAGCAGCAGTACCATACAGCTATTCAGCACACTGGACAAGTTGTTGGACTAGGAAAACAGTTGCTAAACCTTACCTTTTTTATATTCTATTTACAACTTTTTTTGTTTAAATGATCCAACTTTGACCAATAATGCAAAATAAGCCTAACCTGCTAAAAGCCTATTGCTAAGAAGCTTGCAATTAAAGCAACATCATGCGATATGGTTATGTGGTTGTTAAATGGTTAATTATGGAAATTCATTTGGAATGTTAATTAATAATGGATATTCATTTTATCCTTAATTTTGAGTTCTATACAAGGATTGCCTCAGCCATTGTGTCTAGTTGACATGCGCTATTTGTGTGTGTATTTTTGGTTCACTACCACATGTAGAACAGGTGTGCCATACGACTGGCTATAAAAGCCCATGGTACAGAAAGGGGGGTCTCTCTTGCTCTTCCCAACCCACAAGAAGAATCTTCATGCTGAGAAGCAGATGACATGTAGGCCTGGACACGTGCTGGACAAAGACATGATTTACCAGCCAGGATCCAAGGAAAGATGGGTGAATCTCAACAATTAAGCTAATTATGGACAAATGGACAATTACTTTATAACTAATTATTGTATGTACCTGCTGCAATCTGATTCTTTTTAATGGACAATCCAAGAATAAATAGATACATTTTTTTATAAGAATATCGTGATATTGATACTTTGCGAAGTCCTCAGTAGGAAAAAATAATACAGGAAGAGTATTATTTTACAGTGGTGTACTGTTGCAAAATTAGATGATTAAAACAGTTATTCAAAAATGAAAATGTGTCTTTTTCTCAAAGAGTAAAAAATTAAATAACACCACTCCCAGGCATTTGCGAAAAAGGATGGAATTAGAAAAGTATGGTAGGTTCACATCCCAAAAGCAAGCACCTGCAACAGGTTGTTGTATTATTTGGCATATACAAGCCTCATACTGGACTATTACTACAAGAACGTATATCTTTGAGAGGTATACAGTTGCATTTACATTTCTGGAATATGGAGATTTTTCTTTTGCATTTCTTTAAAAAAATTACAAAAGAATGCAAAAAATGCAAAAACATATAGTTTATGGCTCGTCTTCCTCACAATGCAGTAATCACACTTTCTCTGATACACAAGCCACGATTTTGGGATCTTTTTCAGTAGCAAAATTAGGATAGAATGGTATTAAAGTGCTTTCATTGTTTGCAGTGTGTTAAGAATTAAAAAAAGTGTTATTAGGCTATGTGCCCACGATGCAGAAATGCTCCGGATTTTTCCTGAGCGTTTCTGCATCTCCCTGGCAGAAAAAACGCATGCGGATTGTACATGCGGATTGTACATGCGGATTGTACATGCGTTTTTCCTGCCAGGGACTTGCTGATGTGAAGCGTTCTTCACTTGCATTTCCGCATGCAGGTTGTCAAGCGCTTTCCAAACGATTTTAACATCACTTGGAAAGTGCTTGTCAACTTGGTCACACTATATAAATCCATGCAACCGGCATGGATTTATATAGTGTGACCCGAGAGAATGTAAAAAAATAAAAAATAAATCTATACTTACCTTCCGATGGCCCCCGGAGTCTTGCTTCGCTCGGTGCTGACTGCCGGCAGATCGCGGTACACTACACTGAAGGACCTGCCGACGTCAGCATCGCGTGACCCGTCACATGACTATGACATCAGCGCAGGTCCTCCAGTCCATCGATATCTGCCGGCAAAGGAGGAGGAGCGCACCGCGGGCCGTCAGAAGATAAGTATCATATTTATTTTTTATTTTATTCGTTTTTTTACAGTTTCTATGGTACCCGGGTCCGGCGGAGAGTTTCCTCTCCTACAGACCTGGGTACCATCCGCACACTGAACGCATGTATTCCGCATTTGCTTATTTAGTGAAGCAGAATACATGCGCTCTAATGCAAGTCAATGGTGGCGAAAACGCAGCACTTCGGCAAAATAATTGGTAGTGCTGCGTTTTTTTCCGCAATGATAATCCGCAGCGGAAACTTCCGCAGCATGTGCACAGCACATGTGGATTATCATTGGGGAACATGGCAGGCCTTCTACCATGCGTTTTTTAAGCCTTTCTGCAGCGTTTTTGCCGCTGCGGCAACGCTTAAAAAATGCATCGTGGGCACACAGCCTTAACGTGCTTTATTGCAGTATATTACAGGTCAATCAATTCCCATTTACACTGACTATGCAGGTACAGCACCTCCCTATCACTTGAATCTTTGAATTATTATTCAAAAACTTAAACTACTCCCTTTTCCAATATTTTTCAGCACTGCAGTAGTACCCCAAAGTCAGATTAGCTCTTTTACTATCTGTATATGTAATGAGCTATGCACTCTGAACTTCTATCCCTAGCCTATAAAATTCTAAAATGGTGCTGCTTGGCGGGCCATCATCTTTTATAGTCCCTGTGTTAGTCCTTTCTGATTGGCTGCACTAGGCAATGTGATTTGATAGCTGAAAGACATGACGATTTTGCCAGGATGGCCGCTCTGTAGCTGATGCAATCTTCAGCAGTGTATGTATGAACTGGGCATTTTTTTGTGATCCTTACAAATCGAATCGCAAATTGTTACAATTCATCGAGACCATAGAATTTCAAGAAATTTGACTCAAATTTGATTTGCAGCAGATCGATCCACTCATCTCTAACCTGCCCTTATTCCCGGCTAAAGGTTGGTAGTGAGTAGAGACAGTAAAAATATCACTCCCAGATGAAGACTTTGCCGCAACAAACTGATAGCAACCGGGTCCTCAGAAATATTTTGGGTATGTATTTCTTGTGTATTTCAGCTTGGCATCACTCCACTGTGTACTTGAAGAATTTACTTCATTTATGCCAACTCTACCAGGATACCTTGGAGACTGCTAAATGAATGGAGTCCTTTCTGGGTAATGTAAAAGTTGGAAATATTCAGGGTTCCACAAAGGGGTCTAGAAATGTTGCTCATTTGTTTTTAGCCAAGGTTTTGTCTGTTAAATGGCCACAGTGCACCTACACATTGCACTTATACCAACAAGTGTGCCTGCCCATTTCTTTGATTTTATTTTAGTTTTGAGTGCTTTGTACATACAGGTGCATGGCTCCCTCTTTTTGGGCTGTGCATTCTGTCTATATAGCTTTCCATGGGCAGGTGTTCAAATACTCAGGTCTGAGTCCTTCTCTGCCCCCATCTATTTTGAGGCCTGCTGATACTTATCGAGGTGGACTATAACAGTTAGGAACCCTCCTAATGGGGTACACTTTGTCACGTTGGGATGGCTTTTATGCTCTTTTGATAAAACTAGTGTAAACGAAGTACCCTATGTTATTTACATGTGCTATTACTATTTATTTACTTACTACAGGGTATTTGCCCATTTGTTGCTATCCTAGGTTATGTTTCTTAATGGCCACAGTGGGAATGTGCACCTACTCATTAGTTATACCAACATGTGTGCAAGCCCATTTTTTATATTGCAGCCGGTAGCTGACGTCGGCATGCTCGAGACTTGGGGCACTTGGCAGTGATGTCATACACCATGGCACGTAAGCCAAATTAAGCCGCCGGTTCCTGTGCCAGCTGAAGAAGAGAAACACACACGGCGTGTGGGCGTAGGGGCATGTGTTGGAGAAGAACAGAACCTTATACCATGAAGAGGACCAGCATGGGACACATTACCCAATCAAGGGGACCAGGATGGGGCACATCAACCCATGAAGGGGACCAGGATATCCTATATTATGTGTAGTGTCATCTCTTAGTATATAGTGTACTTGACGCGCCCCTGGGCCTGTGTCGCGCTGCGGTGCGCACGCGGGAGCTTATCCGGAGCCGGATCCGTGGAGGGTTGTAATCTCGTGGCGGTGACCCGGTCCGTGCCCAGGGAGTCAAACTAGACGGCAGTCTATTAGTAGTAAATAGTTGATGACTACGCCACCCGTTGAGTGCAGCCAGGAAGCTGCTGCTGCAGGGCAGACCGCTGAGGCCGGTGGTAGGATTGTGCAGCGTGATAGTATAACCCCCAACGGGAGGGGTATGGCCTCAGGGCAGCCGACGTGGATGATGGGGGTAGCAGGAACCACTCAGAGACGGTACGGTGTAGTTCAGGGTCTTTACTGGTAACAACGACAGACCCTCCCGGAGTACTTGCTAGCAAACGGGGCCTGGTCAGTCTTTGAGCAGATGGGATCTCCCCTGGCCAGGCGTAGTTGTAGGCCTCCCAAACTGACTGTACTCTTCTGGCTACCTTGCTAGAAGCTGATGTAAGTAGCCCACGTCCCTGAGTGTACCGTGTGGTGATCACCCGTATGGCCGGTGACTCGGGGCCTTCTAATGGCTTCCGCTCCACGATGGCGGTGCTGGTCCCACACGTGTGACCGTGCCTTCGGGCTTCTGGGCCAGAGGACCTGAAATCCCCTGCCCGACGGATTCTGCTGCTGGGTAGGAGTTAGTCCCCACAGCCTCGGACTCCGGGTCCGGTAAAGAATCTTCTTAGTCAGGGCGGGCTCTGCAGCTGCCAGCCCCTGACTCCTTGTAACTCTGCTGTTTCCTATGCTGCTTCTTGTCTCCACTCTCCTTGTCTGACTCACCCTGCCTCAGCCCCGGGTTTATACAGTGGAAGTTCTTCCCCTCCCAAGACTGGGCAGGAGGTGTGGCATGCACAGGATCCCTGACCAAAGGACCTCCCACCTGCTCTCAGACATAATATCTCTATCACTGTGGCAACCAGACCCCTGGGGTGTCACATTCCCCCCTAGTGAAATTTAGTACTCCGGGACTAAACACATTTAGAAAAACATAACAAAGTATAACAATAACAATACTATAAGAAAAACACATAAGATGGTTACGGCGTGTCCGCAACCGGATGCAGTCTTTGAAGAAAAGCAAAGGTGTCCATTTCACCAACACAGGGAGACGTAACCAGGTAGGGGTCTGTCCTACCCCGAGTCCTTAACAGTCTCTAGTCCATCCTGGGTTACGCTCCAACTATATACAAGGATTCCCGGTAAATCCACCAAGGTTTCCTAAAAATAACTAGAAACACAAAATTATACACAAGCAACAAGACACAGAAAAACATAAATAAAACAATTTACACACTTTAAATTCTCCAGCGTGCGGGTAACTGGCCTCTAGTGGCCCGAGTGGACCTACGGAGCTGACTGTCTGGCCCTGAACTACAGGGTGTAGGAGCTGTCAAGGGTAAACTGGGCAGCTGTCTACCGGCTCTTTGTCTCACTAGGGGTACGGCAGGCTCACTATAAGCAGAGGGTTGATTCTCCTGTTCTGCTTGTGTGGAGTCTTCTGCCTCCTGGACCGGCTGTTCTTCCAGCTCTACCCGTTGCTCCGTAGGTTCTTGGGATGATGGTTGGAGGAAGGTGAGTACGGGTACCACAACTGCACCATTGACTTGAGTCCAAGACTGAGGAAAGTCCCCGAGCACGGTACTAACCATATCTTCCCTTTCTTCCACGGGTCGATGGTCTTCTTGTTCCTCTTCAGGGTTCCTCAGTTGTTCGGGACACTTCTTCAGGTGGTCCCGGGATACAATGGCTGTGGTTTCCCCTCCGTCTTTACTGATGGTACAGACCTTCGGGTTCTCGTGGCTTGAGGGCAGTACGGTGTACGGGTCCTTCTCCCACTGGTCGTCCAACTTGTGGAGCCGTCTCTTCCTCTTCAAGACCTGCTCTCCGGGTACCAGGGGAACAGCGGGAGCATACTGGTTGTAAGTTTTCTCTTGTCTTTCCCTAGCCTGACAGAGACTTCGCTCCACGCTCTCCTGTACTCTCCGGTACTGCTGCTGCCTCTCTGTGTCCCAGTCTGTTTCTGGTGAAGTGTCCTCGGGGGTCAGGACTCCCATTTCCAGGTCAACAGGTAACTTACCAGGTCTTGCCCTCATTAGGTAAGCCGGGGTACAGTTGGTGGAACCTACCGGGATGTGGTTGTATAGGTCCACCAGATCGGGCAACTTTTCAGGCCACAGACTGCGTTCTTCCAGGGGCAACGTTTTTAGAAGATCCATTACCACCTGGTTCATTTTTTCACAAAGTCCATTAGTCTGCGGATGGTAGGGTGTCGTCCTTATCTTCCGGCAGCCATACAGATTGCAGAATTCCTGAAAGACCTCCGCTTCAAAGGCAGGTCCCTGGTCCGTCAGCACTTGGTCCGGGTACCCGTGTGGACGGCAGAAGTGCTGCTGGAAGGCTCTAGCTGCTGTTTGAGCCGTTAAGTCCTTGACGGGGACGACAACCAAGAACCGGGAGTAATGATCCACGATGGTTAACGCGTAGACGTAGCCACTTCTGCTTGGGGTCAGTTTTACATGATCCAAGGCTACCAGTTCCAACGGTTGCCGGGTGACGATGGACTGCAGGGGAGTCTTCTGGCTGGCTCGGTCCTTCCTTCTCAGGTTGCACGGGCCACAATCTCTGCACCACTTCTCGATGGTTCCCCTCATGCCTACCCAGTGGAACCGCTCGCGCAGCAGGAACTCCAGCTTTTTCCACCCAAAGTGTCCAGCTCCGTCGTGGTATGCCTCCATCACCATGGCTGCGTCTCTTCGTGGCACCACTACTTGCCAGAGTAATTCATGCGTCCGGGAGTTAACCATTCTGCGGCACAACTTCCCTTTGTAAAGGAACAGTCGACTCTTCTCTGCCCATAGTTGTTTGGCTTCCTCCGGAGCGTCTGGTTCAAGGCGAGCCTCCGGCCGAGTCAGCATCTCCTTCACCAGTCGGACGGCAGGGTCGCTGTCTTGCGTTTCCGCCCAGTTGTAGTGGGGTAAGGGGTTCAACGTAGCAGCCTGCTTACTCCTTACCCGGTGGGAATACTGAATAGTCCCATGACGGTGGAACGTAGGGAGTTCAACTTCTTCCAGTCCCTCCGGATCTTCTCCTCAGTCCGGCAGGTTGGGCATCCTGGACAGGGCGTCCGCGTTGGTATTGGAGCGTCCTGCCCGGTATTTAATTGTGAACTCGTAGTTGGACAGACGGGCCATCCACCTCTGCTCCAGGGCACCGAGTCTTGCCGTGTCCAGGTGTGTCAGCGGGTTGTTATCCGTGTACACGGTGAACCGGGAAGAAGCGAGGTAATGCTTAAAGCGCTCAGTGATTGCCCATACTACGGCCAGGAACTCTAACTTAAATGAGCTGTAATTCTCGGGGTTCCTTTCGGTGGGTCGCAGTTTTCGGCTGGCGTAGGCGATTACTCGTTCCTTCCCCTGCTGGATCTGGGACAGTACGGCTCCTAGCCCGATGTTACTGGCGTCGGTGTAGAGGATAAAGGGCTGGCTATAATCCGGGTACGCCAGGATTTCGTCCCCCGTGAGGGCCATCTTCAGCTGGCGGAAGGACTCTTCTTCCAGCTCTTCCCATTTGAAGGGCGGCTTCTGGTTCTTGGCCTTCCGGGACTGGCCTATCAGGAGGTCCTGCATAGGTGCTGCCTTTTTGGTGAAACCGGGAATAAACCTTCGGTAGTAGCCTACCAACCCGAGGAACTGCCGCACTTCTTTTACGCTGGAGGGGCTTGGCCATCCCTTAATTGCGGTGATCTTATCGGGGTCGGGAGCCACTCCGTCAGCGCTCACCACGTGTCCCAGGTACTGCACCTTTGGTTTCAGGAGGTGACACTTGGAGGGTTTCACCTTTAGGCCGTAACTCGCCAGAGCCTCGAACACTTCCGCCAGGTGTTTCAGGTGGTCCTCATACGTCTTGGAATATACGATGACATCGTCCAGGTACAACAGGACCGTCTCGAAGTTTCTGTGGCCCAGACAACACTCCATTAGGCGTTGGAAGGTTCCTGGTGCGTTGCAGAGTCCGAACGGCATGCAGGTGAACTCGCTAAGTCCCATCGGGGTGGTGAATGCGGTCTTCTCCCGGTCCGCCTCTGCTACAGGAACCTGCCAGTACCCGCTAGTGAGATCCAAGGTAGAGAAGAAGTTAGCAGATTTTAAAGCAGCCAATGACTCCTCTATCCTTGGTAAGGGGTACGCATCCTTGTGTGTGATACGGTTGATTTTCCGGTAATCTACACACATCCTCATGGTGTTGTCTTTCTTTTTGACTAAAACTAATGGGGCTGCCCAGGGGCTACAACTATCCCGGATTACCCCAGCCTCCTTCATATCTCTAAGCATCCCCTTGGCGTGTTGGTAATGTGCAGGGGGTACGGGTCGATACCTCTCTTTTATGGGAGGATGATCTCCCGTGGGGATGCGATGTTCTACCCCCTTGACTCGCCCGAAGTCTAACGGGTGTTTACTAAACACTCTCTCATACTCTTGAACCACCCGATAGACTCCTTGTTTCTGATGTGAGGGAGTGGAGTCAGTACCCAAATGTAGTTGCTGACACCAGTCCTCCATGTCTTTCTTAGAGCCGTTACCTTCCTCCGGGTGAGATGGAGGCAAGGGTTCCACAGATTGTATAGAACTTTGATTAGTGGTATATAATTTGGCTAGCGTGGCATACCGGGGCAGGTACACTTCCCTCTCCCCGATATTTATTATGCGAATGGGCACCCTCCCATGGCGTACATTGACCACCCCCCGTGCTGTCAAAATGGTGGGCCTACTGTCTGAGTAAACTGGTTCTACCATTGCCTGGTAATCTCTACCTCTCAGACCAATAGCTGCCCGGCACCAAATCATCATTTCACTTTTTGGGGGCATGGCAATAGGAAAAGGGTCACACATTCTTACGCTACCAATCTCACCGCCGGAGAGTTCCACTTGTTGCCGTTGCATCAGTGCCCGGATCTCTTTCTGGAGCACCCGCTGCTCGCCGGAGCTGGCATTCTTGGCAACCTGCTGTAAAAGGAAAATCACCTCTGCAAGACAATTTTCAATTACATTAGTTCCTAGAGTTATTTTTGGGTGACTCTCATGTTTATCGATATCTACAATGATCAGTCCCTGTGCGGCCAGTTCGACTCTACCAATTTTGATGGTCACCTCTTTAAATCCGATCTGTGGCACGGGCTGACCATTGCTGGCGATGATACTCAAGTCGTCGTCGGGGTAGCGGGTAATATCCGAGTCATTCCAGTACTGCTTGAAGAGCACGTACGGGATGGTGGTGACCTGTGACCCGGTGTCCAGTAGGGCACTCATGGGAATGCCATCCAGTACCACAGGCAAGACTGGACGTCCTCCCACATATCTGTCGCGCCAGTTCGATGGGCCTGGTGATCTTTTTCCTGGGGGTTGGACCTCTACCCCAGGTTGTGCCCGTTTAAAGAACAGTACCTTGCCATATGTCCGGGTTGATTGCAGCGGCGGCAGATGGGTCGTCCGTCCTCACTGTATCGGTCACTGGGTCTTCCTCTGGCCGGTGGGGTCCTCCTTGGTCGACGCCACGGGATGTCCTCCGGTCCGGATGCCAGCTGGATCTTCCCTGGGGTGGAAACCTGTAAAGACTGCACAGTTCGGGTTAGCGCAGCAACGCTCTTAGCTAGCTCTTGGACCTGATGGTGTAGGTCTGGAGCCGGGTCATTGTCCAAAGCCTGCGCATCAGCTCCCACAGGCCCTGCTGACAAGGGCGCCGCCTCCTGGTAGTAAGTGGTAGTGGGGCGTCTGTGGGTCACAACGCCACCTGGTGCCGGTTCTCGGAGCACCCGGATGGCTCTGTCCTTGAACTGTGCAAAGTCCAGATGGGGATCCTGTAAGGCCATTGCTCGCAACTGGGTTCGGTGGGCATTGCAATATAAACCCTCTATAAATTGTTCAGTCAACAGCCTGTCCTCGTTTCCCACCCCATCAGGGTCGGTCTGCTTTATGGCCCTCAGGGCCTCTTGTAGGTTTAGTGCATAGTCCCTTATACTCTCATGCGCTCGCTGCTTGCACCCGTAGAATCTAAGCTTAATCTCGGCTGAGGTGCGGGTATCAAAGGTGTCCTTCAGCCGGGTTAGTATCCCTGCAACAGTCTTCCTCCCAGGTGGCCAGGATTTTACTTCCCTTTTGGCTGCCCCGGTTAGTTGGGCCACCAGGATGCTCACTTTTTGCTCTTCTGTGAGGGGGTACACCTGGAAGAGGCTATCCAGCTTTTCTCTAAAGTCATGCAGGGTATGTGACTCCCCTGAGTACTGGGGTAGCCAATCTGCTCCCGGGATATAGGGCATGGTGAAGGGCATAACTGCAGCAGCGGTAGCGCTGGCGGGGGTTGAGGCAGTGAAGCTCTCCTCCGTATCCGACATCTTCCTCCCCCCTAGTGGACCGTGGCCTACCTTGCGATGATCCTCTTCCGTAGGCCGCGGCTCCGCAGTGGATCGTCAGGGTTGAGGACCTTCCGTCGCGCTCCTGTGACGTCGGCGTCTGCTGGGCTCCTTCCAGGACCTTACGCAACGTCCGGACGTGAGGCGGGGCTTCAGTTCTCGCGCGCTTTCGGAGTCCACGCCCCTCTTCTTCCCGCGCGGCGTCCTCAAGATGGCGTCCAATGGCGGGAAAACTCCACGGATGGCGGGAAGAAGGTCGAAGATGGCGCCGGATGGCGGGAAAACTTCGCGGATGGCGGGAAGAAGGTAGAAGATGGCGCCGGATGGCGGGAAACCTTCACCACTGGTAAGTTTGAACAGTCTTTGCTTTTCAGGCACGCAGTACCCGGTGGTTGCGGGCACGAAATCCTGCCGACTACGCCAAAGTTGACGCGCCCCTGGGCCTGTGTCGCGCTGCGGTGCGCACGCGGGAGCTTACCCGGAGCCGGATCCGTGGAGGGTTGTAATCTCGTGGCGGTGACCCGGTCCGTGCCCAGGGAGTCAAACTAGACGGCAGTCTATTAGTAGTAAATAGTTGATGACTACGCCACCCGTTGAGTGCAGCCAGGAAGCTGCTGCTGCAGGGCAGACCGCTGAGGCCGGTGGTAGGATTGTGCAGCGTGATAGTATAACCCCCAACGGGAGGGGTATGGCCTCAGGGCAGCCGACGTGGATGATGGGGGTAGCAGGAACCACTCAGAGACGGTACGGTGTAGTTCAGGGTCTTTACTGGTAACAACGACAGACCCTCCCGGAGTACTTGCTAGCAAACGGGGCCTGGTCAGTCTTTGAGCAGATGGGATCTCCCCTGGCCAGGCGTAGTTGTAGGCCTCCCAAACTGACTGTACTCTTCTGGCTACCTTGCTAGAAGCTGATGTAAGTAGCCCACGTCCCTGAGTGTACCGTGTGGTGATCACCCGTATGGCCGGTGACTCGGGGCCTTCTAATGGCTTCCGCTCCACGATGGCGGTGCTGGTCCCACACGTGTGACCGTGCCTTCGGGCTTCTGGGCCAGAGGACCTGAAATCCCCTGCCCGACGGATTCTGCTGCTGGGTAGGAGTTAGTCCCCACAGCCTCGGACTCCGGGTCCGGTAAAGAATCTTCTTAGTCAGGGCGGGCTCTGCAGCTGCCAGCCCCTGACTCCTTGTAACTCTGCTGTTTCCTATGCTGCTTCTTGTCTCCACTCTCCTTGTCTGACTCACCCTGCCTCAGCCCCGGGTTTATACAGGGGAAGTTCTTCCCCTCCCAAGACTGGGCAGGAGGTGTGGCATGCACAGGATCCCTGACCAAAGGACCTCCCACCTGCTCTCAGACATAATATCTCTATCACTGTGGCAACCAGACCCCTGGGGTGTCACATACTCACTTATTGTGTACAGCGCCATCCTTAATTACATAGTTTCCCCTTTTATTATGTATATGTGGCGCTCCTGAGGGTTCAGTCGCCACAGAGGTACTGCACCTCACCCAGAGGTGTGGTGTCTCCTTCTCTCAGGTAAGGAGGGAGTACTACCTAAAAATTGCCCAAATTGATGGGAACAGTGCTCAAATGACATGGGAACAGCATGGGGAAGACCCCTGGAAGCATCTCTGACTCCCAGATCACTGCTGTCAGCAACGTGGTCAGAGTATTATGCCACTGTTACGGACTCACAATAAAACATACAAAAACAAAACCAAAATGGATTTTCCTGGGAAATATGTTAAGGAACATCCTTTCCAGGGTAATGACTTGTATGTAAAGCAAAATAAATAACCAAAAACAAAAATACTCCTCCACAACTTGGGCTATGTTCACACGTAGCTTTTTTGATGTGTTTTTGCACTTTTGAATTGCTTTCAACCAAGACAAATGCATTCACCAGTAAATGTCATTTTAACATTTTACAACCTTATCTGGCCATGTGGTGTGTGACACATCATCAGATACATGCATACAGTGCTGAAAAGACATGGGAACAGCATCTCTGACTCCCAGGTTACTGCCTAAAAGTGTGCCCATCATAAGTGATCCTTGGCGCATGCGAAGATGCCTCTCGCCATGCACCTGTCGTTGCAGACTTGCAACAATCACCATCCACGTTCTTGTCCCACTGCAGCATTCAGTTGTCCCTACCCCATTCCTTGGAATGCAAGCGCAAGTATGCAGGCAGCCACCCACCCACCCACAGGCTGCAATACTTCACTGCCAAATTTTTGACAGCTACTTGCACTAGGCTCGCGGAGGCGGAAGCTTTTCGCAACCTCATGCCGGCGGCGGCCGGGTGTCCATACTCGGTCCCCCCCCTTCCACAAGCACGGGTCCCACAACATTACCTGTGCCCTCCACAGTGCACTTACTGGGAAGTACCGCCTAACCACAAACACATGGACAGGTGAATGTGGCCAGGGATGGTACGGAGCCTGTCCACAACTTTTTTTGCTAAGAGTTGTATTTAGCTCGGTGAAAGGACTAGCATAGAGGGAAACCGTATGTACCCTGCGTGTCATTTCTCCCAGGAAGTCCTCTAATTGAGCTTGTTGCAGAAGCAATGGCAGCCCGTCCAACATCAACTCGCACTTGTCGGTGGTGCTTTGACACACACACATCTTTCTTTGCGCATTTATTTTCTTGAATACAGAGTTGGACAATGGCCTAATCTGTAATGCGTTTTGAGAAATAACATGCATAAGCATGGCCAATCCACATAAAAAAGCAGCCATAGAGTGTCTGGGAACCTTCCCCCACACTTTTCTTATCCAGGGCTGCTTTTCGGCAGGGTTGGACGGGCCCACCAGAGAACCGGAGACTCCTCCGGCAGGCCCTGGCTTCTGCTTCAGGAGAGTTCATAGTGCCGAGGTGAGGCCATGATGATGATAGAGGCCACCATCTGCTTAGTTTTCTGTTACTTTGAATGCAAGTGCAAGGAAGGTTTTCACAACCTCATGCTGGCGGCGGCCGGGTGTCCATCCTGGGTCCCCAGCAACCACTATATATCCCGGTATTGCCTCCGCCTTCCACAAGCATGGGTCCCACAACATTACCCGTGCCCTCCCCAGTGCACTTACAGGGAAGGACCGCCTAACCACAAACACGTGGACAGGTGAATGTGGCCAGGGACGGTACAGAGCCAGTCCACAACTTTTTTTGCTGAGAGTTGTATTTAGCTCGGTGAAAGGACTGGCATGGAGGGAAACCGTATCTACCCTGCGTATCATTTCTTCAAGTAAGTCCTCTAAAGCTGCTTGCACTTGAATTGTGGCCTGAACATTACTGCTGGTACTTTTCTGTGGGAATTTGCTTGCCTCCTACCAGCCTGGAATATTTCCAGCAAACTATGGTACGAAGCCATGGTACTAGCACTGCCACCAGTACCAGTAGCGAAGCCATCCCCAATTTCCTTCTCAAGAATTTTATTTGGTAGACTGAGTGGCTGCCCAAATACATTTTCTCACAAAAATAGAGTGGCAGTAGGTGCAAGTTTCTCCAGACTGTTAGATAATAGAGGGTGAATGGCAGCATATAGATCAGTGGTTAGCACTGAAGCCTTGCAGCGCTGGGATCCTGTGTTCAAATCCCAGCAAAGACAACATCTGCAAGGACTTTGTATGTTCTCCCCTTGTTTGCGTGTGTTTCCTCCTCAGTAAAAAAGCAGCCATAGAGTGTCCGGGAACCTTCCCACACACTTTTCTTAGCCAGGACTGCTTCTCGGCAGGGTTGGACGGTCCCACCTCCTCTGGTGTGCCTTGACTTCTACCTCAGGAGAGTTCATGATAGCGCTAACTTTGCAGCTGCTATGGGGCTCTTGAGCGGGTGGAAAAGGTTAGCCCTCAGAATCAAATCATCTGGTGGACACAATGTTTTTCAATCTGAAACAGCTTCTCAGTGGGAGTTGTATTTCACCACAGCCATATTCTTTAGCTCGGTGAAAGGACTGGCATAGAGGGAAACCGTATCTACCGCGGCTGTCATTTCTCTGTCACCAGGTTCCGTCCATTGTCACACATGACCATGCCTGGCTGTATGTTCAGCGGTGAGAGCCACAGATCAGGCTGCTGTGTTACAGCTTTCAACAACTCTTCAGCACTGGGCGATTTGTCAATTAAGCATTAAGCATGATATCTTCAGCACAGCCTGTTGCCGCTTGGCCAAGGCAGTTCTGCAGTGCTGTCAGCTTGTGACTGATGTGATCATTTCGGAGATGGAGGAGGAGGTGCATGAGCTGAACAATGTGATTACATTGAGGTTAAATTGGTGACGCTGTTTTTTATACTAAAGAAAGATCCTATTGTTTTGGGGTTTTTTACGTTATTTTTTAAGACAAATGCATTCCCCGGGAAATGTCATTTTAACATTTTACAAACTTATCTGGCAATGTGGTGTGTGACACATCATTAGACACATCCTTTTTTATTTAAGATGGAGGGACTCTGAAAGTCATAAAGATTATTTTTACAGGGACATCAGACGGCCCTTACTATTCTTAAAACGCCAGCAGTCGGCCCTAGCTATTGTTAGAGAGCCATCAGTCGGCTATGCTTTGTTGTTCCCATTATTAACAAGTGGGTCTCCTATACTGTTATTGCGTATCCAGTGACTGCAAGGGCTGCCAAAAATTTGGACGCAACCCAATACCCCTTTGAAGAGACATAGAGGAGGGTCTCAATAAAAAAAATCTTCCCATTATAAAGGAGCGGGTCTCCTATAGTGGTAATGCCCATGCTGTGATTGAAAGGGCTGACAAAATTTGGGAAAAACCCCACTAAGAATTTAAAGACACATAGAGCAGGGCCACAGTAACAATGTACGACATGTTCTCATTAGAAAGGAGAGGGTCTGCTATACAGTTATAGTGTATGCAATGAGTCCAACGGCTGACCAATTTTAGGAAAAACCCCACTAAGAATTTAAAGACACACGGAGCTCGGCCAAAGTAACAAGGTACGACATGTTCCCATTAGAAAGGAGAGGGTCTGCTATACAGTTATAGGGTATGCAATAAGTCAATGGCTGACCAATTTTAGGAAAAACTCCACTCAGAATTTAAAGACACATAGAGCAGGGCCAGTAACAAGTACGACATGTTCCCATTAGAAAGTAGAGGGTCTGCTATACAGTTATAGGGTATGCAGTGAGTCCAACGGCTGACCAATTTTATGAAAAACCCCACTAAGAATTTAAAGACACATAGAGCAGGGCCACAGTAACAAGGTACGACATGCTCCCATTAGAAAGGAGAGGGTCTGCTATACAGTTATAGGGTATGCAGTGAGTCTAATGGCTGACCAATTTTAGGAAAAACCCCATTAAGAATTTAAAGACATATGGAGCAGGGCCACAGTAACAAGTACGACATGTTCCCATTAGAAAGGAGAGGGTCTGCTATACAGTTATAGGGTATGCAGTGAGTCCAATGGCTGACCAATTTTAGGAAAAACCCCACTAAGAATTTAAAGACACACGGAGCAGGGCCATAGTAACACGTACGGCATGTTCCCATTAGAAAGGAGAGGGTCTGCTATACAGTTATAGGGTATGCAGTGAGTCCAATGGCTGACCAATTTTAGGAAAAACCGCACTAAGAATTTAAAGACACATAGAGCAGGGTCACAGTAACAAGGTAAGACATTTTCCCATTAGAAAGAAGAGGTTCTGCTATACAGTTAGAGGGTATGCAGTGAGTCCAATGGCTGACCAATTTTAGGAAAAACCCCACTAAGAACTTAAAGACACATAGAGCAGGGCCACAGTAACAAGGTACGACATGTTCCCATTAGAAAGGAGAGGGTCTGCTATATAGTTAGAGGGTATGCAGTGAGTCCAATGGCTGACCAGTTTTAGGAAAAACCCAGCTAAGAATTTAAAGACACATGGAGCAGAGCCACAGTAACAAAGTACGACATATTCCCATTAGAAAGGAGAGGGTCTGCTATACAGTAATAGGGTATGCAGTGAGTCCAACGGCTGACCAATTTTAGGAAAAACCCCACTAAGAATTTAAAGACACATTTAGCAGGGCCACAGTAGCAAGGTATGACATGTTCCCATTAGAAAGGAGAGGGTCTGCTATACAGTTATAGGGTATGCAGTGAGTCCAACGGCTGACCAATTTTAGGAAAAACTCCACTAAGAATTTAAAGACACACAGAGCAGGGCCACAGTAACGACAAATTCCCATTAGAATGGAGAGAGTCTCCCATAGTGTTGGCCTATGCAGTGAATGCAAGGGCTTCCAAAAATTTGGAGGCACTTCAATGCCCCTTGGAAGAGACGTGGAGGAGGGCCTCATAAAAAAATGTTCCCATTAGAAAGGAGCGGGCCAACTATACTTGTAATGCCCATGCACTAAGTGTATGGGCTGACAAACATTTACCCCTGGGGGGTATACATGAACATACTGTATAAAAAATGTATTTCACGGGCATCATAAACACCCTTTAAAAAAATTATGTGGGTGCTGAATCACAGACCACGGTCACCCTGGTGATATGGTGGTGGAGGATGAGGAGAAGGAGGAGGATAAGAGCAAATAGACAAAATCAGGAAGCGTATACCCATGTGTGGGTGTGAAAAGATGCATGAGAATACACCTCCCAAAAAAAGACACTGGATTTGAGTTTATGTTACACTGCTATCATTCGGTGGTGGTGTTGAAAAGTCAGGCCCAATCCAGCCCTTGTTTATTTTTATAAGAGTCAACCTGTTAGCATTTTCAGTTGACAGGCGGATGCGCTTATCAGTTATAATTCCACCAGCGGCACTAAAAACCCACTCTGATAAAACGCTGGTGGCAGGGCAGGCCAGGACCTCCTAGGCGTAGAGAGCCAGTTCATTCCACGTTTCCAGCTTGGATACCCAATAATTATGAGGCACAGAGGAAACAAGGAGGACGCTGGTACGGTCGGCCAGGTACTCCCTCAGCATCTTCTCAAACTTTGCACTCCTTGTGAGAGTACCCCGCGCCTCAGGGCCTGTGCGATTGGAGGGTCTGATAAAACTCTCCCAGAACTTTGACAGTGTTCCCCTGCCTCTGCTGGATTGAAGTTGTGTCTCTCTCGCCTGTACTCCTTGGTTGCCCAATGAAGTGTGGCCTCTGCCGCCAGCATTTTCAGATGGGAATTTTTTTAATAGTTCCACAACAAGGGCCTTCTGGTACTGCCCCATTTTTGTAGACCTGTCTGAACTGAATACCGACGGCCTTGTTGATGCTGGTACTCAACAACTGCCCTCTTCTGCTCACAAATCCTTCCCAACATCGGCAGTGTAGAGTTCCAACTCGTGGGGACATCACACACCAGTCTGTGAGCCAGAAGCTGCAAACGCTGCTGAAACACTGCAAGGGCGGCGGAAGCTGTAGCTGACTTTCTAAAACGGGCACACAGGCGGCGTACTTTAACAAGAAGATCCGGCAGCTTCCGGTAGGATTTGAGAAACCGCTGAACCACGAGGTTAAGCACATGGGCCAGGCATGGTACGTGTGTGAGCTCGCCTCGCCTCAGAGCCGCCACCAGGTTCTGGCCATTGTCACGCTGTAGGTTCAGCGGTGTGAGCCACAGATCTGTCTGCTCTTTCAGAGATGTCCACAACTCACCTAAGCATATTAGCTTCAGCACAGCCAGTTGTCGCTTGGTCGAGGCAGTGCTGCAGTGCTTCCAGCTTGTGACTGATGTGGTCATTTCGGAGATGGAGGCTAAAGAAGAGGAGGAGGCTGAGGATGATGAGGTGCAAGAGCTGTAGACCGTGGCTGCAACCCTGATTGACCTAGGGCCCGCAATCCTTGGCGTCAGGAGGACTTGTTCCGTCACAAGGTCCGACTGGGTCCCGGCTTCCACTATGTTTACCCAGTATGCCGTCAGCGAGATGCACCGTCTCTGCCCACAAGCACTTGTCCACGTGTCCGTGGTTAGGTGGACTTTACTGGTAACAGCATTGTTGAGAGCATGGCTAATGTTTTGGGACACATGCTTGTGTAATGCGGGGACGGCACACTGGGATAAATAGTGGCGGCTGGGGACCGATTTCAGAGGGACGGCCTCTGCAATCAGGTTGCGGAATGCTTCCATCTCCACTAGCCTAAAAGGCAACATTTCGAGTGCAAACAGTTGTGAAATGTGAGAATTTAGTAGTGTGGCCTGTGGGGCGTTGGCTGCATATTTGCGCTTGCGTTCCAAGGACTGTTGTATGGACAACTGAATGCTGCGCTGGGAAAAGGACATGGACGTGCTTCCTGATGCTGCTACTTGAGAGTGTGCAACGACTTGTCGCAGGGCAGGAGGCGTCTTTTTTTTGGCTTGCATGCACAACAGCGGAAGAAGCAATGGTGCCACCCGCAGACACCGTTCCTGGACCCTGGGGTTCAGCCCACAAAGTCGGGTGCTTTGCTGCCATGTGCCTGATCATGCTGGTGGTGGTCAGGCTGGTCGTTTTGCCACCCCTGCTGATGCTGGCCTGGCAGGTGGTGCAAATGGCCTTTTTGGGGTTATCGGCAGAGTCTTTAAAAAACAACCAGACTCGGGAAGACCTAACAGTTGTACTGGCAACTTCCTTTGTGTTGGTGTTACGGGGAACAGTTGCCAGCCTTCTGTCTGCGGCCACCACACTGCTTCTTCCTGCCTGTTGGGGTGCTCTGCCTCCCTTCCCCTGTGTGCTGCTGTCCTCGCTCTGCATGTCCTCCTGCCAGGTTGGGTCAGTTACTATATCATCCACCACCTCGTCTTCCACTTCCGCAGCCTGGTCCTCCTCCTGACTTTCTGGCAATTGTGTCTCATCATCGTCCACCTCTTGTGACACTTTCCCACCATCGCCTTCGTGCATCCGTGGCTGCGATCTCCTCTTGCCCCGTTTCAAGTGGACCGGGCGAGAGGCCCGAATCTATAAATGGAAAAGTGAACAGCTCTTCAGAGTGTCCAAGTGTGGGATCAGTTGTCTCTGGGTACTCAGCATGGTGGGAGGAAGGAGGATCAGGGTGAGGAATATGCGGTTCAGACAAACGGCTACTGAGACTTGACCATGTGGAAGACAGGGTGGTGGTGGCTAAATGATTGTAAGCATTTTCCGCTATCCAACCAACAACCTTTTGACACTACTCTGGGTTCAATAGTGGTGTGCTGCGGTCCCCTAGAAATTGGGACAGGAAGGTCAGGCAAGAAGATGTGGGATGTACTCGGCCTCTGCATGCACCATTACCATCACGTCCAGTTCCCCGTCCCTTGCCACGTGCCTTGCCCATTTTAAATGGAGGACAGTATCTTCCACGCTCACTACAAATGACTGAGTTTGGAGCGAACTTATATGTGATCCTGGCCTGTAGGTAAGTAGTTTGACCAGCAAACTGCTCTGAATTGCTTCACTGACACACTGAAAGAAATTTTTAATGGAGGCCAGAAATGGCAGTATTTTCTGACAACGTATATGTGATCCGTTTGACGGCGAAAACACAGTTTTAAATAGCTGTATTTTTAGCGCTGTAATATGGAAATGACCTGGCTGTATTCTGCAGTGCCAACAAGCAAATGGCGCAGAAAAAATGGTGTTCTCTGGATTGCTTTTTAAGGAAATAATGAGGAATCCAAAGAAAAGTATTCCTGGCCCCTGAGACCTGGGCCTTTGTATAGAAATATCTAACAGCAGCAGAAGGCAGAATTGGAATGGGGCCTCTTGTTCTATATGCACTGCAGTCTGCTATATACCCTGCCTGCCTATACACCCTGCCTGCCTGATATCTCTGCAGATGGATTAGTCCTCAGAAGGACTGTTTGTTAAGATGGATATGTGTAATGTACGTTTTTTCTCCCTACACTACCTAATACACGATCAAATCTCTCCCTAAATCAGCAGCAGCTCTCCCTACACTGTCTGATCTGGAGTGACTGTGACGAGCATGGCGGTGCCAGGTCTAATATAGACCTGCTGACGCTGTGCTGCCAGCCAATCACTGTACTGCCACAACCAACATGGCTACGGCATTACAGTGCATGGCAGGCAATCCCTGCATGTTCATTGGCTCTCTAAAGAGCGCCAAACATGCAGGGAGCGGACCTGAGTTCCCGCCCGAGCAACCCGGAAATACTCGGCGAGCGCCGAGCATCTCGAACAGTGAGATGCTTGGGTGAGCACCAAGCAGTAGCGAGCATGCTGGTCCATCACTACTAGTTATGTATGATATGGTTCCTTATTATATAGGCATCCTCTGTTATGTACAGCGCAAGACATTATTACATAGTTAATCTCATGCATTGTACAGCACCCTCCCTTACATAGCATATTCATGTTATTTTTGTTAATGTCAGCACGCTCTCTTTATTACATAGAGTCCTCTTTTGTTAGATATAAAATAAAATAAATGCTGATGGAACAGCATCTGACCAGAAGACCAGTCAAATAGCTTTCTGCATCAGAAAAGACATTAACCATGTTCCATCAGCAGTAATTCCACATCTAACAAGAGAAATAAAGACAGGGCACCATAAATAACAAGAGAATCCAATATGTAAGGCAGGGGTCTCAAACTCGGCTGGGTATATGGGCCGCACATGGAAAAAATTTGAATTTGGGGGGCCGCATTCTTTGTTCAATGTGACATTTTTAGTGATACCATTTTTTTTGTATACACCTTTTGAACATTTTTGCCGTGTTTATTTTTTTATGGCTTGGGTCGTTATGGACGTGGCAATAATAAACGTGCACTTTTTTGTGTTTACTTTAGTTTACATATAAAACAGCATTTTTAGTACCAATATTTTTTCATGCTTTATTTTATTTTTTATTTTTTTTACAATTTTATTTCCCCCAATTGGCCACATACAGTAATATTGTCTTACAATTAGCATCATATAGTAATAATGGAAAACATCTTGTAGTAATGTTCCCCATCCAAGTCCCCATCTTGTACTAATGTGCCCCATCCAGGTCCCCATCCTGTGGCTATGTGCCCCATCCAGGTCCCCATCCTGTGGCTACGTTCCCCATCCTGGCGCCCATCTTGTACTAATGTGCCTCATCCAGGTCCCCATCCTGTGGCAATGTTCCCCATCCAGGTCCCCATCTTGTGGCTCTGGTCCCCATCTTGTGGCTCTGTGCCCCATCCAGGTCCCCATCTTGTGGCTCTGTGCCCCATCCAGGTCCCCATCTTGTGGCTCTGTGCCCCATCCAGGTCCCCATCTTGTGGCTCTGTGCCCCATCCAGGTCCCCATCTTGTGGCTATGTGCCCCATCCAGGTCCCCATCCTGTGGCAACGTTCCCCATCCTGGCGCCCATCTTGTACTAATGTGCCTCATCCAGGTCAACAACTTGGGGCTATGTGCCCCATCCAGGTCCCCATCCTGTGGCAATGTTCCCAATCCAGGTCCCCATCTTGTGGCTATGTGCCCCATCCAGGTCCCCATGTTGTGGCTCTGGTCCCCATCTTGTGACTCTGTGCCCCATCCAGGTCCCCATCTTGTGGCTATGTGCCCCATCCAGGTCCACATCTTGAGGCTATGTGCCCCATCCAGGTCCACATCTTGAGGCTCTGTGCCCCATCCAGGTCCCCATCCTGTGGCTATGTGCCCCATCCAGGTCCCCTCTTGTGGCTATGTGCCCCATCCAGGTCCCCATCTTGTGGCTATGTGCCCCATCCAGGTCCCCTCTTGTGGCTATGTGCCCCATCCAGGTCCCCATCTTGTGGCTATGTGCCCCATCCAGGTCCCCTCTTGTGGCTATGTGCCCCATCCAGGTCCCCATCTTGTGGCTATGTGCCCCATCCAGGTCCCCATCTTGTGGCTATGTGCCCCATCCAGGTCCCCATCCTGTGGCTATGTGCCCCATCCAGGTCCCCTCTTGTGGCTATGTGCCCCATCCAGGTCCCCATCTTGTGGCTATGTGTCCCATCCAGGTCCCCTCTTGTGGCTCTGTGCCCCATCCAGGTCCCCATCTTGTGGCTATGTGCCCCATCCAGGTCCCCTCTTGTGGATATGTACCCCATCCAGGTCCCCATCCTGTGGCATTGTTCCCCATCCAGGTCCCCTCTTGTGGCTATGTGCCCCATCCAGGTCCCCATCCTGTGGCAATGTTCCCCATCCAGGTCCCCATCTTGTGGCTATGTGCCCCATCCAGGTCCCCATCTTGTGGCTATGTGCCCCATCCAGGTCCCCTCTTGTGGCTATGTGCCCATCCAGGTCCCCCTCTTGTGGCTATGTGCCCCATCCAGGTCCCCATCCTGTGGCAATGTTCCCCATCCAGGTCCCCTCTTGTGGCTATGTGCCCCATCCAGGTCCCCTCTTGTGGCTATGTGCCCCATCCAGGACCCCATCTTGTGGCTATGTGCCCCATCCAGGTCCCCATCCTGTGGCAATGTTCCCCATCCAGGTCCCCATCTTGTGGCTATGTGCCCCATCCAGGTCCCCATCTTGTGGCTATGTGCCCCATCCAGGTCCCCATCTTTTGGCTATGTGCCCCCTGTGCTGTTCTTCACACACATAAAATAGAAAAAAAAAAAGATGATTCTCACCTGTCCTCCGTTCCCTCGGCGGCCTTCCTGCAGATGTGGCCCGCAGGCACCACAGAGTCCGACCCCTTCACGATCCCGACCTGGTCCAGGAGGAGCCGCCGACAGCAGCGCTGCATTGCCGCACAGAGACTGTCTCCCAGCACAGCATTTTCAATGTCAGCCGCCGGCCAATCAGAGGCCAGCAGCTGACATCTGCATATGGCAATGACGTCATACTCGCTGCGCCGACACGCAGATATCAGCTGCTGGCCTCTGATTGGCCAGCGGCTGGCATTGGAAATGCTGTGCTGGGAGACGGTCTCTGTGTGGCAATTCAGCGCTGCTGTCGGCGGCTCCTCCTGGACCAGGTCGGGATCGTCAAGGCGTCTGTGCCTGCGGACCGCATAAAGCAGCCTCAGGGGCCGCATGCGGCCCGCGGGCCGCGTGTTTGAGACCCCTGATGTAAGGGATGGTGCTGTACGTAACAAGAGAGGGAACTATGTAATAATCCTAATAAAAGTTCGTTCTTAGAATAATATTCTAATAAATCTGATATTGAGAAAAATAATTAATCTTTAACCATCCTTATCCTCTGGAAGCGCCGAAAAAGGGAAGCCTTCTTTCCACTACACATAATAATCCTAATAATAATAGGTAATATTCATGATGAGAGGAGACTATTAAAGTATGTATATGCTCACACACTACATATAATCTGTAGCCTGGTCGCCTTAAAAGGAGGGGGCCCAAACACATTTCTTGCACAGGGGCCCCAAGCTGTCAGTGCCCACCCCTGGTTTGTAGGTCAATATTCGTTGCTTGCATTTGCTGCCTTACATCATTTATAAAAAACCTACGTCCATTCAAAAAAATTTGGCTAAAACACTCTCTAAAATGCTATTGACTTTCCACATTTAATATTATCAAAGTAAAAAACTCTAAAAAAAATAATCTCTGGAGGCAGTTTCTTATGCAGATCAGTGTCCGGCCCATAGATCTTAACAGCTCATTTGCATATAAAAAAACATGGATTTCTCAGGCATATGACATCAGTTCCCATACAGTACAGACCAAAAGTTTGGACACACCTTCTCATTTAAAGATTTTTCTGTATTTTCATGACAATGAAAATTGTACATTCACACTGAAGGCATCAAAACTATGAATTAACACATGTGGAATTATATACTTAACAAAAAAGTGTGAAACAACTGAAAATATGTCTTATATTCTAGGTTCTTCAAAGTAGCCACCTTTTGCTTTGATGACTGCTTTGCACACTCTTGGCATTCTCTTGATGAGCTTCAAGAGGTAGTCACCGGAAATGGTTTTCACTTCACAGGTGTGCCCTGTCAGGTATAATAAGTGGGATTTCTTGCCTTATAAATGGGGTTGGGACCATCAGTTGTGTTGTGCAGAAGTCAGGTGGATACACAGCTGATAGTCCTACTGAATAGACTGTTAGAATTTGTATTATGGCAAGAAAAAAGCAGCTAAGTAAAGAAAAACGAGTGGCCATCATTACTTTAAGAAATGAAGGTCAGTCAGTGCAAAAAATTGGGCAAACTTTGAAAGTGTCCCCAAGTGCAGTTGCAAAAACCATCAAGCGCTACAAAGAAACTGGCTCACATGAGGACCGCCCCAGGACCAAGACCAAGAGTCATCTCTGCTTCTGAGGATAAGTTTATCCTAGTCACCAGTAGAGATGAGCGTTGTTCGACTCGAACTGTTCGCCAATCTCAAATTCGAGCTGTTTTGGGCGGTGTTCGAGCCGTTCGGCGAACACGAACGATTTGAGAAAAATTCGGCTGTTCGAGGTTATGTTCGATAACTGTTCGTGCACCAAAATCATAACTGGATTTTTTCTCAGTAATGATGAAAATTAATGTTAATACGCAGTTTGAGTGTACAGCGGGGTGGGGGGAGGGGCAGGGGATGGATCTCTGCAGGAATAATGAAGATCTCCATTTTTTTTCTCTTTCCCGCATTTACAGTGGGGAGGTGCAATCTGTCAGCCTATCAGCAGCGCACACACGGAGCGAAGTGCTTTTTTTCACACAAGCAAGGGCATGTGTCATTGGCAGTGTATGTCACATGTCCTTGCCCTATAAGACCCAGCCATTTTCCCCGTCGCCACCATTTTCTCACTGCTGCAGCTGCGTGTTAGACGGCACCGCTGTTGCTGTGTGCGCTATACCTTGTTAATTTCAAGCCAATTTTCGCACAAATCTACAGATAGTTTGGGAGTAGGGAATAGTTGTGATTGCAGTCCTTTTAAGGACTACGTTACATCATTTCATACGACTTTTATCAGGCAGGTCTGTGCTCTTAAATAGATAGGTTGGGAGTAAAGACTAATTGTAATTGCAGTCCTTTTCTGGGCTAGGTTACATCAGTTCCTATCACTTTTTGCCAGGCAGGTCTGTGCCAGTGCTGTGCAAGTTTTTTTCACAGCATTTGGCTGAATCTAGCAAAGCTAATCCTTTTTGGCCTATTGCAGAGTGTGTTAGTCAGTGGAGTAGCCTATCTGTGTTGCAAGATACACCACCTGTGTATAGAATACCAATTTTTTACTGCACCTAGTGAAGTAAAACCTTTTGGGCATAGCATCATTCTATTAGTCCATCTATACTGACCTCCATCAGGTTGCAAATTGAATATAATTTTTTTCTGCATCAAGCTCTGAAAAAATATTTGGCCTTCTAGCTGCGTGTGGGACTTGTTCTATTAGTCCATCTATACTGACCTCCATCAGGTTGCAAACTGAATATAATTTTTGTCTGTATCTAGCTCTGAAAAAATATTTGGCCTTCTAGCAGTGTGTGGGACTTGTTCTATTAGTCCATCTATACTGACCTCCATCAGGTTGCAAACTGAATATAAATTTTGTCTGCATCTAGCTCTGAAAAAATATTTGGCCTTCTAGCAGTGTGTGGGACTTTCTCTATTAGTCCATCTATACTGACCTCCATCAGGTTGCAAATGAAAAATAATTTTTATCTGCATCTAGCTCTGAAAAAATATTTGGCCTTCTAGCAGTGTGTGGGACTTTCTCTATTAGTCCATCTATACTGACCTCCATCAGGTTGCAAATTAAAAATAATTTTTATCTGCATCTAGCTCTGAAAAAATATTTGGCCTTCTAGCATTGTGTGCGACTTGTTCTATTAGTACATCTATACTGTCCTCCATCAGGTTGCAAATTGAATATAATTTTTTTCTGCATCTAGCTCTGAAAAAATATTTGGCCTTCTAGCAGTGTGTTGGACTTTCTCTATTAGTCCATCTATACTGACCTCCATCAGGTTGCAAATTAAAAATAATTTTTATCTGCATCTAGCTCTGAAAAAATATTTGGCCTTCTAGCAGTGTGTGGGACTTTCTCTATTAGTCCATCTATACTGACCTCCATCAGGTTGCAAATGAAAAATAATTTTTATCTGCATCTAGCTCTGAAAAAATATTTGGCCTTCTAGCAGTGTGTGGGACTTTCTCTATTAGTCCATCTATACTGACCTCCATCAGGTTGCAAATGAAAAATAATTTTTATCTGCATCTAGCTCTGAAAAAATATTTGGCCTTCTAGCAGTGTGTGGGACTTTCTCTATTAGTCCATCTATACTGACCTCCATCAGGTTGCAAATGAAAAATAATTTTTATCTGCATCTAGCTCTGAAAAAATATTTGGCCTTCTAGCAGTGTGTGGGACATTCTCTATTAGTCCATCTATACTGACCTCCATCAGGTTACAAATTAAAAATAATTTTTATCTGCATCTAGCTCTGAAAAAATATTTGGCCTTCTAGCAGTGTGTGGGACTCATTGTACAGTTATGGCCAAAAGTATTGAGAATGAGACAAATAGTAATTTTTCGAAAGTTTACTGCTTCATTTTTTGTAATGGCAATTTGCATATACCCCTGAATGTCAAAGAGTGATCAGCTTAACAGCAATTACTGTACTTGCAAAGTCAATATTTGCCCAGAAAATGAACTTTAACCCCCAAAACACATTTCAACATCATTGCAGTCCTGCCTTAAAAGGAGCAGCTAACATCGTTTTAGTGATTGATCCATTAACACAGGTGTGGGTGTTGATGAGGACAGGGCTGGCGATCAATCAGTCATGAATAAGTAAGAATGACATCACTGGACACTTTAAAAGGAGGCTGGTTCTTGGTATCATTGTTTCTCTTCAGTTAACCATGGTTATCTCTAAAGAAACACGTGCAGCCATCATTGCACTGCACAAAAATGGCCTAACAGGGAAGAGTATCGCAGCTACAAAGATTGCACCTCAGTCAACAATCTATCGCATCATCAAGAACTTCAAGGAGAGAGCTTCCATTGTTGTCAAAAAGGCTCCAGGGCGTCCAAGAAAGACCAGCAAGCGCCAGGACCGCATCTTAAAACTGTTTCAGCTGTGGGATCGGACTACCAGCAGTACCGAGCTTGCTCAGGAATGGCAGCAGGCTGGTGTGAGTGCTTCTGCACGCACTGTGAGGCAGAGACTCTTTGAGCAAGGGCTGGTTTCAAGGAGGGCAGCAAAGAAGCCACTTCTCTGCAGAAAAAACACCAGGGACCGACTGATATTCTGCAAAAGGTACAGGGAGTGGACTGCTGAGGACTGGGGCAAAGTCATTTTCTCTGATGAATCCCCTTTTCGATTGCTTGGGACATCTGGAAAACAGCTTATTCGGAGAAGAAGAGGTGAGCGCTACCACCAGTTTTGTCTCATGCCAACTGTAAAGCATCCTGAAACCATTCATGTGTGGGGTTGCTTCTCAGCCAAGGGAATCGGCTCACTCACAGTCTTGCCTAAAAACACAGCCATGAATAAAGAATGGTACCAGAATGTCCTCCAAGAGCAACTTCTCCCAACCGTCCAAGAGCAGTTTGGCGCCCAACAATGCCTTTTCCAGCATGATGGAGCACATTGCCATAAAGCAAAGGTGATAACTAAATGGCTCATGGAACAAAACATAGAGATTTTGGGTCCATGGCCTGGAAACTCCCCAGATCTTAATCCCATTGAGAACTTGTGGTCAATCATCAAGAGACGGGTGGACAAACAAAAACCAACAAATTCAGGCAAAATGCAAGCATTGATTATGCAAGAATGGACTGCTATCAGTCAGGATTTGGTCCAAAAGTTGATTGAGAGCATGCCAGGGAGAATTACAGAGGTCTTGAAGAAGAAGGGGCAACACTGAAAATATTGACTTGCTGCATTAACTCATTCTAACTGTCAATATAACCTATTGGTACTCATAATATGATTGCAATTATATTTCTGTATGTGATATAAACATCAGACAAACACTAATAAAAACCAGAGGCCAGCAGATCATGTGAAAATATAATTTTGGTGTCATTCTCAAAACTTTTGGCCATGACTGTATAAGGCCATCTATACCAAGCTCCACCAGCTTTTAAATTAATAATAATTTTTAGCTGCATCTAGCACTGAAAATAATTTTTCTTCCCAATAGTGGTAGCAATAGAAACATGGGGCGCGCGCCTGGCTTACAAAAATATACGCTTCATAACAAAAAACACCAGCCTAGCGCACTGCATTAATAAGATGGCATCATCGTCTCTCTCAGTGATAGGCCTACTACCCAGGCTAGCATTCCTGTGGCTAAAACACAATGTATGGGTCCGCGCTAGCCACTATGCTGAGGGGTCTAAAGCTGCTGCTAACGCTTTATAACAATTCAATTGGCAGATTTTCACAGAGCTCTTCCACAATGCCCACCCATCGGGCAACAGTTGCCCACCTTCCCTATGGGATCTAGTGGCGAATAGGTGATGCCATTAATCAGAGCGTCAGTTGCCCCGTCGACGTGGCAAGCATACGGTAAGGCATGGGAAGAGTGGACACGACTAGTAGCAGGCAGACGGGTTGACCAATGTGAACAAGCCAGATCACAAGTCACCATAGAATTTCTCCACCAGCTAATTATGAGGGGCATATCAGGGTCGTCAGCGCAGCGGTGTCTGACCGGAGTAGCATTTCACTTCCAACTACTGAATTGGGGAGATGTGACAAAGGTTCATCATCAGACAATCCATAAAAGGGTGGAAAAAGGGTCAGCCAAGTCAGGAGTGTAGACGTCCCGTCCCGTGTCACTAAAACTGATTTCTCACATCATATCCCTAACACCATTAACATGACACTCACAATTTGAAGCAACACTACTGTCTACTGCATTTGTGATCGCCTTCTTCGGGGCGCTATGCATAAGCGAATTAGTCCCTCAATCCAAAATTACCACCAGTGGAGGCTTATTACACCAGGACGTAGTCATAGCCAATAATGTAATACGTCTACGCATACACAAATCGAAAACGGTTCCAGCGGGCAGGGGCACTTGGGTACTTCTACAACCCACAAACGGTACACTGAGTCGGGTAACAATAGTAAAAACATATCTAACCATCAGATCACAAAGTAATTTCTTCCTATCACACATTGATGGAATGCCATTATCAAGATACCAGTTCCAAGCTATATTTAATAAATGCATAACATCGGCAGGGAACCACCCCAAAGATTACGGGACACACTCATTCCGCATAGGCGCGGCCACGGAAGCAGCAAGAGCAGGACTGTCAGAAACGGAAGTTCAGAGGATAGGGAGATGGCGATCCACGTGTTTGGCAAGATACATAAGACCGAACTTGTTATCCTAACGTGGTTTGTTTCTTTTACAGGTGACGCTAAGCCAACAGTGTGGGTGATAGGCCACTCGTATATGTATTGGGCAGAAAAAAGGGCGAAAGTCTGCCCAGGCGGGAGGAAATTAGAGTTTCATAACACATATTTCAACTAGAGAGGTATTAGAGGCCTGCTATGGCTACAGGTACTAATGGAGGTAATCAAGGTAGGGAGAGAGGCAAGATGTCCGGTCATCTTAGTTATACAGGCCGGGGGAAACAACCTAGGTCATCACAACAGCGCATAACTAATGGCAATAATGAAACTAGACACTGAGCGCTTCAGAGAATTTTTCACAAAACTAGCTATAGTATGGTCAGAGATTGTGCCGATAGCGGTATGGCAAGGTGCGCGAGACATCACGGCCATCGAACAAACAAGGCGGGTAATAAATATTCTGATGGCAAAATTTAGAAGAGACAGAGGTGGTGTAGTGGTATGACACAGACAACTGGAAGGAGATAAAGCAGGCCTCATACGGCCCGACGTTGTTCACTTAATGGATATTGTACTGGACATATTCCTGTCAGGCCTCCAGGAACAAGCGTTAAGTGAAACAAGCGTTAAGAGTGATGGGTGGGGGTCAGAGTCCACGCAGGATCCTCCGTGGCCTGGAAATAGAAAGGACATGTTGGAGAGTTACACTTGTTGGCCAACTTGCCGGAGTGGAGACACAGGGCATGCTGCAACAAGCTGAATTATTTTAGAAATAAAATGCCTTTCTAATGGAATGAGTATAAAGAGTTAATAAAGCTGTGACCGATCCTCACCCATCCAGTTGTAAGAGTTACATTATTGTATTGTCAAGGAAAGGGGGGCGGTAGGGGGGCTGAGCATCTGGGTTTGGTTGGGGGTCCCCACAGTCTGCCTAGGCTAGATGCATTTAAAAATTCTTATTAGATACACAGGCGGTGCAACTTGCTTCGCAGCTGGGCTACTACGCCCAAAGTATTGCCTAGGCTAGATGCAGTTAAAAATTCTACGCTGACTAGCAGACACTGAAGATTTGGAGCAGACCTCTGAGTAAACAGCTCTTCAGACTCAACCATCTGTGTTACCCCAAGCCATAGTGTATGTAGTTTCTTACAGTTAAAAGGGGGGGGAGCGACCCAACCCACCTGGAATTGACGATGCCAACGTCACGTAAGACACAGCAAGGGGACTCCAAAAAGAGTCTCTATTTTTTCCCAAAATGGTGGCACAGACACCACTTAACCCTAGAACGCATACCTGGGGCCTCGCAGTCCCGCCCTGTTAATTGTTTTCTATTTTCTGCAAGATTACTTTAGTTAGAATTTTGAAACTCTAGGTATTCTTCATGTATATAGTTGTTTGTCATTTGAGTTTGAGTTATTCCATGTTATTTGCACACGGGCCTAAAAGGCCCCAGGTATATGAAAGTGTAGATTTTTATGGTCATGCGTTCTAGGGTTAAGTGGCATCAATTGCCCCACAGTTGCTTAAAACGGTTGGTGAGGTGATTTTATCAAATCCTCAAGGTGTTAGTCTCCCAAGGATAACACAGGGGTAGAAAAGTCCTTGTGAAACCATGATTTGTTCATCTTTATGAACGTGAGTCTGTCTACATTCTCAGTGGACAGACGCGTGCGCTTATCTGTCAGCACACCACCAGCAGCGCTGAACACACATTCAGAGAGAACACTGGCTGCAGGGCATGACAAGATCTCCAAGGCGTGAGTGGCGAGCTCCGGCCATTTTTCCAGATTGGAATACCAAAATGAGCAAGGGTCCAGTGACACAGTCATGGCTTCGATGTTCACTTGGAGATACTCCTGCACCATCCTCTCTAGGCATTGACTATGTGTCAGACTTCTTGTCTCCTGTGGCCTTGCAAAGGATGGTCTAAAAAAGTGGTGAAACGATTCCACAAAATTGCTGTTACCAGCAGATACTGTGTTACTGTTACGGTTTGAGTGATGAAGACTCGACAGTCCCACGGTTGGCAAGTTAGAACTGTGAGATTCACTACGTGCACCACTGGTGTTTTGTGGAAAAGCACATGTAAGATTCTGCAACAGCGTCTGCAGATACTCCTGCATGCGTCAATCCCTTTTTATGGCAGGAATTATTTCGGCAAATTTACTTTTGTAACGGGGATCTAAGAGTGTGGCAACCCAGTAGTCGGGATTACTTCGAATTCTGACAATCTGAGGGTCATGTTGCAGGTAGTGCAGCAAGAAGGCACTCATGTGTCTTGCGCATCCAGGAGGACCAAGTCCTTGTTGTGTTGGTAGCGAGGTAAGAATCATGCTTCCTTCCTCTGCCCTCTCCCCCCAACCTCGCACAACAGAAATGTGATCAAGGTCTCCCTCATCTGATGAGTCTTCCATGCCCATCGCCAGTTCGTCCTCCACTTCTTCCTTGGCTCCTGACCTTCCTCAACAGTTTGGCAGCTACCATGCGCCCTGGTTAATCCCTCTCCCCCACCCTCCCATGCCTGCCGCCTTGGTGCTGCCAACCGTCTGGACCTTGGAGTTGTTATCCCTTCCGCATACAACTCCTCCTCTACTTCCTCCACCTCCTCTTGTCCCACCACCTGACTCTGAATTCTGTTTAATGTGTGCTCCAGCATGTAAATCACCGGAATAGTCATGCTGATAATGGCATCGTCGTCAGCACTAAACATCTTCGTCGCCATTTCAAAACTGTGCAGAAGGGTGTGTGGCGCCCCTGAGGGTTCAGTCGCCACAGAGTTACTGCATCTCACCCAGAGGTGTGGTATCTCACCCTCAGGTAAGGAAGGCATATGGCTTGGGACCCTAACACCTGCATCCAACACATACCTGCAGTGGGGGTAGGGCGAGATTGCTCCTAAGGGAGAGCACAGTCCCAGGTCCCTAGCTGGTGGGAGGGTCCTATGTAGTGGGTGCTTAGGGGAGCAGCTTAGTGGAGCACATGACAGGGAGAGTATAAATAGGAAGCCATCTTAGAAAGAGCAAGCCAGTCAGAGGAGGAAAAGTGACAGGAGCAGAGGCTCGGCATGAGCTCTGCTCCAGAGGCGGGCCTAGCCTGGGAGGCCCAGGACTGAAGGAGAGAAGAGAGGAGTGGGAGCAGGAAGGCTCCAGGAACCAAAGGGACCCTAGGGCTACGGCCGTGCAGAAGGCCACCCGTACTCCTGCTGCTACCAGGAGGTAGAGGGGTCAGGCCAGATAAGGTGAACCTCTCCCTCAACTAGCGGAGAAACAGCAAGGCTCAACTAGAAACCGGAGGCTACAGCATTTCATGTACTGCAGGTAAAAGTCCACACCAGTCTCACTAAGAAGTTAGCCACATAGGACCAAGGGGACGGAACACAAGTCGCCCGCCAAGGCCCGAGGATACCGGATAGAAGTTGCACTGGGTGTGAGGTGCTGGGAGAAGGCCAGAGAAAGGACACACAGAAGTGGGTCCTGCTAAGTACTCCGGAGCTATCTGGGGGTGGACTGAGCCCCTCACTGAGTACGCACAGCACGACGGGTGAGATTGCTCTGGTACCTGTAATCTGGACTGCAACAACTGTGAGTAAAGATCTTGGGACTGCATCACACGGACTCTGTGTTCATTACTGACTCCCTGCACTACAACCACCATCATCCACCCACACTGCCCTGAAGCTACACTCTTCCTGTGGTGAGTAATAATACCATTGCTGCAAAACCACCAGCTTCAGAGGACTGTTCCGCAGCGGCGGCCCCTTTTGCCCCACTCCAGAGGTGGCGTAGTCGGACATTATAAAACCCATATATACAAATTACCCTTGGATTGACCGCCCTGGATCACGGACCGGGTCACCGCCACAGTGACTACAACCCCCAGCGTCTACCGGCCCGGCTCAGGGTACCCCACGGCCCAGGGGGCGCGTCAACTTCATAGGTCCCTGATCTGAGACCACTCCTGCAGCGTGATTTGCCCCACCTCTGGATCTCGTTGGCCCAGGCTATACGTAAGAACGTATTGCACCAGGGCTTGTCGGTGCTGCCACAGTCGCTGCAACATGGTCAGAGTTGAATTCCACCGTGTCGGCACATCGCATTTCAGCCGGTGAACTGGCAGGCCCAACGACTTCTGTAGAGATGTAAGTCGTTGAGCTGCGGGATGCGAACGGCGGAAGTGAGCACACAGCGACCGTGCCCTCTGCAGAAGGCCATCTAGTCCGGGATAGTGGGCTAACAATTTATGGACAACCAGGTTGAACACGTGAGCCATACAAGGCACGTGTGTGACATTGCCCCGGCGAAGGGCCGCACCCAGGTTTGCAGCATTGTCGCACACGGCATTCCCTGGTTGCAGGTCCAGTGGAGACAACCATTCATGAAACTGGGTCTCCAGAGCTGACCACAACTCCTCAGCTGTGTGACTCACATTTCCCAGACATTTCAAAGTAAACACTGATGCCTTGAGCCCTGCTGCCAGCATAGTAAGGAGGTGTGCAGGATTCCTTCTGCGCAGTTAGAAAGCAGGTGGTATTACCAGACAGGCTTTGGGTGCAGGTGGAGGACCGAGAGGAGGTTGAGGAGGCAGAAGCAGTGGAGGAACTTCGAGATAAAGAGGATTGACGCACAACTCGTGGGGACGGTAAGATTTGGACAGCAGCCCCTTGTCCTGCTGTCACCATAGTTACCCAGTGCCCAGTCAGCGACATGTAACGCCCCTGTCCATGCCTACTCGTCCAAGTGTCTATGGTAAAATGCACCCTGTCACACACAGAGTTTCTCAAAAAAGCGGTGATGTTGTGTGCGACATGCTGGTGGAGCGCAGGCACACCTTTCTTTGAGAAGTAGTGCCGACTGGGCATCTGGTACTGGGGCACTGCGACGGACATAAGGTCTCGAAAATCCACTGTGTCCTTCAGGCGGAAAGGCAGCATTTCTGTAGCCAAGAGCTTGCAGATGGTGAAATTCAACCTCTTAGCTTTCTCATGGCTAGGAGGAAATGGTCTTTTACTTTTCCACATCTGAGGGACCGAGGGCTGGCTGTTGTGCTTAGACGGGTTGAGTAGGGTGTCCCCGGCAAACTGCCGGTCTGTGAGGAAGATGCAGGCGGACATGTTAGGTTGCCTTGATCCAAAGGTGGTGCTATCGATGTCGGACAGCGCTCAACACCAGCTGGTGTTACCACCTCCAAAGAAAATGATGACCTGCCAATCACGCTGGCTGTTGCGGGTAAAGAGGTGGCAGGTCTGCGTCCAAAAACATGTGTGACTGCTGTCCCCCCAGTCACAGAGGATGAAGAGGCCGCGGATGCACAAGATGGGGCAGACGGTGGTTGGCCCAGCCTGCTAGGCCGCATTGTAGCACAGTGAGCTTCCCACTGCAACTTATGCTTCATATCCATGTGACGGTACATGCATGAAGTACTCAAACTATGGATTTTTTGGCCTCTACTTAGCTTTTGGTGACAAATATTACAGATAACACGAGTTGGGTCATCCTTATCATTCTGAATAAATGCCCAGGCTATGCAAGGCTTAGAGCCCATGCGACCTGAAGAGCCACTACGACTTGTGGTCAGAGGCAGAGTTGTGGTTGAGGATGCAGTTGTTGACGTGCTTCCAGTACTCCGTCTCTGTCCAGGAAGGCGCAACCTAACCTCGTCGTCAATAGCATCTGTGACGCCCCGCTGTGCTTGGTATCACAGATCCTAGAAGAGTGTATTGATGGAATCCTCCACAAGAGGCCCCCATAAACATTCACACATCTCCACCTTCCACCTCAGACCAGCAGAGGGAGCCCGTTAGGGATATAAATAAGGAAGGTGGAGCTAGGCAGTTCAGTTCTTCTGAAGAGTTCCTGCAGTAGAGAAGCCTAAGAGAGGTCAGTCTGCAGTGAAGCTCAGTCTAGTCTAGAGAACTCAGTTAATAGTTCAGCAGTGGACCACGAGGCTCCTGCTAGCTAGATTCAGTAAGGCATAACCGGAATCCCTGGAGAACTACAAGTCCCAGGATCGCTAAGGTGCTGATACGTAACAGAGCCAGGAGACGCTTAGGCCCCGCATAGTGGGAGCGTGAACTCCAAGAGAAGGCCCTACCACAAGGTCAGCCAGCGCAGGACAGAGACAAAGTTAGGCCTAGCTCCAGGCAGGTCAGAAACTTACCACGCAGAGGCAAGAAACAGGAGGCCCTACACCCGCTCATTGGGGAGGATCCTGATATTCACTCTTCACCCTACAGTGCTCCGGGATGTGCCTGAATTTCCTCCAGTAAAAGGTACTGAAGTGACTACCGTGTCCATTCCCGTTCTTGCTCTGACCCAGCTGGGTCTCGCCTGTCCTGCATTCCCCCTGCATACGCTGCCCTGAGACCTAGCTCCACCTGTGGGGAGCTATACCATCGAGCTGCCTTACCACGGGTCTCAGTGGACTGCTGCAGCGCTGGTGCTTCTCACCAGATACCACAGGTGGCGTCACGAACTCTTATAAAATTAACAATTATCCACTCTTTTAAAGAGTGATCCCAGGATACGGGCCAGGGAGCCGACCACCCCGACATCCCCAAGGCCAGGCAAAGGCCCGGGTACTGAGTCATCCCCATCCCCTGGGCTAGTCACATCCTCCTCCACCTCCTCCGTTGACCTCATCGACTGGCTGACTGTGGGTTGACAGTAAGTGGGATCTCCAACCTCGTCATCATCACCCTGTGTGTTATCACACCCGTCGTCCTCAAAGCCAACCTCTTTCTGCCCTGACCGAAAAGTCAAGTTGTCGCTCCAATCAGGTATTTGAGTCTCATCATCGTCTTCATCATTGTCTCCACCAACAGGAGTGAGAGTTTGGGAACGAGGGTCTACATTATGCTCAGAACCTTCTTCATCTGGTCCTGGATCCGACTTATAAAGATTCTGGGCATCAGTGCAGATCATTTCCTCGTCTGGATTAACAGAAGCTCTGGAGCAGACCTCCGTTTCCCAGGCTATAGTATGAGTAAACAGCTCTGCAGACTCAACCATCTGTGTTACCCCATACTCAGACGGGCAGCTGGAGACTTGGGAGCTGTGAGGAAGCAAGTGCGATTGGGGTGACACCTCTGAGGACTGGAGTATTTGTGATGTTGAAATTGAGGTGGAGGAGAGCCCACTTGAAGGAGCACTTGATATCCGCTGAATCACCTGCTGTTTTTGTGTCTCATCTGGAATTTGTAGCGATGGGCGTGTCCGTAAGAAAGGGATCGTATCACATTGTCCACGAAAAGAAGTCGACATCTTAGTTTGGCTGGAAGATGGTCTTTCTTCTGCAGATGTTACCCCCTCCACCGCGGGGGGGCTCGACCCACCAGCGGACAGGCACCAGTATTGGGAGAGGGGGCTGGCCGTCAGGGTCCACCGCGGCTCTGGCACAAACCCGGGACACGGAGGTGGCACGGGCAGGAACGAACTGGCCGTGTCGGCTTCTCACTTTTTGGATTTTAGAAGGGCATGACATGCTTATATCTGTGTCTCCCCCTCCTTTTACTCCTCCACCTCTTTTCTTTTCGCATGACTATATGTACTTGTCACTTTTCCATGTGTTAGTTATGTCTTCTGAGCAGTTTGTCAGCTTTTGGACACCTTTGAAGGTGTTTTCTATGTGTTTCTATGTATTTTTGTTTGCCTGCCATTGGTTTTAATGGTGTTCGAAGGTGTTCGGCGAACAGTTCGGCGAACACACGGGTGTTCGACGAACCGAACCGAACTCGAACACTACGGGGGTGGCTCAACACTAGTCACCAGCCTCAGAAATCGCAGGTTAACAGCAGCTCAGATTAGAGACCAGATCAATGCCACACAGAGTTCTAGCAGCAGACACATCTCTATAACAACTGTTAAGAGGAGACTTTGTGCAGCAGGCCTTCATGGTAAAATAGCTGCTAGGAAACCACTGCTAAGGACAGGCAACAAGCAGAAGAGACTTGTTTGGGCTAAAGAACACAAGGAAAGGACATTAGACCAGTGAAAATCTGTGCTTTGGTCTGATGAGTCCAAATTTGAGATCTTTAGTTCCAACCACCGTTTCTTTGTGCGACGCAGAAAAGGTGAATGGATGGACTCTACATGCCAGGTTCCTACCGTGAAGCATGGAGGAGGAGGTGTGATGGTGTGGGGGTGCTTTTCGGGTGATGCTGTTGGGGATTTATTCAAAATTTAAGGCATACTGAACCAGCATGGCTACCACAGCATCTTGCAGCGGCATGCTATTCCATCCGGTTTGCGTTTAGTTGGACGATCATTTATTTTTCAACAGGACAATGACCACAAACACACCTCCAGGCTGTGTAAGGGCTATTTGACCAAGAAGGAGAGTGATGGGGTGCTACGCCAGATGACCTGGCCTCCACAGTCTCCAGACCTGAACCCAATCGAGATGGTTTGGGGTGAGCTGGACCGCAGAGTGAAGGCAAAAGGGCAAACAAGTGCTAAGCATCTCTGGGAACTCCTCCAAGATTGTTGGAAGACCATTTCCGGTGACTACTTCTTGAAGCTCATCAAGAGAATGCCAAGAGTGTGCAAAGCAGTCATCAAAGCAAAAGGTGGCTACTTTGAAGAACCTAGGATATAAGACATATTTTCAGTTGTGTCACACTTTTTTGTTAAGTATATAATTCCACATGTGTTAATTCATAGTTTTGATGCCTTCAGTGTGAATGTACAATTTTCATAGTTATGAAAATACAGAAAAATCTTTAAATGAGAAGGTGTGTCCAAACTTTTGGTCTGTACTGTATATCAAGGTATCATTTTATTCAGCTTCCTATGACCTGCATGTCCATATAGACGGCTTAGGAGGGTTCATCCTACTGATAAATTCCCTTTAATTATGTTTAGCACTGAGAGTTTTATTGCAGAAGTACTATATATTAATGTATATTTTGGGGAAGCTAGACTTTATACTGATATACAGTATTCATTCAGCATGCCAAATTTAGATACCAATATGCACAAACTCTATGTATCAGCTGCACAGTATCAGTTTGGAAATGTCTTCAGGGCTAAAATAAAACTGTAGATAATTATCATTTTTAATGTTCCATAGTAACATCTGTAACACTATCTATAATTTATAGGCCAATCTTGAATTGTTAGCAATGTTTTTCACTGTTTCCCACCAGATGGCAATGCATTCATATAATGGGATAATAGATCATGACAATATAGCACCAGCACAATATTAGCATACAGTACATTGCAGCCCTATATTATATAATGTGAAGGACTACATGCTGGTTCTACATGCTGTATATTCCAAGAAAATATCTAGTGTTATACAATTGGTCTATACTTTGAGAAATTTACTATCATCACAAACACAAAGCCTAATGCTCTGGCTATTTTTTTTGTAATATACAGTATTTATTCAGTACAGTATGATTAAATGGAATCTGTCAGTAGAATTGACCCTCCTAAGCTGTCTATATGGGCATGTAGGTCATAGGAAGCTGAATAAAATGATATCTTGATATCTTCTACCCGATGTCGTATTCTAGAGAAATCCATGTTTTCCTTATACGTAAATAAGCTGTTAAGATCTATGGGCCGGACAAAGATTTCCCTGAGAATTTACCTCCAGGACTTATTTTAAATAAAAAGGGGGCGTTACCAGTGTGAGACATGTAGATCAGGAGAACAGACTGTCAGTCATTACATGTTTCACACTGGTAACGCCCCCTTTTATTTAAATATGCTCTGGAGGTGGATTCTCAGGCAGATCTGTATCAGGCCCATAGATCTTAACAGCTAATTTACATATTAAGAAAAATGTGTATATCTCGAGAATAAGACATCGGATTGTGGATATCAATGTATCATTTTGTTCTGCTTCCTGTAACCTACATGCCCATATAGACGGCTTAGGAGGGTTGATCCTACTGACAAATTCCCTTTACCTCACAACTATATTACTCAGAAATCATACCCAATCTATGAAGATCACAACTGCCTGCTCCGAACAGACGCTCAAGGTCATGTTGAAGATCTCGGTCACTCCTATGCATATTGTATCTTCAACAAAGAAGCAATATTAGGTTGAGGATCTGAGTAGTCAGAATTATTTAGTGAGATTTTTAGCAACTTCTGTAGCTAAAAGCTGAGATAATATTTTACAAGAAAAGAGTTAAAGGAAGCCCTTTAATAACCCAATCCGGGAACATCTTTATGCTGTGACAACTTCTGCCTTCCCCCTCCCGTAACTTCATCTAGGATAATTTCCATGTCTTCGCATCTCAATAGTAATTATGCTGTAGTTAGAATTATTTTCTTGGCCTTTGAAGTAAAGTTCTTTTGGGAATAGGAGAAGTCAGGCAAGTAGATATTTACACTCGTATTATGTATGAACATTTCTTGGAATTACTCCTGTATTCATCCATCATTAACTGGGAAAGAGCAGAAAAAAATGTACATTTCTCTAACACCTTTTCTTTGTGACATAATAAAGGATTTTACAGTCTTAAATAACATTTTATATACACTGCTCAGAAAAATAAAGGGAACACTTAAACAACAGAATATAACTCCAAGTGAATCAAACTTCTGTGAAATCAAACTGTCCACTTAGGAAGCAACACTGATTGACAATCAATTTCACATGCTGTTGTGAAAATGGAATAGACAATAGATGGAAATTTTAGGCAATTATCAAGACACCCTCAATAAAGGAGTGGTTCTGCAGGAGAGGACCACAAACCATATCTCAGTACCAATGCTTTCTGGTTGATGTTTTGGTCACTTTTGAATGTTGCTTGTGCTTTCACACTCGTGGTAGCATGAGACGGACTCTACAACCCACAGAAGTTGCTCAGGTAGTGCAGCTCATCCAGGATGGCACATCAATGCGAGCTGTGGCAAGAAGGTTTGCTGTGTCTGTCAGCGTAGTGTTCAGAGGCTGGAGGCGCTACCAGGAGACAGGCCAGAATACCAGGAGACGTGAAGGAGGCCGCAGGAGGGCAACAACCCAGCAGCAGGACCGCTACCTCCGCCTTTGTGCAAGCAGGAACAGGAGGAGCACTGCCAGAGCCTGCAAAAAGACCTCCAGTAGGCCACAAATGTGCATGTGTCTGCACAAATGGTTAGAAACTGACAACATGAGGGTGGTATGAGGGCCCGACGTCCACAGATGGGGGTTTTGCTCACAGCCCAACACCGTGCAGGACGCTTGGCATTTGCCACAGAACACCAGGATTGGCAAAGTCGCCACTGGCGCCCTGTGCTCTTCACAGATGAAAGCAGGTTCACACTGAGCACATGTGAACGACGTGACAGAGTCTGGAGACGCCGTGGAGAGCGATCTGCTGCCTGCAACATCGTTCAGCATGACCGGTTTGGCAGTGGGTCAGTAATAGTGTGGGGTGGAATTTCTTTGGAGGGCCACACAGCCCTCCATGTGCTCGCCAGAGGTAGCCTGACTGCCATTAGGTACCGAGATGAGATCCTCAGACCCCTTGTGAGACCATATGCTGGTGCGTTTGGCCCTGGGTTCCTCCTAATGCAAGACAATGCCAGACCTCATGTGGCTCGAGTATGTCAGCAGGTACTGCAAGATGAAGACATTGAAGCTATGGACTGGCCCGTCCGTTCCCCAGACCTGAATCCGATTGAGCACATCTGGGACATCATGTCTCGCTCCATCCACCAACGTCACTTTGCACCACAGACTGTCCAGGAGTTGGCGGATGCTTTAGTCCAGGTCTGGGAGGAGATTCCACAGGAGACCATCCGCAACCTCATCAGGAGCATGCCCAGGTGTTGTAGGGAGGTCATACAGGCACGTGGAAACCACACACAATACTGAGCCTCATTTTGACTTGTCTTAAGCACATTACATTAAAGTTGAATCAGCCTGTAGTGTATTTTTCCACTTTAATTTTGGGGGTGACTCCAAATCCAGGCCTCCATTGGTTAATAAATTTGATTTCCATTGATGATTTTTGTGTGATTTTGTTGTCAGCACATTCAACTTTGTACAGAACAAAGTATTCAATGAGAATATTTCATTCATTCAGATCTAGGATGTGTTATTTGAGTGTTCCCTTTATTTTTTTGAGCAGTGTATTTGATCCACTACTTATTTGTGTATTTTGTTGTGCCTCTACAGTAAAACTCAGAATAGGAAGAATCAACACCTTCGAAATGTGGTGCTGGAAAAAGATGTTATCAATACCATGGTTGGCAATAAGAACAAACAAATTCATTTTGGAACAAATCAAGCAGACATGTCACTTGAAGCGAGAATCACCAAGCTACGACTTTCCTACTTTGGGCACATCTTACGAAGAGAGCAATCACTGGAGAAGGACATCATGGTCGGAAGAATAGAAGGAACAAGGCGAAGCAAAAGACCAGCAAACCCATGGCTTGATACTATCAAGATAAGGGTGGCGAAGTCCCTGGTGGACCTATCTAGGCTTGCACAAGATCAATCTTCCTACAGAGCATTCATCCATCAAGTTGCAATGGCTCGAGATTGAGCCGGAGGCTGTTAAATAATAAATAATAAAATATAGTAATAGCATTGCTTTACCTTTCAAAAAGGACCAATAACCAATGATTGTCATAGTTTTCTCATTGAAATTATAGGAACGGGCAAACAAAGAATGATTTGGGTTACTGGACTATAAAGCTTTTAATCACATTAATACTTATCTGGATCATAATGCACCTTGTTTAGTTTATAGCTTCTTGACCCTCATGATTAAACTGTCTCAACCCCTATACAGTGCCCGGTACATACCACTATATAGCATGAAGAAACAAATCATATACTGATTGCCATGCTTAGTGTGATAACATCACTGATATTATCAAAGGTCTACAACATATACCCAGAGGACATGGCCAGATACCAAACACGAGGTAAGGGCACTATCAAAGAAAAATCAAACCAAAAAGGAGATGTAAGAAAGCCCAAATAATAACAAAATATCTAAACTTTATTAATTAGATCAAACAATAAAAACAAAAAGTAACAATTATATTAACTCTGTGTCAATTCCAATCAAAAGACATTTTTTTTAAATAAATTTAAAAAAAAAAAGTTGATCAATCCGTGTCTGCCTAAAATGTAACAGAAAATCTGTTTACCTAAGGATAGACAAAGAATTAGATATAAAGTGCAAGTGAAAAACAATTGGGGTAGACCGTCTCTAACATGTACAAAGTGCATGTGCATACAAAATCTATAGCGTGAAGTCCAGTCAAATGGAGGTAGTAATACAACAAAAAAGAAACCTATAAACAATATATGAGATGCAAAAGTGCATACAAAAAATAAAAAATATGGAATACAAAATTATAATCAGAGGTAACATAGCAGTCATAACATGGTCAGTCCATAAGCACTATAAGACAAGGTATAATGTAATTAATATGATAGTAGAGGGCAAGGGAGGGAACCTCGATGCGCGTTTTGGGTAGGTTTCTTCCAAGGGGCATGTTTCTGTGCCATATTGTCCCTTTTAAATGTTTTTATAGTTTTGACCTAATTAATAAAGTTAAACATTTTCTCATCATTTCAGCTTTCTTACTTTTCCTCCTTTTTGGTATGAAGTAATTTTCATAAATATTTAGCCTAATATCCTTGGTGTTTATTCCTAAATAAAGAATCCGTTAATTAAAGGTGTGGTCCTAAGTCATTTTCATTCTACATCCCTATTTATTTAGTGCCATATTGTAAGCTATTTTCTTATATACTTGTATTAAAAATTCCCTACTGTTAACATTATTATTATTTATTTATATAGCGGCATTGATGTACACAAGAAGGGGTTACATACCAAGTACAGATGTCACTTACAGTAAACAAACTAACAATGATAGACTGGTACGGAGGGAAGAGGACCCTGCCCTTGTGGGCTTACATTTTGCAGGAATGGGGAAGGAGACATTAGGTTGGGGGGTTGCAGTAGCTCCGGTGTTGTTGAGGTGGCAGCAAGCAAGGTCATGGCAGGCTGTAAGCTTATTTGAAGAGATGGGTTTCCAGGTTCCGTATGAAGGATCCAAATGTGGAGGCCAATTGGATGTGTTGAGGCACAGAATTCCATAGGATGGGGGATATTCGGGAGAAATCTTGTAGGCGATTGGGTGAGGAATGAATAAGTGTGAAAGAGAGAAGGAGGTCATGGGAGGACTGGAGATTGCATAAGGGAATATATCGGGAGATTAGTTCAATTAGTTCAATTAGTGTAGTTCCCTAACTACTCTATCTGACTGCTATTCTATTTATTTTCCCTACTTCCTTTTTGATGACCCTTCGTTTGAGATTCCCAGTGCATGCTGTGATACTCAAAGTGTCATCAGGGGGGCAGAGGCTGTGATCACTGTCAAAGCCTCTGTCCCCTCCCTGAATTGAAACGTCATCTGTGATGCTCGTTTCAGGGGCTGTGCTCGACCCTGCTGTGTCCATCCCTACGAGATGTGCACTACACAATCTGCACAGTGACAGCATACACTCTATTGTCGGCTCAGATCAGTAATAATCAGCCGGCAACATAGCAGTCTTAGAATACCCAGTCTGCAAGGGACTAGAGCCGTCCCCGATAGCGACGTCAGACGTCTCCTGCATGCCGGGCATTCTAACACCGCTATGTTGTTGGCTGACTAGTGATCTGAGCCAACGACAGAGCGAACACTGTCACAGGGAGGGACACAGCCGGGATGCGCACAATCCCATAAATGGGGTCAGTGATGACGCTTCATTTCAGGGAGGGGGCAGAGGCTGTGTCAGTGACCGCAGCCTATGCCCCCCAGATGACGCTTTGTTTGAGTATCCCAGCATGCACTGGGATTCTCAAACGAAGCGTCGTCACTCATCAGAAAGGAATTAAGGAAAAAAATAGAATAGCAGTTAGATAGTGTAGTTAGGAAACGGTATGGAATTTGTAAAACAAGTATATTAGAAAATAGCTTAAATTATGGCACTAAATAGATAGGGAATTAGAGTAAAATTTAATTTCACCTAAGACCACCCCTTTAACATTATAAGGAGAAAGAAAACATATTTTAAATTCACAAGAGTCTAATCTGTCACTAGGGTTTTGCTATCTAATCTAAAAACATAATAACTTAGAGCACAGAGACTCTTATTCCAGCAATGTGTCACTTACTGGGCTGCTTGCTGTAGTTTTAATAAAATCACTGTTTTATCAGCAGGAGATTATCACAAGAGGACTAGTAACTCTGCTGTCATGTAGTCTTCCACATTAATGAGCTCTGTATAACTGCGTCTTCACCACTGACTGGCAGCTTTTTGCATATGCACAGTGTACACAGTAAGCAGCCAATCAGTATTGTGGGTGGGGTTATGCGGAGCTCAGCATTCAGAGAACTGGTAGATCTGCTGTAGATAAAACAGTAATTTTATCAAAACAGCAACAACTATTCCAGTAAGTAATACATGACTGGAATAAGGGTCTCTGTCCCTAAATTATGCTGCTCTCACATGGTATAGCAAAAAATGGGGCTGCACGGTGATAAACACTGTTGCTTTGAAGCGCTGGGGTCCTGGGTTCAAATCCCACCAAGGACAACATCTGTAAGGCGTTTGTATGCTCTCCCCGTGTTCACGTGGGTTTCCTCCGAGTTCTCTGGTTTCCTCCCATACTCCAAAGACATACTGATAGAGAATGTGGATTGTGAGCCCCAATGGGGACAGTGACGATAATGTCTGTAAAGCGCTGTGGAATATGATGGTGCTATATAAGCTAAGCATAATAAACTGATGACTGATTCCCTTTAAAGAATTATCGTCATGTTTTTAAATTGTTTTAGTCAGCTATTTTGGAAATAAACAAGGTTACAGATTAATTATTTTCCAATCTGCTGTCATTCTCCTGCTGTTCTTTTGTCTTTTATTGTTCATAGCTCGTTGCAAAGTGGCCGGCCATCAGAGGATAGCCGAACATGTGCAGTAGCTACATACAAGGCTGGGATCTGAAAGCTAATTCGTAAGATTCCAATCACTTTTCTTCAATTCATCAATTTCTAAGAGAAGTTTGACAGTGCTTCTCTCCTCACCATCCATGTCAGCTCCTCACTAGAAGCTGCTATCAGTCCTGAAAAATCATACACCCATATCTCCCCCCCATTTGCTATTTGAGATGTTAACCACTGCTCGCTTTTTCCAATGAGCTGCTGAGCAGTCCGCTTGTTCAAAGTCACAATTATCTTTATACGTAAATGTACAGATAAGAGTGTAAACTTTAGAACAAGGTCAAAGTCAGTCACTGTAGCACATTCAGTTCAGCAGTAGGACCACTCAAGGAGTGTCCAGCCTCAAGCAATACAGTAAGGAGGCTGGTGACTTGTGTGCTTCTGAAGACACATGTTAAAGACTAACCTTTTAGGTATAAGTCCCTCAATTACAATTAACCACCACCTATCAGCAACATATCTGATCAATGTCTGATCACTTGGGGGTCCCACCAATCATAACAACAGGAGTCCTATATTCTTTATATGAATGAAGTAGCATCAATGCATGTTTTCTGCTGTTCCTTTTAACACGTATTGGATAGACATAGATGGTCGATTAAAGCACTCCACTATTTTTGACTGTCATATTGGCAGCTAGCGCACCTGTTGTTCCATTCAAACAGCAGACACAGGAATCCAGTTCTCATGAAAGGAGTGAGATAAGTTGTATTCATTTGTAGGTTATATTCAATAATGCTTGATGGATTTTAGGCAGGGAATATGCAGAATGATTAGCAACAAGGAAAGTAAGTTTTCTTTTTAGCTTTCAATCCTGACATGGCCTAACCTACATCCTTCTCAAGCTGCAGTTTCTCAGCGTTCATATACTGAATACCTTATTCCCAGATAGTTTAGAAGAACTGATTTCTTTTTTTTCCCATTAAAAAATTTCCCATTAAAAAACGGAAAACCTTTATTATAACTTTCCTCAGTGATGCTGAGATCAAAGAACATATAGAACTATTTATAGCTCCAAAATGATTCTTATGGGCAGATATCACTAGAAATTTAGGTAGGCTCATCCCATAATATTCGTCCCAGAATCATAGACAAGGGGGCAGATGCCCCAGGCCCATTCATACTCAAGGGCATCTCCCTACCTCTGGTACCTACAGTGTGCAGAGCGCAGCAGTGAAATCAGTGCCCTTGGCACACCTAGTGAGCCCAGATTTGGAAGCCCAACTGCCTTCTCCACTGAGAGCAGCAGCTTAACTGGCCACTGGCTGCTGCACTCTGCACATTCAACTTCAATGAACAAAGCGCAGAAGCCAATTACAAAGTCAGCTCACTTGTCGCATTCTACAGAGGCAGTACCCTAATTTACAAAGCTGAGCAGTGATTTATATATGGGTTTATCATTGTAGTAGTTGTCATAATGCTTAAAGAGATTGTCCTGGTTTGGCACAAACATCTTCAGTCATTCTATGTAACTGCAGACCTGTCAATCCTCACATCATACACAGGGCGCCTTATCAGGATTCTCTAGTATCATTGGCTAGACTGTGTGGTCATGTGTCCGTTAGTATGTGATAAGCATTCTTCTGGCGACATTCCGAATAAATGTGCTCGTCCTTGCTCAATTAACTTGCATTGAGCAAGGCCGCACACGTCTAGTTGGAATGTGGCCTGGAATATGCATACCGCATACTTGCGTTCACATGACTGCTGACCGCTCGCTCCCGACACTGGACAATCCTGACAACTCTTGCTTTGCAGGATCTAATTGATAACACCTTTAAGCTTGGGCTACTGTAAGGTGTGAACGAGACCTCATTCATAAGTCATATTGATAATTCTGCTGAAGTGCTATGCAGTTTAAGTGAATACCATGATAAAGTATTTTGAGTTGAAATGTCTCAGCAGAAATAGTAGTTCTTCCCTTTTTGAGTCAGTGGCCATCAGAAAATGGCGCTGAGGAGGATTCAGACATTGTTGAATTGTGGTCCACATGGAAAATAAAAAAATACTGATCATCATAATGCAAAAAGTAGGTTTTATTTTTCAACACTATTTTTTGGGGGGAGGTTTCAAAAGTTAATAAATATTCCGCAGTGTCTCTCACCTTTTGTAGGAATCGAAAGCATTTAGTGAGGCTATTACAGGACACATTACTTGAGAAATGAATTAATTTAACTGATTAGCTTTGGGCTTTGACTTTTGCATAACATTTATCTGCCGCTTGTACTCTTATTAATTGAAATTACAGTAACATATCATATTAGTAGTAGCGTACAGTGGAAAAAAAGTGGAAGCGACTTATATTTTGATGCAACAGATATCCCTGGAGCGATGATAAATGTCCCCTTTACAGAATGTAGAACATCTTTTGAAAGAAGCTCTGGGGTTCTCTGTGCAGGGATATGAATAATTATCTTCAGTAATTGTTAAGCACCTCTCAAGAGAATCACTCATTTCTTACAGGTTATCTGCTTCAAAGAGAAAGCTTCTCGGAGAAAAGAAGAAGGCAACTAATGTAAGAACTTGTGTGGACACATAAAGACATGGTCAGACAAAAAGGAAAGCTAACTTCAGAAACATTGGGAAAAAAACACAAAGGAATGTCCAAATTGAATTTCTGTTGGGTTTTTAGCTAGTTCTCTCATATTATATGAATCATGGGTTCAAGTCATATAAGGGTGATAAAAAACTGGGCTCACAATGCAATATTAGCCCTCTATAAATCACTTGCAAGACCACATCTAGAATATGGGATCCAGTTCGGGGTTCTAGATTCTAAAGAGGATAAAGAGCCTATGAGACATGTCTAACCTTGTATAATCTATAAAGTAAAATGACACCATCTCTTCACTCATATAATGTCCTCTTAGCATTCTGTGTTTTTGCTTCCTCCTTTTCCTTTCTCTTCTCACATTCAATATCCATATTCCTTACAAAGCTGTAGGAAACAATGACTGCAGCCAGCACAATGGGTGTCCTTTTGCATATCAGTTTCCTAAATAAAAAAATTCCCAGCCCCCAATTCATCAAGACCAGTCATCTTGAAGGCCAATCTTGATGAAGAGTACACTTTGGATAGATGCACGACATTCATTAAAGAAGCGCTCTCATGAAAATGTTCATCCTCTTAATATATTACAATCAGCATATTATATAGCACTGTGTACTTACAATTGCTCATTTTGCCCTTCTCCACAACTAATTCTTCTCTTTTCTATTAGGTCTTCATGAAAAACTGACTAGCTGAATCCTTCTAAGCTCTATGTAGAAACAGAAAATTTATTTTCCTTGTATGAGTCATAAATCACTGCAAAAGTTCCTGGTGGGGCGGGGGGAGGAAGGAGCAACTAGGTCAGGAGTTAAGAGGGGAATGATTCATGCAGGGAAAAAACACATCTTGTTTCTACAGAGAGCAGAGAAAAGAGAAGATTTTACTGGGTAGAAAGGCAAAATGAGCAATTGTAAGTACACAGTGCTGTATAATATGACTTCAATATATTAGAAAGATAAAAACTTTGATGGGAGTACCTCTTTAAGAGGAGCCTCTTTCTGTTGCCATGCACCAATGCAAGAACTGTTACCCAGTCTCAGAGTACATTTTTTTTGTAATTTATAGTTAGGTCCATATATATATATCCCTTCGTTATGTTATTCTCAATTAAACAGATAAAAGGCCTGAAGTTGATTTGAGGTGTGGTGCTTGCATTTGGAAGGTTTTGTTGTGAAGTAAACATGCGGTCAAAGGAGCTCTCCATGCAGGTGAAACACCTCTGGTTGAGGTGCAGTACCTCTGTGGCGACTAAACCCCCAGGGGTGCCACATAAACATGCGGTCAAAGGAGCTCTCCATGCAGGTGAAACAAGCCATCCTTAAGCTGCAAAAACTGAAAAAACCCATCTGAGAAATTGCTACAATATTAGGAGTGGCAAAATCTACAGTTTGGTATATCCTGAGAAAGAAAGAAAGCACTGGTGAACTCATCAATGCAAAAAGACCTGGGCGCCCACGGAAGACAACAGCGGTGGATGATCGCAGAATAATCTCCATGGTGAAGAGAAACCCCTTCACAACAGCCAACCAAGTGAACAACACTCTCCAGGAGGTAGGCGTATCAATAGCCAAATCTACCATAAAGAGAAGACTGCATGAAAGTAAATACAGAGGGTTCACTGCACGGTGCAAGCCACTCATAAGCATCAAGAATAAAAAGGCTAGACTGGACTTTGCTAAAAAACATCTAAAAAAGCCAGCACAGCTCTGGAAGAACATTCTTTGGACAGATGAAACCAAGATCAACCTCTACCAGAATGATGGAAAGAGAAAAGTATGGTGAAGGCGTGGTACAGCTCATGATCCAAAGCATACTACATTATCTGTAAAACACGGAGGAGGCAGTGTGATGGCTTGGGCATGCATGGCTGCCAGTGCACTGGGTCACTAGTGTTTATTGATGATGTGACACAGGACAGAAGCAGCCAAATGAATTCTGATGTATTCAGAGCCATACTGTGTGCTCAGATCCAGCCAAATGCAACCAGACTGATTGGTCGTCGTTTCATACTACAGATGGACAATGACCCAAAACATAAAGCCAAAGCAACCCATGAGTTTATTAATGCAAAGAAGTGGAATATTCTTGAATGGCCAAGTCAGTCACCTGATCTCAACCCAATTGAGCATGCATTTCACTTGTTAAAGACTAAACTTCAGACAGAAAGGCCCACAAACAAACAGCAACTGAAAACCACTGCAGTGAAGGCCTGGCAGAGCATCAAAAAGGAGGAAACACAGCGTCTGGTGATTGTCCATGAGTTCAAGACTTCAGGCAGTCATTGCCAACAAAGGGTTTTCAACCAAGTACTAGAAATGAACATTTTATTTACAATTATTTAATCTGTCCAATTACTTTTGGTCCCTTTAAAAACAGGGTGGCACATGTTAAGGAGCTGAAACTCCTAAACCCTTAATCTAATTTTAATGTGGATACCCTCAAATGAAAGCTGAAAGTCTGAACTTCAACTGCATCCGAATTGTTTTGTTTAAAATTCATTGTGGTAATGTCTAGAACCAAAATTAGAAAAATGTTGTCTCTGTCCAAATATATATGGACCTAACTGTATGCCAATTTTTGTGACAAAAAAAACTATAATGAATTTGTAAGCCGTACTGGTCCACCTCCATTCCTGGCTAAGCTGCATTTACTTTCCAAAAAGTGGGCTGAACTGACCGGGATTGATGGGAAAACCCCAAAAGTCACCAAAGTTTGCTCAACTACGAGTTGCACAAAAAAGCTTGCCATACTTGAATTATATGCCAGAATTTTGGCGAAAACTTTTTGATGAATCGGAGTCCTCTCTAGTAGAAGATTTAGTTAATATTTTATTATTACACTGTATGACTGTTTGAATGATGTGAAGACAAACTGCTGTATTGTGAAACAGTCCACTCTATGAACATATACTGTGAAATTAAATATGTATAGAGATGTTGATAATGGATATTCAAGGTGAATTGAGCAAATGTATCATCGATCATAAATATTTCTTAGATTACTCATTCACTAAACAACAATAATAAGTGTGTAAATTAGTCATAAATCCTACAAAGAAAAATTACCACACTTTCAAGAAATAATATAAATAGAATATACTATTTATTAGATAATTTAAAACACATATTTCATCATATCAGTAATAAAAGTATTTATATATATACAGTTGAAACCAGAAGTTTCCATACACTATATAAAAAGACACATATGCATGTTTTTCTCAATATCTGACATGAAATCAGAATAAACCTTTCAGGTTTTAGGTCAGTTTGGATTACCAGAATTTTTAATATTTGCCAAGTGCCAAAATAATGAGAAAGAGAGATAAAGTTTTAAGGCATTTTTATTACTTACTGCAAAGTCAAAAGTTTACATACATTTAATTAGTATTTAGTACCATTGCCCTTAAACTGATTGACTTGGGTCAAACGTTTGGGATATCCTTCCACAAGCTTCTCACAATAGTTGGTCAGAATTTGGGCCCATTCCTCCTGACAAAACTGGTGTAACTGATCCAGGTTTGTAGGTCGCCTTGCTCACACCTGCCTTTTCATCTTTGCCCATAAATTTTCAATAGGATTGAGATCAGGGCTTTGTGATGGCCACTCCAAAACATTGACTTTTTTATCCTTAAGCCACTTTGCTACCATTTTGGCAGTATGCTTCAGGTCATTGTCCATTTGGAAGACCCATTTCAGCCCAAGCTTTAACTTCCTGGCTGATGTCTTGAGATGTTGCTTCAGTATTGCCACATAATCTTCTTTTCTCATGATACCATCTATTTTGTGAAGTGCACCAGTTCCTCCTACAGCAAAACAACCTCACAATATGATGCTGCCACCCCGGTGTTTCACATTTTCACAGTTGGGATGGAGTTTTTAGGCTTTAAGCTTCAAATTTTTTCCTCCAAACGTAATGATGGTCATTATGCTCAAAAAGTCCAATTTTAGTTTCATCAGACCACAGGAAATTTCTCCTTTGTTCCGGTGTGCATTTGCAAACATTAATCTGGCTTTTTTATGTTTCTTTTGGAGTAATGGCTTCTTCCTGGCAGAGTGGCCTTTCAGCCCATGTTGTTACAGTTCTCATTTCACTGTGGTTATTGACACAATCTTACCAGCTTCTGACACCATCTTCACAAGGTCTTTTGCTTTTGTCCTTGGGTTGATATGCACATGTCAGACCAAAGCACGTTCATCTCTGGGACACAGAACCCGTCTCCTTCCTGAGTGGTATGATGGCTGGACATTCCCATCTTGTTTTGTACTTGCGCGTAATTGGTTGTACAAATGAACGAGGCACCTTCAGGCTTCTTGAAATTGTACCCAAGGATGAGCCAGACTTGTGCAAGTCCATAATTCTCTTCCTGATATCTTGGCTGATTTCTTTAGATTTTCCCATGATGCTACACAAAGAAGCAGTGTGTTTCAGGTGTGCATTAAAATACATCCACAGGTGTGTCTCTAATTAACTGAGATGTTGCCAAAAGAAACTATCAGAAGCTTCCAAACACATGACATCATCATATGGGCAGTCCAGAATTGTTTAAAGGCATAGTAATCTTAGTGTATGTAAACTTTTGACTTTGCAGTAAGTAATAAAATGCCTTAAATCATTCTCTCTCATTATTCTGGTATTTGGCAAATATTAAACATTATGGTAATCCTAAGTGACCTAAAACAGGAAAGGTCTATTCTGATTTCATGTCAGATATTGAGAAAAACATGCATATGTGTCTTTTTATATAGTGTATGTAAAACTTCTGGTTTCAACTCTATATGTGTATATATACTGTATATTTATATATATATACAAATTCGAGGAAAATATAAAGCGCATAAAGCGGATAATTAGGAATGAGGGTAAAATAATAATATGGATCATGTAATCAATGAAGTGGTTGAGTAATCACACCAGTAACTGATATAATGATATAATGCTATACAGTGCTATACAATATAATGTATAGTAAAGTGAAGGTTACTGTAAATTCATACAGGTTAAGGTGCATATGTATAAATAAATCAAAACATTATTATGTAAAAAACATGATTCATGGTACATAAATATCATAATAAATAATTACCCAATTCAATCTAAAAGGACCCATATCCTGACGCGCATTTCGCATGCTGCTTCCTAAGGGGGGATATAACACTGTTTAACATACCCTCCATATACATATGCTCCTTTGACCTATTATATTATATATTGTATATTATGTAGTTTCACACCTGAACAGAACAATGTCCCACTACTGGTGATTACTCAATGCAGCTAACACATCCGGGTCAATTTATGTCATCCAAACAGCTAACCAACCGGTGCCCTTGAGCTGGAAATCAAAACTGATCAAAAATAAATATTTCTTACAACACTAATCAATATGAAACTTATCCAAAATACAGACATAAATTAAATTGCACAAAATAATCAAATTTGAGCAATAGAACTCTTTTTGCACGTTGGTGTCCTGTAATGCATCAGTGAATTGCAAATGAACCCTGGAGTTCTTTGTCGTGAAAAATTTCAATCGAATCCGAACAAGGCTACTTATTATGAAGCTATTTTCACATCACAGCATTTTACAAATACTTTTAATATATGCTCAAAAGACCTTTTAGGATTTCAACCAAGCTGAGGACGACAATTTATAGCAACTTTAATGACCTTAGTTTAAAAAAAGCCTTTTATCTAATTGTTCTATAACCTTTTTGTGAGGTTTTTCAGCCTAAATGTTATTTTAAAAAGATCTGTTTAACAAAAGGATAATAAATGACAAAGCATGACTGCTTCCAGCTGCTGAGGAGAACAGCTGAGCCATATGAGGCACTCTCATTGATGAAGATACACAGAATAACAACCAATGTCTTTTTTATGGGGTCATCAGTAGTGATGAGCGAGCATGCTCGCTACTGCTCGGTGCTCGGCCGAGCATCTCACTGCTCGAGATGCTCGGCCGAGCATCTCACTGCTCGAGATGCTCGGCGCTTGTTGAGCATTTCTGGGGTTGCTCAGCGGGAGCTCGGGTCTCCTCCCTGCATGTTTGGCGCTCTTTACAGAGTCAATGAACATGCAGGGATTGCCTGCCACTCACTGTAATGCCGTAGCCATGTTGGTTGTAGCACTACAGTGATTGGCTGGCCGCATAGCGTCATCGGTTCTATATCAGACCTGGCGCCGCCATGCTCATCACAGTCACTCCGGAATCAGACAGTGTAGGGAGAGGTGCTGCTGCGTCAGGGAGAGATTTGATCGTGTATTAGGTAGTGTAGGGAGAAAAACCGTTCATTACACATATCCATCTTAACAAACAGTCATTGTGAGGAATAATCTATCTGCAGAGATATCAGGCAGGCAGGGTGTATAGGCAGGCAGGGTATATAGCAGACAGCAGTGCATATAGCACAAGAGGCTCCATTCCAATTCTGCCTTCAGCTGCTGTTAGATATTTCTATAAAAAGGCCCAGGTCTCAGGGGCCAGGAATACTTTTCTTTGGATCTTAATCCTCATTATTTGCTTAAAAAGCAATCCAGAGAACACCGTTTTTCTGCGCCATTTGCTTGTATAGGGAGAGGTGCTGCTGCGTCAGGGAGAGATTTGCTTGTGTATTAGGTAGTGTAGGGAGAAAAACCATATATTACACATATCCATCTTAACAAACAGTTCTTTTGGGGACTAACTAATCCATCTGCAGAGATATCAGGCAGGCAGTGTATATAGGCAGGCAGGGTATATAGCAGACTGCAGTGCATATAGCACAAGAGGCTCCATTCCAGTTCTGCCTTCTGCTGCTGTTAGACATTTCTAGACAAAGGCCCAGGACTCAGGGGCCAGGAATACTTTTCTTTGAATCTTAATTCTCATTATTTGCTTAAAAATCAATCCAGAGAACACAGTTTTTCTGCGCCATTTGCTTGTAGGCACTGCAGAATACAGCCAGGTCCTTTCCATATTACAGCGCTAGAAATCCATCTATTTAAAACTATGTTTTCTCCGTCACACGGATCACATATACGTTGTCAGAAAATACTGCCATTTCTGGCCTCCATTACAAATTTCCTTTAGTGTGTCAGTGAAGCAATTCACAGCAGTTTGCTGTTCAAACTACTTACCTACAGGCCAGGTATTTAAAACTCTGTTTTCTCCATCACACGGATCACATAAAAGTTCGCTCCAAACTCAGTCATTTGTAGTGAGCGTGGAAGATACTGTCCTCCATTTAAAATTGGCAAGGCACGTGGCAAGGGACGGGGAACTGGACGCGATGGTAATGGTGCATGCAGACGCCGAGGACAAGGCCGTGGGCAAGCCGAAATTGTGCCACAACAAACACCCACATCTTCTTGCCTGACCTTCCTGTCCCAATTTCTAGGGGACCGCAGCACACCACTATTGAACCCAGAGCAGTGTCAAAAGGTTATTGGTTGGATAGCGGATAAAGCTTCCAGTCACTTAGCCACCACCACCACCACCCGTCTTCCACACGGTCAAGTCTCAGTAGCCGTGAGTCTGGACCGCATATTCCACACCCTGATTCACTTTTCCATTTATAGATTCGGGCCTCTCGCCCGGTCCACTTGAAGCGGGGTAAGAGGAGATCGCGTGTAGCGATGCCCAAATATTTGAGCAGCCACGGTCACACGAAGGTGACTGTGGGAAAGTGTCACAAGAGGTGGACGATGATGAGACACAATTGTCAGAAAGTCAGGAGGAGGACCAGGGTGCGGAAGTGGAAGACGAGGTGGTGGATGATGTAGTAACTGACCCAACCTGGCAGAAGGACATGCAGAGTGAGGACAGCAGCACACAGGTGGAGGGAGACAGAGCACCCCAACAGGCAAAAGAAGCAGTGTGGTGGCCGCAGACAGAAGGCAGGCAACCGTTCCCCGTAACACCAACACGAAGGAAGTTGCCAGTACAACTGTTAGGTCTTCCCCAGTCTGGTTGTTTTTTAAAGACTCTGCCGATAACCCCAAAAAGGCCATTTGCACCAGCTGCCAGGCCAGCATCAGCAGTGGTGGCAAATCGACCAGCCTGACCACCACCAGCATGATCAGGCACATGGCAGCAAAGCATCTAACTTTGTGGGCCGAACCCCACGGTCCAGGAACAGTGTTTGCAGGTGGCAAAATTGCTTCTTCCGCTGTTGTGCACGCAAGCCAATCCCCTGTCCATGGTGCATGCGAAGATGCCTCCTGCCCTGCATCTGTCTTTGCACACTCTCAAGTAGCAGCATCAGGAAGCATGTCCATGTCCTTGTCCCAGCGTAGCGTTCAGTTGTCCAAACCCCAGTCCTTGGAACACAAGCGCAAATATGCAGCCAACGCCCCACAGGCCACACTACTAAGTTCTCACATTTCACGACTGCTTGCGCTCGAAATGTTGCCTTTTAGGCTCGTGGAGACGGAAGCATTCCACAACCTGATGGCGGCAGTCGTCCCTCGGTACTCGGTCCCCAGCTGCCACTATTTCTCCCAGATTGCCATCCCCGCATTACACAAGCACGTGTCCCAAAACATTAGCCGTGCCTTCAACAACTCGGTTACCGGGAAACTCCACCTAACCACAGACACGTGGACAAATGCTTGTGGGCAGGGACGATACATCTCGCTGGCAGCACACAGGGTTAACATAATGGAAGCCGGGACCCAGTCGGACCTTGGGACGGAACACGTCCTCCCGACGCCAAGGATTGCGGGCCCTAAGTCAATCAGGGTGGCCCCCACGGTCTACAGCTCCTGCACTTCATCCTCCTCAGCCTCCTCCTCCTCTTCAGCCTCCATCTCCAAAATGACCACATCAGTTACAAGCTGGAAGCACTGCAGAACTGCCTAGGCCAAGTGGCAACAGGCTGTGCTGAAGCTAATATGCTTAGGTGACAAACTGCACAATGCTGAAGAGTTGTGGACAGCTCTGAAAGAGCAGGCAGATCTGTGGCTCACACCGATGTACCTACAGCGAGGCATGGCCGGAACTTGGTGGCATCTCTGAGGCGAGGTAAGCTCACACACGTACCATGCCTGGCCCATGTGCTTAACCTCGTGGTTCAGCGGTTTCTCAAATCCTACCCGGAGCTGCCAGATCTGCTAGTTTAAGTATGCCGCCTGTGTGCCCATTTTAGAAAGTCAGCTACAGCTTCCGCCGCACTGGCGTTTGCAACTTCCGGCTCACAGACTGGTGTGTGATGTCCCCACGCGTTGGAACTCTACACTGCACATGTTGGGAAGGATTTGTGAGCAGAAGAGAGCAGTTGTTGAGTACCAGCATCAACAAGGCCGTCGGTATTCAGTTCAGACTCCACACATAAGACCTCAGGAGTGGACATGGATGTCAGACATATGTACCATCCTCCAAAACATTGAGGACTCCACCAAGATGGTGAGTGGCGATGACGTCATAATTAGCGTCACCATCCTGCTTCTCTGTCTTCTGAAACGCTCTCTGCTCACAATCAAAGAGGATGCATTGCAGGCGGAGCATGATTAGATCGAGCAAGGGACCATACAGGGTGATTACACACAGCCAAGCCTCATCTCATCCCAACGTGGATTGGATGACAATGAGGAACAGGAGGAGGAAGGACAGGAGCTAGTTTCATGCACTATAGATGGTACTACCTGCACAGCTGTCATACCGTCTGTTCAACGTGGATGGCCAGAGGACAGAGAGGAGGAGGAGGAGGAGAGCATGGTCAGTCATCCTCTTGGTGAGGACACGGAAGTCTTGCCTGTTAGTAGCCTGGCACGCATGGCTGAGTTTATATTACGCTGCCTTTCCCATGACCCTCGCGTTCTCAAAATTTTGGGTAACAGTCATTAATGGTTGGTGACACTTCTAGACCCACGCTACAAGGAGAACTTTATATCTTTTATTCCTGAGGCGGACAGGTCTACAAAAATGGGGTAGTACCAGAAGGCCCTTGTTGCAGAACTATTAAAAAAATTCCCATCTGAAAACGTTAGCGGCAGAGGGCACACTTTGTTGGACAACCAAGGAGTACAGGCAAGAGAGACACAACTTCAATCCAGCAGAGGCAGGGGAACACTGTCAAAGTTCTGGGAGAGTTTTCGCAGACCCTCCCATCGCACAGTCCCTGAGGGTATTCTCACAAGAAGTGCAAAGTTTTGGAAGATGCTGAGGGAGTACCTTGCCGACCGTACCAACCTCCTCCGTGATTCCTCTTTGCCTTATAATTATTGGGTATCCAAGCTGGATACATGGAATGAACTGGCTCTCTCTGCCTTGGAGGTCCTGGCCAGGCCTGCCACCAGCATTTTATCAGAGCGAGTTTTTAGTGCCACTGGTGGAATTATAACTGATAAGCGCATCCGCCTGTCAACTGAAAATGCAGCCAGACTGACTCTTATAAAAATGAACAAGGGCTGGATTGAGCCAGACTTCTCAACACCACCGAATGATAGCAGCGTAACATAAACTCAAATCCAGTGTCTTTTCTTGGGAGGTATATTCCCATGCACCTTTTCACACCCACACATGGGTAGACGCTTCCTGATTTTGTCTATTTGCTCTTGTCCTCCTCCTTCTCTTCATCCTCCACCACCATATCACCAGGGTGACGATGGTCCGTGATGCAACACTCACATAATTTTTTTTAAGGGTGTTTATGATGCCCGTAAAAAAAATTTTTTATACAGTATGTTCATATATACCCCCCAGGGGTAAATGTTTGTCAGCCTATACACTTGTGCATGGGCATTACAAGTATAGGAGGCCCGCTCCTTTCTAATGGGAACATTTTTTTATGAGGCCCGCCTCCACGTCTCTTCCAAGGGGCATTGAAGTGCCTCCAAATTTTTGGCAGCCCTTGCATTCACTGCATAGGCCAACACTATGGGAGACTCTCTCCTTTCTAATGGGAATTTGTCATTACTGTGGCCCTGATCTATGTCTCTTTAAATTTTTTGTGGGGTTTTTCCTAAATTTGGTCAGCCATTGGACTCACTGCATACGCTATAACTGTATAGCAGACTCTCTCCTATCTAATGGGAACATGTCGTACCTTGTTACTGTGGCCCTGCTCTATGTGTCATTAAATTCTTAGTGGGGTTTTTCCTAAAATTGGTCAGCCGTTGGACTCACTGCATACCTATAACTGTATAGCAGACTGTCTCCTTTCTAATGGGGACATGTCGTATCTTGTTACTGTGGCCCTGCTCTATGTATCTTTAAATTCTTAGTGGGGTTTTTCCCAAATTTTGGCAGCCCTTGCAGTCACAGCATGGGCATTACCACTATAGGAGACCCGCTCCTTTATAATGGGAACATTTTTTTTACTGAGACCCTCCTCTATGTCTCTTTAAAGGGGTATTGGGTTGCGTCCAAATTTTTGGCAGCCCTTGCAGTCACTGGATACGCAATAACAGTATAGGAGACCCACTTGTTAATAATGGGAACAACAAAGCATAGCCGGCTGATGGCTCTCTAACAATAGCGAGGGCCGACTGCTGGCCTTTTAAGAATAGTAAGGGCCGTCTGATGGCCCTATAAAAATAGGCTTTATGACTTTCAGAGTCCATCCATCATAAATAAAACAGGATGTGTCTGATGATGTGTCACACACTACATTGCCAGATAAGGTTGTAAAATGTTAAAATTACATTTCCTGGTGAATGGATTTGTCTTAAAAAATAACGTAAAAAACAAACAAGCAATAGGATCTTTCTTTAGTATAAAAAACAGCGTCACCAATTTAACCTCAATGTAATCACATTGTTCAGCTCCTGCACCTCCTCCTCCATTTCCGAAATGACCACATCAGTCACAAGCTGACACCACTGCAGCACTGCCTTGGCCAAGTGGCAATAGGCTGTGCTGTAGATAACATGCTTAATGCTTAAGTGACAAACCACCCAGCACTGCAGAGTTGTTGAAAGCTGTAACACAGCAGCCTGATCTGTGGATCTCACTGCTGAACATACAGCCAGGCATGGTCGTGTGTGACAATGGGCAGAACCTGGTGACGGAGAAATGACACCCAGAGTAGATATGGTTTCCCTCTATGCCAGTCCTTTCAACGAGCTAAATAAACCTTTCATCAAAAAAAAGTTGTGGATTGGCTCCGCACCGTCCCTGGCCACATTCACCTGTCCACGTTTTTGTTGTTAGGCGGTCCTTCCCAGTAAGTGCACTGGGGAGGGCATGGATAATGTTGTGGGACCCGTGCTTGTGGAAGGCGGAGACGACACCGGGAGAAACAGTGGTGGCTGGGGATCGAGTATAGATACCCGGCTGCCGCCGGCATGAGGTTGTGAAAAGCTTCTGCCTCCACGAGCCTAAAAGGCCATATTTCAAGTGCAAGCAGCTGCCCAGAAATCTGGCAGTTTAGTGTTGCGGCCTGTGGTTGGGTGGGTGGCTGGCTGCATACTTGCGCTTGCATTCCAAGTAACAGAAAACTAAGCAGATGGTGGCCTCTATCATCATCATGGCCTCACTTCGGTACTATGAACTCTCCTGAAGGAGAAGCCAGGGCCCACCGGAGGAGTCTCCGGTTCTCTGTTGGGCCCGACCAACCCTGCTGAGTAGCAGCCTTGGCTAAGAAAAGTGTTGGGGAAGGTTACCGGACACTCTATGGCTGCTTTTTCAATGTGGATCAAACATGCTTATGCATGTTATTTCTTAGACCGCATTGCAGATAAGGCCATTGTCCAACTCTGTATTCATGAAATTAAATGCGCAAAGAAAGATGTTTGTGTGTCAAAGCACCACCGACAAGTGTGAGTTGATGTAGGTCGGGCTGCCATTGCTTCTGCAACAAGCTGCATTAGAGGACTTCCTGGGAGAAATGACACCCAGGGTAGATACGGTTTCCCTCTATGCCAGTCCTTTCACCGAGCTAAATACAACTCTCATCAAAAAAAGCTGTGGACTGGCTCCGTACCATCCCCGGCCACATTCACCTGTCCACGTGTTTGTGGTTAGGGGGTCCTTCCCAGTAAGTGCACTGAGGAGGGCACGGGTAATGTTGTGGGACCCGTGCTTGTGGAATGCGGAGACGATACCGGGAGAAATAGTGGCGGCTGGGGACCAAGTATGGACACCCGGCCACAGCCGGCATGAGGTTTTGAAAAGCTTCCGCCTCCACGAGCCTAAAAGGCCACATTTCAAGTGAAAGCAGCTTTAGAGGACTTCCTGGGAGAAATGACAGCTGGGTAGATATGGTTTCCCAAGTCCTTTCACCAAGCTAAAGAATATGGCTGTGGTGAAATACAACTCAGCAAAAAAAGCTGTGGACTGGCTCCGTACCGTCCCTAGCCACATTCACCTGTCCACGTGTTTGTGGTTAGGCGGTCTTTCCCAGTAAGTGCACTGGGGAGGGCACGGGTAATGTTGTGGGACCCGTGCTTGTGGAAGGTGGAGACGACACCGGGAGAAACAGTGGTGGCTGGGGACCGAGTATGGACACCCAGCCACCGCCGGCATTAGTTTATCAAAAGCTTCCGCCTCCACGAGCCTAAAAGGCCACATTCCTAGTGCAAGTAGCTGTGAAAAAATTGGCAGTATAGTATTGCAGCCTGTGGGTGGGTGGCTGGCTGGCTGCATACTTGCGCTTGCATTCCAAGGAATGGGGTAGGGACAACAGAACGCTGCAGTGGGACAAGGACCTGGACGGTGATTGTTGCAAGTCTGCAATGACAGGTGCATGGCGTGAGGCATCTGCATGCGCAAAGGATCACTTATGATGGGCACACTTTTAGGCAATGACCTGGGAGTCAGAAATGCTTCCAGAGGTCTTCCCCATGCTGTTCCCATGTCTTTTCTGTACTGTGTGCAAGTGTCTGATGATGTGTCACACACCACATAGCCAGATAAGGTGGTAAAATGTTATAATGACATTTTCCAGTGAATGCATTCGTCTTTGTTGAAAGCAATGCAAAAGTGCAAAAAAGCATCAAAAACGCTACGTGTGAACATAGCCCAAGGTGTGGAGGAGTATTTTTGGTTTTGGTTATTTATTTTGCCTTATATACAAGTCATTACCCTGGAAAGGATGTTCCTTAATATATTTCCCAGGAAAATCCATTTTGGTTTTGTTTTTGTATGTTTTATTGTGAGTCCGTAAAAGTGGCGTAATACTCTGACATTGTTGATGACAGCAGTGATCTGGGAGTCAGAAATGCTTCCAGGGGTCTTCCCCATGCTGTTCCCATGTCATTTGAGCACTGTTTCCATCGATTTGGGCAATTTTTAGGCCTCTGCAGACCGCTGGGGGGGAGCCGCCTGAAAAATGCTTGAGTTTCCCATAGACTTACATTGGGCTCGTTGCTCGGGTTGAGCACCCAAGTATTCCAATTTGCTGGACCCGAGCAGCGAGTACCTGAGCAATTTAGTACTTGCTCATCACTAGTCATCAGGCAAACTGCAACCAGTTTGTCGCAAACTGACAATCCAAGACAGAATTGCCACTGCACTGAGGGCAGTCAAGGGGTAAGGAAGCTCGGAAAGACCTGTGGAGAAGGAATCATCAAAAAGTGGCCAATAAAATGCACATGAGTTATTATTAAAAGCATATTTGTTTTCAGTATAAACACATAGCTATTGTAGTTATACTGAAATATTTGGTTTCCTCTCTCGCCTTGAGAACAGTAACTTGACAGCTTTGCCATGTAGACTGGTGATAGGGTCTGCAAATGGTGGGTGACATAATAGCAGTTCTGTTGAATTAGCGCTCATTCAGATGTCCGTTCAAATTTGTCCTAGATATTCATCTAGTCAATTTTAATTGCCCCTGGGACAAGCCGCTGGACAGCTTAGCTTCTGCTCCTTCATGCCCTCATGCCTAGCTTTAATCAATCCTTGAGTTTATTCATTGATGATCCTCTTACATTTACAGACCTAATGCTTGTCCATATCTCCAATTTATGGCAGTTTAAAATGTGGGTAATCTGTCTAGACCAGACTCTGATCATTCCTTGGGCAGATTTATCTTTAATCTTTTATATATTTCCCTGAGATCCTGAAAGCTTTGAAATCTATTCTGCCTAAAAATCTTCCCTTCTAATTATTTTTTGAAGAAGCGACAATACTGTAGTCATGTGTGACTTGTAGTTGTCCAATGTTGGGGACAATTTTCTTTTACTTGAAGGGAACCTGTCTTGTGAAAAAATGCTATTAACCTGCAGATATGGGGTTAATCTGCAGGGTAATAGCTTTCTGAAGCCATGTGGCTGCCATGCTGCAAGCAAGGCTACAGCAAGGAAATTAACTTTCATTTTCCCGTCAGCCTCCGGCTTTCAGTCATAGAGGCGTGGCTGGAGGGACTTTAGTCACAGCTCAGTATATAGTGAGCAGCGGCTGTAACCACACCCTGGCACTGACTGACAGCTGGCTCAGGACTGATGTACTGTAGAGTTGACTGTCAATCAGTGGCGGGGGTGTAGTTACAGCCACCGCTTACTATGCACTGGGCAGTAACCTCTATGACTGAAAGCCGGATGCTGCCGGTAGGATTAAAGTGAATTTTCTCTCAGTAGCCGGGTTTACAGTGTGGAGGCTGTACAACTTCAAAACGCTATTAACTTGCAGATTAACACCATATATGCAAACTAATGGCATTTTTTTCACATGACAGATTGTATTTAAATGCATACATTTTTCATGCTAAAATTTATTTTTGCTTCTATTGCTTCTGTATTACCCTGCCTATTATTGTCTGCAGAATGAATTAACTGGGAATGTGCCAGTGAGTTCATTCAGATTGATTGACTGGAGACTTTGTAAGTCTTATTTGTCTTTTCCTTAGCGTCTCTTAGCACGTCAAAGTTGAATGTCCAGCAAAGATCATGCAAAAGCCAAACAGTGTAAAATTGTTAATGAATCCCATTTACAAAAAATTTTTTATTCTCAAATAAATTCGTTTAATTAAATGAAAACAAAACAAATAGTCCCCAAAGTTGTAAACCACATAATGGCTTACATTTGGAGCACTTTATCACTGGTGCAAAAGTCTTGGCACATAGAGAACTGTCAATTGTGTATTAAAAGTAGCACTTTAATATAAAAAAAAACGTGCTGAGTAAAATAAGTCTGAATAGCTCATCAAAATCAGACTGTTTCAAACCACATGCAGCCAAGAAGAAAAGCCTCCTTTCTCCAGACAACTGTTTCACGAAGAATTCGAAAAATGCGTCAACATCCTGAGCTGCAAAAGCCAAAGGACTTAGTGATTCACCAGTTGTCCTCATGCAGAAAACACCTTCAGACCCCTGCAGTTCAAGCCAGCAAAAAGAGACATTTTATAAATATTATGCGTGCTTGTATCCATCCCACAACAATGATACTGTATTCAGCCTTAGCAATACATTGTTTCTCGCTCTATGTTTATACCAAGAGGTTTTAGAACAACCATTTATACTTCAGGATGGCTCGCCTTTCGTAATGGGGCCCTGACACTTTTATACAGACTACCAAATAGCGTGACATGATATTTCCCCATATAACGTGAGAGGCCATGATCACTATATTCCTCAAGTCCAGACCTATTGTTTTTTTTCCTATTGGCCTACATCTCGCATCCAAAGACCCATGCTATACTAATAACCAGGACGTTAGTAGAAGAGCATGGCTATCCACAGCCCATCAAACTTGCTGAAGTCTGCCCAAAAAAGAAGCGTAAATTACAGCAGGAATATCTGAATAGCATCTATGATAAATGGCTCTTCATGGGCTTGAAACGCGTAGGTCAAGTGATTTTTTTCCTTTGAAATTTTACCATGAGCAATACGGTAAATTTTTTTTTTCAAATTCAGATGCTGGAATTATCCATTTACCCATTTAGTCAGAAACAAACATTATTGCAGTTCATGAAGTCACATGCGACAAAATACAGAATGGGAGAAAAACTAGATAACACAGAAAAAAAAAGATGGAGGGGAGGAAAGGAGGAAATTGTTAACTCTGTTACACAAAGAAAGAGAATAGTAGTTATTGATAACACTTTAACGCTGAGCAACAGTGGAGGTAGGGACACAGAGAAGATTTTATGAAGGTAGAGAAACTATGTATTTACTGCTCTCCATGCATGTAAACAGTTTTCTGAACTATGCTCTTGTTCATAGAGGGCTAATGCGGGAAATGTCTAGACACCTAATCACACCGCACTTCCTGATTGTTCATGCTCCGGAATGAAGGAGAGAACTAACAGCTTCTTCTCACCAGTTGAGCTGCTCCTCCCAATCATGGAGCTCAGCAGCTCTTCTCTTAATCCTACACTGCCCGCTCCACTAATAGAAAACTATGCTGTCAGGATAAGAGGAGGCAAAGCTAAATTAAAATTTTTGGTTTTGCCAAAAATCAGAATCAAGCCCATTTCCGAGGGCAGATTAATCAAATTAATTCAATTAATTGCAAAGCCCATCTTGGTATCTAGATTGATGCCAGATTAAGGTAAACTAAAGTCCCTCTCATGATGTGACTGAATGATAATCGTAATGGGGTATACTACTCTTTTTTACTACTTGGTCCATACAGTACTCAAAATACTGTACTTACTTTATCAATCTCCTATGTATTACTAACACATTTTTTAACAATAAAAGACCCCATATTGCTGGCAGACAACTCCTGGTACAGTCACTTCTGACATCATTTGGTGGGGTACTAGACAACAAGACATGTCTAGATACTAATAATTATCCTAGGATTCTTCCATCTCTGACATCTTCTCCTCTGCACCCTACAGAACACTAGAATTACTCTTTGTTGAGGCAAGCACTCTTTGAATGCAACTACTGTATACCGAGACCCAAAATTACTTTTTCACTTCTATGGTATAGATTGGTGACCAAGATAAATTTGGTACCTTTCAACTCCTTTGACCAGAGTTGTCTTGTACTGAGATATCTCACTTTTCATTTTTTTCCCTCTCGCCCTGATATAGCAGCTTGATTTTAGCTTTTTTATGCTCTTCTCTCACAAAAAATAAGAGACCCCTGTGCTTATAACCCTCAGGGGTGCATGGAAGATTTACGTTCAGAAGATGAATGGAATAGGACTCTTAGCTCTTCAAATGTAGTTGCCTCTAACTACAATGAACTTTCCAATTTTTTATAGCCCACAGAGCCTTTGCTGTACAACAAAGCTGCACAGATTCTGTCCTAATTATGAAGATAAATGTCCCAAGTATAATAGTGCGCCTGGCTCATTTTTTCATATTTTTTGGACATGCCTAAAGGTTAATGGTTTTTGTAAGTAAGCAGTAAAGTTTGTTAATGATTAGATAGATACACCAATTTCACTCTGCCCTAAAGCATTTTGTTCGTTTCAGATCTTGATGAATGTACTTTTCAATATTCCCATAATTAAAATGAGATTCGGCATCCATATGTAGGTAACATCTTCGGGTTTTATTTAATACTTCCTTAGAAATCCATCACACATAGAAAAATACCAATTATGTGGTTTTGAATTAATTTTCTTAAACATAAGTATAACTCTGTATCCCTGTGGCAATATTTCTTGTTTTCGGACTACATGTATGTTCCCATAATAATATGTTCCCTACCTGTAATATTCTTCTAGAAACCCAATAGTTTTCAAAACTGTCACGCTCAATAGTCTTCAATAATATCTGATTATCTTGCCATCATATACACACAAGTAACTGCTTCAGAGTCCTTGGACATCAAGAACTTTAGCATTTAATTCTCAGCAGAACACTGATCCAAAATGGCAGATATATTTGCATATTTATACACTATATGGACACAAGTATTAGGACATCTTCATATTACAGCTACAGGAGCTTTTATGACATCCAATTCTAAATCCATAACCATTACTATCTACTTGGCAGTTGGTCCCCATTTTGCAGCTAGAACAGCTTTCACTTTTCTGGGAAGCTTGCTACAAAATTTTAGAGTGTGTTTGTGAGAAATTTTGCACATTAATGCAGAATAGTATTTATAAGGTCAGATGCTAATGTTAGATTAGAGGGCCGGGCTCACAATCTCTATTCTAGTTCATCCCCAAGGTGTTGGATGGGGTTGGGGTCAAGATTTTGTTCTTGCCTGTCAGGTTCTTCCATCTAACAATGTTTTTGTGGAGATTGATTCTGGAACCGAAAAGGACCTTTCTAAAACTCTTTCCACAAAGTTGGAAGCTAGAAATGTCCAAAATACTTTGTGTTGTGTATTGGGTAATGGATTAGGTAAAAAAAATCCAATATCACTGGAGACCCAGCAACATATTTTCTGTGATAATTAAATTAAGGAGGAGTTAACCAGTCTACATGGAGACCAAATGCTTTCTGCAATTTTCCTTGCTAGCAAAAAGGGACTAATAAATGCAGTAAAAGATAATCACTCCTAGGTAGACTGGACATCTCCATTCCATACCAGGGACATCACATGGCACAATGGAAATGTAATTGTTTCTATGGTTCCAAGTGCCAGGATTTGGTTTTGGGAAACCACACAAATGTAATATCAACTCAAATTATGGCTATATCATAGTCAAGTTTTTTTGTCTAGGATGACAAACTTATTCTTGGAAATATAATGATGATATTATCCCACTAGGAGGTACCTGTAGAAAAATTAGAATTACATTCTGCACCTACCCAACTTTACTGGCTTACAATTATCCATCTTCTTCTCATTGGACCAGTAGGAGGGGTGAGGGGTGTCAATGAGATCCTTTATAATATCTCATCCAGAAAAACTCATTATGAGATCCAGGAGAGACCACGTGAATTTTAGATCTGTCCTAACTTCTGTTCCAGAAGGTCTCACAGATCTAAGTTTGTAAGAGGTTTCTATATTTTATGCTTTTTATTTTATATTGTTTTGTCTTGTGTGTTTTGTTAATATATCTTTTTTTGTATATTAAATCTAAAATTGAATAAGCTTCTTCCTTTTTGTTCTAAATGTACACACAACCTCAAAGAGGAAAAGAATAGCTTGGTTGTGTTACCCTGTGTATGCCAGAGTGCAAGCAGTGTAGCCGTCGAAGGCTTGGGAACGCTAGTGGTGATTGTGTACTAGTATATTACCCTTAGCAAGCATTTCGCAGGCCTAAAAAAATGGAGAGTGGTGGCAGAAAGAAGTATGGTGTGGATATGTGAATTGGCTGTGTGGTTCGCTCAGTGCATTGTCAACCTATTGCGATAGATGAGTGTATGAGTGAGTGTGAGAAGTGGAATCCTCCTTTACGGTCACATCAAAGTCATACGTGCAGCGAGTGGACAGTGTTAGTAACAGTTTGGCATACAGGAGTATTAAGATTTCCTTTCACTGAAACTATGTGGTCTAGTCCAACCCCAGCTAGGTAAAGTTCTCCTGGCAATTACCAAACCGAGACTCGTCACCAGACTGCGAGATAGAAAAGTGTGATCTATCTGTCACGGGTGTGTCAGAGTTGTCAGACAGTCATACGGTGTCCGGCTGTAGAAGGTCACTGCTTTTGGCCTTTCAAACATCTCCCTGATCCTTTTGTGATTCCTTTCTCTTTAGGACCCAGTGGTGATCCTCACCTTCCTTGAGGATTTCACCTTTCCCTTTAGGACCCTGAGGTATCCTCACTTCCTTGCTGTGATCTTAAATACACTCAGATCCTCAGAGAGTTGCTGGTGATAGCATGTTATACCTATTCAGGCCTGGGATTCTAGTAGTTGACTAGAATTACCTTGGAGTTCCATCGTGCATTGTTGCCATGCTTTCTCTGGTGTCACTTTGGAGCAAAGTGAACTACCCTGTTTGTTTTCTGTTGTGTACTTTACTTTGTAGTTGGACTGACTCAGTGCTCACCCCTCCCACTCCCTTCCTAAGGCCTAGCTTTAGGTTCAACTAGTTTCCTGCTCGGCGATAGGTGCATAACCTATTTAGGGCCTATAGGGAAGTTAGAGTTTGTCATTAGATCTGTTTAGGGGTCTCCACTCTCCCATTCCCTATTTGTACGGCTCCCTCCCCTTTTCCTGTCGTTATATGCTGGGTTCTCCCCATACCTAGCGTAACACTATCACTCCACAGGACATGTTTTCACTGTTCCATAGTTCAGTGGTGGCGGCTTTACACCACTCCATCCAACTCTTTGCATTGTGCCTGGTGATGTAAGGCTTACAAGAATCTGATTGGCCATGGAAACCATGTCCTGACGCTCAGTTCTTTTGTGCTGATACTAATGTCAGAGAAGGTTTGGTGCTCTGCAGTTACTGAATCAGCAGAGTGTTGACAACTTTTGTGCACCTCAGCTCTCAGTGCCCTTGCTCTGTACCTTTGCATGGTCTGCTACTCCACAGCTGAATTGTTGTGGTTCCCAAATGTTAGTAAAAACAGACTGCATGGCTTGGAGTTCAATTTTATACATTTGTGACAATGGAACTGAATGAATAACCTAAATTCAACAATTAAGAGGTGTGTCCCAATATACTTGTTCATACAGTATAGTGTATTTGGAAATATATGGCAGTGTTTTATGGACCCTATGCCCCCGATTCATCATGTGCGTTTTTTTAAAAGTCACTTTTAATTTTTTATTTGCTGATGTTTTTTGTGCCAAATTCATCAAAATGACATACACTTCTTTTCTATATTTACAATTTTTGAGACTTTTAATGCCAAAAATTTGCACATTTAGTAAAATGACACAAAAAAGTTTAAAAATGTTAGGAGTACATTGGTGACAAACTTTTGAAACTTTGAACTTTTTGAGAAGTCTGATTAATGATTAATCAGGCAAAAAAGTCTAGAAACTCTAAACAACGCCCACAGTGGGAAACTTAAAAAAAAGGAACACATATAAAATAGACTTCAAAAAAGGCGCAAATGGAAAGATGACTAGAAGTAGTACTTTGCATTGTTTAGCTGTATTTGGTTATATGTATTGTGTATTTTACTGCATGTCTGCCGGTGATAGTGACCTGTTTAAAAAAAAAAAATGGAATCCTATGGTTTACTTTGATTCCATCTAATGTTTCACTTCAGTTGAAGTTTTTTTACAAAGCACCTGTCTTCCCTATTAATAAAAAGGCCAAGGGCACAATAAAACAGAGACAAAGAACCTGTGCTGACTGTATCTTATTCATTCTTTCTGAGCATTAATAATAGATCTTAGAAATGGGACAAAGATTCCTTAGGGAAAGATCACAGTACAAGTTGACATAAATCTAAAAAATATTTTTTTTCTGAAGATCAGGATTAAATATAAAATAATTATAGAGAATATCATAATAATAGTTTAATGATAGAATCTGAAGTTAATTATTGATTCAACTGCCAGAATTTTTTATTGAAATGTCAGCAAAATACAATATTTGATATAACAGAGAGAGTTTGAATTGCAAAATTCTATCTATTTTTAAGTGTTGTGTAAGGAAGACCTGTCACAGGTTAAAAGACAAAAGTTTTTGCTCTTACTTTATTCCTGTCCCTCATCTAAATTTTTTTATGAATCCGTCATACATTTCTAAAGATATGAAACTTTTTACTGTGTCAATTTTTCTGGTCTTTAGCAAGGGGGCTGTGCTCAAAGATTCCTTGTGGGCATGTCTTTAGGCTGTTCTACATCATTATTCTGTGAGCAACACCCCTTTGTAAATACCACAAAAATTAACACTAAATAAAAAGACCCATATTTCTGTAACCATATACACGGCATTTTCAAGAGAACATAGGGAATAAAATAGATGCAAAAATGGCCACATTTGATCTGGTAACCTGATAACGACCAAGCATCAAAAATTGACAGTACTTGATCCTGGGCTTTGCTATATTGTAAATTTACACCCTGGGCTTCTAAGCTATTACCCTTACCATCTAACAGAAGCAGGTCCTGGCTGTCATCCCATAGGGAGAAGACAAAATCTGTTTACTACCTCTTCTATCTTCTATTATGCCAGCTACATATTGTCTGGTGAGTGCTCTGTGCTCTGTAGCGTACAGAAGCATTGGCACAGATGACGTTCCTGTAGGACCTGGCAATCACAATTAATGTCGGCCAGCATAGTAAATCTGCTGGATACTAGAAGACCAAAATCGGCACTACCAGTGACACGGAGTATAGCAGGAGACTCATTTCTCCTGTAATTGGGGCTTCTATGGATGCCCCAATTATAGTGGAAAATTTGAATTAAAGAAAATGTTCTCCAGAGATCTTCTACAATTTCTTGGACAACAAACTATGTTAAAAGCAAGGCACTGCAAGGCAACAGAGCTAACCATTTAACCATCATGCATCATATATATATATATATATATATATATATATATATATAAATATACAGTGGGGGAAATAAGTATTTGATCCCTACCTGTTTTTGTAAGTTTTCCCACTGACAAAGACATGAACAGTCTACAATTTTAAGGGTAAGAGAGATAGAATATCCCCAAAAAAATCAAGAAAATCACATTGTATAAATTAGATAAATTTATTTGCATTTTGCAATGAGAAATAAGTATTTGATCCCTCTGGCAAACAACACTTAATACTTGGTGGCAAAACCCTTGTTGGCAAGCACAGCAGTCAGATGTTTTTGTAGTTGATGATGAGGGTTGCGCACATTTCAGGAGGAATTTTGGTCCACTCCTCTTTGCAGATCATCTCTAAATCATTCAGATTTTGAGGCTGTCGCTTGGCAACTCGGAGCTTCAACTCCCTCCATAAGTTTTCTATGGGATTAAGGTCTGGAGACTGGCTAGGCCACTCCAAGACCTTACTGTGCTTCTTTTTGAGCCACTCCTTTGTTGCCTTGGCTGTAAGGTTTTGGGTCATTGTCTTGCTGGAAGACCCAGCCACGACCCATCTTCAATGCTCTTACTGAGGGAAGGAGGCTATTGGCCAAAATTTCGCGATACATGACCCCATCCATCTTCCCTTCAGTACGGTTTAGTCGTCATGTCCCCTTTGCAGAAAAGCACCCCCAAAGTATAATGTTTCCCAACCATGCTTCACAGTTGGGACGATGTTCTTAGGGTTATACTTATCTTTCTTCTTCCTCCAAACATGGCGAGTTGAGTTAATGCCAAAGGGCTCAATTTTTGTCTCATCTGACCACAGCACCTTCTCCCAATAACTCACAGAATCATCCAGGTGTTCATTGGAAAACTTCAGACGGGCCTGCACATGTGCCTTATTGGGTAGGGGGACCTTGCGGGCACTGCAGGATTTTAAACCATTAAGGCGGAATGTGTTACCAATGGTTTTCTTGGTGACTGTGGTCCCAGCTGCCTGGAGATCATTAACAAGTTCTCCCCATGTAGTTTTAGGCTGATCTCTCACCTTCCTCATGATCAAGGATACCCCACGAGGTGAGATTTTGCATCTTGCCCCAGATCAATGTTGATTGACAGTCATTTTGAATTTCTTCCATTTTCTTACTATTTCACCAACAGTTGTCTCCTTCTTACCCAGCGTCTTACTTATGGTTTTGCAGCCCATTTCAGCTTTGTGCTGGTCTATGATCTTGTCCCTGACATCCTTAGAAAGCTTTTTGGTCTTGCCCATGTTGTAGAGGTTAGAGTATGACTGATTAATTGAGTCTGTGGACAGGAGTATTTATACAGGTGACTATGTAAGACAGCTGTCTTTAATGCAGGTAGCGAGTTGATTAGAATCATCTAACTGGTCTGTAGGAGCCAGAACTCATAATGGTTTGTAGGGGATAAAATAGTTATTTCTCACTGCAAAATGCAAAAAAAAATATCTAATTTATACAATGTGATTTTCTTGAATTTTTTTTGGGATATTCTATCTCTCGATGTTAAAATTAACCTACCCTTAAAATTATAGACTCTTCATGTCTTTGTCAGTGGGCAAACTTACAAAAACAGCAAGGGATCAAATACTTATTTCCCCCACTGTATAGACAGTACAGACCAAAAGTTTAGAAACACCTTCTCATTTAAAGATTTTTCTGTATTTTCATGACTTTGAAAATTTTACATTCACACTGAAGGCATCAAAACTATGAATTAACACATGTGGAATTATATACTTAACAAAAAAGTGTGAAACAACTGAAAATATGTCTTATATTCTTGGTTCTTCAAAGTAGCCACCTGTTTCTTTGATGTCTGCTTTGCACATTCTTGGCATTCTCTTGAAGAGTTTCAAGAGGTAGTCACCGGAAATGGTTTCACTTCACAGGTGTGCCCTGTCAGGTATGATAAGTGGGATTTCTTGCCTTATAAATGGAGTTGGGACCATCAGTTGTGTTGTGCAGAAGTCAGGTGGATACACAGCTAAGTAAAGAAGCTAAGTAAAGAAAAACGAGTGGCCATCATTACTTTAAGAAATGAATGTCAGTCAGTCCAAAATATTGGGCAAAATTTGAAAGTGTCCCCAAGTGCAGTTGCAAAAACTATCAATCGCTACAAAGAAGCTGCCTCACATGAGGACCGCCCCAGGAAAGGAAGACCAAGAGTCACCTCTGCTTCTGAGCATAAGTTTATCCGAGTCACCAGCCTCAGAAATCGCAGGTTAACAGCAGCTCAGATTAGAGACCAGGTCGATGCCACACAGAGTTCTAGCAGCAGACACATCTCTACAACAACTGTTAAGGGGAGACTTTGTTCAGCAGGCCTTCATGGTAAAATAGCTGCTAGGAAACCACTGCTAAGGACAGGAAACAAGCAGAAGAGACTTGTTTGGGCTAAAGAACACAAGGAATGGACATTAGACAAGTGGAAATCTGTGCTTTGGTCTGATGAGTCCAAATTTGAGATCTTTGGTTCCAACCACCGTGTCTTTGTGCAACGCAGAAAAGGTAAACAGATGGACTCTACTTGCCTGGTTCCCACCGTGGAGGAGGAGGTGTGATGGTGTGGGGGTGATTTTCTGGTGACACTGTTGGGAATTTATTCAAAATTGAAGGCATACTGAACCAGCATGGCTACCACAGCATCTTGCAGCGGCATGCTATTCCATCCAGTTTGCGTTTAGTTGGACCATCATTTATTTTTCAACAGGACAATGACCCCAAACACACCTCCAGGCTGTGTAAGGGCTATTTGACCAAGAAGGAGAGTGATGGGGTGCTAGCCAGATGACCTGGCCTCCACAGTCACCAGACCTGAACCCAATCGAGATGGTTTGGGGTGAGCTGGACCGCAGAGTGAAAGCAAAAGGGCCAACAAGTGCTAAGCATCTCTGGGAACTCCATCAAGATTGTTGGAAGACCATTTCCGGTGACGACCTCTTGAAGCTCATCAAGAGAATGTCAAGAGTGTGCAAAGCAGTCATCAAAGCAAAAGGTGGCTACTTTGAAGAACTTAGAATATAAGACATATTTTCAGTTGCTTCACACTTTTTTGTTAAGTATATAATTCCACATGTGTTAATTCATAGTTTTGATGCCTTCAGTGTGAATATACAATTTTCCAAGTCATGAAAATACAGAAAAATCTTTAAATGAGAAGGTGTGTCCAAACTTTTGGTCTCTACTGTATATATATATATATATATACAGTACAGACCAAAAGTTTGGACACACCTTCTCATTTAAAGATTTTTCTGTATTTTCATGACTATGAAAATTGTACATTCACACTGAAGGCATCAAAACTATGAATTAACACATGTGGAATTATATACTTAACAAAAAGTGTGAAACAACTGAAAATATGTCTTATATTCTAGGTTCTTCAAAGTAGCCACCTTTTGCTTTGATGACTGCTTTGCACACTCTTGGCATTCTCTTGATGAGCTTCAAGAGGTAGTCACCGGAAATGGTTTTCACTTCACAGGTGTGCCCTGTCAGGTTTAATAAGTGGGATTTCTTGCCTTATAAATGGGGTTGGGACCATCAGTTGTGTTGTGCAGAAGTCTGGAGGATACAAGGCTGATAGTCCTACTGAATAGATTGTTAGAATTTGTATTATGGCAAGAAAAAAGCAGCTAAGTAAAGAAAAACAAGTGGCCATCATTAATTTGAGAAATGAAGGTCACTCAGTGCGAAAAATTGGAAAATCTTTGAAAGTGTCCCCAAGTGCAGTTGCAAAAACCATCAAGCGCTACAAAGAAACTGGCTCACATGAGGACCGCCCCAGGAAAGGAAGACCAAGAGTCACCTCTGCTCCTGAGGATAAGTTTATCCGAGTTACCAGCCTCAGAAATCGCAGGTTAACAGCAGCTCAGATTAGAGACCAGGTCGATGCCACACAGAGTTCTAGCAGCAGACACATCTTTTCAACAACTGTTAAGAGGAGACTTTGTGCAGCAGGCCTTCATGGTAAAATAGCTGCTAGGAAACCACTGCTAAGGACAGGCAACAAGCAGAAGAGACTTGTTTGGGCAAAAGAACACAAGGAATGGACATTAGACTGGTGGAAATCTGTGCTTTGGTCTGATGAGTCCAAATTTGAGATCTTTGGTTCCAACCAAAGTGTCTTTGTGCGATGCAGAAAAGGTGAACAGATGGACTCTACATGCCTGGTTCCCACCGTGAAGCATGGAGGAGGAGGTGTGATCGTGTGGGGGTGCTTTGCTGGTGACACTGTTGGGGATTTATTCAAAATTAAAGGCATACTGAACCAGCATGGCTAACACAGCATCTTGCAGCGGCATGCTTTTCCATCCCGTTTGCGTTTAGTAGGACCATCATTTATTTTTCAACAGGACAATGACCCAAAACACACCTCCAGGCTGTGTAAGGGCTATTTGACCAAGAAGGAGAGTGATGGGGTGCTACGCCAGATGACCTGGCCTCCACAGTCACCAGACCTGAACCCAGTCGAGATGGTTTGGGGTTAGCTGGACCGCAGAGTGGAGGCAAAGGGGCCAACAAGTGCTAAGCATCTCTGGGAACTCCTTCAAGATTGTTGGAAGACCATTTCCGGTGACTACCTCTTGAAGCTCATCAAGAGAATTGCAAAAGTGTGCAAAGCAGTCATCAAAGCAAAAGTTGGCTACTTTGAAGAACCTGGAATATAAGACATATTTTCAGTTGTTTCACATTTTTTTGTTAAGTATATAATTCCACAGTGTTAATTCATAGTTTTGATGCCTTCAGTGTGAATGTATAATTTCCATAGTCATGAAAATACAGAAAAATCTTTAAATGAGAAGGTGTGTCCAAACTTTTGGTCTGTACTGTATATATATATATATATATATATATATATATATATATATACATATATATACGCACACGATGATCCAGAAAACAATTTGTTGCATTTCAAAGGGGGTGCACTCATTTATGCTGAGCACTGCATGTGTATAGATATACAGTATGTATATACACACAGTGCTCAGCATAAATGAGTATGTACACCCCCTTTGAAATGCAACAGATGTGTGTGCTTTGGTTTATTATCATGTTGGAAAACTGCCGGTCTACCAAAGGCACAGAGTGATGGCAGCATCTTCGCTTTCACTATAGAGCAATAAATCTCTGAATTCATGATGTCATCAATGAAATGTAACTCCTCGACACCAGTAGCTCATGCAGCCCCACATAAAGACACTGCCACCGTCATGTTTCACTGTAGGCACCCTACAGTTAGAAAAATGCAAGGTGCCTACAGTGAGACATGCTGGGGACAGTCTTCTTATGTGGGGCTGCATGATTCCTGATAAAATGATGAATAAAATCTTCATACATATCTACTTCATTTATAACTATTTCAAAAATGAAACATCACATAATAATATTTTATACTTACCTGAATCATTATTCAATTTGGATTTTATAGGTTGGTGACTATAGGTATGGTGTGAATATTATCATGCTATGAATTATGCAGGACTGCCTAATGACCAAAAGTTACACTGGGCCAAATGGCATTACTCATTTTATGTGACTTCTCATACTATCAAGCTACACTTTATGGTTCTACATGGCACCTTATACGACAGATATCCTGTATATATAATTTTTGTTTGTGCTGTCAGGGATATCATATCTAAGAGTGTTTGTGAAAGCATAAATTTATATTTAATGGACTTGAAGAAAAAATATTTGATAACTAGCATTAATTTAATTATACACGGTACAAGCTTCCTATTGATCTTATATGTGTCTGTACCACACAGATTATCTGTAGTGTTGAGCCACCCACGTAGTGTTCGAGTTCGCTTCGGTTCGTCGAACACCCGTATGTTCGCCGAACTGTTCGTCGAACACCTTCGAACACCATTAAAACCAATGGCAGGCCAACAAAAACACATAGAAACACATAGAAAACACCTTCAAAGGTGTCCAAAAGCTGACAAACTGCTCAGAAGACACAACAAACACATGGAAAAGTGACAAGTACATATAGTCATGCGAAAAGAAAAGAGGTGAAGGAGTAAAAGGAGGGGAGACACAGATACAGGCATGTCATGCCCTTCGAAAACCAAAAAAGTGCGAAGCCGACACGGCCAGTCCGTTCCTGCCCGTGCGACCTCCGTGTCGCCGGGTTTGTGCCAGAGCTGCGGTGGACCCTGACTGCCAGCCCCCCTCTACCAATACTGGTGCCTGTCCACTGGTGGGTCGATCGAGCCCCCATGCGCTGGAGGCAGGTCTAATCTTTTTAATTTAAATTGTCTCTCTAATTTGAATGAGTACACTTTAAATTCTTTTACAAGGATCTATTGGAGGGCAAGTCTCAAGCCAGCAGCCGAGGTAATTCAAGCTCCAGTAGTGTCCACTAAAGCTGCTGCAGTTAAAAAGCTTTTATAAGGATCGAGCTTGGCGGTCCACCGCAAGGCGTCCTACCGCCAGTCCCAGCCCCTGTGCCTTGGGGTGCCTCCCCGATGCTCTTCACTGAGTGTCCCGGGGGCCCGAACCATTTCCTTTGATAAAAATTAAGCGTCCAAACTACAGGTGGTGTAGCTTTCTTAACAGCTGGGATAATCCGCTGACTAGCAGACACTGCAACTAGGCACAAAGTATTTCCTGGGCTAGATGCAGTTAAAAATTTGTAATTAGATACTCTCGTTGGATGCTGAGAAAGCATTCCATAGAGTCTGCTGGCACGCCATATATTATTCTCTTAAAAAGCTTGGGGTAGGGGTCTAGGGGACCCTTTTATAGGCAAAATCACAGCCCTGTATCGCAATACGTCACCTAGGCTGAAGATAAATGGAACATTTTCATCACCTTTCATAATCACCAATGGGACAAGGAGGGATGTCCTCTGTCCCCTCTCTTATACATCCTAGTGATGGAGCACCTGCTCTCATCAATTCGCCATAACCCCAATATTAGGTGGATTGAGGTGGGAGGCACCGAGTACAAGTGCTCTGCATTTGCTGCTGATGTCTTAGTATATATCACTCAATCACATATATCCATCCATGCTGTTATGGCTGAAATAGATCACTTTGTTACATGGTCAAATTTTAAAATCAATGCAGCGAAGTCTGAGGCCCTCGATGTCTCCCTCCCCAAATCCATACAGGATTTCATCCAGTCCAACTTTCCCTTTGCCTGGCCCTCACAAGGTATCAAATACTTAGGAATTCGTATTCATAGAGACCTCTCCCATCTATGTTATCTTAATTTTGGGCCCTTTATTGAACAACTCCATACAGACCACGGTTGGCAAGATAGAACTGTAAGATTCACTACGTGAACCACTGGTGTTTTGTGGAAAAGCACATGTACACTGTGTTCCAAATTATTATGCAAAAAGTGTTTAGGAGTGATAAGGTAAGAATTTTTGTGTTTGTCAGTTAAACTCATTGATGGTGATGTGTGTCAGGGCTCTTTATATCACTGTAAGCAATTGCAGACACCTGTGCTAATTAGTTTGGCAGGTGTGTCCAATGAAAGGCAAGACTACTTAAGAAGGCTGTCCCACATTATTAAGCAGCCTACATTTTCTGCCAAAATGGGAAAGAAAAAGGATGTGTTGGCTGCTGAGAAGCAACAAATTGTGGAGTGTTTAGGTCAAGGCATGACTATAATCAACATTGCCAAGACACTTCATCCTGATCATCGCACAATCAAGAAGTATCTAGCTGATTCACAGTACACACGTGTGCGTGCTGATAAGGGAAAATTGAGGACTCTTTCCTACAGGCAATTACGTCAGGTTAAAGAGAGCAGTGGCAAAAAAGCCTTGTCATAGCAGCAGACAAGTTTTTGAAGCTGTTGGTGCCTCCAACGTCCCCCGAACAACAAGATGCAGGGTCCTTGAGAGGTTTGCAGCTGTGCGTAAGCCATCCTGTCGACCTCCTCTATCCACTGTACACAAGCAGAAATGGCTCCAGTGGGCCAAACAAAACATGAAGACTGACTTCAAAACTGTTTTGTTCACCGATGAGTGCCGTGCAACGCTCGATGGTCCAGATGGATGGAGTGGAGGATGGCTGGTTGATGGACACCCCATGCAAACACGGCTACGGCGCCAACAAGGAGGAGGTGGAGTAATGTTTTGGGCTGGAATCATGGGGAGAAAGATTGTTGGCCCCTTTAGGATCCCTGAAGGGGTAAAGATGAACTCCATAATGTATGTGGAGTTTCTCAAACAGCACTCCCTGCCATGGTTCAAGAAGAAGAACCGTGTATTCCGCAGCAAGATCATTTTCATGCATGATAATGCACCTTTTCATGCTGCACATAACACATCTGCATCTATTTCTGATATGGGCATAAAAGGGGACAAACTTATGGTGTGACCCCCATGCTCCCCTGACTTCAACCCCATTGAGAACCTCTGGAGCATCATCAAAAGGAGTGTCTATGATGTCGGGAGGCAGTTCACATCTAAGCAACAGCTCTGGGAGGGTATTCTGTCCTAATGCAAAACAATTGAAGCAGCAACCATCCAAAACCTGACAAATTCAATGGACGAGGGAGTTCAGAAGCTCCTTTCGAACAAGGGGTCCTATGCGCAAATGTAACACCATCTATAATAAAGTTTTGAGTTGAAAACTGTTTGATTTCAGTTTCTAATAACCTGCTAATTTTTATAATTTCAAAAATGACCATTTTTTTGTTCTTTATTAAAATGAAAAGGTTGATCGAAGAAGTGGGGGATCTAAGTGTATGGCAACCCAGTAGTCAGGATTATTTCGAATTCTGACAATCTGAGGGTCATGTTGCAGGTAGTGCAGCAAGAAGGCACTCATGTGTCTTGCGCATCTCGGAGCCCCAAAATTATTTTCCGGGCTAGATGCAGCTAAAAATTGTTATTAATTTGAAAGCTGGTGGAGCTTAGTATAGATGGCCTAATAGAATCACTACTGCAAACTGCTACAAGGCCCAAATTATTTTCCAGCCAAGATACAGATAAACATGACTAGTAATTTTAAATCTGGTGGAGTTTAGTATAGATGGCCTAATAGAATCAGTACTGCACACTGCTACAAGGCCAAAATTATTTTCCAGCCAAGATACAGATAAATATGATTAGTAATTTGAAAGCTTAAAACGGTTGGTGAGGTGATTTTAACAAATCATCAAGCTTTTACTCTCCCCAGGATGACACAGGGGTAGAAAAGTCATTTCGGATCCATGATTTGTTCATCATTATGAACATGAGTCTGTCTACATTATCCGTGGAGAGCCGCGTGCGCTTATCTGTCAGCACACCACCAGCAGCGCTGAACACACGTTCAGACAGAACGCCTGGCTGCAGGGCATGACAAGATCTCCAAGGCGTAAGTGGCGAGCTCCGGCCATTTATCCAGATTGGAAGCCCAAAAAGAGCAAGGGTCCAGTGACACTATGTGTCAGACTTCTTGACTATGTGTCAGACTTCTTGTCTCCTGTGGCCTTGCAAAGGATGGGCTAAAAAAGTGGTGAAATGATTCCGCAAAATTGATGTTACCAGCAGATACTGTGTTTCTGTTACGTTTTGAGTACTGAACACTCGATGGTCTCATGGTTGGCAAGTTGGAAATGTGAAATTCACTACGTGCACCACTAGTGTTTTGTGGAAAAGCACATGTAAGATTCTGCAACAGTCTCTGCTGATACTCCTGCATGCATGCATCTCTTTCTATGGCAGGAATAATTTCTTCAAATTTACTTTTGTACCAGGGATGTAAGAGTGTGGCAACCCAGTAGTCAGGATTATTTCTAATTCTCACAATTCAAGGGTCATGTTGCAGGTAGTGCAGCAAGAAGGCACTCATGTGTGTTGCGCATCCAGGAGCACCAAGTCCCTGTTGTGTTGGTGGCGAGGTAACAATCATGCTTCCTTCCTCTGTCCTCTCCCACCAACCTCGCACAACAGAAATGTGATCAAGGTCTCCCTCATCTGATGAGTCTTCCATCAGTTCGTCCTCCACTTCTTCCTGGGCTCCTGCACCTTCCTCACTAGTTTGGCTGCTACGATGCGTCCTGGTAAAACCATCTCCCCTCCCTTCACATGCCTGCCGCCTTGGTGCTGCCGACCGTCTGGACCTTGCAGATGTTAGCCCTTCCGCATACAACTCCTCCTCTACTTCCTCCACCTCCTCTTGTGCCACCACCTGACTCCGAATTCTGTTTAACATGTGCTCCAGCATGTAAATCACCGGAATAGTCATGCTGATAATGGCATCATCAGCACTAAACATCTTCGTCGCCATTTCAAAACTGTGCAGAAGGGTGCATAGGTCCCTCATCTGAGACCACTCCTCCAGCGTGATTTGCCCCACCTCTGGATCTCGTTGGCCCAGGCTATACGTCAGAACTTATTGCACCAGGGCTTGTCGGTGCTGCCACAGTCGCTGCAACATGTGCAGGGTTGAATTCCACCGGGTAGGCACAACGCATTTTAGCCGGTGAAGTGGCAGGCCCAACGACTTCTGTAGAGATGTAAGTCGCTGAGCTGCGGGATGCGAACGGCGGAAGTGAGCACACAGCGACCATGCCCTCTGCAGAAGGCCATCTAGTCTGGGATAGTGGCCTAAAAATTGCTGGACAACCAGGTTCAACACGTGAGCCATACAAGGCACGTGTGTGACATTGCCCCGGCGAAGGGCCGCACCCAGGTTTGCAGCATTGTCGCACACGGCCTTCCCTGGTTTCAGGTCCAGTGGAGACAACCATTCATGAAACTGGTTCTCCAGAGCTGACCACAACTCCTCAGCTGTGTGACTCACATTTCCCAGACATTTCAAAGTAAAAACCGCCTGATGACGTTGAGCCCTGCTGCCAGCATAGTAAGGAGGTGTGCAGGATCCCTTCTGCGCAGTTAGAAAGCTTGTGGCATGACCAGACAGGCTTTGGCTGCAAGTGGAGGACCGAGAGAAGGTTGAGGAGGCAGAAGCAGTGGAGGAACTTCGAGATAAAGAGGATTGACGCACAACTCGTGGGGACGGCAAGACTTGGACAGCAGCCCCTTGTCCTGCTGTCACCATAGTTACCCAATGCCCAGTCAGCGACATGTAACGCCCCTGTCCATGCTTACTCGTCCAAGTGTCTGTGGTGAAATGCACCCTGTCACGCACAGAGTTTCTCAAAGAAGCGGTGATGTTGTGTGCGACATGCTGGTGGAGCGCAGGCACACCTTTCTTTCAGAAGTAGTGCCGACTGGGCATCTGGTACAGGGACATTGCGACGGACATAAGGTCTTGAAAATCCTCTGAGTCCACCAGGCGGAAAGGCAGCATTTCTGTTGCCAAGAGCTAGCAGATGGTGAAATTCCACCTCTTAGCTTTCTCATGGCTAGGAGGAAATGGTCTTTTACTTGTCCACATCTGAGGGACCGAGTGCTGGCTGTTGTGCTTAGACGGAGTTGAGAAGGGTGTCCCCGGTAAACTGCCGGTCTGTGAGGAAGATGCAGGCGGACATGTTAGGTTGCCTTGATCCAAAGGTTGTGCTATCGATGTCGGAGAGCGCTCAACACCAGCTGGTGTTTCCACCTTCAAAGAAAATGATGACCTGCCAATCACGCTGGCTGTTGTGGGTAAAGAGGTGGCAGGTCTGCGTCCCAAAACAGGTGTGACTGCTGTCCCCCCAGTCACAGAGGATGAAGAGGCTGCGGATGCACAAGATGTGGCAGACGGTGGTTGACCCGGCCGGCTAGGCCGCATTGTAGCACAGTGAGCTTCCCACTGCAACTTATGCTTCATATCCATGTGCCGGTTCATGCATGAAGTACTCAAACTATGTATTTTTTGGCCTCTACTTAGATTTTGCTGACAAATGTTACAGATAACACGAGTTGGGTCATCCTTCTCGATCTGAAAAAATGCCCAGGCTATGCAAGGCTTAGCACTCATGCGACCTGAAGAGCCACCATGACTTGTGGTCAGAGGCAGAGTTGTGTTTGAGGATGCAGTTGTTGACGTGCTTCCAGTACTACGTCTCTGTCCAGAAAGGCGCAACCTGACCTTGTCGTCACTAGCATCCTCCTCCTCCTCCTCTGCTGACCTCATCGACTGACTGACAGTGGGTTGACAGTAAGTGGGATCTGCAAACTCGTCATCATCACCCTGTGTGTTATTACACCCGCCGTCCTCAGAGCCAACCTCTTTCTGCCCAGACAAAAAAATAAAGTTGTCGCTCCAATCAGGTATTTGAGTCTCATCATCGTCTTCCTCATTGTCTCCACCAACAGGAGTTACAGTTTGGGAATGAGGGTCTACATTATGGTCAGAACCTTCTGCGTCTGGTCCTGGATCCGACTCATAAAGATTCTGGGCATCAGTGCAGATCATTTCCTCGTCTGGATTCACAGAAGCTCTGGAGCCGACCTCTGATTCCCAGGCTACAGTATGAGTAAACAGCTCTGCAGACTCAACCATCTGTTCTACCCCATACTCAGACGGGCAGCTGGAGACTTGGGAGCTGTGAGGAAGCAAGTGCGATTGGGGTGACATCTCTGAGGACTGGAGTATTTGTGATGTTGAAGTTGAGGTGGAGGAGCGCCCACTTAAAGGAGCACTTGATATCCGATGAAGCACCTGCTGTTTTTGTGCCTCATCTGGAATTTGTAGCGATTGGCGTGGCCGTAAGAATGGGATCTTATCACATTGTCCGTTAAAAGAAGTAGACATCATAGTTTGGTTGGAAGATGGTCTTTCTTCTGCAGATATTACTGTTGCTTTAACACCTACCCCACGGACACAACCTTTGTTTCCCTTCCCAACACGCCTATTCCCCTTTCCACCAGCAGCAGGCCTTTTTCCACTCATTTTGGTGGTTAAATAATTGACAACTCTGGAGTTGTTTGCACAAAAAACAATGGATGGGAACCGAGCAGAGCTGAGTGGCCAAACTGTGGTATTAGCCCAAAAGTATAGGCTGGGCTAGATGCAGATAAAAATTATTTTGAATTTGCAACCTGGTGGAAGTTAGTACAGATGGACTAATAGAACAAGTCCCACACACTGCTACAAGCCGAAGCCAAAATATTTTTTCAGAGCTAGATGCAGATAAAAATTATTTTGAATTTGCAACCTGGTGGAGGTTAGTATAGATGGACTAATAGAACAACTCCCACACACTGCTACAAGCCAAAGCCAAAATATTTTTTCAGAGCTAGACGCAGATAAAAATTATTTTGAATTTGCAACCTGGTGGAGGTTAGTGTAGATGGACTAATAGAACAAGTCCCACACACTGCTACAAGCCGAAGCCAAAATATTTTTTCAGAGCTAGATTCAGATAAAAATTATTTTGAATTTGCAACCTGGTGGAGGTTAGTATAGATGGACTAATAGAACAAGTCCCACACACTGCTACAAGCCGAAGCCAAAATATTTTTTCAGAGCTAGATGCAGATAAAAATTAGTTTGAATTTGCAACCTGGTGGAGGTTAGTATAGATGGACTAAAAGAACAAGTCCCACACACTGCTACAAGCCGAAGCCAAAATACTTTTTCAGAGCTAGATGCAGATAAAAATTATTTTGAATTTGCAACCTGGTGGAGGTTAGTATAGATGGACTAATAGAACAAGTCCCACACACTGCTACAAGCCGAAGCCAAAATATTTTTTCAGAGCTAGATGCAGATAAAAATTATTTTGAATTTGCAACCTGGTGGAGGTTAGTATAGATGGACTAATAGAACAAGTCCCACACACTGCTACAAGCCAAAGCCAAAATATTTTTTCAGAGCTAGATGCAGATAAAAATTATTTTGAATTTGCAACCTGGTGGAGGTTAGTATAGATAGACTAATAAAACAAGTCCCACACACTGCTACAAGCCGAAGTCAAAATATTTTTTCAGAGCTAGATGCAGATAAAAATTATTTGGAATTTGCAACCTGGTGGAGGTTAGTATAGATGGACTAATAGAATGATGCTATGCCCAAAAGGTTTTACTTCACTAGGTGCAGTAAAAAATAATTGTATTCTATACACAGGTGGTGTAGCTTGTAACACAGAGAGGCTACTCCACTGACTAACACACACTGCAAGAGGCCAAAAAGGAATTGCTTTGCTAGATTTAGCCCAATGCTGTCAAAAAAACTTGCACAGCACTGGCACAGATCTGCCTGGCAAAAAGTGATAGGAACTGATGTAACCTAGCCCTCAAAAGGACTGCAATTACAATTAGTCTTTACTCCCAACCTATCTATTTAAGAGCACAGACCTGCCTGATAAAAGTGATAGGAACTGATGTAACCTAGCCCTCAAAAGGACTGCAATTGCAATTAGTCTTTACTCCCAAACTATCTATTTAAGAGCACAGACCTGCCTGATAAAATTCGTAGGAAATGATGTAACCTAGTCCTCAAAAGGACTGCAATCACAACTATTCCCTACTCCCAAGCTATCTGTAGATTTGTGTGAAAATTGGATTGAAATTAACAAAGTATAGCGCACACAGCAACAGCGGTGCCATCTAACACGCAGCTGCAGCAGTGAGAAAATGGTGGCGACGGGGAAAATGGCTGGGTCTTATAGGGCAAGGACATGTGACATACACAGCCAATGACACATGCCCTTGCTTGCGTGAAAAAAAGCACTTCGCTGCGTGTGTGCGCTGCTGATAGGCTGACAGACTGCACCTCCCCACTGTAAATGCGGGAAAGAGAAAAAAAATGGAGATCTTCATTATTTCTGCAGAGATCCATCCCCTGCCCCTCCCCCCACCCCGCTGTACACTCAAACTGCGTATTAACATTAATTTTCATCATTACTGAGAAAAAATCCAGTTATGATTTTGGTGCACGAACAGTTATCGAACATAACCTCGAACAGCCGAATTTTTCTCAAATTGTTCGTGTTCATTGAACGGCTCGAACACCGCCCAAAACAGCTCGAATTTGAGATTGGCGAACAGTTCGAGTCGAACACCGCTCATCTCTAATTATCTGCCATCTAAAAAAGTTTATATTTGGAGAGAATATACCCTTTTTGTTTATAATACATAACGTCGTAGAAGATGCTTTATCTCCTATTTTGAACATTCTTTATTATTGCCATAGATATAACAGCTGTATGATTAGTAACACAGTAATAGTAAGCTTTTTTAAAGCCTTTGTAGAGCTTGCCAACTGGGTAGGCTGTGCTTCTAGAAGAAGCCAGTTAACCTGGTGAAACCTAAGTAAGGATGGTGCTACTGCCTGTGAGTGGTGCTATTGCTGGCAGCTCACAGGCATCACGTGACCTCCCCGCTGATGTCACGTCAAATGAGGCATGACATCAGTGACGCAGTCCCCGCGGTGGCTGCTGGGTTGTGGGCGGGGTTATCCAGCACTTCACACGCAGCATCCACTGCGCGCTTTCCCAATGAATGGGGAGAGGTAGAGCGCGCGGTGGATGCTGGGTGTGACGCACAGGGTAACCCCGCCCACGACCCAGCAGCCACCATGGAACGTAGCGCTGAGTCACGCCTGGCTGCAGCCGGTACTTGACGTGACGCCAGCGGATGTCATAGCCGGCTGCAGCCAGGGGTCATGTGATGCCTGTGAGCGGCCAGTGATAGCGCCGCTCACAGGCAGTAACAACAGCTCAAGGTATTTACAAAGAAACTTATTTTCATCATAACAATACATTGGCCTATTTTCAATAGTAGTGGACAACCCCTTTAATATCTATATGGCCTCATGTATAAAGTTGATTCAAAAGTATTAACTAGAATCAAAATAAATGCACTAATACTTTGTCACTTTTAACAGCCAGTCGCCTGACATATAATTGTGGTGCCATTTGTTACAAAATATCTATAGACAATTTGTGTAGGTTCATATTGACTAGAGACATTGATAGATGCAGCGTTAAGATCTATATTCTCTGTTGTATCTGAGGTATAGGCGTTACTAACATTTTATTTCATTCATGGCCCCCTGTACTTATGTATACACATAGCAGTAATGATTTTTTCTTGCCTCTATGTATTGCTTCTTCCTTTCTTTTCCCCTCTGTCGGAGCACCATCACACGGGTTTCTGCAAGAGGCTGGATAGGCACAAGCTTTTCTAGGGAATCTCTGCTAGTTTTCCCTCCCTTTTTATTAATATTGATCCACAGTCGGAGTGCCAGGCTGGGGTGTATATGTTTTATTTATAGCTATAGATAACTCATAAAAAATAATATACATGTATATTTTAATGTAATGATAATAAAGGTGATATTTTATAACTCACTCTCTTTCTTTATCCCATCTTTACCCCATTTCCCTTGCTCTAATATGGATCATTTATTTTATCAGTGTTGTTGAATTACTGTGAGGACTATTATTGTTCATTTGTTCATTAATCGGAAGGACCAGTAATTCTTATTTTTGTTTCTTAAATACTTTTGTCTTCCTCCTCTGCACCCACTCTAGTTCAGCTCCTTCCAAAATTGTACAAAATATTCCAACTTTCCATGTATGCTTTAACTAATGAATTCTTGAGAAGCAGAACTGTGTTTTTGTTATGTGCATGTCAACTTTTTTTTATGTAGCCCATCATTTTTTTGTTTTGGCAGCCGCTGCTTGCCAATAGTTGTGAAGTTGAAGTTCACGGTCTTCCAAGGGTACAATTGAAAGTGCCAGAACCCCCACAATAAGCTCTTCTCCTAGATGACGCCACCCCCTCATACCCTTGTGATATCTTGTCCAGGCAATAACTAGTACAGCACAGAGCAGGGGGACAAACGCATTCGGATTTTACATGCGTTTTTTCTGCCAGGAAGAAGCGTTTGTCAAGCGTTTTTGCATGCATTTTTTCAAGCACTTTTCCAAGCGATTTTAGCATCACTTGGAGAAGTGCTTGACAAGTTGGTCACACAATATAAATCCATGCAGCTGGCGTGGATTTAGATTGGGTGACCAACTTATGCTGCTTTAAATGCAGCATCAATAGTAAAAAAGAAAAAATTAAAAAGTTACCTCTCCGGCGGCCCCTGGTCTCCTCTCCGGTGGCTTCCTCTGTCATTGGCATCCCGCGGTGTTCTGAAAGGACCTGTGTTGACGTCATTTAATCAGCTGACAGGTCACGCGACCACCGACGCAAGCGGTTGCGTGACCATCACATGACTAAATGACGTCACCGCAGGTCCTTTCTGAACACAGGTGGACGCCGATGACCGAGGAAGCAACTGGAGAGGAGACCAGAGGCCACCGGAGAGGTAAGTATAATGTTTTTTTTTACTTTTTTACGTTTTAATTCTTTTTTTTACTAATGGTACCCGGGTTGGATGAGAGTTTCCTCTTCTTCTGGTGGGCATGTCAGATAACTGGCAAGTCCTCCAGGTATGCTGGCTGGCGGGCACGGCAGGTGCTCCAGGTAGGCAGGCTGGCAGGCACGGCAGGTTACAGGCAGGTGCTTTAGGTAGGCAGGCTAGCGGGCATGGCAGGTAACTGGCAGACTGGTGGGCAGGACTGTAAGACAGACTGGCGGGTTGGACTGTTAGACAGACTGGCGGGCTGGACTGACAGGCAGCGGGACCTGAGGGCTGAGGAAAGTGTCTGCACACAAAACAACAACCTTGCACAGGCACCTCCATTTTGGAGGAGGTACCTTATAAAGGGGAAGTCCTCTGGCCATTGGCCGGGGACTCTTTAGGACGGTGCGCTCGGCCCCTTTAAAAGGGAGGGAGCGCGCGCGCCCTAAGCACAGTGCCCGGGAAGCTGCGCGCGGTGCGTGTCACAGCAGCAGCAGGAGGGGAGCAGGAAGACGACGGACCGGGACCGCGGCGGTGAGGGGAACGGCATCTCTGCTTGGCAGGAGGCAGAGACGCCGATGCTACATTATATCTTTTTCCTCTGTGTTGATTACTTTGCAGAACTTTATATCATCTGAAAATATTGAAATCATATTTGGCCATCCCTTTACAAGGTTATCAGTAAAAATACTAAAAATAATAGGGCACCATGGCTTTATCACACAGGTAAGTGAATCACGATGACAGCACACTACCTGCTATCTCAGCTACCGTGACCTGCTGTATTTTTTCCTACACATTTACCACCTTGCCATTCCAATCTATAGTTGACAGTTATACTTTAGAAGGATTGTCATTTTCAGTTTTGCTTGATCATAAAATGTTTCTGTTTCTTCTTCAGCTTTAACAGCTCTTGGCACATAAATCTACTTGACTGTAACATTGAATGGCTGTGCATGAAATCGTGCCACATCGGTTACAGTTTTACATGCACTTCTTCTCTTACTAATATCTCTACTGACTATGAAGAGTGCATCGCTCTGTTGTTTATTACCTGACTAGATGGTGTGTTCTCCTGATTAAGACCCTTTTACAAGGGCCTATGATGGGCCAAATGGAAATTTAGAGGATCATTGGTTCCAATCATTGTCACACGCAAATGACGCGCCCAAGGGATGGGGACTCGGCGCCCGGGCCTTGCTCTTAGTTTTGGGGGATGCCGCGGTGGCTGGCTCCCGGGGCCGTACCCTGGGGTCACTCTTAAAAGCAAGAAGGAATGGGGGAAAAGGTGTATGGGAAAGGGGAAAGTTCGTGACGCCACCCGTGGTGTTTGGTGAGGATCACCAGCGCTGGTACAGTCCTCTGAGGCCGGTGATCAGGCAGCTTAGTTGGTGCTGCTCCCCACAGGTGGAGCAGGGCCTCAGGGCAGCATAGGAGAAGGGATACAGAACAGAGCGCTGGCGGGTGCAGAGCCGCGGAGGAAAGAACAGACAGAGTCAGTATTTGAAGTCATCCAAGTCTTTACTCACAGTGGTGCTTTCTCAGCTCAGAGCTTCTCTCTGCTATCACACGGTGAGCTGCGGTCGCCAGGGTGGGGTTCAGAACACTCCAGGTAGCTCAAGAGCGCTTGACAGGACCCCCGCTCTAAAGTGTTCCTCTCCTGTTGTAGCTTTTCCTGCCTTGTGTCCCCCACTGTACTGCGATGTCCTTGATGGATAGCGTTTAGCTCCCGGACCGACTGGGTGCCCTTCTTGGTTACTAGTGGTGAGAACTTGGCGTAAGGCCGGGTCCCTCTCGATGAACTCAGATTAAGGAATACAGGTGGCGACTCCGCTCCGTCTATATCCCCCTGGGATCCACATAAGCCTCCGGACTTTTCCGACAGAGACGTGAAGTGCTAAGTCAGATAATCGGGGACCGGTACCCCCTCTTGCGGCAGGGTCTCTCTGGCAGGGCCAGAATAAGGTATGCAGGTGGCGACACCACTCCATCCGCACCCCCTGAGATCCTTTCGCCTGTGGAGCCTAACTCCTCTGCTCCCCTCCTGGGCCTTCTTGGTTGGACTCTGACCGGGGACAGAGCCGGTTTTAACTCTGCCCCAGTCCCCCGTCTCGAGGCCTGAGACCGGGAACCATGGACCCTCCAGCCGGCAGCAGCTTTGTGCTGACTTGCCGTACCAAAGACCCATGACTAAAGACCTGGTTATTAAGATGGCCTCCAGTTAAATATGATTCTATGAAGTGTTAAAGTAAAGTGCTTCCTCCACCCTCACTTACTACTTGGTTCCCCCTAACTTTGGTTCGCCCCAACTCCTCCATTCCGGGCCGGGGCAGCACTATGGTGCTTTTAAGCCCCCTACAGAACTGGAGTGGTGTAGTGTTGAGTGTGTGGTTGGGGTCCTGTGTGGTGCTCCATCCTTACCTTGGAGAGGAGATACCACACCTCATTCTGAGGTGCAGTACCCCTGTGGCGACTGAACCCTCAGGGGCGTCACACAAACATGCCAGTGATCAGCTCTTTTGTCTGTTAATTGTGTCTTCAATGTGGCCTAAAAATCATCATGGATTGTCAGCACATCCTCTCAATAAACAGTCAATTTACTGCCGAAAAAGTATAAACTGCATGGTGACGATCGTAGTAATAGATTGCACATGCAGATTTGATTGCTGCATCTAAATAAAATTGTAAGAGAACTGATCGATATGCTATATAGTTCTGGTAATTTTGGTCCTAGGTCAGGGGTGCCCACAAGCCAAGGATGGCTATTAATGTGTCCCAAGACATATTTCCAGTGGACCACAGTGCCGAACTACATAAGGCTAAGTGCCCACGATGCAGAAATGCTCTGGATTTTTTCCGCATCTCCCTGGCAGGAAAAACGCATGCGGATTTTACATGCATTTTTCCTGCCAGGTAGAAGTGTTTGTCAAGCGTTTTTGCATGCATTTCCGCATGCGGGTTATCAAGAGCTTTTCCAAGAGATTTTAGCATCACTTGGAAAAGTGCTTGACAACTTGGTCACACTATATAAATTCATGCAACCGGCATGGATTTATATAGTGTGACCAAGTAATAGTTAAAAAAAGTATAAAAGTGGTTAAAAAAAAACAAAAAAACATTATACTCACTTTCTGATGGCCCGCGGTCTTCTCTCCGGTGCATTTGGTGTCTTGGGTGGCTCGCGGTGGTGTAAAACGACCTTTCATGATGTCATTTAGTCACGTGACAGGTTACGCGACTGCCGACGTCAATCAGAAGGTAAGTATAAGGTTTATTTTTTTCATTTTTTTACCACTGGGGACCATGGGGCACGTATTACCAAGCGTTTTTAAGCATTTTCGCTGCGGAAATTCCACGGAAAAAACGCTTGAAAAACGCATAGTGGGCACGCAGCCATAGGCCACCAGCCAAGTTTTTATGGCCACTGGCCCTTTAATTTTTGTGGGGAGACCTATTCGCACACATGAAATGTTCTGTACTGAACGCCATCGCAAACAAAAGACTGGATTAAGTCTGACACTGGATAGTGCCAGCGTCAGGACATTCTTTCTGGGCAGAATGCCGCTATCCAGCTCTGTAGCGTTGCATTTCCAGGGCAAGGTGAGTCTATATACCACAGTCTCAGTGTATTCCATGAAGTATACAACAGTCTTAGTGTATCCTTTGTGATGTGCATGCAGCAGAATCTCAGTGTCTCCTATGAGATGTATTTATAACAATCTCAAAGTATTCTAAGTCATGTATATACTGCAGTTTCAGTGTCTCCTAATTGATATATATATACAGCAGTTGCATGTCTCCTATTTAATGTATATCCATCAGTCTCAATATCTCCCATGTGTTGTATATACGTCAGCATCAGTGTTTCCTATGTAATGTATATACAGCAGTCATAGTTTATCCTATGTGATATATATTCCACACTTTCTGTTTCTCTTAATTGATGGATATTCACAGTAGTTTCATGTCTCCTATATAATGTATAGACAGCAATCTTAATATTTTCTATGTGTTGTGAATACATCAGTCTCAGTGTTTCCTATGCGATGTGTATACATCAGCCTCAGTGTTTCCTGTGTGATGTGTATACATCAGCCTCAGTGTTTCCTATGTGATGTGTATACAGCAACCTCAGAGTCTCATATGTAATGTATACAGCAGTCTCAGTATCTCCAATGTTATATATATATACAGCAGTCTCAGTGTCTCCTATGTGATGTATACAGCAGAGTCTCAGTGCATCATATGCGATGTACATACAGCAGTCTCAATGTATCCTATGTAATGTATATACAGCAGAGTCTCAGAGTATTCTATGGGATGTATCCAGCAGAGTCTCAGTGTCTCCTATGTGATGTATACAGCAGAGTCTCAGTGCATCATATGCGATATATATACAGCAGTCTCAGTGTATCCTATTTAATGTATATACAGTAGAGTCTCAGTGTATTCTATGGGATGTATACAGCAGAGTCTCAGTGCATCATATGTGATGTATATACAGCAGTCTCAGTGTATCCTATGTAATGTATATACAGCAGAGTGTCAGTGTATTCTATGGGATGTATACAGCAGAGTCTGAGTGCATCATATGTGATGTATGTACAGCAGTCTCAGTGTATCCTATGTAATGTATATACAGTAGAGTCTCAGTGTATTCTATGGGATGTATACAGCAGAGTCTCAGTGCATCATATGTGATGTATGTACAGCAGTCTCAGTGTATCCTATGTAATGTATATACAGCAGAGTCTCAGTGTATTCTATGGGATGTGTACAGCAGAGTCTGAGTGTATTCTATGCGATGTCTCAATGTATCATTTATGATGTATACACAAACCTCAGTATAGCATTTTATTCTATATTTTCTATACTGGTGATTACAATCTTAAGACTTGATCGAAGATTTTAAAACACTTTCTGAGTGAGCTGCTGCATAATTAAGATTAGTAAGTAATGACTTCTTTGCTTATCTGAGGTGGCATAAATTCCAAAAATTATGCACAGACCTTTTTATTGTCATCAGCCTTCGTTAGTATTTGTGTGTTTATTATGCAGCCCAAGATAACTGTTCTTGTTAAAAGTTTTGGACATCCCTGTTGTATATAAATAGGATATTTAACTTTACTTTATAATTTCTAGCTTGGGTCATGTTCACATGCAGTAAATTAGTAGATCACAGTTTTGTGACTACTCTAATGATCTGAATAGGGTTTCTATAAATGCACGCAGATGCTGCAGAAGCAACCCTGCTTAGATGTATGTGATGGATTTACAATTACAGAAACATACTGTGTATAAGTAATCAACATGCAATTATTTATATTCCATACTCGTATAGAATTTATAAAAAACATATTTTTTTTAAGGGCATGGAAGACAGTAAAATAACCAATAATTATTTTTTTGATACCTAATGGTCCTCATTTACTTTCAGGCATCTGATCACGTTCATTTAAACATGCGACCAAAGTGAACATACACTCCCCTCTTCAGTGTAATAATTGAGGCCAGTGGTTGGAGAGAATGATCATATTCTTACATGACACTGCTGATTATTTTCAGGAATATTCACCTATATAGACGGCATGGTATCATCACTGACACCAGACAATTAGATGACAAATATTCGGCTGCCTGGAAGTAAGGGGAAACCTGTAGGGACTGTAGCTGCAGTGTCTAAAATTGGTGGCTATCGATTATTTTATAATTTTATCACATTCCTGCCTCTTAAAAGAAATTTACATCCTGGGCGACCATAAAAAAAATTGAGTAAAAGTGAGAATTTTATAGGATAAGTATTCTTTCAATATTTGGAGTGTCTTGGGACAGGAGAATCCCATATTCTGGTACTGTATTAACATCTATAAAGTTGAATTTATCCAACATCTTTTCTTGACAAATGGCTTAGCATTGCCTTCTTAGCATAGGATCTTAGACATCTGTGATTCACCTTTGCAACCATCATCTTATTTTCCTATATTGCAGGTGACAAATAGAGGTGGCATGTCTAGCCTGGCACCTATGCCAAGAACTAACTACATGAGTTATCAAGACAGAAGGTAAAAGCTCAGACAGAATCGTTCTTTGCTTCTTTGATACCATTTCCATGAAAGCTGTTTGTTGTTCACTAGATATCTCCAGATATCACTAGATACTGTATCTCCAGCATCGTCCTCAATATTGCTTGTACGGACATAATTCTAGCAGCTACCTCTCACATATACACATTCATGCGGTGTGAACCATGTTGATTGCTATTTCATGTTCCTCAAAGGGGTTCTGCTCGTAAGTGTGAATACAATTAATTGAAACAAGCACTAAATGTATTTTGTAATATAAAATGTCCACTAATTTGTCCCAGAAAGCAGATCTTGGGTAGGATTATTCCAGATCACATAATTTAATGGAAGAACTTACTGGCAACACTTAGGTAGATGTAAAATGGCTCTGTCCGAGGTCACCTGCCAGCTCTAAATAGTGTTTTCAAGAACAGTTTTAAAATAAACTATTCAGATTGTCAGGTTCCAGGGAAGCTCTGTCCTTCACCCTTACATCCCTGCCCAGGGATGTGGACTTACACAGGTAACCTGGGTTTGAGTCCTCAGAGAAGCTACTGGCCGGTGGAGTGGGCTGGCAGGAATGGTCACTTTGTTGGATCAGAACCAGAAAGGATAACAAGGAACAAATTGGAAGTAAGAAGAATTGACACTAAACAAGCTGTGGTCAGAATGAAGATCATATAGGCAGAACAAGAGCTGAACAACAATAGTAAACCAGAGCTAGTATAGACTATAACTGACAATTCCCAATAGCAAATTGGGAGTTTCAGTAGGGTGTGGTGCTGTCTCATTGGCCACAGCAGGGAGCTGGGTACTTCAGCTGGACACTATACTCACCCACACTGCCAGAATCGATGGCACTACAAGTTGTACTTTTGAATGACACCATTTATTTTATCATGTGATGCACTGGAAAGCGAGAAAAAAAAGTGCAATTTTATAATTGTTTTTTGAGTCTTTTACTTACCATGTTCACTATATAGTAAAACTGACCAGGCAATATGATATCACAGGTCAGTACAATTACGCAGAAATCAAATATCCGTATTGTTTTTTATTTAAGTGGTGAAAAAAAATTGGAGATTCGTAGACCCGTAACATTTTACATTTTTGGGATATATAGTGCAATGCTATAACTTGTTTTTCTGCACACTGAGCAGACATTTACTGATACCATTTTGGGATACATACAATGTATTGATCGACTCTTATTGCAATGCTGCGGCAGCCAAAAGCGTAATTCTGGCGCTTCAATTTTTTTTCTCATTTACACTGTTTACCAATTGTATTAATTTATTTTATATTTGATAGATCGGACTTTTACGAATGCAGCAATACCAAATATCTCTATTTTTTATTTTAACTGTTTTATTTTTAATGGGGTAACATATTTCATATTTTTAACCCCTTTACCACCGAGGGTGGTTTGCACGTTAATGACAGGGCCAATTTTTACAATTCTGACCACTGTCACTTTATGAGGTAATTACTCTGGAACGCTTCAACGGATCCAGCTGTTTTTCATGACATATTGTACTTCATGATAGTGGTAAAATTTCTTCGATACCACTTGCGTTTATTTGTGAAAAAATCGGAAATTTGGTGAAAATGTTGAAAATTGCAATTTTCAAAATGTTAATATTTATGCCCTTAAATCAGAGAGATATGTTACACAAAATAGTTAATAAATAATATTTCCCACATGTCTACTTTACATCAGCACAATTTTGGAAGCAAAATTTTTTTTTAGTAGGGAGCTATAAGGGTTAAAAGTTGACCAGCGATTTCTCATTTTTACAACAAAATTTACAAAACCATTTTTTTAGAGACCACATCACATTTGAAGTCACTTTGAGGGGCCTTTATGACAGAAAATACCAAAAAGTGAAACCATTCTAAAAACTGCACCCCTCAAGGTGCTCAAAACCACATTCAAGAAGTTTATTAACCCTTCAGGTGCTTCACAGGAATTTTTGGAATGTGGAAGAAAAAAATTAACATTTAACTTTTTTCACAAAAATGTTAATTTAGACCCAATTTTTTTTATTTTTGCAGGGGTAATAGGAAAAAATGGACCCCAAAATTTGCTGTGCAATTTCCCCTGAGTATGCAGATACCCAATATGTGAGGAAAAAACACTGTTTGGGCGCACGGCAGGGTTTGGAAGGGAAGGAACGCCATTTGACTTTTTGAATATAAAATTTGCTTGAATAATTAGCAGACACCATGTTGCGTTTGGAGAACCCCTGATGTGCCTAAACAGTGGAAACCCCCCCCCCCCCAGTGATTCCATTTTGGAAACTACACCCCTCCAGGATTTTATCAAGGGGTATAGTGAACATTTGGAACCCAGAGGTACACAAAATTTGATAACATTAGGTCATCATATTGAATAAGTTGTCTTGAGCGCAAGTGCTCGATATTTGAGTTTGCATCGGGTACTCGGGTATGCACCAAGTATCGCTGGTGCTCAAGTGACATGCTCGAGTTCCCACCCCGCATGTTTCACGGTTATTAGACACCCAAAAAAAAACATGCGGGGATCGCTTGTGCATGGCAGACAATCCTGCAATGTTTTTTTGGTTGTATAACAGCTGCAAAACATTTGGGGTGGAGACTCGAGCATGTCACTCGAGCACCCGCTATACTCGGTGCATACCCGAGCACTCGATGCAAACTCAAGTAGCGAGCACTTGCGCTCAACATTAGTTGCCATATTGTCGTCATTTTTTTTCTTTACTTCTGAAAAAATCCCAACCCTAACCTTAGCTCAAACCTAACCCTAGCAAAACCCTTGACCAACCATAACCTTAGACTAACCCTAGCCTAACACTAACTCTAGTATAACCCAAGCACAACCCTAACCCTAGCATAACCCTAACCCTAGCACAACCCTAACCCTAGCCCAACCCTAACCCTAGCCCAACCGTAGCTCAACCCTAACCCTAGCCCAACCCTGACCCTAGCACAACCCTAACCCTAGCCCAACCCTAACCCTAGCACAACCCTAACCCTAGCCCAACCATAACTCTAGAACACCTCTAGCCCAAACCTAACCCTACCCAACCCTAACCCTAGCACAACCTTAACCCTAGCACAGTGTTTCTCAACTCCTGTCCTCAAGACCCAGCAACAGGTCATGTTTTCAGGATTTCCTTAGTATTACCCAGGTGATAATTCCATCACTTGTGCAATGTGAATCGAAATACTGAAAACACGATCTGTTGGCGGGTCTTGAGGACAGGAGTTGAGAAACACTGCCCTAGCACAACCCTAACCCTCGCACAACCCTAACCCTAGCACAACCCTAACCCTAGAGTTTATTTTTTACGCCGTTCCTCGTGCGGTATAAGTGATTAGACGTCTTTATTCTTCAGGTCGGTGCAATTACAGCGATGCCAGATTGATATCGGGTTTTTATGATTGACAGCTTTCACACACTAAAAAAACATTTTTTTTGCAAAGACTAGTTTTTCCATCGCCATATTTTGAGAGCTATAATTTTTCCATATTTCGGCCGACAAAGCCATGTGATGGCTTGTTTTTTGCGGGACAAGTTGACGTTTTTATTGGTACCATTTTGGGCACATAACATTTTTTGATTGCTTTCTATTCTGATTTTTAGAAGGTAGAATAAACAAAAAACAATTCAGGAATTGTTTTTAGGGTTCTTTTTATGCCGTCCGGCGTGTGGTAAAATTGATAAGGTAGCTTCATTCTTCGGGTCAGTACATTTACAGCGGTACCACATTTATATATTTTTTTATATTTTGGCGCTTTTACAGAATAAAAACTATTTTATAGAAAAAAGAATTGTTTTTGCATCGCTTTATTCTGAGAGCTGTAACTTTTCTTTTTCAGCCGTTGGAGCTGTATGGCGGCTTGTTTTTTGCGAGACAAGATGACGTTTTCAGTGGTACCATTTTTATTTATATTCGTCTTTTTGATCGCGTTTTACTCCATTTTTTGTTTGGCGGCATGATGATAAAACATTGTTTTATGTTTCGTTTTTTTTTTTTTTTTTTACCGTGTTCACTAAAGGGGTTAACTAGCAGGATAGTTTTATAGGTCAGGTCATTCCGGATGCGGCAATACCAAATATGTGTACTTTTATTGGTTTCTTTTTTTTTCATAAGATTATTTATTTATGGGTACAATGTATTTTTATTTTTTGTTTGAATATATCTTTCATTTTTTTTAAATATTTTTACAATTTTTTTTTTTTTTAGTTTTTTTTTCACTTTCTGTCATTTTTTTCTCTTTTACACTTTGTCCCACTATGGGACTTTCACTTTTTGCAGCCTGATTGGCTGTATAGCACAGGAATGCAGCAGCATCCCTGTGCTATGCAGGCTGTCAGCGCTGCACAGGGAGAAGTTACTTTGGTCGCGCACTGCGCATGACCAAAGCAGCTTCCTGCCTCCTGGTGACCCGGATGTTGTCATGATGACATCGGGTCACCATAGTAACATCCGGGATCAGACTCAGACGCCGCGGGACGCCGGCAGAGAAGGTAAGTATAGCGCTTTCCTCCTCTTGCCACCGGAATGCTGCAATCGATTTTAATCACAGCATTTCGGGGGTTAATGTGCCGGGAGCGGTGCAGGACCACTCCCTGCACATAGCACCAGGTGTCAGCTGTAACAATCAGCTGACACCTGGCGGCGATCTCGCCCGCACCGCTTGTGTGGGGGTGAAATCTCTAAGGCGTACTAACACATATTAGGCCCATAAGGCTCAGGGCACAGATACATATTAGTACGCCAGAAAGGGGTTAAAGACTTTTTTTATACTGTATTAAATAGGCCCCTTATGGGACTTAAAGCTGTGACTGTCAGATTATTTGTGCTATACATAGCAGAGCATAATCATTGCTATGTATAGTGAATATCATTATCTCCTATGAATGCCAGCCATATGCCGGCTTTCACAGGAAGATTATAATGACAGGCACAGGGTTCTTCAGCAAACCTCAGCGTACAAGCCTGCATCAGTCAGGGAGCTGGCATATGACGCAGTGGTACATTGTATGTTGGTAAGGGGTTAAGATGGTTTTGCCAAAAACAGTAGAAACATATATCACTCATCCACAGGAAAAATCTTAAATCTATGATCCCTGTATGAATGAAACATTACAGAGCATGTGCAACCACTACTCCATTAATTGTCCATTAAAGAAGCACTCCTCCCATCCAAGTTTTTATCCTCTTAATATATTGCAATCATCATATTATATGGCACTGTGTACTTACAATTGCTCATTTTGCTAATTATTCTCTTTTCTCTGCTCTATGTAGAAACAGGAAGTCTCTTTTCCCATCAGAAATCATTCCCCTCTTCAGCTCCTGACCCAGCTGCTCCCTCCTCCTCCTGCCAGGGACTTTTGCACTGATTGATGACTCATAAAAGGGAAATTGACTTCCTGTTTCTACAAAGAGCTTAGAAGGATTTAGCTAGTCAGTTTTTAATCACGAGAAGAATTAACTGGGTAGAAAGGCAAAATGAGCAACACACAGTGCTGTATAATATGATGATTGCAATATAATTAGAGGATAACATTTTTGATGGGAGGAGGAGTGCTTCTTTAACTGTCTTATAAGAGTTAAAGACAGTTAACAGAGCAGGAGTTGCACATTCTCAGTAACATTTCATTTACACAGAGTAATTTTGGCCCCATGATCTCAGAATCAAAGAGCTGGATCTGTAAAGATCATTCTTTTATGGTTATTTTGTCTGAGCTTTTATTAGAAGAAGAGAAAACTCAAAAAATAGTCCATGGCTCACTCCAATTTAAGGAATAAATACTTTATAGGAATAAAAATGGTGTAAAGAGGATGCACAAACATCCAAATGTAGATACAAGTATAAAAACATCATATATTTTTGAAAGGAGGCATATAGTTCAATAGCGACTTGTCTGATTGGTATTATTGCTCGTTAATATTTATGCCTAAGATATTTCTATATACATATATATCTTTACTCTTTATACTTCTTGGTATTATTAGGTGTACATACAGTATATTGTTTTTTCATTGTCCCTCATTTATGAGCTTTTGTTAGCAGTATTTAGTGATGCTCTTTACAGCAGCCACAAGTATCAAAGGAAGCAATAGACTAGAGAATTGTATTGTCTTTTATGTAAGAGTATTCTAGGCATCTCTGTGATCAGTAAAGAGGTCATGAGACAGAAAAAACAAGAAAATAAATAAAAATAATGAAAATGGCCTGGATGTAATATATATATATATCGTGTAAGGAAACTTTCACTGCAATCTTGCCTCAGTAATTAGTTTAAAAATTGCAAATTTTAGCATTTTTATATAGATAGTGATATGGAAAGTAAATAAAAAAAAACAACAAAAATTGAAAATTATATTTAACAAAAAAACTTGATTCGAATATAGCGTTTCTTTCTGCCCACAGAAAATAAATGAATGTGAAGGTGAAGTAATGATTGCCTTAAATTAAAGTGATGTGTTATCAGAGAACAACCTATTCTTTAAATTAGGTTTTTATGTTCTATTTTTTAGAAAACCAAATTGATACATTTTTTATATATACCATTTTCTTTATTGAATAAAAATTTAAACTCTTGCCATTCTCACAGTGGCCATTGGGGCTATTTTAGACTCATGCTTCATGTTCTTTCAGAAAATGCACATGTACATTAGCAGCAATATACCCAACTCTGACCCTATTCCATTTTATTAATTACCTAATGAGCATGTGCAAAGGTCTTTGTGAAGGGAGGTGGAGCAGGGAAAGCGGTGACATCACTTGTGAATGGTAGATTATGTGTTATCATACATGCACAGAGGTATTAACTGTCATTGTAAACCTGTCTGTAATGATATTGTAAATTCTGAAAAGAGCAGGATCCTTGAGGTGTCCTCCAGAGCGAAACATGGTCTTTGCAGCCGTGTTCCGTTCTGGCTAGTAAAGAGGCGTTCTAAGCAGAGGAGACCCTTATTTTACATGTACATGTTCTAATAAAGCATAGGAAAAATGAAAATCCATGTAAATGTCTTACTATAGAGGAAAGACCCATTACAAACAATGCTCTCACAACTAACACTTCCCACTGAAACTCTGTAATTTTACTGGATACAACAAATTTGCACGTCTGCAGAATTATTGAGAGATAAGCTCGGGTCAGAAGTTATGGCTTATTATCAATCACAAATTCCTACTCATTTATTCATCCCACTGTATATTTTATCAAAGTAGACAAAGGTTAATGAGCCAATTTTCATTGTCTTATCTTTTGTAATTCAGTTCCAAACGCCAGATGGGTTTTAATGCTAATTCTGACCTGTTTGGTACATAAACTGTTAAAGAAAATTTGAGAATCCAAAAATAAACCTGGATTAGCATAGAAGTGATTTGTTAATAGCAGATGATTGCTGATACCAGTCATTCTCATAGCAGATTACACCGTATTTGTCAAAGATTGTGTGGGCGGCACTTACAGGAAGGAACCAACATCGGGCTCGTCACATAGTACTTACATCTGCCTGTGGTCCTTTACCGCCACCGGGACATTCGAAGGTGACAAACTCATGACATCGTTTGTGCACTACAAAGCTGCAAACTGGAAAGAAAGATCAAATTAATTTTTCAGAAATAGGTAAATGCAATATAAGAATACATTGTCATTTATGTGGATTCTACTTTATTTAACCCCTTGTTAACAGCCTCTGTACATTTAGGGTGCATTCAGATGTCGGTCTGAGATCGGTCCGCAACGTACGGACTGGGTGCGCGTCTCCCGAGAGTTTCACAGGAATATATGAAGCTGTCACAGTTGGGTCGGGAGATCTGCGGCCAGTCCATGCACTGCGGTCCGATCTCGGACCAATTGGATCTAAGTGCGCCTTTACAACGTTGGCACTACGTAGTTATCACCAAGCACTGTTTGGCTTGATATGGGTTCAGAAGTTGATCCCCTCACAATTCTCAGCAGGTGTCAACTTAATGTTGCATCTAACACTTAGCTGCAGCTGCCACCCATGATCAGATATTGCTCCAGTCCTGGTCACACAAGCTCCTAGATGGCGAGGTCAATAATAATCCTATTATTATCTAAGAGCAATGGCAGCAGGTAAATGCAGGGTGCATTTGGGGTTCCACTTCCTGTGGAGGCTGAGGGTGTAATTAATGCCCCCACATCTGTTCTTTTATACTCTTTGTTTCCTTTAGTTTTACAATGACAGATAAAATCCACTGCAATACTGAAGTAATCCAGTGTATTGTATTCGCAATTAAAGGGGTAGAGAGACCTCAGGCTGCAAGTCTGCATTCATTCTCTGGGACTGCAGACTTGTGATTCTTCACACTGCATGCTGTAAGGATTTTCTGGTGCCGGTGTCGGGAACATAAGGGACGTGACCGCAGGTATGTGATTTGCAGACATGAGGTCATATGCCGACTAGACGTGTGCAGCCTCAGTCAATACAAGTGTATTAAGTGAGGCCAGACAAATCTAGTCAGAATGGCATACTTGTGATCACATGGCCTCCCACTCCTGGCACCAGCACTGGGGAATTCTTGCATGATGCAAGTCTGCAGTCACATAGAGTGTCTGCAGACTTGTAGCCTAAGGTCGTACAACCCCTTTAAGTAGTTCTCTATGTGAACTAAAAAAAAAAAATAGCAGTTAGATAATCTATTACAAATATAAAAAGAGAGAAAAAGAGAAAAAAGTCATTATTATTATGTCAAAAAATATATATAAAAATATTTGAAAACATTAAAATTAAAAATGTATGTCTCACAGATTATGGCAACACAAAAATAAGTGTTGTTTTTTTCTCCTGCAAAAAAGGTAAATGTAACAAATCATAAAAAGCAAACTAATTATATATATATATATATATATATATATATATATATATACATATGCAGTACAGACCAAAAGTTAACACATGTGGAATTATATACTTAACAAAAAAGTGTGAAACAACTGAAAATATGTCTTATATTCTAGATTCTTCAAAGTAGCCTCCTTTTGCTTTGATGACTGCTTTGCACACTCTTGGCATTCTCTTGTTGAGCTTCAAGAGGTAGTCACCGGAAATGGTTTTCACTTCACAGGTGTGCCCTGTCAGGTTTAATAAGTGGGATTTCTTGCCTTATAAATGGGGTTGGGACCATGAGCGTACCCAGGATAAAAACTGCTCCATACAGAATTCTGGCCCCCATATAACGCTCCATGCAGGATACTGGCCCCCATATAACGCTCCATACACAATACTGGCCCCCATATAACGCTCCATGCAGGCTGTTCCCCACACATAATGCCTCATGCAGGCTGTTCCCCCCACATAATGCTCCACGCAGGCTGTTCCCCCCACATAATGCCCTACGCAGGCTGTTCCCCCCATATAATGCCCCATGCAGGCTGTTCCCCTCATATAATGCTCCATGTAGGATGTCACCCCCCCTTATAATGCCCCATGCAAGATGACACCCCCCTTCCTTATAATGCCCCATACTGGATGTCACACATCCCCCCTCCCTTATAATGCCCCATGCAGGATGTCACACACCCCCTCCCTTATAATGCCCCATGCAGGATGTCACACACCCCCCCTCCCTTATAATGCCCCATGCAGGATGTCACACACTCCCCCTCCCTTATAATGCCCCATGCAGGATGTCACTTCCCCCCATTATAATGCCCCATGCAGGATGTCACCCCCCTTATAATGCTCCATACAGGATGTCATACACCCCCCCTCCCTTATAATGCCTCATGCAGTATATCACCCCCCTGTTATAATGCCCCATGCAGGATGTCACCCCCCCATATAATGCCCCATGCAGGATGTCACCCCTCCCCCCATATAATGCCCCATGCAGGATGTCACCCCCCCATATAATGCCCCATGCAGGATGTCACCCCCCATATAATGCCCCATGCAGGATGTCACACATACCCGCATATAATGCCCCATGCAGGATGTCACACACCTCCCCTCCCATATAATGCCCCATGCAGGATGTCACACACCCCCCCCTCCCTTATAATGCTCCATGGAGGATGTCACACACACCCACCTCATCCCCCTCCCTTATACTTCCACAGGCCTCCATACAATAAAAAAAAAAAATCAAATACTCACCTCACGTCTCACCTGCTGACGCTGCTCTGGACTCCAGTGTCGCCAGCCTAATCCCGCTCTGCGCTGTGACTGCTCAGGACAGAGCACGGTGTAAAGACGTCACCGCGCCCTCTGACCTGAGACGTCACAGTGCCGCAGCCGCGGAGGTTGCAGGAGCTGCTGCGGAGGCACGGGGAGGGGTAAGTTTTGTGCCAGCTGCTGGGGCCCTGAGCAAGTGGGGGGGAGAGGGCGCTGACACCGCTCTCCTCCGCTCACGGGTCCCATAGCACGCGGGGTGCCCGACGGTGAGGTCCCCCTCTGCCTGCTGAGGGCCCCGGCGTCAGCACCAGGGCAAATGCGCGGCGTGCGTCGCTGCTTCTAGGGGGGGAGGTGCCTCCACCTGCCCCACGGTGGGTACGCCCATGGTTGGGACCATCAGTTGTGTTGTGCAGAAGTCAGGTGGATACACAGCTGATAGTCCTACTGAATAAACTGTTAGAATTTGTATTATGGCAAGAAAAGAGCAGCTAAGTAAAGAAAAACTAGTGGCCATCATTACTTTAAGAAATGAAGGTCAGTCAGTCTGAAAAATTGGGCAAACTTTGAAAGTGTCCCCAAGTGCAGTTGCAAAAACCATCAAGCTCTACAAAGAAACTGGCTCACATGAGGACCGCCCCAGGAAAGGAAGACCAAGAGTCACCTCTGCTTCTGAGGATAAGTTTATCTGAGTCACCAGAATCAGAAATCGCAGGTTAACAGCAGCTTAGATTAGAGACCAGGTCAATGCCACACAGAGTTCTAGCAGCAGACACATCTCTACAACAACTGTTAAGAGGAGACTTTGTGCAGCAGGCCTTCATGGTAAAATAGCTGCTAGGAAACCACTGCTAAGGACAGGCAACAAGCAGAAGAGACTTGTTTGGGCTAAAGAACACAAGGAATGGACATTAGACCAGTGGAAATCTGTGTTTTGGTCTGATGAGTCCAAATTTGAGATCTTTGGTTCCAACCACCGTGTCTTTGTGTTACGCAGAAAAGGTAAACGGATGGACTCTACATGCCTGGTTCCCACCGTGAAGCATGGAGGAGGAGGTGTGATGGTGTGGGGGTGCTTTGCTGGTCACACTGTTGGGGATTTATTCAAAATTGAAGGCATACTGAACCAGCATGGCTACCACAGCATCTTGCAGCGGCATGCTATTCCATCCGGTTTGCGTTTAGTTGGACCATCATTTATTTTTCAACAGGACAATGACCCCAAACACACCTCCAGGCTGTGTAAGGACTATTTGACCAAGAAGGAGAGTGATGGGTTGCTACGCCAGATGACCTGGCCTCCACAGTCACCAGACCTGAACCCAATCGAGATTGTTTGGGGTGAGCTGGACCGCAGAGTGAAGGCAAAAGGGCCAACAAGTGCTAAGCATCTCTGGGAACTCCTTCAAGATTGTTGGAAGACCATTTCCGGTGACTACCTTTTTAAGCTCATCAAGAGAATGGCAAGAGTGTGCAAAGCAGTCATCAAAGGAAAAGGTGGCTACTTTGAAGAACCTAGAATATAAGACATATTTTCAGTTGTTTCACACTTTTTTGTTAAGTATATAATTCCACATGTGTTAATTCATAGTTTTGATGCCTTCAGAGTGAATGTACAATTTTCAAAGTCAGGAAAATACAGAAAAATCTTTAAATGAGAAGGTGTGTCCAAACTTTTGGTCTGTACTGTATATATATATATATATACATATACATATATATATATATATTCATTCAGTATTGTAATTGTACTGACCCATAAAATAAAATGGTCACTTTTACAGCATAGTGAATGTTGTAAAAACAAAAACCTTCCAAAAACATTCATGAACATTTTTCAATAAATGATATAGTTACATTAAAAATGTAACTTATCCTCAATGAAAAACAAGGTCCTCACACAACTAAGTCATTGGAGAAATGTGAAGGTTATGGCTCTCAGAATGCGGTGATACACGAGTGAAAAAAATCATCTTTTCATCGATGCAAAAATAGATTTATCTTCAATGGGCTAAAAAAAACATTTAGTTTTGTAACAGACTAGTTTTACATTTCTCTTTAAGGTTAGTTTACACACTGAAGCCCGGATTAATTAAGATTGGAGTTTCATATGCCAGCCTTAACAAGGGGCATGCAGGAATAAGATGCACTAAATTAATTAAGATTAAATCAAAATTGCTCAGTTGTATAGGTAAGGATTAATTAATATTTGAAATCCAATCACCAAATGCCAAAATAGTCTCACATTGTTTAACTAGCATAAAGCACTAGGACGGCCGTCTATTATCTGCCATGAGGGAGTGTATCCTATTTCCTATTGTGTAAAGTCTAATGACCACAGGAACAAAGCAATATTAACATAGAGAAGAAGCTTTCCCAATATGTTTCACCCTTACAGGCTTCTTCAGGGTAATGAAGCAAATGTGAACCAAAATGACCAAATAAACTATTTATAACCTCCCCAGCAGACCGACCTCATCATTATGATTCCCAGTCTGCAGGCAATCTGAGCTTCCACAATGCTGGGCCAGAAGATTGGGTATCATAATAATGAAGTCTGTCTCATATCAGATGGGGAGGTTATAAATAGTTTGATTTGCTGTTTTGGTTTGCAATTCCCTCATTACCCTGATGAAGCCTGTAAGGGTAAAACACATTGGGGAGGCTTCTTCTCTGTTAATATTGCTTTGTTCCTGTGGTAATTAGACATTACACAATAGGATACACTCCCTCATGATAGATAATGGACGGTCGCCCTTCTGCTTTATGCTAGTTATACAATTTGAGGGTATAGGAGCTGAGATCGGAGCCGGAGGTTGCAACTACTTGCCTGCTAGTTCTTCTTTCTAGGCACATTGTTAAAAAAATAGTCCTGCTTTAATGAAGTCAGCGCATCTTATCAGCGGTGTCGGACTCCATGCTCCGCACCAGAAATGTTACTCCAATCCATATCCATATTTCTGGTGTGAAAAATTCCACCACCTGTCATTGTGGCGCCCCGAGGGTTCGGTTGCCACAGGGGTATTGCACCTCAACCTGAGGTGTGATATTCCACTCCCAGGTAAGGATGGAGTGTGGACCAGGGCTCAGTTAGCTGCATACACACACTCACCCCATTTCCGGGGGACAGTTCGACGGTGCTCCCATTTATGCAGGCACAACTGACCATGTCCCTGGCTGGAGTGGGGATGGGGGAGAGAACCCAGTGATGTAGGAGTAGAAGGGGACGGTTTCTGGAGCACAAGAAGGAGCTCATTGGGTGCAGGTCACCTGAGCTCAGACACAGAGAGGTAGATAAAAGGTGGGAGCCATCTTAAGTCAGAGAGAAAAAAGGGAAGAAGCAGAGCAGAGTGAAGGAGTAGAGAGCTGACAGGGAGTCAAGGCTCAGCCTGAGCTCAGTTCCACGAGGCAGGCCAAGAGAGAAGGCCGGGGCCAGAGAGGAGAAGAGGAGAAGGAGAAGGAAGGAAAGAGGAGAGACAGAGGAGTAGAAAGGCTCCAGAAACAAGAAGGCAGAAGGGACCGTAAGAGAGCAGAACGGACAGCAACCGTTGCAAGCCCGCGTTATATCGGGTGAAGGGTCAGGCCGTGGAAGGGTACCGGATTCCCAAGTTGGTGGAGGTAAATCATCCCTCAGCCAAGAACCGAAGGTCGTGATCATTTATTGGTGCGACCCCTTGCTACACCCGCTAGGAAGGCACCACATAGGGTCAGGGAAACTGGCACCAAGTTTTACCAGAGAAGGCCCCAGGCAGCCGGACCGAAGCGTGGTCACTGGTGGGGCACGAGAGGCCAGAGAAAGGATAGAACGGGGTCCTGTGCCACACTCCTGAGTTGCCTGGGGGTTGACCGAGCCCCTCACCTGGTGGACGCAGCACGGCTTGGGCAGTCATTGCTGACAGAAGTGACTTGGATATCAACTGTGAGTAAAAGGCCTGAACTGCACCATTGGACTCTGTGTGATTTATGCTGCAATGCACCATCACCCCCAGCATTCACCTACACTGCCCTGAGGCTACACTCTTTCCGTGGGGAGTTATCCTATCCCTATGCTGCACACCAACACCAGGCTCAGCGGTCTGCCTTGCAGCGGCGGTCATCCCTGACCGCAATCCACGGGTGGCGTAGTCGGACATTCAAAACACTGATAAATAGACTGCCACAGTTTGGTCTGACCACTCTGAGCCACGGGATCGGGTTGCCACTACTACCCCCAGCATCGCATAGAAGCCCGGTTCCGGGTGCCCCACGGCCCAGGGGGCGAGTCAGCTTTGGCGTAGTCGGCAGGATTGTGACCAACCCGCCACAAACAGGTATTGCGTGTCTAAAAAGAGACTGTTTTACTGTATTGAAAATGGCGCCCGCCCCGGCAGAACGGACGACATAATGTGCACTCCAAAAGACCACAGGAAGCCACCTCCCATCGTGGGCCAGGTCCCAGAATGGCGCCAAAGAAGGATCCCACCCCCAACAGCCATGAGTGCGGCTGCAGAGATGTCCATCAAGGTGGGGGGGCTGCCCCTGAGAGTGATTGTCAGCAGATTGCCCCGGGACCACCCCCAACAGGGACGGAAAGAGAAGAAAACCGAGGGGCAGGGTGTGGTTTGGATGAGTCTCGCCAGACCACACCCGGAGATGGAGAGCAGCACCTGCTCCAGCACCCTGGCAAGCGGCCTGCTGCAGGCCGAGGCGACCCCATACAGCCTCACGGAGCTGATTGCTCAGCTCCCCGCAGAAGACCCTGAGTTCCTGCGGACTGCGCTGGAGGAGTTGGACCGGAGGATGGTCTGGGCGCAGAGGGAAGTCATCGCCGGATGGAGGGAGGAGATGGCCCGGCGGGTCGCGACCCGGCAGCAAGAAACGCTGCCAGCACCCGGCAGTGCACCTGCCCCCGAGGACAGAGAGAGGATACCAGAGGCCGAGAACAGCGCTGCCGCGGAGGCAGGTAAGGAAGACACCCCTGCCCCGAGTCCTGACACAAAAGGCTTACCCCTGGATCCCGCCGTGGAGCCAGAAGTCCCGGGAGCCTCTGCAGCTTCCCCGCTCCCGCCGCCAGTACGTAGGCCCCAAGCCGCGAACACCACCGCTGAACCACGCCCCACATCGTGCCCCCGGACCCCAGGTGCGGTCGGAATCGGCCCGCTCCAGGCCCGGTCGCAAGGCCTGACCACCCCAGGCGCCTCCCAACCGCGTGCGCCCCCGGTCCTGAAGCCACCACCCCTTGGGACTGACCTGTACAGCCAGCTCGCCGGACCCGATGGAGAGCCGGTCCCCGTACCAGAGGGATGGGTTCACCCCAGTAAGCGGAAAAACCTGTCCGCAGAGGCCGAGGCCCCGCTTGCTCTGCTCTTGCCCCTACCACAGCCAGTCACCGTTTCTCAACTCCCGGAGGAAGAGGTCCAGATGGGATGGGACCAGACCGGGGAGGATGTGATGGGGTTTGCACAGGAGACGCGGACGGCCGCAGTTCGCAGACGAGAGATCTGTGAGCAGCTTGCAAAGGAGGAGCGGGTACAGCGCCGGAAGAGGGAGCAGCTGCAGGCCCGGAGCGCGGAGGAGAAGACGCGGACTAGTCAAAATCCCCATGCGGCACGCGATCTTAAAACAGCTGGGACCGCGGTGAAGTTCCACCAGGAGAAAGGGTGGGGGTTTATCCGGGACTCTGCCACAGCCACAGACCTCCATGTCAACAGGAGGGATGTAGAGGGTCACCTGCCAGCGGGTCACCGGAAGCGGGAGTTGTTGCCGGGAGATCGGGTAATATACACCCGACATCGAGGCCTAAAAGGGTGGTATGCCCTCAGTGTCCAGAGGGTGGAGGAGGAGCAGTACCAGGAGCATTGCTACCCGGAGGACCCGGGGTCTGAAGAGTATGGCGAGGAGGAAGAGGGTGCGCAGGGAGGACACCGCTACTAAGGAATGGCAGCGTACCAATGTACATAGTTGCCCATCAGGGTGAAGGAACTGTTGCAGAGAGTTACCCGGTATCGGGTCAGTTAAAACCGGCTGAGGACTGGGAGCAGCCAACTTATTGAACTATCCAGCCGAGGACTGGGAACGGTCAATCTTGTACATAATTGCACTTCTTACAGTGCCCCCCTACTGGTTTTATAAGAGACCACAACAACAACTGACCTCAGAACAAAAACCCTTTAGAGGTGGCTGAAGACGAGGTCCAGCAGCTGGATCAGCTACGCCCTGCAGCCACCCCAGGACCTTTGTTGAGGGTTTAGGAATGGGTCCCTCGTGTTTGTGTTCATGTGTTTGCACTTAATAGAAAGATGGACACCTGGTTGCAAAGTACACTGTGACCAGTTAACCAAAGTTTTATATGAAGAATGTTTACAAGAAAAGTGTTTTGTATGTGACAGATGTGGTTATAAAAGTGAAAAGAATTTTATAGTGTTTTATATATGTGAAGAAAGTCTTATAATAACTGCTGAAAGAGAAAATGTGGCAGTAACGTTGAGAGAGAAGAATTGCCTCCCATAAAGGGATGAGTTATGATGGTTTATAGTCTTATATGTGGATGGATTCTAAAAAAACTTGCATGTTTCTGAATGGTCTTTTGCTTTGTTCCAGCCCGAGGATGTGCTGTGGTTTACCAGGGGGGGAATGTGGCACCCTGAGGGTTCGGTTGCCACAGGGGTATTGCACCTCAACCTGAGGTGTGATATTCCACTCCCAGGTAAGGATGGAGTGTGGACCAGGGCTCAGTTAGCTGCATACACACACTCACCCCATTTCCGGGGGACAGCTCGACGGTGCTCCCATTTATGCAGGCACAACTGACCATGTCCCTGGCTGGAGTGGGGAGGGGGGAGAGAACCCAGTGATGTAGGAGCAGAAGGGGACGGTTTCTGGGGCACAGGAAGGAGCTCATTGGGTGCAGGTCACCTGAGCTCAGACACAGAGAGGTAGATAAAAGGTGGGAGCCATCTTAAGTCAGAGAGAAAAAGGGAAGAGGCAGAGCAGAGTGAAGGAGTAGAGAGCTGACAGGGAGCCGAGGCTCAGCCTGAGCTCAGCTCCACGAGGCAGGCCTAGAGAGAAGGCCGGGGCCAGAGAGGAGAAGAGGAGAAGGAGAAGGAAGGAAAGAAAGAGGAGAGACAGAGGAGTAGAAAGGCTCTAGAAACAAGAAGGCAGAAGGGACCCTAAGAGAGCAGATAGGACAGCAACCGTTGCAATCCCGCGTTATATCGGGTGAAGGGTCAGGCCGTGGAAGGGTACCGGATTCCCAAGTTGGTGGAGGTAAATCATCCCTCAGCCAAGAACCGGAGGTCGTGATCATTTATTGGTGCGACCCCTTGCTACACCCGCTAGGAAGGCACCACATAGGGTCAGGGAAACTGGCGCCAAGTTTAACCAGAGAAGGCCCGAGGCAGACGGACAGAAGCGTGGTCACTGGTGGGCACGAGAGGCCAGAGAAAGGATAGAAGGGGGTCCTGTGCCACACTCCTGAGTTGCCTGGGGGTTGACCGAGCCCCTCACCTGGTGGACGCAGCACGGCTTGGGCAGTCATTGCTGACAGAAGTGACTTGGATGTCAACTGTGAGTAAAAGGCCTGAACTGCACCATTGGACTCTGTGTGATTTATGCTGCGCCTGCACCATCACCCCCAGCATTCACCTACACTGCCCTGAGGCTACACTCTTCCCGTGGGGAGTTATCCTATCCCTATGCTGCACACCAACACCAGCCTCAGCGGTCTGCCTTGCAGCGGCGGTCATCCCTGACTGCAATCCACGGGTGGCGTAGTCGGACATTCAAAACACTGATAAATAGACTGCCACAGTTTGGTCTGACCACCCTGAGCCACGGGATCGGGTAGCCACTACTACCCCCAGCATCGCATAGAAGCCCGGTTCCGGGTGCCCCACAGCCCAGGGGCCAGTCATCATGATATTTGACGGGTTGACATACCCACACTCCTCCCCGCCATGGCTCCTCACCAGCTCTGCCCATTTTGGTGGAGCAGCCCCAAATTGGCTTGAAAATGTCTAAAGTCGCAAAATTGTTCTGATTTGGTAACATTTGGGATACATATGACTTTGTGTTTCCTTTTTGTTTCTCATTTAGTGAGGTGATTATGAACCAAAACAGTCATTTATATTTACAGCATTCATCATGGGTGATGAATAGTGTTGAGCAAATTTGTTCGTCATTTCAAATTTGGGTTCGTGTTCGGGGTTCCGACATGTTCGCGCCAAAAAATTGTCTCCGCCCATGAACATCCCTGATTTGCCACAATGTCATATGCGTGACAACGTAGCAAATCAGGGATGTTCATGGGAGGAGCTGAATTTTTGGCGCAAACATGTCGGAACCCCGAACATGAACCCGAATTTGAAATGACGAACAAATTCGCTCAACACTAGTGATGAATACTGAAACCATTTTATAGCATGTGTCATTACAGTCACAGTGATGCCTAATGTATGCCTTGCTTTATGGCTGTTTTTCTTCTAAAGAAATCATTTTTTATAAAGGAAAACTATCTTTTTTATAATATCTATTAGGGCTCGTTCACACTACCATATTTTTAGTCCAAGTGCTGTCCATGAATAAAACGGACAGCACTCAGACCAATGTTATTCAATGGAGCAGTGCAGACAGGTGCATCATTGGTGCAACCTGTGCAGCCGTACAGGGGCCCTGAGATAAGGGGGGTACCAGCACCTCCAAAAGATTTGGAATTGTGCATTACAATGAGCTATTGGACTGCAAGGGGCCCAAATAATGTTTTTTCACAGGGACCTCTTCTGTCTGTGTCCGCCAGTGAATGCAGATGAGCGATTTTTTTCACTGACCAAACCTGAGTGTGAAAAAATCACAGCATGCACTAGTTTCGGATGAGATTCAGTTATTTGACAAGGACGTGCAAAAAAAAAAAAAAACAGATACCACATGAAGCCACAATACAGCATCCAATTATGTTGGATACATTGCAATTCCGTAAGATAGGAAACTGTAAATGATTAATAACTGCTGTAAGAAAACAGATTGTATACAGACTTCACAGGGATCACAGGAGAGAAAAAAAGCATCTGAGTTTTCTGGATGAAACTCTGAATGACTTTTTTCTATGCTCGTGTGAACTTGCCCTTAGTGTAACAAGGAGACTTGAACATACAAACCTATGATCACTTAAATAATGCCATGCACTACCAATGTAGAAGAGTGAATTATCCGGCCTAGCAAGCTCTATTAGGCTTTTTTAAATGACAAACAGTGTGGGAAAGACTAAGTGCAACACGAAGGGAAGAGGGGGAAGAAGCCCAAACACTAGGGAAAGGGGGAGTGGAGACCCCTAGGCAGATCTTATATCACCCTGCCTGACCGTCCCTATATAGGTTCCACACCTATCGCCGAGCAGGATCCTAAGCCCTGAATGTCCCTAGAGCATGGCACTAGATAGGGAGGGGGAGGGTGAGCACTGGTCAGGCCCCTCTACAAACTAAAGACAACAAGGTAGACAAACTTCGATTGAGCAGACACGAGAGGAGTAATGTGGCGCCCCTGAGGGTTCAGTCGCCACAGAGGTACTGCACATCACTCAGAGGTGTGGTGCCTCTCTTCACTCAGGTAAGGAGGGAGTGCTGCATGGAACCCCAAACACCTGCATCCAACACTACACTGCTCCAGGCCAGCTGGAGTGGCGACATGCAGAGCGCAGCTGCTGAGCCCTGTCCCTGGCTGGAGTGGGGGGAACCAAAGGTAGGGGGAACCAGTAGTGGGTGTGGATGGAGGAAGTAATTTAGGGGAGCACTCATACAGTAAAGATATAAAAAGAAGCCATTTTAGAATAGTGCAGTCCAGTCAGTGAGAGGAGAGAGTGAAGACAGTCAAGGAGCAGAGTCTCTGTCAGAGCTCTGCTCCCCAAGCAGGGCCTAGCCTCAGAGGCCCAGGAGGGGAGCAGGGAGGAAGCTCCGTTCTGAAGAAGGGATCCTAGGGGGTATGGCGAGTGCAGGCGGCACCCGTACACCCCGAATCTGCCAGGTGTCAGGAGGATCTAGGCTGCAAGAAGGGGACCGGCCCCTGGCCCAGTCGTGCAGCTTCAAGCCTCGGCTGGAAAAACCGGAGGCTTCTGACTTCTATAGCAGGAGCCAAACTCTCACTTCAATCCAAGAGTAAGGTCGAGCAGGTCTGAGCAACTCCGACGGACAGGGGGGACCTTGCAGCACCCGAATAGGATTCACAGTGAGAAGCGCAGGGCAGGAGGGAGTAAAGACCCAGCGTGAAGTCGGTCTAGGAAGGTACATATGAAAGTGGGGTTCTGCCAGGTACACCCGAGCTGCCTGAAGAAGGACTGAACCCCAGACCGGTGAACGCAGTGCGACGCGGGAGGCTTGCACCGGTACAGTGCACCTGTGGACTGTCTAAGAACTGTGAGTAAATCTTGGATGACTGCACTGAGCTGCCTCCGCTCCTTTATTTCGCCGGTGCCATTTCCCTCCCTGCACTACAACGCCCAGCGCCCCTCAATTCATCCACACTGCCCTGAGGCCCGCTCCACCTGTGGGGAGCCATTCCATCACAAGCTGCCCTACCATCTGTCTCAGAGGACTGTCGCAGCGCTGGTGATCCTCACCAGACACCACAGGCGGCGTCACGAAAAATCCCAAAAACCCCATATAGAAGTTTCCCCTTTTCACTGACCGCCCTGGGTCACGGACCGGGCCAGCCACCGTGATATCCCCCGGCAACCAGAGGCCCGGCTGCCGAGCACCCCACGGCCCTGGGGGCGAGTCAGTAACAACAACTGTCCTCCAAGGGCACGAGAGAAGAAACTAGCCGACTGCTAGTGCTCCAAGACTGCACAAAGGTTTATAGAAATATCACCGGCGATTCCCTGGATCAAACTAAGTGTTTTTAACTCCCCAGCAAGGGTGTGTCAATCAGCAACAGGAGGGAGGTCGCTGCTGGGTCCTAAAGGAAGAAGGATTAAGAAGTGTCTGCAATGCCAAGCACAGTGACCTTCTACAGCCAGATCCAGAGCAACTGTCTGTTACACCTGACACACCCGTGACACATTCTTAGGCATCCAGGTGCCATTCCACCAATGACAGTGAGCTGACATAGAGTACAGAGTGATCTCCAGTGCTCCCTTTTTCAGACTCCTCAGATGCTTTGGTTGTTATTGACCACAACAGGAGCTGTATATACACACATTGCCAACTCTTTGCAGCTGATCACATGAGTACATAGGCTGTACTCATATAATGAATGTGACATATATCTTTCATGGAAAAACAATTATCCAGTGCTCATGATACATGACATTAAAAACACCATTTAATTTACCATAAACTGTATGGAAAAGAAATGTTGCAGAGTTGTGGGTTGGAACTGAAATAAAACAGTTTAGTTTTACAACATTAACGTAAAAATTGCATGTTAACTTTATTCTGTGCATCTGTACCATTATAGAAACAAAATAATGATTTTTTTTTATGGACATAGAGCTGCGTAGCACTCCTAATGGGTAGGTGCTCAAGTGGGATTCAACTCCAAATATTACACAGATGAAGAACTTGGCACTTCTCAGCACAAACTTGAATTTTGTTATATGTTTAAAAGCTTTTTAAACTCTTACATTTTGTGTACTTGAATCTGTGATTACTTGCTCTCTCATGTGATACACTGTAAGATTACTGAATTGTATTATGTTTTTAGCAATCTCCAGCATTATTTTGTAAAATAATTAACATTTTTAAATACAGAAAAAATTGGCCATAAAATAATTTCATATTAAAAGTTCAAACTTTACATCGCTCATCTTTCCTGCTCCGTGAAAATATTGTAAATGTAACTGCAGGTTTCTTGTGTTCACTGAAAAGGATTTTTAAATTAAATTTGCCGTTCTGGATGTCTGGGAAATCTAAAAGCCACTATTATTTTTTAGCATAATTTCATTTTGGGTAACCTGTGTAACCCTAATTACATTTTCTACCTAGTACTCAAGAATGTATTTGTCACTTAAAGGTCAAAACAAATATATATTTTTTTCAACAAAAAAGGGATCTATGTACATGACAGAGCTTTGGCATATACACAGATCCATACTGCAGAGCTAAAAGTCCTGTATGTGCCCCACACATGCCATATATCTAAATATTATGGCATGTGGAGAAGGTGCTACATGTTTATTGTAAGCATCTAGATCCATGAAAGAAAAACACTCTGGGTCGTAGTTATTAAAGAAGCACTCCTCCTCCTCCCATCAGAGTTGTTATGCTCTGAATATATATATATCATATTATATAGCACTGTGTACTTACAATTGCTCATTTTACATTTCTACCCAGATAATTCTTCTCTTTTCCATTAGGTCTATGACATCACGTGATTAAAAACACAACTAGCTGAATTCTTCTACGTTCTATGTGGAAACAGGAAGTCTCTTTTTCCACGCAAAAGTCATCATTAGAACTACAATCCTACATTACTGACTAAAGGAAACAAAAAAGAAAGATAAAAGCAATGAGGGCGGAAGAAGCTGGGTCAGAAGTTGAAGAGGAGGTGAAGCTGGACTGCCAGGGACTTTTGAGCGATATAGGATTGTAGTAATGATGACTCATGCAGGGTGTAGTATCGGCATCTCTTCCTCCTGCTGGGCAGAGACGCCGTCCCCCTCACCGCTACGGTCCAGGTCCGGCGTCCTCCCGCTCCCTTGCTGCTGTGGCGCTCACGGCGCGCAACTTCCTGGGCCCTGTGCTTAGGGCGCGCGTGCTCCCTCCCTCTTAATGGGGCCGCATGCGCCATCCAATAGAATCCCCGGCCAATGGCCGGAGGACTGCTCCTATATTAGGCACCTCCTCCAATATGGAGGTGCCTGTGCAATGGTTGTTGTTCCATGTGCTAACACTTGCTTCAGCCCTCAGGTCCCACTGCCTGTCAGTCCTGCCCGCCAGTCTGCCTGTCGGTCCTGCCGCCAGTCTGCCTGCCAATTACCTGCTGTGCTCACCAGCCTGCTTACCTGGTAGCACCTGCCTGTTACCTGTTGTGCCCACCAGCCTGCTTACCTGGTAGCACCTGCCTGTCACCTGTTGTGCCCACCGGCCTGCTTACCTGGAGCACCTGCCTGTTACCTATTGTGCCCACCAGCCTCCTTACCTGGAAGCACCTGACTGTTACCTATTGTGCCCACCAGCCTGCTTACCTGGAAGCACCTGCCTGTTACCTGTTGTGCCCGCCAGCCTGTTTACCTGGAAGCACCTGCCTGTTACCTGTTGTGCCCACCAGCCTGCTTACCTAGAGTACCTGCCTGTTACCTCTTGTGCCTGCCAACCTGCATCCCCGGAGCACCCATCTGGCTATCTGCCGAACCAGCCTGCTTATCTACCCGGTCCACCCGTCAGCCTTCCAGCCATGCTCATCCGCTGTACCGGTCAGTTCCTGCCATCTGACCCGTGGGAGTCACCTGCTCTCACACAAAGTTGGTCCCAGAGTGGCACCTGGTCCCCCTGCTCGGTCCCTCCCTGGTTCACGGAGTCGATTGAGCCGCCGTGCGACTTTGGTCAGGCCGAGTAGGTACTTAGTCACGCCCCTCTGGCCCCTCCTTGCACCGAAGCACAGAGGTTCCACCACCCGGACCCATAACACAGGGAAAAAGAGACTTCCTGTTTCACCATAGAGCTTAGAAGGATTCAGCTAGTCAGTTTTTAATCACGTGATGAAAAAAAGAAGAATTAACTAGGTAGAAGGGCAAAATGAGCAATTGTGTTGATGATTGCAATATATTAAGAGGATAAGAACTTTGATGGGAGGAGGAGTGCTTCATTATGCATTTTACACCCAAAAAATTAATGTTAAAAAGTTTTAATTTCTGTGCACAATGTGTCATTCTTGAAAATGAGGTGGAGTTTAGCAAAAGAAACAACATTTGGTGTGGACCACCAAAAGTGGCATAAATTATAGCAGAAATATAATCCTGTTTACGACTACATATTCTGACATTAGCAAATGGGCAGCCAAAAGATGAGCCAAAGTACTGAATTTGGCACATGTTACTCTCGTAGAATCTAGATCAAGACTGGCGCATTGATGAATTCCATCCTGCATCATAGTTTCCATCCAACACACAAGTACTGTACATGCCGTCAGGTCCTTAACATAATGGACACCAGCCGTAGAGCCTTCCCAACAGGATCCTCATGACTTCTTGAAGCACCCTGTCTGATGAAGAGTTTATTGATCCAACACTTTGCATTTAATGAATAAGTTACAAAAGCTGTGTTCTAGTTGGGTCTGGAATATTTCAATAAATGTATAGTTGAGGCAAACCTCTAGGACTTTGGAGTGCTCTTCTGCTTTTCTCTACATAGGTAGTTTAAACTAAAACACCTGTTGGTAGCTGATGGATGAACTAATCCCTTGTTTACATTTGGATCATTTATACCCCTTTAGGGCAGCAGTTGGACAGGTGAAGGTGCTGATCCGGTGGCTAGATCACATTTCATGTAGTGATCTGTTGTGATCTGGAGTGAAATGCTGAAAAATCATGACAGTGAGGAACGAATGTATTCTAGTGGAATTGAATTTAACTTATTTTACAAAAATCAGCAATTGCCAAAATGCAATTTGCCTTCGAGTGACTCAGCAAAATGGCGCCTGTTGGCCATCGAAAGGTAAAAAATATAAAATATCCATACTCACCTTACCAATCACCTTTGTGTGCCCTCGATCTCTCACTGTCATCTGTCTGGTCCTCGTTGCATCTTCTGATCTCTGTCTCTAGTGCTGAAACCCCTGGGCCTCTCACACTGAACAGGAACCTCCGACTCTGACGAGGGCCGAGACGGATCTGCACATACGCAAGCAAGGTCATGGCCCATATCATGACATCATGACATTTTGTTTGCTTGAGCCTAATTCTCCAAGGCCTCAACATAGACAGAAATGTTGGCTCATTGTTAGAGGCCAGGGAATTTTAAAGCAAGCAAGATGAGGATCAGACAGGTGACGGTGAGGAGCGGAGGGGCCGGAGAGGTGAGCAGTGAGAACAAGGATTTTTTTACATCTATATTAGTGATGAGCGAGCGTGTTCTGTTAACCCTTTTGGCGAGCATGCTCGGGTGCTCGCCGAGTATTTGCGGCGTGCTCGAATGTTATGTTTGAGTCACTGTGTGTGCATGATTTGCGACTGTTTGACAGCTTTAATACATGTGAGGAATGCCTAATACTGATAAGCGAGCATGTTCTCTTAACCCCTTATTCGAGCATGCTCGGGTGCTCGCCGAGTATTTGCGGCGTGCTCGAATGTTATGTTAGAGTCACTGTGTGTGCATGATTTGCGACTGTTTGACAGCTTTAATACATGTTAGGACACAGGCATTCCTCACAAGTATTAAAGCTGTCAAACAGTCGCAAATCATGCACACACAGTGACTCTAACATAACATTCGAGCACGCCGAAGATATTCGGAAAACACCCGAGCATGCACGTAAATTTCGAGTAACGAGCATGCTCGCTCATCACTAATTTTTATGTATTATATTTAGTATTGCTCTCATGTCTGGAGAGAACCCACAGCATAATAAGGTACATGAAATTTGCAGATTTCCTGGGATAACAATAAATTGACTTTTGCTTGATCCGCTCACCTCTACTACTGATAAATATATTGAAAATGAAAACAACACAGCTATGAACATGCATCTGATTTTCCAAGTGCTTTAACTGTCAAGGTTTAACAATGGATTTTTCTGGCAGACATCCCATGATATTTTTCTCAATCCATTGCTAGCCCTCCCCCCTCTTGCAATTTTTCCCAGCCCTCCTTAATTGGCATATCAAGCAAATAACCCATCTCTGCGGGGGATGATACGCAGTGTACAATGCCAATGTCTCACTGTTTGTACCAGCAAAAGCAGTGCAATGGGATGCTTAAATCTGCTGCCAAGTACTTTGATCTGCAAACACTTAAATACCAGTGCTTTGATATACACGTTCTATGAGGAAGGGACATCATGAGTCACACATAAGCCAATGATACTGAGAATCAATATAATGTTAACACCAGCGTGAAGGCCATGGCTTCAACACAGAAAATACACATCTTTGAACTCTGAGAAGTTCTTCTAAACTCACTGGATTGGTTTTGTATCCCTTCAACTTTAAGTGGACCAATCAGTGACTTCACATCACGTGTACTGTGCGCTGTGGGAATTCTACGGTGCGGCACTGGAAGCAGCAGGAAAATGACCTCAAGTATATGTTTTCAATATATGCGGTCACATGTAGACTAGACATATGCAGCCTTGCTCAATGAAAGTGTATTGAGTGAGGCCGGACACAGTCTAGTCGGAATGTGGCCGGAAGTTTGCAATTGAATGCTTGCGGTCACATGACCGCCCACTACTGGTGCCAACCCCTGAGAATCCTCAAAGCATGCAGACCACATGATGTGAGAATTCACAAGCCTGCAATCATATTGAGTGACTTAAGACTTGTAGCCTAAGGCTGGACAACTCCTTTAATATTCCATGCTCTGATCTCTCGATAAGCCTGTGTCTGGACTTCTGTGTATACCCAGCAAGAAATCAGAAGAGACAGAGATGTGGCGAAAAGAAGAAAGCATACCTACAGTATGATATCAATTTTCATTCAAGTTCAATGGACAAATCTGCATTCAGTGAAGACAGATCTTCACTGAGACAGGAGAAGACAGAAGGTGCTGTTAAATTTCTGTGGAGAGGGCAGGAGGAGGGAGGAGCTAGAGTCAGACATAGACATTCTGCTGGAAGTTCTCATTTCTCCATAGAACTTTATGAGCACCAACTGTTTTCTCCCACCTCTGTAATGGAAAAATCTGTATTCACTGTAGCCAGATTTTACCCCTGAATTGAGAAATTTGAGTTTGATAGCTCAGTCCAGGAGGACAAAGAAACAGATATCTCTGATGATATCTATTACAAAGTTTCTTATTTTCATGTTAAAAAAAATTAAACAAAATGAAGGTTGCTCTTTTAGAGCACTAATAGCTGCAGAACTGCTCCTCCTAATTACCAATTTGGACAATTGCGTTAATTAGAGATGGTAGTAATAGGCGCAATTTGCAATTTTTGCTTTTGGCACTCAGTTTTTGATAAAAATAAGTCGATGTCAGGTTTTAATTATCATAATATACGACACGTATATTGCATCCCTAATGATTTATGACATCATAGTGTTTAATAATGATGTGATGCTGCTAGATGTGAATGTTATTGCAAAAAGTAAAATGATTTGGCTTTTATTTTATTTCCGCTGCTTCCCTGACAATTCTTTTTTTTTATTTTAAATTCACCATAAGTTTTCATCAATATTGTCTTTTTATTCAGTGCAAAAGTTTATGGTCTTTCCAAGGGGGCAGGACTCAAAGAATAACGGTGCAGAAGAGCCTAAAGACACGCCCAGGAGGATCCTATGAGCCACGCCCCAAGCGAATATTGTGAGCAACACCCCATTAGTAAAGATCATAAAAAGTAGATCTAACTTAAAGGTCCCTTATCTCTAGAACAGTATAGTAGATTAAAAAATTGGAATACGCAGAGGAGTAACGGGAAAAAATAAGCTTGCCACTTTTGACCTGCTGAAAGCTCCTCTTTAGATCCTCATTTTTAGTTGAAACTAGATAAAAGAATAACTTTTTTTATTTTATATACATCAGTTAGGTCTATAAAACTAAATGACATTGAACAGAAAATGTTAAATGTTCCGCAGCAGATCGTAACTAAATACCGAAACAAAGGGTTTTACGTATTTTAAAGTTTGGGTTTTTTTTTGGAATCCTCTGCTTTTTTTTTCTATCCCTCCTCACTAGTCTTCGGAATAGGAGGTAAACTGTGGGGTTTGCTTGGAAAGAACATATTTAGATTCCTTGTCTCCATGGAAACCAATGGCAGATTCCAAAAGTGGCATTAGAAGACTGTCACCTTTATAGAAACTGGATCAGCGCAGAGAAAAGTGCTATATAAAGGGATTGTGAAGGAGAGGGGAACAGCAGTCGTAATCTCCTTTTTTATACAAAATGATAAAGTCATGCCAATACAATGCATCCTCAAAAAAGACTCCCTTGGCTGGAATTTTGGGAGCTTGTCCAAAAATCTGGCTTTATGAGGGTTAAATAAATGAGTGGAAAGACCAATAGCGCCAGATAAGTCAGAAGGAAGCGTCATGCAGAGGTAGATACTTTTCGATTAGTTGGTATATTCACCTTTTGTACTATTTTATTGCATTTTGGCTCATACATGAAATACTGTATAAACTCTTAATGGTGAAAAGTGGCATCTTCCTCACAATAGTCTCTGCTTCTAGGTGTCTAGTACATATGCTGAATCCAGATCTCTCCAGCAGTCTCATAAAGAATGAATGGAGCAGTGATTTGCATGCACACTACTGTACTACTCAGTTGGGGGACAAAAGTGCTCCTTTCTTTCAATTACTGGGGTCCCAATGGTTGGACCTCCTCTGATCTAGAGTTTATCACCTATCCTGTGGAGAGTTCACAGGAATACTCCATTATTATGCAGATACAGATGTCTAAGGAGTCAGTGTCACAGACTTACAAAAACTTTTTTAGAAAGTGCAATCTTTTTTATGGACCAACCGGTGGCACTAAATGACTGCTGATCAGTAAACATTCACTCATCGGCGGTCATTTAATAGCTCTTTACACAGAAATACTGCAGAAAAATTACGTATACTGAGCTATCTGTACTAGATCACACTGTGAACAAGGGCTGCTATTGTTCTCGGCAGTGCAATACTGGAAAGCTTGTAACTGTTCATAAAATACATGTGGGGGAGAGCGAGAAAGATAGAGAGCCCTACTGACCATAAGAGCTTACACTCTACATAGAGAAAGAGAGAGGGACCCAGCTGACCACAAGAGCTTACACTCTACATAGAGAAAGAGAGAGGGACCCTGCTGACCATAAGAAGTTACACTCGACAGGAAAAAGGGAGAGAAGGACCCTGCTGACCGTAAGAGCTTACACGCTACAGGAGAAAAAGAGAGGACCCCATTGACCACAAGAAGTTACACTCTACAGGAGAAAGGGAGAGAAGGACCCTGCTGACCATAAGAGCTTACACGCTGCAGGAGAAAAAGAGAAGACCCCATTGACCATAAGAAGTTACACTCTACAGGAGAAAGGGAGAGAAGGACCCTGCTGACCATAAGAGCTTACACGCTGCAGGAGAAAAAGAGAGGACCCCATTGACCACAAGAAGTTACACTCTACAGGAGAAAGGGAGAGAAGGACCCTGCTGACCATAAGAGCTTACACGTTGCAGGAGAAAAAGAGAGGACCCCATTGACCATAAGAAGTTACACTATACAGGAGAAAGAGAGAGAGAGGACCCCACTGGCTATAAGAAGTTACACTCTACAGGAGAGAGAGAGAGGACCCTACTGACCATAAGAGCTTACTCTCTAAAGGAGAAAGAGAGAGAGGACCCCACTGACTATAAGAAGTTACACTCTACAGGAAAAAGGGAGAGAAGGACCCTGCTGACCATAAGAGCTTACACACTACAGGAGAAAAAGAGAGGACCCCATTGACCATAAGAAGTTACACTCTACAGGAGAAAGGGAGAGAAGGACCCTGCTGACCATAAGAGCTTACATGCTGCAGGAGAAAAAGAGAGGACCCCATTGAACATAAGAAGTTACACTCTACAGGAGAAAGAGAGAGAGAGGACCCCAATGGCTATAGGAAGTTATACTCTACAGGAGAGAGAGCGAGGACCCTACTGACCATAAGAGCTTACTCTCTAAAGGAGAAAGAGAGAGAGGACCCCACTGACTATAAGAAGTTACACTCTACAGGAAAAAGGGAGAGAAGGACCCTGCTGACCATACGAGCTTACACTCTACAGGAAAAAGGGAGAGAACGACCTTGCTGACCATAAGAGCTTACACTACAAGAGTAAGAGAGAGAGAAGGACCCTGCTGACCATAAGAAGTTACACTCTACAGGAGTGAGAGAGAGAAGGACCCTACTGACCATAAGAGCTTACTCTCTAAAGGAGAAAGACAGAGAGGGAACTTGCTGATCATAAGAACTTACACGCTACAGGAGACAGAGAGAGAACGTCCCTGCTGACCATAAGAAGTTACACTCTACAAGAGAAAGGGAGAGAACGACCCTGCTGACCATAAGAGCTTACACTCTACAAGAGAAAGGGAGAGACAGACCCTGCTGACCATAAGAGCTTACACACTACAGGAGAAAAAGAGAGGACCCCATTGACCATAAGAAGTTACACTCTACAGGAGAAAGGGAGAGAAGGACCCTGCTGACCATAAGAGCTTACACGCTGCAGGAGAAAAAGAGAGGACCCCATTGACCATAAGAAGTTCCACTCTACAGGAGAAAGAGAGAGAGAGGACCCCAATGGCTATAAGAAGTTATACTCTACAGGAGAGGGAGAGAGGACACAACTGACCATAAGAGCTTACTCTCTAAAGGAGAAAGAGAGAGAGGACCCCACTGACTATAAGAAGTTACACTCTACAGGAAAAAGGGAGAGAACGACCTTGCTGACCATAAGAGCTTACACTGCAAGAGTAAGAGAGAGAGAAGGACCCTGCTGACCATAAGAAGTTACACTCTACAGGAGTGAGAGAGAGAAGGACCCTACTGACCATAAGAGCTTACTCTCTAAAGGAGAAAGACAGAGAGGGAATTTGCTGATCATAAGAACTTAGACGCTACAGGAGACAGAGAGAGAACGACCCTGCTGACCATAAGAAGTTACACTCTACAAGAGAAAGGGAGAGAATGACCCTGCTGACCATAAGAGCTTACACTCTACAAGAGAAAGGGAGAGACAGACCCTGCTGACCATAAGAGCTTACACTCTACAAGAGAAAGGGAGAGACAGACCCTGCTGACCATAAGAAGTTACACTCTACAGGAGACATAGAGAGAAGGATCCTGCTGACCATAAGACGTTACACTCTACAGGAGACAGAGAGAGACAGACCCCGCTGACCGTAAGAAGTTACACTCTACAGGAGAGAGAAAGGACCTTACTGACCATAAGAGCTTACACTTTACAGGAGAGCGAGAGAGAGAAAGAGAGCGGACCCCACTGACCACAAGACGCTACACTTTAAAGAAGAAAGAGAGAGATGACCTAGGTGAACATAGGAGCTTACACTCTGCAGGAGAGAGAGCGAGGACCACACTGACCATAAGAGCTTACACTCTACAGGAGAGAGAGAGGTCCCTACTGACCATAAGAGCTTACATTTTACAGGAGCGAGAGTGAGAGACAGAGAGATGACCTAGCTGGACATAGGACCTTACACTCTACAAGAGAGAGAAAGAGTGGACCCTGCTGGCCATAACAGCTTACACTTTGCAGAGGAGAGAGAAAAGACCCTGCTGAAAATAAGAGCACTTACACTCTACAGAAGCGAGAGAGAGAGGACCCAACTGACCACAAGAGCTTACACTCTACAGAAAAGAGAAAGAAAGAGAGAGGACCCGCTGACTGTCAGAGCTTACACTCTACAGAAGGAAGAGAGAGAGAGAACCCTGCTGACCACGAGACCTTACACTCTATAGGAAAGAGAGAGAGAGGACTCAGCTGTCTGTAAGAGCTTACACTCTAAAGGGGAGAGAGACTTACCCACTGACTTTGGAGATAGAAAACAACTCTGCAAATTGTGCTGCACTGAGAACCTCTGGCCACAACAGTGCAAGGTATGATGATCCGCTAGATGTCATAGCAGCAGGGCATTATGGGGAGGCCTGCGCAGCATTACAAAATGACATTGTCCCCCTCTCTAATCACTTTTATTATTTTTTACCTAGCAGACCACAGTACATTTGGCGGTGGCTGTGCCCAGGATTGCAAGTTATTATCATTGACTTGAATGGGACTGAGCTGCACAGAGTTGCAGTCCCTGGTATTGCAGCTGCACAATCTTCAACACCAGGAGTAGTAAACAATGAAGAGAATGGCGGCGGACCGGTTGCTTTGGCCCCTTCAGGCAGCTGAAAGGTCGGGAGCCAGGAGTTGGACCACAACTAATCTGATATGACTAGCTGTTCCAAAGTTTCAGAAAATCCTTTGTAGGCCATGTGCCCACGTAGCGTTTTTGTAGCATTTTTGCGGCATTTTTACGGCCGCGAAAACGCCGCAAAAAATGCTCGTAAAACCGTCTGCTATGCAAAGCAATGTGAATTCGGATGTGCTGTGCACATGATGCGCTAATTTGCGTGCCGAATTCGCATTGCGTTGCAAAATGCAGCATGACCATTTCTACCATGATTACTCCACAAATTTGCGGCCATTGAGGAACATTGAAACGCAGCAAACCCGCACGTATATGTGGATTTGCTGCGTTTCAATTAAATTCAATGGCTGCGAATTTGCAGCGTAATCGCGGTGCGTGTGGTACCCGGGATGAGGAGGAGACTACAACTCTTCTTCATCCTGGCTACCACGCGGTGAAAAAAAGAAATAAAAAAGTTACAAATAAAAAAAAACCTGTATACTCACCTCTCCGGTCTCCTCTCGGTGGCAGCGATCCTCTCTCCTCGGTGTCCCGCGGTGTACTGGCAGGACCTGCGGTGACGTCATTTAGTCAGCTGATGGTCAGGTGACCGCTGACGTCAGCGGTCAGGTGATGGTCTCGTGACCATCAGCTGACTAAATGACGTCACCACAGGTCCTGCCAGTACACCGCGGGACGCCGAGGAGAGAGGATCGCCGCCGAGAGGAGACCGGAGAGGTGAGTATACAGTTTTTTTTTATTTTTAACGTTTTAATTCCCTTTTTTTTACTATAGATGCTGCATTTAAAGCATCTAAATTGGTCACACAATATAAATCCATGCCGGTTGCGTGGATTTATATTGTGTGACCAACTTGTCAAGCACTTTCCAAGTGATGCTCAAAATCGCTTGGAAAACTGCTTGAAAAAACGCATGCGAAAACGCATGAAAAAACGCTTCTGTCTGGCAGAAAAAACACATGTAAATCTGCTTGCGTTTTTTTCTGCCAGAAAGAGGCAAAAACGCTCTGCATCAAATCTGCTATGTGGGCACATAGCCTTAGTGTTGCTAGTACATTATAATGACGATTCCACGGCCCGTGTGTATGTGACGCCTACTATTTAGGTAGTGTAAATGCTCACACCATTGTATCCAGGCTCAAGCAGTGCTATAAATAATGTGTGTGTAGGGACACCTTCTACAAATAGCATCAAACCTTCAGCAATTTATGTGCTGTTATGTTCTGGTAATTAGCTCGATCGATTTTTATTCCTGGGGTTTACTACATGCAAGAAGACTTGTGTAATAATCCAGAATAAAATAGGTAATTGTGCTATTTCCATGCACTGTGCATTTGTAACAGTTTTGTAATGATGTAAGATTCAGAACCTTTTTGGATTCTTATTTTATATTATTTCAGATCATTTACTTTTCTACATAATAGAGAATTGTAGGCAACAGTAAAACAGCTGCACTAAATAATCACTTAGGCGCTGACGGGTCACAATGCCGTATATTCTCAGTATAGAAGGCGGGTAATAAGGGCATCCTACGGAGGAGGACTTTTTGTTCCTAACTTCAGATAAAATATAAAAGTGGTTAACCTTCCTAGAAAAAGATTCTCCACTTTAGGACAGGTGCACACAACCGATTTTCTCATACAACTGCTATCTATGGTTTTCATGGATAACACCTGTGCAAATGATATTCTATGGGGCTGTGCACATTTACGATCTTTAGCTCGGACCATGAGGGCAGCAGAGAAATTCATAGACATGTCCGATTTTGATCCTAGGGGCAGGATCAAAATTGGAAATATAAATCTATGAATCTGTGTAAATCGGACTGCACTCAGATGACATAAGAGTGTGGTCCGATTTTCATGGATTTACATAAAGGACAAGGTTGGAGAAACTTTTATTTTTCTCTACATACAAAAAAACCTGATTCCGCGCTGATCAAACTCTGATCAAAATAATCGGCCTGTTTTTCACATATGTAGAGACATCGGTCGCGTGAACCTATCCCTAGGAGGATTATCAATGCAATCAAGGGATCACGTGTTCATGTCCCCCTGCAGGACAAATAACCATTTTAACAGAATATACAAAAATATTTTGATATGTTTATGACGCGCCCCCTGGGCCAGTGCTGTAGGGAATACCCGGAGCCGGATCTCGATGGGGGTAGTAGTCCTTGTGGCGGTGACCCGGTCAGTGCCCAGGGTGTCAAACTAAGTGGCAGTCTATGGCAACAGATGTTAACTTGATTGTCGACTACGCCACCCGTTGAGTGCGGCTTTGAAGCCGCCGCTGCAGAGCAGTCCACTGAGGCCGGTGGTATATGTGCAGCAGTGATGGTATAACCCCCAACGGGAGGGGTATGGCCTCAGGGCAGAAGGTGTAGATGATGGGGGTTGTGAAGATGCAGAAGGGAAGACTCAGAGTCAGGAGATGCAGTTCAGGGCTTTTACTTACTGGTGTTCTTTTGGTCACTCTGGCCTTGATTGACCACCCAAGCCGTGCTGCGTCCACCAGGTCCTGGACTCGGCCAACCCCCAGGCAATTCTGGAGCGTGGTCCTGAGCTCCTTTCTGACTCTCCCTTCCTCTGGCCGTTCCCACCAGGGATCCACTTTTGGCCGGCTCCCTCGGGTCTCTTGGTGGTCAAGCCTCCTCTGGTCTCCCTGACCCTATGCTCGGTGTGCCTTTCTAGTGGATTTGGTGAGGGTCGTGGCAGATCCTGCCCACAACCTCCGGTTCCTGGTTAAGGTTCGTTTTGGCCTCTGCCAGCTTGGGTTCCGGTACCCTTGTGCGCCAACCCTTCACCCTTCTGTCCTTATTCTGGGATCTTGGGGTTCCTTCTTGTTTCCTCTCTGGGTCCTTCTCACTCCTCTCTCTCTCAGCAGGCTCTGTTCTGGAGCTGGGCCCAGCCGGAGCCACAGCTCCCTGTCAGCCCTCCTGGCTGAGCTCCTCTGCTCTGCTCCTCAGGCTAAAGACTCACTGACTGACCCTGTTCTAAGATGGTGCCCACCTTATATACTCCCTCTATGTGTGAGCTCAGGTGACCAGCACCCAATGAGCTCCTATCTTTACCCAGACTACTCCCCCTATCTGCCCCTACACTACTGGGATGTTCCACCCCCCTCCCACTCCAGCCAGGGACAGACGCTGTCGTACCTGCACATAAACTGGTGGGAGTACCGTTGATCTGTCCCCCGGAAATGGGATGTATGTAGTGCATGCAGCCTACTAGCTCAGTTCCACACTCCATCCTTACCCGGGAGTGGAATACCACACCTCTGGCTTGAGGTGTAATACCCCTGTAGCAGCCGAATCCTCAGGGTGCTACATTCCCCCCTGGTAAATCACAGCACGTCCTCGGGCTGTAAAAGAATAAAAACATCCACAAACATACAAATTTTCTTTCAAAAACATCATAAACATATAAAACATTATATATATCATCAGCATAAAACTTTTCATATAAAACTTTTCATAGTAAACATTCTTGTTCCTCCGGCCACGGTGCAACTTGTGACCGGGTAAAGTGCAACAGTCTCTTGTAGTAAAAACAACAGTTTCCTATAAAACCGGTAGGGGGCGCTTTAGAAAGCGCAACTATATACAAGGGGAGGTATGGCCGCTCTCAGTCCTCGGCCAGTGGGATTAGGGATGGCTGCTCACAGTCCTCAGCCTGTGGGGAGATGGGACACACTGGAACAGTTCACTGGTCCCAACGGGGACTATAATGGTAACAGTTATTGTACCTTCACGGGTAACTATTTACAGTGCTCCTACTGTATTTTAGTAGCGACGTCCTCCAGCTCCTTCTCCGTGTATTCTTCAGACCCGTCCGGGTCCTCTTGCTCCTCCTGACACCTCAGCTCTTTCTCTGTCAGTCGGTGCACATGAAGGGCATAGGGTCCTTTGGCACATTGGTGCCGGGTGAAGGTGACCTCATCACCCAGGTAAAGATCACGACCTCTGTGTCCCTCCGGTAGGTGGGACTCGACATCTCTTCTGGTCACGAAGACGTCGCCGGGGGTGTGATGATCTCGAATGAAGCCCCAACCGTGCTGCAACTGGAATTTAATTACAGTCCCGGTGGCACGGGGACCGTGGGCTGCACGGGGGTTCCTCCTGGTCCGGCTCTTCTGTTCTGCACTTTTTATTTGCAGCCGCTGCTCGCGGACCCGCCTCTCTCTTCTTTCTCGGTCAAAGGCTTCCAACTGCTGGCGGCAGCACTCTGCACGCTCCGCTGCAGCCGCCCGGGTTTCTTGAGTGAACCCGATGAGGTCTCCTCCTGCGGGGTCCCACTCAAACTGCGCCTCCTCTAACGAGAGCGGGGTCATCTTGACGGGCGCCGGAGCCGGGATCAGGGGCTCATCCAGAGGTCTTTCTTTCCGGAGTCGGGGATGGTGGAACTCCGGTGGCCACACAAAGGGCTGCCCATCTGGGCATGTGTGCTGGGCAAATAGGTCTTCACCCAGGTGTGGCGCTGTGGACGTTGAGGGCGCTGTTTTGGTGGCGGCGCCCGGGTTCACCAGGCCTTGCGACCAGGCTTGGGGCACCCTGAATGTAAAGGGCACCGTGAAGACGGCGGCGCCCGGGGTTACTTGGCCCAGCGACCAGGCCGGTGGCTCAGTGGAGGTAGAGGGCGCTGTTGGTACTGCGGCGCCCGGGGGTACTCGGCCTTGCGACCAGGCCGGTGGCGTCTCCTGCTTGGCCGCGCTCAGGGTTGAGGCGCGTGACGTCACAGGGGGCGTGGTCGCGGCTCCTGCTTGGGGCCTAGTCTGGAGCGGTAGCGGTGCGGCAACGGGCACGATCAGTGGGACTTCGGGCTTGTCGACGGGGAGCGGGGGTAGGCTTACGGTGGCTGGGCTTGGGGTAGTGACGTCCCCTTTACTTGCCTCCGTCTCTTCAGCTCCCTCTGCGGCGTCGTCTCCGGCCTCCGTCCCTTCTGCATCCTCTTCAGGGGCAGGCGTGCTCCTCGTTGCAGGTGGTGTGCTCCGCTGGCGGGTTCCAGCCTGCTGGGCCATCTCTCTGCTCCATGCGGCCAGTACGTCCCGCTGCACTCGGGCCATCCTCTGAGCCAAGCCCTCCAGTGCGGTCCGTGCATGCTCCCGATCTCTGGGGAGCTGCGCCAGGATCTCCACCAGGCCTTCTGGGGTTGTCGCTTGCAACAGGCTCCTGACCACTGGGTCGGTGCTGTCTGCCTCTCCCTCCATCTCCGGGTACGGCTCCTCCAGACTCCTCCAGGCTGCTCCCATCTTCTCTCTTTTGTTCTGTCTCCGCCCACATTGAGGGCGGTCCTGGGGCAACTTGGTGATTGTCAGTTCCAGGGGCAGACCCCTCACGCTGATGGACATCTCTAACATCACAGTCTCTGCTGGTCGGGGCGGTTTCCACTTTTGGCGCCATTCCTTGACCTGGCCCACGATGGGAGGTGGCCTCTTGCCACCCTCCGACACGCCCATAATGGCGTCCGCTCTGCCAGGGTGGGAAATCTTCTGAAATGGCGGGAAAAGACTGCAAATGACGGGCAAATGGCGGGAACCGATCCGAGATGGCGTCCGATGGCGGGGACCCTCCGGAATCGGCGGGAGACTTCTTTTTGAGGTAAATGTGAACTTTTCTTCAGGCACGCAGTACCCGGTGGTTGCGGGCACGTGATCCTGCCGACTACGCCAAAGTTGACACGCCCCCTGGGCCAGTGCTGTAGGGAATACCCGGAGCCGGATCTCGATGGGGGTAGTAGTCCTTGTGGCGGTGACCCGGTCCGTGCCCAGGGTGTCAAACTAAGTGGCAGTCTATGGCAACAGATGTTAACTTGATTGTCGACTACGCCACCCGTTGAGTGCGGCTTTGAAGCCGCCGCTGCAGAGCAGTCCACTGAGGCCGGTGGTATATGTGCAGCAGTGATGGTATAACCCCCAACGGGAGGGGTATGGCCTCAGGGCAGAAGGTGTAGATGATGGGGGTTGTGAAGATGCAGAAGGGAAGACTCAGAGTCAGGAGATGCAGTTCAGGGCTTTTACTTACTGGTGTTCTTTTGGTCACTATGGCCTTGAGTGACCACCCGAGCCGTGCTGCGTCCACCAGGTCCTGGACTCGGCCAACCCCCAGGCAATTCTGGAGCGTGGTCCTGAGCTCCTTTCTGACTCTTCCTTCCTCTGGCCGTTCCCACCAGGGATCCACTTTTGGCCGGCTCCCTCGGGTCTCTTGGTGGTCAAGCCTCCTCTGGTCTCCCTGACCCTATGCTCGGTGTGCCTTTCTAGTGGATTTGGTGAGGGTCGTGGCAGATCCTGCCCACAACCTCCGGTTCCTGGTTAAGGTTCGTTTTGGCCTCTGCCAGCTTGGGTTCCGGTACCCTTGTGCGCCAACCCTTCACCCTTCTGTCCTTATTCTGGGATCTTGGGGTTCCTTCTTGTTTCCTCTCTGGGTCCTTCTCACTCCTCTCTCTCTCTCTCAGCAGGCTCTGTTCTGGAGCTGGGCCCAGCCGGAGCCACAGCTCCCTGTCAGCCCTCCTGGCTGAGCTCCTCTGCTCTGCTCCTCAGGCTAAAGACTCACTGACTGACCCTGTTCTAAGATGGTGCCCACCTTATATACTCCCTCTATGTGTGAGCTCAGGTGACCAGCACCCAATGAGCTCCTATATTTACCCAGACTACTCCCCCTATCTGCCCCTACACTACTGGGATGTTCCACCCCCCTCCCACTCCAGCCAGGGACAGACGCTGTCGTACCTGCACATAAACTGGTGGGAGTACCGTTGATCTGTCCCCCGGAAATGGGATGTATGTAGTGCATGCAGCCTACTAGCTGAGTTCCACACTCCATCCTTACCCGGGAGTGGAATACCACACCTCTGGCTTGAGGTGTAATACCCCTGTAGCAGCCGAATCCTCAGGGTGCTACATTTATAAAAATGTAAAAAAAGAAAAAATGTTACAATAAAATAAAAATACTCAAAGGAGGATACATATTTGGTATCACTGTGTCGTAACAACCAGTACAATTAAAAAAATCATTATTTATCCTACATGGTGAACTCTGCAAAAAAAATACAAAAACTACACCAGAATTTGTATTTTTGTCTATTCTGTCTTACATAAAATAAAAAATGATAAAAAATATTTGTATGTATCCAAAAATGGTACCAATAAAAACTACAACTTGTTATGCATAAAAAAAAGTCCTCATCGAACTCTGTAGTCAGAAGAACGACAAAAAGTTATATAATGCAAAAAATATATATATATTTTTTTAAGTGATTTTTTTGCGCAAAACTAGTAAAACAAAAAAAAGTTACAATTTGGGTATCACTTTAATCATATTGGTCCATATTAGAAAACTGTGTCTTTATTAATCCTGGGTGAAAATGCAAAAAAAATAAAAAAAACAGTGCCAGAATTGCAGATTTTTTAATAACCCCCCACCACCACCACCACTCTTCACACCCCCAAAAAAACAATGGAATAAAAAGTTATTCAAAAATGTGCAAAAAGGTATCAATGAAAACTACAACTTGTCCTTCAAAAAACCAAACCTCATACCGTTCAGTTGAGAGAGTAATGTTACAGTTATGACTCTCAGAATATGGCAACACAAAAACATTTTCTTTAAACTGTATTTCTTGTATAAAAGTAATAAAACATGAATAAAACTAGATGATTTTGGTGTCTCCATAATCTTGCTGACATTCTGATAGGTCATCAATAACAGATTAGTGGGCGTCGGACACCCGACACCCCCAGTGTGGTATGGCCATTTTGTGGGATAGCACACCAGTCCCACTGACTGCCTTTTATTAGTGCCTCTAGTGGCGGGCTTGAAATATTATTTAGAGCTGCACAGTATGGATTGGTGCTGCCCAGAACTGCAGTTCCTCTCTTATTCTCTTGTGTCCTTCCTGATCTTCCTTATATACCCAGGTGCATGGCAAAACATGCTAAACATATCTTAAAAAACTACATTTGAAGGATGCCTTGGTGTATTCCATTTATCACCCATAGGCTCTTTTATTAAATAAAAGAAATGTATACATTAACATGTACCCTATTTTACTTGATTTCTGTGACTGACGCGATCCTTCTCCCCTAGGCTATTGTTTACAAGAAAATGTATTTGTTAACATGTTTTTATAAGTTTTATCGCATGGTGCAAGTTTGTATTAAAATGGTATCGTGACCAGAGATGAGAGTATGGTTTGACATTTGAATTCGCCGGCTTCGCAGAAGTTTCCGAAAGAATTCATTTTGCGGCAAATACATTTCTGCAAATATCAGAATTGGATAGGTTGTCATTGAGGAGGAGTTAAGAGAGAGAGAGCCCTGCTGACCATAAGAGATCATACACTGTACAGGAGAAAGAGAGGGAGAGAGAAAGGACCCCACTGACCATAAGAGCTTACACTCTAGAGGAGAGGGAGGACCCCGATGATCATAAGAGCATATACACTACAGGAGAGAGAGAGAGGACCCCTCTAACCATAGGAGCTTACACTCTACAGGAGAGAGAGGACCTGCTGACCATAAGAGCTTACACTCTACAAGAGAGAGAGAGGACCCCACTGACCATAAAAGCTTACACTCTACAGGAAAGAGAGAGAGAGGACCCCTCTGATCCTAAGAGCTTACACTCGATAGGAGAGAGAGAAGCCCCCGCTGACCATAAGAGCTTTCACCCTATAGGAAAGAGAACCCAGCTGACCATAAGAGCTTACACTCGATAGGAGAGAGAAAAGACCCCTCTGACCATAAGAGCTTTCACTCTATAGGAAAGAGAACCCAGCTGACCATAAGCTTATACTCTATGGGAGAGAGAGATAAGACCTTGCCGATCATAAGAGATCACACTCTATAGGAAAGAGAGAGGACCCTGTTGACCATGAGATCTTATACTCTATAGGAGAGAGAGAAAGAACTTTGCTGACCATAAGAGCTTCACTCCACAGGGAGAGAGAACCCTGCAGACCATTAGAGCTTACACTGCACTGGAGAGTGAAAGGACCCCGCTGATCATAAGAGCTTACACTTTACAAGAGAGGGAGAGAGGATCCCGCTGTCCATAAGAGCTTACACTCTATAGGAGAGAGATCCCCACTAATCATAACAGCTTACACTCTACAGGAGAGAGGTGACCCCACTTACCAAAGGAGCTTACACTGTATAGAAGAGAGAGACCTTACCAGTAACTTACTGGCTACGCCAAATTTTCCCAAAAAATTTCATTTGTGGTGAATAATTTAGTGTAAATCTCAAAACTGGAGAGCTTGTAACGGCTCTGGAAATACATGTGGAGAAGAGAGAGAGAGAGGGCTCCCCTGACTATAAGAGTTTACACTCTACAAAAACGATAGAGGAACCCACTGATTTTAAGAGCTTACACTATATAGGAGAAAGAGAGGACCCTGTTGACCATAAGAGCTTACACTCTACAGGAGAGAGAGAGAGGACCCACTGACCATAAGAGCTTTCACTCTACAGGAGAAAGACTTAGCCATTGAATCTGGAGATGGAAAAAGACTCTGCCATATAAACTGTGCTCTACTGGGAGCCGCTGATCTGGGATGGCTCAGGTGCTGTCCACCACTGTACAAGGTATGATCATCCGCTAGATGTCATTGCTGCAGGGCATTATGGAGAGACCCACGCGGCAACGCAAAATGACGCAAGCTCGCTATGCTATTTGATGCCTCAACAGTGTGGGAAATGGTGCCAGGCAATTTTTTGTTTTTGATCCATAAATTGGAACTCAAAGTATTCGAACTCAAATTCGATCCTCCGCGGATCATTTCGCTCATCTCTAATCAAGACAAATACTTTAGGCTAACACAATTCAAGAAAAGTAATTGGTGGACATGTGGTGCCCTGCTGCGCATTGGTGCCACAGAACCCAGAAGGGTGCATGGACGGACTTCTCCACAAGAGGCCCTCACTACATTCACACACCTCCACCCTACCACCTCAGACCAGCAGGTGGAGCCCGTTAGAGATACATATAGGGAGGGTGGAGCCAGGCAGCTCAGTGAGAAGTTAGTTGTTAGCTCAGACAGAAGTGAGTCTGTGAGCAGAGAGTGTGCCGAAGCTCAGAGAGCGGTGAAGACACAGCAAGCCAGCTGCCAAGTAGTGAGGGCCCCGAGTGTGGTCGACAGCGAGGAGAAAAAGAGAGTGGAGCTAAGGGGGCAGAGGAGCCTAGTAAGCTCACCCCGTTATACAAACCAGACACCGGGTCCGAGCCTACAGGGACCCTTTACACCCAGTAGGGATAAACGGAATCCCAGGAGGACTACAAGTCCCTGGCAAACCTGAAGCTAGACACCTACAGGACCAGGAACCACGAAGGCCCCGACATCCAGGGAAAGTGGTTACCAACCAGAGGTCCTACTTCTGAGCAACAAGTGAAGTAAAAGCAGGACACATAGTCTAGGCTCAGTTGCAGGCTGGTCAGGAACATACACAGAGACAGACACGGATCAGGAGGCCCTATACCCGCTCACTGGGGTGAAGACCAAAAGTGCGCCCTTCACCTGGAGTACCCTGGACCGTACCTAACAACAGCACCAGTAAAGGTAATGAAGCAAAGCCCCTGTCTCTGTCCGTTACTTCTGCTGCGCCATCGCTTCCCCTGCACCACAACGCCCAGCGCAACCTGCATAGTTTTCACTGCCCTGAGGCCTGCTCCACCTGTGGGGAGCTGTTCCATCTCAAGCGGCCCTAAACACCTGCCTCAGAGGACTGTCGCAGCGCTGGTGATCCTCACCAGACACCACAGGTGGCGTCACGACAAATCCCCTATAAATATCCCCCCTTTTCACTGACCACCCTGGGTCACGGACCGGGCCAGCCACCGTGATCTCCCCCAAAAGCAGCCATAAGGCCCGGCTGCCGAGCACCCCACGGCCCTGGGGGCGAGTCAGATCTTGGCGTCACGAACAGGATTGCGTGCCCGTTGCCACCGGGTACTGTGCGCCTTAAGAGACTGTAACCCTTACCGCGGTTAAGTTTCCCGCCATTCCTGAGGTTTTCCCGCCATATCTGCCATTTTTCCTGTTGCCGCTCGAGAAGAAGAGGGGCCTAACCGCTGGTAGCGCGTGAAGCCCGGGACACGCCCCGCCCCTGACGTCGAATCAGGAAGTGTCAGGTCCTGGAAGGAGCCAGAAGACGCTCTGACGTCAGACTTGAGCGACGCAAGGTCCTGGAAGAAGACTGTCGCCCGCGGAGCTGCGGCCTACCTGGTAAAAGAAGGTAGGCTCAAGTTCACTAGGGGGGCGCAACCATGGCCGACGACCAGCAAGCCACCAGAGCGCCGGTTAGCGCTCGTGAGGCCCAACCTGCGCCGGGCGCCGCACAGGCCGGAGCGGCCACTCCAACAGCAGGGGTCGTAACTCCGTTGATACCTATGGCCCTGCCGTATATCCCTGGAGCGAAGTGGTTCCCCCAGTATAATGGTAAGCCAGAAACACTGTCCGGATTCAAGAGGAAAATATGCAGCATACTGGATATGTATTCTATGACTGGCAAGCAGAGAGCCGCTGTAGTGTTAGGACAATTGACTGGTGCCGCTGTGCGAGAAGTTGAAACCTGGCCAGCCGCAGACCAAGAATCAGTGTCCATCATCTTTAAAAGATTGCAAACCGCACTGAGACAGATCTCCGGATGAGGTTCTACCAGTGTGTTCAGAAACCCGAGGACAGTATACGGGACTATGGCTGGCACTTACAGGAGGCCCTGCGGGCCCTGAAACAGGTTAGTTCAGCCAGCATCCATGAGGAAAATAAAATGCTGACGGAACAATTCATCCGGGGGTTGAAGTCCCAGGAAGAGAGCAGAACTGTACGGTGGTGGGCCTCAGACCATCCAGATGCCACCTTTGACACCCTTAAGGACATGGCTATAAAGGGCCTGCAGCCCCTGGAAACAACAGACACTGCTATCCAGCGTTACCAGGGTGGGGCCACCCCAGTGCCCGCAGCACCCACTGCTCCTCCATTGACAGCTGAAACAAGGATGCAAACAGTGCCCCCTAGCGAGCTGGACAGTTTACGCTCTGAAGTGCGCCAGTTAAGTAAAACCCTGGCCACTGTCATGAGCACCCTGCAGCTACAGACGGAGCCTGAGCCGGAAGGAAGGATCCTGCTAGCCGATAGCCCTGAGGATGTCCCCTGGATGAGAAGAAGAAGGAAGACAATGCCACCCCGTAGGAGGACAATGCCACCCCGGAGGAGGACATCGCCCTCCAGAAGACTTCATCTGCTACCGCTGCCATAAAGCAGGCCACACCATGCGGACCTGCCCTTTAAACGAGGAAACCCTGGGGCCGAGGGCCGACACCCAGGAGTAGACCAACCAGGCCCATCAAACTGGTAGCGCCGGTTCGTGGGAGGAAGACCTTTCCTCTCCATTGTGCTGGACGGCATCGCGACACCTGTCCTGCTGGACACAGGATCTCAGGTAACCATCATGCCTGATGTCCTCTACAAAAGGTTCTGGTCCATAGAAGAACTTCACCCGCCAGATCCAAACCTTTCCGTGTATGCCTCTAATGGCCTCCCCCTTAACCTAGTCGGGGTTAAGGATATGGCAGTAAAGGTGGGAAGAGTGGAACTGAAGGACCAGGGACTAATTGTAGTAGAGACTAATCCTGATGATACAGACTTGTATATGGTACTTGGCACAAATATTGTTAGTAACTGTTTGGGAGAAGTGTTGTTTTTGCTCCAACAGATGGCTGACACCACCAGACCAGGGCAGAGGAGGGTGCTCCAGAAAGAGATCCGAGCCCTTATGTACCAGCAACAGGTAAAGCTAACAGGTGGTGAAATCGGTAATGTACAGGTGACAGACCCAATACCCATTGTGATCCCCCCGATGAATGAGATGCTGATTTGGTGTAGAGCAGCAATAGGTCTCAAAGGGCAGAGCTACCAGGCGGTAGTAGTGCCCCTTAGTTCGGAGAATAGACCTACACTCTTGACTGCCAGAGGGGTGGTGGATGTACGCAATGGGAGGGTGCCCGTACGCCTCCTAAACTATGGGGAGGACGAGATTAGATTACCACGCTACGCCACTGTTGCCAAACTGTACACAGTAGCTAACAACTCCATACACACAGCGGAGTCCTTAACCTCACCAGACGAAGTGGAGGATAATGACCCGGGAACCCAGGTGGAGGATTGGTGTCAACAGCTCCATGTTGGGACAGACACCACTCCTGCCCATCAGAAGCAGGGTGTACACCGGGTGGTTCAGGAATACGAGCAGGTATTCAGCAAACACCCACTTGACTTTGGGAGGATTAAAGGGGTACAACACCATATACCCACAGCTGACCATCCACCCATCAAAGAACGTTACAGGCCCATACCACCAGCACACTACCAGAAGGCGAAAGATATGTTGCACGACATGAAGAAGGCAGGGGTAGTAAGGGATAGCTGTAGTCCCTGGGCAGCTCCCCTGGTCCTAGTCAGGAAAAAGGACTGAAGCATGAGAATGTGTGTATATTACAGACAGGTAAATCGCATAACACACAAGGATGCATACCCTTTGCCCCGTATAGAGGAATCCCTGGCTGCATTAAAGTCTGCAAATTACTTCTCCACCCTTGACCTCACTAGTGGGTACTGGCAAGTAGCTGTTGCTGAGGAGGATCAGGAAAAGACGGCCTTTACTACCCCGATGGGACTCTGCGAGTTCAACAGTATGCCTTTTGGACTCTGCAACGCCCCCGGAAGGTTCCAGAGATTGATGGAGTGCTGCCTGGGACACTGCAACTTTGAGACTGTGCTGCTATACTTGGATGACGTGATAGTGTACTCCAAAACGTACCATTTGAAGCACCTGGCAGAGGTATTTGAGTCACTGTCCCGGTATGGGATGAAGCTGAAGCCCTCAAAGTGACACCTGCTCAAGCGAAAGGTACAGTACCTGGGGCACATCGTTAGTCCAGAGGGAGTAGCACCAGACCCGGAGAAGGTCACTGCCATCCAGAAATGGCCGGTGCCAAAGAGCCTCAAGGAGGTACGTCAGTTCCTGGGACTAGTCGGGTATTACCGGAGGTTTGTGAAGGACTATACCAAGAAAGCGGCGCCTTTGCAAGATCTCCTGGTAGAACAGTCTGGGAGAGGCATAAACCCCCCATTCCAGTGGGGTAAGGAGCAAGCTGAATCCTTTGAGGTGATGAAGGAGATCCTGACCGGCGAAGAGATCCTAGCCTACGCTGACTACAGCCAACCGTTCCTGCTGTACACTGATGCCAGCAACGAGGGATTAGGAGCTGTGTTAAGTCAGAAGCAGAATGGCCGAGAGAAGGTGATCGCCTATGCAAGCAGGAAGCTCCGCCCGACCGAGAGGAACCCAGAGAACTATAGCAGCTTAAAGTTGGAGTTGCTGGCCCTGGTCTGGGCCATCACCGAGCGGTTCAAGTACTACCTAGCCTCCAGTAAGTTCACTGCCTACACTGATAATAACCTCTTCACTCATCTGGAAACAGCCAAGTTAGGAGCCATGGAACAACGATGGATGGCTCAGCTGTCAAACTACCAGTTCACCATTAAGTACCGGGCAGGCCGCAAGAATGCCAACGCCGATGCCCTGTCCAGGATGCCTCACCAGTCGGACACTGAAGAAGTGGATGACCTGGAGGAGATTGAGCTACCTGCCTTCCACCGTAATAGAGTGGTCCACGAGCAACGAGCCTCCAGGAGAGATCGCGGTAAGAGGTTAAACCCTTTGCCTCACCACAGCTGGAAGGAGACCCAGGACAGCAACCCGGTTGTCAGCCGTATCAAAGAACTGATAACCCAGGAAGGTTCCTCCCTGGAGAAGGACGCGTCTCCACAAGCCAAGCAACTGTGGAATGAGAGAAGCCGGCTGTTCATCTATAGAGAGAAGCTGTGCCGAAGGTACATCAACCCTAGGACCCATGAGATGGTGTGGCAGATCCTAGTGCCCAGGATGGACATCCAGATGATGTTGGAGGCCTACCACGATCAAGCAAGGCACTTTGGCTGGAAGAAGGTAGAAACCCTGCTGAAAGGTCGGTTTTATTGGGCTGGAATGCGCAGTTCCAAGAGAGATGGTGCCGGGATTGTGGACCCTGTAGCCTCAGAAGAAAGGACTACCCCTGCAACCCATCAAGACAACTCGACCCTTGGAGATCGTGGCCCTGGATCATGTCAAGCTGTCACCCCGCAGGTCAGGATATTCCTATGTCCTGACCATGGTGGATCACTACTCCCGGTTCCTGGTGGTCACCCCCGTCAAGGATCTGAATGCAGAAACTGCGGCGAAGATGTTTCAGGCGTACTTCTGCAGGCCCCATGGATACCTGGAGCAGGTGCTGACAGATCAAGGCCCTGCCTTTGAAGCCGAATTGTTCAAGGAGTTCTGCCATCTGTACGGGTGTAAGAAGATCCGGACTACACCGTATCACCCCCAAACCAATGGGTTATGTGAAAAGATGAATAACATCATCATCGACCTGTCGAAGACCTCACCACTAGAAGAAGGAAACCAGTGGCCAGACAAGCTACCTGACCTGGTAGATCTGTACAACCACATACCTGTGAGTTCCACCAATTGTACTCCAGCATATCTCATGCGAGCAAGACCCGGAAAGTTGCCCATGGACCTGGAGCTTGCTGCAGTAGAACCCAAAGCAGATATGTCCACTGAGGACTGGGACATGATGCGACAGGAACAGTACAGGAGAGTACAAGCCTGCGTCGAAGACAGTCTGAATAGGCTAAGAGACAAGCAGGAAGCACAGTACAACAAGAGTGCGCCAGCAGAACCCTTAGCCTGGAGAAGTTGTGCTAAAGAGAAAAAGAAGAAACCACAAACTTGATGACCAGTGGGAGAGGGAACCCTACACTGTGTTAAATTCAAGATTTGATAACAGAAAGACCTGTTTAATTAGCAAAGATGGAGGAAGAACGACTGCAACGGTATCTAGAGACCATCTGAAGTTGTGTCCAGGTCTGCTAAAGCCCCAGGAAGAAGTGCCTCTCATCATACCGGAGGAGCCTAAAGAAGCAGTAATACATGCTGAATTAGGAGATTTCCCGGCAGATTGGCCCCAACTAGGAGGAGCAGTGATAATACCTGTGATCCACTTTTACCAATAGCCAGAAGACCTCCACAGCAAGTAGAACTTGTAAGTGCCCCAGAAGAGCCTGCCCAGGAAGAATCCCCGGAAGAAGGATCCCCGGTTGGAGCAGAGCAAGAAGGCCCAGCCAATGGTACACTTGCCAGTCCCGTAGAGAGGTTAAGGCAGCCTTGCAGCCCCTCCACACTTAGAACTGACAGATTGGGAGGTAGTACAAACACCAGTACCACACGCATCCCAGTACTATGTAGGTCAACACGTAGCACGCAAGGTCAGACCCCTGTCAGATACAGAGAGTAAAAAGAGAAACTCTGATAGTATAAATAGTTGCCCCTGGGGTATGTTGTTTTTGTGTAATTTTCATGTATTTAATTATCGATGTGTTTTGCTTACAATGGACAATTTAGGTGACATGGACACTTAGCATTGCATTTAGTTACCCATAAGGGTATATATATAAAAGACTCTGTGGCTGAGGACTGTGAGCAGCCCAAAAACTGTTCATGTACATAATTGCACTCCCTGGAGTGCCTCGTAAGTAACCACTGAACAAAAACCCGTTTGGCGTGGCCGAAGACGTGGTCCATCACCTGGATCACTTATGCCCTGCAGCCACGCCCAGGGCCTACGTTGAGGGTTTTCGGACCGGTCCCTCATGCTACTCATCCACTTTCGGTGAAAAGGACACCAGGTTACGAGACTTGCTGTAACCATATTGTTATTATTGTAATTGTTATTATTATTGTTAACCTGTTTTTGAAAAAAATGCTTCAGTCCAGGAGTACTGAGTTTTACTAGGAGGGGAATGTGGCGCCCTTCTGCGCATTGGTGCCACAGAACCCAGAAGGGTGCATGGATGGACTTCTCCACAAGAGGCCCTTACTACATTCACACACCTCCACCCTACCACCTCAGACCAGCAAAGGGAGCCCGTTAGGGATACATATAGGGAGGGTGGAGCCAGGCAGCTCAGTGAGAAGTTAGTTGTTAGCTCAGACAGAAGTGAGTCTGTGAGCAGAGAGCGTGCCGACACTCAGAGAGCGGTGAAGACGCAGCACGCCAGCTGCCGAGTAGTGAGGGCCCCAAGTGTGGTCAACGGCGAGGAGAAAAAGAGAGTGGCGCTAAGGGGGCAGAAGAGCCAAGTAAGCTCACCCCATTATACAAACCGGACACCGGGTCCGAGCCTACAGGGACCCTTTACACCCAGTAGGGATAACCGGAATCCCAGGAGGACTACAAGTCCCTGGCAAACCTGAAGCTAGACACCTACAGGACCAGGAACCACAAAGGCCCCGACATCCAGGGAAAGTGGTTACCAACCAGAGGTCCTACTTCTGAGCAACAAGTGAAGTAAAAGCAGGACACATAGTCTAGGCTCAGTTGCAGGCTGGCCAGGAACATACAAAGAGACAGACACGGATCAGGAGGCCCTATATCCGCTCTCTGGGGAGAGTCCAAAAGTGTGCCCTTCACCTGGAGCACCCTGAACCGTACCTAACAACAGCACCAGTAAAAGTAATGAAGCAAAGCCCCTGTCTCTGTCAGTTACTTCTGCTGCGCCATCGCTTCCCCTGCACCACAATGCCCAGCGCAACCTGCATCGTTTTCACTGCCCTGAGGTCTGCTCCACCTGTGGGGAGCCGCTCCATCTCAAGCTGCCCTAAACACCTGCTTCAGAGGACTGTCGCAGCGCTGGTGATCCTCACCAGAAACCACAGGTGGCGCCACGACAAATCCCTTATAAATATCCCCCCTTTTCACTGACCGCCCTGGGTCACGGACCGGGCCAGCCACAGTGATCTCCCCCAAAAGCAGCCATAAGGCCCGGCTGCCGAGTGCCCCACAGCTCTGGGGGCGAGTCTGACACATCAATAGGTTCCTCCTGTCCATGTAAAAAGCAAGAAAAGAGATAAATGTCAACTCTTTGCACCAAGTCAGGGGTCTGGGGGGAATAATGTCTAGCAAACAATATAGGTTTATATATTCCATTTTCCTTTAATCAAATAAAATCTGAAATCTGGAAAATCAATTTTTCCCACAATAATGGCTAAGACCTTATTCTCCATAACACATAAAATATTCAAAAAATAATATAATTGCTTAATAATGTTGTCTACTGTTATTTCCTATGAAAAAACACTGCTCCTCGTTATATATTCTGCTCATGGCTGTGATGTGGAAAATACCAGCTAGGTGTCTGTCATCCATGGAGAGCAAGCATATCAAATATTGTGCTCCAACACACAATAACCCTTTTGCCTTCTCTGCCCCGCTTCCCTGAAGATTTTATTCATGCATAGCTAATTTTGACTCCAACTGATGATGGAAAGGTCCAAGCAACATTTAATACAGATAACTGCTAATATTCTAATGAGAAAATATTCCTGAATGCTGATGTAACTGGAATATTTAATGCTCCTAAACACTGGCTCAGGATTCTAGAATGTCAAATCTTATATTATGTTCTTATTATATATTATATTATATTATATTCTTATTATGTTATATTCTGTTTCCTGCAGTGAAGAAATAGATTTACCAGTTCAGCCAATAATCCATCCAATTATAATTTCAATTCAAAATTAAACTTGTCATAGACACCGAAAGAAAAAGGCTTAAATTTGTTGTTAGACTGACCCAAGTTAGAAGACATCCTAGGGTGCAATAGTCCCAAATGAATGAATTGGGAAGAGACAAAGTGAGATATTGTCGAAGGGTCTTGTTAATTTGGATAGTCTTAGACCCCAAAGTCAAGTACAACGAGACATGTGGGACCAAAGCTGCTTAAAGTCCTTAAATACAGTATAAAATGGCACCAAACTTCAAAGACCACTAGGTGGGAGGTATTATTTATTATGCTTATTAATAGCATCATTATAATCCCCAGCACTTGACAGATATTGCCATCGCTGCCCCCATTGGGGGACAATCTAAATTCCCTATTAGTATGTATTTGGATTGTGAGAAGAAACCGGAGAACCCGGAGGAAACCCACAGATGAACATAAAACTCCTTGCAGATTTTGTCCTTGGTGCAATTTGAACCCAGGGCCCCAGCACTCCAGAGCAACAGTGCTAACCACTGAGCCACCTTGTTCGGTGGTTAAGTGGTATTAGGGATAACAGACATGATAACAAAACCTAACAATGAAAAATATAGTAGCCAAGTGCATACAAAAATGAGCAATGACAAATATAATTATAGGTCATAGAAAACATAAATAGACTTCACAGGTTATTATAGTAAACCTAACATTGCAAAGGACACAATTTCCTATTATGCCAAAAATGAGCTATTACTCTGATCATTATTGTTTTATAATAAAATCAATCTAACTTTTATTTCATGTTACTATGATAAAGAGGAATTACCCTTTTTTCTAAGCCCATCTATTCATCTATATATTTGTGTATTTGTGTCCAGTCTGTATGATATTCCATGAGCTCCCCTGATTCTGCTGACATTTTCCATTTTGCACAGAGTCTATCAATTGCTGAGATATTCAGATTTTTTTTTTCTGCAGCACAGTATGTGAAATCTCTGCGTCATAGTGTTTATTTAAAGTCTTCTTTGTGAATCTGTACTTTCACGCCTCTCTCCCAATCACAGTTCGGCAGTATCTGAGACAGATAGACTGCTAGATCAGCTGCCTAGCTGTGTTTGGCATCATCTAGGAATGATAGGGAAACTGCACACCCCCATAGAAAATTCTGAATAAACTCTCAATTGGCCTGAAAGCAGAGATTTCACATATAGTGATCTAGAAAAAAACAAATATCTCTGCATTTGAGTGAAGCAGCGCAAAATGGAAAAGATTGGCAAAATCAGGGAAGCTCAGAGATTTTTACAAGGTACTTAACTCAATTATTTTTCAGCAAGTGACAGGTCCTCTTTCAGCCATTATGTTCCTCATTCCTCAGAATTTTTGGTGGCCATTGATGTCTTCTAACCTGAATCAGTTTACCAACTGACCTAAGTCTTTTTCTGTCAATTCCGACCTTCATTGAACTCATCAGCTCTTCTAGCAGGTTTGGGACATCAGGCTTCATTGATCTTATTGTAAACTATACAGTAGCATTTTGCTTATCCTCAAAAACTATCTTCGCTAAGCCTTGTTGATCTCTCTAGCATGAGTATGTAGTAAATTAGATGTGATACCCTTATGAGCATCCTCTTTGGGGGTTTTTTATGTGCTATTTCACAAAGGACAGAAATCATGTTTGTGAAATGGTGAACTTTTGGATGGATTCAAAAGTTTGAGGGATATTTTAAGATATGGAACAAAGATGTCATATTCTGACTGTATGACAATTTTTTGAGCTCAGTTTATGTCAGATTTATCCTCCAAACAAGTATCTAGAATGTATCTACAAAAGACAGAATAGTATTAATGACATTATAACCATGAAATTTGAAAAATGTTGAAACCAAAACAAGGCAACCTTTCTTGCATCCATTGTAAGTGGCCAGAAAGGGTACTCTGACTCCAAGGCATAGTGAACTGTTAAGAATTCTGTATTCTGACAACCTTCAACCATAGCCAGCATTAACAATGTCACCAATTGTGCAAAAGAAGCTTTTCTGTGGGATTAGACCAGATGGTCCAAACTTTGCTTTCCATGAGCATCAATGAGTCTTCTGGTAGGTATGAAAGACTGCATTTCAGGAGCAAGTCAAAGAGTGCCCTCTATGGTAGTAATATTTGAGCCCAATCAAGCAAGATACAAAACCCAAAAGGGTCTTCAACCTAATGTGGCTGTGGAAGAATCGAGAACAACGCTATTTAGTGCTTTGTTATGAATCCCAATTAAAAAATATGAAAACTCTTTCATTGATGGGGATTCTGGAGTATCAATAATGGCAATAAATGGGAGTGGAAAATGACGCTTTTTTGCTCTATCCACTGCTAGAATGGACATAAAACTAAGAGTAACAAAGAGAGATGAGCAGATCGCTTTGCGCAACCCCAGTCTACAGTCTAGGTCAGTGCTCTCTGGCCGTGGAAAGGAGCTGTGCGAATTTCCTGAGTATCCAAGTTCCCTGGGCAGCATTTTATTTGCTGGACTGGTGTAACGTCATCTGTGTGGCGTACAGATGATGTCTCATTAGCCCAGACAGTCATAACCCAAGCTTGGAATCCCGAAGGATAGGGAAATTCATGCAGCTTCTGTCCATGGCCAGAGAGCACTGACCTTGACCGGTAGACTGGGGTTGTGCGAAGCTATCCACTCATCTCTAGCAACAAGAGAAGCACGGTGCACTGATTTCCTACCACACCAATGCTATTTCCATTCTTAACTTTTAATTACTCACTTTGATGCTAGACATTCCATAATTTGAATGGCATATTTTTTTACTGCAGAAAATATTCAGACAATTAGTTATATTTGGATAGATTTTTATTTCATTTTACATTCATTAGAGGGATCCCCGTGGCGAGCTTTTCAGAACAAAACGCAATTGCACTAATACCAACTTGTTGACATTGGAAGCTGAGTAGGTCCTCTCTAATTAAGGTCCAGATCATATCCTGAATGGACAATTATTTGTGCAGATACTATTACTAGCTCTAGAAGCAGAAAACTACTATTGAATAATAATTCCAACATAATCTAAATGTGACACACACGATTCATCTGCATTCATTTTCAAAACTCAGTATTCTGATTAATGATAACTGAAACAAAAAGAATATTCCCTTACTATATGACAATATTTCTACAAAGTTGTGATGATGCAGGGGTGCAATATGTTCCAAGAAAAGCATCAACATAAGTTAGTTGCTTTTGCCTTCTCCTATGGATGCACCACCAACTTCAGCTGCTGGTTTACCAATCAAAGGCAACTTCAAAGGCAGCCACACACGTATGTGTTGTAAACTTTTGTCGGTATACCACAATTTTACACCTAATAATAAAACATTCCATCCTTGACAATATATGAACTGCAACATTGCTTTTGTTGTTGTATCTTATAACTTGTGTTTCCTGCTAAGTTCAAGATGTTGGTTAATCTTCCGGTAATTTAAAGACTCGGATCAGAAGATACAACTTATGCGGCTAATACAAGAAAAATAAACATCCCAAGAGTTGGTGCATTGTAGCAGGGAAAATACTCTGGAGACACCTCACATTGGAAAGCAGAGGGTACAGATAGAGTCAATTCCCCCCTTCAAGGGAGAAGACCATTGCCGAAAATTGTTCATCAGGAGACCTATTGGATCTTCCTGCAGAATATTTGCGTTCTGTTTGGTCTCAATAAAAAACAAGATCTAATATTAACTTTAGTTTCTCATTTTAGTTTTTCCTTTGTGACTGTTGTGTATTTTCTGTGTTTTTAATACTTAATTTGTCAATGTTTCCATCTTTTGTTCTATTGTGCACTATCTTCTCATACACCTGCTAATTTCAATAAGGTGAAAGTGGAGGTTGGAAAAGACGTTTAAACACATTGACAAACTCACAGTTAGTGTATATGATTAAGTGCATTATCCATGCTCGAAACGCGTCAGAAGACATGCTTTTCTTTTTCTATTGTGTCCTATTTTATCACGCTGTGATATTTTTATGAGGAACCAATACATTTTAGGCGTATTGGAAGTTGGATCTCTGGCTCTTTCGATTTTCTTGTGCTGTACGCAGTCTAATCCACTTGTTTTGGGGGGCATATTAAAGGGTGAGATCTAGACTACTTTCTATCTCGATGAGGAAGTGAATTACTTCACTACTGTGCTTAGATGACTAGAACTGACCATGTTGCGAATCCAGCTGTCCTCTGTCTTTAACTGCTTGAGTCTGACTGATATGTTCATAAGGACAAAAATCAATTTCTGCTCTTATCACCATATTAGTCTAAAACTGTGCAAAAAAAATGGACTGATTTTATACTCCACTATGTAAACATTATGCAAATATGTTGTGACATTTTAACTCAACCATGATTAAAGGGGTTGTCCAGGACTAAGATATTAATTATCCTTAAGACAGGTCATAAATGCCTGATAAGTTGGGGTCCAACACCAAGAACCCGCCCCCCCAACCCGATCAGCTATTACAAGGTCACTTGATTACTGAAAGTATACAGGGTCCGGAGTCAGAGCCCCACACCTATTGGCCTTTTTTGATCACTACAGATCACTTCCCTATTCACTTCAATAGGAGCTGAGTTGCAGTACCCAACAATGACCACTAGACAGTGTATAGGGCTCTAATGTTTCATACACTTCCACTGACCATGGGACTGGGTAACAGCTGATTGGATGTGGTGCCTGTCGTCTTCCCCCTACCAATCTGATATTGTTTACCAGTATTAGGATAGGCCATCAATATCTTAGTTATGGTCAACTTTGTTTATCAGAAAAATACACAAAAATACAATAGCTCTTGGAATCCTTGTTAGAACTTTTACTTTAAAAATGTACTAATTTTAATTCAAGATGACTATATGAGTTCAGATGCTTCCGTCACATGCCGGTGTTTTTTTTTTATTTTTATTTATTATAGATTCATTCCATTTGCTTTCTAAAGATGAAATCTACTGTGAACGTTTAATGCAAATCCAGCAATCTGGCCAGCTTCAGAGCAGCACTTGCAAGTTGTATAGGAAACAGCTTGTAAACTCAAACTCTTTGCCTAGGAAACCAACCACCTCTCAGGTGACCATCAACCTTGGCAATGACCTTTAAACTATATAATTAAAAATTCATCTGTCTTTTGAGAATAGATAGGAATTTTAAGAGGTAAGTTGCAAAGTTGCTTGCTTTTACAAGCACTTTCCAATTTTACCAATGTATTAAGATGAGACAACTCTTGTAAAGTGTACCTGTACCATATCTGTTTCAGGTGATTTTTAAGAATCAGCTGTCGTGTGTGTACATGAAGAATAACTCTTTTTCTAGCCATTATATGACTTGTATATTGCATTTTTCACTTGTTCTCCCCCTGCAGACTCTATCTCTAATTTACAGTTCTCTCTGAACTAGTGGGTGGAGATTCACTGCTATGTTGTCTCCTATAAACAGTATATAGAAATGTGAATCTATATACATGGATTAATAGGCATCTCAGTGAGCTGACAATCTGTCCCCTTTTAACTAAGAAGGATTTTAGACATTTTTCAAAGTGAATGATGATCTCATGAGGGAGAAAAAGAGGCTCATAAGTTCTGAAAGAATCATATTTCTCTGTTACGATACATTATAAAGTTTTTGCAAAGTTTGTTGAAACTACATAAAATGTATAATGTTGTGTAAATGTCTCTCTACAGAGGTTTAGAAGTGGTAGGAAGTGCGGACAGTAAAGTTGCTTATACAATTTTGAAAGCCTCTCCTGCAAACCTCCTCAGATTGGAGATTTTTGGGATAATACAGCTGTCTAAGCACCCAGTCCACCTGCTCTGCCAGCTAAACTTTTGGCATTAGACATTGAAGATATTGTTTTAATATATAGCTTTATAGAGGTCATTTTGAAGTTGGAGCGGTTAAATAACCTATTCCTTATAAATAACATATAATGCAATTTCTATCAACTTTGGCAAGGTTTTGTGGATCTCTACTGATTGAATTACTTATCATTGCACCCAGATATGAAAGTAATCCCACATAAAGTATCTCATAGCCAACTGTTTGTCAAAAGCAGAAGGTGCTTTACAAAGAATAACTATCAAAATATGCCTAAAGGAACATTTTATGGTCCCTTCAGAGTTATTTTCAAAGAACATGAAATAGAGGAAAAAACTAACACAGTTGAAGTGAGTTAGAAAAATCACCCCATCCGCCTAGAACTACAAAGAGAAAGACGTAATGTATTTCTTAGCACTTCCAGAATCCAATGCCAGTCTCCATGACAACAGATTCCCCAAATATACTCAGATTTTCTGCATTGCTGGAAGGAGCCAAGCATGGGGGAGGTGAAGACTTAAAATCCATGACCACTTTGCTACATGATATTTGCATGTTCCACTTGCAGTAAAGTCTTCTCAAATTCCTAAGAAGACGTCTTGTGAAGATGATAATGAAATTTTTCACACATCGAGAGTGTCATAAGTCTAAAGTGGTCATGTCTGTTGTCTTGCAACATTCCCAATCTCAAATGTAAACATAAATGATCCAAAAAATAGATGACAATGCATACCTTTCCAAAACAAGAACCTTTTAATGATAGTGGCGGCATACAATTTTAGAGCTGCTTTTTGACAGCAGTATCTGCAAGAAATGAATGTAATTGCAAATATACTTAAAGAGTTTACTATGGGCCTAAAAACTAACAGGCAGGTAGTTGCTAACAGTGGCAATGACCTGCCTGTTCTACCCGGCGCCGGCTCAGAGCAGTCAATGACCGAGATTCTGCTGCTCCATGTCAACAGAGCAGCTCTTCTTCTTCTACCAGGCAGCTGTGTCGATGGGGCTTGACTGCCATCGTCATGATGATTGACAGCCGACTTTCTGCAATTTTTTTTTCTCTTTCCATCCTTCTCCTCCTACAAAATTATATTTTTGATCAACAACTTTCTCTCTTGTACCCCGTTTTCATTTATTCACCAGTATCCCTAACTTCTATTATTTACACTTCTGGTTTTCTCATACTTTCCTTCTTCTCACCAACAGCTATTCTCTCTTCCCTTTCACTGTTTTCTTTCTCGATGCAATTTTTGCACTTTGTTCTTCACCTTAAAATTTGTTCTGATGATAAAATCATCAAATATCACTTTTCTGGAAGGCTTTTTTTATGTCTTTCTCCCATTAAACTTTTTCTTCCACCCACCTACACCTCATTTCACATCTCTCTATGGCCTCACATACTAATTACTTCATCCCCACTCTCATTTCTGCCTAAAGTCAGGTTCTGGTCTTCTGTTCTCACGTCACTATTTTTCTTTTTTCTCTTCACTTTTTTCTTCTTGCTTAAATTTTTTTCTACCTTTTTTTCTACCCCTTTTTTTGCATTTTTCTTGACTTCCTTAGGTCCTTATCAACTTTTCAGCAAGTTCTCGGTTTTATCTTCCTAGCTGTGATCTGTTTTTTACTCTATCTTCCCACAAACCTTTTTTTCTCCTTATCGACTATCCCATTTCTCTCACTTTCCCCTCCCCTTTTTTTTTTTTTTTTTTTTTACCTTAAACCAGATGGTTATATCACACAAAATAGTTAATAAATAACATTTCCACGTGCCTACTTTTCATCAGCATCATTTTTAAAACATAATTCTTTTTTGTTAGGAAGTTAGAAAAGTCAAAGGTCACTTGCAACTTCTCATTTTTTCATCGAAATGTACAAAACCAATTTTTTTACGGACCACAGCTCATTTGAAGTGATGTTGGGAGGCCTATATGACAAAAAATACCCAAAAGTGACACCATTTTAAAAACTGAATCCCTTAAAGTTATCAAAACCACATTCAAGAGGTTTATTTACCCTTGAGGTGCTACAAAGGAATTTATACAAGGTGAAAGAAAAATAATAAAATTTAACTTTTTCCCACAAAAATTTTGCTTTAGCCCCAAGTTTTGCATTTTCACAAGGATAACAGGAGAAAATGGACCATAACATTTTTTGTGCAATTTCTCCTGAGTACGATAATCTATAATATACTTACCTTGTAATGTCTTCACATCCGGTTCCGTCCAGATGTGTCCGGATCCCAGATTTCCAAGAGGCGGAAGTTTGTCGACCGCCATATTGGGACACCCAAGTGATGGGTGTCTCAATATGGAAACCGCTGGTGGTACCAGCCTCTTGCGCAGTACCACCAGCGGAACACCATTGCGAACACGCCGTACACGCCACTGCCGGGATCAGCCAAATGATTCACTGACCGCCGCCATTTTTGTACAAGAGGAGTGCATGCGCAGTTTTAATGTGACCGCCTCTATCTGCCTTCACAAAGATGGTGGCGGTCTGATTTACTGCGCGGGGAGACAGCTCAAACGAGAGAACACATGAGGGAATAAGACAGCACAGGGGTGGAGAGAGCACATGTGTTACACAGGTCAAAGAAGAGATCACATGAGAGGAGAAGACAGCAGATGGGGAGAGAGAAAGCGCACGGGGCAGAGAGACAGAGCACAGGGGGGGAGACAGCTCAAACGGGACAGCACATGAGGGGAGAAGACAGCACAGGAAGGAGAAAGACAGGAGAGAAGGGGGATAGCAAATGGGGTAGACACGTCAAAGAAGAGAGCACAGACAGGAGAAGTCAGCACATGGGGGAAAGAGAGAGTGGATAGGTGGGTGAGCACATGGGGGGAGAGATTCTCAACGCTGCAAAGCCTACCCCCATCGTGACATTACCGCCTCCATCTAGTACACAATAAGTGGTGGAAAACTATTATTTGGGCACACTGCAGGGCTCAGAAGGGAAAAAGGACCATTTGACTTTTGGAACGCAAAATTGGTTGTAATAGGTAGCGGACGCCATGATGCATCAGAGCCCCTAAAGTGTTCAAACAATAGAACCCCCCCACAAGTGACCCCATTTTGGAAACTAAACTCCCAAAGGAATTTATTCAGAGGTGTGGTGAGCACCTTGAATGCACAACAATTTCACTGAATTTTATAACGTTGAGCTGTGAAAATGAAAAAAAAAAACATTTATCCCACAAAAATGTTGTTTTTTGCCCCAAAGTTTTCATTTTCACAAGGATGATAGGAGAAAGTGGACCATACAATATGTTGTGCGATTTCTCCTGAGTACACTGATGCCACTTATGTGGTGGAAAACTACTGTTTTGGTGCATGGCAGGACTCAGAAGTGAAGGAGCACCATTTGACTTTTGAAGTGCAAAATTGGCTTGGATAGATAGCAAATGCCATGTCTCTTTTGCAGAACCACTTATGTGCCTAAACAATAGGAACCCACCAAAAGAGACCATATTTTGGAAACTACACCCCTCCAAGAATTTGTTTAGAGGTGTGGTGAGAACCTTGAACCCACAGGTTCTTTACAGAATTTTATAACATTGTGGCATGAAAATGAAAAAAATTATTTTTTCCACAAAATGTTATTCGTTTTTCCCCAAAGTTTTCATGTTCACAAGGGTAACAGGATGAAATCGACAGTACAGTCTGTTGTGCAATTTCTTCTGAGTCCACAGATAGCTAATATAAGTTGGAAAACTATTTTGTTGCGCAATTTCTACTCGGTACGCCGATATGTGGTGGAAAACTACTGTTTTGGCACACAGAAGGGCTCAGAAAGGAAGGAGTGCCAATTGATTTCTGGAGTGCAATTTTGGCTGAAATAGATTGTGGATGCCATGTCACTTTTGAAGAACTCCTGACATGCAAAAATAGCAGAAACTCCCACACGTGACCCCATTTTGGAAGCTACACCTTTTAAAGAATTGATCTAGGGGAGTAGTGAGCATTTTTAACCCTCAGGCGATTCACAGAATAGTATAACATTTTGCCGAATAAGTGGAAAATCATTTTTTTCCACTAAAATATTGCTTTGGCACCAACTATTTAATTTTCAAAAGGAATAATAGAAGAAAATGAACTGTGCAATTTGTTATGCAATTTCTCAGGAGTATGCCAATACCCCACATGTAGCTGAAAACTACTTTTGAGGCTCTGTGCAAAGCTCAGAAGGGAAGAAGCACCATATTGGAGTTCAGATTTTGCTGAACTGGAATAGTTTGAGGGTGCCATGTCACATTGGCATAGCCCCTGATGTGCCATACAGCAGAGCCCCCATAAGTGAACTCATTTTACAATCTATACCTGCCAATTAATTAATCTGGGGGTGCAGTGAGCATGATGACACCACATGTGCCTCACAGAATTTGATACCATTGGGCGGTGAAGAATGAATAATTACATTTTTACCACTAAAATGTTGTTTTAGCCACAAATTATTTATTTTATAAGGTCTAATAGGAAAAAATGGACCTTAAAGTTTTTTGTGCAATTTCCCCTGAGTGCGCCAATACCCTACATGTAATCGATATGTAATTGGGAAAAACTTCTCAGGTAAAGTGGTAAGCTTAGAAGAGAAGGAGCGCCATATTATGATGCAGATTTTGCTGTTATGGTTTGTGGATGTCATGACCCACTGGAAGAGAGCAGAATCCCTCCCCCCCCCAATAAGTGTCCCTATTTTACAAACTACACCTCTCATTGAACTCATCTAGTGGTGCAGAGATCCTATTGACACCACTGGTGTGTCAGAGAAATGTACACCATTGGGCAGTGAAGAAAAACTAATTATATTTTTAACACAAAAATGTAATTTTAGTCCCAGATTTTACATTTTCACATGAGGAAAATTTGTTCCACAATTTCTGATGAAAGTGGCAATACCCCATACGTAGCTGTACAATATTGCTTAGCCATACGGCGAGACTCGGAATGGAAGGAGCGCTATTTGACTCTTGGAGAACAAATTATTGTAGAATTGTTTGCGGATTCCATATACAGAGCCCCTAAGTGCTAGAAGACCAGAATCCCCTCTCAAATAACCCCATTTTGGAAATTTCATCCCTCTGGGAATTTATCTACAGGTATAGAGGTGATTTTGACTTGATTGTTATTTTCCAGAAACAAGCAGCAATGAATGAAAATTGAAAATCTGCCATTGTAGTGACCATACATTTCAGTGCCCAGTATGTTGTAGTGCCCATACATTGTGCCCAGCTCTTGCTTCTGGAGACATGTAAATTAAGTGGGCTTCATCGCTACAGAAATGCCAACATATGGACATTATTTGTGATTTAGGCACCCTGGGGTTCAAAAGGGAGTGGAGAGCATGTTGACTTAGGAGCGCAAAATTCGCTAGATTTTTTTTTTGGGGGGGGGGGGGGGGGAGGAGCCATAGTGTGCTACCAGTAACATGGAAGCCCTCTATATTTTCATTGACAGATGAATAACCTGAATGGGGCCTTTTTTTTTTGTCTATTGAGTTAAACCTTTTATTGGGAACATTTTGAATCACATTTTTCCTGCACTCTACACTGAGCACTTACATCGGGGTTTCCATCTAAATCTCAGAGTGACATGATTCAGATGAAACCCCCCATGGATCCTTTCACTATAATGAGGAAGCAGAGTTACTCTGGACTCCATCTGGCCTCTGTTCAGCGGTCTCCTTCTTTTCAGAAGTGCACAAAACTGAGGTTGACAACGCTTTTACACACGCTTGAGAAGATAGACACTGCCGGATCATAGGCTAAACAGTGTCCACAGTGCCTCCATCTGCCTCATTACAGGGAGTCTTCCGCAGGGGGGGTTCCATCTGAATTGCGTATTTCAGAGATTTACAGAGGAACCCTGGTGTTAGCGCTCAGATCATAGCACAGGATAAATGTGAGTCGAGCCCTATTGTGATCTTTGGGAGGCAGAGTGAACAAATCAACAGCAGTTCAAGAATTGATTTTATTTATTTTTTACGCCGTTCATTGTGCAGTATAAGTTATTAGACGACAATATTCTTTGAGTTGGTCTGATTACAGCGATGCTAGATTTATATCTGGTTTTTAATGTTTGGCTGCTAAAAGACACCTTTGTTTTGCACATTCCCATATTTTGAGCTCTATAATTTTCCATATTTCAGCTGACAGAGTCGTGTGAGGGCTTGTTTTTTTGTGAGACGAGTTGATGTTTTATTGGTACCATGTTCAGGCACATAACATTTTTTGATCACTTTCTATGCCAATTTTTGGGAGTCAGAATGAACAAAAACCAACAATTCAGGAATTGTTTTTTTTATGCTGTTCACTATGTGGTAAAAAAGTGATAAGGGAACTTTATTCTTCAGTATGATTACAGAGATACCACATTTATATATTTTTTTTTATATTTTGGCGCTTTTACACAGTAAAAACTATTATATAGAAAAAATAATTATTTTTGCATCGCTTTATTCTGAGAGCTATAACTTTTTTATTTTTCGGCTGATGGAGCTGTATGGTGGCTTGTCTTTTGTCAGACAAGATGACATTTTCAGATGTACCATTTTTATTTACATTTGACTTTTTGATCATGCTTTATTCCACTTTTTTTTTGTTGTTTGATGAAAAGCATAGTGTTTTTTCCACTCTTTTTTTATGGTGTTCACTGTGGGGGTTAAATAGTGTGACAGTTTTATCGATCGAATCGTTTTGAATGCGGTGATACCAAATTTGTGTAATTTTTTATAGCTTTTTTTACATAAATATATATATATATATTTATTGCTATAATATTTTTTCATTTCTTTTTGTTTATTTTGTGACATTTTTTGAAAATATTTTTGCATTTTTTTTTTACTTTTTACTTAGTCCCTGTATGGGACTTTAACTTTTATTTCTTTGATTGCTGGTATAATGCATTACAATGTATTATACTTGTCAGTATTACAATGACAAAAGCCTCTTAGACCATGCTCCTTGTATGGTCTAAACAGACCTGTAGGTTTTTTATGATGACTTTGTGATGATGATGCAGGGTGCCAATCTGAAAGGAGAGGGAGCCCCCACCGTTTCCTAGCCTTCTAAATCCCGTGATTGCTATTGATTTAGGGGGTTAAATGTAACGGGGTGGTGCGTGCACCGGTACTGGCTGTGACAGCCGTGGCTCGGGTTTTACTTAAGCTGAGTTCCCAGTGGCGATCGTACGGGCACTACTCCTGTGCCCGCTCAATGGCATTAACGTAAATTTACGTCATTTTGTGAAGGGGTTAAACACCTATAAATGAATTGTGGGTACTCTATGGCAAACATCAGACATGGGTACCCAACAGGTGAATCTCTTATTTTTAGCATAATATCACTCAATTTTTTTTATTATGAGGAAATGGAGGAACTATCATACTTATCGTGTGGGAGTGCCAATATCACTTATAAATAAGGTAGCTCCATTTAGTTTATGCAGATGAACAACATCTTGATGTATTACGACAGTAACTTGTGCAGAAAGAAAGGACTATATTGTATATTCTATCAGATGATTTGGCTTATAAAGTACCAGATATTTGTATAATAATTACCAATATATGTGTAGCACCCTGAGGACTCGGCTGCTACAGGGGTATTACACCTCAAGCCAGAGGTGTGGTATTCCACTCCCGGGTAAGGATGGAGTGTTGGACTGAGCTCAGATAGCTGCATACACTACATACATCCCATTTCCGGGGGACAGACCGACGGTACTCCCACCAGTAAATGTGCAGGTACGACAGTGTCTGTCCCTGGCTGGAGTGGGAGGGGGGTGGAACATCCCAGTAGTGTAGGGGCAGATAGGGGGAGCAGTCTGGGTAAGGCTAGGAGCTCATTGGGTGCTGGTCACCTGAGCTTACACATAGAGGGAGTATATAAGGTGGGCACCATCTTAGATCAGGGTCAGTCTTCTGTAGAGGGTCAGTCAGTCCTGAGAGAGGTCCAGGAGCGCCTGCAGAGAGAAGAGAGAGAGGAGAAGAGAAGGACCCAGAGGGGGAGAAGAAGGAACCCCAAGAACCCAGTATACAACCAGAAGGGTGAAGGGTTGGCACGCAAGGGAACCGGATCCCAAATTAGTGGAGGAGAGAAACTACCCGCTGTTATGCACACGCCCGGGCTAAGCGGCGTGTGCGTGTGATTGGTAGTGATTCCACTGGACCGTGCCGGAGAGTGAATGCCTGGAGGGGCGTGACTAAGTATTCACCCGATCCGACCAGGGTCGCACGACGGCATACGACGCCAGTGCACCAAGGAGGAACCGAGCAGAGGGACCAGGTGCTACTCCAGGACAGACCCCGGACACGGCTGTTGACCCACACAGGGAAATACAGGAACAGGCTGGTAGGCTGGCACACAGACTGGAGGGTATAGGCAGGCACGACTGGTATGCAGGCAGGCGGGTATGCAGGCAGGGGGGTAAAGGCAAGCACAGCTAGAGTGCAGACAGGGAGGCACTAGAAGGTAGGAACACAGGCGGGATAGGGCCCAGTACACACTGGGACTCAGGAACATTACAGGCAGAGGGGTACAGGCAGGGCAGGACAGGACTGCCGGAGCAGCGGGCAGAAGCAGGGCAGGACAGGACTGCCGGAGCAGCGGGCAGAAGCAGGGCAGGACAGGACTGCCGGAGCAGCGGGCAGAAGCAGGGCAGGACAGGACTGCCGGAGCAGCGGGCAGAAGCAGGGCAGGACAGGACTCTGTTCACACGGAACAGACAGGAAGGGAAAGACAGAGCCAGATACTCACACAGTACTTGCAGAGACAACAAGCAGGAGTTAGGTACGAGTTCAGACTCTGCAGAAAAAGGAAGGGAACGGACATAGAGGCAAAACAGGTAAAGGATAGGAGAGAGTTCAGACTGGAACTGAGTGTACGGAGGAGACCGACACTGCAGCGGGATACAGGAGCGGGTCTGGGAATACTGCCCCCAGAGAGGCGGGACGAACAGGCAAGGAGCGTGTTCAGACAGGACAGACAAGATACAGGAGCGGGTCTAGGTAATCGGCTCCTAGAAGGCGGGAGGAACAGGCTAGGAGCGTGTTCAGACAGGACAGACAAGATAAACAGAAAGGACTCCGTTCAGACACGGGAACTAATACCGCAAAGCAGGAGACATACAGGACTTAGTTCAGACACGGGAACTAATACCGCAAAGCAGGAGACATACAGGACTTAGTTCAGACACGGGAACTAATACCGCAAAGCAGGAGACATACAGGACACAGTTCAGACACGGGAGCTGATACCGCAAAGCAGGAGAAATACAGGACTCAGTTCAGACACGGGAACTGATACAAAAAGCAGGAGACATACAGGACTCAGTTCAGACACGGGAACTGATACAAAAAGCAGGAGACATACAGGACTCAGTTCAGACACGGGAACTGATACAAAAAGCAGGAGACATACAGGACTTAGTTCAGACACGGGAACTAATACCGCAAAGCAGGAGAAATACAGGACTCAGTTCAGACACGGGAACTGATACAAAAAGCAGGAGACATACAGGACTCAGTTCAGACAGGCCTGGAAATACAGCCTCCAGGAAAGGCAGACAAGGAAACAAAGACGGGACCTGGCACCTTCAGAGTGCAAGCACACACTGAAGGAAAACACTATGCTCAGGCAGGGATAGAAGGGAGCTGCTGAGCTATATACCAAGTGACAGACAGCAATAGGCTGAGGACGCACAAGGGGTGTGACCCACAGCAGGTACAAAAAGCAGGAAGTGATCGGGCGCCGCCCTTAAGCAGCAAAGACAGACACAAACAGACAGCATGGAGGGAAGCCAGAGAGACATTCTGGACAGGAGATCAAGTGCGCCCTCTTGCACAGTGGGAGATGGACCACCATGCAAGGACGCCGCCAGGTATGTTACACCCTCAACTAAGAACCGGAGGCTGCGACATTACATGTGGAGCAGCCCCTCACCAAGTCCACTAAGAAGGCACACCGAGCATAGGGTCAGGGAAGCCAAAGAAGGTTCACCCAACAGGAGACCCGAGGGAGCCGGACATAAGTGGACCTCTGGTGGGAACGGCCAGTAGAGAGGACAGTCAGAAAGGGAGCTCAGGACCACGCTCCAGAATTGCTTGGGGGTTGGCCGAGTCCAGGACCTGGTGGACGCAGCACGGCTCGGGCGGTCACTCAAGGCCAGAGTGACCAACAGAACAGCAGTAAGTAAAAACCCTGAACTGCACAGCCCGACTCTGAGTCTTCTTACCATCCACACTGCACCACCACTACCACCATCCTCTACACCTGACCCCCTGAGGCTATACCCCTCCCGTTGGGGGTTATACTACCACAGCTGCACATATACCACCAGCCTCAGCGGACCCTGCTGCAGCGGCGGCCTTTTGACCGCAAATCAACGGGTGGCGTAGTCGACACTAAGAACAACTAATAACATCTGTGAAGACTGCCACACACTGAGTTTGACACCCTGGGCACGGACCGGGTCACCGCCACTCGGAGACTACAACCCCCATCAGATCCGGCTCCGGGTAATCCCCAAACAGCACTGGCCCAGGGGGCGCGTCAACTTTGGCGTAGTCGGCAGGATTTCGTGCCCGCAACCACCGGGTACTGCGTGCCTGAAGAAAAGTTCAAATTTACCTCAAGAAGAAGTCTCCCGCCGGTTCCAGAGGGTCCCCGCCATGGGACGCCATCACGGATCGTTTCCCGCCGGTTGCCCACCATCTGCAGCGTTTTCCCGCCATCCACGGAGTTTCCCGCCACTGGGAGACGATTCCCGCCATTTCCAGAAGATTTCCCGTCTTGGAAGAGCAGACGCCATTATGGGCGTGCCAGAGGGTGGCAAGAGGTCACCTCCCATCGTGGGCCAGGTCAAGGAATGGCGCCAAAAGCGGAAACCGCCCCCACCAACGGAGACTGTGATGCTAGAGATGTCCATCAGCGTGAGAGAACTGCCCCTGGAACTGACAATCACAAAGTTGCCCCAGGACCACCTTCAATGTGGGCGGAGACAGAACAAAACAGAGAAGATGGGTGCAGCCTGGAGAAGTCTGGAGAGAGCGCACCCGGAGACAAGAAGTCTGGAGAGGACTCCGGAGAAGTCGTACCCGGAGATGGAAGGAGAGTCAGGCAGCACCGACCCTGTGGTCAGGAGCCTGCTGCAAGCAACAACCCCACTAGGCTTAGTGGAGATCCTGGCACAGCTTCCCCGAGACCGGGAGTGTGCGCAGACCGCGCTGGAGCGCCTCGCATGGAGGATGGCCCAGGTGCAGCGAGAGACGCTGACGGAGTGGAGCCGAGAGATGGCCCTGCAGGCAAGAACCCGCCAGCGAAGCACGCCACCCGAGACGAGGAGACAGACCGCCTCTGAGGATGGTGCAGGAGGAGTGAAGGCCGGAGACGGCGCCGAGAAGGGAGCTGGACAGATGGAGACAGGTAAAGGGGACGTCACTACCCCGAGCCGAGAAACCGCGTGCCTGCCCCAGCTCCCCGTCGCAGAGCCCGAAATTCCCCCTGCCGTGCCCGTCGCTGCATCGTCACCGCTCCAGACAAGGCCTCAAGCAGAAGCCGCGGCCGCGACCCCTGTGACGTCACGCGCCTCAACCCTGAGCGCGGCAAAGCAGGAAACACCACCGGCCTGGTCGCAAGGTCTAGTACCCCCGGGCGTCGCAGTACCAACAGCGCCCTCTACCTCCACTGAGCCACCGGCCTGGTCGCTGGGCCAAGTAACCCCGGGCGCTGCCGTCTTCACGGTGCCCTTTACGTTCAGGGTACCCCAGGCCTGGTCGCAAGGCCTGGCGAACCCGGGCGCCGCTACCACCACCGCGCCCTCAACATCCACAGCGCCACACCTGGGTGAAGACCTATTTGCCCAGCATACGTGCCCGGATGGGCAGCCCTTTAGATGGCCACCGGAGTACTACCAACTGGAACTCCAAAAAGCAAGGCCCCTGTGCGAGCCCCTGATTCTGGCTCCGAAGCCCGTTAAGAGGACCCCGCTCCCGCTGGAAGAAGCGCAGTTCGAGTGGGACCCCACCGGAGGAGACCTCATGGGGTTCACTCAGGAAACTCGGGCAGCCGCAGCGGAGCGTGTGGAGTGCTGCCGCCAGCAGTTGGCAGTCTTCGAGCAAGAACGGAGAGAGAGGCGGGTCCGTGAGCAGCGGCTGCAGGAACAGAGCGCAGGGCAGAAGAGCAGGACCAGGAGAGACCCCCGTGCAGCTCATGGTCCCCGTGCCACCGGGACTGTGATTAAGTTTCAATTGCAGCACGGGTGGGGCTTCATCAGGGATCACCACACCCCCGGCGACGTCTTTGTGACCAGAAGAGACGTGGAGTCCCATCTGCCGGAGGGACACAGAGGTCGTGACCTATATGTAAGGGACGAGGTCACGTTCACCCGGCACAAGTGTGCCAAAGGACCCTACGCCCTCCATGTACACCGGCTGACGGAGGAGGAGCTACGGTGTGAAGAGGAGCAAGAGGACCCGGACGGGTCTGAAGGAGGAGCAGGAGTACGCCGTCATTAAAGTACGGTAAAGAGACTGTACATAGTTACCCGTCAGGGTATAAGAACTGTTACTGCTGCTAGTTAAAATATAGTCCCCGTTGGGACCAGCAAATTGAACTGAAACCCGTGTGTCCCTATTCCCACTGACCGAGGACTGAGAGCGGTCATTCCTTTCCTAATACCTGGCCGAGGACTGAGAGCGGCCATATTTCCCCTTGTATATAGTTGCGCTTTTTAAGGCGCCCCCTAATGGTTTTATAGGAAAGCTGTGTTATTCTACAAGAGACTGTCGCACTTTACCCGGTCACAAGTTGCACCGTGGCCGGAGGAACAAGAAAGTTTACAAGAATGTTTATTATGAAAAAGTTTTATGCTGCAGAAATATATATATAATGTTTTATATGTTTATGTTGTTATAAAAAAAATTGTATGTTTATGGATGTTTTATTCTCTTACAGCCCGAGGACGTGCTGTGATTTACCAGGGGGGAATGTAGCACCCTGAGGACTCGGCTGCTACAGGGGTATTACACCGCAAGCCAGAGGTGTGGTATTCCACTCCCGGGTAAGGATGGAGTGTGGGACTGAGCTCAGATAGCTGCATACACTACATACATCCCATTTCCGGGGGACAGACCGACGGTACTCCCACCAGTATATGTGCAGGTACGACAGTGTCTGTCCCTGGCTGGAGTGGGAGGGGGGTGGAACATCCCAGTAGTGTAGGGGCAGATAGGGGGAGCAGTCTGGGTAAGGCTAGGAGCTCATTGGGTGCTGGTCACCTGAGCTCACACATAGAGGGAGTATATAAGGTGGGCACCATCTTAGATCAGGGTCAGTCTTCTGTAGAGGGTCAGTCAGTCCTGAGAGAGGTCCAGGAGCGCCTGCAGAGAGAAGAGAGAGAGGAGAAGAGAAGGACCCAGAGGGGGAGAAGAAGGAACCCCAAGAACCCAGTATACAACCAGAAGGGTGAAGGGTTGGCACGCAAGGGAACCGGATCCCAAATTAGTGGAGGAAAGAAACTACCCTCAACTAAGAACCGGAGGCTGCGACATTACATGTGGAGCAGCCCCTCACCAAGTCCACTAAGAAGGCACACCGAGCATAGGGTCAGGGAAGCCAAAGAAGGTTCACCCAACAGGAGACCCGAGGGAGCCGGACATAAGTGGACCTCTGGTGGGAACGGCCAGTAGAGAGGACAGTCAGAAAGGGAGCTCAGGACCACGCTCCAGAATTGCTTGGGGGTTGGCCGAGTCCAGGACCTGGTGGACGCAGCACGGCTCGGGCGGTCACTCAAGGCCAGAGTGACCAACAGAACAGCAGTAAGTAAAAACCCTGAACTGCACAGCCCGACTCTGAGTCTTCTTACCATCCACACTGCACCACCACTACCACCATCCTCTACACCTGACCCCCTGAGGCTATACCCCTCCCGTTGGGGGTTATACTACCACAGCTGCACATATACCACCAGCCTCAGCGGACCCTGCTGCAGCGGCGGCCTTTTGACCGCAAATCAACGGGTGGCGTAGTCGACACTAAGAACAACTAATAACATCTGTAAAGACTGCCACACACTGAGTTTGACACCCTGGGCACGGACCGGGTCGCCGCCACTCGGAGACTACAACCCCCATCAGATCCGGCTCCGGGTAATCCCCAAACAGCACTGGCCCAGGGGGCGCGTCATATGCAGGGCAATTATTCCTATAAATCAGTCCTTGTCCCAGTGGGCATTGGAGAAATATTATTTAATAATAATATCAGATGCCACAATCTATGAAAAGTGTCATATGGCCAAATGAAATATTAACTGTATAACATGACTCTGCAAGGGAATCCTACTAACCAGGATTGCTGCTGCTATTCCCCCCTTGAAAGAATCTAATGGTACAATATCTCTGCTTGATATTTCTGCTTTATCTATTTTTTTCTATTCAATACTCACTAGTATGTCTTTCCTTTCTGCACTGTAGACTTTATCAGATATCTAAAGGTCTTAAACCGCATATCCCCACACAGTCCAAGCTCTGTCTTTGATCACCCAGCTATCTCCTGGTGATCTCAGCAGCAGCTAATTTATCCACAAGCAGCTCCCACAATGCACCTCACCTGATGGTTTAGTCTGACCCATAAATGTAGAAGCTGCATAAGGGGTGCACGCATGTGGGGTGGATGTACGCGTCTTCGTTGCCAAGCGTGGGCAGTTACTTCACAGGCAGTTAGTCAGGGCAGGAGTCAGGTAACTCACACTTTGACTGCTTACTCTCTTTTATCCATGTTTTTGTTAGTTTTCATTCTCTCCCCTATAGTCCTTCACTTTCTACTAACCCCTCTAATCCCTACTTCAAGTAAGGAACTGGTCATCTCTCCCTCCATCCTCCCTATCCATCTCACCTCCTCCTCAGAACTATTCCTCAACATTCAATCCTGTGTCTCTAAGCACAGACAGCCACCTGATGCTCTCTCCTGCTCCCACCTACTAACACTTTCTCTGCTCCTCCTCACTGCTGGCAATATCTCTCCAAATCCTGGTCCTCCTCACCATATCCCCACAGTCACTTCCGCCTCCTATCCACGATCTGTCACAAACTCTCGCAACCTCTCTAACCTCATTAACATTCACCCAGCCCCCACTTCCCCAGTCGCACTAACAGGAGCTCTATGGAACGCTCGCTCTGTCTGCAATAAACTTTCCTACATTCATGATCTTTTCATTACTAACAAACTTTCCTTCCACGCCATCACTGAAACCTGGCTCACCCCTTCTGACATAGCTTTTCCAGCTGCACTCTCATACGGTGGATTCCACCCTTCCCCACCCACCCCGCCCCAGCAGCAAACATGATGGAGGAGTAGGCTTTCTCCTGTCTGATACCTGTGCCTTCACTCAAATGCCACTACTGCCCTCCGTTATCCTTCCCTCCTTTGAGGTGCACTGTGTGCACATCTACTCCCCCTCCAACCTCCACCTGGCTGTCATTTACCGTCCCCCAGGGCCAGCCACCACTTTTCTCGACCACTTCACCACCTGGCTACTTCACTTCCTTTCCACTGACATCCCCACTATCATCATGGGCGACTTCAACATCCCCATTGACACTTCCCACTCATCCGTCTCTTCTATACCTCACTTTCTCCTTTGGCCTTACTCAGTTGTCTTTAACAGCCACTCACAAAGATGGCCACATGCTGGACCTCATCTTCACCTCCCTCAGTTCCCTATTTAACCTCTCTAACTCACCTCTCTCTCTATCTGACCAAAACCTATTTACATTCTCTTCCCTCTCCTCTCCAGGTCCACAAACCCCACTCCACAAACTTACACACCCTCGCTGAAATCTCAAACACCTTGACCTACACTCACTCTCTAAATCCCATCTCCCTCTTACAGACATAATATCACAACAGCTGCAGCTCTCGATTTGGTCGCCCCTTTCACACACAACAAAGATCGCACAATCAATAGGCAACCCTGACATACCAACCTGATTAAAGAACTGTGATGGGCCTTCAGGGTTTCTGAGCGGAGATGGAAAAGGTTCCACTCCAACAAGCACTTCATCAAATTCAAACAATCCCTCACTATTTTCAAGTCCACACTCACTACAGCAAAACAAACATACTTCTTATCTCTCACATCCTCCCTGTCTCACAACCCCAAACAGCTATTTAACACTTTCAATTCTCTCCTCCGTCCCCCAGCACCTCCTCCTTCTCCTCTCATCTCAGTCTAAGACTTTCCTCATTCTTCAAGAAGAAGATTGACAGCATTAGACTTCGCTTTTGCCTTAAGTCCCCACAGCCCTTCCTCATATCTACCCAACCTTCCTCCTCCAAAACAAGCTTCTCCACCATTGCACCTCTTTACTTTCCAAATCACACCTCACCACCTGTGAACTCGACCCAATCCTGTCCCACCTAATCCCTAACCTTACCACAGTCTTCAACCTGTCACTAACAACTGGCGTCTTCCCCTCATGTTTCAAACATGCCTCATCCTCAAAAAGCCCTCCCACGACCCATCCTCTCTGTCTAGCTATTGCCCCATATCACTCCTCCCCTATGCCTCAAAACAATTGGAACAACACATCCACCTTGAACTGTCCTCCCACCTCTCCTCCTTCTCCCTCTTCGTCCACTTACAATCAGGCTTCCGGCCGCACAACTCCGCTGAAACTGCCCTGATTAAAGTCACCAGCGACCTACTAATTGCCAAATAGAAGCGCCACTACTCTGCCCTCCTGTGTCTGGACCTGTCATCTGCCTTCGACATAGTGGACCATTCCCTCTTACTACAGGGAATCACAGACTTGGTCCTATCTTGTATCTATTCATACCTAACAGACTGGACATTCAGAGTCTCCCACTTACATACCACCTCCTCATCTTGCCCCCTATCTGTCGGTGTTCCCCAAGGTTCAGCCCTAGGGCCCCTGCTCTTCTCCATCTACACCTTTGGCCTGTAACAGCTCATAGAGTCTCACAGCTTTAAGTATCACCTCTATGCTAATGACACACAGATCTACCTCTCTGGACCCGATATCCACTCTTTACTAACCAGAATCCCACAATGTCTGTCCGCTATTTCATCCTTTTTCTCTGCCAGATTTCTAAAACTTAACATGGATAAAACTGAATTCATCATCTTTCCCCCACCTCACTCAACACCCCCATCTGACCTATCCATCAAAGTTAATGACTGCCCACTCTCCTCAGTAACAAAAGCTCGCTGCCTCGGTGTAACCCTGGACTCTGATCTCTCCTTCAAACATGTATCCAAGCCCTCTCCACTTCCTGCTGACTCCAACTCAGAAATATTTCCCTGATCAGCACATTCCTCAGCAAAGACTCTGCAAAAATAATAGTGCATGCCCTCATCATCTCCCGCCTCAACTACTGCAACTTCCTGCTCTGCTTTGTGGCCTCCCTTCTAACACTCTCGCACCCCTCCAATCAGTCCTTAATTCTGCTGCCCCACTAATCCACCTGTTCCCCGCTACTCCCCGGCTTCCCCCCTCTGTCAATTGTAACATCCCTGGCGGCATGCTTGCATGGCTTACCACCTCCCACCATGCAAGACCGCCATCTTACCTATCAGGCCAGGCTGCACACTTTGCTCCAGTACCTGCTGTTTGTATGTCTCTTGTCTGCTGGCTTAGGGCGGCGGCGCTGTTACTTTCTGATTCTTAAAGCTACAGTGTGCGCAGTCCTAATGCGTCCTCAGCCTATTGCTCTGAGTCACTGGATACTTAAACCCCCTCCACCCAGTAGGAGGGGCCTGAGCAACACTTTCCATCTGAGTGTTTCTTGCAACTGAGTTGCCAGGTCCTGTCCTGTATCTAGTCTGTTTCTGCCACCCTGGGGGCTGTATACCCAGGCCTGTTACCTCTACCTGTGACTTCTAGTCAGTTTCCGCCAGCCTGGGGGCTGAGTTCCCAGGCTCGTTCCTGTATCTTGTTCCTGGTTCTGATCCTGTCTGAACAGTGTCCTAGTCCGTTACCTGTTTGTTTCTATGTCTGTACCTTCCCCTTTTCCTGCAGTATCTGAACCTGCACCTAACTCCAACTCATTGTCTCTGTTCTTCTGTTTGTGAGTTTTGTGTCCACTCGCTACTTCATTGCAAGTACCTTGTGTGTATCTGGTTCTGCTCGTTCTGTTTCCCAGCCTCCGTATATAACTCCTGTGTTCCAGCTATCTTCTTGTGTTTTCCAGTCTGTTCCATGTGAACAGAGCCCTGTCCTGTCTACCGCATCTGCGGGTTTTGCTCTGCTCTGCTTGTCTATCGCTTCTGCGGGTTTTGCTCTGCTCTGCTTGTCTACCGCATCTGCGGGTTTTGCTCTGCTCTGCTTGTCTACCGCATCTGTGGGTTTAGCTCTGCTCTGCTTGTCTACCACATCTGCGGGTTTTGCTCTGCTGTGCTTGTCTACCGTTTCTGCAGGTTTTGCTCTGCTCTGCTTGTCTACCGCTTCTGCGGGTTTTGCGCTGCTCTGCTTGTCTACTGCATCTGCGGGTTTTGCTCTGCTCTGCTTGTCTACTGCATCTGCGGGTTTTGCTCTGCTCTGCTTGTCTACCGCATCTGTGGGTTTTGCTCTGCTCTGCTTGTTTACCGCATCTGCGGGTTTTGCTCTGCTCTGCTTGTCTACCGCATCTGCGGGTTTTGCTCTGCTCTGCTTGTCTACCGCATCTGCGGGTTTTGCTCTGCTTGTTTACCGCATCTGCGGGTTTTGCTCTGCTCTGCTTGTCTACCGCATCTGCGGGTTTTGCTCTGCTCTGCTGGTCTACCACATCTGCGGGTTTTGGTCTGCTCTGCTTGTCTACTGCATCTGCGGGTTTTGCTCTGCTCTGCTTGTCTACCGCATCTGCGGGTTTTGCTCTGCTCTGCTTGTCTACCGCATCTGTGGGTTTTGTTCTGCTCTGCTTGTCTACCACATCTGCGGGTTTTGCTCTGCTGTGCTTGTCTACCGTTTCTGCGGGTTTTGCTCTGCTCTGCTTGTCTACCGCTTCTGCGGGTTTTGCGCTGCTCTGCTTGTCTACTGCATCTGCGGGTTTTGCTCTGCTCTGCTCGTCTACTGCATCTGCGGGTTTTGCTCTGCTCTGCTTGTCTACAGCATCTGTGGGTTTTGCTCTGCCCTGCTTGTTTACCGCATCTGCGGGTTATGCTCTGCTCTGCTTGTTTACCGCATCTGCGGGTTTTGCTCTGCTCTGCTTGTCTACCGCATCTGCGGGTTTTGCTCTGCTTGTTTACCGCATCTGCGGGTTTTGCTCTGCTCTGCTTGTCTACCGCATCTGCGGGTTTTGCTCTGCTCTGCTTGTTTACCGCATCTGCGGGTTTTGCTCTGCTCTGCTTGTCTACTGCATCTGCGGGTTTTGCTCTGCTCTGCTTGTCTACCGCATCGGCGGGTTTTGCTCTGCTCTGCTTGTCTACCTCATCTGCGGGTTTTGCTCTGCTCGTCTGCCGCACCTGCGGGTTTTGCTCTGCTCTGCTTGTCTACCGCACCTGCGGGTTTTGCTCTGCTCTGCTTGTCTACCGCACCTGCGGGTTTTGCTCTGCTCTGCTTGTTTACCGCATCTGCGGGTTTTTTCTCTGCTCTACTTGTCTACCTCATCTGCGGATTTTGCTCTGCTTGTTTACCACATCTCTGGGTTTTGCTCTGCTCTGCTTGGCTACCGCACCTGCGGGTTTTGCTCTGCTCTGCTTGTCTACCGCACCTGCGGGTATTGCTCTGCTCTGCTTGTCTACTGCACCTGCTGGTTTTGCTCTGCTCTACTTGTCTACCGCACCTGCGGCCCTGTTCCTGTATCCTAGTCTGTTCTGGTCCTTATCCTGCCTGCATTCCTGTCAGTACCCGCCTGCCTGCATGCCAGCCGTGCCTGCCAGTATCCACCAGTCTGTATGCCAGCCTAACCTGCCTGTTCCTGTATTCCCCGGTGTGGGTCAACAGCTGTGACCGGGGTCTGACCAGGAGTAGCACCTGGTCCCTCTGCTCGGTTCCTCCCTGGTTCACGGAGTCGATTGAGCCGCCATGCGACCTTGATCGGACCGGGGTGATACTTAGTTACGCCCCTCCAGGCACTCCTCGGTTCATGGTCCAGTGGGATCACTAATCACGCTCACGCGAGTCTGTCCAGGCGTATGCGTAACATCAATCCCTTCACTGGCTCCCCATTACCCAGAGACTTAAGTTCAAGACCATAACCTTGGCATACAAAGCCATCCACAACCTGTCTCCTCCATACATCTGTGACCTAGTCTCCCGGTACTTACCTGCACGCAACCTCCAATCCTCATAAGATCTCCTTCTCTACTTCCCCCCTTATCTCCTCCTCCCACAATCGCATACAAGATTTCTCTCATGCATCCCCCCTACTCTGGAACTCTCTACCCCAACATATCAGACTCTAGCCTACCGTGGAAACCTTCAAATGGAATCTGAAGACCCACCTCTTCCGACAAGCCTGCAACCTGCAGTAACCACTGCTCCACCATATCGCTGCACGACCAGCTCTACCCCCACCTACTGTATCCTCACCCCTCCCTTGTAGATCGTGAGCCCTTGCGGGAAGGGTCCTCACTCCTCCTGTACCAGTCGCTGACTCGTTTTGTTCAAAATTATGGTAAGTGTATTTGTGGCACCCAAGGGGTCTGGTTGCCACAGTAATAGGAATATTACGTCTGAGAGCAAGTGGGAGGTTTCTCTTGTCAGGAGCCCTAAGCATGCAACACCGCCCGCCCAGACCTGGAAGGGGAGGAATCTGCCCTTATAAACTGGGTCTGGGGCGGGATTAGTGAGTCAGAGCCTGGAGAGGGAAAGTTACAGCAGGAGCTCTGTAGGAGCTAGGAGCAGAAGACCAGGGGCTGGAAGCTAAGCAGAGATATAGCTCGCCCTGGCAGAAGAATCTAATAACCGGACACAGGAGTCCGAGGCTGTGGGGACTGATATCCACCAAGCAGCAGAAACCAGCCGGCAGGGGATTCCAGGTCCTCTTGCCAAAGAAGCCCGGAGGCTCAGTCACAAGGAAGGGACCAGCACTGCCATCCAGGAGCGGAGGCTAACAGAAGGCCCCAAGTCACCAGCCATACGGGTGAGCACCACACGGTATACTCAGGGACGTGGGCTACTTCTACCCGCTTACAGCAAGGTAGCCAGAAAGAGTGCAGATAGACGGGGAGGCCTACAACTCCACCTGGCCAGGGGAACTCCTGTTTGCTCGCAGACTGACCAGGCCCCTTATGTTAGCCAGTACTCCCGGGAGGGTCTGCCTTAACATCACCAGTAAAGACCCTGAACTGCACTGCAAAGACTCTGAGTCGTTTCTGCTTCATCGCCGCACCAGCACTACTAGTGCTGGGACTCCCGTGCACTATCACCCTCACCATCAACTACACTGCCCTGGGGCTCCACTCTTCCCGTGGGGAGTCACACTACCTCAGCTGCACACACCATCAGCCCCAGCGGTCTGCCTTGCAGCGGCGGTCCGTGCTGACCGCAATCCACGGGTGACGTAGTCGGACAATTAACTTAAAACCCTCACAAAATACCGCCATCGGCCTGACCACCCTGAGCCACGCGACCGGGTCGCCGCCACGGAGACTACAAACCCCAGCATCCCCCAGAGACCTGGTTCCGGGTAGCCCACTACACGTGTACGCGGTGCCCAGGGGGCGAGTCATATTTGCTACGTATACCCCTTTTCGACATGTAAAGCGCCATGGAACAAATGGCGCTATAATAATAAATAATAATAATAATAACCACTGTACCAATGCTCCTCTGCTTGTCTATAAACAATCCATTACCCAAGTGAATATGAATAAAACCTGTCTGTCTACAGCCAGTCCTGTCTACAGTCCTGAATATATATTACTATAAAAATTTATTTTCTTTTGTGATATTGGTTGACTTTTTTTTCACCAAGTTCTTAAAAAATTGGTGCAAAAGGAAAAATTGTCTTAATTTTTGTCTTTTACCTTTTAGAGTAAACAGTTGCAAATTGTGTTAAAATGTTGCAAAATTTCAGCATAAAAATTTAGGCATACACAAAATCACTTGTGTGGGAAGAGGAAAGGCATTACACAAACATTTTGCAACTTTTTAAAAAGTCGCAATTGATGAACCAGCCGAAAACATCTAGAAACCCCTAAACCTGCCCACAATGATGAAAATAATAATGAACAAACATAATAACATAAATAAAATATATATATATATATATATATGTATATATATATATATAAATAATTAAATATAATAGTTTAATAGTAATTTAATAATTAAGATAATATAATAAAATAAAATAATAATAATTTAAGTACATGTTTATAGTACATATAAATAAATAATAAAAATAAATTTAAATATAATATATAAAAAATTGTAAGAATAGAAAATAAAAAAATAAAAAAAAGTTTAGTTACACTTGAAGACTCTAATATCATTTGCTCTGCTTGCAATCTAGAGATAGTCTTGCTTTTTCTTTTAAAGTTGTGTTTTTGGCATAAAATGTATTTAAATTTACATATATGATGTCATTTGCCTGCTATTTTATACCAAGTAGATAACTGTGTGTTTAAAGGGGTTGCCCAGACTTGGGGAACAAGTCTTCAGTCACTCTATGTGATTGTAGACTTGTGAATCCTCACAGTGCGCAAAGTGTGCGCTGTGAGGATTCTCTGGTGTTGGTGCTGGGAGCAGGAGATCATGTGGCTGCAAGTATGTGACATGCATACTCCTGGCCACATTCTAACTAGACGTGTCCACTTTCGCTCAATTTGCTTGTAGTGAGTGAGGCAGCAGATGTCTAGTTGGCAAGTGACAACATGTATACAAATCACATACTTGCAGTCACACTCCTTCCCGCTCCTGGATCCGGTACTGGAGTATCCTGACAGTGCGCACATAGCTCACTGTGAGGATTCAAAAGTCTGTAGTCATCTGTAGTCACATAGAGTGATTGCAGACCTGAGCCACAAGCCTGGACAATCCCTTTTAAGGATAAATAGATGTTTGGGACCATTTTTGTTATGAAATACATGTATTTTTTTTTTACTAAAAATCATATTTGCAGTTAGGTTTTACTTAAAACATTTACACTGTTTTCCTCCTATCGCCTCTGTGGTGCACTGTCTATTGCTGGATGTAGAATTAGTTAACTCTCTGGCAGGTGACTTTATAACTTTTTCTAAGCTTCTCTCATCAGGTTTATGACCATAAAGTTCAGTTCAACTTTCATGTGGCATAAATCATCTGAGAGAGAGCTCAGAAGGAAGATACGCTCACTGATGGATTATCACTTAACTCATTCTGCAACTTGAAAGGCAAACATTGCAAAATGTTTATTGAACACTAGTGATGAGTGAACGTGCTTGGTGATATTTGGATATCACTCGAATATCTGGGCGCTCGGTGGTGCTCGGCACTCGAAGAGCATTGTTTGGTACTCAGATGTAATGCTCAAATACCCGCTCCAAATGTTTGGCGCCTGTTACACAGCCGATAAACATGTGAGAAATGCAAGCCAGTCACTATAATGCCATAGCCATCTTGGTAGTGGCATTACTGTGATCGGCTGCCTGCATTTCCTCATCAGAGGTTATAAAAGGACCGGCGCCACCATGCTCGGCATACTGATGACATTGCACAGCTCACGGACAGTTGTGGTTGAAAGGAGAGAGTATCTGTCCAGGCCTGTGTGCACAGTTTTAGGAATCAGAGTTCTCTAGTGGTGATACTGTTGCTGAACCACTATATTAAAAGTCCTTCTAAGGGCTAACCTTGTGCTTTGCTGTTTCTATGCAATACATCCTACATTTAGCCTAGGTGCTGGAGCAGGAAGAGTGGCTAAATACAGCCTCTAGGCAGTGCTTAGGGCTTTGCAGTCCATTTATAAATATATAGCGGCTGCAGGTGACCACATTTATTATTTTTTTGGTGAAAAAATTGACTTCATTGTCATCCATACAGTTTAACCTGCTTTGTGTTCAATTACAGTGATTTTAAACTAAAAAAACAGCTTTGCTTGCTGCAAGTGACCACATATTTTTTTTTTGTGAAAAAATTTAATGTATTATCATCCATACAGTTTAAAGTGCTTTGTGTTCAATTACAGTGGTTTAAAAAAATTAAAAAAAACGCTTTGCCTGCTGCAGGTGACCAAATTTTTTTGGTGAACAATTTACTGGATTGTCATTTATATAGTTTACCCTGCTTTGTGTTAAATTGATTTCAACACAAAAAAATGCTTTGCCTGCTGCAGGTGACTGCATTTTTTTTTATAATTTTTTTTTATTTTCAATAAATCAAGGAAACTTGGTTTCCAGAGACCTAGCAATTAAAAAATGCGTAAGGCATGTGGTAAGGGACGGGGAAGTAGAAGTGCTGATGATGGTGCATGAAAACGCTGTGGATGTGGGGCAGGTACAACTGTGCCTGTTGATGGAGCACAAGAAACATGCCCATCCATGACACGTAGCTTCCTGTCCCACTTTGCAAGGAGGCACGGTACACCACTTCTGAAGCCACAAAAAGCTGGTCGGTTGGATAGCAGATAATGCTTCCAGCATGTTTGACAGCACCACCCAGTCTTCCACACAGTCCAATCTCACCAGCTAAGAGTCTGGATCACTTAATCCTCACCTTTATCCTCCTTCCTCCCACCATCTCGAGTCCCAGGAGTCCAGTGATTCCACACTTGGACACTCCGAGGAGCTCTTTACATCATCATTTCTTGATTGTGGCCTCTCGCCCTGCATGTTTCAAGTGGGACAGGAGGACATGCTGTTTAGTGATGCACAAAACTTAGAGCAGCCACGGTCACAAGAAGATGATGGTGGGGAGCAGCAAATTTTGTCTAAGAAGGTAGATGATGATGAGACACAGTTGCCGATAAGTCAGGTTGTTGTGAAGTCACCAAATCAGGAGGACCAGGGTGCGGTTGAGGAAGACGAGGTGATGGATGACAAAGTCATTGACCCAACCTGGGAAGATGGTATGCAGAGAAAGGACAGCAGGGCTGAGAGCGAAGGATTGACAGCACCGCAACAGGCAGGAAGAGGCAGTGGGGTGACCAGAGGGAGAAGATGGGCAAGTGTTCCAAAGAGCACCAACACGTGTGAATTTGTCCGTCAAATAGTTAGGTGTCCGTCTGGGACTTTTTTTAAAGAGAGTTCTTGTGGACACGGGTGATTTCCACCAACTCATGGCGGAAGCCGTCCCTCGGTACTTGGTCCCAAGCTGCCACTTTTTCTCCTGGTGTGGCGTCCCTGCCTGGTACAAGCACGTGTCCAGGAACATCACCTGTGCCCTTACCAACACATTTACAGGGATGGTCTACTTAATGACCGACACGTGGACAAGCGCTTGTGGCTAGGGACACTAGATTTCCCTGATGACACACTAGGTGAACCTTGTGGAGACTGGGGATGACTCCGACCATGGCATTGCACATGAGCTACTGACGCTGAGGATTGGTGGCCCTACTTCTATCAGGGTTTCCTTCACCTCCTACACCAGTTCCTGCACCCTTTCCTGCTCCTGCTCATCCTCCATCTTCGATTTGTCATCTCAGAGCACATAGTCCACATCAGCCGGAAGCTGGAAGCTCTGCAGCACTGCCTCAGTGAAGTGGCAACAGGCTCTGATGAAGCTAATTTGTCTGACAGACAAATGGCACACCGCCACAGAGTTTTTGAAAGGACTAACTGTTATGATCTGCTACAAGCACTAAGGAAAGACAGGAGATCTGTCCCTACAATAGAACTAAGCTAGATCCCTACGATGTAACGGGGAACCTGATCCTGCGATCAGACCCGCTAAAGTCCTCAGCTAGTCTGAACGAAGACCTATAGATGTGAGGGAGGGATCCCTACAAGAACTAGGGACTGGGAGAAAGATGGACATCTCCTAGCAGAAATTGTAGCAGTAAAAAAACAAACAAACAACATAGAACATAGAGGTCAAAAGACCTAGCTAAACTGACTGAGAAAGGTAACAAAGCACCTGGCTAGCTTAAGAGTAGAAATTACAATGAAGTCCAGCAAGGCCAGAAGGGCGGAGCAGGATTAAATAGGCAAAAACGGTCATGTGACCAGCATAATAGAAAAAACCTAACAGGAGAGTTCTAACAGTACCCCCTCTTCTATGAGGATCCTCCGGATCCCCTAGGCCCAGGCTTATCAGGAAACCTCTTGTGAAACGCTCTGACAAGTCTGGAAGCAGAAACATCATCTGCCCTCACCCATGAGTTATCCTCGGGACTGAAACCCTTCCAAGCGACGAGATACTGCAAACTCCCTCTATACCGTCTAGAATTAAGGATGCGGGAAATTTCATATTCCCCGTCCTCCACCACCGGAGGAACAGTGGCAGTGGTTTCTCTATCTGATACATAAGCTTTTTTCAATAGAGAAACATGAAACACCGGATTAATCTTCCAGGAGGTAGGAACCTCCAACCTAACAGCAGATTGGTTAACTACCTGAAGCACCTTAAAGGGCCCTACAAACTTGGGACCCAATTTTTTAGAAGGAATCCTCAACTGCAGATTCTTAAAGGACAACCAAACCATGTCACCAACCGTAAACAAAACCTCTTGATGTTTCCTGTCAAAGTACCTCTTAGATTTTTTGTTAGCCTCCTGAAGATTACCACGCACAACATTCTTGGTACCCGGGATGTAAGTAACGGAAAAATTAAACCGCAAAAAAAAAAGTGCCCACCTAGCCTGACGGGCATTCAAGAGCTTGGCAGCATCAAGATAGATCAGATTTTTATGATCAGTGAAAACCTGAATGGGAAAATCAGCACCTTCCAAGAGATGACGCCAGTGTTCAAATGCGAGATTAATAGCCAGCAATTCCCGATTACCAATATCGTAATTAAGTTCAGTCTCAGAAAAATTTTTTGAAAAAAAGGCACAGGGATGTACTCCATCCTTGTTTTCCTGAGACAACACCGCACCGACCCCCACAGAAGAAGCATCAACCTCAACCAAAAACGGCTTAGTCACATCAGGCTGTATAAGGATGGGGGCAGAGCTGAACCTCTCCTTTAGAAACACAAAAGCTTCAATGGCCTCAGTAGTCCACTGAACCGTATTAGAACCTTTCCTGGTGAGATCGGTCAGTGGTTTAACAATAATAGAAACATTTTTAATGAATTTTCTGTAATAATTGGCGAAACCCAAAAACCTCTGTATCGATTTCAAACCAATAGGCCTAGGCCATTCCTGCACAGCTTGAACTTTCACCGGGTCCATCTCAAAGCCCTCACTGTAGATAATGTAGCCCAAAAAACTAATTCTCTGTACAGCGAACTCACATTTCTCCAGCTTAGCAAAAAGCGAATTGTCAATCAATAACTGCAATACCTCACGTACGCTCCGCCAATGAGACTCCAGGTCAGGCAAATAAATCAAAATGTCATCCAAATACACAACCACATTTTAGCCGATCAAAGGTCTAAGGATGTCATTAATAAGATTCTGAAAAAATGCTGGTGCATTGGTAAGACCAAAAGGCATAACCAAATTCTCAAAATGACCCACAGGAGTGTTAAAAGCAGTCTTCCATTCATCACCCTCCTTCATGCGCAACAAATTGTATGCCCCCCGGAGATCAATTTTAGAGAACCACTTGGCCCCCACTAACTGGTTAAACAAATCAGGAATCAATGGCAGTGGGTAGGGATTGCATACAGTAATTTTATTAATCTCGCGAAAGTCCAAACAAGGACGTAAACCGCCGTCCTTTTTTTTACCAAAAAAAAATCCAACAGCCACAGGTGACTTAGAGGGTCTGATATGACCGGCGGCCAAGCTCGTCTGTATGTATTCCTCCAAAGCCTTTCTCTCAGGAATAGTCAAATTAAATAAACGACTTTTAGGAAGAGTCACTCCAGGGACAAATTCAGTGGTACAATCGTAGTCTCTATGGGGAGGTAAAATTTGCGACTCCTCCTCAGAAAAAACTTTCCAAAAATCCTGAATAGGTACAGGTAATTCCCCTTTATCCACAGCAGCAATGCGCCCGTTACAACACTTGTCATAACACTTAGGGCTCCAGGACTTAATTTCATTGGTAGACCAATCAAGTACAGGATTGTGCAATTTTAACCAGGACAACCCCAAAACTACTAGAGAAGGCAAATTATTTAATACCACCAAATCCAAATTTTCTTGGTGAATACCATTAATAGTGAGGGGAAATTCATAAACCTTGTGAGTAACACATTTCAAGGGAGAGCCATCGACAGAAACCACGGCAATAGGGGATGACAAAGGTTTGGGTTTTAAATTAAGTTTTTCCAAGAATCCCCCATCAATCACATTCAGAGTTGAACCACAATCCACAAATACCCGAAATTCAATTAATTCTTCCTGAGCTGCGGTAGTAGCAGAAAGAAATACACCCTTAGTGTTTAAACAGGCTATACGGGCGTAACTGACCTTTTTTTTTTCTTTGTTCATACGAAGCACACAGTTCTTAATGAAATGGTCAGATTTGCCGCAATAAAAGCACAAACCTTCAGAAAACCTGCGGTCTTTTTCCTGAGAGCGGGATGACATCGCCCCAATCTCCATCGGCTCTCCAGTGTCAGTACAGACCCTCTCAAGACTCGGAGCTGACATGGTAGAGGATTTACTCTCATTAACCCTTGCATGTAGTCTCCTGTCCACCCGTATAGCTAATTGCATTGCCTCCTGCAAGTTTCCAGGTGTAGGATAAGCAATAAGCAGATCCTTAACCCTTTCACCTAGCCCAGCAAGAAACAAACTTTTCAGAGCTGAATCGTTCCACCCACCTGAGCAGGCCACCGACGGAAGTGAGTACAATAATTTTCCACATTACCTGAACCCTGCCTCAAATGTCTCAATTCCGTCTCAGCTGATGAGACACGATCAGGATCATCATAGAACAACCCCAAAGCAGAAAAAAAAACTATCCACTGATCTAAAGCACGGATCACTAGGTTGGAGAGAAAAGGCCCATCCCTGAGGTTCTTTGCGCAAAAGTGACATTATGAACCCTATGCGCTGTGATTCATCACCAGAGGATCTGGGTCTCAAACGAAAATACAATAAACAAGCATTTTTAAAGGAAAAAAAATCTTGTTGTTCACCAAAAAATAAATCAGGCAATCGTACCTTTGGCTCCACAAAATGCGCTCCAGAACAGCTACTCACGTGTTGTTGGAGCTCGGCCACCTCCAGAGAGAGTCCCTGCAGGCGTTGAGCCAAATCGTGAACCGACACCATGATGGAAACTGGAGGTCTTTCCTTAGAGAAATTTTTTGGGCTGGACTTACTGCTATGATCTCCTACAAGCACTAAGGAAAGACAGGAGATCTGTCCCTACAATAGAACTAAGCTAGATCCCTACGATGTAACGGGGAACCTGATCCTGCGATCAGACCCGCTAAAGTCCTCAGCTAGTCTGAACGAAGACCTATAGATGTGAGGGAGGGATCCCTACAAGAACTAGGGACTGGGAGAAAGATGGACATCTCCTAGCAGAAATTGTAGCAGTAAAAAGACAAATAAACAACATAGGACATAGAGGTCAAAAGACCTAGCTAAACTGACTAAGAAAGGTAACAAAGCACCTGGCTAACTTAAGAGTAGAAATTACAATGAAGTCCAGCAAGGCCAGAAGGGCGGAGCAGGATTAAATAGGCAAAAACGGTCATGTGACCAGCATAATAGAAAAAACCTAACAGGAGAGTTCTAACACTAACAGACCAGACAGATCTGTGACTCTCGCTGCGGAGCAGACAACCAGGCATGGTCATGTGTGATAATATCCTTAACCTGGTGGTGGCAATCTCACACACGTACTATGCTTGGCCCACGTGCTCAACTTAGTGTTTCAGTGGTTTCTGAAAACCTACACAGATTTGCCAGAGCTACTTGTCAAGGTACGCCGCGTGAGCACCCATTTCCGCAAGTCAGCTAAAGCTGCTGTCGTGACCATGTGCTGAAACTCCATACTGCACATGCTGGCAAGGCTTTGTGAGCAGAAGAGACCAGTTTTTGAATACCAGCTCCAACATGCCCGTCGGTATTCTGGTCAGCCTCCACACATAACAACTAATGAATAGGCATGGATGTCTCAAATTTGTGCGATTCTCCAAGACTGTGAGGACTCCACAAAGATTGTGAGTGATGATGACGCCATAATCAGCGCAATGATCCCGCTTCTGATCCTCCTTAAACAGTTGTTGCTCACAATTAAGGATGAATCTTTGCATGCAGACCAGGTGGAGATGGAGGAAAACATGAAACAGGGAGATACTACCCAGCCCAGCCCTATCTCATCTGCTCAGCGCGGATTGGGTAAGAATGAGGAAGAGGAGGCTGAGGAGGAGGAACAGGAGCTGGTTGCTAGCACAAAAAAGGCTAGTACCCACACGAGCTTCATCCCTTCTCTCCTACGTGGATGAGCTGAATAGGGGAACGAGGAGGAAGAGAGGGAGGAGGAGGAGATTGAGAGTCATCATCATGGTGGCGATAGGGAAGTTTTGGCTGTAGGGAGCTTGGTACATATGGCCGACTTTATGTATCGCTGCATTTCCCATGACCTTCTCGTTATATTCATTTTGGCCAAAAAAGAGTACTGGTTGTTCACCCTGCTGGATCCACGATACAAGGATAAACTTTAGTGTTGAGCGAGCATGCTCGACACTGATTGGTACTCGCCCGAGCATCTCACTACTCGGGTTGTTCGGTGAGCACCGAGCATTTCCGGGTTACTCGGGCGGGGGCTCTGGTCTCCGCTCTGCACGTGTGGCGCTCTCTACAGAGCCAATGAACATGCAGGGATTGCCAGCCAGTCACTGTCATGCCGCAGCCATGTTGTTTGTGGGCATTACAGTGATTGGCTGGCCGCACAGCGTCACCTCGAGTATTTAAAACTGGGCGCCTCCATCTTGTGCACAGTCGATCCGGATCAGACAGTGTAGGGTCAGTGCTGCTGAGCTAGGGAGAGATTTATACTCTGAAATAGTTAGTGTAGGGTCTCTAAAGCCTGCCAAATCAAACAAACAGTCCTTCTCAGGACTAATATCCATCCCAGATATCAGGCAGGCAGGCAGGCTGTATGTAACATACCTGGCGGCGTCCTTGCATGGTGGTCCATCTCCCACTGTGCAAGAGCGCGCACTTGATCTCCAGTCCAGAATGTCTCTCTGGCTTCCCTCCTTGCTGTCTGTTTGTCTGTTTTGGCTGCATAGGGCGACGCCCGCTGAACTTCCTGTTTCTTGTACCTGCTGCGGACACGCCCCTGTTGCACCTTCAGCCTATTGCTGTCCATCTTTGGGTATTTATACCACCTTCTTCCTCAAGATGGCGCCTGAGCATTGTGTCCTGTCAGTCGGCTTTTTGTCTCTGACATGCCAGGTCCTATCCTGTTTTCCTGCCTGTTTTCCAGTTCTGTGTCTGAACTGTGGTCTGTTCTTGTGAACACGCTTCTTGCCTGTTCTTTCGCCTTCTAGGGGCCGTATTCCTAGATCTGCCTGTCTGTGCCTTGCGGTATCTGTTCCCGTCTGAACAGAGTCCTGTTTGTGTCTCTGCCTTGCGGTATCTGTTCCCGTCTGAACAGAGTCCTGTTTGTGTCCCTGCCTTGCGGTATCTGTTCCTGTCTGAACTGAGTCCTGTCTATTTCTCCTGTCTTGCAGTATCAGTTCCCGTGTCTGAACTGAGTCCTGTCTATGTCTCCTGCCTTGCGGTATCAGTTCCCGTGTCTGAACTGAGTCCTGTCTGTGTACTCTTGCCTGCTGCCTTTCCTGGAGGCTGTATTTCCAGGCCTGTCTGAACACGCTCCTAGCCTGTTCCTCCCGCCTTCTAGGGGCCGATTACCTAGATCCGTTCCTGTATCTTGTCTGTCCTGTCTGAACACGCTCCTTGCCTGTTCGTCCCGCCTCTCTGGGGGCCGTATTCCCAGACCCGCTCCTGTATCCCGCTGCAGTGTCGGTCTCTTCCGTACACTCAGTTCCAGTCTGAACTCTCTCCTATCCTTTACCTGTTTTGCCTCTATGTCCGTTCCTTTCCTTTTTCTGCAGAGTCTGAACTCGTACCTAACTCCTGCTTGTTGTCTCTGTACTCCCGTTTGTGAGTTTGTGGTCCACTTGCTACTTCACTGCAAATACCCTGTGGGTATCTGGCTCTGCCTTTCCCTTCCTGTCTGTTCCGTGTGAACAGAGCCCTGTCTGTCCTGCTCTGACTCCTTGCTCACTGCTCCGGCAGCCTTGCTCTGCTCTGACCCTTTTGCTCACTGCTCCGGCAGCCTTGCTCCGCTCTGACCCTTTTGCCCGCTGCTCCGGCAGTCCTGTCCTGCCCTGCTTCTGCCCGCTGCTCCGGCAGTCCTGTCCTGCCCTGCTTCTGCCCGCTGCTCCGGCAGTCCTGTCCTGCCCTGCTTCTGCCCGCTGCTCCGGCAGTCCTGTCCTGCCCTGCTTCTGCCCGCTGCTCCGGCAGTCCTGTCCTGCCCTGCTTCTGCCCGCTGCTCCGGCAGTCCTGTCCTGCCCTGCTTGTGCTCGCTGCTCCTGCAGCCCCGTCCTGCTCTGTTCTTGCCCACCGCTTTGGGCGTTACCTCTCTGCTGTGGTTGTCTACCGCATCTGCGGTTCTGTGACCCAGTCTGTACTGGGTCTTAACCTTTCTGTGCTCCAGCCCGTCCTTTCGGCCAGTACCTCCCTGCCTGCATACTCGCCTGTATCCACCCATCTGCATACCTGCCGTGTTTGCTTACATCCACCAGTCTGTGCCAGCCTAACCTGCCTGTTCCAGTAATCCCAGTGTGGGTCAACCCCCGTGTCCGGAGTTTGACCTGGAGTAGCACCTGGTCCCTCTGCCCGGTTTCTCCCTGGTGCACTGGCGTCGTATGCCGTCGTGCCACCTTGGTCGGATCGGCCAGATACTTAGTCACGCCCCTCCAGGCACTCTCCGGTCCATGGTCCAGTGGAACCACAACACCCGCACACGCCAGTCAGTCCGGGCGTGTGCATAACAGCATGCTCAGGCCATGGTTCCCGTTGAGCCCCACGGCCTTCGCTCTCTGAGAAGTTTTCCAGCGAATACATGCATTAAAAATAAATAAATAAAATTTATTTTTTTTCTCAGCTGAGTTCCAGGCGAATTACGCACCCGTCCAGATGGATCTATCTGCTCTCGTTCCTGCGGATCCGCCACGTTACTATGGGGATCCAAGACAAAGTCGTGCATTTGTGGAGCAATGCATGCTACACTTCAAGTTCTACCCTCTATGTTTTCCCACCGATCGGGTTAAGGTGGCATTCATTATGTCTTACCTGGCGGGTGATGCCTTGGAATGGATCAACCCCCTATATGAAACACAGGATCCGATCCTCCTGGACCTAATGGCCTTCCTGGTGGCCTTTCTAATGGTCTTCGATGATCCTAACCCGGAGGCTCCTGCTGAAGCTTCACCTCCCAATATCCCGGAGCAGCCCCGATGGGTAATGTGTGTGGGTAGCGCAATAGTCCTCCAGCCCAATGAGACTACTGCCCACCCAGAATCCTCACAGGGTGACTGCGCTTTCCGGAATACTTCTCCCAACCTCAAGAGGCAGTCCAGACGTGCTAGACGTAGAGGCAAGCCGTCACGCCAGGGTCTGTCCTCCCTGAGACCTCCTGACCCCAACCTTGAAGTCCCTACTGAAGCTTCATCTCCCTGTATCCCGGAGAAGCCCCAACGGGTAATGTGCGTGGGTAGTGCTCCGGTTCTCCTGCCCGAAGAGACTTCTGCCCATCCAGACTCCACACAGGAGAACTTCCTGCACCCGGCATCAGATGCTTCACCCACTTTAACCGGTGTGCATGTCCAAGGATGCTCCAAAGCTGTGGTTACCTCTGAGTCTGTGCACCTCTACTACCTGGCGGAGGACCACCTGTTGCCTCCTGAATCCTCCGGGATACCACTCGATGACAAATGGAGAGAGACTTCTCTACACTCGGTACTCGATACTTTGTCCGCTTCCTCCTGTGAGCCTGACAATCGGTACCCCAAAGTGGTAGTTACCCCCGAGTCTCTACACCCCTCTGACCAGGCGGAGGACCTCCAGTTGTCTCCAGAACCCTTCGGGGTGCTACCTGGTAGCGAAAGGACAGAGACTCTCCTATACTCTGTACCTGATACCTCGCTCGCTTCGTCCAGTGAGTCCAACCTAGTGTACTCCGAAGCAGAGGTTACTCCTGAGTCTCTACACCCCTCCGACCAGGCGGAGGACCTCCAGTTGTCTCCAGAACCCTTCGGGGTGCTACCTGGTAGCGAAAGGACAGAGACTCTCCTTTACTCTGTACCTGATACCTCGCTCGCTTCGTCCAGTGAGTCCAACCTAGTGTACTCCGAAGCAGAGGTTACTCCCGAGTCTCTACACCCCTCCGACCAGGCGGAGGACCTCCAGTTGTCTCCAGAACCCTTCGGGGTGCCACCTGGTGGTGAATGGACAGAGACTTTCCTATATCCTGGATCTGATACCTCGCTTGCTTCGTCCAGTGAGTCCGACCTTGTGTACTCTGAAGCAGAGGTTACCCTTGAGTCTCTACACCCCTCTGACCAGGCGGAGGACCTCCAGTTGTCTCCAGAACCCTTCGGGGTGCCACCTGGTGGTGAATGGACAGAGACTTTCCTATACTCGGTACCCGATACCTCGCCTGCTTCCTCCAGTGAGTCTGACCTAGTGTACTCTGAAGCAGATGTTTTCTCTGAGCCTCTGCACTCTTCTGACCCGGCGGAGGACCTCCAGTTGTTTCCTGAATTCTCCGGGGTACCACCAGATAACAAAGAGACAGTGACTTTTCCTCATTATGTACCTGATAACCCGTCTATTTCTTCCTGTGAGCTTGACAAGATGTACCTCGAAGCAGAGATTACCCCCAAGTCTCTGTCCCCCTCCAACCCGGTGAAGGACTTCCAGTTGTTTCCTGTACCCTCTGGGGTGCCACCTGAAAATATGTGGAGAGAGACTTCCTTGTGTGCTGTTCCTGGTACTCCACCCGTTTCGTCTGTTGCTAAGGATGGCTGGATAGGAGGTAGCATCCTAGCTAACCAGATGAGATCAATTTTTCCTGTGGACAGTGGAAGTGATCTCCTTGAAGTGAACGACTGGTCCTCGAATTCCCTGCGGAAGATTCTGGCAGGCCTGAAGAAGAGGGGGCGTAAGGGGGGGGGGGTACTGCAACATACCTGGCGGCGTCCTTGCATGGTGGTCCATCTCCCACTGTGCAAGAGCGCGCACTTGATCTCCAGTCCAGAATGTCTCTCTGGCTTCCCTCCTTGCTGTCTGTTTGTCTGTTTTGGCTGCATAGGGCGACGCCCGCTGAACTTCCTGTTTCTTGTACCTGCTGCGGACACGCCCCTGTTGCACCTTCAGCCTATTGCTGTCCATCTTTGGGTATTTATACCACCTTCTTCCTCAAGATGGCGCCTGAGCATTGTGTCCTGTCAGTCGGCTTTTTGTCTCTGACATGCCAGGTCCTATCCTGTTTTCCTGCCTGTTTTCCAGTTCTGTGTCTGAACTGTGGTCTGTTCTTGTGAACACGCTTCTTGCCTGTTCTTTCGCCTTCTAGGGGCCGTATTCCTAGATCTGCCTGTCTGTGCCTTGCGGTATCTGTTCCCGTCTGAACAGAGTCCTGTTTGTGTCCCTGCCTTGCGGTATCTGTTCCTGTCTGAACTGAGTCCTGTCTATTTCTCCTGTCTTGCAGTATCAGTTCCCGTGTCTGAACTGAGTCCTGTCTATGTCTCCTGCCTTGCGGTATCAGTTCCCGTGTCTGAACTGAGTCCTGTCTGTGTACTCTTGCCTGCTGCCTTTCCTGGAGGCTGTATTTCCAGGCCTGTCTGAACACGCTCTTAGCCTGTTCCTCCCGCCTTCTAGGGGCCGATTACCTAGATCCGTTCCTGTATCTTGTCTGTCCTGTCTGAACACGCTCCTTGCCTGTTCGTCCCGCCTCTCTGGGGGCCGTATTCCCAGACCCGCTCCTGTATCCCGCTGCAGTGTCGGTCTCTTCCGTACACTCAGTTCCAGTCTGAACTCTCTCCTATCCTTTACCTGTTTTGCCTCTATGTCCGTTCCTTTCCTTTTTCTGCAGAGTCTGAACTCGTACCTAACTCCTGCTTGTTGTCTCTGTACTCCCGTTTGTGAGTTTGTGGTCCACTTTCTACTTCACTGCAAATACCCTGTGGGTATCTGGCTCTGCCTTTCCCTTCCTGTCTGTTCCGTGTGAACAGAGCCCTGTCCGTCCTGCTCTGACTCCTTGCTCACTGCTCCGGCAGCCTTGCTCCGCTCTGACCCTTTTGCTCACTGCTCCGGCAGCCTTGCTCCGCTCTGACCCTTTTGCCCGCTGCTCCGGCAGTCCTGTCCTGCCCTGCTTCTGCCCGCTGCTCCGGCAGTCCTGTCCTGCCCTGCTTCTGCCCGCTGCTCCGGCAGTCCTGTCCTGCCCTGCTTCTGCCCGCTGCTCCGGCAGTCCTGTCCTGCCCTGCTTCTGTCCGCTGCTCCGGCAGTCCTGTCCTGCCCTGCTTCTGCCCGCTGCTCCGGCAGTCCTGTCCTGCCCTGCTTGTGCCCGCTGCTCCGGCAGTCCTGTCCTGCCCTGCTTGTGCTCGCTGCTCCTGCAGCCCCGTCCTGCTCTGTTCTTGCCCACCGCTTCGGGCGTTCCCTCTCTGCTGTGGTTGTCTACCGCATCTGCGGTTCTGTGACCCAGTCTGTACTGGGTCTTAACCTTTCTGTGCTCCAGCCCGTCCTTTCGGCCAGTACCTCCCTGCCTGCATACTCGCCTGTATCCACCCATCTGCATACCTGCCGTGTTTGCTTACATCCACCAGTCTGTGCCAGCCTAACCTGCCTGTTCCAGTAATCCCAGTGTGGGTCAACCCCCGTGTCCGGAGTTTGACCTGGAGTAGCACCTGGTCCCTCTGCCCGGTTTCTCCCTGGTGCACTGGCGTCGTATGCCGTCGTGCCACCTTGGTCGGATCGGCCAGATACTTAGTCACGCCCCTCCAGGCACTCTCCGGTCCATGGTCCAGTGGAACCACAACACCCGCACACGCCAGTCAGTCCGGGCGTGTGCATAACACTGTATAGGAGACGCAGTGGTTATACCAGCAAACGCTGCATTACAGTCCTGTGTGCTCCTGTTGGTCAAATTGCTAGACTTATCACCCCGGTCTCAGGGGCCAGGAAAAATTTTTTTTTTTCATCTAAATCCTGTATTTTTTTTTCCTCAGTCAGACTGTCCAAATACGCGTCTTATTAACCTTTAGGTATTCCCCCCCCCAAAATAAAAATGATCGTGTCTGTGACTGTTCAGACACCAATATATCTGCTTAAAAGAGTCTGGTGTAGGCCAGAAAAATATAACTGTGGTTTTGCAGTTCCACGGGTGAAATCTCTGTATTATCCTGTTTTTGGCATTTTTTGCCGTAAAAAAAACTGTAATAGTGTCTTCCTGACTGGTCAGACACCAATATATCTGTTTAAAAGAGTCTGGTGTATGCCACATAACTATAACTGTGGTTTTGCAGTTCCACGAGTCAAATCTCTGTATTATCCAGCTTTTGGTATTTTTTCCGTAAAGAAAAACAGTAATAGTGTCTCCTTGACTGGTCAGACACCAATATATCTGTTTAAAAGAGTCTGGTGTAGGCCAGAAAAATATAACTGTGGTTTTGCAGTTCCACGTTTCGAATGTCTGTATTATCCTGTTTTTGGCATTTTTTGCCGTAAAAAAACTGTAATAGTGTCTCCCTGACTGGTCAGACACCAATATATCTGTTTAAAAGAGTCTGGTGTAGGCCAGAAATATATAACTGTGGTTTTGCAGTTCGACGGTTCAAATCTCTGTATTATCCAGCTTTTGGTATTTTTTCCATAAAGAAGAACAGTAATAGTGTCTCCATGATTGTTCAGACACAAATATATCTGTTTGAAAGATTCTGGTGTAGGCCAGAAAAATATAACTGTGGTTTTGCAGTTCCACGGGTCAAATCTCTGTATTATCCTGTTTCTGGCTTTTTTTGACGTAAAAAAACTGTAATAGTGTCTCCCTGACTGGTCAGACACCAATATATCTGTTTAAAAGAGTCTGGTGTAGGCCAGAAATATATAACTGTGGTTTTGCAGTTCCACGGTTCAAATCTCTGTATTATCCTGCTTTTGGTATTTTTTCCCTAAAGAAAAACAGTAATAGTGTCTTCCTGATTGTTCAGACACAAATATATCTGTTTGAAAGATTCTGGTGTAGGCCAGAAAAATATAACTGTGGTATTGCAGTTCCACGGTTCAAATCTCTGTATTATCCAGCTTTTGGTATTTTTTCCCTAAAGAAAAACAGTAATAGTGTCTCACTGATTGTTCAGACACAAATATATCTGTTTGAAAGATTCTGGTGTAGGCCAGAAAAATATAACTGTGGTTTTGCAGTTCCATGATTCAAATCTCTGTATTATCCAGCTTTTGGTATTTTTTCCCTAAACAAAAACAGTAATAGTGTCTCCCTGACTGTTCAGACACAAATATATCTGTTTGAAAGATTCTGGTGTAGGCCAGAAAAATATAACTATGGTTTTGCAGTTCCACGGTTCAAATCTCTGTATTATCCAGCTTTTGCTTTTTTTTTCCCTAAAGAAAAACAGTAATAGTGTCTCCCTGATTGTTCAGACACAAATATATTTATGTGAAAGATTCTGGTGTAGGCCAGAAAAATATAACTGTGGTTTTGCAGTTCCACAGTTCAAATCTCTGTATTATCCAGCTTTTGGTATTTTTTCCGTAAAGAAAAACAGTAATAGTGTCTCCCTGATTGTTCAGTCACAAATATATCTGTTTAAAAGATTCTGGTGTAGGCCTGAGAAATAGAACTGTGGTTTTCCTCTTCCACGGTTCTAATCTCCTTTTTATTACCCTTTTTCCATTGATAGTGCGAGTGTAAGCTTTTTTACTTAATTTACAATGGGCAAGGCGCGTGGCAAGGGACGTGGAACTGGACGTTCTGGTGATGGTAAGTGTAGAGGATGGGGCCGTGGCCAAGGTGAAAATGTGCCACAACCAACAGCCACATCTTCTCGCTCCCACTTCTTGACCGAATTACTAGGGAAGCACACTACAACACCAGTATTGCGAACTGATCAGTGTGAACAGGTTATTAATTGGATAGCAGATAATACTTCCAGTTACCTGGGCACCACCACCTCCGGTCTGTCTTCCACACGGTCAAGTTTTAGTAGCCGTGAGTCTCGACCGCATACTCCTCATCACCCTGATGCTCCTTCCTCCCACCATGCCGAGTGTCATCAGACAGCAACTGATCCCACACTTGGACACTCTGAAATGCTGTTCACTGGCCCATTTACAGATTTGTGCCACTTGCCTGCTCCGCTTGAAGTGGTGGAAGAGGAGATCCCATGTAGCGATGCTCAAATATTTGAACAGCCACGGCCAGAGGAAGTCGATGTTGGCAATTTGTCACAAGAGGTGGACGATGACGAGACACAATTTCCACGAAGTGAGGAGGAGGATCGTGGTGAGCAAGTGGAAGAGGAGGAGGTGGTGGATGATCTAGTAACTGACCCAACGTGGCAGGAGGCCACGCAGAGCGAGGCCAGCAGCACACAGGGGGAGGGAGGCAGAGTACCCCAACAGGCAGGAAGAAGCAGTGTGGTGGCCGCACACAGAAGGCGGGCAACAGTTACCCGTAACACCAACATGAGGGACGTTGCCAGTACAACCGGTAGGTCTTCCAGAGTCTGGAATTTTTTTAAAGACTCTGCTGATAACCCCAAAAAGGCCATTTGTACCACCTGCCATGCCAGCATCAGCAGGGGTGACAAAACTACCAGCCTGACCACCAACAGCATGATCAGGCACATGGCAGCAAAGCACCCGACTTTGTGGGGCGAACCCCAGGGTCCACGACCAGTGTCAGCGGGTGTCACCACTGCTTCTTCCACTGTTGTGCGTGTAATAGAACCCCCTGTTGTGCGTGCAAGGCAATCCCCTGTCCATACTGCATGCAAAGATGCCCCCTCCTCTCAGTCTTCATTTGTTATGGCAGTTTCTCAAGAAACAGCATCAACGTCCACGTCCACGTCCCACCGCAGAGTTCAGTTGTCCATATCCCAGACCATTGAACGAAAGCGCAAATTCTCAGCTAACGCCCCTCAGGCCACAGTTCTAAATTCGCACATTTCACGACTGCTTGTGTTGGAAATGCTGCCTTTTAGGCTGGTGGAGACAGAATCCTTCCGCAACCTTATGGCGGTGGACGTCCCTCGGTACTCGGTCCCCAGCCGACACTATTTTGCCCGGTGTGCCATCCCCGCACTACACAAGCACGTGTCCCAAAACATCTGCTGTGCCCTCAACAATGCAGTTACTGGGAGAGTCCACCTGACAACGGACACGTGGACAAGTGCTTGTGGCCAGGGAAGGTACATCTCCCTGACAGCACACTGGGTAAACATAGTGGAAGCCGGGACCCAGTCGGACATTGGGACGGAACACATCTTCCCCACACCGAGGATTGCGGGCCCTATGTCAGTCAGAGTTGCCCCCACAGTGTACAGCTCCTGCACCTCATCCTCCTCCTCCTCCTCATGTTCAGCCTCCATTTCAGATATCACCACATCAGTTACAAGTTGGAAGCACTGCAGTACTGCCTCAGCCAAGCGGCAACAGGCTGTGCTGAAACTCATAAGCTTAGGTGATAAACCTCACACTGCTTGTGAGTTGTGGACAGCTGTGAAAGAGCAGGCTGACCTGTGGCTGAGACCGCTCAACCTACATCCAGGCATGGTCGTGTGTGACAATGGCCGTAACCTGGTGGCGGCTCTGAGGCGAGGCGAGATCACACACGTACCATGCCTGGCTCATGTGCTTAACCTCGTGGTTCAGCGGTTTCTTAAATCGTACCCCGAGGTGCCAGATCTGCTCGTCAAAGTACGCCGCCTGTCAGCTCATTTTCGCAAGTCGGCTACAGCTTCAACCGCCCTTGCTGTGTTGCAGCAGAGTTTGCAACTTCCGGCACACCGACTGGTGTGTGATGTCCCCACACGTTGGAACTCTACCCTCCACATGTTGCAAAGGATTTGTGAGCAGAAGAGAGCAGTTGTGGAGTACCAGCTGCAACTAGGCCTTCGAAATTCAGGTCAGACTCCACACATAAGACCTCAGGAGTGGACCTGGATGTCTGACATATGTACCATCCTGACAAACTTTGAGGAGTCCACCAAGATGGAGAGTGGCGATGACGTCATCATTAGCTTCAGCATCCCACTTGTCTGTCTTTTGCAACATTCTCTGCAGAGAATTAAAGAGGAGGCATTGCAGCCAGAGTATGATGAGATGGATCAAGAAGCCGTAGCGGGCGATTACACACATCCCAGCGTCATCTCATCCCAACGTGCATTGGGGGACAATGAGGGAGAGGAGGAGGAGGAGGAGGAGGAAGAACAGGAGCTGGTATCATGCGCTGTAGACGGTAGTACCTGTACAACTGTCATATCATCGATTCAGCGTGGGTGGCCTGAGGACAGGGGGGAGAACACGGAAGTCTTGCCCATTACCAGTCTGGCATGTATGGCTGACTTTATATTACGCTGCCTTAACCGTCACCCTCGCGTTGTAAAAATGTTGGGTGACAGTCATTACTGGTTGGTGAGACTTTTAGACCCCCGCTACAAGGAGAACTTTCACTCTCTTATTCCTGAGGTGGAGAGGTCTACAAAAATGGGGCAGTAAAAGAAGGCCCTTTATGCAGAACTGTTAAAAAAAATTCCCATCTGAACACGCTAGCGGCAGAGGTCACAGTCCGTTGACCAACCAAGGCGTACAGGCGAGAGAGACGCAACTCCAATCCAGCAGAGGCAGAGGAACACAGTCAATGTTCTGGGACAGTTTTCTGAGACCCGCCCAGCTTACAGGCCCTGAGGCGCGGGGTACTGTCACAAGGAGTGGAAAGTTTCAAAAGATGGTGAGGGAGTACCTTGCCGACCATACCAGCATTCTCCGTGATTCCTCTCTGCTTTTAATTATTGGGTATCCAAGCTGGACACTTGGAATGAACTCGCTCTGTACGCCTTGGAGGTCCTGGCCTGCCCTGCCGCTAGCGTGTTATCGGAGCGTGTTTTTAGTGCCGCTGGGGGAATTATAACTGATAAGTGCACTCACCTGTCAACTGAAAATGCTGACAAGCTGACCCTTATCAAAATGAACAAGGGCTGGATTGGGCCAGATTTCTCATCACCACCAAATGACAGCAGAGTAACATAAAGTAAAATACACTGTGTTATTTCGGGAGGTGTATTCCCATGCACCACTTCACACCCACACATGGGTATACGCTTCCTCATTTCGGCTGTATTTTTCTCTTCTCCTTATCCTCAGCCTCCACCACCACTATACCACCAGGGTGACCTTGGTCCGTATTGCAAGTATTGCAAGTTCCTTCCTCCTAATTTTTGGCAGCTTTTGCTTGGAAGGCATAGGCAAAGACTATGGGAGACCCACTCCCCAATAATGGGAATAATGTTTTTAAGATGCTGTACTGCATGGCTCTTCCAAGGGGCATTAAAAGCATCTTGTTAAGCTACTGCGACCTCCACCATTCTTCCAAGGGGCATTAAAACTGTTTTGTTAAGCTACTGTGACCTCCACCACTCTTCCAAGGGACATTAAAACTGTCTTGTTAAGCCACTGCGACCTCCACCACATTTTCAAGGGGCATTGATATTGTCTTTTTATTCCACTGTGACCTCCACGTCTCTTCCAAGGATCATTAAAACAGTCTTGTTAAGCTACTGTGACCTCCACGTCTCTTCCAAGGGGCATTAAAACCGTCTTGTTAAGCTACTGCGACCTCCACGTCTCTTCCAAGGGGCATTAAAACCGTCTTGTTAAGCTACTGCGACCTCCATGTCACTTCCAAGGGGCATTAAAACTTTCTTGTTAAGCTACTGTGACCTCCACGTCTCTTCCAAGGGGCATTAAAACCGTCTTGTTAAGCTACTGCGACCTCCACGTCTCTTACAAGGGGCATTAAAACCGTCTTGTTAAGCTACTGCGACCTCCACGTCTCTTCCAAGGGGCATTAAAACCGTCTTGTTAAGCTACTGCGACCTCCACGTCTCTTCCAAGGGGCATTAAAACTATCTTGACAAGCTACTGCGACCTCCACGTCTCTTCCAAGGGGCATTAAAACCGTCTTGTTAAGCTACTGTGACCTCCACGTCTCTTCCAAGGGGCATTAAAACCGTCTTGTTAAGCTACTGTGACCTCCACGTCTCTTCCAAGGGGCATTAAAACTGTCTTGTTAAGCTACTGCAACCTCCACGTCTCTTACAAGGGGCATTAAAACCGTCTTGTTAAGCTACTGCGACCTCCACGTCTCTTCCAAGGGGCATTAAAACCGTCTTGTTAAGCTACTGTGACCTCCACGTCTCTTCCATGGGGCATTAAAACCGTCTTGTTAAGCTACTGTGACCTCCACGTCTCTTCCAAGGGGCACTAAAACTGTCTTGCTAAGCTACTGCGACCTCCACGTCTCTTCCAAGGGGCATTAAAACCGTCTTGTTAAGCTACTGCGACCTCCACGTCTCTTCCAAGGGGCATTAAAACCGTCTTGTTAAGCTACTGTGACCTCCACGTCTCTTCCAAGGGGCATTAAAACCGTTTTGTTAAGCTACTGCGACCTCCACGTCTCTTCCAAGGGGCATTAAAACCGTCTTGTTATGCTACTGAGACCTCCACGTCTCTTCCAAGGGGCATTAAAACCATCTTGCCAAGCTACTTTGACCTCCACGTCTCTTCCAAGGCGCATTAAAACCATCTTGTTAAGCTACTGTGACCTCCACGTCTCTTCCAAGGGGCATTAAAACCGTCTTGTTAAGCTACTGCGACCTCCACGTCTCTTCCAAGGGGCTTTAAAACCATATTGTTAAGCTACAGCAACCTCCAAGTCTCTTCCAAGGGGCATTAAAACCGTCTGGTTAAGCTACTGCGACCTCCACGTCTCTTCCAAGGGGCATTAAAACCGTCTTGTTAAGCTACTGCGACCTCCACCACATTTTCAAGGGGCATTGATATTGTCTTTTTATTCCACTCTGACCTCCACGTCTCTTCCAAGGGGCATTAAAACAGTCTTGTTAAGCTACTGTGACCTCCACGTCTATTCCAAGGGGCATTAAAACCGTCTTGTTAAGCTACTGCGACCTCCACGTCTCTTCCAAGGGGCATTAAAACCATCTTGTTAAGCTACTGCGACCTCCATGTATCTTCCAAGGGGCATTAAAACTATCTTGTTAAGCTACTGTGACCTCCACGTCTCTTCCAAGGGGCATTAAAACCGTCTTGTTAAGCTACTGTGACCTCCACGTCTCTTCCAAGGGGCATTAAAACTGTCTTGTTAAGCTACTGTGACCTCCACGTCTCTTCCAAGGGGCATTAAAACCGTCTTGTTAAGCTACTGCGACCTCCACGTCTCTTCCAAGGGGCACTAAAACCGTCTTGCTAAGCTACTGCGACCTCCACGTCTCTTCCAAGGGGCATTAAAACCGTCTTGTTAAGCTACTGCGACCTCCACGTCTCTTCCAAGGGGCATTAAAACCGTCTTGTTAAGCTACTGTGACCTCCACGTCTCTTCCAAGGGGCATTAAAACCGTCTTGTTAAGCTACTGCGACCTCCACGTCTCTTCCAAGGGGCATTAAATCCATCTTGTTAAGCTACTGTGACCTCCACCTCTCTTCCATGGGGCATTAAAACCGTCTTGTTAAGCTACTGTGACCTCCACGTCTCTTCCAAGGGGCACTAAAACTGTGTTGCTAAGCTACTGCGACCTCCACGTCTCTTCCAAGGGGCATTAAAACCATCTTGTTAAGCTACTGCGACCTCCACGTCTCTTCCAAGGGGCATTAAAACCGTCTTGTTAAGCTACTGTGACCTCCACGTCTCTTCCAAGGGGCATTAAAACCGTTTTGTTAAGCTACTGCGACCTACACGTCTCTTACAAGGGGCATTAAAACCGTCTTGTTATGCTACTGAGACCTCCACGTCTCTTCCAAGGGGCATTAAAACCATCTTGCCAAGCTACTTTGACCTCCACGTCTCTTCCAAGGCGCATTAAAACCATCTTGTTAAGCTACTGTGACCTCCACGTCTCTTCCAAGGGGCATTAAAACCGTCTTGTTAAGCTACTGCGACCTCCACGTCTCTTCCAAGGGGCTTTAAAACCATATTGTTAAGCTACAGCAACCGCCAAGTCTCTTCCAAGGGGCATTAAAACCGTCTTGTTAAGCTACTGCGACCTCCACGTCTCTTCCAAGGGGCGTTAAAACCGTCTTGTTAAGCTACTGCGACCTCCACCACATTTTCAAGGGACATTGATATTGTCTTTTTATTCCACTGTGACCTCCACGTCTCTTCCAAGAGGCATTAAAACACTCTTGTTAAGCTACTGTGACCTCCACGTCTATTCCAAGGGGCATTAAAACCGTCTTGTTAAGCTACTGCGACCTCCACGTCTCTTCCAAGGGGCATTAAAACCATCTTGTTAAGCTACTGCGACCTCCATGTCTCTTCCAAGGGGCATTAAAACTATCTTGTTAAGCTACTGTGACCTCCACGTCTCTTCCAAGGGGCATTAAAACCGTCTTGTTAAGCTACTGTGACCTCCACGTCTCTTCCAAGGGGCATTAAAACTGTCTTGTTAAGCTACAGTGACCTCCACGTCTCTTCCAAGGGGCATTAAAACCGTCTTGTTAAGCTACTGCGACCTCCACGTCTCTTCCAAGGGGCATTAAAACCGTCTTGTTAAGCTACTGTGACCTCCACGTCTCTTCCAAGGGGCATTAAAACCGTCTTGTTAAGCTACTGTGACCTCCACGTCTCTTCCAAGGGGCATTAAAACCGTTTTGTTAAGCTACTGCGACCTCCACGTCTCTTCCAATGGGCATTAAAACCGTCTTGTTATGCTACTGAGACCTCCACGTCTCTTCCAAGGGGCATTAAAACCATCTTGCCAAGCTACTTTGACCTCCACGTCTCTTCCAAGGCGCAGTAAAACCATCTTGTTAAGCTACTGTGACCTCCACGTCTCTTCCAAGTGGCATTAAAACCGTCTTGTTAAGCTACTGCGACCTCCACGTCTCTTCCAAGGGGAATTAAAACCATATTGTTAAGCTACTGCAACCTCCAATTCTCTTCCAAGGGGCATTAAAACCGTCTTGTTAAGCTACTGCGACCTCCACGTCTCTTCCAAGGGGCATTAAAACCGTCTTGTTAAGCTACTGCGACCTCCACGTCTCTTCCAAGGGGCATTAAAACCGTCTTGTTAAGCTACTGTGACCTCCACGTCTCTTCCAAGGGGCATTAAAACCGTCTTGTTAAGCTACTGTGACCTCCACGTCTCTTCCAAGGGGCATTAAAATCGTTTTGTTAAGCTACTGCGACCTCCACGTCTCTTCCAAGGGGCATTAAAACCATCTTGTTATGCTACTGAGACCTCCACGTCTCTTCCAAGGGGCATTAAAACCATCTTGCCAAGCTACTTTGACCTCCACGTCTCTTCCAAGGCGCAGTAAAACCATCTTGTTAAGCTACTGTGACGTCCACGTCTCTTCCAAGGGGCATTAAAACCGTCTTGTTAAGCTACTGCGACCTCCACGTCTCTTCCAAGGGGAATTAAAACCATATTGTTAAGCTACTGCAACCTCCAATTCTCTTCCAAGGGGCATTAAAACCGTCTTGTTAAGCTACTGCGACCTCCACGTCTCTTCCAAGGGGCATTAAAACCGTCTTGTTAAGCTACTGCGACCTCCACCACATTTTCAAGGGGCATTGATATTGTCTTTTTATTCCACTGTGACCTCCACGTCTCTTCCAAGGGGCATTAAAACAGTCTTGTTAAGCTGCTGTGACCTCCACGTCTCTTCCAAGGGGCATTAAAACCGTCTTGTTAAGCTACTGCGACCTCCACGTCTCTTCCAAGGGGCATTAAAACCATCTTGTTAAGCTACTGCGACCTCCATGTCTCTTCCAAGGGGCATTAAAACTATCTTGTTAAGCTTCTGTGACCTCCACGTCTCTTCCAAGGGGCATTAAAACCGTCTTGTTAAGCTACTGTGACCTCCACGTCTCTTCCAAGGGGCATTAAAACTGTCTTGTTAAGCTACTGTGACCTCCACGTCTCTTCCAAGGGGCATTAAAACCATCTTGTTAAGCTACTGCGACCTCCACGTCTCTTCCAAGGGGCATTAAAACCGTCTTGTTAAGCTACTGCGACCTCCACGTCTCTTCCAAGGGGCATTAAAACTATCTTGATAAGCTACTGCGACCTCCACGTCACTTCCAAGGGGCATTAAAACCATCTTTTTAAGCTACTGTGACCTCCACGTCTCTTCGAAGGGGCACTAAAACCATCTTGTTAAGCTACTGTGACCTCCACGTCTCTTCCAAGGGGCATTAAAACCGTCTTGTTAAGCTACTGCGACCTCCACGTCTCTTCCAAGGGGCATTAAAACCGTCTTGTTAAGCTACTCTAACCTCCACGTCTCTTCCATGGGGCATTAAAACAGTCTTGTTAAGCTACTGTGACCTCCACGTCTCTTCCAAGGGGCATTAAATCCGTCTTGTTAAGCTACTGTGACCTCCACGTCTGTTCCGTGGGGCATTAAAACAGTCTTGTTAAGCTACTGTGACCTCCACGTCTCTTCCAAGGGGCATTAAAACCGTTTTGTTAAGCTACTGCGACCTCCACGTCTCTTCCAAGGGGCATTAAAACCGTCTTGTTATGCTACTGCGACCTCCACGTCTCTTCCAAGTGGCATTAAAACCATCTTGCCAAGCTACTTTGACCTCCACGTCTCTTCCAAGGGGCATTAAAACCATCTTGCATTAAAACCGTCTTGTTAAGCTACTGCGACCTCCACGTCTCTTCCAAGGGGCATTAAAACCATATTGTTAAGCTACTGCAACCTCCAACTCTCTTCCAAGGGGCATTAAAACTGTCTTGTTAAGCTACTGCGACCTCCACGTCTCTTCCAAAGGGCATTAAAACCGTCTTGTTAAGCTACTGCGACCTCCACATCTCTTCCAATGGGCATTAAAACCATCTTGTTAAACCATTCTGAACTCCACAGCTCTTCCAAGGGGCATTGAAATGTTGTTTTTAATTAACTCTAACCTCCTTGACTCTTCCAACGGGCATTGCATTTCCTCCTAATTTTAGTCAGCTTTTGCTTTTCAATGCATAGGGGAACACTAAGGGAGTCCCACTCCCCAATAATGGGTAGAAGTTTTTTAGTATGCTGTAATCCTCGTCTGTTTCAAGGGCCATTGCAGTTCCTCATGATTTTTGTAAAGCCTTCCATTCACTGCTTAGGCCTACAGTGCACAGGAGACCCAGTTGCTATAAATGGAAAAAACAGTTTAGTTAAGGCCCTCTGACCTCCATGTCACTTCCAAGGGGCATTGGAGTGCCTCAAAATTTTTGGTAGGCATTGCACTCACTGTATGCCCAATAACTGTGTAGCCGAACCGCTCCTTTTGGTACAGAAACATATCCTACAAGACATGTGTGGTTGACTGGCCTGATATTGATGTGAATGGTCCCTGTTCCTCCTTCTCTTTCTCCTTTGCCACCCCCTCATCCTTCATTCATCACCTGAAGCTTTGTTTTAACGGGAGTCATAGAACTGGGATAGTAGCAGGAAAACATCCAGCAATCCTCGGAGGAGGTAGGATATGCGCCAAAACGCTGACCACCTCAGGCATAGCTGCTGCTGCATACATGCGCTTGCATTCCATGGAACAGAAAGCTAAGGAGATGGATGGCCTCATGATCATGAATAATTTACTCGTTGTGTAGGAGGCCGACCACTGCTGCTGTCTACCTTTTGAACTTAGTGTTGAAGCCTGATTGACCCAGGACCCGCAATCCTCTATGTCTGGAGGATGTGTTGCATCCCAGTGTCCAACTGTGTCCCGGCTTCCACAATATTAACCCAGTGTGAAGGCGTGAGATGGACCATCCCTGGCCACATTCACTTGTCCACGTGTTTGTGGTGAGGCTGTCCTTCAAATAGGGGCGGCTTGGGACTGTTTATGGACACCCGGCCGCCCCCATGCGGCTGGGGACCGTGTGTGGACACCCGGCCGCGGGGCGGCTGGGGACCGAGTATGGACACCCGGCCACCCCCTGGCGGCTGGGGCCCGAGCGTGCACACCCGGCCGCCGGGCAGCTGAGGACTGAGTATGGATACCAGGCAGCCGATGCAGCCATGACGTGGTGGGCAGATTCCGCCTCCACATGCCTAAAAGGCCCAATTTTAAGTGCACGCAAGCTAGCAGTATGGTATTGCAGCCTGGGGGTGGGTGGGTGGCAGGCTGCATACTTGCGCTTGCATTGCAAGGAATGGGGGAGGTACAATTGAACACTGCCCTGGGACGAGAACTTGCACGGGGATAGTTGCAAGTCTGCATCTTCTGATGCGGCAAGGATCACTTCTCATGGGCATACTTTTAGGCAGTGACCTGGGTGTCAGAGATGCTTCCAGGGGTCTTCCCCATGCTGTTCCCATGTCTTTTCAGCACTGTATGCATGTGTCACACAGCACATGGCCAGATAAGATTGTAAAATGTTAAAATGATATTTCCCGGTGAATGCATTTGTCACGGTTGAAAGCAATACAAAAGTGCAAAAACGCATTAAAAATGCTACTTGTGAACATAGCCCAAGGTGTGGAGGAGTATTTTTGTTTTTGGTTATTTATTTTACCTTATACACAAGTCTTTACCCTGGAAAGGAAGTTCCTTAACATATTTCACAGGAAAACCGTTTCAGTTTCGTTTTTGAACGTTTTATTGTGAGCCCATAAAAGTGGCTTAATACCTCTGACCACGTTGTTGACAGCAGTGACCTGGGGGTCATAAATGCTTCCTAGGGCAATGCCCATGCTGTCCCCATGTCTTTTGGGCACTGTCACTATCGTTTTGGGCACTTTTTAGGCTTTCTACAGACTGCCGGGGGTGTCGCCGCAAAAATGCTCGGGTCTCCCATAGACTAACATTGGGTTCGTTGCTCGGGTCGAGCATCCGAGTATCACGGCAAGCTCGGCCCGAGCTTCGAGCACCCAAGCATTTTAGTGCTCGCTCAACACTAATAAACTTGCATCTCTCCTTCCTGAGGCGGAGAGGTCTACTAAAATGGTGCTATGCCAGAAGGCTGTTGCGGAAAATATGTTGCAAAAATACCCATCCACCCAATGTTGCAGCAGGGGACAAGCTTTGCTGCAAAACCAAGGAGGAGAGTCGAGGGAGACACCCACCAGATACAGCAGAGGCAGGGGTACACTGTCAAAGGCATGGGCAAATTTAATGATACCCTCCCAGCATTCAGGTTCTGATGACTGGGTATTTTTGACAAGGAGGGAAAAGTTTTTAAAGATGGTCAAGCAATACAAGGCCAACCAAACCAGTGTACTCCATAATTCCTTTGTGACCTTCAACTATTGGGTCTCAAATCTTGATGCCTGGCATGAGCTGTCCCTCTATGCCTTGGAGGTGTTGTGCAGCCCTGCTGCTAGTGTTTTGTCTGAGCGGGTTTTTAGTGCCGCCGTGGGGGAGAACATACCTGTCATAAGAAAATACTGACAGGCTCACTCTGATAAAAATAAACAAAGTCTGGATTAGCCCGACTTTTCCATACCACCAGATAACAGCAGCACATAAAGTGTTATTAATCTTAAATATTTGAATGAGGCCCTCCAGTTGTTGCCTTCAAGGGTCTATGGATGAGCCTGCTTGCAATTTTTGTCTGGCTTTGTACTGTGTGCAGAACCTTTATGAGTGTAGGAGTACCACAACTACACTTTCTTCTCAATACCTTAATGAGGCACTGCAGTTGGTGCCTTCAAGGGTCTATGGATGACCCTGCTTGTAATTTTTGGCAGGCTTTGCACTGTGTGCAGAACCTTTATGAGTGTAGGAGTACTACAACTGCAGGCTTTGCACTGTGTGCACAACCTTTATGAGTGTAGGAGTACTACAACTACATTTTGTTTACAATATTGAATGAGGCACTACAGTTGGTGCTTTCAAGGGTCTATGGATGACCCTGCTTGTAATTTTTGGCAGGCTTTGCACTTAGTGCCAAGCCTTTATGAGTCTAAGAGTACCGCTACATGACAATTTGAACAGAATGTGTATGAGACCCTCCTTTATGTCCCTCTTCCATCTAATTTTTGGCAGTTCTTGCTTCCTTCATAAATTACACTGAAGTTTCCAATTTTTTAATACAATTTTCAATTTTGGTTTGCTTAAAGGGAATCTGTCACCCCTGGGAGTTATCAGACCTCTAATATGGGCATACAGGTCATAGAAATGTAAATCTATATGACGCGCCCCCTGGGCCAGTGTTGTTGGGGATACCCGGAGCCGGATCAGATGGGGGTTGTAGTCTCCGAGTGGCTGTGACCCGGTCCGTGCCCAGGGTGTCAAGCTCAGTGTGTGGCAGTCCTTATGATGTTACTAGATGTTCTTTTGTGTCGACTACGCCACCCGTTGAATTGCGGTCAATACGGCCGCCGCTGCAGCAGGGTCCGCTGAGGCTGGTGATGTATGTGCAGCTCAGGTAGTATAACCCCCAACGGGAGGGGTATAGCCTCAGGGGGTCAGTTGCAGAGGATGGGGGTTGTGGTGGTGCAGCGGGGATGGAAATGAGACTCAGAGTCGGGCTGTGCAGTTCAGGGTTTGTTTACCTACTGCAGTTGTTCTGGTCACTCCGGCCTTAAGTGACCACCCGAGCCGTGCTGCGTCCACCAGGTCCTGGACTCAGCCAACCCCCAGGTGATTCTGGAGCGTGGTCCTGAGCTCCCTTTCTGTCCTGTCCTCTTCTCTGGCCTTCCCCACCAGGGATCCACCTATGTCCGGCTCCCTCGGGCCTCTTGGTGGTAAACCCTTGTTTCTGGGTTCCCTGACCCTATTCCTGGTCTGCCTTCCGGGTGGATTTAGTGGGTGATTGTGGCAGATCGGTCCTGCCCACGACCTCCGGTTCCTGGCTAAGGTGTGCTGTAGCCTCTGCCAGCTTGGGATCCGGTACCCTGTTGCCAACTCTTCACCCTCTGGTCTAATTTGGGCTCTTGGAGTTCCTTCTTTCTCCCCCTCTGGGTCTTTCTTTCTCCTCTCTCTCTCTCTTGGCCTTGGAGCTGCTCTTCTCCTCTGCTCTAACAGACTGACCTCACTCTGCAAAGACCCTGTCCTAAGATGGTGCCCACCTTATATACTCCCTCTATGTGTGAGCTCAGGTGACCAGCACCCAATGAGCTCCTAGCACTACCCAGACTGCTCCCCCTATCTGCCCCTACACTACTGGGATGTTCCACCCCCCTCCCACTCCAGCCAGGAACAGACACTGTCGTACCTGCACATTTCTCTAGTGGGAGTACCGTCGGTCTGTTCCTCGGAAATGGGATGTGTGTAGTGCATGCAGCTAACTGAGCTCAGTTCCACACTCCATCCTTACCCGGGAGTGGAATATCACACCTCTGGCTTGAGGTGTAATACCCCTGTAGCAGCCGAATCCTCAGGGTGCTACATATACACACTGGTATGTCCCATATTAGCGGTCTCATTGCAGAGAAATGTCTTTTTATAAAATGCTTTTTCATATACTTGGCGCCCAGGGGACGCCAAGAAATCCCAGCCTATCTGCTTAGTTTCCATATTCCCCCCTCCCCTGCACGTCACAAGGCCCTGTAACGTGCACTCTTCTCGTTCACATCCCGCGCATACGCAAAGTGCCTCTAACGTCAGGAGCGCTATTTTTGCTCCCAGACCCATTTTTTCCTGCAGTGGTCTAGTGCGCAGGTCTGATATTAGAGGTCTGATGACTCCCAGGTGGTGACAGATTCCCTTTAAATTATTATTTTTTTTAAATCCTTTTTAAATTTTGCCTTATATACAAGTCATTATACAGGAAAGAATGTTTCTTAACATGTTTTTTTTACTGTAAACTCCAATTTCGCTTCGATTTTGAATGTTTTATTGTCAGTCCTTAAAGTGGAGTAAAGGTGTGACACCACTGTTGTCAGCAGCGATCTGGGAATCAGAGATGCTTCCAGGGGTCTTCCCCATGCTGTTCTCTTTACATTCAGCACTTTTTTCATCCATTTCAACATTTTCACTGCCCCACAGACCTCCTTGTAGGGTCTGCAGGAAAAATGCTCTGATTTCCCATTGACTCTCATTATACAGTACTTTTAACTTTAAAACGAGCATCCGAGCATTTTAGTGCTCGCTCATCACTAATGAAGACCATTTTGAAAAAATTATTTTTAGCCAAAAATGCATATATACAAATAAAAAAGGCCTCACCCACCAATTATGTCTGTATCTTTTAATAGTCTGAAACATTTAGTGTAATACCAGTCTTTTATTCACTGTTTCTGCAGTAAGCAACATTTTTGTTCTTAAGCCGACTCTGCATTTCGAGGGTTTATTAACCACCCAGCTGTCTAAGAAAATAGATTGCCTTGCGAAGACTGAATCCCTGGAGGTTTCACCTTTAACAATTTGTCATCTTGGTAAGCAAGCAATACAGCACTGCCTTTCTGAAGAGTTGTGAAATTCTCAAGTCATTGTGAAAAGTATTTTACACTGAGCAGAATGACTCAATCTATGCAAAAAAAAGGCCAGCCATACAATGCAGGTTATAGGCTTATCCTTAATTTCAAGTTTTATGTGTCTGCTACTTTCTGATCCAGAATAATTTCAATGGAGCTTAGCTTTCATTTACTGATCTTTCTGTTGCATCTCTATCTGCTCTGCTGCCCACATTAATATGGTGGAAGTAAAGGCAGTAATTCAAGTCACCTTCTACTCAGCACTATATTAAAATGAATGGGTGAACAAAGCTAATAAATGGTATAGAGCTCTCATATTTATTTCTAGATTAAAAGCTAAGTAGATCACTTGAGATGTTTTAAATTGACCCTCTGGTGTTACAAAAAAAAAAAACGCTGGCTGGAGATTCCCCTTAGACCCCCAGTCATAGGCCTCTCGACCAGCCATACCAGATCAGATCTCATGCTTTGCACTGAGGAGGGGCAAGACCCTGAAACACGTCTACAAATTGAGATTCTAGTTTGGTTCATATCCTAAGTCATGTGGCAAGGCATATTAAAGGGTCATTATTGCCTTTTAGGATTGCTACTTTCAATAGGTGGCACTAGAGCTCTGGTCCGCATCCTCTCTACAGAGACAATTTGGATAGTTAATTTCCCAGAGAAGCATTGCATGGGCTACAAGCATCCTTACCCTTTCATGTCAGGCATGTCACTCTCCACAAGGAAACATGTTACTCCTTAGTCCCCAGTCAAAGGCCTCTCATACAGCCAAATCATATCTCAAGCTTTGCTCTTAGGAGTAGTAAACACCCAGAAACACTAGTATGCAAATTGAGATTCTGGTTTGGTGTTTACCACAAGTCATGTGACAAGGCTCATTAAAGGGTCAATATGAATTTTAGGATTGCTACTTCCAAGAGGTGGCATTAGAGTTCAAAATCTCTTTCTCTATGAGGCTATGTGCCCACGATGCAGAAATGCTCCGGATTTTTTACTGAGCGTTTCTGCATCTCCCTGGCAGAAAAAACGCATGCAGATTGTACATGCATTTTTCCTGCCAGGGACAAGCGGAAGTGAAGCGTTCTTCACATGCATTTCCGCATGCGGGTTGTCAAGCGCTTTCCAAGCGATTTTAGCATCACTTGGAAAGTGCTTGACAACTTGGTCACACTATATAAATCCATGCAAGCGGCATGGATTTACGTAGTGTGACCGGAAAAGAAAGGTAAAAAATTAAAAATAAATATTATACTTACCTTCTGATGGCCCCCGGTGTCCTTAGCGATGCTTCCTGACTTGCCGGCAGCTCGCGATAGTCTAAAAGGACCTGCCATGACGTCATTTAGTCATGTGATGGGTCACGCGACCGCTGCCGTCGGTGGTCGCATGACCCGTTACATGACTAAATGACGTCATGGCAGGTCCTTTTACCATCGCGAGCTGACGGCAAGCCAGGACGCATCATTTTGAAGACCAGGGGCCATCAGAAGGTAATTGTGTTATTGTGTATGCAGTGACTGCAAGGCTGCCAAAAATTTGGATGCACCCCAATACCCCTTTGAAGAGACATAGAGGAGGGTCTCAGTAAAAAAATTGTTCCCATTATAAAGGAGTGGGTCTCCTACAGTGGTAATGCCCATGCAGTGACTGCAAGTCTGGCAAAATTTGGGAAAAAAACCAATAACAATTTAAAAACACATAAGGCTGGGCCACAGTAACGACATGTTCCCATTAGAAAGTAGAAGGTCTGCTATCCAGTTATAGGGTATGCAGTGAGTCAAATGGCTGCCAAAATGGAAGAAAAACCCTACTAACAATTTAAAGACACATGGAACTAGGCTACAGTAACGAGTATGACATGTTCCCATTAAAAAGGAGTGGGTCTCCCATACTGTTTGCCTATGCAGTGAATGCAACGGCTGCCAAAAATTTGGAGGCACTCCAAAGCCCCTTGCAAGAGATGTAGAGGTCGGAGGGCCTCCTGAAAACAATGGTCCCATTATTAGGAAGTAGGTCTTCCATACTGTTTGCCTATGCAGTGAATGCAACGGCTGCCAAAAATTTGGAGGCACTCAAATGCCCCTTGCAAGAGACATAGAGTTCAGAGGGTCTCCTGAAAACTATGTTACGTTATTAGGAAGTGGGTCTCCCATACTGTTTGCCTAAGCAGTGAATGGAGCTGCTGCCAAAAATTTGGAGGAACTCCAATGCCCCCTGCAAGAGACGAAGAGATCGGAGGGCCTCCTGAAAACAATGTTCCCATTATTAGGAAGTGGGTCTCCCATACTGTTTTCCTATGCAGTGAATGCAACGGCTGCCAAAAATTTGGAGGCACTCCAATGCCCCTTGCAAGAGTCATAGAGGTCGGAGGGTCTCCTGAAAACTATGTTCCATTATTAGGAAATGGGTTTCCCATACTGTTTGCCTATGCAGTGAATGCAACGGCTGCCAAAAATTTGAAGGAACTCCAATGCCCCCTGCAAGAGACATAGAGGTCGGAGGGCCTCCTGAAAACAATATTCCCATTATCAGGAAGTGAGTCTCCCATACTGTTTGCCTATGCAGTGAATGCAACGGCTGCCAAAAAATTTGGAGGCACTCAAATGCCACTTGCAAGAGACATAGAGGTAGGAGGGCCTCTTGAAAACTATGTTCCCATTATTAGGAAGTGGGTCTCCCATACTGTTTGCCTATGCAGTGAATGCAATGGCTGCCAAAAATTTGTAGGAAATCCAATGCCCCTTGCAAGAGACGTAGAGGTCGGAGGGCTTCCTGAAAACATTGTTCCCATTATTAGGAAGTAAGTCTCCCATACTGTTTGCCTATGCAGTGAATGCAACGGCTGCCAAAAATTTGGAGGAACTCCAATGCCCCGTACAAGAGATGTAGAAATGATGATATGGTAGATATGGTGGTGATATGGAGGAGGATGTGGAGGATGAGGAGAAGGAGGAGGACAAGAGCAAATGCACAAAATGAACAAGCATATACCCATGTCTGGGTGTGAAGACAGAGTTGCATGTGAATAGAGTTAGACCTCCCAAAAAAAAAACTGACTGGATTTGAGTTTATGTTACGCTGATATAATTCGGTGGTGTTGAGAAGTCTGGCCCAATCCAGCCCTTGTTCATTTTTATAAGAGTCAGCCTGTCAGCATTTTCAGTTGACAGGCAGATGCGCCTATCGATTATAATTCCACCAACGGCACTAAAAACCCGCTCTGACAAAACGCTAGCAGCAGGGCAGGCTAGTACCTCCAAGGCATAGAGAGCCAGTTCATGCCACGTGTCTAGCTTGGATACCCAATAATTATAAGGCACAGAGGAATCACTAAGGACGGTATGAAAGATACTCCCTCATCATCTTCCAAAACTTTTCCCTCCTTGGGAGAGTACCCATTGCGTCTGGGCCTGTGCGATGGGAGGGTCTGAGAAAACTGTCCCAGAACTTTGACAGTGTTCTCCTCCCTCTGCTGGATTGCATTTGTGTCTCTCTCGCCTGTACTCCTTGGTTGTCCAACGAACTGTGACCTCTGTCGCCAGCATTTTCAGATGGGAATTTTTTAAATAATTCTGCAACAAGGGCCTTCTCATACTGCACCATTTTATTAGGCCTGTCCTGCGCGGGAATAAGAGACAGAAATTTCTCCTTGTAGCGTAGGTCTAGAAGTGTCACCAATCAGTAATGACGGTCACCCAAAATTTGGACAACGCGAGGGTCACGGGAAAGGCAGCATAACATAAACTCAGCCATGTGTGCCAGACTGCTAGAAGGCAAGACTTCTGTGTCCTCACCAAGAGGACAACTGACCATGCTCTCCTTCTCATCCTCCTCCTCTTTTTCCTCCTCCTCCCTGTCCTTGGGCCATCCACGTTGAACAGACTGTATGACAGTTGTGCAGGTAGTACCATCTATAGCGCAGGAAAGTAGCTCCTGTTCTTCCTCCTCCTCATTGTCACCCAATCCACGTTGGGATGATATGAGGCTGGGCAGTGTGGAATCACCCTGTATTGTTCCTTGCTCCATCTCATCGTGCTCCGCCTGCAATGCATCCTCTTTAATTGTGAGCAGAGAGCGTTTCAGAAGACAGAGAAATGAGATGTTGACACTAATTATGGTGTCATCACCGCTCACCATCTTGGTGGAGTCCTCAAAGTCTTGAAGGATGGTACATATGTCTGACATCCATGTCCACTCCTGACGTCTTATGTGATTAGTCTGACCTGAATACCAACTGTCTTGTTGATGCTGGTAGTTAAAAACTGCCCTCTTCTGCTCACAAATCCTTCCCAATATCTGCAATGTAGAGTTCCAATGCGTGGGGACATTGCAGATCAGTCAGTGAGCTGGAAGCTGCAAATGCTGCTGAAGCACGGTAAGGGCGGCGGAAGCTGTAGCTGACTTTCTTAAATGGGCACACAGACGGCATACTTTAACAAGCAGATCTGGCAGATCCTGGTAGGTTTTGAGAAACCGCTGAACCACGAGGTTAAGCACATGGGCCAGGCATGGTACGTGTGTGAGCTCGCCTTGCCTCAGAGCCATCACCGGGTTCTGCCCATTGACACACACGACCATGCCTGGCTGTAGGGTCAGCGGTGTCAGCCACAGATCTGCCAGCTCTTTCAGAGCTGTCCACAAGTTTTCAGCATTGTGCGGTTTGTCAACTAAGCATATTAGCTTCAGCACAGCCTGTTGCCGCTTGGCCGAGGCAGTGCTGCAGTGCTTCCAGCTTGCGACTGATGTGGTCATTTCAGAGATGGAGGCTAAAGAGGAGGAGGAGGTGCAGGAGCTGTAGAATGTGGGGGCAACCCTGATTGACCCAGGGCCCACAATCCTCAACGTTGGAAGGACATGTTCCGTCCCAAGGTCCGACTGGGTCCTGGCTTCAACTATATTAACCCAGTGTGCCGTCAGCGAGATGTACTGTCCCTGCCCACAAGCACTTGTCCACGTGTCCGTGGTTAGGTAGACTTTCCCGGTAACTGCGTTGTTGAGGGCACGGCTAATGTTTTGGGACACATGCTTGTGTAATGCGGGGATGGCACACCAGGAGAAATAATTGCGGCTGGGGACCGAGTACTGAGGGACGGCCGCCACCTTCAGGTTGCGGAAAGCTTCCGTTTCCATGAGCCTAAAAGGCAACGTTTCGAGCACAAGTATTAGCGAAATGTGTGAAATTAGTAGTGTGGCCTGTGGGGCGTTGGCTGCATATTTGCACTTGCATTCCAAGGACTGAATGCTGCACTGGGACAAGGACATGGACGCGCTTGCTGATGGTGCTGGTTGAGAGTGTGCAATGACACATGCAGGGAGAGAGGCATCTTGGCATGTGCCATGGACAGGGGATTGGCATGCACGCACAACAGCGGAAGAAGCAGTGGTGTCATCCGCAGACACTGTTTCTGGACCCTGGGGTTCAGCCAATTTAGCTGGGTGCTTTGCTGCCATATGCCTGATCATGCTGGTGGCGGTCAGGCTGCTAGTTTTGCTACCGCTGCTGATGCTGGCCTGGCAGGTGGTGCAAATGGCCTTTTTGAGGTTATCAGCAGAGTCTTTAAAAAACAACCAGACTCGGGAAGACCTAACAGTTGTACTGGCAACTTCCGTCATGTTGGCGTTATGAGGAACTCTTTCCCGCCTTGTGTCTGCGGCAACAACACTCATTCTTCCTGCATGTTGTGGTGCTACGCCTCCCTCCCCCTGTGTGCTGCTGTCCTCGCTCTGTATGCCCCCCTGCTAGGTTGGGTCATTTACCATGTCATCCACCACCTCGTCTTCTACTTCCGCACCCTGGTTGTTAGAACCTTCCTGTTTGTTTTCTCCATCTTGTGTTTTGCGGTCACCTGACCATCTGCCTTTATATTCCAGCTCTGCCTTTTTGGCTGCGCTGGACTTCACTGTTGTTTGACTGTTTTGCTAGCCAGGTGCTTCGGTGCCTATCTCTATCAGTTCGCTTGGTCCTTTTGGGACCTCTAGTACCTTTTTGTCAGGTTATCCTTTTGGTGTTCTGCAACAACTTTCTCTGTTCAGGAGGTGTCGCATTTTTGTTCCAGTCCTTAGTTCGTTTAGGGACCCCTTCCCTTTTTTCTATAGGTCTTCTTTCAGACTAAACTAGGACTAAGGCGGGTCCGTTCACTAGGAACAGGCAGCCCGCAACATCGTAGGGATTCAGCTTAGTCTTACTGTAGGGAAAGCTTTCCCCTTCTTTCCTTAGTACTTGTTGCAGATCATACCACTGGTCCTCCTCCTGACTTTCTGGCAATTGTGTCTCATCATCATCATCATCCACCTCTTGCGACAGTAATTGCACTTTCCCATTGTTGCCTTCATGTGACTATGGCTGCTCCAATGCTTGGGCACTGCTACACGCATTCTCCTCTTGACTCGTCTGAAGCTGGCCGGGCGAGAGGCCCGAATCTACAAATGTAAAAGTGAACAGCTCTTCTGAGTATCCAAGTGTGGGATATGCGGTGCAGACTCACGGCTACTGAGACTTGACCGTGTGGAAGACAGAGTGGTGGTGGTGGAAAAGTGACTGGAAGTATTATCTGCTATCCAACCAAAAACCTTTTGACACTACTCTGGATTCATTAATAGTGTACTGTGGTCCCCTAGTAATTGGGACAGGAATGTCGATCGACAAGATGTGGGTGTTTGTTGTGGCACAATTTCAGCTTGCCCGCGGCCACGTCCTTGGCCTCTGCATGCACCATCACCATCACGTCCACTTCCCCGTCCCTTGCCATGCACCTTGTCCATTTTAAATGGAGGACAATAATTTCCACATTCACGAGAAATGGCTGATTTTGGAACACAGTTATATGTGATACGTCTGACAGAGAACCACAATTTTAAATAGCAGGCCTTTAATTTACTAATACTATTCTACACAGAGACTTAGTGTGAATAGCTTGACTGACACACTGCAACGAAATGAAAATGGAAGAAATGGCTGATTTTGGAACACTCTTATAAATGATATGTCTGACAGAGAACCACGGTTCTAAATAGTAGGCCTGTAATTTACTAATACTATTCTTCACAGATATCTAGTGTGAATAGCTTGACCGACACACTGCAAAAACTTGAAAATGGAAGAAATGGCTGATTTTGGAACACTCTTATAGGTGACATGTCTGACAGAGAACCACGGTTTTAAATAGAAGCCTGTAATTTACTAATATTATTCTATAGAGAGACCTAGTATGAATAGCTTGACCGACACACTGCAACGAAATGAAAATGGAAGAAATGGCTGATTTTGGAACACTCTTATAAATGATATGTCTGACAGAGAACCACGGTTTTAAATAGAAGCCTGCAATTTACTAATATTATTCTACACAGAGACCTAGTGTGAATAGCTTGACCGACACACTGCAACAAAATGAAAATGGAAGAAATGGCTGATTTTGGAACACTCTTATAGGTGATATGTCTGACATAGAACTACGGTTTTAAATAGAAGTCTGTAATTTACTAATATTATTCTACACAGAGACCAAGTGTGAATAGCTTGACCAACACACTGCAACAGAATGGAAAAGGAGGCCAATATTTTGCACGTTCAGTTCAAATTTCTGGATTTTTATTATTGAAATATGGAACAGATTTGGCTGTATTCTGCACTGCTAACCAGCAAATGGAGCAGAAAAATTGTGTACTCTGGATTGCTTTTTAAGCAAATAACAAGGATTAAGATAAAAAAAAATTTGCCCTGGCCCCTGATATCTGGGGCTATGTCTACAAATATCTGTAATTATTACAGCAGCAGCAGACAGGACATTCAATGGACCCTCTTGCGCTATATGCACTGCAGTCTGCCACGTACACTGCCTGCCTGCCTAACTCCTGCCTAGCACTGATTATATGCAGCTGGATTAGTCCTCAGAAGGACTGTTAGTTCAGATGGATATATATATATATGTTGTGAAATACCTATACTAACAGGACGGTCAATGGACCCTCTTGAACTATATGCACTGCAGTCTGCCACATACCCTACCTGCCTGCCTATCTCCTGCTATCACTACTGAATATATGCTGCTGAATTAGTCCTCAGAAGGACTGTTAGCTCAGTTGGATATATATATATATATATATATATATATATATATATATATACACTGCTCAAAAAAATAAAGGGAACACTTAAACAACACAATGTAATTCCAAGCCAGTAACACTTCTGTGACATCTACCTGTCCAGTTATGAAGCAACACTGATTGTGAATCAATTTCTCCTGCTGTTGTGCAAATGGAACAGACAACTGGTAGAAATGATAAGCAATTAGCAAGATACCCCCTATAAAGGAGTGGTTCTGCAGGTGGTGACCACAGACCATTTCTCTGTTCTCATCCTTTTTGGCTGTTGTTTTGGTCACTTTTTCATTTTGCCATTGCTCTCACCCCTAGAGGTACAATAGCATGAGGCGGTGTCTACAGTACAACCCACAGAAGTTGCTCAGGTAGTGCAGTTCATCCAGGATGGCACATCAATGCAAGCTGTGGCAAGAAGGGTAGGTGTGTCTGTCAGCACAGTGTCCAGAGCATGGAGCAGATACCAGCAGATGTGGAGGGAGCCATAAGAGGGCAACAACCCAGCAGCAGGACCGTTACCTCCTCCTTTTTGCAAGGAGGAACAGGAGGAGGACTGCCAGAGCCCTGCAAAATGACCTTCAGCAGGCCACAAATGTGCATGTGTCTGCACAAACGGTTAGAAACCGACTCCATGAGCATGGTATGAGGGCCCGACGTCCACAGATGGGGGTTGTGCTCACAGCCCAACACCGTGCAGGACGCTTTGCATTTGCCACAGAACACCAGGATTGGCAAAGTCGCCACTGGCGCCCTGTGCTCTTCACAGATGAAAGCAGGTTCACACTGAGCACATGTGACAGACGTGACAGAGTCTGGAGAAGCCGTGGAGAGCGATCTGCTGCCTGCAACATCCTTCAGCATGACTGGTTTGGCAGTGGGTCAGTAATGGTCTGGGGTGGCATTTCTTTGGATGGCCGCACAGCCCTCCATGTGCTCAACAGAGGTAGTCTGACTGCCATTAAGTACCGAGATGAGATCCTCAGACCCCTTGTGAGACCATATGCTGGTGCGGTTGGCCCTGGGTTCCTCCTAATGCAGGACAATGCCAGACCTCATGTGGCTGGAGTGTGTCAGCAGTTCCTGCAAGATGAAGGCATGGAAGCGATGGACTGGCCCGCCCATTCCCCAGACCTGAATCTGATTAAGCACATCTGGGACATCATGTCTCGCTCCATCCACCAACGTGACATTTCACCACAGACTGTCCAGGAGTTGGCGGATGCTTTCGTCCAGGTCTGGGAGGAGATCCCACAGGAGACCATCCGCAACCTCATCAGGAGCATGCCCAGTCATTGTAGGAAGGTCGTACAGGCACGTAGAGGCCACACACAATACTGAGCCTCATTTTGACTTGTTTTAAGGACATTACATCAAAGTTGGATCAGCCTGTAGTGTGTTGTTCCACTTTAATTTTGGGGGTGACTCCAAATCCAGGCCACCATTGATTAATAAATTTGATTTCCATTAATGATTTTTGTGTGATTTTGTTGTCAGCACATTCAACTTTGTACAGAACAAAGTGTTCAATGAGATTATTTCATTCATTCAGATTTAGGATGTGTTATTTGAGTGTTCCCTTTATTTTTTTGAGCAGTGTATATATGCTGTGGAATACATATACTAAGAGGAAGTTCAATGGACCCTCTTGTGCTGTATCATGCACTGCAGTCTGCCACATACACTGCCTGCCTGCCTAGCACGGATTATATGCAGCTGGATTAGTCCTCAGAAGGATTGTTAGTTCAGATGGTATAGATATATGCTGTGGAATACCTATACTAACTATAAACAAGCAAATCTGTCCCTAGGTCAGCAGCACCTCTCCCAACACTGTCTGATTCCGGAGTGACTGTGACGAGCATGGCGGCGCCTGGTGCGCCATGGCGGCACCTGATGATGCTGTGCGGCCAGCCAATCACTGTAATGCCACAACCAACATGGCTACGGCATTACAGTGAGTGGCAGGCAATCCCTGCATGTTCATTGGCTCTCTAAAGAGCGCCAAACATTCAGGGAGGGGACCCGAGTTCTCGCCAAGCAACCCCGGAAATACTCGACGAACGCCGAGAGAGTACTGAGCAGCCGCGAGCACGTTCACTCATCACTAATTTTCACATTGAGCAACAGGGACATGACAATATTACTGTCTCTCCTCTCCATTGCTGCACCTTCATTGTGAAATGGAGGAGATACTCCCAGATTTTTTCTCTTCCAGACAGCCAAAGACCCAACGGAGAGACACAACTAGGACAGAACATAGAATTTGGCGAAAACACAGCAGACCATACACATACAGATGGGGAGGGGATTCTAGATATATAGATTCCAGTTTAAGAAGTAGTTCCAATAAAATAGGTAATATCACACCATAAAATTAAAGAGAATCTGTCAGTAGGATCAATCCCCTTAAGCCATTTATCTGGACATGCAGGTCATAGGAAATTGAAATGATACCTTGATATCTGTGATCAGATATCTCATTCCAAAGATATCCACATTTTTCTTAACATGTAAATGAGCTGTTAAGATCTATGGGTAGGACACAAATCTCCATGAGAATTTGCCTCCAGCATTTGTTTTTAATTTCTATGACCTACATACCCATATAGATGGCTTTGGAGGGTTGAGCCTATTGAGAGATTCTCTTTAACTAGTGTTAAAGGGGTCGCCCAACACCAAAATAAGCTTTGTTCATAGGCATGATTGGGTTTTAAAATAGTAAACAGAGGCATACTTACTATCAACCACCCCCAAGGAACCAGCGTAGGCTCTTCCAGATGTCACATTTCATCAAAGAGTGATGTCTACGCAATTTGTAGGTCACCAGAAACAGAAACCTCTAATGACATACTTTTCTAATCACCTGAACACTGCAGCCAATCACAGGAGCACTGGAAGGTGAGTAAAAATATATATTTCGGTATTGGACAACCCCTTTAACTACCAGCAGCAACAGATTGCAAATTGAGGCTAATATTCTGTAATTTTTGGCTTATGATCTGAGCTGCAGTCAGAATATGATCATTGTACATGCCATATTCACATTAGAAATACACTGTATGGGCTCATTCACACGTCCGATTTTTGAATATGGAAGCTATCCAAGTGGTACATGGAAAATATACATGAGACATGTCTGATTTTAATTCGAGGGTTGGCTCAAAATCAGCAATGCAAGTCAAGGGTCCGTGATTATATCCAAGTGTGGTCAGATTTTCACGGACTGTCAGCATGGAGAACGTTTTTTTATAATTACTCCACGTATGAGAAAAATAGGTGACCCTCTGACCACACTCTGATCGAACTCTGATCCAAGTCTGATCAGAATAATTGGTCTGTTTTTTTGTGGAAAAATTGAACGTGTGAATGAGCCCTAAATATAAGCAAATAAAAACAAGTAACTGCATTTAATATTTTGCTCATTATGTTAATGGGTAAGTTAAAAAAAATAAATCGCATGCTAATGAAATAAATGGTTAGAAGACAACAGAGCACACAAGAAAGACATAAATTATAATCATTCATTGTCAACTGGAATAAATGGACAGCTCGCTGCTGCCGGGTCCCATGTGAATTTTGTTATTCAGAGCTGGTGTCTCTAAGGTCTATGGAATGATTTCCTCATTCATTCAGTCATATAATTTGATCCTTTGCCTGCAGCCCAATTTTTTTTCCATTCATGCAAATATTCTTTTGTTTAATCGTAGATTTGACACGCGGTGAGCACCTTTCTAGATTTAGCATGCTCTGCTTCTCCTGATTGGCATTCTGCTTTTCATTTGTCTCAAAAGGGCTAAATAAAAAAAAAAATCAGCTTTTATTTACAGACCAGCCTTGTGCAGATTGAAGCTTCTTTCATGATTGGGAAATCCATAATGCATCTGGCAAAGTTAGCATCGAAGTCAACGGCAGCTGCAGTATATAGCAATCAGCCATAGCATTAAAAGCACAGGGGAAGTGAATGCCATTGATTATTGTAGGACAATAGCACCTTTCAAGATGTGGAATATATTAGGCAGATAATGAATAGTTGGTTTCTGAAGTTGATGTTAGAAGCTGGAAAATTGACTAGTACCAAATTTCGATGCTTAAAGGGTTTATCTAGAACTGTTTTTTTTTTTACTATGGGCCTAAAAACTAACAGGCAGGTATGTGCCATCTAACCTGCCTGTTCTACCTGCCATCGGCTCAGAGCGGTCACCGACCTCGCCTTCCGGTGATTCAGCTGCTCCATGTCTACAGAGCAGCTCTTCCTCTTCTGCGCTACTCTGTCCATGTGGCGTGAATGGTGACAACATGATGATTGACAGCCACCAGCTCCCTGTAGCCAGCAGTGGGTCATGATAGATGGGTACTGTGATGACACAAGGTCAATCTACCCTGTGGTGCGGGGTGAATTATTCTTAATTATGCCAGACATACTGTTCCATTGTTTAGTAGATCAAGGGACATGAGCCATTGTTTCATGTGAGACTGTCCATTGACCCTTTTTGCATGTTAATTTGTCGAATGCCTGCTAATTACATATTTCATCAGCGCCCCTGCAGTGTACTAGTTCGCACAACTTGTAGGACAAATATGCAGTCTAATTGAACAGTTGAACAATGAGGGATTGCCTTCCCCCAATTCTGTGGGACAATGCACTGAAATGAGACCTGTGGAATATAAAAGGGCCCTGCTCCTGTCACCTGTGTGACTCAACATCACATCAGCCCAGGAATCGCGGTTACAGCTGGTTGAATACAGATCTGCTCCACTGCTCATCACTGAGCCCACAAAGTCATTTGGAGAACCCAGGTTGAGATAGTCAAGTCACTTGGCCACCTACCTCTCGGTGCTCGGTCAGCTTCCTAATCTTGCTGCTACCTTTTCTGCGGGTGCTTTCCAAAAGCAGGGTGCTACTGGTTGTGGTAGTTGGCCCTGGATGCCCCGCAGTCATAGAGGTTCTAATCCACAACAAGCCAGCGGAAGGATGAGGCTCTGTCATTTGCACAATCTTGTGTAGTTTCTGGGAATGTGCTATATGTTGTTACCTGTTGGTGATTCAATAAAGTCTTACCGGAGTGTGGTTACCTCACCCTGTGTTGTCTGAGTATTGTTCTGCCCATGGGGAAGGAGTACGGGCGTTCAGTGGGATGAGCCCTGGTCCATATGATCTTTCTAAAGACAGCCAGGCCAGCGGACATGAGCACCCACTGACCGTCGTGTCTTTACAGGTACAATTCCAGGAGGATCCACCTCTCAGTTTACAGAACTGTATTCGTCGTTTTGATTATTATAAAGTGATAGTGCACAAGAAAATAAGTAAGGTAACTTTGCAATATATGTTATCAGAGAAATTTGCTTCTTTCTCCTCCTGGACTGATTTTTCTCTCTCAATAATATTCAGAGAAGACAGATTTTTCCATTAATGAGATCGGAGATGGCAGTTGGTGCTCATAAGATTCTATGGAGCTTAGAGGGGGAAGAACTAGAGGAAGACACAGACATTCTGCTGCAAGTTCTTTTGAAACCAATTACATTTTAAAGGATCTGCTGCTAATTAAAGATGAGATTGTAACAACCGTGGCCCAGGTCAGTGCTCTCTGGCCATGTACAGGTTGGAGAATAAAACGAGTGCCGAGGAACGAGGAAGCTCAGGAAATTTGCACAGCTTCTGTTCATGATCACACAGCACTGACCTGGACTGTTGACCAGGTTTGCTGCAAAGCGATGCACTCATCTCTGCTGCTAATGTGGCACCCCAGGGGTCTGGTTGCCACAGTAATAGAAATATTATGTCTGAGAGCAAGTGGGAGGTTTCTCTGGTCAGGAGCCCTAAGCATGCAACACTGCCCGTCCAGACCTGGGAGGGGAGAAATCTGCCCTTATAAACTGGGTCTGGGGTGGGATTAGGGGAGAGAGTCCCAGACAGAGACGCAGTCTGGTCTGGAGGACAGCACACACAGGGAAAGCGAGAACTAGGAGCTCTGTAGGAGCAGGAGCGAGTGCCAGAGGCTGGAAGCTAGAAAGCTCGCCTTGGCTGAAGACACTAAACCCGGACACGGAGTCCGAGGCTGTGGGGACATCCAGGTCCAGCAGCAGAATCCAACCGGCAGGGGATTCCATGTCCTCTGGCCATAGAAGCCCGGAGGCACGGTCACAAGCAAGGGACCAGCACCGCCATCGTGAAGCGGAGGCTAACGTAAGGCCCCAAGTCATCGGCCATACGGGTGAGCACCACACGGTATACTCAGGGACGTGGGCTACTTCTACCCGCATAGAGCAAGGTAGCCAGGAAAGAGTGCAGATAGTCGGGGAGGCCTACAACTCCACCTGGCCAGGGGAGATCCTACTTGCTTACAGACTGACCAGGCCCCTACTGCTAACCAGTACTCCCGGGATGGTCTGCGTTATTCCATCAGTAAAGACCCTGAACTGCACCACACGTCTCTGTGTTTCATCGCCGCACCAGCACCATCAGTACTGGGACGCTCACACCATTACTCTCATCATCCACACTAGCTGCCCTGAGGCAATACTTCTCCCATGGGGAGTTATCCCATACTTGGCTGCGCGTACAACATCAGTCTCAGCGGTCTGCAGCGCAGCGGCGGTCCCCACTGACCGCAATCCACGGGTGGCGTAGTCGGACATTTGTTATCACACTCAGACTGCCACTGGTTTGACTGCCCTGGGCACGGACCGGGTCACAGCCACGGAGGACTACAACCCCCAGCGATCCGGCTCCGGGTATCCACTGCTCAGCACAGGCCCAGGGGGCGCGTCAACTTTGGCGTAGTCGGCAGGATTTCGTGCCCGCAACCACCGGGTACTGCGTGCCTGAAAAAGACTTTTGTACTTACCTGTGGCGAAGTTTCCCGCCGTCCGGAGCCGTTTCCCGCCATCGGACGCCATCTTGGGTCGTTTCCCGCCGTCTTCTGCTGTCTTCCCGCCATCCGCAGCTGATTCCCGCCTTCGGACGCCATCTTCAGGATGCCGCGCGGGAAGAAGAGGGGCGTGGATGCCGAAAGCGCGCGAGATACGAAGCTCCGCCCCACGCTCTGACGCTGCGCAAGGTCCTGGAAGGGAGGAAGAGCGACGCTGACGTCATCGGAGCGCGACGCCAGGTCCTCTACCCCGACGATTGACTGCGGAGCCGCGGCCTACGGAAGAAGAGCATCGCAGGTAGGCCACGGTCCACTAGGGGGGGAAGGAGGATGTCGGATACCGAGGGAAGCTACACCGCCACACCAGCCGCCAGCGCAACCGCTGCTGCGGTCATGCCATTCACCATGCCCTATATCCCGGGGGCAACCTGGCTACCCCAGTACTCAGGGGAGTCAAATACCCTGAGTGACTTTAGGGAAAGACTTGATAGCCTCTTCCAGGTATACCCCCTCACAGAAGAGCAAAAAATGAGCATTCTGGTGGCCCAGTTAATCGGTGCAGCCCAAAGGGAGGTAAAGTCCTGGTCACCTGGGAAGAAGAGGACTGTCAGAGAAATACTAGCCTGGCTGAAAGACACATTTGATACCCGAACCTCAGCCGAAATAAAGCTCAGATTTTACGGGTGCAAACAGCGGGCACATGAAAGTATAAGAGACTATGCTCTAAACCTACAAGAGGCCCAGAGAGCCATTAAGCAGGCAGACCCTGACAGCGTGGGAAATGAAGACAAGCTGTTGACCGAACAATTTATTGAGGGTCTACTGTGCAATGCCCACCGAACCCAGTTGCGGGCAATGGCCTTACAGGACCCTGACCTGGACTTTGCGCAGTTCAAGGACAGAGCCATCTGGGTGCTCCGAGAACCGGCACCAGGTGGCGCTGTGACCCACAGGCGCCCTGCTATCACTTATCACCAGGATGAGGCGCCCTTGTCTGCAGGGCCTGTGGGAGCTGATGCGCAGGCTTTGAACAATAACCCGGCTACAGACCTGCACCATCAGGTCCAAGAGCTGACTAAGAGCGTTGCCGCGCTAACCAGAACTGTGCAGTCTTTACAGGTCTCTTCTCCAGGAAGGATCCAGCTGGCATCCGGACCGGAGGACGTCCCGTGGCGCCGACTGAGGAGGACCCCACCGGCCAGAGGAAGACCCAGCGACAGGTACAACGAGGACGGACGACCCATCTGCCGCCGCTGCAATCAACCCGGACATATGGCAAGGTACTGTCATTTAAACGGGCACAACCTGGGGTAGAGGGCCAACCCCCAGGCATAAGATCATCAGGCCCATCGAACTGGCGTGATAAAAACGTAGAGGGACGTCCGGTCTTGCCTGTGGTACTGGACGGCATTCCTATGAGTGCCCTACTAGACACGGGGTCACAGGTCACCACCATCCCGTACGTGCTCTTTAAGCGGTACTGGAATGACTCGGACATAACCCGCTACCCAGATGACGACCTGAGCATTATAGCCAGCAATGGTCAGCCCATGCCCCAGATAGGATTTAAGGAGGTGACCATCAAGGTCGGTAAAGTTGAACTGCCGGCACAAGGACTGATCATTGTGGACACTGACCGTCGCGAGAGTCACCCAAAAATAACCCTAGGTACTAACGTAATTGAAAACTGTCTTGCAGAGGTGATTCTTATTTTGCAGCAGGTTGCCAAGAATGCCAGTTCCAGCCAGCAGCGTGTGCTCCAAAAAGAGATCCGGGCACTGATGAAGCGGCAACAAGTGGAACTATCTGGTGGTGAGATAGGTAGCATGAGAATGTGTGACCCGTTCCCTATTGCCATGCCCCCAAAAAGTGAGATGATGATTTGGTGCCGGGCAGCTATTGGTCTGAGAGGTAGAGACTACCAAGCAATGGTAGAACCCGTCTACTCAGACAGTAGGCCCACCATTTTGACAGCATGGGGGGTGGTCGATGTACGTCATGGGAGGGTGCCCGTCCACATGATAAATATCGGGGAGAGAGAAGTATACCTGCCCCGGTATGCCACGCTAGCCAAATTGTTCACCATCAACCAGAACTCTGTACAGGCCGTGGAACCCTTGCCTCTATCTTAACCAGAGGAAGGTAACGGCTCTAAGAAACCAATGGAGGGACTGGTGTCAGCAACTGCATTTGGGTACTGACTCTACTCCCTCACACCAAAAACAGGGAGTCTACCGGGTGGTTCAAGAGTACGAGAGAGTGTTCAGTAAACACCCGCTAGACTTCGGGCGAGTAAAGGGGGTAGAACATCACATCCCCACGGGAGACCATCCTCCCATAAAGGAGAGATACCGACCCGTACCCCCTGCACACTATCAACATGCCAAGGGGATGCTAAAAAACTTGAAGGAGGCTGGGGTAATTAGGGACAGCTGTAGCCCCTGGGCAGCTCCACTAGTCTTAGTGAAAAAGAAAGACAACACCATGAGAATGTGTGTAGACTACAGGAAGGTCAACCATATCACACACAAAGATGCGTACCCGTTACCAAGGAGAGAAGAGTCCTTAGCTGCATTAAAATCTGCTAACTTCTTCTCTACTTTGGATCTCACTAGCGGGTACTGGCAGGTTCCTGTAGCAGAGGCGGACCGGGAGAAGACCGCATTCACCACCCCAATGGGACTCAGCGAATTTAACTGTATGCCGTTCGGGCTCTGCAACGCACCAGGAACCTTCCAACGGTTGATGGAATGCTGTCTGGGACACCGGAACTTCGAGACGGTCCTATTATACCTGGACAACATCATCGTCTATTCCAAGACCTATGAGGACCATCTGGAACACCTGGCAGAAGTGTTTGAAGCCCTGGCAAACTATGGCCTAAAGGTAAAACCCTCAAAGTGTCATCTACTGAAGCCAAAGGTACAGTACCTGGGACACGTGGTGAGTGCTGACGGAGTAGCCCCCGACCCTGACAAGATCACCGTGATTAAGGACTGGCCAAGACCATCCAGCATAAAGGAAGTGGGGCAGTTCCTCGGGTTGGTAGGCTACTACCGAAGATTCATTACCGGTTTTACTAAGAAGGCAGCTCCTATGCAGGACCTCCTGATAGGCCAGTCCAGGAAGGCCAAAAACCAGAAGCCACCCTTCAAATGGGAAAAGCTGGAAGAGGAGTCCTTCCGCCAGCTGAAGATGGCCCTCACGGGGGATGAAATCCTGGCGTACCCTGATTACAGCCAGCCCTTTATCCTCCACACGGACGCAAGCAACGTCGGGCTAGGAGCCGTACTGTCCCAGATCCAGCAGGGGAGAGAACGGGTAATTGCTTACGCCAGCCGAAAACTGCGACCCACGGAAAGAAACCCTGAGAATTACAGCTCGTTCAAGCTAGAGTTCCTGGCAGTGGTGTGGGCAGTAACCGAATGTTTCAAGCATTACCTTGCCTCGTCCAGGTTCACCGTGTACACGGACAACAACCCGTTGACACACCTGGACACTGCAAGACTGGGTGCCCTGGAGCAGAGATGGATGGCCCGCTTGTCCAATTTTGAGTTCACAATCAAATACCGGGCAGGGCGCTCCAATACCAATGCGGACGCCCTGTCCAGGATGCCAAACCTACCGGACGAAGGGGACGATCCAGAAGAATTGGAAGAGATCGAACTCCCTGCGTTTCACCGTCATGGGATTACCCAGTATTCCCACCGTGTGAGGGGCCAGCGATCCGCTACGTTCAACCCCTTACCCCACTACAACTGGGCGGAGACGCAAGACAGTGACCACGCAGTCCGTCTGGTGAAGGAGATGCTGACCCACAGACTAACGGACTCTGCGAAAAGATGAACCAGGTGGTGATAGATCTGCTAAAATATTGCCCCTGAAAGAACGCAGTCGGTGGCCTGAGAAACTGCCCGATCTGGTGGACCTGTATAATCACATCCCGGTAGGTTCCACCAACTGTACCCCGCCTTACCTAATGCGAGCAAGACCTGGTAAGCTGCCTGTTGACCTGGATATGGGAGTCCTGATACCCGAGGACACCTCGCCAGAGGCAGACTGGGATACAGAACGGCAGCAGCAGTACCGGAAAGTACAGGAGAGCGTCGAGCGAAGTCTCTGTCAATCAAGAGAAAGGCAGGAGAGGACTTATAACCAACATGCTCCCGCTGTTCCCCTGGTACCTGGAGAGCAGGTCTTGAAAAGAAAAGGCGGCTCCATAAGTTGGACGACCAGTGGGAAAAGGACACGTACACCGTACTGCCCTCAAGCCACAATAATCCAAAGGTGTACGTCATCAGCAAGGATGGAGGAGAGACCACAGCCACTGTCTCCAGAGACCACCTGAAAAAGTGCCCCGAGAAGTTGCAAAGCACGGATGAAGATCAGGAAGACCCTCAACCCGTAGAGGAAAAGGAGGAAATGATCAGCACCGTACTCGGAGACTTTCCCCGGTCCTGGACACAAGTAAACAACGCTATCGTGGTGCCCGTCCTCACCTTTCTCCAGCCAGCCCCTCAAGTGCCTACAGAAGACCAGGTACAGCTGGAAGAGCAGCCGGCCCAGGTGGCAGAAGGATCCATACCAGCAGACCAGGAGAATCAACCCTCTGCTAGTAGTGAGCCTGCCATGCCCCTAGTGAGCCAAAGAGTGCGCAGACAGCTGCCCAGCTTGCCCATAACACCTCCTACACCCTGTAGTGCAGGACCAATTAGTGAGCTCCGTAGGTCCACTAGAGTCACTAGAGGTCAAATGCCCGCCCGCTGGAAAATCTAAACTAATGCACTGTAAATTTACCTGTTTAGTGAGAAATGTTGATGGTTTTTGTTTTTGCCTGTTATTAATTATGTTTCTCAGTTACCCTGCATATTTCTTTGGACTAACAGGTTATGGACGGTGGATAACCGGAACAATCTTGTAGATAGTTGCACATTGTGCCTCTTGCGAAGACGGCCGCAGAAGAGAAAACCTGTCTGGCGTGGCCTCCTTGTGGCCCAAAGTAGCTAGCTTCAGCCTTGCAGCCATGCCCAAGGCCAACGCAAGGGGTTTGCTTTGGACAGGTCCCCTACTTCGCTTAAAGCTTCACCTTGGGTGATATGGACACCCGGTTCCGGACACGCCGTGACCTTTAAAGAACTAAAGCTTCTTGTAAATATGTTACTGTATTATCGTTTATACCTTTGTATTTATGCTTCTTTAAAAAAGTGTTTAGTCCCGGAGTACTAAAATTTACTAGGGGGGAATGTGGCATCCCAGGGGTCTGGTTGCCACAGTAATAGAAATATTATGTCTGAGAGCAAGTGGGAGGTTTCTCTGGTCAGGAGCCCTAAGCATGCAACACTGCCCGCCCAGACCTGGGAGGGGAGGAATCTGCCCTTATAAACTGGGTCTGGGGCGGGATTAGGGGAGAGAGTCCCAGACAGAGAGGCAGTCTGGTCTGGAGGACAGCACACACAGGGAAAGCAAGAACTAGGAGCTCTGTAGGAGCAGGAGCGAGTGCCAGAGGCTGGAAGCTAGAAAGCTCGCCTTGGCTGAAGACACTAAACCCGGACACGGAGTCCGAGGCTGTGGGGACATCCAGGTCCAGCAGCAGAATCCAACCGGCAGGGGATTCCATGTCCTCTGGCCATAGAAGCCCGGAGGCACGGTCACAAGCAAGGGACCAGCACCGCCATCGTGAAGCGGAGGCTAACGGAAGGCCCCAAGTCACCGGCCATACGGGTGAGCACCACACGGTATACTCAGGGACGTGGGCTACTTCTACCTGCATAGAGCAAGCTAGCCAGGAAAGAGTGCAGATAGTCGGGGAGGCCTACAACTCCACCTGGCCAGGGGAGATCCTACTTGCTTACAGACTGACAAGGCCCCTACTGCTAACCAGTACTCCCGGGAGGGTCTGCGTTATTCCATCAGTAAAGACCCTGAACTGCACCACACGTCTCTGTGTTTCATCGCCGCACAAGCACCATCAGTACTGGGACTCTCACACCATTACTCTCATCATCCACACTAGCTGCCCTGAGGCAATACTTCTCCCATGGGGAGTTATCCCATACTTGACTGCGCATACAACATCAGCCTCAGCGGTCTGCAGCGCAGCGGCGGTCCCCACTGACCGCAATCCACGGGTGGCGTAGTCGGACATTTGTTATCACACTCAGACTGCCACTGGTTTGACCGCCCTGGGCACGGACCGGGTCACAGCCACGGAGGACTACAACCCCCAGCGATCCGGCTCCGGGTATCCCCTGCTCAGCACAGGCCCAGGGGGCGCGTCACTAATGTCTTAGCACCAGATATCACTACTGGACACAGATGAATCTCTGGCTCAAAGTGCAATAGCTGTTTTAGGGGTATGAGTGGTCATACATAATATTAGGTGAGTGGTTGTTATGTCATGAGTGATTTGTGCACATGTCTCTTTATCAGTGTATCCTATATGTTGTATGCATAGCAGGCTCAGTGTCTCCTATGTGATGAATATATCCAGCAGAATTCCATTGTATCCTTTGTGATTTATATACATCAGTCTCAGTGTATCCTATGTGGTTTTTATAAATTAGTCTCAGTGTCTCCTATGTGATTTGTATACATCAGTCTCAGTGTCTCCTTTGTGACATACTGTATATACAGCAGTGTATCTTTTGTGATGTACACAGCATAATTAGGTATATAGTATTGACCTGTATATATCATATATTATATGGTTCTATGTGTATATTATGTAGTGTGCTCTGGTCATGGTGTGGCAGTATTTTTTTCCTTGTATGTGGTATTATTCAGTTGCTATGTGGTGGTAATATGTGGTCTGGTCATGGTATGGAGGTATTTGTTCCTTGTATGCGGTATTATTCAGTTACTATGTGGTGGTAATATGTGATCTGGTCATGGTGTAGTGGTATTTTTTCCTTATATGTCGGCACCTACCCGATCCCTTGAATTAGGGATGCCTTAGTCTATCCCTGTCCCCCGGATTACTCCTGAAGGTGGAGACGTTGGGCTCTCGTACCTATCAATGCTCCTAACTTACTCCATCTGATCCCTCCCCCATCCAGGGCTGAAGTGTATAGGAAAGCACTAACCAGACATACAGGGTTAACAGACAGGGATAAAAGAAAGCTACAATCATACAATTACAGTCACAAAACAATAGAGTGAGAAACAGTGGAGATATAGGAAGGGGAAAGCAAATGTGAGAGGATAAGGAAAAACATGCAAACCATCTCCATTCAGCAATCTCCAGAAAAACACTCCAATGACCAACTCCAAACAAAGAACTTTCTCCTTCCCCACCGAACCAGGAAGTAGAACTATCACTGGAAACTTCCAAGTGACAGTGGTGAGCATATACACTACTGAGGAGTGGTCAACACAGAACAGCTGAGACAATTCAGGGTGGAGAGCTCCAGGAGATCAACTGAACTAATTAACCAATGCCATAACAGCAAGGAAACCTGCACTGTTTAATAGGATGGTGAAGCAGTTCTAATAAGTGCAGGAGTTTGTGTAACCAGACGCCACGATCTCCTGGCCCCGCTCTGTTGCAGTATCCCGTGACAACCATTTCTCCTGTCCTGTATACTGGTTTTATTCTCAGTATCTATATTATTCTGCACATATACACTGCACAGTATCCCTTCTCCTGTCCTGTATACTGGGTGTAATTCTCAATATTTGTATTATTCTATATATACATTATACACATTACACAGTATTACTTCCCCTCTCCTATACACTGGGTGTAATTCTCAGCATCTTTATTCTTCTATATATACACTGCACCGTGCCACTTATTCTGCCCTTTAGTATACTAAGTGTAATTCTCAGTATCTTAATTATTCTGTATATATACACTGCACAATACCACTTCGCCTGTCATTTATACTGGGTATAATAATAAGTATCGGTATTATTCTGTACATTTACACTGTACAGTACCACTTTTCCTGTCCTGAATACTTGGTATAATTCTTAGTATCTGTATTATTCTGTATACAGTTAGATCCATATATATTTGGACAGAGACAGCATTTTTCTACTTTTGGTTCTAGACATTACCACAATGAATTTTAAACAAAACAATTCAGATGCAGTTGAAGTTCAGACTTTCAGCTTTCATTTGAGGGTATCCACATTAAAATTGGATGAAGGGTTTAGGAGTTTCAGCTCCTTAACATATGTGCCACCCTGTTTTTAAAGGGACCAAAAGTAATTGAACAATTGACTCCAAGGCTATTTCATGGACAGATGTGGGCAATCCCTTCGTTATGTCATTCTCAATTAAGCAGATAAAAGACCTGGAGTTGATTTGAGGTGTGGTGCTTGCATTTGGAAGGTTTTACTGTGAAGTAAACATGCGATCAAAGGAGCTCTCCATGCAGGTGAAACAAGCCATCCTTAAGCTGCAAAAACAGAAAAAAACCATCCGAGATATTGCTACAATATTAGGAGTGGCAAAATCTACAGTTTGGTACACCCTGAGAAAGAAAGAAAGCACTGGTGAACTCATCAATGCAAAAAGACCTGGGCGCCCACAGAAGACAACAGTGGTGAATGATCGCAGAATAATCTCCATGGTGAAGAGAAACCCCTTCACAACAGTCAACCAAGTGAACAACACTCTCCAGGAGGTAGGCGTATCAATATCCAAATCTACCATAAAGAGAAGACTGCATGAAAGTAAATACAGAGGGTTCACTGCACGGTGCAAGCCACTCATAAGCATCAAGAAGAAAAAGGCTAGACTGGACTTTGCTAAAATAACATCTAAAAAAGCCAGCACAGTTCTGGAAGAACATTCTTTGGACAGATGAAACCAAGAACAACCTCTACCAGAATGATGGAAAGAGAAAAGTATGGCGAAGACGTGGTACAGCTCATGATCCAAAGCATACCACATCATCTGCAAAACAAGGCAGAGGCAGTGTCATGGCTTGGGCATGCATGGCTGCCAGTGGCACTGGGTCACTAGTGTTTATTGATGATGTGACACAGGACAGAAGCAGCCGAATGAATTCTGATATATTCAGAGCCATACTGTGTGCTCAGATCCAGCCAAATGCAGCCAAACTGATTGGTCGTCGTTTCATACTACAGATCGACAATGACCCAAAACATAAAGCCAAAGCAACCCAGGAGTTTATTAAAGCAAAGAAGTGGAATATTCTTGAATGGCCAAGTCAGTCACCTGATCTCAATCCAATTGAGCATGCATTTCACTTGTTAAAGGCTAAACTTCAGACAGAAAGGCCCACAAACAAACAGCAACTGAAAACCACTGCAGTGAAGGCCTGGCAGAGCATCAAAAAGGAGGAAACACAGCGTCTGGTGATGTCCATGAGTTCAAGGCAGTCATTGCCAACAAAGGGTTTTCAACCAAGTACTAGAAATGAACATTTTATTTACAATTATTTAATCTGTCCAATTATTTTTGGTCCCTTTAAAAACAGGGTGGCACATGTTAAGGAGCTGAAACTCCTAAACCCTTCATCCAATTTTAATGTGGATACCCTCAAATGAAAGCTGAAAGTCTAAACTTCAACTGCATCTGAATTGGTTTGTTTAAAATTCATTGTGGTAATGTCTAGAACCAAAATTAGAAAAATGTTGTCTCTGTCCAAATATATATGGACCTAACTGTATATACACTGCTCAGTAGCACTTTTTTTGCCCTGTATGCCGGGTGTAGTTATCAGTACTTGTATTATTCTGTATGTATACACTGCACAATACCACTTCTCCTGTCCTTTATACTGGGAGTAAGGCTGTGTGCCCATGATGAGTTTTTTAAGCGTTTCCGCAGCGGCAAAAACGCTGCAGAAACGCTTAAAAAATGCTTGGTAGAAGGCCTGCCATGTTCCCAAATGATAATCCGCATGTGCTGTGCACATGCTGCGGAAATTCCGCTGCGGATTATTATTGCGGAAAAAAACAAAGCACTACCAATTATTTTGCGGAAGCGCTGCGTTTTCGCCGCCATTGACTTGCATTAGAACACATGGATTACGCATCACTGTATATGTAGATGCGCATTCCATGCGTTCTAATGTGCAGATGGTACCCAGGTCTAGAGGAGAGGAGACTCTCCTCCAGACCCGGGTACCATAGAAAACTATAAAATAAAAAATAAATATATACTTACCTTCTGGCTTCCCCCGATGCGCTCCTCCTCTCATGCCGGCAGTTCGCGATGGACTGAAGGACCTGCGCTGACGTCATAGCAGCCAGGACGGAGGGAAGCAAGACTGCGGGGGCCATTGGAAGGTAAGTATAGATTTTTATTTTTATTTTTTCACATTCTTTTACGGTCACACTATATAAATCCATGCTGGTTGCATGGATTTATATAATGTGACCAAGTTGTCAAGCACTTTCCAAGTGATGATAAAATTGCTTGGAAAGTGCTTGTCAACCCGCATGCGGAAATGCATGTGAAGAACGCTTCACATCCGCATGTCCCTGGCAGGAAAATGCATGTACAATCCGCATGTACAATCCGCATGCATTTTTTCTGCCAGGGAGATACAGAAACGCTCAGTAAAAATCCGGAGCATTTCTGCATTGTGGGCACATAGCCTAATTCTCAGTATCTGTATGATCATTTTATATATATATATATATATATATATATGTATATATATATATATATATATATATATATATATATATATATATACTGCACAATACCATCTCTACTGTCCTGTATACTGGGTATAATTCCAGTACCACTTTTCCTGTCCTGTATACTGGTGTAATTCTCCGTACCTGTATATATACACTGCACAGTACCACTTCTCTTGTCCTGTATCCTGGGTGTAAACCTCGGTACCTGTATTATTCTGTATATACACACTGCACAGTACCACTTCTGTCCTGTATGCTGGGTGTAGTACTCAGTATCTGTGATATTCTGTGTATATATACAGTGTGTCCTGTTGATGGAGAGGCAGCAATGGACTTTGGGAGGGTCAGTACTGGTGTATTGGTGGGTTTATTATTTTCCATGTCTGCAATCCTTTAGGCAAATAGAAATTAATTCTGAAGAAAGCTGTTTAAAAGGGTTATCTCACGTTGGGATGTTATCCCCTTTCCTTGGATGGAACATTACTTACTAATCGCTGGGGGTTTTACAGCTGGGACCCCAACTGATCCCGAGAACGGGTGCTCTAACGAGCCTATTGGAATGTAGGTCGATCATGCGTACTGCAGCTCCATTAATACGTGGCTCTTCAAACAACCCCTTTAAGGAAGTGGCGAGGGGAGTGACCAAGCAAAGCAAAATTTGCTGAACCTTGCCTTGATGAGCAAGGGTGTTATAGTATTTGGGCTGGTGGGATTTGTGCGCCAGGGCTGCTTTTTAGTCCAGTCCGGCCCTGCCATACACCATGAGAATGTCAGAATGTTACCATGTTCAGTGCCAATTTAAGTAATCATTATCCTTAATGTTATAACTAGTGTTGAGTAGTGTTGAGCGATACCTTCCGATATCAGGAAATATCGTATCGGATTGGATCGGGCCGATACCCAAAAAGTATCGGATATCGCCGATTCCGATACCGGAAACCAATGCAAGTCAATGGGACACAAATATCGGAATGAAAATAAACCCTTTCTTTCCTTGTAGGTTAATTCTACATGAAGTAAAACAACTAAGAATAATGTAGAATGACATGAAAAGCCGGCAATTCATCAGCGGCATACACCGGTACCCGACAATTTACAACAGAAAGAATAGAGCATCACACATAGATTAGATAGATAGAAACATGTCAGTCACATATATATGAAGTACAGTGACAGTGTTGCTTACTGTACTTGTCATTTAGTGTAAAGGATTTATTAAAAAAAATATTAGTGTTTTCGTGCACCGTCTCTTTAAAAAAGCCGGCCGGCAATTCAGCAGCGGTACCCGACAATTTATAACAGAAAGAATAGAGCTTCACACATAGATTAGATAGATAGAAACATGTCAGTCACATATATATGAAGTACAGTGACAGTGTTGCTTACTGTACTTGTCATTTAGTGTAAAGGATTTATTTAAAAAAATAATAGTGTTTTCATGCACCGTCTCTTTAAGAAAGCCGGCCGGCAATTCAGCATCTGTACCCGACAATTTAGAACAGAAAGAATAGAGAATCACACATAGATTAGATAGATAGAAACATGTCAGTCACATATATATGAAGTACAGTGACAGTGTTGATTACTGTACTTGTCATTTAGTGTTAAAATAAAGGATTTATTTAAAAAAAAATTGGCGTGGGGTTCCCCTTAATTTTAGGCTCTAGCGGAGGTTAAGCAGACAGCTGGGGCAAATGTTTGAAGCCTGGGAAGGGGGTAATACCCACGGAGCTTCCCAGGCTACTAATATCAGCCCCCAGCTGAATACCTAGCCTTTACTAGCTATTAAAATGGGGGAACCCCCCCAAAAAAATAACGTGGGGTCCCCCCTAATTTAATAGCTAGCACAGGCTAGGCAGACAGCTGGGGGCTGATATTAATAGCCCAGGAAGGGTGCCATGAATATTGGCCCCCTCCCAGGCTAGAAACACCAGCCGTCAGCCGCCCCAGAAATGGCGCATCCATAGGATGCGCCAATTCTGGCACTTAGCCTCGCTCTTCCACGCTGCCCTGGTGCGGTGGCAGGGGGTAATAGGGTTGGGGTTGATGTCAGCTTATAATGCCAGCTGACATCAAGCCCAGGTTAGTAATGGAGAGGCGTCTATAAGACACCCCCATTACTAACCCCATAGTCAAAGTTAAAAGAAAACACAAACACCCAGAATAAAGTCCTTTAATTGAAATAAAGACACAATTCTTTATTGTTCTAAATTAAACCATACTTACCATCACGCCCATTCCAGCTGAAGCCAACGATCTCCTGCAATAAAAGAAAAATAATAAAGCAACCTCATCCTTACCTTTCGATGGTTCCCAGGACAGCTCCAGCTCTGCTACATCGAGATGACAGGATGGACCGCAGCAGAAAGCTGCCATCCAGCCTGTCATCCCGCAGACACTGAGAAGGCAGGCATGCTTGCGCTCCTCAGTGTCTCTCTGTGACGTCATCCAGATGAGCCGAGTTCATGTCCAATGAACTCAGCTCACCTCATGCACGTCACTGACAGCGTGGGAAAGTTCTCCTGCACTCAGCGCTTCAGCGTGAGAATTCTCCCACGCTGTCAGTGACATACATGAGGTGAGGTCATGTCCAATGAACTCAGCTCACCTCATGCACGTCACTGACAGTGTGGGAAAATTCTCACGCTGAAGTGCTGAGTGCAGGAGAATTTTCCCACGCTGTCAGTGACGTACATGAGGTGAGCTGAGTTCATTGGACATGACCTCGGCTCATCTTTATGCCGTCACAGCCAGACATTGAGGAGCACAAGCATGCCTGTGCTTCTCAGTGTCTGCGGGATGACAGGATGGATGGCAGCGTTCTGCTGCGGTCCAGCCTGTCATCTCGATGTAGCAGAGCTGAAGCTGTCGTGGGAACCATGGAAAGGTAAGGATGAGGTTGCTTTATTATTTTACTTTTATTGCAGGAGATCGTTGGCTTCAGCTGGAATGGGCGTGATGGTAAGTATGGTTTAATTTAGAACAATAAAGAATTGTGTGTTTATTTCAATTAAAGGACTTTTTTCTGGGTGTTGTGTTTTTTTAAATACTTTACTAGAAATTCATGGTGGTCATGTCTAATATTGGCGTGACCCCATGAATTTTGGGCTTAGGGCCAGCTGATAATACCAAGCTGGCCTTAACCCCTTTATTACCCAGTGAGCCACCGCACCAGGGCCCTGGATGAGTTGGGTACAGCGCCAGAAGATGGCGCTTCAATGAACGCGCCATTTTCTGGGGCGGCTGCGGACTGCAATTTGCAGCGGGGGTGGCCCAGAAAGCTTGGGTCTCCCTGCGCTGCGGATTCCAGCCCCCAGCTGCATAGTTGTATCTGGCTGGACACAAAAATAGGGCGAAGCCCCAAGCATTTTTTTTTTTAATTATTTCATGAAATTCATGGAATAATTAAGAAAAAAAGGGCTTCCCTATATTGTTGTGTCCAACCAGGTACAAATAGGCAGCTGGTGGTTGGGGGCAGCCCATTCCTGCCTGCTGTACCTGGCTGGACACAAATATAGTGCGAAGCCCCACGTCAATTTTTTTTTAATTATTTCATGAAATTCATGGAATAATTAAGAAAAAAAGGGCTTCCCTATATTGTTGTGTCCAACCAGGTACAAATAGGCAGCTGGTGGTTGGGGGCAGCCCATTCCTGCCTGCTGTACCTGGCTGGACACAAATATAGGGCGAAGCCCCACGTCAATTTTTTTTAAAATAAATCCTTTATTTTAACACTAAATGACATTTGAGGAGTTAATAAAGATGCAGTCCCTAAATTATTATTTATTTTTTAATTAATTTTTCCCAAAACTTTTGACGTGGGCTTCGCCATATTTTTGTATGCCAGCCAGGTACAGCATCCAGCTTCTATGAACGCGCCATTTTCCGGGGTGGCTGCGGACTGCAATTTTCAGCGGGGGGGGGGGGGGGGGGAGAAAGCTTGGGCCTCCCTGCGCTGCAGATTCCATCCCCCAGCTGCCTAGTTGTACCTGGCTGGACACAAAAATAGGGAGAAGCTTCACGTATTTTTTTTTTTTAATTATTTCATGAAATTCATGAAATAATTAAGAAAAAAAGGGCTTCCCTATATTGTTGTGTCCAACCAGGTACAAATAGGCAGCTGGTGGTTGGGGGCAGCCCGTTCCTGCCTGCTGTACCTGGCTGGACACAAATATAGTGCGAAGCCCCACGTCAATTTTTTTTTAATTATTTCATGAAATTCATGGAATAATTAAGAAAAAAAGGGCTTCCCTATATTGTTGTGTCCGGCCAGGTACAAATAGGCAGCTGGTGGTTGGGGGCAGCCCGTTCCTGCCTGCTGTACCTGACTGGACACAAATATAGGGCGAAGCCCCACATAATTTTTTTTTAATTATTTCATGAATTTCCTGAAATAATTAAAAAAAAATTGACGTGGGGCTTCACACTATATTTGTGTCCAGCCAGGTACAGCAGGCAGGAACGGGCTGCCCCCAACCACCAGCTGCCTATTTGTACCTGGCCAGACACAACAATATAGGGAAGCCCTTTTTTTCTTAATTATTCCATGAATTTCATGAAATAATTAAAAAAAAAAAAACGTGGGGCTTCTCCCTATTTTTGTGTCCAGCCAGGTACAACTAGGCAGCTGGGGGATGGAATCTGCAGCGCAGGGAGGCCCAAGCTTTCTGCCCCCCGCTGAAAATTGCAGTCCGCGGCCGCCCCGGAAAATGGCGCGTTCATAGAAGCTGGATGCTGTACCTGGCTGGCATACAAAAATATGGCGAAGCCCACGTCAAAAGTTTTGGGAAAAATTTATTAAAAAATAAATAATAATTTAGGGACTGCATCTTTATTAAGTCCTCAAATGTCATTTAGTGTTAAAATAAAGGATTTATTTTAAAAAAAAAATGGCGTGGGATCCCCCATAATTTTAGTCTCTAGCAGAGGTTAAGCAGACGGCTGGGGCAGATGTTTGAAGCCTGGGAAGGGGGTAAAACCCACGGAGCTTCCCAGGCTACTAATATCAGCCCCCAGCTGAATACCTAGCCTTTACTAGCTATTAAAATGGGGGACCCCCCCAAAAAAAATGACGTGGGGTCCCCCCTATTTTAATAGCTAGCAAAGGCTAGGCAGACAGCTGGGGGCTGATATTAATAGCTCAGGAAGGGTGCCATGAATATTGGCCCCCTCCCAGGCTAGAAACACCAGCCGTCAGCCGCCCCAGAAATGGCGCATCCATAGGATGCGCCAATTCTGGCACTTAGCCTCGCTCTTCCACGCTGCCCTGGTGCGGTGGCAGGGGGTAATAGTGGTGGGGTTCATGTCAGCGCCAGCTGCCATGAAGCCCAGGTTAGTAATGATGGGTGTCTATAAGACACCCCCATTACTAACCTACAAAGTGTTAAAAAGAAAAAACACACTACACCCAGAAAAAAATAATTTATTTGAAATAAAACACCATTTTATTTAATTCTTAGTTTACTAAAAAAAAATAGTTACCTGTCCACGTTCCTGCGCTGATCTCCCATGCACAGCTGTCACATCTGGAGATGGTGACAGCTGTGCATGGCTGCTGTAAGCTCACGCTGCCGGGAACACGTCCGCTCCCGGCAGCGGGAGCCACTGACTGAGGTTACCGGAGTGCATTCAGGCAGCGCAGCTCCGGAGACCTCCTTTACGGCAGTGCTGTACCGTGGGAATTTCTCACGATACAGCAGTGCCGTAAAGCAGCTAACCGGAGCAGCGCTGCCTTAACTCTGGTGAACCCTTACGGCCCCGTCATTCTAGCGGCGGCAGCGGTTCAGAGCGGTCACATTCTATGTGGCTGCTCTGAACTGGAGATCTTCGTGGGACACTCGTGGACTGCTACGGAGGGGTAAGGATAAGGTTGTGGTTTATTATTTTATATTTTATTACAGGAGATCGATGGCTTCGGGGAATTAGGTGTCTAGGTGAGTATAGGTGTAGTTTTTTATTTTTTACTTTATTTTAGGTGACGATCGGCGGGGACAGGTAATGTATAAACTAATTTCTTTTAGGTAACCACTGGCCACCAATGACATGTATCTAACATTTATTGGGGACACAGTAGGGCAATTTATATAGCAGGATCAGGCTGATGGGAACTACTGCTCCCATCGAGCTGATCCTGCTGGCACGAGTGGACGGGGGACAGACATAGGCCGATGGGAGTAGTAGTGTCACATCGGCCTATGTCTGCCTGCACGCACAGACACCCCGCACACACACCCCGCACACACACACACCCCGCACACACACACCCCGCACACACACCCCGCACACACACACACCCCGCACACACACACCCCGCACACACTAATCATGACGGGTCTGGGAGGTGAGGCTGACCTGTGCGGCCGTGGGAAAGTTCATGTGAGTTAATGCAGTCAAGCATGAACTCACATGAACCCTCTGAGGGCACCGCGGCTACTTCAAATGAACAGCTGATCGGCATCACCTGATACCTCAGCTGTTCATTTGAAATAACCGGCGGGAAAGCGCAGCACAGAACGGGAAAGCCGGCGGTGAAGTCTTTTCACTGCCGGCTTCCCCGCCCGGGTCCTTCGCTCCTTGGTGCTGCGCTCCCCGCCCGGTCCTAATTTACGATTGGGATTGGAGGTGGCGAGAGGAGCGGAGGATCGGGGTGGGAGGCTGCGGGGAAGCAGTATGGGGCTGAGTGATTGTTTAAAAGCCGGCGGCTTTTTACCGCCCGCCGGCTTTTAAACAATCAGGAGAATTCTCCCACGCTGGGATGGCATTCTGATGACAAGCTGGATCGCAGCTGAGCGCTGCCATCCAGCTTGTCATCCTTCACAGACACTGCAGAGCGCAGGCATTATGGGAACTTCCGATTCCGGTATTCGATATTATAAAAGTATCGGAATTAAGTATCGGAATTCCGATACAGTGAATATCGGCCGATACCCGATATTTCAGTATCGGAATGCTCAACACCAGTGTTGAGCGATACCTTCCGATATCAGGAAATATCGTATCGGATTGGATCGGGCCGATACCCAAAAAGTATCGGATATCGCCGATTCCGATACCGGAAACCAATGCAAGTCAATGGGACACAAATATCGGAATGAAAATAAACCCTTTCTTTCCTTGTAGGTTAATTCTACATGAAGTAAAACAACTAAGAATAATGTAGAATGACATGAAAAGCCGGCAATTCATCAGCGGCATACACCGGTACCCGACAATTTACAACAGAAAGAATAGAGCATCACACATAGATTAGATAGATAGAAACATGTCAGTCACATATATATGAAGTACAGTGACAGTGTTGCTTACTGTACTTGTCATTTAGTGTAAAGGATTTATTAAAAAAAATATTAGTGTTTTCGTGCACCGTCTCTTTAAAAAAGCCGGCCGGCAATTCAGCAGCGGTACCCGACAATTTATAACAGAAAGAATAGAGCTTCACACATAGATTAGATAGATAGAAACATGTCAGTCACATATATATGAAGTACAGTGACAGTGTTGCTTACTGTACTTGTCATTTAGTGTAAAGGATTTATTTAAAAAAATAATAGTGTTTTCATGCACCGTCTCTTTAAGAAAGCCGGCCGTCAATTCAGCATCTGTACCCGACAATTTAGAACAGAAAGAATAGAGCTTCACACATAGATTAGATAGATAGAAACATGTCAGTCACATATATATGAAGTACAGTGACAGTGTTGATTACTGTACTTGTCATTTAGTGTTAAAATAAAGGATTTATTTAAAAAAAAATTGGCGTGGGGTTCCCCTTAATTTTAGGCTCTAGCGGAGGTTAAGCAGACAGCTTAAATGTTTGAAGCCTGGGAAGGGGGTAATACCCACGGAGCTTCCCAGGCTACTAATATCAGCCCCCAGCTGAATACCTAGCCTTTACTAGCTATTAAAATGGGGGAACCCCCCCAAAAAAATAACGTGGGGTCCCCCCTAATTTAATAGCTAGCACAGGCTAGGCAGACAGCTGGGGGCTGATATTAATAGCCCAGGAAGGGTGCCATGAATATTGGCCCCCTCCCAGGCTAGAAACACCAGCCGTCAGCCGCCCCAGAAATGGCGCATCCATAGGATGCGCCAATTCTGGCACTTAGCCTCGCTCTTCCACGCTGCCCTGGTGCGGTGGCAGGGGGTAATAGGGTTGGGGTTGATGTCAGCTTATAATGCCAGCTGACATCAAGCCCAGGTTAGTAATGGAGAGGCGTCTATAAGACACCCCCATTACTAACCCCATAGTCAAAGTTAAAAGAAAACACAAACACCCAGAATAAAGTCCTTTAATTGAAATAAAGACACAATTCTTTATTGTTCTAAATTAAACCATACTTACCATCACGCCCATTCCAGCTGAAGCCAACGATCTCCTGCAATAAAAGAAAAATAATAAAGCAACCTCATCCTTACCTTTCGATGGTTCCCAGGACAGCTCCAGCTCTGCTACATCGAGATGACAGGATGGACCGCAGCAGAAAGCTGCCATCCAGCCTGTCATCCCGCAGACACTGAGAAGGCAGGCATGCTTGCGCTCCTCAGTGTCTCTCTGTGACGTCATCCAGATGAGCCGAGTTCATGTCCAATGAACTCAGCTCACCTCATGCACGTCACTGACAGCGTGGGAAAGTTCTCCTGCACTCAGCGCTTCAGCGTGAGAATTCTCCCACGCTGTCAGTGACATACATGAGGTGAGGTCATGTCCAATGAACTCAGCTCACCTCATGCACGTCACTGACAGTGTGGGAAAATTCTCACGCTGAAGTGCTGAGTGCAGGAGAATTTTCCCACGCTGTCAGTGACGTACATGAGGTGAGCTGAGTTCATTGGACATGACCTCGGCTCATCTTTATGCCGTCACAGCCAGACATTGAGGAGCACAAGCATGCCTGTGCTTCTCAGTGTCTGCGGGATGACAGGATGGATGGCAGCGTTCTGCTGCGGTCCAGCCTGTCATCTCGATGTAGCAGAGCTGAAGCTGTCGTGGGAACCATGGAAAGGTAAGGATGAGGTTGCTTTATTATTTTACTTTTATTGCAGGAGATCGTTGGCTTCAGCTGGAATGGGCGTGATGGTAAGTATGGTTTAATTTAGAACAATAAAGAATTGTGTGTTTATTTCAATTAAAGGACTTTTTTCTGGGTGTTGTGTTTTTTTAAATACTTTACTAGAAATTCATGGTGGTCATGTCTAATATTGGCGTGACCCCATGAATTTTGGGCTTAGGGCCAGCTGATAATACCAAGCTGGCCTTAACCCCTTTATTACCCAGTGAGCCACCGCACCAGGGCCCTGGATGAGTTGGGTACAGCGCCAGAAGATGGCGCTTCAATGAACGCGCCATTTTCTGGGGCGGCTGCGGACTGCAATTTGCAGCGGGGGTGGCCCAGAAAGCTTGGGTCTCCCTGCGCTGCGGATTCCAGCCCCCAGCTGCATAGTTGTATCTGGCTGGACACAAAAATAGGGCGAAGCCCCAAGCATTTTTTTTTTTAATTATTTCATGAAATTCATGGAATAATTAAGAAAAAAAGGGCTTCCCTATATTGTTGTGTCCAACCAGGTACAAATAGGCAGCTGGTGGTTGGGGGCAGCCCATTCCTGCCTGCTGTACCTGGCTGGACACAAATATAGTGCGAAGCCCCACGTCAATTTTTTTTTAATTATTTCATGAAATTCATGGAATAATTAAGAAAAAAAGGGCTTCCCTATATTGTTGTGTCCAACCAGGTACAAATAGGCAGCTGGTGGTTGGGGGCAGCCCATTCCTGCCTGCTGTACCTGGCTGGACACAAATATAGGGCGAAGCCCCACGTCAATTTTTTTTAAAATAAATCCTTTATTTTAACACTAAATGACATTTGAGGAGTTAATAAAGATGCAGTCCCTAAATTATTATTTATTTTTTAATTAATTTTTCCCAAAACTTTTGACGTGGGCTTCGCCATATTTTTGTATGCCAGCCAGGTACAGCATCCAGCTTCTATGAACGCGCCATTTTCCGGGGTGGCTGCGGACTGCAATTTTCAGCGGGGGGGGGGGGGGGGAGAAAGCTTGGGCCTCCCTGCGCTGCAGATTCCATCCCCCAGCTGCCTAGTTGTACCTGGCTGGACACAAAAATAGGGAGAAGCTTCACGTATTTTTTTTTTTTAATTATTTCATGAAATTCATGAAATAATTAAGAAAAAAAGGGCTTCCCTATATTGTTGTGTCCAACCAGGTACAAATAGGCAGCTGGTGGTTGGGGGCAGCCCGTTCCTGCCTGCTGTACCTGGCTGGACACAAATATAGTGCGAAGCCCCACGTCAATTTTTTTTTAATTATTTCATGAAATTCATGGAATAATTAAGAAAAAAAGGGCTTCCCTATATTGTTGTGTCCGGCCAGGTACAAATAGGCAGCTGGTGGTTGGGGGCAGCCCGTTCCTGCCTGCTGTACCTGACTGGACACAAATATAGGGCGAAGCCCCACATAATTTTTTTTTAATTATTTCATGAATTTCCTGAAATAATTAAAAAAAAATTGACGTGGGGCTTCACACTATATTTGTGTCCAGCCAGGTACAGCAGGCAGGAACGGGCTGCCCCCAACCACCAGCTGCCTATTTGTACCTGGCCAGACACAACAATATAGGGAAGCCCTTTTTTTCTTAATTATTCCATGAATTTCATGAAATAATTAAAAAAAAAAAAACGTGGGGCTTCTCCCTATTTTTGTGTCCAGCCAGGTACAACTAGGCAGCTGGGGGATGGAATCTGCAGCGCAGGGAGGCCCAAGCTTTCTGCCCCCCGCTGAAAATTGCAGTCCGCGGCCGCCCCGGAAAATGGCGCGTTCATAGAAGCTGGATGCTGTACCTGGCTGGCATACAAAAATATGGCGAAGCCCACGTCAAAAGTTTTGGGAAAAATTTATTAAAAAATAAATAATAATTTAGGGACTGCATCTTTATTAAGTCCTCAAATGTCATTTAGTGTTAAAATAAAGGATTTATTTTAAAAAAAAATGGCGTGGGATCCCCCATAATTTTAGTCTCTAGCAGAGGTTAAGCAGACGGCTGGGGCAGATGTTTGAAGCCTGGGAAGGGGGTAAAACCCACGGAGCTTCCCAGGCTACTAATATCAGCCCCCAGCTGAATACCTAGCCTTTACTAGCTATTAAAATGGGGGACCCCCCCAAAAAAAATGACGTGGGGTCCCCCCTATTTTAATAGCTAGCAAAGGCTAGGCAGACAGCTGGGGGCTGATATTAATAGCTCAGGAAGGGTGCCATGAATATTGGCCCCCTCCCAGGCTAGAAACACCAGCCGTCAGCCGCCCCAGAAATGGCGCATCCATAGGATGCGCCAATTCTGGCACTTAGCCTCGCTCTTCCACGCTGCCCTGGTGCGGTGGCAGGGGGTAATAGTGGTGGGGTTCATGTCAGCGCCAGCTGCCATGAAGCCCAGGTTAGTAATGATGGGTGTCTATAAGACACCCCCATTACTAACCTACAAAGTGTTAAAAAGAAAAAACACACTACACCCAGAAAAAAATAATTTATTTGAAATAAAACACCATTTTATTTAATTCTTAGTTTACTAAAAAAAAATAGTTACCTGTCCACGTTCCTGCGCTGATCTCCCATGCACAGCTGTCACATCTGGAGATGGTGACAGCTGTGCATGGCTGCTGTAAGCTCACGCTGCCGGGAACACGTCCGCTCCCGGCAGCGGGAGCCACTGACTGAGGTTACCGGAGTGCATTCAGGCAGCGCAGCTCCGGAGACCTCCTTTACGGCAGTGCTGTACCGTGGGAATTTCTCACGATACAGCAGTGCCGTAAAGCAGCTAACCGGAGCAGCGCTGCCTTAACTCTGGTGAACCCTTACGGCCCCGTCATTCTAGCGGCGGCAGCGGTTCAGAGCGGTCACATTCTATGTGGCTGCTCTGAACTGGAGATCTTCGTGGGACACTCGTGGACTGCTACGGAGGGGTAAGGATAAGGTTGTGGTTTATTATTTTATATTTTATTACAGGAGATCGATGGCTTCGGGGAATTAGGTGTCTAGGTGAGTATAGGTGTAGTTTTTTATTTTTTACTTTATTTTAGGTGACGATCGGCGGGGACAGGTAATGTATAAACTAATTTCTTTTAGGTAACCACTGGCCACCAATGACATGTATCTAACATTTATTGGGGACACAGTAGGGCAATTTATATAGCAGGATCAGGCTGATGGGAACTACTGCTCCCATCGAGCTGATCCTGCTGGAACGAGTGGACGGGGGACAGACATAGGCCGATGGGAGTAGTAGTGTCACATCGGCCTATGTCTGCCTGCACGCACAGACACCCCGCACACACACCCCGCACACACACACACCCCGCACACACACACCCCGCACACACACCCCGCACACACACACACCCCGCACACACACACCCCGCACACACTAATCATGACGGGTCTGGGAGGTGAGGCTGACCTGTGCGGCCGTGGGAAAGTTCATGTGAGTTCATGCAGTCAAGCATGAACTCACATGAACCCTCTGAGGGCACCGCGGCTACTTCAAATGAACAGCTGATCGGCATCACCTGATACCTCAGCTGTTCATTTGAAATAACCGGCGGGAAAGCGCAGCACAGAACGGGAAAGCCGGCGGTGAAGTCTTTTCACTGCCGGCTTCCCCGCCCGGGTCCTTCGCTCCTTGGTGCTGCGCTCCCCGCCCGGTCCTAATTTACGATTGGGATTGGAGGTGGCGAGGGGAGCGGAGGATCGGGGTGGGAGGCTGCGGGGAAGCAGTATGGGGCTGAGTGATTGTTTAAAAGCCGGCGGCTTTTTACCGCCCGCCGGCTTTTAAACAATCAGGAGAATTCTCCCACGCTGGGATGGCATTCTGATGACAAGCTGGATCGCAGCTGAGCGCTGCCATCCAGCTTGTCATCCTTCACAGACACTGCAGAGCGCAGGCATTATGGGAACTTCCGATTCCGGTATTCGATATTATAAAAGTATCGGAATTAAGTATCGGAATTCCGATACAGTGAATATCGGCCGATACCCGATATTTCAGTATCGGAATGCTCAACACTAGTTATAACGTGTTTTTGTTTTGCCATTTATGGTACAATTCCACAATCATTATGTGAGGTCTGCACCATTAAAACAAATAAACCAGAATATTCCAGCAAGTTGCGTTTTAATGAATTGCACCAGTATTTATTATGATATTTACCAGGTTCCTCATTAAAGTTTACAGCTCTTTTGCAAAATTTTGACCTGGATTTCTTATTGTTGCGTTCAGCTGGTATTCTTCTACACTACATATATATTTACTGTTGTACACTTTAATTGGATAGTACAATGACAGATGCATTACACCCGGCAACCCAGATTACACATTAGAGAATAATCAGGCAAGATAAGTACAGACTTGGACTTTAGATGCTGAAGTTCTGTACAACTGTCACATTAAGTCGTTTAATATTCAGCCGCTCTACAAAGCAAATAGAGTCTTCAAAAAGCATTCATGATAAGAGAAGGTTTACAAATCTGTTAATGGCCTAACAAAAGTGTAAAACAAAATTCTTTGAAATAAAAGGAAACCACAAAATGAAAAATAAATATCTACATTTCAATAGACCATGGATCATCATAAGGAAGACCAAATATGTGACATCAAAGGGCTGGTCCGAAACTAACACTGATTTAATCCCAAATGTTGGTCTGTTTAATGTGATAATCTGATCTCTTTTCTAATATAACTTAATTAAAAATCCCCTAACATTCCCTCTCTACACTATTAAGCTGCTTTTTTTATCAACTTTCTGTTCATTTGAGAGCCCCCAGTGCATGCTGGGATGCTCAAATGGGACGACTCAAATGGGACGTCATCAGGGTGAAGAGGCTGCATTCATTGTCGCAGACTCTGTCTCCACCATAAAATGAAGCATGATCAGTGATGTCTGTTTCAGGGGCTGGGATAGTCCCTGTTCTACTGAGCATGCATTGGTTGAGAATTTCAGCGTATGCTGAGTAGGATCTTGTCACTGTGCAATATTCTTTTTAATACACAGTGACAGTACGCTCCCTCACCGACTCTGATGAGAAGTGGTGATCCGTCAAGAGAGCGCACTGTCAGTGCGTATTGTTAGGAGAGAATCTGACTAGAAGGAAAAGCAGAGACCAGACCAGCCCTGGAAAGTTATCACAGCTTCTGCCCCCCTGATGATATCTTTTTTTGAGTGACCCAGCTTGCACTGGGGATTCTCAAAATAAATGTAATCAAACAGGAAGTTGTTTGCGCTCTGAATAATAACATTTGTTATACTCATCTACGGGGCGGTCTGATCTGATGGGCGTTGCTGGTATTGATACAGAGCCTATTCTCTTCTTGCTTAGTGTGGATGATGATTTCTAAGTCATCCACACAGTGTCCTCTGCATCACGTTCCTACTCAGGCTTACTTCTCTGCCCTATTGAGGGTAAAGCAAAGTATTGTATTGCGCATGCACCGATGCTCTTTGGCCTTTCTCTGCGCATGCGCATTACAGTGCAGTGTGGCAGGGCAGAGAAGTGCACTTGTGCACAGGACACTGTGTGGATGATGTAAAACACGTCATCCACAAGAGGGAAGAAGAGAGGAGGAATCGGATCAAGACCAGCGATGCCAGACCACTCCGTAGCTGAGTATAATAAAAGCTATTTTTGGGTTATTCAAAGCGCAGTGGGGACATTTATATAAAACTATAGAATGCTGTCACATGGGGCTTACAGATGCTGGCCCTACTTTATATGGGAAAAACCTGGTGACAGATTCCCTTTAAATAGATAGGCATTTAGGATGAAATCAGCATTAGTTTCAGATCACCCCTTTAAATAATGTTTGGAAACTTATACAAAGTAATGGTTTTAAATTGTAAAAAATGCGCATTTTTGTCTGCATTTATTACTTTATATGCCTAAGGCTGTAGATATCTGACAACTTTGGCCATGACACCTGTCCCACGACCAAAGTTTGCTAGGTGTCGCTGATACATTGCAGCGCAAAAGAAGTGAATGGGGTCGTGTTGAGACTTGAGACGCTAGGGATACTGCAGATGCGACAAGTATAAGTCAAAAAAAGTTTGATGTGGTTGGAATTCTTGCGACTTTTGCGGTTGCAGTACCCTCTGGGTTTCAATGTGACCTCATTCACTTGTTTTGGTCGCCGTGTAGCCCAAACCTTATTCTTTCGTTTCTTACACCAATAAAAACTACATTTCGAAAAAATGTGAGCTGTTGCTTATTTTTTTACTGATGTTTTTTAACAAGGCTTTTTTTTCTAGCCAGTTTACTTTTATTAAACCCATTGGAGGATTTTTGATTTTTATGTTTTATCAAAAAGTGTGCCCTAGCAATAGAAAAAATTACGGAATAGTCTTAGGTTTGATTGCCATTAATGGTGATCATGTGGCTGGAATTTTTGTTGCTGAAATATAAGCCGGAGCTACATGGCCACATGTATTGGACGTCAGCAATTCCCTGACAAGTGACGAGACCAAAAACATTTGTGCAACTTGTCTGTAACTTGCTGTCACAAGATTATTTTAGAGTTGCAATTTTCGCTATTAACAAGTGGTCAAATTACAGATAGAAATTCATTAGATGCAATGTGGATTGTAAAGTAATATTGTGGCCTTGTATTATAGCCATTATCTCGTTTCTGAAAATGTAGCCATTTCTGCCGTACCTGCGTGATCTGCATAATGTGTATGCTCATTATGATGCGACAAATGCCTGCTGCTTATGATGAGCATACGCGTCATGTGTTTGGAAGAAGTTTCTCTCCAAGTGATAATTATTTTTATAGGCTCTCCACAACCGGCCGGTAACAGCTAATCTTTTTCTTGCAATGATCAGTGCAATACCCTATCAATAGATTTGCACAAAGAGATGAGAAACTCCAGCAGCTCTTCAGCTTCTGGAACTTAAATTGAATTTCTCTTTTAACCATTAGAATATTGGAAACAGCCGCCTACTTCGCTAGCCGAGTCTGGAGGCAAATAGAGTATTCATCCATGCCATACAATACCACCTACCCATCCAGATCCAATTTCCACCGCAAAGTCCCATAGCTATTCATATAAATGTGATAAGAGGGACAAGAATGAACCAAAATCATTTTATTTCCATATGGATCCAATGAATATTAATTTTCTGAAATGTAAAGTATTAAATCCAAAACTACTTTTAAGAGAAAACCGTAGCAGATCTAGAAAAAGTATTAAAACTGAAATATAAAACATTAACCCTTTTGCACATATGGACGTAACACTATGCTGGGGTGACCGCATATGGAGGGGTCTCAGGAGCTTCGCTCCCTCCATACACGGTTGTTGATAGCTATATTAAAAGGCAGTGCAGCCTTAGGCTACAAGTCTAGTCACTCTATGTGCCTGCAGACTTGTGAATTGCATGCTCTGAGGATTCTCCGGTGCCAGCAACAGGAGCGGCGGGTGTATGACGGCAGGTATGTGATTTGCACACATGTGGTAATGTGCTGACTAGATGGGTACGGCTTTGCTCAATGTAAGTGTAATGAGAGAGAATGGACAAGTCTAGTTGGAATGTGGCCGGATGCAAATCGCATACTCCAGGTCACATGACCGCCAGTTCCTGGTGCCGGCACTGGAGGATCTTCAGAGTGCGCAGTATGCGCAATGTGAGGATTCTCAAGTTTGCACTCACAAAGAGTGACTGCAAATTTGTAGCCTAAAGCAGAACAATAATAATAATAATCTTTCTATTTATATAGCGCTAAGATATTCCGCAGCGTGTTACAATTCAGACAATTTACAGACAATATCGGCACTGTCCCCACTGGGGCTCACAATCTACATCCCCATTAAAATAGCTGGCATCTGTCTCTAATAGATACAAATGGAATCGACCTGCCAAAAGTTACTGAATCTGGGTATGGGGAACTTGAGTTAGAATATTGAGAATATTGTTCTGAGGCGGCCCCGAAACATATGATATCTGTCGGCTGAGCATTCCTTAGACCATTCTTCTGGCCAAGTGCAGAAGGATGGCCGCTACTGTGCACTTGTGTAAGAGCCTTATTTCACACAGGATGAGGCATGTGAACATCAAGCATCCATCATTCTTCTTTCCCTTACATCTACCTTTGTGGGAGGGTTGGGACAATGCTACACTCACTAAATGGTTGCCCAATGCCATTACAATTTGTAAGTTCAATGATCTTATATGTATTGGCACTTATAACCTTGGTTATCCCATGAACAGCACTAATCACCTATCCATAGTAAGGGAAGAGTCAGATGGCCGTATAACTCTAATGAGGATCGTAACGCAATGCTCGGACTGACCATTGGCTCTCCCAACCCGAGCATGACAGCTACATAGAAACACAAGGAGACAAAGGCAGATGGCAAACGCGCGTCGGGACATTTGTGGCACCATGCCAGCAAGAGGAGATGCCTTTAGATTAATGTGCACTGCCAGTTCAATAATTTCCCTCTATTAACCATATATGACCTATGAATCATGGTGCTAATCTAAGTACTTGATATGGGAAACATGTTTAGTGTATGATACCTACTATATAGGGATATATTTATCAAAGTGTTACATCTATAGACTATTATGGGTCTTTTATTTTTTTGCACTATGCACTTCATTATAATACTGAGCTGCATATGAAATTTCTATAGGTATATATATTTTTATATGTATTATCGTTTATCCACACTACTATAAAACTTTTTTACGTATGTCCAGTATATCCCTTCCTGCTGCTTGTCACCACTTTTCGTGCACTCATGTTATTGTTTAAGACTAATTTTCATTTGAATTATAGCTGTTATTATTTGTGGCTATGCTCTTTTTGTATGAATTGGTGATCTATTGTTTATCAGTATGGCCACAGCAGTCATTGCCAATATGGGGATCTAAAAAATATTAGTCATCAATTGCTTATCTATTCAATATTATTATTTTTTTTAACTAACTTATGTGAACCTATTGTGGCTGACCTTTGGTGTTAAAGTTCCGTTAGAAGTAGAAAAGCAAACTATGCTTTATTGGATCCAGACTTGCAGCACTCAAAACATGTCAACAGCACTGCAGCCAATCACTGAGCACAGGAACTCTGAACAACTTCTACTATCTCCCAGGGCATAGCTGCTGAGCTCAGTAGCCTGCAGCTCTGTCATTATGACATTAGCACTGCAGACAACAACACACACCGGCTTTTTTTTCCTCTTTCAGCAACAAGAGTTAAAACATTTAGCATGTGAGTGATAGAGATCTGCATAAATAATTCACAAAAGCGGTTTAAAATAATTCAAGTTAGGTAAGAAAGTCCTAAAGAGATGCTAAATATAGCTTTGACAAAACTTCATTATGGCAACCAGTGACGGCAAGGCCCCGACTCCATTAAGCTATTGTGCAGACATCTCAGATATATCACATAAAACTAATAATACCCGTCTGCATAGCAACATGAAGCCATGCCGTGTTTCAGTGCTTTATGATAATGAAAGCTGAAAGCAGCAAGGTACCTAGGCAGGTGTTATGCAAGGTCCACTTCTGAAGCAAAGGCTCCACTCATATTCACATTACACATTTAATAAAGCAACAGCCAAACATGTAATAATGAAATATAAAGAAATATAAACAAGTTGAAACAACAACCTTCTGAATGGCAGGACCACACATTAAAGAGAAAGATTAAAGGGAATCTGTCAGCAGGTTTTTGCTATGTAGAGAAACATGATGTATGGGTAGTGACCCTGATTCCAGCAATGTGTCACTTACTGGACTGCTTGTAGTTTCAATAAAATCAGTGTTTTATCAGCAGGAGATTATCACTGGAGGATTAGATGTCTCATGCCATGTAGTTCTCCTGCTCCTGCCCCTTCCCCACCACTGATTAGCAGCTTTTCTGCCTATGCACAGAAAGAAAGCTATCAATCAGTAGTGTGGGTAGAGATATACAAAGCTCAGCACTCGGAGAACTGATAGATTTGCAGCAGGGAAAACAGGGATTTCATGAAAACTACAACAAACCAGTAAATAATTACTCGTATCAGGTTCTCTGCCCTGACATCACACTACTCTCAAATTTCATAGCAAAAACCTGGTGACAGATTCCATTTAATAATAGTCTCTATCTTCATCCACCTAAGATTATACATGTCAACTTTGTGAAGTGGTTTTGCAGTAGATTCCAAAATATGGAGAGTAAGCTGGCAGCTGGACAGATGATGCATGTAAGATATGCATCACCAAGGTGGTTAGCCTTGGTGATGTGAGCCTGGAAAAGCAGGCTTCAGCCCAGATAGTGCTGAGAGGTTTTGTAATGGGCCCAGATTTTGGGTCCGGGTTTTAGGAATGGCCAAAAAAGCTGGGTAGGACTGGTCATTCCCATATTCTCCTATCCAGGCTTTAAAACCCATTTAAAAGGCAGCTGAATTGCCTCATTCCCTGTTCTTTGGGAGGAGTGAAGGACCCTGTGCAGTTGGTTAAACTCTGTCAGAGATTCAGAGTGGATTTTAATCTGTTCTTGTGAGCCCAAACTGCCATATATTTGCTGGTGCAGGAACTGTTTATTTTCTGCTATACCTTTTTGCCCAGAAGAGACTAATTTGTTTTTGTAATCACTGAAGTTTTATGATAATAACACTTCCCTTGTTTGGAACAGAGACATTGCCTGTGTGAATGCTAATAGCTGCCAAAGGAACATGAAATCCCTACAGGAGGCTTACAATTTATTTTTTTTCACAACAATAAATGTTTTGCAGGTTACACCAATTATGAATACATTTCCGGCTCCCTGTGCGTGTGGACGCTGAGGCTTAGGATGCTGATAAATCAACCCAACTCTACAATTGGGACACATAGAGAGAGCCATAGGAGCTTCCAGGAGGCTTCTGCAATACCCAGGAGACTTGCCATCATCTTAAGGAGGTCTCCAAATTTTTCTGGAGCCTCACGAACATCACGGGAGAATTGACAAGTTTGGATTACACTATTTTAAGGTGTGGGAACTTCATGGAGTCATCAGCTGTAATTTCCACGAGGATGCTATTGTGGCGAGCACTATGTGCCCTATTCATTATTGCATTTGCACTTGTTTTTTGTCGAGTTTTTACTGTTTTGCACCTTTTTATGGGTGCATGATATTAATCTTTCCATTTGTACCTTTTCTGAAGTCTGTTTTATACGTGCTTGCATTTGTTTTGTTTTTCCTTAGTTCACCACTTTGGGCAGAGTTTAGCAACTCCAGATGTTTACGCCTCACTTTATAATTTACAACTTTTATAAAACTCCAAATTTCTTACAAATTTACTCCAGTTTTTACCTAACAGGTATAGCCACAGATTCATCATTTGCATTTTATAAGTCAATTTTCTATATTGTCTACTGGTATTCATTGCCTTTTTTGCGCAACATTCTTCAACATAGCGCACATGCAAGTTCATACATTTTGCGCAGTCATTATGGTCTTTATTTTTGTTCCTAACCTTTTTTGCAAAAAAGTTGCTTAAAAACAACAGGTTAATAATATGTAAAATAAACTTCTTTAAAAAAGGTGCAAATTAAAAAAATAATTAGGTGCAAATGAAAAAGAGACAAAAAACACCAAAAACAAGACAAAAAAAAAGAAAAGCAAATGCAGTAATGAATCGGGTCAAAGATGTTTTTGAGCCTCTTATGATGGAGCCATAGAGAAACCTACTCAGACCTGATCTATACCTAAAGTAGAGTAAAACCAACAAATAATTGTAATCCACGTGACTTAAAAATGACTTGAAGTAGAAGTAACATGGGTTCAATTTCACTTCTCTGATTTCACGCACCAATTGTTAAATTTAATGAACATAATAAAAAATAATGTCAATAATATCATCACAAGAAAGTAATAAACTGGTGAAAAGATCATAAAACATCTCATCTATTTTTCTCCTTGTTTAATTGTTTATTTTATTTTTCTATGTATAACAGCAACACAAGTCAATTTGTGTTAGAGAAAGGAGTTAATAATGGCCAATAATCATGAAATAGTCATAGAGCATTCAAGATAAAGTCAGAAAAAGGTCACATTTGGATGCATTTTTCTATTTTCCAAACAAAACATTTTGATGTTAACGAGAGAACTATACTTTTATCAAGGTAATAGACAATAAAATATTAATAATAATAGACTAAGAACAAAAACACGTAGACAAGACTAAAATCAACCCTCTCAAGCCTTTATTTACTCAGTATTTGGGTCTTATGTGGTACTAAGGTCAAGATATCTAGTGGAAATTCTTAATAAAGATTTCATGAGATGGGAAACATTGCATCTTGGATAAATATGCAAATTGTCTCTTCAGAGAGGAAGAGGACTTGAACTATAGTGCCACGTATGGGAACTAGCCATCCTACAAGTTATTATCGACCCTTTAACGAGCCATGAAATGACTTAGGGTAAAAGCCAAATACGAATCTCAATTCAAGTCCTCGCCCTCTCTAAAGAGACAATTTGCATATTTAATTTCCCAGAGGAGCATGCAAGGCATTTAAATCTCCTCATACTGGTGTGTCAGACCTGGCATGTCACTCTCCACAAGGAGAACCTTACCCCTTAGATCTCCATCTTGGATAAATAAATCTATTGTATAAATCAATTTGTAGAGACGGTGTTTCAGGGAGTAGCCCCTCCTCAGTACAAAGTATGACATCCGATTTAGCTAGGTGAGAGGCTAAGACGGGGATCTAAGGGATAAGGTTTCTCCTTGTGGGGAGTGACCTGCCAGGTCTGGCATGCCAGCATGTGGAGACTTAAAAGCCTTGCATGTTCCTCTGGGAAATTAAATATGCAAATTGACTTTTCAGAGAGGAAGAGGACTAGAACTCTAATGTCACCTATTAGAAGTAGCAGTCCTAAAAGTCAATATCGACCCTTTAACGAGCCTTGAAATATGACTTAGGATAAAGGTCAAATCAGAATCTCAGTTCAAGTCCTCCTTCTCTCCGAAGAGACAATTTGCATTTAAATCTCCTCATACTGGTGTGCCAGACCTGGAATGTCACTCTCTACAAAGAGAAACCTTACCCCTTAGATCTCCATCTTGGATAAATAAATCTATTGTATTTTTTTTTTCAAAATCTGTTGGAGAGCTGCCTTTACTGTTTGATTTTTAGTACAAATGCTAAGCATCACAAGTTTGGGTTTGTGGGGTTTCTGACTCTTGGCACCACTCTTGATCAACTGTTTGAAGGTGCCACCACGCTCCTGCATCCTCTTCTTTGTGCCTGGTATTACTACTTTGCTATTTTCAAGTGAATGTTATTGAGTTGCAATACTAAACACAGGCAGTTCTAAAACTATGGCATTGTGCTGTACACAGTAGTGGAAACAATAAAAGGGATGGTGTGCTCTCTCCCTTCAAGCAGCTGTTTCGCAGAGGTGAAAAGAGCCAGATGCCCGCAGATCTACTGTAAGATTGATGCCCAATCCTGAGACTTGCTCTGTTAGGAGGACCATAGCAGTAAAATAAATTGCTGTTGTTTGGCTTTCTGCAATAATCAGGCTGACTGATTTGGACACAAAGGTTTGTCTCATTCTGAAATCAACAAATCAGGCTTGATTGGGTAAACCCAAAAATCTGAAAAAAAAAATATATATACATATAATATATACATATACTTTGTAGGACCACCTTTCTGCTGCAAGTCTTTTGGGGTACATCTCTCCCAGCTTTGTACATCTAGAGATGACATTTTTGTCCATTATTTTTTGCACGCTCGCTCTATCTCAGTGAGATTGGATGGAGACGTCTGTGAACAGCAATTTAAAAGTCTTTTCACAGATTCTCAATGGGATTTAGGTCTGGACTGTGACTGGGCCGTTCACACACATGAATGTGCTTTGATCTATAACATCCATTGTATCTCTGGCAGTATGTTTAGGGTCATTGTCCTGCTGGATGGTGAACCCACGCCCCATGCTCAAGTCTTTTGCAGTCTCTGACAGGTTTTTCTTCCAGGATTGCCCTGTATTTAGCTCCATTCATCTTTCCATCAACACTGACTGGCTTCCCTGTCCCTGCTGACGAAAACCATCCCAAAGCATGATGCTGCCACCACCATATTTGACAATGAAGATGGTGTTTTCAGGGTGATGTGCGGAGTTAGTTTTTAATCACACATAGCGTTTTGCATTTAGTCCAAAAATATCTACTTTGGTCTCATCTGGCCAGAGCACCTTCTTCCACACACTAGCTGTGTCCACTACATGGCTTTTTGCAACCTGCAAAAAGACATGATTTGCTTACAAAAATTGCTTGCTTTAAAAAATGGCTTTCTTCTTGTCACTTTCCCATATAGGCCAGATTTGTGAAGCATACAACTAATAGTTGTTCTGTGGACAGATTCTTCCACTTGAGCTATGGATCTCTGCAGCTCCTCCAGAGTGACCAAAGGCCTCTTGGATGCTTCTCTAATTAGTGCTCCCCTTGCTTGGGATATCAGTTTAGGTAGATGGCCATGTCTTGCTTTTTTGCAGTTGTACCTTATGTCTTCAATTGTGGATGATGGATTGAACAGAGCTCCTTGAGATGTTCAGAGATTGGGTTATGTTTTTATAATCTATCCCAGCTTTACTCTGCTCCACAACTTTATCCCTGACCTGTCTGATGTGTTCCTTGGTTTACATGATGCTGTTTGATCCCTAATCTTCTAAAACAAACCACTGAAGCCTTCACAGAACAGCTGTTGTTATACTAAGAATAAATTACACACAGGTGCCTCAATTTACTAATTATGTGACTTCTGGAGGCAATTGGTCACTTAAGATTTTATCTAGAGATGTCAAACTACAGGGAGATTATGGACGTCACAATTTTCAGATCTATATTTTTAAAATATTTAGAAAACCATGTATCTTTTCTTTTACACTTCACAAACACTTGCTACTGTTTGTTGGTATATCACATGAAATCCCTATAAAATACATTTAGTTTGCAGGTGTAACATAAAAAAGTGTGGAAATATTCACGGAGTATGAATACTTTTTCAACGCACTATATTTCCATATCCATATATTAATATACAGTACATACAAAGTCACATCTAGGCAGGAGCATACATAGAACTCATGGGGCCTCATAGCAGAAGTCCTAATTGCTCCCAGCCCCCACCCCACCCAAAAAAAAAATAATACTGTTCAACGGGATCACAGAGCAGCATATCTCATAACTTTGAAACCCTTACAAAGTAATCTTTCTCCTATTGAAACCCCTTACCATTCTCATGTGCTAAGATACTTCTTTCATGCCCCCTTTGGTAGATCGCCTAACTTGGTTATACAGTACAGACCAAAAGTTTGGACACACCTTCTCATTTAAAGATTTTTCTGTATTTTCTTAACTATTAAAATTGTACATTCACACTGAAGGCATCAAAACTATGAATTAACACATGTGGAATTATATACTTAACAAAAAAGTGTGACACAACTGAAAATATGTCTTATATCCTAGGTTCTTCAAAGTATCCACCTTTTGCTTTGATGACTGCTTTGCACACTCTTGGCATTCTCTTGATGAGCTTCAAGAGGTAGTCACCGGAAATGGTTTTCACTTCACAGGTGTGCCCTGTCAGGTTTAATAAGTGGGATTTCTTGCCTTATAAATGGGGTTGGGACCATCAGTTGTATTCTGCAGAAGTCAGGTGGATACACAGCTGATAGTCCTACTGAATAGACTGTAAGAATTTGTATTATGGCAAGAAAAAAGCAGCTAAGTATAGAAAAACGAGTGGCCATCATTACTTTAAGAAATGAAGGTCAGTCAGTGCGAAAAATTGGGAAAACTTTGAAAGTGTCCCCAAGTGCAGTTGCAAAAACCATCAAGCGCTGCAAAGAAATTGGCTCACTTGAGGACCGCCCCAGGAAAGGAAGACCAAGAGTCACCTCTGCTTCTCATGATAAGTTTATCCGAGTCAGCAACCTCAGAAATCGCAGGTTAACAGCAGCTCAGATTAGAGACCAGGTCAATGCCACACAGAGTTCTAGCAGCACACACATCTTTTCAACAACTGTTAAGAGGAGACTTTGTGCAGCAGGCCTTCATGGTTAAATAGCTGCTAGGAAACCACTGCTAAGGACAGGCAACAAGCAGAAGAGACTTATTTGGGCTAAAGAACACAAGGAATGGACATTAGACAAGTGGAAATCTGTGCTTTGGTCTGATGAGTCCAAATTTGAGATCTTTGATTCCAACCACCGTGTCTTTGTGAAAAGGTGAACGGATGGACTCTTCATGCCTGGTTCCCACTGTGAAGCATGGAGGAGGAGGTGTGATGGTGTGGGGGTGCTTTGCTGGTGACACTGTTGGGGATTTATTCAAAATTGAAGGCATACTGAACCAGCATGGCTACCACAGCATCTTGCAGCGCCATGCTATTCCATCCGGTTTGCGTTTAGTTGGACCATCATGTATTTTTCAACAGGACAATGACCCCAAACACACCTCCAGGCTGTGTAAGGGCTATTTGACCAAGAAGGAGAGTGATGGGGTGCTACACCAGATGAACTGGCCTCCACAGTCACCAGACCTGAACCCAATTGAGATAGTTTGGGGTGAGCTGGACCGCAGAGTGAAGGCAAAAGGGCCAACAAGTGCTAAGCATCTCTGGGAACTCCTTCAAGATTGTTGGAAGACCATATCCGGTGACTACCTCTTGAAGCTCATCAAGAGAATGCCAAGAGTGTGCAAAGCAGTCATCAAAGCAAGAGGTGGCTACTTTGAAGAACCTAGAATATAAGACATATTTTCAGTTGTTTTACACTTTTTTGTTAAGTATATAATTCCACATGTGTTAATTCATAGTTTTGATGCCTTCAGTGTGAATGTACAATTTTCATAGTCATGAAAATGCAGAAAAATCTTTAAATGAGAAGGTGTGTCCAAACTTTTGGTCTGTACTGTACATAGAGGTACACAGGAACACTGCCTCTTTAAATCTTCTGCAGAGTTTATTAAGAGCACTGCATAAGCTACAGTAATGTTAGCACTAGTGTTGAGCCACCCCCGTAGTGTTCGAGTTCGGTTCGGTTCGTCGAACACCCGTGTGTTCGCCGAACTGTTCGTCGAACTGTTCGTCGAACACCTTCGAACACCGTTAAAACCAATGGCAGGCAAACAAAAACACATAGAAACACATAGAAAACACCTTCAAAGGTGTCCAAAAGCTGACAAACTGCTCAGAAGACACAACTAACACATGGAAAAGTGACAAGTACATATAGTCATGCGAAAAGAAAAGAGGTGGAGGAGTAAAAGGAGGGGGAGACACAGATATAGGCATGTCATGCCCTTCTAAAATCCAAAAAGTGAGAAGCCGACACGTTCAGTCCGCTCCTGCCCGTGCCACCTCCGCGTCGCCGGGTTTGTGCCAGAGCCGCGGTGAACCCTGACGGCCAGCCCCCCTCTCCCAATACTGGTGCCTGTCCGCTGGTGGGTCGAGCGAGCCCCCCTGTGGTGGAGGCAGCTCTAAGCTTTTTAATTTAAATTGTCTCTCTAATTTGAATGAATACACTTTACATCCATTTACAAGGATCTATTGGAGGGCAAGTCTCATGCCAGCAGCCGCGTAATTCCAGCTCCAGTAGCGTCCACTAAAGCTGCTGCAGTTAAAAAGCTTTTATAAGGATCGAGCTCGGCTGTCCACCGCAAGGCATCCTACTGCCAGTCCCAGCCCCTATGCCTTGGGGTGCCTCCTGATGCTCTTCACTGAGTATCCCGTGGTCCCGAAGCATTTCCTTTGAAAAAATTAAGTGTCCAAACTACAGGTGGTGTAGCTTGCTTAACAGCCGGGATAATCCGCTGACTAGCAGACACTGCTACTAGGCACAAAGTATTTCCTGGGCTAGATGCAGTTAAAAATTTGTAATTAGATACTCTCGTTGGATGCTGCATTCCATAGAGTCTCCTGGCACGCCATATATGATTCTCTTAAAAAGCTTGGGGTAGGGGTCTAGGGGACCCTTTTATAGCCAAAATCACGGCCCTGTATCGCAATACGTCACCTAGGCTGAAGATAAATTGAACTGTAGCACCCTGAGGGCTCGGTTGCTACAGAGGTATTGCACCTCACCCAGAGGTGTGATATCTCACTCTCAGGTAAGGATGGAGTGTGGATCAGGACCCGACACCTGCATGCATTACACCACATTGCCGTGGGGCAGGGCGACCAATATGCCCCTGAGATGGGCACGACAGTCCCTGTCCCTGGCTGGAGTGGGGGGAGGGAACACTGAGGAAGGGGAACCCTGTAGTGCAGGAGCAGGGAGGAAGCAGTTCCTGGGTGCATTGAGAAGGGAGTATAAAAGGTGGGCACCATCTTAGTTCAGTGCAGAGAAGTCTGAGCAGAAGTGGCAGGGAGCAGGGGCTCTGCATGAGCTCTGCTCCGGAGGCGGGCATAGTAACAGAGGCCCAGGCCTGGAAGAGGGAGAAGGAAGGAAGAGGAGCGGAGAAGGCTCCAGGAACGAGGAACGAAGGGATCCCAGGGGTGCGGACGGGCGAGTCGCCACCGCACGCCCGAATCCACCTGCGTGGAGGGGTCAGGCCAAAGGGGGAGACCGGTCCCCGAAACTAGTGGAGGCAGGAAACGACCCTCAGCTAGAAACAGGAGGCTGTGACATTTTATGTGGCGCAGCCCCTCGCTACACCCGCTAGGAAGGCACCACATAGGGTCAGGGAAACTGGCGCCAAGTTTACCAAGAGGAGGCCCGAGGCAGCCGAACAGAAGGATTGGTAAGAAAGGCCAGACAAAGGACACACAAAGGGGATCCTGTGAAGCGCTCCAAAGTTATCTGGGAGTTGTCTGAGCCCCTCACCTGGTGAGCACAGTACGACGTGGGCAGCCGTTACCTGCAGACGTGGTCTGGATAATAAGAACTGTGAGTAAAGGCCCTGGACTGCATCACTGACTCCGTGTCGTTACTGCTGCTGCCCTGCACCATCACCTCCATCCTCCGCATACACTGCCCTGAGGCTATACTCCTCCCGTGGGGAGTTATGCTACGCTCTGCTGCACCCACAACACCAGCCTCAGCGGTCTGCCCTGGAGCGGCGGTTCACTCTGACCGCAATCCACGGGTGGCGTAGTCGGACATTTAAACATCAAAACCACATAAATAGTTCCGCCACTGGTTTGACCGCCCTGAGCCACGGAACCGGGTCGCCGCCATGGAGACTACAACCACCAGCATCCACCAAAAAGGGTCCGGCTCCGGGTGTCCCAAGGCCCAGGGGGAGCGTCAGAACATTTTCATCACCTTTCACAATCACCAATGGGACAAGGCAGGGATGTTCTCTGTCCCCTCTCTTATACATCCTAGTGACGGAGCACCTGCTCTCATCAATTCGCCATAACCCCAATATTAGGTGGATTGAGGTGGGAGGCACCGAGTACAAGTGCTCTCTATTTGCTGATGATGTCCTAGTATATATCACTCAATCACATATATCCATCCATGCTGTTATGGCTGAAATAGATCACTTTGTTACATGGTCAAATTTTAAAATCAATGCAGCGAAATCTGAGGCCCTCGATGTCTCCCTCCCAAAATCCATATAGGATTCCATCCAGTCCAACTTTCCCTTTGCCTGGCCCTCACAGGGTATCAAATACTTAGGAATTCCTATTCATAGAGACCTCTCCCATCTATGTTATCTTAATTTTGGGCCCTTTATTGAACAACTCCATACAGACCACGGTTGGCAAGTTAGAACTGTAAGATTCACTACGTGAACCACTGGTGTTTTGTGGAAAAGCACATGTACATTGTGTTCCAAATTATTATGCAAAAAGTGTTTAGGAGTTATAAGGGAAGAATTTGTTTGTTTGTCAGTTAAACTCATTGATGGTGATGTGTGTCAGGGCTCTTTATATCACTGTAAGCAATTGCAGACACCTGTGCTAATTAGTTTGGCAGGTGTGTCCAATGAAAGGCAAGACTACTTAAGAAGGCTGTCTCACATTATTAAGCAGCCTACATTTTCTGCCAAAATGGGAAAGAAAAAGGATGTGTCGGCTGCTGAGAAGCAACAAATTGTGGAGTGTTTAGGTCAAGGCATGACTACAATCAACATTGTGTGATGATCAGGATGAAGTGTCTTGGCAATCAAGAAGTATGTAGCTGATTCACAGTACACACGTGTGCGTGCTGATAAGGGCAAATTGAGGACTCTTTCCTACAGGCAATTACGTCAGGTTGAAAGAGCAGCGGCAAAAAAGCCTTGTCATAGCAGCAGACAAGTTTTTGAAGCTGCTTGTGCCTCCAACGTCCCCCGAACAACAAGATGCAGGGTCCTTCAGAGGTTTGCAGCTGTGCATACGCCATCCTGTCGACCTCCTCTATCCACTTCACACAAACAGAAACGGCTCCAGTGGGCCAAACATTACATGAAGACTGATTTCAAAACTGTTTTGTTCACGGATGAGTGCCGTGCAGCGCTCGATGGTCCAGATGGATGGAGTGGAGGGTGGCTGGTTGATGGACACCCCACGCAAACACGGCTACAGCGCCAACAAGGAGGAGGTGGAGTAATGTTTTGGGCTGGAATCATGGGGAGAGAGATTGTCGGCCCCTTTAGGATCCCTGAAGGCGCTAAAGATGAACTCCATAATGTATGTGGATTTTCTCAAACAGCACTTCCTGCCATGGTTCAAGAAGAAGAACCGTGTATTTCACAGCAAGATCATTTTTCTGCATGATAATGCACCAACTCATGCTGCACATAAAACATCTGCATCTCTGGCTGATATGGGCATAAAAGGGGACAAACTTATGGTGTGACCCCCATGCTCCCCTGACCTCTACCCCATTCAGAACCTTTAGAGCATCATTAAAAGGAGTGTCTATGATGGCGGGAGGCAGTTCACATCTAAGCAACAGCTCTGGGAGGGTATTCTGTCCTCATGCAAAACAATTGAAGCAGAAACCATCCAAAACCTGACAAATTCAATGGACGAGAGAGTTCAGAAGCTCCTTTCGAACAAGGGGTCCTATGTGAAAATGTAACATCACCTAGAATAAAGTTTTGAGTTGAAAACTGTTTGATTTCAGTTTCTAACAACCTGCTAATGCTTATAATTTCAAAAATGACCATTTTTTTGGTCTTTATTAAAATGAAAAGGTTGATTGAAAAGTTTGGGGGATCTAAGAGTGTGGCAACCCAGTAGTCATGATTACTTCGAATTCTGACAATATGAGGGTCATGCTGCAGGTAGTGCAGCAAGAAGGCACTTATGTGTCTTGCGCATCTCGGAGCCCCAAAATTATTTTCCAGTCAAGATACAGATAAACATGATTAGTAATTTTAAATCTGGTGGAGCTTATTATAGATGGCCTAATAGAATCAGTGCTGCACACTGCTACAAAGCCCAAATTATTTTCCAGCCAAGATACAGATAAACATGATTAGTAATTTGAAAGCTTAAAATGGTTGGTAGGGTGATTTTAACCAATCATCAAGCTTTTACTCTCCCCAGGATGACACAGGGGTAGAAAAGTCGTTTCGGATCCATAATTTGTTCATCTTTATGAACGTGAGTCTGTCTACATTATCAGTGGAGAGCCGCGTGCGCTTATCTGTCAGCACACCACCAGCAGCGCTGAACACACGTTCAGACAGAACGCTGGCTGCGGGGCATGACAAGATCTCCAAGGCGTAAGTGGCTAGCTCCGGCCATTTATCCAGATTGGAAGCCCAAAAAGAGCAAGGGTCCAGTGACACAGTCGTGGCTTCAATGTTTACTTGGAGATACTCCTGTACCATCGTCTCTAGGCGTTGACTATGTGTCAGACTTCTTGTCTCCTGTGGCCTTGCAAAGGATGGGCTAAAAAAGTGGTGAAATGATTCCGCAAAATTGATGTTACCAGCAGATACTGTGGTTCTGTTACGGTTTGAGTGCTGAACACTTGACGGTCCCACGGTTGGCAAGTTGGAACTGTGAGATTCACTACGTGCACCACTGGTATTTTGTGGAAAAGCACATGTAAGATTCTGCAACAGTCTCTGCTGATACTCCTGCATGCGTGCATCCCTTTCTATGGCAGGAATAATTTCTGCAAATTTACTTTTGTACCGGGGATCTAACAGTGTGGCAACCCAGTAGTCAGGATTATTTCTAATTCTCACAATTCGAGGGTCATGTTGCAGGTAGTGCAGCAAGAAGGCACTCATGTGTGTTGCGCATCCAGGAGCACCAAGTCCCTGTTGTGTTGGTGGCGAGGTAACAATCATGCTTCCTTCCTCTGTCCTCTCCCCCCAACCTCGCACAACAGAAATGTGATCAAGGTCTCCCTCATCTGATGAGTCTTCCATCAGTTCGTCCTTCACTTCTTCCTGGGCTCCTGCACCTTCCTCACTAGTTTGGCTGCTACCATGCGCCCTGGTAAAACCATCTCCCCCACCCTCACATGCCTGCCGCCTTGGTGCTGCCGACCGTCTGGACCTTGCAGATGTTAGCCCTTCCGCATACAACTCCTCCTCCTCTACTTCCTCCACCTCCTCTTGTGCCACCACCTGACTCCGAATTCTGTTTAACATGTGCTCCAGCATGTAAATCACCGGAATAGTCATGCTGATAATGGCATCGTCAGCACTAAACATCTTCGTCGCCATTTCAAAACTGTGCAGAAGGGTGCATAGGTCCCTGATCTGAGACCACTCCTCCAGCGTGATTTGCCCCACCTCTGGATCTCGTTGGCCCAGGCTATACGTCAGAACGTATTGCACCAGGGCTTGTCGGTGCTGCCACAGTCGCTGCAACATGTGCAGAGTTGAATTCCACCGGGTAGGCACATCGCATTTTAGCCGGTGAAGTGGCAGGCCCAACGACTTCTGTAGAGATGTAAGTCGCTGAGCTGCGGGATGCGAACGGCGGAAGTGAGCACACAGCGACCGTGCCCTCTGCAGAAGGCCATCTAGTCTGGGATAGTGGGCTAAAAATTGCTGGACAACCAGGTTCAACACGTGAGCCATACAAGGCACGTGTGTGACATTGCCCCGGCGAAGGGCCGCACCCAGGTTTGCAGCATTGTCGCACACGGCCTTCCCTGGTTTCAGGTCCAGTGGAGACAACCATTCATGAAATTGGTTCTCCAGAGCTGACCACAACTCCTCAGCTGTGTGACTCACATTTCCCAGACATTTCAATGTAAAAACCGCCTGATGACGTTGAGCCCTACTGTCTGCATAGTAAGGAGGTGTGCAGGATCCCTTCTGCGCAGTTAGAAAGCTTGTGGCATGACCAGACAGGCTTTGGGTGCAGGTGGAAGACCGAGAGGAGGTTGAGGAGGCAGAAGCAGTGGAGGAACTTTGACATAAAGAGGATTGACGCACAACTCGTGGGGACGGCAAGACTTGGACAGCAGCCCCTTGTCCTGCTGTCACCATAGTTACCCAGTGCCCAGTCAGCGACATGTAACGCCCCTGTCCATGCCTACTCGTCCAAGTGTCTGTGGTGAAATGCACCCTGTCACACACAGAGTTTCTCAAAGAAGTGGTGATGTTGTGTGCGACATGCTGGTGGAGCGCAGGCACACCTTTCTTTGAGAAGTAGTGCCGACTGGGCATCTGGTACTGGGGCACTGCGACGGACATAAGGTCTCGAAAATCCTCTGTGTCCACCAGGCGGAAAGGCAGCATTTCTGTAGCCAAGAGCTTGCAGATGGTGAAATTCAACCTCTTAGCTTTCTCATGGCTAGGAGGAAATGGTCTTTTACTTGTCCACATCTGAGGGACCGAGGGCTGGCTATTGTGCTTAGACGGGGTTGATAAGGGTGTCCCCGGCAAACTGCCGGTCTGTGAGGAAGATGCAGGCGGACATGTTATGTTGCCTTGATCCAAAGGTGGTGCTATCGATGTCGGACAGCGCTCAACACCAGCTGGTGTTACCACCTCCAAAGAAAATGATGACCTGCCAATCACGCTGGCTGTTGCGGGTAAAGAGGTGGCAGGTCTGCGCCCCAAAACAGGTGTGACTGCTGTCCCCCCAGCCACAGAGGATGAAGAGGCCGCGGATGCACAAGATATGGCAGACGGTGGTTGGCCCGGCCGGCTAGGCCCCATTGTAGCACACTGAGCTTCCCACTGCAACTTATGCTTCATGTCCATGTGCCGGTTCATGCATGAAGTACTCAAACTATGTATTTTTTGGCCTCTACTTAGCTTTTGCTGACAAATGTTACAGATAACACGAGTTGGGTCATCTTTATCGATCTGAAAAAATGCCCAGGCTATGCAAGGCTTAGCACCCATGCGACCTGAAGAGCCACCACGACTTGTGGTGAGAGGCAGAGTTGTGTTTGAGGATGCAGTTGTTGACATGCTTCCAGTACTACGTCTCTGTCCAGGAAGGCGCAACCTGACCTCGTCGTCACTAGCATCTTCCTCCACCTCCTCTGCTGACCTCATCTCTTGGCTGACTGTGGGTTGACAGTAAGTGGGATCTCCAACCTCATCATCATCACCCTGTGCGTTATCACACCCGTCGTCCTCAGAGCCAACCTGTTCCTGCCCTGACAAAAAACTAAAGTTGTCGCTCCAATCAGGTATTTGAGTCTTATCATCGTCTTCCTCATTTTCTCCACCAACATGAGTTACAGTTTTGGAATGAGGGTCTACATTATGGTCAGAACCTTCTGCGTCTGGTCCTGGATCCGACTCATAAAGATTCTGGGCATCAGTGCAGATCATTTCCTCGTCTGGATTCACAGAAGCGCTGGAGTCGACCTCTGATTCCCAGGCTATAGTATGAGTAAACAGCTCTGCAGACTCAACCATCTGTTCTACCTCATACTCAGACGGGCAGCTGGAGATTTGGGAGCTGTGAGGAAGCAAGTGCGATTGGGGTGACACCTTTGAGGACTGGAGTATTTGTGATGTTGAAGTTGATGTGGAGGAGAGCCCACTTAAAGGAGCACTTGATATCCGTTGAAGCACCTGCTGTTTTTGTGCCTCATCTGGAATTTGTAGCGATTGGCATGGCCGTAAGAAAGGGATCTTATCACATTGTCCGCTAAAAGAAGTAGACATTTTAGTTTGGCTGGAAGATGGTCTTTCTTCTGCAGATGTTACTGTTGCTTTAACACCTACCCCACGGACACAACCTTTTTTCCCCTTCCCAACACGCCTATTCCCCTTTCCACCAGCAGCAGGCCTTTTTCCACTCATTTTGGTGGTTAACTAATTCACAACTCTGGAGTTGTTTGCACAAAAAAACAATGGATGGGAACCGAGCAGAGCTGAGTGGCCAAACTGTGGTATTAGGCCAAAACTATTGGCTGGGTTAGATGCAGAAAAAAATTATATTCAATTTGCAACCTGATGGAGGTCAGTATAGATGGACTAATAGAGAAAGTCCCACACACTGCTAGAAGGCCAAATATTTTTTCAGAGCTAGATGCAGATAAAAATTATTTTTAATTTGCAACCTGATGGAGGTCAGTATAGATGGACTAATAGAGAAAGTCCCACACACTGCTAGAAGGCCAAATATTTTTTCAGAGCTAGATGCAGAAAAAAATATATTCAGTTTGCAACCTGATGGAGGTCTGTATAGATGGATTAATAGAACAAGTCCCACACACAGCTAGAAGCCCAATATTTTTTCAGAGGTAGATGCAGAAAAAAATATATTCAGTTTGCAACCAGATGAAGGTCAGTGTAGATGGACTAATACAACAAGTCCCACACACAGCTAGAAGCCCAATATTTTTTCAGAGGTAGATGCAGAAAAAAATATATTCAGTTTGCAACCTGATGGAGGTCTGTATAGATGGATTAATAGAACAAGTCCCACACACAGCTAGAAGCCCAATATTTTTTCAGAGGTAGATGCAGAAAAAAATATATTCAGTTTGCAACCTGATGGAGGTCAGTATAGATGGACTAATACAACAAGTCCCACACACAGCTAGAAGCCCAATAATTTTTCAGAGGTAGATGCAGAAAAAAATATATTCAGTTTGCAACCTGATGGAGGTCTGTATAGATGGATTAATAGAACAAGTCCCACACACAGCTAGAAGCCCAATATTTTTTCAGAGGTAGATGCAGAAAAAAATATATTCAGTTTGCAACCTGATGGAGGTCAGTATAGATGGACTAATACAACACGTCCCACACACAGCTAGAAGCCCAATACTTTTTCAGAGGTAGATGCAGAAAAAAATATATTCAGTTTGCAACCTGATGGAGGTCTGTATAGATGGATTAATAGAACAAGTCCCACACACAGCTAGAAGCCCAATATTTTTTCAGAGGTAGATGCAGAAAAAAATATATTCAGTTTGCAACCTGATGGAGGTCAGTATAGATGGACTAATACAACAAGTCCCACATACAGCTAGAAGCCCAATATTTTTTCAGAGGTAGATGCAGGAAAAAATATATTCAGTTTGAAACCTGATGGAGGTCTGTATAGATGGATTAATAGAACAAGTCCCACACACAGCTAGAAGCCCAATATTTTTTCAGAGGTAGATGCAGAAAAAAATATATTCAGTTTGCAACATGATGGAGGTCAGTATAGATGGACTAATACAACAAGTCCCATACACAGCTAGAAGCCCAATATTTTTTCAGAGGTAGATGCAGAAAAAAATATATTCAGTTTGCAACCTGATGGAGGTCTGTATAGATGGATTAATAGAACAAGTCCCACACACAGCTAGAAGCCCAATATTTTTTCAGAGGTAGATGCAGAAAAAAATATATTCAGTTTGCAACCTGATGGAGGTCAGTATAGATGGACTAATACAACAAGTCCCACACACAGCTAGAAGCCCAATATTTTTTCAGAGATAGATGCAGAAAAAAATATATTCAGTTTGCAACCTGATGGAGGTCTGTATAGATGGATTAATATAACAAGTCCCACACACAGCTAGAAGCCCAATATTTTTTCAGAGGTAGATGCAGAAAAAAATATATTCAGTTTGCAACCTGATGGAGGTCAGTATAGATGGACTAATACAACAAGTCCCACACACAGCTAGAAGCCAAATATTTTTTCAGAGGTAGATGCAGAAAAAAATATATTCAGTTTGCAACCTGATGGAGGTCAGTATAGATGGATTAATAGAACAAGTCCCACACACAGCTAGAAGCCCAATATTTTTTCAGAGGTAGATGCAGAAAAAAATATATTCAGTTTGCAACCTGATGGAGGTCAGTATAGATGGACTAATACAACAAGTCCCACACACAGCTAGAAGCCCAATATTTTTTCAGAGGTAGATGCAGAAAAAAATATATTCAGTTTGCAACCTGATGGAGGTCTGTATAGATGGATTAATAGAACAAGTCCCACACACAGCTAGAAGCCCAATATTTTTTCAGAGGTAGATGCAGAAAAAAATATATTCAGTTTGCAACCTGATGGAGGTCAGTATAGATGGACTAATACAACAAGTCCCACATACAGCTAGAAGCCCAATATTTTTTCAGAGGTAGATGCAGGAAAAAATATATTCAGTTTGAAACCTGATGGAGGTCTGTATAGATGGATTAATAGAACAAGTCCCACACACAGCTAGAAGCCCAATATTTTTTCAGAGGTAGATGCAGAAAAAAATATATTCAGTTTGCAACATGATGGAGGTCAGTATAGATGGACTAATACAACAAGTCCCATACACAGCTAGAAGCCCAATATTTTTTCAGAGGTAGATGCAGAAAAAAATATATTCAGTTTGCAACCTGATGGAGGTCTGTATAGATGGATTAATAGAACAAGTCCCACACACAGCTAGAAGCCCAATATTTTTTCAGAGGTAGATGCAGAAAAAAATATATTCAGTTTGCAACCTGATGGAGGTCAGTATAGATGGACTAATACAACAAGTCCCACACACAGCTAGAAGCCCAATATTTTTTCAGAGATAGATGCAGAAAAAAATATATTCAGTTTGCAACCTGATGGAGGTCTGTATAGATGGATTAATATAACAAGTCCCACACACAGCTAGAAGCCCAATATTTTTTCAGAGGTAGATGCAGAAAAAAATATATTCAGTTTGCAACCTGATGGAGGTCAGTATAGATGGACTAATACAACAAGTCCCACACACAGCTAGAAGCCAAATATTTTTTCAGAGGTAGATGCAGAAAAAAATATATTCAGTTTGCAACCTGATGGAGGTCAGTATAGATGGATTAATAGAACAAGTCCCACACACAGCTAGAAGCCCAATATTTTTTCAGAGGTAGATGCAGAAAAAAATATATTCAGTTTGCAACCTGATGGAGGTCAGTATAGATGGACTAATACAACAAGTCCCACACACAGCTAGAAGCCCAATATTTTTTCAGAGGTAGATGCAGAAAAAAATATATTCAGTTTGCAACCTGATGGAGGTCAGTATAGATGGACTAATAGAATGATGCTATGCCCAAAAGATTTTACTTCACTAGGTGCAGTAAAAAAATTGGTATTCTATACACAGGTGGTATATCTTGCAACACAGATAGGCTACTCCACTGACTAACACACTCTGCAATAGGCCAAAAAGGATTAGCTTTGCTAGATTCAGCCAAATGCTGTGAAAAAAACTTGCACAGCACTGGCACAGACCTGCCTGGCAAAAACTGATAGGAACTGATGTAACCTAGTCCTGAAAAGGACTCCAATTACAATTAGTCTTTACTCCCACAATCTATCTATTTAAGAGCACAGACCTGCCTGATAAAAGTCGTGGGAAATGCTGTAACCTAGTCCTTAAAAGGACTGCAATCACAACTATTCCCTACTCCCAAGCTATCTGTAGATTTGTGCGAAAATTGGCTTGAAATTAACAAGGTATAGCACACACAGCAACAGCGGTGCCGTCTAACACGCAGCTGCAGCAGTGGGAAAATGGCTTGGTCTTATAGGGCAAGGACATGTGACATACACTGCCAATGACACATGCCCTTGCTTGTGTGAAAAAAAGCACTTCGCTCCGTGTGTGCGCTGCTGATAGGCTGACAGATTGCACCTCCCCACTGTAAATGCGGGAAAGAGAAAAAAAAAATGGAGATCTTCATTGTTCCTGCAGAGATCCATCCCCTGCCCCTCCCCCCACCCCGCTGTACACTCAAACTGCGTATTAACATTAATTTTCATCATTACTGAGAAAAAATCCAGTTATGATTTTGGTGCACGAACAGTTATCGAACATAACCTCGAACAGCCGAATTTTTCTCAAATTGTTCGTGTTCGCCGAACGGCTCGAACACCGCCCAAAACAGCTCGAATTTGAGATTGGCGAACAGTTCGAGTAGAACAACGCTCATCTCTAGTTAGCACAACAAACATGGCCTTCCTGGCCTAACAGGAAAAACAAAACTTAATCATAAGTATGGCACAGTGCTTTGTTGATACGGGCAACTGCCCGCTTCAGGAATAAACAATCCCAGGTTTGTCTTTCCATCATATGACCCAAACAGCTCCAGCGCTTTCACCTCCAGGCCCTCCTCACACCAAATGCTCTAAAGGCTGAGATTTTATGCTCTGTCCTCTTCCCTCTCTACAGGTGTTCAATCACCGTAGCACTCAAGATGGCTGATTAACCCCCTCGTGTGCTGGAACCTTTTTCCTCCTATGTTTAATTACTGGCGCTAACAATATCCAGAGCCTCTCATCTAGCCAAATCTTTTCTCATACTTTGCACTGACGAGGGCCAACAGCCCGAAACACCGTGTCTAAAAATTGAGATTTTGATTTGGCTTTTATCCTAAGTCATATTGCACGACTCGTTAATGGGTTGATTGTGACTTGTAGGATTGCTGCTTCCAATAGGTGGCGCTATAGAGTTCAAGTCCTCTTTTTCTCTGAAGAGGCAATTTGCATAACAATATCAGTGCTACATATCTTCCCTCCAGTACTTTGCCAGTGACTCTGTCACACCCCTTAAAATATAATGCCAACAAATGTGCCCTCAAAACACAGTGTGATACCCCCCAAGTGAATTCCTCAATATGCACAGCATGATGACCCTATAGTACCCCCCGCAAAGTACGATACCCTCACAGTGACCCCAACACAATATGATGTCCCACACACACAGTATGATAGCCCTCACAGTCCCCGATACACAGCAGGATGGCTCTGACACAAAACTCCTACACAGTATTAGGCCCTCACAGGCCTCCTCACAATATAATGGACCCCATACAGCACTACTTACAGTATGATAGCCCTCCATACAGTATAATGGAGCCCATAAAGTATAATAGCACTCCATACATTATAATGGTTCCCACATCCCCACACAATCCTACACATGGTATGATGTACCCCAAAAAATCCTCCACACTGTATAATGGCCCCCAACCAGTGTAATGGCACCCCACATAGCCCTACAAACATTACAATTCCACCCAACATAGCGCTCCAAACAGTATAATGACCCCCAGATAGCCCCCCCAAACAGTATATTGACCACTACATTGGGCTCCACAGCGGGAGCGATATAGTGATGTCATCACACCCGCTGCGCTGAGACAGTAGAGCTCAGACTCACAGGGAAAATGATGGAGAAGGGAGCCAATGGCTTCCTGCTCCATCATTGTTTTCAACTTTATTCGCATCCAGGATGAAGATACAGTTGAAGGTATGATGGAGGGGGGAAAGCAGTACCAGCAATGGCACCAGGATCCCCCAACTCACACCACTGCATCTAGGCTTGGTCTGGCCCATGGGGAAACAGTAACAACAAAAATTAGCTAAAGTAGCAAATAATTAACATTTGTGTGTCACTCAAAATTCAAAAACCTAGAAAAGGACACATCAAATCCATGATAGGGTCATAAAAATATCAAAATTTATTAGATCATAAAATTAAAAACATGATGAAGGGGTAAGGGAAAAGGGGTGGGGGGAAACCAAAAGTGGAGAAAAAGGAGGGGGACTACACAGGGGGGTATTTAAGTAAATGTCAATGATAGATGATAAAATAGCTCTCATGTCCACATAATATAGCATATATAACCACAGTAAGAGAAAACATCACTGGAATGTATAAATGTTAATAACAGATACCACAGTTATAAATAGGAGCAAAAACATTAAGGAATAAAGTGCACAGTGCCTAAAGGATAGTATTGCCCCTAGCTAAATGCTCAGGGGATCTGTAAGTAGCAGAGTATGCTCCAAGTGGATATATAATATGCAAATATGGTGGAGCAATCATGAGTTCAGAATACAATAAAGTTAATAGATGATACTAACCCCCTGGACGCCACACCTCACATCCGACGCGTGTTTCGCCAATGCTTTGTCAAGACTATAGGTCAGACATATGAGTTAATATATATATATATATATATATATTTATATATATATATATATATAAGAGGCCAGTGATCGATTAGTGTGGACAGGTGCTGAAACAAAAGTGCCATGCATGATAATCCCGGCGTCACATACTGCAAGGCAGATGCGTCTCAATGGAGCGCGGCCGCCTGGGAGGAAGTGACGTCGGCGTGCATGTCAGCGTGGACAGCACAGAGGGAATCCCGGAAGTGACATGTCGTTAAGAGCTCAGGACAGGATTTAAGGTATGTATAATGACGCTGTGAACGCTGAATACAGAATACAGCGCATGAAAGAGAATCCCCATACTTGGACATAGCAGATCAAAATCAAGTAAAAAGATCAATGTGATAAATAGTGTTGAGCCACCCTTGTAGTGTTCGGGTTCGGTTCGGTTCGTCGAACACCGGGATGTTCGAGGAACTGTTCGTCGAACTGTTCGTCGAACACCTTAGAACACCGTCGAACACCCTTAAAACCAATGGCAGGCAAACAAAAACACATAGAAAACACCTTCAAAGGTGTCCAAAAGCTGACAAACTGCTCAGAAGACACTCTCTTTAAAAAAGCCGGCCGGCAAATTCAGCAGCGGCATACACCGGTACCCGACAATTTAGACAAGAAGGAATAGAGCATCACACATAGATTAGATAGATAGAAACATGTCAGTCACATATATAAGAAGCACAGTGACAGTGTTGGTTACTGCACTTGTCATTTAGTGTAAAGGATTTATTAAAAAAAATATTAGTGTTTTCATGCACCGTCTCTTTAAAAAAGTCGGCCGGCAATTCAGCAGCGGTACCCGACAATTTAGAACAGAAAGAATAGAGCTTCACACATAGATTAGATAGATAGAAACATGTCAGTCACATATATAATAAGTACAGTGACAGAGTTGCTTACTGTACTTGTCATTTAGTGTAAAGGATTTATTTAAAAAAATAATAGTGTTTTCATGCACCGTCTCTTTAAAAAAGCCGTCCGGCAATTCAGCATCTGTACCCGACAATTTAGAACAGAAAGATAGAGCATCACACATAGATTAGATAGATAGAAACATGTCAGTCAGATATATAATAAGTACAGTGATAGTGTTGGTTACTGTACTTGTCATTTAGTGTTAAAATAAAGGATTTGTTAAAAAAAAAATTAGCGTAGTGTTCCCCGTAATTTTAGTCTCTAGCGGAGGTTAAGCAGATGGCTGGGGCAGATGTTTGAAGCCTGGGAAGGGGGTAATACCCATGGAGCTTCCCAGGCTACTAATATCAGCCCCCAGCTGAATACCTAGCCTTTACTAGCTATTAAAATGGGGGATCCCCCCCAAAAAATGACGTGGAGTCCCCCCTATTTTAATAGCTAGCAAAGGCTAGGCAGACAGCTGGGGGCTGATATTAATAGCTCAGGAAGGGTGCCATGAATATTGGCCCCCTCCCAGGCTAGAAACACCAGCTGTCAGCCGACCCAGAAATGGCGCATCCATAGGATGCGCCAATTCTGGCACTTAGCCTCGCTCTTCCCACTGCCCTGTAGCGGTGGCAGTGGGGTAATAGGGCTGGGGTTGATGTCAGCTTATAATGCCAGCTGACATCAAGCCCAGGTTAGTAATGGAGAGGCGTCTATAAGACACCCCCATTACTAACCCCATAGTGAAAGTTAAAAAAAACACAAACACCCAGAATAAAATCCTTTAATTGAAATAAACACACAATTCTTTATTGTTCTAAATTAAACCATACTTACAATCACGCCAATTCCAGCTGAAGCCAACGATCTCCTGCAATAAAAATAAAATAATAAACCAACATCATCCTTACCTTTCGAAGGTTCCCAGGACAGCTCCAGCTCTGCTACATCGAGATGACAGGCTGGACCGCAGCAGAACACTGCCATCCAGCCTGTCAACCCGCAGACACTGAGAAGAGCAGGCTTGCTTGCGCTCCTCAGTGTCTCGCTGTGACGGCATCCAGACGAGCCGAGGTCATGTCCAATGAACTCAGCTCACCTCATGCACGTCACTGACAGTGTGGGAAAATTCTCCTGCACTCAGCGCTTCAGCGTGAGAATTTTCCCACGCTGTCAGTGACGTGCATGAGGTGAGTTCATGTCCAATGATCTCAGCTCACCTCATGCACGTCACTTACAGCGTGGGAGAATTCTCACGCTGAAGCGCTGAGTGCAGGAGAATTTTCCCACGCTGTCAGTGACGTGCATGAGGTGAGCTGAGTTCATTGGACATGAGCTCACCTCATGCACGTCACTGACAGCGTGGGAGAATTCTCCTGCACTCCGCGCTTCAGCGTGAGAATTTTCCTACGCTGTCAGTGACGTGCATGAGGTGAGCCGAGTTCATTGGACATGACCTCGGCTCATCTGGATGCCGTCACAGCGAGACACTGAGGAGCGCAAGCAAGCCTGCTCTTCTCAGTGTCTGCGAGATGACAGGCTGGATGGCAGCGTTCTGCTGCGGTCCAGCCAGTCATCTCGATGTAGCAGAGCTGAAGCTGTCGTGGGAACCATGGAAAGGTAAGGATGATGTTGGTTTATTATTTTTCTTTTATTGCAGGAGATCGTTGGCTTCAGCTGGAATGGGCGTGATGGTAAGTATGGTTTAATTTAGAACAATAAAGAATTGTGTGTTTATTTCAATTAAAGGACTTTATTCTGGGTGTTTGTGCTTTTTTTTAACTTTGACTATGGGGTTAGTAATGGGCGCGTCTTATAGACACCTCTCCATTACTAACCTGGGCTTGATGTCAGCTGGCATTATAAGCTGACATCAACCCCAGCCCTATTACCCCACTGCCACTGCTACAGGGCAGTGGGAAGAGCGAGGCTAAGTGCCAGAATTGGCGCATCCTATGGATGTGCCATTTCTGGGGCGGATGACGGCTGGTGTTTCTAGCCTGGGAGGGGGCCAATATTCATGGCACCCTTCCTGGGCTATTAATATCAGTCCCCAGCTGTCTGCCTAGCCTTTGCTAGCTATTAAAATAGGGGGGACCCCACATCAATTTTTTGGGGGGTCCCCCATTTTAATAGTTAGTAAAGGCTAGGCATTCAGCTGGGGGCTGATATTAGTAGCCTGGGAAGCTCCGTGGGTATTACCCCTTCCCAGGCATCAAACATCTGCCCCAGCTGTCTGCTTAACCTCCGCTAGAGCCTAAAATTATGGGGAACCCCACGCCAATTTTTTTTTAAATAAATCCTTTATTTTAACACTAAATGACAAGTACAGTAATCAACACTGTCACTGTACTTCATATATATGTGACTGACATGTTTCTATCTATCTAATCTATGTGTGATTCTCTATTCCTTCCATTCTAAAATGTCGGGTACCGCTGCTGAATTGCCGGCCGGCTTTTTTAAAGAGACAGTGCATGAAAACACTAATATTTTTTTTAATAAATCCTTTACACTAAATGACAATTACAGTAATCAACACTGTCACTGTACTTCTTATATATGTGACTGACATGTTTCTATCTATCTAATCTATGTGTGAAGCTCTATTCTTTCGGTTCTAAATTGTCGGGTACCGGTGTATGCCGCTGCTGAATTGCCGGCTTTTCATGTTTCACTGTGAGCACTGTTCCCATCGATTTGGGCAATCACTCTAATGCCACAACCACCATGGCTGTGGCATTACAGTGAGTGGCAGACAATCCCTGCATGATTGGTGCTCTAAATAGCGCCAGACATGCAGGACACGCTTTTGGTGCACGAACAGTTATCGAACATAACAACAGCCGAATTTTTTGCAAATCGTTCGGGTTCGTCGAACAACTCGAACACCGCCCAAAACAGCTCGAATTTTGAGATTGGCGAACAGTTCTAGTCGAACACCGCTCATCTCTAGTGATAAATACACAATTTTGAAAATTATTCAATAACAGAATACCCCATGTGCAAATATCGCTAAGTGACAGTAGTGAAAATAACAATACATGATGCAATAAAAAGAATAAAAAATACAGTTAAAAAGTACAATTAATTATAGGGCACAAGTGCATGTGACCCTGAATCCGACTCCAAGTATATATGAGTAAATACAGTGTATATACAAGGCAAATCTACTAAAAGATAGGTTCCGTGATAGGGGCTACAGCGACAAAATTATCCAACGTAGCTACCGGAGGGCCAAATTCTCCAAAAGGAAGGATTTATTATATTAGACACGAATACCGGAAACATCGGACCTAGTGAGATTTATCTCTACTTTCAATGCTAGAAGTGGGGTAGTATGGGCTGCGCTTAAGAAACACTGGCGAATCCTGCAATTAGACCAATCACTTGCACCCTATGTCTCACGAAATCCAATAATCACCTACCGACGGTCACAGAATCTACGAGACTTGCTGGTCCATAGCCATCTAGCATGTAGAAAAAAGAACTTACTATTTTTCTCTAAGGGCCCACAATGGGGCTGTCGCCCTTGTGGTGGATGCGTAGCCTGCCCAAATATTGAACCAACAAAGACATTCACTAATGCTGACAACTCAAGGAGTTTCAAGATTAGTCATACCATATCTTGCGATACAGTAGGTGTAATCTAAAGTGCCAGGTGCCCTTGTAACAAAATTTACATTGGGATGACAACAAGAGAACTTCGTAGGAGGACACGGGAACATGTCCTGGATATAAAGGCAGCTAGAGAAAATGGCACCTTTGAAAAACTGAAAACCATTCCCCGTCACTTCAAAAAGTTTCATGACTGTGACCGTCGGTAGGTGATTATTGGATTTAGTGAGACATAGGATGCAAGTGATTGGTCTAATTGCAGGATTCGCCAGTGTTTCTTAAGCGCAGCCCAAACTACCCCACTTCTAGCATTGAAAGTAGAGATAAATCTCACTAGGTCCGATGTTTCCGATATTCGTGTCTTATATAATAAATCCTTCCTTTTGGAGAATTTGGCCCTCCGGTAGCTACGTTGGATAATTTTGTCGCTGTAGCCCCTATCACGGAACCTATCTTTTAGTAGATTTGCCTTGTATATACACTGTATTTACTCATATATACTTGAATGGAGTCAGATTCAGGGTCACATGCACTTGTACCCTATAATTAATTGTACTTTTTAACTGTATTTTTTATTCTTTTTATTGCATCATGTATTGTTATTTTCACTACTGTCACTTAGCGATATTTGCACATGGGGTATTCTGTTATTGAATAATTTTCAAAATTGTGTATTTATCACATTGATCTTTTCACTTGATTTTGATCTGCTATGTCCAAGTATGGGGATTCTCTTTCATGCGCTGTATTCTGTATTCAGCGTTCACAGCGTCATTATACATACTTTAAATCCTGTCCTGAGCTCTTAACGACACGTCACTTCCGGGATTCCTTCTATGCGGTCCACGCTGACACGCACGCCGACGTCACTTCCTCCCTGGCGGCCGCACTCCATGGAGACGCGTCTGCCTGGTAGGATGTGACGCCAGGATTACCATGCATGGCGCTTTTGTTTCAGCACCTGTCCACACTAATCGATGACCGGCCTCTCATATATCTATATATACTGACTCATATGTCTGATCTATATTCTTGACAAAGCATTGGCGAAACGCGCGTCGGATGTGAGGTGTGGCGTCCAGGAGGTTAGTATCATCGATTAACTTTATTGTATTCTGAACTCATGATCACTCCACCATCTTTTGCATATTATATATCCACTTGGAGCATACTCTGCTACATACAGATCTCCTGAGCATTTAGCTAGGGGCAATACTATCCTTTAGGCACTGTGCACTTTATTCATTAATGTTTTTGCTCCTATTTATAACTGTGGTATCTGTTATTAACACTTAGACATTCCAGTGATGTTTTCTCTTACTGTGGTTATATATGCTATGTTATGTGGACATGAAAGCTATTTTATCATCTATCATTGACATTTACTTATATACCCCCCTGAGTAGTCCCCCTCCTTTTTCTACACTTTTGTCCCCCCCCCCCCTTTTCCCTTATCCCTTCATCATGTTTTTAATTTTATGATCTAATAAATTTTGAGATTTTTATGACCCTATCATGGATTTAATGTGCCCATGGGGAAACAGGTTAAACCCCCAATGGACCCCATGTGCAAGAGTTGGTACAATACACTTGATTCTCTATGAAGAGACACAAGCAGCATCCTTATCATTTAATTAACAAACCACCCCGTTTATTATTATATAGAAGCATAGATAAATTTGTGAATTAGGAAAATGTATTATGGTATGTACATGTAGCTGTAGGCCGCCAGAGTCAATGTTATTGGTGAAAACCTGGCACCTCAGTCCGGCACTGGTTTCTTATATTACAAATACAGGATTGTATAATATTATACATTACACATTTACAACAGCGTACAATTTTATTCACTCTTAAGTCAATGTTTACTAGGGTTTTCATGTTACTATATTGTAAAGATAGAAAAAAAGTTTAGATTAACATAACTACAATTATTAATCAATATAAATCACAGTGTATCCACTCACACATCTTATTTCCATAAACTACACTTGACTTGTTGACTGGATCCTTTAGCATAATTAGTAATATATTTAAATTTAGTTTCATCTAAATGTATAATTATAATTACCCATGATTTCTTGACTGCAGTAGCAACATTTGTACAGAAACAGAACAGTTCGGATCGGGCTAATGGAATTAGGTTGGAAGGAGTGCTGCGGAGATATTGCAGCTGCTCAGGCGGCAGGACCCAGAATTAATGCTTTCCCATAATTATCCTTAAAACTATGTCCTCGAGTGCAGAAAAGAAAATAAAAACATGCAGGACCTGGAACATACAGTACAGACCAAAAGTTTGGACACACCTTCTCATTTAAAGATTTTTCTGTATTTTCAGGACTATGAAAATTGTACATTCACGCTGAATGAATCAAAGCTATGAATTAACACATGTGGAATTATATACTTAACAAAAAAAGTGTGAAACAATTGAAAATATGTCTTATATTCTAGGTTCTTCAAAGTAGCCACCTTTTGCTTTGATGACTGCTTTGCACACTCTTCGCATTCTCTTGATGAGCTTCAAGAGGTAGTCACCGGAAATGGTTTTCACTTCACAGGTGTGCCCTGTCAGGTTTAATAAGTGGGATTTCTTGCCTTATCAATGGGGTTGGGACCATCAGTTGTGTTGTGCAGAAGTCTGGTGGATACACAGCTGATAGTCCTACTGAATAGCCTGTTAGAATTTGTATTATGGCAAGAAAAAAGCAGCTAAGTAAAGAAAAACGAGTGGCCATCATTACTTTAAGAAATGAAGGTCAGTCAGTGCGAAAAATTGGGAAAACTTTGAAAGTGTCCCCAAGTGCAGTTGCAAAAACCATAAGCGCTACAAAGAAACTGGCTCACATGAGGACCGCCCCAGGAAAGGAAGACCAGAGTCACCTCTGCTTCTGAGGATAAGTTTATCCGAGTCACCAGCCTCAGAAATCACAGGTTAACAGCAGCTCAGATTAGAGACAAGGTCAATGCCACACAGAGTTCTAGCAGCAGACACATCTCTTCAACAACTTTTAAGAGGAGACTTTGTGCAGCAGGCCTTCATGGTAAAATAGCTGCTAGAAAACCACGGCTAAGGACAGGCAACACGCAGAAGAGACTTGTTTGGGCTAAAGAACACAAGGAATGGACATTAGACCATTGGAAATCTGTGCTTTGGTCTGATGAGTCTAAATTTGAGATTTTAGGTTCCAACATTTCTTGGTTTCTGTGCGACGCAGAAAAGGTGAACGGATGATCTCTACATCCCTGGTTCCCACCGTGAAGCATGGAGGAGGAGGTGTGATTGTGTGGGGGTGCTTTGCTGGTGACACTGTTGGGGATTTATTCAAAATTGAAGGCATACTGAACCAGCATGGCTACCACAGCATCTTGCAGCGGCATGGTATTCCATCCGGTTTGCGTTTAGTTGGACCATCATTTATTTTTCAACAGGATAATGACCCCAAACACACCTCCAGGCTGTGTAAGGGCTATTTGACCAAGAAGGAGAGTGATGGGGTGCTACGCTATGCCAGATGACCTGGCCTCCACAGTCACCAGACCTGAACCCATTCGAGATGGTTTGGGGTGAGCTGGACCGCAAAGTGAAGGCAAAAGGGCCAACAAGTGCTAAGCATCTCTGGGAACTCCTTCAAGATTGATGGAAGACCATTTCCGGTGACTACCTCTTGAAGCTCATCAAGAGAATGGCAAGAGTGTGCAAAGCAGTTATCAAAGCAAAAGGTGGCTACTTTGAAGAACCTAGAATCTAAGACATATTTTCAGTTGTTTCACACTTTTTTGTTAAGTATATAATTCCACATGTGTTAATTCATAGTTTTTATGCATTCAGTGTGAATGTACAATTTTCATAGTCATGAAAATACAGAAAAATCTTTAAATGAGAAGGTGTGTCCAAACCTTTGGTCAGTACTGTATGTATCCATGCGAATGTAAATTTATAGATGAGACCAAAGAACACTACGATAATAGCATTCACTTTCTGATTTTTCTACATCTTTCCACAGATCGATAGGACACTCTATATTATAATCTACAGATTTCACTTGTGATTCCTGACTCATAAACTTGTTTTCTCTCACTGCATTATGTTATCGACCTAAGGGTTTGGTTCTGATCCTCATACAGACATAAAACTCACCTCAATTACCTTTTCACCAAAGTAGTAAATGATGATGTTTCCAACAAAATACTTGGATTTTGTAACATCAGTTGGGATTGTATTAGTGAGTTCCCCTCGCTAGGGATCAGCAGACCCATGGACCAGATCCAAACTTTATTCGAAACCCGAACTTGAACCAGAACCTCATTGAAAACAATGGGGACCCAGACTTTTGAGCTGGAAAATATCTTTCTCTCTCTCCTCTCTCTCTCTGCAACAGACTTCCCCCGGACCTCCGAACATTGCAACGGACGTCGGGGAGAAGTCAGTGTTTGGCGTTTAGCACCGAATACTAGCTGTACGGGATGAACCCCAAACTTTTAAGTTTGGGTTCGCTCACCTCTACTCCTCATCTCTATACAGACACTGAGTGATGTTGTAAAATTATGATCACAACAGCCTCTTTATTAACCCCATAATGACCGCCAGTACGTATTAGAATGGGGGTCGTTAAGGACCCTTATTCCCTTAATCGGGAATAATGGAATAGCACCGCCAATTCCTGCGGGTGTCAGTTGTATGTGACAGCTGACACCCTGCAGTATGGGCCCCAGATGATTTTGCAACTGATTGGAACCGATTAACCCCTTAAATATCACTGTCAATCGTGAAAGCGCTATTTAAGTGGTTACAAGGTGGTCGCAAGACCCCCTTAGTAATTATCAGACCCCCGAGATGAGTATCGCAGGTCCTGATGGTGACCCTGGTACCCTGAGGTCATGTGATGACCTCAGTATACGGTGGCCTGTGAGATTCAGCTATAAGCTGGACTCACTGACAGTCTCATGCACTGTAGTGCCGAGTACTTCAGTGTATGAGACCAGTGATCAAAAAAAAAAATTATAGATGTCCCACAGTGGGACTTAGTGAAAAAGTGATAAAAGTTAAATAAAATATGTAAAAAAGTAAAAAAAAAAAAAAGCGCACACAAATCACAATAAGTCATTTCGCCAATCAAAAGCATTTGTGATAAAATAAAAATAAACAAAAAACGTACACATAATTGGAATAGCCACATCCAGAACAACCTGCTCTATAAAACTGGCATATTATTTATTCCGATTGGCGAACGGCATAAAAAATAATGAAAAAAGCACAAAAAATTTCGCTTTTTCATCATCCTGACTCTCAAAAAAGTGAATAAAAAGCAATCAAAAAGTCACATGTAAAAAAAACATGGTATAAATAAAAACGCCAACCGTCTCGCAAAAAGCAAACCCTAACAAGGCACATTCAGCAAAAAAAAAGTTACAGCTTTCATAATATGCTGATGCAAAAACAAATTAATTTTTGTAAAATATTGTTTTTAGTCTGTAAAACTAGCAAAACATTAAAAAATATATAAATCTAGTATCGCTGTAATCGTACCGACCCGATAGACAAACCTGTCTGATCACTTTTACCGGACAGTCAATGACGCAAAAAAATAAAACATAAAAACAACTGAATTTATGTTTTTTGTTCATTCTGTGTCTGAAAAATCTGAATAAAAAGCTATCAAAAAATATTGGTACCAAAATCTGAAACTCGTCCTACAAAAAATAAGCCCTCATACAGCTCTGTCCGCCAAAAAACAAAAAGTTACAGCTCTCAGAATATGGCAACGAAAAAAATCCACTTTTTCTAAAAAAAGATTTTTACTGTGTGACAGCATCAAAAGTTAAAAAAAACAATATAAATCAGTTATTGCTGTAATCGCACCGAGCCGAACAATAAATCCGCCTCATCACTTATACTGAACAGTGAACCACACAAAAATAAAAATAAGAACTATTCTTGTACTTCTGTCTATATGTTCATTCTTTCTCCCAAAAATCGGAATAAGGCTCGGCTCACATTTATCCTGCGCTCTCCACTGAGCGCTTACGATAGGGTTTCCATGTACATTCTCCAAAACTGCGATTCAGACAAAATCCCCCGACGGAACCACTCACTTATGAAGTAGATAGAGGCACTTTGGACTGGTCTCTGTTCCGGTGGTGTTCCATCGTTTTAGGTGTCTTTTTAGTGCAGAAGTGTGGGTGACCAGTGACCACAGATTTGTGCATGCCTAAAAAGCAGGACTCCACCGGAACAGATGCCAAATGGACTCCAAAGTGTCTCCATCTGCCTCATTATGGTGAGTGGTTCCATTGGGTGTTTCATCTGAATCGTGTTTTTGTGGGATTTACACAGAAACTCTGACGTAAGCACTTAGCGTAGAACACAAGAAGGTGATCAAGCCTAGTTTCCAAAATAGAGTCACTTGTGACGGGTCTCTGCTGTTTTCGCATGTCAGGGACTATCCAAATATGACATGGCATTCACAATTTATTCCAGACAAATAGCACTCTTTCCTTTCCTTGCCCTGCCATGTGCCCAAACAGAAGTTTTTGACAACATATGGGATCATCGCGTTAGGGAGAAATTGTGTAACAAATTATGGGGTCCATTTTCACCTATTATCCATTGTGAAAATTACAAATTTGTGGCTAAAGCAACATTTTTGTGAAAAAAATGAAAATTTTCCATATGACGACCTAATGTTATCAACTTCTGTGTAGTACCTATGGGAGCAAAATGCTCACTATGCCATTGGATAAAATCCTTGAGGGGTCTAGTTTGCAAACTTGGATCATATGTGGGGGGTTTCCACTGTTTAGGCACATCAGGGGCTCTTCAAATGCAACATGGCGTCTGCTCTCGATTCCAGACAATTTTGCATTCAAAAAGTCAAACAGTGCTCCTTCCCTTCTGAACTCTGCCGTGCGCCCAAACAGTGGTTTTCCCCCATATATGGGGCTCAGCGAAAATTGCATAACAAATTTTGTGGTCCATTTTCTCTTGTTACCCTTGTGAAAATAAAAAAATTGCGTTCGAAGTAAAATGTCTGTGAAAAAAAGTAAAATGTTCATTTTTCTTACCACATTGCTTCAGTTCCTGTGAAGCACCTAAACTTCTTTAATGTAGTATTGAGCACCTTGAGGGGTGCAGTTTTTAGAATGGTGTCACTTTTGGGTATTTTCTGTCATAAAGGCCCCTCAAAATGTGATGTGGTCCCTAAAAAAATGGTTTTGTAAATGTTGTTGGAAAAATGAGAAATCGCTTCCTAACAACAAAGAAAATGATGCTGATGTAAAGTAGACATGTGGGAAATGTTATTTATTAATACTTTGTGTAACATATCTCTCTGGTTTAAGGGCATAAGAAATCAAAGTTTGAAAATTTCCACCAAATTTACGTTTTTTTCACAAATAAACGCCAGTCATATCGAACAAATTTTTTCACTATCATGAAGTGCAATATGTCACAAAAAAATATTCTCATAATCAGCGGGATCCGTTGAAGCGTTCCAGAGGTATTATCTCATAAAGTGGCAGTGGTCAGAAGTGTAAAATTTGGCTTGGTCATTAAGGTCAAAATTGGCTCGTCACTAAGGAGTTAAAGGAGTTTATAGTATCACAATATCAGAAAATCAAAGGGCGGGGGTCTGACTCTAGGAATTGAAATTCAGCCCTGACATTTGAGAGCACATAGGCTCAGGCCACCCAATGGGTGGTAAATGTGAAAGTTTTTGGGAACTTTTGGGTTATGGCTGATTTGGGTATATGACATTTTTTAAAAAACAAATAGCTGCAAATGGCACTTTATCAATGACAAAACTGACTTGACATAATATAGAATATAAATGTCCCTCCATGAAAAGGTTAATTTCTTTTAACTGGGGGACGGACATATTTGTAATATGATCCCAAAAAACTTTAGTACCAGAAAAGTGAATGAGATGTCTGAAATCTGATGGAAAAGCAGCTTATTTTCTCCTTGCAGATGTGAAGCAGTTTCATGTCTGCAGCGTCTATCCTTTCAGCATTTTTCACCTGTTCTAAAGAACGGGAAAAAAATATCTTAAAAAACGCAGCAATATCAAGGTGATTTTCCTGCCAAGAGATACCTTTTTTTTGGTGCAGAAATGTGTGCAGCAAACACTTATCGTGTGCACATCCCCGCGCCATATCATTACCAGTAACCGCTGCAGACTATGGACTGTTATCTCTACTAGATACTGACTTTAACAATTATCTTAAACAGGAGAAAGTGCATTTATACCAGCCGACTGCAGCCATTATAACGGCTTTCTACCGCTTTGTCATGTAACTTACACTACCGTTCAAAAGTTTGGGGTCACCCAGACAATTTTGTGTTTTCCATGAAAACTCATACTTTTATTTATGAAATGAGTTGAAAAATGATTAGAAAATATAGTCCAGACATTGACAAGGTTAGAAATAATGATTTTTATTAGAAAGAATAACTTCAAACTTTGCTTTCATCACAGAATGTTCCTGTTAGGAGGGCGGTTGCAGACAACTTTAATATAATGGAACGCAACCGACCCCGGGGTCCGCGATGCAGCCTGGTGGACTGCTGCCGAACACTTTCCGGGTGGAAAGGGAAGCAACCAACTTAAATGTAAAACCCTTCCGTGTTTCTGCACACTGGAACGGGTATAGCACGTCGCACTATCTCCGTTAGCTGCACGAGAGATAGGCAGAGAAAACTATCTGTAGTCCTGTTACAGCACAGGGACTGCAGTGGCAGGCTAGAATGCGTGTGTGACTACGCCGACGGGTACACGTGCCTCCAGCCGGCGTGATACCGGACTGAAGGGTTCAACTCCACGTGGCTGACAGGCGTTAGCCGTGAACAGGACGTCTGCAGGCTGCTCGGGGTGATAGGTGACCCCTTTGGCTGAGCCAGGCTGCTATATGAAGCTACCTGCCTCCATGGAGCTAACCTGCCTCTATGGAGCTAACCTGCCTAAGCGACCTGTGCTAATTAGCCGAGCGAACTCTGGCATCGGCAGGTCACGGAGTGAACAGCTAGGGAGCACGTGGAACACAGTTGTCCACACAACAGCATCGCTTGCTCAAATGATCAGAGCGTGCCGCCATGTTGTGGGCGGGCCTTTTAAAGACTAAGCCCTGCCCACTGATGCGCCATTGGTGATGCCACCCGTGGACCAATCAGGCGGTGCCAGGTCACCGGGTCAGGTAGGTGCCAAACCACCAATCACCATCCGCCAGGTCACGGGCATGCTCAGTGCGGCAAATCCTGGACTTAGATTCCAAGTACCCTGTCTCCCTCTGCGACCTATGCTTAACATTGCTAGGTACCAATACACAGGAGACAATCTGTATGTCTTGTGGACCAGCTAGGCGTTGGAGCTGATGACGATGCTGAGCAGCATTAGCCCCAGCAGGACTGAAATGGGAGACCACAGAAGGTCCTGGACCCATTTCGAATCAAGCCACAGACTGACGCCTAACGTTATCCCACCTTCTAACGTCCCCCTCCACTTGACGCTCATTTTCCTCCATGAGCAGGGGGAGAAAAATGTGGTCCACCGGTTCACAGAGGGAATTCACAGAACTGTGACCCCTCCGGTGTACAGGGTACCCTTTTTTAGAGCGGAGGACCAACCTCGCAGACTCCCCGCGTACTTTAGTATTACACACCGTGGGCCACACTCTGTCACCCGGATAGAATACGGGGGCAGGACGACGAGAAGTGACAACTGACTCTCTATGTGTGGAGTCCGTCGCGGGTGACAGATGGGGAAGACCCGCCGGACTTTGGCGGAAAGATTTATCTCCCACACAGATGGGACACGCGAGAACAAAGTCCCTGACGTCCTGGCGCCACTGAGGCCACCAATAGGACCGTCGAAGGGACTTAGCAGTACGCTTGACCCCCAGGTGGGCTCCGATCTTAGGCACATGAGCCCAGGAGAGCACCATATTCTGTAGATTAGGGGAAACAAACTTCCTCCCCGATGGAACCTGGTTAGAGGACACAGCAGCCACCCTCTCTACCTGAGAGTTCCTTTTGACATAGTCTGACAAGACCCGGGTCTTGGGGACAGACAAAGAATCTGTACCGGAAGCCACAACGGTAGAGGGATCAGAGACTACCCTCCGGGTGACTGCGACCATACACTGAGACTCACAATTCTCACTCCAGGAAGAAATCTCCCCCGTATTCCAGTCAATGTGTGGAGCATGACAACGTAACCAGGGGAGACCCAATAACACCTCGTTTAATCCACCGGGAATAATAAGAAATGAGATGACCTCCCGGTGGCCCTGAGGAAATGACATGGTGAGGGGAATCGACTGGTGGGTGATTTGCGCGTCCAGGAGTGAACCATTGACAACATTAATGTTCATGGGTCTTGACAGTAACTCTAAAGGGATGGCATGCCTCAGGGCAAACGTAGATGATAAAAAATTGCCATCAGCACCAGAGTCCACCCACGCCTTGGCAGTAACTGCAGATGTACCAAAGGACAATGACACAGTATATAATAATTTGGAGGAAGAAGTCCCAGAATTTAATACACCTCCTCCAACGGTGGTAAGACCAACTCGTTTACCCGACTGCTTGGAACCCTTATTAACGGGGGACTCCAAGAGATGAGCAGGTCGGGAACGAGAAGAGTTAAACTCAGTTCGAGATACATCCATAGCCTCAGGCTCCGGGTCGGGAGCCTCGGGTATGGAAATGGGTCTAGAGAAGGATGGTGCCAACTGATACTGAGTTCTGGCGACCTCCAGCTCTAACTTGTGTTCCGCATGACGCAAGTCTATACGGTTAGCGAGAGATATTAACTCCTCCAGGGAGGTTGGGATTTCTCTGGTAGATAGAGCATTTTTAACATGACCAGCCAGACCCTTCCAGAACAACGGGATAAGCAACCGCTCAGACCAATCCAGTTCAGCCGCTAGGGTTCTAAACTGGATGGCATAGTGGCTGGCGGTGGCCGAACCCTGAATCAACGCAAGAAGCTTAACAGCTGTATCATGCGTGACCTGAGGACCTAGGAATACACTTTTTAGGGTTCTGAGAAAGAGACCCGCATTAGTCACTACCGGGTCATTGCGCTCCCACAGGGGAGTAGCCCACTCCAGAGCTCTGTGGGAGAGTAACGAGATGACATATCCCACTGTGGCTCTTTCGGAGGGGAACCGTGCCTCCATCATCTCCAAGTGAATGGAGCATAAATTAATAAAACCCCTGCAGGATTTACTGTCCCCAGAAAATATTTCCGGGAGAGCAAAACGGGGTAATGGGGCAGTTGCAGCTGTCGCAGCATTTATCGCAGCCGAGTTAACCAGATTGGCTGCTTGCGAAGCCGCCTGCGTAGCTACTGCAGTGATATCAGCGGCCGGAGCTTGTTCCAGAGAGCCAAGTCTGGTCTCCAGTTGCTGTATGTAACGCTGCATTTGCTGGTTGTCGGCCATGTTCGGCAAGACCCTGGCACTCTGATACTGTTAGGAGGGCGGTTGCAGACAACTTTAATATAATGGAATGCAACCGACCCCGGGGTCCACGATGCAGCTTGGTGGACTGCTGCCGAACACTTTCCGGGTGGAAAGGGAAGCAACCAACTTAAATGTAAAACCCTTCCGTGTTTCTGCACACTGGAACGGGTGTAGCAATTTGCACTATCTTCGTTAGCTGCACGAGAGATAGGCAGAGAAAAGCTATATGTAGTCCTGTTACAGCACAGGGACTACAGTGGCGGCGCTAGGATGCGTGTGTGACTACGCCAATGGGTACACATGCCTCCAGCCAGCGTGCTACCGGACTGAAGGGTTCAACTCCACGTGGCTGACAGGCGTTAGCCATGAGCAGGGCGTCTGCAGGCTGCTCGGGGTGATAGGTGACCCCTTTGGCTGAGCCAGGCTGCTAGACGAAGCTACCTGCCTCTATGGAGCTAACCTGCCTCTATGGAGCTAACCTGCCTAAGCGACCTGTGCTAATTAGCCGAGCGAACTCTGGCATCGGCAGGTCACGGAGTGAACAGCTAGGGAGCACGTGGAACATAGTTGTCCACACAACAGCATCGCTTGCTCAAATGATCAGAGCGTGCTGCCATGTTTGTGGGCGGGCCTTTTAAAGACTAAGCCCTGCCCACTGATGCGCCATTGGTGACGCCACCCGTGGACCAATCAGGCGGTGCCAGGTCACCGGGTCAGGTGGGTGCCAAACCCCCAATCACCATCCGCCAGGTCACGGGCATGCTCAGTGCGGCAAATCCTGGACTTAGATTCCAAGTACCCTGTCTCCCTCTGTGACCTGTGCTTAACATTGCTAGGTACCAATACACGGGAGACAATCTGTATGTCTTGTGGACCAGCTAGGCATTGGGGCTGATTATGATGCTGAACAGCATCATCCTTGGCTGGACTGAGATGGGAAACCACAGACGGTCCTGGACCCATTTCAAATCCAGCCACAGACTGACACGTAACAGTTCTGGTTACAGCATTGCAGATCTTTTATTCAAGCTGTTAATTTGCTGAGGTAAACTTGAGAAATTTCACCCCATGCTTCCTGAAGTCCCTCCCACAAGTTGGATTGGCTTGATGGGCACTTTTTGCGTACCATACGGTCAAGCTGCTCCCACAACAGCTCAATGGGGTTGAGATCTGGTGACTGCGCTGGCCACTCCATTACAGATAGAATATCAGCTGCCTGCTTCTTCCCTAAATAGTTCATGCATAATTTGAAGGTGTGCTTTGGGTCATTGTCCTGTTGTAGGATGAAATTGACTCCAATCAAGCGCTGTCCACAGGGTATGGCATGGCATTGCAAAATGGAGTGATAGCCTTCCTTATTCAAAATCCCATTTACCTTGTACAAATCTCCCACTTTACCAGCACCAAAGCAACCCCAGACCATCACATTACCTCCACCATGCTTGACAGATGGCGTCAGGCACACTTCCAGCATCTTTTCAGTTGTTCTGCGTTTCACAAATGTTCTTCTGTGTGATCCAAACACCTCAAACTTTGATTCGTCAGTCCATAAAACTTTTTTCCAATCTTCCTCTGTCCAATGTCTGTGTTCTTTTGCCCATATTAATCTTTTCCTTTTATTAGCCAGTCTCAGATATGGCTTTTTCTTTGCCACTTTGCCCTGAAGGCCAGCATCCCGCAGTCGCCTTTTCACTCAAGACGTTGACAGTGGCGTTTTGCGTCTACTTTTTAATGAAGCTGCCAGTTGAGGAGCTGTGAGGCATGGATTTCTCAAACTAGAGACTCTAATGTACTTGTCTTGTTGCTCAGTTGTGCACCGAGGCCTCCCACTTCTCTTTCTACTCTGGTTAGAGCCTGTTTGTGCTCTCCTCTGAAGGGAGTAGTACACACCCTTGTAGGAAATCTTCAGTTTCTTGGCAATTTCTCGCATGGAATAGCCTTCATACAAGAATAGACTGTCGAGTTTCACATGAAAGTTCTCTTTTTCTGGCCATTTTGAGAGTTTCATAGAACAAACAAATGTAATGCTCCAGATTCTCAACTAGCTCAAAGGAAGGTCAATTTTATAGCTTCTAAAATCAGCCAAACCATTTTCAGCTGGGCTAACATACTTGTGCAAGGGTTTTCTAGGGTTTTCTAAACATCCATTAGCCTTCTTACACAGTTAGAAAACACAATGTACCATTAACCCCTTTACAACCCAAGGTGGTTTGCATGTTAATGACAAGGCCAATTTTTACAATTATGACCACTGTCACTTTATGAGGTAAATACTCTGGAATTTTTCAATGGATCACCCTGATTCTGAGATTATTTTTTTGTGACATATTGTACTTCATATTTGTGGTAAAATTTCTTCGATATCACTTACGTTTATTTGTGAAAAAAACGGAAATTTGGTGAAAATTTTGAACATTTTGCAATTTTCAAAATTTGAATTTTTATCCCCTTAATTCAGAGAGATACAGTACAGACCAAAAGTTTGGACACACCTTCTCATTTAAAGATTTTTCTGTATTTTCATGAATTTAAAAATTGTACATTCACACTGAAGGCATCAAAACTATGAATTAACACATGTGGAATTATATACTTAACAAAAAAGTGTGAAACAACTGAAAATATGTCTTATATTCTAGGTTCTTCAAAGTAGCCACCTTTTGCTTTAATGACTGCTTTGCACTCTCTTGGCATTCTCTTGATGAGCTTCAAGAGGTAGTCACCGGAAATGGTCTTCCAACAATCTTGAAGGAGTTCCCAGAGATGCTTAGCACTTGTTGGCCCTTTTGCCTTCACTCTGCGGTCCAGCTCACCCCAAACCATCTCGATTGGGTTCAGGTCTGGTGACTGTGGAGGCCAGGTCATCTGGCGTAGCACCCCATCACTCTCCTTCTTGGTCAAATAGCCCTTACACAGCCTGGAGGTGTGTTTGGGGTCATTGTCCTGTTGAAAAATAAATGATGGTCCAACTAAACGCAAACCGGATGGAATAGCATGCTGCTGCAAGATGCTGTGGTAGCCATGCTGGTTCAGTATGCCTTCCATTTTGAATAAATCCCCAACAGTGTCACCAGCAAAGCACCGCCACACCATCACACCCCCTCCTCCATGCTTCACGGTGGGAACCAGGCATGTAGAGTCCATCCGTTCACCTTTTCTGCGTCGCACAAAGACACGGTGGTTGGAACCAAACATCTCAAATTTGGACTCATCAGACCAAAGCACAAATTTCCACTGGTCTAATGTCCATTCCTTGTGTTCTTTAGCCCAAACAAGTCTCTTCTGCTTGTTTCCTGTCCTTAGCAGTGGTTTCCTAGCAGCTATTTTACCATGAAGGTCTGCTGCACAAAGTATCCTCTTAACAGTTGTTGTAGAGATGTGTCTGCTGCTAGAACTCTGTGTGGCATTGATCTGGTCTCTAATCTGAGCTGCTGTTAACCTGCAATTTCTGAGGCTGGTGACTCGAATAAACTTATCCTCAGAAGCAGAGGTGACTCTTGGTCTTCCTTTCCTGGGGCGGTCCCCAAGTGAGCCAGTTTCTTTGTAGCGCTTGATGTTTTTTTCAACTGCACTTGGGGACACTTTCAAAGTTTGCCCAATTTTTCAGACTGACTGACCTTCATTTCTTAAAGTAATGATGGCCACTCGTTTTTCTTTACTTAGCTGCTTTTTTCTTGCCATAATACAAATTCTAACAGTCTATTCAGTAGTACTATCAGTTGTGTATCCACCTGACTTCTGTACAACACAACTGATGGTCCCAATCCCATTTATAAGGCAAGAAATCCCACTTATTAAACCTGACAGGGCACACCTGTGAAGTGAAAACCATTTCCGGTGACTACCTCTTGAAGCTCATCAAGAGAATGCCAAGAGTGTGCAAAGCAGTCATCAAAGCAAAAGGTGGCTTCTTTGAAGAACCTAGAATATAAGACATATTTTCAGTTGTTTCACACTTGTTTGTTAAGTATATAATTCCACATGTGTTAATTCATAGTTTTGATGCCTTCAGTGTGAATGTACAATTTTTAAAGTCATGAAAATACAGAAAAATCTTTAAATGAGAAGGTGTGTCCAAACTTTTGGTCTGTACTGTATGTCACACAAAATAGTTAATAAATAACATTTGCCACATGTCTACTTTACATCAGCACAATTTTGGAACCAAATTTTTTTTATTTATTAAGGAGCTATAAGGGTTAAAAGTTGACCAGCGATTTCTCATTTTTCCAACAAAATTTACAACACATTTTTTTAGGGACCACATCATATTTGAAGTCACTTTGAGGGGTCTTTTTGACAGAAAATACCCAAAAGTGACACCATTCTAAAAACTGCACCCGTCAAGGTGCTCAAAACCACATTCAAGAATTTTATTAACCCTTCAGGTGCTTCAGAGGAATTTTTGGAATGTGGAAGAAAAAAATTAACATTTAACTTTTTTCACAAAAATGTTACTTTAGACCAAAGTTTTTTTATTTTCGCAGGGGTAACAGGAAAAAATGGACCCCAAAATTTGTTGTGCAATTTCCCCTGGGCATGCATATACCCCATATGTGGGGAAAAACCACTGTTTGGGCGCACGGCAGGGTTCGGAAGGGAAGGAGCGCCATTTGACTTTTTGAATGTAAAATTTGCTTGAATAATTAGCGGACGCCATGTTGCATTTGGGGAGCCCCTGACATGCCTAAACTGTGGAAAACCCCCACAAGTGACACCATTTTGGAAACTAGACCCCTCAGGGAACTTATCTAGTTTTGTGGTGAGCACCTTGAACCCCCAGGTGCTTCACAGAAGTTTATAACATTGAGCCGTAAAAATAAAATGTTCACATTTTTCCCACAAAAATGTTTTTCATCCCCCACTTTTGCATTTTCATTAGGGTAACAGGAGAAATTGCACCACGCAGTTTGTTGTGAAATTTCTCCTGAGTAAGCAGATACCCCATATGTGGGGGAAAACCACTGTTTGGGCGCACGGCAGGGTTCGGAAGGAAAGGAGCGCCATTTGACTTTTTGAATGTAAAATTTGCTTGAATAATTAGCGGATGCCATGTTGCATTTGGGGAGCCCCTGATGTGCCTAAACAGTAAAAAAAAACACCAGTGACACCATTTTGGAAACTAGACCCTTCAGGGAACTTATTTAGATTTGTGGTGGGCACCTTGAACTCCCAGGTGCTTCACAGAAGTTTATAACATTGAGCCATAAAAATAAAATGTTCACATTTTTCCCACAAAAATGTTTTTCAGCCCCCACTTTTGCATTTTCATAAGGGTAAAAGAAGAAATTGCACTATGCAGTTTGTTGTGTAATTTCTCTTGAGTTATCAGATACTCCATATGTGGGGGAAAACCACTGTTTGGGCGCACGGCAGGGTTCGGAAGGTAAGGAGTGCCATTTGACTTTTTGATTGTAAAATTTGCTTGAATAATTAGCGGATGTGCCCCTGATGTGCCTAAACAGTGGAAACCCCCCACAAGTGACACCATTTTGGAAACTAGACCCCTCAGGGAACTTATCTAGATGTGTGGTGAGCACCTTGAACCCCCAGGTGATTCACTGAAGTTTATAACATTGAGCGGTAAAAATAAAATTTTCACATTTTTCCCACAAAAATGTTTTTCAGCCCCCACTTTTGCATTTTCATAAGGGTAACAGAAGAAATTGCACTATGCAGTTTGTTGTGCAATTTCTCCTGAGTTAGCAGATACCCCATATGTGGGGTAAAAACACTGTTTGGGCGCACGGCAGGGTTTTGAAGGGAAGGAGCGCCATTTGACTTTTTGAATGTAAAATTTGCTTGAATAATTAGCGGATGCCATGTTGCATTTGGGGAGCCCCTGATGTGCCTAAACAGTGGAAACCCCCCACAAGTGACACCATTTTGGAAACTACACCCCTCAGGGAACTTATCTAGATGTGTGGTGAGCACCTTGAACCCCCAAGTCCTTTACAGAAGTTTATAACATTGAGCCGTGAAAATAAAAAAATCAAACTTTTTCCACAAAAATTATGTTTTAGCCCCAATTTTTTTATTTTCACAAGGGTAAGAGGAGAAAATGGACCCCAAAAACTTTTGTGCAATTTCTCTTGAGTACGTCAATACCCTATATGTGGGGAAAATACAGTGGTTGGGCGCACGGCAGAGTTCAGAAGGGAAGGAGCACTGTGTGACTTTTTGAACGCAAAATCGTCTGGAATCAAGAGCGGACGCCATGTCGCGTTTGGAGAGCCCCTGATGTGCCTAAATAGTGGAAACCCCCCAAAAGTGACCCCATTTTGGAAACTACACCACTCAAGGATTTTATCAAGGGGTACTGTGAACATTTTGAACCCAGAGGTACGACACAGAATTTGATAACATTAGGTCATCATATTGAATAAGTTGTCATTAGTTTTGAGCGCAAGTGCTCACTACTTGAGTTTGCATCGGGTACTCAGGTATGCACCATGTATCACTGGTGCTCAAGTGACATGCTCGAGTTCCTGCCCCGCATGTTTCACGGTTATTAGACACCCCAAAAAAAACATGCGGGGATCGCTCGTGCATGGCAGGCAATCCCCGCGAGGTTTTTTTGGCTGCAAAGCATATGGGACGGAGACTCGAGCACCCGTGATACTCAGTGCATACCCGAGCACCCGATGCAAACTCAAGTAGCGAGCACTTGCGTTCAACACTAGTTGCCATATCGTCATCTTTTTTTTTACTTTTGAAAAAAAAAACAACCCCAACCCTAACCCCAACCCCAGCCTTAGCGTTTATTTTTTATGCCGTTCCTAGTGAGGTATAAGTGATTAGAAGACCTTATTCTTCGGGTCGGTGCGACTACAGAGATACCAGAATCATATCGGGTTTTTATGATTGACAGCTGTCACAGACTAAAAGACACGTTTTGTAAAATCTAGTTTTTGCATTGCCATATTTTGAGAGCTATAATTTTTCCATATTTTGTCCGACAGAGTCATGTGATGGCTTGTTTTTTGCGGGATGAGTTGACGTTTTTATTGGTGCCATTTTCAGGCATGTGACATTTTTTGATCGTTTTCTATTCCAGCTTTTGGGAGGCAGAATAAACAAAAAACAACAATTCAGCAATTGTTTTTTTCTTTATTTTTTTATTCTACTCTGCGTGTGGTAAAATTGATAAGGCAGCTTTATTCTTCAAGTCAGTATGTTTACAGCGGTACCACATTTATATCGTTTTTCTATGTTTTGGCGCTTTTACACAATAAAAGCTATTTTATAGAAAAAATTATTTTTTTGCATCGCTTTATTCTGAGAGCTATAACTTTTGATTTTTCGGATGATGGAGCTGTATGGTGGCTTGTTTTTTGCGGGACAAGAAGACGTTTTCAGCGGTACCATTTTTATTTATATTTGTCTTTTTGATTGCATGTTATTCCATTTTTTGTTTAGTGGTATGATGATAAAGCATTGTTTTTTGCTTCGTTTTTTATTTTTATTTTTTACCGTGTTCACTGAAGGGGTTAACTAGTGGGATAATTTTATAGGTCAGGTCGTTTTGGATACGGCGATACCAAATATGTGTACTTTTATTGTTTTTTTTTCATAATAATATTTATTGATGGGTACATTATATTTTTATTTTTGGTGGATTATTTTTTTATTTTTTTTTATATTTTTACAATTTTTTTTCAAAAAATGTTTCGCTTTCTGACAGTTTTTTATTTGTTTACTTTGTCTCACTATGGGACTTTCACTTTTTTTATTCTGATCGCCTGTATAGCATAGGGATGCAGTACCATCCCTGTGCCATGCATGCTGTCAGCGCTGCACAGTGAGAAGATAGTTTGGTCATGTACTGCGCATGACCAAAAAATCTTCCAGCTGTCTGGTGACCCGGATGTTGTCATGACAACATCGGGTCGTCATGGCAACATCCGGGAAGCCGCGGGAGACAGCGCTAGAGGCCGGAAGAGGAGGTGAGTATACCGATCACCTCCCCTTAGCCACCGCAATGCTGCGATCGACTTCGATCGCAGCATTGCGGGGGTTAATGTGCCGGAAGCAGTGCGGGACCGCTCCCTGCACATTGTCACAGCTGACACCCAGTACTATCAGCTGACACCGGGCGGCGATAGCGCCCGCACAGCCTGTGTGCGGGCGCGATCGTCATGATGTACTAATACATGTCAGGCTCTTAAAGCCCAGGGCACTTACGCGTATTAATACGTCATGGGCTTTAAAGGGGTTAAAACACTGGAGTGGTGGTTGTTGGAAATGGGCCTCTATACACCTATGTAGATATTGCAATAAAAACAAGATGTTTGCAGCTAGAATAGTCATTTACCACATTAACAATGTATAGAGTGTATTTCTGATTCATTTAATGTTAGCTTCATTAAAAAAATGTGCTTTTCTTTCAAAAATAATGAAATTTTCAAATGACCCCAAACTTTTGAATGGTATTGTATCTCAATGTTCTTCTGAGTAAAGCAGATTAAAATCTCGTCAGAACATGACCACAATTTAGCGCAAATCCCATTCCTGCTATGAAAACCGACCAACCTGCAGAGCCAAATCCTGACATTGTATCCACTGCACACTGTCAGTTATTATGTAATCTGCACTGCTCGCTGAACGTTTCCTTTCAGGTGAAAAAATCCCTTAACGACTGTAACTATTTTTAAAAGAATGGTTACAATACGGCTAAGAGATGTGCAGTCATTCTTCCCTTTCTTTTTTTCTTACATTTTATGTTCTATACAGTTCCTCAGTATATTTATGTCAACCCCCATTACCTTTTTCATCTCTACTTACAAGTATGTCTTGTATCTTAGCTAAAATATGGTAGTAAGTATCACATTAGACACTTTTATAATGGGTAGTGTACAATCACTGCATATTTCAGGGTTATGTGCTTCTGAGGATTAATTCTGGCATTTAAACAGGAAAGGGTTCTTTACAGTCAGAGCAGTCAGACTGTGGAATGCCGATCACAAGAGATAGTAATGGCCGACACTATAGCAGCATTTAAAAAAGGGCTGGATACTTTAACAAAACATGACATTGTGAGTTAGAAATAATCTAGCAATAGAAAATGTATAACTTTGAAAAGATAGTTTGAACTTTATGGTCCTAGGTCTTTTTTCAGCCTATATAACTATGTAGAATGTACATTAAGAAAATGCTTGAAATGCAATTCCCTATAATATTATTTTGCAAGTAATTTCATCTTAATTTTTTTCTTTGTAAAGTGCTGGTTATAAACCCAGTCTCTGGATCTAAAAAGTGCAAAACACTCCTGAAACACTTGCACATTTAATCTGTATTTCTTATGGTGCCTAAAGGAAGCCATACTGATAAGGCACCTGCTTGGTAATAAGTGCAGTTATTTGCCTCTATAATGAAAGAAAATTACCAATGGTGACAGTGTTAATACTTGGGCCCTGCATCAGTAATAGCCCCTGTAGTAACCATGACAACTGTTATGAGGTCATAAACAAGTGTCATAAAGAAGATTCCATAAAAGAATGCCGCGCTGCCACATCAGTGCCATTACTGATGCGCCTGCGGACCTTGAGCTTGACCACCCCACGTAATGTGCCAACCTTGGTGTAATTTGGAGGTTCTAGCAGGGAAAGGGATAGTCTGCTTTAGACGCCCCCAGGGTATGTGAAGGTAACAGAGGGGGGCCCCAGCAGAGGATCCTCTTCTGATACCCTCTACATAGAGCAGCTCTCCTTTGGGAGTTGATGGACGGATCTATGACTTCAATGGGTGATAAATTGGGAGGGGATATTTATCCTATTAGGGGTTATCCATAACGAACTTGTAACTGAATGTCCAACTTCTGCAGAGACGGACCTATATCTGTAAGGGAGAAATGGCACATCCACCTGGACAACCAAATCAGCTAAATTCGTTCTATCAATCAATGTAGTGACCAATATCGCAGCCGGATCTCTTCAACATCCAGTTTATCACAGTCTATATTTATGTCGTTCTCTATAAATCTGGTAAAATGTACAAATTCTAGAACTCAGTATTATAACGGCACTAACTCTCTAAGCCCAAGGGAAGGGCAGCCCTCCAGCCATGGTTCCCTAAAGGTTTCCTCCACAGGGGGTTTTCCTCTCCTGAGTGCTGGAGGGTGACTCTTCATGAGTCGGGGGTTGTGCTACTTTTGGTGTCATGTAAATTTAAATAAAGTTGAGAACATTTGACACCTAATTGCAATGCTTTGTGTATTTATTTTGTATGCTTCTGTCTGATTCATTTTGTTTGGGAGTAGGGGTCCATCACCTATCACAGAGTCATATATCTGGACATCTGCTGGATGCAGTTTTGCCCCAGGGGTTGCCCCTGCTCTGGGGAGTATGATGTAGCAGAGAAGACAAGCATTACAGCACAGCACCGGCAAGTGTGCACTCATCCTCGGAATAATATTACAGCAGCATTACAAGCAGCCTCCTCACCTCATTCACACAGTGAGTATTTTGGACAATAATTTACATCAGTATTTGTAAGCTAAAAACCAAAGGGGAACAGACACAGAGAAAAAAAATAAGTGAATCACTTTCACCTCTTATGTGTTTTGGATCCACTCTTGGCGTCTATTAACAAATACTGATGCAGAATATCGCCATGTAAAAGTGCCCTAAATCCTCACTGACTGATATGACAGATTGAGTTGCAGCAGAGGTTGCAAGCGTTAAAGGAGTTTTCCAGTTGCCGTACTGTACTTTCCTCACCCTCCCCAGGAAAGACTGTGCAGCATATCATCACTTCTATGATAACCGCCTCCCTATCCTCACCTCACTTAAAAGCAGCTGCTGCATCTGAGTATGAGACGCACTCATTTAGGCTAAGTTCTACTGCATATTTTCATGCAAAAAAAACCCATAATACAGCGAATTACAGTTCCAGCAAAGTGGATGACATATATATAATCAAAAAGGCAAAAAAAAGTCAGCTCACTCATAAGAAGATCCATGCACGGAGACTAGTAATGCAGAGAGAGGTAGGCAGAAGCAAAAAATAGTGATCCAGCATCAAAATCTTCCACTAAAAGCCTTATTTTAAAATATAGAAAGGAAATTGCAACTTCATCTTGAAAAACCATTAAAGAATTATGCAAACGCATTTCAGACAACTTTCTCTCCCCTAGGCCTTTTTAACACTAAAGAATTTGAATGCATTGAGATTTTGAAATCTGCAGCATCACTTTCTCTATCCTGAAACTGTTTTGCCTGCCCCGACCTCAGACCTTGTCTTTGTCTTCACCCTCCTGTACCTGGTACCCGTGCCTCTGACTCTCCGGTCTGCTGCTGCAGTCCCGGGAATGCCCTGGGGTGGTACCTGGTGTCTTCCAGCAGCCCAGCCTATCCTCACCACCAGAGGCTCTAGTGAAGACTCAGTAGACACCTAGTCACACTCTTCCAGGGTAAGCCTGGCCCGTGGCACAGTGGGTCCACATCCACCAGCGTTACATTCACCCACCAGTGTTACAGATGCATAGCAAATGAGGCACCACTATTCAAGAAAGGGACAACATCTGAGCCTGGAATTTATAGGCTGGCAAGTTTAACCTCTACTGTGGGGAACATCTTTGAGGGTTTCTATGAGATGTGACCCTGGAGGGTCTCAATAAGAATAACCTAATTTCCCAATATTAACATATGTTTATGAGGGATTTGTCCTGCAAACTAATCTGATCACATTCTATAAGGAGGTAAGTTCTAGTTTGGACCAGAGAAACACAGTAGATGTTGTCTATCTGGACTTTTCAAAGCCAAGGCATTTGATATAGTGCTTCACAAAAGCTTGGTACATAAAATGAGAGCAATGGGACCATTGTAAAATATGTGTAACTGGGTCAACAACTGGCTCAGTGATGGGAAACAGAAAGTGGTTATAATGGGACACACTCAGACTGGGTCACAGTTAGCAGTGGAATCAGTAATGGCAGGGCAGACATTTCTCCGGTGAAGCTGCACGGGGGGGCCAGAGTTGGAGGGTTCTTGCAATGGTGCACATCCAGCTAAAATGTATTGTGACGCCGGATACCTACACTGCTACATACGCCGCTGGCCAATCAGAGGCTGGCAGCTGACGTCGGTGTGCCCCTTACTGGGGGAACATGGTGGCAGTGATGTCATGCGCCATGGCTCGCACGACGAACTTCATGTGTGGCAAGATGGGAGCTGCAGATCAGAGGCAGGAGCTGCTGGACAGAACAGAGGACAAGCATTTCACACAAGATGTCCTCAAGCACACCAGGAAAAAGCGCTTCTCATCTGCTGGATCGGGGATTGGTTCCTGCACTAACGTACTGCTGCTCTTCAGTGTGTAACTCAGCCTGCCCCTGCGAGACCGGCTGGCGGTACTGACCATACTGACTGCCTGAGGCGTCATCTCCTCTATCATTCGTCACCTGCATAACGTGAATGTGAAGAAAAGGACGTCACGTTGGACTCGTGGGAGAAGGGGTGCGGCATTGATCTATGTGCAGTGGAAAATACTAGGAGACACCAAGTGACAGAGCAGCCCAGTGCAGGTACCAGCCCATCTGGTAATTGCCAGAATTGCCAGATGGCCAGTCCGGCCCGCCCACCAATAAACTGTAAGACGAGACTGTGATGTTCATACGAGCATTGTGTTTTAGTGTGTTCACTGTTCTGTATACCTGTACTACTTAGCAGCAGCTGTATTGGATATTGCACCATTGTCCTATTGACATTAATGAGACAACACTGCAATGCCCAGAACAGCATTTACTAAGGACTTGGGTATTCTGCTTATAATAAGCTAAACAGCAGTACTCAATATCAGGCAGCAGCTGCAAAAGCAAACAAGATTTTAGGGTATCCAAAACGAGAGATAAAATCCTGTGATCCCAATGTATTGTTACTCCTCTATAAATTACTTGTCAGGCCACATCTAGAATATGGGATCCAGTTTGGGGCTCCACATTTTAAAAAGGATATTAGGAAGTTAGAGTCAGTTCAAAGACGGCAATTAGATTATTACATGGGATGGAAGGTCTCTCCTATGATGAGAGGTTAAAGATGTTGGGCTTGTTTAACTTAGAAAAAAGATGCCTCGAAGGCCATCTCATTTATATATATATAAATACATGTGTGGTCAGTACAAAGGACTGGCACATGATTTATTCAAAGACTTTAAAAAGGATCAGGGGGCACTCGTACGGGTGGAAGAAAAGCGATTCCAGCAGCTTTACAGGAAAGGGTTCTTTACAGTCAGAGCAGTCAGACTGTGGAATTCCCAAGCACAAGACAGACAGTATAACAGAATTTATAGAAGGGTTGGAGGTTTTTGTGACAAGAAATGGCATTGTGTGTTATAAACAATCTAATGATAGAGAATGTATAACTAGTGAAGAAAGGTTGCACTTGATGGCCCTGTCTTTTTTCAACCTATGTAACTATGTAAGTAGACAACATGCAGGTTTCCCTTGCAGTGTACACCCTAAAGATGCCACAGTGCTCGACAAGTACCACAATCCTTTTATACCTCTGATCGGTGAGAGTGTCGAGAGTCGGGCCATCAGCAATTTGATTTTAATGGCGTATCCCAAAGACATCACTATTTGGAAAACTTATTAGCTATATGCATTTAAGGTATATGTAAGCAAAAAACCTCAATGACTATAAGGTATAACCTATATTCTGAGCATGTCTGCAGGGGGAGTTTGGGGGCAATTATAAATCAGTATGACACATTGGCAGATTCCCCAGTTGCACCATATTGGGTGGGCCCCGGCGCAGGATTGAGCCTCCACCCACCTTTATGAGCAACAGTTGGCCCAATACACGTGATTCAGAAAACGGCAGCATCAGCATTCATTTAACATACTAATGAGTATATTACTGTAGACATTCAAAGGTAAATGTATTATTGTGGTTAATGTAATGTTTGCATGTAGCTCAACAGTGAAGCCCCAGATTCAATGTTACCGGTGGACCCTTGGCACGCCTGCCCAACACTGCTTGGGGAGGGACAAACCTGTATGAGTAGCCAATTTTTTTCCTCTATACATTAGTCCTACAAGTACTTTTCAAAAACGGACGTCCAAACATCTATGAGCCCCCACAAATTCCCTGTATATTACCCTCAAAGACCTCAAGCTCAGGGTGGTTGCCATGACAAAGCACAGAGAATAGTATAAACTCAGTGCCCTGCAATCAGAAAAAAAAAAGTTTTTTTGCATGCAGAGCGCACATTAAATTGATGGTCCTAAGAAAGTTCTCACTTCTTTTGAACTCATTACATACTGGCCCCATGCTTTTCCTCATCCCTAATCTCCTTAATCTACTCTCCAACTTTTTTTTTTACCAAAAAAGGGGTTGTCCAGTCTGTAAACATTTTTTTAAACGAGCCAGAATGCTGTAACATGATAAAATAACTGCATGCATGGCCTATAAGTCTCCTTACCCTGGTATGTCAGGTATGTCACTCTCCACAAGAAAAAAAGTTACCCCTCAGACTCTAGTCTGAGTCCTCTCATACAGCCAAATCAGATCTCATGCTTTTCATTGATGGGGGGTAACACCCCGAAACACGTGTCTGCAATTTGAGATTCTGGTTTGGCTTTTATCCTATGTCAAATGGCAAGGCTCGTTAAAGGGTCGATATTGACTTTTAGGATCTCTGCTTCCAATGGTTGGCACTAGAGTTCAAGTCCTCTTCCTCTCTGAAGAAGCAATTTGCATATATCATTTCTCAGAGGAGCATTGCAAAATGGCCTATTAGTCTTCTTACCCTGTCAGGTCACTCTCCACCAGGAGAAACATTGCCCCTTAGAACCCATAATAAAATAAATAAACTCAAAGAGCCGATTCCACCTCTGTCCTACACTGGCCATTGTGCCCCACCGGTCTCTGTATTCCCTGTTTGGTCCAGATGGGCATATGGTGACTGCAGCTAAGTATTGGCCGCAGCGGTGACTAACCAGGGTCTACACTGGCAGCTTTGCCTCCTGCTTCGAGTCTGTCCTTTTACATACAGTATGATCAAGTGGTTTCCAATATTTCATAAAGCTTCATAGAAAAAAGTATTGAAAGCTTCTATTAATTGTAACGACATACGAATTGGCCTAGTTTCAAGACAAGGGTAAAAGGTTTCGAAATGTTGATTTGATTGACAATATTACTAATGACTATTTACACAAGTCTAAATGATTCTAGTTTTCTGTTGATGCTAGAAAACAGGCAAATATCACAGCAAAATACAGTGCCACGATAACAACTTATTTTTAGAAAACCAATAAACAAAACTTCACATCAAAATCCAAACACAGTCATATTAGCATATTGTTCTGGAGTTAGTGGCTGGAAGGATTTTGCCGCTGACGCAATAGGGTTTTGTGCATTTAGCACAGCTGGCCACTGATGGATGCCGCCCAGAGCAATTTTTTCACTTGCTTTTTATTGTTGGAGCCTAAAATTTTCCAACAGCTATCACTGTAATTAAGTAGGTCAGATCCATAACTATATTCCTCATGAGAACTTTCTAATGTATGACAGTCATCAATATAAACTGTGGCATTAATAAACTGCATGAGGGCCTCATTCCGATATCTGCGTTGTTTCACGTAATAAAAAAGACAGTTTGAGTGTCGAAAGTGTGTTGGATCTGATTTTCATCGGTGTTTGGTCCGTGTGTCCATTTTTACCAGTGGTTTCACATATAGGTAAAAAAGTAAATAAATACAAAGTTAATATAATAAATGGACAGCACACAGAATGTATACTGATGCTATCCATGTGCTGTCCATGAGTTTCATCCGTGATATTGGTAAAAAATGAACATGTCATCATGATTTTTGCATATACCCAATCTGCGAAAAACCACGGACATGTGAACAGCCCCATAGTTTATAATGAGTATGTGTTCTATCCATGAAAACTATTGGCAGAACAAGTACTTGCAAAATAAAAGACGAAGGCTTTAAGACCCAGACATGCTTTGTTTTTTTTATATATTTTTATAAAAATTCATACACTTTATTTTGCTTTTTTACATTTTTCATATCTTACAAAAGAAGTTTACGGGAAGATGGCGGAAAACAATATGTGGGAAATAGTGATGAGCGAATCAATTTATCAATTTGCAAGACCCTCATCCAGCAGCCACATCAGTATGACATGATTTGTAGGTGCAATGTCATCATTGCGGCATGACAATCGCATGACTTCACATCAGACCTACTAATTAGAAGAGACACCGTGATTGCCGGCAATTTGCAGATTGTTCGCAGGGCCACCACTAAATACTGATGTGGCCGCTCAACCAGGTTCCTACAAATCAATTTGCTCATATCTAGTGGAAAATTGTTGAAGATGAGAATAAAAACACCTGAAGAGATGAACTGGAATATAGGTTCATGTGCATGCAGTGTGTAGGCGCATGTTCACACTGGCCACTAAACAGGTAAAACCCAATATAAAAGCAAAAAAAGCAAATACCCTGCAGCAAATCAATAAGCAGCAATAGTTCATGAAAATAATATAGGGTGCTTAGTTAGCATAATTTTGATAAAAAAAAGCTGTAAAAGCTATCCCACCATGTCACGGTGACCCTATCCAGGACGGTCCTAACCTCTAATATTCAAGCCTTACCATTTGTCAAGTGACGTACATGTGTATAAGGGCTGAGAAGGACTGAGCTCAGATAATGGACAACCCAGGCATGGGGAACTATGTGAATGTAAAGTCCAGTTCAAACAAAAGAGAGGCCACTCCTTTATTTGCACAGAATGCAAAAACACTGAAAAGAAGACACCTGAAGAGATGAACTGGAATATAAGCTGGTGTGCATGCAGCATGTAGGCGCATGTTCACACTGGACACTAAACAGAAAAAAACCCAAGATGAAAATATAAAAAGCAAATACCCTGCAGTAAATAAATAAATGAACAGCAAAAGAAGATGAGAATAGTAGTATGGGGAAATACAGAGATTCAGTTGATAGGGGGAGAGGGAGATATGAGAGGTGACAGCCGCAGACTAAGGCCACGGCCCCACTATCAGTATTTGGTCAGTATTCCGTCAGTATTTTTTCTCAGGAGTGGGAGACAAAACCAGGAGTAGGTGATAAATGCAGGATTGGTGACTTGTTTCTATTATACTTTTTCTATGATTCTTCCTAACCTGGTTTTGGCTCCCACTCCAGAGAAAAAATACTGACCAAATACTGATCAAATACTGATAGTGGGGTTGTGGCCTTAGTGTGATTGATCAGTGATGTGATGTAGCTGGAATTTGTCCAGCTGCATTTGATTTCCAAATAAACATTTTTGTCTTCATTTATAGTGCACTAGAAAGCAGAAGTAAGACTGAGCAATAATTTTTACAGAAAAAAAATTAAATTAGTGTCAGATGGTGTAATTACCGCCAAATGGAGTCTATGACACAATGAATTGCTGCCGTTATGAAAGCCAAAAGAGGTCTAACGCTCTACTAGATGGGTATCTACAGTATAAAAAGGTGGCAATTCAGGGAGTATTAAGTCATGAAGAATGCTACAGCAATACAAATGATTCAGTAGAAAAATCAGCATTTTTTTTTATCCCTGTTCAGTTCAACATTTTAGTCCCATTTTTTAATAAAAGTCCCATAATGAAATTGAAATGCCGCACTGAACAAGAGTAAATAATCTGCGATATTCTACCTAATCCTTTGGAGTGCTGCAATACTCTTTATTGCTTGCTTTATATGACCAGGGGTCAAGGTTTAGTCTGCTGTCTATCGCTACTTAACAAAAAATGCAGATATTTTTCCTTAAATGTCATCTATATTATGTATTAATGTGAAGAGGGCTTTCAATCATTAATTTTTCCCTCTTTAACCGCTTTTCCTCCGAAGGCTGTTTGCACATTAATGACCACCACGCTTTTTTTGCAAAGACTAGTTTTTGCATCGCCATATTTTGATAGCTATAATTTTTCCATATTTCAGCTGACAGAGTCATGTGAGGGCTTGACTTTTGCAAGACAGTTGACGTATTTATTGGTACCATTTTCAGGCAAGTGACATTTTTTGATCACTTTCTATTTTGATTTCTGGGAGGCAGAACAAACAAAAACCAACAATTCAGGAGTTGTTTTTTTTGTTTTTTTTTATGCCGTTTCACATATGTTAAAATTGATAAGGTAGCTTTATTCTTTGGGTCAGTACGTTTACAGCGGTTCCACATTTATATCTTTTTTTTATGTTTTGGCGCTTTTACACAATAAAAACTATTTTATAGAAAAAATATATTTTTTTGCATCACTTTATTCTGAGAGCTATAACTTTTTTTATTTTTTGGATTATGGAGCTGTATGACGGCTTTTTTTTGGGGGACAAGATGACGTTTTCAGCGGTACCATTTTTATTTACATTCGTCTTTTTGATCGCGTTTTATTCCACTTTTTCTTTGGCTGAATGATGATAAAGCATCGTTTTTTGCTTCATTTTTTATTTTTATTTTTTACCGTGTTCACTAAAGGGGTTAACTAGTGGGACAGTTTTATAAGTCAGGTTGTTCCGGACGAGGCGATACCAAATATGTGTACTTTTATTGTTTGTTTTGTGTTTTTTTTTCATAATAATATTTATTTATAGGTACAATATATATATATATATATAGTATATATATATTTTTTATTATTTTCTGATTTTTTTTTCAAAAATATTTTTACAACTTTTTTTCACTTTTTTACTTAGTTCCACTATGGGACTTTCACTTTTAGCACTCTGATCGCAGTTATAAGGTATAGCAGTGCAGGATCACTGCTATACCTCATAACTGTCAGTGCAGCAGACACAAGTTAGTTTGATCATGCACTGCGCAAGGTCAAACTAACTTGCTGGTGCCTCGTGACCCTGATGTCATCATGACGACATCGGGTCACCATGGCAATGATCAGGACATCATTGCAGGGTCTCCGATCCAAGAGCGGAGGGGCTTTTGCCCCTCTGCTCACTCGCTAAATGCTGCGATCGCTGACACCTGGCGACACCTGGTGGCAATGGGGCCCAGACAGCCTCTGTGCGGGAGCGATCCGCCAGACATAATAATCCGTACCTGGTCCATAAGGCACAGTGCACAGGGATGTAATAATACGTACAATGTCAGAATGGTGTTAAAAAAAAATAATAATCAATTTAACCCCTGCTGCTCCGGCACTGTCTCTCCACCGCTGCTCATGGACTCTGTTGACATGGCTCCATGTGAGGTCACAAAGTCACTCAAGGACTTATTTAGGCAGAACGCAGTCATATTATTACTGATATTTCTACTTCCATGGGTTGTCCAAGCATAAAATAATGATGACCTATGCTTAGGATAGGTTATTAATATCACATGGATGGGGGTCGGATTTGTGGGCTGCGTTCACATAGAACCCAACTCCAATAATAGTCACCCCCACCGATCAGCTTTTACTAGCTGAATGAAGCTGAAGAGCACAGCTCAGTTTATTGTGAACCAGATGCAACTAGAGATGATGGAACATTTTGACTTTTAAATTTACCAGGCTTCCCAAAAATTTGTTTCAAGTTGATTTTATTTGCAGCTAATCTTGAGAAATCCAATTGCCTTGGAATGGGGTGTAGAACATTTTTGCTGTTCCCCAATACTGTAACCCAAACATATTTATTGCCAATATAGGAGAGAGAAAAAGAGAAAGGAAGAGAAAGATTCCAAACTTTTGTACTCTTGGAAGGATGAGGATTGATCAACTACACTGACACTTCTGCTGCCCTTTCTATTTCACCCCTAAACAGGGCCGGCTCCAGGTTTTTCTGGGCCCCGGGCGAAAGAGTCTCAGTGGGCCCCTTTAACACATACCACGATTCATGATGCACAGATACCGCAGAGAAATATATATATATATAGTACAAGGCTGAAGATTTCACTTCTTACATTACATGAGTGATATCTATTGTAAATTCCACAATAGCTCAGAAACCGGTGAATCGCTCCACACAGAATACTGGCCCCCATATAAGGCTCCATACGGAATACTGGCCCCCATATAACGCTTCATACCGAATACTGGCCCCCATATAAGGCTCCATACGGAATACTGGCCCCCATATAAGGCTCCATACGGAATACTGGCCCCCATATAAGGCTCCATACGGAATACTGGCCCCCATGTAAGGCCCCATACGGAATACTGGCCCCCATGTAAGGCTCCATACGGAATACTGGCCCCCATATAAGGCCCCATACAGAATACTGGCCCCCATATAAGGCCCCATACGGAATACTGGCCTCCATATAAGGCTCCATACGGAATACTGGCCCCCCATATAAGGCTCCATACGAAATACTGGCCCCCATATAAGGCTCCATACGGAATACTGGCCCCCATATAAGGCTCCATACGGAATACTGGTCCCCATATAAGGCTCCATACGGAATACTGGCCCCCATATTATGCCCCATACGGAATACTGGCCCCCATATAAGGCTCCATACGGAATACTGGCCTCCATATAAGGCTCCATACGGAATACTGGCCCCCATATAAGGCTCCATACGGAATACTGGCCCCCATATAACGCTCCATACAGGATACTGGTCCCCTTATAAAGCTCCATACAGGATACTGGCCCCCATATAACGTTCCATACAGGATACTGGTCCCCTTATAAAACTCCATACAGGATACTGGCCCCCATATAACGCTCCATACAGGATACCGGTCCCCTTATAACGCTCCATACAGGATACCGGTCCCCTTATAACTCTCCATACAGGATACTGGCCCCCATATAATGCTGCATGCAGGCTGTTACCCCCCACATAATGCCCCATACAGGCTGTCCCCCCCTTATAATGCTCCATGCAGGCTGTTACCCCCCACATAATGCCCCATACAGGCTCCCCCCTTTTAATGCTCCATGCAGGCTGTTACCCCCCACATAATGCCCCATACAGGCTGCCCCCCCTTATAATGCTCCATGCAGGCTGTTCCCCCCCACATAATGCACTATGCAGGCTGCCCCCCCCTTTATAATGCCCCATGCAGGCTGTTCCCCACCTTATAATGCCCCATGCAGGATGTCCCCCCCTCTATATAATGCCCCATGCAGGATGTCCCCCCCCTCTTTATAATGCCCCATGCAGGATGCCCCCCCCTCTTTATAATGCCCCATGCAGGATGCCCCCTCCCTTATAATGCCCCATGCAGGCTGTTCCCCACCTTATAATGCCCCATGCAGGATGTCACCCCCCCTCTATATAATGCCCCATGCAGGATGTCCCCCCCTCTTTATAATGCCCCATGCAGGATGCCCCCCCTCTTTATAATGCCCCATGCAGGATGCCCCCCCTTATAATGCTCCATGCAGGCTGTTCCCCCCCACATAATGCCCCATACAGCCCCCCCCCTTTTAATGCTCCATGCAGGCTGTTACCCCCCCACATAATGCCCCATACAGGCTCCCCCCCTTATAATGCTCCATGCAGGCTGTTCCCCACCTTATAATGCCCCATGCAGGATGTCACCCCCCCCTCTATATAATGCCCCATGCAGGATGTCCCCCCCCCTCTTTATAATGCCCCATGCAGGATGCCCCCCCCTTCTCTTTATACTGCCCCATGCCTCCATACATTAAAAAAAAAATCAAATACTCACCTCCCTTCTCCTCACCTGCTACCTGCTGCCCGCTGCTCGGGTCCGAACGCCAGCATTGTCGGTGTCTTCCCGCTCAGCGCTCCCTGTGAAGGCCAGGGGAGGGCGCGGTGAAAAGACGTCACCGCGCCCTCTGACCTGAGATGTCACAGGGAGCGCAGAGCAGGAAGACAGCGGATCTGCGGAGGCACGGGGAGAGGTAAGTATCCAGCTGCCGGGGCCCTGAGCAAGCGGCGGAGAAGGGCGGGCGCTGACACCGCTCTCCTCCGCCCATAGCCCAGCGCGGTGCGCGACCGCCAGTGGGCCCCTCTGCCTGCTCAGGGCCCCGGCATTTGCCCGGGTGCGCCAGGTGCTGACGCCGGCCCTGCCCCTAAATGTTCAACTAAATGTTCTTCAACATTGGTGCCTTTTTCTGCCCCTGTGGAATTAGCTGTGTGCTCTGACCTATATCTCAATGTTGTAAAAGTATAAAATGCTCTCCTTGGCCTGCCGCCATATTTGATACTGGCTGTGATAGTCTCCCATGATTGGCTGCGCTAGAGCATGTGATCTAATAGCTGCAGGATATTATGGTGAAGCTCGACTGGACATTATTACCGATATTCAAGAGCTATCACCTACTGCAACTTTCAGCAGCAGATTTGGAAGCAGAAATGTATAAATCAAGTATACATGTTACATTACATAGTGTATGTTCCGATTTGTTTTTCATCTATAGGAAGCTACATAAGTCAAATATGTAATGAAAGTGAACAGCAAACATTTATAACTTGCAAATCGGTGTCATGTGCAAGTGTCTTAGGAAAGCTCCCAGCTAGTGTTGAGCCACCCCCGTAGTGTTCGAGTTCGGTTCGGTTCGTCGAACACCCGTGTGTTCGCCGAACTGTTCGTCGAACTGTTCGTCGAACACCTTCGAGCACCGTTAAAACCAATGGCAGGCAAACAAAAACACATAGAAACACATAGAAAACACCTTCAAAGGTGTCCAAAAGCTGACAAACTGCTCAGAAGACACAACTAACACATGGAAAAGTGACAAGTACATATAGTCATGCGAAAAGAAAAGAGGTGGAGGAGTAAAAGGAGGGGGAGACACAGATATAGGCATGTCATGCCCTTCTAAAATCCAAAAAGTGAGAAGCCGACACGTTCAGTCCGCTCCTGCCCGTGCCACCTCCGCGTCGCCGGGTTTGTGCCAGAGCCGCGGTGAACCGTGACGGCCAGCCCCCCTCTCCCAATACTGGTGCCTGTCCGCTGGTGGGTCGAGCGAGCCCCCCTGTGGCGGAGGCAGCTCTAAGCTTTTTAATTTAAATTGTCTCTCTAATTTGAATGAATACACTTTAAATCCATATACAAGGATCTATTGGAGGGCAAGTCTCATGCCAGCAGCCGCGTAATTCCAGCTCCAGTAGCGTCCACTAAAGCTGCTGCAGTTAAAAAGCTTTTATAAGGATCGAGCTCGGCTGTCCACCGCAAGGCATCCTACTGCCAGTCCCAGCCCCTATGCCTTGGGGTGCCTCCTGATGCTCTTCACTGAGTATCCCGTGGTCCCGAAGCATTTCCTTTGAAAAAATTAAGTGTCCAAACTACAGGTGGTGTAGCTTGCTTAACAGCCGGGATAATCCGCTGACTAGCAGACACTGCTGCTAGGCACAAAGTATTTCCTGGGCTAGATGCAGTTAAAAATTTGTAATTAGATACTCTCGTTGGATGCTGAGAAAGCATTCCATAGAGTCTCCTGGCACGCCATATATGATTCTCTTAAAAAGCTTGGGGTAGGGGTCTAGGGGACCCTTTTATAGCCAAAATCACGGCCCTGTATCGCAATACGTCACCTAGGCTGAAGATAAATGGAACTGTAGCACCCTGAGGGCTCGGTTGCTACAGAGGTATTGCACCTCACCCAGAGGTGTGATATCTCACTCTCAGGTAAGGATGTAGTGTGGATCAGGACCCGACACCTGCATGCATTACACCACATTGCCGTGGGGCAGGGCGACCAATATGCCCCTGAGATGGGCACGACAGTCCCTGTCCCTGGCTGGAGTGGGGGGAGGGAACACTGAGTGCAGGAGCAGGGAGGAAGCAGTTCCTGGGTGCATTGAGAAGGGAGTATAAAAGGTGGGCACCATCTTAGTTCAGTGCAGAGAAGTCTGGGCAGAAGTGGCAGGGAGCAGGGGCTCTGCATGAGCTCTGCTCCGGAGGCGGGCCTAGTAACAGAGGCCCAGGCCTGGAAGAGGGAGAAGGAAGGAAGAGGAGCGGAGAAGGCTCCAGGAACGAGGAACGAAGGGATCCCAGGGGTGCGGACGGGCGAGTCGCCACCGCACGCCCGAATCCACCTGCGTGGAGGGATCAGGCCAAAGGGGGAGACCGGTCCCCGAAACTAGTGGAGGCAGGAAACGACACTCAGCTAGAAACAGGAGGCTGTGACATTTTATGTGGCGCAGCCCCTCGCTACACCCGCTAGGAAGGCACCGCATAGGGTCACGGAAACTGGCGCCAAGTTTACCAAGAGGAGGCCCGAGGCAGCCGGACAGAAGGGTTGGTAAGAAAGGCCAGACAAAGGACACACAAAGGGGGTCCTGTGAAGCGCTCCAAAGTTATCTGGGAGTTGTCTGAGCCCCTCACCTGGTGAGCACAGTACGACGTGGGCAGCCGTTACCTGCAGACGTGGTCTGGATAATAAGAACTGTGAGTAAAGGCCCTGGACTGCATCACTGACTCCGTGTCGTTACTGATGCTGCCCTGCACCATCACCCCCATCCTCCGCATACACTGCCCTGAGGCTATACTCCTCCCGTGGGGAGTTATGCTACTCTCTGCTGCACCCACAACACCAGCCTCAGCGGTCTGCCCTGGAGCGGCGGTTCACTCTGACCGCAATCCACGGGTGGCGTAGTCGGACATTTAAACATCAAAACCACATAAACAGTTCCGCCACTGGTTTGACCGCCCTGAGCCACGGAACCGGGTCGCCGCCACGGAGACTACAACCACCAGCATCCACCAAAAAGGGTCCGGCTCCGGGTGTCCCAAGGCCCAGGGGGCGCGTCAGAACATTTTCATCACCTTTCACAATCACCAATGGGACAAGGCAGGGATGTTCTCTGTCCCCTCTCTTATACATCCTAGTGACGGAGCACCTGCTCTCATCAATTCGCCATAACCCCAATATTAGGTGGATTGAGGTGGGAGGCACCGAGTACAAGTGCTCTCTATTTGCTGATGATGTCCTAGTATATATCACTCAATCACATATATCCATCCATGCTGTTATGGCTGAAATAGATCACTTTGTTACATGGTCAAATTTTAAAATCAATGCAGCGAAGTCTGAGGCCCTCGATGTCTCCCTCCCCAAATCCATATAGGATTCCATCCAGTCCAACTTTCCCTTTGCCTGGCCCTCACAGGGTATCAAATACTTAGGAATTCCTATTCATAGAGACCTCTCCCATCTATGTTATCTTAATTTTGGGCCCTTTATTGAACAACTCCATACAGACCACGGTTGGCAAGTTAGAACTGTAAGATTCACTACGTGAACCACTGGTGTTTTGTGGAAAAGCACATGTACACTGTGTTCCAAATTATTATGCAAAAAGTGTTTAGGAGTGATAAGGGAAGAATTTGTTTGTTTGTCAGTTAAACTCATTGATGGTGATGTGTGTCAGGGCTCTTTATATCACTGTAAGCAATTGCAGACACCTGTGCTAATTAGTTTGGCAGGTGTGTCCAATGAAAGGCAAGACTACTTAAGAAGGCTGTCTCACATTATTAAGCAGCCTATATTTTCTGCCAAAATGGGAAAGAAAAAGGATGTGTCGGCTGCTGAGAAGCAACAAATTGTGGAGTGTTTAGGTCAAGGCATGACTACAATCAACATTGTGCGATGATCAGGATGAAATGTCTTGGCAATCAAGAAGTATGTAGCTGATTCACAGTACACACGTGTGCGTGCTGATAAGGGCAAATTGAGGACTCTTTCCTACAGGCAATTACGTCAGGTTGAAAGAGCAGCGGCAAAAAAGCCTTGTCATAGCAGCAGACAAGTTTTTGAAGCTGCTTGTGCCTCCAACGTCCCCCGAACAACAAGATGCAGGGTCCTTCAGAGGTTTGCAGCTGTGCATGCGCCATCCTGTCGACCTCCTCTATCCACTTCACACAAGCAGAAACGGCTCCAGTGGGCCAAACATTACATGAAGACTGATTTCAAAACTGTTTTGTTCACGGATGAGTGCCGTGCAGCGCTCGATGGTCCAGATGGATGGAGTGGAGGATGGCTGGTTGATGGACACCCCACGCAAACACGGCTACAGCGCCAACAAGGAGGAGGTGGAGTAATGTTTTGGGCTGGAATCATGGGGAGAGAGATTGTCGGCCCCTTTAGGATCCCTGAAGGCGCTAAAGATGAACTCCATAATGTATGTGGATTTTCTCAAACAGCACTTCCTGCCATGGTTCAAGAAGAAGAACCGTGTATTTCACAGCAAGATCATTTTTTTGCATGATAATGCACCATCTCATGCTGCACATAAAACATCTGCATCTCTGGCTGATATGGGCATAAAAGGGGACAAACTTATGGTGTGACCCCCATGCTCCCCTGATCTCTACCCCATTCAGAACCTTTGGAGCATCATTAAAAGGAGTGTCTATGATGACGGGAGGCAGTTCACATCTAAGCAACAGCTCTGGGAGGGTATTCTGTCCTCATGCAAAACAATTGAAGCAGAAACCATCCAAAACCTGACAAATTCAATGGACGAGAGAGTTCAGAAGCTCCTTTCGAACAAGGGGTCCTATGTGAAAATGTAACATCACCTAGAATAAAGTTTTGAGTTGAAAACTGTTTGATTTCAGTTTCTAACAACCTGCTAATGCTTATAATTTCAAAAATGACCATTTTTTTGGTCTTTATTAAAATGAAAAGGTTGATCGAAAAGTTTGGGGGATCTAAGAGTGTGGCAACCCAGTAGTCATGATTACTTCGAATTCTGACAATATGAGGGTCATGCTGCAGGTAGTGCAGCAAGAAGGCACTTATGTGTCTTGCGCATCTCGGAGCCCCAAAATTATTTTCCGGGCTAGATGCAGCTAAAAATTATTATTAATTTTAAATCTGGTGAAGCTTTAGTATAGATGGTCTAATAGGATCAGTGCTGCACACTGCTACAAAACCCAAATTATTTTCCAGTCAAGATACAGATAAACATGATTAGTAATTTTAAATCTGGTGGAGCTTATTATAGATGGCCTAATAGAATCAGTGCTGCACACTGCTACAAAGCCCAAATTATTTTCCAGCCAAGATACAGATAAACATGATTAGTAATTTGAAAGCTTAAAACGGTTGGTAGGGTGATTTTAACCAATCATCAAGCTTTTACTCTCCCCAGGATGACACAGGGGTAGAAAAGTAGTTTCGGATCCATGATTTGTTCATCTTTATGAACGTGAGTCTGTCTACATTATCAGTGGAGAGCCGCGTGCGCTTATCTGTCAGCATACCACCAGCAGCGCTGAACACACGTTCAGACAGAACGCTGGCTGCGGGGCATGACAAGATCTCCAAGGCGTAAGTGGCTAGCTCCGGCCATTTATCCAGATTGGAAGCCCAAAAAGAGCAAGGGTCCAGTGACACAGTCATGGCTTCAATGTTTACTTGGAGATACTCCTGTACCATCGTCTCTAGGCGTTGACTATGTGTCAGACTTCTTGTCTCCTGTGGCCTTGCAAAGGATGGGCTAAAAAAGTGGTGAAATGATTCCGCAAAATTGATGTTACCAGCAGATACTGTGGTTCTGTTACGGTTTGAGTGCTGAACACTTGACGGTCCCACGGTTGGCAAGTTGGAACTGTGAGATTCACTACGTGCACCACTGGTATTTTGTGGAGAAGCACATGTAAGATTCTGCAACAGTCTCTGCTGATACTCCTGCATGCGTGCATCCCTTTCTATGGCAGGAATAATTTCTGCAAATTTACTTTTGTACCGGAGATCTAACAGTGTGGCAACCCAGTAGTCAGGATTATTTCTAATTCTCACAATTCGAGGGTCATGTTGCAGGTAGTGCAGCAAGAAGGCACTCATGTGTGTTGCGCATCCAGGAGCACCAAGTCCCTGTTGTGTTGGTGGCGAGGTAACAATCATGCTTCCTTCCTCTGTCCTCTTCCCCCAACCTCGCACAACAGAAATGTGATCAAGGTCTCCCTCATCTGATGAGTCTTCCATCAGTTCGTCCTCCACTTCTTCCTGGGCTCCTGCACCTTCCTCACTAGTTTGGCTGCTACCATGCGCCCTGGTAAAACCATCTCCCCCACCCTCACATGCCTGCCGCCTTGGTGCTGCCGACCGTCTGGACTTTGCAGATGTTAGCCCTTCCGCAGACAACTCCTCCTCCTCTACTTCCTCCACCTCCTCTTGTGCTACCACCTGACTCCGAATTCTGTTTAACATGTGCTCCAGCATGTAAATCACCGGAATAGTCATGCTGATAATGGCATCGTCAGCACTAAACATCTTCGTCGCCATTTCAAAACTGTGCAGAAGGGTGCATAGGTCCCTGATCTGAGACCACTCCTCCAGCGTGATTTGCCCCACCTCTGGATCTCGTTGGCCCAGGCTATACGTCAGAACGTATTGCACCAGGGCTTGTCGGTGCTGCCACAGTCGCTGCAACATGTGCAGAGTTGAATTCCACCGGGTAGGCACATCGCATTTTAGCCGGTGAAGTGGCAGGCCCAACGACTTCTGTAGAGATGTAAGTCGCTGAGCTGCGGGATGCGAACGGCGGAAGTGAGCACACAGCGACCGTGCCCTCTGCAGAAGGCCATCTAGTCTGGGATAGTGGGCTAAAAATTGCTGGACAAGGTTCAACACGTGAGCCATACAAGGCACGTGTGTGACATTGCCCCGGCGAAGGGCCGCACCCAGGTTTGCAGCATTGTCGCACACGGCCTTCCCTGGTTTCAGGTCCAGTGGAGACAACCATTCATGAAATTGGTTCTCCAGAGCTGACCACAACTCCTCAGCTGTGTGACTCACATTTCCCAGACATTTCAATGTAAAAACCGCCTGATGACGTTGAGCCCTACTGCCAGCATAGTAAGGAGGTGTGCAGGATCCCTTCTGCGCAGTAAGAAAGCTTGTGGCATGACCAGACAGACTTTGGGTGCAGGTGGAAGACCGAGAGGAGGTTGAGGAGGCAGAAGCAGTGGAGGAACTTTGACATAAAGAGGATTGACGCACAACTCGTGGGGACGGCAAGACTTGGACAGCAGCCCCTTGTCCTGCTGTCACCATAGTTACCCAGTGCCCAGTCAGCGACATGTAACGCCCCTGTCCATGCCTACTCGTCCAAGTGTCTGTGGTGAAATGCACCCTGTCACACACAGAGTTTCTCAAAGAAGCGGTGATGTTGTGTGTGACATGCTGGTGGAGCGCAGGCACACCTTTCTTTGAGAAGTAGTGCCGACTGGGCATCTGGTACTGGGGCACTGCGACGGACATAAGGTCTCGAAAATCCTCTGTGTCCACCAGGCGGAAAGGCAGCATTTCTGTAGCCAAGAGCTTGCAGATGGTGAAATTCAACCTCTTAGCTTTCTCATGGCTAGGAGGAAATGGTCTTTTACTTGTCCACATCTGAGGGACCGAGGGCTGGCTATTGTGCTTAGACGGGGTTGATAAGGGTGTCCCCGGCAAACTGCCGGTCTGTGAGGAAGATGCAGGCGGACATGTTAGGTTGCCTTGATCCAAAGGTGGTGCTATCGATGTCGGACAGCGCTCAACACCAGCTGGTGTTACCACCTCCAAAGAAAATGATGACCTGCCAATCACGCTGGCTGTTGCGGGTAAAGAGGTGGCAGGTCTGCGCCCCAAAACAGGTGTGACTGCTGTCCCCCCAGTCACAGAGGATGAAGAGGCCGCGGATGCACAAGATATGGCAGACGGTGGTTGGCCCGGCCGGCTAGGCCGCATTGTAGCACACTGAGCTTCCCACTGCAACTTATGCTTCATGTCCATGTGCCAGTTCATGCATGAAGTACTCAAACTATGTATTTTTTGGCCTCTACTTAGCTTTTGCTGACAAATGTTACAGATAACACGAGTTGGGTCATCTTTATCGATCTGAAAAAATGCCCAGGCTATGCAAGGCTTAGCACCCATGCGACCTGAAGAGCCACCACGACTTGTGGTGAGAGGCAGAGTTGTGTTTGAGGATGCAGTTGTTGACGTGCTTCCAGTACTACGTCTCTGTCCAGGAAGGCGCAACCTGACCTCGTCGTCACTAGCATCTTCCTCCACCTCCTCTGCTGACCTCATCTCTTGGCTGACTGTGGGTTGACAGTAAGTGGGATCTCCAACCTCATCATCATCACCCTGTGCGTTATCACACCCGTCGTCCTCAGAGCCAACCTGTTCCTGCCCTGACAAAAAACTAAAGTTGTCGCTCCAATCAGGTATTTGAGTCTCATCATCGTCTTCCTCATTGTCTCCACCAACAGGAGTTACAGTTTGGGAATGAGGGTCTTCATTATGGTCAGAACCTTCTGCGTCTGGTCCTGGATCCGACTCATAAAGATTTTGGGCATCAGTGCAGATCATTTCCTCGTCTGGATTCACAGAAGCGCTGGAGTTGACCTCTGATTCCCAGGCTATAGTATGAGTAAACAGCTCTGCAGACTCAACCATCTGTTCTACCTCATACTCAGATGGGCAGCTGGAGATTTGGGAGCTGTGAGGAAGCAAGTGCGATTGGGGTGACACCTTTGAGGACTGGAGTATTTGTGATGTTGAAGTTGATGTGGAGGAGAGCCCACTTAAAGGAGCACTTGATATCCGTTGAAGCACCTGCTGTTTTTGTGCCTCATCTGGAATTTGTAGCGATTGGCGTGGCCGTAAGAAAGGGATCTTATCACATTGTCCGCTAAAAGAAGTAGACATTTTAGTTTGGCTGGAAGATGGTCTTTCTTCTGCAGATGTTACTGTTGCTTTAACACCTACACCACGGACACAACCTTTTTTCCCCTTCCCAACACGCCTATTCCCCTTTCCACCAGCAGCAGGCCTTTTTCCACTCATTTTGGTGGTTAACTAATTCACAACTCTGGAGTTGTTTGCACAAAAAAACAATGGATGGGAACCGAGCAGAGCTGAGTGGCCAAACTGTGGTATTAGGCCAAAACTATTGGCTGGGTTAGATGCAGAAAAAAAATATATTCAATTTGCAACCTGATGGAGGTCAGTATAGATGGACTAATAGAACAAGTCCCACACACAGCTAGAAGCCCAAATATTGTTTCAGAGGTAGATGCAGAAAAAAATATATTCAGTTTGCAACCTGATGGAGGTCAGTATAGATGGAGTAATAGAACAAGTCCCACACACAGCTAGAAGCCCAAATATTTTTTCAGAGGTAGATGCAGATAAAAATAATTTTTAATTTGCAACCTGATGGAGGTCAGTATAGATGGACTAATAGAGAAAGTCCCACACACTGCTAGAAGGCCAAATATTTTTTCAGAGCTAGATGCAGAAAAAAATTATATTCAGTTTGCAACCTGATGGAGGTCAGTATAGATGGACTAATAGAGAAAGTCCCACACACTGCTAGAAGGCCACATATTTTTTCAGAGGTAGATGCAGAAAAAAATATATTCAGTTTGCAACCTGATGGAGGTCTGTATAGATGGATTAATAGAACAAGTCCCACACACAGCTAGAAGCCCAATATTTTTTCAGAGGTAGATGCAGAAAAAAATATATTCAGTTTGCAACCTGATGGAGGTCAGTATAGATGGACTAATACAACAAGTCCCACACACAGCTAGAAGCCCAATATTTTTTCAGAGGTAGATGCAGAAAAAAATATATTCAGTTTGCAACCTGATGGAGGTCTGTATAGATGGATTAATAGAACAATTCCCACACACAGCTAGAAGCCCAATATTTTTTCAGAGCTAGATGCAGAAAAAAATATATTCAGTTTGCAACCTGATGGAGGTCAGTATAGATGGACTAATACAACAAGTCCCACACACAGCTAGAAGCCCAATATTTTTTCAGAGGTAGATGCAGAAAAAAATATATTCAGTTTGCAACCTGATGGAGGTCAGTATAGATGGACTAATACAACAAGTCCCACACACAGCTAGAAGCCCAATATTTTTTCAGAGCTAGATGCAACAAAAAATTATATTCAATTTGCAACCTGATGGAGGTCAGTATAGATGGACTAATAGAATGATGCTATGCCCAAAAGATTTTACTTCACTAGGTGCAGTAAAAAAATTGGTATTCTATACACAGGTGGTATATCTTGCAACACAGATAGGCTACTCCACTGACTAACACACTCTGCAATAGGCCAAAAAGGATTAGCTTTGCTAGATTCAGCCAAATGCTGTGAAAAAAACTGGCACAGCACTGGCACAGACCTGCCTGGCAAAAACTGATAGGAACTCATGTAACCTAGTCCTGAAAAGGACTCCAATTACAATTAGTCTTTACTCCCACAATCTATCTATTTAAGAGCACAGACCAGCCTGATAAAAGTCGTAGGAAATGCTGTAACCTAGTCCTTAAAAGGACTGCAATCACAACTATTCCCTACTCCCAAGCTATCTGTAGATTTGTGCGAAAATTGGCTTGAAATTAACAAGGTATAGCGCACACAGCAACAGCGGTGCCGTCTAACACGCAGCTGCAGCAGTGAGAAAATGGTGGCGACGGGGAAAATGGCTTGGTCTTATAGGGCAAGGACATGTGACATACACTGCCAATGACACATGCCCTTGCTTGTGTGAAAAAAAGCACTTCGCTCCGTGTGTGCGCTGCTGATAGGCTGACAGATTGCACCTCCCCACTGTAAATGCGGGAAAGAGAAAAAAAAAATGGAGATCTTCATTGTTCCTGCAGAGATCCATCCCCTGCCCCTCCCCCCACCCCGCTGTACACTCAAACTGCGTATTAACATTAATTTTCATCATTACTGAGAAAAAATCCAGTTATGATTTTGGTGCACGAACAGTTATCGAACATAACCTCGAACAGCCGAATTTTTCTCAAATTGTTCGTGTTCGCCGAACGGCTCGAACACCGCCCAAAACAGCTCGAATTTGAGATTGGCGAACAGTTCGAGTAGAACAACGCTCATCTCTACTCCCAGCCCCTGGGGATATGTTCTTGTCTCAGACAACTTGACAATTGCTATATTTAAACATGCTGTAAATTGGTCTGAGAATCTAATGTACAGTATAAGCTAATTAAGATTGGAAATCTACATTCTGCTCATCTAAATTACTGTATAAAAAGGAAGGCTCCATGTTTCTGATGTTTCTGAGATTTATTCATTCCATCTGGTTCCTACGTATCTATTTAATGGTTGTATAGTCAATGCTATTATTGGAATGACACTTTGAAAGTTAAGGCCCCATACACATTAGATGGCTGATGGCTGAACAATGCCTCGGCTAATCGTTCGGTAGTCATCTTGAATGTCTCTCCCATACACAAGTACACTTGATTGGTGAGTGTTCTTGTGTACTCTATGAGAAATCCGCCAACAGACATGCCTGTCAGTAGCTTATCTCTGGGGAGACAAAGCAATCAGCAGTCCAAAATCGGAAATTTCCCCCGACAATCTGTTGGCCAATGCCCCCATACACATTGTAGTGCATGCACCAGCGGCAAAGCGAACATATTTTGTCAGCACGCCGAAGATACTTGGTTAGGACTCGAGCATGCTCGAATAACACCTTATCCAAGCACTTTCACGCATCACTAATGGTGAATAAATTCACGTGAATCTGAGAGAGAGTGAGAGCAAAAGAGAGAACCCAGCTGACCATAAGAGCTTACACTCTACAGAAGACAGAGAGAAAGAAGCTCCCGTTGACCTTAAAGTTTATGCTCTACTGTACAGAAGAGAGAGAACACAGCTGACCATAAGAGCTTACACTCTACAGAAGACAGAGAGAAAGAAGCTCCCGTTGACCATAAAGCTTACGCTCTACTGTATTGAAGAGAGAGAACCCAGCTGACCATAAGAGCTTACACTCTACAGAAGACAGAAAGAAGCTCCCGTTGACCTTAAAGCTTACGCTCTACTGTACTGAAGAGAGAGAACCCAGCTGACCATAAGAGCTTACACTCTACAGAAGACAGAGTGAAAGAAGCTCCCGTTGACCTTAAAGCTTACGCTCTACTGTACTGAAGAGAGAGAACCCAGCTGACCATAAGAGCTTACACTCTACAGAAGACAGAGAGAAAGAAGCTCCCGTTGACCTTAAAGCTTACGCTCTACTGTAATGAAGAGAGAGAACCCAGCTGACCATAAGAGCTTACACTCTACAGAAGACAGAGAGAAAGAAGCTCCCGTTGACCGTAAAGCTTACGCTCTACTGTACTGAAGAGAGAGAACCCAGCTGACCATAAGAGCTTACACTCTACAGAAGACAGAGAGAAAGAAGCTCCCGTTGACCTTAAAGCTTACGCTCTACTGTACAAAAGAGAGAGAACCCAGCTGACCATAAAAGATTACACTTTACAGGAGATAGGACACTGCTGACCATAAGAGCTTACACACTACAGGAGAGAAAGACTTACCCAGTGATTCTGGAAATGGAAAACGACTCTGCTGTACAAACTATGCTCCACTGGTCTTTGATGGCCACGGTACTGACCACCACTGTGCAAAGTACGATAATCCGTAAGAGGGTCTCCACTGAGCGCAAAATGATGTTAGCTTGCGCTCTAATGTTTTAGCAATGTGAGAAATGGTGTCATGCAAGTTTTTTTCTCTTTTTTCAACAAAAATCTCAAAATGTTCTAATTTGACTCTAACTCGATCCTCCGCTGAGCCATCCGCCCATCTCTACTTCTTACTTTATACTTTTTTGCTGAATATATTTTGTTTGCAGAACAGGTTTGTCACATATTAGAATACTTTCAAATATTGCACATCTTTGCATGCTCTGGTGTTTTGGTGCATAGTATGGGTGTTTTGAATAATTTTTAACTACTATAATAAAGGTGCAAAATGTCTGACCGGGCATTTTTTTATTGTTTATTTTATAGGCCTTACGGAAGCAACTGCGAAAGCTTGCTTCTGTGACTTCCATAGATTAAAATGGAATGAGCCATGAACATGAGTGACATCTCTCCAATCAGTCTGCGCCTGAGTGATGGTGGACGCCTTAAAAGGTGGATCAGAGGTCTGAGGACTCTGGTCATCTGAGAAATACTAATCTTGATGAAGTCCTGATATGAGTAATAAACTTTGGGAAGGAAAAATATTTGCTCACAGAGGAGTGCCCAAACTAATACCTATTTGGAAAACCCCGGCTGTGAGAATTTCATTTTGAACTGAATCAAGAATGTTTTCATACACTGACAACCAGCAGAGATCTCAAAGACATTGTAAAGGACTGAAGTGAGACTTGAAGTACAATATATGTGTTAAATCTTAAAGCATAGAGTTTACATGTTCTCTATGTCTTTGCATTAGTCTCCTTTAGATATTCCAGTTTCCCGCCACACATGAGAATTATACTAAGAGGTCAATTGACTTGCCATTGAATAGACCCTTTTGTGAGCCCCAGTAGTAATGTAAACTGATGTGTACAGCTCTTCAGAATATGGTGGCACTATAAATAAAGCAGATCTGTTGGCATATTACTGCTACAGGCACAAACTTCTAGAAGTGAAAACAACACAAAAATGTGGTGCTGTTAGGATACAAGAAGAGTTAAAAAATACTCCGAACACATAATCATGAGTACAATACCCTTTTTCACCCCAATCTGCCTCCCATCACCCCTTATGACAGTGATTGATAGGCTGCTGTGTACGCACATACAGAAGGAAGAGGATGATGATGATGGCCCTCATCATAAATACTCCTTACTGATAACTTATGTGCACTGTGTATTAATTTAGTGTTCCTAATGCTGTTTTTTTTAGCTATTATGAGTATAGACCTGGTGCTGCTACATGCTATTGTTAAAAATGGAGGCGTAATGGTAGCATGGATGTGCAGGATAATGAGGCAGCTAGCTGGGTGACAGCAGGTGGAGTAGAGGGAAGAGTGTCATTGAGTTTAGTCCTGACCTCGCACACGCCGACAAGTTTGTTAAGTTGGCTGATGAGGTGGGTGTCAGTACAAGGTTAGCGCTGCTGTAGCAAGACACGTCCTCTGGAGTGTCTGCTCCACTAAGGGAGGGTAGGAGTACAGGACAGGCCAGACAGGTGCTGGAAGTAGGGAACTCCATTATTAGGGGAAAAAATAGGGCAATTTGCCACAAAGACCAGGATCGGTGAGCGGTGTGTTGTCTTCATGGCGCTCAAGTTCAGCACATCGCAGATCAGGTTGACAGATTACTGGGAGGGGCTGGTAAAGACCTAGCAGTCATGGTGCACATCGGCACCAGTGACAAAGTTAGAAGTAGGTGGAAGATCTTTAAAAATGATTTCAGGGATTTAGGCCAAATGTTTAAGGCTATGAGCTTGAAGGAAGTATTCTCTGAAAAACTGCCTGTACCACCTGCCACACCAGAGAGGCAGCATGAGATTGGGGAGATGAATAAGTTTCTCAGGAACTGGTATAGGAAAGAAGATTTTGGGTTTCTGGGCTGAATTCACTGTATGCTACAGGCTCTACGTTAAGGATGATCTGTACCTCAATTGGGAGGCTGTAGCTGTGCTGGGTGAAAAAATGGTTATAAGGTTAGAGGAGTGTTTAAGCTAGGGACAGGGGAAAGGGCATTTACATTATAAGAGGGGAAGATAGTCTAAACAGTGACCTGTGCATAAGTAATGATACTGGGGTGGCATGGGAGGAGGAGTTAGGAAAGTCAATACACTAAGGAGGAATGAGGGTACATAGAAATACATTGCCACAGTCTCTTTCTCCACCCTGAAATGAAGCATCATCAGTGACATCCGTTTCAGGGGCTGGACTACTAACTGCTCTACTGATCATGAGTTGGTTGTCAATTTCAACATGTGCTCAGTATGAGCTCCCTTTTTACTGTGCAACATTCTTCTCAGTGCACACTGACAGTGCGCTCCATCACTGCTTCTAGTTAGAAATGAAAACCAAGAGAGAGCACTGTCAGTGCACATTGTAAGGAGAGAGCACGGCAGAGGCAAGCCCCATCCCAAAACAAGCATTACTTGTGAGGGTGGAGCTGGTGTTTCTGCTCGCCATTTTGTGGGCAAAATTTGGGGTTTCCAGATATTTTTGACTAATTCATCAATTTCAACTTTTGAAAAAGTTGCAAAGTTGCAAAATTTTTGCACAAATGTACACAATGGATTTTACATATCCATGAAGTTTTGTACACATTTTGCAATAATTTAGAGGAACATGTGACTGCTTGTACAAAAGAGGAACATTTTTATAGAGCATTATTCAAAATTCATGAACCCTCTGTGCCATTTTGAAGAATTTAGAGCAAAAAACATCAACAATTAATTGAAGATAAGAAAAGAAAATTGACTGAAAATAAACTCAGATGAGGAATTGGGCACATTGGATCAGTTTTTCCTGCAGTGCTCCCAAGGATTATTGTCCTCCTTATTTACTAAAATTTGTACAATAAAATGGTATCAGTCATGTTTTGTGTTAGTGTAATGGATGGCAATACTACTGTAATGTTATCATTATACTCCTATGGTAAATGACTGATTCCACAATGCTATACAATCATTTACCTACCCTACCTGCCCTGCTCCACTGGAGCTTATTGTTATTGCAACATCTAAAAAGTCCCTTATACATTAACATTACTGTATTCCCGAAGACTGGGGGTGGGAGGCTGAATGCAGCATAAGGCAAATAAGTGCAATAACTATATTTGATGTGGTTATGATGATGAATGGGAAGTCGATGAGTCAGCTTTCATATTTTTAGCTTCTTGTGATTTCTTTACTACTTGAAATAAATATCTTACAGCATTATAAAGTACTTGTCCTTACTTATTTTATTGCTACCATTCCAAGAGTAACGCAGCCCCCGCACACCAACCTGGGAGCACACGGGTATTAGGACTGTACAGCTGACTATACTTGACAGTGTTAATTAGTTTTGAATGAATCACTCATGCAACTTAGGTCAGAAATAAGTAAAATATTGGCTACATTTTTAAATGTTGGATTAAAAGTTAATGCATGGTATGTTCTCTATGTCTAGGGGAAATTATAGCAAATATGGCTTACTTGTATGGTAAATGTAGATTGTCAACCCAAGAGATCACAGGAGTGGTTGGGAGGTGGTGTGACCCTTTAAATGATACGTAGAATCTAGTCATCCTTAAAGCGCATTCAGACGTCAGTACAAATCGGTCCAAGATAGAAATATATGAAGCTGTCGAGCTCGGGTCAGTAGACCTGCATTGTGGTCCGATCTCGGACCAATTTGTACGGACGTCTGAATGTGCTCTTAGTGGTAGACTAGTTCTCCATTTAGGGGTAGGAGAAGTTTAAAGACAACCTGTCATGCTGAAAATGGTATCTGATCTGTAGGCAGGATGATATGAAGCAGGAGGAGGTGATCAGATTGATAAAGATTTTTCTAGGAAAAGTTTCCGTAAACCTTGTATTTTATTCATTGATTTCTAGAGTCTAGTGGGTGGTCCTATTCAGTGATTGACAGTCTTCTCTGTATGACTGTGCAGGCAGAGATAGCTGTCAATCGCTAGTAGGACCGCCTACTGGACTGTATAAAAACACCAGAGATTTATATGAATAAAATACAAGTTATACTGAATTTTTTACAACAAACAAACAAACCAATATATCATTCTGCTCAGCTTCTACTTCTCTATACCATACTGTCCACAAATGATTTATTATGTTTTAGCACCATAATATTCCCCAGCACTTTACAGACATTATCATTACTGTCCCCATTGGGGCTCACAATCTGCATTCCCTATCAGTGTGTCTTTGGCGTGTGGGAGGAAACCACGGAGGAAAGCCACGCAAACACGGCGAGAACATACAGACTCCTTGCAGATGTTGTCCTTGGTGGGATTTTAACCAGGACACCAGTGCTGCAAGACTACAGTGCTAACCACTGAGCCACCATGCTGCCCCACAGATCAGACTGTATGTACAATGTGACAAGTTTCCTTACCAACAGGTTTAGTCATGAAGAGGCAAGATCTTGGTGATTACAGAGTCTTATGCAAGACAATGAGCTTTGTGGTTACAAGAGTTTCAAAATAGGCAATGGCTTGTCTTGAACAGTGGTAGATAGTTGGTATTCCCAACAGTAGTGGACTGATGCTTCCATCCTGCTGGCAATCTCCTCAGCAGCTACTTCTTTATTGAATCATAGTCTATGTGTCAGTTTCACTACAACATGGCACACAGTCTGTAAATGGTTGTGACGGTTCTTCTCTAAGTTCCTCATGGTAGCATTTCCCTGTAGTAACTTATCTGGCAGCTTGTGCACTCCTTCAGCCACCCTACCCATGCACCATCTGACGCAAACCTCTACACTTACAGGAATCAGCATGTAATTATTGTAGCTCTCTGTCCCCTGTGGATATTTATACCTTACCTAAGCGGGGATCTTCTCTCACAGCAATAAGCCTCTCTGATCCCCTTTGTGGTGGCAACCATTACCTTCTTTATCTGTAATGTCTGTACTCTCATGGTGCCCTTACCAATCATAACACTATAGCATTATGTCCTTCATTCACACGAACACTGCAGCTAGTCTTAATGGTCACATTGGCATGCATAGTACATGGCTGCTAAGGCCACTATTAACATTTCTATTTTTTAAAGCAGTCTTACTTTGCAGCATTTTTTCACACATGCCTAAAACTTTTGCACAGTACTAATACAAACGTATACAAAATCAGTACTTATACAAACTGAGCATGAAATCCCATTGCCAAAATATAAGTAGTAGCAGCATTCCCTACATTGAAATAAAATAGGCCAGGTACATACTATGTTTGGCACATACACTAAGCCTATATCAATGATTTAGATGAAGGAATTGAGGGTAAACTGATTAAATTTGCTGATGACACAAAGCTAGGAGGGATAGCTAATACTAGAGGAGAGAGAGAGAGGATTCAAAAAGATCTAAACAAACTCGAATTGTGGGCAGCAACCAACAGAATGGTTTTTAACAAGGAGAAATGCAAAGTCCTACATCTGGGCAAGAAAAATGAAAAAAACATTTACAGAATGGGAGGAATAGGGCTAAGCAACAGCATGTGTGAAAAAGACTTGGGTATACTACTAGATCACAGACTGAACATGAGTCAACAGTGTGATGCCGCAGCAAAAAGGCAAACACAATTCTGGGCTGCATTAGCAGAAGCATACAGTCTAGATCACGTGAAGTCATTATCCCCCCTCTACTCCTCCTTGGTCAGACCTCATCTGGAATTCTGTGTCCAGTTCTGGGCACCACATTTTAAAAAAGACCAAAAAACTGGAGCAAGTTCAGAGAAGAGCTACCAGAATGGTGACCAGTCTGTAAACAATGTCCTATGAGGAATGGATAGATGATTTGGGAATGTTTAGCTTGCAAAAGAGAAGACTGAGAGGAGACGTAATAGCTGTGTCTACAAATATCTGAAGGGCTGTCACAGTATAGAGGGATCAATCTTATTCTCATATGCACATGGAAATACAAGAAGCAATGGGATGAAACTTAAAGGGAGAAGATACAGATTAGATATTAGAAAAAACTTTTTGACAGTGAGGGTGATCAATGAGTGGAACAGGCGGCCACGAGAGGTGGTGAGTTCTCCTTCAATGGAAGTCTTCAATCAGAGGTTGGACAGACATCTGTCTAAGATGGTTTAGTGAGTCATGCATTGAGCAGGGGGTTGGACATGATGACCCTGGAGGCCCCTTCAAACTCTAAGATTCTATGATTCTATATAGACGGCTTAGGAGGATTGATCCTATTGACAAATTCCCTTTAAATTGTGTCCATTTTCATTACAATTATATTTATGTATTGGACATATGTTTTTCTCATCAGGGCCAGGCTACAAACAGAGGTTTAGACTGAAGGTGGCTTTCTTCTTTATTTATTTTGTTTGCTTTCCATAAGGTCATAAAGACGTTTTGGGACATTTTAACAGTAAAATATTGTTTTATTGCGGATTTCCTCTGTAACTGGGGCTCTCTTATTAGCCTAAGTTACAAGGCAAATTCAGCCTCCTGCCTGCACCACAGAGCTGATCTGATAAGACTTGGCAGCTCCTGCTCCCTAGCGACTTCTTGGGATCTTGGGATCATGTAGGACCGTAGATAGCCCCATCTGTGCTTTCTGAATGGTATACATAGCGCTTGTTTAGCAGTGTGTAGACAATGTTCAGAAAGTAAGAGATCTTAATAAACCTAATCTGTCTTCTCTATAAGGAGTCTGGCAGTTCACCAGCAGTTAATAAATTAATACTGCGCTCTGATTAATTGCTATGGGTTATAGGTTGTTCATAAATGAAGCCCATTCTGTTTATTTTTAGAAATCAATGGTAACAGGCGCCAACTGTGTAAGTATCCTATTGTAGCAGCACATCTTATTTGTTGTAAGCAAACAAAAAGAAAGTTATGAATAAACCAGTTGCCCTTTTATTGCAAGTGGTGAGGTGTGTCCGACTTTGAAAAAAAAAATTACAGAAGGAAGTGATGGTTAAAAAATAATAAAAGAAAGTATACTCACCTACTCCAACCTCTGTGACGTCAGTGGTCTTCAGTTAAGCAGGAAGTCATGATGTCCTGTTCTTCAGTCACCTGACCACTGAGAGCTATGATTGGTCAATGGCCCTTTCAGGAGATGCCAATTTAAAGAGTGTCCATCACCTCCAAAATGTATTTTCAATGGGCTATACAGTGTTGTAGGGGATTAACCCCTATAAACCTTATACTAGCAGTGTACCTGTTACTGGTACAGAGCCTGAGAAAGTAGCTTTTAAATCATCTGCAAATGAGAGGCTTCGGTGCACCCTTGGTGCGGCCAAGACTATAGTGCATCATTATGCCTCCTCATTTGCATTTTGGGGCCTATCCTTTACTTCTGATTGACAGTGCTTGCTTCCCAGAGTGAGCAGTGTCTGAATGCTGCTGGTGTGCCTGCGGCCGTGCAGGGATGCAGTGGCCACATGTATTCTCCTTTGCCTCCTGCTGCACTTCCAAGTGTATTAGTGTAGAAATCAGCGTCAGAAGAAAGGGGACAGAAAGGAGGCGGCGTACATACGCAGACAGCACTTTGGGAAGGGAGAACTGTCAATCAGAAGCGGAGGAAGGGCAGCAATATGCAAATTAGTAGGTGTAACAGTGCACAAACTCTTGGCCATGTCAAAGTTGCACCTAAACCTTCTCATTTGCATATGAATTGAAAGTTATTTTCTAAAGTGGTGTACCAGTAAGGGGTGCAGTGCTAGAAGGGTTGTTAAGGATGTTAATCTCCTACAACATTATATAGGCCATGTAAAATGCATTTGAGAGTGATGGACTCTTTTAAGAGGCTTTGAAGATGGAGGAAAGGGTGGCAAGTAATGATGAGTGGATCCGTTGAAGTTTGGGTTCGACCGAAGTTTAGTCCAAAATTTGGTTCGGGTACAAGAACTGTATCCGAACTTGAACCTGAGCCCCTAGAAATCAATGGGGACTGATTTCTCTCTATTGTCTCTTGCTTTATCATCATCATGGTTCCCAATTTAAATTCCCTATCAGTATGCCTTTTGTGTGCAGTAGGAAACCCACACAAACATGAGGAGAACATACAAGCTCCTTGCAGTTGTTGTCCTTGGTGCTATATGAACCCAAGACCCCAGCGCTGAAGAGCAACAGTGCTAACCACTGAGCCAATGGGCTGCCCCATGATACAGCTTTTCATACCAAAATACACAATATAGTAGTAAAAATGGAGTGTAGGAGGAAATCAGAGAATCCGAAAGGCACCCACACATACATGGAGAGAACATACAAGCTCCTTCAGATGTTGTCCTTTGTGGGATATGAACCCAGAACCCCAGAGCTGCAAGGCTGCAGTGCTAACCACTGAGCCACCGTTCTGCCCTATGATATGGTGTTTCCTACCAAAATACACAATATAGCAGCAAAAATGGATTTTATGCCTTTCTCATAAAAAATGTGTTCATCAGCTGTAACATCGGCAGAAAGTAGCAGCATAAACTTGGATTTAACAGGATTGCACAAAATGAGATCCGAGACACAATTCTCCGACATAGGAGCAGTATTATGGGATGCCATGGACTGCTGACTCGGATTTGATGACTGACTGCAGCCTTTTATAGAGTAGTGAATGGTTCTGCATAAATTACGCACCGGTAAGATGATAATCTGCCATTCCTACCAGAGCTCCCATACATTGCACCACCATGTTTTGATGGAATTTCCAACAGAGTGAAGTTACATGGAAGTGACAGAGTATTTTTCTCACATGCATCAGCAGGGGACAATCTCATTAGTATTGCTGCATTTTCGGGCTCAGCAGGACTTTAGCCTCCAGTGTTGGAATGATAGATGGACACATACCGTGAGCATGCAAGTGACAGATTTTGCCTAAACTAAAAAAATAAGGTCACATTTAAAGATCACACACAACAGCATTAAAAGTGACAGAAGGTGTGAAGCAATAGAGACAATCACATATTAATGTTTATTTCCGACACATTAAAGTTTAATAGTGGATGTAGTGATTCAATAAACTCAATGAATGTTCCTTATTCCAAAGCAGTGAATGCAGAGGGTTTTAATTTATATTAACAGATATAAAGTCTTTTTGTCATTTTCTCTTAGGAATAATAAAAACACAAGATGTCTAATTAATAATGAATTAACTCGGCAACTTCTCGCGTTCATAAAACCCATCAGTAAATAATGCTTTTGCAGCTAACCTTCTTATTCAGTACACTGGGTCATTATGACTTGCTGAAGGTCTTTGTAAAGAGCTCAGGAAATAACTACATGTACTCCATAAACAAAAAGACAATAAATCTTCATAATAACGCTAGAATAACACATGCATGGTGTTTCCACTCCTTTTATCTCATGAGATTATTGAGAACACATACAGACGAGCCTGTTCTTTAGTTTCAATATTTAATCTGATGACCCAAAGTAGCTGCAAAAATGTATAATGAAGTGTAGGTGGAGAACATGATTGGGCCTCTGAAGAGCTTTCACTTAGTTATTATTTTTTTCAATTTTATTTCACATCAGGACACATGATAAATGTGTCATTACTGGGGTCCGACCATTGGACTGGTCAGGAATGACAAGAACAGGCTCTCACATTCCACTGTGTGAAAGAAGAAGTGGTGAACATACTGTACATGACCACCGGTCCAAAGGTTATGGCACAGCATCTAAGCCATTGTAAAGGTTGTCTACTTTTGGAGACATCTTTTTTTTACTTAAATGCATCTAATTTGGGAAAAAAAAATCTTTTTTGCAATTGGGTTTCATTAAAAGGAATCTGTCAGTAGGATAACCCCTTCTAAGCCATCTATATGGACATGTAGATAATAGGAAGATAAATGAAATGATACCTTGATATCTGCAATCCGATGTCCTATTCCTGAGAAATCCACGTTTTCCTCAATACGTAAATTAGCTGTTAAGATCTATGGGCCGGACATAGATCTCCCTGAGAATCAGCCTCCAGAGATTATTATAAATAAAATGGGCGTTACCAGTATGAGACATATAATGACTGACAGTCTGCTCTCCTGAACTACATCTCACACTGGTAACGCCTACTTTCACTTATAATAAGCTCTGAAGGTTGATTCTCAGGGAGATCTATGTCTGGCCCATAGATCTCAACAGCTCATTTACATATTGAGGAAAACGTGGATTTCTCTGGAATCAGACATCAGATCGCAGATCTCAAGGTATCATTTTATTCAGCTCCCTATGACCTACATGCCAATAGAGACGGCTTAGGAGGGTTGATCCTACTGACAGATTCCCTTTAAAAATGTTGTACTGTTTGCCTTCTATAGCTTCTGCGTTGCACTGTCTATTGATAGGAGTCAGCATGGTATGATGGTCTGACAGGAGGCTCGTAACTCTTTTATCAGTCTTTTTCTGAGTTCTTTTCAACTGATTTATGACCACAGATCATATGAAAGTTGAAAGTGCTGGAAAGCAAATACCCTGGAAAAATAAATAATTTTTTATGAAACCCAGTTGCAAAAATTATGTAGATGGGAAGATGTCATCTATCTTAACTCTGGTCTCCATAGACATATTAATGCCATGAATTTTATCTTTTCACTAGATTGTTATTTTCACCATTAAAGATTTTTATGAGTTTGTGAAGCTGGATTCCCTGCACTTCCATTGCCATCCACGGCATCCCGGCAGAATCGCACTCACTGCTCCGAACCATGAGGAAAGGTAGTGCTGGTGAGCTGAATTCTTCTATATTGTTATCTTGCAGATACACATTTTTTTTGTACAATAGGGCCCTAAGGACAACATATGCCATTGTTTGCTTATAAAGTGACAGAAGTTGAAGCCTTCTGTTGGCGGTATATGTAGAGAAATACTCAAGCATGAATATATTATGCCTTAATTAACTTTAGCAGTGTGATGTTCCATTGTATCCACAGAGCCCAATTTACCATAAGGATGCCAAATGTAAGTGAGATTTGCATCCAATGAGCGGGCATAGGTCAGTACACTCTTTGTAACTGTATGAAAAAGTGTAGTATGATGAGTTTTCCAACCGAGAGGCATCCCATGAAGATCTAATACTGCATTGTGTGCGGTTGTATTAAAAAAGCCCATAGTCATCACATGGCCCTTTATGCCTAGACAGAAGCATTAAAACTACACTAAACAGCTCAGTAAGTGCCACGGGTGTGTCAGAGGTGACAGACTGTCGCCCTGCAGTTGGATGCAGGAGATCTCTACGTTCGGCATTACAGACATCTTCTTAGATGAGAGGCTGTCTCTAGGACCTAGCGGCTACCTCCTTCTGGTAATTAGCTCCCTGGCCTGGGTGTATATATACCTGGTGTGTCTGAGAGGGAGGTGCTGGCTATATTCATTACTACTTGTGAAGACTTAGCAAGAGCAGAACTTCGTCCTCTCTGGAGCTTGAGGCCAAGTTCGCAGAAGAGACGTCAAGGATTACACCAATTAGGAGGCGTATCAAAGGCTCCAGCTCAGCAGCCATGGACTTCTGACGTGGCCTCTGGACCAGGGTCTTGTGAATTGATTCATTCACCTCTAATACAAAGGAAACAACATGATTTGATCGGCCTCTTAGTAAGAAGGAAATTGGCCTAGATTCATGCCAATATCAGATAGTTCATGAACACATTCCACATCATCCTGAAAAGACAAAGTTCATTGATCTAATAATCTCTCTTACAAAACACGTTTCTTGACCATGCCAGAGAATAACATCTCTCTAGGAATAAAGTAGGTCATTCATCCCTGACCAGTTTTTTCTTCTCATCTATTATTTCTATTGTGATAGAGCGCTTATCCTGAATAGTCAGTGTCTTATGCCGATCTATACTTGTAATTTAATTACATGTATAAGGCTTTGTTCACAATGATATTGTGGCTTTCATTTTTAATGCCAAATCCTTTTTCGAACGAATGGCTTATTTTCATGTGAAGGATGGCTTTATCCCAAACAAAACATGTTCAGATCATCCTTATTTCTAAAGAATGAAGCACACGAATCATTGTAGAAGATTTCACCCAATGCCAACCAGTAACCAAACCTTGCCGTCACTGAACAGCGCCTAATACAGAAAATTTGTGTAACTGTGTCACTCATTTGGCAAATTTTATCCAAATCTTTGGATTGTCTTCGGTCAGGTTTTGAGGTATCTTTATGGGTAGACAAAATTAATTGAATTGGGGCTCGGTTGGCCAGAGATAGACGATAAGAGCTACATTGCGGACTCTTGATGAATGATTCCAGCATAATGACTGATATTGATACATCCGTAGCGGTTTTGGTAACCAGCTTTTAATACCTTGGCAACAAAAAGTGTTTTTAAAAATTTGGCAAGAAGTTTGGATGATAAAGAGGCATGTTTTGGTTCATGAGGGTTCACCCCATAAGCACACATTCTGCTTGGGATAACGCCATCCTTCACGTCGCCTGTAATGGAGAAAAATCAATGTTTTAACATGAAAACTCATGCCATACCTATCTTTCCAATTGAAAAACTGAAGTTTAATTCAAATAGAGAATTTCAAGATGGTTGCAATGGTGGTGGCATGGCCTAACAAATTTCACACTTTCCCCACAGATGATATCTATAATTCATTTTCTAACTTCCAAACCATTTCTATTTTATATAGGTGTTTTCTTATTTTGTATTTCTTTTTGCATTTGTTTTGGAGACAATAAGCTCTAAAATCTGAATATATCAACGCTGGTATCATTTATCATTTTGCCTTGTTTTATTACCAGCATTGTAACTACAGAAAGGAGAGGACATTGTTTTATTCCAATTGTGAACAAGTATATGTTCCCTAAAGGAATTGTAACTTCAAAAAGTCATTTGTCCTAATCTTAAAGAAAAATACTAGAGAAGCAAAACTGCTTCTAACAGTCCTAAGTGTTAGAATTCACTTTAACGCTGGGCTACCGAGAGGGAAAGCCGGGCAATATATAACAAAAAACATTTATATTTACAGATGTAAATTCTTCAAAAATGCTGCAAGAACCACAAAAGGCCCATATCCATAAAACCACATAGACCTTCATTAAAGGCACATGTACACTCAGTAATCGTTGAGTCAGCACATCATGAATACATTGACTTCCTATCTCAGAGCGTTGACATTGTACAGCAAATACTAATATTAATTTCTATGCAGCTGTCACACGCTGGTCGGGAGAACAACCGGCCAGTCCGTGTATTGCGTATCGATCTGCGTCCGATTTATATGGCCGTCTGACTGCACCCTAACTGCCTGTAATCAAGCTCCAGAGGATTCTGTTCATGCACAGTAAGGGTAGGGCCAGATGGTGCAGATGGCTGCATGTGACTAAAACTCAATTCACAGTTCAGTGATGGTAAATTGTTGCACAATTTTGCTTAACAATCGAGGGGCCACTTCTCAGCCATGGCTGGGAAGAGCTTTGGTCACGTGGCAGTAGCTCTGTTTGATCCTACCTTGGGGATGTACTAGCTATCGTTTTATAAGTCACTGCACATGTTGAATGCAACATTCCCACCTGAGAAAGTTCTTGCAAAATGAAGAGAAAAAAAGTTTTATTGGTTGTGGTTGGTGCCGCCCCCAGAAATCCGCCGCCTTAGGCACTGGACCTTCAGCGCCTGGTGGCAAAAATGGCCCACGGTTCACATTAAAACTAGGGAAGGAAAGAGAATAGGAGAAGCTATAAAGGAGAATTAAAGAAAGGAATTAACAGTGATAGGAGGTTATGATGGAAACTAAAGCCAGAATAATAATTTTTACTAATTGCCTTTAATTTGTGTCACTAATACCTTTTTTTAATACCAGACATTTAGTGCAAGGTAGTTTTCTTTCCATGAAAATTCCCAGAATTATGTCAGTATAATAGATCAGAGCTGAGACTTACTCACCAGACCAAGTAACTGTTATGCTAGTGAAGCAACTCACACTGGAAAATAGGTAATGATAAAAAAAGTAACTGACTCTGCCGGTTCCTGAACAGACTAGAGATCCTGACCCTGCAGTCCCTAGGGGTTCCTGTATGAGCTGAGATAGCCCTAACCACAGACTAGAAGATGGCAACTTGAACCTATGCTGCCTGAAAGGCCGTCGAGTGCTAAACTTTCCTCCTAAAGAACCCAAGGGCAAAGAAGAATGTAAATTACCTACAAAAGGGAAAGTGTGCTGAAAAAAAAGAAAAAGATCCCTGGGTAAGTAAAATAAACCACGAAATACAAAATAAAGTTTTAAATATGTACTGTTAGAAAATATGCCACCTACTTCCTAAAAAGACACAGAAGATATGTGCAGGATAAAGAACAAAAACAGAGATAAATCCTAGCTGGTCTTTCACTGACTGGCTTTAAACTACAGCAGTATGGCTGAGCATCCAAATGAGATTATTTCTAGCAGGAAATACCAGCAGGGGGAAAGTATATAAAGCTGCACCCGAAAGGTGATAGGGCAGACAAATAAGCAAATGAAAACACCTGTAACCCTAAACAGACTGCAGCAAGGATAACAGAAACTAAACACTCAGAGAAAAGGTGTATCTGCTGTGGCTCAGAGGACAGGGAATCTGACCACAAAGCACAGACTCAAGAAGCATGACAGTAAATACAGGTGCTTCTCACAGAATTAGAATATCATGAAAAATTTAATTTATTTCAGTTTTTTAATACAAAAAGTGAACATTGAATATTATATAGAGTCATTACAAACAGAGTGATCTATTTCAAGAGTTTATTTCTGTTAATGTTGATGATTATGGCTTACAGCCAATGAAAACACAAAAGTCATTATCTCAGTAAATTAGAATACTTTATAACAACAGATTGAAAAATGTTTTTAAATTCTGAAATGTTGGCCTACTGAAATGTATGTTCAGTAAATGCACGCAATACTTGGTCGGGCTCCTTTTGCATCAATTACTGCATCAATGCGGCGTGGCATGAAGGTGATCAGTCTGTGGCACTGCTCAGGTGTTATAGAAGCCCAGGTTGCTTTGATAGCAGCCTTTAGCTCATCTGCATTGTTGGGTCTTGTGTCTCTCATCTTCCTCTTCACAATACCCCATAGATTCTCTATGGGGTTAAGGTCGGGCGAGTTTGCTGCCAATCAAGTACAGTGATACAGTTGTGTAAACCAGGTATTGGTACTTTTGGCAGTGTGGACAGGTGCCAAGTCTTGCTGGAGAATGAAATTTCCATATCCAAAAAGCTTGTCGGCAGAGGGAAGCATGAAATGCTCTAAAATTTCCTGGTAGACGGCTGCGCTGACTTTGGTCTTGATAAAACACAGTGGACCTACACCAGCAGATGACATGGCTCCCCAAACCATCACTGATTGTGAAAAATTCACATTAGACCTCAAGAAGCTTAGATTGTCTGCTTCTCCACTCTTCCTCCAGACTCTGGGACCTTGATATCCAAATGAAAATTGGAACTTTGGGACTTTGTGGAGTGTGTCAATGACTGCCTTCTGGACATTTGTCAAGTCAGCAGTCTTCCCCATGGTTGTGGATCCTACTGAAACAGACTAAGGGACCTTTTTAGATGCTTAGGAAGCCTTTGTAGGTGTTTTTTGACTTTTGTGTTTTCATTGGCTGTAAGCCATAATCATCAACATTAACAGAAATAAACACTTGAAATAGATCACTCTGTTTGTAATGACTCTATATAATATGCGTTTCGCTTTTTGTATTGAAGAACTGAAATAAATTAACTTTTTGATGATATTCTAATTTAGTGAGATGCATCTGTATGTATCGTCACATATAAGCTGGGCCATGAACCAAATCACAATGTGATATCAGCGCCATACAAGTGCAACTAGGAGGGATAGGGTAGATGAACACAAGTTGGCTCAGACATTTAAAGGGAAAGAACACTTGGCCGTGCCTTTATGTGTTTTTAATGTTACCTACATGGTCATCAATATGGGGACCTTAACTCATCCCCCAAATAATTCATGAATTATTGAGCGATAATAATGAAGAAATCTTATCAGCAGAACACCTCTTACAACTTTCACTGTATAATTAGTAAATGGCTGATATAAAATATATTGGTCTTGAGTTACATTATGTTTTATGTCCCAGAGCTGCATTTAAAGTTCTGCTCATGGCTATTGGTAAACATCAACAAGCTTGTCGCCAGATACACCTTAGCCTAGCGAAACGCCTATGATGCAGTGATGGAGACACTATTCCCTGCATGAAATTATTGTACAGCCCCCGAAGTAAGAAGGATGACAGTTTCGAGAATGCTAATTATCACTGTGCAGACACTGAGCCAGAAAAAGTATTGTGAATTGTGAATGCTGCTCTGAGCTATAATACGTGTCTACGGATGAGTACAAGATTAGTAATGCAAAGCATTTTCAAAGTCACTCAGGCATTTAGGTAGATTATCTATGTAAACTGTATAATGGTGTTCGCAGATAATCATACACTTTAAAGCTTCGAGTTCTGTATTCTGTTCACAGTCCTTTTCCTAATCTCCATTTCTAAAGTAATTACAAAATATTTAAACTTCTAAACATTTTTATGGAAATCACTAGTAATAAATCATTATTTTACAGACCTATGCTGGAAGTAGCTTAGTAAATATTTTGTAAAAATAAGTAAACTGCTCTCAGGGAGAAACTACTATAAAAAGGGAACAGATTAAAGGGGTGTTCTAAGTTCTAAAAATATCTTTGTTCCTTGGCTTTCCCACTGTAAAAAATAATTAAAAAAAAGCATTACTTACCCACTGCAGGTTCAAGCACTGCCTCTCCGCTGCTGCGCCGGTATTTGTTGACAGACTGCAGTGATGATGTCAAGACTACAGCACACATAACCACTGAAGCCAATCATGGTAGTTAGCAAGAGACAGATGAGTGCAGTGATTGGTTGCAGAGGTCACATGTGCTGTAGCCATGATGTCACTACTGCAGCCTGTAAATAAAGATTAGGGATAGTGGCAGAGAGGCAGCACTGGATCTGCAGTAGGTGAATAAAGCTTTTTTTTTAAGGCCATGGAACAAAAAAAAAAGTTGTACATCTTTAAAGGGTTATTCCCGTATATTATGATATTTCCTTTTCCACAGGATAGGGGATAATTACTTAATCAGTGGCTATCCGGCCTCCGCGATCTTGAAAATGGACAATGAATTTATCAGAGGTTGAGCATGTGGACCTCCACTCCATTGAAGACACATCTTAGCGGACGGCGCACACTTTTTGAAGTTCTGGAGCCCTGTTCTCAGGACCGCTGGGTCTCAAGGATAGGGAAGAACTTACTATCTTGAGAATAACTCTTTAACCCATCAACTTCATTATATGCGTCAGAAACAAAGCAAACAGTTCTTGAGAACTTTTCAATTGTCATAATTTTGGTGGGACAGTCAAGGAGAGAGGTTTAGAAAAACCACATCCAAAGCAAGTATTCTGCTGGTTATCCTGGGGTCTTTCCACCACTCTATGGCAATATTTTTAGGTTCCATACAAAGCCACTTATGACTCATTGGAAAGCACCTCTTCATAAATATGGCAGAAGAACCAAATGTTGATACATGCTAGGTATGGAAAAATACTTAAAGGGATTTATCAGTCTTGAGCTAAATTTCTGCAGTCACTCTATATCAATGCAGAATAGATTGAACATTGAGAGAAGCAGATAAGAAACTTGCTGGCATGTGACTGCCAGTATGCAAATCACACACTGGTGGTCATGTGACTGCTTGCTCCTTCTGGTATTGGTGGGGAATCCTGACAGTGTGTGTAATGCACATAGAGTGACTGCAGAAATTTAGCTCAAGTACGGAAAACTCCTTTAAAAAGCAACTTATCAAAGGGAATCTGTCGCCAGTTTTTTGCTACCTCCATCTAAGAGCAGCATGATGTAAGGGCAAAGACCCTGATTCCAACGATGAACAGTGGCTCAGTGGTTAGCACTGTTGCTTTACAGCACTGGGTTTAAATCCCACCAAAGACAACATCTGTAAGGAGTTTGTATGTTCTCCCCGTGTTTATGTGGATTTCCTCTGGGTTCTCCAGTTTCCTCCCACACTCCAAATATTGGTAGGGAATGTAGATTCTGAGTCCCAATGCGGACAGCGATGACAAATCTGTAAAGTGCTGTGAAATAAATGACGCTATACAAATAAGAATAATGGATAAATATCACTTAATGGGCTGCTGGCTGCAGTTTTGATAAAATCTTCGTTTTATTTCCTACAGATCTAGCATTTCTCAGAATGTTGAGCTCCACCTGCACCATTGATTGGCAGATAATTTTCTGTGTACGCTGTGCATAGGCAGAAAGCTGCTAATCAGTGGTTGGGGAGGGGTTGGACTACGTGTAAGCAGGTTTACTAGTCCTCTAATGATAATCTTCTGCTTTTAAAACTGTGATTTTGAGATTGTAAATGACACATTTCTAGAATCAGTGTCTCTGTCCCTACATTATGCTGCTCTCAGATTAAGTAACAAAAAGATGGTGACTGATTACCTTTAAATGTCAATGCTATAAAAATAACTACATTCTGCTTCAGCCAGCAAATAAATTCTCCATTTAATATATCTATCTATGTAATAATAACGACATGTAATAATATATTTATAGAAAACATACATATATTTATATTTAGCTGAGAATCCAGTGTTTGCATAATTCAAGGTAACACATTTTCAATTTATGTATCATATTCAAACCTGGGATAAAGGATGCAAAGCCAAAGCATTCTGAAGTTGTCATAGAAACCCTGAAAGAAAGCATTTCTAGTCCTAAATTTTGAAAACAATTCTAATTTATAAAGGTTATTAAATGACAGGTTAGATACAAGGCTCCTTTTTTCATTCCATGAGCGCCGGTTATCATAGTGCCGGATTGACGGTTCAGGCTGCTTTATCCTTGTTCTTTAATTAGCGAATAAAAGAATCAAATTATTAGTTCAAATAATCCGAATTACAAAAGAGGAAAATTACTAGACTACATGCCGAATCTGCTCTGCAACAGGAATATGCAGAATGCGGCTATAGAGCAATAGAGCGAGTGCCAACCTCAGGCCAGGGGGCCACAACTGGTTATTATGGTGCTCGGTGGGGACCCTCAGATGTTTGTGGTTCTTTAAAATGCACAATTGATTGTAGAATACAATAATAATTTGATGACAACAATTAAGCTACAACTATTGTGTGTAATTACCACCAGCACTTTGTTCCCTGCTATTACTCCAGATTAACTATTACTTAGTGGCTAAGGCCTTGTTGTGACAGTATACAATCAGTTTATGTGTTAAGCCCGGCTTAAACACCATGGTTCTCTACAGAGCTGACTGCCAATCCAAGAATTATGTTGATGGTTGATGATTATGCATTAGATGTGTAATTTAAGGGTTGTCCACCTTTAGATACAATTTTTACTTATGTAAATACATGTATTTTTGGTTAAAAATTATTTTGCTTAATTAGATTTTATAAAATGTTTTGCACAGTTATCTTTCTACAACCATCGCTTATTCCAGGCTGCAAAATTAGTTAGCTGATAATCTATCATTGAGCTCATTCTGATGGCCCAGTGGGAGAGTCTTTAATTATTTTATCTAACTTTTTAGTTGCTAACTACCTGCCTATTGTGACCAGCGCCGATCTCTGCCGGCATCAAGTGGTCACAGACCGCTCCTGCCGGTGATTTTGCGACTTCTGCCACATCAACAGTGTAGTGGCTTCACTTCTGCTTGGCTCTGTTGATTGGGAGGGACTGCCGAAATCATGCTAATTGACAGCTGGCTCCCCGCCGCCTTACTGCGGGGAGCCGGTTGCCAATCAGCATGATGTGATGACCTGCTGACAGACCAGCCCGGAAGAAGAAGAGTTGCTCTTTTGACATGGAGCAGCCGAATCACCGGCAGCAGCGGTCAATAACCTTTCTGCAACGTTGATGTGTAGACCAGGCAGGTAGTTGCAACTAACTGCTTTTTAGGTTTCAAAGCCATAATGAAAAAAAATAGTCTTGTATAAACTCTTTCATGAAAAATTTAATCCAAAAACTATATTGGTGACCAGGGATGTAACTATAGTAAGTGAAGAGGTAGCAGTCACATCTGGGCCAAAAGAGCCCTTTAGGACCATTTTAAAAGAGCAATACTAATAAAGACTCTGATAGTTGGGAGCTCTGTTGGACAGATTGCATTGAGGCCCACCAGCTTCACGTTATGCCACTGTTAGAGATTAAAGAATTTTTCAAAGTTAGTTTTCGATTCAGGGGGAGAGAATGGGTTAAAAAACAATAAAATATTATACTCAGCTGTCCTGATGACATTCCACTCCACTCAGTTCTCCAGTCTTTGCTTCAGATCTTTTGTTCTCTGTGACCAGATCTTTCACCTCAGGTCTTTGGGTCTTCCAGCACTCACTAAACCTCATGCAGTCAGATGGGAAGCCACACATGTCATTGATATGAATTGCGCCCTACGTGACTGTGTGAGGTCTAGTCAGGGTCTGAAGACCTGAAGGTCATAGGTTGGAATATCCAAAGACTGGAGGCTAGAAGATCCAATGCAAAGACTTGAGGACCTGGTGAGAAGCTGTTGTTGCAGGACAGTTAAAGGGCAGGTGAGAATAATCTTTTATTGTTAATTTAGTCCTTCCCTAGCCCTCAAAGGAATCAATCAAAATGGCTGGCCATCAGTTTGTTGGATTTGAAAAATCTAATCAGTAAAAATTTAGATTCTTGTGACTTCAAATTTATAATGAAATCTGTGATAAATTTGATTATCACGGATCGATTTGCTAATTTCTTGCCGCTGTTGAGCACTGCTTGATCATGGGAGGAGATCCATTATTGTGCAGGAGATAGAAATGGGCGGATTGATTAAGAGGACTCCAGTCAGTAGGTCAAGATAAGTAGTCTCTGTCCACTGAATTGGAGGCTCACGAATCTCTAACCGTCCTTGATTCTCAGTGCGGCTTTTGATTAGCTGGGTTGGCGCGATAGCATTGTTGTGGCATGACACACATATGACATTGCACCAGACTGGCTAATCAAAAGCAATGCATGGATCCCCGAAGATAAGAGATTCGCAAACCTCCCATCAAGCTGCCATAGACTATTGATCTGGCCAATGGACCAGTGTCGTGTAAATCGATCCGCGCAACTCTACTAGTAGATGTAAAACTATGATAATTATTACTCTGCACCCTGCCGGTGAACACCCCCAAAGTAGTATAGAAAACCACTTTTTTGTGCAATGAAGGTAGCACTAGCTCTACTGATTTCCAGAGTAGGGGTCTAACAATGTGCCCACCTTGAAAACAATTGGATAATCTGTAATTTGTTTAAAACAGCACCCCTGTTTTTTTTATTTCAGTGCTGAAGTGGTGTCACTAATGTAAGGTCCCCAACCCTAGGATTGTACCTACCAGCGCCGTCGTCAGCTGCTCCCAGTGCTGCTCCAGTCCCATGGCGTCATCTTGTGACCACAACTTCTGACTGACTGGAAGTTAGAGGTAACAGTCAGTTTGCTCAGTGTGAGTCTATGAGAGCCTCTTTTTGGTCTCATTCTGGCTCTCACAGACGTACATGAAGTTGTGACTTCGAATAACCCAGCAAACACTGGAGCCATCGGCAGGTCACAACCAGCTGGAGACTGACCAGAGCGGCACTGATAAAGGAAAAAGATGGCGACTGGTAAGTATAAGACTAGAGGCCGGGAACTTAGATTAGTAGCACCACTCCATGGCTGCAATAAAAAAAAATGCTGGAGTGGTGCTTTATCTATTTCATCACCTCGTTTGCCCATTAATCCATAACATTTTTATTTCCAATAAATACACTTAATTTCCCCCTCCCATTTTCTATATGTACAGTTCAACTGGGTCCTGGCTCTGTCCTTCTCTTTTACAAATACATACCTCCAGTAGGTGGCACTAGAGGGAGAGCTTTCTCTTGGAGGAATGCAAATGCTAATTTGCATACCTTTTCCCAGGGAGCATTGCCTGGCCAATAGATCTCCCTATGCCAGGTTGGCAGTATGCACAATGAGAAAAAAATATCCTTAAGACAAGACCTTCTCAAACTGTGAAGTGGACCTCATGAGTAATGTACCTTTCTAGTTGTGGTGAAATACCAAAAAGAAATAAACACCAATAAAATGAATTAGAATAGGGGGTATAAAATATGTAAAAGTGTTTTGGATATTTGTAAATATTTTATACTTTCTATTCTTATTAATTTTATTTGTGCATATAATTAAAGAGAACTTGTAAGCTAAATCATGCTGCCCAAACCAGAGGAAACAATAATCAGAATCTGTCCGCATGAATGCAGCCCGATGCGTTCTCCTCTGAAGCTGTTTGATGTTTCAGAAAAAATATAAGGTTTAAAGATCTCTCCCGATGTACCACATGGGAGAGCCCTGTCAATCAACCGGAGTGGTGCGGAGAGAAGCCGGCCGGGGCAGCGCCGGACTAATCTCATCTGGGCCTATGATCTTTAAACTATGTTAGAATAAAGGGCATAAAATATTTAAAGGTTTCAACAAATACTTTTAAATATTTTATACCCTGTATTATTATTCCCTTTATTTGTGCTTAGCATTGAAAGCAGTTTTTATACCGTACATTGATTGAAGGCTGGAAGCCGATTTAGCAGACACCGCCTTACAGTCTACATTTTTTTACCGACACTGTCTTGTTTCGGTGAGGAGCAGCTCAGTGTTCACATACATGACTATAAACTGCCCAGTTCTTTCTCTGGCCTCAGTTATCTTTGGGTTAGCAGAATAACTAACTTATTTTTATTATTTTAATTTTATACTGCGTTTAGGACACAAAAGAAAGGTAAATTGATCAGTATTTTCTATTTTGGTGTTGGCTTTCTTCACTAATAATGAGACCCAGGCAGACGAGGACATATTATTGGTACAACCTGGGCAGCCACATATGGGGCCAAGAGGTTAGGGGGCCACTACCACCGCCAAAGCAGGTGAAATTGTGCATTATGAGGAGCTATTAGACTAAAAAGGGCCCATATATTCTTCTTGCACAAGGGCCCTCTTCTGTCTGTGTCCACTCCCGGGCCCAGGTATTCTTTACCCTCCATGACATACCAATTAGTGATGAGCGAGTATGTTCTGTTAACCCTTTCAGCGAGCATGCTCGGGTGTTTTCCGAGTATCTTCAGCGTGCTCGGTGTTATGTTTTAGTCACTCAGTGCTCATGAATTGCGACTGTTTGACAGCTTTAATACATGTGAGGAATGCCTAAGAAACAGGCATTCCTCACATGTATTAAAGCTGTCAAACAGTCGCAAATCATGAGCACGGAGTGATTAAAACATAACACCCGAGCACGCTGAAGATACTCGGAAAACACCCGAGCATGCTCGCAAATTTCGAGTAACGAGCATGCTCGCTCATCACTAATACCAATACATAATAAAACTTTTAAGGGACTTTGGAGCATCCTGCTCCATACAGGGCAGATGCCAGCTATGATAAACATTTAACTGGCATCTTCCTCTAATAGCAGCGATCAGCACAGCCACTGATCGCTGCTGTTAACCTCTCAAATGCCGCTGACATGGTCTGACCTGCAGAATCATGTTTCCACGTAATTTTACTATACAGTGGATGCCGTAAAACAATTTCCCCTTACTCTATATGGTAGAATGAATGGTTTCATTAAAAACTACATAATACCATGCAAAAAAAAACAAGCCCTCATACTTTTTCATGTCAGTGCAAAAATAAAAATGTTATGGCTATTTTAAAAAGAAGAGGAAAAATGAAAAAGCAAAAAGCAAAAATGAGCTGTGGAGGGAAAGGTTTAGTGATGATAATAATAATAATAATAATAATAATAATAATAATAATAATGATAATAATTTATATTATATAATATTAAAGGGAAGATGACAGGTGATATATGCTGCCAGATCGATAGGCAGTATGTCTCAGACAGTTGCTGTATGGTTTCGGGGGACTGAGCCGCACAGGAGACTAGTGGGACAGGCAAGTCCCCGGTGGCTTCTCTCTGCCCGCTCCCCTTGAGTGTCAGGTCTCTTCTTGCATTCGTGTAGAGTGAGGGACCTGTCACTTTAGGGCAGCAGATGTGGGCGTAGCCTCTGGGGACCCGCCTGTTCAACTAGTCTTGTATGTGCAGTGGCGTACCATCAATGGCAGCAGACCACTCGGCCACTATGGGGCCTGTCAGTAGGGGGCCCCAGTGCCATCGCTGGCACCGCCTCCACCCCCACCCTGCATTGTACTTTCAACTGTTTCGGCATTTTGGATTCCCCATCTGCGTCTGAGCTCTGTGATGTCTCAGCACAGAGGGCACAATGACGTTACTACAGCGTGACCTCTGTGCCAAGCAGTGCAGAGGGTCAGAAGACCAGAGACTGCAGAGTCCGGAGTACCAGGGGAACAGGAAGAGGTGAGTATTTATTTATTTTTAAGGTATGCAGCACTATATATGGCCCATTATACTGTATGGAGCAATATATGGGGCCCATTATACTGTATGGAGCACTATTTGGGGCCATTATACTGTATGGAGCACTATATGGGGGCCATTATACTGCATGGAACACTATATGGGGGCCATTATACTGTATGGAGCATTATATGGGGGCCATTATACTGTATGGAGCATTATATGGGGGCCATTATACTGTATGGAGCAATATATGGGGCCCATTATACTGTATGGAGCACTATTTGGGGCCATTATACTTTATGGAGCACTATTTGGGGGCCATTATACAGTATGGAGCAATATATGGGGACCATTATACTGTATGGAGGACTATGTGGGGCCATTATGCTTTATGGTGCACTATATAGGGGCCATTATACCGTACGGAGGACTTTGTGGGGCCATTATACTTTATGGGGCACAATGTGGGGCCATTATACTGTACAGAGCTTTATATGCGGCACATTATACTGTATGGAGCACTATATGGGACCCATTGAACTGTACGGAGCACTATATGGGGCCAATTATACTGTATGGAGAACGGAGAGCTATGTGGTGCCCATAATACTGTATGGAAGACTATGTGGTGCCCTTAATACTGTACGGAGGACTATGTAGTGGCCATAATACTGTATGGAGGACTATGTAGGAGAAAATTGACTTCATAAGGGCTGCAAAGTTGTGAGATATGCTCTTCTGTGACCACACAGAATATTACGTTTTTTTTTGGAGAGGACCAAATAGAACTTTTGCTATGGGGCCCCATGATTTCTATGTATGCCCCTACCCACGTGTCTCAGTCCCCAGCATCATCTAAACCAGTGGTCCCCAACCTTTTTTGCACCAGGGACCGGCTTGAAGCAAGATCATTTTTCCATGGCCCAGCAAGGAGGGGGTGGGGTGGGCGGGGCTTTGGTCATATGGGGGCGGGGTAATGGAGGGATTTGGAGTTTAGTGCATACTTATCATATAGTGTAGACCAGGTCCCCGCCAGGAGCTATGCCAGGAGCCCCACATAATGTGCTGTGCCAGGAGCCGCATCACTGAGGCCCCATCACGCCCTGCAGCAGGACAGGGCAGCTGTCCTGACAGCTGCTGTTCAGCTGCATTTACTTCATCCCAGGGGCGGACACAGACTGTAGTGGGCCCCTGTGCAAGAAATTTTTGGGGGCCCCCCCCGCCCTTCATAAGGCAACAAAGTTATGTAAACATAACCCCCCCATGTGCATCTCTCACCCCCCCATGTGCAGCTCACCCCCGTGCATCTCTCATCCCCCTCCGTGCATCTCTCATCCCCCTCCGTGCATCTCTCATCCACCCCCCGTGCATCTCTCATCCCCTCCGTGCATCTCTCATCCCCCCCGTGCATCTCTCACCCCCCCGTGCATCTCTCATCCACCCCCTGTGCATCTCTCATCCCCCCCGTGCATCTCTCACCCCCCGTGCATCTCTCATCCACCCCCCGTGCATCTCTCATCCCCCCCGTGCATCTCTCACCCCCCGTGCATCTCTCACCCCCCCGTGCATCTCTCATCTCTCCCCTCCCTCCCATGTGCATCTCTCATCTCTCCCCTCCCCCCATGTGGATCTCTCATCTCTCCCCTCCCCCATGTGCATCTCTCATCTCTCCCCTCCCCCCCATGTGGATCTCTCATCTCTCCCCTCCCCCATGTGCATCTCTCATCTCTCCCCTCCCCCCCATGTGGATCTCTCATCTCTCCCCTCCCCCATGTGCATCTCTCATCTCTCCCCTCCCCCCATGTGCATCTCCCATTCCCCCCACTCCTAGTTAATTGTATTTAAAAAAAAATTAAACTTGTTATACTTACCCCCATGCAATCCCTGCAGAATCCTGGCGCTCGTCCAAATCGCTGACACCAGGTTCTCCTGACTTCCGGCCATGTGACGGCGCCGTCACATGACCGGAAGTCAGGGGAATCATGAAGGTGCTGCCGCAGCAGCGCAGCTCTAAGATGTCCCGGACCCGGCGCTTAGCATGGGGCCGGGGGCCCCATGAGGAGAGAGACGCACAAGAGGGGGGCTCCGAGGGGGCTCCTACCGGCCGGGCCCCATACTGGAGTCAGGGCAGTCATGCCCTGATGGCGGCCCTGCTGGAGGCTGGAGGGGCCCCCTCTCCCCGCGGACCGGCTGAAAAACCCCAACGGCCCGGTCCTGGTCCGCGGACCGGCGGTTGGGGACCTCTGATCTAAACTATAGTTTTCACTGAAACACTGCAGCATTTTAGAGTCGACTATATATGACTGGAATCTCACAGCCAGTGTATGATACATGCTGCCAGTGGATCAGGCAGAAAGTATCCACTGTCTGGTTTCTGTGCAAATAAAACTTTTTGCTGGTTGTGATATACTGTAGTTTATATTTGTAAAACATTTGTATATGAAAGTCCATGAAGCCGTCTTCCCTATAGCAGAGCCGGCGTTAGGGACTAGGCATTTGCCTAAGGCCCCCACTCTCCCAGGTGCCCCCTTGCATGCTACGAATAGCGGCACACCACGCGGCCACTATGGGGCCCGGCTCCAGCCCCCCCTTCACCCGCATCGCATGTTCATCATAGATACAGTAGAAAGCAATGATGGAGGAGAGAGCGTCATGTGATGATCCCTCTCCCATCATTCCCTTTCTGCCTCCAACTCAGTGGGTGCGATGATGTCATCGTGTGCCACGCTGTGCAGGGCAGTGGAGCTACTGAGACACACTGCAGAGTCCGGAGCAGTAGGGGAACGGGGAGGAGAGGTAAGTATTGTATTTAATTATTTTTTAACTATTTTTTTTATTATTTTTTTATTATTTAACTAAGGCCATAATACTGGGGGCTGCATTACACTCTATATGACTGCATTGTACTGTACAGGGGCGCTACATAATATTATATGGGGCGGCATAATACTCTATATGGCTGCATTATACTGTATGGGGGCTGCATTATACTCTATATGGATGCATTGTACTGTATGGGGACGCTACATTATATTATATGGGAAATACAAGTCCCATAGGCATACTGAGATACAAATAATTAGATCATCATAGATCATTAATGCATTTAAAGAAATCTAGAACACTCCTAAATGAATACTTGAAAAGAGGAGGAGCAAAGGGAGTGGGTATAAAATATACATTTTTATTAAATACTGGTTAAAAACATTCTTACAAATAAATTTCTTTTACACATGTTTGACATGGAGCGGATTGTATACATGTCAAGATTCCACCTGTCAGTCATAATATAATACCTTCTATACTTGAATGTTGCATGTGTTTCCCTACCCCAGGGTTTTGGCTTGTTGCTATGTTGCTATTTTGCCTGTTCTGGTTATTTGTAGGAATGTTTTTAACCAGTGTTTAAAAAAAATATATATTTTATACACACTCCCTTTGCTCCTCCTCTTTTCAATTATATTATATGGGGCTGCATAATACTCTATATGGCTGCATTATACTGTATGGGGGTGCATTATACTATATGGCGGATTATGGGGAGTGCATTATACTATATGGAGGAATATGGGGAGTGCAGTATACTATATGGAGGACCATAGGGTGTGTATTATACTGTATGGAGGACCATGGGGAGTGGAGTATACTATATGGAGGAATATGGGGAGTGCAGTATACTATATGGAGGACCATAGGGTGTGTATTATACTGTATGGAGGACCATGGAAAGTGCAGTATACTATATGGTGGACTATGGGGAGGGCATTATAGTATATGGAGGACTATTGGGAGTGCATTATACTATATGGAGGACTATGGGGAGTGCATTATACTATATGGATGACTATTGGGAGTGCATTATACTATATGGAGTACTATTGGGAGTGCATTATACTATATGGAGGACTATGGGGAGTGCAGTATACTGTATGGAGGACTATGGTGAGTGCAGTACACTATATGGGGGTGCATTATACTATATGGGGGTGCATTAAACTATATGGAGGACTATAGGGAATATATTATACTACTTGGAAGACTATGGGGTGTGCATTATACTATATGGAGGAATATGGGAGTACATTATACTATATGGAGGACTACGGGGTGTGTATTATATTATGTGGAGGACTATGGGATACATTATGATAAACGAGGACAGATTGATCTATTAGTGAGCATTCTGTGCTCATCATTCTTCCTCAGCCGTTGTAAAGAAGTCTGAAAACCAGGACTTCAATATTGTCGTTCGCGCTCATTTAACAGCCTGAACTTAGCACATGTAGATACAGCTGAAATGTTTCTGTGCGATGGTGCAATATGTGAGCATTTGGGACCCCACTTTAAACTTATGCCCAGGGCCCCACTTTGCTAAAACCGGCCGTGCCCTATAGTTATGGTTTTAAACCTCATTTTAGGTCATATTAGAATGTTAGATTTAATTCTAGGTCATGTCCTTTGGGCTATCCAGTTACAACTAAAATAGTCTTGGACTGATGTCTCTTCAGTGGATCAGATTATTCATTTACTATATAACAAACCTCACATAAGCTTCATCTAAAGCCCTTTCAAATACAGCTATATCTTCATTTATACCATTTTGTGTGACATTATACATTAATGTGAAAGAAAAGTCCAGTCAATGACTTGAACAATTGCCATGTGTGTAAACCAGCTGTTTAAAATGTATTTTTAGACTTCTATATTTTATATTCTTGTTTATGGTAAATATTTCAACCCAAATAATTATTACATTCTTGAAAACGTGAGATAATAAAAGGTATAAATTCTAGTACACAAGACAAGTTATATTACGGTTTAGTTCAGAGGGAAGATATTAAACCATCAGGATTGAGAATTATCTACTTTTCCATCTCAAATTGCGCATTTATTAAAGGGCTGAAACAAAACTAATACTGATTTTCATTCTAAATATCTCTCTATTTATTTAAAAAATATAATAGTTTTTCTAATTTGCTTTAATTAAAAAGTCTCTACACTTCCCTCTCTAATCTATCTGCTCTTTTTTATCTACTTCCTGTTTGATAACGCTTTGTTTGAAAATTTCCAATGCATACTGGGTTACTCGACTGGGACGTCATCAGGGGGCATAGGCTGCTACAGTCTCTGCCCCCTCCATGAAATGAAGCGTCACTCTTCAATGAAGTCTGTTTAAGAGGCTGGGCTAGTTCTTGCTTTTCTAAGTATGAGTCGCTTGTCAATATGCTCAGTGCGAGCTACATGCTTACTGTGCAATATTCTTTTGAGTGCACAGTGACAGTGCACTCCCTCTCTGGTTCTAATTAGAAGTGACGAGCTGGCAACAGAGCGCACTGTCAGTGCACACTGTTAAAAAAAAAGAACAAATTGAGCAGAGACCAGCCGGAGATATTCACAAGTTAACGGCCTTATACATGAAACATCTGGGGGGTCATTTTGAAATCAAAGGACGCCAAAGCTAACACAGAGGATGACTGTATGCCACAAATCAATGTCTACTAGAATGTTTTCTGTGTTTCACTAGATCTTATTTGAAGATAACACTGAATCAACTTTAAATAAGATCATGAAATTAACTGGAGAGAGTTTTCCATAATTCCAGAAATATCTCTTCCTATATAATAAGTTACGCTACTAAATAAATTGAAGGGCAAACCTTTGAAAATATGGCTCCACCTTATTAAATAGATCACTGCCATGATGGTTCTCCATGGTCCATATTTTAAATATTCCATTCACTCTTTTTCATAAATTTTTCTGATTCATAAAACATGTAATTAAAATATTGCTGGTCATATATTTCATGCAATTAAAATAATGTAATAAGGAGTATTATATCTCCACACATTTGTATTTATGTAACATTTATGCAACTTTTTTGTTGCTAACCTTTTTTAATTTTTCATCTCATCAAAATGAGATGGCAGAAATGGCAAGGAAGGTGGGGGAGAAGCCGATATCTATTATATTAATGATATAGCAGGAAATTACAAGATTGCAGCTAATAATCGATTGTGATGATGATGATCTCATATGCTATTACAAATACCATAGTTTTAGACTTTAGCCAAAATGTATTCACTGATTAAAAAAAAAATAAAAAAAAATATTTTCCATTGAATGCCATTTGAATGATTACAGGATTGAACATAATAATGTGGTGCTGCATCTCACCCAGAAGTGTGGTACCCCACTCTCAGTTAAGGAGGGAGCACTATCCGGGACCCACACACCCACATCCAACACCACATCACTCCAGTAGGGAAGGACGAGATTGCTCCTGAGGGAGAGTACAGTCCCTGTCCCTGTCTGGAGGAGGGAACTATGTAGAGGAGGTAGTTGGAGGAAGTAGTTTAGGGGAGCGCAAGGAAGGACTGAAGGTAGAGGGGTCCATGTAGAGTGACAGTGACGTGGGTCACATGACAGGGAGTATAAAAGGAAAGGAAGAAAGATCTAGGAGCAAGAGCGCAGTGAGTGAGGACCTTTGAGGAGTAGGGTCCAGTCAGAGGGGTCCAGTAAGAGAAAGAACAAGAGGAGCAAGGGAGTCAGAGAAGGGCTCCAGAGACAGAGAAAGGTTCTTAGGGGCACGGGAAGTGCGGAGTCCATCTGTGCGCCCGAATTCCCGTGAAGGGATCAGGTCGCAGTAGGGGACCGGCCCCAGACTAGTGGAGGACTGCAAGACTCAGCTAGCAAACCGGAGGCTGCGGTATCTCTAAGTGCTGTAGCAAAAACCACCCACATTCACTGAAAAGGTGGCCATATAGGACCAAGGGGACAGAGAGGACATCACCCGACAAGGCCTGTGGCCACTGGCTCGGGGCACTGCGTGTGAGGCGCAGGGCAGGAGGGCGAGAGCCATGCAGAGAGACGACCAGGGAAGATACACAAGAAGGGGGTCCCAATCAAGTGCACCTGACGCGCCCCCTGGGCCATATTCTTTAGGGGAATACCCGGAGCCGGATCAGATGGGGGTTGTAGTCTCCGAGTGGCTGTGACCCGGTCCGTGCCCAGGGTGTCAAGCTCAGAGTATGTGGCAGTCCTACAGATGTTACAAAGTTCGTTATGTCGACTACGCCACCCGTTGGATTGCGGTCACTACGGCCGCCGCTGCAGCAGGGTCCGCTGAGGCTGATGGTGTTGGTGCAGCTTTGGATAGTATAACCCCCAACGGGAGGGGTATGGCCTCAGGGGGTCAGGTGCAGAGGATGGGGGTTGTGGTGGTGCAGCGTAGGTGATAAGTAAAGACAGAGTCGGGTTGTGCAGTTCAGGGTGTTTACTTACTGCAGATGTTCCGGTCACTCCGGCCTTGAGTGACCACCCGAGCCGTGCTGCGTCCACCAGGTCCTGGATTCAGCCAACCCCCAAGCAAGTCCGGAGCGTGTCCCTGAGCCCTCCTTCTTGTCCTTTCTTCTGGCCGTCCCCACCAGGGATCCACCTAAGTCCAGCTCCCTCGGGCCTTCTGTTGGGCGACCCTTGGCCTTGGGTTCCCTGACCCTACACGTGGTTTGCCTTCAGGGTGGATGTGGTGGGTGGCCGTGGCAGATGCTGCCCACGGCCTCCGGTCTCTGGCTGAGGTGTGCTTTAGCCCCCACCAGTTTGGGATCCGGTACCCTATTGCCAACTCTTCACCCTAGGTTTGTATGTGGGTTCTCAGAGTTCCTTCGTGTTTCCCCCTCTGGGTCTTTCTTGCTCCACTCTCACTCTCTCTGGGGCTTCTCTGCTCTCTGCTCTCTTCCTCTGACTTCTCTGCAAAGACTGGCTGACTGACCCTGATCTTAGTTGGTGCCCACCTTAAATACTCCCTCTATGTGTGAGCTCAGGTGACCAGCACCCAATGAGCTCCTAACTTTACCCAGGCTGCTCCCCCTATCTGCCCCTACACTACTGGGATGTACCACCCCCCTCCCACTCCAGCCAGGAACAGACTCGGTCGTACCTGCACATTTCTAAGTGGGAGTACCGTTGGTCTGTTCCTCGGAAATGGGATGTGTGTAGTGCATGCAGCTTTCTGAGCTCAGTTCCACACTCCATCCTTACCCGGGAGTGGAATATCACACCTCTGGGTTGAGGTGCAATACCCCTGTAGCAGCCGAATCCTCAGGGTGCTACATTCCCCCCTGGTAAATCACAGCACGTCCTCGGGCTGTAAGATATAAAAACACCACAACATACAATTTTTTTTGCATAAACAACATAATAAAAACATATAAAACATATATATCAGCAATAAAACTTTTTTTTCATAAATAACATTCTCGTCTTCTAGCTCCTCCTCCGGACACTGTGCAACGTGTGCCCGGGAAAAGTGCAACAGTTTCTCTAGAAAAATGGTCTTCCTATAAAACCGGTAGGGGGGCGCTTTAGGAAGCGCAACTATATACAAGGGATATGGCCGCTCTCAGTCCTCGGCCAGTGGGAATAGGGACACACGGGGTTAACAGTTCAGTTCTCTGGTCCCAACGGGGACTATATTAGCAGCAGTTCACTGTGCCCCGACGGGCAACTATATACAGCTTGTACTCTGCTGTACCTAACGACGACGTCCTCCTGCTCTTTCTTTGTGGTTACCTTTAGCTTCAGACCCGTCCGGGTCCTCTTGCTCTTCCTCACACCGCAGCTCCTCCTCCGTCAGGCGATGCACATGGAGGGCGTAGGGTCCTTTGGCACACTTGTGCCTGGTGAAGGTGAACTCGTCCCCTATATACAGGTCACGTCCTCTGTGTCCCTCCGGTAGGTGGGACTCAACGTCTCTTCTTGTCACGAAGACGTCGCCTGGGGTGCGGTGATCTCGGATGAAGCCCCACCCGTGCTGCATATTGAACTTGATCACAGTCCCGGTGGAAGGGGGACCATGAGCTGCACGGGGACTCCTCCTGGCCCGGCTCTTCTGCTCCGCGCTCCTTATTTGGGCTTGTTGTTCCCGGACCCGCCTCTCTCTCCGCTCCCTCTCAAAGACCTCGAGTTGCTGCCGGCAGCACTCTGCACGCTCCGCTGCGGCTGCCCGGGTCTCCTGAGTGAACCCCATGAGGTCTTCTCCGGTGGGGTCCCACTCAAACTGTGCCTCCTCTAGCGGGGGCGAGGTCCTTTTTACGGGCTTTGGAACCGGAATCAGGGGCTCGTCTAGGGCTCTCTCTTTCCGGAGTCGGGGATGGTGAAACTCCGGTGGCCATATAAAGGGCTGCCCATCCGGGCACATATGTTGGGCGAACAGATCTTCTCCCAGATGCGGCACTCTTGGTTTTATGGGCGCGGTGGTGGTGGCGGCGCCCGGGTTGCCCAGGCCTTGCGGCCAGGCCTGGGGCACCTGGAAAGTGAAGGGCACCGTAAGGACGGCGGCGCCCTGGGCTACTTGGCCCTGCGACCAGGCCGGTGGCTCCGCGGAGGTAGGGGGCGCTGTTGGTATTGCGGCGCCCGGGGGTACTAGGCCTTGCGACCAGGCCGATGGTACTTCCTGCTTGGTCACGCTTGGGGTCGAGGCGTGTGACGTCACAGGGGTCGCGGCTCCCGTTTGAGGCCTAGTCTGCGGCGGTGACGTTGCAGCGACGGGCACGGCAGGGGATACTTCGGGCTCTGCGACGGGGAGCTGGGGCAGGTGCGCGGTTTCCCGGTTTGGGGTAGAGACGTCCCCTTTACCTGCCTCCTTTCGTTCGGCTCCCTTCTCGGCGCCGTCTCCGGCCTTCAGTCCTCCTGCGCCATCCTCAGAGGCGGTCTGTCTCCTCGTCTCGGGTGGCGTGCTCCGCTGACGAGTTTTTGTCTGCTGGGCCATCTCTCGGCTCCACTCCGCTAACGTCTCTCGCTGCACCCGGGCCATCCTCCGTGCGAGGCCCTCCAGCGCAGTCTGTGCACACTCCCGATCTCGGGGGAGCTGTGCCAGGACCTCCACTAAGCCTAGTGGGGTCGTTGCTTCTAGCAGGCTCCTGACCAACGGGTCGGTGCTGCTCTGCTCTCCTCTCGTTGTCTCCAGCAGGCTCCTGGCCAGCGGGCCGGTGCTGCTCTGCTCTTCTTCCATCTCCGGGTAAGCTTCTTCTGGACTCAGCTCTAGGCTTCTTGTCTCCGGGTGCGCTCTCTCCAGACTGCTCCAGGTGACACCCATCTTTGCTCTCTTCTTCTCAGTCCTCCCACTTCGAGGGCGGTCCCGGGGCCACTTGGTGATTGTCAGCTCCAGGGGCAGTTCTTTCACGCTGACAGACACCTCTAGCATCACAGTCTCTGTTGGTGGGGGCGGTTTCCACTTTTGGCGCCATTTTCAGTCCTGGCCCACGATGGGAGGTGGCCTCTTGCCATCCTCCGGCACGCCCATAATGGCGTCCGCTCTGACAAGGCGGGAAACCTTTGGAAATGGCGGGAATCGTCTCCCAGTGGCGGGAAACTCTGCAGATGGCGGGAAAAAGCTGTTAATGGCGGACAACCGGCGGGAATCGACCTGTGATGGAGTCCGATGGCGGGGACCCTCCGGAACCGGCAGGAGACTTCTTTTTGAGGTAAACTTGTTCTTTTCTTCAGGCATGCAGTACCCGGATGTTGCGGGCACGTTATCCTGCCGACTACGCCAAAGTTGATGCGCCCCCTGGGCCATATTCTTTAGGGGAATACCCGGAGCCGGATCAGATGGGGGTTGTAGTCTCCGAGTGGCTGTGACCCGGTCCGTGCCCAGGGTGTCAAGCTCAGAGTATGTGGCAGTCCTACAGATGTTACAAAGTTTGTTATGTCGACTACGCCACCCGTTGGATTGCGGTCACTACGGCCGCCGCTGCAGCAGGGTCCGCTGAGGCTGATGGTGTTGGTGCAGCTTTGGATAGTATAACCCCCAACGGGAGGGGTATGGCCTCAGGGGGTCAGGTGCAGAGGATTGGGGTTGTGGTGGTGCAGCGTAGGTGATAAGTAAAGACAGAGTCGGGTTGTGCAGTTCAGGGTGTTTACTTACTGCAGATGTTCCGGTCACTCCGGCCTTGAGTGACCACCCGAGCCGTGCTGCGTCCACCAGGTCCTGGATTCAGCCAACCCCCAAGCAAGTCCGGAGCGTGTCCCTGAGCCCTCCTTCTTGTCCTTTCTTCTGGCCGTCCCCACCAGGGATCCACCTAAGTCCAGCTCCCTCGGGCCTTCTGTTGGGCGACCCTTGGCCTTGGGTTCCCTGACCCTACACGTGGTTTGCCTTCAGGGTGGATGTGGTGGGTGGCCGTGGCAGATGCTGCCCACGGCCTCCGGTCTCTGGCTGAGGTGTGCTTTAGCCCCCACCAGTTTGGGATCCGGTACCCTATTGCCAACTCTTCACCCTAGGTTTGTATGTGGGTTCTCAGAGTTCCTTCGTGTTTCCCCCTCTGGGTCTTTCTTGCTCCACTCTCACTCTCTCTGGGGCTTCTCTGCTCTCTGCTCTCTTCCTCTGACTTCTCTGCAAAGACTGGCTGACTGACCCTGATCTTAGTTGGTGCCCACCTTAAATACTCCCTCTATGTGTGAGCTCAGGTGACCAGCACCCAATGAGCTCCTAACTTTACCCAGGCTGCTCCCCCTATCTGCCCCTACACTACTGGGATGTACCACCCCCCTCCCACTCCAGCCAGGAACAGACTCGGTCGTACCTGCACATTTCTAAGTGGGAGTACCGTTGGTCTGTTCCTCGGAAATGGGATGTGTGTAGTGCATGCAGCTTTCTGAGCTCAGTTCCACACTCCATCCTTACCCGGGAGTGGAATATCACACCTCTGGGTTGAGGTGCAATACCCCTGTAGCAGCCGAATCCTCAGGGTGCTACACACCCAAGTTATTCGAGAGTTGGCTGGATCACTTCCTCGGAGGACACAGGACTCAGTGGACTGTTATAACATGGCTAGCATTTGTAACCTTGAGCACAGTAAAAACTGTGAGTAAAAACTTGAAGACTGCACCCCGCTGTGTCCTTGACTTAATTGCTGCGTCACCTGCCTTGCACTACACCACCAACATCTAATATTACCTCTTTAACTGCCCTGAGGCCTAGCTCTACCTGTGGAGAGCTGAACCATCTCTGCTGTGTCACCAACGGCCCCAGTGGATCTGAACAGCAGCGGCGGCCACCTAGAGCTGGATACCACGGGTGGCGTCACAAAACTTTATCCCCAAAACTTTATTCCCCTCTTTTCTTTATTTATTGAGCGCCCAGGGCCACGGATCGGGTCACGCCACTGTGACTACCCCAATAGAACCAATTGGCCCGGCTACCGAGTACCCCACGGCCCCAGGGGGCGCGTCAATTACATGAGCAAACAGTCACTTTATTAAGTTTGGCTCCCTGCCCCATACACGTTGCAAAGAAATGGAAAAGTAAAAAAATGCAAAGTTAGTGCTAATGACTCATATAGCATTTCCTTAATTTTAAAAATAAAAGCTTTTTTTTTTAAATTGTTAGAATAGAGTAAAACTAAAGGCAGTGAGATGATAGTACTTGTACGAGCAAGAAAACAATGGCTAAGGCAAAGTTCTAAATAAATAAGTAACAACTGATACTGTAAACTCCATTAAACTCCATAAAGTGGAAAAGAAGACAGAATTGTTGTTTTTCAGTCGGCGCACTTCCCTAAAAAAATGCAATAAAAAGTCATCAATAAATAAATATACCCCAAAATGGTGTCAATAAAAATAACAGCTCACCAGGCAGAAAAACAAGCCCTCGCACAGCTCTGCCAACATAAACATAAAGTTATGGGTCTCAGAAAATATCAATGCAAACTAAACTGTTTTTAAATATATTTCATGAGTTTTTTGGCACTTAAATATATGAAAAATCTATAGGAGTTTGGAGTCTCCGTAATCATACTGTCCTTGAAGATCATTGTGTTTGTCATTTTTACAGGACAATGAACACCATAAAAATAAAATTAAAAAAAATTCTTATTTCACAGTCTTTGGTATTTTTTTGTTTTTTGTTTTCCAGTACATTGTATGGTAAAATGGATTGTTGTCAATCAAAACAACAGCTCTCTGAGCCAACAACATTTGCTAAAAATGATGTTGATAAATGGGATGGGCGGACCGGTAGAAGTTTGTGTTCTGGTGTGTGACCCGAACTTTAGAGAAAGTTTGGATTGGGTACCAGAACAGTACCCGAACTTCCTCCAGAACCCGAACCCCAAATAATAGAAACCCGAACTGAAAAAAAAAAAATGTCTCTCTTAACTTACAACCAGACTCCGAACACTGCACTGGACTGCAGGGGGAAGTCTGTGTTCAGCGTTCAGTCCCGAACAGTGACTGTCCAATTCAAACGGCGAACATTTTTGCTCGGGTTCGACCATCTCTATTCTTGGGCTAAACCCATCTTTGAGTACGGCACCCACACAGCTTCGGAGTACTAACCAGCAGATTACTCCATTTCCGCAGATTAATAGCATTTAGGGACATAACAGGTTCCATTTTAAAAAGTAGGGAAAACAATTACGATCATGGATATATTGCCAAAACTATGAGACGAATGGGTCAAGATTTTCAAAGTAGCTTTGAAAGGAATATCTAGAGAAGCACATTTAAAACCCATACATAGAACCAAATATACATCCACGCTCCCTAGATCAGAACTCAATCTAGATGTAAAACCCCAGTTATACATGTAGATCTCCTCCACGTCCTGAACTTGTAGAGCTTCTTTTTGGAACATGGTTTGGAGGTGCATCAGGTAATTTCGGAGATCATATTTGGAGCCGTCTCCTCATCTAATTCTGTTGCGTTACTGGACAGAAGAGAATGATTGCTCTTCGACGTTTTCACACTGCCTCAACTACTGCATGTGATGTTATTAGCCGCCAAATGGCTCTTGCTTAATCCTTGGTTGAGAGTTTCTATCCCTACAGTATTGGAGTTTCTGGACCAGATGAGGCATCTCCTGATCATAGAAAGACTCAACACTGAAAAGCGAAAGGAGAGGCAGATGGGAAGTTTCTTTAAGAGATGGACGCAATTTATTTTGAAGCATTTCACACCTGAGAAAATCAAAGGGACTTTCGCTATTACCAGTTGGTGCTTAACTGAAAGTTTGAAAGGGACATTGGGAAATCTATTGTTGATCATTGGCTGGCTACAAGACTTAACAATAATTATAAATCATTATCGTCTCTTCCTACAAGAAATGTAAAATATTGTATCTTATGGTTCTAAAATGAGAATACAGAATTTAGTATTCAAACAAGTCCGCGAGCTGGCATTTTGAATGATTGTTTGTTTTTTTTGATTTTTTATTAATTTCTCTGTTGAAAATAAAACTTGAAAAATATTTTTTTCAAAATTATATGTTATTAAAAAATAAGCCCTCTTATGGTTATGTTAACTGAGAATTCAACAAAGTTATGACATTTGGAAAAGAGTGAGGAAAGTGCAAAAAAGAAATTTGGGAAGAAGTTACTTTTGTACATTTACCTTAGTATTGCCATTATTGGTTATATCGAATAAGCGTCATGAGATTTATACCAATATTTTTCCGAATTATTCCATATTAGACTCACACACTCTTAATCGGTTCTCAGTCTTAGGCCATATTATCATCCGTGTGTCCGTATTTTGTATCCGTTTGGCATCCGGATTTATACCTCAACATTTAAAATCTACATGATTAATTTAAGTTTCCTAGATTAATAAGGGCAATGTATTCGTAAAAGTCGGATGGAATACCAAAATACCAAAATTTCATATGGGATCAGATATTTTTTGCTCACCCGTAGACTTGAATGAACGTGTCTCATCCGATATTCAGAAAAGAATAGTGCATACTGGGATTTTTTCCACACGGAACCATTGGTCATCTGAACAGGACCTTTGAATTACATTGGCCAGTGTGTTGGCCATTGGATCTTGGACAGCACACTTCAGTATAATATGCTTGTCTGAATGAGCCCTAAAACTGGGTTCAGATGACCATATTGAATATTGGACGAGTTGGGTCTGCAAATTGCAGACATGAGTGGCTCCGTGTGCTCATCCACATTGCAGATGGGTGCCAGACCTGACTTTCATTGAATGCATTATTCTGGTCTATAAAATGGACCAAAGTAGTAATTTCAGCAATTTTTGTTCCATGAAGACTATTGGTCCCAATGGAAAATCGATCAGCTGCATTGGCACACTGGTTATAATGCGTCCATGAGGTCTCCATGAGAAGCTCATGAACCGACTACATGCTCGGCTGAATGAGCCCTTACCCCAAGCAAAATAAAAAACTTTTTTTTTGATAAAAAGTATTTTGTTTTAACTACTAAAGTAGTAAAACATTAAAACTATACATAATTCTACAAATTGTTAATATGTTATTTATACCACAAGATGATGGGGCTGTAATAGTAATATGTTCACCAAAACGGTGGTATTAAAAAAATATAACTCACCCACAGATAAAACAAACCCTCACCCCAATACATTGATAGTAAAAAAAAGTTATAAATATCCGAATGTGATGAAGAGAAGTCGTGTACATTCTTGACCACATTGCACATTGAAGAAAAAGAATGTTACATCAAGAAAAACTGAAGAGAATTATGGTCTGGGGGGTCAAAGAAGGCAAAACAGCAATAGGGTAAGTTAATATTCTAAAAAAATGGTGAGTTAATATTACTGTAAAAAATGGCAATTTTGGTAACATTCCCTACTAACTGTGCTGAAATCTCCCTGAGAATAAGTTGCTCTCAAAATTAAAGTCATGACTAATTGTTCCAAGTGGTTTAATAACAGATGTAATAGGAATTAATTATTCCTGCCCGTTTACCAAAGGAATAAAAATAACATGCGTGTGACGGTATTATGGATGACTAATTGTGGAGGTAATGTTACCCATATTGGAATATCGAGAAGTCTTTAGAATGGAAGAACATGTTCTGCATGATGCAGTTCTAAAAACACAGACGTGAAGACCCCATAATAGTCAAAGGAGTCCCTCTGCTTCCATTAGTTATACATTAGTTGGCATTAAAGGGAGTTGTCCGGTGACAAACAAGTTATTACCTATCCATCAGGAGGATGATAACTTGCTGATTGGTGGGGGTCTAACTATTGGGAACTGAGCCAATCTGCAGAACTGGGGGGTGGGACTTTAATACCCATGCAGAAGTGAGCATGCTCGACCGCTGCGCCATGCATTCTTTATGGAGCTGCTGGACACTGTTCTTGACTTCTCGCAGCCCCATGAAGAAAGAATGGGCAATCAACCTACCAGTACATTTTGTAATGGGGATTAAAGTTCTCTCGGGGATAAAAGTTCCCTGATTTACTGGGACACCCACCGATCAGCAATATGTCACATGTCTTGTAGATATATGATAAGTTGTATTTAATGGACAACTCTTTTAATTCCATTCATTTGTCCCTAAAAATGGAACAAACAAAATGTTAAAACGTAAGTTTGGATATAGCCTATTGAACTGCAATGCAAGTGCAAGCACAGCAGAAACATTTTTTGCTAGCTATTTGTGTTATTTTGCATTGATTTGGGGTTTTCAAAGCCTTCATTAATTTAGTGCAACTGTTAAGCTTATTGTCCAGTGTAAAGAAAAATAGCAGTGATAAATAATGAAATGCTTCATTAAAATTACTTGTAGAGACATTTACTCAAGGCATTGCTGTCTAGCACTTGGCTATTATGAGAAAAGTCATTAGGCTACAGTGACACGCCTCGCTCGAAATGCTTCACCGTATTTTATTTATTATGATATCTGTGCTATATTTTCATTTATTTACATGGGCCTTAATCTTTAAGGAAATAAACACCCTTCAGGCATTTTTTTACTTGAATGTGTTAGAACCTTGCTGTTAGGTTTTTTTTCCTTTGCTGGTCACATGACCTTGTTGGCCTATTTAATCCTGCTCCGCCCTTCTGGCTTTGCTGGACTTCATTGTATATCTACTTTCTAGCTAGCCGGTGCTCTGTATCTAACTCTGTTAGTTTGCTTGGTCTACGGACCTCTATGTTCTATCTATTTTGTTTGTTCGTCTGTCTGCTACTATTTCTGTTAGGAGGTGTCCCATATTCCTCCCAGTCCTTAGTACTTGTAGGGATTCCCTCCCCACATCTATAGGTCTCCGTACAGACTAGATTAGGACTTTAGCAGGTCTGATCGCAGGATCAGGTTCCCTGTTACATCGTAGGGATTCAGCTGAGTCCTATAGTAGGGACAGATCTCCTCTCTTTCCTTAGCTTTGGTAGCAGAACATAACAGTAAGTCCAGCCTGCAAATTCTCTAAGGAAAGATTTTTCTGTTCCATCATGGTGTCGGTTCAGGATTTGGCTCATCGCCTGCAGGGACTCTCTCTGGAGGTGGCCGAGCTCCGTCAGCACGTGAGTAACTGTCCTGGAGCACATTTCTTGGAGCCTAAGGTATGTTTGCCGGATTTATTTTTTGGTGAACACCGAGAATTTTTTTCATTTAAAAATGCTTGCTTACTGTATTTTCGTTTGAGACCTAAGTCCTCTGGGGATGAATCCCAGCGCGTAGGGTTCATAATGTCACTTTTGCGCAAAGAGCCTCAGGAGTGGGCCTTTTCTTTGCAACCTAGTGATTCATGCTTCAGATCAGTGGATAGTTTTTTTTCTGCTTTGGGACTATTATATGATGATCCTGACCGTGTCGCATCAGCTGAGACTGAGTTGAGACGTTTAAAACAAGGATCAGGTAATGTGGAAAAATATTGTACACATTTTCGTCGTTGGTCCACTCAAACAGGGTGGAACGATTCTGCTCTGAAAAGTCTATTTCTTGCTGGGCTCAGTGAAAGGGTTAAAGACCTGCTAATTGCTTATCCTACACCTGAGGATTTGCAACAGGCTATGCAATTAGCTATACGGGTGGATAGAAGACTGCGTGCTAGGGTTAATGAGAGCAAATCCTCTGCTATGTCAGTTTCTGGTTATGATAATGTGTGTACTAACAGTGGTGAACCGATGGAGATTGGATCGGTGGCACCTCGCTCTCAAGAAAAAGACCGTCGTTTTTCGAAAGGCTTGTGTTTCTATTGCGGAAAATCTGGTCATTTGATTAAAGGCTGTGAGCTTCGTATGAAGAAAGAAAAAAAAATGGTCAGTCACGCCCGTATTGCCTGTTTAAATTCCAAGGGTGTATTTTTAGCTGCTTCCACGATTGCTCAGGAAAAATTAATGGAATTTCGGGTGTTTGTTGATTGCGGGTCTACACTGAATGTAATTGATGGGGGATTCGTGGAAAAACTCAATTTAAAACCTGAACCTTTATCATCCCCCATTGCTGTGGTTTCTGTGGATGGTTCCCCTTTGAAGAATATTACTCTCAAGGTCAGTGAATTTCCTCTCACTATTAATGGTGTTCACCATGAGAAATTGGATTTGGTAGTGTTGAATAACTTGCCTTCTCCAGTAATATTGGGTTTGCCCTGGTTAAAATTTCACAATCCTGTACTGGATTGGTCTACCAGTGAAATTAAATCCTGGAGCCATAAATGTTATGACAAGTGTTGTAACGGGCGTATTGCAGCTTTGGATAGGGGAGAATTGCCTGTTCCTATTCAGGATTTTTGGAGAGTTTTTTCTGAGAAAGAATCGCAGGTTTTGCCTCCCCATAGAGACTATGATTGTTCTATTGAATTTGTCCCTGGAGCGACTCTTCCTAAGAGTCGTTTATTTAACCTTACTATTCCTGAGAGGAAGGCTTTGGAGGAATACATACAGACAAGCTTGGCCGCCGGTCACATTAGGCCCTCTAAGTCTCCTGTGGCGGTTGGATTTTTTTTTGTAAAAAAAAAGGACGGCGGTTTACGTCCTTGTCTGGATTTTCGTGAGATTAACAAAATTACGGTACGCAATCCTTACCCACTGCCATTGATTCCTGATCTGTTTAACCAGTTATTGGGGGCCAAGTGGTTCTCTAAAATTGACCTTAAGGGGGCATACAATCTGTTGCGCATGAAGGAGGGTGATGAATGGAAGACTGCTTTTAACACTCCTGTAGGTCATTTTGAGAATCTGGTTATGCCTTTTGGTCTTACTAATGCTCCTGCATTTTTTCAGAATCTGATTAATGACATCCTTAGACCTTTGATCGGTAAAAATGTGGTTGTGTATTTGGATGACATTTTGATTTATTCGCCAGATCTGGAGTCTCATTGGCGGAGCGTGCGTGAGGTATTACAGTTATTAATGGACAATTCGCTTTTTGCTAAGCTGGAGAAATGTGAGTTCGCTGTACAGAGAATTAGTTTTTTGGGCTACATTATCTCCAGCAAAGGTTTTGAGATGGATCCGATTAAGGTTCAGGCTGTGCAGGAATGGCCTAGGCCTATTGGTTTGAAATCGATACAGAGGTTTTTGGGTTTCGCCAATTACTATAGAAAATTCATAAAAAATTTTTCTAGTATTGTCAAACCTCTGACTGATCTCACCAGGAAAGGTGCTGATGCGGTTCAGTGGTCTTCTGAGGCCATTGAAGCTTTTGTGTATCTCAAAGAGAGGTTCACCTCTGCTCCCATCCTTATGCAGCCTGATGTTACTAGGCCGTTTTTGGTTGAGGTTGATGCTTCCTCTGTGGGGGTTGGCGCAGTATTGTCTCAGGATAACGGGGATGGATTACATCCCTGTGCCTTTTTTTCAAAAAAATTTTCGGAGACTGAATTGAATTACGATATTGGTAATCGGGAATTATTGGCTATTAAACTCGCATTTGAACACTGGCGCCACTTCTTGGAAGGTGCGGAATTTCCCGTTCAGGTTCTTACGGATCATAAAAATCTGATATATCTTGATGCTGCCAAGCGCCTGAATGCCCGTCAGGCTAGGTGGGCACTGTTTTTCTCGCGGTTTAATTTCTCCGTTACTTACATCCCTGGTACTTAGAATGTTAAGGCGGATGCCTTGTCTCGCAGTTTTTCTCCCATAGTCGGTGCTGAGAAAGAGGAAAACATTTTACAAGAAGGTGTTGTGATAGCTGCTTTAGACTCCGTTTTGGAAGATGAGATTCTTAAAGCTCAGGAGAATGCCCCATCTAACACTCCTCATGGGAGGTTGTTTGTGCCTGGGACCTTTAGGAGAGATTTGTTTGTTGAGTGTCACGAATCTCGGTTGGCAGGTCATCCCGGAATCTCTGAGACCAAGAGACTGGTGAGTCGCAGTTTTTGGTGGCCTGGATGGCAGAAGGAAGTCATTAAGTGGGTGCGCCAATGTACTATATGTGCTAGATCTAAGTCCCCACATACTCCTGCTGCGGGGTTGCTTTGTCCTTTGGAGGTCCCCAGTGCTCCTTGGACACATTTGGCTATGGACTTTATAACTGACCTTCCCCCCTCTGAGGGTTTTACTGTCATCTGGGTGGTCGTGGACCGTTTTAGCAAGATGTGTCACTTGGTTCCCTTCGTCAAACTGCCCTGCGCTAAAACTCTCGCTAAGGCCTTTGTCAAGGAAATTGTCAGACTTCATGGCGTTCCTACTGACATTGTTTCTGATAGGGGTCCTCAGTTCGTGGCTCGTTTTTGGCGTGCCTTTTGTGACAGGTTGGGAATTCATTTGTCGTTTTCGTCCGGATATCATCCTGAATCTAATGGCCAGACAGAAAGGAAAAACCAGGATGTTGAGCAGTTCTTGCGTTGTTTTGTGGCAGACAATCAAGGGGGGTGGTCTGAGTTTCTGCCACTTGCCGAATTTGCTCTGAACAATCATACATCTTCTTCTGCTGGTTGTTCGCCTTTTTTTTGTTGTTCTGGGAGACATCCGTCGTTTGGGTCGTTCTCCAAGTTGGGATCTGCCGTGCCTGAGGAGGAGAATTTTTCCGGTGATTTGGAAAGAGTTTGGACGGATGTGCGTGGTAATCTTCAGGAGGCCAACAGAAAATCTAAAGATTACTTTGATAGGAAACGACAGGAGGTTTTGTTCGCTGTTGGTGACATGGTTTGGTTGTCCTCTAGGAATCTGCGGTTGAGGATTCCTTCTAAGAAATTGGGTCCCAAGTTTGTAGGGCCCTTTAAGGTGCTTCAGGTTGTCAACCAATCTGCTGTTAGGTTGAAGGTTCCTACCTCCTGGAGAATTAATCCGGTCTTTCATGTCTCTCTGTTAAAAAAAGCTGTTGTGTCGGATGGTGACGCCTCTGCCTCTGTTCCTCCGGTGGTGGAGGACGGGGAATATGAAATTTCTCGCATCCTTGACTCTAGACGGTATAGAGGTAGTTTGCAGTATCTTGTGGCCTGGAAAGGTTTCGGACCCGAGGATAACTCTTGGGTGAGGTCAGATGATGTTTCCGCGTCCAGACTTATCAGAGCGTTTCACAGGAGATTTCCTGATAAGCCTGGTCCTAGGGGATCCGGAGGATCCTCTTAGAAGGGGGGGTACTGTTAGAACCTTGCTGTTAGGTTTTTTTTCCTTTGCTGGTCACATGACCTTGTTGGCCTATTTAATCCTGCTCTGCCCTTCTGGCTTTGCTGGACTTCATTGTATATCTACTTTCTAGCTAGCCTGTGCTCTGTATCTAACTCTGTTAGTTTGCTTGGTCTACGGACCTCTATGTTCTATCTATTTTGTTTGTTCATCTGTCTGCTACTATTTCTGTTAGGAGGTGTCCCATATTCCTCCCAGTCCTTAGTACTTGTAGGGATTCCCTCCCCACATCTATAGGTCTCCGTACAGACTAGATTAGGACTTTAGCAGGTCTGATCGCAGGATCAGGTTCCCTGTTACATCGTAGGGATTCAGCTGAGTCCTATAGTAGGGACAGATCTCCTCTCTTTCCTTAGCTTTGGTAGCAGAACATAACAGAATGTATCTTTGGCGAAAAGTATTTTAGCAATAGAGTTTCTTTAAAAGTTTTGGACGGTTTGTCTCTTATGTATCACTCAATATATAAAGGAACTGATTAATTACATCATTATGCTTGTTTGATGGCAAAGATGATGACCCTTATCATTCTTCTCCTGAATGGTCTTCTGAGTTGATTTCTGACCTCATCAAACTTTGACATTGTCCTAAATTGGTATAGATATTATAGTAACACTCAGAACTCAGTATAAGGGATGAGTGGATCAGTCAAATTTCTAATTCACCTTCTCACGTGGATTTTCCCTGAAAATTTGATTCTCAGAAAAGGTATTCTCCCCGAACTGAATGTCCTTTCTATACTCACCGCAATCCAATCCTCAGTACATATTCTTATCACCACTGAGCACTAAATTCATCGGCCTCTTTACCCTATAGGTGGAGACTTTCAGCTCTGATAAGGCCTGGGACATTCCTGAGTAAGGTCACAACGTCATGATGTCACGACGTGCGTCTTGACCTTGGCCGCAAGCACAGAAACCTCCCGGATGGTAAGTTAACTATAATTATTTTTTTTTACATTTTTTAACCTTTTGATAGTGACGCGCCCCCTGGGCCAGTGCTGTAGTGCGGCGCACGTGTGCGCGGGGGAATACCCGGAGCCGGATCCGATGGGGGTAGTAGTCTCCGAGTGGCGGGGACCCGGTCCGTGCCCAGGGTGGTCAAACTAAGTGTGTGGCAGTCTTTGTAGATGTTGTTTAAGTGTCGACTATGCCACCCGTTGATTTGCGGTCGCAAGGCCGCCGCTGCAGAACAGTCCGCTGAGGCCGGTGGTATGTGTGCAGCAATGGTGGTATAACCCCCAACGGGAGAGGTATGGCCTCAGGGCAGCTGGTGCGGGTGAAGGGAGTGATAGAAAGGGCGTCCCGGTACCTTTAGTGCTGGTAGTGCGATGGAACACAGAGACTGATTGCAGTTTTCAATGCTTTACTCACAGATGTTATCAGTGTCAGTCCTGCAGGTGATGACGACCCGAGCCGTGCTGCGTCCACCAGGTACGGGGCTCGACCAACCCCCAGGCAGTTCCAGAGTGTGACCTTGAACTCCTTTCTCCGTTCCTTTCTCTGGCCGTCCCCACTAGGGACCCACCCATGTCCAGCTTCCTCGGGCCTTCTGGTGGCGAAACCTATCTCCGGTTTCCCTGACCCTATGTGGCGTGCCTTCGTGGTGAGTGTAGTGAGTGGTCGCGCCAAGACGTGGCCACGACCTCCGGTTCCTGGCTGAGGATAAGTGGCCTCCACCAGTTCGGGATCCGGTACCCTGATCTGCCAACCCTTCACCCGCTGACTCCTAGCGTGTTCGGGTTCCCTCTTCCTTCATGTCTCTGGGCCTTTCTCCAGGTTCCATTCCTTCCTTGTTCCTTGTTCCTTTCCTCTTGTCTTTCTCTCTCTTGCTCCCTTCAGGAGCAGCACCCAGACAGGGCTGCTGCTCCCTGTCACTACTCTTCTCCTCTTCTTCTGTCTGACTGCACTGAACTCACTCCTAAGATGGTGCCCACCTTTTATACTCCCTCTGACACCCGAGCCCAGGTGACTAGCCACCAATGGGCTCCTTCCTATGCCCAGAGTCCCTCCCCTGTCTGCTCCTACACCACTGGGATATTCCTCCCCCCCTCCCACTCCAGCCAGGGACAGACGCTGTCGTACCTGCACATCTATCTGGTGGGAGTACCGTTGATCTGTTCCCCGGAAATGGGATGTATGTGGTGCATGCAGCTAACTGAGTTCTAGTCCACCATCCATCCTTACCCGGGAGTGGAATACCACAAGTCTGGTTCGAGGTGCAATACCCCTGTAGCAGCCGAGCCCTCGGGGTGCTACAATAGCACTTTTACATTTTCCTGACCCTGTGCGGAAGCAAATTATAAACTTTTTGTAGTATTCAAGTAGAATTCAATTTCACTCAAATATACCGGATCTCTCTACTCTGTACATCTGTTACAATAAATGGCAATTCTTAGACAGTATATTTGTTTCATTTTGGTCTTTTTGGTTTTACTATAATACTGTCTAATCATTACATTTATACATCTTTATTGTAATGGATCAGAGTTCCAAGTGTTAAGCCCCCGTCTCACATAGCGAGATCACTGCTGAGTCATGGTTTTGGTGACGCAACAGCGACCTCACCAGCGATGTCGTTATGTGTGACACTTTGCAGCGATCAGGCCCCTGCTGTGAGGTCGCTGATCGCTGCAAAGTGTTGTGGACCATTTTTTGGTCCTTGCCCTCCCGCTGGTCAGCACACATCGCTGTGTGTGACCAGCGGGACCAGCGATCAGGCTGGTAACCATGATAAACAGCGGGTTACTAGGGGCACACGCGCACTTAGTAACCCGCTATTTATCATGGTTACCACTCTGCTACGGTGAGCGGTAACCTCCCGCTCACCGTAGCAGAGTGGTAACCATGATAAACAGCGGGTTACTAAGTGCGCCTGAGTCCCTAGTAACCCGCTGTTTATCATGGTTACCAGCCTGCTCCTGCTTCAGCCAGGAGCAGGATATCGTGGATAGATGCAACCAGCATGGATTTATAATGTGTGAACAACTGGTGCTTTAAATGCAGCATCAATAGTAAAAAAAAGAGAATTAAAACGTTAAAAAAAAAAAAAAAACCTGTATACTCACCTCTCCGGTCTCCTCCAGTCTGCTCCCGCCCATGTCCTCTCTCCTTGGCGTCCCGTGGTGTACTGTCAGGACCTGCTGTGACGTCATTTAGTCAGCTGATGGTCACGCGACCATCACCTGACCGCCGACGTCAGCGGTCGCGTGACCATCAGGTGACTAAATGATGTCACCGCAGGTCCTGACAGTACACCGCGGGACGCTGAGGAGAGAGGACGTGGCCGGGAGCAGACCAGGGGCCGCCGAAGAGGTGAATATACAGGTTTTGTTTATTTTTAACTTTCTTTTTTTTCACCGCGTGGTAGCCGGGATGAAGAGAAGCTGTAGTCTCCTCTTCATCCCGGGTACCACACGCACCGCGATTACGCTGCAAATTCGCAGCCATTGACTTTAATTGAAATGCAGCAAATCCACATATACCTGCGGGTTTGCTGCATTTCAATGTTCCTCAATGGCCGCGAATTTGTGGCGTAATCGCGGTAGAAATGGTCATGCTGCGTTTTGCAACGCAATGCGAATTCGGCGCGCAAATTAGCGCATCATGTGCACAGCACATCTGAATTCACATTGCTTTGCATGGCAGACTGTTTTTTCGCAGCCGTAAAAACGCCGCAAAAACGCTGCAAAAATGCTACGTGGGCACATGGCCTTAGGCTGCTATTGACTGTGGCATTTAAGAGGTTAAACAGCAGGAATCAGATTCGCCTCTATTTTGGCAATTGAAGAGTACTGTCAGCTTGTACAAGACATGTATGGAGCTTATTCATACCACCCAAAGTGTCATACATGTCACAAATGGGTAAATGGAGTTGTCCAGTAATGGGGTTAATGGGGTTGTTCTGCAGCGGCACAATTCCAATGATGACGGTGCTGCTGTTCCCGGAGAGTCATGTGAATTATTGTGTCATATCCAGGCTGAAGCCAATGAGTGGTCACTTGTCATCTTCAGTCTTTACTCTTCCATCAGAGCAGATGTCCATCCTGACGGAATATTGATAAGCTTCAGCCAAAGAGCGACCACTCATTGTCTGCAGCTTGTACTTGTCCCGACAAGTCACATTATGCTCCAAGAACAGCGGCGCCAACATGGCTTGAACGGTGCCGCTACAGGAGGTTAGTACATATGGGTATTTTATTTGGGGTCCTGAATCGATTAAGCTGGGGTTATCTAATAGTGGACAATCCCTTTCATTTTTTTTTAAGCTCACAAGAATAAGACAAATTAAGGTATCCAACACCTGCCTTCCAAAATGTCAACGCTCAACTGCTGTAGTTTGTAAATTGTACTTGATGTAAATACTTTTATGCCCAAAAATGACAAAAGTATTCTCGGAGTGATACCTTTATTGGCTAACCAGAAAAAATATATATGCAAGCTTTCAGTGCACAGAGGCTCCTTCTTCAGGCAGGATTACAAATTAATATTTTTTCTGGTTAGCCAATAAAGGTATCACTCCAAGAATACTTTTGTCATTTTTGGGCGTAAAAGTATTTACGTCAATTTTTCTGGCTAGTACAGTACCACAATATAGCTTTGCATTGTACTTGTAACATACAGAGACGGGAGGGAGCACAGAACCATGATATCAGCATAAACATTTTAATGTTTGTTAATTAAGTTATTAAGTTATTTAGCGCAGCCCGCTATGCTACATGATATGTGACTGGCATATTTTAAATTACATTGTGGTACATTATATGTATTTCCAGGCATTGGAGAATTAGGCAGACTATATTACCTACAGCAAAATAAAAGTCAATCTGAATAAATTAATAATTTTCTCCTCGACACAGCTGCAAAAAATAGCAGAGGGCATCCTCTAGAGAAAATGTGAGGAACAGATAACACACAAATAAAGCAAAGCATAAAATAAATATCTTACCCTGGCACTGGAATCCTTGCTTTCCAATTCCCCTGTGGAGAGGAAAGAACAAATAGGATTCATTAGATGAATATGGAATGTGGATATTATGGAATTTCAGCTGTGTCCCAGAATGGATACGTCTTTCTATATAATCCACAGTAGATGGTATAATATTGTGCTTATGTTTATATGGAATTAGAATCTGGGCTTGTAATCATGTGATCCTATCACACCTTATATACTTATGGTACACCGTTCTTTAATCTACTCGCACGAGCCACCTACACACTGGATAGTCATGAAAATTACAGAAGGTAATGTACATTACTACCCCTACAACATCATTTCATATGCTATGGCATACTATGTTTGATCTGACAAATCCATTCTTAAATGGATTCTGTCACCAGATTTTTGCCACCTAATCTGAGAGCAGGATAATGTAGACACAGAGACTCTGATTCCAGTGATGTGTCACTTACTGGGCTGCTTGCTGTAGTTTTGATAAAATCCCTGTTTTATCAGCAGGAGTTTATTATTAGAGGACTAGTAAACTTGCTGCTATGTAGTCGCCCCTATTCATGAGCTCTGCATAACCCCACCCCCACCACTGATTGGTAGTTTTCTGTGTACATTGTACATGGGCTAAAAGCTGTCAATGAGTGATGTGGGTGGGGTTATACAGAGCTGAGCGTTCGGAAAACTGCTAGATCTACAGCAGAGAAAACTGTGATTATATCAAAATTATAAAAAGCACCCCAGTAAGTGACACATCACTGGAATCCAGGTCACTGCCTCAATATCATGCTAATCTTAAATGGGGAAGCAAAAACCTAGTGATAAATTCACTTTAAAGTGTACCAGTCATTTCAGCCAACTTTTTCGAGTAAACTTCCATGTGTATATATATGAGTAATAACGCTATTTTTCTAGTCCATAATAAGACTTGTATCCTGCATTGTTCTCATTTTTCCCTCAGCCAATTCTAGCCAAATTCTTCAGTTGTCTCTGAGCTAGTGGGTGGATTGTATCTAGTATGATCTCTTCCATACACAGTACACAGAGCGGGTGGATATCGGATCTTCTTTCTCTGTAGCATACAGAAAGAAGCAGCAGCAGCTACAGCATGGGAGATATTATACAGCATCACTGATCTGTGTGGCTGTGAATCCAGCACAGAAGTAATATACTTTTGGTGAAAACTGCAGCATGATCTGACTGTGTCTTTCTGTCTCTTATCTCCATTCCCTTTTCTTTGGAGTTTATTAGGCTTTGTAACCTAACAGCTCAATGTACTGACAGTCGACTTGCTTTGACCAAGACAGAGACAAGATACTTTTCAGAGTGTATGTTAACTTCAGGAGGCAAAGGGGAAGAAGTGATCATAAGTGGAGAAACAAGCAGGTTTCTATGATAAGTTATTTTACAAAGTATATTCAATTGTATCATCAATTTATGCACAGTTTGATGAAAAGACAGGGATCATTTAAGCAACAGAGTAAACCAGGCTTAAAGGGGAGCTGTCATGTGAAAAAATGCTACTAACCTTCAGATATGGGATTAATCTGCAGACTAATAGTGTTGTAAAGGAGGAAATGAACTTTATTCCTACCGGAAGCATTCGGGTTTGTTTCAGTCACAGGGGTGGCGCCAGTGCGGGTTCAGTCTCCGCTCTGTGTATGTAACCACACCCCGGCACTAACTGACAGCCGGCCTTAATGCTGATCCTGCTGTCAGTCAGTAGCGGGAGTACGGTTACAGCCGCCGCTCTCTATACACAGAACGGTCACTGAATCCACGCCGGCGCCACCCCCGTGACTGAGACCCGAACGCTACCAGCATTTCCTCCCGGCAGAGTGGCTCTAAGTCCAGGGACCAGGCAGGCTCAGAACACTATTAACCTGCAGATTAAACCTAAACCTGCAGGATAGTAGCGTTTTATGGCATGACAGGTTCCCTTTAATGTCTAAGTGCTAAAGTCGCTATATAATCCCACTAAAATTTGGGATGACATTACATAAGGCATTAAACCAGTCTTATATTATATATGACTTTTCTAAACTTGCAAGAACAAACTCTTCTAGAATAACATCGGCGATAGAAGCAAGTAAATCTTTTGGGTGCCCTGCATCATATGTAAATACTCTTTATATTCGTTTTGGATTTGGATGGAGTCTAATGTACATATCAATGGAGTAGGTTGGAGGGGGAGTACTACATATGAAGAATAATGTGATGAGCTCAGCTTCTTAGGTCTATCTCCCAGAACCCCCGGGAAATCTTAATGCAGGTACCGTTCATTGTTTTCCTAGGTACAACGCCATACATTTAGTAGTGACTGTACCTAAAACTGCACCTTACAGCAGGTCGTTAGTATTCAACTGAAAAGGACTTAGCTGTAATACTGGACAAACCCACAAATAAAGATATAATGATGTTCATAGAATATCCGTGGAAACCAGGACTTAATACCTTTGAAAATAAAATGCCAACTTACCATTAATATAATTATAAGATAGTGATGACATATAGACAACAAATTAAGAAAGACAAAACAAAAACATACGAAGATAACATTTAAATAACCATAAAATATAACATAAAAAGTGGAAGAAAATGAGGAAGCGGAAGAGGGGAAAAATACTGATGACATCCAAGTAATCCATTGTAAGATAGAAACGGGACCTCATAACTATAAACAATGGACCATCCATAAAGTCCATCCAGATGGGCCAAGTTTTCCAGTAGGTGACAAATGTATCATTGTTCTCTGGTACCACGTGCTCCATTAAGAATAGATGATTAATTTCAGAAACCTATTCTTGAATTCATTGGACCCTCGTAGATTTCCAATATCTAAGGATGACATCCTTAGCGGCTGTCAAAAAGTGTCTGAGCAGGCCATTTTTAATTACTCGTAAATGGCTAGGAATAATGGAATGAAAAGTCAACTCCGGGATATTTATTAATGTAGTTACCAAAATATGGTTGTAAATGTCAAATATGGCATTCCAGAAGGGGTGTAAAGAAGCACCACTCCACCAAGCATGGAGAAAAGAGCCAGGGTCAGAACCACATCGTCAGCAGAGCTCTGATACGGTGGGGAACATCCTGAGAAGCATAGAGGGTACTGTGTACCAGTGAGATAAAATTATCATTTTTCCCGAGCATAATGTGACATGGGAATTCTATGCTTTAAGAGGAAACTTTCGGTGCATTGCTCAACATTGGAAATGATCCCTAATTTCTTTATCCACAATCTGGAAGAATAAAGAAGAGAGAAATTTGTATGGCGCAAAATCCAATGAATTTGACATAGGTCTTTCTGACTGAAAGTAGAAGGCTATGTGCCCACGTAGCGTTTTTGAGGCATTTTTACAGCTGCGAAAACGCTTGTAAAACCGTCTGCCATGCCAAACAATGTGAATTCGGATGTGCTGTGCACATGATGCGCTAATTAGCACACCGAATTCGCATTGCGTTGCAAAACGCAGCATGACCATTTCTACCGTGACTACACCGCAAATTTGTGGCCATTGAGGAACATTGAAATGCAGCAAACCCACAGGTATATGTGGATTTGCTGCGTTTCAATAAAATTCAATGGCCACGAATTTGCGGCATAATGGCGGTGCGTGTGGTACCCAGGATGAAGAGGAGACTACAACTCCTCTACATCCCGGCTACCACGCGGTGAAAAAAAGAAATAAAAAAGTTAAAAATAAAAAGAAACTGTATACTCACCTCTCCGGTCTCCTCCCGGCCTCGTCCTCTCTCCTCGGCGTCCTGCGGTGTACTGGCAGGACCTGCGGTGACGTCATTTAGTCACCTGATGGTCACGCGACCGCTGACGTCAGCGCAGGTCCTGCCAGTACACCGCGGGATGCCGAAGAGAGAGGATCGCCGCCGGGAGGAGACGGGAGAGGTGAGTATACAGTTTTTTTTATTTTTAACGTTTTAATTCTTTTTTTTTACTGTAGATGCAGCATTTAAAGCATCTAAGTTGGTCACACATTATAAATCCATGCCGGTTGCATGGATTTATATTGTGTGACCAACTTGTCAAGGACTTGTCAAAATCGCTTGGAAAACTGCTTCAAAAAACGCATGCGAAAACGCATGTGTAGCACCCCGAGGGCTCGGCTGCTACAGGGGTATTGCACCTCAAACCAGAGGTGTGGTATTCCACTCCCGGGTAAGGATGGAGTGTGGACCAGGACTCGGTAGGCTGCATGCACCACACACACCCCATTTCCGAGGGACAGCTCAACGGTGCTCCCACTAGACAGAAGTGCAGGCACGACAGCATCTGTCCCTGGCTGGAGTGGCGGGGGGGGGTGGAATACCCTGTGGTGTAGGAGCAGATAGGGGTGGGTCTCTGGGCATAGGTAGGAGCCCATTGGTTGCTAGTCACCTGGGCTCGGGTGTTAGAAGGAGGTATATAAGGTGGGCACCATCTTAGGAGTGAGTTGAGTCCAGCCAGTTCAGAGAGGAGGAGAAGAAGACAGGAGTTCAGCCAGAGAGGGCTGACAGGGAGCTGTGGCTCAGTCTGGGCCCAGCTCCAGAAGCAGGCCTGGAGTGGAGGCCAGAAACAGCAGAAAGAGAGAGGAGAAGTAGCGGAAAGGAAAGTAAGAAAGGAACTGGAACAGAGGAGAAAGGAAGCCAGGAATACAGAGAAAGGCCCAGAGACACGAGGACAGAAGGAACCCCATATGCCCAGAGGAGATACAGGGCGAAGGGTTGGCAGAACAGGGTACCGGAACCCAAATTGGTGGAGGCAACAGATTCCTCAGCCAAAGACCGGAGGTTGTTACCACATCTTGGTGCGACCCCTCACTACATCCACCAGAAAGGCATACCGTATAGGGTCAGGGAAACCGGGAGAGGTTTTGCCAACAGAAGGCCCGAGGAAGCTGGACAAAGGTGGGTCACTGGTGGGGACGGCCAGAGAAAGGTAGAGAAGGGAGCTCTGAACCACACTCTGGAATTACCTGGGAGTTGACCGAGTCCCTTGCCTGGTGGATGCAGCATGGCTCGGGCAGTCATCGCCTGCAGCATTGACATGAACAACAACTGTGAGTAAAGCATTGAAAACTGCAACCGCACGTCTCTGTGGTTCCTCGCCGCACCAGCACCATTAGCACTGGGACGCTCACACCATCACTCCCATCATCTCTCACATTAGCTGCCCTGAGGCAATACTTCTCCCGTGGGGAGTTATCCCATACTCAGCTGCGCAAACAACATCAGCCTCAGCGGTCTGCAGCGCGGCGGCGGTCCCCACTGACTGCAATCCACGGGTGGCGTAGTCGGACATTTGCTATACATTAAGACTGCCACTGGTTTGACCACCCTGGGCACGGACCGGGTCACCGTCACATGGAGACTACAACCCCCAGCATTCTACAACAGGTCCGGTTCCGGGTTCCCCTGCACAACACAGGCCCAGGGGGCGCGTCACATGTAAAAATGCTGAAAAAACGCTTCTCTCTGGCAGAAAAAGCGTATGTAAATCTGCATACGTTTTTTTCTGCCAGAGAGAGTCAAAAACGCTCTGCATCAAATCTGCTACGTGGGCATCTAGCTCACTGACAAACCATTTTAATTGTGTAAACTGTAGCCGGACCAAGTGATTCCTCACATAGGACCCCCTGAACGTATTGAGTGAAGCAATCTTCCCTGATGTGGAGATTATTTAATTTAGCCAGACGACTACCAGCTAAGAAACTGAGATACAGACATGGCTGGATGAAAATCAAGATTACAAGAAAAGAATGAAAAAGGCCCTGGAACAGACAGGTTTTTCTAGACTTAGGTAATAACTCCAAACCTTTAAAGTGCAACGGGTCGCTAATGAGAATTTATCCATCTTCATAGTCATTACTTTCTGAGATCCATGTAGAGATATCAACTTATAAGGAGAAAAGATCACTTTCAAGTCTCATTCACTGTCTGATGTCAAAGGATAGAGAACAATTAACTGTCGTAAATAAGATGGCTGCATGAAAGTATTGACTAAAATTAAGGTGGCCAACTCCAATAGTAGCCATTTTTTTTTAAATATTATGTCTAATCTAATTTGCTGTTTGGCCGACGCCTATACAAAATGGCGAAACCCTACTGAGAGACGTTTCAGAAGACTGATTTGAACAAGATATAGAATGTCCATTTTAATCATTTATCCACACAGGTACAAATACTTATTATATTACTTTAGTTTGTTAAGTATATGGTTTAGTAGAGATTCATAATTTAGAGTATACATGTCCACCAATGTTATGAGAATGGAGATGCCAAGATACTTTATCCTTTTTTTCCAAGTGGAGAGAAGATGATTGGGTCGCCTGCACTAATTGAAGAAGGGGCATGGAAATTATCAATGATTTTGTAATAGAATAAATAACTTTAAAGTTATTGACAAGAATATATCGCTCAAATTCACTGATAAGCGAGGAAATAGAAATCATGGGATTAATTAAATATAAAAGATCATCCATACAGAGGGTTAATTTATAATGCTTCACTGTGTTACTCAGCTGTCCGGGCAGCTCCTCTTCCGATGTGCAGCTCCTTGTGCTCCTGTGCACATAAATTTACCAATGAAACCAGTCACACACCTCTGATGGAAGACTGCTAAGACCTTTAAGGCCCCGTCACACTTAGCGACGCTGCAGCAATCCTGACAACGATACGACCTGTCAGGGATCGTTGCTGCGTCGCTATGTGGTCGCTGGTGAGCTGTCAAACAGGCAGGCTCACCAACGATCAGGGGAGCAGTGACATCGTGGAAAGAATCTTTCCACGATGTCCTGCTCCTGGTTACGAGCCTGCTGAAGCAGGAGCAGGCTGGTAACTATGGTAAACATCGGGTTACTAGGGGCACACGCGCACCTAGTAACCCGCTGTTTATCATGGTTACCACTCTGCTATGGTGAGCAGGAGGTTACTGCTCACTTTAGCAGGCTCGTAACCATGATAAACAGCGGGTTACTAAGTGCGCTTGTGCCCCTAGTAACCTGCTGTTTATCATGGTTACCAGCCTGATCGCTGCTCCCGCTGGTCACACACAGCGATGTGTGCTGACCAGCGGGAGGGCAAAGACCAAAAAATGGTCCAGGACATTCTGCAGCGATCAGCGACCTCACAGCAGGGGCCTGGTCGCTGCAAAGTGTCACACATAGCGACATCGCTGGTGAGGTCGCTGTTGCGTCACCAAAACCTTGACTCAGCAGCGATCTCTCGCTAGCGATCTCGCTATGTGAGACGGGGGCTTTAGGCTGGCTCAGGCAGCACACCACCTGAGTATTCTCTCAGCTATCACACCGCTGGGCTCTTCTTATCAGTGCTAGCACAAGAATGTCTCCTAACACATCCAGAATTGTCTGCTATGCCACTGGGCTTTGTTACATTTCAAGGGTGATTCCTGACATACTCAGCTTTGCTTCACACCTGGGTTCTGCTACTTTGCTGCAAGTGTGCTTCCTGACATACCCAGCTTTACTTCACACCTGGGCTCTGCTACTTTGCCACAAGTGTGCTTCCTGACATACCCAGCTTTGCTTTACACCTGGGCTCTGCTACTTTGCTACAAGAGTGCTTCCTGACATACTCAGCTTTGCTTCACATCTAGGCTCTGCTACTTTACCACAAGTGTACTTCCTGACATACCCAGCTTTGCTTCACACCTGGACTCTGCTACTTTGCTACAAGTGTGCTTCTTGACATACCCAGCTTTGCTTCACACCTGGGCTCTGCTACTTTGCCACAAGTTTGCTTCTTGACATACCCAGCTTTGCTTCACACCTGGACTCTGCTAATTTGCCACAAGTGTGCTTCTTGACATACCAAGCTTTGCTTCACAACTGGACTCTGCTACTTTGCTATAAGTGTGCTTCCTGACATACCCAGCTTTGCTTCACACCTGGACTCTGCTACTTTGCTATAAGTATGCTTCCTGACATACCCAGCTCTGCTTCACACCTGGGCTCTGCTACTTTGCTACAAGTGTGCTTCTTGACATACCCAGCTTTGCTTCACACCTGGGCTCTGCTACTTTGCTACAAGTGTGCTTCTTGACATACCAAGCTTTGCTTCACAACTGGACTCTGCTACTTTGCTATAAGTGTGCTTCCTGACATACCCAGCTTTGCTTCACACCTGGACTCTGCTACTTTGCTATAAGTATGCTTCCTGACATACCCAGCTCTGCTTCACACCTGGGCTCTGCTACTTTGCTACAAGTGTGCTTCCTGACATACCCAGCTCTGCTTCACACCTTGGCTCTGCTACTTTGCTACAAGTGTGCTTCTTGACATACCCAGCTGTGCTTCACACCTGGGCTCTGCTACTTTGCCACACGTGTGCTTCTAGACATACCCAGCTTTGCTTCACACCTGGGCTCTGCTACTTTGCCACAAGTGTGCTTCTTGACATACCAAGCTTTGCTTCACACCTGGCCTCTGCTACTTTGCTATAAGTGTGCTTCCTGACATACTCAGCTTTGCTTCACACCTGGACTCTGCTACTTTGCCACAAGTGTGCTTCTTGACATACCCAGCTTTGCTTCACACCTGGGCTCTGCTACTTTGCCACACGTGTGCTCCTTGACATACCCAGCTTTGCTTCACACCTGTGCTTTGCTACTTTGCCACAAGTGTGCTTCTTGACATACCAAGCTTTGCTTCACACCTGGCCTCTGCTACGTTGCTATAAGTGTGCTTCCTGACATACCCAGCTTTGCTTCACACCTGGACTCTGCTACTTTGCTATAAGTGTGCTTCCTGACATGCCCAGCTCTGCTTCACACCTGGGCTCTGCTACTTTGGTACAAGTGTTCTTCCTGACATACTCAGCTTTGCTTCACATCTAGGCTCTGCTACTTTGCCACAAGTGTGCTTCTTGACATACCAAGCTTTGCTTCACACCTGGACTCTGCTACTTTGCTACAAGTGTGCTTTCTGACATACCCAGCTTTGCTTCACACCTGGGCTCTGCTACTTTGCTACAAGTGTGCTTTCTGACATACCCAGCTTTGCTTCACACCTGGGCTCTGCTACTTTGCCACAAGTGTGCTTCTTGACATACCAAGCTTTGCTTCACAACTGGACTCTGCTACTTTGCTATAAGTGTGCTTCCTGACATACCCAGCTTTGCTTCACACCTGGACTCTGCTACTTTGCTATAAGTATGCTTCCTGACATACCCAGCTCTGCTTCACACCTGGGCTCTGCTACTTTGCTACAAGTGTGCTTCCTGACATACCCAGCTCTGCTTCACACCTTGGCTCTGCTACTTTGCTACAAGTGTGCTTCTTGACATACCCAGCTTTGCTTCACACCTGGGCTCTGCTACTTTGCCACACGTGTGCTTCTAGACATACCCAGCTTTGCTTCACACCTGGGCTCTGCTACTTTGCCACAAGTGTGCTTCTTGACATACCAAGCTTTGCTTCACACCTGGCCTCTGTTACTTTGCTATAAGTGTGCTTCCTGACATACCCAGCTTTGCTTCACACCTGGACTCTGCTACTTTGCCACTAGTGTGCTTCTTGACATACCCAGCTTTGCTTCACACCTGGGCTCTGCTACTTTGCCACACGTGTGCTTCTTGACATACCCAGCTTTGCTTCACACCTGGGCTCTGCTACTTTGCCACAAGTGTGCTTCTTGACATATCAAGCTTTGCTTCACACCTGGCCTCTGCTACTTTGCTATAAGTGTGCTTCCTGACATACCCAGCTTTGCTTCACACCTGGACTCTGCTACTTTGCTATAAGTGTGCTTCCTGACATGCCCAGCTCTGCTTCACAACTGGGCTCTGCTACTTTGCTACAAGTGTTCTTCCTGACATACTCAGCTTTGCTTCACACCTAGGCTCTGCTACTTTGCCACAAGTGTGCTTCTTGACATACCAAGCTTTGCTTCACACCTGGACTCTGCTACTTTGCTACAAGTGTGCTTTCTGACATACCCAGCTTTGCTTCACACCTGGGCTCTGCTACTTTGCTACAAGTGTGCTTTCTGACATACCCAGCTTTGCTTCACACCTGGGCTCTGCTACTTTGCCACAAGTGTGCTTCTTGACATACCAAGCTTTGCTTCACACCTGGACTCTGCTACTTTGCCACAAGTGTGCTTCCTTACATACCCAGCTTTGCTTCACACCTGGGCTCTGCTACTTTGCTACAAGTGTGCTTCTTGACATACCAAGCTTTGCTTCACACCTGGACTCTGCTACTTTGCTATAAGTGTGCTTCCTGACATACCCAGCTTTGCTTCACACCTGGGCTCTGCTACTTTGCCACAAGTGTGCTTCTTGACATACCAAGCTTTGCTTCACACCTGGTCTCTACTATTTTGCCACAAGTGTGCTTCCTTACATACCCAGCTTTTCTTCACACCTGGACTCTACTATTTTGCCACAAGTGTGCTTCCTTACATACCCAGCTTTGCTTCACACCTGGGCTCTGCTACTTTGCCACAAGTTTGCTTCCTGATATACTCAGCTTCGCTTCACACCTGACATTCCCAGCTTTGCTTGGTTTTGCTACATTGCCTTAGTTTGAATCCTACAAACACAAATCAAGAGCGTGACCAAAAATAATCAGTAAAAACTTTACAGAAACTTTATTTGATAATGCATTAAAATAAGACACTGATAAAAAGAAGTTTTAAAAAGTAGACCCGCACAGATGAAAAGTGTGGAATATTGTAGAACCCTGATAATATCTAGAGAATCATATTAAATTGATTTAGTAGTTTGGTAAGTATGCATATTGTACATATACACAACAACTGTCCTGGCTGACTTTTACATTTTACTGACAAAGAAATATTAAGTAAAAAAAGTAAAATGCACAATACTTGTCAATATATTCCAATGCATATAGTGTAAACAAGCCAAGGACAAATCCAAATTAAGAATAAAATATTGATAGAGTGTAACCAGAGAATCTAGTTGCCTACGCACGTTTCGCATAATGTGCTTCCTCAAGGGGTGAGCTGTACTCCACTTTTCTATTCAGCTGCAATTTCAGATAGTACCTTCATTGAATTTAGTGTATTCTATTTTGCCATAATGCTATACTTGATTTGCCTCACGACTAGTTTTGTTGTACTTGTTTTTCGGACTCATAGTCAGTCCACCACATCACTGAGTCTACTCATTTACACCACTATCTTGGCTCTGCTTCATCTGATTCCCTAAGGATAGACCATAGATATAAAAGGACCAGACAACCAGTTTAATGATATCCTTAAAGTTTGAGCCTTGGAGGATTTATGATTTTTTATATCCACATGGATTCGGCATTTTTGACAGCAAGACTAATGTTACAGTCTCAGCTATTCCTGATGTTAAAAAAAAATGGAACCCTGATGGAAGGGGAACAAACAACAACATGAACAGAGCCTCAATTTACTTTTAATAAAACTAAAGTATCTATATTGTTTTAAATGCACAAAAGACTGCAAGATTATTGCACATAGTAGATATATTGTGAATTATCTACCCCTTATTCAGAATGTTCCTGTGACATAAAGATCTACATAATTAATGTGATGGTAACAGGCACAGCGTGTTTAATTCCCAGCAAGATGACTGAAATAAATATGGCTTACATTGATTTTATTATGATTTTCATTTCATTATAGTTTGTATTAGAGAAAAGTCTATTAGATCTTTGGTAATGAGCTTAAAGAATCTTTGACCTTTGAAAATGAACCAAAGATTTGTCATTGTTTAAAATAAATACGTTTTAGCTAGACAAGTATTATCACTTTGATTTCTTATTAGTATAAACTATAATCTCTTCTCAGCTGGTTAAATGTAAAAATGTTATTTCAGTATTTAACTTTAACATTATTGAGAGAGGTCCTCACTCAGGACCACCCCCTAAGAGCCAAAGTGGAGTGCCACTCACTGGTGGGTGGTCCCGAGTTAAGACCTCCACCTCCAAGATGTCCATATAGGGAGACAGATTTTTAGCAAGTTAAATACAGAAACTGCAAATTTATATATAACCAGGAATTGAGAAGAGATTATATTTTATATTAACAGAAAATCAAAGTGATACTTCTCTAGCTTCTCTCTCTGTATATAGTGGCTGTGTCCACCGGAGGTTAAGTAGATCATAGAGGGGTTCGTCCTCCTTTTTGACTTTAGATAGCCCCCATATAAGAGGGGCCTACAGAGAAATGCATGGCTGGAGGATAACGTCAACCTGGGGGCTTCCTCCAAACAAGTGCACAGTGATCACTTGATCCCGCTCAGACAATCCCTTTAACATAGAATTTAAAAATAGTAGAGTTTGTCTTGACCGATAAATGAGCCTAATGAGACAGAAAATGAGACCGCCAGCTACTATGTGTCCAAGAAGGTAAATGCAGGAAATATGTGATTTGGCTCCATCTACCTCCACCATTTTCACTGCACAGCCACATTTCTAAGTACTTACTGTTCAAGTGAATGTGGCCATTCTGCATTCCCCGCACAATTGGTGGCCAGGAGCACGGCTATACAGATAAAAGAATGAATGGTAACCAGCACTAAAACAATGCTGCAGCCCCTTCACTCCTTATTTTCACTTATCAAGTAATGCTATATCATAGAGATGTGTCATTATTTTAGGAGATGAGAAAAAATCCCTTTAATTAGTAAAATTCTTTAGAAGGAATCCATCAGTAGTTTTTTTGCTATGTAATCTGAGGGCAGCATGATGTATGAGCTAAGACACAGATTTCAGTAATCTGTGGAATGGGTGGGGTTAGCTTTCTTAGCCTTGCTACATCTAAAAACGTTGATTTTATCATAACTGCTGCACCCAGTAAATTAAGTGACACATCGCTGGAATCAGGGTCTCTTTTCTTACATTATGCTCCTCTCAGATGAGGAAGCAAAAACCTTGTGACAGATTTCTTTTAACCCCTTCACGACATCCGCCGTACATATACAGCGCCGTGGGAGGTGCATTCCCACAAACCGCCGTACATGTATAGCGTGACCATCACGCAAGGCTCACTCCGAGCACGATCAAAAGCGGGTGTCAGCGCTATATGAGAGCTGACACCCTGCAGCAAGACCCACAATTGTTGCAAATGCCAATGTCAATAGTGACAGTGAAATCGATTGGGATAGCAGAGGGAGAGAGCTTCCTCTTGGCTCTGACAGATGGCCACGGGGTTACCCAGGTACGGTGGGCTTAGGTCCTCCTCAGTGCAGGAGGTGACATGCCTCCTGCTTGTGTGCGATGCACAGATCTAATAGAGTTTTAGATCAGTGATCAGGGCAGGGAAAATTGATGTCCCATCCTGTGGCAAGTAAAGTAAAGTAAAAAAAAGGTTTTTAAAAATATAAAAAAAAAACACAAAGTAAAGAACAAAAAAATGTAAAAAATATTAATCCAATAAATACATATATTTATGTAAAAACAAATATAACCTAATATGGAACACATACAGTATTTGGTATTGCCGCTTTTGGAACGACCTTAACTATAAAACTGTTACACTAATTAACTACTTCAGTGAACACCGAAAAAAAAAAAGTTGCAAAAAACTTTCTTTTTTGTCATATAGGTGTACAAAAAGTGAAATAAAACTCGATCAAAAAGGGGAATATAATATTAACACTGAAAACATCATCTTGTCATGCAAAAAACAAGCAACAAATAGCTCCATCAGCGGAAAAACAAAAGAGCTATAGCTCTCAGAATAGAGCGATGCAAAAACAATTCTTTTTTCTATAAAATAGTTTTAATTGTGTAAAAGCGCCAAAACATAAAAAAAAATTATATAAATGTTGTATCACGGTAATCATACTGACCTGAAGAATAAAGTTGTCTTATCACTTTTATCACATGGTGAAACAGCATAAAAAAAAATTCCTAAATTGCAGGTTTTTGTTCATTCTGCCTCCCAAAAATCAGAAAAGAAAATTATGGATCTCAAAATATGGTTTTTAGTGTATGACAGCAACCAATCATATAAAACCAAAATAAATCTGATATCGCTGTAATCACACCGACCCAAAGAATAAAGTCGTCTAATCACTTATACTGCACAAGGAACGTCATAAAAAATAAATAAAACCAATTCTTCATCTGCTGTTGATTTGTTCATTCTGCCTTACAAAGATCACAATAAAGGTCGACTCACATTTATCCTGCGCTCTGCGCTGAGCGCTTACACCGGGGTTTCCGTGTAAATCTCTGAAATACGTGATTCAGACTGAACCCCTGACGCAAGATTCCCTATAATGAGGCAGATGGAGGCACTGTGGATGCCATCTGGCCTGTGATCCAGCGGTGGCCGTCTTTTTAAGCATGCATAAAAGCGCGGTCCGCCTCAGTTTTGTGCACCTCTGAAAAGAAGGGCACCGCTGAACAGATTCCAGACGGAGTCCAGAGTAACTTTGCAGCCTCATTATAGAGAATGGATCCCTCGGGGGTTTTATCTGAATCACGTCATTTGGAGATTTGGATGGAAACCCCAATATAACCGTGTAGAGCACAGGATAAATATGATCCAAAATGTTATGTAAAATGTTCCCAATAAAAGCTTCAACTCAATCCACAAATAAAGCTAATTCCTACTCAGATCCGTAAACTGTCAATGGAAATGTAAGGGCTTCCACCTTGCTGGTAGCACAAAGTCTCTGGAAAACCTATGGCTCCTCGCCTATCAAAGGATATCCAGCAAATTCTGCTCTTCCAAATCCAAATGCCCCCCTCTCTTTTGAGCTCCACAGTGTGCCTAAGTCACGGTTAACATCCATGTTTGGCATTTCTGTAGCGATGAGAACCAGCTTAATTTATGGGATCCATGTCTCCAGAAAAACCAGCTGGGAATAAACTACGGGCACTACAATGTACTGGGCACTACACTGGCAGATTTGCAATTTTTACTTGGCAACATCCACTGCTGCCTGTTTCTGGAAAGGACCCATGGAGTCAAAATCGTCACTACACCTGTAGATCAATTCCAAGAAGTGTGTGATTTCCAAAATGAGGTCACTTGAGGTGGGATTCTGCTCCTCTGGCACTTAAGGGCTCTGTATATGGAGTCCAAAAACTATTCTACTATCATTTGTTCTTCGAGAGTCAAATAGCACTCCGTCCCTTCTGAGTCTCGTCGTGTGGCTAAGCAATACTGTACAGCCACATATGGGGTATTGCCACGTTCAGCAGAAATTGTGTGACAAACTTTGGTGGCATTTTTCCCCATTTCCCCATGTGAAAATGTAAAATCTGAAGCTAAAACTAAATTTTTGTGGCAAAAATGTAATTATTTTCTCTTCACTGCCCAATGGTATAAAATTCTGTGAAGCACATGTGGTGTCAATATGATCACTGCACCCCTATATGAATTAATTAAGAGGTGTATTTGTAAAATTAGGCCACTTATGGAGGTATATGCTGTTCTGGAACCTCAAGGACCCTTCCAGTGGCACCCTCAAACCATTCCAGCAAAATGTACACTACAATATGGCTCTCCTTCTCTTCTGAGCTTTACACTGTGCCTCAAAAGTAGTTTTTAACCACTTATGAGGTATTGGCATACTCAAGAGAAATTGTGCAACATATTTTGTGGTCCATTTTCTCTTATTATCCCTTTTGAAAATTGAAAACTTGGGGACAAACTAACATTTTAGTGGAAAAAATTTTAATTTTCTGTTGACTTAGCCCAATGTTATTCAATTCTGTGAATCGCCTGAGGGTTAAAAATGCTCACCACACCACTAGATGAATTCCTCAAGAGGTACAGTTTCCAAAATGTGGTCTCTTGTGGAGGTTTCTGCTGTTTTGTCATGCCAGGGACTCTTCAAATGTGACATGGCATCCGCAATCTGCTCCAGCCAAAATTGTGATCTAGAATTCAATTGGCGCTTCTTCCATTCTGAGCCCTGACAAAATATGATGGGTGTAGCTTGCAATATGGGGTTACTTGTTGGGGGTTTCCACTGTTTAGGCTCATCAGGGGCTCTGTAAACACAACATGGTGTCCGCTATCTATTCCAGGAAATTTTGAGCTCCAAAAGTCAATTGGCGCCTCTTCCATTTCAAGCCCTGTCATGTGCCCAAACAGTTTTCCACCACATATTGGGGTACTGGTGTGATCAGGACAAATTGTGCAGCAAATTCTATCATCCATTTTTTCCTGTTACCCTTGAGAAAATGAAAACTTTGTGGCAAAAAGAACATATTTGGGGGAAAAATGTATCTTTTCATTTTCATGGCTCAACGTTATAAAATTCTGTGGAGCACCTGTGCTCAACACACTTCTAGATAAATTCATTGATGGGTATAGTTTCCAATGTGGGGTTATTTGTGGGAGGATACCATTATTTAGGCACATCAGGGGCTCAGCAAACGTGACATGGTATTCGTTATCTATTCCAGCCAATTTTGCAGTCCAAAAGTCAAATGGAGCACCTTTCCTTCCAAGCACTGCCTTGCACCCAAATGGTAGTTTTCCCCCACAAATAGGGTATTGGCATATGCAGAAGAAATAGCACAACAAATTGTATGGTTCATTTTTTCCTGTTATAAAACTTTGTGGCTAATTGAACATTTTTGTGGAAAAAATTAAAATGTTCATTTTTTCCTTAGACATTTCTTTAATTCCTGTGAAGCACATAAAGAGTTAATAAACTTCTTGAATGTGGTTTTGAGTAGAGATGAGCATTGTTCGACTTGAACTGTTCGCCAATCTGTTTTGGGCGGTGTTCGAGCCGGTCGGCGAACACGAACGATTTGAAAAAAATTCGGCTGTTCGAGGTTATGTTCGGTAACTGTTCGTGCAGCAAAATCATAACTGGATTTTTTCTCAGTAATAATGAAAATCAATGTTAATACGCAGTTTGAGTGTACAGCGGGGCGGGGGGAGGGGCAGGGGATGGATCTCTGCAGGAATAATGAAGATCTCCATTTTTTTTTCTCTTTCCCGCATTTACAGTGGGGAGGTGCAATCTGTCAGCCTATCAGCAGCGCACACACGGAGCGAAGTGCTTTTTTTCACACAAGCAAGGGCATGTGTCACTGGCAGTGTATGTCACATGTCCTTGCCCTATAAGACCCAGCCATTTTCCCCGTCGCCACCATTTTCTCACTGCTGCAGCTGCGTATTAGATGGCACCGCTTTTGCTGTGTGCGCTATACCTTGTTAATTTCAAGCCAATTTTCGCACAAATCTACGGATAGCTTGGGAGTAGGGAATAGTTGTGATTGCAGTCCTTTTAAGGACTAGGTTACAGCATTTCCTACGACTTTTATCAGGCAGGTCTGTGCTCTTAAATAGATAGGTTGGGAGTAAAGACTAATTGTAATTGCAGTCCTTTTCAGGACTAAGTTACACCAGTTCCTATCAGTTTTTGCCAGGCAGGTCTGTGCCAGTGCTGTGCAAGTTTTTTTCACAGCATTTGGCTAAATCTAGCAAAGCTAATCCTTTTTGGCCTATTGCAGAGTGTGTTAGTCAGTGGAGTAGCCTATCTGTGTTGGAAGCTACACTACCTGTTTATAGAATACCAATTTTTTTACTGCACCTAGTGAAGTAAAACCTTTTGGGCATAGCATCATTCTATTAGTCCATCTATACTGAATATAATTTTTTTCTGCATCTAGCTCTGAAAAAATATTTGTGCTTCTAGCAGTGTGTGGGACTTGTTCTATTAGTCCATCTATACTGACCTCCATCAGGTTGCAAATTCAAAATAATTTTTATCTGCATCTAGCTCTGAAAAAATATTTGTGCTTCTAGCAGTGTGTGGGACTTGGTCTATTAGTCCATCTATACTGATCTCCATCAGGTTGCAAATTGAATATAATTTTTTTCTGCATCTAGCTCTGAAAAAATATTTGGGCTTCTAGCAGTGTGTGGGACTTGTTCTAATAGTCCATCTATACTGACCTCCATCAGGTTGCGAATTAAAAATAATTTTTATCTGCATCTAGCTCTGAAAAAATTTTTGGGCTTCTAGCAGTGTGTGGGACTTGGTCTATTAGTCCATCTATACTGACCTCCATCAGGTTGCAAATTGAATATAATTTTTTTCTGCATCTAGCTCTGAAAAAATATTTGGGCTTCTAGCAGTGTGTTTGACTTGTTCTAATAGTCCATCTATACTGACCTCCATCAGGTTGCGAATTAAAAATAATTTTTATCTGCATCTAGCTCTGAAAAAATATTTGGGCTTCTAGCAGTGTGTGGGACTTGGTCTATTAGTACATCTATACTGACCTCCATCAGGTTGCAAATTGAATATATTTTTTTTCTGCATCTAGCTCTGAAAAAATATTTGGGCTTCTAGCAGTGTGTGGGACTTGGTCTATTAGTCCATCTATACTGACCTCCATCAGGTTGCAAATTAAAAATAATTTTTATCTGCATCTAGCTCTGAAAAAATATTTGGGCTTCTAGCAGTGTGTGGGACTTGGTCTATTAGTCCATCTATACTGACCTCCATCAGGTTGCAAATTAAAAATAATTTTTATCTGCATCTAGCTCTGAAAAAATATTTGGGCTTCTAGCAGTGTGTGGGACTTGGTCTATTAGTCCATCTATACTGACCTCCATCAGGTTGCAAATTGAATATAATTTTTTTCTGCATCTAGCTCTGAAAAAATATTTGTGCTTCTAGCAGTGTGTGGTACTTGTTCTATTAGTCCATCTATACTGACCTCCATCAGGTTGCAAATTTAATATAATTTTTTTCTGCATCTAGCTCTGAAAAAATATTTGGGCATCTAGCAGTGTGTGGGACTTGGTCTATTAGTCCATCTATACTGACCTCCATCAGGTTGCAAATTGAATAAAAAAAATTTCTGCATCTAGCTCTGAAAAAATATTTGGGCTTCTAGCAGTGTGTGGGACTTGGTCTATTAGTCCATCTATACTGACCTCCATCAAGTTGCAAATTGAATATAATTTTTTTCTGCATCTAGCTCTGAAAAAATATTTGGGCTTCTAGCAGTGTGTGGGACTTGTTCTATTAGTCCATCTATACTGACCTCCATCAGGTTGCAAATTGAATATAATTTTTTTCTGCATCTAGCTCTGAAAAAATATTTGGGCTTCTAGCAGTGTGTGGGACTTGTTCTAATTGTCAATCTATACTGACCTCCATCAGGTTGCAAATTGAATATAATTTTTTTCTGCATCTAGCTCTGAAAAAATATTTGGGCTTCTAGCAGTGTGTGGGACTTGGTCTATTAGTCCATCTATACTGACCTCCATCAGGTTGCAAATTAAATATAATTTTTTCTGCATCTAACCCAGCCATTAGTTTTGGCCTAATACCACAGTTTGGCCACTCAGCTCTGCTCGGTTCCCATCCATTGTTTTTTTGTGCAAACAACTCCAGAGTTGTGAATTAGTTAACCACCAAAATGAGTGGAAAAAGGCCTGCTGGTGGTGGAAAGGGGAATAGGTGTGTTGGGAAGGGGAAAAAAGGTTGTGTCCGTGGGGTAGGTGTTAAAGCAACAGTAACATTTGCAGAAGAAAGACCATCTTCCAGCCAAACTAAAATGTCTACTTCTTTTAGCGGACAATGTGATAAGATCCTTTTCTTACGGCCACGCCAATCGCTACAAATTCCAGATGAGGCACAAAAACAGCAGGTGCTTCAACGGATATCAAGTGCTCCTTTAAGTGGGCTCTCCTCCATATCAACTTCAACATCACAAATACTCCAGTCCTCAGAGGTGTCACCCCAATCGCACTTGCTTCCTCACAGCTCCCAAATCTCCAGCTGCCCGTCTGAGTATGAGGTAGAACAGATGGTTGAGTCTGCAGAGCTGTTTACTCATACTATAGCCTGGGAATCAGAGGTCGGCTCCAGCGCTTCTGTGAATCCAGACGAGGAAATGATCTGCACTGATGCCCAGAATCTTTATGAGTCGGATCCAGGACCAGACGCAGAAGGTTCTGACCATAATTTAGACCCTCATTCCCAAACTGTAAATCCTGTTGGTGGAGACAATGAGGAAGACGATGATGAGACTCAAATACCTGATTGGAGCGACAACTTTAGTTTTTTGTCAGGGCAGGAACAGGTTGGCTCTGAGGACGACGGGTGTGATAACACACAGGGTGATGATGATGAGGTTGGAGATCCCACTTAGTGTCAACCCACAGTCAGCCAAGAGATGAGGTCAGCAGAGGAGGTGGAGGAGAATGCTAGTGATGACGAGGTCAGGTTGCGCCTTCCTGGACAGAGACGTAGTACTGGAAGCACGTCAACAACTGCATCCTCAAACACAACTCTGCCTCTCACCACAAGTCGTGGTGGCTCTTCAGGTCGCATGTGTGCTAAGCCTTGCATAGCCTGGGCATTTTTTCAGATCAATAAAGATGACCCAACTCGTGTTATCTGTAACACTTGTCAGCAAAAGCTAAGTAGAGGCCAAAAAATACATAGTTTGAGTACTTCATGCATGAACCGGCACATGGACATGAAGCATAAGTTGCAGTGGGAAGCTCACTGTGCTACAATGCGGCCTAGCCGGCCGGGCCAACCACCATCTGCCACATCTTGTGCATCCGCGGCCTCTTCATCCTCTGTGACTGGGGGGACAGCAGTCACACCTGTTTTGGGATGCAGACCTGCCACCTCTTTACCCGCAACAGCCAGCGTGATTGGCAGGTCATCATTTTCTTTGGAGGTGGTAACACCAGCTGGTGTTGAGCGCTGTCCGACATCGATAGCACCACCTTTGGATCAAGGCAACCTAACATGTCCGCCTGCATCTTCCTCACAGACTGGCAGTTTGCCGGGGACACCCTTATCAACCCCGTCTAAGCACAACAGCCAGCCCTCGGTCCCTCAGATGTGGACAAGTAAAAGACCATTTCCTCCTAGCCATGAGAAAGCTAAGAGGTTGAATTTCACCATCTGCAAGCTCTTGGCTACAGAAATTCTGCCTTTCCGCCTGGTGGACACAGAGGATTTTCGAGACGTTATATCCGTCGCAGTGCCCCAGTACCAGATGCTCAGTCGGCACTACTTCTCAAAGAAAGGTGTGCCTGCGCTCCACCAGCATGCCGCACACAACATCACCGCTTCTTTGAGAAACTCTTTGTGTGACAGGGTGCATTTCACCACAGACACTTGGACGAGTAGGCATGGACAGGGGCGTTACATGTCGCTGACTGGGCACTGGGTAACAATGGTGACAGCAGGACAAGGGGCTGCTGTCCAAGTCTTGCCGTCCCCACAAGTTGTGCGTCAATCCTCCTTATCTCAAAGTTCCTCCACTGCTTCTGCCTCCTCAACCTCCTCTCGGTCCTCCACCTGCACCCAAAGCCTGTCTGGTCATGCCACAAGCTTTCTAACTGCGCAGAAGGGATCCTGCACACCTCCTTACTATGCTGGCAGTAGGGCTCAAGGTCATCAGGTGGTTTTTACTTTGAAATGTCTGGGAAATGTGAGTCACACAGCTGAGGAGTTGTGGTCAGCTCTGGAGAACCAATTTCATGAATGGTTGTCTCCACTGGACCTGAAACCAGGGAAGGCCGTGTGCGACAATGCTGCAAACCTGGGTGCGGCCCTTCGCTGGGGCAATGTCACACACGTGCCTTGTATGGCTCACGTGTTGAACCTGGTTGTCCAGCAATTTTTAGCTCACTATCCCGGACTAGATGGCCTTCTGCAGAGGGCACGGTGACTGTGTGCTCACTTCCGCCGTTCGCATCCCGCAGCTCAGCGACTTACATCTCTACAGAAGTCGTTGGGCCTGCCACTTCACCGGCTAAAATGCGATGTGCCTACCCGGTGAAATTCAACTCTGCACATGTTGCAGCGACTGTGGCAGCACCGACAAGCCCTGGTGCAATACGTTCTGACGTATAGCCTGGGCCAACGAGATCCAGAGGTGGGGCAAATCATGCTGGAGGAGTGGTCTCAGATCAGGGACCTATGCACCCTTCTGCACAGTTTTGAAATGGCGACAAAGATGTTTAGTGCTGACGATGCCATTATCAGCATGACTATTCCGGTGATTTACATGCTGGAGCACATGTTAAACAGAATTCGGAGTCAGGTGGTGGCACAAGAGGAGGTGGAGGAAGTAGAGGAGGAGGAGTTGTATGCGGAAGGGCTAATATCTGCAAGGTCCAGACGGTCGGCAGCACCAAGGCGGCAGGCATGTGAGGGTGGGGGAGATGGTTTTACCAGGGCGCATGGTAGCAGCCAAACTAGTGAGGAAGGTGCAGGAGCCCAGGAAGAAGGGGAGGACGAACTGATGGAAGACTCATCAGATGAGGGAGACCTTGATCACATTTCTGTTGTGCGAGGTTGGGGGGAGAGGACAGAGGAAGGATGCATGATTGTTACATCGCCACCAACACAACAGGGACTTGGTGCTCCTGGTTGCGCAAGACACATGAGTGCCTTCTTGCTGCACTACCTGCAACATGACCCTCGAATTTTGAGAATTAGAAATAATCCTGACTACTGGGTTGCCACACTGTTAGATCCCCGGTACAAAAGTAAATTTGCAGAAATTATTCCTACCATAGAAAGGGATGCACGCATGCAGGAGTATCAGAAGAGACTGTTGCAGAATCTTACATGTGCTTTTCCACAAAACACCAGTGGTGCACGTAGTGAATCTCACAGTTCCAACTTGCCAACCGTGGGACCGTCGAGTGTTCAGCACTCAAACCGTAACAGAAACACAGTATCTGCTGGTAACATCAATTTTGCGGAATCATTTCACCACTGTTTTAGCCCATCCTTTGCAAGGCCACAGGAGACAAGAAGTCTGACACATAGTCAACGCCTAGAGACGATGGTACAGGAGTATCTCCAAGTAAACATTGAAGCCATGACTGTGTCACTGGACCCTTGCTCTTTTTGGGCTTCCAATCTGGATAAATGGCCGGAGCTAGCCACTTACGCCTTGGAGATCTTGTCATGCCCCGCAGCCAGCGTTCTGTCTGAACGTGTGTTCAGCGCTGCTGGTGGTGTGCTGACAGATAAGCGCACGCGGCTCTCCACTGATAATGTAGACAGACTCTCGTTCATAAAGATGAACAAATCATGGATCCGAAACGACTTTTCTACCCCTGTGTCATCCTGGGGAGAGTAAAAGCTTGATGATTGGTTAAAATCACCTCACCAACCGTTTTAAGCTTTCAAATTACTAATCATGTTTATCTGTATCTTGGCTGGAAAATAATTTGGGCTTTGTAGCAGTGTGCAGTACTGATTCTATTAGGCCATCTATACTAAGCTCAACCAGATTTAAAATACTAATCATGTTTATCTGTATCTTGGCTGGAAAATAATTTGGGCTTTGTAGCAGTGTGCAGTACTAATTCTATCAGGCCATCTATACAAAGCTCCACCAGATTTAAAATTAATAATAATTTTTAGCTGCATCTAGCACGGAAAATAATTTTGGGGCTCCGAGATGCGCAAGACACATAAGTGCCTTCTTGCTGCACTACCTGCAACATTACCCTCAGATTGTCAGAATTCGAAGTAATCCTGACTACTGGGTTGCCACACTCTTAGATCCCCCACACTCTTCGATCAACCTTTTCATTTTAATAAAGACCAAAAAAATGGTCATTTTTGAAATTATAAGCATTAGTAGGTTATTAGAAACTGAAATCAAACAGTTTTCAACTCAAAACTTTATTCTAGGTGATGTTACATTTGCACATAGGACCCCTTGTTCGAAAGGAGCTTCTGAAATCTCTCGTCCATTGAATTTGTCAGGTTTTGGATGGTTTCTGCTTCAATTGTTTTGCATGAGGACAGAATACCCTCCCAGAGCTGTTGCTTAGATATGAACTGCATCCTGCCATCATAGACACTCCTTTTGATGATGCTCCAGAGGTTGTGAATGGGGTAGAGGTCAGGGGAGCATGGGGGTCACACCATAAGTTTGTCCCCTTTTATGCCCATATCAGCCAGAGATGCTGATGTGTTATGTGCAGCATGAGACGGTGCATTATCATGCATGAAAATGATCTTGCTGTGGAATACACGGTTCTTCTTCTTGAACCATGGCAGGAAGTGCTGTTTGAGAAACTCCACATATATTATGGAGTTCATCTTTACCCCTTCAGGGATCCTAAAGGGGCCGACAATCTCTCTCCCCATGATTCCAGCCCAAAACATTACTCCACCTCCTCCTTGTTGGCGCTGTAGCCGTGTTTGCGTGGGGTGTCCATCAACCAGCCATCCTCCACTCCATCCATCTGGACCATCGAGCGTTGCACGGCACTCATCCGTGAACAAAACAGTTTTGAAATCAGTCTTCATGTAATGTTTGGCCCACTGGAGCCGTTTCTGCTTGTGTGCAGTGGATAGAGGAGGTCGACAGGATGGCGTACGCACAGCTGCAAACCTCTGAAGGACCCTGCATCTTGTTGTTCGGGAGACGTTGGAGGCACCAGCAGCTTCAAAAACTTGTCTGCTGCTATGACAAGGCTTTTTTGCCGCTGCTCTTTTAACCTGACGTAATTGCCTGTAGGAAAGAGTCCTCAATTTGCCCTTATCAGCACGCACATGTGTGTACTGTGAATCAGCTACATACTTCTTGAGTGCCAAGACACTTCATCCTGATCATCGCACAATGTTGATTGTAGTCATGCCTTGACCTAAACACTCCACAATTTGTTGCTTCTCAGCAGCCGACACATCCTTTTTCTTTCCCATTTTGGCAGAAAATGTAGGCTGCTTAATAATGTGGGACAGCCTTCTTAAGTAGTCTTGCCTTTCATTGGACACACCTGCCAAACTAATTAGCACAGGTGTCTGCAATTGCTTACAGTGATATAAAGAGCCCTGACACACATCACCATCAATGAGTTTAACTGACAAACAAACAAATTCTTCCCTTATCACTCCTAAACACTTTTTGCATAATAATTTGGAACACAGTGTACATGTGCTTTTCCACAAAACACCAGTGGTTCACGTAGTGAATCTTACAGTTCTAACTTGCCAACCGTGGTCTGTATGGAGTTGTTCAATAAAGGGCCCAAAATTAAGATAACATAGACGGGAGAGGTCTCTATGACTAGGAATTCCTAAGTATTTGATACCCTGTGAGGGCCAGGCAAAGGGAAAGTTGGACTGGATGGAATCCTGTATGGATTTGGGGAGGGAGACATCGAGGGCCTCAGACTTCGCTGCATTGATTTAAAAATTTGACCATGTAACATAGTGATCTATTTCAGCCATAACAGCAGCGATGGATATATGTGATTGAGTGATATATACTAGGACATCATCAGCAAATAGAGAGCACTTGTACTCGGTGCCTCCCACCTCAATCCACCTAATATTGGGGTTATGGTGAATTGATGAGAGCAGGTGCTCCGTCACTAGGATGTATAAGAGAGGGGACAGAGGACATCCCTGCCTTGTCCCATTGGTGATTATGAAAGGTGATGAAAATGTTCTGCCGCGCCCCCTGGGCCTTGGGACACCCGGAGCCGGACCCTTTTTGGTGGATGCTGGTGGTTGTAGTCTCCGTGGCGGCGACCTGGTTCCGTGGCTCAGGGCGGTCAAACCAGTGGCAGAACTATTTATGTGGTTTTGATGTTTAAATGTCTGACTATGCCACCCGTGGATTGTGGTCAGAGTGAACCGCCGCTGCAGGGCAGACCGCTGAGGCTGGTGTTGTGGGTGCAGCAGAGCCTAGCATAACTCCCCACGGGAGGAGTATAGCCTCAGGGCAGGGTATGCAGAGGATGGGGGTGATGGTGCAGGGCAGCAGCAGTAACGACACGGAGTCAGTGATGCAGTACAGGGCCTTTACTCACAGTTCTTATTATCCAGACCACTTCTGCAGGTAACGGCTGCCCACGTCATACTGTGCTCACCAGGTGAGGGGCTCAGACAACTCCCAGATAACTTTGGAGCACTTCACAGGACCCCCTTTGTGTGTCCTTTGTCTGGCCTTTCTTACCAACCCTTCTGTCCGGCTGCCTCGGGCCTCCTCTTGGTAAACTTGGCGCCAGTTTCCCTGACCCTATGTGGTGCCTTCCTAGCGGGTGTAGCGAGGGGCTGCGCCACATAAAATGTCACAGCCTCCAGTTTCTAGCTGAGGGTCGTTTCCCGCCTCCACTAGTTTCTGTGATCGGTCTCCCCCTTTGGCCTGACCCCTCCACGCAGGTGGATTCGGGCGTGCGGTGGCGACTCGCCCGTCCGCACCCCTGGGATCCCTTCGTTCTTCGTTCCTGGAGCCTTCTCCGCTCCCCTTCCTTCCTTCTCCCTCTTCCAGGCCTGGGCCTCTGTTACTAGGCCCGCCTCCGGAGCAGAGCTCATGCAGAGCCCCTGCTCCCTGTCACTTCTGCTCAGACTTCCCTGCACTGAACTAAGATGGTGCCCACCTTTTATACTCCCTTCTCAATGCACCCAGGAACTGCTTCCTCCCTGCTCCTGCACTACAGGGTTCCCCTTCCTCAGTGTTCCCTCCCCCCACTTCAGCCTGGGACAGGGACTGTCGTGCCCATCTCAGGGGCATATTGGTCGCCCTGCCCCACGGCAATGTGGTGTAATGCATGCAGGTGTCGGGTCCTGATCCACACTCCATCCTTACCTGAGAGTGAGATATCACACCTCTGGGTGAGGTGCAATACCTCTGTAGCAACCGAGCCCTCAGGGTGCTACAGTTCCATTTATCCTCAGCCTAGGTGATGTATTGCGATACAGGGCCGTGATTTTGGCTATAAAAGGGTCCCCTAGACCCCTACCCCAAGCTTTTTAAGAGAATAATATATGGCGTGCCAGGAGACTCTATGGAATGCTTTCTCAGCATCCAACGAGAGTATCTAATTACAAATTTTTAACTGCATCTAGCCCAGGAAATACTTTGTGCCTAGTAGCAGTGTCTGCTAGTCAGCGGATTATCCCGGCTGTTAAGCAAACTACGCCACCTGTAGTTTGGACACTTAATTTTTTCAAAGGAAATACTTCGGGACCACGGGATACTCAGTGAAGAGCATCAGGAGGCACCCCAAGGCATAGGGGCTGGGACTGGCGGTAGGATGCCTTGCGGTGGACAGCCGAGCTCGATCCTTATAAAAGCTTTTTAACTGCAGCAGCTTTAGTGGATGCTACTGGAGCTGGAATTACGCGGCTGCAGGCATGAGACTTGCCCTCCAATAGATCCTTGTAAAAGGATTTAAAGTGTATTCATTGAAATTAGAGAGACAATTTAAATTAAAAAGCTTAGAGCTGCCTCCACCACAGGGGGGCTCGCTCGACCCACCAGCGGACAGGCACTAGTATTGGGAGAGGGGGGCTGGCCGTCAGGGTCCACCGCGGCTCTGGCACAAACCCGGCGACACGGAGGTGGCTTCTCACTTTTTGGATTTTAGAAGGGCATGACATGCCTATATCTGTGTCTCCCCCTCCTTTTACTCCTCCACCTCTTTTCTTTTCGCATGACTATATGTACTTGTCACTTTTCCATGTGTTAGTTATGTCTTCTGAGCAGTTTGTCAGCTTTTGGACACCTTTGAAGGTGTTTTCTATGTGTTTCTATGTGTTTTTGTTTGCCTGCCATTGGTTTTAACGGTGTTCGAAGGTGTTCGACGAACAGTTCCACGAACAGTTCGGCGAACACACGGGTGTTCGACGAACCGTACCGAACTCGAACACTACGGGGGTGGCTCAACACTAGTTTTGAGCACTTTGAGGGGTACAGTTTTTAAAATTGTGTCACTTTTGGGTATTTTCTGTCATATAGGCCCTTCAACGTAACTTCAAGTGTGATGTGGTCACTAAAAACCGTTTTTGTAAATTTTGTTGGAAAAAATGAAAAATTACTGATAAACTTTTATCTCTTCCTAACAAAAAAAATGATTAAAAAATTATGCTGATGTAAAGTAGATATGTGGGAAATGTTATTAATGAATTATTTTGTACAGCATGACTAACTGGTTTAAGGATGTAAAAATTGAAAGTCTAAAAATTGCGAATTTTTTAACAAAATTCCGATATTTTCACAGATAAACACAAAAAAATTCAACCTAAATTTACCACATACATAAAGTACAATGTGTCATCAAAAATCAATCTCAGAATCAGTGGGATCCGTTGAAGGGTTCTAGAGTTATTACCACATAAAGTGATACAGGTCAGAACTCTAAAATTTGACCTGGTCAGGAAGGTGAAGACAGGCTTTGGGAAAAAGGGATTATTTAAATGTTGAAAAACATCCTTGTTCTGTAATAATACAAGGAGTGTGGCCTATAATAGATGGAGAATAGTGTTGAGCGAACATGCTCGACGCTGCTCGGTACTCACCCGAGCATCACGCTACTAGGGATGTTCGGCGAGCACCGAGCATTTCCGGGTTACTCGGGCGAGAGCTCGGTTCTCCGCCCTGCATGTTTGGTGCTCTTTACAGAACATGCAGGGATTGCCAGCCAATCACTGTAATGCCGCAGCCATGTTTGTTGTGGGCATTACATTGATTGGCTGGCCACACAGAGTCACCTCGAGTATTTAAAACCGGGCGCCGCCATCTTGGACACAGACGGCTGGGATCAGACAGTGTAGGGACAGCGCTGCTGATTTAGGGAGAGATATATACTGCAAAATAGTTAGTGTAGGGTCTGTAAAGGCTGCCAGATCAAACAAACAGTCCTTCTCAGGACTAATATCCATCCCAGATATCAGGCAGACAGGCAGGCTGTATAGGAGACGCAGTGGTTATACCAGCAAACGCTGCATTACAGTCCTGTGTGCTCCTGTTGCTGAAATTGCTGGACTTAGCTCCAGGTCTCTGGGCCAGGAAAAATCCTTTTTTTTTCATCTAAATCCTCTTTTTTTTTCCTCCTTCACACTGTACAAATACCCGTCTTATTAACCTTTTGGTGTCCCCCCCCCCAAAAAAAAAGTGTGTCTCTGATTTTTCAGACACAAATATATCTGTTGAAAATAGTCTGGTGTAGGCTAGGGAAACAGAAGTGTGGTTTTGCAGTTCCACGGTTCAAACCTCTGTATTATCCACTTTTGGGCCATTTGTATCTAAAAAAAAAACAGTTGAGTGTGTCGCTCACTGTTCAGCCAAAAATATATATATTTAAAAAAGTCTGGTATACACCAGTAAATTAAAACTGTGGTTTTGCTGTTCCACGGTAAAAAAAATCTCTATTATCCTGCTTTTGGCATTTTTTGCCGTAAAAAAAAAACTAATAGTGTCTCCCTGATGTTTCAGATTGTTTAAAAGAGTCAGGTGTAGGCCAGAGAAATAGAACTGTGGTTTTCCTCTTCCACGGTTCTAATCTACTTTTTATTACCATTTTTCCATTGATAGTGCGAGTGTAAGCTATTTTACTTCCTTTACAATGGGCAAGGCGCGTGGCAAGGGACGTGGAACTGGACATTCTGGTGATGGTGCGTGCAGAGGACGGGGCAGTGGCCAAGGTGAAAATGTGCCACAACCAAGAGACACATCTTCTCGCTACTACTTCTTGACCGAATTACTAGGGAAGCACAGAACAACAACAGTATTGCGAACTGATCAGTGTGAACAGGTTATTAATTGGATAGCAGATAATACTTCCAGTTACCTGGGCACCACCACCTCCGGTCTGTCTTCCACACGGTCAACTCTTAGTAGCCGTGAGTCTCGACCGCATACTCCTCCTCACCCTGATGCTCCTTCCTCCCACCATGCCGAGTGTCGTCAGACAGCAACTGATCCCACACTTGGACACTCTGAAGAGCTGTTCACTGGTCTATTTCCAGATTTGTGCCCCTCGCCTGCTCTGCTTGAAGTGGTGGAAGAGGAGATCCCATGTAGCGATGCCCAAATATTTGAACAGCCACGGCCACAGGAAGTCGACGCTGGCAATTTGTCACAAGAGGTGGACGATGACGAGACACAATTGCCAGGAAGTGAGGAGGAGGATCGTGGTGCGCAAGTGGAAGAGGAGGAGGTGGTGGATGATCTAGTAACTGACCCAACGTGGCAGCAGGACACGCAGAGCGAGGCCAGCAGCACACAGGGTGAGGGAGGCATAGTGCCCCAACAGGCAGGAAGAAGCAGTGTGGTGGCCGCACACAGAAGGCAGGCGACAGTTCCCCGTAACACCAACACAAGGGACGTTGCCAGTACAACCTGTAGGTCTTCCAGAGTCTGGAATTTTTTTAAAGACTCTGCTGATAACCCCAAAAAGGCCATTTGTACCACCTGCCATGCCAGCATCAGCAGGGGTGACAAAACTACCAACCTGACCACCACCAGTATGATCAGGCACATGACAGCAAAGCATCCGACTTTGTGGGGCGAACCCCAGGGTCCACGACCAGTGTCAGCGGGTGTCACCACTGCTTCTTCCGCTGTTGTGCATGCAATAGAACCCCCTGTTGTGTGTGCAAGGCAATCCACTGTCCATACTGCATGCAAAGATGCCCCCTCCTCTCAGTCTTCACTTGTTATGGCAGTTTCTCAAGAAACAGCATCAACGTCCATGTCCACGTCCCACTGCAGCATTCAATTGTCCATATCCCAGACCTTTGAACGAAAGCGGAAATTCGCAGCTAACGCCCCACAGGCCACAGTCCTAAATTCACACATTTCACGACTGCTTGCGCTGGAAATGCTGCCTTTTAGGCTGGTGGAGATGGAATCCTTCCGCAACCTTATGGCGGTGACCGTCCCTTGGTACTCGGTACCCAGCCGACACTATTTTGCCCAGTGTGCCATCCCCGCACTACACAAGCACGTGTCCCAAAACATCTGCCGTGCCCTCAACAACGCAGTTACTGGGAGAGTCCACCTGACAACGGACACGTGGACAAGTGCTTGTGGCCAGGGACTGTACATCTCCCTGACGGCACACTGGGTAAACATAGTGGAAGCCGGGACCCAGTCAGACCTTGGGACGGAACACATCCTCCCCACACCGAGGATTGCAGGCCCTATGTCAGTCAGAGTTGCCCCCAAAGTGTACAGCTCCTGCGCATCCTCCTCCTCCCCATGTTTAGCCTGCATCTCAGATATCACCACATCAGTTACAAGCTGGAAGCACTGCAGTACTGCCTCCGCCAAGCGGCAACAGGCTGTGCTGAAACTCTTAAGCTTAGGTGAGAAACCTCACACTGCTTGTGAGTTGTGGACAGCTGTGAAAGAGCAGGCAGATCTGTGGCTGACACCGCTGAACCTACATCCAGGCATGGTCGTGTGTGACAATGGCCGTAACCTGGTGGCGGCTCTGAGGCGAGGTGAGATCACACACGTACCATGCCTGGCTCATGTGCTTAACCTCGTGGTTCAGCGGTTTCTTAAATTGTACCCCGAGTTGCCAGATCTGCTTGCAAAGAACGCCACCTGTCAGCTCATTTTCGCAAGTCGGCTACAGCTTCCGCCGCCCTTGCTGTGTTGCAGCAGCGTTTGCAGCTTCCGTCACACCGACTGGTGTGTGATGTCCCCACACGTTGGAACCTTCCACATGTTGCAAAGGATTAGTGAGCAGAAGAGCAGTTGTGGAGTACCAGCTGCAACAAGGCTGTCGATATTCATGTCAGACTCCACACATAAGACCTCAGGAGTGGACCTGGATGTCTGACATATGTACCATCTTGACAAACTTTGAGGAGTCCACCAAGATGGTGAGTAGCGAAGACGCCATCATTAGCGTCAGCATTCCAATTGTCTGTCTTTTGCAACGCTCTCTGCAGAGAATTAAAGAGCAAGCATTGCAGCCAGAGTATGATGAGATGGATCAAGAAGCCGTAGCGGTCGATTACACACAGCCCAGCCTCATCTCATCCCAACGTGCATTGGGGGACGATGAGGGAGAGGAGAAGGAGGAGGAGGAAGAACAGGAGCTTGTATCATGTGCTGTAGACAGTAGTACCTGTACAACTGTCATACCGTCGGTTCTACGTGGGTGGCCTGAGGGCAGGGGGGAGGAGGATGAGGAGGAGAGCATGGTCAGTCGTCATCTTGGTGAGGACACGGAAGTCTTGCCCGTTACCAGTCTGGCAGGCATGGCTGACTTTGTTACGCTGCCTTAACCGTGACCCTCGCGTTGTCAAAATGTTGGGTGACAGTCATTACTAGTTGGTGACACTTTTAGACCCCCGCTACAAGAACTTTCACTCTCTTATTCCTGAGGTGGAGAGGTCTACAAAAATGGGGCAGTACAAGAAGGCCCTTGCTGCAGAACTGTTAAAAAAATTCCCATCTGAACACACTAGCGGCAGAGGTCACAGTTCGTTGCCCAACCAAGGCGTACATGGGAGAGAGACGCAACTCCAATCCAGCAGAGGCAGGGGAACACTGTCAACGTTCTAGGACAGTTTTCTCAGACCCTCCCTTCGGACAGACCCTGAGGCGCGGGCTACTGTCACAAGGAGTGGAAAGTTTCAAAAGATGGTGAGGGAGTACTTTGCCAACCGTACCAGCATCCTCCGTGATTCCTCTGTGCCTTTTAATTATTGGGTATTCAAGCTGGACACTTGGAATGAACTCGCTCTGTACGCCTTGGAGGTCCTGGCCTGCCCTGCCGCTAGCGTGTTATCGGAGCATGTTTTTAGTGCCGCTGGGGGAATTATAACTGATAAGCGCACTCGCCTGTCCACTGACAATGCTGACAAGCTGACCCTTATCAAAATGAACAAGGGCTGTATTGGGACAGACTTCTCATCACCACCAAATGACAGCAGAGTAACATAAAGTCAAATCAACTGTGTTATTTCGGGAGGTGTATTCACTTGCACAGCTTCACACCCACACATGGGTATACGCTTCCTCATTTTGGCTGTTTTATGTTCTTCTCCTTATCCTCAGCCTCCACCACCACTATACCACCAAGGTGACCGTGGTCCGTGTTGCCATTATTGAAAGTTCCTCCGTCCTTATTTTTGTCAGCTTTTGCTTGGAAGGCATAAGCAAAGACTGTGGGAGACCCACTCCCCAATAATGGGAATAATATTTTTAAGATACTGTACTGTATGGCTCTTGTAAGGGGCATTAAAACCGTCTTGTTAAGCTACTGTGACCTCCACCACTTTTCCAAGGGGCATTAAAACCGTCTTGTTAAGCTACTGTGACCTCTACCACTTTTCCAAGGGGCATTAAAACCTTCTTGTTAAGCTACTGTGACCTCCACCACTTTTCCAAGGGGCATTAAAACCGTCTTGTTAAGCTACTGTGACCTCCACCACTTTTCCAAGGGGCATTAAAACCGTCTTGTTAAGCTACTGGGACCTCCACCACTTTTCCAAGGGGCATTAAAACGGTCTTGTTAAGCTACTGTGACCTCCACCATTTTCCAAGGGGCATTAAAAGCATATTGTTAAGCTACTGGGACCTCCACGTCTCTTCCAAGGGGCATTCAAACCGTCTTCTTAAGCTACTGTGACCTCCACCACTTTTCCGAGGGGCATTAAAACCGTCTTGTTAATTTACTGTGACCTCCACGTCTCTTTCGAGGGGCATTCAAACTGTCTTGTTAAGCTACTGGGACCTCCACCTCTCTTCCGAGGGGCATTAAAACCGTCTTGTTAAGCTAATGTGACCTCCACGTCTCTTCTGAGGGGCATTAAAACTTTCTTGTTAAGCTACTGTGACCATCACGTCTTTTCAAAGGGGCATTAAAAGCGTCTTCTTAAGCCACTCTGAACTCCACAGCTCTTCCAAGGGGCATTGAAATGTTGTTTTTAATTACCTCTATCCTCCACGACTCTTCCAATGGGCATTGCATTTCCTCCTAATTTTAGTCAGCTTTTGCTTTTCAATGCAAAGGCGAAAACTAAGGGAGACCCACTCCCCAATAATGGGTAGAAGGTTTTTAGTACACTTTAATCCACGTCTGTTTCAAGGGGCATTGCAGTTCCTCATAATTTTTGGAAAGCCTTCCATTCACTGCTTAGGCCAACAGTGTACAGGAGACCCAGTTGCTATAAATGGAAAAAACGCTTTAGTTAAGGCCCTCTGACCTCCATGTCATTTCCAAGGGGCATTGGAGTACCTCGAAATTTTTGGTAGGCATTGCACTCACTGTAGCCACTAACTGTGTAGCCGAACCACTCCTTTTGTTACAGAAACATATCCTACAGGACATATGTGGTTGACTGGCCTGATATTGATGTGAATGGTCCCTGTTCCTCCTGCTCTTTCTCCTTTGCCACCACCTCATCCATCATTTATCACCTGAAGCTTTGTTTTAACGGGAGTCATAGAACTTGGATAGTAGCAGGAAAACATCCAGCAATGCTCGGAGGAGGTAGGATATGCGCCAAAACGCTGACCACCTCAGGCCTAGCCGCTACTACATACATGCGCTGGCATTCCAAGAAAACAAAGCAGATGTTAACTTCTTTCATGATCATCATGCTCCTCACCTTGGCACTCTCAACTCCCCTGATGGAGAAGCCAGGGCCCACTGGAGGAGTCTGGGTTTCTGGTGGGCTCGTCCAATGCTGCCCTAAAGCAGGCCGGGCTAAGAAAAGTGTGTGGGGTGAAGTTGACAGGAGAAATAGGGGCGGCTGGGAACCGTTTATGGACACCCGGCTGCCCCCAGGCAGCAGGGGACCGTGTGTGGACACCCGGCCGCGTAGCGGCTGGGCACCGAGTATGGACACCCGGTCGCCCCCTGGCAGCTGGGGACCGAGTGTGGACACCCGGCCGCCGGGCGGCTGTTGACTGAGTATGGATACCAGGCCGCCAACGCAGCCATGACGTGGTGGCCAGATTCTGCCTTCACATGCCTAAAAGGCCCAATTTCAAGTGCAAGCAAGCAGTAAGGTATTGCAGCCTGGGGGTGGGTGAGTAGCAGGCTGCATACTTGCGCTTGCATTGCAAGGAATGGGAGAGGTACAATTGAACACTGCCCTGGGACAAGGACTTGAACGGGGAGAGTTGCAAGTCTGCAACGACAGGTGCAGGGTGGGAGGCATCTTCGCATGTTCCATGAACAGGGGTTTGGCATGCACACACTAAAGCGGAATAGGCTGTCCTTCCCACTAAATGCACTGGGGAGGGCACAGGTAATGTTTTGGTATGCGCGCTTAATCTTATGTATAAGGCACACCGGGACAAATAGGGGCGGCTGGGGACTGAGTATGGATACCTCGCTGCCTATACAGTCATGAGGTAGTGGCCAGCTTCGGCCTCCTCCAAACTAAAAGGCCCCATTTCAAGTGCAAGCTAGCAGTATGGTATTGCAGCCTGGGGGTGGGTGGGTGGCAGGCTGCACACTTACGCTTGCATTCCAAGAAAACAAAGCAGATGCTAACTTCTATCATTATCATCATGCTCCTCACCTTGGCACTCTCAACTCCCCTGATGGAGTCTGGTTCTCTGGTGGTCCAATGCTTCCCTAAAGCAGGCCAGGCTAAGAAAAGTGTGTTGGAAGGTGACAGGAGAAATAGGGGCGGGTGGGGACCGTGTGTGGACACCCGGCCGCGGGGCGGCTGGGGACCGAGTATGGACACCCTGCCCCCCCCTGGCGGCTGGGGACCGTGCGTGGACACCCCGCCGCCGAGCGGCTGGGGACTGAGTATGGATACCTCGCTGCCGAAGCAGCCATGAGTTAGTGGCCAGCTTTGGCCTCCTCCAAACTAAAAGGCCTCATTTCAAGTGCAAGCTAGCAGTATAGTATTGCAGCCTGCTTTTGGTTGGCTGCATATTTGCGCTTGCATTGCAAGGAATGGGGGAGGTACAATTGAACACTGCCCTGGGACAAGGACTTGCACGGGGATAGTTGAAAGTCTGCATCTTCTGATGCGGCAAGGATCACTTCTGATGGGCACACTTTTAGGCAGTGACCTGGGTGTCAGAGATGCTAAAAGGGGTCTTCCCCATGCTGTTCCCATGTCTTTTCAGCACTGTATGCATGTGTCACACAGCACATGGCCAGATAAGGTTGTAAAATGTTAAAATGACATTTTCCGGTGAATGCATTTGTCACGGTTGAAAGCAATAAAAAAGTGCAAAAACGAATAAAAAATGCTACTTGTGAACATAGCCCAAGGTGTGGAGGAGTATTTTTTTTTTTGGTTATTTATTTTACCTTATACACAAGTCTTTACCCTGGAAAGGAACTTCCTTAACATATTTCACAGGAAAGCAGTTTCAGTTTCGTTTTTGAACGTTTTATTGTGAGCCCTTAAAAGTTGCTTAATACCTCTGACCACGTTGTTGACAGCAGTGACCTGGGGGTCAGAAATTCTTCCTGGGGCGATTCCCATGCTGTCCCCATGTCATTTGAGCACTGTCACTATCGTTTTGGGCACTTGTTAGGCTTTTAAAAGACTGCCAGGGGTGCCGCCGCAAAAATGTTCGGGTCTCCCATAGACTAACATTGGGCTCGTTGCTCGGGTCGAGCATCCAAGTATCACAGCGAGCTCAGCCCGAGCTTCGAGCACCCGAGCATTTTAGTGCTCGCTCAACACTAATGGAGATAGACACTTGAGAATTTCTTTGTAACGTGCCTGGTACACATGTGATTACACAATAATGGGACTGATTTGTAGTCCATGAAATAAATTGTGAAAGTTATTATTGAATGGGGAGAAGTACATACCCCCCAGGGAAAAGGATCTGATAACACCCACTTGGATTTAACTAAAGATAACTCATTAGGTGCCAAATACTTTAATAATATATCAACAACGGATAGGTGAAATTAAAAGATAACAAAAACAATTTATGCCGCTCTGCAGCCACTATTATATCGTGTATTTAGTTCTACGTGAAATATTTGGTGAAAGTTCCTCTTTAATAGGCCTGCATGTTTTCATGGCTTAGTAAATTAAGCAAGGACAGTGATGCTTCAAAATTTGTGAACCCTTCAAAATGTTCCATATTTCTGCATAAATTTGAACTAAAACTACATCAGATTTTCACATCAGTCCTATAAATACATAATCAGAACCAAATGAAACAAACAAGTCAAAAATATTCAACTTTGTTATTTTTAAATGAGGAGTGTGGTCAAATATTACATCCATGTGAGTGGCAAAAGTATGTGAACCTTCCAAATTAGCAGATAATTTTAAGATGAAATTAGTGTCTAGTATTTTCAATCAATGCAATAAATATCAGGTGTGAGTGGGTGACCTGTTTTAAAGTCAGCTAAACACATTGGATGGATGTCGGCCAAAGGATGCTGATTGTATGACTAACAGCCATCTTAGCCGACTCTCCCATACACGGGAGCTCCAAGCGCTCCTGTGTTCTCTACGAGAAAACCGCCGGTTGACATGTTGGCAGGCAGTTTATCTCCCGGGGAACAATGCAATTGACAGTCTGAAATTGGATATTCCCGACTGACATCTCCCCGACCATCAGTTGGCTGGCACCCCCATTCACATTAGACTGTTTCCATTCCCTTCAATATTGTCAGGTTCGGCTGACATTAGTCAAATGTGTATGTGAACCCTTAGTATAATACAAAAGTGATCAAACATTTGTTCCATTTAAAAAAAAAAAAAAAAGGTCAATAAACTTTGAAGAAAAAACAGTAAAAACTCCTTTTTCGTCGCAAATTTTTTATTACAGAAAAAGGAAAAAAAATTGTACATTTTACAATATTTTCATCCATGACTAACCAATCTTTAAAATTAGCCTATTATTTATCCCACATGGTGAACTCCTTACAAAATAAAAAAAAGTAATTTCTCCTCCAAAAATAAGTATTAAAAATTGTTCAAAAAGTTAAATGTACCACAAAATAGTGCCAATAATAACATTTTTAACTCATGTTGCAAAAAAAGTAAGCCGTCAAACAGGTTCGGGAATGAAATCAAAGTGTTTTGGCTCTTAGAGATGACAACATGAAAAAAATATATCTTTTTTTTATTGAGCAAAAGTAGTAAAACATTAAAAATTATATATAGTATCACCATAATCATATTAACCCAGAGAATAACGTCATAATGGTAATTATATCGCACAGCATTCACTGCTAATGCAAAACAGAAAAAAATGCTGTTTCTTTTCCACCCCCCACAATGTATTATATGTAGCATGAATTTCAAACCATACTGATCCTTTTATAATGCAAGAAATCTTTTGCCTGGAAAAGAATCAGTATGATTGGAAACAAAGCGACTGCTCTATGTAAATTAAACATTTTTTGCTTTTTATTTTTACCTGAAATTGAGTGCTGCAGTTTTATGAGTAACAGATTTTAAAGGGGCGTGGAGTCTGGAGCCTGGCACTGCATTAACTATGCTGTAAGTATGTAAGGAGAATTAACGGGCTGCGGTGAAGTTTATTCCTCTGCTTGCCATCATTCTCTTCCCAACAAAAATCTCAAGTCACTATGGAAAGGGAAATTTCATCCACTAATCACATAAAATGCTAATAGCTAAAATGGGACAGATTTCATTTTGGCACTTAATCATCATAGCTTCCACATAAAATTAACGAGCAATTCCAGTTATAATTGATAATAACCAAGCTAAAAAATACTAAGGTACTAAAATGTCTCATAATCACATAATCTTCATAAGAGGCAATTAAAAGAAATGTAAGCGACAGAGTTAATCTGTAAGAGAGACTAAAATCACGACTAGGGGGTTCAGCCAAATTCATACGATAAATAATATAAATTTAAGTATAGGCTTTGAGGACGCATGGTAGTGATGCCTCCCGACAGGTATTGACTATCAATTTATTCATAGTGCATATACCTGCTTTATCACTTCCTCATGCCCCCTGATGAAGCATGGTGAAACGCGCTTTATTGCACAGGAACACACACTTGGAGAGAACAGTATCACACTACTGTATGTGAATAGCAATGTGTTTGCCTTTAATGTTTTCTTTGTGAGTCCTTTTAACACCATATCACCGACTTAAACACTAAATAAACAAATATTTCATAAAACGTCACTTTTATTAAAGATATGTTAAAAATACATAATAATTGGATAACACCACTATATAATTATGGCCACATAATAGTCACTCATCCAAAGGCAGTGTAGAAGGTATATAACTCTATCGTGATCCTAGTACCTTGCCGCAGAGGTTGGCACCCTGTACCTGCGCAATGGCGCCCCCGCTAAAACGTCGGCTCTCTGGGTCTTACCCTATAAGGCCCTATCAGGGGAGGCAAGGCACCAAAGAAAAGCACAGGGGTACTTCTACAACAATATCCTGAAGGTCTGATATAGATATTTTCAAAAAGGGGTACCCTACAGGTGGTATTATGAAATACTTGTTTATTTAGTGTTTAAGTCGTGATATTCTAATCTTTCTTACACTAAGCATTTAAAAATCGGTGAGATTTCCTTTTAATATCATGTAATATATCATAGGATACCTCAGATTACACTTTAACCAATGTTACCAATATACAGAGTGAGTCAAAAATATCATTCACCCTAATGGTAGTAAAACTTGGCCTACTGTTGGTTTCTGTATGAAGTTGCTGTCTCCCCAGTCACTGCTGTGCTGGTTTGAATGTGTTACGTCAGTTCATTTGTGACTCCATTATGAGAAACAATGGCTCCTTCACTAGTGATTTGCATGAAAGACCAGGTTGCAGTAATTATTTTTTGTCATCTGTGGATGTTTCTTGTAATGATAATTACGGATGACTTTGGCCCTATTAATTTAAGTGTTTTCTCCATAAACCAGGCATACAACACTTTCAAAAGTCACCAAATTTTGCCACTCTTAGTGATGCCACAGCTTGACTAATTCATGATAAATTGTGCTGTGCCTTATGCCAGAAATTGTATTCCAATCCCAGACTGGAGTAAGATTTGTTGCGTGGTGCTTGGAGGTGTGCTCCACATTTTCAGATATACTTGATTCAATAAGTATGTGTCTCTTCTGAATGAATCAGGCACCTCTGGCTCCACCATGCCCTTTTAACAAGCCTGGTATGAATAATGCCGGTCTTGATGAATTGGGACCTTTGTGCAAAGGTTGGAGAAAATGTATGTTTTGTAGTGTTGAGCGAACATGCTCAACACGGCTCGGTACTCGCCCGAGCATCACGCTACTCGGGATGTTCGGAGAGCACCGAGCATTTCCGGGTTACTCGGGCGGGAGCTCGGGTCTCCGCCCTGCATGTTTGGCGCTCTTTACAGAGCCAATGAACATGCAGGGATTGCCAGTCAGTCACTGTAATGCTGCAGCCATGTTGGTTGTGGGCATTACATTGATTGGCTGGCCGCACAGCGTCACCTCGAGTATTTAAAACGGGGCGCCGCCATCTTGGACACAGTCGTTCCGGATTAGACAGTGTAGGGACAGCGCTGCTGATTTAGGGAGAGATATAAACTGCGAAATAGTTAGTGTAGGGTCTGTAAAGGCTGCCAGATCAAACAAACAGTCCTTTTCAGGACTAATATCCATCCCAGATACCAGGTAGGCAGGCAGGCAGGCAGGCTGTATAGGAGACGCAGTGGTTATACCAGCAAACGCTGCATTACAGTCCTGTGTGCTCCTGTTGCTGAAATTGCTGGACTTAGCACCAGGTGTCGGGGGCCAGGAAAAATCCTTTTTTTTTTCATCTAAATCCTCCTTTTTTGTTCCTCCTTCACACTGTACAAATACCCGTCTTATTAACCTTTTGGTGTGTCCCCTCCCCCCCCAAAAAAAAGCGTGTCTCTGATTTTTCAGACACAAATATAACTGTTGAAAATAGTCTGGTGTAGGCTAGAGAAACAGAAGTGTTGTTTTGCACTTCCACGGTTCAAACCTCTGTATTATCCATTTTGGGCCATTTGTATCTATAAAAAAAACAGTTTGAGTGTGTCGCTCACTGTTCAGCCGCAAATATCTCTATTTTAAAAAGTGTGGTATACCCCAGTAAACAATAACTGTGGTTTTGCCATCCCACGGTAAAAAATCTCTATTATTCAGCTTTTGGTCGTATTTTCCATAAAGAAAAACAGTAGTGTCTCCTGACTGTTGTGACACAAAAATATATCTGTTGAAAATAATCTTGTGTAGGCCCGACATCCCAGTGTGGTTTCGCAGTTCCACGGGTCAAATCGCTGTACTATCCAGTTTTGGGCCTTTGGTATCTAAAAAAATAGCAGTTTGAGTGTGTCGCTCACTGTTCAGCCGCAAATATCTCTATTTAAAAAAGTGTGGTATACCCCAGTAAACAATAACTGTGGTTTTGCCATCCCACGGAAAAAAATCTCTATTATTCAGCTTTTGGTATTTTTTTCCGTAAAGAAAAACAGTAGTGTCTCCTGACTGTTGTGACACAAAAATATATCTGTTGAAAATAGTCTTGTGTAGGCCCGACATCCCAGTGTGGTTTTGCAGTTCCACGGGTCAAATCGCTGTACTATCCAGTTTTGGGCCTTTGGTATCTAAAAAAAAAAGCAGTTTGAGTGTGTCGCTCACTGTTCAGCCGCAAATATCTCTATTTAAAAAAGTGTGGTATACCCCAGTAAACAATAACTGTGGTTTTGCCATCCCACGGTAAAAAATCTCTATTATTCAGCTTTTGGTCGTTTTTTCCGTAAAGAAAAACAGTAGTGTCTCCTGACTGTTGTGACACAAAAATATATCTGTTGAAAATAGTCTTGTGTAGGCCCGACATCCCAGTGTGGTTTTGCAGTTCCACGGGTCAAATCGCTGTACTATCCAGTTTTGGGCCTTTGGTATCTAAAATAAAAGCAGTTTGAGTGTGTCGCTCACTGTTCAGCCGCAAATATCTCTATTTAAAAAAGTGTGGTAAACCCCAGTAAACAATAACTGTGGTTTTCCTCTTCCACGGTTCTAATCTACTCTTTATTACCCTTTTTCCATTGATAGTGCAAGTGTAAGCTATTTTACTTCATTTACAATGGGCAAGGCGCGTGGCAAGGGACGTGGAAGTGGACGTTCTGGTGATGGTTCGTGCAGAGGACGGGGCCGTGGCCAAGGTGAAAATGTGCCACAACCAACAGCCACATCTTCTCGCTCCCAATTCTTGACCGAATTACTAGGGAAGCACAGAACAACACCAGTATTGAGAACTGATCAGTGTGAACAGGTTATTAATTGGATAGCAGATAATACTTCCAGTTACCTGGGCACCACCACCTCCGGTCTGTCTTCCACACGGTCAACTCTTAGTAGCCGTGAGCCTCGAACGCATACTCCTCCTCACCCTGATGCTTCTTCCTCCCACCATGCCGAGTGTCGTCAGACAGCAACTGATCCCACACTTGGACACACTGAAGAGCTGTTCACTGGTCTATTTCCATATTTGGGCCCCTCGCCTGATACGCTTGAAGTGGTGGAAGAGGAGATCCCATGTTGCGATGCCCAAATATTTGAACAGCCACGGCCACAGGAAGTCGATGTTGGCAATCTGTCACAAGAGGTGGACGATGCCGAGACACAATTGCCAGGAAGTGAGGAGGAGGATCGTGGTGCGCAAGTGGAAGAGGAGGAGGTGGTGGATGATCTAGTAACTGACCCAACGTGGAAGGAGGACATGCAGAGTGAGGCCAGCAGCACACAGTGGGAGGGAGGCAGAGTACCCCAACAGGCAGGAAGAAGCAGTGTGGTGGCGGCAGACAGAAGGCAGGCAACCGTTCCCCGTAACACCAACACGAGGGACGTTGCCAGTACAAGCGGTAGGTCTTCCAGAGTCTGGAATTTTTTTAAAGACTCTGCTGATAACCCCAAAAAGGCTATATGTTCCACCTGCCATGCCAGCATCAGCAGGGGTGACAAAACTACCAGCCTGACCACCACCAGCATGATCAGGCACATGGCAGCAAAGCACCCGACATTGTGGGGCGAAACCCAGGGTCCACGACCAGTGTCAGCGGGTGTCACCACTGCTTCTTCCACTGTTGTGCGTGCAATAGAACCCCCTGTTGTGTGTGCAAGGCAATCCCCTGTCCATACTGCATGTAAAGATGCCCCCTCCTCTCAGTCTTCACTTGTTATGGCAGTTTCTCAAGAAACAGCATCAACGTCCACGTCCACGTCCCACCGCAGCGTTCAATTGTCCATATCCCAGACCTTTGAACGAAGGCGGAAATTCGCAGCTAACGCCCCACAGGCCACAGTCCTAAATTCGCACATTTCACGACTGTTTGCATTGGAAATGCTGCCTTTTAGGCTGTTGGAGACGGAATCCTTCCGCAATCTTATGGCGGTGGCCGTCCCTCGGTACTCGGTCCCCAGCCGACACTATTTTGCCCGGTGTGCCATCCCCGCAGTACACAAGCACGTGTCCCAAAGCATCTGCCGTGCCCTCAACAATGCAGTTACTGGGAGAGTCCACCTGACAACGGACACGTGGACAAGTGCTTGTGGCCAGGGACGGTACATCTCTCTGACGGCACACTGGGAAAACATAGAGGAAGCCGGGACCCAGTCGGACCTTGGGACGGAACACTGGTGTGTGATGTCCCCACACGTTGGAACTCTACCCTCCACATGTTGCAAAGGATTTGAGAGCAGAAGAGAGCAGTTGTGGAGTACCATCTGCAACAAGGCCGTCGATATTCAGGTCATACTCCACACATAAGACCTCAGGAGTGGACCTGGATGTCTGACATATGTATCATCCTGACAAACTTTGAGGAGGCCACCAAGATGGTGAGTGGCGATGACGCCATCATTAGTATCAGCATCCCACTTGTCTGTCTTTTGCAACGCTCTCTGCAGAGAATTAAAGAGGAGGCATTGCAGCCAGAGTATGATGAGATGGATCAAGAAGCCGTAGCGGGTGATAACACACAGCCCAGCCTCATCTCATCCCAACTTGAATTAGAATCATAGAATCATAGAATGGTAGAGTTGGAAGGGACCTCCTGGGTCATCTGGTCCAACCCCCTGCTCAAAGCAGGATTCACTAGATCATCTCAGACAGATGTCTGTCCAGCCTCTGTTTGAAGACGTCCATTGAAGGGGAACTCACCACCTCTCGTGGCAGCCTGTTCCACTCATTAATCACCCTAACTGTCAAAAAGTTTTTTCTAATATCTAATCTGTGTCTCCTCCCATATTGGGGGAGACACGAATTGGGGGACAATGAGGGAGAGGAGGAGGAGGAGGAGGAGGAGGAAGAACAGGAGCTGCTATCATGCGTTGTAGACGGTAGTACCTGTACAAGTGTCATACCGTCGGTTCAGCATGGGTGGCCTGAGGACAGGGGGGAGGAGGAAGAGGAGGAGGAGGAGGAGGAGGAGAGCATGGTCAGTCGTCATCTTGGTGAGGGCACGGAAATCTTGCCCGTTACCAGTCCGGCACGCATGGCTGACTTTATGTTACGCTGCCTTAACCGTGACCCTCGCGTTGTCAAAATGTTGGGTGACAGTCATTACTGGTTGGTGACACTTGTAGACCCCCGCTACAAGGAGAACATTCACTCTCTTATTCCTGAGGTGGAGAGGTCTACAAAAATGGGGCAATACCAGAAGGCCCTTGCATCAGAACTCTTAAAAAAATTCCCATCTGAACACGCTAGCGACAGAGGTCACAGTTCGTTGCCCAACCAAGGCGTACAGGCGAGAGAGATGCAACTCCAATCCAGCAGAGGCAGGGGCACACTGTCAACATTCTGGGACAGTTTTATGACACCCGCCCAGCTTACAGGCCCTGAGGAGCGGGGTACTCTCACAAGGAGTGGAAAGTTTCAAAAGATGGTGAGGGAGTACCTTGCCGATCGTACCAGCGTCCTCCGTGATTCCTCTGTGCCTTTTAATTATTGGGTATCCAAGCTGGACACTTGGAATGAACTCGCTCTGTACGCCTTGGAGGTCCTGGCCTGCACTGCCGCTAGCGTGTCATCGGAGCGTGTTTTTAGTGGCGCTGGGGGAATTATAACTGATAAGCGCACTCGCCTGTCAATAGACAATGCTGACAAGCTGACCCTTATCAAAATGAACAAGAGCTGGATTGGGCCAGACTTCTCATCACCACCAAATGACAGCAGAGTAACATAAAGTCAAATCCACTGTGTTATTTCGGGAGGTGTATTCACATGCACCGCTTCACACCCACACATGGGTATACGCTTCCTCGTTTCGGCTGTTTAATCTTCTTCTCCTTATCCTCAGCCTCCACCACCACTATACCACCAGGGTGCCAGCATTGCAAGTTCCTCCGTCCTTATTTTTGGCAGCTTTTGCTTGCAAGGCATAAGCAAATACTATGGGACACCCACTCCCCAATAATGGGACTTATGTTTGTAATATGCTGTACTGCATGGCTCTTGTAAGGGGCATTGCAAGTTGCTCCGTCCTAATTTTTGGCAGCTTTTGCTGGGAAAGCATAAGCAAATACTATAGGACACCCACTCCCCAATAATGGGACTTATGTTTGTAATATGCTGTACTGCATGGCTCTTGTAAGGGGCATTGCAAGTTGCTCCGTCCTAATTTTTGGCAGCTTTTGCTGGGAAAGCATAAGCAAATACTATGGGACACCCACTCCCCAATAATGGGACTTATGTTTGTAATATGCTGTACTGCATGGCTCTTGTAAGGGGCATTGCAAGTTGCTTCGTCCTATTTTTTGGCAGCTTTTGCTGGGAAAGCATAAGCAAATACTATGGGGCACCCACACCCCAATAATGGGACTTATGTTTGTAATATGCTGTACTGCATGGCTCTTGTAAGGGGCATTGCAAGTTGCTCCATCCTAATTTTTGGCAGCTTTTGCTGGGAAAGCATAAGCAAATACTATGGGACACCCACTCCCCAATAATGGGACTTATGTTTGTAATATGCTGTACTGCATGGCTCTTGTAAGGGGCATTGCAAGTTGCTCCATCCTAATTTTTGGCAGCTTTTGCTGGGAAAGCATAAGCAAATACTATGGGAGACCCACTCCCCAATAATGGGACTTATGTTTGTAATATGCTGTACTGCATGGCTCTTGTAAGGGGCATTGCAAGTTGCTCCGTCCTAATTTTGGGCAGCTTTTGCTGGGAAAGCATAAGCAAATACTATGGGACACCCACTCCCCAATAATGGGACTTATGTTTGTAATATGCTGTACTGCATGTGGCGCGCCCCCTGGGCCGTGTGTACACGTGTATGGGATACCCGGTGCTGGGTCTCTGGGGTCTGTAGTCTCCGTGGCGGTGACCCGGTCCCGTGGCTCAGGCTGGTCAAACCAGTGGCAGTCTTTCTTAGGTTTTGAGGTTAATTGTCCGATTGCGCCACCCGTGGATTGCGGTCAGGGAGTACCACCGCTGCGAGGCAGACCGCTGAGGCTGGTGTTGTGTGCGCAGCATAGAATGGGATAACTCCCCTTCGGGAGGAGTATAGCCTCAGGGCAGTGAGTGTGGATGATGGGGGTGATGGTGCACGAGCACAGCAGGAATGACTCAGAGTCTTTGCAGTGCAGTTCAGGGTCTTTGCTGATGATTATAAGGTAGACCCTCCCGGGAGTACTGGCTAGCATAAGAGGCCTGGTCAGTCTGTGAGCAAGCAGGAGTTCCCCTGGCCAGGTGGAGTTGTAGGCCTCCCCGTCTGTCTGCACTCTTCCTGGCTACCTTGCTGTAAGCGGGTAGAAGTAGCCCACGTCCCTGAGTGTACCGTGTAGTGCTCATCCGTATGGCTGGTGACTTGGGGCCTTCTGTTAGCCTCCGCTCCACGACGACGGTGCTGGTCCCTTGCTTGTGACTGAGCCTCCGGGCTTCTATGGCCAGAGGACCTGAAATCCCCTGCCGGCTGGTTTCTGCTGCTGGATATATAAGTCCTCACAGCTTCGGACTCCTGTGTCCGGTTCCTATTGTCTTCTGCCAGGGCGAGCTCTGCTCAGCTTCCAGCCCCTGGTCTTTAGCTCCTAGCTCCTACAGAGCTCCTTGGTGTTACTTTCCCTTGCTCTCACTCTGACTCTGACTGTTCTCTGACTCACTCAACCCCGCCCCAGATCCTGTTTATAAGGGCAGAATTCTCCCCTCCCAGGATTGGGGCAGGAGTATGTTGCATGTTTAAGGGATCCTGACCAGGAAACCTCCCACTTGCTCTCCGACGTAATATCTCTATTACTGTGGTGACCAGACCCCTGGGGTGCCACACATGGCTCTTGTAAGGGGCATTGCAGTTCCTCATAATTTTTGGAAAGCCTTCCATTCACTGCTTAGGCCAACAGTGCATGGGAGACCCAGTTGCTATAAATGGAAAAAAAGGTTTAGTTAACGCCCTCTGACCTCCATGTCATTTCCAAGGGGCATTGGAGTGGCTCGAAATTTTTGGTAGGCATTGCACTCACTGTATGCCCTATAACTGTGTAGCCGAACCGCTCCTTTTGTTACAGAAACATATCCTACAAGACATATCTGGTTGACTGGCCTGATATTGATGTGAATGGTCCCTGTTCCTCCTGCTCTTTCTCCTTTGCCACTACCTCATCCATCATTTATCACCTGAAGCTTTGTTTTAACAGGAGTCATAGAACTTGGATAGTAGCAGGAAAACATCCAGCAATCCTCGGAGGAGGTAGGATATGCACCAAAACGCTGACCACCTCAGGCCTAGCCGCTACTACATACATGCGCTTGCATTACAACAAAACAAAGCAGATGCTAACTTCTATCATCCTCATCATGCTCCTCACCTTGGCACTCTCAACTCCCCTGATGGAGAAGCCAGGGCCCACCGGAGGAGTCTGATATTCCGGTGGGCTCGGCCAATGCTGCCCTAAAGCAGGCCAGGCTAAGAAAAGTGTGGGAAAGGTTACGGGACAAATAGGGGTGGCTGGGGACCGAGTATGGACACCCGGCCACCCCCTGGAGGCTGGGGAGCAAGCGGGGACTCCTGGCCACCAGGCGGCTGGGGACTGAGTATGGATACCAGGCCGCCGACACAGCCATGGCGTGGTGGCCAGATTCCGCCTCCACATGCCTAAAAGGCCCAATTTAAAGTGCAAGCAAGCAAGCAGTATGGTATTGCAGCCTGGGGGTGGGTGGGTAGCAGGCTGCATACTTGCGCTTGCATTGCAAGGAATGGGAGAGGTACAATTGAACACTGCCCTGAGACAAGGACTTGAATGGGGATAGTTGCAAGTCTGCAACGACAGGTGCAAGGTGGGAGGCATCTTCGCATGTACCATGAACAGAGGTTTGGCATGCACACACTACAGCGTAATAGGCTCTCCTTCCCACTAGATGCACTGGGGAGGGCACAGGTAATGTTTTGGTATACGCGCTTAATCTTATGTATAAGGCACACCAGGACAAATATGGGCGGCTGGGGACCGAGTATGGATACCTCGCTGCCGAAGCAGCCATGAGGTAGTGGCCAGCTTCGGCCTCCTCCAAACTAAAAGGCCCCATTTCAAGTGCAAGCTAGCAGTATGGAATTGCAGTCTGGGGGTGGGTGGGTGGCAGGCTGCACACTTACACTTGCATTAAAAGAAAACATAGCTGATGCTAACTTCTGTCATCATCATCATGCTCCTCACCTTGGCACTCTCAACTCCACCGATGGAGAAGTCAGGGCCCACCAGAGGAGTCTGGTTCTCTGGTGGGCTCGCCCAATGCCGCCTAAAGCAGGCCGGGCTAAGAAAAGTGTGTGGGGGGATGTTCCAAGGAGAAATAGGGGCGGCTGGGGACCGTGTGTGGACACCCGGCCGCGGGGCGGCTGGGGACCGAGTATGGACACCCGGCCGCCGGGCGGCTGGGGACTGAGTATGGATTCCAGGCCACCAACACAGCCATGACTTGGTGGCCAGATTCCGCCTCCACATACCAAAAAGGCCCAATTTCAAGTTCAAGCAAGCAGTATGGTATTGCAGCCTGTGGGTGGGTGGGTGGCAGGCTGCATACTGGAGCTTGTATTGCAAGGAATGGGGGAGGTACAATTGAACACTGCCCTGGGACTAGAACTTGCATGGGGATAGTTGCAAGTCTGCATCTTCTGAAGCGGTAAGGATCACTTATGATGGGCACACTTTTAGACAGTGACCTGGGAGTCAGAGATGCTTCCAGGGGTCTTCCCCATGCTGTTCCCTTGTCTTTTCAGCACTTTAAGCATGTGTCACACAGCACATGGCCAGATAAGGTTGTAAAATGTTAAAATGACTTTTCACGGTGAATGCATTTGTCATAGTTGAAAGCAATACAAAAGTGCAAAAACGCATAAAAAATGCTAATTGTGAACATAGCCGAAGGTGTGGAGGAGTATTTTTGTTTTTGGTCATTTATTTTAACTTATACACAAGTCTTTACCCTGGAAAGGATGTTCCTTAACATATTTCACAGGAAAAAAGTTTCACTTTCGTTTGTGAACGTTTTATTGTGAGCCTGTAAACGTGGCTTAATACCTCTGACCACGTTGTTGACAGCAGTGACCTGGGGGTCAGAAATGCTTCCTGGGGCGATCCCCATGCTGTCCCCATGTCATTTGAGCACTGTCACTATCGTTTTGGGCACTTGTTAGGCTTTTAAAAGACTGCCGGGGGTGCCACCGCAAAAATGCTCGAGTCTCCCATAGACTAACATTGGGCTCGTTGCTCGGGTCGAACACCCGAGTATCACGGCGAGCTCGGCCCGAGCTTCGAGCACCCGAGCATTTTAGTGCTCGCTCAACACTAATGTTTTGTCATGAAGAAGTGTGTATGAATGGATAGGAAAGTACAAGCAAGGTGGCCAAAGTGTCAGCCGTGAAGTAGGAGTTGGATACCAATCCATGACCAAGGTGTAAACCATCTTCCCTAAATTCCTGATCTTGTTCCATCGAACTATCACTTGCTTATTCCAAGCAAGAAGTCTGAAGAGGTTGAAGATTCACATCTGATGAAGGGTGAAGACATTGGTGCATTCTTGGCTCTCAACTCAGTCTAAAATGTTTTTTTAATGAGGGAATACTATAACTTAATAACAAACGGGCAAAATGTGATGAAAAGCAGAGAAATTATGTTTAAAAATTATGTACAAGTAAACAATGGTGCAGCGGTCTCAGGGAGCGCCAAAGGAATACAAAATACCACTGGCAGTGGTATTGGAGGAAGAATAAAAGTCAGTTGCCATCTATTAAATTGTCCAGTATTCCTTTGGCGCTCCCTGAGACCGCTGCACCATTGTTTACTTGTGAAATATCTCCATACGGAGCCAAAGCGGCAGGAGCAGCCTGGTCTATTTGGATGTTTGAGGACCTGCGGTTATCCAGCCACCGGGTTAAACTACTGAGGACCTGCGGTGACGTAGTATCTGGTCCAGCAGGATCGTGTGACCACTTGAGGAGCACGGAGTTGCGAGGCAAACACCGACAGGACGGTACTACAAATAGAGGTGACCCGGAGCCTCATTAATCACACGCTTAATCTTGGTTGTGTAGACGTACACAACCATCACAGGTGAGTGTACTGGCACTTTTTAAATTAATTAAATAGCCCCGTGAGTCTACACATGCGCCCTTTCTTTTCTTTTCACATAAAAATTATGTACAGGCTGATTCAAAAAGGTTGGTGCAAAATTATAGCCTCGGTATTCATAACCAAGAGAAGGACAGAACACAAATTTATTAACATGAAAAGACACAATATCTATTCTAGTTTTATCTATAGATTACAAATGTCCAGAGTGATTTCCATTGATGACAAGGAAGATGTCAAGGCAATAGTCTTCTGTTCAGACACATGCCAGCATATTCTCACATATGGACTTCACTGTCTCAGTGACATAATGTCTCAGGTCGATTAAAAAAATGTGCTGGCCTCCACTATCACCAGGTCTAGGACCTTGCGACATCTTTCTGTTGGACTACGTCAAGGACTCAGGTTATCTGCCTCTCTTCCCCAATACCAGTATTTGATCGGCCTGAGACAAAAGATAATTGAAACTGTGGAGTCTATATCTGAGGATACATGGGCGCGCGTCAGGGCAGAACTGGACTACCGTCTAGATATCTGCCAGGTGACCAATGGAAATCACTTTGAACATTTGTAATGTGTAGGTAAAACTTGGATAGTGTGTCTTTTCACGTTAATACATTTGTGATATGTCCTCTTAGTTATGACTATCGAGGCTATAATTATAAAAAGAGCATATAAAATATCATTCACAAGACCACTTTTAAAGTTTTTTACGTTACAGAATTGCAATGTGTCCGTAAAAAACGGATACTATACTGTGGCTCCGTATGGCTACTGATATTTTCTATGCACCCATAGACTTGAATGACCGATAAACTAGTGCATGATGTGATTTTTTTTATATGCAGATTCCGTCAGTAAAAAAAAAATCGCTCATCTGCACTTCCCCATTGAATAACATGGTCTGAGTGCTGTCCGTTTTTTTCACAGACAGCACGGTGACCAAAGATACGGTCTAGTTAACGAGCCCTTATAAAGGTTATGTGATTGAGAGATGTATTAGCACCTCATTTTTGACTGATCATGGTTCTGTATTTAGGTATGTCTCATGTACTTAGCTAGAAATAGAGGCAATATAGGTTGTAAATAATTGATAATGGCAGTGAATTGTACAGTGTTAAGGAAATAAAAAATAAGATCCTATTTTATTCTGAACTGATACATTTTTTTCTGAATTTGAACCTAATCGTACCAATTTGAAATTCGCTTTATTCAGAAGTGCTTCCTTGTCTTCTCATTGCCATCCCCTGCTGAGTAATGCATTTTGTATGACATACCCAGAGGAGCAGAGGAAGAAAAGCATGCTGGGCATATTTCTATCTCAGAAAATTGGCTGTCATTTTTCTGCCTTTACTAACTAAGCCAAACTTGTCGACCACACTTCTGACTGATAGTGCCCCCTGTGGGCCAGATTATAGACCTGACCATGCAGGGCAATTTCAATATCTAACAATCGATTTTCTTTAAATATGTATGGCCACCATGAGAATAGATGCAAATATAAAGATCTAAGTCTGTGATCTGACATGTAACATTCATGTTCATCTCTACAGAGAGTTTTCCATTTATATATCTACTATAATATCTATTGCATAAATGTAATCTGTGTTTTATTAAATTGCACAAACATTGGTTCCTCGCTGTATCTTTTACGTGTAAAACAGTATCAATAAAAGGATCACAAATACATAAAAGTGACCCTTCAGCCTAAACCCTGCTAAAGCTCAAATGGGTAAATATAAACCTGACAGTTGCCTGATAATCATATTTTTCTCACTAGTAGGTTACTAGTCTGCATTTTATACTAATTCTGCACTTGGTGTAATAGAAATCCCCGCTCCACACAGTGACTATACAAGGCTTATGTAATAAACAGCAACAAATTTGAGGTGGTAGAGTTCCAGGGGGCGGGACAGAGCAGTACACTGAACCAATGATGAGACAGGAGGTGTTTCTGTTGCGATACTGGCGTAGTACTACTGGAAACCAGTGGCCGAAGGAGCACGAGCAGAACAGCAATCGGTAGTAGAAGTTCTTGTAGTTAGCAAAAGGAGTTTTAGGAAACAATCCATAGATAGGTGAGAACAATCTAGGTAAGAATGTTCAGGAGCTTGGAGACTGGAAACTAGGCTAACAGCTAGACACAATACTCAAGCAATGAGTGAGAGATCCATGCAGCTTTAGGCCCAAATAGGAAACAAGATGGATCCCACAGGTTCAGAATCTGCCATCATAGCAAAGGGCAATTGCAGAACACAACAGCAGCCTCCAGTGGTAAGGAGTGGGATTGCAGCACAATTATTAAGGTGAACAAAAGCAGCCACTAGTGGTCAAACTGTAGAAGGACAACTGGAATTCTGACAGTCTCGGACCATCTTAGACTCCCTGTAGGATATGTAGCAAAGCTGTAGTCACTGAGCATAGTTTTGATCCAATAAAGCTGAGCCAAGCAGCACAACCTAACGCGAAGAAACAGATAGGCATCTTCTGTAAGTACAGACAAAAAAATATATGCTTTGAGCCCCTGATTGGACAGTTGCTTCAATTTAAAGGGGTTTTTCCAAACTTCAAAAATGGAAAATTGGTTACAGTAAAAAAAACGCTTCCAAATTCCTGGTCTTTGTTTACAGTGACAACAATAGCACTATAACATAATGTGACCACAACAGTCAATCAATGGCCAGGAGGCTGACATCAGTGAGGTTGATGCATCACTGCTGCAGCCATTGATTGGCAAATTGTTCAGGAATAGTTTAACTAAGACACTGGCAGTGCATTGAGTTTGTAGAACACTATTTACTTTTACACTATAGTCTGACATTCAGTTGCTTAGGGCATTGTTCAATTTAACACCTCCCTGGGCCACAGGTATTGTTAAATCTCACACATAGCTCAGCCAATGTTTACACTTTACACATCACTAATTTAATTAAACTTTCCTAATACGAACTACCATCTCATTGACTAAGACAAGATGCTAAAATCACAAAAATAAATGTGTTTCACATACTGCTGTACTTGCTTATTTTTACTAAAAATGCAGCAAAACCTGATGGCTATGTTCACACTAGGTGTTTTTTCAGCATTTTTTCACTACCCATTACTTCCAATGGGTGAAAAAACGCTGAAAAAACGCTCTAAGAAGTGAAATGCTCTAGTTTGCAAAAAAAAATGCAAAGCACAAGATTTTGATAAAAAAACATGATATGTGCATGAGATTTCTGGAATCTCATAGACTTTGCTGGTACTGTAAAACACAGCTGAAAATTTGCATAAAAAATGCATCAAAAAACTCTGAAAAAAACAAGATGTGTGAACATAGCCTTAGATTCTGCTGTTCACACTGGGGATATGAGCCATCATTTCATTCTCATTACAAGTAGAAGTACAGTAAATAGTGACGCTTCTACCATAAAGCTGGAGGCATTGACCACTGACAACAGATGATGAGGACAGGTTAGACCTGGGGTCTCAAACTCGGCTGGGTATATGGGCTGCACATGAAAAAAATTTGAATTTGGGGGGCCGCATTCTTTGCAGGTCAAAGTGACAATTTTAGCGATACCATTTTTTTTGTATACACCGCCTGAACATTTTTGCTGTGTTTATTTTATTTATAGCTTGGGTCGTTATGGATGTGGCGATAATAAAGGTGCACTTTTTGTGTTTAGTTTATATATAAAACAGCATTTTTAGTGGCAAAATATTTTTTCATGCTTTATTTTTAATTTTTTTTTATTTTTTATTTTTACAATTTTGTTTACTCCAAATGGCCACATACAGTAATATTGTTTTACAATTAGCACCATATAGTAATTCTGGCAAATATCTAGTAATGTGACCCATCCTGGTGGTCCCCATCTTGCAGTAATATGCCCCATCCTGGTGGTCCCCATCTTGCAGTAATGTGCCCCTTCCTGGTGGTCCCCATCTTGCAGTAATGTCCCCCATCCGGTAGTAATGCCCCATCCAGGTCCCCATCTGGTAGAATTGTCCCCTGCGCTGTTCTTCACACACATAAAAAAAGAAAAAAAAAAAAGATTCCTCACCTGTCCTCCATTCCTTCGGCATCCTTTGTGCGCATGCGGCCCCTTGACGATCTGACCTGGTGCAGAGATGCCGCCGACAGCGGCGCTGCATTGCCACACAGAGACCGGCTCTCTGCACAGCATTTCCAATGCCAGCCGCCGGCCAATCAGAGGCCAGCAGCTGATATTTGCATCCCAGCGCAGCGGCGTATGACGTCACTGCATGGCATTGGCAATGCTGTGCAGGGAGACGGTCTCTGTGCGTCAATGCAGCGCTGCTGTCGGCGGCTCCTCCTGGACTAGGTCGGGATCGTCAAGGGGTCTGTGCCTGCGGGCCACATAAAGCAGCCTCAGGGGCCGCATGCGGCCCGCTGGCCGCGTGTTTGAGACTTCTGGGTTAGACCCTCCGATCTCCTCCCTTTCCCCTCTCGAAGGTAACAGCATGCTCACAGCACTCCCCTAAAGTTCAGAATGAGGATCCAAATGTTAAGGTGTCTACTGTACAGCAAATCTCTGAAACAGCTGCTGCTGAAGCTCAGAAAAGGAAATAATATACAAATATTATGGAAATAAAAGTAGATACAATTATATGCTAAAGAAGATATTTAATTACTAACTTGATACATTCTCCATTAATAAATTAAAGGAACTAAAATTATTTAAATTGCATGGCCCAAAATAGCAGTCATCATGGGGTTAAACTGTAAACAGGAGCAGCGGTCTTCGGTACACTATCTTCTGGAGAGAGAATATTGGCATTCATAATTTCCATGGGAGATGCTTAGAATATCAGCAGACTGGAAATGCAGAACAACTGTCATGGTTTATCTTCTGCTGCTCTGTTCTGCTGTCAAGCCTCCCCCTGAGAAATCCTTCCACAACTTCTATACATGCTGTCATAAAATTACTAAATACACATTATTAACTGGTTTGTACCCTTGTTTCATCTTCTGTCTTGTTTACGTGATCTGAGGATCTGCTCTCCTCTGTCATGTTCCAATGTTTGTGAACTAAAGGCTCATTATTATCGTCATAAGAACCCATCCTCCCAATGATTACTGTATAGGCATGGTACCAAGGCTACTGACTAAGGCAAGTAACGACAGAGCTCTAGACTTTCACAGTCACAGTTAGGTGCAGAAATATTTGGACAGTTACCGACTCATCGTGATTTGGGTTCTGCATGAAACTATTTTGGATTATAAATGAAACAACTGAGATGCAATTGAAGTGTAGACTTTCAGGTTTAATTAAAGGGGTTAAATAAAAATAACCTGTGAAACTTTTAGATATTGCAACCATTTTTCTACAAAGCCTCCTCACTTCAGGGGCTCAAAAATGATTGGACAAATGAACTTTATCATAAATAAAATGTTAATTTTTAACCCCTTTCTGACGTGAGAGCCCCGTTTGGTGCAGGCTCTGGTGCTGAGCCCGCACCTTTCCAGGCACATGTCAGCTGATCTGTACAGCTGACATGTGCCCGCAACAGCCGCGGGTGGAATCGCGATTCACCCGAGGCTGGTAACTGGCTAAATGCCGCTGTCAATCTCTGACATTTAACTCGGGCTTCCGGAAAGCGCCCATCGGCGAACCTGTCACATGATGGCGGGTCGCCGATGGGTCGGCATGACAATCCGGGGTCTGCAGGAGACCCCTGTGGTTGTCACTGCCAGATTGCTATGAGCGCCGCTCAGTGGTGGGTGCTCATAGCAGTGAGCATTTCTGCTACACACCGGCGATCTGATCATTGCCTGTGTGTAGCAGAGGAAATCGGATACTTGCAGCTTCAATTCTCCGATGGAAACTATTGAAGCATGCAAAAAGCGTACAAAAAATGTTTTTAAAAATATTTAAAAAAATATATATACTGTATATATATATATATATATATATAAACGTTTAAATCACCCCCCTTTCGTTCCATTCAAAATAAAACAGTATAAAAAAACACACATATTTGGTATCGCCGCGTTCAGAATCGCCCGATCTATCAATATAAAAAAAGAATTCATTCGATCGGTAAACGGCGTAACGAGAAAAAAATTCTAAATGCCAGAATTAAGTTTTTTGGTCGCTGCAACATTGCAATAAAATGCAGTCACGGGTGATCAAAACATTGTTTCTACCCCAAAATGGTATCAATAAAAAACGTCAGCTCGGCACGCAAAAAATAAGCCCTCACCCAGCCCCAGATCCCGAAAAATGGAGACACTGGAAATTTTGGATTTTTCTTTCACAACTTAAATAAAAAATAACCTATACACGTTTGGTGTCTACGAACTCATAATGACCTGGAGAATAATAATAACCAGTCAGTTTTAGCATTTACTGAACATGGTAAAAAATAAAATAAATAACAACTGTGGAATTGCACTTTTTTTGCTTGGATTACTTGGATTTTTTTCCTGTTTTCCAGTACAAGATATGGTAAAACCAGTGATATAGTTCAAAAGTACAACTTGTCCCTCAAAAAATGAGCCCTCACACGGAAGTATTGACCAAAAAATAAAAAAGTTATGGCTCTGGGAAGAAGGGGAGCAAAAAATGAAAACGCAAAAATGGAAAATGCTCCGGTCATGAAGGGATTAATACTCGATGGAGTTGGGATCTGGTCATTGACTCGGCTATTGCAGAATTTTCCAGTTCTTTGCCTTAAAAATCTCCTGGGTTGCTTTTGCAGTATGTTTTGGGTCATTGTCCATCTGCACCGTGAAGCGCCGTCCAATCAACCTTGTTGTATTTGGTTGAGTTTGAGCAGTAAGTATCAGCCTGTACACTTCAGAATTCCTCCGGCTGCTTCTGTATTCAGCCATATCATCAATAAACACTAATGCCTCTGTGCCATTGGAAGCCATGCATGCCCGGCCATCACATTGTCTCTACAATGGATTACAGACGATGTGGTGTGCTTTGGATCATGAGCTGTTCCAAGCCTTCTCCATACTTCCTTCTTCTCATCATTCTTGTACAGATTGATCTTAGTTTTGCTTTTCCAAAACTGGGCGGCTTCTTTAGATGTTTTTTTTGTCAAAGTCTAAACTGGCCTTTCTATTTTTAAGGTTGATTGATGATTTGCACCTTGTGGTGAACCATCTGTATTTGCTCTCTGTGATCATCCTCTACTGTTGTCTTTTCTGGACCCCCAGGCATTTTTCGAGTTCCCAAGCTCACCAGTGTGCTCTTATTTTTTCTGAATGTACTAAACTGTTAATTTGGCCACTCCTAACATTTCTGCTTTCTCTCTGATGGATTTCTTCTTTTATTTCAACCCAATGATGGTCTGTTTCTCTTCCATTAAGAGCTCTCTTGACCACATGTTGTGGGTTCAATGGAACAGCTTCCAACTGCAAATGCCAAACCTGAAATCAACTCCAGACCTTTTATCTGCTTAAGTGATGATGGATTAAAGAGGGAATAGCCTGTGGAGCCCATTAAAGAGCTTTTGAGATAATTGTTCCATTACTTTTGGTCCCTTTAAAAAGAGGCCGCTACATATTACAGAGCTGTATTTCCTAAACCCTTACTCGAATTAGGATGTGAATACCCTCAAATTACAGCTGAGAGTCTGAGTTGAAGCTCATATTGATTATATCGCTGCATCTTTAATATGTTTTGGTAAACAGCTAAAATGCCAAAACTTGTGTCACTGTCCAAAAATTTCTGTAACTAACTGTATATCCAAAAATTATAACATTACAAATCAAAAATCATGAAATTGTGAAAGTCATAAAATAGATGGACATGTTATTGATCTGCAATGATGTAAAAATTAAATGAACATCTTCAAAACATCTAAATTTCTTCACTCTGCAGTATGAGCGCTACATGCAGAAATATACACACTTACTGCCTTGGCTGCTATCAATGAGGTTATTAATGCTTGTCTGAGAAATGTTCTGCAATGATGAATGCACTTGGGCTGAGAATCATTAGCAGCTCTCTTTGTAATTGCTGACCAACGATGTTCCAGATGTTCCGGAGACACTGCTGTCCATGGTAGCATGTTTCCATCTTGAGCTGCAATTTTTATGTTGAGGAGTATAATTCTATATATGCATGTATTAGAGACGAGCTAGTCGATTTGCTGGACCCTGGACCAGCAGCCAGGTCAGCATTCTATGGCCGCCGGAAAGACATACCTGTGAACTGCCATCGATCTGCCAGCATTCCCATGTTCTCTGTTTATTAGCAAGTATGGCACAATAATGTTGTTGTGTCAGAACGGCTAATCAAAAGAGGAGCAGGGAATGCTGGCAGGTACGAGGCAGTTTACTTATCTCCAACATATACAGTACAGACCAAGACTACCTCTTGAAGCTCATCAAGAGAATGCCAAGAGTGTGCAAAGGAGTCATCAAAGCAAAAGGTGGCTACTTTGAAGAACCTAGAATATGAGACATATTTTCAGTTGTTTCACACTTTATTGTTAAGTATATAATTCCACATGTGTTAATTCATAATTTTGATGCCTTCAGTGTGAATGTACAATTTTCATAGTCAAGAAAATACAGAAAAATCTTTAAATGAGAAGGTGTGTCCAAACTTTTGGTTTGTACTGTATATATATGTATTTCTCTCAAAATCTAAACATATAATTTAAAGATGTCTGGCACTTGTAGTATTATGGAAGACAATTCTCACCTGCATGTGCCAGGCTAAGCAGCTGCAAAAAAACACTTTCCTAAATTGCGCAACTGACCAGGGAATTAATACAGACCTCAGAAAACTCGCTGAATAAATACTGATCCCAGATTCCCTTAAAGGGAAACTATCATCAAAAAATAACCTATTGTGTCATGATTCCTCCCCTCAGCGTGTCATGGGCACAGTGAGTGATAGCTCAGTCATTCAAATGGGTGCGGGGGAATGTGTGACATGCAGAAGTAGTGCTGTTGCAGAGTGTGACATGCAGAGGTACTGCTGTTGCAGAGTGTGACATGCAGGAGTAGTGCTGTTGCTTTAAAAGCATTCAGTAACTATTAGAAGTAACACACGCACAGGAGACAGGAAGTGTTGTGCTCCACAAGCGTCCAGCAAGTAGAAGGGTTAACACAGTCACAGGAGAAGGGGAATGTTTTAGCAGAGCCCCAGGGGTATTGTGGGGAAGTTGTTTACTGTCTGGCTGGAGCAGAAGAGAAAGGTGGTATGTGTGTTCTGTATCTCACAGAAGTGCCCCTGCAAGTGAAAAGGATTCAAGTCAGGAGTGAAGTTAAGCACAGGTCAAGTAGAGTTCCTGTACTAGCAGTGCGGAGTACTGTCAGGCAGAAAGATAAGGACTGGAAGAAATGGTGTCACAGGGATCATCTCCCTCAGCAAACCCTCCCCCCTTCTCCATCTCACTGTGCTGTAAGGAATGCTGTGTTCATTAATGTGCCTTTGCATTAGAACTGTGCTGTCCTGTACTACTGGGACTACTGTGAACTGCTGTGCTGCTAAGGAAACTGTACTGTTTGTCACTGGAGCCTGTTGCTGATAAGACTTGACCTGCACTGGCCGTGCGACTTCTTATTAAATGCTACTGTTCTACCATTTATGAGGACTCTTGTCAAGTGTGTCTGGTCAGCAAGTGAAACAACCTACATTTCTGTGCCTGAGGGTCAATACCCCTGTGTGCCTGAAAGAAGCCGCAGCACATGGTCTATGGTCGCCCTGAGTAACGGTTCCCCCAGGATTCTAAAGAATTCAAGTAACCTGTCTCGCCCCTATCTGAACCTAGCGGCGTGCGTGTAACACATGCTGAGCTGTCAGTGTGTTGATAGAAAGCTCAGTCGTCCAACCTGGTGCAGGGGTGTGCTGAGCTGTCAGTGTGTTGATTGATAACTCAGCCATCCAATCCGATACTAGGAGGTGCTGGGCTTCTTGCCGGTCTTCCCTGTTTCTAATTAATTCCTTACTACTTAGCTGAGCTCTCAGCTCAGATCTCTGCCAATCGTAGCATTCGCTCGGTGCTGCTGTTTGCCTTGTAGTGCTCTGTTCACTGATTTAGTGCTACCTGACTTTGGACCTCGTTCTAACTATCCATTTGCTCAACCCCTTTGCTCTGATCCACTATTCTCCTGGTATTCTGACTTCGGAATGTGATCTGAATTTGCCTTTATCTTTTCCATTTTGCTTATTACGTGCTCTCTTGATATCTGACCCCGCAACGTTTTATTATCCCGCCTCACGACTTGTCTGCAAACGGTGGCTAGCTCTACATAATTATTTTGCATAGCGCAATCTGTATTAACAAATAAAAAAATCATGACCCTTTCATGAGCCTGTGCAAAGGTTATTGTGAAAGATGGGAGAATAAGGTAAGGTGTGACTGCCATAATATTTTAATAAAGATTGTGATATGAAACAAAATTACCAAATATTTTTTAAAAATAGATGTAACACAAAAACTTAAATCATTTTCTGATGATAGAATAAATTTAACGTTTTTTTCCACTAATATTTGACCCCCTATCATATGTCCTAACTCTTTATAACAATCACTTTTCTAATGTACTTTCATTACCTGCAATTCTTCTATGAGCACATTTTGGCGTGGGTCAAATCATTTCTTGTCAACATACAGGAAATGGTTACTGTCTCTTATGGCCGATCTGCTCCTCATTTAGGCACAGGAATCAGATGGAATGAGTGGAGCAGGTCCTGCATGTTCAGACACACTGTCAATTTAAAGGCAGCTCCGCCTCCATCAGAAGCAAAGTGACCTGCTCCACTCCACCAATCCATGTCCAGTTGGTAACCCTTTCATATATTAGAATAATACAGGTCCACTATAGTAATTTTAAGTATAGGCCACTTTTTAATGATAATCAATAAAAGTCATGTTTTAGTGCATCCCTTAATTAGGGTCTATTTATCATCGGGGTAATATGTTGTTCAGTCTGATCCTCCATGACAGCTTGATGAGGGCACTCTTCACTTCTTCAATCTCCTCTTTGGCCTGATATCCTGGACGTCTTTTGAATTTACAAGTCCCCACAACATCAAGTCCTTGCAGTGAAAGCATGTCATGAAATTGCATGAGGTCTAGTGACTAAGCCTCAAGTATCATAAAAACCTAGCAATGCCTACTAAGCGCAAGGGGCTCCCAAGATGCCGGGTTAGTTTGCTGGTTACAAAGTGGAGACTGCCCTAGTACAACTGTCATGGATGACTCAACTGGACAATGAACTAAGTGTGAATCCTTATGCTCCACTCTAATTATAACTTGTAAGAGTATTAACCTCATAACGTTCAATGACGGGCATAGCCTGTCATGACCAGGTGCTAGTTCCTGCTCCTTGCCGTTGAAAGCCCATCTTACATTTAAACTGTCACTGCGTGTAAACACGCAGTAAGGCTGTGTGCCCACTATGCAATTATTAAGCGTTTCTGCAGCGGCAATTTCGACGCGGAAACGCTTAAAAAACGCATGGTAGAAGGTCTGCAATGTTCCCCAATGATAATCCGCATGTGCTGTGCACATGCTGCGGAAATTTACGCTGCGGATTATCATTGCGGAAAAATCCGCAGCATGTCCATTAATTTTGTGGAAACGCGGCGTAATAGCCGCCATTGACTTGCATTGAATCACATAATATCCGCATGACTACATGTGCACATGCGGATATTAAGCGATTCAATGTGCGGATGGTACCCGGGTCTGGCAAAGAGGAGACTCTCCTCCAGACCCGAGTATCATAGTACCTGTAGTTAAAAATGAATTAAAATAAAAAAAACATTATACTCACCTTCCGATGGCCCCCGGTCTCCTGTACAGCACGTCTGGTGTCTAGGTCGGCTCGCGGTGGTGTAAAAGGACCTTTCATGACGTAATTTAGTCATGTGACAGGTCACGCGATCGCCGACGTCAGCGGTCGCGTAACCTGTGACATGACTAAATGACGTCATGGAAGGTCCTTTTACACCACTGCAATCCGCCCAAGACACCGGACACACCGGAGAAGGAAACCGGGGGCCATCGGAAGGTGAGTATAATGTGTTTTTTTTATTTTTTACCATTTTTATTCTTTTTTTAACTATTAACTTGGTCACATTATATAAATCCATGCCGGTTGCATGGATTTATATAGTGTGACCAAGTTGTCAAGCACTTTTCTAAGTGATGCTAAAATCGTTTGGAAAAGCACTTGATAACCCGCATGCAGAAATACATGCAAAAACGCTTGACAAACGCCTCTACCTGACGGGAAAAACGCATGTAAAATCAGCATGCATTTTTCCTGCCAGAGAGATGCAGAAAAAATCCAGTGCATTTCTGCTTCGTGGTTACTTAGCCTTACAGTTCCATGCCGACAGCTGTCACAGACAGCTGGTCGGCATGGGAAGAGTTGCAGGGACCCATGCTGGCGGTCTCTGCACCCAGATCGCTGTGATTGCGCAGGAGATGCTGAAATATCAGCACCACCTGCCTGATCAGAGCAGGAGCTCAGCGCTTCTAGTGGCTGAGCCCCCCTCATGAAACAGCTAGAAGCGGTGTCAGAAGGCAGGCAGAGAGACTGAAGCTCCCTCTGCCTTCAGATCGGTGCCCCCACGATGTCATTGCGGGGGTCCAACCATTGCCATGATGACCCGGAGTAATCATAATGAACCCCAGGTCACAAAGCTACGGAAAGCATCTGAGACCCGCTGTGAGCATGGTCTCAGAAGTATTCTGCACAGGTTTAATGCACTGCAATGCTAGTGCATTGTAATACATTATATCAGTTACACTAGTTAACCCCTTCAGTGAATGTCGTAAAAAAAAACATGGGAAACTATGCTTTTTCTTCATACCGCTAGAAAAAAGTGGAATAAAACGCGATCAAAAAGACGAATGTAAATAAAAATGGTACCGCAGAAAACATTATCTGTCCCGCAAAAATCAAGCTGTCATACAGCTCCATCAGCCAAAAAATAAAAAAAATACAGCTCTCAGCATACAGAGATGCAAACATAATTATTTAAAATTATTATATAAAAGCGCAAAATCATAAAAAAGTCATAAATGAGGTATCGCTGTAATCATACTGATCTGAAGAATAAAGATGCCTTATCAATTTTACCACACGAGTAATGACATAAAAAAAAACAATTCCTGAATTGCTAGTTTTTGTTCATTCTGCCTCCCCAAAAATCAGAATAGAAAGCGATCAAAAAATGTAATTTGCCCAAAAATGGTAGCAATAAAAACATCAACTTGTCCCGCAAAAAACAAGCCCTTACATGACTCTATCGACCAAAATATGGAAAAATTATGGCTCTCAAACTATGGCTATGTAAAAACTTTTTTTTTATAATAAAAGGCGTCTTTTTGTGTGTGACAGCTGGCAAACATAAAAACCCGATATAAATCTTATATCGCTGTAATCGCACCAACCCGAAGAATAAAGTCTAGTAATCACTTATACCGTACAAGAAACAGTGTAAAAAATAAATAAAACTAATTCTTCACCTGCAGTTGATTTGTTTATTCTGCCTCCCAAAGATAAGGTAAGGCTTGGCTCACATTTATCCTGCGCTCTACGCTGAGTGCTTACACCAGGGTTTAAATGTAAATCTCTGAAATAAGTGATTCAGACGGAACCCCCGGTGGAAGATTCCCTATGATGAGACAAATGGAGGCACTGTGGATGCCATCTGATCTATGATCCAGTGGTGTACATTTTTTTAGGTGTGCATGAAAGCGCGGTCAACCACAGTTTTGTGCCCCTTTGAAAAGAAGGAAAACGCTGTACAGAGGCTAGACAGAGTCCAGAGTAACTCTGCTGCCTCATCTCATTATAGTGAATGGATCCCTCAGGGGTTTCATATAAATCATGTCATTCGGAGATTTAGATGGAAACCCCAAAGTAAGAGCTCAATGTAGAGCACAGGATAAATGTGATTCCAAATGTTATGTAAAATATTCCTAATAAAACCTTCACATAAAAAGCCCACACTCTGGTTCATCTTCTGTTAATGGAAATATAGGAGGCTTCCACATTATGGTAGTACAAAGGGTCTTGAAAAGCTAAATGGCTCCTCGCCCGCCCCACCCCCACCCCCCAAAAGAAATTCAGCAAATTCTGCACTCCCAAATCCAAATCCCCTCCCTTCTGAGTACCACAGTGTGTCGAAATCACATTTAGCGTCCACATGTTTGGCAGGGGTATAATTTTCAAAATGGGGTCACTTGGGGGAGGGGGTTCTGTATATGTTGTACGCAAACTATTCTAGGAAAATCTGCGTTCCAGCAGGCAAATAGCGGTCCGTCCCTCTCGAGTCTCACCGTGTGGCTAAGCAGTACTGTACAACCACGTGTGAGGTATTGCAACGTTCAGCAGAAATTGTGTGACACATTTTGGTGCCATTTTTTACCAATTTCCCCATGTGAAAATGTAAACTCTGGAGCTAAAACAAATTTTTTGTGGTAAAAATGTCATTATTTTTTCTTCACTGCCCAATGGTATAAAATTTTGTGACACAACTGTGATATCAATATGATCACTGCACCCTTAGATGAATTCATTGAGAGGTGTAGTTTGTAAAATGGGGTTACTTATGGGGGATTATGCTGTTCTGGCACCTCAGGGGTTCTATCAATGTGACACGGCAGCCTCAAACCATTCAAGCAAAATTTGAACGCCAATATGGCGCTTCTTCTCTTCTGAGCTTTGCACTGTGCCTCAAAAGTAGTTTTTGACTATAAATCGTGTATTGGCGAACTCAGGAGAAATTGCACAACAAATTTTGAGGTCCATTTTATCCTGTTACCCTTGTGAAAATAAAAAAATTGGGGCTAAAAGATAATTTTTGTGGAAAGAATATTTTTTTTTATTTTCACGGCTCTACGTTTTAAACTTTTGTGAAGCACCTGGGGGGTTCAATGTCTTCATAACACATCTAAATATATTCCTTGAGGGGTCTAGTTTCCAAAATGAGGTCAATTGTGGTATGTTTCCACTGTTTAGGCACATCAGGGGCTCTGCAAACACGACCTGGCGTCCGCTCTCGACTCGAGCCAATTTTACATTTAAAAAGTCAAACGGTGCTCCTTCCCTTCCGAGCCCTGCCATGTACAGTAGACATGTGGGAAATGCTATTTATTAACTATTTTGTGCGACAAAATTTAAAGGCATAAAAATTCAAATTTTGAAAATTGTGAAATTTTCACAATTTTTGCCAAATTTCCAATTTTTTCACAAATAAACGCAAATCTTATCGTAAAACTTTTACCACTATCATGAAGTACAATACGCCACGAAAAAACAATCTCAGAATCAGGGGAATCCGTTGAAGCGTTCCAGAGTAATTACCTCATAAAATGCCACTGGTCAAATTAAAAAATGAGGCCTGGTTATTAACCTACAAAAGTGGCTCGGTCCTGGGGTTAGCTATCAGTAATGTATGTAATGTGTATCTCATAACACTCTCCTCTGTTGCTTTCAGCGCTGCTCAGGTCTCCTCTTGCTTTATGAGACCACAGTTATGACCATCCAACTCAAACATCTTCTTTTATGTAGACTAGAAGTTACTTTTTCAAAGTAAAGCTATGAGACTTAGAGCAAGGCTTTGATAGGCTTCCATTAAGACAGGAACTAACGGTCCCATGTGTGAGTTGGCAAGAAAGAGCTGTGGTCACATAATGCAGCAGAGCACTGGAGCGGCAGTGGAAGCGGCAAAAGACATCAAAGGGTAAGTGTTTTAATGCATACACTATACTCACATTACTAATGGCTAATGGAAAATAAAAATGCAGGAGTGATCATTTAGGCATTTGGATGAAAACATCCAACAACAGAGATCTTGATGATTGCTATGGGTTGAAACACAATGTAAATGAATCTAAACAAGCAGTAAAAATGAAGCTGTGCAGCTGTATATTATACAATGATTATGCCTTCTTTTTAGAATGGACAAGGGGATTTTTTCTTGTTCCTAGATATTTGCCTTTGTGAATGAGAACAATCATATTTAGGCTGCGTGCACACGATGCGTTTGTCATGCGTTTCCGCTGCGGAATTTCCGCAGCGGAAACGCTTCAAAAACGCATGGTAATCCGCACCCCATGGTCCCCAATGGCATTCCGCAATGTCAATCCACATGCTGCGGATTTTTCCGCAGCGTTTCTGCGGCGCTCATAAATCCGCAGCATGTTCATTAATTTTGTGGAAGCGCAGCGGAAGCGCCGCCATTGACTTGCTTTGAGACGCATAATATCCACGTCTGCATATTTGTACAAGCGGATAACATGCATCTCAATGTGCGGATGGTACCCAGTTCTGGAGGAGAGGAGACTCTCATCCAGACCTGGGTACCATTGTACCTGTAAAAAAAAGAATAAAATAAAAAATAAAGTTTATATTCACCTGTCCGGCGGCCCCTGCAGCGTTTATCTTCCAGGACCTGAGATGACCTCGCGGTCATGTGACCGCAGGCTGTCTCGCGATGTGCCGGCAACCCGGAAGAAGCCAGGACGAGCACTGCAGCACACGCCGGGGCATCGGGGGTGAGTATAGCTTTATTTTTTTTATTTTTACGGTCACACTGTATAAATCCAGGCCGTTTGCATGGATTTATACAGTGTGACCTAGTTGTCAAGCACTTTCCAAGTGATGCTATCGCCTGAAAAGTGCTTGTCAGTCCACATGCGGAAACACATGCGTTAACGCATGTGTATCCGCATGTGAATCCGCATGTATTCTGCAGGAAAAACGCATGCACAATCTGCATGCGTTTTTTCTGCCAGGGAGATGCAGAAATGCTGCAGAAATTTTCTGCTTCATTTCTGCATCGTGGGCACATAGCCTTATACTCAAAGGCAATAACCTGAAGGTACGTAGCTAGTCCTGCTCTCAGTTACAGGCAGTATTGCCTAGATACAACTGTTTCCAAACTTCAGCTGAGTACATGACTACACACGTGGTCAAAATTGTTGTTACCCCTAGTTTAATGAAAGAAAAACCCACAATGGTCACAGAAATAACTTGAATTTGACAAAAGTAATAATCAATAAAAAATCTTTGAAAATGAACAAAAGAAAGTCAGACATTGCTTTTCAACCCTGATTCCACAGAATTTTTTTAAAAAAATGAAACTCATGAAATAGGCCTGGACAGAAATGATGGTTCTTCTTAACTTAATATTTTGTTGAACAACCTTTTGAGGCAATCACTGCAATCAAACGATTCCTGTAATTGTCAATGAGACTTCAGCACCTCTCGACAGGTATTTTGGCCCACTCCTCATGAGCAAACTCATGAGCCCACGGTAGCCCGCTGGTCTGATCCCCAGAGTACGTTCTGGTATCTCAGCTGCAGCATCCCTCCAAGCACACGTCCTACTGCTCTCTCTCATTGGCGCCAAGTCTCTTGTCACTCCAGCCTTTTATATCGGGGAGCTGCGTCACGAATGTCACCTGACCTGGTGCTCCATCTAGACTCGTCCTTTTCAAAACAATCCCCCCTCTTATTGGTTCCACAGGGTTCCGTTTGTGCTGTAAATGGCAGTCTCCGGTCACAAATGCCATACAGCTCTGGGTCTTCTCACTGTCTGTGATTCACCTGCTCCTGCACCTGCCATTTTTGAATGACAGGTCACTGCTGAGATTTAAAACAGAGGAGGCAGATCATTCACAGACTGGAGGCAGGCAGAGGGGCGGGGGACTACAGACAGGGTGGAGAAGACCCAGGTCACAGTCCGGCCCCTTTGCACCAAAATTTAATTAGTGGAAAACTTAAAATGCTGATGAAAGAAGAACCACAAATTCAATATTTGAGGCAGTTCTACAGTAGAAACCTGGCAAAAACTTCTTGATGCGTCACGGCCAAAGCATAATGAAAAGTTCTTGAGCTTTTGAGTTCTATAATGACTATATTCTCATAAATCCAGTATACTCTTCCATTATAGGCAATGGATTCTGGCACCTGATTCTGACATCTTTCATGACACTTGGGTGCCAACTCACTCATCAGGCAGTTTTCGACAGAATTCTTGAAATCACGCAAATATGTTGTGAGTTTTGGTGTTTTTAAGTCTGTCCTAGCCAACTTTGCAAACTTAGAAAGTTGGCGTACATTATGACTGAAATGTACAGCAGCTTCTGGCATGCTTTTCTGGCGCATGACAGTTGAAAGATGTGTCAAATTCATTAAAGAGGCACACATCTCCTAATGAATTTGGTGCATCTTACTCCAGAGCTCCTTTCATTAAGATTGGAATACAAAATGCCAGTCCTAATGAATCGGGGCATTGGTTTATGAATAGTGATCACAATTGAATGTCTATTGTCTCCTATCAAAAGCATACAAAAACCACGACTATTATTTGAAGTGAGGTATAAATCATGTTTGCCTTGTCAAAGGTCATTTTGTATATTATAATCAACTCCCACAGCAATGTCAACATCCTGACATGACAATGTAATGCACCTATCACGTGTGTAATGTAGAACATACAGGCTTGTGTAAGGATGGTGGACTGTGCTATTGTGTTCTTGTTCCTGAAGACACCAATAGCGTTGTGTGTTTATTATGTTGTGCGTCATTGTACATATTGTGTAGTGTAATGTATTGTGATATGGTTATGCATAGTGGTATAGTTAATGTTAGTAATATATAATGTAAAGTATTAAAGTGTATAGTAATGTATAGCATAGGATAGTGTAAGATGTAGATAGTTTACTGCAGTATAGGTAGTGACGATAGGGTAAGTTAGCATAGAGTTAATGTTGGGATTAGCCCACAGGGGTTGTGATTAGTGTTAGGGAAAGTGATGGAGTTCCTGTTAGAGAGATAGAGTTTGGTGTGCAATGTGAGCAGCGCTGCAAAAGGGTGGCTCACAGTTAGAGGAGACTAAGGTTTAGGGATAGTGTAATCTTGAAGAGAAGTTACCGATGAGTCAGAGTGGCCTTCCAGAGAGGGGTCCTTGAATAGGATGTCGAGTAACGAATCCCAGCGCTTGTAACATAGAAGGTAACGGACCTAAGAAGGACTGAGTACGATGGACAAGTGGGGGTCCTGAGTGCAAGGGATCCAAGGCAGCAGTAGTGGAAGAAATAGGATGAGGAACCAAAGAACAAGTAAGGAGACTTGCTGATCAGGACTGTAGCGTTAAGCTGGACTCTGGCAGAGTAGGAATAAACAGTGTGCCTCACTAGCTCTGGAGTAAACTATGGAGGAACGATATTGAAAGTGGAAAATGTTTTGTACTGTGAAGGAAATGTCCATAAGAGTTTGTACCCACTATCCTTTCTATGCAACCTTTACCAAGTTACCATTCAGTAAAGAGCTTGTGTTGGAACCAAAGTTTCTCTCTTTAAACTGTAAAACACATGTTCCTGGCCAGCCCACATCAATGGCGACATGTGGCCTGCATGGGCATAAGGCCATCACAACACAAGTCCATACACCCAGCCAGGACCCACACTTTCATGTAACGTACGTTGGAGCGTAAAAGGAGACGAGTGCCTCGCTAGCGGCTACTGCCCCTTGCCATGTTACACTTGGCCAAAAGTATTGAGACTGATACAAATGTTGTTTTTCATAGAGTATGTTGCTTCAGTTTTTATAATGGCAAATTGCATTAAAGGGGTATTCTCAGGTTGTCTTTTGAGTATCTCAGAGCTATGCAGTCTCCTTGTTTCCTGATCTTTGATGGGGTGGGGACACCTCCTTGAGTGACAGCTCTGGTAAGATACAGAGTTGTACTATTAGACCTCATACTCATCTGCGAGAAAAACGGAAGAGTGCAACCCTATAAAAAATCGGATTGTACTCTGACTAATGTTATTCAATGATTCCCTGCTCATCTGCAATTTTTTCCTCAGTTGAGGTCGGACTGAGAAAAAAATTACAGCATGCTGTGATTGTCCATATATATATCGAATGAGACTCGCCAATGCAAGTCAATGGGTGCAAGAAAAAAATCGCACGGCACAAGGACTATGCGTGTGCCGTCCGAATTTTATACAACCATCACCTAGAAAGTCCGACATTTCATCAGCCGAGTACAGTAAAATCACAGTGTGACCAGTCACAATAGAATAGGTAGAATACATATATATACAGTACATATGTAGCGCCCCGAGGGCTCGGTCGCTACAGAGGTATTGCACCTCTGCCAGAGGTGTGATATTCCACTCCCGGGTAAGGATGGAGTATGGACCAGGGCTCAGGTAGCTGCATGCAGCACACACACCCCATTTCCGGGGGACAGCTCAACGGTGCTCCCATTTAAATATTAATGCAGGCACGACAGACCATGTCCCTGGCTGGAGTGGGGAGGGGGGAGGAAAACCCAGTGATGTAGGAGCAGGAGGGGACGGTTCCTGAGCGTAGGTAGGAGCTCATTGGTTGCTGGTCACCTGGGCTCATGTTCTAGAGGGAAGTATAAAAGGTGGGCACCATCTTAGATCGAGGGTCAGTTCAGGTTCAGTCTGTTCGGTGGAGAACGCAGAAGAGAAGACAGGGAGCAGAGGCTCTGTAGGAGCTCTGCTCAGAGGCAGGCCAAGAGAAAAGGCCGGGGCCTGAGAGGAGAAGGAACAGAGGAGAAGAGAAGGAACAGAAAAGGGAAATAAGTGGCCAAGAAACAGAAGGGCTCAGGAACAAGAAGGTGGAAGGAACCCTAAGGACCAACGTGAATCGGGTGACGGGTCAGGCAAGAAGAGGGTACCGGATCCCAATTTGGTGGAAGCTAATAATCTTCAGCCAAGAACCGGAGGTCGCGACCATCACTTGGTGCGACCCCTTGCTAAACCTTGCTAGGAAGGCATACCATATAGGGTAGCGGGAAACGGGGCCCACGTTTGCCCCCATAGACCCACGGGAGCTGGACAAAAGCTTGGTCACTGGCGGGGCATGAGCCGAAGGAAGGATAGGAAGGAGCTCTGAACCATACTCCTGAAGTGCCTGGGGGTTGACCGAGTCCCTCACCTGGTGGACACCGCACGGCTTGGGTAGTCACTGCTTGCGCCGAAGTGACCCGGAGCATATGAACTGTGAGTAAAAGATATTGGATTGCAGTACGTTGTCTGTGTACTCCTTGCTCCTCCAGCACTAACAGCACTGGGACTCTCTGCACCATCACCCCCACCATCCTCTACACTGCCCTGGGGCTGCACTCTTCCCGTGGGGAGTAACACTACCTCAGCTGCAAACACCATCAGCCTCAGCGGTCTGCCTTGCAGCGGCGGTTCATAATAGCCGCAATCCACGGGTGGCGTAGTCGAACATTACCTACAGCACATAGCAGACTACCACTGGTCTGACCACCCTGAGCCACGGGACCGGGTCGCCACCACTACTCCCAGCATTGCCCTGAAGCCCGGTCCCGAGTGCCCCACGGCCCAGGGGGCGAGTCAGATACTGTACAATAGATAGATAGAAATATGTGAGTGACATATAGAATTAGTACAGTGTGTGTGTAGCTTACAGTACATGTATTTTAGTAATAAATAAATTACAGAAATAAATGGCGTATGAATTTTAATAACCAGCTGAGGGTAAGCCGGCAGCTGGGGCTGATGTTTATAGCCTGGGAAGGGGGTAATACACATGGATCTTCCAAGGCTATTAATATCAGCTAATAGCTGTATACTTAGCCCTTACTGGTTATTAAAATGGGGGACCCCCCAAAAAATGATGTAAGGTCTCCCCTATAATTAATAACCAGAAAAGGCTAGGCAGACAGCTGCGGGCTGATATTAATAGGCTAGGAAGGGGACAATGATATTGGCACCCTCCCAAACTAAAAACATCAAGTCTCAGCTGCCCCAGAAATGGCACATCCACTCTTCCCACTTGCCCTGGTGCATTGGCATGTGGGGTTGATGTCAGTTTTGTATTGGCAGCTGATATCAAGCCCAGGGGTTTGTAATGGAGAGCCTCATTACTAACCCCATAGTCAAATTGTAAATAATACACATCTAGAATAAAGTCCTTTAATAGAAATAAAGACACTGACACCTTTATTTGAAATAAACACACCCCTATTGTACCCATTTAATATGGAAAAAGTAAAAATAATAAACCACCATATTCCTCACCTGTCTATCTAGCTCAGCTACATCTAGATACCTTGCTGAAATGTTGCATGATGCCACCATTCAGCCTGGCTTCCAGCAGATTCACTGAGCTGCATGTGATAGCGCAGCATCAGTGACTCACGGTGAGGTGAATAAGGTGAGCGGAGTTCATAGGTGATGAACTCTGTTCACCTTATTGATGTCAGCGCTGGCATGAGAAAGAATTAAAAAGGACAAGGCAACTGATATAACTCTGTTACGTTAATATATTTATAAGTGCAGACTATATGGTTTAAAAGGGGCTGGTGCTTACAGGCAAGGACATTCCTGCTTATAACATTGCCTCAAATTAACCATTTATCAGCCCATCAAGAACTTCAAAGAGAGAGTTGTTCATTGCTTGGAATAAAGCTTTAAGGCACCCAAGAAAGTCCAGCAAGGGCCAGGATCAATTCCTAAACAGAATTCAAGTATAGGCTCAGTTCAATATCAAAAAGCGTATAGCATATAGCGTATTTGATGACCACTATTAATCTATCGGGCCCCGCACGTGTCCAATTTTCTGCTTAGTAACTAGATGGAATATAGAGCGCACATAGGGTCTTATCCGAGATAAAAGGAATATTTGTGAAAGATAATTCAAATTCACTCACCTATTAGGGTTGTGTGAGACACAACAACTGTACTTAGCATTGGCGGCTGCTGCAAACCCCGATGCAATTATCCTTTGTTGGGTGAAGAGAATGGGGCATCAGACTGCGCTGCTCGTCTGTCAGAATAATGTACCAGAGGAATCCAAGTCGATGTAAGGATGAAATAGACTTTATTTCTACGCATTTCGTGGTGATCACATCACTTCCTCAGGACAGTCTGATAGACTTTATTTCTACGCATTTCGTGGTGATCACACCACTTCCTCAGGACAATCTAATAGACTTTATTTCTACGCATTTCGTGGTGATCACACCACTTCCTCAGGACAGTCTGATAGACTTTCTTTCTACGCATTTCGTGGTGATCACACCACTTCCTCAGGACAGTCTGATAGACTTTCTTTCTACGCATTTCGTGGTGATCACACCACTTCCTCAGGACAGTCTGATAGACTTTCTTTCTACGCATTTCGTGGTGATCACACCACTTCCTCAGGACAATCTGACTGTCCTGAGGAAGTGGTGTGATCACCACGAAACGAGTAGAAATAAAGTCTATTTCATCAATACATCGACTTGGATTCCTCTGGTACATTATTCTGACAGGCGAGCAGCGCAGTCTGATGCCCCATTCTGTTCACCCAACAAAGGATAAATTTTCTGCTTAGACAGAGAATGTCCATTGGAAAAAAATTCACTGCATGCCTGAGTTTGGATCTCATTCGGCCATGCAAGTAAGTGAGTGTGTGGGAAACATCGGACTGCACTCGGATGACATTTGAGTGCGGTCTGCTTTCCACACATTCACAGAATGGAGAAGATGGAGACAGTTTTTTCTTCATCTTCTCCTTATCCGAGAGAATCAGATGTCTTTATGTTGACACTCTGATCAAACTTTGATCAGAATTTAATCAGAGTGTCATTTGCATAATTGTTAAGATTTTCTTGGATGACAAAAAATACACTCGTCTGTACCTAGACTATGGGTGTTTGTGCAGTCAGATGGAGTAATCAGCTCCCTAACTTGGCCAATAGGACAGCACCGCACCTTACAAAAGCTCCCAGCTTAATGATGCCAGATATAGTTCTGCTTGCCTGGTTCACACACTCTGATTTTCAACTCTTGGTTTCCGGGGGATTTTCCTGTTTCTGTTCTCAGCTTGTTTAATGACCATTTTCTTGCCTGATGTTTTTGTACCTTGTCTGTCTTCCTGATTCCCACCTGGCTACCTCACCATTCCTGCCAGCCTGCATTATTGAACAGTAGTAGCCAACTCTGTGGCACCAGATCAGGGGTCCCTGCATAAGATCAGATCCCTCTGCAGAGCTTAATGGATGAAGGCCAGGTTAACCCCTGATATCTAGTAAACGGAGTGGCTAGACATTTTTAGAGCTGACAGATTACTGTAAACAGTGCCCTCCATTATACTATCACTACAAGCTGATTTCTCTGATGCTACCACTTCTGATGAGCTAGCATGTCCGTCGTTACTCGCTTGAGCATTACTGTGCTTGAGATGCTCGTTACTCCGCGAGTATTTTTTTAAAGCTCGGGCAAAAGCTCGAGTACTTGCCCCACGTTTGGCGCTTTTTAGATACTCAATAAACATTCGGGGATTGCCTGACAGTCACTGTAATACCGTAGCCATGTTGGTTGTGGCATTACAGTGATTGGCTGGCCGTATAGTGTCATCTGGTCAATACAAGACCTTGGACCGTATGCTCATCACAGTCTACCCTGGATGCAATCACAGTAGGGAGAGCTGCTGCTGAGCGAGGAAGAGATTTTTACCAGCCTTTAGGCAGGGATTCCACACCACTTTTATTTCTAAAATCTGCAACAACTGCCCTTATTATGGCTCATTCTAATAAATATTAATACTGCTGTTAGCAGCATTTAGGGAGAGATTGTGGAGGGACAGTGTAGGACAGGATAGGGTTCATTGCACTTCCTTTCTGCTGCAGGAACTCATATCTAATAGCTCTCCTAAGGGCTATTAATAAACTTTTTGCTCTTAATCCCGCAAATTGTTGTGAAAAGACATATTATACACCGTTTATACTGCTCATGTGTGTTAAAAGTTTATAGGCAGACTTGGTTGATTGGTATAGCATCACTATATAGTGCAAGCAGTGAAAACAGTCCATCTGAGGTATGCTAAATTTTCTGTGATACAAACACTGCAAACTTATCTCAGCATAAAAAAATTCTGCGCTATTTAAACTGCGCCAGTTGTGCATTGAAACATACATCTAGACTTGGCCAGTAACCAGTACCATCACTATTGCTATTGCACAGTAACAAGTCCATCTGAGGTGTGCTAAATTTTCTTTGATACAAATACTGCAAACTTTTCTCAACGTCAACAAATTATATGCTATTTAAGCTGCGCCAGTTGTGCATTGAAAACATACATCCAGACTTGGCCTGTAACCGGTAGCATCGCTATATTGCTATTGCACTGTAAAAAGTCCATCTGAGATGGGCAAATTTTACTGATACAAAAATACTACACCATTTTCTCTGCAGGGAAATATCATATGTACTTTAACCCCTTTAAAGCCCAAGACGTACTAATACGTATCTGTGCCCTGGGACTTAAGAGCCTGATACATATTAGTACATCATATCTTTAATGCGGCACCTTGACCGAAGTCGCGGTGATCGCATTAAATTTCCTGCGCCATCTTACCTCTGGGTAGATGGCACCGTCATCCCGGGGGGTGTCGCCCCCCCCCTCACCAGTGATCGCTGTGATTGGCTGTTCAAATCTGAACAGCCAATCACAGCATTTCTCACTGTTTCCAGCAATGTGATTGCCGGAAACAGTGATCTGCATCCTAGTATCGGTGCTCCTAAGAGCACCGATCCTAGGCTGTTGCTAGGACACCCCAGCCCTGGACCCAAAGCGCTAAGATCGGTGCAATCGCCGATCACATCGATCGCACCGATCGTAGCGCGACCGCAGGGTGACAGGGCGGTCAAGGGGCCGTGACCGGCTTGTGACCTACCTGTCACCGCCCCATGACCCCTGTAATGTGATCCAAGCCCCCAGACTGCTGTGATTTGAGCGATCGATGATGACATCAGTCACTCCAACCATAGTGCCTGAATACAGGTGACCGGGCAGTCACAGGGAGGTGTGTGACCCCCTGTGGTGCATGCTCTGCCCCAGCCATGTCTGATTGGTGACACTGATCGCACCAATCAGATGGCTGGGGCACAGCATGCACCACAGGGGGTCACAGAGAGGTGACACCTCCCTGTGACCGCCCAGTCACCTGTATTCAGGTACTCTGATTGGAGCAATCAATGTCAACATCAATCGCTCCAATCATTACCTGACCGGGAGGTGACTGGGTGGTGACCTTCACCTGTCACCACCCTATCACCCCCCTGTGATCGCCCTGCAGACCCTCACACTTGGTAAGGATTTCTGCAGAGCGGTCACGTCTGCAGTGTCTATCGCTGGGCCTTGTAGTGCCACAGAATATTCTGTGACACCACAAGACCATCTTCTCACCTGCTCCAGTCGCTGCTGCTGCTGCTGCTACTCCTGGATCTTCTGCTCCAGCATCCTGGGTCTCCTGCTCCTGACCTGCTGTGGTTCCTGCTCCAGATCCTGCTCCAGAGCCTGCTGCTGATCCTGCTGCTGATCCTGCAGAGAAGACTTTGGTAAGTTTGTTCTCCCCTCATCCACCCCACTCCCCCCTCTCCCCTCTTTTTACCCCCCTTACCACCATTTTTTTTTCCTGCTGCGGTCTCCAGCTCCGGTCCCGGTCACCAGCGCCGGGCTCCTGCTCCAGGCTCCCTGTCACCAGCGCCGGGCTCCTGCTCCGAGCTCCCAGTCACCAGCGCCGGGCTCCTGCTCCGGGCTCCCGGTCACCAGCTCAGGGCTCCCGCTCCGGGCTCCCGGTCTCCTGTTCCGGGCTCCCTCTCTTGCCTGGGTCTTCTGTTCCGGTGCTGCTGATCCTTTGGTAAATCCATCTCTGATCTCCCCTCATCCACCCCAATCCCCCTCTCCCCACTCCACCGACGTTTTACCCCCCTTCCCACCCCAATCCCCCTCACCCCAGTGTCCCTGTTGATTCTCTCGGTTCTGGTCTTCTGCTCCAGTACCGGTCTCCAGCGCCGCTCCCGGTCTCCAGCGTCGGGCTCCCAGTCTCCAGCATCAGGCTCCCGGTCTCCTGCTCCGGGTCTTCTGTTCCGGTCCTGCTGACCCTTAGGTAAGTCCATCTCTGATCTCCCCTCATCCACCCCAACCCCCCTCACCCCATTGTCCCTGTTAACTCTCTTGGTTCTGATCTCCAGCTCCAGTACTGGTCTTCTGCTCCGGGCTCTGTCTCCTGCTCCGGGCTCCCTCTCCCGGGCTCCTGCTCCAGGCTTCCGTGCTCCCGGTCTCCTGTTCCGGGCTTCCGGTCACCAGCGCCGGGCTTCTGGTCACCAGCGCCGGTCCTGCTGCTGAAAGAAGAACAGAGAAGACTTTGGTAAGTCCATCTCTGATCTCCCCTCATCCACCCCCTCTTCCCACTCCTCACACATCCGTGCACACAACCAGCAGCCACCGAGTGTTGATCGGTGACTTAGTTCACCAATCCACGCTCGTGCTCGCTGTTTGCACCACATACAGTATTTCCTTTTTCCACACACTCTAAATAAAGTACTGACACACACTCTAAATAAAGTACTGACACACATGCACCACATACATAACAAAAAATGTCCCGCTCATCCCAAACTCGCTATTCAGCGGAGGAGGCATATGCTTTTCTTGCCTCCGACACTGACAGTGAGGGTAAGGATCCCACATTTCTTTGTTTTTCCGACTCCTCGTCGTCTTCCTCCTCCTCCTCTTCTTCCTCCTCTTCCTCTTCTTCCTCAGGTGCTGCAGGACCGCCCCGCAGTCGTCGCAGGAGAGAAGATGATCCAGCGCTTCCCACTACTGATCCCATATGGACCTCGCTCCTCGAAAATTATGAGCCACTGATTCCTGATTTTGTGGCGGAATCAGGAATCAAGTTTGACACCATCGGCCTCACAGGACTAGACTTTTTCAAAGTCTTTTTCTCTGAGGATTTTGCAAACCTCATGGTGGGCCAAACTAATTTATACGCTCATCCATTTTTGGAACAAAACCCCTCTTCATCATTTTCTAACTGGTCTCCTGTAGACGCAGTAGAAATGATGACGTTTTGGGGCCTGGTCCTTCTTATGGGGATCCTGAAGAAGCCACAAGTTCGGCAATACTGGAGTGTTGACGTTTTGTATAACACTCCAGTATTCCGAATGGTCATGATCTGGAAACGTTTTCAGGCCATCCACAGGTTCTTGCATTACCAAGGTAATGCAAGGTGTCCTGCTCGCGATGACCTGAACTTTGATCGCCTTTTCAAAGTTCGGCCGGTCATCGAACACTTCAACAAGTTTGCTGAAGTGTACGTGCCCCAAAGGGACATCTGCGTGGATGAGTCCTTAATCTCTTTTAAGGGGCGGCAGTACCGGCCCAGTAAGAGGGCAAGGTACGGGATCAAGCTATATAAACTTTGTGAGAGTACCTCAGGGTACACTCACAAGTTTAGAGTTTATGAAAAGGAAAGACTCCCCGATTGAACCCCCTGAATGCCCCCCTGTTTTGGGAGTGAGTAGGAAAATTGTGAGGGACTTGGTGCACCAACTGCTGGATAAAGGTTATCACCTGTAAGTGGATAACTTTTATACAAGTATCCCGCACTTCAAGTCCCTCTCTGTGCGAGGTACCGCAGCCTGCGGTACGGTCCGCAAAAATCAGAGAGGCCTCCCAAAGACGCTAATTGGGCAGCTGCTCAGAAGGGGTGAGAGCAGAGCCCAATGTAGCGTGACGCGCCCCCAGGGCCGTGGGGTACTCGGCAGCCAGGCCTCTGTGTAGGCCGGTAGGGGAGTATCACGGTGGCTGGCCCGGTCCGTGACACAGGGCGGTCAGTGCAAAAGGGGGGTACTTTTAAATGGGGTTTTTGGGATTGTTCGTGACGCCACGTGTGGATTGCGGCCAAAAGGAGCCGCCGCTGTGGAACAGTCCTCTGGAGCTGGTGGTATGGCAGCAGGGGTGGTGTGGCTCTCCACAGGTAGAGCTAGCTCCAGGGCAGTGTATGGAAATGGTGGTTGCACTGGGTGTTGCAGTGCAGAGAGGGAACGATGGCGCAGATTAAAGAATGGACGGAGGCAGTGCGGTGCAGTCATCCGAGTTTTTACTCACAGTTCTTTTGACAGTTCCACTGGTGCACTGTACAGGTGTCAGCCTCCCACATCGCGCTACGTTCACCAGGCAGGGGTTCAGCACTTCCTCAGGTAGGTCAGGCGCACCTGACAGAACCCCACTTTCTCATGTTCCTAGCTAGACCGTCTTCACTCTGGGTCTTTCTCCCTCCTGCCCTACGCTTCCCCACTCTGAATCCTGCTCGAGTGCTCTAAAGTCCCTCCTGTCCGTCAGAGTTCACAGACCTGCTTGACCCTCATGGGGATTAGAATGAGGCTTCGGCAACTGACTATAGAAGCCAGAAGCCTCCGGTTTTCCCAGTCGAGACCTGGAGTAACACGGCTGGACCAGGGGCCGGTCCTCTTCTTGCGGCCTACGATCCCTCTGTCTTCTGACTGATGCGGGGCGTACGGGTGCCGTCCTGCACTCGCTGTACCCCCTAGGATCCCTTCAACAGAACGGAGCCTACTCCCTGCTCCCTTCCTGGGCCTCTGACACTAGGCCCTAGTTGTGGAGCACTGAACTGTCCCCTCACCACTGAACTCTCACTCATCTGAACTGACCTGCCACCCTAAGATGGCTTCCTTATTTATACTCCAGCCAAAGTGCTCCCCCTAACTACTTCCTCCACCCACACTCACTTCTGGTTCCCCCTACCTTTGGTTCCCCCACTCCAGCCAGGGACAGGGCTCAGCAGGAGCATACATTGCATCTTGCCCTTCCAGCCGTCCTGGAGCAGTGTAGTGTTGGATGCAGATGTTGGGGTTCCGGGCAGCACTCCCTCCTTACCTGAGAGAAGGAGACACCACACCTCTGGGTGAGATACAGTACCTCTGTGGCGACTGAACCCTCAGGGGCACCACACTGACCACCTGCTGGTGGTCCAGTACAAGGACAAGAGGGATGTCCTTTTCTTGACCACCATACATGGTGATGGCAGCACCCTCAGCACCGTACGATGTTCCACTACACAGGTCGCCAAACCAGACTGTGTAGTGGGGTACAACAAGTACATGGGGGGAGTTGATCTCTCTGATCAAGTCCTCCAGCCAGCCATACAGTGCTTTTAGAAAGGCCAAGGTATGGTATAAGAAGCTTGCCGTGCACATTGTACAGATGGCAATGCACAACGCTTTCCATCTGTCACAATGTGCAGGCCCGACTTCTGCGTCGTATCTTCACTTCCAGGAGACAGTTATCAAGGCCCTGATATTTGGCAGCGGTCACGGAGCAGGCCCCAGTACTTCCGGAACTTAAGGACCTCGAATTTTACCAGGCCAGCATTTCCCGGGAGAGGTCCCTCACAGCGGAAAAAAAGGTAAGTCACAAAAGAGGTGCCGAGTGTGTTATAAAAGGGGAATACGCAAGGACACCACTTATCAATGTGACACCTGAAACGACAAACCTGGCCTGTGCATGAAATACTGCTTCAAAAGGTACCATACTTCCATGGACTATTAAATTAATTTCTGATGTATGACAACCTGACGAACACTATACAGCTGACGTAGTGTTCGTCAGGTTGTCATACGTCAGTTGTGTAGTGTTCGTCAGGTTGTCCTACACAACTGACGTATGACACTACATTATAAGATTCAAAAATCAGCTACCACTTCCAAAAAGGGGGCACTTGTTGGGCATTTCCACTGTTTAGGCACATCAGTGACTGTGAGAACGTAACATGACGCCCGCAGACCGTTCCATCAAAGTCTGCATTCAAAAGCGTCACTCCTTCCCTTCCAAGCCCTGACATGCGCCCAAATAGTAGTTTTCTCCAACACATGGGGTATCAGCATACTCAGGAGAAATTGAACAACAACTTATGGGGTGCAATTTCTCCTGGTACCCTTGTGAAAATATTTCTTTTTGCATTTTTGTGGAAAAAATGTTTTTTTTTTTATTTTCACAAGTCAACATTATAATTTTCTGTGAAGCACCTGGGGGTTCAATGGGCTCACCACACATCTAGATAAATTCATTGGGGGGCTACTTTCCAAAAAGGGGGCACTTATTGGGCATTTCCACTGTTTAGGCACATCAGGGGCTCTGAGAACGTGACATGACGCCCGCAGACAGTTCCATCAAAGTCTGCATTCAAAAGCGTCACTCCTTCACTTCCGAGCCCTGACATGCACCCAAACAGTAGTTTTATCCAACACATGGGGTATCTGCGTACTCAGGAGAAATTGCACAACAACTTTTGGAGTCCATTTTCTCCTAGTACCCCCGTGAAAATAAAAATATTGCGACTAAAAGATCATTTTTGTGGAAAAAAAATGTTTTTTTTGTCACGTCTCTACGTCATAAACCTTTGCAAAACACTTGGGGATTCAAAGTGCTCACCACACATCAAAATAAGTTCCCTGAGGGGTCTAGTTTCCACAATGGGGTCACTTGTGGGGGGTTTCCACTGTGCACCCAAACAATGGCTTACCCCCACATATGAGGTATCAGCGTACTCAGTAGAAATTGCACAACAACTTTTGGAGTCCAATTTCTCCTAGTACCCTCGTGAAAATAAAAATATTGCGGCTAAAAGATCGTTTTTGTGGGAAAAAAAATATTTTGTCTCTACGTCATAAACTTTTGCAAAACACTTGGGGGTTCAAAGTGCTCACCACACATCTAAATAAGTTCCTTAAGGGGTCTAGTTTACAAAGTGGGGTCACTTGTAGGGGGTTTCCACTGTTTAGGCACATCAGGAGCTCTCCAAAGGTGACATGGGGTCAGCTGTCAATTCCAGCGAGTTTTACATTGAAAACTTCAAGTGGCGCTCTTTCCCTTCCGAGCCCTGCTGTGCGCCCAAACAATGGCTTTCCCCCACATATGAGATATCGGCATACTCAGTAGAAATTGCACAACAACTTTTGGGGTCTAATTTCTCCTGGTACCCTTATGAAAATTAAAAAAATTGGGGTCTAAAATAAAATTTCAGTGAAAAAAAGTTAAATGTTCATTTTTCCTTTCAAGTTCAATTAATTGGTGTGAAGCACGTGAAGGGTTAATAAACTTCTTGAATGTGGTTTTAAGCACCTTGAGGGGTGCAGTTTTTAGAATGGTGTCAATTTTGTATATTTTCTGTCATAAAGACCCCTCAAAGTGACTTCAAATGTGATGTGGTCCCTAAAAAAAATGGTTTTGAAAATTTTGTTGGAAAAATGAGAAATCGCTGGTCAACTTTTAACCCTTATATCTCCCTAATAAAAAAAAAGTTGGGTTCCAAAATTGTGCTGATGTAAAGTAGACATGTGGGAAATGTTATTTATTAACTCTTTTGTGTGACATATCTCTCTGATTTAAGGGCATAATAATTCAAATTTTGAATATTGCAAAATTTTCAAACTTTTTGCCAAATTTATGTTTTTTTCACAAATAAACGCAAGTGATATCGAATAAATTTTACCACAATCATGAAGTACAATATGTCATGAAAAAACTTTCTCAGAATAAGGGGGATCCGTTGAAGCGTTCCAGAGTAATTACCTCATAAAGTGACAGTGGTCAGAATTGTAAAAATTGGCCTGGTCATTAACGTGCAAACCACCTTGGTTTGTAAAGGGGTTAAAATGGGTAAGGTGCGTGGTAAGGCACAGTGAAGTGGACATGATGCTGATGGTGAGTGCAGAGGCTGAGGCTGTGGACAAGATGAAACTGTGCATGCTGAAAGAGCACAACAAACACACACATTATGTCGATCTAGCTTCCTGTTACATTTTTTAGGGGGGCACAGAACACCACTCTTAAAGTCAGACCAGTGTGAAAAGGTTGTTGATTGGATAGCATATAATGCTTCCAGTCAGTTTGCCAGCACCATCCTGTCTTCCACATGGTAAAGTGACAGTAGCCGTTGAGTCTGGACCACATAAACCTCACCCTTATCCAACACTTGGACACTCCGAAGAACTGTTCACATATCCATTTATAGATTCTGGCCTCTCGCCCTGCCCGCTTCAAGTGGTACATGAAGAGACTGCATAACAGTAGCCATGTCCTCACTAATGCAGTTACTGGGAAGGTTCACTTAACCACGGACACATGGACAAGTGCTTGTGGCTAGGGACACTACATTTCCAAGACGCCACATTGGGTGAACATTATAGAAGCCACAGAACATGTGCAACCGACGCTGAGGATTGCGGGCCCCGGTTCAATCAGGGTTTCCCGCTCCTTCTACAGCAGTTCCTGCACCTCTTCCTCACCCTCCATCTCCGGAATGTCCACATCAGTCACCAGCTGGAAGCGCTGCAGCACTGCCTCAGCCAATCGGCAACAGGCTCTGCTGAAGTTAATCTGCTTAGGTGACAAACCGCACACTGCCGCAGAGTTGTTGAAAAGTTTAACAGACCAGACTGATCTGTGACTTTCGCCCCTGAACATACAGTCAGGCATGGTCATGTGTGACAATAGCCATAACCTGGTAGTGGCTCTGAAGCTTGGCTACCTTGCACACGTACCATGCCTGGCCGACGTGCTCAACTTAGTGGTTTAACGGTTTCTCAAAACCTACCCTGATCTGCCTGAGCTGCTTGAGAAAGTACGCCGTGCGTGTGCCCATTTCTGCTGCTATGTACAAAAAAAAAAAAAAAACTTTCTTCACTGCTGAATCAAATCTATTTTACATGCTACAATATTACCTCTCTTATCTGCAATTCGTGTACGGTGAGCTGTCGCACTAGGGACGGCGTATTACAGACACCTAGTTAGGGATTATTGCCTTATAGTCCTTGATGCTGCACCCGAAAAAAAATTCTATTCTATTTCAAATTAATACTGTAATTAGTTCCATTTAGTATAGGGACAGGTGCTGGGTATCATCTGCTCAAAATGAGTGTTCATTCTGGTCTCATACATCTCTTCCACTGTCTATAACTTGATTGCTTTTTTTAAAAAAAAATCATTGACAGATTCATGTTCTTTACAGTGATCTGTACTCAGAAATTTATCAAAGCAGGTAAATTTAACTGATTTAATGTGTCCATTCGCAGTTACTCTGTAGCTTCTCTATGTAAGAGGTAGTGGTGGAAGACTACTGGAGTTGGAATTACCACTTCACAACTCTCCAGTGCTTTGTTTGTATCAATTTCTGGTTTGCTGAGGGAGATGATCCCTGTGACACCATTTCTTCCAGTCCTTATCTCTCTGCCTGACAATACTCTGCACTGCTAGTTCAGGAACTCTACCAGACCTGTGCTTAGCTTCACTCCTGACTTGAATCCTTTTCAGTTGCAGGGGGACTTCTGTGAGATACAGAACACACCACCTTTCTCTTCGGCTCCAGCCAGACAGTAAACAACTTCCCCACAATCCCCCTGGGGCTCTGCTAAAACACTCCCCTTCTCCTGTGACTGTGTTAACCCCTCTAGTTGCTGGATGCTTCTGGAGCACAACACTTCCAGTCTCCTGTGCGTGTGTTACTTCTACTAGTTGCTGAATGCTTTTAAAGCAACAGCACTACTTCTACATGTCACACTTGCACACAGTCAAGGCACCAGTGCTTTAATTGTAGGCCTCATTCCATTTACAGTAAACAGTTGAATGATGTGTTTTAACAAAAATCTCTATTTTGGTTTCATCTGTCCACAAGACGCCTGCTGGCCCTCTAAAAATAGTGAAGGCCGTCTGCTGGCACTCCAAGTTTCAAACTTTACATAATATATACAAAAAAGAAAATTTGACCACCTCAGATGGATACACTATATTACAGTAGCAATATAAGGCTGTGCAAAGCATAGTTGGCTGCTGGCCCTCCAAAAATGCTTAGTGAGGGTTGGCAGCTAGCCCTCTAAAACTTGAGTGAGGGCCACTGAATGGCCCTCTAACAATAGTGAGAGCCGACTGCTGGCTCTCTAACAAAAGTAAGGGCTGCTTTATTGCCCTCTACAAATAGTAAGGGGCATCTAATGGCCCTGAAAAAAATAGGCTTTGTGACTTTCAGAGTCCCTTCTTCATACATTAAACAGGATGTGTCTGATCATTTCTCACACACCACATAGCCAGATAAGGTATTAAAATGTTAAAATTACATTTACTGGTGAATGTTTTTGTTAGCACTGAAAGCAATGCGAACGTACAAAAATGCAGAAAAACACTACGTGTGAACATAGCCCAAGGTGTGGAGGAGCATTTTTTTCTCTTATTTTGCCTTATATACAAGTCATTATCCTGGAAAGAATGTTTCTTAACATTCTTTCCAGTAAAATCCATTTTAGCGTTGTTTTTGTATGTTTCATTGTCAGTCCGTAAAAGTGGCGTAATACTCTGACAACATTGCTCCCAGCTGCCACCTGGCATTCAGATATGCATCCAGGGGTCTTCCCCATGCTGTTCCCATGACAATTCAGCGCTGTTTCCATCGATTTGAGCTATTTTTAGGTCCCCCCACACCTCTAGGGGGGCCGCCGGAAAAATGCTTGCGTTTCCCATTGACTTTTATTATACTTATTACTCGGGTTTGAGCAACCGAGCATTATGATTTGCTCAACTCGAGTAACAAGTGGCCAAGCATTTTAGTGCTCGCTCACAATATTTAAAGAGTTACTAAACCTTTGAAATGTTTTTTGACATTTCATTGCCCCAATAATTGCAAGAAGATCGGTGGAGGTTTGAGTCCTGAGGCAGCCACCGATTGCCTACACTCACCCCCATCCGTGAGAGGTGCACATCTCAGGATACAGGAGTTCACAGCTCCTGGCTGAGCATTGCAGGCAGATTTAATTCAACAACTGAAATGAAATGAAATGAAAAGGGATAACTCTGCGCCGCAAGTAGTCAAAGATTGAAGAGGAGAACGGTATCCAGGAATGCGGTTTATGTGTTAACACATTTCGAAGTTCCAAACAGTGTCACTGTGGTTTGTCCTCATGAAGAAGGTTGGAACTTCGAAATGCGTTGACTAAAAAAACGCATTCCTGGATACTGTTCTCCTCTTTCATCTTTGACTACAGCGCAAAAAATTAACTCTTTTCATTCCATTTCAGTTGTTATCTTAGCCATGGGTCCGCAGCAGCCTTCGGCCTTTTAGTGGTTGTGGATACACAACCTTACCAGATGAGAGTACCATTGCCTTTGATCTCCCCAACGTCACTCGGATAAAACCCTATTGCACTTATTGTTATTCCAATTTTTCTAACCCCGATTAAATTGAAAGTGACTCACCCCCTGGGCCAGTGCTGTAGTGCGGCGCGCGTGGGGGATACCCGGAGCCGGATCCGATGGGGGTAGTAGTCTTCGTGTGGTGGTGACCCGGTCCGCGCCCAGGGTGGTCAAACTAAGTGGCGGTTATTGGTATGATGGTGTTAGTGTCCGACTATGCCACCCGTTGAATGCGGTTATGAAACCGCCGCTGCAGGGCAGACCGCTGAGGCCGGTGGTATAGGTGTGCAGCAATGTTGATATAACCCCCAACGAGAGAGGTATGGCCTCAGGGCAGCGGATGTGGATGATGTTGGGAGTGATGGTGTGGATGTCCCAGCACTAACGGTGCGACAAGGAAGCACGGAAACGCGAGGGTACAGTTCAGGGTCTTTACTGATGGTACAAGGCAAATTCCCCCGGGAGTACTGGCTAGTAGTTGGGGCCTGGTTAGTCTGCGAGTAAGCCGGAGTTCCCCTGGCCAGGTGGAGTTGTAGGCCTTCCCGTTAGTCTGTACCCTTCCTGGCTACCCTGCTTTCAGTGGTTACAAGTAGCCCACGTCCCTGGGTATACCGTGTGGTGCTCACCCGTATGGCTGGTGACCTGGGGCCTCCTGTTAGCCTCCGCTCCGGGATGGCGGTGCTGGTCCCTTCGTTGTGACTGAGCCTCCGGGCTTTTATGGCCAGAGGACCTGGAATCCCCTGCCGGATGGATTCTGCTGCTGGGTATATCTTAGTCCCCACAGCCTCGGACTCCTGTGTCCGGTTTTAGTACCTTCTCCCAGGGCGAGCTCTGCACAGCTCCAGCCCCTGGCACTTCTCCTTGGCTCCTACAGAGCTCCTGAGGTCTATCTGTCCCTGTTTCTGTGTGTCCAGACCAGACTCCGTCTCTGTCTGGAACTCCTCTCCCTAACCCTGCTTCAGCCCCAGTTTATATAGGGGAAGTTCTTCCCCTCCCAGGACTGGGCAGGAGGTGTGGCATGCTTAGGATTCCTGCCCAGGAGACCTCCCACCTGCTCACAGACGTAATACTTCTATTACTGTGGAAACCAGACCCCTGGGGTGCCACAAAAGCATAGGCTCTGTATACTATTCTCGGTATTGAATCCGTACCCCGCTCTTTGGATGTGCTCAGCTAGGACCTATGCACTCCTGTTTCCTGAGCTGCGCTCCTCTCGGGATGGGGAGCAATCGATGGACATCTCAGGACTCTGACCATCATCAATCTGCTTGTAATTATTGGAGCAATGAAATGTGAAGAAAAAAAAGACATTTCAAAGGTTTAGTTACTCTTTAAGAAGAATATTTTGCCATCTAGATAAAAGGAGCCTGAATAATTTTGTGACCTGCATTTTTTATTTAATACCTTTACTATTTAATGAAGGACCAGGCATATTTGATGTCACCCTTGTGAAAAGGCAAGATATGACGCTCGGAGACTGCTTCATTATAAATTATGCCTTAAAAAGCCTAAATCACGACTACTTCACTGTGCTTCCATGGACATTATGTGTGGTCTTAATAACACAAGCCGAATAAGCAAAACATTCATTACATAAGTAAACTCATGTCTGTTACAGGAAGTGATAATAAGCCTATAAATAATAAGCCGGTAAATAATAAGCCTATAAATAATAAGCCTATAAATACAACAGAGATCTCAATACCTTCCCCCATATTTTCTGCTAAGTGATTGTTCTATTAGAAGGCTTTAACCCCTTCATTCTGCATTCATTTTTCGGTTTTTCATTTCCCTTCTTCAAAGCCATAACTTTTTTTAATTTTCCATCTACATAACCATATGAGGATGTGTTTTTTGCAAGACAAGTTGTACTTTTGAATGACACCATTCACTTTATCATGTGATGCACTGGAAATCGGGAAAAAAATCCAAGTGTGTTGAAATTGCAATAAAAAAAGAGCAATTTTACAATTGTTTTTTGGCTTTTTTATTTACCATAAACACTATATGGTAAAACTGACCTTGCAATATGTCTCTCCAGGTCAGTACGGTTACACAGATATCAAACATGCATAGTGAAAAAAATTATTTTTGCTTGCGTCGGGAAAGGGGGGGGAGGGATGATTTTAACTTTTGTGTTTTTTTATTTTTTTCATATTTTCAAAATCATTTTTTTAAACTTTTTGCAGTATGTAATAGTCCACTTAGGGGACTTGAAGCTTCGATCATCTGATCGCTTGTACTATGCATAGTAATGCATCCACCCACGTCAGGAGGATCTCCAATGAAGAAAAGAATCATCATGACAAAAATGGGGTTCTTCAGCAGACCACCAGCTTTCATGTCAACCCATTGGTGCCCTGCGATCACATCAAATAGAATGCCATGCCCTCCTGCCGGTGCGTGTTAAATGCTGCTGTTAGAGTTTGACAGTTGTACAAGTTAACACCTTGCTCCACCTATGGCTGTTAAAGGCACATGGTGGCTGATTAAATCAGCCATCACCTGCCGGGAGAGATGCAGTCTCGCATAGGTAGGGACATGACATATGACATACAGTGCTGGCCAAAAGTATTGGCACCCCTGCAATTCTGTCAGATAATACTCAGTTTCTTCCTGAAAATGATTGCAATCACAAATTCTTTGGTATTATTCTCTTCATTTAATTTGTCTTCAATGAAAAAAACACAAAAAGAATTGTCCTAAAGCCAAATTGGATATAATTCCACACCAAATCTAAAAAGGGGGTGGACAAAAGTATTGGCACCCTTTGAAAAATCATGTGATGCTTCTCTAATTCGTGTAATTAACAGCACCTGTAACTTACCTGTGGCACCTAGCAGGTGTTGGCAATAACTAAATCACACTTGCAGCCAGTTAACATGGATTAAAGTTGACTCAACCTCTGTCCTGTGTCCTTGTGTGTACCACATTGAGCATGGAGAAAAGAAAGAAGACCAAAGAACTGTCTGAGGACTTGAGAAACCAAATTGTGAGGAAACATGAGCAATCTCAAGGCTACAAGTCCATCTCCAAAGACCTGAATGTTCCTGTGTCTTCCGTGCGCAGTGTCATCAAGAAGTTTAAAGCCCATGGCACTGTGGCTAACTTCCCTAGATGTGGACGGAAAAGAAAAATTGACAAGAGATTTCAACGCAAGATTGTGCGGATGGTGGATAAAGAACCTCGACTAACATCCAAACAAGTTCAAGCTGCCCTGCAGTCTGAGGGTACAACAGTGTCAACCCGTACTATCCGTCGGCGTCTGAATGAAAAGGGACTGTATGGTAGGATACCCAGGAAGACCCCACTTCTTACCCCGAGACATGAAAAAGCCAGGCTGGAGTTTGCCAAAACTTACCTGAGAAAGCCTAAAACGTTTTGGAGGAATGTTCTCTGGTCAGATGAGACAAAAGTAGAGCTTTTTGGCAAAAAGCATCAACATAGAGTGTACAGGAAAAAAAAAGAGGCATTCAAAGAAAAGAACACGGTCCCTAGAGTCAAACATGGCAGAGGTTCCCTGATGTTTTGGGGTTTCTTTGCTGCCTCTGGCACTGGACTGCTTGACCGTGTGCATGGCATTATGAAGTCTGAAGACTTCCAACAAATTTTGCAGCATAATGTAGGGCCCAGTGTGAGAAAGCTGGGTCTCCCTCAGAGGTCATGGGTCTTCCAGCAGGACGATGACCCAAAACACACTTCCAAAAGCACTATAAAATGGTTTGAGAGAAAGCACTGGAGACTTATAAGGTGGCCAGCAATGAGTCCAGACCTGAATCCCATAGAACACCTGTGGAGAGATCTCAAAATGGAAGCGGTTGTTCGCAGTTATTTTGGCTAAAGGTTGTGCAACCAAGCATTAGGCTGAGGGTGCCAATACTTTTGTCTGGCCCTTTTTTGGAGTTTTGTGTGAAATGATCAATGTTTTGATTTTTGCTTCATTCTCTTTTGTGTTTTTTTCCTTGCAAGCAAATTAAATGAAGAGAATAATACCAAAGAATTTGTGATTGCAATCATTTCCAGGAAGAAACTGAGTATTATCTGACAGAATTGCAGGGGTGCCAATACTTTTGGCCAGCACTGTAAATGTATGTCATATGTGGTGAAGGGGTTAATACAGTACATAAAAAAACTATTTTTAGTGATCTTCAATCACTTAGCAGAGGCACTCCATTATTTGTTTTAATAGGGCATATTTAGATGGGCCATAACTAATGATGGGGTTCCAGAGGGAACAGTATTGGATCCTCTACATTTTATGCATATCTATTAACAACCTTATAATGTATGGTGAAGGGGTTACTACAGTACATAAAAAAACTATTTTTAGGGATCTTTCATCACTTATCAGAAACACTCTATTATTTGTTTTAATAGAACATATTAAGATGGGTCATAACTAATGATGGGTTTCTAGAGGGAACAGTATTGGGTCCTCTACATTTTTGTATATCTATAGATAACCTTCTAATAGGCACCATTCAGACATTAGTTTTTCATGTACGAGTGTTATCCGTGTTTTTCATGGATGGAACTTGTACCTATTATAGTTTATGGAGCTGTTTACATGTCTGAGTATTTTTACAATCCTAGTGATCAGCACAAAATGATTGATACTTGTCCAATTTTAATCTGAGTCATCGATCAAACTGGCCAATGCAAGTTTATAAGTCTGCGAAAACTCAGAAAGAACTTGGATGCCATCCGTGTCCTGTCTGTTTTTCACTGACTGTTTGATAGAAGAAGATTGAGAAACCTCCCATCAGTTTCTTTGTTTTAACTAATGAAACTCTGATGGTAAAAACTGACATTGACCAAATTCATTAGACAATCAAAAACTCTGATGAAACTTGGATCATTCTCTTTTTCTATGAGAAAAATCACTGACGTCTGAATGAGCTCTTAGAGGTTCTATTTTGCAGGGAATGCTAAATTATGTATAGTGGTTAGTGCTCAGGAGGATAGTGGGATATTACTAAGGGATTTCGAGAAATGGGAAGGTTATATGGAAGGAAGGTTGGCACATACAGAGTTTATTGTACAGGGTGGGCCATTTATATGGATACTCCTAAGTTAAATGGGAATAGTTGATATCAACTTCCTGTTTGTGGCACATTAGTATATGGGAGGGGGAAAACTTTTCATGTGACACATCAAACTTATTGAGAATTTCATAAAAAAAACAATGGTGTGCTTGGTTTTAACGTAACTTTATTCTTTCATGAGTTATTTACAAGTCTATGACCACTTATAAAATGTGTTCAAAGTGCTGCCCATTGTGCTGGATTGTCAATGCAGCCCTCTTCTCCCACTCTTGACACACTGATAGTAACACCGTAGAACAAATGCTAGCACAGGCTTCCAGTATCCGTTGTTTCAGATGCTGCACATCTCGTATCTTGAAGGTATGGTGTGGTATATGGGGTACAAAGATGGTGGGGCCATTCTTCATCAATGGAAACCTCAATGCCACTGGATATCTGAAATTGCTACATGATGATGTGTTGCCCTCTTTTTGCACTGAAGATGGCACATTCCCTGAGTTTTTCCAACAAGATGGTGCACCACCACATTATGGGTGTCAGGTCCGAGCATTCCTACATGAACAGTTTCCTGGAAAGTGGATTGGTCGTCGTGGGCCAGTTGAATGGCCACCAAGGTCTTCTGATCTAACCCCCTTAGACTTTTATCTTTGGGGTCATCTGAAGGCAATTGTCTATGCTGTGAAGATACGAGATGTGCAGCATCTGAAACAACGGATACTGGAAGCCTGTGCTAGCATTTCTTCTGCGGTGTTGCTATCAGTGTGTCAAGAGTGGGAGAAGAGGGTTGCATTGACAATCCAGCACAATGGGCAGCACTTTGAACACATTTTATAAGTGGTCATAAACTTGTAAAAAACTCATGAAAGAATAAAGTTATGTTAAAACCAAGGACACCATTGTTTTTCTTATGAAATTCTCAATAGGTTTGCTGTGTCACATGACCCTCTTCCCATTGAAAAAAATAAAGCTGGATCCAAAATGGCCGACTTCAAAATGACCACCATGGTCACCACTCATCTGGAAAAGTTTTCCCCCGCCCATATACTAATGTGCCACAACAGGAAGTTGATATCACCAACCATTCCCATTTAATTTAGGTGTATTCATATAAATGGCCCACCCTGTAGATTAATATAAGGTTATACATTGAGGTTGATTTAATAAATGTCATCACTACATATTCAATGGAATAAAACTTAATAAAATTGACATGAAAAGGAACCTGGGGAAATTAGTTGGAATTAAACTGAGCAGCATAAAGCAATGCTAAGCAGCTGCTGCTAAAGCTTATAAAACAACAGGATGCATTCAAAAATGCCTCCATGATCAAAAGATAATTTCTCACTTATATATATCACTAGTATTGCCTGATATTGGAGCATTATGCACAGTTTTTGACAAATAAGGGATTCAATGATATAAGGGTGAGTTTCTGCAAAATAAGAGAATTTAAAGAGAACCTCTCATGTCCCAAAATGATATGGGTTTAATCTGCAGGTTAATAACGTTCTAAAGATGTCTGGCCGTCATAATGAAATCCCAGCAACAGGGAGGAAATGAACTTTATTCCTCTCATCAGCCTCCAGCTTTCAGTCATAGAGGTGCAGTTGGAGTGGCTTTAGTGATCGCTCAGTACATAGTGAGTAATGGCTGTAACCACGCCCCGGCATTGACTGACAGCCGGCTCCGTACTGATGCACTGCACAGCCGGCTGTTAGTCAGTGCCGGGGCGAGGTTACAGCCGCTGCTTGGTATGTACTGAGCAATGACTGAATCAGCACCAGCTGCGCCTCCATGACTGAAAGCCTGAGGCTGCCGGGAGGAATAAAGTTAATTTCCTCCCAGTAGCTGGGCTTTCAGTGTGGCGGCTGCATGGCTTTAGAATGCTATTAACTGACAGATATCTGCAGGCTCATAGTGTTTTTTGACACGACAGGTTCCCTTTAAAGGGAATCTGTCACCAGGTTTTTGCTACCTAATCTGAGAGCAGCATAATGCAGGATCAGAGATCTTGATTCCAGTGATGTGTCACTTAGTTTACTGGGTGCAGCAGTTGTCACGCAATCAAAATTTTTAGCATGTAGCCGACCTCAGAAAGCTGACCCCCGTCTACACCACTGATTAGCAGCTTTATTTGTACGTTGTATATTAACAGTAAGCTGCTAATCAGTGGTGGGGGGGGGGATGGGCCAGGACTCACAAGGGCACCAGTCGAGCAGTGATCATCTCCTGCTGATAAAACACGCGTATTGAAACAATAGCACACAGCCTAATAAGTGACACATCACTGAAATCAGTGTCTCAGCCACTACCTCATGCTGTCCTCAGATTATATAGCAAAAACCTGCTGACAGATTCCTTTTAATTATGACCTAATTGTTATGTCTACTGACTGAGGAAAAGTGTTTTCCCAATCTTTTTTTTTGTTCATTAAATTTGGTCACGTATGTATACGGGCCTTCTGACAAAAGGATCTGCCCTCCCCTATCTCAGTAATGTATCTTCACTGAATACAGATTCTACCCAAGAACTGAGAATTTTGAGAATAAATAATCAGTCCTGGCAGAAAAAGAAAGCAGATTTCTCTGATAAGAAATATTACAGCGTTTCTTATTTTCATGAGTATTATTGATTTATAAACATTTAAATGATGATCACTCTTTAAATCCCGATCTTTTCTCTCCAGTGCCACAACTAGAGATGTCTCCACCATAGCTAGAGATGCTGATCATCTCCCTGGCTAATAAACTGATCCAGATTGGGGGACCCTCCCCCCTCCATTAAATTGTAATGCTCATATATTACAAACCAGACAGCCCTTTTACTGTCACACCCTTCAGACACTAGAGCTATGACTATGACAAGCCCCAGTTGGGGCAGACTATAGCATCTGCTCGGTTTTTGACAGAGGTAACTTGTAAAATATATTTTCGGTTGATCCTCCGTTTTATTCACAGACACTACTACAACCAGAAACTATCGTAGAGGGGGTCCAGGGAATTTTTTTTAGAACTGTGACCATAGTATTCACCAGGCATCCGTCATCACCTGCATAACCCATCAACGTGAATGATGCTCCTGTTGACATGAAACAATTGCTTTAGCCAAAGATTCTTGATCATTGATATGAAAAATGAAGAATGCCTAGGGGAATTCATCCAGGTTATATTTTTGATCTTGGCAGCTAATGATGACAGTATCGACCAATATCAATTTAGTGAGTGTGGATAGCTTGAGGCTATGATATTGGTCGCCATTAGTAGAAAATCCGTGAGTTCTGCTCGGTACAATCTTTATTCTGGTACATAAGTGAGATGCCAGTAAGAAATACAGAGAAGCAACAGCCTGGGAGATACCCCCGGACTCCGCATCCTTTTATCCATTGTGTAACTGAAAATATGTCATGTTTCCGTAACAAGACCCCCTTCTGAAGAGATACGTTCATCGCTCCTAGGATTAGTCTCACTACATAACTAAATCTTTGAACTTTAACAAGGGAATAGAAAAATGGTTTTCCAGTAATTGTAATCTCTGATAAGCTGCATTTCTACGCTTCATTAACTTCAGCAACAGAAGGCGAGAGATGATAGAAAACTCCTCGTATATCACCAAGAGCATCAAGGCTTCACTGACAATACACGTTAAATATGCCTACCGTTATCAGGGCAGACAGACAAGTGAATATATTGGCAGATGGGGCAAAGCAAAGGGATAACAAGCTGAGCAGATACATACTAGAGATGGTGCAAATCTATTCTGTGGCTGCTGGATGGGGGCCTTGAGAACCACCTGTACTTGACAGCATCTGCAGCTCTTCTTTCGAATAGCCGATCTGGCGCACCATCACAAATGCGTCACGCCACAACTATGACATTGTGACAGGCTGACTAATCAAACGGGAGCAGAGAATGGTGTCATGTAAGAGGTGGTTCCCTGGGCTTCCATCCGGAGGTCACAGATCCCTGACGTGGCCAATGGACTGGGCCAGGGGAATTGATTCGCACCACCTCTAATAGATAGGTTGATAGAGAGATAGAAAGGTAAGGCAGATCCGCCAGCATCATTGGAGCCTTCTGTAATAAGTAGGTCTATTTTGTAGACCTGGTGTATTGCCATTATTGTGGCATTGTTGACAAATATGTCAATTGTTTCTAGTCAATAGCGTCTATTATTTCTGATCAAATGTGTCCATTGCTTCTGGTCAATAGTGTCTATTGTTTCTAAATCAAATGTGTCATTGTTTCTGATCAATAGTGTCTATTGTTTCTAAATCAAATGCATCCATTGTTTCTGGTCAATAGTGTCCATTGTGTCGACCAAATGTGTCAATTGTTTCCAGTCAATAGTGTCCATTGTTTCTGAGCAAATTTGTCCATTGTTTCTGATTCAAAGTGTCCATTGTCTCCAGTCAGCTTAATGAAGAAACCAATGAAGCCTATTTTAAATTAACATGATCTAAGGGGCAACAGTGGTGTTTGGCAGATTTATAATGAAAGCCACAACATAAGTGGGAAAGTTGGATGATTTAAGCTCTGAAGCTATGATACATGAATGTTGCAGCTTATTATAATACAGGCAGTAAATAAGTATAAGTAAGCATTACATTTACAATACAAGAAAAGGTGATGCACTGTATCCAACACCCAAGTAAATCCCCATGTGAATTTTATTAACTGTGCTTTGTCAATACTGTACAATTCTGATACTTTCTGATATTTCTTTTGGTTTGTTACAACTATTTTCATCGGAACATAGTGAGTGTTAGATTTCTTTGAATGAACAGCTTTTTTTCAGGACCAATACTGAGAATTCAGGGCCATAAACAGAGGTGACTAATATAATTTGCGCTCAACCCAATAACCATATTGCCAGAATTATTAGTTATTAGTAGTGTTGAGCCACCCCCGTAGTGTTCGAGTTCGGTTTTGTTCGTCGAACACCCGTGTGTTCGCCGAACTGTTCGTCGAACTGTTCGTCGAACACCTTCGAACACCGTTAAAACCAATGGCAGGCAAACAAAAACACATAGAAACACATAGAAAACACCTTCAAAGGTGTCCAAAAGCTGACAAACTGCTCAGAAGACATAACTAACACATGGAAAAGTGACAAGTACATATAGTCATGCGAAAATAAAAGAGGTGGAGGAGTAAAAGGAGGGGGAGACACAGATATAGGCATGTCAAGCCCTTCTAAAATCCAAAAAGTGAGAAGCCGACACGGCCAGTCCGCTCCTGCCCGTGCCACCTCCGTGTCGCCGGGTTTGTGCCAGAGCCGCGGTGAACCCTGACGGCCAGCCCCCCTCTCCCAATACTGGTGCCTGTCCGCTGGTGGGTCGAGCGAGCCCCCCTGTGGTGGAGGCAGCTCTAAGCTTTTTAATTTAAATTGTCTCTCTAATTTGAATGAATACACTTTAAATCCATTTACAAGGATCTATTGGAGGGCAAGTCTCATGCCAGCAGCCGCGGTAATTCCAGCTCCAGTAGCGTCCACTAAAGCTGCTGCAGTTAAAAAGCTTTTATAAGGATCGAGCTCGGCTGTCCACCGCAAGGCATCCTACTGCCAGTCCCAGCCCCTATGCCTTGGGGTGCCTCCTGATGCTCTTCACTAAGTATCCCATGGTCCCGAAGCATTTCCTTTGAAAAAATTAAGTGTCTAAACTACAGGTGGTGCAGCTTGCTTAACAGCCGGGATAATCGGCTCACTAGCAGACACTGCTACTAGGCACAAAGTATTTCCTGGGCTAGATGCAGTTAAAAATTTGTAATTAGATACTCTCGTTGGATGCTGAGAAAGCATTCCATAGAGTCTCCTGGCACGCCATATATGATTCTCTTAAAAAGCTTGGGGTAGGGGTCTAGGGGACCCTTTTATAGCCAAAATCACAGCCCTGTATCGCAATACGTCACCTAGGCTGAAGATAAATGGAACTGTAGCACCCTGAGGGCTCGGTTGCTACAGACGTATTGCACCTCACCCAGAGGTGTGATATCTCACTCTCAGGTAAGGATGGAGTGTGGATCAGGACCCGACACCTGCATGCATTACACCACATTGCCGTGGGGCAGGGCGACCAATATGCCCCTGAGATGGGCACGACAGTCCCTGTCCCTGGCTGGAGTGGGGGGAGGGAACACTGAGGAAGGGGAACCCTGTAGTGCAGGAGCAGGGAGGAAGCAGTTCCTGGGTGCATTGAGAAGGGAGTATAAAAGGTGAGCACCATCTTAGTTCAGTGCAGAGAAGTCTGAGCAGAAGTGGCAGGGAGCAGGGGCTCTGCATGAGCTCTGCTCCGGAGGCGGGCCTAGTAACAGAGGCCCAGGCCTGGAAGAGGGAGAAGGAAGGAAGAGGAGCGGAGAAGGCTCCAGGAACGAGGAATGAAGGGATCCCAGGGGTGCGGACGGGCGAGTCGCCACCGCACGCCCGAATCCACCTGCGTGGAGGGGTCAGGCCAAAGGGGGAGACCGGTCCCCGAACTAGTGGAGGCAGGAAATGACCCTCAGCTAGAAACCGGAGGCTCTGACATTTTATGTGGCGCAGCCCCTCGCTACACCCGCTAGGAAGGCATCACATAGGGTCAGGGAAACTGGCGCCAAGTTTACCAAGAGGAGGCCCGAGGCAGCCGGACAGAAGTGTTGGTAAGAAAGGCCAGACAAAGGACACACAAAGGGGGTCCTGTGAAGTGCTACAAAGTTATCTGGGAGTTGTCTGAGCCCCTCACCTGGTGAGCACAGTACGACGTGGGCAGCCGTTACCTGCAGACGTGGTCTGGATAATAAGAACTGTGAGTAAAGGCCCTGAACTGCATCACTGACTCCGTGTCGTTACTGCTGCTGCCCTGCACCATCACCCCCATCCTCCGCATACACTGCCCTGAGGCTATACTCATCCCGTGGGGAGTTATGCTACGCTCTGCTGCACCCACAACACCAGCCTCAGTGGTCTGCCCTGTAGCGGCGGTTCACTCTGACCGCAATCCACGGGTGGCGTAGTCGGACATTTAAACATGAAAACCACATAAATAGTTCCGCCACTGGTTTGACCGCCCTGAGCCACGGAACTGGGTCGCCGCCACGAAGACTACAACCACCAGCATCCACCAAAAAGGGTCCGGCTCCGGGTGTCCCAAGGCCCAGGGGGTGCGTCAGAACATTTTCATCACCTTTCACAATCACCAATGGGACAAGGCAGTGATGTCCTCTGTCCCCTCTCTTATACATCCTAGTGACGGAGCACCTGCTCTCATCAATTCGCCATAACCCCAATATTAGGTGGATTGAGGTGGGAGGCACCGAGTACAAGTGCTCTCTATTTGCTGATGATGTCCTAGTATATATCACTCAATCACATATATCCATCCATGCTGTTATGGCTGAAATAGATCACTTTGTTACATGGTAAAATTTTAAAATCAATGCAGCGAAGTCTGAGGCCCTCGATGTCTCCCTCCCCAAATCCATATAGGATTCCATCCAGTCCAACTTTCCCTTTGCCTGGCCCTCACAGGGTATCAAATACTTAGCAATTCCTATTCATAGAGACCTCTCCCATCTATGTTATCTTAATTTTGGGCCCTTTATTGAACAACTCCATACAGACCACGGTTGGCAAGTTAGAACTGTAAGATTCACTACGTGAACCACTGGTGTTTTGTGGAAAAGCACATGTACACTGCGTTCCAAATTATTATACAAAAAGTGTTTAGGAGTGATAAGGGAAGAATTTGATTGTTTGTCAGTTAAACTCATTGATGGTGATGTGTGTCAGGGCTCTTTATATCACTGTAAGCAATTGCAGACACCTGTGCTAATTAGTTTGGCAGGTGTGTCCAATGAAAGGCAAGACTACTTAAGAAGGCTCTCTCACATTATTAAGCAGCCTACATTTTCTGCCAAAATGGGAAAGAAAAAGGATGTGTCGGCTGCTGAGAAGCAACAAATTGTGGAGTGTTTAGGTCAAGGCATGACTACAATCAACATTGTGCGATGATCAGGATGAAGTGTCTTGGCAATCAAGAAGTATGTAGCTGATTCACAGTACACACGTGTGCGTGCTGATAAGGGCAAATTGAGGACTCTTTCCTACAGGCAATTACGTCAGGTTGAAAGAGCAGCGGCAAAAAAGCCTTGTCATAGCAGCAGACAAGTTTTTGAAGCTGCTTGTGCCTCCAACGTCCCCCGAACAACAAGATGCAGGGTCCTTCAGAGGTTTGCAGCTGTGCATGCGCCATCCTGTCGACCTCCTCTATCCACTTCACACAAGCAGAAACGGCTCCAGTGGGCCAAACATTACATGAAGACTGATTTCAAAACTGTTTTGTTCACGGATGAGTGCCGTGCAGCGCTCGATGGTCCAGATGGATGGATTGGAGGATGGCTGGTTGATGGACACCCCACGCAAACACGGCTACAGCGCCAACAAGGAGGAGGTGGAGTAATGTTTTGGGCTGGAATCATGGGGAGAGAGATTGTCGGCCCCTTTAGGATCCCTGAAGGCGCTAAAGATGAACTCCATAATGTATGTGGATTTTCTCAAACAGCACTTCCTGCCATGGTTCAAGAAGAAGAACCGTGTATTTCACAGCAAGATCATTTTTCTGCATGATAATGCACCATCTCATGCTGCACATAAAACATCTGCATCTCTGGCTGATATGGGCATAAAAGGGGACAAACTTATGGTGTGACCCCCATGCTCCCCTGACCTCTACCCCATTCAGAACCTTTGGAGCATCATTAAAAGGAGTGTCTATGATGGCGGGAGGCAGTTCACATCTAAGCAACAGCTCTGGGAGGGTATTCTGTCCTCATGCAAAACAATTGAAGCAGAAACCATCCAAAACCTGACAAATTCAATGGACGAGAGAGTTCAGAAGCTCCTTTCGAACAAGGGGTCCTATGTGAAAATGTAACATCACCTAGAATAAAGTTTTGAGTTGAAAACTGTTTGATTTCAGTTTCTAACAACCTGCTAATGCTTATAATTTCAAAAATGACCATTTTTTTGGTCTTTATTAAAATGAAAAGGTTGATCGAAAAGTTTGGGGGATCTAAGAGTGTGGCAACCCAGTAGTCATGATTACTTCGAATTCTGACAATATGAGGGTCATGCTGCAGGTAGTGCAGCAAGAAGGCACTTATGTGCCTTGCGCATCTCGGAGCCCCAAAATTATTTTCCGGGCTAGATGCAGCTAAAAATTATTTTTAATTTTAAATCTGGTGAAGGTTTAGTATAGATGGCCTAATAGGATCAGTGCTGCACACTGCTACAAAGCCCAAATTATTTTCCAGTCAAGATACAGATAAACATGATTAGTAATTTGAAAGCTTAAAACGGTTGGTAGGGTGATTTTAACCAATCATCAAGCTTTTACTCTCCCCAGGATGACACAGGGGTAGAAAAGTCGTTTCGGATCCATGATTTGTTCATCTTTATGAACGTGAGTCTGTCTACATTATCAGTGGAGAGCCGCGTGCGCTTATCTGTCAGCACACCACCAGCAGCGCTGAACACACGTTCAGACAGAACGCTGGCTGCGGGGCATGACAAGATCTCCAAGGCGTAAGTGGCTAGCTCCGGCCATTTATCCAGATTGGAAGCCCAAAAAGAGCAAGGGTCCAGTGACACAGTCGTGGCTTCAATGTTTACTTGGAGATACTCCTGTACCATCGTCTCTAGGCGTTGACTATGTGTCAGACTTCTTGTCTCCTGTGGCCTTGCAAAGGATGGGCTAAAAAAGTGGTGAAATGATTCCGCAAAATTGATGTTACCAGCAGATACTGTGGTTCTGTTACGGTTTGAGTGCTGAACACTTGACGGTCCCACGGTTGGCAAGTTGGAACTGTGAGATTCACTACGTGCACCACTGGTATTTTGTGGAAAAGCACATGTAAGATTCTGCAACAGTCTCTGCTGATACTCCTGCATGCGTGCATCCCTTTCTATGGCAGGAATAATTTCTGCAAATTTACTTTTGTACCGGGGATCTAACAGTGTGGCAACCCGGTAGTCAGGATTATTTCTAATTCTCACAATTCGAGGGTCATGTTGCAGGTAGTGCAGCAAGAAGGCACTCATGTGTGTTGCGCATCCAGGAGCACCAAGTCCCTGTTGTGTTGGTGGCGAGGTAACAATCATGCTTCCTTCCTCTGTCCTCTCCCCCCAACCTCGCACAACAGAAATGTGATCAAGGTCTCCCTCATCTGATGAGTCTTCCATCAGTTCGTCCTCCACTTCTTCCTGGGCTCCTGTACCTTCCTCACTAGTTTGGCTGCTACCATGCGCCCTGGTAAAACCATCTCCCCCACCCTCACATGCCTGCCGCCTTGGTGCTGCCGACCGTCTGGACCTTGCAGATGTTAGCCCTTCCGCATACAACTCCTCCTCCTCTACTTCCTCCACCTCCTCTTGTGCCACCACCTGACTCCGAATTCTGTTTAACATGTGCTCCAGCATGTAAATCACCGGAATAGTCATGCTGATAATGGCATCGTCAGCACTAAACATCTTCGTCGCCATTTCAAAACTGTGCAGAAGGGTGCATAGGTCCCTGATCTGAGACCACTCCTCCAGCGTGATTTGCCCCACCTCTGAATCTCGTTGGCCCAGGCTATACGTCAGAACGTATTGCACCAGGGCTTGTCGGTGCTGCCACAGTCGCTGCAACATGTGCAGAGTTGAATTCCACCGGGTAGGCACATCGCATTTTAGCCGGTGAAGTGGCAGGCCCAACGACTTCTGTAGAGATGTAAGTCGCTGAGCTGCGGGATGCGAACGGCGGAAGTGAGCACACAGCGACCGTGCCCTCTGCAGAAGGCCATCTAGTCTGGGATAGTGGGCTAAAAATTGCTGGACAACCAGGTTCAACACGTGAGCCATACAAGGCACGTGTGTGACATTGCCCCGGCGAAGGGCCGCACCCAGGTTTGCAGCATTGTCCCACACGGCCTTCCCTGGTTTCAGGTCCAGTGGAGACAACCATTCATGAAATTGGTTCTCCAGAGCTGACCACAACTCCTCAGCTGTGTGACTCACATTTCCCAGACATTTCAATGTAAAAACCGCCTGATGACGTTGAGCCCTACTGCCAGCATAGTAAGGAGGTGTGCAGGATCCCTTCTGCGCAGTTAGAAAGCTTGTGGCATGACCAGACAGGCTTTGGGTGCAGGTGGAAGACCGAGAGGAGGTTGAGGAGGCAGAAGCAGTGGAGGAACTTTGACATAAAGAGGATTGACGCACAACTCGTGGGGACGGCAAGACTTGGACAGCAGCCCCTTGTCCTGCTGTCACCATAGTTACCCAGTGCCCAGTCAGCGACATGTAACGCCCCTGTCCATGCCTACTCGTCCAAGTGTCTGTGGTGAAATGCACCCTGTCACACACAGAGTTTCTCAAAGAAGCGGTGATGTTGTGTGCGACATGCTGGTGGAGCGCAGGCACACCTTTCTTTGAGAAGTAGTGCCGACTGGGCATCTGGTACTGGGGCACTGCGACGGACATAAGGTCTCGAAAATCCTCTGTGTCCACCAGGCGGAAAGGCAGCATTTCTGTAGCCAAGAGCTTGCAGATGGTGAAATTCAACCTCTTAGCTTTCTCATGGCTAGGAGGAAATGGTCTTTTACTTGTCCACATCTGAGGGACCGAGGGCTGGCTATTGTGCTTAGACGGGGTTGATAAGGGTGTCCCCGGCAAACTGCCGGTCTGTGAGGAAGATGCAGGCGGACATGTTAGGTTGCCTTGATCCAAAGGTGGTGCTATCGATGTCGGACAGCGCTCAACACCAGCTGGTGTTACCACCTCCAAAGAAAATGATGACCTGCCAATCACGCTGGCTGTTGCGGGTAAAGAGGTGGCAGGTCTGCGCCCCAAAACAGGTGTGACTGCTGTACCCCCAGTCACAGAGGATGAAGAGGCCGCGGATGCACAAGATATGGCAGATGGTGATTGGCCCGGCCGGCTAGGCCGCATTGTAGCACACTGAGCTTCCCACTGCAACTTATGCTTCATGTCCATGTGCCGGTTCATGCATGAAGTACTCAAACTATGTATTTTTTGGCCTCTACTTAGCTTTTGCTGACAAATGTTACAGATAACACGAGTTGGGTCATCTTTATCGATCTGAAAAAATGCCCAGGCTATGCAAGGCTTAGCACCCATGCGACCTGAAGAGCCACCACGACTTGTGGTGAGAGGCAGAGTTGTGTTTGAGGATGCAGTTGTTGACGTGCTTCCAGTACTACGTCTCTGTCCAAGAAGGCGCAACCTGACCTCGTCGTCACTAGCATCTTCCTCCACCTCCTCTGCTGACCTCATCTCTTGGCTGACTGTGGGTTGACAGTAAGTGGGATCTCCGACCTCATCATCATCACCCTGTGCGTTATCACACCCGTCGTCCTCAGAGCCAACCTGTTCCTGCCCTGACAAAAAACTAAAGTTGTCGCTCCAATCAGGTATTTGAGTCTTATCATCGTCTTCCTCATTATCTCCACCAACAGGAGTTACAGTTTGGGAATGAGGGTCTACATTATGGTCAGAACCTTCTGCGTCTGGTCCTGGATCCGACTCATAAAGATTCTGGGCATCAGTGCAGATCATTTCCTCGTCTGGATTCACAGAAGCGCTGGAGTCGACCTCTGATTCCCAGGCTATAGTATGAGTAAACAGCTCTGCAGACTCAACCATCTGTTCTACCTCATACTCAGACGGGCAGCTGGAGATTTGGGAGCTGTGAGGAAGCAAGTGCGATTTGGGTGACACCTTTGAGGACTGGAGTATTTGTGATGTTGAAGTTGATGTGGAGGAGAGCCCACTTAAAAGAGCACTTGATATCCGTTGAAGCACCTGCTGTTTTTGTGCCTCATCTGGAATTTGTAGCGATTGGCGTGGCCGTAAGAAAGGGATCTTATCACATTGTCCGCTAAAAGAAGTAGACATTTTAGTTTGGCTGGAAGATGGTCTTTCTTCTGCAGATGTTACTGTTGCTTTAACACCTACCCCACGGACACAACCATTTTTCCCCTTCCCAACACGCCTATTCCCCTTTCCACCAGCAGCAGGCCTTTTTCCACTCATTTTGGTGGTTAACTAATTCACAACTCTGGAGTTGTTTGCACAAAAAAACAATGGATGGTAACCGAGCAGAGCTGAGTGGCCAAACTGTGGTATTAGGCCAAAACTATTGGCTGGGTTAGATGCAGAAAAAAATTATTTTGAATTTGCAACCTGATGGAGGTCAGTATAGATGGACTAATACAAATAGTCCCACACACTGCTAGAAGCCCAAATATTTTTTTCAGAGGTACTGTAGATGCAGATAAAAATTATTTTTAATTTGCAACCTGATGGAGGTCAGTATAGATGGACTAATAGACCAAGTCCCACACACTGCTAGAAGACCAAATATTTTTTCAGAGCTAGATGCAGAAAAAAATTATTTTTAATTTGCAACCTGATGGTGGTCAGTATAGATGGACTAATAGACCAAGTCCCACACACCGCTAGAAGCCCAAATATTTTTTCAGAGCTAGATGCAGAAAAAAATTATTTTTAATTTGCAACCTGATGGAGGTCAGTATAGATGGACTAATAGACCAAGTCCCACACACTGCTAGAAGCCCAAATATTTTTTCAGAGCTAGATGCAGAAAAAAATTATTTTTAATTTGCAACCTGATGGAGGTCAGTATAGATGGACTAATAGACCAAGTCCCACACACCGCTAGAAGCCCAACTATTTTTTCAGAGCTAGATGCAGAAAAAAATTATATTCAATTTGCAACCTGCTGGAGGTCAGTATAGAAGGACTAATAGAACAAGTCCCACACACTGCTAGAAGCCCAAATATTTTTTCAGAGCTAAATGAAGAAAAAAATTATTTTTAATTTGCAACCTGATGGAGGTCAGTATAGATGGACTAATAGACCAAGTCCCACACACTGCTAGAAGCCCAAATATTTTTTCAGAGCTAGATGCAGAAAAAAATTATTTTTAATTTGCAACCTGATGGAGGTCAGTATAGATGGACTAATAGACCAAGTCCCACACACTGCTAGAAGCCCAAATATTTTTTCAGAGCTAGATGCAGAAAAAAATTATTTTTAATTTGCAACCTGATGGAGGTCAGTATAGATGGACTAATAGACCAAGTCCCACACACCGCTAGAAGCCCAACTATTTTTTCAGAGCTAGATGCAGAAAAAAATTATATTCAATTTGCAACCTGCTGGAGGTCAGTATAGAAGGACTAATAGAACAAGTCCCACACACTGCTAGAAGGCCAAATATTTTTTCAGAGCTAAATGAAGAAAAAAATTATTTTTAATTTGCAACCTGATGGAGGTCAGTATAGATGGACTAATAGAGAAAGTCCCACACACTGCTAGAAGCCCAAATATTTTTTCAGAGCTAGATGCAGAAAAAAATTATATTCAGTTTGCAACCTGATGGAGGTCAGTATAGATGGACTAATAGAATGATGCTATGCCCAAAAGATTTTACTTCACTAGGTGCAGTAAAAAAATTGATATTCTATACACAGGTGTTATATCTTGCAACACAGATAGGCTACTCCACTGACTAACACACTCTGCAATAGGCCAAAAAGGATTAGCTTTGCTAGATTCAGCCAAATGCTGTGAAAAAAACTTGCACAGCACTGGCACAGACCTGCCTGGCAAAAACTGATAGGAACTGATGTAACCTAGTCCTGAAAAGGACTCCAATTACAATTAGTCTTTACTCCCACAACCTATCTATTTAAGAGCACAGACCTGCCTGATAAAAGTCGTAGGAAATGCTGTAACCTAGTCCTTAAAAGGACTGCAATCACAACTATTCCCTACTCCCAAGCTATCTGTATATTTGTGCGAAAATTGGCTTGAAATTAACAAGGTATAGCGCACACAGCAACAGCGGTGCCGTCTAACACGCAGCTGCAGCAGTGAGAAAATGGTGGCGACGGGGAAAATGGCTTGGTCTTATAGGGCAAGGACATGTGACATACACTGCCAATGACACATGCCCTTGCTTGTGTGAAAAAAAGCACTTCGCTCCGTGTGTGCGCTGCTGATAGGCTGACAGATTGCACCTCCCCATTGCAAATGCGGGAAAGAGAAAAAAAAATGGAGATCTTCATTGTTCCTGCAGAGATCCATCCCCTGCCCCTCCCCCCGCCCCGCTGTACACTCAAACTGCGTATTAACATTAATTTTCATCATTACTGAGAAAAAATCCAGTTATGATTTTGGTGCACGAACAGTTATCGAACATAACCTCGAACAGCCGAATTTTTCTCAAATTGTTCGTGTTCGCCGACCGGCTCGAACACCGCCCAAAACAGCTCGAATTTGAGATTGGCGAACAGTTCGAGTAGAACAACGCTCATCTCTAGTTATTAGTATTATGATAGACAACTGCTCATAATGTAATTCCATAATAGTATGAGTGGCTTCAATCAGAAGCTTATAAAATACAAGCCAGTTATGTAAATGAACATCATCGGGATTATTTATGTCATTGAAAATAGCCAAATTACAAACAAGCAAATGTTGAATTGGAATTTCTAGAAGCTAAAAAAAAGTATTGATCATTTATACAATCACCACATATGTCAACATTACATTGCGTAATGTGCACACAGACGAACGTTAATTAATATTGCTAAGCCTTTCATTATATCGTAAATGCCACCCTCCATATGCCAGCTCTGATGCCTTAGACATTCATTGTTTATCCACAATAGGACACCATTGAGCGATATTCCTGAGCGTTCACAAGTCTTAAACTCCAGAGGGGAGTTCCAGCCTTGAACAAATCAATAATAGAAAATGCCTTGATTTATAAGGCTGCCTAGTTATGTCAAGCAGACATTTCATGGGCAGAAAACCTACCCCATTGGATTTGTAAAGGATCAGAAGAAGAAATGTCAAACTTAATTCTAACGCTCAATAATCACAATCAATCGCATTTCTCTGTTGTCTGGGATTTTTCTGGGATTTTGTATTCCTCTAAGAGCTACATATACTACATGGGATTAGGATTACATAATTCTCTGCCCTGCTACCCCTGCATATGCTAATTGTGTGTACTGATTACTTTTGAGGATAGGTGCACGTGGAAAATCTGCGTCAAATCTGCAACTCATCGCTGCGAAAATGCGGATTTGCCTTATATCAAATCTTCGGTCAATTTACATTACCGATTTTTCCGCAGGGCGCGGATGACATTTTGTAAAAAAGAAAATAAAAAATAATCCCCAGCGCTACAACTGGAATCCGCAGTAGATTTGCAATCTGCAGATACAACAGCTGTGCATCACTCAACCTGCAGTCTCATGTAAAAGCAATCCACACTGTGTCAAAGTTGGCCCTGATCCTACACACAAGCTTAGCACCACTACAGCTGATAACTCAGCTCCTCTTCATGTGATAAAATGGGTTTCACTGTAGCTGAATTCTGCATCTTTGATGATATTTGTCCACAACATCTTTTCCACGCAGATTCCTCCTAGAACCCGCCTGAAAAAGCGTTAAACAATGTAAAAATAGTGAACACATACACAGCATGATCAAAACTGGCTTGCTGTGCATATGATTAGTCTTTTTTAAAGGTCACTGTCGCAGCCTCTGTTTCTACACTGAAATGAAGTATCATCATTGATACCGCCTATTTCAGGGACTGGGCTAATCTCTGCTCTACTGAGCATGCGTTGGTTGTCAATTCCAACGTATGTTCGGCACGAGCTCCCTTCTTACTATGCAATATTCATCTCAGTGCACAGTGACAGTGCACTCCCTTACTGGCTCTGATGAGAAGTGACGAGCCGGCAAGAAAGTGCACTGGCACTGTGCATTGTAAGGAGATAACGTCAAGAAAAAGTAGAGACCAGGCAACTCCCAAAACCGTCTTCACTTTGGGGGGCATGGCTGGTCTCTGTTTTCCTTGCTTGCCTGGTAATCTCCTTCCAATGCACACTGACAGTGCGCTCTCTTGCCGATTACAATACTTTTTACCACTTCAGGCCTTGAAAGTGGTCAAGCGGCTAAAAGAAGTGACCGGTCCATTTTTCAGACGGCTTCACTACTTTATACATGGAATAAAAAAAATATGCCATAAAAAGGAAATAAAAGAAAACACTTCAGGAAAAACAACACCGATGTTTTAATGAAGCGTCTTCGGCTTCAAAAACAATGCTGGTACGCTGGCGTCTTTAAGACCTCATATGCACATACCGTTAGACGGATGTCTTTGACTAATTTCTTACAGCAACTTGATCCGTGCTGGGCTTGGTGTTGCTGCTAAAATGGTTATTTCTATTTTAACCTGTTTTTTTTTCTTTTTATATATTTAACCACCATAAAATGGTAATTGGCAGCCAATAATGAGCTTTAATTGCCACGTGAATCCAGATGGCAACCTGTTTGAGCCCAATAACATCCAGCTCCCTCTGGCAATAACTGCAGAGCCATAGACGGGAGATGAGGACTATGTAAATAGCATTTTATCAGCAGCGTATGGTTGCTAAGCACTTCGTGCAGAAGGTTTCATTCCTCTTTATATCAGAATGTGATATGCTGCAATGTGAAAAGGAGCTGGCGGTGGAATTCCTATACACAGCCTGTAAGATTCTCCATGAACATTGTGCAGAGGTGGAAACCCGGGCATAGACGTAACATGTGTCGTAATGCTCCACTAGTTTAATTAAGAAGCAATTGCCTTAAACTCACTCACAGCATGTCCCACTGTTACATCCATGGCAATTACCACACCATATCGGCAGAATTAGGAATAGATGTCCTACCTACCCACTAGTCCAATACGATATTTACTAAAGGGTCCCACAAGACAGCCACCACATAGGCGCGTCATTGCGACAAAGGCACGTCATGACAGTCGAAGTGGCCGTAAATGCGTGTACATTATCTGCTTTTGGTAAAAAATATAAGGTTGGTTTTGTAGAACTTGTGGCATTAATAAAAAGCAATGAAACTACTCAAATGTTCCTATAATGCATTTGATAGCCGCCGTTACTGTCATGGCACAGCCAAATGGGGACCACCACGTGGGACCTTATCCTTAGTGTCCAGCACCACCAATATCTCCAATCCACTTCACAGTAAATTATATCTCGTGACCTATCCGGTAGCAATGCTCATTTATGGCTGCAGTACGGTAATAACACCTGCAAAAGTGGCCGAGGCTGAGGATCACCCTGGCGTAACAATAATTGGAACAGATTATATCTGATTTTTCGAGTCCCTACACACAGGATTACAGGAATCATATACACAGGATTATAGGTATGAATATTGGTCATACCTTACATGTTTGGCTCCCTATACATGTGATTATAAGTATGATTAATGGTCATTCCTTACATGTTCAAGTCCATACACACATGACTATAAAGATGATTATTGATAATACCTTCCGTGTTCGGGTCCATATATATATGATTATAGTTTTGATTATTGGTAATACCTTCCATGTTCGGGTCCATACACACATGACTATCGGAATTATTATAGGTAATACCTTCCATGTTCGGGTCCATACACACAGGATTATAGTTATGATTATTGGTCATACCTTCCATGTTCGGGTCCATACACACAGGATTATAGCTATGATTATTGGTCATACCTTCCATGTTCGGGTCCATACAAACAGGATTATAGTTATGATTATTGGTCATACCTTCCATGTTCAGGTCCATACACACAGGATTATAGTTATAATTATTGGTCATACCTTCCATGTTCGGGTCCCTATACACATGATTATAGTTATGATTATTGGTCATACCTTCCATGTTCGGGTCCATACACACAGGATTATAGTTATGATTATTGGTCATACCTTCCATGTTCAGGTCCATACACACAGGATTATAGTTATGATTATTGGTCATACCTTCCATGTTCGGGTCCATACACACAGGATTATAGCTATGATTATTGGTCATACCTTCCATGTTCGGGTCCATACAAACAGGATTATAGTTATGATTATTGGTCATACCTTCCATGTTCAGGTCCATACACACAGGATTATAGTTATAATTATTGGTCATACCTTCCATGTTCGGGTCCCTATACACATGATTATAGTTATGATTATTGGTCATACCTTCCATGTTCGGGTCCATACACACAGGATTATAGTTATGATTATTGGTCATACCTTCCATGTTCAGGTCCATACACACAGGATTATAGTTATGATTATTGGTCATACCTTCCATGTTCGGGTCCATACACACAGGATTATAGCTATGATTATTGGTCATACCTTCCATGTTCAGGTCCATACACACAGGGTTATAGTTATAATTATTGGTCATACCTTCCATGTTCGGGTCCCTATACACATGATTATAGTTATGATTATTGGTCATACCTTCCATGTTCGGGTCCATACAAACAGGATTATAGTTATGATTATTGGTCATACCTTCCATGTTCAGGTCCATACACACAGGATTATAGTTATAATTATTGGTCATACCTTCTATGTTCGGGTCCCTATACACATGATTATAGTTATGATTATTGGTCATACCTTCCATGTTCGGGTCCATACACACAGGATTATAGTTATGATTATTGGTCATACCTTCCATGTTCAGGTCCATACACACAGGATTATAGTTACGATTATTGGTCATACCTTCCATGTTCGGGTCCATACACACAGGATTATAGTTATGATTATTGGTCATACCTTCCATGTTCGGGTCCATACACACAGGATTATAGTTATGATTATTGGTCATACCTTCCATGTTCAGGTCCATACACACAGGATTATAGTTACGATTATTGGTCATACCTTCCATGTTCGGGTCCATACACACAGGATTATAGTTATGATTATTGGTCATACCTTCCATGTTCAGGTCCATACACACAGGATTATAGTTACGATTATTGGTCATACCTTCCATGTTCGGGTCCATACACACAGGATTATAGTTATGATTATTGGTCATACCTTCCATGTTCAGGTCCATACACACAGGATTATAGTTACGATTATTGGTCATACCTTCCATGTTCGGGTCCATACACACAGGATTATAGTTACGATTATTGGTCATACCTTCCATGTTCGGGTCCATACACACAGGATTATAGTTATGATTATTGGTCATACCTTCCATGTTCAGGTCCATACACACAGGGTTATAGCTATAATTATTGGTCATACCTTCTATGTTCGGGTCCATACACACATGATTATAGTTATGATTATTGGTCATACCTTCCATGTTCGGGTCCATACACACATGATTATAGTTATGATTATTGGTCATACCTTCCATGTTCAGGTCCATACACACATGATTATAGCTATGATTATTGGTCATACCTTCCATGTTCGGGTCCATACACACATGATTATAGTTATGATTATTGGTCATACCTTCCATGTTCGGGTCCATACACGCATGATTATAGGTATGATTATTGGTCATACCTTCCATGTCACACAGTTGGCCATTACTACATTATATAAACAGGCTTAGGAACCGACATTTGTGTCACTTGCCACTGGCTTAATATTCTGTAACAAGTGTATTACTAGTTTACATGCCATGTTGCACTGACAGGTGACAGCGATGAGTGACAGCCTTCATTTCGGAAATTAGCACACAGGTGCTCTTTGCTGTCTTTTACCAGAACATCTGCTTTGTTTCCAGCCACATCTGTCTATAGCAATGAACAGCACAGCATAATGTCAGACACTATGTGACGGATGAGAAAACAACGGGAGAGATGATGTGTTCTCGCACAGAGATGTACGGCGTACATGATGCATGCAAATACCAAAAGTTCCATATAGGAAACTTACCATATGAAATCAGTGCAATGGCTGCAAAAGGTCGGCTGCTTGAAGAACCTGGCTGTGAACTTGTGACTCTTGACCTCATGCACTAGTTTCTGCCTGAGAGCCCCCTTCCTACAAAACAGTGGTTTTACAAAAGGCTGCTCCACGTCGGTGCCAGTGCACACCTGAGCCATCTTGTCCAGGTCTTTATTGCTGCGACTATCTGTGAGATTTCCAGATTCACCCAATGCCAGAGGACACAGCGAGGAGATAAAACCTGAACACCTGGCAGAGAGAAAACCAGAAGCAGCTCTTTAATAGGTGCCTGTGGAAATGAAGGCTGGAAGAGGAGAGAGCTGCAGTAGCTGTAGCTGTGAGCCTCTCGCTGGAGATACTTGCTGTAACTGTAGGGCAGTCGTCACGGCTGTGTGTATGTGTGAGTGTATGTGTGTGTCTGCTGAGAGCCACGGTATGATGCTATCTTCACCAGCCTAGGAGATAGAGAAGGCAGTTCTCCAACGTATCCTTCAAAAGGAAGGACTTTTCCCTGTCTATCGGGAGCAAACGGGGGGAGTTTCATAAAGGAGAACATTAATAGAATTGGCTGGTTATGTAAGAGTTAAAAACAATTATTGTGCTGGTCCTGGGCAATGATGTATTCTATGATTCAGCCAATAATAAGCTCATACAATGGCTATCAGTGCATCCTGTGAATCATCAGGGAAATGTTTACAATATTTTCGGTTGTAGAATGTGAATTGGTCATGTTCTAGTTTGGTGGCCGGTGTTAGATAAATGCAAGTAGCGCCATACAAGCACCAAGGCTCCAATACAAAGACGTTTTTGGGTGTTAGATAAATGCAAGTAGCGCCATACAAGCACCAAGGCTCCGATACAAAGACGTTTTTGGGTGTTAGATAAATGCAAGTAGCGCCATACAAGCACCAAGGCTCCGATACAAAGACGTTTTTTGGTGTTAGATAAATGCAAGTGGCGCCATACAAGCACCAAGGCTCCGATACAAAGACGTTTTTGGGTGTTAGATAAATGCAAGTAGCGCCATACAAGCACCAAGGCTCCGATACAAAGACGTATTTGGGTGTTAGATAAATGCAAGTAGCGCCATACAAGCACCAAGGCTCCGATGCAAAGACGTTTTTGGGTGTTAGATTAATGCAAGTGGCGCCATACAAGCACCAAGGCTCCGATGCAAAGACGTTTTTGGGTGTTAGATAAATGCAAGTGGCGCCATACAAGCACCAAGGCTCCGATACAAAGACGTTTTTGGGTGTTAGATAAATGCAAGTAGCGCCATACAAGCACCAAGGCTTCGATACAAAGACGTTTTTGGGTGTTAGATAAATGCAAGTAGCGCCATACAAGCACCAAGGCTCCGATACAAAGACGTATTTGGGTGTTAGATAAATGCAAGTAGCGCCATACAAGCACCAAGGCTCCGATGCAAAGACGTTTTTGGGTGTTAGATAAATGCAAGTAGCGCCATACAAGCACCAAGGCTCCGATACAAAGACGTTTTTGGGTGTTAGATAAATGCAAGTAGCGCCATACAAGCACCAAGGCTCTGATACAAAGACGTTTTTGGGTGTTAGATAAATGCAAGTAGCGCCATACAAGCACCAAGGCTCCGATGCAAAGACGTTTTTGGGTATTAGATAAATGCAAGTAGCACCATACAAGCACCAAGGCTCCGATACAAAGACGTATTTGGGTGTTAGATAAATGCAAGTAGCGCCATACAAGCACCAAGGCTCCGATGCAAAGACGTTTTTGGGTATTAGATAAATGCAAGTAGCGCCATACAAGCACCAAGGCTCCGATACAAAGACGTTTTTGGGTGTTAGATAAATGCAAGTAGCGCCATACAAGCACCAAGGCTCTGATACAAAGACGTTTTTGGGTGTTAGATAAATGCAAGTGGCGCCAAACAATCACCAAGGCTCCGATACAAAGACGTTTTTGGGTGTTAGATAAATGCAAGTGGCGCCATACAAGCACCAAGGCTTCGATACAAAGACGTTTTTGGGTGTTAGATAAATGCAAGTAGCGCCATACAAGCACCAAGGCTCCGATACAAAGACGTATTTGGGTGTTAGATAAATGCAAGTAGCGCCATACAAGCACCAAGGCTCCGATGCAAAGACGTTTTTGGGTGTTAGATAAATGCAAGTAGCGCCATACAAGCACCAAGGCTCCGATACAAAGACGTTTTTGGGTGTTAGATAAATGCAAGTAGCGCCATACAAGCACCAAGGCTCTGATACAAAGACGTTTTTGGGTGTTAGATAAATGCAAGTAGCGCCATACAAGCACCAAGGCTCCGATGCAAAGACGTTTTTGGGTGTTAGATTAATGCAAGTGGCGCCATACAAGCACCAAGGCTCCGATGCAAAGACGTTTTTGGGTGTTAGATAAATGCAAGTGGCGCCATACAAGCACCAAGGCTCCGATACAAAGACGTTTTTGGGTGTTAGATAAATGCAAGTAGCGCCATACAAGCACCAAGGCTTCGATACAAAGACGTTTTTGGGTGTTAGATAAATGCAAGTAGCGCCATACAAGCACCAAGGCTCCGATACAAAGACGTATTTGGGTGTTAGATAAATGCAAGTAGCGCCATACAAGCACCAAGGCTCCGATGCAAAGACGTTTTTGGGTGTTAGATAAATGCAAGTAGCGCCATACAAGCACCAAGGCTCCGATACAAAGACGTTTTTGGGTGTTAGATAAATGCAAGTAGCGCCATACAAGCACCAAGGCTCTGATACAAAGACGTTTTTGGGTGTTAGATAAATGCAAGTGGCGCCAAACAATCACCAAGGCTCCGATACAAAGACGTTTTTGGGTGTTAGATAAATGCAAGTGGCGCCATACAAGCACCAAGGCTTCGATACAAAGACGTTTTTGGGTGTTAGATAAATGCAAGTAGCGCCATACAAGCACCAAGGCTCCGATACAAAGACGTATTTGGGTGTTAGATAAATGCAAGTAGCGCCATACAAGCACCAAGGCTCCGATGCAAAGACGTTTTTGGGTGTTAGATAAATGCAAGTAGCGCCATACAAGCACCAAGGCTCCGATACAAAGACGTTTTTGGGTGTTAGATAAATGCAAGTAGCGCCATACAAGCACCAAGGCTCTGATACAAAGACGTTTTTGGGTGTTAGATAAATGCAAGTGGCGCCAAACAATCACCAAGGCTCCGATACAAAGACGTTTTTGGATGTTAGATAAATGCAAGTGGCGCCATACAAGCACCAAGGCTCCGATACAAAGACGTTTTTGGGTGTTAGATAAATGCAAGTAGCGCCATACAAGAACCAAGGCTCCGATACAAAGACGTATTTGGGTGTTAGATAAATGCAAGTAGCGCCATACAAGCACCAAGGCTCCGATGCAAAGACGTTTTTGGGTGTTAGATAAATGCAAGTAGCGCCATACAAGCACCAAGGCTCCGATACAAAGACGTTTTTGGGTGTTAGATAAATGCACGTAGCGCCATACAAGCACCAAGGCTCCGATACAAAGACGTTTTTGGGTGTTAGATTAATGCAAGTAGCGCCATACAAGCACCAAGGCTCCGATGCAAAGACGTTTTTGGGTGTTAGATAAATGCAAGTGGCGCCATACAAGCACCAAGGCTCCGATGCAAAGACGTTTTTGGGTGTTAGATAAATGCAAGTGGCGCCATACAAGCACCAAGGCTTCGATACAAAGACGTTTTTGGGTGTTAGATGAATGCAAGTAGCGCCATACAAGCACCAAGGCTCCGATACAAAGACGTATTTGGGTGTTAGATAAATGCAAGTAGCGCCATACAAGCACCAAGGCTCCGATGCAAAGACGTTTTTGGGTGTTAGATAAATGCAAGTAGCGCCATACAAGCACCAAGGCTCCGATACAAAGACGTTTTTGGGTGTTAGATAAATGCAAGTAGCGCCATACAAGCACCAATGCTCCGATACAAAGACGTTTTTGGGTGTTAGATAAATGCAAGTAGCGCCATACAAGCACCAAGGCTCCGATGCAAAGACGTTTTTGGGTGTTAGATAAATGCAAGTGGCGCCATACAAGCACCAAGGCTCTGATACAAAGACGTTTTTGGGTGTTAGATAAATACAAGTGGCGCCATACAAGCACCAAGGCTCCGATACAAAGACGTTTTTGGGTGTTAGATAAATGCAAGTAGCGCCATACAAGCACCAAGGCTCCGATACAAAGACGTTTTTGGGTGTTAGATAAATGCAAGTAGCGCCATACAAGCACCAAGGCTCCGATGCAAAGACGTTTTTGGGTGTTAGATAAATGCAAGTGGCGCCATACAAGCACCAAGGCTCTGATACAAAGACGTTTTTGGGTGTTAGATAAATACAAGTGGCGCCATACAAGCACCAAGGCTCCGATACAAAGACGTTTTTGGGTGTTAGATGAATGCAAATGGCGCCATACAAGCACCAAGGCGCCGATACAAAGACGTTTTTGGGTGTTAGATAAATGCAAGTGGCGCCATACAAGCACCAAGGCTCCGATACAAAGACGTTTTTGGGTGTTAGATAAATGCAAGTAGCGCCATACAAGCACCAAGGCTCCGATACAAAAACGTTTTTGGGTGTTAGATAAATGCAAGTGGCGCCGTACAAGCACCAAGGCTCTGATACAAAGACGTTTTTGGGTGTTAGATAAATGCAAGTAGCGCCATACAAGCACTAAGGCTCCGATACAAAGACGTTTTTGGGTGTTAGATAAATGCAAGTAGCGCCATACAAGCACCAAGGCTCCGATACAAAGACGTTTTTGGGTGTTAGATAAATGCAAGTGGCGCCATACAAGCACCAAGGCTCCGATACAAAGACGTTTTTGGGTGTTAGATAAATGCAAGTAGCGCCATACAAGCACCAAGGCTCCGATGCAAAGACGTTTTTGGGTGTTAGATAAATGCAAGTGGCGCCATACAAGCACCAAGGCTCCGATACAAAGACGTTTTTGGGTGTTAGATAAATACAAGTAGCGCCATACAAGCACCAAGGCTCCAATACAAAGACGTTTTTAGATAAATGCAAGTGGCGCCATACAAGCACCAAGGCTCCGATACAAAGACGTTTTTGGGTGTTAGATAAATGCAAGTGGCACCATACAAGCACCAAGGCTCCGATACAAAGACGTTTTTGGGTGTTAGATAAATGCAAGTAGCGCCATACAAGCACCAAGGCTCCGATACAAAAACGTTTTTGGGTGTTAGATAAATGCAAGTGGCGCCATACAAGCACCAAGGCTCCGATACAAAGACGTTTTTGGGTGTTAGATAAATGCAAGTGGCGCCATACAAGCACCAAGGCTCCAATACAAAGACGTTTTTGGGTGTTAGATAAATGCAAGTAGCGCCATACAAGCACCAAGGCTCCGATACAAAGACGTATTTGGGTGTTAGATAAATGCAAGTAGCGCCATACAAGCATCAAGTCTCCGATACAAAAACGTTTTTGAGTGCTAGATAAATGCAAGCAGCGTCATGCAAGCACCAAGGCTCTGTTACAAGGGGAGTTTTTTGGTTTCTAATATTTTTGATCATCTTGATATTTTGCCATCAAATATAGTGGCACACCTCTGGGCTTCTCACTCCCAAGGTGCTGCTATTTTACAAGGACTGCTGTTATTTTTAGAAGCTGTATATTTAGGGCTAAGGGTGTAATTACACCAGATGTTTTTTTGTCATTTTTTTTTGTATTTTTCAAAATTGTTGCAACTCCAAAAATTCGACATAAATATGAAAATTGTAGTGAGAAAAACACTTAAAAAGCTGCTACCAAAATCACTCATACAAATACATCCTAAGAGTTTGTACACATGACTGTAAAATTTGAATGAGTGCTATCTGTCTTTGTTATGGATAGCACTGGTCCCCATGTTATTCTATGGAACCGTGCACATGTCTGATTTTTACCTCTGACTGAGGGGTCCAAGTAAAAAATTGCACCATGCACAAGTTTCATCCGATGATCAGATCGCACTAGGTCTTTTATATCTAAGAGGCCGTAGAAAAAATGCTGACATCCCAGTGCAGGCCGATTTTCACAGACTGACAGAATGGAGAAGATGGAGAATTTCTTCTTAATTATTCTCCACATCTGAGAATAATGGATCACACTGATCAGAAGGTGATTAGCATAATCTTGGATGAGAGAAAAACAGTCATGTGACCATAGCCTAATAAGATATCATGTCGGGACAAATCAGGAAAAGGTGTTCTTATTTTGCCCTGATAGGAAGCAATCATAATGTCTCTACACCGCTGTGGAATATGATGGCGCTATATAAGTAAGTAAAAAAATATATATATAATAGAAGTGTATTTGGCACTAAATAAAAACATACTTGCCTACTCTCCCAGAATAAGAGGATATTTGTATAATATATTGTAACTCCTGGAAGAGGGGAGAAATTTCACAAGTGCCTACGTTTTAAATGACGCTTACCTCTCCCTGTTCTCGCACGTCTCTTCATGCCTTGATGCTGCCATGCACAGTGTTCGAACACTGATGCTCTTTTCACTCTTGCTGTAAATCTGGTCTAAGGTCTCAAGAGATAAATGGTCTGTTCTTTGGTCTGTAGAAAGGTGCAGTCTGTTCTTGGGTCTGTAAAAGAAGGGGGTTAAGTTTGGAGTCCGTAAAAAGTTGTGACCTGGTCTTGTGTCTTATAAGTAGAGATGGTCTGGTTTGGGGTCTGACTAGATGGGTATCTCGGGTCTGTACCAATGGTGGTTGTGGTTGGGGATCGGTTAAAAAGTGGGTGAAGTATGGGTTCTCTTTATCTGGGAGTCTGGTCTGGGGCCAGTTCATAGGAAGATAGTCTGGCTTGAATTCTGTATATTTGGGTTGTCTGGCTGAAGTCTATAAAGATAGGGTTCCTTTGTCAAGGATCTGTTTATATGGTGTCACGCTCGCCGGTGATGCACGTGGTTAGTAGACCCACTGTGCCACGGGACCGGGCTTGCCTGGGAAGGGCGAAGCTAAGCGTGTACCTGGTGTTTACTTGAGCTCCTGAAGGTTGAGTCAGGCTTGAGCTGCAGGTATCTACCAGGTACAGGTAGTCCCCGGTACCGCATCTGCCGATCTCAAGGGTCGGTTTCGCTGGATGGGGAGACGTGACCAAAGTCACTGACAAGCAGGATTCGGAGACTGATCGACAGTCCAGATAACGTGAATCTTAGAGATAGGTATTCGTTCATACATGCAGTTTATTGGGAAACGGTTCAGGTATCGCCGACGTGGTTTCAGTGTTTGGGTACCGCCAGAGCGGCCACAGGATCACATTCAAACTACACAAGGCTATAGGAAATATACTAAATAAGGAAATACTATTAACAGACTAAGGATGGAGGACCTGGCAACATACAGTTGCACACACTACTGCAAACTAACTATAGGGGTTGCTCAGGCACCTTACCATTGGCGAAGGTGCTTTATATACAAGATGCCTCCAAGCTACTGTCTGGGAGCACCTTTTCAGGTGTGCACATTGGTCCTTTAAGAGCAGGGAAGCATGCGCACACTAGGTGCGCCACCAGAAGACAGTACGGAGGGCACAGGGGAAGGAGGAGGAGCACGAGGACGCTGCCGCAGTTGGGGTGGTGAGTATGTCGGTGTCCCTGCAGGGAGAGAGCAGGGGAACCATGCGGGGTAGCAGGCAACGGATGTTACAAAGGGGGTCTATTAGGTTCAGTACAGATAATAGGTCAGGTCTGGAAACTGTTTAAATGAGGGGACTCAGGTCTGTATTATTGGAGGACCTAGTCCTAGGTTTATACCAGTGTTTCCCAAGCTCCAGTCCTCACGGCCTCCAACATGTCATGTTTTCAGGATTTCCTTTGTATTGCACAGGTGATGGAATTACTAAGGTATCAGAAACAGCCACAGGTTCTCTTATCTGTGGAATGCTAAAGAAACCCTGAAAACATGATATGCTGGGGGGCCATGAGGATGGGGTTGGGGAAACACTAGTCTGTACAGATGGGGGATTTAGTCTTGAGTGTATAAATAGCGCAGTCTAGCCGGTGGTCTTTATTTGGGTATGTTGTCTGGATTAAGGGACGGTCTAGCGTTTGATTGGGGTCTGATCTGAGGTCTGTGGAGATGAGGGTCTTGCTTGAGCTCTCTATTCATGGAAAGTTTGGCCTGTATTCAGTGTACATAGTAGTCATGACTGGGGTGTGCATAGTGGCCTGTCTGATCGGGGTCTTTATATAAGGGATCTGGCCTCTTTAAAAGAAAGAGCTGGAATGGAGTCTTTACAAAGAGGAGGTTTATGTTTCAGTTTTTTTTTTGAGAGGTCTGTGTTTATTTAAAAAAAAACAGGTCATATTGGCTAAAATATGGCCTGTTTTTATTTTGGAAGCGCTTAAGGGGGTCGTATGCCATCATGACAGTAAAGATGTACCTAGGGTACAAGAACAACAAGAGTTAGAGACCATCTTGATTAGGTACACCTTATTGTGGTGGGATGGCTGTTTAGCTCTTTTGCTCAAAATAGTGTCAACTACGTCCCCAATGTTATGTACATGCATTTTTACTATTTATTTACTGCAGAGTATTAGCTCATTATTTTTTATCCTAGGTTCTGTCTTATAAAAGCAAACTTGCCTACTCTCTTGAAATCAGAGGATATCTCCATGATATTCTATAACTCCTGGCAGAGGGGAGAAATCTCAGAGGAACCTACGTTTTACCTCTCATGGTTTTTGCACTTCTCTTCATGTCTTGGTGCTGCCACACACAATGTTCGGATGCTGATGCTTTTCTGGCCATTGCTGCACATCTGGTCTGAAGTCTGAAGAGACAAAGGGTCTGTTCTTGGGTCTGTAGTAAGGGGAGGTCTGTAAAAGAAAGTGTTTGGAGTCAGTAAAATTATGTGATCTGATCTGGAGTCTATATAGATAGAGATTGTCTAGTGTGGGGTCCGACTAGATGGGTGTCTTGGGTCTGTACCAATGGTGACTGTAGATTAGGGATCTTTAAAAAGTGGGTCAAGTTTGGGGTCTCTATATCTGGAGGTCTGCTCTGGGGTTTCTACATGTGAAGATAGTCTGGCTTGAAGTCTGTATAGCTGGCATGTCTGGCTGGAGTCTATGAAAATGGGGGGCCCTGGTCAGGCATCTATTTACAGGGGGTCTAGTAAAGGGTCTGTATAGATAGTGGGTCAGGCCTGGCAACTGTTTAAATGAAGGGTCTCATGTCTGTATTAATAAAGGATCTAGTCTTGGGTCTATAAAGATGGGAGATTTAGCCTTGAGTCTATAAATAGTGTAGTCTAGCCTGTGGTCTTTGTTTGGTGTGTTGTATGGATTAAGAGGTAGTCTAGCATTTAATTGGGGTCTAATCTGAGGTCTGTGCAGATGAGGGTCTTGTTTGAGTTCTCTATTCAGAGAGCGTTTGGTCTGTATTCAGTGTACAGGAGAGCCAGGATTGGGGTGTGTATATAGGGCATCTTGTCTGGTGTTTGTGTCGAGCCCAGGGGATGGGGATGACTCGGCGCCCAGGCCTTGTTGTTTGGTTTTGGGGGATGTCACGGTAGTCGGCTCCCGGGCCTTTACTCTGGGCCTCTCTTTTAAAAGGGTGGATAATTAGATAAAAGTTCGTGACGCCACCTGTGGTGTCTGGTGAGGATCACCAGCGCTGCGGCAGCCCACTGAGGCCTGTGTTAAGGCAGCTTGCGTGGTATAGCTCCCCGCAGGTGGAGCTAGGCCTCAGGGCAGCGTAGGAGAAGGGATGCATGACAGGTGGGACCCAGACGGGTCAGAGCAAGAACAGGGACAGACACGATAGTCACTTCAGTACCTTACTGATGGAAATGCAGGCACATCCCGGGGGACTGTAGAGTGAAGGGTGTATTTCAGGATCCTACCCAGTGAGCAGGTATAGAGCCTCCTGTTTCTTGCCTTTGTGTAGTAAGTTTCTGACCTGCCTGGAGCTAGGCCTAACTTTATCTCTGTCCTGCACCGGCTGACTTTGTGGTAGGGCCTTCACTTGGAGTACGCGCTCCCAGGTTGCGGGGCCTCCGTGACTCCAGACCCTGTTACGTATCAGCTCTTGGGTGATCCTGGGACCTGAAGTCTTCCAGGGGTCTCCAGTTGTCTCTACAGGGGGATATATGACCCTGTAGACGCGGACCCGGTGTCCGGTATATGTTTTCTGGGGTGAGCTTGTACAGCTCCTCTGTAGAGATGAGCGGTGTTCGACTAGAACTGTTCGCCAATCTCAAATTCGAGCTGTTTTGGGCGGTGTTCGAGTCGTTCGACGAACGCGAATGATTTGCAAAAAATTCGGCTGTTCGAGGTTATGTTCGATAACTGTTCGCGCACCAAAAGCGTGTCCTGCATGTCTGGCGCTATTTAGAGCACCAATCATGCAGGGATTGTCTGCCACTCACTGTAATGTCACTGCCATGGTGGTTGTGGCATTACAGTGGTTGCCCAAATCAATGGGAACAGTGCTCACAGTGAAACATGAAAAGCCGGCAAGTCAGCAGCGGCATACACCGGTACCCGACAATTTAGAACAGAAAGAATAGAGTATCACACATAGATTAGATAGATAGAAACATCTCAGTCACATATATAAGAAGTACAGTGACAGTGTTGGTTACTATACTTGTCATTTAGTGTTAAAGGATTTATTTAAAAAAATATTAGTGTTTTCATGCACCGTCTCTTTAAAAAAGCCGGCGGGCAATTCAGCATCGGTACCCGACAATTTATAACAGAAAGACTAGAGCATCACACATAGATTAGATAGATAGAAACATGTCAGTCACATATATAATAAGTACAGTGATAGTGTTGGTTACTGTACTTGTCATTTAGTGTTAAAATAAAGGATTTATTAAAAAAAAAAATTGGCGTGGGGTTCCCCGTAATTTTAGTCTCTAGCAGTGGTTAAGCAGACCGCTGGGGCAGATGTTTGAAGCATGGGAAGGAGGTAATACCCACGGAGCTTCCCAGGCTACTAATATCAGACCCCAGCTGAATACCTAGCCTTTACTAGCTATTAAAATGAGGGACCCCCAAAAAAATGACATGGGGTTCCCCCTATTTTAATAGCTAGCAAAGGCTAGGCAGACAGCTGGGGGCTGATATTAATAGCCCAGGAAGGGTGCCATGAATATTGGCCCCCTCCCAGGCTAGAAACACCAGTCGTCAGCCGCCCCAGAAATGGCGCATCCATAGGATTCTGGCACTTAGCCTCAGCGCTTGAGCAGGAGAGCATGAGGTGAGCTGAGTTCATTGGACATGAGCTCACCTCATGCACGTCACTGACAGCGTGGGAAAATTCTCCTGCGCTCAGCGCTTGAGCAGGAGAATTCTCCCACGCTGGGATGCCATTGAGATGACAGGCTGGATCACAGCTGAGCGCTGCCATCCAGCTTGTCATCCTTCAGAGACATTGCAGAGCGCAAGCATAATACAAATTCTAACAGTCTATTCAGTATGACTATCAGCTGTGTATCCACCAGACTTCTGTACAACACAACTGATGGTCCCAACCCCATTTATAAGGCAAGAAATCCCACTTATTAAACCTGACAGGGCACACCTGTGAAGTGAAAACCATTTCCGGTGACTACCTCTTGAAGCTCATCAAGAGAATGCCAAGAGTGTGCAAAGTAGTCATCAAAGCAAAAGGTGGCTACTTTGAAGAACCTAGAATATAAGACATATTTTCAGTTGTTTCACACTTTTTTGTTAAGTATATAATTCCACATGTGTTAATTCATAGTTTTGATGCCATCAGTGTAAATGTACAATTTTCAAAGTCGTGAAAATACAGAAAAATGTTTAAATGAAAAGTTGTGTCCAAACTTTTGGTCTGTACTGTATGTGACTGACATGTTTCTATCTATCTAATCTATGTGTGATGCTCTATTCTCTCTGTTCTAAATTGTCGGGTACCGGTGTATGCCGCTGCTGAATTGCCGGCCGGCTTTTTTAAAGAGGGTGTCTTCTGAGCAGTTTGTCAGCTTTTGGACACCTTTGAAGGTGTTTTCTATGTGTTTCTATGTGTCTTTGTTTGCCGTTTGCCTGCCATTGGTTTTAACGGTGTTCGACGGTGTTCTAAGGTGTTCGACGAACAGTTCCACGAACATCCCGGTGTTCGACGAACCGAACCCGAACACTACGGGGGTGGCTCAACACTACTTCTCTGCCCCCAATGCTACTCACTCCTCTAGCCTTCGGCCTACTCGGGGCCCTCACTAGGCTATACACACTAGCGGCAGCTTGCCGCGCTTCACCGCTCTTATGGCGTCGGCACGCCTTGGGCTCCAACTGAGCTCCCTGAATCTGGACTGGGCTCCATTGCAGGCTGACCTCTCTCAGGCTTAACTACTGCAGGTGCTCTCCCAACAGGCTTGACTCTCTGTCGACTCCAGACTGAGCGGCCTAGCTTCACTTTCCCTATTTATATCCCTGACGGGCTCCCTCTGGTGGTCTGAGGTGGAAGGTGGAGGTGTGTGTATGCTATGAGGGCCTCTTGTGGAGAAATCCGTTCATGCACCCCACTAGGATCTGTGGCACTAATGCACAGCAGGGCGCCACATTTGTTTAAAAGATAGAGCTGGATTCTTTTAGGAGGTATTAATTTAGGTTGGCTGGAATATGATCGGTATTTATTTTGTGGTGTGCCTAAGAATGTCGTATAACATCTTGACAGTCAAGAAGTACCGAGGGTACAAAAACTGCAAGAGTTAGGGACCATCCTGATTGGTTACAACGTGTGGTGGGATGGCTTTTACGCTTTTTTGATCAAAATAGTGACTACTAAGTCTCCCCATGTTAGTTACATACATGAATTATTGCTATTTATTTATTTACTGCAGGGTTTTTGCTCATTTTTTTTATCCTCGGTTCTGTCTGATAAAAACAAACTTGCCTAATCTCCCGAAGTAAGAGGATATCTCTATGAAATTCTGTTACTCCTGGAGTGGAGAAATCTCACAACAGCATATGTTTTAAATGACGCTTACCTCTCCCTGTTCTCGCACTTCTCTTCATGTCTTGATGCTGCCACACACAATGTTCGGACACTGATGCTCTTCTGGCCATTGTTGTACATCTCGTCTGAGGTCTGAAGAGACCAAGTGTCTGTTCTTGGGTCTGTAGAAAGATGTGGTCTGTTCTTCGGTCTGTAAAAGAAGGGTTTAAGTTTGGAATCTGCAAAAAGCTGTGATCTGGTCTTGTGTCTGTATGGATACAGATAGTCTGGTTTGGGGTCTGACTAGATGGGTGTGACGCGCCCCCTGGGCCGTGGGATACTCGGTAGCTGGACCGTGCGGTGCTGGGGATGTCACGGTGGCAGTGACCCGGTCTGTGACCCAGGGCAGTCAATTAAAGGGAAAGTAAAAGGGGAATTAAGTTTTTAGAGATTATGTTCGTGACGCCACCTGTGGTATGCGGCTATATGAGGCCGCCGCTGCGGTGCAGATCCACTGGAGCTGATGGTGACGCAGCAGAGTTGGTTCAGCTCTCCACAGGCAGAGCTTAGCTCCAGGGCAATATATGTAGAATTGTGGAGGTAGATGTTGTTGGTGGGGTGTAATGCCGGTGTGTCACCCAGGGGGAATATAGGAGACTCGGTACCCGGGCCTTTTACCTTGTTTAGGAGGTCACGGTAGTCGGCTCCCAGGCCCATACTGTGGGTCTCTCTTTAAAAAGGGGTTTTAGTATAAAGTTTGTCTCGTGACGCCACCTGTGGTTTCCGGTAATGGTTACCGGCGCTGCTGCAGACCTCCGGGGGTGATGGGATGGCAGCTGGGATGTTCTTGCTCCCCACAGGCGGAGCGGGCCCCCAGGGCAGTGTAGGTGCAGATGGTGGTGATGCTGGGGCTTGTAGTGCAGGCGAGATGGCGCAGCAGGAGTAACTGACAGAGACAGGGGATTCACTTCAGTACCTTTACTGGTGCGGATGTCAGTTACGGTCCAGGGTACTCGGTAGGAAGGGTGCACTTCAGGACTTCTCCCCAGTGCGTGGGTATAAGGCCTCCTGGTCCGTGTCTCCCTCTCTCTAAGCTCCTGGCCAGCCTGCAACTGGGCCTAGCTTCTGTGTCGTGCTGTTCCTTCACCTGTCGCTTGGTAGTAGGACCTTTTTCTGGCAACCACTATCCCTGGACGCCGGGGCCTTCGTGGTTCCTAGTCCTGTCAAGGGTTTAGCTTCAGGTCGACCAGGGACTTGTAGTCCTCCTGGTATGCCGGTGATCCCTACTGGGTATAAAGGACCCTGTAGGCGCGGACCCAGTGTCCGGTTCGTGTCTTGGGGTGAGCCTATGATGCTCCTCTGCCCCCTCAACTCCTATCTCCTCTCCTCTTTGCCTCCGGCCACACTCGGAGCCCTCAATACAGCAGTGGACGTGCTGCGTCTTCACTGCTCTCAGTGGCTAAACACTCTCTGACTGACTGCCTAACTCCACCCTCCATATATATATATCCCTAACAGGGCTCCCTCTGGTGGTATGAGGTGGAAGGGTGGAGGTGTCTGCATGTAATGAGGGCCTCTTGTGGAGAAGTCCATCCATGCACCCTTTTGGGTCCTGTGGTACCTGTGAACAGCAGGGTGCCACACAGGTGATGGCTCAGATAATGGCGCGGATCTTAGTGCAGCTAATGATTCCTCAATTCTGGGTAATGGGTAGGCGTCCTTATGTGTAATGCGGTTAATCTGCCTATAATCAACACACATCCTCATTGTACCATCTTTCTTTCTAACGAGGACTAATGAAGCTGCCCAGGGGCTACAACTATCTCTGATCGCCCCAGCCTCCTTCATCTCCCGTAACATTCCTTTGGCACATTGATAGTGAGCTGGGGGTACAGGCCGGTACCTCTCTTTAATGGGTGGATGATCTCCTGTGGGGATATGATGTTGGACCCCTTTTTCCTGCCCAAAGTCTAGTGGGTGTATGCTAAAGACTCGCTCATATTCTTGGACCACCCAGTACACCCCATGCTTTTGGTGCAAAGGGGTGGAGTCGGTGCCTACTTGTAGCTTCTGACACCAATCCTCCACCTGCCCCTTGGAGCCTTTATCCACCGCCGGTTTGGATGGAGGCAAGGGTTCCACTGCCTTTATTGCATTGTTACTGACAGTGAACAACTTAGCAAGGGTGGCATACTGGGGTAAATGGACCTCTTTCTCCCCACAATTCAGGATGCGTATTGGTACTCTCCCCTTGCGGACATCGACTACACCCCTGGCTGTCAAGATGGTGGGCCTACTATCAGAGTACACGGGTTCTACCAGGGCCTGATAATCTTGACGCCTGAGACCTATTGCTGCCCGACACCATATTAACATTTCACTCCTAGGGGGCATTGCAATGGGGAATGGATCACTCATTCTGGCACTGCCGACTTCTCCACCAGACAGCTTTACCTGTTGTCTTTGCATCAGGGCTTTGATCTCCTTCTGCAGAACTCGCTGCTGACTGGAACTGGCAGTCTCTGCGACCTGTTGCAACAAAACAATAATTTCCCCAAGACAATTCTCTATCACATTGGTGCCTATAGTTATCATAGGATGGCTTTCTCGGCGATTAATATCAACAATAATCATCCCTTGTGATAGCAATTCTACTCGGCCAACCTTTATGGTCACCTCTTTATACCCCACCTGAGGCAAGGGCTGATCATTGCTGGCAAAGATGTTAATATGTTCATCTGGACTGCGGGTAATGTCTGAATCAGTCCAGTATCATTTGAAAAGAATATATGGCATCGTTGTCACCTGGGAACCAGTGTCCAGCAATGCGTTCATCGGGATGCCATCAAGCATGACAGGTAGGACCGGTCGTCCTCCCACGTACTTGTCTCGCCAGCTTTGTGGGCCTGGTCATCTTACTCCTGGGGGCTGGCCCTATGCCCATGGGTTGCTCTTTTAAATTGCAGAATCTTGTGAGGTGACCCGCCTTTTCACAGCGGCGGCAGATGGGTTGTCCGTCCTGGTCGTAGCGATAGCTGTTTCTCCCTCTGGACGGTGAAATTCTTCTCTGTCGTCGCCACGGGACGTCATCTGGACTGAAAGCCAGCTGGATTCTTTCCTTTGGAGACACTTGCATGGTCTGCACGGTTTTGGTCAGCGTAGCCATACTTTTGGTCAGCTCCTGGACCTGAAGGCGTAGGTCTGCAGACGGGTCATTATCTAGGATCTGTGCGTCAGCCTCCACAGGTGCCGGGGAAAAGGACGCCACCTCCTGGTGGTATGTGATAGCTGGGCACCAGAGGGGTGCTTTACCTGGATGGCTCAGTCTTTAAATTGTGCAAAGTCCAGATCAGGGTTTTGCTGAGCCATAATGCGCAGCTGTGTCCGGTGAGCGTTAGACAGGAGCCCCTCAATAAACTGCTCAGTTAGCAATCTGTCCTCGTGTCGCACACTGTCGGGATCTACCTGTTTAATGGCCCGCAGCGCCTCCTGCTGGTTTAGAGCATAGTCCGGTACACTGTCCTGCACCCTTTGTTTGCACCCGTACAACTTCATTTTAATCTCTGCTGCTGTGCGGGTGTCAAAGGTCTCCTTCAACCGGGCCAATATTTCCTTAACAGTGCTTTTGTCCCTGCCCGGCCAGGACTTCACCTCCCTCTGGGCTGCACCGATTAGCAGGCCTATAAGGATGCTGACTTTCTGGTCCTCAGACAGGGGGTACATTTTTAACAAACTGTGCAGTCTCTCCCCAAAGTTGCTCAGGGTGTGCGACTCCCCTGAGTACTGGGGCAACCACGCCGCCCCTGGTATATATGGCATGGATAACGGCATTGGAGTGGCGGCGGCCGCGCTCGCGGCTGAATCCTCTCCCAGGTCGGGCATCTTCCTCCATCCTAGTGAACCTCAGCCAGGTCCTAGGTTTCTGCTCCCGTTCCAGGTGAGAGGGATCGCTTACCCGGCGGTTCAGGATCGGGGCCTCCTGCTTCCCCTCTGCTGATGGCAAATGACGTGATAAGACAGTTCAGCAAAGTCTATGACACACAGTACCCGGTTATACCGGACTTCGAATCCTGTTTGTGACGCCAAGTTGACGCGCCTCCTGGGCCGTGGGGTACTCGGTAGCCGGGCCGGTCGGTGCTGGGGATGTCACGGTGGCAGTGACCTGGTCCGTGACCCAGGGCGGTCAATTGAAGGGAGAGTAAAAGGGGAATTAAGTTTTTAGAGATTCTATTCGTGACGCCACTTGTGGTACGCGGCTATATGAGACTGCGACTGCGGTGCAGATCCTCCGGAGCTGATGGTGATGCAGAAGAGTTGGTTCAGCTCTCCACAGGCAGAGCTAAGCTCCAGGGCAGTGTATGTAGAATTGTGGAGGTAGATGTTGTTGGTGCGGTCTAATGCAGGTGATGGCGCAGATAATGACCAGTCCACACCTTAATGGCGGTTTCCTGTTAGCTTTACTTGCGGTTTGTTAAGCAGACCGGGGCATGGGTACTAGCTGTTAGTAGAGGTCCGGGCAGCCTGGAAGCAATTTGGGGATCCACCTCGCCAGGTGAAGTTGTAGGTCTTCCCTCTGCGCTATTCTCTTTGGCCCTGCTGCTTGAAGCTATGCTGTGGCCCTCGTCCCTGAGAAAAACGTCTTTTTCCTCACCCATATGGCAGGCAGCTCGGGCCTTCCTCAATTGTCGCTCCCACGTGGCGGTGCTGGGCCCTATGATGCTGCTGAGTCGCCCGGCGTCTGGTGGGGCCAGGAGACCTGCAGTCTCCTGCCCTCCAGATTCTGCTGCTGAGCCTTCAGTGCCCCACAACCACGAACTCCGGTGTCTGGTTCACTTGCACTTCCCTCTGGGGCGAGCTTGTACACAGCTCCCTTCCCCAGGTCCTTCCTCGTCGTCTTCCTGTCTCCAACTCCTCTCCACTCATTCTTACTAACCCTGCCTCCAGATTCCAGTTTGAAGTGGAGGAGCTCCCCTTTCTGGTCTGTAGCCAGGAAAGTGTTGTATGCTGGTAAACCAGATTAGGGGACCCCTCCTTGCTTCTATGCATGGCATCACCCCCTGTGAGGGAGGCAATGCCACTGTAGCAACCGGACCCCTGGGGTGCTACAGGTGTCTCAGGTCTGTACCAATGGTGGTTGTGGTTAGGAATTGGTTAAAAAGTGGTCAAGAATGAGGTCTGGTCTGAGACCTGTTTATATGATGATAATCTGGCTTGAAGTCGGTATATTTGGGTTGTCTGGCTGAAGTCTATGAAGATAGGGCTCCCTTGTCAAGGATCTGTTTGCAGGTGGTCTATTATAGGCTCAGCACAGATAATAAGTCAGGACTTGGAACTCTGGGAACTATTTAAATGAGGGATCTCAGGTCTGTATTATTGGAGGATTTAGTCTTGGGTCTATACCAGTGTTTCCCAAACTCCAGTCCTTACGGCCCCCAACATGTCATGTTTTCAGGATTTCCTTAGTGGTATATGACGTGCCCCCTGGGCTGTGGGGTACTCAGTGCCGGGCCGGTCGTTGCTAGGGGGGATGTCACAGTGGCGGTGACCCAGGCCGTGACCCAGGGCAGTCAGTAAAAAGGGGATATTTACAGTGGAATTAAAGTTCTTATACGTATAGTTTGTGACACCACCTGTGGTATGCGGCTATATGGAGCCGCCGCTGCGGAGCAGGTCCTCTGGAACTGATGTTAGTGCAGCAGAGTTGGTTCAGCTCTCCACAGGCAGAGCTTAGCTTCAGAGCAGTGTAGAGATGTTATAGATGTTATAGGTGATGCTGGGCGTTGTAGTGCAGGCATGATGGCGCAGCAGCAATAATGGACCCAGGCAGTGGGGTGCAGTCTTCAGAGTTTTTGCTCACGGTTGTTGCAATCCAAGTTACAGGTACCGGTGTAACTTCCCTCGTCGTGCTGCGTTTACTCATGGAGGGGTTCAGCCAACCCTCAGGTAGATCCGGAATATTTAGCGGGACCCTATTCTGTGTGTTCTCCCTCTCTGGCCGTCTCCCTGCACCTCACACCTAGTGTCCCAATCCAGCAACCACGGGCCTTGTCGGGCAACGTCTGTTCCGTCCCCTGGGTCCTCTATGGCTACCTTCTTGGTGAGACTGACAAGGACTATTGACTGCAGGACTTCAAATACTGCAGCCTCCGGTTTCTAGTTGAGTCATAAAGTACTCTGCTAATTAAGGGACCGGTCCCCTTTGTGCGGCCTGATCCCTACACCTCCTGGTAGATTCGAGCGTACGGGTGGCCTTCAGCACTGCCCGCACCCCTGGGGTCCCTTCCGAGTTCCTGGAGCCTTCCTCCTGCTCCTCTCTCCTTCACAGCCTTGGGCCTCTCACTAGGCCCTCCTCCCTGAGCAGAGCTCCTGCTGAGCTCCTGCTCCACACACTTTCCTCCTCTGACTGATTTGACTGAGCTCACTTGCCAAGATGGTTCCCTCTTTTATATCACTTCCTTTCCTGTGCTCCCCTGAACTACGCCCTCCACCCACACCCACTACATGGTTCCACCCTTCAGTTAGGGACCAGGGACTGTGCTCTCCCTTAGGAGCAATCTTGCCCTGCCCCCACTGAAGTGGAATGTGTTGGATGCAGATGTTAGGGTCCCGGCCTGTACTCCTTCCTTACCTGAGAGTGAGATACTACACCTCTGGGTGAGATGCAGTACCTCTGTGGTGACCGAACCCTCAGGGGAGCCACATATACAGGTGATGGAATTATTATTAAGGCATCAGAAACTGCCAGAGGGTCTCTCACCTGTGCAATACTTAGAAAAACCGGAAAACATGATGTGTTGGGGGGCCGTGAAGATGGGGTCTGGGAAGCCCCAAGTTAAGTTTGGAGTCCGTAAAAAGGTGTGATCTGGTCTGGTGTCTGTATAGGTAGAGATGGTCTGGTTTGGGGTCTGACTAGATGGGTGTCTCGGGTTTGTACCAATGGTGACTGTAGATTAGGGATGGGTTAAAAAGTGTGTAAAGTGTAGTGCCGGCGTCCCTGCCCTCTGCTAGGCAGGGACGCTGCTCCCCTCACCGCTCTGCTCCGTGCCCGGCATCTTCCCCCCGCTCTGCTGTCAGCGCGCGCTCCGTCCCGGCGTCCTCCTCCTGCTCTGCTCTCAGCGCGCGCTCCTTCCCGGCCCCTGTGCTTAGGGCGCGCGCGCGCGCGCTCCCCTCCTCTTAAAGGGGCCGCGCGCGCCGCCCTAAAGAGTCCCCGGCCAATGGCCGGAGGACTTCATCATATATAAGGCACCTCCTCCAAAATGGAGGTGCCCGAGCAATGTTGTTTGCACCTGTGTCTCACCTGTGCTTCAGCCCTCAGGTCCCGTTGCCAGTTACCTGCCAGTTTCCTGCTAGTTACCTGCCAGTTACCTGCCTGATTCCTGCCTGAATACTTGTTACCTGTCTGCCAGTCTGAGGTCCGACGGTCTGCCTTACTACTCCTGTCAGTCTGTCTAAAGGACCAGCCTGCCCGCTCACCTGGGAGCGCATATCAGCTACCTGCCTGCTTGCCTGAGGTCCGACGGTCTGCCTTACTACTCCGGTCAGTCTGTCTATGGACCAGCTTGCCCGCTCACCTGGGAGCGCTTCTCCGTTATCTGCCTGCTTGCCAGCCCGGAGGCTCCGTTGTCACGTGCTGTGACCACCAGCTATCTCAGAGACTCTTGCCCGCTCACCTGGGAGCGCATCTCCGTTACCTGCCTGCTTGCCAGCCCGGAGGTCCCGCTGTCACGTGCGGTGACCACCAGCTATTCCAGAGACTCTTGCCCGCTCACCTGGGAGCGCTTCTCCGTTACCTACCTGCCTGCCAGCCCGGAGGTTCCGCCGTCACGTGCCGTGACCACCTGCTATTCCAGAGACTCTCGCTTGCTCACCTGGGAGCACACATCTACCATCTGCCTGCTAGCCTACCCGGAGGCTCTGCCATCACAGGTCGTACCTACCCCTTACCCAGAGACTGCCCTGATCACTTGCCGTAACTCCCTGTCCGTTCACCCAGAGACTGCCACCCGCTCCCTTACAAGGGCCGCCCCCTTGTATAGTAGCTCAGAGGTTCCGCCTCCCGGACCCGTTACAGTTTGCTCGGGCCATGGAACCCGGTGGCACCCAAGCTCCCTCGCTCACGGACCTGTGTCATGAACTGTCCCGTCAAAGGTCCCAACAGGAGTCCATCCTGGGTCACCTGCGGAATGTCAATACTCGCCTGGACACTCTGATTGCACCACCTGCAGCCACTGCCAGTACCATGACTCGCAACCCGGCAGCTCCGCTACCCACTAATACCATGGTAACCTATCCCGGTCCCCGGCTGTCTGCACCTCCTCGCTTCGGAGGCGACTCCGTCCAGGCTCGGGGCTTCATAAATCAGTGCACCCTGCACTTTGAACTTTTGTCCCATCAGTTTAATTCCGACCGGGCCAAAATTGCCTTTATCATGTCCCATCTCACCGGGGAGGCCCTGGCCTGGCTAAATCCTCTATGGGAGAGAGGAGACCCCCTGGTGTCCAACTTGCCTGCTTTTCTCTCGGCTTTCCGGAAAGTCTTCGACGAACCCGGACGGAAGACCTCATCCGCATCCTCTCTGCTACGCCTCCGTCAGGAGGGTCTCACCGTGGGCCAATATGCCATACGGTTCCGCACCCTTGCCTCGGAGCTGGCTTGGGATAACGACGCTCTGGTATCCGTCTTCTGGGAGGGTCTGTCCGGTCGTATTAAAGATGAACTTGCTGGTCGGGACATTCCTACCTCTCTCGATGATCTAATAACCCTTGCCACCCGGATTGACCTACGGTTCCAGGAGCGTGCCAAAGAGGTCACCCGTGAGAGAAGGATTCCACGTTTAGCTCCTACTTTCCAGAAACCCGTCATTCCCTCCATCTCTCCCCAGGTTCACTCTCCTGAGCCTATGCAGGTCGACCAGACCAAGATGGTCAAAACCCGTCAGGACTCACGCCGTGCCGAGGGGAGCTGCTTCTACTGTGGCAGTAAGGAGCACCGGATCCGTGCCTGCCCGGAGAGGTCGGGAAACGCCTGTGTCTAGGTTCGCTCAGAGAGGTCCACCTAGACAAGAATAAATCCTCTCCATCCCTGCTGTTGTCAGTTTCGATCATCTACGGGGAGAACCGTTATTTCGAACTAGCCCAACTTGACTCTGGAGCAGCCGGGAACCTTATTTCACAGTCCCTGGTTGAGAAATACCGCATCCCCACCAAACCTCTGGCTGTACCCTTGTCTGTCGCTGCCGTGGATGGGGGCCTCTTACCTCGCCCCATTCAACTCATCACCGAATCCATTACCCTGCAGGTGGGAATGCTGCATTCTGAAAGTATCTCCTTTCATGTTCTGCCTGGACTCTCTCACGCCCTCTTGCTAGGTCTGCCCTGGCTCCAGAGACATGCACCCGTGCTAGACTGGCAAACCGGAGAGGTCCTTCGCTGGGGACAAGACTGTCATAAAACCTGCCTGGTTCCCGTCCATCCCGTCCGTCCCTCTCCTACCCCAGCTAATCTACCTGGACTTCCGATTCCTTATTGGTCTTATGCAGATGTCTTTAATAAAAAGGAGGCAGAGACATTACCACCACATAGACCATACGACTGTCCCATCGATCTGCTACCCGGTACTACTCCTCCCCGTGGGCGTATCTATCCTTTATCCGCTGCTGAGACCCGGTCAATGTCCGAATATATTGAGGAGAATCTGGCCAGAGGATTCATCCGGAAATCTACCTCCCCGGCGGGAGCAGGCTTCTTTTTCGTCAAAAAGAAGGACGGCTCTCTCCGTCCCTGTATAGACTATAGAGGCCTAAACCTGATCACGGTGAAGAATAAGTACCCCCTTCCGCTCATTCCAGAATTATTTGATCGTCTGAGGGGGGCTAGGATCTTCACCAAACTGGACCTTCGTGGGGCGTACAACCTGGTTCGTATTCGTCAGGGGGATGAATGGAAGACGGCATTCAACACCCGGGACGGCCACTATGAATACCTGGTAATGCCCTTTGGTCTCTGTAACGCTCCTGCCGTCTTTCAAGAGTTGGTCAATGACATCTTCCGGGACCTTCTCTACTCCTGAGTAGTGGTGTACCTGGACGACATCTTGGTCTTCTCTCCGGATCTCCAGACTCACCGGAGGGACGTTCGTCAGGTCCTGCTCAGGCTAAGGCAGAACCATCTCTACGCTAAATTTGAGAAGTGCCTCTTTGAGCAGACCTCGCTTCCGTTTCTGGGCTACATTATCTCTCAGACCGGCCTACAAATGGATCCTGAGAAACTGTCTGCCATCGAGAAATGGCCCCGACCGGAGGGGTTGAAGGCCATTCAGCGATTCCTGGGCTTCGCCAACTACTACCGCCTCTTCATACCACACTTCTCTTCCCGGACGGCCCCAATTTCTGCGCTCACCCGTAAAGGTACTAATACCAAAGAGTGGCCACCCGAAGCAGAGGAGGCCTTTCTTTCCCTTAAACAGGCCTTCTCTTCCGCCCCGGTGCTGCATCGCCCAGATGGCAACAAGCAGTTCTTCCTGGAAGTTGACGCCTCCTCCTCTGGAGCCGGAGCGGTACTTACTCAAAAATCATCTTCCGGGAGGACGGTAACTTGTGGCTTCTTCTCTAAACTCTTCTCCTCCTCTGAGCGCAACTATTCCATAGGAGACCGAGAGTTATTGGCCATCAAACTGGCATTGGAGGAGTGGCGTTACCTGCTCGAGGGGGCTCTTCACCCGGTAATAATTTACACTGACCACAAGAACTTGGCTTACCTCCAGCATGCCCAGAGACTTAACCCGCGCCAAGCCCGGTGGTCCTTGTTTTTTGCTCGTTTTGATTTTGTCCTTCATTTTCGCCCGGCTGACAAAAACGTCAAGGCGGACGCCTTGTCTCGGTCCTTTCTGGTGTCTGATCTCGAGGAGGATCCGAAACATATCATCGATCCCGCCAGAGTAATGCAGGTGGCTCCCGTGAGTCTAAATCGTCTTCCTCCTGGTAAGACGTTCGTACCAGTACCTGATCGGGAGAAGATCCTACACTGGGGTCATTCGTCTAAACTAGCTGGCCACGCCGGTCAGAAAAAGACCCTCCAGCTTATTACCCGGCACTACTGGTGGCCTAACCTGCACAAGGATGTAATAGACTTTGTTTCTGCCTGTGTGTCCTGCGCCCGCAACAAAGTTCCGAGACACCTGCCGGCCGGCCGCCTCCTACCTCTGCCAGTACCTGCTGCCCCCTGGCAGCATATAGCGATGGACTTCATTACTGATCTGCCCGTCTCTGCCGGTTGTACGGTCATTTGGGTGGTCGCTGACCGCTTCTCCAAGATGGCTCACTTCATTCCACTGCCAGGTCTTCCGTCTGCACCCGAGCTGGCTAAAGACTTTATCCGCCACATCTTCCGTCTTCATGGCCTGCCCCGTCACATCGTGTCGGATCGTGGGGTACAGTTCACTTCCCGTTTCTGGAGAGCCACTTGTAAATTGCTGGACGTCACCCTGGACTTCTCCTCCGCTTACCACCCACAGTCTAATGGTCAAGTGGAGCGGATCAATCAGAACCTGACCAGTTACCTTCGGCACTTCGTTAATGCCCACCATTCTGACTGGGTGGATCTCCTGCCATGGGCCGAATTCTCGTACAACAATCACGAGAGCGAGTCTTCCTCCAAATCCCCGTTTTTTGTAGTCTACGGTCAGCATCCTCGGATCCCGTTTCCCGTCTCCACCTCGGCGGACAATCCGGCTGCGGAATCTCTTGTTAACAAATTTTCCTCCATATGGGAGAGTACCCGGTCCGCACTCCTTCTGTCATCCGAGCGTATGAAAAGACACGCTGACAAAAAACGTCTGGACCCTCCTCAATTCCGCCCTGGGGATAAAGTCTGGCTCTCGTCCAAATATGTCCGGCTCAAGATCCCTTCCTATAAGTTAGGGCCTCGGTTCATCGGCCCACTGGAGGTCATCAGTCAGATCAATCCGGTGGCCTATAAATTGAAACTCCCAGCCAACTTACGGATCCCTAACTCCTTCCATGTGTCTCTCCTCAAACCTGTGGTGCTTAACTCTTTTTCCAAGTCTACAGGTACGCCTCCTGCTCCGGTTTCTGCTGAGGACGAGTTTGAGGTAGAGAACATTCTTGCCACCAAAAGGGTAAGAGGAAAGACCTTTTTTCTGGTAGATTGGAAGGGGTTTGGTCCTGAGGAGAGAACGTGGGAGCCCCGGGAGAACATCCATGCCCCTCTCATCCTTGCTAAATTTCTGTCTGGCCTAAAAAAGGGGGGGCCTAAAGGGGGGGGTACTGTAGTGCCGGCGTCCCTGCCCTCTGCTAGGCAGGGACGCTGCTCCCCTCACCGCTCTGCTCCGTGCCCGGCATCTTCCCCCCGCTCTGCTGTCAGCGCGCGCTCCGTCCCGGCGTCCTCCTCCTGCTCTGCTCTCAGCGCGCGCTCCTTCCCGGCCCCTGTGCTTAGGGCGCGCGCGCGCGCGCTCCCCTCCTCTTAAAGGGGCCGCGCGCGCCGCCCTAAAGAGTCCCCGGCCAATGGCCGGAGGACTTCATCATATATAAGGCACCTCCTCCAAAATGGAGGTGCCCGAGCAATGTTGTTTGCACCTGTGTCTCACCTGTGCTTCAGCCCTCAGGTCCCGTTGCCAGTTACCTGCCAGTTTCCTGCTAGTTACCTGCCAGTTACCTGCCTGATTCCTGCCTGAATACTTGTTACCTGTCTGCCAGTCTGAGGTCCGACGGTCTGCCTTACTACTCCTGTCAGTCTGTCTAAAGGACCAGCCTGCCCGCTCACCTGGGAGCGCATATCAGCTACCTGCCTGCTTGCCTGAGGTCCGACGGTCTGCTTTACTACTCCGGTCAGTCTGTCTATGGACCAGCTTGCCCGCTCACCTGGGAGCGCTTCTCCGTTATCTGCCTGCTTGCCAGCCCGGAGGCTCCGTTGTCACGTGCTGTGACCACCAGCTATCTCAGAGACTCTTGCCCGCTTACCTGGGAGCGCATCTCCGTTACCTGCCTGCTTGCCAGCCCGGAGGTCCCGCTGTCACGTGCGGTGACCACCAGCTATTCCAGAGACTCTTGCCCGCTCACCTGGGAGCGCTTCTCCGTTACCTACCTGCCTGCCAGCCCGGAGGTTCCGCCGTCACGTGCCGTGACCACCTGCTATTCCAGAGACTCTCGCTTGCTCACCTGGGAGCACACATCTACCATCTGCCTGCTAGCCTACCCGGAGGCTCTGCCATCACAGGTCGTACCTACCCCTTACCCAGAGACTGCCCTGATCACTTGCCGTAACTCCCTGTCCGTTCACCCAGAGACTGCCACCCGCTCCCTTACAAGGGCCGCCCCCTTGTATAGTAGCTCAGAGGTTCCGCCTCCCGGACCCGTTACATAAAGTATGGGGTCTCTATATCTGGAGGTATTGTCTGGGGTCTGTATATATGAAGATAGCCTGGCTTGAAGTCTGTAAAGCTCGGGTGTCTGGCTGGAGAGTATGAAGATGGGGGGCCCTGGTCAGGGATTTGTTTAGTATAGGGTCTATGTAGACAGGGAATACGAGTTAGTCTTGAGTCTATAAATAGTGCAGTCTTTATTTGGTGTGTTGTCTGGATTAAGAGTTAGTCTGGCGTTTGATTGGGGTCTGATCTGAGGTCTGTGCATATGAGGGTCTTGCTTGAGCTGACGCGCCCCCAGGGCCATGGGGTACTCTGCAGCCGGGCCTTCAGATGCTTGGGGGAAATCACAGTGGATGGCCCGGTCCGTGGCCCAGGGCAGTCAACAAAATGGGGAATAATTATATTTATAGGGGTTTTAGAATAATTTGTGACGCCACCTGTGGATTCTGGTAAGAGGTTACCAGCGCTGCGACAGTCCACTGAGGCTGATGTTAGGGGCAGCTATGATGGAACGGCTCCCCACAGGTGAAGCAGGGCTCATGGCAGTGTAGAGGTGTAGAAAGATGGTGGAAGCAGGAGAAAGACGGCAGGACGGTCCCAGAGGAAGTACAGGCACACACACAAGGGCAAACTTCAATACCTTACTGGTGGTGATGCAGGTACGGTCCAGGGCACTCAGGGCGAAGGGTACATTTCTGGACTCTCCCCAGTGAGCGGGTGTAAGGCCTCCTGATCTGTGTCTTTTACTCTCTAAGCTTCGGGCCTGCCTGGAGCTAGGCCTGGCTTGCTTACTGCTTCCTTCTTGTACCTACTGACCTGGAAGTAGGGTTTTCTCCTGGTTCCCACTATTCCTGGTCGCTGGAGCCTTAGTGGTACCTAACCCTGTTGCTGTGGTCAGCGGTTGGTTGACCTGGGACTTGTAGTTCTTCAGGGATTCCGGTTGTTCCTACGGGTCATAAAGATCCCTGTAGGCTCGGACATGGTGTCCGGTATAGAAATCGGGGTGAGCTTACTATGCTCCTCTGCCCCCTTAGTTCCACTTGCCTTCGGCCGCTCGGGGCCCTCACTAGGCTTCAGGGCTGCTGGAGGCCTAGCTTGCCTCACACAGCAGCCTGCGTGCAGCTACATCCTGTCTCTCTGCAGACTGAACACTGACTGAGCTGCCTGGCTCCACCTTCCCTTTATATATCCCTATCAGGGCTCCCTCTGCTGGTATGAGGTGGAAGGTGGAGGTGTTTGCATGTAGTGAGGGCCTCTTGTGGAGAAATCCATCTATGCACCCTTCTAGGTTCTGTGGCACCAATGCGCAGCAGGGGCGCCACAGAGCTCTCTATTCATAGAGCATTTTGTCTGTGTTCAGTATACAGGGGAGCCAGGATTGGGGTGTGTATACTGGGGGGGTCTGGTTGGGGTCTGTATATAAGGGATCTGGTCTGCTGCCTGTTTAAACGAGAGCTGGACTGGAGTTTTAAAAAGAGGAGGCTTATATTTTGTAGGGCTCTTTTGAGAAGTCTGTATTTTTTGGGTGGGCTGGAATACTGTCTCTATTTATTTTGTGGTCTGTGTAATGGAGTTGTATGCCATCACGACAGCCCAGGAAGGTATCTTTGACCTATCTAGAAGTGCTATTTAGTAGCGCTGTAGCTTTTATTCCTCCTTCATGTAGAGATAAGAGTACGTTCACACGACCGTATTTGTGGTCCGGTGCTGTCCGAGGAACAAACTGATATCACACGGACAAAGGACAGCACTAGGATCAATGCTATACAATAGGGCTGTTGAGATAACCGTTTTTTTAACACGGACTGAATATCTACATGGAAAAAATCACAGTATGCGCTCATCTCTTCTGTATATCGGATGAGACCCGCTTATTCAAGTCTATAGGCCGCATGAAATCAGATCCAGTCCGTACAGTATCCAATTTCTATGGATACATTGCAATTCTTAACATAGGAAACTGTATTTGGTCTTGTAATGATGGAATCTTGCTAATGGCATGTGGATGATAATGCAGATGGAAAATCATCTTTGTTTTTCTGGGTGAAAATCGGATGATTTTTTTTTATATGTGAACTTAGCCGAAGATTGAAGATATGCGAATCGGAGGAAATTTCATACCGTGTCAGGTTTTGCTTTAATCTGATCATTGCAATAAAGAATTTATACATTTCCTCAGACTCTTTTGGTTCGGAGGACATCTAACACTAGTTCCTTTTATTGAACTACATCATTAAAAAGGATATATAAAGAAGCTGCCGGCTTCTTTATATACCATAGGTTACCATAGACGGATACTAATATTCACCCTTTCTCCTAGTAAACAAATGGTGAAAAAGTGATGGAAATGCCATAAGAAGCTGAGAGTCCATAATGTATCAGTCTCCATAGTGACCGGGGATTGCTCGCAGATCGCTGCTCTGTCTCTGCCATTGGTTGTCAGGAATGGTAGTGGAATTGTTGGCTCCGTGCTCATGAACAACTCCAATCTGCTAGATGGAGAGAACAGGGTGTCGGTGGAACGGAGGAAGATGTCTTCTGAAGACATGAATATCTCAGTGCAGTAATGAACGGGGAGTCCGGCGTGCAGGCGGCTCCTAACCACATAGCTGCAGAGGATAGATCAGATTATATCACAATCTGATACTTCATGAAGGCATTAGCCATGTCGGGGCGCTCTGTGATACATGTGTATTTGCTTTAGTAAGATCTCTTAACTAAACGTATGAGGAGCTGACCTTTACACTGCAATATTACATCTCTGTCACTGTATAAAGCATGGCTCCACTGTGTGAGCCCTCCGAATCTGCCCCAAATTTCACTCTTTCAGGCATTTTAATAATGGCAGGTATGACATATTTATACATCTTCACTATCTGGGGCAGCAGTCACATGATTGATGTAAGTGGGTCAGTTTTTGTGTTCGGCCCTTTGACTCCTAAAACTGTTACAAGAGGATGCAGCGACAGGTTAATGCAATGTCAGGCAGGCAAGGCAAAAGAGGACAAGTCGCCAGGTCAAAAATGGACAATTTTTGCTCTTATTTTACTTCCAGTGTTCCCCTAAGTAATCAGCTTTTTGCTTTTTCTTAATCTGTGTGAAATCTGTATCGGTGCCTGCCATTGCTGCCTATGCTTCTGTCGCCAGACGGCGCCTCACGCGTGTCGTGTGCGACATTTCTAGTTTTGTGTCATCTGGGACTTGAGGTTCCATCTAGACTGGGAGATATAGAGATAACTGCTGTGTGATTTGGGTGGGACTGCAAGCTATCTTTAGGATAGGTCATCAATGTCTGATCGGCTGGGGTCCGACACCCGGCAACCCTGCTGATCCGCTGTATTCAGTGTCAGTGGCGTCCGCCAGCCAAAAGCTGGACGTCTTCTGATTGTGGCCACCGCAGGGTACTGCACATCCGCCTCTTATGGATGTGAATGGGAGGCGGATGTGCAGTACCAAGCCTCGGCCACTACCAGAAAACGGAGCAGCTCGGCAAGTGAGTACTTCTGGCCGGCGGCCTCCGACACCAATAACTGGTGATCGGCGGGGATGCCAGATGTCAGAGCCCGGCCGATCAGACATTGATTGCCTATCCTACAGATAGGTCATCAATGTTGAAGTAGTGGACAACCTCTTTAAGCTCCTGAAATCCTGACGTCCACTGCCAGTTATAATCTGGCTTGATTCTGTGTACTTGTGCCTTACTAGTCTCCAAGTGAAAACTCCTCAATTTGCTTTTTAACTGTTCTCTGTGACATTTGAATCAGTGCCCACTCTTCTTGCCTCTGCTTCTGTCACCAGGTGGTGCTGCAATCTCGTTGCAGGTGTTGTGGGGCTACAGTTCTAGTTTTGTGTTCTCAGGGACTTTCATACTGGGAGACATAGAGTTAACTGCTGTGTGGTTTGGGTGGGGCTGCAGGCGATTGAAGATCCTGAAATCCTGCTGTCCACTGCCAGTTATATTCTGACCTGCTTCTGTGTAACTTTGCTTGATATTCTCCCAGTGGACAATCAAGAGAGTCTTGCTGACTCTGACCCAGCTACCCAACTATTCTCTTGCCTCTGGTTCACTCCTCCGGATAGCAGCTCTTCCGTGGAAATAATCCAGTGGACCCAATTTTGAGACCAGATCCCTGTACAGGGTTTAAAGGGCGAAGGCTAGGGTTCCTCTGGAATCTGCCAGGCGGAAGGGTAACAGCGGAAATAAAATAAGAGAAAAAACAGGCCACTTTTTACCTGGTGACAGGTCCACTCTAATTACACAATAAAATAATGTTGCCACATTTCTTGATGGTTACACTTTGCTATAAAGGCACAGAGCTTGGTGGTTACATTACAAACGGAACAGTCTCTAAGCTTAGCAGTTAAACTGCAATAATGTGGCTCTTAGTTTGCTGGTTGCATGCTGTGGAATGGAAATTGAAGGTTTCACTACAATATTGTGAGAAGTCTTGGCAGCTATGGCAATCAACAGGTATAGTCTCTTTATGAACAGCTATGACTGCCACCAGCAATGTACATTGCCCAAAGTTGTCTGAACAGTTGACATACAGTAAAACACTTTGCAATATATCACACTGGGAGCAATGACCACTATCTCTTACCGCCCATAATGTTACTCACAGATGCAGGTTACACAGTGGTCAGTAACCAGAACTCCTGGTACAGGCTATAGGCTTCTACAATGTCTCAGGCCACGGAAGGCTCATGTTACAAGTCACAATCTATTGTCTGAGGCCACATAAGGCTCATGCTAGAAGCCTTGGGCCACAGAAGGATCATGCTAGAAGCCTCAGGCCATGGAACGCTCATGCTAGAGGCCACAGTTATCTCTATTGTCTCAAGCAATGGAAGGTTCATCCTAGAGGCCACGGTTATCTCTATTGTCACAAGTAATAGAAGGCTCGTCCTAGAGGCCACAGTTATCTCTATTGTCTCAAGTAATGGAAGACTCTTCCTAGAGGCCACAGTTATCTCTATTGTCTCAAGTAATGGAAGGCTCTTCCTAGAGGCCACAGTTATCTTTATTGTCTCAAGTAATGGAAGGCTCATCCTAGAGACCACAGTTATCTCTATTGTCTCAAGTAATGGAAGGCTCTTCTTAGAGGCCGCAGTCATCTCTATTGCCTCAAGTAATGGAAGGCTCTTCCTAGAGGCCACAGTTATCTCTATTGTCTCAAGTAATGGAAGGCTCTTCTTAGAGGCCGCAGTCATCTCTATTGTCTCAAGTAATGGATGGCTCATTCTAGAGGCCGCAGTCATCTCTATTGTCTCAAGTAATGGAAGGCTCTTCCTAGAGGCCACAGTTATCTCTATTGTCTCAAGTAATGGAAGGCTCTTCTTAGAGGCCGCAGTCATCTCTATTGTCTCAAGTAATGGATGGCTCATCCTAGAGGCCCCAGTTATCTCTATTGTCTCAAGTAATGGAAGACTCTTCTTAGAGGCCGCAGTCTTCTCTATTGCCTCAAGTAATGGAAGGCTCTTCCTAGAGGCCACAGTTATCTCTATTGTCTCAAGTAATGGAAGGCTCTTCTTAGAGGCCGCAGTCATCTCTATTGTCTCAAGTAATGGATGGCTCATCCTAGAGGCCCCAGTTATCTCTATTGTCTCAGGCCATGGCAGAATAAGGCATCACATGTCAAAGCTCATCTCAACATCTCAGGTCACAGCACCTGGCCACAACTATTATCAAAATTTCTGGTCAGCAGTTGTAGCTAGAAGACATCAGTGCTGTGTAGTAAGGGATATTCCTCCATAAATTCCTCCTTAAAATTGTGCAAAATACTACAGCACGCACTTATACTGTTCTAAGATTGCATAAGTCATTCTCTATGACTATCTGCTATGAACTATAGGACATAGGCCGTGATCAAGGTCTGGGACAGACCGAAATGTTGTCTGTCTTTTCTATTACTTTCCATATGCTGACTTACCAATAAATCTTTAAATTGCAAAAGTGAGTGCCATAGTATTTTGCATTACAACTCCGATCACTGTCTGATGCTACAGTGCCACTTTGCATTACAAACCACAGTCCCTCTCGCTGTTTCCGGCCACAGATATTTTCACCACAGGCAGTTGGGCCAGTGCAATCAATCACTGCAGGTCACTTTAGTGCAGCACACGCTACCCTTGCCCAAGGTCATAATTTATTCTGAAGTCGACAGGTAACAAACAATCTGTAAGAACTTGCTGCGCTCTGAGCCACTTTACACTTTGCAACTTTCTTTTTTTACAGGTTCCATCATTTCAGCAGTACAAGGCAGACCTTTTGGACCTCTCACTATACTGACTGGTAGCCTCTTTGACTAGTCAATGCTATGTCTTCTTCTTCATCCCTTTGTATTTTTAGGATGTATTCTTCTCTCTATATCAAATATATTAGTACTACTTGTTGTCTACCACATTACTATATTATGGTCACCACTGCGCTCTGTAGACTATATCAAGTATAGAGTATTAAGTTAGCAGATGCAATCACAATATCTAAAGTGTTGTTATCATCACTATTGCCTAGCCAATGGGGTTAGGCCGATGGCACCTCCGCTGGTCCCGAGAACAGTGCTCTGCAATGCCCTGTTGGAATGGAGCACCTATTCATCACCACTCATTCTCTATGGGGCTCCAAGAAAAAGCTGAACTCTATACTTGGCTATCTCCAACAATTCAAAAGAGAATAAATAAAATGGTAGCAAAAAATTATGTTGTCTTACCCATTAAACATCACTACAAAGTGCTGACCACTAGATGTTTAACTTGCTGCCCACTGCCTAATGTCAAGTGTAATCCAACTCTAGTAGCAGAGAGAAAAGTGAATGTCAAACTGCATACAGGCATAACAGAGGCAGGCTTTCAGTTCGGGGTAGCCAAGGTATTGGTCAATGGCATATTGGGAAGTGCTGGAAAGGAAGTACCAGACTCAACTGTGCTGGCAGAATGCTGAAAAAGTGGGACTGCTCACTTAAAAAGAGTGGATAGAAAGTTACAGAGTATAAGAATCGGGACAGTTCCTAGTCATATAAGACTTTAGAGAGAGTTGTTCCCCCACCCAAAAAAAGTTATTCACTATCCATGACGAAGGGGACAACATGCTTATTGCTGGGGTGCAACCATGAGATTCCCAGCAATCCCTAGATTGAGGCTTCAGAACCGCGAGAATGGGGCTCAGTAGCCACATCCTGAATAAAGTGGAGTTGCCAGTCATAGACAGTAAATGTAGCAAATCCTGCACATGCCCACCTCCGGATCATTCAGGAAGCAGCTGCAGAGATCCATTCTTGGGGTTCTGAAGCCCCTATCTCAGTATTAGTGGGGATTTCACCAGCAATCAACAGGTTATCCTCTATTCAATTGATAAGGGATAACTACTTTGGTTCACATACAAGTCTAATATGTTCAGGAACGGTCTTGATTATTTGGGGGGATGCTTGTAGGACCAAGCATGCAATACTTTCCATAATTCCGCTGCTTTTTGGTATATTGGGAACTTTAGAACTATAGCAAAACTGTGATGAGCTTTGGATGCCACTTTTCTTCTTTATGAGTCATTCTCATTATCTATGTGACACATTGCTGACATAACCATCACTATTATTTATTTTTTGTACATTCCATAATTACTCTAACTCATCACTATTTCAATTCAGCGTAATTACAGCGTACACTATTTTTTTGTAGTAAAGTTAATGTTATAGTGGCCTTTACTACTTTACGTTACCCATTTTCTGACATCCTTCCCCCCATTAACATACTTTTTTTTATTGCACTATATTTTGCTTCTGTGGTTCATTTATTTGGATAACATTGAAGGTTATATTATTCTGCTTCATTATTACTTGCCTTTGATATGTGTTAACAGAATAGGCACATTGTTTGCTGTTTCCTTTTTCTTTAACTGTGCTTTTAGAGTATCATCTAAGGACACAGCAGGTAGGAAATATACAATGTTTTGCACCTTAGTGAATATGAACGTGCACACAATTCTGGAATATGACGTGATACCGCTGCACGTGGCCCTGTTCATGTGCTCACTTACCTGTGACTAGGCTGACTGAGTCTCTCCATGATTCCTACAGTGGTCAGTCGGTTAATGAGCAGACGCTAAGGTATGTCACATGTCATTAGCTCCCCTCCCCATGCTAGGATTACCGCAGCGCTCATTATGGTTCCACTAATTGGTTTATCATTCGAACACAGGACAATCTCATGGAAATGCTGCGTTACAAATCTAGCAGTGCTGCATTTGTCAGAGGTAGCACTGCTCGGTTTATCATTCGGTACAGTTCATTGCGACATGATCTTTTATCTGGTAAATATCATTCAACTCATCAGCACTAGTGCACTTATAAATCATTAAAGGGGTTTTCCAGGCACACAAAATAAAAAATCGATCTGGCTGTACTTGTAATAAGACCGCACTGTTATGGTTCATTTACGGGAGTTAAACAACTGCCGACCGGCAACATTTCTGCTAGTCAATAGTCATTTAATAGCCTGCTCTCGACAGCATAGGTTCTGTTTACAGCGGATGATGTGCTGCCGAGAACAATGATCTATTGTGCAGTGCAAAATATCATTTCACCCAAAGAATGAGCATTTTGTTTTGCTTGTTTTTCACGTGATTGGCAGCTTGTTTAGACTGCACAATTATGGTGATTCACAGTATTTGCACAATGCAAATGGACCTTTATATCTATTTTCATCTTTTTAGCTCCCCTTTGTCCCCCTGTAGCCATCTTTGGGTTCTGATATTAGTTACATGATGACTTTCTTGCCAACTCTCGCTATGTGGGGCAGCACGGTGGCTCAGTGGTTAGCACTGTTGCTTTGCTGGGGTTCTGGGTTCAAATCCCACCAAGGACAACATCTGCAAGGAGTTTGAATGTTCTTCCCATGTTTGTGTGAGTTTCCTCTGCGTACTATAGTTTATTCCCACACTCCAAAGACATACTGCTAGGGAATTTAGATTGTGAGTCCCAATGGGGACAGTGCCACTAATGTCTGTAAAGCTTGGTGGAATTAAAGGCCCTATATAAGTGAGATAAATAAATAAATGTGTCTCTAAACTATATTAACAAATCACCATCTAAAGACTTCCACACAGTCTCAAGAAGGATAAATCATTGCACACACTTTCTCTTCTCTAATATTCATCCACCTTGTAAGCCCAGCCCTGAGGTTCTCCTGCCATCAATAATGTCCCACACAGGCTCAGTGTACTGCAATGGAGCTATGACTAATATGATTTATACTGTTCCAGACTGGCCATCTGTCTGACATGTTGTGGCTCCCACCTTTCCTGGTCCTTTTATATGCCACAGGCAGCTCCTACAATGAACATATGGTGCTGCTGTGGAGTCTGCTGGTCAATAAGATGTTCAATTGAGGTGAAGCTAGGTCTGCTTCACTATCAAAACTCCAGAACTTACTCTGCCTTGGACTTCTCTCTGTCATTAGTGCCAAAAACAACTCACATACAGTACAGACCAAAAGTTTGGACACACCTTTTGGTGCAGTCATCAAAGCAAAAGGTGGCTACTTTGAAGAACCTAGAATATAAGACATATTTTCAGTTGTTTCACACTTTTTTGTTAAGTATATAATTCCACGTGTTAATTCATAGTTTTGATGTCTTCAGTGTGAATGTACAATTTACAATGTCATGAAAATACAGAAAAATCTTTAAATGAGGTGTGTCCAAACTTTTGGTCTGTACTGTAGGACAAATATTCAAGAAAAATCACAGAAAACAACAGCCTTACCAATGCCAGGTGAGATTACCAATGCACTAGCAGGATGCAGGAGTCCCCATGATAAAGATGGGGGCAACACAGGTGCAAAATACTCATGGAGAAACCACTCACAAACCTACCAATTTATGAAGGGGGTGGTTGCTTAGTATTAAAAATGCACACAGATGAGACTTGCATAGAGCGCCAGTCACACAGACACGTGTGATGAACAGTGACTGGCTTGCAGCCTATTGATGACACCCATACTATTAGATCAGGCGGGCTGCACAGCACTATAAAAATGCACCTCACAAGACAGACACCCCACTACACCCAACCAACACTAAAGGGCCTCGCTGCATCCTGCAAAAAATGGAAAAATGTACAAAAAAAGATGAAAAATTATGTCTAAAATATATGAGGTATTGGTCAATATTTTGACCAAAATACTCAAGCTCGCAACCCACATCAAGGGTCCTTATACTTGCGAGTCCCTACACTAAATTAAAAAATGGCTCACATAGACACAAATTCACGAAAAATCACAGAAAATCACAGCCTTAGCACTGTCATTAGTGTTATCAGAGCTCCTGTTTGTGTTTATTAGCAGTGGCAAGCTATGCAGTCATTGCAGCTACTCAGGGAACCAGTAGGGAAGGTGGCACATCAGAAAGGAGCTTAAAGAAACATGAAGTATCCTGAAATGAAGGTAGGACTTAACAGCGATATTGGGGGAGCCCATTTCCATTTTCGGTATTGTTTTTGTTGGAGATATTAATGTGTCTTTACTGGCAAGTGTATATTTGGTTTGTGCAGTAACAATTGTGCAATGTGTGCTCTGTGTATATCCTGTGCATGTGTAATGTGTGTGCTGTGCTTGTGTTACCAGTGCAAAGAGCTTGTGTGATGTGTGCACTGCGCATGTGACGTGTTCCCTTTACTTGTGCGATGTTTGCACTGTGCGTGTGTGAAATGTGCTATGCTTGTGTGATCTGGCATAACGCATGCATGATGTGTGCACTGAGCTTGAATGATGTGTGCACTGTGCTTGTGTGATGCGTGCGATATGTGGATACAACTTGCGTGATGTGTGCACTGAGCTTGTGGGATATGTGTATAGAGCATGTGTGACTCTCAAGGGTCGGTTTGGGGATTCGATCAGGTGACCTGTTCTTCTGTCTGCTGGGCTATTGCACTTTTCATCCCTGTCCAAGTGCTGATTGTTCCTATTGTCTTTATTCTCCCTTCTTGCTTTACTCCTCTCCAGGTGTTTTCCATTTTCCCATTTTGTTTTGTCCTATCACATACTGGGTTGAGCTTTATATATTATCCTTTCACTGTACTTCCTTGCTGGCTATACTTCTTTGTGCTAAGGAGCTCCAGCCCTTCAGTTATGGGATTTTCCCTACTAGGCAAACACTGTTTGTATTCCTGCTGAGTGTCTCTTTGTCTACCTTACCAGCATATTTTCCTTTGACCGCAGTTAAGGTTCTGAGAGGTTATTCTTGTTTCATTTATTTTTCATTCTCCTTAGTTTTCCCTTTCTCCACTTTATGATCATGCTTTAATTTTTTTCATCCTGGGTCTTAGTGTCAACCTGCACACTTTCCTCTCCCCTTATTAGCAGTGTGTAGCGGCCTCCTCTCTGGTTCCTTAGAAGGTGCAAGAAATCCCTCATGGCGTTTTTTTTTAGCAGTGACGTCTTGACACTGCAGTGCATGTGACCGATCACTGGGCTCAGCAGTCTTGTGCTATCTACAAGCCCCCATAAACATTAGACTGAAGTTGGCCAAACTCAATGATATTAAGGGAATCGGCCTACTAATGTGTATAGGAGCCTCCCAACTCCACTGAGACAGATAATGTGGGAAAAAATGTTGGATTTCTAATGGCCGATCCTTTTGTTCTCCGAGACATAAGTCGATACCAGGGGAGTCTGGAGAGGACAGAGGAGTCTGGAGAGGACAGGGTTGAGTCTGAAGAGGACAGGGTTGAGTCTGAAGAGGACAGAGGAGTCTGGAGAGGACAGAGGAGTTTGGAGAGGACAGGGGAGTCTGGAGAGGACAGGGGAGTCTGGAGAGGACAGGGGAGTCTGGAGCAGACAGATGAGTCTGGAGAGGACAGGGGAGTCTGGAGAGGATAGGGTTGAGTCTGGAGAGGACAGGGGAGTCTGGAGAGGACAGTGGAGTCTGGAGAGGACATGGTTGAGTCTGGAGAGGACAGTCCGGGAGTCTGGAGAGGACAGGGGAGTCTGCAGCAAACAGATGAGTCTGGCTATGCTGGTGTAACGTGGTTCGGGGAGGTAGCCGAGGGCGAGACACTAGTCTTCATCAAAGTGTGGGTCCTGGCTGCGTATTGGACTTGTGCTATGAGAGCCTTATGCCCGTGCAGGCCACATATAGCCAGAGTTGTGGCCTTGCCAGGACCAGATTTTGTAAAGTTCAATGAGGGAGACCACCTTTCCAAAATAAACTCTTTACTGAACTGTATCTTGATAAGGGTTATAGCAGGTACAAAGTGCTATGGATGTTTCCTTTACAGTATTAAGCATTATTCCACACAGCATCCTTCTTCTGTACTTTACTCCAGGGCTTTTAAGACACACTATTTCTCCCCACTTCGCCACAACTCAGCTGTAACGCTACAGTCCTGAGTCACAAGTCTCCTTTACTTGCTAAGCGGTTCCATGTCCTGTTTCTTCCACTACTGGAGCCCTGGATTTACTTCTCGGGACTCTTCACTATTCCACATATCTCAGTCCTGCAAAGGCCCGTAACCTTCCACGTTACAAGCTCAAGGTCTCGTAGCTAGGCATTCTCTCCTAGGACCCGTCTCGAGAAGACCACTCTATCTCTTTCGGTCACTTTTTCTTCAGGATCACACTATCCCTTGCCTTTGGTATCCTTTTACTCAGGGTCACAAGCTTACTGCAGCACTGCTATTTCACACCCCAAACCCTAGCTGACTAACCAACAAAAAGGACTCACTCTCCATAACGCTAATCCCAAACATTAATTCCATCTTATCCTATAGTCAACTATCTACATTCCTATACCTTACACTACCTATCTTATAAAGCCCCCGTCTCACATAGCGAGATCGCTAGCGAGATCGCTTCTGTGTCAAGGTTTTGGTGATGCAACAGCGACCTCACCAGCGATGTCGCTATGTGTGACACTTTGCAGCGATCAGGCACCTGCTGTGAGGTCACTGATCGCTGCAAAGTGTCCTGGACCAATTTTTGGTCGTTGCCCTCCCGCTGGTCAGCACACATCGCTGTGCGTGACCAGCGGGAGCAGCGATCAGGCTGGTAACCATGATAAACAACGGGTTACTAGGTGCGCGTGTGCCCCTAGTAACCCGATGTTTACCCTGGTTACCAGCCTGCTCCTGCTTCAGCAGGCTGGTAACTAGGAGCAGGATATCGTGGAAAGATTCTTTCCACGATGTCGCTGCTCCCCTGATCATTGGTGAGCCTGCCTGTTTGACAGCTCACCAGCGATGTATTAGCGATGCAGCAACGATCCCTGACAGGTCGTATCGTTGTCGGGATCGTTGCAGCGTCGCTTAGTGTGACGGGGCCTTAACACTATACTATATACTATGCATAACATTATACTAACAATACTTATCACACTCTATATATTACAATTCACATGACACGATATACAAAAGACTCAAGACATTATTCACATTGCAATGCAACACATAACCCAATTGGTGTCTTCATGGAAAGGAATGTGATAGCACAGTCCACCACCCTTACACTTGGATAATTTGTGTACCCAAAAACCCCTTTAAGCTAGTATCAGAATTACATATACCTGATACAAGATTTTTACCAATAGACTAAGGGTGAGATTTTCATTACTGTAATGCTTCTTTTTGGGAATATTAACAGAACACAGAGGCTATCTACGATTGTTACTACCCTGTTCTTTTATTGGAATGATTCCTGCTTATATACGGAGCAATTCCAATTATAATGAGAATATTGGGAATTCTTTATCAAAGAATTTCATGACATGTAAATTTATTAGGTCACCGTACTATCGGGGACAGGACATTGGTAGTCAATGAGAAAATGTATTTATTTATTTTTGTTGTGAAATTATGTTTAGTCCCTGGAGTAAGAGCTCCATGTGATTCCATTGTTTAGAGTGTTAAAGTAAGTTGACCTCGGCAACCACTAAGGGAATCTATCAGCAAGTTTTTTGCTGCCCAATTTGAGAGCAGCATGATGTAGGGGCAGAAACCCTGATTTAAGTAATGTATCACTTATTGGGTTGCTTGTTGCAGTTTTGATAAAATCACAGTTTTATCTACTGCAGATCTACCATTTTTCTTAATGTTGAGTTTTGCATAACCCCTCCCACACCACTGATTGGCAGCTTTCTGTGTACACTGTTTATAGGCAGAGAAATCTACCAATCAGTGGTGGGGGGTGGAGTTGGACTATATGACAGCAGGTTTACTAGTCCTCTAGTGATAATATCATGCTGATAAAACAGTGATTTTATCAAAACTACAGCAAGCAGCCCAGTAAGTGATACATCACTGGAAACAGGGTCTCTGTCTCTACATAATGCTGCTCGCAGACTAGGTGGTAAAGACCTGGTGACAGATTCCCTTTAAGAGCTTCACCACCCTGGAGACAGGTGATACTCTAGCCTAGGCGTGGCGTATTACAGGGAGAGTCTCTCCGCCACCTTCATTTGTTCAATAATAATCTGGAAGAGTACAATACTGTGCGGTGGCTCCTATTACTTGACTTTGGTGATGGACAATTATAATATAGAAAAACATATTCCGTATACAGCGGAAGCTAATACATTTTTGGACAGCGTGCCCTCTGCTAGTACATCTACCGCACTTGGCTACTGTGGCCTCAAGGCCATGTCTTATCGCACTCACATTACAAACAAGATACAGTACATGATGCCAAGTTATTCAGGAATAATACGTGATTAACCCATGATTATTCTAGGAGCTTTGCAGTTATATACTGTGTCAGTATGTAACATTTGTACAGCTGAAAAGCTTCTCAAAAAATGTTACCAGCTCAAGATATTTTGTTACTATGGCATGGAAAGATACTTTAAAAAGGACTTGTCACCGGGTCAAAAGTGGTCAGCTTCTGCTCTTACTTTATTCCCTCTGTTCTCCTGAGTATTCATTTTTTTTAAATCCGCCATACGGTTCCAGAGATATGGGCCTTTTTATTTAACCAATTTTTATGATTAGGGGGCGTAAAGACCATAGAAAACACCACTAAATAAAAAACCTGCATTTCTCAAACCATATGGCGGATCTAAGAAAAAAATGGAATACTCAGGGGAACAGCAGAAATAAAATAGGAGCAAAAACTCCATACTTTTATCATCTGTCACCATATTTCAACATCTAAGTTGCATCAATTATCAAGTAGATCCCTTACACCTCATGAAGTTGACTTTGAAAATCAATATCAGGAGGGCTGTATAATCCTTATTGAAAGTTTTTCCACTTGATATTAAAATGAGCATTTAATGAGACACATTGGCCTTATATGACAATATAATGTAGCTTGTATTGTGAAAACCTTGTTATAGACACTGTTCCTTCTAAGCTGTGCACTCTGGTAATGATAGCGTTAAGGTGCACTAAACCTTACAGACATGTATAGCTGTTATTGGGCTCATGTCAGAGGGGACAATGGTCCTCATTGCCATCCAACCATTTACTATCTTGCTGTGTCATTGAATGCATGGTTTTGTTTTCATTGTGCAAGTGTGTATTTAATAGCCTATGCATACAATGGGCACACTGACCTTGTGTATAGTCATGATTTTTAGGATAAACATAGCTACCCGCAGCTAGGCAGTGGGGAGCCATCTGTCAATCAGCATGACATCGGCAGTCACGCCCCGTCATCAGAGCAGTGTGGATGAGAAGTCGCTGCTCTGACGTGACGTCAGCAGAAGCCGTGAATCACTGGCAGGAGCGGTCTGTGACCACTGTGCCATCAGAGATCGGTGCCGGGTACAACAGGCCATAGTAAAAAAAAAACGTATTCCTGGATAACCCCTTTAATTCTTCAGCATACCAAGACAACTTGGACAATCATCCAGCTTTGTGGGAACAGTTTGGGGAAGGCCCTTTTCTATTCCCCATGACTGTGCCCCAGTAGACAAAGCACAAGCCATAAAAGAACAGTTGGGGGAGTTTGGTGAAGAAGAACATGGCCGAAAGAACCCTAACCTCAACCAATTCAACATACCATTGGTGCAACCTGTTCAATCGCACAGGGTCCTAAAAGGGGTAAAGGAGTCACTAACACCTCCAAACAGGTGGAATTGCGAATTATGAGGAGCATTTGGACTGCAAAGGGCCAATTTATTGTTCTTCGACGGGAGCCCTCTTTTGTCGGTGTCTTATCCTGCTTTGGGATGAACTAATACGGAGATTGTGAGCCTGATCTATCCGACTTCAACCTCACAAATGTTCTTCAGGGTGAATTTGCTCCAAAAATTTTTTACAAAGCCTTCCCAAAAAAAGTGGAAACTGCAAATTCGGGGCCAACTCCATATTAATGTATATATATCTAGAAAGGGATGCCATACAAGCTCCGGTACGTGTAACGTACAGGTGTCCCAATACTTTTGTCCATTGTTGCAATGTTCTTACATGGATTCAGAATTGTACAGTTCATGTATTTTAAAAGAGCTTTTTTGAGGGTCAGGGGAGTAAAAAGTGTACGACTATTGTCCAATGTGAATGAGGTCCAAAGGAGTTAACTGTGCATGTTAAAGCGGCAGGACCAGTGCCGTATCCGCATTCCTGGTTGCTAGGCAACGTAACCATCTGCTATAATGCTTCTTTATGCAGCTGCAGATATACAAACTTGCAGCACCCTTTAGTTCCAGCTCATTTCAGAATCCCTTCACAAATATATATATATATATATATATATATATATATATATATATATATATATATATATATTTATTTATTTATCCTTGACCTGTAGGAAGTTAATGGGCTGATGAAAAAGAATATGGAGAAATGCATTTCAGTGACAGGGAATAAAGTCGTCTTTCACAGTTTTTCCATTGATTTATTAGGAAGCTCTTCACCTGCCTCTTGCAGTTACATAAAACCCAGTCGAGCTCTTCGCATTTAGACCTGTCATTCCGCAGCTTTTACAGAGCGCTGTTTGCATGTCAGTTGGTAACTTGGAGATCATCAATTTCTATGGTCACTGCACCTGCCTGTTGACATGGCAACAATGTATTAAATTCCAAAGCACCGGGCATGTTATGTTCTGCACGAAGACGCTTGATGAATTCACAATTATTTGTCCATTTCAATAAATAACAATTCTTCCATTAAAGCCTCTCTGCAAAATATCTAATCATTTTTAAAGGAGATTTCTGGTTTTGCAAAACTAGTTCTTTGCTCACTATTCCCAGGTCCAACAATGAGTCTCTGCTCCCCGTGTCTGTTACTGTTTGCAGCACTGATGTCACATCAACAGCGCTGCAGCCAACCAGTGAGCTCAGCAGCTCTGCCCAAGTTGAAAGCATGAGTCGCTCAGGCCTGTGAGCTCAGTGATTCTCTGCAGCACCACTAATGTGACGTCAGTGCTGCAGCGCCACTGATGTGACATCAATGCTTCAGTAGAGAGATTCACATTGGACCTGGGGAAGGTGAGTAAAGTAGTGTCAGCCTGACTAATGTGCAGGAAGGAAGTAACATTTGAAAGGATGAACTACATCATTTTATAGTTGATCACAATTTTTTAACAAAATGTATCATAGTACTGAACAAGAGCTTGTCCCGGAACCATATGTAAAAAAGCATTTTTATTTTCAATTTACATCTATTCACTGGTTTAGTATTTTGAAACATTTCAACCATTCACAAGTCCAAGAGTTAAGCAACCCTACCAGAGATTCACTTATGCGCCTGGATCTCTACAAACACTTAAAGGAGTTGTCCAGTTTTAAGCAACAAGTCTGCAGTCATTGTACAGTACAGACCAAAAGTTTGGACACACCTTATTATTTAAAGATTTTTCTGTATTTTCATGACTTTGAAAATTGAACATTCACACTGAAGGCATCAAAACTATGAATTAACACATGTGGAATTATATACTTAACAAAAAAGTGTGAAACAACTGAAAATATATCTTATATTCTAGGTTCTTCAAAGTAGCCACCTTTTGCTTTGATGACTGCTCTGCACACTTTTGGCATTCTCTTGATGAGCTTCAAGAGGTAGTCACCGGAAATGGTCTTCCAACAATCTTGAAGGAGTTCCCAGAGATGCTTAGCACTTGTTGGCCCTTTTGCCTTCACTCTGTGGTCCAGCTCACCCCAAACCATCTCGATTGGATTCAGGTCTGGTGACTGTGGAGGCCAGGTCATCTGGCGTAGCACTCCATCACTCTCCTTCTTGGTCAAATAGCCCTTACATAGCCTGGAGGTGTGTTTGGGGTCATTGTCCTGTTGAAAAATAAATGATGGTCCAACTAAACGCAAACCGGATGGAATAGCATGCCGCTGCAAGATGCTGTGTGTAATGCACACGCCCGGGCTGAGCGGCGTGTGCGTGTGATTGTAGTGATTCCACTGTACCGTACCGGAGAGTGCCTGGAGGGGCGTAACTAAGTGTCTGCCCGATCCGACCAAGATCGCACGACGGCATACGACGCCAGTGCACCAGGGAGGAACCGAGCAGAGGTACCAGGGTCTACTCCAGGTCAGACTCCGGACACGGCTGTTGGCCCACACCGGGGAATACAGGAACTGGAAGGTTTAGGCTGGCACACTGGTATGCAGACGGGGAGGTACTGGCAGGTACAACAGGTTGGAGCACAGAGAGGATAGAACCCAGTACAGACTGGGACTTCTGGAACAGAACCGCAGAAGCGGTATACAAACACAGCAGGTTGAGAGCAAGACGAGGCCGCCAGGAGCGGAGCAAAGAGTCAGAGCAGAGCGAGGCTGCCGGAGCAGCGAGCAAAGGGTCTGAGCAGAGTGAGACTGCCGGAGCAGCGAGCAAAGGGTAAGAGCAGGGTAGGACTGCCGGAGCAGTGAGCAAGAGGAAACAGAGCGAGACTGCCGGAGCAGCGAGCAAAGGGTCAGAGCAAACTACCGGAGCAGCAATCTAGAGGGAGCAGGGCGAGACTGCCGGAGCAGCGAGCAAGAGGGAGCAGGGCGAGGCTGCCGGAGAAGCGAGCAAAGGGTCAGAGCAGAGTAGGACTGCCGGAGCAGCGAGCAAAGGGTCAGAGCAGAGCGAGACTGCCGGAGCAGCGAGCAAAGGGTAAGAGCAGACTGCCGGAGCAGCGAGCAAGAGGGAGCAGAGCGAGACTGCCAGGGCAGCGAGCAAAGGGGAGAGAGCAGAACGAGACTGCCGGAGCAGTGAGAAAGAAGGAGCAGAGCGAGACTGCTGGAGCAGTGAGAAAGAAGGAGAGAGCAGAACGAGACTGCCGGAGCAGTGAGAAAGAGGGAGCTGAGCGAGACTGCCGGAGCAGTGAGGTAAAGGGAGAGAGCAGAACGAGACTGCCGGAGCAGTGAGAAAGAGCAGAGCAGGACGAGACCGCCTGGAGCGGTGAGCAAGAGCAGAGCAGGACGAGACCGCCTGGAGCGGTGAGCAAGAGCAGAGCAGGACGAGACCACCTGGAGCGGTGAGCAAGAGCAGAGCAGGACGAGACCGCCTGGAGCGGTGAGCAAGAGCAGAGCAGGACGAGACCGCCTGGAGCGGTGAGCAAGAGCAGAGCAGGACGAGACCACCTGGAGCGGTGAGCAAGAGCAGAGCAGGACGAGGCCGCCTGGAGCGGTGAGCAAGAGCAGAGCAGGACGAGGCCGCCTGGAGCGGAGAGCAAGGCAGAGCAGGGGGGACAGGGCTCTGTTCACACGGAACAGACAGGAAGGGAAAGGCAGAGCCAAATACCCACAGGGTACTTGCAGAGAAGTAGCGAGTGGACCACAAACTCACAAACGGGAGTACAGAGACAACAAGCAGGAGTTAGGTACGAGTTCAGACTCTGCAGAAAAAGGAAAGGAATGGACATAGAGAAAAAACAGGTAAAAGATAGGAGAGAGCTCAGACTGGAACTGAGTGTACGGAGGAGACCGACACTGCAGCGGAATACAGGAGTGGGTCTGGGAATACGGCCCCCAGAGAGGCGGGACGAACAGGCAAGGAGCGTGTTCAGACAGGACAGACAAGATACAGGAGCAGGTCTAGGTAATCGGCCCCTAGAAGGCGGGAGGAACAGGCTAGGAGCGTGTTCAGACAGGCCTGGAAATACAGCCTCCAGGATAGGCAGACAAGAGGCAAGGAACGTGTACAGACTGCAGGTTAGGGTACACAGATAGGACACAGTACAGACATGGGAACAGATACTGCAAGACAGGTAACATAGACAGGACCTGGCATGTCAGAGACAAAAGCCAACTGACAGGGCAAGATGCTCAGGCAGGGATTGATTGGAGCAGCTGGGTTAAATACCAGGTGACAGACAGCAATAGGCTGAGGACGCACAAGGGGTGTGACCCACAGCAGGTACAAAAAGCAGGAAGTGATCGGGCGCTGCACTTAAGCAGCAGAAACAGACACAAACAGACAGCATGGAGGGAAGCCAGAGAGACATTCTCAAGTGCACGCTCTTGCACAGTGGGAGATGGACCACTATGCAAAGACGCCGCCAGGTATGTTACACTGTGGTAGCCATGCTGGTTCAGTATGCCTTCAATTTTGAATAAATCTCCAACAGTGTCACCAGCAAAGCACCCCCACACCATCACACCTCCTCCTCCATGCTTCTCGGTGGGAACCAGGCATGTAGAGTCCATCCGTTCACCTTTTCTGCGTCGCACAAAGACACGGTTGTTGGAACTAAAGATCTCAAATTTGGACTCTTCAGACCAAAGCACAGATTTCCACTGGTCTAATGTCCATTCCTTGTGTTCTTTAGCCCAAACAAGTCTCTTCTGCTTGTTGCCTGTCCTTAGCAGTGGTTTCCTAGCAGCTATTTTACCATGAAGGCCTGCTGCACAAAGTCTCCTCTTAACAGTTGTTGTAAAGATGTGTCTGCTGCTAGAACTCTGTGTGGCATTGTCCTGGTCTCTAATCTGAGCTGCTGTTAACCTGCGATTTCTGAGACTGGTGACTCAGATAAACTTATCCTCAGAAGCAGAGGTGACTCTTGGTCTTCTTTTCCTGGGGTGGTCCTCATGTGAGCCAGTTTCTTTGTAGTGCTTGATGGTTTTTGCAACTGCACTTGGAGACACATTCAAAGTTTGCTCAATTTTTCGCACTGACTGACCTTCATTTCTTAAAGTAATGATGGCCACTCGTTTTTCCTTACTTAGCTGCTTTTTTCTTGCCATTATACAAATTCTAACAGTCTATTCAGTAGGACTATCAGCTGTGTATCCACCTGACTTCTGCACAACACAACTGATGGTCCCAACCCCATTTATAAGGCAAGAAATCCCACTTATTAAACCTGACAGGGCACACCTGTGAAGTGAAAACCATTTCCAGTGACTACCTCTTGAAGCTCATCAAGAGAATGCCAAGAGTGTGCAAAGCAGTCATCAAAGCAAAAGGTGGCTACTTTGAAGAATCTAGAATATAAGACCTATTTTCAGTTGTTTCACACTTTTTTGTTAAGTATATAATTCCACATGTGTTAATTCATAGTTTTGATGCCTTCAGTGTGAATGTACAATTTTCAAAGTCATGAAAATACAGAAAAATCCTTAAATGAGAAGGTGTGTCCAAACTTTTGGTCTGTACTGTATGTATCTACAGACTTGTATCTACAAACTTGTGAACCCTCACATCATGTGACAGATTCTCCAGTGCTGAAGTCGGGAAGGCCAGGCGTAAGACTGCCAGTATGTGACTAGCATACATATGGTCACATGCCAACTAGACATAAGCAGCCTCACTCAATACAAGTGTATTGAGTAGTAATGAGCGCGCATACTCGCAAATACTCGGTACTCGCCCGAGCATCTCAGTACTCGAGATGCTCGGAGCTTGCCGAGTACTTGCGAGATGCTCGGGCGGATGCTCTGGTCAACTCCCTGCATGTTTGGCATTCTTTAGAGCGCCAATCAACATGCATGGATTTCCTGCCACTCATTGTAATGACGCAGCCATGGTGGATGTGGCATTACAGTGATTGGATGGCTGCACAGTGTCATCAGGTCTATATCAGATCTGGCGCCGCCATGCTCGTCACAGTCACTCCGGAATCAGGCAGAGTAGGGAGAGGTGCTGCTGTGTCAGGGAGAGATTTGCTTGTGTATTAGGTAGTGTAGGGAGAAAACAAGTACGGTACATTACACATATCCATCTCAACAAACAGTCCTTCTGAGGACTAATCCATCTACAGAGATATCAGGCAGGCAGTGTATATAGGCAGGCAGTGTATATAGGCAGGCAGGCAGTGAATATAGCAGACTGCAGTGCATATAGCACAAGAGGCTCCATTCCAGTTCTGCCTTCTGCTGCTGTTAGATATTTCTAGACAAAGGCCCAAAGGCCCAGGTCTTAAAAAGCAATCCAGAAAACACAGTTTTTCTGTGCCATTTGCTTGTTGGCACTGCAGAATACAGCCAGGTCCTTTCCATATTACAGCGCTAAAAATCCAGCTATTTAAAACTGTGGTTTCTCTGTCACACGGATCACATAAAACTGCGCTGAAAATACTGCCATTTCTGGCCTTCATTCAAATTTTTTCAGTGTGTCAGCAAAGTTTTTGACACCGGTTTGCTGTTCAAAATAGTTACCTACAGGCCAGGTATTTAAAACTGTGTTTTATCCGTCACACGGATCATATATACGTTTTCTGAAAATTCTGCCATTTCTGGCCTCCATTCTAATTTTTTTTCAGTGTGTCAGCAAAGTTTTTGGCACCAGTTTGCTGTTCAAAATAGTTACCTACTTGCCAGGTACTTAAAACTGTGGTTTCTCCATCACACGGATTACATATAACTTCGCTCCAAATTCAGCCATTTGTAGTGAGCATGGAAGATATTATCCTCCATTTAAAATGGGCAAGGCGCATTGCAAGGGACGGGGAACTGGACGTGATGGTAATGGTGCACGCAGAGGCCAAGGCCAAGGCCGTAGGCAAGCTGAAATTGTGCCACAACAAACATCCACATCTTCTCGCCCGACCTTCCTGTCCCAATTCCTAGGGGACCGCAGCACACCACTATTGAACCCAGAGCAGTGTCAAAAGGTTGTTGGCTGGATAGCGGATAATGCTTCCAGTCACTTAGCATCCACCACCACCCTGTCTTCCACATGGTCAAGTCTCAGTAGCCGTGAGTCTGGACTGCATATTCCTCACCCTGATCCTCCTTCCTCCCACCATGCCGAGTGCCCGGAGACAAGTCAAATATTTGAGCAGCCTTGGTCACATGAAGGAGATGGCGGGAAAGTGTCACAAGAGGTGGACGATGATGAGATACAATTGCCAGAAAGTCAGGAGGAGGACCAGGGTGCCGAAGTTCAAGATGAGGTGGTGGATGATATAGTAACTGACCCAACCTGGCAGGAGGACATGCAGAGCGAGGACAGCAGCACACAGAGGGAGGGAGGAAGAGCACCCCAACAGGCAGGTAGAAGCAGTGTAGTAACCGCAGACAGAAAGCAGGCAACCATTCTCCGTAACACCAACAAGAAGGAAGTTGCCAGTACAACTGTTAGGTCTTCCCGAGTCTGGTTGTTTTTAAAAGACTCTGCCGATAACCCCAAAAAGGCCATTTGCACAACCGGCCTGGCCAGCATCAGCAGGGGTGGCAAAACAACCAGCCTGACCACCACCAGCATGATCAGGCACATGGCAGCAAAGCACCAGACTTTGTGGGCCGAACTCCTGGGTCTAGGAACAGTGTCTGCGGGTGGCACCATTGCTTCTTCCGCTGTTGTGCATGCAAGCCAATCCCCTGTCTATGGTGCATGTGAAGATGCATCCTGCTCTGCACCTGTCATTGCACACTCTCAAGTAGCAGCATCAGGAAGCACGTCCATGTCCTTGTCCCAGGGCAACATTCAGTTGTCCATATCCCAGTCCCTGGAACGCAAGCGCAAATACGTAGCCAACGCCCCACAGGCCACACTACTAAATTCCCACATTTCACGACTGCTTGCACTTGAAATGTTGCTTTTTAGGCTCGTGGAGACGGAAGTGACACGCCCCCAGGGCCAGTGATCGGGTGTAAGGCCTCCTGATCTGTGTCTTTTACTCTCTAAGCTTCGGGCCTGCCTGGAGCTAGGCCTGGCTTGCTTACTGCTTCCTTCTTGTACCTACTGACCTGGCGGTAGGGTTTTCTCCTGGTTCCCACTATTCCTGGTCACTGGAGCCTTAGTGGTACCTAACCCTGTTGCTGTGGTCAGCGGCTGGTTAACCTGGGATTTGTAGTTCTCCAGGGATTCCGGTTGTTCCTACTGGTCATAAAGATTCCTGTAGGCACGGACATATGTCTGGTATACGGTTCGGGGTGAGCCTGTTATGCTCCTCTGCCCCCTATGCATTTCTCTTTCTTCTCCTCAGTCTGCAGACTCTCTTATGCAGACTCCCTGAGCAGACTCTCTGAGTTCTGTCCCTGTCTGTGCCTGACAGGAACTCTCACTTGCCTTCTAGCCCGTTCCAGGCTCTCACTGGCAAGACTAGCCCGCAGCTTGGGCCTAGCCTGGCCTTCAGCCACACAGACTTCAGCTTGTCTGGAGCGGCAGCATGGTGTCGCACTGTCTGCTTCCCACTGACTGACTTCCGGAACTCCATCCCCCAGTATTTATATACCTGACAGGGCTCCATCTAGTGGACTTGGGTGGAGGTGTCTGTATGTATTGAGGCCACTGGGGAGAATTCCATCCATGCACCCCTCTGGGATCTGTGGCACCCGTGGGCAGCAGGGCGCCACATTCCCCCCTAGTAAAACTCAGTACTCCTGGACTGAAGCAATTTTCAAAAACAGGTTAGCAATAACATTTCTTCCTTTTAGGGGAGGCACATTTCTTTAACGTTGCAAAAACATAATCAATAATACACATATATACAAAAGTTAAAGTTTTTGAGCAAATGGCAGCGAGTCCCCTAACATGGTGTCCATTGCACTGCATAGGTAGCTTTAGAGGCACTCCAGGGAGTGCAATTATGTACAAGGAAACAGTTTGTGGGCTGCACACGCACATTAGCAGCAACACAACTTTACGTTCTGCAATGACCAGTTTTGATGCGATCCCTCCTCGGGTGTGTCCCTCTCATCCGGGTAAGCTGGCTTGTGGGGTACCTGCTCCAAACCCCCAACGAAGGTCCTGGGCGGGCTGCAGGACTGGTGTAGGACCACTGGTTTGGCCACACCAAGCAGGTTTTAGTGGTGGTGGTCTTGTGAAAACCACCAGGGGGCACCTCAGGAGGTGCAAACTACGTACAATGGTGGGACCGCTCATAGTTCATGGACTCCAAGTTCAGGTTACATGAGAACTACCGGGAAACTAGTAGCTCAAGGGCGCCCCTTCCTGGGCTGCGCCTGGTTACGGGAGGTGGATGACCCGTCCTGGTCATCCTCCCGTTCAGTCTGGGTGTCCTGTTCCAACAGTTCCCTCACCCTCTGAACATTTTAGGGCATGCTGTAGAGCCATGGGCACCATCCGTGCCACAGCTCCTGCTGGTGCGGCGACTGCTTCAGCTTGAGCAGCACCGGACGAAGTTACTCCTGCGGGGGCGATGTCGAGGGCCGCGGTTTTCTGCTGGGCTTCGGACATCGTTGTGCCCCCCCTAGTGACCCGTCGCATACCTTCTTTACTTTTCTACCGGTAGGCCGCAGCTCCGCAGGCGACGGTCTCCTTCCAGGACCTTGCATCGCTCGCGTCTGACGTCAGGGTGCTCATTGGACTCCTTCCAGGACCTTAGACTTCCTGGTTCGTCGTTGCAGTGTCGTGCGTGTCCGGGGCTTCACGCACTTCAGCAGGCACGCCTCTCAGTTACCCGCTGTTACGCCCTTCTTCCCACTCGGCGACAGGAAAATGGCAGATATGGCGGGAAAACTTCACCACGGTAAGGGTTACAGTATTTTAAGGCGCACAGTACCTGGTGGCAACGGGCACGCAATCCTGTTCGTGACGCCAAAACATGATACGCCCCCAGGGCCGTGGGGTACTCGGCAGCTGGGCCTCTGGTTGCCGGAGATATCACAGTGGCGGGCCCGGTCCGTGACCCAGGGCGGTCAGTGAAATGGGGGAATACTTTTATATGGGGTTTTTCGTGACGCCACCTGTGGATTCTGGTAAGAGGTTACCAGTGCTGCGGCAGTCCACTGAGGCTGATGTTAGGGGCAGCTATGATTGGACGGCTCCCCACAGGTGGAGCAGGCCTCAGGGCAGTGTAGAGGTGTAGAAAGATGGTGGAAGCAGGAGAGAGATTGTTATGCACACGCCCGGGCTAAGCGGCGTGTGCGTGTGATTGGTAGTGATTCCACTGGACCGTGCCGGAGAGTGAATGCCTGGAGGGGCGTGACTAGGTATTCACCCGATCCGACCAGGGTCGCACGACGGCATACGACGCCAGTGCACCAAGGAGGAACCGAGCAGAGGGACCAGGTGCTACTCCAGGACAGACCCCGGACACGGCTGTTGACCCACACAGGGGAATACAGGAACAGGCTGGTAGGCTGGCACACAGACTGGTGGGTATAGGCAGGCACGACTGGTATGCAGGCAGGCGGGTATGCAGGCAGGGGGGTAAAGGCAAGCACAGCTAGAGTGCAGACAGGGAGGCACTAGCAGGTAGGAACACAGGCGGGATAGGACCCAGTACACACCGGGACACAGGAACAATACAGGCAAAGGGGTACAGGCAAGCACGGCTAGAGTGCAGACAAGGCTGAGCAGGGAGGACAGGGCTCTGTTCACACGGAACAGACAGGAAGGGAAAGACAGAGCCAGACACCCACAGGGTACTTGCAGTGAAGTAGCGAGTGGACCACAAACTCACAAACGGGAGTACAGAGACAACTGGCAGGAGTTAGGTACGAGTTCAGACTCTGCAGAAAAAGGAAGGGAACGGACATAGAGGCAAAAACAGGTAAAGGATAGGAGAGAGTTCAGACTGGAACTGAGTGTACGGAGGAGACCGACACTGCAGCGGGATACAGGAGCGGGTCTGGGAATACTGCCCCCAGAGAGGCGGGACGAACAGGCAAGGAGCGTGTTCAGACAGGACAGACAAGATACAGGAGCGGGTCTAGGTAATCGGCCCCTAGAAGGCAGGAGGAACAGGCTAGGAGCGTGTTCAGACAGGACAGACAAGAGAACACAGAAAGGACTCAGTTCAGACACGGGAACTAATACCGAAAAGCAGGAGACATACAGGACTCAGTTCAGACACGGGAGCTGAAACCGCAAAGCAGGAGAAATACAGGACTCAGTTCAGACACGGGAGCTGATACCGCAAAGCAGAAGACATACAGGACACAATTCAGACACGGGAGCTGATACCGCAAAGCAGGAGACATACAGGACTCAGTTCAGACACGGGAACTGATACAAAAAGCAGGAGACAAGAGACGGGACCTGGCACCTTCAGAGTGCAAGCACACACTGAAGGAAACACTATGCTCAGGCAGGGATAGAAGGGAGCTGCTGAGCTATATACCAAGTGACAGACAGCAATAGGCTGAGGACGCACAAGGGGTGTGACCCACAGCAGGTACAAAAGGCAGGAAGTGATCGGGCGCCGCCCTTAAGCAGCAGAAACAGACACAAACAGACAGCATGGAGGGAAGCCAGAGAGACATTCTGGACAGGAGATCAAGTGCGCCCTCTTGCACAGTGGGAGATGGACCACCATGCAAGGACGCCGCCAGGTATGTTACAGAGATGGCAGGACGGTCACAGAGGAAGTACAGGCACACACACTACTGACCTGGCGATAGGGTTTTCTCCTGGTTCCCACTATTCCTGGTCACTGGAGCCTTAGTGGTACCTAACCGTGTTGCTGTGGTCAGCGGTTGGTTAACCTGGGATTTCTAGTTCTCCAGGGATTACGGTTGTTCCTACTGGTCATAAAGATCCCTGTAGGCGCGGACCCAGTGTCTGGTATATGGTTCGGGGTGAGCCTGTTATGCTCCTCTGCCCCTGTGCGTTTCTCTTTCTTCTCCTCAGTCTGCAGACTCTCTCATAGAGACTCCCTGAGCAGACTCTCTGAATTCTGTCCCTGTCTGTGCCTGACAGGAACTCTCACTTGCCTTCTAGCCCGCTCCAGGCTCTCACTGGCCAGACTAGCCCGCAGCTTGGGCCTAGCCTGGCCTTCAGCCACACAGACCTCAGCTTGACTGGAGCTGCAGCATGGTGTCACACTATCTGCTTCCCACTGACTGACCTCCTGAACTCCACCCCCCAGTATTTATATACCTGACAGGGCTCCATCTAGTGGACTTGGGTGGAGGTGTCTGTATGTATTGGGGCCACTGGGGAGAATTCCATCCATGCACCCCTCTGGGATCTATGGCACCACTGCGCAGCAGGGCGCCACAGAAGCATTCCGCAACCTGATGGCGGCAGCACTCGATACTCTGTCCCCAGCTGCCACTATTTCTCTTGGTGTGCCGTCCCCACATTACACAAGTACGTGTCCCAAAACATTAGCCATGCCCTCAACAACGCAGTTACCTGGAAAGTCCACCTAACCACAGACATAGGCACAAGTGCTTGGCGGGCAGGGCTGGTACATCTCGCTGACGGCACACTAGGTTAACATAGTGGAAGCCGGGACCCAGTCGGACCTTGGGGCGGAACAAGTCCTCCCGACGCCAAGGATTGCGGGCCCTAGGTCAATCAGGGTTGCCCTCACAGTCTACAGCTCCTGCACCTCATCCTCCTCAGCCTTCTCCTCCTCTTCAGCCTTCATCTCCAAAATGACCACATCAGTCACAAGCTGGAAGCACTGCGGAACTGCCTCGGCCAAGTGGCAACAGGCTGTTCTGAAGCTAATATGCTTAGGTGACAAACCGCACAATGCTGAAGAGTTGTGGACAGCTCTGAAAAAGCAGGCAGATCTTTGGCTCACGCCGCTGAACCTACAGCCAGGCATGGTCATGTGTGACAATGGCCGGAACCTTTTGGCGGCTCTGAGGTAAGGCGAGCTCACACACGTACCGTGCCTGGCCCATGTTCTTAACCTTGGTTCAGCGGTTTCTCAAATCCTCCCTAAAGCTGCCGAGTCTGCTAGTTAAAGTCCGCCGCCTGTGTGCCCATTTTAGAAAGTCACCTACAGCTTCCGCCGACCTTGTCGTGTTTCAGCAGCGTTTGCAGCTTCCGACTCACAGACTGGTGTGTGATGTCCCCATGCCTTGGAACTCTACACTGCAGATGTTGGGAAGGATTTGTGAGCAGAAGAGCGAAGTTCTTGAGTACCAGAATCAACAATTCCATTGGTATACAGTTCAGACTCCACACATAAGACCTCAGGAGTGGACATGGATGTCAGATATATGTACCATCCTCCAAAACTTTGAGGACTCCATCAAGATGGTGAAAGGCGATGACGCCATAATTAGCGTCATCGTCCCGCTTCTCTGTCTTCTGAAATTCTCTCTGCTCACAATCAAAGAGGATGCATTGCAGGCGGAGCATGATGAGATGGAGCAAGGAACCATACAGGGTGATTACACACAGCCCAGCTTCATCTCATCCCAACATGGATTGGGTGACAATGGGGAAGAGGATGAGGAGGAGGAAGAACAGGAGCTAGTTTCATGCCCTATAGACGGTACTACCTTCACAACTGTCATACTGTCTGTTCAGCGAGGATGGCCAGAGTACAGAGAGGAGGAGGAGAGCATGGTCAGTCATCCTCTTGGTGAGGACACGGAAGTCTTGCCTGTTAGCAGTCCGGCACGCATGGCTGAGTTTATGTTTCACTGCCTTTCCCATGACCCTCACGTTCTCAAAATTTTGGATTATAGTCATTACTGGTTGGTGACACTTCTAGACCCATGCTACAAGGAGACCTTTATATCTCTTATTCCTGAGGCGGACAGGACTACAAAAATGGGGCAGTACCAGAAGGCCCTTGTTGCGGAACTATTAAAAAAATTCCCATCTGAAATCGCTGGTGGCAGAGGTCACAGTTCGTTGGACAACCAAGGAGTACAGGTGAGAGAGACACAAATGCAATCCAGCAGAGGCAGGGGAACACTGTCAAAGTTCGGGGAGAATTTTGTCAGCCCCTCCCATCGCACAAGCCCTGAGGCGCGGGGTACTCTCACAAGGAGTGCAACGTTTGGGAAGAGGCTGAGGGAGTACCTTGACGACCGTACCAACGTCCTCCGTGATTCCTCTGTGCCTCATAATTATTGGGTATCCAAGCTTGATACATGGAATCAACTGGCTCTCTACTCCTTGGATGTCCTGGCCTGCCCTGTCGCCAGCGTTTTGTCAGAGCGGGTTTTTAGTGCCATTGTTGGAATTATAACTGATAAGCGCATCCGCCTGTCAACTGAAAATGCTGACAGGCTGAATCTTATAAAAATGAACAAGGGCTGGATGGGGCCAGACTTCTCAACACCACCGAATGATAGCAGCGTAACATGAGGAACAGAGGCCGCTATCTGCAGACCAGACATAACCTCAAGAGAAATGTGCTGTCTTCCTGGAGAAAAAATTAAAGATGTGTCTGACAGGATATCAAGACTCTTCAGACCTACAGATCACTACCCATTCCTGCTAATACATGTGGGGACAAATGACACCGCAAGAAAGGACCTGGAAACCATCTGCAGTGACTTTGAAGACTTAGGCAAGAAAGTGAAAGAATTGGGAGCGCAGGTGGTCTTCTCATCCATCCTCCCAGTGGATGGCCATGGAACAATGAGGTGGAATAAGATTCTACAGGTGAACAACTGGCTACGTCGATGGTGCCGTCAACAAGGATTTGGATTTCTGGATCACGGAATGAATTACCTATACGATGGACTACTTGCTAGAGATGGGGTGCACCTTACGAAGACTGGAAAACATGTATTTGGAAGTCGCCTTGCTACACTCATCAGGAGAGCTTTAAACTAGAACAATGTGGGAAGGGAAGCAAAAGGCCAGAAAAGGCCATACAGCTGACAAATACTATTGAGATCTCTGCTACTGGAAGTGGAAAGGAAGAACAAAGACAAAACAATTTAAATAATAAAAATATGGGAGGAAGAGAAAACAATCACAAACTAAAATGTTTTTATACAAATGCACAAAGCATGGGCAACAAACAAGGAGAATTGGAACTACTAATGCAGGAAAAGAAATATGATGTCATTGGAATCACTGAAACTTGGTGGGACGATACACATGATTGGAATAAAAGGCTAAAAGGATACAACTTATTTGGAAGAAACAGACTTGATAAACGAGGAGGAGGTGTCGCATTGTATGTTAGAAAAGCGTATATCTGCACAGAGATTGAAGCTTCAGAGACTGGGAGTTCTGTGGAAACTGTTTGGGTAAGAATACAAGGAGAGAACAACAGAAAGGACACCATTGTAGGCATTTACTACAGGCCACCTGGGCAAACTGAAGATATGGATGAACTCTTTATGTATCAAATGACCAAGTTCTCCAAAAAATATGACGTAGTGGTCATGGGAGATTTCAACTATCCAGACATTTGTTGGGAATCTCTCTCAAGTAAAACTAACAGGTCAAGCAAATTCTTATCCTCTCTTGCTGACAACTTTATCTTCCAAAAGGTAGGGGAGAAAACAAGGGGATCTGCTACTTTGGATCTAATCCTTATAAACAGGGAGGAAATGGTTGAGGAGGTAAAGGTGGCTGGGACCCTAGGAGGCAGCGATCATGCTATTATAGAATTTTGGATAACTAGAGGAGGAAGACATGTGAAGACTCAAACTTCAAGGTTAGATTTTAGAAAGGCAGATTTTAAGAGACTCAGAAAGAGAATAGGAGGGATCCAATGGCTGGATGTCCTTAAGGACAAAAATGTCCAGGAAGGATGGGAAATTTTTAAAAATGAGATTCTCAAAGCACAATCGTTAACAATCCCGAAAAGTAGGAAGAATGGGAAGCATTTAAGGAAACCAGGATGGATGAACACAGAACTTAAACACATGCTAAAAAGAAAGAAAGAAATGTTTATTAAATGGAAAGAGGGAGGCATTTCTAAAGAAGATTATAATGCAGTCTGCAGATCCTGCAGGGCACGTATCAGGTTAGCTAAAGCTGACAATGAATTAAGGCTTGCAAGAGATGTCAAAAGCAATAAAAAAGGATTTTGGGGGTATGTCAAAAGTAAAAGAAAAGTCAAAGATGCTATAGGATTTTTACAGGATGAAAATGGAGAAATGGTAAGAGAGGATGTTGAGAAGGCCGAACTTTTTAATTCCTATTTTGCATCTGTTTTCTCTCAGAAAGAAAATGTAATATCAACTGATCTTCACTGTCCTTTTAAAGGAATAGAAGAATCCAAGTTATCTGTAAACAGAAAGATTGTGAGGGAATATTTAGCTAACATAAATGAGTTCAAGTCTCCAGGTCCAGATGAATTACACCCCAGAGTACAGAAGGAGATCGTAGAAGAAATTTTAGAACCACTCTCCATAATCTTTGAAAATTCTTGGAGAACAGGAGAAGTCCCAGAAGACTGGAGAAGAGCAAATGTTGTTCCTATCTTCAAAAAGGGGAAGAAGGTGGACCCAGGGAACTATAGGCCGGTGAGTCTGACTTCTATACCAGGAAAGATCTTTGAACAAATTATTAAACAACATGTATGTAAGTACATGGATAAGAATGAAGTGATTAACCAGAGTCAGCATGGGTTTGTAACTAACAAGTCATGTCAGACTAACTTAATTTCCTTCTATGACAGAATCACTGACTGGGTGGATCAGGGAAATGCTGTAGATATAGTATATCTTGACTTCAGCAAAGCATTTGACAAAGTATCTCACACCATCCTTATTGAAAAAATGACCAAGTATGCAATGGACCAGGCAACTGTTAGGTGGATTCATAACTGGCTTAGTGATCGGACTCAAAGGGTGGTTGTAAATGGCTTCACATCCAGCTGGATGAATGTCTCAAGTGGGGTACCACAGGGCTCTGTCCTGGGACCTGTATTGTTCAACATCTTCATCAATGATTTAGATGTAGGAATTGAGGGTAAACTGATTAAATTTGCTGATGACACAAAGCTAGGAGGGATAGCTAATACTAGAGAAGAGAGAGAGAGGATTCAAAAAGACCTGAATAAACTGGAGCAGTGGGCAGCAACCAACAGAATGGTTTTTAACAGGGAAAAATGCAAAGTACTACATCTGGGCAATAAAAATGAAAAAAGCATTTACAGAATGGGAAGAATAGAGCTAAGCAACAGTACATATGAAAAAGACTTAGGTATACTAATAGATCATAGACTGAACATGAGTCAACAGTGTGATGCAGTAGCAAAAAAGGCAAATACAATTCTGGGGTGTATTAACAGAAGCATACAGTCTAGATCACGTGAAGTCATTATCGGTCTTTACTCCTCTTTGGTCAGACCTCATCTGGAATACTGTGTACAGTTTTGGGCACCACATTTTAAAAAAGACATAGACAAACTGGAACAAGTTCAGAGAAGAGCGACCAGAATGGTGACTGGTCTGCAAACCATGTCCTATGAGGAACGGTTGCAGGATTTGGGAATGTTTAGCTTGCAAAAAAGAAGACTGAGAGGAGACTTAATAGCTGTCTACAAATATCTCAAGGGCTGTCACATTGTAGAAGGATCATCTTTATTCTCATTTTCACAAGGAAAGACTAGAAGCAATGGGATGAAACTAAATGGGAGGAGACACAGATTAGATATTAGAAAAAACTTTTTGACAGTTAGGGTGATTAATGAGTGGAAGAGGCTGCCACGAGAGGTGGTGAGTTCCCCTTCAATGGACGTCTTCAAACAGAGGCTGGACAGACATCTGTCTGAGATGATTTAGTGAATCCTGCTTTGAGCAGGGGGTTGGACCAGATGACCCAGGAGGTCCCTTCCAACTCTACCATTCTATGATTCTATGATTCTATGATTCTATGAACTCCACCACCATATCACCACGGTGACCGTGGTCTGTGATTGGAGTGCCTCCCAATTTTTGGCAGCCCTTGCATTTACTGTATACGCAAACACAATGGGAGACCCACTTCCTAATAATGGGAACATTTTATTCCCCTCTTCCAAGGGGCATTTTAGTGCCTCCAAATTTTTGGCAACCATTGCATTCACTGCATAGGCAAACATAATGGGAGACCCACTTCCTAATAATGGGAACATTGTTTTCAGAAGGCCCTCTAACCTCCACGTCTCTTCCAAGGAGCATTGGAGTGCCTCCAAATTTTTGGCAACCTTGCATTCACTGCATAGGCAAACATAATGAGAGATCCACTTCCTAATAATGGGAACATTGTTTTCATGAGGCCCTCTGACCTCCAGATCTCTTCCAAGGGGCATTGGAGTGCCTCCAAATTTTTTGCAACCCTTGCATTCACTGCATAGGTAAACAAAATGAGAGACCCACTTTCTAATAAAGGGGACATTGTTTTCAGAAGGCCCTCTGATCTCCACGTCTCTTCCAAGGGGCATTGGAGTGCCTCCAAATTTTTGGCAACCCTTGCATTCACTGCATAGGCAAACACAATGGGAGACCTACTTCATAAAAATGGGAACATTGTTTTCAGGAGGCCTTTAAGTCTCTTCAAAGGGGTATAGGGGTGTGTCCAAATTTTCAAAGTGGTATTGGGGTGTGTCCAAATTTTGGGCAGCCCTGACACTCACTGCATATGCAATAACAGTATAGGAGACCCACTCTTTAGTAATGGGAACAGTAAAACATAGCCGGCTGATGGCTCTCTAAGAATACTGAGGGCCGACTGCTGGCCCTTTATGAATAGTAAAGGCCGCCTGATGGCCCTATAAAAATAGGCTTTGTGACTTTCAGAGTCCCTCCTTCATAAATGAAACAGGATGTGTCTGATGATATCTCACACACCACATGGCCAGATAAGGTTGTAAAATGTTAAAATGACATTTCCTGGTGAATGCATTTGTCACGGTTGAATACCTCTGACAACATTGTTCACAGCAGTGACCTGGGAGTCAGAAATGCTTCCAGGGGTCTTCCCCATTCTGTCCCCATGTCATTTGAGCACTGTTCCCATCGATTTGGGCAATTTTTAGGCCCTCTGCAGACTGCCGGGGGGAGCCGCCTGAAAAATGTTCGAGTTTCCCATAGACTTACGTTGGGCTCGTTGGTCGGGTCGAGCACCCGAGTATTTCAATGTGCTCGACCCTAGCATCGAGCACCCGAGCAGTTTAGTGCTCGTCCATCACTAGTATTGAGCAAGGCCGGACATATCTAGTCACAATGTGGCCAGAAGTAACCGCCTGGTCCCAGCACCGGCGAATCCTCACAGCACACAGTTCGTGCTCTGTGAGAATTCACAAGTCTGCAGTCTCATATAGTGACTGCAGACTTGTGTCCCAAGGCCGGAAAACCACTTTATATTGTAACTGCCATTTCAATTATTAAGCAACTTTGTAATGTATCTCATCAAAGAATTCTGCTTATTTCTCCTTCTGGGTTGATCTTTTATTTTCAATTCATGGGTAAAATCTGTAAAATTCAATAAAGACAGATTTTCCCATTACTGAGATAAGAGATGACAGTTGGTGCTCATAACATTCTATGGAGCAGAGGAAGGAGCTAGAGGCAGACACAGACATTCTGTTGCAAGTTCTCCTGAGACGTCAGTTACAGCAGTTGGTGCTCATAACATTCTATGGAGCAGGAGGAAGGAGCTAGAGGCAGACACAGACATTCTGCTGCAAGTTCTCCTGAAACATCAGTTACAGACAGTTGGTGCTCATAACATTCTATGGAGCAGGAGAAAAGAGCTAGAAGCAGACAGACATTCCGCTGCAAGTTCTCCTGAAACGTCAGTTACTGACAGTTGGTGCTCATAACATTCTATGGAGCAGGAGGAAGGAGCTAGAGGCAGACACAGACATGCTGCTGCAAGTTCTCCTGAAGTGTCAGTTACAGACAGTTGGTGCTCATAACTTTCTATGGAGCAGGAGGAAGGAGCTAGAGGCAGACACAGGCATTCTGCTGCAAGTTCTCCTGAAACATCAGTTACAGACAGTTGGTGCTCATAACATTCTATGGAGCAGGAGGAAGGAGCTAGAGGCAGACACCAACATGCTGCTGCAAGTTCTCCTGAAGCGTCAGTTACAGACAGTTGGTGCTCATAACATTCTACGGAGCAGGAGGAAGGAACGAGAGGCAGACACAGATTCTGCTGCAAGTTCTCCTGAAATATCAGTTACAGACAGTTGGTGCTCATAACATTCTATGGAGCAGGAGGAAGGAGCTAGAGGCAGACACAGACATTCTGCTGCAAGTTCTCCGGAAACGTTAGTTACAGACAGTGGGTGCTCATAACATTCTATGGAGCAGGAGGAAGGAGCTAGAGGCAGACAGACATTCTGCTGCAAGTTCTCCTGAAACGTCAGTTACAGACAGTTGGTGCTCATAACATTCTATAGAGCAGGAGGAAGGAGCTAGAGGCAGACCCAGACATTCTGCTGTAAGTTCTCCTGAAACATCAGTTACAGACAGTTGGTGCTCATAACATTCTATGGAGCAGGAGGAAGGAGCTAGAGGCAGACACAGACATTCTGCTGCAAGTTCTCCTGAAACGTTAGTTACAGACAGTTGGTGCTCATAACATTCTATGGAGCAGGAGGAAGGAGCTAGAGGCAGACAGACATTCTGCTGCAAGTTCTCCTGAAACGTCAGTTACGGACAGTTGGTGCTCATAACATTCTATGGAGCAGGAGGAAGGAGCTAGAGGCAGACACAGACATGCTGCTGGAAGTTCTCCTGTCGTGTCAGTTACAGACAGTTTGTGCTCATAACATTCTATGAAGCAGGAGGAAGGAGCTAGAGGCAGACATAGACATTCTGCTGCAAGTTCTCCTGAAGCGTCAGTTACAGACACTTGGTGCTCATAACATTCTATGGAGCAGGAGGAAGGAGCTAGAGGCAGACACAGACATTCTGCTGCAAGTTCTCCTGCAGCGTCAGTTACAGACAGTTGGTGCTCATAACATTCTATGGACCAGGAGACAGGAGCTAGAGGCAGACACAGACATTCTGCTGCAAGTTCTCCTGAAACATCAGTTACAGACAGTTGGTGCTCATAACATCTTATGGAGCAGGAGGAAGGAGCTAGAGGCAGACACAGACATTCTGCTGCAAGTTCTCCTGCAGCGTCAGTTACAGACAGTTGGTGCTCATAACATTCTATGGAGCAGGAGGAAGGAGCTAGAGGCAGACCCAGACATTCTGCTGCAAGTTCTCCTGAAATGTCAGTTACAGTTCTCCATAGAAATTTATGAGCACCATCAGTAATGGTAAAAACTGTCTTCACTGAATACAGATATTACCCATGAATTGATCATTTTGAGAATGACTGATCACCCCAGGAGAAGAAAGAAGCAGAATTCCCTGATAAGATATATTACAAAGTTTCTGATTTTCATGTGTATTATTGAATTCTGAAAAAAAAGAGTTACTCTTTAACCAACGCTATCAGTTGTTCACTTATTGGTCTGTGTCTGTACAGTAGACTAGATCCAGACCAATAAGTGAATAGCTGATAGCGTTGGTTAATTCCTATGGGTCTGTGCAGCCATGCAGAGAGCAGCAACAGTGCCAGTGTTTGTAAATGAATGAAGATTGATAGCAATCCCTCTCTCTGTCCCAGCTGAATTCTGCTCTGACATTTCTTACACTTTGATACTTTAGGATGCACATTAATTGTAAAAAGCAAAATCCCTGAGCCAGAGAAGAGCGCCACTAACTAGCAGCTGCTCCCGCGCTTGCAGATTCAAGTTATCTCTGTACAGATGTGTCCTCCCGTACCTTTCCACAAAGTTCGTTAAAGCCGATCTGTTGTCATATTTCACAACACAAACTACATACATTTAGAAATAGATCGCTTGGACCTGATGAGACTGGTGTTGTTACTCTAAATGTCCATATCATTATGGCTATATAATCATTTCAGAGAGTCACAGCCCAAACAGAAAGTATAAAATAGTACACAGCCTTGTAGAGAACACAGCCCATAGAAAAATGACACCTTAAATGTTTTATTCACTGCCTCTGTTCTGCAGAAAATACAATTTTATCAAATATGATAATTGGGGTGCACGGCGCACCTTTTACATTACAAAGAAGCTCCTTGCATTGTTCAACCCATTTTTTGATTGACAGCATTGGCGTGCCTAGAGGGAACACTGTCAGACCAGCCAGAGCTCTCATCACCATTGAAAGAGGCAGAAACATGAAAAACTACTGAACAGAACAGTGAGCTGAGCCTCTTGGCCACACCAAGGGTGCACCACACACACTAATTAGCATATTTTATAAGGGCTATGCTGTCAATTTGGCTTGACTAGACTCAATCTCCAACCACCTAGCCTGATTGACAGCTCCTCTGTGTCCCCCCTTCCCTGCTGCTGCTGAGATCTCACACTGCTCAGTACAAGCTGCAGCTGCCAATACAATTGTTATAATGAGATTTCTCATTCTTTAGATAGTCTCAAAATAATATGACATACCTTTGCAAAGTAAAAACACCAGCATCATCAGATCATTTTAATAGTGTATGTCGGTTGTAATGTGACTACAATTTCTCAGTGTTCACATTCAATACAATATGTGGACATGCTAGCAAAGCTTTTCACAGGCTGCACATACACAGTTACTGCATGTCCACATAGGGGCACATATAGCATAAACATATTCCAGTAATAAATCTTGTGGCTCACATCTTCAGATATGACAAGCCATGAGGAAAGGTATGGAAAGATACATCTGTAGGCCATAGATGTACAGCTATATTTCTGTAGTTGCAGCCAATGAAGGGGAGATGAGCAGTGGACTGTAAATTTGCCTCGGAAACTCAGCTTTTTGGCTCTCGGATTAAAGGTGTTGTTTGCGATGAGACAACCCTTTTGAAACTAATCTGTCACCAGGATTTTGATACCCTATCTGGGAGCAGCATGATGTAGAGGCAGAGACCCTGATTCCAGCAATGTATCACTTACTTGGTTGCCTTCTGTAGTTTTAATAAAATCACTGTTTTCCCTGCTGCTGATCTAGCAGTTCTCTGAATGCTGAGCTCTGTATAACCCCGCCCACACCACTGATTGGCTGCTCTCTATGTACATTGTGCATAGACAGAAATCTACCAATCAGTGGTGAGGGCGGGGTTATACAGAGCTCTTGAATATGGAGAATTACATGGCAGCAGATTTATCTCTTGCTGATAAAACAGTGATTTTATCAAAACTATCTCAAGCATCCCAGTAAGTGACACATAGCTGGAATCAGGGTCTCTGCCCCTGCATCAGATTAGGTGGCAAAAATCTGGTGACTGAATCCCTTTAAGGGAAAAGACATTTTCTGATATGGGTTGAATAGTTGAAATGAGAGAAGCTAGGTTCTATAATATTTGTAGTACTTTTGTGTATTTGTTCCTGATTTGGAAATAGTAGTAATAGTAATACATTGCTGGTATTGATAAATAGAGTTTATATTCTGTTATGTTTTTCCAGCGGGCATGAGACTGTTTTTCTTTTTTGTTCTTAAACTATCAGCGTGGGAGAGGTCAAAGGCCAAACGGAAGGATGAGCCCACAGTCAACATGGCCTTTAACATAGATTTTGTTCTTTTTCATACTAGTAACTGGTTAATCAGTAACATTGCTAATTTATAAAGAAGGTGCAGAATTGCAAAATACGAACCAGTGAGGAGTGACAACATTTGGATACCAACATTTTGAAAAATGGCTTGGAAAATATATTTCCTAATTGTCTTCATCCCTATGGCCGTCCATTGTGACTTTGGAGATGACGGTATAGTATTGTTGGCTCCTCATTCATACTGATTTCTGCTTATGGTTCATTATTTCTTTGTTTGGAATTTGGTAAATATTGTTATTCCATAAATCAAAGTTATTCCATCCCAAAGTTATAGGAGTGCAAGATTGCATCTCTAAATATGTCATAAAATTGTCTTGGTGTGTGACTACTAACAATGCTAGCTTATGACAACATTGATATTTAATAAACAGAGGTGATAATAATAATTAAATAAAAAAGTCCAATTCTATGGACTTTTGTGAGTCCCCTTTAAAATCCTTCTATCAACCAGAGTTTGGGTAATATCCTTTATTGTCCTTAATAGTTGTCAATTCTGGACATCTTGTGTCTTGGGGCATTACTACTATCTCCAAAGTACAATAATGGACTATGAGTTTATGAGTCCATACCTAATATACTTGGTGATTGAGAATTCTAGAAGCATTATTATTATTATTATTATCATTAGTGGTAGCACATATTATTTTACAGTTGTTCGTAAAAAAAAAAGATCTTAAATTCTGCGCTAATTGATTTTGTAATATCTCTTTGAACTGTTATATACTATTCTGACCAAATCCATCATACAGCCATAATGCAAAATTATAAGAGGAGAGGAATGCATATTTTTTAGGCGGCATATTGGCAGCTACAAGTAGAAACCATTTTATAATTCAGAGCAGTTATCCAATTTGTAATAATGGCTGCTGTTACTGCAAAGTAACAAAGTCATCACTATTCACATACTCTCTCCCCCAAGGATCCAGTCCTGGCCCTCCTGCAGTGCTTCCATCTCTTCGCTTTTACAATCACTATTTTTACAATCATTGGGCATAGCAGTCAGGCGTAGGATATGTGACCACTGCAGCCACTGATTAGGTGCAGCGATCATGTGTCACCCACCTTAGGATAGGTCATCAATGTCTAATCGATGGGGGTGCAACACCCGACACCCCCAGCCAATCAGCTGTTTCTGTCCGGAACTGCTCAGTTACGGAGCTGCACGGCACAGATCTGTCAACTGTATAGTGGTAGTGGCCGGAACTGCACATCCAATATCTATATCAATAAGGGGTGGATGTGCAGTACCCAGCACACTGTGCGCTGTGGGCATTTCTGATCCGGAACTAGAGGGTATGTATGCATTATACATACTCCCGGCCATGGCCCGTCTACTGGATATTGCCTCACTCCATACCCTTATATTGAGCAAGGCTGCGCCCCATCTAGTGACGCGGATGTCCAGTGGGCGTGGCTGACTAGAGGGCGTGGCCTCACTCCATACAAGTGTATGGAAGCTAGGCCACACCCACTGACTGGGAGTATGTATAACACATACATACCCTCAGGTCCCGGGTCTGTAACCAGCAAATCCCCACAGCGCGCAGTGCGTGCGTCGGGGGAATTCATATGTCTGCAGTCAAACAGAGTGACTGCAGACTTATCGATTTGGACCGGAGAACCCCTTTAAACCCTGCTCCTGTCAAAATAAACCCCAGGAACGAAATTTCCTAAACAGAAAAAAACACATTTCCCAAACAAACAGTTCTCCCTCAACCTTAGTAATCCTACAAGGACATATTCCTGGTGAGAGTCCAAATCGGGAGATAATTAGAATTTCATCCAGGTAAATCACAACAAATGTTGCAATGCAATCTGAAAAGATCATCATTGATAATATTTTGAAATACAGAAGGTGTACTGGATATCGCCAGGGGCATGACAAGGTTTTCAAATAAACCCTCAGACGTTAAATACAGCGTTTTACACTCATCACCCTTCCGGATGTTTATCAAATTGAAAGCCCCCCTAAGATGAAGTTTAGAATACCATTTAGCCCCCAAAAGCTCATTATATACTGTAGGTCAGAGATGAGTGGAAGTGGATAAGTATTCTTAACCGTGATTTTGTTCAGTTCTAGAAAATCAAGGCAAGGAAAGAGACTCCCATCTTTCTTTTTGACAAAGAAAAATCCTGCATTAACAGGGGAAAAGGAAGGACGGGTTTTGACCCTTCTGTAAACTTCGTTAACATAGTCTTTCATGGCGGTCTTTTCAGGCCCAGACAAATTATAAAGGCAAGCGTTAGGTAATTTGGCATTAGGGACAAGATTAATAGCACAATCACAAGGATAATTGGGAGGTAGTATCTTCACTTCTTTTTCTGAAAACACATCTCCAAAGTCGTTCAAGTACCCTGGCTGACCCTTCAGACTAGCGGAGCATATTTGTACCGACTTTAGACATTCCTTGTGACAATTGTGGCTCTATTTAACAATTTCCTTCTGATACCAATCAGTAAAAGGGTTGTGAAGAAGCAGCCATGAAAGCCCCAGTACCAACCCAGCAGGTAAATTATCCAAAACAGGAGATGGATGCAAAGCAAAGTGCTCTCACTTGGAGCGTGAAATCCACCGTCACCATCTTGACCCAATTCCGGACTAATGGTGTCTTGTCAATGGTGAAAATTTGAATGGGTCTTTCCAAATTAACTGTCTCTAATCCTAACTTTAGAACCAGAACTGAATCATTAAAGTTAGCAATAGACCTGCAGTCCTTGAATGCCAATGCTGATAACACCTGGTTCTTGAAGGATAACAACATATTCATCAGTACTTCATCAGAGGAAGAAAAAGGTACCAGGGAGTCTGGGTGACCTTCTCGACAATCACCAAGACAAAGGTGTTGTCCCAACGGATTGCTTGTTTGAGGACGAGTTGGGAAATTCTTAAGAAAATTTCCAGTGAGATGACATTAGAGACCGAGACCTACATTGTGCCAACGTTTCCTTTACACAGCACAAGAACTGGCAACTCCAACTTCCATGAACTCCATCTCAGATGAACGGACATGTTCAGTGGAAAAGGCACCTTCTTGTTCACCACGTCTTTCTGAATCCTGCGGACCATGTGTATGGCATGCGTCATGGCCTCTACCAAAGAACACAGGGAAGCAAGAAAAGCCAGAGCATCCTTAACAGCTTCGGAAAGGACCACATAGAATTGGCACCTCAGGGCCGTATTGTTCCACCGAACTTCATTAGATAATTGCCGAAATGCAATACTATAGTCTTCAATGGTGTGGCTCTCCCTGTGTCAGACTCATGATCTTAGCCTCCGTGACCTGGATTCTGTCAGGTTGGTCATAAATCATACCTGTCTAAAAAAGCATTAACAGAAGCCCATTCTGGGGCGTGGGGAGCTAAAGGAAATGCCCAGGTCTGAGGACCCCCTTGCAGGAGAGACATAATTATTCCCACTTGCTGGGACTCATAACCTGAAAACCGAGGACGTAGGGTAGACAATAACTGGAACACCCTAAACTGGTCGATCTCTCCCAAATTTTCTCAGGAAGGTCCACTATAGGTTCAGAAGAGACCAACTGCACATCAGGATTTACTGACATTGCAGCCGCTGCTGCCTGCAGAGAGCTATAGGAAGTCTTCATCAAGCTAGTTACCTGACCTTGTAATTGATTTAGCGATGATTCAAGGCTCTAGTATTCTTTAGCCAGATCCAGAATCATTTGCGTCAGATTCACCACCTCATCACATAGTGTGTGAACAGGGTCCATAATGATGAAAGAGACAAATGTATGGGCCAGTCGTAATTTGATGCTGAGTCACTTCTCATGAACAAGCCATGAGTCAGGGAAGTCAAGGAGTCGGCGGTCAAGAGCCAGGAGGGTACGTCATAAGCAGAGGGGAGAGACTAAGGCATAGTCAGGTCCCAGTACAGGTCAAGCAAAAGGGGTAATATAAACGGGTAGTCAAAAGTAAAATCCAAAGTTCAGAAACAAAGATCAGAAGATCAGAATACAGAGCACAGAGCAAACACACAACTGAGCTCAAAGCTACGACTGGCAATAGTCCTAGCATAGCCAGCCAGCTAAATGGCCAAGCAATCACCCTGCAAGGTCGACACCTGGAGGATTTCCAGCAGGCCCAGCCTAATTAAGCTGCAAGGAAATGCCATAGACAAAACTGACAGTCCAGCCCACCTCTGCATACTATAGGACGACCAAGCTGCCACTCACAAGGCTGACAGCCTGGCACGCCCCTGCAATCCATAAGACAGCAGAGTTGTCACTCACTCTGGCCCTAGGACACAGTGAGGCGTGGGATCGTGACATCCGCCATATGGTTATGGTTATAGTTAAGAATATGGGCCTTTTAATTTAGTGCAAGATTTTATGGTCTTTATCAAGGGGATGTGGATCGCGGGCTTCTCTGGGGATGTGTCTTTAGGCTGCTCTGCACTATCCTATGAGCCATTCCCCTTTGCTAAAGACAATAAAAATTAGCAAAAAATAAAAAGGACTGTATGATGGATTAAAAAAAAAAGTCATACTCAGATAAGCAGTGGCAATGAATTAAGGGCAAACACTGGTGACCTTTGAGCTGGTGACAGGTCCTCTTTAAGCCAAAGTCTCATTCAGACATCTGTGTAACCATATGGACCATGATGCATGGACTGACCACGGGTCTCTTGACCTTAAATTGACAATGTCAGGAATATATGAGGCTGCCAAGTTCAGGTCAGGAGACCTGAAGCCATTCCTAGCATCATGGTCTACACGAGGACAGTGTTACACTGACGTTTGAATGAGGCTCAAAAGCACATGTTCCCGTTGGAAATACATATCATTCCAACATCAGAGCTGTTCTGCATAGTCTTATCCATTAATGCAGCAGTCAATGTAGGAAAAAACTACAGTGCATCAATAATGGTAGAAATAGTGCTCTAAAATTGGTAACTACAGTACAAAACCAAGTGCACCTTTAGGTTGTCTAAATACCTTAGAGGAGTGTGCCTGAAAAATACAGCCATTGATGTAAAAGTTATTGTCATGAGGCCTACCTTAGATGAGGTGGACCCACCACATTGAGGTGGACCCAAAGCATTGGTGAGTCCATATCATCAGGGCTCAGTTTCAAGGGGTTAGTTAAAAGGGGTAGATCAGACATTTAATATTTATGACCTATCTTTTAGATTGGTCATCAATATCAAATCGGCACCACCACCGATCATCTGTTATTAGCTCCAGTGGAGTTAGGATGTAAAAATTGTACAGACATGTAGGCATAGATTTGTACAATCTTCATCAGCTTCTATCAAGAACTGCCCATCAGCTTCTATCGAGAACTGCCCATTAGCTTCTATCGAGAACTGCCCATCAGCTTCTATCGAGAACGGCCCATCAGCTTCTATCGAGAACTGCCCATCAGCTTCTATCGAGAACTGCCCATCAGCTTCTACCGAGAACTCCCCATAAGCTTCTATCGAGAGCTGCCCATCAGCTTCTATCGAGAACTGCCCATCAGCTTCTATTGAGAACTGCCCATCAGCTTCTATTGAGAACTGCCCATCAGCTTCTATCGAGAACTGCCCATTAACTTCTATCGTGAACTGCCCATCAGCTTCTATCGAAAACTGCCCATCATATTCTATCGAGAACTGCCCATCAGCTTCTATCGAGAACTGCCCATCAGCTTCTATTGAGAACTGCCCATCAGCTTCTATTGAGAACTGCCCATCAGCTTCTATCCAGAACTGTCCATCAGCTTCTATCGAGAACTGCCCATCAGCTTCTATTGAGAACTGCCCATCGGCTTCTATCCAGAACTGCCCATCAGCTTCTATTGAGAACTGCCCATCAGCTTCTATCCAGAACTGCCCATCAGCTTCTATCAAGAACTGCCCATCAGCTTCTATCCAGAACTGCCCATCAGCTTCTACCCAGAACTGCCCATCAGCTTCTATCGAGAACTGCCCATCAGCTTCTATCGAGAATAGCTCATCAGCTTCTATTGAGAACTGCCCATCAGCTTCTATTGCGAACTACCCATCAGCTTCTATCGAGAACTGCCCATCAGCTTCTATCGAGAACTGCCCATCAGCTTCTACCGAGAACTGCCCATCAGCTTCTATCGAGAACTGCCCATCAGCTTCTATCGAGAACTGTCCATCAGCTTCTATCCAGAACTGCCCATCAGCTTCTACCGAGAACTGCCCATAAGCTTCTATCGAAAACTGCCCATCAGCTTCTATCGAGAACTGCCCATCAGCTTCTATCGAGAACTGCTCATCAGCTTCTATTGAGAACTGCCCATCAGCTTCTATCCAGAACTGCCTATCAGCTTCTATCCAGAACTGCCCATCAGCTTCTATTGAGAACTGCCCATCAGCTTCTATCCAGAACTTCCCATCAGCTTCTACCGAGAACTGCCCATCAGCTTCTACTGAGAACTGCCCATCAGCTTCTAATGAAGAAAAAACAGGACTGTTCTGTCCAGCTCCATTCAATGGTTGATATCCGGCTGCCACTGAAGTTAGTTTTAGCTGATTGGTGGGAGTTCTGGGTGTTGGACCCCCACCAATCTAATATTGATGACCTATACTAAGAAATGGACATCAATATTAGACAACCCCTTTAAGAGATTGACAATCTCCCTTTCCCAGAAGAAATTCCCAGGCTGCTTCGCCCAGAGTAGTATCTTTTAGCAACGACTGGAGCAAACGGAAGGTGTAATCAGACAGTAACAGGTGAGGACACGCAGAGTTCAGTCGCGCTCAGATGACAGGCAGAGGACAGGGCAGGCACTAGACAATATGACGTGGTCCGAAACAAGTTAACTTAAAGCCAAGTGATGCAAGAAGAAAACACATTTGCGTAGTATAGGAACCAAAAGGACCTTATTATTACTCAGGAGCTGGACACAATATCGTACAGCCATTAAAAAGTTATGATGATTGGGCATTGACTAAAAAATAAATGATTGGGCACTTACTGAGTGTTTAAGAAGCTGGTGCCATCATTAGCTGAGGATCCAGAAGGAAGGCACTAGTGATAAGAAGGAGGCCAGGCAGAGAAGACCCAATCCAATGAGTAGCTGCAAACAGGTCACCAATCACACTCTGACTGGAGAACACCAGAGGAGACCGGGGCACTGAGGGCCAAGCATGGCTTCACCTAGTGATAATAGCTGATCATCAGAGGTTAGAGACTTCATGAAAATTAAAGGCAACATGTTATTATAAAATGACCTACTGTTTAAATCACGTTTTTATGTTTAATGAATTGTTTAAAAATTATTGTCATTTTTTTTTTTTCATATCAGAATCTGTATTAAAAATGTTAAAACTTGCAATTTTCACACCGTCCACTGGGGCCATTCTAGACTCATACTTCCTGCCCTTTCAGGAAATCCACATGCACATTTGGAGCAAAAGACTTACTCAGATGCTATCATTTATATCGAAGCATCTAAAGATATGCCTTTGAAGAGAAGGGGAGCAGGAGGAGCGTGATTTCACCTATTGTGATCCTGTGTTATCAGCTGGTTATAAGGTGTTACCTGTCATTGTAATATTACCTCTGATGATAATGAGACTTCTGAAAAGTCTTCTCAAAAGACCCTGGAGAATGAGGCTAAAATTGCTCCAGTGTGAAAATTGCAAAAATTCTTTCTTTTTTCAAATATAGATCATAATATGACAAAAAAACATTGCCATTTCAAAAAAGGACATATAATATAGAAACTTGATTTAATCAATATTATAAAAAGGCTAAATGTAACCAAAATCATATCAGCAAAACTAGGAACCTTATTTAAAGGAGCAATGTATCTATCAGTCCAATTCCAGGAAAAACTCTCAAAAAATTATTGAATAAATTGATTCTTTTATAAAAAAAATGTCAAGAAAAATGCATAAAAATTATCACATATCAGATCTTACAAAGAGCAATGTGTTTCAGTGAAACAGGATCCCTTTTATCAAGCTAACAAAGGTGTTATGCAAACCTCCATAGTTTTCCAACTTTTAGTCACACATAAAGGTGCCAAAAACAAAGGCAACATCACCCCCATGAAGGAAAGGTGCCAAAAACAAAGGCAACATCACCCCCATGAAGGAAAGGTGCCAAAAACAAAGGCAACATCACCCCCATGAAGGAAGAAGGGAAAGAGTTAGTATGAAGATACAATGGATAAATAATAATAATACTATGACATTACAAAATAGATAAAGAATTGAATCCAATAATGTTATATTACACATAGCCCTGTGTCTGAATCATTCGGACTCGGTTGGCATGTGACATGACACTCAATCCGCTCTGCACATGTTCAGTTAGGACACTGTTGGAATAGTTGACATGGCGTCTCTACCAGCCCATAATCCAGGGCATGCCCAGTGTAGATTGAAATTGCAGTCGTGACACTTGCAGGGAAGTGTACCGCCTGTATATTCAATGCATGTGTATTCAATGAATTAAAAAGTAGCTGTCATTTATTTATTTATTTTTCATTAATCAATAGTACACATAAAAATAAATATCTTTTGTAATATATCTTATCAGAGAAATCTGCTTTTTTCTTCTGGACTGATCTTTCATTTTCAAAATTCTCAGTTTACAGGTAAAATCTGTCTTCAGTAAATACAGATTTTTCCCATTACTGAAATAGGATATGATAGTTGGTGCCCATAAGGTTCTACGGAGAAGGGAGTAGGCAGGAGGAGGGAGGAGCTAGAGGAAGACACCGACATTCTGCTGCAAGTTCTCCTGAAACATCAGCTACACTTTAAACACTTTACGTTATCTTTTGATGATTAATTCCCTTTAGTAACCCTTAGAGTTCTGGATAATTACCCCCCCCCCCCCTTCTAAAAATCACAGTGTATTATATCAAATATATATTGAATACCAACCCTCATGTTCTGCATCATGGACATTACCTGTCATCAGGTAATTTAGCCTATTTTTTGTTGCCACCTAGATTTTTTAAATTTTGTTTTCTGTTCACTGTTCTACGGCCAAATTGGTTCAGGGAAGAAAACAGTTGAACTCAACTAATTTTGTGGTGCTGAAAATGAATATGATGCTTACATTTCCTGATTTGCTCTAATTTTCATGATCCAGAGGAGGTTGTAATTATTTATGACACCTTTCATGCAGGCTTATAGAAAAATTGCATCTTAATTATTTCCTCATTACTATTTCATTGTTAGTAGCTAGTCTTTTACATCATCTATTTAGTCTATTGATCCTTCAGTATTCTGTCATTTTAGGATGACCAATCAAAAGACGCCAAGTCAGCTTCAATGATGTAATCCTAATTACAGTTGCATCACCTACTTTTATAAGTGCTCTCTATGTAAGGTATACAGTTTTAGGATTTCTTAGCTTAGTTTCTTAGCATATTGATATATTTCTATATGTTTTTTCAGATATGCCTCGTTTTTGCATTAACAAAGTGGATAGTTTTTACTAGATATGTGGAGAAGTCACTTTTTCGTCACAAAGGTGAAACTTGACTACCATGATAAGGAAAGCTTACAACCTGTATTTTGGCTATAGGAGATCAGTACAAGAGATGGGCTCTACACATATGCCACAATAGATGTGCATCACATTTTACCCAGTGGTTTCATGGGAAAAGGCAATCTATCCCTTTTACAGTCCCAATGATCTGGAGAGAGCCAAACCATCACACTACCAATTGCTATTTCTGCATGGTGACCCCGATTAGGAAAGAAGTTTGAAGGTAAAAGTGGACTTTACAGTATCTAAACATTCCATCTGCAATACACCCAGTACCACATACAGAAGAACTGCCAGCTCCAAAAGCACCAGAAACATTTTCAGTTGAGTCACCTGAGAAAGAAGAGGGCGCTTGGTGTCATGAAGCATCTTCCTCTCACGACCCAGAAGTTCTGTCAGCAATCTCAACTGAGCCACACCATATAACACAAAGTGAACTGAAACTGAACGATCTTGTTAGAGATTTAGACCTTCCCAAGAGTAAGGCTAAGCCCCTAGGGTCCAGGCCAGAGCAGTGGAATCTCCTTGAGGGAGATGTTCTTTGTTCCGCAACCGTGATAAAGATCTTGTTCAATACTTCTTCATGGAGGGCAATCTTGTGGCATACAATAGCATCAACAGTTTAATATAAGCTCTGAAGATAAGTCATAATCTAGCGGAATGGAGGGTCTTCATCAATTCATCCAAAACAAGTCTAAAATCCGTCTTGCTGCATAATTTCAATGTACTACCTTCAATTCCAGTTGGTTATGCAGTCCGCATGAAAAAAACTATGACAACATGAAACAGCTGTTGAGGTGCCTGAACTATGACCAACATTTGTGGCCCTTCTGTGGTGGCTTAAAGGTGGTTGCCCTCTTGCTTGGTCTCCAGGGTGGATACACAAAGTACTGCTGCTTTCTGTGTGAGTGTGATAGTCATGCAAGAGAATATCAGTACAATAAAAGAGACTGGTCTCTCCGAGATTCACTTCATCCAGGGAGTAAATATGTCGTGCATCCAGCAGGAGTGTTTATTGGACCTCAGATTCGTAAGCGTCTTCAAGATGAGGAGTTTCTCCTCTGCATGGGTAGCATTTGCATTAATGGTAATTCATTTTTTGGAAAACTTAAGAGCAGTTAACTATGAAGTGTTGGTGGAAAATCTCCTCAAAACATATATCTTGACTTTAACATGTAATTAAACATTTATTTCTTACATTTGCATCTAGACTTTTTTCCACCAAACTGCGGAGCCTGGTGAGATATTTCACCAATATTGCAGCTATGGAGAAAATATATCAAGGAAGATGAAATCCATCAATGCTTGCAGATTACTGTTAGACAATTGTAAGAGATGATCCGATGCATGAGTACAAGAGACAAGCAAAAGAGTTGTCACTGAATGATGACCAAATTTTGTAGTGCAATTTCTGTAACTGTTTATACAATGGCTTGTGAAAGACTTCACCAACATTGCCATGCTTCATGTTTTGCTACCTCACAATCTGGAATTTCACTGTTTTTTTTGAGGGTTTGCAGCAGTTCATGTAAAGAACATGCCGACAACTGTGAAAATGTGTTTTTCTTTTTTGAGAAGCAATCAACAAATAGGAAAAAATAACTAAAACCTTCAGTGTGCATAACTATTCACCCCCCCCCCTAAAGTCAGTACTTTGTAGAGCCTCTTTTTGTGGCAATTACAGCTGCAAGTCGCTTTGGATAAGTCTCTATGAGCTTTCCACATCTTGCCACTGGGATTTTTGCCCATTTCTCAAAACTACTCATGCTCCTTCAGATTAGATGGTTTCCTCTGGTGAACAGCAGTCTTTAAGTCTGACCACAGATTCTCAATTGGATTAAGGTCTGGGCTTTGACTAGGCCACTCCAAAACATTTACACGTTTACCCTTAAACCATTCAAGTGCTGTTTTAGCTGTATGGTTTGGGTCATTATTTTGTTGGAAGGTGAACCTCCGTCCAGTCTCAAATCTCTGACTGACTGAAACAGGTTTTGCTCAAGAATATCCCTATATTTTGCACCATCCATCTTCACCTTGACTTGGACCATTTTCTCTAACCCTGCTGCCAAAAAACATCCCCACAGCATGATGCTGCCCCCACCATGTTTCATAGTAGGGATGATGTTCGTGAGATAATGAGCTGTATTGGTTTGGTTCCATGGCTTTTACATTGTTGGCCAAAAAGTTAAATTTTGGTCTCATTTGACCACAGCACCTTCCTCCATACATTTGGGGAGTCTCTCACATGTCTTTTGGCAAACTGAAAATAAGCCTTACAATTTTTGTGTGTAAGTAAAGGCTTTTTTCTGCCCACTCTTGCATAAAGGCCACCTCTATGGAGTGTACAACTTATTGTGGTAGTATGGACAGATACTCCAGTCTCTGCTTGAGAACTCAGCAGCTCCTTCAGGGTTACATTAGGTTTCTGTGCTGCCTCTCTGATTAAAGCTCTCCTTACCAGGACTGAGAGTTTTGGTGGTCGGCCCTCTCTTGGCAGGTTTATTGTGGTAACATGTTCTTTCTGTTTGCTGATAATGGATTTGATGGTGTTCAGGGGTGGGGGGATCATCAGAGATTGGGACATTTTTTATAACCCAGCCCTGACTTGTACTTCTCAACAACTTTGTCCCTGACTTGGAGATCTCCTTGGTCTTCATGGTGTTGGTTGCTAAGTGGTGACTCTTGCTTAATGGTGTTTCAGCCTCTGTGGCCTTTCAAAAAAGGTAAATGTATATACTGACAGACCATGTGACACTTAGATTGCACACAGGTGGACGTCCTTTTACTAAGCATGTGACTTATGAAGGTAATTGCTTGCACCAGAAATTTTTAGGTACTTCATCGCAAAAAGGGTGAATACATATGCACATGGCAATTTTTAGTTATTTGATCCCATAAATTTAATTTATGCCTATATTTTTCTCACTTCACCAACTTAGACTATTTAGTGCTGATGCATCACAGACACATAGGATTACAGAAATATTTAAACACAGATTGTAAAGTAGCAAAATAGGTAAAAAGCCAAGGAGGGTGAATACTTTCTTAAGCCACTGTAATTTGCAATAGTGTTTAGGCATGTTTTAGTTATTTGAATTGTTGCTAAGTTTCCTCTAAATAAATATCAGAAAATTGTCATAACAAAATATTCTGCATCTTTATATTTGCAAAAAATAATAAGTTTTCAAAGTACTGAAACTTTTATGCATTGATTATATGCAGCAGTAAAAGAAAAACTCTTTAATATCATATAAACAAGAGCCAACTAAAAAATTTCATTGTCAGGTTTGAATTCATGAGGTCAAAATCATTAAGAAATGGCTCGTTTCATAACTGAACCTGACAACTTTTGAAAATATGTAGAACGGTGTTATTAGAGTGTGGATTAATTTTTTTCAGAAATAAACAGTTCCAGCTCTCTAGATTCCTTTTTTTCTACTTTTTTTTCATGTGACCCATTTCAAGGATCCCAAGCAGTATATGATAATCTGTATACAAAATCAACCTCTGGAGGCTTCCTCAGCAATATGAGCAAAGTAATTATACTAAACACTAGCAAGCTAGAAAATTGTATTCTGCTGCTGGTAACAGCTCCCGAATATCCCAATTACAGCCAATATCCCGGCAAATCTCTGTAGGGCACTTTGTAGTCAAAGCTCCAATTTATGACCCCATAATTTCCAGTGTTAACCCATCGAGTGCTACTTTATGATACTGGAAAAATATTAACTTAATTACTGGAGTTAATATCAATATAGCTGACCTAATTAAAAATGAAAATGTACACAAGTGTATTCTTTTCATACTTGGTCATTTAGTATATTTTGCTTTATAATTATTCTACTTATTATAATATATGCTGCTAATGAAATAAACCCAGACATTTCCTGGAGATTTTTAATCCGACCCCCCACCATGCACCCACATATTTTCACTCGTAAAGAAGCACTTCGATCAAAGTTTTCATCATCTTAATATATTGCAGTCATCATATTATACAGCACTGTGTACTTACAATTGCTCATTTTGCCTTTCTTCCCGGATGATTCTTCTCTTTTCCATTAGGTCTATGACATAACTCTAATGACAGAAAACATGATTAGTGATGACAAAAATTCTCCATTAAACGTCACTTGCTTAACCCAGCAGGAAGTACGGTGGTGTCTAAAAATCACTAAAGTTGACAAATCCCCGGGCCCGGATGGGATACTCCCGCGAGTACTGCAGGAATTAATTAACGTCATAGACAGACCATTATTTTTAATCTTTAAAGATTCCATAATAACAGGGTCTGTACCACAGGACTGGCATATAGCAAATGTGGTGCCAATATTCAAAAAGGGGACAAAAACTGAACTTGGAAATTATAGGCCGGTAAGCTTAACCTCTACTGTGGGTAAAATCCTGGAGGGTTTCCTAAGAGATGCTATACTAGAGTATCTGAAGAAGAATAACCTCATGACCCAATATCAACATGGGTTTACGAGGGACCGTTCCTGTCAGACTAATCTGATCAGCTTTTATGAGGAGACAAGTTCTGGACTGGACCAAGGAAATGCAGTGGATGTTGTGTATATGGACTTTTCAAAAGCTTTTGATACGGTTCCACATAAAAGGTTGATACATAAAATGAGAACAATGGGGATAGGGGAAAATATATGTATGTGGGTTAAGAATTGGCTCAGTGATAGGAAACAAAGGGTGGTTATTAATGGATCACACTCAGACTGGGTCTCAGTTAACAGTGGGGTACCACAGGGGTCAGTATTGGGCCCCCTTCTTTTTAACATATTTATTAATGACCTTGTAGGGGGCATACAGAGTAATATTTCAATATTTGCAGATGACACTAAACTCTGCAGGGTAATCAATACAGAGGAGGACAATTTTATATTACAGGAGGATCTATGTAAACTAGAAGCTTGGGCTGATAAATGGCAAATGAGCTTTAATGGGGATAAATGTAAGGCAATGCACTTGGGTAGAGGAAATAAAATGTATAATTATAGGCTTAATTGTAAAACACTGGCAAAACTGTAACTGAAAAAGACCTGGGTGTATTGGTGGACGACAAGCTCACGTTTGGTGGCCAGTGTCAGGCTGTTGCTGCAAAGGCAAATAAAATAATGGGATGCATTAAAAGAGGCATAGATGCTCATGAGGAAAACATAATTTTACCTCTATACAAGTCACTAGTGCGACCACACTTAGAATACTGTGTACAGTTCTGGTCTCCGGTGTATAAGAAAGACATAGCTGAACTACAGCGGGTGCAGAGAAGAGCGACCAAGGTTATTAGAGGACTGGGGGGTCTGCAATACCAAGACAGGTTATTACACTTGGGGTTATTTACTGTGGAAAAAAGAAGGCTTAGGGGTGATCTTATTACTATATACAAGTATATGAGGGGACAGTACAAAGACCTTTCTACTGATCTTTTTACTCTGAGTCCTGAGATGGGGACAAGGGGGCATCTTCTACGTCTGGAGGAAAGAAGGTTTAAACACAATCACAGACGGCGATTCTTTACTGTAAGAGCAGTGAGACTATGGAAGTCTCTGTTGCATGATGTTGTAATGAGTGATACACTACTAATATTTAAGAAGGGCATGGATGCCTTTCTTGAAAAGTATAATATTACAGGTTATATATACTAGATTACTTGATAGGACGTTGATCCAGGGAACTAGTCTGATTGTCGTATGGAGTCAGGAAGGAATTTTTTTCCCCAATGTGGAGCTTAGTGTTTGCCACATGGGGTTTTATTGCCTTTCTCTGGAGCCGCTGCCAAAACCGATAATAGCTGATTGGCAAGGGTGCCGGGTGTCAGACCCCGGCTGATCAGACATTGATGACCTATCCTAAGGATACCTTCAATGTAAAGGTAGTGGACAACCTCTTTAAGATAGATCATCAATAACTGATCGGTGGGTGGTGCAACACTTGGCACCCATCAGATGTTACTGGCAGCAGCCGGAAGCTCTCGGATACTACGGGATCACATTGCATATGGATCTGTAGTACCTGGCTGTGGCCACTAAAGTTTTGACGGAGTTGCTGTATACCGGTAGCATCCAAGAACTTTCAGCCGCCAGCGCCGGCTCCAACTGATCGTGGGGGTGCCGAATGTCACACCCCCACTGATCAGATATTTATGGATAGGTCATCAATTAAAAAAAGTAATGGCCAATCCAAATATTGGCCAATAAATGGCTAATCCATTTTATGGCCAATTCAAATATTTTCATGCAACCATTTTAAGCCAATACATTTTTTATTCATGGAATATTTTGCAGCTTATATTTAAAAAATACATGTGTTTTATCTCCAGTTGCATTGTATGTATAAAAAGACTGAGTCGAATGGAATATACTTTTATACTACAGAGGAGAAGTCAGTACCATTCCCATACAGATGAGTCCATCATTACCTTTCAGCAAATTATGTCATGGACTTCAATTTCTCCTGACACAAATTCAATAACATTATCATTACAGGCCAGCAGGACCCTTGACAGGCTGCGATTTCAGCCAATATCCAGGCTAATCTCTGTAGGGTACTTTGTAGTCAAAGCTGCCATTAACGACCCCTAATTTCCAATGTTAACTTCGAGTATTACTTCATGCTGCTGGTTTAAAATTAACTCAATTACTGGAGTTAATATCAATATAGCTGACCTAATTACATATGGAAACACAGTTTATTTTTTTCATACGTGGTTAGACAGGAGGAATTGTACGTTTTCTTTCAAGCTCATGTAGCTGAAATTATTCACAAGCGCCTTATAGCCATGTATAGACATATGTAGCATTAACATCTCCCAACAGAGTATCACAAAATAATGTTATCTTACAAGGCTGGTCATCTAAGGCTACTCATCTCAGTTTTCATGTTCTGAGTCAAGAGCTAAGGTAAGAAAGGACACATCTGTATCACCGAAGCTGAGTCAACAAGAGTTTTGGGTGAGGCTAGATACAATCATTAAGAACATGAAGATGGGGGGTCGGCACTCCACTGGCTTGTTCCTCGAGGAGAAAAAGTATGCAGAAGGAAGTAAAGTGAGTGCCGGGATTTGTCTGCAGAAGGAAGTAAATCCTGGCACTCACTTTACTTCCTTCTGCAGACAAAATTATTAAACATCACATAAACAGTTGAGAATATTGAGTTTGCCTCAATTTTTACAAAAAAAAATGAGATTTGCCTGAAAAAGCAAAATCTTGTCAAGCTACCATTTTGCTGGATTATTTAGGGCTGGATATGGGTTAAAAAGGAAAATTTACTCACCCAATACCCTCCTGTCCTGCAGTAGAGCCACACTCTGGGCAGGTCAAATTCTTCTGCGGTATCTTTAAAGGTATCTTCACAACCTCTGGAGCCTGTTATATTTAGTGTCTTTGAACATACTGTCAAAATTTAATTACTCCCTACTCTGGAGGGGCATAACTAAGAGACTACTCAGTTCTTCACTAGAGGCTCTAATTGTGAGGTTAGGCTCATGCTGCAGGTAGCCGCCAGGTACCACTCCAGGGCAGTCCTGGGTACTGCAGCATCTGACCTAAGGGGGTTCAGGCAGGACAGGATCAGGATCACTGGCAGTATGGATACTGATGCCAGTTTAGACAGAAGGGAGGTGTCTTAAATACCTAATGCCTCCCAGCTCTAGGCTGGGGACACTTCTGGAGTGGACGTGCAGCCACTTTAAGAAGCAGGGAGCGCGCGCCCTAAGGGAGTTGCCGGGAGACCTGCATGATCTGTGCAGACCCTGGAACCTGGGAGCCACGGTGGGAGATGGCGCAGGAGACGCCATGGCCATTAGCATGTTGGCGTCCCTGCTGATGAGAAGGAGGGGAATATTGCAGGGACGCCGGCGTTACAACTTCTAATTAGTGGCAAGGGAGCGCACTGTCACTGTGCACTGAGAAGAATACTGTACAGTAAGAAGGGAGCTCGTACTAAGCATACATTGGAATTGAAAACTGAAGCATGCTCAGTACAGCAGGGACCAGCCCAGCCATAAAACAGACATCCCCGATGACTTTTCATTTTAGGATGGGGACAGAGGCTCCAGAATTTACCGCAGCCTCTGCCCCCGATGACATCTCATTTGAGCATCCCTGCATGCACTTGGGATTCTCAAATGAGGCGTCATCAAAACAGAAATAGTTAAAAAAATAAAATAAAGCAGTTAGGTTAGAGAAGGAAAAAAAGCAGGGAGTTTTTAAACTATGTTAGAAAATTATTAAAATAAATAAAGACATTTAGGATGAAAATCAATATTAGTTTTGGACAACCCTTTTAATCACGTTATTAATATGGTATAATTAATATACGGGATTGATATAAGTATTAATTATTATACTGTACATGGACCATTTACAAAAAACTTTGAGATGGAGTCAGATTCTTAAAAAATGGAGTCAGAGTAGAAAGTTTGGCTTACCAACTCAACTAGCCTGTGAATTGCTACATTTCCTTACAGTGTTTCCTTGGTCTTCTTATTAAGATATGCAGTTACTCTAAATGACTACAGACTGCTGAATCTGGACAGCATGCGGTGTGCACACTGTCAGGATTCACCGGTTATGCCTGTGAGAGCAGGCGGCCATGTGACTGCAAGTATGCAATCTACATACATGCGGTCACTCTCCAACTAGACGCGTTCAACCTCTCTCAATTCACTTGCATTGAAAAAGAGTGAGCACATCTAGTTGGAATGTGGCCGGAAGTATGAATATTAACATACTTGACACCATGTGACTGCCCGCTCTCACCGCCGAAACTGGTGAATCCTGACAGCGTGTGCACAGTGTCTGTGCACATACAATCAATTACAATCTGCTCAGATTATTGCATTTTTTACTGATTAGTTACTATGTACAACACAGATGATTTTGCTTGTCTAGAGTTTGAACCTAACATAGAAACAAAATTAAAATATACACTGCTATGAATCAGTAAAAATGCAATAGTGCATATAAATAACATTGGGCACTTAGTAAACACCATTTTTTATTTTAAAAAAAGCGTAAAAGCAATCCCACCAGCGTCAAGGTGTACCCAGTTGGGATGGTCCAAACCTCTAGTATTAAAACCTTACCATGTGTCAAAATTGACCTCAATTTGAATAAGGGCCGAGCAGCACTGGGACCCACAGTTAGACTCAGTCAGGCCGGCCGTCAATGGACTGTGGCTGCTATTGCAGTATTTTCTTTTGGATTAGCTGCTATATCAGACACAGCCAATGGACGGAATTGGATCAGGTTTTTCCAATCCTGGACAATCCCTTTAATTATTTTTTCATACATTGCTGTTTGTGTCGCATAAATGTTTGTAAATTAATAAATAAAATTAAAAAAAAAATAGCCAATGTTCCCACTGTTTTTTCCCGCAGCGTTTTTTCAGCCGGTGTTCGCAACAAAGTACGCAATAACAATCTGCTCTGATTATTGAGTTTTCGCTGCTTTTTTAATTCCACTTTTTTATGCGTTTTTGGTGCAGATTGTAAGCAGCTTTTTTTATCCGTATTTTAGTACAGTTTTTGAGACATGCTTTTTATTAGGCTCACCATAGCCTTTATGGAAGAAAAATGCAACAACAAAAATGCACACTTCATCAGCATCTCATTATGAAATCTCATTTACTTAGCTTAAACTGGTAAATGATGTGTTTTGTTTGTTTGTTTTTTTGCATTTTTTTATTGTTATGTGGGATCATCTCCTTTTTTAATGCCTTACTAGACTATTTCCTATTACTTGGGTATTCAGCTTTGATGTTCACCATAGCTATGGTAGATACTCTCCTTATAATTGTTATGCAGTGATGGGGATGTAAACCTGAGTTCATTAATGCAACGTTTCCCGTTCCGTTGCTAGGTGAATACGGAGTATTCCAATGTTATAAGGTGCTGCCAGCTGTGCTGATGAGCAGGAACAGTTTTGCAGCCCACTGTTGGTATCTCTGGAAACTAATACATTCAGCAGTCACATGTTCTTGCAGTCCAGCATTACATAGCAATGTAATCCTCATCTTGCAGAATGCTTATAATGGTAAATTGAGGTTTGTTTAAAGATTCCATTGACATCTAGTGAGAAATAATAGTATTACAATCATTTTAAAAATATACTCAGACATTATCTTTCCCAAAACACTATAGTAGCTCTTCAGGGGTAATCAAATGCATTCACATCTGCAGTAACAAGGTAACAAGTATAGATGCCCAAATCTTTTATCATCTGAAATCGCCAGGTTCGAAAAAAATTCGAGTGAAAGGAACTTCAATTGTCTTGAAAAGCTGAGGTCTCCTAGGAATTTATCCAACCTCTTTTAATCTTTATTAAGCAAACAGAGCCCTAGTAATGTCAAAGTGACCTCACCAGAGAATGGATGTTAACCTAGCAGTAAACCTAATTTAAAAACGCAGTGCACTGACAGATTGTTTTATTTTATTTTTTTTAAATATAAAATATGGTCCAGAAATGATCTGTCTTGATTGTTTGTGATCTGGAAGACTTTTCTGTAAAGAACGCTGACTCAAACTGATGGTGTCGCTGTCAGAGATAACATCATCCTGCTGTGATTGAGACAAGTGATGTGCCATATATTCCATAATACATAAAGACACAGAAGCGCTCAATGTGTGTATCAGCATGGAGGAACAGAAACCTCAGCAATATGGAAATGTTCACCTGAAATGGTTGTGCTGGACAGGCACAACACTGCAGCAGGTTTGGAATAGAAACACCCATGGGTGCTGCACCGACCGCCCCTTCCAAGTGCCAAGGCACGGAACCATTGGACGATCCAAGAAATAGGAAAAGGTGCAGTTTCTCCAGGCACTGCAGTAAGGGAGAAGGAGCCAAAGGTAAATGAAGAAGGATAATTTATCATTGATTGCAGAACTACGTGTTTCGGGGATGACTCGTCCCCTTTATCAGGTATCACCTCATATCCTTCTTCATTTACCTTTGGCTCATCCTCCCTTATGGCAGCGTCTGGAGAAGCCATATCTTTTCTTATTCCTTGGATATATTCCATAATGACCTCCACTTCCTTCCAACTAATTTGCTTGCCATAAGCCAAGGAAGCCAAATATTACCTGTGCTTGGTAGTATTACTGCCTGGACAGATGGTTACAGTAGTGCTGATGGTGCTTCTGCTGCTGCTAGTGGCTCCCACAGTCTTAGACGTGGTGTAGGGCTTTTTTTCTTTTACATTATCCCGTTCATTACCATTGAGACTTTTTCTTTTATTATACATTTTCTACAACTCTATGATTATTTTTTGACAATCCTTTCAACCCCTTTTATTCAACCCTTGCCAAAATGGATGAAATAAGAAATTCCAGCTATATAGGTACTGTTATAGAAAGCAAAATGATACAGCTGGCCTTTGTATAGGTTTGATGTGTACAATTGTCAAATATGATTAGTAAAATAGATGTGCAAAAATTCACAGTTAAATGTACATTAGGTGTGCAAAAATTCACAGTTAAATGTACATTAGGTGTGCAAAAATTCACAGTTAAATGTACATTAGGTGTGCAAAAATTCACAGTTAAATGTACATTTTGCTCCACAAAATTCATCCCCCTTCTCAAATATTGCATGATAAGAAATGTTAGGTACATGTCCAAAAAGCCAAGCACCTGCAATATGTGTATTGGTGTGCTATATAGGATGTAAAATTTGATTAGAAACAGATATGTAAAATAAAATTGTTTGTGACACGCACACTTTGTGAGATAGACAGTTGCAGTTAAATGTCTGGATTTTAGTGAATTTTCTTTTGGGGCAAGCACATGCTCTGACACTGATCTCAGATTTCTTTTTTCTGTGAAAACTATTGTGCTGACTTGTCTTTGCTTTTAAGTGTATTAATAATTAAGAAAAAAATGTGTAATTGTAATTTAAATGCAGTAGCAAAGATGCCAGCTAGAAAATATTACTGATCAATCACACTATTGCTGACACCTCTCTACTACTGATCAATCACACTATTGCTGACACCTCTCTTATCTTTCTTCTGCTATTATTTAAAGGGAATATGTGAGCAGGTTTTTGCTATGTGTTCTGAGATCATCTTATTGTAGGAGATGAGACACTGATTCCCGAGATGTGTCACTTACTGGGCTGTGTTTCGGTTTTAATAAATTCAATGTTAAATCAGCAGGAGATAATCATTATCTGACTAGTTGCCTTGTGCTTAGTGGTCCAACCACTCCAACACCACTGATTAGCAGCTCTCTGTCAATATTCATTGTACAATGAAAACTGTCACTCTGTGTTGTGGGCGGGGTTATACAAAGCTCAGCATTCTATCACAAGTGTCTGCACTTAGTATACTAAGTGACACATCATTGGAATCAGGGTCTCAGCTCCTACATCATGCTGCTGTCAGATTACAGAGCAAAAAAAACTACTGACGAATTTCCATTTGAATCATTGTATTATTTGTAGATTACTACTCTCATCTTCTTCAGTTCTGCAGTTATACGACACATTATGGAGAATTGTCCAGTGCTTTAGAGCATTCACTTTCTATTTCCATTGCTGAGCTGTGAGCTCTGACATCCTCCCACTATCCTAAAATCAGCTTAATAAGGCTGCTGCATTCCCTGTCTGTGCTTTTATACAGGCTATGATAGTCCCTCCTGATTGGCTGCGCCATACCATGTGATATGCCTGAGGTCGTGTCAGTGTTCTGTGACTGATGCAATTTTCAGCAATGTCTAAAGAGCTGGCTTGTTTTTTTTTGGTGATTTGTGCAAGTTGAATCAGAAATACTTGAATTCGCTGGGACCTGCAAATTTCTTGAAATTCGACCCAACTTCGATTTGCATTGAATTTTGGGGCTCCTATTGCCCACACTCATCACCAACAGCATGCAATACTATAATTATTCTGTGGGATGTAGAAGAAAAGTGACTATGATATGTCAACTTCATATGAAGATAAGTTGATATCATGGTCACTTTTCTTCTACATGACCTTTGAGCACTAGGTTTATTTCCTTTAATCGCCTTCCTCACTTTAGATGCAATATGAGATTCTATTTTTCAAATTTTTATTATTTAAAGGTAAAGGTTTGTTTCCAATATTTCAAGACCACAGGATAGGTGATAACTTACTGATGAGTCTGGGTCTGACAGCTGGGACCCGCAGATTGCTGAGAAGAAGGCTTTGAAATGCTTTGTTGGAAGTAAACAGTGACTGCAAATGTGTGCCACTTCTAAATTTATTATCTATAGGACTGCTGGAGAAAGCAGAGGACTTTACTAAGCTTTCTCTGTCAGTTCCATAGAAAATGAATGGAGGTGAGCTCCCTTGTTACAGGGCATTTTTGTGCCCCATTGTAAATAGGTGATGAAACTTGAAATGTTGGGAAAAAACCTTCATAGCCTCAGATTTCAATGTTGAAAGAAGACAGTCAATCGATTTCAATTGCCCTATATTGGGTGAACATTTTCTTCCCAACTCCACTAATGGCAATCAGTCTGGATCACTGGTTAAAGGGAACTTGTAACCAGCAAAAACACTATTAACCTGGAGATTTGGAGTTAATGTGCAGGTTAATAGAGTTACTGAGCTGTCCAGCGCCTGCACGTAGACAAATGCAGCGAGGAGAAAATCAACTTTATTCCCCCCTGGCAGCATTCCTGTTTCAGTCATGGGGTAGCGGTGGCGCGGGCTTAGTCACCACTCTGAGAATACAGAGCAGCAACTACAACTTCGCCCCCGGCTTTGCATTAGACCCGGCTCTCAGTCAGGGCCACTTTCAGCCTCTGCTCTGTATTCTCAGAGCAGTGCCTGAACCCACGCCACCGCTACCCCATGACTGAAACAGGAATGCTGCCAGGGGGGAATAAAGTTAATTTTCTCCCAGCAGCGTTCAGCTAAGTGCTGGCGCCGGGCAGGTTAATAACACTATTAACCTGCAGAATAGCCCCATATCTGCAAGTTAATAGCGTTTTTGCTGGTGACAGGTTCTTTTTAAATGTCCTATCACAGAATTTAGGACCCATAACGTATAATATTTTATTTTTCAAGAAAGGCGTCAAAGCCTTCCTTGAACTTTTATTTTGTCAATTAACGATTACAACCTGGTGTGGGAAAAAGATTTATAGTCTCACTGCTTGTACAGTAAAGAATTCATTCTAGATGTAGAGCATGTCCCATTGTCATGGTTGCAGGCCAAGGTGTAATGAACTCTGTACTGTCCATTCATTTGTTTGTACATTGTAATAAGATCGCCCCTAAGCCTTTGTTTTTCAATAGTGACTAACCCCAAGTTTAATAACTTGTCTTCTCGAAACTCTTAAAAAGTGAAATTTTGTTAGCCTGATTTCTTCCATTTAACATATATTGCTTTTAGCATTTTTTTTTACTCTTTTCAGCTTTTTACCAAATTGTAAATGTGATATGTGTATATGAAAGTGTAACTAGATGTTTCGCAACTGTGAAACATAGAAATGTCAATGCTGACAGAGAAATGATTCCTGCTTCTCTTTCTCTGTAGCATACAGATAGAAGCAGGAGGAGCATGTGAAAGATTATATAGAAGTACTGATCTGTGTAGCTGTGAATCCAGCCCCAGGGTTAAACAAATTTGCCTCTGTCTGGTCTCTCACTTAGCTGAGTGCTACCCAATTCCCCCCAATCCCATCTCCCTAGAGTTCAATAAACTGTTTAACCTGATATTTCTGTGAGCTTGCAGTCGAGAGTTAGGAGCTGCAGGACTGGAACCCACAACCTGCTTGTAGCTTTTAAGCCATGCTCTGTCCAACCCTGTTCTAAATATTGAATTTATTATCAATTATTGCGATTGCCCATCTGCTGTAAAGTTTGGTTTCTGCATTGCTGAGATGATACTGCAGAGATCATTATTCATTCAAATGAGACCTCGCTTTATTCTTCAGACAGAGTGATGGGCTGAGTTTTGACTGTTTCATTTCTTTTTTAGATATTGCAGATTTTTGCCCTACAAGAAATAAAAGCCCTATTGGTCATACTTGTCAAAAGGCTTGTACTAAAGACCAAGACTGTCCAAAGAAGAGGCTGAAATGTTTCTGTGATGGAGAATGCGGGATGAGCTGCGTTACACGTATGTCTACAACTCGTATCATTACACTAGTGATCGGCATGTAAATGTTCCTGTTACTTTATCACATTTTATAAACTGTAACAGGACGGTCGATGTGGTTCTCCAGGAGAGTATAATTAGAACCCAATTAGCAGAGCAGAAGACGTGCTCTCATTTCCTAATATAGTATCAATTATGAACACTTTTCCGAGCACTGATCTCAGGGGCCATAGCTGTAGCAAAGTATTGTTTGCTTGACCGTATTTTAGCGAATGATCATTGATCCTGATGGACATATCCAAAGTCTATGGATAATAATTACGCACCTATAGTACAAATCCCTAAATCAGGGGCAATAAATATAAGAAAAAAATATTTGAAAACTTGAACAAATCTGTTGGGCTAAATTCACACAACTCTTTGAAGGATCGTCTGGATGAATCGGACCTATTTGCACTTCATGTGCAGTCCATGTGCCTGTCCACAGTTCACATTGTGTTAACTTTTCCGGACATCCTCAGGACAGAGTCTAGTAGTTTTTCCCCATGGAAAATCGTTCATGTCAACTGTATTGTAACTAGTAAGACAACACAGAAACTGTTGTGTTAATAAGTCTTGATATGTAGTATATTTCCCAGTTCTTATGTAGCAGCATTGTACAGAGGTTGTCACCATTCACATCTAAGTCCCCTACTTGGCGCACAATTTAAGAGGGTTGGACAATCCTTTCTTAGCAGCTTAAAGGGAATCTGTCACCAGATTTATAGCACTTGCATTATATAGAGACAAAGACCCTGATTCCAATGATGTGTCACTTACTAAGCTACTTGCTGTAGTTTTGTCAGTAAGAGATTATCACTAAAGAACTAGTAAACATGTTGCCATATAGTTCTCTATATTCATGAGCTCTGTATAACCCTTCTCTCACCACTGATTGGCTGTTTCTGTGCATAGGCTGCCAATCAGAGGTGTGGGCGGGGTTATACAGAGCTTAGCATTCAGAGAACTAGTAGATCTGCAGCAGAGAAAACAGGAATTGCATCCAAACTATAGCAAGCAGCATAGTAAGTGATTCATTCCCGGAATCAGGGTATCTGCCCCTATAACATTCTGCTGTCAGGTGGAGTAGCAAATACCTGGTGAAAGATTCTCTTTAAGTGCCCACATATAATAAAAAACATACAGTCAGCTCCATGTCTGCAACATTGCCATGACAATCCCTGGTGGTCACATGATATTGTTATGTCACGTGAGCACTGCAGCCTACCTGCCAAAAACTAGGGTCAATTTCCATGTTTTTGGAGTGTGGCAAGAAACTGTCATGCAAACACAGGGAACATACTCTTTATCAGCAAAATATTGTGCAGCATGGTGGCACTGCTGCAACGGAGCTCTGGGGTCGGAACAAGGAGGATTCCAGAGGATTCCAGAGGATTCCAGAGGATTCCTGATTCCGACCCCAGAGCTCCATTGCGGCAGTGCCACCATGCTGCACAATAATGACCCCTCTGACCAACTCTACATTTCTGATAAAGATTGTAAAGCATTAATATTCTAAAAATTGTATTATTGCCAAACAACACGTAATACTCTCCTTCCCAGTTAATCATAGTGATAACACACACCAGGCGATGACCACGTCTGTCACTTCTGCAATGTAAGTGCCAGCATTACAAATTCAGTAATACAGCGACACTGTGAAATACCACTAAGAATATGAATAAAATATCAAAAAAGGGGACATTTTTGTGCCAGGGGAGCCACACTGTAAAATTAAAACCTAGTAAAAGGCTTATCACAGGGAAACATTGGCTTGACTCCCTGGCACACATGTTGCAGAGGAGGGCATTGCGGAAACCCAGATGCTCTGCCTGTTAAATGACTTTTATCACCAAAGGGAAGGTGACCAGATGGTGCTGTTTCCTTTAATATCATCATGCACATATGACTTATTTAAGGTGCAAGCTGTTAAAAAAATGATTCTGTGGAATAGGAGCGAACCCCAATGAGAAACATGAATTTACGATGCATTTAGGTTTTCCGCACATCTCACAGCCTGCGGAGAGCAAGGGAAATCTTTTTTTGTGATGGTTCTGTCATTTTTCTTAGCTCTCTCGATCACGTGTTTATTGTATTTACTGATTTATTTCATTGGTGATCCTGCTATAATACTTCTTGGAATTATATACCCTGGCATGGTGATGTACAGTATAGTGTCGTGCTACAATCCTACAGGAAATTCTCCAGCGTTGCCTTGCAAATATTTCAGCAGCCAACAGACTATAGTTTGAGGCTTTCTTTATGTGCAGATCTCTTACGACTTTTATAAACTGCCATAGGTCTTATGTAATTTTTGCAACCATTTTTTCATGTGCTTTGATTCCTGTAGCAAAATTAATTCAAAAGTGCATAAAAAACACATAATTACCCAAAAAAGCACAATACGTGAAGAAAATGCTCATTGGTTGTAATGTGTATAGATTATTTATTTTATGTTCAGAGAGGAAAAGTGTATTGAACCAAGGGGGCACTATGTAGAGAATTATTTAATTCAGGAGTCACCATGTATACAGTAAAAAGAGCAAAAATTTTATCCCATTCCGGTAGCATGATAAAACACAAAAGGAAATATTCAGAACCAATGATCCAATAAAATACTTGCCTGGTTTATTGAAATGTCCACATATTACATCAAGAGGAAGACACAGTGACGCGTTTCGGAATGAATGGGATCCTTAATCATAGTATAACATATGCACAAATCTGTCATTAAAAAAAAAATAGGAAAGACACGTACAAAAGATTGGTTGCACTTCCTAAATTTTATCAATGTACTTCTTTATTATGTAGCAAACACAAAAAACTAGAAAAGACATATAAAAACAATTAAAAAATGCACATGTTGCATCAGAACCTGTTTCCTAGGCCATAAACTGGCATTGAGTTACAACCCATATGACTGGGATGATAACCAATAGAGACATGTAATATAGTGGATATCGAAAATAGGTATAAGTGGACCCTACGCCTAAAGAAATGTCAAATACTATTCAATAATGGAGAGCGCAGCAATGCACAAGTACAGCTAATACAGAAATGATGCCAGGTCAGCAGTAACACGGTACAATAAAGTGCATAGTCACCTAGAAAAATTGGCTCATAGGAAAAGCATCATATGGGCATGAGGACCCTACGTGTATCGCCACAGGAGGTGGCTTCCTCAGGATATTGGCAATATGCTTGGGGTCCTCATTCTCATATGATCCATTCTTAAAAGTCCACTAATCGGACAACACCTTCTCAATTGCTATATTTCCCTTGTAAAAATAAAGCCGTTCCCGTAACGTCGATGCCAGGTCGCCCAGGTCTCTTGTGATGTTGTTATTTCATGTGCTGCTTCATTCTCACTTCTTTTAAATATAAATGATATCCAGAGGAAGTCAGGGAGCAGCAGCAGCTCTCACTTCATCTGGATATCAGTTTTGTTTGAGGGATGTGAGAGTGATGTTAATTGGCTGCAGGGGTCATGTGGCATAACAATATCACGAGAGCCCCAGAAGACCATCGGCACCAGCATCGGATGTGAATATACAGTGGGGAAAAAAAGTATTTAGTCAGCCACCAATTGTGCAAGTTCTCCCACTTAAAAGACGAGAGACCTGTAATTGACATCATAGGTAGACCTCAACTATGAGAGACAAAAAGAGAAAAAAAATCCTGAAAATCACATTGTCTGATTTGGAAAGAATTTTTTTTTTAAATTTTGGTGGGAAATAAGTATTTGGTTACCTACAAAAGTTCATCTCAATACTTTGTTATATATCCTTTGTTGGCAATGACAGGAGTCAAACATTTTCTGTAAGTCTTCACAAGGTTGGCACACACTGTTGCTGGTATGTTGGCCCATTCCTCCATGCAGATCTCCTCTAGAGCAGTGACGTTTTTGGGCTGTTGCTGGGCAACACGGACTTTCAACTCCCTCCAAAGGTTTTCTATAGGGTTTAGATCTGAAGACTAGCTAGGCCACTCCAGGACCTTGAAATGCTTCTTACGAAGCCACGCCTTCCTTGCCCTGGCGGTGTGTTTGGGATCATTTTCATGCTGAAAGACGCAGCCACATTTCATCTTCAATGCCCTTGCTAATGGAAGGAGGTTTGCACTCAAAATCTCATGGTACATCATTCTTTCATGTACACGGATCAGTCGTCCTGGTCCCTTGGCAGAGAAACAGCCCAAAAGCATAATGTTGCCACCCCCATGCTTCACAGTAGGTATGGTGTTCTTTGGATGCAACTCAGCATTCTTTCTCCTCCAAACACGACGAGTTGTGTTTCTACCAAACAGTTCTACTTTGGTTTCATCTCACCATATGACATTCTCCCAATACTCTTCTGGATCATCCAAATGCTCTCTAGCAAACTTCAGATGGGCCTGGACATGTAATGGCTTAAGCAGGGGGACATATCTGGCACTGCAGGTTCTGAGGCCCTGGCAGTGTAGTGTGTTACTGATGGTAGCCTGTGTAACATTAGTCCCAGCTCTCTGCAAGTCATTCATTAGGTACCCCCGTGTGGTTCTGGGATTTTTGCTCACCGTTCTTGAGATCATTTTGACCCTACGGGGTGAGATCTTGTGTGGAGCCCCAGATCAAGGGAGATTATCAGTGGTCCTGCATGTCTTCCATTTTTTAATTATTGCTCCAGCGGTTCATTTCTTCATACCAAGCAGCTTGCCTATTGCAGATTCAGTCTTCCCAGCCTGGTGCAGGGCTACAATTTTGTTTCTGGTGTCCTTCGACAGCTCTTTGGTCTTCACCATAGTGGAGTTTGGAGTGTGACTGTTTGAGGTTGCGGACACATGTCTTTTATACTGATAACAAGTTCAAACTGGTGCCAGTACTACAGGTAATGAGTGGAGGACAGAGGAGCCTTTTAAAGAAGAAGTTACAGGTCTGTGAGAGCTAGAAATCTTGCTTGTTTGTAGGTGATCAAATACTTATTTTTCACCAAAATTTAAAAAAAAAAATTTATTCCCAAATCAGACAATGTGATTTTCAGGATTTGTTTTCTCATTTTGTCTCTCATAGTTGAGGTCTACCTAGGATGTCAATTACAGGCCTCTCTCATCTTTTGAGTGGTAGAACTTGCACAATTGGTGGCTGACTAAATATTTTTTTCCCCACTGTTGTTATGATCTGCAACATGTACTAAGGAATGAAGGGGAAAGCTGTCCCTACAATAAGACTAGGCTGAATCCCTACGATGTAGCGGGCTGCCTGTTCCTTGCGAATGGACCCGCCTTAGTCCTCGGCTAGTCTGAACAAAGACCTATAGAATAAAGTAAGGAGTCCCTAAAAGAACTAAGGACTGGAACAAAAATGGGACACCTCCTGAACAGAGAAAGTTGTTTCAGAACAAAAAGACAAAAAGGAACTAGAGGTCCCAGAAGGACCAAGAAACTGACAGAGATAGGCACCAAAACAGCAAAACAGTCAAACACTGAAGTCCAGCACAGCCAAAAGGGCAGAGCTGGAATATAAAGGCAGATAGTCACGTGACCGCAAAACACAAGATGGAAAAAACAAACAGGAGGGTTCTAACAGTGCCCCCTCTTTTATGAGGATCCTCCAGGCCTATCTGGAAACCTCTTGTGGAAAGCTCTAACAAGCCTAGGAGCAGAGACATCATCCGCCCTTATCCAGGAATTATCTTCGGGACCGAAACCCTTCCAGGAGACAAGATACAGTAATCTCCCTTTATGCCATCTAGAATTCAAGATACGAGAAATTTCATATTTGCCGTCTTCCACCACAGGAGGAACTGTGACAGTGGCGTCCCTATCTGATACTTCAGCCTTTTTCAACAAGGAAACATGAAACACAGGATTAATCTTCCAGGAAGTAGGGACCTCCAACCTAAACGCAGACTGGTTAACAACCTGAAGCACTTTAAATGGACCCACAAACTTAGGACCCAGTTTTTTAGAGGGAATCCTCAACCGCATGTTCTTTGAGGACAACCAAACCATGTCACCCACAGTAAACAAAACCTCCTTATGTTTCCTGTCAAAATACTTCTTGGACTTCTTGTTAGCCTCTTGAAGGTTGCAACGTACAATAGTTCAAACTCTCTCCAAATCACCGGAAAAATTCTCCTCCTCCGGCACTGCCGACCCCAATTTGGAGAATGAACAAAAATACGGATGTCTCCCAGTACAAAAAAAAAGGAGCACACCAAGCAGAAGAGAGGAGGATGTATGATTGTTAAAAGCAAATTCTGCGAGAGGCAGAAACTCAGACCACACCTCTTGATTGTCCGCCACAAAACAACGCAAAAACTGTTCTACATCCTGGTTCTTTCTTTCAGTCTGTCCATTAGACTCAGGATGATACCCAGACGAAAATGACAAATGGACTCCCAACCTGTCACAAAAAGCATACCAAAAGCGAGCCACAAACTGACGTCCTCTATCAGAAACAATATCCGTGGGAACGCCATGAAGCTTGACAATCTCCTTAAGAAACGCCTTAGCGAGTGTCTTGGCGCAGGGCAACTTAATGAATGGAACCAAATGACACATCTTACTAAAACGGTCCACGACCACCCAGATGACAGTAAAACTCTCGGACACAGGTTGATCAGTAATAATATCCATTGTGAGATGCGTCCAAGGTGCACTAGGAACCTCCAGAGGGCAAAGCAACCCCGCAGCAGGAGTATGTGAAGCCTTTGACCTAGCACACACCGTACATTGACGCACCCACTTGATGACTTCTTTCTGCCATCCAAGCCACCAAAATCTGCGACTGATAAGTCTCTTAGTCTCAGAAATTCCTGGATGACCTGCCAACCGAGACTCATGACACTCCACAAACAAATATCTCCTAAAGGTTTTAGGCACGAACAACCTGCCATGGGGAGTGTTAGATGGAGCATCATCTTGAGCTTTCAGAATCCCATTCTCCAAAACGGAGTCCAATGCCGACACTACAACTCCTTTCTGTAAAATGCTCTCCTCCTCCTCGGCACCGACCGCAGGATAGAAGCTGCCAGATAAAGCATTGGCTTTAACATTCTTAGTACCAGGGATATAGGTAACAGAAAAATGAAACCGAGATAAAAAAAAGTGCCCACCTAGCTTGACGGGCATTCAAGCGCTTGGCAGCATCCAGATAGATCAAATTCTTATGATCTGTGAAAACCTGAATAGGAAATCTAGCGCCTTCCAAAAAATGACGCCAATGTTCAAACGCGAGTTTAATAGCTAGCAACTCCCGATTTCCAACATCATAATTCAGTTCGGTTTCCGAAATTTTTTTCGAAAAGAAGGCACAAGGATGTACTCCATCCCTGTTCTCCTGAGAGAAAACTGCTCCGACCCCCATCAATGAAGCATCGACCTTGAACAAAAAAGGATTGGTCTCATCAGGCTATATAAGGATAGGGGCAGAACTGAACCTCTCTTTGAGATACTTAAATGCTTCAATGGCCTCAGTAGTCCACTGGACCGTATTTGCACCTTTTCTGGTGAGATCGGTTAGAGGCTTAACAATTACAGAAAAATTCTTAATGAATTTCCTGTAATAATTGGCAAAACCCAAAAATCTCTGTATAGATTTCAAACCAATAGGCCTAGGCCATTCCTGCACAGCCTGAACCTTCACCCGGTCCATCTCAAAGCCCTCGCTGGAGACAATGTAGCCCAAAAAAACTAATTCTCTGCACAGCGAACTCACATTTCTTAGATTAGCAAAGAGTGAATTATCACTCGATAACTGCAAAACTTCACGTACACTCTGCCAATGGGACTCCAGATCTGGCAAATAAATCAAAATGTCATCCAAATACACAACCACATTCTTACCAATCAAAGGTCTCAGGATGTCATTAATAAGGTTCTGAAAAATGCAGGTGCATTGGTAAGACCAAAAGGCATCACCAGATTCTCAAAATGACCTACCGGAGTGTTAAAAGCAGTTTTCCATTCATCATCCTCCTTCACTCGTAACAAATTGTAAGCCCCCCCGGAGGCCAATTTTAGAGAACCACTTGGCCCCCACTAACTGGTTAAACAAGTCAGGAATTAACGGCAATGGGTAGGAATTGCATGCGGTAATCTTATTAATTTCACGAAAATCCAGACATGGACGTAAACCCCTGTCCTTTTTTTTAACAAAAAAAAATCCAACTGCCACAGGTGACTTAGAAGGTCTAATGTGACCAGCAGCCAGGCTAGTCTGTATGTATTCCTCCAAGGCCTTTCTTTCAGGGATAGTCAGATTAAACAAGCGACTCTTGGGAAGAGTAGCTCCCGGAGCAAACTCAATGGCGCAATCATAATCCCTATGAGGAGGTAAAATTTGCGACTCCTCCTCTGAAAAAACCCTCCAAAAATCTTGAATAGGTACAGGCAATTCCCCTTTTTCCACACAGCCGCAATGCGACCATTACAACATTTATCATAGCACTTCGGACTCCAAGACTTAATCACATTAGTAGACCAGTCCAGCAAAGGATTGTGCAGTTTTAACCAAGGAAATCCTAGAACGACCGGAGAGGGTAAATTATCTAATACAACCAAGAAACCATCAACCAAGAAATAGGTGATGACAAAGGTTTTGATTTCAATTTAAGTTTTCCCAAAAACACTTTATCAATCTCATTAAGTGTTGAACCACAATCCACAAATACCTGAAATTTAATAACATTTTCCTGCAAAGTAATACTCCCTGAAAGAAATACTCCTGCAGAGCGTAAACAAGATATACGGGCATACCTGACCTTTTTTTTTTCTTTACTTAAACAAATCTCACAATACTTAATCAAATGGTCAGCTTTACCACAATAAAGACACAATCCCTCGGCGAACCTCCGGTCTCTTTCCTGAGAGCGGAGTGACATCGCCCCAACCTCCATCGGTTCTCCGCCATCTGAGCAGATTTTCTGGGGACTAGGACCTGGCATTACAGGAGTCTTTACCTCATTTTGCCTGGACCTCAGCCTCCTATCCACACGAACAGCTAATTACATGGCATCCTGCAGAGTCTCAGGTGCGGGGAATGCAATTAGCAAATCCTTAACCCTTTCACTCAGACCAGCAAGAAATAGACATTTCAGAGCAGAATCATTCCATTTAACTTCAGAAGCCCATCTTCTAAAGTGTGTGCAATAATTTTCAACATCACCTGACCCCTGATTCAAACTCCTGAGTTCTGCCTCAGCAGTTGAGATTCGATCAGGATCGTCATATAATAGCCCCATAGCAGAAAAAAATTCTTCTACCGACCTTAAGCATGAATCATTAGGTTGGAGAGAAAAGGCCCACCCCTGTGGTTCATTGCGCAAAAGTGACATAATAAAACCATTGCGCTGTGATTCATTCCCAGAGGACCTTGGTCTCAAACAAAAATATAACAAACAAGCATTTTTAAAGGAAAAAAAATCTTGCTGATTACCATAAAAAATATCAGGCAGTCCTACCTTGGGTTCCACAAAATGCGCTCCAGAACAGCTACTCACGTGTTACTGGAGCTCGGCCACCTCCAGAGACAATCCCTGCAAGCGTTGAGCCACATCCTGGACGGAAACCATACTGATCCCCGAATTTCTTTCCTTTTAGTTTTTTGGGCTGGACTTACTGTTATGATCTGAAACATTTACTAAGGAAAGAAGGGGAAAGCTGTCCCTACAATAAGACTAAGCTGAATCCCTACGATGTAGCTGGCTGCCTGTTCCTTGCTAACGGACGCGCCTTAGTCCTCGGCTAGTCTGAACGAAGACCTAGAGCATAAAGGAAGGAGTCCCTAAAAGAACTAAGGACTGGAACAAAAATGGGACACCTCCTGAACAGAGAAAGTTGTTGCAGAACACAAAAAGACAAACTGGCAAAAAGGAACTAGAGGTCCCAGAAGGACAGAGAAACTGACAGAGATAGGCACCGAAGCACCTGGCTAGCAAAACAGTCAAACACTGAAGTCCAGCACAGCCAAAAGGGCGGAGCTGGAATATAAAGCCAGATGGACCGCAAAACACAAGATGGAAAAAACAAACAGGAGGGTTCTAACAACTGTAAAGTGTATATCACAATGGAAAAGAGGTTGTCCGATCCATTTTTTACGGTCAAACTGGAAGCTGTAGCTCCATGCTAGACAAACTTACATAGAAGGGGTTAACCAGACTTGGCAGTTGGTTGGTTTTGCTTTTAGGGCTCGTGCAGACGACCATTTTAATCGTGCTATTCGTGGTTTAGACAGATACCACTCATACCAATGTCATTCTCTGGGCCATGCAAACGTCCAAGATTTTTCCTCAGACCAAGTGATCTCGGGAAAAAGATCGTAGCATGCACTATTTGCTTCCAAGAATCAGATGGCACTTGCCCATTCATGTCTATAGGTCTGTGAAAAAATCATGACATCCGAGTGTGGTCTGGTTTTCATGGACTCATATAAAGGAGAAAATGGAAAAACTTTTTTTTCTCCACCTCTAAGAAAATCAGATCCAACTCTGACCAGAGTGTGATTAGCGTAATAGCAGCGATATTGTCAGATGGAGAAGAAACAGTTGTCTGCCCCTGCCCTTTGGGAAAGGAAAGGAGCCCGGTGTAAAATGGGAATCCCACTCCTGGATACCATGGTACACATTTCCCAGATGAGTGAAAGTCTAGGCATGGATCAGATGAGTGAAAATCTAGGCATGGAACAGATGAGTGAAAGTCTAGGCATGGACCAGATGAGTGAAAGTCAAGGCATGGAACCGATGAGTGAAAGTCTAGGCATGGACCAGATGAGTGAAAGTCTAGGCATGGACCTGATGAGTGAGAGTCTAGGCATGGACCAGATGAGTGAAAGTCTAGGCATGGACCTGATGAGTGAGAGTGTAGGCATGGACCAGATGAGTGAAAGTCTAGGCATGAACCTGATGAGTGAGAGTCTAGGCATGGACCAGATGAGTGAAAGTCTAGGCATGGACCTGATGAGTGAGAGTCTAGGCATGGACCAGATGAGTGAAAGTCTAGGCATGAACCTGATGAGTGAGAGTCTAGGCATGGACCAGATGAGTGAAAGTCTAGGCATGGACCTGATGAGTGAGAGTCAAGGCATGGAACCGATGAGTGAAAGTCTAGGCATGGACCAGATGAGTGAAAGTCTAGGCATGGACCTGATGAGTGAGAGTCTAGGCATGGACCAGATGAGTGAAAGTCTAGGCATGAACCTGATGAGTGAGAGTCTAGGCATGGACCAGATGAGTGAAAGTCTAGGCATGGACCAAATGAGTGAAAGTCTAGGCATGGACCTGATGAGTGAAAGTCTAGGCATGGACCTGATGAGTGAGAGTCTAGGCATGGACCAGATGAGTGAAAGTCTAGGCATGGACCAAATGAGTGAAAGTCTAGGCATGGATCAGTTTATTCGTTCTGAATGTGGACACGATTGTTATACTTAGATGGTGAGGAAATAATTATATTAGGAAATTATAGTAGAAAGCTCTCCTGACATTGTTTTCCACAGTTAGTAGATCCGTATTATTTGTCAGGTATACTAACTGTATATTATCTGTATTCCTCTGGATTCTACACTGAAGCCCGCAGCAGCTGTCCGTGGCCTGTAATCCTTGAGAATGCGAACGTATCTCTGAAGCAGGAGACGTGGAACTTTGGAGATCAGATGTTAGTGCACTGCCATTCAGGATTCAAGATGGCCGCTGGACAGGAGATGGCACAAAGCCGTTGTCAGGGAGACAAGAAGTGGAGTGTGACAGCAGCCTGTGATGGTAATAGCAAAGTGACATGATTCATTTTTATTTCAGCGCTGTAATCCATAAGAACGCTGCTCACTCACCGACTCTCCGCAATCTTCCCCTTTGCATTTCTAAACACTTTTACCAGTGGGAATGGCAGAAGATGGACCTGGGTGCAGCTGTCACCCTGCGTCTGCCAGGAGGCGAGCTGCCTTATTCCTATGCAGACCGTAAATCACTACTGCTTAACGTGCTGCCATAGACGCCTTCATAAATAAGTATTTCAGGAAAAGTGCTTCCGACGCTAATGTAAAAGCGCAAATACACAGACGCCATATAAGAGGGAAGCAGGCAGACGGCCGTAGCTCTATACTCATAGCTAAAGGCTGAAGGCAGATTTTATATTTCTGGGGTTGTTTGACCTCTTAAAAAAATAAAACCACTCTTAGGATGCTCACCTTACTGATCCCAGACTGCTTCCATTCTGACACTTTGAGGCTTTCTAACTGTCCTGCTTAGTCCAAGCAAAAATGTGACTACTGCAGCCAATCACTCACTGTGGGGGTGACTAATACTGGAAGTACTGATACTAGCAGGGGACCAGGGAAGTGTTGGAATGGGAAGCACAGGCAGGTCTGTATTTATAGTCCCTAGGCACTAGGGGCCCGATTCATCAAAGCTTTTTTTCTGGGATTCTGGTGTAAAAAGCTTTGAAAAGTCACATAGTTTGGGTGCAACTGGCAGCTGGGTTAAAATTGTGCAATTTTTGGCTTTCTTACGCCATTTTCATCCAGCTGTGACAAAGTGGAGGAAAGTGGGACAGGAATGTGGCTACCGCCACCCATCAGATTCATGATGAGCGGCATTGTCCACTATGTCCGCTAAATCTTACTCCAGCAGCGACAGGAATGGCATGTGTGGCAAAGCACACACCAATGTGTATGCTGCTCATCCTCACGCCTCTTCACGAATCAGGAGCGTCTGACTTCAGCACACCTCTTTATCAAGTTGTTCACCAGTCTTGATGAATCGGGCCATAAATCTAAATATGCCCTCATTAAAGATAGGATATGTTCATATCAGCATAGGGAAACTCCATTGCAGATTTCATCACATTTGAAGGAAAAAAATGGCACTGCATGGAGCCCTGCTTATTTCCACCAAGATGATGAAACTCAAAGGGCCACAGTGGAAACTATTGGCCACTATTGGTGTAATTTTTGCGATGGATCCAGTGGTGGCCACAGAATGCTGGGATTTTTACATTTTCCTCTACATCAGGGATATAAAACTCAAACACACAGAGGGCCAAAATGAAAAACTTGGACAAAGTTGCGGGCCAACCAGTATACAGTATAATGGGACCCATATAGTCCTCCATACAAAATAATGGGCCTCACATAGCTTTCCATACAGTATAATGGGCCCCACATAGCTTTCCATACAGTATAATGGGCCCCACAAACTTCTCCATGCAGAATAATAGGCGCACATAGTCCTACATACAGTATAATGGGCCCCACATAATCCTACATGCAAAGTAATGGGCCCACATAGTCCTCCATACAGTATAATGGGCCCCACATAGTCCTCCATTCAGAATAATGGGCTCCACATAGTCCTCCATGCAGAATAATGGGCCCACATAGTCCTCCATACAAAATAATGGGCCCACATAGTCCTCCATTTAGAATAATGGGCCCCACATAGTACTCCATGCAGAATAATGGGCCCCACATAGACCTCCATACAGTATAATGGGCCCCACATAGTGCTCTATACAGAATAATGGCCCCACATAGTCCTCCATACAGAATAATGGGCCTCAGATAGTCCTCCATACAGTATAATTGACCCTACATAGTCCTCCGTACAGAATAATGGGACCCCACATAGTCCTCCATACATTATTTTGGGCACCACATAGTCCTCCATACAGAATAATGGGCCTCACATAGTCCTCCATACAGTATAATGGACCCTACATAGTCCTCTATACAGAATAATGAGCCCCACATATTCCTCCATAGAGAATAATGGGCCCACATACTCCTCCATGCAGAATAATAGGCCCCACATAGTCCTCCATGCAGAATAATGAGCCCACTTAGTCCTCCATACAGTATAATGGACCCTACATAGTCCTCTATACAGAATAATGAGTCCCACATATTCCTCCATACAGAATAATGGTCCCACATAGTCCTCCATACAGAATAATGGGCCCCACATAATCCTTCATATAGAATAATTGGCCCCACATAGTCCCTCATACAGAATAATGGGCCTCACATAGTCCTCCATACAGTATAATGGACCCTACATAGTCCTCCGTACAGAATAATGGGACCCACATAGTCCTCCATACATTCTTTTGGGCACCACATAGTCCTCCATACAGAATAATGGGCCCCACATAATCCTTCATATAGAATAATTGGCCCCACATTGTCCTCCATACAGAATAATGGGCCTCACATAGTTCTCCATACAGTATAATGGACCCTACATAGTCCTCTATACAGAATAATGAGCCCAACATATTCCTCCATAGAGAATAATGGGCCCACAAAGTCCTCCATGCAGAATAATGGGCCCCACATAGTCCTCCATGCAGAATAATGAGCCTACATAGTCCTCCATACAGTATAATGGACCCTACATAGTCCTCTATACAGAATAATGAGCCCCACATATTCCTCCATTCAGAATAATGGTCCCTCATAGTCCTCCATGCAGAATAATGGGCCCCACATAGTCCTCCATGCAGAATAATGAGCCCACATAGACCTCCATACAGTATAATGGACCCTACATAGTCCTCTATACAGAATAATGAGCCCCACATATTCCTCCATACAGAATAATGGTCCCTCATAGTCCTCCATACAGAATAATGGGCCCCACATAGTCCTCCGTATAGAATAATGGGACCCCACATAGTCCTCCATACATTATTTTGGGCACCACATAGTCCTCCATACAGAATATTGGGCCCCACATAGTCCTCCATACAGAATAATGGGCTCCACATAGTCCTCCATGCAGAATAATGGACCCTACATAGTCCTCTATACAGAATAATGAGCCCCACATATTCCTCCATAGAGAATAATGGGCCCACATAGTCCTCCATGCAGAATAATGGGCCCCACATAGTCCTCCATGCAGAATAATGAGCCCACTTAGTCCTCCATACAGTATAATGGACCCTACATAGTCCTCTATACAGAATAATGAGTCCCACATATTCCTCCATACAGAATAATGGTCCCACATAGTCCTCCATACAGAATAATGGGCCCCACATAATCCTTCATATAGAATAATTGGCCCCACATAGTCCCCCATACAGAATAATGGGCCTCACATAGTCCTCCATACAGTATAATGGACCCTACATAGTCCTCCGTACAGAATAATGGGACCCACATAGTCCTCCATACATTCTTTTGGGCACCACATAGTCCTCCATACAGAATAATGGGCCCCACATAATCCTTCATATAGAATAATTGGCCCCACATTGTCCTCCATACAGAATAATGGGCCTCACATAGTTCTCCATACAGTATAATGGACCCTACATAGTCCTCTATACAGAATAATGAGCCCCACATATTCCTCCATAGAGAATAATGGGCCCACATAGTCCTCCATGCAGAATAATGGGCCCCACATAGTCCTCCATGCAGAATAATGAGCCTACATAGTCCTCCATACAGTATAATGGACCCTACATAGTCCTCTATACAGAATAATGAGCCCCACATATTCCTCCATTCAGAATAATGGTCCCTCATAGTCCTCCATGCAGAATAATGGGCCCCACATAGTCCTCCATGCAGAATAATGAGCCCACATAGACCTCCATACAGTATAATGGACCCTACATAGTCCTCTATACAGAATAATGAGCCCCACATATTCCTCCATACAGAATAATGGTCCCTCATAGTCCTCCATACAGAATAATGGGCCCCACATAGTCCTCCGTATAGAATAATGGGACCCCACATAGTCCTCCATACATTATTTTGGGCACCACATAGTCCTCCATACAGAATATTGGGCCCCACATAGTCCTCCATACAGAATAATGGGCTCCACATAGTCCTCCATGCAGAATAATGGGCCCACATAGTCCTCCATACAAAATAATGGGCCCACATAGTCCTCCATACAGAATAATGGGCCCCACATAGTCCTCCATGCAGAATAATGGGCCCCACATAGTCCTCCATACACTATAATGGGCCCCACATAGTGCTCTATACAGAATAATGGCCCCACATAGTCCTCCATACAGAATAATGGGCCTCACATAGTCCTCCATACAGTATAATGGACCCTACATAGTCCTCCGTACAGAATAATGGGACCCCACATAGTCCTCCATACATTATTTTAGGCACCACATAGTCCTCCATACAGAATAATGGGCCCCACATAATCCTTCATATAGAATAATTGGCCCCACATAGTCCTCCATACAGAATAATGGGCCTCACATAGTCCTCCATGCAGTATAATGGACCCTACATTTTCCTCTATACAGAATAATGAGCCCCACATATTCCTCCATAGAGAATAATGGGCCCACATAGTCCTCCATGCAGAATAATGGGCCCCACATAGTCCTCCATGCAGAATAATGACCCCACATAGTCTTCCATACAGTATAATGGACCCTACATAGTCCTCTATACAGAAAAATGAGCCCCACATATTCCTCCATACAGAATAATGGTCCCTCATAGTCCTCCATGCAGAATAATGGGCCCCACATAGTCCTCCATGCAGAATAATGAGCCCACATAGTCCTCCATACAGTATAATGGACCCTACATAGTCCTCTATACAGATTAATGAGCCCCACATATTCCTCCATACAGAATAATGGTCCCACATAGTCCTCCATGCAGAATAATGAGCCCACATAGTCCTCCATACAGTATAATGGACCCTACATAGTCCTCTATACAGATTAATGAGCCCCACATATTCCTCCATACAGAATAATGGTCCCTCATAGTCCTCCATGCAGAATAATGGGACCCCACATAGTCCTCCATACATTATTTTGGGCACCACATAGTCCTCCATACGGAATAATGGGCCCCACATAGTCCTCCATACAGAATAATGGGCCCCATATAGTCCTCCATACAGAATAATGGGCTCCACATAGTCCTCCATGCAGAATAATGGGCCCACATAGTCCTCCATACAAAATAATGGGCCCACATAGTCCTCCATACAGAATAATGGGCCCCACATAGTCCTCCATACAGTATAATGGGCCCCACATAGTCCTCCATACAGAATAATGGGCATCACATAGTCCTCCATACAGTATAATGGACCCTACATAGTCCTCCGTACAGAATAATGGGACCCCACATAGTCCTCCATACATTATTTTAGGCACCACATAGTCCTCCATACAGAATAATGGGCCCCACATAATCCTTCATATAGAATAATGGGCCCCACATAGTCCTCTGACGCGCCCCCTGGGCCATGTTGTTAGGGATACCCGGAGCCGGATCAGATGGGGGTTGTAGTCTCCGAGTGGCTGTGACCCGGTCCGTGCCCAGGGTGTCAAGCTCAGAGTGTGGCAGTCCTACAGATGTTATCAAAGTTCTTTGTGTCGACTACGCCACCAGTTGATTTGCGGTCAAAAGGCCGCCGCTGCAGCAGGGTCCGCTGAGGCTGTTGGTATGTGTGCAGCTTTGGTAGTATAACCCCCAACGGGAGGGGTATAGCCTCAGGGGGTCAGATGTAGAGGATGGTGGTTGTGAAGGTGCAGGATGAATCAGCAAGAAGACTCAGAGTCGGGCTAGGGGTGTTCAGGGGTTTTTACTTACGGGTGTTCTTATGGTCACTCTGGCCTGAAGCGACCACCCGAGCCGTGCTGCGTCCACCAGGTTCTGGACTCGGCTAACCCCCAGGCAGTTCTGGAGCGTGGTCCTGAGCTCCTGTCTGACTTTCCCTCTCTTCTGGCCGTTCTCACCAGGGATCCACCTATGTCCGGCTCCCTCGGGTCTCTTGGTGGGTACACCTCCTCTGGGTTCCCTGACCCTATGCTTGGTCTGCCTTCCTGGTGGATTTGGGGAGGGTCGTGGCAGATCCTGCCCACGACCTCCGGTCTCTGGCTAAGGTGTGCTTTTCTCTCTGCCAGCTTGGGATCCGGTACCCTGTTGCCAACTCTTCACCCTCTGATCTAATTTTGGGTTCTTGGAGTTCCTGCTTGTTTTCTCTGGGTCCTTCTGACTCCTCTCTCTCTCTTGGCCTTGGAGCTGCTCTTCTCCTCTGCTCTCTTCCTCTGACTCTGCACAAAGACTTCTCTACAAAAGACCCTGTCCTAAGATGGTGCCCACCTTATATACTCCCTCTATGTGTGAGCTCAGGTGACCAGCACCCAATGAGCTCCTAGCATTACCCAGACTGCTCCCCCTATCTGCCCCTACACTACTGGGATGTTCCACCCCCCTCCCACTCCAGCCAGGAACAGACACTATCGTACCTGCACATAAACTGGTGGGAGTACCGTCGGTCTGTTCCCCGGAAATGGGATGTGTGTAGTGCATGCAGCTAACTGAGCTCAGTTTCACACTCCATCCTTACCCGGGAGTGGAATATCACACCTCTGGGTTGAGGTGCAATACCCCTGTAGCAGCCGAATCCTCAGGGTGCTACATTCCCCCCTGGTAAATCACAGCACGTCCCCGGGCTGTAAGATAACAAAACATCAAAACATACAATTTTTTTTTTTTTTTCATAAACATCATAAACATATAAAACAATATATATATATCATAAAACTTTTCATATAAAACTCCTCATTAGAAACATTCTTGTTCCTCCGGCCACGGTGCAACTTGTGACCGGGTAAAGTGCGACAGTCTCTCTTGGAAGAAAACAGTTTCCTATAAAACCGGTAGGGGGTGCTTTAGGAAGCGCAACTATATACAAGGGAAATATGGCCGCTCTCAGTCCTCAGCCAGGTATTAGGGAGGATTGACCGCTCTCAGTCCTCGGTCAGTGGGAATAGGGACACACGGGTTTCAGTTCAATTGGCTGGTCCCAACGGGGACTATATTTTAACTAGAACAGTTCTTATACCCTGACGGGTAACTATGTACAGTCTCTCTCTACCGTACTTCAACGACGGCGTCCTCCTGCTCCTTCTTTAGATTCTTCAGACCCGTCCGGGTCCTCTTGCTCCTCCTCACACCGCAGCTCCTCCTCCGTCAGGCGATGTACATGGAGGGCGTAGGGTCCTTTGGCACACTTGTTCCGGGTGAAGGTGACCTCGTCCCCTACGTACAGGTCACGACCTCTGTGTCCCTCTGGCAGATGGCTTTCTACGTCTCTGCGAGTTACAAAGACGTCGCCGGGGGTCTGATGGTCTCTGATAAAGCCCCATCCGTGCTGCATATTGAATTTTATCACAGTCCCGGTGGCACGGGGACCATGAGCTGCACGGGGTTTCCTCCTGGTCCGGCTCTTCTGCTCCGCGCTTCTTATCTGCATCTGCTGTTCCCGGACCCGCCTCTCTCTCCGCTCCCTCTCGAAGACCTCGAGCTGCTGGCGGCAGCACTCTGCACGCTCCGCTGCGGCCGCCCGAGTCTCCTGAGTGAACCCCATGAGGTCTCCTCCGGTGGGGTCCCACTCAAACTGTGCCTCCTCTAGCGGGGGCTGGGTCCTCCTGACGGGCTTCGGAACCGGAATCAGGGGTTCAACTAGGGGTCTTTCTTTCCGGAGTCGGGGATGGTGAAACTCCGGTGGCCATATGAAGGGCTGCCCATCCGGGCACGTATGCTGGGCGAACAAGTCCTCACCCAGGTGCGGTACTTTAGGTGTTATGGGCGCTGTGGTGGTAGTGGCGCCCGGGTTGACCAGGCCTTGCGACCAGGCTTGGGGCACGCTAAAGGAAAAGGGCACCGTAAGAACGGCGGCGCCCGTGGTTACTCGGCCCTGCGACCAGGCTGGTAGCTCCGCGGAGGTAGGGGGCGCTGTTGGAATGGCGGCGCACGGGGGTACTAGGCCTTGCGACCAGGCTGATGGTATTTCCTGTTTGGTCGCGCTCAGGGTCGAGGCGTGTGACGTCACAGGGGTCGCGGCCGCGGTTTCCGGTTGAGGCCTAGTCGGCGGCGGTGACGATGCAGCGACGGGCACGGCAGGGGGAATTTCGGGCTCTGCGACGGGGAGCTGGGGCAGGCACGCGGTTTCCCGGCTCGGGGTAGAGACGTCCCCTTTACCTGCCTCCGTCCGTTCAGCTCCCTTCTCGGCGCCGTCTCCTGCCTTCATTCCTCCTGCGCCATCCTCAGAGGCGGTCTGTCTCCTCGTCTCGGGCGGCGTGCTCCGCTGACGGGTTCCGGTCTGCTGGGCCATCTCTCGGCTCCACTCCGCCAACGTCTCCCGCTGCACCCGGGCCATCCTCCGTGCGAGGCCCTCCAGCGCGGTCTGTGCACACTCCCGGTCTCGGGGGAGCTGTGCTAGGATCTCCAGCAGGCCTTCTGGAGTGGCGACCTGCAACAGGCTCCTGACCACTGGGTCGGTGCTGCCTGACTCTCCCTCCATCTCCGGGTACGCTCTCTCTGGACTCTCCTCCAGACGTCTTGTCTCCGGGTGCGCTCTCTCCAGACTGCTCCAGGCGACACCCATCTTTGCTCTCTTGTTCTGTCTCCGCCCACATTGAGGGTGGTCCCGGGGCAACTTAGTGATTGTCAGTTCCAGGGGCAGTTCTCTCACGCTGATGGACACTTCCAGCATCACAGTCTCTGTTGGTGGGCGCGGTTTCCGCTTTTGGCGCCATTCTTCGACCTGGCCCACGATGGGAGGTGGCCTTTTGCCACCCTCTGGCACGCCCATAATGGCGTCCGCTCCCCCAAGGCGGGAAATCTTCGGAAATGGCGGGAATCGTCTCCCAGTGGCGGGAAACTCCATGGATGGCGGGAAAAAGCTGCAAATGGCGGACAACCGGCGGGAAACGACCTGTGATGGGGTCCGTTGGCGGGGACCCTCCGGAACCGGCGGGAGACTTCTTTTTAAGGTAACGGTGAACTTTTCTTCAGGCACGCAGTACCCGGTTGTTGCGGGCACGTTATCCTGCCGACTACGCCAAAGTTGACGCGCCCCCTGGGCCATGTTGTTAGGGATACCCGGAGCCGGATCAGATGGGGGTTGTAGTCTCGTGGCGGTGACCCGGTCCGTGCCCAGGGAGTCAAACTGAGCGGCGATGTATCAGCGGTAGATGTTGGACGACTACGCCACCCGTTGAGTACAGCTAAGGAGCTGCCGCTGCAGGGCAGACCGCTGAGGCCGGTGGTAGGATTGTGCAGCGTGATAGTATAACCCCCAACGGGAGGGGTATGGCCTCAGGGCAGCCGACGTGGATGATGGGGGTAGCAGGAACCACTCGGAGACGGTACGGTGTAGTTCAGGGTCTTTACTGGTGACAAAGATAGACCCTCCCGGAGTACTGGCTAGCGATTGGGGCCTGGTCAGTCCTTGAGCAGATGGGATCTCCCCTGGCCAGGCGGAGTTGTAGGCCTCCCAAACTAACTGTACTCTTCTGGCTACCTTGCTAGAGGCAGGTATAAGTAGCCCACGTCCCTCAGTGTACCGTGTGGTGCTCACCCGTATGGCCGGTGACTCGGGGCCTTCGGGTTTCTTGGCCAGAGGACCTGGAATCCCCTGCCTGACGGATTCTGCTGCTGGGTACGAGTTAGTCCCCACAGCCTCGGACTCCGGGTCCGGTAAGAAATCTTCTCAGTGAGGGCGAGCTCTGCAGCTGCCAGCCCCTGACTCCTTGTAACACTGCTCCCACAGAGCTCCTGATGTTCTGTTCCTATATTTGCTTCTTTTCTCTGTCTCTACTTCTTCTCTACTCTCTTCCTCTGACTCTGCACAAAGACTTCTCTACAAAAGACCCTGTCCTAAGATGGTGCCCACCTTATATACTCCCTCTATGTGTGAGCTCAGGTGACCAGCACCCAATGAGCTCCTAGCATTACCCAGACTGCTCCCCCTATCTGCCCCTACACTACTGGGATGTTCCACCCCCCTCCCACTCCAGCCAGGAACAGACACTATCGTACCTGCACATAAACTGGTGGGAGTACCGTCGGTCTGTTCCCCGGAAATGGGATGTGTGTAGTGCATGCAGCTAACTGAGCTCAGTTCCACACTCCATCCTTACCCGGGAGTGGAATATCACACCTCTGGGTTGAGGTGCAATACCCCTGTAGCAGCCGAATCCTCAGGGTGCTACACCTCCATACAGAATAATGGGCCTCACATAGTCCTCCATACAGTATAATGGACCCTACATTTTCCTCTATACAGAATGAGCCCCACATATTCCTCCATAGAGAATAATGGGCCCACATAGTCCTCCATGCAGAATAATGGGCCCCACATAGTCCTCCATGCAGAATAATGACCCCACATAGTCCTCCATACAGTATAATGGACCCTACATAGTCCTCTATACAGAATAATGAGCCCCACATATTCCTCCATACAGAATAATGGTCCCACATAGTCCTCCATACAGAATAATGGGCCCCACATAGTCCTCCATACAGAATAATGGGACCCCACATAGTCCTCCATACATTATTTTGGGCACCACATAGTCCTCCATACAGAATAATGGGCCCCACATAATCCTTCATATAGAATAATTGGCCCCATATAGTCCTCCATACAGAATAATGGGAGCCAGATAGTGCCCCACACAGTATAATAGGCTCCACATAGTCCTCCATACAGAATAATGGGCCCCAGATCTTGCTCCACACAGTATAATGGGCCATATATAGTGCTCCATACATTATAATGTGCCATATATAGTCCTCCATACAGAATAATTGGCCCCACATAGTACTCCATACAGAATAAAGGGCCCCACATTGTCCTCCATACAGAATATTGGGCCCCACATAGTCCTCCATGCAGAATAATGGGCCCACATAGTCCTCCACACAGAATAATGGGCCTCACATAGTCCTCCATACATTATTTTGGGCACCACATAGTCCTCCATACAGTATTATGTGTCCCACATAGTCCTCCATACAGTATTATGTGCCCCACATAGTCCTCTATACAGAATAATGAGCCCCGCATAGTCCTCCATTCAGAATAATGAGCCCAACATAGTCCTCCATACAGAATAATGGCCCCACAAGTCCTCCATACAGTATAATGGGCCCCACATAGTCCTCCATACAGTATAATGGGTCCACATAGGGGTGGTGGTTCTGGTGTCGGGGGCCAAATATAATGACCCTGCGGGCCAGATTTGGCCCACCGGTCAGAGTTTGACATGTGTGCTCTACACCATATTTTTCACTTTATATAAAAAATAGACAATATTATAGTCAAAGAAACCCAAAATCCAAATAGTCAATCTTGGATGGCTTTGCTTCTTACTTTTCTGCATATTTACATTACAAGTAACAAAGCTCCAACAGAGTAGATGTAAAATTTGGCAATGAATTTTTGGACGATTCTGTGGCCTTCTGGTGTGGTCAAAAGTGTACAAACGGCCATATTAAAACCATGTGTTACAGCATGCCAAGTACAGAAATACAGAAATGATCAAACATACATATTATATATATTATACATAAGATGCCGGTTTTAACAATAGCAAATACCCAACTGTCACTTTTAGGAATTATTTATCCAATAGCTTTTTACATGCAGAAACTGGTAGAGCCGCAATGAAATCAACTTTGCCTTGCGCTGCAGACGTTTCAGCAACATACATGTTGCTAGTTGCTGCAGCCTGCATCCTATAAATCAGGGTTCTTCCAACTGCAGTCCTCCATGCCCACCAACAGATCATGTTTTCAGGATTTCCTTAGTATTGCTCAGGTGATAATTACATCACCTGCACAGGCAATAATTCCATCACCTGTGCAATACTAAGGAAATCCTGAAAACATGGCCTGTTGGTGGGCCTTGAGGACTGCAGTTGGGGAACACTGCTATAAATGATCTACAGTCATAATCCAGTGTGAATCTGCCTCTAGAGCAGTGTTTCCCAAATCCAGTCCTCACAGCACCAATAGATCATATTTTCAGGATTACTACAGAGGTGATGCCAATAATATTAAAGGGAATCTGTCACCCCCCTGGGAGTTATCAGATCTCTACTATGGCCATACAGGGTATAGAAAAGTAAATCTATACTTACCTGTATAATCCATGGTAGAGATCTGATTGCAGAGATAAGTAGCTTTATCTTTTTGGTTTTCAACAGGCTTGGCATCCAGGGGACGCCAAGCAATGCCCACCTATCTAATTATTATTCCCCTAAATCGCCACCTATCAGCCTAGTTACCATTTTCCCTCCCCCCCCCACACGTCACAGAGCGCTGTGACATGTGCTTTCCTTCCTCACCTCCAAGCGCATGCGCAAAGCGCAGCTCTTGTAGGCCCCGCTTTGTTTCCTCCCGGCCGGGTTTGTATGAGCACAGTGCCGCAGTGCTCTATTGCGCAAGCGCCGGGGAGTCACTATGACTTCCACTCCAGTAACTCCCGGCGCATAACTAGAATATTTTCTGCGGCACTCTGCTCATACAAACCTGTCCGGGATCAAACAAAGCGTGGTCTATAAGACCCGCACTTTGCGCATGTGCCAGGAGGTGAGGAAAGAAAGCGAACGTCACAGCGCCCTGTGACGTGCAGGGGAGGGAAAATGGTAACTAGGCAGATAGGCGGCGATTTAGGGGAATAATAATCAGATAGGAGGGCATTGCTTGGTGTCCCCCAGATGCCAAGCCTGTTGAAAACCAAAAAGATAAAACCACTTTTCTCTGCAATCAGACCTCTACCATGGGCCATTCAGGTAAGTATAGATTTACTTTTCTGTAACCTGTATGCCCATAGTAGCGGTCTGATAGGTTCCAGGGGGTGACAGATTCCCTTTAAGGCATCAGAAGCTGCCGCAGCATCTCACACCTGAGCAATACTAAGGAAATCCTGACGTGATCTGTTGGGGGTCATGGGGACTGAAGTTTGGGAAACACTGCTCTAAAGCAAGCACAAGAAATGAGGTACTAATTGCAGTTTAGCCAAATTATCACATATCCACTACGTAGATCATAGTAATTTGATTAATCTGCTATGACTCCTATTGGTGACAAAGACTTGCAGGGGTGGAGAGGATGACGTTGCATCCTTCCGGAAACCCCTTTTGTTTTAAATGTATGAAAATGTGTTGCATTATATGTATTATCCTCCTGAAGGCTGCAGTTCCTGCTAGTCAGGTGTGACAGGGTTAACTGTAAGGCCGGCCCATTGCTGAGGAGGAGTAACAGGGACCTGTGTGTTAGTTCCTGTTGTGGTAGTGAGTAGTGGATAGCAGAGAGACAAGAAAGGACACACTGAGAGGAAGGTGATCATCACTGGGTGTGTGTGTGAGGAGATCAGAAAAAGTGAGCCAGAGCAAGAGAATTCCAGTGGTGGCAGTGTACTCCTTTAAGAAGGCAAGTCAGGGGACCTACAGCGAGAAAACTTCTAGGAAGGTCTCTAAGGGACCAACGGGAATGCCTTAGTGTTGGCCAGACCTTGGAAGCTGCGGTCAGACAGACAGCAAGGCTGGGGTACATTTAGTAAGGCGACAGCCAGAGGTGCATCCTTACTTGATTCTCAAGAGGTGTAGCTGAAACATAGTGGTCACAATGAAGAGAACTATTTTAGGTGGTGCTACACTAAGAAAGTATGGAGATTCTCCACTTAACTTGCAATTCTACAGTAATCTCTATTTCACCAACTGTGACACTGTCCATAACGGTTGGGAATATGCTTCTGTAGAAGAACATGACGAGCTCACCTCCTGCTACTCTCTGTACATAAGTTTAGTTGTCAGCAAAAAGGACTTTGTTTTTATGAGCTGATGTGGTTTCCTTATCGTGGGGTCAAAGGGAACCGGCATCGCGCAAAGGGTGGCAAAGCTGAATTTGGAGGTGTCCACAACGGAAACACAACTGCATACACACACCGAGTCAGGACTTCGCTTGTCTGTAGCCTGCAGGGGCGTAGAAGACGAGTACCTCGCCCATGGCTACCTCCCCAAGCCATGTTACAGACTGATGGACTCCGTTCCCCACAAATCACAAGACCGTGGGAGAGAGAAGCTGAATGGAGTACCTGAATGCATATGTGCCTTCCTGCTCCATTCAAAGTTCAAGGCACTGATGACCACAGCGCTCGGCTGCACAACCAGCCACCAGTCAACTTCTCTGCTCTGATGTCTTGTGACTTCCAGATAAATGGACACCTCCATTCTGGAGATCTGTGGGAGTCACAGTAGACAAACTCACACTGATCTATTGACAGTAAATAGGTGATACTTTGTCAAAACTGCAACAGAGTGCAATCATTTCTTAAAAGGAGTTTGTGCCATCTGGACAACCTATTCTCAATAGCAAGTGGCCGTACATTTCCATATCTTCAGCTACTGCAATGGAGCTCTAGTATGGACTCCATTATATTACATGGCACTAGTTGCTTTTTACTCTGGTTAAAAGACATATGTCCCAAGCAGGAACCATATATTTATTAGTCATGGTTTATAAGGTTGTATCAATAGATTTTAGTTCCAAGTGTGCTATTGATTAACACTTCTCTGCTTTACATTTAGTTGTATCCACTTGTACCGATCCTCCAAGCATTAAGAATGGATACTTTGTAAAGAATGGACATTTGGTAGAAGAAGCACTGGTCCAGTATAAATGCGACCAAGGGTAAGTTTAAAGCTAACATTGGTTTCTTTTTCAATTATTGCTACAATTGAGAACACTAAAGTGCAAACACACTGTGCAGCTTCATCTATCTACCAGGATACTGGCCATTATAGTACGACAGTATCTCAGAGACACATTATTGGACTCTGTGTATTTTATGTTCTGTAGTCAAATCTATTTCCATCATCTGAAAAGGAGATTTACTGCAAGTGCAATGCAATCACTGTGGTAACTTTACAGCAACACTCCAATCTGGAAAAACTTGAGGTCTTCTAATTGTGGTGATTGGGTGAGATGTGGCAGGAAGCATCTATGGCTGGTTGCAGTAATGATGAATAAAGTCATAACCGTGTAATGTAACAAAGAAAATGACGGCACTTCCACTTCAAGAAATAGGTGTGAACAGGTGCCTACTAAGAGGAGCTACCTCCATATACAATGAACAAATAACATAGCACACTGTAATACTGAGTATGTAAATATGAGATATGAATAGCATAATTGCTGTAAAAAATAGAAATAAATGAAAAATTTTTTGAAAAATTTTTGGCGCATGTAAAAATGAAGTATGAAATATGAATAGCATTGCTGCTGTAGAAATAAATGAGAAATCTTAGAGCATATATTGGCCAATTCATGTGTACCTGACATTTTCTTTGTTACTAGATTTAGCGTTGACTGAGCACTCCACCCCCACCCCCATGCCGCAGGTGGTTTTAAATGCATCAGGATCTGACTTTCCCACACATAAGCAGACGGAGGTCTCTTAGAGAGGTATTCACATTGTTAGGTCCTGACATCGAGAAACGCCTTACCACGGCTGTCAGGTACACATGAATTGGCCAATTTATGCGCTAAGATTTCTCATTTATTTCTACAGCAGCAATGCTATTCATATTTCATACTTCATTTTTACATGCGCCAAAAATTTTTCAAAAAATTTTTCATTTATTTCTATTTTTTACAGCAATTATGCTATTCATAGCTCATATTTACATACTCAGTATTACAGTGTGCTACGTTATTTGTTCATGACCGTGTAATGTGGCGCCCCTGAGGGTTCGACCGCCACAGGGATGCTGCACTTCTCTAATGGAGTGTGGTGTTCCTCCTCTGAGGTAAGAACAGTGTGATAGTCGTGACCCAACCTTTGCATCCAACACCACACTTCTCCACCAGAGGGAACTAGTATGCACTAGGTGCTGCTCCCCTGGTTACAGGGAGACTGGGGAACCAAGAGTTAGGGGAACCAGTTAGTGGGTGAGGGTGGAGGACCTACAAGTTAGTTACACTTTAAATTTGATATTTAATAAAAAGCCATTTTGGGTCTTGGTTCTTTGACTGCCTTCAATCGCTCTTTGACTGTCTCTATGCTGTCAATTGCTGAGTGGACTGTGATCTCCCACCCTAACACGGATCCTGTGTGGGCCCGCAATGGATGGAGACACAGCCCTCATGCCCGGGCCTTGGGACGAGGGGTAGGTTGTAGACAAGGAATGTCTCGACCCGGTCAAGGACCAGGACCAAGAAGGCCCGGAGCTTAAGAGTGTGGCTCCACAGCAAATGGATCCCAGGCAGGATGCAGACGGAGTGGTGTACGCCACCTGTCCTCGCCATGCTGATATATTCAGAGGGAGTCCGGCTGCAAGAGGGGTACCGGCCCCCAACACCTGACCTTGCTACTCCATGTCCTGGTCTGGAAAGCCCGGTAGGCCCAGAGGATCCCACCGGGTATCGGACGGAGCGGAGCTGCCACCCGTGCCCTTGTTCTGAGAGGAGCTCAGAGGGAGACCCGGCCTATTCGCACACACACAGACAGGAAAGGATTCGGTTTGTAGTTCAGGAACACTCTGGTGTAGGGTCCCGATTGAACGCTGGACTTACTCGGAGGTTGTCGGACCCCCGTCCCTGGTGACCGCAGGACTCCGCGGGGAGCAGGGAGTCGCCTTCCTTCTGCCATCTCTAAAGTGAGTAAAGCCTTGGAAGTTCACCCCTATGGCCTCCGGACTGTTTATTCTGCGCCACACCGCGAGATTCGGCGCCCGTCATCCTCTACTACTACCCCCTCCATCCTGTCCCTCTGCCCTGAGGCCTTGCTCCGCCTGTAGGGAGTAGTAATAACTTTGGCCGCCATAACACCAGGCCTCAGCGGACTGCAGCGGCGCTGGTGGCCTTCACCAGGTGCCACAGGTGGCGTAGTCATAAATCAGCCACTCAACCCGGATGAGCCCACACCATCTCTTTTAATGTGATGGCCCTGAGCACGGGTCTGGTCCGGGCCACGGCTGCACCCCCATCTCTCCATCACAGGACCCGACTCCGAGTCCCCCATCTCCCAGGGTAAACTAAAGGGCTTTTTCGAGTAAGAGGCGTCACAACCTGGCGTAGTCGGCAGGATCGCGTGCCCGCAGCAAAGGAAGGAATTACCCATTGCTACCGGGTACTGTGTGCCTTACACTTTGAACTGTCATTTTAAACACTTAAAATGGCGCCCGCCCAAGAAGAACAGGCTCCATAATGTTGTGAAAAGACTGTCTTTAAGCGCCTCCCATCGCGGGCTGGGCTCCCGCTTGGCGCCAAAAATGTGGACTGCCCCTTCCATTAGAGACTGTCCGCGGGGTAATGCCCGTCAAACTGGATGGGCTGAACGAAGGCGGGCCTGTCAGCATGCCGCCTAGGAACCGCCCCGAAAGAGGAGGAAGAAAAAAAAGCAACAAGGTGCGGCCATTGCAGTCGGAGCTTGGCAATCATCAGAGGCAGACATGGCCGCTTTTGGAGAGCAAACCAACGCACCTTCTGAACCCGGTTCAGGCACTTCACCCGGCAGAGAACGAGGCAGCAGTATCCTCATATCGGGAGATTTTGAATTTCTACGGCAGGAAACTCCAGGTCTCTTGCGGAGACAGAGAGAGGCCCAGGAGGCGGCGACGGCTGCGTGGCGGGAAGAGATGCTGCAGCGTATCCGGGACCGCCGCCAAGGAGTTGAGGTCCCAGGACAAGGAGATGCGGTGACAGAGGTCGAGGGCGGCCCAGCGGCGGGTGAGTGTGCAACCCCTGTCCCGGCTGTAGAGCCTATCGTAACAATCCTGGACCTGATAATGGAGTATTTAATACCCCCCGCGGCCACCTGGGAGCAGGCTTTGGCTCCGGAGCTGCAAGCGGCAGCTATGAGTGGGGACCTGCGATGCCGCCCTAACCCTGAAATCGAAGTGCCTGAAACTGCGGAGGAATCCACCGGCTCCAACCCGGACTGGTCCGCGCCTGTAGAGGACCCGCAGCAACCCGTCATGACCGCGCTACCCGCACCAGCAGTAACCTGGCCCAAGGCTGAGGAGTGGGCCTTTGGATAACCAGGGGGGGGACCTGATGGGCTTCCCCTGGGAGACCCGGGCTGAAGCGCGGAGGAGGAGCCAGTGGTGCAGCGACCAGATCTTCCAGCTCGCTCGGGAGCAGCGCCAACGGGAGCTCCGCTGTGAACGTCTAGAGGTACGGGCCAAAGCTGCGAAATCCCGGGCTCGTCAGGAGGAGGCCACCCGTCCCAGTCCCCGAGTGGAAGGGCAAGTTGTCTGCTTCCACCATGAGGCGAGGTGGGGGTTCATTAGAAGTCCCCAGTACCAGGACGACGTCTTTGTCAGCCGGCGGGACGTCGAGCCGCGTCTGAAGAAGGGACACCCTGGTCAGAACCTCTTCCCGGGCGACAGAGTGACCTTTTCTCGCCACCAGAGGGTGCGAGGGTGGTACGCCCTGGACGTACACAAAGTGTCCGGGAGCGACGCCACCCCGCGCTCAGCCTCAGGGGACCAGTTAGCCTCCATAGGGAGGAACGAGCCTTTTCCCAGGAAGGGGCCCGAGATTTAAAGCAGCCCCCCCCGGCTGTTGCAGTTTTTGTTTACAAGTTGATGTGTGTTGATATTTCTATTTTTACTTTATACCCAGGTTTCTAGAGACATGTGTCCCTGCGGACTGGCAGCAGACAGACTCTTTCTATTGTATATAGTTTGCATCTTTTTAGGTGCTCCATATTGGTTTTATACAAAAACCGCGGATAATTTCTACCTCATGAAAACCTGTCAGGGTGGCTCTCCGGGAGGTCCAACTTGGGATCTTCATGCCATGCAGCCACCCCAGGGCCCACGTTGAGGGTTTGGGACAGGTCCCTCGCACTTCTGGACTGACTCTGCGTCTTTACACCTTAACCCGTCTGTTTGCACAAAATGTCTCTGGAAAATGCTAGCACTTTTATAATTTTATACTTTTGTACTTTTATACTGTATAACCTGTTATGCAATGTTTAAGAAGATGTGCCTCCCATAAAGGGAAGATAGTTCATGTTTATATAAAAAGAAAATTTCCTGGGTGTTACTTCTTTTGCAGCCCGCGGACGTGCTGTGTTTTACCAGGGGGCAATGTGGCGCCCCTGAGGGTTTGACCGCCACAGGGATGCTGCACTTCTCTAATGGAGTGTGGTGTTCCACCTCTGAGGTAAGAACAGTGTGATAGTCGTGACCCAACCTTTGCATCCAACACCACACTTCTCCACCAGAGGGAGCTAGTATGCACTAGGTGCTGCTCCCCTGGTTACAGGGAGACTGGGGAACCAAGAGTTAGGGGAACCAGTTAGTGGGTGAGGGTGGAGGACCTACAAGTTAGTTACACTTTAAATTTGATATTTAATAAAAAGCCATTTTGGGTCTTGGTTCTTTGACTGCCTTCAATCGCTCTTTGACTGCCTCTATGCTGTCAATTGCTGAGTGGACTGTGATCTCCCACCCTAACGCGGATCCTGTGTGGGCCCGCAACGGATGGAGACACAGCCCTCGTGCCCCGGCCTTGGGACGAGGGGTATTTTGTAGACAAGGAATGTCTCGACCCGGTCAAGGACCAGGACCAAGAAGGCCCGGAGCTTAAGAGTGTGTCTCCACAGCAAATGGATCCCAGGCAGGAGCTGTGTACGCCACCTGTCCTCGCCATGCTGATATATTCAGAGGGAGTCCGGCTGCAAGAGGGGTACCGGCCCCCGACTCCTGACCTTGCTACTCCATGTCCTGGTCGGGAAAGCCCGGTAGGCCCAGAGGATCCCACCGGGTATCAGACGGAGTGGAGCTGCCACCCATGCCCTTGTTCTGAGAGGAGCTCAGAGGGAGACTCGGCCTATTCGCACACACACGGACAGGAAAGGATTCGGTCTGTAGTTCAGGAACACTCTGGTGTAGGGTCCCGATTGAACGCTGGACTTACTCGGAGGTTGTCGGACCCCTGTCCCTGGTGATCGCAGGACTCCGCGGGGAGCAGGGAGTCGCCTTCCTTCTGCCATCTCTAAAGTGAGTAAAGCCTTGGAAGTTCACCCCTATTGCCTCTGGACTGTTTATTCTGCGCCACACCGCGAGACGCGGCGCCCGTCATCCTCTACTACTACCCCCTCCATCCTGTCCCTCTGCCCTGAGGCCTTGCTCCGCTTGTGGGGAGTAGTAATAACTTTCGCCGCCATAACACCAGGCCTCAGCGGACTGCAGCGGTGCTGGTGGCCTTCACCAGGTGCCACAGGTGGCCTAGTCGTAAATCAGCCACTCAACCTGGATGAGCCCACACCATCTCCTTTAATGTGACGGCCCTGAGCATGGGTCGGGTCCGGGCCACGGCTGCACCCCCATCTCTCCATCACAGGACCCGACTCCGAGTCCCCCATCTCCCAGGGTAAACTAAAGGGCTTTTTCGAGTAAGAGGTGTCACATGTAACACTCACCTATAATTTACAGCATAAATCTGCCGTGAAAGATTGATCGCAGGTTAACCCTAAAATTTCTCACTCCTGGTAGAAATGTCAAATCAAATTATTCAAAGTTATAGACTGCATAGGACCCTTTGAGGACCAGGGATTTATTTTTTTTTTACTTCTGCTCTTTCGTCTTTTCTTTCCCTTCTTCCAAGAGCCATCATTTTTTTTTCTACCAACATAGCCGTATGAGCTCATGTTTTTGGAGGGAAAATTAGAGTTTTGAATGACACCATTCATGTTGCCACCCAGTATACTGAAGAACAGGGAAAAAAAATCCAAGTGAGATGAAATTGTAAAAAAATGGCTTGTTTTTTTTTGCATTCATTGTTCAGGGGCCCGAATGGAGCAAATGCACACAAGCAATGGCACATGTTCCATTTAAATGCCGCTGTCAGAGATTGACAGAGACATTAAAGAGGTTTAGAGCCGCGGCCTAAGCTCAGCTCCAGTCATGGCTGTTAGAGACAGATGACAGCTTTGTAATATATGCAGCAACAGCCACAGCTTCTGAGCCCCCGTCACACATGCGGGTACCTTCCTTTGACATTAATTCGTGCCCTAATACATTTAAGGTACAGCGTCACAAAAAGCTGTATTAGCCCTATTGACATATATGATTGTCCTTTCTTCTCGACAGCTACACATTAGAAGGTCCAGCATTCGCAAAGTGCTTGGAGAACAAGACCTGGTCTAACAACGTCCCCACATGTAAAAGTAAGCTATTAGTCTCATTATGAAACAGTTTACTCAGTTCATCTATATTTCTATCTATCCATTTAGTGGTATACACAAGATTCAGTAAAGGGTCAGGGATGAACTCATGTAACATCCCTGGCGGCGTGCTTGCATAGTGCACCACCACCCACTATGCAAGACCGCAATCTTACCTGTCAGTCCAGCCTGCAAATCTTGCTCCAGTTCATGCTGTGTGCATGTCTCTTGACTGACTGCTTAGGACAGCGGCCCGGTTACTTTCTGATTCTTATAGCTGCTGTGGGCGCACCCCTAATGCGTCTCCAGCCTATTGCTGTGAGTCACTGGATATTTAAACCCCCTCCATCCAGTAGGAGGTGCCTGAGCAAAACTAACATTCAGTGTGCTCCTTGACTCTGAAGTTGCCAGGTCCAGTTCTGCTTCTTGTCTGTTTCCGCCATTTCTGGGGGCTGCATACCCAGACCTGTTATCTGTGACTTCTTGTCCGTTTCCGCCATCTCTGGGGGCTGTATACCCAGGCCTGTTATCTCTGACTTCTAGTCTGTCCCGCCACTCTGGGGGCTGTGTACCCAGGCTCATTCTTGTATCTCATTGCAGTAGCAGTTCCTGTCTGAACTGTATCCTAGCCTGTTACCTGTTGTCTCTAGGTCCATATCTTCCCTTTTCCTGCAGTATCTGAACCTGCACCTACTCTAACTCTTTGTCTCTGTACTTCTGTTTGTGAGTTTTGTGTCCACTCGCTACTTCATAGTAAGTACCTTTTGTGTATCTGGTTCTGCTTGTCCCTTTTCCCTTCCTCCGTATCTTCCTCCTGTGTTCTAGTCATCTTCCTGTATTTTCCAGTCTGTTCCATGTGAACAGAGCCCTGTCCTCTCGCCTTGTCCACCGCACCTGCGGTTTCGCTCCGCTCTGTCTTGCCCACCGCTCCGGCGGTTTCTCTCTGCTCTGACTTGCCCACCCCTCCGGCGGCTTTTCTCTGTTCTGCCTTGCCCACCGCTCCGGCGGCTTCTCTCTGCTCTGCCTTGCCCACCACTCCGGCAGTTCCGCTCTGCTCTGCCTTGTCCTCCGCTCTGGCGGCTTCTCTCTGCTCTGCCTTGCTCACCGCACCAGCGGTTTCTCTCTGCTCTGACTTGCCCACCGCTCCGGCGGCTTCTCTCTGCTCTGCCTTGCCCACCACTCCAGCGGCTTCTCTCTGCTCTGCCTTGCCCACTCCTCTGGCGGTTCCGCTCTGCTCTGCCTTGTCCACCGAACCTGTGGTTTCTCTCTGCTCTGCCTTGTCCACCGCTCTGGCGGTTCCGCCCTGCTCTGCCTTGCCCACCGCACCTGCGGTTTTCGCTCTGCTCTGCTTGCTCACCGCACCAGCAGTTCCTCTCTGCTCTGCCTTGTCCTCCGCTCCGGCGGTTTCGGTTTACTCTGCTTGTCTACCGCATCTGCGGCTCTGTACTTGTCTCCCAGTCTGTACTGGACCCTATCCAGCCTGCGCTCCAACCTGCTAGTACCTCCTTGTCTGCACTCCAGCCGTGCTTGCCAGTATCTCCTTGTCTGCATACCAGCCGTGCTTGCCAGTGCCCACCTGTCTGCATACCAGCCGTACTTGCCAGTACCCACCCGTCTGCATACCAGCCGTACTTGCCAATACCCACCTGCCTGTATGCCAGTCTAACCTGCCTGTTCCTGCATTCCCCGGTGTGGGTCAACAACTGTGACCGGGGTCTGACCTGGAGTCGCACCTGGTTCCTCTGCTCGGTTCCTCCTTGGTCCACGGAGTCGACTAAGCCGCCGTGCGACCTTGGTCGGATCGGGTTGATACTTAGTTATGCCCCTCCAGGCACTCCTCGGTTAATGGTACCTTGGGGTCACTAATCACGCTCACGCCAGTCAGCCCAGACGCCAGCATAACAACTGATATGTACACATACGAGAGCATGCAAATATACAGCAATGTCACGTTATGTGGTGCAGTAGTTGTGCCTGCACCAGGGCCCTGGAGCACAAGAGGGCCCAAAACGTCCCTCTATCCCACATGAAGAGATCGGTGCTATAAATCACACATGATGACCAACAGTATCCCCTTACAAGTGCCACCAGTCACATGCCATTCTCACTTTCCTGAAGCCCATCAGTAGTCCCCTTCCACATGGTGGTCCTCCTACTAGTGATGAGCGAGTATTTTCTGTTAACCCTTTTGCCGAGCATGCTAGGGTGCTCGCCAAGTATCTTCAGCGTGTTCAGATGTTATGTTTTAGTCACTCCATGCTCATGATTTGCGACTGTTTGACAGCTTTAATACATGTGAAGAATGCCTAAGAAACACCCGAGCACACTGAAGATATTTGGAAAACACCCGAGCATACTTGTAAATCTTGAGTAACGAGCATGCTCGCTCATCACTACCTCCTACCTGACTCAATGACCAATTACATTTGTCTATTGAGAATAACAGTTTACATTTTTAATTTCAGAAGTCTATTGTCCACCACCTCCAGAGATCAAAGAAGGCATTCTCGTAGCAGTGAAGAAAGCAGATTATGAAGTCTCAGAAGTGATCTACTATATGTGTAAAAGAAACTTCTTTATGGATGGATCACATAGTGTAACCTGTATGGCGGATGGGCAATGGTCTGATGGTCCTGCTTGCAGAGGTAACATATGGGAACTTACTGAAGACTGGGTTAATCATCTTATACTTTGGAAAACTACAGCAATGGGACACATGTGGTTAAAATAAGATTTGATATCGGGCACATTATTAGCTGTATTATATCCAAATATAATTTTCTGATTCTTCACATTTAATTGACTATTTATTTTTTTGGGTGGTGGAAGGGGTGATTACATATGGACTTATCCCCACATAATCTAGTTGTAGGTGGGCATCAACCCTCAAACTAACCCAACACTGTAAAACAATTCCTGGACATGAATCTTTTCATAATAACAAACAAAAGCATACTCATACTTGCCCCCGGAGCTCCAGAAACAATGTCTGTGCTGTCCCATGTGTCGTAGGACTGCTGAAGTCAATCACTGGTGAAAAAAATATATATATGTATCTGCAGAATAGTGCTGCTGTAGAATGAGACAATTACTGGTAGTTAACAGTGGCCTGAGCCTTGACAAAAGAAAACTGTGTCCGGACCCAGAAGACCTGTTTACATTTACTGAAAGACAAGAACTAAGAACCACCAAGCTGCATGCCTCTGTTTAGTATTGTAACCATCAAGCTCCAGGTCACTGAACTGAAAAGTAACCACTAAATAAAGAGACTGTTCCTGTTCATATGTTATTGCCAAGCTCTGTGCTTTAATATTGATGTGTTACCCCCAAGAACTGGACCAACATTTTAGTCTAGCCTTGGAGCTTGTACTCAGAGAGATGGCAACCGCTAGACTAGCCTGCCTCAACTGAGTATAAGCTGTGCCTGTGTGACCTCAAATCCAGATACACAGAGTAAAAATCTTTACCCCATGTGAAGATGTCTCTGCTCAAGCTCCTGCAACCAAGCAGATCACAGAAATCTGCATCTGTAAAGGTATATATATATATATATATCTCTTGCAGAATAGAGCTCACAAGTAAGGACTGTAAATCAAGGGGTTTTTTGATAATTGAGTCTGCTTTCAATTTCAGCAAAGACAGAATGTTGAGTATACAAAAATGTATAATCTAATTTTTGATGTTTTCTCTTAAATGTATGTGTCCATTCCTGTTCTATACACAGCGAGATGTAAAGTGCCAGTACAGCGGAGCCAAGTGATTTACAATGGTCAGAAGCTCTGGGTCACAGAGATCGATGAAGGCCTAGTGCATCACTCAGAGAATGTGGAGTTTTTCTGCCAGAATAAAACACAAGCCTGCAGCTATACCGCCTCCGGCCAATGCTTTGACGGTGTACTCAGTCCACCACCATGTTATGAAGGTAAACTAATGCCATGATGTGACACAGGGGCAGACATATAGAGGGGGTGTCCACTTTGACCATAGTGGGCACAATAATCTTAATTTTTATTCCATTCTTTGCCAGATTCATCATTGCTGTTTTTCCACTTTTCTGGAGTAATTTGCTCTTTTTTTTGTAGCGTTTAATATTTGCTCCTTATTCTCTATAAGTTTTACACCAGTTTTTATGTCTTTCTCTTTTAAGTCTTTTTTTATTTTTCCTCTACGATCTTTGCTTATCCACATGTTTTAGACTAGTCTCACACCAGCATATTTATTATGCTAATCATACTCCGATAAAAGTTTGACCAGAGTGTGATCACAGTGTGATCTGATTTCCTGGGATGAGGAAAAGATGAAAAAAAAAAAATTCTCCATCTTCTCCATTCTATCAGTCCGGGAAAATTGGACCGCACTCAGATGTCATCCATCCTGTCTGATGTTTTCCATGGATTCGTTGACTTGCATGGCCGAGTACGATCCAAATATTAGATCAAACTCGGACATGCTGTGATTTTTTTCTTTGGACCAGCTCTTTCCGAGGAAAAAATCGAACATGTGCATGGCCCCATGAAATAACATGGGTCTGAAAATCATCGTCTGCACCTGCCCTTAGGCCCCTTCACATGTCCGTTTTTCCTGTACGTGTGGTGTCATTTTTCACACATATCGGGGACATGTACACATACACACCCATTATAATGAATGGGGCTGCACACACATTTGTGTTGTCACACTGGCCGTGTTTCCATGTGATCCACACATAGACATGTCCATTTTTTTCAGGCAGCACGGATGACAATACGTGCCGCACGCGTGCACACGGATGACATGAGTGTGACATCCGTGTGCACCATCCATGTGACACGCACCGGAATAGAATGCAGAATTAAAATTGCAGATGTTTAGGTTTTAAACATGTGCAAAGATATAGATAGATAGATAGATAGATAGATAGATAGATAGATAGATAGATAGATAGATGATAGATAGATAGATAGATGATAGATAGATAGATAGATAGATAGATAGATGATAGATAGATAGATAGATAGATAGATAGATAGATAGATAGATAGATAGATAGGCAGCTATTTTTAGACTGGGAAGGGCCCAATAACCATGGACCTTCCCAGCCTGATAATGTCCACTCACAGCTGTCTGCTTTCCCTCTGCTGGTTATCAAAAATGTAGAGGACCCCACGTCATTTTTTTCATTTATTTATCCATGTACAGTAAGCTACACATGCAAAGCACTAATTACAGTGGTGGCCAAAAGTATTGGCACCCCTGAAATTCTGTCAGATAATACTCCGTTTCTTCCTGAAAATGATTGCAATCACAAATTCTTTGGTATTATTATCTTCATTTAATTTGCTTGCAAGGAAAAAACACAAAAGAGAATGAAGCAAAAATCAAATCATTGATCATTTCACACAAAACTCCAAAAATGGGCAAGACAAAAGTATTGGCACCCTCAGCCTAATACTTGGTTGCACAACCTTTAGCCGAAATAACTGCCAACAACCGCTTCCGATAACCATCAATGAGTTTCTTACAATGCTCTGCTGGAATTGTAGACCATTCTTCTTTGGCAAACTGCTCCAGGTCCCTGATATTTGAAGGGTGCTTTCTCCAAACTGCCATTTTGAGATCTCTCCACAGGTGTTCTATGGGATTCAGGTCTGGACTCATTGCTGGCCACCTTAGAAGTCTCCAGTGCTTTCTCTCAAACCATTTTATAGTGCTTTTGGAAGTGTGTTTTGGGTCATTGTCCTGCTGGAAGACCCATGACCTCTGAGGGAGACCCAGCTTTCTCACACTGGGCCCTACATTATGCTGCAAAATTTGTTGGTAGTCTTCAGACTTCATAATGCCATGCACACGGTCAAGCAGTCCAGTGCCAGAGGCAGCAAAGCAACCCAAAAACATCAGGGAACCTCCGCCATGTTTGACTGTAGGGACCGTGTTCTTTTCTTTGAATGCCTCTTTTTTTTTCCTGTACACTCTATGTTGATGCTTTTTCCCAAAAAGCTCTACTTTTGTCTCATCTGACCAGAGAACATTCTTCCAAAACGTTTTAGGCTTTCTCAGGTAAGTTTTGGCAAACTCCAGCCTGGCTTTTTTATGTCTCGGGGTAACAAGTGGGGTCTTCCTGGGTATCCTACCATACAGTCCCTTTTCATTCAGACGCCGACGGATAGTACGGGTTGACACTGTTGCACCCTCGGACTGCAGGGCAGCTTGAACTTGTTTGGATGTTAGTCGAGGTTCTTTATCCACCATCCGCACAATCTTGCGTTGAAATCTCTCGTCAATTTTTCTATTCCGTCCACATCTAGGGAGGTTAGCCACAGTGCCATGGGCTTTAAACTTCTTGATGACACTGCGCACAGAAGACACAGGAACATTCAGGTCTTTGGAGATGGACTTGTAGCCTTGAGATTGCTCATGCTTCCTCACAATTTGGTTTCTCAAGTCCTCAGACAGTTCTTTGGTCTTCTTTCTTTTCTCCATGCTCAATGTGGTACACACAAGGACACAGGACAGAGGTTGAGTCAACTTTAATCCATGTTAACTGGCTGCAAGTGTGATTTAGTTATTGCCAACACCTGTTAGGTGCCACAGGTAAGTTACAGGTGCTGTTTATTACACGAATTAGAGAAGCATCACATGATTTTTCAAACAGTGCCAATACTTTTGTCCACCCCCTTTTTTAGGTTTGGTGTGGAATTATATCCAATTTGGCTTTAGGACAATTCTTTTTGTGTTTTTTCATTGAAGACAAATTAAATGAGATAATTATACCAAAGAATTTGTGATTGCAATCATTTTCAGGAAGAAACTGAGTATTATCTGACAGAATTGCAGGGGTGCCAATACTTTTGGCCACCACTGTATATATCTCACAGATATCTATCTAGATATGTATTATCTATCTATTTACCCCATATCTATCTATCTAGCTATCTAAGTTCAAAAAGTTGAAAGGAGCACTCCAAAGATTGCTTGAAAAAGTTCCTCACTTGGAACGTTGGCCTGACATGATGGGTCAATAATCCACTATATTTTGGAATCTTTGGAGTGCTGCCTTCGTCTTTTTTGGACATGTTTAGCGGTTTGGTATTGCCTATGAAGGGTTGCACCCACTTATAATTATTTGCCTTGTTACTGGAGCTGCACCTATATTCTATCTATCTATCTATCTATCTATCTAATCTATCTAATCTATCTATCTAATCTATCTAATCTATCTATGTATCTAATTTATCTATATAATCTATCTATCTAATCTATCTAGCTAATCTATCTATCTAATTTATCTATCTAATCTATCTATCTAATCTATCTAGCTAATCTATCTATCTAATTTATCTATCTAATCTACCTATCTAATCTATCTATCTAATCTATCTAATCTATCTATCTAATCTATCTAATCTATCTATTTAATCTATCTAATCTAGTTTATCTATCTAATCTATCTATCTAATCTATCTATCTAATTTATCTATCTATCTAATCTATCTATCTAATCTATCTAATCTATCTATCTAATCTATTTTATCTATCTAATTTATCTATCTAATCTATCTATCTAATCTATCTAATCTATCTATCTAATCTATCTATCTAATATATCTATCTAATCTATCTATCTAATCTATCTATCTAATCTATCTATCTAATCTATCTATGTAATCTATCTATCTAATCTATCTATGTAATCTATCTATCTAATCTATATATCTAATCTATATATCTAATCTATCTATCTAATCTATCTAATCTATCTATCTAATCTATTTAAGCTATCTAATCTATTTTATCTATCTAATCTATCTATCTAATCTATCTATCTAATTTATCTATCTAATCTATCTATCTAATCTATCTAATCTATCTATCTAATCTATCTATTTAATCTATCTAATCTAGTTTATCTATCTAATCTATCTATCTAATTTATCTATCTATCTAATCTATCTATCTAATCTATCTATCTAATCTATCTAATCTATCTATCTAATCTATTTTATCTATCTAATTTATCTATCTAATCTATCTATCTAATCTATCTATCTAATCTATCTATCTAATCTATCTATCTAATCTATCTATCTAATCTATCTATCTAATCTATCTATCTAATCTATCTATCTAATCTATCTATGTAATCTATCTATCTAATCTATATATCTAATCTATCTATCTAATCTATCTAATCTATCTATCTAATCTATTTAAGCTATCTAATCTATTTTATCTATCTAATCTATCTATCTAATCTATCTATCTAATTTATCTATCTAATCTATCTATCTAATCTATCTATCTAATCTATCTAATCTATTTTATCTATCTAATCTATCTATCCAATCTATCTAATCTATTTTATCTATCTAATCTATCTATCTAATCTATCTATCTAATTTATCTATCTAATCTATCTAATCTATCTATCTAATCTATCTAATCTATCTATCTAATCTATCTATCTAATCTATCTAATCTATTTTATTTATCTAATCTATCTAATCTATCTATCTAATTTATCTATCTAATCTATCTATCTAATCTATATATCTAATATATCTATCTAATCTATCTATCTAATCTATCTATCTAATCTATCTATCTACTATATCTATGTAATCTATCTATCTAATCTATATATCTATCTATCTATATAATCTATATATCTAATCTATCTATCTATCTAATCTATCTATCTGTCTAATCTCTGAAAAGGCGCGAAAAAAGTAAAAGACATAAGAAAAAAAAGAATATTTAATTTTGAGGCCTAATTCATCAATCCTTTGTTGCATTTTGAAGAAACTGGCCTAAAAAACTGTAATGAATACCAGAAAACAAAAAAAGAATGTGACTTGGGAAAAAAAGATGTAAATGATGACTCGGGCCCAATGCTTCCACTTATTTTTTTGTTCACTTGTGCTCATGATATGAGCAATATTTTAATCCAATGGGAGTAAATAATATCTTATTCAATGGCAAGATGGGAAGATCTTAAGAACTGTGATAAATTGATATAGAAAGAATATTGCAAAATCGCTACAAAATGCCATGACAAAATTTCCAAAAAAAGGTTCATGTAAAAATAAGGTGTCATTTTCCAGTGAAGCCTCCTGAAGACTAACACTATGCTGGATTGCCAAACTCGGCTTTCTCAATGTGAGAAATCATTACTAAAGAGAAACACCTACAGGTCCCTAAGAGAGCAGTTTGTCTTTCTACTCGCTCCTGTAGGACAGTTTCTCTATCTCTAGACGTGATATCATTCTGAAGTGAATGTAATCTATCAATGTGGGGTCATATAAGTACAGTGTAAAATAACACCACACATAATGTACATACGATGGGCTTCATGAAAACTGTGCTTATTTTTATAGCAGCGGTATCAGTGTTCCTAAAGATTTATTTCTACGAGTATAATAAGAAATTAGGCACAGTTTTTAACAAAAAATATAATAATAATCAAAAATAAGAACAATCCTTCCCAAGATTGGACATTCTTCTGTTTGAATCTATTCATAGTTTGGGATGTTTAAACAGCATGAAAATGTGAACTGAGCTTTAACGATGTTATCTGGCACTTTGGACTTTTTTGGCTATGGAGTTAAGAAGTTCTCGGCAGGTAATTGGTAACTACCTGCCAGTTCTACCCTGTGACGATCTGTTCAGAGCAGTCACGGTCCACTCCTGCCCGCGGTTCTTGTGCTTCCAATGACATCACATCAACAGACCAGTTTCTTCTCTTTTAGTCTGCTCTGTCAACAGGGCGTCACTGCTGATGTCATGCTGATTGACAGCCGGCTTTCCATTGTCTAGCCTGCTGTCAATTAGCATGACATCGACAGTGATGATGTCACTCAAGGTGAGGGAAAGACTAAGTGCACAACGACGGGAAGAGGAGGAGGAAGCCCAAACACTAGGGAAAGGGGGAGTGGAGACCCCTAGGCAGATTTGACAACACCCTGACTCCCCTAACGTCCCTAAATAGGTTCCGCACCTATTGCCGAGCAGGAAACCTAAACCCTGAGGAGATGGGGTGAGCACTAGGCAGCCCCCACTGCAACTAAAGACAAACAGGTAGAAAGACAAGGGAATACACTTAGCTTGAGAGGACACCAGAGAGATCACGCCAACTATCCTCCAAGGGAACTCCAAGAAGACACTGGCCAATTACTAGTACTTCAAGCCTGGATAGAGGAAAATAGAGATATCACCGGCAACTCTCTGGAGAGACTGAGGGTATTTAAACATCCAGCAAGATTGTGTCAATTAGCAGCAGAAAGTGAAGGTAACTGCTTGGTCCTAGAGAGAGCAGGATATCACTGCACTGCAGAGACAGAAAGATCAAAAAGGTGCCTGCAGAGCCAAGCGCAATGACCTTCTACAGCTGGATCCAGAATGACTGTCTGTCACGCCTGACACACCCATGACAGATGATCTGTATACAGGGCGACCGGAAGTGAAAGAGCTGCTCTGTTGATGTGAAGTCAAATGAAGCCGGAGAATTGCTGTTTGAGCCAGAACGGATTGTAGCAAGGAAGAACAGGCAGGTAGTTAGCATCTACCTGCTGCTAAGTTCTTAGGCCAATAGTAAAAATAAAGAAGTCCTGGATAACCCTTTAAAGAGGAGCACAATGAACTGATTGGCCACACGCTCCTGACCCAAACGTGACAGCCTCACAAATGCTGAGGTGGTTGTTGAGTTTGGGTCAGGAAACCCATAGCCGGTCCGTTAATCATGGACCGTACAACATGGATACGTTAATGAAGCCTGAGGTCAATTTCAGATGAGCATGTCTCAAGATCCATAAATGAACCGTAAAGCAAAGACCGGTAGACAGTATCTTGACCCGAACTAGCAGCCTTATGCCTATGAGTTTGTTAGTTCAAGTCAAGCGGTTCTGTATATGGAGCAGGAAATGTGCTTGTCTGAAAGCAGCCCAAGGCCGGGGCTACAAAACAAGGTAAACCATGTCAGTCATCCTGCAACCAAACATTGTGCTATATTGCAGTATCATGGAAAAAGTGAATATTCTCGTTTTGCCACCTGCGAATCGCAAGTCATAGAAAATGCTGATGATTTAGATTTATTGCGACTTGCGTGTCACAGTAATTTGTGTGTTTCATTGCAACCACCTTTTAGTTGCTTACATTATGCTATTACGTAGTACCAGCATAGTACACTGGGTAATAAAAGGTTGGGGACCAGTGATATAATGCAAGAGAACATAAGAGGGTGTCCAAAGCAGGAAACCAGCTTTGTAACATCCCCATGCCTTAATGAACAGTTACCATATGGAGGCAACCCCTCTGCAGCTTCTTACTGTCACTTATCGTCACTCTGTTTGCAGCAGAAGCTTTTTGAAAGCATAGGACAGAATTGCAGATAGTGCAACGTCTTGATATAAAAGCACCATTTTAGTATACCCTATGAAAAAGCAAACTGGTTGCGAAACGTTTCTTTGATGCGTCATAGCTACAAAAGGGAAAAAAAATTGTATGGATGCAAAATGGACCGTGATCCAAATAAAACTGTCAGTTCCTTTTTAATTTTTTTCAGAAAGTAATGTGACTTACAATCAGCTCGTACATTATATCTCACGCATTATGTTTCACTTGAAGGATAAGCACACTTCTAATTAGGAAAATCTTCATCCATGCGGTGCCTGCAAGCTATATGATGCTAATTTGACCCTGCGGGCTGTTATGTACTTGACAGTGCTGAGAGGGGCCTTAAAGCTGCAGAATGATTGGGTCAGCTCAGACGTACGTCCTCAGGGGAAGAAATACATTGATTCCTGAGTTCATTTTTCTAAAAATATCTTTTTCAATATTCCTTAGAGCCGACCTGGGTACAGTACACTTTTTTCTCCAAGAACCTTGTATCAGAAATTTCTTCTTGCCAAGAACTGTAAATGCTTTTAAAGACTGGGAGATGTCGCTATAAATATTGCAACGTCCCGCGCTACCAAGACAGAAGTGCGCCATTGTGTGTTTGTTCATTAACCATTTCCATCTGCCGGTAAATAATTTGTGTGAAAGAACAGCCACACGCTGGGGCTGCAATTAAATGGTTTTACTATACAGAATGTGTACAGTGATATTTATTTGTAATGACTGAAACTTTTATTAAATACATTTAAGTCAGTGGAGTTTTTGTGTATTTATGTTTTCTTGGGGGACATATTCAAAGTAGAAGCCGAATTGACCAGAAATCATCACATGCAGGACGTTGTACTTCTGAACACTTATTTAGACTTCTGTATTATCAGTCAAAGTGATAAAGATCTAAAATGCTGTACCCGTAACCTGCTATGGGCCCTTTATGTTACTGTACCTCCATGTGCCTTTCATTTTATTGCATCTGGGCGAGATATGGCCTTCTCATTCCTGTATGTAACACTAGTTTTTATAGCCAAGTGAGCGTCATCCTAACCTCTTCTCCCAGTTGGCTTAAAATACATTTATATACAGGGAAGAGGGTTCAAGAAAACAGGTAAAAAAATACATACTTATTACAAGTGATAGGTCATCTTTAAAGGGGTTGTCCACTACTTTGGGCAGCATGGTGGCTCAGTGGTTAACACTGTAGCCTTGCAGCACTGGAGTCCTGGCTTCAAATCCTACAAACATCTGCAAGGAGTTTGCGTGTTCTCCCCATATTTGTGTGGGTTTCCTCCGGGTTCCACTCAAAAGACATACTGATAGGGAATTTAGATTGTGAGCCCCAATGGGGACAGTGATGATGACATCTGTAAAGCGCTGCGGAATATGATGGCGCTATATAAGCAAGCATAACGCTTGAACAACCTATTTATAAATAACATATACTCACCTACCGTACTGCCACCACTCCAGGGATGCCAGCACCTGGTATCCCAGGGCTTGTGTGACATTATGTCACGTGAGCCTTGTAGCCAGTCAGCAGCCACTATTAATAAGATGCTGCACTCTCACTACTTACCTTTGTCCAAGGTTCGGATGAAGGATGTGAGAGAGCCGCAGTCTAATAGTGGCCGCTGATTAGCTGCAGGGCTCACATGACATAATGTAATGAGCCCCGGGAGACATCGCTAGAACAGCTGCAATATGGGAGGTGATTGTGTTATTTTTATTTTATAAGGGGAATTTCTAAGTTGAAAAGGGCTTGTCCATGTAGTGTACAACTTCTTTAGCATTAGCATGTGTCAGTATTATAAAAAGCAGAGGTTTTCATATTCCCATTGTACCAGTTTGTAGTTAGTATCATTTTAAAGGGTCTACCAGCTCTCCTGACATGTTAGAGTTAGTAGTTAATAGTGTTCTTCAAAATAGAAATTCTTGAGCAAATTTACACAAATTGACAATTGGGCATTACCAGTTCACTTTGACCCTGACCATTCACTGTTGACAATTTCAGATAGTATATGGACATTCCCTACCTTATTGACCATGGCAATAGTAGCAGACTATTTCCAATTATAGTATACATTTCAAGATGGAATAACAGCACAACAACTGCAGTAACAGGTAACAGGTTAGCAGAAGGGGCTTGTATTTCCTTTAGTATCTCATGTGTGAAGGAAACTATCACCGCTAAAGGAAATGATTCTCATAGAAACTTTACAAAATTGGTAAAAGTCACTATTTCAGTGGGATATCCCTACTCACAATTTCTAAAGTAGGCATTCCTGGTAATTTTGGAGATGAACCTGGGTGGCCCTGGTGGCCTAAATGCCCCATTTGGGCCCTTGAATTTTTGGTACTGTAAGTATGACTATGTCATATAAAAGCATTTTGCACAGTTAATCCAGCCAAAAATTTGGGTAACTTACAATTTATGGAGCACAGCATGTAAGCAGCTTTTCTGCACATATATAATTATCCAAATTTTGTCAAAAACTTTTTTTGGGGCTTCAGCCTCATACCAATTTCCATTCAAATTTGCCGAGAAAATGGTAAATCGAACAAAATCTCAAAATCGAATCCACTAACTGCATCTCCTAAGAAGAAATGTGCAATTGGCTGCAGGAGATGCAGTGTCAGACGGGATAGTCCAGTTGTCAACCGTTCCATGCCTGAAGCCGCTCCTGCAGAGCTCTTTTGGAACGGTTTAGGGAATTACGCCAGTGCCTCAGCACCATATTGTCATGTTGGATGCTGTATCTTACACTGCCAGTTGAAAATACTGTCAGGAGATGTGGCCCCTTGTCTCAGAAATCATTGACATCATCCTAACAAAACCGAATACATGAGAAATCTGCTACCCCTGAATGGCCGGTGTTGTTGTTTTTCTGCATTTATTTTATGGCTGCGTCCTGGTCCCTTGTTTGTAAAAGGTTGCATAACCCGGCAGGAAAACTCAGATTAAAAATGAGCATGGCTCACTCCAATGACCTTGTAGTTTTCTCCACAGGCCTACAGAGGTAAAAGACTTGACAAGCATCGCCGTTTCATCTTTTACTTCACAAACACAAAATGTCAACAGAGATCAATCTCATTATAAGTGAGCCAAGACCTCTGGAGGAAGTCACTGTTATTAGAATGGCTAGTTTGGGGGACCTTGGCCTTGAATTACTAGAAAAAAATGTGCAATCTGTATTTCTGAACACAAGACAGAAAGGATTGCCACATAAATCGAACAGAACATCTAAACGTCAATGATTATAGGACAATAAATACTGCGGAAATGGACGTAGTTCCCATGAATATTTATCCTATAAATTAGAAATGAATTCATATTGCAAAACTGTATGATTTCTCTAAAATGTGTAAACTAGTTCAAGTATTGACACTTAATATCAATTTGATAGGATAGATAGCTAGATAGATTGATGGATTGATTGATTGATTTTAGGTAGATACCCTCAGTATCCTTGGCTCCTCTTCTGATTAGTAAGACCAGGGTCGGACTGGGGCATCGGGACACCGGAGGATTCTCTGGTGGGCCCTGGGCCTTCGGCAGGCCCCCGAGAAAGAAGTAGTGGGGGCCCGCTAGTTTCAACTGAATGTGCGTCCGAGGACGCACATTCAATTAAAATGTATTGCGGCACAGAAAGTCTGCACCGCAATAGTTAACATGGCCGCCGGCGGATCACTTCAGAGCGCTCCCCACAAGTGGTGCATGACAGTGACGTCGCTGGCATATGACCTCACTGTGATGCACCGCCTGCAACAGATGCACTGAAGTCATCCGCTGGTGGCCATTTCACCACTACCGTGCCAAACCTGAAGGAAGAGGACACCGCACAGAGCCGGGAGTGCAGGCAGGTAAGAAGAATTTTTTTTTTCTTCATTCTTCAGTGGATGCAGCATGATGTGGGCCCAGGAGAAGGGGCATCATGTGGGCCCAGGAAAAGGTGCATGATGTTGGCCCAGGAGAAGGGGCATGATGTGGGGCCAGGAGAAGGGGCATGATGTGGGCCTAGGAGAAGGGGCATGATGTGGGCCTAGGAGAAGGGGCATGATGTGGGCCCAGGGGATGTGGCTTGATGTGGGCCCAGGAGAAGGGGAATGATGTGGCCCAGGAGAAGTGGCATGATGTGCGCCCAGGAGAAGGGGAATGATGTGGGCCCAAGAGAAGGGGCATGATGTGAGCCCAGGAAAAGAGGCAAGATGTGGGCCCAGGAGAAGACGCATGATGTGGGCCCAGGAAAAGGGAAAAACATTTAGGAGGCCAAAAGAAACCCGAAAAAAAATAAATTCACAGTACCGGTGTCGCGCCACTCTTTTTCCAACACTGATCTTCATGGTTCCTCTTCTAACTAAACCGACAAGTGGCAGCATAAGACATTGCTGCAACCAGAGGCATATCTAGGTTTTCCTTGACATGGACCAAAAATGTAGTTCGGTGCCCCATCCTATATGCACCTGAAGTAATCGTCATGTGCGGGCGGGCTGCTGTTTCTAATTCTCTCAATGTTCAGTGAAAATTACAGCACCTACTTCATTTAGAGAGGCAGGAAGTGAAGCTAGTTCGCATGTGACTGTAAGTATGAAAATAGTGTATGTGTGGTCACATGAAGACAGCTTAAATAGGAAAGCAGAGTCGAATCCTGACAGTGAGTATGTTACATACTGTTAGGATTTGGCATGCTGGAGTGATTATTTTTTTATTTAATGTTCCTAATGACTCGCCCAGGGTGATATGGGGGAGACTCGGTACCCGGGCCTTGACGTTCTGTGGGATGTCACGGCAGTCGGCTCCTGGGTCCGTACCCTGGGGTCACTCTTTAAAAGGGTTTTTTTTGTTAACAGTTTGTCTTGTGACGCCACCTGTGGTTCCCGGTAATGAGTACCTGCAGACCTGCTGCAGACCTCCGGGGATGATGGGATGGCAGCTGGGATGTTTCTGCTCCCCACAGGTGGAGCGAGCCCCCGGGGCAGGGTTGATGAAAGGGATGCAGGTGAGAGGTGACACGGTCAGGTCAGGGGGAATGACGGACACGCACACAGGGGATTCGCTTCAGTACCTTTACTGGTGTAACGGCATGTAGGGTCCAGGGTACTTAATAGGAAGGGTGCACTTCAGAACTCTCCCCAGTGAGCAGGTTGTAGGCCTCCTGGTCTGTGTCTTCCTCTCTCTAAGCTTCTGGCTAGCCTGGAACTTGGCCTTGCTTCTATATTGTTTTGCTCTCTTACCTAACTGCTTGGTAGTAGGACTTTTCTCCTGCAACCACTATCCCTGGACGCCGGGGCCTTCGTGGTTCCTAGTCCTGTAATTGATAGCAGCTTCAGGATGACCAGGGGTCTGGAAGCCTCCTGGTATGCCAGTTGTCCCTACTGGGTGTAGAGGACCCTGTAGGCGCGGACCCGGTGTCCGGCTTGTGTCTTGGGGTGAGCTTCAGTCGCTCCTCTGCCCCCTTAACTCCTCTCTTCTCTCTCCTTGCCTCGGCCACACTTGGGGCCCTCAGTATAGCAGCAGACGTACTGCGTCTTCACTGCTTTCAGTGTCAGCACACTCTCTGACTGACTAACTGACGATGACTACCCCCTAACTGACTCCACTCTCCAGTTTATATATACCTAACAGGGCTCCCTTCTGTGGTATGAGGTGGAAGGGTGGAGGTGTCTTTTTGTAGTGAGGGCCTCTTGTGGAAAAATCCATCCATGCACCCTTTTGGGTCCTGTGGCACCTGTGGTAGCAGGGTGCCACACTAACATAAATACTGATACAGTAACCCTGAATTTGTCAGATGGCCCAATACTTTAATAACATACTTATGTATCAGGTTATCTGTCAGGTTATTGATTGTTACATGTCTATGACGCGCCCCCTGGGCCGTGGGGTACCCGGTGCCGGGCCGGTAAATGCTAGGGAATGTAATAGTGGCGGTGACCCGGTCCGTGACCCAGGGCGGTCAAATAAAAGGGGTTATATTTACAGGGGATTTTTATAGTTTATATTAAAGTTCGTGACGCCACCTGTGGAATGCTGCTAAAGGGAGCTGTCGCTGCGGAGAAGCCCTCTGGAGCTGATGTTACTGCAGCAGGGATGGTGTGGCTCTCCACAGGAAGAGCTAGCTCCAGGGCAGTGTAGATGTTGCAGGTTGTGCTGGGAGTTGTACTGTAGGGGTAGATGGCGCAGCAAGAAACACAGAGACAAGGAAGTGCAGTCCTCAGGGTCTTTACTCACGGTTATTGCAGTCCAAGTTACAGATGTCAAAGTAACTTCCCGTGCCGTGCTGCGTTTACTCAGTGAGGGGCTCAGTCAACCCCCAGATAACTCCGGAGTACATAGCAGGACCCCCTTCTTTGTCTTCTCTCCGGCCATCTCCCTGAACCAAGTGTCCCAGTCCGGCACCTGCGGGCCTTGGCGGGCGACGTCTGTTCCGTCCCCTGGGTCCTATATAGCTACCCTCCTGGCGAGACTGGTATGGACTGTTGGCTATAGGACATGAAATACTGCAGCCTCGGTTTCTAGTTAAGACGTACAGTCTTCTGCTATCTGAGGGACCGGTTCCCTTTGTGCAGCCTGACCCCTCCACCTCCCGGTATATTCGGGCGTACGGGTGGCCTCTCGCACTGCCGGTACCCCTAGGATCCTTTCTTCTGGTTCCTGGAGCCTTCCTGCTCCCTCTCCTTCTCTTTTTCCTCGGGCCTCACTGATTAGGCCCGCTTCTGGAGCAGAGCTCCTGCAGAGCGTCTGCTCCTGTCACTTTCCTCCTCTCACTGATCTGACTTTCTAAGATGGCTTCTCTACTTATATCTCCCTTCTATGTGCTCCCTTTAACTATTTCCTCCACCCACACCCGCTACATGGTTCCCCCTACCAGCTAGGTTCCCCCCACTCCAGCCAGGAAAGGGGCTCAGCAAGTACGTGGGAGGCATCTTGCCCCTCCTGCTGGCCTGGAGTGGTATGTTGGATGCTGGTGTTAGGGTCCTGAGCTGTACTCCTTCCTTACCTGAGAGTGAGATACCACACCTCTGGGTGAGATGCAGTACCTCTGTGGTGACCGAACCCTCAGGGGCATCACATATACAGAATCAGAACCACTAAAAGTACATGAATATACCACTAGAACTACCAATAGTACAGAAATACAGTGCTGCTCACCATTATTGGCACCCCCTTCATTTTTTCACAGACTGTATCTTTTTTCATAGACAATATCTTCATAAATAAATGGAAATGTACCAAAGTTATATCCTCAGGATATTTTAATTAGTGATCAAAAGTAATATAACAATAAAACATTGTTTTTCAACTTCCATGTTGCAATTTCAAAGAAGAAACAGAGTAAACAGCATGTTCAGCAATAAAGGTGACTCGCCCCCTGGGCCGTGGGGTACTCGGAACCGGGCAATAGGGAGACGATGGGTGTAGTAGTGGCGACCCGGTCCCGTGGCTCAGGGTGGTCAGACCAGTGGCAGTCTTTTAGATGTTTTAAGAGATGTCAGACTACGCCACCCGTGGATTGCGGTTATTAGGAACCGCCGCTGCAGGGAAGACCGCTGGGGCCGATGATGTATGCAGCTGGGATGCTGTGACTCCCAACGGGAAGAGTGCGGCCCCAGGGCAGTGTAGTGGATGGTGGGAGTGATGGTGGTGAGAGTCCCAGTACCGGTAGTGCTGGAGGAGCGAAAAAGCACACAGACAACGTACTGTTGGTGGAGACAATGAGGAAGACCATGATGAGACTCAAATACCTGATTGGAGCGACAACTTTAGTTTTTTGTCAGGGCAGGAACAGGTTGGCTCTGAGGACGACGGGTGTGATAACGCACAGGGTGATGATGATGAGCTTGGAGATCCCACTTACTGTCAACCCACAGTCAGCCAAGAGATGAGGTCAGCAGAGGAGGTGGAGGAGAATGCTAGTGACGACGAGGTCAGGTTGCGCCTTCCTGGACAGAGACGTAGTACTGGAAGCACGTCAACAACTGCATCCTCAAACACAACTCTGCCTCTCACCACAAGTCGTGGTGGCTCTTCAGGTCGCATGGGTGCTAAGCCTTGCATAGCCTGGGCATTTTTTCAGATCGATAAAGATGACCCAGCTCGTGTTATCTGTAACATTTGTCAGCAAAAGCTAAGTAGAGGCCAAAAAATACATAGTTTGAGTACTTCATGCATGAACCGGCACATGGACATGAAGCATAAGTTGCAGTGGGAAGCTCACTGTGCTACAATGCGGCCTAGCCGGCCGGGCCAACCACCGTCTGCCATATCTTGTGCATCCGCGGCCTCTTCATCCTCTGTGACTTGGGGGACAGCGGTCACACCTATTTTGGGGCGCAGACCTGCCACCTCTTTACCCGCAACAGCCAGGGTGATTGGCAGGTCATCATTTTCTTTGGAGGTGGTAACATCAGCTGGTGTTGAGCGCTGTCCGACATCGATAGCACCACCTTTGGATCAAGGCAACCTAACATGTCCGCCTGTATCTTCCTCACAGACCGGCAGTTTGCCGGGGACACCCTTATCAACCCCGTCTAAGCACAATAGCCAGCCCTCGGTCCCTCAGATGTGGACAAGTAAAAGACCATTTCCTCCTAGCCATGAGAAAGCTAAGAGGTTGAATTTCACCATCTGCAAGCTCTTGGCTACAGAAATGCTGCCTTTCCGCCTGGTGGACACAAAGGATTTTCGAGACCTTATGTCCGTCGTAGTGCCCCAGTACCAGATGCCCAGTCGGCACTACTTCTCAAAGAAAGGTGTGCCTGCGCTCCACCAGCATGTCGCACACAACATCACCGCTTCTTTGAGAAACTCTGTGTGTGACAGGGTGCATTTCACCACAGATACTTGGACGAGTAGGCATGGACAGGGGCGTTACATGTCGCTGACTGGGCACTGGGTAACTATGGTGACAGCAGGATAAGGGGCTGCTGTCCAAGTCTTGCCTTCCCCACGAGTTGTGCGTCAATCCTCTTTATGTCAAAGTTCCTCCACTGCTTCTGCCTCCTCAACCTCCTCTCGGTCCTCCACCTGCACCCAAAGCCTGTCTGGTCATGCCACAAGCTTTCTAACTGCGCAGAAGGGATCCTGCACACCTCCTTACTATGCTGGCAGTAGGGCTCAACGTCATAAGGCGGTTTTTACTTTGAAATGTCTGGGAAATGTGAGTCACACAGCTGAGGAGTTGTGGTCAGCTCTGGAGAACCAATTTCATGAATGGTTGTCTCCACTGGACCTGAAACCAGGGAAGGCCGTGTGCGACAATGCTGCAAACCTGGGTGCGGCCCTTCGCCGGGGCAATGTCACACACGTGCCTTGTATGGCTCACGTGTTGAACCTGGTTGTCCAGCAATTTTTAGCCCACTATCCCGGACTAGATGGCCTTCTGCAGAGGGCACGGTCGCTGTGTGCTCACTTCCGCCGTTCGCATCCCGCAGCTCAGCGACTTACATCTCTACAGAAGTCGTTGGGCTGCCACTACACCGGCTAAAATGCGATGTGCCTACCCAGTGGAATTCAACTCTGCACATGTTGCAGCGACTATGGCAGCACCGACAAGCCCTGGTGCAATACGTTCTGACGTATAGCCTGGGCCAACGAGATCCAGAGGTGGGGCAAATCACGCTGGAGGAGTGGTCTCAGATCAGGGACCTATGCACCCTTCTGCACAGTTTTGAAATGGCGACGAAGATGTTTAGTGCTGACGATGCCATTATCAGCATGACTATTCCGGTGATTTACATGCTGGAGCACATGTTAAACAGAATTCGGAGTCAGGTGGTGGCACAAGAGGAGGTGGAGGAAGTAGAGGAGGAGGAGTTGTATGCGGAAGGGCTAACATCTGCAAGGTCCAGACGGTCGGCAGCACCAAGGCGGCAGGCATGTGAGGGTGGGGGAGATGGTTTTACCAGGGCGCATGGTAGCAGCCAAACTAGTGAGGAAGGTGCAGGAGCCCAGGAAGAAGTGGAGGACGAACTGATGGAAGACTCATCAGATGAGGGAGACCTTGATCACATTTATGTTGTGCGAGGTTGGGGGGAGAGGACAGAGGAAGGAAGCATGATTGTTACCTCGCCACCAACACAACAGGGACTTGGTGCTCCTGGATGCGCAACACACATGAGTGCCTTCTTGCTGCACTATCTGCAACATGACCCTCGAATTGTGAGAATTAGAAATAATCCTGACTACTGGGTTGCCACACTGTTAGATCCCCGGTACAAAAGTAAATTTGCAGAAATTATTCCTGCCATAGAAAGGGATGCACGCATGCAGGAGTATCAGCAGAGACTGTTGCAGAATCTTACATGTGCTTTTCCACAAAACACCAGTGGTGCACGTAGTGAATCTCACAGTTCCAACTTGCCAACCGTGGGACCGTCGAGTGTTCAGCACTCAAACCGTAACAGAAACACAGTATCTGCTGGTAACATCAATTTTGCGGAATCATTTCACCACTTTTTTAGCCCATCCTTTGCAAGGCCACAGGAGACAAGAAGTCTGACACATAGTCAACGCCTAGAGACGATGGTACAGGAGTATCTCCAAATAAACATTGAAGCCATGACTGTGTCACTGGACCCTTGCTCTTTTTGGGCTTCCAATCTGGATAAATGGCCGGAGCTAGCCACTTACGCCTTGGAGATCTTGTCATGCCCCGCAGCCAGCGTTCTGTCTGAACGTGTGTTCAGCGCTGCTGGTGGTGTGCTGACAGATAAGCGCACGCGGCTCTCCACTGATAATGTAGACAGACTCACGTTCATAAAGATGAACAAATCATGGATCCGAAACGACTTTTCTACCCCTGTGTCATCCTGGGGAGAGTAAAAGCTTGATGATTGGTTAAAATCACCTCACCAACCATTTTAAGCTTTCAAATTACTAATCATGTTTATCTGTATCTTGGCTGGAAAATTATTTGGGCTTTGTAGAAGTGTGCAGTACTGATTCTATTAGGCCATCTATACTAAGCTCCACCAGATTTAAAATTACTAATCATGTTTATCTGTATCTTGGCTGGAAAATAATTTGGGCTTTGTAGCAGTGTGCAGTACTGATTCTATTAGGCCATCTATACTAAGCTCCACCAGATTTAAAATTAATAATATTAATAATTATTATTTTTAGCTGCATCTAGCCCGGAAAATAAGTTTGGGGCTCCGAGATGCGCAAGACACATAAGTGCCTTCTTGCTGCACTACCTGCAACATGACCCTCAGATTGTCAGAATTCAAAGTAATCCTGACTACTGGGTTGCCACACTCTTAGATCCCCCACACTCTTCGATCAACCTTTTCATTTTAATAAAGAACAAAAAAATGGTCATTTTTGAAATTATAAGCATTAGCAGGTTATTAGAAACTGAAATCAAACAGTTTTCAACTCAAAACTTTATTTTAGGTGATGTTACATTTGCACATAGGACCCCTTGTTCGAAAGGAGCTTCTGAACTCTCTCGTCCATTGAATTTGTCAGGTTTTGGATGGTTTCTGCTTCAACTGTTTTGCATGAGGACAGAATACCCTCCCAGAGCTGTTGCTTAGATGTGAACTGCCTCCCGCCATCATAGACACTCCTTTTGATGATGCTCCAGAGGTTCTGAATGGGGTAGAGGTCAGGGGAGCATGGGGGTCACACCATAAGTTTGTCCCCTTTTATGCCCATAGCAGCCAGAGATGCAGATGTGTTATGTGCAGCATAAGACGGTGCATTATCATGCATAAAAATGATCTTGCTGTGGAATACACTGTTCTTCTTCTTGAACCATGGCAGGAAGTGCTGTTTGAGAAACTCCACATACATTATGGAGTTCATCTTTACCCCTTCAGGGATCCTAAAGGGGCCGACAATCTCTCTCCCCATGATTCCAGCCCAAAACATTACTCCACCTCCTCCTTGTTGGCGCTGTAGCCGTGTTTGCGTGGGGTGTCCATCAACCAGCCATCCTCAACTCCATCCATCTGGACCATCGAGCGTTGCACGGCACTCATCCGTGAACAAAACAGTTTTGAAATCAGTCTTCATGTAATGTTTGGCCCACTGGAGCCGTTTCTGCTTGTGTGAAGTGGATAGAGGAGGTCGACAGGATGGCGTATGCACAGCTGCAAACCTCTGAAGGACCCTGCATCTTGTTGTTCGGGGGACGTTGGAGGCAACAGCAGCTTCAAAAACTTGTCTGCTGCTATGACAAGGATTTTTTGCCGCTGCTCTTTTAACCTGACGTAATTGCCTGTAGGAAAGAGTCCTCAATATGCCCTTATCAGCACGCACACGTGTGTACTGTGAATCAGCTACATACTTCTTGATTGCCAAGACACTTCATCCTGATCATCGCACAATGTTGATTGTAGTCATGCCTTGACCTAAACACTCCACAATTTGTTGCTTCTCAGCAGCCGACACATCCTTTTTCTTTCCCATTTTGGCAGAAAATGTAGGCTGCTTAATAATGTGGGACAGCCTTCTTAAGTAGTCTTGCCTTTCATTGGACACACCTGCCAAACTAATTAGCACAGGTGTCTGCAATTGCTTACAGTGATATAAAGAGCCCTGACACACATCACCATCAATGAGTTTAACTGACAAACAAACAAATTCTTCCCTTATCACTCCGAAACACTTTTTGCATAATAATTTGGAACACAGTGTACATGTGCTTTTCCACAAAACACCAGTGGTTCACGTAGTGAATCTTACAGTTCTAACTTGCCAACCGTGGTCTGTATGGAGTTGTTCAATAAAGGGCCCAAAATTAAGATAACATAGATGGGAGAGGTCTCTATGAATAGGAATTCCTAAGTATTTGATACCCTGTGAGGGCCAGGCAAAGGGAAAGTTGGACTGGATGGAATCCTGTATGGATTTGGGGAGGGAGACATCGAGGGCCTCAGACTTCGCTGCATTGATTTTAAAATTTGACCATGTAACAAAGTGATCTATTTCAGCCATAACAGCAGGGATGGATATATGTGATTGAGTGATATATACTAGTACATCATCAGCAAATAGAGAGCACTTGTACTCGGTGCCTCCCACCTCAATCCACCTAATATTGGGGTTATGGCGAATTGATGAGAGCAGGTGCTCCGTCACTAGGATGTATAAGAGAGGGGACAGAGGACATCCCTGCCTTGTCCCATTGGTGATTATGAAAGGTGATGAAAATGTTCTGACGCGCCCCCTGGGCCTTGGGACACCCGGAGCCGGACCCTTTTTGGTGTATGCTGGTGGTTGTAGTCTCCGTGGCGGCGACCCGGTTAAGTGGCTCAGGGCGGTCAAACCAATGGCGGAACTATTTATGTGGTTTTGATGTTTAAATGTTCGACTACGCCACCCGTGGATTGCGGTCAGAGTGAACCGCCGCTGCAGGGCAGACCGCTGAGGCTGGTGTTGTGGGTGCAGCAGAGCATAGCATAACTCCCCACGGGAGGAGTATAGCCTCAGGGCAGTGTATGGATGGGGGTGATGGTGCAGGGCAGCAGCAGTAACGACACGGAGTCAGTGATGCAGTCCAGGGCCTTTACTCACAGTTCTTATTATCCAGACCACGTCTGCAGGTAACGGCTGCACACGTCGTACTGTGTTCACCAGGTGAGGGGCTCAGACAACTCCCAGATAACTTTGGAGCGCTTCACAGGACCCCCTTTGTGTGTCCTTTGTCTGGCCTTTCTTACCAACCCTTCTGTCCGGCTGCCTTGGGCCTCCTCTTGGTAAACTTGGCGCCAGTTTCCCTGACCCTATGTGGTGCCTTCCTAGCGGGTGTAGCGAGGGGCTGCGCCACATAAAATGTCACAGCCTCCGGTTTCTAGCTGAGGGTCGTTTCCCGCCTCCACTAGTTTCGGGGACCGGTCTCCCCCTTTGGCCTGACCCCTCCACGCAGGTGAATTCGGGCGTGCGGTGGCGTCTCGCCCGTCCGCACCCCTGGTATCCCTTCGTTCCTCGTTCCTGGAGCCTTCTCCGCTCCTCTTCCTTCGTTCTCCCTCTTCCAGGCCTGGGCCTCTGTTACTAGGCCCGCCTCCGGAGCAGAGCTCATGCAGAGCCCCTGCTCCCTGTCACTTCTGCTCAGACTTCTCTGCACTGAACTAAGATGGTGCCCACCTTTTATACTCCCTTCTCAATGCACCCAGGAACTGCGTCCTCCCTGCTCCTGCACTACAGGGTTCCCCTTCCTCAGTGTTCCCTCCCGCCACTCCAGCCAGGGACAGGGACTGTCGTGCCCATCTCAGGGGCATATTGGTCGCCCTGCCCCACGGCAATGTTGTGTAATGCATGCAGGTGTCGGGTCCTGATCCACACTCCATCCTTACCTGAGAGTGAGATATCACACCTCTGGGTGAGGTGCAATACCTCTGTAGCAACCGAGCCCTCAGGGTGCTACAGTTCCATTTATCTTCAGCCTAGGTGACGTATTGCGATACAGGGCCGTGATTTTGGCTATAAAAGGGTCCCCTAGACCCCTACCCCAAACTTTTTAAGAGAATAATATATGGCATGCCAGGAGACTCTATGGAATGCTTTCTCAGCATCCAACGAGAGTATCTAATTACAAATTTTTAACTGCATCTAGCCCAGGAAATACTTTGTGCCTAGTAGCAGTGTCTGCTAGTCAGCGGATTATCCCGGCTGTTAAGCAAGCTACACCACGTGTAGTTTGGACACTTAATTTTTTCAAAGGAAATGCTTCGGGACCACGGGATACTCAGTGAAGAGCATCAGGAGGCACCCCAAGGCATAGGGGCTGGGACTGGCAGTAGGATGCCTTGCGGTGGACAGAAGAGCTTGATCCTTATAAAAGCTTTTTAACTGCAGCAGCTTTAGTGGACGCTACTGGAGCTGGAATTACGCGGCTGCTGGCATGAGACTTGCCCTCCAATAGATCCTTGTAAATGGATTTAAAGTGTATTCATTCAAATTAGAGAGACAATTTAAATTAAAAAGCTTAGAGCTGCCTCCACCACAGGGGGGCTCGCTCGACCCACCATCGGACAGGCACCAGTATTGGGAGAGGGGGGCTGGCCGTCAGGGTTCACCGCGGCTCTGGCACAAACCCGGCGACACGGAGGTGGCACGCGCAGGAGCGGACTGGCCGTGTCGGCTTCTCACTTTTTGGATTTTAGAAGGGCATGACATGCCTATATCTGTGTCTCCCCCTCCTCTTACTCCTCCACCTCTTTTCTTTTCGCATGACTATATGTACTTGTCACTTTTCCATGTGTTAGTTATGTCTTCTGAGCAGTTTGTCAGGTTTTGGACACCTTTGAAGGTGTTTTCTGTGTGTTTCTATGTGTTTTTGTTTGCCTGCCATTGGTTTTAACGGTGTTAGAAGGTGTTCGACGAACAGTTCGACGAACAGTTCGGCGAACACACGGGTGTTCGACGAACCGAACTCGAACACTACGGGGGTGGCTCAACACTACTTGCGACCAGGCCTTGCAGCCGGGCCTGCGATGGTGGTTGGCTGAGCACGCCCGGGGTCAGAGGGCACGGCGTGGGGCGGGGTTCACTGGCAGCGTCGACGGCTTGGGGGCCGGTTGATGGCGGTGGAGGTACCGTGTCGACGGCGGGTCCAGGTGCGTTGGGCTCCGCAACAGGGCGCAGGGGCAGGTCGGCGGCCCCAGGGTTCAGGGTAGGGGCGTCTCCGTTACCTGCCTCTGCTGTCGCGGCCTCCTCCGCGGCGTCGTCTTCAGCCTCCGCTCTGTCTTCACTGCCCTCGGTGGCTGGTGTGCTGCTGGATGTCGACGGCGCCTCCTGCTGCAGGGTCACAGCCCGCCGGGCCACTTCTTCTTTCCACCCGGTGATCACGTCCTGCTGCGCCCGGACCATCCTCCGGTCCAGCTCCTCTAGCACCGCCCGTGCATACTCGGGGTCCTCCTTGGGGAGATGGGCTAGCAGCTCTGTGAAGCTGCATGGTGGTGTGGCTTCAGCAGGCCCCTTGCCAAAGTGCTGGAGCTGGTTGCTTTCTCCATCTCCGGGTGCGGCCAGGCCAGACTGATCCAGACCACCCCCTGCCCCGCAGTTTTCTTCTCTTTCCGGCCCCATGTGGGGTGGTTCTGGGGCATTTTGCTGACAATCACTCTCAGGGGCAGCCCCCTCACGTTGACGGACATTTCTACAGCCGTGCTCATGGTGGTTGGGGGCAGGCTTCCTCTTTGGCGCCATTCTGGGACCCAGCCCACGATAGGAGGCGGCCTCCTGTGGTCTTTTGGCGCGCACATTATGGCGCTCGTTCTTCTGGGGCAGGCGCCATCTTTAGTACAGTGAAACAGTCTCTTTTCAGGCGCGCAGTACCCGTTGTTAGCGGGCACGAAATCCTGCCGACTACGCCAAAGCTGACTCGCCCCCTGGGCCGTGGGGCACTCGGAACCGGGCAGTAGGAAGACGATGGGGGTAGTAGTGGCGACCCGGTCCCATAGCTCAGGGTGGTCAGACCAGTGGCAGTCTTTTAGATGTCTTAGATAATGTCCGACTATGCCACCCGTGGATTGCGGTTATTAGGAACCGCCGCTGCAGGGCAGACCGCTGGGGCCGATGATGTATGCAGCTGGGATGGTGTGACTCCCCACGGGAAGAGTGCGGCCCCAGGGCAGTGTAGTGGATGGTGGGAGTGATGGTGGTGAGAGTCCCAGTACCGGTAGTGCCGGAGGAGCGAAAAAGCACACAGACAACGTACTGCAGTCCAGGGTCTTTACTCACGGTTAATATCCAAGTCACTTCTGCAGGGAATGACTGCCCGAGCCGTGCGGCGTCCGCCAGGTGAGGGGCTCGGTCAACTCCCAGGCAGCTCAGGAGTATGGCTCAAGACCCCCTTTTGTCCTTTCTCTGGCCTGCCTCACCAGTGACCCACTTTTGTCCAGCTGCCGCGGACTTGTGCGGTTAAACGTTGGCCCCGTCCTCCGCTGTCCTATATGGTGCCTTCCTAGCAGGTTTGATGAGGTGTCGCACCAATAAATGATCACGACATCCGGTCTTTGGCTGAGGGTAGTTACTCCTCCACCAACTTGGGATCCGGCACCCTTAATCTGCCTGACCCTTCACCCTGTATTCTCGTGGGTTCTTAGGGTCCCTTCTGCCTTCTTGTTCCTGAGCCCTTCTGTTTCTCTGCCTCTCCTCCGTCTTTCCTGTTCCTTCTTCTCCTCCCTTCTCGTGGAGCTGGGCTGAGGTGACACCACAACTCCCCTTCACCTCCTCCTCCGCCTCTCACTAGGCCCTCCAGGAGTAGGGCTCCTACAGAGCCTCTACTCCCTGTCTTCTCCACTCTCTCCACAGACTGAACTGAACTCAGATCTAAGATGGTGCCCACTTTTTATACCTCCCTCTGACCATGAGCCCAGGTGACCAGCAACCAATGGGCTCCTTCCTACGCTCAGGAACCAACCCCTATCTGCCCCTACAGCACTGGGTGTTCCACCCCCTCCTCACTCCAGACAGGGACATAGTCGGTCGTGCCTGCACTTCTGTCTAGTGGGAGCACCGTTGAGCTGTCCCTCGGAAATGGGGTGTGTGTGCTGTATGCAGCTAACTGAGCCCTGGTCCATACTCCATCCTTACCCCGGGAGTGGAATATCACACCTCTGGCAGAGGTGTAATACCCCTGTAGCGGCCGAACCCTCGGGGCGCTACAAAGGCACCGCTAATTAATACGTTTCTTGTAGCCATCTATAAGCTTCTTGCACTTCTCAGCTGGAATTTTTTCCAACTCTTCCTTTGCAGTTTGTTCAAGTTGTTAAATGTTTGCAGGGTTCTTTTTCCCAATGGCAGATTTCAGCTCACCCCAAAGATTTTCAATGGGATTGAGGTTAGGACTCATTGCTTGCTATTTTAGAACAGTCCATTTTTTCTTTTTCAACCATTTCTGTGAACTTTTGGTCACGGTCTTGCTGGAGGACCCATGATCTTCGACTCAAACCAAGTTTTCTTGCACTGGGTAGGACATTACGCTCTAAAATCTCTTGATAATTCTCCGATTTCATGATTCCTGTGATACGGTCAAGGCCTCCAGTACCAGACGCAGCAAAGCAACCTCACAGCAATTTGTATCCTCCACCATGCTTAATTGTTTGTAAGGTGTTCTTTTCCTTATAATCTTCATTGTGCTGTCAGCAAATAAACTGTTGCTTTGCATTGCCAAAACGCAATTTTTGTTTCATCAGTCCACAGAACATTTTCCTAGAAGGATTGTGGTTTGTCGCGGTACTCTTTGGCAAAGATCAGTTGTTCCTTTTTATGTCTTTTCTTCAGCAATGGTTTCTTCCTTGGCCTTCGACCATAAAACTCTGATTGGTTTAGTGTGCGGCGCATGATACCTGTTGAAACCATGTCTCCAGACTGTTCCAGGTTGGCCTGCAGGTCTTTGGATGTTTGACGTGGTGTTTTTTCCACCATTCGCACCAACCTTCGAAGACATCTCTTGTCAATTTTCCTCTTTCCCCCACATCCAGGGATGTTTTGATGGTTCCATGCTTGGCAAACTTCTTAATAACATTACACACTGTTGAAACTGGGATACCAAGGTATTTGGAAATGGCCTTATACCATTTGGAAGTCTTGTGTTTGATAATAATAGCAGTTTTGATGTCTTCAGACAAAACCTTTGTCTTCACTATTGTGACAAAGGAACAGGGTCTACCGTGTGGCTTTTTAAAACACTAAAGTCCTCATTCATTGGGTAATTCATGTCACATGGGCACTTACAATTAATCACAGATGAACCTCTTTTCTGATTTACCACGGTTGAGTCAAAATGTGTTTCCATACTAAATTAAGTTCAAAGGGTGCCAATACCAGTGACACAGCAAGCTTTATGTTTTTCTGTTTTTCACTCCCATTGTTTTTTGTTTTAAATTCTTTTTTATCATTTGCTCTTTTGTATTTAACACGAGTGCACTATTCAAAAAAACTGTTTCACTTGATTATTTTTTTCAGGAGATATTCCACGTTATGTACTTAAACTTCATGGGTGCCAATAACCATGAGCAGAACTGTACATCATTACAACCACCATCAGTACAGGCTTACATCACCAAAAGCATAGTCAGTATATGAATATGACGCGCCCCCTGGGCCAGTGCTGTTAGGGATACCCGGAGCCGGATCAGATGGGGGTTGTAGTCTCCGAGTGGCTGTGACCCGGTCCGTGCCCAGGGTGTCAAGCTCAGTGTGTGGCAGTCCTTATGATGTTACTAGATGTTCTTTTGTGTCGACTACGCCACCCGTTGAATTGCGGTCAATACGGCCGCCGCTGCAGCAGGGTCCGCTGAGGCTGGTGATGTATGTGCAGCTCAGGTAGTATAACCCCCAACGGGAGGGGTATAGCCTCAGGGGGTCAGTTGCAGAGGATGGGGGTTGTGGTGGTGCAGCGGGGATGGAAATGAGACTCAGAGTCGGGCTGTGCAGTTCAGGGTTTGTTTACTTACTGCAGTTGTTCTGGTCACTCCGGCCTTAAGTGACCACCCGAGCCGTGCTGCGTCCACCAGGTCCTGGACTCAGCCAACCCCCAGGTGATTCTGGAGCGTGGTCCTGAGCTCCCTTTCTGTCCTGTCCTCTTCTCTGGCCTTCCCCACCAGGGATCCACCTATGTCCGGCTCCCTCGGGCCTCTTGGTGGTAAACCCTTGTCTCTGGGTTCCCTGACCCTATTCCTGGTCTGCCTTCCGGGTGGATTTAGTGGGTGATCGTGGCAGATCGGTCCTGCCCACGACCTCCGGTTCCTGGCTAAGGTGTGCTGTAGCCTCTGCCAGCTTGGGATCCGGTACCCTGTTGCCAACTCTTCACCCTCTGGTCTAATTTGGGCTCTTGGAGTTCCTTCTTTCTCCCCCTCTGGGTCTTTCTTTCTCCTCTCTCTCTCTTGGCCTTGGAGCTGCTCTTCTCCTCTGCTCTGACAGACTGACCTCACTCTGCAAAAGACTGACGTCTCACAGACTGACCTCACTCTGCAAAAGACCCTGTCCTAAGATGGTGCCCACCTTATATACTCCCTCTATGTGTGAGCTCAGGTGACCAGCACCCAATGAGCTCCTAGCTTTACCCAGGCTGCTCCCCCTATCTGCCCCTACACTACTGGGATGTTCCACCCCCCTCCCACTCCAGCCAGGAACAGACACTGTCGTACCTGCACATTTCTCTAGTGGGAGTACCATCGGTCTGTTCCCCGGAAATGGGATGTGTGTAGTGCATGCAGCTAACTGAGCTCAGTTCCACACTCCATCCTTACCCGGGAGTGGAATACCACACCTCTGGCTTGAGGTGTAATACCCCTGTAGCAGCCGAATCCTCAGGGTGCTACATTCCCCCCTGGTAAATCACAGCACGTCCTCGGGCTGTAAGATATAAACAAAAACATCCAAAACATACAATTTTTTTCATAAACATAAACATATAAAACATATAAAACATCATCAGCAGCAATAAACTTTTCATATAAACATTCTTGTTTCTGGTTCCTCCGGTCACGGTGCAACTTGTGACCGGGTAAAGTGCAACAGTCTCTTTTGGAAGAAAACAGTTTCCTATAAAACCGGTAGGGGGCGCTTTAGGAAGCGCAACTATATACAAGGGGATATGGCCGCTCTCAGTCCTCGGCCAGGTATTAGGGAGGATTGACCGCTCTCAGTCCTCGGTCAGTGGGAATAGGGACACACGGGATTCAGTTCAATTTGCTGGTCCCAACGGGGACTATATTTTAACTAGAACAGTTCTTATACCCTGACGGGTAACTTTATACAGTCTCTCTCTACCGTACTTCAACGACGGCGTCCTCCTGCTCCTTCTTTAGATTCTTCAGACCCGTCCGGGTCCTCTTGCTCCTCCTCACACCGCAGCTCCTCCTCCGTCAGGCGATGCACATGGAGGGCGTAGGGTCCTTTGGCACACTTGTGCCGGGTGAAGGTGACCTCGTCCCCTACATACAGGTCACGACCTCTGTGTCCCTCCGGCAGATGGCTTTCTACGTCTCTGCGGGTTACAAAGACGTCGCCGGGGGTCTGATGGTCTCTGATAAAGCCCCATCCGTGCTGCATATTGAATTTTATCACAGTCCCGGTGGAAGGGGGACCATGAGCTGCACGGGGATTCCTCCTGGTCCGGCTCTTCTGCTCCGCGCTCCTTATCTGCGCTTGCTGTTCCCGGACCCGCCTCTCTCTCCGCTCCCTCTCGAAGACCTCGAGCTGCTGGCGGCAGCACTCTGCACGCTCCGCTGCGGCCGCCCGAGTCTCCTGAGTGAACCCCATGAGGTCTTCTCCGGTGGGGTCCCACTCAAACTGTGCCTCCTCCAGCGGGGGCGAGGTCCTCTTTACAGGCTTCGGAGCCGGAATCAGGGGCTCGCACATGGGCCTTGCTCTCTGGAGTTCTAGCTGAATGTACTCCTGGGGCCAGATGAAGGGCTGCCCATCCGGGCACGTATGCTGGGCGAATAGATTTTCACCCAGGTGCGGCACTCGAGATGTTGAGGGCGCGTTGATGGTAGCGGCGCCCGGGTTAACCAGGCCTTGCGACCAGGCCTGGGGCACCTTAAAGGCAAAGGGCACCGTAAGAACGGCGGCGCCCTGGGTTATTCGGCCCTGCGACCAGGCCGGTGGCTCCGCGGAGGTAGGGGGCGCTGTTGGTATTGCGGCGCCCGGGGGTACTAGGCCTTGCGACCAGGCTTGGGGCACCCTAAAGGCAAAGGGCACCGTAAGAACGGCGGCGCCCTGGGTTATTCGGCCCTGCGGCCAGGCCGGTGGCTCCGCGGAGGTAGGGGGCGCTGTTGGTATTGCGGCGCCCGGGGGTACTAGGCCTTGCGACCAGGCCGGTGGTATTTCCTGCTTGGCCACGCTCGAGGTCGAGGCGTGTGACGTCACAGGGGTCGCGGCCGCGGTTTCCGGTTCAGGCCTAGTCGGCGGCGGTGACGATGCAGCGACGGGCACGGCAGGGGGAATTTCAGGCTCTGCGACGGGGAGCTGGGGCAGGCACGCGGTTTCCCGGCTCGGGGTAGAGACGTCCCCTTTACCTGCCTCCGTCCGTTCAGCTCCCTTCTCGGCACCGTCTCCTGCCTTCATTCCTCCTGCGCCATCCTCAGAGGCGGTCTGTCTCCTCGTCTCGGGTGGCGTGCTCCGCTGACGGGTTTCGGTCTGCTGGGCCATCTCTCGGCTCCACTCCGCCAACGTCTCCCGCTGCACCCGGGCCATCCTCCGTGCGAGGCCCTCCAGCGCGGTCTGTGCACACTCCCGGTCTCGGGGGAGCTGTGCCAGGATCTCCACTAAGCCTAGTGGGGTTGTTGCTTGCAGCAGGCTCCTGACCACTGGGTCGGTGCTGCCTGTCTCTCCCTCCATCTCCGGGTACGCTCTCTCTGGACTCTCTTCCAGACGTCTTGTCTCCGGGTGCGCTCTCTCCAGACTGCTCCAGGCGACACCCATCTTTGCTCTCTTCTTCTGTCTCCGCCCACATTGAAGGTGGTCCCGGGGCAACTTCAGTTCCAGGGGCAGTTCTCTCACGCTGATGGACACTTCCAGCATCACAGTCTCTGTTGGTGGGCGCGGTTTCCGCTTTTGGCGCCATTCTTCGACCTGGCCCACGATGGGAGGTGACCTCTTGCCACCCTCTGGCACGCCTATAATGGCGTCCGCTCCCCCAAGGCGGGAAATCCTTGGAAATGGCGGGAATCGTCTCCCAGTGACGGGAAACTCCATGGATGGCGGGAAAAAGCTGCAAATGGCGGACAACCGGCGGGAAACGACCTGTGATGGGGTCCGTTGGCGGGGACCCTCCGGAACCGGCAGGAGACTTCTTTTTGAGGTAACGGTGAACTTTTCTTCAGGCACGCAGTACCCGGTTGTTGCGGGCACGTTATCCTGCCGACTACGCCAAAATTGACGCGCCCCCTGGGCCAGTGCTGTTAGGGATACCCGGAGCCGGATCAGATGGGGGTTGTAGTCTCCGAGTGGCTGTGACCCGGTCCGTGCCCAGGGTGTCAAGCTCAGTGTGTGGCAGTCCTTATGATGTTACTAGATGTTCTTTTGTGTCGACTACGCCACCCGTTGAATTGCGGTCAATACGGCCGCCGCTGCAGCAGGGTCCGCTGAGGCTGGTGATGTATGTGCAGCTCAGGTAGTATAACCCCCAATGGGAGGGGTATAGCCTCAGGGGGTCAGTTGCAGAGGATGGGGGTTGTGGTGGTGCAGCGGGGATGGAAATGAGACTCAGAGTCGGGCTGTGCAGTTCAGGGTTTACTTACTGCAGTTGTTCTGGTCACTCCGGCCTTAAGTGACCACCCGAGCCGTGCTGCGTCCACCAGGTCCTGGACTCAGCCAACCCCCAGGTGATTCTGGAGCATGGTCCTGAGCTCCCTTTCTGTCCTGTCCTCTTCTCTGGCCTTCCCCACCAGGGATCCACCTATGTCCGGCTCCCTCGGGCCTCTTGGTGGTAAACCCTTGTCTCTGGGTTCCCTGACCCTATTCCTGGTCTGCCTTCCGGGTGGATTTAGTGGGTGATCGTGGCAGATCGGTCCTGCCCACGACCTCCGGTTCCTGGCTAAGGTGTGCTGTAGCCTCTGCCAGCTTGGGATCCGGTACCCTGTTGCCAACTCTTCACCCTCTGGTCTAATTTGGGCTCTTGGAGTTCCTTCTTTCTCCCCCTCTGGGTCTTTCTTTCTCCTCTCTCTCTCTTGGCCTTGGAGCTGCTCTTCTCCTCTGCTCTGACAGACTGACCTCACTCTGCAAAAGACTGACGTCTCACAGACTGACCTCACTCTGCAAAAGACCCTGTCCTAAGATGGTGCCCACCTTATATACTCCCTCTATGTGTGAGCTCAGGTGACCAGCACCCAATGAGCTCCTAGCTTTACCCAGGCTGCTCCCCCTATCTGCCCCTACACTACTGGGATGTTCCACCCCCCTCCCACTCCAGCCAGGAACAGACACTGTCGTACCTGCACATTTCTCTAGTGGGAGTACCATCGGTCTGTTCCCCGGAAATGGGATGTGTGTAGTGCATGCAGCTAACTGAGCTCAGTTCCACACTCCATCCTTACCCGGGAGTGGAATACCACACCTCTGGCTTAAGGTGTAATACCCCTGTAGCAGCCGAATCCTCAGGGTGCTACAAATACATCTCCAGAGCCAGGGCTGTATTAGGCACGAGGCACGGTAGAGCAGGTGCCTAGGGCGGCAGACTGCAAGGGGCGGCGCCATGGTTCAGAATTTTTTTTTGTTTAATACCACCTTCCCCTTTGCCAGACCCAGTAGCAAAACGGGCGTTGTTTTTAAAGGGGGGAGGGTGAAGGAGGAATTTTAGATGCGAGCGTGTTTCAGCGGCAGCAGAGCGATAATTATCTCCCTGCCGAGACAGAAAAGAATACATACTAATGGCAAAGGACCTATGATGATGTCATGTCCATGTGACTTGTATGGAAGGAGTTGTCATAGAGTTTTGAAGCAAGTCTTTCCTTTTACCAGGCAGGAAGCAGCAGTATGTAAACTTGAGAACATTGAGGCAGTGGAGGCAGGTAATGAGGAACAGGAGTACATTGGGAGTGTAGGGTGTATGTAATAGAGGGGTACATGGGGAGTGCAGGGTATATATGATAGACAGGTACATGGCAGTGCAGGGTGTGTGTGAGATAGAGGAATGCAGGCTATATGAACATAAGTGCATGTGGATGCACTGCAGGCTTGTAGGATATTAGGGTGCAGGCTGTGTAGGATAAAATGGTGCATGAGGATGCAGGCTGTGTGGGATAGAGGGGTGGAGGCTGTGTGGGAAAGAGGGGTGCAAGCAGTGTGGAATATGGGAGTGCAGTTTGTGTGGAATAGATAAGTGCATGGGGTGCTGGCTTGTGGGATATGGGGTTGTATAATGTGTGAGAAAGAGAGGTGTAAGTGGGTATAGGTTGTGTGGGATAGAGGTGTGCATGGGGGTGCAGGCTGTGTGAGATATAGGAGCAAGGCTGGCCCTTCCGTGCAATGCACAAAGGATGTGCATCAATGTAACATCAGTCTACATCCTCTGTAGTCCAGAATGTATTTCCCTGTCTCTCCCCTGGCAGTGTTACGTTACAATTTGAGAGGGAGGTGGAGGGGCCGGTTGACCACACAGCATTGTGCAGACTCCTAGACAGGAAGCAGCCAGCAGTTCTATGTTCCCCTCCTCATCAACATGACTGACCTCTCCGTGACTCTTCCTGGGATCTCAACAAATGAAGCAGCAGGACCTGGCAAGTGTAGCGTCGGCGTCCCTGCCCCCTGCTAGGCAGGGACGCCGTTCCCCTCACCTCTCCGCTCGGTGCCCGGCGGCTTCCTCCCGCTCTGCTGGCAGCGCGCGCTGCTTCCCGGCCTCTGTGCTTAGGGCGCGCGCGCGCGCTCCCCCTCTCTTAAAGGGGCCGCGCGCGCCGTACTAAGGAGTCCCCCGCCAATGGCCGGAGGACCTCTCCATATATAAGGCACCTCCTCCAAAATGGAGGTGCCCGAGCAATGTTGTTGCAAAGCCTTCACTCTGCTTCAGCACTCAGGTCCCGTTACCAGTTACCTGCCAGTCACCTGCCAGATTCCTGCTTGTTACCTGCCAGTCACCTGCCAGATTCCTGCCTGTTACCTGCCAGTCACCTGCCAGTTTCCTGCTAGATACCTGCCTGATATCCGCGTACCTGCTTGCAAGCCTGTGGTCCGACGGTCTGCCTTCCGACACCTGTCAGTCTGTCTATGGACCAGCCTGCCCGCTCACCTGGGAGCGCTCACCTGCTACCTGCCTGCTAGCCTACCTGGAGGCTCTGCCGTCACTTGACGTGACCACCTGCCTGTCCAGAGACTCTTGCCCGCTCACCTGGGAGCGTTCACCTGCTTCCTGCCTGCTAGCCTACCTGGAGGCTCTGCCGTCACTTGCCTTGACCACCTGCCTGTCCAGAGACTCTTGCCCGCTCACCTGGGAGCGTCCACCTGCTATCTGTCTGCTAGTCTACCTGGAGGTTCTGCCGTCACCTGCCGTGACCACCTGCCTGTCCAGAGACTCTCGCCCGCTCACCTGGGAGCGCTCACCAGCCACCTGTCTGCTGCCCTTCTACCCAGAGACTGTCCCTGTCACTTGCCATGACTACCTGCCCTTCTACCCAGAGACTGTCCCTGTTACTTGCCGTGACTACCTGCCCTTCTACCCAGAGACTGTCCTTGTCACTTGCCGTGAGTACCTGCCCGTCTTCCCAGGGAGCCACCTGCTTCCTTACAAGGACTGCCCCCTTGTATAGTTGCTCAGAGGTTCCACCTCCCAGACCCGTTACAGTTTGCTCGGGCCATGGAACCCGGTGGCACCCAATCTCCCTCGCTCTCGGACCTATGCCATGAACTGTCCCGTCAAAGGTCCCAACAGGAGTCCATCCTGAGCCACCTGCGGAATGTCAACTCTCACCTGGACACTCTGACTGCTCCACCAGCAACCACCGCTAGTGTCATGACTCGCAACCCGGCAGCGCCGCTGCCCACCAATACCATGGCATCCTGCCCCGGTCCCCGGCTTTCTGCACCTCCTCGCTTCGGAGGCGACCCCGCTCAAGCTCGGGGCTTCATAAACCAGTGCACCCTGCACTTTGAACTCTTGGCACATCAGTTTATCTCCGACCGAGCCAAAGTGGCATTCATCATGTCCCATCTCACTGGGGAGGCACTGGCATGGCTTAACCCTCTGTGGGAGAGAGGGGATCCCCTGGTGTCCGACTTGTCGTCTTTCCTCACTGCTTTCCGAGGGGTCTTCGATGAACCGGGACGAAAGATCTCATCTGCCTCCTCTTTGCTACGTCTCCGCCAAGGGAGTCTCACCGTGGGTCAATATGCCATACGGTTCCATACCATCGCTTCTGAGCTTGCCTGGGATAATGAGGCCCTGGTGTCCGTCTTCTGGGAGGGCCTTTCCGGTCAGATTAAAGATGAGCTCGCCGGTCGGGACATTCCTACCACCCTAAATGACCTGGTGTCTCTGGCCACCCGGATTGACATCCGGTTTCAAGAACGTACCAAAGAGACCACCCATGAGAGAAGGATTCCCCGCCTAGCTCCTACTTTCCAGAAACCTGTCTCCTCTTCTGTCACTCCCCGGGCGCACTCACCCGAGTCCATGCAGATCGACCAGACCAAGTTGGTCAAATCTCGCCAAGAGTCACGCCGAGCCGAGGGGAGCTGCTTCTATTGTGGCAGTAAGGAGCACCTGATTCGTTCCTGCCCAGAGAGGTCGGGAAACTCCAGTGTCTAGGACCGCTCGGAGAGGTCGCCCTAGACAAAAATAAGTCCTCTCCAACCCTGACTTTGTCTGTATCTATCTCCTGGGGAGAGAACCGTCACTTTGAACTCGCCCACCTGGACTCTGGATCCGCTGGAAACCTCATCTCTCAGTCCCTGGTTGAGAAATACCGTATTCCCACCAAGTCTCTGGCTGAACCTTTGTCAGTCGCCTCCGTGGATGGAAGACTCCTTCCAGTGACCATCCTGGTCTCGTCACGGAACCCATAACCCTGCAGGTGGGAATGCTGCACTCTGAGGTAATCTCCTTCCATGTGTTGTCCGGACTCTCCCACTCCCTATTGCTAGGTCTACCTTGGCTCCAGACACATGAACCCGTGTTGAACTGGCATTCCGGTGAAGTACTCCGGTGGGGGCCGGCCTGCCAAAAGACCTGCCTGGTTCCGGTTCGTCCGGTTCGTCCTCCACCTATCCCAGCTAATTTACCCGGTCTTCCGGCTCCTTACTGGCCCTATGCTGACGTCTTCGGTAAGAAGGAAGCAGAGACATTGCCTCCTCATAGGCCATATGATTGCCCGATCGACCTGGTACCTGGTGCCACTCCACCCCGCGGGCTTATTTATCCGTTGTCTGCAGCAGAAACCCGGGCCATGTCTGAGTACATAGAGGAGAATCTGGCCAGGGGATTCATCCGGAAGTCTACTTCCCCGGCTGGAGCCGGATTCTTCTTTGTCAAAAAAAAAGATGGCTCGCTTCGCCCCTGTATTGACTATAGAGGACTCAATCAGATCACGGTTAAAAATAAATACCCCCTTCCGCTCATCTCTGAGTTATTTGATCGTCTTAAAGGCGCCAGGATCTTCTCCAAGCTGGATCTACGCGGAGCATATAACCTGGTCCGTATCCGTCAGGGAGACGAGTGGAAAACAGCATTTAATACCCGGGACGGACACTATGAGTACCGTGTGATGCCCTTCGGTCTCTGCAATGCTCCCGCCATCTTCCAAGAACTGGTCAACGACATCTTCCGTGACCTTCTTTACTCCTGTGTGGTGGTATACCTGGACGACATCTTGGTCTTCTCTCCGGATCTTCCCACACACCGGAGGGATGTTCGTCAGGTCCTGCTTAGGCTCAGGCAGAACCACCTCTATGCTAAATACGAGAAGTGCCTTTTTGAGCAGACCTCTCTTCCTTTCCTGGGCTATGTTATCTCCCAGACAGGCTTGCGAATGGATCCCGAGAAGCTCTCTGCTGTCCTAAAGTGGCCCCGTCCGGAGGGCTTGAAGGCGATACAGCGATTCCTGGGCTTCGCTAATTACTATCGTCTCTTCATTCCTCACTTCTCGTCACGGACTGCGCCCATATCTGCGCTCACCCGTAAGGGAGCAAATCCCAAGGTATGGTGGTCATCCGAAGCTGAGGAGGCCTTCCTTTCCCTGAAACAAGCCTTCTCCTCTGCCCCTGTGCTGCACCGTCCGGACTGCAACAAACAGTTCTACCTGGAGGTTGATGCCTCCTCCTCTGGAGCCGGAGCGGTGCTCACCCAGAAGTCTTCCTCTGGGAGAATGGTAACCTGCGGCTTTTTCTCTAAAATCTTCTCCTCCGCTGAGCGCAATTACTCCATAGGAGACCGAGAACTGCTTACCGTTAAATTGGCGCTGGAGGAATGGCATTACCTGCTTGAAGGGGCTCTATACCCGGTGATCATCTATACAGATCACAAGAACCTGGCATATCTCCAAAATGCCCAGAGACTTAATCCACGTCAGGCCTGGTGGTCTTTGTTCTTTGCCCGCTTCGATTTCATCCTTCATTTCCGCCCGGCGGACAAAAATGTCAAAGCTGATGCCTTGAACAAACAAAGTAGCACACTGTAACACTGAGTATATAGATGTGAAATATGAAATATGAATAGCATAACTGCTGTAAAAAATAGAAATAAATGAAAAATTTTTTTTTGAAAAATTTTTTTAGCGCATGAAATATGAAGTATGGAAAATGAATAGCATTACTGCTGTAAATAAATGAGAAATCTTAGCGCATAAATTGGCCAAAAAAAAAAAAAATTTCAAAAAAAAAAAAAAAAAATTTTTCATTTATTTCTATTTTTTACAGCAGTTATGCTATTCATATTTCATATTTCACATCTATATACTCAGTGTTACAGTGTGCTACTTTGTTTGTTCATTATATATGGAGGTAGCTGCTCTTAGTAAGCACCTGTTCACACCTAGTTTTTGTAGTGGAAGTGCCGTCATTTTCTTTGTTACTAGATTTAGCATTGACTGAGCACTCCACCCCCACCCCCATGCCGCAGGTGGTTTTAAATGCATCAGGATCTGTCTTTCCCACACATAAGCAGACGGAGGTCTCTTAGAGAGGTATTCACATTGGTAGGTCCTGACATCGAGAAACGCCTTACCGCGGCTGTCAGGTACACATGAATTGGCCAATTTATGCGCTAAGATTTCTCATTTATTTACAGCAGTAATGCTATTCATTTTCCATACTTCATATTTCATGCGCTAAAAAAAATTTTCAAAAAAAAAAAAAAAATTTTCATTTATTTCTATTTTTTACAGCAGTTATGCTATTCATATTTCATATTTCACATCTATATACTCAGTGTTACAGTGTGCTACTTTGTTTGTTCATTAAAGCTGATGCCTTGTCCCGATCCTTCCTGTCCTCCGACCAAGAGGAGGAGCCTATGCACATTATCGACCCCTCCAAGGTGATGAATGTGGCCCCCTTGGATTTGACTCGTCTTCCACCCGGCAAGACGTTCGTGGCGCCTCCAGACCGTGAGAGGGTTCTTCGCTGGGGTCATTCTTCTAAACTAGCTGGCCATGCTGGCCAAAAGAAGACCTTCCTACTCATTTCCCGGCATTACTGGTGGTCTACCCTGCGTAAGGATGTGGTAGACTTCGTCTCTGCCTGTTCATCTTGTGGCTGCAACAAAGTTCCCAGACACTTACCAGCTGGTCATCTCCTGCCGCTTCCCATACCTGTTGCCCCGTGGCAGCACATCGCTATGGACTTCATTACCGATCTTCCTGTCTCTGCCGGGTGTACTGTCATTTGGGTGGTCGCGGACCGCTTCTCTAAAATGGCCCACTTCATTCCCCTGTCTGGTCTTCCATCTGCACCTGAGCTGGCTAAGGACTTTATTCGCCATATCTTCCGTCTCCATGGCCTACCCCTCCACATCGTGTCGGATCGAGGGGTTCAGTTTACCTCACGCTTCTGGAGAGCCACATGTAAACTGCTGGACGTCACCCTGGACTTCTCCTCCGCTTACCACCCTCAGTCCAATGGTCAAGTGGAGCGGATCAATCAGATCCTTACCAGCTATCTCCGGCACTTTGTTAATGCCCACCATTCTGATTGGGTGGACCTCCTTCCTTGGGCCGAGTTCTCTTATAATAACCACGAGAGCGAATCCTCTTCCAAGTCCCCGTTCTTTATTGTCTATGGCCAGCACCCCCGGATTCCTTTTCCCGTCTCCGCCTCTGTGGACAACCCTGCCGCGCAGTCTCTTGTCAGCGAGTTTTCTACCATTTGGGAGAGTACCAGGTCTGCACTTCTTCAGTCCTCCGAGCGGATGAAGCGATATGCTGATAAGAGACGTCTGGATCCGCCTCAATTCCGTCCGGGAGACAAGGTTTGGCTCTCTTCCAAACATGTACGGCTCAAGATACCCTCCTACAAGTTAGGTCCTCGCTTCATTGGTCCTTTCGAAATCCTCAGGCAAATTAATCCAGTGGCCTACAAATTAAAACTCCTGGCCATCTTACGGATTCCCAACTCCTTCCACGTATCTCTCCTCAAACCCGTTGTCTTTAACTCTTTTTCCAACAATCCAGGTACTCCTCCTGCTCCGGTTTCCGCTGAAGACGTCTTTGAGGTAGAGAGTATTCTGGCCACTAAGAGGGTAAGAGGGAAGACCTTTTTTTTGGTAGATTGGAAGGGGTTTGGTCCTGAGGAGAGAACATGGGAGCCCCGGGAGAACATCCATGCCCCTCTCATCCTTGCTAAATTTCTCTCTGGCCTAAAAGAGGGGGGGCCTAAAGGGGGGGGTACTGTAGCGTCGGCGTCCCTGCCCCCTGCTAGGCAGGGACGCCGTTCCCCTCACCTCTTCGCTCCGTGCCCGGCAGCTTCCTCCCGCTCTGCTGGCAGCGCGCGCTGCTTCCCGGCGTCTGTGCTTAGGGCGCGCGCGCGCTCCCCCTCTCTTAAAGGGGCCGCGCGCGCCATCCTAAGGAGTCCTCGGCCAATGGCCGGAGGACCTCTCCATATATAAGGCACCTCCTCCAAAATGGAGGTGCCCGAGCAATGTTGTTGCAAAGCCTTCACTCTGCTTCAGCCCTCAGGTCCCGTTACCAGTTACCTGCCAGTCACCTGCCAGATTCCTGCCTGTTACCTGCCAGTCACCTGCCAGATTCCTGCCTGTTACCTGCCAGTCACCTGCAAGTTTCCTGCTAGATACCTGCCTGATATCCGCTTTCCTGCTTGCAAGCCTGCGGTCCGACGGTCTGCCTTCCGACACCTGTCAGTCTGTCTATGGACCAGCCTGCCCGCTCACCTGGGAGCGCTCACCTGCTACCTGCCTGCTAGCCTACCTGGAGGCTCTGCCATCACTTGCCGTGACCACCTGCCTGTCCAGAGACTCTTGCCCGCTCACCTGGGAGCGTTCACCTGCTACCTGCCTGCTAGCCTACCTGGAGGCTCTGCCGTCACTTGCCGTGACCACCTGCCTGTCCAGAGACTCTTGCCCGCTCACCTGGGAGCGTCCACCTGCTATCTGTCTGCTAGTCTACCTGGAGGTTCTGCCGTCACTTGCCGTGACCACCTGCCTGTCCAGAGACTCTCGCCCGCTCACCTGGGAGTGCTCACCAGCCACCTGTCTGCTGCCCTTCTACCCAGAGACTGTCCCTGTCACTTGCCGTGACTACCTGCCCTTCTACCCAGAGACTGTCCCTGTCACTTGCCGTGAGTACCTGCCCGTCTTCCCAGGGAGCCACCCGCTTCCTTACAAGGACTGCCCCCTTGTATAGTTGCTCAGAGGTTCCACCTCCCAGACCCGTTACAGCAAGTATATTTGTATATACACTGCTCAAAAAAATAAAGGGAACACTCAAATAACACATCCTAGATCTGAATGTGACTCGCCCCCTGGGCCGTGGGGTACCCGGAACCGGGCTTCTGTACGATGCTGGGGGTAGTAGTGGCAACCCGATCCCATGGCTCAGGGTGGTCAGACCAAATTGTGGCAGTCTATCAATCAGTGCTTTAATTGTCCGACTACGCCACCCGTGGATTTTGGTCAGGGATAACCACTGCTGCAGGGCAGGCCACTGGGGCTGGTGTTGGTGTGCAGCACAGAGGTAGGATAACTCCCCACGGGAGGAGTGTAGCCCCAGGGTAGTGTAGGTGGATGTTGGGGGTGATAGTGCAGGCCGCAATAGTAAGAGTTCAGAGTCCGCTTCAAACAGTTCAGGGTCTTTATTGTAGATATTATTAATGACCCAACAGTAGTACCGGTTAGGAATGGGCCTGGGTGTCTGAGAGCATTCGGGGAACCCCACTGGTCAGGGTGAGTGTGTAGGCCTACCGTTCTCTCTATGCTCTTTCTGACTATCCCCCTCTTCGTTGTGTAATAGCCCACGTCCCTGAGCTGGCCGTGTACTTCTCGCCTGTATGGCTTGCGACTCGGGCCTTGGGTACCTTTTGCTTTCTCCTCGCTGTACTGGTCCCTCTGTGTGGCTGAGCCTCCAGGCTTCTTGGGCCAAGGGACCTGAAATCCCTCACGGGTTGGTTCTCTGCTGCTGGGCTTATAACCCTGACAGCCTCGGACCCCAATGTCCGGTTGTGTGATTCTCTCAGCCAGGACCAGCTCTCGTCGCCTCTGTCCCTGTTTCGCAGTCTCTCCTCTGCCTCACGGACTCCTCAGCTGCTGCTGACCTGTCCCTTTTCTCTGAGAACCCTTCTGGTCACTTCAGAAGTGGGTTCTGGTCTCTCTAACCCTGCCCCAATTCCAGCTTTTATAGGGCAGCCAGCTCCCCCTACTGGCCTGGGACAGGAGGTGCTGCATGCTAATGGTCCCTAACCAGGGAACCTCCCTCCTGCTCTCAGACACAGATTATTGTTTGTGGCATCCAGGCCTGGGGTGACACAAATGAATGAAATATTCTCATTGAATACTTTATTCTGTACAAAGTTGAATGTGCTGACAACAAAATCACACAAAAATCATCAATGGAAATCAAATTTATTAACCAATGAGGCCTAGATTTGGAGTCACCCCCAAAATTAAAGTGGAAAAACACACTACAGGCTGATCCAACTTTGATATAATGTCCTTAAAACAAGTCAAAACAAGTCAAGTCAAATGTTTGTGTGTGGCCTCCACTTGTCTGTATGACCTCCCTACAATGCCTGGGCATGCTCCTGATGAGGTTGTGGATGGTCTCCTGTGGGATCTCCTCACAGACCTGGACTAAAGCATCCGCCAACTCCTGGACAGTCTGTGGTGCAATGTGACGTTGGTGGATGGAGCGAGACATGATGTCCCAGATGTGCTCAATCGGATTCAGGTCTGGGGAACGGGCAGGCCAGTCCATAGCTTCAATGCCTTCCTCTTGCAGGAACTGCTGACACACTTCAGTCACATGAGGTCTGGCATTGTCCTGCATTAGGAGGAACCCAGGGCCAACCGCACCAGCATATGGTCTCACGAGGGGTCTGAGGATCTCATCTCGGTACTTAATGGCAGTCAGGCTACCTCTGACGAGCACATGGAGGGTTGTGCGGCCCTGCAAAGAAATACCACCCCACACCATTACTGACCCACTGCCAAACCGGTCATGCTAAAGGATGTTGTAAGCAGCAGATCGCTCTCCACAATGTCTCCGGACTCTGTCACGTCTGTCACATGTGCTCAGTGTGAACCTGCTTTCATCTGTGAAGAGCACAGGGCGCCAGTGGCGACTTTGCCAATCCTAGTGTTCTGTGGCAAATGCCAAGCGTCCTGCATGGTGTTGAGCTGTGAGCACAACCCCCATCTGTGGACGTCGGGCCCTCATATCACCCTCATGGAGTCAGTTTCTAACCGTTTGTGCAGACACATGCACATTTGTGGCCTGCTGGATGTCATTTTGCAGGGCTCTGGCAGTGCTCCTCTTTGCACAAAGGCGGAGGTAGCGGTCCTGTTGCTGGGTTTTTGCCCTTCTACGGCCCCCTCCACGTCTCCTGGTGTACTGGCCTGTCTCCTGCTAGTGCCTCCAGCCTCTGGACACTAAGCTGACAGACACAGCAAACCTTCTTGCCACAGCTCGCATTGATGTGCCATCCTGGAGGAGATCCCGCAGGAGACCATCCGCAACCTCATCAGGAGCATGCCCAGTAGTGTTGAGCGAGCACTAAAATGCTCGGGTGCTCGAAGCTCGGGCCGAGCTCACTGTGATACTCGGGTGCTCGACCCGAGCAACGAGCCCAGTGTTAGTCTATGGGAGACCCAAACATTTTTGCGGCGGCTCCCCCGGCAGTCTGTAGAAAGCCTAAAAAGTGCCCAAAACGATAGTGACAGTGCTCAAATGACATGGGGACAGCATGGGGATCGCCCCTGGAAGCATTTCTGACCCCCAGGTCACTGCTGTCAACAACGTGGTCAGAGGTATTAAGCCACTTTTACAGGCTCACAATAAAACGTTCAAAAACGAAAGTGAAAGTGCTTTCCTGTGAAATATGTTAACCCCTTAATGACCATGGGTCTTTCTGTTTTTGTGTTTTCCTTTTTTGCTCCCCTTCTTCCCAGAGCCAGAACTTTTTTAATTTTCGTTCAATATGGCCGTGTGAGGGCTTATTTTTTGCGGGACGAGTTGTACTTTTAAACACCATCACTGGTTTTACCATATCGTGTGCTGGAAAATGGGAAAAAAATTCCAAGTGCAGTGAAACTGCAAAAAAAATGCAATTCCACAGTTGTTTTTTGGGTCCTTTTTTTACCACGTTCACAGATTGCTAAAACTGACCTGCCATCATTATTTTCCAGGTCGTTACGAGTTCATAGACACCAAACATGTATAGGTTCTTTTTTATTTAAGTGGTGAAAAAAAAATCCAAAGCTTGCTAAAAAAAACAAAAAAAAATGACGCCATTTTCCAAGACCCTTAGCTTCTCCATCTTTCGGGATCTGGGGCCAGGTGAGGGCTTATTCTTTGCGTGCCGGGCTGACGTTTTTATTGATACCATTTTGGGGTAGATCCGATGTTTTGATCGCCCGTTATTGCATTTTATTGCAAAGTTGTAGCGACCAAAAAAACTTAATTCTGGCGTTTAAATTTTTTTTCTCGTTACGCCGTTTACTGATTGTATTAATTCTTCTTTTATATTGATAGATCGGGTGATTCTGAACGCGGCGATACCAAATATGTGTATGTGTTTTTTTTTTATATATATATATTTTATTTTGAATGGGGCGAAAGGGGGGTGACTTAAACTTTTATATATTTTTTATTTTTTTTATTTTTTTAAAAACTTTTTTTTTACACTTTCTGCTTGCTTCTATAGTCTCCAGAGGAGACTAGAAGCAGCAGTTGTCTGATTGCTTCTACTGCATACAAGCGATGAGCAGATCGCTTGTATGCAGGAGAAATGCTCACTTGCTATGAGCGCTGACCACTAGGTGGCGCTCATAGCAATTGAGACATGACAACCACAGGCGTCTGCTGCAGACCCTGAGTTGTCATGCCCACCCATTGGTGACCCGCGATCACGTGACGGGGTCACTGATGGGCGGGGCTTAGGACTCCCGGAAGCGCGAGTTAAATGCCACTGTCAGAGATTTAACATGTTAACAGCCGCGGGTGGATTGCGATTCCAATAATCAGCTGACATGTGCTTGCTTCAGTGCGGGCTCACCGCCGGAGCCCCCGCTGAACCGGCCTTCCCGACCTGGTGCGTACTATTACTGACCAGGTCGGAAAGGGGTTAAGGAACATCCTTTCCAGGGTAAAGACTTGTGTATAAGGTAAAATAAATAACCAAAAACAAAAATACTCCTCCACACCTTGGGCTATGTTCACAAGTAGCATTTTTGTATTGCTTTCAACCGTGACAAATGCGTTCACCGGGAAATGTCATTTTAACATTTTACAACCTTATCTGGCCATGTGCTGTGTGACACATGCATACAGTGCTAAAAAGACATGGGAACAGCATGGGGAAGACCCCTGGAAGCATCTCTGACACCCAGGTCACTGCCTAAAAGTGTGCCCATCAGAAGTGATCCTTGCCGCATCAGAAGATGCAGACTTGCAACTATCCCCGTGCAAGTCCTTGTCGCAGGGCAGTGTTCAATTGTATCTCCCCCATAACTTGCAATACAAGCGCAAGTATGCAGCCTGCCACCCACCCACCCCCAGGCTGCAATACCATACTGCTAGCTTGCTTGCACTTGAAATTGGGCCTTTTAGGCATGTGGAGGTGGAATCTGGCCACCACGTCATGGCTGCGTCGGTAGCCTGGTATTCATACTCAGTCCCCAGCCGCCCGGCGGCCGGGTGTCCATACTCAGTCCCCAGCCGCCCCGCGGCCGGGTGCCCACACACAGTCCCCAGCCGCGTGGGGGTGGCCGGGTGTCCATAAACGGTCCCCAGCCGCCCCTATTTGTCCCGGTGTGCCTTATACACAAGCGCGCATTCCAAAACATTACCTGTGCCCTCCCCAGTGCATTTAGTGGGAAGGACAGCCTAACCACAAACACGTGGACAAGTGAATGTGGCCAGGAATGGTCCATCTCACTGACGCCTTCACACTGGGTTAATATTGTGGAAGCCGGGACACAGTTGGACACTGGGATGCAACACGTCCTCCAGACATAGAGGATTGCGGGTCCTGGGTCAATCAGGCTTCAACACAAAGTTCAGAAGGTAGACAGCAGCAGTGGTCGGCCTCCTACACAACGAGTAAATTATTCATGATCATGAGGCCATCCACCTCCTTAGCTTTCTGTTCCTTGGAATGCAAGCGCATGTGTAGCACCCTGAGGATTCGGCTGCTACAGGGGTATTGCACCTCGACCCAGAGGTGTGGTATTCCACTCCCGGGTAAGGATGGAGTGTGGGACTGAGCTCAGTAGGCTGCATGCACTACATACATCCCATTTCCGGGGGACAGAACTACGGTACTCCCACCAAGTATATGTGCAGGTACGACAGCGTCTGTCCCTGGCTGAAGTGGGAGGGGGGTGGGACATCCCAGTAGTGTAGGGGCAGATAGGGGGAGTACTCTGGGTAAAGCTAGGAGCTCATTGGGTGCTAGTCACCTGGGCTCACACATAGAGGGAGTATATATGGTGGGCACCATCTTAGGACAGGGTCTTTTTAGCAGAGGAGCTCAGCCAGGAGGGCTGACAGGGAGCTGTGGCTCCGGCTGGGCCCAGCTCCAGGGCCAAGCCTGCATTGAAGAGAGAGAGGAGGAAGAAAGGCCCAGAGAAGCAGAGTCAGAGGGAACCCCAAGAACCCAGAAACAGACCAGAAAGGGTGAAGGGTTGGCGGACACGGGTACCGGAACCCGAACTGGTGGAGGCCACTAATTCTCAGCCAGGAACCGGAGGTCGTGGTCAAGATTTGCCACGACCCTCACCAAATCCACCAGAAAGGCACACCAAGCATAGGGTCAGGGAACCCAGAGGAGGTTTGACCACCAAGAGACCCGAGGGAGCCGGCCAAAGGTGGATCCCTGGTGGGAATGGCCAGAGACAGAGAGAGAGAAAGGGAGCTCAGGACCACGCTCCAGAACTGCCTGGGGGTTAGCCGAGTCCAGGACCTGGTGGACGCAGCACGGCTCGGGTGGTCACTCAAGGCCAGAGTGACTGAGAGAACAACCGTGAGTAAAAACCCTGAAACTGCACCTCAAGTCTCTGACTCTCCTTTCTACAACATAACTACACCCATCATCCACACCTGCTGCCCTGAGGCCATACCCCTCCCGTTGGGGGTTATACCATCACTTCTGCACATATACCACCGGCCTCAGCGGACTGCTCTGCAGCGGCGGCTTCAAAGCCGCACTCAACGGGTGGCGTAGTCGATCAAATTAACATCTACTGCCATAGACTGCCACTTAGTTTGACACCCTGGGCACGGACCGGGTCACCGCCACAAGGACTACTACCCCTATCCAGATCCGGCTCCGGGTATCCCCTGAATATGGCCCAGGGGGCGCGTCACATGTATGTAGTAGCAGCTAGGCCTTAGGTGGTCAGCGTTTTGGCGCATATTCTACCTCCTTCGAGGATTGCTGGATGCTTTCCTGCTACTATCCCAGTTCTATGACTCCCGTTAAAACAATGCTTCAGGTGATAAATGATGGATGAGGTGGTGGCAAAGGAGAAAGTGCAGGAGGAACAGGGACCATTCACATCAATATCAGGCCAGCCAACCACACATGTCTTGTAGGATATGTTTCTGTACCAAAAGGAGCGGTTCAGCTACACAGTTATAAGGCATACAGTGAATGCAATGCCTACCAAAAATTTCGAGGCACTCCAATGCCCCTTGGAAGTGATATGGAGGTCAGAGGGCCTTAACTAAACCATTTTTTCCATTTATAGCAACTGGGTCTCCTGTACACTGTTGGCCTAAGCAGGGAATGGAAGGCTTTCCAAAAATTATTAGCCACTGCAATGCCCCTTGAAACAGACGTGGATTACAGCGTATTAAAAACCTTCTACCCATTATTGGAGAGTGGGTCTCCCTTCGTGTTCGCCTATGCATTGAAAAGCAAAAGCTGACAAAAATTAGGAGGAAATGCAATGCCCGTTGCAAGAGTCGTGGAGCTTAGAGGTAATTAAAAACAACATGTCGATGCCCCTTGGAAGAGCTGTGGAGTTCAGAGTGGTTTAACAAGACGGTTTTAATGCCCCTTAGAAGAGACGTGGAGTTCAGAGTGGTTTAACAAGACAGTTTTAATGCCCCTTGGAAGAGATGTGGAGGTCACAGTAGCTTAACAAGATGGTTTTGATGCCCCTTGGAAGAGATGTGGAGTTCAGAGTGGTTTAACAAGACAGTTTTAATGCCCCTTGGAAGAGTGGTGGAGGTTACAGTGGAATAAAAAGACAATATCAATGCCCCGTGGAAGAGATGTGGAGGTCACAGTAGCTTAACAAGACGGTTTTAATGCCCCTTGGAAGAGTGGTGGAGGTCGCAGTGGAATAAAAAGACAATATCAATGCCCCTTGGAAGAGTGGTGGAGGTTACAGTGCAATAAAAAGACAATATCAATGCCCCGTGGAAGAGACGTGGAGGTCACAGTAGCTTAACAAGACGGTTTTAATGGCCCTTGGAAGAGTGGTGGAGGTCGCAGTGGAATAAAAAGACAATATCAATGCCCCTTGGAAGAGTGGTGGAGGTTACAGTGGAATAAAAAGACAATATCAACGCCCTGTGGAAGAGACGTGGAGGTCACAGTAGCTTAACAAGACGATTTTAATGCCCCTTACAAGAGCCATGCAGTACAGCATATTAAAAACATTATTCCCATTATTGGGGAGTGGGTCTCCCATAGTCTTTGCCTATGCCTTCCAAGCAAAAGCTGCCAAAAATTAGGACAGAGGAACTTGCAATGCTGGCAACATGGACCACGGTCACCCTGGTGGTATAGTGGTCGTGGAGGCTGAGGATAAGGAGAAGAGCAAAAAACAGCCGAAATGAGGAAGCGTATACCCATGTGTGGGTGTGAAGTGATGCATGGGAATACACCTCCCGAAATAACACAGTGGATTTGACTTTATGTTACTCTGCTGTCATTTGGTGGTGATGAGAAGTCTGGCCCAATCCAGCCCTTGTTCATTTTGATAAGGGTCAGCTTGTCAGCATTGTCAGTTGACAGGCGAGTGCGCTTATCAGTTATAATTCCCCCAGCGGCACTAAAAACACGCTCCGATAACACGCTAGCGGCAGGGCAGGCCAGGAGCTCCAAGGCATACAGAGTGAGTTCATTCCAAGTGTTCAGCTTGGATACCCTATAATTAAAAGGCACAGAGGAATCCTGGAGGACACTGGTACTCCCTCACCATCTTTTGAAACTTTCCACTCCTTGTGAGAGTACCCTGCGCCTCAGGGCCTGTAAGCTGGGCAGGTCTCAGAAAACTGTCCTAGAATATTGACAGTGTTCCCCTGCCTCTGCTGGATTGGAGTTGCGTCTCTCTCGCCTGTATACCTTAGTTGGGCAGCGAACTGTGACCTCTGCCGCTACCGTGTTCAGATGGGAATTTTTTTAATAGTTCTGCAGCAAGGGCCTTCTGGTACTGCCCCATTTTTGTAGACCTCTCCAACTCAGGAATAAGAGAGTGAAAGTTCTCCTTGTAGAGGGGGTCTAAAAGTGTCATCAACCAGTAATGACTGTCACCCAACATTTTGACAATGCGAGGGTCACGGTTAAGGCAGCGTAACATAAAGTCAGCCATGGGTGCCAGACTGGTAACGGGCAAGACTTCCGTGTCCTCACCAAGATGACGACTGATAGTGTTGAGCGATCACTAAAATGCTCGGGTGCTCGAAGCTCGGGCCGAGCTTACCGTGATACTCGGGTGCTCGACCCGAGCAATGAGCCCAATGTTAGTCTATGAGAGACCCGAGCATTTTTGCGGCAGCACCCCCGGCAGTCTGTAGAAAGCCTAAAAAGTGACAGTACTCAAAAGACATGGAGGCAGCATGCGGATCGCCCCTGGAAGCATTTCTGACCCCCAGGTCACTGCTGTCAACAACGTGGTCAGAGGTATTAAGCCACTTTTGCGGGCTCACAATAAAACGTTCAAAAACGAAACTGAAACGGTTTTCCTGTGAAATATGTTAAGGAATTTCCTTTCCAGGGTAAAAACTTGTGTATAAGGTAAAATAAATAACAAAAAACAAAAATACTCCTCCACTCCTTGGGCTATGTTCACAAGTAGCATTTTTCATGCGTTTTTGCACTTTTGTATTGCTTTCAACCGTGACAAATGCGTTCACCGGGAAAAGTCATTTTAACATTTTACAACCTTATCTGGCCTTGTGCTGTGTGACACATGCATACAGTGCTGAAAAGACAAGGGATCAGCATGGGGAAGACCCCTGGAAGCATCTCTAACCCCCAGGTCACTGTCTAAAAGTGTGCCCATCAGAAGTGATCCTTGCCGCATCAGAAGATGCAGACTTGCAACTATCCCCGTGCAAGTCCTTGTCGCAGGGCAGTGTTCAATTGTACCTCCCCCATTCCTTGCAATGCAAACGAAAATATGCAGCCAACCTCCCACCCACCCGCAGGCTGCAATACCATACTGCTAGCTTTCACTTGAAATGGGGCCTTTTAGTTTGGAGGAGGCCGAAGCTGGCCACTACCTCATGGCCGCTTCGGGAGCGAGGTATCCATACTCTGTCCCCAGCCGCTCGGTGGCCTGGTGTCCACGCTCGGTCCCCAGCCGCCCAGATTTCTCCTGTCACCTTCCCCCACACTTTTCTTAGCCTGGCCTGCTTTAGGGCAGCATTGGACGAGCCCATCAGAGAACCAGACTCCTCCGGTGGGCCCTGGCTTCTCCATCAGAGGAGTTGAGAGTGCCTAGGTGAGGAGCATGATGATGATGATAGAAGCTAGCATCTGCTTTGTTTTCTTGGAATGCAAGCGCATGTATGTAGTAGCGGCTAGGCCTGAGGTGGTCCGCGTTTTGGCGCATATCCTACCTCCTCCGAGGATTGCTGGATGTTTTCCTGCTACTATCCCAGTTCTATGACTCCCGTTAAAACAAAGCTTCAGGTGATAAATGATGGATGAGGTGGTGGCAAAGGAGAAAGAGCAGGAGGAACAGGGACCATTCACATCAATATCAGGCCAGTCAACCAGATATGTCTTGTAGGATATGTTTCTGTAACCAAAGGAGCGGTTCGGCTACACAGTTATAGGGCAAACAGTGAGTGCAATGCCTACCAAAAATTTCGAGCCACTCCAATGCCCCTTGGAAATGACATGGAGGTCAGAGGGCGTTAACTAAACCTTTTTTTCGATTTATAGCAACTGGGTCTCCCGTGCACTGTTGGCCTAAGCAGTGAATGGAAGGCTTTCCAAAAATTATGAGGAACTGCAATGCCCCTTACAAGAGCCATGTGTGGCACCCCAGGGGTCTGGTCACCACAGTAATAGAGATATTACGTTGGAGAGCAAGTGGGAGGTTTCCTGGTCAGGATCCCTTAAACATGCAACATCCTCCTGCCCCAGTCCTGGGAGGGGAAAATTCTGCCCTTATAAACTGGATCTGGGGCGGGGTTGAGTGAGTCAGAGAACAGTCAGAGTCAGAGTGAGAGCAAGGGAAAGTAACAGCAAGGAGCTCTGAAGGAGCTAGGAGCTAAAGACCAGGGACTGGAAGCTGAGCAGAGCTCGCCCTGGCAGAAGACAATAGGAACCGGACACAGGAGTCCGAAGCTGTGAGGACTTATATATCCAGAAGCAGAAACCAACCGGCAGGGGATTTCAGGTCCTCTGGCCATAGAAGCCCGGAGGCTCAGTCACAAGCAAGGGACCAGCACCGCCGTCGTGGAGCGGAGGCTAACAGAAGGCCCCAAGTCACCAGCCATACGGGTGAGCACTACACGGTACACTCAGGGACGTGGGCTACTTCTACCCGCTTACAGCAAGGTAGCCAGGAAGAGTGCAGACAGACGGGGAGGCCTACAACTCCACCTGGCCAGGGGAACTCCTGCTTGCTCACAGACTGACCAGGCCTCTTATGCTATCCAGTACTCCCGGGAGGGTCTACCTTATAATCATCAGTAAAGACCCTAAACTGCACTGCAAAGACTCTGAGTCGTTCCTGCTGCGCTTGTGCACCATCACCCCCATCATCCACACTCACTGCCCTGAGGCTATACTCCTCCCGAGGGGAGTTATCCCATTCTATGCTGCGCACACAACACCAGCCTCAGCGGTCTGCCTCGCAGCGGTGGTACTCCCTGACCGCAATCCACGGATGGCGCAGTCGGACAATTAACCTCAAAACCTAAGAAAGACTGCCACTGGTTTGACCAGCCTGAGCCACGGGACCGGGTCACCGCCACGGAGACTACAGACCCCAGAGACCCAGCACCGGGTATCCCACACACGTGTACACACGGCCCAGGGGGCGCGTCACATGCAGTACAGCATATTACAAACATAAGTCCCATTATTGGGGAGTCGGTGTCCCATAGTATTTGCTTATGCCTTGCAAGCAAAAGCTGCCAAAAATTAGGACGGAGCAACTTGCAATGCCCCTTACAAGAGCCATGCAGTACAGCATATTACAAACATAAGTCCCATTATTGGGGAGTGGGTCTCCCATAGTATTTGCTTATGCTTTCCCAGCAAAAGCTGGCAAAAATTAGGACGGAGCAACTTGCAATGCCCCTTACAAGAGCCATGCAGTACAGCATATTACAAACATAAGTCCCATTATTGGGGAGTGGGTGTCCCATAGTATTTGCTTATGACGCGCCCCCTGGGCCATATTCTTTAGGGGAATACCCGGAGCCGGATCAGATGGGGGTTGTAGTCTTCCGAGTGGCTGTGACCCGGTCCGTGCCCAGGGTGTCAAGCTCAGAGTATGTGGCAGTCCTACAGATGTTATAAGTTCTTTATTGTCGACTACGCCACCCGTTGTATTGCGGTCACTATGGCCGCCGCTGCAGCAGGGTCCGCTGAGGCTGATGGTGTAGGTGCAGCTTTTGGTGGTATAACCCCCAACGGGTGGGGTATAGCCTCAGGGGGTCAGGTGCAGAGGATGGGGGTTGTGGTGGTGCAGCATAGATGTTAAAGGAAGACAGAGTCGGGTTGTGCAGTTTAGGGTATTTACTCACTGCTGATGTTCCGGTCACTCCAGCTTCAAGTGACCTCCCGAGCCGTGCTGCGTCCACCAGGTCCTGGATCCAGCCAACCCCCAAGCGAGTCCGGAGCGTGACCCTGAGCTCTCCTTCTGTCCTTTCTCTGGCCGTCCCCACTATTGATCCACCCAGGTCCAGCTCCCTCGGGCCTTCTGTTGGGTGACCCTTGGCCTTGGGTTCCCTGACCCTCCACGTGGTATGCCTTCGTGGTGGATGTGGTGGGTGGCCGTGGCAGACGCTGCCCACGGCCTCCGGTCTCTGGCTGGGGTGTGTTTTTGCCCCCACCAGCTTGGGTTCCGGTACCCTGATGCCGACTCTTCACCCGTGGATTGGATTTGGGGTCTTAGAGTCCTCTCTTCTGCTTCCCCCTCTGGGTCTTTCCTTCTTTCTCCTCTCTCTCTCTGGGACTGCTCTGCTCCTCTTCCTCCTCTGACAGACTGACTGCTCTGCAAAGACTGACTGACCCTGTTCTTTGATGGTGCCCACCTTATATACACCCTCTATGTGTGAGCTCAGGCGACCAGCACCCAATGAGCTCCTATCTTTACCCAGGCTGCTCCCCCTATCTGCCCCTACACTACTTGGGATGTTCCACCCCCCTCCCACTCCAGCCAGGAACAGACTCGGTCGTACCTGCACATTTCTAAGTGGGAGTACCGTTGGTCTGTTCCTCGGAAATGGGATGTGTGTAGTGCATGCAGCCTACCGAGCTCAGTTCCACACTCCATCCTTACCCGGGAGTGGAATATCACACCTCTGGATTGAGGTGCAATACCCCTGTAGCAGCCGAATCCTCAGGGTGCTACATTCCCCCCTGGTAAATCACAGCACGTCCTCGGGCTGTAAGACATAACATCCACAAACATACATTATTTTTTTTTTTTCATAAACATAAACATAATAAAACATCATATAAAACTTTTCATATAATCATTCTCGTCGTCTCTTGTTTCTGGTTCCTCCTCCGGACACTGTGCAACGTGTGTCCGGGAAAAGTGCGACAGTCTCTTTGAAAAACTGGTTTTCTATAAAACCGGTAGGGGGCGCTTTAGGACGCGCAACTATTTACAGGGGAAGTTGGCCGCTCTCAGTCCTCGGCCAGGTAGAGGGAAGGGAATGGCTGCTCACAGTCCTCAGCCTGTAGGATGAAGGGGTTAACGGGTAAACAGTTCACTGGTCCCAACGGGGACTATTTTAGCAGCAACGGTTCACTGTGCCCCGACGGGCAACTATATACAGTCTCTACCCCCGTCCTTAACGACGGCTCCCTCCTGCTTTTTCTTGGTGATATGGTGTTGCTTCAGACCCGTCCGGGTCCTCTTGCTCCTCCTCCTCGCACCGCAACTCCTCCTCCGTCAAGCGGTGTACGTGGAGGGCGTAAGGTCCTTTGGCACACTTGTGCCGGGTGAAAGTGACCTCGTCTCCTACGTAGAGGTCACGGCCTTTGTGACCTTCCGGCAGGTGGGACTCGACGTCTCTGCGGGTCACAAAAACGTCACCGCGGTTGTTACGGTCCCGAATAAAGCCCCACCCATGCTGCGGGTTGAACTTTATCACCGTCCCGATGGTGCGGGGACAGTGCGCTGCACGGGGGTTCCTCCTAGTCCGGCTCTTCTGCTCCGCGCTCCGGATTTGGGCCTGTTGTTCTCTGACCCGCCTCTCCTCCCGTTCTCTCGCAAATTCTGCTAGCTGCTGACGACAACACTCAGTACGCTCAGCGGCGACTGCCCGAGTTTCTCCGGTGAACCCCATCAAATCTTCTCCCGTGGGGTCCCACACGAATTGGGCTTCTTCTAAAGGAGGCGAGACCCGAGTCACGGGCTTCGGAGCCGGGATCAGGGGCTCACACAAGGGCCCTAGTCTTTGTTGCCGCTCCAGCTCACAAAACTCCTCGGGCCAGATAAAGGGCCGCCCGTCCGGCCATGTGAGCTGGCTGAAGAGGTCCTTTCCCAAACTCGGCACCCTTGGTTTTACGGGTGCGGGCGCGGTGGTGGTGGCGCCCGGGTTGCCCAGGCCTTGCGGCCAGGCCTGGGGCACCTGGAAGGTGAAGGGCACCGTTAGGACGGCGGCGCCCTGGGCTACCTGGCCTTGCGGCCAGGCCGGAGGCTCCGCGGAGGTAGGGGGCGCTGTTGGTGATGCGGGGCCCGGGAGTACCGGGCCTTGCGACCAGGCCGGAGGCTCTTCCTGCTTGGTCACGCTCCGGGTCGGTGCGTGTGACGTCACAGGGGTCGCGGCGGCGGCTTCTGGTCGGGGCCTAATCATTAGCGGTGACATGGCGGTTACTGGCACGGACGGGGGACTTTCGGGCTCTGCGACGGGGAACCGGGGCAGGTGGGCGGTCTCTCGGTATGGGGTATAAGCGTCCCCTTTACCTGCCTTCATACGTTCGGCTCCCTTCTCAGCGCCGTCTCCGACCTTGGGTCCTCCCGCGTCATCCGTAGAGGCAGTTGGTGTCCTCTCCCAGGGGAGCGTGCTCCGTTGACTGGTCTCAGCTTGCTGGGCCATCTCCCGGCTCCATTCCGCCAATATCTCGCGCTGTACCCGGGCCATCCTCCGTGCGAGGCCCTCCAGGGCAGTCTGTGCACACTCCCGGTCTCGGGGGAGCTGTGCAAGGACCTCCACTAGGCCTAGTGGGGTCGTGGTCTCTAGCAGGCTCCTGACCAACGGGTCGGTGCTGCTCTGCTCTCCTTCCTCGGTCTCTAGCAGACTCCTGGCCAGCGGGCCGGTGCTGTTCTGCTTTCTCTCCATCTCCGGGCAAGCTCCTCCGCTACTCCTCGTTAGACTTCTTGCCTCCGGGTGCGCTCGCTCCAGACTGCTCCAAGCGGCACCCATCTTTTCTCTTCTCTCCTTTCGTCTCCTCCCCCTTTGAGGGCGGTCCCGGGGCCACTTGGTGATTGTCAGCTCCAGGGGCTGTTCTTTCACGCTGACAGACACCTCTAGCATCACAGTCTCTGTTGGTGGGGGCGGTTTCCACTTTTGGCGCCATTTTCGGTCCTGGCCCACGATGGGAGGTGGCCTCTTGCCATCCTCTGGCACGCCCACAATGGCGCCCGCTCTTCCAAGGCGGGAAACCTTCGGAAATGGCGGGAATCGTCTCCCAGTGGCGGGAAACTCTGCAGATGGCGGGAAAAAGCTGTTAATGGCGGACAACCGGCGGGAATCGACTGGTGATGGGGTCCGATGGCGGGGACCCTCCGGAACCGACAGGAGACTTCCTTTTGAGGTAAATTCGTTCTTTTCTTCAGGCACGCAGTACCCGGATGTTGCGGGCACGTAATCCTGCCGACTACGCCAAAGTTGACGCGCCCCCTGGGCCATATTCTTTAGGGGAATACCCGGAGCCGGATCAGATGGGGGTTGTAGTCTTCCGAGTGGCTGTGACCCGGTCCGTGCCCAGGGTGTCAAGCTCAGAGTATGTGGCAGTCCTACAGATGTTATAAGTTCTTTATTGTCGACTACGCCACCCGTTGTATTGCGGTCACTATGGCCGCCGCTGCAGCAGGGTCCGCTGAGGCTGATGGTGTAGGTGCAGCTTTTGGTGGTATAACCCCCAACGGGTGGGGTATAGCCTCAGGGGGTCAGGTGCAGAGGATGGGGGTTGTGGTGGTGCAGCATAGATGTTAAAGGAAGACAGAGTCGGGTTGTGCAGTTTAGGGTATTTACTCACTGCTGATGTTCCGGTCACTCCAGCTTCAAGTGACCTCCCGAGCCGTGCTGCGTCCACCAGGTCCTGGATCCAGCCAACCCCCAAGCGAGTCCGGAGCGTGACCCTGAGCTCTCCTTCTGTCCTTTCTCTGGCCGTCCCCACTATTGATCCACCCAGGTCCAGCTCCCTTGGGCCTTCTGTTGGGTGACCCTTGGCCTTGGGTTCCCTGACCCTCCACGTGGTATGCCTTCGTGGTGGATGTGGTGGGTGGCCATGGCAGACGCTGCCCACGGCCTCCGGTCTCTGGCTGGGGTGTGTTTTTGCCCCCACCAGCTTGGGTTCCGGTACCCTGATGCCGACTCTTCACCCGTGGATTGGATTTGGGGTCTTAGAGTCCTCTCTTCTGCTTCCCCCTCTGGGTCTTTCCTTCTTTCTCCTCTCTCTCTCTGGGACTGCTCTGCTCCTCTTCCTCCTCTGACAGACTGACTGCTCTGCAAAGACTGACTGACCCTGTTCTTTGATGGTGCCCACCTTATATACACCCTCTATGTGTGAGCTCAGGCGACCAGCACCCAATGAGCTCCTATCTTTACCCAGGCTGCTCCCCCTATCTGCCCCTACACTACTTGGGATGTTCCACCCCCCTCCCACTCCAGCCAGGAACAGACTCGGTCGTACCTGCACATTTCTAAGTGGGAGTACCGTTGGTCTGTTCCTCGGAAATGGGATGTGTGTAGTGCATGCAGCCTACCGAGCTCAGTTCCACACTCCATCCTTACCCGGGAGTGGAATATCACACCTCTGGATTGAGGTGCAATACCCCTGTAGCAGCCGAATCCTCAGGGTGCTACACTTATGCCTTGCAAGCAAAAGCTGCCAAAAATTAGGACGGAGCAACTTGCAATGCCCCTTACAAGAGCCATGCAGTACAGCATATTACAAACATAAGTCCCATTATTGGGGAGTGGGTCTCCCATAGTATTTGCTTATGCCTTCCCAGCAAAAGCTGCCAAAAATTAGGATGGAGCAACTTGCAATGCCCCTTACAAGAGCCATGCAGTACAGCATATTACAGACATAAGTCCCATTATTGGGGAGTGGGTGTCCCATAGTATTTGCTTATGCCTTGAAAGCAAAAGCTGCCAAAAAATAGGACGGAGCAACTTGCAATGCCCCTTACAAGAGCCATGCAGTACAGCATATTACAAACATATGTCCCATTATTGGGCAGTGGGTGTCCCATGGTATTTGCTTAAGCTTTCCCAGCCAAAGCTGCCAAAAATTAGGACGGAGCAACTTGCAATGCCCCTTACAAGTAGAGATGAGCGTTGTTCTACTCGAACTGTTCGCCAATCTCAAATTCGAGCTGTTTTGGGCGGTGTTCGAGCCGTTCGGCGAACACGAACAATTTGAGAAAAATTCGGCTGTTCGAGGTTATGTTCGATAACTGTTCGTGCACCAAAATCATAACTGGATTTTTTCTCAGTAATGATGAAAATTAATGTTAATACGCAGTTTGAGTGTACAGCGGGGTGGGGGGAGGGGCAGGGGATGGATCTCTGCAGGAACAATGAAGATCTCCATTTTTTTTTCTCTTTCCCGCATTTACAGTGGGGAGGTGCAATCTGTCAGCCTATCAGCAGCGCACACACGGAGCGAAGTGCTTTTTTTCACACAAGCAAGGGCATGTGTCATTGGCAGTGTATGTCACATGTCCTTGCCCTATAAGACCAAGCCATTTTCCCCGTCGCCACCATTTTCTCACTGCTGCAGCTGCGTGTTAGACGGCACCGCTGTTGCTGTGTGCGCTATACCTTGTTAATTTCAAGCCAATTTTCGCACAAATATACAGATAGCTTGGGAGTAGGGAATAGTTGTGATTGCAGTCCTTTTAAGGACTAGGTTACAGCATTTCCTACGACTTTTATCAGGGAGGTCTGTGCTCTTAAATAGATTGGTTGTGGGAGTAAAGACTAATTGTAATTGCAGTCCTTTTCAGGACTAGGTTACATGAGTTACTCTCAGTTTTTGCCAGGCAGGTCTGTGCCAGTGCTGTGCAAGTTTTTTTCACAGCATTTGGCTGAATCTAGCAAAGCTAATCCTTTTTGGCCTATTGCAGAGTGTGTTAGTCAGTGGAGTAGCCTATCTGTGTTGCAAGATATACCACCTGTGTATAGAATACCAATTTTTTTACTGCACCTAGTGAAGTAAAATCTTTTGGGCATAGCATCATTCTATTAGTCCATCTATACTGACCTCCATCAGGTTGCAAATTAAAACTAATTTTTATCTGCATCTACAGTACCTCTGAAAAAATATTTGGGCTTCTAGCAGTGTGTGGGACTTGCTCTATTAGTCCATCTATACTGACCTCCATCAGGTTGCAAACTGAATATATTTTTTTCTGCATCTACCTCTGAAAAAATATTGGGCTTCTAGCTGTGTGTGGGTCTTGTTCTATTAATCCATCTATACTGACCTCCATCAGGTTGCAAACTGAATATATTTTTTTCTGCATCTACCTCTGAAAAAATATTTGGCCTTCTAGTAGTGTGTCGGACTTTCTCTATTATTCCATCTATGCTGACCTCCATCAGGTTGCAAATTAAAACTAATTTTTATCTGCATCTACAGTACCTCTGAAAAAATATTTGGGCTTCTAGCAGTGTGTGGGACTTGTTCTATTAGTCCATCTATACTGACCTCCATCAGGTTGCAAACTGAATATATTTTTTTCTGCATCTACCTCTGAAAAAATATTGGGCTTCTAGCTGTGTGTGGGTCTTGTTCTATTAATCCATCTATACTGACCTCCATCAGGTTGCAAACTGAATATATTTTTTTCTGCATCTACCTCTGAAAAAATATTTGGCCTTCTAGTAGTGTGTCGGACTTTCTCTATTAGTCCATCTATACTGACCTCCATCAGGTTGCAAATTAAAACTAATTTTTATCTGCATCTACAGTACCTCTGAAAAAATATTTGGGCTTCTAGCAGTGTGTGGGACTTGTTCTATTAGTCCATCTATACTGACCTCCATCAGGTTGCAAACTGAATATATTTTTTTCTGCATCTACCTCTGAAAAAATATTGGGCTTCTAGCTGTGTGTGGGTCTTGTTCTATTAATCCATCTATACTGACCTCCATCAGGTTGCAAACTGAATATATTTTTTTCTGCATCTACCTCTGAAAAAATATTTGGCCTTCTAGTAGTGTGTCGGACTTTCTCTATTAGTCCATCTATACTGACCTCCATCAGGTTGCAAATTAAAACTAATTTTTATCTGCATCTACAGTACCTCTGAAAAAATATTTGGGCTTCTAGCAGTGTGTGGGACTTGTTCTATTAGTCCATCTATACTGACCTCCATCAGGTTGCAAACTGAATATAGTTTTTTCTGCATCTACCTCTGAAAAAATATTGGGCTTCTAGCTGTGTGTGGGTCTTGTTCTATTAATCCATCTACACTGACCTCCATCAGGTTGCAAACTGAATATATTTTTTTTTGCATCTACCTCTGAAAAAATATTTGGCCGTCTAGTAGTGTGTCGGACTTTCTCTATTAGTCCATCTATACTGACCTCCGTCAGGTTGCAAATTAAAACTAATTTTTATCTGCATCTACAGTACCTCTGAAAAAATATTTGGGCTTCTAGCAGTGTGTGGGACTTGTTCTATTAGTCCATCTATACTGACCTCCATCAGGTTGCAAACTGAATATAGTTTTTTCTGCATCTACCTCTGAAAAAATATTGGGCTTCTAGCTGTGTGTGTGTCTTGTTCTATTAATCCATCTATACTGACCTCCATCAGGTTGCAAACTGAATATATTTTTTTCTGCATCTACCTCTGAAAATATATTTGGCCTTCTAGTAGTGTGTCGGACTTTCTCTATTAGTCCATCTATACTGACCTCCATCAGGTTGCAAACTGAATATAATTTTTTTCTGCATCTAGCTCTGAAAAAATGTTTGGCCTTCTAGTAGTGTGTCGGACTTTCTCTATTAGTCCATCTATACTGACCTCCATCAGGTTGCAAATTAAAACTAATTTTTATCTGCATCTACAGTACCTCTGAAAAAATATTTGGGCTTCTAGCAGTGTGTGGGACTTGTTCTATTAGTCCATCTATACTGAGCTCCATCAGGTTGCAAACTGAATATAGTTTTTTCTGCATCTTCCTCTGAAAAAATATTGGGCTTCTAGCTGTGTGTGGGTCTTGTTCTATTAATCCATCTATACTGACCTCCATCAGGTTGCAAACTGAATATATTTTTTTCTGCATCTACCTCTGAAAAAATATTTGGCCTTCTAGTAGTGTGTCGGACTTTCTCTATTAGTCCATCTATACTGACCTCCATCAGGTTGCAAACTGAATATAATTTTTTTCTGCATCTAGCTCTGAAAAAATATTTAGCCTTCTAGTAGTGTGTCGGACTTTCTCTATTAGTCCATCTATACTGACCTCCATCAGGTTGCAAATTAAAAATAATTTTTATCTGCATCTACAGTACCTCTGAAAAAATATTTGGGCTTCTAGCTGTGTGCGGGACTTGTTGTATTAGTCCATCTATACTGACCTCCATCAGGTTGCAAACTGAATATATTTTTTTCTGCATCTACCTCTGAAAAAATATTTGGCCTTCTAGTAGTGTGTCGGACTTTCTCTATTAGTCCATCTATACTGACCTCCATCAGGTTGCAAATTCAAAATAATTTTTTTCTGCATCTAACCCAGCCAATAGTTTTGGCCTAATACCACAGTTTAGCCACTCAGCTCTGCTCGGTTACCATCCATTGTTTTTTTGTGCAAACAACTCCAGAGTTGTGAATTAGTTAACCACCAAAATGAGTGGAAAAAGGCCTGCTGCTGGTGGAAAGGGGAATAGGCGTGTTGGGAAGGGGAAAAAAGGTTGTGTCCGTGGGGTAGGTGTTAAAGCAACAGTAACATCTGCAGAAGAAAGACCATCTTCCAGCCAAACTAAAATGTCTACTTCTTTTAGCGGACAATGTGATAAGATCCCTTTCTTACGGCCACGCCAATCGCTGCAAATTCCAGATGAGGCACAAAAACAGCAGGTGCTTCAACGGATATCAAGTGCTCCTTTAAGTGGGCTCTCCTCCACATCAACTTCAACATCACAAATACTCCAGTCCTCAAAGGTGTCACCCAAATCGCACTTGCTTCCTCACAGCTCCCAAATCTCCAGCTGCCCGTCTGAGTATGAGGTAGAACAGATGGTTGAGTCTGCAGAGCTGTTTACTCATACTATAGCCTGGGAATCAGATGTCGACTCCAGCGCTTCTGTGAATCCAGACGAGGAAATGATCTGCACTGATGCCCAGAATCTTTATGAGTCGGATCCAGGACCAGACGCAGAAGGTTCTGACCATAATGTAGACCCTCATTCCCAAACTGTAACTCCTGTTGGTGGAGACAATGAGGAAGACGATGATAAGACTCAAATACCTGATTGGAGCGACAACTTTAGTTTTTTGTCAGGGCAGGAACAGGTTGGCTCTGAGGACGACGGGTGTGATAACGCACAGGGTGATGATGATGAGGTCGGAGATCCCACTTACTGTCAACCCACAGTCAGCCAAGAGATGAGGTCAGCAGAGGAGGTGGAGGAAGATGCTAGTGACGACGAGATCAGGTTGCGCCTTCCTGGACAGAGACGTAGTACTGGAAGCACGTCAACAACTGCATCCTCAAACACAACTCTGCCTCTCACCACAAGTCGTGGTGGCTCTTCAGGTCGCATGGGTGCTAAGCCTTGCATAGCCTGGGCATTTTTTCAGATCGATAAAGATGACCCAACTCGTGTTATCTGTAACATTTGTCAGCAAAAGCTAAGTAGAGGCCAAAAAATACATATTTTGAGTACTTCATGCATGAACCGGCACATGGACATGAAACATAAGTTGCAGTGGGAAGCTCAGTGTGCTACAATGCGGCCTAGCCGGCCGGGCCAACCACCGTCTGCCATATCTTGTGCATTCGCGGCCTCTTCATCCTCTGTGACTGGGGGGACAGCAGTCACACCTGTTTTGGGGCGCAGACCTGCCACCTCTTTACCCGCAACAGCCAGCGTGATTGGCAGGTCATCATTTTCTTTGGAGGTGGTAACACCAGCTGGTGTTGAGCGCTGTCCGACATCGATAGCACCACCTTTGGATGAAGGCAACCTAACATGTCCGCCTGCATCTTCCTCACAGACCGGCAGTTTGCCGGGGACACCCTTATCAACCCCGTCTAAGCACAATAGCCAGCCCTCGGTCCCTCAGATGTGGACAAGTAAAAGACCATTTCCTCCTAGCCATGAGAAAGCTAAGAGGTTGAATTTCACCATCTGCAAGCTCTTGGCTACAGAAATGCTGCCTTTCCGCCTGGTGGACACAGAGGATTTTCGAGACCTTATGTCCGTCGCAGTGCCCCAGTACCAGATGCCCAGTCAGCGCTACTTCTCAAAGAAAGGTGTGCCTGCGCTCCACCAGCATGTCGCACACAACATCACCGCTTCTTTGAGAAACTCTGTGTGTGACAGGGTGCATTTCACCACAGACACTTGGACGAGTAGGCATGGACAGGGGCGTTACATGTCGCTGACTGGGCACTGGGTAACTATGGTGACAGCAGGACAAGGGGCTGCTGTCCAAGTCTTGCCGTCCCCACGAGTTGTGCGTCAATCCTCTTTATGTCAAAGTTCCTCCACTGCTTCTGCCTCCTCAACCTCCTCTCGGTCTTCCACCTGCACCCAAAGCCTGTCTGGTCATGCCACAAGCTTTCTAACTGCGCAGAAGGGATCCTGCACACCTCCTTACTATGCTGGCAGTAGGGCTCAACGTCATCAGGCGGTTTTTACATTGAAATGTCTGGGAAATGTGAGTCACACAGCTGAGGAGTTGTGGTCAGCTCTGGAGAACCAATTTCATGAATGGTTGTCTCCACTGGACCTGAAACCAGGGAAGGCCGTGTGCGACAATGCTGCAAACCTGGGTGCGGCCCTTCGCCGGGGCAATGTCACACACGTGTCTTGTATGGCTCACGTGTTGAACCTGGTTGTCCAGCAATTTTTAGCCCACTATCCCAGACTAGATGGCCTTCTGCAGAGGGCACGGTCGCTGTGTGCTCACTTCCGCCGTTCGCATCCCGCAGCTCAGCGACTTACATCTCTACAGAAGTCGTTGGGCCTGCCACTTCACCGGCTAAAATGCGATGTGCCTACCCGGTGGAATTCAACTCTGCACATGTTGCAGCGACTGTGGCAGCACCGACAAGCCCTGGTGCAATACGTTCTGACGTATAGCCTGGGCCAACGAGATTCAGAGGTGGGGCATATCACGCTGGAGGAGTGGTCTCAGATCAGGGACCTATGCACCCTTCTGCACAGTTTTGAAATGGCGACGAAGATGTTTAGTGCTGACGATGCCATGATCAGCATGACTATTCCGGTGATTTACATGCTGGAGCACATGTTAAACAGAATTCGGAGTCAGGTGGTGGCACAAGAGGAGGTGGAGGAAGTAGAGGAGGAGGAGTTGTATGCGGAAGGGCTAACATCTGCAAGGTCCAGAAGGTCGGCAGCACCAAGGCGGCAGGCATGTGAGGGTGGGGGAGATGGTTTTACCAGGGCGCATGGTAGCAGCCAAACTAGTGAGGAAGGTGCAGGAGCCCAGGAAGAAGTGGAGGACGAACTGATGGAAGACTCATCAGATGAGGGAGACCTTGATCACATTTCTGTTGTGCGAGGTTGGGGGGAGAGGACAGAGGAAGGAAGCATGATTGTTACCTCGCCACCAACACAACAGGGACTTGGTGCTCCTGGATGCGCAACACACATGAGTGCCTTCTTGCTGCACTACCTGCAACATGACCCTCGAATTGTGAGAATTAGAAATAATCCTGACTACTGGGTTGCCACACTGTTAGATCCCCGGTACAAAAGTAAATTTGCAGAAATTATTCCTGCCATAGAAAGGGATGCACGCATGCAGGAGTATCAGCAGAGACTGTTGCAGAATCTTACATGTGCTTTTCCACAAAATACCAGTGGTGCACGTAGTGAATCTCACAGTTCCAACTTGCCAACCGTGGGACCGTCAAGTGTTCAGCACTCAAACCGTAACAGAACCACAGTATCTGCTGGTAACATCAATTTTGCGGAATCATTTCACCACTTTTTTAGCCCATCCTTTGCAAGTTAGGGTGATTACTATACAGTTAGGGTGATTAATGAGTGGAACAGGCTGCCACGAGAGGTGGTGAGTTCCCCTTCAATGGACGTCTTCAAACAGAGGCTGGACAGACATCTGTCTGAGATGATCTAGTGAATCCTACTTTGAGCAGGGGGTTGGACCAGATGACCCAGGAGGTCCCTTCCAACTCTACCATTCTATGATTCTATGATTCTATGATTCTATGATTCTAAGGCCACAGGAGACAAGAAGTCTGACACATAGTCAACGCCTAGAGACGATGGTACAGGAGTATCTCCAAGTAAACATTGAAGCCACGACTGTGTCACTGGACCTTTGCTCTTTTTGGGCTTCCAATCTGGATAAATGGCCGGAGCTAGCCACTTACGCCTTGGAGATCTTGTCATGCCCCGCAGCCAGCGTTCTGTCTGAACGTGTGTTCAGCGCTGCTGGTGGTGTGCTGACAGATAAGCGCACGCGGCTCTCCACTGATAATGTAGACAGACTCACGTTCATAAAGATGAACAAATCATGGATCCGAAACGACTTTTCTACCCCTGTGTCATCCTGGGGAGAGTAAAAGCTTGATGATTGGTTAAAATCACCCTACCAAACGTTTTAAGCTTTCAAATTACTAATCATGTTTATCTGTATCTTGACTGGAAAATAATTTGGGCTTTGTAGCAGTGTGCAGCACTGATCCTATTAGGCCATCTATAATAAGCTCCACCAGATTTAAAATTAAAAATAATTTTTAGCTGCATCTAGCCCGGAAAATAATTTTGGGGCTCCGAGATGCGCAAGACACATAAGTGCCTTCTTGCTGCACTACCTGCAGCATGACCCTCATATTGTCAGAATTCGAAGTAATCATGACTACTGGGTTGCCACACTCTTAGATCCCCCAAACTTTTCGATCAACCTTTTCATTTTAATAAAGACCAAAAAAATGGTCATTTTTGAAATTATAAGCATTAGCAGGTTGTTAGAAACTGAAATCAAACAGTTTTCAACTCAAAACTTTATTCTAGGTGATGTTACATTTTCACATAGGACCCCTTGTTCGAAAGGAGCTTCTGAACTCTCTCGTCCATTGAATTTGTCAGGTTTTGGATGGTTTCTGCTTCAATTGTTTTGCATGAGGACAGAATACCCTCCCAGAGCTGTTGCTTAGATGTGAACTGCCTCCCGCCATCATAGACACTCCTTTTAATGATGCTCCAAAGGTTCTGAATGGGGTAGAGGTCAGGGGAGCATGGGGGTCACACCATAAGTTTGTCCCCTTTTATGCCCATATCAGCCAGAGATGCAGATGTTTTATGTGCAGCATGAGATGGTGCATTATCATGCAGAAAAATGATCTTGCTGTGAAATACACGGTTCTTCTTCTTGAACCATGGCAGGAAGTGCTGTTTGAGAAAATCCACATACATTATGGAGTTCATCTTTAGCGCCTTCAGGGATCCTAAAGGGGCCGACAATCTCTCTCCCCATGATTCCAGCCCAAAACATTACTCCACCTCCTCCTTGTTGGCGCTGTAGCCGTGTTTGCGTGGGGTGTCCATCAACCAGCCATCCTCCACTCCATCCATCTGGACCATCGAGCGCTGCACGGCACTCATCCGTGAACAAAACAGTTTTGAAATCAGTCTTCATGTAATGTTTGGCCCACTGGAGCCGTTTCTGCTTGTGTGAAGTGGATAGAGGAGGTCGACAGGATGGCGTATGCACAGCTGCAAACCTCTGAAGGACCCTGCATCTTGTTGTTCGGGGGACGTTGGAGGCACAAGCAGCTTCAAAAACTTGTCTGCTGCTATGACAAGGCTTTTTTGCCGCTGCTCTTTCAACCTGACGTAATTGCCTGTAGGAAAGAGTCCTCAATTTGCCCTTATCAGCACGCACACGTGTGTACTGTGAATCAGCTACATACTTCTTGATTTCCAAGACACTTCATCCTGATCATCGCACAATGTTGATTGTAGTCATGCCTTGACCTAAACACTCCACAATTTGTTGCTTCTCAGCAGCTGACACATCCTTTTTCTTTCCCATTTTGGCAGAAAATGTAGGCTGCTTAATAATGTGAGAGAGCCTTCTTAAGTAGTCTTGCCTTTCATTGGACACACCTGCCAAACTAATTAGCACAGGTGTCTGCAATTGCTTACAGTGATATAAAGAGCCCTGACACACATCACCATCAATGAGTTTAACTGACAAACAAACAAATTCTTCCCTTATCACTCCTAAACACTTTTTGCATAATAATTTGGAACGCGGTCTACATGTGCTTTTCCACAAAACACCAGCGGTTCACGTAGTGAATCTTACAGTTCTAACTTGCCAACCGTGGTCTGTATGGAATTGTTCAATAAAGGGCCCAAAATTAAGATAACATAGATGGGAGAGGTCTCTATGAATAGGAATTCCTAAGTATTTGATACCCTGTGAGGGCCAGGCAAAGGGAAAGTTGGACTGGATGGAATCCTATATGGATTTGGGGAGGGAGACATCGAGGGCCTCAGACTTCGCTGCATTGATTTTAAAATTTTACCATGTAACAAAGTGATCTATTTCAGCCATAACAGCATGGATGGATATATGTGATTGAGTGATATATACTAGGACATCATCAGCAAATAGAGAGCACTTGTACTCGGTGCCTCCCACCTCAATCCACCTAATATTGGGGTTATGGCGAATTGATGAGAGCAGGTGCTCCGTCACTAGGATGTATAAGAGAGGGGACAGAGGACATCCCTGCCTTGTCCCATTGGTGATTGTGAAAGGTGATGAAAATGTTCTGACGCACCCCCTGGGCCTTGGGACACCCGGAGCCGGACCCTTTTTGGTGGATGCTGGTGGTTGTAGTCTTCGTGGCGGCGACCCGGTTCCATGGCTCAGGGCGGTCAAACCAGTGGCGGAACTATTTATGTGGTTTTGATGTTTAAATGTCCGACTACGCCACCCGTGGATTGCGGTCAGAGTGAACCGCCGCTACAGGGCAGACCGCTGAGGCTGGTGTTGTGGGTGCAGCAGAGCGTAGCATAACTCCCCACGGGAGGAGTATAGCCTCAGGGCAGTGTATGCGGAGGATGGGGGTGATGGTGCAGGGCAGCAGCAGTAACGACACGGAGTCAGTGATGCAGTCCAGGGCCTTTACTCACAGTTCTTATTATCCAGACCACGTCTGCAGGTAACGGCTGCCCACGTCGTACTGTGGTGAGGGGCTCAGACAACTCCCAGATAACTTTGGAGCACTTCACAGGACCCCCTTTGTGTGTCCTTTGTCTGGCCTTTCTTACCAACACTTCTGTCCGGCTGCCTCGAGCCTCCTCTTGGTAAACTTGGCGCCAGTTTCCCTGACCCTATGTGGTGCCTTCCTAGCGGGTGTAGCGAGGGGCTGCGCCACATAAAATGTCAGAGCCTCCGGTTTCTAGCTGAGGGTCGTTTCCTGCCTCCACTAGTTCGGGGACCGGTCTCCCCCTTTGGCCTGACCCCTCCACGCAGGTTCCTGGAGCCTTCTCCGCTCCTCTTCCTTCCTTCTCCCTCTTCCAGGCCTGGGCCTCTGTTACTAGGCCCGCCTCCGGAGCAGAGCTCATGCAGAGCCCCTGCTCACTGCCACTTCTGCTCAGACTTCTCTGCACTGAACTAAGATGGTGCCCACCTTTTATACTCCCTTCTCAATGCACCCAGGAACTGCTTCCTCCCTGCTCCTGCACTACAGGGTTCCCCTTCCTCAGTGTTCCCTCCCCCCACTCCAGCCAGGGACAGGGACTGTCGTGCCCATCTCAGGGGCCCTGCCCCACGGCAATGTGGTGTAATGCATGCAGGTGTCGGGTCCTGATCCACACTCCATCCTTACCTGAGAGTGAGATATCACACCTCTGGGTGAGGTGCAATACGTCTGTAGCAACCGAGCCCTCAGGGTGCTACAGTTCCATTTATCTTCAGCCTAGGTGACGTATTGCGATACAGGGCCGTGATTTTGGCTATAAAAGGGTCCCCTAGACCCCTACCCCAAGCTTTTTAAGAGAATCATATATGGCGTGCCAGGAGACTCTATGGAATGCTTTCTCAGCATCCAACGAGAGTATCTACTTACAAATTTTTAACTGCATCTAGCCCAGGAAATACTTTGTGCCTAGTAGCAGTGTCTGCTAGTCAGCGGATTATCCCGGCTGTTAAGCAAGCTACACCACCTGTAGTTTAGACACTTAATTTTTTCAAAGGAAATGCTTCGGGACCAGGGGATACTCAGTGAAGAGCATCAGGAGGCACCCCAAGGCATAGGGGCTGGGACTGGCAGTAGGATGCCTTTCGGTGGACAGCCGAGCTCGATCCTTATAAAAGCTTTTTAACTGCAGCAGCTTTAGTGGACGCTACTGGAGCTGGAATTACGCGGCTGCTGGCATGAGACTTGCCCTCCAATAGATCCTTGTAAATGGATTTAAAGTGTATTCATTCAAATTAGAGAGACAATTTAAATTAAAAAGCTTAGAGCTGCCTCCACCACAGGGGGACTCGCTCGACCCACCAGCGGACAGGCACCAGTATTGGGAGAGGGGGGCTGGCCATCAGGGTTCACCGCGGCTCTGGCACAAACCCGGCGATACGGAGGTGGCACGGGCAGGAGCGGACTGGCCGTGTCGGCTTCTCACTTTTTGGATTTTAGAAGGGCATGACATGCCTATATCTGTGTCTCCCCCTCCTTTTACTCCTCCACCTCTTTTATTTTCGCATGACTATATGTACTTGTCACTTTTCCATGTGTTAGTTGTGTCTTCTGAGCAGTTTGTCAGCTTTTGGACACCTTTGAAGGTGTTTTCTATGTGTTTCTATGTGTTTTTGTTTGCCTGCCATTGGTTTTAACGGTGTTCGAAGGTGTTCGACGAACAGTTCGACGAACAGTTCGGCGAACACACGGGTGTTCGACGAACCGAACCGAACTCGAACACTACGGGGGTGGCTCAACACTACTTACAAGAGCCATGCAATACAGCATATTACAAACATAAGTCCCATTATTGGGGAGTGGGTGTCCCATGGTATTTGCTTATGCTTTCCCAGCAAAAGCTGCCAAAAATTAGGACGGAGGAACTTGCAATGCTGGCAACCTGGTGGTATAGTGGTGGTGGAGGCTGAGGATAAGGAGAAGAAGATTAAACAGCCGAAACGAGGAAAAGTATACCCATGTGTGGGTGTGAAGCGGTGCATGTGAATACACCTCCCGAAATAACACAGTGGATTTGACTTTATGTTACTCTGCTGTCATTTGGTGGTGATGAGAAGTCTGGCCCAATCCAGCCCTTGTTCATTTTGATAAGGGTCAGCTTGTCAGCATTGTCAGTTGACAGGCGAGTGCGCTTATCAGTTATAATTCCCCCAGCGGCACTAAAAACACGCTCCGATAACACGCTAGCGGCAGGGCAGGCCAGGACCTCCAAGGCGTACAGAGCGAGTTCATTCCAAGTGTCCAGCTTGGATACCCAATAATTAAAAGGCACAGAGGAATCACGGAGGACGCTGGTACGATCGGCAAGGTACTCCCTCACCATCTTTTGAACCTTTCCAGTCCTTGTGAGAGTACCCCGCGCCTCAGGGCCTGGAAGCTGGGCGGGTGTCAGAAAACTGTCCCAGAACGTTGACAGTGTTCCCCTGCCTCTGCTGGATTGGAGTTGCATCTCTCTCGCCTGTACGCCTTGGTTGGGCAACGAACTGTGACCTCTGCCGCTAGCGTGTTCAGATGGGAATTTTTTTAAGAGTTCTGCAGCAAGGGCCTTCTGGTATTGCCCCATTTTTGTAGACCTCTCCACCTCAGGAATAAGAGAGTGAAAGTTCTCCTTGTAGCGGGGGTCTACAAGTGTCACCAACCAGTAATGACTGTCACCCAACATTTTGACAACGCGAGAGTCACGGTTAAGGCAGCGTAACATAAAGTCAGCCATGCGTGCCAGACTGGTAACGGGCAAGATTTCCGTGTCCTCACCAAGATGACGACTGACCATGCTCTCCTCCTCCTCCTCCTCCTCTTCCTCCTCCCCCCTGTCCTCAGGCCACCCACGCTGAACCGACGGTATGACACTTGTACAGGTACTACCGTCTACAACGCATGATAGCAGCTCCTGTTCTTCCTCCTCCTCCTCCTCCTCCTCCTCCTCTCCCTCATTGTCCCCCAATGCACGTTGGGATGAGATGAGGCTGGGCTGTGTGTAATCGCCCGCTACGGCTTCTTGATCCATCTCATCATACTCTGGCTGCAATGCCTCCTCTTTAATTCTCTGCAGAGAGCGTTGCAAAAGACAGACAAGTGGGATGCTGACACTATTGATGGCGTCATCGCCACTCACCATCTTGGTGGCCTTCTCAAAGTTTGTCAGGATGGTACATATGTCAGACATCCAGGTCCACTCCAGAGGTCTTATGTGTGGAGTCTGACCTGAATATCGACGGCCTTGTTGCAGCTGGTACTCCACAACTGCTCTCTTCTGCTCACAAATCCTTTGCAACATGTGGAGGGTAGAGTTCCAATGTGTGGGGACATCACACACCAGTCGGTGTGCCGGAAGCTGCAAACGCTGCTGCAACACAGCAAGGGCGGCGGAAGCTGTAGCCGACTTGCGAAAATTAGCTGACAGGTGGCGTACTTTCACGAGCAGATCTGCAACTCGGGGTACGATTTAAGAAACCGCTGAACCACGAGGTTAAGCACATGAGCCTGGCATGGTAAGTGTGTGATCTCACCTCGCCTCAGAGCCGCCACCAGGTTACGGCCATTGTCACACACGACCATGCCGGAATGTAGGTTCAGCGGTCTCAGCCACAGATCTGCCTGCTCTTTCACAGCTGTCCACAACTCACAAGCAGTGTGAGGTTTATCACCTAAGCTTATGAGTTTCAGCACAGCCTGTTGCCGCTTGGCTGAGGCAGTACTGCAATGCTTCCAGCTTGTAACTGATGTGGTGATATCTGAGATGGAGGCTGAACATGAGGAGGAGGAGGAGGAGGAGGATGTGCAGGAGCTGTACACTGGGGGCAACTCTGACTGACATAGGGCCCGCAATCCTCGGTGTGGGGAGGATGTGTTCCGTCCCAAGGTCCGACTGGGTCCCGGCTTCCACTATGTTTACCCAGTGTGCCGTCAGAGAGATGTACCATCCCTGGCCACAAGCACTTGTCCACGTGTCCGTTGTCAGGTGGACTCTCCCAGTAACTGCGTTGTTGAGGACACGGCAGATGCTTTGGGACACGTGCTTGTGTAGTGCGGGGATGGCACACCGGGCAAAATAGTGTCGGCTGGGGACCGAGTACCGAGGGACGGCCACCGCCATAAGATTGCGGAAGGATTCCGTCTCCACCAGCCTAAAAGGCAGCATTTCCAATGCAAGCAGTCGTGAAATGTGCGAATTTAGGACTGTGGCCTGTGGGGCGTTAGCTGCGAATTTCCGCTTTCGTTCAAAGGTCTGGGATATGGACAATTGAACGCTGCGGTGGGACGTGGACGTTGATGCTGTTTCTTGAGAAACTGCCATAACAAGTGAAGACTGAGAGGAGGGGGCATCTTTACATGCAGTATGGACAGGGGATTGCCTTGCACACACAACAGGGGGTTCTATTGCACGCACAACAGTGGAAGAAGCAGTGGTGACACCCGCTGACACTGGTCGTGGACCCTGGGTTTCGCCCCACAAAGTCGGGTGCTTTGCTGCCATGTGCCTGATCATGCTGGTGGTGGTCAGGCTGGTAGTTTTGTCACCCCTGCTGATGCTGGCATGGCAGGTGGAACATATGGCCTTTTTGGGGTTATCAGCAGAGTCTTTAAAAAAATTCCAGACTCTGGAAGACCTACCGCTTGTACTGACAACGTCCCTCGTGTTGGTGTTACGGGGAACGGTTGCCTGCCTTCTGTCTGCGGCCACCACACTGCTTCTTCCTGCCTGTTGGGGTACTCTGCCTCCCTCCCCCTGTGTGCTGCTGGCCTCACTCTGCATGTCCTCCTTCCACGTTGGGTCAGTTACTAGATCATCCACCACCTCCTCCTCTTCCACTTGCGCACCACGATCCTCCTCCTCACTTCCTGCCAATTGTGTCTCGTCATCGTCCACCTCTTGTGACAGATTGCCAACGTCGACTTCCTGTGGCCGTGGCTGTTCAAATATTTGGGCATCGCAACATGGGATCTCCTCTTCCACCACTTCAAGCGTATCAGGCGAGGGACCCAAATATGGAAATGGACCAGTGAACAGCTCTTCAGAGTGTCCAAGTGTGGGATCACTTGCTGTCTGATGACACTCGGCATGGTGGGAGGAAGGAGCATCAGGGTGAGGAGGAGTATGCGGTCGAGACTCACGGCTACTAAGAGTTGACCATGTGGAAGACTGACCGGAGGTGGTGGTGCCCAGATAACTGGAAGTATTGTCTGCTATCCAATTAATAACCTCTTCACACTGATCAGTTCTCAATACTGGTGTTGTTCTGTGCTTCCCTAGTAATTCGGTCAAGAAGTGGGAGCGAGAAGATGTGGCTGTTGGTTGTGGCACATTTTCACCTTGGCCACGGCCCCGTCCTCTGCACGAACCATCACCAGAACGTCCACTTCCACGTCCCTTGCCACGCGCCTTGCCCATTGTAAATGAAGTAAAATAGCTTACACTTGCACTATCAATGGAAAAAGGGTAATAAAGAGTAGATTACAACCGTGGAAGAGGAAAACCACAGTTATTGTTTACTGGGGTATACCACACTTTTTTAAATAGAGATATTTGCGGCTGAACAGTGAGCGACACACTCAAACTGCTTTTTTTTTAGATACCAAAGGCCCAAAACTGGATAGTACAGCGATTTGACCCGTGGAACTGCGAAACCACACTGGGATGTCGGGCCTACACAAGACTATTTTCAACAGATATATTTTTGTGTCACAACAGTCAGGAGACACTACTGTTTTTCTTTACGGAAAAAACTACCAAAACCTGAATAATAGAGATTTTTTACCGTGGAACAGCAAAACCACAGTTATAATTTACTGGTGTATACCAGGCTTTTTAAAATATATATATATATTTGCGGCTGAACAGTGAGCGACACACTCAAACTGTTTTTTTTAGATACAAATGGCCCAAAAGTGGATAATACAGAGGTTTGTACCGTGGAACTGCAAAACCACACTTGTATTTCTCGGGCCTACACCAGACTATTTTCAACAGATATATTTGTGTCTGAAAAATCAGGGAGACACTATTTTTTTTTTTTTTACAGCAAAAAATGCAAAAAGCAGGATAATAGAGATTTTTTACCGTGGAACAGCAAAAGCACACTTCTGTCTCTCTGGCCTACACCAGACTATTTTCAACAGATATATTTGTGTCTGAAAAATCAGGGAGACACTATTATTATTTTTATACAGCAAAAAATGCCAAAAACAGGATAATAGAGATGTTATACCGTGGAACATCAAAACCACAGTAATAATTTACTGGTGTATACCAGGCTTTTTAAAATATATATATATTTGCGGCTGAACAGTGAGCGACAAACTCAAACTGTTTTTTTTAGATACAAATGGCCCATAGAACTGCAAAACCACACTTCTATTTCTCTGGCCTACACCAGACTATTTTCAACAGATATATTTGTGTCTGAAAAATCAGAGGCACACTTTTTTTTTTTGGGGGGGGGGGCACCAAAAGGTTACTAAGATGGGTATTTGTACATTGTGAAGGAGGAAAAAAAAAAAGAGGATTTAGATAAAAAAAAAGGATTTTTCCTGGCCCCCGGGACCTGGAGCTAAGTCCAGCAATTTCAGCAACAGGAGCACACAGGACTGTAATGCAGCGTTTACTGGTATAACCACTGCGTCTCCTATACAGCCTGCCTGCCTGCCTGCCTGATATACCTGGGATGGATATTAGTCCTGAGAAGGACTGTTTGTTTGATCTGGCAGCCTTTACAGACCCTACACTAACTATTTTGCAGGATATATCTCTCCCTAAATCAGCAGCGCTGTCCCTACACTGTCTGATCCGGAGCGACTGTGTCCAAGATGGCGGCGCCCGGTTTTAAATACTCGAGGTGACGCTGTGCGGCCAACCAATCACTGTAATGCCCACAAACAACATGGCTGCGGCATTACAGTGACTGGCTGGCAATCCCTGCATGTTCATTGGCTCTGTAAAGAGCGCCAAACATGCAAGGCGGAGACCCGAGCTCCCGCCCGTGTAACCCAGAAATGCTCGGTGCTCGCCGAACATCCCGAGTAGCGTGATGCTCGGGCGAGTACCGAGCAGTGTCGAGCATGTTCGCTCAACACTAATGCCCAGGCATTGTAGGTAGGTCATACAGGCTCGTGGAGGCCACACACAATACTGAGCCTCATTTTGACTTGTTTTAACAACATTGCATCAAAGTTGGATCAGCCTGTAGTGTGTTTTTCCACTTTAATTTTGGGGATGACTCCAAATCCAGGTCTCCATTGGTTAATAAATTTGTTTTCCATTGATGATTTTTGTGTGATTTTGTTGTCAGCACATTCAACTTTGTACGGAACAAAGTATTCAATGAGAATATTTCATTCATTCATTCAGATCTAGGATGTGTTATTTGAGTGTTCCCTTTATTTTTTCAAGCAGTGTATATACTACACTGTGTGCAGAATTATTAGGCAAGTTGTATTTTAGAGGATTATTTTTATTATTGATCAACAACTATATTCTCAATCAACCCAAAAGACTCATAAATATCCAAGCTTAATATTTTGGAAAGTTGGAGTGCGTTTTTTTTTAGATTTGGCTATCTTAGGAGGATATCTGTTTGTGCAGGTAACTATTACTGTGCAGAATTATTAGGCAACTTAATAGAAACCAAATACAATCCCATCTCACTTGTTTATTTTCTCCAGGTAAACCAATATCAGTGCACAAAATTTAGAAATAAACATTTCTGACATGCAAAAACAAAAACCAAAAAAATTAGTGATCAATATAACCACCTTTCTTTATGATGACACTCAACAGCCTTCAATCCATAGATTCTGGCAGTTGCTTGATCTGTTTTTGATCAACATTGCATGCAGCAGCCACCACAGCCATCCCAGACACTGTTCCAAGAGGTGTACTGTTTTCCCTCCCTGTAGATCTCACATTTTATGATGGACCACAGGTTCTCTATGGGGTTCAGATCAGGTGAACAAGGGGGCCATGTCATTATTTTTTCTTCTTTTAGACCTTTACTGGCCAGCCACGCTGTGGAATAGTTGGATGCATGTGATGGAGCATTGTCCTGCATTAAAATCATGTTTTTCTTGAACAATATCGACTTCTTCCTGTACCACTGCTTGAAGAAGTTGTCTTCCAGAAACTGGCAGTAGGTCTGGGAGTTGGTCTTCACTCCATCCTCAACCCGAAAATGTCCCACAAGTTCATCTTTGATGATACCAGCCCATACCAGTACCCCACCTCCACCTGGCTGGCGTCTGAGTCGGAGTGGAGCTCTCTGCCCTTTACTGATCCAGCCTCTGGCCCATCTATCTGGCCCATCAAGAGTCACTCTCATTTTATCAGTCCATAAAACCTTTGAAAAATCAGTCTTAAGATATTTCTTGGCCCATTCTTGACGTTTTATCTTATGTTTCTTGTTCAAAGGTGGTCGTTTTTCAGCCTTCCTTACCTTGGCCATGTCCCTGAGTATCGCACACCTTGTGCTTTTTGATACTCCAGTAACGTTGCAGTTCTGAAATATGGCAAAACTGGTGGCGAATGGCATCTTGGCAGCTTCACGCTTGATTTTCCTCAATTCATGGGCAGTTATTTTGCGCCTTTTTTGGCCAACACGCTTCTTGCGACCCTGTTGGCTATTTGCTATGAAACGCTTGATTGTTCGGTGATCACGCTTCAAAAGTTTGGAAATTTAAAGACTGGTGCTTCCCTCTGCAAGACATCTCACAATTTTGGACTTTTCAGAGCCCGTCAAATCTCTCTTCTGACCCATTTTGCCAAAGGAAAGGAAGTTGCCTAATAATTAAGCACACCTTATATAGGGTGTTGATGTCATTAGTCAACACCCCTCCTCATTACAGAGATGCACATCACCAGATTTACTTAATTGGTAGTTGGCTCTCAAGCCTATGCAGCTTGGAGTTGGACAACATGTATAAAAAGTATCGTGTGATCAAAATACTCATTTGCCTAATAATTCTGCAAGCGGTGTATATATATATATATATATATATATATATATATATATATATATATATATGTGTATGTGTGTATATATATATATATATATATATATATATATATATATATATATATATATATATTTATTTATTTATATATATGTATGCAATGGGCAAAATAAGTATTTGATAATCTGCCGAATTTGCAAGTTTTCCCACCTACAAAGAGTGGAGAGGTCTGTAATTTTTATCGTAGGTACAGTTCAACTGTGAGAGACAGAATCCAAAATTGAAAACCAGAAAATCACATTGTATGATTTTTACATAATTAATTAGCATTTTATTGCATTAAATAAGTATTTGATACAATAGAACAAAAATAACTTAATATTGGGTACAGAAACCTTTGTTTGCAATTACAGAAGATATTTTCTGTAGTTCTTGACCAATTTTGCACACACTGCAGCAGGGATTTTGGCCCACTCCTCCATACAGATCTTCTCCAGATCTCTCAGGTTTCGGGACTGTCGCTGGGCAACATTGAGTTTCAGCTCCCTCCAAAGATTTTCTATTGGGTTCAGGTCTGGAAACTGGCTAGGCCACTCCAGGATCTTGAAATCCTTCTAACGGAGCCACTCCTTAGTTGCCCTGGGTGTGTTTTTCAGATCATTGTCATGCTGGAAGACCCAGCCACGGCCCATCTTCAATGCTCTTACTGCTTGAAGAAGGTTGCTGGCCAAAATCTCATGATACATGACCCCATCCATCCTTCCTTCAATACGATGCAGTCGTCCTGTCCCCTTTGCAGAAAAGCACCCCCAAAATATGATGCTTCCCCCACCATGCTTCATGGTGGGGACGGTGTTCTTGGGGTTGTACTCATTCTTCTTCTTCCTCAAACAAGGCAAGTGGAGTTGATATCAAAAAGTTCTATATTGGTCTCATCTGACCACATGACCTTCTCCCATGCCTCCTCTGGATCATCCAGATGGTCATTGGAAAACCTGAAATGGGCCTGGACATGTGTTGGCTTGAGCTTGGGGACCTTGCATGCCCTTCAATCGATGACAGTGTAGTGTGTTACTAACGGTATTGTTTGAGACTGTGGTCCCAGCTCTCTTCAGGTCATTGACCAGATCCTCCCGTGTAGTTCTGGCTGATTCCTGACCTTTCTCAGAATCATCCTTACCCCACGAGGCGAGATCTTACATGGAGCCCCAGACCGAGAAAGACTGACAATCATTTTGTGTTTCTTCCATTTTCTAATAATTGTACCAACAGTTGTTGCCTTCTTACCAAGCTGCTTGTCTATTGTACTGTAGCCCATCTCAGCCTTGTGCAGGTCTACAATTTGTCCCTAGTGTCCTTAGACAGCTCTTTGGTCTTGGCCATGGTGGAGAGGTTGAAGTGTGATTGATTGAGTGTGTGGACACTTGTCTTTTGTACAAGTAACAAGTTCAAACCGGTGCAATTAATACAGGTAATGAGTGCAGAGTAGGAGGGCTTCTTAACGAAAAACTAACTGGTCTGTGAGAGCTAGAATTCTTGTTGGTTGGTAGGTGATCAAATACTTATTTCATGTAATAAAATGCAATTGAATTATTTAAATATCATACAATGTGATTTACTGATTTTTAGATTTTGTCTCTCACAGGTGAAGTGTACCTACGATAAATATTACAGACCTCTCCAATCTTTGCAGGCGGGAACACTTTCAAAATCGGCAATGTATCAAATACTTATTTTCCCCACTGTATATTACCCCAGTGCTATGACATCACTGTATATACTACCCCTGTACTCTGACATCCATCCCTATGTATATTATCCCTGTATTGTAACATCACAATGTATACTGCTCTACTGTGACATCACTAAGTATACTACCCCTATACTGTGAGATCACTATGTACTGTATATTACCCCTGTACTGTGACATCTTTATGGATATTACCACTGTACTGTGACATCTCTACATATAGTACCCCTGTACTGTGACATCACTATGTCTATTTATCCTGTTATTGTGACATCACTGTGGCGTTCATGCTCAATACTAAATAAATTGAGATGTTTTGAAAATTTTGTTTCCGTTTTTCAACATTTTCTTATTATTTACATGTCTCTCCATGTGAAGACACATGAAGACACAGTCAGTGGGTGCTCTTGTCTGTTGGCCCGGCGGTCTTTAGAAAGACTGCATCGACCAGGGCTCATACCACTGAACGCCCGCTCTCTTTTACCACGGGCTGAGCACTACTCAGGCAACACAGAGTGATGGTAAACAGTGTGGCAATAATTTAGTGAACCATCAGCAATCAATAACATATAGAACAGTCCCAGCAACTACACAAGATGAGGCAAATTTTAGCAGTGATATATGTGGTCAGGTGACCTGATTGTCCCAACCTGGATTCTTCACATCATCTATGAGAGTTCAGCAATGATCAATGGAGCAGTTCTGTATCTTTGCAGCCAGGGCTGTGGTCCCTTAGGCTGTCATCCTATAGTGTCTCTTGAACAGATGCAGAGACCCCCTTTTTATAGTTCACATTTGTCCTTTCAAGCCATTACTCACAGATCAAGGGTCAGGCATCATTCATGATATTAATTTACAATGCTCGAATATGCAGAGCTCATCTCCCCAATGTTAGCTGGCAAAAACCCTATAATGGTATTTAACATATCTAGCAAACATCTCAGGGTTGCTGAGCGTAGATGGAAAAGGTCCCACTCCCATGAGCACTTAATCGCATTCAAACAGTCCCTCACTACCTTCAAGTCCACACTCACTGCAGCAAAACAAACTTCACATCTCTCATATCCTCCTTGTCTCACAACTAGTGTTGAGCCACCCCCGTAGTGTTCGAGTTCGGTTCGGTTCGTCGAACACCCTTGTGTTCGCCGAACTGTTCGTCGAACTGTTCGTCGAACACCTTCGAACACCGTTAAAACCAATGGCAGGCAAACAAAAACACATAGAAACACATAGAAAACACCTTCAAAGGTGTCCAAAAGCTGACAAACTGCTCAGAAGACATAACTAACACATGGAAAAGTGACAAGTACATATAGTCATGCGAAAAGAAAAGAGGTGGAGGAGTAAAAGGAGGGGGAGACACAGATATAGGCATGTCATGCCCTTCTAAAATACAAAAAGTGAGAAGCCGACACGGCCAGTCCGTTCCTGCCCGTGCCACCTCCGTGTCGCCGGGTTTGTGCCAGAGCCGCGGTGGACCCTGACGGCCAGCCCCCCTCTCCCAATACTGGTGCCTGTCCGCTGGTGGGTCGAGCGAGCCCCCCTGTGGTGGAGGCAGCTCTAAGCTTTTTAATTTAAATTGTCTCTCTAATTTGAATGAATACACTTTAAATCCTTTTACAAGGATCTATTGAAGGGCAAGTCTCATGCCAGCAGCTGCGTAATTCCAGCTCCAGTAGCGTCCACAAAAGCTGCTGCAGTTAAAAAGCTTTTATAAGGATCGAGCTCGGCTGTCCACCGCAAGGCGTCCTACTGCCAGTCCCAGCCCCTATGCCTTGGGATGCCTCCTGATGCTCTTCACTGAGTATCCCGTGGTCCCGAAGCATTTCCTTTGAAAAAATTAAGTGTCCAAACTACAGGTGGTGTAGCTTGCTTAACAGCCGGGATAATCCCCTGACTAGCAGACACTGCTACTAGGCACAAAGTATTTCCTGGGCTAAATGCAGTTAAAAATTTGTAATTAGATACTCTCATTGGATGCTGAGAAAGCATTCCATAGAGTCTCCTGGCACGCCATATATTATTCTCTTAAAAAGCTTGGGGTAGGGGTCTAGGGGACCCTTTTATAGCCAAAATCACGGCCCTGTATTGCAATACGTCACCTAGGCTGAAGATAAATGGAACTGTAGCACCCCGAGGGCTCCGTTGCTACAGAGGAATTGCACCTCACCCAGAGGTGTGATATCTCACTCTCAGGTAAGGATGGAGTGTGGATCAGGACCCGACACCTGCATGCATTACACCACATTGCCGTGGGGCAGGGCGACCAATATGCCCCTGAGATGGGCACGACAGTCCTTTTCCCTGGCTGGAGAGGGGGGAGGGAACACTGAGGAAGGGGAACCCTGTAGTGCAGGAGCAGGGAGGAAGCAGTTCCTGGGTGCATTGAGAAGGGAGTATAAAAGGTGGGCACCATCTTAGTTCAGTGCAGAGAAGTCTGAGCAGAAGTGACAGGGAGCAGGGGCTCTGCATGAGCTCTGCTCCGGAGGCGGGCCTAGTAACAGAGGCCCAGGCCTGGAAGAGGGAGAAAGAAGGAAGAGGAGCGGAGAAGGCTCCAGGAACGAGGAACAAAGGGATCCCAGGGGTGTGGACGGGCGAGTCGCCACCGCACACCCGAATCCACCTGTGTGGAGGGGTCAGGCCAAAGGGGGAGACCGATCCCCGAAACTAGTGGAGGCGGGAAACGACCCTCAGCTAGAAACCGGAGGCTGTGACATTTTATGTGGCGCAGCCCCTCGCTACACCCGCTAGGAGGGCAGCACATAGGGTCAGGGAAACTGGCGCCAAGTTTACCAAGAGGAGGCCCGAGGCAGCCGGACAGAAGGGTTGGTAAGAAAGGCCCGACAAAGGACACACAAAGGGGGTCCTGTGAAGCGCTCCAAAGTTATCTGGGAGTTGTCTGAGCCCCTCATCTGGTGAGCACAGTACGACGTGGGCAGCCGTTACCTGCAGAAGTGGTCTGGATAATAAGAACTGTGAGTATAGGCCCTGGACTGCATCACTGACTCCGTGTCATTACTGCTGCTGCCCTGCACCATCACCCCCATCCTCCGCATACACTGCCCTGAGGCTATACTCCTCCCGTGGGGAGTTATGCTACGCTCTGCTGCACCCACAACACCAGCCTCAGTGGTCTGCCCTGCAGCGGCGGTTCACTCTGACCGCAATCCACGGGTGGCGTAGTCGGACATTTAAACATCAAAACCACATAAATAGTTCCGCCACTGATTTGACCGCCCTGAGCCACGGAACCGGGTCGCTGCCACGGAGACTACAACCACCAGCATCCACCAAAAAGGGTCCAGCTCCGGATCTCCCAAGGCCCAGGGGGCGCGTCAGAACATTTTCATCACCTTTCATAATCACCAATGGGACAAGGCAGGGATGTCCTCTGTCCTCTCTCTTATACATCCTAGTGATGGAGCACCTGCTCTCATCAATTCGCCATAACCCCAATATTAGGTGGATTGAGGTGGGAGGCACCGAGTACAAGTGCTCTCTATTTGCTGATGATGTCCTAGTATATATCACTCAATCACATATATCCATCCCTGCTGTTATGGCTGAAATAGATCACTTTGTTACATGGTCAAATTTTAAAATCAATACAGCGAAGTCTGAGGTCCTCGATGTCTCCCTCCCCAAATCCATACAGGATTCCATCCAGTCCAACTTTCCCTTTGCCTGGCCCTCACAGGGTATCAAATTGTTAAGAATTCCTATTCATAGAGACCTCTCCCGTCTATGTTATCTTAATTTTTGGCCCTTTATTGAACAACTCCATACAGACCACGGTTGGCAAGTTAGAACTGTAAGATTCACTATGTGAACCACTGGTGTTTTGTGGAAAAGCACATGTACACTGTGTTCCAAATTTTTTGCAAAAAGTGTTTAGGAGTGATAAGGGAAGAATTTGTTTGTTTGTCAGTTAAACTCATTGATGGTGATGTGTGTCAGGGCTCTTTATATCACTGTAAGCAATTGCAGACACCTGTGCTAATTAGTTTGGCAGGTGTGTCCAATGAACGGCAAGACTACTTAAGAAGACTGTCCCACATTATTAAGCAGCCTACATTTTCTGCCAAAATGGGAAAGAAAAAGGATGTGTCGGCTGCTGAGAAGCAACAAATTGTGGAGTGTTTAGGTCAAGGCATGACTACAATCAACATTGTGCGATGATCAGGATGAAGTGTCTTGGCAATCCAGAAGTATGTAGCTGATTCACAGTACACACGTGTGCGTGCTGATAAGGGCAAATTGAGGACTCTTTCCTACAGGCAATTACGTCAGGTTAAAAGAGCAGCGACAAAAAAGCCTTGTCATAGCAGCAGACAAGTTTTTGAAGCTGCTGGTGTCTGCAACGTCCCCCGAACAACAAGATGCAGGGTCCTTCAGAGGTTTGCAGCTGTGCGTACGCCATCCTGTCGACCTCCTCTATCCACTGCACACAAGCAGAAACGGCTCCAGTGGGCCAAACAATACATGAAGACTGACTTCAAAACTGTTTTGTTCACGGATGAGTGCCGTGCAACGCTCGATGGTCCAGATGGATGGAGTGGAGGATGGCTGGTTGATGGACACCCCACGCAAACACGGCTACAGCGCCAACAAGGAGGAGGTGGAGTAATGTTTTGGGCTGGAATCATGGGGAGAGAGATTGTCGGCCCCTTTAGGATCCCTGAAGGGGTAAAGATGAACTTCATAATGTATGTGGAGTTTCTCAAACAGCACTTCCTGCCATGGTTCAAGAAGAAGAACCGTGTATTCCACAGCAACATCATTTTCATGCATGATAATGCACCGTCTCATGCTGCACATAACACATCTGCATCTCTGGCTGATATGGGCATAAAAGGGGACAAACTTATGGTGTGACCCCCATGCTCCCCTGACCTCTACCCCATTCAGAACCTCTGGAGCATCATCAAAAGGAGTGTCTATGATGGCGGGAGGCAGTTCACATCTAAGCAACAGCTCTGGGAGGGTATTCTGTCCTCATGCAAAAAAATTGAAGCAGAAACCATCCAAAACCTGACAAATTCAATGGATGAGAGAGTTCAGAAGCTCCTTTCGAACAAGGGGTCCTATGTGCAAATGTAACATAACCTAGAATAAAGTTTTGAGTTGAAAACTGTTTGATTTCAGTTTCTAATAACCAGCTAATGCTTACAATTTCAAAAATGACCATTTTTTTGGTCTTTATTAAAATGAAAAGGTTGATCGAAGAGTGTGGGGGATCTAAGAGTGTGGCAACCCAGTAGTCAGGATTACTTCGAATTCTGACAATCTGAGGGTCATGTTGCAGGTAGTGCAGCAAGAAGGCACTTATGTGTCTTGCGCATCTCGGAGCCCCAAAATTATTTTCCAGGCTAGATGCAGCTAAAAATTATTATTAATTTTAAATCTGGTGGAGCTTAGTATAGATGGCCTAATAGAATCAGTACTGCACACTGCTACAAAGCCCAAATTATTTTCCAACCAAGATACAGATAAACATGATTAGTAATTTGAAAGCTTAAAACGGTTGGTGAGGTGATTTTAACCAATCATCAAGCTTTTACTCTCCCCAGGATGACACAGGGGTAGAAAAGTCGTTTCGGATCCATGATTTGTTCATCTTTATGAACGTGAGTCTGTCTACATTATCAGTGGAGAGCCGCGTGCGCTTATCTGTCAGCACACCACCAGCAGCGCTGAACACACGTTCAGACAGAACGCTGGCTGCGGGGCATGACAAGATCTCCAAGGCGTAAGTGGCGAGCTCCGGCCATTTATCCAGATTGGAAGCTCAAAAAGATCAAGGGTCCAGTGACACAGTCATGGCTTCAATGTTTACTTGGAGATACTCCTGTACCATCGTCTCTAGGCGTTGACTATGTGTCAGACTTCTTGTCTCCTGTGGCCTTGCAAAGGATGGGCTAAAAAAGTGGTGAAATGATTCCGCAAAATTGATGTTACCAGCAGATACTGTGTTTCTGTTACGGTTTGAGTGCTGAACACTCGACGGTCCCACGGTTGGCAAGTTGGAACTGTGAGATTCACTACGTGCACCACTGGTGTTTTGTGGAAAAGCACATGTAAGATTTTGCAACAGTCTCTGCTGATACTCCTGCATGCGTGCATCCCTTTCTATGGCAGGAATAATTTCTGCAAATTTACTTTTGTACCGGGGATCTAACAGTGTGGCAACCCAGTAGTCAGGATTATTTCTAATTCTCACAATTCGAGGGTCATGTTGCAGGTAGTGCAGCAAGAAGGCACTCATGTGTCTTGCGCATCCAGGAGCAGCAAGTCCCTGTTGTGTTGGTGGCGAGGTAACAATCATGCTTCCTTCCTCTGTCCTCTCCCCCCAACCTCGCACAACAGAAATGTGATCAAGGTCTCCCTCATCTGATGAGTCTTCCATCAGTTCGTCCTCCACTCCTTCCTGGGCTCCTGCACCTTCCTCACTAGTTTGGCTGCTACCATGCGCCCTGGTAATACTTTCTCCCCCACCCTCACATGCCTGCCGCCTTGGTGCTGCCGACCGTCTGGACCTTGCAGATGTTAGCCCTTCCGCATACAACTCCTCCTCCTCTACTTCCTCCACCTTCTCTTGTGCCACCACCTGACTCCGAATTCTGTTTAACATGTGCTCCAGCATGTAAATCACCGGAATAGTCATGCTGATAATGGCATCGTCAGCACAAAACATCTTCGTCGCCATTTCAAAACTGTGCAGAAGGGTGCATAGGTCCCTGATCTGAGACCACTCCTCCAGCGTGATTTGCCCCACCTCTGGATCTCGTTGGCCCAGGCTATACGTCAGAACGTATTGCACCAGGACTTGTCGGTGCTGCCACAGTCGCTGCAACATGTGCAGAGTTGAATTCCACCGGGTAGGCACATCGCATTTTAGCCGGTGAAATGGCAGGCCCAACGACTTCTGTAGAGATGTAAGTCGCTGAGCTGCGGGATGCGAACGGTGGAAGTGAGCACACAGCGACCGTGTCCTCTGCAGAAGGCCATCTAGTCCGGGATAGTGGGCTAAAAATTGCTGGACAACCAGGTTCAACACGTGAGCCATACAAGGCACGTGTGTGACATTGCCCCGGCGAGGAGCCACACCCAGGTTTGCAGCATTGTCGCACACGGCCTTCCCTGGTTTCAGGTCCAGTGGAGACAACCATTCATGAAATTGGTTCTCCAGAGCTGACCACAACTCCTCAGCTGTGTGACTCACATTTCCCAGACATTTCAAAGTAAAAACCGCCTGATGACGTTGAGCCCTACTGCCAGCATAGTAAGGAGGTGTGCAGGATCCCTTCTGCGCAGTTAGAAAGCTTGTGGCATGACCAGACAGGCTTTGGGTGCAGGTGGAGGACCAAGAGGAGGTTGAGGAGGCAGAAGCAGTGGAGGAACTTTGAGATAAAGAGGATTGACGCACAACTCGTGGGGACGGCAAGACTTGGACAGCAGCCCCTTTTCCTGCTGTCACCATAGTTACCCAGTGCCCAGTCAGCGACATGTAACCCCCTGTCCATGCCTACTCGTCCAAGTGTCTGTGGTGAAATGCACCCTGTCACACACAGAGTTTCTCAAAGAAGCGGTGATGTTGTGTGCGACATGCTGGTGGAGCGCAGGCACACCTTTCTTTGAGAAGTAGTGCCGACTGGGCATCTGGTACTGGGGCACTGCGCCGGACATAAGGTCTCGAAAATCCTCTGTGTCCACCAGGCGGAAAGGCAGCATTTCTGTAGCCAAGAGCTTGCAGATGGTGAAATTCAACCTCTTAGCTTTCTCATGGCTAGGAGGAAATGGTCTTTTACTTGTCCACATCTGAGGGACCAAGGGCTGGCTGTTGTGCTTAGACGGGGTTGATAAGGGTGTCCCCGGCAAACTGCCGGTCTGTGAGGAAGATGCAGGCGGACATGTTAGGTTGCCTTGATCCAAAGGTGGTGCTATCGATGTCGGACAGTGCTCAACACCAGCTGGTGTTGCCACCTCCAAAGAAAATGATGACCTGACAATCACGCTGGCTGTTGCGGGTAAAGAGGTGGCAGATCTGCGTCCCAAAACAGGTGTGACTGCTGTCCCCCCAGTCACAGAGGATGAAGAGGCCGCAGATGCACAAGATGGGGTAGATTGTGGTTGGCCCGGCCGGCTAGGCCGCATTGTAGCACAGTGAGCTTCCCACTGCAACTTATGCTTTTGTTGACAAATGTTACAGATAACACGAGTTGGGTCATCTTTATCGATCTGAAAAAATGCCCAGGCTATGCAAGGCTTAGCACCCATGCGACCTGAAGAGCCACCACGACTTGTGGTCAGAGGCAGAGTTGTGTTTGAGGATGCAGTTGTTGACGTGCTTCCAGTACTACGTCTCTGTCCAGGAAGGCGTAACCTGACCTCGTCGTCACTAGCATCCTCCTCCACCTCCTCTGCTGACCTCATCTCTTGGCTGACTGTGGGTGTTAGAACCTTGCTCTTAGGTTTTTTCCTTTGCTGGTCACATGACCTTGTTGGCCTATTTAATCCTGCTCCGCCCTTCTGGCTTTGCTGGACTTCATTGTATATCTACTTTCTAGCTAGCCTGTGCTCTGTATCTAACTCTGTTAGTTTGCTTGGTCTACGGACCTCTATGTTCTATATATTTTGTTTGTTCGTCTGTCTGCTACTATTTCTGTTAGGAGGTGTCCCATATTCCTCCCAGTCCTTAGTACTTGTAGGGATTCCTTCCCCACATCTATAGGTCTCCGTACAGACTAGCTTAGGACTTTAGCAGGTCTGATCGCAGGATCAGGTCCCCTGTTACATCGTAGGGATTTAGCTGAGTTCTATCGTAGGGACAGATCTCCTCTCTTTCCTTAGCTCTGGTAGCAGAACATAACAGTAAGTCCAGCCTGCAAATTCTCTAAGGAAAGATTTTTCTGTTCCATCATGGTGTCGGTTCAGGATTTAGTTCATCGCCTGCAGGGACTCTCTCTGGAGGTGGCCGAGCTCCGTCAGCACGTGAGTAACTGTCCTGGAGCACTTTTCTTGGAGCCTAAGGTATGTTTGCCGGATTTATTTTTTGGTGAACACCGAGAATTTTTTTCATTTAAAAATGCTTGCTTATTGTATTTTCGTTTGAGACCCAAGTCCTCTGGGGATGAATCCCAGCGCATAGGGTTCATAATGTCACTTTTGCGCAAAGAACCTCAGGAGTGGGCCTTTTCTTTGCAACCTAGTGATACATGCTTCAGATCAGTGGATAGTTTTTTTTTCTGCTTTGGGACTATTATATGATGATCCTGACCGTGTCTCATCAGCTGAGACTGAGTTGAGACGTTTGAAACAGGGATCAGGTAATGTGGAAAAATATTGTACTCATTTCCGTCGTTGGTCTACTCAAACAGGGTGGAACGATTCTGCTCTGAAAAGTCTATTTCTTGCTGGGCTCAATGAAAGGGTTAAAGACCTGCTAATTGCTTATCCTACACCTGAAGATTTGCAGCAGGCTATGCAATTAGCTATACGGGTGGATAGGAGACTGCGTGCAAGGGTTAATGAGAGCAAATCCTCTGCTATGTCAGTTTCTGGTTATGAGAATGTGTGTACTAACAGTGGTGAACCGATGGAGATTGGATCGGTGGCACCTCGCTCTCAAGAAAAAGACCGTAGATTTTCTGAAGGCTTGTGTTTCTATTGCGGAAAATCTGGTCATTTGATTAAAGGCTGTGAGCTTCGTATGAAGAAAGAAAAAAAAATGGTCAGTCATGCCCGTATTGCCTGTTTAAATTCCAAGGGTGTATTTTTAGCTGCTTCCACGATTGCTCAGGAAAAATTAATGGAATTTCGGGTGTTTGTTGATTGTGGGTCTACTCTGAATGTAATTGATGGGGGATTCTTGGAAAGACTCAATTTAAAACCCGAACCTTTATCATCCCCCATTGCTGTGGTTTCTGTGGATGGTTACCCTTTGAAGAATATTACTCTCAAGGTCTGTGAATTTCCTCTCACTATTAATGGTGTTCACCATGAGAAATTGGATTTGGCAGTTTTGAATAACTTGCCTTCTCCAGTAATATTTGGATTGCCCTGGTTAAAATTTCACAATCCTGTACTGGATTGGTCTACCAGTGAAATTAAATCCTGGAGCCATAAATGTTATGACAAGTGTTGTAACGGGCGTATTGCAGCTTTGGATAGGGGAGAATTGCCTGTTCCTATTCAGGATTTTTGGAGAGTTTTTTCTGAGAAGGAATCGCAGGTTTTGCCTCCCCATAGAGACTATGATTGTTCTATTGAATTTGTCCCTGGAGCGACTCTTCCTAAAAGTCGTTTATTTAACCTTACTATTCCTGAGAGGAAGGCTTTGGAGGAATACATACAGACAAGCTTGGCCGCCGGTCACATTAGGCCCTCTAAGTCTCCTGTGGCGGTTGGATTTTTTTTTGTAAAAAAAAAGGACGGCTGTTTACGTCCTTGTCTGGATTTTCGTGAGATTAACAAAATTACTGTACGCAATCCTTACCCACTGCCATTGATTCCTGATCTGTTTAACCAGTTAATGGGGGCCAAGTGGTTCTCTAAAATTGACCTTAAGGGGGCATACAATCTGTTGCGCATGAAGGAGGGTGACGAATGGAAGACTGCTTTTAACACTCCTGTGGGTCATTTTGAGAATCTGGTTATGCCTTTTGGTCTTACTAATGCTCCTGCATTTTTTCAGAATCTTATTAATGACATCCTTAGACCTTTGATCGGCAAAAATGTGGTTGCGTATTTGGATGACATTTTGATTTATTCGCCGGATCTGGAGTCTCATTGGCGGAGCGTACGTGAGGTATTACAGTTATTAATGGACAATTCGCTTTTTGCTAAGCTGGAGAAATGTGAGTTCGCTGTACAGAGAATTAGTTTTTTGGGTTACATTATCTCCAGCGAAGATTTTGAGATGGACCCGGTTAAAGTTCAAGCTGTACAGGAATGGCCTAGGCCTATTGGTTTGAAATCGATACAGAGGTTTTTAGGTTTCGCCAATTATTACAGAAAATTCATAAAAAATTTTTCTAGTATTGTCAAACCTCTGACCGATCTCACCAGGAAAGGTGCTGATGCGGTTCAGTGATCTTCTGAGGCCATTGAAGCTTTTGTGTATCTCAAGGAGAGGTTCACCTCTGCTCCCATCCTTATGCAGCCTGATGTGACTAAGCCGTTTTTGGTTGAGGTTGATGCTTCCTCTGTGGGGGTTGGCGCAGTATTGTCTCAGGATAATGGGGATGGATAACATCCCTGTGCCTTTTTTTCAAAAAAATTTTCGGAGACTGAACTGAATTACGATATTGGTAATCGGGAATTATTGGCTATTAAACTTGCATTTGAACACTGGCGCCACTTCTTGGAAGGTGAGGAATTTCCCGTTCAGGTTCTTACGGATCATAAAAATCTGATATATCTTGATGCTGCCAAGCGCCTGAATGCCCGTCAGGCTAGGTGGGCACTGTTTTTCTCGCGGTTTAATTTCTCCGTTACTTACATCCCTGGTACTAAGAATGTTAAGGCGGATGCCTTGTCTCGCAGTTTTTCTCCCATAGTCGGTGCTGAGAAAGAGGAGAACATTTTACAAGAAGGTGTTGTGATAGCTGCTTTGGACTCTGTTTTGGAAGATGAGATTCTTAAAGCACAGGAGAATGCCCCATCTAACACTCCTCATGGGAGGTTGTTTGTGCCTGGGACCTTTAGGAGAGATTTGTTTGTTGAGTGTCACGAATCTCGGTTGGCAGGTCATCCCGGAATCTCTGAGACCAAGAGACTGGTGGGTCGCAGTTTTTGGTGGCCTGGATGGCAGAAGGAAGTCATTAAGTGGGTGCGTCAATGTACTATATGTGCTAGATCTAAGTCCTCACATACTCCTGCTGCGGGGTTGCTTTGTCCTTTGGAGGTTCCCAGTGCTCCTTGGACACATTTGGCTATGGACTTTATAACTGACCTTCCCCCCTCTGAGGGTTTTACTGTCATCTGGGTGGTCGTGGACCGTTTTAGCAAGATGTGTCACTTGGTTCCCTTCGTCAAACTGCCCTGCGCTAAAACTCTCGCTAAGGCCTTTGTCAAGGAAATTGTCAGACTTCATGGCGTTCCTACTGACATTGTTTCTGATAGGGGTCCTCAGTTCGTGGCTCGTTTTTGGCGTGCCTTTTGTGATAGGTTGGGAGTTCATTTGTCGTTCTCGTCCGGATATCATCCTGAATCTAATGGCCAGATAGAAAGGAAAAACCAGGATGTTGAGCAGTTCTTGCGTTGTTTTGTGGCAGACAATCAAGAGGGGTGGTCTGAGTTTCTGCCACTTGCTGAATTTGCTCTGAACAATCATACATCTTCTTCTGCTGGTTGTTCGCCTTTTTTTTTGTTGTTCTGGGAGACATCCGTCGTTTGGGTCGTTCTCCAAGTTGGGATCTGCCGTGCCTGAGGAGGAGAATTTTTCCGGTGATTTGGAGAGAGTTTGGACGGATGTGCGTGGTAATCTTCAGGAGGCCAACAGAAAATCTAAGGACTACTTTGATAGGAAACGACAGGAGGTTTTGTTCGCTGTTGGTGACATGGTTTGGTTGTCCTCTAGGAATCTGCGGTTGAGGATTCCTTCTAAGAAATTGGGTCCCAAGTTTGTAGGGCCCTTTAAGGTGCTTCAGGTTGTCAGCCAATCTGCTGTTAGGTTGGAGGTTCCTACCTCCTGGAGAATTAATCCGGTATTTCATGTCTCTCTGTTGAAAAAAGCTGTTGTATCGGATTGTGACGCCTCTGCCTCTGTTCCTCCGGTGGTGGAGGACGGGGAATATGAAATTTCTCGCATCCTTAACTCTAGACGGTATAGAGGTAGTTTGCAGTATCTTGTGGCCTGGAAAGGTTTCGGACCCGAGGATAACTCTTGGGTGAGGTCGGATGATGTTTCCGCGTCCAGACTTATCAGAGCGTTTCACAGGAGATTTCCTGATAAGCCTGGTCCTAGGGGATCCAGAGGATCCTCTTAGAAGGGGGGGTACTGTTAGAACCTTGCTCTTAGGTTTTTTCCTTTGCTGGTCACATGACCTTGCTGGCCTATTTAATCCTGCTCCGCCCTTCTGGCTTTGCTGGACTTCATTGTATATCTACTTTCTAGCTAGCCTGTGCTCTGTATCTAACTCTGTTAGTTTGCTTGGTCTACGGACCTCTATGTTCTATATATTTTGTTTGTTCGTCTGTCTGCTACTATTTCTGTTAGGAGGTGTCCCATATTCCTCCCAGTCCTTAGTACTTGTAGGGATTCCTTCCCCACATCTATAGGTCTCCGTACAGACTAGCTTAGGACTTTGACAGGTCTGATCGCAGGATCAGGTCCCCTGTTACATCGTAGGGATTTAGCTGAGTTCTATCGTAGAGACAGATCTCCTCTCTTTCCTTAGCTCTGGTAGCAGAACATAACAGTGGGTTGACAGTAAGTGGGATCTCCAACCTCATCATCATCACCCTGTGTGTTATCACACCCGTCGTCCTCAGAGCCAACCTGTTCCTGCCCTGACAAAAAACTAAAGTTGTCGCTCCAATCAGGTATTTGAGTCTCATCATCGTCTTCCTCATTGTCTCCACCAACAGCAGTTACAGTTTGGGAATGAGGGTCTACATTATGTTCAGAACCTTCTGCGTCTGGTCCTCGATCCGACTCATAAAGATTCTGGGCATCAGTGCAGATCATTTCCTCGTCTGGATTCACAGAAGCGCTGGAGCCGACCTCTGATTCCCAGGCTATAGTATGAGTAAACAGCTCTGCAGACTCAACCATCTGTTCTACCTCATACTCAGACTGGCAGCTGGAGATTTGGGAGCTGTGAGGAAGCAAGTGCGATTGGGGTGACACCTCTGAGGACTGGAGCATTTGTGATGTTGAAGTTGATATGGAGGAGAGCCCACTTAAAGGAGCACTTGATATCCGTTGAAGCACCTGCTGTTTTTGTGCCTCATCTGGAATTTGTAGCGATTGGCGTGGCCGTAAGAAAGGGATCTTATCACATTGTCCGCTAAAAGAAGTAGACATTTTAGTTTGGCTGGAAGATGGTCTTTCTTCTGCAGATGTTACTGTTGCTTTAACACCTACCCCACGGACACAACCTTTTTTCCCCTTCCCTACACGCCTATTCCCCTTTCCACCAGCAGCAGACCTTTTTCCACTCATTTTTGTGGTTAACTAATTCACAACTCTGGAGTTGTTTGCACAAAAAAACAATGGATGGGAACCGAGCAGAGCTGAGTGGCCAAACTGTGGTATTAAGCCAAAACTATCGTCTGGGTTAGATGCAGAAAAAAATTATATTCAATTTGCAACCTGATGGAGGTCAGTATAGATGGACTAATAGAACAAGTCCCACACACTGCTAGAAGCCCAAATATTTTTTCAGAGCTAGATGCAGAAAAAAATTATATTCAATTTGAAACCTGATGGAGGTCAGTATAGATGGACTAATAGAGCAAGTCCCACACACTGCTAGAAGGCCAAATATTTGTTCAGAGCTAGATGCAGATAAAAATTATTTTTAATTTTCAACCTGATGGAGGTCAGTATAGATGTACTAATAGACCAAGTCCCACACACTGCTAGAAGCCCAAATATTTTTTCAGAGCTAGATGCAGAAAAAAATTATATTCAATTTGCAACCTGATGGAGGTCAGTATAGATGGACTAATAGAACAAGTCCCACACACTGCTAGAAGCCCAAATATTTTTTCAGAGCTAGATGCAGATAAAAATTATTTTTAATTTTCAACCTGATGGAGGTCAGTATAGATGGACTAATAGACCAAGTCCCACACACTGCTAGAAGCCCAAATATTTTTTCAGAGCTAGATGTAGAAAAAAATGATATTCAATTTGCAACCTGATGGAGGTCAGTATAGATGGACTAATAGACCAAGTCCCACACTCTGCTAGAAGCCCAAATGTTTTTTCAGAGCTAGATGCAGAAAAAAATTATATTCAATTTGCAACCTGATGGAGGTCAGTATAGATGGACTAATAGAACAAGTCCCACACACTGCTAGAAGCCCAAATATTTTTTCAGAACTAGATGCAGATAAAAATTATTTTTAATTTGCAACCTGATGGAGGTTAGTATAGATGGACTAATAGACCAAGTCCCACACACTGCTAGACGCCCAAATATTTTTTCAGAGCTAGATGCAGAAAAAAATTATATTCAATTTGCAACCTGATGAAGGTCAGTATAGATGGACTAATAGAACAAGTCCCACACACTGCTAGAAGCCCAAATATTTTTTCAGAGCTAGATGCAGATAAAAATTATTTTTAATTTGCAACCTGATGGAGGTCAGTATAGATGGACTAATAGAACAAGTCCCACACACTGCTAGAAGGCCAAATATTTTTTCAGAGCTAGATGCAGAAAAAAATTATATTCAATTTGCAACCTGATGGAGGTCAGTATAGATGGACTAATAGAACAAGTCCCACACACTGCTAGAAGCCCAAATATTTTTTCAGAGCTAGATGCAGAAAAAAATTATATTCAATTTGCAACCTGATGGAAGTCAGTATAAATGGACTAATAGACCAAGTCCCACACACTGCTAGAAGCCCAAATATTTTTTCAGAGCTAGATGCAGAAAACAATTATATTCAATTTGCAACATGATGGAGGTCAGTATAGATGGACTAATAGAACAAGTCCCACACACTGCTAGAAGGCCAAATATTTTTTCAAAGCTAGATGCAGAAAAAAATTATATTCAATTTGCAACCTGATGGAGGTCAGTATAGATGGACTAATAGACCAAGTCACACACACTGCTAGAAGCCCAAATATTTTTTCAGAGCTAGATGCAGATAAAAATTATTTTTAATTTGCAACCTGATGGAGGTCAGTATAGATGGACTAATAGAACAAGTCCCACACACTGCTAGAAGGCCAAATATTTTTTCAAAGCTAGATGCAGAAAAAAATTATATTCAATTTGCAACCTGATGGAGGTCAGTATAGATGGACTAATAGACCAAGTCACACACACTGCTAGAAGCCCAAATATTTTTTCAGAGCTAGATGCAGAAAAAAATTATATTCAATTTGCAACCTGATGGAGGTCAGTATAGATGGACTAATAGACCAAGTCCCACACACTGCTAGAAGGCCAAATATTTTTTCAGAGCTAGATGCAGAAAAAAATTATATTCAATTTGCAACCTGATGGAGGTCAGTATAGATGGACTAATAGACCAAGTCCCACACACTGCTAGAAGCCCAAATATTTTTTCAGAGCTAGATGCAGAAAAAAATTATATTCAATTTGCAACCTGATGGAGGTCAGTATAGATGGACTAATAGAAACCAAAAGGTTTTACTTCACTAGGTGCAGTAAAAAAATTGGTATTCTATACACAGGTGGTGTAGCTTGCAACACAGATAGGCTACTCCACTGACTAACACACTCTGCAATATGCCAAAAAGGATTAGCTTTGCTAGATTCAGCCAAATGCTGTGAAAAAAACTTGCACAGCACTGGCACAGACCTGCCTGGCAAAAACTGATAGGAACTGATGTAACTTAGTCCTGAAAAGGACTGCAATTACAATTAGTCTTTACTCCTAACCTATCTATTTAAGAGCACAGACCTGCCTGATAAAAGTAATAGGAAATGCTGTAACCTAGTCCTTAAAAGGACTGCAATCACAACTATTCCCTACTCCCAAGCTATCTGTAGATTTGTGCGAAAATTGGCTTGAAATTAACAAGGTATAGCGCACACAGCAACAGCGGTGCCGTCTAACACGCAGCTGCAGCAGTGAGAAAATGGTGGCGACGGGGAAAATGGCTGGGTCTTATAGGGCAAGGACATGTGACATACACTGCCAATGACACATGCCCTTGCTTGTGTGAAAAAAAGCAGTTCGCTCCGTGTGTGCTCTGCTGATAGGCTGACAGATTGCACCTCCCCACTGTAAATGCGGGAAAGAGAAAAAAAAATGGAGATCTTCATTATTCCTGCAGAGATCCATCCCCTGCCCCTCCCCCCGCCCCGCTGTACACTCAAACTGCGTATTAACATTAATTTTCAGCATTACTGAGAAAAAATCCAGTTATGATTTTGGTGCACAAACCGTTATCGAACATAACCTCGAACAGCCGAATTTTTTTCAAATCGTTCGTGTTCGCCGAACGTCACGAACACCGCCCAAAACAGCTCGAATTTGAGATTGGCGAACAGTTCGAGTCGAACAACGCTCATCTCTACTCACAACCCCAAACAACTATTCAACACTTTCAATTCTCTCCTCCGTCCCCCAGTGCCTCCTCCCTCTCCTCTTATTTCAGCCGAAGACTTTGCCTCATTCTTCAAGCAGAAGATTGACACCATCAGACAAAGCTTTTGCCTAAAGCCTCCACAGCCTCTCCCCACACCTACTCAACCCTCCTCCTCCAAAACCACATTCTCCACCATTTCTGAAGATCAACTTTCCTCCTTACTCTCCAAATCACACCTCACCACCTGTAAACTTGACCCAATCCCGTCCCACCTCATCCCAAACCTTACCACTATCTTCATCCCAGCCCTAGCCCACCTCTTCAACCTGTCACTAACATCTGGTGTCTTCCCCTCATGCTTCAAACATGTCTCAATCAAACCCTTCCTCAAAAAGCCCTCCCTTGACCCATCCTCTCTCTCTAGCTATCGCCCCATATCACTTCTCCCCTATGCCTCAAAACTACTGGAACAACATGTCCATTCTGAACTGTCCTCCAACCTCTCCTCCTGCTCCCTCTTTGACCACCTACAATCTGGTTTCCGACCGCACCATTCTACTGAAACTGCACTGACTAAAGTCACCAACGACCTATTAACCGCCAAATCTAAGCGACACTGCTCTGTCCTCCTCCTCCTAGACCTGTCATCTGCCTTTGACACAGTGGACCATTCCCTCTTACTACAGACTCTCTCATCTTGGCCCTATCCTGGATCTCCTCATACCTAACAGACCGGACATTCAGTGTTTCCCACTCACATACCACCTCCTCATCTCGCCCCCTATCTGTCGGTGTCCCCCAAGGTTCAGTTCTAGGACTGCTGCTCTTCTCCATCTACACCTTCGGCCTGGGACAGCTCATAGAGTCTCACGGCTTTCATTATCACCTCTATGCTGATGACACACAGATCTACCTCTCTGGACCTGATATCACCTCCTTACCAACCAAAATCCCACAATGTCTGTCTGCTATTTCATCCTTCTTCTCTGCCAGATTTCTAAAACTTAACATGGACAAAACAGAATTCATCATCTTTCCGCCATCTCATTCAACTCCCCCAACTGACCTATCTATCAACGTCAATGGCTGCCCACTCTCCCCAGTCCCTCAAGCTCGCTGCCTTGGGGTAACCCTGGATTCTGAACTCTCCTTCAAACCACATATCCAAGCCCTTTCCACTTCCTGCCGACTCCAACTCAAAAATATCTCCCGGATCCGCACATTCCTCAACCATGAATCTGCAAAAACACTAGTGCACGCCCTCATCATCTCCCGCCTTGACTATTGCAACCTCCTGCTCTGTGGCCTCCCCTCTAACACTCTCGCACCCCTCCAATCTATCCTAAACTCTGCTGCTCGACTAATCAACCTGTCCCCCCGCTATTCCCCGGCCTCTCCTCTCTGTCAATCTCTTCACTGGCTCCCCATTGCTCAGAGACTCCAGTTCAAAACCCTAACCATGACATACAAAGCCATTCACAACCTGTCTCCTCCATATATCTCTGACCTAGTCTCCCGTTACATACCCGCACGCAACCTCCGATCCTCACAAGATCTCCTTCTCTTCTCCCCTCTTATCTCCTCCTCCCACAATCGCATACAAGATTTCTCCCGTGCTTCCCCCCTACTCTGGAACTCTCTACCCCAACGTATCAGACTCTCGCCTACCGTGGAAACCTTCAAAAGGAACCTGAAGACCCACCTCTTCTGACAAGCCTACAACCTGCAGTAACCATCGCTGCACGACCAGCTCTACCCTCACCTACTGTATCCTCACCCATCCTTTGTAGATTGTGAGCCCTCGCGGGCAGGGTCCTCTCTCCTCCTGTACCAGTCGCTGTCACATTGTGTTCAAGATTATTGTAATTGTTCTTGTATTATACCCCTTTTTCACATGTAAAGCGTCATGGAATAAATGGCGCTATAATAATAAATAATTATAATAATATCATCTATTGTTCAACGACCCTGAGTCGCTGTATTGCAAAGCTGGCAAACAATACATTGTAAGAGCTGATATAAAATATGAATAGCAGCCATTCATCAATTACCAATATCACCTCAAGTGATCAGCATTCAGGTTTATACGAACAATAGTCTGTGTGGAGCAACCAAAGAAGAAGACAGGTTCAAAAGTCATCATAACAGTAATGGTGTATGGTTCCTGACCTATGGAATGTATGTCTGACATAACTAAGAAGAAAAGCTGTGTCGTCACAATCACAATACATGATGTGATTGTTATAATTCTACAACTTTTCCTACTTGATGTTGCAATTTCAGTATTGAGGAGTATGGTTTAATTCATTTAGAATTATTCCTGTTGTTAGTCAACTTTATATATAAACTGGGAAACCTTTTTAAATAAGATGGCGAGTCCGTATAGCCATCCTCCAATTGGCCATCAGTATCACACCTACAGTAGATTGGCCAGAAGCTTCCCCTTAAAAATTAGCTGTCGACCGGCTACACTGAGCAAGTACTGTCCAGCATCTCTGCCGAGAAGACCGATTCTGCAACACCAATTATAGAGTATCAGCAAGAAAAGTTTGTGACAAATATGACATATGTATTAATAAAGGCTAATCATACCATAGCCTTGTAATGGAACGCCAATCAATGACTCATGACTTACTAAGAAGAACTCCTATCTCATTCAACTTGACAAAGATAAAATTACTTATGAAATAAATCAGTAAAATGAGAAGTTTCTACAAATCCAGTGACTGTGATCGTTTATCCAAATAATGAGTCAGAGATAAGGAGAGACCTCCGTTCCTTCTGTTCATGTTCATCAGATTCCTGTACACACTGTGTTCTTCAGTTGAATCTGTTATTATTTGTTGGCAATCAATATTTGAGGAGCTATAGGAAGTAGAGTGCTATGACCGGGGGATTTCACAAGAAAAGCAAATTGACAGTTCCCAGGATTTATAGAAGGTACATTGTGCAAGTCATGGCAGCTGCGCTCGTACTTACCACCATTAAGGTAATAGTCTTTATATTTGCAAACTCTCTACAAAAACGTAAACTGAGACTGTATATTTAGGGACCCTGAAGCACAATTACATTTAAAAAAACACTGAAAAATAATTATGTGTCGGACCAATCATACCTTCGAAAACATGATTTTATTAATCTGCATTTTAACGATGCATACTTAACCCCTAAAAAGTAACTAAAAATTGCAAATCCCTTTATTAGGAGATTTGTTGTGTTATAGGTTAGACCTCCTGCATAGCAATGTGACAGGAGCCCAGGAGCATAGGCTGAGCTCACTACTTCTGTGGATAAGCAAGTCTGCTGGAGGAGATAATTCTGATAGCAGAACACAGGATATGGATGCTGACATTTTCACCAGTGGCGTATTGGGGGTGGGATGGCATTTGACCTAGGCGCAGCCAGAAGGGAGTGCCGTCAAGCCACCAGATGCGGTGGTCCAAAGTGTCTTCCATTCAGCTACATTTTGTCACCCCGAGTGGGATTCGGCTGTCCTCTGGGCCGGTTGTCAAACTGATGATCACACAAACAGTGCCAGATGGACCCCATTGACTAATCTGGAGTCCGCTTTGCTTTTGCTTGGTTGTCAAAAGAGATGAGCAAACCTATTCGATATGAAACAAAATGAATGGGTGTATTCAATATCTGCGCTGGACTGAGCGAATTCAGAAGCATAGAACTAAAATAAAATGAACATAGATGTGATGTAAATATTAAAACTATTTTTTATTATTTATTATTTAGACACAAATGGTAGGTTAAAAAAATGGAGTAAATAGATAAATAAATAAAATGTAGATCAGTTGATATTGATGGTGGGGCGATGGCTGCAGAGTTATACACAGAAGCGAGACACTCTGCGGGAGAATGTAGATTGTTATAGATAGGGCTCCAAAAACAAGGAGGGGGGGTTGTATATAATTGCAGCTGGCTACACAGTTAGGTGAGAGGTACCTGGTATTCCCTGGTGTAGACATGGAAGTGCCTGGTAAGGAAGGGTGTCGCAGGTGAGCTTCCTGTTTTGCGGAAAATGTTCAGGTTAAATGCATATGCATAGAATAAATAGGATGCACTGAAAAGAATGGATAACGAGGGATATGTTTACCGAGTGGAGTACCTGATATCACCGATATAACCTGTGAGGTTACGATGTTGTATGGAAGGAATGGAGGTCCTCCTAATTTAGTGCAAATCTGCAGGGAGAAAAGTAATATGAGGCGCAAGGAGATTATTAATAATTGGGGATTCACTAGGCACAGTTAGGACCAGCTGCTTACCATCTAGGCTGCCCAGGAGCAATCGTCATGAGAGCTGGCTCACACACTGGGGAGTGTAAGTATTGCTTAGTGGTTCCACTTGCTTCATGGATGGTACCGCTACAAATGAAGCGCAGGGCCTGTTGGCATACCCAGCTGTTCCTGGGGTAAGTATAACGTGAGCGGCTGAGAGCCTGCTAAGATGCACAGTGCCTGTCGTCGTTGGAGCAGGCTCACACTTGTGGTGGATGACGATAAAGCTGAGCGGTTCCACATGCTTCGTGGACAATACCGCTGCAGGAATGGACCAGGACCCATGGGAGTACTTGGTTGTCCCGAGGTAGGTATTCCTGAGCGCTATAGACAAAGCACTCACCGGTGTTTCCTGAAGTTGGCAGATGGAGTTGCGGATGATCAGATGGTTCCTTGCTGTATCCACGGAAGGTGGACTGTGGGCACTGGTGCCCGGTACTCATTGGTGTTGGACCTCTCCTGAGGTCTGTAAGAGGCACGATGGGCGGCACGCTAATTGCCATGCAGTCCCGGCCAGAGACTGGGGGAGAAGGCCGCCTGTAGGGATTGGGGCGCTTGGCGCTAGAGACAGTGAAGGACCTGCGTGACGTGTGGTCACGTGGGTCACATGGTAGGGATTCGTATGGAGGCCATATGGGACCAATTCCAATGCATTTCGGAAATCTAGCGGTTTCCTTTGTCAGGGATGGTCCTTGAGAGATCTGTGGGCTTTTTATCCGTGTATACAGGTCAAGTTCTAAGTGTCATACATCAATCAATTAGTCACATGATGACTATCAGTCTCTTTAATTAGTTGAAAGCAAATAGTTCAATTTCACTTTTGAGACCCTTGGGTCTCAAGGTGTGCAATTGAAATATCCAATGGCTTTCTGTTCAGGACAACTGCTTAATAAAGTCCCCCTTGCACCAGTATTTCTGCACTATTTGAATTCTCGTCACTTGGATGTTTTTAGTAGAACCTCCATGTTTTTCCAAGAAATGTTTTGATAAAGGGTGCCTCTCAAATTTGTTCTTAATATTCCTTAGATGTTCCCCTAACCTGGTGCTAAGTGGGCGAATAGTCAGTCCTGCATACAGTTTATTACAGGAACATTTAATATGCATTTTAACAATGCATAGTTAACCCCTAAAAAATTAACTAAACCTTTTTAATAGTTTTTTCCAGCATGGAAAGGTATGAAAATGTGCAAATCCCTTTATTAGAAGATGTGTAGTGTTATAGCTTAGACCTCTTGCATTGCAATGTGACAAGAGCTCAGGAGCACTGGCTGAGCTCATTACCTCTGTGGATAAGCAAGTCTGCTGAAGGAGATGGTTGTGATAAGCAGAACACAGGATGCGGATGCTGACCCTTTCACCAGTGGCATATTGGCGATGGGATGGCATTTGTCCCAGGCACAGCTGGCAGGGGTGCCGTCGACCTGCCTGCAGTGGTCCAAGGTGTCTTCCAGGTAACTACAATTGTCGCCCCCTGAGTGAAATTCGGCTGTTCTCTGGGCCGGTTGTCAAACTGATGATGGACACAAACAGTGCCAGATGGACCCCACTGACTAATATGGAGTCAGCTTTGCTTTTGCTTGGTCGTCAGAAAAGATGAGCAATAGTGATGAGCGAGCATGCTCGTTACTCGAGATTTACGAGCATGCTCAGGTGTTTTCCGAGTATCTGCGGCGTGTTCGGGTGTTATGTTTGAGTCACTCTATGTGCATGATTTGCGACTGTTTGACAGCTTTAATACATGTGAGGACTGCCTGTTTCTTAGGCATTCCTCACATGTATTAAAGCTGTCAAACAGTCGCAAATCATGAGCACTGAGTGACTCAAACATAACACCCGAGCACGCTGAAGATACTCGGCGACCACCAGAGCATGCTCACCGAAAGGGTTAACAGAACATACTCGCTCATCACTAATGAGCAAACCCATTTGATATGAAACAAAATTAAGTGTAATTTTATTAAATTTGTGGGTCCTGGCGAATTCGAACAATTTGCAATTCAGTTGACACAAATCTCAAAATAAAATGCCAGCCGCCTGTTTACACATTGCAGAAGAGTGCTTCAGTCAAAAAAGGCTCACATAACTTCAGCTTCTTCATAATGCCTTGTAGCTATCATAGCATGTATAAAAGCTTAGGTAAGCAATGCAGCGGCCATTATGGTGTGTTTTAGAATAAAGAGAGAACATCAGAGCTCACATTTCAGCAACAGAGATAGGAAGAGAAAGCCGTAAAGAAGTGGACAAATCCTCTAGACAGTAATGTGTTATACAAATGTGTTATACAATTGCAGCAGTGAAAAACATTTAGCATTAGTCTGCAAATACTACAGAGATTCAATTGAGAGGGAGAGAGAAGGATAGAAATAGGAGAGGTGCTTGCAACAGTGTCAGACTCAGTGTAATTGATAAGTGATGCATTTGAATTAGAATCACACATTCTTTTCCTTCATTCATAATGAATGCTCTAGAAAGCAGAAGCAAGGCAGCACAATAGTTTTTATAAAAGAAAAAAATATCTGTCAGAGAACGAGTGCTTGCTAGTCACTGTGCTGAATTTTTGCATTTATTGTAAAGTAGTTTTTGTGAAGGGTAGGAGGGGGGGAATAAATGTTTTTTTATAAATACAAAAGAAAATTCCCCAAAATCCAGATATTTATCTGCAATTGTTTACCCCACAAATTGTACATCTGTTCACACTACACTAATACAGGGCACTGTTGCAATTGCTGGGTTTTTGGATGTTTAGCTACCTAGCATTTATCACGCCATTTTAGAAAAGAGGATTGAATTTTGTTAAAAAACAGAAAAAATGTTTTAAACATTGTAGACATTTATCTGCATGTCTGTTTTGCATATTTGCTTTACTAGTCTAATTTAACAATTGTACATGCAATACCTATACTGAGGTCTGCTGCCACAATTTGCCTTCTTTATATGTGGCTAATAACCTACCATTTTTGTTATGTCCATTTGGGCAAGGGTTGAATAATTGGGGTTGAAATGATTGTCAAAAGTTAATTATAGTGTTATACAAAATGTAGGGTAAAAGAAAAAGTGAAAATAGCAATGGACGGGGTAGTTTAAAAAACACCAAAACATGCCATGGCTTTAAGTGTTAAGCACCACTGGCAGCCACCTTCTGGGAAGTACTGCCAAATTCAAGTTCTTTGCCTCTGGGAAACGTATTACTGGGGATGGAGCAGTCGGCGCAATGAAATATATGGTACATCCCTCGTCTCAGTCACAGCAGGATGTTAAATGTGACAGTGACATTATCAGTTAGAGTCAGTATTCTGCAAAGAACAAAGTCTGTTTAATCACAAATTAATAACAGGGATAATTTTTGGACCATTTTTTACTTTTATAAAAAAATGTAAAGTCTGTCAGTGCAATGAGTTATTAAATAGGCTGTTGGTTACTACACATTACTATCCACTTAAATGGTGAGGTCACGTTGACATTACTAAGGCTGTTCATGTGTTTAAGAGCTGGGAAGAGGTTGGATACAGCCCTAGGAAACCTCAGGGTGTTACACATGACTTTTTAGGGCAATTGGATGCTTTTCACTATTGCAATTTAGAAATATGTGACAAATCTGTCGAATTTGAGTTTCAGAAGATTGAATCTCTAGTTATTAGTTCTTATAATAGACATAATAGTGCAACATCCACTGGTATAGCCAAGGGAAGCAGTATGCAAGCTCTCATTTTACTGCAAGACAAATTAAATATTACATAACAAACTAATTTTAAAAATAAATAAATATAAAAGCTTCCAGCTCCAGTTTTTTTTGCTACATGTTTTTAAAATACAAAAAGAAAAAACTCTGAAACAACCTTTAGGTCAGTATTCGGTCAGTATTCGGTCAGTATTTTTTCTCAGCAGTGGGAGTCAAAACCAGGTGAGGAACAATCAGAGAAAAGGTATAATAGAAACAAGTCACCAACTCTGCATTTATCACCCACTCCTCGTTTTGGTTCCCACTTCTGAGAAAAAATACTGACCAAATACTGATAGTGGGGCCGTGGCCTTACATTACTTTACCATTATTGGAAACCCCCTTTACGCCATCTGCAGTTTGTTTTAGAACAACAAACTGTGCCAGACTCACACTCCCCAGGTCCAGCAATGAGTCTCCACCACTTTTCCCATTGTCTGCAATGTCGACAGCACTGCAGCAAATCAGTGAGCTCAACTCAGGCTATGCTGAGCTCAGCTATTGGCTGCAGCGCTGTCAATGTGATGTCAGTGCTGCACACAATGACAGACACCAGTTGTTGTTTTTTTTTCAAACAGACTGCAGCCAGGACAGAGTCTTTCCGATACTTGAAAAAACCTCTAAGGATAAATGTAGTATGATACACGTGAGACACTCTATATTAAGAACTTACTTGGTAAAAAATGTATATTTATACAAGACAGAGACTTTTCGATATGTTGCACAGGAAGTTATGAAACAATGTTTTCTTTATATTTTTGTATTAAAATGTTTCAGTTCAGCAGATTGAGAATGATTTTCCTGTAATACATATACAAAACAATATGTTCACTTTATGAATTGGAAATAATTGCACTTGTATTACCATATGTTAACCACAAGGTGGCAGAATTGCAACAAACATTTTTCAGATTTTTCAATTTCATTGATGCTAATTCTGAAATATTTAGGTGAAGACTTTTTGAATTAACACAATTCCTACTGTATGACAAGGTTTGTGAATATGGATGTAATGGTTTACGCAAAACATAACTAGTGATGTAGAACAATTTCACATGGTTTTAAAGAGGTTGTCAAGAAGTTTTAAAAAAAAAGTACTCACCTCTTCAATCACCCCCTGACCTGGTGCAGATTTTCCAACTTTCTCAAGGGGTCAGCTACCAGTATGGCACATCATCATCGACAGCCTGTAAACAAGGACCAGCAGGCAGCCATCTGAGAATCTGCACAGTAGAGGGTGGATGGGGGTTGAATGAGTTAATGATCTTAGGGTTTGAAGCTGAGTATTTTTTTTTATCTGACATTGATACATCTTCCCTGAATTTCATAGCCTCCTGTACAATGTCTTGTCAAAGGTAGGATTGATGTAATAAAGTCAAAGGTTAACCGTACTGCAAACTAACTTTTCAGAATAAGCTGCCATGTATATACATGAGGAATAACACGATTTCTGTCTAGTATATGATTTGTATCCTGCATTTTCACCAGCTTTCCACTCTGCAGGCTCTATATCTTAATTTGCAATCCACTCTGAGCTGGTGGGAGGAGACTGGCTATTGTAAAATCTACCATTGACAGCACAGCACACAGAGAGAGATTCTTGCCCTTCATTCCTTAGTTAACAGACAAGAGAGAAGCTGCAGCATAAAGAATATTATACTGCAGCCCTGAGTTGTCTGGATGAGAATCAAGCTTTGAGGTGAGGTAAAAGACTTGTTAGAGAACTCAGCACAATCCTGCTGTGCATCGGTCCAGGGAAGTACATAGAAATCATGAGGCACTGTAGCAAAAGTCCTAATTGGTACCCTTACTCCCTCCCCCCCAAAATAATATTCAGCTTAGTAGGCAGGGTCACAGTACATAGGTGCAGTCACAGAAGGAATACTGACCAACCTTTAAAGACAGGGAGAGGGACATGTATTGCAGCAATTTTTTATATTGTTTTATTTTGAATGGGGCAAAAGGGGGGTGATTTGAATTATTATATATTTTTTATTTTTTTTATATTGTTAAAAACATTTTTTTTTACTTTTCACTTGCTTCAATAGTCTCCATGGGAGACTTGAAGCTGTGATCATCCGATCGCTTGTGCTACACATAGCAGGCTCTCAGCCCTGCTATGTTTAGCAGAATTGATTATCTGCTATGAGCTCCGCTGCCGACAATTCAGAGGGGCTCCCGTCACCTCTGCTGTGGGAGCGTGAACTAGGTGAGTATGTGTTTTTTTTTTTTTTTAATTATGTGTATGGGATGTGTGCCTATAGATATGGGCTATGTGAGGGCTCGTACTATATATAGGAGGCTATGTGGGGGGTTTATACTGTATGCAAGGAGTTATGTGGGGATACTGTGTATATGGGGGCTTATTAATGGCTCATATTTTATTTAGGAACCTATGTGAGGAGCCTATAATAGAGGCTATATGGGGGCTCATATTGTATATAGAGATGTATGTGCAGGCTCATACTATATATAGGGAGCTATGTGCGGACTCATATTGTATATAGGGAGCTATGAGCGGGCTCATACTTTATATAGCAGGCTATATGGGGACTCATACTGTATATAGGAGGCTATGTGTGGGATCATATTGTATAAAGGGAGCTATGTGTTTGGCTCATACTGTATATAGTGAGGTATGAGCGGGCTCCTACTGTATACAGGAGGCTACATGATGGCTCATACTGTATATTGAGAGCTATGTGTGGGCTCATACTGTACATATGGAGGCTATGTGCAAACTCCTACTATATATAGGGAGCTATGTGCGGGCTCATATTGTATATAGGAGGCTTTATGGTGCTCGTGCTCATGCTATATCTAGGGAGCTATGTGTGGCTCATACTGTATATAGGAGGCTATATGGAGGCTCATACTGTATATGGGGAGTTATGTGGAGGCTCATACTGTATCTAGGGGCTATGTGGGGGCTCTTACTGTTTCTAGGTAGCAATGTGGGGGCTCATACTGTATTTTGGGGCTATATGAGGGTGGATTCATACCATACTGTATGTAGGGCGCTGTGTATGGGCTCATACTCTGTGTACGGGCTCATAATTTATATAGGAAACTGTGTGTGGGCTCATATTGTATGTTGGGGGCTATGTGGGGCATATTACCTGAGCTTGTGGGCTGTTATCCTCATTGCAGTATGGCTTATGGTCTCCTTTTCTTGTCCTGATTGAAGGAATTCCCTGATGAACCCCTGGATGACCTATTCTTTGTTTGACAAGGATATCATATCTGTTTCTTTTTAGACTTTGTTAGGGTTTTTTTCTGGTCAGACTGTTGAAAAACATTGATGAGATACAGTACAGACCAAAATTTTGAACACACCTTCTCATTTAAAGATTTTTCTGTATTTTCATGACTATGAAAATTGTACATTCACACTGAAGGCATCAAAACTATGAATTAACACATGTGGAATTGTATACTTAACAAAAAAGTGTGAAACAACTGAAAATATGTCTTATATTCTAGGTTCTTCAAAGTAGCCACCTTTTGCTTTGATGACTGCTTTGCACACTCGTGGCATTCTCCATGTGGCTGGAGTGTGTTAGCATTTCCTACAAGAAGAAGGCATTGAAACGATGGACTGGCCCTCCCGTTCCCCAGACCTGAATCCGATTGAGCGCATCTGGGACACCATGTCTCACTCCATCCACCAACGTCACGTTGCACCACAGACTGTCCAGGAGTTGGCGGATGCTTTAGTCCAGGTCTTTGAGGAGATCCCACAGGAGACCATCCGCAACCTCATCAGGAGCATGCCCAGGCATTGTAAGGAGGTCATACTGGCACATGGAGGCCACACACAATACTGAGTCTCATTTTGACTTGTTTTAAGGACATTACATCAAAGTTGGATCAGCCTGTAGTGTGTTTTTCCACTTTAATTTTGGGGGTGACTCCAAATCCAGGCCACCATTGGTTAATAAATTTGATTTCCATTGATGATTTTTGTGTGATTTTGTTGTCAGCACATTCAACTTTGTACAAAACAAAGTATTCAATGAGAATATTTCATTCATTCAGATCTAGGATGTGTTATTGAGTGTTCCCTTTATTTTTTGAGCAGCGTATATATATATATGTATATATACAGTACAGACCAAAAGTTCAATTTGTTAGCGGACACCATGTCGCGTTTGGAGAGCCCCTGATGTGCCTAAACAGTGGAGCTCCCCCACAAGTGACCCCATTTTGGAAACTATACCCCTCAAGGATTTTATTAAGGTGTATAGTGAAAATTTTGAACCCAGTGGTACGACACAGAATTTGATAACATTAGGTCATCATATTGAATAAGTTGTCATTAGTCTTGAGCACAAGTGCTCGCTACTTGAGTTTGCATCGGGTACTCAGGTGTGCACCATGTACAGCGTGTGCTCGAGTGACATACTCGAGTTCCTGCTCCGCATGTTTCACGGTTATTAGACACCCAAAAAAAAACATGCGGGGATCGCTCGTGCATGGCAGGCAATCCCCGCAAAGTTTTTTGGCCGCGAAGCATTTGGGGCAGAGACTCGAGCATGTCACTCAAATACCCACGATACTCAATGCATACCAGAGCACTGGATGCAAACTCAAGTAGCGAGCACTTGCGCTCAACACTAGTCGCCATATCGTCATCTTTTTTTCTTACTTTTGAAAAAAATCCCAACCCCATCAAAACCCTAACCCCAAACCCAGCCCTTACCCTAGCCCAACCCTAACCCGAGAGTTTATTTTTTACGCCGTTCCTCGTGCGGTATAAGTGATTAGACGACTTTATTCTTTGGGTCGGTGTGATTACAGCAATGCCAGAATCATATGGGGTTTTTATGACTGACAGCTGTCACACACTAAAAGACGCATTTTTTGTAAAATCTAGTTTTTGCATCGCCATATTTTGAGAGCTATCATTTTTCCAGATTTTGGCAGACAGTCATGTGACAGCTCGTTTTTTGCGGGATGAGTTGACGTTGTTATTGGTGCCATTTTCAGGCACGTGACATTTTTTGATCGCTTTCTATTCCGATTTTTGGGAGGCAGAATAAACAGAAACCAACAATTCAGGAATTGTTTTTTTTGTTTTTTTTTATTCTGTTCCGCGTGTGGTAAAATTGATAAGGCAGCTTTATTCTTCGGGTCAGTACGTTTACAGCGGTACCACATTTATATAGTTTTTCTATGTTTTGAACTTTTACATAATAAAAGCAATTTTATAGAAAAAATTATTTTTTAGCATAGCTTTATTCTGAGAGCTATAACTTTTTTATTTTTCGGCTGATGGATCTGTATGGCAGCTTGTTTATTTGCGGGACGAGATGATGTTTTCAGCGGTACCATTTTTATTTATATTTGTCTTTTTGATCGCGTGTTATTCCATTTTTTGTTTGGCGGTATGGTGATAAAGCATTGTTTTTTGCGTCGTTTTTTTTTTTTTTTACCGTGTTCACTGAAGGGGTTAACTAGTGGGACAGTTTTATAGGTCAGGTTGTTCCGGATGCGGCGATACCAAATATGTGTACTTTTATTGTTTTTTTTGTTTTCTTTTTTATAATAATATTTATTGATGGGTACATTACATTTTTATTTTTGGTGGATTATTTTTTTTATTTTTTTTTTATATTTTTGCAATTGTTTTTTTTTCACTTTCTGATAGTTTTTATACTTTATTACTTTGTCCCACTATGGGACTTTCACTTTTTTTTCTCTGATCGCCTGCATGGCACAGGAATGCAGCACCATCCCTGTGCCATGCAGGCTGTCAGCGCTGGACAGGGAGAAGATTGTTTGGAGATGCACTGCCCATGTCCATAAAATCTTCCTGCTGTCTGGTGACCCGGATGTTGTCATGAAGACATCGGGTCATCATGGCAACATCCTGGAAGCCACGGCAGACAGCGCTGGAAGCCGGAAGAGGAGGTGAGTATCTGCGATCACCACAGACTGTCCAGGAGTTGGCGGATGCTTTATTCCAGGTCTTTGAGGAGATCCCACAGGAGACCATCCGCAACCTCATCAGGAGCATGCCCAGGCATTGTAAGGAGGTCATACTGGCACATGGAGGCCACACACAATACTGAGTCTCATTTTGACTTGTTTTAAGGACATTGCATCAAAGTTGGATCAGCCTGTAGTGTGTTTTTCCACTTTAATTTTGGGGGTGACTCCAAATCCTGGCCACCATTGGTTAATAAATTTGATTTCCATTGATGATTTTTGTGTGATTTTGTTGTCAGCACATTCAACTTTGTACAAAACAAAGTATTCAATGAGAATATTTAATTCATTCAGATCTAGGATGTGTTATTGAGTGTTCCCTTTATTTTTTGAGCAGCGTATATATATATATGTATATATACAGTACAGACCAAAAGTTCAATTTGTTAGCGGACACCATGTCGCGTTTGGAGAGCCCCTGATGTGCCTAAACAGTGGAGCTCCCCCACAAGTGACCCCATTTTGGAAACTATACCCCTCAAGGAAAAAGTGTTTTTTTTTTCACTTTTTCATTTTTATGAATCAATTTGTGAAGCACCTGGGGGTTCCAAGTGCTCACTATGCATCTAGATAGGTGCCTTGGGGGGTCTAGTTTCCAAAATGAGGTCACTTGTGGGGGAGCTCCAATGTTTGGGCACACAGGGGCTCTCCAAACGCAACATGGTGTCCGCTAACAATTTGAGCCGTCAATTTGTTAGCGGATACCATGTTGAATTTGGAGAGTCCCTGTGTGCCCAAACATTGGAGCTCCCCCACAAGTGACCCCATTTTGGAAACTAGACCCCTCAAGGCACCTATCTAGATGCATAGTGAGCACTTGGAACCCCTAGGTGCTTCACAAATTGATTCGTAAAAATGAAAAAGTGAAAAAAAAAACACTTTTTCATTTTTACGAATCAATTTGTGAAGCACCTGGGGGTTCCAAGTGCTCACTATGCATGTAGATAGGTGCCTTGGGGGGTCTAGTTTCCAAAATGGGGTCACTTGTGGGGAAGCTCCAATGTTTGGGCACACGGGCTCTCCAAACGCAACATGGTGTCCGCTAACAATTTGAGCCGACAATTTGTTAGCGGGTACCATGCTGCATTTGGAGAGTCCCTGTGTGCCCAAACATTGGAGCTCCCCCACAAGTGACCCCATTTTGGAAACTAGACCCCCCAAGGCACCTATCTAGATGCATAGTGAGCACTTGGAACCCCCAGGTGCTTCACAAATTGATTCATAATAATGAAAAAGTGTTTTTTTTTTCACTTTTTCATTTTTACGAATCAATTTGTGAAGCACCTGGGGGTTCCAAGTGCTCACTATGCATCTAGATAAGTGCCTTGGGAGGTCTAGTTTCCAAAATTGGGTCACTTGTGGGGGAGCTCCAATGTTTGGGCACACAGGGGCTCTCCAAACGCAACATGGTGTCCGCTAACAATTTGAGCCGACAATTTGTTAGCGGATACCATGTTGCATTTGGAGAGTCCCTGTGTGCCCAAACATTGGAGCTCCCCCACAAGTGACCCCATTTTGGAAACTAGACCCCCCAAGGCACCTATCTAGATGCATAGTGAGCACTTGGAACCCCTAGGTGCTTCACTAATTGATTCGTAAAAGTGAAAAAAAAAAAACACTTTTTCATTTTTACCAATCAATTTGTGATGCACCTGGGGGTTCCAAGTGCTCACTATGCATCTAGATAGGTGCCTTGGGGGGTCTAGTTTCCAAAATGGGGTCACTTGTGAGGGAGTTCCAATGTTTGGGCACACAGGGGCTCTCCAAACGCAACATGGCGTCCGCTAATTATTCAAACAAATTTTACAATCAAAAAGTCAAATGGCGCTCCTTCCCTTCCGAGCCCTGCCATGCGCCCAAACAGTGGTTTTTCCCCACATATGGGGTATCTACGTGCCCAGGGGAAATTGCACAACAAATTTTTGGGTCCATTTTTTTTTTGTTACCCCTGTGAAAATAAAAACAATTGGGTCTAAAGTAACATTTTTGTGAAAAAAGTTAAATGGTCATTTTTTTCTTCCACATTCCAAAAATTCCTGTGAAGCACCTGAAGGGTTAATAAAGTTCTTGAATGTGGTTTTGAGCACCTTGAGGGGTGCAGTTTTTAGAATGGTGTCACTTTTGTTTTTTTTCTGTCATAAAGACCCCTCAAAGTGAGTTCAAATGTGATGTGGTCCCTAAAAACATGGTTTTGTAAATTTTGTGGGAAAAATGAGAAATCGCTGGTCAACTTTTAACCCTTATAGCTCCCTAAAAAAAAAAATTTTGGTTCCAAAATTGTGCTGATGTAAAGTAGACATGTGGGAAATGTTATTTATTAACTCTTTTGTGTGACATATCTCTCTGATTTAAGGGCATAAAAATTCAAATTTTGAAAATTGCAAAATTTTCTAAATTTTCCCCAAATTTCCGTTTTTTTCACAAATAAATGCAAGTGATATCGAAGAAATTTTACCACAATCATGAATTACAATATGTCATGAAAAAAAATCTCAGAATCAGGGGAATCCGTTGAAGCGTTCCAGAGTAATTACCTCATAAAGTGACAGTGGTCAGAATTGTAAAAATTGGCCTGGTCATTAACGTGCAAACCACCCTCGGGGGTTAAGGGGTTAATATTAATTTTGAACATAATTAATTTCAGCCTATTGGTTCTGCCTCCATAACAGTCATGGTCTCTCATGTGGCCCCTTGGGAAAATTAATCTCCCACCCCCGCTCTATTTCATAAAAAGGTATGTTATATACAGAATAGTCCTGTACGTAAGGGAAAAATGTGCGCTTTCTTTGTTGTTTTCCATCTAAAGATGTGCACCAGAGCACCTATGTGTTACATGACCTATCACATGATCTATCAAAGGGGATCAAGTGACATGTCACCTGATACATCGTGTACCTGGGCAGTGGCGTACCACCAATGGCGGCAGACCACGCGACTGCTATGGGGCCCGTGAGCGAGGAGGGCCCCATAGCAGTCTAGGGGTGGATGTACCGCCACCGGTGAAGGTACGCCGGGTCCCCACCATGGAGCTGCACCAAGGGGCCTGCAAGGTACAGCTGCTCCCTGCAAGCGGCGGTCGGGGAGTGATCCCTGCAGCTCTGCTTCTGTCAGGAAGAGAATAGCAGCGGAGTTGGAGGGATGGTCCTCTGCTTCCTCCCTGACCCAGGCGCGCGCAGCTTGATGACGTCATCATGCAGCGCGCGCCTGGGTCAGGAAGAAAGCTGCCGTCAACCAGGAGAATGCTGCAGGGGAGCGAGCTGAGGTAAGGTTTTTTTTTTTTTGTTTACTGAAACGCTGGGGAGGGGAGGTGGGGGGAGAGCATTGGTGGGATGGTGGGGCTGGGGGGAGCAATAATGGGGCTGGGGAGAGGAATGATGGGGCTGGGAAGAGCAATAATGGGGCTAGGGAGAGGAGTGATGGGGCTGGGAAGAGCAATAATGGGGCTGATGGGGCTGGGGAGAGGAGTGATGGGGCTGGGAAGAGCAATAATGGGGCTGATGGGGCTGGGGAGAGGAGTGATGGGGCTGGGAAGAGCAATAATGGGGCTGATGGGACTGGGGAGAGCAATGATGAGGCTGGAGAAAGCAATAATGCGGCTGGGGAGAGGAATAATGGGGCAGATGGGGCTGGGAAGAGCAATAATGGGACTGGGGAGAGGAATGATGGGGCTGGGGAGAGGAATAATGGGATGGTGGGGCTAGGGAGAGCAATGATGGGGCTGGGGAGAGGAATGATGGGGCTGATGGGTCTGGGAAGAGCAATAATGGGGCTGATGGGGCTGGGGAGAGGAATGATGGGTCTGGGAAGAGCAATAATGAGGCTGATGGGGCTGGGGAGAGCAATGATGGGGCTGGGGAGAGGAATGATGGGGCTAGGAAGAGCAATAATGGGGCTGGGAAGAGCAATAATGGAGCTGATGGGACTGGGGAGAGCAATGATGGGGCTGGAGAAAGCAATAATGCGGCTGGGGAGAGGAATAATGGGGCTGATGGGGCTGGGAAGAGCAATAAAGGGGCTGGGGAGAGGAATGATGGGGCTGGGGAGAGGAATAATGGGATGGTGGGGCTAGGGAGAGCAATGATGGGGCTGGGGAGAGGAATGATGGGGCTGATGGGTCTGGGAAGAGCAATAATGGGGCTGATGGGGCTGGGGAGAGGAATGATGGGGCTGGGAAGAGCAATAATGAGGCTGATGGGGCTGGGAAGAGCAATAATGGGGCTGATGGGGCTGGGGAGAGCAATGATGGGGCTGGGGAGAGGAATGATGGGGCTAGGAAGAGCAATAATGGGGCTGGGAAGAGCAATAATGGGGCTCATAGGGCTGGGGAGAGCAATGATGTGGATGATGGGGAAGGGGAGAGCAATGTCGTGTTCCTGGGAGAGAGCAATGACGGGGGTACTGGGAGAGAGCAATGATGGAGGTGCTGAAACAGAGCAATGATGGGGTTGCTGGGAGAGAACAATGATGAGGGTGCTAGGAGAGAGCAATAATGGGGGTGCTGGGAGAGAGCAATAATGGGGGTGCTGGGAGAGAGCAATGATGAGGGTGCTGGGAGAGAGCAATGATGGAGATGCTGGGACAGAGCAATGATGGGGGGGCTGGGAGAGAGCAATGATGGAGGTGCTGGGACAGAGCAATGATGGGGGACTGGGAGAGAGCAATGATGGGGGTGCTGGGACAGAGCAATGATGGGGGGCTGGGAGAGAGCAATGATGGAGGTGCTGGGACTGCAATGATGGGGGTGCTGAGAGGAAATGATGGGGTTGCTGAGAGAGCATTGATGGGGGTGCTGGGAGAAAGCAAAGATGCTGCTGCTGGCAGAGAGCAATGATGGAGGTGCTGGGAGAGAGCAATGATGAGGGGCTGGGAGAGGGCAACGATGGGGGTGCTGGGAGAGAGCAATGATGGGGGTGCTGAGAGAGAGCAATGATGGGAGTGCTGGGAGAGAGCAATGATGGGGTGCTGAGAGAGCAATGGTGGAGGTGGTGGGAGAGAGCAATGATGGGGGTGCTGGGACAGAGCAATGATGGGGTGCTGGGAGAAAGCAATGATGGGGTGCTGAGAGTGAGCAATGATGGAGGTGGTGGGAGAGAGCAATGATGGGGGCTCTGGGAGAGAGCAATTATGGGGTTTCACTTTGCTTGTACTGTAAAGCCTTGTATGTTTTCCGTGTGCACATAGCCTTACAGTTAATTGGGGAGAGTCACAGAGACTGAATAATTTGTATTATTGGCTGGTAGAGATTATAGTTAATGGGGGGCACAGTGCTGCTTATCACTTTAGATTTTGATTACTAAGTGGCTAATAGTATATTAATGGTGGGGTACATATCTGCAGTCAGGGGCGCAGTGTGGGGGAGACACATGTATGCATACAATATGTGACCTTGTTATTTTCTAGGCTGGAGATCATTGTGACAAGACGAGTCGTGGCTGGGAGATGTCAACATGAAGGTCTGACCAGACGGAGAAGAAGCAGCAGAAACCGACTCTGATCAGATGAGACGTCAGCGGTAAGTGCCTGGATGTAAATATTATTCTATATCTGCATTGTGTGACTTGGAGTGATAATGTTATCTGTAAAATCTCTTAAGCCACATTCTCACATTTGTGTGAAATGTCCTTGTGCTGCCAGATTTTTTATCGGATGGTCCACGGACTCGTACAGTTTTATAGATCCATTCACACATCCATGAAAATCACAGATCTGAGAATGAGATCTGTGAGGGTCAGAGAATGTCCTGTTCTGATCTGATTTTGAGCATTAGAATAGGACATGCTCAATACGCCGGTAAAACAGGGCAGCACACCGACACTCCACACAGATGCAGGAATGCAGCCTTATTATGTATAGCACAGTCCCTTAGTATACAGTGTATTCACTTATTATGTATAGCGCCGTCCTTAGTTATATAGTTTCCTCTTTTATTATGTATAACACCCTCCCTTATTATGTACCATCCTCTCTAGCTCTAGAGGCTCACAGTTGGGGGATCATACTGTGTTGGGGTCAGCATACTTTGCCCTGGGAGTTGAGGTGGGGTACATTAGGGTCATTATACTGCGCATGTGGAGGAATTCACCTCCACACACTGTGTTTGGGGGGCCCTTTTATCGGAATCATACTTTATGGGGCAATGAAAGAGAGATCTAAGACGTCAGCAGGAGGAAAATTACTGTGTAAAGGATGGAAAGTTGTGAGATCTGATCTTTGGTGACCCCGACAATTATTTAATTTTTTTTTGGGGGGGGGCCCAATCAGAGCTTCCGCTATGGGGCCCCATGATTCCTATGTACGCCCCTGTACCTGGGGGAGTCCCACACCTTCTAAACTGCTCGGGGCCCGGCTACTTTTAATCAGCCCCTGCTCACTACGCCCATAGATGAATTCCAAGAGGTGTGTAACTTCCAATATGGGGTCACGTGAAAGCGGTTCTGCTGTTCTAACAATGGGACAATGCACCTGAAAACCATTCCAGCAAAATCTGCAATCCCAAATGACAGGAGTTTCTGACCACATATTGGGGATTTATATACTCGGAAGTTAATTGCATTATAAGTTGGTCCATTTTCTCTTATTATTCTCATGAAAATATACAAATTTGAGGCTAAAGAAACATTTTAGTGGAAACAAATACATTTTTCAGTTTAGCACCACAATGTTTTAATATTCTGTGAACCACCTCTGAGTACAAAATACTGATTGCATGCCTAATTGAATTCCTTTAGTGATGAAGGGGTCACTTGTATGGGGTTTCTTCTGTTTCAGCACCTCAGGTGTTCTGCATATGTGATATAGTGTCCACAATCTTTTGCAACAAAAATTTCAATCCAATAGACAAATTGCGCTCCTCCCCTTTCAAACACTGTTGAAACAGTAGTCTATGACAAAATATGGGTTATTGCCACATTTGGGAGAAATTAAGGGGTCTATCTTCTCCTATTACCTCTTGTGAAAATTTGGGGAGAAAGAAAGATTTTAAAGGAAAAAAAATGTACAGGTAACTTCATTTTTAGTGCCCACTGTTATAAAAATCAGTAAATCACCTGTACTCTCAAAATGCTCACCACACCACTAGATTGATTACCTGAGGAGTGTAGCTTTCAAAACAGACTAACTTGTGGAGGTTTCTGCTGTTTTGACACCTCAGGGGTTCTACAAATGCGGCATGGCATCCACATCCTATTTGAGCTAAAATTTCACTTGAAAGTCAAATAGCGTTCCTTCCCTTCTGAACCCTTCCATGTGCCCAAAAAGTAGTTCCCGGACACACAAGGAGTATAGGCGTACTCAGGTGAAATTTCACAACAAATTATAGAGTCCTTTTTTTTTCCTATTTCCCTTCTGAAAATGAAAAATTTGGAGTGAAAACAACATTTTTATGGAAAAAACATAACTTTTGATTTTTACGGCACACTGTTATAAAATTCTGGGAAGCATCTGTGGGTTTCAGATGCTCACTACACCCCTAAATAAATTCCTTGAGGGGTGTAGTTTCCAAAATGGGGTCACTTGTGGGCGTTCTCTGTTGTATTAGTACCTCAGGGGCTTAGCCATCTATTACAGCCAATTGTTTGTTCCAAAAGTCAAATAGACCCCCTTTCCTTCCAAACTCGGCTGTGTGCCCAAACAATAGTTTTCAAATCCATATGGGGTATCAGTATGTCTGAATATAGCTACCTTCCTGTATTGAACAAAACCCACTATACCCACTTTACCAAGACCAATATTACCAATAATATCACACACAAGATGGAATAAATGCCGCCACACCATGACTTTATATTGCCACCACTCTTACCTAATAACACCAGCATACTGATTCTTACTAAATACCACAGTACTAACACTAATGTTACCCCCATACATTGATCATCTGGTCTAAAGTATCAGTATGTACAGTACAGGTGACTCCAGATACTCAGCAAGGGGGTTTCCAATTGAAGTCATTCATTTTCTCTTTACATCGTCATGTGGTATATCTGTCCCCCATCCTGGCCCCATCCTAGCATATATGTTACCTATCCTAGCCCCATCTTGGTATATATATATGTTCTCCATCTAATATATATAATCGTCTTATCCTGTCTATCTGTCTGTCTGTCTGTCTAGGAAATCCCGCGTCGCTGATTGGTCCGGCCGCAGCCAATCAGCGACGCGGGATTTCAGAAAAAGATGGCGGCCGTTAGCGGCTCATCTGCCGGACGGAAGTCAGCGGCGATGCAGCCGGGAGATGAGCGGCGCTAGCTGCTCATCTCCCCGCTGCTGGCAGCACAAGTACCCCGACGGGCAGCGCCGCTGACCTCCATGCGGCTACAGTCGGGAGATCAGTGGCTTGGGCCGCTGATCTCCTGACGGCAAGTGTGAAGGGAGGGACGGCGCCGCTGCCCGGTCCTCAGTAATATGGTTCGCTGATTGGGCGCGGCCAGCGGCCGCAACCAGTCAGCGATTTTGGCGCCAAATTTAAACACCGCTCTGCTGATTGGTCGCGGCCGCGACCAATCAGCGAGATTGGCGCCAAATTGAAACAACGCTCTGCTGATTGGTCGCGGCCGCCAGCAGCGACCAATCAGGGAGATTGGCGCCAAATTTAAACAACGCTCTGCTGATTGGTCGCGACCGCTAGCCGCGACCAATCTGCATTATTGGCGCCAAATTTAAACACCGCTCTGCTGATTGGTCGCGACCGCCAGCCGCGACCAATCAGCGATATTGGCGCCAAATGTAAACACCGCTCTGCTGATTGGTCGCGACCGGCGGACGCGACCAATCTGCGACATTGGCGCCAAATTTAAACACCGCTCTGCTGATTGGTCACGGTCGCCACCAATCAGCATTATTGGCGCCAAATCTAAACGCCGCTCTGCTGATTGGTCGCGACCGCTGGCCGCGAACAATCAGCGATATTGGCGCCAAATTTAAACACCGTTTTGCTGATTGGTCGCGGTCGCCACCAATCAGCATTATTGGCGCCAAATCTAAACGCCGCTCTGCTGATTGGTAGCGACCGCTGGCCGCGACCAATCAGCGATATTGGCGCCAAATTTAAACACCGTTTTGCTGATTGGTCGCGGTCGCGACTAATCAGCGATTTTAGCGCCAAATTTAAACAAGCTCTCCGGTCCTCACTAACACAGTTCGCTGATTGGTCGCGGCCGCCACCCGCAACCAATCACCGATATTGCCGCCAAATTTAAACACCGTTTTGCTGATTGGTCGCGGTTGCCGGCCGCGACCAATCAGCGATTTTGGCGCCAAATTTAAACAACGCTCTGCTGATTGCGCCCGGTCGGCGGCATACATATTGTAGAATACCCGATGTGTTAGAATTGGGCCACCATCTAGTCCTGATATATATGTCCCCTTTCCTGTCCCCATCTTGGTATATATGTCCACCATCCTGGGCCCATGCAAGTATATATAGTATGTCCCCCATCCTAGTGTATATGTCCCGCATCCTGGTCCCATGATTGTATATATACAGTATATTCTCCATTCTGGTATATATGTTTCCGTTCCTGTCCCCATCCTGGTATATACAGTGCCTTGTGAAAGTATTTGGCCCCCTTGAAATTTTCTACCTTTTGCCACATTTCTGGCTTCAAACATAAAGATATAAAATTCAAATTTATTTGAGAAGAATCAACAACAAGTAGGACACAATCGTGAAGTGGAACGAAATTTATTGGATATTTTAAACTTTTTTTAAAAATTAAAAACTGAAAAGTGGGGCGTGCAATATTATTCGGCCCCTTTACTTTCAGTGCAGCAAACTCACTCCAGAAGTTCAGTGAGGATCTCTGAATGATCCAATGTTGTCCTAAATGACTGGTAATGATAACTAGAATCCACCTGTGTGTAATCACGTCTCCGTATAAATTCACCTGCTCTGTGATAGTCTCAGGGTTCTGTTTCAAGTGCAGAGAGCATCATGAAGACCAAGGAACACACCAGGATGGAGCCAAATACAGGACCATTCTGGAAGAAAACTGTGGCACCCCAGGGGTCTGGTTACCACAGTAATAGAGATATTATGTCTGAGAGCAAGTGGGAGGTTTCTCTGGTCAGGAGTCCTAAGCATGCAACACGGCCCACCCAGACCTGGGAGGGGAGGAATCTGCCCTTATAAACTGGGATTAGTGAGTGAAGTCCCAGACAGAGACACAGTCTGGTCTGGAGGACAGCAGACACAGGGAAAGGAAGACCTAGGAGCTCTGTAGGAGCAGGAGCGAGTGCCAGAGGCTGGAAGCTAGATAGCTCGCCTTGGCTGAAAACACTAAACCCGGACACGGAGTCCGAGGCTGTGGGGACATCCAGGTCCAGCAGCAGAATCCAACCGGCAGGGGATTCCATGTCCTCTGGCCTTAGAAACCCAAAGGCACGGTCACAAGCAAGGGACCAGCACCGCCATCGTGAAGCGGAGGCTAACGGAAGGCCCCAAGTCACCGGCCATACGGATGAGCACCACACGGTATACTCAGGGACGTGGGATACTTCTACCCGCATAGAGCAAGGTAGCCAGGAAAGAGTGCAGATAGTCGGGGAGGCCTACAACTCCACCTGGCCAGGGAAGATCCTGCTTGCTCACAGACTGACCAGGCCCCTACTGCTAACCAGTACTCCCGGGAGGGTCTGCTTTATACCATCAGTAAAGACCCTGAACTGCACCACACGTCTCTGTGTTTCATCGCCGCACCAGCACCATTACTACTGGGATGCTCACAGCATCACTACCATCATTCACTCTAGCTGCCCTGAGGCAATACTTCTCTCGTGGGGAGTCATCCCATTCTTGGCTGCGCATATAACATCAGCCTCAGCGGTCTGCAGCGCAGCGGCGGTCCTCACTGACCGCAATCCACGGGTGGCGTAGTCGGACAATTACAATACCAATAGACTGCCACTGGTTTGACCGCCCTGGGCACGGACCGGGTCACCGCCACGGAGAACTACAACCCCCAGCGATCCGACTCCGGGTATTCCCCTGCACAGCACAGGCCCAGGGGGCGCGTCAAAACCTGCTGGAGTCTGCAAAAGACCTGAGACTGGGACGGAGATTTATCTTCCAACAAGTCAATGATCCCAAACATAAAGCAAAATCTACAATGGAATGGTTCAAAAATAAACGTATCCAGGTGTTAGAATGGCCAAGTCAAAGTCCAGACCTGAATCCAATCGAGAATCAATGGAAAGAGCTGAAAACTGCTGTTCACATACACTCTCCATCCAACCTCACTGAGCTTGAGCTGTTTTGCAAGGAAGAATGGGCAAGAATTTCAGCCTCTCGATGTGCAAAACTGATAGAGACATACCCAAGCGACTTGCAGCTGTCATCGCAGCAAAAGGTGGCGCTACAAAGTAATAACTCAAGGGGGCCGAATAATATAGCACGCCCCACTTTTCAGTATTTTTTGATTTGTTAAAAAAGTTTAAAATATCCAATAAATTTCGTTCCACTTCACGATTGTGTCCCACTTGTTGTTGATTCTTCCCAAAAAAAATTGAATTTTATATCTTTATGTTTGAAGCCAGAAATGTGGCAAAAGGTAGAAAAGTTCAAGGGGGTCAAATACTTTCACAATGCACTGTATATGTCCCTTTCCCTGGGCCCCATCCTGGTATATTTGTCCTTTATCCTAGGCTCCATCCTGGTATATGTATCCACCATCCTGGTATGTATGTTCCCCATCCTGGTATACAGTATATGTCCCCCATTCTGCCATTGTTCTTTAATGCATAGAAAAAAAAAGATTCTACTCACCTTCTCTCTGCTCCCCCCACTGCGCGACGTCTTCTTCTGAAGCTGGCAGCTGACTTCAGAGTGCAAGTGACGGGAGCATATGACATCACTGCCATGTGCCCCCAGTCACATGTATACCGATGCCAGCTGCTAGCCTCTGATTGGCCGGCAGCGTGTATTGCTGCTCACAGACCCGACGAGTTTCTGCGCCGCAATACATGTCAGCTGAGGACACATATCCAGTTGAAGTTTGGGCTGGCATCCGCGATCTCCTCACCTGCACGGGCCCAGTCACGGTATCAACCACTGCGACCGCGATCGTTACGCCACTGCACAGGTATCTGTGGCTGATCATTTCTAGATCAACCTTTCCACTTTTTCTCTACTTCTACAATAACAGTACCTCCCTTTTGTCCAACAGAGACAGTATCCATAAAAATAAAATACAATACAGTAGCGATGTTTCCCTCTGTGTCCCCCATGCAGTATTAATGCATATGTCCTCTTTGTGCCCAAATACAGTAGCATTTACCAGACTGTGGCACCAATATATTAGTGTTGTCCGTCTACTATGTCCCCATGAAAGTCTAATTGTCTCTCCTTATGATATAGTAGTAATATTTCACTTTGTGGCCCACACAATAATATCCTTCTATGTGGCCTCCATACTGTAATAATGTTTCCCTATGTGGCCTTCATAAATTATTATTGTTCCTCAATTCTGGCTCTCATGTAGTAATAATTTTCTCCAATTTTGGTCTCCATAAGTTAATAAGGTCCACTAAATCTGGCCTGTTAAATTAATAATGTCCTCCTATGCTTGTCCCCATGAATGAATAATGTCCTCCTATTCTGGTCCCTATAAATAATAATGTCCTACAATTCCGGCCCCCATTAATGAATTTTGTCCTTCAATTCTGGCTTCCATGTAGATATAATGACCTTCAAATCTGGCCCCCAAAATTATGGATGTTGTCCGATTTTGGCCCTCTCAAAATACTATTGCCTCCATGGTCTGTCTCTCAACACTCCATTACTATTACAAAAAAAAATAATAATAATAATAACTGGAAGTGCATCCAAAGATGGACCTCTGATTGGTGCACTCACACACAGGCCTGGTCACCGTCGCACACCCTGAGACCGTGATCATTACTCCTCTGTCTCAACGTCACTTCAAAGTGAATTTGTTCATAAAAATACAAGTTTTGTAAATGTCATGAAAAATAATGAAAAATTTCTGCTAAACATTTAAGCTTTCCAACATCCTAATAAAAAAAATAATAAAAAAATGATGTTGACATAAAGTAGACATGTCACAATTATTATTTATGTGGGATGACAGTTTGAAGGGCATAAAAATTAAAAGTTTGAAAATCATGAATTTTACTACACTTTTGTCAAATTTCTGATTTATTTCATAAATGAAAGACTGCAAACCATCAGCAGGATACCTTATTACATTATCATCCCATTTTTTCCCCTGATGAACCTTGATTTACACGGGAAACGCGTCGAGGAATGTGGAACCCCTATACTATACTGGGAAGGCAGTGTCCCTGCATATTAAGATGAGTAATTATTTATGCACTTTAACTTTATATGCACTTTGTCTGAAATATCTACAACTGTAATGGGAGGTATTGCTTCATGTGTGCATACTTCATACTATATGAAACTTTTTTCTTTTTTTTTGCATGGGATCCTGCTGTTACATCCCAGCTTGGGGAAGTTATTTATCTATATATTAGTTTGTAATTTTGGAGTACTACTATCACCTGGTGATTATACTGCTAACTGCAGCTAGTTATTAAGCATATTCACATTAACAGGTGATATGCTGAGATGAATTAGAGGATTCAGGAATCATCTTATATTGTACTGATGTCGCCTCCACCGGGGATCTTTTTTGAATCAAAATAAATGAGTAATATATTCTAGCGGTACTCTTAGTGTCTAATCTTGCTATTATGATCTATGACTGTTATATAAGAATAGGCTTTTATGAGAGACTCTGAATGGTTGGGTCTCTCCGGAGTGCATGTCGTCTTGTTAGACATTATAGCCTATAGCTTGATGTCTTTCTATCCATCTGAGCGAACAGCATTTGATCATCTTTTCACAAATTTTATGTCTATTTCTATGTTATACAGTATTTGTTTGTGTGCCTTAAGGCAATATTTTAATGATATCTAGTAAAGGTTATTTTTTATGGGTTTTTTGATGTGAGATATAATTATATACCCATGAGGTTATCCTATTTCTGTAATCTTATTTCATAAATGAAGGTAAATTTTATCAACCTAAGTTTAACACGACCAGAAAGTACAAGTAGTTAAAGAGCCTTAGGCTGTGTGCCCACTATGTGTTTTTTAAGCATTACCGCAGCGGCAATTCTGCTGCAGAAACGCTTAAAAAACGCTTGGTAGAAGGTCTGCCATGTTCCCCAATGATAATCCGCATGTGCTGTGCACATGCTGCGGAAATTTCCGCTGCGGATTATCATTGCGGAAATAAATGCAGCACTACCAATTATTTTGCTGAAGAGCTGCGTTTTCGCCGCCATTGACTTGCATTGGAACGCATGGATTACGCATCACTGCATCTGTACATGCAGAATCCATGCGTTTCAATGTGCAGATGGTACCCGGGTCTGGAGAGGAGGAGACTCTCCTCCGGACCCAGGTACCATAGAACCTGTAAAAAAAAGAATAAAATAAAAAAGAAATATTATACTTACCTTCTGATGGCCCCCGCTGTGCTTGTCTTCACTTGCCGGCAGATCGCGGTGGACTGAATGACCTGCGCTGACGTCATAGTCATGTGACGGGTCACGTGATGCTGACGTCGGCGGGTGCTTCTGTAGCACCCTGAGGATTCGGCTGCTACAGGGGTATTGCACCTCAACCCAGAGGTGTGATATTCCACTCCCGGGTAAGGATGGAGTGTGGACCTGAGCTCGGTAGGCTGCATGCACTACACACATCCCATTTCCGAGGGGCAGGCCGACGGTACTCCCACTTAGAAATGTGCAGGTACGACCGAGTCTGTTCCTGGCTGGAGTGGGAGGGGGGTGGTACATCCCAAGTAGTGTAGGGGCAGATAGGGGGAGCAGCCTGGGTAAAGATAGGAGCTCATTGGGTGCTGGTCACCTGAGCTCACACATAGAGGGAGTATATAAGGTGGGCACCATCAAAGAACAGGGTCAGTCTGTCAGAGTAAGAAGCAGAGGTCCAGATGAGCCTGCAGAGAGAGAGTGGAGCAGAGAAGGAAAGACCCAGAGAGGGAAAAAGAAAGGACTCTGAGAACCCAAATTCAATCCCCGGGTGAAGAGTCGGCAATAGGGTACCGGATCCCAAACTGGTGGGGGCAAAAGCACACCCTAGCCAGAGACCGGAGGACGTGGACAGCGTCTGCCATGGCCACCCACCACATCCACCCCGAAGGCAAACCACGTGGAGGGTCAGGGAACCCAAGGCCAAGGGTCTCCCAACAGAAGGCCCGAGGGAGCTGGACCTAGGTGGATCACTAGTGGGGACGGCCAGAGGAAAGGACAGAAGGAGAGCTCAGGGTCACGCTCCGGACTTGTTTGGGGGTTTGCTGAATCCAGGACCTGGTGGACGCAGCACGGCTCGGGTGGTCACTTGAAGCTGGAGTGACCGGAACATCAGCAGTGAGTAAATACCCTAAACTGCACAACCCGACTCTGTCTTCACTTAACATCTATGCTGCACCACCACAACCCCCATCCTCTGCACCTGACCCCCTGAGGCTATACCCCACCCGTTGGGGGTTATACTACCAAAAGCTGCACCAACACCATCAGCCTCAGCGGACCCTGCTGCAGCGGCGGCCATAGTGACCGCAATACAACGGGTGGCGTAGTCGACATTAAGAACTTTGTAACATCTGTAGGACTGTCACATACTCTGAGCTTGACACCCTGGGCACGGACCGGGTCACAGCCACTCGGAAGACTACAACCCCCATCTGATCCGGCTCCGGGTATTCCCCTAAAGAATATGGCCCAGGGGGCGCGTCAACTTTGGCGTAGTCGGCAGGATTACGTGCCCGCAACAACCGGGTACTGCGTGCCTGAAGAAAAGAACGAGTTTACCTCAAAAAGAAGTCTCCTGCCGGTTCCGGAGGGTCCCCGCCATCGGACTCCATCACAGGTCGATTCCCGCCGGTTGTCCGCCATTAACAGCGTTTTCCCGCCATCTGCAGAGTTTCCCGCCACTGGGAGACGATTCCCGCCATTTCCAAAGGTTTCCCGCCTTGGAAGAGCGGACGCCATTATGGGCGTGCCAGAGGGTGGCGAGAGGCCACCTCCCATCGTGGGCCAGGACCGAAAATGGCGCCAAAAGTGGAAACCGCCCCCACCAACAGAGACTGTGATGCTAGAGGTGTCTGTCAGCGTGAAAGAACTGCCCCTGGAGCTGACAATCACCAAGTGGCCCCGGGACCGCCCTCGAAGTGGGAGGACTGAGAAGGAGAGAGCAAAGATGGGTGTCGCTTGGAGCAGTCTGGAGCGAGCGCACCCGGAGGCAAGAAGCCTGGAGAAGAGTTTCGGAGGAGCTTACCCGGAGATGGCGAGAAAGCAGAGCAGCACCGGCCCGTTGGCCAGGAGCCTGCTAGAAACAGAGGAGGGAGAGCAGAGCAGCACCGGCCCGCTGGCCAGGAGCCTGCTGGAGACAACAGAAGGAGAGCAGAGCAGCACCGACCCGTTGGTCAGGAGCCTGCTGGAAACAACGACCCCACTAGGCCTAGTGGAGGTCCTAGCACAGCTCCCCCGAGACCGGGAGTGTGCACAGACCGCTCTGGAGGGCCTCGCAAGGAGGATGGCCCGGGTGCAGCGAGAGACGTTGGCAGAGTGGAGCCGTGAGATGGCCCAGCAGACCGAGACCTGTCAGCGGAGCACGCCACCCAAGACGAGGAGACAGACCGCCTCTGAGGATGGCGCGGGAGGACTGAAGGCCGGAGACGGCGCCGAAAAGGGAGCCGAACGAGTGGAGGCAGGTAAGGGGGACGTCTATACCCCAAACCGGGAAACCGCGTACCTGCCCCAGCTCCCCGTCGCAGAGCCCGAAGTCTATCCTGCCGTGCCCGTCGCTGCAACGTCACCGCCGCAGACTAGGCCTCAAACGGGAGCCGCGACCCCTGTGACGTCACACGCCTCGACCCCGAGCGTGACCAAGCAGGAAGTACCACCAGCCTGGTCGCAAGGCCTAGTACCCCCGGGCGCCGCAATACCAACAGCGCTCCCTACCTCCGCGGAGCCCCCGGCCTGGTCGCAGGGCCAAGTAGCCCAGGGCGCCGCCGTCCTTACGGTGCCCTTCACCTTCCAGATACCCCAGGCCTGGCCGCAAGGCCCGGGCTACCCGGGCGCTAACACCACCGCGCCCATAAGACCAAGAGTGCCGCATCTGGGAGAGGACCTGTTTACCCAACACACGTGCCCGGATGGGCAGCCTTTCATCTGGCCCCAGGAATATCATGAACTGGAACGGCAGAGGAAGGCTGGGGCCATGTGTGCACCCCTGATCCCGGCTCCAAAGCCCGTAAAGAGGATCTCGCCCCCGCTAGAAGAGACCCAGTTTGAGTGGGACCCCACCGGAGAAGACCTCATGGGGTTCACTCAGGAGACTCGGGCAGCTGCAGCGGAGCGTGCTGAGTGCTGCCGCCAACAGCTCGAGGTCTTCGAGAGGGAGCGGAGAGAGAGGCGGGTCCGGGAACAGCAAGCTCAAGTAAGGAGCGCGGAGCAGAAGAGCCGGGCCAGGAGAGACCCCCGTGCAGCGCATAGTCCCCGCACCACCGGGACTGTGATCAAGTTTAACATGCAGCATGGGTGGGGCTTCATCCGAGACCACCGCACCCTAGGCGACGTCTTCGTGACCAGGAGAGACGTTGAGTCCCACCTACCGGAGGGACACAGAGGTCGTGACCTTTACATCGGGGACGAGGTCACCTTCACCCGGCACAAGTGTGCCAAAGGACCCTACGCCCTCCATGTGCATCGCCTGACGGAGGAAGAGCTGCGGTGTGAGGAGGAAGAACAAGAGGACCCGGACGGGTCTGAAGCTAAAGGAAACCATAAAGAAAGAGCAGGAGGACGTCGTCGTTAAGTACAGCAAAGCAGAAGCTGTATATAGTTGCCCGTCGGGGCACCGTGAACTGTTACTGCTGCTATCATAGTCCCCGTTGGGACCAGCAAGTGTGAACTGTTTACCCGTTTATCCCTTAAATCCCACTGACCGAGGACTGAGAGCGGTCATTCCTCCCTAATACCTGGCCGAGGACTGAGAGCGGCCACTACCCCTTTTGTATATAGTTGCGCTTCCTAAAGCGCCCCCTACCGGTTTTATAGGAAAACCATTTTTCAAGAAAAGACTGTCGCACTTTACCCGGTCACACGTTGCACAGTGACCGGAGGAGGAACTAGAAGCGAAGAAAAGTCTACAAGAATGTTTTATATGAAAAGTTTTATTGATATATATATATATAATGTTTTGTATGATGTTTTATATGTTTATGCAAAAGTTTGTATGTTTTGTGGTGTTTTGTTCTTACAGCCCGAGGACGTGCTGTGATTTACCAGGGGGGAATGTAGCACCCTGAGGATTCGGCTGCTACAGGGGTATTGCACCTCAACCCAGAGGTGTGATATTCCACTCCCGGGTAAGGATGGAGTGTGGACCTGAGCTCGGTAGGCTGCATGCACTACACACATCCCATTTCCGAGGGGCAGGCCGACGGTACTCCCACTTAGAAATGTGCAGGTACGACCGAGTCTGTTCCTGGCTGGAGTGGGAGGGGGGTGGTACATCCCAAGTAGTGTAGGGGCAGATAGGGGGAGCAGCCTGGGTAAAGATAGGAGCTCATTGGGTGCTGGTCACCTGAGCTCACACATAGAGGGAGTATATAAGGTGGGCACCATCAAAGAACAGGGTCAGTCTGTCAGAGTAAGAAGCAGAGGTCCAGATGAGCCTGCAGAGAGAGAGTGGAGCAGAGAAGGAAAGACCCAGAGAGGGAAAAAGAAAGGACTCTGAGAACCCAAATTCAATCCCCGGGTGAAGAGTCGGCAATAGGGTACCGGATCCCAAACTGGTGGGGGCAAAAGCACACCCTAGCCAGAGACCGGAGGCCGTGGGCAGCGTCTGCCACGGCCACCCACCACATCCACCCCGAAGGCAAACCACGTGGAGGGTCAGGGAACCCAAGGCCAAGGGTCTCCCAACAGAAGGCCCGAGGGAGCTGTACCTAGGTGGATCACTAGTGGGGACGGCCAGAGGAAAGGACAGAAGGAGAGCTCAGGGTCACGCTCCGGACTTGTTTGGGGGTTTGCTGAATCCAGGACCTGGTGGACGCAGCACGGCTCGGGTGGTCACTTGAAGCTGGAGTGACCGGAACATCAGCAGTGAGTAAATACCCTAAACTGCACAACCCGACTCTGTCTTCACTTAACATCTATGCTGCACCACCACAACCCCCATCCTCTGCACCTGACCCCCTGAGGCTATACCCCACCCGTTGGGGGTTATACTACCAAAAGCTGCACCAACACCATCAGCCTCAGCGGACCCTGCTGCAGCGGCGGCCATAGTGACCGCAATACAACGGGTGGCGTAGTCGACATTAAGAACTTTGTAACATCTGTAGGACTGCCACATACTCTGAGCTTGACACCCTGGGCACGGACCGGGTCACAGCCACTCGGAAGACTACAACCCCCATCTGATCCGGCTCCGGGTATTCCCCTAAAGAATATGGCCCAGGGGGCGCGTCACTTCAGTGTACCACGAGCTGCCAACAAGCCAGGACGGATCGAATAAAGAGGGGGCCATCAGAAGGTAAGTATAGATTTAGTTTTTATTTTTTAGCTTTCTTTCGGTCACACTATATAAATTCATGCTGTTTGCATGGATTTATATAGTGTGACCAAGTTGTCAAGCACTTTCCAAGTGATGCTAAAATCGCTCGGAAAGCGCTTGTCAACCCGCATGGGGAAATGCATGTGAAGAACGCTTCACTTCCGCTTGTCCCTGGCAGGAAAAATGCATGTACAATCCGCATGTACAATCCGCATGTACAATCCGCATGCGTTTTTTTCTGCCAGGGAGATGCAGAAACGCTCAGGAAAAATCCGGAGCATTTCTGCATCGTGGGCACATAACCTTACCTTTCTTCAGATGACTTTTTGAAGATGTTGCGTAAGAGTTTGAGACAGTTTCCTCTTGGAATCCACTCCAAATCTAAAGGCTGAAAAACACAATGTGGAAAAAAAACACTTATCAAAATGCAGTGTTTTCTGAAGTGGTTTCCTCTTGAAAAGCTGATATGATTTTTCAGACTCTAAAAAACTCCCTATGAACCTAGACTAATACTTCTGACAGCTTGCAGACTTGGATATGCTACTTCTGATAGACAATACTGTGACCTGTCAGATTTTCGTAGGGATGTAACATCAGACATGGTGCTTTGATGTATGGGGGAGGGGAGTTAGTTGCATATTGTAGTGTCGCTCTGGAGAAAATTATCACCATGCCCTATTGAATAGGAAAAATGACTAGAACTACAGTTATATGAAAAAGTTTGGGCACCCCTATTAATCTTAAGCTTAATGTTTTATAAAAATTGGTGTTTTTGCAACAGCTATTTCAGTTTGATATATGTAATAACTGTTGGACACAGTAATGTTTCTGCCTTGAAATGAGGTTTATTGTACTAACAGAAAATGTGCAATCTGCATTCAAACAAAATTTGACAGGTGCATAAGTAAAGGCACCTCACCAGAAAAGTGACATTAATATTTAGTAGATCCTCCTTTTGCAAAAATAACAGCCTCTAGTCGCTTCCTGTAGCTTTTAGTGATTTCCTGGACCCTGGATGAAGGTATTTTTGACCATTCCTCTTTACAAAACAATTCCAGTTCAGTTAAGTTTGATGGTCACCGAGCATGTGACGCGCCCCTGGGCCTGTGTCGCGCTGCGTTGCGCACGCGGGAGCTTACCCGGAGCCGGATCTCTTGAGGGTTGTAGTCTCGTGGCGGTGATCCGGTCCATGCCCAGGGAGTCAGACTAAGTGGCGGGAGGGGTATGGCCTCAGGGCAGCAACGTCCGGACGTGAGGCGGGGCTTCGCGCGCACGGGAGCTTACCCGGAGCCGGATCTGTTGAGGGTTGTAGTCTCGTGGCGGTGACCCGGTCCGTGCCCAGGGAGTCAAACTGAGCGGCGATGTATTAGCGGTAGATGATGGACGACTACGCCACCCGTTGAATGCAGCTATGGAGCTGCCGCTGCAGGGCAGACCGCTGAGGCCGGTGGAAGGATGGTGCAGCGTGGATGGTATAACCCCCAACGGGAGGGGTATGGCCTCAGGGCAGCCGACGTGGATGATGGGGGTAGCAGGAACCACTCAGAGACGATGCGGTGTAGTTCAGGGTCTTTACTGGTGACAAAGATAGACCCTCCCGGAGTACTGGCTAGCGGTTGGGGCCTGGTCAGTCCTTGAGCAGATGGGATCTCCCCTGGCCAGGCGGAGTTGTAGGCCTCCCAAACTAACGATACTCTTCTGGCTACCTTGCTAGAAGCGAGTATAAGTAGCCCACGTCTCTGAGTGTACCGTGTGGTGCTCACCCGTATGGCCGGTGACTCGGGGCCTTCTAGTAGCTTCCGCTCCACGACGGCGGTGCTGGTCCCATGCGTGTGACCGTGCCTTCGGGTTTCTTGGCCAGAGGACCTGAAATCCCCTGCCTGACGGATTCTGCTGCTGGGTAGGAGTTAGTCCCCACAGCCTCGGACTCCGGGTCCGGTAAGAAATCTTCTCAGTCAGGGTGAGCTCTGCAGCTGCCAGCCCCTGACTCTTTGTAACACTGCTCCCACAGAGCTCCTGTTGTTTCTTCCTATGCTGCTTCTCTTCTCTACTTCTGGCATGGCCCAGGAGCTGGGCCCAGCCGGAGCCACAGCTCCCTGTCAGCCCTCCTGGCTCAACTCTCCCTCTGAACTCTCTAACCCTGCCTCAGCCCCAGGTTTATATAGGGGAAGTTCTTCCCCTCCCAGGACTGGGCAGGAGGTGTGGCATGCATAGGATTCCTGACCAAGAGACCTCCCACCTGCTCTCAGACATAACATTGCCGTTACTGTGGAAACCAGACCCCTGGGGTGCCACACATGGACAGCCCTCTTCAAATGATCCCACAGATGTTCAATGATATTCAGGTCTGGGGACTGGGATGGCCATTCCAGAACATTGTAATTGTTCCTCTGCATGAATGCCTGAGTAGATTTGGAGCCGTGTTTTGGATCATTGTCTTGCTGAAAGATCCATCCCCTGCGTAACTTCAACTTTGTCACTGATTCTTGAACATTATTGTCAAGAATCTGCTGATACTGAGTGGAATCCATGCGTCCCTCAACTTTAACAAGATTCCCGGTGCCGGCATTGGCCACACAGCCCCAAAGCATGATGGAACCTCCACCAAATTTTACTGTGGGTAGCAAGTGTTTTTTTTGGAATGCTGTGTTTTTTTGCCACCATACATAACACCTTTTTGTATGACCAAACAACTCAATCTTGGTTTCATCAGTCCACAGGACCTTCTTCCAAAAAGAAATTGGCTTCTCCAAATGTGCTTTTGCATACCTCAGCCGACTTTGTTTGTGGCGTGCTTGCAGAAACGGCTTCTTTCGCATCACTCTCCCATACAGCTTCTCCTTGTGCAAAGTGCGTTGTATAGTTGACCGATGCACAGTGACACCATCTGCAGCAAGTTGATGCTGCAGCTCTCTGGAGGTGGTCTGAGGATTGTCCTTGACTGATCTCACCATTCTTCTTCTCTGCCTTTCTGATGTTTTTCTTGGCCTGACACTTCTGGCCTTAACAAGAACTGTCCCTGTGTTCTTACATTTCCTTACTATGTTCCTCACAGGGGAAACTGACAGGTTAAATCTCTGAGACAGCTTTTTGTATCCTTCCCCTGAACAACTATGTTGAATAATCTTTGTTTTCAGATCATTTGACAGTTGTTTTGAGGAGCCCATGATGCCACTCTTCAAAGGAGATTCAAACAGGAGAACAACTTGCAAGTGGCCACTTTAAGTAGCTTTTCTCATGATTGCATACACCTGGCTATGAAGTTCAAAGCTCAATGAGGTTACAAAACCAAAAAAAGTGCTTTAGTAAGTCAGTAAAAAGTAGGTAGGAGTATTTAAAACAAGAAAATGATAAGGGTGCCCATACTTATGCACCTGTCAAATTTTGTTTGAATGCAGATTGCACATTTTCTGTTAGTACAATAAACCTCATTTCAAAGCAGAAACATTACTGTGTCCAACAGTTATTACATATATCAAACTGAAATAGCTGTTGCAAAAACACCAATTTTTATAAAACATTAAGCTTAAGATTAATAGGGGTTCCCAAACTTTTTCATATAACTGTAGTTATTACAGACAGTGCAAGTGCATACAAAGGTATACAGTCAAAAGCTTACTATATACTGGGTAACGTGTTTTTTTTTTTTTTTACATTGGTAGCCTATAGGATATGTGTCACGCTACACTGTATGCCTGTACAGTTGTAGTAGGATACATTGCAGCCTTCCCTTGCAGGTATATGTACGAAGTGTAACGGGTCTGGGAGGCGGAACCTCTGAGCTACTATACAAGGGGGCGGCCCTTGTAAGGGAGCGGGTGGCAGTCTCTGGATGAACGGACAGGGAGATACGGCAAGTGATCAGGGCAGTCTCTGGGTAAAGGGTAGGTACGACCTGTGATGGCAGAGCCTCCGGGTAGGCTAGCAGGCAGATGGTAGATGTGTGCTCCCAGGTGAGCAAGCGAGAGTCTCTGGAATAACAGGTGGTCACGGCACGTGACGGCGGAACCTCCGGGCTGGCAAGCAGGTAGGTAACGGAGAAGCGCTCCCAGGTGAGCGGGCAAGAGTCTCTGGAATAGCTGGTGGTCACCGCACGTGACAACGGGACCTCCGGGCTGGCAAGCAGGCAGGTAACGGAGATGCGCTCCCAGGTGAGCGGGCAAGAGTCTCTGAGATAGCTGGTGGTCACAGCACGTGACAACGGAGCCTCCGGGCTGGCAAGCAGGCAGATAACGGAGAAGCGCTCCCAGGTGAGCGGGCAAGCTGGTCCATAGACAGACTGACCGGAGTAGTAAGGCAGACCGTCGGACCTCAGGCAAGCAGGCAGGTAGCTGATATGCGCTCCCAGGTGAGCGGGCAGGCTGGCCCTTTAGACAGACTGACAGGAGTAGTAAGGCAGACCGTCGGACTTCAGACTGGCAGACAGGTAACAAGTATTCAGGCAGGAATCAGGCAGGTAACTGGCAGGTAACTGGCAGGAAACTGGCAGGAAACTGGCAGGAAACTGGCAGGAAACTGGCAACGGGACCTGAGGGCTGAAGCACAGGTGAGACACAGGTGCAAACAACATTGCTCGGGCACCTCCATTTTGGAGGAGGTGCCTTATATATGATGAAGTCCTCCGGCCATTGGCCGGGGACTCTTTAGGGCGGCGCGCGCGGCCCCTTTAAGAGGAGGGGAGCGCGCGCGCCCTAAGCACAGGGGCCGGGAAGGAGCGCGCGCTGAGAGCAGAGCAGGAGGAGGACGCCGGGACGGAGCGCGCGCTGACAGCAGAGCAGGAGGAGGACGCCGGGACGGAGCGCGCGCTGACAGCAGAGCGGAGAGAGGACGCCGGGACGGAGCGCGCGCTGACAGCAGAGCGGTGAGGGGAGCAGCGTCCCTGCCTAGCAGAGGGCAGGGACGCCAGCGCTACAGTACCCCCCCCTTTAGGCCCCCCCTTTTTTAGGCCAGACAGAAATTTAGCTAGGATGAGAGGGGCATGGATATTCTCCCGGGGCTCCCACGTTCTCTCCTCAGGACCAAACCCCCTCCAATCTACCAAGAAAAAGGTCTTTCCTCTTACCCTTTTGGTGGCAAGAATGTTCTCTACCTCAAACTCGTCCTCAGCAGAAACCGGAGCAAGAGGCGTACCTGTAGACTTAGAAAAAGAGTTAAGTACCACAGGTTTGAGGAGAGATACATGGAAGGAGTTAGGGATCCGTAAGTTGGCCGGGAGTTTCAATTTATAGGCCACCGGGTTGATCTGACTGATAACCTCCAGTGGGCCGATGAACCGAGGCCCCAACTTATAGGAAGGGATCTTGAGCCGGACATATTTGGACGAGAGCCAGACTTTATCCCCAGGACGGAATTGAGGAGGATCCAGACGTCCTTTGTCAGCGTGCCTTTTCATACGCTCGGATGACAGAAGGAGTGCGGACCGGGTACTCTCCCATATGGAGGAAGACTCGCTCTCGTGATTGTTGTACGAGAATTCGGCCCATGGCAGGAGATCCACCCAGTCAGAATGGTGAGCATTAACGAAGTGCCGGAGGTAACTGGTCAGGTTCTGATTGATCCGCTCCACTTGACCATTAGACTGTGGGTGGTAAGCGGAGGAGAAGTCCAGAGTGACGTCTAGCAATTTACAAGTGGCTCTCCAGAAACGAGAAGTGAACTGTACTCCTCGATCCGACACGATGTGACGGGGCAGGCCATGAAGACGGAAGATGTGGCGGATAAAGACTCTAGCCAGCTCGGGTGCAGACGGAAGACCTGGCAGGGGAATGAAGTGAGCCATCTTGGAAAAGCGGTCAGCGACCACCCAAATGACCGTACAACCGGCAGAGACGGGCAGATCAGTTACGAAGTCCATCGCTATATGCTGCCAGGGGGCAGCAGGTGCTGGCAGAGGAAGAAGGCGGCCGGCCGACAGGTGTCTCGGAACCTTGTTGCGGGCGCAGGACACACAGGCAGAAACAAAGTCCATAACATCCTTGTGCAGGTTAGGCCACCAGTAGTGCCGGGTAATAAGCTGGAGGGTCTTTTTCTGACCGGCGTGGCCAGCTAGTTTAGACGAATGACCCCAGTGTAGGATCCTCTCCCGATCAGGTACCGATACGAACGTCTTACCAGGAGGGAGACAATTTAGACTCACGGGAGCCACCTGCATTACTCTGGCGGGATCGATGGGGCAGTCACATGGTCTATGAGGTGGTAATGTCTCTGCCTCCTCCATATCAAAGACATCAGCACAAGACCAATAAGGAATCGGAAGTCCAGGTAGATTAGCTGGGATAGGAGAGGGACGGACGGAATGGACGGGAACCAGACAGGTTTTATGACAGTCTTGTCCCCAGCGAAGGACTTCTCCGGTTTGCCAGTCAAGCACGGGTGCATGTCTCTGGAGCCAAGGCAGACCTAGCAAGAGGGCGTGAGAGAGTCCAGGCAGAACGTGAAGGGAGATACTCTCTGAATGCAGCATACCCACTTGCAGAGTAATGGATTCGGTGATGAATTGGATGGGGCGAGATAAGAGGCCCCCATCCACGGCAACAACAGACAAGGGTACAGCCAGAGGTTTGGTGGGGATGCGGTATTTCTCCACCAGGGACAGTGAAATAAGATTTCCGGCTGCTCCAGAGTCAAGTTGGGCTAGTTCGGAATAACGATTCTCCCCGCAGATGATTGAGACAGACAGCAGCAGGGATGGAGAGGATTTATTTTTGTCTAGATCAAGTCCTCTGAGCGAACCTAGACACAGGCGTTCTCCCGACCTCTCCGGGCAGGCACGGATCCGATGCTCCTTACTGCCACAGTAGAAGCAGCTCCCCTCGGCACGGCGAAAGTCCTGACGGGATTTGACCATCTTGGTCTGGTCGACCTGCATAGGCTCAGGAGAGTGTACCTGGGGAGAAACGGAAGGAGTGACGGGTTTCAGAAAAGTAGGAACCAGACGTGGAAGCCCCTTTTCACGGGTGACCTCTTTGGCACGTTCCTGGAACCGTAGGTCAATCCGGGTGGCAAGAGTTATTAGGTCATCGAGAGTGGTAGGAATGTCCCGACCAGCAAGTTCATCTTTAATACGGCCGGACAGACCCTCCCAGAAGACGGATACCAGAGCTTCGTTATCCCAGGCCAGCTCCGAGGCAAGGGTACGGAACCGTATGGCATATTGACCCACGGTGAGGCTTCCCTGACGGAGGCGTAGCAGAGATGATGCGGATGAGGTCCTCCGTCCGGGTTCGTCGAAGGCTTTCCGGAAAGCCGAGAGAAAGGCAGGCAAGTCGGACACCAGGGGGTCTCCTCTCTCCCATAGAGGATTTAGCCAGGCCAGAGCCTCCCCGGTGAGATGGGACATGATGAATGCAATTTTGGCTCGGTCGGAGTTAAACTGGTGGGACAATAGTTCAAAATGCAGGGTGCACTGATTTATGAAGCCCCGAGCCAGGACGGAGTCGCCTCCGAAGCGAGGAGGTGCAGAGAGCCGGGGTCCGGAAAAGGATACCATGGTACTGGCCGTAGTTGCAGGTGGTGTTGTCAGAGTATCCAGGCGAGTATTGACATTCCGCAGGTGACCCAGGATGGACTCCTGTTGGGACCTTTGACGGGACAGTTCATGACACAGGTCCGTGAGCGAGGGAGCTTGGGTGCCACCGGGTTCCATGGCCCGAGCAAACTGTAACGGGTCTGGGAGGCGGAACCTCTGAGCTACTATACAAGGGGGCGGCCCTTGTAAGGGAGCGGGTGGCAGTCTCTGGATGAACGGACAGGGAGATACGGCAAGTGATCAGGGCAGTCTCTGGGTAAAGGGTAGGTACGACCTGTGATGGCAGAGCCTCCGGGTAGGCTAGCAGGCAGATGGTAGATGTGTGCTCCCAGGTGAGCAAGCGAGAGTCTCTGGAATAACAGGTGGTCACGGCACGTGACGGCGGAACCTCCGGGCTGGCAAGCAGGTAGGTAACGGAGAAGCGCTCCCAGGTGAGCGGGCAAGAGTCTCTGGAATAGCTGGTGGTCACCGCACGTGACAACGGGACCTCCGGGCTGGCAAGCAGGCAGGTAACGGAGATGCGCTCCCAGGTGAGCGGGCAAGAGTCTCTGAGATAGCTGGTGGTCACAGCACGTGACAACGGAGCCTCCGGGCTGGCAAGCAGGCAGATAACGGAGAAGCGCTCCCAGGTGAGCGGGCAAGCTGGTCCATAGACAGACTGACCGGAGTAGTAAGGCAGACCGTCGGACCTCAGGCAAGCAGGCAGGTAGCTGATATGCGCTCCCAGGTGAGCGGGCAGGCTGGCCCTTTAGACAGACTGACAGGAGTAGTAAGGCAGACCGTCGGACCTCAGACTGGCAGACAGGTAACAAGTATTCAGGCAGGAATCAGGCAGGTAACTGGCAGGTAACTGGCAGGAAACTGGCAGGAAACTGGCAGGAAACTGGCAGGAAACTGGCAACGGGACCTGAGGGCTGAAGCACAGGTGAGACACAGGTGCAAACAACATTGCTCGGGCACCTCCATTTTGGAGGAGGTGCCTTATATATGATGAAGTCCTCCGGCCATTGGCCGGGGACTCTTTAGGGCGGCGCGCGCGGCCCCTTTAAGAGGAGGGGAGCGCGCGCGCCCTAAGCACAGGGGCCGGGAAGGAGCGCGCGCTGAGAGCAGAGCAGGAGGAGGACGCCGGGACGGAGCGCGCGCTGACAGCAGAGCAGGAGGAGGACGCCGGGACGGAGCGCGCGCTGACAGCAGAGCGGAGAGAGGACGCCGGGACGGAGCGCGCGCTGACAGCAGAGCGGTGAGGGGAGCAGCGTCCCTGCCTAGCAGAGGGCAGGGACGCCAGCGCTACACGAAGGTGTGACACAAAGGATGTGGATCTCCAGTGCTGTGTGGCATTTGTATATAAGGACTGCCATTTACTGTCCAAATGGGACCCTGTGGAACCAACCAGAAGGGGGAGAGTTTCAGGAGGGATAAGTTTGGACGCGGCACCAGGTCAAGTGACCTTGATGACGCAGCTCCCTTGTATAAAAGGCCAGCGCACCAAAATGGGAGGAGATTTGGCGCCAATGAGACGGACAGTCAGAACGTGTGTTGAGGAAGTAGCTGAGGCTGGGTTGCGGCACATCTGGAAGCAGAAACCAGATGGTACCAGGCAAGTTCCAGAATCCAGATGAGCCAGGACTGCTTCTCGGCAGGGTTGGACGGTCCCACCAGAGAATTCTTTGGTGTGCCTTGGCTTCTACCTCAGGAGAGCTCATGATAGCGCTAACTTTGCAGCTGCTATGGGGCTCTTGAGCAGGTGAGAAAGGTTAGCCCTCAGAATCAAATCCCCTGGTATGTTTTTCAATCTGAAACAGCTTTTCAGTGGGAGTTGTATTTCACCACAGCCATATTCTTTAGCTCAGTGAAAGGACTGGCATAGAGGCTGTCATTTCTCCGTCACCAGGTTCCGCCCATTGTCACACATGACCATGCCTAGCTGTATGTTCAGCGGTGAGAGCCACAGATCAGCGTGCTGTGTTACTGCTTCCAACAACTCTGCATCGCTGGGCGGTTTGTCAATTAAGCATTAGGCATGTTATCTTCAGCACAGCCTGTTGCCGATTGGCCAAGGCAGTGCTGCAGTGCTGTCAGCTTGTGACTGATGTGGTCATTTCGGAGATGGAGGAGGAGGTGCATGAGCTGAACAATGTGATTACATTGAGGTTAAATTCGTGACACTGTTTTTTATACTAAAGAAAGATCCTATTGTTTTGTTTTTTTACGTTATTTTTTAAGATAAATGCATTCACCGGGAAATGTCATTTTAACATTTTACAACCTTATCTGGCAATGTGGTGTGTGACAGATCATCAGACATATCCTTTTTTATTCATGATGGAGGGACTCTGAAAGTCATAAAGCCTATTTTTACAGGGACATCAGACGGCCCTTACTATTCTTAAAAGGCCAGCAGTCGGCCCTAGCTATTGTTAGAGAACCATCAGCCGGTTATGCTTTGTTGTTCCCATTATTAACAAGTGGGTCTCCTATACTGTTATTGCGTATCCAGTGACTGCAAGGGCTGCCAAAAATTTGGACGCAACCCAATACCTCTTTGAAGAGACATAGAGGAGGGTCTCAGTAAAAAAAATGTTCCCATTATAAAGGAGCGGGTCTCCTATAGTGGTAATACCCATGCTGTGACTGCAAGGGCTGCCAAAATTTGGGAAAAACCCCACTAAGAATTTAAAGACACATAGAGCAGGGCCACAGTAACAAGGTACGACATGTTTCCATTAGAAAGGAGAGGGTCTGCTATACAGTTATAGGGTATGCAGTGAGTCCAACGGCTGACCAATTTTAGGAAAAACCCCACTAAGAATTTAAAGACACATGGAGCAGAGCCACAGTAACAATGTACGACATGTTCCCATTAGAAAGGAGAGGGTCTGCTATACAGTTATAGGGTATGCAGTGAGTCCAACGGCTGACCAATTTTAGGAAAAACACCACTAAGAATTTAAAGACACATAGAGCAGGGCCACAGTAACAAGGTACGACATGTTCCCATTAGAAAGGAGAGGGTCTGCTATACAGTTATAGGGTATGCAGTGAGTCCAACGGCTGACCAATTTTAGGAAAAACCCCACTAAGAATTTAAAGACACATGGAGCAGGGCAACAGTAATAAGGTACGACATGTTCCCATTAGAAAGGAGAGGGTCTGCTATACAGTTATAGGGTATGCAGTGAGTCCAACGGCTGACCAATTTTAGGAAAAACCCCACTAAGAATTTAAAGACACATAGAGCAGGGCCACAGTAACAAGGTACGACATGTTCCCATTAGAAAGGAGAGGGTCTGCTATACAGTTATAGGGTATGCAGTGAGTCCAAAGGCTGACCAATTTTAGGAAAAACCCCACTAAGAATTTAAAGACACACGGAGCAGGGCCACACTAACAAGGTCCGACATGTTCCCATTAGAAAGGAGAGGGTCTGCTATACAGTTATAGGGTATGCAGTGAGTCCAACGGCTGGCCAATTTTAGGAAAAACCCCACTAAGAATTTAAAGACACACAGAGCAGGGCCACAGTAACGACAAATTCCCATTAGAAAGGAGAGAGTCTCCCATAGTGTTGGCCTATACAGTGAATGCAAGGGCTGCCAAAAATTTGGAGGCACTTCAATGCCCCTTGGAAGAGACGTGGAGGAGGGCCTCATAAAAAAATGTTCCCATTAGAAAGGACCGGGCCTCCTATACTTGTAATGCCCATGCACTAAGTGTATGGGCTGACAAACATTTACCCCTGGGGGGTATACATGAACATACTGTATAAAAAAATTTTTTTACGAGCATCATAAACACCCTTTAAAAAAATTATGTGGGTGTTGCATCACGGACCACGGCACCCTGGTGATAATATGGTGGTGGAGGATGAGGAGAAGGAGGAGACAAGAGCAAATAGACAAAATCAGGAAGCATATACCAATGTGTGGGTGTGAAAAGGTGCATGGGAATACACCTCCCAAGAAAAGACACTGGTTTTGAGTTTATGTTACACTGCTATCATTCGGTGGTGTTGAGAAGTCTGGCCCAATCGAGCCCTTTTTCATTTTTATAAGAGGCAGCTTTTCAGTTGACAGGCGGATGCGCTTATCAGTTATAATTCCACCAGCGGCATTAAAAACCCGCTCTGATAAAACGCTGACAGCAGGGCAGGCCAGGACCTTCAAGGCATAGAGAGCCAGTTCACTCCACGTATCCAGCTTGGATACCCAATAATTATAAGGCACAGAGGAATCACGGAGGACATTGGTACGATCGGTAAGGTACTCCCTCAGCATCTTCCCAAACTTTGCATTCATTGTGAGGGTACCCCGCGCCTCAGGGCCTGTGCGATGGGAGGGTCTGAAAAAACTCTCCCAGAACTTTGACAGTGTTCCCCTGCCTTTGCTGGATTGAAGTTGTGTCTCTCTCGCCTGTACTCCTTGGTTGTCCAATGAAGTGTGCCCTCTGCCGCCAGCGTTTTCAGATGGGAATTTTTTTAATAGTTCCGCAACAGGGGCCTTCTGGTACTGCCCCATTTTTGTAGACTTGTCTGCCTCAGGAATAAGAGATATAAAGTTCTCCTTGTAGCGTGGGTCTAGAAGTGTCACCAACCAGTAATGACTGTCACCCAAAATTTTGAGAACGCGAAGGTCATGGGAAAGGCAGCGTAACATAAACTCAGCCATGCGTGCCAGACTGCTATCAGGCAAGACTTCCATGTCCTCACCAAGAGGACGACTGACCATGCTCTCCTCCTCCTCCTCTCTGTCCTACGGCCATCCACGCTGAACAGACGGTATGACAGTTGTGAAGGTAGTACCGTCTCTAGCACATGAAACTAGCTCCTGTTCTTCCTCCTCCTCCTCCTCTTCCTCATTGTCACCCAATCCACGTTAGGATGACATGAGGCTGGGCTGTGTCCAATCACATGTATGGTACCTTGCTCCATCTCATCGTGTTCCGTCTGCAATGCATCCTCTTTGATTGTGAGCAGAGAGCTGTTAACGCTGCTGAAACACGGCGGAAGGGCGGCGGAAACTGTAGGTGACTTTCTAAAATGGGCACACAGGCACCGTACTCTAACAAGCAGATCCGGCAGCTTCGGGTAGGATTTGAGAAACTGCTGAACCATGAGGTTAAGCACATGGGCCAGGCATGGTACATGTGTGAGCTTGCCTCGCCTCAGAGCTGCCACCAGGTTCCGGCCATTGTCACACATGACCATGCCTGGCTGTAGGTTCAGCAGTATAAGCCACAGATCTGCCTGTTCTATTAGAGCTGTCTACAACTCTTCAGCATTGTGCGGTTTGTCACCTAAGCATATTAGCTTCAGCACAGCCTGTTGCCGCTTGGCCGAGGCAGTGCTGCAGTGCTTCCAGCTTGTGGCTGATGTGGTCATTTAAGAGATGGTGGCTGAAGAGGAGGAGGAGGCTGAGGAGGATGAGGTGCAGGAGCTGTAAACTGTGGGGGCAACCCTGATTGACCTAGGGCCCGCAATCCTTGGCGTCGGGAGGACGTGTTCCGTCCCCAGTTCCGACTGGGTCCCGGCTTCCACTATGTTAACCTAATGTGCCGTTAGCGAGATGTACCATCCCTGTCCAAAAGCACTTGTCCACGTGTCCGTGGTTAGGTGGACTTTCCCGGTAACTGCGTTGTTGAGGGCACGGCTAATGTTTTGGGACACATGCTTGTGTAATGCGAGGATGGCACACCGGGAGAAATAGTGGCGGCTGGGGACCGAGTCCTGAGGGACGGCCGCCACCATCAGGTTGCAGAATGCTTCTATCTCCACGAGCCTAAAAGGCAACATTTCGAGCGCAAGCAGTCATGAAATGTGGGAATTTTGTACTGTGGCCTGTGGGGCTTTGGCTGCGTGTTACGGGTCCGGGTGGTGGAACCTCTGTACCACCGTGCAAGGAGGGACCCAGAGGGGCGTAACAAAGTATCAACCCGAACCAACCTTGGTCGGACGGCGGCTAACGACTCTGTGACCAGGAAGGATCCGGGTAGAGGGACCAGGTGCTACTCTGGGGACGACCTTGTAAGAGAGCAGGTGGCTCCCACGGGTCAGATGGCTGGGACTGACCGGTATGACGGATGGACACAGCAAGTAGGCAGAAGTCTCTGGTTAGCTGACAGGTGGTCACGGTATGTGACAGCAGAGCAAGTAGTAGTCTCTAGGTTTACCAGGCAGGTGGTCACAGCAAGTGACGGCAGAGCCTCCAGGTAGACTAGCAGGTAACAGACGGGTTGCAGGCGAGCGCTCCCAGGTGAGCGGGTTAGCAGGCACGGCAGGTAGCAGGCAGGTAACTAGCAGGAGCTTCCTGGTAAGCAGATGGACTTGCCCATAGACAGACTGGCGGATGACCGGAGACAGATTGTCGGGCTGGAGAGTAGACCAGCTGGCAGACAGAACTGGTAGTCAGGCTGGCAATGGGACCTGAGGGCTGAAGAAGAGGTAAGTATACTTGTGCAACAACTTTTGCTCGGGAACCTCCATTTTCGAGGAGGTGCCTTAAATATGGGAGGTCCTCCGGCTATTGGCTGGGAACTCCTTAGGACGGCGCGCGCGGCCCCTTTAAGAGAGAGGGAGCGTGCGCGCCGTAAGCACAGTGCCCGGGAAAGAGCGCGCGCCGGCCGCTGCAGGAATAGGAGAGCTGGAGGACGGGGAGCAGGGAGGCGAGAGGGACGGCGTCTCTGCCTGGCAGGAGGCAGAGACGCCGATGCTACAGTACCTCCCCCTTTACGCCCCCTCTTTTTTAGGTTGACAAGAAATTTTTTAAGGAGAAGCGGGGCGTGGATGTTCTCCCTGGGTTCCCAAGTTCTCTCCTCTGGGCCAAACCCCTTCCAATCCACCAGAAAAAAGGTTTTCCCTCTTACCCTCTTGGTGGCCAGAATATTCTCTACCTCAAAAACGTCCTCAGCAGCAACCGAAGCAGGAGGAGTACCTGAATTATTGGAGAAAGAGTTAAAGACAGCAGGTTTGAGGAGAGATACGTGGAAGGAGTTGGGAATGCGTAGGGTGGGTGGAAGCTTCAACTTGTAGGCCACTGGATTGATCTGTTTAAGGACCTCAAATGGACCGATGAACCGAGGACCCATCTTGTAGGAGGGTATTTTGAGCCGCACATGTTTGGAGAAGAGCCAAACCTTGTCTCCCAGACGGAATTGAGGCGGATGCAGACGTCTTTTGTCAGCAAATCTCTTCATCCGCTCGGAAGACTGAAGAAGTGCGGATCTAGTATTCTCCCAAATAGTGGAAAAATCACTGACCAGGGACTCCGCAGCAGGATTGTCCACAGAAGCGGAGACGGGAAACGGAATCCGGGGGTGTTGGCCATAGACAATAAAGAACGGGGACTTGGAAGTGGATTCGCTCTCATGATTGTTATAAGAGAATTCGGCCCATGGTAGGAGGTCCACCCAATCAGTATGGTGGGCATTGACAAAGTGACGGAGGTAGCTGGTAAGGATCTGGTTGATCCGCTATACTTGACCATTGGACTGAGGGTGGTAAGCGGAGGAGAAATCCAGGGTGACATCCAGCAGCTTACAGGTAGCTCTCCAAAAGCGTGAGGTGAACTGAACCCCTCGATCCGACACGATGTGGAGGGGTAGGCCATGGAGACGAAAGATATGGTGAACGAAGTCCTTAGCTAACTCAGATGCAGACGGGAGACCTGGCAGAGGAATGAAGTGGGCCATTTTAGAAAAGCGGCCACCCAAATGACTGTACAACCGGCATAAATAGGGAGATCGGTAATAAAGTCCATAGCAATGTGTTGCCACGGGGCAGCAGGTACGGGAAGAGGCAGGAGATGACCGGCTGGTAAGTGTCTGGGAACTTTGTTGCGGGCACAAGATGAACAGGCTGAGACGAAGTCTACCACATCCTTAAACAGGGTAGGCAACCAGTAATGCCTGGTAATGAGCTGGAAGGTCTTCTTTTGGCCAGCATGGCCAGCTAGTTTCGAATAATGACCCCAGCGAAGAACCTTCTTACAGTCTGGAACCGCTACAAACGTCTTACCGGGTGGAAGATGAGTTACATCCAAGGGGGCCACATTCATCACCTTGGAGGGATCGATGATGTGCATAGGCTCCTCCTCTAGATCGGAGGACAGGAAGGATCGGGACAAGGCATCGGCTTTGACATTCTTGTCCGCCGGGCGGAAATGTAGGATGAAGTCGAAGCGGGCAAAGAACAAAGACCACCGGGCCTGACGCGGATTGAGTTTTTGGGCTTTCTGGAGATATGCCAGATTTTTATGATCCGTATAGATGATCACCGGGTATAGAGCCCCCTCAAGCAGGTAGCTCCACTCCTCCAGCGCTAGCAATTCTTGGTCTCCTATGGAGTAGTTGCGCTCGGATGAGGAGAAGATTTTGGAGAAGAAGCCACAGGTTACCATTCTCCCGGTAGAAGATTTTTGGGTGAGCACCGCTCCGGCTCTGGAGGAGGAAGCATCAACCTCCAGGTAGAATTGTTTATTGCAGTCCGGACGGTGCAGTACTGGGGCAGAAGAGAAGGTTTGCTTTAAGGAAAGGAAGGCCTCCTTGGCTTCGGGCAACCATACCTTGGGATTTGCCCCCTTACGGGTGAGCGCAGATATGGGAGTCGTCCAGGACGAGAAGTGTGGAATGAAGAGACGATAGTAATTGGCGAAGCCCAGGAATCGCTGAATCGCCTTCAACCCCTCCGGACGGGGCCACTTTAGGACAGCAGAGAGTTTCTCGGGATCCATTCGCAAGCCTGTCTGGGAGATAACATAGCCCAGGAATGGAAGAGAGGTCTGCTCGAAGAGGCACTTCTCGTATTTAGCATAGAGGTGGTTCTGCCTGAGCCTAAGCAGGACCTGATGAACATCCCTCTGGTGTGTGGGAAGATCCGGAGAGAAGACCAAGATGTCATCCAGGTATACCACCATGCAGGAGTAAAGAAGATCACGGAAGATGTCGTTGACCAGTTCTTGGAAGACGGCGGGAGCATTGCAGAGACCGAAGGGCATCACACGGTACTCATAGTGACCGTCCCGGGTATTGAATGCCGTCTTCCACTCGTCTCCTTGCCGGATACGGACCAGTTTATATGCTCCATGTAGATCCAGCTTGGAAAAGATCCTGGCGCCTTTAAGGCAGTCAAACAACTCAGAGATGAGTGGCAGGGGTTTTTTATTCTTTACCGTGATCTGACTGAGTTTTCTATAGTCAATACAGGGGCGTAGCGAGCCATCCTTTTATTTGACAAAGAAGAATCCGGCTCCAGCCGGGGAGGTAGACTTCCGGATGAATCCCCTAGCCAGATTCTCTTCAATGTACTCAGACATGGCCCGGGTTTTGGCCGCAGACAACGGGTAAATACACCCACGGGGTGGAGTGGCGCCAGGTACCAGGTCGATCGGGCAATCATATGGCCTATGAGGTGGCAATGTCTCTGCTTCCTTTTTACCAAAGACATCAGCATTGGGCCAGTAAGGAGCCGGAAGACCGGGTAAATTAGCTGGGGTAGGTGGTGGATGAACCGGAACCAGGCAGGTCTTATGGCAGTCCGGCCCCCACCGGAGTACTTCACCGGATTGCTAGTTCAACACGGGTTCATGTGTCTGGAGCCAAGGTAGGCCTAGCAATAGGGAGTGAGAGAGTCCGGGTAGCACATGGAAGGAGATTTTCTCAGAGTGCAGAATTCCCACCTGCAGGGTTATGGGTTCCGCGACGAGCAGGATGGTCACCGGAAGGCGACTGACAATGGTTCAGCCAGAGACTTGGTGGGAATACGGTATTTCTCAACCAGGGACTGGGAAATGAGGCTTCCAGCAGCTCCAGAATCCAGGTGGGCAAGTTCAAAGTGACTGTTCTCTCCCCAGGAGATAGAGACAGACAAAGTCAGGGATGGAGAGGGCTTAATTTTGTCTAGGGCGACCTCTCCGAGCGCTGCTAGACACTGGAGTTTCCCGGCCTCTCCGGGCAGGGACGGATCAGGTGTTCCTTACTGCCACAAACAGCTCCCCTTAGCTCGGCGTGACTCTTGGCGACATTTGACCATCTTGGTCTGGTCGATCTGCATGGGCTCGGGTGAGTGCACCCGGGGAGTGACAGATGAGGAGAGAGGTCTCTGGAAAGTAGAAGCAAGGCAGGGAAACCTTCTCTCACGGGTGGTCTCTTTGGTGCGCTCTTGAAACCGGATGTCAATCCGGGTAGCCAGCGACACCAGGTCATCCAGGATGGTAGGAATGTCCCGACTGGCGAGCTCGTCTTTAATCCGACCGGAAAGGCCCTCCCAGAAGACGGACACCAGGGCCTTGTTATCCCAGGCAAGCTCAGAAGCGAGGGTGCGGATTACGGAACCGTATGGCATATTGGCCCACGGTGAGACTCCCTTGGCGGAGACGTAGCAGAGAGGAGGCTGATGAGGTCTTACATCCCGGTTCATCGAACACTTTCCGGAAAGCAGTGAGGAAAGATGACAGGTCGGACACCAGGGGATCCCCTCTCTCCCACAGGGGATTTAGCCAAGCCAGTGCCTCCCCAGTGAGATGGGACATGATGAATGCCACTTTGGCCCGGTTGGAGATAAACTGATGTGCCAAGAGTTCAAAGTGCAGGGTGCACTGGTTTATGAAACCTCGAGCCAAGGCGGGGTCTCCACCAAAACGAGGCGGTGCAGAAAGCCGGGGACCAGGGCCGGATACCATGGTATTGATGGGCAGCGGTGCTGCCGGGGTGCGAGTCGTGCAACTAGAGGCGGGTACTGGTGGAGCAGTCAGTGTGTCCAGGCGGGAGTTGACATTCCGCAGGTGGTTCAGGATGGATTCCTGTTGGGATCTCTGACGAGAGACTTTGTGGTATAGGTCAGAGAGCGAGGGAGCTTGGGTGCCACCAGGTTCCATGGCCCGAGCAAACTGTTACGGGTCCGGGTGGTGGGACCTCTGTGCCGCGGTGCAAGGAGGGACCCAGAGGGGCGTAACTAAGTATCAACCCAAACCGACCCTGGTCGGACGGCGGCTAACGACTCCGTGACCAGGGAGGATCCGGGCAGAGGGACCAGGTGCTACTCTGGGGACGACCTTGTAAGAGAGCAGGTGGCTCCCACGGGTCAGATGGCTGGGACTGACCGGTATGACGGATGGACACAGTAAGCAGGCAGAAGTCTCTGGTTAGTTGACAGGTGGTCACGGTACGTGACAGCACAGCAAGTAGGAGTCTCTAGGTTTACCAGGCAGGTGGTCACAGCAAGTGACGGCAGAGCCTCCAGGTAGGCTAGCAGGTAACAGATGGGTAGCAGGCGAGCGCTCCCAGGTGAGCGGGTTAGCAGCCACGGCAAGTAGCAGGCAGGTAACTAGCAGGAGCTTCCTGGTAAGCAGATGGACTTGCCCATAGACAGACTGGCGGATGACCAGAGACAGACTGTCGGTCTGGAGAGTAGACAAGCTGGCAGACAGGACTGGTAGTCAGGCTGGCAATGGGACCTGAGGGCTGAAGCAGAGGTAAGTATACTTGTGCAACAACTTTTGCTCGGGCACCTCCATTTTGGAGGAGGTGCCTTAAATATGGCAGGAGGCAGAGACACCGATGCTACACTGCGTATTTGTGCTTGCGTTCCAAGGACTAGGGTATGGACAACTGAACGCTGCGCTGGGACACAGACATGGACGTGCTTCCTGATGCTGCTACTTGAGAGAGTGCAACCACAGGTGCAGGGCAGGAGGCATCTTCGCATGCACCATGGACAGGGGATTTGCTTGCATGCACAACAGCGGAAGAAGCAATGGTGTCACCCGCAGACACTGTTCCTGGACCATGGGGTTCGGCCCACAAGGTCGGGTGCTTTGCTGCCATGTGCCTGATCATGCTGGTGGTGGTTAGGCTTGTCGTTTTGCCACCCCTGCTGATGCTGGCCTGGCAGGTGGTGCAAATGGCCTTTTTGAGGTTATTGGCAGAATCTTTAAAAAATAACCAGACTCGGGAAGACCTAACAGTTGTATTGTCAACTTCCTTCGTGTTGGTGTTACAGGGATCGGTTGCCTACCTTCTTTCTGCGGCCACCACACTGCTTCTTCCTGCCTGTTGGGGTGCTCTGCCTGCCCCCCCCCTGTGTGCTGATCTCCTCGCGCTGCATGTCCTCCTGCCAGGTTGGGTCAGTTACTATATCATCCACCACCTCGTCTTCCACTTCCGCACTCTGGTCCTCCTCCTGACTTTCTGGCGATTGTGTCTCATCACCGTCCACCTCTTGTGACACTTTCTCACCATCGCCTTCGTGTGACCGTGGCTGCTCAAATATTTGGGCATCGCTACATGCGATCTCCTCTTGCCCCGCTTCAAGTGGACCGGGCGAGAGGCCCAAATCTATAAATGGAAAAGTGAACAGCTCTTCGGAGTGTCCAAGTGTGGCATCAGTTGTTTTTGGGCAATTGTCATGTTGGGAGGAAGGAGGTTCAGGGTGAGGAATATGCGGTCCAGACTCACAGCTACTGAGACTTGACTGTGTGGAAGACAAGGTGGTGATGGTGGTGGTGGTGGCTAAGTGACTGGAAGCATTATCTGCCATCCAACCAATAACCTTTTCACACTGCTCTGTGTTCAATAGTGGTGTTCTGCGGTCCCCTATTAATTGGGACAGGAAGGTCAAGCGAGAAGATGTGGGTGTTTGTTGTGGCACAATTTCAGCTTGCCCACGGCCTCGGCCTCTGCATGCACTATCATCACCATCACGTCCAGTTCGCCATCCCTTGCCACGTGCTTTGCCCATTTTAAATGGAGGACAATATGTTCCACGCTAACAACAAATGACTGAATTTGGAGCGAACTTATATATGATCCGTGTGACGGACAAACCACAGTTTTAAATACCTGGCCTGTAGGTAACTATTTTGAACAGCAATGTGGTGTCAATCGCTTCACTGACACACTGAAACAAATTTTTAATGGAGGTCAGAAATGGCAGTATTTTCTGGAAACGTATATGTGATCCGTTTGATGGAGAAAATATAGTTTTAAATACCTGGCCTGTAGGTAACTATATTGAACAGCAATCTGTTGTTAATTGCTTCACTGACACACTGAAACAAATTTTTAACCCCTTCGCAACCCTGGGATTTTCCATCTTTGCATATTCGTTTTTTGCTCCCCTTGTTCCCAGAGCCATAGCGTTTTTATTTTTTTGGTCAATATGGCAGTATGAGGGCTTATTTTTTGCGGAATGAGTTGTACTTTTGAACGACATTACTGGTTTTACCATATCGTGTACGGAAAAACAGGAAAAAAATTCCAAGTGCTGTGAAATTGCAAAAAAAAAGTGCAATACCACAGATGTTTTTTTTTATTTTTTTTACCACATTCACTTAATGCTAAAACTGACCTACCATTCTTATTCTCCAGGTCATTACGAGTTTGTAGACACCAAACATGTATAGGTTCTTTTTTATTTAAGTGGTGAACAAAAATTCCAAACTGTGCTAAAAAAAAAAATGGCGCCATTTTCCAAGACCCGTAGCGTCTCCATTTTTCGGGATATGGGGCCAGGTGAGGGGTTATTTTTTGTGCGCCAAGTTGAAGTTTTTATTGATACCATTTTGGGGTAGATCCGATGTTTTGATCGCCCGTTATTGCATTTTATTGCAATGCTGTGGCAATCAAAAAACGTAATTCTGGCGTTTAGAATTTTTTCTCATTACGCCATTTACCGATCGGATTAATTCTTTTTTATTTTGATAGATCGGGTGATTTTGAACGTGGCGATACCAAATATGTGTATGTGGGTTTTTTTATTATTATTTTATTTTGAATGGGGCGAAAGGGAGGTGATTTAAACTTTTTTAATTTTTTAATATTTTTAATATTTTTTAAAACTTTTTTTTTCACTTTTTGCATGCTTCTATAGTCTCCATAGGAGACTAGAAGCAGCACTTGTCTGATCGCCTCTGCTACATAGAGGTGATGAGCAGATCACCTCTATGTAGCAGAAATGGTCCTGTGCTATGAGCGCCGACCACTAGGTGGCGCTCATAGCAATCAGCAGATGACAACCACTGGGGTCTGCTGCAGACCCATGGTTGTCATGCTCACCCATCAGTGACCCGCGATCACGTGACGGGGTCACCGATGGGTGGGGTAAGTGAGCGCTTCCGGCGCGGCAATGTTAAATGCCGCTGTCAGAGATTGACAGCTGCATTTAACATGTTAACAGCTGCGGGTGGATCGTGATTTCACTCGCGGCTGTTGCGGGCACATGTCAGCTGTAATAATCAGCTGACATGTCCCCTGTTCAAGGTGGGCTTAGCGCCGGAGCCTGCGATGAACAGGGGGTGACAGCCTGGTGCGTACTAATACATCACAGGCTGTAAAGTGGTTAATGGAGGTCAGAAATGGCAGTATTTTCTGAAAACGTATATGTGATCCGTGTGTCGGAGAAAACACAATTTTAAATATCTGGCCTGTAGGTAACTATTTTGAACAGCAAATCGGTGTCAAAAACTTCACTGACAAAGTGAAAAAAAAAATTAATGGAGGTCAGAAATGGCAGTATTTTCTGAAAACCTATATGTGATCAGTGTGACGGAGAAAATGCAATTTTAAATACCTGGCCTGTAGGTAACTATGTGGCACCCTGCTACTACAGGTACCACATGACCCTAAAGGGTGCATGGATGGACTTCTCCACAAGAGGCCCTCACTACAAACAGACATCTCCACCCTTCCACCTCATACAGGGAGCCCTGTTAGGGATATATATACGGAGGGTGGAGTTAGGTAGTCAGACAGAGTGCTGGCACTTAGACCAGTGAAGAAGCAGCACGTGAGCTGCTGTGTGTTGAGGGCCCCGAGTGTGGCCGAGGCAAAGAGAAAGGAGAGAGGAGTTAAGGGGGCAGAGGAGCATCACAGGCTCGCCCCAAGACACAATCCAGACACCGGGTCTGCACCTACAGGGTCCTCTATACCCAGTAGGGACAACCGGCATACCAGGAGGCTTCCAGACACCTGGTCATCCTGAAGCTACCATCAAATACAGGACTAGGAACCACGAAGGCCCTGGCGTCCAGGAATAGTGGTTGCCAAAGAAAAGTCCTACTACCAAGCGGTCAGGTGAGAGAGCAACACAACATAGAAGCTAGACCAAGTTCCAGGCTGGCCAGAAGCTTAGAGAGAGGAAGACACGGATCAGGAGGCCTTATACCCGCTCACTTGGGAGAGTCCTGAAGTGCACCCTTCCTAGCAAGTACCCTGGACCATACCTGCGGTTACACCAGTAAAGGTACTAAAGCGAGTCCCCTGTGTGCGTGTCCATCATTCCCCCTGACCTGACCGGGCCATCTCTCACCTGCATCCCATCCATCAACCCTGCCCCGGGGGTCCGCTCTGCCTGTGGGGAGCAGAAACATCCCAGCTGCCATCCCATCACCCCAGGAGGTATACAGCAGCGCTGGTAACTACTACCAGAAACCACAGGTGGCGTCACAAGACAAACTGTTAACAAAAACACTAAAACCCCTTTTAAAGAGTGACCCAGAGGATGGGCCCGGGAGCCGACTGCCGTGCTATCCTGCAAAGAAGGTAAAGGCCCGGGTACCGAGTCTCCCCCATATATCCCCCTGGGCGAGTCAACTATTTTGAACAGCAATCTGGTGTCAATTGCTTCACTGACACTCTGAAACAAATTTTTAATGGAGGCCAGAAATGGCAGTATTTTCTGAACACGTATATGTGTTCCGTGTGACGGAGAAAACACAGTTTTAAATACCTGGCCTGTAGGTAACTATTTTGAACAGCAATCTGGTGTCAATTGCTTCACTGACACACTGAAAAATTTTTTAATGGAAGCCAGAAATGGCAGTATTTTCAGCACAATTATATGTGATCCGTGTGACGGACAAACCACAGTTTTAAATAGCTGGATTTTTAGCGCTGTAATAAGGAAAGGACCTGGCTGTATTCTGCAGTGCCAACAAGCAAATGGCGCAGATCAACAGTGTTCTCTATATTGCTTTTTAAGCTAATAATGAGGATTAAGATCCCAAAAAAAATATTCCTGGCCCCTCAGTCCTGGGCCTTTGCCTAGAAATATCTAACAGCAGCAGCAGCAGCAGACAGATCTGGAATAGAGCCTCTTGTGCTCTATGCACTGCAGTCTGCTATATACCCTGCCTGCCTGCCTATATACCCTGCCTGCCTGATATCTCTGCAGATGGATTAATCCTCAGAAGGACTGTTTGTTGAGGTATACTGTATATATGTCTCTTATATAATTTGGTATACCTACACTAACTAGAAACAAGCAAATCTCTCCCTGATACAGTAGCACCTCTCCTTACACTGTCTTATTCTGGAGTGACTGTGACGAGCATGGCGGCGCCAGGTCTGATATACACCTGATCACGCTGTGTGGCCAGCCAGTCACTGTAATGCCCACAACCAACATCGCTACGTCATTACAATGAGTGGCAGGCAATCCCTGCATGTTGATTGGCGCTCTAAAGAGCGCCAAACATGCAGGGAGGAGACCCGAGCTCCCGCCGAGCAACCTCGGAAATACTCGGCGAGCTCCGAACATCTCGAGCAGTGAGATGCTCGGGCGAGCACCGAGCAGTAGCAAACATGCTTGCTCAACACTAGTCTCTTTACCAATCAAATGATCAGTACAGCCAGTCTTAAAGTCAGTCTGTTACTCCCAAAACCATCATATAGGGAACTTAGCCACTAAGGAAATCATACTGGTATTGCAGATTTTAGTAATATATAAAAACAGTTTTATTGCATATGACGCGCCCCCAGGGCAGTGGGGTATTCGGTATCCGGGCCTATGGATACTGGGGGGAATATGTCACAGTGGCTGGCCCGGTCCGTGGCCCAGGGCGGTCAACAAAAAGGGGATAGTTTATATGGGATTTGTAGTTTGATCGTGACGCCACCTGTGGTTTCTGGTAATTTGCACCAGCGCTGCTGCAGATCTCTGAGGCAGTTGATAGGGCAGCTAGGATGGAACAGCTCCCCACAGGTGGAGCGGGCCTCAGGGCAGTGTAGAGCTTGATGGTGGGTGGTGATGCTGGGGCTTGTATTGCAGTCGGAATGGCGCAGCAGGAGTAACTGACAGAGACAGGGGATTCGCTTCAATACCTTTACTGGTGCGGATGTCAGGTACGGTCCAGGGTACTCGGTAGGAAGGGTGCACTTCAGGACTTCTCTCCAGTGAGCGGGTATAGGGCCTCCTGGTCCGTGTCTCCCTCTCCCTAAGCTCCTGGCCAGCCTGCAACTAGGCCTAGCTTCTGTGTCGTGTTGCTCTCTTCACCTGTCGCTTGGTAGTAGGACCTTCCGCTGGCAACCACTATCCCTGGGCGCCGGGGTCTTCGTGGTTCCTGGTCCTGTAATGGGTTTAGCTTCAGGTCGGCCAGGGACTTGTAGTCCTCCTGGTATGCCGGTGATCCCTACTGGGTAGAAAGGGACCCTGTAGGCGCGGACCCAGTGTCCAGTTTGTATACTCGGGGTGAGCCTATGATGCTCCTCTGCCCCCTCAACTCCTCTCTCCTCTCCTCTTTTCCTTCGGCCACACTCGGGGCCCTCAATACAGCAGCAGCCGTGCTGTATCTTCGCTGCTCTCAGCGTCAGCATGCTCTCCTCAGACTAACTCTCTGACTGACTGAACTGCCTGGCTCCACCCTCCATATATATAGCCCTAACAGGGCTCCCTCTGGTGGTTTGAGGTGGAAGCGTGGAGGTGTTTGTTTGTAATGAGGGATTCTTGTGGAGAAGTCCGTCCATGCACCCTTTTGGGTCCTGTGGTACCTGTGAACAGCAGGGTGCCACATTCCCCCCTAGTACAATTCAGTACTCCTGGACTGAAGCATTTTGTAACAGGTTACAACAATAATAATAATAACAATAACAATAATAAAGTTACAGTATGTCCCGTCACCAGGTGTCCATTTCACCTATGAAAGTGTAACAACAGGAGAAACATGAGGGACCCGCCTGAAAACCCTCAACGTAGGCCCTGGGCGTGGCTACAGGGCATAAAGTGATCCAGGTGCTGGACCACGTCTTCGGCCACGCCAAACGGGTTTTTGTTCAATGGTCAAATAAGGGGGCACTTTTGATGAGTGCAACTATTTACAAGGACAGTTTTTGGCTGCTCACAGTCCTCAGCCTACAAGTCTTTATACCCTTACGGGTAACTAAATGCACATATTATTTCAGTTCATACAATAAACAATAGGCAGTACCCAACTGGGTAACTATTTAAAATGCTTATTCCCTAAACCTGGCAGGGATTTGTCCTTGTATACTGCGTGTGGACCTTCATAGCACTGGGGTGTTACTAGTGTCTATGCATGCACTGTCTGTTAATCTAGCAGGTGTATCTGCTGGTAGATTATAAAACTGCCTTAATCTCTCTATGGGACTGGCAAGTGCACTGTCCGCTGGGCCTTCAGGCTCTACTTCAACGGGTCATCCTCCTCTGACTGGGGACTCTTCCTGTTCCTGAGCAGGTTCTTCCAGAGCGCTCACAGGTTCTTCTTGTGGCTGATAGAAGTGTATTATGGGTATAATAACTGCTCCATCAAGTTGAGGCCAGTCCGCAGGGAAATGTCCTAGAACTGTGTGAAGCACATCTTCCTTGGGTTCTTCCGGTGCTATAGGAAGTACTTCTTCCTCCCTTGTCTTCAGTAGACCTGGGCACACTTTCAAATGGTCTCTTGAGACTGTTGCGGTTGTCTTACCTCCATCTTTACTAATCAGGCAGGTTTTACTGTTGTCAAATCTGGAGTTTAACACAGTGTAGGGTTCTCTTTCCCACTGCACATCAAGTTTGTGACCTCTCCTCTTCCGTTTTAGCACTATCTCTCCAGATGCCAAGGGTTCTGCTGGTGCATGTTTATTGTACTGTTCTTCTTGTTTTTCCCTTACTCGGTTTAGACTGTCTTCGACACACGCCTGTACTCTCCTGTACTGCTCTTGCCGATTGTCTTCAGTGAACATATCTGCTTCAGGTTCTACCACTTCGAGTTCCAAGTCCATGGGCAACTTTCCGGGTATTGCTCTCATGAGGTACGCTGGGGTACAATTAGTAGAACTCACAGGTATGTGATTGTACAGATCTACCAGGTCAGGTAGTTTGTCTGGCCACTGGTCCCTTTCTTCCAAGGGTAAGGTTTTCAGCAGGTCTATGATGATGTTGTTCATTTTCTCACACAAACCATTGCTCTGATAGTGATACGGCGTAGTCCGGATCTTCTTGCACCCATGCAGATGACAGAATTCTTTAAACAGCTCGGCTTCAAAGGGGAGGGCCTTGATCCATCAGCACTTTGTCCGGGTATCCATGTGGCCTGCAGAAGTATGCTTGGAACGTTCTTGCTGCAGTTTCTGCTGTCAGATCCTTTACAGGGGTACCACCAGGAACCGGGAATAATGATCCACCATGGTCAGTGCATAGGAATAGCCTGACCTGCTGGGTGACAGCTTGACGTGATCCAGAGCAACAATCTCCAGGGACTGGGTTGTTTTGATGGACTGCAAGGGTGCTTTCTGGCTGCCGTAGTCTTTTCTTCTAAGGCTACAGGGCCCACAATTCCGGCACCACCTCTCTATGGAACTCCGCATTCCAACCCAGTAGAACCGGTCCTTCAGCAGGGTTTCCAGTTTCTTCCAGCCAAAGTGCCCTGCTTGATCGTGGTAGGCCTCCAACACCATCTGGATGTCTGTCCTGGGCACTACGATCTGCCATACCATCTCATGGGTCTTGGGGTTGACATACCTTCGGCACAGCTTCTCTCTATAGATGAACAGCCGGCTTCTCTCATTCCACAGTAGCTTGGCTTGTGGAGGAGCGTCCTTCTCCAGGGAGGAACCTTCCTGGGTTATCAGTTCTTTGATACGGCTGACAACCGGGTCGCTGTCCTGGGTCTCCTTCCAACTGTGATGAGGTAAAGGGTTTAGTGTCTTACTATGATACCTCCTGGAGGTGCGCTGCTCGTGGACCATCCCATTTCTGTGGAAGGCAGGTAGCTCAATCTCCTACAGGTCATCCACTTCTTCTTCATTGTCCGACTGGTGAGGCATTCTGGATAGGGCATCGGCATTGGCGTTCTTGTGGCCTGCCTGGTACTTGATGGTGAACTGTTTGACAGTCGGGCCATCCAACGCTGTTCCATGGCTCCCAACTTGGCTGTCTCTAGATGTGTCAAAAGGTTGTTGTCAGTATAAGCCGTGAACTTACTGGAGGCCAGGTAGTGCTTGAATTGTTCAGTGATGGCCCAGACCAAGGCCAGGAACTCCAACTTGAAGGAGCTATAGTTTTCTGGATTTCTCTCGGTCAGACAAAGTTTCCTGCTAGCATAGGCAATCACCTTCTCCTTACCATACTGCTTCTGACTCAACTCAGCTCCTAGTCCCTCGTTGCTGGCATCAGTGTACAGCAGGAAAAGTTGGCTGTAGTCAGGGTAGGCCAGGATCTCCTCGCCCGTCAGGATCTCTTTCATCACTGCAAAGGACTCAGCCTGCTCTTTACCCCACTGGAAGGGGGGGGGTTTGCCTCTGTTGGACTGTCCTACCAGGAGATCTTGCAAAGGCGCTGCCTTCTTGGTGTAGTCGTTTACAAGCCTCCGGTAATAACCGACCAGTCCCAGGAACTGACGTACCTCCTTGAGATTCTTTGGTTCCGGCCATTTCTGGATGGCAGTGACCTTCTCCGGGTCTGGTGCTACTCCTTTTGGACTAACGATGTGCCCCAGGTACTGAACCTTCTGTTTGAGCAGGTGGCACTTGGAAGGCTTCAATTTCATCCCATACCAGGATAACGACTTGAATACCTCCGCCAGGTGCTTCAAATGGTCCTCATACGTCTTGGAGTACACTATCACGTCATCCAGGTATAGCAGCACGGTCTCGAAGTTCCGGTGTCCCAAACAGCACTCCATCAATCTCTGGAATGTTCCAGCGGCATTGAAGAGTCCAAATGGCATACTGTTGAACTCGCAGAGTCCCATCAGGGTAGTGAAGGCCGTCTTCTCCCGGTCCTCCTCAGCAACTGCTATTTGCCAGTACCCACTAGTGAGGTCAAGGGTAGAAAAGTAATTTGCAGACTTTAGTGCAGCCAGGGATTCCTCTATACAGGGCAAAGGGTATGCATCTTTATGTGTTATGCGATTTACCTGTCTGTAATCTACACACATCCTCATGCTTCCATCCTTTTTCCTGACCAGGACCAGGGGAGCTGCCCAGGGGCTACAGCTATCTCTTATTACCCCTGCTCTCTTCATATCATGCAACATTTCCTTCGCTTTCTGGTAGTGTGCTGGTGGTATGTGCCTGTAACGTTCTTTGATGGGTGGATGGTCACCTGAAGGTATATGGTGTTGTACCCCTTTAATCCTCCCAAAATCAAGTGGGTGTTTGCTGAATACCTGTTCGTATTCCTGGACCACCCTGTGTACACCTTGTTTTTGATGGACAGGAGTGGCGTCAGTCCCAACATGGAGCTGTTGACACCAATCCCCCACCTGAGTTTCTGAGTCATTACCCTCCACTGTGTCTGATGAGGTTAAGAACTCCACTGTGTGTATGGCGTCATCATTCACAGTATACAACCTGGCAACAGTTGGGTATCTTGGTAATTTAACTTCATCCTCCCCACAATTTAGGAGACGTACGGGTACCCTCCCATTGCGTACATCTACCACCTCTCTGGCAGTTAAGAGTGTAGGTCTGTGCTCTGAGCTAATGGGCTCCACTACCGCCTGGTAGTACTTGAGACCTATTGCTGCCCTACACCAAATCAGCATCTCACTCATTGGGGGAATCACAATGGGTATAAGGTCTGTCACCCGTACATTACCAATCTCACCACCTGTTAGCTTTACCTGTTGCTGGTACAGGAGGGCTCGAATCTCTCTCTGGAGCACCTTCCTCTGCCCTGCTGCCCTGGTTTGGCAGTGTCAGAAATCTGTTGGAGCAAAAACAACACTTCTCCCAAACAGTTACTGTGGCGCCCCTGAGGGTTCAGTCGCCACAGGGGTACTGCACCTCAGTAAGAGGTGTGGTATCTCCTCTTCTAGGTAAGGATGGAGCATCTCTCAGGACCCTACTTCACACTCAACACTACACCACTCCTGTCCTCTAGGGGGCCTAAATGCACCAGTGTGCTGCCTCGGCCCGGGATAGAGGAGATGGGGGGAACCAAAGATAGGGGGAACCATGTAGTGGGTGAGGGTGGAGGACACACTTTTAGGGAACACTTACTAAAACATATTTAATCAACGACCATCTTAAGTTCAGGGTCTTTGGTTGTGGGTCTTTGGCCGGAAGGCAGCTCAGGGCCTCATCTGGCTGGAGGCTTACGGTCCTCGGTCTCAGGCCTCGAGACGAGGAGCGGGGTGGAGTGATCGGCGGTGGAGTATTGACGCCTCCACCCCGGCCAGGGTCCCAGAAGCAAGAAGGCCAAGGCGGGGAGCAGAGGAGAAAGCTCTGTAGGCGGGGAGCAGAGGAGAAAGCTCCGTAGGCGGGGAGCAGAGGAGAAAGCTCTGTAGGCAGGGAGCAGAGGAGGAAGCTCTGTAGGCGGGGAGCAGAGGAGAAAAGCTCCGCAAGAGGGGTACCGGGCCCCAATATCTGACTCTGTCACTTCAAGTCTCAGTCAGAAAAGCCTGGAGGCTTAGTGGATCCCAGGGGGATACGGACGGAGCGGCATACCCCACCTGTATCTCTCACACTGCGTTCACCCAGTGGGACCTAGCCTTACACTACGTTCGCACCACTCATACAGTCAGGAGAAGACTTAGTGGGAGAACTTACCAAAGAGAGGAACACAAACCAGAGGGGTCTCGACAGGTGCTCCTGATTAGAGATGAGCGTTGTTCTACTCAAACTGTTCGCCAATCTCAAATTCGAGCTGTTTTGAGCGGTGTTCGAGCCGTTCGGCGAACACGAACGATTTGAGAAAAATTCGGCTGTTCGAGGTTATGTTCGATAACTGTTCGTGCACCAAAATCATAACTGGATTTTTTCTCAGTAATGATGAAAATTAATGTTAATACGCAGTTTGAGTGTACAGTGGGGTGGGGGGAGGGGCAGGGGATGGATCTCTGCAGGAATAATGAAGATCTCCATTTTTTTTTCTCTTTCCCGCATTTACAGTGGGGAGGTGCAATCTGTCAGCCTATCAGCAGCGCACACACGGAGCGAAGTGCTTTTTTTCACACAAGCAAGGGCATGTGTCATTGGCAGTGTATGTCACATGTCCTTGCCCTATAAGACCAAGCCATTTTCCCCGTCGCCACCATTTTCTCACTGCTGCAGCTGCATGTTAGACGGCACCGCTGTTGCTGTGTGCGCTATACCTTGTTAATTTCAAGCCAATTTTCGCACAAATCTACAGATAGCTTGGGAGTAGGGAATAGTTGTGATTGCAGTCCTTTTAAGGACTAGGTTACAGCATTTCCTACGACTTTTATCAGGCAGGTCTGTGCTCTTAAATAGATAGGTTGTGGGAGTAAAGACAAATTGTAATTGGAGTCCTTTTCAGGACTAGGTTACATCAGTTCCTATCAGTTTTTGCCAGGCAGGTCTGTGCCAGTGCTGTGCAAGTTTTTTTCACAGCATTTGGCTGAATCTAGCAAAGCTAATCCTTTTTGGCCTATTGCAGAGTGTGTTAGTCAGTGGAGTAGCCTATCTGTGTTGCAAGATATACCACCTGTCTATAGAATACCAATTTTTTTACTGCACCTAGTGAAGTAAAATCTTTTGGGCATAGCATCATTCTATTAGTCCATCTATACTGACCTCCATCAGGTTGCAAATTGAATATAATTTTTTTCTGCATCTAGCTCTGAAAAAATATTTGGCCTTCTAGCAGTGTGTGGGACTTGTTGTATTAGTCCATCTATACTGACCTCCATCAGGTTGCAAATTGAATATAATTTTTTTCTGCATCTAGCTCTGAAAAAATATTTGGCCTTCTAGCAGTGTGTGGGACTTTCTCTATTAGTCCATCTATACTGACCTACATCAGGTTGCAAACTGAATATATTTTTTTCTGCATCTACCTCTGAAAAAATATTGGGCTTGTAGCTGTGTGTGGGACTTGTTCTATTAATCCATCTATACAGACCTCCATCAGGTTGCAAACTGAATATAATTTTTTTCTGCATCTACCTCTGAAAAAATATTTGGGCTTCTAGCTGTGTGTGGGACTTGTTCTATTACTCCATCTATACTGACCTCCATCAGGTTGCAAACTGAATATAATTTTTTTCTGCATCTACCTCTGAAAAAATATTGGGCTTCTAGCTGTGTGTGGGACTTGTTGTATTAGTCCATCTATACTGACCTCCATCAGGTTGCAAACTGAATATATTTTTTTCTGCATCTACCTCTGAAAAAATATTGGGCTTCTAGCTGTGTGTGGGACTTGTTCTATTAATCCATCTATACAGACCTCCATCAGGTTGCAAACTGAATATAATTTTTTTTCTGCATCTAGCTCTGAAAAAATATTTGGCCTTCTAGCAGTGTGTGTGACTTTCTCTATTAGTCCATCTATACTGACCTCCATCAGGTTGCAAATTAAAAATAATTTTTATCTGCATCTAGCTCTGAAAAAATATTTGGGCTTCTAGCTGTGTGTGGGACTTGTTCTATTACTCCATCTATACTGACCTCCATCAGGTTGCAAACTGAATATAATTTTTTTCTGCATCTAGCTCTGAAAAAATATTTGGCCTTCTAGCAGTGTGTGGGACTTTCTCTATTAGTCCATCTATACTGACCTCCATCAGGTTGCAAACTGAATATATCTTTTTTCTGCATCTAGCTCTGAAAAAATATTTGGCCTTCTAGCAGTGTGTGGGACTTTCTCTATTAGTCCATCTATACTGACCTCCATCAGGTTGCAAATTAAAAATAATTTTTATCTGCATCTAGCTCTAAAAAAATATTTGGGCTTCTAGCTGTGTGTGGGACTTGTTCTATTACACCATCTATACTGACCTTCATCAGGTTGAAAATTGAATATAATTTTTTTCTGCATCTAGCTCTGAAAAAATATTTGGCCTTCTAGCAGTGTGTGGGACTTGTTCTATTACTCCATCTATACTGACCTCCATCAGGTTGCAAACTGAATATAATTTTTTTCTGCATCTAGCTCTGAAAAAATATTTGGCCTTCTAGCAGTGTGTGGGACTTTCTCTATTAGTCCATCTATACTGACCTCCATCAGGTTGCAAACTGAATATATCTTTTTTCTGCATCTAGCTCTGAAAAAATATTTGGCCTTCTAGCAGTGTGTGGGACTTTCTCTATTAGTCCATCTATACTGACCTCCATCAGGTTGCAAATTAAAAATAATTTTTATCTGCATCTAGCTCTAAAAAAATATTTGGGCTTCTAGCTGTGTGTGGGACTTGTTCTATTACACCATCTATACTGACCTCCATCAGGTTGCAAACTGAATATAATTTTTTTCTGCATCTAGCTCTGAAAAAATATTTGGCCTTCTAGCAGTGTGTGGGACTTTCTCTATTAGTCCATCTATACTGACCTCCATCAGGTTGCAAACTGAATATATCTTTTTTCTGCATCTAGCTCTGAAAAAATATTTGGCCTTCTAGCAGTGTGTGGGACTTTCTCTATTAGTCCATCTATACTGACCTCCATCAGGTTGCAAATTAAAAATAATTTTTATCTGCATCTAGCTCTGAAAAAATATTTGGGCTTCTAGCTCTGTGTGGGACTTGTTCTATTACTCCATCTATACTGACCTCCATCAGGTTGCAAATTGAATATAATTTTTTTCTGCATCTAGCTCTGAAAAATTATTGGGCTTCTAGCTGTGTGTGGGACTTGTTGTATTAGTCCATCTATACTGACCTCCATCAGGTTGCAAACTGAATATATTTTTTTCTGCATCTACCTCTGAAAAAATATTGGGCTTCTAGCTGTGTGTGGGACTTGTTCTATTAATCCATCTATACAGACCTCCATCAGGTTGCAAACTGAATATAATTTTTTTCTGCATCTAGCTCTAAATATTTGGCCTTCTAGCAGTGTGTGGGACTTTCTCTATTAGTCCATCTATACTGACCTCCATCAGGTTGCAAACTGAATATAATTTTTTTCTGCATCTAGCTCTGAAAAAATATTTGGCCTTCTAGCAGTGTGTGGGACTTGTTCTATTAGTCCACCTATACTGAGCTCCATCAGGTTGCAAATTCAAAATAATTTTTTGTCTGCATCTAGCTCTGAAAAAATATTTGGCCTTCTAGCAGTGTGTGGGACTTTCTCTATTAGTCCATCTATGCTGACCTCCATCAGGTTGCAAACTGAATATTTTTTTTTCTGCATCTACCTCTGAAAAAATATTTGGGCTTCTAGCTGTGTGTGGGACTTGTTCTATTAGTCCATCTATACTGACCTCCATCAGGTTGCAAATTGAATATAATTTTTTTCTGCATCTAACCCAGCCAATAGTTTTGGCCTAATACCACAGTTTGACCACTCAGCTCTGCTCGGTTCCCATCCATTGCTTTTTTGTGCAAACAACTCCAGAGTTGCGAATTAGTTAACCACCAAAATGAGTGGAAAAAGGCCTGCTGCTGGTGGAAAGGGGAATAGGCGTGTTGGGAAGGGGAAAAAAGGTTGTGTCCGTGGGGTAGGTGTTAAAGCAACAGTAACATCTGCAGAAGAAAGACCATCTTCCAGCCAAACTAAAATGTCTACTTCTTTTAGCGGACAATGTGATAAGATCCCTTTCTTACGGCCACGCCAATCGCTACAAATTCCAGATGAGGCACAAAAACAGCAGGTGCTTCAACGGATATCAAGTGCTCCTTTAAGTGGGCTCTCCTCCACATCAACTTCAACATCACAAATACTCCAGTCCTCAAAGGTGTCACCCCAATCGCAGTTGCTTCCTCACAGCTCCCAAATCTCCAGCTGCCCGTCTGAGTATGAGGTAGAACAGATGGTTGAGTCTGCAGAGCTGTTTACTCATACTATAGCCTGGGAATCAGAGGTCGACTCCAGCGCTTCTGTGAATCCAGACGAGGAAATGATCTGCACTGATGCCCAGAATCTTTATGAGTCGGATCCAGGACCAGACGCAGAAGGTTCTGACCATAATGTAGACCCTCATTCCCAAACTGTAACTCCTGTTGGTGGAGACAATGAGGAAGACGATGATGAGACTCAAATACCTGATTGGAGCGACAACTTTAGTTTTTTGTCAGGGCAGGAACACGTTGGCTCTGAGGACGACGGGTGTGATAACGCACAGGGTGATGATGATGAGGTTGGAGATCCCACTTACTGTCAACCCACAGTCAGCCAAGCGATGAGGTCAGCAGAGGAGGTGGAGGAAGATGCTAGTGACGACGAGGTCAGGTTGCGCCTTCCTGGACAGAGACGTAGTACTGGAAGCACGTCAACAACTGCATCCTCGAACACAACTCTGCCTCTCACCACAAGTCGTGGTGGCTCTTCAGGTCGCATGGGTGCTAAGCCTTGCATAGCCTGGGCATTTTTTCAGATCGATAAAGATGACCCAACTCGTGTTATCTGTAACATTTGTCAGCAAAAGCTAAGTAGAGGCCAAAAAATACATAGTTTGAGTACTTCATGCATGAACCGGCACATGGACATGAAGCATAAGTTGCAGTGGGAAGCTCAGTGTGCTACAATGCGGCCTAGCCGGCCGGGCCAACCACCGTCTGCCATATCTTGTGCATACGCGGCCTCTTCATCCTCTGTGACTGGGGGGACAGCAGTCACACCTGTTTTGGGGCGCAGACCTGCCACCTCTTTACCCGCAACAGCCAGCGTGATTGGCAGGTCATCATTTTCTTTGGAGGTGGTAACACCAGCTGGTGTTGAGCGCTGTCCGACATCGATAGCACCACCTTTGGATCAAGGCAACCTAACATGTCCGCCTGCATCTTCCTCACAGACCGGCAGTTTGCCGGGGACACCATTATCAACCCCGTCTAAGCACAATAGCCAGCCCTCGGTCCCTCAGATGTGGACAAGTAAAAGACCATTTCCTCCTAGCCATGAGAAAGCTAAGAGGTTGAATTTCACCATCTGCAAGCTCTTGGCTACAGAAATGCTGCCTTTCCGCCTGGTGGACACAGAGGATTTTCGAGACCTTATGTCCGTCGCAGTGCCCCAGTACCAGATGCCCAGTCGGCACTACTTCTCAAAGAAAGGTGTGCCTGCGCTCCACCAGCATGTCGCACACAACATCACCGCTTCTTTGAGAAACTCTGTGTGTGACAGGGTGCATTTCACCACAGACACTTGGACGAGTAGGCATGGACAGGGGCGTTACATGTCGCTGACTGGGCACTGGGTAACTATGGTGACAGCAGGACAAGGGGCTGCTGTCCAAGTCTTGCCGTCCCCACGAGTTGTGCGTCAATCCTCTTTATGTCAAAGTTCCTCCACTGCTTCTGCCTCCTCAACCTCCTCTCGGTCTTTCACCTGCACCCAAAGCCTGTCTGGTCATGCCACAAGCTTTCTAACTGCGCAGAAGGGATCCTGCACACCTCCTTACTATGCTGGCAGTAGGGCTCAACGTCATCAGGCGGTTTTTACTTTGAAATGTCTGGGAAATGTGAGTCACACAGCTGAGGAGTTGTGGTCAGCTCTGGAGAACCAATTTCATGAATGGTTGTCTCCACTGGACCGGAAACCAGGGAAGGCCGTGTGCGACAATGCTGCAAACCTGGGTGCGGCCCTTCGCCGGGGCAATGTCACACACGTGCCTTGTATGGCTCACGTGTTGAACCTGGTTGTCCAGCAATTTTTAGCCCACTATCCCAGACTAGATGGCCTTCTGCAGAGGGCACGGTCGCTGTGTGCTCACTTCCGCCGTTCGCATCCCGCAGCTCAGCGACTTACATCTCTACAGAAGTCGTTGGGCCTGCCACTTCACTGGCTAAAATGCGATGTGCCTACCCGGTGGAATTCAACTCTGCACATGTTGCAGCGACTGTGGCAGCACCGACAAGCCCTGGTGCAATACGTTCTGACGTATAGCCTGGGCCAACGAGATCCAGACGTGGGGCAAATCACGCTGGAGGAGTGGTCTCAGATCAGGGACCTATGCACCCTTCTGCACAGTTTTGAAATGGCGACGAAGATGTTTAGTGCTGACGATGCCATTATCAGCATGACTATTCCGGTGATTTACATGCTGGAGCACATGTTAAACAGAATTCGGAGTCAGGTGGTGGCACAAGAGGAGGTGGAGGAAGTAGAGGAGGAGGAGTTGTATGCGGAAGGGCTAACATCTGCAAGGCCCAGACGGTCGGCAGCACCAAGGCGGCAGGCATGTGAGGGTGGGCGAGATGGTTTTACCAGGGCGCATGGTAGCAGCCAAACTAGTGAGGAAGGTGCAGGAGCCCAGGAAGAAGTGGAGGACGAACTGATGGAAGACTCATCAGATGAGGGAGACCTTGATCACATTTCTGTTGTGCGAGGTTGGGGGGAGAGGACAGAGGAAGGAAGCATGATTGTTACCTCGCCACTAACACAACAGGGACTTGGTGCTCCTGGATGCGCAACACACATGAGTGCCTTCTTGCTGCACTACCTGCAACATGACCCTCGAATTGGGAGAATTAGAAATAATCCTGACTACTGGGTTGCCACACTGTTAGATCCCCGGTACAAAAGTAAATTTGCAGAAATTATTCCTGCCATAGAAAGGGATGCACGCATGCAGGAGTATCAGCAGAGACTGTTGCAGAATCTTACATGTGCTTTTCCACAAAACACCAGTGGTGCACGTAGTGAATCTCACAGTTCCAACTTGCCAACCGTGGGACCGTCAAGTGTTCAGCACTCAAACCATAACAGAACCACAGAATCTGCTGGTAACATCAATTTTGCGCAATCATTTCACCACTTTTTTAGCCCATCCTTTGCAAGGCCACAGGAGACAAGAAGTCTGACACATAGTCAACGCCTAGAGACGATGGTACAGGAGTATCTCCAAGTAAACATTGAAGCCATGACTGTGTCACTGGACCCTTGCTCTTTTTGGGCTTCCAATCTGGATAAATGGCCGGAGCTAGCCACTTAGCCTTGGAGATCTTGTCATGCCCCGCAGCCAGCGTTCTGTCTGAACGTGTGTTCAGCGCTGCTGGTGGTGTGCTGACAGATAAGCGCACGCGGCTCTCCACTGATAATGTAGACAGACTCACGTTCATAAAGATGAACAAATCATGGATCCGAAACGACTTTTCTACCCCTGTGTCATCCTGGGGAGAGTAAAAGATGGATGATTGGTTAAAATCACCCTACCAACCGTTTTAAGCTTCCAAATTACTAATCATGTTTATCTGTATCTTGGCTGGAAAATAATTTGGGCTTTGTAGCAGTGTGCAGCACTGATTCTATTAGGGCATCTATAATAAGCTCCACCAGATTTAAAATTACTAATCATGTTTATCTGTATCTTGGCTGGAAAATAATTTGGGCTTTGTAGCAGTGTGCAGCACTGATCCTATTAGGCCATCTATACTAAGCTCCACCAGATTTAAAATTAATAATAATTTTTAGCTGCATCTAGCCCGGAAAATAATTTTGGGGCTCCGAGATGCGCAAGACACATAAGTGCCTTCTTGCTGCACTACCTGCAACATGACCCTCATATTGTCAGAATTCGAAGTAATCATGACTACTGGGTTGCCACACTCTTAGATCCGCCAAACTTTTCGATCAACCTTTTAATTTTAATAAAGACCAAAAAAATGGTCATTTTTGAAATTATAAGCATTAGCAGGTTATTAGAAACTGAAATCAAACAGTTTTCAACTCAAAACTTTATTCTAGGTGATGTTACATTTTCACATAGGACCCCTTGTTCGAAAGGAGCTTCTGAACTCTCTCGTCCATTGAATTTGTCAGGTTTTGGATGGTTTCTGCTTCAATTGTTTTGCATGAGGACAGAATACCCTCCCAGAGCTGTTGCTTAGATGTGAACTGCCTCCCGCCATCATAGACACTCCTTTTGATGATGCTCCAGAGGTTCTGAATGGGGTAGAGGTCAGGGGAGCATGGGGGTCACACCATAAGTTTGTCCCCTTTTATGCCCATATCAGCCAGAGATGCAGATGTTTTATGTGCAGCATGAGATGGTGCATTATCATGCAAAAAAATGATCTTGCTGTGAAATACACGGTTCTTCTTCTTGAACCATGGCAGGAAGTGCTGTTTGAGAAACTCCACATACATTATGGAGTTCATCTTTACCCCTTCAGGGATCCTAAAGGGGCCGACAATCTCTCTCCCCATGATTCCAGCCCAAAACATTACTCCACCTCCTCCTTGTTGGCGCTGTAGCCGTGTTTGCGTGGGGTGTCCATCAACCAGCCATCCTCCACTCCATCCATCTGGACCATCGAGCGCTGCACGGCACTCATCCGTGAACAAAACAGTTTTGAAATCAGTCTTCATGTAATGTTTGGCCCACTGGAGCCGTTTCTGCTTGTGTGAAGTGGATAGAGGAGGTCGACAGGATGGCGTATGCACAGCTGCAAACCTCTGAAGGACCCTGCATCTTGTTGTTCGGGGGACGTTGGAGGCACCAGCAGCTTCAAAAACTTGTCTGCTGCTATGCCAAGGCTTTTTTGCCGCTGCTCTTTTAACCTGACGTAATTGCTTGTAGGAAAGAGTCCTCAATTTGCCCTTATCAGCACGCACACGTGTGTACTGTGAATCAGCTACATACTTCTTGATTGCCAAGACACTTCATCCTGATCATCGCACAATGTTGATTGTAGTCATGCCTTGACCTAAACACTCCACAATTTGTTGCTTCTCAGCAGCCGACACATCCTTTTTCTTTCCCATTTTGGCAGAAAATGTAGGCTGCTTAATAATGTGAGACAGCCTTCTTAAGTAGTCTTGCCTTTCATTGGACACACCTGCCAAACTAATTAGCACAGGTGTCTGCAATTGCTTACAGTGATATAAAGAGCCCTGACACACATCACCATCAATGAGTTTAACTGACAAACAAACAAATTCTTCCCTTATCACTCCTAAACACTTTTTGCATAATAATTTGGAACACATTGTACATGTGCTTTTCCACAAAACACCAGTGGTTCACGTAGTGAATCTTACAGTTCTAACTTGCCAACAGTGGTCTGTATGGAGTTGTTCAATAAAGGGCCCAAAATTAAGATAACATAGATGGGAGAGGTCTCTATGAATAGGAATTCCTAAGTATTTGATACCCTGTGAGGGCCAGGCAAAGGGAAAGTTGGACTGGATGGAATCCTATATGGATTTGGGGAGGGAGACATCGAGGGCCTCAGACTTCGCTGCATTGATTTTAAAATTTGACCATGTAACAAAGTGATCTATTTCAGCCATAACAGCATGGATGGATATATGTGATTGAGTGATATATACTAGGACATCATCAGCAAATAGAGAGCACTTGTACTCGGTGCCTCCCACCTCAATCCACCTAATATTGGGGTTATGGCGAATTGATGAGAGCAGGTGCTCCGTCACTAGGATGTATAAGAGAGGGGACAGAGAACATCCCTGCCTTGTCCCATTGGTGATTGTGAAAGGTGATGAAAATGTTCTGACGCGCCCCCTGGGCCCTGGGACACCCGGAGTCGGACCCTTTTTGGTGGATGCAGGTGGTTGTAGTCTCCGTGGCGGCGACCCGGTTCCGTGGCTCAGGGCGGTCAAACCAGTGGCGGAACTATTTATGTGGTTTTGATGTTTAAATGTCCGACTACGCCACCCGTGGATTGCGGTCAGAGTGAACCGCCGCTCCAGGGCAGACCGCTGAGGCTGGTGTTGTGGGTGCAGCAGAGCGTAGCATAACTCCCCACGGGAGGAGTATAGCCTCAGGGCAGTGTATGCGGAGGATGGGGGTGATGGTGCAGGGCAGCAGCAGTAACGACACGGAGTCAGTGATGCAGTCCAGGGCCTTTACTCACAGTTCTTATTATCCAGACCACGTCTGCAGGTAACGGCTGCCCACGTCGTACTGTGCTCACCAGGTGAGGGGCTCAGACAACTCCCAGATAACTTTGGAGCGCTTCACAGGACCCCCTTTGTGTGTCCTTTGTCTGGCCTTTCTTACCAACCCTTCTGTCCGGCTGCCTCGGGCCTCCTCTTGGTAAACTTGGCGCCAGTTTCCCTGACCCTATGTGGTGCCTTCCTAGCGGGTGTAGCGAGGGGCTGCGCCACATAAAATGTCACAGCCTCCGGTTTCTAGCTGAGGGTCGTTTCCTGCCTCCACTAGTTTCGGGGACCGGTCTCCCCCTTTGACCTGACCCCTCCACGCAGGTGTATTCGGGCGTGCGGTGGCGACTCGCCCGTCTGCACCCCTGGGATCCCTTCATTCCTCGTTCCTGGAGCCTTCTCCGCTCCTCTTCCTTCCTTCTCCCTCTTCCAGGCCTGGGCCTCTGTTACTAGGCCCGCCTCCGGAGCAGAGCTCATGCAGAGCCCCTGCTCCCTGCCACTTCTGCTCAGACTTCTCTGCACTGAACTAAGATGGTGCCCACCTTTTATACTCCCTTCTCAATGCACCCAGGAACTGCTTCCTCCCTGCTCCTGCACTACAGGGTTCCCCTTCCTCAGTGTTCCCTCCCCCCACTCCAGCCAGGGACAGGGACTGTCGTGCCCATCTCAGGGGCATATTAGTCGCCCTGCCCCACGGCAATGTGGTGTAATGCATGCAGGTGTCGGGTCCTGATCCACACTCCATCCTTACCTGAGAGTGAGATATCACACCTCTGGGTGAGGTGCAATACCTCTGTAGCAACCGAGCCCTCAGGGTAATACAGTTCCATTTATCTTCAGCCTAGGTGACGTATTGCGATACAGGGCCGTGATTTTGGCTATAAAAGGGTCCCCTAGACCCCTACCCCAAGCTTTTTAAGAGAATCATATATGGCGTGCCAGGAGACTCTATGGAATGCTTTCTCAACATCCAACGAGAGTATCTAATTACAAATTTTTAACTGCATCTAGCCCAGGAAATACTTTGTGCCTAGTAGCAGTGTCTGCTAGTCAGCGGATTATCCCGGCTGTTAAGCAAGCTACACCACCTGTAGTTTTGACACTTAATTTTTTCAAAGGAAATGCTTCGGGACCACGGGATTCTCAGTGAAGAGCATCAGGAGGCACCCCAAGGCATAGGGGCTGGGACTGGCAGTAGGATGCCTTGCGGTGGACAGCCGAGCTCGATCCTTATAAAAGCTTTTTAACTGCAGCAACTTTAGTGGACGCTACTGGAGCTGGAATTACGCGGCTGCTGGCATGAGACTTGCCCTCCAATAGATCCTTGTAAATGGATTTAAAGTGTATTCATTCAAATTAGAGAGACAATTTAAATTAAAAAGCTTAGAGCTGCCTCCACCACAGGGGGGCTCGCTCGACCCACCAGCGGACAGGCACCAGTATTGGGAGAGGGGGGCTGGCCGTCAGGGTTCACCGCGGCTCTGGCACAAACCCGGCGACACGGAGGTGGCACGGGCAGGAGCGGACTGAACGTGTCGGCTTCTCACTTTTTGGATCTTAGAAGGGCATGACATGCCTATATCTGTGTCTCCCCCTCCTTTTACTCCTCCACCTCTTTTCTTTTCGCATGACTATATGTACTTGTCACTTTTCCATGTGTTAGTTGTGTCTTCAGAGCAGTTTGTCAGCTTTTGGACACCTTTGAAGGTGTTTTCTATGTGTTTCTATGTGTTTTTGTTTGCCTGCCATTGGTTTTAACGGTGTTCGAAGGTGTTCGACGAACAGTTCGACGAACAGTTCGGCGAACACACGGGTGTTCGACGAACCGAACCGAACTCGAACACTACGGGGGTGGCTCAACACTACTCCTGATCTACCTGGAAAGTGCTGAACCCCCTTACTGGTGGCCGCAGTACGTTGTCAATAGCAGAGGGAAGCTTTGCGGCTAAAGTTCATCTGAATGTGAGTAAAAACCCTGGATGACTTCATACCCTGCTTTTTTGATCAAAAATAGTTCACTAAGTACCCTATATTTCATATGCAACTTTGCTTTACATTTATATATAATGATGGTAGGGTATGAGATATTTTTTTGTCTTTTGTAGGTTTTGCATCTTTTTGCTTGTGTGAATATGCTCCTATTTCTTGCATGTGCACCATCTTAGACCTCAGTTCTCATTGCTTGGTTTTTTGCCTTGTTTGCATTTTGTGCAAATTAGGGGTGTGGCATCCCCCTTGTTGAGCTGGTTAGTATATATGTAGCTTACCACGGGCTTAGGTGGTCTGATATTGGGACCCGGTTCTATTTGTCTACCCTTTTATATGCATTACTTCAACTTTGATATACAGTAAGGTTTTTAATATAGACAGTGTAGGTACCGTCCCAATTTAGGGTCACCTTGTTGCTGGTGGGACGGCTTGTATACTTTTTTTGATCAAAAATAGTTCACTAAGTACCCTATATTTCATATGCAACTTTGCTTTACATTTATATATAATGATGGTAGGGTATGAGATATTTTTTGTCTTTTGTAGGTTTTGCATCTTTTTGCTAGTGTGAACATGCTCCTATTTCTTGCATGTGTACCATCTTAGACCTCAGTTCACATTGCTTGGTTTTTCATCTGAATGTGAGTAAAAACCCTGGATGACTTCACACCCCGCTTCAGCCTGTTATTTCCCGCGCGGCAATGCACCCACCATCACCAAACACTGCCCTGAGGCCTGCACCGCCTGTGGGGAGCCATCCCATCCTAGCTGCCCATATCACCAGCCTCAGTGGACTGTAGCAGCGCTGGTGGCCCTGACCAGACACCACAGGTGGCGTAGTCGAAATACCACTCATCCTAAAAGAAGGCCATTATTTTTATGTGACAGCCCTGGGCACGGAACGGGTCTAGGCCACGACTGCATTTTCCTTAACATCAGCAAGAGGCCCGGCTCCGAGTACCCCACCGCTCAGGGAGGGCGTCACATTACCAACAATATTATTACCAAGTATCATATACAAGTCAGTATCACCAGGGTTAGACTCCACTACAATCAGTCCTTGGTCCTTTAGTTCCGCTCTCCCCACCTTCACTGTCACCTCCTTAACCCCTACTAGGTTAAGAGGAAGGCCTGTTAGAGGCATACACGGAGAGGTTCGGGGCTGGCGGCTGGAGTTCATCTACAGACTAGTACCTTTTGTAGAGGACATCAGGTATGATGGTTACCTGTGAGCCGGTGTCCAGTAATGCAGGTGTTGCTATCCCGTCCAGCACGATGGACAGGAAAGGCCTTCCTCCTACGAACCGGTCATACCATCTTGATGGGCCTGGTTGATTTACTCCTGGATGTCGGCCCTCGGCCCCAGGGTTTGCTTGTTTAAAGGACAGTTCCGCGCTGTGTGGCCTGCCTTGTGGCAGTGGTAGCAGATGAAGTCTCCTGGAGGGCGACGTTGGTCGTTGGTCCTCCCACGGGGTGGCGTTCTCCTCCTATGGGGTGGTGTTGTCCTCCTTCTTCTCCTCATCCAGGGGACATCCTCAGGGCTGTCGGCGAGTAGGATCCTTCCTTCCGGCTTGGGCTCCGCCTGTAGCTGCAGGGTGCTCAGGACAGTGGCCAGGGTTTTACTTAGCTGGCGCACTTCAGAGCGCAGGCTGTCCAACTCGCTAGGGGGCACTGTTTGCATTTTTGTTTCAGCCGTCAATGAAGGAGCAGTGGGTGCTGCGAGCACTGGGGTGGCCCCACCCTGGTAACGTTGGATAGCCGTATCTGTTGTTTCCAGGGGCTGCAGACCCTTTATAGCCATGTCCTTAAGGGTGTCAAAGGTGGCATCTGGATGATCAAAGGCCCACCACCGTACAGTTCTGCTCTCCTCCTGGGACCTCAACCCCCGGATGAACTGTTCTGTCAGCATTTTATTTTCATTTTGTATGCTGGCTGAACTAACCTGTTTCAGGGCCCGCAGGGCTTCCTGTAAGCGCCAGGCGTAGTCCCGGACACTGTCCTCAGGTTTCTGGACACAGTGGTAGAACCTCATCCGGAGATCTGTCTCAGTGCGGTTTTCAAACACAGTTTGCAGTCTCTTAAAGATACTGGATATTGATTCCTGGTCTGCGGCTGGCCAGGTTTCAACTTCCCGCTCTGTGGCACCAGTCAACTGTCCTAGTGCAACAGCGGCTCTCTGTTTGCCAGTCATAGAATACATGTCCAGTAACCGCATATTTTTCTTTTGAATCCAGACAGGGTGTCTGGGTTGCCGTCATACTGGGGAAGACATTTTGCTCCAGGGATATACGGCAAGGTATCAACGGGGTCATGACCCCTGCTGGTGGAGCGGCCGCTCAGGCCTGTGCAGTGCCGGGCGAAGGTTGGGCATCAGGAGCGTTAACCGGTGCACCGGCGGCTTGCTGGTCGTCGGCCATAGTTGCGCCCCCCTAGTAAACCGTAGCCTACCTTGTTCACTTTTTTATCAGGTAGGCCGCAGCTCCGCGGGCGACGGTCTTCTTCCAGGACCTTGCGTCGCTCGCGTCTGATGTCAGAGCGACCACTGGACTCCTTCCAGGACCTGACGCTTCCTGGTTCGACGTCAGGGGAGGGGCGTGTCTTAGGCTTTGCGCGCTTCCAGCGGTTACACCTCTCCGATTCCCGCGGTTACGCCCCTCTTCTTCCTGCACGGTGACAGGAAAATGGCGGATAATGGCGGGAAACCTCGGAAATGGCAGGAAATCTTCACCACAGTAAGTGTTACAGTCTTTTAAGGCGCACAGTACCCGGTGGCAGCGGGCACGCAATCCTGTTCATGACGCCAGTAGGTTGACTCGCCCCCAGGGCAATGGGGTACTCGGCAGCCGGGCCTATGGATTCCAATGGGAGATATCAAGGTGGTTGGCCCGGTCCGTGGCCCAGGGCGGTCACAAAAAAGGGGAATTATTTATAGGGGACTTGTAAAGTGTTCGTGACGCCACCTGTGGTGCCTGTTAAGTAGAGATGAGCGGTGTTCGACTCGAACTGTTCGCCAATCTCAAATTCGAGCTGTTTTGGGTGGTGTTCGAGCCGTTCGGCGAACACGAACGATTTAAAAAAAATCTGGCTATTCGAGGTTATGTTCGATAACTGTTCGTGCACCAAAATCATAACTGGATTTTTTCTCAGTAATGCTGAAAATTAATGTTAATACGCAGTTTGAGTGTACAGCGGGGCGGGGGGAGGGGCAGGGGATGGATCTCTGCAGAAATAATGAAATTCTCCATTTTTTTTTCTCTTTCCCGCATTTACAGTGGGGAGGTGCAATCTCTCAGCCTATCAGCAGCGCACACGCGGAGCGAACTGCTTTTTTTCACACAAGCAAGGGCATGTGTCATTGGCAGCGTATGTCACATGTTCTTGCCCTATAAGACCCAGCCATTTTCCCCGTCGCCACGATTTTCTCACTGCTGCAGCTGCGTGTTAGACGGCACCGCTGTTGCTGTGTGCGCTATACTTTGTTAATTTGAAGCCAATTTTCGCACAAATCTACAGATAGCTTGGGAGTAGGGAATAGTTGTGATTGCAGTCCTTTTAAGGACTAGGTTACATCATTTACTACGACTTTTATCAGGCAGGTCTGTGCTGTTAAATAGATAGGTTGGGAGTAAAGACTAATTGTAATTGCAGTCCTTTTCAGGGCTAGATTACATCAGTTCCTATCACTTTTATCAGGCAGGTCTGTGCTCTTAAATAGATAGGTTGGGAGTAAAGACTAATTGTAATTGCAGTCCTTTTCAGGGCTAGGTTACATCAGTTCCTATCACTTTTTGCCAGGTAGGTCTGTGCCAGTGCTGTGCAAGTTTTTTTCACAGCATTTGGCTAAATCTAGCAAAGCAAATCCTTTTTGTCCTCTTGCAGTGTGTGTTAGTCAGTGGAGAAGCCTATCTGTGTTGCAAGCTACACCACCTGTGTATAGAATACAATCTTTTTTACTGCACCTAGTGAAGTAAAACCTTTTGGGCATAGCATCATTCTATTACTCCATCTATACTAACCTCCATCAGGTTGCAAATTCAATATAATTTTTTCTGCATCTAGCTCTGAAAAAATATTTCGGCTTGTAGCAGTGTGTGGGACTTGTTCTATTAGTCCATCTATAATAACCTCCAGCAGGTTGCAAATTCAAAATAATTTTTATCTGCATCTAGCTCTGAAAAAATATTTTGGCTTGTAGCAGTGTGTGGGACTTGTTCTATTAGTCCATCTTTACTAACCTCCATCAGGTTGCAAATTCAAAATAATTTTTTTCTGCATCTAGCTCTGAAAAAATATTTCGGCTTGTAGCAGTGTGTGGGACTTGTTCTATTAGTCCATCTATACTAACCTCCATCAGGTTGCAAATTCAATATAATTTTTTTCTGCATCTAGCTCTGAAAAAATATTTCGGCTTGTAGCAGTGTGTGGGACTTGTTTTATTAGTCCATCTATACTAACCTCCACCAGGTTGCAAATTCAATATAATTTTTATCTGCATCTAACCCAGCCAATACTTTTGGGCTAATACCACAATTTGGCCACTCAGCTCTGCTCGGTTCCCATCCATTGTTTTTTGTGCAAACAACTCCAGAGTTGTGAATTAGTTAACCACCAAAATGAGTGGAAAAAGGCCTGCTGCTGGTGGAAAGGGGAATAGGTGTGTTGCGAAGGGAAAAAAAGGTTGTGTCCGTGGGGTAGGTGTTAAAGCAACAGTAACATCTGCAGAAGAAAGACCATCTTCCAGCCAAACTAAGATGTCTACTTCTTTTTGCGGACAGATGTGATAAGATCCCTTTCTTACGGCCACGCCAATCGCTACAAATTCCAGATGAGGCACAAAAACAGCAGGTGCTTCAACGGATATCAAGTGCTCCTTTAAGTGGGCTCTCCTCCACCTCAACTTCAACATCACAAATACTCCAGTCCTCAAAGGTGTCACCCCAATCGCACTTGCTTCCTCACAGCTCCCAAATCTCCAGCTGCCCGTCTGAGTATGAGGTAGAACAGATGGTTGAGTCTGCACAGCTGTTTACTCATACTATAGCCTGGGAATCAGAGGTCGACTCCAGCGCTTCTGTGAATCCAGACGAGGAAATGATCTGCACTGATGCCCAGAATCTTTATGAGTCGGATCCAGGACCAGACGCAGAAGGTTCTGACCATAATGTAGACCCTCGTTCCCAACCTGTAACTCCTGTTGGTGGAGACAATGAGGAAGACGATGATGAGACTCAAATACCTGATTGGAGCGACAACTTTAGTTTCTTGTCAGGGCAGGAAGAGGTTGGCTCTGAGGACGACGGGTGTGATAACGCACAGGGTGATGATGATGAGGTTGGAGATCCCACTTACTGTCAACCCACAGTCAGCCAAGAGATGAGGTCAGCAGAGGAGGTGGAGGAGGATGCTAGTGATATCAGAATTTCGCAGCGTCGAGGAGGCTACAGAGGTGCCTTATAGATACCAGGCTCAAAAGTGAAGTGTGGCTGCAGTAGAGGACAGAAGTGGGTACAACTAATATTTTTTTCTCATTTCTACTGATCTTTCCTATGCAAATTGAATAAATAATAACTTGATTCATAGCAGCCAGGCAGAGGCCAAAAGGACACTTTTTTGGGCTTCGTTTTGTGTTTGCGGAGACTATGAAAAAGCCCTTAGGACATCATATATAGGATGATCGGCTCAGAACCTCTGCTGAGGTGGACCAGATCGCTGCTAACAAACAAGAAACCTCCCTATTTCCCAATTGTACCTGGAGAAATGAGTGTCTTTGTCTGTGGTTTCTGAAGCTGGGGTCGCAACGATCAATTCAATTGGACAGATATCAATTACAGGATCTTTTGTCAGCATGAAAAAACCCCTTTAAACTGGCATGTGTGCATATGTTTGTAACTGAAGCAAACTATTTATGGGAACAGAATGTTCCTACTTTTAGATGTATGTCTCCTGGGGATCCTGGAATGAGCTGATGTCTTCATTCTGCTTAACTCTTGGGCTGTATGTACACTGCGCGATGCTGATTAGTAAATGTAAGCAGCCACTTAAAGGGAATCTGTTTTTTTGCTATGTAATCTGAGAGCAGCATGATATAGAGGCAAAAACCCTGATTCCAGCAATTTTTCCCTTACTAGGCTGCTTTCTGCAGTTTTGATGGAATCCCTTTTTCCCCTGCTGTACATGCAGCAATGGTCTCTGAGCTGTGTATTACCATGCCCCCCACCACCAACTGGCAGCTTCCTGTGTACATTGTGCAAGCTATCAGTCAGTGGTGGGGTCGGGTAAGGGCTGATTCAGACGTCCGAGATGGGACTGCAATACACAACCTAGCCGCAGCTCTCGAGTGTGACAGCTTTATGTATTTTTATGAGGTGGTCACGCTCAGGTCGGGAGACCTGCGGCCAGTCAGTGCATTAGCCGTCCGATATTGGACCGATGTGCATGGATGTTAGCCTGACTGACCTGCATGTGAGACCTAGTCCTGCAGTGATAATCTGCTGCTGATAAAACACTGCTTGTATTGAAATTGAAACTATAGCAGCTGCTGAGCAAGTGACACATGCCTGGAATCAGGCTTTCTGCCCCTACATTATGCTTTTTTCCAATGAAACAGCAAAAACCTACTGAGAGATTCCCTTTAATAACCTATTTAGAAATTTCTGATGGCACATTTACATGCGACGAGAACAATCATTAACATGATTGTTCTGTATGCATATAATGCCATTGATCTCAGCAAGACGGTGATAATATCCTGCTGATAAAACACTGACTGTATTGAAACATCAGCACACAGCCTAATAAGTGACACATCCCTGGAATCAGGGATCAAACCCGCTAACAGATTCCCATACACCGGCTATGTCTGAGGCTGACAGTCACTGCCCAGACATCATATATCAGTGATCATGAGCGGCCAAGCATGTGATTCCATGAATTTGTAATTTAAAAAAAAGTGTTTTCCCTGTTCTTAAGGTTAATTCACTCGCCACTTTACCCGGAAAATTTGCTGTAGCTTCTAAAAGAAACTGAACATGCCTTGGTTCATGAGAAACTGATGTTTTAAAGCAAGTGTTGAAAATGTCCACCGTTCACATCCAAGCATGCCTGCATGCACCGTTACATATTGTTGAATGTATTCCGCAGGATGTCTGGGTTCATAGCCTGAACTTCTCGCTGTATGTTTTCTCAGACTGCCTTTAATGTTCGTGGCTTGTGCAACAGTTTACATGGAGATGGCAGAAGTCGCTGGTTGACATCTTGAAGTTTCCTCAGACATTTTTGGACGTCCTCCATCATGCCTATCCAGTAATATTCCTTTATATTCCAACTTATTCAGCAATGACAGAATAGGTGGTTTGGATGTTGAAATTCGACCTCCAAACTTCTTTAGAAACTCACTTTAAGGAGTCAGTTTTTCAATAAGTTTCGATAATGAAAACATGCTCCTCCAAACTGTATCTGTACACTGTTAGCAAATGATGAAGGAATTCAGCAGGAGTGAAATGCAAGTAACACAAACTACCAACACGCAGAAAGGCGTGCAGCAAGTCTATCTCGAAGTAGAGATGACAGGTGGGTCGACAAGTTGACAAGACCACTCGGCACGAGGATATTTCTAGTCGCTGTCGATGAGGTTCATTGCACTCTCACTTCTCATGAACCAAGGTATGGACAGTCCAAATTTCAGTACGGTTGACAGTCTCTTTTAGAACTTACAGTAATTTTTCCCGGTAAAGTAGAAAATGAATCACCCTTTACAATACAGATAAAAATAATGCATGTGTGCATACTAAATAGAAAGCATTATTTTTCATGAGCGACACTGAACAAACCAAGGGAACGTGTGGGAAATAGAAATACATCTTTATTTTACCATTTTTAGTGGCAGTGGGACATACTTTAGGCACAGTTCATAGGAACACAAACGGAACCTAAAACTGGGCAGAAGGAAGAGACAGTAGGGCACATTGTGTTACTTAGTGCATGCAGGGAGTAATTTGGTGCCGGGAAATGTAGCATGAAGCTGAAACAAGTACAATGCCATACACCAGCCGCAAGCAGAACCATGTCAATAAGCAGAACAAATTACATAAAAATGTTTATTAGGATATAGAGCTGGAAGGACAATAAGCGCAATAGGGTCTTATCCCGATAAATGTCATTAGAATGTGGGCAATCATGCTTACCTGGTAGGGTTGTATGATTACAACTGGTAAAAAGGCTTAGGCTGCTGCCGACCCATGGCCATAAAAACATTAAGGACAGGAAACCTACCGATTTAAAAGGTGGAGCCTCTCTTCCCGCTTCAGTGGTTTACAGAGCATGAGAGGACCTCCATTTAATTAGTTAGGTAGAGAACATACATATGTTTTTTCTCTGCTTTACCCAGTGAGCAATTGCGAAAGGTAGAAATAAAAGTCAAAACCGCATAAAAGAGAGGGAATAGAGAAGGGTGTTGTCATGGGTTCTGGAAAATTAAATTACTGGTAAGTAATTATCATTTCTCCCATCCCCCATGACAGCACCATACAAGAGATGGGACCACTGCTCGAAGAACCTTTCTCCCAAAGGAAAGATCAGAAGCACCCAAATCCAACCGATAGTGCTTAAAAAATGTGGATGGTGAAGATCAAGTTGCTGCTCTACAGATTTGTTCAAGAGAGACATTGGCCTTTTCTGCCCACAAGGTAGATACCGCTCTTGGAGAGTGGGCTTTCAAATTTTCAGTTGCGGGATGTCTGCTAGAGAAATTGCCGATCTAACCCATCTAGCAAGAATCCCTTTAGATGCCACCTGGACTTCGTTTGGACTCAGAAAAAGAACAGAGAGAGAAGTAATTTTCCGCCACTCAGATGTGTTCAACATCTAGGGAATGGAATCTAGCCTCGTTCTCTTTTCTGGGTTTATCACAAAAAGAAGGCAGAATTCTCTCTTGAGATCTATGAAAGGCTAAGGACACCTTAGGGAGAAAAGCCAGGTCTGGTCTTATGACCACTATCAGAGAGAACATTGGTGAATGGTAGGCTGATTGATAGAGGTTGTAATTCCCCTATCCTTCTAGCTGAAATGAGGGCACCAGTAATATAGTTTTATAGGTCAGGATTTTAGGTTGTATGGCTCAAATGGGGATACGATTAGGTCATCTAAGACTAGATAAAGGTCCCATGGTGGAACCTGAGACAGTCACTGATCTAGACCTCTGCCTACCAACCTTATGAACCTCAATACTCATGGGTGGTCAGCAATTTTATGGTCAAACAAGATACCTGAGGCTGATATCTGTACTTTAAGGGTATTAAAAGGAACCTGTCAGCAAGATTGGATGCAAAAAGGTCTATCTGAGGCTGACCCCATAGTGCTACTATCTTTTGAAATATTGACTGGTTTAGAGTCCATTCATCCTGACATAGTTGGTGGCGGCTTAGATAGTCCGCTTTGATGTTGTCTTTTCCTTTCAGATAATCTGCTGACAGAGACAGGAGATTCTCTTCCTCCACCTTCATGACTGTCCCTGTTTTGGCCATCAGTGGCCTCGACCTTGTGCCTCCTTGTTTGTTTATGTAAAATACTGCCAGCCTGTTGTCTGAAAGGATTTTTACATTTTGCTTTATTAGCCCAGATAATGCCCCTACTAGCGCCAACTTGACAGCTGTCAGTTCCTTCAAATTTGAGGAAGCCTGTCTCAGAGCCCGTGACCACTGCCCCTGAAGAGGTCTGTTTTGCACATGAGCTCCCCAACCGAAGGGACTTGCATCTGTGGTGATGACAGATTCAGAATCTCCCAGCGAACTCCCTGTAACAGATTCTCCCGATAGAGCCACCAAACTAGGGACTCTCGAGTTGTTTTGACACATGTACTCTGCTGTCTAGGTGTCCTTTGTATCTTTTTTTCTGCTTCCAGAACCTCCCAAAAGGAGCATTCTGAAATGTGCCCATGGCCATGCAGCTGCCAGAATGCATGACGACGGGGACCCCTGGATGGACATGGCTCTCCTCACCTCTACTATCGGATTGTTGAGCAGACTGGAAATCATCCTCATTATTTTGTCTATTTTCTCTTCTGGGAGAAAAGACCTTTTTGTTTTTTTTACGAATCTAACAGAATTCCCAGAAATACTTGTCTCTGCTCCGGAATCATTTTTGATTTCTTTGCACTTAAAACAGCCATCCCAGGAAAGTTAGGATGTTGGTCACGAGATCGTCTGCCAATCTGCAGTCTGAACTTGCTTTCCCCACTATCAGGAGATCATCTAAACATGGGACGAACAATACGGCTTTTTCTGGGATATGGGCCGACATCTCTATTATTTTTGTGAAAACCCTCGGAGCTATGGACAACCCGAAGGGAAGGGCTCGAAATTGAAAATATTTCCTGTTTCCCTGGATGTTTACTGCCACTCTTAGGAATTTTTGGTGTTCCTGAAGAATAGGTACATGGTAATACGTGTCCTGGAGATCTAATATTGCCATGAAGCATTTTGAAAAGAGGAGTTTCACTGCTGTTCCTATTGTCTCCATTTTGAAATGTCCGATTTTTAAACAACAATTTAGATCTTTAAGGGTCATAAGGTTAAGGAGTGATTTTTTTTTTTTTTTTTTTTTTTTTTTTTATGAGAAAAAACAGAAGAAGAAGGACTGTAGAACCCTCTTTCCTTTTTCTGACTCTTGAACCTGAGTAAGAACCCCCTTCTGCCCCCGAGACAGGACTTCCTGCTCCTAGGCCTGTTTCGCTTTTGGGGACTGGATTTTTGTAATCTGGAATTTTTCTGGTGGCTGGAAGCTGAACTGTAGCTTTAACCCACTATGCTAAGATCCATCTGATTTTTCAAATCTCTACCCAGGCAGGAAGAAACATTTTTAACCTTCCACCTACCTGGGGCCTGGCATCCTTGCCTTCTTGGTCTTTTTGGGGGATCTGCGGGAAAGGAGTCGTAGTTAAAGTCCTTCCATTTTTGGTCCCTGATTCTTATAGAGGAAAACTGTATTTTTCCTGAAGGACGAAAGGACGTTTTCTGAAAAGAATTAGTGGGGAATCCCTTCTAGGCATCTGACGCCTTTTCCAGTATTTCATCTAATCCTGGCCCAAAAAGGAATCCTCCGTGGCATGGAATACCGCGTAATTTGCTTTTTGATTGTAAATCTTTAACCAAAGAGCTCAGCAAGCAGAGATGGATAGAGAGCAAGAGCAGGCCTCGAGTCTTACTGCGTCCGCAGAGGCATCCGTTAAAAAATCCAGAGCCTTCTAAATGGTCGGGAAACTGGCCAAGATTTGATCCCTTTGGGCATCTGTTCTTTATCTGAGAGTGAAGCTGATCCAACCATATAATCAGAGACCTTGCTGTGCAAGTTGCAGCGATCTTTGGTTTAAATGCAGCCGCCCCTGACTCCCAAGCCCTTTTTAGGAAGCTTTCTGCCTTTTTTTTTACTAAGGGATCCATTAAGAGCCCTGAATCATCTAAAGGCAATGCCAATTTACAGGATACATGAGAGATGGCCACATCAATTTTTGGGGCCTTTTCCTAACTTTCAGAGATATCTGCTGCAAAAGGGTACTTTCTTTCAACCTCTTTTGGAATGAAACCTTTTTTATGCGGCTTCTTCCATTAATTTTTTTTTTTTTTTTTTTTTTTATCAGGAAGGATAAGTTCTTATGAACTGGGAAACATTTCTGTTTTCTCCCCTCTAATCCCCCAAACGGTTTCGGGCTCCATAGTGTCCTCAATTTTCATTGTGGCCCCAACTACCTTGCCTAATCTATACGCATCCTCTACTGGGAAACAAGGACGGCACTCATTATCGTTCGAGGAGGGGGATGAAGATGAGACATCCAAATAAAAGCCCTCTAATTCACCATCTTCTAAGTGCTCGTCTAAGCTTGTATGCAACTTATCTGCAGGAACGTAAAGGTTCCTATTTTTAAGTCCCTTAAGGGAATTCCTGACCTCAGGCTTTACAGTAGCTTTTAAGTTATTCAGAAGGTACAAAGATTCTTCTGCCACTATCTTCTCTATGCAGGGTTGCCACAACTTTGTTATAGTATGACAATAGCTTTACTTTACACAGAGCGCATTCCTTATTTTTTGATTTATACAGTGCTTTCCTAGGCTTGCCCTATAAAATATATCCAAGGAGCACAGCATTAGAATATAGGTAAAGAATGGGGTTATTTAACTCACTCACCCCAGTACGGGAAACTACCTAGCATGGAGGGGCTGTTCCTTCTGCAGGGTCTTTAGCTTGGCTCTCTGCCTCCATTCTTTCAGGATCACGGGTGGTGTAGCCAAGAATGGTAGGGGAGGAACACCTTATATACTAATGTGACACCCCAGGGGTCTGGTTGCCACAGTGATAGAGATGTTATGTCTGAGAGCAGGTGGGAGGTCCTTTGGTCAGGGATCCTGTGCATGCCACACCTCCTGCCCAGTCTTGGGAGGGGAAGAACTTCCCCTGTATAAACCCTGGGCTGAGGCAGGGTTAGTCAGTCAAGGAGAGTAGAGACAAGAAACAGTCACAGGAAGAAACAGCAGAAGCTCAGTGGGAGCAATACTACTACGAGTCAGGGGCTGGCAGCTGCAGAGCTCGCCCTGACTGAGAAGCTTTCTTACCGGACCCGGAGTCCGAGGCTGTGGGGACTAATTTCTACCCAGCAGCAGAATCCGTCAGGCAGGGGATTTCAGGTCCTCAGGCCCAGAAACCCGAAGGCACGGTCACACGCGTGGGACCAGCACCGCCATCGTGGAGCGGAAGCCATTAGAAGGCCCCGAGTCACCGGCCATACGGGTGAGCACCACACGGTACACTCAGGGACGTGGGCTACTTATATCCGCTTCTAGCAAGGTAGCCAGAAGAGTACAGTCAGTTTGGGAGGCCTACAACTCCGCCTGGCCAGGGGAGATCCCATCTGCTCAAGGACTGACCAGGCCCCGTTCACTAGCAAGTACTCCGGGAGGGTCTATCGTTGTTACCAGTAAAGACCCTGAATTACACCGCACCGTCTCTGAGTGGTTCCTGCTACCCCCATCATCCACATCTGCTGCCCTGAGGCCATACCCCTCCCGTTGGGGGTTATACCATCTACGCTGCACCATCCATCCACCGGCCTCAGCGGACTGTCCTGCAGCGGCAGCTCCATAGCTGCATTCAACGGGTGGCGTAGTCGTCCTGCATCTACCGCTGTTACCTCGCCGCTCAGTTTGACTCCCTGGGCACGGACCGGGTCACCGCCACGAGACTACAACCCTCAAGAGATCCGGCTCCGGGTAAGCTCCCGCGTGCGCAACGCAGCGCGACACAGGCCCAGGGGCGTGTCAACTTTGGCGTAGTCGGCAGGATTTCGTGCCCGCAACCACCGGGTACTGCGTGCCTGAAAAAGAGACTTTTCAAACTTACCTGTGGTGAAGATTCCCGCCATCCGGCGCCATCTTCAGCCTTCTTCCCGCCATTGGTGAAGTTTCCCGCCATCCGGCGCCATCTTCAGCCTTCTTCCCGCCATCCGTGGAGTTTTCCCGCCATTGGACGCCATCTTGAGGACGCCGCGCGGGAAGAAGAGGGGCGTGGACTCCGAAAGCGCGCGAGAACTGAAGCCCCGCCTCACGTCCGGACGTTGCGTAAGGTCCTGGAAGGAGCCCAGCAGACGCCGACGTCACAGGAGCGCGACGGAAGGTCCTCAACCCTGACGATCCATTGCGGAGCCGCGGCCTACGGAACAGGATCATCGCAAGGTAGGCCACGGTCCACTAGGGGGGAGGAAGATGTCGGATACGGAGGAGAGCTTCACTGCCTCAACCCCCGCCAGCGCTACCGCTGCTGCAGTTATGCCCTTCACCATGCCCTATATCCCGGGAGCAGCTTGGCTACCCCAGTACTCAGGGGAGTCACATACCCTGCATGACTTTAGAGAAAAGCTGGATAGCCTCTTCCAGGTGTACCCCCTCACAGAAGAGCAAAAAGTGAGCATCCTGGTGGCCCAACTAACCGGGGCAGCCAAAAGGGAAGTAAAATCCTGGCCACCTGGGAGGAAGACTGTCGCAGGGATACTAACCCGGCTGAAGGACACCTTTGATACCCGCACCTCAGCCGAGATGAAGCTTAGATTCTACGGGTGCAAGCAGCGAGCGCATGAGAGTATAAGGGACTATGCACTAAACCTACAAGAGGCCCTGAGGGCCATTAAGCAGACCGACCCTGATGGAGTGGGAAACGAGGACAGGCTGTTGACCGAACAGTTTATAGAGGGACTGTATTGTAATACCCACCGAACCCAGTTGCGGGCAATGGCCTTACAGGATCGCCATCTGGGCTTTGCACAGTTCAAGGACAGAGCCATCCGGGTGCTCCGAGAACCGGCACCGGGTGGCGTTGTGACCCACAAGCGCCCTGCTATCACTTACCACCAGGAGGCGGCGCCCTTGTCGGCAGGGCCTGTGGGAGCTGATGCGCAGGCTTTGGACAATGACCCGGCTCCAGACCTACACCATCAGGTCCAAGAGCTAGCTAAGAGCGTTGCTGCGCTAACCCGAACTGTGCAGTCTTTACAGGCTTCCACCCCAGGGAAGATCCAGCTGGCATCCGGACCGGAGGACATCCCGTGGCGTCGACCAAGGAGGACCCCACCGGCCAGAGGAAGACCCAGTGACCGATACAGCGAGGACGGGCGACCCATCTGCCGCCGCTGCAATCAACCTGGACATATGGCAAGGTACTGTTCTTTAAACGGGCACAACCTGGGGTAGAGGGCCAACCCCCAGGAAAAAGATCACCAGGCCCATCGAACTGGCGAGACAGATATGTGGGAGGACGTCCAGTCTTGCCTGTGGTACTGGATGGCATTCCCATGAGTGCCCTACTGGACACCGGGTCACAGGTCACCACCATCCCGTACGTGCTCTTTAAGCAGTACTGGAATGACTCGGATATTACCCGCTACCCTGACGACGACTTGAGTATCATCGCCAGCAATGGCCAGCCCGTGCCACAGATCGGATTTAAAGAGGTGACCATCAAAATCGGTAGAGTCGAACTGGCAGCACAGGGACTGATCATTGTAGATATTGACAAACATGAGAGTCACCCAAAAATAACTCTAGGAACTAATGTAATTGAAAATTGTCTTGCAGAGGTGATTTTCCTTTTACAGCAGGTTGCCAAGAACGCCAGCTCCGGCGAGCAGCGGGTGCTCCAGAAAGAGATCCGGGCACTGATGCGACGGCAACAGGTGGAACTCTCCGGCGGTGAGATTGGTAGCGTAAGAATGTGTGACCCTTTTCCTATTGCCATGCCCCCAAAAAGTGAAATGATGATTTGGTGCCGGGCAGCTATTGGTCTGAGAGGTAGAGATTACCAGGCAATGGTAGAACCAGTTTACTCGGACAGTAGGCCCACCATTTTGACAGCACGGGGGGTGGTTGATGTACGCCATGGGAGGGTGCCCGTTCGCATAATAAATATCGGGGAGAGGGAAGTGTACCTGCCCCGGTATGCCACGCTAGCCAAATTATATACCATTAACCAAAATTCTATACAATCTGTGGAACCCTTGCCTCCATCTCACCCGGAGGAAGGTAACGGCTCTAAGAAAAACATGGAGGACTGGTGTCAGCAACTACATCTGGGTACTGACTCCACTCCCGCACACCAGAAACAAGGAGTCTATCGGGTGGTTCAGGAGTACGAGAGAGTGTTCAGTAAACACCCGTTAGACTTCGGGCGAGTCAAGGGGGTAGAACACCACATCCCCACGGGAGACCATCCTCCTATAAAAGAGAGGTATCGACCCGTACCCCCTGCCCACTACCAACACGCCAAGGGGATGCTTAGAGACATGAAGGAGGCTGGGGTGATCAGGGATAGCTGTAGCCCCTGGGCAGCTCCACTAGTCTTAGTCCGAAAGAAAGACAACACCATGAGGATGTGTGTAGATTACCGGAAAATCAATCGTATCACACACAAGGATGCGTACCCCTTACCAAGGATAGAGGAGTCATTGGCTGCTTTAAGATCTGCTAACTTCTTCTCTACCTTGGATCTCACTAGCGGGTACTGGCAGGTTCCTGCAGCAGAGGCGGACCGGGAGAAGACCGCATTCACCACCCCGATGGGACTTAGCGAGTTCACCTGCATGCCGTTCGGACTCTGCAACGCACCGGGAACCTTCCAACGACTAATGGAGTGCTGTCTGGGCCACAGAAACTTCGAGACGGTCCTGTTGTACCTGGACGATGTCATCGTATATTCCAAGACGTATGAGGACCACCTGAAACACCTGGCGGAAGTGTTCGAAGCTCTGGCAAGTTACGGCCTAAAGGTGAAACCCTCCAAGTGTCACCTCCTGAAACCAAAGGTGCAGTACCTGGGACACGTGGTGAGCGCTGACGGGGTGGCTCCCGACCCTGATAAGATCACCGCAATTAAGGAATGGCCAAGCCCCTCCAGCGTAAAAGAAGTGCGGCAGTTCCTCGGGTTGGTAGGCTACTACCGAAGGTTTATTCCCGGTTTCACCAAAAAGGCAGCACCTATGCAGGACCTCCTGACAGGCCAGTCCCGGAAGGCCAAGAACCAGAAGCCGCCCTTCAAATGGGAGGAGCTGGAAGAAGAGTCCTTCCGCCAGCTGAAGATGGCCCTCACGGGGGACGAAATCCTGGCGTACCCGGATTATAGCCAGCCCTTTATCCTCTACACCGACGCCAGTAACATCGGGCTAGGAGCCGTACTGTCCCAGATCCAGCAGGGGAAGGAACGAGTAATTGCCTACGCCAGCCGAAAACTGCGACCCACCGAAAGGAACCCCGAGAATTACAGCTCATTTAAGTTAGAGTTCCTGGCCGTAGTATGGGCAGTCACCGAGCGCTTTAAGCATTACCTCGCTTCTTCCCGGTTCACCGTGTACACGGATAACAACCCGTTGACACACCTGGACACGGCAAGACTCGGTGCCCTGGAGCAGAGGTGGATGGCCCGTCTGTCCAACTACGAGTTCACAATCAAATACCGGGCAGGACGCTCCAATACCAACGCGGACGCCCTGTCCAGGATGCCCAACCTGCCGGACGGAGGAGAAGATCCGGAGGGACTGGAAGAAGTTGAACTCCCTGCATTCCACCGTCATGGGACTATCCAGTATTCCCACCGGGTAAGGAGTAAGCAGGCTGCTACGTTGAACCCCTTACCCCACTACAACTGGGCGGAAACGCAAGACAGCGACCCTGCCGTCCGACTGGTGAAGGAGATGCTGACTCGGCCGGAGGCTCGCCTTGAACCAGACGCTCCGGAGGAAGCCAAACAACTATGGGCAGAGAAGAGTCGACTGTTCCTTTACAAAGGGAAGTTGTGCCGCAGAATGGTTAACTCCCGGACGCATGAATTACTCTGGCAAGTAGTGGTGCCACGAAGAGACGCAGCCATGGTGATGGAGGCATACCACGACGGAGCTGGACACTTCGGGTGGAAGAAGCTGGAGTTCCTGCTGCGCGAGCGGTTCCACTGGGTAGGCATGAGGGGAACCATCGAGAAGTGGTGCAGAGACTGTGGCCCGTGCAGCCTGAGAAGGAAGGACCGTGCCAGCCAGAAGACTCCCCTGCAGTCCATCGTCACCCGGCAACCGTTGGAACTGGTAGCCTTGGATCATGTAAAACTGACCCCAAGCAGAAGTGGCTACGTCTACGCGTTAACCATCGTGGATCATTACTCCCGGTTTCTGGTTGTCGTCCCCGTCAAGGACTTAACGGCTCAAACAGCAGCTAGAGCCTTCCAGCAGCACTTTTGCCGTCCACACGGGTACCCGGACCAAGTGCTGACGGACCAGGGACCTGCCTTTGAAGCGGAGGTCTTCCAGGAATTCTGCAATCTGTATGGCTGCCGGAAGATAAGGACGACACCCTACCATCCGCAAACTAATGGACTTTGTGAGAAAATGAACCAGGTGGTAATGGATCTTCTAAAAACGTTGCCCCTGGAAGAACGCAGTCTGTGGCCTGAGAAGTTGCCCGATCTGGTGGACCTATACAACCACATCCCGGTAGGTTCCACCAACTGTACCCCGGCTTACCTAATGAGGGCAAGACCTGGTAAGTTACCTGTTGACCTGGAAATGGGAGTCCTGACACCCGAGGACACTTCACCAGAAACAGACTGGGACACAGAGAGGCAGCAGCAGTACCGGAGAGTACAGGAGAGCGTGGAGCGAAGTCTCTGTCAGGCTAGGGAAAGACAAGAGAAAACTTACAACCAGTATGCTCCCGCTGTTCCCCTGGTACCCAGAGAGCAGGTCTTGAAGAGGAAGAGACGGCTCCACAAGTTGGATGACCAGTGGGAGAAGGACCCGTACACCGTACTGCCCTCAAGCCACGAGAACCCGAAGGTTTGTACCATCAGTAAAGACGGAGGGGAAACCACAGCCATTGTATCCCGGGACCACCTGAAGAAGTGTCCCGAACAACTGAGGAACCCTGAACAGGAACAAGAAGACCATCGACCCGTAGAGGAAAGGGAAGATATGGTTAGTACTGTGCTCGGGGACTTCCCTCGGTCTTGGACTCAAGTCAATGGTGCAGTTGTGGTACCCGTACTCACCTTCCTCCAACCAGCATCCCAAGCACCTACGGAGCAACAGGTAGAGTTGGAAGAACAGCCGGTCCAGGAGGCAGAAGACTCCACACAAGCAGAACAGGAGGATCAACCCTCTGCTTATAGTGAGCCTGCCGTACCCCTAGTGAGACAAAGAGCCGGTAGACAGCTGCCCAGTTTACCCTTGACAGCTCCTACACCCTGTAGTTCAGGGCCAGACAGTCAGCTCCGTAGGTCCACTAGGGCCACTAGAGGCCAGTTACCCGCACGCTGGAGGATTTGAAGTGTATAAATTGTTTTATTTATGTTTATCTGTGTATTGTTGCTTGTGTATAATTTTGTGTTTCCAGTTATTTTTAGGAATCCTTGGTGGATTTACCGGGAATCCTTGTACATAGTTGGAGCGTAACCCAGGATGGACTAGAGACTGTTAAGGACTCGGGGTAGGACAGACCCCTACCTGGTTACGTCTCCCTGTTTTGGTGAAATGGACACCTTGCTTTTCTTCAAAGACTGCACCCGGTTACGGACACGCCGTAACCATCTTTATGTGTTTTTCTTATTGTATTATTATTGTTTATACCTTGTAATGTTTTTCTAAAATATGTTTAGTCCCGGAGTACTAAATTTCACTAGGGGGGAATGTGACACCCCAGGGGTCTGGTTGCCACAGTGATAGAGATGTTATGTCTGAGAGCAGGTGGGAGGTCCTTTGGTCAGGGATCCTGTGCATGCCACACCTCCTGCCCAGTCTTGGGAGGGGAAGAACTTCCCCTGTATAAACCCTGGGCTGAGGCAGGGTTAGTCAGTCAAGGAGAGTAGAGACAAGAAACAGTCACAGGAAGAAACAGCAGAAGCTCAGTGGGAGCAATACTACTACGAGTCAGGGGCTGGCAGCTGCAGAGCTCGCCCTGACTGAGAAGCTTTCTTACCGGACCCGGAGTCCGAGGCTGTGGGAACTAATTTCTACCCAGCAGCAGAATCCGTCAGGCAGGGGATTTCAGGTCCTCAGGCCCAGAAACCCGAAGGCACGGTCACACGCGTGGGACCAGCACCGCCATCGTGGAGCGGAAGCCATTAGAAGGCCCCGAGTCACCGGCCATACGGGTGAGCACCACACGGTACACTCAGGGACGTGGGCTACTTATATCCGCTTCTAGCAAGGTAGCCAGAAGAGTACAGTCAGATTGGGAGGCCTACAACTCCGCCTGGCCAGGGGAGATCCCATCTGCTCAAGGACTGACCAGGCCCCGTTCACTAGCAAGTACTCCGGGAGGGTCTATCGTTGTTACCAGTAAAGACCCTGAATTACACCGCACCGTCTGAGTGGTTCCTGCTACCCCCATCATCCACATCTGCTGCCCTGAGGCCATACCCCTCCCGTTGGGGGTTATACCATCTACGCTGCACCATCCATCCACCGGCCTCAGCGGACTGTCCTGCAGCGGCAGCTCCATAGCTGCATTCAACGGGTGGCGTAGTCGTCCTGCATCTACCGCTGTTACCTCGCCGCTCAGTTTGACTCCCTGGGCACGGACCGGGTCACCGCCACGAGACTACAACCCTCAAGAGATCCGGCTCCGGGTAAGCTCCCGCGTGCGCAACGCAGCGCGACACAGGCCCAGGGGCGTGTCACTAACAGGAGCCATTTTCAATTTTCCCGCATCTGTGGTGGCTGCGCCCCTTAGCCATGCCCCCAGAAGTGACATCAGCCACCGTCTCCAAGAACGCAGGTGAGCGCGACCTACGGCGGCTTTATTCAAGCCTGGAATACGGCATGCTCCTGTGAAACAAAGCATCAGGGGCCCTGGGCGAGAGTCCTAGACTGGACCTCCATTCCCCACACCCTCGTACGATTTGCCAGGAACTCCTGTGATTGCAAGCTTCAGCTGACAGGTGAGAGGAGAAAATCCTATCTGCCGCAATAGGGAGAATACTATTAGATCCCCCATTAAATAGCGGCGTTCTCTCATTTCCCCCCTCCTCCCACCCCAACTAGAAGCAAAGTGAGTCCGGAATCCCTGGCATCTCCAGGGTTGTAGGTCTCCCTCCAAGTGTAAGAGGGTGACAGGGACGGTCATGCACCTCTTCCCTCTTTGTGCACATATTGCTGTACCCTGTGTTTATATATGAGTATGTATGTGACCTAATGTCTGATGTGTTAGTTATAGGGTCAGTATAGGTTAGATATAGATAGAGTATTAGATCAGGAAGTGGGTACAGTGAAGTGGTGGGCACAATAGTTTAGGACTGAAACAATGTTTAGCAATAGCTCCAGTTTAAGAGGAGCTAGGGTAGTAACGGGGAAGTCTAGCCCAATCAAAAGGGGGAGGAGTTTGGGTCAGGGCAGAGCAACAATTTTTTCCTGTTAGAGTCTGAGGGAGAGATGTGACAGCAGCATTTGGAGGTCCAGGGGGCACAGAAACCCGGTCCGACCAACAGTAGAGGAACGTTAGTCAGGAACTCTAAAACGACTTTCCCTTAACGTTTGGGGCCTACGGTCCACAGGAGGAGTCAGCAGAGTAGCTTATCTCAAAATCTTCCCAGAAGGGGGAAGTCGGACAGGGAAATAGTACAGAGGAAATGAAACGGGACTCTTAAAACAGTCTCAGAGGCCAAAAGAGGTTGACTATGGAAGGGACCGCTCAGGACAAATGGACGATGAATATTAAAATATGCTGTGCAATGAACTGTGAACCTGGAAAAGGATGTACCAATACTGCATGTTCCCTCATGTTGAAGTTGGACTGTAAAGTTATTTTTTATAAAAGGGAGTGGAAGTTCCCTATTGTGTGTGTGGCAGCTCCTAATGTGGAAAAACCGAAGACAGCAGAGATCTGCGACCAAAACGTGAGTGTTCTGCACCACACGAGCAGCACAAAAGAATTGGGACATTTGTCTGTTAGGGAGCCAGGGTGTAGGGACACAACAGTCCCTCGCCACTACTACCACCCTGCACCTCTCACACAACGACAGGAAACCACTGAAGCGGGAAGAGAGGCTCTGCCTTTTAAAGCTGTAGGTTTCCTGTCCTTGGGGGCGGATCCTCTCTTTTTCCTTGCCAGGTCCTTAACTGTATTGACAGTCAATTTATCTGGCGCTCCCATAGACTGCTGGTGAATCAATAGTTATTGGCGGGTTTGGCTGACAGTCTAATGTGTATGGAAGGTAGGGGGCTTTAAAATCTGTATTGTATGAACGATTCAATCCCTTTTACCCGGAACTACATTTAGGCAGACATTTAGCCAAAGTCTGCTCAATGTTGGGTTCTTGTCCCTTCTCAATACTACGTCTGAGGTGTTTGGACTGGTATTTTTTTTGCCAGGAAAATAACTTTCATACATTATGTGGCCACTTAACGAACCACAGGCTGCAATATCCTGGATGGATATTTTTACGGGGAAGACAACTGCAGTGTTTAACAATTCTTCTAATCGTCCATTAGTGCTGCAGCTGCTTCTTCCCACAAATTGTACAAACACACAGCGTGCAAATGTTGTACATCAATGTATTTATTACAATAAAAAGGCACAAGATTTGTTCAACTTAAAAAAAAAATCCAAAAAATAAAAATCATACAAAAATGAATATAAAGCTTTAAAAGTTTATATAGTTGTATACAATACTGACCGGAAGGAGGCACTTGGTACAAAAACAAAAAAGCTCAGAGCATGCTATGGATACGAAAATATATTCTTGCACATAGTGTATTTTTTCAAGCATAGTTAATTTTGCCGCTACAAGTTTGATGAAGCCCAAAATAGTCATTCTATCAAGTCTATAAGGCTATAAGTGAAAATAAATGGACATTTCTTTTGCCTGAGATACAAAGTTAAAAATGGCACTTAATGAAAAATATTTGGTGGTAAACGTTTTACATAAAGAGCAGATACCGACTGATATTTCAAACCAACGCCATATCAAACCAGGATTAAAAAATTAACACCACATAATAGATTAAATACTACCCAGGTATCATTGAGGTGGAATTATGAGCGTTTGAGGCTTCATAGTTCCACAAAATATCTGATTAATAAGGCAAAATAATTGAGTATTGTCAAGACTTCACTTTTCTACAATCAAATGTCATTTTGGACGGAATAATTTGAGATAGTAACCAGTCTAAGGATGAGCAGCCTGAACATCCCATACTAATGGCAGTAACTTTTTGGCAGCAGTCCGGCCATTAGATTTTTTTTTCTCCGCCTGCTTTATTAATCAGACATTTTCTAAAATTACATTGAGCTGAAGAACTCTTGAGAATGTAAAAAGCCTGTAGTTCAAAGTTGCCATGTAGGATTTTTCTCTATTTTGATACTCCGAACATGGAAAGACAGACGTCTGATGGAGGCCTAACAGTGTGACTGGTTGATCGCAAGCTTACAATGCCCGACCAACACTGAAGGACTAGTGAATGTCACAGTGCTCCACTTCATAAGATGTCAGGAGCCTCCGCTCAATGATTTCTCAATCCTGAAGAGGGACATGAAGAAGGCGCCTCATTGCCACCCTGACGAGGCCGTTGCTGATATATAGAACAACGGATCGTAATTTTAGGTCTAGAATCGACTCTGAACACAAGACAAACTCTTATGTACATTACTATGATACAAGTCAGATACTTATACCCAGGGAGCTTCGTGAATACATAGAAAAAATTATCAGTCTCAAAAACTAAAATCATTTTGTCTGTGAAAAAGTAGGAACTCGTTCTAATATTTCAGTGAAATGTCTTACTAAACCTAACAATCCTCTATAATAATTATCTTCAGTGACATATTTATATATGTATCATTCATCCGTTTCTTCCCAAAACCAGATCCATCTCAAATTGTAATGAGAAGCTTCTAAAACTCCATTTCCTTTGGTCAAGACATGAGAATCCCACATGAAATACAAGAAGGTATAAAACAATTTTACCCTGGGTGATGACGACACCAGTGCACACGGGCATTGAGAGAGTTATGACCCACGGCACAGAGTATAAGAAGACCCCCTCACGATTATGGATTACATGGCCCTAGGTCCACTTGGGCTACAGACATACTTCTCCCATATTAATATCAGTTTTCAGTCGCATTTAAAGTTCCCATTTACATATTTGACAGGTTTTTATTTTTGTCCTTTCAAAACATATTTTCCATTAATCCCTCTCTCCAATGGTCTCATTCATTAGTCTGATCACCGCTGCAGCCGATGGCTGGTCATTACTGTCATAAGCCAGTGCGGAGGACTGACTCGTTGCACAAGACTGATCGATCGCACATCACCACTTCCAGATGCCAGAGCTGGAATGGGAGAATCGAAGGCGTAAGAGTTATTTTTCTTCCTTTTTTACATTACCTACTCTATAACATTTAAAATATAACAAAATCTTTTTAATGGCAACACACAATGGTATTAAACACAAACTACTATATATGCTGACTTACATGTATGCAATGAAATGTGTTCTATTTTTTCATACCAAAATTCTTAAAAATAAAAAGGCAGTGTCTAAGAGGTTTCTTACTAACAATGGTGTACATTAAACTGGAACCAAGTCAACCACGAAGGGCAAAAAAAAAATAAGAGTGCAGTACATTGGAGCTTGTGTGAAAAAAATGCAGCGTGGATAACCAGGATGACGTCCGCCTGAAACTAGGTAACACTACCACAATATAAATTCATTTAAAAATAAAAAAACACAAACATGAAACCTTCATATCGAGATATATATATATATATTGTGATATAGTGAAGGGATGAAGCTGACCTTTGGATTAAAATAGTTCTTCGGTGGACTAATTACAGCACGTAGCTAATAAACAGTGATGAAAATAAGTCTTGCAGAATGCACAAGATCACCGATATAAGCTAAAAGATTGACGGCGGTCAGAATAGCAATGGCTACTGCTTTATCATAATTACACAGGCCAAAATTTCCCAGAGTGTTCCTGCAGCCATCAGGCCTTCGGGGGGAACCACCATGTTTGGAATCAAACTTAAAGATAGGCCAGATGATCAAGGCAGACGCATAGAAGAGGACGGCAAGGAGGGCGTAGGCACTGAGGAACTTCTCAAAAGCACAGGGCAACCAGCTGGTGCACTCTCCGACGCACAAAATAATAACCAGGATAGAAAGGATGAAGCAGATACAGTATACGGACAAACACCATTTCAGTGCATCATGGGTGTCATACAGAGGTGGATCTGAAATAAAGACAAAAATGACACAGGCAATGTAGCTTTCTATGACTTTCAGGAGTCCAGGCACAGTGGCCATGTATCCGGTAACTTCTCCTGGCTGAGCTCTGGTTAAGGACACTTCGATGATATAGGCCAAGGTGGTAAGGCACGAGAACACTGTGGCCACGATCTCATAGGTACGCTTACTACTGCCATTGCTTTTGTCTTCCAAGAAGTACAGTGGATAAATGATGGAGGCAGAAAGACACATCAGGACGGCAAACATTGCAAAAGTGATTGGAAAGTTCTTCCAGGACACTGGCATCCGGTTCTGCACTCCGGCAAACTCCACGACGAGGATGACTATAGTGACGACAAAGCAAAAGCACCAGGAAAACATGCACAGATCTCCGACTCGCCCGCTCCATCTTCCACTGTGGGCGACCAAGCTGAAGGTGATGCAAGCGAAGATGGCTGCAAGAATCCGCACAATGCCGACAGGAGACTTTAGGATGTGGGTATTGCCCACCACCACGGTCCTCTTCTGGACTGGCATGGTTGATGTACCTGCCAAAAGAAAATACAATTACATTATCAATCACAAATTTTATAACAGTTTATTCTCATTACTAAACTCTCTCAACAATCAAAAAGTTGTACGATCCCTGAACAAGTAAAGTATGACGTTTTCACGACTTTAAGATATGACCATCATACAACAGAACCATATTGGGAGCTGGAGGCTTCCAGCAATTTTAATGAGGACCAGTCACTTGTCACTAATATTATATTCTACCTGGTGTAAATGTCACTGCTGTCCTGAGTCTGGGGTCATTTTTCTTTTGTTACTGCACTTCTCCATTCTGGAGATATGGCCCCCTATTTCTTGTATGTTAATCTACTGTTAGCCAAGTGGGTGTGAACTAGATGAAGATGTCCACAGAAAACACCCACTTGGCTAAGATAAAAAATGTACTTATCTATGGCAAGTAACGGGTCCACATTAAGTTGAAGTCTGCCAATTTATAGTATTAGAAAACCAACTGTAGGGAAGGCAAGGGCAGGACTAGAAGGAGAGGGCAGGACTATTTTGATGCAGCCTATACATTAAGTTGGAAAAAACGATGGTGAACAAATGACCTGGGGAGGGATAAATTGGCATTAAGGAATGAAAGGGGAGAACCCCATGAAATAATTCCTGACCGGCCATAAAATGTAGCTTTTAAGAACTAGCATTACAATTTAAATGGGGGTAAGAGTAATATTAAGTCAATGATCTGCCTATAATGAGGTAAGTATTCAAGCAACCACTTAAATTATCAGATTATGGCACCCTGGGGTGTCGCATCAGGCTGAATAGGACATTGGGGTTACAATGTCCCCCCAATATGTTTTACCGCAGATGCGGCATCATCAGGGGATTGAACAGTAGTGTGAAACCCATATTAATAACACACAGTGCCCCCATTATCTGTATAAGCAGTAAAGAAAAAAAAAAAATCCTCCAGCGAAAAAGAAAAACATTATTTCTAAAAAGTCCATACTTTATTCTTCCATCATTTAACATTTTAAAAACCAAGTAGGCACCATGAAGAATCCTAGAAACACCGACACTGATCAATGTTTCTAGGATTCTTCATGAGGTCTATATGTTTTTAAAACGTTACGCGAGTCACGCACGAGGTTCGAGATCCCATGTGTAACAATTGCTATAGCGTTAGTGCATGAATCTGTATATAATATTTACAGACTACTGGCTTTATACAAAAGGTTGTCTGTTGGAATATTAAAAACATTCCCTCTGTCCACATATCAGGGTCCTAATCTTGCTATTAAGTGGCCCACAGTGCACCATTTCCCTGTATGTTAGCATAGGTTTTCATTAGCTGTATAGTAAGCTCTTCTTTGTAAATGCATACTCTTAAAAAGGGAACCAGTCCGCAAAAAAAAAAAAATATATATATATATTCATATGCAGCCGTAGTGGTAGTCGGCAGGAAAATACAGTTTTGAACATGCTTGGCTGTCTACTGGAAGTGCGGGTACAGGGAAAAAAAATAAAAAGATATTCTCCCTGCAGCTGCTGGCCTTCAGTCATTGTGGAGGTGTGAGCATGTTGCACGCTTTGCCCACGCTGCAGAGCAGGATATTAGTCAGGCAATGGCGGGTGTGCTCAATGTTGTCAGCGCTGACTGTTTTCTGCCCTGGCACCGCCCCAATGACTGGTTACAATGGTGACAGGAGAACACCACATGAATAGTCAAAAAGCCAACAATTTTTGAAATTCAGCATCTAAAATTGACAAGACCGTAGCACTAAGAACCAGCCTAATAGTGAGAACGCTAAAAGGACATTCAGACTGATAGAGAATGTGAAGCATGCTCCGGCTACCAAATATGTGATCAGGAAGGAAGTCCAGCATATCAGTGACATGTGAAGGTATCAGCAGGCCGTACATAGTAATGGTGGCGCGCTGCCAGGCCTCCGGGAGGGCGGACGTCTCCCTGTGATCACTTCACCTCCATTAGTAAAGGATTCCTTGCACACAGATTGTCACAATGACCTCTATATAACTATGGGAAAAGAGGAGATTGTCTTGGGAGCAAAAAAAAAGTACAAGCAGGAAACGCCTCCAACAAGTCAATTAGCCTCCAAGAATGCAAAACACAAATAGCCAGGCTGGCAGACGTGTTTTACATTATGTCTGGCTTCCTGCGAAGACATTTAGGGCTCGCTCACACTGGCGAGTAGCCAGCGTATAACTCGGATGAGTGCTATCTGATGTCTCATTGTATAGCACTCCAATGTTATACTATGGAGCAGTGCCGGACTGGTGTTTTTCTCTTGCAGAGTCAGCATGAGAAGAAAAAATAATAAAATCGCTGCATGTTGCTATTGGCAGCATACATCGGACGGCGTGCACCCATACAAGTCAATGGGCGCGTGCAAAACATCGGACTGCACTCGGATGTCATCTGAGTGCAGTCCAATTTCCCCATCTTCTCCACACCTGTGATCTGATTATAGCATGCGAGAGAATCTGATCACAGTAAGATGACACTCGGCTCACGCTCGCAGCAGAGTTTGAACCGAGGGTCATTGACATATAGCATCTTATTCTCTCGCATGAGGACTCATCGGATACTATACGCTAGTGTGAGCCAGCCCTAGAGGTCATAGGTGATACCATTAGCCCCTTCTCGTCAACTGCTCCTTTCTTCAGTCTTCACTAATGTATGAAGACTAGAGGAGTACTGAACAGCTGCCATTGCAACCAGTCAGAACAGTGCGCCCTCGAAGGGACTGTCTGTTGGGCACAGCTTGTTAGCTAAGCCAGCCTCCTTCTAATTCACGGTTTAGACAGAGAGAAGGGGCTGGATTAATGAGCCGAGATCGACAGACACCCCTCTTCTTCATACACTTCACTGGCACACTGGGGAGGCAGTACCCCGCCACTGAATCCTATGTTAGATCATTACAGCAGCTTCAATGACCACACAACTTTTTCTGTTATCGTTCAACCCCATAAAAATGTTGTCCGATACCAAACTTTTTTTTTTTTTTTTTCTTTAAAAATCAAGGATATTTTCAAAGAAACAAAAAGGGAGGCATACTATCCTTCAGTCACTGACATGCATCCAAAGTCGGACACACTGGACAACTCTTTCAGAGCCAAGGCAGACCTTCAGGGAGGCAATGGGGGAGACGGAAGGAGAGCATGTCCCAGTTTGTAATTAAAAGACAATTTGCCTATTTCCCAGAGGAGCATTGCGGCTTTAAAAGTCTCCTCACCTGACATGCTTAACACGTCACTCTCCACAAGGAGAAATGTTACCCCTTAGATACCGGTCTAACGCCTCTCATCCAGCCAAACCAGATCTCACACTTTGCACTGACGAGGGGCAGAACCCCGAAACACAGTGTCTGCAAATTGAGTTTCTGGTCCTGGCTTATATCTTAAGTCATGTGATAAGGCTCGTTAAAGGGTCACTATTGACTTTTAGGATTGTTACTTCCTGTAGGTGGGACTTGTCTCTTCAGAGAGGAAGAGGACTATTTGCCTCTATTTCTAACACCACAGAACCAAGAGAAAGGTGGAAGAGGTGTCAATGCAGGGAGCATGGCTGTGGTGGATATGGCCAGTGCTGCAGAGAAACCAGCTAGGTGAAGGGCTTATACACACCCTGCATGACCAGTTCTACCATTCTACCGCTGCAGAGTATGTAGAAACACCTCTCCCCAAAGCTGTCTAACATGATGTTCAGCTGCAGGGAGAAAATGAAGTTATATCCTCCCTGTAGCTACTGCCTTGAGTCATCTGGATGGTGCCTGCATCGTGTGATTGTGCTGAGCAGGTCACTCATGGAGCGCGATTACAGCACTCTGTTCAGAAGTGACTGCTCACTGCAACCAACCAGATGATAGGAAGTGAGTGGCTGCAGGGAGGGTGTAACTTCAATTTTCTCCCTGCAGCTAAACATCACATTAGACTGCCGCGTGTGTGCGGTATATTCCTGATCAGCAAAAAAAAAAGAAAAGAAAGAAAAACTGACATGTGAGCAGCCCCATAGGCTATAATAGGCACATGCTCTATCCATTAAAAAACACGGATAGCACTCGAACATGACTCCGACATCTGGAGGAGGCCTAAATAAGCATAGAAACAAACATGGTAAAGCACTTATGAACCTTTATAGTAGTTTCATAGTGCACGGATGTACGCAGCCCCCAACACGGACCTTGGCCGGTCTATGCTGCTATTTAGGAGCAGAATTTGCCTTACAAGTTCTTTATACACAATTCACAATAACTTCTCCATTTTTCTGGAGGTAAAAACATGTCACAAAACAGTATCACACTGTGGAGGTGATCAAGCAGCCCACTACAAGGACCAGCCCTTCTGGCATTTGCCAGAAACGCCAGATGGCCAGTCCGGCCCTGAAACAAAGCTCATCTGCGTTTTTGGAATCGGAGCTTTCATTTTATGCTGCCTCTCCTGATTTTTGAAGGGTAGTTGTGCTTCCAGATAACTTTTCCAAATAATGGGTCCGATATGTGCACTTTTGGAATAACACCATTTCTGCCCATAGTGTGACTTCTATCCTGCATTCTCAGTTTTCTGAGGGAAGAGGAGATGGGATGAGCTGTGGTGATTTCTCCCCTAGACATTACGGCACAGAGGGGAACGCCTGCTCGTCATTCACCCTTTAGCTCACAGAGACAAGCAGTGACATGGAGGACATTATACAGCAGAGCTGAGCTGTCTTCATCCGAGTCAGTGGGGAAGGAAGCCGATTTCTCTGATAAGATCTATTACAAAGTCTCAGATAATCAACAGTACCAAGGATTTATGCAACGTTTGTTGAAAGTACAGTTCCACTTTAAGGTAAGAAGGAAGATATTTCAGCAGCTCGGGTGCATGAGTCACAGACGCTTCCTGCTGTACTTTATAGTATGAGGTAATCTGTAATAAAAGTACAACTGAGGCATTAACAAGAGAAGCCAAATAAAGGTGGGGCGCTTCCCGCTACCAGTCTGAAATCTGCATGTGCACGGTGTATAGGAACGATGAGCTGCTCTGTGACATTAGACATGCTGACAGACTGCTGGGACCTGTAGTGCACTCACTGTCCCGCAGCCCCTTGTACATAATGGACCAAGCCCCGGTCCCACCTAGCTCTAAGCTGCAATAAGCACAGGAATAACTTATTTCTTGGCAAAGCAACAAACTTTGTGACTAGACGTATTCTCCCTCTATTTTCCGCTTGTCCTGATGCCAGGGGAAGAGAAACGAGCCAAGCTCAACACATGCACGCCCGGATCTGCTAGCTCATTACTGTAGATTGAATCTAGCCTGCAACAGCACCGCTGGGTAACACTTTAAGGCTGTGTTCACACGTAGCAGTCACACTGTAGCTGAAAAGTGCAGCAGCCTTTCCTCTATTCTTCTGCACAATCACTTTATCTTGCAGGGAAACAGCTGCTATATTGACAGGACAGCCACATCATGACCGCTGAAAGTGAACACAGCCAAAAGGAAATCCCCACTTTGGACAATTCTTACTTGTTCAGGGGCAGACAGTTAGGCTGCGTTCGCACATTGCGTATTTTGAAAAAGCGCACGCGAAAATACGCAATGTGCCTTGTGTCTGCCAGCAAAGTGAATGGGAAATTCACTTTGCCGTTCAGACACTGTAATTTTACACAGCGTGAAAGCGCAGCTGCGTAAAGAATTGGCATGTCAATTCTTTACGCAGCTGCGTCCTGCGCTCTCTCTCTATTGTGCCCATTATAAGCTATGGAATTACGCAGCAGTGTTCACACACTGCTTAATTCCATCGCTTTTTTTACGGAGGCGCAGGATGGATACTCACCTACCCGATGTCAGGGGAGAGGCGTTCAGTCCGCTCCAATCCCGCGCTTCCAGCATCTGCCGGTGAGCCGATCAGCTGTTAGCTAACCGGCCGGTCAGCTGATTACAAGGCGGTCACGTGACAGTCAGCTGATCGCTTCACGGCAGATGCTGCAAGCGCGGGACGGAGCAGACGCATCTCTCATCCATCGGGCAGGTGAGTATCCATAGTCTGAACATACACTGCTAGGGACACACACACGACACATGTCACCCTTCATTTTCACACTGCGTTTTTTGCTGCGCTTTTTTACGCAGTGTGTGAATGGAGGTGCTTTTTTTACCTGCTTAAAAAAACGCAGGTAAAAAAAGCAGGAAAATACGCAATGTGTGAACGCAGCCTAAAATACCATTGTGCAGGACTGGTGACTGCCCCCTCTCCCATCAGTCAGGCCCAACCAATGTAAACACAAACATCTACATGTATATTCACATTAGAAGCAATAAGTGACCATGCCAAGACATTATACACGTCAGTGTTAATCCCAGAATCGCATCATTTTTCACAAATCACAGTAAAAGCATACTAATGTTAATGTACAGACTAAGCTCCACATGAAGTTTCTTTTTCATTCCTTTCTGGGTTCCCCCCCCCCCCATCTCTATCAGCCTCTACCTGGGCTGGGACCCGGGGTATGTATGCGTTATATACTCCTGGCCAGAGCCCGACCAGTGGGAGCGGCATCTCTCCATACACTTGTATAGAGCAAGGCAGTGTCCTCTTTCCATACACTTGTATAGAGCGAGGCCGTGGCCTCTCGTCATTCACATCACTAGATGGGGCATGGCCTCGCTGTTTACAAGTGTATGGAGAGAGGCCGCTCCCACTGGTCAGAGGTATGTATAACGCATATATATTCTCTGGTCCCAGCTCAGAAACAGGCAAATCCCCGCAGCGCACAACACCTTTAACTGATCTCAGCCTCTGTATACAAAGACCCCACCCTGCTGTGCATCCTACTTTCAGCCCACTGTGTACAGAACCCCCTCCTGTAGTACATCTCTCCTCTCATCCCCTGTGTACTGCAGGATGAGGCTATACACAGGGAATGAGAGGAGCGATGTACTGCAGGATGAGGCTGTATATCTCTCATCCCCTGTGTACAGCCTCATCCTGCAGTACATCGCTCCTCTCATCCCCTGTGTACAGCCTCATCCTGCAGTACATCGCTCCTCTCATCCCCTGTGTACAGCCTCATCCTGCAGTACATCATTCCTTTCAGCCCCTCCTGCAATATATCTGTCAGCCCCCGAACACAGTCCCATCTTGAAGTAGATCTCTTTAACACCTTTGTGAAAAATTTCTCCTCTCAGCCCATGTATAAAGCCTCATCCTGCAGTACATCACTCCTTTCAGACCATCCTGCAGTACTTTGCTTCTCTTAGTTACCAGCACTGCAGCTTCACAATATGAGCTTTGCAGTATAATGAAGGAGGCTCCACCACTTTCTGCAACCTCATCACTATGTGAGTAACCACCCCCCCTCCCCCCATATGTCACACCCGGCATCCACCGCGCACTCCGCCTCTCACTGGGAAAGCGCACGGTGGATGCTGGGTGTGGAGCAGTAGAATAACCCCGCCAATAACCCAGCAGCCACCACGTGCAGCCTGTGAGTGACACTATCAGCAACGCAAGGTAATTAGAAAGAAGGTTGTATTTATCATTAAAACACACTGGTTTTTTTTTAAAGTACCGGACAACCCCTTTAAATGTCAAACCACAATAATCTTCACACACATCCAAACAAAGTGCCGATATCCATTCTGCAGACATCTTATGCATGCATTTTAGTATCTCAGTGCTGAAGAAATCACGAAAAATAAAAAAGATTATTTTTCCCACCATTTCATACTTGCACAGCTGTGTGCACTGCACAAGGTCATGATTTGTCAGTGACTGCAGACTTTTCATCCCAGTAAAGCCCCTTCATCTACACATACACAAGATTTCTGCTTAAATGGATGTGACTACAGACTTGTTTTCAGCCCAGAATATCCCTTTAAGATCCTACCAGTATATAGAAGCACTACCTGGTCTCCCTAGCAGCCTGCCCTTCCTGGTAAGGCGTGGGGGGAGAGAGTCTGGAGACAGTTATGGAGCGCCTGGTGTTAGACTGTGATACTACAAACATTCCTAATCCCCATGACCCTCAGAAAAGAGGTCACTTATCTAACTCCTTAAACAAATTTTAGTTTTCCATGACACATATGATGACTCATTGTCTTGGAGGGTATGCACAAATTTCTTTTTCCTGGCAAAGTTTTTTGTATAGTAGTCATAATGAAACTTTAACATTTTACAGAAAAGGGAGGGACCTGATATTTTTATAACTGTTAATACAAAATTTAATCCTTTAACTGTTCTTTCCCTCCCTTCTCTCAGTTTGACAGATAGCAGCAGGGATGGGGTTGTACACAGATCTCCAGTGGAAAGCATCAACAGTCTCAGGGAGGGCAGAAAAAAGAGGAAAGCACACACAGACGAAATGAGTGCAGCTCCGGAGCTGTGCTAACACATGAACGTAAGTGAAGAAAGCAACAACTTGGATACACACAAAGCTCACATCCAGCCTATATCATTGGGAGAGTCACCTCCACAAGAGAAAAATCTGAAACTTTGATCAGGCTGCAAACTGCATATCATGGGCATCTGAAAATGAATGAAGATTGAGGACTGAAGCTTTAAAGTTAGCTAGTAACATATGTAAAAAAAAAAAAAAAATCCACTTCAAAAGTGCCCGTATCTTTTAAGTCGCGGCACTGACTTCTGTCGAAACAAGACCCTGTAATAGTAGGAGAATCAAGCAGCGTGACAGAAAATATAGTTTAAAGTCAACTTCTAGAACATGGGACTTCTGCATTTTAGGCTGCTAGGAAAATCTGTTGCTGTCCATGTGATTCCTCCTCGGGGTTAGTGGCAGGAGTCACATAGGTCAGATTGTTCTGCTCTGTTGGCATTGCCCAAATGTTCTCCAACAAGCCACATATCACAGGCAGAAAATATTCTGCGAGTTCTCATTAGAGTGGAGTTCTCATTAGAGTGGCGGTACCATAATCACAAGTGCTGGCAACAAATGAATGATATTAAAACCAGGCCGATCAAAGATGTACTAATTACTATACTAGAAAACATTTATCTGGGACATCTTATCTAGACATCACCTACAGTACCATCCTCAAACAGGAAACCCCAGCAGATCATACTACAGGTCGTGAACATTTCAGTGAACCAGGCTTTCTAGGAAAAAGGCTTCACCTATGACACAAGCACGGTGTTGGATACCTTTATTATTTATCAGATTACAGATCTTCATCACCACATTGGCTGATATTAGAGAAAACTGGTTCATATGCTTGGATAAAAAGAATTCAATCTAGCACTTTACATTGTGCGGGCAATAATACGTGTGTGACAGTAATATGTAGACACAGCTGTATGAGCACAGGAGTAGGGATTCACCTGGAGGTAGCAGAACTATTTATGTGCACTGTGGTGCTGGTATGGAAACTTTAACCCATGTATGAACACTATAGGTATATGGTCACTGGACCATTCATACCCAGACCAAGACACAACCAAGCACAATCACTAGTACAGAGTTGTAGCCAAGTACACAGGAAACTGTACAGCACCTTATAAAATCAGCTGTATGAGGTTAACATACAGCCACATACAAAATAAAAACGACTGGTTACTCTATATTTAATAAATCACTAATACACATGAAAATAAGAAACTGTAATATTATCTTATCAGAGAAATACACTTCCTCCTCCTGGAAATACCTTTTGTTCTCACTTCAGGGGTGTATTCAATAAAGACAGACTTCCACATTACTGAGATAGGAGACAGTTGGTGCTTTTAAAATTCTATGGACAGGGGAGGAGCAGGCATTCTAATGCAAATTCCATAGAACTTTATGAGCTGTCACCTCCTATGTCAATAATGGCAAAGTAATCACTGAAGACAGATTTTACCCGAGAATTGAGAATAAATCATCAGTTCAGGAAAAGGAAAAGAAAAAAATTCTATTAAGACTTTAAAATTTTCATATTTTCATGCATACTGTTGATTTTTGAAAGATAAAATTTAAAACAATGGTCACTCTAAGTAAATATACCAGAAGCCTGCAATGGTTTCCTTCATATACGTCATCAGAATACACTGAAGTATAGAGAGCGGGCAGCTTTTGAGAAGAAGTCACCGGAGGAATGAGTATGTTACTTTCATGGCTTCCAAACCCTGAAAGAAGTGACACAAAATGGAACATGTGCACAACAATGTGGTTTTGACCTGGCTGTGCACCATGTTCTTTTTATGGGGCTCGTTTTCAGGCATATTCTGGACGGAATTTGCCTTAAAAAAGACGTCGTGTGCATATAAGCCTTATAGTGGGGTCTAGGAATAAAGTCACTTTTTTTTTTGACTTGTAGTTTTTGCGTGAAATAAAAATAGATTCATGAATTTTGCACAGAAGTCCAAAATAGTCTCTGCCTAACTTGTTTTGTGACTTTTTAACAAGAAAGCTGCACTCCTGCTGGCAGAGTTGCGCCAAAATGTTGACTTTTTATTTTTAATAAGTCGCTTTTAATGAATCTGCCAAACATCTGAAACCGCTATACTGATGTAAAAATAAGAAGCTATCTAAACCACAAAATGAAACCTGAAAAAAAGGCAGAAATCATTTGATGAATTTGTCACAAATCAAAAAGTCAGTAATTGAGAGGTATTTGCGCCTAAGCATGTCGGAAACGCAATGATGAATCGGACCCTTAGACCATGCGTATCAAAAGTATGAAAATATGCCACAAAAAAAACACACGGGCTGTAGGGCGTTTCATATTTTCCTACTGACTTGACAGCCAACACCTAGGCCACAGTGTAGCTTTGCAAAAGTGAAAAAAATACGTATATGAAAGTCTGAATTCACACTAACAACATTTTCATAAAAAAGCCACATTTCTCATATTTTTATCGTTTTTTCATACCAGATCTTACTAAAACGTGTTGTAAAATATATGCGCTACATACAATGCTTAGTTTGTGTTGTGCTGTTGGTATTTGAGGTCTGTGGAAAATTTTTCCCTAAATGCAGCATGCTCAAGGTAAGGATTTTTAGGGTATTTTTTCCCATAGGCTTTATTATAGTGAGCGGCTGACTCTAAATAAGGCCATTTTCACGTACGTGTTCCATCTGTGGTTCTCACACATAGAACTCATACTCACCGTCATCTGTGGGGCTCAAAATTACCAATACAAGTCCGGACAGCACATGGATGGCATCAGTGTACAGTCCATTATTACGGCGCTGGAGTGGTACCACTAATCCTGGTTCCCTGCCCCTACTATTGTACTTAACAGCCGCCGCTTTCTGCTCTTCCCGGAATGGTGCTTTTGTAATGGACAGAAGAAGCTTTGCAGTTTATTTTTTCCCTTTCAGCGAGCAATTACACCATACTTAAAACTTCATTTTCTCCACACAAGTCAGACAGCCACACAGGGTTTTCACGCCGTTTACCTGCAGATTAACCCAATATCTCCAGGTCAGTAGCATTTTTGATGAGGATAGGTTCCCTTTAATGGTTAAAGTTCCCACAATGAGTTTTTGACACTTTTTCCGTTGAGCTAAAAACGCAGCGTTTTACAGCTCCAGCGACGTGCATGGAATTTATAGAAATCTCCTGCCCTCTAGGCTTTTTTTTTTTTACTCCGTGTAAACCGATCTGCGGTGCGGGTTTGAAACCTACATGTCAGATGTGGTAGGAATCAGTTTTCTCTGCTACAGATCTAGCAGAGCTCAGTTGTTGAGCTGCGTATATCACGACAGCCCTCTATGTATATTGTATAGTGACAGATATTAATCAGTGCTGGGGGTGTGGTTAGACTAGAAGGCACCTAGTCCTGTAGTGATAATCTCCTGCTGATAAAACACTGATTGTATTAAAACAGCAAGACACAGCACAGTAAATGATACATCACTGGAATTAGGGTCTCTGCTCCTACATGTATGTCGCTCTCAGATTACATAGCAAAAACCTGGTGATAGATTCCCTTTAAAGCAGGATATACAAAAAAAAAAAAAAAACGATAAAAACGCATGTAAAGAAATCTGCATGTAACCTAATTTACATAATTGGTGCAGAAATGCTGACATCAAAAACGTATAATGGGAACATAGTCTAAAGAGCCCTTTGGAAAATAAAAAAAAGCATAGCAGCTAGCCAGCTACAGTGGTTGGCGTCAGTGACTAGTCTGTGATGCGGTGGGCATACCCCCTTCCCTGTGTAGCTGTAGGGCGTGTCCATGTACTACACCGATGAAAGGCTTCTACTTCACTCAGCTGTAATATGTTTTTCAGTATAAAAATAGATGGGGAACATTCCCAGCTACCAACATGATATATAACAGCCCCTATATTCAGTTACGCATCACATGATATACTACCATTATAGGGACTGTGCATTACCTCCATCTACACGGGGCAGTAACGTGCACACCAGTTATACACAACGCTGTAACATCCCCAGTACAGGACAAGCTATGGACGGCTGCCAGGCACACACCACATTACTTGTCCACTTATGGTCATAATGGTATCCAGACACAAGACTAACAGATCCCGGCGGACGTGTGCGATGAGGAGGAAGCCCTGTGTGCAGCCGGGAATACATAGTGATGGAACGTCTCTATCCAGCTCTTCCATGAAGAGTTTATGATATAGTAGAGCAGCACATGTCATAATATGATATTACCACCACTCAGTACAGCCCGGGGCAGTCGGCTAATGCATGGACATATCCTAAGCGTCACATCTGTAGCTTGGCTTTACTTTGCTCAGCTGCGGTTCTCCAGCTGTTGTAACACGACATGACCGAGTCACAAGCTGCTCTTTTGAGCCAACGATGTAATAACCATCAGTAACAATTAGTCTGTGGCTACAACTACAGATTTACCAACATGGCTTCTATGGACTCATGCCATACAAGTGTCAGCTCTGCCTCTCCCAGTAAAGGTCGTAGTAAAGAACCATTGTCCAATTTTCATCCAGAAAAAGCAAATGATTTCTCATCTGTATGGGCATCCACATTCATACAATCAGCAGTGAATAAAATGTACAAGACCAGATACCGTGTACTATGCCAATAATGGATCAGATTTGTTTTTACCTGCGCACCCATAGATTTGAAGGGGCAAGTTTCACCCAAAATACAGAAGACACGAAAGCACACTGCCATTTTTTCACACGGACATTCAGTCCATGGAATGGACCCCAAGGACAGCACACAGACAAATACTGTGGTGTGAACAGGGCCCAATCACACAATCAGTTTATATTGACTTGGATGGAACATCACTGACTCAAAAAATTGGCGAGAGCTGTGGCATTGAGTATACACTAGATCAAAACAGGGCCGGCGCGCAACAGGGCCGGCTCTTTTACTGCAAATATTGCTTTTTGTAAGGCCGGTTTTGGACATATTTATGCAAATTGTTTAACTAAAAGCATTAATCCAGGCTCTTCTGTAACCGGAGATTATCAGGGCAGTTTAGTGTATGAGGGATCATGCACACAGTTGTATTACGTCTCTGTGCACATGCAGTATATATAGAGAGCCAAGGATGGAATACGGAAGTTAGTTAGTGGCATTACAGGGTTTTTTTTTTTTTTTTTTCACAAGTGACATGATCACCCACCCACAGGTGAGGAATGCCTGAACCTTGGGCCCCCACGATCATTAGAAGTGGTGTCCCCATTACCCCAGTAAGGGCAAGCTTGAGTGTGGACATGGTCTAGCCAGCGTCTGCCTCTCCACATTATGTCTATCGGGCTATAGCCCCCACATACATGACTAATGATGGCCGCACCCGCTAATATCGACAGACTCTTGTGAGGGGCACTGGCAACTGTTGGGGAAGCGATCGATAGGGCTGGTCCGATTGCACAGATGAGCTGGTGGCAGAGACTCTCTCAGAACACTGAAGCAGAGCGCTCATGTAGGGGCTTGGACTATCTGCCAGGGAACCTCTCAGCTGGCAGCCATCAAATGTGTACTGGGTGGGGGTGGTCTTAGAAGACTCAGCCGAGCGCTGTACCCAATGCTGTGGAGTCCTTCAAGATGCCATACAGCCCCAGCCAGATGTAAGCCACTTAGACTATGTTCACATGACGAGACGCAGAATTTTTTTTTTTTTAGCAGAAACTTTTTTTTTCTACCTTTTCCTGTAAGGATTTTGAAGAGTTTGGGATGTATCCTTATCCTCACATCCTTGTCATTGGGCAGCGCCTTGTTTGGAGCATCAGGATCCCCCTCCATGTGCATAAAGCGAGGAGTCTCTTCACTTTAGGAGCGGAAACCAAACAAAAACTCTTCAAAGCTCAAAACTTGGAGTTACTGATGAAAACTCAGCAAAAAGACTCCTCCAAATAGTAAAAACACTGACCAAAAGCTGACTAACAAGACATGAAAACCGCAGTGTTGGAAGGAGGAACGCTGCACAATTCTTGCACCTTATTCGTGCGTTTTACTCATTCAACAAAAAAGAAAAAAAAAAAGCAAGAAAAATTTAAAACATTTTTTTGTTGATTTTTTTTCTTCTGTTTGCAGTCAGACATCCGCCGTGATGTCACACGGCCATAGCTGGGATGGTGACATCACTGCGGGCGAACATGGTGACATCATAAGACGGAAAAGTGCAGTAAAGGGAAGAATGGAGGGAGATAGAAAAGATAAACTATGAGAAAGTTGGTCCTACTGCAGAGTTCAGCAGCTGGGAACATCCGGGCCACACAGAGGTGGGGGGGGGGGAAGGTCTGGGCCAGCACTGCCCTGCAGACCCCCGAGCACTTACCTGCTGCTCCTGACAACGTGCTGCTCTCCGCCCGAGGACTAGCAGGGAATGAGCTGCAGAAGCCAGCGCTGGGCGGGTGCGGCCAGAAGACACATCCACAGCGCTCAGGGAGCGGCAACAAGTGCACGTCACACACACAGCGCAGAGCAGCTGCGGCGCCACCACTGCTGTGCGGGAGTGTACAATTACCCTCTGTCCCTACATCTGCTGCAGGCGTTCTGCTGTGCTGCAGCCTCCATTGTGTGCGCTCCTCTGCTGCTCCACAGTGCATGCTGGCACTTGTGGTTCTCCACTACCTGCTAAATGGCAAACTGAAAGCTTTACTGACAGAAATTACTCTTTTTTTTTGCCTGTTTTTCACTCTCTTCTTTTAAAGGCTATTTTCAATGTGTTCAGACTTTGGGGTTCCCAGATTTTTTTCACCTAATTTATCACTTGCGACTTGTACGCCTGAAACTTTTTTTGCCGGATGTAAATTGTGCGCCATTTAGTCAAATATGCGACTTTTTGCTATGAAAAAAAAAATCATAATAGGTTAACCCCTTCACCCCCGAGGGTGGTTTGCACATTAATGACCGGGCCAATTTTTACAATTCTGACCACTGTCACTTTATGAGGTAATTACTCTGGAACGCTTTAACGGATCCCACTGATTCTGAGATTGTTTTTTCGTGACATATTGTACTTCATGATAGTGGTAACATTTCTTCGATATCACTTGCGTTTATTTGTGAAAAAAAACAAATTTGGCGAAAATTTTGAAAATTTTGCCATTTTCAAAATTTGAATTTTCATTCCCTTAAATCAGAGAGATAAGTCACACAAAAGAGTTAATAAATAACATTTCCCACATGTCTACTTTACATCAGCACAGTTTTGGATCCAAAATTTTTTTTTATTAGGCAGCTATAAGGGTTAAAAGTTGACCAGTGATTTTTTTTTTTTTCCCACAAAATTTACAAAACCATTTTTCTAGGGACCACATCACATTTGAAGTCACTTTGAGGGGTCTTTATGACAGAAAATACCCAAAAGTGACACCATTCTAAAAACTGCCCCCTCAAGGTGCTCAAAACCACATTCAAGAACTTTATTAACCCTTCAGGTGCTTCACAGGAATTTTTGGAATGTGGAACAAAACAATGAACATTTGACTTTTTTTACAAAAATGTTATTTTAGACCCCAACTTTTTTATTTTCGCAAGGGTAACAGGAAAAAATGGACCCCAAAATTTGTTGTTCAATTTCTCTTGAGTAAGCTGATACCCCATATGTGGGGGAAAACCACTGTTTGGGTGCACGGCAGGGTTCGGAAGGGAAGGAGCGCCATTTGACTTTTTGAATGTAAAATTTGCTTGAATAATTAAGCTCATCAACAGAATGCCAAGAGTGTGCAAAGCAGTCATCAAAGCAAAAGGTGGCTACTTTGAAGAACCTAGAATATAAGACATATTTTCAGTGGTTTCACACTTTTTTGTTAAGTATATAATTCCACATGTGTTAATTCATAGTTTTGATGCCTTCAGTGTGAATGTACAATTTTCATAGTCATGAAAATACAGAAAAATCTTTAAATGAGAAGGTGTGTCCAAACTTTTTGTCTGTACTGTATATATATATTTTTTTTATTTAAAAAAATACTTTTACAACTTTTTTACTTAGTTCCACTATGGGACTTTTACTTTCTGCAGTCTGATTGCAGTTATAATGCTTAGCAGTGCAGGATCACTGCTATACCTTGCAACTGGCAGTGCTGCAGACACAAGTTACTTTGATCATGCACTGCGATTGCAGCATTTAGGGGGTTAAAGTGCCAGGAGAGGTGTGGGCAACGCTCCTGGCACTGAGTGCCAGGTGTCAGTGTCAGAATCATCTGACACCCAGCGGCGATTACGCCCGCATAGTCTGTGTGCAGGCGCGATCACCATGTCGTAACAATACGTACCTGGTCCATAAGGCCTAGGCTAGGGCACAGGGATGTATTATTACGCACAATATCAGAAAGGGGCTGAACAAGAATCAGGATGCAGATTTCTTCACTACAGGCATCTTAAATCCATATAAAGGCGCCATTATGGCCATACCTTTATTTTTAACATACTAAATCGTGATGACAGATTCCCTTTAATTAATTAAAAAGATTGGTGATAGGTATCTTTAAAATAATCCCCTCTTATGCAGGTGAGGTATCTTGTCTCTAAATCTTTCATGGTTAATATAAATAAAGTTGAAGTTTTATAAAGATCTCTCTGTCTGCAGCATTGTCAAGTACAGCTTTTAAAGTGGTTGTCCACTACTAGGACACCCCCTTCTTGATCTAAATGTTTGGCCCCAATAAAATAAAAAAAAACTAATTGGGACCAAACATTTAGATCAAGAAGGGGTTGTCCTAGTAATGGACAACCGCTTTAAGTGCACATTAGAAATATACCAGAAGTGACCAGAGGTGAGAGCTACCACTGTCTATTAACTGTCTTACCTCTTTATTTTCCCACACTTTTACCATGCTTACCCATGCCCTTACAACTTTTGCTCCAATAAACCTTACTCTCCTTCGCTATCCCCAAACCACAGCACTCTCCAAACAAATAATTATCCCACCTTCCCTCTTACCTCTCCACCTGACCTCATCTACAGACCTGCTCCTGAACCTCACATCCCTCCTATTAAAACACAAAACAAGCCGGCCACTCTCCTACTCCCACCTCCTCTCCTTCTCTCTGCTTCTCCTAACTGCTGTCAATATATCTCCCAATCCTGGACCTCCACAGCTAAAACACCCATTAACATAGCTCCCAACTGTCCCGTATTCGGCGGGACTGTCCCGATTTGAGGGCTCGAGTCTTGAGTCCCGTCATGGCACAGCTGTTCTCCCGGCAAGTTCCAGGGCCCTGAGGAAGTTGGGGGCCCACTCGCCGTTGGGGGCACCGGTACGCTATGGGCCCGGTGAGTCAGGAGAGCCCGGTGCCAGCGCCCGCGAGTGGGCCACCCCGCTTCCTCAGGGCCCCGGCACTTGCCATAGTAACTTCTCCCCGTTCCTCCGCAGCTCTGGCGTCTTCTGCATCTCCTGACTCTGTGACGTGTCAGGGCAGAGGGCACGCTGACGTCACTACAGTGCACCCTCTGCTCTGACAGTGCACAGAGCGGGAAGATGCTGGGGAGTCCTGACCTGCCGCCAGCGAGGAGAGGTGAGTATTTGATTTTTTTTTATATATATATATGTATGGGGCCCATACTGTATGTGGCTATATATGGGGCCCATACTATATGGAGTTATATATGGGACCCATACTGAATGGAGCAATATATGGGGCCCTTAATGTATGGAGCAATATATGGGGCCCTTACTGAATGGAACAATATATGGGGCCCTTAATGTATGGAGCAATATATGGGGCCCTTACTGAATGGAGCAATATATGGGGCCCATACTGTATGGAGCAATATATGGGGCCCTTACTGAATGGTGCAATATATGGGGCCCATACTGAATGGTGCTATATATGGGGACCATACTGAATGGAGCTATTTATGGGGACCATACTGAATGGAGCAATATATGGGGTCCTTACTGAATGGCGCAATATATGGGGTCCATACTGAATGGAGCTATATATGGGGCCCATACTGAATGGAGCAATATATGGGGCCCATACTGAATGGAGCTATATATGGGGACCATACTGAATGGAGCAATATATGAGGCCCTTACTGAATGGTGCAATATATGGGGCTCATACTGAATGGAGCTATATATGGGGCCCATACTAAATGGAGCAATATATGGGGCCCATACTGTATGGAGCAATATATGGGGCGCATACTGAATGGAGCAATGTATGGAGCCCATACTAAATGGAGCATTATATGGGGCCCATACTGTATGGAGCAATATATGGAGCCCATACTGAATGGAGCCATATATGAGGTCCAATATTCTGTATGGAGCATTATATGGGGTCCATTATTCTGTGTGGAGCAATATATGGGGTCCATTATTCAGTATGGAGCATTATATGGGGCCCATTATTCTGTATGGAGCATTATATTGGTCCATTATTCTGTATGGAGCATTATATGAGGTCCATTATTCTGTATGGAGCATTATATGGGGTCCATTATTCGGTATGGAGGACTATGTATTGGCCATAATACTGTATGGCGGACTATACTGTCCGCTCTGCACTGTGCGCTGCGAGGATTCGCCGGTTTCTGAGCTATTGTAGAATTTACAATAGATATCACTCATGTAATGGAAGAAGTAAGTGAAATCTTTGGCATTGTACTATACCTATACTTCTCTGCCGTATCTGTGCATCATGAATAGTGGTATGTGTTAAAGGGGCCCACTGAGACTCTTTCGCCCGGGTCCCGCGAACACCTCGAATCGGCCCTGGGAGAAATAAATGGTAAATGGGGGTGGATAGGGTGTGGCCAGGGGTGTGGTCAAAATTTGCCGCTACGCTCGCCGCATTATGTGTCCCTCTTTCTCGTCTTCCAAAGTTGGGAGGTATGCGTTAATTCTCCTTCCTGTCACTTCCCACCTATTAAAAACTACTAAAATATCTGTAACATAAAACCCATTCCTTTGACTCTCACTCCGCTGCTCCCTTTTCTGGAGAGCTTTGGAACACCCATTCCATTTGCAAAAAGTTTCACGTCATCCACGACTTCTATACCGCTCACAATCTATCCTTCCTAGGCCTCACTGAAACATGGCTGATGCTCTCCAACACAGCCTCACCTGCTGCACTGGTGCTGCCCATGCCTGAACATTGTCCCCTGGTCCTGGTGCTGACAGTCCTGTCTCCGAAGTCCCCTGGTCCCGGTGCGGCCAGTGCCTCAACATTTTCTCCTTGTCCTGGTGCGGCCAGTCCTGTTCTCGAAGTCCCCTGGTCCCGGTGTGGCCAATATCTGAATATTGTCCCTATCTGAATCTCCATATCAGTACCATTCTGCTGTGGGGTCAGCTGCTGCAGTACCGGCATCTGCTTAGGAGTGGTACCTGGCGGCTACCTGCTGCCCAGCCTGTCTCCACCATCTGGAGCTGCAGTGAACACCAGGTAGCCGCTTAGCTATGCCCCTACCTAGGCGGACTCGGCACAGTGGGTCCTCTAATCCACATGCGCCACCGGGTGGAGTAACACCCTCCATCATCATTCGTGACATCATCATTCCCACTGACACCCACCAGTCTGCAACCTCAAAACTCCTGTCGCTTGCTTCATCCTTTGGTCTTACTCAGTGTTGATCCACAGCCACCCACACAGATGGACATTCATTAGACCTTATCTTCATCTGCCTCTTCTCCCTATCTAACTTTACAACCTCACCTCTCCCCTATCTGACCACCATCTACTAACTTTATCATCCCTGTCCTCTTCACCTGCCCTCCATGTCCAGCAACTAGCACACCCCTGCAGAAACCTTCCACACCTAAACAATCACTCACTCTCTGACTCTCTGACTTATACCGCTGGTCTCCATATACTCCATGACACAGACATTGCCATTGTTTTCTGCAACGCATAAGCTATTGACTCGGTCACTCCTCTTGTGCATGGCAGAGTGTGACAAGTCAATTGACAACCCTGGCACAACAACCTTACGAAAAAGCTTCAGCAAGTGACCAGGGTTGCGGAGCGGCGCTGAAAGAAAATACACTCGCAAGAAGACTTCAAAAAAGAAACTTTTACATTCAAGTCAGTCCTCACCTTTGCTAAACAAGTCTACTTCACAAACCTGGTATCTTCTTTATTCCACAAAACAAAACAGTTATTCAACACTTTTTACTCGCTTCTCTGCCCTCCACTGCCCCCTCCGATCTCCATCATCTCTGCAGAAATCTTTGCTGCACATTTGAAAAATAAGATTGACTAGACAATACAAAACGTTACTGCACAACCACCACAATCCCTAGGTATACCAGACCCCTGCCCCTCCCCCATAACCTTCCTCCTCACCATAACTGAAGGAGAGCTTTCTCCTCTCCATATTCCACTTCACCACTTGTGCACTTGACCCCATCCTGCCTCCTCCCCAAACTCACCATCTCGCTTATCCCGGCCCTAACCCATCTTTTCAACCTATCATTAACTTCCGGTACCATTGTTTCTGCTTTCAAACATGCCACAGTCACACGTATCCTGAAGCAGCCATCCCTCAACCCGACCTCTACGGCCAGCTGTCGTGCCATATTGCTGCTCCCGTTTCCCTCCAAACTCCTCGAACTGCAAGTCCATGCTGAACTTTCCTTCCAGCTCTCATCTAACTCACTCTTTGACAATCCGGTTTTCTTCCCCACCATTCTACTGAAAGTGCCCTGACCAAAATTACTAATGACTTACTTACTGCCAAAGCTAAAACACAATTCTCTATATTTCTCCTTCTAGACCTGTACTCTGCTTTCGACACAGTTGGCCACTCCCTCCTACTTTAAATTCTCTATTCACTTGGTGTCAAAGACCTTGCTACCTCCTGGATCTCCTCATACTTTCTAAATGCTCATTTAGCATCTTCAAAACTACCTCCTTATCCCACCCTCTCTCTATTGGTGTCCCTCAAGGCTCTGTTCTGGGCCCCCTACTTTTCTCAATCTACAGTGGCGACCAAAGGTTTAGCATTTTTTTTAAAGTGTGATTACTTCTGTCTGGTTGTTGTGATGCCATTTTCCTGGTGATTTTAGTAAACCAGAAGCAAATGGTTGTCAGCTATATGGACGAAAATTGTGTTTGACATTTTTTATCCCTTTTAAGTGTTAGTTTTCTACATTTGCTGGGCCAAATGTTTTGCATATTTTGTCATGGGTAGTCGAATTTTGCCAATTTTTTTAAATTTTTTGTGTTTTTAGGTTAAAACATGGCAAAGCCAAAGCCAAATTTATCACCAGGTGTCAGGAAGCTTATTATTCTGAGAATGAAGTCAGGCAAAAGCCAAAAAAGCAGCTATGGAATTCAACTGTTCTCAGAGTCAAGTGTCATGTATATTAAAGAAAGAAAATGAAGGATATGGAACAACTGACAAACCTAGAAGTGGACGACCACGGAAAACTTCCTCCAGAGTTGATCATATTATTAAGAACGTAGAATATCGGGTCAAAGTGAGTCGCCAAACTGTGGTGCGAAGGCTAAAAGCAGTAGAGTTGAATGCACGAGTTCCAGTCAAGAAGCCTTTCATCTCTGCAAAAAGAACACAGCCAATGGAAAGAGACCAATTGGTCTAAGGTGTTGTGGTCGGATTAATCCAAGCTCAATCTATTTGGTAGTGATGGCAAGCACTATATATACCGCCCAATTTGAAAACATAATAATGTAAGGTACCAAACACCTACAGTGAAACATGGTGGTGGCAATGTCATGGTTTGGGGCTGCTTTTCTGCATCTGCCATTGGCCCTTTGCATAGAATTGATGAAAATATGAATGCTACCATGTATGAGGATATACTGGAGAATATAATGCTGCCACATGGTAAAACCAAAGTAGGCAGGGGATGGAAATTCCAGCAAGACAATGATCCTAAGCACACATCCAATTTAGTCAAAAATTGTTTAGCAAAGAAAAATGTTCACTGTTCACCTGTTGCAATGGCCAAGCCAGTCACCTGTTTTAAACCCTATAGAGCACCTTTGGGATGAGTTAGGACGACGAGTTGGGGCCCTTATCCATAGCAATAAAGATGAATTGTTTGCAGATTTGCAAATGGAATGGAGCAAGATCCCTCAAGATGTCTTGAACATCCTAGTGGCTTCAATGCCCCATCGTGTAGTGCAGTAATTAAAGCAAGAGGTTATGCTACAAAATACTGAGTTATGACATTGTAAACAATGAATTACTCTCTATGTTGTGATCAATAAATAGTAGATGAAAAACTTTTGGCAGTCAATTTTTTTTAATTAAATGACCATACCTATATTCAAAAGCATTTTGGTTAAAATTAAGGTCTTCCATGATGACAACTTCATGCACTTTCAAATCATCACCAGGGAAATGGTATCACAACAACCAGACAGAAGCAATCACACTTTTTAAAAAAGAAAGCAAAACTTTTGGTCACCACTGTATACCTTTTGGCATGGGACTGCTCATAAAGTTCCATGCCTTCCATTATCACCTACAGTGACAAGCAAAAGGGTAACAATGTTTTGAACTTTTGACTTTCAGGCTCAATATCTCAACGTCCACTACTGCTTGGAACGTGAGACTACCATCATTTTATAGACAATCATCTTGGCTATCCCATACATAAATTAGACTTGCAACAATTTAGCATATGATTAGTTATGCAGATTCTTATGTCACTGCATTGTTACTGTTTTGCTCCTAAAAATCTAATCTTTAATTTTTATTATTTTGTTAGTATTTTATAAATCCACCTTTGGCTTTCAACACTGCCTGAATCCTTTTGGGCATGCTCCCAATCAGATTCAAACATGTCTCGACCAAAATCTGATCCCAGGTCTCTTCTACAAGTTCCCAAAGTTGGTGCATACTGGTCGACTCACTTGGGTATGTATACAGTTTTTTCTTCAATTGTACCCACAAGTGTTTGATTGGATTGAGGTCTGGGTACTGTGGGGGCCAATCCAGCACATCTACTTCTTTGTCATTGAACCATTTCTTCGCCAATCTCGACGTATACTTTGGGTCGTTGTCCTGCTGGAACACTATGTCGTCCTTTTCATACCCATAGTACTCGAGTGTACAAAGTAATTTGTCTTGTAAGATACTCACATATAGCTCAGTATTGAGACCACCATCGATCCTGGTCAAGTATCCAACGCCTTTGGCTGTGAAACAACCCCATATCAGGCTTCCTTCACCGAACTTGACAGTTCAATTTCTTGATGCGTTAACCCCTTTTTCCCTTGTTTCTTCCTGACCCATTTGCACCCATCAGTTCCTAGTCTATTGACTTTCATCTCATCACTCCAAATCACCCGTTTCCAATCTTCTACAGTCCACTTTTCCTTCTTTTTTGCAAACTCGAGCCAACGCTTCTTATGACAATATTGAAGTTGAAGTTTCTTCAGCTTTTTTTGAGCCACTATTCAAGACTTGTGTAACATGCATTGCACGGTGCTTGCATGGATGTCTGTGATCTCACTATTACGAAGCATTTGAGTCATCTCCACTGCCGTGTTTGTCTCACCAGAACTAATAGACCTTGTGATGAGCCAACTTGTTGACGCCAATATTTTGCCTGAACGTCCACCTCTTGACTTTTGAATGGATGGATGGACTTCATTTCATATTCTTCCAAATGTCATGGCACTCACATGATGCAGTTTGGCAATTTTCTTGACCGAGAGACCGCTATTGATGGGCTGAATGATGCTGTTTCTCTTTTCTTGGGAAATCTTCATGGCTGCTCCTCGATTCAAACCAATGACCTTTCGCTTGGGAATCAACCTAATAACACACTGAGCTATTAGGGAATGTGAGAACAGGTTGTATTTTGTAGTATTCAGGAAGAAAAAGATTTTACACTACCAGGAGCAAAACAGTAACAATACAGTGACATGACAAGAATCTGCAAAACTAATCATATGCTAAATAGTTGTAAGTCAAATTTATGTATGAGATTGCCAAGGTGATTGTCTATAAAATGATGCTAGTCTCACATTAAAAGCAGTAGTGGATGATGAGATATGGAGCCTGAAATCAAAAGTTCAAAACAGTGTTACCATTTTTGCTCTTCACTGTATATACTAATAACAGTCAGATCTACCTTCCTGGCCCAAACTTCATCTCTCTGCTGTCCAGAATCCCAAAGTGTCTATCAGCCATATCCTCTTTCTTCTCCCCTCGCTTCCTAAAACTGAGTGTGAGCAAAGCAGAACTCATCTCCATCTCACCTAACACCCCTACCCAATCATTATCCATTTCTACAAGCCATCCTCTTTTCAACTTCAGCTTTTTTACAGATGGTGTTATGTTTGCATCAAGAATTTGTTGAATTTCATTGAATCCATTCTTCCCTCTACTCATGAAACGTTCCCCGTGCCATTGGCTGCAACACAACCCCAAAGCATGATTGATCCACCCCCATGCTTAATGGTTGGCGAGATGTTAATTTCCTGAAATTCTGAGCCATTTTTTCTCCACACATACCTTTGATCATTGTGGCCAAAGAGTTCTATTTTAACCTCATGGTCCACAGGAAGTGTTTCCAAAATGCATCAGGCTTGTTTCGATTTTTTTTGCATACTTCTGGCACTGAATTTTATGGTGAAGACGCAGGAGAGATTTTCTTCTGATGACATGAATGCCATATTTGTGCAGATGTCTCTGAACAGTAGAACAATATACCACAACTCCAGAGTCTGCTAAATCTTTCTGAAGATATTTTGCAGTCAAGCGGGGGTTCTGATTTGCCTCTCTAGCAATCCTACAAGCAGTTCTCACTGAAAGTTTGCTTGGTCTTGCAGACCTTATCTTGACCTCCACTGTTTCTGTTAACTGCCATTTCTTAATTTCATTTTGAACTGAGGAAAGGGAAAACTTGAAAACGGTTTGTTATCTTCTTATAGTCTTCTCCTGCTTTGTGTGCCTCCACAATTTTCATTTTCACAGTGTTAGGCTGTGTGCCCACAATGTGTTTTTTAAGCGTTTCCGCAGCGGCAATTCTGCTGCAGAAACGCCTAAAAAACGCTTGGTAGAAGGTCTGCCATGTTCCCCACATGCTGCGGAAATTTCCGCTGCGGATTATCATTGCGGAAAAATACGCAGCACTACCAATTATTTTGCGGAAGCGCTGCGTTTTCACCGCTATTGACTTGCATTGGAACGCATGGAATCCGCATCACTGCATCGGTACTTGCGGAATCCATGCGTTTCAATGTGCGGATGGTACCCGGGTCTGGAGAAGAGGAGACTCTGACGCGCCCCCAGGGCCATGTGGTACTCGGCGGCCAGGCCTCTGGATGCCGGTCTGGGGGAATATCACGGTGGCTGGCCTGGTCCATGTCCCGGGGCGGTCACTAAAAAGGGGATATTTTTATATGGGGTTTTTGGGATTGTTCGTGACGCCACCTGTGGAATGTGGCAAAAGGGGGTGCCGCCGCTGCGGAGCAGTCCTCTGGAGCTGGTGTTATGGCAGCAGGGGTGGTGTGGCTCTCCACAGGTAGAGCTTAGCTCCAGGGCAGTATAAGGTATAATGGATGGTGGTTGTGCTGGGCGCTGTAGTGCAGAGAGGGAATGTTGGCGCAGACGAAATAATTGGACAGAGGCGGTGCGGTGCAGTCATCCGTGTCTTTACTCACAGTTCTTTAGTTCCACAGGGTGCACTGTCAGCTTACAGCCTCCCGCGTCGCGTTGCGTTCACCTGGCAGGGGTTCAGTTCTTCCTCAGGTGATTTGGGAATGCCTGGCAGAACCCCACTTTCCTGTGTTCCTCACTAGACCGACTTCACACTGGGTCTTTCTCCCTCCTGCTCTGCGCTGCCCACTCTCAATCCCACTCGGGTGCTCTGAAGTCCCTCCTGTGCGTCGGATCCCGGACCTGCTTGACCGTCCTGGGGATTAGAAAGCGGCTTACGATCCCTCTGTCTTCTGACAGATTCGGGGCATACGGGTGCCGTCCTGCACTCGCCGTACCCCCTAGGATCACTTCTTAGAACGGAGCCTACTCCCTGCTCCCCTCCTGGGCCTCCAGTCCTGGCCCTACTTGTGGAGCAGAGATCCTAGTGAGACTCTGCTCCCGGACTGTTCTTCTGAACTGTCCCGAGCTGTTCTTCTGAACTGCTCTCCTCTACTCAACTCACTCCTTCACTGAACTATCTAAGATGGCTTCCCTATATGTATTCCTGCCAAAGTGTTCCCCCTAACTACTTCCTCCACACCCATTACTGGTTCCCCCTGTTTTTGGGTGCCCCCCACTCCAGCCAGGGTCAGGGCTCAGCAGGAAACATACATTGCGTCTTGCCCTTCCAGCCGGCCTGGAGCAGTGTAGTGTTGGATGCAGGTGTTAGGGTTACGGGCAGCACTCCCTCCTTACCTGAAGAAGGAGATACCACACCTCTGGGTGAGGTGCAGTACCTCTGTGGTGACTGAACCCTCAGGGGCGCCACAACTCTCCTCCAGACCCGGGTACCATAGTACCAGTAAAAAAAAGAATAAGATAAAAAATAAATATTATACTTACCTTCTGATGGCCCCCGGTGTCTTTGTCTTGGCTTGCTGGAAGATCGCTGTGGACTCAAGGACCTGCCATGACGTCATTTAGTCATGTGACGGGTCACGCGACCGCTGACGTCGGCAGGTCCTTTAGTGTACCGCGAGCTGCCGGCAAGCCGAGATGCATCGAATAAAGACACCGGGGGCCATCAGAAAGTAAGTATAATATTTATTTTTTATTTTTTACCATTCTTTCGGTCACACTATATAAATCCATGCTGTTTGCATGGATTTATATAGTGTGACCAAGTTGTCAAGCACTTTCCAAGTGATGCTAAAATCGCTTGGAAAGCACTTGACAACCTGCATGCGGAAATGCATGTGAAGAACGCTTCACTTCCGCTTGTCCCTGGCAGGAAAAACACATGTACAATCCGCATGCGTTTTTTCTGCCAGAGAGATGCAGAAACGCTCAGGAAAAAATCCGTAGCATTTCCCATTGTGGGCACATAGCCTTAGGCAGCTACTTAGAAGAACCCATGGCTGCTGTTTTTTGGCACAAGGTTAGAGGAGGCTGTTTTTTTATAAAGCTGGAAAATTTGCATCACCTGGTCTTTCCTAAAGATGAGAATGAACAAGCCATAACCCCAACAGGCTAATTAAGGTCTGAAACCTTGGTCAAAGCTATCTGAGCACACAAATCTCCAAGGGTACCCAAACTTTGGCATCGGCCCATTTTCCTTTTTGTAATTTTTAAAATGACTATATGTATATATATATATATATATATACACTGTATTTTTCGGACTATAAGACGCACTGGACCATAAGACGCACTGGACCATAAGACGCACCTAGGTTTTAGAGGAGGAAAATAAAAAAAAAAATTAAGCAAAAAATGTGTTCATGATGCACTTTTAAGCGGGAGGGAGTCTTCTGCTGACACTGGTATAGGGGTAATGTCCCCCAATTCTGACAATATCTCCCATCCTGGTATATATGCCCCCCCCCCTTCCTTTTATACGTGGTTCCCATCCCCATCCTGGTATGCCTGGCATCCCTCCATCCATGTATGCATGGAACCCCACCATCCTGGTATGCATGGCACCCCTCATCCTTATTCTGGTATGCATGGCACCCATCATCCCTATCCTGGTATGCATGGCACCCCTCATCCCTGTCCTGGTATGCATGGCACCCCTCATCCCTGTCCTGGTATGCATGGCACCCCTCATCCCTATCCTGGTATGCATGGAACCCCTAATCCCTATCCTGGTATGCATGGCACCCCTAATCCCTATCCTGGTATGCATGGCACAGCAATCCCCATCCTGGTATGCATGGCACAGCAATCCCCATCCTGGCATGCATGGCACAGCAATCCCCATCTTGGTATGCGTGGCACCCTCATTCCTGTCCTGGTATGCATGGCACCCCTAATCCCTATCCTGGTATGCATGGCACCCCTAATCCCTATCCTGGTATGTATGGCCCCTCATCCTAATCCTGGTATGTATGGCCCCCTCATCTTTATCCTGTTATGTATGCCCCCCTCAGCGTTATCCTGGTATGTATGGCCCCCTCATCTTTATCTTGTTATGTATGGCCCCCTCATCTTTATCCTGTTATGTATGTCCTCTCAGCGTTACCCTGGTATGTATGGCCCCCTCATCCTTACCCTGATATGCATGGTCCCCCTAATCCCCATCATGCTGCACATAAAAAAAAATAAACACTCCTACTCACCTTTCTTCTCTCCTCCAGCGCTGCGTCCGGTCTGCCCGCACTGATCTGAGCTGCGCATGGCGTCACTGTCATGCGCGGTTCACAAGGACAGATCAGCTGCCGGAAGTCACTGCTCCCCACGCCGGGACTGTGTGCGCGGGGAGCAATGACTTCATGCTCCTTAATAGCCGGCACACAGCGTAGCCGCAGCACGGCTCGTGCTGCTGCCGGGCTATCGTGTGTGCCCTCTTATTAAAGGGCATGAATATTCACCCACGCCCATGGGCGTGGAGAGAGGTTGAATATTCATGCCCTTTAACAGTGGGCACAGGAGATTCCGGCAGCAGCAGGAGCCGCGCTGCGGCTACACTGTGTGCCGCTATTAAGGAGCATGAATATTCATTTTCTTTTGCAGCGGGGACAGTGCAGGCTGCAGCGGGCGTCTGCTGCCTCCTGTGCCCCGCTCCTCCACCGCTACCGCTCCCCCCACACCCCACATATATATACACCCACCAACATTCGGACTATAAGACGCACCCCCATTTTCCTCCAAAATTTTGGAGGAAAAAAGTGCGTCTTATAGTCCGAAAAATACGGTATATATATATATATATATATATATATATATATATATATATATATATATATATATTTTTTTTTGCCTAAAATACAAAGGAAATATGTCATCTATAATGTGTTGTTTAATGTGTGCAGCAAAATGTTCTACCAGTCTGTAGTGGTGACTCACCCAGGGGGGGATATATGGGGGAAACTCGGTACCTGGGCCTTTACTTCCTTGGGATGTCGCGGCAGTCGGCTCCCGGGCCCGTCCTCTGGGTCACTCTTTAAAAGGGGTTTTAGTGTTTTTGTTAACAGTTTGTCTCGTGACGCCACCTGTGGTTTCTGGTAATAGTTACCAGCGCTGCTGCAGACCTCCGAGGGTGATGGGATGGCAGCTGGGATGTTTCTGCTCCCCACAGGCGGAGCGGGCCCCCGGGGCAGAGTTGATAGATGGGATGCATGTGAGAGATGACCCGGTCGGGTCAGAGGGAATGACGGACACGCACACAGGGGATTCGCTTCAGTACCTTTACTGGTGTAACGGCAGGTATGGTCAAGGGTACTTGCTAGGAAGGGTGCACTTCAGGACTCTCCCCAGTGAGTGGGTATAAGGCGTCCTGATCCGTTTCTTCCCCTCTCTAAGCTTCTGGCCCGCCTGGAACTTGGCCTAGCTTCTATGTTGTGTTGCTCTCTCACCTGACCGCTTGGTAGTAGGACTTTTCCTTGGCAACCACTATTCCTGGACGCCGGGGCCTTCGTGGTTCCTAGACCTGTTACTGATGGTATCTTCAGGATGACCAGGGGTCTGGAAGCCTCCTGGTATGCCGGTTGTACCTACTGGGTGTAGAGAACCCTGTAGGCGCGGACCCGGTGTGCGGATTGCATCTTGGGGTGAGCCCGTGATGCTCCTCTGCCCCCTCATCTCCTCTCTCCTCTCCTCTTGCCTCGGTCACACTCAGGGCCCTCAACACACACAGCAGCTCACGTGCTGCTCTCAGACTGCTCTCTGACTAAAAACTCACTGCCTAACTCCACCCTCCATATCTATATCCCTAACAGGGCTCCCTCTCGTTGTCTGAGGTGGAAGGGTGGAGGTGTCTGTTTGTAGTGAGGGCCTCTTGTGGAGAAGTCCATCCATGCACCCTTTTTGGGTCCTGTGGTACCTGTAGTAGCAGGGTGCCACAGTGGCAAGTGCCACTGCAGACTACAGTGCCACTACAGACTTTTTGCAATCATATGCTGGGAAAGTAGTGTGCCTTTTAGAGATCATTTCATGTTCAACTTGTTTAACTGTTCACAATAACAGTAATTTTGACCAGGGGTGCCCAAACTTTTAAATGTATATTTATCCATTAACCTCGCTGTAACAACATAACCTGAGAATAAACCAATTTAGAAGCGAGCCACACTACTTAGTCTAATGACTTGGAATATAAAACTGAAAGCATCCATAATGTTGGAAGGAAACTTTGCATTAAAATGTTATTTCAAAAGAATAATACAGGATGTCAGGGTATTATTTTCCTGGTTTTATGAAAATGTATCACCTAATTTTTTTTACTAATAAAAGCAAGATTCTGGCACATGTAATATTTTTTTCTCATCTGTTTCCATTTATTTTTTTTCTGTTTTCTATACTTGGTTATGGGTCAATTAACTTGCTTTACTCTGTGAACAGGATGTTCAGTGATACGCTTTACAGCATCCACATGGACACATCAAAACTGCAGACTTCCAATGCACATTTTGCCATCCACATCAAACCTTCAATATAAACTGTGCAAAACTTAATTTGGTACACAAAAAGTTTGCCAAGGATTTGTGGCAGATTTGACCCTTTGCATTGCACGTCTGGAACATTCTGATTGAAAATCGACAAGTACATTAGAGTCTCTAGTTTGAGAAATCGACGCCTCACAGCTCCTCAACTGGCAGATTCATTAACTAGTACACGCAAAACGCCAGTGTCAACATCTACAGTGAAGAGGCGACTCCGGGATGCTGGCCTTCAGGGCAAAGTGGCAAAGAAAAAGCCATATCTGAGACTGGATAATAAAAGGAAAAGATTAATGTGGGCAATAGAACACAGACATTGGACAGAGGTTAGATTGGAAAAAAGTTTTATGGACAGACGAATCAAAGTTTGAGGTGTTTGGATCACACAGAAGAACATTTGTGAGATGCAGAACAACTGAAAAGATGCTAGAAGAGTGCCTGATGCCATCCGTCAAGCATGGTGGAGGTAATGTGATGGTCTGGGGTTGCTTTGGTGCTGGTAAAGTGGGAGATTTGTACAAGGTAAATGGGATTTTGAATAAGGAAGGCTATCACTCCATTTTGCAACGCCTTGCTATACCCTGTGGACAGCGCTTGATTGGAGCCAATTTCATCCTACAACAGGAAAATGACCCAAAGCACACCTCCAAATTATACATGAACTATTTAGGGAAGAAGCAGGCAGCTGGTATTTTATCTGTAATGGAGTGGCCAGTGCAGTCACCAGATCTCAACCCCATTCAGCTGTTGTGGGAGCAGCTTGACCGTATGGTAGGCAAAAAGTGCCCATCAAGCCAATCCAGCTTCTGGGAGGGGCTTCAGGAAGCATGGGGGGAAATTTCTCAAGATTACCTCAGCAAATTAACAGCTAGAATACCAAAGGTCTGCAATGCTGTAATTGCTGCAAAGGGAGCATTCTTTGACGAAAGCAAAGTTTGAAGGAGAAAATTATTCTTTCAAATAAAAGCCATTATTTCTAACCTTGTCAATGTCTGGACTATATTTTCTAATCATTTTGCAACTCATTTGATAAATAAAAGTATGAGTTTTCATGGAAAACACAAAATTGTCTGGGTGAGCTCAAACTTTTGAACGGTAGCGTTTGTCATACAAAATAGTTAATAAATAACATTTCCCACATGTCTACTTTACATCAGCACATTTTTTGCAACAAAATATTTATATTTAGAAGTTATAAGGGTTAAAAGTTGACCAGCAATTTCTCATTTTTCCAATGAAATTTACAAAACCATTTTTTTAGGGACCACATTACATTTGAAGTGACTTTGAGGGCTCTATATGACAGAAAATACCCAAAAGTGACACCATTCTAAAAACTGCACCCCTCAAGGTGCTCAAAACCACATTCAATAAGTTTATTAACCATTCACAACCTTCACAGGAACTGAAGCAACGTGGAAGGAAAAAATGAACATTTAACTTTTTTCACACAAATTTTACTTCCGACCCCAATTCTTTTTATTTTCGCAAGGGTAACAAGAGAAAATGGACCACAAAATTTGTTGTGCAATTTCTCCTAAGTATGACGACACCCCATATGTGGGGGAAAACCACTGTTTGGGTGCACGGCAGGGCTAGGAAGGAAAGGAGCACCATTTTTCTTTTTGAACGCAAAATTGGTTGGAATCTAGAGCGGATGCCATGTCGCGTTTGGAGAGCCCCTGATGCACCTAAGCAGTGGAAACCCCCGACAAGTGACCCCATTTTGGATATACACCCCTCAAGATTTTTAACAAGGGGTATAGTGAGCATTTTGAACCCAGAGGTACGACACAGAATTTGATAACATTAGATCGTCATATTGAATATGTTGTCATTAGTGTTGAGTGCAAGTGTTCGCTACTTGAGTTTGCATCAGGTGCTCGGGTATGCCCCGAGTATCGCAGGTGCTCGAGTGACATGCTCGAGTCCCCGCCCCACATGTTTCGCAGCTGTTAGACATCCAAAAAAACATGCGGGGATTGCCCGTGTATGGCAAGCAATCCCTGCATGTTTTTTTTTGCACCTATTTAACAGAGGTGAAACATGTGGGGCGGAGACTCGAGCATGTCACTCGAGAACCAGCGATACTTGGAGCATACCCGAGCACCCAATGCAAACTCAAGTAGCGAGCACATGCAGACATGCACACACACAAGGTACGCAGACATGCACTCACACAATGTCACTGTAGGGCTAGTTGGTGACCAGGGAACAGGGGCTCCTACCATGTCCCTAACACTAGGTGGAGCCCTAGATCGCCCAATTCCCCGGGATACCTCTGAAGGTGAGGATGCCAGGGCCTCCGCCCTCACCATAACTTCTGAGTTAGCCGTCCATCTGTTCTCCTCCCCTACCCAGGGAAGGGGGCGCTACTGTGCACAACATAACCTGAGAATAAACCAATTTACAAACCAAACAATAGTCTCTGATAATCCCTCCAAGTCTCCTTCTCATAATAACGCCTCTCCCTCCGTTAGCCATGCAGCAAAAGCTAACTCTGACAAGGACTAAAATCAGAGCCCAGATTATAAAGGGAAAAGGAGTGGCTAACCGAGCTCAGCTGTGAGCACCAAGACTTCCAACATGGCCGTTTAACCCCTGTTCTGCCAGAAGAAATAAAACATGTCTTAAAATGAAAGAGAAGTGCTTTTTCTTGGAGCTGGTGTAGGAGCCCTCAGACATTGCAGTCTTCTGGCTCCACCCCGTTGGGGTAACCCCGTGACACACACGGTACGCAGACATGTACACACACACGGTACGCAGACATGTACACACACATGTGGCGCCCCTGAGGGTTCGGTGCCACAGGGGTACTGCATCTCTTTAATGAGGTGTGGTATCTCTCCTTCGAGGTAAGGATGGTGCAGCTGTCAGGACCTCACCTCTGCATTCAACACTACACCTCTCCCACCTGAGGGGGGGCTAATATGCACCAGGGTGCTGCCCCAGCCGGGATAAGAGGAGTTGGGGGAACCAAAGATAGGGGGAACCATGTAGTGGGTGAGGGTGGAGGACGCACATTTAGGTTACACTTAATAATTCATATTTAATAAACAGCCATCTTGGGCTCATGGTCTTTTGATTGTGATCTCCATCCCTGAACGTGGATTTTGGGTGAACCTGCAGCGGGTGGAGACACGGCCCTCGTACTCTGGCCTTGGGTCGAGGGGCAGGTTGGAGTTAACGTATGTCTCAACCCGGTCAAGGACCATGCCCAAGAAGGCCGGGAGCTTAGGAGTGTAGCTCCACCGCAAAAGGATCCCAGGAGGATGCAAACGGAGCGGCATATGCCACCTGTCCTCACTATTCTGGCCTGGTCAGAGGGAGTCCTGCTGCAAAAGGGGTACCGGCCCGCGATATCTGACTCTGCCACTTCAAGTCTTAGTCAGAGAAGCCCGGAGGCTCAGTGGATCCCACCGGGTAACGGACGGAGCGGAGTCGCCACCTGTACCCTTGTTCTGTGCATAGTCCAGAGGGAGACCCGGCCTTAGTACATGCAACACACACGGACAGGAGAGGGCCTAGTGGGAAAAGTCTAGGAACACTCTGGTGCGGGGTCCTGATTAAGCACTTGAATTACTCGGAGGTTGTCGGACCCCCGTCCCTGGTGACCGCAGAACTCCGTGAGGAGCAGGGAGAAGCCTTGCAGCTGTACTCTCCACCGTGAGTACAAAAACCCTGGAAGTCAACCCCTATGGCCTCTGGACTCTTTATTTCTGCATTGCACCGCACCACGCAGCACCAGACCTCCTACACTACAACTCCCTCCATCCTCGTCTCTGCCCTGAGGCCCTGCTCCGCCTGTGGGGAGTAGCACCATCCGAAGCTGCCACTACATCCCGCCTCAGAGGACTGGCCATCACCAGACACCACAGGTGGCGTAGTCGAAATACCACTCAACCCTGAAAGGCCATTACATCTTTTTAATGTGACCGCCCTGGGCACGGAATGGGTCTAGGCCATGACTGCATCCCCTTAACACCAGCAAGAGGCCCGGCTCCGAGTATCCCCACTTCCCAGGGTGAGGGCTGTGAGCGTCACACACACAGTACGCAAACATGCACTCACATACACACATGCACATGGTACACAGATATGCACACATACAATACGCAGGCACGAACATACACAAACATATAAATACACAGATACGTACACATACAGGCATACATACATATTTGAACACAAATTCTTAAAAACACATAGAAAACAGACATAAATATATATACACAGTCATACACACTGACATACACAGATATTCACATCATACATGCACACACACATTAGAAATATTTTTAGTATGGGGATTTGGGAAGCTTGCTCACCTGCCCCCTGCCTGTGTCCAGTCCAGCAGCTCCTCAGGTATGTGGCAGTGCAGGGCCACCAGGGTGTCACAGACATGGCCCTAGACCATCAGAGGGGCCCACTCGCTGTCGGGACCCGGGCCGCTTCCCCGGCATCTGTGCAAGACCTTTGACGCTGCTTGATTGCCGGCACTTCACCAGACATGGCCGCTCACAGTGCGCTGTGTGGCTGTGTCTGGTAGTAATGACACGGCAGGGGCGACATTGCACCTTTAATTGTGCTTGTGTGTCGCCCCTACCGTGTCATTACTACCAGACACAGCTGCACAGCGCACTGCACGTAGCCATGTCTGGTGAAGTGCTGGCAATCAAGCAGCAGAGCCGGCGGTCCTGAACAGGTGCCGGGGAAGCGGCCCGGGCCCCGACAGCGAGTGGGCCCCCCTGATGGTCCAGGGCCCCGGCACTTGCCCGGGTACGCCGGGTGCTGACTTCGGCCCTGCCACTACTCCAACCCTTGTCAGTTCATAACAGTGGCCTTTTTGGAAGAGTGGGCAGAAAAAAGCCTTTACTTACACATAAAAATTGTAAGGTTCGTTTTGAGTTTGTCAAAAGACATGTGAGAGACTTCCCAAATGTATGGAGGCAGTTGCTGTGCTCAGAGGAGAACAAAATTGTACTTTTTGGCCACCAAGGTAAACTCTTTGTCTGGCGCTAAACCAACACAGTTCATCGCCCCAAGAACACTATCCCACAGTGAAACATGGTGGTGGAAGCATCATGCTGTGGGGATGTTTTTCGGCAGCAGGGTGTCACGGGTGTGTTGCCACGAAGATCGTCACGAGTACACAGCCTGACTTCTCGCAGCTGACTTGTTGGTGCTTTGTGTTTCTCGGCAGTGAGGGAGTTAATTCTCTCTCTCTCTCTGGGCTAGATGAGGTCCAGCCTCGCCCAGCTGCAATCAATACTTCTGTAGTGAGACTCCTTCATATACCTGCTGGTCTGTTTGGGAGGTGTCGGTGAAAGCATTTCATTCAGACTGACAGAGCGGATCGTGGTGTTTGGAGTTGCTGAGATAAGTGTATTTGGAAGTGTTTTTTCCCTTTCCTCGCTTTATCATTTATCTCCTTTCCCGTTGGTTTTCCCTCTGTTGTAGTTGAGAAGTTGTTTGTATGCAAGGTGGTTTTGGTTTTTCCCTTGTACTGTCTCGTTCGTCTAAATACTGTGTTTGGGCATATTATTTCTTGTTCCCTTTGGTTGTGATCGGGGTCCTTCTCAGGACTAGATTACTGAGGTGCAGGGATCTTCAGGAGGTAGGGGTTACGCTGGCGGCCTGGACCTCTGTACCTTTAACAGTACCTCCAGGTTGAGGGATTAGTCAGGGCCCCAGCTTAGGGTCAGCTTAGGCCCCCTACCTCCAGTATACGGAGACAGCGTGACACAGGGACATGGAAAATGGTCCAAGTCAAGGGGAAGATGTATGGTGCAAAATACAGGGATATTCTTGAGCAAAACCTGTTTCAGTCTATCTGGCATTTGAGACTGGGACGGCGATTCACCTTTCAACAAAGCAATGACCCAAAGCATACTGCTAAAGCAACACTCAAGTGGTTTAAGGGGAAATGTGTAAATGTTTTGGAGTGGTCTAATCAAAGCCCAGACCTTAATCCAATTGAGAATCAGTGGTCAGACTTGAAGATTGCTGTGCCCCAGAGGAAACCATCTAACTTGAAGGAGCTGGAGCAGTTTTACCTTGAGGAATGGGCAAAAATCCCAGTGGCAAGATGTGGAAAGTAATAGAGACTTATCCAAAGCGCTTTGCAGCTGTAATTGCCGCAAAAGGAGGCTCTACAAAGTACTGACTTTAGGGGGGTGAATAGTTATGCACACTGAAGTTTTCAGTTATTTTGTCCTATTTGTTGTTTGCTTCACATTACAAAGAAAACCAAATGTTCACATTTGTACACATGTTCTTTACATGAACTGGTGCAAACTCTCAAAAAACTGTGCAATTCCAAATTGTGAAGTAGCAAAACATGAAAAAATGCCAAGAGCAGTGAATACTTTTGCAAGCCACTGTATATATAACAGGATGTTGCCCAGGCAAGATAAGGGACATATATACCAGGATGGAGGACACATATATATTCATATGTACAGTACAGACCAAAAGTTTGGGCACACCTTCTCATTTAAAGATTTTTCTGTATTTTCATGACTTTGAAAATTGTACATTCACACTGAAGGCATAAAAACTATGAATTAACACATGTGGAATTATATACTTAACAAAAAAGTGTGAAACAACTGAAAATATGTCTTATATTCTAGGTTCTTCAAAGTAGCCACCTTTTGCTTTGATGACTGCTTTGCACACTCTTGGCATTCTCTTGATGAGCTTCAAGAGGCAGTCACCGGAAATGGAAATGGTCTTCCAACAATCTTGAAGGAGTTCCCAGAGATGCTTAGCACTTGTTGACCCTTTTGCCTTCACTCTGCGGTCCAGCTCACCCCAAACCATCTCGATTGGGTTCAGGTCTGGTGACTGTGGAGGCCAGGTCATCTGGCGTAGCACCCCATCACTCTCCCGCTTGGTCAAATAGCCCTTACACAGCCTGGAGGTGTGTTTGGGGTCATTGTCCTGTTGAAAAATAAATGATGGTCCAACTAAACACAAACCGGATGGAATAGCATGCCGCTGCAAGATGCTGTGGTAGCCATGATGGTTCAGTATGCCTTCAATTTTCAATAAATCCCCAACAGTGTCACCAGCAAAACACCCCCACACCATCACACCTCCTCCTCCATGCTTCACGGTGGGAACCAGGCATGTAGAGTCCATCCGTTCACCTCTTCTGAGTCACACAAAGACACGGTGGTTGGAACCAAAGATTTCAAATTTGGACTCATCAGACCAAAGCACAGATTTCCACTGGTCTAATGTCCATTCCTTGTGTTCTTTAGCCCAAACCTGTCTCTTCCGCTTGTTGCCTGTCCTTAGCAGTGGTTTCCTAGCAGCTATTTTACCATGAAGGCCTGCTGCACAAAGTCTCCTCTTAACAGCTGTTTTAGAGATGTGTCTGCTGCTAGAACTCTGCGTGGCATTGACCTGGTCTCTAATCTGAGCTGCTGTTAACCTCCGATTTCTCAGGCTGGTGACTTGGATAAACTTATCCTCAGAAGCAGAGGTGACTCTTGGTCTTTCTTTCCTGGGGCGGTCCTCATGTGAGAAAGTTTCTTTGTAGCGCTTGATGGTTTTTGCAACTGCACTTGGGGACACTTTCAAAGTTTGACAAATTTTTCGGAGTGACTGACCTTCATTTCTTAAAGTAATGATGGCCACTCATTTTTCTTTACTTAGCTGCTTTTTTCTTGCCTTAATACAAATTCTAACAGTCTATTCAGTAGGACTATGAGCTGTGTATCCACCAGACTTCTGCACAACACAACTGATGGTCCCAACCCTATTTATAAGGCAAGAAATCCCACTTATTAAACCTGACAGGGCACACCTGTGAAGTGAAAACCATTTCCGGTGACTACCTCTTGAAGCTCATTGTTACGGATCCGGGTGGTGGAACCTCTGTGCCGTTGTGCAAGGAGGGACCCAGAGGGGCGTAACTAAGTATCAACTCAGACCGACCCTGGTCGTACAGCGGCTAACGACTCCGTGACCAGGGAGGGACCGAGCAGAGGGACCAGGTGCTATTCTGGGGACAACCTTGTAAGAGAGCAGGTGGCTCCCACGGGTCAGAAGACAGGGACTGAGCGGTATAGCGAGTGGACACAGCAAGCAGGCAGAAGTCTCTGGGTTAGCTGACAGGTGGTCACGGCACGTGACCACGGGGCAGGCTGAAGTCTCTAGGTTAGCAGACTGGTGGTCACGGCAAGTGACGGCAGGAGCCTCCAGGTAGGCTATCAGGTGGTCACGGCAAGTGACGGCAGGAGCCTCCAGGTAGGCTATCAGGTGGTCACGGCAAGTGACGGCCAAGCAGGCTGAAGTCTCTTGGTTAACAGGCAGGTGGTCACGGCAAGTGAGAGAGGGAGCGCGCGCGTGCGCGCCCTAAGCACAGTGCCCGGGAAGCTGCTCGCGCCGGCAGCAGCGGGAAGAGGAGCGCGGGAGGACGCCGCGCGGGGAGCGGGGAGGTGAGAGGGATGGCGTCTCTGCCAGGCAGGGGGCAGAGACGCCGATGCTACAGTACCCCCTCCCCTTTACGCCCCCTCTTTTTTAGGCCAGACAAAAAATTTTCTAGGAGAAGCGGGGCATGGATGTTCTCCCTTGGTTCCCAAGTTCTCTCCTCTGGGCCAAACCCCTTCCAATTCACCAGAAAAAAGGTCTTCCCCCTTACCCTTTTGGTAGCCAGAATATTCTCTGCCTCAAAAATGTCCTCAGCGGAAACAGGAGCAGGGGAGGAACCTGGATTGTAGGAAAAAGAATTAAAGACAACAGGTTTGAGGAGAGATACGGGAAGGAGTTGGGAATCCGTAAGGTGGCTGGAAGTTTTAGCTTGTAGGCCACTGGATTGATCTGTTTAAGGTTTTCAAAAGGACTGATGAACCGAGGGCCCAACTTGTAGGAAGGTATTTTGAGCCGAACGTGTTTGGAGGAGAGCCAAGCCTTGTCTCCCGGACGGAATTGAGGCGGATCCAGACGTCTCTTGTCAGCATGTCTCTTCATCCGCTCGGAGGACCGAAGAAGTGCAGACCTAGCACTCTCTCAAATGGTGGAAAACTCGCTGACCAGAGACTCCGTGGCAGGGTTGTCCACAGAAGCGGAGACGGGAAACGGAATCCGGGGATGTTGACCATAGACTATAAAGAACCGAGACTTGGAAGATGATTCGCTCTCATGGTTATTGTAGGAGAACTCGGCCCATGGCAAGAGATCCACCCAATCAGTATGGTGAGCGTTAACAAAGTGCCGGAGGTAGCAGGTAAGGATCTGGTTGATCCACTCCACTTGACCGTTGGACTGTGGATGGTAAGTGGAGGAGAAATCCAGGGTGACATCCAGCAGCTTACACGTAGCTCTCCAGAAACGTGACGTGAACTGAACCCCTCGATCTGACACAATGTGGAGGGGTAGGCCATGGAGACGGAAGATGTGAAGGAAGAAGTCCTTGGCTAGCCCTGATGCAGACGGGAAACCAAGCAAAGGGATGAAGTGGGCCATTTTAGAAAAGCGGTCAGTGACCACCCAAATGACTGTACAACCGGCAGAGACAGGGAGATCTGTAATAAAGTCCATAGCAATGTGTTGCCATGGGGCATCAGGTATGGGAAGAGGCAAGAGATGACCGGCAGGTAGATGTCTGGGAACCTTGTTGCGGGCACAGGACGAACAGGCCGAGACGAAGTCTACCACATCCTTGCGCAGGGTAGGCCACCAGTAATGCCGGGTGATAAGCAGGAAGGTCTTCTTTTGGCCAGCATGGCCGGCTAGTTTAGATGAATGACCCCAGCGAAGAACCTTCTCACAATCTGGTACTGCTACAAACGTCTTACCGGGTGGAAGACGAGTTAGATCCAAGGGAGCCACCTTCATCACCTTGGAGGGGTCGATGATGTGCATAGGTTCCTCCTCTTGATCGGAGTACAGGAAGGATCGGGACGAGGCGTTGGCTTTGACATTCTTGTCCGCCGGGAGGAAATGCAGGACGAAGTCGAAGCGGGCGAAGAACAAAGACCACCGGGTATGACGCGGATTGAGTCTTTGGGCATTTTGGAGATATGCCAGATTTTTGTGATCCGTATAGATGATCACCAGGTATAGAGCCCCTTCCAGCAGGTAGCGCCATTCCTCCAGTGCCAATTTAATGGCTAACAATTCTTGGTCTCCAATGGAGTAGTAGCGCTCAGACGCGGAGAAGAGTTTGGAGAAGAAGCCGCAGGTTACCATTCTCCCGGATGAAGACTTTTGGGTGAGCACCGCTCCGGCTCCGGAGGAAGAAGCATCAACCTCCAGGTAGAATTGTTTGTTGCAGTCCGGACGGTGCAGTACCGGGGCGGAGGAGAAGGCTTGCTTTAAGGAGAGGAAAGCCTCCTCAGCTTCGGGCGACCATACCTTAGGATTTGCTCCCTTACGGGTGAGCGCAGATATGGGAGCAGTCCGGGAAGAGAAATGCGGAATGAAGAGACGATAGTAGTTGGTGAAGCCCAGGAATCGCTAAATCGCCTTCAACCCGTCCGGACGGGGCCACTTTAGGGCCGCAGAGAGCTTCTCAGGATCCATTCGTAAGCTTGTCTGGGAGATAACGTAGCCTAGGAATGGAAGAGAGGTCTGCTCGAAGAGGCACTTCTCGTATTTAGCGTAGAGGTGGTTCTGCCTGAGCCTAAGCAGGACCTGACGAATATCCCTCCGGTGTGTGGGAAGATCCGGAGAGAAGACCAAGATATCGTCCAGGTATACCACCACACAGGAGTAAAGAAGATCACGGAAGATGTCGTTGACCAATTCTTGGAAGACAGCGGGAGCATTGCAGAGACCGAAGGGCATCACACGGTATTCATAGTGACCGTCCCGGGTATTGAATGCCGTCTTCCACTCGTCTCCTTGATGGATTCGGACCAGGTTATACGCTCCACGTCGATCCAGCTTGGAAAAGATGCTAGCGCCCTTAAGGCGATCAAACAACTCGGAGATGAGCGGTAGGGGATATTTGTTTTTTACCGTGATCAGATTGAGTCCTCTATAATCAATACAGGGACATAGCGAGCCATCCTTCTTCTTGACAAAGAAGAATCCGGCTCCAGCCAGGGAGGTAGACTTCCGGATGAATCCCCTAGCCAGATTCTCCTCAATGTACTCAGACACGGCCCGGGTTTCGGCCGCCGACAACGGGTAAATACGCCCACGGGGTGGAGTGGCGCCAGGTACAAGGTCGATCGGGCAATCATATGGCCTATGAGGTGGCAATGTCTCTGCTTCCTTTTTACCGAAGACATCCGCGTATGACCAGTAAGGAGCCGGTAGACCGGGTAAATTAGCTGGGGTAGGTGGTGGACGAGTCGGGCAAACCAGAACCAGGCAGGTCCTGTGGCAGTCCTGACCCCACCGGACTACTTCACCTAATTGCCAGTTCAGCATGGGTTCATGTGTCTGAAGCCAGTGTAGACCTAGCAATAGGGAGTGGGAGAGTCCAGGTAGCACATGGAAGGAGATTTTCTCAGAGTGCAGCATTCCCACCTGCAGGGTTATGGGTTCAGTGATGAGCAGGATGGTCACCGGAAGGAGTCTCCCATCCACGGAGGCGACGGACAATGGTTCAGCCAGAGGTTTGGTGGGAATCCGGTATCTCTTTACCAGGGACTGGGAAATGAGGTTTCCAGCAGCTCCAGAATCCAGGTGAGCAATTTCAAACTGACGGTTTTCACCCCAGGAGAAATAGACGGACAAAGTCAGGATTGGAGAGGGCTTACTTTTGCCTAGGACGACCTCTCCGAGTGGTCCTAGACACTGGCGTTTCCCGGCTGCTCCGGGCAGAAATGGATGAAGTGCTCCTTACTACCACAATAGAAACAGCTTCCCTCGGCTCGGTGTGACTCTTGGCGAGATTTGACCATCTTGGTCTGGTCGATCTGCATAGGTTCGGGCGAGTGCCCCCGGGGAGTGACTGGTTGAGAGGCAGGTCTCTGGAAAGTACGAGCAAGGCAGGAAAACTTTCTCTCCCGAGTAGTCTCTTTGGTACGTTCTTGGAACCGGATGTCGATCCGGGTAGCTAGTGACACCAGGTCATCCAGGGTGGTAGGAATGTCCCGACCGGCTAACTCGTCCTTAATCCGACCGGAAAGACCCTCCCAGAAAACAGACACCAGAGCCTCGTTCTCTCAGGCAAGCTCAGAAGCGAGGGTACGGAACCGTATGGCATATTGGCCCACGGTGAGACTCTCTTGGCGGAGACGTAGCAGAGAGTAGGCAGAAGAGGTTTTCCCTCCCGGTTCATCGAAGACTTTCCGGAAAGCAGCGAGGAAAGACGACAGGTCGGACACCAGGGGATCTCCTCTCTCCCACAGGGGATTTAGCCATGCCAGTGCCTCCCCAGTGAGATGGGACATGATGAAGGCCACCTTGGACCAGTCGGAGATGAACTGGTATGCCAAGAGTTCAAAGTGCAGGGTGCACTGGTTTATGAAACCCCGGGCTAAAGCGGGGTCACCAGCAAAACGTGGAGGTGCCAGGAGCCGAGGTCCATATCCGGGTGCCATAATGGGACTGGATTGCGGTGCCGCAGGAACAGACACCACTGGATCGGAGATAGACACAGACGAGTCAGACAATGCAGCTAGGCGAGAGTTAACAGACCGTAGATAGGACAGGACCGATTCCTGTTGAGCTCTCTGACGTAAGACTTCCTGGTGCAGATCACAGATCTGGGGGCCACCGGGTTCCATGGCCCGAGCAAACTGTTACGGATCCGGGTGGTGGAACTTCTGTGCCGTTGTACAAGGAGGGACCCAGAGGGGTGTAACTAAGTATCAACTCAGACCGACCCTGGTCGTACGGCGGCTAACGACTCCGTGGCCAGGGAGGGACCGAGCAGAGGGACCAGGTGCTACTCTGGGGACGACCTTGTAAGAGAGCAGGTGGCTCTCACGGGTCAGAAGACTGGGACTGACCGGTATAGCGGGTGGGCACAACAAGCAGGCAGAAGTCTCTGGGTTAGCTGACAGGTGGTCACGGCACGTGACGGCGGGGCAGGCTGAAGTCTCTAGGTTAGCAGACTGGTGGTCACAGCAAGTGAAGGCAGGAGCCTCCAGGTAGGCTATCAGGTGGTCACGGCAAGTGACGGCCAAGCAGGCTGAAGTCTCTTGGTTAACAGGCAGGTGGTCACAGCAAGTGACGGCAGAGCCTCCAGATAGGCTAGCAGGTAACAGGCAGGTAACAGGCGAGTGCTCCCAGGTGAGCAGGCTAGCAGGCACGGCAGGTAGCAGGCAGGTAACTGGCAGGTGCTTCCTGGTAAGCAGGCGGACTTGCCCATAGACAGACTGGCGGGTTGAACGGAAGACAGACTGTCGGGCTGGAGAGTAGACAGGCTGGCGGACTGGAACAGTAGTCAGGCTGGCAACTGGACCAGGGGGCAGAGACGCCGATGCTACACTCATCAATAGAATGCCAAGAGTGTGCAAAGCAGTCATCAAAGCAAAAGGTGGCTACTTTGAAGAACCTAGAATATAAGACATATTTTCAGTTGTTTCACACTTTTTTGTTAAGTATATAATTCCACATGTGTTAATTCATAGTTTTGATGCCTTCGGTGTAAATGTACAATTTTCAAAGTCATGAAAATACAGAAAAATCTTTAAATGAGAAGGTGTGTCCAAACTTTTGGTCTGTACTGTATACCAGGATGGGGGGGGGGGGTCGGTCCAAATCTTACATCGGGGCCCATCATACTCTTGTTACGCCATTGCTCCAGGGAGTTCATGACTGACACATCGGAATGCTACAAAAAAGGTATAATTTTTTACAAAAACCTATAGAGCTGAACCACAAGGTCCATATGTAAAAATATGCCGTCCACTTCCTTCTAAGTGTTGGGATCTGGTGTGGCAGATTTAATTTTTGTAGATTGTAGGGATGTAAAGAAAATGCATCACACTTCTTAAGTTCCACAAGGAACTACTATTACAGGATGTAAGGCTATGTGCCCACGTTGCATTTATGAAGCAGAAAATTTCTGCTGCATAAATGCAAGTCCTCTCCCGGAAAAACGCATGCGGAATTCCGCACGCGTTTATCGTGCATTTTTCGCGCGTTTATCACGCGTTTTCCACATGCGGAATTGCCTTGCGTTTTTTATGCATTGGACAAAGGCAATTCCGCTTGCGGAAACGCAAAATTAAATGACATGCTGCGGATTTTTGACCGCGGCATAAACGCTGCGGAAAAATCCGCAGCATGTGCATAGAACTTGCGGAATCCCATTGGGGACCATGGGGTGCGGATATACATGCGTTTTTCAAGCGTTTACGCTGCGGAAATTCCGCAGCATATACGCTTGAAAAATGCTACGTGGGCACACAGCCTAATACCCCAGCAGACTCTGTTGTCATTTCTAATTTTTATGCTGAAAATAAAGAAAAAAGGGTGACAGATGTAATTCATTTTTATGAGACTTGTAATGACGACGCGATCAGAAGAAAACAAAGTCTAAGAAAGTCATTCTACAGTGTGATCCAAAAACAACTTGGTCTCTGAGCCTTGTAATTACAACTAGATACAAAGTAAAGCACAAAATAAAGATTGTTTGTTTTCACTTAATATCCACTCTGTTATCTAATTTGTTCAATGTGATGCAAAAAATAAAAATCTGCTGCAAGAGTAAACCTACCTACTCACCACAAAAGGGAAGAAGCACTCATGACTCATGACCTACAGAGGGGAGCGGACCGCTATTTGTGTACTTTTAACCAAGGAAACAATCTGTGGATTTGGTAATTGTTCACATTTTGTGGTTCTATTTAAAACTATTCTGGTATTCTGTCACCCCAAAATGCCTTTTAGACTATCTATACAGTGTAATAAGGGACTTTTCCAATATAAAACTCATAATAGCACTGTAGCTGTTACTGGCACAGTGCTTGTGAAAGTAACTTTTAATCCATATGCAAAAGAGGGGCTTCGGTGTACCTATGGCCATGAGCTTTGTTCACCGCTTTGCCCCCTTAGTTTGCATCTTGGGGACTGCCCTGGCTTGTGATGGACAGTTCTCACTCCTAGAGTAAACTCTACCCTGTGTATGCACATGGGCAATGATCCAGGCTGTGCCAGCTGCAGGTGCACACAGTGGCTGGCCGCGTTCTACGCTACACTTACTAGGGTGCGAGTGGCATCAGTACAGAGGAACCAGGATGAAGATCGCGCTCAGCCACTATGTGCTCACTCGGCCATAACAGCGCATGCACACTAACACAGGGCAGCATTCACTCCAGGAGTGAGCGGTGTCCATCACAAACTAGGGCAGTCACCAAGACATAAATTGGGGGGACGTAACGGTGCACCCAGCTCATGGCCACTCCATGGGTGCCAAAACCCCCTCATTTGCATATGGATTAAAAGTTATTTTTACAAGCACTGTACTAGTAATAGCAATAGTGCTAAATTGAGTTTTAAAGGGGTTAAGTCCCCTATATCATTGTATTGTTAGTCTAAAAGGCATTGTAGCATGCAGGTCATATAAGAAAACCATGGATTTCTCTGGTATAAGACATCAGATCGCAAATATCAATGTATCATCTTATTCAGCTTCCTATTACCTATTTGCCCATATAGATGGCTTAGGAGAGTTGATCCTACTGACAGATTCCCTTTAAATAATATTCTCAGTGATTGGCTGTAGCCTGTCAACAAAGACCTGAAGCAGCGCTGGAACAGTTGTTGGTGAATACTGCTCTGTTGTTTTTTTTTTGTCTTAGCAAGCAAATTTTAATTCTTGGAAAATCCTTATACCCATAGTCAAGGAACCTGTACAGAGGCCCACTTTACTATATTGTGGTCAGAAGCCATTTGGTGACATGATGCACTTTTGCTTACTGCATAACGGCATTTGCACCCAAATCCCAGGAGCCTTCCCCTGTGCACTACTACTTGTTCCCTCTATGTCTGATTTGGTTGGTGGGTGACAATATAGTAGTCCCGTTGTACTCTTCGGGCTTGTGGTTCCACTCTGCCCGGAAGCTTGGGGGTTAATTCTTAGCAAATGTTTCCCCCTGCTGTTTGTCTGGGGCTGGACTGCTCTCTATTTAAAGCCCTGAGAGTAAGTTTCCAGTGCCAGTTATAGTGAATACTACCTCTGGTTTATTGTTTACCAGGGATTAACGGTGAAGGCCAAGGAACCTCTGTAACTTGAAAGTCAGCATAGCCAGCGTAAAACCTTACTTTACAAGTCCTTTTTAGAGCTGCCAGGCGACTACTGACAGAACCTTGTTACAGAGTATTCTCAAGTTTGGAAGTTATCCCCTTTCGATGGGATAGGGGATAACTTTCTAATCGCTGGGGGTCCAACCACTCTGAAGAGTCCCATGTGAATGGAATGGTGGGCGATCATGGGCACTTACACTCCATTCATTCTTAAAGCGGTTGTCCGGTCTAGAATGGCAAGTCTGCAGTCACACTGTGTGACTGCAGACTTGTGAATCCTCCCAGCGCATGCACTGGACAATATTGAGCGAGGCTGCGCCCACTAGACGCATTCTGGCCGGAAGTATACATATTGCATACTTGACCGTCATTCCCGGAGCTGACACTGGCGAATCCACAGTGCGTGAGCTGGGAGGAATCATAAGTCTGCAGTCACATAGAGTGACTGCAGACTTGTCATTCTAGACCGGACAACCCCTTTAAGGCAAGTTAAAAGACCAGCCTGGTGCAGCTATCGGCTATCCTCCCATCAAGAATGGAGTGGCAGGACCTGGACCCGTTGAAGAATGTGTAGCACGTGAAACGTCTGTCGTCTGTATGGTGACCCGCTCCCTCACATCCACGATTTTAAAACTGTACTAATAAAGAAGAATTTTACCTCATACAGAGTGCCACCCCTTCATCTCTACTTTGCCATACTTTTGAGGACTTCATTCTCGGTGGTGTTGCACCTGTTAATTGAGGAAGCCGTGCAGCTAACTCAATTCCAAGACTCCGCTAAGAGGTATGATTAGTATGCGTGGAGCTGGTTGCTGAACTTTTGCAGTGTCCATTATTGACCACTGTTCCATTCACATGGGTCTCTTCAGCGATCCAGTTCTTGGAATTGCTGGGGTCCCAACAGTCGGCGCCCCCAGCAATTGGGAAGTGGTCCACTGTCTCAAGGTTAACTTTCAAACTTGAGAATACCCCTTTAAAGGAGTTGTCCAGATGATAGCAGCTGATATTTTAAAAAAGGCTCAGACTAACAGAAAAAAAAGATATATTGCATCCTCGCCCCCCAGTGATCCTCAGCAGCTCTCATTCTGACCCTGAATAAGGTCTTGATCACACATTCAGTATTTGGCCAGCATTTTACTTTAGTATTTGTAAGAGAAAATGAGAAGTGGAACAATCAGTATAATAGAAACATATCACCACTTCTGGATTTATCACCCACTCCTGGCTTTGGCTTACAAATACTGATGTAAAATACTGACCAAATACTGAGCTTGTGAATGTAGTCTTACTCTGTTCCCGTTGATCTCAGTTCCATCTTGACAAACCATGATGACAGCTCAGCTGGTTGAGGGTTACCCCTGTGGTCAGGATTGTCTTTCCAGTTACCTGATCCTTTTGTCTCCTGACATAATCTGTCTGTGGACATTTTGGGGTCTCCATGCATATTGGAAGGATGGCCGATCCTGCCGAAATTGGATTTGGATGACTTTTATTGAAATAAAAATGTTAATGAAGTTACGGGAATTGTTTTCCACACTTGCTTATGGTGAGCGTTCGTGTGACAGTGACCAACTGTCTGTACGGTGTTGATGAATATATGGGTGCTACACAAATAGTAGGATTGTGGAGAAGAACGTGCTATGGTTAGACAGGCTTGTTTCCATATAGCAGAAGTGAGAAAGGGGATTTGTTTCAAAAGAGGCAGGAATTCTACTTATGTAGTAAGAGGGAAACGGTGTGATATCATTCACCAGGAGGGAACTCCATTCTTTTCTTTGTATAGCGTAATATGTAGGAAATTCCCGGAGAACGATAGCATCTGGCTTTCTGCGCTACGTGATTAATTGTACAGCGAGGGCTGCACTGGGCTGCGCTACTGACTGTAGGGGAAACTGGTTTATTTGTGCAGAAATAAACTGTAGCTAAGGAGACCAGAACAGGGAACATCGTGCAACGCTCAAGACGTTTTTATTATGGGTAACTACAGCAACCAATGCTGGGTTTGGTCATTTACAAGTCAAGTCCCCTCTATATCATTCATTTCACTTACTCTTTTTTCTACACTTAGAAGTTGACTCATTTCATTTATCTGTTTCCTGTCTAAAAGGAAACACATACTGTATATGGTTTGAAATATAGATTTGGGTTCAGGGTAAGGTAAGTGCTAAATCACCCTCTGAAGATCACAGATCTTTTAGTGTTTAACACTTTAATGACTGCCCCTTTTTTCTAGTTTTTTTTTGTTAGTTTTAAATTAAATATCCTGTTGAATGAAGTGTCCAGGTTGTTACGGTCGCTTGGATATCTAATGTATGCAATATATTTGTTACTTATATGTAATAAAATGTATTTTATAATTGAAAACATTTTTTCTTTTGTCTCTCAGATTTTTCACTTTTTCGTACTCTTTTTAATACTTTTTTAGGTGTTTTATATAGGTATATATATTTTTTATTTTCTATATAAACGGGTCATCTAGGACAATACAGTGCCACAGACAGCAACAACGGACGTTCTTCTTTAGTGGTTGTCTTAACTTGGTTTCTCAATACCCCCATAGCAATCCGTATTTGATGAAGGTTGATGTATTGGGACTAGTGATGAGCGAGTATGTTCTGTGAACCCTTTCGGCGAGCATGCTCGGGTGCTCGCCGAGTATCTTCAGCGTGCTCAGGTGTTATGTTTCAGTCACGCTGTGCTCATGATTTGCGACTGTTTGACTGCTTTAATACATGTGAGGAATGCCTAAGAAACAGGCATTCCTCACATGTATTAAAGCTGTCAAACAGTCGCAAATTATGAACACAGCGTGACTGAAACATAACACCCGAGCACGCTGAAGATGCTCGGAAAACACCCAAGCATGCTCATAAATCTCGAGTAACGAGCATGCTTGCTCATGACTAATTGGGACCAAAACATTACAATTATATTCTCTGGATTGCCTCAAAATAAAATCTGAATTATTTTTGTTGCATTGGAGGGCAAAGTACCTTTATTTTTCAATTTTAACAGAAGAAGAAGCCGTCTCGAGCACCCCATCTATACAGGAATGCTGTATATCCATAATTCCAGTGACCCCAAACATATAGCCAATGTCATTAAAGGGGTTTTCCAAGACCATTGTATTATTACTATGGTCCTAAATACTAACTTCCTGCCTGTTGTACCCGGCACCGGCTTACATTGGTCACCGATCGGTCCTGCCAGCGATTTAGCTGCTCATGTCAACAAAGCAGCTCTTCTTAAGGGCTACTTTATCTAGGTGGCTTGACTGCTTCCATCATGCTGATTGACAACCGGCTCTCTGCAGTTAGGCAGCTGTCAATCAGCATGATGTCGGCAGTCACACCCTGTCAACAGGACAGAGTGGAAGACAAGCCACTTTGCATTTTGTTAATTGATAAAAATAAACTATTAACACTTCTATTTTTGAAAGCTTCTTCCTCTGCAGCATTTTATCCAAACCTGCCTAAAAGTTTTGCACAGTCCTGTGTATGTCATTCAGATATTGTGAATACAGGGCTAAGTAGATGCATGCTGAACTCCTGCTGTGTTGTTATCCTTTAGAATGAACTTTCCTGCCTTGGTTTTCCTCATTTCTAGGTATAAATAATACAGGAAATCATTAGGACACAATAGACGGAATTGCAAGAATAAACATTTCAAATGAATGTAAACTGTCGTCTGAGCGTTTCAGATCTGCTGCCTCAAACTAGATTTAAACATGGTGTTATTAAATTATCAGTCATCAGATAAAAGACAACAAATGATTCTACGTGGCTTGTCTGATGCCTATACAGATGTATTTTTTTATTGAAACTCGGATGTCACCACTCTGCAAATTCGAAATATTGAATAGAGATATTTTGATCACTAATTATCATCTAGCATAATAACTAATTATACATTAAATTAGGCAACTTTATCAGAAAGTCTAAATTCTGTATTGCCCACTTTATCATTGCAGCAATAAATGCAGATCATTGTATATTGATTCAGACAAGAATATAATAAAACTTTATTATATTACTTGAAAGGGTTGTCCACCTCTGGGAACATTTTTTATTTCTTAAAAGGGTTGTTCCTTTTTAAAATATAATTCAACCCTTGCTGCATTTTGTTTTTAAAAAACAAATGTATTTATTTATTTTACTCACTTATATAGCGCCATTAATTCCATGGCGCCTTACAGACATTATTGGCACTGTGCCCATTGGGGCTCACAATCTACATTCCCTATCAGTATGTATTTAGAGTGTGGGAGGAAACCGGAGAACCTGGAGGAAACCCACGCAAACACAGGGAGAACAAAAAAACTCCTTGCAGATGTTGTCCTTGGTGGGATATGAACCCAGTACCCCAACGCTGCAAGGCTGCAGTGCTAACCACTGAACCAAATTGCGATCTACTCATTTTTCCCAGGTCCTCCGGTGAGTCTCCGCCACTGCTCCCTGTGGCTGACATTGTCTGCTGTGCTGACATCACCTTGACTGCACTGATGTCAGGCTCAGCTAGGAACCGGAGGCTACTGTACTTTCAGGGTGCAACTGCTCACTACTGCAATTATATCGGCAAAAAGGTGGCCGCATAGGATTCAGGGGACTGCACGTTTCCAGCCAAAATCCGAAGCTACCGGCTTGGGACATTGGTTGCGAGGCGCAGGGCAGGAGGGTGAGAGCCAGCGCATGAAGATGACCGAGAAAGGCACACAGAATGGGGCCCCGTTAAGTATTCCTGAAATACCTGGGAGATTGACGAACCTCTCCCTTGGTGAACACAGTACGGCGTGGGAGGTTACCCTGGCGCTGGTAACCTGGAGTCGGACAATTGTGAGTAAATCTGAAGACTGTACCCCACTGTGTCCTGGAATTATTGTCTGCGCCATCACCTTCATCACACCGCACCAACCCCATATACCCTATAGTATCACTACATCTTGCCCTGGAGCTAAGTTCTGCCTGTGGAGAAATGAACCAACTCTGCTGCATCACCATCAGCTCCAGAGGATCTGCACCGCAGCGGCGGCTCCATATAGCCGAATACCACAGGTGGCGTCATGAACATTATATATAAAACTTGATTCCCCTTCTACCTTTCCCTTTAATTGGTGCCCTGGGTCACGGACCGGGTCACTGCCACTGTGACACCCCCAGCACCGACCGGCCCGGCTACAGAGTACCCCACGGCCCGGGGGCGCTTCATACTTGGCGTCACGAACAGGATTCGAACCAACCCATTATAACCGGGTACTGTGCGCCTAGAGACTGTGTTGTATACTGAATGTGGCGCCCGCCCAAGAAGATCGGGCGCCATTATGTGCGTGATAAAAGACAACAAGGAACCTCCCATCGTGGGTAGGGTCCCAGAATGGCGCCAAAAACGCAGCCCGCCGCATGTGCCTGTGGCCATATACCTTGACTTGTCCATCAGTCTGGGGAAGCCGCCCCCAGGTGTGGCTGACAGCAAGCAGCCATGGGACCGCCCCAGAAAGGGGAGAGGAGAAGAGAAACCTTGGAGACAGGGCGGGGTCTCCAGCAGTGCAGACAGACCGCACCCGGCAGGCACGATGGAGGGAGACCAGCCTGAAGCTCGTGGCCTGCAGCCTGAAGCAACATCCCTCAACCTGGAGGGAGTTCTATCAAAACTCCCCCTGGAGGATACTGGCTTCCTCCCTGATGAGGTACAGGAGCTGGGCCGGCGGATGGAGGAGACCCAGCAGGCTGCCGTCGCCATCTGGAAAGATGAGTTGCTAAGGAAGCTGATGACCTGCAGCAGTCCGCGCTGCGCCCCACCAGCAGCGCTCGAGCCCCGGCGGAGCCCTCCCTGGACCAGGAGGTAACAATCAGTGTTGGAGCGGCCGCAGGAGCAGGTAATGAAGACGCCCCTGCCCTGGGCGCTGGCAGCGCTGACCTGCTCCTGGGCCCGTTACCGGAACCTCCTTCCCCGGGCGCTTACCATGCCAACTGGCTCCTGGGCCCTTTTCCGGAACCTCATTCCCAGGGCGCCTACACACGCCAACTTGCTCCTGGTCCCTGCACAGGAACCCCCTGCCCTGGGCACCTGCAGCGACAATCATTTCCTGGGCCCTTTACAGGAACCTCCTTTTCCTGCACCCGCATGGGACTGGTCAGCCAAGTTCGAGGACCAGCAGGGAGCCCCTCTAGTGCCCACGTCCACACCCCAGGGAGGAGAAGCGTACTGGTGGGACAACCCAGAGGGTAACCTCATGGGGTTCCCAAAGGAAACGGAGACAGAGGCCCTCAGGAGGGAAGAGCAGTGCGAACTGGAGCTCCGGAAGCTGACCGCAGAGCGCTGGGAGCGGCAAGAAAGGTGGGAAAGGATGGAGGCCCGCATCATGGAAGCCGAAACCTGGGCCCACAAGACCAAGTCTGCCACTCCCAGTCCCCGTGCAGAAGGGACTATCGTGAAGTTCGACCTGGAAGCCGGGTGGGGCTTCATCAGAGAGCCGCAAGTGGCGAAGGGTCTCTTTATTAACAGGAGGGACGTGGAGTCCCACCTCCAGCAAGGACATCCCAGCTGAGACCTATACCCTGGTGACCATGTCACCTATACCCGGCATAAGGGAGAACGCGGGTGGTATGCCCTCCATGTGCACAGGGTAGTGGAGGAGGAGGACATGCATCTGCCGTCCGAGGCTGACGACCCGGCTCGGCCAGCCTATGTAGGACAGGTGTTTCCCAGGAGGGAGCACCACTATTGAACTTTCTGTTTAAAAATGTGTATATAGTTACCCGGAAGGGTACAGTAAAAAAAAAAAAATGCAAAGTTAAAAGTGTGTGTTTAAAAAGTTTTATAGAGTACCCGGTAAGGCTGTGTGCCCACGATGTGTTTTTTAAGCGTTTCCGCAGTGGCAAAAACGCTGCAGAAACGCTTAAAAAACACATGATAGAAGGCCTGCCATGTCCCCCACATGCTGCGGAAATTTCCGCTGCGGATTATCATTGCGGAAAAAAACGCAGCACTACCAATTATTTTGCGGAAGTGCTGCGTTTTTGCCGCCATTGACTTGCATTATAACGCGCCAATTCCGCAAGACTGCATCTGCACTTGCGTAATTGGCGCTTTCTAATGTGCGGATGGTACCCGGGTGTAAAGGAGAGGAGAGTCTCATTCACATCCAGGTACCATTAAAAAATCTGTAAAAAAAGAATAAAATAAAAAATAAATGTATACTTACCTTCTGGGGGCCCGTGGTGCGCTCCTCCTTGCTTCCTGGCACTTCGCGATGGAATGAAGAACCTGATCTGATGTCAGAGTCATGTGACGGGTCACGCGACGCTGACGTCGGCAGGTCCTTCAATCCACCGCTGCCGGCAGCCGGGACGGTGAAGCAAGACAGCGCGGGCCATCGGAGGGTAAGTATATATTTATTTTTTTATTTTTTGACATTCTCTCGGTCACACTATATAAATCCATGCTGTTTGCTGGATTTATATAGTGTGATCAAGTTGACAAGCACTTTCCAAGTGATGCTAAAATCGCTTGGAAAGCGCTTGTCAACCCGCATGCGGAAATGCAAGTGAAGAACGCTTCACTTCCGTATGTCCCTGGCAGGAAAACACATGTACAATCCGCATGCGTTTTTTTTCTGCCAGGGAGATGCAGAAACGCTCAGGAAAAAATCCTGAGCATTTCTGCATCGTGGGCACATAGCCTAAAGGTACAAGGACATTTAGCCTGTGGATTGTAAATAGTTTGCACTTTTTAAAGTTCTTCTTATTGGTTTTATATAAAAAGACGATTGAACAAAAACCCGTTTGGCGTGGCCGAAGACGTGGTCCAACAGCTGGATCACCTATGCCCTGCAGCCACGCTCAGGGCCTACGTTGAGGGTTTTCGGACGGGTCCCTCAGATTGCACCTTCTTCAGTAAGATGGACATCCGGTTATGGATCTCACTGTATTAAGCTGAAAATTGTTTTATATGAAAAATGTTTTATAGATGTGAAGAAAATTTTATTGGAGAAAGTTTTATAATGTTTTGTAAGTTGATAAAGAAACCTGTAACATTCAAGAGAAGAGCCTCCCATAAAGGGAAGAAAAAGTTATGATTGTTCTTCTATGTGAATGCATTCTAAAAGTTTTGTATGTCTAAAACACATGTGTTTTTGCTCTGTTCCAGCCCACGGACATGCTGTGTTTTACCATGGGGGTATGTGGCGCCCCTGCGGGTTCAGTTGCCACAGAGGTACTGCATCTCACCCAGCGGTGTGGTATCCCACTCTCAGGTAAGGATGGAGTACTGCCTGGGACCCCCCACCTGCATCCAACACTACACCATTCCAGACCAGCAGGCGGGGCAAGATGCAATGGCTTAATGCTGAGCCCTGTCCCTGGTTGGAAGTGGGGGGAACCGAGAGAGGGGGAACCATGTAGTGGGTGTGGGTGGAGGACAGGGGAACACTTTGAGTAGGAGTATAAAAAGGGAACCATCTTGAGAGAGACAGTCCAGTCTGAGAGGAGGAGGAGTAGGAGCAGTAGCTCTGTAGGAGCTCTGCTCAGGAAGTGAGGAGAGAGGAGTGGGCCTAGACTGAGAGGCCCAGGACAGACTGGGAGAGGACGGGAGCAGAGGGAAGGCTCCAGGAACAGAGAGGATCCCAGGGGCACGGCGAGTGCGGAAGCCACCCGTGCACCCAAATCTACAAGGACGTGGAGGGATCATGCCGCAAAGGGGACCGGCCCCTAACTAGTGGAGAACAACCAGGCTCAGCTAGGAACCGGAGGCTACTGTACTTTCAGGGTGCTGCTGCTCACTACTGCAATTAAATCGCCAAAAAGGTGGGCGCATAGGATTCAGAAGACTGCACGTTGCCCGCCAAAATCCGAGGCTACCGGCTTGGGACATTGGTTGCGAGGCAGGTCAGGAGGGTGAGAGCCAGCGCAGGAAGACGACCAAGGAAGGCACACAGAATGGGGTCCCGTTAAGTATTCCTGAAATACCTGGGAGATTGCTGAACTCCTTCCTTGGTGAACACAGGACGGCGTGGGAGGTTACCCTGGCGCTGGTAGCCTGGAGTCTAACAACTGTTAGTAATTCTGAAGACTGCACCCCACTGTGTCCTGGAATTATTGTCTGCGCCATCACCTGCATCACACCACACCAACCACATCTACCCTATAGTATCACTACATCCTGCCCTGGAGCTAACCTCGGCCTGTGGAGAGCTGAGCCAACTCTGCTGCGTCACCATCAGCTCCAGAGGATCTGCACCGCAGCGGCGGCTCCATATAGCCGCATACCACAGGTAGCATCACGAACATTATATATAAAACTTGATTCCCCTTCTACCTTTCCCTTTAATTGACCGACCTGGGTCACGGATCGGGTCAATGCCACTGTGACACCCCCAGCACCGACCGGCCCGGCTACCGAGTACCCCACGGCCCGAGGGCGCGTCATACTAGAGTCACCCTTTCTCCACTAGCGTCCCTATATTGGTTCTTCACCAATCACCGCACGCATAGCTCGCCCTGTCTTTCATTGGCGTTTGGCCCTTGCTAGGGAAGGAAGGGGATGAGCGCTAGTCAATCGCCACTGACACTAAAGACAACAAGAGGGAACAGACAAGGGAAAATTTCTTAGCTTTAGATGACTCCAGACAACACGTCCTCAACACCAGAGAGGAAGAAGTACTGCTCTTGCTCAAGCCTTAACAAGGAGTAATGAATATTGCTGGTACCTCCCTCTGACACACAGCAGGTATTTATACACCCAGGCCAGGGTGTTAATTAGCCAGGGGAAGGTAGCCGCTTGGTCCTAGAGACAGTCTCTAAGAAGGTGTCTGCAATGCCAAACGTAGAGATCTCCTGTAACCAACTTCAGGGCGACTGTCTGTCACTTCTGACACATCCGTGACAGTACCCCCCCCCCCCTTCTACGAGCGGCCTCTGTACACTCAGGACCGGATTTCTCTGGATAAGAGGTGTGGAATGAACGAACCAACCTGGGAGCGCTCACCTCTGATGCTGAAACCCATATCGTCTCCTCTGGACCATAGCCTTTCCAGTGCATCAAGTATTGTAGAGAACGACGTTGGAGACAAGAATCTACAATCCTCGAAATCTGGAACTACGGATTACCATTAACCATTACTGGGGGCGGTGGTAGAGGTGAGGGCTCAAGAGGTTCCACATACTTCTTGAGTAAGGATCTATGGAACACATTGTGGACCTTAAGGGCCTGAGGAAGTTCAAGACAAAAAGTTTCTGGGTTAATGACGGTGGTTATTTTATAGGGACCAATAAACCTAGGTCCCAGCTTCCAAGAAGGAACTTTCAATTTTATATTCCTGGTAGACAACCACTCAAAAGTAATTTACATTCAGGTCCGGACCTGGCAAACGTTTTCTGTAAGCCATACATTTATATCTGTCTCCCATGATCTTTAAACTACTCAGAACACCCTGCCATACCGAGGAGAGCGACAAAGCAAACTGTTCCTCCTCAGGAACTCCTGAAGCTCCTCCCCCACTAAAGGTTCCAAACTGTGGGTGATAACCGTATGCAGCGAAGAACGGTGACCTGCTAGTGGATTCTTGGCAATGATTATTTATGGCAAATTCTGCCAGCGGTAAGTAGGATGCCCAATCCTCCTGATTTTCGGAGACGAAACATCTGAAGTAGGTTTCCAAATTCTGATTGACATGCTCGGTCTGTCCATTCGACTGAGGGTGAAAGGCAGAGGAAAAGGACAGTTGCACCCCCAGTCGAGAACAGAATGCCTTCCAGAACTTGGAAACAAACTGGGTCCCCGATCTGACACCACATCCGAGGGAACCCCGTGAAGCTTGACGATCATATTTATGAACACCTGAGCAAGTGTCTTGGCATTTGAAAGTCCAGGTAATGCGACGAAGTGAACCATTTTACTAAACCTATCTACTACCACAATTTTGCCTGCAGAAACCGGTAGGTCAGTAATAAAATCCATGAACAAGTGTGTCCATGGCCTACTAGGGATAGGTAGCGGAAGAAGAGTACCAGACGGACAAGTATGCGAAACCTTAGAACGCACGCAAATACTACAAGAAGCTACGTGTTCAATCACATCCCGATGCAACGTCGGCCGCCAAAAATGACGAGAGAGGAGGTCTGCGGTAGTCTTACCACCTGGATGAACAGCAAGCAAAGAGTTATGATGTTCCTTAATTACTTTGCGGCGCAGATTAGATGGTACAAATAACCTTCCTGAAGGGCAAGAGGCAGGGGCTTTCCCCTGAGCCTCTAACACTTCACCCTCCAGTCCAGGATACAGTGCCGAAATGACTACCCCTTTCTGTAATATCGGGGCAGGGCTCTCATGGTCACCACCACCAGGGAAGCTCCGGGACAAAGCATCAGCCTTGACATTTTTGACCCATGGACTAAAAGTGACAACAAAATTGAATCTAATAAGAAGCAGGGCCCATCTGGTTTGCCTACGGTTGAGACGTTTAGCTGACTGGAGATATGACAGGTTCTTATGGTCAGTAATAACAGTAATAGGATGGACAGCCCCCTCCAACCAATGTCACCATTCTTTGGACTCCAATTTGATCGCCAAAAGTTCCCTATTACCCACGTCATAATTTCTCTCAGCCGAAGACAATTTTTTAGAAAAGATGGCGCATGGACGCCATCTACCAAGGGACGGACCCTGAGACAACACAGCCCCAACCCCAACATCCGACGCAACAACCTCCACAATAAAGGGTTGGGAAACATCGGGTTGACTGAGTATAGGTGCAGTGGCAAAATGATACTTTAAGGAAGAAAAAGCCTGGAGGAAGGCATCCGACCATTTGGAAAAATCAGACCCCTTCTTAGTCATGTCAGTAAGGGGTCTCACAATTACAGAGTAATGTTGGATGAATTTCCGGTAAAAATTTGTAAAGCCCAGAAAGCGTTATAGAGCCTTCAGGTTCTCAGGACGTTCCCAATCAAGGACTGCACGGATCTTCTCCAGATCCATCCGAAAACCCGAAGATGACAACAAGTACGCCAAAAACTGCACATCCTGAACAGCAAAAACACATTTTTCCAGTTTGGCATAAAGTTTGTTATCCCTTAATATTCTAGAGCACCTGCTTAACTTGCCACCGATGTGTCTCAAAATCAGGTGAGTAAACCAAAATATTGACCAGATAGACCATCACAAATCTCCCCACCAAACGATGGAAAATATAATTTATGAAATGCTGGAATACTGCAGGTTCATTGGTCAAACCAAAAGGCATAACCAGACTCTCGAAATGTCCTTCCGGGGTATTGAACGCTGTTTTCCATTCGTCCCCTTCTCTGATTCTAACCAGATTGTAGGCTCCCCTTAAATCCAACTTGGAGAATACCTTAGCTCCTACAACCACGTTGAACAAATCAGGAATCAGAGGAAGAGGGTATGGATCACAGATGGTAATTTGATTTAATTTCCGGAAATGTAAACAGAGACATAGACCACCATCATTTTTCTTCACAAAGAAGAACCTTGCCGCCACAGGCAAAGATAGGAGTCTGATATGTCCCTTCTCCAGACCTTCCGCAATGAAATCCTTCATGGCTTGTCTCTCAGGGCCACAAAGATTATACAGTCTGGACTTTGGTAATTTAGCTCCAGTGGTCAGGTTAATAGGACAGTCATAAGCACGATGAGGATGCAAATCCTGATACTCCCTCTCAGAAAAAAACGTCCTCAAAACCTGACAGAAAAGCAGGTAATATTTCCGTAGAGACAGTAGCAAGGAAAATATCTAAACAGTTCTCATGGCAGTAATCTCCCCATTCAATAATCTCCCTGTTTTGCTAATCCACCAACGGATTATGTTCAACAAGCCAAGGAATACCCAAAGCAATCGTTGTGGGAAGATTGTTCAGAACATAGCAAGGGATTATTTCACAATGAACTGACCCCACCCTCAGTTTTACATTATGTACAATCTGAGTAAATGGTTTCTGTGCAAGTGGCGCCGAGTCGATGGTGAAGATGGAAATAGGTTTATCTAAAGTACAGCAAGGAAGACCATGAGTTTTCACAAACACAGCATCAACCATGCTGACTCTGGCTCAACTATCAACAAACACAGAAATTTTCTCGGTTTTGCTCTCTAGCACCACCTCTACTGTCAGGACAAAGCGGGAACTGCAGGTTGGCAACAAATGCACCCCTTGTTTATCCAACTCCAGACTACCAAGAGTTAATCGAGTCTCCTTTTGTTTGGGAATTTAAGGACAGGTCCCAACAAAATGTATTTTTCCCACAAAAAAAACCATACGCCTTTTATCTTGCAAATCTCCGGGGAGATGTGTAGCACCCTGAGGATTCGGCTGCTACAGGGGTATTGCACCTCAACCCAGAGGTGTGATATTCCACTCCCGGGTAAGGATGGAGTGTGGACCTGAGCTCGGTAGGCTGCATGCACTACACACATCCCATTTCCGAGGAGCAGACCGACGGTACTCCCACTTAGAAATGTGCAGGTACGACCGAGTCTGTTCCTGGCTGGAGTGGGAGGGGGGTGGTACATCCCAAGTAGTGTAGGGGCAGATAGGGGGAGCAGCCTGGGTAAAGATAGGAGCTCATTGGGTGCTGGTCACCTGAGCTCACACATAGAGGGTGTATATAAGGTGGGCACCATCAGAGAACAGGGTCAGTCAGCCACAGTCAGTCAGTCTGTGAGTCTTTGCAGAGAAGTCAGAGGAAGAGGAGCAGAGCAGACCCAGAGAGAGAGAGAGGAGAAAGCCAGAAAGACCCAGAGGGGGAAACAGAAAAGGAACTCTGAGAACCCAAAGTCCATCAACGGGTGAAGAGTTGGCAATAGGGTACCGGATCCCAAGCTGGTGGGGGCAAAAGCACACCCTAGCCAGAGACCGGAGGCCGTGGGCAGTGTCTGCCACGGCCACCCACCACATCCACCCCGAAGGCATACCACGTGGAGGGTCAGGGAACCCAAGGCCAAGGGTCTCCCAACAGAAGGCCCGAGGGAGCTGGACCTGGGTGGATCACTAGTGGGGACGGCCAGAGGAAAGGACAGAAGGAGAGCTCAGGGTCACGCTCCGGACTTGTTTGGGGGTTTGCTGAGTCCAGGACCTGGTGGACGCAGCACGGCTCGGGTGGTCACTTGAAGCTGGAGTGACCGGAACAACAGCAGTGAGTAAATACCCTAAACTGCATCACCCGACTCTGTCTTCATTAACATCTATGCTGCACCACCACAACCCCCATCCTCTGCACCTGACCCCCTGAGGCTATACCCCACCCGTTGGGGGTTATACCACCAAAAGCTGCACCAACACCATCAGCCTCAGTGGACCCTGCTGCAGCGGCGGCCATAGTGACCGCAATACAACGGGTGGCGTAGTCGACATTAAGAACTTAATAACATCTGTAGGACTGCCACATACAACTGAGTTTGACACCCTGGGCACGGACCGGGTCACAGCCACTCGGAAGACTACAACTCCCATCTGATCCGGCTCCGGATATTCCCCCTAAAGAATATGGCCCAGGGGGCGCGTCAACTTTGGCGTAGTCGGCAGGATTACGTGCCCGCAACACCCGGGTACTGCGTGCCTGAAGAAAAGAACGAGTTTACCTCAAAAAGAAGTCTCCTGCCGGTTCCGGAGGGTCCCCGTCATCGGACTCCATCACAGGTCGATTCCAGCCGGTTGTCCGCCATTAACAGCGTTTTCCCGCCATCTGCAGAGTTTCCCGCCACTGGGAAGCGATTCCCGCCATTTCCAAAGGTTTCCCGCCTTGGAAGAGCGGACGCCATTATGGGCGTGCCAGAGGGTGGCAAGAGGCCACCTCCCATCGTGGGCCAGGACCGAAAATGGCGCCAAAAGTGGAAACCGCCCCCACCAACAGAGACTGTGATGCTAGAGGTGTCTGTCAGCGTGAAAGAACTGCCCCTGGAGCTGACAATCACCAAGTGGCCCCGGGACCGCCCTCGAAGTGGGAGGACTGAGAAGAAGAGAACAAAGATGGGTGTCGCTTGGAGGAGTCTAGAGCGAGCGCACCTGGAGGCAAGAAGCCTGGAGAAGAGTATCGGAGGAGCTTACCCGGAGATGGCGAGAAAGCAGAGCAGCACCGGCCCGTTGGCCAGGAGCCTGCTAGAAACAGAGGAGGGAGAGCAGAGCAGCACCGGCCCGCTGGCCAGGAGCCTGCTAGAGACAACAGTAGGAGAGCAGAGCAGCACCGACCCGTTGGTCAGGAGCCTGCTGGAAACAACGACCCCACTAGGCCTAGTGGAGGTCCTAGCACAGCTCCCCCGAGACCGGGAGTGTGCACAGACCGCTCTGGAGGGCCTCGCAAGGAGGATGGCCCGGGTGCAGCGAGAGACGTTGGCGGAGTGGAGCCGTGAGATGGCCCAGCAGACCGAGACCTGTCAGCGGAGCACGCCACCCAAGATGAGGAGACAGACCGCCTCTGAGGATGGCGCGGGAGGACTGAAGGCCGGAGACGGCGCCGAGACGGGAGCCGAACGAGTGGAGGCAGGTAAAGGGGACGTTTATACCCCAAACCGGGAAACCGCGTACCTGCCCCAGCTCCCCGTCGCAGAGCCCGAAGTCTATCCTGCCGTGCCCGTCGCTGCAACGTCACCGCCGCAGACTAGGCCTCAAACGGGAGCCGCGACCCCTGTGACGTCACACGCCTCGACCCCGAGCGTGACCAAGCAGGAAGTACCACCAGCCTGGTCGCAAGGCCTAGTACCCCCGGGCGCCGCAATACCAACAGCGCCCCCTACCTCCGCGGAGCCCCCGGCCTGGTCGCAGGGCCAAGTAGCCCAGGGCGCCGCCGTCCTTACGGTGCCCTTCACCTTCCAGATACCCCAGGCCTGGCCGCAAGGCCCGGGCAACCCGGGCGCTAACACCACCGCGCCCATAAGACCAAGAGTGCCGCATCTGGGAGAGGACCTGTTTAGCCAACATACGTGCCCGGATGGGCAGCCCTTTATTTGGCCACCGGAGTTTCACCATCCCCGACTCCGGAAAGAGAGAGCCCTAGACGAGCCCCTGATTCCGGCTCCGAAGCCCGTAAAAAGGATCTCGCCCCCGCTAGCAGAAGCGCAGTTTGAGTGGGACCCCACCGGAGAAGATCTCATGGGGTTCACTCAGGAGACTCGGGCAGCTGCAGCGGAGCGTGCTGAGTGCTGCCGCCAACAGCTCGAGGTCTTCGAGAGGGAGCGGAGAGAGAGGCGGGTCCGGGAACAGCAGGCTCAAATAAGGAGCGCGGAGCAGAAGAGCCGGGCCAGGAGAGACCCCCGTGCAGCGCATAGTCCCCGCACCACCGGGACTGTGATAAAGTTTAACATGCAGCATGGGTGGGGCTTCATCCGAGACCACCACACCCTAGGCGACGTCTTCGTGACCAGGAGAGACGTTGAGTCCCACCTACCGGAGGGACACAGAGGTCGTGACCTTTACATCGGGGACGAGGTCACCTTCACCCGGCACAAGTGTGCCAAAGGACCCTACGCCCTCCATGTGCATCGCCTGACGGAGGAAGAGCTGCGGTGTGAGGAGGAAGAGCAAGAGGACCCGGACGGGTCTGAAGCCAAAGGTAACCATAAAGAAAGAGCAGGAGGACGCCGTCGTTAAGTACAGCAGAGTACAAGCTGTATATAGTTGCCCGTCGGGGCACCGTGAACTGTAGCTGTTGCTAATATAGTCCCCGTTGGGACCAGCATGTGTGAACTGTTACCCGTATTTCCCTTAATCCCACTGACCGAGGACTGAGAGCGGTCATTCCTCCCTAATACCTGGCCGAGGACTGAGAGCGGCCACTACCCCTGTATATAGTTGCGCGTCCTAAAGCGCCCCCTACCGGTTTTATAGGAAAACCATTTTTCAAGAAAAGACTGTCGCACTTTACCCGGTCACACGTTGCACAGTGACCGGAGGAGGAGCCAGAGGCGACGAGAATGTTTTATAAGAAAGAATGTTTTGCTGCTAATGTATGTTATTTTATATGTTTTTACTATGTTGTTGATATGAAAAAAATTTGTATGTTGTGGTGTTTTGTTCTTACAGCCCGAGGACGTGCTGTGATTTACCAGGGGGGAATGTAGCACCCTGAGGATTCGGCTGCTACAGGGGTATTGCACCTCAACCCAGAGGTGTGATATTCCACTCCCGGGTAAGGATGGAGTGTGGACCTGAGCTCGGTAGGCTGCATGCACTACACACATCCCATTTCCGAGGAGCAGACCGACGGTACTCCCACTTAGAAATGTGCAGGTACGACCGAGTCTGTTCCTGGCTGGAGTGGGAGGGGGGTGGTACATCCCAAGTAGTGTAGGGGCAGATAGGGGGAGCAGCCTGGGTAAAGATAGGAGCTCATTGGGTGCTGGTCACCTGAGCTCACACATAGAGGGTGTATATAAGGTGGGCACCATCAGAGAACAGGGTCAGTCAGCCACAGTCAGTCAGTCTGTGAGTCTTTGCAGAGAAGTCAGAGGAAGAGGAGCAGAGCAGACCCAGAGAGAGAGAGAGGAGAAAGCCAGAAAGACCCAGAGGGGGAAACAGAAAAGGAACTCTGAGAACCCAAAGTCCATCAACGGGTGAAGAGTTGGCAATAGGGTACCGGATCCCAAGCTGGTGGGGGCAAAAGCACACCCTAGCCAGAGACCGGAGGCCGTGGGCAGTGTCTGCCACGGCCACCCACCACATCCACCCCGAAGGCATACCACGTGGAGGGTCAGGGAACCCAAGGCCAAGGGTCTCCCAACAGAAGGCCCGAGGGAGCTGGACCTGGGTGGATCACTAGTGGGGACGGCCAGAGGAAAGGACAGAAGGAGAGCTCAGGGTCACGCTCCGGACTTGTTTGGGGGTTTGCTGAGTCCAGGACCTGGTGGACGCACGGCTCGGGTGGTCACTTGAAGCTGGAGTGACCGGAACAACAGCAGTGAGTAAATACCCTAAACTGCATCACCCGACTCTGTCTTCATTAACATCTATGCTGCACCACCACAACCCCCATCCTCTGCACCTGACCCCCTGAGGCTATACCCCACCCGTTGGGGGTTATACCACCAAAAGCTGCACCAACACCATCAGCCTCAGTGGACCCTGCTGCAGCGGCGGCCATAGTGACCGCAATACAACGGGTGGCGTAGTCGACATTAAGAACTTAATAACATCTGTAGGACTGCCACATACAACTGAGTTTGACACCCTGGGCACGGACCGGGTCACAGCCACTCGGAAGACTACAACTCCCATCTGATCCGGCTCCGGATATTCCCCCTAAAGAATATGGCCCAGGGGGCGCGTCAGATGTATGATGCAGAGACACCCCCTGACTGCATGGGTTCCTCCACCACCCCCACTACTGGTTCACCCCAGACCGCTCCCCTGGTGGAGGTACACAACCCCGACAAGAAGGCTGAAGGTGACGTAGCATAGACTCAGCCAAAGTGACACGATCAGGGTCATCATAGATGAGGGCCAGAGCCCCGAAAAACCCCTCCATGTACTGGAGACAAAACCGAGTACTGCGATAAAGAAAACACCCATGACTGAGGATCTCTCTGCAGTAGAGAGATCACAATTCCAACCCGTTGCTCCTCATTTCCGGAGGAGTAAGGACGAAGTTTAAAATACAGTTTGCAGGCCTCCTTGAATACAAAAAACTTGTCCCTACCTCCTGAAAACCTGTCCGGGAGGACAACCTTGGGTTCAGGCTGGACAAGCCTAGCTTCAGAGACCGCCATTGGCGACCTGAAGCCGCTGATGCTGCTGCTAAACTTCACAGCAGAGGTCATTCACCTCCAGAGACAGCCTGTGCAGCCGCTCTGCGAGCTCTGCAGCTGAACCCATACCAAGGGAGAAAGGAAAAAAAAAGTCCACGTCCAAAAATACACAGAGAAAAAAAAACAAAGTGTCAGTTTTTTTTTTCCTTTTCAAAATGTGCTCGGCCGACGATAATGTCACTCAAGATGTGGGAAAGACTTAGTGCAACATATAGGGAAGAGGGAAATTAAGCACAGACTCTAGGGAAAGGGGGGAGTGGAGACCTCCTAGGTTTATCTAGGGTCACCCTGTCTCCACTAATGTTCCTATATTGGTTCTTCACCAATCGCCGCACATGTACCTCGCCCTGTCTTTGCCTGGTGTTTGGCCCTGGCTAGGGAAGGAAGGGGATGAGTGCTAGTCGATCCCCACTGACACTAAAGACCACAAGGGGGAACAGACAAGGGAACATTTCTTAGCTTTATATGACTCCAGACAACTGCGCACACGTCCTCAACACCAAAGAGGAAGAAGTACTGCTCTTGCTCAAGCCTTCACAAGGAGTAATGAATATCACCGGCAGCTCCCTCTGACACACAGCAGGTAGTTATACACCCAGGCCAGGGTGTTAATTAGCCAGAGGAAGGTAGCCACTGGGTCTTTAAGAAGGTGTCTGCAATGCCAAACGTAGAGATCTCCTGCAACTAACGTCAGGGTGACTGTTTATCACTTCTGACACATCCGTGACAGTTTTATTAAAAATTTTGCACTCTTGCATTTACAGGCTCTTTGTTTCCCTACACATTAAACTTTGATGTGGTCATGAATCAGCTGAAAGAAGCTTAGACGAGCAGGCGGAGTGACTGATTCTCTGAATAACTCTGTCTTTTATAAAAATAACATGCAAAAAATATATATAATATATATGAGGTATTGTTTGATATTTTGGAGGAATTTTAATTCTTCTTCTTGTAGCTTTGCTTTTAATTTTACTTTAGGGACTCACAAGTATGAAGACTTTGATGTGGGTTGCAAGCTTGAGCTTTTTGGCCAAAATATCGATCAATACCTCATATATATTTTGCATATATATATATATATATATATATATATATATATATATATATATACAGTACATTGTAATGCAGCGGCTGGCGGCATTACTGGAATGGTCCAGGGGGTGTGCTCTAGCTGACCATTTACCTCTCCCTCAGGTGACTGATCACATAACTGTGACATCATCGCAGGTCCTGTGTGCACTAAAGGATATATAAATCCTGGTGGTTTGGAAACAGGGTGAAAGGCGTGAGGCCTGATCCCTGTGTGTGGGACACCATTAGCCTGAAGAGGCTGGAAGAGAGAGGCCTGGTGAGGCCTGGTGAAGCCTGGAAGTCATAGGCTGGATCTAGGATACCAGTAGCCTTTTGAAGGCATGTGGCTTGGAGACTACGTCTGGGAAGCCTTAAAGCCCCTGCAGTGGCAGAACCGAGCTGAGAGAAGAAGCTAAAACCCGGCAAAGGTAAAAACGCTCCTTGATGTGGACATTGATATTGTTACCTTGCTGAAGGCTGTATCTGGAGCCAAGTGGACATATCTGTCACTGGAAAGGCTCTTGGACATTATATGTGTAACATGCCTGCGAGCCACTAAGATGGACTATGTTATGTGCAGGTGTAATAAACTGCTGGACTGTGAAATACCGGAAAGACGTTGCATGTGTGCTTTAATTGATCGGGTGAAGCAAGTACCCCCAGCGTGATGAATAGCGCTACCTCACTATATATATATATATATATATATATATATATATATATATATATAGTACAGATCAAAAGTTTGGACACACCTTCTCACTTAAAGATTTTTCTGTATTTTCATGACTTTGAAAACTGTACTTTCACTCTGAAGGCATCAAAACTATGAATTAACACATGTGGAATTATATACTTAACAAAAAAGTGTGAAACAACTGAAAATATGTCTTATATTCTAGGTTCTTCAAAGTAGCCACCTTCTGCTTTGATGACTGCTTTGCACACTCTTGGCATTCTCTTGATGAGCTTCAAGAGGTAGTCACCGGAAATGGTCTTCCAACAATCTTGAAGGAGTTCCCAGAGATGCTTAGCACTTGTTGGCCCTTTTGCCTTCACTCTGCGGTCCAGCTCACCCCAAACCATCTCGATTGGGTTCAGGTCTGGTGACTGTGGAGACCAGGTCATCTGGCGTAACACCCCATCACTCTCCTTCTTGGTCAAAAATGCCCCGTCTCATGCTGCACATAAAACATCTGCATCTCTGGCTGCTATGGGCATAAAAGGGGACAAACTTATGGTGTGGCCCCCATGCTCCCCTGACCTCAATCCCATTGAGAACCTCTGGAGCATCATCAAAAGGAGTGTCTATGATGGCGGGAGGCAGTTCACATCTAAGCAACAGCTCTGGGAGGGTATTCTGTCCTCATGCAAAACAATTGAAGCAGAGACCATCCAAAACCTGACAAATTCAATGGACGAGAGAGTTCAGAAGCTCCTTTCGACCAAGGGGTCCTATGTGCAAATGTAACATCACCTAGAATAAAGTTTTGAGTTGAAAACTGTTTGATTTCAGTTTGTAATAACCTGCTAATGCTTATAATTTCAAAAATGACCATTTTTTGTTCTTTATTAAAATGAAAAGGTTGAAAACTCTGCTGTGCATAATAATTTGGAACATGCATTTTGAGTGCAGTTTGAGTGTTTTATTTTTTTTTAAATATACTGTTATCATAGGCAGTTTGTACAAAAACCTTTCAATTGTACTCTAATAGTTATTTGACTGGAAAATTACAATGACTGCAATTCATATAGGTAATTTGGGAAAATCTGAGAAAATATTATTTGTATAATAATTTGGAACACAGTGTAATAGTATGGGCGTCACTAATAGGCAAAGTTTCTTAAAACACAATTTGCAATCATGTTAGTGGTGGTAATGGTATTAATTATCCTCATTACCTAACATCAATAAAACCTATGAGGTTTGTGGTCTGATAAAACCAAGGCAGACATCTCTAAGCTAAGAAATGTACTGACAATGCCAACGCCTGTGACGCGCCCCCTGGGCCAGTGTTGTTTGGGGGATACCCGAAGCTGGATCAGATGGGGGTTGTAGTCTCCGAGTGGCGGTGACCCGGTCCGTGCCCAGGGTGTCAAGCTCAGTGTGTGGCAGTCCTACAGATGTTGCTGGATGTTCTGTCGTGTCGACTACGCCACCCGTTGATTTGCGGTCAATACGGCCACCGCTGCAGCAGGGTCCGCTGAGGCTGGTGGTGTGTGTGCAGCTCAGGTAGTATAACCCCCAACGGGAGGGGTATAGCCTCAGGGGGTCAGTTGCAGAGGATGGTGGTTGTGGAGGTGCAGTGAGGATGGTAATGAAACTCAGAGTCGGGCTGTGCAGTTCAGGGTCTTTACTTACTGCTGTTGTTCTGGTCACTCCGGCCTTGAGTGACCGCCCGAGCCGTGCTGCGTCCACCAGGTCCTGGACTCGGCCAACCCCCAGGTGATTCTGGAGCGTGGTCCTGAGCTCCCTTTCTGACTTGTCCTTCTCTCTGGCCTTCCCCACCAGGGATCCACCTATGTCCGGCTCCCTCGGGCCTCTTGTTGGTAAAACCCTTGTCTCTGGGTTCCCTGACCCTATGCACGGTTTGCCTTCCGGGTGGATTTAGTGGGTGGTCGTGGCAGATCCTGCCCACGACCTCCGGTCTCTGGCTAAGGATTAGTGCCCTCCACCAGCTTGGGATCCGGTACCCTTGTGCCAACTCTTCACCCTCTGGTCTAATTTTGGGTTCTTGGAGTTCCCTCTTCTCCCCCTCTGGGTCCTTCTTTCTCCTCTCTCTCACTTGGCCTTGGAGCTGGCTGATCTTCTCTGCTCTGCTCCTCAGGTTACACTCTGACAGACTGACCAAACCTCTACAAAAGACCCTGTTCTAAGATGGTTCCCACCTTATATACTCCCTCTATGTGTGAGCTCAGGTGACCAGCACCCAATGAGCTCCTAGCATTACCCAGACTGCTCCCCCTATCTGCCCCTACACTACTGGGATGTTCCACCCCCCCTCCCACTCCAGCCAGGGACAGACACTGTCGTACCTGCACATTTCTCTAGTGGGAGTACCATTGGTCTGTCCCCCGGAAATGGGATGTATGTAGTGCATGCAGCCTACTGAGCTCAGTTCCACACTCCATCCTTACCCGGGAGTGGAATACCACACCTCTGGCTTGAGGTGTAATACCCCTGTAGCAGCCGAATCCTCAGGGTGCTACATTCCCCCCTGGTAAATCACAGCACGTCCTCGGGCTGTTAAAGACAAAAACATCCAAAACATACAATTATTTTTCATAAACATCAACATATAAACATATAAAACATCATATATATATCAGCAATAAAACGTTTTCATAAATAACATTCTTGTAAACATTCCTGTCTCTGGTTCCTCCGGTCACGGTGCAACTTGTGACCGGGTAAAGTGCGACAGTCTCTTGAAGAAAAATGGTTTTCCCATAAAACCAGTAGGGGGCGCTTTAGGAAGCGCAACTATATACAAAAGGGGGATATGGCCGCTCTCAGTCCTCGGCCAGGTACTAGGAACTAGGGACACACGGGCATCAGTTCACACTTTGTCCCAACGGGGAACATATTTTAAATAAGTAACAGTTCTTGGTACCCCGACGGGCAACTTTATACAGTCTCTCTCTACCGTACTTCAACGACGGCGTCCTCCTGCTCTTTCTTGTTGGTTGGTTTCAGTTTCAGACCCGTCCGGGTCCTCTTGCTCCTCCTCACACCGCAGCTCCTCCTCCGTCAGGCGATGCACATGGAGGGCGTAGGGTCCTTTGGCACACTTGTGCCGGGTGAAGGTGACCTCGTCCCCTACATACAGGTCACGACCTCTGTGTCCCTCCGGCAGATGGCTTTCTACGTCTCTGCGGGTTACAAAGACGTCGCCGGGGGTATGATGGTCTCTTATGAAGCCCCACCCATGCTGCAGGTTGAATTTAATCACAGTCCCGGTGGTACGGGGACCATGAGCTGCACGGGGGTTCCTCCTGGTCCGGCTCTTCTGCCCTGCGCTCTGTTCTTGCAGCCGCTGCTCTCGGACCCGCCTCTCTCTCCGTTCTCGCTCGAAGTCTGCCAACTGCTGGCTGCAGCACTCCACTCGCTCTGCTGCGGCTGCCCGCGTTTCTTGAGTGAACCCCATGAGATCTCCTCCGGTGGGGTCCCACTCGAATTGTGCTTCTTCTAGCGGGAGCGGGGTTCTCCTGACGGGCTTCGGAGCCGGAATCAGGGGCTCATCTAGGGGTCTTTCTTTCCGGAGTCGGGGATGGTGAAACTCCGGTGGCCACACAAAGGGCTGCCCATCCGGGCACGTGTGCTGGTGAAATAGATCTTCGCCCAGGTGCGGCACTCGAGATGTTGAGGGCGCGTTGATGGTAGCGGCGCCCGGGTTGACCAGGCCTTGCGTCCAGGCTTGGGGCACCCTAAAGGAAAAGGGCACCGTAAGGACGGCGGCGCCCGGGGTTACTCGGCCCTGCGACCAGGCTGGTGGCTCCGCGGAGGTAGGGAGCGCTGTTGGAATGGCGGCGCCCGGAGGTACTAGACCTTGCGACCAGGCCGATGGTATTTCCTGCTTCGCCGCGCTCAGGGTTGAGGCGCGTGACGTCACAGGGGTCGCGGCCGCGGTTTCCGGTTGAGGCCTAGTCGGCGGCGGTGACGATGCAGCGACGGGCACGGCAGGGGGAACTTCGGGCTCTGCGACGGGGAGCTGGGGCAGGCACGCGGTTTCCCGGCTCGGGGTAGAGACGTCCCCTTTACCTGCCTCCATTCATTCAGCTCCCTTCTCGGCGCCGTCTCCGGCCTTCAGTCCTCCTGCACCATCCTCAGAGGCGGTCTGTCTCCTCGTCTCGGGTGGCGTGCTCCGCTGACGGGTTCCGGTCTGCTGGGCCATCTCACGGCTCCACTCCGTCAACGTGTCTTGCTGCACCTGGGCCATCCTCCGTGCGAGGCCCTCCAGCGCGGTCTGTGCACACTCCCGGTCTCGGGGGAGCTGTGCCAGGATCTCCACTAAGCCTAGTGGGGTTGTTGCCTGCAGCAGGCTCCTGACCACTGGGTCGGTGCTGCCTGTCTCTCCTTCCATCTCCGGGTATGCTTTCTCCATACTCCTCTCCAGACTTCTTGTCTCCGGGTGCGCTCTCTCCAGACTCCTCCAGGCTGCACCCATCTTCGCTCTTTTGTTCTGTCTCCGCCCACATTGAGGGTGGTCCCGGGGCAACTTGGTGATTGTCAGTTCCAGGGGCAGTTCTCTCACGCTGATGGACACTTCTAGCATCACGGTCTCTGTTGGTGGGCACGGTTTCCGCTTTTGGCGCCATTCTTCGACCTGGCCCATGATGGGAGGTGGCCTCTTGCCACCCTCTGGCACGCCCATAATGGCGTCCGCTCTTCCAAGGCGGGAAATCTTCTGGAAATGGCGGGAATCGTCTCCCAGTGGCGGGAAACTCCGTGGATGGCGGGAAAGAGCTGCAAATGGCGGGCAACCGGCGGGAAACGACTTGTGATGGGGTCCGATGGCGGGGATCCTCCGGAACCGGCGGGAGACTTCTTTTTGAGGTAACTGTGAACTTTTCTTCAGGCACGCAGTACCCGGTTGTTGCGGGCACGTTATCCTGCCGACTACGCCAAAGTTGACGCGCCCCCTGGGCCAGTGTTGTTTGGGGGATACCCGGAGCCGGATCAGATGGGGGTTGTAGTCTCCGAGTGGCGGTGACCCGGTCCGTGCCCAGGGTGTCAAGCTCAGTGTGTGGCAGTCCTACAGATGTTGCTGGATGTTCTTTCGTGTCGACTACGCCACCCGTTGATTTGCGGTCAATACGGCCGCCGCTGCAGCAGGGTCCGCTGAGGCTGGTGGTGTGTGTGCAGCTCAGGTAGTATAACCCCCAACGGGAGGGGTATAGCCTCAGGGGGTCAGTTGCAGAGGATGGTGGTTGTGGAGGTGCAGTGAGGATGGTAATGAAACTCAGAGTCGGGCTGTGCAGTTCAGGGTCTTTACTTACTGCTGTTGTTCTGGTCACTCCGGCCTTGAGTGACCGTCCGAGCCGTGCTGCGTCCACCAGGTCCTGGACTCGGCCAACCCCCAGGTGATTCTGGAGCGTGGTCCTGAGCTCCCTTTCTGACTTGTCCTTCTCTCTGGCCTTCCCCACCAGGGATCCACCTATGTCCGGCTCCCTCGGGCCTCTTGTTGGTAAAACCCTTGTCTCTGGGTTCCCTGACCCTATGCACAGTTTGCCTTCCGGGTGGATTTAGTGGGTGGTCGTGGCAGATCCTGCCCACGACCTCCGGTCTCTGGCTAAGGATTAGTGCCCTCCACCAGCTTGGGATCCGGTACCCTTGTGCCAACTCTTCACCCTCTGGTCTAATTTTGGGTTCTTGGAGTTCCCTCTTCTCCCCCTCTGGGTCCTTCTTTCTCCTCTCTCTCACTTGGCCTTGGAGCTGGCTGATCTTCTCTGCTCTGCTCCTCAGGTTACACTCTGACAGACTGACCAAACCTCTACAAAAGACCCTGTTCTAAGATGGTTCCCACCTTATATACTCCCTCTATGTGTGAGCTCAGGTGACCAGCACCCAATGAGCTCCTAGCATTACCCAGACTGCTCCCCCTATCTGCCCCTACACTACTGGGATGTTCCACCCCCCCTCCCACTCCAGCCAGGGACAGACACTGTCGTACCTGCACATTTCTCTAGTGGGAGTACCATTGGTCTGTCCCCCGGAAATGGGATGTATGTAGTGCATGCAGCCTACTGAGCTCAGTTCCACACTCCATCCTTACCCGGGAGTGGAATACCACACCTCTGGCTTGAGGTGTAATACCCCTGTAGCAGCCGAATCCTCAGGGTGCTACACCTGGAAAAACAACTCATCTACAATGAAGTGTGCTGGTTTACTTACAAATATGTATCAAGGTCACAATTACTGTTCATACAATTGTTTGTGGTGCTTTTGTGGGCACCGGGCGAAAGAGTTTCAGTGGCCCCTTTACCACATACCACGATTCATGATGCACAGATACTGCAGAGAAATATATATATAGTACAATGACAAAGCTTTCACTTCTTACATTACATGAGTGATATCTATTGTAAATTCTACAATAGCTCAGAAACCGGCGAATCCTCACAGCGCACAGTGCAGACCGGACAATCAGGGGCGTACATAGGATTCATGGGGCCCCATAGCAGAAGTTCAAATTGACCCCCCCCCCAAAAAAAAAATGTAAATAATTGTCAGGGTCACAGAAGAGCAGATCACACAACCTTCCAGCCTTTACATAGTAATTTTCCACCTGCTGACGTCCTAGGCCTCTTTTTCATTGTCCCATAAAGTGTGATACCAACAAAAGTGTCCCCCAAACACAGTATGAGACCCCCATGGTGAATTCCTCCACATGCGCAGTATAATAACCCTACTGTACCTCACCTCAACTCCCAGGGCAAAGTTTGCTGACCCCAACACAGTATGATCCCCCAATTGTGAGCTCTAGAGCTAGAGAGGATGGTAGGTAATAAGGGAGGGCGTTATACATAATAAAAGATGAAACTATATAACTAAGGACGGCGCTATACATAATAAGCGAGTACACTATATACTAAGGGCCTATGCTATACATAATAAGTGAGTACACTATGTACTAAGGGACTGTGCTATACATAATAAGGCTGCATTCCTGGATCTGTGTGCAGTGTCAGTGTGCTGCCCTGTTTTACAGACGCATTGAGCATGTCCTATTCTAATGCTCAAAATCGGATCAGAACAGGACATTCTCTGACCCTCACAGATCTCATTCTCAGATCTGTGATTTTCATGGATGTGTGAATGGATCTATAAAACTCTACAAGTCCGTGGACCATCCGATAAAAAAATTTGACATTTCACACAAATGTGAAAATGCAGCCTAAGGGATTTTACAGATAACATTATCACTCCAAGTCATACAGCGCAGATACAGAATAATATTTACATCCAGGCACTTACCGCTGACGTCTCGTCTGATCAGAGTCGGTTTCTGCTGCTTCTTCTCCATCTGGTCAGACCTTCATGTCGACATCTCCCAGCCATGACTCGTCTTGTCACGATGATCTCCAGCCTAGATAATAACAAGGTCACATATATTGTATATATACATGTGTCTCCCCCGCACTGCGCCCCTGAATACAGATCTGTAATCCCCCATTAATATACTATTAGCCACTTAGTAATCAAAATATAAAGTGATAAGCAGCACTGTGCCCCCCATTAACTCTAATCTCCACCTGCCAATAATATAAATTATTCAGTCACGGTGACTCTCCCCAATTAACTGTAAGGCTATGTGCACACGGAAAATATAGAAGCACACCCATCATTGCTCTGTCCCAGCACCTCCATCATTGCTCTCTCCCAACACCCCCGTCATTGCTACGTCCCTGCAACTCCCTTCATTGCTCTCTACCAGCACCCCCAACATTGCTCTGTCCCAGCACCCCTGTCATTGCTCTCCCAGCATCCTCGTAATTGCTCTCTCCCGGCACCCCTGTCATTCCTTTCTCCCAGCACCCCTTTCATTACTCTCTCCCTGCACCCCCATCATTGCTCTCTCCCTGCACCCCATCATTGTTTCTCCCAGCACCCCAGTCATTGCGCTTTCCGAGCACCCCCATCATTGCTGTCCCAGCACCACTATCATTACTCTCTCCCAGCACCCCCATCATTGCTCTCTCCCAGCACTCCCGTCATTGCTCTCTCCCAGCACCCCCGTCATTGCTCTCTCCCTGCACCCCCGTCATTGCTCTGTCCGTGCACCCTCATCATTGTTCTCTCCCAGCAACCCCGTCATTACTCTCCCAGCACCTCCATCATTGCTCTCTCCAAGCAACCCGTCATTGCTCTCCCCATCCCCGTCATTGGTCTACTAATCCCCATCATTGCTCTCCCCGCCCCATCAGCCCCATCACAGCTCTTCCCAGCCCCACCATTGCTCTCCCCAGACCCATCAGCGCTCTCCCCAGCCCCATCAGCCCCACCATTGCTCTCCCCAGCCTCATCAGCCCCACGTTTGCTCTCCCCACCCCATCAGCCCTACCATTGCTCTCCCCAGCCCCATCAGCCCCACTATTGCTCTCTCCAGCCCAATCAGCCCCATTATTGATCTCCCCAGCATTTCAGTAAAAATAAAAAAAAACACTTACCTCTCTGCCCATTCCCCCGCAAGCTGCAGCATCACTGCTCTTCCCAGCCCCACCATTGCTCTCCCCAGCCCCATCAGCCCCACAATTGCTCTCCCCAGCCCCATCAGCCCCACAATTGCTCTCCCCAGCCCCATCAGCCCCATGATTGCTCTCCCCAGCCCCATCAGCCCCACGATTGCTCTCCCTAGCCCCACCAGATGCACCATTGCTCTCCCCAGCCCCATTATTGCTCTCTCCAGCCCCATTATTGCTCTCCCCAGCGTTTCAATAAAAAAAAAACACTTACCTCTCTGCTTTGCCCGTTCCCCCGCAGGCCGCAGCATCCTTGTTGTCTGAAATTTCCTCCCTCACACAGGCCCGCGCTGTATGATGACGTCATCAAGCAGCGCGTGCCTGTGTGAGGGAGGAAGCAGCGGGCAGGAAGCAGAGGACGGATCTCTGCAGCTCCGCTGCCATTCTGTCCTGTCAGCAGCGGAGCTGCAGGGATCGCTCCCTGCCCGCCATGAGCAGGGAGACGCTGCACCGGCGGGCCCCCCGGCGCAGCTGCACCAGCAGCGGTATGTCTGCCCCTGGACTGCTATGGGCCCCCCCAGCTCACAGGCCCCATAGCAGTCGCGTGGTCTGCCGCCATTGGTGGTACGCCACTGTGGACAATATAGTCCTCCATACAGTATTATGGGCACCACATAGTCCTCCATACAGAATAATGACCCCACATAGTCCTCCGTACAGTATAATGGGCACCACATAGTCCTCCATACAGTATTATGGGCCCCATATAGTCCTCCATACAGTATTATAGGCACCACATAGTCCTCAATACAGTATTATGAGCACCACATAGTTCTCCATACAATTTTATGGGCACCACATAGTCCTCTATATAGTATTATGGCACCATATAGTCCTCCATACAGTATTATAGGCACCATATAGTCCTCAATACAGTATTATGGGCCCCATATAATGTTCCATACAGTATTATGGGCACCACATAGTCCTCCATACAGTATTATGAGCACCATAGAGTCCTCCATACAGTATTATGAGCACCACATAGTCCTCCATACAATTTTATGGGCACCACATAGTCCTCCATACAGTATTATGGGCACCATATAGTCCTCCATACAATATAATGGGCAGCACATAGTCCTCCATACAATTTTATCGGCACCACATAGTCCTCCATACAGAATAATGGGCCCCATCTAATGCTCCATACAGTATGGGCCTCAGGGGCGGACCTACCGCCCGTGCAGCCCGTTCATTGAACGGGGGCCCCGAGGGAGAGGGGGCCCCTCCAGCCTCCTGCAGGGCCGCCATCAGGGCATGACTGTCCTGACTCCAGTATGGGGCCTGGCCGGTCGGGGCCCCCTCGGAGCCCCGTTGGGGCCCCCCTCTTGTGCATCTTATCATGGGGCCTCCGCAGGGCCGGCTTCAGCACCCGGCGCACCCGGGCAAGTGCCGGGGCCCTGAGCAGGCGGGGGGGGTCCCTCACAGTCGGGCACCCCGCGCGCTATGGGACCCATGAACGGAGGAGAGCGATGTCAGCACCTGCTCCCCCCCCCGCTTTCTCAGGGCCCCGACAACCGGCACAATACTTACCCCTCCCCGTGCCTCCGCAGCAGCTCCTGCATCCTCCGCGGCTGCTCCACTGTGACGTCTCAGGTCAGAGGGTGCAGTGACGTCTTTACACCACGCTCTCTCCTGAGCAGTCACAGCGCAGAGCGGGATGAGGCCGGCGACGCTGGAGTCCGGAGCAGCGGCAGCAGGTCAGACGTGAGGTGAGTATTTGATTTTTTTTATTATTGTATGGAGTCCTGTGGCAATATAAGGGAGGGGGGGGTGAGGTGGGGGGTGTGTGATATCCTGCATGGGGCATTATAAGGGGGGGTGTGTGACATCCTGCATGGGGCATTATAAGGGAGGGGGGGGTGTGACATCCTGCGTGGGGCATTATAAGGGAGGGTGTGTGTGTGACATCCTGCATGGGGAATTATAAGGGAGGGGGGGTGACATCCTGCATGGGGCATTATAAGGGAGGGGGGTGACATCCTGCATGGGGCATTATAAGGGGGGTGTGTGTGACATCCTGCATGGGGCATTATAAGGGAGGGGGTGTGTGTGACATCCTGCATGGGGCATTATAAGGGGGGGTGTGACATCCTGCATGGGGCATTATAAGGGAGGGGGTGTGTGTGACATCCTGCATGGGGCATTATAAGGAAGGGGGTGTGTGTGTCATCCTGCATGGGGCATTATAAGGGAGGATGGGGGGGTGTCATCCTGCATGGGGCATTATAAGGGAGGGTGGGGGGATGACATCCTGCATGGGGCATTATAAGGTGGGGGGGTGACATCCTGCATGGGGCATTATAAGGGAGGGGGTGTGTGTGACATCCTGCATGGGGCATTATAAGAAGGGGGGGGTGTCATCCTGCATGGGGCATTATAAGGGGGGGTGACATCCTATATGGGGGGGAACAGCCTGCATGGGGCATTATGTGGGGGGAACAGCCTGCGTGGGGCATTATGTGTGGGGAACAGCCTGCATGGAGCGTTATATGGGGGCCAGTATCCTGCATGGAGCGTTATATGGGGACCAGTATCCTGCATGGAGTGTTATATGGGGGCCAGTATTCCGTATGGAGCGTTATATGGGGGCCAGTATTCTGTATGGAGCATTTTATGGGGGCCAGTATTCTGTATGGGGCATTACATGGGGGCCAGTATCCTGTATGGAGCATTATATGGGGGCCAGTATTCTGTAAGGAGCGTTATATGGGGGCCAGTATTCTGTATGGAGCATTATATGGGGGCCAGTATCCTGTATGGAGCGTTATATGGGAGCCAGTATTCTGAATGGAGCGTTATATGGGGGCCAGTATCCTGTATGGAGCGTTATATGGGGACCAGTATCCTGTATGGAGCATTTTATGGGGGCCAGTATTCTTTATGGAGCATTTTATGGGGGCCAGTCTCCTGTATGTAGCATTTTATAGGGGCCAGTATACTGTGTGGAGCGATTCGCTGGTTTCTGAGCTATTGTAGAATTTACAATAGATATCATTCATGTAATGTAAGAAGTGAAATCTTTGCATTGTACTATATATATATATATATTTCTCTTCGGTACCTGTGCATCATGAATCGTGGTATGTGTTAAAGGGGCCCACTGAGACTCTTTCGCCCGGGGCCCATAAAAACCTGAAGCCGGCCCTGGGCCCCCGGCCCCATGCTGAGCGCTAAGCGCCGGGACATCTCAGCGCTGCTTTCTCACCTTCATGATTCCCCTGACTTCCGGTCATGTGACGGCGCCGTCACATGGCCGGAAGTCAGGAGCACCTGGTGGCAGCGACGTGGACGAGCGCCAGGATTCTGCAGGGATCGCATGGGGGTAAGTATAACAAGTTTTATTTTGTTTAATACAATTAACTAGGAGTGGGGGGAATCAGAGATGCACGGGGTGGATGAGATGCACATGGGAGGGATGAGAGATGCACGGGGATGATGAGATGCACGGGGGGGTGAGATGCACAGGGGGGATGAGATGCACGGGGGGGGATGAGATGCACGGGGGGGATGAGATGCACGGGGGGATGAGAGCTGCACATGGGATGAGAGCTGCACATGGGGGGATGAGAGCTGCACATGGGGGGGATGAGAGATGCACGGGGGGGTAAGAGCTGCACATGGGGGGGATGAGAGCTGCACATGGGGGGGGTGAGAGATGCACATGGGGGGTTATGTTTACATAATTTTGTTGCCCTATGAAGGGCCTTGGGGGGGGCAAAAATTTCTTGCACAGGGGCCCACTACAGTCTGTGTCCACCCCTGATGGGCCTTATATATTGCTCCATTCAGTATGGGCCCCATATAATGCTCTATATACAATATGGGCCCCATATAATGCTCCATACAATATGGGCCCCATATATTGCCCAATACAGTATGGGCCCCACATAATGTTCCATACAATATGGGCCCCATATATTGCTCCATACATAAAAAAAATAAGAAAAAATCAAATACTCACCTCTGCCGCTTCTCTGCTCCATTCTCCACTGCGTCTTTCACCTCTCTGCACTGTGACTGCTCAGAGCAGAGGGTGCGCTGTAGTGACATCATTGCGCCTTCTGCCCTGAGATGTCACAAAGTCAGAAGATGCGGAAGACATCGGATCTGCGGTGGAACAGGGAGAGGTAAGTATTGCAAGTATTGTCTGACTCATGGTTCCCATAATGTGCTGGTGTCCGCAATGGCGAGTGTGCCCTCCCCCCCAGCTCAGGGCCCTGGCACTTGCCCGGGTGCGCTGGGTGGTGATGACGTCGGTCCTGCATGTTTATATCTTTGTTTTGACATTAAACCACTTATGGCAGGAGATTTACACATTATCATTATGGCATTTTTTGACTGATTACTCTTACTATAAAGTACCCTTACTGTGTTAACCCCTGAATGCCAAGTCCTGTTTCCACCTTCCTGAGAAGACCAAATTTTTTAAATCAGACGTGTCATTTTATGTGATAATAAGTCTAGAAAGTTTTAGCATATCCAGGTGATTCTGAGACTGTGACCAAAATTTAGAAAGATTTGCAATTTTTCAGCTTTGAATGTAAACTTAAAACAGATGGTCACACCACACAAAATAGTTAATAAATACCATTTACCGCATGTCTGCTTTAAATCAGCATCACTCTTGAAAAAACAATTTTTTTGTTTAGAATGATAGAAGAGATTGCATTAACCGGTGGGCTTTTTGTTGTTTTAAGGTTAATTTGGGGTGAGAGTTCATGGAAGCCAATGAATTAAACACTATTACATATAGATAGACGTTACCTTGACAAATTGATGTTCTATCAGTAGGACTAGGATATGTCATCCTATATGAAATTGCTGGGGGTCTGACCTGGCACCAGTGTAAATCAGCTAAAATTCACTTTAGCATCTGCCAGATATAAATGTAAGTAGCAGGACACGGCTGCCCCATACATTATTTAATCGCCACTGCTGAGTACGACACTCCTAAGTTAATGGTAGATAAAGTGCAATACTCGGCAGTGGCCACTAGGCAATGTACAGGGCTGCTGTGTACCGCCAAATTTCAGCTGATCTGTGGTGGAGCGGTTTGTCAGTCACCCATCGATTTCTTATTGACGACCTATCCTATGGATGACCTATCCCATGGACAGCTCATCATAATGGCAGTCCTGTACACCCCCCTTAGCATGCAACACAATGAGCAAGAAATAGGAGTGAATAACCAAAACATAGGGTAAGCAGACCACAAGGAATATATTACTTAAGCAACCCACAGCGAGCTAAACCAGAATATAGAGCCACAAGTAAGTGAAGCATCACCAACACAAGACAGGAAATCCTGTGTAATGAAAATGCAACCACAGATACCTGCAAAGGAGAACAACAGAACCTGATCAGGAGCAAAGGGCATATGGCAGACAAACAGAAGACCTAAATATTAGGGGTACAGAGGTGGTGGAAGTTACACCACTAGGCAGGGATGCCACCAAAATGGCAATGTATTTATTATGTTTACTTACTGTATGTAGAGCCATTACTTCAACAGCTGTACAAACATCATCATCATCACAGTGCCCCATTGGGGTTCACAATCTAAATTCCCTATCAGTATGTCTTTTGAGTGAGCAAACCCACGCAAACACGGGCAGAACATACAAACTCCTTGCAGATGTTGTCCTTGGTGGGATTTGGACCCTGGACCCCAGCTCTGCAAAGCAGCAGTGCTAACCTCTGAGCCACCGTGTTGCCCTACACTGGTCCATTTGGTACTGTCAATATAAATGCAGTGTCAATAATAATTTTTCACTAGCAATATTAATTGCTGTTTTTGTAATAGATGAGGGTAACCATTTTTCATCCCATGCAGAGTCTCACCAGCAGGCAGCGTCTACCTATTGTTCATGTCTACCCCCTGAATAGTCTTTTACATTTAGGGATTATGCCATAAACAACATGTGATAAATGTGTGGCACCCCAGGGGGTCTGGTTGCCACAGTGGTAGTAATACCTTGTCTGGGAGCAAAACAGGAGTTTCGTGGTCAGGAACACACTACATGCAACACCTCCTGCTCCAGACCAGAAAGGAGAGGGTCCTGTCCTATATAACTGGATCTGGAGGCGGGGTTAGTCAGTTGAGTTTAGACAGTGTCAGGAGTCAAGCAGGATACAGGAGCAAGAAGCCAGGGACTGGAGCTGTGCAGAGCTCGTCCTGGCCAGAGTACATACATAGAACCGGACACCAGAGTCCGAGGCTGTGGGACCCTTCAAGCCCAGCAGCAGATACCGCAAGACAGGAGATTGCAGGTCTCCTGGACCCCAGAAACCCGGAGGCTCAGCCACACGAAAGGACCAGTACCGCCACAGAGGAGCGAGGAATACACGGGATCCGAGTCGCCAGCCATACAGGTGAGCACAGCACGTCACACTCAGGGACGTGGGCTACAACACGACTATAAGCGGGATAGCCAAAAGAGTACAGTCAGAACGGCAGGCCTACAACTTCACCTGGCCAGGGGAATTCTAGGATTGCTCCCAGACTAACCAGGCCCTCGTCCCTAGCAAGTACTCCAGTTGGGGCCTATATAATTACCACCAGTAAAGACCCTAGGACTGCACTGCAAAGACTCCGTGTCATCATTACTGATCCAGGTACTATCACCACCATCATCCATACACGCTTCCCTGAAGCTACACTCTTCCTGTGGGGAGTTACACTACCTTGCTGCACGTACCACCAGCTTCAGCGGACTGCTCCGCAGCGGCGGTTACCAATGACCGCAATCCACGGGTGGCGTAGTCGGATTATTTAAACCAGATACACATAGACTACCCTGGTTTGACCGCCCGGGGTCACAGACCGGGTCGCCGCCACGGTGACTACTACCCCCAGCTTCTACAGGGCCCGGCTCTGGGTATCCCCACGGCCCAGGGGGCGCGTCAAATGTATGATAGCTGGGAGTGTTGATGACTAGGACATCTATTCATCATGCTGACTCGCCCCCAGGGACTGGTGGCAGATCACTGGGGTTATCACGGTGGCTGACCCAGGGCGGTCAGTGTGACTCGCCCCCTGGACCGTGGGGCACGTGGAACCGGGCAATAGGGAGACGCTGGGAGTAGTAGTGGCGGCCCGGTCCCGCGGCTCAGGGTGGTCAGACCAGTGGTAGTCTTTCAGATGTTTTAGATAATGTCCGACTACGCCACCCGTGGATTGCGGTTATTAGGAACCGCCGCTGCAAGGCAGTCCGCTGGGGCTGATGACGTGTGCAGCTGGGATGTTGTGACTCCCCACGGGAAGAGTGCGGCGCCAGGGCAGTGTAGTGGATGTTGGGAGTGATGGTGGTGAGAGTCCCAGTACCGGTAGTGCTGGAGGCGCAAAGGAGCACACAAACAACAAGTTACAGTCCAGGGTCTTTACTCACAGTTCATGTGCTCCGGGTCACTTCGGCACCAGTAGTGACCGCCCGAGCCGTGCTGCATCCACCAGGCGTGGGGCTCGGTCAACTCCCAGGCAGTTCAGAAGTATGGCTCAGGACCCCCTTTTGTCCTTTCTCTGGCCTGCCTCACCAGTGACCCACTTTTGTCCAGCTGCCGCGGACTTGTGCGGTTAAACGTGGGCCCCGTCCTCCGCTGTCCTATATGGTGCCTTCCTAGCAGGTTTGATGAGGTGTCGCACCAATAAATGATCACGACGACCGGTCTTTGGCTGAGGGTAGTTTCTCCTCCACCAACTTGGGATCCGGTACCCTTAATCTGCCTGACCCTTCACCCTGGATTCTCGTGGGTTCTTAGGGTCCCTTCCACCTTCTTGTTCCTGAGCCCTTCTGTTTCTCTGTCTCTTCTTCTCCTTTTCTGTTCCTTCCTGTTCCTTTCTGTTCCTTTCTCTTGGAGCTGGGATGAGCCACAATCTAAGCTCCCCTTCACCTCCTCCTCGGCCTCTCACTAGGCCCTTCTGGAGTAGAGCTCCTACAGAGCCTCTACTCCCTGTCTTCTCCTCTCTGGACAGAACGAACTTCTCCCAGAACTAAGATGGTGCCCACCTTTTATACCTCCCTCTGACCATGAGCCCAGGTGACCAGCAACGAATGAGCTCCTTCCTACGCTCAGGAACCAACCCCTATCTGCCCCTACAGCACTGGGTGTTCCACCCCCCCTCCCCACTCCAGACAGGGACATAGTTGGTCGTGCCTGCACTTCTGTCTAGTGGGAGCACCGTTGAGCTGTCCCTCGGAAATGGGGTGTGTGTGCTGTATGCAGCTAACTGAGCCCTGGTCCATACTCCATCCTTACCCGGGAGTGGAATATCACACCTCTGGTCTGAGGTGCAATACCCCTGTAGCGGCCGAACCCTCGGGGCGCTACAAGTGCACAAAAGGGGATACCGTTTATTAGCTAATGTTCAAAGAGTTTGTGACGCCACCTGTGGTGTCTGGTGAGGACCACCAGCGCTGCAACAGTCCACTGAGGCAGATGTCAGGGCAGCTAAAGATGGTACGGCTCCCCACAGGAGAAGCGGGCCTCAGGGCAGTGTAAAAATAGATGTTTGGTGCGCTGGGCGTTGTAGTGCGGTGAGGATTAATGGCGCCGGTGAAGAAACAGACAGAGGCTGTTCGATGCAGTCATCCAAGGTTTTACTTACAGTTCTTAGGCAGTTCACAAGTGCACTTTACAGGTGAAGGCCTCCCTCGTCGCTCTGTGTTCACCGGACAGGGGTTCAGTCCTCCTTCAAGCAGCTTAGCAATGCCTGGCGAAACCCCACTTTCTCATGTTCCTACTTTGACCGTCTTCACACTTGGTCCTTCTCACCGCTGCCCTACGCTGCCCACTCTCAATCCCGCTCGGGTATGCTGTAGTCCTTCCTGTACGTCGGATCCGGGACCAACCGGACCCCCTGGAGATTAGAATGAAGCAACCGATCCCTCTTGACACCTGGCAGGAGCGGGGCGTACGGGTGCCGTCCTGCACGCGCCGTACCCCCTGGGATCCTTTCCTTAGAACGGTGCCTACTCCCTGCTCCCCTCCGGGGCCTCTATCCTAGGCCCTAACCTGTGGAGCAGAGCTCTGACTGAGCCTCTGCTCCCGGACTGTTCTCCAACTACTAGCTCCCCACCCTAAGATGGATTCTCTATTTTATATCTACTGTATCAGTGCTTCCTGTAACTGCTTCCTCCACCCACACCCACTATTGGTTCCCCCTACCTTTGGGTTCCCCCCTACTCCAGCCAGGGTCAGGGCTCAGCAGCTGCGCTCTGCAGGTTGCCCCTCCAGCCGGCCTGGAGCAGTATGGTGTTGGATGTAGGTGTTTGGCGTATCTCTGTGGCGACTGAACCCTCAGGGGTGCCACAATGTGAACAGTGGTCACAAAGTAGTAGAGTTAGTGAGCATGTGCAATCAAGCTCCATTCACTGTTATATGAGGTGCTTTGGGTCCCCCATTTTTGGGACAGGTGGAGATCTCAGCAGATGGACCCCCTACAATCATACATTTTTTTTCCTATCCTTTAAATAAGTGATACATATTGTTTTGGGACAGCCCCGTATTATCCCTTTTGTGAAGACCCAGGGTCTTCCATGGGCATAATACTACTCAGACCACACAGGGTGAGGGTAAACCAGCGTCGCAATACTTTATTGAACCACAAAGTGGACAATAAACACATAGAACAGTCCCAGCAAATACCCAAGATGGTACAACATTACACAGTTCTCACCCTTTCGCTGGCCCACCTGGGATAGAACAGCTGCGACTTTGGGACTTCCAGCACTAACTACATCAACCAGTGGCCCCCCGCTTCTGGCGGGCCCCCACAGAGAGGAGATAGCGGCAAGCTTAGGAAGCTAGCAGTTCATCGAGGTACAAAGCCAGGAGACTCAAGCGTCCCACCCTGGCCTCTCCGAGAGTTTCCATGGGGCCAGATGACCAGCTGGTCCCAATCTGGCTTCTCTGAATGTGTCCATGGGTTCCAGGCGACTGGAGGGTCCCACCTGGCAACCCCAAACAACATACTCATGCGGCCAGGCGACTTCATCGTCCCAACCTGGTCTCCCCAAATGTATCCATGGGCTCTCTGATGATCAGTGGAGCAGATCCATATCTTTTCAGTCAGGGCCATATACCCTTAGGCCGGAATCACGTAGAATATAAATCTGTGTCTCTTTGGTTAAAGCCATACTACCAAGCTGATGTTCTGACAAGTGTGTCTTTTTCTTCTCCTTGATTCTCTTAGCAGCAGGATAGAAAAACCCTTTTTATATTTACATATGTGGCTAAGGTCATCAATCACAGGTTGGAGGGAAAGGGCAGCGCTCAGGTCTCATTGTTTGAGCATTTAATGAATTTGCGTAGTTTGTCCTTCTGTCTTATGAGTCAACAAGCCACAAGGTCCACACAAAGGTTAATCAACATATTTAGCAAACATTCATTGTTCCACGCTGAGTTACCGTCCTTCTTGACCAGCCACAGAAATACACATATATTTATAAGTCACACAAACACAATAATGTATTTCTCTTGTAGTAGCAAATCTAATCATCTGGCTGATTAAGATTATAAACTGTATCGTCACACCTTTACTTTGACATCGACTTGTTTATTATCCATGTACTTTGACATATGTATTATCCCTGTTCTGTTAGATTACAATGTTGATCTCTCTTTACTGTTACATCACTATTTTTTCCGCTGTACTGTTACATCACTGTGTTTATTATTAGTGTTGAGCGAGCACTAAAATGCTCGGGCGCTCGAAGCGCGGGCCGAGCTCTCCCTAATACTCGGGTGCTTGACCCGAGCAAGGAGCCCAATGTTAGTCTATGGGAGACCCGAGCATTTTTGCAGTGGCACCCCCGGCAGTCTGTAGAAAGCCTAAAAAGTGCCCAAAACGATAGTGACAGTACTCAAATGACATGGGGACAGCATGGGGATCGCCCCAGGAAGCATTTCTGCCCCCCAGGTCACTGCTGTCAACAACATGGTCAGAGGTATTAAGCCACTTTTACGGGCTCACAATAAAACGTTCAAAAACGAAACTGAAACGGTTCTCCTGTGAAATATGTTAAGGAACATCCTTTCCAGGGTAAAGACTTGTGTATAAGGTAAAATAAGTAACCAAAAACAAAAATACTCCTCCACACCTTGGGCTATGTTCACAAGCAGCATTTTTAATGCGTTTTTGCACTTTTGTATTGCTTTCAACCGTGACAAATGCATTCACCGGGAAATGTCATTTTAACATTTTACAACCTTATCTGGCCATGTGCTGTGTGACACCTGCATACAGTGCTGAAAAGACATGGGAACAGCATGGGGAAGACCCCTGGAAGCATCTCTGACACCCAGGTCACTGCCTAAAAGTGTGCCCATCATTTTGCAGGCTTTAGAGACCCTACACTACCTATTTTGCAGTATAAATCTCTCCCTAGCTCAGCAGCACTCTCCCTACACTGTCTGATCTGGAGCGACTGTGTCCAAGATGGTGGCGCCCGGTTTTAAATACTCGAGGTGATACAGTGATTGCGGCCAGCCAATCACTGTAATGCCCACAATCACCATGGCTGCAGCATTACAGTGAGTGGCAGGCAATCCCTGCATGTTCATTGGCTCTGTAAAGAGCGCCAAACATGCAGGGTGGAGACCCGAGCTCCCGCCCGAGTAACCCGAAAATGCTCGGTGGTCGCCGAACATCCCGAGTAGTGAGATGCTCGGGCGAGTACCGAGCAGTGTCGAGCATGCTCGCTCAACACTATTTATTATCCTTGTACGGTGACATCACTGAGTTTATTATCCCTGCACTGTAACATCACTATTTTTTTATCGCTGTACTGTGACATCACTGGGTTTTATTATCCCTGCACTGTGATATCACTCTATACATTATCCCTGTGCTGTGACATCACTGTTTATTACCCCTGTGATGTGACACCACTGTGTATATTATCCCTGTTATGTGACATCACTGGTTATTATCTCTGTACTGTGATATCACTGTGTTTATTTAAACCTCTAACCCACACACAGTGTGCACCCCCATGTATCCAATGCACAGCTTGCCCTTGCATGCACCCCCCCACACAACCAACACCCCCATGTACCCCACACACAGCCAACAATTCCATGTATCCCACACACAGTCAATACCTCCATGTACCCCACACACAGCCAACACCTCCATGTACTCCACACCCAGCCAGAACTCCTTGTACCCCACACACAGCTAGCACTCCCATGTACCCCACCCACAGCCAGCACCATCATGTAGACCTCACACAGACAACACTCCCATGCACCCCACACACAGCCAGCAATCCCATGTACCCCACACACAGCCAGCACACCCGTGTATGTAGGAGTGGTGGAGGTGATGGTTTGTTCCCTGAAATTCTGAAAGGTTACAGCTGTGTTTCTTAAGGTGAAACCCTCTGGGGCTGCAGTTTAGCCTAGGTAGGGGTTAACTGTAATGGCCAGTCCCGTTGAGGGAGGGGGAAACTGAGTGTTAGTGTGAAGTTCAAGAAGTGACAGTCAGTGAGTAGGGAGAGGTGACAAGCAGCAGGCTCCAGTTAATGGCTGCTAGGGACAATGTGGGCCTAGAATCCCATGCGGTGGATTAACAGAGAACCCCTCCGCAAGAGTCCATTTTTTCTGGTCTGGGAACCTCGAGATAGACATCAGGGCCGAGGTGCACATTCTGTCTGCGAAGCTGCAGAATATATCAGACTCAAACTCTCAGAGGCGGAATCCAAATATACTGCCAGTGGTGGAGAAGAATCCCTAGGGCTAGAGAAGTTAGCAAGAGGGATGCTCTACTTAGCTCAGGAGCCAGGGCTGAAGTTGTATCTGGTACCTGTGGGAAAGATGACAACCTGTTGGGCCTTATCTTTTACTCCTGCCTGTAAATACTGCCAGTAAAAGTTTGGTTGTTTCTATTAACCTCGTGTCCTCTGGATTGATTGCTGCCCTGGTTCCAGAAGAGGAATTCCTGGCGTCAGAAGAGGCCTGCGGGTCACAAGTAAGTGGGAAGCCCCTCATACACAGCAGTACCCCAGGATGAAGACACAATTTGCTGTAGGGTGCAAGAGTGAACAGTTGCCGCAGCTTGCCCATGACTACCTTCTTCGGGCATCTTACATTTGCCGTAGTCAGCAGGATGCAAGCTCCTCGCATGAAGAAAGTGGGGAAGAGCTGACCCGGAGCACAGATGGAAGAGTGCTGGAAGACATGCGGCCCAAGATGACGGCCAGATGCATGGATTCCAAAATGGCAATGGCGACAGTGAAGAGAAGGAGAACCACCTGTCGTGGGCGTGGATGGTGCCTGGGAGCATGAAAAGGTGTCCAGCCCCCACAAATGATGGCCCAAAGAAGGATGAGCCCAGCCGCCAGGATCCGGATAGGAGGTACGTTCTGGAAGAGGGTGTGGCGCAGTGTGATTGGCAGCCCAGCGAGTGATAGACGGCAATGGAGGACGACACGGCTGAAGGTGGAGCCGTTGAGAGTGAAGTGCGACATGAAGATTGCGTGGGGCAGTGTGATTGGCAGCCCAGCGAGTGATAGACAGCAATGGAGGACGACACGGCTGAAGGTGGAGCCGTTGAGAGTGAAGTGCGACATGAAGATCGCGTCAGAAGTTTGGCCCAGGAAGAGGTGGAGTTGGACGCTCAGGAAGCGCGTCACCAGAGATCGACCAATGCCATTTTCCCTGCTGCACTTGAGGAGAGCAGAACATCATGGTGAGCCTCTCCTGCGAATGGTGCACAGCGAGCCAGACTACCTGATGGAGATGAGCGATGAGGAAGAGAAGCCGGAGATCATCAACCCTTGAGCCGCAGCACGGAGTTACCGGACAATGGATGCCGGTCCCGGACCGCCACCTCTGCCACCGATATTGTTGCAGTGGACGACAGTACAACAGACGGACGTGAGCCTCCTGGTCCACGAACTTAAAGTTCTCTGTTAGAGCCAGATGTCTGAGAATGAAACTTCCTCGGATGAGGTACAGAACACCACAGAGGTTGTTGACGAGGGAACAATGCTCCCGGAAGAGAAGAAGGAGCGCACTCTGATGTGGCTGGTTCCAGTTGTGGTCTTTACCAGGGGAATCCCTGTGGAAGAGCCCAGCCTGGTTGTGCCTGAGGTTAGTGTAATGAAGATGAGGGCAGGCAAGAGGAAGGCCCCTTACATTGAATGGCGGAGAATAGAGAGGGACATGATGAGCACCCCACCGTTCGATAGTGATCCTGATTATTGGCCATGGTGGCTGACAGAGCGCTCGCCCACTATGAGTCTGCTGGAGCAGAGAAAGTGGACTGATCTATACCCCCGGGGGTGTTTGGTTGGAGGGGTCCAATGCCGCCCGGCGGGAGAGGATAGAAGAGTCCCAGACCCGTGGACGAGTGGTGAAATTCAAATAAAGAAGGGGTACGGATTCCTGCAGGAAGTGTGGCCCGGGGACGAGGTCTATGTAAATCGGGATACAATGAAATGAAAGCACCTGCCCTCACGACTCCACAGTCTCTACCCAGGTGAGATAGTGGAGTTCGTGAAATGTGAATGTCGGCGGGGCCCATACGCCACAGCTCTAGTACATCCTCACACATGGGAGAACATACTGAAAAGAAACCAGGAGGTCTTTGAGCGAAGGGCCTAGAGGGAGGCTCAACAGAAGTGGGCTAGGGAGGCCCCAAAGATTTACTGGTGATGCAGAGGACCGGCGACTCCTGCGAGGAGAAAATGGCGCCTGACCAGTCACTGGTAGAGTCTGCGGAGGAGTGTGAAAATCTCCCTGAGAGTGGTGGTTTGGTTAAATCTACTTGTGAGGCCAAGGCATCCAGTTTTCCGGGCTCCACAAGGCCGGGGCTCATGAAAGACAACAGGCCCACAGCGAGCAAGGTGGTCCAGAAGGTCCCGGTGACCAGTTATGGTCCCACCCAAGTGGGCTGTGGAAGTGTCACTTTGGGAGAAGAAGACCAGTAAATTCCCCGACCAGCCCTGGAAGTGGAAGAAGCCATCCTCCTATGCTGCCTGGGCCGCCTTCAAGAAGGAGAGGGAGGAAGCCCGAAAGAACCCTTGAATGAAGAGGTGGTCTGGGACTAACCAACCCTGATGGTGAGTTGAAGAGTTTTTTTTTTTTACAAGGAATTGGTTCAAATCCACCAGGTGAAAAATCCACAGAAAATCCTTGTTGAGTATGAACTGCCCTGTCTCAGGTTAAGGAATGTTTTTGTATTGATAAAAAGTTAGTGTGCCACTGAGGTAGAATCCGAGTGACTGTTAATTCACCTTCTGGACCAAGGAGGCCTGAAGCTGCAGAGTTTATTGTTTTTACTGTTGTTTTTCTTTGTTTATTTTTGTTGCGCTTGTTGCGCCTTTTTCTCCTGGAATTGGAGGTGCTGAAGCAAACCTTGAGGATTTGATATCCACAGCAACAGCAACGCTGCGTTTTTCTGGACTGTGCCCTTAGACCAAAAAGAGGGCAGCTCCTGAATTGGCCTCTAAGCCCGTGTTAATAAATGGACATGGACAATTGGTTTCCGGGGTCCTTACCGAGAAAGATCGGTGCTCCTAAAAGACTTGAAGTTTTATGGTCATGGACTGTCGCACTTGCTGTTCCAGGGCCCTTAACTGAGAATGGTTTTTACTAAAAAGAAGACATCGGGACCAGTCTTCAGTCTAATGTTTTACAATGTTTTATGATGTTATAATACTTGCACTCACTTTCTCATAAGGTCTGGTATGGTCGAGGACGACCATAGTTAAAGTGTGAGGGAATGTAGGAGTGATGGAGGTGATTATCTGTTCCCTGACACTCTGAAGGGTTGAAGCTGTGTTTCAGTAGGTAAATGTCACAGGGTTACCGCAACGGGGTGGAGCCAGAAGACCGCAGCGTCTGAGGGCTCCTACCCCGTCTCCGAGAAGAAACACTTCTCCTTCATTTTAAGACATGTTTTATTTCTTCTGGCAGAACAGGCGCTAAGCGGCCATCTTAGAAATCTTGGTGCTCACAGCTGAGCTCGGTTAGCCACTCCTTTTCCCTTTACAATCTGGACTGGCTAAAGGAGGGAGTGGAGTTACTATGAGAAGGAGAGTTGGAGGAATTATCAGAGACTGTTGTGTGGTTTGTACGCATGGTAATTCCTTATCCTTCTCCATTTTGATTTATTCTCCTACCTTCACACCCTGGTGCTTCCCTCTGTTATATGTGAGTGAATATTTTATGTGCCTGGAGTTTCCTGTTTACCCCTGTCTGTCTAGACTTGTTTGTTGGGTGGGTGTTCTACGATGCACAGTAGCGCCCTCTTCCCTGGGTGGTGGAGGAGAATAGACAGATGGCTAACTCAGGAGTTAGGGTGAGGGCGGAGGCCCCAGCATCCTCATTTTCAGAGGTATCCCGGGGAATAGGGCAAGCTAGGGCTCCCCCTAATGTTAGGGACAGGTTAGGTGCCCCTGTTCCGTGGGGTGACATTAGCTCTGACCTTAACCATTTTTTCTGTTCCATTATAGATCCAATCATTCCTCTGACGTGGCAGTTGCAGCAGCTTAGTCTGGAGGTAGCGGATTTATGCACGGTGGTTTTGCAGTCCCCTAAGACATCTGGTGTGGGAATCCCGTCTCTCAGGCAAACCATAGTGGAGCCCAAGGTCACATTGCCTGACAGGTTCTCTGGGGGGGGGGGGGCGTGACAAGTGTGTCATTTTCCCATTTTCCGAGAGGCCTGTAAATTATACTTCAGGTTACGACCGGTTTCCTCAGGCACTGAGGAGCAACGTGTGGGGGTGGTACTTTCGCTCCTTCAGGGGGATCCTCAAGCATGGGCGTTCTCTCTCCCGTCGAACTCGCAGTCGCTTCAGACGGTGGAGGTTTTTTTTCAGTCATTGGGCCTTATATTTGATCACCCCGATCGTGTCTCCTTAGCTGAGTCCACACTGCGCCAACTCCAGCATGGAGACAGACTGGCGGAGGAATATTACTCAGAGTTTTGGAGGTGGGCCACGGATACCATGTGGAATACCCCTGCACTCCATAGTCTGTTCTGTGAGGGGTTTACAGTAAGGGTGAAGGACGCCTTGGCCCTGTATGAGACCCCTGACTCCTTTGAGACAGCCATATCTCTGGCAATCCGGGTTGATGATCGTCGTCTTCGCCAGAGACATAGGGAGTCCCTTCGTTTGTGGGTGATTCAGGGTCAAGGGAGGTCAGCGTTGAGCCTACTATGGAACTCATGCAGGTGGGAGCGGCATTCTCCGCTGGGAAATTGCCGGTAGTCCAGCGTAAGGGGGGAGAATGTTTTCTTTGATGGAAAAGGGGAAATTTTGTGGACATGTCTCCTTCCCGACCCCAGTGTAAACAACTGCCGGAGAGACTTGATAGCCCGAGTTGCGGGGAGGTTAGCAACCCAGGTGTATTTATCAACAACTTTTTATAGCTTGCCAAAAATACATAAAGGGATGAACCCCTTAAAGGCTAGACCTATCATATCTGGAGTGGGAAGTCTCACACAGAACATGGGTATCTACATAGAAGAAGTTTTGAGACCATTCGTACTGTCCCTGAGTTCGCATTTCCGAGACACAACTGATTTTCTAAGTAAAATTGACGACATACACCTTGATGAAGGTATGATCTTAGAAAGTATAGATGTTGAAGCACTCTATTCTTCTATTCCACATGAAAAAGGACTTAAAGCTGTGGACCACTATCTCCGAACTAGGGGATGTCAGTATAATAGACACAATGCTTTTGTCTTGAAGGCCCTTCATTTTTGCTTAACAAATAATGTCTTTCTCTTTGATAACCAGTACTTCCACCAGCTCAGGGGCACTGCGATGGGGAGCCCCTGTGCCCCCTCGTATGCAAATCTGCTCCTTGGCTGGTGGGAAGAAACCCAGATATTTAGTGACCCCCCTATCCCAGGGATTGAGAGGGTGGTAATTTGGTTAAGATACATTGATGACATTTTCGTGATATGGAAAGGAACTGAGAATGACTTTGTAGGCTTTGTGGAAGGGCTGAATGTGAACGATATGGGTCTATGATTCACATATAAAATTAATTGAGAAAAGCTAGCATTTCTTGATGTCTACATCCAAAAAGGGGAGAACGGCAAACTAACTATGAGCATGTTTAGAAAACCCACTGCAACTAATTCCCTTTTGAGATGGGACAGTGGACATCCTGCCCCACTCAAGAAGGGCATTCCAAAGGGACAGTATTTGAGGATACGCAGGAATTGTTCCAATATTAGTAAATTTAAAGAACAAGCGGATGATTTGAGACAGCGTTTTTTAGAAAGAGGTTACCCTAGGGGGATTTTGACAGAGGCATATAAATCTTTCTTGATTAAAGATCGAAAAGATCTCCTCAGACCAGCTGTAAATTACAAACTGGAAAATAAGTGTAGATTTATCACTAGATTTTCAAACCGTGCTAATGACATTAGAGAAATTCTCAAATATCACTGGCCAATTCTGCTAATGGATGCAGACATCAATGAAAGTATACATGACATCCCCCAAATTACCTGTCGAAAGGGTCGATCATTAAGAGATAGATTGGTCCATAGCCATTAAAAACAATCCCCTCAGACAACATGGTTGGAAACAAAAATGAAGGGTTGTTATAGATGTGGAGACTGTATGTCATGCAGATCGGTAAAACAAACAAAAGTTTTCACGAGTAATAACACGAAAAGGGAATACAATATTAGGCATTTCATCAATTGTCGAAGTGTAGGTATAATCTGTAAAGCAACGTGTGAATGTGGGGCTGAATATGTTGGAAAGATGAAAAGGGAATTTAGGAAGAGAATCAGGGAACACATTTGTGACACTATGAATAAGAGAAATACCCCTATCGCCAACCATTTAAACAACTTTCATGAAGGAAATACTGATAAAATAACATTTGTGGGGATTGATAAGATTCCTTCCCCCCAGAGAGGGGGTGATTGGGATAGAATGATCCTACAAAAAGAATCCAAATGGATCTTTTGGTTAAAAACAGTACACCCGACTGGACTTAATGAACAACTATCCTTCATCCCTTTTCTCTGAGTTTGCAGGTGAGAGAATAGGAGTGAAATTTAGGGACAGCCGCCGTTGAGTGAGGGCGCCACTGCGTAGGTCCCTAGGGTGCCAACCTCCGCGTAAGGTAGGTGACAGTATAGGAAAGGGATCACAAATAAGGGAATATGTTATTCCTAAGGAACTCTTCCTCACCGTATTTTCCTCCATTTTACACTTGCCCCCTAATTGTTGGTCGGACATGCGAACTTGGGGCCCCCACCCCCTATATTTTCAATTGCTATAACTGATTTTTGATGAATCATCTGTCTGAAACCTCACTTTGGTCCTATATCCATGTATGTACATTATAATTATTGCTATTGACAGGAACTGGCACATACTTATATAGAAAAGGTCCTGTTTCAAAGAATAGTTTCCTCCGACCTTTAAGTACGACTTTGTATGTTGGGGATAGGGAAATATCTCGAGGGTGGACTACACCCTACAATATACCCCCTCAGTATATTCCGCAATATAAAGTGCCCTTTGAGGTGGTAGGCATGACCCTAACCCTGAGAGCACAGCCTCCGAGGTCTATGTGACGGTTCTGGAACGTGTTGCGTTCCACTTCGGAGCTTGCGTCCCACGGGCCGGATACACGTCACGGAGAAACCGGAAGTGACTTGGAATACCGACCGCGAGTGCATGCGCAATAGGAGACCTTGCGCTCCGGCGTGCGTGTCAGGAAGTAGATACTGTTAGAACCTTGCTGTTAGTTTTTTTTTCCTTTGCTGGTCACATGACCTTGTTGGCCTATTTAATCCTGCTCCGCCCTTCTGGCTTTGCTGGACTTCATTGTATATCTACTTTCTAGCTAGCCTGTGCTCTGTGTCTTGCTCTGTTAGTTTGCTTGGTCTACTGACCTCTATGTTCTATATATTTTGTTTGTTCGTCTGTCTGCTACTATTTCTGTTAGGAGGTGTCCCATATTCCTCCCAGTCCTTAGTACTTGTAGGGATTCCTCCCCCACATCTATAGGTCTTCGTACAGACTAGCTTAGGACTTTAGCAGGTCTGATCGCAGGATCAGGTTCCCTGTTACATCGTAGGGATTCAGCTGAGTTCTATCGTAGGGACAGATCTCCTCTCTTTCCTTAGCTCTGGTAGCAGAACATAACAGTAAGTCCAGCCAGCAAATTCTCTAAGGAAAGATTTTTTTTGTTCCATCATGGTGTCGGTTCAGGATTTGGCTAAACACCTGCAGGGACTCTCTCTGGAAGTGTCCGAGCTCCGTCAGCACGTGAGTAACTGTCCTGGAGCATATTTCTTGGAGCCTAAGGTATGTTTGCCGGATTTATTTTTTGGTGAACATCGAGAATTTTTTTCATTTAAAAATGCTTGCTTATTGTATTTTCGTTTGAGACCCAAGTCCTCTGGGGATGAATCCCAGCGCGTAGGGTTCATAATGTCACTTTTGCGCAAAGAGCCTCAGGAGTGGGCCTTTTCTTTGCAACCTAGTGATACATGCATCAGATCAGTGGATAGTTTTTTTTCTGCTTTAGGACTATTATATGATGATCCTGACCGTGTCGCATCAGCTGAGACTGAGTTGAGACGTTTAAAACAAGGATCAGGTAATGTCGAAAAATATTGTACTCATTTTCGTCGTTGGTCTACTCAAATAGGGTGGAACGATTCTGCTCTGAAAAGTCTATTTCTTGCTGGGCTCAGTGAAAGGGTTAAAGACCTGCTAATTGCTTATCCTACACCTGAGGATTTGCAACAGGCTATGCAATTAGCTATACGGGTGGATAGAAGACTGCGTGCTAGGGTTAATGAGAGCAAATCCTCTGCTATGTCAGTTTCTGGTTATGATAATGTGTGTACTAACAGTGGTGAACCGATGGAAATTGGATCGGTGGCACCTCGCTCTCAAGAAAAAGACCGTCGTTTTTCGGAAGGCTTGTGTTTCTATTGCGGAAAATCTGGTCATTTGATTAAAGGCTGTGAGCTTCGTATGAAGAAAGAAAAAAAAATGGTCAGTCATGCCCGTATTGCCTGTTTAAATTCCAAGGGTATATTTTTAGCTGCTTCCACGATTGCTCAGGAAAAATTAATGGAATTTCGGGTGTTTGTTGATTGCGGGTCTACACTGAATGTAATTGATGGGGGATTCGTGGAAAAACTCAATTTAAAACCTGAACCTTTATCATCCCCCATTGCTGTGGTTTCTGTGGATGGTTCCCCTTTGAAGAATATTACTCTCAAGGTCTGTGAATTTCCTCTCACTATTAATGGTGTTCACCATGAGAAATTGGATTTGGTAGTGTTGAATAACTTGCCTTCTCCAGTAATATTGGGATTGCCCTGGTTAAAATTTCACAATCCTGTACTGGATTGGTCTACCAGTGAAATTAAATCCTGGAGCCATAAATGTTATGACAAGTGTTGTAACGGGCGTATTGCAGCTTTGGATAGGGGAGAATTGCCTGTTCCTATTCAGGATTTTTGGAGAGTTTTTTCTGAGAAAGAATCGCAGGTTTTGCCTCCCCATAGAGACTATTATTGTTCTATTGAATTTGTCCCTGGAGCGACTCTTCCTAAAAGTCGTTTATTTAACCTTACTATTCCTGAGAGGAAGGCTTTGGAGGAATACATACAGACAAGTTTGGCCGCCGGTCACATTAGGCCCTCTAAGTCACCTGTGGCGGTTGGATTTTTTTTTGTAAAAAAAAAGGACGGCGGTTTACGTCCTTGTCTGGATTTTCGTGAGATTAACAAAATTACGGTACGCAATCCTTACCCACTGCCATTGATTCCTGATCTGTTTAACCAGTTATTGGGGGCCAAGTGGTTCTCTAAAATTGACCTTAAGGGGGCATACAATCTGTTGCGCATGAAGGAGGGTGATGAATGGAAGACTGCTTTTAACACTCCTGTGGGTCATTTTGAGAATCTGGTTATGCCTTTTGGTCTTACTAATGCTCCTGCATTTTTTCAGAATCTGATTAATGACATCCTTAGACCTTTGATCGGTAAAAATGTGGTTGTGTATTTGGATGACATTTTGATTTATTCGCCAGATCTGGAGTCTCATTGGCGGAGCGTGCGTGAGGTATTACAGTTATTAATGGACAATTCGCTTTTTGCTAAGCTGGAGAAATGTGAGTTCGCTGTACAGAGAATTAGTTTTTTGGGCTACATTATCTCCAGCAAAGGTTTTGAGATGGATCCGGTTAAGGTTCAGGCTGTGCAGGAATGGCCTAGGCCTATTGGTTTGAAATCGATACAGAGGTTTTTGGGTTTCGCCAATTACTATAGAAAATTCATAAAAAAATTTTCTAGTATTGTCAAACCTCTGACTGATCTCACCAGGAAAGGTGCTGATGCGGTTCAGTGGTCTTCTGAGGCCATTGAAGCTTTTGTGTATCTCAAGGAGAGGTTCACCTCTGCTCCCATCCTTATGCAGCCTGATGTTACTAGGCCGTTTTTGGTTGAGGTTGATGCTTCCTCTGTGGGGGTTGGCGCAGTATTGTCTCAGGATAACGGGGATGGATTACATCCCTGTGCCTTTTTTTCAAAAAAATTTTCGGAGACTGAATTGAATTACGATATTGGTAATCGGGAATTATTGGCTATTAAACTCGCATTTGAACACTGGCGCCACTTCTTGGAAGGTGCGGAATTTCCCGTTCAGGTTCTTACGGATCATAAAAATCTGATATATCTTGACGCTGCCAAGCGCCTGAATGCCCGTCAGGCTAGGTGGGCACTGTTTTTCTCGCGGTTTAATTTCTCCGTTACTTACATCCCTGGTACTAAGAATGTTAAGGCGGATGCCTTGTCTCGCAGTTTTTCTCCCATAGTCGGTGCTGAGAAAGAGAAAAACATTTTACAAGAAGGTGTTGTGATAGCTGCTTTAGACTCCGTTTTGGAAGATGAGATTCTTAAAGCTCAGGAGAATGCCCCATCTAACACTCCTCATGGGAGGTTGTTTGTGCCTGGGACCTTTAGGAGAGATTTGTTTGTTGAGTGTCACGAATCTCGGTTGGCAGGTCATCCCGGAATCTCTGAGACCAAGAGACTGGTGGGTCGCAGTTTTTGGTGGCCTGGATGGCAGAAGGAAGTCATTAAGTGGGTGCGCCAATGTACTGTATGTGCTAGATCTAAGTCCTCACATACTCCTGCTGCGGGGTTGCTTTGTCCTTTGGAGGTCCCCAGTGCTCCTTGGACACATTTGGCTATGGACTTTATAACTGACCTTCCCCCCTCTGAGGGTTTTACTGTCATCTGGGTGGTCGTGGACCGTTTTAGCAATATGTGTCACTTGGTTCCCTTCGTCAAACTGCCCTGCGCTAAAACTCTCGCTAAGGCCTTTGTCAAGGAAATTGTCAGACTTCATGGCGTTCCTACTGACATTGTTTCTGATAGGGGTCCTCAGTTCGTGGCTCGTTTTTGGCGTGCCTTTTGTGACAGGTTGGGAATTCATTTGTCGTTTTCGTCCGGATATCATCCTGAATCTAATGGCCAGACAGAAAGGAAAAACCAGGATGTTGAGCAGTTCTTGCGTTGTTTTGTGGCAGACAATCAAGAGGGGTGGTCTGAGTTTCTGCCACTTGCCGAATTTGCTCTGAACAATCATACATCTTCTTCTGCTGGTTGTTCGCCTTTTTTTTGTTGTTCTGGGAGACATCCGTCGTTTGGGTCGTTCTCCAAGTTGGGATCTGCCGTGCCTGAGGAGGAGAATTTTTCCGGTGATTTGGAAAGAGTTTGGACGGATGTGCGTGGTAATCTTCAGGAGGCCAACAGAAAATCTAAAGACTACTTTGATAGGAAACGACAGGAGGTTTTGTTCGCTGTTGGTGACATGGTTTGGTTGTCCTCTAGGAATCTGCGGTTGAGGATTCCTTCTAAGAAATTGGGTCCCAAGTTTGTAGGGCCCTTTAAGGTGCTTCAGGTTGTCAACCAATCTGCTGTTAGGTTGGAGGTTCCTACCTCCTGGAGAATTAATCCGGTCTTTCATGTCTCTCTGTTAAAAAAAGCTGTTGTGTCGGATGGTGACGCCTCTGCCTCTGTTCCTCCGGTGGTGGAGGACGGGGAATATGAAATTTCTCGCATCCTTGACTCTAGACGGTATAGAGGTAGTTTGCAGTATCTTGTGGCCTGGAAAGGTTTCGGACCCGAGGATAACTCTTGGGTGAGGTCAGATGATGTTTCCGCGTCCAGACTTATCAGAGCGTTTCACAGGAGATTTCCTGATAAGCCTGGTCCTAGGGGATCCGGAGGATCCTCTTAGAAGGGGGGGTACTGTTAGAACCTTGCTGTTAGGTTTTTTTTCCTTTGCTGGTCACATGACCTTGTTGGCCTATTTAATCCTGCTCCGCCCTTCTGGCTTTGCTGGACTTCATTGTATATCTACTTTCTAGCTAGCCTGTGCTCTGTGTCTTGCTCTGTTAGTTTGCTTGGTCTACTGACCTCTATGTTCTATATATTTTGTTTGTTCGTCTGTCTGCTACTATTTCTGTTAGGAGGTGTCCCATATTCCTCCCAGTCCTTAGTACTTGTAGGGATTCCTCCCCCACATCTATAGGTCTTCGTACAGACTAGCTTAGGACTTTAGCAGGATCAGGTTCCCTGTTACATCGTAGGGATTCAGCTGAGTTCTATCGTAGGGACAGATCTCCTCTCTTTCCTTAGCTCTGGTAGCAGAACATAACAGATACAAGCATGACTATGGAGCGCAATGCTGTAGGGACACCGATACCGGAAATGCACACCATATGGCAGGTCGGGTGGTCCGCATATAAAGTGTATGCAGTTCACTAACAGTGTCAGACATTCTTGGAAGATGGCATAAGGCTCTTAACTCCCCTGAAAAATAATGAAACGCGTCGGTAACCGAAGCATTGCATAATTTGCACTGACACCAATGAAGGAGACTTCTGGACAGATAAGTCTGCTTATTTATATTAAAATTGGTGAAATGGTTTAAATTGTGCCAAACTACTTAATTGTAATAGAATCTATGGGCTGCTAAGAGAGTTTGACAAGCAGCAAGCTGATGTATACGTTATGACATTGTGTTTTGAGGTTCATGATTTTTTAGTACCTCATAAAACTGACAGTATGCCAAATCAATCTATTTTATCCGAGGGCTGCTAAAGACAAATATAATAAGCAACAGGATTGTACATTAATTAAAAGTAACAATCATGACATTATAATTGAGGATTATGGTAATTCTGTGTCTCGCAAACTATTGTCTATTTAAAAAGGAAAGAAATGGGGTACAATGTACAGTATATTCACTCTTATCCCTTAAGTAAATGGTCTAATAGGAGTGTTTGATGACTAATAATGCAAAAAAGACCCCCCATTTAGAAGAGCTCAAACTGGGGTATAATGATTGAATAATTATCAGTAAGCCTTTTTTGAGCCTCCTGTAGGAAATAGGGTATATAAATTGCAATTGTGCAGTCAATCTACAAACTTGGTTTCATAATGGTATAAATCCAGGAGTATAGTCTGTTTTCTTCATCAGATTGCATATATGCATATCTGATTTTTATATATGCACAGTGCACTTTTTTTCTGGGTGATAATTCTATATGTTTTTTATTAGAATTAAATAAAACATTGATATTTTAACCTCTTGCTACTATTTTCTGATTGATAATTGAGGTTATCTATACTAGCTGAATTGTTGGGTATTTATCAACTCTGTGGGCAGGACACAATTTTTCCTACCAGCGGCAGTCCATGTGGGTGGAGTTAAGGTGGAGGTGCGGCCTTCCTGGACAGTGGGGCGGGGTTTAATTTGATCGACTCTAGGTTTGTACAGGTTCAAGGCCTCGTCCCACATACTCTGTCCAGACCCATACCCATTGTTGCCATCGATTTCGCCCCCTTGAGACAGGGACACTTTACTCAAGTCTTCCGAGATATGCGGCTTCAGGTGGGGGCTATGCACACTGAGGTGTTAGACTGCTATGCACTAGTGGGTCTGCCCTCACCTGTAGTACTGGGACTCCCCTGGCTTGCTCTGCACAATCCTGTGGTCGATTGGCAGACTCAGGAGATTGTAAGTTGGAGTGCGTATTGTCAAGAGCACTGCTTGGGTACCCGGTTGGCTAGGGTGGATACCTGGTCTGTGCCTATGTGGCGCCCTGCTGCGCATTGGTGCCACAGAACCCAGAAGGGTGCATGGATGGACTTCTCCACAAGAGGCCCTCACACATTCACACACCTCCACCCTACCACCTCAGACCAGCAGAGGGAGCCCGCTAGGGATATATATAGGGAGGGTGGAGCCAGGCAGCCTAGATTAGTTCCAGTCCAGAGTCAGAGTTTAGTGAGTGTTCAGAGAGGAACACAGCTCAGAGTTGAGCAGAGAGCGTGCCGACGCTCAGAGAGCGGTGAAGATGCAGCACACCAGCTGCCGAGTAGTGAGGGCCCCGAGTGTGGTCGACGGCGAGGAGAAAAGGAGAGTGGAGCTAAGGGGGCAGAGGAGCATAGTAAGCTCACCCCCTTATACAAACTGGACACCGGGTCCGAGCCTACAGAGACCCTTTACACCCAGTAGGGATAACCGGAATCCCAGGAGGACTACAAGTCCCTGCCAAACCTGAAGTTAGACACCTACAGGACAAGGAACCACGAAGGCCCCGACGCCCAGGGAAAGTGGTTACCAACCAGAGGTCCTACTTCAGAGCGACAGGTGAAGTAAAAGCAGGACACATAGTCTAGGCTCAGTTGCAGGCTGGCCAGGAACATACACAGAGACAGACACGGATCATGATGCCCTATACCCGCTCACTGGGGCGAAGTCCAAAAGTGCGCCCTTCACCTGGAGTACCCTGGACTGTACCTAACAACAGCACCAGTAAAGGTAATGAAGCAAATCCCCTGTCTCTATCCGTTACTTCTGCTGTGCCATCGCTCCCCCTGCACCACAACGCCCAGCGCAAGCTGCATCATTTTCACTGCCCTGAGGCCTGTTCCACCTGTGGGGAGCCGTTCCATCTCAAGCTGCCCTAACACCAGCCTCAGAGGACTGTCGCAGCGCTGGTGATCCTCACCAGACACCACAGGTGGCGTCATGACAAATCCCCTATAAATATCCCCTTTTTGCACTGACCGCCCTGGGTCACAGACCGGGCCAGCCACCGTGATCTCCCCCAAAAGCAGCCATAAGGCTCAGCTGCCGAGTACCCCACGGCCCTGGGGGCGAGTCACCTAGTTACCTGTCAGATTTTGGGGATGTGTTCTCGGAGCAGGGGTGCCAAGAACTCCCTCCTCATCGTCCTTATGATTGCCCCATAAATCTAAATCCAGAGCCAAGCTGCCAAAGAGCAGACTGTATAATATATCCGGTCCGGAGAGGCAGGCCATTAAGGACTACATCACGAAAAGCCTGGCTGAGGGTCAAATTAGACCATTCTCTTCCCCCATTGCCGCTGGGTTCTTTTTTGTAAAGAAGAAAGATGGGGGGTTACGCCCTTGCCTGGATTTCCGTGAACTCAATGCGTTCACTGTCTGTGATCCTTATCCACTTCCTCTCATCCCTGACCTCTTCAATCAAATTGTAGTGGCAAAACGGTTCTCTAAGATGGACCTTAGGGGGTGTATAATCTCGTCCGCATTAAAGAGGGGGATGAGTGAAAAACTGCATTCAACACGCCTGAGGGACACTATGAGAAATTGGTGATGACCTTTGGGTTGACGAACGCGCCCGCTGTCTTTCAACACTTCATAAATTACATATTTTGTCACCTGTTAGGCAGATTCGTGGTTATCTATCTGGATGACATACTAATTTATTCTCCTGACCTTGAGTCGCACCAGGTACACGTCAGGCAGGTTTTACAGATTCTTCAAGACAATAAATTATGGTGGGGAAAAAAGTATTCAGTCAGCCACCAATTGTGCAAGTTCTCCCACTTAAAAAGATGAGAGAAGCCTGTAATTGACATCATAGGTAGACCTCAACTATGAGAGACAAAGTGAGAAAACAAATCCTGAAAATCACATTGTCTGATTTGGAAAGATTTTTTTTTCAAATTTTGGTGGAAAATAAGTATTTGTTCACCTACAAACAAGCAAGATTTCTAGTTCTCACAGACCTGTAATTTTTTCTTTAAAAGGCTCCTCTGTCCTTCACTCATTAACTGTAGTACTGGCACCTGTTTGAACTTGTTATCAGTATAAAAGACACCTGTCCGCAACCTCAAACAGTCACACTCCAAACTCCACTATGGTGAAGACCAAAGAGCTGTCGAAGGACACCAGAAACAAAATTGTAGCCCTGCACCAGGCTGGGAAGACTGAATCTGCAATAGGCAAGCAGCTTGGTGTATAGAAATCAACTGTGGGAGCAATAATTAGAAAATGGAAGACATACAGGACCACTGATAATCTCAATCGATCTGGGGCTCCACACAAGATCTCACCCCGTGGGGTCAAAATGATTTCAAGAACGGTGATCAAAAATCCCAGAACCACATGGGGGGACCTAGTGAATGATCTGCAGAGAGCTGGGACTAATGTTACACAGGCTACCATCAGTAACACACTACGCTGCCAGGGACTCAGATCCTGCAGTGCCAGACGTGTCCCCCTGCTTAAGCCATTACATGTCCGGGCCCGTCTGAAGTTTGCTAGAGAGCGTTTGGTAGAAATACAACTCATCGTGTTTGGAGGAGAAAGAATGCTGAGTTGCATGGGGGTGGCAACATCATGCTTTGGGGTTGTTTCTCTGCCAAGGGACCAGGACGAATGATCCATGTACACGAAAGAATGTATCGGAATAAAAATAAACCCTTTCTTTCCTTGTAGGTTAATTCTACATGAAGGAAAACAACTAAGAATAATGTAGAATGTATTGGGGGAGGTGGGGGAGACAATAAAGGCATAGAGGTTTAGCCCAATCAAATGGAATAACAGGAATTAATATTTTTTTATGACGTTCGGAGTTACGGAAATATTGACTATGTTAAGTTTTTTTATATTTTGTCAGATATTTATGTTTCACTACTTCCATGCTCTTCACCTTCTTTTTTACTTCTCCCACACTTTCTCCTTCATCATCCTCAGCATCAGCATCTTTTTCATCATCTTCTTCTTCACCTTCTTCATCTTCTTCTTCTTCACCTTCTTTGTATTATTCTTTTTTTTTACATTCTTCATATTCTTGTTATTCAACTATTATTCTTCTTCATATTCTACTTCTTCATCTTCTTCATATTCTTCTTCATCATATTCTTATTTGTGACAGGCATTCCTGTAGTTGTTATCTATAAAAGTTTGAACATTACACCTTTCGTTCTGCCCGTCACAAAAGATTTACAACAGGATTTGTCCTCGTTCAGTTTGGCCTGCAGCAGCAGGTCTTTTCCAGGGGCACCACGAGGAGGAACGGACTCACCCCCATACACTGCTTAGTCACCTTCTGCTTATAATTTAGATAATATCTTTTCCTCTGATTTTTAGTCTTATGCTTAATGTTCTTCCGCTTTTTGTTCTGCAGCTTCTTGTACTTCTGCTTCTTGGTTTTCTGTCTCTTGTTCTTCTGTATCTTGGTGGTTGTCTTCTTGTTCTTTGTCCTCTTGGTCATCTTCTTCAGGGTCATCTTCTTGGTCTTCTTCGGGGTGGTCTTCAGGGTCGTCGTCTTCAGGGTCGTCATCTTCGGGGTCCTCGTCTTCTTCGGGGTGGTCTTCAGGGTCCTCGTCTTCAGGGTCGTCGTCTTCGGGGTCCTCGTCTTCTTCGGGGTGGTCTTCAGGGTCCTTGTCTTCAGGGTCGTCGTCTTCGGGGTCCTCGTCTTCTTTGGGGTGGTCTTCAGGGTCCTCGTCTTCAGGGTCCTCGTCTTCGGGGTCCTCGTCTTCTTCGGGGTGGTCTTCAGGGTCCTCGTCTTCAGGGTCCTCGTCAGGGAGATCCAGAGTGATTACCAAGAACCATTTCAAAAAGCTTGAACTTGGAAATGTAGCAGAAGGTACAAGAAGGCTGAGAAACTGCCGAGAACCAGCTGACGGTACTGGAACTCGGATGGGTAGCAGAAGGTACAAGAGCCAATGGAACTACCGAGAATCAGCTGATGGTACTGGAACCCGGTTACTAAGCAGGAGGTACCTGTGCCAGAAAGCACTACCAAGGACCAGCAGACATTGGTGGAACTTGGATACAGAGAAGGAGGCACCTAAGCCAAAGACAATGCCGAGAACCAGCTGACGGTACAGGAACCCGGATGGGTAGCAGAAGGTACCCATGAAAAAAAAAGTTGCAAGGCCGTGAGCCGGCCGCAGTTACCGAAACCCACAGTCCTACAGGGGGTGTTTATCTTATTGGCACTATGGAACCAGCTTTCATTGCCAGATCTCGCAGCCCATATAGTAGTCACCTAAACTGCAGGCACCATAGAGTCGGCTAACCCGACCGCAACACGACAGGACAACGCATTGGACGCAAAGTGACGTTGACACTACCTGGAAACAGCTGACGTACTGGAACCAGGCTGGGCAGGAGGGAGTACCCGTGCCAAAGACGCTGCTGGGAAACAGCTGGCGGTGCTGGAACCCAGGGTAAATACTAAAAACAGAGTGGAGCCAGAGGCCTAATTGGAGCAAGCTTAAAATCAGTAGTAGTGTGAATGTGGACAGAGCAAGAGAAATTGCCGTACACACAGCATGGGATCAGCTGACGTTACTGAACCCCAATAACACGGCAGCAAGTGTTGACTGTGCAGACGGCACTTCTGAGCACCAACTGGCGGTGTTGCAGATCAGGGATAATACTGAAAACAGAGGAGCCAGAGGTGTAATTGGAGCAACTTTAAAATCTGTAGTAGTGTGAATGTGGACAGAGCAGTCGAAATTGCCGTACACACAGCAGGGGAACAGCTGACATTACTGAACCCCAATAACACGGCAGCAAGTGTTGACTGTGCAGACGGCACTTCTGAGCGCCAACTGGCGGTGTTGGAGCTCAGGGATAATACTGAAAACAGAGGAGCCAGAGGTGTAATTGGAGCAACTTTAAAACCTGTAGTAGTATGAATGTGGACAGAGCAGGAGAAATTGTCGTACACACAGCAGGGGATCAGCTGACGTTACTGAACCCCAATAACACGGCAACAAGTGTTGACTGTGCAGACGGCACTTCTGAGCGCCAACTGGCGGTGTTGGAGCTCAGGGATAATACTGAAAACAGAGGAGCCAGAGGTGTAATTGGAGCAGCTTTAAAATCTGTAGTAGTGTGAATGTGGACAGAGCAGGAGAAATTGCCGTACACACAGCAGGTGAACAGCTGACGTTACTGAACCCCAATAACACGACAGCAAGTGTTGACTGTGCAGACGGCACTTCTGAGCGCCAACTGGCGGTGTTGGAGCTCAGGGATAATACTGAAAACAGAGGAGCCAGAGGTGTAATTGGAGCAAGTTTTAAATCTGTAGTAGTGTGAATGTGGACAGAGCAGGAGAAATTGCCGTACACACAGCAGGGGATCAGCTGACGTTACTGAACCCCAATAACACGGCAGCATGTGTTGACTGTGCAGATGGCACTTCTGAGCGCCAACTGGCGGTGTTGGAGTTCAGGGATAATACTGAAAATAGAGGAGCCAGAGGTGTAATCGGAGCAACTTTAAAATCTGTAGTAGCGTGAATGTGGACAGAGCAGGAGAAATTGCCGTACACACAGCAGGGGATCAGCTGACGTTACTGAACCCCAATAACACGGCAGCAAGTGTTGACTGTGCAGACGGCACTTCTGAGCGCCAACTGGCGGTGTTGGAGCTCAGGGATAATACTGAAAACAGAGGAGCCAGAGGTGTAATTGGAGCAACTTTAAAATCTGTAGTTGTGTGAATGTGGACAGAGCAGGAGAAATTGTCGGACACACAGCAGGGGATCAGCTGACGTTATTGAACCCCAATAACACGGCAGCAAGTGTTGACTGTGCAGACGGCACTTCTGAGTGCCAACTGGCGGTGTTGGAGCTCAGGGATAATACTGAAAACAGAGGAGCCAGAGGTGTAATTGGAGCAAGTTTTAAATTAGTAGTACAGTGGATGTGGACAGAGCAGGAGAATTTGCCGGACTCACCACTGGGGATCAGCTGACGTTACTGAACCCCATTAAAACTGGAGCAAGCGTTGACTGTGCAGACTGCACTTCTGAGCGCCAACTGGCGGTGTTGGAGCTCAGGGATAATACTGAAAACAGAGGAGCCAGAGGTGTAATTGGAGCAACTTTAAAATCTGTAGTAGTGTGAATGTGGACAGAGCAGGAGAATTTGCCGGACACACAGCTAGGGATCAGCTAACGTTACTGAACCCCAATAAAACTGGAGCAAGCGTTGACTGTGCAGACGGCACTTCTGAGTGCCAACTGGCGGTGTTGGAGCTCAGGGATAATACTGAAAACAGAGGAGCCAGAGGTGTAATTGGAGCAACTTTAAAATCCGTAGTAGTGTGAATGTGGACAGAGCAGGAGAATTTGCCGGACACACAGCAGGGGATCAGCTGACGTTACTGAACCCCAATAACACTGGAGCAAGCGTTGACTGTGCAGACGGCACTTCTGAGCAGCAACTAGTGGTGTTGGAGCCCAGGGTAAATATTGAAAACAGAGGAGCCAGAGGTGTAATTGGAGCAAATTTTAAATTAGTAGTACAGTGGATGTGGACAGAGCAGGAGAATTTGCCGGACACACAGCTGGGGATCAGTTGACGTTACTGAACCCCAATAACACTGGGGCAAGCGTTGACTGTTTGACTGTGCAGACGGCACTTCTGAGCAGCAACTAGCGGTGTTGGAGCTCAGGGATTACAGTTCAGGTGGTAGATACATGAACGCAACAGGAGACCTGGATACTGTTGCCAACCTATTATTTATTCTGGAAGAGGACTGGCAAATTCATGCGAGATCCAGGCCTTGTTCATTTTCAGAAAAGTAAGCCGGTCAACGTTATCGGAGGATAGGCGCATGCGACGGTCTATTAGTACACCACCTGCAATACTAAAGACGCGTTCCGATAATACACTAGCAGCAGGGCAAGCTAGCACCTCCAGTGCATACTGGCTAAGCTCTGGCCATGTATCCAGCTTAGAGACCCAAAACTTGAAGGGGGAAGAGCCGTCTGGGAGTACACTGAGAGGGCAAGACATGTAGTCTGTCACCATCTGACGGAAACGTTGCCTCCTGCTGACTGGAGCCATCTGTGATGGTGTAGACATTGGTGGCGGCGGGGACACAAAACTTTGCCACATTTGGGCCATACTGGTCTTACCTTGTGCTTAGGCGCTGCTTCTGCTCCCTCTTTGTGCAGAGCTTCCTCCACTGCCTCGACCCACTGAGCTGCTTTGTAAAGCACTAGCAGCACTGCTCTCGGTTGGAATGGAGAACATGATGGAATGCACCAGTGCGTCTTGGTACTCCCGCATTTTACGCTCCCGGTTCAACGGTGTTATGAGACTTTGTAAGTTGTCCCGGTAGCGAGGATCTAGGAGGGTGGACACCCAATAATCAGCCGTGTTGAGAATGTGGGCGATGCGGCATGAAATCCACCATGTGCTGCAGACTGCCAACTGGCCAAGAAACGCTGTCCCCTGCTTGAGGCGTCATCTCTGCCTGATCTCCATCACCCCACCCTCGCTCTAGATACTGACTACTAGAGCATTGTGTACCTCCCTCCTCTGGACAGATGTCTTCCTCCTCCATTGACTCCTCCTCATCCTCCTCACAAAGTGTCCCCTGCCTAGGCCTTTGTGAGGAATCACGTTGCGCAGACTGTACAGAAGCAGATGGCATTTGTGACTCCTCATCCTCCACCTCTTCCAAAGCCTCCTCCCTTAGTGCTTGCAGTGTTTTTTCAAGCAGGCAGATAAGGGGGATAGTCATGCTGACTAGTGCATCATCTGCACTCGCCATCCGCGTGGAATAATGGAAGGCACGCAAAACGTGGCAAATGTCCTTCATAGAGGCCCACTCAGTGGTGGTGAAGAGTGAACGGCGCGCACTGCGACTTGTTTGCGCCTGCTGCAGCTGGTACTCCATTACTGCTGCCTGCTGCTCACACAACCTCTCCAACATATGTAACGTTGAATTCCACCTGGTGGGTAGGTCACATATGATGCGATGTTCCGGAAGACATAATCGGCGCTGCAGAGCGGCAATGCGCGATCTTGCGTTGCTGGAACGCCGCAAGTGAGCGCACTCTATGCAGACCTTGTGAAGCAGTGCATCAAGATCCGGATAGTCCCTCAAAAAACTCTTCACGACCAAGTTGAGCACATGTGCCAGACATGGGATGTGAGTGAGGTTGCCTAGGCCCAGAGCTGCCACCAGATTTCGGCCATTGTCACACACTACCATGCCTGGCCGGAGATTCGCTGGCACAAACCACACGTCGCTCTGCTGCTTGATGGCATTCCAGAACTCCTGTGCTGTGTGGCTTCGATTCCCCAAAGAAATTAATTTTAATATGGCCTGTTGACGTTTGGCCACGGCTGTGCTCATATCAGTCATCATAACAGGTAACCGTTCACGGGTCAATGTGGAGGTAGACCGTGACGGCTCCTGCAGCGCTGATTCAGAGGAACTGGAGTATGAGGAGGAGTCAATGTGTACAGACTGGATTCCTTCAATCTTTGAAGTTGGCAGAACACGTACAGCGCCACTCTCAAGATCTGTACCCGGCTCCACAACATTTACCCAATGGGCAGTGAGGGAAAGGTATCGTCCCTGTTCATGCTTACTGGTCCACACATCGGTGGTCAGGTGGACCTTGCTACTGACGGCGTTTTGTAGTGCATGTTTAATTTTTTCCTACATATGCTGTTGCAGGGCAGGGACGGCTTGCCTGCTGAAATAAAAGCGGCTTGGCACGTTGTATTGTGGGACTGCCAATGCCATAAAGTTACGGAAGGTGTCAGTCTCCACCAGCCTGAATGATAGCATTTCAAGGGCCAGTAGTTTAGCAATGCCAGCATTCAGAGCCTGTGCTCGGGGGTGGTTTGCCGAGTATGGGCACCTTTTCTCCCATGCCTGTGCTAACGATGGCTGTAGACTGGCCTGGGAGTGTGAGGATGACAGGGAAAGTGGTGCTGTGGGTGGAATTACACTGTGTCTCTGTACAACAGTGCCAGAGGTTCTTCCATGGCGATCCTGTGAGGAAGCCGAACCAGCTGTGTGTGAGCTGTAGGAAGAGGCTACAACACGAGCTGAAGAGGTGGTAGGTGGCGCTGTAGGATGGCTTAGGTCTTCAGTGTGTTTTTGTAACTCCACCATGTGCTTGGTCCGCACATGTTTTCACATATTGGTGGTATTGAGGTTGCTGACACTTTTCCCTCTTTTCACCTTCTGATTACACAGCTTGCATTTGACAAAGCAAATGTCATCTGTAACTGTGTCAAAAAAGGACCAGGCACTGCAAGTCTTGGGAGCGCCCGCTTTGGATTTTGGAAGAGCCATGCTCCTAATGGGTGCCGAAGTGGAGGCTACAGGCAACCAAGTCTGCCCTCTCCCTCTCCCTCCTTTTTGGGACGTTCGGGAAATCTCTTCCTCAGAGCTGCTCCCCTCACCTTCCTGTCGCTCACGCCATGATGGGTCAAGGACCTCATCATCTACACCACCCTCTTCAAACAACTGCTTCTCCTGGGTAGTCTCGACAGCACAGTACGCACCAGAAAGTGGCATCTGAGTCTCATCATCAGATGCGTACTGAGGTGTGCTGCTGACCATAGGCACTGGCCCACCCGCCTCTTCAGATTCAGAGAGACAAAACGGTTGCGCATCACTGCATACTAACTCTTCTTCAAATTATCGAATTCTGCTTGGCTGGCCCCCTCTTTTCAAGCCCAGAGATTCAGAGAACAGAAGTAAAGATGGCTCCTGTCCAGGGCTCTCTGACTGCCTGGGCAATTTGGCAGGTGGTGAAGAGACAGATGGGTGCTCTTCAGTGCTCAGGACCTGAGAGGATCTGGAACTAATTGAAGTCGATTCGTTAGCTGCCATCCATCCGACAACGGCTTCAATTTGGTCCTCCCGCAGCAGTGGGGTACGGCTAGCTCCTACAAAGCTGCGCATAAAGGGCTGTTCCCTGGTAAAACTGGGGGATGCTGAGTCACTGGTGCCCGCAGCAGGCACAGAATCCCCATGTCCTCTCCCTGCAGGCACAGAATCCTCTCCCTGCAGAAACTCCACGCCCACGCCCACGCCCACGACCACATGCCTTACTCCCTGCCTTCTTCATCTTGGTAGACTGATAACGATAGGCAGAAAAGTACTAAGGGCTTAGTGTGCTTATTCCTGAACAGCTGCTAACAGGTATAAGAAACACTAATTTTATAAAGTGTGAACTAGACTTTAATATGAGCTAATGTGGCCTACACAACTGTAAAGTGGAGTGTTTGATGAACTTTATTTAGTTCTTTTTGTCACAAAAAGACACTGGATGTGCCCAAAGATGTAATACCGATAGTACCACAAACTTTTTGTAGCTATTACAATGCAGGAAGGTAACCTACAATGCAATAGATGAGGCTACAAAAAATAGGCTAATACTAATCTGGCTGGGGCTGCAGGGCACAATGCTGCAGAAAGGCTCCTCTATCTACTCCTATATAGTGTGTTTGGAACCAATGTAGCTGAATACGGATGGAACCACCACACTAATAGGAGAAATCAGGAAAAATTATCAGTTAGCAGAAAAGGACAATGTATGAGGCAGTGACTCACGCTGAGCGCACTACAACCAGACGTGGCTGAAGCACGCACTACAGCGTGAGCTGCACTCACACACAGAGACCTTGCAGACAGGCGTGAACAGTGCAGATGCAGAGCACTGTGCACTAGCGCTGCAAGACAAAAAAAATATTCTCTATCTACTCCTATATAGTGTGTTTGGAACCAATTTAGCTGAATACGGATGGAACCACCACACTAATAAGAGAAATCAGGAAAAATTATCAATTAGCAAAAAAGGACAATATATGAGGCAGTGACGCACGCTGAGCGCACTACAACCAGACGTGGCTGAAGCACACACTACAGCGTGAGCTGCACTCACACACAGAGACCTTGCAGACAGGTGTGAACAGTGCAGATGCAGAGCACTGTGCACTAGCGCTGCAAGACAAAAAAAAATTCTCTATCTACTCCTATATAGTGTGTTTGGAACCAATTTAGCTGAATACGGATGGAACCACCACACTAATAGGAGAAATCAGGAAAAATTATCAATTAGCAAAAAAGGACAATGTATGAGGCAGTGACGCACACTGAGCGCACTACAACCAGACTTGGCTGAAGCACACACTACAGCGTGAGCAGCACTCACACACAGAGACCTTGCAGACAGCGGTGAACAGCACAGAGAACTGTGCACTAGCGCTGCAAGGCACAGCGATTTATAAAGTAGCTTGGGTAAAGCAGAATAGAGTAAATAGGTAGCTAAAACTGTCCCTCAGAACAACAGCGTCCTATCCCTAACTGAATTCACAGCAGAGTGAGCTCAAAATGGCGGCGGCGGCTTTTATAGTGCATCATGACATCATTTCAGCAGCCAATCACAGCCATGCCATTAGTTAACATGCCTACATGCCTAACAGGATGTGCCCACACTTCTTAGGATCCTCATTGGCTGAATAAAATGAAATTGGCTCATTGGATTATGGGAACTTCCGATTCCGGTATACGATATTCTAAAAGTATCGGAATTAAGTATCGGAATTCCGATACAGCGAATATCGGCCGATACCCGATATTTCAGTATCGGAATGCTCAACACTAACCGTGAGATTTTGAGTGCAAATGTGTCACCCTGGCCTGGATGCCACAAATATAATAAAGCTGTGTCTGAGAGCAAGGGGGAGGTCCTCTAGTCAAGGACCATTAGCATGCAGCACCTCCTGTCCCAGACCAGTAGGGGGAGCTGGCTGCCCCTATAAAAGCTGGAGCTGGGGACAGGGTTAGGGAAAACTGGACAACCTGTCTCTGGATTGAGAGGTGTCCCAGAGCAGGGACAGACAGTTGTGTTGCAGCCTAAGAGGCCGTGTGGCAGTAGGAGAGCCACGAGCCAGGGACAAAAGGCGAAGTGAGCCTGTCCTGGCAGATAAAGAAACTAATCTACCAGACTTTGGTGTCTAAGGCTGGGTGGATTCCAGGTCCTACAGCAGATAACCAGTCCGCAGGGGACTGTATGTTCCTTGGCCTAAGAAGCCCGGAGGCTCCGCCACAGCAGAAGGGACCAGCAAAGCCGTACCAGGCCGGGAGTAGAAAGAGACCCAAGTTGCAAGCCATAGGGGCGAGAGGACATGGTGAGCTCGGGAACGTGGGCTGTTACACTACAAGGAGGGAAATAGCCAGAAGGAGCACAGAGAGCACGGTAGGCCTACACCCTCACCCTGACCAGGGTCAACTTCCCACTTGTTCTCAGACATCCAGGCCCCCTCCTAGCCGGGCCTGTTTCTGGGTCATTTTACCTGTTCTAATAAAGACCCTGAACTGTTTAAGAGGCCTCTGTTTACTGGCTATCGCGGTCGGAATCATCCCCTCCATCATCCATTATATATACTGCCCTGGGGCCATACTCCTCCCGTGGGGAGTTGAACTATTCAGTGCTGCACATTTATATCAGCCCCAGCGGTCTGCACTGCAGCGGCGGTTAGCCCTGACCGCAATCCACGGGTGGCGTAGTCGGACATTACCTACAGCACATCACAGACTACCACTGGTCTGACCACCCTGAGCCACGGGACCGGGTCGCCACTACTACTCCCAGCATTGCCCTGAAGACCGGTCCCAAGTGCCCCACGGCCCAGGGGGCGAGTCAGCTTTGGCGTAGTCGGCAAGATTGTGACCAACTCGCCACAAACGGGTATTGCGTGCCTGAAAAAGACTGTACACGTACCTGAAGAAGAGTTTTCCCGCCCTCCGGAGCCGTTTACCGCCATTTTCAGCCGTCTCCCGCCATTTTACGTCGGTTCCCGCTATCTTCAGCCGTTTTCCCGCCATCGGACGCCATCTTCAGGACGCCACGCGGGAAGAAGAGGGGCGTGGACGTCCAAACCGCGCGAGACCCGAAGCTCCGCCCCACTCACCGACGCTGTGCAAGGTCCTGGAAGGGAGAGAGAGCGACGCTGACGTCACCAGGACTCGACGCAAGGTCCTCGTCCGGAGCAGCACCAGCGGAGCCGCGGCCTACAGAAGAGGATCGTCGGAAGGTAGGCCACGCTTAACTAGGGGGGAGGAAGATGACGGACGCGGAGTGACCTTCTACCACCAGCGCCGCTGCATCAGCGGTGATGCCATTTTCCCTGCCTTACATCCCTGGAGCGGCCTGGCTGCCCAAGTATTCAGGGGAGCCCCATGCACTAACCGACTTTAAGGAAAGGCTGTACAGTTTGTTCCAAGTTTACCCCCTGACAGAGGAACAGAGGATTAGCATACTGACAGGGCAGTTAACTGGCGCAGCCCAGCGGGAGGTAAAGTCATGGCCCGCTGAGGAGAAAAGGACCGTAAAGGACATTCTGGCCCGGCTGCGGGGTACCTTTGATACCCGTACCTCCGCTGAAATTAAAATGCGGTTCAATGGATGTAAGCAGCGGGCACAGGACAGCATCAGAGACTATGCTCTAAATTTGCAGGAAGCCTTGAGAGCCATCAAACAAGCTGACCCTGGCAGCGTGCAAGATACAGATAGGCTATTAACAGAACAGTTCACAGAAGGTCTGCTGTCTAGCGCCCACAGTACCCAGCTGCGCCTCATGTTCTTTCAGAACCCTGATCTGACCTTTGCCCAATTCAAGGACAGGGCCATAAGGGTGCTCCGCGAACCCGCAACAAGTGGCGCTATAAACCCCCGGCGCCCTGCTCTCACCTATCACCAGGAGGCAGCGCCCTCCTCTATGGACTCCGTGGGGGCTGAAGCACAGGCCCTGAAACAAGCCCCGTCGAAAGATCAGCACCACCAAGTCCAGGAGCTGACCAGGAGCGTCGCGGTGTTGACCAGGACCGTCCAGGCGTTACAAGTGGACCCGTAAAGACCCATCGAGTTGGCTTCAAGTCCGGAAGATGTCCCGTGGCGTCGACAGAGGAGGACCCCGTCGTTCCGAGGGAGGCCCACAGACCGCTACGCAGAGGATGGACAGCCCATTTGCCGTCGATGCAACCAGCCCGGACACATTTCCAGGTACTGTAATTTAAACGGGTCCAACCTGGGGCAGAGGGCCAACCCCCAGGCAAAAGATCACCAGGCCCTTACAATTGGCGTAATAAGTACGTTGGGGGGCGCCCGGTTTTACCCGTGGTGCTGGACGGTATCCCCATGAGCGCCTTGCTGGATACTGGGTCGCAAGTAACCACTATCCCTTATGTACTTTTTAAGCAGTATTGGACTGATGCTGATATAACACGGTATCCAGACAGTGACTTGAGCAACATCGCCAGTAATGGCTTGCCCGTGCCGCAGATGGGGTTCAAAGAGATGACCATTAAGATTGGTAAAGTTGAACTGTCGGCACAGGGAGTGATTATTGTGGACATTGACCGTCGTGAAAGTCACCCTAAAATAACTGTGGGTACTAACGTGATTGAAAATTGTCTTTCAGAGGTAATTGTAATTCTACAACAGGTGGCGGTGAATGCTAGTTCCAGCCAACAGAGAGTCCTCAATAGAGATGAGCGTTGTTCGACTCGAACTGTTCGCCAATCTCAAATTCGAGCTGTTTTGGGCGGTGTTCGAGCCGTTCGGCGAACACGAACGATTTGAGAAAAATTCGGCTGTTCGAGGTTATGTTCGATAACTGTTCGTGCACCAAAATCATAACTGGATTTTTTCTCAGTAATGATGAAAATTAATGTTAATACGCAGTTTGAGTGTACAGCGGGGTGGGGGGAGGGGCAGGGGATGGATCTCTGCAGGAATAATGAAGATCTCCATTTTTTTTTCTCTTTCCCGCATTTACAGTGGGGAGGTGCAATCTGTCAGCCTATCAGCAGCGCACACACGGAGCGAAGTGCTTTTTTTCACACAAGCAAGGGCATGTGTCATTGGCAGTGTATGTCACATGTCCTTGCCCTATAAGACCAAGCCATTTTCCCCGTCGCCACCATTTTCTCACTGCTGCAGCTGCGTGTTAGACGGCACCGCTGTTGCTGTGTGCGCTATACCTTGTTAATTTCAAGCCATTTTTCGCACAAATCTACAGATAGCTTGGGAGTAGGGAATAGTTGTGATTGCAGTCCTTTTAAGGACTAGGTTACAGCATTTCCTACGACTTTTATCAGGCAGGTCTGTGCTCTTAAATAGATAGATTGTGGGAGTAAAGACTAATTGTAATTGCAGTCCTTTTCAGGACTAGGTTACATCAGTTCCTATCAGTTTTTGCCAGGCAGGTCTGTGCCAGTGCTGTGCAAGTTTTTTTCACAGCATTTGGCTGAATCTAGCAAAGCTAATCCATTTTGGCCTATTGCAGAGTGTGTTAGTCAGTGGAGTAGCCTATCTGTGTTGCAAGATATACCACCTGTGTATAGAATACCAATTTTTTTACTGCACCTAGTGAAGTAAAATCTTTTGGGCATCATTCTATTAGTCCATCTTTACTGACCTCCATCAGGTTGCAAATTGAATATAATTTTTTTCTGCATCTAGCTCTGAAAAAATATTTGGGCTTCTAGCAGTGTGTGGGACTTTCTCTATTAGTCCATCTATACTGATCTCCATCAGGTTGCAAATTAAAAATAATTTTTATCTGCATCTAGCTCTGAAAAAATATTTGGCCTTCTAGCAGTGTGTGGGACTTTCTCTATTAGTCCATCTATACTGACCTCCATCAGGTTGCAAATTAAAAATAATTTATATCAGCATCTAGCTCTGAAAAAATATTTGGCCTTCTAGCAGTGTGTGGGACTTTCTCTATTAGTCCATCTATACTGACCTCCATCACGCTGCAAATTCAAAATAATTTTTTGTCTGCATCTAGCTCTGAAAAAATATTTGGCCTTCTAGCAGTGTGTGGGACTTTCTCTATTAGTCCATCTATACTGACCTCCATCAGGTTGCAAATTAAAAATAATTTTTATCTGCATCTAGCTTTGAAAAAATATTTGGCCTTCTCGCAGTGTGTGGGACTTTCTCTATTAGTCCATCTATACTGACCTCCATCAGGTTGCAAATTAAAAATAATTGATATCTGCATCTAGCTCTGAAAAAATATTTGGCCTTCTAGCAGTGTGTGGGACTTTCTCTATTAGTCCATCTACTGTATACTGACTTCCATCAGGTTGCAAATTAAAAATAATTTTTTGGCTGCATCTAGCTCTGAAAAAATATTTGGCCTTCTAGCAGTGTGTGGGACTTTCTCTATTAGTCCATCTATACTGACCTCCATCAGGTTGCAAACTGAATATATTTTTTTTCTGCATCTACCTCTGAAAAAATATTGGGCTTCTAGCTGTGTGTGGGACTTGTTCTATTAATCCATCTATACAGACCTCCATCAGGTTGCAAACGGAATATAATTTTTTTCTGCATCTACCTCTGAAAAAATATTTGGGCTTCTAGCTGTGTGTGGGACTTGTTCTATTAGTCCATCTATACTGACCTCCATCAGGTTGCAAACTGAATATAATTTTTTTCTGCATCTAGCTCTGAAAAAATATTTGGCCTTCTAGCAGTGTGTGGGACTTTCTCTATTAGTCCATCTATACTGACCTCCATCAGGTTGCAAATTAAAAATAATTTATATCTGCATCTAGCTCTGAAAAAATATTTGGCCTTCTAGCAGTGTGTGGGACTTTCTCTATTAGTCCATCTATACTGACCTCCATCAGGTTGCAAATTAAAAATAATTTTTTGTCTGCATCTATCTCTGAAAAAATATTTGGCCTTCTAGCAGTGTGTGGGACTTTCTCTATTAGTCCATCTATACTGACCTCCATCAGGTTGCAAACTGAATATATTTTTTTTCTGCATCTACCTCTGAAAAAATATTGGGCTTCTAGCTGTGTGTGGGAATTGTTCTATTAATCCATCTATACAGACCTCCATCAGGTTGCAAACTGAATATAATTTTTTTCTGCATCTAGCTCTGAAAAAATATTTGGCCTTCTAGCAGTGTGTGGGACTTTCTCTATTAGTCCATCTATACTGACCTCCATCAGGTTGCAAATTAAAAATAATTGTTATCTGCATCTAGCTCTGAAAAAATATTTGGCCTTCTAGCAGTGTGTGGGACTTTCTCTATTAGTCCATCTATACTGACCTCCATCAGGTTGCAAATTAAAAATAATTTTTTGTCTGCATCTAGCTCTGAAAAAATATTTGGCCTTCTAGCAGTGTGTGGGACTTTCTCTATTAGTCCATCTATACTGACCTCCATCAGGTTGCAAATTCAAAATAATTTTTTGTCTGCATCTAGCTCTGAAAAAATATTTGGCCTTCTAGCAGTGTGTGGGACTTTCTCTATTAGTCCATCTATACTGACCTCCATCAGGCTGCAAATTAAAAGTAATTTTTATCTGCATCTACCTCTGAAAAAATATTTGGCCTTCTAGCTGTGTGTGGGACTTGTTCTATTAGTCCATCTATACTGACCTCCATCAGGTTGCAAACTGAATATAATTTTTTTCTGCATCTAGCTCTGAAAAAATATTTGGCCTTCTAGCAGTGTGTGGGACTTTCTCTATTAGTCCATCTATACTGACCTCCATCAGGTTGCAAATTAAAAATAATTTATATCTGCATCTAGCTCTGAAAAAATATTTGGCCTTCTAGCAGTGTGTGGGACTTTCTCTATTAGTCCATCTATACTGACCTCCATCAGGTTGCAAATTAAAAATAATTTTTTGTCTGCATCTAGCTCTGAAAAAATATTTGGCCTTCTAGCAGTGTGTGGGACTTTCTCTATTAGTCCATCTATACTGACCTCCATCAGGTTGCAAACTGAATATATTTTTTTTCTGCATCTACCTCTGAAAAGATATTTGGGCTTCTAGCTGTGTGTAGGACTTGTTCTATTAGTCCAGCTATACTGACCTCCATCAGGTTGCAAACTGAATACAATTTGTTTCTGCATCTACCTCTGAAAAAATATTTGGGCTTCTAGCTGTGTGTGGGACTTGTTCTATTAGTCCATCTATACTGACCTCCATCAGGTTGCAAATTGAATATAATTTTTTTCTGCATCTAACCCAGCCAATAGTTTTTGCCTAATACCACAGTTTGGCCACTCAGCTCTGCTCGGTTCCCATCCATTGTTTTTTTGTGCAAACAACTCTAGAGTTGTGAATTAGTTAACCACCAAAATGAGTGGAAAAAGGCCTGCTGCTGGTGGAAAGGGGAATAGGCGTGTTGGGAAGGGGAAAAAAGGTTGTGTCCGTGGGGTTGGTGTTAAAGCAACAGTAACATCTGCAGAAGAAAGACCATCTTCCAGCCAAACTAAAATGTCTACTTCTTTTAGCGGACAATGTGATAAGATCCCTTTCTTACGGCCACGCCAATCGCTACAAATTCCAGATGAGGCACAAAAACAGCAGGTGCTTCAACGGATATCAAGTGCTCCTTTAAGTGGGCTCTCCTCCACATCAACTTCAACATCACAAATACTCCAGTCCTCAAAGGTGTCACCTCAATCGCACTTGCTTCCTCACAGCTCCCAAATCTCCAGCTGCCCGTCTGAGTATGAGGTAGAACAGATGGTTGAGTCTGCAGAGCTGTTTACTCATACTATAGCCTGGGAATCAGAGGTCGACTCCAGCGCTTCTGTGAATCCAGACGAGGAAATGATCTGCACTGATGCCCAGAATCTTTATGAGTCGGATCCAGGACCAGACGCAGAAGGTTCTGACCATAATGTAGACCCTCGTTCCCAAACTGTAACTCCTGTTGGTGGAGACAATGAGGAAGACGATGATGAGACTCAAATACCTGATTGGAGCGACAACTTTAGTTTTTTGTCAGGGCAGGAACAGGTTGGCTCTGAGGACGACGGGTGTGATAACGCACAGGGTGATGATGATGAGGTTGGAGATCCCACTTACTGTCAACCCACAGTCAGCCAAGAGATGAGGTCAGCAGAGGAGGTGGAGGAAGATGCTAGTGACGACGAGGTCAGGTTGCGCCTTCCTGGACAGAGACGTAGTACTGGAAGCACGTCAACAACTGCATCCTCAAACACAACTCTGCCTCTCACCACAAGTCGTGGTGCCTCTTCAGGTCGCATGGGTGCTAAGCCTTGCATAGCCTGGGCATTTTTTCAGATCGATAAAGATGACCCAACTCGTGTTATCTGTAACATTTGTCAGCAAAAGCTAAGTAGAGGCCAAAAAATACATAGTTTGAGTACTTCATGCATGAACCGGCACATGGACATGAAGCATAAGTTGCAGTGGGAAGCTCAGTGTGCTACAATGCGGCCTAGCCGGCCGGGCCAACCACCTTCTGCCATATCTTGTGCAACCGCGGCCTCTTCATCCTCTGTGACTGGGGGGACAGCAGTCACACCTGTTTTGGGGCGCAGATCTGCCACCTCTTTACTCGCAACAGCCAGCGTGATTGGCAGGTCATCATTTTCTTTGGAGGTGGTAACACCAGCTGGTGTTGAGCGCTGTCCGACATTGATAGCACCACCTTTGGATCAAGGCAACCTAACATGTCCGCCTGCATCTTCCTCACAGACCGGCAGTTTGCCGGGGACACCCTTATCAACCCAGTCTAAGCACAATAGCCAGCCCTCGGTCCCTCAGATGTGGACAAGTAAAAGACCATTTCCTCCTAGCCATGAGAAAGCTAAGAGGTTGAATTTCACCATCTGCAAGCTCTTGGCTACAGAAATGCTGCCTTTCCGCCTGGTGGACACAGAGGATTTTCGAGACCTTATGTCCGTCGCAGTGCCCCAGTACCAGATGCCCAGTCGGCACTACTTCTCAAAGAAAGGTGTGCCTGCGCTCCACCAGCATGTCGCACACAACATCACCGCTTCTTTGAGAAACTCTGTGTGTGATAGGGTGCATTTCACCACAGACACTTGGACGAGTAGGCATGGACAGGGGCGTTACATGTCGCTGACTGGGCACTGGGTAACTATGGTGACAGCAGGACAAGGGTCTGCTGTCCAAGTCTTGCCGTCCCCACGAGTTGTGCGTCAATCTTCTTTATGTCAAAGTTCCTCCACTGCTTCTGCCTCCTCAACCTCCTCTCGGTCTTCCACCTGCACCCAAAGCCTGTCTGGTCATGCCACAAGCTTTCTAACTGCGCAGAAGAGATCCTGCACACCTCCTTACAATGCTGGCAGTAGGGCTCAACGTCATCAGGCGGTTTTTACTTTGAAATGTCTGGGAAATGTGAGTCACACAGCTGAGGAGTTGTGGTCAGCTCTGGAGAACCAATTTCATGAATGGTTGTCTCCACTGGACCTGAAACCAGGGAAGGCCGTGTGCGACAATGCTGCAAACCTGGGTGCGGCCCTGCGCCGGGGCAATGTCACACACGTGCCTTGTATGGCTCACGGGTTGAACCTGGTTGTCCAGCAATTTTTAGCCCACTATCCCAGACTAGATGGCCTTCTGCAGAGGGCACGGTCGCTGTGTGCTCACTTCCGCCGTTCGCATCCCGCAGCTCAGCGACTTACATCTCTACAGAAGTCGTTGGGCCTGCCACTTCACCGGCTAAAATGCGATGTGCCTACCCGGTGGAATTCAACTCTGCACATGTTGCAGCGACTGTGGCAGCACCGACAAGCCCTGGTGCAATACGTTCTGACGTATAGCCTGGGCCAACGAGATCCAGAGGTGGGGCAAATCACGCTGGAGGAGTGGTCTCAGATCAGGGACCTATGCACCCTTCTGCACAGTTTTGAAATGGCGACGAAGATGTTTAGTGCTGACGATGCCATTATCAGCATGACTATTCCGGTGAGTTACATGCTGGAGCACATGTTAAACAGAATTCGGAGTCAGGTGGTGGCACAAGAGGAGGTGGAGGAAGTAGAGGAGATGGAGTTGTATGCGGAAGTGCTAACATCTGCAAGGTCCAGACGGTCGGCAGCACCAAGGCGGCAGGCATGTGAGGGTGGGGGAGATGGTTTTACCAGGGCGCATGGTAGCAGCCAAACTAGTGAGGAAGGTGCAGGAGCCCAGGAAGTAGTGGAGGACGAACTGATGGAAGACTCATCAGATGAGGGAGACCTTGATCACATTTCTGTTGTGCGAGGTTGGGGGGAGAGGACAGAGGAAGGAAGCATGATTGTTACCTCGCCACCAACACAACAGGGACTTGGTGCTCCTGGATGCGCAACACACATGAGTGCCTTCTTGCTGCACTACCTGCAACATGACCCTCGAATTGTGAGAATTAGAAATAATCCTGACTACTGGGTTGCCACACTGTTAGACCCCCGGTACAAAAGTAAATTTGCAGAAATTATTCCTGCCATAGAAAGGGATGCACGCATGCAGGAGTATCAGCAGAGACTGTTGCAGAATCTTACATGTGCTTTTCCACAAAACACCAGTGGTGCACGTAGTGAATCTCACAGTTCCAACTTGCCAACCGTGGGACCGTCAAGTGTTCAGCACTCAAACCGTAACAGAACCACAGTATCTGCTGGTAACATCAATTTTTCGGAATCATTTCACCACTTTTTTAGCCCATCCTTTGCAAGGCCACAGGAGACAAGAAGTCTGACATATAGTCAATGCCTAGAGACGATGGTACAGGAGTATCTCCAAGTAAACATTGAAGCCATGACTGTGTCACTGGACCCTTGCTCTTTTTGGGCTTCCAATCTGGATAAATGGCCGGAGCTAGCCACTTACGCCTTGGAGATCTTGTCATGCCCCGCAGCCAGCGTTCTGTCTGAACGTGTGTTCAGCGCTGCTGGTGGTGTGCTGACAGATAAGCGCACGCGGCTCTCCACTGATAATGTAGACAGACTCACGTTCATAAAGATGAACAAATCATGGATCCGAAATGACTTTTCTACCCCTGTGTCATCCTGGGGAGAGTAAAAGCTTGATGATTGGTTAAAATCACCCTACCAACCGTTTTAAGCTTTCAAATTACTAATCATGTTTATCTGTATCTTGGCTGGAAAATAATTTGGGCTTTGTAGCAGTGTGCAGCACTGATTCTATTAGGCCATCTATAATAAGCTCCATCAGATTTAAAATTACTAATCATGTTTATCTGTATCTTGACTGGAAAATAATTTGGGCTTTGTAGCAGTGTGCAGCACTGATCCTATTAGGCCATCTATACTAAGCTCCACCAGATTTAAAATTAATAATAATTTTTAGCTGCATCTAGCCCGGAAAATAATTTTGGGGCTCCGAGATGCGCAAGACACATAAGTGTCTTCTTGCTGCACTACCTGCAACATGACCCTCATATTGTCAGAATTCGAAGTAATCATGACTACTGGGTTGCCACACTCTTAGATCCCCCAAACTTTTCGATCAACCTTTTCATTTTAATAAAGACCAAAAAAATGGTCATTTTTGAAATTATAAGCATTAGCAGGTTATTAGAAACTGAAATCAAACAGTTTTCAACTCAAAACTTTATTCTAGGTGATGTTACATTTTCACATAGGACCCCTTGTTCGAAAGGAGCTTCTGAACTCTCTCGTCCATTGAATTTGTCAGGTTTTGGATGGTTTCTGCTTCAATTGTTTTGCATGAGGACAGAATACCCTCCCAGAGCTGTTGCTTAGATGTGAACTGCCTCCCGCCATCATAGACACTCCTTTTGATGATGCTCCAGAGGTTCTGAATGGGGTAGAGGTCAGGGGAGCATGGGGGTCACACCATAAGTTTGTCCCCTTTTATGCCCATATCAGCCAGAGATGCAGATGTTTTATGTGCAGCATGAGATGGTGCATTATCATGCAAAAAAATGATCTTGCTGTGAAATACACGGTTCTTCTTCTTGAACCATGGCAGGAAGTGCTGTTTGAGAAAATCCACATACATTATGGAGTTAATCTTTAGCGCCTTCAGGGATCCTAAAGTGGCCGACAATCTCTCTCACCATGATTCCAGCCCAAAACATTACTCCACCTCCTCCTTGTTGGCTCTGTAGCCGTGTTTGCGTGGGGTGTCCATCAACCAGGCATCCTCCACTCCATCCATCTGGACCATCGAGCGCTGCACGGCACTCATCCGTGAACAAAACAGTTTTGAAATCAGTCTTCATGTAATGTTTGGCCCACTGGAGCCGTTTCTGCTTGTGTGAAGTGGATAGAGGAGGTCAACAGGATGGCGTATGCACAGCTGCAAACCTCTGAAGGACCCTGCATCTTGTTGTTCGGGGGACGTTGGAGGCACCAGCAGCTTCAAAAACTTGTCTGCTGCTATGACAAGGCTTTTTTGCCGCTGCTCTTTTAACCTGACGTAATTGCCTGTAGGAAAGAGTCCTCAATTTGCCCTTATCAGCACGCACACGTGTGTACTGTGAATCAGCTACATACTTCTTGATTGCCAAGACACTTCATCCTGATCATCGCACAATGTTGATTGTAGTCATGCCTTGACATAAACACTCCACAATTTGTTGCTTCTCAGCAGCCGACACATCCTTTTTCTTTCCCATTTTGGCAGAAAATGTAGGCTGCTTAATAATGTGAGACAGCCTTCTTAAGTAGTCTTGCCTTTCATTGGACACACCTGCCAAACTAATTAGCACAGGTGTCTGCAATTGCTTACAGTGATATAAAGAGCCCTGACACACATCACCATCAATGAGTTTAACTGACAAACAAATTCTTCCCTTATCACTCCTAAACACTTTTTGCATAATAATTTGGAACACAGTGTACATGTGCTTTTCCACAAAACACCAGTGGTTCACGTAGTGAATCTTACAGTTCTAACTTGCCAACCGTGGTCTGTATGGAGTTGTTCAATAAAGGGCCCAAAATTAAGATAACATAGATGGGAGAGGTCTCTATGAATAGGAATTCCTAAGTATTTGATACCCCGTGAGGGCCAGGCAAAGGGAAAGTTGGACTGGATGGAATCCTATATGGATTTGGGGAGGGAGACATCGAGGGCCTCAGACTTCGCTGCATTGATTTTAAAATTTGACCATGTAACAAAGTGATCTATTTCAGCCATAACAGCATGGATGGATATATGTGATTGAGTGATATATACTAGGACATCATCAGCAAATAGAAAGCACTTGTACTCGGTGCCTCCCACCTCAATCCACCTAATATTGAGGTTATGGCGAATTGATGAGAGAAGGTGCTCCGTCACTAGGATGTATAAGAGAGGGGACAGAGGACATCCCTGCCTTGTCCCATTGGTGATTGTGAAAGGTGATGAAAATGTTCTGATGCACCCCCTGGGCCTTGGGACACCCGGAGCCGGACCCTTTTTGGTGGATGCTGGTGGTTGTAGTCTTTGTGGCGGCGACCCGGTTCCGTGGCTCAGGGTGGTCAAACCAGGGGCGGAACTATTTATGTGGTTTTGATGTTTAAATGTCTGACTACGCCACCCGTGGATTGCGGTCAGAGTGAACCGCCGCTGCAGGGCAGACCGCTGAGGCTGGTGTTGTGGGTGCAGCAGAGCATAGCATAACTCCCCACGGGAGGAGTATAGCCTCAGGGCAGTGTATGCGGAGGATGGGGGTGATGGTGCAGGGCAGCAGCAGTAATGACACGGAGTCAGTGATGCAGTCCAGGGCTTTACTCACAGTTCTTATTATCCAGACCACGTCTGCAGGTAACGGCTGCCCACGTCGTACTGTGCTCACCAGGTGAGGGGCTCAGACAACTCCCAGATAACTTTGGAGCGCTTCACAGGACCGCCTTTGTGTGTCCTTTGTCTGGCCTTTCTTACCAACCCTTCTGTCCGGCTGCCTCGGGCCTCCTCTTGGTAAACAGTTTCCCTGACCCTATGTGGTGCCTTCCTAGCGGGTGTAGCGAGGGGCTGCGCTACATAAAATGTCACAGCCTCCGGTTTCTAGCTGAGGGTCGTTTCCTGCCTCCACTAGTTTCGGGGACCGGTCTCCCCCTTTGGCCTGACCCCTCCACGCAGGTGGATTCGGGCGTGCGGTGGCGACTCGCCCGTCCGCACCCCTGGGATCCCTTCATTCCTCATTCCTGGAGCCTTCTCCGCTCCTCTTCCTTCCTTCTCCCTCTTCCAGGCCTGGGCCTCTGTTACTAGGCCCGCCTCCGGAGCAGAGCTCATGCAGAGCCCCTGCTCCCTGCCACTTCTGCTCAGACTTCTCTGCACTGAACTAAGATGGTGCCCACCTTTTATACTCCCTTCTCAATGCACCCAGGAACTGCTTCCTCCCTGCTCCTGCACTACAGGGTTCCCCTTCCTCAGTGTTCCCTCCCCCCACTCCAGCCAGGGACAGGGACTGTCATGCCCATCTCAGAGGCATATTGGTCGCCCTGCCCCACGGCAATGTGGTGTAATGCATGCAGGTGTCGGGTCCTGATTCACACTCCATCCTTACCTGAGAGTGAGATATCACACCTCTGGGTGAGGTGCAATACCTCTGTAGCAACCGAGGCCTCAGGGTGCTACAGTTCCATTTATCTTCAGCCTAGGTGACGTATTGTGATACAGGGCCGTGATTTTGGCTATAAAAGGGTCCCCTAGACCCCTACCCCAAGCTTTTTAAGAGAATCTTATATGGCGTGCCAGGAGGCTCTATGGAATGCTTTCTCAGCATCCAACGAGAGTATCTAATTACAAATTTTAGCTGCATCTAGCCCAGGAAATACTTTGTGCCTAGTAGCAGTGTCTGCTAGTCAGCGGATTTTCCCGGCTGTTAAGCAAGCTACACCACCTGTAGTTTGGACACTTAATTTTTTCAAAGGAAATGCTTCAGGACCACGGGATACTCAGTGAAGAGCATCAGGAGGCACCCCAAGGCATAGGGGCTGGGACTGGCAGTAGGATGTCTTGCGGTGGACAGCCGAGCTCGATCCTTATAAAAGCTTTTTAACTGCAGCAGCTTTAGTGGACGCTACTGGAGCTGGAATTACGCGGCTGCTGGCATGAGACTTGCCCTCCAATAGATCCTTGTAAATGGATTTAAAGTGTATTCATTCAAATTAGAGAGACAATTTAAATTAAAAAGCTTAGAGCTGCCTCCACCACAGGGGGGCTCGCTCGACCCACCAGCGGACAGGCACCAGTATTGGGAGAGGGGGGCTGGCCGTCAGGGTTCACCGCGGCTCTGGCACAAACCCGGGGACACGGAGGTGGCACGGGCAGGAGCGGACTGAACGTGTCGGCTTCTCACTTTTTGGATTTTAGAAGGGCATGACATGCCTATATCTGTGTCTCCCCCTCCTTTTACTCCTCCACCTCTTTTCTTTTCGCATGACTATATGTACTTGTCACTTTTCCATGTGTTAGTTGTGTCTTCTGAGCAGTTTGTCAGCTTTTGGACACCTTTGAAGGTGTTTTCTATGTGTTTCTATGTGTTTTTGTTTGCCTGCCATTGGTTTTAACGGTGTTCGAAGGTGTTCGACGAACAGTTCGACGAACAGTTTGGCGAACACACGGGTGTTCGACGAACCGAACCGAACTCGAACACTACGGGGGTGGCTCAACACTAGTCCTCAACAAGGAGATAAAAGCCCTGATGAGACGGCAGCAGGTAGAACTGTCTGGTGGTGAGATCGGTAGCGTAAGACTGAGTGACCCATTCCCCATTTCCATGCCTCCCAAAAGTGAAATGATGATCTGGTGTCGGACTGCAATCGGGTTGAGAGGTAGAGACTACCAAGCCATGGTAGAACCCTTGTACTCAGACAGCAGGCCCACCATTTTGACAGCCCGGGGGGTGGATGATGTCCGTCATGGGAGGGTTCCCGTTCGCATTCTCAACATTGGAGAGAGAGAGGTACACTTACCCAGGTACGCTACACTTGCCAAACTGTTTGCTGTGGAACACAAAGCTATCAGGGCCGTGGAGCCTTTGCCTCCATCTCCACAGGCGGCGGAGGGTAATGGCTCCCAGAACCAAAAGGAGGACTGGTGCCAGAAACTCCATATGGGTGCTGACTCCACTCCCCTGCACCAAAAACAAGGAGTCTACCGGGTGGTCCAGGAGTACGAGAGAATTTTTAGTAAGCACCCGCTAGACTTCGTTAGAGTAAAAGGGATAGAACACCATATCCCCATGGGGAGCCACCCACCAATAAAAGAGAGACATAGACCTGTACCCCCTGCACATTATCAGAACGCAAAGGGCATGCTAAGAGAAATGAAAGAAGCTGGGGTCATTAGAGATAGCTGTAGCCCCTGGGCAGCCCCCCTGGTTCTGGTAAAAAAGAAAGACGGCACCATGAGAATGTGCGTCGAGTATAGACAAATCAACCGTATCACCCATAAAGACGCATACCCGCTGCCTAGAATGGAGGAGTCTTTAGCCGCACTAAAATCAGCTAACTTCTTTTCTACTTTGGACCTTACTAGCGGGTACTGGCAGGTTCCTGTGGCAGAGGCTGACAAGGAGAAGACCGCCTTCACCACCCCGATGGGACTGAGCAAGTTCAACTGTATTCCCTTCGGGCTCTGCAACGCACCAGGGACCTTCCAGAGGCTGATGGAATGCTGTCTAGGGCACCGAAACTTTGAGACGGTCCTCCTTTACCTGGACGACGTGATCGTCTATTCGAAAACTTACGAGGACCATCTAAAGCACCTGGCCGAGGTGTTCGAAGCCCTGGCAGGCTATGGCCTGAAGGTGAAACCATCAAAGTGTCACCTGTTGAAACCGAGAGTCCAGTACCTAGGGCACGAGGTAAGTGCGAAAGGAGTAGCCCCCGACCCTGACAAGGTCACAGCAATCAACAGCTGGCCAAGCACCTCGAACATCAAAGAAGTGAGGCAGTTCCTCGGGTTGGTAGGCTACTACCGAAGGTTCATCCCTGGGTTCACTAAGATGGCAGCTCCTATGCAGGACCTCCTGATAGGACAGTCTAAGTCCAGAAGCCAAAAGCCACCCTTCAAGTGGGATAAACCGGAAGAGGAGTCCTTCCGCCAGTTGAAGATGGTCCTCACAGGGGATGAGATCCTGGCCTAGCCTGATTATGGGCAGCCTTTTATTCTCCACACAGACGCCAGTAATGTGGGACTGGGAGCCGTACTGTCACAAAACCAACAGGGCAGAGAAAGGGTGATGCGTACGCCTGCCGGAAGCTGAGGCCCACCGAGAGGAACCCGGAGAATTACAGCTCCTTCAAGCTAGAATTCATGGCGGTGGTGTGGGCCGTAACGGAACACTTCAAGCATTACCTGGCCTCCGCAAAGTTCACTGTGTACACAGACAACAACCCGTTAACACACCTAGACAGTGCAAGACTTGGTGCCCTGGAACAGCGGTGGATGGCCCGTCTCTCCAATTATGACTTCGTGATCAAGTACCGGGCAGGCAAAACCAATGCCAATGCTGATGCCCTGTCGAGAATGCCTCACTTACCTGAAGGTGACGAAGACCCAGAGGAGCTGGAGGAGGTAGAACTCCCCGCGTTTCACCGGTATGGGGCCGCTCAATACTCCCACCGTGTGAAGGAGGAAGATTTAACAACCGTTATGATCAATCCCCTACCTCACCACAGCTGGGCCGAGACCCAAGATAGTGATCCTGCGATCCGCCTGGTGAAAGATCTGCTGACCCAGGAAGACACCCGCTTAGATCCGGATGCTCCAGAGGAAGCCAAGCAGCTATGGAAAGAGAAGAGCAAGCTGTTCCTCTATGAAGGCAAGCTGTGCAGAAGACTTGTCAACCACTGGACACACGAGCTGACCTGGCAAGTCGTGTTCCCAAGGCGGGATGCAGCTATGGTCCTGGGGGCTTACCATGACAGTGTGGGGCACTTCGGTTGGAAGAAGCTGGAGTTCCTGCTAAGAGGCCGGTTCTTTTGGGTCGGCATGAGAGGGGCTGTAGAGAAGTGGTGCAGGGACTGTGGCCCTTGTAACTTAAGGAGAAAAGACCGCACCAGCCAGAAGACACCCTTGAAGCCCATCGTCACCCAGCAGCCTCTTGAGCTGGTAGCTCTGGACCACGTCAAATTGGCTCCAAGCCGGTCAGGATACATCTACGCCCTGACAATTCTGGACCACTATTCCCGTTTTCTAGTAGTGGTCCCGGTAAAAGACTTGACAGCCCAAACGGCTGCCAGAGCACTCCAGCAATACTTCTGCCGTCCACACAGGTATCCGGAACAGGTCCTGACGGACCAGGGTCCAGCGTTCGAAGCTGAAATCTTCCAAGAGTTCTGCAACCTCTATGGCTGTAAGAAGATTCGGACAACGCCTTACCACCCACAAACCAACGGGATGTGTGAGAAAATGAACAATATAGTCATTGATCTCCTGAAGACGTTGCCCCTGGAGGAACGCAGCCTGTGGCCAGAAAAACTGCCGGACCTGATAGACTTATACAACCATATCTGTTATGTTCTGCTACCAGAGCTAAGGAAAGAGAGGAGATCTGTCCCTACGATAGAACTCAGCTTAATCCCTACGATGTAACAGGGAACCTGATCCTGCGATCAGACCTGCTAAAGTCCTAAGCTAGTCTGTACGGAGACCTATAGATGTGGGGAAGGAATCCCTACAAGTACTAAGGACTGGGAGGAATATGGGACACCTCCTAACAGAAATAGTAGCAGACAGACGAACAAACAAAATATATAGAACATAGAGGTCAGTAGACCAAGCAAACTAACAGAGCAAGACACAGAGCACAGGCTAGCTAGAAAGTAGATATACAATGAAGTCCAGCAAAGCCAGAAGGGCGGAGCAGGATTAAATAGGCCAACAAGGTCATGTGACCAGCAAAGGAAAAAAAACCTAAGAGCAAGGTTCTAACAGTACCCCCCCTTCTAAGAGGATCCTCCGGATCCCCTAGGACCAGGCTTATCAGGAAATCTCCTGTGAAACGCTCTGATAAGTCTGGACGCGGAAACATCATCCGACCTCACCCAAGAGTTATCCTCGGGACCGAAACCTTTCCAGGCCACAAGATACTGCAAACCACCTCTATACCGTCTAGAGTTAAGGATGCGAGAAATTTCATATTCCCCGTCCTCCACCACCGGAGGAACAGAGGCAGAGGCGTCACAATCCGATACAACAGCTTTTTTCAACAGAGAGACATGAAATACCGGATTAATTCTCCAGGAGGTAGGAACCTCCAACCTAACAGCAGATTGGTTGACAACCTGAAGCACCTTAAAGGGCCCTACAAACTTGGGACCCAATTTCTTTGAAGGAATCCTCAACCGCAGATTCCTAGAGGACAACCAAACCATGTCACCAACAGCGAACAAAACCTCCTGTCGTTTCCTATCAAAGTAGTCTTTAGATTTTCTGTTGGCCTCCTGAAGATTACCACGCACATCCGTCCAAACTCTCTCCAAATCACCGGAAAAATTCTCCTCCTCAGGCACGGCAGATCCCAACTTGGAGAACGACCCAAACGACGGATGTCTCCCAGAACAACAAAAAAAAGGCGAACAACCAGCAGAAGAAGATGTATGATTGTTCAGAGCAAATTCAGCAAGTGGCAGAAACTCAGACCACCCCTCTTGATTGTCTGCCACAAAACAACGCAAGAACTGCTCAACATCCTGGTTTTTCCTTTTTGTCTGGCCATTAGATTCAGGATGATATCCGGACGAGAACGACAAATGAACTCCCAACCTATCACAAAAGGCACGCCAAAAACGAGCCACGAACTGAGGACCCCTATCAGAAACAATGTCAGTAGGAACGCCATGAAGTCTGACAATTTCCTTGACAAAGGCCTTAGCGAGAGTTTTAGCGCAGGGCAGTTTGATGAAAGGAACCAAGTGACACATCTTGCTAAAACGGTCCACGACCACCCAGATGACAGTAAAACCCTCAGAGGGGGGAAGGTCAGTTATAAAGTCCATAGCCAAATGTGTCCAAGGAGCACTGGGAACCTCCAAAGGACAAAGCAACCCTTCAGCAGGAGTATGTGAGGACTTAGATCTAGCACATATAGTACATTGACGCACCCACTTAATGACTTCCTTCTGCCATCCAGGCCACCAAAAACTGCGACCCACCAGTCTCTTGGTCTCAGAGATTCCGGGATGACCTGCCAACCGAGATTCGTGACACTCAACAAACAAATCTCTCCTAAAGGTCCCAGGCACAAACAACCTCCCATGAGGAGTGTTAGAAGGGGCATTCTCCTGTGCTTTAAGAATCTCATTTTCCAAAACGGAGTCCAAAGCAGCTATCACAACACCTTCTTGTAAAATGTTCTCCTCTTTCTCAGCACCGACTATGGGAGAAAAACTGCGAGACAAGGCATCCGCCTTAACATTCTTAGTACCAGGGATGTAAGTAACAGAGAAATTAAACCGCGAGAAAAACAGTGCCCACCTAGCCTGACGGGCATTCAGGCGCTTGGCAGCATCAAGATATATCAGATTTTTATGATCCGTAAGAACCTGAACGGGAAATTCCGCACCTTCCAAGAAGTGGCGCCAGTGTTCAAATGCGAGTTTAATAGCCAATAATTCCCGATTACCAATATCGTAATTCAGTTCAGTCTCCGAAAATTTTTTTGAAAAAAAGGCACAGGGATGCAATCCATCCCCGTTATCCTGAGACAATACTGCGCCAACCCCCACAGAGGAAGCATCAACCTCAACCAAAAACGGCCTAGTAACATCAGGCTGCATAAGGATGGGAGCAGAGGTGAACCTCTCCTTGAGATACACAAAAGCTTCAATGGCCTCAGAAGACCACTGAACCGCATCAGCACCTTTCCTGGTGAGATCAGTCAGAGGTTTGACAATACTAGAAAAATTTTTTATGAATTTTCTATAGTAATTGGCGAAACCCAAAAACCTCTGTATCGATTTCAAACCAATAGGCCTAGGCCATTCCTGCACAGCCTGAACCTTAACCGGATCCATCTCAAAACCTTTGCTGGAGATAATGTAGCCCAAAAAACTAATTCTCTGTACAGCGAACTCACATTTCTCCAGCTTAGCAAAAAGCGAATTGTCCATTAATAACTGTAATACCTCACGCACGCTCCGCCAATGAGACTCCAGATCCGGCGAATAAATCAAAATGTCATCCAAATACACAACCACATTTTTACCGATCAAAGGTCTAAGGATGTCATTAATCAGATTCTGAAAAAATGCAGGAGCATTAGTAAGACCAAAAGGCATAACCAGATTCTCAAAATGACCCACAGGAGTGTTAAAAGCAGTCTTCCATTCGTCACCCTCCTTCATGCGCAACAGATTGTATGCCCCCTTAAGGTCAATTTTAGAGAACCACTTGGCCCCCATTAACTGGTTAAACAGATCAGGAATCAATGGCAGTGGGTAAGGATTGCGTACAGTAATTTTGTTAATCTCACGAAAATCCAGACAAGGACGTAAACCGCCGTCCTTTTTTTTTACAAAAAAAAATCCAACCGCCACAGGAGACTTAGAGGGCCTAATGTGACCGGCGGCCAAACTTGTCTGTATGTATTCCTCCAAAGCCTTCCTCTCAGGAATAGTAAGGTTAAATAAACGACTTTTAGGAAGAGTCGCTCCAGGGACAAATTCAATAGAACAATCATAGTCTCTATGGGGAGGCAAAACCTGCGATTCCTTCTCAGAAAAAAACTCTCCAAAAATCCTGAATAGGAACAGGCAATTCTCCCCTATCCAAAGCTGCAATACGCCCATTACAACACTTGTCATAACATTTATGGCTCCAGGATTTAATTTCACTGGTAGACCAATCCAGTACAGGATTGTGAAATTTTAACCAGGGCAATCCCAATATTACTGGAGAAGGCAAGTTATTCAACACTACCAAATCCAATTTCTCATGGTGAACACCATTAATAGTGAGAGGAAATTCACAGACCTTGAGAGTAATATTCTTCAAAGGGGAACCATCCACAGAAACCACAGCAATGGGGGATGATAAAGGTTCAGGTTTTAAATTGAGTCTTTCCACGAATCCCCCATCAATAACATTCAGAGTAGACCCACAATCGACAAACACCCGAAATTCCATAAATTTTTCCTGAGCAATCGTGGAAGCAGCTAAAAATACACCCTTGGAATTTAAACAGGCAATACGGGCATGACTGACCATTTTTTTTTCTTTCTTCATACGAAGCTCACAGCCTTTAATCAAATGACCAGATTTTCCGCAATAGAAACACAAGCCTTCAAAAAATCGACGGTCTTTTTCTTGAGAGCGAGGTGCCACCGATCCAATCTCCATCGATTCACCACTGTTAGTACACACATTCTCATAACCAGAAACTGACATAGCAGAGGATTTGCTCTCATTAACCCTTGCACGCAGTCTTCTATCCACCCGTATAGCTAATTGCATAGCCTGTTGCAAATCTTCAGGTGTAGGATAAGCAATTAGCAGGTCTTTAACCCTTTCACTGAGCCCAGCAAGAAATAGACTTTTCAGAGCAGAATCGTTCCACCCTGTTTGAGTAGACCAACGACGGAAATGAGTACAATATTTTTCCACATTACCTGATCCTTCTTTTAAACATCTCAACTCAGTCTCAGCTGATGCAACACGGTCAGGATCATCATATAATAGTCCCAAAGCAGAAAAAAAACTATCCACTGATCTGAAGCATGTATCACTAGGTTGCAAAGAAAAGGCCCACTCCTGAGGCTCTTTGCGCAAAAGTGACATTATGAACCCTACGCGCTGGGATTCATCCCCAGAGGACTTAGGTCTCAAACGAAAATACAATAAGCAAGCATTTTTGAATGAAAAAAATTCTCGGTGTTCACCAAAAAATAAATCCGGCAAACATACCTTAGGCTCCAAGAAATGTGCTCCAGGACAGTTACTCACGTGCTGACGGAGCTCGGCCACCTCCAGAGAGATGAACCAAATCCTGAACCGACACCATGATGAAACAGAAAAAATCTTTCCTTAGAGAATTTGCTGGCTGGACTTACTGTTATGTTCTGCTACCAGAGCTAAGGAAAGAGAGGAGATCTGTCCCTACGATAGAACTCAGCTTAATCCCTACGATGTAACAGGGAACCTGATCCTGCGATCAGACCTGCTAAAGTCCTAAGCTAGTCTGTACGGAGACCTATAGATGTGGGGTAGGAATCCCTACAAGTACTAAGGACTGGGAGGAATATGGGACACCTCCTAACACAAATAGTAGCAGACAGACGAACAAACAAAATATATAGAACATAGAGGTCAGTAGACCAAGCAAACTAACAGAGCAAGACACAGAGCACAGGCTAGCTAGAAAGTAGATATACAATGAAGTCCAGCAAAGCCAGAAGGGCGGAGCAGGATTAAATAGGCCAACAAGGTCATGTGACCAGCAAAGGAAAAAAAACCTAAGAGCAAGGTTCTAACAATATCCCGGTGAATGCTACAAACTGCACCCCGGCTTACCTGATGCGAGCCAGACCAGGTAAGCTGCCCATGGACCTGGAGATGGGAGTCCTAACACCTCAGGCTCCTCCCCGGATGCGTACTGGGATACGGAAAGGCGACTGCAGTACAAGAAGGTACAGGAGAGTGTGGAGAAGAGCCTGGCCCAGGTGAGAGAAAGGCAAGAAAGACTCTTCAACCAACACGCCCCTGCTGGTCCCCTAGAACCTTGTGAGCAGGTCCTGAAGCGAAAGAGAAGGCTACATAAGTTGGACGACCAGTGGGAAAGGGAACCCTACACCGTACTGCAGTCTGATCACGACAAATCGAAGGTGTGTGTGATCACCAAGGATGGAGGAGAAACCACTAGTACCTTCTCCAGAGACCACCTAAAAAGGTGCCCCGAGCAACTCCATAGTGCAGAAGAGGATCAAAGTGACCTTGAACCCGCAGAGGACAAGGAAGAAATGATCAGCACCGTTCTCGGAGAGTTCCCTCAGTCCTGGACACGAATAAACGATGCCATAGTGGTACCCGTCCTGCATTTCCTGCAACCGGCTCAGCAACAACCTACACCAGAGCCGGAAGGTGGAGAAGAGCAAGCAGTTCCAGAGGCAGAAGAGCCGGCACCAGCAGCCCAGGAGAATCAACCCTCTGCTGACAGTGAGCCTGCCATGCCTGCGGTAAGCCAGAGGACCCGCAGACAGCTGCCTGCCCTGCCTGTAAGTCTAGCCAGTGACTGTACCCTAAATGGTAGTGAAGAAAACCAGGTTAGACCACCACCAGACAGTGGGTTACGCAGGTCAACCAGGAGCACAAAGGGGCAGATACCCGCTCGCTGGAGAATATAGGGTGCACTAAAACTGTAAATAACCCTGTTGCCAAGTGTTGAAATGTTTGCAAAGTTACATGCATGATTAGTAATTGTGTATTTCAGTTTCTTACTGTTACCGTACGGACTCAAAGGTTATGGACTTTTAATAACCAGGACTTTGTATGGACTGCGTTCGGAGCCTAACCAAGGAATGAACTAAGACTGTAAAGGACTTGGGGCTAGGACAGACCCCCCAACTGGTTAAGGCTCCCCGTTGTGTTGGTGAAATGGACACCCGGTCACAGACCACACTGTGACCTTAAGAACTCAACCTGTGCGTCGTTTGTCTACTGATGTTTTACGGTCATGCATATTATCTTTGTTTAATGTTTAGTCCCGGAGTACTAAATTTTACTAGGGGGGAATGTGTCACCCTGGCCTGGATGCCACAAATATAATAAAGCTGTGTCTGAGAGCAAGGGGGAGGTCCTCTAGTCAAGGACCATTAGCATGCAGCACCTCCTGTCCCAGACCAGTAGGGGGAGCAGGCTGCACCTATATAAGCTGGAGCTGGGGGCAGGGTTAGGGAGAACTGGACATCCTGTCTCTGGATTGAGAGGTGTCCCAGATCAGGGACAGACAGTTGTGTTGCAGCCTAAGAGGCCGTGTGGCAGTAGGAGAGCCACGAGCCAGGGACAAAAGGTGAAGTAAGCCTGTCCTGGCAGATAAAGAAACTAATCTACCAGACTTTGGTGTCTGAGGCTGGGAGGATTCCAGGTCCTACAGCAGATAACCAGTCCGCAGGGGACTGTATGTTCCTTGGCCTAAGAAGCCCGGAGGCTCCACCACAGCAGAAGGGACCAGCAAAGCCGTACCAGGCCGGGAGTAGAAAGGGACCCAAGTTGCAAGCCATACGGGCGAGAGGACACGGTGAGCTCGGGAACGTGGGCTGTTACACTACAAGGAGGGAAATAGCCAGAAGGAGCACAGAGAGCACGGTAGGCCTACACCCTCACCCTGACCAGGGTCAGCTTCTCACTTGTTCTCAGACATCCAGGCCCCCTCCTAGCCGGGCCTGTTTCTGGGTCATTTTACCTGTTCTAATAAAGACCCTGAACTGTTTAAGAGGCCTCCGTTTACTGGCTATCGCGGTCGGAATCATCCCCTCCATCATCCATTATATATACTGCCCTGGGGCCATACTCCTCCAATGGGGAGTTGAACTATTCAGTGCTGCACATTTATATCAGCCCCAGCGGTCTGCACTGCAGCGGCGGTTAGCCCTGACCGCAATCCACGGGTGGCGTAGTCGGACATTACCTACAGCACATCATAGACTACCACTGGTCTGACCACCCTGAGCCACGGGACCGGGTCGCCACTACTACTCCCAGCATTGCCCTGAAGACCGGTCGCGAGTGCCCCACGGCACAAACCTCCTTCCATCAGCAAGGGCATTGAAAATGAAACCTGGCAGGGTTTTTCAGCATGATAATTATCCCAAGCACATCGCCAGGGCAACAAAGGAGTGGCTTCGTAAGAAGCATTTCAAGGTCCTTGAGTGGCCTAGCCAGTCTCCAGATCTAAACTCTATAGAAAACTTTTGGAGGGAGTTGAAAGTCCATGTTGCCCAGCGACAGCTCCAAACCATCACTGCTCTAGAGGAGATCTGCATGGAGGAATGGGGCAACATACCAGCAACAGTGTGTGCCAACCTAGTGAAGAATTACAGAAAACGTTTGGCCTCTGTCATTGCCAACAAAGGATATATAGAAAAGTATTGAGATGAACTTGTGTTATTGACCAAATACTTATTTTCCACCAAAATTTGAAAAAAAAATTATTTCCAAATCAGACAATGTGATTTTCAGTATTTGTCTTCTCATTTTGTCTCTCATGGTTGAGGTCTACCTATGATGTCAATTACAGGCCTCTCTCATCATTTTAAGTGGGAGAATTTGCACAAGTGGTGGCTGACTAAATACTTTTTTACCTCACTGTATATGTTAAGCCTGAGAAGTGTATGTTCTCGGTCGAGGAGATCCCTTTCCTAGGATATGTGTTGTCTTCCACTGGTTTTCGCATGGATCCGGGGAAAGTCCGGGCGGTATTGGAATGGGATCGTCCGGAGGATTTGAAGGTGTTACAAAGGTTTTTAGGTTTCGCCAACTACTACCGTAAGTTCATAAAGAACTTTTCGGTAGTAGCCAAACCTCTTACAGGTATGACCAGGAAGGGGATGGACTTCTCCAGGTGGTCCAGTCCTGCCAGAGAGGCATTTGATACATTGAAAGGGTGTTTTGCTTCTGTGCCGATTCTTATTCAGCCGGATGTCTCTCAGATTTTTATTGTTGAGGTTGATCTGAGGTGAGAGTGGGGGGCGGTATTGTCGCAGGGGGTGTCTCCTGGTAAATGGCAACCTTGTGCTTATTTCTCTAAAAAATTGTCACCTGCTGAAAGAAATTATGACATTGGTAACAGGGAACTCTTAGAAATCAAATAGGCTTTTGAGGAGTGGAGTCATTTTTTGGAGGTAGCGGTCCACCCTGTTATGGTGATCACAGATCATAAAAATCTGGTGTACTTAGGGTCGGCAAATTGTCTAACACCTCGTCAGGCAAGATGGGCATTGTTCTTTACCAGGTTTCACTTTTTTGTCACTTATAGCCCGGGGAACAAAAATATTAAGGCAGATGCCTTATCCCGTTATTTTCCTGGGGGAGGAGATAAGTGTGATCCGCTTCTTATTCTTTAAAAGGGGATGGTTATGGCGTCTATATGCGCCAGTCTAGAAAAAGAGGTTGTTGACGCTCAGGGGGATACCCCTGCTGCCTGTCCACTTGGTAAACTGTAGCCGCCTGTGACTCGCCCCCTGGGCCGTGGGGCACCCAGAATCAGGCTTCTATGCGATGCTGGGGGTAGTAGTGGCAACCAGATCCCGTGGCTCAGGGTGGTCAGACCAAATTGTGGCAGTCTATTTATCTGTGTTTTGGAATGTCCGACTACGCCACCCGTGGATTGCAGTCAGGGATGACCGCCGCTGCAAGGCAGACCGCTGAGGCTGGTGTTGGTGTGCAGCACAGGGATAGGATAACTCCCCAAGGGAAGAGTGTAGCCTCAGGGCAACGTAGGCGGATGCTGGGGGTGATGGTGCAGGAGCAGCATAAATCACACAGAGTCCAATGGTGCAGTTCAGGCCTTTTACTCACAGTTGATATCCAAGTCACTTCTGTCAGCAATGACTGCCCAAGCCGCGCTGAGTCCACCAGGTGAGGGGCTCTGTCAACCCCCAGGCCCCCCACCCCCTCAGAAGTGTGGCACAGGACCCCCTTCTATCCTTTCTCTGGCCTCTCGTGCCCCACCAGTGACCACGCTTCTGTCCGGCTGCCTCGGGCCTTCTCTGGTAAAACTTGGCGCCAGTTTCCCTGACCCTATGTGGTGCCTTCCTAGCGTGTGTAGCAAGGGGTCGCACCAATAAATGATCACGACCTCCGGTTCTTGGCTGAGGGATGATTTACCTCCACCAACTTGGGAATCCGGTACCCTTCCGCGCCCTGACCCTTCACCCGATATAACGCGGGCTAGCAATGGTTGCTGTCTGTTCTACTCTCTTAGGGTCCCTTCTGCCTTCTTGTTTCTGGAGCCTTTCTACTCCTCTGTCTCTCCTATTTCTTTCCTTCCTTCTCCTTCTCCTCTTCTCCTCTCTGGCCCCGGCCTTCTCTCCAGGCCTGCCTCGTGAAGCTGAGCTCAGGCTGAGCCACAGCTCCCTTTCAGCTCTGACTGAACTTCTGCTTCTCTGAACTGAACTGAACTAAGATGGCTCCCACCTTTTATCTGCTTCTCTGTGTCTGAGCTCAGGTGACCTGCATCCAATGAGCTCCTTCCTATGCTCCAGAAACCGTACCCTTCTGCTCCTACATCACTGGGTTCTCTCCCCCCTCCCCACTCCAGCCAGGTACATGGTCAGTTGTGCCTGCAATTATATGGGAGCACCGTCGAGCTGTCCCCCGGAAATGGGGAGTGTGTATGTGTGTGTGCAGCTAACTGAGCCCTGGTCCACATTGGACCACCTGGGAGTGGAATATCACACCTCTGGTTGAGGTGCAATACCCCTGTGGCAACCGAACCCTCGGGGCGCCACACCTGCAGTGTCTGTGCACGTTCAAAGACCCTTCATACTCGTCTGTCGGGGGCTCTCTAAACCTTGGAGATTCCAAGTAGACCTTGGACTCACTTATCGGTCGATTTTATCATGGATCTACCTGTGGCGCCCCTGGGGGTTCAGTCGCCACAGAGCTACTGCACCTCACCCAGAGGTGTGGTGTCTCCTTCTCTCAGGTAAGGAGGGAGTGCTTCCCGGGACCCCAACACCCGCATTCAACACTACACTACTCCAGGCCGGCTGGAAGGGCATTATGCACTTCTTCTGCTGCCCTGTCCCTGGCTGGAGTGGGGGGAACCAAAGAGAGGGGGAAACAGTAGTGGGTGTGGGTGGAGGACGTAGAACAGGGGAGCACTTAGAGAGTAGGTATATATAGGGAAGCCATCTTAGTTAGTGAGGAGAGTGGAGTTCAGTCAGTGAGTAGTAAGGAGAGGAGGGGAGCAGAGTCTCTTCAGGAGCTCTGCTCCAGAAGTGGGGCCTAGTAAGAGAGGCCCAGGAGGGGAGCAGAGGAGAAAGGCTCCGGTAACATAAGGGATCCCAGGGGGTACGGTGAGTGCAGGACGGCAACCGTACGCCCGAATCTGCTAAGTGTCAGAGGGATCAGGCTGCAAGAAGGGGACCGGTCCCTGGACCAGCCGTGTTACTCCAGGTCTCGGCTGGAAAACCGGAGGCTTCTGCACTTCCATGGTGCAGTTGCCACAGCCTCATCCTAGTCGCCATGAAGGGCATCAAGTAGGTCCGGGAACTTCAGGTTGCTCAGAGGGACTTCAGAGCACCCGATCGTGACTTCGTGTGGGGAAGAGCAAGGGCAGGAGGGAGAAGACCCAGCGCGGAAGGTCGGTCTAGAGAGGAACATACAAAAGCGGGGTTCCGTCAAGTGCTCCTGATATACTTGAGAAAGCGCTGAACACCTTGTCAGGTAGACGCAGTGCAACGCGGGAGGCTGACACCCGTACAGTGTAACTGAGGAACTTAAACAGAACTGTGAGTAAACTCGGATGACTGCACTCCCCTGCCTCTGTCAGTTATTTCCGCTGCGCCATCTCTCTCTTGCACTACAAGCCCCAGCATCACCACCATCTGCACCTACACTGCCCTGGGGCCCGTTCCAACCCAGCTGCCCTGTCAACCGCCTCAGAGGTCTGAAGCAGCGCTGGTATCTATTACCAGAAACCACAGGTGGCATCACGAACACTTCCTAAGAACTACAAATCCCATATAAATATTTCTCCCCCCTTTTTGTTGACCGCCCTGGGCCATGGACGGGCCGCCGACACTGTGACGTATCCCTCCCCCGGCATCTATAGGCCCGGCACCGAGTACCCCACTGCCCTGGGGGCGCGTCATACCCGTGTCAGCGGGGAATACTGTAATCCTTATGGTGGTTGCTAGGTTCAATAAAATGTCTCATTTTGTCACGTTACCAGCTTTACCAAATGCCAAATCCTTGGCGCAAGTTTTCATCAGGGAAATAATTAGATTACATGGGATCCCGACCGACATTGTTTCTGATTGGGGGGGTGCAGATTGTCTTCAAGTTTTGGAAGGCATTTTGCGCCCATTTGGGGATTCATTTGTCTTTTTCTTCCACGTTTCACCCACAGTCTAATGGGCAGACGGAATGGGTTAACCAGAATTTAGGAATGTATCTTAGGTGTTTTGTATCTGAAAACCATGAGGAATGGGTTACCTATTTACCGTTAGCCAAATTCGCTGTAAATAATCTGTGTGAGGAATCGACTGGTAAGTCCCCGTTTTTCAGGGCGTATGGGTTTCATCTTCAGTTTAGCTCCTTTAATGGTAATCACCCTTCTGGATTACCGGAGGAGGAATGGTTTTCATCTTATATTTCCACCATATGGTGGGGGTTACAATTAATTTAAGGAAGATGGGATCCAAATATAAGTGTGTTGGTGATCGAAGGCATTTGGTGAGTCCGGACCTGTGTGTGGGTGTCTTAGTGTGGTTCTCCTCTAGGAACATTAAGTTGAAGGCTCCGTCTTGGAAGCTTGGTCCCAGGTTTAACGGATCTTACAAGATTGTAGCCATCGTCAATCCCATAACATTTCGCCTTGCGTTACCTCCTACCTTTAAGATCCGTAATGTTTTTCATTGGTGTCTCCTCAAAAAATACGTTGCATGTTTTGTACCGTTGCCTATTCCTCCTTCACCTGCATTGTCAATGGGGACTTGGAGTTTCAGATTGCAAAGATCTTGGATTTCCATCTTGTTCGTCTGTCACTTCAGTATTGGAGGGGGTACGGTGCCGAGGAGAGGATGTGGGTACCAGCATCGGATATTCATGTGGTCAGACTGATCTGGGCTTTTCATGTGGCTCACCCCAAGAGGCCTGGTCCTGAGGTTCCGGAGGTCCCTCGTAGAAGGGAGGTTACCGCAATGGGGTGGAGCCAGAAGACCGCAGCGTCTGAGGGCTTCTACTCCGACTCCGAGAAGACGCACTTCTCCTTCATTTTTAGACATGTTTTATTTCTTCTAGCAAAACAGGGGTTAAGCGGACATGTTGGAAATCTTGGTGCTCACAGCTGAGCTCAGTTAGCCAATCCTTTTCCCTTTATAATCTGGGCTCTGATTTTAGTCAGGAGTAAGTGGGAAGCACCACATACACAGCAGCACACCAGGACAGGGGGATACAATTTGTCTGTAGAGATCCTGAGCAAACAGGCACCGCAGCTTGCCCACGACTAACTTGTTTGGGCTCCTTACATTTACCACACACAAAGCCAGCACCCCCATGTACCCCACACACAGCCTGTACTTCACAATCAATATAATCCCTATGCAGAGATGTAACTGCTTAGTCTCTCTGTACTGTGTCATAATTTTTTTTCTTATCCCTGTGGTGGGATATCATTGAGTGTGAAATAATTAACATCTTCAGAGTGATCTCTGTAGTGTTCTCGGACTATAATACTTTCATAGGTTATGAAGACATTTTTAAGCTGTTATTATTATAATTTGTACACTAAAAACCTCACTTGGTGGATATATTGAATGTAGCTCTAAACTAATAGTACAAGAATAAAAAACGAAGACAGCATGAACTCCCCACTATCCGCATGGAATGTATAGTCAGTGAGTCACTCTTCCCATCCCATTGATTTATTATATACCTTGGCTTCTATTACTTCTCATTACTGAATCCTGGGATAGTTGGTTCCTTCCCAGTGACTGGAATTCAGTGCTACTAAGCTGCTGGAATTCAATGGCCAGATTTCTGTTTATATTCTCTTCATTTGTCATGTCTTACTTGTCCGAAAATAAGATAGTTTATACATGAAGCAAAGCAAAGAAAAGTTTAGAATGTCAGGGAGGGAATTGTTGCAGCATAAAAATGGACTTGTATCACTCTCCAATTCCTTAGATACAGTCTGTTTACTGCGCAGCTCTCATACATATGGCTGATGTCAGCAAGCACTTCTTCTAGTGCCAGCACATAGTGTAGAGGCCAAAAAAAATCGCAGTTAGGCTATGTGCACACAAAGAGTTTTTGATGCTTTTTCGCAGCGGTTTTCCCGCCGCAAAAACGCTGCGAAAACGCTTGTTAATATCTCTGGTATAGCAATGGTAATCCTGATGTGCTGTGCATATGATGCAGAAATTTCTGCTCAGGATTACTATTACGGTAAAAACCGCAGCATGACCATTGTGCGGGCGTTTCTGCCGCGAATTCGCTCCCATTGACTTGAATTGAACCGCAGCAAAACCGCAGGTATAATATTTACAGTGACGGAAATAAGTATTTGATCCCTTGCTGTTTTTGTAAGTTTGTCCACTGATAAAAACATGAACAGTCTATAATTTTAAGGGTAGGTTAATTTTAACATTGAGAGATAAAATATCCCCAAAAAATCAAGAAAATCACATTGTATAAATTAGATAGATTTATTTGCATTTTGCAGTGAGAAATAAGTATTTTATTAAAGCCAATGACCGCGAATTTGCGGCAGAACTGCGGTGCAGGTGGTACCCGGGTCGGGAGAGGAGGACTACTACTCCGCTCATCCAACTGCCGCTCCCGCTGATAACATCGAGAGCGGGTCGGCTGGAGCAGTAGTCTTCCCAGCCAAGCCGGCGTGCCTGCTTTTAAAAAAAAAGTAAAAAAAGTATAAATAAAAAAAAATCCTTATACTCACCTGTCCGGCGCCCCCCGGTGTCCTCCTGGTCCTGGTCCCCGGCGATGCTCTCTCCCCAGAGGCCAGCAGTATACTGTGCTTTCAGGACCTGGGGTCTTGTGAGTGATCAGCTGATCGCTCACGTGACCTCACCGTGGGAACATTCAGAAGAATGTTCCCATGGAGGTGAGCTCACCGGGGCTGATCACCTGATCTTCAGCTGATGAACCCCAGTGAGCTCCTGCAAAGGAATATATACTGATAGGAGTGATTTTACACTTCTGTCAGTATACACTGCTGTCTTCTACAGCAGTGACATCAGTAATTGCTGATGTCACTGCTATAGAAGTGACCCGAATCGCCGTGGTACAATCGTTGGCGGTACGTGGACTGTGTTGTGATGGTAGACAGGTGAGGAATATGGTTGTTTGTTTTTTTACTTTTTTTCAGAAGTTCGATGGCTTTGAGGACCCAGTACAATAAAAAAAAATTAAAAATGTGTTTTTTACCTCATTCAAATACTTTATTCTGGCCGTGTCTTTTATTGAAAAAGCGGCAACCCTTTTACTACGCAGTTAGTAATGGAGGCGTCTTATAGACCCCTCCATTACTAACCTGGGCTTCACGTCAGCCGCCAATACAAAGCTGCAGTGAACCCCAACCCCATTACCCCACTCGCAACCACTCCAGGTCAGTGAGAAGAGCGGAGGCTAAGCGCCAGATTTAACGCATCTTATAGATGCACCATTTCGGGGACTGCTGAGGGGTGATATTAATAGCCGCGGAAGGGGTATTCATGGCCTCTTCCCTGGCTATTAATATCAGCCTGCAGTTGTCTAGTTTAGCCTTTTCTGGTTAGATTTTATAGGCGGACCCCACATTATTTTTTTTCTGTGGTCCCCCTGCAATCTAGTCAGTAAAGGCTAAACAAACAGCTGTGGGCTGATATTAATAGCCAGGGAAAAATTTTGGCTAATGGACCCTTCCCCAGCTACTAATATCAGCCCCCAGTGGTCGGCTTTCCCTATGCTGGTTATAAAAATGACACGGGAGCCCACGCCATTTTTTTTTTATTTTAGGCTCTGTGCCCACCATCCAGATGTAGCAGTGCTTTAGATGCATACTGTTGCTGCGTCCAAAATGTTGCATTCTATTGAACGCAGGTAAATCCACATGTGTTCACTGAACCATGCATATTTACTGCATTCAATACATTCTAGTGGTCAAATTTCTGTTGCGGAGACTAGCGACTCCGCAAGAGAACTTGACATGCTGCGGTCCTTAAAGACGCGCCATATGTCAGTGTCCACGGGTGATCACCAGCCTCAGATGCACACATAGTGGACATGGGATTTCTAGAAATGCCATCCACTATGCAGTAACATCTGGACGCTGTGGGTTTGATGCTGTATAAACACGTAGCATAACACCTGCAGCGGCTCCTGATCGTGGTGACGTACCCAAACTCACCCGCAGCATGTCAATTTCTGTAGCAGACATGCTAGTCTCCACTGCAGATTTTGACTGATTGAAGTGTCATTATATGCGGTGGATTCACATTTACTGACAATAAAAGTGCAGTATTAGAACATCGCGTTTTGGACATAACAAAAATGCGCTGCGTCCAAAGCGCTGCTGAGTGCTGATCGAGGGGGAGGTAGTGGCTAAAGAACCAGCTGTTAGCTGTTAATTATAGCCAGGGACCATGTTTGCAAATGGCACCTTCCCAGGCTAAAAATTGCAGCTCACAGCTGCCGCATAAATTACATGAATAGAAATGCTAATGAAGATTGGGTGAATGAGATTAGCTGACACCCAGCTCTTTTGTTTGGTGATAAGATATCAGTCAGACCTTTTTATGACCAAAGCTAATTAAAGTAAAGAGTTAAATAAACACACAGACACAGAGCAAACACTTTATTTGAAATAAAACAGACGCATTATTTAATCATTTAAATTATCCAATATACTCACCCCAGTTCTGATGGTAATCCAAGATTTTAAGCAATGTCCCACCAAATAACTTTATTTAGCTCAAAAAATGTGTCAAAAAGCGTGAAGAATTTCCATTTTTCCTGCCAAGGAGATGCAGAAATGCTCAGGAAATTTCTGCTTCAAATTCTGATCGTACGCACATAGCCTTAGACAATTTCTCTTTTTAAGGGAAACACAATTTCTCTATTTTAAGGGAAACACAATGTTACCAAAATAATTTTTTCTACCTGCACAGGAACCAATATATAGCGATAAGTATGTATTTTTTATTTAAAATACAGGACACAAACTATTGGTGCCAAGACGCACTATAAGATTAAATTCACTATGCTTATTTCCTGCCTGTTACGTTAATCCCAGGTTCCTATGGGCCCCAATTCAGGCTCTGCTGCAGCAGTGCGATGGTTCCAGCTTCTGATTTCCACTGTTAGGGCTCGCTCACATGAATGTATAACACGGTTGAGTGCTAGCCAATGTTTTATTGGATAGCACTTGGCCCAATATTATTCCATGGGGCAGTGCCAAATAGCGCTTTTTCTCATGTTGATTTTTTGTCATCCAAGATCAGACCAATTTACGCAGAGACAATGAAGAAGATGGAGAAATTAAGTTTACCATCTTCTCCGCACCTGTGCTGCGATTCTCTCATGAAAATCGGATCACACCAAGATGATACTCAGCTCAAACTCTCCAATAAAATAATCTGCCAAACAGTAGTTTTTTGAGGAGTATTTGGAGTGGATGTGCTCCACAGTTCTCATGAGACATGGTTTCAAAAATGTTTGGAAGATTCTTCTGATTCATTTCTATGGGAAATCTACTTTGCTGTTCATATGAGGAGTCTGTTGAGAAATTTTGAAAAATATATGGTGAAATAAAAGTGCATATCATTTCTTAAAGGCGAGTTCTGATGGAATCTGCTCCAGACTAAACACTGTTGAATTATAGTCTATGTGCATGCCACGTGAGTGAAGTAACAAAACACTAATCATATGCACAGAAAGTCATTTTACCATACCACGTTGGTGGACGTTTTTTCCTGAAGCCTCTTTGCCACCAGTTGTGCCGGAGTTGTTGTGGTGACAATGCCGCCAACGTCTTTCACTTTTAAATAGAAAGTATAAAGAGCAAGCGGTTTTCCACTGGGAAGCCGCCCAAAGAATTTCCATGTCACTAATTTTAACTGCTTCATGGTTTTTGAACCCTCAAGCGGTTAAAAGAAGAGACATAAGACAGAACACAAGCACAGCAATATCGTTTTCACACTGCTGTGCTTTATGGTCATTTTATGGGACGCTTTTGCAGCGTTTTTTTACACAGATTCCAGGCTGAATCCACATGCCGTGCACATATAGCCCTAGGAAGAGGAACAACTCCTCCAAAAAGAATTTCCTGGAGAAGTTTTCACTTGAAAAACTCATTGTTCATGAACTCCTCAAAAAACTCTGTGTGAACAATGGCTCATTCTCTGCTTGATGATTAATGTGTAAAATCTTCCTGACTCCCTTTGTGTTTGCCATTACGCATTATACTGTATTGATATGTTTCTTTGACCCTGGCTCAGTTCCTGACTTCATCCTTGCCTTGCCCCCTTGTTTAGTCTGCTTGTTACTTGTGGTGTTTTCTAGATTATGACTCGGCCTAGTCCCTGAGCTCGCTCCTGTCTGATGCCTTGGAGTTTCTGGGGCACACCGTCATTAATAGGTTTGGTGCATCTTCCTGGCTGCTTGTGCAGAATGAGTAATGTACTGCAAGCCATAGAATTTACTCTTCTTTCTGGCTTCAATCATAATAAATCTCTCTGACTGTGTCTGTGATAGGGTTTAGCTGGAGGGAAGTGACCAATCTTCTTTTCTCCTTCCTCCATGACGGCACCACGGAGAGAGGGGATCCGCCCTTCAAGGACAGGAAACCTACAGATAAAAAGGGCGGTACCTCTCTCCCGCATCAGTTGGTTTCCTGTCCTTGACGGGGAACCTGCAGTGTGGCGTACCTGTGTAAGAAGAAGATGAATCCTCGTTGGAGCCGGGCCCGACCAGTCTGACTTAGGCAGCGGGGGTTCCCTGACTCAGCTGGTACGGTGACCCAAGGCGCCACCGCTGGGGTCAGTGCGCCTCTAGGGTGTGCGGGGGAAGAGGTAGCCGAAGATGCACATGCTACCTCTCCCTGGATCTTCATGGCAGCGACGGTGAGCTGAGGTCGCGCTGAGAAGACGCGCAAGGAACTTCCGGGGCTCCAGTTCGTGCGCAGGAGTGACACACCCTCATGACACTTCACGCAATGCCCATGATGCTGCGCGCTCCTACGGTGGCCGGGCGTGACACGCCCCTATGACGCGGCCACTCCCATGGTGGGCGCACCCCCTGCTGACGCAGCGCCACAAAGCCTGACTGGGAGTCCAGTCAGGCCTCAGTTGCTGGGACAACTTCCGGGGGCAAATGCATGGGTCCCTTAGGAAAGGAATTTTCACTCAGTAAAAATAAAAAGGTAAGCGGCAGACGGGGAGGAGACCAGGTATATATATATATATCACCAGCGAGCACTGCAGAGGGCTTCTGTTGGAGCTCTGGCAGTCTCCTTCGGTCATGAGTAAACAGGAGCACCAGGAGGTCCTGCATCCCCAATCATCGCAGCTACCACCCCCTTCACCATGTCAGCCTCAGTCGCAGCAGCAACAGAGGAAGAAGCGTGATAAGGAAACGGGTCGTCAGGAGGACTCTTCCAGTCATCACGAGCGTGGTAACAGCGGGAGTGGGCGTTCCGGCAGATCGTCCCAGCACAGCAAGGACATCAGCGCGGCGCCAAAGCCAAGAGAGAACCCATCTACAAAAACTGTTGCTCCTCCTAACCCGGTACCTCTTCTTCCGTCTGAATGGTAAGGGATCTTCGTGAAAGTTCACCTTATAATTGGGCCCCCCCTTTTTTCTCTTCTCTCATTAGAGAAGGAAAAGTGTGGACAAGACAAAACATAGGACCTGTGCACTTTGCGCAGAAGACTTACCCACTACATGGGAAAAGTGACTCTGCGACTTTTGTATAGAGCAGACGATTTGTGAAGAGACCCCAAACTTTGCTTCAGAACTTAGGTCAATTATAAGTCACAGGTAGAAGACACTGTTAGGTCCCTCCAGGGGAAGGGGAAAAAACAGAAAAAAAACATACATGTGTCCCTGAATCCGGATCCAGTAGCCATGAGAATGATGATGAAGGTTCAGATCTGTCCAGTTCACCGTCATCCTCATCTAGGAATAGAAGTGGGTGTAGCTGCTTTCCCATAGAAGAAACAGATGGTCTCATCAAGACTGTCAGGGCAACTATGGGGCTGACTGACCCCCATCACAAAAGATCTGTCCAAGATATAATGTTTGAGGGTCTAGAACAAAAAAAAAAAAAGACCCTTTTCCCTTAAAGAGAAATTCCACTCTTTAATTAAAAAAGAGTAAAAAAGACCAGAGAGAAGGGGCCTTTTATTCCCGAAGAGAAAATACCCATTTGATGTCTCGGTATGTTCCTTCTGGGAAAAAGTGCCAAAACTGGTAATAGCCCCCTTCTGGCCGAAGAGGACAGGGTTCTATTGGCTGAGGATGATGTCCATCTCCGACCCCTGTGTTCTTCCGGAACTTCCGGAACTTCTTTCTCAGGGGCCAGTTTATGATCCTCTGGTGAAAAACTGGCACATGACAGCCTGGAATTTTAAAGGGCTCTCCTGAGGAATAAGGGTTTTTTTGCAAAATTTTAACCTCCACGCTACTACAAAGTAGGAAGCCAGTAACCACCAGACTTTATGGGAAAACTTGGAGGAAGTTCCTTTCATCGTTCAGTTCCGGGTTGGATGGAGGGGTTCCATTGTCAGCGATTTTAGAATTTCTGCAGAAGGGATTGGAAAAGGGTCTAGCTACAAGTACCTTGAAAGTTCAGATCGCAGCATTAGGAGCCCTATAAAACTGCGACCTGGCTAGAAATGGATGGATATCTAGGTTCATCAAGGCATTTGCCAGATCTAGACCTATCCCCTCTCGGAACACGCGTCGTCCTTGGGATCTATACTAGTGTTGAACGAGCATGCTCGACACTGCTCGGTACTCGCCCGAGCATCTCACTACTCGGGATGTTCGGCGAGCACCGAGCATTTTTGGGTTACTCGGGGTGGAGCTCGGGTCTCCACCTTGCATGTTTGGCACTCTTTACAGAGTCAATGAAGATGCAGGGATTGCCTGCCACTCACTGTAATGCCGCAGCCATGTTGGTTGTGGGCATTACAGTGATTTGCTGGCCGCACAGCATCACCTCGAGTATTTAAAAACAGGCACCGCCATCTTGGACACAGTCGCTCCGGATCAGACAGTGTAGGGAGAGTGCTGCTGAGCTAGGGAGAGATTTATATTGCGGAATAGGTAGTGTAGGGTCTCTAAAGCCTGCAAAATGATGGGCACACTTTTAGGCAGTGACCTGGGTGTCAGAGATGCTTTCAGGGGTCTTCCCCATGCTGTTCCCATGTCTTTTCAGCACTGTATGCATGTGTCACACAGCACATGGCCAGATAAGGTTGTAAAATGTCAAAATGACATTTCCCGGTGAATGCGTTTGTCACGGTTGAAAGCAATACAAAAGTGCAAAAATGCATAAAAAATGCTACTTGTGAACATAGCCCAAGGTGTGGAGGAGTATTTTTGTTTTTGGTTATTTGTTTTACCTTATACACAAGTCTTTACCCTGGAAAGGATGTTTCTTAACATATTTCACAGGAAAACCGTTTCATTTTAGTTTTTGAACGTTTTATTGTGAGCCCGTAAAAGTGGCTTAATACCTCTGACCACGTTGTTGACAGCAGTGACCTGGGGGTCAGAAATGCTTCCTGGGGCAATCCCCATGCTGTCCCCATGTCATTTGAGCACTGTCACTATCGTTTTGGGCACTTTTTAGGCTTTCCACAGACTGCCGGGGGTGCCGCCGCAAAAATGCTCTGGTCTCCCATAGACTAACATTGGGCTCGTTGCTCGGGTCGAGCACCCGAGTATCACGGTGAGCTCGGCCCGAGCTTTGAGCACCCGAGCATTTTAGTGCTCGCTCAACACTAATCTATACTTGTCCTCACAGCTCTAACCAAACCTCCCTTCGAGCCCTTAGCAGACACATCTCTAAGAACCCTGTCCCTTAAAACATCACTGCTAGTAGCACTCACATCAGCGATATCCAGGCACTATCTGCAGGCCTTTCCTTTTGCTCCAATTCCAAAAACAAGGGAGAAAGGGACTTGCATACACTAGACGTCAGAAGGTGCTTAGTCCAGTACCTAGCAACCACGCAAGAGTGAAGGAAAGACAGGGCTCTCTCTTTGTGTGCTTTCAGGGACCTCACAAGGGGTGGAAAGCTTCTAAAGGCACGTTGGCGCGATGGATAAGAGACACCATCACCCTGTCATACTCCTCAGGTGGGGATGCCACCCTGGAGAATCTGAAGGCTCATTCAACAAGAGCAGTGGCAGCCTTCTGGGCGGAAAGAGCTGGGGCTTCGATAGAACAGATATGTAGAGCCGCTACATGTTAACCTCCCTCTACATTCTTTAATCATTATCGGCTGGACCTAGCCTCTTCTTCAGACCTTACTTTTGGTAGAAGGGTTCTGGAAGCAGTGGTCCCTCCCTAACGTTGCATTTCTCTGTAATTCTCTCCGTGGTGCCGTCATGGGGGAAAGAGAAAGACGTAGTTACTTACCGGTAACGGGATTTTTTAGAGCCCATGACGGCACCTGTACATTCCCTCCCTTCACGCGTTGGTGTGCACACTCACTTTTATAGTTTATACGTAGTCACATGGTGTTCCTAATAAGCATCATAATAATGTTGTATATTGTGTTACTAACCTGGGGGTCCTCTCTGTGCTCTGTAAACAACTGATGCGGGAGAGAGGTACTGCCCTTATTATCTGTAAGTTTCCTGTCCTTGAAGGGCGGATCCCTCTCTCCGTGGTGCCGTCATGGGCTCTGAGAAAACCCGTTACCGGTAAGTAACTACGTCTTTTGCTACCTTTCACAGGGTGTATTCCAATGTTGTCTTTGCATTGTGGTAAAAAAAAAAAACTTGCATAAGAATTGCACCTGAAAAAAAAATTCCATTTGAAAAATCTCAGTTGTGTGATGTAGTAATTAGCCACAATAGTTTTACAGGTGACAAAGGTAAAAGAAACCTGCTTTATGCATTTTTTCAGATGTCCTTAACTGCTACTTACTTCTCAAGCAGCAACTCTTTAGCAATTGACAAAAACATATGCATTTTTTTTATATGTAACACAGAAAGTGACCAATGATAAGAACAAGATGGACTTTTCTCCCATTATCATGGAATATAGAGTCTATATTATATTATTGAAGTAATTACCCCCCTCTACTCCTCCTTGTCAGACATCATCTGGAATACTGTGTCCAGCTCTGTAAACCACATTTTAAACAATAAATCAAAAAACTGGAGCAAGTTCAGAGAAGAGCAACCTGTATAGTTAGCAGACTGCAAACTATGTCCTGGTTAAAGAATCTGGGAATGCTTAGCTTGCAAAAAAGAAGGCTAAGAGGAGACTTAATAGCTGTCTACAAATATCTGAAGGGCTGTCACAGTGTAGAGAGATCATCTTATCCTTATTCTCGTATACACATGGAAACACAAGAAGCAATGGAATTAAACTGAAAGGGAGAAGATACAGATTAGATATTAGAAAGAAAAAACGTTTTGACAGTGAGGGTGATCAATGAGTGTAACAGGCGGCCACGAGAGGTGGTGAGTTCTCTTTCATTGGAAGTCTTCACACACAGGCTGGACAGAAATCTGTCTGAGATGGTTTAGTGAATCCTGCATTGAGTCGGGGGTTGGACCAGATGACCCTGGAGGTCCCTTCCAACTCTACCATTCTATGATTCTAAGAATGTCTCACATATATGCAACTTAATTCACTTCAGTATACCTGTTTTTATTTACTTAGTGAGGTGAATTCTCAAAGCCTTAGGTCAGGAAGAGCATCACGAACCAAAAGCGTTGATGCAGCAGAGTTGGGTTGGCCAGCCAACATGTGAAAAAGCAGAGCTGGATTTGATGGATGGCACATGGAACAGCATAGCTGGAGGTGCGGACATGCACTGTGGTGAAGTAAATCCATTTAAGCAAACAGATGAAGCAGAGGAAAGTGTGGGTGCAGCATTTTGTAGAGCCAAGTTGACAGACACCTTAATATAGCAGTGCCGAGTGTGCAGACAGCGCCTAGGAGCAACAGAGCCAAATGTGCAGACAGCACCTTGTAACAGCAAACTCAAATTTTCAGACAGTCACCTTGGTATAGCAGAGCAAAGTGTGTGGACAATCACAAGTTTGTTTGTTAGGAGGCACGCTCAATGAAGACTGCAGCCGATAGCAGCGCTGGGTTAGTCAGTAAGCTCACTGATGCTACTGAATGTGGTAGTAGACTTTATACCTGAATACTCAGGCAGCTTAAAGCCTCATGAGCCGACCTCTACAGGCCTAGGATAGTGACATGATAAACAAGTGTGAGCAAGAGCAGAGAAAGATGGACGACAGGATTTCATACCAGGAGAATCCCAGGGCGGAACCAGCACCAGTAGGACAGTACACACTTATTCCAATGCAAAAACCTGTGCAGATATGTTAGTACTGAAGTGTCATACAATGGAAATGTTTCAAGCCCAGGAAACCCTTTATGAAACAAAAGAAAAATATAGAAAACTGGATTATTGTCTTGTGTTTGTTGCAAGATGATTAAAGTCAGTAAGAGCCCAGGTGTCTGAGAGGGGCCGATATCCCAATTTTCCACATAGGGGGACAGGTTGCATTATCGTTATTGGGCCCTGGCACAGTGTTGTATACTGAGTTGATTAGAGAAAACTACCATACATAGGAAGGAGTATGGGTCATACATTTACTATCAGTGGATATGTTTGTTTGGAATAATTGGGCAATAAAGTTCAGACCAGTTGTTATCTGCACATTTACAGTCAGAGCAGCATTGTATTTTGCCAAGGAAAGCAAGAAAACCTTTAACCATTAAATATTTGGGAAAGGTTTTACTGCTTTTCTATGACCAGATCAGATCACATTTTGGCCCTAAATATGTGGCACATGTACAGAGCTATAATGTGGCCGTTTGGATGAAACCTTACATTCCTGGTTCTGTCATGCTATGACCTAATATCACTTCTGAACAGACAGAATATTACAAGATCTCTTGTAAACTTTGTACTTGAGAAAAGTCAATTGAAGAGTTAAAATCCCCATGAGAAGAGAATCAGTAATTATGGCATATTCGATAAAAACTTGCCTATTAAATGTTTACCTCCAGTGAGTCTCTAATTTTAATCACATGGAAAATAATTAACTTCAAATCCTGATGCAAAGTTAAACAGAGGAAGTTTTGTTTTCCCAAAAAAGAAAGAATGAATCACATCCAGAAGTAACTTATGGAAATGTCCTAGGTTCAATGTCTTTAAAAGGTGTTCAGTGGATTGATGGAATTTCCAAAAAGTAATTTCTTACTGATTTTACATAAAACGTTTTTGAGCATTAAAGGAGCTTCTGTTACATCCTAAATTGTTAACATTGCAAAGTGTTTATAAACAGGAGCAATTTTGTAATTTACTTATTACAAATCCCCACTGTTCTCAAGCACGGTTTTTTTTTTAGCTTTATAGGTTACTGCTCGATGCCTAGGTTACCGTCCACTGCCAGTGGAGTGCAGCAGCGCCTGGTAAACTAGGAAATCAGCAGAGAACCATAAAATTAAAAATCGCTAAGCAAGTAGCACAGTGCTTACAAGCTCTTTCCAAATGAGCTTAGCAAGCTCTAAAGCTGGCCATATCACCAGTAACAATGCTCTCTAATGCTGTGCAGGCCTCAGTTGCCTCAGTTTGCAGCATTGGAACGTGTACAGTGTCGATCAATCAGAAGCACACCGCCTCCGGACAAGCAGCGTGCCAAGAGGCAGGAGAGCAGTGTGCTCCTGAGGATTGAAAGTGATACAGTCCCTTTAAAATCTGTGCTGCTTCCCAATACTATAATACACTGAATTACACCACATATAGGAGCAATGTAGAGAAGCTGAAGCCGGTGCTGTTTATGTGGTTTATCACACTTTCCATACAATGACTCAGTACTTGCTTATTAAAAAAATGTGACCTTGGTATGGTAAGTATTCTGCTAATCTCAAGGTCAACTAAATAGGAGTCTGTTCTGCTTAGAAAGGGGTTTTCTCATCTAAGCACTTGACAGCATGTCTGTAAAATATGCCTTCATTTGTAATTCCGTGGATCTGCTCGCTAAAATGAAGCAACCGGTGCACAGTGTTATTCCTCCCAAAGTGCCTGGAAGCACATCCTGGGTTACAGTTCTCTGCACAACACCTGGTTGTGAGATGCCACTTTTTCATATATATTCATGGCTGACAATCTACTATATATCGGATGCGCAAACAGTCCCCACACAGTATGACCACCTCCCCAGTATGATACCCCATAGTCCCCCACCCTATACAGTATCATGGTCCACACAGTGCCCCACACAGTATGATTGCCCCTCAGTATGATGTCCCACAGCCTGCAATAGCCCCAATGCCAGCACCCACTTAGTTTTGATAGCCCTAATGCCAGCCACCACTCAATATAATGGCCCCAATGCCAGCTCCTACTCAGTACGATGGCTCCAATTCAAGCTCCCACTCAGTATGATGGCCCCAATGCCAGCTCCTACTCAGTATGATGGCCCCAATGCCAGCTCCCACTCAATATGATGGCCTCAATGCCAGCTCCCACTCAATATGATGGCCCGAATGCCAGCTCTCGCTCAGTATGATGGCCCCAAAGCCAGCCCGCGCTCAGTATGATGGCCCCCCAATGCCAGACCCCGCTCAGTATGATGGCCCCAATGCCAGTCCCCACTCAGTATGATGGCCCCAATGCCAGCCCCCGCTCAGTATGATGGCCCCAATGTCAGCCCCCGCTCAGTATGATGGCCCCAATGCCAGCTCCCGCTCAGTATGATGGCCCCAATGCCAGCCACTGCTCAGTATGATGGCCCTAATACCAGTTCCCACTCAGTATGATGGCCCCAATTCCAGCTCCTGCTCAGTATGATAGCCCCAATGCCAGCCCCTGCTCAGTATGATGGCCCCAATGCCAGGTCCCACTCAGCATGATGGCCCCAATGCCAGCCCCCACTCAGTATGATGGCACCAATGCCAGCTCCTAATCAGTATGATGGCCCCAAAGCCAGCAGCCACTCAGTAAGATGGCCCGAATGCCAGCCCCCACTCAGTATGATGGCCCCAATGCCAGCCCCCACTCAGTATGATGGCCCAAATGCCAGCTCCTATTCAGTATGATGTCCCCAATGCCAGCTCCTAATCAGTATGATGGCCCCAATGCCAGCTCTCGCTCAATATGATGGCCTCAATGCCAGCTCCCACTCAATATGATGGCCTCAATGCCAGCTCTCGCTCAGTATGATGGCTTCAATGCCAGCTCTCGCTCAGTATGATGGCCCCAATGCCAGCTCCTAATCAGTATGATGACCCCAATGCTAGCCAACTACTCAGCATGATGGTGCCAATGCCAGCTCCTACTCATTATGATGGCACCAATGCCAGCCCCTGCTCAGTATGATGGCCCCAATGCCAGTCCCTGCTCAGTATGATGGCTTGAATGCCAGCCCTCACTCAGTATGATGGCCCAAATGCCAGCTCCTAATCAGTATGATGGCCCCAATGCTAGCCCCCCACTCAGTATGATGGCTTCACAGTCCCTGTTTCAGCATGATGTCTTCCACCCAGCGTGGTGGTCCTCACAGCATAGTGACATAAAAAGAAAAAAAAACACTGCTCACTTCGCCCCATTCCCCCAGCATGTTGCTTCGGTTTGTGCAATATGAGAACTGAGGATCCGCATTGCAGTGTAGTGACAGCATCGCGCCTGCAGTGCACAGATTCTCGGACTCCAGACTCTCAGGCACTGGCTGAACGGTGAATCAAGGAGCCTTTGGCCTCCTAATCCACCATTCTATTCAACGCTTACTTAGTTGCGCCATTCCTGCTCTTGCTCTATTTAGAATAGTTGTTTTGTAGCTCTCATACACAGATGTATAGTTAGTTACACCTCCTGCTCCTGTGATCTGTGTTACTGCAGCTCATCCTTATCAAACTGAATGAACCTGGGGTGCAATACCAAGCACAACCCATGGACAAGAGTGGCGCTGTTCATGGAAAAATAACAATCTTTTTTTATAAATCACAGACAATCTAGTGAATTTCATTGAATTTCTTTTTGATTAAAATCATCACAGTGAGAAAAGCACTGATAGTTTATATATCATCTTCATAATTTGTGGTGTTAGTAAAATGCACAGTTATTAGCAACGCAAATGGGTAAAGTAGGAAGTTATAGAATGTACTTGGCAGCGGAAAAAGCAAATGAGCTTTGGAAATATTTTTCTCCCAGCAAAAGGTTTTGCTGACACCTACTGGCAGCAATGGGTATTTAATATATGCCTTATTATCAGTAACTTTGTATGATGTTCTGGTTTGGAGCACATCTTTGGAAAAGTTTAAATCTACGGAAGAACATTGATATTACTACATTATATATCACTATTCTTGCTGTAGAAAACTGGTCACCTCTTTGACTTTTGCACACTTTATCCCCTTACTGGCCTGGGGCGTATTATTACGCCCCAGGCCATCACCCCCGGTTCAATGAGGGCTCCAGCGCTGATTATTACAGCTGACATGTGCCCGCAACAGCCATGGAATCTCGATTCACCCACGGCTGTTAACCAGTTAAATGCCGCTGTCAATCTCTGACAGCGGCATTGAACATCACCGCGCCAGAAGCGTGGCATTAGCTCCGCCCATCGGTGACCCCGTCACGTGATTGCGAGTCACCGATGCATGAGCACGACAACTCGGGGTCTGTAGCAGACTCCTGTGGTTGTCATGTCTTGCTAGTTATGAGTGTCACCTAGTGGTCGACGCTCATATCACAGGAGCATTTCTGCTACACCGAGGCGATCTGCTCATCGCCTGTATGTAGAAGAGGCGATCAGACAGTTGCTGCTTCTAATCAATATAAAAGTTAAAATCACCCCCCTTTCGCCCCATTCAAAATAAAATAATTAAAAAAATTATACACATATTTGGTATCGCCGTGTTCAAAATCGCCCGATCTATTAATATATAAAAAAAATTAATCCGATTGGTAAACGGCGTAACGAGAAAAAAATTCTAAATGCCAGAATTACGTTTTTTTGGTCGTCGCAACATTGAAATAAAATGCAATAAATGGCGATCAAAACATCACATATGCCCCAAAATGGTATCAATAAAAATTGTCAGCTCGACACGCAAAAAAATAAGCCCTCACTTGGCCCCCGATCCCGAAAAATGGAGATGCTAAGGGTCTCGGAAAATGGCGCCATTTATTTATTTTTTTTAGCAAACTTTAGATTATTTTTTCACCACTTAAATAAAAAAGAACCTATACATGTTTGGTATCTACGAACTCATAATGACCTGGAGAATCATACTGGCAGGTCAGTTTTAGCATTCAGTGAACGTGGTAAAAAAAAAACTAAAAAACAACCGTGGAATTGCATTTTTTTAAAATTTAACCTCACTTGGAATTTTTTTCCCGTTTTCCAGTACACGATATGGTAAAACCAGTGATGGCGGCGTTTAAAAGTACAACTTGTCCCACAAAAAATAAGCCCTCACATGGCCATATTGACCAAAAAGTATAAAGGCTATGGCTCTGGGAAGAAGGGAAGCAAAAAACTAAAACGCAAAAACAGAAAATGGTCCGGTCATTAAGGGGTTATTGTTGGTAAAAATAAATTAGTTTTCCTAACCGTGACTACAGAAAGGTTAATCTGAAGACTAAACCCTAGTCACAAAAATAAAAAGACATTTGCCGTCAAAAGCAAAGCTGCAGAATATTTTTATCTGTACTCCCAAACTTAAGGAGATTTAAGTAATACTTGAAATAAATCTCTTTACTGAGAGCAGTTTCCACACAGTAAGGCTCATGGTATCAACAAATAAACCCGAGCCGCATGAGCCCGGTTCAGAGGAAGATTAAATACAATTATTTGTTAAAATTGATTCACTTTTATTTCAATAATTAAAAAAGATTTTTTTAAATTAAAAAACAGGTACCTTCAAATTTCACAAAATCAAATCTCCATATTGGCGTATGTTTATACACTGAATTATCTCTTTTATTACATACAAAGAGTCTGTAACATCTCTATTGCACTCTCTCCCTAACAATAAAGTGCTGAAAACAATTGAATGAAATCCCCTCTAATCCAAAAAATAAAGTGCAAGTGCATAGAAAAGGCTTTCCTCTCAATATTTAAGGGAACAAGCAGAAATAATGCCCCCCATTGAAGAAGCCAAAGGCGAAACGGCGGCGTCAGGGTAGATTCCTATCACATCTCTACAGGCTGTACACCAATACTAATACTAAACATGTAAGTATTCTCTTTAGAATCCATGTCTATGGATAGTATACTCCAAATGTAGTTGTCTCTATATGCATACAGTGGTGGCCAAAAGTATTGGCACCCCTGCAATTCTGTCAGATAATACTCAGTTTCTTCCTGAAAATGATTGCAATCACAAATTCTTTGGTATTATTCTCTTCATTTAATTTGTCTTCAATGAAAAAACATAAAAAGGATTGTCCTAAAGCCAAATTGGATATAATTCCACACCAAACCTAAAAAAGGGGGTGGACAAAAGTATTGGCACTGTTTGAAAAATCATGTGATACTTCTCTAATTCGTGTAATTAACAGTACCTGTAACTTACCTGTGGCACCTAACAGGTGTTGGCAATAACTAAATCACACTTGCAGCCAGTTAACATGGATTAAAGTTGACTCAACCTCTGTCCTGTGTCCTTGTGTGTACCACATTGAGCATGGAGAAAAGAAAGAAGACCAAAGAACTATCTGAGGACTTGAGAAACCAAATTGTGAGGAAGCATGAGCAATCTCAAGGCTACAAGTCCATCTCCAAAGACCTGAATGTTCCTGTGTCTTCCGTGCACAGTGTCATCAAGAAGTTTAAAGCCCATGGCACTGTGGCTAACCTCCCTAGATGTGGACGGAAAAGAAAAATTGACGAGAGATTTCAACGCAAGATTGTGCGGATGGTGGATAAAGAACCTCGACTAACATCCAAACAAGTTCAAGCTGCCCTGCAGTCCGAGGGTACAACAGTGTCAACCCGTACTATCCGTCGGCGTCTGAATGAAAAGGGACTGTATGGTAGGATACCCAGGAAGACCCCACTTCTTACCCCGAGACATAAAAAAGCCAGGCTGGAGTTTGCCAAAACTTACCTGAGAAAGCCTAAAACGTTTTGGAAGAATGTTCTCTGTTCAGATGAGACAAAAGTAGAGCTTTTTGGGAAAAAGCATCAACATAGAGTGTACAGGAAAAAAAAAGAGGCATTCAAGGAAAAGAACACGGCTTTGCTGCCTCTGGCACTGGACTTCTTGACTGTGTGCATGGCATTATGAAGTCTGAAGACTACCAACAAATTTTGCAGCATAATGTAGGGCCCAGTGTGAGAAAGCTGGGTCTCCCTCAGAGGTCATGGGTCTTCCAGCAGGACAATGACCCAAAACACACTTCCAAAAGTACTATAAAATGGTTTGAGAGAAAGCACTGGAGACTTCTAAGGTGGCCAGCAATGAGTCCAGACCTGAATCCCATAGAACACCCGTGGAGAGATCTCAAAATGGCAGTTTGGAGAAAGCACCCTTCAAATATCAGGGACCTGGAGCAGTTTGCCAAAGAAGAATGGTCTACAATTCCAGCAGAGCATTGTAAGAAACTCATTGATGGTTACCGGAAGCAGTTGTTCGCAGTTATTTTGGCTAAAGGTTGTGCAACCAAGTATTAGGCTGAGGGTGCCAATACTTTTGTCTGGCCCATTTTTGGAGTTTTGTGTGAAATGATCAATGATTTGATTTTTGCTTCATTCTCTTTTGTGTTTTTTCCTTGCAAGCAAATTAAATGATGAGAATAATACCAAAGAATTTGTGATTGCAATCATTTTCAGGAAGAAACTGAGTATTATCTGACAGAATTGCAGGGGTGCCAATACTTTTGGCCACCACTGTAGCTCCCCATCAAGGACATTACTAAGTGTTATTTTTTTGTTTTCCATACTCCCCCAATCTTACAGCTATTTTTTAAAAAATTTATATTCTTACAATATGGTAATTATATCTAATATTTATGTATTTGTACTTACAAGTATATTTATTTCTGCTTGTTCACTTAAATAATGAGAGGAAAGCCTTTTCTATGCACTTGCACCTTATTTTTTGGATTAGAGGGGATTTAATTAAATTGCTTTCAGCACTTTATTGTTAGGGAGAGAGTGCAATAGAGATGTTACAGACTCTTTGTATGTAATAAAAGAGATAATTCAGTGTATAAACATACGCCAATATGGAGATTTGATTTTGTGAAATTTGAAGGTACCTGTTTTTTAATTTTAAAAAATCTTTTTTAATTATTGAAATAAAAGTGAATTAATTTTAACAAATAATTGTATTTAATCTTCCTCTGAACCGGGCTCATGTGGCTCGTAGTGTTGAGCATTCCGATACTGAAATATCGGGTATCGGCCGATATTCGCGGTATCGGAATTCCGATACTTAATTCCGATACTTTTACAATATCGAATACCGGAATCGGAAGTTCCCATAATGCCTGCGCTCTGCAGTGTCTCTGAAGGATGACAAGCTGGATGGCAGCACTCAGCTGCGATCCAGCCTGTCATCAGAATGCCATCCCAGCTTGAAAGAATTCTCCTGATTGTTTAAGAGCCGGCGGGCAGTAAAAAGCCGCCGGCTTTTAAACAATCACACAGCCCCATACTGCTTCCCCGTAGCCTCCCACCCCGATCCTCCGCTCCCCTCGCCACCTCCCATCCCGATCGTAAGTTAGGACCGGGCGGGGAGCACAGCACCAAGGAGCGGGGAGCGAAGGACCCGGGCGGGGAAGCCGGCAGTGAAAAGACTTCACCGCCGGCTTTCCCGTTCTGTGCTGCGCTTTCCCGCCGGTTATTTCAAATGAACAGCTGAGGTATCAGGTGATGCTGATCAGCTGTTCATTTGAAGTCGCCGCGGTGCCCTCAGAGGGTTCATGTGAGTTCATGCTTGACTGCACTGCATGAACTCACATGAACTTTCCCACAGCCGCACAGGTCAGCCTCCCAGACCATCAGCCCGTCATGATTGGTGTGTGCGCGGTGTCTGTGCGATATCTGCGGGTGTGTGTGGTGTCTGTGCGATGTCTGCGAGTGTGTGCGGTGTCTGTGCGATGTCTGCGAGTGTATGCGGTGTCTGTGCGATGTCTGCGGGTGTGTGCGCGGTGTCTGTGCGATGTCTGCGAGTGTGTGCGGGTGTGCGCGGTGTCTGTGCGATGTCTGGGGTGTGTGTGCGTGCAGGCAGACATAGGCCGATGTGACACTACTACTCCCATCGGCCTATGTCTGTCCCCCGTCCACTCGTGCCAGCAGGATCAGCTCGATGGGAGCAGTAGTTCCCATCAGCCTGATCCTGCTATTTAAATTGCCCTACTGTGTCCCCAATAAATTTTAAATACATGTCATTGGTGGCCAGTGGTTACCTACAATAAATTAGTTCATATATTACCTGTCCCCGCTGATCGCCACCTAAAATAAAGTAAAAAATAAAAAAATACACCTATACTCACCTTGACACCTAATTCCCCAAAGCCATCGATCTCCTGTAATAAGATGTAAAATAATAAACTACAACCTTATCCTTACCCCTCCGTAGTAGTCCACGAGTGTCCCACGATGATCTCCAGTTTAGAGCAGCCACATAGAATGTGACCGCTCTGAACCGCTGCCGCTGCTAGAATGACGGGGCCGTAAAGCAGCCCCGTCACTGCATAAGCGGGTTCGCCGGAGTTCAGGCAGCGCTGCTCCGGTTAGCTCCTTTACGGCCCTGCTGTATCGTGAGAAATTCCCTCTGTACAGCAGTGCCGTAAAGGAGGTCTCCGGAGCAGCGCTGACTGAATGCACTCCGGTGACCTCAGTCAGTGGCTCCCGCTGCCGGGAGCGGACGTGTTCCCGGCAGCGTGAGTTTACAGCAGCCATGCACAGCTGTCACCATCTCCAGATGTGACAGCTGTGCATGGGAGATCAGCGCAGGAACGTGGACAGGTAACTATTTTTTTTTAGTAAACTAAGAATTAAATAAAATGGTGTGTTTTATTTCAAATAAATTAATTTTTTCTGGGTGTAGTGTGTTTTTTTCTTTTTAACACTTTGTAGATTAGTAATGGGGGTGTCTTATAGACGCCCATCATTACTAACCTGGGCTTCATGGCCGCTGGCGCTGACATGAACCTCAACCCTATTACCCCCTGCCACCGCACCAGGGCAGCGTGGAAGAGCGAGGCTAAGTGCCAGAATTGGCGCATCCTATGGATGCGCCATTTCTGGGGCGGCTGACGGCTGGTGTTTCTAGCCTGGGAGGGGGCCAATATTCATGGCACCCTTCCTGGGCTATTAATATCAGCCCCCAGCTGTCTGCCTAGCCTTTGCTAGCTATTAAAATAGGGGGGGACCCCACGTCATTTTTTTGGGGGGGTCCCCAATTTTAATAGCTAGTAAAGGCTAGGTATTCAGCTGGGGGCTGATATTAGTAGTATGGGAAGCTCCGTGGGTATTACCCCCTTCCCAGGCTTCAAACATCTGCCCCAGCCGTCGGCTTAACCTCCGCTAGAGACTAAAATTATGGGGGATCCCACGCCAATTTTTTTTTAATAAATCCTTTATTTTAACACTAAATGACATTTGAGGAGTCAATAAAGATGCAGTCCCTAAATTATTATTTATTTTTTAATTAATTTTTCCCAAAAATTTTGACGTGGGCTTTGCCATATTTTTGTATGCCAGCCAGGTACAGCATCCAGCTTCTATGAACGCGCCATTTTCCGGGGTGGCTGCGGACTGCAATTTGCAGCGGGGGGGGGGCAGAGAGCTTGGGCCTCCCTGCGCTGCAGATTCCATCCCCACGTCAATTTTTTTTTAATTATTTCAGGAAATTCATGAAATAATTTAAAAAAAATTGATGTGGGGCTTCGTCCTATATTTGTGTCCAGCCAGGTACAGCAGGCAGGAACGGGCTGCCCCCAACTACCAGCTGCCTATTTGTACCTGGCCGGACACAGCAATATAGGTAAGCCCTTTTTTTCTTAATTATTTCATGAATTTCATGAAATAATTAAAAAAAAAAATACGTAGAGCTTCGCCCTATTTTTGTGACCAGCCAGGTACAACTAGGCAGCTGGGGGCTGGAATCTGCAGCGCAGGGAGGACCAAGCTTTCTGCCCCCCCCCCCCCCCCCCGCTGCAAATTGCAGTCCGCAGCCACCCGGGAAAATTTCGCGTTCATAGAAGCGCCATCTTCTGGCGCTGTACCCAACTCATCCAGGGTCCTGGCGATATCCGATACTTTTTGGGTATCGGCCCGATCCAATCCGATCCGACATTTCCTGATATCGGAAGGTATCGCTCAACACTAGTGGCTCGGGTTTGTTTGTTGATACCATATGGATTGGGAGTTGTAATTTGCTGACCTTTTTGATATACAGTAAGGCTCATGCAGATTAGATCTAGTACTTTATGGACAATATTTTTAGGATGCACCTCTTAATCATCGAGTTCAGTTTATTCAGTCACTCCCTTGGTACAAGGTATAAAATCCCTCTCCATGCAGTCTGCCTTCACTAATTCACTCCTTGAAATTTAAATTACAGTATCAAGATGGAAAAGTCGTGGAAGATAGCACGGAATGGATACACATGTTAATGATATGCAAATAATAAAAAAATAGAAACAACATTTTCTAAACAATTTGGTTTATCCATTATCAAGTATGAGCGCCACATGCAGAAATCCCCGCACTTACACCCTATCAATGATTATGTTTAATGCCTGCCTGAGGAATGTTCTGCCCTGCTGAATGCACTTGGGCAGAAAATCATCAAGATTCATTGCTACCAACTCCTTTTGCAACTGCCGACCAATGGCGTCCCAAATGTGCTTTATGGGAGACAAATCCAGAGACTCTGCAGGCCATGACAACACTTTTAGGCCATGCAGGCTGCTCACCGTAGCACAAGTAACATGCAGCCTGCTGTTGTAGTGTTCAAAAATGGCTTCTGGGATAATTTCATGTTCCATCATGAATGCCTCTTCATGGCGTTGCCTGAGTGGTCTCATACTTACTGTGAGCCGGTACAAATCAGTCTAGTCCTGTTTAGTACAGGGAAGGAACACTAAAGAAGCTCCTCTGCTCCCTAAATCTATTCCAATCCATCCTGAGGGGACATCTTTCTCCACAGTCACCTCCACAAAGGAGAGAAGCTTCAAACAGCTAGGAAAGATAAGGCTGAACAAGTGCTCTTCTGCATACTGGTTTTTCCTATGTGTTTCTAGCCAGAACCAGAACCATTGTGTCTGTGTAAGGGTGGTGAGGGTGGCGTTCCAATCCTCCTACATTCCCAGGTGGTTATATATTGGTGAAAATGTATTTTACGGTATTGTATTTGAGAGTTATCCTTCTTTGGCTGCAGTTTCCTGTTAGTAGTGTAGACAGGGTTAACTGTCAGGCTGGTCCAGGTTGGGGAAAAGGATTGGGGTTTCTGGGTTAGTGACAGGAATAGGAAGTTCATTTAGTAAGTGAGTTCAGAGAAGGAAAGAAGTAATGAAGCCCCTCTGGTCAAGGTGATCTTCATGGTAGTGTGTGTGGAAGAGGAGAATAGAGAAACAGACAGAGAAGGAAAACAACTAAGAAGAGCTCGAGTTGTGGCAGTGAAGTACTCCTAGCAGACGAGTTGAGGAAAAGCACTTTTGATCCGCAACTATGTGAGCATCCCTATGGGTCTCCAGGAACGGGAAGTGTCTGCTAAGTCTTGAGAGCTGTGGATCCAAGTCAGCCAGGCTGGGGGCTCATACAGTAAAGCAGGTAGCTACAGGCACTTCATTTTCATGGTTTCTGAAAAGTGGGCTAAAGTAAAAAAAAAACAGAAAGGATCAGCTAAAGTGTCATAGCTGGCTAGGAAGTTTGGAAGTCCCTAACTCTGCTAGTAGAAAGTTTCACCAACTGTGCCGCTGAAAATGTTTGTGGAGGACATGCCACTGTACTGTAACCCAAAGAAAGATGTCTGCATCTCTTGCTGGGCTTTGTTGATAAATGAAACTGACAGTAAAGTCGAACTTGTATTTATGGACTCTTGTGGTTTCCTGTTCTTGGGGTCACGGGTAATCATGGTCACGCTAAGCGTGGTGGGCAAGAGGAGTCGGGAACTGTCCACGGTAACAACAGCAACACACATACACTGGAAACAGACCCTGTTTTTCTGTAATGTGCCGGGGTGTCAGACACATGACACTCGCATATGGCTACCTCCCTAGGCACGTTTACATTTGTCACGCCACAAACTTTGTCAGACCTACCCCCTGCAATAGGAAATGGTAGGGCTAAAACCATGATTACTTCCATCCCACTAGTGTGTTGCCACATGGAGACAACCTGTGAAGGTCCCTCCACCAGTGTAGCTTTTCCTGGACTATGCATAATATTTTCCTCAATAACAAGTGGAAAGAGCTGAGCTCCAGCCGCCCTGAGAGGCCCTAAACTTGCTTGTTTCATAAGGAGAAGACACCTAGTGTAACCTATACTGTGAACTACTGCCACTTTAAGTGAGACTGTACCCTATTTTCTGCTTCAGTAAAGTGTTGTTTAAAAGTTCACACATGTGTCTGGCTGTTTGATATTACAAGAACATTACAGTAGACACTCACACTCAGACATCACCTCTATAGGAGGTCCTATACCATCTCCATAAGTGCCACCTCCCCCTATTGACAATTGTTGTGGACACAAGGGAAGTGTTTAGTGGTCCAGTGACCCATTTCAGCTACTGTGACATTAAAACCTGCTGCCAGTGTAACTACATGTCCAAGCTGGCCCCTCTGCAACATCTGGCTCCTCCCCCATGTCTCATTTCAATTTCTGGCATCACAAACAGGATTCATCTGTGTGCCTATATTGTGTCGCAGACTGCATCTTCTTACAGTCACCGCTGTACTTACGAGAGCTTCAATCAGCAAGATATCTTGAGTAAACAGTATTTACTTCATACTGGTTAAACATGAGATACAATTCAGTGTCACACAGTCAGTGTGCTGCTTACATAACACATTCAGGAAAGAAAAAAAGAAAAACACACAGGAAGTAAAAACAACCAACAATTGAGAGCTTTCCTCCCTTATTACAGCAAGCATATAACTTTACACACTATTGCCATCTGCTGTCGGGTTAGCATAAAGTCCTCCTTTCACTTATAATAAGTCCTGATCTGTTGCATATGCCAACACCCTTTCTCAACAGTAAGGACTTATTCAATCAAACCCAACTTTTTTATTAGTCTCTGGTGTTTATCAGCATTCAACGCCTTTGTGAAGATGTCTGCTGTCATTTCTTCAGTAGGACAATACTCTAACTTCAAGACTCCTTTTCCTGATGATATCTCAAGAAATGATATTTCACATCAATATGCTTGGTTCTTGGATTGACTCTTTCTATCTGAGCAAGAACAAGACATCCTTGATTGTCCTCTTTCAGTTTTGTTGGTTCCAACTGTGGTTGTCCTAATTCTGTCAACAATTGTCTTAACCACAGTACTTCTTGACTCACATGTGCTGCAGCAACATATTCTGCTTCTGTTGAAGACAGTGTCAAAATTGACTGTTTCTTACTTGTCCAACTTATTGGTCCACCTGAGAGAAAAAAAATATGTCCACTGGTAGATCTTCTGTCAGTTGGATCTCCAGCCCAATCTGCATCAACATATCCTGTTAAAATGCAATTATCACTTGTGGGTAATTTCAGCTTAACATTGCTAGTTCCTTTCAAATAACGCATTACTCTCTTCATGGCATTCCAATCAGCTTTATTTGGTTTTGATTAGTGTTGAGCCACCCCCGTAGTGTTCGAGTTCGGTTCGGTTCGTCGAGCACCCTTGTGTTTGCCGAACTGTTCGTCGAACACCTTCGAACACCGTTAAAACCAATGGCAGGCAAACAAAAACACATAGAAACACATAGAAAACACCTTCAAAGGTGTCCAAAAGCTGACAAACTGCTCAGACGACATAACTAACACATGGAAAAGTGACAAGTACATATAGTCATGCGAAAAGAAAAGAGGTGGAGGAGTAAAAGGAGGGGGAGACACAGATATAGGCATGTCATGCCCTTCTAAAATCCAAAAAGTGAGAAGCCGACACGGCCAGTCCGTTCCTGCCCGTGCCACCTCCGTTTGTGCCAGAGCCGCGGTGGACCCTGACGGCCAGCCCCCCTCTCCCAATACTGGTGCCTGTCCGCTGGTGGGTCGAGCGAGCCCCCCTGTGGTGGAGGCAGCTCTAAGCTTTTTAATTTAAATTGTCTCTCTAATTTGAATGAATACACTTTAAATCCTTTTGCAAGGATCTATTGAAGGGCAAGTCTCATGCCAGCAGCTGGGTAATTCCAGCTCCAGTAGCGTCCACTAAAGCTGCTGCAGTTAAAAAGCTTTTATAAGGATCGAGCTCGGCTGTCCACCGCAAGGCGTCCTACCGCCAGTCCCAGCCCCTATGCCTTGGGGTGCCTCCTGATGCTCTTCACTGAGTATCCCGTGGTCCCGAAGCATTTCCTTTGAAAAAATTAAGTGTCCAAACTACAGGTGGTGTAGCTTGCTTAACAGCTGGGATAATCCGCTGACTAGCAGACACTGCTACTAGGCACAAAGTATTTCCTGGGCTAGATGCAGTTAAAAATTTGTAATTAGATACTCTCGTTGGATGCTGAGAAAGCATTCCATAGAGTCTCCTGGCACGCCATATATTATTCTCTTAAAAAGCTTGGGGTAGGGGTCTAGGGGACCCTTTTATAGCCAAAATCACGGCCCTGTATCGCAATGCGTCACCTAGGCTGAAGATAAATGGAACTGTAGCACCCCGAGGGCTCGGTTGCTGCAGAGGTATTGCACCTCACCCAGAGGTGTGATATCTCACTCTCAGGTAAGGATGGAGAGTGGATCAGGACCCCGACACCTGCATGCATTACACCACATTGCCGTGGGGCAGGGCGACCAATATGCCCCTGAGATGGGCACGACAGTCCCTGTCCCTGGCTGGAGTGGGGAGAGGGAACACTGAGGAAGGGGAACCCTGTAGTGCAGGAGCAGGGAGGAAGCAGTTCCTGGGTGCATTGAGAAGGGAGCATAAAAGGTGGGCACCATCTTAGTTCAGTGCAGAGAAGTCTGAGCAGAAGTGACAGGGAGCAGGGGCTCTGCATGAGCTCTGCTCCAGAGGCGGGCCTAGTAACAGAGGCCCAGGCCTGGAAGAGAGAGAAGGAAGGAAGAGGAGCGGAGAAGGCTCCAGGAACGAGGAACGAAGGGATCCCAGGGGTGTGGACAGGCGTGTCGCCACCGCACGCCCGAATCCACCTGCGTGGAGGGGTCAGGCCAAAGGGGGAGACCGGTCTCCGAAACTAGTGGAGGCGGGAAACGACCCTCAGCCAGAAACCGGAGGCTGTGACATTTTATGTGGCGCAGCCTCTCGCTACACCCGCTAGGAGGGCAGCACATAGGGTCAGGGAAACTGGCGCCAAGTTTACCAAGAGGAGGCCCGAGGCAGCCGGACAGAAGGGTTGGTAAGAAAGGCCAGACAAAGGATACACAAAGGGGGTCCTGTGAAGCGCTCCAAAGTTATCTGGGAGTTGTCTGAGCCCCTCACCTGGTGAGCACAGTACGACGTGGGCAGCCGTTACCTGCGGAAGTGGTCTGGATAATAAGAACTGTGAGTAAAGGCCCTGGACTGCATCACTGACTCCGTGTCGTTACTGCTGCTGCCCTGCACCATCACCCCCATCCTCCGCATACAATGCCCTGAGGCTGTACTCCTCCCGTGGGGAGTTATGCTACGCTCTGCTGCACCCACAACACCAGTCTCAGCGGTCTGCCCTGCAGCGGCGGTTCACGCTGACCGCAATCCACGGGTGGCGTAGTCGGACATTTAAACCTCAAAACCACATAAATAGTTCCGCCACTGGTTTGACCGCCCTGAGCCACGGAACCGGGTCGCCGCCACGGAGACTACAACCACCAGCATCCACCAAAAAGGGTCCGGCTCCGGATGTCCCAAGGCCCAGGGGGCGCGTCAGAACATTTTCAGCACCTTTCATAATCACCAATGGGACAAGGCAGGGATGTCCTCTGTCCCCTCTCTTATACATCCTAGTGACGGAGCACCTGCTCTCATCAATTCGCCATAACTCCAATATTAGGTGGATTGAGGTGGGAGGCACCGAGTACAAGTGCTCTGCATTTGCTGATGATGTCAATCACATATATCCATCAGCAGGCTGTTATGGCTGAAATAGATCACTTTGTTACATGGTCAAATTTTAAAATCAATACAGCGAAGTCTGAGGCCCTCGATGTCTCCCTCCCCAAATCCATACAGGATTCCATCCAGTCCAACTTTCCCTTTGCCTGGCCCTCACAGGGTATCAAATTCTTAGGAATTCCTATTCATGGAGACCTCTCCCGTCTATGTTATCTTAATTTTGGGCCCTTTATTGAACAACTCCATACAGACCACGGTTGGCAAGTTAGAACTGTAAGATTCACTACATGAACCACTGGTGTTTTGTGGAAAAGCACATGTACACTGTGTTCCAAATTATTATGCAAAAAGTGTTTAGGAGTGATAAGGGAAGAATTTGTTTGTTTGTCAGTTAAACTTATTGATGGTGATGTGTGTCAGGGCTCTTTATATTACTGTAAGCAATTGCAGACACCTGTGCTAATTAGTTTGGCAGGTGTGTCCAATGAACGGCAAGACTACTTAAGAAGGCTGTCCCACATTATTAAGCAGCCTACATTATCTGCCAAAATGGGAAAGAAAAAGGATGAATCGGCTGCTGAGAAGCAACAAATTGTGGAGTGTTTAGGTCAAGGCATGACTACAATCAACATTGTGCGATGATCAGGATGAAGTGTCTTGGCAATCAAGAAGTATGTAGCTGATTCACAGTACACACGTGTGCGTGCTGATAAGGGCAAATTGAGGACTCTTTCCTACAGGCAATTACATCAGGTTAAAAAAGCAGCGGCAAAAAAGCCTTGTCATAGCAGCAGACAAGTTTTTGAAGCTGCTGGTGCCTCCAACGTCCCCCGAACAGCAAGATGCAGGGTCCTTCAGAGGTTTGTAGGTGTGCGTACGCCATCCTGTTGTCCTCCTCTATCCACTGCACACAAGCAGAAACAGCTCCAGTGGGCCAAACATTACATGAAGACTGATTTCAAAACTGTTTTGTTCATGGATGAGTGCCGTGCAACGCTCGATGGTCCAGATGGATGGAGTGGAGGATGGCTGGTTGATGGACACCCCACGCAAACACAGCTACAGCGCCAACAAGGAGGAGGTGGAGTAATGTTTTGGGCTGGAATCATGGGGAGAGAGATTGTCAGCCCCTTTAGGATCCCTGAAGGGGTAAAGATGAACTCCATAATGTATGTGGAGTTTCTCAAGCAGCACTTCCTGCCATGGTTCAAGAAGAAGAACCGTGTATTCCACAGCAAGATCATTTTCATGCATGATAATGCACGGTCTCATGCTGCACATAACACATCTGCATCTCTGGCTGATATGGGCATAAAAGGGGACAAACTTATCGTGTGACCCCCATGCTCCCCTGACCTCTACCCCATTCAGAACCTCTGGAGCATCATCAAAAGGAGTGTCTATGATGGCGGGAGGCAGTTCACATCTAAGCAACAACTCTGGGAGGGTATTCTGTCCTCATTCAAAACAATTGAAGCAGAAACCATCCAAAACCTGACAAATTCAATGGACGAGAGAGTTCAGAAGCTCCTTTCGAACAAGGGGTCCTATGTGCAAATGTAACATCACCTAGAATAAAGTTTTGAGTTGAAAACTGTTTGTTTTCAGTTTCTAATAACCTGCTAATGCTTATCATTTCAAAAATGACCATTTTTTTGGTCTTTATTAAAATGAAAAGGTTGATCGAAGAGTGTGGGGGATCTAACAGTGTGGCAACCCAGTAGTCAGGATTACTTCGAATTCTGACAATCTGAGGGTCATGTTGCAGGTAGTGCAGCAAGAAGGCACTTATGTGTCTTGCGCATCTCGGAGCCCCAAAATTATTTTCCGGGCTAGATGCAGCTAAAAATTATTATTAATTTTAAATCTGGTGGAGCTTAGTATAGATGGCCTAATAGAATCAGTACTGCACACTGCTACAAAGCCCAAATTATTTTCCAGCCAAGATACAGATAAACATGATTAGTAATTTTAAATCTGGTGGAGCTTAGTATAGATGGCCTAATAGAATCATTACTGCACACTGCTACAAAGCCCAAATAATTTTCCAGCCAAGATACAGATAAACATGATTAGTAATTTTAAATCTGGTGGAGCTTAGTATAGATGGCCTAATAGAATCATTACTGCACACTGCTACAAAGCCCAAATAATTTTCCAGCCAAGATACAGATAAACATGATTAGTAATTTGAAAGCTTAAAACGGTTGGTGAGGTGATTTTAACCAATCATCAAGCTTTTGCTCTCCCCAGGAAGACACAGGGGTAGAAAAGTCGTTTCGGATCCATGATTTGTTCATCTTTATGAACGTGAGTCTGTCTACATTATCAGTGAAGAGCCGCGTGTGCTTATCTGTCAGCACACCACCAGCAGCGCTGAACACACGTTCAGACAGAACGCTGGCTGCGGGGCACGACAAGATCTCCAAGGCGTAAGTGGCGAGCTCCGGCCATTTATCCAGATTGGAAGCCCAAAAAGAGCAAGGGTCCAGTGACACAGTCATGGCTTCAATGTTTACTTGGAGATACTCCTGTACCATCGTCTCTAGGCGTTGACTATGTGTCAGACTTCTTGTCTCCTGTGGCCTTGCAAAGGATGAGCTAAAAAAGTGGTGAAATGATTCCGCAAAATTGATGTTACCAGTAGTGTTGAGCGAGCACTAAAATGCTCGGGTGCTCGAAGCTCGGGCCGAGCTCGCCGTGATACTCGGGTGCTCGACCCGAGCAACGAGCCCAATGTTAGTCTATGGGAGACTCGAGCATTTTTGCGGCGGCTCCCCCGGCAGTCTTTTAAAAGCCTAACAAGTGCCCAAAACGATAGTGACAGTGCTCAAATGACATGGGGACAGCATGGGGATCGCCCCAGGAAGCATTTCTGCCCCCCAGGTCACTGCTGTCAACAACGTGGTCAGAGGTATTAAGCCACTTTTACAGGCTCAAAATAAAACGTTCAAAAACGAAAGTGAAAGTGCTTTCCTGTGAAATATGTTAAGGATAGTGTTCAGCGATACCTTCCGATATCAGGAAATATCGTATCGGATTGGATCGGACCGATACCCAAAAAGTATCGGATATCGCCGATTCCGATACAGGAAACCAATGAAAGTCAATGGGACACAAATATCGGAATGAAAATAAACCCTTTCTTTCCTTGTAGGTTAATTCTACATGAAGGAAAACAACTAAGAATAATGTAGAATGTATTTCGCGAAAAGCCGGCAATTCATCAGCGGCATACACCGGTACCCGACAATTTACAACAGAAAGACTACAGCTTCACACATAGATTAGATAGATAGAAACATGTCAGTCACATATATATGAAGTACAGTGACAGTGTTGGTTACTGTACTTGTCATTTAGTGTAAAGGATTTATTTAAAAAAATAATTGTGTTTTCATGCACTGTCTCTTTAAAAAAGCCGGCCGGCAATTCAGCTGCGGTACCCGACAATTTATAACAGACAGAATAGAGCTTCACACATAGATTAGATAGATAGAAACATGTCAGTCACATATATAAGAAGTACAGTGACAGTGTTGCTTACTGTACTTGTCATTTAGTGTAAAGGATTTATTTAAAAATATAATAGTGTTTTCATACACCGTCTCTTTAAAAAAGCCTGCCGGCAATTCAGCATCTGTACCCGACAATTTAGAATAGAAGGAATAGAGAATCACACATAGATTATATAGATAGAAACATGTCAGTCACATATATATGAAGTACAGTGACAGTGTTGATTACTGTACTTGTCATTTAGTGTTAAAATAAAGGATTTATTTAAAAAAAAAGTGGCGTGGGGTTCCCCTTAATTTTAGTCTCTAGCGGAGGTTAAGCAGATGGCTGGGGCAGATGTTTGAAGCCTGGGAAGGGGGTAATACCCACAGAGCTTCTCAGGCTACTAATATCAGCCCCCAGCTGAATACCTAGCCTTTACTAGCTATTAAAATGGGGGACCCCCTCAAAAAAATGACGTGGGGTCCCCCCTAATTTAATAGCTAGCAAAGGCTAGGCAGACAGCTGGGGGCTGATATTAATAGCCCAGGAAGGGTGCCATGAATATTGGCCCCCTCCCAGGCTAGAAACACCAGCCGTCAGCCGCCCCAGAAATGGCGCATCCATAGGATGCGCCAATTCTGACACTTAGCCTTGCTCTTCCCACCGCCCTGTAGCGGTGGCAGTGGGGTAATAGGGCTGGGGTTGATGTCAGCTTATAATGCCAGCTGACATCAAGCCCAGTTTAGTAATGGAGAGGCGTCTATAAGACACCCCCATTACTAACCCCATAGTCAAAGTTAAAAAAAACACAAACACCCAGAATAAAGTCCTTTAATTGAAATAAACACACAATTATTTATTGTTCTAAATTAAACTATACTTACCATCACGCCCATTCCAGCTGAAGCCAGCGATCTCCTGCAATAAAAGAAAAATAATAAAGCAACCTCATCCTTACCTTTCCATGGTTCCCAGGACAGCTCCAGCTCTGCTACATCGAGATGACAGGCTTCACCGCAGCAGAATGCTGCCATCCAGCCTGTCATCCCGCAGACACTGAGAAGCGCAGGCTTGCTTGCGCTCCTCAGTGTCTCTCTGTGACGGCATCCAGATGAGCCGAGTTCATGTCCAATGAACTCGGCTCACCTCATGCACGTCACTGACAGCGTGGGAAAATTCTCCTGCACTCAGCGCTTCAGCATGAGAATTTTCCCACGCTGTCAGTGACGTGCATGAGGTGAGCTGAGTTCATTGGACATGACCTCACCTCATTCACGTCACTGACAGCGTGGGAAAATTCTCACGCTGAAGCGCTGAGTGCAGGAGAATTTTCCCACGCTGTCAGTGACGTGCATGAGGTGAGTCGAGTTCATTGGACATGACCTCGGCTCATCTTTATGCCGTCACAAAGAGACACTGAGGAGCGCAAGCAAGCCTGCGCTTCTCAGTGTCTGCGAGATGACAGGCTGGATGGCAGCGTTCTGCTGCGGTCCAGCCTGTCATCTCGATGTAGCAGAGCTGAAGCTGTCATGGGAACCATGGAAAGGTAAGGATGATGTTGCTTTATTATTTTTCTTTTATTGCAGGAGATCGTTGGCTTCAGCTGGAATGGGTGTGATGGTAAGTATAGTTTAATTTAGAACAATAAAGAATTGTGTGTTTATTTCAATTAAAGGACTTTTTTCTGGGTGTTGTGTTTTTTTTAAATACTTTACTAGAAATTCATGGTGGTCATGTCTAATATTGGCGTGACCCCATGAATTTCGGGCTTAGGGCCAGCTGATAATGCCAAGCTGGCCTTAACCCCTTTATTACCCAGTGAGCCACCGCACCAGGGCCCTGGAAGAGTTGGGTACAGCGCCAGAAGATGGCGCTTCTATGAACGCGCCATTTTCCGGGGTGGCAGCGGAATGCAATTTGCAGCGGGTGGGGCCCAGAAAGCTTGGGCCTCCCTGCGCTGCGGATTAGAGCCCCCAGCTGCCTAGTTGTACCTGGCTGGACACAAAAATAGGGCGAAGCCCCACGTATTTTTTTTTTAATTATTTCATGAAATTCATGAAATAATTAAGAAAAAAAGGCCTTCCCTATATTGTTGTGTCCAACCAGGTACAAATAGGCAGCTGGTGGTTGGGGGCAGCCCGTTCCTGCCTGCTGTACCTGGCTGGACACAAATATAGTGCGAAGCCCCACGTCAATTTTTTTTTAATTATTTCATGAAATAATTTTTTTAAAAAAGGGCTTCCCTATATTGTTGTGTCCGGCCAGGTACAAATAGGCAGCTGGTGGTTGGGGGCAGCCCGTTCCTGCCTGCTGTACCTGGCTGGACACAAATATAGTGCGAAGCCCCACGTCAATTTTTTTTAAATTATTTCATGAAATAATTTTTTTAAAAAAGGGCTTCCCTATATTGTTGTGTCCGGCCAGGTACAAATAGGCAGCTGGTGGTTGGGCGCAGCCCGTTCCTGCTTGCTGTACCTGGCTGGACACAAATATAGGGCGCCCACATCAATTTTTTTTTAATTATTTCATGAATTTCCTGAAATAATTTTAAAAATATTGACTTGGGGCTTCGCACTATATTTGTTTCCAGCCAGGTACAGCAGGCAGGAACGGGCTGCGCCCAACCACCAGCTGCCTACTATTTGTACCTGAACAAATAAAGTAGCACACTGTAACACTGAGTATATAGATGTGAAATATGAAATATGAATAGCATAACTGCTGTAAAAAATAGAAATAAATGAAAAATTTTTGAAAAAATTTTTTAGCACATGAAATATGGAAAATGAATAGCATTACTGCTGTAAATAAATGAGAAATCTTAGCGCATAAATTGGCCAATTCATGTGTACCTGACAGCCGCGGTAAGGCGTTTCTCGATGTCAGGACCTACCAATGTGAATACCTCTCTAAGAGACCTCCGTCTGCTTATGTGCGGGAAAGACAGATCCTGATGCATTTAAAACCACCTGCGGCATGGGGGTGGGGGTGGAGTGCTCAGTAGTGTTGAGCCACCCCCGTAGTGTTCGAGTTCGGTTCGGTTCGTCGAACACCCGTGTGTTCGCCGAACTGTTCGTCGAACTGTTCGTCGAACACCTTCGAACACCGTTAAAACCAATGGCAGGCAAACAAAAACACATAGAAACACATAGAAAACACCTTCAAAGGTGTCCAAAAGCTGACAAACTGCTCAGAAGACACAACTAACACATGGAAAAGTGACAAGTACATATAGTCATGCGAAAAGAAAAGAGGTGGAGGAGTAAAAGGAGGGGGAGACACAGATATAGGCATGTCATGCCCTTCTAAAATCCAAAAAGTGAGAAGCCGAGACGGCCAGTCCGCTCCTGCCCGTGCCACCTCCGTGTCGCCGGGTTTGTGCCAGAGCCGCGGTGAACCCTGATGGCCAGCCCCCCTCTCCCAATACTGGTGCCTGTCCGCTGGTGGGTCGAGAGAGCCCCCCTGTGGTGGAGGCAGCTCTAAGCTTTTTAATTTAAATTGTCCCTCTAATTTGAATGAATACACTTTAAATCCATTTACAAGGATCTATTGGAGGGCAAGTCTCATGCCAGCAGCCGCGTAATTCCAGCTCCAGTAGCGTCCACTAAAGCTGCTGCAGTTAAAAAGCTTTTATAAGGATCGAGCTCGGCTGTCCACCGCAAGGCATCCTAGTGCCAGTCCCAGCCCCTATGCCTTGGGGTGCCTCCTGATGCTCTTCACTAAGTATCCCGTGGTCCCGAAGCATTTCCTTTGAAAAAATTAAGTGTCCAAACTACAGGTGGTGTAGCTTGCTTAACAGCCGGGATAATCCGCTGACTAGCAGACACTGCTACTAGGCACAAAGTATTTCCTTCGCTAGATGCAGTTAAAAATTTGTAAGTAGATACTCTCGTTGGATGCTGAGAAAGCATTCCATAGAGTCTCCTGGCACGCCATATATGATTCTCTTAAAAAGCTTGGGGTAGGGGTCTAGGGGACCCTTTTATAGCCAAAATCACGGCCCTGTATCACAATACGTCACCTAGGCTGAAGATAAATGGAACTGTAGCACCGAGGGCTCGGTTGCTACAGACGTATTGCACCTCACCCAGAGGTGTGATATCTCACTCTCAGATAAGGATGGAGTGTGGATCAGGACCCGACACCTGCATGCATTACACCACATTGCCGTGGGGCAGGGCGACCAATATGCCCCTGAAATGGGCACGACAGTCCCTGTCCCTGGCTGGAGTGGGGGGAGGGAACACTGAGGAAGGGGAACCCTGCAGTGCAGGAGCAGGGAGGAAGCAGTTCCTGGGTGCATTGAGAAGGGAGTATAAAAGGTGGGCACCATCTTAGTTCAGTGCAGAGAAGTCTGAGCAGAAGTGGCAGGGAGCAGGGGCTCTGCATGAGCTCTGCTCCGGAGGCGGGCCTAGTAACAGAGGCCCAGGCCTGCAAGAGGGAGAAGGAAGGAAGAGGAGCGGAGAAGGCTCCAGGAACGAGGAATGAAGGGATCCCAGGGGTGCGGACGGGCGAGTCGCCACCGCACGCCCGAATCCACCTGCGTGGAGGGGTCAGGCCAAAGGGGGAGACCGGTCCCCGAACTAGTGGAGGCAGGAAACGACCCTCAGCTAGAAACCGGAGGCTCTGACATTTTATGTGGCGCAGCCCCTTGCTCCACCCGCTAGGAAGGCACCACATAGGGTCAGGGAAACTGGCGCCAAGTTTACCAAGAGGAGGCCCGAGGCAGCCGGACAGAAGGGTTGGTAAGAAAGGCCAGACAAAGGACACACAAAGGGGGTCCTGTGAAGCGCTCCAAAGTTATCTGGGAGTTGTCTGAGCCCCTCACCTGGTGAGCACAGTACGACGTGGGCAGCCGTTACCTGCAGACGTGGTCTGGATAATAAGAACTGTGAGTAAAGGCCCTGAACTGCATCACTGACTCCGTGTCGTTACTGCTGCTGCCCTGCACCATCACCCCCATCATCCGCATACACTGCCCTGAGGCTATACTCCTCCCGTGGGGAGTTATGCTACGCTCTGCTGCACCCACAACACCAGCCTTAGCGGTCTGCCCTGTAGCGGCGGTTCACTCTGACCGCAATCCACGGGTGGCGTAGTCAGACATTTAAACATCAAAACCACATAAATAGTTCCGCCACTGGTTTGACCGCCCTGAGCCACGGAACCGGATCGCCGCCACGAAGACTACAACCACCAGCATCCACCAAAAAGGGTCCGGCTCCGGGTGTCCCAAGGCCCAGGGGGTGCGTCAGAACATTTTCATCACCTTTCACAATCACCAATGGGACAAGGCAGGGATGTCCTCTGTCCCCTCTCTTATACATCCTAGTGACGGAGCACCTGCTCTCATCAATTCGCCATAACCCCAATATTAGGTGGATTGAGGTGGGAGGCACCGAGTACAAGTGCTCTCTATTTGCTGATGATGTCCTAGTATATATCACTCAATCACATATATCCATCCCTGCTGTTATGGCTGAAATAGATCACTTTGTTACATGGTAAAATTTTAAAATCAATGCAGCGAAGTCTGAGGCCCTCGATGTCTCCCTCCCTAAATCCATATAGGATTCCATCCAGTCCAACTTTCCCTTTGCCTGGCCCTCACAGGGTATCAAATACTTAGGAATTCCTATTCATAGAGACCTCTCCCATCTATGTTATCTTAATTTTGGGCCCTTTATTGAACAATTCCATACAGACCACGGTTGGCAAGTTAGAACTGTAAGATTCACTACGTGAACCACTGGTGTTTTGTGGAAAAGCACATGTACACCGCGTTCCAAATTATTATGCAAAAAGTGTTTAGGAGTGATAAGGGAAGAATTTGTTTGTTTGTCAGTTAAACTCATTGATGGTGATGTGTGTCAGGGCTCTTTATATCACTGTAAGCAATTGCAGACACCTGTGCTAATTAGTTTGGCAGGTGTGTCCAATGAAAGGCAAGACTACTTAAAAAGGCTCTCTCACATTATTAAGCAGCCTACATTTTCTGCCAAAATGGGAAAGAAAAAGGATGTGTCGGCTGCTGAGAAGCAACAAATTGTGGAGTGTTTAGGTCAAGGCATGACTACAATCAACACTGTGCGATGATCAGGATGAAGTGTCTTGGCAATCAAGAAGTATGTAGCTGATTCACAGTACACACGTGTGCGTGCTGATAAGGGCAAATTGAGGACTCTTTCCTACAGGCAATTACGTCAGGTTGAAAAAGCAGCGGCAAAAAAGCCTTGTCATAGCAGCAGACAAGTTTTTGAAGCTGCTTGTGCCTCCAACGTCCCCCGAACAACAAGATGCAGGGTCCTTCAGAGGTTTGCAGCTGTGCATACGCCATCCTGTCGACCTCCTCTATCCACTTCACACAAGCAGAAACGGCTCCAGTGGGCCAAACATTACATGAAGACTGATTTCAAAACTGTTTTGTTCACGGATGAGTGCCGTGCAGCGCTCGATGGTCCAGATGAATGGAGTGGAGGATGGCTGGTTGATGGACACCCCACGCAAACACGGCTACAGCGCCAACAAGGAGGAGGTGGAGTAATGTTTTGGGCTGGAATCATGGGGAGAGAGATTGTCGGCCCCTTTAGGATCCCTGAAGGCGCTAAAGATGAACTCCATAATGTATGTGGATTTTCTCAAACAGCACTTCCTGCCATGGTTCAAGAAGAAGAACCGTGTATTTCACAGCAAGATCATTTTTCTGCATGATAATGCACCATCTCATGCTGCACATAAAACATCTGCATCTCTGGCTGATATGGGCATAAAAGGGGACAAACTTATGGTGTGACCCCCATGCTCCCCTGACCTCTACCCCATTCAGAACCTTTGGAGCATCATTAAAAGGAGTGTCTATGATGGCGGGAGGCAGTTCACATCTAAGCAACAGCTCTGGGAGGGTATTCTGTCCTCATGCAAAACAATTGAAGCAGAAACCATCCAAAACCTGACAAATTCAATGGACGAGAGAGTTCAGAAGCTCCTTTCGAACAAGGGGTCCTATGTGAAAATGTAACATCACCTAGAATAAAGTTTTGAGTTGAAAACTGTTTGATTTCAGTTTCTAACAACCTGCTAATGCTTATAATTTCAAAAATGACCATTTTTTTGGTCTTTATTAAAATGAAAAGGTTGATCGAAAAGTTTGGGGGATCTAAGAGTGTGGCAACCCAGTAGTCATGATTACTTCGAATTCTGACAATATGAGGGTCATGCTGCAGGTAGTGCAGCAAGAAGGCACTTATGTGTCTTGCGCATCTCGGAGCCCCAAAATTATTTTCCGGGCTAGATGCAGCTAAAAATTATTTTTAATTTTAAATCTGGTGAAGCTTATTATAGATGGCCTAATAGGATCAGTGCTGCACACTGCTACAAAGCCCAAATTATTTTCCAGTCAAGATACAGATAAACATGATTAGTAATTTGAAAGCTTAAAACGGTTGGTAGGGTGATTTTAACCAATCATCAAGCTTTTACTCTCCCCAGGATGACACAGGGGTAGAAAAGTCGTTTCGGATCCATGATTTGTTCATCTTTATGAACGTGAGTCTGTCTACATTATCAGTGGAGAGCCGCGTGCGCTTATCTGTCAGCACACCACCAGCAGCGCTGAACACACGTTCAGACAGAACGCTGGCTGCGGGGCATGACAAGATCTCCAAGGCGTAAGTGGCTAGCTCCGGCCATTTATCCAGATTGGAAGCCCAAAAAGAGCAAGGGTCCAGTGACACAGTCGTGGCTTCAATGTTTACTTGGAGATACTCCTGTACCATCGTCTCTAGGCGTTGACTATGTGTCAGACTTCTTGTCTCCTGTGGCCTTGCAAAGGATGGGCTAAAAAAGTGGTGAAATGATTCCGCAAAATTGATGTTACCAGCAGATACTGTGGTTCTGTTACGGTTTGAGTGCTGAACACTTGACGGTCCCATGGTTGGCAAGTTGGAACTGTGAGATTCACTACGTGCACCACTGGTATTTTGTGGAAAAGCACATGTAAGATTCTGCAACAGTCTCTGCTGATACTCCTGCATGCGTGCATCCCTTTCTATGGCAGGAATAATTTCTGCAAATTTACTTTTGTACCGGGGATCTAACAGTGTGGCAACCCAGTAGTCAGGATTATTTCTAATTCTCACAATTCGAGGGTCATGTTGCAGGTAGTGCAGCAAGAAGGCACTCATGTGTGTTGCGCATCCAGGAGCACCAAGTCCCTGTTGTGTTGGTGGCGAGGTAACAATCATGCTTCCTTCCTCTGTCCTCTCCCCTCAACCTCGCACAACAGAAATGTGATCAAGGTCTCCCTCATCTGATGAGTCTTCCATCAGTTCGTCCTCCACTTCTTCCTGGGCTCCTGCACCTTCCTCACTAGTTTGGCTGCTACCATGCGCCCTGGTAAAATCATCTCCCCCACCCTCACATGCCTGCCGCCCTGGTGCTGCCGACCGTCTGGACCTTGCAGATGTTAGCCCTTCCGCATACAAGTCCTCCTCCTCTACTTCCTCCACCTCCTCTTGTGCCACCACCTGACTCCGAATTCTGTTTAACATGTGCTCCAGCATGTAAATCACCGGAATAGTCATGCTGATAATGGCATCGTCAGCACTAAACATCTTCGTCGCCATTTCAAAACTGTGCAGAAGGGTGCATAGGTCCCTGATCTGAGACCACTCCTCCAGCGTGATTTGCCCCACCTCTGAATCTCGTTGGCCCAGGCTATACGTCAGAACGTATTGCACCAGGGCTTGTCGGTGCTGCCACAGTCGCTGCAACATGTGCAGAGTTGAATTCCACCGGGTAGGCACATCGCATTTTAGCCGGTGAAGTGGCAGGCCCAACGACTTCTGTAGAGATGTAAGTCGCTGAGCTGTGGGATGCGAACGGCGGAAGTGAGCACACAGCGACCGTGCCCTCTGCAGAAGGCCATCTAGTCTGGGATAGTGGGCTAAAAATTGCTGGACAACCAGGTTCAACACGTGAGCCATACAAGGCACGTGTGTGACATTGCCCCGGCGAAGGGCCGCACCCAGGTTTGCAGCATTGTCGCACACGGCCTTCCCTGGTTTCAGGTCCAGTGGAGACAACCATTCATGAAATTGGTTCTCCAGAGCTGACCACAACTCCTCAGCTGTGTGACTCACATTTCCCAGACATTTCAATGTAAAAACCGCCTGATGACGTTGAGCCCTACTGCCAGCATAGTAAGGAGGTGTGCAGGATCCCTTCTGCGCAGTTAGAAAGCTTGTGGCATGACCAGACAGGCTTTGGGTGCAGGTGGAAGACCGAGAGGAGGTTGAGGAGGCAGAAGCAGTGGAGGAAAAATGACATAAAGAGGATTGACGCACAACTCGTGGGGACGGCAAGACTTGGACAGCAGCCCCTTGTCCTGCTGTCACCATAGTTACCCAGTGCCCAGTCAGCGACATGTAACGCCCCTGTCCATGCCTACTCGTCCAAGTGTCTGTGGTGAAATGCACCCTGTCACACACAGAGTTTCTCAAAGAAGCGGTGATGTTGTGTGCGACATGCTGGTGGAGCGCAGGCACACCTTTCTTTGAGAAGTAGTGCCGACTGGGCATCTGGTACTGGGGCACTGCGACGGACATAAGGTCTCGAAAATCCTCTGTGTCCACCAGGCGGAAAGGCAGCATTTCTGTAGCCAAGAGCTTGCAGATGGTGAAATTCAACCTCTTAGCTTTCTCATGGCTAGGAGGAAATGGTCTTTTACTTGTCCACATCTGAGGGACCGAGGGCTGGCTATTGTGCTTAGACGGGGTTGATAAGGGTGTCCCCGGCAAACTGCCGGTCAGTGAGGAAGATGCAGGCGGACATGTTAGGTTGCCTTGATCCAAAGGTGGTGCTATCGATGTCGGACAGCGCTCAAGACCAGCTGGTGTTACCACCTCCAAAGAAAATGATGACCTGCCAATCACGCTGGCTGTTGCGGGTAAAGAGGTGGCAGGTCTGCGCCCCAAAACAGGTGTGACTGCTGTCCCCCCAGTCACAGAGGATGAAGAGGCCGCGGATGCACAAGATATGGCAGACGGTGGTTGGCCCGGCCGGCTAGACCGCATTGTAGCACACTGAGCTTCCCACTGCAACTTATGCTTCATGTCCATGTGCCGGTTCATGCATGAAGTACTCAAACTATGTATTTTTTGGCCTCTACTTAGCTTTTGCTGACAAATGTTACAGATAACACGAGTTGGGTCATCTTTATCGATCTGAAAAAATGCCCAGGCTATGCAAGGCTTAGCACCCATGCGACCTGAAGAGCCACCACGACTTGTGGTGAGAGGCAGAGTTGTGTTTGAGGATGCAGTTGTTGACGTGCTTCCAGTACTACGTCTCTGTCCAGGAAGGCGCAACCTGACCTCGTCATCACTAGCATCTTCCTCCACCTCCTCTGCTGACCTCATCTCTTGGCTGACTGTGGGTTGACAGTAAGTGGGATCTCCGACCTCATCATCATCACCCTGTGCGTTATCACACCCGTCGTCCTCAGAGCCAACCTGTTCCTGCCCTGACAAAAAACTAAAGTTGTCGCTCCAATCAGGTATTTGAGTCTTATCATCGTGACGCGCCCCCTGGGACATATTCCTTTTTGAGGGGAATACCCGGCACCGGATCAGATGGGGGGGTTGTAGTCTCCGAGCGGCTGTGACCCGGCCCGTGCCCAGGGCGTCAAGCTCAGTGTTATGTGGCAGTCCTACAGATGTTATTAAGAGTTCTTTTGTGTCGACTACGCCACCCGTTGTGATGCGGTCACTGTGGCCGCCGCTGCAGCAGGGTCCGCTGAGGCTGATGGTGGGTGCGCAGCTTGGTGGGATAACCCCCAACGGGAGGGGTATAGCCTCAGAGGGGACAGGCGCAGAGGATGGGGGTTGTGGTGGTGTAGTGCAGACGGCAGTGAAGACAGAGTCGGGTTGTGCAGTTAAGGGTGTTTACTTACTGCAGATGTTGTACTGGTCACTCCAGCTGCTAGTGACCACCCGAGCCGTGCTGCGTCCACCAGGTCCTGGATCCAGCCAACCCCCAAACAAGTCCGGAGCGTGGCCCTGAGCTCTCTTTCTGTCCCGTTCTCTGGCCGTCCCCACCAGTAATCCACCTAGGTCCAGCTCCCTCGGGCCTTCTGTTGGGACACCCTTGGCCCTGGGTTCCCTGACCCTTCATGTGGTGTGCCTTCGGGGTGGATGTGATGGGTGACCGTGGCAGACGCTGCCCACGGTCTCCGGTCTCTGGCTGGGGAATGTTTTTACCCCCACCAGCTTGGGTTCCGGTACCCTGATGCCGACTCTTCACCCGGTGCTTTTAGTTGGGATCTCAGAGTCCTTCTCTGCTGTGCTCTGGGTCTCTCTCTTTTCTCCTCTCTCACTCTGGGTCTTGGTCTTTCTTCTCTCCTCTGCTCCTGACTTGTTCTCTGCAGCTGACTCTCTGCATCTGATCCTCTGCATCTGACCCTGATCTTTGTTGGTGCCCACCTTATATACACCCTCTATGTGTGAGCTCAGGTGACCAGCACCCAATGAGCTCCTATCTTTACCCAGGCTGCTCCCCCTATCTGCCCCTACACTACTTGGGATGTACCACCCCCCTCCCACTCCAGCCAGGAACAGACTCGGTCGTACCTGCACATTTCTAAGTGGGAGTACCGTTGGTCTGTTCCCCGGAAATGGGATGTATGTAGTGCATGCAGCCTACCGAGCTCAGTTCCACTCTCCATCCTTACCCGGGAGTGGAATATCACACCTCTGGGTTGAGGTGCAATACCCCTGTAGCAGCCGAATCCTCAGGGTGCTACAATCGTCTTCCTCATTGTCTCCACCAACAGGAGTTACAGTTTGGGAATGAGGGTCTACATTATGGTCAGAACCTTCTGCGTCTGGTCCTGGATCCGACTCATAAAGATTCTGGGCATCAGTGCAGATCATTTCCTCGTCTGGATTCACAGAAGCGCTGGAGTCGACCTCTGATTCCCAGGCTATAGTATGAGTAAACAGCTCTGCAGACTCAACCATCTGTTCTACCTCATACTCAGACGGGCAGCTGGAGATTTGGGAGCTGTGAGGAAGCAAGTGCGATTTGGGTGACACCTTTGAGGACTGGAGTATTTGTGATGTTGAAGTTGATGTGGAGGAGAGCCCACTTAAAGGAGCACTTGATATCCGTTGAAGCATCTGCTGTTTTTGTGCCTCATCTGGAATTTGTAGCGATTGGCGTGGCCGTAAGAAAGGGATCTTATCACATTGTCCGCTAAAAGAAGTAGACATTTTAGTTTGGCTGGAAGATGGTCTTTCTTCTGCACCTACCCCACGGACACAACCTTTTTTCCCCTTCCCAACACGCCTATTCCCCTTTCCACCAGCAGCAGGCCTTTTTCCACTCATTTTGGTGGTTAACTAATTCACAACTCTGGAGTTGTTTGCACAAAAAAACAATGGATGGTAACCGAGCAGAGCTGAGTGGCTAAACTGTGGTATTAGGCCAAAACTATTGGCTGGGTTAGATGCAGAAAAAAATTATTTTTAATTTGCAACCTGATGGAGGTCAGTATAGATGGACTAATAGACCAAGTCCCACACACCGCTAGAAGCCCAAATATTTTTTCAGAGCTAGATGCAGAAAATTTTTTTATTCAATTTGCAACCTGATGGAGGTCAGTATAGATGGACTAATAGACCAAGTCCCACACACTGCTAGAAGCCCAAATATTTTTTCAGAGCTAGATGCAGAAAAAAATTATTTTTAATTTGCAACCTGATGGAGGTCAGTATAGATGGACTAATAGACCAAGTCCCACACACTGCTAGAAGCCCAAATATTTTTTCAGAGCTAGATGCAGAAAAAAATTATATTTAATTTGCAACCTGATGGAGGTCAGTATAGATGGACTAATAGAACAAGTCCCACACGCTGCTAGAAGCCCAAATATTTTTTCAGAGATAAATGAAGAAAAAAATTATTTTTAATTTGCAACCTGATGGAGGTCAGTATAGATGGACTAATAGACCAAGTCCCACACACTGCTAGAAGCCCAAATATTTTTTCAGAGCTAGATGCAGAAAAAAATTATTTTTAATTTGCAACCTGATGGAGGTCAGTATAGATGGACTAATTGACCAAGTCCCACACACCGCTAGAAGCCCAAATATTTTTTCAGAGCTAGATGCAGAAAAAAATTATATTCAATTTGCAACCTGCTGGAGGTCAGTATAGAAGGACTAATAGAACAAGTCCCACACACTGCTAGAAGCCCAAATATTTTTTCAGAGCTAAATGAAGAAAAAAATTATTTTTAATTTGCAACCTGATGGAGGTCAGTATAGATGGACTAATAGACCAAGTCCCACACACTGCTAGAAGCCCAAATATTTTTTCAGAGCTAGATGCAGAAAAAAATTATATTCAGTTTGCAACCTGATGGAGGTCAGTATAGATGGACTAATAGAATGATGCTATGCCCAAAAGATTTTACTTCACTAGGTGCAGTAAAAAAATTGGTATTCTATACACAGGTGGTATATCTTGCAACACAGATAGGCTACTCCACTGACTAACACACTCTGCAATAGGCCAAAAAGGATTAGCTTTGCTAGATTCAGCCAAATGCTGTGAAAAAAACTTGCACAGCACTGGCACAGACCTGCCTGGCAAAAACTGATAGGAACTGATGTAACCTAGTCCTGAAAAGGACTCCAATTACAATTAGTCTTTACTCCCACAATCTATCTATTTAAGAGCACAGACCTGCCTGATAAAAGTCGTAGGAAATGCTGTAACCTAGTCCTTAAAAGGACTGCAATCACAACTATTCCCTACTCCCAAGCTATCTGTATATTTGTGCGAAAATTGGCTTGAAATTAACAAGGTATAGCGCACACAGCAACAGCGGTGCCGTCTAACACGCAGCTGCAGCAGTGAGAAAATGGTGGCGATGGGAAAAATGGCTTGGTCTTATAGGGCAAGGACATGTGACATACACTGCCAATGACACATGCCCTTGCTTGTGTGAAAAAAAGCACTTCGCTCCGTGTGTGCGCTGCTGATAGGCTGACAGATTGCACCTCCCCACTGCAAATGCGGGAAAGAGAAAAAAAAATGGAGATCTTCATTGTTCCTGCAGAGATCCATCCCCTGCCCCTCTCCCCGCCCCGCTGTACACTCAAACTGCGTATTAACATTAATTTTCATCATTACTGAGAAAAAATCCAGTTATGATTTTGGTGCACGAACAGTTATCGAACATAACCTCGAACAGCCGAATTTTTCTCAAATTGTTCGTGTTCGCCGACCGGCTCGAACACCGCCCAAAACAGCTCGAATTTGAGATTGGCGAACAGTTCGAGTAGAACAACGCTCATCTCTAGTGCTCAGTCAACGCTAAATCTAGTAACAAAGTGAATGACGGAACTTCCACTACAAAAACTAGGTATGAACAGGTGCTTACTAAGAGCAGCTACCTCCATGTATAATGAACAAATAAAGTAGCACACTGTAACACTGAGTATATAGATGTGAAATATGAAATATGAATAGCATAACTGCTGTAAAAAATAGAAATAAATGAATAATTTTTGAAAAAATTTTTTAGCGCATGAAATATGAAGTATGGAAAATGAATAGCATTACTGCTGTAAATAAATGAGAAATCTTAGCGCATAAATTGGCCAATTCATGTGTACCTGACAGCCGCGGTAAGGCGTTTCTCGATGTCAGGACCTACCAATGTGAATACCTCTCTAAGAGACCTCCGTCTGCTTATGTGTGGGAAAGACAGATCCTGATGCATTTAAAACCACCTGCGGCATACTTTATTTGTTCATTATACATGGAGGTAGCTGCTCTTAGTAAGCACCTGTTCACACCTAGTTTTTGTAGTGGAAGTGCCGTCATTCTCTTTGTTACTAGATTTAGCGTTGAATGAGCACTCCACCCCCACCCCCATGCTGCAGGTGGTTTTAAATGCATCAGGATCTGTCTTTCCCACACATAAGCAGACGGAGGTCTCTTAGAGAGGTATTCACATTGGTAGGTCCTGACATCGAGAAACGCCTTACCGCGGCTGTCAGGTACACATGAATTGGCCAATTTATGCGCTAAGATTTCTCATTTATTTACAGCAGTAATGCTATTCATTTTCCATACTTCATATTTCATGCGCTAAAAAAATTTTTCAAAAATTTTTCATTTATTTCTATTTTTTACAGCAGTTATGCTATTCATATTTCATATTTCACATCTATATACTCAGTGTTACAGTGTGCTACTTTATTTGTTCATTATACATGGAGGTAGCTGCTCTTAGTAAGCACCTGTTCACACCTAGTTTTTGTAGTGGAAGTGCCGTCATTCTCTTTGTTACTAGATTTAGCGTTGACTGAGCACTCCACCCCCACCCCCATGCCGCAGGTGGTTTTAAATGCATCAGGATCTGTCTTTCCCACACATAAGCAGACGGAGGTCTCTTAGAGAGGTATTCACATTGGTAGGTCCTGACATCGAGAAACGCCTTACCGCGGCTGTCAGGTACACATGAATTGGCCAATTTATGCGCTAAGATTTCTCATTTATTTACAGCAGTAATGCTATTCATTTTCCATACTTCATATTTCATGCGCTAAAAAAATTTTTCAAAAATTTTTCATTTATTTCTATTTTTTACAGCAGTTATGCTATTCATATTTCATATTTCACATCTATATACTCAGTGTTACAGTGTGCTACTTTATTTGTTCATTATACATGGAGGTAGCTGCTCTTAGTAAACACCTGTTCACACCTAGTTTTTGTAGTGGAAGTGCCGTCATTCTCTTTGTTACTAGATTTAGCGTTGACTGAGCACTCCACCCCCACCCCCATGCCGCAGGTGGTTTTAAATGCATCAGGATCTGTCTTTCCCACACATAAGCAGACGGAGGTCTCTTAGAGAGGTATTCACATTGGTAGGTCCTGACATCGAGAAACGCCTTACCGCGGCTGTCAGGTACACATGAATTGGCCAATTTATGCGCTAAGATTTCTCATTTATTTACAGCAGTAATGCTATTCATGTTCCATACTTCATTTTTCATGCGATAAAAAAATTTTTCAAAAATTTTTCATTTATTTCTATTTTTTACAGCAGTTATGCTATTCATATTTCATATTTCACATCTATATACTCAGTGTTACAGTGTGCTACTTTATTTGTTCATTATACATGGAGGTAGCTGCTCTTAGTAAGCACCTGTTCACACCTAGTTTTTGTAGTGGAAGTGCCGTCATTCTCTTTGTTACTAGATTTAGCGTTGACTGAGCACTCCACCCCCACCCCCATGCCGCAGGTGGTTTTAAATGCATCAGGATCTGTCTTTCCCACACATAAGCAGGCGGAGGTCTCTTAGAGAGGTATTCACATTGGTAGGTCCTGACATCGAGAAACGCCTTACCGCGGCTGTCAGGTACACATGAATTGGCCAATTTATGCGCTAAGATTTCTCATTTATTTACAGCAGTAATGCTATTCATTTTCCATACTTCATATTTCATGCGCTAAAAAAAATTTTCAAAAATTTTTCATTTATTTCTATTTTTTACAGCAGTTATGCTATTCATATTTCATATTTCACATCTATATACTCAGTGTTACAGTGTGCTACTTTATTTGTTCATTATACATGGAGGTAGCTGCTCTTAGTAAGCACCTGTTCACACCTAGTTTTTGTAGTGGAAGTGCCGTCATTCTCTTTGTTACTAGATTTAGCGTTGACTGAGCACTCCACCCCCACCCCCATGCCGCAGGTGGTTTTAAATGCATCAGGATCTGTCTTTCCCACACATAAGCAGGCGGAGGTCTCTTAGAGAGGTATTCACATTGGTAGGTCCTGACATCGAGAAACGCCTTACCGCGGCTGTCAGGTACACATGAATTGGCCAATTTATGCGCTAAGATTTCTCATTTATTTACAGCAGTAATGCTATTCATTTTCCATACTTCATATTTCATGCGCTAAAAAAAATTTTCAAAAATTTTTCATTTATTTCTATTTTTTACAGCAGTTATGCTATTCATATTTCATATTTCACATCTATATACTCAGTGTTACAGTGTGCTACTTTATTTGTTCATTATACATGGAGGTAGCTGCTCTTAGTAAGCACCTGTTCACACCTAGTTTTTGTAGTGGAAGTGCCGTCATTCTCTTTGTTACTAGATTTAGCGTTGACTGAGCACTCCACCCCCAGCCCCATGCCGCAGGTTGTTTTAAATGCATCAGGATCTGTCTTTCCCACACATAAGCAGACGGAGGTCTCTTAGAGAGGTATTCACATTGGTAGGTCCTGACATCGAGAAACGCCTTACCGCGGCTGTCAGGTACACATGAATTGGCCAATTTATGCGCTAAGATTTCTCATTTATTTACAGCAGTAATGCTATTCATTTTCCATACTTCATATTTCATGCGCTAAAAAAAATTTTCCAAAATTTTTCATTTATTTCTATTTTTTACAGCAGTTATGCTATTCATATTTCATATTTCACATCTATATACTCAGTGTTACAGTGTGCTACTTTATTTGTTCATTATACATGGAGGTAGCTGCTCTTAGTAAGCACCTGTTCACACCTAGTTTTTGTAGTGGAAGTGCCGTCATTCTCTTTGTTACTAGATTTAGCGTTGACTGAGCACTCCACCCCACCCCCATGCCGCAGGTGGTTTTAAAAGCATCAGGATCTGTCTTTCCCACACATAAGCAGACGGAGGTCTCTTAGAGAGGTATTCACATTGGTAGGTCCTGACATCGAGAAACGCCTTACCGCGGCTGTCAGGTACACATGAATTGGCCAATTTATGCGCTAAGATTTCTCATTTATTTACAGCAGTAATGCTATTCATTTTCCATACTTCATATTTCATGCGCTAAAAAAATGTTTCAAAAATTTTTCATTTATTTCTATTTTTTACAGCAGTTATGCTATTCATATTTCATATTTCACATCTATATACTCAGTGTTACAGTGTGCTACTTTATTTGTTCATTATACATGGAGGTAGCTGCTCTTAGTAAGCACCTGTTCACACCTAGTTTTTGTAGTGGAAGTGCCGTCATTCTCTTTGTTACTAGATTTAGCGTTGACTGAGCACTCCACCCCCACCCCCATGCCGCAGGTGGTTTTAAATGCATCAGGATCTGTCTTTCCCACACATAAGCAGACGGAGGTCTCTTAGAGAGGTATTCACATTGGTAGGTCCTGACATCGAGAAACGCCTTACCGCGGCTGTCAGGTACACATGAATTGGCCAATTTATGCGCTAAGATTTCTCATTTATTTACAGCAGTAATGCTATTCATTTTCCATACTTCATATTTCATGCGCTAAAAAAATTTTTCAAAAATTTTTCATTTATTTCTATTTTTTACAGCAGTTATGCTATTCATATTTCATATTTCACATCTATATACTCAGTGTTACAGTGTGCTACTTTATTTGTTCATTATACATGGAGGTAGCTGCTCTTAGTAAGCACCTGTTCACACCTAGTTTTTGTAGTGGAAGTGCCGTCATTCTCTTTGTTACTAGATTTAGCGTTGACTGAGCACTCCACCCCACCCCCATGCCGCAGGTGGTTTTAAATGCATCAGGATCTGTCTTTCCCACACATAAGCAGACGGAGGTCTCTTAGAGAGGTATTCACATTGGTAGGTCCTGACATCGAGAAACGCCTTACCGCGGCTGTCAGGTACACATGAATTGGCCAATTTATGCGCTAAGATTTCTCATTTATTTACAGCAGTAATGCTATTCATTTTCCATACTTCATATTTCATGCGCTAAAAAATTTTTCAAAAATTTTTCATTTATTTCTATTTTTTACAGCAGTTATGCTATTCATATTTCATATTTCACATCTATATACTCAGTGTTACAGTGTGCTACTTTATTTGTTCATTATACATGGAGGTAGCTGCTCTTAGTAAGCACCTGTTCACACCTAGTTTTTGTAGTGGAAGTGCCGTCATTCTCTTTGTTACTAGATTTAGCGTTGACTGAGCACTCCACCCCCACCCCCATGCCGCAGGTGGTTTTAAATGCATCAGGATCTGTCTTTCCCACACATAAGCAGACGGAGGTCTCTTAGAGAGGTATTCACATTGGTAGGTCCTGACATCGAGAAACGCCTTACCGCGGCTGTCAGGTACACATGAATTGGCCAATTTATGCGCTAAGATTTCTCATTTATTTACAGCAGTAATGCTATTCATTTTCCATACTTCATATTTCATGCGCTAAAAAAAATTTTCAAAAATTTTTCATTTATTTCTATTTTTTACAGCAGTTATGCTATTCATATTTCATATTTCACATCTATATACTCAGTGTTACAGTGTGCTACTTTATTTGTTCATTATACATGGAGGTAGCTGCTCTTAGTAAGCACCTGTTCACACCTAGTTTTTGTAGTGGAAGTGCCGTCATTCTCTTTGTTACTAGATTTAGCGTTGACTGAGCACTCCACCCCCACCCCCATGCCGCAGGTGGTTTTAAATGCATCAGGATCTGTCTTTCCCACACATAAGCAGACGGAGGTCTGTTAGAGAGGTATTCACATTGGTAGGTCCTGACTAGAGATGAGCGTTGTTCTACTCGAACTGTTCGCCAATCTCAAATTCGAGCTGTTTTGGGCGGTGTTCGAGCCGGTCGGCGAACACGAACAATTTGAAAAAAATTCGGCTGCTCGAGGTTATGTTCGATAACTGTTCGTGCACCAAAATCATAACTGGATTTTTTCTCAGTAATGATGAAAATTAATGTTAATACGCAGTTTGAGTGTACAGCGGGGCGGGGGGAGGGGCAGGGGATGGATCTCTGCAGGAACAATGAAGATCTCCATTTTTTTTTCTCTTTCCCGCATTTACAGTGGGGAGGTGCAATCTGTCAGCCTATCAGCAGCGCACACACGGAGCGAAGTGCTTTTTTTCACACAAGCAAGGGCATATGTCATTGGCAGTGTATGTCACATGTCCTTGCCCTATAAGACCAAGCCATTTTCCCCGTCGCCACCATTTTCTCACTGCTGCAGCTGCGTGTTAGACGGCACCGCTGTTGCCTTGTGCGCTATACCTTGTTAATTTCAAGCCAATTTTCGCACAAATATACAGATAGCTTGGGAGTAGGGAATAGTTGTGATTGCAGTCCTTTTAAGGACTAGGTTACAGCATTTCCTACGACTTTTATCAGGCAGGTCTGTGCTCTTAAATAGATAGATTGTGGGAGTAAAGACTAATTGTAATTGGAGTCCTTTTCAGGACTAGGTTACATCAGTTCCTATCAGTTTTTGCCAGGCAGGTCTGTGCCAGTGCTGTGCAAGTTTTTTTCACAGCATTTGGCTGAATCTAGCAAAGCTAATCCTTTTTGGCCTATTGCAGAGTGTGTTAGTCAGTGGAGTAGCCTATCTGTGTTGCAAGATATACCACCTGTGTATAGAATACCAATTTTTTTACTGCACCTAGTGAAGTAAAATCTTTTGGGCATAGCATCATTCTATTAGTCCATCTATACTGACCTCCATCAGGTTGCAAATTAAAAATTTTTTTTTTCTGCATCTAGCTCTGAAAAAATATTTGGGCTTCTAGCAGTGTGTGGGACTTGGTCTATTAGTCCATCTATACTGACCTCCATCAGGTTGCAAATTAAAAATAATTTTTTTCTGCATCTAGCTCTGAAAAAATATTTGGGCTTCTAGCGGTGTGTGGGACTTGGTCTATTAGTCCATCTATACTGACCTCCATCAGGTTGCAAATTAAAAATATTTTTTTTCTGCATCTAGCTCTGAAAAAATATTTGGGCTTCTAGCAGTGTGTGGGACTTGGTCTATTAGTCCATCTATACTGACCTCCATCAGGTTGCAAATTAAAAATAATTTTTTTCTGCATCTAGCTCTGAAAAAATATTTGGGCTTCTAGCAGTGTGTGGGACTTGGTCTATTAGTCCATCTATACTGACCTCCATCAGGTTGCAAATTAAAAATAATTTTTTTCTTCATTTAGCTCTGAAAAAATATTTGGGCTTCTAGCAGTGTGTGGGACTTGTTCTATTAGTCCTTCTATACTGACCTCCAGCAGGTTGCAAATTGAATATAATTTTTTTCTGCATCTAGCTCTGAAAAAATATTTGGGCTTCAAGCGGTGTGTGGGACTTGTTCTATTAGTCCTTCTATACTGACGTCCAGCAGGTTGCAAATTGAATATAATTTTTTTCTGCATCTAGCTCTGAAAAAATATTTGGGCTTCTAGCGGTGTGTGGGACTTGGTCTATTAGTCCATCTATACTGACCTCCATCAGGTTGCAAATTAAAAATAATTTTTTTCTGCATCTAGCTCTGAAAAAATATTTGGGCTTCTAGCAGTGTGTGGGACTTGGTCTATTAGTCCATCTATACTGACCTCCATCAGGTTGCAAATTAAAAATAATTTTTTTCTGCATCTAGCTCTGAAAAAATATTTGGGCTTCTAGCAGTGTGTGGGACTTGGTCTATTAGTCCATCTATACTGACCTCCATCAGGTTGCAAATTGAATAAAAAAATTTTCTGCATCTAGCTCTGAAAAATATTTGGGCTTCTAGCGGTGTGTGGGACTTGGTCTATTAGTCCATCTATACTGACCTCCATCAGGTTGCAAATTAAAAATAATTTTTTTCTGCATCTAACCCAGCCAATAGTTTTGGCCTAATACCACAGTTTGGCCACTCAGCTCTGCTCGGTTACCATCCATTGTTTTTTTGTGCAAACAACTCCAGAGTTGTGAATTAGTTAACCACCAAAATGAGTGGAAAAAGGCCTGCTGCTGGTGGAAAGGGGAATAGGCGTGTTGGGAAGGGGAAAAAAGGTTGTGTCCGTGGGGTAGGTGTTAAAGCAACAGTAACATCTGCAGAAGAAAGACCATCTTCCAGCCAAACTAAAATGTCTACTTCTTTTAGCGGACAATGTGATAAGATCCCTTTCTTACGGCCACGCCAATCGCTACAAATTCCAGATGAGGCACAAAAACAGCAGGTGCTTCAACGGATATCAAGTGCTCCTTTAAGTGGGCTCTCCTCCACATCAACTTCAACATCACAAATACTCCAGTCCTCAAAGGTGTCACCCAAATAGCACTTGCTTCCTCACAGCTCCCAAATCTCCAGCTGCCCGTCTGAGTATGAGGTAGAACAGATGGTTGAGTCTGCAGAGCTGTTTACTCATACTATAGCCTGGGAATCAGAGGTCGACTCCAGCGCTTCTGTGAATCCAGACGAGGAAATGATCTGCACTGATGCCCAGAATCTTTATGAGTCGGATCCAGGACCAGACGCAGAAGGTTCTGACCATAATGTAGACCCTCATTCCCAAACTGTAACTCCTGTTGGTGGAGACAATGAGGAAGACGATGATAAGACTCAAATACCTGATTGGAGCGACAACTTTAGTTTTTTGTCAGGGCAGGAACAGGTTGGCTCTGAGGACGACGGGTGTGATAACGCACAGGGTGATGATGATGAGGTCGGAGATCCCACTTACTGTCAACCCACAGTCAGCCAAGAGATGAGGTCAGCAGAGGAGGTGGAGGAAGATGCTAGTGACGACGAGGTCAGGTTGCGCCTTCCTGGACAGAGACGTAGTACTGGAAGCACGTCAACAACTGCATCCTCAAACACAACTCTGCCTCTCACCACAAGTCGTGGTGGCTCTTCAGGTCGCATGGGTGCTAAGCCTTGCATAGCCTGGGCATTTTTTCAGATCGATAAAGATGACCCAACTCGTGTTATCTGTAACATTTGTCAGCAAAAGCTAAGTAGAGGCCAAAAAATACATAGTTTGAGTACTTCATGCATGAACCGGCACATGGACATGAAGCATAAGTTGCAGTGGGAAGCTCAGTGTGCTACAATGCGGTCTAGCCGGCCGGGCCAACCACCGTCTGCCATATCTTGTGCATCCGCGGCCTCTTCATCCTCTGTGACTGGGGGGACAGCAGTCACACCTGTTTTGGGGCGCAGACCTGCCAACTCTTTACCCCCAACAGCCAGCGTGATTGGCAGGTCATCATTTTCTTTGGAGGTGGTAACACCAGCTGGTGTTGAGCGCTGTCCGACATCGATAGCACCACCTTTGGATCAAGGCAACCTAACATGTCCGCCTGCATCTTCCTCACAGACCGGCAGTTTGCCGGGGACACCCTTATCAACCCCGTCTAAGCACAATAGCCAGCCCTCGGTCCCTCAGATGTGGACAAGTAAAAGACCATTTCCTCCTAGCCATGAGAAAGCTAAGAGGTTGAATTTCACCATCTGCAAGCTCTTGGCTACAGAAATGCTGCCTTTCCGCCTGGTGGACACAGAGGATTTTCGAGACCTTATGTCCGTCGCAGTGCCCCAGTACCAGATGCCCAGTCGGCACTACTTCTCAAAGAAAGGTGTGCCTGCGCTCCACCAGCATGTCGCACACAACATCACCGCTTCTTTGAGAAACTCTGTGTGTGACAGGGTGCATTTCACCACAGACACTTGGACGAGTAGGCATGGACAGGGGCGTTACATGTCGCTGACTGGGCACTGGGTAACTATGGTGACAGCAGGACAAGGGGCTGCTGTCCAAGTCTTGCCGTCCCCACGAGTTGTGCGTCAATCCTCTTTATGTCATTTTTCCTCCACTGCTTCTGCCTCCTCAACCTCCTCTCGGTCTTCCACCTGCACCCAAAGGCTGTCTGGTCATGCCACAAGCTTTCTAACTGCGCAGAAGGGATCCTGCACACCTCCTTACTATGCTGGCAGTAGGGCTCAACGTCATCAGGCAGTTTTTACATTGAAATGTCTGGGAAATGTGAGTCACACAGCTGAGGAGTTGTGGTCAGCTCTGGAGAACCAATTTCATGAATGGTTGTCTCCACTGGACCTGAAACCAGGGAAGGCCGTGTGCGACAATGCTGCAAACCTGGGTGCGGCCCTTCGCCGGGGCAATGTCACACACGTGCCTTGTATGGCTCACGTGTTGAACCTGGTTGTCCAGCAATTTTTAGCCCACTATCCCAGACTAGATGGCCTTCTGCAGAGGGCACGGTCGCTGTGTGCTCACTTCTGCCGTTCGCATCCCGCAGCTCAGCGACTTACATCTCTACAGAAGTCGTTGGGCCTGCCACTTCACCGGCTAAAATGCGATGTGCCTACCCGGTGGAATTCAACTCTGCACATGTTGCAGCGACTGTGGCAGCACCGACAAGCCCTGGTGCAATACGTTCTGACGTATAGCCTGGGCCAACGAGATTCAGAGGTGGGGCAAATCACGCTGGAGGAGTGGTCTCAGATCAGGGACCTATGCACCCTTCTGCACAGTTTTGAAATGGCGACGAAGATGTTTAGTGCTGACGATGCCATTATCAGCATGACTATTCCGGTGATTTACATGCTGGAGCACATGTTAAACAGAATTCGGAGTCAGGTGGTGGCACAAGAGGAGATGGAGGAAGTAGAGGAGGAGGAGTTGTATGCGGAAGGGCTAACATCTGCAAGGTCCAGACGGTCGGCAGCACCAAGGCGGCTGTTCTGTTGTGCGAGGTTGGGGGGAGAGGACAGAGGAAGGAAGCATGATTGCTACCTCGCCACCAACACAACAGGGACTTGGTGCTCCTGGATGCGCAACACACATGAGTGCCTTCTTGCTGCACTACCTGCAACATGACCCTCGAATTGTGAGAATTAGAAATAATCCTGACTACTGGGTTGCCACACTGTTAGATCCCCGGTACAAAAGTAAATTTGCAGAAATTATTCCTGCCATAGAAAGGGATGCACGCATGCAGGAGTATCAGCAGAGACTGTTGCAGAATCTTACATGTGCTTTTCCACAAAATACCAGTGGTGCACGTAGTGAATCTCACAGTTCCAACTTGCCAACCGTGGGACCGTCAAGTGTTCAGCACTCAAACCGTAACAGAACCACAGTATCTGCTGGTAACATCAATTTTGCGGAATCATTTCACCACTTTTTTAACCCATCCTTTGCAAGGCCACAGGAGACAAGAAGTCTGACACATAGTCAACGCCTAGAGACGATGGTACAGGAGTATCTCCAAGTAAACATTGAAGCCACGACTGTGTCACTGGACCCTTGCTCTTTTTGGGCTTCCAATCTGGATAAATGGCCGGAGCTAGCCACTTACGCCTTGGAGATCTTGTCATGCCCCGCAGCCAGCGTTCTGTCTGAACGTGTGTTCAGCGCTGCTGGTGGTGTGCTGACAGATAAGCGCACGCGGCTCTCCACTGATAATGTAGACAGACTCACGTTCATAAAGATGAACAAATCATGGATCCGAAACGACTTTTCTACCCCTGTGTCATCCTGGGGAGAGTAAAAGCTTGATGATTGGTTAAAATCACCCTACCAACCGTTTTAAGCTTTCAAATTACTAATCATGTTTATCTGTATCTTGACTGGAAAATAATTTGGGCTTTGTAGCAGTGTGCAGCACTGATCCTATTAGGCCATCTATAATAAGCTTCACCAGATTTAAAATTAAAAATAATTTTTAGCTGCATCTAGCCCGGAAAATAATTTTGGGGCTCCGAGATGCGCAAGACACATAAGTGCCTTCTTGCTGCACTACCTGCAGCATGACCCTCATATTGTCAGAATTCGAAGTAATCATGACTACTGGGTTGCCACACTCTTAGATCCCCCAAACTTTTCGATCAACCTTTTCATTTTAATAAAGACCAAAAAAATGGTCATTTTTGAAATTATAAGCATTAGCAGGTTGTTAGAAACTGAAATCAAACAGTTTTCAACTCAAAACTTTATTCTAGGTGATGTTACATTTTCACATAGGACCCCTTGTTCGAAAGGAGCTTCTGAACTCTCTCGTCCATTGAATTTGTCAGGTTTTGGATGGTTTCTGCTTCAATTGTTTTGCATGAGGACAGAATACCCTCCCAGAGCTGTTGCTTAGATGTGAACTGCCTCCCGCCATCATAGACACTCCTTTTAATGATGCTCCAAAGGTTCTGAATGGGGTACAGGTCAGGGGAGCATGGGGGTCACACCATAAGTTTGTCCCCTTTTATGCCCATATCAGCCAGAGATGCAGATGTTTTATGTGCAGCATGAGATGGTGCATTATCATGCAGAAAAATGATCTTGCTGTGAAATACACGGTTCTTCTTCTTGAACCATGGCAGGAAGTGCTGTTTGAGAAAATCCACATACATTATGGAGTTCATCTTTAGCGCCTTCAGGGATCCTAAAGGGGCCGACAATCTCTCTCCCCATGATTCCAGCCCAAAACATTACTCCACCTCCTCCTTGTTGGCGCTGTAGCCGTGTTTGCGTGGGGTGTCCATCAACCAGCCATCCTCCACTCCATTCATCTGGACCATCGAGCGCTGCACAGCACTCATCCGTGAACAAAACAGTTTTGAAATCAGTCTTCATGTAATGTTTGGCCCACTGGAGCCATTTCTGCTTGTGTGAAGTGGATAGAGGAGGTCAACAGGATGGCGTATGCACCGCTGCAAACCTCTGAAGGACCCTGCATCTTGTTGTTCGGGGGACGTTGGAGGCACAAGCAGCTTCAAAAACTTGTCTGCTGCTATGACAAGGCTTTTTTGCCGCTGCTGTTTCAACCTGACGTAATTGTCTGTAGGAAAGAGTCCTCAATTTGCCCTTATCAGCACGCACACGTGTGTACTGTGAATCAGCTACATACTTCTTGATTGCCAAGACACTTCATCCTGATCATCGCACAATGTTGATTGTAGTCATGCCTTGACCTAAACACTCCACAATTTGTTGCTTCTCAGCAGCCGACACATCCTTTTTCTTTCCCATTTTGGCAGAAAATGTAGGCTGCTTAATAATGTGAGAGAGCCTTCTTAAGTAGTCTTGCCTTTCATTGGACACACCTGCCAAACTAATTAGCACAGGTGTCTGCAATTGCTTACAGTGATATAAAGAGCCCTGACACACATCACCATCAATGAGTTTAACTGACAAACAAACAAATTCTTCCCTTATCACTCCTAAACACTTTTTGCATAATAATTTGGAACGCGGTGTGCATGTGCTTTTCCACAAAACACCAGTGGTTCACGTAGTGAATCTTACAGTTCTAACTTGCCAACCGTGGTCTGTATGGAATTGTTCAATAAAGGGCCCAAAATTAAGATAACATAGATGGGAGAGGTCTCTATGAATAGGAATTCCTAAGTATTTGATACCCTGTGAGGGCCAGGCAAAGGGAAAGTTGGACTGGATGGAATCCTATATGGATTTAGGGAGGGACACATCGAGGGCCTCAGACTTCGCTGCATTGATTTTAAAATTTTACCATGTAACAAAGTGATCTATTTCAGCCATAACAGCAGGGATGGATATATGTGATTGAGTGATATATACTAGGACATCATCAGCAAATAGAGAGCACTTGTACTCGGTGCCTCCCACCTCAATCCACCTAATATTGGGGTTATGGCGAATTGATGAGAGCAGGTGCTCCGTCACTAGGATGTATAAGAGAGGGGACAGAGGACATCCCTGCCTTGTCCCATTGGTGATTGTGAAAGGTGATGAAAATGTTCTGACGCACCCCCTGGGCCTTGGGACACCGGAGCCGGACCCTTTTTGGTGGATGCTGGTGGTTGTAGTCTTTGTGGCGGCGATCCGGTTCCGTGGCTCAGGGCGGTCAAACCAGTGGCGGAACTATTTATGTGGTTTTGATGTTTAAATGTCCGACTACGCCACCCGTGGATTGCGGTCAGAGTGAACCGCCGCTACAGGGCAGACCGCTAAGGCTGGTGTTGTGGGTGCAGCAGAGCGTAGCATAACTCCCCACGGGAGGAGTATAGCCTCAGGGCAGTGTATGCGGAGGATGGGGGTGATGGTGCAGGGCAGCAGCAGTAACGACACGGAGTCAGTGATGCAGTTCAGGGCCTTTACTCACAGTTCTTATTATCCAGACCACGTCTGCAGGTAACGGCTGCCCACGTCGTACTGTGCTCACCAGGTGAGGGGCTCAGACAACTCCCAGATAACTTTGGAGCGCTTCACAGGACCCCCTTTGTGTGTCCTTTGTCTGGCCTTTCTTACCAACACTTCTGTCCGGCTGCCTCGGGCCTCCTCTTGGTAAACTTGGCGCCAGTTTCCCTGACCCTATGTGGTGCCTTCCTAGCGGGTGGAGCAAGGGGCTGCGCCACATAAAATGTCAGAGCCTCCGGTTTCTAGCTGAGGGTCGTTTCCTGCCTCCACTAGTTCGGGGACCGGTCTCCCCCTTTGGCCTGACCCCTCCACGCAGGTGAATTCGGGTGTGCGGTGGCGACTCGCCCGTCCGCACCCCTGGGATCCCTTCATTCCTCGTTACTGGAGCCTTCTCCGCTCCTCTTCCTTCCTTCTCCCTCTTGCAGGCCTGGGCCTCTGTTACTAGGCCCGCCTCCGGAGCAGAGCTCATGCAGAGCCCCTGCTCCCTGCCACTTCTGCTCAGACTTCTCTGCACTGAACTAAGATGGTGCCCACCTTTTATACTCCCTTCTCAATGCACCCAGGAACTGCTTCCTCCCTGCTCCTGCACTGCAGGGTTCCCCTTCCTCAGTGTTCCCTCCCCCCACTCCAGCCAGGGACAGGGACTGTCGTGCCCATCTCAGGGGCATATTGGTCGCCCTGCCCCACAGCAATGTGGTGTAATGCATGCAGGTGTCGGGTCCTGATCCACACTCCATCCTTATCTGAGAGTGAGATATCACACCTCTGGGTGAGGTGCAATACGTCTGTAGCAACCGAGCCCTCGGTGCTACAGTTCCATTTATCTTCAGCCTAGGTGACGTATTGTGATACAGGGCCGTGATTTTGGCTATAAAAGGGTCCCCTAGACCCCTACCCCAAGCTTTTTAAGAGAATCATATATGGCGTGCCAGGAGACTCTATGGAATGCTTTCTCAGCATCCAACGAGAGTATCTACTTACAAATTTTTAACTGCATCTAGCCCAGGAAATACTTTGTGCCTAGTAGCAGTGTCTGCTAGTCAGCGGATTATCCCGGCTGTTAAGCAAGCTACACCACCTGTAGTTTGGACACTTAATTTTTTCAAAGGAAATGCTTCGGGACCACGGATTACTTAGTGAAGAGCATCAGGAGGCACCCCAAGGCATAGGGGCTGGGACTGGCACTAGGATGCCTTGCGGTGGACAGCCGAGCTCGATCCTTATAAAAGCTTTTTAACTGCAGCAGCTTTAGTGGACGCTACTGGAGCTGGAATTACGTGGCTGCTGGCATGAGACTTGCCCTCCAATAGATCCTTGTAAATGGATTTAAAGTGTATTCATTCAAATTAGAGGGACAATTTAAATTAAAAAGCTTAGAGCTGCCTCCACCACAGGGGGGCTCTCTCGACCCACCAGCGGACAGGCACCAGTATTGGGAGAGGGGGGCTGGCCGTCAGGGTTCACCGCGGCTCTGGCACAAACCCGGCGACACGGAGGTGGCACGGGCAGGAGCGGACTGAATGTGTCGGCTTCTCACTTTTTGGATTTTAGAAGGGCATGACATGCCTATATCTGTGTCTCCCCCTCCTTTTACTCCTCCACCTCTTTTCTTTTCGCATGACTATATGTACTTGTCACTTTTCCATGTGTTAGTTGTGTCTTCTGAGCAGTTTGTCAGCTTTTGGACACCTTTGAAGGTGTTTTCTATGTGTTTCTATGTGTCTTTGTTTGCCTGCCATTGGTTTTAACGGTGTTCGAAGGTGTTCGACGAACAGTTCGGCGAACACACGGGTGTTCGACGAACCGAACCGAACTCGAACACTACGGGGGTGGCTCAACACTAGTCCTGACATCGAGAAACGCCTTACCGCGGCTGTCAGGTACACATGAATTGGCCAATTTATGCGCTAAGATTTCTCATTTATTTACAGCAGTAATGCTATTCATTTTCCATACTTCATATTTCATGCGCTAAAAAAAATTTTCAAAAATTTTTCATTTATTTCTATTTTTTACAGCAGTTATGCTATTCATATTTCATATTTCACATCTATATACTCAGTGTTACAGTGTGCTACTTTATTTGTTCATTATACATGGAGGTAGCTGCTCTTAGTAAGCACCTGTTCACACCTAGTTTTTGTAGTGGAAGTGCCGTCATTCTCTTTGTTACTAGATTTAGCGTTGACTGAGCACTCCACCCCCACCCCCATGCCGCAGGTGGTTTTAAATGCATCAGGATCTGTCTTTCCCACACATAAGCAGACGGAGGTCTCTTAGAGAGGTATTCACATTGGTAGGTCCTGACATCGAAAAACGCCTTACCGCGGCTGTCAGGTACACATGAATTGGCCAATTTATGCACTAAGATTTCTCATTTATTTACAGCAGTAATGCTATTCATTTTCCATACTTCATATTTCATGCACTAAAAAAATTTTTCAAAAATTTTTCATTTATTTCTATTTTTTACAGCAGTTATGCTATTCATATTTCATATTTCACATCTATATACTCAGTGTTACAGTGTGCTACTTTATTTGTTCATTATACATGGAGGTAGCTGCTCTTAGTAAGCACCTGTTCACACCTAGTTTTTGTAGTGGAAGTGCCGTCATTCTCTTTGTTACTAGATTTAGCGTTGACTGAGCACTCCACCCCCACCCCCATGCCGCAGGTGGTTTTAAATGCATCAGGATCTGTCTTTCCCACACATAAGCAGACGGAGGTCTCTTAGAGAGGTATTCACATTGGTAGGTCCTGACATCGAAAAACGCCTTACCGCGGCTGTCAGGTACACATGAATTGGCCAATTTATGCACTAAGATTTCTCATTTATTTACAGCAGTAATGCTATTCATTTTCCATACTTCATATTTCATGCACTAAAAAAAATTTTCAAAAATTTTTCATTTATTTCTATTTTTTACAGCAGTTATGCTATTCATATTTCATATTTCACATCTATATACTCAGTGTTACAGTGTGCTACTTTATTTGTTCATTATACATGGAGGTAGCTGCTCTTAGTAAGCACCTGTTCACACCTAGTTTTTGTAGTGGAAGTGCCGTCATTCTCTTTGTTACTAGATTTAGCGTTGACTGAGCACTCCACCCCCACCCCCATGCCGCAGGTGGTTTTAAATGCATCAGGATCTGTCTTTCCCACACATAAGCAGACGGAGGTCTCTTAGAGAGGTATTCACATTGGTAGGTCCTGACATCGAGAAACGCCTTACCGCGGCTGTCAGGTACACATGAATTGGCCAATTTATGCACTAAGATTTCTCATTTATTTACAGCAGTAATGCTATTCATTTTCCATACTTCATATTTCATGCGCTAAAAAATTTTTTCAAAAATTTTTCATTTATTTCTATTTTTTACAGCAGTTATGCTATTCATATTTCATATTTCACATCTATATACTCAGTGTTACAGTGTGCTACTTTATTTGTTCATTATACATGGAGGTAGCTGCTCTTAGTAAGCACCTGTTCACACCTAGTTTTTGTAGTGGAAGTGCCGTCATTCTCTTTGTTACTAGATTTAGCGTTGACTGAGCACTCCACCCCCACCCCCATGCCGCAGGTGGTTTTAAATGCATCAGGATCTGTCTTTCCCACACATAAGCAGACGGAGGTCTTTTAGAAAGGTATTCACATTGGTAGGTCCTGACATCGAGAAACGCCTTACCGCGGCTGTCAGGTACACATGAATTGGCCAATTTATGCGCTAAGATTTCTCATTTATTTACAGCAGTAATGCTATTCATTTTCCATACTTCATATTTCATGCGCTAAAAAAATTTTTCAAAAATTTTTCATTTATTTCTATTTTTTACAGCAGTTATGCTATTCATATTTCATATTTCACATCTATATACTCAGTGTTACAGTGTGCTACTTTATTTGTTCATTATACATGGAGGTAGCTGCTCTTAGTAAGCACCTGTTCACACCTAGTTTTTGTAGTGGAAGTGCCGTCATTCTCTTTGTTACTAGATTTAGCGTTAACTGAGCACTCCACCCCCACCCCCATGCCGCAGGTGGTTTTAAATGCATCAGGATCTGTCTTTCCCACACATAAGCAGACGGAGGTCTCTTAGAAAGGTATTCACATTGGTAGGTCCTGACATCGAGAAACGCCTTACCGCGGCTGTCAGGTACACATGAATTGGCCAATTTATGCGCTAAGATTTCTCATTTATTTACAGCAGTAATGCTATTCATTTTCCATACTTCATATTTCATGCGCTAAAAAAAATTTTCAAAAATTTTTCATTTATTTCTATTTTTTACAGCAGTTATGGTATTCATATTTCATATTTCACATCTATATACTCAGTGTTACAGTGTGCTACTTTATTTGTTCATTATACATGGAGGTAGCTGCTCTTAGTAAGCACCTGTTCACACCTAGTTTTTGTAGTGGAAGTGCCGTCATTCTCTTTGTTACTAGATTTAGCGTTGACTGAGCACTCCACCCCCACCCCCATGCCGCAGGTGGTTTTAAATGCATCAGGATCTGTCTTTCCCACACATAAGCAGACGGAGGTCTCTTAGAGAGGTATTCACATTGGTAGGTCCTGACATCGAGAAACGCCTTACCGCGGCTGTCAGGTACACATGAATTGGCCAATTTATGCACTAAGATTTCTCATTTATTTACAGCAGTAATGCTATTCATTTTCCATACTTCATATTTCATGCGCTAAAAAAATTTTTCAAAAATTTTTCATTTATTTCTATTTTTTACAGCAGTTATGCTATTCATATTTCACATCTATAGACTCAGTGTTACAGTGTGCTACTTTATTTGTTCATTATACATGGAGGTAGCTGCTCTTAGTAAGCACCTGTTCACACCTAGTTTTTGTAGTGGAAGTGCCGTCATTCTCTTTGTTACTAGATTTAGCGTTGACTGAGCACTCCACCCCCACCCCCATGCCGCAGGTGGTTTTAAATGCATCAGGATCTGTCTTTCCCACACATAAGCAGACGGAGGTCTCTTAGAAAGGTATTCACATTGGTAGGTCCTGACATCGAGAAACGCCTTACCGCGGCTGTCAGGTACACATGAATTGGCCAATTTATGCGCTAAGATTTCTCATTTATTTACAGCAGTAATGCTATTCATTTTCCTTACTTCATATTTCATGCGCTAAAAAAAATTTTCAAAAATTTTTCATTTATTTCTATTTTTTACAGCAGTTATGGTATTCATATTTCATATTTCACATCTATATACTCAGTGTTACAGTGTGCTACTTTATTTGTTCATTATACATGGAGGTAGCTGCTCTTAGTAAGCACCTGTTCACACCTAGTTTTTGTAGTGGAAGTGCCGTCATTCTCTTTGTTACTAGATTTAGCGTTGACTGAGCACTCCACCCCCACCCCCATGCCGCAGGTGGTTTTAAATGCATCAGGATCTGTCTTTCCCACACATAAGCAGACGGAGGTCTCTTACAGAGGTATTCACATTGGTAGGTCCTGACATCGAGAAACGCCTTACCGCGGCTGTCAGGTACACATGAATTGGCCAATTTATGCACTAAGATTTCTCATTTATTTACAGCAGTAATGCTATTCATTTTCCATACTTCATATTTCATGCGCTAAAAAAATTTTTCAAAAATTTTTCATTTATTTCTATTTTTTACAGCAGTTATGCTATTCATATTTCACATCTATATACTCAGTGTTACAGTGTGCTACTTTATTTGTTCATTATACATGGAGGTAGCTGCTCTTAGTAAGCACCTGTTCACACCTAGTTTTTGTAGTGGAAGTGCCGTCATTCTCTTTGTTACTAGATTTAGCGTTGACTGAGCACTCCACCCCCACCCCCATGCCGCAGGTGGTTTTAAATGCATCAGGATCTGTCTTTCCCACACATAAGCAGACGGAGGTCTCTTAGAGAGGTATTCACATTGGTAGGTCCTGACATCGAGAAACGCCTTACCGCGGCTGTCAGGTACACATGAATTGGCCAATTTATGCGCTAAGATTTCTCATTTATTTACAGCAGTAATGCTATTCAGTTTCCATACTTCATATTTCATGCGCTAAAAAAAATTTTCAAAAATTTTTCATTTATTTCTATTTTTTACAGCAGTTATGCTATTCATATTTCATATTTCACATCTATATACTCAGTGTTACAGTGTGCTACTTTATTTGTTCATTATACATGGAGGTAGCTGCTCTTAGTAAGCACCTGTTCACACCTAGTTTTTGTAGTGGAAGTGCCGTCATTCTCTTTGTTACTAGATTTAGCGTTGACTGAGCACTCCACCCCCACCCCCATGCCGCAGGTGGTTTTAAATGCATCAGGATCTGTCTTTCCCACACATAAGCAGACGGAGGTCTCTTAGAGAGGTATTCACATTGGTAGGTCCTGACATCGAAAAACGCCTTACCGCGGCTGTCAGGTACACATGAATTGGCCAATTTATGCACTAAGATTTCTCATTTATTTACAGCAGTAATGCTATTCATTTTCCATACTTCATATTTCATGCACTAAAAAAATTTTTCAAAAATTTTTCATTTATTTCTATTTTTTACAGCAGTTATGCTATTCATATTTCATATTTCACATCTATATACTCAGTGTTACAGTGTGCTACTTTATTTGTTCATTATACATGGAGGTAGCTGCTCTTAGTAAGCACCTGTTCACACCTAGTTTTTGTAGTGGAAGTGCCGTCATTCTCTTTGTTACTAGATTTAGCGTTGACTGAGCACTCCACCCCCACCCCCATGCCACAGGTGGTTTTAAATGCATCAGGATCTGTCTTTCCCACACATAAGCAGACGGAGGTCTCTTAGAGAGGTATTCACATTGGTAGGTCCTGACATCGAGAAACGCCTTACCGCGGCTGTCAGGTACACATGAATTGGCCAATTTATGCGCTAAGATTTCTCATTTATTTACAGCAGTAATGCTATTCATTTTCAATACTACATATTTCATGCGCTAAAAAAATTTTTCAAAAATTTTTCATTTATTTCTATTTTTTACAGCAGTTATGCTATTCATATTTCATATTTCACATCTATATACTCAGTGTTACAGTGTGCTACTTTATTTGTTCATTATACATGGAGGTAGCTGCTCTTAGTAAGCACCTGTTCACACCTAGTTTTTGTAGTGGAAGTGCCGTCATTCTCTTTGTTACTAGATTTATCGTTGACTGAGCACTCCACCCCCACCCCCATGCCACAGGTGGTTTTAAATGCATCAGGATCTCTCTTTCCCACACATAAGCAGACGGAGGTCTCTTAGAGAGGTATTCACATTGGTAGGTCCTGACATCGAGAAACGCCTTACCGCGGCTGTCAGGTACACATGAATTGGCCAATTTATGCGCTAAGATTTCTCATTTATTTACAGCAGTAATGCTATTCATTTTCCATACTTCATATTTCATGCGCTAAAAAATTTTTTCAAAAATTTTTCATTTATTTCTATTTTTTACAGCAGTTATGCTATTCATATTTCATATTTCACATCTATATACTCAGTGTTACAGTGTGCTACTTTATTTGTTCATTATACATGGAGGTAGCTGCTCTTAGTAAGCACCTGTTCACACCTAGTTTTTGTAGTGGAAGTGCCGTCATTCTCTTTGTTACTAGATTTAGCGTTGACTGAGCACTCCACCCCCACCCCCATGCCGCAGGTGGTTTTAAATGCATCAGGATCTGTCTTTCCCACACATAAGCAGACGGAGGTCTCTTAGAGAGGTATTCACATTGGTAGGTCCTGACATCGAGAAACGCCTTACCGCGGCTGTCAGGTACACATGAATTGGCCAATTTATGCGCTAAGATTTCTCATTTATTTACAGCAGTAATGCTATTCATTTTCCATACTTCATATTTCATGCGCTAAAAAAATTTTTCAAAAATTTTTCATTTATTTCTATTTTTTACAGCAGTTATGCTATTCATATTTCACATCTATATACTCAGTGTTACAGTGTGCTACTTTATTTGTTCATTATACATGGAGGTAGCTGCTCTTAGTAAGCACCTGTTCACACCTAGTTTTTGTAGTGGAAGTGCCGTCATTCTCTTTGTTACTAGATTTAGCGTTGACTGAGCACTCCACCCCCACCCCCATGCCGCAGGTGGTTTTAAATGCATCAGGATCTGTCTTTCCCACACATAAGCAGACGGAGGTCTCTTAGAGAGGTATTCACATTGGTAGGTCCTGACATCGAGAAACGCCTTACCGCGGCTGTCAGGTACACATGAATTGGCCAATTTATGCGCTAAGATTTCTCATTTATTTACAGCAGTAATGCTATTCATTTTCCATACTTCATATTTCATGCGCTAAAAAAATTTTTCAAAAATTTTTCATTTATTTCTATTTTTTACAGCAGTTATGCTATTCATATTTCATATTTCACATCTATATACTCAGTGTTACAGTGTGCTACTTTATTTGTTCATTATACATGGAGGTAGCTACTCTTAGTAAGCACCTGTTCACACCTAGTTTTTGTAGTGGAAGTGCCGTCATTCTCTTTGCTACTATTTGTACCTGGCCGGACACAACAATATAGGGAAGCCCTTTTTTTCTTTATTATTTCATGAATTTCATGAAATAATTAAAAAAAAAAAATACGTGGGGCTTCTCCCTATTTGTGTGTCCAGCCAGGTACAACTAGGCAGCTGGGCGATGGAATCTGCAGCGCAGGGAGGCCCAAGCTTTCTGCCCCACCCCCGGTGCAAATTGAAGTCCGCAGCCACCCCGGAAAATGGCGCGTTAATAGAAGCTGGATGATGTACCTGGCTGGCATACAAAAATATGGCAAAGCTCTCGTCAAAATTTTTGGGAAAAATTAACTAAAAAATACATAATAATTTAGGGACTGCATCTTTATTAACTCCTCAAATGTCATTTAGTGTTAAAATAAAGGATTTATTTAAAAAAAAATTGACGTGGGGATCCCCATAATTTTAGGCTCTAGCGGAGGTTAAGCAGACGGCTGGGGCAGATGTTTGAAGCCTGGGAAGTGGGTAGTACCCACGGAGCTTCCCAGACTACTAATATGAGCCCCCAGCTGAATACCTAGCCTTTACTAGCTATTAAAATGGGGGACCCCCCCCAAAAAAATGACGTGGGGTACCCCCTATTTAATAGCTAGCAAAGGCTAGGCAGACAGCTGGGGGCAGATATTAATAGCCCAGGAAGGGTGCCATGAATATTGGCCCCCTCCCAGGCTAGAAACACCAGCCGTCAGCCGGCCCAGAAATGGCGCATCCATAGGATGCGCCAACTCTGGCACTTAGCCTCGCTCTTCCACGCTGCCCTGGTGCGGTGGCAGGGGGTAATAGGGTTGGGGTTCATGTCAGCGCCAGCTGCTATGAAGCCCAGGTTAGTAATGATGGGCGTCTATAAGACACCCCCATTACTAACCTACAAAGTGTTAAAAAGAAAAAACACACACTACACCCAGAAAAAAATAATTTATTTGATATAAAACACACAATTTTATTTAATTCTTAGTTTACTAAAAAAAAATAGTTACCTGTCCACGTTCCTGCGCTGATCTCCCATGCACAGCTGTCACATCTGGAGATGGTGACAGCTGTGCATGGCTGCTGTAAGCTCACGCTGCCGGGAACACGTCCGCTCCCGGCAGCGGGAGCCACTGACTGAGGTCACCGGAGTGCATTCAGTCAGCGCAGCTCCGGAGACCTCCTTTACGGCACTGCTTTACCGTGGGAATTTCTCACGGTACAGCAGGGCCGTAAAGGAGCTAACCGGAGCAGCGCTGCCTGAACTCCGGCGAACTCTTACGGCCCCATCATTCAAGCGGCGACAGCGGTTCAGAGCGGTCACATTCTATGTGGCTGCTCTAAACTGGAGATCATCGTGGGACACTCGTGGACTACTACGGAGGGGTAAGGATAAGGTTGTGGTTTATTATTTTATATTTTATAACAGGAGATCGATGGCTTCGGGGAATTAGGTGTCTAGGTGAGTATAGGTGTAGTTTTTTATTTTTTACTTTATTTTAGGTGGCTATCGGCGGGGACAGGTAATGTATGAACTAATTTATTGTAGGCAACCACTGGCCACCAATGACATGTATTTAAAATTTATTGGGGACACAGTAGGGCAATTTGAATAGCAGGATCAGGCTGATGGGAACTACTGCTCCCATCGAGCTGATCCTGCTGGCACGAGTGGACCGGGGACAGACATAGGCCGATGGGAGTAGTAGTGTCACATCGGCCTATGTCTGCCTGCACGCACACACCCGCAGACATCCCGCACACATCGCACACACTCGCAGACATCGCACAGACACCGCACACACTCGTAGACATCGCACAGACACCGCACACACTCGCAGACATCGCACAGACACCGCACACACTCGCAGACATCGCACAGACACCGCGCACACCTGCACACACTCGCAGACACACGCACCGACACCCACACACACCAATCATGACGGGCTGATCGTCTGGGAGGTGACGCTGTGCGGCCAGCCAATCACTGTAATGCCCACAAAGAGCATGGCTGCGGCATTACAGTGACTGGCTGGCAATCCCTGCATGTTCATTGGCTCTGTAAAGAGCACCAAACATGCAGGGCGGAGACCCGAGCTCCCGCCCGAGTAACCCGGAAATGCTCGGTGCTCGCCGAACATCCCGAGTAGCGTGATGCTCGGGCGAGTACCGAGCATTGTCGAGCATGTTCGCTCAACACTAGTTACCAGCAGATACTGTGTTTCTGTTACAGTTTGAGTGCTGAAAACTCGACGGTCCCACGGTTGGCAAGTTGAAACTGTGAGATTCACTACGTGCACCACTGGTGTTTTGTGGAAAAGCACATGTAAGATTCTGCAACAGTCTCTGCTGATACTCCTGCATGCGTGCATCCGTTTCTATGGCAGGAATTATTTCTGCAAATTTACTTTTGTACCGGGGATCTAACAGTGTGGCAACCCCGTAGTCAGGATTATTTCTAATTCTCACAATTCGAGGGTCATGTTGCAGGTAGTGCAGCAAGAAGGCACTCATGTGTCTTGCGCATCCAGGAGCACCATGTCCCTGTTGTGTTGGTGGTGAGCTAACAATCATGCTTCCTTCCTCTGCCCTCTCCCCCAAACCTCGCACAACAGAAATGTGATCAAGGTCTCCCTCATCTGATGAGTCTTCCATCAGTTCGTCCTCCACTTCTTCCTGGGCTCCTGCACCTTCCTCACTAGTTTGGCTGCTACCATGCGCCCTGGAAAAACCATCTCACCCACCCTCACATGCCTGCCGCCTTGGTGCTGCCGACCGTCTGGACCTTGCAGATGTTAGCCCTTCCGCATACAACTCCTCCTCCTCTACTTCCTCCACCTCCTCTTGTGCCACCACCTGACTCCGAATTCTGTTTAACATGTGCTCCAGCATGTAAATCACCGGAATAGTCATGCTGATAATGGCATCGTCAGCACTAAACATCTTCGTCGCCATTTCAAAACTGTGCAGAAGGGTGCATAGGTCCCTGATCTGAGACCACTCCTCCAGCGTGATTTGCCCCACCTCTGGTCCCGTTGGCCCCAGCTATACGTCAGAACATATTGCACCAGGGCTTGTCGGTGCTGCCACAGTCGCTGCAACATGTGCAGAGTTGAATTCCACCGGGTAGGCACATCGCATTTTAGCCGGTGAAGTGGCAGGCCCAATGACTTCTGTAGAGATGTAAGTCGCTGAGCTGCGGGATGCGAACGGCGGAAGTGAGCACACAGCGACCGTGCCCTCTGCAGAAGGCCATCTAGTCCGGGATAGTGGGCTAAAAATTGCTCGACAACCAGGTTCAACACGTGAGCCATACAAGGCACGTGTGTGACATTGCCCCGGCGAAGGGCCGCACCCAGGTTTGCAGCATTGTCGCACACGGCCTTTCCTGGTTTCAGGTCCAGTGGAGACAACCATTCATGAAATTGGTTCTCCAGAGCTGACCACAACTCCTCAGCTGTGTGACTCACATTTCCCAGACATTTCAAAGTAAAAACCGCCTGATGACGTTGAGCCCTACTGCCAGCATAGTAAAGAGATGTGGAGGATCCCTTCTGCGCAGTTAGAAAGCTTGTGACATGACCAGACAGGCTTTGGGTGCAGGTGGAGGACCAAGAGGAGGTTGAGGAGGCAGAAGCAGTGGAGGAACTTTGACATAAAGAGGATTGACGCACAACTCGTGGGGACGGCAAGTCTTGGACAGCAGCCCCTTGTCCTGCTGTCACCATAGTTACCCAGTGCCCAGTCAGCGACATGTAACGCCCCTGTCCATGCCTACTCGTCCAAGTGTCTGTGGTGAAATGCACCCTGTCACACACAGAGTTTCTCAAAGAAGCGGTGATGTTGTGTGCGACATGCTGGTGGAGCGCAGGCACACCTTTCTTTGAGAAGTAGTGCCGACTGGGCATCTGGTACTGGGGCACTGCGACGGACATAAGGTCTCGAAAATCCTCTGTGTCCACCAGGCGGAAAGGCAGCATTTCTGTAGCCAAGAGCTTGCAGATGGTGAAATTCAACCTCTTAGCTTTCTCATGGCTAGGAGGAAATGGTCTTTTACTTGTCCACATCTGAGGGACTGAGGGCTGGCTGTTGTGCTTAGACGGGGTTGATAAGGGTGTCCCCGGCAAACTGCCGGTCTGTGAGGAAGATGCAGGCGGACATGTTAGGTTGCCTTGATCCAAAGGTGGTGCTATCGATGTCGGACAGCGCTCAACACCAGCTGGTGTTACCACCTCCAAAGAAAATGATGACCTGCCAATCACGCTGGCTGTTGCGGGTAAAGAGGTGGCAGGTCTGCATCCCAAAACAGGTGTGACTGCTGTCCCCCCAGTCACAGAGGATGAAGAGGCCGCAGATGCACAAGATGGGGCAGACGGTGGTTGGCCCGGCCGGCTAGGCCGCATTGTAGCACAGTGAGCTTCCCACTGCAACTTATGCTTCATGTCCATGTGCCGGTTCATGCATGAAGTACTCAAACTATGTATTTTTTGGCCTCTACTTAGCTTTTGTTGACAAATGTTACAGATAACACGAGTTGGGTCATCTTTATCGATCTAAAAAATAGCCCAGGCTATGCAAGCCTTAGCACCCATGCGACCTGAAGAGCCACCACGACTTGTGGTCAGAGGCAGAGTTGTGTTTGAGGATGCAGTAGTTGACGTGCCTCCAGTACTACATCTCTGTCCAGGAAGGCGCAACCTGACCTCGTCGTCACTAGCATCCTCCTCCACCTCCTCTGCTGACCTCATCTCTTGGCTGACTGTGGGTTGACAATAAGTGGGATCTCCAACCTCATCATCATCACCCTGTGTGTTATCACACCCATCGTCCTCAGAGCCAACCTGTTCCTGCCCTGACAAAAAACTAAAGTTGTCGCTCCATTCAGGTATTTGAGTCTCATTATCGTCTTCCTCATTGTCTCCACCAACAGGAGTTACAGTTTGGGAATGAGTGTCTACATTATGGTCAGAACCTTCTGCGTCTGGTCCTGGATCCGACTCATAAAAATTCTGGGCATCAGTGCAGATCATTTCCTTGTCTGGATTCACAGAAGCGCTGGAGCCGACCTCTGATTCCCAGGCTATAGTATGAGTAAACAGCTCTGCAGACTCACCATCTGTTCTACCTCATACTCAGACGGGCGGTTTGGAGATTTGGGAGCTGTGAGGAAGCAAGTGCGATTGGGTTGACACCTCTGAGGACTGGAGTATTTGTGATGTTGAAGTTGTTGTGGAGGAGAGCCCACTTAAAGGAGCACTTGATAATATAGCACCTGCTGTTTTTGTGCCTCATCTGGAATTTGTAGCGATTGGCGTGGCCGTAAGAAAGGGATCTTATCACATTGTCCGCTAAAAGAAGTAGACATTTTAGTTTTGCTGGAAGATGGTCTTTCTTCTGCAGATGTTACTGTTGCTTTAACACCTACTCCACGGACACAACCTTTTTTCCCCTTCCCAACACGCCTATTCCCCTTTCCACCAGCAGCAGGCCTTTTTCCACTCATTTTGGTGGTTAACTAATTCACAACTCTGGAGTTGTTTGCACAAAAAAACAATGGATGGGAACCGAGCAGAGCTGAGTGGCCAAACTGGTATTAGGCCCAAACTATTGTCTGGGTTAGATGCAGAAAAAAATTATATTCAGTTTGCAACCTGATGGAGGTCAGTATAGATGGACTAATAGAACAAGTCCCACACACAGCTAGAAGCCCAAATATTTTTTCAGAGGTAGATGCAGAAAAAAAATATATTCAGTTTGCAACCTGATGGAGGTCAGTATAGATGGACTAATAGAACAAGTCCCACACACTGCTAGAAGGCCAAATATTTTTTCAGAGCTAGATGCAGAAAAAAATAATATTCAGTTTGCAACCTGATGGAGGTCAGTATAGATGGACTAATAGAACAAGTCCCACACACTGCTAGAAGCCCAAATATTTTTTCAGAGGTAGATGCAGAAAAAAATTATATTCAGTTTGCAACCTGATGGAGGTCAGTACAGATGGACTAATAGAACAAGTCCCACACACTGCTAGAAGGCCAAATATTTTTTCAGAGCTAGATGCAGAAAAATATTATATTCAATTTGCCACCTGTTGGAGGTCAGTATAGATGGACTAATAGAACAAGTCCCACACAGAGCTAGATGCCTATATTTTTTCAGAGGTAGATGCAGAAAAAAATTATATTCAGTTTGCAACCTGATGGAGATCAGTATAGATGCACTAATAGAACAAGTCCCACACACTGCTAGAAGCCCAAATATTTTTTCAGAGGTAGATGCAGAAAAAAATTATATTCAATTTGCAACGTGATGGAGGTCAGTATAGATGGACTAAAAGAACAAGTCCCACACCCAGCTAGAAGCCCAAATATTTTTTCAGAGGTAGATGCAGAAAAAAATTATATTCAGTTTGCAACCTGATGGAGGTCAGTATAGATGGACTAATAGAACAAGTCCCACACACAGCTAGAAGGCCAAATATTTTTTCAGAGCTAGATGCAGAAAAAAATTATATTCAATTTGCAACCTTATGGAGGTCAGTATAGATGGACTAATAGAATGATGCTATGCCCAAAAGGTTTTACTTCACTAGGTGCAGTAAAAAAATTGGTATTCTATACACAGGTGGTGTAGCTTGCAACACAGATAGGCTACTCCACTGACTAACACACTCTGCAATAGGCCAAAAAGGATTAGCTTTGCTAGATTTAGCCAAATGCTGTGAAAAAAACTTGCACAGACCTGCCTGGCAAAAACTGATAGGAACTGATGTAACTTAGTCCTGAAAAGGACTGCAATTACAATTAGTCTTTACTCCCACAACCTATCTATTTAAGAGCACAGACCTGCCTGATAAAAGTCGTAGGAAATGCTGTGACCTAGTCCTTAAAAGGACTGCAATCACAACTATTCCCTACTCCCAAGCTATCTGTAGATTTGTGCGAAAATTGGCTTGAAATTAACAAGGTATAGCGCACACAGCAACAGCGGTGCCGTCTAACACGCAGCTGCAGCAGTGAGAAAATGGTGGCGACGGGGAAAATGGCTGGGTCTTATAGGGCAAGGACATGTGACATACACTGCCAATGACACATGCCCTTGCTTGTGTTAAAAAAAGCACTTCGCTCCGTGTGTGCGCTGCTGATAGGCTGACAGATTGCGCTGTAAATGCGGGAAAGAGAAAAAAAAATGGAGATCTTCATTATTCCTGCAGAGATCCATCCCCTGCCCCTCCCCCCGCCCCGCTGTACACTCAAACTGCGTATTAACATTAATTTTCATCATTACTGAGAAAAAATCCAGTTATGATTTTGGTGCACGAACAGTTATCGAACATAACCTCGAACAGCCGAATTTTTTTCAAATCGTTCGTGTTCGCCGAACGGCTTGAACACCGCCCAAAACAGCTCGAATTTGAGATTGGCGAACAGTTCGAGTCAAACAACGCTCATCTCTAGTTTTGATACCTTTCTACTCAGGATTCCTACTGCTGCTGCGATGTCTGGTCTTGTAACGGTGGCTAGATACAGTAGTTTCCTATTGCTGTTCTGTATTCTTCATTATTTGGTAGAATATTTTTTTCACTGTTCATCTCTTTGAGATAATTAGTTTCCATTGGAGACTTTACTGTTTTTGCATCCTTTTAATCCAAATTTTTCTGTTATGTCTTGAATCATGTGATTTTGATTCAGTAGGAAACTTCCGTCTTCTTCTCTTTCTACCTCTATTCCTAGGTACTGTTTTACATTTCCCAAGTCTTTGATTTCGAAATGTTGCTGCAGGATTTTTAGAATTTTTTCTTTATCCCTTTCTTGTTTAAAACAAATCAAAATGTCGTCTACATATATGAGTACATAAATCCATCTATTAATCAGCCTTTTTGTGTACAAGCATCGATCAGCTTTGCTTCTTTGAAATTTTTTATTTGTAAGTACTTCCGTGATTTTGTCATTCCACGCTTTAGCTGCTTGCTTTAAACCATATATGCTTTTCTGTAGTTTGCAAACTTTGTTTGGATTTCTTTCATCTTTGAATCCTGGAGGTTGTTCCATGTAAATGTCTTCTGTTAAATCTCCATTCAAAAAAGCTGTCTTTACATCCAGATGTCTCAGTTCCATCTGTTTCATTGCTGCAACTATAAGTAAAGTTCTTATTGGAGTGTGTTTGACAACTGGAGCAAATGTCTCATCATAGTCTTCTCCATATTTTTGAGAATACCCTTTAGCTACGAGTCTTGCTCGGTATCTTTCAGCTGTGCCATCTGTTTGGTATTTTACTTTAAAAATCCATTTGCATCCTATGGCTTTTCTTCTTTCTGGCAAATCTGTTAGTGTCCATGTATTTGAATCATGCATGAATTTAATTTCTTTTTCTGTTGCTTCTATCCATTTATTAGCTTCTTCTTCAGGAAGTTTAGATATGTCTTCCCAAGAGGTAGGCTCATAGATTTTTCTTATGCTTGTCTTGTATGAGAGACGTTTTGGTGGTTTTCCTTTGTTCTCTCTCATTGAACTTCTTGTTTCTGTGTCTGTTTGTAGTTGTGATTCTTCACTTTCAGTATTTTGTTCTTCATTAATTTCTACTTCTTTCTCATCAGTTATTTCTTCAGTTATGTCACTATTGTTTTTCTCATTTTTTGTTTTAACTGAAATCATAATGTCTTCATTTAAATCTTCAATGAATGTCACACTGTTACTCACTGTAACTCTGTTTTGGGATCTAGGATTCTATATCCTTTGCAATTTTCACTATATCCAACGAATATTCCTTCCATGGATCTGTTTTGAAGTTTGGAACATTTTTCTGTTGGAATGAATATAAAAACTTTACATCCAAAAACTTTTAAATGATTGACACTTGGTTTCATACCTTGCCACAGTTCATATGGAGTTTTCATCAGTTTTCTGGAAAAAAGTCGGTTCTGTAGATATCTAGCTGTCATTGCTGCCTCACCCCAATATTTCTCTGGTAGTTTGGAATCCGTCAGCATACATCTTATCATTTCTGTTAGAGTTCTGTTTTTCCTTTCTGCTACTCCATTTTGTTCAGGTGTGTATGGAACAGTTTTCTGGTGTTCTATTCCATTTTGTCTTAAGTATTCTTCTATTCTGTGACCTGTAAATTCACCTCCATTATCACTTCTGATCACAATTGGCTTCCTTTGAAATTTGTTACTTGATCTTGTTATATAGTCTACAAGTTTATCAAAAACTTCACTTTTGTTCTTAATTAAGTATGTGACTGTGTATCTTGAGTAGTCGTCTATAAAAGTCAACATGTATCTATTGCCTCCTGATGTAGTCACTTTCATGGGTCCACATACGTCAGTATGCACCAAATTAAATGGTCTTTCACTTTTCATCTCACTTTCTTTTGGAATAGATATCCTTGTGGCTTTGGATTTTATACAACATTCACATCTTACGGTAATTGAGCAATCTGATATCTTTAAATCTTTTGTCAATTCTTTTCTCTGTAGTTCCCTTATACTGTCAGGGTGTCTATGTCCTAGACGTCTATGCCACATGTGAATACAGTTTTTGTGATCATATGTACATACCTTCATCTGTTCCTTTGGTGTGTCAAAATGATATAATTGTTCATCTGCCCTGACTTTGGTGATCACCTTGTTTCCTGCAATAATTGCACACTCATTGTCTTTGAATTTTACTGTAAGTCCTTTTGCTGTTAAACGTTTCACAGATAATCCGCCTTCCAATTTTGGAACATACAACACATCCTGTACAAGTATCTTTGAATCTTGTCCGAACTTGTTTGAACAATTTAGCATACCTTGTCCAATACCTTCTGCGGTTATTTTGCTTCCATCTGCAAGATAAATGGCTTCTTTCTTATCTAAATCAAGATCAGTAAAGAAATTCTTGTCACTTGTCATATGACTCGTTGCTCCTGAATCAATAAACCAACCAAGTGATGATTTCTTGTCTGTTACTTTAAATGTGCCATTCCAATTATTCTCACATGAACCGGAAATTGTTTTTTACTTTCTGTGTATGCTTTTTATGTTGTAATTTTTGTTGTAATTTTTGTTGTTCTGCTTTCCATATGGTACAGTCTTTCTTTAAATGACCTTTTTTCTTACATCTGAAGCATTCTCTTGTCTCTTTATTATAGGGTTTTTTAAATTCTGTAACTTTAAGAGCGTTTTCACTGTCCTTTTCAGTAGAAGAATCATTTCTTTGTTCTTTTCTTCTCTGATATTCATCTATTAATCTTGTTTTTACAAAATCTAATGTAATGTCAGTTTCTGGTCTTGTCTCACGGGAATTTATCAAGGCTGTATACAAATCTGGTAAACTGCACAATAATATAGCTGCTACATGACTATCTTTAATGTCTTCACCAATAGATCTTAGCTGTGATATCACTTCCATCATTGAGAATATGTGCTTCTGCATGTCGACATTTGCACTCAATCTCATACTGTAAAGCTTTCTTAATAAAAATAACTTGTGATTCAAGCTAGGTCTTTCATAAGTTTTCTTAATTCTTCCCACATTCCTTTAGCTGTTTCTTCATTTCTTATATGTATTAATTGAGCATCATCCACTAATAAGCTAATTGTGGCTCTCGCTTGTCTATTCTTCTTATCCCATGTCTGATTATCTTGATCTTGTATTTCTGTAACAATTACTTCCCATAAATCATCCTTAGATAACAACATCTCTACTTTGAATTTCCATAACTGATAATTTTTACTATTCAGTTTAGCTACTGTGAATTTCAGTTCTGTGTTACTCATCATCTTTATATAGTCTTACTTGTTTAGAGAGTTGTACTGAAGCTATGCTCCTGTTTTTCTTGCTGATAGTTCCTGTATGTCCTGTATGCCCTGCCTGTGTTGAATTCTCTGTAATTATATCCAGCTCCTGGGATCATGAATTCCTTTGTCACTCTGTGTCTGGATTTATTTCCTTCTGTTTACAGAGCTTATCTGTGTGCTCCGTTATCTAAGGTTGTAAACCAGGATCCTCTTGTAGTGAGGGCCTGTAGTGTCTGGGCTTTAGTGTCTGGGTTCCGGCCTCGGCCCATAACCTGTCGCTGAGTGCATCTTCATACAGTCACCGCTGTACTTATGAGAGCTTCAATCAGCAAGATATCTTGAGTAAACAGTATTTACTTCATACTGGTTAAACATGAGATACAATTCAGTGTCACACAGTCAGTGTGCTGCTTACATAACACATTCAGGAAAGAAAAAAAGAAAACACACAGGAAGTAAAAACAACCAACAATTGAGAGCTTTCCTCCCTTATTACAGCAAGCATATAACTTTACACACTATCGCCATCTGCTGTCTGGTTAGCATAAAGTCCTCCTTTCACTTATAATAAGTCCTGATCTATTGCATATGCCAACATATTGTGTGCCTATATGAGAGACTCTGTACGATTATAAGTAGTCATCCCTGTATCTACATCATGAGTGAGCCCAGCGACAACAGCCAAGCTGGTGCTAGCAGCCCTTCTGTGCCCATAACATGCAACATGCCCATCTCTGTCCCATTTTATCCTGGGGCACCCTAATTGCCACACTACAAGGGGGTGCACACACCTTAGGGACTTCCGTGAAAAATTGCTGGCTTTCTTTCTGTTTTATCCCCAATCTCCAGAACAGCAAGTGAATATCCTGCTGGGTCAGCTTGAGAGTGCTACCGCCAGGGAAGTCCGATCCTGGCCCCCATCAGAGAAGAAAACACATGAGCAAATCCTTGCGAAACTGAAGGATGCCTTTGATGTTATGAAGCGCCCCCTAGGCCGTGGGGGTGCCTGGAGCCGGGCCTTGTAGATGCTGGGGGTAGTAGTCACCGTGTCGGTGATCCGGTCCATGACCCAGGGCGGTCAAACCAGGGTAGTTTATGTATAGTATTTATAATGTCCGACTACGCCACCTGTGGATTGGGGTTATTGGGAACCGCCACTGCGGAGCAGTCCGCTGAAGCTGGTGGTATGTGCAGCAAGGTAGTGTAACTCCCCACAGGAAGAGTGTAGCTTCAGGGAAGCGTGTATAGATGATGGTGGTGATAGTGCCTGGATCAGTAATGATAAAACGGAGTCTTTGCAGTGCAGTCCTAGGGTCTTTACTGGTGGTAATTATATAGGCCCCAACGGGAGTACTTGCTAGGGATGAGGGCCTGGTCAGGCTGGGAGCAATCCTAGAATTCCCCTGGCCAGGTGGAGTTGTAGGCCTGCTGTTCTGACTGTACTATTTGGCTATCCCGCTTATAGTCGTGTTGTAGCTCACGTCCCTGAGTGTGACGTGCTGTGCTCACCCGTATGGCTGGCGACTCGGATCCCGTGTATTCCTCGCTCCTCTGTGGCGGTACTGGTCCTTTCGTGTGGCTGAGCCTCCGGGCTTCTGTTGGGCCAGGAGACCTGAAATCCCTTGCTCTGCGGTATCTGCTGCTGGGCCTGAAGGGTCCCACAGCCTCGGACTCCGGTGTCCGGTCCTCTGTGTACACTGGCCAGCTAACTCCAGCTCCAGTCCCTGGCTTCTTACTCTTCATCCTGCTTGACTCCTGACACTGTCTAGACTCCCTAACCCCGCCTCCAGATCCAGTTATATAGGGCAGGATCCTCCCCTTTCTGGCCTGGGGCAGGAGGTGTTGCATGTAGTGTGTTCCCTGACCAGGAAACTCCTGTTTTGCTCCCAGACATGGTATTACTACCACTGTGGCAACCAGACCCCCTGGGGTGCCACATTCCCCCCTAGTAAATTTCAGTACTCCGGGACTGAACATATTTTGCAAAAATAGAACAGATAACAATATACAAGGTACATTAAAATAGTACAAACATTACAGTCTTTATAGGTCACGGTATCATCCGTAACTAGGTGTCCATTCCACTGAAGTTGTAGTTTGAGGGACCCGTCCCAAACCCTCCACAGAGGCCCTGGGGTGGCTACAGGGCATTGATGATCCGGATGTTGGACCACGTCTTCAGCCACCTCCACGGGTTTTTGTTCTGTGGTCTGGCACAAAAGGGGCACTTTATAGGTGCAACTATTTACAAGGTAAAGTTTTTGGTTATTCACTGTTCATAACCTGAAAGTCTTTTTGGACCCTGTCGGGTAACTGGGAAAACATATTTAATACACACATATACAACATTTGCAATAATACAGGTATGCATTACACTTAAAATTCTCCAACGAGCAGGGATCTGACCTCTGGTGATTCTGGTAGATCTACGGAGTACACTTTCTGTCAGTGTTCTACCTTGGTCTCCTGTATTTACCCCTGGTGTGGTGGGCTCAATGTTCACCTCACTACAGGTGTTTGGAGGTGTCTCTGGTAAGTTGGTCAGCTTCCTACGGACGCTTTGGCTTACCGTGGGTACGACAGGCTCGCTATTAGCAGAGGGTAGATATTCCTGGTCTGCTGATGAGGAATCTTCTGTCTCCTGGGCCAATGGTTCTTCCAACTCTACTGGGACTTCTACAGCTTCTTGAGGGGCTGGTTGGAGAAATGTAAGGACTGGCACAACTATTGCATTATTTACTTGTGTCCACCACCGTGGAAATTCTCAGAGTACTGTGCTGACCATTTCTTCCACTTCCTCTGCGGGTTGAGGGATATCTTGGCCTTCTTCAGCGTGCTGTAGCAGCTCGGGACAATTCTTCAGGTGGTCTCTGGAAACCGTTGCTGTTGTATCACCTCCGTCCTTACTTATGAGGCACACCTTGGTGTTATCATGACTTGATGGTAGAATGGTGTATGGCTCTTTTTCCCACTGATCATCTAATTTATGGAGCCTTTTTCTCTTTATGACTTGCTCTCCAGGTGACAAGGGGGCAGCAGGTGCATGTTGATTGTAAGTCCTCTCTTGCCTTTCTCTTGCTTGGGACAGACTTCTTTTCCCCCAATGTTCAGGATGCGGACTGGCACTCTCCCATGGCGGACATCAACCACCCCCCTGGCTGTCAAAATGGTGAGCCTACTGTCAGAGTAGATGGGCTCTACTAGGGCCTGGTAATCTCTACCCCTTAGACCGATGGCTGCCCGGCACCATATCAGCATTTCACTTCTTGGGGGCATGGCAATAGGGAATGGGTCACTCATCCTAACACTGCCAATCTCACCACCAGACAGTTCTACCTGTTGTCTTTTCATCAGGGCTTTGATTTCTCTTTGTAGAACCCGCTGCTGGCTGGAACTGGCGGTCTCCGCAACCTGCTGTAACAAGACAATTATTTCTGCAAGACAATTTTCAATGACATTAGTGCCCAAGGTTATCATGGGATGACTTTCTCGGCGATCAATGTCGACAATAATCAGTCCTTGTGCTTGCAGTTCGACCTTGCCAGCCTTTATGGTCACTTCTTTGAACCCCACCTGAGGTACGGGTTGACCATTGCTGGCATAAATGCTCAAATGCTCATCTGGACGGCGGGTGATGTCAGAGTCAGTCCAGTACCATTTGAAGAGAATGTAGGGGATGGTGGTCACCTGGGATCCAGTGTCCAGCAACGCGCTCATTGGAAAGTCGTCCAGCACTACAGGTAGGACTGGTCGTCCTCCCACATATTTGTCTCGCCAGCTTGATGGGCCTGGTGGTCTTATGCCTGGGGGTTGGCACTCTGCCCCGGGTTTTGCTCGTTTAAATGACAGTACCTTGCATAATGTCCTGGCTGGTTGCAGCGGCGGCAGATGGGTTGTCCGTCCTGGTCGCAACAGTCGCTGTTCCTCCCTCTGGATGGTGGAATCCTCTTCTGTCGGCACCACGGGACGTCCTCCGGACTGGAAGCCAGCTGGATCTTTCCTTTGGGAGACACCTGCAAAGACTGCACAGTTTTGGTTAGCGCAGCTACACTTTTAGTTAACTCTTGGACCTGATGGTGCAGGTCTGTAGACGGGGCATTGTCCAGAGTCTGTGCATCAGCTCCTACAGGCTCCGGGGAAAAGGCTGTCACCTCCTGGTGGTAGGTGATAGCTAGGCGCCGGTGAGCTGTAGAGCCGCCTGGTGCTGGTTCCCGTAGCACCCGGATGGCCCTGTCCTTGAATTGAGCAAAGTCCAAGTCAGGGTTTTGCAGAGCCATTATGCGCAGCTGGGTTCGGTGGGCGCTGGACAGTAAACCCTCAATAAATTGCTCAGTTAACAGTCTGTTTTCATCACGCACACTGTCAGGGTCTACCTGTTTGATGGCCCTCAGTGCCTCCTGCAGGTTTAAAGCATAGTCCCGTACACTGTCCTGTGCCCGTTGTTTGCACCCATAAAACTTCATCTTTATCTCTGCTGTAGTACGGGTGTCAAAAGTGTCCTTTAGGCGGGCCAGTATCTCTTTTACAGTCCCTTTTTCTCTGGCTGACAAGGATTTTACTTCTCTCTGGGCTGCACCAATCAACTGGCCTACGAGGATGCTCACTTTCTGCTCCTCGGACAGGGGGTATACTTTAAATAAACTGCTTAGTCTCTCCTTGAAGTCACTCAGGGTGTGCGACTCTCCTGAGTACTGGGGCAACCACGCTGCACCCAGTATATAAGGCATGGTGCATGGCATTACTGCGGCAGCGGCCGCGCCGGTGATTGAAGTTCCCTCCATATCGGGCGTCTTCCTTCCCCCTAGTGAACCGTGGCCTACCTTCCTTCTCTTTCCTTCCGTAGGCCGCAGTTCCGCAGGCGATGGTCTCCGTCGAGGACCTAGCGTCGCACGCGTCTGACGTCAGCGCTCGCTGTGGCTCCTTCCAGGACCTGGCGCTGCGTTAGTGCGTGGGGCGGGGCTTTGGACTTCGCGCGATTTCAGCGATCACGCCCCTCTTTTTCCCGCGCGGCGACTTGAAAATGGCGGACGATGGCGGGAAAACAGTGACAGATGGCGGGAAATCTTCACCACGGCATGCGACACAGTCTGTGAAGGCACGCAGTACCCGGAGGTAGCGGGCACGCAATCCTGCCGACTACGCCAAAGTTGACACGCCCCCTGGGCCGTGGGGGTACCCAGAGCCGGGCCTTGTAGATGCTGGGGGTAGTAGTCACCGTGGCGGTGACCCGGTCCGAGACCCAGGGCGGTCAAACCAGGGTAGTTTATATATAGTATTTATAATGTCCGACTACGCCACCTGTGGATTGCGGTTATTGGGAACCGCCGCTGCGGAGCAGTCCGCTGAAGCTGGTGGTATGTGCAGCAAGGTAGTGTAACTCCCCACAGGAAGAGTGTAGCTTCAGGGTAGCGTGTATAGATGATGGTGGTGATAGTGCCTGGATCAGTAATGATAACACGGAGTCTTTGCAGTGCAGTCCTAGGGTCTTTACTAGTGGTAATTATATAGGCCCCAATGGGAGTACTTGCTAGGGATGAAGGCCTGGTCAGTCTGGGAGCAATCCTAGAATAATCCTAGAATTCCCCTGGCCAGGTAGAGTTGTAGGCCTGCCGTTCTGACTGTACTCTTTGGCTATCCCGCTTATAGTCGTGTTGTAGCCCACGTCCCTAAGTGTGACGTGCTGTGCTCACCCGTATGGCTGGCAACTCGGATCCCGTGTATTCCTCGCTCCTCTGTGGCGGTACTGGTCCTTTCGTGTGGCTGAGCCTCCGGGCTTCTGTTGGGCCAGGAGACCTGAAATCCCTTGCCCTGCGGTATCTGCTGCTGGGCCTGAAGTGTCCCACAGCCTCGGACTCCGGTGTCAGGTCCTCTGTGTACACTGGCCAGGATGAGCAAACTCCAGCTCCAGTCCCTGGCTTCTTACTCCTCATCCTGCTTGACTCCTGACACTGTCTAGACCCCCTAACCCTGCCTCCAGATCCAGTTATATAGGGCAGGATCCTCCCCTTTCTGGCCTGGGGCAGGAGGTGTTGCATGTAGTGTGTTCCCTGACCAGGAAACTCCTATTTTGCTCCCAGACATGGTATTACTACCACTGTGGCAACCAGACCCCCTGGGGTGCCACAGTTACATCCATCTCCAAGGTCAAGATGAAATTCTTCGCCAGACAATAGCAGCCTGATGAGACCCTATGGGACTATGTTTTATACCTCCAAGAGGCTTTCTCCACTGTGCTACAGGCTGACACTCCATGAAAATCCTGATAGACCGCTTCAGAGAGGGGACGGGTCCTGAATTGTTGCAGAGCCAACTCTGCATGCTTGCTGGCAATCCAAATGCAAACTAAAGATGGCAGGTGATCCATCACTTCTGTAAAAACAGGGTTTTATTTGAAATGTTACAACATATCTGATATGGCAAGATCAGAGGTAAAACAACCCACAAAAGTTGTTTCCGCTATCACCAGAAGACATCATCTCAGGTGAGAGAACAGCTTATCAACATTCCATCCAAGCCAGTAAGGAGGGTGCTCCAAACCCCTGGTGGACTGAGCTGAATATGGCAGATGCCACTACTCCAGTAGAGAGAATCAAAGGAGTTCTTAACATTGCCAAGCGTCATTATCAAGCATTCAGTAACCACCCATTGGATTTCGGCAAGACTACTCTGCATCGGCATCATATCCTCACAGGTGACCATCCTTCCATCAAGAAGCAACATTGCCCGTGCCACCTCCAAGGTACCAGCCTGTCAAGAAATTGCTTCAAAGATAGATGCTGGGAAAGGAAGTTGTTTCTGTGCTCTCTGGAGTCACGACAAACCATTAGTATGTATAAAAATGTAGGTTTATTGTCTACGCGTTTCAGAGTCCACCGACTCCTTCCTCAGGACAACCATACATGGTTTGTCGTGACTCCAGAGAGTGCAGAAACAACTTCCTTTCCCAGCATCTACCTCTGAAATATCCATAGTAAGCTGCAGCATTTAGATTCCAGGCTTTATAGGTGTTGTGTCCCACACAACTCTACTAGGTGAGCAGTTTTTAATACTTTTATGTAACATTTATTAATTGGATAAGACCCTATTGCGCTCTTGCATTTTTCCAAAGAAATTGCTTCAAGACATGAAAGAGGCTGATGTCATCCAGGAAAGTCAAAGCCCTTGGGCTTCACCGTTGGTCCTTGTGAGAAAAAAAGACGGCTCCATCCAGTTCCATGTGGGTTACCGCACATTGAGCATCACACAATTTGCCACGCACTGAAGAGTCCCTGACTGCTTTCGAATCTGCCTCCTATTTCTCTACCCTAGACTTAATTAGTGTATACTGGCAAGTTCCCATAGTGCCAGAGGACAGAGAGAAGGCTGCCTTTACTACACCAGTTTGGTTCTTTGAATTCAACAGTAAGCCTTTTGGGCTTTGCAATGCCCCTGCCATGTTTCAGCAGCTAATGGAGAGATGTCTAGGCCATGGAAATTTCCAGAGTGTTCTCCTTTATCTTGATGATGTTATTGTCTATTCCTGGACATATGAAGACCACATTCATGATCTGCCTGAAGTCTTCAAGGTACTGATCTAACATGGTTTTCAAATCAAGCCCTCCAAATGCCACTTTCTGAAGCCATGAGTCAACTACCTTGGTCAAGTGGTAAGCGCAGAAGGCATGCAACCTGACCCTGATAAACTTGCTGCAGTCCAAAACTAGAGAATGCTAACTACCATCAAATAAGTCCGAAGCTTCTAAGGATTCGCAGGCTACTATCTCCACTTTATTCTTCACTTTGCTCAAGTAGCTGAACCACTTACAGAGTTGCTACAAGGATGTCTCAAGGAAAATTACCACCGAAAGCTACCAGTAGACTGATTGTTAATAACAAGCATTCCAGACGTTGAAGGCCCTTCTCATCCAACCGCCTATCCTGATTACACTCAGTCATTCCTTTTGTATACAGATGGTATTCTCAAAGTTCTAGGTGCTGTCTTGTCTCAGGTCCAGGCCAACAAGGAGCGTGTGATCACTTAAGCCAGCCGCTTCCTCAGAGAAACTGAGAACAATGACCGCAATTACAATTTGTTCAATCTTGAATTGCTTGCTCTTGTTTGTGCTGTTACGGAAAAATTAAAGGATTATCTGGCTGCCACACACTTCAATGTCTACATAGACAATAATCCACTAGCGTATCTGGATACTGTTCGGCTAGGAGCCCTGGAATAACTGTGAACTTCAGGTTAACAGCAGCTCAGATTAGAGACCAGATCAATGCCACACAGAGTTCTAGCAGCAGACACATCTCTACAACAACTGTTAAGAGGAGACTTTGTGCAGCAGGCCTTCATGGTAAAATAGCTGCTAGGAAACCACTGCTAAGGACAGGTGTGGCGCCCTTGAGGGTTCAGTCGCCACAGAGGTACTGCACCTCACCCAGAGGTGTGGCATCTCCTTCTCTCGGGTAAGGATGGAGTACTGCCCGGGACCCCAACACCCGCATTCAACACTACACTACTCCAGGCCGGCTGGAAGGGCATTATGCACTTCTTCTGCTGCCCCGTCCCTGGCTGGAGTGGGGGGAACCAAAGTGAGGGGGAACCAAGTAGTGGGTGTGGGTGGAGGACGCAGAACAGGGGAGCACTTGAAGAAGATACATACAGTACAGACCAAAAGTTTGGACACACCTTCTCATTTAAAGATTTTTCTGTATTTTCATGACTATGAAAATTGTACATTCACACTGAAGGCATCAAAACTATGAATTAACACATGTGGACTTATATACTTAACAAAAAGTGTGAAACAACTGAAAATATTTCTTATATTCTAGGTTCTTCAAAGTAGCCACCTTTTGCTTTGATGACTGCTTTGCACACTCTTAGCATTCTCTTGATAAGCTTCAAGAGGTAGTCACCGGAAATGGTTTTCACTTCACAGGTGTGCCCTGTCAGGTTTAAAGAGTGGGATTTCTTGCCTTATAAATGGGGTTGGGACCATCAGTTGTGTTGTGCAGAAGTCTGGTGGTTACACAGCTGATAGTCCTACTGAATAGACTGTTAGAATTTGTATTATGGCAAGAAAAAAGCAGCTAAGTAAAGAAAAACGAGTGGCCATCATTACTTTAAGAAATGAAGGTCAGTCTTTGCGAAAAATTGGGAAAACTTTGAAAGTGTCCCTAAGTGCAGTTGCAAAAAGAGACCATACAGAAAAATCTTTAAATGAGAAGGTGTGTCCAAACTATTGGTCTGTACTGTATATATAGGGAAGCCATCTTTTTAGGGAGTTGAAGAGTGAGTCAGAGGAGGAGAAGTGAAAGGAGCAGGGGCTCTGCAGGAGCTCTGCTAGGGAGGCAGGTCAGCCTGTCATGCCCAAGACTAAGAGAGGAGTGGGAGGAAGGGAGGAAGGCTCCAGGAACAGAAGGGATCCCAGGGGGTACAGTGAGTGCAGGACGGCACCCGTACGCCAGAATCTACCAGGCAATGGAGGGATCAGGCCGCAATAAGGGAACCGGCCCTGGACTAACCGAGTTACTTTAGGTCTCAGCTAGAAAACCGGAGGCTTCTGCACTTTCAAGGTGCAGTTGCCACATCCGCACCTAAGCCACCAAAAAGGGCACTGTAGCATCGGCGTCTCTGCGCCCTGCCAGGCAGAGACGCCATCTCTCTCACCGCCGCGCTCCCCGCCCGGCGTCCTCCAGCGCTCCTCTTCCTGCTTCTGTTGGGGCGCTCAGCTTCCCGGGCACTGTGCTTAAAGGGGCCGCGCGCGCCGCCATAAGGAGTCCCCAGCCAATTACCGGAGTTCCTCCCATATATAAAGCACCTCCTCCAATATGGAGGTGCCCGAGCAATAGTTGATGCACAGTGTACTTACCTCTGCTTCAGCCCTCAGGTCCCACTGCTAGCCTGACTACTAGTCCTGCCCGCCAGCCTGACTATCAGTCCAGTCCGCCAGCCTGACTACTCTCCAGCCCGCCAGTCTGTCTTCCGTTCAGTCCGCCAGTCTGTCTATGGGCTTTGCCCGCCTGCTTACCTGGAAGCATCTTCCCATCAGTTGCCGTGACCACCTGACAGCCTACATAGAGGCTCCTGCCTGTCACTTGCCGTGACCACCTGTCAGCCTACCTAGAGGCTCCTGCCTGTCACTTGCCGTGACCACCTGTCAGCCTACCTGGAGGCTACTTCCTGTCACTTGCCGTGACCACCTGACAGCCTACCTAGAGGCTCCCGCCTGTTGCCTGCTGTGCCCATCTGCTGTATCGGTCAGTCCCAGCCATCTGACCCGTGGGAGTCACCTGCTCTCTTACAAGGTCGACCCCAGAGTAGCACCTGGTCCCTCTGCTCGGTCCCTCCCTGGTCACGGAGTCGATAGTCGCCGTACGACCTAGGTCGGTCCGAGTTGATACTTAGTTATGCCCCTCTGGGTCCCTCCTTGCATCGCAGCACAGAGGTTCCACCACCCGGATCCATAACAGGCACCAAGCAAGGTCCGGGAACTTCAAGTTGCCCAGAGGGATCTCAAGGTACCCGATCGGGACTTTGTGTGGCGGGGCGCAGGACAGGAGGGAGAGACCCAGCGCGGGAAGTCAGCTAAGAAAGGAACATACAGAGAGGGGTCCCGTTAAGTGCTCTTGAGATACTTGAGGGAGTGCTGAACCCCTGCCTGGTGAACGCAGCGCAACGTGGGAGACTGTCAGCTATATAGTGCTACCTGAGGAACCTGAATAACTGTGAGTAAACTCGGATGACTGCACCCCACTGTTTGTCAGTTATTTCTACCACACTATCGCTCCTGCACTACAACGCCCAGCATCACCATCTGCACCTACACTGCCCTGGAGCTGAGCTCTGCCTGTGGAGAGCCGCACCAACCCAGCTGCCCTAACATCTGCTCCGGAGGTCTGCAGCAGCGCTGGTACTCATTACCAGGAACCACAGGTGGCGTCATGAGACAAAACTGTTATTCATCCCATCAAGTAACAAACCCCTTTTAAAGAGTGACCCCGGGGTACGGGCCCGGGAGCCGACTGCCGTGACATCCCAAGAAGGTAAAGGCCTGGGTACCGAGTCCCCCATATTCCCCTGGGCGAGTCAACCTCTCAAAATATGGGCGCAGAGATCAAAAAGCGCCTCTACACCCTATCAAGTCACAAAAACCAGGAGAAATTGTTGCTCTTGATAATGTGAAAGTGGGTCGAACTCGCTCTGGCTATACATATGCCCTCACAATGATCGACCATTACACAAAGTTTTCCGCTATTACTCCTGTCAAATATCTTACAGCCAAAACTGCAGCTGAAGTCTTCTATACAGAGTTTGTCCAACACTATAGATATTTGGACCACATACTCACTGATCGTGGATCTGCATTTGAATCTCAACATTTTCATAAGCTGTGCAAGTATAGAAATTGCAAGAAACTGCGTACCACTGCTTACCATTCACAAGGTAATAGACGTTGTGAGACAGTGAACAAGTCATCATTGGTATGCTGCGCACTGCTTCTGCCACTAAGGGAACTGAGTGGCCTGTACTTCTGAAAGATCTTGTCCACATCTACGATAACACCAACCATTGCTCAACTGGTCATACTTCATTATATTTGATGTTCTACCAACAAGGCCAGTTGCTATCAGACTTGGCTCTAGGTATACAAGAAGCTGACACCATTAATCCTGGTCCAAAAATGGACTGGGTGATCGACCATCACAGATGCATGGCAGAAGGCAAGGGGATTATTAATTCACACATGGAAGAAGTATGAAGAAGACAATAAGGAGACTATAAACAGTGTGCCTATGCCAAGCCCTTACAAATTGTTGATTGAGTTTGGCTCCGAAGCAACCATCAGATTGGAAAATTAAATGAACTTTGGGAGGATGAACCCTACACAATGACTGACGTGTACGAGATATCCAAGATTGGTTGGAAACCTTAGACGGTACACAGAAACCGACTAAAACTTTGTTTCAGGTGATGTGCCCACGATGCAGAAATGCTCAGGATTTTTTCCTGAGCGTTTCTGCATCTCCCTGGCAGAAAAAAACGCATGCGGATTGTACATGCATTTTCCTGCCAGGGACATGCGGATGTGAAACGTTCTTCACTTGCATTTCCGCATGCGGGTTGACAAGCGCTTTCCAAGCGATTTTAGCATCACTTGGAAAGTGCTTGACAACTTGGTCACACTATATAAATCCATGCAAACAGCATGGATTTATATACTGTGACCTGAGAGAATGTCAAAAAATTAAAAAATAAATATGTATTTACCCTCCGATGGCCCGTGCTGTCTTGCTTCGCTCGGTCCTGGCTGCCGGCAGCGGTAGAGTGAAGGACCTGCCGACGTCAGCGTCGCGTGACCTGTCACATGACTCTGACGTCAGCGCAGGTCCTTCATTCCATCGGGAAGTGCCGGGAGGCAAGGAGGAGCGCAGCGCAGGCCGCCAGAAGGTAAGTATATATTTATTTTTTATTTTATTCTTTATTTACAGCTTTTTTAATGGTACCTGGGTGTGGATGAGACTCTCCTCTCATCTACACTCGGGTACCATCCGCACATTAGAGCGCGCCAATTACGCAAGTACAGATGCAGTCTTGCGGAATTGGCGCGTTCTAATGCAAGTTAATGGCGGCGAAAACGCAGGGCTTCCGCAAAATAATTGGTAGTGCTGCGTTTTTTTCCGCAATGATAATCCGCAGCGGAAATTTCCGCAGCATGTGCACAGCACATGTGGATTATCATTGGGGGACATGGCAGGCCTTCTACCATGCGTTTTTTAAGCATTTCTGTAGCGTTTTTGCCACTGCGGAAACGCTTAAAAAACGCATCGTGGGCACACAGCCTAAAGGAACAATTCCTGAGAAAGTCACCACTACCTGAGTTACCATTGATTGGAACACAAAATCCTCTAGGTTAATCAGAGCCTCAGTGAACTTATCTTGACTCCACAATTTGTTTTCTAGCTATCACCAGTTCAGTCCTACCCCAACTGAAGATATTGCAGAACCTGTACTGTCTCTGACTCGCCCAGGGGGATGGGGACGACTCGGTACCCGGGCCTTTGCCTGGCCTTGGGTCTGTCGCGGTGGTCGGCTCCCGGGCCCGTACCCTGGGGTCAGCTTTTAAAAGGGGATTATTTGTTAACTCTATGCAAGTTCGTGACGCCACCTGAAGTTTCTGGTGAGAATCACCAGCGCTGCGGCAGTCCACTGAGGCCGGTGATAAGGCAGCTCGATGCTATAGCTCCCCACAGCTCCCCACAGGTGGAGCTAGGCCTCAGGGCAGCGTACGGAGAGGGGGATGCAGGACAGGCGAGACTCAGCCGGGTCAGAGCAAGAACGGGGACGGACACGGTAGTCACTTCAGTACCTTTTACTGGTGGTAGTTCAGGCACATCCCGGAGCACTGTAGGGTGAAGGGTGCATATCAGGATCCTCCCCAATGAGTGGGTGTAGGGCCTCCTGTTTCTTGCCTCTGCGTAGTAAGTTTCTGACCTGCCTGAAGCTAGGCCTAACTTTATCTCAGTCCTGCACCGGCTGACGTTGTGGTAGGGCCTTCTCTTGGAGTGCATGCTCCCAGCTTACGGGGCCTATGTGTCTCCTGGCACTGTTACGTATCAGCTCTCTGGTGAACCTGGGTCTTGTAGTTCTCCAGGGATTCCGGTTATGCCTTACTGGGTCGTAGAGATCCCGGTAAGCTCGGACCCGGTGTCCAGTATATGTTTCGGGGTGAGCTGGGTAAGCTCCTCTGCCCCCACTGCTACTCACTTACCACTCGCCTTTGGCCACGCCCGGGCACTCACTAGGCTACTCACACTAACGGCAGCTTGCCGCTCTTCACCGATCTTATGGCGCCGGCACACCCTCAGCTCTAACTGAGCTACAACTGAGTTCTCTAAACTAGACTGAGCTCGACTCTGTATTCAGGTCTGTACTTGCTGAACTCTCCAGAGGAACCCCTCACTGCCTAGCTCCACCTTCCCTATTTATATCCCTAACGGGCTCCCTCTGCTGGTCTGAGGTGGAAGGTGGAGATGTGTGAATGTTTATGGGGGCCTCTTGTGGAGGATTCCATTAATTCACCCTTCTAGGATCTGTGGTACCAAGCGCTGCTGGGCGCCACATTCCCCCCTAGCAAAGCTCAGCACTCCCGGGCTGAAGTACATTTTAAAACAACAATATTAAACATTAACAATGCAATAACTCTTCCATTTATGGGAGGCACATTTTTTAAACGTTGTATAATATAAACAGGTACAAAGCGTCCGCAGAATTCAAGTCTCTTATGGTGAGGTTCCCAGACAGAATGTCCATCTCACAGGGTACTTGGTGGTTTGAGGGACCTGTCCCAAACCCTCAACGTAGGCCCTGGGGTGGCTGCAGGGCATGAAGATCCCGAGTTTGACCTCCAGTAGAGCCACTCCAGACAGGTTTTTCTTCTGAGGTCACCTAAAGGGGCACTCCAGGGAGCGCAATTATATACAATAAATAGTTTTTGGGCTGCACACAGTCCTCAGCCACGGAGTTCTTAGTTAAATAAGGAAGTCATTAGGCAAAGTGTCCATATAACTTGAACTGTTCAGTAATAAAACAAAGCACAAAATAATATACATATGCATGAAAACACACAGAAATACATTTCAATACCCCAGGGGTAACTATCTACACTTGTCAGAGTTTAGCTATCTTACTGATTATACCTGACAGGGGGTTGACCTTTAGTACTACGCGTGGACCTGCGTGGTACTGGAATGCGTGAGGCACTAATAGGTGCTCTACCTCCCAATGTGTCAGTACTAGGTGTGGAGGGGCTACAAGGCTGCATTGATCTCTCTACAGGACTGGCAAGTATACCATAGGCTGGACCTTCTTGCTCTGCTCCTACCGGGGATCCTTCGTCCGGGGATTCTTCTTGAGCTGGCTCCTCTTCAGCACTTACAGGTTCTTCCTGCTGTGGGTAGAAGGTAATTACAGGGATGATTACTGCTCCTCCTAGTTGGGGCCAATCTGCCGGGAAATCTCCTAAGTCAGTGTGTATTACTGCTTCTTTAGGCTCCTCCGGGATAACGAGAGGCACTTCCTCTTGGGGTTTTAGCAGATCTGGACACAACTTTAGGTGATCCCTGGATACTGTTGCAGTCGTCCTTCCTCCGTCCCTACTAATTATGCACGTCTTCTTATTATCAAATCTTGAATTCAACACAGTGTAGGGTTCCCTCTCCCACTGGTCATCAAGTTTGTTGTTTCTTCTTTTCCTTTTTAGTACTACTTCACCAGGTGTGAAGGGTTCTGCTTGGGCACCTCTGTTGTATTGAGCTTCCTGCTTGTCCCTCACCCGAGTGAGATTATCTTCAACACAGGCTTGTACTCTTCTGTACTGCTTCTGTCTGGCCGTGTCCCAGTCCTCAGTGATCACATTCGCTTCTGGTTCTACAACACCAATCTCCAGGTCCATGGGCAGCTTTCCTGGCCTTGCTCGCATGAGATATGCCGGAGTACAGTTGGTGGATCTTACTGATATGTGATTGTACAGATCTACTAGGTCAGGTAGTAGGTCTGGCCACTGATTTCTCTCCTCAAGTGGTATGGTCTTTAGCAGGTCGATGATGATGTTATTCATCTTCTCACAGAGACCATTGGTTTGTGGGTGGTATGGTGTAGTTATTATCGTCTTACACCCGTAGAGATGGCAGAACTCCTTGAACAACTCAGCCTCAAAGGCCAGGCCTTGGTCCGTCAGCACCTGCTCAGGATAACCATGGGGTCTACAGAAATACGCTTGGAATGTCTTTGCTGCTGTCTCTGACATCAGGTCATTGACGGGGGCGACCACCAGGAAACGTGAGTAGTGATCCACCATGGTCAGAGCATAAGAGAAACCCTGACCTGCTGGGGGACAGCTTGACATGATCCAGGGCCACGATCTCCAGGGGTCGAGTCGCCTTGATGGGTTGCAGGGGTGCCTTCTGGCTGCTGTAGTTTTTCCTTCTGAGGCCACAGGGTCCACAGTCCCGGCACCACCACTCAATGGAGCTGCGCATTCCTACCCAGTTGAATCGACACTTCAGCAGGGTCTCTAGCTTTTTCCAGCCAAAGTGCCCCGCCTGATCGTGGTAGGCCTACAACACCATTTGGATGTCTGTCTTGGGGACAACTATCTGCCATACCATCTCATGGGTTTTTGAATTGACGTACTTCCGGCACAGCTTGTCACGGTAGATAAACAGCCGGCTTCTCTCATTCCACAGCTGCTTTGCTTGCAGAGACGCTTCTTTTTCCAGGGAGGAACCTTCTTGGGTTAACAGCTCCTTAATGTGGCTTACAACCGGGTCACTGTCCTGGGTCTCTTTCCAGCTGTGGTGAGGCAGGGGGTTTAACGTCTTTCCACGCTGCCTCCTGGAGGCTCGTTGCTCATGGATCATCCCATTCCGGTAAAAGGCAGGTAGCTCGATCTCTTCCAGGTCATCCACTTCTTCTTCCGTGTCTGACTGGTGAGGCATCCTAGACAGGGCATCGGCGTTGGCGTTCTTGCGGCCCGCCCGGTATTTAATTGTGAATTGATAATTTGACAGCCGAGCCATCCATCTTTGTTCCAGTGCTCCTAGCTTAGCTGTTTCAAGATGGGTCAGGGGGTTGTTATCAGTGAAGGCAGTGAACTTACTGGAGGCTAAATAGTGCTTAAACCTTTCAGTGATGGCCCAGACCAAGGCCAGGAACTCCAACTTAAAGCTGCTATAGTTCTCTGGGTTCCTCTCGGTCGGGCGGAGCTTCCTGCTTGCATATGCGATCACTTTCTCTTGGCCATTCTGCTTCTGACTTAAGACAGCTCCCAGTCCTTCGTTGCTGGTGACTCGCCCCCTGGGCCGTGGGGCACTCGGATCCGGGCAATAGGGAACGATGGGAGTAGTAGTGGCAACCCGGTTCCGTGGCTCAGGGTGGTCAGGCCAGTGGTAGTCCGTTATGTGCTATTGATTATGTCCGACTACGCCACCCGTGGATTGTGGTTGTTAGGAACCGCCGCTGCAGGGCAGACCGCTGGGGCTGATGATGTATGCAGCTGGGATGATGTGACTCCCCACGGGAAGAGTGCGGCCCCAGGGCAGTGTAGTGGATGGTGGGAGTGATGGTGGTGAGAGTCCCAGTACCGGTAGTGCCGGAGGAGCGAAAAAGCACACAGACAACGTACTGCAGTCCAGGGTCTTTACTCACGGTTAATATCCAAGTCACTTCTGCAGGGAATGACAGCCCGAGCCGTGCTGCGTCCACCAGGTGAGGGGCTCGGTCAACTCCCAGGCAGTTCAGGAGCATGGCACAGGACCCCCTTTAATCCTTTCTCTGGCCTGCCTCACCAGTGACCCACTTTTGTCCAGCTGCCGCGGACTTGTGCGGGTAAACGTGGGCCCTGTCCTCCCCTGTCCTATATGGTGCCTTCCTAGCAGGTTTGATGAGGTGTCGCACCAATAAATGATCACGACGACCGGTCTTTGGCTGAGGGTAGTTTCTCCTCCACCAACTTGGGATCCGGTACCCTTAATCTGCCTGACCCTTCACCCTGGATTCTCGTGGGTTCTTAGGGTCCCTTCCACCTTCTTGTTCCTGAGCCCTTCTGTTTCTCTCTCTCTTCTCCTTCTTTCCTGTTCTGTCTTCTCCTCCTTCCCTTGGCCTCTTCTCCAGGCCCACTTCTCCTTCTCCTCTCAGGCTCCGGCCTCTTCTCTAGGCCTGCCTCTGGAGCAGCACTCAGCCTGAGCTGCTGCTCCCTGTCAGCTCTCCTCTCCTCACAGACTGAACACTGTTCTAAGATCGTGCCCACCTTTTATACCTCCCTCTGACCATGAGCCCAGGTGACCAGCAACCAATGAGCTCCTATCTACGCTCAGGAACCAACCCCTATCTGCCCCTACAGCACTGGGTGTTTCACCCCCCTCCCCACTCCAGGCAGGGACATAGTCGGTCGTGCCTGCACTTCTGTCTAGTGGGAGCACCGTTGAGCTGTCCCTCGGAAATGGGGTGTGTGTGCTGTATGCAGCTAACTGAGCCCTGGTCCATACTCCATCCTTACCCGGGAGTGGAATATCACACCTCTGGGCTGAGGTGCAATACCCCTGTAGCGGCCGAACCCTCGGGGCGCTACATTCCCCCCTGGTAAAGCACAGCACGTCCTCGGGCTGGAAAAGAGCAAAAACAGTCGATTACAGGACATGCAAAACTTTTTAAAACTTTTTACATTTAGAAACGGACGACATTGTTCTACTCCCTTTATGGGACACACTTTTCTTTTCTTGTCACACTATTATAAAACACATACTAATACTTCTGGAACTCTTTTGTCACTTATCATATAAAACGGTCTCAAAATTATGTAAAACATTTTCTAGCAGCATATTAAACTCTTCATATAAAACATTTTTTAAATAAGACACATTCTTGTATCCTTGGATCATGGCCGCGGTGCAACTTGCGACCAGGTGTTCTTTCTTCTTCTAAGTGCAACAGTCCAGCAAATTTGCCTTGAGGTAGAAGTTGCAGTCTTTTTTATAAAACCAGTAGGGGGCGCTTTAAGAAGCGCAACTATATACAAAGGGGTGGCCGCTCTCAGTCCTCGGCCAGTTTTGGGAAGGGAAATGGCTGCTCACAGTCCTCAGCCTGGTAGGGGATGTAGGGGATAACTTTCACACAGTCCTATATCAGTCCCAACGGGGACCACACTCAATTTGAAACAGTCCCACACAGTTCTCTGTACCCTGACGGGTAACTATGTACAATTCCACTTTACCGTTCACTGGTAACGGTGTCCTCCTGATGCTCCTTCTTCCTCATGATCTTCATGCCCGTCCGGGCCCTCCTGGTACTCAGAGTCAGAGTAGTGCTGCTCCTCCTCCTCTACTACTCTGTGGACGTGGAGGGCGTACCATCCCTTCATGCCTTGGTGTCGGGTGTAAGACACCACATCCCCTGGAAACAGATCTCACCCTCGATGACCCTCCGGCAGGTGGCTCTCCACATCTCTCCTCGTCACGAACACATCGCTGATGGTCTCAGGGTGTCGGATGAAACCACAGCCATGTTCCATGTGAAATTTCACGACAGTCCCGGTGACTCGGGGACCGCGGGCAGCTCGGGGATCTCGTCGGGCCTTCATCTTCTGCTCCGCACTTTGGGCCTGCAGCTTCTCCTGTTTCATGCGCCGCTCCCGCTGCTCCCTCTCGAACACCTCCAGCTGTTGGCAGCAGTACTCCCGTCGACGGACGGCATACGGGGGCGCTAGGCCTTGCGACCGGGCCTGCGATTGTGGTCTGCTGATCATGCCCGGGGTCAGAGGGCACGGCGTGGGGCGGGGCTCGCTGGTGGTGTCGATGGCCTGGGAACCAGTTGGTAGCGGTGGAGGCACGGTGTCGATGGCGGGTTCAGGTACGTTGGGCTCCGCAACAGGGTGCAGGGGCAGGTTGGCGGCCCCAGGGTTCGGGGTAGGGGCGTCTCCGTTACCTGCCTCTGCTGTCGCGGCCTCCTCCGCGGCGTCATCCTCGGCCTCCGCTCTGCTTTCACTGCCCTCGGTGGCTGGTGTGCCGCTGGATGTCGACGGCGCCTCCTGCTGCAGGATCACGGCCCGCCGGGCCATTTCTTCTTTCCACCCGGCAATCACGTCCCGCTGCGCCTGGACCATCCTCCGGTCCAGCTCCTCCAGCGCAGCCCGCACATACTCGGGGTCTTCCTTGGGGAGGTGTGCTAGCAGCTCCGTGAAGCTGCATGGGGATTCGGCCTGCAGCAGGCCACGCGCCAGGGCGCTGGAGCTGGTTCCTGTCTCTATCTTTGGGTGTGGCCTGGCCAGACTGATCCAGACCGCACCCTGCTCCACAGTTTTCTTCTCTTCCCACCCCCATTGGGGGTGGTCCTGGGGCAACTTGGTGACAATCACTTTCAGGGGCAGCGCCCCCACCTTGATGGACATCTCCACAGCCGTGCTCAGGGCTGTTGGGAGCGGGCTCTTTCTTTGGCGCCATTCTGGGACCTGGCCCACGATGGGAGGTGGCTTCCTGTTGTCTTTTGGCGTGCACATTATGGCGCTCGTTCTTCTGGGGCGGGCGCCATCTTTCGTACAATAAAACAGTCTTTTTTCAGGCGCGCAATACCCGCTTGTGGCGGGTGGGTAACGATCCTGCCAACTACGCCAAAGCTGACTCGCCCCCTGGGCCGTGGGGCACTCGGATCCGGGCAATAGGGAACGATGGGAGTAGTAGTGGCAACCCGGTTCCGTGGCTCAGGGTGGTCAGGCCAGTGGTAGTCCGTTATGTGCTATTGATTATGTCCGACTACGCCACCCGTGGATTGCGGTTGTTAGGAACCGCCGCTGCAGGGCAGACCACTGGGGCTGATGATGTATGCAGCTGGGATGATGTGACTCCCCACGGGAAGAGTGCGGCCCCAGGGCAGTGTAGTGGATGGTGGGAGTGATGGTGGTGAGAGTCCCAGTACCGGTAGTGCCGGAGGAGCGAAAAAGCACACAGACAACGTACTGCAGTCCAGGGTCTTTACTCACGGTTAATATCCAAGTCACTTCTGCAGGGAATGACAGCCCGAGCCGTGCTGCGTCCACCAGGTGAGGGGCTCGGTCAACTCCCAGGCAGTTCAGGAGCATGGCACAGGACCCCCTTTAATCCTTTCTCTGGCCTTGGCCTGCCTCACCAGTGACCCACTTTTGTCCAGCTGCCGCGGACTTGTGCGGGTAAACGTGGGCCCCGTCCTCCCCTGTCCTATATGGTGCCTTCCTAGCAGGTTTGATGAGGTGTCGCACCAATAAATGATCACGACGACCGGTCTTTGGCTGAGGGTAGTTTCTCCTCCACCAACTTGGGATCCGGTACCCTTAATCTGCCTGACCCTTCACCCTGGATTCTCGTGGGTTCTTAGGGTCCCTTCCACCTTCTTGTTCCTGAGCCCTTCTGTTTCTCTCTCTCTGCTCCTTCTTTCCTGTTCTGTCTTCTCCTCCTTCCCTTGGCCTCTTCTCCAGGCCCACTTCTCCTTCTCCTCTCAGGCTCCGGCCTCTTCTCTAGGCCTGCCTCTGGAGCAGCACTCAGCCTGAGCTGCTGCTCCCTGTCAGCTCTCCTCTCCTCACAGACTGAACACTGTTCTAAGATCGTGCCCACCTTTTATACCTCCCTCTGACCATGAGCCCAGGTGACCAGCAACCAATGAGCTCCTATCTACGCTCAGGAACCAACCCCTATCTGCCCCTACAGCACTGGGTGTTCCACCCCCCTCCCCACTCCAGGCAGGGACATAGTCGGTCGTGCCTGCACTTCTGTCTAGTGGGAGCACCGTTGAGCTGTCCCTCGGAAATGGGGTGTGTGTGCTGTATGCAGCTAACTGAGCCCTGGTCCATACTCCATCCTTACCCGGAAGTGGAATATCACACCTCTGGGCTGAGGTGCAATACCCCTGTAGCGGCCGAACCCTCGGGGCGCTACACTGGCATCAGTATACAGCAGGAACGGTTGGCTGTAGTCAGGGTAGGCTAGGATCTCATCGCCTGTCAGGATCTCCTGAAACGACTCGGCTTGCTCCTTACCCCAGTGGAATGGGGGGTTTCTGCCTTTGGGGGACTGCCCTACCAGGAGGTCTTGCAGAGGAGCTGCTTTCTTGGTGTAGTCTTTTACAAACCTCCGGTAGTATCCTACTAGTCCCAAGAACTGACGCACCTCTTTGAGGTTCTTCGGCTCCGGCCACTTCTGGATCGCAGTGACTTTCTCCAGGTCTGGTGCTACTCCCTCTGGACTAACTATTTGCCCCAGGTACTGTACCTTTCTCTTGAGCAGGTGGCATTTTGAGGGCTTCAGCTTCATCCCGTATTGGGACAGTGACTCAAAGACCTCTGCCAGGTGCTTCAAGTGGTCCTCATACGTTTTGGAGTACACTATCACGTCATCCAGGTATAGTAACACAGTCTCGAAGTTGCGGTGTCCCAGGCAGCACTCCATCAATCTCTGGAACGTTCCAGGGGCATTGCAGAGTCCAAACGGCATACTGTTGAACTCGCAGAGTCCCATCGGGGTAGTGAAGGCCGTCTTCTCCCGATCCTCCTCTGCCACAGCTACTTGCCAGTACCCACTAGTGAGGTCAAGGGTGGAAAAGTAATTTGCAGACTTTAAGGCAGCTAGGGACTCCTCTATGCGTGGTAAAGGATATGCATCTTTATGTGTAATGCGATTTACTTGTCGGTAATCTACACACATTCTCATGCTTCCATCCTTTTTCCTGGCTAGAACTAGGGGAGCTGCCCAGGGACTACAACTATCCCTTACTACCTCTGCCTTCTTCATGTCGTGCAACATTTCCTTAGCCTTCTGGTAGTGTGCTGGTGGTATAGGCCTGTAAAGTTCTTTGATGGGTGGATGGTCACCTGTGGGGATATGATGTTGAACCCCCTTAATCCTCCCGAAGTCAAGTAGATGTTTACTGAACACCTGCGTGTATTCTTGAACCACCCGGAGTACACCCTGTTTCTGATGGGCAGGAGTGGTGTCTGTCCCAACATGGAGCTGTTGACACCAATCCTCCACCTGGGTTGCAGGGTCATCATCCTCCACTTCGTCTGGTGAGGTTAATGACTCCGCCTTGTGAATGCAGTTGTTATTTACAGCATGTAATTTGGCAACAGTGGCATAACGTGGCCATCTGACCTTATCTTCCCCACAGTTGAGAAGACGGTCGGGCACCCTCCCATTGCGTACATCTACCACTCCTTGGCGGTTAAGAGCGTGGGTCTGTGCTCGGAGCAAAGGGGTTCTACTACCACCTGGTAGCTCTGTCCTCTAAGACCTATGGTGGCTCTACACCAGATAAGCATTTCACTCATTGGGGGGATCATAATGGGTATGGGGTCCGTCACCCGCACATTACCGATTTCACCATCTGTTAACCTTACTTGCTGTTTGTACATCAGGACTCGGATCTCCTTCTGCAGCGCCCTCCTCTGTCCTGGTCTGGCAGTGTCAGCTATCTGTTGGAGCAAGAACACAACTTCTCCCAAACAGTTACCAACAATGTTAGTGCCTAGTACCATATACGGATTGGTATCATCAGGATTAGTCTCTACTACAATTAGTCCCTGGTCCTTCAGCTCCACTCTCCCCACTTTTACTGTCACATTCTTAACCCCGATTAGGTTAAGGGGGGAGTCCATTTGAGGCATAAACAGAAAGATTTGGAGCTGGCGGACGTAGGTCGTCCATGGACCAGAACCTCTTGTAGAGGACGTTAGGCATTATGGTTACCTGAGATCCTGTGTCCAGCAGAGCGTGCGTCGGGATGCCGTCCAGCACAATGGACAGGAAAGGTCTTCCTCCGACGAACCTGTTGTACCAGTCTGATGGGCCTGGCTGAGATACTCCTGGGTGTCGGCCCTCGGCCCCAGGGTTTTCTCGTTTAAAGGACAATTCTGGGCGGTGTGTCTGGTCTTGCGGCAGTGGTAGCAGGTAGGGTCCTTCTGTGGACGGCGCTGGTTACTGATCCTCGTAGAGGGTGGTGTTGTCCTCCTCCTCCTCCTTCGCATCCAGGGGACATCATCAGGGCTATCGGCTAACAGGATTTTCCCTCCTTCCTCGGGCTCCGCCTGCAGCTGCAGAGCACTCAGCACAGTGGTCAGGGTTTTGCTCAACTGGTGCACTTCAGAGCCCAGACTGTCCAGCTCTCTAGGGGACGTTGCTGGAACCTTGGCTTCAGCAGCCACTGGGGAAAAGGTGGGTGTAGCAGGCACTGGGGTAGCCCCACCCTGGCAACATTGGATGGCATTTGTTTCCAGCGGCTGCAGTCCTTTTATAGCCATGTCCTTAAGATTGTCAAAGGTAGCATCTGGATGATCTAAGGACCACCAACGCACAGTCCTGCTCTCCTCTGGAGACCTCAGTCCCTGGACAAACTGTTCCTTCAGCATTTTGTTTTCATTTTCGATGCTGGTTGGACTAACCTGTTTCAGAGCCCGCAGGGCCCCTTGTAGACGCCAGGCATAGTCCCGAACATTGTCCTCCGGCTGTTGGGAACAGTTGTAGAAAGTCATCCGGAGGTCCGCCTCAGTATGATCCTCAAAAACAGTCTGTAGCTTTTTAAAGATTGCGGACACTGACTCCTCATCTGCGGCTGACCATGTTTCCACTTCCCGTTCCGCAGCACCAGTCAGTTGTCCTAATACAACAGCGGCCCTTTGCTTGCCTGTCATAGAGTACATGTCCAAGACACTGCATATCTTCCGTTTGAATCCAGACAGGGTATCTGGTTTGCCGTTGTACTGGGGGAGCCACTTTGCTCCAGGAATGTACTGTAGAGTTATGGGGATGACAGGAGTTACAGGCGCTGCTGGTGAAGCGGCCGCCTCTGCCTGCCCGGTGTCGGGCACGGGTTGAACATCAGGGCCGTTAACCGGTATTCCGGCGTCGTTCGTTTCCTCAGACATTCTGACGCCCCCCTAGCGAACCGTGGCCTACCTTCTTTTTCTTTTCTTCCGGTAGGCCGCAGCTCTGCAGGTGACGGTCTTCTTCAGGACCTTGCATCACTTGCATCCTACATCAGAGCGTTCAGCGATGCTTCTTCCAGGACCTGGCGCTTCCTGGTATGACGTCGAGGCGTGGGGCGTGTCCGGGGCTTCGCGCGCTTTTTCAGGTACGCCCCTCAGTTTCCCGCGGTTACGCCCTTCTTCTCGCCCGGCGGCCCAACAATGGCGGCAATCTTCACCACAGTTTAACGTACACAGCTTTTAATTAAAGGCGCACAGTACCTGGTGGCAACGGGCATAACACTCCGTCGTTGCAGCGGGCACGCAATCCTGTTCGTGACACCAGGAAAGATGACTCCCCCAGGGGGAGGGGGACGACTCGGTACCCGGGCCTTTGCCTGGCCTTGGGGATGTCGCGGTGGTCGGATCCCGGGCTCGTACCCTGGGGTCAGCTTTTAAAAGGGGATTATTTGTTAACTCTATGCAATTTCGTGGTGGAGCTAGGCCTCAGGGCAGCGTACGGAGAGGGGGATGCAGGACAGGCGAGACCCAGCCGGGTCAGAGCAAGAACGGGGACGGACACAGTAGTCACTTCAGTAACTTTTACTGGTGGTAGTTCAGGCACATCCCGGAGCACTGAAGGGTGAAGGGTGCATATCAGGATCCTCCCCAATGAGCGGGTGTAGGGCCTCCTGTTTCTTGCCTCTGCGTAGTAAGTTTCTGACCTGCCTGAAGCTAGGCCTAACTTTATTTCTGTCCTGCACCGGCTGATGTTGTGGTAGGGCCTTCTCTTGGTGTGCATGCTCCCAGCTTACGGGGTCTATGTGTCTCCTGGCTCTGTTACGTATCAGCTCTCTGGTGAACCTGGGACCTGTAGTTCTCCAGGGATTCCGGTTATGCCTTACTGGGTCGTAGAAATCCCGATAAGCTCGGACCCGGTGTCCGGTATATGTTTCAGGGTGAGCTGGGTAAGCTCCTCTGCCCCCACTGCTACTCACTTTCCACTTGCCTTCGGCCATGCTCGGGCCCTCACTTGGCTACTCACACTAACGGCAGCTTGCCGCTCTTCACCGATCTTATGGCGCCGGCACACCCTCAGCTCTAACTGAGCTACAACTGAGTTCTCTAAACTAGACTGAGCTCAACTCTGTATTCAGGTCTGTACTTGCTGAACTCTCCAGAGGAACCCCTCACTGCCTAGCTCCACCTTCCCTATTTATATCCCTAACGGGCTCCCTCTGCTGGTCTGAGGTGGAAGGTGGAGATGTGTGAATGTTTATGGGGGCCTCTTGTGGAGGATTCCATTAATTCACCCTTCTAGGATCTGTGGTACCAAGCGCAGCTGGGCGCCACATCTCCAGTTAATGGACAGTATCATTGAGACGCTCTGAGCAGAGTACAAAAGGTATCACGCCTGCTAAGTACAGGGACCAAGTACCTTATAAATGTTTCGTCTATAAATGATATGCCCTTTTGGTATGTATGTACTCAGATTTACCAATTTAACAAGTGTTCTTTTTCTAGTAAAATGTAACAGGTCAAGAACTCTTAAACTTAATTTCTCCCATCTACATGTGGCATTATTATGGTTATTGCTAAAGTTGCTAGTTATGCTAATGTTTATCTTCTGTAGCAACTTTTTCCTAAGTATGGACATTTGCCTAAAATGCCTAGGGACTTTATCTCAACAGTGCCCTGATTTTTTTCTACTAGTAATTACTCCTGTTGATATACTATAATTTGTTTTGCCCTTGTGTATAGCATTTTTTTCCTCTGTACTCCGAACTTTGTCATTTTTGCAATGCTCCACCCTCCAATTATATGCCGAGGATGGGTTTTCTTAAGAGGGGAAGTTTGTGGTATCACAGTACCTGGTCTACTGCTGCTTAGTGAAACAATTGTTATGATTTATTATTTTTATTTTTTTCCAGGGGACATGGACTTCAGTGGATTATGCGTAAAGTGAGTATAATGTGTTTTTTTATTTTAATTTCAATAAAGGAGTCTGTCTTTATTTTAATTAAGTGGTCCAAATTGAATAAAATAAAAAAGCGGTCTATAGGGCGCTTAAAGAATGAACACTGGAAGTGAAAATTTTTTTAGGGCTAAAAAATACATTTAATGAGCCCTTTCCACAATGCGTTTTGATAGTAAACTATCTTCCACAGGTGGTACAAGGGTATGAGCACAAACATAAAATATATATAGGCAAAGATTCACAGTGATTGGTTGATACTAATTAGTTAACCTGGGTCCAAACAAAGGAAACCCTTCATGTGCTGGTGCGAAGTGTCCACATTGGTTTCACATAAGCCACCTTCACATGAATACAAAGTATCAAAAACACATTGGATAAGGTATAGAATATGGCAATACATGTTGATAAACAGTTATACAAAAATACATCTGTAGTGCCTACATCAATTTCATAGACATCACCTACACATAAATACAAAAAAATTTAAACATATTAAGTGAGATATAGAATGAAGTGATACATGTTAAAAAACAGTTATTCAAAACTGCATCATAAAAAAGAGAAAAGAAAAAAAAAACACATTTAAAACATAGGAATAATAATTCCATTAGAAAGGAGAAGGAAATGACCTTAAGAGCTGGTTACATTTCCAAGGGCCAAATTCAGACCCTCAGGGGCCAACGTGCCCAACTTGAAGATCCAAAAACTTTCTTTATTAATCAAACTCACTAATCGGTCTGGGACAGTATCAGGTATGTGGTCTATAATAGTAAGCCTCATATCTCCTGAATCTTTTTGATGAACAATGCTAAAATGTTTGGATACGCTGTGTAATTGATAACCTATCCGAATGTTATGTCTATGTTTATTTAGACGTGCGTGCATAGTTTGTATCGTTCGACCCACGTACTGGAGGTTGCAAGTCAACTCAAGTAAATAGTTCACATATGTCGACTGACAATTCACATTGTGTTTGATAGAGAATTTTTTTCCTGTGGTATATGATGAAAAATTTTTTTGATTACCATTTTGAATGACTCTACAACATAACCATTTAGGCATATTACATGGAAGACACCCCGAACAGATGCCCTCTTGTGAGGGTTGTATTCTAGATTTCAGGGATGTATTACTTGGTGCTATTAAGTTTCGCAAATTTCTGTTCTTCCTATAAATACTGCTCGGCTTGTTAGGTATAAAGGGTCCTAAAATGGGGTCACACTTCAAGATAAACCAGAATTTATCCAAAATATTATGGATGGTAACCCTAGATTGACTAAATGTGGTGACCATGCTCCATCTAGTCAAATACTTTAGTCCAGGTCTGGGAGGAGATGCCACAGGAGACCATCCACAACCTCATCAGGAGCATGCCCTGGCGTTGTAGGAAGGGCATACAGGCACGTGGAGGCCACACACAATACTGAGCCTCATTTGGACTTGTTTTATGGACATTACATCAAAGTTAGATCAGCCTGTAGTGTGTTTTTCCACTTTAATTTTGGGGGTGACTCCAAATCCAGGCCTCCATTGGTTAATAAATTTGATTTCCATTGATGATTTTTGTATGATTTTGTTGTCAGCACATTCAACTTTATACAGAACAAAGTATTTAATGAGAATATTTCATTCATTCAGATCTAGGATGTGTTATTTGAGTGTTCCCTTTATTTTTTTGAGCAGTGTATATTGTTTGTTTGAATTTTGTGCTAATTTTCTTTTTTAAAAAGAGGCTGTTTATAGTTTTTTATGTAAAATATATCAAATTTGTTGAGTTAGTAATATTAAAATAATTGTTGATAACGATCTTTGAGCCTGTTTGTTTCACCCAAACTTTTTCTCTGATAAAATACTACCTTCAGTGATTTCATCACTGCAGAAATGGTGGCGTGTGCTTCACAGGTGTAGGGGATTGCTTATATTTTTCAACAATTTTAAAGTGGTGTGTGTGTGTGTGTGTGTGTGTGTGTGTGTATATATATATATATATATATATATATATATATATATATATATATATATACAGTACAGACCACAAGTTTGGACACACCTTCTCATTTAAAGATTTTTCTGTATTTTCATGACTATGAAAATTGTACATTCACACTGAAGGCGTCAAAACTATGAATTAACACATGTGGAATTATATACTTAACAAAAAAGTGTGAAACAACTGAAAATATGTCTTATATTCTAGGTTCTTCAAAGTAGCCAACTTTTGCTTTGATGACTGCTTTGCACACTCTTGGCATTCTCTTGATGAACTTCAAGTGGTAGTCACCGGAAATGGTTTTCACTTCACAGGTGTGCCCTGTCAGGTTTAATAAGTGGAATTTCTTGCTTTATAAATGGGGTTGGGACCATCAGTTGTGTTGTGCAGAAGTCTGGTGGATACACAGCTGATAGTCCTACTGAATAGACGGTTAGAATTTGTATTATGGCAAGAAAAAAGCAGCTAAGTAAAAAAAAACGAGTGGCCATCATTACTTTAAGAAATGAAGGTCAGTCAGTCCAAAAAATTGGGCAAACTTTGAAAGTGTCCCCAAGTGCAGTTGCAAAAACCATCAAGCGCTACAAAGAAACTGGCTCACATGAGGACCGCCCCAGGAAAGGAAGACCAAGAGTCACCTCTGCTTCTGAGGATAAGTTTATCCGAGTCACCAGCCTCAGAAATCGCAGGTTAACAGCAGCTCAGATTAGAGACCAGGTCAATGCCACACAGAGTTCTAGCAGCAGATACATCTCTACAACAACTGTTAAGAGGAGACTTTGTGCAGCAGGCCTTCATAGTAAAATAGCTGCTAGGAAACCACTGCTAAGGACAGGCAACAAGCAGAAGAGACTTGTTTGGGCTAAAGAACACAAGCAATGGACATTAGACCAGTGGAAATCTGTGCTTTGGTCTGATGAGTCCAAATTTGAGATCTTTGGTTCCAACCACAGTGTCTTTGTGCGATGCAGAAAAGGTGAACGGATGGACTCTACATGCCTGGTTCCCACCGTGAAGCATGGAGGAGGAGGTGTGATGGTGGGGGGTGCTTTGCTGGTGACACCGTTGGGGATTTAGTCAAAATTGAAGGCATACTGAGCCAGCATGGCTACCACCGCATCTTGCAGCGGCATGCTATTCCATCCGATTTGCGTTTAGTTGGACCATTATTTATTTTTCAACAGGACAATGACCCCAAACACACCTCCAGGCTGTGTAAGGGCTATTTGACCAAGAGGGAGAGTGATGGGGTGCTACGCCAGATGACCTGGCCTCCACAGTCACCAGACCTGAACCGAATCGAGATGGTTTGGGGTGAGCTGGACCGCAGAGTGAAGACAAAAGGGCCAACAAGTGCTAAGCATCTCTGGGAACTCCTTCAAGATTGTTGGAAGACTTTGAAGAACCTAGAATATAAGACATATTTTCAGTGGTTTCACACTTTTTTGTTAAGTATATAATTCCACATGTGTTAATTCATAGTTTTGATGCCTTCAGTGTGAATGTACAATTTTCATAGTCATGAAAATACAGAAAAATCTTTAAATGAGAAGGTGTGTCCAAACTTTTGGTCTGTACTGTATATGATGGAGTCCTTAAATAAATCTTATTAAATATACCGTGCGTTAAAAAATATGGAGAAAAAACATAAAAGTGAATAGTAAGGTCAGGAATGTTTCCAAGACAACTGAAAGGTTTTAGTGCAAAAAACTAAGACCAATAAATGATTTTGTGCTTATTCACTATAATCTGGATGTTATTTCCACATTCGATACTGCCGGCCAGTGACATCTCTATGTGACCACTGGGGGTCACTGTTGCATCAGATGTAATAAAAGCAGAAATAAACTTTTCTCCTTCCTTTTATTTCAAATCACGAAAATTAAAATTGTGCTTCTGGTCCCAAAATATACAACAGGGATTATATTTCCAGAATAAATCAAGTTCTAACAGTGCATCAACATTTTATTAATTTGTGGTAAACGAGTTGCTTGATCTTCTGGATTGCTTGATTCATTGGATGCATAAGCTCTAAATATCTGAATATGTTGGTTTTTTAAATGTTTTGCTCATGTAAATGACAGAAGAGAAAATCGTCATCACATATTTACACTGTTCCTCAGTCTATGTTTTTCAAATCATGAGATGACCTAAATTCAGCAGTGAGAATCCACCTCTATCGGAAATATTGGAGCCCTGATGGGCAATTGGTTAGGCCAATATGTCCATCATGTCCAATGTGTATGTAGCACCCCGAGGGCTCGGCTGCTACAGGGGTATTGTACCTCAGTCCAGAGGTGTGGTATTCCACTCTCGGGTAAGGATGGAGTGTGGACCAGGACTCAGTAGTTGCATGCACCACACACACCCCATTTCCGAGGGACAGCTCAACGGTGCTCCCACAAGATAGAAGTGCAGGCACGACAGCATCTGTCCCTGACTGGAGTGGGGAGGGGAAAGTACACCCAGTGGTGTAGGAGCAGATAGGGGTGGGTCTCTGGGCATAGGCAGGAGCCCATTGGTTGCTAGTCACCTGGGCTCGGGGGTTAGAAGGAGGTATATAAGGTGGGCACCATCTTAGAACAGTGTGCAGTGCAGAGAAGAAGTCAAGAGTGAGAGAAGAAGACAGGAAGCAGAGCCCCTGCATGGGCTCTGCTCCGCAGGCAGGCCTTGTCAGGAGGCCGGAGCCTGAGAGAGAGAGAGAGAAGAAGGAACAGAAAGGACAGTAAGAAAGGAAACAAGGAACAGGAACACAGAGAAAGGCCCAGAGACACGAGGACAGAAGGAACCCTAAGAACCCACGAGATAACGGGTGAAGGGTTGGCAGAGCAGGGTACCGGAACCCAAATTGGTGGAGGCGACTAATCCTCAGCCAAAACCGGAGGTTGTGACCACATCTTGGTGCGACCCCTCACTACATCCACCAGGAAAGCATACCACATAGGGTCAGGGAAACCGGAGAGAGGTTTCGCCGACAGAAGGCCCGAGGAAGCTGGACAAAGGTGGGTCACTGGTGGGGACGGCCAGAGAAAGGAAAGGAAGGGAGTCCTGTGCCACGCTCTGGAATTGCCTGGGAGTTGGTCGAGCCCCTTGCCTGGTGGACGCAGCACGGCTTGGGCAGTCACCGCCGGTACCGAGGTGACTAGGACCAGTAAAGAACTGTGAGTAAAGCATTGGAAACTGCAACCACACGTCTCTGTGTTTCATCGCCGCACCAGCACCATTAGTACTGGGACGCTCGCACCATCACTACCATCATCTACTCTAGCTGCCCTGAGGCAATACTTCTCCCATGGGGAGTTATCCCATTCTTGGCTGCGCATATAACATCAGCCTCAGCGGTCTGCAGCGCAGCGGCGGTCCCCTCTGACTGCAATCCACGGGTGGCGTAGTCGGACACTTATTACAACACAAATAGACTGCCACTGGTTTGACCGCCCTGGGCACGGACCGGGTCACCGCCACGGAAGACTACAACCCCCCAGCGATCCGGCTCCGGGTATCCCCCTGCACAGCACAGGCCCAGGGGGCGCGTCAACTTTGGCGTAGTCGGCAGGATCATTACCAACTCACCACAAGCGGGGATTGCGTGCCTGGAGAAAATTGCACATGTACCTTAAAAAGAAGTCTCCCGCCATTTCCAGAAGTTTCCTGCCGTCCGGAGTCGTTTCCCGCCATCCGGAGCCGATTCCCGCCATCGGAAGCCATCTTGGACCGTTTCCCGCCGTCTTCATCCGTTTTTCCCGCCCTGGCAGAGCGGACGCCATTATGTGCGCACCAAAGGACAGCAGGAAGCCACCTCCCATCGTGGGCCAGGTCCCAGAATGGCACCAAAGAAGGAGCCCGCCCCCACCAGCTATGAGTGCAGCAGTGGAGATGTCCATCAACGTGGGGGGGCTGCCCCTGAGGGTGATTGTCAGCAGATGCCCCCAAGACCAACCGCCATGGGGGCGGATAGGAAAGAAAACTGTGGGGCCGGGCGCGGCCTGGATCAGTCTGGACCTGCTGCACCTGGAGATGGAGGGAGCAGAGAACTCCACCAGCACCCTGGCTTCGCAGCCTGCTGCAAGCTGAGCCACCCTGCAGCTTGACAGAGTTGCTAGCCCAGCTGCCCAGGGACCCGGACAGTGCCCGCACAGCGCTGGAAGACCTGAACAGGAGGATGGTCCGGGCGCAGCGGGATGTGTTTGCCGGGTGGAGAGAGGAGATGGCCCGGCAGCACGAAGGCAGCCAGCGGAGGACTCCGCCGGGACCGGGCAGCGCGCTTACCGCTGGGCGCGGTGAAGAGGGACCGGCAGCTGCAGACGACGCCGCGGAGGAGGCCACGGAGACTGAGGCAGGTAATGGGGACGCCACCACCCCAAGCCCTGGGAACACCAGCCTGCCCTCACCCTCCACTGCGGGACCCGAAGCCCCGGGGACCGTACCTGACATCATGCCTCCACCGCCGCCAGCTAGGCCTCAGGCTGCAAACGTCACCGTCACGCCCCGCCCCGCGCTGTGCCCTCTGAACCCGGGCGCCGTAAAGCAGGAGACATCATAGGCCGGGACGCAAGGCCCAGCACACCCGGGCGCCGCTGCCTCACCAGCGCCCCCTACCTTGGCGGTGCCACCCCCGGGCGTGACCAACAAGCGACAACCGGCCTGGTCGCAAGGCCGAGTACCAAGAGGGCCCGGACGGGTCTGAAGAGTACAAGGAGGAAGCATGAGGAGGACACCGTTACCAGTAAACGGTAAAATGGAACTGTTCCCGTTTGTGAAAGTGTGGTCCCCGTTGGGACAAATAGTGAACTGTTGACTGTTTAAAAATTGCCCCTATATTCCTAACCAGGCTGAGGACTGTGAGCAGCCACTCCCTTATCCCCACTGGCCGAGGACTGAGAACGGCCGTCCCTGTAAATAGTTGCGCTTCTTAAGGCGCCCCCTACTGGTTTTATAAAAGAACTGCAACGTCTACCTCAAGGCGGATTAACTGGACTGTTGCACCTTTTGCTGGTCGCAAGTTGCACGGCGGCCAGAGCTCAAGAATGTTTTACTTAAGAATGTCTTATACTGAAAAAGTTTCATATGCTGCTAAAAGAGTTTATGGTATTTTATGTGTGTGTGAAGAAAGTCTTATAATGTTTATACCAGTAACATTGGAAAGAAAAGAGTACCTCCCATAAAGGGATGAGTTTTTGGTTAAATGTGTTATATGCGAATGCATTTTAAAAATTTGTATGTTTAAATTGTTTTGCTCTTTTCCAGCCCGAGGACGTGCTGTGATTTACCAGGGGGGAATGTAGCACCCCGCGGGCTCGACTGCTACAGGGGTATTGTACCTCAGACCAGAGGTGTGGTATTCCACTCCCAGGTAAGGATGGAGTGTGGACCAGGACTCAGTAGCTGCATGCACCACACACACCCCATTTCCGAGGGACAGCTCAACGGTGCTCCTACAAGATAGAAGTGCAGGCACGACAGCATCTGTCCCTGACTGGAGTGGGGAGGGGAAAGTACACCCAGTGGTGTAGGAGCAGATAGGGGTGGGTCTCTGCGCATAGGCAGGAGCCCATTGGTTGCTAGTCACCTGGGCTCGGGAGTTAGAAGGAGGTATATAAGGTGGGCACCATCTTAGAACAGTGTGCAGTGCAGAGAAGAAGTCAAGAGTGAGAGAAGAAGACAGGAAGCAGAGCCCCTGCATGGGCTCTGCTCCGCAGGCAGGCCTTGTCAGGAGGCCGGAGCCTGAGAGAGAGAGAAAGGAGAAGGAACAGAAAGGACAGTAAGAAAGGAAGCAAGGAACAGGAACACAGAGAAAGGCCCAGAGACACGAGTGAAAAAGGAACCCTAAGAACCCACGAGATAACGGGTGAAGGGTTGGCAGAGCAGGGTACCGGAACCCAAATTGGTGGAGGTGACTAAACCTCAGCCAAAACCGGAGGTTGTGACCACATCTTGGTGCGACCCCTCACTACATCCACCAGGAAAGCATACCACATAGGGTCAGGGAAACCGGAGAGAGGTTTCGCCGACAGAAGGCCTGAGGAAGCTGGACAAAGGTAGGTCACTGGTGGGGACGGCCAGAGAAAGGAAAGGAAGGGAGTCCTGTGCCACGCTCTGGAATTGCCTGGGAGTTGGTCGAGCCCCTTGCCTTGTGGACGCAGCACGGCTTGGGCAGTCACCGCCGGTACCGAGGTGACTAGGACCAGTAAAGAACTGTGAGTAAAGCATTGGAAACTGCAACCACACGTCTCTGTGTTTCATCGCCGCACCAGCACCATTAGTACTGGGACGCTCACACCATCACTACCATCATCTACTCTAGCTGCCCTGAGGCAATACTTCTCCCGTGGGGAGTTATCCCATTCTTGGCTGCACATATAACATCAGCCTCAGCGGTCTGCAGCGCAGCGGCGGTCCCCACTGACCGCAATCCACGGGTGGCGTAGTCGGACACTTATTACAACACAAATAGACTGCCACTGGTTTGACCGCCCTGGGCACGGACCGGGTCACCGCCACGGAAGACTACAACTCCCCAGCGATCCGGCTCCGGGTATCCCCCTGCACAGCAAAGGCCCAGGGGGCGCGTCAACTTTGGCGTAGTCGGCAGGATCATTACCAACCCGCCACAAGCGGGTATTGCGTGCCTGGAGAAAACTGCACATGTACCTTAAAAAGAAGTCTCCCGCCATTTCCAGAAGTTTCCCGCCGTCCGGAGTCGTTTCCCGCCATCCGGAGCCGATTCCCGCCATCGGACGCCATCTTGGACCGTTTCCCGCCGTCTTCATCCGTTTTTCCCGCCCTGGCAGAGCGGACGCCATTATGTGCGCACCAAAGGACAGCAGGAAGCCACCTCCCATCGTGGGCTAGGTCCCAGAATGGCGCCAAAGAAGGAGCCCGCCCCCACCAGCCATGAGTGCAGGAGTGGAGATGTCCATCAACGTGGGGGGGCTGCCCCTGAGGGTGATTGTCAGCAGATGCCCCCAAGACCAACCCCCATGGGGACGGATAGGAAAGAAAACTGTGGGGCCGGGCGCGGCCTGGATCAGTCTGGACCTGCTGCACCCGGAGATGGAGGGAGCAGAGAACTCCACCAGCACCCTGGCCTGCAGCCTGCTGCAAGCTGAGCCACCCTGCAGCTTGACAGAGTTGCTAGCCCAGCTGCCCAGGGACCCGGACAGTGCCCGCACAGCGCTGGAAGACCTGAACAGGAGGATGGTCCGGGCGCAGCGGGATGTGTTTGCCGGGTGGAGAGAGGAGATGGCCCGGCAGCACGAAGGCAGCCAGCGGAGGACTCCGCCGGGACCGGGCAGCGCGCTTACCGCTGGGCGTGGTGAAGAGGAACCGGCAGCTGCAGACGACGCCGCGGAGGAGGCCACGGAGACTGAGGCAGGTAATGGGGACGCCACCACCCCAAGCCCTGGGAACACCAGCCTGCCCTCACCCTCCACTGCGGGACCCGAAGCCCCGGGGACCGTACCTGACATCATGCCTCCACTGCCGCCAGCTAGGCCTCAGGCTGCAAACATCACCGTCACGCCCCGCCCCGCGCTGTGCCCTCTGAACCCGGGCGCCGTAAAGCGGGAGACGTCACAGACCGGGACGCAAGGCCCAGCACACCCGGGCGCCGCTGTCTCACCAGCGCCCCCTACCTTGGCAGTGCCACCCCCGGGCGCGACCAACAAGCGACCACCGGCCTGGTCGCAAGGCCGAGTACCAAGAGGGCCCGGACGGGTCTGAAGAGTACAGGGAGGAAGCATGAGGAGGACACCGTTACCAGTAAACGGTAAAATGGAACTGTTCCCGTTTGTGAAAGTGTGGTCCCCGTTGGGACAAATAGTGAGCTGTTGACTGTTTAAAAATTGCCCCTATATCCCTAACCAGGCTGAGGACTGTGAGCAGCCACTCCCTTATCCCCACTGGCCGAGGACTGAGAGCGGCCATCCCTGTAAATAGTTGAGCTTCTTAAGGCGCCCCCTACTGGTTTTATAAAAGAACTGCAACGTCTACCTCAAGGCGGATTAACTGGACTGTTGCACCTTTTGCTGGTCGCAAGTTGCACGGCGGCCAGAGCTCAAGAATGTTTTACTTAAGAATGTCTTATACTGAAAAAGTTTCATATGCTGCTAAAAGAGTTTATGGTATTTTATGTGTGTGTGAAGAAAGTCTTATAATGTTTATACCAGTAACGTTGGAAAGAAAAGAGTACCTCCCATAAAGGGATGAGTTTTTGGTTAAATGTGTTATATGCGAATGCATTTTAAAAATTTGTATGTTTAAATTTGTTTTGCTCTTTTCCAGCCCGAGGACGTGTTGTGATTTACCAGGGGGGAATGTAGCACCCCGAGGGCTCGGCTGCTACAGGGGTATTGCACCTCAGACCAGAGGTGTGGTATTCCACTCCCGGGTAAGGATGGAGTGTGGACCAGGACTCAGTAGCTGCATGCACCACACACACCCCATTTCCGAGGGACAGCTCAACGGTGCTCCCACAAGATAGAAGTGCAGGCACGACAGCATCTGTCCCTGACTGGAGTGGGGAGGGGAAAGTACACCCAGTGGTGTAGGAGCAGATAGGGGTGGGTCTCTGGGCATAGGCAGGAGCCCATTGGTTGCTAGTCACCTGGGCTCGGGGGTTAGAAGGAGGTATATAAGGTGGGCACCATCTTAGAACAGTGTGCAGTGCAGAGAAGAAGTCAAGAGTGAGAGAAGAAGACAGGAAGCAGAGCCCCTGCATGGGCTCTGCTCCGCAGGCAGGCCTTGTCAGGAGGCCGGAGCCTGAGAGAGAGAGAAAGGAGAAGGAACAGAAAGGACAGTAAGTAAGGAAGCAAGGAACAGGAACACAGAGAAAGGCCCAGAGACACGAGTGAAGAAGGAACCCTAAGAACCCACGAGATAACGGGTGAAGGGTTGGCAGAGCAGGGTACCGGAACCCAAATTGGTGGAGGCGACTAATCCTCAGCCAAAACCGGAGGTTGTGACCACATCTTGGTGCGACCCCTCACTACATCCACCAGGAAAGCATACCACATAGGGTCAGGGAAACCGGAGAGAGGTTTCGCCGACAGAAGGCCCGAGGAAGCTGGACAAAGGTGGGTCACTGGTGGGGACGGCCAGAGAAAGGAAAGGAAGGGAGTCCTGTGCCACGCTCTGGAATTGCCTGGGAGTTGGTCGAGCCCCTTGCCTGGTGGACGCAGCACGGCTTGGGCAGTCACCGCCGGTACCAAGGTGACTAGGACCAGTAAAGAACTGTGAGTAAAGCATTGGAAACTGCAACCACACGTCTCTGTGTTTCATCGCCGCACCAGCACCATTAGTACTGGGACGCTCACACCATCACTACCATCATCTACTCTAGCTGCCCTGAGGCAATACTTCTCCCGTGGGGAGTTATCCTATTCTTGGCTGCGCATATAACATCAGCCTCAGCGGTCTGCAGCGCAGCGGCGGTCCCCACTGACCGCAATCCACGGGTGGCGTAGTCGGACACTTATTACAACACAAATAGACTGCCACTGGTTTGACCGCCCTGGGCACGGACCGGGTCACCGCCACGGAAGACTACAACCCCCCAGCGATCCGGCTCCGGGTATCCCCCTGCACAGCACAGGCCCAGGGGGCGCGTCATGTACCCTACTGCAAACATCTCATGGTTACCTAAGGAGTACTAGTATATTTCTTCTCAAGCACGGTGACCAACTGAATCTTAAAGGGAATCAGCCACCAGGTTTTTACCACCTAATCTGAGAGCAGCAAATGTAGGGAAAGAGACTCTGATTCCAGCATAGTATCACTTACAGGGCGGCTTGCTTTAGTTTTGATAAAATTACAGTTTTATCAGCAGAAGATTATCACTAGAGGACTAGTAAAGCTTCTGCCATGAAGTCCTCCTTATTCATGAGCTCTGTATAACTCCGTCCCCTTCACTGATTGGCAGCTTTCTGACTATACACGGAAATCAGCCAATCAGTGGTATGGGCGGGGTTATACAGAGATCAGCATTAAGAGAACTTGGAGATCAGCAGCAGATAAAATACGGATTTTATCAAAACTGCAGCAGGCAGCTCAGTAAGTGATACACTGCTGGAATCAGTGTGTCAGCCACCTACATCATGCTGCTCTCAGATAATGTATCAAAACCTGGTGACAGATTCCCTTTAAATCAAGGTGAATAATATGTTCTTTATGCAGCCCCCAAATCACTTGCCACACATAGTGGGCCTATAGGGGTTAGAAACATTATACCAATTGGAGCCTATGATAAAACAAGACAGATGAGCTGTGTGATATACCAGGTTTGTAGATTATTGCCCTTTGAGAGGAACCTATCAGCAAATAAATTCTGCCAAAACAACAGGCTGCATGAATTAGAGCCTGGCAGCATTATTTCAGACATGTATTTTTAACTCTAAAAAGCAACTTTTCAGAGAAAACATACTTTAAAAAGCTTCGGGGGAGCTAGCCATCATGGATGATAAGCCTATGGCAGGTCCCCGGTGCCTTCTTCATGCCCTGCTTACCTAGACAGAGGAGAACTAGAGGAGCAGTGCAGGGAGAAGCTTCCACGGCCTGTCTCAGACGAGTCATCCAAGATGCATGGCCCCTGACCAACTTCCCGGAGTATGTTTCCTTTGAAGCACCATAGCGTTTCAGAGTAAAACCTAAACGACTGGAGCGCATCCTGTCTTCCAGAATAACTGACATATACACTTTGGGAGCGATCAGATACTTGTCAACCTTTCCCAGGAATGTCCCTAATTTTTGGAAACAATCCTGCTAAATTAGGGCTGTGGCAGGTTTCCTATAAGCCCTACCCAAAAGTGGGCTTTCACATTCGAGAGCTGTGGAACTAAACATGCCTATCTTAGCAACACTCATCAAAGGTGGGGAGGAATTTTACATAGGGACCAAGGTGCCTAAAGTTATGGCTCTGGTCGATTTGCGTCCAAAGAAATGTTTTTTTCTTCGATTTGTTTGGAATGTTCTCAAGTAAGAGTTACGGAAAAAATGCTCAGGACATGATGTTGTTTTAGTAGTACGGTTTATAAAATTGTGTGTACCTTTACAGTATTTTGCTTTTCTTTTAGATTCCGTAATTACTTTTTTTTTAACAATCCATAAAAGCACATAGATAATATAAAAGAAGAACAGCTTTCTCTCCGTGTCTCCCATTGCTTTTATTTTCCCACATAAATACACGTTCTCCCGACATCTATATATGTTCTATATGCAGTTTTCCAGTTGTTTTATATCAGTTGCTCTCATTTCTTTGTTGTTGTCATCTTGGCAAGGGAACTTTCACTTGTAAAGCCTTTTTTGTTGGCTTTCACTTCTTTTTTCAAAACCTGTAAAAAAACAAAACGAATAATAGAATACGTCGGAACAAATATGCTCATTGCAGAATTCACACATTATAAAAGGTAAATGTGATGTCTTCTAAGTCTCCTTAACAATCACGTATAGGAATAGTATGACTTTATGTATGACAATATTCCCCAGTACTTGGGTTGCCCCCAGGCTATGTACTGTACATGATGCTACATTAACTGCTAAAACTATATCTTACATTAAGGCAAAGCCTACGGTAGAGCAGATAATAAGTAGCCGAAAGGTAAAAGTCAGGGTCTTGGCACAATTTAGAGTTCAGCAATAAATATCAACCTTAGGGATATTTGTACGTATGATCACACATGTATTACTGTATACACTATAAGGCTATAAACAAGCGAATTATTTAAAAGGAGGCAATCACAAACACAACCCCATAATCATAAATGTGGGAAGATGTCATTAGAAGTCATCAGAAAAGTACATATTATTAATATTTTTTATTTTTAGTTATCACATCAGATTGAGACAGCTTTGCTGTGTATACTGGGGCAGAGTCAGCAGAGGACTGAATGACAGCAATATTGCACTGCTGGAGACCTTGATAAGACTGGATAGGAAGATGATATTACATATATACCAATAAAGCTCTGATCACGTAGAATTTTTCCTGCCATTGAAGGTTTACTTCTAAAATATTCTCCAACATATACCTTTCACCATAGACTGCAACCTTTGTCATTGTAGAGAACTAATGTCATTTGGCACCAATGGATGAAGAGATTTGTAAGAAAATAAGACACCAGAAGAATAATAACATATGGAAAATGAGAATGGTAGAAGAGATCAATCCCTCCCTTTGGTATAAGCATGCTCACTGGAGTGTTATATTAAGGACACATCTATTCAGGCGTGTCATTAGTCAGCTGCTGCTGATGCAGTAAATGCAGGGCGATTGCCTTTCCTGAATGTAGAACCTGAAAGAAGTCTAGAAAGATTAGATGCACGGCTACCCTACTTGTTGTGAAAAATGAAGATTGTGATATTAGGCTTGCTCCTGTTTTCATGTTTAGTGGGCGATCCTGTTTCACCCTTTCTGGCTAGCCACTGACACCACCATACAAATAATAAAGAAAAAAAATTGGGGGAAATCTTTAAGAGCATTGCTGCTTAGAAATGATGGTAAGGGAGATGAATATATTTAAATAAAAAGTTTCTTTAAAAAAAAATGCATAGGGCTACGCGTTTCAGTATTGATCAAGCCTGAGGAAGGGGCTTATTGAATCCTGAAATGCATAGTCCTTTGATTTTTTTAGTTAAACTTTTTCTTTGGATTTATTTGTAATGCAGGTATCCAGATGCAATGCACAGATAGACACGAGGCAGGAGCAGCCAATGAACTATTTATTTCCTCCGCTATGGTGGGAACTTGCAATAGTTAGGAGACAGTTAAACAGTATAAAACAGGGTAATCACAAGTAGATTATACAGTACAGGACATATAATGAGTTTAAGTACAATTAGAACTACAGAGATGTCTCTCAGGGATTATGCTAGTGCCCCTCTGACAGGGGTGACAACCTCAACCCCTACTAAGCTGGCTCCTCCTGAATCAATGGCCCTAGTGGGGGTCACCAGGTTTTCCTGCTAGGCTATAAGTACTAACAAAGTCTACAAATGCACGTTGAGCCTCTTTTGCTCCAACTGACCCCCACCCTGTGTATTATCCTAACCCAGGCCGACCCCTGTACCGTATGTCAGTGCTGGAGGCGACAGCCCAACTCACTCGTGTCTTCCTTCCACCACCGTAGACATCCTCTCTTGGGCAGAGTATCCTTGCGGGTCTTCGGTGCTTGACTAAAGACAGCTGTCTCCTGGATCTGGGGAGAAGAGGGCTGGGCTCCGGATCTTGACTGGCGTCGTCAAGGTTCGATATCTTGACTGGCGCAGGTCTGGTATTCTGGCCTTGAACTGCACAGTCAGGTCCTCGGGTCTTAACCGGCAGAGTGGGGGCTCTGGATCCCTGCTGGCACATGCTTCCTGCTGCGGCCTGTCACTCAGGCTGCAGTGTCTTCTCCTTCACCTTTCTCTCTTGGCGCCAAAACCCACTCTGGTTGGCGAATAGACCCTTTATATCCAGGAACTCCATCATCAAAAGCACCTGACTCAGTATTGCATCTAAACTCGTCCCCCCTGCAATTCTTGTTTTGGTTAGTTTCACATGGTGCCGTCTGAACAGTGGGTGGCAGCCTTCTCGCACCAATGATGCACAGCGCTGGGGTTACTCAGGAGCATTATCACCTCCTCCTCCATTTTAGCTCGCCAGTCCTCTGGTGATTAGGATATGTGAGGGCCTGGAGTCTACCAGAGGAGCCTGGAGTCTACCAGCCCAGTTTCAGCCAGCAGTTGAGTTCTCTCCCTGGTTTTCTGCTGTGTCTGTTTCCAAACAAATTCATCTTGTGCGTATCAGTTGGAGGAAATGCCAGCGTTGGCATGTTCAGTCCTTAGGGGCTCCTCCTGCGAAGGTGTTTCTGGAGAATCCGGAGGTCTTGTCAACTGGGGCTGTAGATTGTCTCCTGGTTCATTCTCTGTCCCCTTCGAGAGCGATATCGGCAACTCCCAAAGGCACAGTGATCCAGCCCTCCTCATCTCCGAAGACTCCCCTTTGGGTTGTTTCAAACAACTCTCCCGGGGACCTCGTTTTGGTAGTCCCCTCTGTTTCAGGAGAACAGGGCCGGAGCATATTCCGTTGCATCACCCGAAGTGGCACTTCCTCATCACCCTCAGGTCAGTTCTTGTAGACCGGATTATCCTGGTGAATCTTCCTCACTAGTCGGTAATGCACTGCTTCCCAGCACTGATCCAGCTTATTCTTGGGCCGCTTGGTGCGCACTAACACACAGTCTCCTGACTGGATCTGTTCACCCTGTGTCGGGGGCCGTCCCAAATGTTCCACCTCCCTTACTGTCTAGAGTCAGTGTCAGTGCTCTCGGATGCAAGTGCGCGGACTGCTCCCCAGACATGGATCTTCCAAATCAAGCTCTAGCTCAGTAATCTCTCTTCCATTTCACCCACACAGCAGCTTATATGGCGTATAGCCAGTAGTCGTGTGAACCCGATTATTGTAGACCCACACCAACTCTGAGATGAACTTGGGCCACTTCATCTTGTCTTCCTTTAAGGTTCGTAACATCTGTAGCAAGGTTCGATTGAAGCGTTCACAGTCTCCATTCCCCTGCAAGTGATAGAGTGTGGTTCAGGACTTATCAATTCCGTATAGACGACGTAGCTCCTCCATTATTTTTCCTTGGAAGCAGACACCTTGGTCTGAATGAATACGCAAATTAACTCTCGGCAGATGCCTCTGGTCGCCACTTCTGCTATCTGGTCCCGGGTCAGAGTCACTACTGCGAATTTGGTGAAATGGTCTGTCATCACTGAGCAGCACCCAATCAGCAGGTAGTCAATCATCAACACCTCCAAGAGAGCAGAGGTTTGGATAGCTTGGATAGAAGCCCCCTGTTCCAACGATTTGATCATCTCGCATCAGTGTCATCTTTGGCGGCCTCTTTGACTACTTGTCACAGTTGAGGCCAATACTCCAGTCACTGCAACCATCTTTTCAGAAGTGGGCACCTTTCTCATGGGCTTCTTTGGCTAACTGCACCACCAACCCCTCTGGAGCCAGTGCTTGACAGGTGATGTCAAATTCTTGAGGGAGCTGGACTCTTTGGCACAATAATCCATCTCTCATGAAGAGTCTTTCCCATTGGGATAAGATTTGCAGGGTGCTTGCTGGTAGCGTGATCCTTGCCTCCTGGTCTGGTCGCTGTCCCAGGGTGACCCATTTCCTCAGCTCTGCTAATTCAGGGTTAGTCTGCTGCAGATGTATCCACTCATTTCTGGGATGGCCCAGTATCTGGGTGGGTCTGCACTCTCCTCCAGCCTCTTGGGCAGCGATTACAGCTGCGGCAAACTGCTTGAAGTCTGGAATTTCATCACCCTCCAGTTCCTCATCCACATCTCTCCTTGAACCTACTTGAGTGACTCGGAACAGAGCATCCTCATGCGTGTTCTGGGACTTGGATTAGTAAGAAATATTATATTGATATTTAGACATTCTAGAGACCTATCTTTGCTCCAGGGCGCCCAGTTTCGCATTCTCTTACCCTGACAAGTATTCTGCAATCTTTTCGGTCATAGCCCACACCAGCGCCAGTAACTCCAGCTTGAATGAACAGTAGTTATCTGAGTTATTTTCAGATTCCTTCAGTGACCAGCTGGCGTAGAAGATCACCCTCACTCACTTCCTGCACTTACGCCAGCACCGCTCCTAGTCCATACAGGCTTCCATTGGTATACAGCACAAAGGGTTGGAAGAAATCAGCATAGGCTAAAATGGGAGCATCCATCAACATCATCTGCAATGTCTGAAAGGCTTCATCTTGCCTAGGACCCCACTGGATTAGCTAACGATTGGTTCCCTCTTCAGTTACTCTTAGCAACTCATTAAGCAGTGCTGCAATTTTAGTGACGTTTTGGATAAACCTGCGATAGTATCCAGCCAGCCCCAGGAATGCTCTTAGTTCCCTCTAGTTGGTAGGAATGGGCCATTTTTGCACTGCAGCCACCTTCTCCGTGATGGAGTAGACTCCAGCGTTGAAAACAGTGTGCCCCAAATATTCAATTACCCTTTTAAACAGGTAATACTTCTGGAGCTTTGGTTTTAGCCCGTGCCTCTGTAGCTGCTCCAATACCTATTCTAGCCAGATAAGATGATCTTCGAACTTGGGCGACTAGATGATGATGTTGTCAAGATATATCAAGATCGCCTCAAAATTCAGATCTCCCAAGTATCTTTCCATCAGGCACTGAAACGTCCCTGGTACATTTTTTAACCATAAAGGCATCTGCTTAAATTCGATTAGGCCCATAGTCAGGATGAAGACCATCTTCGGGCGGTCTTCAGCAGCCACCGGAATCAGTCAGTAGCCACTGGATAGGTCGAGAGAGGAGAAGTACTTGGCCTATTTCAAAGTGGACAGGAATTCCTCGATCCGGGGTAAGGGGTAGAAGTCCTGCACAGTGCAAGCGGTAGTCTACACAGAACCTCAGTGTACCATCTTTATTATAGACTAACTCAATGGCCCAGGGGCTTTGGCTTTTGCATATCACTCCATTACAAAGCATGTTCGACAGTAGTTCCTTCACTTCTTGGTACATCTGAGGTGGGATTTCCCGATACCTCTCTCGAATGGGGGCAGTGGTCTCCGTGGGGATTTTGTGCTGTATGGTCTGTGTGCATCCAAAGAAATGTTTGTATTGTGCAAATACTCTGTTACTATACTAGCATAGTATTGCTGGAAACCAGCGGCCGAAGGAGCACAAGCAGGAACGGCAAGCGGTAGTAGAAGTTCTTGGATAAAGCAAAAGAGTTGTAGGAGACAATCCGTAGATGAATTAGAACAGTCTGAATGTTCAGGACCTGGAGACTGACACTAGACTAACAGCTAGACACAATACTCAAGCAATGAGTGAGAGATCCATGTGGCTTTAAGTATGCCCAAACAGGAAACCAGATGGATTCCGCAGGTTCAGAATCTGCCATATTAGTAAAGGGAAATTGCAGAAAACAACAGCAGCCTCCAGTGGTAAGGAGTGGAATTGCAGCACGATTATTAAGGTGAAAAATAGCAGCCACTAGTGGTCAAACTGTAGAAGGACAAGAGGAATTCTGACACACTCCTCAGTATCGCTGTTCAACCTGCCCTACTTGTTTTGGGGAAAATTCCATGAGATTGGCTGGCCCGTGGTTTGTCTCTATCCGTTTGACGTTCAAGAGATGCTGACAAGGTCCACGGGTTTCCTTCTACAGGCTTTAATATTATAGCATGGGCCCTGGTAACTTTTTCTGGCATCACATAAACTTGTGCCACTTCTTGCCAGGACATCAACTGCAGGCTTGCTCCGCTCAAGTTTATGCAACACACGGTTAAACATCCTTGCCGAACAGTGGCCAGGATGTGAGCAACCAATAGTCCGGAGATTGATTCGCCCCCCTCTATAGGTTCAATTTGGACATCCACTCCTTCTAATAACACACGAGCCAGTACCGACATGGTTAGAACAGTTTGCCCTGCAGGTAAAAGTCACTGTAATTTGTGCAATTTGCCGAGGCACTAGGAGGCAGCGGGTAACTTCTGAATTTAACTGGCCCACCCCGTACGAGCTACTGGAATACTCCCTTGCTGGCTTGGTCTTCAGTGGCGTGAGTCCAACTGTTTCTGTCTGGGCCATCAGCCAGGAACTACCCTACTTCCTTCAACACATTCATCCCCATAGTCATGATGGCTCACCCTCCTCCAGAGCTTTTTACCTAAACAATACCTTTCTGGCCTGGCTCTTTTCTGCACACCTGTAAAATCATCCACACTACTCCGGCCACTGGAATGGGCAATTGGTTGGTTGCCAGTAGTCAAATGGTTGTCTCTTTCTTGGAGCGGGCGACTTGGGGAAAATGGCTCTGGAAGTACTCTTCGGGCATAGTGGTTGCCGAGCATGGCCACCAGGGTTATATTTCCTCTGGAGGGCTCGGTCACTGACTGATCCACCATCTCAGCTGTAGAATGTTGCATCCTGCCGACTACGCCAAATCAAATTCAGGTAACCGAATGCAACGCGCAGATGGACACAAAGCATGAGCAACCAATGAACTGTTTATTTCCTCCGCTATGGCGGGAACTTGCAGTACTTAGAAAACAGTTCAGCAGTATAAAACAGGGTAATCACAAGTAGATTATACAATACAGTATATAATGAGTTTTAAAGTACAATTAGAACTACAGAGTAGTCTCTCTGGGTTATGCTAGGGTCCCTCTGACAGGGGTGACACACTCGTCCCTGGGGGAGCTACTACAGTTGCCTCTTCCTGAAACAATGACCCTAGTGGGGTCATTGATAGGCCTGATAGGCCGTAAGTCCTGACAAAGTCTACCAATGCATGTTGAGCCTCCTTCGCTCCAACTGACCCCCACCCTGTCTTTGTTATAGCCCAGGCCAACCCCCGTACTGTATGTCAGTGCTGGAAGCGACGGCCCAGCTCACTCGTGTCTTCCTTCACCATTGCAGGCGTCCTCTTCTGGGCAGAGTGTCCTCGCGGTTCTTGGGTGCTTGACCAATGGCGGCTTTCTCCTGCACCTGGGGAGAAGAGGGCTGAGCTCCGGATCTTGGCGTAGAAGGGAAGAGGAAATGTAGAAAGCTTAGCACGTTGTTGATTTCAAAACCATATGTCAGCCGGAATCCATCCTGACGGTGCCGCACCCATTGGTGATCACAAGCAAATGAAAAAGAAAAGGGAAATCCACCCGCACATCCAACAGGAAATAATTAAAAATTATTCTTTTTAGGTCGTCCTATGAATAACGGTGTTGTATACACAAGAAACGCGTCAGGTTTCTGAGGTTTCATTTTAGCATGTTTTAGTTTTTTTTTTCAATAAAGAATAATTTTTAATTATTTCCTGTTGGATGTGCCGGTGGATTTCCCTTTTCTTTTTCATTTGCTCCGGATCTTGACTGGTGTCGTCAGGGTTCAGTATCTTGATAGACTCAGGTCTGAGATTCGGGCCTTGACAGATGCAGTCTGGACTCTGAGTCTTGACCGACCGATCTGGTCCTTTAATCTTGACCAGTGTAGTGGGGCTCTGGATCTTATTTTATGTCACCTGGGTCCTGTCTGAAAGCAGCCAGCACCCTGCTGGCACACACTTCCTTCTGCGACCTGTCACTCCAGCTGCGGGCGTCTTCTCCTGTACACATCAGTACCTCTCTCGCTCTTGATGCCAAAACCGATCCAGTTTTGTGTAAAGACCCTTTATATCCAGGAACTGTGTCATCAAAGGCACCTGACTTGGTGTTGCATCTAAACTCGTCTTCACTGCAACTCTTCCTGTTCTGGTTAGTTCCGCATGGTCCTATCTGAACAGTAGGTGGCAGCCTTCTCGCACCAATGATTCACAGCGCCTGGGTTCCTCAGGAGCACTGTCACCTCCTCTTACATTTTCATCTCCCTAAAGGTGCAGGCAGATGGCCGTATAACTTGCATCGCAATCCTCGTACTAGCTGCCTGCTGTCCTGACCTGAGTTTGACAGTTGCATAGAAATACATCTTGCTGTCAAGCTCTGGAGAGGTGCCGAGCCAGTCCGTGCATCGCGATGCCATCATCGCACGAGATAAACGGCCACCTGTCTGCGCCCTTATCAAAATTTCAGCGCAACAACGTTTTTAGAGAATTCCCGAAATGTATTTTCTTTTAAGTTCATTGATTAAATGGTGGTATCAGCGACTACCCACAAGAGGGGAAACATGAGCAGCTGACGATCACTGCCTCAACAAATTAAAACAGGAGCGTGCCTAATACTATACTTTTCACAACAGGCAGCGTCACTGTGCATCCCCTCTTCCTAGCCTCCTTTCTGCTTCTACATTTGGTAACAATGGACTCACGTTGTAAAAAAAACATATGCCACTCTGTGTATGGATTTTATTCAACCCCTCTGTAATGGAAAACGCTTTTGATTTCCTGTATGGTAAAACATAAAAGTCCAGTATATGTAAAATGGACACTTAGACTTTGGGTACATGGGGTCCAATACATACATTTCGCATTGAATATTTTTCCTATATTTATGCAGAGTTTGTTCATACAATGAGATATGAACACAACCTAATGCCCCGGCCGCTCCTTGGCCATTTCCTGGAGGAGTTCCAAGAAAAGGAACAGAATAGAGAAAAAAAACACAATAGTGCAGTGCACAGAATACATCAATGTCATGAGAAATGAAGGAGGACAGTGCAGGATGATAGGATCTTTCAGTCAAGTAGCCATTCTTATTAATTAACGTCATATACATTATATTTCCGCTAAATCAATTTCTAAGTTACAAGCCGCAAGTAAATGTTGGTGAAGAGGCAGAAACAATGCACATCAATCATTACAAATTCCAGTCTAATGGATGCATACATTATCAATCCACTCATTCCTTCTGGCAGTAATGGAGCCCGGTTCAGAACCCAGGTGACTGCGGTCACGGCGCTGGGTTTCTTTTCTTACTGTTACTCTCTGAATATAAACAGAAACCAGCACCGCTTGATTCACTTTGCAAATAGAAAACTATCCGCCTTCTACCCTTCGCAAAGCAACACTTATCAGAATGGCATAGACCAAGGAAAAGGGAAATACCGAGAAGAAAACATTATGGTAATGAATGTGTTGATGAAATACAGAAAAAATGCAAATCCATCTTCACATGGAAATAGAAAATTAATGATTGCGAAGCAAAACTGTATTGAGATGGGATTGATGCAAAAATTATTTAGAAACCAGACAAGTGAGCAGTGCTACAGAATGAATTATGGACAAGACGGGACGCATAAACAACCCGCTACTTCAACCCATCTACCATAAGAATCCTCAAAAATTTGCCAAATTTGTAGATGGAACAATTTACTGTCGGTAGTAAACAGGTTGTTACGGATTAGAAAAAAAGGATATTTTTTTTCTTATAGACAAGTCATGTCTGTAGCTCATCCAACATGTAATAAGTGACGTTCAGCTGCAATACCAGAAAAAAGTGGCTCTGTACTGTTCCCGAAGGTAAACCACTCTTCCACTCCAAAATCTCAGGCACTACAGTTCCCTGTAATTAGGGAATCTCTAAATTCTCTTCCTCAACACATCGCTGTCAAATAAGGCCACTCTGGGGAGATCTCAAGCACAGTTCATGCTAGACAGCCCAGGAATTTACAGGAACTGGAGGCTTTTTGCCAAGAAGAATGGGCAGCTTTACTATCTGAGAAAATAAAGAACCTCATCCACAACTACCACAAAAAGACTTCAAGCTGCCATTGATGTTAGAGGGGGCAATACACGGTATTAAGAACTGGAGTGTGTGAACTTTTGATCATGGTCATTTGGATGTTTTTGGTTGTCATTAAGATTAACAAAAGAGAAAACACAGTAGTTTGACAATAAATGGCTTCACCCAACCAATAACCATGAGTGGAGAAAAAGTTTTTTTGTTATCATTCATATTCTCTGAAACAAGGCCAAGAAAGCAAAAATTCTGCAGGGGTATGTAAACTTTTGAGCGCAACTGTAAGTAGTGGGAGACCCATGAGCAAGAATCAGTATTTACTAAGGTAAATGTAAAATATTGCAAAATTTGTTGCCTTCCAGTTCAGAACCAAAGTCATTGATTGTTAGATAATTAATAACAAAATAAAGTGCACACAGTTACCAGGTCCCAATAACATTTGGGCTGGAAAAAAAAATGCAAGGCCTGAAATCTACAGTACTCTCAGATCCACAATATCTACGACTTGAACAGGAGTCTATGTGGGCCAACGTTCCCATAAAAAAATCTACAATTGTTCAAATTGTTCAGTCCAAGCACGTAACGCCTAATCATAAAACATTTATTCCTTTTACCATAGCATCGAATTTATAAAGCATGCACATAAGGAAAGCTCACGGAAGCAGCGAAGGAGGAAAGCTAGGAGTGGAGAAAGGTGAATCTCATAGTAGGTACATTCCCGACCAAGAAACTTTTATATCCAAGCAAGTAATACTGCAAAATAATATCTGAAATAACAGCAGCTGAACCGAACACGTAAACCTGGAAAACAGATAGGACACCAAGAGAATCAATAAGACAAAATGAGAAGAAATATGGCTGTACATTTTCTAAGTGCTTTCCAATGCTAAAAAGAAGAAGGTTGAGCACGTTGAATAAGTAATGTCAGATGTGTCCATATTTCCTACTTGCGGTTATTTTGTAACAGGTAGATTACAAGCTACAATATACAGAGATGTACTGTACATAAAATGTTTTAGTCCAAAAAGGAGGTTTATATGAATATCTCATAAAGAGGCGACTGATCTTTACTATCAGGCAGGGGTCACACCGTATTTTCTCTCATGCGGGGGAATCGAGCCGATTATGCTAATCACACTCTAATCAGAGATTGAGCAGTGTGTGATCATAGTGTGATCTGATATTCTCAGATGAGCAGAAGATTGTAAAAAAAAAATTCTCCATTCTGTCAATCGGGGAAAATCGGGCTGCACTCAGATGTCATCCATGGGCAGTCCGATTTTTTTCACGGACTCTTTGACTTGCATGGCCGAGTGCAATTGGAATATTGGATGCAAATCGTGCATGTTACGATTTTATTCTTATATTTTTTTATATATGCAATTTTGAAATAATATACAAAAGATTAATGGATTTTGGAAAGCACAGAATGTTGAACCAATAGTTCCATATCTGCCACATTAGAGGTTAACATTCTCTTGTTATCCCTTAAGCAGTTATGTCTAGTGTTGAGCCACCCCCGTAGTGTTCGAGTTCGGTTCGGTTCGTCGAACACCTTCGAACACCGTTAAAACCAATGGCAGGCAAACAAAAACACATAGAAACACATAGAAAACACCTTCAAAGGTGTCCAAAAGCTGACAAACTGCTCAGAAGACACAACTAACACATGGAAAAGTGACAAGTACATATAGTCATGCGAAAAGAAAAGAGGTGGAGGAGTAAAAGGAGGGGGAGACACAGATATAGGCATGTCATGCCCTTCTAAAATCCAAAAAGTGAGAAGCCGACACGGCCAGTCCGTTCCTGCCTGTGCCACCTCTGTGTCGCCGGGTTTGTGCCAGAGCCGCGGTGGACCCTGACGGCCAGCCCCCCTATCCCAATACTGGTGCCTGTCCGCCGGTGGGTCGAGGCCCCCCACGGTGGGGGGGGGGGAGTAACATCTGCAGAAGAAAGACCATCTTCCAGCCAAACTAAGATGTCGACTTCTTTTCGTGGACAATGTGATACGATCCCATTCTTACAGACACGCCCATCGCTACAAATTCTAGATGAGGCACAAAAACAGCAGGTGCTTCAACGGATATCAAGTGCTCTTCAAGTGAGCTCTCCATCACCTCAAATTTGAACATCACAAATACTCCAGTCCTCAGAGGTGTCACCCCAATCGCACTTGCTTCCTCACAGCTCCCAAGTCTCCAGCTGCCCGTCTGAGTATGGGGTAACACAGATGGCTGAGTCTGCCCAGCTGTTTACTCATACTATAGCCTGGGAAACGGAGGTCTGCTCCAGAGCTTCTGTTAATCCAGATGAGGAAATGATCTGATCCGATGCCCAGAATCTTTATAAGTTGGATGAAGAAGGTTCTGAGCATAATGTAGACCCTTGTTCACAAACTGTAACTCCTGTTGGTGGAGACAATGATGAAGACGATGATGAGACTCAAATACCTGATTGGAGCGACAACTTGACTTTTCGGTCAGGGCAGGAAGAGGTTGGCTCTGAGGGCGACGGGTGTGATAACACACAGGGTGATGATGACGAGGTTGGAGATCCCACTTACTGTCAACCCACAGTCAGCCAAGAGATGAGGTCAGCAGAGGAGGTGGAGGAGGATGTGACTAGCCCTGGGGTTGGGGATGACTCGGTACCCGGGTATTTGCCTGGCCTTGGGGATGTCGCGGTGGTCGGCTCCCTGGCCCGTACCCTGGGGTCTCTCTTTAAAAGGGTGGATAATTGTTAATTTTATAAGAGTTCATGACGCCACCTGTGGTATCTGGTGACAAGCACCAGCGCTGCAGCAGTCCACTGAGGCCGGTGATAAGGCAACTCGATGGTATAGCTCCCCACAGGTGGAGCTAGGTCTCAGGGCAGCGTATGCAGGAGGAATGCAGGACAGGCGAGACCCAGCTGGGTCAGAGCAAGAACGGGAACGGACACGGTAGTCACTTCAGTACCTTTTACTGGTGGAAATTCAGGCACATCCCGGAGCACTGTAGGGTGAAGGGTGCATATCAGGATCCTCCCCAATGAGCGGGTGTAGGGCCTCCTGTTTCTTGCCTCTGTGTAGTAAGTTTCTGACCTGCCTGGAGCTAGGCCTAACTTTGTCTCTGTCCTGCGCTGGCTGACCTTGTGGTAGGGCCTTCTCTTGGAGTTCACGCTCCCAGTATGCGGGGCCTAAGCGTCTCCTGGCTCTGTTACATATCAGCACCTTAGCGATCCTGGGACTTGTAGTTCTCCAGGGATTCCGGTTATGCCTTACTGGGTCATAGAGATACCGGTAAGCTCGGATCCTGTGTCCGGTAAATGCTTCGGGGTGAGCTGGTTAAGCTCCTCTGCCCCTTATGTACTAACTCACCACTCGCCTTCGGCCTACTCGGGCCCTCACTAGGCTATACACACTAACGGCAGCTTGCCGCGCTTCACTGATCTTACGGCATCGGCACACCTTAAGCTCTATCTGGGCTCCCTGAATCTAGCAAGCAGGAGCCTCGTGCTCCACTGCTGAACTATTAACTGCGTTCTCTAGACTAGACTGAGCTCCACTGCAGACTGACCTCTCTTAGGCTTCTCTACTGCAGGAACTCTTCAGAGGAACTGAACTGCCTAGCTCCACCTTCCCTATTTATATCCCTAACGGGCTCCCTCTGCTGGTCTGAGGTGGAAGGTGGAGATGTGTGAATGTTTATGGGGGCCTCTTGTGGAGGATTCCATCAATGCACTCTTGTAGGATCTGTGATACCAAGCGCAGCGGGGCATCACAGATGCTATAGACGATGAGGTTAGGTTGCGCCTTCCTGAACAGAGACGGAGTACTGGAAGCACGTCAACAACTGCATCCTCAACCACAACTCTGCCTCTGACCACAAGTCGTAGTGGCTCTTCAGGTCACATGGGCTCTAAGCCTTGCATAGCCTGGGCATTTATTCAGATCGATAAGGATGACCCAACTCGTGTTATCTGTAATATTTGTCAGCAAAAGCTAAGTAGAGGCCAAAAAATACATAGTTTGAGTACTTCATGCATGTACCGTCACATGGATATGAAGCATAAGTTGCAGTGGGAAGCTCACTGTGCTACAATGCGGCCTAGCCGGCTGGGCCACCCACCGTCTGCCCCATCTTGTGCATCCGCAGCCTCTTCATCCTCTGTGACTGGGGGGACAGCAGTCACACATGTTTTTGGACGCAGACCTGCCACCTCTTTACCCGCAACAGCCAGTGTGATTGGCAGGTCGTCAGTTCATTGGGAAGTGGAAACACCTGCTAGTGTTGAGCGCTCTCCGACATCGAGAGCACCACCTTTGGATCAAGGCAACCTAACATGTCCGCCTGCATCTTCCTCACAGACCGGCAGTTGCCGGGGACACCCTACTCAACACCGTCTAAGCACAACAGCCAGCCCTCGGTCCCTCAGATGTGGAAAAGTAAAAGACCATTTCCTCCTAGCCATGAGAAAGCTAAGAGGTTGAATTTCACCATCTGCAAGCTGTTGGCTTCAGAAATGCTGCCTTTCCACCTGGAAGACACAGAGGATTTTCAAGACCTTATGTCCGTCACAGTGCCCCAGTACCAGATGCCCAGTCGGCACTACTTCTCAAAGAAAGGTGTGCCTGCGCTCCAATAGCATGTCGCACACAACATCACCACTTCTTTGAGAAACTCTGTGTGTGACAGGGTGCACTTCACCACAGACACTTGGACGAGAAGGCATGGACAGGGGCGTTACATGTCGCTGACTGGGCACTGGGTAACTATGGTGACAGCAGGACAAGGGGCTGCTGTCCAAGTCTTGCCGTCCCCACGAGTTGTGTGTTAATCCTCTTTATCTCGAACTTCCTCCACTGCTTCTGCCTCCTCAACCTCCTCTCGGTCCTCCACCTGCACCCAAAGCCTGTCTGGTAATGCCACCTGCTTTCTAACTGCGCAGAAGGAATCCTGCACACCTCCTTACTATGCTGGCAGCAGGGCTCAACGCATCAGTGTTTACTTTGAAATGTCTGGGAAATGTGAGTCACACAGCTGAGGAGTTTTGGTCAGCTCTGGAGACCCAGTTTCATGAAAGGTTGTCTCCACTGGACCTGCAACCAGGGAAGGCCATGTGCGACAATGCTGCAAACCTGGGTGCGGCACTTCGCCGGGGCAATGTCACACACGTGCCTTGTATGGCTCACGTGTTGAACCTGGTTGTCCAGCAATTTTTAGCCCACTATCCCGGACTAGATGGCCTTCTGCAGAGTGCACGGTCGCTGTGTGCTCACTTCCGCCGTTCGCATCCCGCAGTTCAACGACTTACATCTCTACAGAAGTCGTTGGGCCTGCCAGTTCACCGGCTGAAATGCGATGTGCCGACACGGTGGAATTCAACTCTGCACATGTTGCAGCGACTGTGGCAGCACCGACAAGCCCTGGTGCAATACGTTCTGACGTATAGCCTGGGCCAACGAGATCCAGAGGTGGGGCAAATCACGCTGGAGGAGTGGTCTCAGATCAGGGACCTATGCACCCTTCTGCACAGTCTTGAAATGGCGACGAAGATGTTTAGTGCTGACGATGCCATTATCAGCATGACTATTACGGTGATTTACATGCTGGAGCACATGTTAAACAGAATTCGGAGTCAGGTGGTGGGACAAGAGGAGGTGGAGGAAGTAGAGGAGGAGTCGTATGCGGAAGGGATAACATCTCCAAGGTCCAGACGGTTGGCAGCACCAAGGCGGCAGGCATGGGAGGGTGGGGGAGAGGGATTAACCAGGGCGCATGGTAGCAGCCAAACTGTTGAGGAAGGTGCAGGAGCCGAGGAAGAAGTGGAGGACGAACTGGCAATGGGCATGGAAGACTCATCAGATGAGGGAGACCTTGATCACATTTCTGTTGTGCGAGGTTGGAGGGAGAGGGCAGAGGAAGGAAGCATGATTCTTACCTCGCTACCAACACAACAAGAACTTGGTCCTTCTGGATGCGCAAGACACATGAGTGCCTTCTTGCTGCACTACCTGCAACATGACCCCCGGATTGTCAGAATTCGAAGTAATCCCGACTACTGGGTTGCCACACTCTTAGATCCCCGGTACAAAAGTATATTTGCCGAAATAATTCCTGCCATAAAAAGGTATTGACGAATGCAGGAGTATCTGTTGCAGAATCTTACATGTGCTTTTCCACAAAACACCAGTGGTGCACGTAGTGAATCTCACAGTTCTAACTTGCCAACGGTGGGACTGTCGAGTCTTCATCACTCAAACAGTAACAGTAACACAGTATCTGCTGGTAACAGCAATTTTGTGGAATCGTTTCACCACTTTTTTAGACCATCCTTTGCAAGGCCACAGGAGACAAGAAGTCTGACACATAGTCAATGCCTAGAGAGGATGGTACAGGAGAATCTCCAAGTGAACATCGAAGCCATGACTGTGTCACTGGACCCTTGCTCATTTTGGTATTCCAATCTTGAAAAATTGCCGGAGCTCGCCACTCACGCCTTGGAGATCTTGTCATGCCATGCAGCCAGCGTTATCTCTGAACGTGTGTTCAGCGCTGCTGGTAGTGTGCTGACAGATAAGCGCACGCGGCTGTCCACTGAGAATGTAGACAGACTCACGTTCATAAAGATGATCAAATCATGGATTCGCAAGGACATTTCTACCCCTGTGTCATCCTTGGGAGACTAAAAGCTTGGGGATTTGGTAAAATCACCTCACCAACCGTTTTAAGCAACAGTGGGGCAATTGATGCCACTTAACCCTAGAACACATGACCATAAAAATCTACACTTTCACATACCTGGGGCCCTTTAGGCCCGTGTGCAAATAACATGGAATAACTCAAACTCAAATGACAAACAACTATATGCATGAAGAATACCTAGAGTTTCAAAATTCTAACTAAAGCAATCTTGCAGAAAATAGAAAACAATTAACTGGGCGGGCCTGCAAGGCCACAGGTATGCGTTCTAGGGTTAAGTGGTGTCTGAGCCACAATTTTGGGAGTCCCCTTGCTGTGTCTTACGTGACGTTGGCATCGTCAATTCCAGGTGGGTTGGGTCGCACCCCCCCCTTTTAACTGTAAGAAACTACATACACTATGGCTTGGGGTAACACAGATGGTTGAGTCTGAAGAGCTGTTTACTCAGAGGTCTGCTCCAAATCTTCAGTGTCTGCTAGTCAGCGTAGAATTTTTAACTGCATCTAGCCTAGGCAATACTTTGGGCGTAGTAGCCCAGCTGCGAAGCAAGCTGCACCGCCTGTGTATCTAATAAGAATTTTTAAATTAATCTAGCCTAGGCAGACTGTGGGGACCCCCAACCAAACCCAGATGCTCAGCCCCCCTACCGCCCCCCTTTCATGGACAACCCAATAATGTAACTCTTACAACTGGATGGGTGAGGATCGGTCACAGCTTTATTAACTCTTTATACTCATTCCATTAGAAAGGCATTTTATTTCTAAAATAATTCAGCTTGTTGCAGCATGCCCTGGGTCCCCACTCCGGCAAGTTGGCCAACAAGTGTAACTCTCCAACATGTCCTTTCTATTTCCAGGCCACGGAGGATCCAGCGTACTCATATGCAGGACTCTGACCCCCACCCATCACTCTTAACGCTTGTTCCACTCCGTCCTAGAGTCCTGACAGGAATATGTCCAGTCCAATATCTATTAAGTGAACACCGTCGGGCCGTATGAGGCCTGCTTTATCTCCTTCCAGTTGTCGGTGTCGTATCACTACACCGCCTCTGTCTCTTCTAAATTTTGCCATCCGAATATTTATTACCCGCCTTGTCCATTCGATGGCCGTGATGTCTCGCGCACCTTGCCATACCGCTATCGGCACAATCTCTGACCATACTATAGCTAATTCTCTGAAGCGCTCAGTGTCTAGTTTCATTATTGCCATTAGTTATGCGCTCTTGTGATGACCTAGGTTGTTTCCCCCGGCCTGTATAACTAAGATGACCGGACCTCTTGCCTCTCTCCCTACCTTGATTACCTCCATTAGTACCTGTGGCCATAGCAGGCCTCTAATACCTCTCCAGTTGAAATATGTGTTATGAAACTCTAATTTCCTCCCGCCTGGGCGGACTTTCGCCCTTTTTTGTGCCCAATATATATACGAGTGGCCTATCACTCACACTGTTGGCTTAGCGTCACCTGTAAAAGAAACAAACCACGTTAGGATAACAAGTCCGGTCTTATGTATCTCGCCAAACACGTGGATCGCCATCTCCCTATCCTCTGAACTTCCGTTTCTGACAGTCCTGCTCTTGCTGCTTCCGTGGCCGCACCTATGCGGAATGAGTGTGTCCCGTAATCTTTGGGGTGGTTCCCTGCCGATGTTATGCATTTATTAAATATAGCTTGGAACAGGTATCTTGATAATGGCGTTCCATCAATGTGTGATACGAAGAAATTACTTTGTGATCTGATGGTTAGATATGTTTTTACTATTGTTACCCGACTCAGTGTACCGTTTGTGGGTTGTAGAAGTACCCAAGTACCCCTGCCCGCTGGAACCGTTTTCGATTGGTGTATGCGTACACGTATTGCATTATTGGCTATGACTACTTCCTGGTGTAATAAGCGTCCACTGGTGGTAATTTTGGATTGAGGGACTAATTCGCTTATACATAGCGCCCCGAAGAAGGCGATCACAAATGCAGTAGACATTAGTGTTGCTTCAAATTGTGAGTGTCATGTTAATGGTGTTAGGGATAAGATGTGAGAAATCAGTTTTAGTGACACGGGACGGGACGTCTACATTCCTGACTTGGCTGACCCCTTTTCCACCCTTTTATGGATTGTCTGATGATGAATCTTTGTCACATCTCCCCAATTCAGTAGTTGGAAGTGAAATGCTACTCCGGTCAGACACCGCTGCGCTGACGCCCCTGATATGCCCCTCATCATTAGCTGGTGGAGAAATTCTATGGTGACTTGTGATCTGGCTTGTTCACATTGGTCAACCCGTCTGCCTGCTACTAGTCGTGTCCACTCTTCCCATGCCTTACCGTATGCTTGCCACGTTGACGGGGCAACTGACGCTCTGATTAATGGCATCAACTATTCGCCACTAGATCCCATAGGGAGGGTGGGCAACTGTTGCCCGATGGGTGGGCGTTGTGGAAGAGCTCTGTGAAAATCTGCCAATTGAATTGTTATAAAGCGTTAGCAGCAGCTTTATACCCCTCAGCATAGTGGCTAGCGCGGACCCATACATTGTGTTTTAGGCACAGGAATACTAGCCTGCGTAGTAGGCCTACCACTGGGAGAGACGATGATGCCATCTTATTAATGCAGTGCGCTAGGCTGGTGTTTTGTGTTATGAAGCGTATATTTTTGTTAGCCAGGCGCGCGCCCCATATTTCTATTGCTACCACTATTGGGAAAAATTATTTTCAGGGCTATATGCAGCTAAAAATTATTATTAATTTCAAAGCTGGTGGAGCTTGGTATAGATGGCCTAATACAATGAGTCCCACACACTGCTAGAAGGCCAAATATTTTTTCAGAGCTAGATGCAGATAAAAATTATATTCAATTTGCAACCTGATGGAGGTCAGTATAGATGGACTAATAGAGAAAGTCCCACACACTGCTAGAAGGCCAAATATTTTTTCAGAGCTAGATGCAGATAAAAATTATATTCAATTTGCAACCTGATGGAGGTCAGTATAGATGGACTAATAGAACAAGTCCCACACACAGCTAGAAGCCCAAATATTTTTTCAGAGGTACTGTAGATGCAGATAAAAATTATTTTTAATTTGCAACCTGATGGAGGTCAGTATAGATGGACTAATACAACAAGTCCCACACACAGCTAGAAGCCCAATATTTTTTCAGAGCTAGATGCAGACAAAAAATTATTTTGAATTTGCAACCTGATGGAGGTCAGTATAGATGGACTAATAGAGAAAGTCCCACACACTGCTAGAAGGCCCAATATTTTTTCAGAGGTAGATGCAGAAAAAAATATATTCAGTTTGCAACCTGATGGAGGTCAGTATAGATGGACTAATACAACAAGTCCCACACACAGCTAGAAGCCCAATATTTTTTCAGAGGTAGATGCAGAAAAAAATATATTCAGTTTGCAACCTGATGGAGGTCTGTATAGATGGATTAATAGAACAAGTCCCACACACAGCTAGAAGCCCAATATTTTTTCAGAGGTAGATGCAGAAAAAAATATATTCAGTTTGCAACCGGATGGAGGTCTGTATAGATGGATTAATAGAACAAGTCCCACACACAGCTAGAAGCCCAATATTTTTTCAGAGGTAGATGCAGAAAAAAATATATTCAGTTTGCAACCTGATGGAGGTCTGTATAGATGGATTAATAGAACAAGTCCCACACACAGCTAGAAGCCCAATATTTTTTCAGAGGTAGATGCAGAAAAAAATATATTCAGTTTGCAACCTGATGGAGGTCTGTATAGATGGATTAATAGAACAAGTCCCACACACAGCTAGAAGCCCAATATTTTTTCAGAGCTAGATGCAGACAAAAAATTATTTTGAATTTGCAACCTGATGGAGGTCAGTATAGATGGACTAATAGAGAAAGTCCAACACACTGCTAGAAGGCCAAATATTTTTTCAGAGCTAGATGCAGAAAAAAATTATATTCAGTTTGCAACCTGATGGAGGTCAGTATAGATGGACTAATAGAACAAGTCCCACACACTGCTAGAAGGCCACATACTTTTTCAGAGGTAGATGCAGAAAAAAATATATTCAGTTTGCAACCTGATGGAGGTCTGTATAGATGGATTAATAGAACAAGTCCCACACACAGCTAGAAGCCCAATATTTTTTCAGAGGTAGATGCAGAAAAAAATATATTCAGTTTGCAACCTGATGGAGGTCAGTATAGATGGACTAATACAACAAGTCCCACACACAGCTAGAAGCCCAATATTTTTTCAGAGGTAGATGCAGAAAAAAATATATTCAGTTTGCAACCTGATGGAGGTCTGTATAGATGGATTAATAGAACAAGTCCCACACACAGCTAGAAGCCCAAATATTTTTTCAGAGGTAGATGCAGATAAAAATTATTTTTAATTTGCAACCTGATGGAGGTCAGTATAGATCGACTAATAGAGAAAGTCCCACACACTGCTAGAAGGCCAAATATTTTTTCAGAGCTAGATGCAGATAAAAATTATATTCAATTTGCAACCTGATGGAGGTCAGTATAGATGGACTAATAGAACAAGTCCCACACACAGCTAGAAGCCCAAATATTTTTTCAGAGGTACTGTAGATGCAGATAAAAATTATTTTTAATTTGCAACCTGATGGAGGTCAGTATAGATGGACTAATACAACAAGTCCCACACACTGCTAGAAGCCCAATATTTTTTCAGAGGTTGATGCAGAAAAAAATATATTCAGTTTGCAACCTGATGGAGGTCTGTATAGATGGATTAATAGAACAAGTCCCACACACAGCTAGAAGCCCAATATTTTTTCAGAGGTAGATGCAGAAAAAAATATATTCAGTTTGCAACCTGATAGAGGTCAGTATAGATGGACTAATACAACAAGTCCCACACACAGCTAGAAGCCCAATATTTTTTCAGAGCTAGATGCAGAAAAAAATTATATTCAATTTGCAACCTGATGGAGGTCAGTATAGATGGACTAATAGAATGATGCTATGCCCAAAAGATTTTACTTCACTAGGTGCAGTAAAAAAATTGGTATTCTATACACAGGTGGTATATCTTGCAACACAGATAGGCTACTCCACTGACTAACACACTCTGCAATAGGCCAAAAAGGATTAGCTTTGCTAGATTCAGCCAAATGCTGTGAAAAAAACTTGCACAGCACTGGCACAGACCTGTCTGGCAAAAACTGATAGGAACTGATGTAACCTAGTCCGTGTGTGCGCTGCTGATAGGCTGACAGATTGCACCTCCCCACTGTAAATGCGGGAAAGAGAAAAAAAAATGGAGATCTTCATTATTCCTGCAGAGATCCATCACCTGCCCCTCCCCCCGCCCCGCTGTACACTCAAACTGCGTATTAACATTAATTTTCATCATTACTGAGAAAAAATCCAGTTATGATTTTGGTGCACGAACAGTTATCGAACATAACCTCGAACAGCCGAATTTTTCTCAAATTGTTCGTGTTCGCCGAACGGCTCGAACACCGCCCAAAACAGCTCGAATTTGAGATTGGCGAACAGTTCGAGTAGAACAACGCTCATCTCTAATCACGACAAAGGGGTTCATAAGTCTCCTCCTTGAATGGAGACTCCCCCTCTAATCTATCTTCCTGCTTTTTTTTTTTACTTCCATTTTGATTACATTTCATTTGAGAATCCCCAATGCCTGCTGGAATACTCAAACGGGATGTCATCAGACGACCGGCGCTGAGGTCACTGTCAAACCTACTTTCATCACCCTAAAATGAAACATCATCAGTGATGTCCTTTTCGGGGGCTGCACTGGTCTTTGTTCTCTCTGCTTGCCGTGTTCTTTCTTTTTCAGTGCACACTAACAGGGCACTCTTTTGCCGGCTCATTACTTCTCATTAGACCTAGCAAAAGAGGGCACTGTCACTGCGCATTCAAAGGAAATATAACACTGTGATCAGGGAGCTCATACTGACCATGTGTCAGAATTGACAACCAACACATGCTCAGTAGAGCAGGAACAAGCCCAGCCTCTGAAATGGACATTACTGATGACTATTTGTTTCAGGGTGTGGAGAGAAGCTTCGGCAGGTGCCGCATCCACTGTCCCCACATTACATCCGCTTGAGTATCCCAACATGCACTGGGGATTCTAAAACGAGTCGACATGAAAACTGAAGTAAAAAAAAAAGAAGGAAAATAGAGTACAGAGGAAATAATAGGAAATTATTAATTATATTATTATATTAATTATATAAACATTTAGAATTAAATTAAACTTTCGTTTCGGACCACCCTTTTAAAATTGTAATGGAGGATGCTACCAAGATTGTTAGTTGAAGAGGACCTGACATGTCAATTTACTCACCACTTATATTTTCCCTAAAATCACAATTCTGCGGCATCTTTTGTCATGAGTCTGCATTGTGCTGCTCATCTGCTCTTCCTGGGTGGAGACTGGACGTTAACATACCCCTTGTCAAAGGGGCGTATCTCTATAAAGTCTGACATTGTTAGCACTCATTGGACAGAGTCAGAGTGTGAAGGACGCACCCCGAACTGGTAACACCTTGTTATCAATTTATTGATGAATTTACAAGAGGAATAACAGAGGAACGGCACAACACAGAGTTCTGTGAAAAGATGCTCCGTGTCATGAGGAACACATGCATTTACTAAAACAAACAAGTCCGGAGAGGTGACTGATCCTATTTAAGAATATTTATTTTAGCCAGCCTCACAATTTCTATCCTGGCCTTATTATTTTTCTGTCCATAACCATTTAATTAAAATAAAAATTAAGGAACAATAGAATAAATGGTAAAACTGTTATTGAGAAATTTCTTCAAGTTTGTGTGATACAAAAAGTAAATTGCAAAATTATAATTTTGCTACAAAGTCCTACAGAGAGATCATAGAAAAAATCATTTCAGACACAGCGAGGGCCATTGCCGACTTGAAATACAGTTTTACTTTGATGCGCTCTCCGCAGTGGTCTGTAAAGATAATTCTAATACTATAATATGATTTTTTTAGTACATGGCTTCTGAGTCATGCTTTGAAATTACTTTACATTACATGACAAAATGGCGAACAATCTAAATTCAGTTGCGGCATTGCCAGGATCACATAATCAAGCTGTGAAAGAATTATGCTAGGGGCTTTCCTAAGGCTACAAGGCAACGGATAGATAACGCTTATCAGCCAGCTCATCTGTGTCATTGTCACATTAATATCCTATGACAGGGTGAATTGTTAAAAGGGATAAAATGAGCTACAAGGCTAAAAATGTTATGCTAGATAATCCCTGGGAATTTGGAGCTTGACAAAGAAGATCTGAAAAGATGTGCAGCTTCCACCCTGCCTCTAATTTGTGGGTTTATACACAGAAGGGAAGGTGATTTATCATTAATTCTTTACATTTAAAAAAACCAACAAAACTTAAAAATCAGTTTATTTCCTTTAGGCCGGGTTCAGACAAGCGTATGACGATTCGTTTTTCATGCAGAAAAAAATGATATTTCATCCGTATTGTCATCTGTATGCAACCGGATGTCCTTTTTTGTAAATCCATATGGCATCCAGTATTTGCATGAAAAATGTAATAAGTAATAAAAGGCTATGTTAATAATTGTAATGGATCCTTAAAAAATGCTGTCACGTAGTGACTAGGCACTGTGGACACCTACCCGATCCCATGAACTATGTGCACCCTAGGCTATCCCTGTCCCCCGGATTAACCCAGATGGTGGAGATGCTGGGGTCTCGTACCTTGCTATGCTCCTATCTTATCCTTGTCTGTTCCTTCCCCCACCCAGGGAGGTATGAGGCTGAAGTGTATAGGATAACACTAACCAGACAGACGGGTAAACAGGCAGGGATAAAAGAAAACTACAATCATACAAATACACTCACAAAACAACAGAGTGGGAAACAGGGAAGGAATAGGAAGGATGAAACCAAATGGGAGAAGATAAAGATAAACATGCAAAACAACTTCACTCAGCAATCTCCTGAAAAACTCTCCAACCGCCTACTTCAAACACTGAACTCTCTCATTCAACTGGAAACCAGGTAGTGGTAACTATCACTGGCAAGATCAGAAGCAATGAGGAGGGTTTCCTATACCTGCAGGGAGTAACTAATTCAGAGCAGCTGATACAACCCAAGACAGAGAACTCCAGGAGTCCACAACTAAGCAGTTTAACCCTTGCAGCACCAGAGCAAAGAAAGCCAGAACTGCTAATACTACTGCGGGTGTATGTGTCACCAGATGCTGCGATCGTCTGACCCCACTCTGTGGCGGTATTCCGTGACAAATGCATGACATATGGATGATAACCGAGATGTGATCCGTTTTATGCGTACCCATTAACTTATAATGTTTGTGTGGCACCCCAGGGGTCTGGTTACCACAGCAATAGAAATATTACGTCTGAGAGCAAGTGGGAGGTTTCTCTGGTCAGGAGCCCTAAGCATGCAACACTGCCCGCCCAGACCTGGGAGGGGAGGAATCTGCCCTTATAAACTGGGTCTGGGGCGGGATTAGGTGAGTCAGAGCCTGGAGACAGTTCCACACATAGGGAAAGTGTCAGCAAGGAGCTCTGTAGGAGCAGGAGCGAGTGCCAGGGGCTGGAAGCTAGATAGCTCGCCCGGGCTGAAGCCATTAAGACCGGACACGGAGTCCGAGGCTGTGGGGACATCCAGGTCCAGCAGCAGAATCCAACCGGCAGGGGATTCCATGTCCTCTGGCCAGAGAAGACCGGAGGCACGGTCACAAGCAAGGGACTAGCACCGCCATCGTGAAGCGGAGGCTAACAGAAGGTCCCAAGTCACCGGCCGTACGGGTGAGCACCACACGGTATACTCAGGGACGTGGGCTACTTCTACCCGCACACAGCAAGGTAGCCAGGAAAGAGTACAGATAGACGGGGAGGCCTACAACTCCACCTGGCCAGGGGAGATCCTGCTAGCTCTCAGACTGACCAGGCCTCTACTGCTAGCCAGTACTCCCGGGAGGGTCTGCTTTATAACATCAGTAAAGTCCCTGAACTGCACTGCACGGACTCTGAGTTATTCCTGCTGTGCTCGTGCACCATCACTCCCATCATCCACACTAACTGCCCTGAGGCTATACTCCTCCCGTGGGGAGTCATCCCGTTCTTAGCTGCACACACAACACCGGCCTCAGCGGTCTGCCTTGCAGCGGCGGTCCCCACTGACCGCAATCCACGGGCGGTGTAGTCGGACTATCATCTCACTAATAAGACTGCCACTGAATTGACCACCCTGGGCATGGAGCGGGTCAGCGCCACGGAGACTACAACCCCCAGCGATCCGGCTCCGGGTATTCCCTGCACAACACAGGCCCAGGGGGCTCGTCAACTTTGGCGTAGTCGGCAGGATTCAAACCAACCCGCCCCAACGGGTATTGCGTGCCTGGAAAAAAAAAAAAAATAGACTTTTGCACTTACCTGAGAGAAGTTTCCCGCCGTCCGGAGTCGTTTCCCGCCATCGGACGCCATCTTGGGTCGTTTCCCGGCATCTTCTGCCGTCTTCCCGCCATTCGCAGCCGCTTCCCGCCATCGGACGCCATCTTCGGGACGCCGCACGGGAAGAAGAGGGGTGTGGATGCCGAAAGCGCGCGAGATCCGAAGCTCCGCCCCACGCGCTGACGCTGCGCAAGGTCCTGGAAGGGAGAGGGAGCGACGCTGACGTCACAGGAGCGCGACGCAAGGTCCTCAACCCCGACGATCGACTGCGGAGCGGCGGCCTACGGAAGAGGATCATCGCAAGGTAGGCCACGGTCCACTAGGGGGAAAGGAGGATGTCGGATACAGAGGGAAGCTCCACCGCCACAGCTGCCGCCAGCGCAACCGCTACTGCGGTCATGCCATTTACCATGCCCTATATCTTGGGGGCAACCTGGCTACCCCAGTACTCAGGGGAGTCACATACCCTAAATGACTTTAGGGAAAGACTGGATAGCCTCTTCCAGGTATACCCCCTCATAGAAGAGCAAAAATTGAGCATCCTGGTGGCCCAGTTAATCGGGGCAGCCCAAAGGGAGGTAAAGTCCTGGCCACCTAGGAAGAAGAGAACTGTCAGAGAAATACTAGCCCGGCTGAAAGACACATTTGATACCCGAACCTCAGCCGAAATAAAGCTCAGATTTTACGGGTGCAAACAACGGGCACATGAAAGTGTAAGAGACTATGCTCTAAACCTACAAGAGGCCCTGAGAGCCATTAAGCAGGCAGACCCTGACAGCGTGGGGAATGAAGATAAGCTGTTGACTGAACAATTCATTGAGGGTCTACTGTGCAATGCCCACCGAACCCAGTTGCGGGCAATGGCCTTACAGGACCCTGACCTGGACTTTGCACAGTTCAAGGACAGAGCCATCCGGGTGCTTCGAGAACCGGCACCAGGTGGTGCTGTGACCCACAGGTGCCCTGCTATCACTTATCACCAGGACGCGGCGCCCTTGTCTGCAGGGCCTGTGGGAGCTGGTGCGCAGGCTTTGAACAATAACCCGGCTACAGACCTGCACCATCAGGTCCAAGAGCTGACTAAGAGCGTTGCCGCGCTAACCAGAACTGTGCAGTCTTTACAGGTCTCTTCTCCAGGAAAGATCCAGCTGGCATCCGGACCGGAGGACGTCCCGTGGCGCCGACTGAGGAGGACCCCACCAGCCAGAGGAAGACCCAGCGACCAATACAACGAGGACGGACAACCCATCAGCCACCGCTGCAATCAACCCGGACATATGGCAAGGTACTGTCATTTAAACGGGCACAACCTGGGGTAGAGGGCCAACCCCCAAGCATAAGATCATCAGGCCCATCGAGCTGGCGTGACAAATACGTAGGGGGACGTCCGGTCTTGCCTGTGGGACTGGATGGCATTCCTATGAGTGCCCTACTAGACACTGGGTCACAGGTGACTACTAGAGATGAGCGTTGTTCTACTCGAACTGTTCGCCAATCTCAAATTCGAGCTGTTTTGGGCGGTGTTCGAGCCGGTCGGCGAACACGAACAATTTGAGAAAAATTCGGCTGTTCGAGGTTATGTTCGATAACTGTTCGTGCACCAAAATCATAACTGGATTTTTTTCTCAGTAATGATGAAAATTAATGTTAATACGCAGTTTGAGTGTACAGCGAGGCGGGGGGAGGGGCAGGGGATGGATCTCTGCAGGAACAATGAAGATCTCCATTTTTTTTTCTCTTTCCCGCATTTGCAGTGGGGAGGTGCAATCTGTCAGCCTATCAGCAGCGCACACACGGAGCGAAGTGCTTTTTTTCACACAAGCAAGGGCATGTGTGATTGGCAGTGTATGTCACATGTCCTTGCCCTATAAGACCAAGCCATTTTCCCCGTCGCCACCATTTTCTCACTGCTGCAGCTGCGTGTTAGACGGCACCGCTGTTGCTGTGTGCGCTATACCTTGTTAATTTCAAGCCAATTTTCGCACAAATATACAGATAGCTTGGGAGTAGGGAATAGTTGTGATTGCAGTCCTTTTAAGGACTAGGTTACAGCATTTCCTACGACTTTTATCAGGCAGGTCTGTGCTCTTAAATAGATAGATTGTGGGAGTAAAGACTAATTGTAATTGGAGTCCTTTTCAGGACTAGGTTACATCAGTTCCTATCAGTTTTTGCCAGGCAGGTCTGTGCCAGTGCTGTGCAAGTTTTTTTCACAGCATTTGGCTGAATCTAGCAAAGCTAATCCTTTTTGGCCTATTGCAGAGTGTGTTAGTCAGTGGAGTAGCCTATCTGTGTTGCAAGATATACCACCTGTGTATAGAATACCAATTTTTTTACTGCACCTAGTGAAGTAAAATCTTTTGGGCATAGCATCATTCTATTAGTCCATCTATACTGACCTCCATCAGGTTGCAAACTGAATATAATTTTTTTCTGCATCTAGCTCTGAAAAAATATTTGGGCTTCTAGCGGTGTGTGGGACTTGGTCTATTAGTCCATCTATACTGACCTCCATCAGGTTGCAAATTAAAAATAATTTTTTTCTGCATCTAGCTCTGAAAAAATATTTGGGCTTCTAGCAGTGTGTGGGACTTGTTCTATTAGTCCATCTATACTGACCTCCATCAGGTTGCAAATTAAAAATATTTTTTTTCTGCATCTAGCTCTGAAAAAATATTTGGGCTTCTAGCAGTGTGTGGGACTTGGTCTATTAGTCCATCTATACTGACCTCCATCAGGTTGCAAATTAAAAATATTTTTTTTCTTCATTTATCTCTGAAAAAATATTTGGGCTTCTAGCAGCGTGTGGGACTTGTTCTATTAGTCCATCTATACTGACCTCCATCAGGTTGCAAATTAAAAATAATTTTTTTCTGCATCTAGCTCTGAAAAAATATTTGGGCTTCTAGCAGTGTGTGGGACTTGGTCTATTAGTCCATCTATACTGACCTCCATCAGGTTGCAAATTAAAAATAATTTTTTTCTGCATCTAGCTCTGAAAAAATATTTGGGCTTCTAGCAGTGTGTGGGACTTGGTCTATTAGTCCATCTATACTGACCTCCATCAGGTTGCAAATTAAAAATAATTTTTTTCTTCATTTATCTCTGAAAAAATATTTGGGCTTCTAGCAGCGTGTGGGACTTGTTCTATTAGTCCATCTATACTGACCTCCATCAGGTTGCAAATTAAAAATAATTTTTTTCTGCATGTAGCTCTGAAAAAATATTTGGGCTTCTAGCAGTGTGTGGGACTTGGTCTATTAGTCCATCTATACTGACCTCCATCAGGTTGCAAATTAAAAATAATTTTTTTCTGCATCTAGCTCTGAAAAAATATTTGGGCTTCTAGCAGTGTGTGGGACTTGGTCTATTAGTCCATCTATACTGACCTCCATCAGGTTGCAAATTGAATAAAACAATGTTCTGCATCTAGCTCTGAAAAAATATTTGGGCTTCTAGCAGTGTGTGGGACTTGGTCTATTAGTCCATCTATACTGACCTCCATCAGGTTGCAAATTAAAAATAATTTTTTTCTGCATCTAGCTCTGAAAAAATATTTGGGCTTCTAGCAGTGTGTGGGACTTGGTCTATTAGTCCATCTATACTGACCTCCATCAGGTTGCAAATTGAATAAAAAAAATTTCTGCATCTAGCTCTGAAAAAATATTTGGGCTTCTAGCGGTGTGTGGGACTTGGTCTATTAGTCCATCTATACTGACCTCCATCAGGTTGCAAATTAAAAATAATTTTTTTCTTCATTTATCTCTGAAAAAATATTTGGGCTTCTAGCAGCGTGTGGGACTTGTTCTATTAGTCCATCTATACTGACCTCCATCAGGTTGCAAATTAAAAATAATTTTTTTCTGCATCTAGCCCAGCCAATAGTTTTGGCCTAATACCACAGTTTGGCCACTCAGCTCTGCTCGGTTACCATCCATTGTTTTTTTGTGCAAACAACTCCAGAGTTGTGAATTAGTTAACCACCAAAATGAGTGGAAAAAGGCCTGCTGCTGGTGGAAAGGGGAATAGGCGTGTTGGGAAGGGGAAAAAAGGTTGTGTCCGTGGGGTAGGTGCAGAAGAAAGACCATCTTCCAGCCAAACTAAAATGTCTACTTCTTTTAGCGGACAATGTGATAAGATCCCTTTCTTACGGCCACGCCAATCGCTACAAATTCCAGATGAGGCACAAAAACAGCAGGTGCTTCAACGGATATCAAGTGCTCCTTTAAGTGGGCTCTCCTCCACATCAACTTCAACATCACAAATACTCCAGTCCTCAAAGGTGTCACCCAAATCGCACTTGCTTCCTCACAGCTCCCAAATCTCCAGCTGCCCGTCTGAGTATGAGGTAGAACAGATGGTTGAGTCTGCAGAGCTGTTTACTCATACTATAGCCTGGGAATCAGAGGTCGACTCCAGCGCTTCTGTGAATCCAGACGAGGAAATGATCTGCACTGATGCCCAGAATCTTTATGAGTCGGATCCAGGACCAGACGCAGAAGGTTCTGACCATAATGTAGACCCTCATTCCCAAACTGTAACTCCTGTTGGTGGAGACAATGAGGAAGACGATGATAAGACTCAAATACCTGATTGGAGCGACAACTTTAGTTTTTTGTCAGGGCAGGAACAGGTTGGCTCTGAGGACGACGGGTGTGATAACGCACAGGGTGATGATGATGAGGTCGGAGATCCCACTTACTGTCAACCCACAGTCAGCCAAGAGATGAGGTCAGCAGAGGAGGTGGAGGAAGATGCTAGTGACGACGAGGTCAGGTTGCGCCTTCCTGGACAGAGACGTAGTACTGGAAGCACGTCAACAACTGCATCCTCAAACACAACTCTGCCTCTCACCACAAGTCGTGGTGGCTCTTCAGGTCGCATGGGTGCTAAGCCTTGCATAGCCTGGGCATTTTTTCAGATCGATAAAGATGACCCAACTCGTGTTATCTGTAACATTTGTCAGCAAAAGCTAAGTAGAGGCCAAAAAATACATAGTTTGAGTACTTCATGCATGAACCGGCACATGGACATGAAGCATAAGTTGCAGTGGGAAGCTCAGTGTGCTACAATGCGGCCTAGCCGGCCGGGCCAATCACCGTCTGCCATATCTTGTGCATCCGCGGCCTCTTCATCCTCTGTGACTGGGGGGACAGCAGTCACACCTGTTTTGGGGCGCAGACCTGCCACCTCTTTACCCGCAACAGCCAGCGTGATTGGCAGGTCATCATTTTCTTTGGAGGTGGTAACACCAGCTGGTGTTGAGCGCTGTCCGACATCGATAGCACCACCTTTGGATCAAGGCAACCTAACATGTCCGCCTGCATCTTCCTCACAGACCGGCAGTTTGCCGGGGACACCCTTATCAACCCCGTCTAAGCACAATAGCCAGCCCTCGGTCCCTCAGATGTGGACAAGTAAAAGACCATTTCCTCCTAGCCATGAGAAAGCTAAGAGGTTGAATTTCACCATCTGCAAGCTCTTGGCTACAGAAATGCTGCCTTTCCGCCTGGTGGACACAGAGGATTTTCGAGACCTTATGTCCGTCGCAGTGCCCCAGTACCAGATGCCCAGTCGGCACTACTTCTCAAAGAAAGGTGTGCCTGCGCTCCACCAGCATGTCGCACACAACATCACCGCTTCTTTGAGAAACTCTGTGTGTGACAGGGTGCATTTCACCACAGACACTTGGACGAGTAGGCATGGACAGGGGCGTTACATGTCGCTGACTGGGCACTGGGTAACTATGGTGACAGCAGGACAAGGGGCTGCTGTCCAAGTCTTGCCGTCCCCACGAGTTGTGCGTCAATCCTCTTTATGTCAAAGTTCCTCCACTGCTTCTGCCTCCTCAACCTCCTCTCGGTCTTCCACCTGCACCCAAAGCCTGTCTGGTCATGCCACAAGCTTTCTAACTGCGCAGAAGGGATCCTGCACACCTCCTTACTATGCTGGCAGTAGGGCTCAACGTCATCAGGCGGTTTTTACATTGAAATGTCTGGGAAATGTGAGTCACACAGCTGAGGAGTTGTGGTCAGCTCTGGAGAACCAATTTCATGAATGGTTGTCTCCACTGGACCTGAAACCAGGGAAGGCCGTGTGCGACAATGCTGCAAACCTGGGTGCGGCCCTTCGCCGGGGCAATGTCACACACGTGCCTTGTATGGCTCACGTGTTGAACCTGGTTGTCCAGCAATTTTTAGCCCACTATCCCAGACTAGATGGCCTTCTGCAGAGGGCACGGTCGCTGTGTGCTCACTTCCGCCGTTCGCATCCCGCAGCTCAGCGACTTACATCTCTACAGAAGTCGTTGGGCCTGCCACTTCACCGGCTAAAATGCGATGTGCCTACCCGGTGGAATTCAACTCTGCACATGTTGCAGCGACTGTGGCAGCACCGACAAGCCCTGGTGCAATACGTTCTGACGTATAGCCTGGGCCAACGGGATTCAGAGGTGGGGCAAATCACGCTGGAGGAGTGGTCTCAGATCAGGAACCTATGCACCCTTCTGCACAGTTTTGAAATGGCGACGAAGATGTTTAGTGCTGACGATGCCATTATCAGCATGACTATTCCGGTGATTTACATGCTGGAGCACATGTTAAACAGAATTCGGAGTCAGGTGGTGGCACAAGAGGAGGTGAAGGAAGTAGAGGAGGAGGAGTTGTATGCGGAAGGGCTAACATCTGCAAGGTCCAGACGGTCGGCAGCACCAAGGCGGCAGGCATGTGAGGGTGGGGGAGATGGTTTTACCAGGGCGCATGGTAGCAGCCAAACTAGTGAGGAAGGTGCAGGAGCCCAGGAAGAAGTGGAGGACGAACTGATGGAAGACTCATCAGATGAGGGAGACCTTGATCACATTTCTGTTGTGCGAGGTTGGGGGGAGAGGACAGAGGAAGGAAGCATGATTGTTACCTCGCCATCAACACAACAGGGACTTGGTGCTCCTGGATGCGCAACACACATGAGTGCCTTCTTGCTGCACTACCTGCAACATGACCCTCGAATTGTGAGAATTAGAAATAATCCTGACTACTGGGTTGCCACACTGTTAGATCCCCGGTACAAAAGTAAATTTGCAGAAATTATTCCTGCCATAGAAAGGGATGCACGCATGCAGGAGTATCAGCAGAGACTGTTGCAGAATCTTACATGTGCTTTTCCACAAAATACCAGTGGTGCACGTAGTGAATCTCACAGTTCCAACTTGCCAACCGTGGGACCGTCAAGTGTTCAGCACTCAAACCGTAACAGAACCACAGTATCTGCTGGTAACATCAATTTTGCGGAATCATTTCACCACTTTTTTAGCCCATCCTTTGCAAGGCCACAGGAGACAAGAAGTCTGACACATAGTCAACGCCTAGAGACGATGGTACAGGAGTATCTCCAAGTAAACATTGAAGCCACAACTGTGTCACTGGACCCTTGCTCTTTTTGGGCTTCCAATCTGGATAAATGGCCGGAGCTAGCCACTTACGCCTTGGAGATCTTGTCATGCCCCGCAGCCAGCGTTCTGTCTGAACGTGTGTTCAGCGCTGCTGGTGGTGTGCTGACAGATAAGCGCACGCGGCTCTCCACTGATAATGTAGACAGACTCACGTTCATAAAGATGAACAAATCATGGATCCGAAACGACTTTTCTACCCCTGTGTCATCCTGGGGAGAGTAAAAGCTTGATGATTGGTTAAAATCACCCTACCAACCGTTTTAAGCTTTCAAATTACTAATCATGTTTATCTGTATCTTGACTGGAAAATAATTTGGGCTTTGTAGCAGTGTGCAGCACTGATCCTATTAGGCCATCTATAATAAGCTTCACCAGATTTAAAATTAAAAATAATTTTTAGCTGCATCTAGCCCGGAAAATAATTTTGGGGCTCCGAGATGCGCAAGACACATAAGTGCCTTCTTGCTGCACTACCTGCAGCATGACCCTCATATTGTCAGAATTCGAAGTAATCATGACTACTGGGTTGCCACACTCTTAGATCCCCCAAACTTTTCGATCAACCTTTTCATTTTAATAAAGACCAAAAAAATGGTCATTTTTGAAATTATAAGCATTAGCAGGTTGTTAGGAACTGAAATCAAACAGTTTTCAACTCAAAACTTTATTCTAGGTGATGTTACATTTTCACATAGGACCCCTTGTTCGAAAGGAGCTTCTGAACTCTCTCGTCCATTGAATTTGTCAGGTTTTGGATGGTTTCTGCTTCAATTGTTTTGCATGAGGACAGAATACCCTCCCAGAGCTGTTGCTTAGATGTGAACTGCCTCCCGCCATCATAGACACTCCTTTTAATGATGCTCCAAAGGTTCTGAATGGGGTAGAGGTCAGGGGAGCATGGGGGTCACACCATAAGTTTGTCCCCTTTTATGCCCATATCAGCCAGAGATGCAGATGTTTTATGTGCAGCATGAGATGGTGCATTATCATGCAGAAAAATGATCTTGCTGTGAAATACACGGTTCTTCTTCTTGAACCATGGCAGGAAGTGCTGTTTGAGAAAATCCACATACATTATGGAGTTCATCTTTAGCGCCTTCAGGGATCCTAAAGGGGCCGACAATCTCTCTCCCCATGATTCCAGCCCAAAACATTACTCCACCTCCTCCTTGTTGGCGCTGTAGCCGTGTTTGCGTGGGGTGTCCATCAACCAGCCATCCTCCACTCCATTCATCTGGACCATCGAGCGCTGCACGGCACTCATCCGTGAACAAAACAGTTTTGAAATCAGTCTTCATGTAATGTTTGGCCCACTGGAGCCGTTTCTGCTTGTGTGAAGTGGATAGAGGAGGTCGACAGGATGGCGTATGCACAGCTGCAAACCTCTGAAGGACCCTGCATCTTGTTGTTCGGGGGACGTTGGAGGCACAAGCAGCTTCAAAAACTTGTCTGCTGCTATGACAAGGCTTTTTTGCCGCTGCTGTTTCAACCTGACGTAATTGCCTGTAGGAAAGAGTCCTCAATTTGCCCTTATCAGCACGCACACGTGTGTACTGTGAATCAGCTACATACTTCTTGATTGCCAAGACACTTCATCCTGATCATCGCACAATGTTGATTGTAGTCATGCCTTGACCTAAACACTCCACAATTTGTTGCTTCTCAGCAGCCGACACATCCTTTTTCTTTCCCATTTTGGCAGAAAATGTAGGCTGCTTAATAATGTGAGAGAGCCTTCTTAAGTAGTCTTGCCTTTCATTGGACACACCTGCCAAACTAATTAGCACAGGTGTCTGCAATTGCTTACAGTGATATAAAGAGCCCTGACACACATCACCATCAATGAGTTTAACTGACAAACAAACAAATTCTTCCCTTATCACTCCTAAACACTTTTTGCATAATAATTTGGAACGCGGTGTACATGTGCTTTTCCACAAAACACCAGTGGTTCACGTAGTGAATCTTACAGTTCTAACTTGCCAACCGTGGTCTGTATGGAATTGTTCAATAAAGGGCCCAAAATTAAGATAACATAGATGGGAGAGGTCTCTATGAATAGGAATTCCTAAGTATTTGATACCCTGTGAGGGCCAGGCAAAGGGAAAGTTGGACTGGATGGAATCCTATATGGATTTAGGGAGGGAGACATCGAGGGCCTCAGACTTCGCTGCATTGATTTTAAAATTTTACCATGTAACAAAGTGATCTATTTCAGCCATAACAGCAGGGATGGATATATGTGATTGAGTGATATATACTAGGACATCATCAGCAAATAGAGAGCACTTGTACTCGGTGCCTCCCACCTCAATCCACCTAATATTGGGGTTATGGCGAACTGATGAGAGCAGGTGCTCCGTCACTAGGATGTATAAGAGAGGGGACAGAGGACATCCCTGCCTTGTCCCATTGGTGATTGTGAAAGGTGATGAAAATGTTCTGACGCACCCCCTGGGCCTTGGGACACCCGGAGCCGGACCCTTTTTGGTGGATGCTGGTGGTTGTAGTCTTCGTGGCGGCGATCCGGTTCCGTGGCTCAGGGCGGTCAAACCAGTGGCGGAACTATTTATGTGGTTTTGATGTTTAAATGTCCGACTACGCCACCCGTGGATTGCGGTCAGAGTGAACCGCCGCTACAGGGCAGACCGTTAAGGCTGGTGTTGTGGGTGCAGCAGAGCGTAGCATAACTCCCCACGGGAGGAGTATAGCCTCAGGGCAGTGTATGCGGAGGATGGGGGTGATGGTGCAGGGCAGCAGCAGTAATGACACGGAGTCAGTGATGCAGTTCAGGGCCTTTACTCACAGTTCTTATTATCCAGACCACGTCTGCAGGTAACGGCTGCCCACGTCGTACTGTGCTCACCAGGTGAGGGGCTCAGACAACTCCCAGATAACTTTGGAGCGCTTCACAGGACCCCCTTTGTGTGTCCTTTGTCTGGCCTTTCTTACCAACACTTCTGTCCGGCTGCCTCGGGCCTCCTCTTGGTAAACTTGGCGCCAGTTTCCCTGACCCTATGTGGTGCCTTCCTAGCGGGTGGAGCAAGGGGCTGCGCCACATAAAATGTCAGAGCCTCCGGTTTCTAGCTGAGGGCCGTTTCCTGCCTCCACTAGTTCGGGGACCGGTCTCCCCCTTTGGCCTGACCCCTCCACGCAGGTGGATTCGGGCGTGCGGTGGCGACTCGCCCGTCCGCACCCCTGGGATCCCTTCATTCCTCGTTCCTGGAGCCTTCTCCGCTCCTCTTCCTTCCTTCTCCCTCTTGCAGGCCTGGGCCTCTGTTACTAGGCCCGCCTCCGGAGCAGAGCTCATGCAGAGCCCCTGCTCCCTGCCACTTCTGCTCAGACTTCTCTGCACTGAACTAAGATGGTGCCCACCTTTTATACTCCCTTCTCAATGCACCCAGGAACTGCTTCCTCCCTGCTCCTGCACTGCAGGGTTCCCCTTCCTCAGTGTTCCCTCCCCCCACTCCAGCCAGAGACAGGGACTGTCGTGCCCATCTCAGGGGCATATTGGTCGCCCTGCCCCACGGCAATGTGGTGTAATGCATGCAGGTGTCGGGTCCTGATCCACACTCCATCCTTATCTGAGAGTGAGATATCACACCTCTGGGTGAGGTGCAATACGTCTGTAGCAACCGAGCCCTCGGTGCTACAGTTCCATTTATCTTCAGCCTAGGTGACGTATTGTGATACAGGGCCGTGATTTTGGCTATAAAAGGGTCCCCTAGACCCCTACCCCAAGCTTTTTAAGAGAATCATATATGGCGTGCCAGGAGACTCTATGGAATGCTTTCTCAGCATCCAACGAGAGTATCTACTTACAAATTTTTAACTGCATCTAGCCCAGGAAATACTTTGTGCCTAGTAGCAGTGTCTGCTAGTCAGCGGATTATCCCGGCTGTTAAGCAAGCTACACCACCTGTAGTTTGGACACTTAATTTTTTCAAAGGAAATGCTTCGGGACCACGGGATACTTAGTGAAGAGCATCAGGAGGCACCCCAAGGCATAGGGGCTGGGACTGGCACTAGGATGCCTTGCGGTGGACAGCCGAGCTCGATCCTTATAAAAGCTTTTTAACTGCAGCAGCTTTAGTGGACGCTACTGGAGCTGGAATTACGCGGCTGCTGGCATGAGACTTGCCCTCCAATAGATCCTTGTAAATGGATTTAAAGTGTATTCATTCAAATTAGAGGGACAATTTAAATTAAAAAGCTTAGAGCTGCCTCCACCACAGGGGGGCTCTCTCGACCCACCAGCGGACAGGCACCAGTATTGGGAGAGGGGGGCTGGCCGTCAGGGTTCACCGCGGCTCTGGCACAAACCCGGCGACACGGAGGTGGCACGGGCAGGAGCGGACTGGCCGTCTCGGCTTCTCACTTTTTGGATTTTAGAAGGGCATGACATGCCTATATCTGTGTCTCCCCCTCCTTTTACTCCTCCACCTCTTTTCTTTTCGCATGACTATATGTACTTGTCACTTTTCCATGTGTTAGTTGTGTCTTCTGAGCAGTTTGTCAGCTTTTGGACACCTTTGAAGGTGTTTTCTATGTGTTTCTATGTGTTTTTGTTTGCCTGCCATTGGTTTTAACGGTGTTCGAAGGTGTTCGACGAACAGTTCGGCGAACACTCGGGTGTTCGACGAACCGAACCGAACTCGAACACTACGGGGGTGGCTCAACACTAGTGACTACCATCCCATACGTGCTCTTCAAGCGCTACTGGAATGACTCGGACATAACCCGCTACCCAGATGACGACCTGAGCATTATCACCAGCAATGGTCAGCCCATGCCACAGATAGGATTTAAAGAGGTGACCATCAAGGTCGGTAAAGTTGAACTGCCGGCACAAAGACTGATCATTGTGGACATTGACCGTCGCGAGAGTCACCCAAAAATGACCCTAGGTACTAACGTAATTGAAAACTGTCTTGCAGAGGTGATTCTTATTTTGCAACAGGTTGCCAAGAACGCCAGTTCCAGCCAGCAGCGTGTCCTCCAAAAAGAGATCCGGGCACTGATGAAGCGGCAACAGGTGGAACTATCTGGTGGTGAGATAGGTAGCGTGAGAATGTGTGACCCGTTCCCTATTGCCATGCCCCCGAAAAGTGAGATGATGATTTGGTGCCGGGCAGCTATTGGTCTAAGAGGTAGAGACTACCAAGCAATGGTAGAACCCGTCTACTCAGACAGTAGGCCCACCATTTTGACAGCACGGGGGGTGGTCGATGTACGCCATGGGAGGGTGCCCGTCCGCATCATAAATATCGGGGAGAGAGAAGTATACCTGCCCCGGTATGCCACGCTAGCCAAATTGTTCACCATCAACCAGAACTCTGTACAGGCCGTGGAACCCTTGCCTCCATCTCAACAAGAGGAAGGTAACGGCTCTAAGAAACCAATGGAGGACTGGTGTCAGCAACTGCATTTGGGTACTGACTCCACTCCCTCACATCAAAAACAGGGAGTCTATCGGGTGGTTCAAGAGTACGAGAGAGTGTTTAGTAAACACCCGCTGGACTTCGGGCGAGTAAAGGGGGTAGAACATCACATCCCCACGGGAGCCCATCCTCCCATAAAGGAGAGATACCGACCCGTACCCCCTGCACACTATCAACACGCCAAGGGGATGCTAAAAGACATGAAGGAGGCTGGGGTAATTAGGGACAGCTGTAGCCCCTGGGCAGCTCCACTAGTCCTAGTGAAAAAGAAAGACAACACCATGAGAATGCGTGTAGACTACAGGAAGGTCAACCGTATCACACACAAAGATGCGTACCCGTTACCAAGGATAGAAGAGTCCTTAGCTGCATTAAAATCTGCTAACTTCTTCTCTACTTTGGATCTCACTAGCGGGTACTGGCAGGTTCCTGTAGCAGAGGCGGACCGGGAGAAGACCGCATTCACCACCCCGATGGGACTCAGCGAATTTAACTGTATGCCGTTCATGCTCTGCAACGCACCAGGAACCTTCCAACGGTTGATGGAATGCTGTCTGGGACACCGGAACTTCGAGACGGTCCTATTATACCTGGACGATGTCATCGTCTATTCCAAGACCTATGAGGACCATCTGGAACACCTGGCAGAAGTGTTTGAAGCCCTGGCAAACTATGGCCTAAAGGTAAAACCCTCGAAGTGTCATCTACTAAAGCCAAAGGTACAGTACCTGGGACACGTGGTGAGTACTGACGGAGTAGCCCCCGACCCTGACAAGATCACCGTGATTAAGGACTGGCCAAGACCATCCAGCATAAAGGAAGTGCGGCAGTTCCTCGGGTTGGTAGGCTACTACCGTAGATTCATTCCCGGTTTTACCAAGAAGGCAGCTCCTATGCAGGACCTCCTGATAGGCCAGTCCAGGAAGGCAAAAAAACAGAAGCCACCCTTCAGATGGGAAAAGCTGGAAGAGGAGTCATTCCGCCAGCTGAAGATGGCCCTCACGGGGGAAGAAATCCTGGCGTACCCTGATTACAGCCAGCCCTTTATCCTCCACACGGACGCAAGCAACATCGGGCTAGGAGCCATACTGTCCCAGATCCAGCAGGGGAGAGAACGGGTAATTGCTTACGCCAGCCGAAAACTGCGACCCACGGAAAGAAACCCTGAGAATTACAGCTCGTTCAAGCTAGAGTTCCTGGCAGTAGTGTGGGCGGTAACCGAACGTTTTAAGCATTACCTTGCCTCTTCCAGGTTCACCGTGTACACGGACAACAACCCGTTGACACACCTGGACACTGCAAGAATGGGTGCCCTGGAGCAGAGATGGATGGCCCGCCTGTCCAATTATGAGTTCACGATCAAATACCGGGCAGGACGCTCCAATACCAACGTGGACGCCCTGTCCTGGATGCCAAACCTACCGGACGGAGGGGAAGATCCAGAAGAACTGGAAGAGGTCGAACTCCCTGCGTTCCACCGTCATGGGATTACCCAGTATTCCCACCGTGTGAGGGGCCAGCGATCCGCTACGTTCAACCCCTTACCCCACTACAACCGGGCGGAGATGCAAGACAGTGACCCCGCAGTCCGTCTGGTGAAGGAGATGCTGACCCAGGCTGACGCCCGCCTGGACCCAGACGCTCCGGAAGAGATCAAGCAACTGTGGACGGAAAAAAGCAGACTGTTTCTCTACAAGGAGAAGTTGTGCCGCAGAATGGTCAATTCCCGGACACATGAACTGATCTGGCAGGTTGTGGTACTGAGACGGGACGCAGCTATGGTGCCGGAGGCCTACCACAATGGGGCAGGGCACTTCGGATGGAAGAAGCTGGAGTTCCTGCTGCGTGAACGGTTCTACTGGATAGGCATGAGAGGAGCCATTGAGAGATGGTGTAGAGACTGTGGCAGGTGCAATCTAAGAAGGAGGGACAGTGCCAGCCAGAGGACTCCCCTGCAGCCCATCCTCACCAGGCAGCCGCTGGAACTGGTCGCTCTGGACCATGTTAAACTGGCTCCAAGCAGAAGCGGGTATGTCTACGCCCTAACCATCGTGGATCACTACTCCCGATTCCTGGTAGTGGTCCCTGTCAAAGACTTGACGGCTCAGACAGCAGCCAGAGCCTTCCAGCTGCACTTCTGCCGCCCACACGGGTACCCGGACCAAGTGCTGACGGACCAAGGACCAGCCTTCGAAGCGGAGGTCTTCCAGGAGTTCTGCAACCTGTATGGCTGCAAGAAGATAAGAACAACGCCCTATCACCCCCAAACCAATGGACTCTGCGAGAAGATGAACCAGGTGGTGATAGATCTGCTAAAAACAGTGCCCCTGGAAGAACGCAGTCTGTGGCCTGAGAAACTGCCCGATCTTGTGGACCTGTATAACCACATCCCGGTAGGTTCCACCAACTGTACCCCGGCTTACCTAATGCGAGCAAGACCTGGTAAGCTGCCTGTTGACCTGGATATGGGAGTCCTGACACCCGAGGACACCTCGCCAGAGGCAGACTGGGATACAGAACGGCAGCAGCAGTACCGGAAAGTACAGGAGAGCGTCGAGCAAAGTCTCTGTCAATCAAGAGAAAGGCAGGAGAGGACTTATAACCAACATGCTCCCGCTGTTCCCCTGGTACCTGGAGAGTAGGTCTTGAAAAGAAAAAGGCGGCTCCATAAGTTGGACGACCAGTTGGAAAAGGACTCGTACACCGTACTGCCCTCAAGCCACAATAATCCAAAGGTGTACGTCATCAGCAAGGATGGAGGAGAGACCACAGCCACTGTCTCCAGAGACCACCTAAAAAAGTGCCCCGAGAAGTTGCAAAGCACGGATGAAGATCAGGAAGACCCTCAACCCGTAGAGGAAAAGGAGGAAATGATCAGCACCGTACTCGGAGACCTTCCCCGGTCCTGGACACAAGTAAACAACGCTATCGTGGTGCCCGTCCTCACATTTCTCCAGCCAGCCCCTCAAGTGCCTACAGAATACCAGGTAGAGCTGGAAGAGCAGCCGGCCCAGGAGGCAGAAGAGTCCACACCAGCAGCGCAGGAGGATCAACCCTCTGCTAGTAGTGAGCCTGCCGTGCCCCTAGTGAGCCAAAGAGTACACAGACAGCTGCCCAGCTTACCCATAACACCTCCTACACCCTGTAGTGCAGGACCAGTTAGTGAGATCCGTAGGTCCACTAGAGTCACTAAAGGTCAGATGCCCGCTCGCTGGAGAATATAAAGTAATGCACTGTAAATTTACCTGTTTCTTGAAGATGTTTACGGTTTTTGTTGTTGCCTGTTATTAATTATGTTTCTCAGTTACCCTGCAGATTTCTATGGACTAACAGGTTATGGACGCTGGATAACCGGAACAATCTTGTAGATAGTTGCACATTGTGCCTCTTGCGAAGACGGCCGCGGAAGAGAAAACCTGTCTGGCGTGGCCTCCTTGCGGCCCAAAGTAGCTAGCTTCAGCCTTTCAGCCACGCCCAAGGCCAATGCAAGGGGTTTTCTTTGGACAGGCCCCCTACCTCGCTTAAAACTTCACCTTGGGTGATATGGACACCCGGTTACGGAAACGCCGTGACCACAAAATGTACTTTTTCATGTTGTCTTGTTATTGTTATACCCTGCATTTATGTTTCTTTAAAAATATGTTTAGTCCCGGAGTACTAAATTTTACTAGGGGGGAATGTGGCACCCCAGGGGTCTGGTTACCACAGTAATAGAAATATTACGTCTGAGAGCAAGTGGGAGGTTTCTCTGGTCAGGAGCCCTAAACATGCAACACCGCCCGCCCAGACCAGGGAGGGGAGGAATCTGCCCTTATAAACTGGGTCTGGGGCGGGATTAGGTGAGTCAGAGCCCGGAGACAGTTCCAGACATAGGAAAAGTGTCAGCAAGGAGCTCTGTAGGAGCAGGAGCGAGTGCCAGGGGCTGGAAGCTAGATAGCTCGCCCTGGCTGAAGCCATTAAGACCGGACACGGAGTATGAGGCTGTGGGGACATCCAGGTCCAGCAGCAGAATCCAACCGGCAGGGGATTCCATGTCCTCTTGCCAGAGAAGCCCGGAGGCACGGTCACAAGCAAGGGACTAGCACCGCCATCGTGAAGCGGAGGCTAACAGAAGGCCCCAAGTCACCGGCCGTACGGGTGAGCACCACACGGTATACTCAGGGAAGTGGGCTACTTCTACCCGCACACAGCAAGGTAGCCAGGAAAGAGTGCAGATAGACGGGGAGGTCTACAACTCCACCTGGCCAGGGGAGATCCTGCTAGCTCTCAGACTGACCAGGCCTCTACTGCTAGCCAGTACTCCCGGGAGGGTCTGCTTTATAACATCAGTAAAGACCCTGAACTGCACTGCACGGACTCTGAGTTATTCCTGCTGTGCTCGTGCACCATCACTCCCATCATCCACACTAACTGCCCTGAGGCTATACTCCTCCCGTGGGGAGTCATCCCGTTCTTAGCTGCACACACAACACTGGCCTCAGCGGTCTGCCTTGCAGCGGCGGTCCCCACTGACCGCGATCCACGGGTCGCGTAGTCGGACTATCATCTCACTAATAAGACTGCCACTGAATTGACCACCCTGGGCACGGACCGGGTCAGCGCCACGGAGACTAAAACCCCAGCGATCCGGCTCCGGGTATTCCCTGCACAACACAGGCCCAGGGGGCGCGTCATTTGCATCTGTCCCACAAAACGGATCAAAGTAGTGAATGCTACAATTTTTACATATATTTTAACACGCAGAGCGTTGGTACTGTGCATAAAAACGTACCACATTGACTAGCATTGGTCCTTATGATGTCTATATGCTACCCGTCCTACACAAGGACACATTATACACTCATCCGAACAAGCCTTCAGGTCTGTTTTGGATGAAAAATCTATAGTTGTAATAATGTTATAACAGAATGATACACCTTATGTCACTCATAAACGTTATAGCAGCTGTAGTTTGTGCTCCAGAGCTGCTCTTCCTACTGTAAGCACTAAGGAGGACTGTAAGTTATTCCTACAGTCATGCCTTATTGCCTTCTTTATAATTCCAAAATAAAGAAATCAGGGTGGAAGATTAAAATACCTGTGACAGACTGAAATTCTCACTTTATCTTCTTTTAAAAATGTAAAATGAGATTTATAGCATTTTTTATATTATATGTTCAATTTGTAGGTGGTGATGTAACCCTCCAATTAAGATTTATTTAGGATGAGATGTGTCAGACTGAGCTCCGACTGACTGAGGTCATCAGTTGCTAATGAGACAAGTTAGCATGAAGTCATATCACCGATTTGTCACTTTTCCTTTCTTGCAATGTTAGGAGATGGACTCCCAGTCTTGCATGATGTACCCTGATGCATTCTCATTACATCAGGGTTATCCATTAATTCACCTTCTTTAATAAATTAAGCAGAAGTCACAAAAAAAACAACACATCGGCAGGTCCTTTAAGTCCTGGATACCAATAGCTGAATTTTACTGAGATAAATAATGACAGAATTTCTAAAATTTAAAGGGAATCTGTCATTAGGTTTTTGCTACCCATTTTGAAAGCAACATGATGTAGGGGAACATACCCTGATTCAGTGATGTGTTATTTACTGGGCTGCTTGCTGTTGTTTTGATGTAATCCCTGGCTTATCTGCTGCAGGTCTAGCAGTTCTCTGAATGCTGATCTCTGTATAACCCCACCCACACCACTGATTGACAGCTTTCTGTCTACACTGTGCATAGGCAGAAAACTACTTATCAATGGTAGAGGTGGGGTTATACAGAGCACATGAATATGTCCACCTCTTTGGGAGCAGTGGTGTAATGTGCGACACCGCTCTGTCCACTTCTATATGAGCAGTGGTGTAATGTGTGACCCCGCTCAGGCCACTTCTATAGGAGCAGTGGTGTAATGTGTGACTTTGCTCCGTCCACTTCTATATGAGCAGTGGTGTAATGTGTGACTTTGCTCCATCCACTTCTATGGGAGCAGTGGTGTAATGTGTGACTTTGCTCCATCCACTTCTATAGAAGCAGTGGTGTAAAGTGTGACTGTGCTCCATCCACTTCTATAGGAGCAGTAGTGTAAAGTGTGACTTTGCTCCATCCACTTCTATAGGATCAGTGGTGTAATGTGTGACTTTGTTCTGTCCACTTCTATAGGATCAGTGGTGTAATGTGTGACTTTGCTCCGTCCACTTCTATAGGAGCAGTGGTGTAATGTGTGACTTTGCTCCGTCCACTTCTATAGGATCAGTGGTGTAAAGTGTGACTTTGCTCCATCCACTTCTATAGGAGCAGTGGAGTAATTTGTGCCTTTGCTCTGTCCACTTCTATAGGAGCAGTGGTGTAATGTGTGACTTTACTCCTTCCACTTCTATAGGAGCAGTGGTGTAATGTGTGACTTTGCTCCATCCACTTCTATAGGAGCAGTGGTGTAATGTGTGACTTTGCTCCATCCACTTCTATAGGAGCAGTGGTGTAATGTGTGACTTTGCTCCGTCCACTTCTATAGGAGCAGTGGTGTAAAGTGTGACTTTGCTCCATCTACTTCTATAGAAGCAGTGGTGTAAAGTGTGACTTTGCTCCGTCCACTTCTATAGGAGCAGTGGTGTAAAATGTGACTTCGCTTCATCCACTTCTATAGAAGCAGTGGTGTTAAGTGTGACTTTGCTCCATCCACTTCTATATGAGCAGTGGTGTAATGTGTGACTTTTCTCTGTCCACTTCTATAGGAGCAGTGGAGTAATGTGTGACTTTGCTCCATCCACTTCTATATGAGCAGTAGTGTAATGTGTGACTTTGCTCCATCCACTTCTATATGAGCAGTGGTGTAATGTGTGACTTTGCTCCATCCACTTCTATATGAGCAGTAGTGTAATGTGTGACTTTGCTCCATCCACCTCTATAGGAGCAGTGGTGTAATGTGTGACTTTGCTCCATCCACTTCTATATGAGCAGTAGTGTAATATGTGACTTTGCTCCATCCACTTCTATATGAGCAGTAGTGTAATGTGTGACTTTGCTCCATCCACCTCTATAGGAGCAGTGGTGTAATGTGTGACTTTGCTCCATCCACTTCTATATGAGCAGTAGTGTAATGTGTGACTTTGCTCCATCCACTTCTATATGAGCAGTGGTGTAATGTGTGACTTTGCTCCATCCACTTCTATATGAGCAGTAGTGTAATGTGTGACTTTGCTCCATCCACTTCTATATGAGCAGTAGTGTAATGTGTGACTTTGCTCCATCCACCTCTATAGGAGCAGTGGTGTAATGTGTGACTTTGCTCCATCCACTTCTATATGAGCAGTGGTGTAATGTGTGACTTTGCTCGGTCCACTGACATACAGCAAGAAAAAGTGGTATGTATAATTAGACAAGGGAGCATATGGATAAAAAATATTATGATTTTTATTGAGTGAATACAGAACTAGACACAACATAGAAATTTAAAAGCATTTAAAAAAGCATGATGCTTCAGTAGAAACCACAAAAAAGTATCACATATCAATATGTACCAACAGTAGCCAAAAAGTGATAATAGTAAAACCTCCTATCCCAAAGCAAAGATACCATAAATGGGTGTCTGAAACATTAAAGTGCATCTATCAATGCAAATTAACCCGTGTCAGCCTCTATGCTCTCAAAATAAGCTACCAGTCTATCCTGGTTCTATTAAATTCAATAGAAAAACCCACAGAGGGGAGGCATCTAAAGAAATAAACCCAAAAATGAAGGGAATGTAAATCCCTGGAATTAGGAATAGGTACCTCCAAAAATCCAGCCTGTGGGTTAGAAGTGGGGCTGTCGCAGTTTGCAGAGGGTGGGAGGATCAATAGAGGGCCATTACCACATGCGTATCGCCACTAACGCTGTGGCTTCATCAGGGGAAAAAATCTTGAGAAGAGCAATGAGGGACAGAGGAACCACAGAGGGTTCGTCCCCTGATGCAAGCCGGGCACCGGGCCCGAGCCTATTGGGACCTCCATGCCCAGTAGGGAATCCGGCATACTGAGGAGGATTTCATATCCCTCGGTCCACCCGTGAATACCGCACATTTAGAGGACTAGGTACCACGAAGGCCCCGGCGTCCAGGGATAGTGGTAACCAGGGGAAAGCCCTCGCTGCCAAGCATACGGGTGAGAGAAACATCAAGGAAGCTAGTCCCTGTTCCAGGCAGGTCAGAAGCTCCAGGGAGAGAGACAGGAGGATACAGAAAGGAGGCCTTACACCTGCTCACTGGGGAGCAAATCCAGAAGTGCACACCACCTACAAGTACCCCGAACCGTACCTGACTACCATCTGCAGTAAAGGTACTGAAACTAGCCCAGGTGTGTGTGTCTGTTCTTCTTCTGACCCGGCTGGGTCCCCTCTCTCCTGCATCCCTTCACTCCACACTGCCCCGGGGGCCCGCTCCGCCTGGGGGGAGCAGAAACATCCCAGCTGCCATCCCATCACCCCCCGGAGGTCTGCAGCAGCGCTGGTAATCTTTACCAGGTACAACAGGTGGCGTCACAAACTATTTACTTTATTTTTACTTCTATCCAAGTTCCAATCCCCTTTTTCAAGAGTGACCCCAGGGTACGGGCCCGGGAGCCGACCACCGCGACATCCCCAAACCAGGCAAAGGCCCGGGTACCGAGTCGTCCTCCTCCCCTGGGCGCGTCAGATATGTGTACGATCTTCCCTCCTATACCAGAGGCTCAATGCAGGTGCTAAAGGAATTGCAAGGGTACTGACTCGAAGAACAGGAGCTGCTTGTTACCTGTGATGTAGAAAGTCTTTACGCCAGCATTGACCAGGAAAGGGGCTGTAAGGCTGTGGAATTCTTTCTCCATAAAAATATAATCCATCACGTAGACAATTCATGTTGGACCTTTTGAGGTTCATTTTGAGGCATAACTTCTTTCTATTTGATGGCCGCATCTACCTTCAAACGTGGGGTACCGCGATGGGTGCGGCCATAGCACCCACCTTTGCAAATTTATATCTAGGATGGTGGGAGGAAGTGGTCTTCGCTGAAAATATGTCATCATATGTGAACCACATAGTAACATGGAAACATTACATTGATGATGTTCTTATGGTGTGGCGGGGCACAGAAAAAGATCTAGTGGACTTTATTGACATTCTCAATAATAACTGCTTCAATTTGAAACTTACACTCTCATTCCATAAAGATAAAATCTCATCGCTAGATATAATGATACAGAGGGATGCAAATAATGCGGTACAAACTGATGTATATAGAAAGGAAACATCATCCAATAGCATTCTAGATGCCCGGAGTGCACATGCAGCTGCTACCATCCGAGCGATTCCCAAAGGGGAATTCCTACGTCTACGTCGGAATTGTTCATCCTTTGAATGCTTTAAACAAAGAGCCCAAGAACTTAAATCAAGACTCCTTGAAAGAAATTATTCAGGAAAAATAATTAAAAAGGGCATACAATTATGCATTAAGGACCAACAGGGATGAACTTTTAGTCCCCCAAAAGAGGAATAGAAATCAGGATGACTATGTGAGGTTTTTAACAGAGTACCATGAGGATTGGCAAATTATGCTCAATGTTTTAAATAAACATTGGGACATTATTAGATCTGATGTAGATCTTAAGGACTATGTGACCCCTCGAGCGTCTTCTGGTTATAGGAAAACCACCTCTGTCTCAAATCTGCTAATGTCCAGTCACTTAAGAAGCAGTAATATGCTGACAAAGACACGAGACCCTGGATTTTTCCCGTGTAAAATGTGCAGAGTCTGTCAGATTTTGATTCCTAAAAAATCATTTGTGGATGTGTTTGGGAAAATATATCAGATCTCCCAACTCCTTAATTGCTCCAAAAGTGGAGTGGTATATTGCCTGGAATGTACATGCGGACTGAGGTATATTGGCAAAACCACCAGGGACCTCAAGATCCGTATACGAGAACATATCCAGAGTATCATTAATTATGAAAAGGAAGAACGAAAATGCCAAGAACAAAACAAAACATTTACACCTACACCAATAGCAAGGCATTTCAAAAATAAGCATGAATTACGGTGGAAGGACCTCAAGGGCTGGGTAATCTGTCAACTCAAACGGGATGTTAGGGGTGGTAATCTTGACTCCATACTTTTAAAGAAGGAGAGTGAGTGGATTTTTAGGTGCAATTCGGTAAATCCACATGGGATGAATGAAAACTTCAATTTTGGTTGTTTTCTGTGAAATCCCATAACACCTGAACAAGAACAAGTACACTTAAAATCTTTTACCCTTGTGGATATTATTTCTTTCTTGAACCCCTGGGGGTATCAGATGATGGATTCTCCACCCTTCCTGGTAATTTAATATGCTAATAGTGGGTTAATAGGATAAATGATGAATTTTTTCCATCGATCTATATTGAGTAGGGAATTTTTGGAATAAATTTTATATCTGACAATTGTCTATATTTGGGATATGACCATTATAGACAATCTGATCAATACAAAATCCCTTTCTCCTTCTACATGATATGTAAGAATAAACATACAGTATGATGTGGATTGATTATGATGTGGCCATGATTGATACGGTATAAATTCAACTGATTATGGACTGTCGGCATATAATTAATTTAGGGATAAATAACATTGGTGATACATGCCTTATATGTAGTATCTTTGATCTGATGCTGAAATTCATCAGAAATGTGGTATATAATTAATTGTTGGCATTAATGCTGGCATACAATCAATTTATGGATATATAAGATTTAGTAATATATGTTTGATACGTAGTATCTCTGATTTTATGCTGAAATTCATCAGAAATTGGATTTTTTTATAGTTAGAATTAGATTGGTTGACCCACTTGTCAATCCTTATGGATTGTATAAATATCCGGGACAAGGGGCCGACCTTGCTCTTAGAAAAAGCCGGCATACCGGCAAAACGCGCGTCAGGGACTGAGTCCCGTGTTCTGATAGTATAGGTGGATAGGGAAGATAATACCAATGAATTAATATAGGCTCCTATGTGAATCACATCTTAAGCAACATTGATTTAAGATCCTCTGGCTAGCTTGTGATCTATACAGCACATGTGCAGCGATCAGGTACTCTTTGGTCTTAGCGTGGCATGCATGCTGACCGCAGTCTCATTTGTGCGGTACCTCAGAGACTGTAGTATTCAGCTAACTCCCGATCATTGCAGTAATGTGCAGTGACCGACTGCTCTGTGGTCTCGGCATAGCACAGCACGCTGACCGCAATTTCATGTGAGAGCCATCCTGGAGATTTATGAGTAAGAAGTTACCAGCCCAGCCCAGCTACCGATCGCAAACTTAGGAGAGGGACTAAAGATAGATGTTGTGGCTAGGGAATACCATCCCGAGACCACTCTCTACACTACTAATCTGTCAGCCTATTCAATCTGCGCTAATATCAATTTACGGTCTGATGTGACCCATATGGTGTGAAGTGTTATAGTACTAACCAGCTATTTACATATTCTAACACTTAAAATTATGAGCACACATATGCATATAGTATGACTCATATATGAGCCTTACAATAGGCATTGTCAGACCATACGGATTGGATATCAGGTGGAGAACATAGCTCATATTTATATGAGCAATCTATGTCCGTTATTTAAAAGAAAACTGGCAATGAACTTTCATTGGGCTAATTTATGTGTATAATATACAGCCACAACCCAATAAATAAGGGACTGGGTTAGGCATTCCCACTAATACTTCTTTCCACCTTACTAAGGACTGGGTTTTGTGGGTCACTATTTAATAGATGGTGACCCTGTATGCATTTATTAATGCACGTTTTGCACAAATGTATTCATTTTAAGAGCAATTTTCAATAAACGTTATATTTTATTTTCCATTCACAACTTTTCCTCTTTTCCCTTCCCATTTTATACTTGATGTAATGATGGTGGTGTACACCAGTGAATGGAAGTCTAATGAGATATGATCTCTATTTCTATACACTTCTATGGTAGCAGTGGTGTAATGTGTGACACCAGTCTGTTCACTTCTATGGGAGCAGTGGTGTAATGGGTGACCCCGCTCCATCCACTTCTATGGGAGCAGTGGTGAAACGTGTGACCCCGCTCCATCCACTTCTATGGGAGCAGTGGTGAAATGTGTGACACCGCTCTGTTCACTTGAATGGGAGCAGTGGTGTAATGTGTATCACATGCTGGGATTGGATGTGCATCTCTGCGGGCTATACCACACATATTGAGCATTAGATACACAGCTCTGGGTTGTATCACGCATTAAGGGCATTAGATACACACCTCTAGGTTGTATCATGCATGATGGGCATTAGATACACAGCTCTGGGTTGTATCACACATGATGGGATTAGATACACAACTCTGGATTGTATCACACATTATGGGCATTATAATAATAATAATAATAATAATAATAGTTTTTATTTTTATAGCGCCAACATATTCCGCAGCACTTTACAAATTTTAGGGGGGACATATACAGACAATACAGAATAAGCATATCTCATATCAAAAGGAGTGAGGGCACTGCTCGCAAGCTTACAGTCTATGAGGAAATGGGGGAGACACAAAAGGTAAAAAGTACATATATTGCATAATGCAACCTTGATATACTAAATAGGATAAATAATAATAATACATGGACTGGTCGCCAGCCAGTATGTGTACAGTCCTGACAGAGGCTATTAAGTGCATGGTTGGTATGAACCTGAAGTTGAAGAAGATTTTAATATGGGGGAAAACTGGGACGGACAGAGTGTGTTTAGGCGACACGCCAGTCTAAAGAAATGTGTTTTTAGGGTTCGCTTGAAACTGTGGGTATTGGGAATTGATCAAACTGTCCTGGGTAGTGCATTCCAAAGAATTGGCGCAGCACGCGAGAAATCTTGGAGACGGGAGTGGGAAGTTCGGATTATGATGGATTTTAGTTTTAAGTCATTTGCAGAACGGAAGGCACGTGTAGGGTGGTAGACTGAGACAAGAGAGGAGATGTAGGGGGGTACTGAAGCATGGAGCGCTTTGTGGGTAAGCGTGATAAATTTAAATTGCACTCTATATTGGATGGGCAACCAATGCAATGACTGGCACAGGGAAGAGGCATCGGTGTAGCGGTTGGCGAGGAATATGATCCTGGCTGCTGCGTTAAGGACGGATTGGAGAGGGGAGAGTTTAGTAAGAGGGAGACCGATTAGTAGAGCATTGCAATAGTCAAGATGAGAATGAATAAGAGCTACAGTAAGAGTTTTTGCCGAGTCAAAGGTGAGAAAAGTCCTGATTCTTGAGATGTTTTTGAGGTGTAGATGACATGAACGAGCGAGTTTGTTGCTGGGGAGTAATGGTTGAGCCACAAACAGAAATGGCAATATCGGGCACAGGTAGGTTAGTGGAGGGAGGAAAGACGAGTAGTTCCGTTTTTGACAGATTCAGTTTTAGGTAGAGGGAGGACATAATGTTAGACACAGCAGAAAGACAATCACTGGTCTTTTGTAGTAATGCAGGGGTGATGTCCGGAGCAGAGGTGTATAATTGGGTGTCATCAGCATAGAGATGGTACTGAAAACTGAATCTGCTGATTGTTTGTCCAATAGGAGCGGTGTATAAGGAGAAAAGAAGGGGGCCTAGGACTGATCCTTGAGGAACCCTGACAGTAAGGGGAAGTAGGGAGGAGGAGGAGCTGGCAAAAGACACAGAGAAGGAGCGGTCAGAGAGATAGGAGGAGAACCAGGAGAGAACAGTGTCCTTGAGGCCAATAGTGCAGAGCATAGTGAGGAGGAGCTGGTGATCCACAGTGTCGAATGCTGCAGAGAGATCCAGGAGAATCAGCAGGGAGTAGTGACCATTAGATTTAGCTGTTAGTAGATCATTAGAGACTTTAGTGAGGGCAGTTTCAGTAGAATGTAAAGAGCGGAAACCAGATTGTAAAGGGTCAAGAAGAGAGTTGTCTGAGAGATAGCGGATGAGACGGGAGTGGACCAGGCGTTCCAGGAGTTTAGAGATAAAGGGAAGATTGGAAACAGGTCTGTAGTTGGCCGTGCAGTTCTGGTCAAGGGATGTTTTTTTAAGTAATGGTTGTATGCTGGCATGTTTAAAAGAAGAGGGAAAGATACCAGATGAGAGGGAAAGGTTGAAAATTTTAGTTAGGTGAGTGATGACAGCTGGAGCAAAGGACTGAAGGAGATGTGAGGGAATAGGGTCACTGGTGCAGGTGGTAGGGCGAGAAGATGCAAGGAGCCTGATCACTTCATCTTCCGTGACTGGTTCGAAGTCAGAAAGTGAGCAGGATACAATGTGGTGGGGGAGAGCATGCATAACATTTGGGGATTGGGAGAAAATTTCCTGTCGGATATGGTCAATTTTTTCTTTGAAATAATTGGCCAGATCGTCAGCGCTGAGGTCGGTGGTCGAGGCCTGTGTTGTTTGATTGAGGAGTGAATGAAATGTGTCAAATAGTCGTTTAGGATTATTGGAAAGTGAGATGATGAGGTTGTTAAAGTAGGTTTGTTTGGAGAGGTGAAGGGCAGAGTTATATGTTTTCAGCTTAAATTTATAATGGAGGAAATCTTCGGGCAGATTTGATTTTCTCCACAGCCGTTCAGCGCACCTGGAGTACCTCTGGAGAAGACGTGTTTGAGGCGTGTGCCAGGGTTGTCGCCATCTATGCTGAATTTTTCTTTGTGTAGGAGGTGCGGCTTCATCCAGGGCGCATAGCATTATTTTGTTATAATGCTTCAATGCAGAGTCGGGACATGAGAGGGAGGAGATTGGAGCCAATGATGATTGCAACCATTTTATAAATTTCTGGGTGTTAATGGCGCGTAAATTTCTATAAGTGTGGATGGTGGAAGTGTCTTGAGTAGAGTCACAGTTCTTGACAGAGAATGAAAGAAGATTATGGTCAGAGAGTGGAAGGGGAGAGTTAGTAAAGTCATGTACTGAGCAAAGCCGGGAGAAGATCAGGTCCAATGTGTTCCCGTGTTCCCGTCTCCATGTGTAGGAGAATTAGCAAGCTGTGAAAGGCCAAAGGAGGAGGTTAGTGATAAAAGATGCGTGGCAGATGGGGAAAGAGAATCGCCAATTGAGATGTTAAAATCTCCCATGATTATCGTGGGGATGTCGCAGGATAGAAAATTTGGAAGCCAGGCAGCAAAGTGATCCAGGAATTGACAGAGGGGACCTGGAGGGCGATAGACAACCGCCACTCGCAGGGAGAAGGGCCGGTAGAGTCTGACTGTGTGGGCCTCAAAAGACGGGAAGATAAGGGAGGGTACAGGGGGGGATAACCTGAAAAGTACATTTTGTTGAAAGAAGCAGACCAACACCTCCCCCTGATCTGTTGTTAGGTCGCGGGGTATGAGAGAAATGTAGGCCACCATAGGAGAGAGCTGCCGCAGCGGTGGTGTCCGACTGCTGGATCCAGGTTTCAGTGAGAGCCAGAAGGTTGAGGGAATTAGAGAGGAAAAAGTCATGGATGTAAGAGAGTTTATTACAAGCTGAGCGCGCATTCCAAAGGGCACAGTTGAATGAGACAGAAGATATGCAGGGAATATTAATGAGATTAGCAGGGTTTCTGAATGTAACAGGGAAAGAGTTAGTGTTATTATTACTGGAGGCTCCTGGGTTGGGAGAAATATCGCCTGCGACTAATAGAAGGAAGATACAGAGAGTGAGCAGATGGTTGAGTGATTTGTGAGAGCGTTTCCTGTGTTGTATGGTGAGAATGAATGGATCTGCGTGGTATAACATTGTGAAGAGAGCATGACAACTGTACATTGGAGAAGAGAGGAGTGAGGGGTTAATATGGATGAAGTGTGCCGAATTTGTGGGAGAACGGTGAATGTGGATGATTGTAGCAGCCAGAATATAAATGGCACAGATACAAATGGTGAATACTGTTTGCCAAAAAGATGACCTGGAAGCAAGTTTGTTTAATTGTCTTGCATGTCTTACCTGTCTCCTGCCCTGTCCAACTGCCATCTTCTAACTGCCGCGGCACTTTGATAAATTATGGCACTTCGATAAAGTATGCATAAATGCTATATGCATAAATGCCCCCACATAATTGCTGCCCCTTGACTATGTCTCAATATATAGGGATGTATCTGCTTAGATCTACACAGATTTAACTCGTTAGCAATCAATCACTAGCTTAAGACAACAGGAGACCATAAACTGCAGGAAAAAAAAAACAGACTGGCAACTCTACATGGATCATAAAATTTTAAAGTAAGTGTGATGACCTTAAAGTATCATGGATTAAACAACATAGAGGAGTGAGAAATATATACCAGTGAAAGGCTGCAGAGCATTGCATGGAGATACAAGGCAGTTTTCAGGATAGATCACACATAGGAGTGAGAAATATATACCAGTGAAAGGCTGCAGAGCATTGCATGGAGGTACAAGGCAGTTTTCAGGATAGATCACACATAGGAGTGAGAAATATATACCAGTGAAAGGCTGCAGAGCATTGCATTATATACACAGCTCTGGGTTACATTGCACATGATGGGCATTAGATACATGGCTCTGGGTTGTATCATGCATGATGGGCATTAGATATATAACTCTGGGTTGTATCACTCATGATGGACATTAGATACATGACTCTGGGTTGTATCACATGATGTACATTAGATACATAGCTCTAGGTTGTATCACACATAATGGGCATTAGATACATAGCTCTGGGTTGTATCATACATATGGGCATTAGATTCACAGCTCTGAGTTGTATCACGTATGATGGATATTAGATACACAACTCTGGGTTGTATCACATGATGGACATTAGATACATGGCTCTGGGTTGTATCGCGTATAATGGATATTAGATACACAGCTCTGGGTTGTATCACGCATGATGGATATTAGATACACGACTCTGGGTTGTATCATGCATGATGGACATTAGATTTCCAGCTCTGAGTTGTATCACTCATGATGGACATTATATACATGGCTTTGGGTTGTAACATGCATGATGGGCGTTAGATACACGGCTCTGTTATGACTCGGCTCTGCCTCCATCAGAGGCTTACACTGAGAGCTGAGACAGTGTTCACAGCACAGAAGCATTATGGTTACACTGCTGTGCTCTGAACACTGCAGGTACAGCTGCGGTGAGTGATGATCAGCAGCCTGGTACTGTACTGCTAATCTCAGGCTGCCGATCACCACTCTCTCACCGCCGATACTCACCTCATCCTAGACCTCTGCTCGCCGCATCCCTGCACCTGAACCCTGTGAGCGGTGACAGGGGAAAGTGTTGCTCGCAGCATAGCTGCAGGCTTCAAAAAAATGGTGCCCATCTTCTCCCATAGCTGTGACCTGGATAGCCCAGGGGGAAAAAACGCACACTCACCCCTTTGTGCGACCCCAGTCAGTATAGGTAATTGAGTAATTTAACCAATCCTATCAATGTCTAGCAGAGAGATCGATAAGGTTCATCGCTCCTGACAATCAGCCTATTTTGGATAAGTATTACTTTGTTTTGATTTATTGATTTATCTGCATATATGTGTCCATGATCCCCTTGATTTGAACACATGATCATATTCCCAATCTCAGTATATACTATACATGTGTTATTTAATACAATTTCATTGCCATTTTAAGCTCAAGTTCTCAGTTTGGTCTCCATAAGTAATTAATTTCATATAGGTCACTGGTATAATAAGTGGTAAAGGGATTTCAGAGCTGATCTCACCAGTAGTGCTGCCTGCACCTCATACTGTTGGCACACTTTAATGTGTTGTGGATTGGTACAATTCTTCTGCTTGATATCTGTTAATAAATCTTGCATGACTGCAAGTAGGACAGCCTCAAGGCTTCTTTTACAGCCCCAGGCTAATCACAGCTGTGGAAGGACTGATTTGTTTTATTTGTAAAGTTCCCAAATCCCTTTACATTTCTATGGGACACTCCAGATAAAAAGCCCCAAAGAAATTGAGACAGAAAGGTAAACAGGACACACAAAGGAGTCCCTTATTGGAAATGACAGCAGTTGCAGAGCCCTAGGCTTCCACTACAAGACATCACATCAGAAAGGATTTGCTGTCTTCCTCTTTTTTAAGTTTAGAGGTTCCTCTAATCGTAGTTATTTGGGGCTTCCAGCATGACTCAGTGACTCAGGGCAGATTTGATGGCGATTTTTTTTATATATTGATTTTGTAGTCAAAACTAGGATTGACTCCAACACAGAACAGTCGAAAGGACAAAACATAAAGCTGAAAAACTGCATGTGTGAGTCCAGCCCCACGATTTTCTTTTTCCTGATTCTTTACTGGTTTTGTTAAAATATCTCCTAGACACCAGAAACAAAGTCTGCCACTATTTGTGACTCGCCCCCTGGGCCGTGGGGCACTCGGATCCGGGCGATAGGGAAACGATGGGGGTAGTGGTGGCAACCCGGTTCCGTGGCTCAGGGTGGTCAGACCAATGGTAGTCTGCTATGTACTGTTGATAATGTCCGACTACGTCACCCGTGGATTGCGGTTATTATGAACCGCCGCTGCAAGGTAATCCCCTGAGGCTGATGGTGTCTGCAGCTGAGATTGGATAACTCCCCACGGGAAGAGTGTAACCCCAGGGCAGTGCAGTGGATGGTGGGGGTGATGGTGCAGGGAGTCCCAGTACCGGTAGTGCAGGAGGAGCGAGAAAGTACACAGACAACATACTGCAATCCAATGTCTTTTACTCACAGTTCATGTGCTCCGGGTCACTTCGGCACCAGTGGTGACCGCCCGAGCCGTGTTGCGTCCACCAGGTGTGGGGCTCGGTCAACTCGCAGGCAGTTCAGAAGTATGGCTCAGGACCCCCTTTTGTCCTTTCTCTGGCCTGCCTCACCAGTTACCCACTTTTGTCCAGCTGCCGCGGATCTGCGCGGGTAAACGTGGGCCCCGTTCCCCGCTGTCCTATATGGTGCCTTCCTAGCAGGTTTGATGAGATGTCGCACCAATAAATGATCACGACCTCCGGTCTTTGGCTGAGGGTAGTTTCTCCTCCACCAACTTGGGATCCGGTACCCTTAATCTGCCTGACCCTTCACCAGGTATTCTCGTGGGTTCTTAGGGTCCCTTCCACCTCCTTGTTCCTGAGCCCCTCTGTTTCTCTCTCTCTTCTCCTTCTTTCCTGTTCCTTCTTCTCCTCCTTCCTTTGGCCTCTTCTCCAGGCCCACTTCTCCTTCTCCTCTCAGGCTCCTGCCTTTTCTCTAGGCCTGCCTCTGAGCAGAGCTCCTACAGAGCCTCTGCTCCCTGTCTTCTCTGACTGGACTTCACAGACTGAACACTGTTCTAAGATGGTGCCCACCTTTTATACCTTCCTCTAGAACATGAGCCCAGGTGACCAGCAACCAATGGGCTCCTACCTACGCTCAGGAACCGTCCCCTCCTGCTCCTACATCACCGGGTTTTCCTCCCCCCTCCCCACTCCAGCCAGGGACATGGTCTGTCGTGCCTGCATTTCTGTCTAATGGGAGCACCGTTGAACTGTCCCTCGGAAATGGGGTGAGTGTGCTGTATGCAGCTAACTGAGCCCTGGTCCATACTCCATCCTTACCCGGGAGTGGAATATCACACCTCTGGCAGAGGTGCAATACCCCTGTAGCGGCGGAGCCCTCGGGGCGCTACTTTTGTGTGAGACGTGGAGAGTTTTCTGGCAGGTTTTAGGGTATGTGCACACAACACAACGTTTCTGGTTTGCAAGTTTTCCTTCATAGACATTCGGCACTCCTAGAGCATCGATGGAGAAATCGAGCTTGTGGTGTGAGCCAGGGCTGTTTTACTCTGTGTTTGGAGGTTCTGAGGGTGAGGGACGCTACTTGGTCGAGGGTGCTTCGAAGAGTGTCATTGTAGTGATATACAGCCAGATCAATCTCCCCTTCATCTCTAAACTCTTGGAGCGCCTGGTCTACTCCCGCCTTACCTGTTACCTCTCCACTCACTCTCTTCTAGACCTATCACTGTCCTGCTTCTGCCCCCTACATTCTATAGAAACTGCACTCATCAAAGTGACCAATGATCTTTTGACAGCAAAATGTAACGGTGACTACTATCTGCTCATTCTTCTTGACCTTTCTGCAGCTGACTACTCTCTGCTCATTCTTCTTGACCTTTCTACAGCTGACTACTCTCTGCTCATTCTTCTTGACCTTTCTGCAGCTTTTGATACCGTTGACCACCACCTCCTACTCTCTATGCTCCACTCAATCGGCATAAAGGACACTACTCTCTCTTGGTTCTCCTCACACAACACCTTTTTCACATGGGTTCACGCAGAAAACATTCAAAAGAACAAACATATGACTTTCTAAGGAAAAAATGACTTGTTTTGCATATGTTCAGTCTTTTGAACGTCTTAACAGTTTCAGATTTCCAAAGATGCAAAGCAATTAAAAGAACTGACACCAATTTTTCAGTAATTTTCCGCTCTGAAGAAGGTCTATACTTTACAAGTCAATGGAGAGGCTCAAAAGACACCCGAAAGACACCAGCAAAAAAGTTGTCACAAAAAAATTGGAAAAGCAAAAAAATACAAACATCGATGGTTGAAAATGTTGAAAAAGTACTAATGAAACAACCGAAGAAATGCTGAAAAAGATAAATAAAAAAGAACCTATACATGTTTGGTATCTACGAACTCGTATGTAGAATCATAATGACAGTTTTAGCATTTAGTGAACATGGTAAAAAAAAACAACTGTGGAATTGCACTTTTTTGCATTTTTTTGGATTTTTTTTCCTGTTTTCCAGTACATGATATGTTAAAACCAATGGTAACATTCAAAAGTACTTGTCCAGCAAAAAATAAACCCTCGCATGGCCATATTGACCGAAAAATAAAAAATAAATGGCTCTGGGAAGAAGGGGAGCAAAAAACGAAAACGCAAAAACGGAAAATGGCCCGGTCATTAAGGGGTTAATTATTATTACTATTTTACTCACTTATATAGCACCATTATTTCCACAGCGCTTTACAGACTTCATAACCACTGTCCCCATTGGGGCTCGCAATGTAAATTCCTTATCAGTATGTCTTTGGAGCGTTTTGTATAAGTTTTATACAAGTTTTTATACATTCAGCTTCATGGTCATATCATGGCTCCACATTTCTACAGTAAAATGAAAAAGCTGCCTATAGTGTACTTTATATTCTTCTGATTTTACACTTTTTACATGTCTTCCAAGAGGATAAAAAAAAATCATAGCATACTCCATCAAATATCATTTTAAGAAATGTTCTCCCGTAGAAGCAGAGTTGTAGTGTGGGGGAGTGTGAGGACAGGGACCGTTGCCCAGGTGCCAAAGTCTATGGTAACACAAAATGTTGCCAGCCCCCACTATCAAATAATTGACACCTGTAAGCGCCGCTTCTTCTCAGAGTGCAGCAAGTGCTCACCTAGCGCTGCCAATGCTCAATGTAGCAGTCAAGCTAAGCTTGTCATCAGCTGCTGTGCTCTGCATAGGCAGGGACAGAGATGACTAAGCTCAGTATAATAAAGGAAGTTTTATCATCTTAGTCTATGCACATGCAGAGTGCAGCGGCCTGTGATTAACTCATCTGAACTGCTGCACTCTGCATAAGCAGCGACCTATATAACAAAAGATGAGCAGTCTACAAATCCAGACTGTATTGATTTACAGTGGTGGCCAAAAGTATTGGCACCCCTCCAATTCTGTCAGATAATACTCAGTTTCTTCCTGAAAATGATTGCAATCACAAATTCTCTGGTCTTATTATCTTCATTTAATTTGCTTGCAAAGAAAAAACACAAAAGAGAATGAAGCAAAAATCAAATCATTGATCATTTCACACAAAATTCCAAAAATGGGCCAGACAAAAGTATTGGCACCCTCAGCCTAATACTTGGTTGCACAACCTTTAGCCAAAATAGCTGCAAACAACCGCTTCCGGTAACCATCAATGAGTTTCTTACAATGCTCTGCTGGAATTGTAGACCATTCTTCTTTGGCAAACTGCTCCAGGTCCCTGATATTTGAAGGGTGCCTTCTCCAAACTGCCATGTGAGATCTCTCCACAGGTGTTCTATGGGATTCAGGTCTGGACTCATTGCTGGCCACCTTAGAAGTCTCCAGTGCTTTCTCTCAAACCATTTTATAGTGCTTTTGGAAGTGTGTTTTGGGTCATTGTCCTGTTGGAAGACCCATGACCTCTGAGGGAGACACAGCTTTCTCACACTGGGCCCTACATTATGCTGCAAAATTTGTTGGTAGTCTTCAGACTTCATAATGCCATGTACACGGTCAAGCAGTCCAGTGCCAGAGGCAGCAAAGCAACCCCAAAACATCAGGGAATCTCTGCCATGTTTGACTGTAGGGACCGTGTTCTTTTCTTTGAATGCCTCTTTTTTTTCCTGTACACTCTATGTTGATGCTTTTTGCCAAACAGCTCTACTTTTGTCTCATCTGACCAGAGAACATGCTTACAAAATGTTTTAGGCTTTCTCAGGTAAGTTTTGGCAAACTCCAGCCTGGCATTTTTATGTCTCGGTGTAAGAAGTGGGGTCTTCCTGGGTATCCTACCATACAGTCCCTTTTCATTCAGATGCCGACGGATAGTACGGGTTGACACTGTTGTACCCTCGGACTGCAGGGCAGCTTGAACTTGTTTGGATGTTAGTCGAGGTTCTTTATCCACCATCCGCACAATCTTGCTTTGAAATCTCTCGTCAATTTTTCTTTTCCGTCCACATCTAGGGAAGTTAGCCACAGTGCCATGGGCTTTAAACTTCTTGATGACACTGCGCACGGAAGACACAGGAACATTCAGGTCTTTGGAGATGGACTTGTAGCCTTGAGATTGCTCATGCTTCCTCACAATTTGGTTTCTCAAGTCCTCAGACAGTTCTTTGGTCTTCTTTCTTTTCTCCATGCTCAATGTGGTACACACAAGGACACAGGACAGAGGTTGAGTCAACTTTAATTCATGTTAACTGGCTGCAAGTGTGATTTAGTTATTGCCAACACCTGTTAGGTGCCACAGGTAAGTTACAGGTGCAGTTAATTACACGAATTAGAAAAGCATCACATGATTTTTCAAACAGTGCCAATACTTTTGTCCACCCCCTTTTTTAGGTTTGGTGTGGAATTGTATCCAATTTGGCTTTAGGACAATTCTTTTTGTGTTTTTTCATTGAAGAAAAATTAAATGAAGATAATAATACCAAATAATTTGTGATTGCAATCATTTTCAGGAAGAAACTGAGTATTATCTGACAGAATTGCAGGGGTGCCAATACTTTTGGCCACCACTGTATGTGCAGTGAAAATGACCCAACAATGTCTTCATTCATTATTAAAAGATGCTTGCACAGGGCTAGGGATTGGCTTAGGGTTAGGTTTAGGGACAGAATTAGAAATAAGCTTTGTGATAGGGTTATGGATAGGGATAGGGTTAGGGTTAGGTTTAGGGATAGAATTAGAAATAAGCTTTGTGATAGGGTTATGGATAGGGTTAGGGTTAGGTTTAGGGATAGAATTAGAAATAAGCTTTGTGATAGGGTTATGGATAGGGTTAGGGTTAGGTTTAGGGATAGAATTAGAAATAAGCTTTGTGATAGGATTATGGATAGGGATAGGGTTAGGGTAACAAAATTATTATATAAAAAAGTAATACAAAAATAAAACTCAAAATAAATATAACAATGCATAACCTTGTATTTAATATCTTACTTTGATTTGACCAAAAATTAGAAAAAAACTAAGTGGTCAAACTATAATTACATCAGTAATTTTCTTAAATTACAATACTTGTGATCCGGTCCGTGTCGGTTGCTACACTTGTACTTGGAGTATAAGGGGTTCAATACTGTCCTTGTGGAAAGATTTGGGGGAATGCTAATGCTTCATTGGTTGAAGAAAATTGTGAAATGTGTGGTTGTAAAACTATAGTTGGTCCCATTTTGAAAGTGTATCTGTCACCAGAGTTTGCAATACAAACCAAGCACATTATTAAATAGAGCACTGATGAGGCTGGTGTAGTTACTTTGAAAATCCATCAAAATGGTTGTTAATTTCTTTTTGAAAATATTCATCCTTGGTATGAAAATTAGCACTTTAAAGAATTCAGCTTAGTAGCTGTATAATAATAAGGAATAAAATCATACTCGGTCTGTCAAACACTAATGTTTTGTTCTCATGCATTCCTTGACTTAAAAACTTAAGACCTAAATGAATATAAGGTCTTATGCAAAGAAACCTATTTGAGCTCCATACAACATCCTATCATATATGATTATGACGAACAGTAGTATTTCAGTGGGAGAAGCCCACTAACGTCATCAGACAGGGGCACCATACAGTGGGAAGTGCCTAACGCTCTACCATATGTAATGACAGCTCCTTGTGCTCTGTCCTGTGTATAAGGCCTTATAGAAAGCCGTTCCCATTCACTTTTGTTTAGAATCAGACACCCTGTACCTTTATCAGGATCATATTATTTCTCATCTATTATAGAAGCAAGCCTGCGGCTGTGATAACTTGATTTTCATGAAAAAAAAAATGATAGCTGTCATCAGTCATAGGGAATATAGGTGTTAAGAGGCGGCACATGATAACCCAGGACTAATCTGAAAAAGAATTATGTATTGCAAGTCTGCTTTAAATTCTTTCTTTCCCCTTAACTTACTGGAGACTAAATCTGAATATACATCACATTGTCATTCACCAGCATGTGATACGGAGAATCATGTATCTTACCCCTCTCATAATTCTTTCCCGCAGTTCTGCCTGAGTCAGGGGTCTCTCTTCTTCATCTGCCATAGCGGAGTCATTGTCGCTGTCATACTCATCCCTGTAGAAAACATGAGAACGGCAAACATTAGTCTCATCTGTGATGTATAGAGTTTAGTAATTCTATCTATAGCTGCTGCTAATCAAATTTTCTCTAGATTGGTTGTGGGGAAACCCTTGCTAATATTTACCTGTGTACACTAACCGCACTATACGCCCAATAGATATCCTGACACTCTGTTCGGTGTCAAAAATAACTCAAGATGTGCAATTACAGTAGTGATCTGGATGTCTTATTAGTCCCCATAATAATGTCCCTATTGTAACTTACTTCTACATGCTCTTCTTCAGTCACTAATGAGAATTAATTTAATTTTTTCTTACATTATTTTTCTAGCGCCAACATATTTCACAGCACTTTACATTTTAGAGGGGACTTGTACAGACAATAATGACATTACAGAATAATAATAATCACATAAATTAACAGATACCAAGAGGAGTGAGGGCCCTGCTCGCAAGCTTACAATCTATGAAGAAATAGGGGAAACACGAAAGGTGGATGGTAAAAATTGCTTGTATTGTATGGTCCAACCGTCAATGTAATAAATAAGGTATTTACATAATGCTGAATGAACCAGCTGTCAAGCAGTAAGCGTACAAGTACAGACACAGAGAGCTAATAAGTGCATGGGGGAGTGTGAACAGATGATATGAGGGTCCTGAATATGAAGACAATTTTGTATGGGAAAAACAGGGATAGTTAGACAAGTTTGATGAGGCGATAGGCCAGTCTAAAGAAGGCGTTTTTAGGACACGCTTAATACTATGGCTATGGGGGATTAAACAAAGTGTCCTGGGTAGTGCATTCCAAAGAATTGACGCAGCTCGTGATAAGTCTTGGAGACGGGAGTGGGAGGTTCGGATTATTGAGGATGTTAATCTTAGGTCATTAGCAGAACGGAGGGCATGGTTAGGGTGGTAGACTGAGATGAGGGAAGAGATGTAGGGTAGTGCTGAAGCATGTGCGTGAGGGTGACGAGTTCACATTGAACTCTGTAGCAGATGGGTAACCAGTGCAATGACTGGCAGAGGGTAGAGGCAACGGTGTAGTTGTTGGCGAGGAATATGATCCTGGCAGCTACATTCAGGATGGATTGGAGAGGTGAGAGTTTAGTAAGATGGAGACCGATCAGTAAAGAGTTGAAGTAGTCCAAACAAGAATGAATAAGAGCAACAGGAAGAGTTTTTGCAGAGTCAAAGGTAAGAAAAGGTCGAATTGTTGAAATGTTTTTGAGGTGTAGATGACATGAGCGAGCAAGCGATCGGATGTAGGGAGTGAATGGAAGATCTGAATCAAGTATGACCTCAAGACAGCAGGCACGGTAGGTAGGCTAGTGGAGGGGGGAAACACAAGGAGTTCAGTTTTTGACAGGTTCAGTTTCAGATAGATGGAGGACATAATGTTAGAAACAGCAGACAGACAATCACTGGTGTTCTGTAGTAATGCAGGAGACGAGGTATATAAGTGGGTGTCATCAGCATAGAGGTGGTACTGAAAACCAAATCTACAGATGGTTTGTCCAATGGGGGCTGTGTACAAGGAAAAGAGCAGGGGACCTATTACTGATCCTTGATGAACCCCAACAGTAAGGGGAAAAGGGGAGGAAGAGGAGCCAGCAAAAGATACAGTGAAGGAGTGGTCAGAGAGGTAGGAGGAGAACAAGGAGAGAAAGGTGTCCTTGAGCCCGATAGAGCGGAGCATAATGAGGAGGAGCTGGTGATCCACAGGGTCGAACGCTGCAGAGAGATCCAGGAGAATCAGCAGAGAGTAGTGACCTTTAGATTTAGCAGTTAGTAGATTATTTGAGAATTTAGTGAGGGCAGTTTCAGTGGAGTGTAAAGATTGGAAACCAGATTGTAGAGGGTCAAGAAAAGCATTATCTGAGAGACAGCGGATTAGAGGAAAGAGGACCAAGCGTTGCACGGTTTAGAGATGAAAGGAAGATTAGATACAGGTCTGTAGTTAGCAGCGCAGTTCTGGTCGAGGGATGGTTTTTTAAGTAATGGATGTATGCTGGAGTGTTTAAATGAGGAAGGAAAGATACCAGATGAGAGAGAGATTAAATATTTTAGTTAGGTGACTGGTGACAGCCGGAGAAAGGAACTGTAAGAGATGTGAGGGAATAGGGTCACTGGCGTAGTAAGTAAGGCGAGAAGATGCGAGAAGATGCAAGGAACCTAGTCACTTCTTCTTCCGTGACTGGTTCAAACACAGAGAGTGAGATAGATGCAATGGGAAATGGAGGACAGTGCATGATATTACGGGATTGGGATAAACTTTCCTGTCGGATATGATCAATTTTTTCTTTGAAATAATTGGCCAGATTGTCAGCGCTGAGGTCGGTGATGGGGGTCTGCACTCTTGGACTGAGGAAAGAATGAAAAGTGTCAAACAGATGTTTAGGATTGTTGAAAAGTGAGGTGACAACGGTGTTGAAATAGGTTTGTTTGGAGAGGTGAAGGGCAGAGTTGTAAGTTTTAAGCATAAACTTATAATTGATGAAATCTTTGGCCAAATTGGATTTTCTCCACAGACATTCGGCGCACCTGGAGCACCGCTGGAGAAAACGTGTTTGCAGCATGTTCCTCGGTCCTTCTTTGAGGCATGCACAATCATGGCTGCACAATCATGGCTCTCACCAGCCAAGGTTTCCATCTAACCACATACCATGGGGACTGGGCTGTGGACCAATCACAGGATGGGTTTCGTGACCAATAAGCAGCACCATATTTACATTTTTTTGTTGTGTCCTGTGCCACCTATTGTATTATACAGATGCAATCAAAATTATTCAACACCCATTGCAAAGTAAGTTCAGTAGCAAAAGTTACAAACTTTCTTCTGTTTGCAAGAAACCAATCAAGCAAGAACAATTTAAAAAGCTCAACACAACTAATACATCAAGTGGTTTTTCCAAATCCATAACAAATTGTCAATTCTACTGACTACTGCAGTCTCAGAATTATTCAACTCCTTCATGTAAAGCATCTTTAATACTTAGTAGAGCCTCTCTGGCTGTTATGACCTGCTGCAAGCACGAGGCATAACTAGACGACATTGGCCTACAGCATCTGGTAGCATTGGCCTCCAGCGTCGGGCAGCAATGACTTCCAGTTCACTAAGAGAAGAATTCTCTGCCTTGCACAAACAATGAAAAAAACAAAAAATGTAAAAAAGGTACTGGATGTTTCTAGAAATATAGATGAAAGCAGAGTTCCCACGTTCAATGTTAAAGGACACTGGCTGCACTACTTGACCATAGCAGAAAGAGAAAGCCATTACTGGCTGTTTCCCAAATTCCTTAGGAGGCAGATAGTCAAAAAATTTGAGTAACTGCTAAAAGATCTGCAGCAATATTTGGTGGCAACAGTTACTGAGGATTCAGTTTGCACACGGAGACACATACAAAATGCTGAAGGTCTCCATGCCAAAATAACATGATGAAAGCATCTACTGACACAAAAACACAAAAAAAGTTGGCTTCAATATACTCTGAAGCATATAAATAAGCCACATGAATTTTGGCATTCTGTTCTGTGGAGCAATGAAGCAAAACTGTATATTTTTGGGCCTATGGATAAGCAATATCTTCAGAAGAGGAAAAATGAAGTGTACGCTGAAAAGAACATCCTGCCTATGATGACCTTGGTGGCAATGGCTCACTGATTCTTGCAGTGAGGCATGGTGGTGGCTCGGTGAAGCTGTGGGCTGCTTTGCATCCTTTAGTATTGGAAACCTGTGGCGTGTGGAGCCCAAGATGGATTAAATCAAGTATTAGAAAATTGTAGAATCAAACATAATGCCTCCAGCGGTGAAGCTGCAGACAGGCATCATTGGATCTCCTAATGGGTCAGTGATCACAAGCATACCTCACAGTCCATCGCAGCTTGGTTTCAGAAGAAACCTTTTCCCTCCCTGCACTCCAAAGCCCAGCGCACCTCCTCCATCTTCTCCTACACTGCCCTGAGGCCTGCTCCACCTGTGGGGAGAAGTTCCATCACAAGCTGCCCTACCACCAGCCTCAGAGGACTGTTGCAGCGCTGGTGATCCTCACCAGACACCACAGGTGGCGTCACGACAAATCCCTTATAATTAATTCCCCCTTTTACTGACCGCCCTGGGTCACGGACTGGGCCAGCTACCGTGATATTCCCCAGCAACAAGAGGCCTGCCGGCCGAGTACCCCACGGCCCAGGGGGCGGGTCACGTACAAAGACAAGAATAGACCTGGAGGCCATTGTCCATAAGAAACGGGCTAAGATTCCCCAGGATGAACAATGCCAGAAGCTGGGGTCTGGCTAGGCATCATGTTTGGATCAGGTTATAACAGCCAAAGAGGCTCTACTAAATACTAAGGAAACTTGTCATGAGGGGATTTAATAATTCTGAGACTGCGGTAGTCAGTAAAAATGACATTTTGAGTTGAATTTGGAGAAACCACTTGTTATATTAGGTATGTCGAGCGATTTAAATAACTCGCTTCATTGGTTTATCGCAAATAACAGAAAGCTTGTAAATTTTGCTCTCAAACCTAATTTGCAAGGGGGGGTAATAATTCTGTGTGCAAATGTATTTATTACTATCTTGTGTGATTTTCTGGTGTTCTGACCCAGCTATTTCTTGACTACTCCTCTGGATTAACGTCTAGATGTCCATTCTGCTATGACCTCAGAACGTTTGACACTTTGTCTGTGTACTCTGCCTGACTCTCCTGGACTCTGACCCAGTTATCCATGACTTTGGTTCTTGGTTTTGATTCTGTCCTTGTTTATTAAGTCTTTGGTTCTAACCCAGACATGTTTAGTTTTTCCCTCCCTTCGCTCCACCAGTTGGTGTCAACTTCTTTGGCACAAGCTGAAAGCCATTACAACAAAGTCAAGATCCTTGCAAACGGTTGAGTAAAGGGGCTCTTAAGACTCTGCTAAACAAAGTTACCACCATAAAGCCTGACAGTGCTGCCCATTTTAATCTGGCAGTTTCAGGAGACCTATGATCCTTATGATAATGCCATCAAATTTTTCCAAAACGAACCATATTTTCTCATTGATAGCTATGGTCCACAGGCTCCTTCTCTTCTCAAAAATCTTTCTGTTCTATTTTTTGTTGTTGTTATTTTTTTAAACCAAAGGCAAGGATCACTTTTCTTATAGGGGAAAATCCATCATGTGGGAAAATTTCCTTTGGTGATATAAATTGCTTTTTACTTTTGCTGCAAAAATTGGTTGCTGTAAATTAAATACAGTGAGAAATGTTCCTATATGAGCTTTCCACTTTGATACATTATATACATTGCGCAAAAATAATAAAAACAAACAAATGCTATAATGCAACACAACATAAAAGTCTTCCCATAGATAAGACATGAATAGAGGGAAGACTTCTGCAACAGATCAGAAGTGACAATAGGAAGAAGATAATGAAAATACCTAAAGTAGCATCAGAGTAAAGGGACGAGAAAAGAGGTAGCAATGGAGATTGTAATATCATTTAGAATTACCAAGGGTATTTCATTTTTTTTTTCATTTACTTTCTATGTAACCTTTATACGTGTCTGAGTACTTTGGATCTTATTACCTAAGCTTTAAACATTTCAAAAGCAGCATAAATAAATGACAAGTGTGCATGTTTTTTAATTCTATAGGTGAGCAATTCTTCGCATTTTGCATAAAACTCAGAAAATGGGATTGAGATCCACCAACCCATGAATATAAATTACCATTAAACATATGGAATACTTAATTTGTGACAGCCATGTGCAAATTACTCCCAATATATTTTTACTTGCATATAAAGAGGCAGCGATGTACAAAATTAATGTAGTTAATTTCATAGACAGCTATGATCCATGAATGTGCAAGGCTTAAACATAAACTATAATTATGTTGTGTCTACACAGCAATAACTTTTAGGCTTCATAAATCATTACTGCCAGACCTTCATGTGCTACATGATAATGAACGCTTCACGAGCTAGAAACAAACCTTTTTGAGTTTGTTTCAATCTATCTAATCTATCTATCCTATAGATGGATAGATAGATACATAGCTAGATGGATATGTGGCGCCCCTGAGGGTTCGGTCGCCACAGAGGTATTGCATCTCACCCAGAGATGTGGTACCTCACTCTCAGGTAAGGATGGAGTGTGGCTCAGGACCCTAACACTACATCCACTACACCACATTTCCGGGGGACAGGGCGAGATTGCTCCTACGGGAGAGCACAGTCCCTGATCCCTGGCTGGAGTGGGGAGGAACCACTTAGAGAGGGGGAACTATGTAGTGGATGGGTGGAGGACGTAGATCCTGGGAGCACTGGAGTAGGAGTATAAGTACGGGAAACATCTTAGAACAGTGAGTTCAGTCTGAGGAGAAGTGACAGGAGCAGAGACTCTGCACGAGCTCTGCTCCAGAGGCGGGCCTAGCCAGGAGGCCTGAGCCTGAGAGGAGAGGGAGCAGGAAAGGCTCCAGGAACGAGGGGAGAAGGGACCCCAGGGGTAGGGGCCGTGCAGCAAGCCACCCGTACGCCCGCCGCTACTAGAAAGTAGGGGGGTCAGGCCAGATAAAGGGAACCGGTCCCTCAACTAGCACGGAGCTACAAGGCCCAACTAGGAAACTGGAGGCTGCAGCACTTCAAGTACCGCAGGCCACAAGTCCACACCAGTACACTAAGAAGGTAGCCACATAGGACCCAGGGGACGGAACATACTTCGCCCGCCAAGGCCCAAGGATACCGGATAGAAGTGCCACTGGGTGTGAGGTGCAGGGAGCAGGCCAGAGAGAGGACACACAGAAGGGGGTCCTGTTAAAAGCTCCGGAGTTACCTGAGGGTCGGCTGAACCCCTCACTGCGTTAACACAGGATGCCGTGGGCCTTGCTCTGGCGCCTGTATCTGGAACTGCTACAATTGTGAGTAAAAGACCTGAGACTGCATCATACGGACTCTGTGTTCATTACTGACTCCCTGCACTATAACCACCAACATCCACGCACACTGCCCTGAAGCTACACTCTTCCTGTGGGGAGTTACACTACCTTAGCTGCTATACCACCAGCTTCAGAGGACTGTTCCGCAGCGGCGGTTCCTATTGACCGCATTCCACAGGTGGCGTAGTCGGACATTAACACTAGTGTTGAGCCACCCCCGTAGTGTTCGAGTTCGGTTCGGTTCGTAGAACACCAGTGTGTTCGCCGAACTGTTCGTCGAACTGTTCGTCGAACACCTTCGAACACCGTTAAAACCAATGGCAGGCAAACAAAAACACATAGAAACACATAGAAAAAAACCTTCAAAGGTGTCCAAAAGCTGACAAACTGCTCAGAAGACACAACTAACACATGGAAAAGTGACAAGTACATATAGTCATGAGAAAAGAAAAGAGGTGGAGGAGTAAAAGGAGGGGGAGACACAGATATAGGCATGTCATGCCCTTCTAAAATCCAAAAAGTGAGAAGCCGAGACGGCCAGTCCGCTCCTGCCCGTGCCACCTCCGTGTCGCCGGGTTTGTGCCAGAGCCGCGGTGAACCCTGACGGCCAGCCCCCCTCTCCCAATACTGGTGCCTGTCCGCTGGTGGGTCGAGAGAGCCCCCCTGTGGTGGAGGCAGCTCTAAGCTTTTTAATTTAAATTGTCCCTCTAATTTGAATGAATACACTTTAAATCCATTTACAAGGATCTATTGGAGGGCAAGTCTCATGCCAGCAGCCGCGTAATTCCAGCTCCAGTAGCGTCCACTAAAGCTGCTGCAGTTAAAAAGCTTTTATAAGGATCGAGCTCGGCTGTCCACCGCAAGGCATCCTAGTGCCAGTCCCAGCCCCTATGCCTTGGGGTGCCTCCTGATGCTCTTCACTAAGTATCCCGTGGTCCCGAAGCATTTCCTTTGAAAAAATTAAGTGTCCAAACTACAGGTGGTGTAGCTTGCTTAACAGCCGGGATAATCCGCGGACTAGCAGACACTGCTACTAGGCACAAAGTATTTCCTGGGCTAGATGCAGTTAAAAATTTGTAAGTAGATACTCTCGTTGGATGCTGAGAAAGCATTCCATAGAGTCTCCTGGCACGCCATATATGATTCTCTTAAAAAGCTTGGGGTAGGGGTCTAGGGGACCCTTTTATAGCCAAAATCACGGCCCTGTATCACAATACGTCACCTAGGCTGAAGATAAATGGAACTGTAGCACCGAGGGCTCGGTTGCTACAGACGTATTGCACCTCACCCAGAGGTGTGATATCTCACTCTCAGATAAGGATGGAGTGTGGATCAGGACCCGACACCTGCATGCATTACACCACATTGCCGTGGGGCAGGGCGACCAATATGCCCCTGAGATGGGCACGACAGTCCCTGTCCCTGGCTGGAGTGGGGGGAGGGAACACTGAGGAAGGGGAACCCTGCAGTGCAGGAGCAGGGAGGAAGCAGTTCCTGGGTGCATTGAGAAGGGAGTATAAAAGGTGGGCACCATCTTAGTTCAGTGCAGAGAAGTCTGAGCAGAAGTGGCAGGGAGCAGGGGCTCTGCATGAGCTCTGCTCCGGAGGCGGGCCTAGTAACAGAGGCCCAGGCCTGCAAGAGGGAGAAGGAAGGAAGAGGAGCGGAGAAGGCTCCAGGAACGAGGAATGAAGGGATCCCAGGGGTGCGGACGGGCGAGTCGCCACCGCACGCCCGAATCCACCTGCGTGGAGGGGTCAGGCCAAAGGGGGAGACCGGTCCCCGAACTAGTGGAGGCAGGAAACGACCCTCAGCTAGAAACCGGAGGCTCTGACATTTTATGTGGCGCAGCCCCTTGCTCCACCCGCTAGGAAGGCACCACATAGGGTCAGGGAAACTGGCGCCAAGTTTACCAAGAGGAGGCCCGAGGCAGCCGGACAGAAGTGTTGGTAAGAAAGGCCAGACAAAGGACACACAAAGGGGGTCCTGTGAAGCGCTCCAAAGTTATCTGGGAGTTGTCTGAGCCCCTCACCTGGTGAGCACAGTACGACGTGGGCAGCCGTTACCTGCAGACGTGGTCTGGATAATAAGAACTGTGAGTAAAGGCCCTGAACTGCATCACTGACTCCGTGTCGTTACTGCTGCTGCCCTGCACCATCACCCCCATCCTCCGCATACACTGCCCTGAGGCTATACTCCTCCCGTGGGGAGTTATGCTACGCTCTGCTGCACCCACAACACCAGCCTTAGCGGTCTGCCCTGTAGCGGCGGTTCACTCTGACCGCAATCCACGGGTGGCGTAGTCGGACATTTAAACATCAAAACCACATAAATAGTTCCGCCACTGGTTTGACCGCCCTGAGCCACGGAACCGGATCACCGCCACGAAGACTACAACCACCAGCATCCACCAAAAAGGGTCCGGCTCCGGGTGTCCCAAGGCCCAGGGGGCGCGTCAGAACATTTTCATCACCTTTCACAATCACCAATGGGACAAGGCAGGGATGTTCTCTGTCCCCTCTCTTATACATCCTAGTGACGGAGCACCTGCTCTCATCAATTCGCCATAACCCCAATATTAGGTGGATTGAGGTGGGAGGCACCGAGTACAAGTGCTCTCTATTTGCTGATGATGTCCTAGTATATATCACTCAATCACATATATCCATCCATGCTGTTATGGCTGAAATAGATCACTTTGTTACATGGTCAAATTTTAAAATCAATGCAGCGAAGTCTGAGGCCCTCGATGTCTCCCTCCCCAAATACATATAGGATTCCATCCAGTCCAACTTTCCCTTTGCCTGGCCCTCACAGGGTATCAAATACTTAGGAATTCCTATTCATAGAGACCTCTCCCATCTATGTTATCTTAATTTTGGGCCCTTTATTGAACAACTCCATACAGACCACGGTTGGCAAGTTAGAACTGTAAGATTCACTACGTGAACCACTGGTGTTTTGTGGAAAAGCACATGTACACTGTGTTCCAAATTATTATGCAAAAAGTGTTTAGGAGTGATAAGGGAAGAATTTGTTTGTTTGTCAGTTAAACTCATTGATGGTGATGTGTGTCAGGGCTCTTTATATCACTGTAAGCAATTGCAGACACCAGTGCTAATTAGTTTGTCAGGTGTGTCCAATGAAAGGCAAGACTACTTAAGAAGGCTCTCTCACATTATTCAGCAGCCTACATTTTCTGCCAAAATGGGAAAGAAAAAGGATGTGTCGGCTGCTGAGAAGCAACAAATTGTGGAGTGTTTAGGTCAAGGCATGACTACAATCAACATTGTGCGATGATCAGGATGAAGTGTCTTGGCAATCAAGAAGTATGTAGCTGATTCACAGTACACACGTGTGCGTGCTGATAAGGGCAAATTGAGGACTCTTTCCTACAGGCAATTACGTCAGGTTGAAAGAGCAGCGGCAAAAAAGCCTTGTCATAGCAGCAGACAAGTTTTTGAAGCTGCTTGTGCCTCCAACGTCCCCCGAACAACAAGATGCAGGGTCCTTCAGAGGTTTGCAGCTGTGCATACGCCATCCTGTCGACCTCCTCTATCCACTTCACACAAGCAGAAACGGCTCCAGTGGGCCAAACATTACATGAAGACTGATTTCAAAACTGTTTTGTTCACGGATGAGTGCCGTGCAGCGCTCGATGGTCCAGATGGATGGAGTGGAGGATGGCTGGTTGATGGACACCCCACGCAAACACGGCTACAGCGCCAACAAGGAGGAGGTGGAGTAATGTTTTGGGCTGGAATCATGGGGAGAGAGATTGTCAGCCCCTTTAGGATCCCTGAAGGCACTAAAGATGAACTCCATAATGTATGTGGATTTTCTCAAACAGCACTTCCTGCCATGGTTCAAGAAGAAGAACCGTGTATTTCACAGCAAGATCATTTTTCTGCATGATAATGCACCATCTCATGCTGCACATAAAACATCTGCATCTCTGGCTGATATGGGCATAAAAGGGGACAAACTTATGGTGTGACCCCCATGCTCCCCTGACCTCTACCCCATTCAGAACCTTTGGAGCATCATTAAAAGGAGTGTCTATGATGGCGGGAGGCAGTTCACATCTAAGCAACAGCTCTGGGAGGGTATTCTGTCCTCATGCAAAACAATTGAAGCAGAAACCATCCAAAACCTGACAAATTCAATGGACGAGAGAGTTCAGAAGCTCCTTTCGAACAAGGGGTCCTATGTGAAAATGTAACATCACCTAGAATAAAGTTTTGAGTTGAAAACTGTTTGATTTCAGTTTCTAACAACCTGCTAATGCTTATAATTTCAAAAATGACCATTTTTTTGGTCTTTATTAAAATGAAAAGGTTGATCGAAAAGTTTGGGGGATCTAAGAGTGTGGCAACCCAGTAGTCATGATTACTTCGAATTCTGACAATATGAGGGTCATGCTGCAGGTAGTGCAGCAAGAAGGCACTTATGTGTCTTGCGCATCTCGGAGCCCCAAAATTATTTTCCGGGCTAGATGCAGCTAAAAATTATTTTTAATTTTAAATCTGGTGGAGCTTATTATAGATGGCCTAATAGGATCAGTGCTGCACACTGCTACAAAGCCCAAATTATTTTCCAGTCAAGATACAGATAAACATGATTAGTAATTTGAAAGCTTAAAACGGTTGGTAGGGTGATTTTAAACAATCATCAAGCTTTTACTCTCCCCAGGATGACACAGGGGTAGAAAAGTCGTTTCGGATCCATGATTTGTTCATCTTTATGAACGTGAGTCTGTCTACATTATCAGTGGAGAGCCACGTGCGCTTATCTGTCAGCACACCACCAGCAGCGCTGAACACACGTTCAGACAGAACGCTGGCTGCGGGGCATGACAAGATCTCCAAGGCGTAAGTGGCTAGCTCCGGCCATTTATCCAGATTGGAAGCCCAAAAAGAGCAAGGGTCCAGTGACACAGTCGTGGCTTCAATGTTTACTTGGAGATACTCCTGTACCATCGTCTCTAGGCGTTGACTATGTGTCAGACTTCTTGTCTCCTGTGGCCTTGCAAAGGATGGGCTAAAAAAGTGGTGAAATGATTCCGCAAAATTGATGTTACCACCAGATACTGTGGTTCTGTTACGGTTTGAGTGCTGAACACTTGACGGTCCCACGGTTGGCAAGTTGGAACTGTGAGATTCACTACGTGCACCACTGGTATTTTGTGGAAAAGCACATGTAAGATTCTGCAACAGTCTCTGCTGATACTCCTGCATGCGTGCATCCCTTTCTATGACAGGAATAATTTCTGCAAATTTACTTTTGTACCGGGGATCTAACAGTGTGGCAACCCAGTAGTCAGGATTATTTCTAATTCTCACAATTCGAGGGTCATGTTGCAGGTAGTGCAGCAAGAAGGCACTCATGTGTGTTGCGCATCCAGGAGCACCAAGTCCCTGTTGTGTTGGTGGCGAGGTAACAATCATGCTTCCTTCCTCTGTCCTCTCCCCCCAACCTCGCACAACAGAAATGTGATCAAGGTCTCCCTCATCTGATGAGTCTTCCATCAGTTCGTCCTCCACTTCTTCCTGGGCTCCTGCACCTTCCTCACTAGTTTGGCTGCTACCATGCGCCCTGGTAAAACCATCTCCCCCACCCTCACATGCCTGCCGCCTTGGTGCTGCCGACCGTCTGGACCTTGCAGATGTTAGCCCTTCCGCATACAACTCCTCCTCCTCTACTTCCTCCACCTCCTCTTGTGCCACCACCTGACTCCGAATTCTGTTTAACATGTGCTCCAGCATGTAAATCACCGGAATAGTCATGCTGATAATGGCATCGTCAGCACTAAACATCTTCGTCGCCATTTCAAAACTGTGCAGAAGGGTGCATAGGTCCCTGATCTGAGACCACTCCTCCAGCGTGATTTGCCCCACCTCTGAATCTCGTTGGCCCAGGCTATACGTCAGAACGTATTGCACCAGGGCTTGTCGGTGCTGCCACAGTCGCTGCAACATGTGCAGAGTTGAATTCCACCGGGTAGGCACATCGCATTTTAGCCGGTGAAGTGGCAGGCCCAACGACTTCTGTAGAGATGTAAGTCGCTGAGCTGCGGGATGCGAACGGCGGAAGTGAGCACACAGCGACCGTGCCCTCTGCAGAAGGCCATCTAGTCTGGGATAGTGGGCTAAAAATTGCTGGACAACCAGGTTCAACACGTGAGCCATACAAGGCACGTGTGTGACATTGCCCCGGCGAAGGGCCGCACCCAGGTTTGCAGCATTGTCGCACACGGCCTTCCCTGGTTTCAGGTCCAGTGGAGACAACCATTCATGAAATTGGTTCTCCAGAGCTGACCACAACTCCTCAGCTGTGTGACTCACATTTCCCAGACATTTCAATGTAAAAACCGCCTGATGACGTTGAGCCCTACTGCCAGCATAGTAAGGAGGTGTGCAGGATCCCTTCTGCGCAGTTAGAAAGCTTGTGGCATGACCAGACAGGCTTTGGGTGCAGGTGGAAGACCGAGAGGAGGTTGAGGAGGCAGAAGCAGTGGAGGAAAAATGACATAAAGAGGATTGACGCACAACTCGTGGGGACGGCAAGACTTGGACAGCAGCCCCTTGTCCTGCTGTCACCATAGTTACCCAGTGCCCAGTCAGCGACATGTAACGCCCCTGTCCATGCCTACTCGTCCAAGTGTCTGTGGTGAAATGCACCCTGTCACACACAGAGTTTCTCAAAGAAGCGGTGATGTTGTGTGCGACATGCTGGTGGAGCGCAGGCACACCTTTCTTTGAGAAGTAGTGCCGACTGGGCATCTGGTACTGGGGCACTGCGACGGACATAAGGTCTCGAAAATCCTCTGTGTCCACCAGGCGGAAAGGCAGCATTTCTGTAGCCAAGAGCTTGCAGATGGTGAAATTCAACCTCTTAGCTTTCTCATGGCTAGGAGGAAATGGTCTTTTACTTGTCCACATCTGAGGGACCGAGGGCTGGCTATTGTGCTTAGACGGGGTTGATAAGGGTGTCCCCGGCAAACTGCCGGTCTGTGAGGAAGATGCAGGCGGACATGTTAGGTTGCCTTGATCCAAAGGTGGTGCTATCGATGTCGGACAGCGTTCAAGACCAGCTGGTGTTACCACCTCCAAAGAAAATGATGACCTGCCAATCACGCTGGCTGTTGCGGGTAAAGAGGTGGCAGGTCTGCGCCCCAAAACAGGTGTGACTGCTGTCCCCCCAGTCACAGAGGATGAAGAGGCCGCGGATGCACAAGATATGGCAGACGGTGGTTGGCCCGGTCGGCTAGACCGCATTGTAGCACACTGAGCTTCCCACTGCAACTTATGCTTCATGTCCATGTGCCGGTTCATGCATGAAGTACTCAAACTATGTATTTTTTGGCCTCTACTTAGCTTTTGCTGACAAATGTTACAGATAACACGAGTTGGGTCATCTTTATCGATCTGAAAAAATGCCCAGGCTATGCAAGGCTTAGCACCCATGCGACCTGAAGAGCCACCACGACTTGTGGTGAGAGGCAGAGTTGTGTTTGAGGATGCAGTTGTTGACGTGCTTCCAGTACTACGTCTCTGTCCAGGAAGGCGCAACCTGACCTCGTCGTCACTAGCATCTTCCTCCACCTCCTCTGCTGACCTCATCTCTTGGCTGACTGTGGGTTGACAGTAAGTGGGATCTCCGACCTCATCATCATCACCCTGTGCGTTATCACACCCGTCGTCCTCAGAGCCAACCTGTTCCTGCCCTGACAAAAAACTAAAGTTGTCGCTCCAATCAGGTATTTGAGTCTTATCATCGTCTTCCTCATTGTCTCCACCAACAGGAGTTACAGTTTGGGAATGAGGGTCTACATTATGGTCAGAACCTTCTGCGTCTGGTCCTGGATCCGACTCATAAAGATTCTGGGCATCAGTGCAGATCATTTCCTCGTCTGGATTCACAGAAGCGCTGGAGTCGACCTCTGATTCCCAGGCTATAGTATGAGTAAACAGCTCTGCAGACTCAACCATCTGTTCTACCTCATACTCAGACGGGCAGCTGGAGATTTGGGAGCTGTGAGGAAGCAAGTGCGATTTGGGTGACACCTTTGAGGACTGGAGTATTTGTGATGTTGAAGTTGATGTGGAGGAGAGCCCACTTAAAGGAGCACTTGATATCCGTTGAAGCACCTGCTGTTTTTGTGCCTCATCTGGAATTTGTAGCGATTGGCGTGGCCGTAAGAAAGGGATCTTATCACATTGTCCGCTAAAAGAAGTAGACATTTTAGTTTGGCTGGAAGATGGTCTTTCTTCTGCACCTACCCCACGGACACAACCTTTTTTCCCCTTCCCAACACGCCTATTCCCCTTTCCACCAGCAGCAGGCCTTTTTCCACTCATTTTGGTGGTTAACTAATTCACAACTCTGGAGTTGTTTGCACAAAAAACAATGGATGGTAACCGAGCAGAGCTGAGTGGCCAAACTGTGGTATTAGGCCAAAACTATTGGCTGGGTTAGATGCAGAAAAAAATTATTTTTAATTTGCAACCTGATGGAGGTCAGTATAGATGGACTAATAGACCAAGTCCCACACACCGCTAGAAGCCCAAATATTTTTTCAGAGCTAGATGCAGAAATTTTTTTTATTCAATTTGCAACCTGATGGAGGTCAGTATAGATGGACTAATAGACCAAGTCCCACACACTGCTAGAAGCCCAAATATTTTTTCAGAGCTAGATGCAGAAAAAAATTATTTTTAATTTGCAACCTGATGGAGGTCAGTATAGATGGACTAATAGACCAAGTCCCACACACCGCTAGAAGCCCAAATATTTTTTCAGAGCTAGATGCAGAAAAAAATTATTTTTAATTTGCAACCTGATGGAGGTCAGTATAGATGGACTAATAGACCAAGTCCCACACACCGCTAGAAGCCCAAATATTTTTTCAGAGCTAGATGCAGAAAAAAATTATATTCAATTTGCAACCTGCTGGAGGTCAGTATAGATGGACTAATAGACCAAGTCCCACACACTGCTAGAAGCCCAAATATTTTTTCAGAGCTAAATGAAGAAAAAAATTATATTCAATTTGCAACCTGATGGAGGTCAGTATAGAAGGACTAATAGAACAAGTCCCACACACTGCTAGAAGCCCAAATATTTTTTCAGAGCTAAATGAAGAAAAAAATTATTTTTAATTTGCAACCTGATGGAGGTCAGTATAGATGGACTAATAGACCAAGTCCCACACACTGCTAGAAGCCCAAATATTTTTTCAGAGCTAGATGCAGAAAAAAATTATTTTTAATTTGCAACCTGATGGAGGTCAGTATAGATGGACTAATAGACCAAGTCCCACACACTGCTAGAAGCCCAAATATTTTTTCAGAGCTAGATGCAGAAAAAAATTATTTTTAATTTGCAACCTGATGGAGGTCAGTATAGATGGACTAATAGACCAAGTCCCACACACTGCTAGAAGCCCAAATATTTTTTCAGAGCTAGATGCAGAAAAAAATTATTTTTAATTTGCAACCTGATGGAGGTCAGTATAGATGGACTAATAGACCAAGTCCCACACACCGCTAGAAGCCCAAATATTTTTTCAGAGCTAGATGCAGAAAATTTTTTTATTCAATTTGCAACTTGATGGAGGTCAGTATAGATGGACTAATAGACCAAGTCCCACACACTGCTAGAAGCCCAAATATTTTTTCAGAGCTAGATGCAGAAAAAAATTATTTTTAATTTGCAACCTGATGGAGGTCAGTATAGATGGACTAATAGACCAAGTCCCACACACCGCTAGAAGCCCAAATATTTTTTCAGAGCTAGATGCAGAAAATTTTTTTATTCAATTTGCAACCTGATGGAGGTCAGTATAGATGGACTAATAGACCAAGTCCCACACACTGCTAGAAGCCCAAATATTTTTTCAGAGCTAGATGCAGAAAAAAAATATTTTTAATTTGCAACCTGATGGAGGTCAGTATAGATGGACTAATAGACCAAGTCCCACACACTGCTAGAAGCCCAAATATTTTTTCAGAGCTAGATGCAGAAAAAAATTATTTTTAATTTGCAACCTGATGGAGGTCAGTATAGATGGACTAATAGAACAAGTCCCACACGCTGCTAGAAGCCCAAATATTTTTTCAGAGATAAATGAAGAAAAAAATTATTTTTAATTTGCAACCTGATGGAGGTCAGTATAGATGGACTAATAGACCAAGTCCCACACACTGCTAGAAGCCCAAATATTTTTTCAGAGCTAGATGCAGAAAAAAATTATTTTTAATTTGCAACCTGATGGAGGTCAGTATAGATGGACTAATAGACCAAGTCCCACACACCGCTAGAAGCCCAGATATTTTTTCAGAGCTAGATGCAGAAAAAAATTATATTCAATTTGCAACCTGCTGGAGGTCAGTATAGAAGGACTAATAGAACAAGTCCCACACACTGCTAGAAGCCCAAATATTTTTTCAGAGCTAAATGAAGAAAAAAATTATTTTTAATTTGCAACCTGATGGAGGTCAGTATAGATGGACTAATAGACCAAGTCCCACACACTGCTAGAAGCCCAAATATTTTTTCAGAGCTAGATGCAGAAAAAAATTATATTCAGTTTGCAACCTGATGGAGGTCAGTATAGATGGACTAATAGAATGATGCTATGCCCAAAAGATTTTACTTCACTAGGTGCAGTTAAAAAAATTGGTATTCTATACACAGGTGGTATATCTTGCAACACAGATAGGCTACTCCACTGACTAACACACTCTGCAATAGGCCAAAAAGGATTAGCTTTGCTAGATTCAGCCAAATGCTGTGAAAAAAACTTGCACAGCACTGGCACAGACCTGCCTGGCAAAAACTGATAGGAACTGATGTAACCTAGTCCTGAAAAGGACTCCAATTACAATTAGTCTTTACTCCCACAATCTATCTATTTAAGAGCACAGACCTGCCTGATAAAAGTCGTAGGAAATGCTGTAACCTAGTCCTTAAAAGGACTGCAATCACAACTATTCCCTACTCCCAAGCTATCTGTATATTTGTGCGAAAATTGGCTTGAAATTAACAAGGTATAGCGCACACAGCAACAGCGGTGCCGTCTAACACGCAGCTGCAGCAGTGAGAAAATGGTGGCGACGGGGAAAATGGCTTGGTCTTATAGGGCAAGGACATGTGACATACACTGCCAATCACACATGCCCTTGCTTGTGTGAAAAAAAGCACTTCGCTCCGTGTGTGCGCTGCTGATAGGCTGACAGATTGCACCTCCCCACTGCAAATGCGGGAAAGAGAAAAAAAAATGGAGATCTTCATTGTTCCTGCAGAGATCCATCCCCTGCCCCTCCCCCCGCCCCGCTGTACACTCAAACTGCGTATTAACATTAATTTTCATCATTACTGAGAAAAAATCCAGTTATGATTTTGGTGCACGAACAGTTATCGAACATAACCTCGAACAGCCGAATTTTTCTCAAATTGTTCGTGTTCGCCGACCGGCTCGAACACCGCCCAAAACAGCTCGAATTTGAGATTGGCGAACAGTTCGAGTAGAACAACGCTCATCTCTAATTAACACTTATACCCAAATACTACCCCTTTGGTTTGACCACCTGGGTCACGGACCGGGTCACAGCCACTGTGACTATAACCCCCAGCATCTACCGGCCCGGCTCCGGGTACCCCACGGCCCAGGGGGCGCGTCAAATACATGGGCGTACCCAGGATCAAAACTAGGGGGAGGGCAAGCCATGGTCGTTCAGGTTGTAAAATTTTCAAACGAAAAAGGTGCAACACTGGAAACAGATAAGACACCGGAGGGTGAGTATAAGATGGAGCAGGAGGATTACATTTAGAGCACCAATCCCGGTCATCACATATAGAGGCCTCCCCGTAGTGTGATTACATATAGCCTAGAATAATGACACTGGCATTCGGGGTACAGGATAATGACACTGACATTGGGGGTACAGGATGACACCGACACTGGGGGTACAGGATAATGACACCAACACTCGGGGTACGGATTAATGGCGCTGACACTCGGGGTACGGATTAATGGCGCTGACACTCGGGGTACAGGATTATGGCGCTGACACTCGGGGTACAGGATTAATGGCGCTGACACTCGGGGTACAGGATAATGACACCGACACTGGGGGTACAGGATGACACCGACACTGGGGGAACAGGATAATGACACCGACACTGGGGGTACGGATTAATGGCGCTGACACTCGGGGTACGGATTAATGGCGCTGACACTCGGGGTACAGGATAATGGCGCTGAGACTCGGGGTACGAATTAATGGCGCTGACACTCGGGGTACAGGATGATGATACCGACACTGGGGGTACAGGATGACACCGACACTGGGGGTACAGGATAATGACACCAACACTCGGGGTATGGATTAATGGCGCTGACATTCGGGGTACGGATTAATGGCGCTGACACTCGGGGTACAGGATAATGGCGCTGACACTCGGGGTACAGGATAATGACACCGACACTGGGGGTACAGGATGACACCGACACTGGGGGTACAGGGTAATGGCGCCGTCATTGGGGGTACAGGATAAAGACGCCGACACTGGGGGTGCAGGATAATGGCGCCGACACTGGGGGTGCAGGATAATGGCGCCGACACTGGGGGTGCAGGATAATGGCGCTGACACTCGGGGTACGGGATAATGGTGCTGACACTCGGGGTGCGGGATAATGGCGCTGACACTCGGGGTACGGGATTTTATTTATATTTTATTTATATATAATAGTGCTATTGCTATAATAATTAACGTCCCCCCCAGCTGGCCCAGCATTAACCACCTGTCCTTTCTCCAGGTCCGGTTCCTACTCCCAAGGCCCAGGCCCCAGGCCCTTCCAAATTTCAATAATTACACAGTGAGTGAGTGTATTGTGTAATTTACACTGGCTTGCTGCCACAGTCACTGGCAGCCGGCCCACAGTAACAGGACAAGCGCTCCGCTCCGGCAGGATTCTCAGAGACAGGAAACAGGGGAGGCAGGCAGAGTGCTACGTCAGCACGCCTCAGGAGTCAGGACCCTGATCAGGTGACATGCGGCAATGCGGCGTGCTGTGTCACTCAGCATGCGTTAAAGGTAATCCCGGCCGGACCCCATGCAGTGACACAGCACAGTTCCGGCCGCCGGGTGCAGAGCAGAGCAGTCACCTGCGGCTGGCCGCAGAGGGAACTTTCGCTGGCCGCGACCGCCGGTGATCTAAGTGTGTGTGCAGCGTGCAGGGGTGGATTAAGAGTAGCAAGGGCCCTGGGCAGTTTAGAAGGCGCGCCCCCCCCACACACACACACACCTGATGTATCACATATCACATGATCCCCTGTAATAGATCATGTGATAGTTCACGTGAAATTAATTTCGCACAATATTAATTATAATAATTTTTTTTAGGCTGTGTGCCCACTATGCGTTATTTAAGCGTTTCTGCAGCGGCAATTCCGCGGCAGAAACGCTTAAAAAACGCTTGGTAGAAGGTCTGCCATGTTCCCCAATGATAATCTGCATGTGCTGTGCACATGCTGCGGAAATTTCCGCTGCGGATTATCATTGCGGAAAAATCTGCAGCATTACCAATTATTTTGCAGAAGCGCGACGTTTTCGCCGCCATTGACTTGCATTGGAACGCATGAAATCCGCATCACTGCATCTGTACATGCGGATTCCATGCGTTTCAATGTGTGGATGGTACCCGGGTGTGAAGGAGAGGAGACTCTCCTCCGGACCCGGGTACCATAGAACCTGTGAAAAAAGAATAAAATAAAAAATAAATATTATACTTACCTTCTGATGGCCCCCGGTGTCTTTATCCGATGCGTCCTGGCTTGCCGGCAGCTTGCGATGGTCTGAAAAGGACCTGCCATGATGTCATTTAGTCATATGACGGGTCACGTGACCGCTGACGTCGGCAGGCCATCAGAAGGTAAGTATATATTTATTTTTTATTTTTTACCATTCTTTTAGGGTCACACTATATAAATCCATGCTGGTTGCATGGATTTATATAGTGTGACCAAGTTGTCAAGCACTTTCCAAGTGATGCTAAAAGTGCTTGGAAAGCGCTTGTCAACCCGCATGCAAAAATGCATGTGAAGAACGCTTCACATCCGCATGTCCCTGGCAGGAAAAACACATGTACAATCCGCATGCGTTTTTTCTGCCAGGTAGATGCAGAAACGCTCAGGAAAAATCCAAAGCATTTCCGCATCGTGGGCACATAGCCTTACATTAATTGTATGACTCAATATTGAGCACACATAGCCATCTATACACAGCAGGAGGCCGCACGTAGCCATCTATACACAGCGGGAGGCCGCAAGGTGCCATCTATACACAGCGGGAGGCCGCACGGTGACATCAATACACAGCGGGAGGCCGCACGGCGCCATCTATACACAGCAGGAGACCGCATGTAGCCATCTATACACAGCAGGAGGCCGAACGTAGCCATCTATACAAAGCAGGAGGGCGCACGTAGCGATCTATACACAGCAGGAGGCCTCACGGTGCCATCTATACACAGCGGGTGGCCGCATGGCGCCATCTATACACAGTGGGAGGCGGCACGTAGCCATCTATACACAGTGGTAGGCCGCATGGTGCCATCAATACACAGCAGGAGGCCGCACGTAGCCATCTATACACAGCGGGAGGCCACACGTAGCCATCTATACACAGCGGGAGGCCGCACGGTGCCATCTATACACAGCGGGAGGCCGCACGGTGCCATCAATACACAGCAGGAGGCCGCACGTAGCCATCTATAGACAGTAGGAGGCCGCACGTAGCCATCTATACACAGCAGGAGGCTGCAACTTAGCCATCTATACACATCAGGAGGCCATACGTAGCCATCAATACACAGCAGGAGGCCGCACGTAGCCATCTATACACAGCGGGAGGCTGCACATAGCCATCTATACACAGCAGGAGGCCACACGTAGCCATCAATACACAGCAGGAGGCCGCACGTAGCCATCTATACACAGCGGGAGACCGCACGTAGCCATCTATACACAGGAGGCTGCACGTAGCCATCTATACACAGTGGGAGGCCGCACCTAGCCATCGATACACAGCAGGAGGCCGCACGTAGCCATCTACAAACAGCGGGAGGCCACACGTAGCCCTCTATACACAGCGGGAGGCAGCACGGCGCCCCCCCAGAGACAGTGGGAGGCCGCACGCAGTCACGCACACACAAACATATACAGACATATACATACATGCATAAACACATTTGAAACACAAAAATACATATAAACAGACATCACACAATGATATCTGCCTGCACACACACACACACTCACTCACTCAATCACACACACACTCACACACACTCACACACACAGTGCACAGGGCCGTGTCTCCTAGCTGTGATGCGGCCGGGCCAGCACAGGGAAGTTAACAGCTGCAGTGCTGGCCTGGCCGAAGAAGAAGTAGCGGCCGTGCGCCACTGCTGGGGGAGCGGTCTGGGGGCCCCCCCGCCACTGTCTGCCGGTATGTGCCGCGGTGCCGCGGCGCCGCACATATAATGAGGGCAATCTGGCCATAGACACCCCAGAGCCCCGGGCGGTAGCCCAGATTGCCCTCATTATAATCCGCCTATGGCGGCGAGCGTCCCTGCTTCTAGGGGGGGGGCAGCTGCCCCCCCCACCCCATGGTGGGTACGCCCATGGATGGATAGATAGATAAATTGATAGATAGATCGATATATAGATAATAGATAGATGAATAGATAGATATACAAGATAGATGGATGGTGTTTCCATTTTTTTCTCATTACGCAGTTTATTAATCCGGATAATTTATTTCATATTTTGACATGTGTATTTTATCTTTTTTTAATTTCTTTAATTTGAGTGGGGGAAAAGGGGGGCGATTTGAACTTTTATATATTTTTTTATATTTTTTAAAAACTTTTTTTTTCACTTTCTGCTGTACTTGTTAGTCACCTTGAAGGACTTGACCCTGCAATCATCTGATCACTTGTACTATACACAGCAATAATATAGTATTGCTATGTATAGTGAAAATCACAGTCTCCTATGAATGCCAGCTACAGGCTGACCTTCATAGGAATATTGTAATGACAGGCACAGGGATCTTCCACAGACCCCCAACTGCCATGACAACCCATCGGCACCTTGCCATCTCATCACGGGCGTTCCGATGGGCTCATAGAATGACATGCCCCCCCTGCATTAAACGCTGCTGTCAGAGATTAATATCACAGTCATCATCTGCCGAGAAAGACTCGGGCTCAGATTGAGAGCCTGCGTCAAAGCCAGGGAGCCGGTATATGATGTAACTGTATATCATGTTTCTCATGGTTTTGATTCATGGTGGACTTGAGCCTGGAATTTTCCATTTAATATAATGTTCTTTGGCTCTTTGGCCAGAAGGCTGACCCTTTGCTTGCAGAGGTGTTTCCTGTCATTCAGGTAATAGTGATTTATGGTGGGGCACATCATAGGAGACATTGGGGCAGGAGCACATCACAAGAGACATGGGACTGGAGCACATCACAAGAGACATGGGGCTGGAGCACATCACAGGAGACATGGGGCTGGAGCACATTACAGGAGACATTAAACTGGAGCACATCACAAGAAACATGGGACAGGAGTACATCACAGGAGATATTAGACTGGAGCACATCACAAGAGACATGGGGCTGGAGCACATCACAGGAGACATTGGAGCTGGGGCTGTAGCACATCACAGGAGGCATTGGGCTGGAGCATATCACAGGAGACATTGGGGCTAGGGCTGGAGCACATTACAGGAGACATTGGGGTGGGGCTGGAGCACATCACAAAAAACATCAGGTTGGAGCACATCACAAGAGATATGGGGCTGGGACTGGAGCACATCACAGAAGACATTGGAGCTGGGGCTGCAGCACACCACAGGAGACTTGGGGCTAGGGCTGGAGCACATCACAGGAGACATTTGACTGGAGCATGTATGTTAGGAAACATTGGGGCAGCTGCTTCTATCTTCACCTGTGGGACAAGAGCACATCACATGCTAGCTCCGTCCACAAAGTACGTTCTGATGCTGGCGCTGGCCAGCTTCAGTACGTAATCCTTGAATGCATGAACATACAGTGCAAGAGGGTTTTAAAGGGTCGGTGGCCAGCAAAATGCAGCTGCCGGCCTGAGTACTGTGGTCCAGAAAAGTTTGGTAGGGTACAGTATATCCTTTCTTGGGAGCAGAGATGATAGAATCATTTGCAGCCCAGGAAAAGTTACCTTTTACTTCTTTGTTAATTGGGTCGGTTGTCCTGCGATCTGCTGCTGCTGGTCTTGCAGGTTGTTTGTACCCGTGTGTATAGTAATATGGTTTGGGTTGGTAAATGTGGATTATTGATGATTATTGTTACTTTTTCAATAGTTGCACAGTGAATTTTCCTGACCCTTTTTCCTTGGAGGAGCCACCATGTATTCAGGTGCTTGCCATTTGAGTCTATTATTAGGATGGTATAAGGACTAGTGTTGAGCCACCCCCGTAGTGTTCGAGTTCGGTTCGGTTCGTCGAACACCCGTGTGTTCGCCGAACTGTTCGTCGAACTGTTCGTCGAACACCTTCGAACACCGTTAAAACCAATGGCAGGCAAACAAAATCACATAGAAACACATAGAAAACACCTTCAAAGGTGTCCAAAAGCTGACAAACTGCTCAGAAGACACAACTAACACATGGAAAAGTGACAAGTTCATATAGTCATGCGAAAAGAAAAGAGGTGGAGGAGTAAAAGGAGGGGGAGACACAGATATAGGCATGTCATGCCCTTCTAAAATCCAAAAAGTGAGAAGCCGACACGGCCAGTCCGTTCCTGCCTGTGCCACCTCTGTGTCGCCGGGTTTGTGCCAGAGCCGCGGTGGACCCTGACGGCCAGCCCCCCTATCCCAATACTGGTGCCTGTCTGCCGGTGGGTCGAGGCCCCCCACGGTGGGGGGGGAGTAACATCTGCAGAAGAAAGACCATCTTCCAGCCAAACTAAGATGTCGACTTCTTTTCGTGGACAATGTGATACAATCCCATTCTTACGGACACGCCCATCGCTACAAATTCTAGATGAGGCACAAAAACAGCAGGTGCTTCAACGGATATCAAGTGCTCCTTCAAGTGGGCTCTCCATCACCTCAATTTCAACATCACAAATACTCCAGTCCTCAGAGGTGTCACCCCAATCGCACTTGCTTCCTCACAGCTCCCAAGTCTCCAGCTGCCCGTCTGAGTATGGGGTAACACAGATGGCTGAGTCTGCCCAGCTGTTTACTCATACTATAGCCTGGGAAACAGAGGTCTGCTCCAGAGCTTCTGTTAATCCAGATGAGGAAATGATCTGATCCGATGCCCAGAATCTTTATAAGTTGGATCCAGGACCAGATGAAGAAGGTTCTGAGCATAATGTAGACCCTTGTTCCCAAACTGTAACTCCTGTTGGTGGAGACAATGATGAAGACGACGATGAGACTCAAATACCTGATTGGAGCGACAACTTGACTTTTCGGTCAGGGCAGGAAGAGGTTGGCTCTGAGGGCGACGGGTGTGATAACACACAGGGTGATGATGACGAGGTTGGAGATCCCACTTACTGTCAACCCACAGTCAGACAGTCGATGAGGTCAGCAGAGGAGGTGGAGGAGGATGTGACTAGCCCTGGGGATGGGGATGACTCGGTACCCGGGCATTTGCCTGGCCTTGGGGATGTCGCGGTGGTCGGCTCCCTGGCCCGTACCCTGGGGTCTCTCTTTAAAAGGGTGGATAATTGTTAATTTTATAAGAGTTCATGACGCCACCTGTGGTATCTGGTGACAAGCACCAGCGCTGCAGCAGTCCACTGAGGCCGGTGATAAGGCAGCTCGATGGTATAGCTCCCCACAGGTGGAGCTAGGTCTCAGGGCAGCGTATGCAGGGGGAATGCAGGACAGGCGAGACCCAGCTGGGTCAGAGCAAGAACGGGAACGGACACGGTAGTCACTTCAGTACCTTTTACTGGTGGAAATTCAGGCACATCCCGGAGCACTGTAGGGTGAAGGGTGCATATCAGGATCCTCCCCAATGAGCGGGTGTAGGGCCTCCTGTTTCTTGCCTCTGCGTAGTAAGTTTCTGACCTGCCTGGAGCTAGGCCTAACTTTGTCTCTGTCCTGCGCTGGCTGACCTTGTGGTAGGGCCTTCTCTTGAAGTTCACGCTCCCAGTATGCGGGGCCTAAGCGTCTCCTGGCTCTGTTACATATCAGCACCTTAGCGATCCTGGGACTTGTAGTTCTCCAGGGATTCCGGTTATGCCTTACTGGGTCATAGAGATACCAGTAAGCTTGGATCCTGTGTCCGGTAAATGCTTCGGGGTGAGCTGGTTAAGCTCCTCTGCCCCTTATGTACTAACTCGCCACTCGCCTTCGGCCTACTCGGGCCCTCACTAGGCTATACACACTAACGGCAACTTGGCGCGCTTCACTGATCTTACGGCAGCGGCACACCTTAAGCTCTATCTGGGCTCCCTGAATCTAGCAAGCAGGAGCCTCGTGCTCCACTGCTGAACTATTAACTGCGTTCTCTAGACTAGACTGAGCTCCACTGCAGACTGACCTCTCTTAGGCTTCTCTACTGCAGGAACTCTTCAGAGGAACTGAACTGCCTAGCTCCACCTTCCCTATTTATATCCCTAACGGGCTCCCTCTGCTGGTCTGAGGTGGAAGGTGGAGATGTGTGAATGTTTATGGGGGCCTCTTGTGGAGGATTCCATCAATGCACTCTTGTAGGATCTGTGATACCAAGCGCAGCGGGGCATCACAGATGCTATTGACGACGAGGTTAGGTTGCGCCTTCCTGAACAGAGACGGAGTACTGGAAGCACGTCAACAACTGCATCCTCAACCACAACTCTGCCTCTGACCACAAGTCGTAGTGGCTCTTCAGGTCACATGGGCTCTAAGCCTTGCATAGCCTGGGCATTTATTCAGATCGATAAGGATGACCCAACTCGTGTTATCTGTAATATTTGTCAGCAAAAGTTAAGTAGAGGCCAAAAAATACATAGTTTGAGTACTTCATGCATGTACCGTCACATGGATATGAAGCATAAGTTGCAGTGGGAAGCTCACTGTGCTACAATGCGGCCTAGCCGGCTGGGCCAACCACCGTCTGCCCCATCTTGTGCATCCGCAGCCTCTTCATCCTCTGTGACTGGGGGGACAGCAGTCACACATGTTTTTGGACGCAGACCTGCCACCTCTTTACCCGCAACAGCCAGTGTGATTGGCAGGTCGTCAGTTCATTGGGAAGTGGAAACACCTGCTAGTGTTGAGCGCTCTCCGACATCGAGAGCACCACCTTTGGATCAAGGCAACCTAACATGTCCGCCTGCATCTTCCTCACAGACCGGCAGTTGCCGGGGACACCCTACTCAACACCGTCTAAGCACAACAGCCAGCCCTCGGTCCCTCAGATGTGGAAAAGTAAAAGACCATTTCCTCCTAGCCATGAGAAAGCTAAGAGGTTGAATTTCACCATCTGCAAGCTGTTGGCTACAGAAATGCTGCCTTTCCACCTGGAGGACACAGAGGATTTTTAAGACATTATGTCCGTCACAGTGCCCCAGTACCAGATGCCCAGTCGGCACTACTTCTCAAAGAAAGGTGTGCCTGCGCTCTACTAGCATGTCGCACACAACATCACCGCTTCTTTGAGAAACTCTGTGTGTGACAGGGTGCACTTCACCACAGACACTTGGACGAGAAGGCATGGACAGGGGCGTTACATGTCGCTGACTGGGCACTGGGTAACTATGGTGACAGCAGGACAAGGGGCTGCTGTCCAAGTCTTACCGTCCCCACGAGTTGTGTGTTAATCCTCTTTATCTCGAACTTCCTCCACGGCTTCTGCCTCCTCAACCTCCTCTCGGTCCTCCACCTGCACCCAAAGCCTGTCTGGTAATGCCACCTGCTTTCTAACTGCGCAGAAGGAATCCTGCACACCTCCTTACTATGCTGGCAGCAGGGCTCAACGCATCAGTGTTTACTTTGAAATGTCTGGGAAATGTGAGTCACACAGCTGAGGAGTTTTGGTCAGCTCTGGAGACCCAGTTTCATAAAAGGTTGTCTCCACTGGACCTGCAACCAGGGAAGGCCATGTGCGACAATGCTGCAAACCTGGGTGCGGCACTTCGCCGGGGCAATGTCACACACGTGCCTTGTATGGCTCACGTGTTGAACCTGGTTGTCCAGCAATTTTTAGCCCACTATCCCGGACTAGATGGCCTTCTGCAGAGTGCACGGTCGCTGTGTGCTCACTTCCGCCGATCGCATCCCGCAGTTCAACGACTTACATCTCTACAGAAGTCGTTGGGCCTGCCAGTTCACCGGCTGAAATGCGATGTGCCGACATGGTGGAATTCAACTCTGCACATGTTGCAGCGACTGTGGCAGCACCGACAAGCCCTGGTGCAATACGTTCTGACGTATAGCCTGGGCCAACGAGATCCAGAGGTGGGGCAAATCACGCTGGAGGAGTGGTCTCAGATCAGGGACCTATGCACCCTTCTGCACAGTCTTGAAATGGCGACGAAGATGTTTAGTGCTGACGATGCCATTATCAGCATGACTATTATGGTGATTTACATGCTGGAGCACATCTTAAACAGAATTCGGAGTCAGGTGGTGGGACAAGAGGAGGTGGAGGAAGTAGAGGAGGAGTCGTATGCGGAAGGGATAACATCTCCAAGGTCCAGACGGTTGGCAGCACCAAGGCGGCAGGCATGGGAGGGTGGGGGAGAGGGATTAACCAGGGCGCATGGTAGCAGCCAAACTGTTGAGGAAGGTGCAGGAGCTGAGGAAGAAGTGGAGGATGAACTGGCAATGGGCATGGAAGACTCATCAGATGAGGGAGACCTTGATCACATTTCTGTTGTGCGAGGTTGGAGGGAGAGGGCAGAGGAAGGAAGCATGATTCTTACCTCGCTACCAACACAACAAGGACTTGGTCCTTCTGGATGCGCAAGACACATGAGTGCCTTCTTGCTGCACTACCTGCAACATGACCCCCGGATTGTCAGAATTCGAAGTAATCCCGACTACTGGGTTGCCACACTCTTAGATCCCCGGTACAAAAGTATATTTGCCGAAATAATTCCTGCCATAAAAAGGTATTGACGAATGCAGGAGTATCTGTTGCAGAATCTTACATGTGCTTTTCCACAAAACACCAGTGGTGCACATAGTGAATCTCACAGTTCTAACTTGCCAACGGTGGGACTGTCGAGTCTTCATCACTCAAACAGTAACAGTAACACAGTATCTGCTGGTAACAGCAATTTTGTGGAATCGTTTCACCACTTTTTTAGACCATCCTTTGCAAGGCCACAGGAGACAAGAAGTCTGACACATAGTCAATGCCTAGAGAGGATGGTACAGGAGAATCTCCAAGTGAACATCGAAGCCATGACTGTGTCACTGGACCCTTGCTCATTTTGGTATTCCAATCTTGAAAAATCGCCGGAGCTCGCCACTCACGCCTTGGAGATCTTGTCATGCCATGCAGCCAGCGTTCTCTCTGAACGTGTGTTCAGCGCTGCTGGTGGTGTGCTGACAGATAAGCGCACGCGGCTGTCCACTGAGAATGTAGACAGACTCACGTTCATAAAGATGATCAAATCATGGATTCGCAAGGACATTTCTACCCCTGTGTCATCCTTGGGAGACTAAAAGCTTGGGGATTTGGTAAAATCCCCTCACCAACCGTTTTAAGCAACAGTGGGGCAATTGATGCCACTTAACCCTAGAACGCATGACCATAAAAATCTACACTTTCACATACCTGGGGCCCTTTAGGCCCGTGTGCAAATAACATGGAATAACTCAAACTCAAATGACAAACAACTATATACATGAAGAATACCTAGAGTTTCAAAATTCTAACTAAAGCAATCTTGCAGAAAATAGAAAACAATTAACTGGGCGGGCCTGCAAGGCCACAGGTATGCGTTCTAGGGTTAAGTGGTGTCTGTGCAACAATTTTGGGAGTCCCCTTGCTGTGTCTTACGTGACGTTGGCATCGTCAATTCCAGGTGGGTTGGGTCGCACCCCCCCCTTTTAACTGTAAGAAACTACATACACTATGGCTTGGGGTAACACAGATGGTTGAGTCTGAAGAGCTGTTTACTCAGAGGTCTGCTCCAAATCTTCAGTGTCTGCTAGTCAGCGTAGAATTTTTAACTGCATCTAGCCTAGGCAATACTTTGGGCGTAGTAGCCCAGCTGCGAAGCAAGCTGCACCGCCTGTGTATCTAATAAGAATTTTTAAATTAATCTAGCCTAGGCAGACTGTGGGGACCCCCAACCAAACCCAGATGCTCAGCCCCCCTACCGCCCCCCTTTCATGGACAACCCAATAATGTAACTCTTACAACTGGATAGGTGAGGATTGGTCACAGCTTTATTACCTCTTTATACTCATTCCATTAGAAAGGCATTTTATTTCTAAAATAATTCAGCTTGTTGCAGCATGCCTGGGTCCCCACTCCGGCAAGTTGGCCAACAAGTGTAACTCTCCAACATGTCCTTTCTATTTCCAGGCCACGGAGGATCCAGCGTACTCGTATGCAGGACTCTGACCCCCACCCATCACTCTTAACGCTTGTTCCACTCCGTCCTGGAGTCCTGACAGGAATATGTCCAGTCCAATATCTATTAAGTGAACACCGTCGGGCCGTATGAGGCCTGCTTTATCTCCTTCCAGTTGTCGGTGTCGTATCACTACACCGCCTCTGTCTCTTCTAAATTTTGCCATCCGAATATTTATTACCCGCCTTGTCCATTCGATGGCCGTGATGTCTCGCGCACCTTGCCATACCGCTATCGGCACAATCTCTGACCATACTATAGCTAATTTTGTGAAAAATTCTCTGAAGCGCTCAGTGTCTAGTTTCATTATTGCCATTAGTTATGCGCTCTTGTGATGACCTAGGTTGTTTCCCCCGGCCTGTATAACTAAGATGACCGGACCTCTTGCCTCTCTCCCTACCTTGATTACCTCCATTAGTACCTGTGGCCATAGCAGGCCTCTAATACCTCTCCAGTTGAAATATGTGTTATGAAACTCTAATTTCCTCCCGCCTGGGCGGACTTTCGCCCTTTTTTGTGCCCAATATATATACGAGTGGCCTATCACTCACACTGTTGGCTTAGCGTCACCTGTAAAAGAAACAAACCACGTTAGGATAACAAGTCCGGTCTTATATATCTCGCCAAACACGTGGATCGCCATCTCCCTATCCTCTGAACTTCCGTTTCTGACAGTCCTGCTCTTGCTGCTTTCGTGGCCGCACCTATGCGGAATGAGTGTGTCCCGTAATCTTTGGGGTGGTTCCGTGCCGATGTTATGCATTTATTAAATATAGCTTGGAACAGGTATCTTGATAATGGCGTTCCATCAATGTGTGATACGAAGAAATTACTTTGTGATCTGATGGTTAGATATGTTTTTACTATTGTTACCCGACTCAGTGTACCATTTGTGGGTTGTAGAAGTACCCAAGTACCCCTGCCCACTGGAACCGTTTTCGATTGGTGTATGCGTACACGTATTGCATTATTGGCTATGACTACTTCCTGGTGTAATAAGCGTCCACTGGTGGTAATTTTGGATTGAGGGACTAATTCGCTTATACATAGCGCCCCGAAGAAGGCGATCACAATTGCAGTAGACATTAGTGTTGCTTCAAATTGTGAGTGTCATGTTAATGGTGTTAGGGATAAGATGTGAGAAATCAGTTTTAGTGACACGGGCCGGGACGTCTACATTCCTGACTTGGCTGACCCCTTTTCCACCCTTTTATGGATTGTCTGATGATGAATCTTTGTCACATCTCCCCAATTCAGTAGTTGGAAGTGAAATGCTACTCCGGTCAGACACCGCTGCGCTGACGCCCCTGATATGCCCCTCATCATTAGCTGGTGGAGAAATTCTATGGTGACTTGTGATCTGGCTTGTTCACATTGGTCAACCCGTCTGCCTGCTACTAGTCGTGTCCACTCTTCCCATGCCTTACCGTATGCTTGCCACGTTGACGGGGCAACTGACGCTCTGATTAATGGCATCAACTATTCGCCACTAGATCCCATAGGGAGGGTGTGCAACTGTTGCCCGATGGGTGGGCGTTGTGGAAGAGCTCTGTGAAAATCTGCCAACTGAATTGTTATAAAGCGTTAGCAGCAGCTTTATACCCCTCAGCATAGTGGCTAGCGCGGACCCATACATTGTGTTTTAGGCACAGGAATACTAGCCTGCGTAGTAGGCCTACCACTGGGAGAGACGATGATGCCATCTTATTAATGCAGTGCGCTAGGCTGGTGTTTTGTGTTATGAAGCGTATATTTTTGTTAGCCAGGCGCGCGCCCCATATTTCTATTGCTACCACTATTGGGAAAAATTATTTTCAGGGCTAGATGCAGCTAAAAATTATTATTAATTTCAAAGCTGGTGGAGCTTGGTATAGATGGCCTAATACAATGAGTCCCACACACTGCTAGAAGGCCAAATATTTTTTCAGAGCTAGATGCAGATAAAAATTATATTCAATTTGCAACCTGATGGAGGTCAGTATAGATGGACTAATAGAACAAGTCCCACACACAGCTAGAAGCCCAAATATTTTTTCAGAGGTACTGTAGATGCAGATAAAAATTATTTTTAATTTGCAACCTGATGGAGGTCAGTATAGATGGACTAATACAACAAGTCCCACACACAGCTAGAAGCCCAATATTTTTTCAGAGCTAGATGCAGACAAAAAATTATTTTGAATTTGCAACCTGATGGAGGTCAGTATAGATGGACTAATAGAGAAAGTCCCACACACTGCTAGAAGGCCCAATATTTTTTTCAGAGGTAGATGCAGAAAAAAATATATTCAGTTTGCAACCTGATGGAGGTCAGTATAGATGGACTAATACAACAAGTCCCACACACAGCTAGAAGCCCAATATTTTTTCAGAGGTAGATGCAGAAAAAAATATATTCAGTTTGCAACCTGATGGAGGTCTGTATTAGAGATGAGCGTTGTTCTACTCGAACTGTTCGCCAATCTCAAATTCGAGCTGTTTTGGGCGGTGTTCGAGCCGTTCGGCGAACACGAACAATTTGAGAAAAATTCGGCTGTTCGAGGTTATGTTCGATAACTGTTCGTGCGCCAAAATCATAACTGGATTTTTTCTCAGTAATGATGAAAATTAATGTTAATACGCAGTTTGAGTGTACAGCGGGGTGGGGGGAGGGGCAGGGGATGGATCTCTGCAGGAACAATGAAGATCTCCATTTTTTTTTCTCTTTCCCGCATTTGCAGTGGGGAGGTGCAATCTGTCAGCCTATCAGCAGCGCACACATGGAGCGAAGTGCTTTTTTTCACACAAGCAAGGGCATGTGTCATTGGCAGTGTATGTCACATGTCCTTGCCCTATAAGACCAAGCCATTTTCCCCGTCGCCACCATTTTCTCACTGCTGCAGCTGCGTGTTAGACGGCACCGCTGTTGCTGTGTGCGCTATACCTTGTTAATTTCAAGCCAATTTTCGCACAAATATACAGATAGCTTGGGAGTAGGGAATAGTTGTGATTGCAGTATTTTTAAGGACTAGGTTACAGCATTTCCTACGACTTTTATCAGGGAGGTCTGTGCTCTTAAATAGATAGGTTGTGGGAGTAAAGACTAATTGTAATTGGAGTCCTTTTCAGGACTAGGTTACATCAGTTCCTATCAGTTTTTGCCAGGCAGGTCTGTGCCAGTGCTGTGCAAGTTTTTTTCACAGCATTTGGCTGAATCTAGCAAAGCTAATCCTTTTTGGCCTATTGCAGAGTGTGTTAGTCAGTGGAGTAGCCTATCTGTGTTGCAAGATATACCACCTGTGTATAGAATACCAATTTTTTTACTGCTCCTAGTGAAGTAAAATCTTTTGGGCATAGCATCATTCTATTAGTCCATCTATACTGACCTCCATCAGGTTGCAAATTAAAACTAATTTTTATCTGCATCTACAGTACCTCTGAAAAAATATTTGGGCCTCTACCTGTGTGTGGGACTTGTTGTATTAGTCCATCTATACTGACCTCCATCAGGTTGCAAACTGAATATATTTTTTTCCTGCATCTACCTCTGAAAAAATATTGGGCTTCTAGCTGTGTGTGGGTCTTGTTCTATTAATCCATCTATACTGACCTCCATCAGGTTGCAAACTGAATATAATTTTTTTCTGCATCTAGCTCTGAAAAAATATTTGGCCTTCTAGTAGTGTGTCGGACTTTCTCTATTAGTCCATCTATACTGACCTCCATCAGGTTGCAAACTGAATATAATTTTTTTCTGCATCTAGCTCTGAAAAAATATTTGGCCTTCTAGTAGTGTGTCGGACTTTCTCTATTAGTCCATCTATACTGACCTCCATCAGGTTGCAAATTAAAACTAATTTTTATCTGCATCTACAGTACCTCTGAAAAAATATTTGGGCTTCTAGCTGTGTGTGGGGCTTGTTGTATTAGTCCATCTATACTGACCTCCATCAGGTTGCAAACTGAATATATTTTTTTCTGCATCTACCTCTGAAAAAATATTGGGCTTCTAGCTGTGTGTGGGACTTGTTGTATTAGTCCATCTATACTGACCTCCATCAGGTTGCAAACTGAATATATTTTTTTCTGCATCTACCTCTGAAAAAATATTGGGCTTCTAGCTGTGTGTGGGTCTTGTTCTATTAATCCATCTATACTGACCTCCATCAGGTTGCAAACTGAATATAATTTTTTTCTGCATCTAGCTCTGAAAAAATATTTGGCCTTCTAGTAGTGTGTCGGACTTTCTCTATTAGTCCATCTATACTGACCTCCATCAGGTTGCAAATTAAAACTAATTTTTATCTGCATCTACAGTACCTCTGAAAAAATATTTGGGCTTCTAGCTGTGTGTGGGACTTGTTGTATTAGTCCATCTATACTGACCTCCATCAGGTTGCAAACTGAATATATTTTTTACTGCATCTACCTCTGAAAAAATATTGGGCTTCTAGCTGTGTGTGGGTCTTGTTCTATTAATCCATCTATACTGACCTCCATCAGGTTGCAAACTGAATATAATTTTTTTCTGCATCTAGCTCTGAAAAAATATTTGGCCTTCTAGTAGTGTGTCGGACTTTCTCTATTAGTCCATCTATACTGACCTCCATCAGGTTGCAAATTAAAACTAATTTTTATCTGCATCTACAGTACCTCTGAAAAAATATTTGGGCTTCTAGCTGTGTGTGGGACTTGTTGTATTAGTCCATCTATACTGACCTCCATCAGGTTGCAAACTGAATATATTTTTTTCTGCATCTACCTCTGAAAAAATATTGGGCTTCTAGCTGTGTGTGGGACTTGTTGTATTAGTCCATCTATACTAACCTCCATCAGGTTGCAAACTGAATATATTTTTTTCTGCATCTACCTCTGAAAAAATATTGGGCTTCTAGCTGTGTGTGGGTCTTGTTCTATTAATCCATCTATACTGACCTCCATCAGGTTGCAAACTGAATATAATTTTTTTCTGCATCTAGCTCTGAAAAAATATTTGGCCTTCTAGTAGTGTGTCGGACTTTCTCTATTAGTCCATCTATACTGACCTCCATCAGGTTGCAAATTAAAACTAATTTTTATCTGCATCTACAGTACCTCTGAAAAAATATTTGGGCTTCTAGCTGTGTGTGGGACTTGTTGTATTAGTCCATCTATACTGACCTCCATCAGGTTGCAAACTGAATATATTTTTTTCTTGCATCTACCTCTGAAAAAATATTGGGCTTCTAGCTGTGTGTGGGTCTTGTTCTATTAATCCATCTATACTGACCTCCATCAGGTTGCAAATTCAAAATAATTTTTTTCTGCATCTAACCCAGCCAATAGTTTTGGCCTAATACCACAGTTTGGCCACTCAGCTCTGCTCGGTTACCATCCATTGTTTTTTTGTGCAAACAACTCCAGAGTTGTGAATTAGTTAACCACCAAAATGAGTGGAAAAAGGCCTGCTGCTGGTGGAAAGGGGAATAGGCGTGTTGGGAAGGGGAAAAAAGGTTGTGTCCGTGGGGTAGGTGTTAAAGCAACAGTAACATCTGCAGAAGAAAGACCATCTTCCAGCCAAACTAAAATGTCTACTTCTTTTAGCAGACAATGTGATAAGATCCCTTTCTTACGGCCACGCCAATCGCTACAAATTCCAGATGAGGCACAAAAACAGCAGGTGCTTCAACGGATATCAAGTGCTCCTTTAAGTGGGCTCTCCTCCACATCAACTTCAACATCACAAATACTCCAGTCCTCAAAGGTGTCACCCAAATCGCACTTGCTTCATCACAGCTCCCAAATCTCCAGCTGCCCGTCTGAGTATGAGGTAGAACAGATGGTTGAGTCTGCAGAGCTGTTTACTCATACTATAGCCTGGGAATCAGAGGTCGACTCCAGCGCTTCTGTGAATCCAGACGAGGAAATGATCTGCACTGATGCCCAGAATCTTTATGAGTCGGATCCAGGACCAGACGCAGAAGGTTCTGACCATAATGTAGACCCTCATTCCCAAACTGTAACTCCTGTTGGTGGAGACAATGAGGAAGACGATGATAAGACTCAAATACCTGATTGGAGCGACAACTTTAGTTTTTTGTCAGGGCAGGAACAGGTTGGCTCTGAGGACGACGGGTGTGATAACGCACAGGGTGATGATGATGAGGTCGGAGATCCCACTTACTGTCAACCCACAGTCAGCCAAGAGATGAGGTCAGCAGAGGAGGTGGAGGAAGATGCTAGTGACGACGAGGTCAGGTTGCGCCTTCCTGGACAGAGACGTAGTACTGGAAGCACGTCAACAACTGCATCCTCAAACACAACTCTGCCTCTCACCACAAGTCGTGGTGGCTCTTCAGGTCGCATGGGTGCTAAGCCTTGCATAGCCTGGGCATTTTTTCAGATCGATAAAGATGACCCAACTCGTGTTATCTGTAACATTTGTCAGCAAAAGCTAAGTAGAGGCCAAAAAATACATAGTTTGAGTACTTCATGCATGAACCGGCACATGGACATGAAGCATAAGTTGCAGTGGGAAGCTCAGTGTGCTACAATGCGGCCTAGCCGGCCGGGCCAACCACCGTCTGCCATATCTTGTGCATCCGCGGCCTCTTCATCCTCTGTGACTGGGGGGACAGCAGTCACACCTGTTTTGGGGCGCATACCTGCCACCCCTTTACCCGCAACAGCCAGCGTGATTGGCAGGTCATCATTTTCTTTGGAGGTGGTAACACCAGCTGGTGTTGAGCGCTGTCCGACATCGATAGCACCACCTTTGGATCAAGGCAACCTAACATGTCCGCCTGCATCTTCCTCACAGACCGGCAGTTTGCCGGGGACACCCTTATCAACCCTGTCTAAGCACAATAGCTAGCCCTCGGTCCCTCAGATGTGGACAAGTAAAAGACCATTTCCTCCTAGCCATGAGAAAGCTAAGAGGTTGAATTTCACCATCTGCAAGCTCTTGGCTACAGAAATGCTGCCTTTCCGCCTGGTGGACACAGAGGATTTTCGAGACCTTATGTCCGTCGCAGTGCCCCAGTACCAGATGCCCAGTCGGCACTACTTCTCAAAGAAAGGTGTGCCTGCGCTCCACCAGCATGTCGCACATAACATCACCGCTTCTTTGAGAAACTCTGTGTGTGACAGGGTGCATTTCACCACAGACACTTGGACGAGTAGGCATGGACAGGGGCGTTACATGTCGCTGACTGGGCACTGGGTAACTATGGTGACAGCAGGACAAGGGGCTGCTGTCCAAGTCTTGCCGTCCCCACGAGTTGTGCGTCAATCCTCTTTATGTCAAAGTTCCTCCACTGCTTCTGCCTCCTCCACCTCCTCTCGGTCTTCCACCTGCACCCAAAGCCTGTCTGGTCATGCCACAAGCTTTCTAACTGCGCAGAAGGGATCCTGCACATCTCCTTACTATGCTGGCAGTAGGGCTCAACGTCATCAGGCGGTTTATACATTGAAATGTCTGGGAAATGTGAGTCACACAGCTGAGGAGTTGTGGTCAGCTCTGGAGAACCAATTTCATGAATGGTTGTCTCCACTGGACCTGAAACCAGGGAAGGCCGTGTGCGACAATGCTGCAAACCTGGGTGCGGCCCTTCGCCGGGGCAATGTCATACACGTGCCTTGTATGGCTCACGTGTTGAACCTGGTTGTCCAGCAATTTTTAGCCCACTATCCCAGACTAGATGGCCTTCTGCAGAGGGCACGGTCGCTGTGTGCTCACTTCCTCCGTTCGCATCCCGCAGCTCAGCGACTTACATCTCTACAGAAGTCGTTGGGCCTGCCACTTCACCGGCTAAAATGCGATGTACCTACCCGGTGGAATTCAACTCTGCACATGTTGCAGCGACTGTGGCAGCACCGACAAGCCCTGGTGCAATACGTTCTGACGTATAGCCTGGGCCAACGAGATTCAGAGGTGGGGCAAATCACGCTGGAGGAATGGTCTCAGATCAGGGACCTATGCACCCTTCTGCACAGTTTTGAAATGGCGACGAAGATGTTTAGTGCTGACGATGCCATTATCAGCATGACTATTCCGGTGATTTACATGCTGGAGCATATGTTAAACAGAATTCGGAGTCAGGTGGTGGCACAAGAGGAGGTGGAGGAAGTAGAGGAGGAGGAGTTGTATGCGGAAGGGCTAACATCTGCAAGGTCCAGACGGTCGGCAGCACCAAGGCGGCAGGCATGTGAGGGTGGGGGATATGGTTTTACCAGGGCGCATGGTAGCAGCCAAACTAGTGAGGAAGGTGCAGGAGCCCAGGAAGAAGTGGAGGACGAACTGATGGAAGACTCATCAGATGAGGGAGACCTTGATCACATTTCTGTTGTGCGAGGTTGGGGGGAGAGGACAGAGGAAGGAAGCATGATTGTTACCTCGCCACCAACACAACAGGGACTTGGTGCTCCTGGATGCGCAACACACATGAGTGCCTTCTTGCTGCACTACCTGCAACATGACCCTCGAATTGTGAGAATTAGAAATAATCCTGACTACTGGGTTGCCACACTGTTAGATCCCCGGTACAAAAGTAAATTTGCAGAAATTATTCCTGCCATAGAAAGGGATGCACGCATGCAGGAGTATCAGCAGAGACTGTTGCAGAATCTTACATGTGCTTTTCCACAAAATACCAGTGGTGCACGTAGTGAATCTCACAGTTCCAACTTGCCAACCGTGGGACCGTCAAGTGTTCAGCACTCAAACCGTAACAGAACCACAGTATCTGCTGGTAACATCAATTTTGCGGAATCATTTCACCACTTTTTTAGCCCATCCTTTGCAAGGCCACAGGAGACAAGAAGTCTGACACATAGTCAACGCCTAGAGACGATGGTACAGGAGTATCTCCAAGTAAACATTGAAGCCACGACTGTGTCACTGGACCCTTGCTCTTTTTGGGCTTCCAATCTGGATAAATGGCCGGAGCTAGCCACTTAAGCCTTGGAGATCTTGTCATGCCCCGCAGCCAGCGTTCTGTCTGAACGTGTGTTCAGCGCTGCTGGTGGTGTGCTGACAGATAAGCGCACGCGGCTCTCCACTGATAATGTAGACAGACTCACGTTCATAAAGATGAACAAATCATGGATCCGAAACGACTTTTCTACCCCTGTGTCATCCTGGGGAGAGTAAAAGCTTGATGATTGGTTAAAATCACCCTACCAACCGTTTTAAGCTTTCAAATTACTAATCATGTTTATCTGTATCTTGACTGGAAAATAATTTGGGCTTTGTAGCAGTGTGCAGCACTGATCCTATTAGGCCATCTATACTAAAGCTTCACCAGATTTAAAATTAAAAATAATTTTTAGCTGCATCTAGCCCGGAAAATAATTTTGGGGCTCCGAGATGCGCAAGGCACATAAGTGCCTTCTTGCTGCACTACCTGCAGCATGACCCTCATATTGTCAGAATTCGAAGTAATCATGACTACTGGGTTGCCACACTCTTAGATCCCCCAAACTTTTCGATCAACCTTTTCATTTTAATAAAGACCAAAAAATGGTCATTTTTGAAATTATAAGCATTAGCAGGTTGTTAGAAACTGAAATCAAACAGTTTTCAACTCAAAACTTTATTCTAGGTGATGTTACATTTTCACATAGGACCCCTTGTTCGAAAGGAGCTTCTGAACTCTCTCGTCCATTGAATTTGTCAGGTTTTGGATGGTTTCTGCTTCAATTGTTTTGCATGAGGACAGAATACCCTCCCAGAGCTGTTGCTTAGATGTGAACTGCCTCCCGCCATCATAGACACTCCTTTTAATGATGCTCCAAAGGTTCTGAATGGGGTAGAGGTCAGGGGAGCATGGGGGTCACACCATAAGTTTGTCCCCTTTTATGCCCATATCAGCCAGAGATGCAGATGTTTTATGTGCAGCATGAGATGGTGCATTATCATGCAGAAAAATGATCTTGCTGTGAAATACACGGTTCTTCTTCTTGAACCATGGCAGGAAGTGCTGTTTGAGAAAATCCACATACATTATGGAGTTCATCTTTAGCGCCTTCAGGGATCCTAAAGGGGCCGACAATCTCTCTCCCCATGATTCCAGCCCAAAACATTACTCCACCTCCTCCTTGTTGGCGCTGTAGCCGTGTTTGCGTGGGGTGTCCATCAACCAGCCATCCTCCACTCCATCCATCTGGACCATCGAGCGCTGCACGGCACTCATCCGTGAACAAAACAGTTTTGAAATCAGTCTTCATGTAATGTTTGGCCCACTGGAGCCGTTTCTGCTTGTGTGAAGTGGATAGAGGAGGTCGACAGGATGGCGCATGCACAGCTGCAAACCTCTGAAGGACCCTGCATCTTGTTGTTCGGGGGACGTTGGAGGCACAAGCAGCTTCAAAAACTTGTCTGCTGCTATGACAAGGCTTTTTTGCCGCTGCTCTTTCAACCTGACGTAATTGCCTGTAGGAAAGAGTCCTCAATTTGCCCTTATCAGCACGCACACGTGTGTACTGTGAATCAGCTACATACTTCTTGATTGCCAAGACACTTCATCCTGATCATCGCACAATGTTGATTGTAGTCATGCCTTGACCTAAACACTCCACAATTTGTTGCTTCTCAGCAGCCGACACATCCTTTTTCTTTCCCATTTTGGCAGAAAATGTAGGCTGCTTAATAATGTGAGAGAGCCTTCTTAAGTAGTCTTGCCTTTCATTGGACACACCTGCCAAACTAATTAGCACAGGTGCCTGCAATTGCTTACAGTGATATAAAGAGCCCTGACACACATCACCATCAATGAGTTTAACTGACAAACAAACAAATTCTTCCCTTATCACTCCTAAACACTTTTTGCATAATAATTTGGAACGCAGTGTACATGTGCTTTTCCACAAAACACCAGTGGTTCACGTAGTGAATCTTACAGTTCTAACTTGCCAACCGTGGTCTGTATGGAGTTGTTCAATAAAGGGCCCAAAATTAAGATAACATAGATGGGAGAGGTCTCTATGAATAGGAATTCCTAAGTATTTGATACCCTGTGAGGGCCAGGCAAAGGGAAAGTTGGACTGGATGGAATCCTATATGGATTTGGGGAGGGAGACATCGAGGGCCTCAGACTTCGCTGCATTGATTTTAAAATTTTACCATGTAACAAAGTGTTCTATTTCAGCCATAACAGCATGGATGGATATATGTGATTGAGTGATATATACTAGGACATCATCAGCAAATAGAGAGCACTTGTACTCGGTGCCTCCCACCTCAATCCACCTAATATTGGGGTTATGGCGAATTGATGAGAGCAGGTGCTCCGTCACTAGGATGTATAAGAGAGGGGACAGAGGACATCACTGCCTTGTCCCATTGGTGATTGTGAAAGGTGATGAAAATGTTCTGACGCACCCCCTGGGCCTTGGGACACCCGGAGCCGGACCCTTTTTGGTGGATGCTGGTGGTTGTAGTCTTCGTGGCGGCGATCCGGTTCCGTGGCTCAGGGCGGTCAAACCAGTGGCGGAACTATTTATGTGGTTTTGATGTTTAAATGTCCGACTACGCCACCCGTGGATTGCGGTCAGAGTGAACCGCCGCTACAGGGCAGACCGCTGAGGCTGGTGTTGTGGGTGCAGCAGAGCGTAGCATAACTCCCCACGGGAGGAGTATAGCCTCAGGGCAGTGTATGCGGAGGATGGGGGTGATGGTGCAGGGCAGCAGCAGTAACGACACGGAGTCAGTGATGCAGTTCAGGGCCTTTACTCACAGTTCTTATTATCCAGACTACGTCTGCAGGTAACGGCTGCCCACGTCGTACTGTGCTCACCAGGTGAGGGGCTCAGACAACTCCCAGATAACTTTGGAGCACTTCACAGGACCCCCTTTGTGTGTCCTTTGTCTGGCCTTTCTTACCAACACTTCTGTCCGGCTGCCTCGGGCCTCCTCTTGGTAAACTTGGCGCCAGTTTCCCTGACCCTATGTGGTGCCTTCCTAGCGGGTGTAGCGAGGGGGTGCGCCACATAAAATGTCAGAGCCTCCGGTTTCTAGCTGAGGGTCGTTTCCTGCCTCCACTAGTTCGGGGACCGGTCTCCCCCTTTGGCCTGACCCCTCCACGCAGGTGGATTCGGGCGTGCGGTGGCGACTCGCCCGTCCGCACCCCTGGGATCCCTTCATTCCTCGTTCCTGGAGCCTTCTCCGCTCCTCTTCCTTCCTTCTCCCTCTTCCAGGCCTGGGCCTCTGTTACTAGGCCCGCCTCCGGAGCAGAGCTCATGCAGAGCCCCTGCTACCTGCCACTTCTGCTCAGACTTCTCTGCACTGAACTAAGATGGTGCCCACCTTTTATACTCCCTTCTCAATGCACCCAGGAACTGCTTCCTCCCTGCTCCTGCACTACAGGGTTCCCCTTCCTCAGTGTTCCCTCCCCCCACTCAAGCCAGGGACAGGGACTGTCGTGCCCATCTCAGGGGCATATTGGTCGCCCTGCCCCACGGCAATGTGGTGTAATGCATGCAGGTGTCGGGTCCTGATCCACACTCCATCCTTACCTGAGAGTGAGATATCACACCTCTGGGTGAGGTGCAATACGTCTGTAGCAACCGAGCCCTCAGGGTGCTACAGTTCCATTTATCTTCAGCCTAGGTGACGTATTGCGATACAGGGCCGTGATTTTGGCTATAAAAGGGTCCCCTAGACCCCTACCCCAAGCTTTTTAAGAGAATCATATATGGCGTGCCAGGAGACTCTATGGAATGCTTTCTCAGCATCCAACGAGAGTATCTAATTACAAATTTTTAACTGCATCTAGCCCAGGAAATACTTTGTGCCTAGTAGCAGTGTCTGCTAGTCAGCGGATTATCCCGGCTGTTAAGCAAGCTGCACCACCTGTAGTTTAGACACTTAATTTTTTCAAAGGAAATGCTTCGGGACCATGGGATACTTAGTGAAGAGCATCAGGAGGCACCCCAAGGCATAGGGGCTGGGACTGGCAGTAGGATGAATTGCGGTGGACAGCCGAGCTCGATCCTTATAAAAGCTTTTTAACTGCAGCAGCTTTAGTGGACGCTACTGGAGCTGGAATTACCGCGGCTGCTGGCATGAGACTTGCCCTCCAATAGATCCTTGTAAATGGATTTAAAGTGTATTCATTCAAATTAGAGAGACAATTTAAATTAAAAAGCTTAGAGCTGCCTCCACCACAGGGGGGCTCGCTCGACCCACCAGCGGACAGGCACCAGTATTGGGAGAGGGGGGCTGGCCGTCAGGGTTCACCGCGGCTCTGGCACAAACCCGGCGACACGGAGGTGGCACGGGCAGGAGCGGACTGGCCGTGTCGGCTTCTCACTTTTTGGATTTTAGAAGGGCATGACATGCCTATATCTGTGTCTCCCCCTCCTTTTACTCCTCCACCTCTTTTATTTTCGCATGACTATATGTACTTGTCACTTTTCCATGTGTTAGTTATGTCTTCTGAGCAGTTTGTCAGCTTTTGGACACCTTTGAAGGTGTTTTCTATGTGTTTCTATGTGTTTTTGTTTGCCTGCCATTGGTTTTAACGGTGTTCGAAGGTGTTCGACGAACAGTTCGACGAACAGTTCGGCGAACACACGGGTGTTCGACGAACCGAACCGAACTCGAACACTACGGGGGTGGCTCAACACTAGTCTGTATAGATGGATTAATAGAAGAAGTCCCACACACAGCTAGAAGCCCAATATTTTTTCAGAGGTACATGCAGAAAAAAATATATTCAGTTTGCAACCTGATGGAGGTCTGTATAGATGGATTAATAGAGAAAGTCCCACACACAGCTAGAAGCCCAATATTTTTTCAGAGGTAGATGCAGAAAAAAATATATTCAGTTTGCAACCTGATGGAAGTCTGTATAGATGGATTAATAGAACAAGTCCCACACACAGCTAGAAGCCCAATATTTTTTCAGAGGTAGATGCAGAAAAAAATATATTCAGTTTGCAACCTGATGGAGGTCAGTATAGATGGACTAATACAACAAGTCCCACACACAGCTAGAAGCCCAATATTTTTTCAGAGCTAGATGCAGACAAAAAATTATTTTGAATTTGCAACCTGATGGAGGTCAGTATAGATGGACTAATAGAGAAAGTCCCACACACTGCTAGAAGGCCACATATTTTTTCAGAGGTAGATGCAGAAAAAAATATATTCAGTTTGCAACCTGATGGAGGTCTGTATAGATGGATTAATAGAGAAAGTCCCACACACTGCTAGAAGGCCAAATATTTTTTCAGAGCTAGATGCAGATAAAAATTATATTCAATTTGCAACCTGATGGAGGTCAGTATAGATGGACTAATAGAACAAGTCCCACACACAGCTAGAAGCCCAAATATATTTTCAGAGGTACTGTAGATGCAGATAAAAATTATTTTTAATTTGCAACCTGATGGAGGTCAGTATAGATGGACTAATACAACAAGTCCCACACACAGCTAGTAGCCCAATATTTTTTCAGAGGTAGATGCAGAAAAAAATATATTCAGTTTGCAACCTGATGGAGGTCAGTATAGATGGACTAATACAACAAGTCCCACACACAGCTAGAAGCCCAATATTTATTCAGAGTTAGATGCAGAAAAAAATATATTCAGTTTGCAACCTGATGGAGGTCTGTATAGATGGATTAATAGAACAAGTCCCACACACAGCTAGAAGCCCAATATTTTTTCAGAGGTAGATGCAGAAAAAAATATATTCAGTTTGCAACCTGATGGAGGTCTGTATAGATGGATTAATAGAACAAGTCCCACACACAGCTAGAAGCCCAATATTTTTTCAGAGGTAGATGCAGAAAAAAATATATTCAGTTTGCAACCTGATGGAGGTCTGTATAGATTGATTAATAGAACAAGTCCCACACACAGCTAGAAGCCCAATATTTTTTCAGAGGTAGATGCAGAAAAAAATATATTCAGTTTGCAACCTGATGGAAGTCTGTATAGATGGATTAATAGAACAAGTCCCACACACAGCTAGAAGCCCAATATTTTTTCAGAGGTAGATGCAGAAAAAAATATATTCAGTTTGCAACCTGATGGAGGTCAGTATAGATGGACTAATACAACAAGTCCCACACACAGCTAGAAGCCCAATATTTTTTCAGAGCTAGATGCAGACAAAAAATTATTTTGAATTTGCAACCTGATGGAGGTCAGTATAGATGGACTAATAGAGAAAGTCCCACACACTGCTAGAAGGCCACATATTTTTTCAGAGGTAGATGCAGAAAAAAATATATTCAGTTTGCAACCTGATGGAGGTCTGTATAGATGGATAAATAGAACAAGTCCCACACACAGCTAGAAACCCAATATTTTTTCAGAGGTAGATGCAGAAAAAAATATATTCAGTTTGCAACCTGATGGAGGTCAGTATAGATGGACTAATACAACAAGTCCCACACACAGCTAGAAGCCCAATATTTTTTCAGAGGTAGATGCAGAAAAAAATATATTCAGTTTGCAACCTGATGGAGGTCTGTATAGATGGATTAATAGAACAAGTCCCACACACAGCTAGAAGCCCAAATATTTTTTCAGAGGTAGATGCAGATAAAAATTATTTTTAATTTGCAACCTGATGGAGGTCAGTATAGATGGACTAATAGAGAAAGTCCCACACACTGCTAGAAGGCCAAATATTTTTTCAGAGCTAGATGCAGATAAAAATTATATTCAATTTGCAACCTGATGGAGGTCAGTATAGATGGACTAATAGAACAAGTCCCACACACAGCTAGAAGCCCAAATATTTTTTCAGAGGTACTGTAGATGCAGATAAAAAATATTTTTAATTTGCAACCTGATGGAGGTCAGTATAGATGGACTAATACAAAAAGTCCCACACACAGCTAGAAGCCCAATATTTTTTCAGAGCTAGATGCAGAAAAAAAATTATTTTGAATTTGCAACCTGATGGAGGTCAGTATAGATGGACTAATAGAGAAAGTCCCACACATTGCTAGAAGGCCCAATATTTTTTCAGAGGTAGATGCAGAAAAAAATATATTCAGTTTGCAACCTGATGGAGGTCAGTATAGATGGACTAATACAACAAGTCCCACACACAGCTAGAAGCCCAATATTTTTTCAGAGGTAGATGCAGAAAAAAATATATTCAGTTTGCAACCTGATGGAGGTCTGTATAGATGGATTAATAGAACAAGTCCCACACACTGCTAGAAGGCCAATATTTTTTCAGAGGTAGATGCAGAAAAAAATATATTCAGTTTGCAACCTGATGGAGGTCTGTATAGATGGATTAATAGAACAAGTCCCACACACAGCTAGAAGCCCAATATTTTTTCAGAGGTAGATGCAGAAAAAAATATATTCAGTTTGCAACCTGATGGAGGTCAGTATAGATGGACTAATACAACAAGTCCCACACACAGCTAGAAGCCCAATATTTTTTCAGAGCTAGATGCAGACAAAAAATTATTTTGAATTTGCAACCTGATGGAGGTCAGTATAGATGGACTAATAGAGAAAGTCCCACACACTGCTAGAAGGCCACATATTTTTTCAGAGGTAGATGCAGAAAAAAATATATTCAGTTTGCAACCTGATGGAGGTCTGTATAGATGGATTAATAGAACAAGTCCCACACACAGCTAGAAGCCCAATATTTTTTCAGAGGTAGATGCAGAAAAAAATATATTCAGTTTGCAACCTAATGGAGGTCAGTATAGATGGACTAATACAACAAGTCCCACACACAGCTAGAAGCCCAATATTTTTTCAGAGGTAGATGCAGAAAAAAATATATTCAGTTTGCAACCTGATGGAGGTCTGTATAGATGGATTAATAGAACAAGTCCCACACACTGCTAGAAGGCCAATATTTTTTCAGAGGTAGATGCAGAAAAAAATATATTCAGTTTGCAACCTGATGGAGGTCTGTATAGATGGACTAATACAACAAGTCCCACACACAGCTAGAAGCCCAATATTTTTTCAGAGCTAGATGCAGACAAAAAATTATTTTGAATTTGCAACCTGATGGAGGTCAGTATAGATGGACTAATAGAGAAAGTCCCACACACTGCTAGAAGGCCACATATTTTTTCAGAGGTAGATGCAGAAAAAAATATATTCAGTTTGCAACCTGATGGAGGTCTGTATAGATGGATTAATAGAACAAGTCCCACACACAGCTAGAAGCCCAATATTTTTTCAGAGGTAGATGCAGAAAAAAATATATTCAGCTTGCAACCTGATGGAGGTCAGTATAGATGGACTAATACAACAAGTCCCACACACAGCTAGAAGCCCAATATGTTTTCAGAGGTAGATGCAGAAAAAAATATATTCAGTTTGCAACCTGATGGAGGTCAGTATAGATGGGCTAATACAACAAGTCCCACACACAGCTAGAAGCCCAATATTTTTTCAGAGCTAGATGCAGACAAAAAATTATTTTGAATTTGCAACCTGATGGAGGTCAGTATAGATGGACTAATAGAGAAAGTCCCACACACTGCTAGAAGGCCAAATATTTTTTCAGAGCTAGATGCAGAAAAAAATTATATTCAGTTTGCAACCTGATGGAGGTCAGTATAGATGGACTAATAGAGAAAGTCCCACACACTGCTAGAAGGCCACATATTTTTTCAGAGGTAGATGCAGAAAAAATATATTCAGTTTGCAACCTGATGGAGGTCTGTATAGATGGATTAATAGAACAAGTCCCACACACAGCTAGAAGCCCAATATTTTTTCAGAGGTAGATGCAGAAAAAAATATATTCAGTTTGCAACCTGATGGAGGTCAGTATAGATGGACTAATACAACAAGTCCCACACACAGCTAGAAGCCCAATATTTTTTCAGAGGTAGATGCAGAAAAAAATATATTCAGTTTGCAACCTGATGGAGGTCTGTATAGATGGATTAATAGAACAAGTCCCACACACAGCTAGAAGCCCAAATATTTTTTCAGAGGTAGATGCAGATAAAAAATATTTTTAATTTGCAACCTGATGGAGGTCAGTATAGATGGACTAATAGAGAAAGTCCCACACACTGCTAGAAGGCCAAATATTTTTTCAGAGCTAGATGCTGATAAAAATTATATTCAATTTGCAACCTGATGGAGGTCAGTATAGATGTACTAATAGAACAAGTCCCACACACAGCTAGAAGCCCAAATATTTTTTCAGAGGTACTGTAGATGCAGATAAAAATTATTTTTAATTTGCAACCTGATGGAGGTCAGTATAGATGGACTAATACAACAATTCCCACACACAGCTAGAAGCCCAATATTTTTTCAGAGGTAGATGCAGAAAAAAATATATTCAGTTTGCAACCTGATGGAGGTCTGTATAGATGGATTAATAGAACAAGTCCCACACACAGCTAGAAGCCCAATATTTTTTCAGAGGTAGATGCAGAAAAAAATATATTCAGTTTGCAACCTGATGGAGGTCAGTATAGATGGACCAATACAACAAGTCCCACACACAGCTAGAAGCCCAATATTTTTTCAGAGCTAGATGCAGAAAAAAATTATATTCAATTTGCAACCTGATGGAGGTCAGTATAGATGGACTAATAGAATGATGCTATGCCCAAAAGATTTTACTTCACTAGGTGCAGTAAAAAAATTGGTATTCTATACACAGGTGGTATATCTTGCAACACAGATAGGCTACTCCACTGACTAACACACTCTGCAATAGGCCAAAAAGGATTAGCTTTGCTAGATTCAGCCAAATGCTGTGAAAAAAACTTGCACAGCACTGGCACAGACCTGCCTGGCAAAAACTGATAGGAACTGATGTAACCTAGTCCTGTAAAGGACTCCTATTACAATTAGTCTTTACTCCCACAACCTATCTATTTAAGAGCACAGACCAGCCTGATAAAAGTCATAGGAAATGCTGTAACCTAGTCCTTAAAAGGACTGCAATCACAACTATTCCCTACTCCCAAGCTATCTGTAGATTTGTGCGAAAATTGGCTTGAAATTAACAAGGTATAGCGCACACAGCAACAGCGGTGCCGTCTAACACGCAGCTGCAGCAGTGAGAAAATGGTGGCGACGGGGAAAATGGCTTGGTCTTATAGGGCAAGGACATGTGACATACACTGCCAATGACACATGCCCTTGCTTGTGTGAAAAAAAGCACTTCGCTCCGTGTGTGCGCTGCTGATAGGCTGACAGATTGCACCACCCCACTGTAAATGCGGGAAAGAGAAAAAAAAAATGGAGATCTTCATTGTTCCTGCAGAGATCCATCCCCTGCCCCTCCCCCCACCCCGCTGTACACTCAAACTGCGTATTAACATTAATTTTCATCATTACTGAGAAAAAATCCAGTTATGATTTTGGTGCACGAACAGTTATCGAACATAACCTCGAACAGCCGAATTTTTCTCAAATTGTTCGTGTTCGCCGAACGGCTCGAACACCGCCCAAAACAGCTCGAATTTGAGATTGGCGAACAGTTCGAGTAGAACAACGCTCATCTCTAATAAGGACATTGTGACGTCAAGGTCGCTTGTTGTCTGGTGTCCGTATCCCGAGTGCCACTAGGTGGGTTACTTGGTAGCTGCTGGGGGTCTGTGCTGAAGGTTTTGCTGGTGCTTAGCTCTCTTCTCACTTCTATTAATCACTTTCATTGATTTAAGGTTTATTCATTTTGTTGGGTTGTATTTAGCACATTAGCATCCTGGCCAGAGGGTGTCATTTTGTCTGAGTCCCTTACTGTGCTGGACCTAGGAGAGTTGAGTTTGAGACGCACTTTCATGAAAGTGGACAATCCCTTTAAGTCTCTAAAATGATACTGGTTTACATGAAGGTGGCACTACAGTGTTTTTTTCCTTCTGGGGGAGAGCTCTTACGATATTTTTTCCTAGAAATCATTGCTCTAAAGCAGTGTTTCCCAAACCCCGTCCTCACGGACCCCAACGCATCATGTTTTCAGGATCTCCTTAGTATTGCACAGGTGAGAGAGCCTGTGGCAGTTTCTGATGCCTTAATAATAATTCTATCACCTGGGCAATACTAAGAAAATCCTGAAAACATGATGTGTGGGGGGCCGTGAGGACTGGAGTTTGGGAAACACTGCTCTAAAGAGTCCCAACCAGCTAGATATCGTCAAAGAGAATCAGTACCTTTCGTGAAGTATTTCTAAAATCCTTTTAAGATAAAGCCTAGAACTCACCCTGTGCCGGGTGGCTGTATCTCATAGACTGGTGGGTGCAAGTCAACCAAGTGTCCAAGAAGAACTCGAGCTGTTTCTTGTGGGTCATATGGTTTGTCGTAGTTCTGAAAGAGCAAAAACATTAAAATTAACGATCTATCTGATATATTTGTTATATAGAAATGTCTGAAGAGGGTTTTAGTGATTTAAATACATATGATCTGTTCTTAGGATGACCTAAGGATTACTCATTAGATATAAATGAGCCAACGAACGATTGTTCCTCAATGGCTCCAAACACAACACCGACTACATAGGGTAATGTTGTGTTTCTGCACCGGTGATGCAATGAGTGCAGCCAAAACAATCCAACCATTGCGAACAAGTTCTTTGTTGACAAGACTGCAGTGGTGACATTCCATCTACACCACATGACCACTGCTGCCAATCACTGGCTTCTTCAGTGATGCTGAGTAGAAAACACCAGACTGCTGAGACAAGTGATTGGCTGCAGTTATCATGTGTTATAGAGGAGATATCACCACTGCTGCCCTATGAAAAAAGACCACAGGGGAGCACCTGAAAGGTAGCGTTGCAATGGAAGATGCTTAAACAGGTAAGTAATACTTTATCAGGTTATTTTTAAGCACTTTTAGTCTTTGCTTGGTTTTTAAAACCTCACATTTCCCTTTAAAGAGGAACTGTCACCAGGTGAAAATTGGACAGTTTTTGATCTTTTTTATTCCAGCTGAGTATTCTGTTTTTTGCATTATTTATTTATTTTTTAAATCCGAGACACAATTCCAGAGATATGGGCCTTTTTATGTAGTGTTAATTTTTATGGTCTTTACCAAGAGTGTGTGGCTCATAGATTTTCTGGGGGCCTTTCTTTAGGCTTATTTGCATAATTACCCCTGTAAGCATAATTTTTATGTTCTTGGTGAAGAACATAAAAATTAGCACTAAATAAAAAAGTTCACATCTCTGGAGCCACGTGTTTTTTTTTTAAAGTGGAATACTCATGGGAACACTGGGAATAAAATAAGAGCAAAAACTGGTCACTTAAGACCTGGTGATAGGTCCTAGAAAATTCCTTTGCTGGTTTTTATGTAATTTTTACATAAATTGATAATTTGAAAGAACAGCAGCAATTAGGATTTTACACCTGAAATCACAAAAGGGGGAGTGTAATGTAGAAAATACTATTTTTTTTTTCTTAAAAAAATGTTCTCTCAAAATGTACAACTTTAACAAAACTGACAAATCTCAATCACTAAACTTTCCCTTAGACTTTATTCTTCTTTTGCATTGTATCCTCGGAGCGTGTAAATCGAATCATTTTATTCATTGCAACCCAGTTATACTTTTGATAAAACAATGATTCCGAATCTAACAAGACCCTTCATGAATATAATTTTTCTTAGTTAGTAGCAATAATCAGGTGGTTTTCATGGACTTTGAGAACATCAGAGATAAAGGAAGGTTGAGGCTCTCGGAGCACATATTTCTAAGCCCATGTTGTATATACCAGGCTTTACCAATCAATGAATACATATTATTGAGACTCTTGTTAACATAACCAAATGCGTTCTATACAAGCAGATTGAATGCAATGAAAGTTCATTTTAAACTTGGCAAAAAATGGTAGAAAGTGAAGCTACTTCATAATATTGCTTCTAGAATTGAAGTGAGATTGCATCCTTATAGGATGGTCACACTCCGAGCCGGCAGCTTGTGTGTTCTCACAAGGGAATATATTAGACTGAGTACATCTTGTAAAACATGCTTCGTCCTTGATAGCAGATTACCCATTCTAACCATGCCTTGTACTTAGTGATGTTCCTACATGTAGTGATGAGGCTATTCTATCTACCTTAGAGTCGAGGAAGGACTGAGCGGCCAGGAGCTCGTTAGTTTTCTGCTCGATGAGGCCAAGGTACTGCATTATGTTTGCTTCACGAATGCTAGATGAAGAGCCCAACATTTCGTCCAGGACAGAGCGGTCGCAATTTATCTTCTTGAACAAGGAATCAATTCCTAAGAAATAAGAACCATTACTTTAACAGAAAGTAGAAGTCCAGTTTCGTTATTTACATGTAAATGCATACAGGCATCAGAGTGGTAGGAAAAAAATACCATGGAGAGTAATATGGAAAGGTATGATGCCACTATGGGTTGTGATATTACAGTAAACTTGATTTAAACATAGAAGCAAAAATGTATAACTGATACTTTTAAAGCTAAATATACTTTCTATGTAACTGAACACTACAAACAGGTAGAGCGCACTGAGACTTTCATTGTTCCATACTACAAAGCACCATAGGTGCTTCTTGTGACTCCATATGTTAGAGATATTCTCCCCAAGAAGCAATGATCCTACAGGACAATAATACTATATTCAATGGCACATGTTCGATTTTGTGTCAATGAAAAAAAATATGAAACTTAAGACATAAGGATTTACTATAGGTCTATAAGTGATGGGTACAAAAGCCCGTAAGTAAAATCTAAGAATGCAGTTTATGTCCTTCCATTGCTATTCATCTAGGGGATATTGAGAAATTGAGAGTTACGACTCCATCATAACCTTTCATGAGATGGTGTCCATCAGCAGTTAGAAATGAAAGTGTCCATCAGTAGCTCATTACATTTTGTCCATTAGGACAATGAGTTAGGGTCCATCAGCAGCTATAGTGAGATGGTGTCAGTTAGCACCTACAATGAGATGATGTCAATTAGCAGCTATAAAGAGATGGTGACTATTAGAATCTAAGATGAGATGGTTGTCAATTAGCAGCTATAAGAGATGGTGTCCATTGGAATCTAAGCAGCTACATTCAGATGGTGCCCATTAGCAGCTACAATGAGATAATATCCATCAGCAGCTACAGTGAGATAGAGTTCATTAGCAGCTACAATGAGATGATATCCATCATGAGATGATATCCATCAGCAGCTACAATGAGATTGAGTCCATCAGCAGCTACAATGAGATCGAGTGCATCAACAACTACAATGAGATGGTGTCCATCAGCAGCTACATTGATATGGAGTCCATCAGCAGCTACAATGAGATGATATCCATCATGAGATGATATCTATCAGCAGCTACAATGAGATCGAGTCCATCAACAACTACAATGAGATGGCGTCTATCAGCAGCTACAATGAGATAATATCCACCGGCAGTTACAACGAGTTGGAGTCCATCAGCAGTCACAATGAGATGGAGTTCATTAGCAGCTACAATGAAATGATGTCCATCAGCAGGTACAATGAGATTTTGTTCCTTATCAGCTAGATAAGGTGTCAATTGGCAGCTCCAATGACGTGATGTCCATTAGCAGCTACAGTCTGACGGTGTGCATCATCAAGCAGACTGAGATTCTGCCCATCAGCAGTTGCGATGATATGGTGTCCATCATCGGACAGAATGAGAGTGTGCCCAATCAGGAGCTATAAGAAGGTGATGTCCCTCAATAACTTAATGGGGTTTTCCCACGAACAAAGTACATTTGAATCAAAAAATCTTGGAATAAAAATAAGTTCCACAATTGAATGTGTTAAAAAAAATGTCCCTGTGCTGAGATAATCTTACAAATGTGTCCCTGCTATGTACTGTGTAATGGCTGTGTCTTACCATGCAGTGTCTGATCATACCACATCTCCTGGGCAGGGGGGGACGCAAAAGAGTATACAGACATTACTGCAAGGGATCGCAGCTGCTGAGCAGAGGAGGAAGCAAAAGAGAGTATACAGACATTTCAGCACAGGATCACAGCTTCTGGGCAGGGGAGGAATCAAAGAGAGTATACAAATATTACAGCATGGGATCACAACTTCTGGACAGGGGAGGACGCAAAAGAGAGTATACAGACAAAACAGTGCGGGATCACAGCTGATTCTTTATTTGAAGTAAAAGATTTCACTGCCTGTTTTTAAGCAACGTTTTTCCTCAAAGAAAGAATTATTTGCCATCCCCTGCTGTAATGTCTGTATACTCTTTTGCGTCCTCCCCTGCCCAGGAGCTGTGGTATGATCAGACCATGTTCCTGCACGGTCACTCACAGCCATTACACAGTACACAGCAGGGGCACATTTATATGATTATCTAAGCACAGGGACATTTTTTTTAACACATTCAATTGTGGAACTTATTTTTACCCAATACAGAGCAGGGGCATATTTATAAGGACAGATTCTCCCATCTGAGCTATGGATCTCTGTAGCTCCTCCAGAGTGACCATGGACTTCTTGGCAGTGCTCTCCTTGCCTGGGATGTCAGTTTAGGTGGACGGCCATGTCTTGGTAGGTTTGCAGTTTTGCCATACTGCTTCCAACTTTATCCCTGACCTGTTTGGTGTGTTTCTTGATTTTCATGATGATGTTTGATGCCTAATGTTCTGAAACAAATCTGAGTGATTCACAGAACAGCTGTAGTTATACTGAGAATAAATTACACACAGGTGGACTCAATTTCCTAATTATGTGACTTCTGGAGGCAATTGGTCACTTAGAATGTACATCACAATTTTCAGATTTATATTTTTAAAATAATTATAAAACCATGAATTATTTCCTTTACACTTCACAAATACTTGCTGCTTTGTGTTGGTATGTCACATAAAATCCCAATAAAATAAATTTAAGTTTGTGAGTGTAACGTAAAAAATGTTGAAAAGTTCACGGGTTATGAAAGCTTTTTCAAGGCGCTGTATGTAATGCATAGACGTTTCAGATCCTGTACAGTGAGAGACATTTTCTGTATCTTTAGTCTGGCTAGTAACAGGAACCTCTTGTTCAATAGGATATTTAAGATGATAATTGCAAATAAATAGGAAATAATTTATATAGAAAATATATACCGTATTTTTCGGACTATAAGAAGCACCGGACCATAAGACGCACCTAGGTTTTAAAGGAGGAAAATGGGGAAAAAAATTTAAGCAAAAAATGTGGTCATAATGCCCTGTTATGGGGGAGGGGGTCTGCTGCTGACACTAGTATTGGGGTAATGTCCCCCAATTCTGTTAATATAATCTATCCTGGTATGTATGGCCCTCCTTCCTGGTATAAGTGGCCCCCATCCCATCCTGGTATGCATGGCAACCCTTTATCCCCCATCCTGGTATGCATGGCACCCCTTTATACCCCATCTTGGTATGCATGGCATCCCTTTATCCCCCATCCTGGTATGCATGGCACCCCTTGAGCCCCCATCCTGGCATGCATGGCACCCCTTGAGCCCCCATCCTGGCATGCATGGCACCCTCTGAGCCCCCATCCTGGTATGCATGGCACCCTCTGAGCCCCCATCCTGGTATGCATGGCACACCTTGAGCCCCCATCCTGGTATGCATGGCACCCTCTGAGCCCCCATCCTGGTATGCATGGCACCCTCTGAGCCCCCATCCTGGCATGCATGGCACCCTCTGAGCCCCCATCCTGGTATGCATGGCACCTTCTGAGCCCCCATCCTGGTATGCATGGCACCTTCTGAGCCCCCACCCTGGTATGTATGGCACCTTCTGAGCCCCCATCCTGGTATGTATGGCACCTTCTGAGCCCTTATCCTGGTATGCATGGCACCCCTCTGAGCCCCCATCCTGGTATATATGGCACCCTCTGAGCCCCCATCACGCTGACTACAAAAAAAATAAATAAACACTCATACTCACCTCCTCTCTCCTCCAGTGCTGTCCCACTCTGCTGCCGACACTCTCACTGTGTGAGCCGCGCATTTCAGGGGGCGCATGGCGTCCCTGCCATGCGCCCTCACACAGTGTGAGACACTGTGCTGGAATAATCACTGCTCCCCACGCCGGGACTCTGTGCATGGGGAGCAGTGACCATTCAGTCTGTTCAATAGCCGGCACACTGTACCACAGCGTGGCTCCTGCTGCCACTCTGTGGTCAGTGTGCCTGCTATTAAAGACCATGGATAGTCACTACAACCCATGGGAGTGGGTTGTAGCGAATATTCATGAGTTTTAATAGCGGGCACACAGACCGCAGAGCGGCAGCAGGAGCCGTGCTGCGGCTCCAGTGTGCCGGCTACTAAAAGAAATGAATATTCATTGCTCTCCATGCCCATGGGCGTGGGGAGCAGGTAATATTCATTTTCATTAGTAGCGGGCACAGCGTAGGCTGCAGCAGGCGGCTGCTGCTTCCTGTGCCCCGCTGATCCCCCGCTGCCGCTCCGCCACACCCACCACCATGCGGCCATGTAATAATATATAGTATTCGGACTATAAGACGCACCCCCCACTTTCCTCCAAAATTTTGGAGAAAAAAAGTGCGGCTTATAGTCCGAAAAATACGGTAATTATCAAAATATTTGAATAATATTCAAAAATGAAATTTTGGCTTTTTACTCTGGGAGTTAGAACTATAATTTATATCCTTTGTCTGGCCATGTATACACTACCGTTCAAAAGTTTGGGGTCATTTAGAAATTTCATTATTTTTGAAAGAAAAGCACATTTTTTTCAATGAAGCTAACATTAAATGAATCAGAAATACACTCTATACATTGTTAATGTGGTAAATGACTATTCTAGCTGCAAACGTCTTGTTTTTATTGCAATATCTACATAGATGTATAGAGGCCCATTTCCAACAACCACCACTCCAGTGTTTTAATGGTACATTGCATTTGCTAACTGTGTAAGAAGGCTAATGGATGTTTAGAAAACCCTAGAAAACCCTTGCACAAGTATGTTAGCCCAGCTGAAAACGGTTTGGCTGATTTGAGAAGCTATAAAATGGACTTTCCTTTGAGCTAGTTGAGAATCTGGAGCATTATATTTGTTTGTTCTATGAAACTCTCAAAATGGCCATAAAAAGAGAACTTTCATGTGAAACTCGATAGTCTATTCTTGTTCTTAGAAATGAAGGCTATTCAATGCGAGAAATTGCCAAGAAACTGAAGATTTCCTACAATGGTGTGTACTACTCCCTTCAGAGGAGAGCACAAACAGGCTCTAACCAGAGTAGAAAGAGAAGTGGGAGGCCCCGCTGCACAACTGAGCTACAAGACAAGTACATTAGAGTCTTTAGTTTGAGAAATCGACGCCTCACAGCTCCTCAACTGGCAGCTTCAATAAATAGTACACTCAAAACGCCAGTGTCAACGTCTACAGTGAAGAGGCGACTCCGGAATGCCGGTCTTCAGGGCAAAGTGGCAAAGAAAAAGCCATATCTGAGACTGACTAATAAAAGGAAAAGATTAATATGGGCAAAAGAACACAGACATTGGACAGAGGAAGATTGGAAAAAAGTTTTATGGACAGACGAATCAAAGTTTGAGGTGTTTGGATCACACAGAAGAACATTTGTGAGACACAGAACAACTGAAAAGATGCTGGAAGAGTGCCTGATGCCATCCGTCAAGCATGGTGGAGGTAATGTGATGGTCTGGGGTTGCTTTGTTGCTGGTAAAGTGGGAGATTTGTACAAGGTAAATGGGATTTTGAATAAGGAAGGCTATCACTCCATTTTGCAATGCCATGCCATACCCTGTGGACAGCGCTTGATTGGAGCCAATTTCATCCTACAACAGGACAATGACCCAAAGCACACCTCCAAATTATGCATGAACTATTTAGGGAAGAAGCAGGCAGCTGGTATTCTATCTGTAATGGAGTGGCCAGCGCAGTCACCAGATCTCAACCCCACTGAGCTGTTGTGGGAGCAGCTTGACCGTATGGTACGCAAAAAGTGCCCATCAAGCCAATCCAACTTATGGGAGGGGATCAGGAAGCATGGGGGGAAATTTCTCAAGATTACCTCAGCAAATTAACAGCTAGAATGCCAAAGGTCTGCAATGCTGTAATTGCTGCAAAGGGAGCATTCTTTGACGAAAGTGAAGTTTGAAGGAGAAAATTATTCTTTCAAATAAAAATCATTATTTCTAACCTTGTCAATGTCTGGACTATAATTTCTATTAATTTTACAACTCATTTGATAAATAAAAGTATGAGTTTTCATGGAAAACACAAAATTGTCTGGGTGACCTCAAACTTTTGAACGGTAGTGTTGAAGGCTCTTACAGAGTTATGTACGGTATATTGGAGGGTACTTGGTATCTTTTTGTCCACTTCACTATAGCCTTGTTCCAGTAAACCTTTATTCAAACACTCCTATTAAGAGTGCATCAAGGCCTTTTGAAGATCACTCCAGCAGTGAATTAGTTAGGGAAAATGAATGTATGGCAAGGCAAAGTAATCTGTGGAGGTGGAGATTAATTATGTTTAGAGCCATACTTATCAGCCATGTGCCTCCTTTACAAGCTGTTAGCAAAGCCAACATTGATTGGACTGTAAATTGGTCACCAGAGTTCTCACTTGGAGTGTATACAGTTGGTCGTAAAGCTATTTCCGCACATGATAAACCTGTTGTTTAAACTGACAATATGGATGACCAGATTTTGTTTGTTATGTACTATACTTGGAATACTAATAGTACGACAGTTTCACAAACAGACATGTGGTAAATCACAAAATGTAATCAACTATCTGCCTCAATCAACTACAGCAAATTTGCTTTAAATGAAAAAAGCAATTAATTTTTTTCTCTATAAGAGGGGGTTGCGTGGAGGCCATAGTTTATAATGGAGGATGGTGTAGAGGTTGAAGTTCATGAGGGGCACAGTGTTGTGGTTATAGTTTATAAGGAAATAGTGTAGAGGTTATAGTTTATAATGGGGACAAAGCAGAGACTATAGTTCATAAAGGACAGTGTGCCAGTTATAGCGCATAAGGGGACAGTATGGCAGCTATAGTTCATAAGGGGAGACAGGTCATAAGGAGGGATCGGGTGGTACCATAATAACAATAATAATAATAATATTTATTTATATAGCACCAACATATTCCGCAGCACTTTACAGTTAAGCAGGGACATGTACATACAATAAATTCAATACAATTTAAGACAGTTTAAACAGTTACATTAGGAGTGAGGTCCCTGCTCGCAAGCTTACAATCTACAAGGAAATGGGGGGGACACAATAGGTGAAAAGTGCTTGTTATTTCAGGTCTAGCAATTATAATAAATTGGGATTTTCACATAAAGCTGCTTGATCCGGTCATCAGCCCGTATGTTTAAGTGCAATAATCAAGTATCGGGTGCAGTTATCGTGTGCATGGAGGGTGTGGAGACAGATGAATAGTAGAGTGCAGATTCAGAATAATATTTAGGAGGGAACAGGGGAAAGTTAGTTTACTGAGTAGTTGAGGTGGTAGGCTTGTTTACAGAGATTGGCTTTTAAAGCATGCCTGAAGATGTGGGGGCTAGGTATCAGTCGGATCGTCTGGGGTAGAACATTCCAGAGAACTGGCGCAGCATGAGAGAAGTCTTGGGAGATGGAGGTGCGAGGTTCGGATTATGGGGGATGCTAGTCTTGGGTCATTTGAAGAAGGGAGGGTACGTGTAGGGTGATAGGCAGGGATGTGAGAGGAGATATAAGGGGGTGCAGAACTGTGGAGAGCTTTGTGGGTGAGAGCGATGAGTTTATATTGGATCCTGTAGCGAATGGGCAACCAGTGTAATGACTGGCACAAGATGGAGGCATCGGTGAAGCTGGACAGAAATACGACCCTGGCTGCCACATTCAGGACGGATTGGAGAGGAGAAAGTTTGGTAAGAGGGAGACCGATCAGAAGAGAGTGGCAGTAGTCCAGACAAGAGTGAATAAGAGCGACAGTAAGAGTTTTAGCAGTTTCAAAGGTGAGATAGTTCTTAAGTGGGGACATCGTGGATGTTATAGTTCATAAGGGCACACAGTGCAGAAGAGATACATTGTGGGGGACATATTTTGTGCAGGGAGTACTGTGAGGGGTAATAATTTATTCAAAGACATAGCATAAGCAGATATTTTTATTTAGGGGCCTGTGCCGGTCAGAGCAAAAGTCAGCTGGACCCCCACTAATTTGATATTAATGGCTTATCCTGTTGGTACAGCATCAAATACCTAGGTCCTGACAAACCTTTTAAAGTGAACCTTACCCACAGTCCCGCCGACATACCTTCCCGGATGCACGAAGGTATGAATACAAGAAAACTTCAAACAAGGATTAAAAAAATTTACAAAACTGATTTCTTCAAATCAGGTATCATTTTAATTAGTATGACAGCGCCAATATGGCCCTGGCTGTACTTTACTTAGTAAAATGCTGCTGACAGGTTCTTTTTAAGGACATACCGGGTGTTGTAGGTTCATAATATACAAATGCATATGGTTGACCTGACATTGCTGTAGATCACTGTACTAAGCTTGGTACTGCATTCATATACTGATGGTGGTTCTGGTGCTGTAGTGGTGTACTAATGGTAGTTCTTGTGCCGTATTCATGTACTAATGATTGTTATCGTTATGTATCCATGTACTGATATTGGTTCCTGTGCTATATTCATATATTTATGGTGGTTCTGGTGCTGTATTTATTTACTGATGCTGTGTTCCTGTATTGTTGATGGCTATGAAGCTGTATTCATATATTGATGTTGGTTCTGTTCCTGTATTCATGTCCTGATTGTGGTTATGGTGATCTATTCATGTACTGATGATATTTCTTGTGCTGTATGCTTGTATTAATGTTGGTTCTGGATCTGATCCTGTATACATGGGGCAGTGTAAAACTTGTCAGACAACATTCTACATTTCTACATGGTTATTTTAATAAAGTAAAATGCCATCTTACAACTTGAGGATTACCACATCTGTATTTATGTTAGAAGCAATAAATCTTTGTATTTGGTGTGGGGCAGAAAAATGGGTTCGTATTTGATGGGAGCAACAAAATGGGTGTGTGGTCTATAGTTAAGAGCAGAAATGATCAAAATGTAAAACACTAATAATTATCTATTTCACCTTGTCTCAATAAAAGAATCGATTTTATGGAGTGCTTGAGCTTAGAATAATTTGGTGTGTAATCTATATAGATTATTTAATCTTTTGTAGTACTTATATAAAATCTAATCTACTACATTATTAATACTTTCAGAAGTTCACTGTGTGTGTTATTTATTGTTTCATTGCAGCTTGAACAATGAGCTTCATAAGAGACTATTAGTGTTGAGAGAGTATGTTCTATTAACCCTTTCGCCGAGTATGCTCGGGCCGAGCTCCGAGTATTTATAGCTGCTCGGTGATAAGGTTAAATCGCTCCCGTGTGCATGATTTGCAACTGTTTGACAGCTTTATTACATGTGAGGAATGTCTATTTCTTACACATTCCTCACATGTAATAAAGCTGTCAAACAGTTGCTCGGGCGAGCTCCGTGTATTTATAGCTGCTCGGTGATATGGTTAAATCGCTCCCATGTGCATGATTTGCAACTGTTTGACAGCTTTATTACATGTGAGGAATGTCTATTTCTTACACATTCCTCACATGTAATAAAGCTGTCAAACAGTTGCTCGGGCGAGCTCCGTGTATTTATAGCTGCTCGGTGATAAGGTTAAATCGCTCCCATGTGCATGATTTGCGATTGTTTGACAGTTTTATTACATGTGAGGAATGTCTATTTCTTACGCATACCTCACATGTAATAAAACTGTCAAACAGTTGCAAATCATGCACACGGGAGCGATTTAACCTTATCACCGAGCAGCTATAAATACTCGGAGCTCGGCCCGAGCATACTCAGACAGAACATACTCGCTCAACCCTAGTAAAGATTCAAATCATCCCCTTCTACTCATTAAAAATAAAGAATGTTAAAAAAAATACGCATATTTTGTATCGGCGCATCTGTAAAAGCCCAGTCTATGAAAATTATGAAAATATAAATTTAATTAACCAATAGAGAAAGGAGATATGGAAAGGAAATAGAAATGCTAGAGTTGCATTTTTTTGTCACCTCCCTAAAATAAATGCACAATAAAAAGCTATCAAAATGTCATATATACCCCAAACTGATATCAATAAAAGAGTCAGCTTGTCAAGCAAAAAAAGAAGCCCTCACACAGCTCCATGGTCTGGTAAATGAAAATGTTATGAAACTCAAAACTGACTTACAAAAAAAATCTATGCAAACCATGAATAAGAACTTGTAATGAACTGGGAGAGGGAGTACATATGACAGGGACTTGTAATGAATTGGGGGAGGACATAGGTCAGGGAATTGTAATGAATTGGGGAGGAGAGGACACAGGACAAGGACCTGTAATGAACTGTGGGAAGAGGGGAAATAGGACAGAGACTTGTGATGAATTGGGGTGGAGGACACAGGACAGGAACTTGTAATGACTTAGAGGGAGAGTGGACATAGAACAGGGACTTGTAATGACTTGGGGGGAGGACAGAGGATAGGTAGTTTTAATTAACTGAGGGAAGGAGTACAGTGGGTTGGTTATGACACAGGACAGTGATTGGTAATGAATTGGGGAAGATTTATAGTTTCTAATTAATTAATTATTTTTATTGGGCAGAGAAAAGTGGCTAATTATAGTTAATGAGGGGGCACAATGCTTGCTTATCAATTTATATTTTCTTTAGTGAGTTTGTAAAACTCTCTCTCTTATTATGTATCGTGACATTCTGTTATTACATAGTGCAATATTTTATTATGCATAGCTCCATCCCTTATTACAAAGTGTTCTTTCTTATTACTTATAATGCCATCTCTTGTTACATAGTGTCGTTTCTTGTTATGTATACTTGTGTACCATTATTACATTTTGTCCTGTTTGTTATGCATAGCACTGGCCCGTTATTACATAATTTCCAACCTTATTATCATATTTTTCTGTCTCTTATTACATGGCATGTCCTCTTGTTATGTACAACACCGTTCCTTATTACATAGAACCTTCCCTTATGTATAGTGCTGTCCTGTTATTACATAGTGTCCTCTCTTATTGTGCAGCATGCTGTACTTCCTCCTCTCTTATGTACAGCACCATCCCTTATTACATAGTGTACTCTCTTACTATGTATACATTATTACCTAATGTCATTTCTAATTAGTAAGCACTGTCCCATAATATATAGTGCACTCTCTTATTAATGATGTTCCTTATAATATAGTGTTCTTTCTTGTTATGTACTGTATAATTCTGTCCCTTATTGCATAGCATTCTTCCTTAAGTACAGTGCTGTCCATTATTACATAACATTCTCCCTCATTATGTATAGTATCAAGCATTATTACATAGCACCCTCTCTTGCTACATATACCATCATATTATTTCATGGTGTCCTCCCTTTTGTATATTGCCATCTTTTATTATATAGTGACCTCTTTTATTATGTATAGCAATGCCACTTATTACACTGCATCCTCACTTGTTATGAATAACCCTGTCCCGTTAGTACATAGTGTCCTCTCTTGTTATGTATAGCGCCATCCCATTTTTATGTATTATTGTCATTCCTTATTACATGGCATCCTCCCTAGTTATGTATAGCACTGTCCCTTACTACATAGTGTACTCCCCTATTATGTATAGCACGTCCCTTTATTACATAGCATCCTCTTTTGTTATGTATAGTGCTGTCCATAAAGGGAAAAACATTGCCATTGCACGGCCTTGGCTATCCTTAATCTTCCCCTACATGGGGCCTTGTTAATAAAAATTTATACACAGCTGGTTTTCTTAAAGCGCACCTGTCAGCAGGATTGTGCTCAGTCACTGTGGTCACTGATCCTTCACTAACCTGCTTCCTATTTTACATAATGCATCTAGTAGTATGGGGCTAGGTAAAATAGGAGGCAGGTCAGTGAAGGCACAGTGAGCCGTCATAAGAACATACAGATGAATATGTAAGCAGAGCACCAGGGCACAAACAAACTTCATATGGTTGAGGGAAGAATGAATGGACAAATATACCAAGACATTCTTGATAAAAATCTGTTGCCATCTACCAGGATGATGAAGATAAAACGAGGGTGGACATTTCAGCAAGACAATGATCCCAAACACACAACCAAGGAGACTCTCAATTGGTTTTAGAGAAAGAAAATTTAATGCAGCTATATTAAAAATATTATGGGACTTGATAGGTTCCTTTTAAGTGGACAGAAGAAACACACCAAGTTGAGAATTCTATTTCTCTTCTAATTGTTTGTAAAGTGACTGTTTTTAGGGACTTTTTTTGTTTTTATGTGTTTGGAAGCTTATTAATATGTTGTCTGACAAGATAACCTTGGATTGTAGGGCTCAGCACAAACACAATGCGTACCTGATTTCAGCTGATCTAAAATTTTCATAACCCCTTTGAGTTGCAGTTGGTAGTCATCTGCTTGTTTTACAGCCTCCTCTTGTTTGCCTTCAATGTTCTTGAGAATTGACCGGTGCTCTTGCTCAAGTCGTACTCCCTGGGCTTTGAATTCTTCAATTTCTCTTTTGATCTGTAAAATACAGACACTCTTCACATCCCCGTCACATCTTCACATCTAAACCAAGAGGTCTGCTCAAAGCTGCATCCTGGGGAAAGTGGATGACTTCTCAGACAAAATCATGTTTTAGTGATATCTGTGTTATGACACCTTGTCTTTTATCTCAATTTTTGTCCTACTGCATATCTACAGATTCCTACATCAAATACATGAATTATAATAAAACAGAGAATATGTATTAGCAGCTAAAGTTGTCAGAATGGAAAATAAAATTAAAGCAAGAAGAGTAACTAAAAAAAGAATAAGTAGACATAAAAGAATCTGACCAGCTCGGTGCATCTATGTCATATTCACCTATATACATACAGATACAAAATATTGGAGTTGTAAATGATAGATCATTTTTCAGCGTAGTTATCTTGAATCTGCGCTTGCTAGAATTGATGATTTCTCAACATTCTTATCTGTAATTTGTAAGCTTTCCTTGACATGGCTGTATTACTTAACAATTGCTTTCCCCATAAAATAATAATTCTGAAGAATCCTTACAGGCTCTCAATGTGTCTTCCTAGAAAAGCCCTTTAACCCCTTGTGGCATTGCTGTATATAGCACAAGCGATCAGACGATCGCAGGTTCAAGTAAAAAAAACTGAACAGTAAGAAAAAGTTTAAAAAAAAATATGAAAAAAAAATATAAAAGTTCAAATCACCCCCCCTTTTCCCCATTAAAAATTAAGAAATAAAAACAACACATATTTGACATTGCAAAAGTCCGATGTATCAAAATATAAAATAAATGAATCCTATCGGTAAACGGCATAGCGAGAAAAAAAAATCAAAACTCCAGAATTGCGGTTTTTTTTTGTCTGCTGTAACAACTAGTGATGGTTGAACCCGTGACTGTTCGGGTTCGGCTAATTGAGCCTAACAGTTTATTAAAAGTTTGGGTTCGGGTACCAGAACAGTACCCGAACCCCGAACATGGACCCCATTCATGGGAATGGGGGAGCTGAATATACCCGGTTTCCCTGCTGCCATTTGCGTGACAGCGCAGGAAACACAGGCTCTGATTGGCGGTAATAGCATTATCGCGGTCAGAGCGCTGTGAGATCATGCTGACAGGTGTCAGCATGATGCCACAGCTGTGACAGTGACCAGCTGTAAAAAGCTTACCGCGGGTAATAGGCGCCGGCTGATGTACTACTACCACCATCAGCTGACGCCTGCTGCCATAGGAAACAGTGAGTGCAGGTACCGCTGGATGGGAGCAGTAGTCTCTCACCAGCGGTGCCTGTGCTCAAAGTAAAAAAATTTTTTAAAATTAATAAAAAAATATGCAAATAAAAATAAAACACATTATACTCACCTACATCTTGTCCCCGATGTTTTCTGCACCAGCAAAAAATAAAAAAAACACCATATATTCACCTAGCACCTCATCCCCGAAGTCCATGACCACCTGTAATAAAGGAAAAATAATAAACTAACCTCATCCTCACCTGTCCACTGCAGTCCAAATATTGAGGGTCCCACGATGATCCCATGAACAGAACGGTCACATTCTATTTCTGTGAGGTGATGATATCTTCCTCCAGTCACTGACATACCTCACCTGGCCGTCGTCTACTATCTTCTTGATTCTGACTTTTGTCAGGCTGCTGTGATTGGTGTTTTGGTCCGGTTGGGTTTGGGTGAGCTGTACCTGGGGTCCTGGTTTGTGTGGACCACCAATATGCTTTATGGTGCTGGGAGCTTGGATTGCTACTATGTAGATGAACCTGGAAGGACAGCCTCCTCTTCAGAACTGCTAGATGTAGAGGGAATCTGCCCAGCTCAGCCCGACAGGCACTGTTGGTGGTGCTCCGATGGACCTGGAGAAGGTGCTTACAGAATTCCAGGTGAAATATTTCTGTTGGGCTGGAATCCCCCCTTGACCAGTCTGGGAATATGTGAGGGCCCCATACACAGACTGGTCACAGTGGGATTCCAGCCCTATCTATCTATCTATCTATCTATCTATCTCACATATGTAACTTTATCTATCTATCTATCTATCTATCTATCCTGTGTAAGAAAAATAATCAATTTCTATGGGTTGTCCTGAGATGAAAAAAGGATCAGTATGCATACACCCAACTGTGAGGAAAGTGACTGAGTCGGCATGTCCACCAGCACTCAGCTCATTAGGTGGACTGCACATTGACATACACTATTTACTGGATTATTTTTAATAACATGCAAATGGTATCTTTTTCATGATCTGTAAAATTAATATTATATTTAATTTTGGAAGAATACTAATATGGATCCAAAGAAAACCATAATAAGTTTTACTAAGTATGTATCTCCCCTTGTAAATAGTTGTATTAGTTTTAAAACAATAAAGACTAACTACATTTTTTTAATTTCATTATTGGTCACGCTTTCCAAAGTTATGGGTCTGTGTAATATATAACTTTAGCTTATTTTGCTTCCTTCTCTACCAAATACTGCTGGAATTTCTGTTTTAACTGCCTTGTTCATGCTTTTTTTACAAGCTTCTTTGAGCTGAAAATTCTGTTTTAACTGCCTTGTCATTGCTCTTTTACAAGTGGCTTTGAGCTGCAGCTCTAGCAAGAATCCATAATCAAACACTATTTACAGACACTCTCACTGTCTGAGCATAGGTGAGGGAAGCAGAGACGCTTACACATGGAGAAAGTGTTTGTAAATAGTTTTTGAGCATAGATTTTTTTCTACAGCTGCAGTTCAAAGCAGCTTGTAAAAGAATATGAGCTAGAAAGTTTAAACAGCAGTTTTAGCATGTTTTTTTGAGAGAGAAAGAAGTAAACTATAATCATGGGGTAAACTACAAAGATTGATAACATTTCAAAGGCTGATCAATAATTACAAAAAAATGTACTCTTTCAGTATGTAAGATATTAATAAATTACATGCTCCTACCTCTGTTATCTGTTCTGTTAGCCTCTCAATTTCATTGTTCTGCTCATTGACATAATTAAATAAGGCAAAGTTGCGATCCTCCACTGCAATACACCAAGAAGATATCATATTAAATACAGAGCGGCTGCTTCCTCTTAAAGAAATAAAATGTACCACATTCAGCAAAATCCTTACACATTTGTTACATTTCCAATAGTTCTGCACAGTAGCAAATTGCCGTTAAACTAGGAGAAACATCATGTTACATGACAGGATGAAAAATGAATCCCCCCCCCCCCTCTTGAATTTTTACCTTAACCCCTTCATGCCTGACTTCACATTTATTCCATATTAAGCAAGTAGGAAACGTCAGTGAAACAAATCTCAGCTAGGACATTGTTTTTCTTCCTTGATCAAATTTGCAGGTCAGCAGCAATATGTGTTTGACTCCTTTGTATTCATTTGTCAGGAAATTAAATGACAGTCATTGTGTGTGACACTGCACTAATGTCTAAAAAAAAAAGAAAAAGAAAGAAAACCCAGCGCTAATTGACAGCTGGCCTTAAAAAGATATTGACGCTGCTGTTTTTCTCTATATTCACAGATGACATGATAAGGCTTGGGGGCTTTTCCGAGAGAGCTAACTCAAGACGACAATATTTCTTCAGTCTAAGCGCATGGATATTTTTAAACACATTATGGGTAAATTGAATGATCAGCCCAAGTCACAGATGAGACGACCCCATATCTCAAGGTTGATTTCCTTGATATGAGGTTATACACACTTAGAGTTTCCAATTGCATGTGTATTCACCATATCAAACTTCACAAAGTCTTTAAAATACACATATAAGTAAAAAAAAACTTACAATACAAGCCTGAAGATGAATGGCAGGCTTCTTTTCATAATCTAATAAGGAGAGACCTGTCAATCAAGTCAAGGTGGGCAGAGAGAAGAGCTGCTTGAGGATCTGTTTCATTTTAACGAGTGGGGTTCTGATTAGCAAATCACCCATTATAACTACTATATGCCCTAAGAAAACATATGGATGAAGGAGGTCCTGATGGGATAACCTACATTATATGGATAAAAGTATAGGGATACCCAAACATTACACCTACAGGAACTTTTATGACCTAAATCCATAGGTATTAATATGGAGATGGACCCTCCTTTGCAGTTAAAGGGGTTGTCCGGCACTTTTTTCAATGTATACCTTGTGTTGCAGATAATGCCTGTGAGTGGCGCTATCGTGGCCGCTCACAGGTATCACGTGACCCCGGCTGCAGCCGGCTCTGACATCACGACACGTCCAGGCTGCAGCCGGGGGTCCCTCTTCCGTGTTCCACCGGTGGCTGCTGGGTTGTGGGCGGGGTTATTTCCCTGCGTCACACCCGGCATCCACCGCGTTAACTCCCTCTCCCCATTCATTGGGAAAGCGCGTGGAGGATGCTGGGTGTGATGTGGGGAATAACCCCGCCCATAACCCAGCAGCCACCGCCGGGACCCCAGCGCTGAGTCACGCCTCACTTGTCGTGAAATCAGCCGGGGTCATGTGATGCCTGTGAGTGGCCAAGGATAGCGCCACTCACAGGCATTATCAGCAACAGAAGGTACTTACAAATATACTTTTGCCCACATGCTGAATACATTGGGCAATTAAAAAAAAGTAGCGGACAACTTCTTTAAATCAGTTTCCACTCTTCTACTGTGGGAAGGATTTCTACCAGATTTAGGTGTGTACATGTAGGAATTTTTGCCCAGACATCCAGAAGAGCATTTGTGAGGTCAGACACTGATGTTTGGATGAGAGGGCTTGGTTCAGAACCTTTGTTCTAGTTAAACCAAAATGAGGGCTCCTCGTGGGCCAGTCAAGTCACCTAACCATGTCTTTATGCTGATATGCAAGTGTTTGAACTCTGGGACTAGGCTTTACTCCCTTTCCCTATGGCCATCACCCTTTGCTGTGCTCCACATCATGTTTCACAAGTTGACCTATGAACTTCAGTGACATCATAACTCGAGGCCTTTTTAAGATTGAAAAACACAAGGACACAGTAAAACAAAAGTATAAAAATACTCTGTTGCAAAAAAGTAACAGTAAGCAGCAAGTGCTAATAAAAAGGTGATAAAAAGCAGGGTATTTAGTTGGTTTTTAAGATTGAGTTAGACACATATGTGTCTGAGTACTGACAAGCTATGTTTTCACCTAACAAACAAGGCAGCACACTGTAACACTAGGTATGTGTGGCGCCCCTGAGGGTTCAATCGCCACAGAGGTACTGCACCTCACCCAGAGGTGTGGTACCCCACTCTCAGGTAATGAGGGAGTGCTACCCGGGACCCACACACCTACATCCAACACTACACTGCTCCAGGCCGGCTGGAAGGGCAAGATGCAATGTGTTTTCCTGCTGAGCCCTGTCCCTGGCTGGAGTGGGGGGAACCCAGAGGTAGGGGGAACCAGTAGTGGGTGTGGGTGGAGGAAGCAGTTTTAGGGGAGCACCAAAGAAGGAGATATAAAAGGGGAAGCCATCTTAGGGTGGCAGTTGAGTAAGGACAGTCAGTGACTGAAGTCAGTCAGGGAGCAGAGTCTCTTTAGGAGCTCTGCTCCACAAGTAGGGCATAGTCCTAGAGGCCCAGGTGGGGAGCAGAGGAGTCGGCTCCGATCTAAGAAGGGATCCTAGGGGGTATGGCGAGTGCAGGACGGCACCCATACGCCCCGCATCTGTCAGAAGACAGGGGGATCGTAGGCCGCAGGAAGAGGACCGGCCCCTAGTCCAGCCGTGCTACTCTACGTCTCGGCTGGGAAAACCGGAGGCTTTTGGCTTATATAGTCAGTTGCCGAAGCCTCATTCTAATCCCCGTGAGGGTCAAGCAGGTCCGGGAACTCCAACGAGACAGGAGGGACTTCAGAGCACCCGAGCGGGATTGAGAGTGGGCAGCGCAGGGCAGGAGGGAGAAAGACCCAGCGTGAAGACGGTCTAGCTAGGAACACAAGAAAGTGGGGTTCTGCCAGGTACTTCTGATCTGCCTGAGGAAGTGCTGAACCCCTGCCTGGTGAACACAGCGCAATGTGGGAGGAAGACAACTGTACAGTGCACCAGTGGAACCCTCATAAGAACTGTGAGTAAAAAAATCTCGGATGACTGCACCGCACTGCCTCTGTCCCTTCTTTCATTTGCGCCATCTCTCCCTCCCAGCACTACAACTCCCAGCGCAACCTACACTTCCTACACTGCCCTGGAGCCAGCTCTACCTGTGGAGAGCCACACCATCCCTGCTGCCGTAACACCAGCTCCAGAGGACTGCTCCACAGTGGCGGCACCCTTTAGCTGCATTCCACAGGTGGCGTCACGAACACTATTCCAAAAACCCCATACAAATATAAACCCCCCTTTTTACTGACCGCCCTGGGTCACGGACCGGGCCAGCCACCGTGATATCCCCCATACCGGCAACCAGAGGCCTGGCCGCCGAGTACCCCACGGCCCAGGGGGCGCGTCGTATGCGAACATGAAATATATGAAATATGAATAGCATTACTGCTCTAGAAAATAGAAATAAATGAAAAATCTTAGCGCATAAATTGGCCAATTCATGTGTACCTGGTAGCCACGATAAGGCGTCTCTCAAAATACTAGGACCCTATCAATGTGAACTGCTCTCTGAGAGACTATGTCTGTTTGTGTGTGGGACAATAAGATCCTGCTGTAATTAAAATCGCCTGTGGCATAGAGGCGGAATGCTCAGTCAAAGCTTATACATAGAAACAGAAAAAACTGGCCGACACTTCCAAAACAAGAAATAGGTGTGAACAGGTGCTTACTTAGGAGCAGCTATGACTGAAAGCTGGCAGCTCCTGGGAGGAAATAAATTCACTTTTTCCTGATAGCCGCACTTCCAGTAAAGCGGCCAGGCAGCACTGTAATGCTATTTGCCTGCAGATTAACCATATATCTACAATAAATAGATAAATAGCATTTTCCGAGATGACAAGTTTCATGTAAACTGCTTACATAAAGAATTACTGTAAAAATGACAACTATTAATAATGAATGTGGGCTATTAACTTGACATATGATTTTTTATTGAAAACTTTTGGTGGAAGGTTATTTGATTTTTGTTGCTGTTGGGAATTACATGGGAGGAACATTGCTGGCACAAGTTGGTTTTAACTGTCTTAACACTCTTGGTGCCTGTGAAGATTGCATCTGCTAATGCCCCTACTCTACTGACATAATGCGCCAGGCGTAGCTGAGTATGGATGTCGTAGGCTTGTTGGGATAAATAGCTGTTGATAAAATGATACATAATGTTAATAAATGCCTTTAAAGGGAATCTGTCAGCAGGGTTTTTGCTATGTAATCTAACAGCAGCATGATGTAGGGGATCCAGTAATGTATCACTTAGTTTACTGGGTGCAGCAGTTGTGATACAATCACAGTTTTCTCTGCTGCAGATCTAGCAGAGCTCACAATGCTGAGCTCTGTATAACCCCGCCCACACTACTGATTGGCTGCTTTCTGTGTACACTGTTAGCAGAAATCTGCTAATGACAGATGGGGGCGTGGTTGGACCAGGAGGCACGAGGCACCTAGTCCTGTAGTGATAATCTCCTGCTGATAAAACACTGATTGCATTTAAACAAAACACACAGCCTAGTAAGTGACACATCACTGGAATCAGGGTCTCTGCAACTACATCAAGCTGCTCTCAGATTGCATAGCAAATACCTGCTGACAGATTCCATTTAATTATTTTTCTCACAAATGATAAATGAATGATCGCTGTGAAACCCTATGTTAGTACTCTGACCAATCGTTAGAACAGGGGTCCCAAGTCCAAAGACTGCAGTGAGAACTTTTGAAGCAAGTGGCAATTGAGCATGTGCCCTCTTGTACCAATCATTGTCTATCGGACTGCAACAAGTACTGCAACAAGTTCAGTGAGAAAAAATGGAGGTGCAATGTTTTAGTCGCTGTGGGTGCATTCTATAGATGGGAGATGAATGTCATATTTGGAAAAAAAACACTTTAAGAATGGTGGACCTGCTTTATACAAAAAAAACACATTTATTTCCTAAGAAAAAGAGTACATAATTCCCTTGTTTTTGCAAGGCATAAAACCAATTATACAGTTGTATTTTTGTTGCCAAACGAGTCCTCTATGTATTCTGCTGAGTACAAAGGAGGTCATTATTGTAGAGCACTTTATTTGTAAAACTATATTTTCCCCCAAAGTGTGATCATCTAAATCTTCTAAGACAGCTTTAGTTTATTTTTTTTTCCAAGGCTACCTTTAAAGTAGAGAGAAAAACATTACAGTCAGCCTGGGGCATCTGAACCCAAGAAGAGGAATCTGCCACTTTAAATTATAAGGACAAGTAAACATATTTTAACCTTGTTTTCTTCCTCCATTTTAGCAGCTTGTAACACATTTACCAAACACAGCTGATAACGTTATATTCCTGCAGTGCGTAACATGAGACCTACAAACAGTAAGTCGCATCTCGGCAGCCCACCGCGGAGTATGATGGCAGCGCCGTATTGCTTCTTCATTATATGTATGTGACATTCATGGCCTTATATAACCCCCTGCCAAAAAAGTGTGCCTATGGTTTCCAAAGGAGAGATTAAACTAGAAAATTGGAAACTGCATGATCTAAGACTGTGCCATGAATATTACGTGGGTCTACAATACAGCAATACACATCCCTGGTTATTTCTATCTTGTAAAGTGACTTTTCGATCAGAGGGGGTCTGATCTCTGGGACCCATACCGATTCCGAGAAAGAAGAGGCCACAGCGTTTCTAAGATTTCCTTGCAGAATGGTTCTCCCAGGAAACTGCTTATGCCCCATTAAAGTGATAGTTCTGTAACTTAACCATGAGCATGAGACCCAACACTTTGAATCTCTACATTGCTGCCAAACTATCACAGGTGTGTCAGGTGTAACAGACAGTCGTCCTGTATTTAGCTATAGAAGGTCATTGCACTTGGCTCAGCAGGCACCTTCTTGATCTTCTCTTCTCTGTAGTGTAGTTATATCCTTCTCCCTCTAGGACCTAGTAGTGACCTCCACCTTCTGCTGCTAATTGAAACACCCTTGCTGGATGTTTAAATACCTTCAGTCTCTCCAGAGAGTCACCAGTGATAGCTCTATTTCCCTCAGTCCAGGCTTGAAGTGCTAGTAGTCAGCTTGTGTCTTCTTGGAGGATAGTTGGCATGCTTTCTGGTGTTTTCTCAAGCTAAGTGTATTCCCTTGTCTGTTTACCTGTTTGTCTTTAGTTGCAGTGGGGGCTGGCTAGTGCTCACTCTGTCCCCTCCCTATCTAGGGCCTATCGCTAGGGGCAGTCAGGGATTAGGTTTCCTGCTCGGCGATAGGTGCGGAACCTATTTAGGGACATTAGGGGAGTCAGGGTGATTGTCAGATCTGCCTAGGGGTCTCCACTCCCCCTTTCCCTAGTGTTTGGGCTTCCTTCCCTTCTTCCCGTCGTTGTGCACTTAGTCTTTCACTCATCTTGCGTGACACAAACTCAGAGAAAGTTGGAATAAGGAATATGAGCCCACATAGATCTTGTTTTATGTTTTTATAAATTTTTAATGCACATTTAAAGGTAAATAGTAATAGTACACGTGAATATCATGGGGTGCTTATTAGCGCTATTTTGATCATAAAAGCCATCCCACTGCGACAAGGTGTACCCAACCAGGACGGTCCTATCCTGTCTCTAGTATTAAAACCTCACCTTGTGTCAACCAACCTCACTGTAGATAAGGGCAGGACAGGGACTCTGACCAAAATAATGTTAACTAAGTCCCCTATGTTATTCACATGTACTATTACTATTTACTTATTTACTTACTGCAGGGTATTTGCTCATTTTGATTTTTTTTCTTGGGTTTTGTTTGTGAAATGACCACAGTGTGAACGTTCTCTTACACACTGCATGTATACCAACTTATGCTCCGGCTCATTTCTTTGGTATTGCTGTAGTTTCAGGTATTTTGTACAAAGGGGAGCGTATCCCACCTCCCTTTTTGAGCCAGGCATTCCATCTGTATAGCTTCTCATGGGCATGTGTCCGAACAGTCAGGCCCCTGTCCTGCTCTGCCCTTATCTACATGAGGCTGGCTGACACAACGTAAGCTTTTAATACTAGAGGCAGGATACGACCGTCCCGACTGGGTACACCTTGTCGTGGTGGGATGGCTTGTACACTTTTTTTTTATCAAAATAGTGTTAACTAAGTCCCCTATGTTATTTATATGTACTATTACTATTTACTTACTACTTGGTATATGCTCATTTTTGGGTTTTTTTATTGGGTTTTGTCTGTGAAGTGGCCACAGTGTGAACGTGCTCGTATACATTGCACGTATACCAACGTATGCACCGGCTCATTTCTTTTTTGCACATTTAAGGGAGTAAAAATATAGTCTCCCATTTTCTCGGGATTTTAGATAGACACAAAAACTAGCAAGCTTACTAATAATTAGACACAAATTAACCCTTCAGGGTATTACCATTCTGACATGGTTTTAATAATTTTTTTTTACAGATATATTTAGGTTCCTATCCCTCATAATAATAAAATGTTCAAAGCTATTTTCCATCTATTAACACAATGTTGGAGTACTTCTCTGCCTCTTAGAGTCTAAAAGGTTGTAGCTGTAAGGCCTGGTTCACATGAGTGTATTTGAAGGTCCATATACGGACCGCGAGTCTCACGACCCAAACTTACAGCCTTATAGACACATAGGAAGCTGTAAGTTTGGGTCAGGAGACCCATGGTCAGTCCGGACATTGTGGTCCATATACCGTGAAATGCGCAGAGTCTATCCGGCCTTAGGTTGTGTATCCCTGACAACTAATCTGTCCTATAATACTCATCTTGAGTATGGACTGGCAGAATAAAACGGAGCTGAAAATGAGAACAAAAGGCTGGCAGCACCAACACCGTTCCCAGTTTCCACCTAGATTTTAGACGAATAACCTCATTTTAGATTTTTGTTTTGGCAACCCAATATATTGTCATAAACGTGGTCTCTCTTTATAATTTACTAATTAAAACAGACCAAAAAAAACATAAAACTCTACCTTCAATGAACCTGTTGACCAGAATGTCAAGGTTGTCTTCCCCAGTGACGGACTGGATTTGCTGGAAAGCTTGTTCAAAGGTCTCAATGGTGTCCTCAGTTGGGTCTTTCTTTTTTCTTTCTTGCTCTTCTTTTTCTATATTATAAGTAATCGATAATACACTTAGGTGATATAAGCAAAATATTCTAAAAAAAAAAAGTCCATGCAATCGCCTGATCATTGACTGAACATTCAGTTATAAGGAAAACTTCAGCCAGGCACATCATAAACCAGCATAAATGCTATTCGCATGTGCATCTAACAATGAAGTACTTTGCCATCAGTTTGCCTTGATTATTAATATATTATACTAGAATAGCCTAAAAAACAGTAATTCTGTATGACATCAACTCTTTGCTTAACACATCGTGCCGTGAACTTGCCACGTAGAGCCTCCCAGCTAATAAAGCAAGCGGTGGAGACCATTCTCCGCCAGGTCAATAAGTGATGGAACATGTCAGTGCATCTGGTGTACTTTACTATCAGCAAACAGGTTCTTCTCTATTGAAAGAATATAAGTGAATTACCATTAGGAGCTTTTACAAGTACCTCTCCTGCGGCGAGCATCAAGCACTTCTTCACTGATTGAGCGCTCCTGAGTCTTAGTTCCCATAAACTCCTTCAGCCTGCGATCGTGATCAATAACACGTTGAAGCTCCTTAATCTCTGCCGTGTGCTGGTTCAGATCCTTTTCAGCTTTTTCCTTCATCTGCAGCATTTTGGTCTGGGCTTCATCCCTACACAGAAAATATTAGGAAAAAAGGACATAATTTTACTTATGTTTACCCAGTAGCAACCATATAAAGTAAATTTACGGTATGTGGTCACGAGGAGAGTACAGAGCGGGCACAGGAACTAAGCCAGCACCATGTCAGGCAGATGCCAGTGATCAGAGTAAGCTACGCCCGCTGCTATTTAACTATTTAAAGGCTGTTGTCAAACTTTGATAGCAGAATTTAAATAGCATCGCACTGCCCCCTCCCATCATGCCATCGCGGTGAACTGATGGGTGGCCATAGCAGCTGGTGGCCTGCTGAAGGCCCCTATAAGGCTATGTGCCCACGTTGCGGAAATGAAGCGGAAAATTTGTGCTTCATTTCCACATGTCCTTTCCCGGAAAAACGCAAGCGTTTATAGCGCGTTTTTCATGCGTTTTCGCCATGCGGAATTGGCTTGCGTTTTTTAATGCATTGAAAAGGCAATTCCGCTTGCGGAAACGCAAAATTAATTGACATGCTTAATTGATATGTCTTATATTCTTGGTTCTTCAAAGTAGCCACCTTTTGCTTTGATGACTGCTTTGCACACTCTTGGCATTCTCCTGATGAGCTTCAAGAGGTAGTCACCGGAAATGGTTTTCACTTCACAGGTGTGCCCTGTCGGGTTTAATAAGTGGGATTTCTTGCCTTATAAATGGGGTTGGGACCATCAGTTGTGTTGTGCAGAAGTCAGGTGGATACACAGCTAATAGTCCAACTGAATAGACTGCTAGAATTTGTATTATGGCAAGAAAAAAGCAGCTAAGTAAAGAAAAACGAGTGGCCATCAATACTTTAAGAAATGAAGGTCAGTCAGTGCAAAAAATTGGGAAAACTTTGAAAGTGTCCCCAAGTGCAGTTGCAAAAATCATCAAGCGCTACAAAGAAACTGGCTCACATGAGGACCGCCCCAGGAAAGGAAGACCAAAACCTCTGCTTCTGAGGATAAGTTTATCCAAGTCACCAGCCTCAGAAATCGCAGGTTAACAGCAGCTCAGGTTAGAGACCAAGTCAATGCCACACAGAGTTCTAGCAGCAGACACATCTCTTCAACAACTGTTAAGAGGAGACTTTGTGCAGCAGGCCTTCATGGTAAAATAACTGCTAGGAAACCACTGCTAAGGACAGGCACAAGCAGAAGAGACTTGTTTGGGCTAAAGAACACAAGGAATGGACATTAGACCAGTGGAAATCTGTGCTTTTGTCTGATGAGTCCAAATTTGAGATCTTTGGTTCCAACCACTGTGTCTTTGTGCGACGCAGAAAAGGTGAACTGATGGACTCTACATGCCTGGTTCCCATCATGAAGCATGGAGGAGGAGGTGTGATGGTGTGGGGGTGCTTTGCTGGTGACACTGTTGGGGATTTATTTAAAATTGAAGGCATACTGAACCAGCATGGCTACCACAGCATTTTGCAGCGGCATGCTATTCCATCCGGTTTGCGTTTAGTTGGACCATCATTTATTTTTCAACAGGGCAATGACCCCAAACACACCTCCAGGCTGTGTAAGGGCTATTTGACCAAGAAGGAGAGTGATGGGGTGCTCCGCCAGATGACCTGGCCTCCACAGTCACCCCAATCGAGATGGTTTGGGGTGAGCTGGACCGCGAACTGAAGGCAAAAGGGCCAACAAGTGCTAAGCATCTCTGGGAACTCCTTCAAGATTGTTGGAAGACCATTTCCGGTGACTATCTCTTGAAGCTCATCAAGAGAATGCCAGGAATGTGCAAAGCAGTCATCAAAGCAAAAGGTGGCTACTTTGAAGAACCCAGAATATAAGACATATTTTCAGTTGTTTCACACTTTTTTGTTAAGTATATAATTCCACATGTGTTAATTCATAGTTTTGATGCCTTCAGTGTGAATGTACAATTTTCATAGTCATGAAAATACAGAAAAATCTTTAAATGAGAAGGTGTGTCCAAACTTTTGGTCTGTACTGTATATGTGTGTGTGTTTAACCCCTTCGCAACCCTGGGATTTTCCGTTTTTGCATTTTCGTTTTTTGCTCCCCTTGTTCCCAGAGCCATAGCGTTTTTATTTTTTTGGTCAATATGGCTGTGTGGGGGCTTAATTTTTGCGGACAAGTTGTACTTTCAACGCCATTACTAGTTTTACCATATCGTGTACAGGAAAACTGGAAAAAAAATTCCAATTGCGGTGAAATTGCAAAAAAGTGCAATACCACAGATGTTTTTTTTTTATTTTTTTTACCACGTTCACTGATTGCTAAAGCTGACCTGCCATTCTTATTCTCCAGGTCATTACGAGTTCATAGACACCAAACATGTATAGGTTCATTTTTATTTAAGTGGTGAAAAAAAAAATGGCGTCATTATCCAAGACCCGTAGCGTCTCCATTTTTCGTGATCTGGGGCCAGGTGAGTCCTTATTTTTTGTGCGCCGAGCTGAAGTTTTCATTGATACTATTTTGGGGTAGATCCGATGTTTTGATCGCTCGTTATTGCATTTTATTGTAATGTTGCGGCGACCAAAAAACGTAATTCTGGCGTTTAGAATTTTTTTCTCGTTATGCCGTTTACCGATCGGATTAATTCTTTTTTTATATTGATAGATCGGGCGATTCTGAACGCGGTGATACCAAATATGTGTATGTGTTTTTTTTATTATTATTTTATTTTGAATGGGGCGAAAGGGGGGTGATTTAAACTTTTATATTTTTTATTTTTTTTTTATATTTTTAAAAACATTTTTTTCTCACTTTTTGCATGCTTCTATAGTCTCCATAGGAGATTAGAAGCAGCAACTGTCTGATCGCCTCTACTACATAGAGGTGATCAGCAGATCACCTCTGTGTAGCAGAAATGCTCCGGTGCTATGAGCGCCGACCACTAGGTGGCGATCATAGCGATCAGTTCATGACAACCACTGAGGTCTGCTGCAGACCCAGGGTTGTCATGCCCATGCATCGGTGACCCGCGATCACGGTCACCAATGGACGGGATAAGTGATGCGCTTCCGGCACGGCGCTGTTAAATGCCGCTGTCAGAGATTGCCAACAGGATTTAACATGCTAACAGCCGCGGGTGGATCTCAATTCTACCCGCGACTGTTGCGGGCCCATGTCAGCTGTAAGAATCAGCTGACATGTGCTCGGTTCAGTGCGGGCTCAGCGCCGGAGCCCTCACTGAACCGGGGGTTACAGCCTTGTGCGTACAAATACGGCACAGGCTGTAAAGGGGTTAAATCATCTCTTCTTTCCTATCTTAAAAAAAAATATAAGAAGATGTAGCAATAAAGATATTCGGCACCACCGCATCTGCAAAAGTCTGATCTCTCAAGATATAACCTTAATATATTAACACAGTCAAAACACAAAAACGTTTCTTTTAAAAAAAATTTTTTAAAAAGTGCTGATTTTTTTCTCGTCTGTATTTATACTGTTATTTAATTTCTACCACATAAGGAATGCTATAAAAGCAAAACCTAATAAACCATGGCAGAATTGCGTGTTGCTTTTTCTTATCATTTTACCACACTTGCAATTTTTTCCCATTTTTTAGTACATTACATGGTAAAGTTAAAGGTGTCATTCAAAACTGCTTGTCCAGAAAAAAGAAAAAAAACAAGCCGTCGTATGACTATGTTGGTGGACAAATGACAAATAACAAAAGTTGACTCCTGGAAGAAGGGGAGTTAAAAAAATGAAAACTCAAAATGACAAATTTCCTGGTCATAAAGGGGTTAGAATCATAGAATTTTAGAATGTTAGCATTGGAAGGGACCTTCAGGGTCATCTGATCCAACCCCAGCTCAGTGAAGGTTCACTAACCATCTCAGACAGATATCTGTCCAGCCGCTGTGTGAAGACGTCCATTGAAGGAGAACTCACCACCTCTCGTGGCAGCCTGTTCCACTCATTGATCACTCGCACTGTCAAAAAGTTTTTTCTAATATCTAATCTGTGTCTCCTCCCATTCAGTTTCATCCCATTGCCTCTTGTGTTTCCATGTGCAAATGAGAATAAAGCTGATCCTTCTACACTGTGACATCCCTTCAGATATTTGTAGACAGCTATTAAGTCTCCTCTTAGCCTTATTTTTTTGCAAGTTAAACATTCCCAGATCCTTTAACCATTCCTCGTAGGACATAGTTTGCATTCCGTTCACTATCATGGTAGCTCTTCTCTGAGCTTCTTCCAGTTTTTTGGTCTTTTTTTAAAATGTGGTGCCTAGAATTTTCTAGTTAAGAAATGATTGTCAAAGTACAGCAGAATGTCATCAGGTGAAGGCATAGGCGGATTATAATGAGGGCAATCCGGGCGACCGCCCGGGGCCCCGAGCCGGCAGGGGGCCCGCGGCTCCAGGCGGGGTGTCTAATGCCAGATTGCCCTCATTATATGTGCGGGCCGCTGCGGCACATAGTGGTAGCAGTGGCGGGAGGGGGGGGGCCCGGACCGTTCCCCCAGCAGCGGCCGCCGCTACTTCTTCATCGGTCGGGCCAGCACTGCAGCAGTTAACTTCCCTGTGCTGGCCCGGCCGCGTCACTGCTAGGAGACACGGCCCTGTGCGCGGCTGTGTCTCCTAGCTGTGACGTCACGCAGTGCGCCCCGGCCTGCAGTGCTGCACCGGAAAAGAGACAGAGCAGGCAGGAGGAATGGAGCCGGGGGATGGTGAGTGTGTGTGTATATATGTATGTATGTATGTACAGTACAGACCAAAAGTTTGGACACACCTTCTCATTTAAAGATTTTTCTGTATTTTCATGACTATGAAAATTGTACATTCACACTGAAGGCATCAAAACTATGAATTAACACATGTGGAATTATATAGTTAACAAAAAAGTGTGAAACAACTGAAAATATGTCTTATATTCTAGGTTCTTCAAAGTAGCCACCTTTTGCTTTGATGACTGCTTTGCACACTCTTGGCATTCTCTTGATGAGCTTCAAGAGGTAGTCACCGGAAATGGTTTTCACTTCACAGGTGTGCCCTGTCAGGTTTAATAAGTGGGATTTCTTGCCTTATAAATGGGGTTGGGACCATCAGTTGTGTTGTGCAGATGTCAGGTGGATACACAGCTGATAGTCCTACTGAATAGACTGTTAGAATTTGTATTATGGCAAGAAAAAATCAGCTAAGTAAAGAAAAACGAGTGGCCATCATTACTTTAAGAAATGAAGGTCAGTCAGTCCGAAAAATCGGGAAAACTTTGAATGTGTCCCCAAGTGCAGTTGCAAAAACCATCAAGCGCTACAAAGAAACTGGCTCACATGAGGACCGCCCCAGGAAAGGAAGACCATGAGTCACCTCTGCTTCTGAGGATGTTTATCCGAGTCACCAGCCTCAGAAATCGCAGGTTAAAAGCAGCTCAGATTAGAGACCAGGTCAATGCCACACAGAGTTCTAGCAGCAGACACATCTCTTCAACAACTGTTAAGAGGAGACTTTGTGCAGCAGGCCTTCATGGTAAAATAGCTGCTAGGAAACCACTGCTAAAGACATTAGACCAGTGGAAATCTGTGCTTTGGTCTGATGTGTCCAAATTTGAGATCTTTGGTTCCAACCATCGTGTCTTTGTGCGACGAAGAAAAGGTGAACGGATGGACTCTACATGCCTGGTTCCCACCGTGAAGCATGGAGGAGGAGGTGTTATGGTGTAGGGGTGCTTTGCTGGTGACACTGTTGGGGATTTATTCAAAATTGAAGGTATACTGAACCAGCATGGCTACCACAGCATCTTGCAGCGGCATGCTATTCCATCCGGTTTGCGTTTAGTTGGACCATCATTTATTTTTCAACAGGAAAATGACCCCAAACACACCTCCAGGCTGTGTAAGGGCTATTTGACCAAGACGGAGAGCGATGGGGTTCTACACCAGATGACCTGGCCTCCACAGTCACCAGACCTGAATCCAATCGAGATGGTTTGGGGTGAGCTGGACCGCAGAGTGAAGGCATAAGGGCCAACAAGTGCTAAGCATCTCTGGGAACTCCTTCAAGATTGTTGGAAGACCATTTCCGGTGACTACCTCTTGAAGCTCATCAAGAGAATGCCAAGAGTGTGCAAAGCAGTCATCAAAGCAAAAAGGTGGCAACTTCGAAGAACCTAGAATATAAGACATATTTTCAGCTGTTTCACACTTTTTTGTTACGTATATAATTCCACATGTGTTAATTCATAGTTTTGATGCCTTCAGTGTGAATGTACAATTTTCAAAGTAATGAAAATACAGAAAAATCTTTAAATGAGATGGTGTGTCCAAACATTTGGTCTGTACTGTATGTATGTATGTATGTGTGTGTGTGTGTGTGTGTTTGTGTGTGTGTGTGTGTGTTTGTGGGCAGGTGTCTGTGTGGGCAAGTGTGTGTGCGTGTGTGTGGGCAGGTGTGTGTGTGTATATGTGTGTGTGTGTGTGGGCAGGTGTGTGTGTGTGTGGGCAGGTGTGTGTGTGTGTGTTTGTGGGCAGGTGTGTTTGTGGGCAGGTGTGTGTGTGGGCAGGTGTGTGTATGTGTGTATATGTGTGTGTGTGTATATGTGTGTGTGTGTGTGTTTGTGGGCAGGTGTGTGTGTGTGGGCAGGTGTGTGTGTGTGGGCAGGTGTGTGTGTGTTTGTGGGCAGGTGTCTGTGTGGGCAGGTGTGTGTGTGTATATGTGTGTGTGTGTGGGCAGGTGTGTGTGTGTTTGTGGGCAGGTGTGTGTGTGGGCAGGTGTGTGTGTGTCTGTGTGGGCAGGTGTGTGTGTGGGCAGGTGTGTGTGTTTGTGGGCAGGTGTGTGTGTATATGTGTGTGTATGTGTGTGTGTGTGGGCAGGTGTGTGTGTGGGCAGGTGTGTGTGTGGGCAGGTGTGTGTGTGTTTGTGGGCAGGTGTCTGTGTGGGCAGGTGTGTGTGTGTGTGTATATGTGTGTGTGTGTGGGCAGGTGTGTGTGTGTTTGTGGGCAGGTGTGTGTGTGGGCAGGTGTGTGTGTGTCTGTGTGGGCAGGTGTGTGTGTGTGTGGGCAGGTGTGTGTGTTTGTGGGCAGGTGTGTGTGTATATGTGTGTGTGTGTGTGTTTGTGGGCAGGTGTGTTTGTGGGCAGGTGTGTGTGTGGGCAGGTGTGTGTGTGTATATGTGTGTGTGTGTTTGTGGGCAGGTGTGTGTGTGTGTGGGCAGGTGTGTGTGGGCAGGTGTGTGTGTGTATATGTGTGTGTGTGTTTGTGGGCAGGTGTGTGTGTATATGTGTGTGTGTATATGTGTGTGTGTGTGGGCAGGTGTGTGTGTGGGCAGGTGTGTGTGTGTTTGTGGGCAGGTGTCTGTGTGGGCAGATGTTTGTGTGTGTGTATATGTGTGTGTGTATATGTGTGTGGGCAGGTGTGTGTGTTTGTGGGCAGGTGTGTGTGTGTATATGTGTGTGTGTGTTTGTGGGCAGGTGTCTGTGTGGGCAGGTGTGTGTGTGTCTGTGTGGGCAGGTGTGTGTGTGTCTGTGTGGGCAGGTGTGAGTGCGTTTGTGGGTAGGTGTGTGTGTATATGTGTGTGTGTGTTTATGTGTGTGTGTTTGTGGGCAGGTGTGTGTGTGTGTGTGTGTGTGTGGGCAGCTGTGTGTGTGTTTGTGGGCAGGTGTCTGTGTGGGCAGGTGTGTGTGTGTGTGTCTGTGTGGGCAGGTGTGTGTATATGTGTGTGTGTGTGTGTGTGTGTTCGTGTGTGTGTGTGGGCAGGTTAGAAAGTCTTGCCCTGTTGAACACTACACCTGACTTGAGGCCACCACCTCTTGGTTGTCCAATGTTCTTGCTTCTCTAGGGCTCTTCTCAGATATTCATTATACCAGCTCCCCAGAATACCAAAGCTAGGGTGGGTGACCGCGAGCTCTGGTGGTGGTCATAACTGCGGCCACCCAGGGGCAATACTCCATAACAACAATCCCCTGAGGTGGTGTAGGATGTAAGGACTAGTGTTGAGCCACCCCCGTAGTGTTCGAGTTAGGTTCGGTTCGTCGAACACCCGTGTGTTCGTCGAACTGTTCGTCGAACACCTTCGAACACCATTAAAACCAATGGCAGGCAAACAAAAACACATAGAAACACATAGAAAACACCTTCAAAGGTGTCCAAAAGCTGACAAACTGCTCAGAAGACACAACTAACACATGGAAAAGTGACAAGTACATATAGTCATGAGAAAAGAAAAGAGGTGGAGGAGTAAAAGGAGGGGGAGACACAGATATAGGCATGTCATGCCCTTCTAAAATCCAAAAAGTGAGAAGCCGACACGTTCAGTCCGCTCCTGCCCGTGCCACCTCCATGTCGCCGGGTTTGTGCCAGAGCCGCGGTGAACCCTGACGGCCAGCCCCCCTCTCCCAATACTGGTGCCTGTCCGCTGGTGGGTCGAGCGAGCCCCCCTGTGGTGGAGGCAGCTCTAAGTTTTTTAATTTAAATTGTCTCTCTAATTTGAATGAATACACTTTAAATCCATTTACAAGGATCTATTGGAGGGCAAGTCTCATGCCAGCAGCCGCGTAATTCCAGCTCCAGTAGCGTCCACTAAAGCTGCTGCAGTTAAAAAGCTTTTATAAGGATCGAGCTCGGCTGTCCACCGCAAGGCATCCTACTGCCAGTCCCAGCCCCTATGCCTTGGGGTGCCTCCTGATGCTCTTCACTGAGTATCCCGTGGTCCCGAAACATTTCCTTTGAAAAAATTAAGTGTCCAAACTACAGGTGGTGTAGCTTGCTTAACAGCCGGGATAATCCGCTGACTAGCAGACACTGCTACTAGGCACAAAGTATTTCCTGGGCTAGATGCAGTTAAAAATTTGTAAGTAGATACTCTCGTTGGATGCTGAGAAAGCATTCCATAGAGTCTCCTGGCACGCCATATATGATTCTCTTAAAAAGCTGGGGGTAGGGGTCTAGGGGACCCTTTTATAGCCAAAATCACGGCCCTGTATCACAATACGTCACCTAGGCTGAAGATAAATGGAACTGTAGCACCCTGAGGGCTCGGTTGCTACTAGTGTTGAGCCACCCCCGTAGTGTTCGGGTTCGGTTCGGTTCGTCGAACACCGGGATGTTCGAGGAACTGTTCGTCGAACTGTTCGTCGAACACCTTAGAACACCGTCGAACACCGTTAAAACCAATGGCAGGCAAACAAAAACACATAGAAACACATAGAAAACACCTGCAAAGGTGTCCAAAAGCTGACAAACTGCTCAGAAGACACTCTCTTTAAAAAAGCCGGCCGGCAAATTCAGCAGCGGCATACACCGGTACCCGACAATTTAGACAAGAAGGAATAGAGCATCACACATAGATTAGATAGATAGAAACATGTCAGTCACACATATAAGAAGCACAGTGACAGTGTTGGTTACTGCACTTGTCATTTAGTGTAAAGGATTTATTAAAAAAAATATTAGTGTTTTCATGCACTGTCTCTTTAAAAAAGCCGGCCGGCAATTCAGCATCTGTACCCGACAATTTAGAACAGAAAGAATAGAGCTTCACACATAGATTAGATAGATGGAAACATGTCAGTCACATATATAATAAGTACAGTGATAGTGTTGCTTACTGTACTTGTCATTTAGTGTAAAGGATTTATTTAAAAAAATAATAGTGTTTTCATGCACTGTCTCTTTAAAAAAGCCGGCCGGCAATTCAGCAGCGGTACCCGACAATTTAGAACAGAAAGATAGAGCATCACACATAGATTAGATAGATAGAAACATGTCAGTCACATATATATGAAGTACAGTGATAGTGTTGGTTACTGTACTTGTCATTTAGTATTAAAATAAAGGATTTATTATTAAAAAAATTGGCGTGGGGTTCCCCTTAATTTTAGGCTCTAGCGGAGGTTAAGCAGACGGCTGGGGCAGATGTTTGAAGCCTGGGAAGGGGGTAATACCCACGGAGCTTCCCAGGCTACTAATATCAGCTCCCAGCTGAATACATAGCCTTTACTAGCTATTAAAATGGGGGACCCCCCCCAAAAAAATGACGTGGGGTCCCCCCTAATTTAATAGCTAGCAAAGGCTAGGCAGACAGCTGGGGGCTGATATTAATAGCCCAGGAAGGGAGCCATGAATATTGGCCCCCTCCCAGGCTAGAAACACCAGCCGTCAGCCGCCCCAGAAATGGCGCATTCATAGGATGCGCCAATTCTGGCACTTAGCCTCGCTCTTCCACGCTGCCCTGGTGCGGTGGCAGGGGGTAATAGGGTTGGGGTTGATGTCAGCTTATAATGCCAGCTGACATCAAGCCCAGGTTAGTAATGGAGAGGCGTCTATAAGACACCCCCATTACTAACCCCATAGTCAAAGTTAAAAAAACACAAACACCCAGAATAAAGTCCTTTAATTGAAATAAAGACACAATCCTTTATTGTTCTAAATTAAACCATACTTACCATCACGCCCATTCCAGCTGAAGCCAACGATCTCCTGCAATAAAAGAAAAATAATAAAGCAACCTCATCCTTACCTTTCCATGGTTCCCACGACAGCTTCAGCTCTGCTACATCGAGATGACAGGCTGGACCGCAGCAGAACGCTGCCATCCAGCCTCTCATCCCGCAGACACTGAGAAGCGCAGGCTTGCTTGCGCTGCTCAGCGTCTCTCTGTGACGACATCCAGATGAGCCGAGTTCATGTCCAATGAACTCGGCTCACCTCATGCACGTCACTGACAGCGTGGGAAAATTCTCACGCTGAAGTGCTGATTGCAGGAGAATTTTCCCACGCTGTCAGTGACGTGCAGGAGGTGAGCTGAGTTCATTGGACATGAGCTCACCTCATGCACATCACTGACAGCGTGGGAGAATTCTCACGCTGAAGCGCTGAGTGCAGGAGAATTTTCCCACGCTGTCAGTGACGTGCATGAGGTGAGCCGAGTTCATTGGACATGACCTCGGCTCATCTGGATGCCGTCACAGTGAGACAGTGAGGAGCGCAAGCATGCCTGCGCTTCTCAGTGTCTGCGGGATGACAGACTGGATGGCAGCGTTCTGCTGCGGTCCAGCCAGTCATCTCGATGTAGCAGAGCTGAAGCTGTCGTGGGAACCATGGAAAGGTAAGGATGAGGTTGGTTTATTATTTTTCTTTTATTGCAGGAGATCGTTGGCTTCAGCTGGAATGGGTGTGATGGTAAGTATGGTTTAATTTAGAACAATAAAGAATTGTGTCTTTATTTCAATTAAAGGACTTTATTCTTGGTGTTGTGTTTTTTTTAAATACTTTACTAGAAATTCATGGCGGTCATGTCTAATACTGGCGTGACCCCATGAATTTTGGGCTTGGGGCCAGCTGATAATACCAAGCTGGCCCTAACCCCTTTATTACCCAGTGAGCCACCGCACCAGGGCCCTGGATGAGTTGGGTACAGCGCCAGAAGATGGCGCTTCTATGAACGCGCCATTTTCCGGGGTGGCTGCGGACTGCAATTTGTAGCGGGGGGGGGCCCAGAAAGCTTGGGCCTCCCTGCGCTGCAGATTCCAGCCCCCAGCTGCCTAGTTGTACCTGGCTGGACACAAAAATAGGGCGAAGCCCCACGTACTTTTTTTTAAATTATTTCATGAAATTCATGAAATAATTAAGAAAAAAAGGCCTTCCCTATATTGTTGTGTCCGGCCAGGTACAAATAGGCAGCTGGTGGTTGGGGGCAGCCCGTTCCTGCCTGCTGTACCTGGCTGGACACAAATATAGTGCGAAGCCCCACTTCAATTTTTTTTAATTATTTCATGAAATTCATGAAATAATTAAGAAAAAAAGGGCTTCCCTATATTGTTGTGTCCGGCCAGGTACAAATAGGCAGCTGGTGGATGGGGGCAGCCCGTTCCTGCCTGCTGTACCTGGCTGGACACAAATATAGTGCGAAGCCCCACTTCAATTTTTTTAAATTATTTCAGGAAATTCATGAAATAATTTAAAAAAAATTGACGTGGGGCTTCGCACTATATTTGTGTCCAGCCAGGTACAGCAGGCAGGAACGGGCTGCCCCCAACCACCAGCTGCCTATTTGTACCTGGCCGGACACAACAATATAGGGAAGCCCTTTTTTTCTTAATTATTTCATGAAATAATTTAAAGAAAATTGACGTGGGGCTTCGCCCTGTTTTTGTGTCCAGCCAGGTACAACTAGGCAGCTGGGGGCTGGAATCCGCAGCGCAGGGAGGCCCAAGCTTTCTGGGCCACCCCCGCTGCAAATTGCAGTCCGCAGCCACCCCGGAAAATGGCGCGTTCATAGAAGCGCCATCTTCTGGCGCTGTACCCAACTCATCCAGGGCCCTGATGCGGTGGCTCACTGGGTAATAAAGGGGTTAGGGCCAGCTTGGCATTATCAGCTGGCCCTAAGCCCGAAATTCATGGGGTCACGCCAATATTAGACATGACCACCATGAATTTCTAGTAAAGTATTTAAAAAAAACACAACACCCAGAAAAAAGTCCTTTAATTGAAATAAACACACAATTCTTTATTGTTCTAAATTAAACCATACTTACCATCACGCCCATTCCAGCTGAAGCCAACGATCTCCTGAAATAAAAGAAAAATAATAAAGCAACATCATCCTTACCTTTCCATGGTTCCCATGACAGCTTCAGCTCTGCTACATCGAGATGAAAGGCTGGACCGCAGCAGAACGCTGCCATCCAGCCTCTCATCCCGCAGACACTGAGAAGCGCAGGCTTGCTTGCGCTCCACAGTGTCTCTCTGTGAGGGCATCCAGATGAGCCGAGTTAATGTCCAATGAACTCGGCTCACCTCATGCACGTCACTGACAGCGTGGGAAAATTCTCCTGCACTCAGCGCTTCAGCGTGGGAGAATTCTCACACTGAAGCGCTGAGTGCAGGAGAATTCTCCCACGCTGTCAGTGACGTGCAGGAGGTGAGCTGAGTTCATTGGACATGAGCTCACCTTATGCACGTCACTGACAGCGTGGGAAAATTCTCCTGCACTCAGCGCTTCAGCGTGGGAGAATTCTCACGCTGAAGCGCTGAGTGCAGGAGAATTCTCCCACGCTGTCAGTGACGTGCAGGAGGTGAGCTGAGTTCATTGGACATGAGCTCACCTTATGCACGTCACTGACAGCGTGGGAGAATTCTCCTGCACTCACCGCTTCAGCGTGAGAATTTTCCCACGCTGTCAGTGACGTGCATGAGGTGAGCCGAGTTCATTGGACATGAACTCGGCTCATCTGGATGTCGTCACAGAGAGACGCTGAGCAGCGCAAGCAAGCCTGCGCTTCTCAGTGTCTGCGGGATGAGAGGCTGGATGGCAGCGTTCTGCTGCGGTCCAGCCTGTCATCTCGATGTAGCAGAGCTGAAGCTGTCGTGGGAACCATGGAAAGGTAAGGATGAGGTTGCTTTATTATTTTTCTTTTATTGCAGGAGATTGTTGGCTTCAGCTGGAATGGGCGTGACGGTAAGTATGGTTTAATTTAGAACAATAAAGGAATGTGTCTTTATTTCAATTAAAGGACTTTATTCTGGGTGTTTGTGTTTTTTTTAACTTTGACTATGGGGTTAGTAATGGGGGTGTCTTATAGACGCCTCTCCATTACTAACCTGGGCTTGATGTCAGCTGGCATTATAAGCTGACATCAACCCCAACCCTATTACCCCCTGCCACCGCACCAGGGCAGCGTGGAAGAGCGAGGCTAAGTGCCAGAATTGGCGCATCCTATGAATGCGCCATTTCTGGGGCGGCTGATGGCTGGTGTTTCTAGCCTGGGAGGGTGCCAATATTCATGGCTCCCTTCCTGGGCTATTAATATCAGCCCCCAGCTGTCTGCCTAGCCTTTGCTAGCTATTAAATTAGGGGGGACCCCACGTCATTTTTTTTGGGGTGTCCCCCATTTTAATAGCTAGTAAAGGCTATGTATTCAGCTGGGGGCTGATATTAGTAGCCTGGGAAGCTCCGTGGGTATTACCCCCTTCCCAGGCTTCAAACATCTGCCCCAGCCGTCTGCTTAACCTCCGCTAGAGCCTAAAATTAAGGGGAACCCCACGCCAATTTTTTTAATAATAAATCCTTTATTTTAATACTAAATGACAAGTACAGTAACCAACACTATCACTGTACTTCATATATATGTGACTGACATGTTTCTATCTATCTAATCTATGTGTGAAGCTCTATTCTTTCTGTTATAAATTGTCGGGTACCGCTGCTGAATTGCCGGCCGGCTTTTTTAAAGAGACGGTGCATGAAAACACTATTATTTTTTTTGATAAATCCTTTACGCTAAATGACAAGTACAGTAAGCAACACTGTCACTGTACTTCGTATATATGTGGCTGACATGTTTCTATCTATCTAATCTATGTGTGAAGCTCTATTCTGTCTGTTATAAATTGTCGGGTACCGGTGTATGCCGCTGCTGAATTGCCGGCTTTTCATGTTTCACTGTTGGCACTGTTCCCATCGATTTGGGCAATCACTGTAATGCCACAACCACCATGGCTGTGGCATTACAGTGAGTGGCAGACAATCCCTGCATGATTGGTGCTCTAAATAGCGCCAGACATGCAGGACACGCTTTTGGTGCACGAACAGTTATCGAACATAACCTCGAACAGCCGAATTTTTTGCAAATCGTTCGGGTTCGTCGAACAACTCGAACACCGCCCAAAACAGCTCGAATTTGAGATTGGCGAACAGTTCTAGTCGAACACCGCTCATCTCTAGTTGCTACAGACGTATTGCACCTCACCCAGAGGTGTGATATCTCACTCTCAGGTAAGGATGGAGTGTGAATCAGGACCCGACACCTGCATGCATTACACCACATTGCCGTGGGGCAGGGCGACCAATATGCCCCTGAGATGGGCACGACAGTCCCTGTCCCTGGCTGGAGTGGGGGGAGGGAACACTGAGGAAGGGGAACCATGTAGTGCAGGAGCAGGGAGGAAGCAGTTCCTGGGTGCATTGAGAAGGGAGTATAAAAGGTGGGCACCATCTTAGTTCAGTGCAGAGAAGTCTGAGCAGAAGTGGCAGGGAGCAGGGGCTCTGCATGAGCTCTGCTCCGGAGGCGGGCCTAGTAACAGAGGCCCAGGCCTGCAAGAGGGAGAAGGAAGGAAGAGGAGCGGAGAAGGCTCCAGGAACGAGGAATGAAGGGATCCCAGGGGTGCGGACGGGCGAGTCGCCACCGCACGCCCGAATCCACCTGCGTGGAGGGGTCAGGCCAAAGGGGGAGACCGGTCCCCGAACTAGTGGAGGCAGGAAACGACCCTCAGCTAGAAACCGGAGGCTCTGACATTTTATGTGGCGCAGCCGCTCGCTACACCCGCTAGGAAGGCACCACATAGGGTCAGGGAAACTGGCGCCAAGTTTACCAAGAGGAGGCCCGAGGCAGCCGGACAGAAGTGTTGGTAAGAAAGGCCAGACAAAGGACACACAAAGGGGGTCCTGTGAAGCGCTCCAAAGTTATCTGGGAGTTGTCTGAGCCCCTCACCTGGTGAGCACAGTACGACGTGGGCAGCCGTTACCTGCAGACGTGGTCTGGATAATAAGAACTGTGAGTAAAGGCCCTGAACTGCATCACTGACTCCGTGTCGTTACTGCTGCTGCCCTGCACCATCACCCCCATCCTCCGCATACACTGCCCTGAGGCTATACTCCTCCCGTGGGGAGTTATGCTACGCTCTGCTGCACCCACAACACCAGCCTCAGCGGTCTGCCCTGTAGCGGCGGTTCACTCTGACCGCAATCCACTGGTGGCGTAGTCGGACATTTAAACATCAAAACCACATAAATAGTTCCGCCACTGGTTTGACCACCCTGAGCCACGGAACCGGGTCGCCGCCACGAAGACTACAACCACCAGTATCCACCAAAAAGGGTCCGGCTCCGGGTGTCCCAAGGCCCAGGGGGTGCGTCAGAACATTTTCATCACCTTTCACAATCACCAATGGGACAAGGCAGGGATGTCCTCTGTCCCCTCTCTTATACATCCTAGTGATGGAGCACCTGCTCTCATCAATTCGCCATAACCCCAATATTAGGTGGATTGAGGTGGGAGGCACCGAGTACAAGTGCTCTCTATTTGCTGATGATGTCCTAGTATATATCACTCAATCACATATATCCATCCATGCTGTTATGGCTGAAATAGATCACTTTGTTACATGGTCAAATTTTAAAATCAATGCAGCGAAGTCTGAGGCCCTCGATGTCTCCCTCCCCAAATCCATATAGGATTCCATCCAGTCCAACTTTCCCTTTGCCTGGCCCTCACAGGGTATCAAATACTTAGGAATTCCTATTCATAGAGACCTCTCCCATCTGTGTTATCTTAATTTTGGGCCCTTTATTGAACAACTCCATACAGACCACGGTTGGCAAGTTAGAACTGTAAGATTCACTACGTGAACCACTGGTGTTTTGTGGAAAAGCACATGTACACTGCGTTCCAAATTATTATGCAAAAAGTGTTTAGGAGTGATAAGGGAAGAATTTGTTTGTTTGTCAGTTAAACTCATTGATGGTGATGTGTGTCAGGGCTCTTTATATCACTGTAAGCAATTGCAGACACCTGTGCTAATTAGTTTGGCAGCTGTGTCCAATGAAAGGCAAGACTACTTAAGAAGGCTGTCTCACATTATTAAGCAGCCTACATTTTCTGCCAAAATGGGAATGAAAAAGGATGTGTCGGCTGCTGAGAAGCAACAAATTGTGGAGTGTTTAGGTCAAGGCATGACTACAATCAACATTGTGCGATGATCAGGATGAAGTGTCTTGGCAATCAAGAAGTATGTAGCTGATTCACAGTACACACGTGTGCGTGCTGATAAGGGCAAATTGAGGACTCTTTCCTACAGGCAATTACGTCAGGTTGAAAGAGCAGCGGCAAAAAAGCCTTGTCATAGCAGCAGACAAGTTTTTGAAGCTGCTTGTGCCTCCAACGTCCCCCGAACAACAAGATGCAGGGTCCTTCAGAGGTTTGCAGCTGTGCATACGCCATCCTGTCGACCTCCTCTATCCACTTCACACAAGCAGAAACGGCTCCAGTGGGCCAAACATTACATGAAGACTGATTTCAAAACTGTTTTGTTCACGGATGAGTGCCGTGCAGCGCTCGATGGTCCAGATGGATGGAGTGGAGGATGGCTGGTTGATGGACACCCCACGCAAACACGGCTACAGCGCCAACAAGGAGGAGGTGGAGTAATGTTTTGGGCTGGAATCATGGGGAGAGAGATTGTCGGCCCCTTTAGGATCCCTGAAGGCGCTAAAGATGAACTCCATAATGTATGTGGATTTTCTCAAACAGCACTTCCTGCCATGGTTCAAGAAGAAGAACCGTGTATTTCACAGCAAGATCATTTTTCTGCATGATAATGCACCATCTCATGCTGCACATAAAACATCTGCATCTCTGGCTGATATGGGCATAAAAGGGGACAAACTTATGGTGTGACCCCCATGCTCCCCTGACCTCTACCCCATTCAGAACCTTTGGAGCATCATTAAAATGAGTGTCTATGATGGCGGGAGGCAGTTCACATCTAAGCAACAGCTCTGGGAGGGTATTCTGTCCTCATGCAAAACAATTGAAGCAGAAACCATCCAAAACCTGACAAATTCAATGGACGAGAGAGTTCAGAAGCTCCTTTCGAACAAGGGGTCCTATGTGAAAATGTAACATCACCTAGAATAAAGTTTTGAGTTGAAAACTGTTTGATTTCAGTTTCTAACAACCTGCTAATGCTTATAATTTCAAAAATGACCATTTTTTTGGTCTTTATTAAAATGAAAAGGTTGATCGAAAAGTTTGGGGGATCTAAGAGTGTGGCAACCCAGTAGTCATGATTACTTCGAATTCTGACAATATGAGGGTCATGCTGCAGGTAGTGCAGCAAGAAGGCACTTATGTGTCTTGCACATCTCGGAGCCCCAAAATTATTTTCCGGGCTAGATGCAGCTAAAAATTATTATTAATTTTAAATCTGGTGAAGCTTTAGTATAGATGGCCTAATAGGATCAGTGCTGCACACTGCTACAAAGCCCAAATTATTTTCCAGTCAAGATACAGATAAACATGATTAGTAATTTTAAATGTGGTGGAGCTTATTATAGATGGCCTAATAGAATCAGTGCTGCACACTGCTACAAAGCCCAAATTATTTTCCAGCCAAGATACAGATAAACATGATTAGTAATTTGAAAGCTTAAAACGGTTGGTAGGGTGATTTTAACCAATCATCAAGCTTTTACTCTCCCCAGGATGACACAGGGGTAGAAAAGTCGTTTCGGATCCATGATTTGTTCATCTTTATGAACGTGAGTCTGTCTATATTATCAGTGGAGAGCCGCGTGCGCTTATCTGTCAGCACACCACCAGCAGCGCTGAACACACGTTCAGACAGAACGCTGGCTGCGGGGCATGACAAGATCTCCAAGGCGTAAGTGGCTAGCTCCGGCCATTTATCCAGATTGGAAGCCCAAAAAGAGCAAGGGTCCAGTGACACAGTCGTGGCTTCAATGTTTAATGGAGATACTCCTGTACCATCGTCTCTAGGCGTTGACTATGTGTCAGACTTCTTGTCTCCTGTGGCCTTGCAAAGGATGGGCTAAAAAAGTGGTGAAATGATTCCGCAAAATTGATGTTACCAGCAGATACTGTGGTTCTGTTACGGTTTGAGTGCTGAACACTTGACGGTCCCACGGTTGGCAAGTTGGAACTGTGAGATTCACTACGTGCACCACTGGTATTTTGTGGAAAAGCACATGTAAGATTCTGCAACAGTCTCTGCTGATACTCCTGCATGCGTGCATCCCTTTCTATGGCAGGAATAATTTCTGCAAATTTACTTTTGTACCGGGGATCTAAAAGTGTGGCAACCCAGTAGTCAGGATTATTTCTAATTCTCACAATTCGAGGGTCATGTTGCAGGTAGTGCAGCAAGAAGGCACTCATGTGTGTTGCGCATCCAGGAGCACCAAGTCCCTGTTGTGTTGGTGGCGAGGTAACAATCATGCTTCCTTCCTCTGTCCTCTCCCCCCAACCTCGCACAACAGAAATATGATCAAGGTCTCCCTCATCTGATGAGTCTTCCATCAGTTCGTCCTCCACTTCTTCCTGGGCTCCTGCACCTTCCTCACTAGTTTGGCTGCTACCATGCGCCCTGGTAAAACCATCTCCCCCACCCTCACATGCCTGCCGCCTTGGTGCTGCCGACCGTCTGGACCTTGCAGATGTTAGCCCTTCAGCATACAACTCCTCCTCCTCTACTTCCTCCACCTCCTCTTGTGCCACCACCTGACTCCGAATTCTGTTTAACATGTGCTCCAGCATGTAAATCACCGGAATAGTCATGCTGATAATGGCATCGTCAGCACTAAACATCTTCGTCGCCATTTCAAAACTGTGCAGAAGGGTGCATAGGTCCCTGATCTGAGACCACTCCTCCAGCGTGATTTGCCCCACCTCTGAATCTCGTTGGCCCAGGCTATATGTCAGAACGTATTGCACCAGGGCTTGTCGGTGCTGCCACAGTCACTGCAAAATGTGCAGAGTTGAATTCCACCGGGTAGGCACAACGCATTTTAGCCGGTGAAGTGGCAGGCCCAACGACTTCTGTAGAGATGTAAGTCGCTGAGCTGCGGGATGCGAACGGCGGAAGTGAGCACACAGCGACCGTGCCCTCTGCAGAAGGCCATCTAGTCTGGGATAGTAGGCTAAAAATTGCTGGACAACCAGGTTCAACACGTGAGCCATACAAGGTACGTGTGTGACATTGCCCCGGCGAAGGGCCGCACCCAGGTTTGCACCATTGTCGCACACGGCCTTCCCTGGTTTCAGGTCCAGTGGAGACAACCATTCATGAAATTGGTTCTCCAGAGCTGACCACAACTCCTCAGCTGTGTGACTCACATTTCCCAGACATTTCAATGTAAAAACCGCCTGATGACGTTGAGCCCTACTGCCAGCATAGTAAGGAGGTGTGCAGGATCCCTTCTGCGCAGTTAGAAAGCTTGTGGCATGACCAGACAGGCTTTGGGTGCAGGTGGAAGACCGAGAGGAGGTTGAGGAGGCAGAAGCAGTGGAGGAACTTTGACATAAAGAGGATTGACGCACAACTCATGGGGACGGCAAGACTTGGACAGCAGCCCCTTGTCCTGCTGTCACCATAGTTACCCAGTGCCCAGTCAGCGACATGTAACGCCCCTGTCCATGCCTACTCGTCCAAGTGTCTGTGGTGAAATGCACCCTGTCACACACAGAGTTTCTCAAAGAAGCGGTGATGTTGTGTGCGACATGCTGGTGGAGCGCAGGCACACCTTTCTTTGAGAAGTAGTGCCGACTGGGCATCTGGTACTGGGGCACTGCGACGGACATAAGGTCTCGAAAATCCTCTGTGTCCACCAGGCGGAAAGGCAGCATTTCTGTAGCCAAGAGCTTGCAGATGGTGAAATTCAACCTCTTAGCTTTCTCATGGCTAGGAGGAAATGGTCTTTTACTTGTCCACATCTGAGGGACCGAGGGCTGGCTATTGTGCTTAGACGGGGTTGATAAGGGTGTCCCCGGCAAACTGCCGGTCTGTGAGGAAGATGCAGGCGGACATGTTAGGTTGCCTTGATCCAAAGGTGGTGCTATCGATGTCGGACAGCGCTCAACACCAGCTGGTGTTACCACCTCCAAAGAAAATGATGACCTGTCAATCACGCTGGCTGTTGCGGGTAAAGAGGTGGCAGGTCTGCGCCCCAAAACAGGTGTGACTGCTGTCCCCCCAGTCACAGAGGATGAAGAGGCCGCGGATGCACAAGATATGGCAGACGGTGGTTGGCCCGGCCGGCTAGGCCGCATTGTAGCACACTGAGCTTCCCACTGCAACTTATGCTTCATGTCCATGTGCCGGTTCATGCATGAAGTACTCAAACTATGTATTTTTTGGCCTCTACTTAGCTTTTGCTGACAAATGTTACAGATAACACGAGTTGGATCATCTTTATCGATCTGAAAAAATGCCCAGGCTATGCAAGGCTTAGCACCCATGCGACCTGAAGAGCCACCACGACTTGTGGTGAGAGGCAGAGTTGTGTTTGAGGATGCAGTTGTTGACGTGCTTCCAGTACTACGTCTCTGTCCAGGAAGGCGCAACCTGACCTCGTCGTCACTAGCATCTTCCTCCACCTCCTCTGCTGACCTCATCTCTTGGCTGACTGTGGGTTGACAGTAAGTGGGATCTCCAACCTCATCATAATCACCCTGTGCGTTATCACACCCGTCGTCCTCAGAGCCAACCTGTTCCTGCCCTGACAAAAAACTAAAGTTGTCGCTCCAATCAGGTATTTGAGTCTTATCATCGTCTTTGTCTCCAACAACAGGAGTTACAGTTTGGGAATGAGGGTCTACATTATGGTCAGAACCTTCTGCGTCTGGTCCTGGATCCGACTCATAAAGATTCTGGGCATCAGTGCAGATCATTTCCTCGTCTGGATTCACAGAAGCGCTGGAGTCGACCTCTGATTCCCAGGCTATAGTATGAGTAAACAGCTCTGCAGACTCAACCATCTGTTCTACCTCATACTCAGACGGGCAGCTGGAGATTTGGGAGCTGTGAGGAAGCAAGTGCGATTGGGGGGACACCTTTGAGGACTGGAGTATTTGTGATGTTGAAGTTGATGTGGAGGAGAGCCCACTTAAAGGAGCACTTGATATCCGTTGAAGCACCTGCTGTTTTTGTGCCTCATCTGGAATTTGTAGCGATTGGCGTGGCCGTAAGAAAGGGATCTTATCACATTGTCCGCTAAAAGAAGTAGACATTTTAGTTTGGCTGGAAGATGGTCTTTCTTCTGCAGATGTTACTGTTGCTTTAACACCTACCCCACGGACACAACCTTATTTCCCCTTCCCAACACGCCTATTCCCCTTTCCACCAGCAGCAGGCCTTTTTCCACTCATTTTGGTGGTTAACTAATTCACAACTCTGGAGTTGTTTGCACAAAAAAACAATGGATGGGAACCGAGCAGAGCTGAGTGGCCAAACTGTGGTATTAGGCCAAAACTATTGGCTGGGTTAGATGCAGAAAAAAATTATATTCAATTTGCAACCTGATGGAGGTCTGTATAGATGGACTAATACAACAAGTCCCACACACAGCTAGAAGCCCAATATTTTTTCAGAGGTAGATGCAGAAAAAAATATATTCAGTTTGCAACCTGATGGAGGTCTGTATAGATGGATTAATAGAACAAGTCCCACACACAGCTAGAAGCATAATATTTTTTCAGAGGTAGATGCAGAAAAAAATTATATTCAGTTTGCAACCTTATGGAGGTCAGTATAGATGGACTAATAGAACAAGTCCCACACACAGCTAGAAGGCCAAATATTTTTTCAGAGGTAGATGCAGAAAAAAATTATATTCAGTTTGCAACCTTATGGAGGTCAGTATAGATGGACTAATAGAACAAGTCCCACACACAGCTAGAAGGCCAAATATTTTTTCAGAGGTAGATGCAGAAAAAAATTATATTCAGTTTGCAACCTTATGGAGGTCAGTATAGATGGACTAATAGAACAAGTCCCACACACAGCTAGAAGGCCAAATATTTTTTCAGAGGTAGATGCAGAAAAAAATTATATTCAGTTTGCAACCTTATGGAGGTCAGTATAGATGGACTAATAGAACAAGTCCCACACACAGCTAGAAGACCAAATATTTTTTCAGAGGTAGATGCAGAAAAAAATTATATTCAGTTTGCAACCTTATGGAGGTCAGTATAGATGGACTAATAGAACAAGTCCCACACACAGCTAGAAGGCCAAATATTTTTTCAGAGGTAGATACAGAAAAAAATTATATTCAGTTTGCAACCTTATGGAGGTCAGTATAGATGGACTAATAGAACAAGTCCCACACACAGCTAGAAGGCCAATTATTTTTTTCAGAGGTAGATGCAGAAAAAAATTATATTCAGTTTGCAACCTTATGGAGGTCAGTATAGATGGACTAATAGAACAAGTCCCACACACAGCTAGAAGGCCAAATATTTTTTCAGAGGTAGATGCAGAAAAAAATTATATTCAGTTTGCAACCTTATGGAGGTCAGTATAGATGGACTAATAGAACAAGTCCCACACACAGCTAGAAGGCCAAATATTTTTTCAGAGGTAGATGCAGAAAAAAATTATATTCAGTTTGCAACCTTATGGAGGTCAGTATAGATGGACTAATAGAACAAGTCCCACACACAGCTAGAAGGCCAAATATTTTTTCAGAGGTAGATGCAGAAAAAAATTATATTCAGTTTGCAACCTTATGGAGGTCAGTATAGATGGACTGATAGAACAAGTCCCACACACAGCTAGAAGGCCAAATATTTTTTCAGAGGTAGATGCAGAAAAAAATTATATTCAGTTTGCAACCTTATGGAGTTCAGTATAGATGGACTAATAGAACAAGTCCCACACACAGCTAGAAGGCCAAATATTTTGTCAGAGGTAGATGCAGAAAAAAATTATATTCAGTTTGCAACCTTATGGAGGTCAGTATAGATGGACTAATACAACAAGTCCTACACACAGCTAGAAGCCCAATATTTTTTCACAGGTAGATGCAGAAAAAAATATATTCAGTTTGCAACCTGATGGAGGTCTGTATAGATGGATTAATAGAACAAGTCCCACACACAGCTAGAAGCCCAATATTTTTTCAGAGGTAGATGCAGAAAAAAATATATTCAGTTTGCAACCTGATGGAGGTCTGTATAGATGGATTAATAGAACAAGTCCCACACACAGCTAGAAGCCCAATATTTTTTCAGAGGTAGATGAAGAAAAAAATATATGCAGTTTGCAACCTGATGGAGGTCAGTATAGATGGACTAGTACAACAAGTCCCACACACAGCTAGAAGCCCAATATTTTTTCAGAGGTAGATGCAGAAAAAAATTATATTCAATTTGCAACCTGATGGAGGTCAGTATAGATGGACTAATAGAACAAGTCCCACACACAGCTAGAAGGCCAATTATTTTTTTCAGAGGTAGATGCAGAAAAAAATTATATTCAGTTTGCAACCTTATGGAGGTCAGTATAGATGGACTAATAGAACAAGTCCCACACACAGCTAGAAGGCCAAATATTTTTTCAGAGGTAGATGCAGAAAAAAATTATATTCAGTTTGCAACCTTATGGAGGTCAGTATAGATGGACTAATAGAACAAGTCCCACACACAGCTAGAAGGCCAAATATTTTTTCAGAGGTAGATGCAGAAAAAAATTATATTCAGTTTGCAACCTTATGGAGGTCAGTATAGATGGACTAATAGAACAAGTCCCACACACAGCTAGAAGGCCAAATATTTTTTCAGAGGTAGATGCAGAAAAAAATATATTCAGTTTGCAACCTGATGGAGGTCTGTATAGATGGATTAATAGAACAAGTCCCACACACAGCTAGAAGCCCAAAATTTTTTCAGAGGTAGATGAAGAAAAAAATATATGCAGTTTGCAACCTGATGGAGGTCAGTATAGATGGACTAGTACAACAAGTCCCACACACAGCTAGAAGCCCAATATTTTTTCAGAGCTAGATGCAGAAAAAAATTATATTCAATTTGCAACCTGATGGAGGTCAGTATAGATGGACTAATAGAATGATGCTATGCCCAAAAGATTTTACTTCACTAGGTGCAGTAAAAAAATTGGTATTCTATACACAGGTGGTATATCTTGCAACACAGATAGGCTACTCCACTGACTAACACACTCTGCAATAGGCCAAAAAGGATTAGCTTTGCTAGATTCAGCCAAATGCTGTGAAAAAAACTTGCACAGCACTGGCACAGACCTGCCTGGCAAAAACTGATAGGAACTGATGTAACCTATTCCTGAAAAGGACTCCAATTACAATTAGTCTTTACTCCCACAATCTATCTATTTAAGAGCACAGACCTGCCTGATAAAAGTCGTAGGAAATGCTGTAACCTAGTCCTTAAAAGGACTGCAATCACAACTATTCCCTACTCCCAAGCTATCTGTAGATTTGTGCGAAAATTGGCTTGAAATTAACAAGTTATAGCGCACACAGCAACAGCGGTGCCGTCTAACACGCAGCTGCAGCAGTGAGAAAATGGTGGCGACGGGGAAAATGTCTTGGTCTTATAGGGCAAGGACATGTGACATACACTGCCAATGACACATGCCCTTGCTTGTGTGAAAAAAAGCACTTCGCTCTGTGTGCTCTGCTGATAGGCTGACAGATTGCACCTCCCCACTGCAAATGCGGGAAAGAGAAAAAAAAATGGAGATCTTCATTGTTCCTGCAGAGATCCATCCCCTGCCCCTCCCCCCACCCCGCTGTACACTCAAACTGCGTATTAACATTAATTTTCATCATTACTGAGAAAAAATCCAGTTATGATTTTGGTGCACGAACAGTTATCGAACAGCCGAATTTTTCTCAAATTGTTCGTGTTCGCCGAACGGCTCGAACACCGCCCAAAACAGCTCGAATTTGAGATTGGCGAACAGTTCGAGTAGAACAACGCTCATCTCTAGTAAGGGCCTATTCACACTACATTCAGCGCTGCATTCAGGTCTTTACACAAGGCTTACAACTGAATCACTGAAATTCAGGATTGTGCTGTCTGAAATGAGACATCTGAAAGCAGAGCAAATGGAGCCTAAAGATTCAGACTTTAGCCTCGGTTTGCCTTTGTTCAAATCAATGGCTATGTCAAGGCCCATCTGAATGCCATTTTTCAGGGATTTAGATAGAAGCCTGGAAAGAGGAGATGAATGCATTGCAAAATTCAGTGTGAATAGGCCCTTATATCTGGAGTCTTGATATTGATGCCACATGCATTTTACTTGTTTTTAACTTAAAAAAAAAATACACACACACAAATTATACACACACACTATACATACACACACTATACATACATACACACACTATACATACACACACACTATACATACACACACACTATACATACACACTCACTATACATACACACACATTATACACACACACATTATACACACACACACACACTATACATACACACACATTATACACACACACACACACACACACACACTATACATACACACACACAGATGTGTGTGTGGGCAGGTGTGTGTGTGTGGGCGGGTGTGTGTGTGTGGGCAGGTGTGTGTGTGTGTGATGTCTGTCTGTTTGTGTGTGTGTGTGTGTGGGCAGATGTCATTGTGTGATGTCTGTTTGTATGTATTTTTGTGTTTCAAATGTGTTTATGCGTGTCTGTATATGTTTGTGTGTGTGTATGACTGCATGCGGCCTCCTGCTGAGTATAGTTGGCGCCGTGCGCCCTCCTGATGCCTCTGGGGGGGCGCCGTGCGGCCTCCGGCTGTGTATATATGGCTACGTGCGCCCCCCCGCTGTGTATAGACGGCGCCGTGCAGCCACACGCTGTGTATAGATGGCTACGTGCGCCCCCCGCTGTGTATAGATGGCTACGTGCGGCCCCCCGCTGAGTATAGATGTCGCCGTGTGGCCTCCTGCTGTGTATAGATGGCTATGTGCGGTCTCCCGCTGAGTATAGATGGCGCTGTGCGGCCTCCTGCTGTCTCTGGGGGGAGCGCTGTGCGGCATCTATACTCAGCAGGAGGCCGCACGTAGCCATCTATACACGTATACTCAGCAGGAGGCCGCACGTAGCCATCTATATGGCGCCATCTATACACAGCGGGAGGCCGCACGGCGCCATCTATACACAGCGGGAGGCCGCACGGCGCCATCTATACACAGCGGGAGTCTCAGTGCTTTGCAACAGCAGTCAATAAATTCTGCTTGACTAATTCTGAGCACCATAAAGTCTGGTTCACTTCTAACCTGCTGTCTTCATTTTCAGCTTGCTGAATTCTAACTCATTTACTGTCATTCGAGACAATGCCTTTGCTGGTCTCTTTCACCTTGAATACCTGTAAGTGCTCCACTTAATGTCATATTTTTGATTCTGTTCTTCATCTTTTGGCATGTGCAATTGTATGAGCAAGTATTCATATGAATTTATGACCTACTTAAACCTTGGAGGACCTTAAATTTTATTCAATCAAATTTTTTTCCAGTTTAAAACTATGGGACATATATGTGCCTTGGTCCTCAAAGGGTTTTTAAAGGGGCTGCAAACATAAATACGAAAAACATAATTCAATTAGTGCTTTTTGTGTTCATTTAATTTTTATTTGAAGTCCATTTTTTTTATATACCTTGAAATTAAGCCCTACCCCATGGAATGAAGCCCTACCTACATGACATCTGAGAGCTACATGGATCCCGCTTGTGAGGTGCCTGTCCGTCACTACTATTCAGTTTTAGGGTCCACTCACTAAGCCATATATTCTCTCATGCAAGAGAATAGGGCCAATTATGCTAATGACACTCGGCTCAAACTCTGTCAGAGCTTCAACTGAGTGTGATCCGATTCTCTCGCAGCACAGATATGGAGAAGATGGAGAACTTAATTTCTCCATCTTCTCCATAGTCTCTGTGAGTGTTCATCGGACTGCACTTGGATGACATCCGAGTGCAGTCCAATGTTTTACGTGCACCCGTAGACTTGTATGGGTGCACATGGTCCGAATATCGAATGAGATTATTTTCTCATGCCAATAATCGCAGATCTGCACTGTCCCATAGTATAACATAGGGCCGAGTCCTATCTGATAAAACATCACATAGCATTCGGCCGTGTTATACGACAGTGTGAGTGAGCCCTTAGAGTCAAGGAATATTTACATGCAGATGATGATATTACTCTCCAAGTGTATATTTTTTTAGGCGAGTTCATAGTAAATGCTTTGCCTTTTTGACATGTGATCAACTAAAGAACAAGAAAGATTTAGGACCTCCCCTATACAGAAACGGAAAATAGTTTGGAGGACTTGCATGTCCTTTTTTATTTATTATGAGAAAATCATAAAAGATCCCGTTTTTTAACCATGCTGTGACTTTCTGCTGAGGGAGAGGGAGAGAGCTGCCCTATTCAGAGTCTGTAATAAGACCTGCTGACAAAAGTGTTGAAGATACAGTCTAATGTGAATTAACAATGAAAAAAAGTTAATTTCACAAATGGCTTGTATTTTTTTTAATACAAACTTTTTTGTCTTTACAGCTCCTTTAAAGGGAATCTGTCATCAAGTTTTGCCACCTAATCTGAGAGCAGCATAATGTAGGGTTAGAGGCACTGATTCCAGTAATGTGTCACTTTCTGGGCTGCTTAGTGTTGTTTTGATAAAATCATTGATTTGTCAGAAGGTAATTGACTAGTAAGTTCTGTAGGACCCCACCCCCATCACTGATCAGTAGATTTCTGTGTACACTGAGCATGGGCAGAAAGCTGCCAATCAGTGGTGTGGGCGGGGCTATACAGAGCGCAGCATTCAGAGAGCTGCTAGATCTGCAGCAGATAAAACGGTGATTTTCTCAAAATGACAACAAGCAGCTGAAAAAGTGACACATCGCTGCTCTCAGATGGGGCAGCACAATTAATATTGTGCCAAATTAATTTCCCGTGAACTATCACATGATCTATCACAGGGGATCATGTGACATGTCACGTGATAAATCAGGTGTGGGGGGGGGGGTGCGCCTTCTAAACTGCCCGGGGCCCTTGCTACTCTTAATCCACCCCAGGGTGAAGGCGATCGGCATCACTGACTTCTTTCCAGAAAATGACAGTGTGTCATAGATAGGCTAAAATGAATGTTTTAATTTTGGTTGAATTTGCCCATTTTGATCAACCTTAGACTATTACGTACGGTCACCTTTAATAGTGTTAAAATATATTGATTTAGGAGAATTTCTGTTGCTCTATCCCTCCAGCTTTATGCAGCAATAATGATCGTAATGTAGATTTACACAAAGTGCTTCCTAATACATTAGGAAAATAAATAAGAAAGATTAAAACTTCTGGTGGCCGTGTACAGTACCTTGCGTCGTGCGCTGCAGATGACTCATCAATCACAAAACCAATTTCCTTTCGGGTCTGAAGCAGTTCCTAAATAAACAAGAAATGAGTGTTACACGGCACAGATCTAATCTGTTTTCTTCTGTATTATCCTAATACTGTCAATTAGCATTTTCTGGAGGACAGGCAGCTTTTCAGAAAACGCTAGCACTCAAGCTTTTATCTTGTTTCGTTTTTGTGCTTACCTTTTCAAGTCTTTTATATAGTTGGTCAAAACGAGACCGTTCAATTCTCAATATGTCAATCTCTTCCCTCATCTTGGAATTTTTTGACAGTTGCAAATTAAATTTTGTCGAAGCCTAGAAAGCAGAAAGAAAACAAAAATCAAGAGAAGCAAAATGCTGAGCAAATAATATACTGTATCTAGACATGTCAAAATGGTCATTAAAATAATATCAGCAGTCACATGTTGAAGGGTTGCCACTAGAGATGAGCGAGCGAATCCGAGTGGAATTGTATTCTACTCAATTTTTGCAAAAATACACATTCACCAAAATACAGATTTTTTTTAAGTAATTTCCTTCCACATGGAACCAGCAAAATGGCTGCTGCTGGCCACCATTTTTCTGAACCGTAAAGTGCCATCAAAAGATTGAAAATAAAAAAAAATCCTTCTACTCACCTCTTCGGCCCCTCCACTCCTAACCGTCACCTGTCTGGACCTCGCGGCATCTTCTGATCACCGCCACTCGTGCTGATATCTCCAGGTCTCTCAGCTAGGATAGGACTTCCAGATCTGATGAGGCCCAGGGCAGTTCTGCACATGCAGGTCTAAGGTCACGGTGGATGTCATGACGTTATGATGTTGTGACCTTTTGCACGCTTGTGCAGAACCCTCCAGGCCTCATCAGAATCAAAAGTCCCGGACTAACATGAGAGACCTGGGGATTTCAGCATGAGCAGCAGTGATTAGAAGATGGAGCGAGGACGGTGCAGAGCGGAGAGGTGATCGGTAAGGTGAGTAGAAGGATTTTTTTTTCGTTTTTACAACTTATGTTTATTATGCTCTGGGGTCTGGAGTGAGCCCAGAACTTAATAAAGGACATTAAATTAGCAGAGAATAACGTCTCTGAAAATCAAATTTCCCCAAAAAATCTGTGCGAACAAGCAAATACTAATTTTCCTTGATCAACTCATCTCTAGTTGTGACACATTTTGCATTTTTCATTCTTTTTTTTTCAGTTTTTTTTTTGTAGATTTATAGCACTTAAAAACCCTGCAATTCTGGCATTTCCTTTTTTTTTGCTTTATGCCGTTTAACATACAGGTTCAAACATTTCAAATTTTGATAAATCGTGCTTTTAGAGATATGGCGATACCTAAAATTTTCTTTTTTTTTATTTATTTTGATACTGGGAAAAAGGGAGGACTTGAACCTGCAATGGCTTCATCACTTGTTCTATATACTGTGAGAGTGCCCGGTTCTATGTTGTATAGGATACCATTATGTGTAGATGTGGCTGTCACATATAAATGACAATGTATATTGTTCAAATGCTAACATTTTACTTTCTGGACCTAGCAAAAATTATGCTCTCCCATGAAGACCAGCCTGTGGCTGAGTTTCACAAGGGCACCAAGATGGCAGTCATGGAGGCCTTTGGCAAGCCACTGGCTGTGGGAACAACTCATCGGCAGCCCGGGATCATGTCAAATAGGCGTAAAGGGATTAACAGTATGCAATTAGCTCCTAAACTTCCCAAATTTCCACCTAATGGACTCATTTGTATGATTTGGATGGTGAATGTGACTCCGGTTGAGTGCAGTCCAAGCTGAATGTTCAGGTTTTGAGTAGAGAGATAACTTACAAACGACAAATAAGACTTCTCCAGCATGGCCTATGTATATTACAAAGCTAGGAAGTTTTAGTTGCAAGCATCACAAATAAGTTAGATGCTAATTACGCTCAGTGAGGCTGTGATCAAATCTATATTCAAAGCAATATAATTATCTCATGAATCATTAACTTGAAGTGTCAAAAATATGATGCAAGTAATTATTCTCTGAAAACGGATGGCATTTTTCAGTCTCGGGGAAATATTTATACTTCTCAGCTTGCGCTTATTGCACATGTTATAAAGTCTGTAATTACTGCATAGTTATTTTGCACTTTCTGTGTCTTTTACATTAAGGGTAGAAATTACTTGTTTTCTTCTGCTATGGCAGGTGCATATTCAGAAACACTATAAAGCTGCAGGTGGCTCTCGGTGTCAGATCTGTCACGCCCAGCTTCCCTCCATGGTTTATGCTGTGATCTATAACAGCTCGATTAGAACATTATTAGTCTTTTAAAGCAACACACAAACATTTTTTTTGCATTTAAAGTTCAGCCAATATTACAGGAATTACAGGATAATGTAAAGGCACTTGAGTATGCCTGCTTTATGCATTGGAAGTGCATTGAGGTGAAGGGTGCATTGCTGGAAAAGGGAAAAAAAAAAAAAAACTCTTTAAATCTCTTAGTTTGCAAGTGTGAACGAGCTGAGTGTGTCCGGAGCGTAAGTGCGAACGAAAGTAAGTGTGTGACTTGTTTTTCAGTGACTTTGGATTTAGGGAGTTTGGAAGGGAGGACTTTGGACTGAATTGCTGTCTGTATTTCATTAATTCTTTACTTTTCTTTTTACTTAACATTCTGTCTATTGCAATCCCCATTAGGAAATGAGCTCCATTATTGACAATGCTATCCAGTGAACATCTTGCCACATGTATGTATTCCTTGAACAGTCGGTCGGGGTTGCTTACTGCTGAGCGAGATGTGTGCACGTTGTGCGTTTGGAAGCCCAGATACTGGATTTAAATGAGCAGCTGGCAATGTAGCACCCCGAGGACTCGGCTGCTACAGGGGTATTGCACCTCAAACCAGAGGTGTGGTATTCCACTCCCGGGTAAGGATGGAGTGTGGGACCGAGATCAGTAGCTGCATGCACTACACTCATCCCATTTCCGGGGGACAGAACAACGGTACTCCCACTAGGTAGATGTGCAGGTACGACAGCGTCTGTCCCTGGCTGGAGTGGGAGGGGGGGAGGAACATCCCAGTAGTGTAGGAGCAGACAGGGGAGGGACTCTGGGCATAGGAAGGAGCCCATTGGGTGCTAGTCACCTGGGCTCGGGTGTCAGAGGGAGTATAAGAGGTGGGCACCATCTTTAGACAGGGTCTGTTCTGAGGGAGAGTTCAGCCAGAGAGGGCTGACAGGGAGCTGTGGCTCCGGCTGGGCCCAGCTCCAGGGCCAGGCCTGAAGCGCAGAGAAAGAGGAAGAAGAGGAAAAACCCAGTGAAAGGCCCAGAGACACAAGCAGAGGGAACCCTGAGATCCCACAAGTGAACTAAGACGGGTGAAGGGTTGGCAGAAGAGGGTACCGGATCCCAAACTGGTAGAGGCAAAACATCCTTAGCCAGGAATCGGAGGTCGTGAACAAGTTTTGGCGCGACCCCTCACCATATCCACCAGGAAGGCAAACCACGCATAGGGTCAGGGAAGCCGGGAAAGGTTTCGCCACCAAAAGACCCGAGGGAGCCGGACAAAGGTGGGTCCCTGGTGAGGACGGCCCGTAGGAAGGAATAGAGGGGAGCTCGGGACCATGCTCTGGAACTGCCTGGGGGTTGGCCGAGTCCCGCACCTGGTGGACGCAGCACGGCTCGGGTGGTCACTGCTGGCCAAAGTGACCGGAGCAACACCTGGGAGTAAAAGCCTTGAAACTGCACCACACGTCTCTGAGCTTCCTTGCTGCACCATCACTACCACTATCATCCACATCTGCTGCCCTGAGGCCATACCCCTCCCGTTGGGGGTTATACCATCCACGCTGCACATCCGTACCACCGGCCTCAGCGGACTGTCCTGCAGCGGCGGCTTCATAGCCGCATTCAACGGGTGGCGTAGTCGAACATTCTAACATCTACTGCTATACTAAGCCGCTCAGTTTGACTCCCTGGGCACGGACCGGGTCACCGCCACGAGACTACTACCCCCATCTGATCCGGCTCCGGGTAAGCCCCCGTGCGCGCGATGCCGCACAACACAGCAGGCCCAGGGGCGCGTCAACATTGGCGTAGTCGGCAGGATCACGTGCCCGCAACCGACGGGTACTGCGTGCCTGAAGAAAAGTTCACATTTACCGTAAAAAGGAGTCTCCCGCCAATTCCGGAGGGTCCCCGCCATCGGACGCCATCTCGGATCGTTTCCCGCCGTTTGCCCGCCATCTGCAGCCTTTTCCCGCCATCCACGGAGTTTCCCGCCATAAAGAGACGATTCCCGCCATCTGAGACGATTTCCCGCCCTGGCAGAGCGGACGCCATTGTGGGCGTGCCAGAGGGTGGCAAGAGGCCACCTCCCATCGTGGGCCAGGTCCAGGAATGGCGCCAAAAGTGGAAACCGCCCCCACCAGCAGAGACTGCAATGATAGAAATGTCCATCAGTGTGAGAGGGCTGCCCCTGGAACTGACAATCACTAAGTTGCCCCGGGACCACCCTCAATGGGGGCGGATACAGAACCAAACCAAGAAGATGGGTGCGGCCTGGAGGAGTCTGGACAGATCGCACCCGGAGATGGAGGGAGAGTCGATCAGCACCGACCCTGTGGTCCGGAACATGTTGCAGGCTGCCACCCCGGAAGGCCTGGTGCAGATCCTGGCACAGCTCCCCAGAAATCGGGAGCGTGCACAGACCGCGCTGGAGGCCTTGGCCCGGAAGATGGCCCGGGTACAGCAAGAAGCGCTGGCCGAGTGGAGGAGAGAGATGGTCCAGCAGGCTGGAACCAGCCAGCAGAGGACACCACCCGCAACGTGGAGCAAGTCTGCCCCTGAGGATGGTGCAGGAGGAACGGAGGCCGGAGACGACGCCGCGGAGGGAGCCGCAGAGATGGAAGCAGGTAAAGGGGACGTCATCACCCCGTGCCCAGTAGCCGCAAGCCTGCCCCAGCTCCCCGTCGCAGAGCCCGAAGTTCCACTTACCGCGCCCGTTGCCGCACCGCCACTGCTTCCAACTAGGCCTCAAGCGGCAGGAGCCGCGGTCGTGCCCTCTGTTACGCCACGCCCCTTGACCCTGAGCGCGGCAAAAGAGGAAGTGCCCCCGGCCTGGTCGCAGGGCCGAGTACCCCTGGGCGCCGCAGTCTCCACAGCGCCCTCTACCTCCACAGCGCCACCGTCCTGGTCGCAGGGCCGAGTACCCCCGGGCGCCGCAGTCTCCACAGCGCCCTCTACCTCCACAGCGCCACCGTCCTGGTCGCAAGGCCGAGTACCCCAGGGCGCCGCCGTCTCCACCGTACCCTTCACCTTCAGAGTGCCACCGGCCTGGTCGCAAGGCCTGGTGAATCCGGGCGCCGCTGCCCCCACCGCGCCCTCAACCTCTACAGTGCTGCCCCTGAGTGAAGACCTATTCACGCAGCACACTTGCCCGGATGGGCAGTCCTTCGTGTGGCCACCGGAGTACGTCAACCCCCGACTCCGGAAGGAGTGGCCCCAGTGTGAGCCTCTGATCCCGGCTCCGGCGCCCGCCAACATTGTCCCGCTCCCATTGGAAGAGGCCCAATTTGCGTGGGACCCCACCGGCGAAGATCTCATGGGGTTCACCCAAGAGACCCGGGCGGCCGCAGCCCAACGTGAGGAGTGCTGTCGTCAACAGCTAGAGGTCTTTCAGAGGGAACGGCAAGAGAGGCGGGTCCGCGAGGAGCTGCTGCAGGTCCAAAGCGCGGAGCAGAAAAGCCGGACCCGACGAAACCGCCGTGCGGCCCACGGTCCCCGCGCCACCGGGACTGTAATAAAGTTTCAAATGGAGCACGGCTGGGGCTTTATCCGGGATCACAGAACCCCCGGTGATGTCTTTGTTACCCGCAGGGATGTTGAGAGCCACCTGCCGGAGGGACACCGAGGACGTGACCTCTACCCGAGTGATGAGGTCACCTTCACCCGGCATCAGTGTGCCAAAGGACCATACGCCCTTCACGTGCACCGGTTGACGGAGGAGGAGTTGCAGTATGGGGAAGATCAAGAGGACCCGGACGGGTCTGAAGACTATCCTCAGGAGGAGCCAAGGAGAAGACACCGCTACTGAAGGGAAGTAGCCCAAATAAAGTACTGTAAATAGTTACCCGTAAGGGTACTTGACATGCTGCTAATCAGAGTATGGTCCCCGTTGGGACTAGTGTGGAACTGTTTAAAGGGACTGTTTCCTGTGTGCCCCTATCCCTTACCAGGCTGAGGACTGTGAGCAGCCATTCCCCTATTCCCCACTGGCCGAGGACTGAGAGCGGCCATACCCTGTAAATAGTTGCGCTTCCTAAAAGCGCCCCCTTTTGGTTTTATAAAGAACTGATTTTCTCTAGTGACTGTTGCACTTTACCCGGTCACAAGTTGCACCGTGGCCGGAAGAACAAGAACATTTTATATAAAAGAGTTTTATATAATATAAGAAGTTACCCGTAACGTTATATTTTCTGATAATGTTTTTTATAATGTTTTATATGTTAGTGTGTACTTTAAAAATTTTGTATGTCTAAATGTCTTTACTCTTTTCCAGCCCGAGGACGTGCTGTGGTTTACCAGGGGGGAATGTAGCACCCCGAGGACTTGGCTGCTACAGGGGTATTGCACCTCAAACCAGAGGTGTGGTATTCCACTCCCGGGTAAGGATGGAGTGTGGGACCGAGCTCAGTAGCTGCATGCACTACACTCATCCCATTTCCGGGGGACAGAACAACGGTACTCCCACTAGGTAGATGTGCAGGTACGACAGCGTCTGTCCCTGGCTGGAGTGGGAGGGGGGGAGGAACATCCCAGTAGTGTAGGAGCAGACAGGGGAGGGACTCTGGGCATAGGAAGGAGCCCATTGGGTGCTAGTCACCTGGGCTCGGGTGTCAGAGGGAGTATAAGAGGTGGGCACCATCTTTAGACAGGGTCTGTTCTGAGGGAGAGTTCAGCCAGAGAGGGCTGACAGGGAGCTGTGGCTCCGGCTGGGCCCAGCTCCAGGGCCAGGCCTGAAGCGCAGAGAAAGAGGAAGAAGAGGAAAAACCCAGTGAAAGGCCCAGAGACACAAGCAGAGGGAACCCTGAGATCCCACAAGTGAACTAAGACGGGTGAAGGGTTGGCAGAAGAGGGTACCGGATCCCAAACTGGTAGAGGCAAAACATCTTTAGCCAGGAACCGGAGGTCGTGGACAAGTTTTGGCGCGACCCCTCACCATATCCACCAGGAAGGCAAACCACGCATAGGGTCAGGGAAGCCGGGAAAGGTTTCGCCACCAAAAGACCCGAGGGAGCCAGACAAAGGTGGGTCCCTGGTGAGGACGGCCCGTAGGAAGGAATAGAGGGGAGCTCGGGACCACGCTCTGGAACTGCCTGGGGGTTGGCCGAGTCCCGCACCTGGTGGACGCAGCACGGCTCGGGTGGTCACTGCTGGCCAAAGTGACCGGAGCAACACCTGGGAGTAAAAGCCTTGAATCTGCACCACACGTCTCTGAGCTTCCTTGCTGCACCATCACTACCACTATCATCCACATCTGCTGCCCTGAGGCCATACCCCTCCCGTTGGGGGTTATACTATCCACGCTGCACATCCGTACCACCGGCCTCAGCGGACTGTCCTGCAGCGGCGGCTTCATAGCCGCATTCAACGGGTGGCGTAGTCGAACATTCTAACATCTACTGCTATACTAAGCCGCTCAGTTTGACTCCCTGGGCACGGACCGGGTCACCGCCACGAGACTACTACCCCCATCTGATCCGGCTCCGGGTAAGCCCCCGTGCGCGCGATGCCGCACGACACAGCAGGCCCAGGGGCGCGTCAGCAACACTGAGATCCATTGACAATATGGAAAGGAGTCTGCTGCTCACTGAGCAGCAGCTCACTGGGGTAGATGTGGGGGAGGGTGGTAGTCGGGAGCTGCAGAACAGTGAGGTCGCTAGTTGGGTGACAGTTAGAAGGGGTGGTAGAGGGAAGAGTGCCAGGGAGGCTAGTCCTGATCTGGTACACCCCAATAAGTTTGCAAAGTTGGCAGATGAGGGGAGTGACGGTACAGGGGTAGCACTACTGCAGCAAGGCATGTCCCTTGAAAGCCGGAGGAGTGTCAGCTCCAGTAAAGAGGGAAATAGGAGAGTAGGGCAGGCCAGGCAGGTGCTGGTAGTGGGGGACTCAATTATTAGGGGAACAGATAGGGCAATCTGTCACAAAGACAGGGATCGTCGAACAGTGTGCTGCCTACCTGGCGCTCGAGTCCGGCACATCGCTGATCGGGTTGACAGATTACTGGGAGGGGCTGGTGAGGACCCAGCGGTCATGGTGCACATTGGCACAAATGACAAAGTTAGAGGTAGGTGGAAGGTCCTTAAAGATGATTTCAGGGAATTAGGCTGCAAGCTGAAAGCAAGGACCTCCAAGGTGGTATTCTCTGAAATTCTACCAGTACTACGTGCCATGCCAGAGAGGCAACGGGAGATTAGGGAGATAAATAAGTGGCTCAAGAACTGGTGTAGGAAGGAGGGATTTGGGTTCCTGGAGAACTGGGCCGACTTATCAGTTGGCTACAGACTCTACGCTAGGGACCGGCTGCACCTTAATGGGGAGGGTGCAGCTGTGCTGGGGGAGAAAATGGCTAGAAGGTTGGAGGAGTGTTTAAACTAGGGATTGGGGGGGAGGGTATTCATTTTATAGGTGGGTAAGATAGTGCAGATAGTGACCTGGGCACAAATAAAGAAATTGGGGGTGGGGTTAGAACAGTCAATAAAGTAAGAAGGAATAGAGGTACAGAGAGATACATAAAATGCATGTACACTAATGCCAGAAGCCTCACCAACAAAATGGAGGAATTAGAATTAATTTTGTTGGAAAATAATTATGACATGGTAGGGATATCTGAGACGTGGCTGGACGAGAGCCATGACTGGGCAGTTAATTTACAGGGCTATAGTCTGTTCAGAAATGACTGTACAAACAAGCGAGGGGGGTGTGTGTTTATATGTAAAATCTTCCTTAAAACCTGTCTTGCGGGAGGATATATGTGAATCTAATGAAAATGTAGAGTCCCTGTGGGTGGAGATAAGGGGAGGGGGAAAAAATAATAAATTACTGATAGGGGTTTGTTATAAGTCTCCAAAAATAATGGGAGTAGCGGAGAATATCCTCGTAAAGCAAATAGATGAAGCAGCGACTAAAGGAGAAGTCATTATTATGGGAGACTTCAACTACCCTGAAATACATTGGGGGACAGAAACATGTAGTTCAAGCAAAGGTAATAGGTTTTTGACAACTATGAGAGACAATTACTTTTCACAACTGGTTCAGGACCCAACAAGAAGGGGGCACTGCTAGACCTAATATTAACCAATAGGCCAGACCGCATATCAAATATACGAGTTGGGGGTCATTTGGGTAATAGTGATCACAAAATAATACGTTTTCATGTAACCTTTAATAAGATGTGTAGTAGAGGGGTTACAAGGACACTAAACTTCAGGAAGGCAAATTTCCAACGGTTAAGAGATGATCTTAGTGCAATAAACTGGGACGATATCCTGAGACATAAAGCTACACAAAGCAAATGGGAGACATTTATTAACATCCTGAATAGGACCTGTGCACAATATATACCCTTTGGGAATAAACATGCTAGAAATAGGAGGAAACCACTATGGCTAAATAGAGCTGTAAGGGGCGCAATAAGTGACAAAAAGAAAGCATTTAGAGAACTAAAGCAAGTAGGTAGTGATGAGGCATTAAATAAATATAGAAAATTAAATAAATTATGTAAAAAACAAATCAAGGCAGCAAAGATTGAGGCAGAGAGAATCATTGCCAGAGAAAGTAAAAATAACCCCAAAATATTCTTTAACTACATAAATAGTAAAAATCTAATAAATGATAGTGTTGGCCCCCTTAAAAATAGTCTGGGTGAAATGGTGGATGAGGATGAGGAAAAAGCCAATATGCTAAATGATTTTTTTTCAACCGTATTTACACAAGAAAATCGCATGACAGAAAACATGATTAGTGATAACAAAAATTCTCCATTAAATGTCACTTGCTTAACCCAGCAGGAAGTACGGCGGCGTCTAAAAACCACTAAAGTTGACAAGTCCCCGGGCCCGGATGGGATACACCCGCGAGTACTGCAGGAATTAAGTAATGTCATAGATAGACCATTCTTTTTAATCTTTAAAGATTCCATAATAACAGGGTCTGTACCACAGGACTGGCGTATAGCAAATGTGGTGCCAATATTCAAAAAGGGGACAAAAACTGAACTTGGAAATTATAGGCCGGTAAGCTTAACCTCTACTGTGGGTAAAATCCTGGAGGGTTTCCTAAGAGATGCTATACTAGAGTATCTGAAGAAGAATAACCTCATGACCCAATATCAACAAGGGTTTACAAGGGACTGTTCCTGTCAAACTAATCTGATCAGCTTTTATGAGGAGGCAAGTTCTGGACTGGACAAAGGAAATGCAGTGGATGTTGTGTATATGGACTTTTCAAAAGCTTTTGATACGGTTCCACACAAAAGGTTAATACATAAAATGAGAACAATGGGGATAGGGGAAAATATATGTATGTGGGTTAAGAATTGGCTCAGTGATAGGAAACAAAGGGTGGTTATTAATGGAAAACACTCAGACTGGGTCTCAGTTAACAGTGGGGTACCACAGGGGTCAGTATTGGGCCCCCTTCTTTTTAACATATTTATTAATGACCTTGTAGGGGCATACAGAGTAATATTTGAATATTTGCAGATGACACTAAACTCTGCAGGGTAATCAATACAGAGGAGGACAATTTTATATTACAGGAGGATCTATGTAAACTAGAAGCTTGGGCTGATATATGGCAAATGAGCTTTAATGGGGATAAATGTAAGGTAATGCACTTGGGCAGAGGAAATAAAATGTATAATTATATGCTTAATTGTAAAACACTGGGCAAAACTGTAACTGAAAAAGACCTGGGTGTATTGGTGGACGACAAGCTCACGTTTAGTGGCCAGTGTCAGGCTGCTGCTGCAAAGGCAAATAAAATAATGGGATGCATTAAAAGAGGCATAGATGCTCATGAGGAGAACATCATTTTACCTCTATACAAGTCATTAGTGCGACCACACTTAGAATACTGTGTACAGTTTTGGTCTCCGGTGTATAAGAAAGACATAGCTGAACTAGAGAGGGTGCAGAGAAGAGCGACCAAGGTTATTAGAGGACTGGGGGGTCTGCAATACCAAGACAGGTTATTATACTTGGGGTTATTTACTGTGGAAAAAAGAAGGCTTAGGGGTGATCTTATTACTATGTACAAGTATATGAGGGGACATTACAAAGACCTTTCTACTGATCTTTTTACTCTGAGGCCTGAGACGGGGACAAGGGGGCATCTTCTACGTCTGGAGGAAAGAAGGTTTAATCATAATCACAGACGGGGATTCTTTACTGTAAGAGCAGTGAGACTATGGAACTCTCTGCCGCATGATGTTGTAATGAGTGATTCACTGTTAAAATTTAAGAAGGGCATGGATGCCTTTCTTGAAAAGTATAATATTACAGGTTATAAATACTAGATTCCTTGATAGGACGTTGATCCAGGGAACTAGTCTGATTGTCGCATGGAGTCGGGAAGGAATTTTTTTCCCCAATGTGGAGCTTAGTGTTTGCCACATGGTTTTTTTTGCCTTCCTCTGGATCAACATGTTAGGCTATGGGTTGAATTAGATGGACTTAGTCTTCCTTCAACCTTAAAAACTATGTTACTATTTAACTATGTATTTCTGTGTTTTCTGTCTTCTTCACTGCAATTTCTCTGCAGACATGGTTCCCTTAATGCAAGTTACATTTCCCATGATGCCACCATAGGGAGTTTCATCATATTGCTTTAGTTCTTACAATGATGGCCGGATGTGTTGGCACCCTTGAAATTGTTCCAGAAAATGAAGTATTTCTACCAGAAAATTATTGCAATTACACATGTTTTATTATACACATGTTTATTTCCTTTGTCAGTATTGGAACAACACAAAAAAAATGAAAAAAAGGCAAATACGTAATTTCACACTAAACCCCAAAAATGGTCCGGAAAAAATTATTGGCACCTTTCCGAAATTGTGGGTAAACAACTTTGTTTCAAGCATGTAATGCTTGTTCAAACTCACCTGTGGCAAGTAACAGGTGTGGGCAATATAAAAATCACACCTGAAACCAAATAAAAAGGGGAGAAGTTTACTCAATCTTTGCATTGTGTGTCTGTGGTTGCCACAATAAGCATGGAGAACGGAAAGAGGAGAAGAGAATTGTCTGAGAATTGGAGAACCAAAATTGTTGAAAAATATCAACAATCTCAAAGTTACAAGGTCATCTCCAGAGATCTTGATTTTCCTTTGTCCATGGTGCACAACATTATCAAGAAGTTTACAACTCATGTCACTGTAGATAATCTCCCTAGACGTGGACGGCAGAGAAAAATTGATGAAAGGTTGCAACGCAGGATAGTAAAGATGGAAGATTAGCAACCCCAATCAAGTTCCAAAGAAATTCAAGCTGTCCTGCAGACTCAGGGTGCATCAGTGTCAGAGCGAACTATCCGTCAACATTTGAATGAAATGAAACGCTATGACAGGAGGAGGACCGTACTGCTGACACAAACATATAAAAGCTAGACTGTTGTTTGCCAAAATGTACGTGAGTAAAGCCCCCATCACACTAAGCGAGATCGCTAGCGAGATCGCTGCTGAGTCACAAGTTTTGTGATGCAACAGCGACCTCAGCAGTGATCTCGTTACGTTTGACACTTAGCAGCGACCAGGCCCCTGCTGTGAGATCGCTGGTCGTGTCGGAATGGTCTGGACATTTCTTTGATCGTTGAGGCCCCGCTGGGTAGCATGCATCGGTGTGTTTGACACCTTACCAACGACCTTGTTGACGACTCAGACACAGAAACACATAGGCGTGCATCGTTATACAGATCGTTACGGGTCGCCGCATCGCTGCTGCGTCGTTGGGAAGATCTGACTGTTTGACATCTCACCAGCGACCACACAGCGACGCTGCAACGGTCCCTGACAGGTCGTACCGTTGTCGGGATCGCTGTAGCGTCGCTTAAGGCCCCGTCACACTAAGCGACGCTACAGCGATCCTGACAACGATACGACCTGTCAGGGATCGTTGCTGCGTCGCTGTGTGGTCGCTGGTGAGATGTCAAACAGTCAGATCTTCCCAACGACGCAGCAGCGATGCGGCGACCCGTAACGATCTGTATAACGATGCACGCCTATGTGTTTCTGTGTCTGAGTCATCAACAAGGTCGTTGGTAAGGTGTCAAACACACCGATGCATGCTACCCAGCGGGGCCTCAACGATCAAAGAAATGTCCAGACCATTCCAACACGACCAGCGATCTCACAGCAGGGGCCTGGTCGCTGCTAAGTGTCAAACGTAACGAGATCGCTGCTGAGGTCGCTGTTGCGTCACAAAACTTGTGACTCAGCAGCGATCTCGCTAGCGATCTCGCTTAGTGTGTCCGGGGCTTTAGTGTGATGGGCCTTAAGCCAAAATCCTTCTGGAAAAGCATCTTGTGAACAGATGAGACTAAGATAGAGTTTTTTGGTAAAGCACATCATTCTACATAGAAAAGAACACGGTATCTACAGTCAAATATGGAGGAGGTGCACAGATGATTTGTGGTTGCTTTGCTGCCTCTGGCAATGGGCGCCTTTACTGTGTTCAAGGCATCATGAAATCTGAAGACTGCCAAAAGATTTTGGGTCACATTGTAGTGCCCAGTGTCAGAAAGCTGGGTTTGAGTCCTAGATCATGGTTCTTCCAACAGAACAATGACCCCAAACATACTTCATGAAGCACCCAGAAATGGATGGAAACAAAGCGCTGGAGAGTTCTGAAGAGGCCAGCAATGAGTCCGGATCTAAATTCCATTGAACACCTACGGAGAGATCTTAAAAGTGCTGTTGGGAGAATGCACCCTTCAAACCTGAGAGAACTGGAGCTGTTTGCAAAAGGGAAGAGTCATCCAAAAGTCCGGTTGAGAGTTGTAAGAAACTTGTTGATGGCTATCTGAAGCGATTGATTGCAGTTATTTATTCCAAAGGGTGTTCAGCCAACTATTAAGTTGAGGGTGCCAACAACCTTGTCAAGCCCATTTTGGGGGTTTTGTGTGAAATTATGTCAAATTTGCTTTTTTTTTCTGTTTTTTTTCAGTTGTTCCAATACACACAAAGGAAATAAACATATTATAACAAAACATGCGGATCCATTCGTCGCGCCCGGGAAGTTATGTCTGATACCTAAGGGAAAGACTGTAACCTGTTATGGCCTATCCCACATGCTTCAAAGTTAATGACTGTGAATTGTTTAGTACAAGTTTGACTGTTGAAAAGTACTTGGTGTTTCCTATATTGTGTGCAGCAGTTCCAGAAGATGGAAGTCTAGAGTCAGTGGATGCCTATGGCCCACAAGTGATTGTGATGCACCCCACACCTAACAGCACACAGGGAAAGGGACACAATTTTCTTGTAGGATGCCAGAGCATGCAGGAGCCACATGTCACGGGTGTGTTGCCACGAAGATCGTCACGAGTACACAGCCTGACTTCTCGCAGCTGACTTGTTGGTGCTTTGTGTTTTTTCGGCAGTGAAGGAGTTAATTCTCTCTCTCTGGGCTAGCTGAGGTCCAGCCTCGCCCAGCTGCAATCAATGCTTCTTTAGTGAGACTCCTTCATATTCCTGCAGGTCTGTTTGGGAGGTGTCGGTGAAAGCTTTTCATTCAGACTTACAGAGCGGATCGTGGTGTTTGGAGTTGCTGAGATAAGTGTATTTGGAAGTGTTTTTTCCCTTTCCTCGCTTTATCATTTATCTCCTTTCCCATTGGTGTTCCCTCTGTTGTAGTTGTGTAGAAGTTGTATGCAAGGTGGTTTTGGTTTTTCCCTTGTACTGTCTCGTTCGTCTAAATACTGTGTGTGGGCATATTATTTCTGGTTCCCAATTGTTGTGATCGGGGTCCTTCTCAGGACTAGATTACTGAGGTGCAGGGATCCTCAGGAGGTAGGGGTTACGCTGGCGGCCTGGACCTCTGTACCTTTAACAGTACCTCCAGGTTGAGGGATTAGTCAGGGCCCCAGCTTAGGGTCAGCTTAGGCCCCCTACCTCCAGTATTCTGTGACAGTGTGACATTTTCACCGACCAACTTAGTTTTTCTCCAGCTACCATGGATCCAGTAGCCGGTCTAGCTCGGCAGTTGCAGAGTTTGTCCATGGGGCTGGCGGACGTTAGGTCCAAGGTTTTGCATCCTCTGGAGCAAGCCGGACCAGAACCTAAAGTAGCTCTCCCTGACAGGTTCACTGGGGGGCGGGACAAGTTTTTTGTTTTCCGGGAGGCATGCAAATTGTACTTTCGGCTGCGGCCTCGGTTATCGGGCAGCGAAGAACAAAGGGTGGGAATTGTCATCTCGCTCCTACAAGGGGACCCACAATCTTGGGCGTTCTCTCTTCCCCCAAGCTCCCCGGTTCTCCAGTCAGTGGATAGGTTTTTCGCTGCTCTGGGACTCGTATATGATGACCCAGATCGGATCTCCCTTGCTGAGTTTAAGTTACGTAGGATTCAGCAGGGAGATCGTCCGGCGGAGGAATTCTGTTCGGAGTTCCGTAGGTGGGCCACGGACACCCAGTGGAATGACCCGGCTCTTAGGAGCCAGTTTTGTCATGGTTTATCCGACAAATTACAGGATGTGTTGGCACAGTATGACTCTCCCGCGTCACTGGAAGCCGCTATGGCCCTTGCCATTCGCGTTGACAGACGGCTTCGGGAGAGGTGCGGGATAACTCTACCCCCTGTAATGTCTCCACCTCCTACAAGGTCCCCTCATATGGTGGTTCCCCTGGTCAGTCCGGAGGAGCCTATTCAATTAGGAGGGACATCATTTCGGGGAAGGGGACCGGTGGAGCGCCATAAGACAGGAAGGTGTTTCCTCTGCGGGAAAAAGGGACATTTTATTGGGGGGTGTCCATCCCGTCCCTTGCAGAGTAAAGAGTCGTCGAAAAAACTGTTGATCCCAGGTTGTGTGGTGGACGGCAATCTGGGAGTAGGTATTTCGTCCCTAGGTTCGTCTCAGTTTCTCGTACCGGCGGAGGTGGTGGTGGGTGCGAGAACTGAGAGGATATCTGTTCTTCTGGATAGTGGGGCCGGGGCTAATCTGGTTGATGCTCGGTTTGCCCGGGTTCAAGGTATGCGATTGAGTGAGTTGGCTAAACCCATCCCCATATTCTCGATCGATGCCAGGCCTCTCGGTCAGGGAAGTTTTTTGCAAGCTGTGCATGGCGTAAAACTTCAAGTGGGGGCAATACATAAAGAACTGTTGTCTTGCTACGTGTTGGAGGGTCTTCCCACTCCTATAGTGTTGGGCCTTCCTTGGTTAGCTAAGCATAACCCGGTTATTAATTGGCAAACCAGAGAGATAAGCCAATGGAGTAAATTCTGTAATAAAAACTGCATGAACACGGTCATCGGTGCGGTTACTCCTTGGGTCTTACCTCCATTTCTGGCGGACTTTGAGGATGTATTCTCGGAGAATGGGTGTCAGGAACTACCTCCTCATCGCGAGTATGACTGTTCTGTAAAACTGCTCCCTGAGGCCAAGTTACCTAAAGCTAGGTTGTATAACCTTTCTGGTCCTGAGAGGCAGGCCATGAAGGATTATATTTCTGAAAGTCTGGCTAAGGGGCATATTAGACCTTCATCTTCACCGGTGGCCGCGGGGTTCTTCTTTGTTAAGAAGAAAGATGGAGGCCTACGCCCTTGCCTGGATTTCCGTGAACTTAATCGGATTACGGTCCGAGATCCGTATCCGCTCCCACTTATTCCCGATCTCTTTAATCAGATCGTGGGCGCCAAATGGTTCTCTAAGTTGGATCTCAGGGGGGCGTACAATCTGATTAGGATGAAGGAGGGGGATGAGTGGAAGACGGCTTTTAACACTCCGGAGGGGCATTATGAGAACCTTGTCATGCCATTCGGTCTGACTAATGCCCCGGCGGTGTTTCAACACTTTGTTAATGATATTTTTCGCCACCTGGTGGGACAGTTTGTTGTCATATATCTGGATGATATCTTAATTTACTCGCCGGATCTGGTGTCTCATCAGGAGCACGTTAGACAGGTGTTACAGATCTTGCGGGATAATAAACTGTATGCCAAGTGGGAAAAGTGTGTGTTCGCCGTACAGGAACTCCAGTTTTTAGGCTTCCTGGTTTCAGCGTCCGGTTTTCGTATGGACCCTGGGAAAGTGCGGGCAGTTCTTGAGTGGGATCGTCCGGAGAATCTTAAGGCAGTATGCTCTGAGCTGGAGGAGGAGATATTGGAGGCTCAGGGGGACGCCCCTGTTGGACCTCCGGGGAGACTGTTCGTTCCAGATCAGTTGCGACAAAAGGTGATCGAGGCACACCATAACTCAGTTTTTGCAGGACACCCGGGGAGTAAAGCAACTGTGGATCTCCTCTCGCGTCGGTTTTGGTGGCCTAACTTGCATAAAGAGGTGGTAACTTTTGTCGCGTCCTGTGGGGTTTGTGCGCGCTCTAAGACCTCACATACCCGTCCGTCTGGGGCCCTTTTACCTTTGAAAATCCCGGAGCGTCCTTGGACTCATCTGTCTATGGACTTTATTACGGACCTCCCTCCGTCTTCGGGTAAAACGGTCATACTCGTTGTAGTGGACAGGTTCAGCAAGATGGCACATTTTATCGCTCTTCCGGCTCTCCCTAATGCTAAAACTCTTGCGCAGGTGTTCATTGGGGAGATTGTGAGGCTTCACGGGGTACCCTCCGAGGTGGTGTCTGATCGGGGGTCTCAGTTTGTGTCCAAGTTCTGGAAGGCGTTTTGTGCACGGCGGGGGATGCATTTGTCATTCTCGTCGGCTTTTCATCCTCAGACCAATGGTCAGACGGAACGTATGAACCAGAGCTTGGAGACATATCTTCGGTGTTTTGTGTCAGAGAACCAGGAGGACTGGGCTTCTTTCCTACCTCTGGCAGAGTTTGCTCTCAATAATAGGCGGAGCGAGTCCACTGGTAAGTCCCCGTTTTTTGGGGCATATGGTTTTCACCCCCAGTTTTGTACTTTCAGTAGGGGGGGCTCTTCGGGGGTTCCGGAGGAGGAACGATTTTCCTCATCTCTCGCTTCAGTATGGAGAGGGGTGCTGAAGAATCTGAATACTATGGGGAACCGATACAAACGTATGGCTGATAGGAGGAGAGTGTCTGGTCCGGACCTAAGTGTGAACGATCAGGTATGGTTGTCTACCAGGAATATTAAACTTAAGGTTCCCTCCTGGAAACTGGGTCCCAGGTTCATCGGGCCGTACAGAATCAGTTCTATTATTAATCCGGTGGCATTCCGTCTTGACCTCCCCCCTACGTTTAAAATTCACAACGTGTTTCACAGATCATTGCTTAAGAGGTATGTGGCGCCGGTGGTACCGTCACTTTTACCTCCCCCTCCTGTGGTTGTCAATGGTAACTTGGAGTTCCAGGTATCGAGGGTCATTGATTCACGCTTTAATCGCCGGTCCCTTCAGTACTTGGTTCATTGGAAGGGGTATGGTCCTGAGGAGAGGATGTGGGTTCCTGCGTCGGATATTAACGCAGACCGATTAGTTCGGGCCTTCCACACGACTCACCCGAATAAACCTGGCCCTGAGGGTCCGGAGGCCCCTCGTAGAAGGGGGGGTACTGTCACGGGTGTGTTGCCACGAAGATCGTCACGAGTACACAGCCTGACTTCTCGCAGCTGACTTGTTGGTGCTTTGTGTTTTTTCGGCAGTGAAGGAGTTAATTCTCTCTCTCTGGGCTAGCTGAGGTCCAGCCTCGCCCAGCTGCAATCAATGCTTCTTTAGTGAGACTCCTTCATATTCCTGCAGGTCTGTTTGGGAGGTGTCGGTGAAAGCTTTTCATTCAGACTTACAGAGCGGATCGTGGTGTTTGGAGTTGCTGAGATAAGTGTATTTGGAAGTGTTTTTTCCCTTTCCTCGCTTTATCATTTATCTCCTTTCCCGTTGGTGTTCCCTCTGTTGTAGTTGTGTAGAAGTTGTATGCAAGGTGGTTTTGGTTTTTCCCTTGTACTGTCTCGTTCGTCTAAATACTGTGTGTGGGCATATTATTTCTGGTTCCCAATTGTTGTGATCGGGGTCCTTCTCAGGACTAGATTACTGAGGTGCAGGGATCCTCAGGAGGTAGGGGTTACGCTGGCGGCCTGGACCTCTGTACCTTTAACAGTACCTCCAGGTTGAGGGATTAGTCAGGGCCCCAGCTTAGGGTCAGCTTAGGCCCCCTACCTCCAGTATTCTGTGACAGTGTGACACCACAGCACCTCGCCCACGACTACCTCGCTCAGTCACCTTACAAGGCTACCAATCCATTTACTGCCTATGGGACTGTGCAAAGGCAGTGAGTGTGGACCCACCACACTACTGGCTGGGCTCACTCTGAAGGGGCGTAACTAATTGACTTCCTGGTCTTCCCTAGAGCCTCTGATGGTGAGGATAGGCTTGGGCCATTAGACTTGTTACCAGGTGCCATTCAAGGGCAATCCCCGGACCTGTAGCAGCTGACCAATGGGTCAAAGGCAAAATACGAGGCACAGAGGGTGAAGACATAGATGTGGTCAGAAAGTCTGAGGTCCGGGCTGGTGGCACAGGTTCAAAATACAAAGACAGAGTCAGGAGCAGAGAGACAAAATTAGTAAATAAGCAGGGTCAGTAACAGGAGAGTCTAAACAATAAAGCATCTTGACAGGGAACTAATGATGAATTGCAACTAGGACCTAAGCTCAGGCAAGGTGTGGAAGGAGGAGCTGCCTAATATATCCAGTGTTAGCAGGGGATAGGCTAGGGAAGCAAAACTTTGCAAGAAACAGTGCTTTTAAATTTCTGCAGAGTCTGGCCGTGCCTCCGTATAGCCGGGTGGAGACTCTCCAGCAGTGCTGGAGTGTAGCAGTGTAGCAGTGCTGGAATGTAGCAGTGCTGGAAGTGTTCCACAAAGCAGCTCAGCAATATGTTTTGACACTGGGAGGAGCAGAGCGGTGCACGTAGTGAGAAGGACGGCGCTTACAAACCGTGCAAGTCAACGGCATGGCAGACTGATGGAGGTAGCGAAATACTACTACTTTTAATCTGTTTTGACATGTAGACTGTGACTATGGGGTACTATGTCCCCATTCAAGAGTTACAGGGGAGTGATCTAACCAATCTGTATTTAACTTGTGTGTGGTGCATGTATTAGTGCTGAATGTGTCCAGAAGTACAAAGTGAATGTATCAAACTTTTTTTTGTAATAACACGTATTGTGAAATGTAAAAAAAAAAAAAGGTGGAATATTTTTTGGAGTCGTGCACATAACACCACATATCAGGAAGATTCTGACCTTTTAAATTAATGTCAAGTTTAGGAGTTTGAAATCTGCAGCTACAGTAGTGTTAGAGTCTCTGGCCATAGTAAGATGGATTGTGGCATTACATCTCATGATTTTAATTATCATTCTGGAGAACTTCAGCTGACCTTTGTTTGGGGCATAAATGTTAACAAGCGAATAAGCTTGACTGTCAATAACACATTTAAGAAGGATAAATCTACCCTGTGGATCTAGGAGACGATCTTGACAAGTGAACTGAAATACCTGCTTGGAGGCAATCACCACTTGCGCCTTTCCTGCTCCTCCAGTTGCATAATAAATATTGCCTATGAGTAAATCTAAACTTGTCTTTTTTTCAAGAGGTGAGTTTCCTAACTGAAGGCAATATTAAAGTCTAATTTTGCGGTCTATTACGCTCTTTCAGGGGAAATTGACATTGTTAAATATTTTTTTTTAGAAATGCAGAGTGTTAACACCAAGTAGAGAACTTAACATCAGCAGAGCCCACTTGATTATAATTGATTGAGAATTAGACCCCACAAAATAATTGCAAATATGACAAATAAACAAAATTTAAAACATATACCGAAAAGTCATCTTTATGGAGCAAGTGATTTATGAAATTTTCTAAAAGTCAGCTGTTAGCCAGAACATGATTTTGCTTTGGTGGACATTAAAGGGGTTGTCTGATATATCTATCCATCTATTTTTAATATCTACCTATCTTTGATCCCTAACCACTGTTGTAATTTGCTTTGTTTTAAAATTCCCTACTATTCTCCCTGCAGAGCTAATCCCTGCCAGTGAACTCCTGAAGATTGACAATTTCGGCTAGTGGTACAGTCCTAGTGCTTTTCTGTTCTGCTAGCAAAGGCATCAATGGATCTGTAGCACCCTGAGGATTCGGCTGCTACAGGGGTATTACACCTCAAGCCAGAGGTGTGGTATTCCACTCCCGGGTAAGGATGGAGTGTGGAACTGAGCTCAGTAGGCTGCATGCACTACATACATCCCATTTCCGGGGGACAGACCAATGGTACTCCCACTAGAGAAATGTGCAGGTACGACAGCGTCTGTCCCTGGCTGGAGTGGGAAGGGGGTGGAACATCCCAGTAGTGTAGGGGCAGATAGGGGGAGCAGTCTGGGTAATGCTAGGAGCTCATTGGGTGCTGGTCACCTGAGCTCACACATAGAGGGAGTATATAAGGTGGGAACCATCTTAGAACAGGGTCTTTTGTAGAGGTTTGGTCAGACAAGCAGAGCAGCTCAGCCAGCTCCAAGGCCAAGAGAGTGAGAGAGAGGAGAAAAGAAGGACCCAGAGGGGGAGAAGAGGGAACTCCAAGAACCCAAAATTAGACCAGAGGGTGAAGAGTTGGCACAAGGGTACCGGATCCCAAGCTGGTGGAGGGCACTAATCCTTAGCCAGAGACCGGAGGTCGTGGGCAGGATCTGCCACGACCACCCACTAAATCCACCCGGAAGGCAAACCAAGAATAGGGTCAGGGAACCCAGAGACAAGGGTTTTACCAACAAGAGGCCCAAGGGAGCCGGACTTAGGTGGATCCCTGGTGGGGAAGGCCAGAGAGAAGGACAAGTCAGAAAGGGAGCTCAGGAACACGCTCCAGAATCACCTGGGGGTTGGCCGAGTCCAGGACCTGGTGGACGCAGCACGGCTCGGGTGGTCACTCAAGGCCGGAGTGACCAATACAAAAGCAGTAAGTAAAAACCCTGAACTGCACAGCCCGACTCTGAGTTTCATTACCATCCTCACTGCACCTCCACAACCACCATCCTCTGCAACTGACCCCCTGAGGCTATACCCCTCCCGTTGGGGGTTATACTACCTGAGCTGCACACACACCACCAGCCTCAGCGGACCCTGCTGCAGCGGCGGCCGTAGTGACCGCAAATCAACGGGTGGCGTAGTCGACACTAAAGAACATCCAGTAACATCTGTAGGACTGCCACACACTGAGCTTGACACCCTGGGCACGGACCGGGTCACCGCCACTCGGAGACTACAACCCCCATCTGATCCGGCTCCGGGTATCCCCCAAACAACACTGGCCCAGGGGGCGCGTCAACTTTGGCGTAGTCGGCAGGATAACGTGCCCGCAACAACCGGGTACTGCGTGCCTGAAGAAAAGTTCATCGTTACCTCAAAAAGTAGTCTCCCGCCGGTTCCGGAGGGTCCCCGCCAACGGACCCCATCACAGGTCGTTTCCCGCCGGTTGTCCGCCATTTGCAGCTTTTTCCCGCCATCCATGGAGTTTCCCGCCACTGGGAGACGATTCCCGCCATTTCCAAAGATTTCCCGCCTTGGAAGAGCGGACGCCATTATGGGCGTGCCAGAGGGTGGCAAGAGGTCACCTCCCATCGTGGGCCAGGTTGAAGAATGGCGCCAGAAGCGGAAACCGCGCCCACCAACAGAGACTGTGATGCTGGAAGTGTCCATCAGCGTGAGAGAACTGCCCCTGGAACTGACAATCACAAAGTTGCCCCGGGACCACCCTCAATGTGGGCGGAGACAGAACAAGAGAACAAAGATGGGTGTCGCCTGGAGGAGTCTGGAGAGAGCGCACCCGGAGACAAGAAGTCTAGAGAGGAGTCCAGAGAAAGCCTACCCGGAGATGGAGGGAGAGACAGGCAGCACCGACCCAGTGGTCAGGAGCCTGCTGCAAGCAACAACCCCACTAGGCTTTGTGGAGGTCCTGGCACAGCTCCCCCGAGACCGGGAGTGTGCACAGACTGCGCTGGAGGGCCTCGCACGGAGGATGGCCCGGGTGCAGCGAGAGACGTTGGCGGAGTGGAGCCGAGAGATGGCCCAGCGGACCGAAACCCGTCAGCGGAGCACGCCACCCGAGACGAGGAGACAGACCGCCTCTGAGGATGGTGCAGGAGGACTCAAGGCCGGAGACGGCGCCGAGAAGGGAGCTGAACGAATGGAGGCAGGTAAAGGGGACGTCTCTACCCCGAGCCGGGAAACCGCGTGCCTGCCCCAGCTCCCCGTCGCAGAGCCCAAAATTCCCCCTGCCGTGCCCGTCGCTGCATCGTCACCGCCGCAGACTAGGCCTCAACCGGAAACCGCGGCCGCGACCCCTGTGACGTCACGCGCTTCGACCCTGAGCGCGGCAAAGCAGGAAATACCATCGGCCTGGTCGCAAGGCCTAGTACACCCGGGCGCCGCCATTCCAACAGTGCCCCCTACCTCCGCGGAGCCACCAGCCTGGTCGCAGGGCCGAGTAACCACGGGCGCCGCCGTTCTTACGGTGCCCTTTTCCTTTAGCGTGCCCCAAGCCTGGTCGCAAGGCCTGGTCAACCCGGGCGCCGCTACCACCACAGCGCCCATAACACCTAAAGTACCGCACCTGGGTGAGGACCTGTTCGCCCAGCATACGTGCCCGGATGGGCAGCCCTTCATATGGCCCCAGGAGTACTACCAACTGGAACTCCAAAGGGCGAGGCCCCTGTGTGAGCCCCTGATTCCGGCTCCGAAGCCCGTCAGGAGGACCCAGCCCCCGCTAGAGGAGGCACAGTTTGAATGGGACCCCACCGGAGGAGACCTCATGGGGTTCACTCAGGAGACTCGGGTGGCCGCAGCGGAGCGTGCAGAGTGCTGCCGCCAGCAGCTCGAGGTCTTCGAGAAGGAGCGGAGAGAGAGGCGGGTCCGGGAACAGCAAGCACAGATAAGGAGCGCGGAGCAGAAGAGCCGGACCAGGAGGAACCCCCGTGCAGCTCATGGTCCCCGTACCACCGGGACTGTGATTAAATTCAACCTGCAGCATGGGTGGGGCTTCATAAAAGACCATCATACCCCCGGCGACGTCTTTGTCACCCGCAGAGACGTAGAAAGCCATCTGCCGGAGGGACACAGAGGTCGTGACCTGTATGTAGGGGACGAGGTCACCTTCACCCAGCACAAATGTGCCAAAGGACCCTACGCCCTCCATGTACATCGCCTGACGGAGGAGGAGCTGCGGTGTGAGGAGGAGCAGGAGGACCCGGACGGGTCTGAATCCAAAGAAGGAGCAGGAGGACGCCGTCGTTAAAGTACGGTAAAGAGACTGTAAATAGTTACCCATCGGGGTACAGTGAACTGTTGCTGCTTTAAATATGTCCCCGTTGGGACAAGAGTGAACTGTTAACCCGTGTGTCCCTATTCCCATTACCTGGCCGAGGACTGAGAGCGGCCATATTCCCCCTGTATATAGTTGCGCTTTCTAAGGCGCCCTCTACAGGTTTTATAGGAAAACCGTGTTTCTAAAGGAGACTGTCGCACTTTTCCCGGTCACAAGTTGCACCGTGGCCGGAAGAACAAGAGTGTTATTTATGAAAAGTTTTATATGAAAAGTTTTATTGCTGATAATATATGTGATGTTTTATATGTTTATGTTTATGAAAAAAAAAATTGTATGTTTTGGATGTTTTTTATATCTTGCAGCCCGAGGACGTGCTGTGATTTACCAGGGGGGAATGTAGCACCCTGAGGATTCGGCTGCTACAGGGGTATTACACCTCAAGCCAGAGGTGTGGTATTCCACTCCCGGGTAAGGATGGAGTGTGGAACTGAGCTCAGTAGGCTGCATGCACTACATACATCCCATTTCCGGGGGACTGACCAATGGTACTCCCACTAGAGAAATGTGCAGGTACGACAGCGTCTGTCCCTGGCTGGAGTGGGAGGGGGGTGGAACATCCCAGTAGTGTAGGGGCAGATAGGGGGAGCAGTCTGGGTAATGCTAGGAGCTCATTGGGTGCTGGTCACCTGAGCTCACACATAGAGGGGGTATATAAGGTGGGAACCATCTTAGAACAGGGTCTTTTGTAGAGGTTTGGTCAGACAAGCAGAGCAGCTCAGCCAGCTCCAAGGCCAAGAGAGTGAGAGAGAGGAGAAAAGAAGGACCCAGAGGGGGAGAAGAGGGAACTCCAAGAACCCAAAATTAGACCAGAGGGTGAAGAGTTGGCACAAGGGTACCGGATCCCAAGCTGGTGGAGGGCACTAATCCTTAGCCAGAGACCGGAGGTCGTGGGCAGGATCTGCCACGACCACCCACTAAATCCACCCGGAAGGCAAACCAAGAATAGGGTCAGGGAACCCAGAGACAAGGGTTTTACCAACAAGAGGCCCGAGGGAGCCGGACTTAGGTGGATCCCTGGTGGGGAAGGCCAGAGAGAAGGACAAGTCAGAAAGGGAGCTCAGGAACACGCTCCAGAATCACCTGGGGGTTGGCCGAGTCCAGGACCTGGTGGACGCAGCACGGCTCGGGTGGTCCCTCAAGGCCGGAGTGACCAATACAAAAGCAGTAAGTAAAAACCCTGAACTGCACAGCCCGACTCTGAGTTTCATTACCATCCTCACTGCACCTCCACAACCACCATCCTCTGCAACTGACCCCCTGAGGCTATACCCCTCCCGTTGGGGGTTATACTACCTGAGCTGCACACACACCACCAGCCTCAGCGGACCCTGCTGCAGCGGCGGCCGTAGTGACCGCAAATCAACGGGTGGCGTAGTCGACACTAAAGAACATCCAATAACATCTGTAGGACTGCCACACACTGAGCTTGACACCCTGGGCACGGACCGGGTCACCGCCACTCGGAGACTACAACCCCCATCTGATCCGGCTCCGGGTATCCCCCAAACAACACTGGCCCAGGGGGCGCGTCAGATCCATCAATCCAGCCATCTTCTACGTCTGGAGGAAAGAAGGTTTAATCATAATCACAGACGGGGATTCTTTACTGTAAGAGCAGTGAGACTATGGAACTCTCTGCCGCATGATGTTGTAATGAGTGATTCACGACTAAAATTTAAGAAGGGCATGGATGCCTTTCTTGAAAAGTATAATATTACAGGTTATATACATTAGATTCCTTGCTAGGACGTTGATCCAGGGAACTAGTCTGATTGTCGTATGGAGTCGGGAAGGAATTTTTTTCCCCAATGTGGAGCTTAGTGTTTGCCACATGGGTTTTTATGCCTTCCTCTGGATCAACATGTTAGGCTATGGGTTGAACTAGATGGACTTAGTCTTCCTTCAATCTTAAAAACTATGTTACTATGTTACTATGTTACATGCCAGGAGGAGGATTATGGGGGCCATACACGCAGGTAGGAGGATGATAAGGGCCATACATGCTGGGAGGATGATGGGGGCCATACACGCAGGGAGGTGGATGATGGGGGCCATACACACAGGGAGGTGAATGATGGGGGCCATACACGCAGGGTTGGATCACTATATGGGGCCATTATACTGTATGACCCTATATGGGGCCATTATACTGTAGGTCACTATATGGGGCATTTATGCTGTAGAGCACTATATGGGACTATTGTACTGTATGGAGGACTATATGGGACCATTATACTGCATGGAGGACTATATGGGGCTATTATACTGTATGGAGGACTATATGGGGACATTATACTGTATGGAGGTTATATGGGGCCAGTAGACTATGGGGCACTATAAGTGGCCATTATACTGTGGTGCACTATATGGGGCCATTATACAGAGGGCTCAGCGACTCTGATGAGCGGTGTAGTTACTGACGTCACTGCTCATAACAAGCCGCTGGGTCTCCCAGAGAGCAGTGGGCCCCTGAGTGGCTGCTGCTACTGACTATGGAGCATCGTTCTCTTAACAAGGCTCCGTGGCCTTTGGACGTCAGATTCGGGGATCGTCGTGGGAGCGCCATGGACTACGTCAGACCTGCTCGTTTTTTTTTTTCAAAAATAAATTGGCGAACTAGGAAAGTGTCGGGGAGTCTTAATACAAATAACATTTATTTTTCCGTTTTTTTTTCCATTAGTGGGTTAGTAGTGGGGGTGTCTAATAGATGCCTAACCAACCACAGGGGTTAATGGCAGCTGTGATTTTTGACAAATCACAGCTGTCATCAACCCCAACTACCATTACCCCGATTGTCACCGCGCCAGGGAAATCGGGAAGAGGCGGACAAAGCGCCAGAATTGTCACATCCAATGTGATACGACACTTCTAGTGCGGATGCGGGCTGTTATTTTTAGGCTGGGAAGGGCCCAATAACCAGGCACCTTTCCAGCCTGATAATATAAACCTGCAGCTGTCTGGTTTACCTTGGCTGGTTACCCAAAATAAGCGAGGGGGGGGCCCCACGCTGTTATTTTTTTCATTTATTAGGGTAAACGCCCTTTAGTGACACATGAAAGACACTAAAGAGTGCATGTTTATTATATGTAGGGGCTTGTGAAATTATATATCTACAGGACATTTATTCTATTATACCGCGGCATTTTTCTGTGTGAGTGTGCTTGTGCATTTTTTTGTGTGAGTGTGCTTGTGCATTTTTCTGTGTGAGCGTGCTTGTGCATTTTTCTGTGTGTAAGGGTGCGTGTGCATTTTCCTGTGTGTGTGAGCATGCATGTGTATTTTTCTGTGTGTGAGCGTGCATGTGCATTTTCCTGTGTGTGTGAGCGTGCGTGGGCATTTTTCTGTGTGTGTGAGCATGCATGCGTATTTTTCTGTGTATTTGAGCATGCATATGCATTTTACTATGTGTGTGAGCGTGCGTGGGCATTTTTCTGTGTGTGTGAGCATGCATGTGTATTTTTCTGTGTGTGTGAGCGTGCGTATGCATTTTCCTGTGTGTGAGAGCATGCGTGGACATTTTTCTGTGTGTGTGAGCGTGCGTGGGCATTTTTCTGTGTGTGTGAGCGTGCTTATGCATTTTTCTGTGTGAGCGTGCTTGTGCATTTTTCTGTGTGAGAGTGCTTGTGCATTTTCCTGTGTGTGTGAGCATGCATGTGTATTTTTCTGTGTGTGAGCGTGCGTGGGCATTTTTCAGTGTGTGTGAGTGTGCGTGTACATTTTTCTGTGTGTATGAGCATGCGTGTGCATTTTTCTGTGAAAGCGTGCTTGTGCATTTTTCTGTGTGTCAGCATGCATGTGTATTTTTCTGTGTGTGTGAGAGTGCGTATGCATTTTCCTGTGTGTGTGAGCGTGCGTAAGCATTTTTCTGTGTGTAAATGTGCATGTGCATTTTTCTGTGTGAGTGTGCTTGTGTGTAAACGTGCGTGTGCATTTTTCTGTGTGTGTGAGCATGCATGTGTATTTTTCTGTGTCTGTGAGCGTGCATATGCATTTTCCTCTGTGTGTGAGCGTGCGTGGGCATTTTTCTGTATGTGTGAGCGTGCGTGTACATTTTTTTGTGCATGTGAGCGTGCTTGTGCATTTTTCTGTGTGAGCGTGCTTGTGCATTTTTCTGTGTGTAAGCGTGCGTGTGAGCATGCATGTGTATTTTTCTATGAGTGTGAGCATGCATTTTCCTGTGTGTGTGAGCGTGCGTGTATATTTTTCTGTATGTGTGAGCGTGCGTGTGCATTTTTCTTTGGAAGCGTGCGTGTGCATTTTTCTGTGCGTGTGAGCATACACATGTATTTTTCTGTGTGTGTGAGCATTTGTATGCATTTTCCTGTGTGTGTGAGCATGCGTGGGCATTTTTCTGTGTATGAGCGTGCTTGTGCATTTTTCTGTGTGTGAGCGTGCGTGTGCATTCTTCTGTGTGAGTGTGCGTGTGCATTTTTCTGTGGATGTGAGCGTGCTTGTGCATTTTTCTTTGTGTGTGAGTGTGCGTGTGCATTTTTCTGTGTGAGCTTGCTTGTGTATTTTCCTGTGTGTATGAGCGCATGCGTATTTTGCTATGTATAGTAGAAGAGATCGGATGATAGCAGCTTCAAGTAAGAAATACAGCATAAAGTGAAAAAATATCTAATCCCTGCCTGCATGTGTGATACTCCCCAGATCGGTGTATCTAATCACATCATCATACGCGATACTCCCCGGACAGGTGTATCTAATCCCATCATCACATGCGATACTCCCCAGACCGGTGTATCTAATTCCATCATCATGTGCGATGTTCCCCAGACTAGTGTATCTAATCCATTCATCATGCGCGATACTCCCCATCGGCCTCCATAGAGTAGAATGCACTCCCCATCGGCCTCCATAGAGTAGAATGTACTTCCCATCGGCCTCCACAGAGTAAAATGCACTCCCCATCAGCCTCCATAGAGTAGGATGCACTCCCCATCGGCCTCCATAGAGTAGAATGCACTCCCCTTCGGCCTCCACAGAGTAGAATGCACTCCCCATCGGCCTCCACAGAATAGAATGCACTCCCCATCAGCCTCCACAGAGTAGAATGCACTCCCTATCAGCCTCCACAGAGTAGAATGCACTCCCCATCAGCCCCCACAGAGTAGGATGCACTCCCCATTGGCCTCCTCAGAGTAGAATGCACTCCCCATCGGCATCCGTAGAGTAGAATACACTCCCCATCGGCCTCCACAGAGTAGAATGCACTCCCCACCGGCCTCTCACAGAGTATAATGCACTCCCCATCAGCCTCCACAGAGTAGGATGCACTCCCCATCAGCCTCCACAGAGTAGGATGCACTCCCCATCGGCCTCCACAGAGTAGGATGTACTCCCCATCGGCCTCCATAGAGTAGGATGCACTCCCCATCGGCCTCCATAGAGTAGAATGCACTCCCCATCGGCCTCCACAGAGTAGAATGCACTCCCCATCGGCCTCCACAGAGTAGAATGCACTCCCCATCAGCCTTCACAGAGTAGAATGCACTCCCTATCAGTCTCCACAGAGTAGAATGCACTCCCCATCAGCCTCCACAGAGTAGGATGCACTCCCCATCGGCCTCCATAGAGTAGAATGCACTCCCCATCGGCCTCCATAGAGTAGAATGCACTTCCCATCGGCCTCCACAGAGTAAAATGCACTCCCCATCAGCCTCCACAGAGTAGGATGCACTCCCCATCGGCCTCCACAGAGTAGAATGCACTCCCCATCGGCCTCCACAGAGTAGAATGCACTCCCCATCAGCCTCCACAGAGTAGAATTCACTCCCTATAAGCCTCTACAGAGTAGTATTCACTCCCCATCAGCCTCCACAGAGTAGGATGCACTCCCCATTGGCCTCCTCAGAGAAGAATGCACTCCCCATTGGCATCCGTAGAGTAGAATGCACTCCCCATCGGCCTCCACAGAGTAAAATGAACTCCCAATTGGCCTCCACAGAGTAGAATGCACTCCCCATCGGCCTCCACAGAGTAGAATGCACTCTCCATCGGCCTCCACAGAGTAGGATGCACTCCCCATCAGCCTCCACAGAGTAGGATGCACTCCCCATCGGCCTCCACAGAGTAGGATGTACTCCCCATCGGCCTCCACAGAGTAGAATGCACTCCCCATCGGCCTCCACAGAGTAGAATGCACTCCCCATCGGCCTCCACAGAATAGAATGCACTCCTCCTTGTTCGTACGTTGCTCCGGTCTCTGTAGTGAGTGCCCGCACATCTCAGCACAGTAGGCTCTATCTAGTGAAGTCATTGCGCGCGCTGTCAGTGTCTGCATCAGTGACGTCAGATGCACAGGGGAATTTATGGGAGCGTCACGCTCCCTCACTCAACATCGCTTTCAACTGTATTGGCAACCAGTCGACACAGTTGAATTTGTAAGGACTGGCGGGGGACCCGGAGCTGGGCCCCTCCCCCGGCTCACGGGCCCCACATCGGCCGCATATGATACACTACATTAAGGCCTGTATTTATTCCCAGCATGTTACTCTAAGCGTATCTAATCACACTCCGTGGATCTAACCCCAGCTTATTATACAGCTAGCAGCACCATCTAGCAGAATCAGCGCTGCCGGCCATCCTCAGTGACAATGTACTTGTCAGTATCACTGGCAGTCACCAACAAAATGGCTCCACGCTGTGATCTTACACTTACAAAATTATTAAGATTTGAGAGTCCTCAGTGGTTGATATCTTTTAATGGCTAACTGAAAAGATGGTAACAAATTGCAAGCTTTCGAGGCTACTCAGGTCTCATCATCAGGCATAGTATAACATGAAATCTGAAGAGTCACATATTTATACACAAAGGACACAGAAATAATGCAATAGATGAGACAAGTGACGTGAAGAAGAACTTTGAGTATAGGAGAGGGCATAAACAGCTGAGGCCGTAAATATTGGAGCAGATCATAGATAAGGACTGTGAAAGTTTTACTGATCGGTGATTAAGGTCTGGTCGAGTTTTGTGATGACCCCATAGGTCTGAAATGCACATTCTTTAGTTGATGTAGAATGACATAAATCCATGCGACACATTCATGCCAGTATTAAGTGTGTCAAAGGATGTAATAAGTTGTTACGGGTCCGGGTGGTGGAACCTCTGTGCTTCGGTGCAAGGAGGAACCAGAGGGGCGTAACTAAGTGCCTACTCGGACCAACCCAGGTCACACGGTGGCTTTGCCGACTCCGTGAACCAGGGAGGGACCTGGCAGGTGAACCAGGTGCCACTCTGGGACCGACCTTGTGTGAGAGCAGGTGACTCCCACGGGTTAGATGACAGGAGCTGACCGGTACAGCGGATGAGCACGGCAGGATGGCTGACGGGTGGACCGGGTAGATAAGCAGGCTGGTACGGCAGATAGCCAAACAGGTACTCCAGGTAGGCAAGCAGGCGGGTAAGGTGGATAGCCAGACAGGTGCTCCGGGTAGGCAAGCAGGCGGGTACGGCGGAGAGCCAGAAAGGTGCTCCGGGTAGGCGAGCTGGCGGGCACAGCAGGTAACAGGCAGGTGCTCCTGGTAGGCAGGCTGGCGGACACGGCAGGTAACTGACTGGTGCTCCAGGTAGGCAGGCAGGCGGGCACGTTAGGTAACTGGCAGATGCGCCCGGTAAGCAGGCTGGCGGGCACGGCCGGTACGGCAGGTGCTCCAGGTAGGCAGGCTGGCAGGCACGGCAGGTAAACAGACAGGTGGGCAGGATTGTTAGACAGACTGGCGGGCTGGACTGTTAGCCAGACAAGTACTCCGGGTAGCAAGCAGGCGGGTAAGGCGGATAGCCAGACAGGTGCTCCAGGTAGGCAAGCAAGCGGGTACGGCAGATAGCCAGACAGGTGCTCCAGGTAGGCGAGCTGGCGGGCACGGCAGGTAACAGGCAGGTGCCCCGGGTTGGCCGGCTGGCGGGCACGGCAGATAACTGGCTGGTGCTCCAGGTAGGCAGGCTGGTGGGCACGGCAGGTAACTGGCAGATGCGCTGGGTAGGCAGGCTGGCGGGCATGACAGGTAACTGGTAGGTGCTCCAGGTAGGCAAGCTGGCGGGCACAGTAGGTAAACAGACAGGCGGGTAGGACTGTTAGACAGACTGGCGGGCTGGACTGTTAGACAGACTGGCGGGCAGGACTGTTAGACAGACTGGCAGGCAAAGGCTGACAGGCAGTGGGACCTGAGGGCTGAGGAAAGTGTTAGCACACAAAACAACAACCTTGCACAGGCACCTCCATTTTGGAGGAGGTGCCTTATAAAGGGGAAGTCCTCCGGCCATTGGCTGGGGACTCTTTAGGACGGCGCGCGCGGCCCCTTTAAGAGGGAGGGAGCGCGCTCTAAGCACAGTGCCCGGGAAGCTGTGCGCGGTGCGCGCCACAGCAGCAGGAGGGGAGCAGGAAGACGCCGGACCGGGACTGCGGCGGTGAGGGGAATGGCGTCTCTGCCCGGCAGGAGGCAGAGACGCCGATGCTACATAAGTTTATATTCCCAAACATTTCTGTCTCTCCGAGATGTGAAATTACCTTTTAATACCAGTAATTTCATGTCCGTGGTGTTGTTGTGATCAGGGAGACATAAATGTTTTTGCCACCGGTAGATCTATTCTTTTTTCTTCTTTTATTGTGTGGCGTTGATGATTCACCCTTGTCCTAAGTTTTTTCCCTGTCTCCCCTACATACAGACCCCCAGCTGGACATTTGGTACATAAAATTAAATACATTACATTCGATGTGATGCAGCTGAAAGTACCTGGGATCTTGTTATCCTGATGTGAATTGGGGATCTTTATCTTGTCTGTGGTCATTATAACTGCACAGGTTTTACATCTTTTCTGGTTGCAAGGAAGGGTTCCTGTAGCTGGTGGAGATGACAGGGAGCTTCTGACAATGATGCTTCTTAAATCTGGGGGCTGCCTGAAACACAGAAGTGGGGGGTCTGGAAATATGGACTGTAATCGGGCATCTTTTTGTAGTAAGGGTTGTAGTTTCCGTGCAGCTCTCCTTAGCGCCTCCAGATTTGGATTGTAGGTGACTACTAGAGGCACCCGGTTGCTTTCTTGTTTAGTTTTGTAATGTAGGAGATGATTCCTTGATATTCTGGTGGCTCTTGTAATCTGATTCTCAATTGTTCTTGGATGGTAGCCCTGATTCAAAAGGGTCTTTCTGAGGCCACCAAGGTGTTTGTCTCTATCCATAGGGTTGGAACATATCCTATTGTATCTGATGACTTGGCTGTAGACAATAGAGTTTTTTATGTGTTTTGGATGGAAACTGTCCCATTTAAGGTATGTTGGACGGTCGATTGGCTTCCGGTACAGGGATGTCTCTATTTCATTGTTCTGTAGCTTGATGATGGTGTCCAAAAAGTTAATTTCAGTACAGGAGTAGTTGAGTGTTAGGTTGATGGTGGGATGAAGTTGATTAAAGTGTTTATGGAACATCTTCAGCTGTTGCTCAGACTCCGTCCAGATGATTAAAATATCGTCAATGTAGTGATAGTAGGCCAGAGGCCTGATGGGAGATGAGGACAAAAAGTCACTTTCAAGCTTGGCCATGAAAACATTTCCATACTGTAGAGCCATTTTACTTCCCATCACTGTACCAGTCTCCTGTAGATAATTCAAAGTAATTTTGGGTGAGGATGAATTTTGTAAGTTTCACCACAGAATCAGCATCAATTCCTGTATTTTCTATGAAGATTTTGCAGGCATTTAATCCATCCTTATGTGGGATATTAGAATACAAAGATTCCACATCCATGGTGGCCAGGATGGTTGCTTCTGGTAGAGGACCTACTGCTGCTAGTTTATTCAGTAGGTCTGTCGTGTCCTGAATGTAGCTGGGTGTATTCTTTACCAGTGGTTTAAGAACACATTCTATCCATCCAGAAACTTTCTCAGTAAGGGTGCCCACACATAAAATAATTGGTCTTCCTGGATTTCCAGATTTGTGGATTTTGGGAAGCATATAGAATGTCCCTATTCTTGGACGCTCTGGTATCAGGTCATCGGCTCTTATGGATTCATCAGGCAGACAAGATACCAACTTGTTTAGTTCCTTGTAATAGTCCTGTGTAGGGTCAGACTCCAATTTTTTGTAGTAGCGCGTGTCCATCAGTTGTCAGTTTGCTTCCTTCATGTAGTCTGATATGTTTATCGTGACTATTGCACCACTCTTGTCAGCAGGTTTGATGATGATTTCTCTGTTGGTTTTCAAAGATTGTATGGCCTTTCTCTCCTGAGCCAAGCCATCAGATACAATTGGATATGTTCCAACCCTATGGATAGAGACAAACACCTTGATGGCCTCAGATAGACCTTTTTGAATCTGGGCTACCATCCAAGACCAATTGAGAATCAGATTACAAGAGCCACCAGAATATCAAGGAATCATTTCCTACATTACAAAACTAAACAAGAAAGCAACCGGGTGCCTCTAGTAGTCACCTACAATCCAAATCTGGAGGTGCTAAGGAGAGCTGCACAGAAACTACCTTTACTACAAAAAGATGCCCGATTACAATCCATATTTCCAGACCCCCATCTTCTGTGTTTCAGGCAGCCCCCAAATTTAAGAAGCATCTGTAGCGCCCCGAGGGTTCGGTCGCTACAGAGGTATCGCATCTCACCCAGAGGTGTGATATCTCACTTCCAGGTAAGGATGGAGTGTGGCTCAGGACCATAGCACCCACATGCACTACACCACATTTCCAGGGGACAGGGCGACAATGCTCCCAAGAGTGAGCACAACTGCCCCTGTCCCTGGCTGGAGTGGGGGTACGGAACACCTAGAAAGGGGGAACCCGGTAGTGTGTGGGTGGGGAGAGTAGATCCCAGGTGCACTGTATAGGGGAGTATATATGGTGGGCACCATCTTAGAGTCAGAGTAGAAAGTGGGAGAGAGCAGAGAGAGAAGGAGGCAGGGAGCAGGGGCTCTGTATGGGCTCTGCTCCGCAGGCAGGCCAAGTCTCAAGGCCTGGGCCTGGAAGGAGAAGAAAGGAGAGGAGAGGAATGGAGGAGACTCCAGGAGTGGAGTGAAGGGACCCCTTGGGTGCGGACAGGCCAGCCGCCACCGCACGCCCGCCGCTACCAGAGTAGGGGGGTCAGGCCAAGAAAGGGAACCGGATCCCTCATCTAGTGGAGGAGAGCAACTACCCTAAGCTAGTAACCAGAGGCCGTGGCATTGCAAGTGCACGGCCCCTCACTACACCTGTTAGGAAGGCACCATATAGGACCCAGGGAAACGGAACATACGTTTGCCCGCCAAGGCCCAAGGCAGCTGGACAGAAACGTGGTCAATTGTGGGGTACGACAGGCCAGAGAAAGGACACACGAAGGGGGTCCAGAAAAGCATTCCAAAGGTACCTGGGAATTGGCCGAGCTCCTCACCTGGTGAGCACAGTACGACGTGGGCAGCCATTACCTGCAGAAGTGGCTTGGAGTATAAAACTGTGAGTAAAGATCCTGGACTGCATCACTGGACTCTGAGTCATTACTGTTGCTCCCGCGCACCATCACCCCCACCATCTGCACTCACTGCCCTGAGGCTATACTCCTCCCGTGGGGAGTTATACTACCCCCTGCTACGCACACAACATCAGCCTCAGCGGTCTGCCCGCAGCGGCGGTTCTCAGTGACCGCAATCCACGGGTGGCGTAGTCGGACATTTAAACATTACAAAACCAAAGAAACAGATCCGCCACTGGTTTGACCACCCTGAGCCACGGGACCGGGTCGCCGCCACGGAGACTACAACCCCTAGCATTACACAGAGACCCGACTCCAGGTATTCCCCTACACACACGGCCCAGGGGGCGCGTCACATCATTGTCAGAAGCTCCCTGTCATCTCCACCAGCTACTGGAACCTTTCCTTGCAACCAGAAAAAATGTAAAACCTGTCCGTTTATAATGACCACAGACAAGATAAAGATCCCCAATTCACATCAGGATTACAAGATCCCAGGTACTTTCACCTGCATCACATCTAATGTAATGTATTTAATTATATGGACCAAATGTCCAGCTGGGGGTCTGTATGTAGGGGAGACCGGGCAAAAACTTAGAACAAGGATGAATTCTCATGGCCACACAATAAAAAAAGAAAGAATATATCTTTCTCCCTGATCACAACACCACGGACATGAAATTACTGGTATTAAAAGGTAATTTCAAATCTCAGAGACACAGAAAAGTCTGGGAATATAAACTTATTACATCCTTTGACACACTCTTCAGATTTCATGTTATACTATGCCTGATGAAGAGGCCTGAGTAGTCTTGAAAGCTTGCAATTTGTTACCATCTTTTCAATTTGCCATTAAAAGGTATCAACCACTGAGGACTCTCAAATATTAATATTTTTCTATCTACTTGCTAGCACGGTTCAAAAATATATATTTTCCCTGTATCTTTTTACAAACACCCAGAAGGGGAGGAGAGGAGTGACATCACACCCATGAGAGCAGATCCAGCCCACATTTACTGCAGTCGTAACGTGAGGTAGTTGTACACTAGATTTTCATGGCAAATTTCAGCAGCTGCTCCTCATAGTGCTTAAAATTGGAAATACTAAACCTTTTTAAATTATTTTTCATATTTTACTTCATTAAAAACAAATGATATTATTTTTTTTTAATTAAAACATTAATACTTAACATTTTTTCAATTGTTGAAAAAAAATTTTTTTGATGGCACCTTTCCTTTAATAATGTCATATGAGAGGTATCTTATAAATCGTATAGTACTTCCAATTTCCAAGACTAGGCAAAGGCATGGATGTATGAACGGACCTCATAAATTTGTAAAAAAAATATATTCTCACAAAAATTTCTCTTAGCGATTGAGTGGGTTTGTTGACCCAATAAATATATAGATGCAATTTGATTCTGGATGGTTTACCAACATGTGGTTCTATAAAAAATGTTACCAACTGGTTATCTCAAACCATTCCAGGGATCCCACAAATGTCCACCTTCGGCACAATCTGCTCTCCAAGCAATTTAATTTTATAAGCGTTAATTTATTTTTCAAAATGACGTATATGTGTTCCAAAATAGAATTATAATTCTTATATGGTGTTGTATGTTCTTCTAAGGTAGCTGTATGCCCTTGCAGGTAATTTCTAATATATCTTGGATCACTTCCTTAAAGAGGTTGTCTACTACTCGAACAACCTCTTCTTAATCCGTATGTTGCCCCCTTGTAAAATAATAACACTTATACTCACTTCCAGTGATGGCAAAATTCCAGTGGTGATGGCACTGGCGCTCTCAGGGTTGGCATGACATTGTTATGTCACTAGATCCCTGCTGCCAATAAGTGCTGGCTTAACTCTCCCTGCCTTTGGGTGAAACACATACATCAAAAGGAAATGAGAGAGCCGCATAGGAGGTGTGTTTAAGTGTTATTATTTTACATGGGGGAAACATGGAGATTGAGAAAGGGTTGTCCAGGTAATGGACAACCCCTTTAAATTCCTTTTAAAGTGTTATTTGAACATTTTCAAATAACAGCTCCTTTGATGCTCTTATGTCAAAGACAATTCTACACTACATATTACATACCCGATCCAAGCGATTCTCCATCACCTTAACATTTTTCTGAGTGTGAGTGTTCAGCTTTGCAGATCCTGAAGATCCTCTTACTTGTTTCCTCTGATTATAAAGTTTCTTTTCCCAAGATTTTATCTAGAAAACATTATGTTGCAAATGGGCTTAAATGAATGGGTGACTAAAAAGAGAAATGGCAAGTCAAGTTTCACTTTGACAAAGTTTGTGAACTTTGGAAAGGAAAATATAAACCAATATCATATAATAAATGGTCAAAACTTGGTAATGACATTAGTTGACATGAAACTTAAAAGCACCTACCTCCTCCAGGGAAACCGAGTAAGAGGAAAACTACAATATAAAACCTTTTTTAGTCATATTAGGAAAAGTACAACATTCTTGTCAACTTAGGAATAAAAGCTCTTGCCCTTTAAGAGAGAAAGGCTGAAGTTGGCTGAACTCAGGCTCTCCAATAGTGTTGAGCCACCCCCGTAGTGTTCGAGTTCGGTTCGGTTCGTCGAACACCGTTAAAACCAATGGCAGGCAAACAAAAACACATAGAAACACATAGAAAACACCTTCAAAGGTGTCCAAAAGCTGACAAACTGCTCAGAAGACACAACTAACACATGGAAAAGTGGCAAGTACATATAGTCATGCGAAAAGAAAAGAGGTGGAGGAGTAAAGGGAGGGGGAGACACAGATATAGGCATGTCATGCCCTTCTAAAATCCAAAAAGTGAGAAGCCGACACGTTCAGTCCGCTCCTGCCCGTGCCACCTCCGTGTCGCCGGGTTTGTGCCAGAGCCGCGGTGAACCCTGACGGCCAGCCCCCCTCTCCCAATACTGGTGCCTGTCCGCTGGTGGGTCGAGCGAGCCCCCCTGTGGTGGAGGCAGCTCTAAGCTTTTTAATTTAAATTGTCTCTCTAATTTGAATAAATACACTTTAAATCCATTTACAAGGATCTATTGGAGGGCAAGTCTCATGCCAGCAGCCGCGTAATTCCAGCTCCAGTAGCGTCCACTAAAGCTGCTGCAGTTAAAAAGCTTTTATAAGGATCGAGCTCGGCTGTCCACCACAAGGCATCCTACTGCCAGTCCGAGCCCCTATGCCTTGGGGTGCCTCCTGATGCTCTTCACTGAGTATCCCGTGGTCCCGAAGCATTTCCTTTGAAAAAATGAAGTGTCCAAACTACAGGTGGTGTAGCTTGCTTAACAGCCGGGATAATCCGCTGACTAGCAGACCCTGCTACTAGGCACAAAGTATTTCCTGGGCTAGATGCAGTTAAAAATTTGTAATTAGATACTCTCGTTGAATGCTGAGAAAGCATTCCATAGAGTCTCCTGGCACGCCATATATGATTCTCTTAAAAAGCTTGAGGTAGGGGTCTAGGGGACCCTTTTATAGCCAAAATCACGGCCCTGTATCGCAATACGTCACCTAGGCTGAAGATAAATGGAACTGTAGCACCCTGAGGGCTCGGTTGCTACAGAGGTATTGCACCTCACCCAGAGGTGTGATATCTCACTCTCAGGTAAGGATGTAGTGTGGATCAGGACCCGACACCTGCATGCATTACACCACATTGCCGTGGGGCAGGGCGACCAATATGCCCCTGAGATGGGCACGACAGTCCCTGTCCCTGGCTGGAGTGGGGGGAGGGAACACTGAGGAAGGGGAACCCTGTAGTGCAGGAGCAGGGAGGAAGCAGTTCCTGGGTGCATTGAGAAGGGAGTATAAAAGGTGGGCACCATCTTAGTTCAGTGCAGAGAAGTCTGAGCAGAAGTGGCAGGGAGCAGGGGCTCTGCATGAGCTCTGCTCCGGAGGCGGGCCTAGTAACAGAGGCCCAGGCCTGGAAGAGGGAGAAGGAAGGATGAGGAGCGGAGAAGGCTCCAGGAACGAGGAACGAAGGGATCTCAGGGGTGCGGACGGGCAAGTCGCCACCGCACGCCCGAATCCACCTGCGTGGAGGGGTCAGGCCAAAGGGGGAGACCGGTCCCCGAAACTAGTGGAGGCAGGAAACGACCCTCAGCTAGAAACAGGAGGCTGTGACATTTTATGTGGCGCAGCCCCTCGCTACACCCGCTAGGAAGGCACCACATAGGGTCAGGGAAACTGGCGCCAAGTTTACCAGGAGGAGGCCCGAGGCAGCCGGACAGAAGGGTTGGTAAGAAAGGCCAGACAAAGGACACACAAAGGGGGTCCTGTGAAGCACTCCAAAGTTATCTGGGAGTTGTCTGAGCCCCTCACCTGGTGAGCACAGTACGACGTGGGCAGCCGTTACCTGCAGACGTGGTCTGGATAATAAGAACTGTGAGTAAAGGCCCTGGACTGCATCACTGACTCCGTGTCATTACTGCTGCTGCCCTGCACCATCACCCCCATCCTCCGCATACACTGCCCTGAGGCTATACTCCTCCCGTGGGGAGTTATGCTACGCTCTGCTGCACCCACAACACCAGCCTCAGCGGTCTGCCCTGGAGAGGCGGTTCACTCTGACCGCAATCCACGGGTGGCGTAGTCGGACATTTAAACATCAAAACCACATAAATAGTTCCGCCACTGGTTTGACCGCCCTGAGCCACGGAACCGGGTCGCCGCCACGGAGACTACAACCACCAGCATCCACCAAAAAGGGTCCGGCTCCGGGTGTCCCAAGGCCCAGGGGGCGCGTCAGAACATTTTCATCACCTTTCACAATCACCAATGGGACAAGGCAGGGATGTTCTCTGTCCCCTCTCTTATACATCCTAGTGACGGAGCACCTGCTCTCATCAATTCGCCATAACCCCAATATTAGGTGGATTGAGGTGGGAGGCACCGAGTACAAGTGCTCTCTATTTGCTGATGATGTCCTAGTATATATCACTCAATCACATATATCCATCCATGCTGTTATGGCTGAAATAGATCACTTTGTTACATGGTCAAATTTTAAAATCAATGCAGCGAAGTCTGAGGCCCTCGATGTCTCCCTCCCCAAATCCATATAGGATTCCATCCAGTCCAACTTTCCCTTTGCCTGGCCCTCACAGGGTATCAAATACTTAGGAATTCCTATTCATAGAGACCTCTCCCATCTATGTTATCTTAATTTTGGGCCCTTTATTGAACAACTCCATACAGACCACGGTTGGCAAGTTAGAACTGTAAGATTCACTACGTGAACCACTGGTGTTTTGTGGAAAAGCACATGTACACTGTGTTCCAAATTATTATGCAAAAAGTGTTTAGGAGTGATAAGGGAAGAATTTGTTTGTTTGTCAGTTAAACTCATTGATGGTGATGTGTGTCAGGGCTCTTTATATCACTGTAAGCAATTGCAGACACATGTGCTAATTAGTTTGGCAGGTGTGTCCAATGAAAGGCAAGACTACTTAAGAAGGCTGTCTCACATTATTAAGCAGCCTACATTTTCTGCCAAAATGGGAAAGAAAAAGGATGTGTCGGCTGCTGAGAAGCAACAAATTGTGGAGTGTTTAGGTCAAGGCATGACTACAATCAACATTATGCGATGATCAGGATGAAGTGTCTTGGCAATCAAGAAGTATGTAGCTGATTCACAGTACACACGTGTGCGTGCTGATAAGGGCAAATTGAGGACTCTTTCCTACAGGCAATTACGTCAGGTTGAAAGAGCAGCGGCAAAAAAGCCTTGTCATAGCAGCAGACAAGTTTTTGAAGCTGCTGGTGCCTCCAACGTCCCCCGAACAACAAGATGCAGGGTCCTTCAGAGGTTTGCAGCTGTGCATACGCCATCCTGTCGACCTCCTCTATCCACTTCACACAAGCAGAAACGGCTCCAGTGGGCCAAACATTACATGAAGACTGATTTCAAAACTGTTTTGTTCACGGATGAGTGCCGTGCAGCGCTCGATGGTCCAGATGGATGGAGTGGAGGATGGCTGGTTGATGGACACCACACGCAAACACGGCTACAGCGCCAACAAGGAGGAGGTGGAGTAATGTTTTGGGCTGGAATCATGGGGAGAGAGATTGTCGGCCCCTTTAGGATCCCTGAAGGCGCTAAAGATGAACTCCATAATGTATGTGGATTTTCTCAAACAGCACTTCCTGCCATGGTTCAAGAAGAAGAACCGTGTATTTCACAGCAAGATCATTTTTCTGCATGATAATGCACCATCTCATGCTGCACATAAAACATCTGCATCTCTGGCTGATATGGGCATAAAAGGGGACAAACTTATGGTGTGACCCCCATGCTCCCCTGACCTGTACCCCATTCAGAACCTTTGGAGCATCATTAAAAGGAGTGTCTATGATGGCGGGAGGCAGTTCACATCTAAGCAACAGCTCTGGGAGGGTATTCTGTCCTCATGCAAAATAATTGAAGCAGAAACCATCCAAAACCTGACAAATTCAATGGACGAGAGAGTTCAGAAGCTCCTTTCGAACAAGGGGTCCTATGTGAAAATGTAACATCACCTAGAATAAAGTTTTGAGTTGAAAACTGTTTGATTTCAGTTTCTAACAACCTGCTAATGCTTATAATTTCAAAAATGACCATTTTTTTGGTCTTTATTAAAATGAAAAGGTTGATCGAAAAGTTTGGGGGATCTAAGAGTGTGGCAACCCAGTAGTCATGATTACTTCGAATTCTGACAATATGAGGGTCATGCTGCAGGTAGTGCAGCAAGAAGGCACTTATGTGTCTTGCGCATCTCAGAGCCCCAAAATTATTTTCCGGGCTAGATGCAGCTAAAAATTATTATTAATTTTAAATCTGGTGAAGCTTTAGTATAGATGGCCTAATAGGATCAGTGCTGCACACTGCTACAAAGCCCAAATTATTTTCCAGTCAAGATACAGATAAACATGATTAGTAATTTTAAATCTGGTGGAGCTTATTATAGATGGCCTAATAGAATCAGTGCTGCACACTGCTACAAAGCCCAAATTATTTTCCAGCCAAGATACAGATAAACATGATTAGTAATTTGAAAGCTTAAAACGGTTGGTAGGGTGATTTTAACCAATCATCAAGCTTTTACTCTCCCCAGGATGACACAGGGGTAGAAAAGTCGTTTCGGATCCATGATTTGTTCATCTTTATGAACGTGAGTCTGTCTACATTATCAGTGGAGAGCCGCGTGCGCTTATCTGTCAGCACACCACCAGCAGCGCTGAACACACGTTCAGACAGAACGCTGGCTGCGGGGCATGACAAGATCTCCAAGGCGTAAGTGGCTAGCTCCGGCCATTTATCCAGATTGGAAGCCCAAAAAGAGCAAGGGTCGAGGGACACAGTCGTGGCTTCAATGTTTACTTGGAGATACTCCTGTACCATCGTCTCTAGGCGTTGACTATGTGTCAGACTTCTTGTCTCCTGTGGCCTTGCAAAGGATGGGCTAAAAAAGTGGTGAAATGATACCGCAAAATTGATGTTACCAGCAGATACTGTGGTTCTGTTACGGTTTGAGTGCTGAACACTTGACGGTCCCACGGTTGGCAAGTTGGAACTGTGAGATTCACTATGTGCACCACTGGTATTTTGTGGAAAAGCACATGTAAGATTCTGCAACAGTCTCTGCTGATACTCCTGCATGCGTGCATCCCTTTCTATGGCAGGAATAATTTCTGCAAATTTACTTTTGTACCGGGGATCTAACAGTGTGGCAACCCAGTAGTCAGGATTATTTCTAATTCTCACAATTCGAGGGTCATGTTGCAGGTAGTGCAGCAAGAAGGCACTCATGTGTGTTGCGCATCCAGGAGCACCAAGTCCCTGTTGTGTTGGTGGCGAGGTAACAATCATGCTTCCTTCCTCTGTCCTCTCCCCCCAACCTCGCACAACAGAAATGTGATCAAGGTCTCCCTCATCTGATGAGTCTTCCATCAGTTCGTCCTCCACTTCTTCCTGGGCTCCTGCACCTTCCTCACTAGTTTGGCTGCTACCATGCGCCCTGGTAAAACCATCTCCCCCACCCTCACATGCCTGCCGCCTTGGTGCTGCCGACCGTCTGGACCTTGCAGATGTTAGCCCTTCAGCATACAACTCCTCCTCCTCTACTTCCTCCACCTCCTCTTGTGCCACCACCTGACTCCGAATTCTGTTTAACATGTGCTCCAGCATGTAAATCACCGGAATAGTCATGCTGATAATGGCATCGTCAGCACTAAACATCTTCGTCGCCATTTCAAAACTGTGCAGAAGGGTGCATAGGTCCCTGATCTGAGACCACTCCTCCAGCGTGATTTGCCCCACCTCTGGATCTCGTTGGCCCAGGCTATACGTCAGAACGTATTGCACCAGGGCTTGTCGGTGCTGCCACAGTCGCTGCAACATGTGCAGAGTTGAATTCCACCGGGTAGGCACATCGCATTTTAGCCGGTGAAGTGGCAGGCCCAACGACTTCTGTAGAGATGTAAGTCGCTGAGCTGCGGGATGCGAACGGCGAAAGTGAGCACACAGCGACCGTGCCCTCTGCAGAAGGCCATCTAGTCTGGGATAGTGGGCTAAAAATTGCTGGACAACCAGTTTCAACACGTGAGCCATACAAGGCACGTGTGTGACATTGCCCCGGCGAAGGGCCGCACCCAGGTTTGCAGCATTGTCGCACACGGCCTTCCCTGGTTTCAGGTCCAGTGGAGACAACCATTCATGAAATTGGTTCTCCAGAGCTGACCACAACTCCTCAGCTGTGTGACTCACATTTCCCAGACATTTCAATGTAAAAACCGCCTGATGACATTGAGCCCTACTGCCAGCATAGTAAGGAGGTGTGCAGGATCCCTTCTGCGCAGTTAGAAAGCTTGTGGCATGACCAGACAGGCTTTGGGTGCAGGTGGAAGACCGAGAGGAGGTTGAGGAGGCAGAAGCAGTGGAGGAACTTTGACATAAAGAGGATTGACGCACAACTCGTGGGGACGGCAAGACTTGGACAGCAGCCCCTTGTCCTGCTGTCACCATAGTTACCCAGTGCCCAGTCAGCGACATGTAACGCCCCTGTCCATGCCTACTCGTCCAAGTGTCTGTGGTGAAATGCACCCTGTCACACACAGAGTTTCTCAAAGAAGCGGTGATGTTGTGTGCGACATGCTGGTGGAGCGCAGGCACACCTTTCTTTGAGAAGTAGTGCCGACTGGGCATCTGGTACTGGGGCACTGCGACGGACAAAAGGTCTCGAAAATCCTCTGTGTCCACCAGGCGGAAAGGCAGCATTTCTGTAGCCAAGAACTTGCAGATGGTGAAATTCAACCTCTTAGCTTTCTCATGGCTAGGAGGAAATGGTCTTTTACTTGTCCACATCTGAGGGACCGAGGGCTGGCTATTGTGCTTAGACGGGGTTGATAAGGGTGTCCCCGGCAAACTGCCGGTCTGTGAGGAAGATGCAGGCGGACATGTTAGGTTGCCTTGATCCAAAGGTGGTGCTATCGATGTCGGACAGCGCTCAACACCAGCTGGTGTTACCACCTCCAAAGAAAATGATGACCTGCCAATCACGCTGGGTGTTGCGGGTAAAGAGGTGGCAGGTCTGCGCCCCAAAACAGGTGTGACTGCTGTCCCCCCAGTCACAGAGGATGAAGAGGCCGCGGATGCACAAGATATGGCAGACGGTGGTTGGCCCGGCCGGCTAGGCCGCATTGTAGCACACTGAGCTTCCCACTGCAACTTATGCTTCATGTCCATGTGCCGGTTCATGCATGAAGTACTCAAACTATGTATTTTTTGGCCTCTACTTAGCTTTTGCTGACAAATGTTACAGATAACACGAGTTGGGTCATCTTTATAGATCTGAAAAAATGCCCAGGCTATGCAAGGCTTAGCACCCATGCGACCTGAAGAGCCACCACGACTTGTGGTGAGAGGCAGAGTTGTGTTTGAGGATGCAGTTGTTGATGTGCTTCCAGTACTACGTCTCTGTCCAGGAAGGCGCAACCTGACCTCGTCGTCACTAGCATCTTCCTCCACCTCCTCTGCTGACCTCATCTCTTGGCTGACTGTGGGTTGACAGTAAGTGGGATCTCCAACCTCATCATCATCACCCTGTGCGTTATCACACCCGTCGTCCTCAGAGCCAACCTGTTCCTGCCCTGACAAAAAACTAAAGTTGTCGCTCCAATCAGGTATTTGAGTCTTATCATCGTCTTCCTCATTGTCTCCACCAACAGGAGTTACAGTTTGGGAATGAGGGTCTACATTATGGTCAGAACCTTCTGCGTCTGGTCCTGGATCCGACTCATAAAGATTCTGGGCATCAGTGCAGATCATTTCCTCGTCTGGATTCACAGAAGCGCTGGAGTCGACCTCTGATTCCCAAGCTATAGTATGAGTAAACAGCTCTGCAGACTCAACCATCTGTTCTACCTCATACTCAGACGGGCAGCTGGAGATTTGGGAGCTGTGAGGAAGCAAGTGCGATTGGGGTGACACCTTTGAGGACTGGAGTATTTGTGATGTTGAAGTTGATGTGGAGGAGAGCCCACTTAAAGGAGCACTTGATATCCGTTGAAGCACCTGCTGTTTTTGTGCCTCATCTGGAATTTGTAGCGATTGGCGTGGCCATAAGAAAGGGATCTTATCACATTGTCCGCTAAAAGAAGTAGACATTTTAGTTTGGCTGGAAGATGGTCTTTCTTCTGCAGATGTTACTGTTGCTTTAACACCTACCCCACGGACACAACCTTTTTTCCCCTTCCCAACACGCCTATTCTCCTATCCACCAGCAGCAGGCCTTTTTCCACTCATTTTGGTGGTTAACTAATTAACAACTCTGGAGTTGTTTGCACAAAAAAACAATGGATGGGAACCGAGCAGAGCTGAGTGGCCAAACTGTGGTATTAGGCCAAAACTATTGGCTGGGTTAGATGCAGAAAAAAATTATATTCAATTTGCAACCTGATGGAGGTCAGTATAGATGGACTAATAGAGAAAGTCCCACACACTGCTAGAAGGCCAAATATTTTTTCAGAGCTAGATGCAGATAAAAATTATTTTTAATTTGCAACCTGATGGAGGTCAGTATAGATGGACTAATAGAGAAAGTCCCACACACTGCTAGAAGGCCAAATATTTTTTCAGAGCTAGATGCAGATAAAAATTATTTTTAATTTGCAACCTGATGGAGGTCAGTATAGATGGACTAATAGAGAAAGTCCCACACACTGCTAGAAGCCCAATATTTTTTCAGAGGTAGATGCAGAAAAAAATATATTCAGTTTGCAACCTGATGGAGGTCAGTATAGATGGACTAATACAACAAGTCCCACACACAGCTAGAAGCCCAATATTTTTTCAGAGGTAGATGCAGAAAAAAATATATTCAGTTTGCAACCTGATGGAGGTCTGTATAGATGGATTAATAGAACAAGTCCCACACACAGCTAGAAGCCCAATATTTTTTCAGAGGTAGATGCAGAAAAAAATATATTCAGTTTGCAACCTGATGGAGGTCAGTATAGATGGACTAATACAACAAGTCCCACACACAGCTAGAAGCCCAATATTTTTTCAGAGGTAGATGCATAAAAAAATATATTCAGTTTGCAACCTGATGGAGGTCTGTATAGATGGATTAATAGAACAAGTCCCACACACAGCTAGAAGCCCAATATTTTTTCAGAGGTAGATGCAGAAAAAAATATATTCAGTTTGCAACCTGATGGAGGTCAGTATAGATGGATTAATAGAACAAGTCCCACACACAGCTAGAAGCCCAATATTTTTTCAGAGGTAGATGAAGAAAAAAATATATGCAGTTTGCAACCTGATGGAGGTCAGTATAGATGGACTAATACAACAAGTCCCACACACAGCTTGAAGCCCAATATTTTTTCAGAGCTAGATGCAGAAAAAAATTATATTCAATTTGCAACCTGATGGAGGTCAGTATAGATGGACTAATAGAGAAAGTCCCACACACTGCTAGAAGCCCAATATTTTTTCAGAGGTAGATGCAGAAAAAAATATATTCAGTTTGCAACCTGATGGAGGTCAGTATAGATGGACTAATACAACAAGTCCCACACACAGCTAGAAGCCCAATATTTTTTCAGAGGTAGATGCAGAAAAAAATATATTCAGTTTGCAACCTGATGGAGGTCTGTATAGATGGATTAATAGAACAAGTCCCACACACAGCTAGAAGCCCAATATTTTTTCAGAGGTAGATGCAGAAAAAAATATATTCAGTTTGCAACCTGATGGAGGTCAGTATAGATGGACTAATACAACAAGTCCCACACACAGCTAGAAGCCCAATATTTTTTCAGAGGTAGATGCATAAAAAAATATATTCAGTTTGCAACCTGATGGAGGTCTGTATAGATGGATTAATAGAACAAGTCCCACACACAGCTAGAAGCCCAATATTTTTTCAGAGGTAGATGCAGAAAAAAATATATTCAGTTTGCAACCTGATGGAGGTCAGTATAGATGGATTAATAGAACAAGTCCCACACACAGCTAGAAGCCCAATATTTTTTCAGAGGTAGATGAAGAAAAAAATATATGCAGTTTGCAACCTGATGGAGGTCAGTATAGATGGACTAATACAACAAGTCCCACACACAGCTTGAAGCCCAATATTTTTTCAGAGCTAGATGCAGAAAAAAATTATATTCAATTTGCAACCTGATGGAGGTCAGTATAGATGGACTAATAGAATGATGCTATGCCCAAAAGATTTTACTTCACTAGGTGCAGTAAAAAAATTGGTATTCTATACACAGGTGGTATATCTTGCAACACAGATAGGCTACTCCACTGACTAACACACTCTGCAATAGGCCAAAAAGGATTAGCTTTGCTAGATTTAGCCAAATGCTGTGAAAAAAACTTGCTCAGCACTGGCACAGACCTGCCTGGCAAAAACTGATAGGAACTGATGTAACCTAGTCCTGAAAAGGACTCCAATTACAATTAGTCTTTACTCCCACAATCTATCTATTTAAGAGCACAGACCTGCCTGATAAAAGTCGTAGGAAATGCTGTAACCTAGTCCTTAAAAGGACTGCAATCACAACTATTCCCTACTCCCAAGCTATCTGTAGATTTGTGCGAAAATTGGCTTGAAATTAACAAGGTATAGCGCACACAGCAACAGCGGTGCCGTCTAACACGCAGCTGCAGCAGTGAGAAAATGGTGGCGACGGGGAAAATGGCTTGGTCTTATAGGGCAAGGACATGTGACATACACTGCCAATGACACATGCCCTTGCTTGTGTGAAAAAAAGCACTTCGCTCCGTGTGTGCGCTGCTGATAGGCTGACAGATTGCACCTCCCCACTGTAAATGCGGGAAAGAGAAAAAAAAAATGGAGATCTTCATTATTCCTGCAGAGATCCATCCCCTGCCCCTCCCCCCACCCCGCTGTACACTCAAACTGCGTATTAACATTAATTTTCATCATTACTGATAAAAAATCCTGTTATGATTTTGGTGCACGAACAGTTATCGAACATAACCTCGAACAGCCGAATTTTTCTCAAATTGTTCGTGTTCGCCGAACGGCTCGAACACCGCCCAAAACAGCTCGAATTTGAGATTGGCGAACAGTTCGAGTAGAACAACGCTCATCTCTACTCTCCAATATCTCACTATTTTGACAGTTTTGTGAGACTTCTTGCTTCATAGCTGGGAGATACAACTAAAATGTGTAAGACAGTGTGCAGCATTCAAACAAGGGGGAGATCTGTGTTTCTATGTTATTTCATTATAAATATTATTATATAAGAGGCAATGTAGAAGGTCCGGTATTGGGGTAGTCACGGCGGCAGTGGCCCGGTCCGTGGCCCAGGGTGGTCAATCAATGAAAAGCCAATTTGGGGAAATAAAGTTTTGGGGGTAATGTTCGTGACGTCACCCGTGGTATGCGGCTATGTAGGGCCGCCGCTGCGGTGCAGATCCTCTGGGGCTGATGGTGACGCAGCGGAGTTGGTTCAGCTCTCCACGGGCAGAGCTAAGCTCCAGGGCAGTATATGGTGATTTGAAAAGGTAGATGTTGTCGGCAGGGACAGTGTAGTGCAGGGCTGAGGGCGCAGATAATGACCAGACAACACAAGAATGGCGGTTTCCTCTACCTTTACTTGAGGTTTGATGGTGCAGACCGGGGCACTGGTAATAGCTGGTGATGGAGATCCAGGCGGCCTAGAAGCAATTTGGGGATCCACCTCGCCAGGTGGAGTTGTAGGCCTTCCCTCTGCGTGATCCTCTTTGGCCCTGCTGCTTAAAGCTATGCTCCGGCCCTCATTCCTCAGCAAACATCTATTCCTCGCCTGTATGGAAGGTAGCTCGAGCGCTTTTCAGGTGTGGTTCCTTCGTGGCGGCGCTGGGCCCTAGGATGCTGCTGAGCCACTGGGCGTTTGGTGGGGCGAGGAGACCTGCAGTCTCCTGCCCTCCAGATTTAGCTGTCGGGACTTTAGTACCCGAACAACCACGGACTCTGGTGTCCTGTTTCTTGCGCTTTTCTCTGGGGCGAGCTTGGTCACAGCTCCCCTCCCCAGGTTCTCCCTCGTCACTCTCCTGTCTCCAACTAACTTTTCTCACTCCAACTGACATTTCTAAACCTCGCCTCCAGGCTCCAATTTAAAGGAGAGGAGCTCCCCCTTCTGGTCTGGAGCTGTGAAAAGTGTTGGATGCTGTTGTTACCTAATAAGGGGACCCCTCCTTGCTTCTAGGCATGGCATCACCCCCTGTGAGGGAGGCAATGCCAATGTGGCATCCGGACTCCTGGGGTGCCACACAATCAGCATTAAAGCACCTTTGTACACATGCCATTAGTTTGGGGTATTAAATCCTCATGACAGGTTCTTTTTAATAAGATGGCAAGAAAAAGGCTGAGTGGTGACCTCTAATAACTATGCATAAGGTCAGCAAAGAAATAAGTCTTATATAGATCCAGGACTGTGATTATAACAAGAGTTATTCTCTATGTTTAGAGGAACAATATTTTAAAACCAACACCAGCAAAAAGGCATTTTTTACTGGAAGAGCAGTGAGACTAAAGACAATGTGGTGACTTTACTAAAAAGTTTTTAAAGAGGCCTGAAGCAACCCTGCAGGAAAATAGACTGGACTATAAGCATCTTTTCATACCTCTTGATCCAAATCAGCAATCGTTTGCTTCTCAGAGGCCAACTGCTCATCCAGGTCATTCTTTTGTTCTAGTAAAGAATGCAACTTTCCCTGATGGTCCTGGTCACGGGACTGGTTGCTTCGACTCTCCGAGATCCTCAAATCCTTCAGCAGTTCATCCCTTTCTCTTTCCAGAGTATGCATCTCTGCTCTACAAACATCAAAGTTATTCATTTTACTATCATTATGGTAGCAATATACCCCGACTTTGACACTTTGAGATATATAGTTGTGTAAAGCCTCACAACTATTTATTAATTTTTACATAGTGAGACAATACATGATGGAGGTCTGGTAGAGATTTGCTGTGCATACAATGCAATATGATTGTATTTGATATTATTATGTATTTGATACTATGGTCACCTTACAAAAATACATGTAATAATAAATAAAAGAATAAAGATGAGACAAAACAAATAACGTTTTTTGCATTCGGTATGGCACAGGAAGACAAGCATGATCTATCAGTGATGAGAAGGAAATGTTTAGAGAACATCTGCTACTTTGGTGGAAGTTATCACTGTCTTACCATGTTACATTAGGTTGAATTTAAATTACCATATTTATACCTTGTTACTATTGCTGGGGCACTAAATTATAAATTTCTTTGTGAACGAAAAACTGAGAACAAATACATCATATTTCAATGTAATGGAGGTGGTGTTTACATGCAAAAAAAAAATTCCTTCTGATAAAAAACTCAGTTTTAGGTGGTGTCATGTATAGGTAGAAGATGTATCACTTAGTTTACTCTTTGCAGGAGTTGTGATACAGTAACAGTTTTCTCTGATGCAGATGTTGCAGAGCTCAGAATGCTGAGCTGTGTATAACCCCTTCCACACCACTGATTGGCACCTGTCTGTGTACAATGTATATTGAGAAAAAGCTTCTAATCAGTGGTGGTGGGCATGGTTGAACCAAGAGGCGTGAGACACCTAGTCCTGCAGTGATAATCTCCTGCTGATAAAACACTAATTGAATCAGCAAAATACAGCCTAGTAAGTAACACATCACTAAATTCAGGGTCTCTGTCCCTACATCATGGTGTTCTCAGATTACATGGCAAAAACCTGCTGACAGATTCCCTTTAAATCACCATTTTCTCAAAAGTTTGTCTCAGAAATCAGAATTGAACCTTAGGTAGAACAGCAGGGCTTTTTTCCTAACCTGTGCTCCATGGTATAGTAGCATTTTGGGTTGTGGAATTCTAAGCTAAGTACATTAGGAAAGGTTGTTTTTTCATTCCACATAATTAACTCTAGTACTATGTGGTGAAGGTGAGTGTGGACCCACTGTTCCACTGGCTGGGCTTACCCTGGAGGGGTGTAACTAACAGGCAACCTGGTCTTCACTAGAGCCTCTGATAGAGAGGATAGACTTGGGCTGTTAGGGTAGCCACCAGGTGCAACTCCAGGGCAGTCACTGAAGAGTCAGAGGCACAGATGCAAAGCACAGAGGGAATAAACCGAGATGAGGTCAGGAAATCCAAGGTTGTGGTGGGCAGCACAGGTTCAGAAAATGAAGCTGAAGTCAGGAGCAGACAGGTCAGACAAAACAAGTACACAAGCTGGGTCAGTAACAGGAGAGTCAAACAGGAATGCACCCAGACAGGTAACTAGAAATGGTCTGGAACTAGTAACCTAAGTTCAGACAAGGAGTGGAAGGAGGAGCTTCCTAATATATCTCCTGCTGGCAGGGGATAGGCCAGGAAAGGAAAACCCTGCAAGACACAGCAGGTTAAATTCCTGCATAGTCTGGCTGCACCTCCCTTTAGCCAAGTGGAGACAGCAGGAAGACACAGCAGTGCTAGGAGTGCTGCAAGAGGCAACACAGCGAGATGGCTAGACATGGGGAGGAGCGGAGCAGCGAACGCAGTGAGTAGGACAGCGCCCACTAACCGTGCAAGTCACCAGTGTAACACTCTACTCACCAATCTAAAATGTGCTCGTCCCAGTGAGGAGGTTCTTATCCACTAAACTACACATAAAAAAATAGCTGTATCCCATTTCCAATTTCCATTTTATAGGCTTTAAAGAAAACTTGTCACCAGGTCGAAAGTGTTTTTGCTCTTATTTTATTCCCACTCCTCTCCTGAATAATCTTTTTTCTTTTTTCAAACCCGCCCTCAAGTCCCAGAGACATGGGCCATTTTGTTTAGCACTAATTTTTTGTTCTTTACCAAGAGGACATTGCTCACAGGGTAATAACGCAAAGCAACCTAAACAAGCACCCCCAAAGAACCCTGTGAACAATGCCCTCTTGTAAAGACCATAATAATTAGCACTAAATGAAAAGATCCTTATAGCTGGACCCATATTAAACAAGCAAAGCAAAAGGCATGCTCAGGGGAGGAGTGAGAATAAAATAAGGGCAAAAATGGCCACTTTTGACATAGTCAAAGGTTTTCTTTTACCCCCGAAAACACATTAAATGAAAGTCGGCCAAACCAGCCAACCATCTGATGTGCATGGGGACATTTTGACTCTCCCACCATGTCTGGTAATGTCGGGAGAGAGAAGGATCTGTCTAGTGGAATTTTAAAAAGCGGTACCTTTGTATCCAGGGAAGATACCAGCGGCTCTCTCATATCGTTCCATTGAATATACATAAGCGCTGATTTTTGGGGAAGCCAGGAGAGATTTCTGTGAGCTGAACTTCCCAGCTTAAGACTATATTCACTATAAAGTATATAGTACTGTATTGACGCCACGGCATTCGTCATCTGGCGTATTCATTTAATTCTATAGGAAGTGCTGACTAGATTTGTTTTTCTAGATAAGATAGATAGACAATTATAACACTTTAAGCTGCAAAACTTCAGGGATGAGGCTTCCTTATTTTTTTAGCTAAGTGTCCTTCCTTTTTTCATCTATGACAAGACATTCAGATTTAGCAGGTACCTGACAAAGCCTCAAGTTTTTCATTCTGTCAGCGGTAAGATCTGCAGAACTCATATGAAGAACAGGAAGAGTATTACAGAAGGTGTAATATGAAATATCATTGTTCTGCTGAGGGCTAGATGCCATTATGTCACCATAAAAGTATCTCCTGAGAAGACAGACAGGAGTGATGACAGGCCGTACAAAGTACACTTGGCGATAATTGGCACTAGGAGAGCGACTAGGAAAATTAACATGTTCCTGGGGATTTTATGACATACTACAGTAGGTATTTGCTACACTGTCGAACAAAATATCAACTTTTTTCAAATTTACCATAAAATAAAAAAAATAATGCCTCTGAGTAACCTAAATACAATTTATTATGGCAGCCAGTACCCACATAGAATTACCACCAAGTCTCTGAATTCTGGGATGTACCTGAGAAAATGATGAATATTTGCCTTTCCAAAGTCTGAGAAAGTGCTGACAACTTACTTATTAATACAGTTGTCACCAGGTTTTCCAATAACAAATTTGAGAAACGACTTAACAGAAGTCTGTCTATCCAGACAATTGAATTGAATGAGTTATGCTTTAAACTTCAATAAAAGATAATATGTATGAACTCTATGTGTATCTTTTATGCAAAAAACATTATATGCATTACATAAGGTAATCTATACAGTTAAAATAGTTTTTTTGGGGTTTCAAAGTTGGTCTGCGTTAATGTGATGTGATATTGTGTTGTAAATCACAGCTGCACATATGTTTGACATCATTTCACACCACATGGTCACTGCACGGGTGAAGTGTCAGCCTTGTATAATAGCACACGCTGCCACGGGTTATAACAAGCTTCTTTTTATTTAAGTTTTACTTTATTTTTTAGCCCTTTTGGGGAACTTGAACCTGTGATTGTCTGATCACTTATACTATATACTGTAAAATCAAAGTACTGCAGTTAGTAGTGAAAATTACGTTTGCTTATGAAGCTCAACTTGTAACAACATGGCAGTGATAGGATGCTGAAGGTTCCCAGCTGTTTGTGACGCGCCCCCTGGGCCTGTGTTGTGCTGCTGCTGTGCAGGGGGAATACCCGGAGCCGGATCGCTGGGGGTTGTAGTTCTCCGTGGCGGTGACCCGGTCCGTGCCCAGGGTGGTCAAACCAGTGGCAGTCTATTTGTATGGTAATAAGTGTCCGACTACGCCACCCGTGGATTGCGGTCAGTGGGGACCGCCGCTGCGCTGCAGACCGCTGAGGCTGATGTTGTTTGCGCAGCTGAGTATGGGATGACTCTCCACGGGAGAAGTATTGCCTCAGGGCAGCTAATGTGGAAGATGATGGGAGTGATGGTGTGAGTGTCCCAGTACTGATGGTGCTGGTGCGGCGATGAAACACATAGACTTGTGGTGCAGTTTCCAAAGCTTTACTCACTGTTGTTGTTCAGATCACTTCGGCCAGCAGTGACCGCCCGAGCCGTGCTGCGTCCACCAGGTGAGGGACTCGGTCAACTCCCAGGCAATTCCAGAGTGCGGTTCAGAGCTCCCCTCTCTTCCTTTCTACTGGCCGTCCTCACCAGTGACCCACCTTTGTCCAGCTTCCTCGGGCCTTCTGTTGGTGAAACCTCTCTCCGGTTTCCCTGACCCTATGCGGTATGCCTTTCTGGTGGATGTTGTGAGGGGTCGCACCAAGATGTGGTGACAACCTCCGGTTTTGGCTGAGGATTAGTCGCCTCCACCAATTCGGGTTCCGGTACCCTGCTCTGCCAACCCTTCACCCAGTATCTCCTCTGGGAATATGGGGTTCCTTCTGCCTTCGTGTCTCTGGGCCTTCCTCTGTGTTCCTCGCCTCCTTTCTCTTTCTGTTTCAGTTCCTTTCTTACTCTCCTTGCTGTTCCTTCTCTTCTCTCCCTCTCTGCTGTCTCAGGCCTCTACTCCAGGCCTGGCTCTGGAGCTGGGCCCAGACTGAGCCACAGCTCCCTGTCAGCCCTCTCTGACTGAGCTCCTCTCTGAACTGACCGGACTGAACTCGACCCTGTTCTAAGATGGTGCCCACCTTATATACCTCCTTCTGACACCCGAGCCCAAGTGACTAGCAACCAATGGGCTCCTACCTATGCCCAGAAACCCACCCCTATCTGCTCCTACACCACTGGGTTTTCCACCCCCCTCCCCACTCCAGCCAAGAACAGAAGCTGTCGTGCCTGCACTCTGTCTAGTGGGAGCACCGTTGGTCTGTTCCTCGGAAATGGGGTGTGTGTGGTGCATGCAGCCTACTGAGTCCTGGTCCACACTCCATCCTTACCCGGGAGTGGAATACCACACCTCTGGTTCGAGGTGCAATACCCCTGTAGCAGCCGAGTCCTCGGGGTGCTACATTCCCCCCTGGTAAATCACAGCACATCCTCGGGCTGGAAAAAAGCAAAGACAATTTAAACATACAAGTTTTTAGAATGCATTCGTATATAAGACAATAACTTTTCACTCATCCCTTTATGGGAGGTATTCTTCTCTTTTTAACGTTACTGGTACTCCTTTTCATAAAACATCTTGCTAATGCCACTGGAACTCTTTTAGCATATAAAACATCACATAAAACATTTGTATTATTATTCTAGCAGCATATAAAACTTTTCAATATAAAACTTTTTCAAGTAGAACATTCTTGAGTTCTGGCCGCTGTGCAACTTGCGACCAGGAAAAGGTGCAACAGTCCATTTAATCCTGAGGTAGACGTTGCGGTTTCTGTATAAAACCAGTAGGGGGCGCTTTAAGAAGCGCAACTATTTACAAGGGATTGGCCGCTCTCAGTCCTCGGCCAGTGGGGATAAGGGAATGGCTGCTCACAGTCCTCAGCCTGGTAAAGGATATTGGGGTAACACGCACACAGGAAACTTTTTTTTTTTTATCAAGAAACAGTTCCACATTAGTCCCAACGGGGACCACACTTCAATTAGCAACAGTTCTTGTACCCTGACGGGTAACTATGTACAGTTCCACTTTACCATTTTCTAATAATGGTGTCCTCCTGATGCTTCTTCCTTGTACTCTTCAGACCCGTCCGGATCCTCAGGGTAGTCCATGTCTGGGCGGTACCGCAGCTCCTCCTCAGTTAGACGGTGGACATGGAGAGCATACAGTCCCTTTGCGCCCTTGTGCCGGGTGTAGGTGACCACGTCGCCGGGGTACAGGTCACGTCCGTGATGTCCCTCTGGCAGGTGGCTTTCAGCGTCCCTTCTAGTGACGAAGACGTCGGTGTCAGCCTCCGGGTCTCTGCTGAAGCCCCAGCCATGCTCCAGCTGGAACTTGACTACGGTCCCGGTGGCTCTGGGTCCGCGGATGGCGTGGGTGTCTTGTCGGGCCCTGCGCTTCTGCTCCGCGGTCCTGGCCTGGAGTCGCTGCTCCCTGATGCGCCTCTGCCGCCGCTCTCTCTCATACGTAGCTAGCTGCTGACGGCAGCACTCCAGGCGCTGGGCTTCTTCTGCCCGGGTCTCCTGGGTGAAGCCCATGAGGTTCTCACCAGTGGGGTCCCATGCAAACTGGGCATCCTCCGGCAGGGGTGGAGCGATGTTGTCGGGCTCCGGGGCCGGGATCAAAGGCTCACTCAGGGGTCGCTCTTTCCGGAGACAGGGGTTGGCGAACTCCGGCGGCCATTCAAAGGGTAGCCCGTCCGGGCTGGTATGCTGGGCATACAGGTCCGCGCCCAAGGGTGGCACTATGGGCTTCGGACGGGTGGCAGCGCCCGGGGGCACTCGGCCTTGCGACCAGGCCGGCGGTCGCTTGTCGGTCGTGCCCGGGGGTGGCACCGCCAAGGTAGGGGGCGCTGGTGAGGCAGCGGCGCCCGGGTGTGCTGGGCCTTGCGTCCTGGCCTGTGACGTTTCACGCTGTACTGCGCCAGGGTTCAGAGGGCACAGCGCGGGGCGGGGCGTGACGATGGTGCTTGCTGTCTGAGGCCTAGCTGGTGGCGGTGGAGGCGTGGTGTCAGGTACGGTCCCCGGGGCTTCGGGTCCCGCAACGGAGAGTGAGGGCAGGCTGGTGTTCCCCGGGCTTGGGGTGGTGGCGTCCCCATTACTTGCCTCAGTCTCCGTGGCCTCCTCCGCGGCGTCAACTGCAGCTGCCGGTCCCTCTTCTCCGCGCCCAGCAGTCAGCGCGTTGCCCGGTCCCGGCGGAGTCCTCTGTTGGTCACCTCCGTGCTGCTGGGCCATCTCCTCTCTCCACCCGGCAAACACATCCCCCTGCGCCCGGACCATTCTCCTGTTCAGATCTTCCAGCGCTGCGCGCGCACGGTCCGGGTTTCTAGGCAGCTGGGCCAGCAGTTCCGTCAGGCTGCAGGGTGGTTCAGCTTGCAGCAGGCTGCGGGCCAGGGTGCTGGTGGAGTTTTCTGCTCCCTCCATCTCCGGGTGCAGCAGGTCCAGACTGATCCAGAGCGCACCCTACCCCACAGTTTTCTTTCCTATCCGCCCCCATGGGGTTTGGTCTTGGGGTCATCTGCTGACAATCACCTTCAGGGGCAGCCCCCCCACGTTGATGGACATCTCCATTGCTGCATTCATGGCTGGTGGGGGCGGGCTCCTTCTTTGGCGCCACTCTGGGACCTGGCCCACGATGGGAGGTGGCTTCTTGTTGTCCTTTGGTGCGCACATAATGGCGTCCGCTCTGCCAGGGCGGGAAAAACGGATGAAGATGGCGGGAAACAGTCCAAGATGGCGTCCGATGGCGGGAATCGGATCCGGATGGCGGGAAACGACTAAGGACGGCGGGAAACTTCTTTTTAAGGTACATGTGCAATTTTCTTCAGGCACGCAATACCCGTTTGTGGCGGGTTGGTAATGATCCTGCCGACTACGCCAAAGTTGACGCGCCCCCTGGGCCTGTGTTGTGCTGCTGCTGTGCAGGGGGAATACCCGGAGCCGGATCGCTGGGGGTTGTAGTTCTCCGTGGCAGTGACCCGGTCCATGCCCAGGGTGGTCAAACCAGTGGCAGTCTATTTGTATGGTAATAAGTGTCCGACTACGCCACCCGTGGATTGCGGTCAGTGGGGACCGCCGCTGCGCTGCAGACCGCTGAGGCTGATGTTGTTTGCGCAGCTGAGTATGGGATGACTCCCCACGGGAGAAGTATTGCCTCAGGGCAGCTAATGTGGAAGATGATGGGAGTGATGGTGTGAGTGTCCCAGTACTGATGGTGCTGGTGCGGCGATGAAACACATAGACTTGTGGTGCAGTTTCCAAAGCTTTACTCACTGTTGTTGTTCAGATCACTTCGGCCAGCAGTGACCGCCCGAGCCGTGCTGCGTCCACCAGGTGAGGGACTCGGTCAACTCCCAGGCAATTCCAGAGTGCGGTTCAGAGCTCCCCTCTCTTCCTTTCTACTGGCCGTCCTCACCAGTGACCCACCTTTGTCCAGCTTCCTCGGGCCTTCTGTTGGTGAAACCTCTCTCCGGTTTCCCTGACCCTATGCGGTATGCCTTTCTGGTGGATGTTGTGAGGGGTCGCACCAAGATGTGGTGACAACCTCCGGTTTTGGCTGAGGATTAGTCGCCTCCACCAATTCGGGTTCCGGTACCCTGCTCTGCCAACCCTTCACCCAGTATCTCCTCTGGGAATATGGGGTTCCTTCTGCCTTCGTGTCTCTGGGCCTTCCTCTGTGTTCCTCGCCTCCTTTCTCTTTCTGTTTCAGTTCCTTTCTTACTCTCCTTGCTGTTCCTTCTCTTCTCTCCCTCTCTGCTGTCTCAGGCCTCTACTCCAGGCCTGGCTCTGGAGCTGGGCCCAGACTGAGCCACAGCTCCCTGTCAGCCCTCTCTGGCTGAGCTCCTCTCTGAACTGACCGGACTGAACTCGACCCTGTTCTAAGATGGTGCCCACCTTATATACCTCCTTCTGACACCCGAGCCCAGGTGACTAGCAACCAATGGGCTCCTACCTATGCCCAGAAACCCACCCCTATCTGCTCCTACACCACTGGGTTTTCCACCCCCCTCCCCACTCCAGCCAGGAACAGAAGCTGTCGTGCCTGCACTCTGTCTAGTGGGAGCACCGTTGGTCTGTTCCTCGGAAATGGGGTGTGTGTGGTGCATGCAGCCTACTGAGTCCTGGTCCACACTCCATCCTTACCCGGGAGTGGAATACCACACCTCTGGTTCGAGGTGCAATACCCCTGTAGCAGCCGAGTCCTCGGGGTGCTACATTTGCATTGCAGGGAATTTATTGCAGCATTTGAATCGTTAACAGCAGCTATTAGAGCAGCTTTGTCCATTGCTTTTAGAGACAGATGTCGGCAATGTGGCCATCATCAATCTGAGCTCCCTCCACACTAGGTGACACCAACCCTCAGGGACATATACGTCATACTGTACTAAGGGGTTATACCTTATTAGTGATGAGCGAGCACTAAAATGCTCGGGTGCTCGTTGCTCGGGTCAAGCAAATTGGAATACTAGGGTGCTCGACCCGAGCAACGAGCCCAATGTAAGTCTATGGGAAACTCGAGCATTTTTCAGGCGGATCCCCCCAGCGGTCTGCAGAGGGCCTGAAAGTTGCCCAAATCGATGGGAACAGTGCTCAAATGACATGGGAACAGCATGGGGAAGACCCCTGGAAGCATCTCTGACTCCCAGATCACTGCTGTCAGCAACGTATCAGAGTATTAAGCCATTTTTACGGACTCACAATAAAACATACAAAAATGAAACCAAAATGGATTTTCCTGGGAAATATGTTAAGGAACATCCTTTCCAGGATAATGACTAGAGATGAGCGTTGTTCTACTCGAACTGTTCGCCAATCTCAAATTCGAGCTGTTTTGGGCGGTGTTCGAGCCGGTCGGCGAACACGAACAATTTGAGAAAAATTCGGCTGTTCGAGGTTATGTTCGATAACTGTTCGTGCACCAAAATCATAACTGGATTTTTTCTCAGTAATGATGAAAATTAATGTAAATACGCAGTTTGAGTGTACAGCGGGGCGGGGGGAGGGGCAGGGGATGGATCTCTGCAGGAACAATGAAGATCTCCATTTTTTTTTCTCTTTCCCGCATTTGCAGTGGGGAGGTGCAATCTGTCAGCCTATCAGCAGCGCACACACGGAGCGAAGTGCTTTTTTTCACACAAGCAAGGGCATGTGTGATTGGCAGTGTATGTCACATGTCCTTGCCCTATAAGACCAAGCCATTTTCCCCGTCGCCACCATTTTCTCACTGCTGCAGCTGCGTGTTAGACGGCACCGCTGTTGCTGTGTGCGCTATACCTTGTTAATTTCAAGCCAATTTTCGCACAAATCTACAGATAGCTTGGGAGTAGGGAATAGTTGTGATTGCAGTCCTTTTAAGGACTAGGTTACAGCATTTCCTACGACTTTTATCAGGCAGGTCTGTGCTCTTAAATAGATAGATTGTGGGAGTAAAGACTAATTGTAATTGGAGTCCTTTTCAGGACTAGGTTACATCAGTTCCTATCAGTTTTTGCCAGGCAGGTCTGTGGCAGTGCTGTGCAAGTTTTTTTCACAGCATTTGGCTGAATCTAGCAAAGCTAATCCTTTTTGGCCTATTGCAGAGTGTGTTAGTCAGTGGAGTAGCCTATCTGTGTTGCAAGATATACCACCTGTGTATAGAATACCAATTTTTTTACTGCACCTAGTGAAGTAAAATCTTTTGGGCATAGCATCATTCTATTAGTCCATCTATACTGACCTCCATCAGGTTGCAAACTGAATATAATTTTTTTCTGCATCTAGCTCTGAAAAAATATTTGGGCTTCTAGCAGTGTGTGGGACTTGGTCTATTAGTCCATCTATACTGACCTCCATCAGGTTGCAAATTAAAAATAATTTTTTTCTTCATTTAGCTCTGAAAAAATATTTGGGCTTCTAGCAGTGTGTGGGACTTGTTCTATTAGTCCTTCTATACTGACCTCCAGCAGGTTGCAAATTGAATATAATTTTTTTCTGCATCTAGCTCTGAAAAAATATTTGGGCTTCTAGCGGTGTGTGGGACTTGGTCTATTAGTCCATCTATACTGACCTCCATCAGGTTGCAAATTAAAAATAATTTTTTTCTGCATCTAGCTCTGAAAAAATATTTGGGCTTCTAGCGGTGTGTGGGACTTGGTCTATTAGTCCATCTATACTGACCTCCATCAGGTTGCAAATTAAAAATAATTTTTTTCTGCATCTAGCTCTGAAAAAATATTTGGGCTTCTAGCAGTGTGTGGGACTTGGTCTATTAGTCCATCTATACTGACCTCCATCAGGTTGCAAATTGAATAAAAAAATTTTCTGCATCTAGCTCTGAAAAATATTTGGGCTTCTAGCGGTGTGTGGGACTTGGTCTATTAGTCCATCTATACTGACCTCCATCAGGTTGCAAATTAAAAATAATTTTTTTCTGCATCTAACCCAGCCAATAGTTTTGGCCTAATACCACAGTTTAGCCACTCAGCTCTGCTCGGTTACCATCCATTGTTTTTTTGTGCAAACAACTCCAGAGTTGTGAATTAGTTAACCACCAAAATGAGTGGAAAAAGGCCTGCTGCTGGTGGAAAGGGGAATAGGCGTGTTGGGAAGGGGAAAAAAGGTTGTGTCCGTGGGGTAGGTGCAGAAGAAAGACCATCTTCCAGCCAAACTAAAATGTCTACTTCTTTTAGCGGACAATGTGATAAGATCCCTTTCTTACGGCCACGCCAATCGCTACAAATTCCAGATGAGGCACAAAAACAGCAGGTGCTTCAACGGATATCAAGTGCTCCTTTAAGTGGGCTCTCCTCCACATCAACTTCAACATCACAAATACTCCAGTCCTCAAAGGTGTCACCCAAATCGCACTTGCTTCCTCACAGCTCCCAAATCTCCAGCTGCCCGTCTGAGTATGAGGTAGAACAGATGGTTGAGTCTGCAGAGCTGTTTACTCATACTATAGCCTGGGAATCAGAGGTCGACTCCAGCGCTTCTGTGAATCCAGACGAGGAAATGATCTGCACTGATGCCCAGAATCTTTATGAGTCGGATCCAGGACCAGACGCAGAAGGTTCTGACCATAATGTAGACCCTCATTCCCAAACTGTAACTCCTGTTGGTGGAGACAATGAGGAAGACGATGATAAGACTCAAATACCTGATTGGAGCGACAACTTTAGTTTTTTGTCAGGGCAGGAACAGGTTGGCTCTGAGGACGACGGGTGTGATAACGCACAGGGTGATGATGATGAGGTCGGAGATCCCACTTACTGTCAACCCACAGTCAGCCAAGAGATGAGGTCAGCAGAGGAGGTGGAGGAAGATGCTAGTGACGACGAGGTCAGGTTGCGCCTTCCTGGACAGAGACGTAGTACTGGAAGCACGTCAACAACTGCATCCTCAAACACAACTCTGCCTCTCACCACAAGTCGTGGTGGCTCTTCAGGTCGCATGGGTGCTAAGCCTTGCATAGCCTGGGCATTTTTTCAGATCGATAAAGATGACCCAACTCGTGTTATCTGTAACATTTGTCAGCAAAAGCTAAGTAGAGGCCAAAAAATACATAGTTTGAGTACTTCATGCATGAACCGGCACATGGACATGAAGCATAAGTTGCAGTGGGAAGCTCAGTGTGCTACAATGCGGTCTAGCCGGCCGGGCCAACCACCGTCTGCCATATCTTGTGCATCCGCGGCCTCTTCATCCTCTGTGACTGGGGGGACAGCAGTCACACCTGTTTTGGGGCGCAGACCTGCCACCTCTTTACCCGCAACAGCCAGCGTGATTGGCAGGTCATCATTTTCTTTGGAGGTGGTAACACCAGCTGGTCTTGAGCGCTGTCCGACATCGATAGCACCACCTTTGGATCAAGGCAACCTAACATGTCCGCCTGCATCTTCCTCACAGACCGGCAGTTTGCCGGGGACACCCTTATCAACCCCGTCTAAGCACAATAGCCAGCCCTCGGTCCCTCAGATGTGGACAAGTAAAAGACCATTTCCTCCTAGCCATGAGAAAGCTAAGAGGTTGAATTTCACCATCTGCAAGCTCTTGGCTACAGAAATGCTGCCTTTCCGCCTGGTGGACACAGAGGATTTTCGAGACCTTATGTCCGTCGCAGTGCCCCAGTACCAGATGCCCAGTCGGCACTACTTCTCAAAGAAAGGTGTGCCTGCGCTCCACCAGCATGTCGCACACAACATCACCGCTTCTTTGAGAAACTCTGTGTGTGACAGGGTGCATTTCACCACAGACACTTGGACGAGTAGGCATGGACAGGGGCGTTACATGTCGCTGACTGGGCACTGGGTAACTATGGTGACAGCAGGACAAGGGGCTGCTGTCCAAGTCTTGCCGTCCCCACGAGTTGTGCGTCAATCCTCTTTATGTCATTTTTCCTCCACTGCTTCTGCCTCCTCAACCTCCTCTCGGTCTTCCACCTGCACCCAAAGCCTGTCTGGTCATGCCACAAGCTTTCTAACTGCGCAGATGGGATCTTGCACACCTCCTTACTATGCTGGCAGTAGGGCTCAACGTCATCAGGCGGTTTTTACATTGAAATGTCTGGGAAATGTGAGTCACACAGCTGAGGAGTTGTGGTCAGCTCTGGAGAACCAATTTCATGAATGGTTGTCTCCACTGGACCTGAAACCAGGGAAGGCCGTGTGCGACAATGCTGCAAACCTGGGTGCGGCCCTTCGCCGGGGCAATGTCACACACGTGCCTTGTATGGCTCACGTGTTGAACCTGGTTGTCCAGCAATTTTTAGCCCACTATCCCAGACTAGATGGCCTTCTGCAGAGGGCACGGTCGCTGTGTGCTCACTTCCGCCGTTCGCATCCCGCAGCTCAGCGACTTACATCTCTACAGAAGTCGTTGGGCCTGCCACTTCACCGGCTAAAATGCGATGTGCCTACCCGGTGGAATTCAACTCTGCACATGTTGCAGCGACTGTGGCAGCACCGACAAGCCCTGGTGCAATACGTTCTGACGTATAGCCTGGGCCAACGAGATTCAGAGGTGGGGCAAATCACGCTGGAGGAGTGGTCTCAGATCAGGGACCTATGCACCCTTCTGCACAGTTTTGAAATGGCGACGAAGATGTTTAGTGCTGACGATACCATTATCAGCATGACTATTCCGGTGATTTACATGCTGGAGCACATGTTAAACAGAATTCGAAGTCAGGTGGTGGCACAAGAGGAGGTGGAGGAAGTAGAGGAGGAGGAGTTGTATGCGGAAGGGCTAACATCTGCAAGGTCCAGACGGTCGGCAGCACCAGGGCGGCAGGCATGTGAGGGTGGGGGAGATGATTTTACCAGGGCGCATGGTAGCAGCCAAACTAGTGAGGAAGGTGCAGGAGCCCAGGAAGAAGTGGAGGACGAACTGATGGAAGACTCATCAGATGAGGGAGACCTTGATCACATTTCTGTTGTGCGAGGTTGGGGGGAGAGGACAGAGGAAGGAAGCATGATTGTTACCTCGCCACCAACACAACAGGGACTTGGTGCTCCTGGATGCGCAACACACATGAGTGCCTTCTTGCTGCACTACCTGCAACATGACCCTCGAATTGTGAGAATTAGAAATAATCCTGACTACTGGGTTGCCACACTGTTAGATCCCCGGTACAAAAGTAAATTTGCAGAAATTATTCCTGCCATAGAAAGGGATGCACGCATGCAGGAGTATCAGCAGAGACTGTTGCAGAATCTTACATGTGCTTTTCCACAAAATACCAGTGGTGCACGTAGTGAATCTCACAGTTCCAACTTGCCAACCGTGGGACCGTCAAGTGTTCAGCACTCAAACCGTAACAGAACCACAGTATCTGCTGGTAACATCAATTTTGCGGAATCATTTCACCACTTTTTTAGCCCATCCTTTGCAAGGCCACAGGAGACAAGAAGTCTGACACATAGTCAACGCCTAGAGACGATGGTTTTTGGAGTATCTCCAAGTAAACATTGAAGCCACGACTGTGTCACTGGACCCTTGCTCTTTTTGGGCTTCCAATCTGGATAAATGGCCGGAGCTAGCCACTTACGCCTTGGAGATCTTGTCATGCCCCGCAGCCAGCGTTCTGTCTGAACGTGTGTTCAGCGCTGCTGGTGGTGTGCTGACAGATAAGCGCACGCGGCTCTCCACTGATAATGTAGACAGACTCACGTTCATAAAGATGAACAAATCATGGATCCGAAACGACTTTTCTACCCCTGTGTCATCCTGGGGAGAGTAAAAGCTTGATGATTGGTTAAAATCACCCTACCAACCGTTTTAAGCTTTCAAATTACTAATCATGTTTATCTGTATCTTGACTGGAAAATAATTTGGGCTTTGTAGCAGTGTGCAGCACTGATCCTATTAGGCCATCTATAATAAGCTTCACCAGATTTAAAATTAAAAATAATTTTTAGCTGCATCTAGCCCGGAAAATAATTTTGGGGCTCCGAGATGCGCAAGACACATAAGTGCCTTCTTGCTGCACTACCTGCAGCATGACCCTCATATTGTCAGAATTCGAAGTAATCATGACTACTGGGTTGCCACACTCTTAGATCCCCCAAACTTTTCGATCAACCTTTTCATTTTAATAAAGACCAAAAAAATGGTCATTTTTGAAATTATAAGCATTAGCAGGTTGTTAGAAACTGAAATCAAACAGTTTTCAACTCAAAACTTTATTCTAGGTGATGTTACATTTTCACATAGGACCCCTTGTTCGAAAGGAGCTTCTGAACTCTCTCGTCCATTGAATTTGTCAGGTTTTGGATGGTTTCTGCTTCAATTGTTTTGCATGAGGACAGAATACCCTCCCAGAGCTGTTGCTTAGATGTGAACTGCCTCCCGCCATCATAGACACTCCTTTTAATGATGCTCCAAAGGTTCTGAATGGGGTAGAGGTCAGGGGAGCATGGGGGTCACACCATAAGTTTGTCCCCTTTTATGCCCATATCAGCCAGAGATGCAGATGTTTTATGTGCAGCATGAGATGGTGCATTATCATGCAGAAAAATGATCTTGCTGTGAAATACACGGTTCTTCTTCTTGAACCATGGCAGGAAGTGCTGTTTGAGAAAATCCACATACATTATGGAGTTCATCTTTAGCGCCTTCAGGGATCCTAAAGGGGCCGACAATCTCTCTCCCCATGATTCCAGCCCAAAACATTACTCCACCTCCTCCTTGTTGGCGCTGTAGCCGTGTTTGCGTGGGGTGTCCATCAACCAGCCATCCTCCACTCCATTCATCTGGACCATCGAGCGCTGCACGGCACTCATCCGTGAACAAAACAGTTTTGAAATCAGTCTTCATGTAATGTTTGGCCCACTGGAGCCGTTTCTGCTTGTGTGAAGTGGATAGAGGAGGTCGACAGGATGGCGTATGCACAGCTGCAAACCTCTGAAGGACCCTGCATCTTGTTGTTCGGGGGACGTTGGAGACACAAGCAGCTTCAAAAACTTGTCTGCTGCTATGACAAGGCTTTTTTGCCGCTGCTCTTTCAACCTGACGTAATTGCCTGTAGGAAAGAGTCCTCAATTTGCCCTTATCAGCACGCACACGTGTGTGCTGTGAATCAGCTACATACTTCTTGATTGCCAAGACACTTCATCCTGATCATCGCACAATGTTGATTGTAGTCATGCCTTGACCTAAACACTCCACAATTTGTTGCTTCTCAGCAGCCGACACATCCTTTTTCTTTCCCATTTTGGCAGAAAATGTAGGCTGCTTAATAATGTGAGAGAGCCTTCTTAAGTAGTCTTGCCTTTCATTGGACACACCTGCCAAACTAATTAGCACAGGTGTCTGCAATTGCTTACAGTGATATAAAGAGCCCTGACACACATCACCATCAATGAGTTTAACTGACAAACAAACAAATTCTTCCCTTATCACTCCTAAACACTTTTTGCATAATAATTTGGAACGCGGTGTACATGTGCTTTTCCACAAAACACCAGTGGTTCACGTAGTGAATCTTACAGTTCTAACTTGCCAACCGTGGTCTGTATGGAATTGTTCAATAAAGGGCCCAAAATTAAGATAACATAGATGAGAGAGGTCTCTATGAATAGGAATTCCTAAGTATTTGATACCCTGTGAGGGCCAGGCAAAGGGAAAGTTGGACTGGATGGAATCCTATATGGATTTAGGGAGGGAGACATCGAGGGCCTCAGACTTCGCTGCATTGATTTTAAAATTTTACCATGTAACAAAGTGATCTATTTCAGCCATAACAGCAGGGATGGATATATGTGATTGAGTGATATATACTAGGACATCATCAGCAAATAGAGAGCACTTGTACTCGGTGCCTCCCACCTCAATCCACCTAATATTGGGGTTATGGCGAATTGATGAGAGCAGGTGCTCCGTCACTAGGATGTATAAGAGAGGGGACAGAGGACATCCCTGCCTTGTCCCATTGGTGATTGTGAAAGGTGATGAAAATGTTCTGACGCACCCCCTGGGCCTTGGGACACCCGGAGCCGGACCCTTTTTTGGTGGATGCTGGTGGTTGTAGTCTTCGTGGCGGCGATCCGGTTCCGTGGCTCAGGGCGGTCAAACCAGTGGCGGAACTATTTATGTGGTTTTGATGTTTAAATGTCCGACTACGCCACCCGTGGATTGCGGTCAGAGTGAACCGCCGCTACAGGGCAGACCGCTAAGGCTGGTGTTGTGGGTGCAGCAGAGCGTAGCATAACTCCCCAAGGGAGGAGTATAGCCTCAGGGCAGTGTATGCGGAGGATGGGGGTGATGGTGCAGGGCAGCAGCAGTAACGACACGGAGTCAGTGATGCAGTTCAGGGCCTTTACTCACAGTTCTTATTATCCAGACCACGTCTGCAGGTAACGGCTGCCCACGTCGTACTGTGCTCACCAGGTGAGGGGCTCAGACAACTCCCAGATAACTTTGGAGCGCTTCACAGGACCCCCTTTGTGTGTCCTTTGTCTGGCCTTTCTTACCAACACTTCTGTCCGGCTGCCTCGGGCCTCCTCTTGGTAAACTTGGCGCCAGTTTCCCTGACCCTATGTGGTGCCTTCCTAGCGGGTGGAGCAAGGGGCTGCGCCACATAAAATGTCAGAGCCTCCGGTTTCTAGCTGAGGGTCGTTTCCTGCCTCCACTAGTTCGGGGACCGGTCTCCCCCTTTGGCCTGACCACTCCACGCAGGTGGATTCGGGCGTGCGGTGGCGACTCGCCCGTCCACACCCCTGGGATCCCTTCATTCCTCGTTCCTGGAGCCTTCTCCGCTCCTCTTCCTTCCTTCTCCCTCTTGCAGGCCTGGGCCTCTGTTACTAGGCCCGCCTCCGGAGCAGAGCTCATGCAGAGCCCCTGCTCCCTGCCACTTCTGCTCAGACTTCTCTGCACTGAACTAAGATGGTGCCCACCTTTTATACTCCCTTCTCAATGCACCCAGGAACTGCTTCCTCCCTGCTCCTGCACTGCAGGGTTCCCCTTCCTCAGTGTTCCCTCCCCCCACTCCAGCCAGGGACAGGGACTGTCGTGCCCATCTCAGGGGCATATTGGTCGCCCTGCCCCACGGCAATGTGGTGTAATGCATGCAGGTGTCGGGTCCTGATCCACACTCCATCCTTATCTGAGAGTGAGATATCACACCTCTGGGTGAGGTGCAATACGTCTGTAGCAACCGAGCCCTCGGTGCTACAGTTCCATTTATCTTCAGCCTAGGTGACGTATTGTGATACAGGGCCGTGATTTTGGCTATAAAAGGGTCCCCTAGACCCCTACCCCAAGCTTTTTAAGAGAATCATATATGGCGTGCCAGGAGACTCTATGGAATGCTTTCTCAGCATCCAACGAGAGTATCTACTTACAAATTTTTAACTGCATCTAGCCCAGGAAATACTTTGTGCCTAGTAGCAGTGTCTGCTAGTCAGCGGATTATCCCGGCTGTTAAGCAAGCTACACCACCTGTAGTTTGGACACTTAATTTTTTCAAAGGAAATGCTTCGGGACCACGGGATACTTAGTGAAGAGCATCAGGAGGCACCCCAAGGCATAGGGGCTGGGACTGGCACTAGGATGCCTTGCGGTGGACAGCCGAGCTCGATCCTTATAAAAGCTTTTTAACTGCAGCAGCTTTAGTGGACGCTACTGGAGCTGGAATTACGCGGCTGCTGGCATGAGACTTGCCCTCCAATAGATCCTTGTAAATGGATTTAAAGTGTATTCATTCAAATTAGAGGGACAATTTAAATTAAAAAGCTTAGAGCTGCCTCCACCACAGGGGGGCTCTCTCGACCCACCAGCGGACAGGCACCAGTATTGGGAGAGGGGGGCTGGCCGTCAGGGTTCACCGCGGCTCTGGCACAAACCCGGCGACACGGAGGTGGCACGGGCAGGAGCGGACTGGCCGTCTCGGCTTCTCACTTTTTGGATTTTAGAAGGGCATGACATGCCTATATCTGTGTCTCCCCCTCCTTTTACTCCTCCACCTCTTTTCTTTTCGCATCACTATATGTACTTGTCACTTTTCCATGTGTTAGTTGTGTCTTCTGAGCAGTTTGTCAGCTTTTGGACACCTTTGAAGGTGTTTTCTATGTGTTTCTATGTGTTTTTGTTTACCTGCCATTGGTTTTAACGGTGTTCGAAGGTGTTCGACGAACAGTTCGACGAACAGTTCGGCGAACACACGGGTGTTCGACGAACCGAACCGAACTCGAACACTACGGGGGTGGCTCAACACTAGTAATGACTTGTATATAAGGCAAAATAAATTACCAAAAACAAAACTACTCCTCCATAACTTGGGCTATGTTCACACGTAGCGTTTTTGATGCGTTTTTGCACTTTTGAATTGCTTTCATCCAAGACAAATACATTCACTGGGAAATGTCATTTTAACATTTTACAACCTTATCTGGCCATGTGGTGTGTGACACATCATCAGACACATGCATACAGTGCTGAAAAGACATGGGAACAGCATGGGGAAGACCTCTGGAAGCATCTCTGACTCCCAGGTCACTGCCTAAAAGTGTGTCCATCATAAGTGATCCTTGGCGCATGCGAAGATGCCTCCCGCCATGCACCTGTCGTTGCAGACTTGCAACAATCACCGTCCACGTCCTTGTCTCACTGCAGCATTCAGTTGTCCCTACCCCATTCCTTGGAATGCAAGCGCAAGTATGCAGCCAACCACTCACCCATAGGCTGCAATACTATACTGCCAAATTTTTGACAGCTGCTTGCACTTGAAAAGTGGCCTTTTAGGCTTGTGGAGGCGGAAGCTTTTCACAACCTCATGCCGGCGGCGGCCGGGTGTCCATACTCGGTCCACAGCCGCCACTATATTTTCCGGTATCGCCTCCGCCTTCCACAAGCACGGGTCCCACAACATTACCCGTGCCCTCCCCAGTGCACTTACTGGGAAGGACCACCTAACCACAAACACGTGGACAGGTGAATCTGGCCAGGGACGGTACGGAGCCAGTCCACAACTTTTTTTGCTAAGAGTTGTATTTAGCTCGGTGAAAGGACTGGCATAGAGGGAAACTGTATGTACTCTGCGTGTCATTTCTCCCAGTAAGTTCTGTAATTGAGCTTGTTGCAGAAGCAATGACAGCCCATCCAACAGCAACTCGCACTTGTTGGTGGTGCTTAGACACACACACACATCTTTCTTTGCGCATTTAATATCTTCAATACAGAGTTGGACAATGGCCTGATCTGTACGGTGTTTTGAGAAATAACATGCATAAGCATGGCTGATCCACATTTAAAAAGCAGCCATAGAGTGTCCGGGAACCTTCCCCTACACTTTTCTTAGCCAGGGCTGCTTTTCGGCAGGGTTGGGCCCACCAGAGAACTGGAGACTCCTCCGGCGGGCCCTGGCTTCTCCTTCAGGAGAGTTCATAGTGCCGAGGTGAGGCCATGATGATGATAGAGGCCACCATCTGCTTAGTTTTCTGTTACTTGGAATGCAAGTGCAAGTATGCAGCCAGCCACCTACCCACCACAGGCCGCAACACTAAACTGACAGATTTCTGGGCAGCTCTTTGCACTTGAAATATGGCCTTTTAAGCTGGTGAAGGCGGAAGCTTTTCATAACCTCATGCCGGCGGCGGCCGGGTGTCCATACTCGGTCCACAGCCGCCACTATATTTCCCGGTATCGCCTCCGCCTTCCACAAGCATGGGTCCCACAAAATTACCCGTGCCCTGCCCAGTACACTTATTGGGAAGTACCGCCTAACCACAAACACGTGGACAGGTGAATGGGGCCAGGGATGGTACGGAGCCAGTCCACAACTTTTTTACTGAGAGTTGTATTTAGCTCGGTGAAAGGACTGGCATAGAGAGAAACCGTATCTACCCTGCGTGTCATTTCTCCCACGAAGTCCTCTAAAGCTGCTTGAACTTGAAATGTGGCCTGAACATTACTGCTGGTACTTTTCTGTGGAAATTTGCTTGCCTCCTACCAGCCTGGAATATTTCCAACAAACTATGGTACGACGCCATGGTATTAGCACTGCCCCCAGTACAAGTAGCAAAGCCATCCCCAATTTCCTTCTCAGGAATTTTATTTGGTAGACTGAGTGGGTGCACAAATACATTTTCTCACAAAGGAGTTGAAGATAGAGTGGCAGTAGGTGCAAGTTTCTCCAGCCTGTTAGATATTAGAGGGTGAACGGCAGCACATTGGATCAGTGGTTAGCACTGAAGCCTTGCAGCGCTGGGATCCTGGGTTCAAATCCCAGCAAGGACAACATCTGCAAGGACTTTGTATGTTCTCCCCGTGTTTGCGTGTGTTTCCTCCTTAGTAAAAAAGCAGCCATAGAGTGTCCGGGAACCTTCCCACACACTTTTCTTAGCCAGGACTGCTTCACGGCAGGGTTGGACGGTCCCACCAGAGAATCCTCTGGTGTGCCTTGGCTTCTACCTCAGGAGAGTTCATGATAGCGCTAACTTTGCAGCTGCTATGGGGCTCTTGAGCGGGGGAGAAAGGTTAGCACTCAGAATCAAATCCTCTGGTGGGCACAATGTTTTTCAATCTGAAACAGCTTCTCAGTGGGAGTTGTATTTCACCACAGCCATATTCTTTAGTTCGGTGAAAGGACTGGCATAGAGGGAAACCGTATCTACCCCGGCTGTCATTTCTCCGTCACCAGGTTCCACCCATTGTCACACACGACCATGCCTGGCTGTATGTTCAGCGGTGAGAGCCACAGATCAGGCTGCTGTGTTTCAGCTTTCAACAACTCTGCAGCGCTGGGCGGTTTGTCAATTAAGCATTAAGCATGTTATCTTCAGCACAGCCTGTTGCCGCTTGGCCAAGGCAGTGCTGCAGTGCTGTTGACGCACCCCCAGGGCCGTGGGGTACTCGGCAGCCGGGCCTCTGGTTGCCTGTATAGGGGATATCACGGTGGCTGGCCCGGTCCATGGCCCAGGGCGGTCACTCAAAAGGGGGGGATATTTATAGGGGTTTTGTCGTGACGCCACCTGTGGTGTCTGGTGAGGATCACCAGCGCTGCGACAGTCCTCTGAGGCAGGTGTTAGGGCAGCTTGAGATGGAATGGCTCCCCACAGGTGGAGCAGGCCTCAGGGCAGTGTAGACAAACGGAGGTGCGCTGGGCATTGTAGTGCAGGGAGAGAAATGGCACCGGCGAAATAAAGGAGCGGAGGCAGCTCAGTGCACTCATCCAAGATTTACTCACAGTTCTTAGACAGTCCACAGGTGCACTGTATTGGTGCAAGCGTCCCGCGTCACACTGCGTTCACCGGGCAGGAGTTCAGTCCTTCCTCAGGCCGTTCGGGTGTACCTGGCGGAACCCCACTTTCTTATGTACCTCTCTAGACCGACTTCACGCTGGGTCTTACTCCCTCCTGCCCTGCGCTTCCCACTGTGAATCCTATTCGGGTGCTGCGAGGTCCCCCCTGTCCGTCGGAGTTGCATAGACCTGCTTGACCTTACTTGGATTGAAGTGGGGGTTTGGCTCCTGGCTATAGAAGTCAGAAGCCTCCGGTTTTTCCAGCCGAGGCTTGAAGCTGCACGACTGGGCCAGGGGCCGGTCACCTTCTTGCGGCCTAGATCCTCCTGACACTTGGCAGGTTCGGGGTGTACGGGTGCCACCTGCACTCGCCATACTCCCCTAGGATTCCTTCTGTCGAACGGAGCCTACTCCCTGCTCCCCTCCTGGGCCTCTGTCCTGGGCCCTTGTAGTGGAGCAGAGCTCCTACAGAGACTCTGCTCCCAGACGGTTCCTCTGAACCACACTACTCAACTCTCCCCGCTATCTTAAGATGTCTACCTTTTATATATCCACTATATGAGTGCTCCCCTAAACTACTTCCTCCACCCACTCCCACTACTGGTTCCCCCTACCTTTGGGTACCCCCCACCCCAGCCAGGGTCAGGGCTCAGCAGAAGACTACATTGGGTCTTGCCCCTCCTGCTGGCCTTGGGTAGTGTTGGATGTAGGTGTTGGGGTTCCGTGTAGCACTCCCTTCTTACCTGAGAGAAGGGAGACACCACACCTCTGGGTGAGGTGCAGTACCTCTGTGGCGACCGAACCCTCAGGGGCGCCACACTGTCAGCTTGTGACTGATGTGATCATTTCGGAGATGGAGGAGGAGGTGCATGAGCTGAACAATGTGATTACATTGAGGTTTAATTTGTGACGCTGTTTTTTATACTAAAGAAAGATCCTATTGTTTTGTTTTTTTACGTTAATTTTAAAGACAAATGCATTCACCGGGAAATGTCATTTTAACATTTTACAACCTTAGCTAGCAATGTGGTGTGTGACACATCATCAGACACATCCTTTTTTATTTATGATGGAGGGACTCTGAAAGTCATAAAGCCTATTTTTACAGGGACATCACACGGCCCTTACTATTCTTAAAAGGCCAGCAGTTGGCCCTAGCTATTGTTAGAGAGCCATCAGTCGGCTATGCTTTGTTGTTCCCATTATTAACAAGTGGGTCTCCTATACTGTCATTGCATATCCAGTGACTGCAAGGGCTGCCAAACATTTGGACGCAACCCAATACCCCTTTGAAGAGACATAGAGGAGGGTCTCAGTAAAAAATGTTGCCATTATAAAGCAGCGGGTCTCCTATAGTGGTAATGCCCATGCTGTGACTGCAAGGGCTCCCAAAATTTGGGAAAAACACCACTAAGAATTTGAAGACACATAGAGCAGGGCCACAGTAACAAGGTACGACATGTTCCCCTTAGAAAGGAGAGGGTCTGCTATACAGTTATAGGGTATGCAGTGAGTCCAACGGCTGACCAATTTTAGGAAAAACCCCACTAAGAATTTAAAGACACGTAGAGCAAGGCCACAGTAACAAGGTACGACATGTTCCCATTAGAAAGGAGAGGGTCTGCTATACAGTTATAGGGTATGCAGTGAGTCCAACGGCTGACCAATTTTAGGAAAAACCCCACTAAGAATTTAAAGACACACGGAGCAGGGCCACAGTAACAAGGTACGACATGTTCCCATTAGACAGGAAAGGGACTGCTATGCAGTTAAAGGGTATGCAGTGAGTCCAACGGCTGACCAATTTTATGAAAAACCCCACTAAGAATTTAAAGACACACAGAGCAGGGCCACAGTAACGACAAATTCCCATTAGAAAGGACAGAGTCTCCCATAGTGTTGGCCTATGCATTGAATGCAAGGGCTGCCAAATATTTGGAGGCACTTCAATGCCCCTTGGAACAGACGTGGAGGAGGGTCTCATAAAAAAATGTTCCCAATAGAAAGGAGCGGGCCTCCTATACTTGTAATGCCCATGCACTAAGTGTATGGGCTGACAAACATTTACCCCTGGGGGGTATACATGAACATACTGTATAAAAAAAAATTTCACGGGCATCATAAACAGCCTTTAAAAAAATTATGTTTGTGTTGCATCACGGACCACGGTCACCCTGGTGATATGGTGGTGGTGGATGAGGAGAAGGAGGAGGACAAGAGCAAATAGACAAAATCAGGAAGCGTATACCCATGTGTGGGTGTGAAAAGGTGCATGGGCATGTCCCAAGAAAGGACACTGGATTTGAGTTTATGTTACGCTGCTATCATTCGGTGGTGTTGAGAAGTCTGACCCAATCCAGCCCTTGTTCATTTTTATAAGAGGCAGCCTGTCAGCATTTTCAGTTGACAGGCGGATGCGCTTATCAGTTATAAATCCACCAGCGGCACTAAAAATCCGCTCTGATAAAACGCTGGCGGCAGGGCAGGCCAGGACCTCCAAGGCATAGAGAGCCAGTTCATTCCACGTATCCAGCTTGGATACCCAATAATTATAAGGCACAGAGGAATCATTGGTACGGTCGGCAAGGTACTCCCTCAGCATCTTCCCATACTTTGCACTCGTTGTGAGAGTACCCGGCGCCTCAGGGCCTGTGCGATGGGAGGGTCTGAGAAAACTCTCCCAGAACTTTGACAGTGTTCCCCTGCTTCTGCTGGATTGAAGTTGTGTCTCTCTCGCCTGTACTCCTTGGTTGTCCAACAAAGTGTGCCCTCTGCCACCAGCGTTTTCAGATGGGAATTTTTTTAATAGTTCCGCAGCAAGGGCCTTCTGGTACTGCCCCATTTTTGTAAACCTGTCCACTCAGGAATAAGAGATATAAAGTTTTCCTTGTAGCTTGGGTCTAGAAGTGTCACCAACCAGTAATGACTGTCACCCAAAATTTTGAGAACGCGAGGGTCATGGGAAAGGCAGCATAACATAAACTCAGCAATGCGTGCCAGACTACTAACAGGCAAGACTTCAGTTTCCTCACCAAGAGGATGACTGACCATGCTCTCCTCCTCCTCCTCCTCTCTGTCCTCTGGTCATCCATGCTGAATAGACGGTATGACAGCTGTGCAGGTAGTACCGTCTATAGTGTATGAAACTAGCTCCTGTCTTTCCTCCTCCTCCTCCTCTTCCTCATTGTCACCCAATCCACGTTGGGATGAGATGAGGCTTGGCTGTCTGTAATCACCCTGTATGGTTCCTTGCTCCATCTCATCGTGCTCCGCCTGCAATGCATCCTCTTTGATTTTGAGCAGAGAGCGTTTCAGAAGACAGAGAAGCGGGATGGTGACGCTAATTATGGCGTCATCGCCGCTCACCATTTTGGTGGAGTCCTCAAAGTTTTGGAGGATGATACATATGTCTGACACCATGTCCACTCCTGAGGTCTTATGTGTGGAGTCTGAACTGAATACCGACGACCTTGTTGATGCTGGTACTCAACAACTGCCCTCTTCTGCTCACAAATCCTTCCCAACATCTGCAGTGTAGAGTTCCAATGCGTGGGGACATCACACACCAGTCTGTGAGCCGGAAGCTGCAAACGCTGCTGAAACACTTTAAGGGCGGCGGAAGCTGTAGCTGACTTTCTAAAATGGGCACACAGGCGGCGTACTTTAACAAGCAGATCCGGCAGCTCCGGGTAGGATTTGAGAAACCGCTGAACCACGAGGTTAAGCACATGGGCCAGGCATGGTACGTGTGTGAGCTCGCCTCGCCTCAGAGCCGCCACCAGGTTCTGGCCATTGTCACACACGACCATGCCTGGCTGTAGGTTCAGCGGTGTGAGCCACAGATCTGCCTGCTCTTTCAGAGCTGTCCACAACTCTTCAGCATTGTGCTGTTTTTCACCTAAGCATATTAGCTTCAGCACAGCCTGTTGCCGCTTGGCCGAGGCAGTGCTGCAGTGCCTCCAGCTTGTGACTGATGTGGTCATTTCGGAGATGGGGGCTGAAGAGGAGGAGGCTGAGGAGGATGAGGTGCAGGAGCTGTAGACCATGGGGGCAACCCTGATTAACCTAGGGCCCATAATCCTTGGCGTCGGGAGGACGTGTTCCGTCCCAAGGTCCGACTGGGTCCCGGCTTCCACTATGTTAACCCAGTGTGCCGTCAGCGAGATGTACCATCCCTGCCCACAAGCACTTGTCCACGTGTCCGTGGTTAGGTGGACTTTACCGGTAACTGCGTTGTTGAGAGCACGGCTAATGTTTTGGGACACGTGCTTGTGTAATTCGGGGACGGCACACCGGGAGAAATAGTGGCGGCTGGGGACCGAGTACCGAGGGACGGCTGCCGCCATCAGGTTGCGGAATGCTTCCATCTCCACGAGCCTAAAAGGCAACATTTCGAGCGCAAGCAGTCGTGAAATGTGGGAATTTAGTAGTGTGGCCTGGGGGCATTGGCTGCACATTTGAGCTTGCATTCCATGAACTGGGGTATGGACAACTGAACGGTGTGCTGGGACAAGGACATGGACGTGCTTCCAGATGCTGCTACTTGAGAGTGTGCAACGACAGGTGCAAGGCAGGAGGCGTCTTCGTATGCACCATGGACAGGGGATTGGCTTGCATCCACAACAGCGGAAGAAGCAATAGTGGCTCCCGCAGACACTGTTCCTGGACCCTGGGGTTCGGCCCACAAAGTCGGGTGCTTTGCTGCCATGTGCCTGATCATGCTGGTGGTGGTCAGGCTGGTCGTTTTGCCACCCCTGCTGATGCTGGCCTGGCAGGTGGTGCAAATGGCCTTTTTGGGGTTATCGGCAGAGTCTTTAAAAACAACCAGACTCGGGAAGACCTAACAGTTGTACTGTCCACTTCCTTTGTGTTGGTGTTACGGGGAATGGTTGCCTGCCTTCTGTCTGCGGCCACCACACTGCTTCTTCCTGCCTGTTAGGGTGCTCTGCCTCCCTCCCTCTGTGTGCTGCTGTCCTCGCTCTGCAAGTCCTTCTGCCAGGTTGGGTCAGTTACTATATCATCCACCACCTCGTCTTCCACTTCTGCACCCTGGTCCTCCTCCTGACTTTCTGGCAATTGTGTCTCATCATCGTCCACCTCTTGTGACACTTTCCCACTGTCGCTTTCATGTGACCGTGGCTGCTCAAATATTTGGGCATCGCTACACGCGATCTCCTCTTGCCCCGCTTCAAGTGGACCGGGCGAGAGGCCCGAATCTATAAATCGAAAAGTGAACAGCTCTTCAGAGTGTCCAAGTGTGGGATCAGTTGTCTCTGGGTACTCGGCATGGTGGGAGGATCAGGGTGAGGAATATGCGGTCCAGACTCACGGCTACTAAGACATGAATGTGTGGAAGACAGGGTGGTGGTGGTGGTGGCTAAGTAACTGGAAGCATTATCCGCTATCCAACCAACAACCTTTTGACACTGCTCTGGGTTCAATAGTGGTGTGCTGCGGTCCCCTAGAAATTGGGACAGGAAGGTCAGGCGAGAAGATTGTGGGTGTTTGTTGTGGCACAATTTCGGCTGTCCTCGGCCTCTGCATGCACCATTACCATCACGTCGAGGTCCCCGTCCCTTGCCACGTGCCTTGCCATTTTAAATGAAGGACAATATCTTCCACGCTCACTACAAATGACTTGAGTTTGGAGCGAACTTATATGTGATCCGTGTGAGTGATAGAGAAAACAGAGTTTTAAATACCTGGCCTGTAGGTAAGTAGTTTGAACAGCAAACTGCGGTGAATTGCTTCAATGACACACTAAAGGAAATTTGTAATGTTGGCCAGAAATGGCAGTATTTTGTGACAACGTATATGTGATCCGTTTGACGGAGAAAATACAGTTTTAAATAGCTGGATTTCTAGCGCTCTAATATGGAAAGGACCTTGCTGTATTCTGCAGTGCCAACAAGCAAATGGCGCAGAAAAAATGGTGTTCTCTGGATTGCTTTTTAAGCAAATAATAAGGATTAAGATCCAAAGAAAAGTATTCCTGGCCCCTGAGACCTGGGCCTTTGTATAGAAATATCTAACAGTAGCAGAAGGCAGAATTGGAATGGAGCCTCTTTTGCTATATGCACTGCAGTCTGCTATATACAGTCATGGCCAAAAGTTTTGAGAATGACACCAAAATTATATTTTCATATGATCTGCTGGCCTCTGTTTCTTATTAGTGTTTGTCTGATGTTTATATCACATACTGAAATATAATTGCAATCATATTATGAGTACCAATAGGTTATATTGACAGCTAGAATGAGTTAATGCAGAAAGTCAATATTTGCAGTGTTGCCCCTTCTTCTTCAAGACCTCTGTAATTCTCCCTGGCATGCTCTCAATCAACTTTTGGACCAAATCCTGACTGATAGCAGTCCATTCTTGCATAATCAATGCTTGCATTTTGCCAGAATTTGTTGGTTTTTGTTTGTCCACCCGTCTCTTGATGATTGACCACAAGTTCTCAATGGGATTAAGATCTGGGGAGTTTCCAGGCCATGGACCCAAAATCTCTATGTTTTGTCCCATGAGCCACTTAGTTATCACCTTTGCTTTATGGCAAGGTGCTCCATCATGCTGGAAAAGGCATTGTTGGGCGCCAAACTGCTCTTGGACGGTTGGGAGAAGTTGCTCTTGGAGGACATTCTGGTACCATTCTTTATTCATGGCTGTGTTTTTAGGCAAGACTGTGCGTGAGCCGATTCCCTTGGCTGAGAAGCAACCCCATACATGAATGGTTTCAGGATGCTTTACAGTTGGCATGAGACAAGACTGGTGGTAGCGCTCACCTCTTCTTCTCCGAATAAGCTGTTTTCCAGATGTCCCAAACAATCGAAAAGGGGATTCATCAGAGAAAATGACTTTGCCCCAGTCCTCAGCAGTCCACTCCCTGTACCTTTTGCAGAATATCAGTCGGTCCCTGATGTTTTTTCTGGAGAGAAGTGGCTTCTTTGCTGCCCTCCTTGAAACCAGCCCTTGCTCAAAGAGTCTCTGCCTCACAGTGCGTGCAGAAGCACTCACACCAGCCTGCTGCCATTCCTGAGCAAGCTCGGCACTGCTGGTAGTCCGATCCCGCAGCTGAAACAGTTTTAAGATACGGTCCTGGCACTTGCTGGTCTTTCTTGGGCGCCCTGGAGCCTTTTTGACAACAATGGAAGCTCTCTCCTTGAAGTTCTTGATGATGCAATAGATTGTTGACTGAGGTGCAATCTTTGTAGCTGCGATACTCTTCCCTGTTAGGCCATTTTTGTGCAGTGCAATGATGGCTGCACGTGTTTCTTTAGAGATAACCATGAACAACTGAAGAGAAACAATGATACCAAGAACCAGCCTCCTTTTAAAGTGTCCAGTGATGTCATTCTTACTTAATCATGACTGATTGATTGCCAGCCCTGTCCTCATCAACACCCACACCTGTGTTAATGGATCAATCACTAAAACGATGTTAGCTGCTCCTTTTAAGACAGGACTGCAATGATGTTGAAATGTGTTTTGGGGGTTAAAGTTCATTTTCTGGGCAAATATTGACTTTGCAAGTACAGTAATTGCTGTTAAGCTGATCACTCTTTGACATTCAGGAGTATATGCAAATTGCCATTACAAAAAATGAAGCAGTAAACTTTGGAAAAATTACTATTTGTCTCATTCTCAATACTTTTGGCCATGACTGTACACTGCCTGCCTATACACCCTGCCTGCCTGATATCTCTGCAGATAGATTAGTCCTCAGAAGGACTGTTTGTTAAGATGGATATGTGTAATGTATGGTTTTTCTCCCTACACTACCTAATACACAAGCAAATCTGTCCCTGACGCAGCAGCACCTCTCCCAAAACAAGCAAATGGCGCAGAAAAACTGTGTTCTCACGATTGCTTTTTAAGCAAATAATGAGGATTAAGATCCAAAGAAAAGTATTCCTGGCCCCTGAGACCTGGGCCTTTGTATAGAAATATCTAACAGCAGCAGAAGGCAGAATTGGAATGGGGCCTCTTGTTCTATATGCACTGCAGTCTGCTATATACACCGCCTGCCTATACACCCTGCCTGCCTGATATCTCTGCAGATGGATTAGTCCTCAGAAGGACTATTTGTTAAGATGGATATATGTAATTTATGGTTTTTCTCCCTACACTACCTAATACACAATCAAATCTCTCCCTAACGCAGCAGCAGCTCTCCCTACACTGTCTGATCCGGAGTGACTGTGACGAGCATGGCGGCGCCAGGTCTGATATAGACCTGATGGCGCTGTGCGGCCAGCCAATCACTGTAATGCCCACAACCAACATGGCTACGGCATTAGAGTGCATGGCAGGCAATCCCTGCATGTTCATTGGCTCTCTAAAGAGCGCCAAACATGCAGGGAGGGGACCCGAGCTCCCGCCGAGCAAACCCGGAAATACTCAGCGAGCGCCGAGCATCTCGAGCAGTGAGATGCTTGGGCGAGCACCGAGCAGTAGAGAGCATGCTTGCTCAGCACTATACCTTATATGTGTGTGATATCTCTGATAGTGTAGCCCGTAGATTAGTTCTGTACAATGATTGAACCCACATTTCAAATTAAGTTAATTGGCAAAATTTACAACCTTTGAAATAAATTAAAAAAGAACAATCTAAATAGCTCAACATGACTGATACATGATGGATACAACATATGTTTGTGGTGCCCCTGCGGGTGCAGTCGCCACAGAGGTACTGCATCTCACCCAGAGGTGTGGTACCCAACTCTCAGGTAAGGATGGGGTACTACCCGGGACCCACCCACCTGCATCCAACACTACACTATTCCAGACCAGCAGGAGGGGCAAGATGCATGTGTACAGTGCTGAGCCCTGTCCCTGGTTGGAAGGGGGAGACCAAGAGAGGGGGAACCATGTAGTGGGTGTGGGTGGAGGAAGTAGATCAGGGGAGCACCTTCAGTAGGAGTATAAGAACGAAAGGAACCATCTAGAAAGAGTTCAGTCAGATCAGTCAGAGGAGAGAGAGTTGGAAGCAAGAGCTCTGGAGGAACTCGGCTCAGAGGAGTGGAGAGAGGCAAGAGGCCTAGTCTGAGAGGCCTGAGAGGAAAGACTGAGAGGAGAGGATGGGAGCAGAGGGAAGGCTCTAGAGACAGAGGGGATCCCAGGGGCACGGCGAGTGCGTATGCCACCCATGCGCCCGAACCTACACGGACGTGGAGGGATCAGGCCGCAGAGGGGACCGGCCCCTAAACTAGTGGAGAATAATCAGGCTCAGCTAGATAACCGGAGGCTACTGTACTTGCAAGGTGCAGCTGCCAACTACCACAATTACATCGCTGAAAAGGTGGCCGCATAGGGTCCAGGGGACTGGAAGTCGCCCAACAAGACCTGAGGCTACTGGCTTGGGACACTGATTGTGAGGCGCAGGGCAGGAGGGTGAGAGCCAGCGCAGAGAAGACGACCGAGAAAGGAACATAGAGCGGGGTTCAGTTCAAGTACTCCTGAAATACCTGAGAGCTGCTGAACCCCTTCCTTGGTGAACACAGGACGACGTGGGCGGTTATAATCTGGCAGCTGTAACCTGGAGCAGCGTGATAACTGTGAGTAAAACCTGAAGACTGCACCCCACTGTGTCCCTAGAATTATTGCTGCGCCATCATCCCCTGCACTACACAGCACCAGCAACATCTACCTCATAACATCACTATATCCTGCCCTGGAGCTAAGCTCTGCCTGTGGAGAGCTGAACCAACTCTGCTGCATCACCATCAGCTCCAGAGGATCTGCACCGCAGCGGCGGCCCCATATAGCCGCATACCACAGGTGGAGTCATGAACATTATCTCTATAAAAACTTTATTCCCTTTTACTTTTCCCCTTTAATTGACCGCCCTGGGACACGGACCGGGTCACTGCCACCGTGACATCCCCCAGCATCAACCGGACTGGCTACCGAGTACCCCACGGCCCAGGGGGCCCATCATGTTTTCTCCAAATTCAACATAAAATGCATATTTTACTGACTAGTGTCAATTTTAAATTAGTCACCCTCTTTACAACTGTTTTTAGCACTTAGTAGAGCAAAGCCAGATACCAGCTTCTGGCATTGCTCCTTCATTGGCAATAGCCTCCAGTTTACTAATATTCATGGGTTTATATGCTGCAACCATCTTCTTCAAATTCCATAAATATTTTCTATTGGGTTCAAACCAGGTGATGTGAAATCCACTCGTAACTTAGTGCAGACTTTCCTACAGACTGGATTTGTTTTATGAAAATGGAAGTCAATGGCAGAGCCTGTGACCAGACCTGTCCATCAGCTCCCTCCAATTTTAAAACATCTTTCCTATGAGCAGTGTTTTTTAGTTGATGGAGGCTCATGGACAGGTCTGGTCACATGTACAGGTTATGGTAGGAGATTGGCACTGAACCTATAATACCTACAGTATATATTAATAAGTGCCATAGAATCAGGTCCCAACACATTCGGTAAAATGAAAATAAAATGGACAACACCTTTTAGATTCTCGAGAATTATTATTTTGTTGATACAGGCTACTACTGCGTAAAGCAAAGATCTCTAGCCATTTTTACCTTGAGAGCAACATTTAACTCTGAGAGATGGTGGCAAACTACATGCTCTGTGAATAAATTATAGAAGTCCCCCTATGTGCTTCCATGAAGATTATAATGCCCCCCTTCATTATAGGAAGTTGGGTCATGTGATCCAAAGTCTTAAAACTAGTCCAATACATGTGCTAATGTGTAGACAGGATGTCAGTCTCTGACTTCCTATAAAGTACCGGATGACATCACTTGTAGATCCCTCATTGCAGCTATCAGACTGCTCCCTTTCTTTCCCAGCTGTGCCCTCCTTGTCCTACTGTATACCCTCCCATGCATTTAATATACACTGCTCAAAAAACTAAAGGGAACACTTAAACAACAGAATATAACTCCAAGTAAATCAAACTTCTGTGAAATCAAACTGTCCACTTAGGAAGCAACACTAATTTTACATGCTGTTGTGCAAATGAAATAGACAATAGATGGAAATTATTGTAATTCTCAAGACACCCTCAATAAAGGAGTGGTTCTGCAGGTGGGGACCACAGACCACATCTCAGTACATATGCTTTCTGGCTGATGTTTTGGTCACTTTTGAATGTTGGTTGTGCTTTCACACTCATGGTAGCATGAGACGGGCTCTACAACCCACAGAAGTTGCTCAGGTAGTGCAGCTCATCCAGGATGGCACATCAATGCGAGCTGTGGCAAGAAGGTTTGCTGTGTCTGTCAGTGTAGTGTCCAGAGGCTGGAGGAGCTACCAGGAGACAGGCCAGTACAATAGGAGACGTGGAGGGGGCCGTAGGAGGGCAACAACCCAGCAGCAGGACCGCTACCTCCATCTTTGTGCAAGGAGGAACGGGAGGAGCACTGCCAGAGCCCTGCAAAATGACCTCCACCAGGCCACAAATGTGCATGTGTCTGTACAAACAGAAACCGACTCCATGAGGGTGGTATGAGGGCCCGACATCCACAGATGGGGCTTGTGCTCACAGCCAAACACCGTGCAGGATGTTTGGCATTCGCTACAGAACACCAGGATTGGCAAAGTTCACACTGAGCACGTGTGTCAGACGTGACAGAGTCTGGAGACGCCATGGAGAGTGATCTGCTGCCTGCAACATCCTTCAGCATGACCGGTTTGGCAGTGGGTCAGTAATGGTATGGGGTGGCATTTCTTTGGAGGGCCGCACAGCTCTCCATTTGCTTGCCAGACTGTCATTAGGTACCGAGATGAGATCCTCAGACCCCTTGTGAGACCATATGCTGGTGCGGTTGGCCCTGGGTTCCTCCTAATGCAGGACAATGCCAGACCTCATGTGGCTGGAGTGTGTCGGCAGTTCCTGCAAGATGAAGGCATTGAAGCTATGGACTGGCCCTCCCGTTCCCCGGACCTGAATCCGATTGAGCACATCTGGGACATCATGTCTCGCTCCATCCACCAACGTCACATTGCACCACAGACTGTCCAGGAGTTGGCGGATGCTTTAGTCCAGGTTTGGGAGGAGATCCCACAGGAGACCATCCACAACCTCATCAGGAGCATGCCCAGGCATTGTAGGGAGGTCATACAGGCACGTGGAGGCCACACACAATACTGAGCCTCATTTTGACTTGTTTTAAGGAGATTATTTCAAAGTTGGATCAGCCTGTAGTGTGTTTTTCCACTTTAATTTTGGGGGTGACTCCAAATCCAGGCCTCCAATGGTTAATGAATTTGATTTCCATTGATGATTTTTGTGTGATATTCAATGAGAATATTTCATTCATTCAGATCTAGAATGTGTTATTTGAGTGTTCCCTTTATTTTTTTGAGCAGTGTATAAAAGAAAAACTCTGTGTTGCCCATAGTAACAAATCATAGAGTAGCTTTCATTTTGTATTGAGACTGAAGGTCCTCGATCAGTGATTTTGTATTCTGCACTTCAAAAAATGAAAGTTTTTCAGTTAGAACATTTCATGAATGTATTGATATCTTTTCTATTTAATATAAGAGAGTTTATCTAGTATGTGAGACAGAGTGAAGAAGCATCACATTAATACACTCAGATACTGGCATCATGGAAAACGTAGTCTGCATTAGGGGAACTATGATACCGTGCAAAAGTTCTCAGCAGGTGTGGAAAAAATGCTGCAAAGTATTTGTTGTAAGTTTATTTTTATCAATTAACAAAATGCAAAGTGAATGAACAAAAGAGAAATGTAAATCATATCAATATTTGGTGACCGCCCTTTTTCTTTAAAACAGCTTCAATTCTCCCATGTACACTTGTACTTGTACAAAGTTTGTGAAAGAACTCGGCAGGGAAGTTTTTTTCAATCATCTTGGAGAACTAACCACAGATCTTCTGTAGATGTCGCTTCTGCAAATCCTTTGGTCTCTTTATGTAATCTCAGATTTGATGATGTTGAGATCAGGGCTCGTTGGGGCCATCATCACTTTCAGGACTCCTTGTTTTTCTTTACCCTGAAGATAGATCTTAATGACATTGGCTGTATGTCTGGGGTTGTTCTGCTGCAAAATGAATTTTGAGCCAATTAGATGCCTCCCTGATGGTATTGCATGATAGATAAGCATCTGCTGTATTTCTCAGCATTGAGGACACTATTAATCTTGACCAAATCTCCAACTACATTTGTGGCACCCTGCTGTGCACAGGTAACACAGGACCCAGGGTGCATGGACGGACTTCTCCACAAGAGGCCCTCATTACATACAAACACCTCCACCCTTCCACCTCATACCACCAGAGGGAGCACGTTAGGGATATATAGTACAGACCAAAAGTTTGGACACACCTTCTCATTTAAAGATTTTTCTGTATTTTAATGACTATGAAAATTGTACATTTACACTGAAGGCATCAAAATTATGAATTAACACATGTGGAATTATATACTTAACAAAAAAGTGTGAAACAACTGAAAATATGTCTTATATTCTAGGTTCTTCAAAGTAGCCACCTTTTGCTTGGATGACTGCTTTCATAGTCATGAAAATGCAGAAAAATCTTTAAATGAGAAGATGTGTCCAAACTTTTGGTCTGTACTGTATATATGGAGGGTTGAGCCAGGCAGCTCAGTTTTAGAGTCAGACAGAGAGAGTCTGAGAGCGTGCTGACGCTGAGAGCAGCGAAGACGCAGCGCGTCTGCTGCTGAGTTCTTAGGGCCCCGAGTGTGGCCGAAGGCAAGAGGAGAAAGGAGAGAGGAGTTGAGGGGGCAGAGAAGCATCATAGGCTCATCCCAGTATACAAACCGGACACTGGGTCCGCGTCTACAGGGTCCCTTTATACCCAGTAGGGATCACCAGTATTCCAGGAGGACTACAAGTCCCTGGACGACCTGAAGCTAGACCCATTACAGGACCAGGAACCACAAGGCCCCAGCGTCCAGGGAGAGTGGTTACTAGCAGAAGGTCCTACTACCGAGCGACAGGTGAAGGAACAGCACGACACAGAAGCTAGGCCCAGTTGCAGGCTGGCCAGGAGCATACAGAGAGGCAGACATGGACCAGGAGGCCTTATACCCGCTCACTGGGGAGAAGTCCTGAAGTGCACCCATCCTATTGAGTACCCTGGACCGTACCTGACATCCGCACCAGTAAAGGTATTGAAGCGAATCCCCTGTCTCTGTCAGTTACTCCTGCTGCGCCATCCGCCTGCACTATAAGTCCCAGCATCACCACCATCAAACTCCATACTGCCCTGGGGGCGCGCTCCACCTGTGGGGAGCAGAAACACCTCAGCTGCCATCCCATCACCCCCCGGAGGTCGGCAGCAGCGCTGGTAAACCTTACCAGGTACCACAGGTGGCGTCACGAACTATTTACTTTATTTTTATTTTTTATCCAAGTTACAATCCCCCTTTTTGGTTGACAGCCCTGGGCCACGGGGTGGGCCAGCCACTGTGACATATCCCCCCAGCATCCATAGGCCTGGCTGCCGAGTACCCCATTGCCCCGGGGGTGCATCACATTTGCTAAAATGCAGCCTCAAACATGCAAGAAATCTCCACCATGCTTCACTGTTGCCTGCAGACACTCATTATTATACCATTATCCAGACCTTTGATGAACAAACTGCTTTCTGATACAGCCAAATATTTCACATTTTGACTCATCAGGCCAAAGCTCCTGCTGCCATTTTTTGAACCCCAGTTCACATGTCTTTGTGCATAGTTGAGTCACTTGGCCTAGCTTCCATGTCAAAGGTATGGGGGGTTTTTTGTCCACAATTCTCCCATGAAAACCATTTCTGGTCAGACTTCTCCAAACAGTAAATGGATGTGACTGGATCCCACTGATTGCTGCCAGTTCTTAGCTGATGGTACTGCTAGACATATTCTGAATTCAGAGGAAATTAAGCATCATGTGTTTCATCTGCTGCACTAAGTTTGCTTGGCTGACCACTGCTTCTATGGTCCACAACGTTGTCCATTTCTTGGTGCTTCTTCAAAAGAGTTTGAACAGCACATCTTGGAACTTCAGTCTACTTTGAAATATTTGCCTGGGAGAAACTTTGCTGATGCAGTATAACTATCTTGTGTCTTGCTGCTGTGGTGAGTCTTGCAATGGTGCATGACCTGTCACATGAAACTGTCTTTAACTGCCTCATCTATATTTTTGAAAGCATTCTTATTTTGCAATAATTTTTCCGTACCTGCCTAAAAGTTTTACACAGTACTATATATCAGAGGGGAAAGGGAAAAAGGAATCAAGATAGCAGAGAACTGTGAATTGTTTGTGTCGATGCTGAAAAAGCGTTCGACAGAGTACATTGGAGTTTATTGAAGAGCACCTAGGGCAAATTTCTTGCTATCTAAAATTCTATCCTTATACACTGATCCTAAAGCAAGAGTTAGGGTAAACGACCTTCTATCTGACATTCTATTAAAAATGGGATGAGGCACGGAGGTTTCTCATCACCTCTTCTATATTATTATTATTTATTATTATAGCGCCAGTAATTCCATGACGCTTTACATGTTTAAAAGGGGTATACATAGCAAACAACAAGTACAATAATTTGAACAAAAACGAATCAGTGACTGGTACAGGAGGAGTGAGGACCCATCTCGCGAGGGCTCACAATCTACAAGGGATGGGTGAGGATACAGTAGGTGAGGGTACAGCTGGTCAAGCAGGGGTGTGGTGGAGCGAGGGTTATTGCAAGTGTGGCACCCCAGGAGTCTGGTTGCCACAGTGGCATTGCCTCCCTCACAAGGGGTGATGCCATGCCTGGAAGCAAGCAGGGGTTCCCTAGTCAGGTATACTAGCATGCAACACTTTCCTGGCTCCAGACCAGCAAGGGGAGCTCCTGGGATCTGGAGGCGAGGTTAGTTAGAGTTAGTGAGAGGAGTTGAAGACAGGACAGTGAAGAGGAAAGACCTGGGGAGTGGAGCTGCACAGCAGCTCACCCCAGAGAGGAGAGTAGAAGAACCGGACACCGGAGTCCGAGGTTGTGGGGCACTGAAGGCCCAGCAGCAGAGACCGGAGGGCAGAAGACTGCAGGTCTCCTGGCCCCATCAGACGCCCGGAGGCTCAGCAGCACATAGGGCCCAGCACCGCCACATGGGAGCGACATTTCAGGTAGGCCCAAGCTGCCTGCCATACGGGTGAGCACAAAGACGTTTTACTCAGGGACGAGGGCCACAGCACAGCTATAAGCAGTAGGGCCAAAGAGATTAGCGCAAAAGGAAGGCCTCCAACTTCACCTGGCGAGGTGGATTCCCAACTTGCTTCCAGGCCGCCCGGACCTCTACTACAAGCTAGTACCCGTGCCCCGGTCTTCCTAACCATCGCAAGTAAAGATAAGAGGAAACCGCCATTAAGTTGTGGACTGGTTATTATCTGCACCATCCCCTGCACTACACTGCACAGCAATATCTATAACATCACCATTTCCTGCCCTGGAGCTAAGCTCTGCCTGTGGAGAGCTGTCCCAACTCTGCTGCTTCACCATCAGCTCCAGAGGATCTGCACCACAGCGGCAGCTCCATATAGCCACATACCACAGGTGGCGTCACAAACATTAAACTATAAAAACTATAATCCCCTTTTATTCAACACCCTGGATCACGGACCCGGTCACTGCCACTGTGACATCCCCTGCACCGACCGGCCCGGCACCGAGTAGCCCAGGGGGCACGTCAACTTGACGTCACGAACAGGATTAACGAAGCCCGGTATAACCTGGTACTGTGTGCCATAGACTTCACTGAACGGTGTGATCACGTCATTTGCTGTCCGCCGAGGGGAAGCAAGAGGCCCCGATCCGGAACCGCCAGGTAAGTGATCCCTCCCGCCTGTAGAGCAGCATACTGGTACGTCAGCAGAAACCCAGGATCTGGCTGAGTTTCACTAGGGGGGAGGAAGATGCCCAACCTGGGAGAGGATTCAGCCGTAGGCGCGACCGCTGTCACTGTAATGCCGTTATCAATGCAGTATATACCAGGGGCGGCGTGGTTGCCCCAGTACTCAGGGGAGTCGCACACCCTGAGCGACTTTGAGGAGAGACTGCGCAGTTTGTTTTAAGTGTACCCCCTGTCTGAGGAGCAAAAAGTCAGCATCCTCATAGGCCAGCTAATCGGTGCAGCCCAGAGAGAGGTGAAGTCCTGGCCGGGCAGGGAGAAAGGCACTGTTAAGGAAATACTGGCCCGGTTGAAAGAAACCTTTGACACCCGCACCGCAGCAGAAATTAAAATGAAGTTCTATGGGTGCAAACAAAGGGTGCAGGACAGTGTACGGGACTATGCTCTAAACCTGCAGGAGGCGCTGCGGACCATTAAACAGGTGGACTCCGACAGTGTGCGAGACGAGGACAGATTGTTAACTGAGCAGTTTATTGAGGGGCTCCTGTCTAACGCTCACCGGACACAGCTGCGCATTATGGCTCTGCAAAACCCTGATCTGGACTTTGCAAAATTTAAAGACCGAGCCATCCGGGTGCAATGAGAACCATTCCCAGGTGGCACTGCATCCCTCCGGCGCCCAGCTATCACCTACCACCTGGGGAGGCTGACACGCAGACCCTAGATAATGATCCATCTGTGGACCTACGCCTTCTGTTCCAGGAGCTGACCAAAAGTGTGGCTGCGTTAACCAAAACCGTGCAGGCCATGCAAGAGTCTTCAAAGGAAAGGATTCAGCTGGCTTCTAGTCCAGATGATGTCCCGTGGCGACGACAGAGAAGAATTCCACCGACCAGAGGAAGGAACAGCAATCGCTACGACCAGGACAGACAACCCATCTGCCGCCGCTGTAAAAAGGCGGGGCACTACGCAAGATTCTGTAAATTAAACGAGCAACCCCTGGGGCAGAGGGCCAACACCCAGGAGTAAGACGACTAGGCCCACAAAGCTGGCGAGACAAGTACGTGGGAGGACGACCGGTCCTACCTGTCGTGCTTGATGGCATTCTGATGAACGCACTGCTGGACACTGGGTCCCAGGTGACAACGATGCCATATATCCTTTATAAACGATACTGGACTGATTCAGACATTACTCGCCTTCCAGATGAACATCTTAGCATCTATGCCAGCAATGGTCAGCCCTTGCCTCAGGTGGGGTATAAAGAGGTGACCATAAAAGTTGGCCGAGTAGAATTGCCATCACAAGGAATGATTATTGTTGATATTGATCGCCGAGAAAGTCATCCTATGATAACTATAGGCACCAATGTGATAGAGAATTGCCTTGGGGAAATTATTCTTTTGTTGCAACAGGTGGCAGAGACTGCCAGTTCCAGTCAGCAGAGAGTTCTGTAGAAGGAAATCAGAGACCTGATGAAAAGACAACAGGTAGAGCTGTCTGGAGGAGAAGTTGGCAGTGTCACAATGAGTGATCCATTCCCCATTGCAATGCCCCCTAGTAGTGAAATGTTAATATGGTGTCGGACAGCAATCGGTCTCAGGGGTCAAGATTATCAGGCCCTGGTAGAACCCGTGTACTCTGATAGTAGGCCCACCATCTTGACAGCCAGGGGATTAGTCAATGTCCGCAAGGGGAGAGTACCGATATGCATCCTGAATTGTGGGGAGAAAGAGGTCCATTTACCCCGGTATGCTACCCTTGCTAAGCTATTCACTGTTAGTAACAACACAATAAATACAGTGGAACCCTTGCCTCCATCCAAACCGGCGGAGGATAATGGCTCCAAGGGGCAGATGGAAGATTGGTCTCAGAAGCTACAAGTGGGCACTGACTCCACCCCTTTGCACCAAAAGCATGGAGTATGCCGGGTGGTCCAAGAATATGAGCGAGTCTTCAGCAAACACCCACTAAATTTTGGGCAGGTAAAAGGGGTCCAACATCATATCCCCATGGGAGATCATCCACCTATTAAAGAGAGGTACCGGCCTGTACCCCCCGCTCACTATCATTGCGCCAAAGGAACGTTACGGTAGATGAAGGAGGCTTGGGTGATCAGAGATAGTTGTAGCCCCTGGACAGCTCCATGGTACATGGTACAATGAGGATGTGTGTTGATTACTGGCAGATTAACCACATTACACATAAGAACGCCTACCCATTACCCAGAATTGAGGAATCATTATCAGCATTGAGATCAGCTAACTATTTCTCCACTTTGGACCTCACCAGTGGGTACTGGCAGGTACCTGTGGCAGAGGCGGACAGAGAAAAGACTGCGTTTACAACACCAATGGGCCTCAGCAAGTTCAACTACATGCCATTTGGGCTCTGCAACGCCCCAGGAACCTTCCAGGTTGCCTAGGACACAAAAACTTCGAAACCGTCCTGCTGTACCTAGACGACGTAATCGTCTACTCAAAGACATATGAAGACCACCTGGAGCACCTGGCGGAGGTGTTCGAAGCCCTATCTGGTTATGGCCTGAAAGTAAAGCCATCCAAGTGCCACCTGTTAAAGCCCAAGGTGCAGTATCTAGGTCATGTGGTAAGCGCCAAAGGTGTAGCACCAGACCCTGAAAAAGTCACTGTGATCAAGGACTGGTCAAGACCCTCCACTATCAAGGAAGCACAGCAATTCCTCGGGCTGGTAGGCTACTACAGGAGATTCATCAAGGGTTTCACCAAGATAGCGGCACCCATGCAGGACCTCTTAGTGGGCCAGTCCAAGAAAGCCAATAACCCGAAACCTCCGTTCAAGTGGGGTAAACCAGACGACGAATCTTTCGCTCGACTGAAAATGGCTCTTACTGGAGACGAAGTCCTGGCCTACCCCGACTATGGCCAACCCTTTATACTCCATATGGATGCCAGCAACGTGGGATTGGGAGGGGTGCTGTCCCAGGTACAGTAGGGCAGAGACAGAGTGATTGCCTACGCCAGCAGGAAGCTCTGTCCTACGGAAAGGAACCCCGACAACTATAGTTCCTTCAAGTTGGAGTTTTTAGCCATAGTCTGGGCTGTAACAGAGTGCTTCAAACACTACCTCGCCTCCTCCAGATTTACAGTCTTCACAGAAAACAACCCACTGACGCACCTGGAGACTGCGAAGCTTGGTGCCCTGGAACAACGATGGATGGCTCAACTGTCTAACTACGAGTTTACCATCAAGTATCGGGCGGGGCATAAAAACACCAATGCTGATGCGCTGTCCAGGATGCCCAACTTGCCAGATGGGGGAGAAGACCCAGAAGATCTGGAGGAGATAGAGCTACCCACTTTCCATCATCACGGGGTGACCCAGTGCTCCCACTGTGTGAGGGACAAGAGCTCCACCAACAAAGAGGCCACGTTCAACCCAATGCCCCACCATGGATGGGCAGAGACGCAGGATAGCGACCCAGCTGTCCGCCTGGTAAAGGAGTTGCTGACACAAGCTGACTCGCACCCCGATCCAGATGCTCCACAGGAGGTCCAACAGTTGTGGAAGGAGAAGGGCAAACTGTTCATCTACGAGGGAAAGCTGCGTCGAAGAAGTATCAACTCCCGGACACACGAACTGGTCTGGCAGGTGGTAGTCCCGAGGCGGGATGCGCCAATGGTCTTATGTTACGGAGGCTGGGTGGTGGAACCTCTGTGCTACGGTGCAAGGAGGGACCAGAGGGGCGTAACTAAGTATCAACTCGGACTGACCAAGGTGGCATGGCGGCTCAATCGACATCGTGAACCAGGGAAGGACCGAGCAGAGGGACCAGGTGCTACTCTGGGCCAGTCCTTGTATGAGAGCAGGTGACTCCATGGGTCAGAAGGCAGGGACTAACCGGTAAAGCAGATGAGCACAGCAGGCAAGTAGATGGACTGGCAGACACCACGGGTAACTGGCAGGAGCCTCCTGATAGGCAGGCTGGTAGGCACGGCAGGTAACAAGCAGGAGCCTCCAGGTAGGCATGGCTGGTAGGCACGGCAGGTAAATGCTCCGGATAAGCGGACTGGCCAAGCCCATAGACAGACTGGCGGGCTGGGCTGTGAGCAGACTTTCGGGCTGGACTGGTAGTCAGGCTGGCGGACTAGATTGATAGTCAGGCTGGCAGACTGGACAGGTAGTCAGGCTGGCGGGCTGGACTGGTAGTCAGGCTGGCGGACTGGACAGGTAGTCAGGCTGGCGGGCTGGACAGGTAGTCAGGCTGGCGGGCTAGACTGGTAGTCAGGCTGGCAGTGGGACCTGAGGGCTGAAGCAGAGTAAGTACACAGAGCTACAACCTTGCATGGGCACCTCCATTTTGGAGGAGGTGCCTTTTATATGAGAAGTCCTCCGGCCATTGGCCGGAGACTCCTCAGGACGGTGCGCGTGGCCCCTTTAAGAGTGAGGGAGCGCACGCGCGCCCTAAGCACAGTGCCTGGGAAGTTGCACGCGCCGGCAGCAGCAGCAGGAGAGCCGGAAGACGCCGGGTCAGGAGCGCGGCGGTAAGGGGGACGGTGTCTCTGCCTGTCAGGGGACAGAGACGCTGATGCTACATCTTAGAAGCGTACCACGATGGAGCAGGTCACTTCGGGTGGAAGAAGTTGGAAGCCCTGCTACGCGAGCGATTCTTCTGGGCTGGCACGAGGAAAGCAATTGAGAGATGGTGTCGAGAATGTGGTCCATGCAACCTGAGACGGAAAGACTGTGATAGCCAGAGGGCTCCCCTGCAGCCCATAATCACCAAACAACCACTTGAACTGGTAGCCTTGGACCACGTGAAGCTAGCTCCAAGCCGGTCAGGCTATGTCTACGCTCTCACCATAGTAGATCACTACTCCCGATTCCTGGTGGTAGTGCCAGTGAAAGATCAGACGGCTCAGATGGCAGCCAAAGCGTTTCAACAACACTTTTGTCGCCCGCACGATCACCCTGAACGAGTGCTGACCGACCAAGGTCCAGCCTTTGAAGCAGAAGTGTTTCAACAATTCTGTAACTTGTACGGCTGCAAGAAAATAAGGATGACGCCATATCATCCCCAGACCAACGGGTTGTGCGAGAAAATGAACCAGATGGTAATAGACCTGTTGAAGACGTTGCCCCTTGAAGAACGTAGCCTGTAGCCTTGGTTGGAACTCTGGGTTGGAACTCTGGGTCTTCTGAATGTAACCGGAGGATAAGGGCTGATACTAATGGTGTAGACCCTCAGCCCCTTTTTAGTCTACCCTGATGAATCTATTTGGGAGGAAATGCGTTGGGAGCAGGATACCTCCATTATTCCTTGGTGTTGAAATGGGAGCAGGATACCTCCATTATTCCTTGGTGTTGAAATACAGAAGGATGACGTTACACCAGGATGAATCAAGCCATGATACACTATAGGACTGGGTGAGACTGTTTCATTATGTCTTTAACAGCAATTAACCTAAGAATGTCGCAATGAGGCGTTGATAATTTTCCCTGACGTAGTCCACAGTACCTTTTTGTATAAAGGGCATGTGGGATTTCTTTACATACCTAAGGTTTTTGAACATATTATATACACTCCTGTGAGATTAGCTGCATGAATTATATGTGCTCGGTTGTTGAATATAATTATGACATATTATATACCCCTTTGAGCATATTTACGGTATCTCTTTAGAATTGTTACTACAAATGTCAACCAGGGTCAATAAGGGTTAATACCTAATTATATAATTCTCTGTGTTCTGGACTTACTGAGGCTGATTATTTGAGCCCTATATACTTGTGACTTGGCATTTTTGAGGTGTGGTATGCATGCATGCACGACTATTAGCTGGTGATGGTATTCAGAAGACCCAGAGTTCAGTATACGGCTTTTTGGTCTTGTCGAATAAATTTTAATATATATCTATTAAACGTTATATTTTAACTACTTCGATGTGGTTCCCACCAGCCAAATTTCAATTATCTGGAAAAAGACAATCCCCGGATTGTGGCGTAAAGACTAAGCGCCGCAGTAACTGCTATACATTTTTGGTTGGGTTTTTTGTAATTTTTGACTTTGTAAACTATTTGTAATGTGAATTGTTATTATTGTTGATTGTTAATTCAAAAAGGTATCCTCAGTCCAGGAGAACTGAATTTAACTACGGGGGAATGTGGCACCCCAGGGGTCCGGTTGCCACAGTGGCATTGCCTCCCTCACAAGATGTGATGCCATGCCTGGAAGCAACCAGGGGTCCCCTAGTCAGGTATACTAGCATGCAACACTTTCCTGGCTCCAGACCAGCAAGGGGAGCTCCTCCCTTTAGCATCTAGGATCTGGAGGCGGGGTTAGTTAGAGTTTGTGAAGACAGGACAGCGAAGAGGAAAGACCTGGGGAGTGGAGCTCACCCCAGAGAGGAGCGTAGAAGAACCGGTCACCGGAGTCCGAGGTTGTGGGGCACTGAAGGCCCAGCAGCACAAGCCGGAGGGCAGAAGACTGCAGGTCTCCTGGCCCCATCAGACGCCCGGAGGCTCAGCAGCACATAGGGCCCAGCACCGCCACGTGGGAGCGACACTCCAGGAAGGCCCGAGCTGCCTGCCATATGGGTGAGCACAAAGACGTTTTACTCAGGGACGAGGGCCACAGCACAGCTATAAGCAGTAGGGCCAAAGAGATTAGCGCAAAAGGAAGGCCTCCAACTTCACCTGGTGAGGTGGATTCCCAACTTGCTTCCAGGCCGCCCGGACCTCTACTACAAGCTAGTACCCGTGCCCCAGTCTGCCTAACCACCGCAAGTAAAGATAAGAGGAAACCGCCATTAAGTTGTGGACTGGTTATTATCTGCGCCATCCCCTGCACTACACTACACAGCAACATCTATAACATCACCATTTCCTGCCCTGGAGCTAAGCTTTGCCTGTGAAAAGCTGTCCCAACTCTGCTGCATCATCGTCAGCTCCAGAGGATCCAGATGGACTGTTTTAAAATGGCCAGCAATGAGTCTTGACCTCAATCCCATTGAAAATCTTTGGGGTGAGCAGAAATCTGCCATTGGGAAAAAGAACCCTGCAAACATTCAAGAGTTTGAACAAACTGCAATGGAAGAGTGGGAGAAAAATCCAGCTGAGAAGCACAAGAAGCTTATAGATGGCTACAAGAAACGTTTGGAGGCTGTCAGCAATGCCAAAGGGTGTGCAACCAAGTATTAATTAGGGGTGCTTTTATTGCTGCACATGCTGTTTATTCAGTTTTTTCTTTGAAATTGCAACATGGAAGTTGAAAAGCAATGTTTTATTGCTGTATTACTTTGGACCACTGATTAAAAAAATCCTGAGGATATAACTTTGGTACATTTCCCTTTATTTCTGAAGATATTGTACAATCTATGAAAAAAATGAATGGGTGTCAATAATGGTGAGCAACACTGTATATCATACTTGCCAAATCTCTGTAACATTGTTGCATGAGAATTGCAAATATGTGGTCCTAATTTTTTTTTAAAATGGAATCCCTTTCCAACCCTGTGTTTGGTTGATGTATAAACCCACGTGGCTGAGTCTAAACCTAGGGCCATACAAAAAAATCATACCGATGTTGCTGCACTGCAGGAAGCTTCCTGATGTACAAGGGAGATTTGACAACTTTTCTGGCTGTCTGGAACACTTTCTCTTTTTTCATGGATATTAATTTGTTCGTTATGTAAGGATATAACATGCTCCCCACATTTCCCTCTTGAAGAAACAAGTTTTATTGTTCAAATGGCTTATTATACATCATGTGAATAGTGTCTTGCATCTTTTGTAAATACTGTGCAATGTAATATGTGTTAATAATGTCGGTAATGTGTGTAGGTGACCGTAGGAATAGTTAGAGTTAAGAGTTGGGACTAGCCCACATTGGGAGGGGTAATGTAAGGGAAAGTGACTGCTTCCTGCTAGTAAGAAATATAGGGACACTAGTACTGAGTGAGCAGACCTAGTGGTCCAAGGTGAACAATGTCGCATTTGAGGGTGATCCTAAACGAGAGGAGACCGAAGAGGAGGGATAGCGAGATCCTGAGTATAAGTGACAGAGAGACAGAGTGGCCTTCCGGAGATGGGTCCTAGGGGAGGATGTCTAGACATGAGACTCCATGCTTGCAATGCTGGAAGGTAACGGGCCTTAACAGAACTGAGTGCATGGGACTACTGAAGGGTCCTGAGCAGGAGTTCCAAGGCACCATTAGTGGAAAGAGGATAAGGAACCAAAGAGCAAGTAAAAGAAACTTGTTGATCAGGACTGTAGCATTAAAGCTGGGTTGTGGAGAAGTAAGGAGAAGCAGTGGACATAGAAGGCCCTGAAGTAGACTACTAAGGAAGGATATTGTGTGGAAAAATGCATAGAGTTGCAAAAAAACGTTCATAAGACTTTGTACCCGCTATCCCTTGTATATTACCCTCATCAAATTGTTGTTCAATAAAGTGTTAATTTTTGAATGGTGGTCTCTCTCATTGAACTGTGAAACATCTGGTCCTGGCAAACCAGCACCATTGGTTACATGCTGTCTGCACGGACGTAATGCCCTCACAGCACAATTCCACGCAGCCTGCCAGGATCTTAATTTTTATGTAACGTGCCAGGTTGCCACAGATGAGTACCTTGCCCCCGGCTACCGCCCTGTGCCATGTTACAGTTATCCCGTACAAACTGTTGAGCTCTGGTTAAGTGACTAGCTATCCACCACTTAAACTTGTCGGGATTTAGGCTCTGGTGAAATTCAAGGTCATAAAAAATAGGTAATGCTGGGGAAATTCTGGCTTAATCGAAACATCATTCATATGGTTCAATATTTTATACATAAACTATGGAGTACGTTCTTTTTACTATTTTCACGAAGATAACCAGTCTACTTTACTTTATAGGTCAGACTGAATACTGTGTACCACCATCTACTTTCCTAAACACATTCAGCAACAAAATGAAAGATTACGTGAAATTGTTTGCACAGTCTATGATCTGTCTAAGGAATCCTTTTACACGGAAAGTAGCAATTTAGGCGATGTCTTCGCACACTACTCCTGCTATAAAAAACATTGTAAGAAAAAAGAACAATGTTCAGACTGCAGAGCTGTAAACATAACCCTGATATATGGATGCTAATGGCTGGTATTGACTGTGATGTCTGCTGCATCCTGTCATCCTCTGAAAAGGAAGAAGGAAGGATTGCATAGAAAAGCTGGGCCATTGGCGGTGTAAAATAGAAGAATTGCTTTCTAGCTACAAACATATGATTCTTCCCTTAAAAAGTAGCTAAAAATGAAGAAAATCAAAAAGTGCTCTCGCAGAGGGAAATGTGGGCAAAAAGGGAGATCCTTAAAAAAAACATACAAGAACAAAAAAAAACATTAATAACCCTAACAATGTCATTCCAGATACAGTATTAAGAGTGAGAGGTTTCCAGGGGACTGGTTATAAAAATATACAGTACATACATGAACTGCATTTAGAATATATATTGCACAAAGTGATTGGATAATACCCTAAAATATACATTTATGTATTAAAATCCCATCAAGATCTTAAAGGGGTTGTCCACTACTTTATATTCCACCCCCATGTATCCCCCCGGGGCCCCTAAGACTTCTTGTAAATACCTTCTGTTGCTGATAATGTCTGTGAGTGGCACTATCACTGGCCGCTCTCAGGCATCACGTGACCCCCGGCTGCAGTCAACTCTGACATCCGCTGACATCACAACAAGTGTTGGCAGCAGCCGGGGGGTCTCTGTCTTCCGAGTTCCACAGTGGATGCCAGGCTGTGGGCGGGGTTACCCCCCACATCACACCCGGCACCCACCGCGCGCTCTGACTCTCCCCATTTATTGGGAAAGAGCGCGGTGGATGCCGGGTGTGACATGAGGGGGTATCCCGCCCACAACCCAGCAGCCACCGCGGGGACCCCAGCACTGAGTCACGCCTCACTTGTCCTGACATCAGCGCGGGGTCATGTGATGCCTGTGAATGGCCAAGGATAGCGCCGCTCACAGGCATTATGAGCAACACAAGGTATTTACAAGAAGTCTTAGGGGGGTGGAAACATTGGGGGGGGTAAATAAAGTAGTGGACAACTTCTTTAAAGTGAACAATTAAACAATAAAGTAAATGTGTGTGACTTCAAAGGACATATACAGTGCATTGAAAACGTATTCATATCCTGTGAACTTTTCCCCATTTTTTCACATTACAACCACAAACTTAAATGTATTTTTAATAATAATAATAATAATAATAATTTTTATTTATATGGCACCAACATATTCCGCAGCACTTTACAATTAAGCGGGGACATGTACATACAATAAATTCAACACAAGGTAAGACAGTTTAAACAGTTACATTAGGAGTGAGGTCCCTGCAGGGGTAGAGCATTCCAGATAACTGGCGCAGCACGAGAGAAGTCTTGGAGACGGAGGTGTGAGGTTCGGATTATGGGGGATGTTAGTGACGCGCCCCCTGGGCCATATTCTTTAGGGGAATACCCGGAGCCGGATCAGATGGGGGTTGTAGTCTCCGAGTGGCTGTGACCCGGTCCGTGCCCAGGGTGTCAAGCTCAGAGTATGTGGCAGTCCTACAGATGTTATAAAGTTCTTTATGTCGACTACGCCACCCGTTGTATTGCGGTCACTACGGCCGCCGCTGCAGCAGGGTCCGCTGAGGCTGATGGTGTTGGTGCAGCTTTTGGTAGTATAACCCCCAACGGGTGGGGTATAGCCTCAGGGGGTCAGGTGCAGAGGATGGGGGTTGTGGTGGTGCAGCGTAGATGTTAAGTGAAGACAGAGTCGGGTTGTGCAGTTTAGGGTATTTACTCACTGCTGATGTTCCGGTCACTCCAGCTTCAAGTGACCACCCGAGCCGTGCTGCGTCCACCAGGTCCTGGATTCAGCCAACCCCCAAGCAAGTCCGGAGCGTGACCCTGAGCTCTCCTTCTGTCCTTTCCTCTGGCCGTCCCCACTAGTGATCCACCTAGGTCCAGCTCCCTCGGGCCTTCTGTTGGGAGACCCTTGGCCTTGGGTTCCCTGACCCTCCACGTGGTTTGCCTTCGGGGTGGATGTGGTGGGTGGCCGTGGCAGACGCTGCCCACGGCCTCCGGTCTCTGGCTAGGGTGTGCTTTTGCCCCCACCAGTTTGGGATCCGGTACCCTATTGCCGACTCTTCACCCGGGGATTGAATTTGGGTTCTCAGAGTCCTTTCTTTTCACCCCCTCTGGGTCTCTCTTTCTTCTCCTCTCTCACTCTGGCTCAGGCCGCTCTGCTCCTCTGCTCTCCTTACTGACTCTGACAGACTGACCCTGATCTAAGATGGTGCCCACCTTATATACTCCCTCTATGTGTGAGCTCAGGTGACCAGCACCCAATGAGCTCCTAACTTTACCCAGGCTGCTCCCCCTATCTGCCCCTACACTACTTGGGATGTTCCACCCCCCCTCCCACTCCAGCCAGGAACAGACTCGGTCGTACCTGCACATTTCTAAGTGGGAGTACCGTTGGTCTGTTCCTCGGAAATGGGATGTGTGTAGTGCATGCAGCCTACCGAGCTCAGGTCCACACTCCATCCTTACCCGGGAGTGGAATATCACACCTCTGGGTTGAGGTGCAATACCCCTGTAGCAGCCGAATCCTCAGGGTGCTACATTCCCCCCTGGTAAATCACAGCACGTCCTCGGGCTGTAAGAACAAAACACCACAAAACTTACAAATTTTTGCATAAACATATAAAACATCATACAAAACATTATATATATATATATCAATAAAACTTTTCATATCCTCCTCCTCCGGTCACTGTGCAACGCGTGACCGGGTAAAGTGCGACAGTCTCTAGAACTCGTGGCTTTCCTGTAAAACCAGTAGGGAGCGCTTTAGGACGCGCAACTATATACAGGGGATATGGCCGCTCTCAGTCCTCGGCCAGGTATAAGGAAGGGGATGACCGCTCTCAGTCCTCGGTCAGTGGGATTTAAGGGTTAAACGGGTAAACAGTTCACACTTGCTGGTCCCAACGGGGACTATGATAGCAGCAGTAACAGTTCACTGTGCCCCGACGGGCAACTATATACAGCTTCTGCTTCGCTGTACTTAACGACGACGTCCTCCTGCTCTTTCTTTACGGTTTCCTTTAACTTCTGATTCAGACCCGTCCGGGTCCTCTTGTTCTTCCTCCTCACACCGCAGCTCTTCCTCCGTCAGGCGATGCACATGGAGGGCGTAGGGTCCTTTGGCACACTTGTGCCGGGTAAAGGTGACCTCGTCCCCGATGTAAAGGTCACGACCTCTGTGTCCCTCCGGTAGGTGGGACTCAACGTCTCTCCTGGTCACGAAGACGTCGCCTGGGGTGCGGTGGTCTCGGATGAAGCCCCACCCATGCTGCATGTTAAACTTGATCACAGTCCCGGTGGTGCGGGGACTATGCGCTGCACGGGGGTCTCTCCTGGCCCGGCTCTTCTGCTCCGCGCTCCTTACTTGAGCTTGCTGTTCCCGGACCCGCCTCTCTCTCCGCTCCCTCTCAAAGACCTCGAGTTGTTGGCAGCAGCACTCAGCACGCTCCGCTGCAGCTGCCCGAGTCTCCTGAGTGAACCCCATGAGATCTTCTCCGGTGGGGTCCCACTCAAATTGGGCCTCTTCTAGCGGGGGCGAGATCCTCTTTACGGGCTTTGGAGCCGGGATCAGGGGTGCACACATGGCCCCAGCCTTCCTCTGCCGTTCCAGTTCATGATATTCCTGGGGCCAGATGAAAGGCTGCCCATCCGGGCACGTGTGTTGGGTAAACAGGTCCTCTCCCAGATGCGGCACTCTTGGTCTTATGGGCGCGGTGGTGTTAGCGCCCGGGTTGCCCGGGCCTTGCGGCCAGGCCTGGGGTATCTGGAAAGTGAAGGGCACCGTAAGGACGGCGGCACCCTGGGCTACTTGGCCCTGCGACCAGGCCGGGGGCTCCGCGGAGGTAGGGGGCGCTGTTGGTATTGCGGCGCCCGGGGGTACTAGGCCTTGCGACCAGGCTGGTGGTACTTCCTGCTTGGTCACGCTCGGGGTCGAGGCGTGTGACGTCACAGGGGTCGCGGCTGCGGCTTCCGGTTGAGGCCTAGTCTGTGGCGGTGACGTTGCGGTTACGGGCACGGCAGGGGGTACTTCGGGCTCTGCGACGGGGAGCTGGGGCAGGTACACGGTTTCCCGGTTTGGGGTAGAGACGTCCCCTTTACCTGCCTCCACTCGTTCGGCTCCCTTCTCGGCGCCGTCTCCGGCCTTCAGTCCTCCTGCGCCATCCTCAGAGGCGGTCTGTCTCCTCGTCTTGGGTGGCGTGCTCCGCTGACAGGTCTCGGTCTGCTGGGCCATCTCACGGCTCCACTCCGCCAACGTCTCTCACTGCACCCGGGCCATCCTCCTTGCGAGGCCCCCCAGAGCGGTCTGCGCACACTCCCGGTCTCGGGGGAGCTGTGCTAGGACCTCCACTAGGCCTAGTGGGGTCGTTGCTTCCAGCAGGCTCCTGACCAATGGGTCGGTGCTGCTCTGCTCTCCTTCTGTTGTCTCCAGCAGGCTCCTGGCCAGCGGGCCGGTGCTGCTCTGCTCTCCCTCCTCTGTTTCTAGCAGGCTCCTGGCCAACGGGCCGGTGCTGCTCTGCTTTCTCGCCATCTCCGGGTAAGCTCCTCCGATACTCTTCTCCAGGCTTCTTGCCTCCGGGTGCGCTCGCTCCAGACTGCTCCAAGCGACACCCATCTTTTCTCTCTTCTTTCGTCTCCTCCCCCTTCGAGGGCGGTCCCGGGGCAACTTGGTGATTGTCAGCTCCAGGGGCAGTTCTTTCACGCTGACAGACACCTCTAGCATCACAGTCTCTGTTGGTGGGGGCGGTTTCCACTTTTGGCGCCATTTTCGGTCCTGGCCCACGATGGGAGGTGGCCTCTTGCCACCCTCTGGCACGCCCATAATGGCGTCCGCTCTTCCAAGGCGGGAAACCTTTGGAAATGGCGGGAATCGCTTCCCAGTGGCGGGAAACTCTGCGGATGGCGGGAAAAAGCTGTTAATGGCGGACAACCGGCGGGAATCGACCTGTGATGGAGTCCGATGGCGGGGACCCTCCGGAACCGGCAGGAGACTTCTTTTTGAGGTAAACTCGTTCTTTTCTTCAGGCACGCAGTACCCGGGTGTTGCGGGCACGGTATCCTGCCGACTACGCCAAAGTTGACGCGCCCCCTGGGCCATATTCTTTAGGGGAATACCCGGAGCCGGATCAGATGGGGGTTGTAGTCTCCGAGTGGCTGTGACCCGGTCCGTGCCCAGGGTGTCAAGCTCAGAGTATGTGGCAGTCCTACAGATGTTATAAAGTTCTTTATGTCGACTACGCCACCCGTTGTATTGCGGTCACTACGGCCGCCGCTGCAGCAGGGTCCGCTGAGGCTGATGGTGTTGGTGCAGCTTTTGGTAGTATAACCCCCAACGGGTGGGGTATAGCCTCAGGGGGTCAGGTGCAGAGGATGGGGGTTGTGGTGGTGCAGCGTAGATGTTAAGTGAAGACAGAGTCGGGTTGTGCAGTTTAGGGTATTTACTCACTGCTGATGTTCCGGTCACTCCAGCTTCAAGTGACCACCCGAGCCGTGCTGCGTCCACCAGGTCCTGGATTCAGCCAACCCCCAAGCAAGTCCGGAGCGTGACCCTGAGCTCTCCTTCTGTCCTTTCCTCTGGCCGTCCCCACTAGTGATCCACCTAGGTCCAGCTCCCTCGGGCCTTCTGTTGGGAGACCCTTGGCCTTGGGTTCCCTGACCCTCCACGTGGTTTGCCTTCGGGGTGGATGTGGTGGGTGGCCGTGGCAGACGCTGCCCATGGCCTCCGGTCTCTGGCTAGGGTGTGCTTTTGCCCCCACCAGTTTGGGATCCGGTACCCTATTGCCGACTCTTCACCCGGGGATTGAATTTGGGTTCTCAGAGTCCTTTCTTTTCACCCCTTCTGGGTCTCTCTTTCTTCTCCTCTCTCACTCTGGCTCAGGCCGCTCTGCTCCTCTGCTCTCCTTACTGACTCTGACAGACTGACCCTGATCTAAGATGGTGCCCACCTTATATACTCCCTCTATGTGTGAGCTCAGGTGACCAGCACCCAATGAGCTCCTAACTTTACCCAGGCTGCTCCCCCTATCTGCCCCTACACTACTTGGGATGTTCCACCCCCCCTCCCACTCCAGCCAGGAACAGACTCGGTCGTACCTGCACATTTCTAAGTGGGAGTACCGTTGGTCTGTTCCTCGGAAATGGGATGTGTGTAGTGCATGCAGCCTACCGAGCTCAGGTCCACACTCCATCCTTACCCGGGAGTGGAATATCACACCTCTGGGTTGAGGTGCAATACCCCTGTAGCAGCCAAATCCTCAGGGTGCTACATTAGTGTTAGGTCATTTGTAGAACAGAGGGCACTTGTAGGGCGATAGGCAGAGACAAGAGAGGAGATATAAGGCGGTGCAGAACTGTGGAGAGCTTTGTGGGTATGAGCGATGAGTTTATATTGGACCCTGTAGCGAATGGGCAACCAGTGTAATGACTGGCACAAGATGGAGGCATCGGTGAAGCGGCTAGACAGAAATACGACCATGACTGCCGCATTCAGGACGGATTGGAGAGGAGAAAGTTTGGCAGGAGGGAGACCGATCAGAAGAGAGTTGCAGTAGTCCAGTTGAGAGTGAATAAGAGCGACAATAAGAGTTTTAGCAGTTTCAAAGGTGAGAAAAGGTCGGATTCTGGAGATATTTTTAAGATGCAGGTGACAAGAGCGGGTGAGTGATCGGATATAGGGAGTAAAGGAAAGTTTAGTGTCAAATATGACCCCAAGGCAGCGGGCATGCTGCTTGGGAGTTATGGTTGAACCCTCCAAGGTAATTTCAATGTTAGGTAGAGTTAGGTTAGTAGAGGGGAGAAACACAAGAAGTTCAGTTTTGGAGAGATTCAGTTTAAAATAGAGGGAGGACATGATGTTAGAGACAGCATACAGACAATCTTTGGTATTTTATATTAGGGTAGGGGTGATGTCAGGAGAAGAAGTGAATAATTGGGTGTCATCAGCATAGAAATGATACTGGAACCCAAATCTGCTGATTGTTTGTCCAATAGGGGCAGTGTATAGAGAGAAGAAGAGGGGGCCTAGGACTGAGCCCTGCAGAACCCCGATAGTAAGGGGACAAGGAGAGGAAGGGGAGCTGGCAAAAGATAGTGAAGGAGAGGTCAGAGAGATATAGGGAGAACAAGGAGAGAACGGTTTCCTTGAGGCCTATTGAGCAGAGCATAGTGAGGAGGAGCTGGTGATCCACAGTGTCAAATGCTGCAGAGAGATCCAGGAGAATCAGTAGGGAGCAATGACCTTTCGATTTAGCTGTTAGTAGATCATTAGAGACTTTAGTTTGGGCAGTTTCAGTGGAGTGTAAGGAGCGGAAACCAGATTGTAGAGGGTCGAGGAGAGAGTTATCTGAGAGATAGCGTATTAGACGGGATTGGACCAAGTGTTCCAGGAGTTTAGAGATGAATGGCAGATTAGAGACAGGTCTGTAGTTATCAGTGCAGTTCTGGTACAGGGGTGGCTTTTTAAGTAAAGGGGTTATGATGGCATGTTTAAATAAGGAGGGAAAGATACCTGAAGAAAGAGAGAGGTTAAATATTTTAGTCAGGTGAGTGGTGACCACCGGTGAGAGAGACTGCAGGAGATGTGAGGGAATGGGGTCGCTGTTGCAGGTTGTAGGCCGAGAAGAAGTGAGGAGCTGAGTAACTTCCCGGGTGAGGAGACAGCTCTTGACAGAGAAGGAAAGAAGGTTGTGGTCCGAGAGCGGGAGAGGGGAGTTAGTAAATGTTTTGCATTTTATGGGATATACCGACAAAAAGAAGCAAGTATTTGTGAAGTGTAAAGGAAAAAATGCAAAAAAAGGCATACTTTTGTTGCATGATTTGCATGATGTTTGGCATTTAATCCAAAAAATTCTACTTTGGTCTCATCTGACCAGAGCACGTTCTTCCACATGCCATGTAGAGAACACAACTAGCATGTGGAAGAAGGTGCTCTGGTCATAACTGACCAATGTAGAACTTTTGGGGCTAAATGCAAAACATCATGTGTGCAGTGTTATTTTTCTGCCACATCACCCTGAAAACACCATCCACACTGTCAAAAATGGTGGTGGCTGCATCATGCTGTGGGGAGGTTTTTCTTTAGCAGGGATAGGGAAGCCAGTCAGAGATGATGGAAAGATGAATGGAGCTAAATACAGAGCAATCCTGGAAGAAAATCTGTTAGAGGCTGAAAAAGACTTGAGACTGGGGCGTGGGTTCACGTTCTAGCAGGACAGTGACCCTAAACATACTGCCAGAGCTAAAATGGATGGTATAGATCAAAGCACATTCATGTGTGTGAACGGCCCAGTCACAGTTCAGACCTAAATCCCATTAAGAATCTGTGAAAAGACTTGAAAATTGCTGTTCACAGACGTCTCCATCCAATCTCACTGAGGTAGTTTGTAAAGAAGAATGAACAAAAATTTCAGATTCTAGATGTACAAAGCAGGTGGAGACAAACCTCAAAAGACTTGCAGCAGTAATTGCAGCGAAAGTATTGACTCAGGGGGGCTGAATACAAATGCACGTCACAATTTTCAGATTTATATTTTTTTAAAAATTAGAAAACCCTGTATCATTTCCTGTATGCTTCACAATTACTAGTTACTTAGTGTTGGTATATCACATAAAATGCTTTAAGTTTGTGGGTGTAACGTGAAAAAAATGTGGAAAAGTTCATGGGGTATGAATACGTTTTCAAGGCAATGTATATTCCTTTTGCTAGGGCGACCCATTTACATAATGCTTTTGGAGATTGCTAATGTGGTATATATACTGTATATTATATAGTAATAAATATTAAAAAAAAGCAATGAGATTATTCCTGTAATATAAACACAGGGCTGTGGTTATTCCAGAATTCCCAGAGTCTTCCCGGCTATCCCATCAGCAGACGGCCTGTATGCTGCTGACGGGTGTGCAAGAATCCATGTTTCCCTGAAGCTCTGCATTTGGGGTACAAGAGAGTGTTGTAAAGGGAATAAGTCACCAGGTTTTTGCCAGCTAATCTGAGAGCAGCATGATGTAGAGACAGTGACCCTGATTCCAGCCATGTAACACTATTTGATCTGCATGCTTTCAGTCATGGGGGTGTACACGGAGCGGTTACAGTCACCACTAACTATACTGTGAGCGGCATCTGTAACCACTCCTGGCACTCAGATTGTGCTCGCTCTGCACACACTGCAGATTTCTGGAGACTAGTCTTTGTTTTAACTCCTTTAAAAGAAATGTGTTTTTGATACCCCATCTGAGAGCAGCATGATGTAGGAGCAGAGACCCTGATTCCAGCGATGTATTACTTACTGAGCTGCTAGCTGCAGTTTTGATAAAATTCCTGTTTTATCTGTTGCTGAACATCAAGTTCTCTGAATGCTGAGCTCTGTATAACCCCACCCACATCACTGATTGGCTGCTTTCGGTATACTCTGTGCATAAGCAGAAAGTCTCCAATCAGTGGTGTAGGCATGGTTTTACAGAGCTCATGAATATATAAGACTACCTGGCAGCATGTTTACTAGTCTTCTAGTGATAATCTCCTGCTGATAAAACTGTAAATGTATCAAAACTACAGCGAGGAGACCAGTAAGTGACACAGTGCTGGAATCAGGGTCTCCGTCTCTACATTATGTTGCTCTCAGGTTAGGTAGCAAAATCTTGGTAACAGATTCTCTTTAGCACATATTTATAACATTATAGAATAGCTGTGTGGTTAGTAAGATTTGTTTGATTCTACATCAATAGGATCAGATAGGTGCACAATTATCAATTTTTCTGATTATCAGATGGTTATGGATAAAAATTGCTTGGGAGTATAGAGAATCAGAGGGAAGAAAGTACAATTAAAATGTTAACACCAAAATGATGCTAGAATGATTTAATTGAGGGAATTTCAGGTTGGTTATCATCTCAAGTCTGTGGACATACCACATTGCAATTTTATGGCTAAAATTGATGCGGGGTTATCAAACCTTGCTGATTACTAAATGTGAGATTTAAGGAATTAAAGGGAACCTGTCAGCAGGATTTTAGAGCCTAAACTAACGTAATTTATGTAAAGCATCTGAAATGTTGATTACGTCTATAAATGTGTACTATAAATCAATCTCTCCATTTTGTAGAAATCCATCACCAAATAGTTCTGCAAATGACCTCGCAAGAGCAGGAGGATTAGCCTGCACTTACAGGTTTCTGGCTTCTCCCCTCTTTCTCCTTCTGCCGCCGACCTCCTGTCAGTGACTGACAGATCACTCTTCTCTGTGACCTGTTCCCCTACCCAAGATCTCATGCAAATGCTGTCATTCCCATGGGTGGCACATGCGCAGATCGATAGTATGGTTCTCGCAACGTTGTCAGAACCTTACAGTGCATGCGCCACCCCCTGGAATGACACCTCCTACGTAAGATATTGGGCAGGGGAGGAGGTCACAAAGAAGAGTAACCTGTCAGTCACTAACAGGAGGCCGGTGGCAGGAGGATAAAGAGGAATAGAGTCCGGAGAACTATAAGTGCATGCCAAGCAAAACCAAAGAAATGAGCCAAATAAGTTGGTAAAAATCCAAATAAGTTGGTATACATGCAACATATAGAAGCATGTTCACACTGTGGTCATTTAACTGACAAAACCTTAGATAGAAACAAAATGAGAAAATACCCTGTAGAAAATAAGTAAATAGTAATAGTACATATAAATAACATATAAACACTGTTTTTGATCAAAAAAGCATAAAAGCCTTCCCACCACGACAAGGTGTACCCTAATTGGGATAGTCATCTCTTCTAGTACCTCACCTTGTGTCAGAAGGCATCAATGTAGATGGGGCAGAGCAGGACAGAGACATGAATATTCAGGCACCCAACCATGAGAAGCTATATAGATGAAATGCCTAGCTCAGAAAGGTGTACTTGCCCTGTTTGGGTAAAAGAAAATACAAAGTACAAGAAAATACGGCAAAACCAAAGAAATGAGCCAGAGCATAAGTAGGTATCCACGCAATGCTATTTTTTATTTAATCAAAAACAATATTTCCAAAGTCCCCTATGTCACTTATATGCACTATTACTATTTACTTACTAACTTAGAGCAGGGTATATGCTTTTTGCTTCTATCTTAGGTTTAAGTGCATGACAAGCCCCTGCATTTCCTTTCGCTGATGGAGGTACAAGTGTAGCGCCCCGAGGGCTCGGCCGCTACAGGGATATTGCACCTCAGACCAGAGGTGTGATATTCCACTCCCAGGTAAGGATGGAGTATGGACCAGGGCTCAGTTAGCTGCATGCAGCACACACACCCCATTTCCCAGGGACAGCTCAACGGTGCTCCCACTAGACAGAAGTGCAGGCACGACCGACCATGTCCCTGCTGGAGTGGGGAGGGAGGGGTGGAACACCCAGTGCTGTAGGGGCAGATAGGGGGCGGTTCCTGAGCGTAGGTAGGAGCCCATTGGTTGCTGGTCACCTGGGCTCATGGTCAGAGGGAGGTATAAAAGGTGGGCACCATCTTAGATCTAGGTTCAGTCTGTGAGGAGAGGAGAGCTGACAGGGAGCAGCAGCTCAGGCTGAGTGCTGCTCCAGAGGCAGGCCTAGGGAAGAGGCCGGGGCCCGAGAGGAGAAGGAGAAGTGGGCCTAGAGAAGAGGCTGAGGAGGAGGTGAAGGGGAGCTGAGATTCTAGCTCATCTCAGCTCCAAGAGAAAGGAACAGGAGCAGAAAGGAACTGCAAAGAAGGAGAGACAGAGAAACAGAAGGGCTCAGGAACAAGAAGGTGGAAGGGACCCTAAGAACCCACGAGAATCCAGGGTGCAGGGTCAGGCAGATTAAGGGTACCGGATCCCAAGTTGGTGGAGGAGAAACAACCCTCAGCCAAAGACCGGTCGTCGTGATCATATATTGGTGCGACACCTCATCAAACCTGCTAGGAAGGCACCATACAGGACAGCGGAGGACGGGGCCCACGTTTAACCGCACAGGTCCGCGGCAGCTGGACAAAAGTGGGTCACTGGTGAGGCAGGCCAGAGAAAGGATTAAAGGGGGTCCTGTGCCATGCTCCTGAACTGCCTGGGAGTTGACCGAGCCCCACACCTGGTGGACGCAGCACGGCTCGGGCAGTCATTGCCAGCTGAAGTGACTTGGATATTAACCGTGAGTAAAGACGCTGGACTGCAGTACGTTGTCTGTGTGCTTTTTCGCTCCTCCGGCACTACCGGCACTGGGACTCTCACTACCATCACTCCCAGCATCCACTACACTGCCCTGGGGCTGCACTCTTCCCGTGGGGAGTCACATCACCTCAGCTGCACCCATCATCAGCCCCAGCGGACTGCCTTGCAGCGGCGGTTCCTAATAACCGCAATCCACGGGTGGCGTAGTCGGACATTATCTAAAGCACGTAGCAGACTACCATTGGCCTGACCACCCTGAGCTGCGGGACCGGGCCGCCACCACTACTACCCCCAACGTCTCCCTATCGCCAGGATCCGCGTGCCCCACGGCCCAGGGGGCGAGTCACAAGCATAATCAACATTTCAGATGCTTTACATAGCTGGCATTAGTTTAGGATCTAAAAGCTTGCTAACAGGTTCCCTTTAAAACGTAAATCCTCAGATGACATTCATTATTCACTGCAGAAAGCTGACTTTAAATAAGATGCACAGTATATCAGAAGTGGCAGGTGTCTCGCAGCAGATCATGCTAGCAGACAGCACATGCCTTACCACCATGCTGCACTAATGACATGACATTAAGAGAAGACTCCCGGAGGCAGTAATCTGCCAGTTATGGAGATGTCATTCTGCAGGAGATCAGCTGAACAAGTCTTAAGTAAAGCATACATACAGTTGCCTTCTGATTTGCTCCTGCTTCCCAATGGTTGTAGCCTGGCGCTGTCCTTCCTTCAGGCGAAACATACGTTGCAGTTTGGCCAGCTCACTGTCCGCTACAAAAACAGACAAGATAGAAGTGAATCTGTACTTTTCTCCTTGCTGTGATCACACTAGTGAATAATACCTCCCTGCAGCACTATATTGCTATGGTATATATACATAATATTATATTATGCTTATGACTATCATAGACCAAATTCAGTACAAAGGTCAATGGACCGATATACAGATGGAAGGATCATTTTTAGGACTAAATACTAAGTCTTACCTCGTTTAGCTAGCCCTAAAAGATACCTGGGCTACTGCAATGAAAAGGATTTTTTTAAGGATCATTATTACCAATCGTAAATATGGACATTACTAACAAAATGCTACAGAAGTATGGTACCCCAATATACGTTTCGCATACGTAAATGTCGCTTCCTCAGGGGTGTGGATCTTTATCCCCTTACGTCATTGTTTTTGGGGAGTTGCTTTTACGGTATTCACTGCATAGTTACCTGTCAATATCATTCTCCTTGTCAGCACAATTATGACGATAACAGATTTAAATCGATTTTTTTTTTATTTTAGTGGTGAAAAAAATTCAGAAATTTGTAGACCAAAAAAATGAACAAATAAAAACTGTTTTTGTTTATGAAGATATTTTCTTACACCCGTAACGTTTTTATTTCTCTCTCTATGGAGCTGAATAAGGTCTTGTTTTTTGGGAGGAGAACTAATGTTTTCATTAATACCAATACCGTATTTTTTAGGGAGACCAAGAAAAATAATAAGTACAAATCTGGCATTTGGTGTTAGAGTTAATTAATTTTAGATTTTGATCATTTTGATAGACCAGACTTTTACAGATGCGGCGATTGAAATTATATACTGTATATATATTTTAATTCCCTTATTTTTAATGGGGGAGAATCAGGGTGTGATTTGAATTGTTATTTTTTTATATTTTTAATTTTTTACTTTATTTTTTAGTCCCCTTAGGGGACTTGAACCTGAGATTCTCTGCCTATTCTGTATACTGGGATACCGCAGTACTATAGTATATAGGGCTAATCACTGTCTACTATGAACCCTAGCAGGTGGCCGAGCTTCACAAGAGGACCAAGGTGGCGGCATGGGTAGCTGCTCCATTTAAATGCTGTATGACTACATGTACCACGTGGGAGAAATTATGTGTATGAGAATTTATTGCTAAATACTCCGTAATACGTATTCTATACATTCCGTAGCTATAGTGATTGCATTATATACAAATCAGTGTTTTCTGCACATCCGTTCCCATATTTATCTTTGGGTTAAAGGTCCCAGAACAATGAAGCAGTGAATTGTTTGCATAGTACCATTATCTAAAACTGCAAGCTGGTTTTCCTGGAATATTTTTATAGAGGTTTTATTTATTTTAGGAGGCGAGGACAGCAACTTACCTGGGCCTGGAGCCAAGTCTTCTGATGGAAAACCTACATCGTGTGTTGTTTATAATTTTTGATAGAATGTTTGGTTCCTTTTAGGGAATATTAGAAGGAGCATGTCCAGTGTAAAAACTAAACAACCTGTCACATTATAATTTTACTAATTCCAAGATTTGTAAGTCTTCCAATTCAATTATCTGCTCGCATTAAAAATAGGATTTTCATAGCGATGCCAACTTAGTAATGGAATCTTTTGGCATAGCAGAAGTGAATAATCCAGTACACTGTAAAGGTATGTGCACTGTAAGGGTCCACTCCGAAAGCCCGCCTGACATGCACCCAGTAAGCACTCAAAAGAATGAACACATGGATTTCTACGTAAACACGACTTGCTGTTCATATAACTGCTTCACGTTTCCAAAGACGCCAAATGGTTAAAAGAAGTGAGCTGACCATTCTTCAGGCATCATCCGCTCTGAAGGCGCTTTATACTTGAAAGTACAAGGCAATGGGACGGGTTCGATCCTAGCAACAGACAAAAAACAACAAAAAAGAGCTCAACAAACAACCGAAAACACCAGCAAGAAAAGACTCTTCAGGAGCAAAAATAAAATACCTGTAATCAGGGTCGGACTGAGGTGTCTGGAGCCCACAAGGGGAATTGACCCTAGGGGCCCACCTTGCTGCTATATACAAATACCTGTTAGCCGATATCCCCGTTATAGTTGAGCGTCGACTGTAAGACACAGGTGGCTCCTGCACATGTAATGTGCACATGCTATAACTGGGATGTACAATTACGGTAGTTTGCATGGTTAAAACAAGTTATTACCGATCAATGGGCTCCACAATATAGGTGATCACTTATTGATCGTTTGGGTCCGACCTTTGGAAACTGCACTGATTGGAAGAATGGGGAAGTTTTTTCCCTGATATGACACTTATCCCCATTTTAAAATGGAGCGGCAGGTGGGAAGTCTGACCGCAGCCTCATTCATTCTCTTGGGGGCTTCCAGAAAAAAACAAGAACAGCCACTGATGGAATGAATGGATCAGTGATCGAGTCACACATGAGATCTAGTCTAAAGCCAACCCCTGTAAGTGCATCTCTGCCATTCTGTTCCAAGTAGTTAATCTCTAATGGAAATAAAGAATCTTCTCCTAACTAATATCAGAGAGAACAAATGACCGCCATACACAACACAATCACCTATACCAAGACAAATAATACCGCATACAAAAGGGAGAAATACCACCACACCATGACCAGACCACATATTACCACCACATAGTGACCAAATAATACAACATACAAGGGACAAATACCCCTACACCGTGACCAGATCATATATTATCACCACACAGTGACTGAACAATACCACATACAAGAAACAAATACCCCCACACCATGGCTGGACCACATATTACCACCACATAGTGACCGAATAATACCACATACAAGAAACAAATACCCCCACATCATCATCAGACCACATATTACCACCACATAGTGACCGAATAATACCACATACAAGGAACAAATACCACCACACCATGACCATATTACATATTACCACCACATAGTGACCAAATACTACAATACTGATCATGAATACAAACCACAAAAAAATTGAAAATTCTAAACTCCCATCAAACAGACTTTAAGAAAAGGTGCAAATTAAAATAAGAAATAGGCGAAAATCAAAAACATTGAAAAACACCAAAAAGTAGACAAAAAACAGGTACAAATACAAGAATTCCCACAATGAGTTTTTGATGAGTTTTGACATGAGATTTTCACGTATAAGTTCTACCAATATTTTTCCAAGGATACAACTCACACCCATTATAGTCTATAGGGGGGTTTGGGGCCGCCATCAGGGCATTATTTCCCATACTGGCATATGGGGCCCGGTGAGCAGGGGGGCCAAGACCGGGTCCCCCTCTTCTGCTCCCCTGGCCCCAGAGACATAATTCTGTCAGTTCAGTTACTGAACGTGTGTTGCGTGTCGCACGTCGCTCTGTACACTATATACAGAGCTCCTTTGTATAAAGTCACTGGTGATCCATGTATTACCTGAACACTATACACTATATACAGAGCTCCTGTGTATAATGTCACAGTTGATCCCTGTATTACCTGTACAATGACACTATATACAGAGCTCCTGTGTATAATGTCACTGATGATCACTGCATTACCGTTACACGGACACTATACACTGTATACTATGTACAGAGATCCTATGTATAATGGCACTTATGGTAATATTAGTATTGTGTATTTTTTATTAAAGATCAGTATTGTAGTATTCAGTCACTATGTGGTGGTAATATTTGGTCAGGTCATGGTGTGGCAGTATTTGTTCCTTGTATGTGATATTATTTAGTTGCTATGTGGTGGTAATATGTGGTCTGGTCATTGTGTGGTGCTATTTGTTCCTTGTATGTGGTATTATTCGGCCACTATGTGGTGGTAATGTGTCGTCCGGTCATGATGTGACAGTATTTGTCCCTTGTATGTGATATTATTGGTCATTTTAAAAAATATATGTGACACATTCCCTTAAAGAAAAATAAATAAAAATATATCTAAAAAGAGTATTGGGAATTATGAGAAATGTTTAATAGGTTAGAGTAGAGTAGGGTCCGGCCAAAAGAGTTTCCTTGTCGTGGTGGCGGCTTAAAAAATCTTTTGGCCAAAACAAAAGCTGTTGGCGATGTATGTGATATTGTGTTCGATGGGAACTGTTAATGTGTGATTGGTGAGGACGTGGTGCAGAAGTGGAGTTTTTCCAAGAGTGTGCGGTGGGACTGTGGAAGGTTCGAGGGGTGAAGGTGGAGCTGGGGTGGAGCCTGGGTGAAGTCTCAAGGGGGCCTGAAAATGTTGCCAGTATGGGGCCCTGAAATTCCAGGTAGAAGCCCTGGGAGTGTCTACATGACCATGTATTTCTGGACACCGAATGGTCCACACTAAAACACAGTGATGGGTCTGTGAAAACAATTGGACAGCACTCAGATGCCATACATGTGCTTGTCTGTTTTTTACTACTAGAAAAGAGAAGGTAGAGAATTTTTGGGGGGGGTTTCTGATCCGAGAAAAACAGGTACAAGACCAAACTCTGATGAAAATCACTGATTAAACTGTTTTTCTTGTACATGAAAAAACAGACGTCTGAATGAGCCTTATTTCTGACCAAGTGTGGGCTACCCTCAGTTCTGCCCTTTTGATATCTCATAATTATGTAATTTATTCAGTATAATAAGTGACAAATATTATCACACAATGCTATCCAAAAATAAAACATGAAAGAAGAGTAATACCCATTCCTTCCAGGTCCATGTCGCTGTTATCAGACCGGATGCTGGAAGCAGATCTTCTATGAGGCATTTCTAACAATAATACAGAAAAATAAGGAATGCAATTAATCTAGCTGTTTCTTTAAACTAAAATGGTACAAAAACATCACGTATACTTGTTTTTAATGCTGAAAATCCAATCCACATCCATTTCCTGTAGTTTCCGCCTGCCAGTGGTGGACACAGAAAGTAGGGCAAGAACAGCATATGGGCCTTTTGCAAACCATCCGCTTTGGACGTGGAAATTTGCCCCATAACCTCTTGGGTAGAGATGAGCGAACTTAAAATTTTGGTGTTCGTACGGACACAGAGTCCTGTGCTAAACGCTAAACACAGACTTCTCCTGAAAGTCCAATTTAATGTTTGAAGTTTTGGGGGAAGTCAAGAGAGAGTGAGATTGAGAGAGATTTTCCTGATCCAAAGTTCAGGTCTCCATTGTTTTCAGTGGGGTTCGGGTTCTGGTAAAGTTCTAGTGCCTAAACTGAACCCGACCCAACTCAGGTCGGGTACCAGAACCCGAACTACTCTTGGGCCCCTGTGCAGCTGCACAGGTTGCACCAATGATATGTCCGTCCCTTCCGCCTGCACTTAGTGGATATATATATCAGCTTTAATGTTTATAGTATATCCACCATTTAGAATAAGTGCTTTCATTTATTAACGCACTAGTTGCACGTATTATTCAATGTTTCTTTTGTATTACTTTGATTTGTGATACACACTAGAATAAATAAAATATAATTAAAAATAAATAAAAATTGAAAATATAATCTGACCCCATTTTAGTATTAACAACACAGTTTCTAGTTAAAAAACTAGTGTCCAGATCACCCATTGTTGCAGTTTATTTGCATGACTAACCAGGTCCAAATCCTAAAATAGCCAAAAAAGTTGCTTTTTTTTTCCCACAAAAATGGTGTGCGACATAATTTGGAACTTTTTTTTACCCCAGCAAACTGCTACAATGAACAACAAAGAAAAAGAATACATAAAACTATACCAAAAATTGCTTTTTTGGACAGGGGACCAATAGGTAACTCCAAAGCACAAACACATTATTGGACCACAAAGGGCCCATGTTCTTGCACAGGGGCATTCTTCTATCAGTGCGTGGCCCTCCAGTCAGACACTGCACCAATCATTACACAAAGCGACTCAATTTAATAAAAGAATTCAGTTCTCAGACCCTCACTATTTTTGCAGACCTCTTTGGTAACAGTGCACACCTGCATTGTGACTGCTGCTTCTTTTACTCTTATTTTAGGATTATTGTTATGCTGATAACTTTGCAGCGACTGCAAATACTTAAAGTGTAGGATGATAAGTGATTACTCGCCCCCAGGACTGGTATCAGACATGGGTATAAGTGAGTAGCGTCTACCTGTATCTGCAGATAGTGCGGGGAGCTGTGGAGAACGCTGGGCTTGTGATGTCCTCAGTGCTGGCAGCAGTAGTTCTCCGCTTAGTATTTCTCACACAGGCTCATTGTTGTTGGTGACGGACGGTTTCCAGGAAGCCGCTCGTCAGTGAAAGTCTGTGTCCTATAGCCGGCAGCATCACGTTACCACACTAACAATGAGGGTAACCAGGGAAGTCAGGCCTGGGAAGGAACCTGTGGTTTCATCTTACTTCTGCTGCATGATCCTCACCACAGTGGTGGAGACCACAGAGAAATGCGGCCCATCACCATATACATCCATTCACACATCACAGGGCTTGTTTTTTGCAGGACGAGTTGTACTTTTGAATGAACACAGTTCATTTTTATCATATAACGTACTAGAAAAAAAAGAAAAAGTTGCCAAGTGCGGTGAAATTGCAAAAAAAAAACTGCATTCCCACATTGTTTGTTTTATGGATTTCGCTTTTACGGCGTAGTAAAATTATTCTCCATGTCAGTATGATTACGACAATACCAAACTTGTCCAGGTTTTTATTTATTTGGTGAAAAAAAAAAAAAATTTTGTAAAGAAAAATTATGTTTTTATTGCTATTTTTTTGGGACCTGCAACTTTTTTTTATGTCTCTGTAGATTCCACACTGTGAGTGCTTGTAATTTACGCCGTGAGCTGATGTTTTTAACCCCTTTATGATGTGTGCAATAATAGTACGACACGCGTCGGATCCCACTGTTTGGTGCAGGCTCCGGCACTGAGCCCGCACCTTTCCGTGCGCATGACAGCTGATATATAGAGCTGACATAGAACCCTAAAAACCGTGGCATTTAACTCTCACTTCCCGGAAATGTGTCACTGACTCTGCCCATCGGCGACCCCGTCACATGATCGCAGGTCACCGAATCGTTGGCATGACAACCCGGGGTTTTCAGGAGACCCCTGCGGTTGTCATTGCCAGATTGCAATGAAAGTGGTTGGCACTCATAGCAAGTAAACAATTCTGCTAGGCGATTCATCAGATCGCCTATGTGTAGCACAGGCAATCAGACAAGTGCTGCTTCTAGGCTCCCATGGAGACTATTGAAGCATACAAAAAGTAAAAAAGAAAGAGTTTTTAAAAATATTAAAGAAATAAAAAAATATATGAAAGTTTAAATCACCCCTCTTTTGCTCCATTCAAAATAAAACAATAAAAAAATCACATATTTGGTATCGCCGAGTTCAGAATCTCCCGATCTATCCATATAAAAAAAAGAATTAATCTGATTGGTAAATGGCGCTATGATAAAATAATTCTAAACACAGAATTGCGGTTTTTTGGTCGCTGCTACATTGCAATAAAATGCAAAAACGGGCGATCAAAACATCAGATCTACCCCAAAATGGTAGCAATAAAAACATCAGCTCGGTGCACAAAAAATAAGCCCTCACCCGGCCCCAGATCCTGAAAAATGGAGACTCTACGTGTCTCGGAAAATGGCGCCATTTTTTTTTTTTTACAAACTTTAGATTTTTTTTCACCACTTAATTATAAAAGAACCTATACATGTTTGGTATCTACGAACTTGTAATGACCTGGAGAATCATAATCATATGTCAGTTTTAGCATTCAGTGAACGTGGTAAAAAAAACAACTGTGGAATTGCACTTTTTTTGCAATTTCACCGTCTTTGGAATATTTTTTACTGTTTTCCAGTACACGATATGGTAAAACCAATGGTGTCATTCAAAAGTACAACTTGTCCCGCAAAAAATAAGCCCTCACATGGCCATATTGACGGAAAAATAAAAAATTAAAAAGTTTTGGCTCTGGGAAGAAGGGGAGCAAAAAAACGAAAACGCAAAAACGGAAAATGGCCTGGTTATTAAGGTGTTAATGATACTATTTTGGGATAGATACAACTTTTTGAATTTCTTGCAGTGTTTCAGTGACCAAACAACGTAATTTTGGCTTTTTGATTTTTCTGTTTATGGTGTTTTCTGATCAAATCAGATAATTCTACATTTTAAATGGGTCACACTTTTATGGAGGCAGCAATACCACATAAGTGTATTTTTTATGTTTTTAATATCCCTTTTTTAATGGGGAGTGATTGCAATTTTTATAAACTTATTTGTTACTTTGTTAATCCCCTTAGGAGGTTTGAACCTGGGATTGCCCCAACATATCGTTGTATAAAAGAAAAATTAGAGTCTCATTTGGTGTCCAGCCACAGACTGGCAGGCAAGGGGGTCTTCGGCAGGCCTCCGGCTGCCATAGAAGCCCAGTGGCAACCCACAGTCTTGTTGCAGGTGGGCTGATGGGTGCATGGAGTGGTGCGTCCCCCAGTCCGCACTCTCAAAATGCCATTGTCACAGATTAATTTTTTTGTCATTTTTTATTGGTATATGTTTATCTTGTTGGTATATGTTGGTATACATATGTTTATTTTTCTTGTATTTTTCTTTTTTATAGCTAAGCCTATAGGACACACATTCTAAAAATGACAAACCTAGAGCAAGTTGCATTTGTCAAAAAAAAATGTCCCCAAAAAAATACACTCATTTCGGCCTCATTCAGATCCGTTTTTTGCATTGCACCGATTTTTATTTTGGATCAGAGTTTGGTCAGTATGTCAGTTTTTTACCATGGGTATTTCATCAGTTTTTCACATATGCAAAACAGCGACCAATCACAGAGCAGCTTTCATTTTACCACAGCTGTTTCAAAAAATGAAAGCTAAGCTCTGATTGGTTGCTATGGGTAACAGATACTGTTTTGATAAATGAGGCCTACACTGGTTGTACAGTAGTGTATTTCATATTTTACAATTCATTTACATTTTTGGTGCCAAACACTCACTGACGAAAACTTGAGAAAAAAATGCTGCAAAACCGCAGTATTTATTGTACACTTTCTTAGTACACATGCCAAAAATGGAAGAATTTCTTAAAAATGATGATCAGTTAACCTTTTTGGTGGAAGTACAATATATTTAAGATTGCATTTTTAAAAGAAAGGTGCAAAAAAGCAGAGGCCCAACACAAAATAAGTATAATGTGCATAAATAATTTTTTTTTTACAATGAGATCCATTAGACTATATTTTTCATTGTATGATTATACACACATCAACTGTACTGTATATACATGTGCAGGCAGCACAACTCCTAGAGCAGGGGTGGGGAACGTCTGGCCCACAGGTCCTTTACGGCCCATGATGACCTTTTCTATAGTAGGTTGCCCAGAGCCCTGTTCTACCAGCTGACGGCCCTTTAATTTCTTCTTGCACTGTGAGCTCACGCACTCAGCATTCACTACTGAACACTGTGGCGCATGCAGTGAAGGATTACCTCCCAGCATCTAGACGAACTCTGTTGGTGGGGCTAATGTGTGATGCGCTCCCATCCCACAGATAAAGACATTAATGGCGGCTCCAGCTTCTCCTCTCATGTATATGCTCCAGACCCAGTGTCTCCTGTGATGTATGTGCTCCTGCCTCAATGTCCCCTCTGAATTTTATACTCCAGACCCAATGTCTCCTGTGAAGTATATACTCCAGCCCCAATGTCTCCTGTGAAGTATATACTCCAGCCCCAATGTCTCCTGTGATGTATATACTCCAGCCTCAATATCTCCTGTGATGTATATACTCCAGCCTCAATATCTCCTGTGAAGTAAACACTCCAGCCCCAATGTCTCCTGTGAAGTATACACTCCAGCCCCAATGTCTCCTGTGAAGTATATACTCTAACCCCAATGTCTACTGTGATGTATTTGCTCCAGCTCCAATGTCTCCAGTGAAGTATACACTCTAACCCAAATGTCTCCTGTGATGTATATACTCCAGCCCCAATCTCTCCTGTGAAGTATATACTCCAGCCACAATGTCTCCTGTGATGTATATACTCCAGCCTCAATGTCTCCTGTGAAGTATATACTCCAGCCCCAATGTCTCCTTTGAAATATATACTCCAGCCCTCTCCTGTGATGTATATAATACAGCCCCAATGTCTCTTATGTGATGTATATACGCAATCTCCAATGTCTTATGTGTTGTATATACTTCAGCCCCAATGTATATACTCCAGCCTCAGTGTCTCCTATTCTATATACTCCAGCCCCAGTTTCTCTTGTGATGTATATATTCCAAACTCAGAGTTTCCTATGATGTATATGCTCCAGCCCCAATGTCTCCTGTGATGTATATGCTCCAGCCCCAATGTCTCCTATGTGATGTACAGTGGGTGAAGTAAGTACTGAACATATCACTAATTTTATAAGGTGCTATTGACATGAAATTCTCACCAGATGTCCAGATGTTGTCTTTTTTATCATTATTTAAATTATATTAAAAACTAGCTATTGAGCCCATTCTATGCCCGGGTGGTGAGCATTTTTATTGGTATATGGTCTCCCATTCTGGTATTTGTGCTATCCAATCCTGTTCCCCTATCCTGTTAAGTGCTGCCCTCATGCCTATCCTGGTATGCATGGCACCCCTCATCCCCAATCTTGGAATGTATGGCGCCCCTCATCCTGGTGTGCATGGCTCCCTCATGCCTCATCCTCGTATGCATGGTACCCCTCATCCCTCAACCTAGTATTCATGGTACCCCTCATCCCTATCCTGGTATGCATGGCTCATCTGAATCCTGGAATGCATGGCCCCCCCAGATTCCTATCCTGGTATGCATGGTACCACTCATCCACCAATCCTGGTATGCATGGTACCCCTCATCCCCCAATCCTGGTATGCATGGTACCCCTCACCCCTCAATCCTGGTAGGCATGGCACCCCTCTTCCCCCAATCCTGGTATGCATGGCACCCCTCATCCCCAATCCTGGTATGCATGGCACTCCTCATCCCCCAATCCTGGTATGCATGGTACCCCTCATTCCCCAATCCTGGTATGCATGGTACCCCTTATCCCCCAATCCTGGTATGTATGATACCCTCATCCCCCAATCCTGGTATGTGTGGCCCTCTCATCCTCCAATCCTGGTATGTGTGGCCCCCTCATCCCCCAATCCTGGTATGTGTGGCCCCCTCATCCCCCAATCCTGGTATGTGTGGCCCCTTCATCCCCCAATCCTGGTATGCAGGGTACCCCTCATCCCCCAATCCTGGTATGCATGGTACCCCTCATCCCCCAATCCTGGTATGCATGGTACCCTCACCCCCAATGCTGGTATGCATGGTCCCCTCATCCCCAATCCAGCTATGCATGGCACCCGTCATCCCCCAATCCTGGTATGTGTGGTCCCCTCACTTCCAATCCTGGTATGCATGCCCCCCCTCTTCCCCCAATCCTGATATGTATGGTACCCCTCATTTCCCAATCCTGGTATACGTAGCCCCTTCATCCCTCAATCCTGGTATGCATGGTCCCCTCACCCACCAATCCTGGTATGCATGGTCCCCTCACCCCCCAATCCTGGTATGCATGGTACCCCTAATCCTCCAATCCTGGTATGCATGGTACCCCTCATCCCCCAATCCTGGTATGCATGGTACCCCTCATCCCCCAATCCTGGTATGCATGGTACCCCTCATCCCCCAATGCTGGTATGCATGGTCCCCTCACCCCCAATTCTGGTATGTATGGTCCCCTCATTCCCCAATCCTGGTATGCATGGTACCCCTTATCCCCCAATCCTGGTATGTATAGCCCCCTCATCCCCCAATCCTGGAATGTATGGTACCCCTCATCCCTATCCTGATATACGTGGCCCCCTCATCCCTCAATCTTGGTATGCATGGTACCCCTCATCCCCCAAACCTAGTATGCATGGTCCCCTCACCCACCAATCCTGGTATGCATGGTACCCCTCATCCCCCTAATCCTGGTATGCATGGTATCCTCTGCACACATAAAAAAAAATAAACACTTATACTCACCTTTCTTCCCTGTGCTCCAGCGCTGCTGTGTCCTCTTCTGCAGGAGGCCAGGGGAGGAGTGCGGCGCCAGAGCACTGCGCTGTCTGGCGTCATTTTGTTGAAGACACACTGTAAATGTGTCTTCAGTAAAATGGCGCCGGATAGCGCTATGCGCATGAGCCAATCTGACGCCTTCACTCCATCCCCGGTCTCCGACGAGAAGAGAGGCGAAGCGGCAACGCTCCTCCTGGTCAGGTAACTATGTAAGTATGGCGCCGGAGATTGCGGTATGCGTTCAGTGTCTATGCATACCGCGATTTCCGGTGCCATACACTCCTCTTACCTGTAACGGCTCCATGCGCTCTTCTGTCTGGAGCCAGACTGCGAGTCGCGCATGCGCAGTCTATAGAGGCTTCAGACACAGGGACGCTTGGCCAGTTATGTTACAGATTTTCACCGGGCAAGTGATCCATGAGATATTGAAGGCTTCTGATTTGCATCCATGTCTCGCGGATACCCATAGACTTTAATATCCAAATCTATTACACAATTTCGGATCAGAATAGGATCTGCTCTGAGTCACACAGATCTCACACTAGAGTCCATGATTTTAATGAATGTGTAAATACATCCATTCTACTCTATGGGTCCGAGTGCTGTCTGCTAAAAAAAAAAATCGAGCAACACTTGGACTTGTCACAAGAATGTGTGAATGTAGAATTACACAGTCGTAAAAATGGACAGAAATGTGTAGCCATAATTGCCTTTAGTCAACTTTGAGAGGAGAGTTTCAGTATAAATTACACATTGTAAACCTTTAGCACGAAACCTACTGTAATACAGTATGATATTTCCGAATAATCAGTATATCACAGCTACGCATCATCCAAAGAAAAGGTATGCCCCATACCGGATAGAGGAGCAGAAGTTCTGCTTATCAGTGTGAACAGACAGAATTACAAGAATTAAAATTATAAAACAAGAAAAAAATCTACACATATTTTTGCTTCATGTTTCCTGCCAAGATTAACTGTCCTGGAACTTTAACAAAAGTATAAGACATCTAAAGAATGGAGTGAACTAGCTGTGTGTTATTGTAAGTGACTGCTGTACCGCTAGAGAACAGCGCGATCAATACGCGGCGCCTCAGGACACCCCACCAATGTCATCCAGACAGCGGCTGACACTAGCAGTGATGGGACGCTGCAGTCTTCTCACTGCTGTGACAAAGGGAAAGGTGTCAGTGTTCATGACAAAATACTAATATGCATAAATGAAATGTTGTTAATTAGGATATAATTAGTAGATTATATTGTTCTTTCTTTCGTAACTTCATACTATAAAAATATATATAGATATTTGCCAAAAACATAGAATAGAAAGAAAAAATTATGTAAAATTAAGAATTTATGGATGTTGCAGAGTTTGCTGCAGATTTACTATGTGTATCAGGCCTAAGCTATGCTTATATTGTGATTGAGCCACATGTCAATGGCTCTATCAGGGCTTCCATCTGAGGCCCTAAAAAACAGAATTTGGGCAGAACCCTCGATGGTCACTTTAACAAGGCTGACAGAGTCATTTATAGGCTTCCCGGCTAGTGTTGAGCCACCCCCGTAGTGTTCGAGTTCGGTTCGGTTCGTCGAACACCCGTGTGTTCGCCGAACTGTTCGTCGAACACCTTCGAACACCGTTAAAACCAATGGCAGGCAAACAAAAACACATAGAAACACATAGAAAACACCTTCAAAGGTGTCCAAAAGCTGACAAACTGCTCAGAAGACATAACTAACACATGGAAAAGTGACAAGTACATATAGTCATGCGAAAATAAAAGAGGTGGAGGAGTAAAAGGAGGGGGAGACACAGATATAGGCATGTCATGCCCTTCTAAAATCCAAAAAGTGAGAAGACGACACGGCCAGTCCGCTCCTGCCCGTGCCACCTCCGTGTCGCCGGGTTTGTGCCAGAGCCGCGGTGAACCCTGACGGCCAGCCCCCCTCTCCCAATACTGGTGCCTGTCCGCTGGTGGGTCGAGCGAGCCCCCCTGTGGTGGAGGCAGCTCTAAGCTTTTTAATTTAAATTGTCTCTCTAATTTGAATGAATACACTTTAAATCCATTTACAAGGATCTATTGGAGGGCAAGTCTCATGCCAGCAGCCGCGTAATTCCAGCTCCAGTAGCGTCCACTAAAGCTGCTGCAGTTAAAAAGCTTTTATAAGGATCGAGCTCGGCTGTCCACCGCAAGGCATCCTACTGCCAGTCCCAGCCCCTATGCCTTGGGGTGCCTCCTGATGCTCTTCACTAAGTATCCCATGGTCCCGAATCATTTCCTTTGAAAAAATTAAGTGTCTAAACTACAGGTGGTATAGCTTGCTTAACAGCCGGGATAATCCGCTGACTAGCAGACACTGCTACTAGGCACAAAGTATTTCCTGGGCTAGATGCAGTTAAAAATTTGTAATTAGATACTCTCGTTGGATGCTGAGAAAGCATTCCATAGAGTCTCCTGGCACGCCATATATGATTCTCTTAAAAAGCTTGGGGTAGGGGTCTAGGGGACCCTTTTATAGCCAAAATCACGGCCCTGTATCGCAATACGTCACCTAGGCTGAAGATAAATGGAACTGTAGCACCCTGAGGGCTCGGTTGCTACAGACGTATTGCACCTCACCCAGAGGTGTGATATCTCACTCTCAGGTAAGGATGGAGTGTGGATCAGGACCCGACACCTGCATGCATTACACCACATTGCCGTGGGGCAGGGCGACCAATATGCCCCTGAGATGGGCACGACAGTCCCTGTCCCTGGCTGGAGTGGGGGGAGGGAACACTGAGGAAGGGGAACCCTGTAGTGCAGGAGCAGGGAGGAAGCAGTTCCTGGGTGCATTGATAAGGGAGTATAAAAGGTGGGCACCATCTTAGTTCAGTGCAGAGAAGTCTGAGCAGAAGTGGCAGGGAGCAGGGGCTCTGCATGAGCTCTGCTCCGGAGGCGGGCCTAGTAACAGAGGCCCAGGCCTGGAAGAGGGAGAAGGAAGGAAGAGGAGCGGAGAAGGCTCCAGGAACGAGGAATGAAGGGATCCCAGGGGTGCGGACGGGCGAGTCGCCACCGCACGCCCGAATCCACCTGCGTGGAGGGGTCAGGCCAAAGGGGGAGACCGGTCCCCGAACTAGTGGAGGCAGGAAACGACCCTCAGCTAGAAACCGGAGGCTCTGACATTTTATGTGGCGCAGCCCCTCGCTACACCCGCTAGGAAGGCACCACATAGGGTCAGGGAAACTGGCGCCAAGTTTACCAAGAGGAGGCCCGAGGCAGCCGGACAGAAGTGTTGGTAAGAAAGGCCAGACAAAGGACACACAAAGGGGGTCCTGTGAAGTGCTCCAAAGTTATCTGGGAGTTGTCTGAGCCCCTCACCTGGTGAGCACAGTACGACGTGGGCAGCCGTTACCTGCAGACGTGGTCTGGATAATAAGAACTGTGAGTAAAGGCCCTGGACTGCATCACTGACTCCGTGTCGCTACTGCTGCTGCCCTGCACCATCACCCCCATCCTCCGCATACACTGCCCTGAGGCTATACTCCTCCCGTGGGGAGTTATGCTACGCTCTGCTGCACCCACAACACCAGCCTCAGCGGTCTGCCCTGTAGCAGCGGTTCACTCTGACCGCAATCCACGGGTGGCGTAGTCGGACATTTAAACATCAAAACCACATAAATAGTTCCGCCACTGGTTTGACCGCCCTGAGCCACGGAACCGGGTCGCCGCCACGAAGACTACAACCACCAGCATCCACCAAAAAGGGTCCGGCTCCGGGTGTCCCAAGGCCCAGGGGGTGCGTCAGAACATTTTCATCACCTTTCACAATCACCAATGGGACAAGGCAGGGATGTCCTCTGTCCCCTCTCTTATACATCCTAGTGTGATGAACCTGTAGCCGCCATCTTGGTAATGATAAATCATATCCAGGGATGGCCACACTTCAGCAGCCCCCACCCTTGGGACCTTCTGTTAAAACGTCAACTAGATAGTTTCCCCCCATCCAGGCTCCTGTAAGATAAGAAGCCTACTTAACACTTGAATGCTAGGAGCTTCAAAGACTTCGAGAGGAAACACAGCCAGCAGGGGGGGGTGCTTCGTCCATCTGTAACTGACCATTTGTCCCATAGGACTAGTTTCTTTGTCTGTCACAAGCATGGAGGCATAAGATATAGAAACATGAAAAGTACACGCATGTTGCATGGGATGGGCCAATAAAAAAATATCACGGCGTCCCGGAGCCATTGCGCACACAAGCCTCCGCGGTAGACGTTTGTACGTGCTCTGGAAGCCAAGATATAGCGCGGAGCCATTCCTGAGGACCGTATGGTATCATAATTGATATCAAAAGGTCGGTTACGGCGGCCCGAATCCATGGGAACCCCTGGGGGTATCATGAGACCATCCCAGAAGAAGTTATTGGGTTCCTTAGAATTTGGGCTTCTGATCGAAGTTAGACCTGAGGGTGGAGACTGAGTCAGCTGACCTCACCAGCAGTGGGCGGGACAGGGCAGGTAAGATAGCAGGACAGACAAGAGACAAGTCAGTCTTGACCCAAGAGTGGTGTGCTGAACATCTGAGCACCAGCTGAGGCCACCAAGGGGAGGAGCAGTTTGACCATGCGGTGGTAGGCCTCAGCCTGTAACAAAGAACCGTGCCTGCGACCGCAGAATCCTCTCCCTGCGTCACAAGAAAATCAAGAAACCGGTAACTGATATGCTGTGGTGATTCTGTGTGTTGTATTCCATTGTTGTATAGTTTAGCCTGACCTTATACCTGTGTATATTTAGTTGTATATCGTGTATCTAGTGTATTATTATAATCAATTACCTCAAGTAATTGTGGGCCTGCCTTTTATTCTGCATAACGAACGCACGTCCGTGTGAGCTCGGCTCAAGCCAAAAACGCTACCCAGGGTTGGTTCCTGACCCGATATAGGCCCATTCACGGACTGGGCGTATATCTAAAATAGGGACTGGTGGCAGCATACCAACTGGGGATTGGGGAAGGCTGGTAGTGACGGTCGGAGGTTCAGATATATATATTCCTGGCGCGGCCAAGGAAGATATATATACCGCCCTCACTACAGAGGGCCCCGATACCCAGTAGGTTACAGGACAGTCTCCCTGGCGACCGCTTATCCTAGGTGCAGTTCCTTGACTGACCTGAGGCTAAGAGGGCGCTAGCGAGTTGTGCGGTATAGTGACGTTACGGTTTAGTGACGTTGAAGGGATAACACACTACCGTGTTCCCTGCGCTGGTTGCAGCTTCCTGGCACTACTTTCTCTAGGTGCAGTACCTTGACTGACCTGAGAGGAAAGGGGGCGCCAGAGAGCTGCACCCACCGGCCGGCTTTCATCACATTGGTGGCAGAGCGGTGGGATTGCAGAATAATAGTGTTGTGGGACCCCTACTCCCAGGCACTAAAGACTGCCAGTGGTAACTTCCACTGCTGGAGTCTTAAGGTCAGCCCAACGTTAGACGGTCAGGCTAAAAGTATAACAAGGTGTGTGCAAACTCAGGGTTGCAGCGGTGTCGGTTACCAAGATGGCAGACGGCACCAGGAGCAAGACCCTGCAAGAGGCTAATGCTACGGTCCGTGTGGCAGGAGGGGAGGACATTGTTACTCATGGCGAGGAGGAGTCCAGCCCGGGCACCTCAGGGAGCCAGTCCCCAGTATACGGTCCCGCAGTGGGCTGCCCACCACCTACCCAGCCCAGCCTGTCCAGATCACAAGCCCTTTTACAAGCGGCTATGGCAAGTCTCCAGTCTCATGGCGATGCCGTCTACAAAACCCTCCTGGCAGCATCAGAGAAGGCAGCGGAGGAGGAGCGTGCAGAGCGGGCTGCGGAGCGGGCTGCGGAGCGGGCTGCGGAGCGTGAAGCTGCAGAGCGCCGGGAGGTTGCGGAGCGTGCAGAGCGAGCTGCGGAGCGCCAGCACCAACTGGACCTGGCCCAGCGGGGGCTTCCGCTAGAGCAACCAACCCATCAGGAGACCAAGTCGTCCAAAGTCCGAGCTGAGGACTTCCCTCTACTGGAGAAGGATGGGGACCTGGACTCCTTTCTGGTGGCATTTGAACGGACCTGTCTTCAGCACCATCTGGCCCGGGATCAGTGGGCCAGATACCTGACCCCCCGTTTGAGGGGTAAGTCCCTGGATGCCTTGGGGGACTTACCTGCCGGGGAGGTACAGAACTACGACTGCATCAAGCGGGCCCTGATCCGGCAGTACAACCTCACTCCCGAGTCGTACCGCCAGAAGTTCCGGAGCCTGCTGCGTGGCCCCAAGGACACCTGGACCGATCATATGCGGGCGCTGTTGAGAGCCGCAGAGCACTGGACCTCGGGTCTAGCGCTTACTACCCGCCAGGAGGTCCAGGAACTGTTCGTCACGGAGCAGTTCTTGTGGAACTGCCCAGAGGACCTCCGACAGTTCCTCCGTGACCGAAAACCAACAGGGGCTTCTGCTACAGCCGCCCTGGCAGACGAGTATGCCAATAACAGGGCGCCTGAGCTGAAGAAGTCTGCCAGCAGCACCTGGAGAGGGGGTAAGCCCAGTCATGCCCCTGTTTCCCCGGCCCCTAGAACACAAGGGGTGTATCCCCCTGTTGCCCTCTCCAGGCAAGGACCAGACGTAAGACGTTGTCATCTATGCAACAAACCAGGACACTTTAGGGCTGAGTGTCCCCAGCGCCAAAAGACCCCATCCCAGTCCCAGAGAGCGCCCAATGTTTTGTGTGTGGGAGGGGGTGGTGGTAGGTCCCTGGACAACATCCAACCCGTCACCATAGGCCGTTCTGCGGTCATGGGACTGCGGGACACGGGCGCTGAACGAACACTGGTACGGCCTGAGGTGGTGTCCCCCCAGGACTTGGTACCAGGAAAGACTCTTTCCGTCTCCGGGGTTGGAGGCGTGGAGCCGGCACTTCCCGTTGCCATGGTGTATTTGGACTGGGGTGCCGGAAGGGGGATGCGGGAGGTGGGAGTAACGCCAAATATTCCCGCAAATGTTTTATTAGGGACCGACTTGGGGCGTCTAGTATCGCAGTATGTACCCTCTGAACCCCCAAGTTCGGCCCCCCAAGAGTGTATTGATTTGTCTGCTGCTAATGCCAACCATGTTGTATGTAGTGTGTGTCCTGCTGAGGAGGAGGGAGTGAAACCTGAGGGTAACACCTGCACAGACACAACACAAACAGGGTTAGTGAAAGCAGGTGGGGAGTGTGGGGATGCCCGCAGAGGTGCTCAGCCGGCGTGCCGTGACCTCTTGTCCTCCGGTGAGGGAGGGGGCGGGCAGGATTCTGTAGAGGGAAGCTCAGGGATGGAGAGGGGGGCAGCTACCGGCAGTGTAGGGCTCCCAGGGGTATCCAGGCTGCTGAGTATAGGCCCACTGCAGGGGGAGGAACAGGCCATGGGAGGTGGGGGTGTCCCAAGAGAGGAGCCGCCAGGTAAGACCCCAGGGCAGGAGTTCCCCACATCCGAGATGTCCAAAGGCCTAGGAAGCCTGCCTGATCGGGCGGCTTGGTCAGAAACAGAGGGGAAGCAGGCACTACCCACGGTCACAGCGGTCATAGCCGCTGTCACCAGGAGTGGGAGCGTCGGAGCCCAAGGAGCCTTGCAGAGGTCCGACGGCTTCCCCACTTCTGACCAAGTGTCTGCCGGGTCAGACAGCGGCCAGGTGACATGCCCGGAGGGGCTGACGGAGGATGTGGCAGTTTCGTCGATTCTGGCCACATCAAGTCAGGAATTTCAGGCTGCGTTGGAAGCAGACGACAGCCTGAAAGCTCTCAAGGAACAGGCGGCACAGCCTCCCATGGAGTCAGACTGCGAGCGTGTGGTCTGGGACCAGGGACGGCTGTACCGGGTAACGGTCCAGCAGGGTTCACCGGAGGCGTGGCCCAGGGACCGACAGTTAGTGGTACCCTATCCGTTCAGGGCGGAATTGTTGCGGATCGCACACGAGATTCCGATGGCCGGACACCTAGGGATCGCTAAAACCAAGGCCAGGATAGCTCAGCATTTCTACTGGCCTGGGATGGGAGCCGCGGTGGGTGCCTACTGCCGTTCGTGTGACACCTGTCAGAGGGTGGGGAAGGCGGGGCCGCGCCCCAAAGCCCCACTGGTAACTCTGCCAATCATCGAAGAGCCTTTCTCGAGGGTCGCTGTGGATCTTATTGGACCTCTGTCCACTCCCAGCCACTCCGGGAAATGCTTCATACTCACGGTAGTGGACTATGCCACCCGGTACCCGGAAGCGGTAGCTTTGTCGTCCATTCGGGCCGACAAGGTGGCTACCGCCTTACTGGAGATCTTCTCCAGAGTGGGTTTCCCCCAAGAAATGCTCACCGACCGAGGGACCCAGTTCATGTCGCGGCTGATGGAGTCCCTCTGTAAGCAAATGCAGGTGCAACATCTGGTGGCCAGCCCGTATCACCCACAGACTAATGGCCTGTGTGAGCGGTTCAATGGCACCTTAAAGCAGATGCTTAAGATGTTGGTCGACTCCCACGGGAGAGACTGGGAGCGTTACCTCCCACACCTCCTATTTGCTTACCGGGAGGTTCCGCAGGCCTCAACGGGGTTCTCCCCCTTTGAGCTCCTGTACGGGCGACGGGTACGGGGCCCCCTGGCTCTGGTGAAGGAAGCATGGGAAGGGGATTTGGCCACCCCCGAGGTGTCGGTCATCGAGTATGTCGTGCGCCACCGGGACAGGATGATGGCCTTGGCAAAGCTGGTGCAGGACAATATGGCCCAGGCCCAGGCCGACCAGAAGCGGTGGTACGACCAGAATGCTTGTGAGAGGACCTACCAGGTGGGTCAAAAGGTGTGGGTACTGGTCCCCGTACCACAGAACAAGCTTCAGGCAGCCTGGGAAGGTCCCTACTTCGTGCACCAGAAACTCAATGCCGTCACCTATCTGGTCACCCTGGATCACGCCCGTGGAAGGAGGAAGGCCTTCCACGTGAACATGATGAAGGCTCATCATGAGCGGGAAGCGACTGCCCACCCAGTGTGCAACCTTCCCGAGGAAGGAGAGGTAGAAACCCTCCTGGATCTGCTCACCCAAGCCAAGGCGGGTGGGTCCATCGAGGATGTGGGGGTTGGCCACCAGCTCACGGAGGACCAACGGTCCCAGCTGGGGACCACCCTGCACCCCTTCCGGGGGCTGTTCAGCAGCCTGCCCGGAAGGACTGAGATGGCTGTCCACGACGTGGACACTGGCGATCACCCGCCGATTCGGCGTTCAGCATATCGGGTCTCTTTCGAGGTGCAGGGAAACATGCGCCAAGAGATAGACGAGATGCTGAAGCTGGGGGTGATCCAGGCATCCAGCAGCGCGTGGGCCTCGCCTGTAGTCCTCGTACCAAAGAAGGACCGAACTACACGGTTCTGCGTGGACTACCGGGGGCTCAACGCTGTAACGGCCACCGATGCGTTCCCCATACCACGCATCGATGACCTGCTCGATCGGATGGCCGGGGCTAAGTACCTGACCATCATGGATCTGAGCCGGGGGTACTGGCAGATTCCTCTGACCCCCGCGGCAAGGGAACGCTCTGCCTTTATCACCCCTTTTGGACTGTACGAGTCCACAGTGATGCCATTCGGCATGAAGAATGCCCCTGCCACTTTTCAGCGGATGGTCAATACGCTGCTTGAGGGACTTGAAGGGTACGCGGCTGCGTACTTGGACGATATTGCAGTCTTCAGTCCCACTTGGGAGGATCACCTAGAGCACCTGCGGCAGGTGCTCGGTCGGATCCACCGGGCAGGCTTGACCATCAAGCCGGAAAAGTGCCAGCTGGGCATGAGTGAGGTCCTCTACCTGGGTCACCGGGTAGGCGGGGGGGTTCTGAAGCCAGAACCGGGGAAAGTGGATGCCATCGCATCCTGGCCCACTCCTAGGACCAAAAAGCAGGTGATGTCCTTCTTGGGGACCGCAGGGTACTATAGGAGGTTCGTCCCACACTATAGCACCCTGGCCAAGCCCCTGACGGACCTCACCAAGAAGAAGCTGCCCGTCGCAGTCGACTGGACAGTCGCCTGCGAGACAGCTTTCGGGGCACTCAAGGCCGCCCTAAGTAGCTCCCCTGTACTGCAAGCTGCCGACTTCGACCGGCCGTTTGTGGTACAGACCGACGCCAGTGACTTTGGCCTCGGTGCTGTGCTAAGTCAGGTCAACACGACAGGCCAGGAACATCCTGTCTTGTACCTGAGCAGGAAGCTACTGCCCCGGGAGGTGGCTTACTCCACGGTGGAAAAAGAATGCCTGGCAATTGTATGGGCCCTGCAGCGTCTGCAGCCCTACTTGTACGGGAGCCATTTCACCGTGGAGACGGACCACAACCCCCTCAGCTGGTTACACACGGTCTCTGGGTCGAATGGCAGGTTGCTACGCTGGAGCCTCGCTCTCCAGCAGTACCACTTCTCCATTCGCCACAGAAGAGGCCGTGACCACGGTAACGCTGACGGGTTATCCCGGCAAGGGGAGGGTGCAGAAGGACGCACGGGGGAACACAGGAATGTGCTACCCCCTCGCGCCCTCGTATAGGGGGAGGTGTGATGAACCTGTAGCCGCCATCTTGGTAATGATAAATCATATCCAGGGATGGCCACACTTCAGCAGCCCCCACCCTTGGGACCTTCTGTTAAAACGTCAACTAGATAGTTTCCCCCCATCCAGGCTCCTGTAAGATAAGAAGCCTACTTAACACTTGAATGCTAGGAGCTTCAAAGACTTCGAGAGGAAACACAGCCAGCAGGGGGGGGTGCTTCGTCCATCTGTAACTGACCATTTGTCCCATAGGACTAGTTTCTTTGTCTGTCACAAGCATGGAGGCATAAGATATAGAAACATGAAAAGTACACGCATGTTGCATGGGATGGGCCAATAAAAAAATATCACGGCGTCCCGGAGCCATTGCGCACACAAGCCTCCGCGGTAGACGTTTGTACGTGCTCTGGAAGCCAAGATATAGCGCGGAGCCATTCCTGAGGACCGTATGGTATCATAATTGATATCAAAAGGTCGGTTACGGCGGCCCGAATCCATGGGAACCCCTGGGGGTATCATGAGACCATCCCAGAAGAAGTTATTGGGTTCCTTAGAATTTGGGCTTCTGATCGAAGTTAGACCTGAGGGTGGAGACTGAGTCAGCTGACCTCACCAGCAGTGGGCGGGACAGGGCAGGTAAGATAGCAGGACAGACAAGAGACAAGTCAGTCTTGACCCAAGAGTGGTGTGCTGAACATCTGAGCACCAGCTGAGGCCACCAAGGGGAGGAGCAGTTTGACCATGCGGTGGTAGGCCTCAGCCTGTAACAAAGAACCGTGCCTGCGACCGCAGAATCCTCTCCCTGCGTCACAAGAAAATCAAGAAACCGGTAACTGATATGCTGTGGTGATTCTGTGTGTTGTATTCCATTGTTGTATAGTTTAGCCTGACCTTATACCTGTGTATATTTAGTTGTATATCGTGTATCTAGTGTATTATTATAATCAATTACCTCAAGTAATTGTGGGCCTGCCTTTTATTCTGCATAACGAACGCACGTCCGTGTGAGCTCGGCTCAAGCCAAAAACGCTACCCAGGGTTGGTTCCTGACCCGATATAGGCCCATTCACGGACTGGGCGTATATCTAAAATAGGGACTGGTGGCAGCATACCAACTGGGGATTGGGGAAGGCTGGTAGTGACGGTCGGAGGTTCAGATATATATATTCCTGGCGCGGCCAAGGAAGATATATATACCGCCCTCACTACAGAGGGCCCCGATACCCAGTAGGTTACAGGACAGTCTCCCTGGCGACCGCTTATCCTAGGTGCAGTTCCTTGACTGACCTGAGGCTAAGAGGGCGCTAGCGAGTTGTGCTGTATAGTGACGTTACGGTTTAGTGACGTTGAAGGGATAACACACTACCGTGTTCCCTGCGCTGGTTGCAGCTTCCTGGCACTACTTTCTCTAGGTGCAGTACCTTGACTGACCTGAGAGGAAAGGGGGCGCCAGAGAGCTGCACCCACCGGCCGGCTTTCATCACACCTAGTGACGGAGCACCTGCTCTCATCAATTCGCCATAACCCCAATATTAGGTGGATTGAGGTGGGAGGCACCAAGTACAAGTGCTCTCTATTTGCTGATGATGTCCTAGTATATATCACTCAATCACATATATCCATCCCTGCTGTTATGGCTGAAATAGATCACTTTGTTACATGGTCAAATTTTAAAATCAATGCAGCGAAGTCTGAGGCCCTCGATGTCTCCCTCCCCAAATCCATATAGGATTCCATCCAGTCCAACTTTCCCTTTGCCTGGCCCTCACAGGGTATCAAATACTTAGGAATTCCTATTCATAGAGACCTCTCCCATCTATGTTATCTTAATTTTGGGCCCTTTATTGAACAACTCCATACAGACCACGGTTGGCAAGTTAGAACTGTAAGATTTACTACGTGAACCGCTGGTGTTTTGTGGAAAAGCACATGTACACTGCGTTCCAAATTATTATGCAAAAAGTGTTTAGGAGTGATAAGGGAAGAATTTGTTTGTTTGTCAGTTAAACTCATTGATGGTGATGTGTGTCAGGGCTCTTTATATCACTGTAAGCAATTGCAGACACCTGTGCTAATTAGTTTGGCAGGTGTGTCCAATGAAAGGCAAGACTACTTAAGAAGGCTGTCTCACATTATTAAGCAGCCTACATTTTCTGCCAAAATGGGAAAGAAAAAGGATGTGTCGGCTGCTGAGAAGCAACAAATTGTGGAGTGTTTAGGTCAAGGCATGACTACAATCAACATTGTGCGATGATCAGGATGAAGTGTCTTGGCAATCAAGAAGTATGTAGCTGATTCACAGTACACACGTGTGCGTGCTGATAAGGGCAAATTGAGGACTCTTTCCTACAGGCAATTACGTCAGGTTGAAAGAGCAGCGGCAAAAAAGCCTTGTCATAGCAGCAGACAAGTTTTTGAAGCTGCTTGTGCCTCCAACGTCCCCCGAACAACAAGATGCAGGGTCCTTCAGAGGTTTGCAGCTGTGCATACGCCATCCTGTCGACCTCCTCTATCCACTTCACACAAGCAGAAACGGCTCCAGTGGGCCAAACATTACATGAAGACTGATTTCAAAACAGTTTTGTTCACGGATGAGTGCCGTGCAGCGCTCGAGGGTCCAGATGGATGGAGTGGAGGATGGCTGGTTGATGGACACCCCACGCAAACACGGCTACAGCGCCAACAAGGAGGAGGTGGAGTAATGTTTTGGGCTGGAATCATGGGGAGAGAGATTGTCGGCCCCTTTAGGATCCCTGAAGGCGCTAAAGATGAACTCCATAATGTATGTGGATTTTCTCAAACAGCACTTCCTGCCATGGTTCAAGAAGAAGAACCGTGTATTTCACAGCAAGATCATTTTTCTGCATGATAATGCACCATCTCATGCTGCACATAAAACATCTGCATCTCTGGCTGATATGGGCATAAAAGGGGACAAACTTATGGTGTGACCCCCATGCTCCCCTGACCTCTACCCCATTCAGAACCTTTGGAGCATCATTAAAAGCAGTGTCTATGATGGCGGGAGGCAGTTCACATCTAAGCAACAGCTCTGGGAGGGTATTCTGTCCTCATGCAAAACAATTGAAGCAGAAACCATCCAAAACCTGACAAATTCAATGGACGAGAGAGTTCAGAAGCTCCTTTCGAACAAGGGGTCCTATGTGAAAATGTAACATCACCTAGAATAAAGTTTTGAGTTGAAAACTGTTTGATTTCAGTTTCTAACAACCTGCTAATGCTTATAATTTCAAAAATGACCATTTTTTTGGTCTTTATTAAAATGAAAAGGTTGATCGAAAAGTTTGGGGGATCTAAGAGTGTGGCAACCCAGTAGTCATGATTACTTCGAATTCTGACAATATGAGGGTCATGCTGCAGGTAGTGCAGCAAGAAGGCACTTATGTGTCTTGCGCATCTCGGAGCCCCAAAATTATTTTCCGGGCTAGATGCAGCTAAAAATTATTTTTAATTTTAAATCTGGTGAAGCTTTAGTATAGATGGCCTAATAGGATCAGTGCTGCACACTGCTACAAAGCCCAAATTATTTTCCAGTCAAGATACAGATAAACATGATTAGTAATTTGAAAGCTTAAAACGGTTGGTAGGGTGATTTTAACCAATCATCAAGCTTTTACTCTCCCCAGGATGACACAGGGGTAGAAAAGTCGTTTCGGATCCATGATTTGTTCATCTTTATGAACGTGAGTCTGTCTACATTATCATTGGAGAGCCGCGTGCGCTTATCTGTCAGCACACCACCAGCAGCGCTGAACACACGTTCAGACAGAACGCTGGCTGCGGGGCATGACAAGATCTCCAAGGCGTAAGTGGCTAGCTCCGGCCATTTATCCAGATTGGAAGTCCAAAAAGAGCAAGGGTCCAGTGACACAGTCGTGGCTTCAATGTTTACTTGGAGATACTCCTGTACCATCGTCTCTAGGCGTTGACTATGTGTCAGACTTCTTGTCTCCTGTGGCCTTGCAAAGGATGGGCTAAAAAAGTGGTGAAATGATTCCGCAAAATTGATGTTACCAGCAGATACTGTGGTTCTGTTACGGTTTGAGTGCTGAACACTTGACGGTCCCACGGTTGGCAAGTTGGAACTGTGAGATTCACTACGTGCACCACTGGTATTTTGTGGAAAAGCACATGTAAGATTCTGCAACAGACTCTGCTGATACTCCTGCATGCGTGCATCCCTTTCTATGGCAGGAATAATTTCTGCAAATTTACTTTTGTACCGGGGATCTAACAGTGTGGCAACCCAGTAGTCAGGATTATTTCTAATTCTCACAATTCGAGGGTCATGTTGCAGGTAGTGCAGCAAGAAGGCACTCATGTGTGTTGCGCATCCAGGAGCACCAAGTCCCTGTTGTGTTGGTGGCGAGGTAATGTAGCACCCTGAGGATTCGGCTGCTACAGGGGTATTGCACCTCGACCCAGAGGTGTGGTATTCCACTCCCGGGTAAGGATGGAGTGTGGAACTGAGCTTAGTAGGCTGCATGCACTACATACATCCCATTTCCGGGGGACAGAACAACGGTACTCCCACCAGTATATGTGCAGGAACGACAGCGTCTGTCCCTGGCTGGAGTGGGAGGGCGGTGGAACATCCCAGTAGTGTAGGGGCAGATAGGGGGAGTAGTGTGGGTAAAGCTAGGAGCCCATTGGGTGCTGGTCACCTGGGTTCACACATAGAGGGAGTATATAAGGTGGGCACCATCTTAGAATAGAGTCTTTAGTCAGAGAGAGGAGGAGCAGAGCAGAGGAGCTCAGCCAGGAGGGCTGACAGGGAGCTGTGGCTCCGGCTGGGCCCAGCTCCAGAGCAAAGCCTGCAGTGAAGAGAGAGAGGAGGAAGAAAGGCCCAGAGAAGCAGAGACAGAGGGAACCCTAAGATCCCAGAATCAGACCAGAAAGGGTGAAGGGTTGGCAGAAGAGGGCACCGGATCCCAAGCTGGCGGAGGCAGAAGTAACCATTAACCAGGAACCGGAGGTCGTGGGCAAGTTATGCCACGACCCTCACCATATCCACCAGGAAGGCACACCACGAGTAGGGCCAGGGAAGCCAGAGAAGGTTCAACCACTAAGAGGCCCGAGGGAGCTGGACAGAGGTGGATCCCTGGTGGGGACGGCCAGGAGAAAGAGAGTGAGAGGGAAGCTCAGGACCACGCTCCGGAACTGCCTGGGGGTTAGCCGAGTCCCGCACCTGGTGGACGCAGCACTGCTCGGGTGGTCACTCAAGGCCAGAGTGACTAAAGCAACATCAGTGAGTAAAAAAAACCCTGAAACTGCATCTCCTGACTCTGCCTCTCCTTCCTGCATCATCACAACCCCCATCATCCACACCTGCTGCCCTGAGGCCATACCCCTCCCGTTGGGGGTTATACCATCACTGCTGCACATATACCACCGGCCTCAGCGGACTGCTCTGCAGCGGCGGCTTCAAAGCCGCACTCAACGGGTGGCGTAGTCGACACTTAAACAACATCTACAAAGACTGCCACACACTTAGTTTGACACCCTGGGCACGGACCGGGTCACCGCCACAAGGACTACTACCCCCATACAGATCCGGCTCCGGGTATCCCTTGAACATGGCCCAGGGGGCGCGTCAACTTTGGCGTAGTCGGCAGGATTACGTGCCCGCAACCACCGGGTACTGCGTGCCTGAAGAAAAGTTTGCATTTACCTCAAAAAGAAGTCTCCCGCCGGTTCCGGAGGGTCCCCGCCATCGGACGCCATCTCGGATCGGTTCCCGCCATTTGCCCGTCATAGGCTGTCTTTTCCCGCCATCTGCAGTGTTTCCCGCCACTGGGAAGCGATTCCCGCCATCTAAGAAGATTTCCCGCCCTGGCAGAGCGGACGCCATTATGGGCGTGCCAGAGGGTGACAAGAGGCCACCTCCCATCGTGGGCCAGGACCAAGAATGGCGCCAAAAACGAAGACCGCCCCCACCAGCAGAGACTGCAATGATTGAGATGTCCGTCAGCGTGGGGGGTCTGCCCCTGGAACTGACAATCACCAAGTTACCCCAGGACCGCCCTCAGTATGGGCGTATACAGAACAAAACAGAGAAGATGGGAGCAGCTTGGAGGAGTCTAGAGAGAACACACCCGGAGATGGAGGGAGAGTCAGGCAGCACCGACCCTGTGGTCAGGAGCCTGTTGCAGGCCGCCACTCCAGAAGGCCTGCTGGAGATCCTGGCGCAGCTCCCCGGAGATCGGGAGCGTGCACAGACCGCGCTGGAGGGCCTCGCACGGAAGATGGCCCGGGTACAGCAGGAAGCGCTGGCGGAGTGGAGCAAGGAGATGGCCCAGCAGGCTGGAACCCGCCAGCGAGGCCCGCCACCCACGACAAGGAGCATGTCCGCCTCTGAGGAAGGTGCAGGAGGGACGACGGCCGGAGACGACGCCGCGGAGGGAGTTGAAGAAAAGGGAGCAGGTAATGGGGACGACAACACCCCGTGCCCGATGGTCGCAAGCCTGCCCCAGCTCCCCGTCGCAGAGCCCGAGACCCCACTCACCACTCACGTTGCTGCATCGTCACCGCTCCGAGCTAGGCCTCAAGCGGCAGGAGCCGCGGCCACGCCCCCTGCTACGTCATGCGCCTCGACGCAGAGCGCGGCCAAGCAAGAAGCGCCCCCGGCCTGGTCGCAAGGCCAAGTACCCCCGGGCGCCGCCGTCTTCACAGCGCCCTCTACCTCCATCATGCCACCGGCCTGGTCGCAAGGCCTGGTAGACCCGGGCGCCGCAGCCTTTAAAGCGCCCTTTGTGTTCAAGCTACCTTCGGCCTGGACGCAAGGCCAGGAGCCCCTGGGCGCCGCAAACACCACAGCGCCCTCTGCCTCCACAGCACCCCATCTGGGCGAAGACCGCTCCGCACAAAACACCACCCAGGACGGGCTGCTCTTCGTGTGGCCACCTGAATATATTCACCCTCGATTCCAGAGGGAACGGCCTCTGGATGAGCCTCTAATTCCGGCTCCTGCGCCCGCCAAACTCGATCCGCTTCCGTTGGAGGACGCCCAATTTGAGTGGGACCCTACCGGTGAGGACCTGATGGGATTCACCGAGGAGACCCGGGCAGCCGCAGCCCAGCGTACGGAGCGCTGCCGGCAACAATTGGAGGTTTTTGCTAAGGAGCGACGAGAGAGGCGGGTCCGCGAGGAGCGGCTCCAAGTCCAGAGCGCCGAGCAAAAGCGCCGGGCCCGCAGAAACCCCCGTACTGCCCACGGTCCCCGTGCCAGCGGGACTGTAATAAAATTCCAAATGGAGCACGGGTGGGGTTTTATACGGGACCACAGAACCCCCGGCGACGTCTTTGTCACCCGCAGAGACGTAGAAAGCCATCTGCCGGAGGGACACAGAGGCCGTGACCTTTACCTGGGTGATGAGGTCACCTTCACCCGGCACCAGTGTGCCAAAGGACCCTATGCCCTTCATGTACATCGCCTGACTGAGGAGGAGCTGCGGTGTGAGGAGGAACAAGAGGACCCGGACGGGTCTGAAGATTACCCTCAGGCAGGAGCAGGAGGACGTCGCCACTGATGTACAGTAGGAGCACTGTAAATAGTTACCCGTGAAGGTACAATAACTGTTGCCAGTAAGATATAGTCCCCGTTGGGACCAGTGAACTGTTCCATTGTGTCCCATCTCCCCACAGGCTGAGGACTGTGAGCAGCCATCCCTTTTCCCCACTGGCCGAGGACTGAGAGCGGCCATATACCTTGTAAATAGTTGCGCTTCTTAAAGCGCCCCCTACTGGTTTTATAAGGAACTGTGTTTTTCCCAGAAGAGACTGTTGCACTTTACCCGGTCACAAGTTGCACCGTGGCCGGAGGAACAAGAATGTTAATAATGAAAAGTTTTATATGAAGAGTTTTATGCTGCTGATAATATATATAGTGTTTTATATGTTTATGATGTTTTGAAAAAAATTGTATGTTTTTGGAATGTTTATTCTTTTACAGCCCGAGGACGTGCTGTGATTTACCAGGGGGGAATGTAGCACCCTGAGGATTCGGCTGCTACAGGGGTATTGCACCTCGACCCAGAGGTGTGGTATTCCACTCCCGGGTAAGGATGGAGTGTGGAACTGAGCTTAGTAGGCTGCATGCACTACATACATCCCATTTCCGGGGGACAGAACAACGGTACTCCCACCAGTATATGTGCAGGTACGACAGCGTCTGTCCCTGGCTGGAGTGGGAGGGGGGTGGAACATCCCAGTAGTGTAGGGGCAGATAGGGGGAGTAGTCTGGGTAAAGCTAGGAGCCCATTGGGTGCTGGTCACCTGGGTTCACACATAGAGGGAGTATATAAGGTGGGCACCATCTTAGAATAGGGTCTTTAGTCAGAGAGAGGAGGAGCAGAGCAGAGGAGCTCAGCCAGGAGGGCTGACAGGGAGCTGTGGCTCCGGCTGGGCCCAGCTCCAGAGCAAAGCCTGCAGTGAAGAGAGAGAGGAGGAAGAAAGGCCCAGAGAAGCAGAGACAGAGGGAACCCTAAGATCCCAGAATCAGACCAGAAAGGGTGAAGGGTTGGCAGAAGAGGGCACCGGATCCCAAGCTGGCGGAGGCAGAAGTAACCCTTAACCAGGAACCGGAGGTCGTGGGCAAGTTTTGCCACGACCCTCACCATATCCACCAGGAAGGCACACCACGAGTAGGGCCAGGGAAGCCAGAGAAGGTTCAACCACTAAGAGGCCCGAGGGAGCTGGACAGAGGTGGATCCCTGGTGGGGACGGCCAGGAGAAAGAGAGTGAGAGGGAAGCTCAGGACCACGCTCCGGAACTGCCTGGGGGTTAGCCGAGTCCCGCACCTGGTGGACGCAGCACGGCTCGGGTGGTCACTCAAGGCCAGAGTGACTAAAGCAACATCAGTGAGTAAAAAACCCTGAAACTGCATCTCCTGACTCTGCCTCTCCTTCCTGCATCATCACAACCCCCATCATCCACACCTGCTGATCTGAGGCCATACCCCTCCCGTTGGGGGTTATACCATCACTGCTGCACATATACCACCGGCCTCAGCGGACTGCTCTGCAGCGGCGGCTTCAAAGCTGCACTCAACGGGTGGCGTAGTCGACACTTAAACAACATCTACAAAGACTGCCACACACTTAGTTTGACACCCTGGGCACGGACCGGGTCACCGCCACAAGGACTACTACCCCAATACAGATCCGGCTCCGGGTATCCCTTGAACATGGCCCAGGGGGCGCGTCAGTAACAATCATGCTTCCTTCCTCTTTCCTCTCCCCCCAACCTCGCACAACAGAAATGTGATCAAGGTCTCCCTCATCTGATGAGTCTTCCATCAGTTCGTCCTCCACTTCTTCCTGGGCTCCTGCACCTTCCTCACTAGTTTGGCTGCTACCATGCGCCCTGGTAAAACCATCTCCCCCACCCTCACATGCCTGCCGCCTTGGTGCTGCCGACCGTCTGGACCTTGCAGATGTTAGCCCTTCCGCATACAACTCCTCCTCCTCTACTTCCTCCACCTCCTCTTGTGCCACCACCTGACTCCGAATTCTGTTTAACATGTGCTCCAGCATGTAAATCACCGGAATAGTCATGCTGATAATGGCATCGTCAGCACTAAACATCTTCGTCGCCATTTCAAAACTGTGCAGAAGGGTGCATAGGTCCCTGATCTGAGACCACTCCTCCAGCGTGATTTGCCCCACCTCTGAATCTCGTTGGCCCAGGCTATACGTCAGAACGTATTGCACCAGGGCTTGTCGGTGCTGCCACAGTCGCTGCAACATGTGCAGAGTTGAATTCCACCGGGTAGGCACATCGCATTTTAGCCGGTGAAGTGGCAGGCCCAACGACTTCTGTAGAGATGTAAGTCGCTGAGCTGCGGGATGCGAACGGCGGAAGTGAGCACACAGCGACCGTGCCCTCTGCAGAAGGCCATCTAGTCTGGGATAGTGGGCTAAAAATTGCTGGACAACCAGGTTCAACACGTGAGCCATACAAGGCACGTGTGTGACATTGCCCCGGCGAAGGGCCGCACCCAGGTTTGCAGCATTGTCGCACACGGCCTTCCCTGGTTTCAGGTCCAGTGGAGACAACCATTCATGAAATTGGTTCTCCAGAGCTGACCACAACTCCTCAGCTGTGTGACTCACATTTCCCAGACATTTCAATTTAAAAACCGCCTGATGACGTTGAGCCCTACTGCCAGCATAGTAAGGAGGTGTGCAGGATCCCTTCTGCACAGTTAGAAAGCTTGTGGCATGACCAGACAGGCTTTGGGTGCAGGTGGAAGACCGAGAGGAGGTTGAGGAGGCAGAAGCAGTGGAGGAACTTTGACATAAAGAGGATTGACGCACAACTCGTGGGGACGGCAAGACTTGGACAGCAGCCCCTTGTCCTGCTGTCACCATAGTTACCCAGTGCCCAGTCAGCGACATGTAACGCCCCTGTCCATGCCTACTCGTCCAAGTGTCTGTGGTGAAATGCACCCTGTCACACACAGAGTTTCTCAAAGAAGCGGTGATGTTGTGTGCGACATGCTGGTGGAGCGCAGGCACACCTTTCTTTGAGAAGTAGTGCCGACTGGGCATCTGGTACTGGGGCACTGCGACGGACATAAGGTCTCGAAAATCCTCTGTGTCCACCAGGCGGAAAGGCAGCATTTCTGTAGCCAAGAGCTTGCAGATGGTGAAATTCAACCTCTTAGCTTTCTCATGGCTAGGAGGAAATGGTCTTTTACTTGTCCACATCTGAGGGACCGAGGGCTGGCTATTGTGCTTAGACGGGGTTGATAAGGGTGTCCCCGGCAAACTGCCGGTCTGTGAGGAAGATGCAGGCGGACATGTTAGGTTGCCTTGATCCAAAGGTGGTGCTATCGATGTCGGACAGCGCTCAACACCAGCTGGTGTTCCCACCTCCAAAGAAAATGATGACCTGCCAATCACGCTGGCTGTTGCGGGTAAAGAGGTGGCAGGTCTGCGCCCCAAAACAGGTGTGACTGCTGTCCCCCCAGTCACAGAGGATGAAGAGGCCGCGGATGCACAAGATATGGCAGACGGTGGTTGGCCCGGCCGGCTAGGCCGCATTGTAGCACACTGAGCTTCCCACTGCAACTTATGCTTCATGTCCATGTGCCGGTTCATGCATGAAGTACTCAAACTATGTATTTTTTGGCCTCTACTTAGCTTTTGCTGACAAATGTTACAGATAACACGAGTTGGGTCATCTTTATCGATCTGAAAAAATGCCCAGGCTATGCAAGGCTTAGCACCCATGCGACCTGAAGAGCCACCACGACTTGTGGTGAGAGGCAGAGTTGTGTTTGAGGATGCAGTTGTTGACGTGCTTCCAGTACTACGTCTCTGTCCAGGAAGGCGCAACCTGACCTCGTCGTCACTAGCATCTTCCTCCACCTCCTCTGCTGACCTCATCTCTTGGCTGACTGTGGGTTGACAGTAAGTGGGATCTCCAACCTCATCATCATCACCCTGTGTGTTATCACACCCGTCGTCCTCAGAGCCAACCTGTTCCTGCCCTGACAAAAAACTAAAGTTGTTGCTCCAATCAGGTATTTGAGTCTTATCATCGTCTTCCTCATTGTCTCCACCAACAGGAGTTACAGTTTGGGAATGAGGGTCTACATTATGGTCAGAACCTTCTGCATCTGGTCCTGGATCCGACTCATAAAGATTCTGGGCATCAGTGCAGATCATTTCCTCGTCTGGATTCACAGAAGCGCTGGAGTCGACCTCTGATTCCCAGGCTATAGTATGAGTAAACAGCTCTGCAGACTCAACCATCTGTTCTACCTCATACTCAGACGGGCAGCTGGAGATTTGGGAGCTGTGAGGAAGCAAGTGCGATTTGGGTGACACCTTTGAGGACTGGAGTATTTGTGATGTTGAAGTTGATGTGGAGGAGAGCCCACTTAAAGGAGCACTTGATATCCGTTGAAGCACCTGCTGTTTTTGTGCCTCATCTGGAATTTGTAGCGATTGGCGTGGCCGTAAGAAAGGGATCTTATCACATTGTCCGCTAAAAGAAGTAGACATTTTAGTTTGGCTGGAAGATGGTCTTTCTTCTGCAGATGTTACTGTTGCTTTAACACCTACCCCACGGACACAACCTTTTTTCCCCTTCCCAACACGCCTATTCCCCTTTCCACCAGCAGCAGGCCTTTTTCCACTCATTTTGGTGGTTAACTAATTCACAACTCTGGAGTTGTTTGCACAAAAAAACAATGGATGGTAACCGAGCAGAGCTGAGTGGCCAAACTGTGGTATTAGGCCAAAACTATTGGCTGGGTTAGATGCAGAAAAAAATTATATTCAATTTGCAACCTGATGGAGGTCAGTATAGATGGACTAATACAACAAGTCCCACACACTGCTAGAAGCCCAAATATTTTTTCAGAGGTAGATGCAGAAAAAAATATATTCAGTTTGCAACCTGATGGAGGTCAGTATAGATGGACTAATACAACAAGTCCCACACACAGCTAGAAGCCCAATATTTTTTCAGAGGTAGATGCAGAAAAAAATATATTCAGTTTGCAACCTGATGGAGGTCAGTATAGGTGGACTAATAGAACAAGTCCCACACACTGCTAGAAGGCCAAATATTTTTTCAGAGCTAGATGCAGAAAAAAATTATATTCAGTTTGCAACCTGATGGAGGTCAGTATAGATGGATTAATGGAACAAGACCCACACACAGCTAGAAGCCCAATATTTTTTCAGAGCTAGATGCAGAAAAAAATTAGATTCAGTTTGCAACCTGATGGAGGTCAGTATAGATGGATTAATAGAACAAGACCCACACACAGCTAGAAGCCCAATATTCTTTCAGAGCTAGATGCAGAAAAAAATTAGATTCAGTTTGCAACCTGATGGAGGTCAGTATAGATGGACTAATAGAATGATGCTATGCCCAAAAGATTTTACTTCACTAGGTGCAGTAAAAAAATTGGTATTCTATACATAGGTGGTATATCTTGCAACACAGATAGCCTACTCCACTGACTAACACACTCTGCAATAGGCCAAAAAGGATTAGCTTTGCTAGATTCAGCCAAATGCTGTGAAAAAAACTTGCACAGCACTGGCACAGACCTGCCTGGCAAAAACTGATAGGAACTGATGTAACCTAGTCCTGAAAAGGACTCCAATTACAATTAGTCTTTACTCCCACAACCTATCTATTTAAGAGCACAGACCTGCCTGATAAAAGTCGTAGGAAATGCTGTAACCTAGTCCTTAAAAGGACTGCAATCACAACTACTCCCTACTCCCAAGCTATCTGTATATTTGTGCGAAAATTGGCTTGAAATTAACAAGGTATAGCGCACACAGCAACAGCGGTGCCGTCTAACACGCAGCTGCAGCAGTGAGAAAATGGTGGCGACGGGGAAAATGGCTTGGTCTTATAGGGCAAGGACATGTGACATACACTGCCAATGACACATGCCCTTGCTTGTGTGAAAAAAAGCACTTCGCTCCGTGTGTGCGCTGCTGATAGGCTGACAGATTGCACCTCCCCACTGTAAATGCGGGAAAGAGAAAAAAAAATGGAGATCTTCATTGTTCCTGCAGAGATCAATCCCCTGCCCCTCCCCCCACCCCGCTGTACACTCAAACTGCGTATTAACATTAATTTTCATCATTACTGAGAAAAAATCCAGTTATGATTTTGGTGCACGAACAGTTATCGAACATAACCTCGAACAGCCGAATTTTTCTCAAATTGTTCGTGTTCGCCGAACGGCTCGAACACCGCCCAAAACAGCTCGAATTTGAGATTGGCGAACAGTTCGAGTAGAACAACGCTCATCTCTATTCCCGGCCTCTGTTTTGTCAGCTTTCCTCTTCTTGAGGTCACTCGTGGTGAACCATGCTTATAGGTGCACATTACCAAAACAGAGACGAGACAGCACAAAATGACTCCTTCCGCCTCCACAAAGTCAATGGCCCCATAAGGAATTCTGCCTGAATCCCTTTTTTAAGGTTTCAGATATAGAAGCTCTGATGAGGCCACTGATGTGTGGCCCCGATGCAATGTGAACTTGGCCTTATTCATACGTTCAGTATTTGGTCAGTATTATACATCAGTATTTGAAAGCCAAAATCATGAGTGTTCGGTGCCAGTCCTGGCTTTGGCTGTCGAATTCTGATTAAATACTTTCCAAACATACTGTAGCTACATATTCCGAACTACCCGCCACCGAAGTACACAATACAAAGACTTGAAATTGGGTGGAAAAGATCAGCCACATACAGTATTTATAAGGGTATTGAAACATTTAATCCATTTAGACAGACTAAACTTTCCCATAATATCTAAGTACCTGATATCCCTTCTGCTTCAAGGTAGAAGTCATGTTTGCACCATACTGCATCAAGCCGTCTTATATGGCAAGGAAAAACCACTGTCATGCGGTGTTCAAATTAAGAAAATACAAGTGCTTCTCACTAAATTAGAATATCATCAAAAAGTTAATTTATTTCAGTTCTTCAATACAAAAAGTGAAACTCATATACTCTATAGAGTCATTACAAACAGAGTGATCTATTGCAAGTGTTTATTTCTGTTAATGTTGATGATTATGGCTTACAGCCAATGAAAACACAAAAGTCATTATCTCAGTAAATTAGAATTATTAACAAAAACACCTGCAAAGGCTTCTGATGCATTTAAAAAGGTCCCTTAGTCTGTCTCAATAGGCTCCACAATCATGGGGAAGACTGCGGACTTGACAGATATCCAGAAGGCAGTCATTGACACACTCCACAAGGAGGGTAAGCCACAAAAGGTCATTGCTAAAGAAGCTGGCTGTTCACAGAGTGCTGTATCCAAGCATATTAATGGAAAGTTGAGTGGAAGGAAAAAGTGTGGTAGAAAAAGGTGCACAAGCAACCGGGATAACCGCAGCCTTGAAAGGATTGTTAAGAAAAGGCCATTCAAACATTTGGGGGAGATTCACAAGGAGTGGACTGCTGCTGGAGTCATTGCTTCAAGAGCCACCACACACAGATGTATCCAGGACATGGACTACAAGTGTCGCATTCCTTGTGTCAAGCCACTCATGACCAATAGACTACCAGGAGATTTTAGAGCACTTCATGCTTCCCTCTGCCGACAAGCTTTTTGGAGATGGAAATGTCATTCTCCAGCAGGACTTGGCACCTGTCCACACTGCCAAAAGTACCAATACCTGGTTTAAAAACAACAATATCACTGTGCTTGATTGGCCAGCAAACTCGCCTGACCTTAACCCCATAGAGAATCTATGGGGTATTGTCAAGAGGAAGATGAGAGACACCAGACCCAACAATGCTATCAAAGCAACCTGGGCTTCCATAACACCTCAGCAGTGCCACAGGCTGATCGCCTCCATGCCACGCCACATTGATGCAGTAATTGATGCAAAAGGATCCCCGACCAAGTATTGACTGCATTTACTGAACATACATTTCAGTAGGTCAACATTTTGGATTTTAAAAACATTTTTCAAGCTGTTATAAAGTATTCTAAGTTACTGAGATAATGACTTGTGTTTTCATTGGCTGTAAGCCATAATCATCAACATTAACAGAAATAAACACTTGAAATAGATCACTCTGTTTGTAATGACTCTATATAATATAGGAGTTTCACTTTTTGTATTGAAGAAGTGAAATAAATTAACTTTTGGATGATATTCTAATTTAGTGAGATGCACCTGTATGTGTACCAACACTTAGCGTCACATCCCAAAATAAACCTCTCTCTGGGCAAAGTAGTTCCCCTGGGCCCTACCCTAACCTCTAACCCATACAGTCCCTGACCCTTTTCTTAAAGAGTCTTTGTCAACACAAATTGATTGTTCAATCTAAGTATGGTGCATCATGGCAAAACAAAAAATGTAATTGCACCTTCCCACCTGCTTGTTTTCCCTCCATCTCCACACCCTCCTCTTCTTTCATTGACAGCTTTGGCTTCATACAGCCAGAGAAGGGTGGAGATTGAGGGAAAACAAGCAGATGGAAGGTGCAGGTAAATGTTTTGATGCACCGAGTGCCTGAACTTTGTTTGAACAGCCATTCTGTGTGGACAGAGTTTCCTTTAAGAGATTTTCCAATAGTTTTGCATATTTGACCTATTCTTAGGACACTTAAGTTGATGGTCTGACACTTAGCCCCCCAGCAATCAGTTATTAACAACTCCGGTGGCGGCAGGAGGTATACAATGTGCAGAGCAGAACAGCACAGCTCCATACACTGTTCAGTGGCTGCTGCCAGGTACTGCAGGTCAGATCTTGCTAAAGATTATAATTCCACATGTGTTAATTCATAGTTTTGATGCCTTCAGTGTGAATGTACAATTTTCATAGTCATGAAAATACAGAAAAATCTTTAAATGAGAAGGTGTGTCCAAACTTTTGGTCTGTACTGTATATATACTGTATATACACACTATATGGGAATCTAAAGCAAGTAAAAACACATGTATCTAACGCAGTGTTTTTCCTGCAAACACTCTCGTTTTTTCTGCAGAAAATTCTGCAGCAAATACTCCATGTGTGCACATAGCTTTATGAATGGGCGATAAATGAAATAAAAAAACGCTTAAAAAATTAGTCTATTTATGGCCAGCGTTTTTGGTGCAAAAATTTTTGCTGCAAATACTCAAAGTGTGCACATAACCCATAGTCATTGCCCTAGGACCGCCCACCTAGCAAATATGAAGAACAGATTAACCAATCATATCAAAACCTGAGATAAATAAGGACACCAGTATAATACTCCTTGTGTAATAAAATAGACTCAGTATGGAATGCAAATACATGTTGTAATTTGGACTTTAGAAAAGCAAAATTTCAATCAAAGCACCACTTCAGTGTTTTATTTTTTATTTTACCATTGGAATGGTGCCACAAACCTAAGTTCCCTGCATCTAGTATCATAATTACCAGTTGCTGTCTTCATCTGTTATCGGCTCTGCTCCAGTCTGTCTTCTGCAGGTTGTGACCTGCTGGATCGCTCCACCGTTTGCTGAGCAAGACGGAAGTCACAACTCATTGTAAGTCTATGAGAGCCAGAACCAGGCCTGAACAAGGCTCTCATAGACTTACATTGAGAGTTTGTAACACTATGGAGCACCCGGCCTTTTTCTTCTCTTTATAGCTCCATAGTTCATAAGAAAAGGACAGCGTGCAAGTTATAGTTCATAAGGGAGGACAGTAGAAAACTATGGCTACTTTCCTCCAGAAATTGCATTATTATTGACCATAGGCAGTCCGTGGCAGACATTTCCAAAATTTTCAGCATTTTTTAACCCCTTGAAGAAAAACTCTTATCCTGAGGAACCCTTAATTATTTTTTTTATATAAAAAAAAGTTAAAAACTAGTAATATTCAAGACTTGTCAATATCAAAACTCCAGATGTAAGGGCCTGTTCACACTGCCTTTTGCAGTGCATTCATGTCCCCGTTCTGTCTAAAGTCGTTGAATTGAACAAGGCAAACGGAATTCAAAGTATGAATCTTTGGGATCCATTTGCCCTCCTTTTCAGTGGTGTCCATAATTTCAGATGGATCGATCCAGTTTTTCAGAGACCCAGTTGGAGCCTTCCATAAAGACACGAATGTAGTGATCTTTCCTGGACTGCCACAGTTATCACCACCATCACAGGGGATCTGTTATTCATGCGAGCAATGGTATTCTCAGGCTCTGGTGTAATGAATATCTGGTAAGAACCCTAGAGAAGAAAAAAAAAGGGAAATTAAGAGGTCGTGGCCTCAAGTCAAGTGCTTTCCACTTTTCAATGTTGGGTACTGTCTATGGGTATTTTAAGAAAGAGATACGGTATGTCTCTTGTGCTGACTAAGGCTGTGGAATACTTCATGTGTCCAGTAAAGATAGTGCATGCCCATTTCTAAACTATTCAGGGTTACCTTTAGCCCTTTTGTGTCTAAAAGGCACTAGAATCGGCAGTTCCTCTCATATCCCAAACTATCACCACAAATGAATAACTAATGAGGTTGTAGGTAATGCACACGGACAACAATGCTTCTTACTTGTTTTTGGTCTGCTGCTGATTGTAGGAGGTTTATGGATTGGTTGTTGTGCAGCCCCATAATAATAATAATGATAATAATATTTTTTATTTTTATAGCGCCAACATATTCCGCAGCACTTTACAATTTTAGGGGGGACTTGTACAGACAATACGGAATAAGCATATCTCATATCGAAAGGAGTGAGGGCCCTGCTCGCAAGCTTACAGTCTATGACAGAACATGAAAATCTATAGTAGATAGCAATCCTCTCAGCTGTTTGCATCTTTTGTATGTGGAGACTATGCATATGACAGGTCACATCTCCATACTTTTTGTATTAACTTACAGTCCTAATAGAGGAAACCAGAGATGTGGCTGATCCAGTTCAGGTGTTAGATATTGTGGAGAAACGGCAACAGGGGGACCCCACAGAACCTCTCTGTTGCCACTGCTTGTGATGGATCCACACCCCGCCACCCACCTGGCATCACACTATTCCAGATGGAGAATGTGATATGGATCCATCCTTTGCACCAAAGTGACGTTCCGCACCACCTCAAGGACGCATAAGGTCAGATTGGTACAGTATGTGTTGCGCCCCGAGGGTTCGGCCGCTACAGGGGTATTGCACCTCTGCCAGAGGTGTGGTATTCCCCTCCCGGGTAAGGATGGAGTATGGACCAGGGCTCAGTTAGCTGCATACATCACACACACCCCATTTCCGAGAGACAGCTCAACGGTGCTCCCACTAGACAGAAATGCAGGCACGACCGACTATGTCCCTGTCTGGAGTGGGGAAGGGGGGGTGGAACACCCAGTGCTGTAGGGGCAGATAGGGGTTGGTTCCTGAGCATAGGTAGGAGCCCATTGGTTGCTGGTCACCTGGGCTCATGTTTCTAGAGGGAGGTATAAAAGGTGGGCACCATCTTAGTTCTGGGTCAGTTCAAGCAGGAGGAGAAGAGAGAGGAGTTTGGCCAGAGAGGGCTGACAGGGAGCTGTGGCTCAGTCTGGGCCCAGCTCCATGAGGCAGGCCTGAGGAGAGGGCCAGGAACAGAAAGGAACAAGAACAGAAAGGAACAGAAACAGAAAGGAACAGCAAAGAAAGAGAGCAAGAAACAGAAGGGCTCAGGAACAATAAGGTGGAAGGGACCCTAAGTACCCACGAGAATCCAGGGTGAAGGGTCAGGCAGATTAAGGGTACCGGATCCCAAGTTGGTGGAGGAGAAACAACCCTCAGCCAAAGACCGGAGGCTGTGACTATTTATTGGTGCAGCACTTCATCAAACCTGCTAGGAAGGCACCATATAGGACAGCGGAGGACGGGGCCCACGTTTAACCGCACAAGTCCGCGGCAGCTGGACAAAAGTGGGTCACTGGTGAGGCAGGCCAGAGAAAGGACAAAAGGGGGTCTTGAGCCATACTCCTGAGCCGTCTGGGAGTTGACCGAACCCCTCACCTGGTGGACGCAGCACGGCTCGGGCAGTCATTCCCTGCAGAAGTGACTTGGATATTAACCGTGAGTAAAGACCCTGGACTGCAGTACGTTGTCTGTGTGCTTTTTCGCTCCTCCGGCATTACCGGTACTGGGACTCTCACCACCATCACTCCCACCATCCACTACACTGCCCTGGGGCCGTACTCCTCCCGTGGGGAGTCATACCATCCCAGCTGCACACATCATCGGCCCCAGCGGTCTGCCCTGCAGCGGCGGTTCCTAATAACCGCAATCCACGGGTGGCGTAGTCGGACATTATCTCAAACATCTAAAAGACTGCCACTGGTCTGACCACCCTGAGCCACGGGACCGGGTCGCCACTACTACCCCAATCGTCTCCCTATTGCCCGGTTCCGAGTGCCCCACGGCCCAGGGGGCGAGTCAGCTTTGGCGTAGTCTGCAGGATTTCGTGCCCGCTAACAACGGGTACTGCGCACCTGAAAAGAGACTGTTTCATTGTACTAAAGATGGCGCCCGCCCCAGAAGAACGAGCGCCATAATGTGCGCGCCAAAAGACCACAGGAGGCCGCCTCCCATCGTGGGCCGGGTCCCAGAATGGCGCCAAAGAGGAAGCCCGCCCCCAACAATCATGAGCACGGCTGTAGAAATGTCCGTCAACGTGGGGGGGCTGCCCCTGAGAGTGATTGTCAGCAGAATGCCCCAGGACCACCCCCCATGGGGGCGGAAAGAGAAGAAAACTGCGGGGCAGGGGGTGGTCTGGATCAGTCTGGCCAGGCCGCACCCGGAGATGAAGAAAGGAACCAGCTCCAGCACTTTAGCAAGGGGCCTGCTGCAAGCCACACCACCATGCAGCCTCACAGAGTTGCTAGCCCATCTCCCCAAGGAGGACCCCGAGTATGCGTGGGCGGCGCTGGAGGAGCTGGACCGGAGGATGGTCCGGGCGCAGCAGGACGTGATCGCCGGGTGGAAAGAAGAAGTGGCTCGGCGGGCTGTGACCCTGCAGCAGGAGGCGCCGTCGACGTCCAGCAGCACACCAGCCACCGAGGGCAGTGAAGACAGAGCGGAGGCTGAAGACGATGCCGCAGAGGAGGCCGCGAGCGACAGCAGAGGCAGGTAACGGAGACGCCCCCTACCCCGAACCATGGGGCCGCCGACCTGCCCCTGCACCCTGTTGCGGAGCCCAACGCACCTGGACCCGCCGTCGACACCGTGCCTCCACCGCCATCAACCGACCCCCAGGCCGTCGACGCTGCCTGTGAGCCCTGCCCCACGCCGTGCCCTCTGACCCCGGGTGTGCTCAGCAAACCACCACCGCAGGCCGGCCGCAAGGCCCAGCGCCCCCTGGGCGCCACTGCCCCGACGGAACCCCCTGCACCTGCTGTACCACCCCTGGGAGCAACTAGGAAACGACCAGCGCGGGCCTGGTCGCAAGGCCACGTGCCCCCAGGCGCCGCCAACCCGCTCGCGCCCCCTGACTCTGCAGTACTACCAGTGGGCGCAGATCTCTTCGCCCAACATACCTGTCCGGATGGGCTTCCTTTCATCTGGCCCCCCGAGTATGTCAACCCCCTCCTTCGGAGGAGCCCGCCCGCGGAGGTTGGAGTACCATCTGAGCCCCTCATACCCGCTCCGGCGCCTCAGGAAACCCCCCGGCTACCGTTGGAAGACGCCCAGTTTGAATGGGACCCCACTGGGGAGGACCTAATGGGGTTCACAAAGGAAACACGGGCGGACGCAGCCGAACGGCGGGAGGCCTGCCGCCAACAGCTGGAGATGTTTGAGAGGGAGCAGCGAGAGCGGCGCGTGAAACAAGAGAAGCTGCAGGTCCGGAGCGCGGAGCAGAAAATGAAGGCCCGGCGAGATCCCCGAACTGCCCGCAGTCCCCGAGTCACCGGAACTGTTGTGAAGTTCCAGATGGAGCGCGGCTGGGGTTTCATCTGAGACCCTGAGACCATCAGCGACGTGTTCGTGACGAGGAGGGATGTGGAGAGCCACCTGCCGGAAGGTCATCGAGGGCGGGACCTATTTCCAAGGGATGTGGTGTCTTACACCCGGCACCAAGGCGTGAAGTGATGGTACGCCCTCCACGTCCACAGAGTAGTAGAGGAGGAGGAACAGCACTACTCGGACTCTGAGTACCAAGAGGACCCGGATGGGCCCGAAGTTGATTATGAGGAGCAAGGAGTTGCTGGAGGGTATCGCTACCAGTAAACAGTAGCATACCAGTGTAAATAGTTACCCGTCAGGGTACAAAGGAACTGTTTGGGACTGTTTCAAATAAAGTGTGGTCCCCGTTGGGACTGATATAGGACTGTTTGACTGTTGCCCTATCCCCTAGATAACCTGGCTGAGGACTGAGAGCAGCCATCCCTCTTCCCTTTAACAGGCTGAGGACTGTGAGCAGCCATTCCCCCTTTTCAACCGGCCGAGGACAGGGAACGGCCAACCCCTTGTATATAGTTGCGCTTCCTAAAGCGCCCCCTACTGGTTTTATATAAAAACCACAACGTCTACCTCAAGACAAGATTACTGGACTGTTGCACCTTTAAGAAGAAAGAACACCTGGTCGCAAGTTGCACCGCGGCCATGACCCAAGAATCTACGAATGTGCTTTACTTAAAAATGTTTGACATAAGAAAGTTTTATATGCTGCTAGGTAATAATGCAAGAGTTTTATAAGGTGTTTTATACAAAAGAGTTCCGGAAGTATTGAAAATATTTTATAATGCCTAGTGAAAGAAAAGTGTGTCCCATAAAGGGAATTCATCTGTGTCATCCGCTTCTAAATGTAAAAAGTTATTGAAAAAGTTTTTGCATGTCCTGTAATTAACTGTTTTTGCTCTTTTCCAGCCCGAGGACGTGCTGTGGTTTACCAGGGGGGAATGTAGCGCCCCGAGGGTTCGGCCGCTACAGGGGTATTGCACCTCTGCCAGAGGTGTGGTATTCCACTCCCGGGTAAGGATGGAGTATGGACCAGGGCTCAGTTAGCTGCATACAGCACACACACTCCATTTCCGAGGGACAGCTCAACGGTGCTCCCACTAGACAGAAGTGCAGGCACGACCGACTATGTCCCTGTCTGGAGTGGGGAGGGGGGGTGGAACACCCAGTGCTGTAGGGGCAGATAGGGGTTGGTTCCTGAGCATAGGTAGGAGCCCATTGGTTGCTGGTCACCTGGGCTCATGTTTCTAGAGGGAGGTATAAAAGGTGGGCACCATCTTAGTTCTGGGTCAGTTCAAGCAGGAGGAGAAGAGAGAGGAGTTCGGCCAGAGAGGGCTGACAGGGAGCTGTGGCTCAGTCTGGGCCCAGCTCCATGAGGCAGGCCTGAGGAGAGGGCCAGGAACAGAAAGGAACAAGAACAGAAAGGAACAGAAACAGAAAGGAACAGCAAAGAAAGAGAGGAAGAAACAGAAGGGCTCAGGAACAAGAAGGTGGAAGGGACCCTAAGAACCCACGAGAATCCAGGGTGAAGGGTCAAGCAGATTAAGGGTATCGGATCCCAAGTTGGTGGAGGAGAAACAACCCTCAGCCAAAGACCGAAGGCTGTGACTATTTATTGGTGCAGCACTTCATCAAACCTGCTAGGAAGGCACCATATAGGACAGCGGAGGACGGGGCCCACGTTTAACCGCACAAGTCCACGGCAGCTGGACAAAAGTGGGTCACTGGTGAGGCAGGCCAGAGAAAGGACAAAAGGGGGTCTTGAGCCATACTCCTGAGCTGTCTGGGAGTTGACCGAACCCCTCACCTGGTGGACGCAGCACGGCTCGGGCAGTCATTCCCTGCAGAAGTGACTTGGATATTAACCGTGAGTAAAGACCCTGGACTGCAGTACGTTGTCTGTGTGCTTTTTCGCTCCTCCGGTATTACCGGTACTGGGACTCTCACCACCATCACTCCCACCATCCACTACACTGCCCTGGGGTCGTACTCCTCCCGTGGGGAGTCATACCATCCCAGCTGCACACATAATCGGCCCCAGCGGTCTGCCCTGCAGCGGCGGTTCCTAATAACCGCAATCCACGGGTGGCGTAGTCGGACATTATCTCAAACATCTAAAAGACTGCCACTGGTCTGACCACCCTGAGCCACGGGACCGGGTCGCCACTACTACCCCCATCGTCTTCCTATTGCCCGGTTCCGAGTGCCCCATGGCCCAGGGGGCGAGTCATATGCACAGACAGTCCCTGTCCACACAGGTACAGGAAAGCACCAGGGGGTAAGTAGAGTAGGCCCACTCAGTCACTGACGTGGCACCACACTCGCCCACAACCCTGACTTACTGAGAGGCTCCGTTCACTAGCTCCAGTGAAGCAGAGCCTAGTCGGCCTGGTAGAGCTGCCACCAGAAAGACAATAGGCTCTAGCTACAGAGACCTTCCAACTATCTGGGTCATTCCCCCTACTGCCCCCCTGGTCGTGCCCAAGTCTCCACCCCTGTTTTTCCTAGCTTAGAGCTCCCAAAACCAAAATGGGCCATTGCGCCTTACTAGATGGTCGTAGGAAGCAGTTTCTGGTGTCATCGGATCCAGCCGGGCCCCTGCTACACGTGGATACTAAACACCGGGATCCTAGGGGCCCCTGCAAGGCTGTGCTGGGTATCTCCTTTTCCTTACGTGCTGGACTTTGTTTAAAACTAGGGTTACATTCCCATGCCCTCAGGTTTCCCACAATCTATTTTGTGTGTCACTGAGATGAATCGTTTTCCCATAACTCATGGTTGAATTATGTTTCTTGAACAAAGAAGCACATGGCGTCGGGGGAGGGAGGGACAAATCCTGTGCAGCTGCTGTGAGAGATCTCACTCTTCGCTTCTCAGCCCCCTCCTTTGCAAGCTGCAGTGTATTCAAAAGAGTCGGATTACACTGAAGATTTCTCTAGAACCTGCCAAACTGGTCACAGTGATTGACATGGGTTGGTCTTCAATATTCTTCACACCTTCCCCTTTAGAGGGTGCTAGTGGGCAGCACCACTCGATGTTCCCCACGCGCCCATCCTCAATTTCCCCTTGTCGAGATAAGCCGTCGGCATTGCCATGCTCGAGGCCCTTTTTGTGGCGAATGGCGAAGTGGTACTGTTGGAGCGCGAGGCTCCAACGTAGCAGCCTCCTATTCGTCCTGGATATGGTGGGTAACCAGCTGAGGGTGTTGTGGTCTGTTTCCACGGTGAATTGGCGTCCATTCAAGTATGGCTGCAGGGCGCACACAATTGCCAGACATTCCTTCTCCATCGTGGAATAGGCCACCTCCCTCGGCAGGGACTTCCGGATCAGGTACAAAACGGGGTGTTCCTGGCCTGTAGTGTCGACCTGGCTGAGCACAGCACCGAGGCCAAAGTCACTGGCGTCGGTCTGCACTACAAATGGCGCGTGAAGTAGGCTGCCTGTAGTACCGGGGAGCTAGAAAGGGCGGTCTTCAGAGCCTGGATGGCCGTCTCACAGTTGTTTGTCCAATCGAATGTGGGGGGCAGCTTCTTGGTCCTGTGAGTGGGCCAGGATGCGATGGCATCCACCTTCCCGGGCTCTGGCTTTAGAGCTCCCCCACCTACCTGGTGTCCCAGGTAGTGGACCCAGCAGGCACTTTTCCAGCTTAATGGTCATGCCTACCCGTTGGATCCGCCTGAGCACCTGCACCAGATGCTCTAGGTGATCCTCCCAGGTGGGACTGAAGATGGCAATGTCCTCCAGGTATGGGTCCGTGTACCCTTCGAGTCCCTTGAGCAGTGTGTTAACCATCCGCTGAAAAGTGGCAGGGGCATTCTTCATACCTAATGGCATCACCGTGGACTCATACAGTCTGAATGGGGTGATAAATGCAGAGCGTTCCCGTGCCTCGGGTGTCAGGGGAATCTGCCAATATCCCCGGCTCAGATCCATGATGGTCAGGTAATTAGCCCCGGCCAACTGATTGAGCAGGTCATCGATGAGCGGCATTGGGTATTCATCGGTGACGGCGACAGCATTGAGCCCCCTGTAGTCCACGCAGAATTGGGTTGTTTGGTCCTTCTTTGGGACGAGGACCACAGGCGAGGCCCAAGCACTGCTGGAGGGTTGGATGACCCCCAGTTCAACATCTTGTCAATGTCCTGCTGTACTTCCAGCAAGACCCGATATGCTGAACGCCGGATTGGGGAGGGATCCCCCGTGTCCACGTGATGGACAGCCGACTCTGTCCTACCGGGCTTGCTGCTGAACAAATACCGGAAGGGGTGTATGGTTGCCCACAGCTGGGACCGTTGGTCCGACAACAGCTGGTGGCAAAACCTCCACGTTCTCAATGGTTCCACCCACCCTAGCCTGGGCGAGCATGTCCGGGAGGGTCTCCGCCTCTCCTTCCTCTGGCAGGTTGCACAAGGGAAGGGCGCAGGTCTCCCGTTCATGATGTGACTTCATCATGTTCACATGGAAGGCCTTCCGCCTTCCCCGGGCGTGGTCCACGGTGATCAGGTACGTCACGGAATTGAGCTGCTGGTGCATGAGGTATGGGCCATCCCAGGCTGCCTGAAGCTTGTCCTGGGGTATGGGGACCAGTACCTTTTGATCCACCTGGTAGTTCCTATTACAAACATTCTGGTTATACCATCGCTTCATGGTCGCCCTGGTCTCGTGTCATATTGTTGTGCACCAGCTGCGCCAAGGCCTTCGATGACCAACACTCCAGAGGTGGCTAAGTCCCCTTCCCAGACCTCCTTCACCAGTGCCAGAGGGCCCCATGCACGCTGGCCGTACAGGAGCTCAAAGGGGGAGAACCCCTTTGAGGCCTGTGGAACCAACCGGTAGGTGTGGGAGGTACCGCTCCCAGTCACGCCCATGGGAGTCGATCAACATCTTAAGCATCTGCTTCAGGGTGCCATTGAACCGTTCACACAGGCTGTTGGTCTGTGGGTGATACGGGCTGGTCACCAGATGTTGCACCTGTATTTGCTTACAGAGGGACTCCATCAGCTGTGACATGAACTGGGTCCCCCGGTCGGTGAGCATTTCCTGGGGAAAACCCACTCGGGAGATATGTTGTCAGTGGTCATAAATCCCTTCAAAGAGGACCTACTACTGCCATAATTCTGGAATTTTTCTTACCTGGTGTAAATGTCACTGTTCTCCTGAATCTGGTGCTGTTTCTCTCTTGTTTCTGCTCCTCTCCATTCCTGAGATATGGCCCCTCTTCCTTCTATGTAAATTCAGTCTTTCTAGCCAAGTGGGCTGAGATTATCAGGGATATATCAGCTCATTTCCATCTCCTCCAACCCCAACCTGTGGGATACATGCGTGTACATCTTCTCTGATTGAGGTCGGCTATGCATGGAATTGTTAGACATAAACGGGTTGTCCAGCGCCGCTCACTTCCCGATTGGGTAGTGAGCAACCCTGGTGACATTGCTCTAGGAAATACTGGCCAGGACACAAGCCTGATCTACAGCTATCGTGTATCTATCCTATTCTAATAAATACGTAGAAAATGCGGCATGAATACCTCTAAGTACCTTCTTTAATTCCTACAAGCAGTTGTAGTAAATGTGCCATTTAGTGATGAGCGAGTATGTTCTGTTAACCCTTTCGGCGAGCATGCTTGGGTGCTCGCCGAGTATCTTCAGAGTGCTCGGGTGTTATGTTTTAGTCACTTCGTGCTTATGATTTGCGACTGTTTGACAGCTTTAATATATGTGAGAATGCCTAAGAAACAGGCATTCCTCACATGTATTAAAGCTGTCAAACAGCCGCAAATCATGAGCAGAAGTGACTAAAACATAACTCCCGAGCACGCTGAAAATACTCGGAAAACACCCGAGCATGCTTGTAAATCTCAAGTAATGAGCATGCTCGCTCATCACTAGTACCATTGTGTCCATTTCTGAGTGAGACCAAAGTTTTGTTCCTGGACTCCATGGCTACGTGCTGCACCCTGTGACACCTTTTTCTCCATCTTCCTACTTTTTCTGCGTCTCCTGTATTCTGCGTCCCTGTGATCCGGTCATCAGTCTTCTTTCAGGTAGTATGTTACATTTGACCAGTACAATGTGAGTGCCGCCATCAGAGACTGACCCCATAACTTGTGATATAACTTGAGTCAGGAGATGACATTATCATACCTGGAGTTATGTGACCTGTTCTCCTTATACGGCGCCCCCTATAGGTCCTGCAGCAGCTGCCAGCATGTACAGTAAAGACCAAAAGTTTGGACACACCTTCTCATTTAAAGATTTTTCTGTATTTTCATGACTTTGAAAATTGTACATTCACACTGAAGGCATCAAAACTATGAACTAACACATGTGGAATTATATACTAACAAAAAAAGTGTGAAACAACTGAAAATATGTCTTATATTCTAGGTTCTTCAAAGTAGCCACCTTTTGCTTTGATGACTGCTTTGCACACTCTTGGCATTCTCCTGATGAGCTTCAAGAGGTAGTCACCGGAAATGGTTTTCACTTCACAGGTGTGCCCTGTCAGGTTTAATTAGTGGGATTTCTTGCCTTATAAATGGGGTTGGGACCATAAGTTTTATTGTGCAGAAGTCTGGTGGATACACGGCTCATAGTCCTACTGAATAGACTGTTAGAATTTGTATTATGGCAAGAAAAAAGCAGCTAAGTAAAGAAAAATGAGTGGCCATCATTACTTTAAGAAATGAAGGTAAGTCAGTCCGAAAAATTGGGCAAACTTTGAAAGTGTCCCCAAGTGCAGTTGAAAAAACCATCAAGCGCTACAAAGAAACTGGCTGACATGAGGACCGCCCCAGGAAAGGAAGACCAAGAGTCACCTCTGCTTCTGAGGATAAGTTATCCGAGTCACCAGCCTCAGAAATCGCAGGTTAACAGCAGCTCAGATTAGAGACCAGGTCAATGTCACACAGAGTTCTAGCAGCAGACACATCTCTTCAACAACTGTTAAGAGGAGACTTTGTGCAGCAGGTCTTCATGGTAAAATAGCTGCTAGGAAACCACTGCCAAGTACAGGCAACAAGCAGAAGAGACAAGTTTGGGCTAAAGAACACAAGAAATGGACATTAGACCAGTGGAAATCTGTGCTTTGGTCTGATGAGTCCAAATTTGAGATCTTTGGTTCCAACCACCGTGTCTTTGTGCGACGCAGAAAAGGTGAACGGATGGACTCTACATGCCTGGTTCCCACCGTGAAGCATGGAGGAGGAGGTGTGATGGTGTAGGGGTGCTTTGCTGGTGACACTGTTGGGGATTTATTCAAAATTGAAGGCATACTGAACCAGCATGGCTACCACAGCATCTTGCAGCGGCATGCTATTCCATCCGGTTTGCGTTTAGTTGGACCATCATTTATTTTTCAACAGGACAATGACCCCAAACACACCTCCAGGCTGTGTAAGGGCTATTTGACCAAGAGGGAGAGTGATGGGGTGCTACGCCAGATGACCTGGCCTCCACAGTCACCAGACCTGAACCCAATCAAGATGGTTTGGGGTGAGCTGGACCGCAGCGTGAAGGCAAAACGGGCAACAAGTGCTAAGCATCTCCTTCAACATTGTTGGAAGACCATTTCCGGTGACTACCTCTTGAAACTCATGAAGAGAATGCCAAGAGTGTGCAAAGCAGTCATCAAAGCAAAATGTGGCTACTTTGAAGAACCTAGAATATAAGACATATTTTCAGTTGTTTCACACTTTTTTGTTAAGTATATAATTCCACATGTGTTAATTCAAAGTTTTGATGCCTTCAGTGTGAATATACAATTTTCATAGTCATGAAAATACAGAAAAATCTTTAAATGAGAAGGTGTGTCCAAACTTTTGGTCTGTACTGTATATAGCAGATGAGACACTTTATTATATGCAGGATTAGCTGCCAAGTCTGGTTCTAGTTCTGGAATAACGAGCATCAGCGATCACTCTCATCAATGCAGACATATAAAACACAACACAATCTATATTTGTTATTGCAATAGCAATAAGTAACATTGTAATGAAAATATTACCAGTCCTTTAATAAATTGAAGAATGGTCAAAGTGACCCTCAGCTCAGACCCGATGGAGACCACAGAACTTGCTGCGGACAGAACCACTGAACGCCAAGATCCAAAAGAAGGAGAATAAAATCCCCGGGGAGTTCTGCCTCAGGAGGGGAAAAAATTCCTTCCTGACCCCAGTTGTGGCAATAGGACATCTCCCTGGATCACTTCTGTCCTGCTGCATATTGCTGTATATCTGTATAACATTATAAGCTCAGAAGCGCCAACCCTGGAAAGAAAAAGACAAGTGAGCTGCTCCTAAGAGATTACAATCTAGCACAATGGATCCTCTGCTCTTTCGAGTTTACAGACTAATATACACCCTGCAAACTTAAGGCCCCCATATGTATTAGATAAAAGTCGGCTGAACACACTGATTCTGGTGGGACCACCTAATGTTTATGGAGGCCTCTCATCTTTCCCCCAACAGATAATGTCGGGAGAGAGAAGAATCCGGCATGTTATAATTAAATGGCTGAACCTTTGTTTTGGTGCAGAGATAGAGTAGTCAGAGGAGTCTGGTAGCAACTCTCATAGAGAACACATGAGCGGTCAACCAAGCTGAGGAGTCAGGAGAGACAGCTGTCGGCCGAGTGGAGGTTTAGCTGACAGCAATCTAATGTGGCCAGATGTACAATGTAACGTACAGCAGATATTCTACTGCTGAGGCCGTCCATACACTGCTCTCATCACAAGAAGAGCCGTCATGTGGCTTATACCCCAATCATATCCCTATGGTTCTGTTCACCCAATGATGGCAAAATCAGTGTCCTTTCGGCCTCTATCGGACAGGTATACAGTAATGTACCTTGCAGTATGAAATGGAGCAGTAGACTACACTATTCCATAAAATATATAATAAAAAACGGTTAACGGGCGTATATGTTTTTTTTTTTCTTTTACTCAATTAGAAGCGTAACTCACTGTATGACTGCATAGATGATCCTGTTGCCACCTTACATCTGAGATATGCATGCTATAGACATGCACCTCACACATAGACTTCTGTAACGTGAACAATGTCCAAATGGCTGTCAGCGGAGCACTCCTTCAGCCGACAGCTTTTCCTCCAGACACGTGCAAGCTTGGCCAGTGTGCATGTGTTTTCAATGGGCCAATGGGAATAAGGGGCTGCCAGACCCCCAGGTAGCAACTTCTCTCCATGCTTTTTAGCCCTATATCTTGGCAGCCAAGTCGGATACCCATTAGTTAGTCATTTGTTCCTGTAAAAATTGATGGGTTTGGCTGATGTTAATGGCAAAACTACCTAACAAAAGAGACTCATGGACTCCCAACTGGACCATCCCTGTCTGTATTAGAGCATATGGATTTAACAGAGGGAGAGCTCCAACGAAGACCTCCATCTATTAGCCACAGTGGTGAGCCAACAAAAAGAGCATCTCAAGTTTCAGGAAGACTGAGAACAACCATGTATTACATAGTCACCCATTCTATTATAGAGGGCTATGTATTACTGCATATGTCCCCAGCAAAAACAGCTGATTCCTGATGGTTTTAGCTGCTGATTTTCAGTGAGTCCACATTTAAGGAAGGGGTTGTCCATATTGGACAACCCTCTTAAGGCAGTGTTAACAAATTTTGGCCCAGTTCACCAGGACTGGCATTTTGCACTTAAATCTTGATGAAGAGTGGACTGGAATAACTTGATGAATTTGTCAGACCCGCTCCACAATGCCTCCTCTTGGATAAGCTCTGCCCACTTTTCAAGAAATTGATGAAGATGGCCGGGACTGGCGTAAATACCAAAAGTCACAAAATATTTGTGCAATTCCGAGTTGCTTACAAATTTTGCAACATTTCAAGTAGAAGAGTCTCACCATAGCTTCACCACCGGAAAACCTGCTGAGGGAAAAATATAGGGCATAGTGACCAGAGTTGGTCAGAGAACTAAAAAGTCAATTCAAAGCTCAGCAGAGTTTGGTGATAAGACAGCAGAGCATTCTGTAGATCAACAAGAAGAGAGATGCTCACTGCGGTTATCCACAGGACAAAGAAGGTGCCTTAAAAATTGATCAATGATTAGGACACAACAGCCCATTAGTTGTCCACCAAAGGACAGATAAGCACTATTGGAGTTCAACTTCTGCATAGAGTTTCCAACCTGTATCAAATAAAGGATATAAAAACTTAAGGACAAAAAGGCATATTCTGCAGCCATGGGTTGCCTGAGAAAAGCACCCACCATGCAATATGTCATATATTGTATGGTATATATGTTCTTGAAAGTTTGTGAAGCCTTTCGAATTTTCCATATTTCTGCATAAATGTGACCTAAAACTACTTCAGATCTTCACACAAGTCATAAAAGTAGAGAAAACGAACCAAATAAAAGAAATTAATCAAAAATCATATAATTTATTATATTTTAAATTAGAAAAGTGATCCTATATCACATGTCTGTGCTTGGCAAAAGTATATGAACTCTTAGGATTAGCAGATAATTTGGAGGTGAAATTAGAGTCTGGAGTTTTTAATTAATGGGATGGCAATCAAGTGTGAGAGGGTGATGTATTTCATTTAAAAACAGTGATGATGCTGCTACAGTCCACTCAACACAGTATGATGTCCCCTCAATGCCTCCCACACATTATGACGCTGCCACAGTTGCCCCAAAACAGTATTATGCCCCCACATTGCCATCCAAGCATTAGGAGTTTGTCACAGTGCCCCAATTCAGTATGATGTCCCCATTGTACCCCCACACATGATGCTTTTCACACAGTATGATTGCCCTCACAAACAGTATGACACCTGTTAGAATCTATGTTGCACCCTGTTCAGATGATGGTCTGCAGAGGTCAGGTGGAACGACCCTGCAGTCAAGTTTCAGTTTCTGGCAGGCTTGAGTGAAAGGGTTAAAGATTTTCTCTTGCATTCCCGGCACCTGATACTTTGCAAGTTGCCATGCAATTAGCTAACCGTGTGGATAGAAGGTTGAGGTCCAGACAGAATGAGAAGTTTCCTATATTGCTGGATTCTGTTTCTCACGATAATCCTGCTAACACTGGGGAACCTATGCAGGTGGGGGCAATGTCATCCCGTCTCAAGAAGAGGGACAGAAGGTTCTCTGAGGGACTTTGCTTGTATTGCGGCAAGGCTAATCATTTTTTAAAGCAATGCGAGATTCGCTTAAGGAAGGAAAAAAAAATGGTCAGTAGAAATAACACTCCTGTTCGCATTAAGTTTTTACGTTTTGCTGGGGTGTTTTTCCTGGTAATACCACCTGTTAGGGTCGTTCGATTGAGTTTCAGGTAATGGTGGATTGTGGTTCTGCACTTAATTTGATTGATCAACAATTTCTTGAAAAGTATAAGTTCGGTTCTGAACCTTTGTCGCCTCCTTTTCCTGTGGTGGCGATTGACAATACTCCCCTGGAGCATGGGATCATTCTTTGAAAGGTCACTGGGTTTCCACTTACTATGAATATGGAACATCAGGAGCAGATTGACTTATTTGTACTTGCTAAATTGCCTTCCCCGGTCGTCCTGGGGTTGCCCTGGTTAAAAGGGCATAATCCTTTGCTGGACTGGTCGTCTGGTTCCATAAGATCCTGGGGTCAGGGGTGTTATGGTAAGTGTTGTAATGTTCACATTGCTGCTGTTGTGAAGGGGGAGTTACCTGAACCCATTCAGGATTTTTGGACGTTTTTATCGGAGGTGTAGTCGAAACCTCTACCACCTCATAGAGATTACGATTGCGCTATTGAGTTCATCCCTGATGCTAAGCTCCCAAAGAGTCGGTTGTTTAATTTGACAATTCCCGAGAGGGAGGTTTTGAAAGAATACCTTCAGACTAGTTTAGCTGCAGGTCACATAAGACCCTCTAAGTCTCCTGTGGTGGTTGGGTTCTTTTTTGTCAAAAAGAAGGATGGGGGTCTTAGGCCATGTCTGGATTTTGGGAGATTAATAAGATCACGGTGCGCAATCCTTACCAGTTACCACTTATTCCAGATTTGTTTAACCAATTGACCGGAGCTAAATGGTTTTATAAGATTGACCTTCGTGGGGCATATAATTTTCTGCGGGTGAAGGACAGAGATGAATGGAAGACAGCTTTGAAGACCCCGGAAGGTCATTTTGAGTGTTTGGTGTTGCCTTTAGGGCTTACTAACGCTCCTGCATTTTTTAAAAATTTCATCAATGACATTCTGAGACCCTTGATCGCTAGGAGTGTTATTGTTTATCTGGATGATATTTTGATTTATTCATGGGATCTTGAGTCTCATTGGCAGAGAGTCCGCAAAATTCTTCAGATACTGAGAGATAACACACTTTTTGCTAAATTGGAGAAGTGTCAGTTTGCTGTCCAGAAAATTAGTTTTTTGGGTTACTTTGTCTCTTGTGATGGTTTTGAGATGGACTCTGTGAAAGTTCAGGCTGTGCTGGAGTGGCCGAGGCCTGAGGGTTTGAAGTCCGTACAGAGGTTTTTGGGGTTTGTCAATTATTACAGGAAATTCATAAAGAATTTCTCTGTCATCGCTAAACCCATTACTGATCTCACCAAGAAGGGTGCTAATACAGTCCAATAGTCCACTGGGGCTATTGAAGCTTTTGAGTATCTCAAGGAGAGGTTCAGCTCTGCTCCTGTTCTTATCCAGACGGATGAGACCAAGCCATTTTTGGTTGAGGTGGATGCCTCATCTATAGGCGTAGGAGCAGTTCTGTCCCAGAAGGGAGAGGATGGGGTGCATCCCTGTGCCCCTTGGAAGTTCCTAGTTCGCCATGGACGCACCTTGCCATGGATTTTATCACCGATCTGCCTGTATTGGAGGGTTTTTCTGTCATCTGGGCTGTTGTGGACCGGTTTAGTAAAATGTGTCATCTGGTTCCTTTCAACAAGTTACCTTGCGCCAAGACTCTTGCTAAGGCTTTTGTGAAGGAGATTGTCAGGCTTCATGGTGTTCCCACGGACATTTTTTCAGATAGAGGACCACAGTTTGTGGCTCGCTTTTGGCATGCTTTTTGTGACAGATTGAAAATTCATTTGTCATTCTCGTCGGGTTATCATCCAGAGTCCAATGGACAGACTGAAAGGAAGAATCAGGATGTCGAGCAGTTTTTGAGATGTTTTGTGGCAGACAATCAGGAAATGTGGTCGGAATTTCTTTCACTTGCGGAGTTTGCCCTTAATAATCATACTTTTTCCTCTTCCTTCTTTGTTGTACTGGCAGGTATCCATCTTTTGGTCCATTTTCCAAAGTTGGGGCTGCTGTACTGGAGGAGGATAATTTTTCTAGTGATTTGGAGAAGGTTTGGACCAGTGTATGCCTAAATCTTAAAGAGGCTAACAGGAGATCAAAAAGGTATTTTGACAAAAAAAGAAACGAGTCCTTGTTTGCTGTTGGGGACATGGTTTGGTTGTCCTCTAGGAATCTTCGTTTGAAAATTCCTTCTAAAAAACTGGGGCCTAAATTTGTGTGTCCTTTCAAAGTGGTTCAGATTGTCAACTCGTCAGCGGTGAGGTTGGGCATTCCCTCGTCATGGAGTATTAATTCTGTGTTTCATGTGTCGTTACTTAAGAAGGCGGACACGCCTGATAAGCAGGCGAAGCCTACTGTTCCTCCTGTTGATGAGGACGGTGAATTTGAGATTTCTCGCATTTTGGATTCCAGGTGGCATAGAGGGAGATTACAGTATCTTGTGTCCTGGAGAGGTTTCGGCCCCCAGGATAATTCCTGGGTGAAGGCCGAGGACGTCGCGGCCTCAAGGCTAATTAAGGCTTTTCAAGGGAGATTTCCTGGTAAGGCTCGGCCTAGAGGATCCAGAGGATCCTCGTAAAAGGGGAGGTACTGTTAGAATCTATGTTGTTTTACATTTGGGCCATCTTTTTGTGGTTTGCTGGCTTCTAGTCTTTTCCTCTGGTGGTGGGTGTCTTGGTCACGTGATCTCCTCACTCTTTATTACTCAGCACCTGTCTCCATTTCCTTGCTGGACATCAGTGTTGTTACGCTTGTGCTCTGGCTAAGTTGCCTTGTTAGTTCTTTGTGCTTAGTACAATTGGTATCCTGGGACTTCTTGTTCCACCAGTTTTGTTTCCTTTAATCTTCATTTCTGCAACTAACTTTTCGTTTAGGAGGTCTCCTGATTTTGCTCCCAGTCCTTAGATCTTTTAGGGACACCCTGTCCCCTTCCTTCAAGTCATCATTTGAGTTTAGTGCAGGATCGTCGGTAGGGCTATTCACAAGGAATAGGGCACCCACCCCAGCCTAGGGTTTAAGCAGAGTCTCAGTGCAGGGACAGCTTTTCCCTCCTATTCCTTAGTTCTTAGTTGCAGAACATAACAACACCCCCACAGTCACTTCACACACAGCACAATGCCCCCACAGTATGCGTCTCCCAGAGTTTCCTTCCACAGAGAATGATTGCCTCTATAATCCCCCCACAAGTAGTAACTGACAAAATAATGTAAAAAAAATCACCTAGCCAATTTCTTTTGATGCACTGCCCTGCTATGTGCTGTGTGTGTACTGAGGTTGTCCACAGCAGATACGATCTAGTCATATCATCATGTCTGCTGCCTTGGCCCAGATGCCTCGGATTCAGTGGTTGATCAGGGAGCCAATGGCTCTTTGTTCCACCTGAGAATGCAGATACTGTTTAATTTGAGTTGGTACCCATAGCAGTTATGTGGTCTGCCAATATTAGCTGTACTTCACTATTCAAGACCATTATTATCCTCCCTATCCAGTGGTAGACAAACAACGAGCATGACAGAATAGTCTACAAAGTTACAAAGGAACCAAAGGTAGCTTCTAAACAACTAAAGGTCTCTCTCAAATTAGCTAATGTTTGTGAGTCCATCATCAGGAGAGCACTGAACAACAATGTTTTGCATAGCAGAATTGCAAGGAGAAAGCCACTGCTCTCCACAAAGAACATTGCTGATCATCAGCTGCTTGCTAAGATCATCTGGACAGTCCAGAAAGCTATTGAAACAATGTTTTGTTAATTATAATATTTACACCTTTTGATGTCTCTAAATCTGGCCATGGAACCTGGTGGAAACTTGTGATTTTGGCAGGAACGGCCATGAATGTCATGTCTGTGGTCACCCAAATTAATGTGTTTATTCAGCCTTTTAAAATTAATAGCTTATCCTTATAATTGGACATGAGTATTAGATTGACGGAGTGGTTGACTCTTGGCACCTCAGCAAAAGGTTGAAGGGGCCACAATACCTGTGAGAGAGCTGCAGCCTCTTCAATGTTCACATCGGCTTGCAGGCAGGCCAGTTTGTAGCTGCCTGTGCTGTACTCTTCTTACCATGGAAAAATACTGCTGCTCTGTCCCATTCACTTGAATAAGATAATACTGCAATACCTTACATTGCTGCTATGAAAAGTCCCAGACAGGCAAGTATGACCATGCTAAAGACAGGCCATCAATTTTAATAGGATGAAAAACCTTTTTAGCCTTTAGAGGTGTCAGACTGCCAAAGAAATTACATGTTTATTTGAATGACTCGAGAGAGAGCTGGCTGTCAGATGAATGATTGTTCATTCATTCAATGGCCCTCCTGCCAAACTAATGAAAGCCTCTACCCATCATTACACATTATGTTAAATTGTGTGATCCCATCTGCTAAAACGTATGGCATCCTTATTCTGATGAGTCCCTAAACTAACACTTTTATAACAAGAAGTCTTACGGGGAACTTCTGTGGGCATATTTTCACCCCAGACCCAATAAAATCTATATTGCATGAATGCATAGCTGGTACTAGTTGAATGTATCATATATGCAAAATATACAGTTATCCTTAAAGGAAATCTGACACAAGATGTTTGCCACCTAATCTGAGAGCAGCATGATGTAGGGACAGAGTGTCACGCAAGGTGTGGGAAAGACTTAGTGCAAAACAGAAGGAAGTGGGAAAGGGAGCCCAGACTCTAGGGAAAGGGGGGAAAGTGGAGACCTCCTAGGTTGAACTGGCGTCACCCTGTCTCCCTAACGTCCCTGTATTGGCTCTTAACCAATCGCCGCACGCATACCTCGCGCTGTCTTTCCCTGGCATTCGGCTCAAGCTAGGGAAGGGAGGAGATGAGCACTAGTCGATCCCCACTAAACACTATAAACAACAAGGAAGGACAAACAGGGGAAAAGTGCTTAGCTTTAGACGAATCCAGACAAATGCACAAACACTTCCTCAAGCTCCAGAGAGGAAAAGGTACTGCTTTTGCTAAGACTTCACAAGGAATAATGAATTTCGCCTTCACCTCCCTCTAGAACACACCAGGTATTTATATACCCAGGCCAGCCAGTTAATTAGCCAGAGGGAGATAGCCGCTGGGTCCTAGAGATAGACTCTAAGAAAATGTCTGTAATGCCGAAAGTAGAGATCTCCTGCAACCAACTGCAGGGCGACTGTTTGTCACCTCTGACACACCCGTGACACAGAGACCCTGATATCAGCAATGTGTCACTTACTGGGCTACTTGCTGTGGTTTTGAAAAAATCACTGTTTTATCAGCAGGAGATTATCACTAGAGGACTGGTAGACCTGCTGCCATGTAGTCCTCCATATTCATGAGCTGTTGCAGATCTACCAGCTCTCTGAATGCCCAGCTCTGGATAGCCCCACCCACACCACTGATTATGCACAGTGTACACAGATAGCTGCCAATCAGTGGTGTGGGTGGGGTTACCCAGAGCTCAGCATTCAGAGAGCTAGTAGATCTGCAGCAGGGAAAAGTGATTTTATGAAAACTGTAGCAAGCAGCCCAGTAAGTGACACATCACTTGTATCAGGATCTCTGCCACTACATCATGCTGCTCTCAGATGGGACTTAAGATTGAAACAAAATGAAGATATACGCTACGGTAAATAAATAAGTAATAGCAGTAGTGCATATAAATAACAGAGGGCACTTAGTAAACACCATTTTTGATCAAAAAAAGCCATCCCACCAGCGTCAAGGTGTACCCAAAATCGGGATAGTCCTAATCTCTAGTATTAAAACCTTACCATGTGTCAAACTAACTTCAATGTGAATAAGGGCAGGACTTGGTCACAAATATGGATACCCAGCAATGGAAAGCTATATAAAACGTAATATCCAGCTCAAAGAAAGGGAGGCCATGCCCTTACCTGCACTAAACACAGAAACCTGAAACGTAACCAAAATAAATGAACTGGTATGCATGCAAATTATAGGAGCATGTTTAATGGCCAGTGTGCTCGGCCCTTATTCACATTGACGTCACTTTGACACATGGTAAAGTTTTAATACTAGAGGTTAGAACCATACAGATTTGGGTACACCTTGTCGCTGGTCGGATGGCTTTTATGCTTTTTTTAAAATCAAAAACGATGTTTACTACTATCGTTTTTACTTACTTACAGCAGGGTATATGTTCATTTGTTTCTATCTTAGATTTTGTCTGTTTAATGTCCATTGTGATCAGCCTCCTGTAATTTGCATGCATACTGTCGTCACTGATTTCTGGTTCTTCTATCCTTTAGTATACAGGCCCGGAGAGAATAAGACACAAGACAGGTAGTATGCGTCAACAGACTCTAACTTTATTACAAAGCATAGGGTTTTTATACACCCTGGAGGCAGAAACGGATTTACCATATATGGTCCGATCATACAATTTAGCTGTGCAAACAAAAACTGGTTTCTGTTCTCGTGATGCCTATGCTTGTGTTGAAACATTTAATCAGACACATTCTGATGACTAGCAAGGACACGTTAGTTTCTATTGATACAAGGAAGGAACATTTAGTTGTTGTTTTTGTCCTAAGGTAACCGTCAGACTTATATAGCATAGATGGGGTCTTTGAACTTGGGGGACCTCATCTTCTGCTATAACATTCCGTCCTTTTGTTCCTTCATTTATCAATATGAATCTCTATATTTTCTTTTTCTTTTAGTACAACGCTGAATACACATTAGAAAAAGCTTAAAAACCAAATAAACCGCAAGACACATTAGCAAAACCTGAAAAATAGCTTGCACTATACCAGCCAACCACCCACCGATACCTTTAAACCAATTGGCGGGATTCAGAAAGGAAAAGGTGTTTGCCCACCAGGAATCCTGGTTCTTGAGGTTGGCCTCATCATAAAGCTTAATCTCTGTGTGGAATTATTGGCCAAAGTATCTGAGCAGTTCACCCAAAAGTTTATCTCTTCCCATGAGACTGGGACAGCGAGAAAGGGTATGCTAGTGGACATCACAGGGCCATGTGTACATATCCAACAATTAGCAGTAGTCTGGTTTTGCTCCTTTAGTCCATCGATTAGAGCAAGATGGTTGTAGCGTCGGCGTCCCTGCTAGGCAGGGACGCTGTTCCCCTCACCTCTCCGCTCCGTGCCCGGCGTCTTCCTTCCGCTCTGCTGGCAGCGCATGCTCCTCCCCAGTCACTGTGCTTAGGGCGCGCGCTCCCCCTCTCTTAAAGGGGCCGCGCGCGCCGTCCTAAGGAGTCCCCGGCCAATGGCTGGAGGACCTCTCCATATATAAGGCACCTCCTCCAAATTGGAGGTGCCCGAGCAATGTTGTAGCATAGTTCATCACTCTGCTTCAGCCCTCAGGTCCCGTTTGCAGTTACCTGCCAGTTACCTGCCAGCTACCTGCCAGTTTCCTGTCTGATACCTGCCTGACTCGTGTCTATCTGCTGTTATTCCTGCGGTCCGACAGTCTGCCTACCAGCCCTGCCAGTCTGTCTATGGATCCGTCTGCCTGCTCACCTGGGAGCGCTCACCTGCTACCTGCCTGCTAGCCTACCTGGAGGCTCTGCCGTCACGTGCTGTGACCACCTGCCCGTCCAGTGTCTCTTGCCCGCTCACCTGGGAGCGCTCACCTGCTACCTGCCTGCTAGCCTACCTGGAGGCTCTGCCGTCACGTGCTGTGACCACCTGCCCGTCCAGAGAATCTTGCCCGCTCACCTGGGAACGTCCACCTGCCTGCTAGCCTACCTGGAGGCTCTGCCGTCATGTGCTGTGACCACCTGCCCGTCCAGAGACTCTTACCCGCTCACCTGGGAGCGTCCACCTGTTACCTGCCTGTTAGCCTACCTGGAGGCTTAGCCATCACTTGCCGTGACCTCCTGCCCTCTTACCCAGAGACTGTCCCCGTCACTTGCCGTGACCTCCTGCCCTCTTACCCAGAGACTGTCCCCGTCACTAGCCGTGACTGCCTGCCTGCCTTCCCTGGGTGTCACCCGCTTCCTTACAAGGACTGTCCCTTTGTATAGTTGTTCTGTGGTTCCACCTCCCACACCCGTTACAATGGTGTTTAATGAATCTATTGTCATCTCCATCTGTAGTGCCTAACGTAGTCCATGCACCTGTGGTCGCAAGGATGCAGGTAAGTATAAACAATGTCTTCATTCTTTGTCCGCTGGGTCTCCTAGTATCTTTTTGCAATGGGACGCATGGATCCAGGCCTCTTTTCCCACTAGCTTAACGGCTGTGCTTGTGGTCAGCAGAACTTGAAAGGGTCCGTCAAACCGTGGATCTAGGCTTTTCCTCACGTGTCTTTTTATAACCACCCAGTCTCCAGGTTGCAGCGTATGGCTGCTAGAGTCTTGATCTGGAGCTGGAAGAGAACTGAAAACATTATCATGTATTTGCTTGATCTTTTTGTGTAAAGCCCTTACGTAGGAACTTAGCACATGGTTGTTCATTTCTAATGCTTGTGGATAGAAACACCCTAGGCTGGGTACGTTGCCAAACAATATCTCATATGGAAAGAGTCCAGTCTTTTTATTGGGCGTGTATCTTACTGAAAACAGAGCAAGCGGTAAACAATCCGGCCATGGTTTTCCTGTCTCAGCCATGGCTTTCTGAATTTTTAATTTCAATGTCCCATTCAGTCTTTCCAATTTACCACTACTTTGTGGGTGATATGGGGTATGGAATGCTTGTTGAATTCCTAGAGCTGACATGACTTCATTCATTATTTCACCCGTGAAGTGTGTACCTCTGTCACTCTCAATTACCTCTGGTACCCCATACCTGCAGACCACCTCCGCAAGCAGTTTCTTTGCGGTTGCCGCAGCCGTGGCTTTGGCAATCGGGAAAGCCTCTGGCCATCCTAAGAACAAACCAATACAGACCAACACATATTCCCATGATCCTGACTTCGGCAGCTGAATATAATCAATTTGCAGTCTCTGGAATGGATAGAGGGGCCGGGGGGGTGTTTGGGTGGTGTTTTAACTACTCTACCCTGATTATGTGTAGCACATATCATGCACCCTTTTATCAGTCGCTCAATACAGGTGGAGAATCCTGGTGCCACCCAATGTTTCTGCATCACATTCATCACAGCCGTTTTAGATTGGTGTACCGGCCCATGTAGCATCTGGGCAGCCGCTGGGTACAGTGCCCTTGGAAGGCATCGTCGTGTCCCTTTCCCCCATACCCCATTTGCTTCATTCAGGCATGCACCTTCCTTCAACCACTTATCAACCTCCTCCTTCAGAGCCTGAGCCTGCATTTGGGATAAGATGTCCTCCGACACAAAGAGGTTTTTAGGGGCACTTATCTGACGTAATGTTGACCCTTGTTGCGGCTTGCAGGCTGCTGTTTTTCCTGCTGCATCTGCCATCGCATTACCTCTGCTGCCTTGTCGGTGCGTCTGGTATGTGCTCTTACCTTTATGACAGCTACTTGTTTGGGTAATTGTAGCGCATCAATTAACTGCTGGACCGCATCAGCATTCTTTATGGGGTGTCCTGCTGCCATCAAGAAACCTCTTGATTTCGATATTGGACCAAAATCATGCGCTATACCGAATGCGTACCTAGAATCCGTGTAAATGTTAACAACACTACCTTCTGCTAATTTACAGGCCTCGGTTAGGGCCCTAAGTTCGACCTCTTGAGCCGATTGGTGTGGGAGCATTGGTTCTGCCTTGATTACTGCATTGAGGGAGACAACTGCATATCCAGTATGGAAAGTACCTGAATCGTCCTGATGACGGGATCCATCTACAAAAAAAATTCAAAATCTGCATTTTCTAATTCATGTTCAAATACAGTAGGTAAACCTGCCGTTTCTTGTGCCATCATTTGTAAACAGTCATGAGGAACATCCTCTCTTGGATCTTCCTTTAAAAGCACAGTACCTGACCCCTCCTTCAGATCCGAGAGAGGTAACAAAGTTGCTGGGTTCAAAGTAGTACACCTCTGTAAAGAAACATTGGGAGGCATTAACAGTGCACATTGTAACCTGAGATGACGTGCTGCTGAGAGGTGAGCGGGTTGCACTTGATTCAATATAGTATAGACATCATGAGGTGTTAGCACGGTGAGCGGATGATCTAGAACAATGTCTGCAGATTTGTGGAGTAGCAGTCCAACAGCATGCAGAGCACGTACACAGGATGGTGCACCTCTGGCTACCGCATCCAATCTGCCACTAAAATAGGCAACAGGTCTCTGATTGTCACCATGTGATTGAGTTAAAACTCCTGCTGCATGTCCTGCTTGCTCGTGAAGGTACAGAGTAAATGGGAGCTCATAATTAGGTGTACCCAAAGCTGGAGTGGCCAAAATATGGTTTTTGAGAGAATAAAAACAGTCTATTGCCTCTGGTGTTAGTACAAAAGGTGTTGAGGTACGACAGTCATAGAGGGGCTCCATTAAAACAGAGACGGCATGAATCCACTGTCTGCAATAGGAAACAAGTCCAAGAAAAGTTCTGAGGGCTGCAACATTAATGGGGACGGTGAATGCCTGTACTGCTAGTTTACGTGCATTTGTCAAATGGCGGGCTCCTGGTGTAATGCAATGACCCAAAAAGGTGACTGAAGATTTACAAAACTGAAGCTTATCTTTTGACGCCTTGCAGCCAGCGTGATAGAGAAACAACATAAGTGATATAGTTGCATTATGACATTGTTTCCTGGAGGGGGCACAAATGAGCAGGTCATCAACATATTGCAGAACAACGATATGTGGTTCAGACCATCCCTCCAGTATTTCCTGTAGACTTGCAGTGTACATTGTGGGTGAATTCTGGGCACCCTGTGGCAACACTGTCCATGTATATTGACTGCCCTGGAACGTGAAAGCAAACAGGTACTGGCAGTCAGGATGTAATGGTACACTGAAAAATGCATTTGCCAAATTGACCACTGAAAAACAAAGAGAGTTAGAAGGTATCTGTGACAGAAGAGTATGCGGGTTGGGCACAACTGGTGTTAGAAGTTCTGTGGCTTTGTTAACCAACCGGAGGTCATGGACCATTCTATATGCGGCTGGTTGTCCTGGCACGCTCTTTTTCTTTACTGGGAACAGGGGAGTGTTGCAAGGGGACTGGGTTTTGACTAGGACTCCCCTGTGTAGCAATTTTTGGACTTGCTGGCCTATGGCATTCTCCTGAGCCAAGCTAAGGGGATACTGCTTCTGTTGAGGCAAGATGGCTCCTGGTTTTAGATTCACCATTACTGGTTGAACTCTTAACCTACCAACATCTGTGTTATCTGAGGCCCAAAAGTCGTAGGGTACAGCCTGCTCCAATATCAGGGGAAAATCGTTTGTCTCTTCTATGCTGGCAATATCTAGTGACATTATTTTGCAAAGGGTGCTTGGTTTAAACCTGGGGTCATGGTGACGGTGCCATCAGGATGATATTCGATATGTGCTTGTAATTGAGACAATACATCGTTTCCCAAAAGGTTACATTGGCCTCGGGGCGATACCATGAGCTGGCTATGTACAGTAGCTCCTTGAATTTGCAGGGGAATTTTTTCAGTGACAGGGAGCAGGACAGACGGGGAATTGAAAGGGGTGGCAATGACATGATGTGAAAAATCAGTGTCAGTGTATGGCCAATCACCTTGCGTAATTACTGAATTGTCGGCCCCCGTATCTACTTGGAAATCGATTTAATGTCCCCCTGGTAGGTTCACCTGCACTATACAACTGGGAGTTGGGGGTAAGGAGATGAGGAGGTTCATCTGCAAGCTACCCTCATCCTATGGGGGCGTTGTTTGGTTGGCTGGAGGACCCGTACTCTGAGCATCTGGATACGGGTTGGTCCTACAGTCCTTTCTAAAATGTCCTGGCTTTCTACATCCGTAACATAGTCTCTGTCCCCCTCCTGCAGTCCGTCCTCTGCCTCTGTTGTTTCTGGGGGTCGTCTCTACTCTATGTATTCTGGCAGCTCTCTTTGCCTGTATTATGTCATGCTGTGCCCCCTGAGCTATCCTGGCCAAATCCTCTGCCTTCACTGATCTCCACTCTGGTCTACTTGCTTTTACCTTTTCTGCAATCTCTTTCTTTAGTCCGTTCATGAAAGCACTTGCTAATAACCTCTCACTAGTCTTATTTTCAGGAATGAACCCCATTTCCGACCAAGTCTTCCTTAGAGCCCAAAAGTAGTCTTTGGGGTCCTCTTCCTTACCCTGAACTCGGTCTTCTAGTGTAACCTGCCTTTCTCCCTGCCTGTCTTTACATGCTTTTACCAATGCTGTTGTGAACAGGACTCCGGCCGCTGCATTATTGGGTTCTGCGTCTTCGGGTCCGGTCCTATTGTTATACTGCTTGTACGTTTCGTCTGTCAACCTATCATAGTGGGCTTCATCTGCCAATTTTCCCTTAATTACCCCTTGTAAATCCAACCTAGTTGCATTGTACGTATCCTGTATGGTTCTTATCATTCTGGCAAAACCCATCGGGGACTGGGATGGATCTGGCAACAGGGAAATCAACGCCAATTGTTCTGAGGGACTCCATGGTCTATACATTAACATTGTACGGGCTTCTTGACCTGGAACAACTGCGTCCCCTACTGCTGCTGCTGCTGCTCCCGGTGCTCCTGGCACAACTACCGTCCTCATTGGGAATAGTCTAGCTGGGTGGGGTCTTGGTCCTCCGCATGCCACACAGATATCTACAGTCAAGGGATTCTGCTGTCCACATCTGGGGCAAACCCAGCAATTGGGTTCCTGGGCATTCTGGTACTGGGGTGGGGGTGACGTCGGGGGCAGATAGGGAGGAAAATCTGTCATTCCGGTTTTTGTCAGTCTGTAACATCCGTTTCCTAATTCTTCAATTCTTCCTTTAAAATGAGCGCATGCATTCATCCATACATCCACTGTCTCCAACAGACCCTTATCTTTCAGCCATCCATGATAGGAATTAAAGAAGGATTTCCATTTCTCTCCGTTCATCTCTCCATTTTCATTCATTCCCGCCTTACACAATATTTTGTCAATTCCAATCAGTGCCTGTTTCCCTTCTCTGCGTACTACTAAGTCTTTGGCTGTAACGCCTTCTTTGGCATTTTGGTTCCCCATTCTTTCAGTTCTCCTCACTCAGAGTAGACTCCTCAATCACTTAGACAATGAGCCACAAAGATTTCTGAACCACACCACTACTTGCCCTCCAGGACTTATACGCCAACCAGAAAAACAGACCAAAAACACCGATCCCGAGACTCACCCACAACACAATCATCGGATCCATGCTGTCATTCTTAAGTTTTTCCTAAGGATAGAAGGCAGGACTGACAATTTATCTGTAAGGATTCTACTGGTTCAAAGGGACCTGAGCCAGACAACAATCTATGAATTACCTGGGAGCCGACCGCTCGGGGGTGAGGGAGTCTCTTCTATGTAGTGATATAATTTAGGTAGAATATAACAGTTATTCTTACCTCAGCGCTGTATATATCACCAACAGAGTGCTTCGCTCGTCCCACATCTCGGACCGGTCGAGCACCCCTGGGCAGATTAACTCAGGTCCCTGTTCGGGCGCCAGCTTGTCGTCATTGCTTTTCTGGTTCTTCTATCCTTTAGTATACAGGCCCAGAGAGAATAAGACACAAGACAGGTAGCATGCGTCAACAGACTCTAACTTTATTACAAAGCATAGGGTTTATATACACCCTGAAGGCAGAAACGGATTTACCATATATGGTCCGATCATACAATTTAGCTGTGCAAACAAAAACTGGTTTCTGTTCTTGTGATGCCTATGCTTGTGTTGAAACATTTAATCAGACACATTCTGATGACTAGCAAGGACACGTTAGTTTCTATTGATACAAAGAAGGAACATTTAGTTGTTGTTTTTGACCTAAGGTAACCGTCAGACTTATATAGCATAGATGGGGTCTTTGAACTTGGGGACCTCATCTTCTGCTATAACAATACCAACTCATAGTCCAGTTCATTTAGCTCTCAGATGGGGTAGCAAAAATCTAGTTACAGATTCTATTTCAATTAAAGTGTTAACAAGGCAGATGGGCTCACACAATTTCATTATATTGTGCACTAAGGACCTCAGGTTTAATTTTGAAGTTTTATGCAGAATTGCTAGTTTATATAAATATTTACAACTAATCATGAACATATAGAACTACAGTTTGATTATGTTGTGAATAACGCAAAGTGATGAAAAAAAAAGAAAATCAAAATGAACTTTCTTGGATGGAAACATGATGTAACAAAGTTGGGAAACATTGTCAGCTACAGACACAGAAAGGGTAATGCACCCAATGTCAGTAACCTAGTAAAAACATTTGAAAAGCCACCTTAAAGGACAATGTGTGGTAAATATATACAATGCCACAATGCAATGGTTGATGTGTCTTGTTGTACAAGCATATGATGTCATATATCTAAGACACCAGTTGTGTATTTTGGAAAGTCACTACACATCCATGAGTGATGTTTGTTTTTAAAGGTGTGTTAATAATGTTATAACGTCTTAGTGATGTTTCTTAAAAGCACACATATTTAATTTTTTATAAACTGACTCATATTTCTGACATTGTCATTTGTAAACTTGTACAACAGGCTACATTTGTGCATTTAAAAGTCAAAAGGGGAGCAATGTTTTTTGACCTTCGGCAATAAATATTGTGTAATGCTGAAGGTTTTGGTTTCCTTATATGATCCCAATTGAAAATCCTTGAATTTGTCAAAAGCAGTATTATTAATATTCATCCTTGTATTATTATTAGGTTTAGAAAGCTGACATGCTCAGAAAGAATAATCACACCATGTTGAAGGTCTAATGGTCAGAGCTTGAGAAAGTTTCACCACCAAGTCTACAGGGTTAAGAGACATCACTTACTAGTAGAGATGAGCGGTGTTCGACTAGAACTGATCGCCAATCTCAAATTCGAGCTGTTTTGGGCGGTGTTCGAGTCGTTCGACGAACGCGAACGATTTGCAAAAAATTCGGCTGTTCGAGGTTATGTTCGATAACTGTTCGTGCAACAAAAGCATAACTGGATTTTTTCACATCATGCAGGGATTGTCTGCCACTCACTGTAATGTCACAGCCATGGTAGTTGCCCAAATCGATGGGAACAGTGCTCACAGTGAAACATGAAAAGCCGGCAATTCAGCAGCGGCATACACCGATACCCGACATTTTAGAACATAAAGAATAGAGCATCACACATAGATTAGATAGATAGAAACATGTCAGTCACATATATAAGAAGTACAGTGACAGTGTTGGTTACTGTACTTGTCATTTAGTGTTAAAGGATTTATTTAAAAAAAATAATAGTGTTTTCATGCACCTGTCTCTTTAAAAAAGCCGGCGGGCAATTCAGCATCGGTACCCGACAATTTAGAACAGAAAGAATAGAGCATCACACATAGATTAGATAGAAACATGTCAGTCACATATATAATAAGTACAATGATAGTGTTGATTTCTGTACTTGTCATTTAGTGTTAAAAAAAAGGATTTATTGAAAAAAAAATTGGCGTGGGGTTCCCCGTAATTTTAGTCTCTAGCGGAGGTTAAACAGACGGCTGGGGCAGATGTTTGAAGCCTGGGAAGGGGGTAATACCCACGGAACTTCCCAGGCTACTAATATCAGCCCCCAGCTGAATATCTAGCCTTTACTAGCTATTAAAATGGGGGACCCAAAAAAAAAATGACGTGGGGTCCCCCCTATTTTAATAGCTAGCAAAGGCTAGGCAGACAGCTGGGGGCTGATATTAATAGCCCAGGAAGGGTGCCATGAATATTGGCCCCCTCCCAGGTTAGAAACACCAGCTGTCAGCCACCTCAGAAATGGCGCATCCATAGGATGCGCCAATTCTGACACTTAGCCTCGCTCTTCCCACTGCCCTGTAGCGGTGGAAGTGGGGTAATAGGGAAAAATTAATTAAAAAATAATAATAATTTAGGGACTGCATCTTTATTAACCCCTCTTGTGGAGGGGTTAATAAAGATGCAGTCCCTAAATGTGTTTTTTTTTTTATTTTTTAATGAATTTTTCACCAAAAATTTGACGTGGCCTTTGCCATATTTTTGTGTCCAGCCAGGTACAGCAGGCAGGAACGGGCTGCCCCCAACCCCCAGATGCCTATTTGTACCTGGCTGGAAGCAAAAATACAGGGAAGCCCTTTTTTTAATTATTTCATGAATTCATGAAATAATTAAAAAAAAATTGACGTGGGGCTTCACCCTATTTTTGTGTCCAGCCAGGTACAACTAGGCAGCTGGGGGCTGGAATCCGCAGCGCAGGGAGGCCCAAGCTTTCTGCCCCCCCTCCCCCGCTGCGAATTGCAGTCCACAGCCACCCCAGAAAATGGCACATTCATAGAAGCGCCATCTTCTGGCGCTGTACCCTACTCATCCAGGGCCCTGGTGCGGTGGCTCACTGGGTAATAAAGGGGTTAGGGCCAGCTTGGTATTATCAGCTGGCCCTAAGCCCGAAATTCATGGGGTCACGCCAATATTAGACATGACCGCCATGAATTTCTAGTAAACTATTTAAAAAAAACACAACACCCAGAATAAAGTCCTTTAATTGAAATAAAGACACAATTCTTTAATGTTCAAAATTAAACCCTACTTACCATCACGCCCATTCCAGCTGAAGCCAATGTCTTCTGCAATAAAAGTAAAATAATAAACCAACCTCATCCTTACCTTTCCAGTTTGTCAGCTTTTGGACACCTTTGAAGGTGTTTTCTATGTGTTTCTATGTGTTTTTGTTTGCCTGCCATTGGTTTTAACGGTGTTCGATGGTGTTCGACGAACAGTTCCACGAACATGCCGGTGTTCAACGAACCGAACCGAACCCGAACACTACGGGGGTGGCTCAACACTACTTACTAGAAGTAACTAATAAGACTATAAAGATTCTACCCTACATTTATTGTTCTAATAAGAGATGACAAATTCAAATGTATTTATGTGCAAAAATGCATTTAAAACATAACTAGAAAGGTTGTATATTCAGAAGCTCTTTTTATCTCAATTTGTACTTTTTTTAAACTCTGTTTTGATGCAATTAAATGTAAATACATCTCAAAAATGTCTTTATTCCTTTTTTTCATTGTTTTTTCCCCCTTTTAAAAAAAAAATAAATAAAAAATAAGTAATTGGCCCTGGCCCCTGACTCAACAAGGAGTTTTTGAGACCTTGGAATGTTGCAAAAGTTTTGTTACCTTAAAGTTATGCAAAAATGTTGCAGCTTTTGGCGTCTTTACGTTACTCCAGACAAACTCTTAGAAAAGTGGGCAAAGCTGGGGTGGTACGGGTCGTGATCAAGAATGCCCATCTAATTCATTATAATTAACGTGACTAAGGTGGCTGCTGATCAAGGGCTGGTGACTATAACTGGTATACCTATCACCAGGCCGTTGCTGCCATTTTTATTCAAGAAAGCAGTGGGCTTTCAAAAATGTTGACAAGTACCTAATGGCAGGTTAAAAGAATCGACTTTCTAGCAAAAGTTGAGTCCAAACTTCTGGGTTGTGGGGTCCTGGCACATAGAGCTCTCAGTCACTACCAAGGTGTGCTCACTGCCTCCGCTCTCAGTGCTGCGCGCGGTGACTGTAACTGCTCATGGGCACACCTGTATGACTCAATACCGGTGGCTCCAGGTTGAAATTAAGTTCATTTTCTCCCAGGTTTCGCACTTTCAGCACAGCAGCTGGGCACATAATGCTATTAACCGGTTCCCGACCGCCCACTGTAGATAAACGTCCGCACTGCCTGGGCTCTGTGCAGCGCCGACGTTTAAAAACGGTGGGTGGTCTCGCAGTGCTCAGGACCCCCAGGGTCCTGCAAGCACTGCGATTCCGGTGCAGAGCGTTAGCTCTGACAGGGTACATCATCGGGACTTGATTAGATCAGGTCCCAGTGATGTTAACCCTTTGCTGTCTTCTATATGCTGTGATCTATAGTGATCGCGGCATATAGGAGACAGCAGGAAGAGAGGGGGTCGTCTTACTTACCTCCGAAGACCTCCGTTTCGTTTGAGGACCTGGGGTTGCTATGGCAGCTGGAGGTCACATGACCGCCTCCAGCTCTGCCATATATGGTGTCCTTCCTGTCTGGCTTCAGCCTGTATGTAGCTGATGCCAGACAGGAAACTGACTGAAACAGTCAGTGAAGATCTCATGTAATGTAATATATGTCTATTACATTACATGAGATCAGTGATCAGAAAAATAAAAATTAATGTCCCATACAGGGACTAAGTAAAAATGTAAAAAAAGTAAAAAAAAAGTTTTTAAACTATTAAAAAAAAAATCACAAAATAAATAAAAATAAATAAATAAAATATTAAACCAATAAATCCGTATATTATTACAAAACCAAAAAAAGTACACATATTTGGTATGACCGCGTCCGAAACAACCCGAGCTATAAAACTGTCACACTAATTAACTCCTTCTGTGCACACCGTAATAAAAATAAATAAAAAACGGAGCAAAAAAATATGCTTTTTCATCATATCGCCAAGCAAAAAGTGGAAAAAAATGCGATCAAAAAGCAGAATAGAAATAAAAATGGTACCACTGAAAACTTCATCTTGTTCCGCAAAAAAAAGCCGCCATACAGCTCCATCAGCCGAAAAATAAAAAATTTATAGCGCTCAGAATAAAGCAATGCAAAAAAAATATTTTTTTTTCTATAAAATTGTTTTATTGTGTAAAAGCGCCAAAACATAAAAAAAATACAGTAAGTGTAGTATCGCTGTAAACGTACTGACCCGAAGAATAATGCTGCCTGATCACTTTTACCACACGCAGAACGGCATAAAAAAAAACTCAAAAAACAATTCCTGAAGTGTTTGTTTTTGTTAACTTTACCTCCCAAAAAACGGAATAGAAAGCGATCAAAAAATGTCACGTACCCAAAAATGGTTCCAATAAAAATGTCAACTCGTCCCGCAAAAAACAAGCCGTCACATGACTCTATCGGCCGAAATATGGAAAAATTATAGCTCTCAAAATATGGTGATGCAAAAACTAGATTTTGCAAAAAAAGCGTATTTTAGTGTGTGACAGCTGTCAGTCATAAAAACCCGATATAAATCTGGTATCTCTGTAATCAAACCGACCCGAAGAATAAAGTAATCTAATCAGTTATATCACACTAGGAACGGCATAAAAAATAAATAAAACAAATATTATTCACCTGCTACTGATTTGCTTATTATGTCTCCCAAAGATCCCAGTAAGGCTCTGCTCACATTTATCCTGTGCTCTGCGCTGAGCACTTACACCAGAGTTTCCGTGTAAATCTCTGAAATACGTGATTCAGCCAGAACCCATGATGGAAGATTCCCTGTAATGAGGCAGATATAGGCCACTGTGGACGCCGTCTAGCCTGGGATCCCACGGTGTCATTTGTTTTAGGCGTGCATAAAAGTGCGGTTGGCCACAGTTTTGTGCACTTCTGAAAAAAAGGACACCGCTAAACAGAGGCTAGACGGAGTCCAGAGTAACTCTGCTGCCTCATTATAGTGAATGGATCCTGCAGGGGTTTCATCTGAATTACATCACTTGGAAATTTAGATGGAAACCCCGATGTAAGTGCTCAGCCTAGAGCGCCGGATAAATGTTACGTAAAATGTTCCCAATAAAAGCTTCAACTCAGTCCTCAAAAAAAAGCTAGTCCCCACTCAGGTCCATCATCTGTTAAAAATATAAGGGACTTCCAAGTTACTGGTAGCAGAAAGGCTCTGGAAAATCAAAATGGTCCTTGCCCCCCAAAAGAAATTCAGAAAATTTTGTGCTCCCAAATCCAAATGCCTATTCTACAATAATTTGTTCTCCAATTGTCAAATAGCACTCCGTCCCCCCCAGATCTCGCCGTATGGCTGAGTGGTACGATACAGCCACATATGGGGTATTAACACTTTTAGAAGAAATTGTGTGACACATTTCGGCACCATTTTTACCCATTGCCCTGTGTGAAAATGTAAAATCTGAGGGTAAAACATTTTTTTGTGGTAAAAATATAATTATGCTTTTTTCACTGCCCAATGGTATAAATTTAAAAATTAAAAAATGCTCACTACTTCCCTAGATAAATTCCTTGAGAGGTGTAGTTTACAAAATGGGGTCACTTGTGGGGGTTTCTGCTGTTTTGGCATGTCAGCGACTCTTCAAATGTGACATGGTGTCTGCTGCCTATCCCAGCCAACATAGCGCTTCTTTCTCTTCCGAACCCTGCCGTACACCAAAGCAGTGGTTTTCCCCCACATATGGGGTATCGGCGTACTCAGGAGAAATTGTACAACAAATTTCATGGTGCAATTTATCCTGTTACCCTTATGATAATGCAAAATTAGGGAATGAAAAAAATTTTTTATGGGAAAAATGTGAAAATTTTATTTTTACGGCTCAATATTATAAACTTCTGTGAAGCAGCTGGGGGTGCAAGGTGCTCACCACACATCTAGATAAGTTCCCTAAGGGGTATAGTTTCCAAAATGGTGGCACTTGTGGGGGGTTTCCACTGTTTAGGCACATTAGGGGCTCCCCAAATGTGACATGGCGTCCGCTAATTATTCAAACAAATTTTACATTCAAAAAGTCAAATGGCGCTCCTTCCCTTTCAAACCCTGCCATGTGCCCAAACAGTAATTTGCCTCCACATATGGGGTATCAGCGTGTTCAGGAGAAATTGCATAACAAATTTCATGGTGCAATTTATCCTATTACCCTTATGATAATGGAAAATTAAGGGATGAAAAACGGTTTTGTGGGAAAAATGTGAAAATTTTATTTTTACAGCTCAATATTATAAACTTCTGTGAAGCACCTTGGGGTTCAAGGTGCTCACCACACATCTAGGTAAGTTCCCTAAGGGGTCTAGTTTCCAAAATGGTGTCACTTGTGGGGGGTTTCCACTGTTTAGGCACATCAGGAGCTCTCCAAACGCAACATAGCGTCTGCTAATTATTCAGACAAATTTTACATTCAAAAAGTCTAATGGCGCTCCTTCCCTTCCGAACCCTGCCGTGCGCCCAAACAGTGGTTTTCCCTCACATATGGGGTATCAGCATGCTCAAGAGAAATTGCACAAAAAAAATTGGGGTCCATTTTTTCATGTCACCCCTGTGAAAATAAAAAAAATTGGGTCTAAAGTAACATTTTTGTGAAAAAAGTTAAATGTTAATTTTTTTCTTCCACATTCCAAAAATTCCTGTGAAGCACCTGAAGGGTTAATAATGTTCTTGAATGTGGTTTTGAGCACCTTGAGGGGTGCAGTTTTTAGAATGGTGTCACTTTTGGGTATTTTCTGTCATAAAGACCTCTCAAAGTGACTTCAAATATGATGTGGTCCCTAAAAAAATGTTTTTGTAAATTTTGTTGGAAAAATGAGAAATCGCTGGTCAACTTTTAACCCTTATAGCTCCCTAACAAAAAAAAATTTTGGTTCCAAAATTGTGCTGATGTAAAGTAGACATGTGGGAAATGTTATTTATTAACTATTTTGTGTGACATATCTCTCTGATTTAAGGGCATGAAAATTCAAAGTTTGAAAATTGCAAAATTTTCAAAATTTTCGCCAAATTTCCGATTTTTTCACAAATAAACACAAGTTATATCGAAGAAATTTTACCACTATCATGAAGTACAATATGTCACGAAAAAACAGTCTCAGAATCAGGGGAATACGTTGAAGCGTTCCAGAGTAATTACTTCATAAAGTGACAGTGGTCAGAATTGAAAAAATTGGCCCGGTCACGAAGGCAAAAACAGGCTCTGGCGCGAAGTGGTTAACCTGCAGATTTATCCTATATATACAAGTTAATAGCATTATCGGACCTGACAAGTTCCCTTTAAGTATGCTATAAAATACCAAAGCCTTACTAAAGACACTGCCTCTTTAGCACCATCTCTGTGCTCCTTCGCAATGGTCTTTCTTGATAGGGTTGCAACGGTGACATTATAATTTCACGTGACCACTGCAGCCAATCACTGGCTGCAGTGGTTACATGTTGCAGACAAGACGTTACTGCTGCCAAATGAAAACCAGCAGGAGTAGGCAATGCTGGGGTGGCAGGGGCTTCAGTATTTCAGTAATATTTGATTTGTCCTTTAAAAGATTAGAAGCATTTTTGATGAAACTGGACGACCCCTTTAAGTCAATATCAATACAGGAGACAAGAAAAAACAGCTCCGACCAACTAATTATAATATGTTGCCTTTTTGTGGCTGCAATATAAAGAGGCCTTTTTACAAGTAATAGTTTCCTAATGAAGACTTTTTTTGCTTTCTTGTTCACAGAACTACATAAATGTCTTCACATGACCTCTTTCTACGCAGGAAAGGGAGTGTGAAGTGACAGGGGAAGTCATGTTACATTTGTTCATTCAATTGCTAAATGAAACAGTAAAGATTATAATCTTTGACAAATATTTCAACCTTATGTAAAAGATAGATACATGTTAAATATGAAAAACATGGCTGCATATAGAATTCATATAAGAACATTGATTGTTACAAGCAGACATCAGAGGGAACCTGTCACCAGATTTTCCCAATATAACAATATAAATTACAGCCACCACCTTTAAGCCCTATTTTGCAGTATTCTGGTAAGCCGTATGTAAATTCCCAATCCCGTCAGGAGAGCACAAGAAATATCATTTTATATCCCCCCCATACAGTGCTGTCTGGTCCGATGGACATCACTGGTCTTTATCCGGCGCCTCCACTCTCTTCTCGCCATGCTTCTGTTTGTTTCATGTGTCATCCACACAGCACCCCCAATCACGCTCCCCCGCAGGCGCACTTTGCTCTGGTCTGCTGAGGGCATAGCAAAGCACTGTAAAGCGCATGCGTCAGCTTTTTTCTTGGTCATCGGTGCAGTTTGGCCACTCCCGGCGCATGCGCACTACAGTACTTTGCTCTGACCTCTGCAGAGTAGCGAAAAGTATGTGTAATAGCGCAATGTGTGGATGACATAAGATGCATCATCCACATGAAGAAGAGAAGCAGGACAGCAATTGCAATGAGAGAGGAAACTCCGGATCAAGACCAGCGACGCTCATCAGACCGGACAGCATTGTATGGGGGTATAAGAAAAGGTCTTTTTTGTTCTATGCAGAGGAGATTGAGGACTTACATACAGCTTACTAGAAGGCTGTAACAGAAGCCTTAATGGAGGTGGCCATACTTTATATTGGGAAAACCTGGTGACAGGTTCTCTTTAATTGCTTTGCTGGATGAAAAGCAGGTTATAGGGATTTATGCAACTAAAGCTGGGTTCACACAAGCATATTTCATGGTCCGTTTACAAACAGCAATGCCCGGACAGATCGTGTGTTTCATTTAGAAACATACAGTAAGGAATGAAGCTCCAGCTATAGTCTTCAATGGTACCTTGTCCTTTGCAGCTTTACAATGATCTCATAGTGCTAGCTTTTCCTTAGTGCTTGCGGGTTTATTATTAATAATGGTAGGTAGGTGATTTACTTTGCATATGTCTGATAAACTGAGTAAAGTAGAGGAGGAAGATAGATCACTGGCTACCTGCATATTATTGTGGCCTAAACCTCAGACCTGGAATTATCCATAGTCATAATTCTTCCATTGTATTGGTTGCTTGACAGATTGATAGACAGTTTCAATTAGGATGAGGATTTGACATACAACATTGTGGAGTTTACTACAATGTATGTGACGCGCCCCCTGGGCCATATTCTTTAGGGGGAATATCCAGAGCCGGATCAGATGGGAGTTGTAGTCTTCCGAGTGGCTGTGACCCGGTCCGTGCCCAGGGTGTCAAACTCAGTTGTATGTGGCAGTCCTACTGATGTTATAAGTTCTTTATTTGTCGACTACGCCACCCGTTGTGTTGCGGTCACTGTGGCCGCCGCTGCAGCAGGGTCCGCTGAGGCTGTTGGTGTAGGTGCAGCTTTGGTGATATAACCCCCAACGGGTGGGGTATAGCCTCAGGGGGGACAGGTGCAGAGGATGGGGGTTGTGGTGGTGCAGTGCAGACGGCAGTGAAGACAGAGTCGGGTTGTGCAGTTAAGGGTGTTTACTTACTGCAGATGTTGTACTGGTCACTCCAGCTTCGAGTGACCACCCGAGCCGTGCTGCGTCCACCAGGTTCTGGATCCAGCCAACTCCCAAATAAGTCCGGAGCGTGACCCTGAGCTCTCCTTCTGTCCCGTTCTCTGGCCGTCCCCACCAGTGATCCACCTAGGTCCAGCTCCCTCGGGCCTTCTGTTGGGACACCCTTGGCCTTGGGTTCCCTGACCCTTCATGTGGTGTGCCTTCGGGGTGGATGTGGTGGGTGACCGTGGCAAACGCTGCCCACGGTCTCCGGTCTCTGGCTGGGGAGTGTTTTTGCCCCCACCAGCTTGGGTTCCGGTACCCTGATGCCGACTCTTCACCCGGGGATTTAAGTTGGGATCTTGGAGTCCTTTTCTGCTGTTTCCCTCTCTGGGTCTCTCTCTTCTCCTCTCTCACTCTGGGTCTTTCTTCTCCTCTGCTCCTGACTTTCTCTCTGCATCTGACCCTGTTCTTAGTTGGTGCCCACCTTATATACACCCTCTATGTGTGAGCTCAGGTGACCAGCACCCAATGAGCTCCTATCTTTACCCAGGCTGCTCCCCCTATCTGCCCCTACACTACTTGGGATGTTCCACCCCCCTCCCACTCCAGCCAGGAACAGACTCGGTCGTACCTGCACATTTCTAAGTGGGAGTACCGTCGGTCTGCTCCTCGGAAATGGGATGTGTGTAGTGCATGCAGCCTACCGAGCTCAGTTCCACACTCCATCCTTACCCGGGAGTGGAATATCACACCTCTGGGTTGAGGTGCAATACCCCTGTAGCAGCCGAATCCTCAGGGTGCTACATTCCCCCCTGGTAAATCACAGCACGTCCTCGGGCTGTAAGACAAAACACCAAAACATACAAAATTTTTCATAAACATATAAAACATATAAAAACATTATATATATATAAAACATTCTCGTCGCCTCTGGCTCCTCCTCCGGTCACTGTGCAACGTGTGTCCGGGAAAAGTGCGACAGTCTCTTAGAAAAACTGGTTTTCCTATAAAACCGGTAGGGGGCGCTTTAGGACGCGCAACTATTTACAAGGGATATGGCCGCTCTCAGTCCTCGGCCAGGTAAGGAGGGAAAGGGAATGGCTGCTCACAGTCCTCAGCCTGTGGGATTAAGGGGTTAACGGGTAAACAGTTCACTCAGCTGGTCCCAACGGGGACTATATTTGTAGTAACAGTTTCTTTATACCCCGATCGGGTAACTATTTACAGCACCTACTCCGCTGTACTCAACAACGTCTTCCTCCTGCTCTTTCTTTGGGGATCTCAGCTTCAGACCCGTCCGGATCCTCTTGCTCTTCCTCCTCACATCGCAGCTCCTCCTCTGTCAGACGATGCACATGGAGGGCGTAAGGTCCTTTGGCACACTTGTGCCGGGTAAAGGTGACCTCGTCCCCGATATAAAGGTCACGACCTCTGTGCCCCTCCGGCAGATGGGACTCCACATCTCTGCGCGTGACAAAGACGTCGCCGGGGGTGTTGTGGTCTCTGATGAAGCCCCACCCATGCTGCATATTGAACTTAATTACAGTCCCGGTGGTGCGGGGACTGTGCGCTGCACGGGGGTTTCTCCTGGTCCGGCTCTTCTGCTCGGCGCTCCGTACTTGGGCCTGTTGCTCCCGGACCCGCCTCTCTCTCCGCTCCCTCGCAAACTCTTCGAGCTGCTGTCGGCAACACTCAGCACACTCCGCTGCAGCTGCCCTGGTTTCCTGAGTGAACCCCATTAGGTCTTCTCCGGTGGGGTCCCACTCAAATTGGGCTTCTTCCAGAGGAGGCGAGACCCGTGCCACGGGCTTCGGAGCCGGAATCAGGGGCTCACACAAGGGCCCTAGTCTCCGCTGCCGTTCCAGCTCATGGAATTCTTCGGGCCAGATGAAGGGCCGCCCGTCCGGCCATGTGAGCTGGCTGAACAAGTCCTCCCCCAGGTGTGGCACCCTTGGTTTTACGGGCGCGGGCGCGGTGGTGGTGGCGCCCGGATTGCCCAGGCCTTGCGGCCAGGCCTGGGGCACCTGGAAGGTGAAGGGCACCGTTAATACGGCGGCACCCTGGGCTACCTGGCCTTGCGACCAGGCCGGAGGCTCCGCGGAGGTAGGGGGCGCTGTTGGTGATGCGGCGCCCGGGGGTACTAGGCCTTGCGACCAGGCTGGTGGTATTTCCTGCTTTGTCACGCTCCGGGTCGAGGCGCGTGACGTCACAGGGGTCGCGGCGGCGGCTTCCGGTTGGGGCCTAGTCTGCGTCGGTGACATGGCGTTTTCGGGCACAGCAGGGGGACTTTCGGGCTCTGCGACGGGGAGCTGGGGCAGGTAAGCGGTGTCCCGGCTTGGGGTATAGGCGTCCCCTTTACCTGCCTCCTTGCGTCCGGCTCCCTTCTCGGCGCCGTCTCCGGCCTTGGGTCCTCCCGCGCCATCCTCAGAGGCGGTCGGTCTCCTCATCTTGGCTGGCGTGCTCCGGGTCTTGGTTTGCTGGGCCATCTCTCGGCTCCACTCCGCCAATGTCTCTCGCTGTACCCGGGCCATCCTCCTTGCGAGGCCCTCCAGGGCAGTCTGTGCACACTCCCGGTCTCGGGGGAGCTGTGCGAGGACCTCCACTAAGCCTAGTGGGGTCGTGGTTTCCAGCAGGCTCCTGACCAACGGGTCGGTGCTGCTCTGCTCTTCTTCCAGCAGGCTCCTGGCCAGCGGGCCGGTGCTGCTCTGCTCTCTGGACATCTCCGGGTGAGCTTCTCTGCTACTCCTCTCCAGGCTTCTTGCCTCCGGGTGCGCTCGCTCCAGACTGCTCCAGGCGGCACCCATCTTCGTTCTTTTCTTTCGTCTCCTCCCACTTCGAGGGCGGTCCCGGGGCAACTCGGTGACTGTCAGCTCCAGGGGTAGTTCTTTCACGCTGACAGACACCTCTAGCATCACAGTCTCTGTTGGTGGGGGCGGTTTCCACTTTTGGCGCCATTTTCTGTCCCGGCCCACGATGGGAGGCGGCCTCTTGCCCTCCTTTGGCACGCCCATAATGGCGTCCGCTGCTCTTCCAAGGCGGGAAATCTTCGGATTTGGCGGGAAGCGTCGCCCAGTGGCGGGAAACTCTGCAGATGGCGGGAACAAGCTGGAAATGGCGGACAATCGGCGGGAAACGACCTGTGATGGGGTCCGATGGCGTGGACCCTCCGGAACCGGCGGGAGACTTCTTTCTGAGGTAAACTTGCACTTTTCTTCAGGCACGCAGTACCCGGGTGTTGCGGGCACGTAATCCTGCCGACTACGCCAAAGTTGACGCGCCCCCTGGGCCATATTCTTTAGGGGGAATATCCGGAGCCGGATCAGATGGGAGTTGTAGTCTTCCGAGTGGCTGTGACCCGGTCCGTGCCCAGGGTGTCAAACTCAGTTGTATGTGGCAGTCCTACTGATGTTATAAGTTCTTTATTTGTCGACTACGCCACCCGTTGTGTTGCGGTCACTGTGGCCGCCGCTGCAGCAGGGTCCGCTGAGGCTGTTGGTGTAGGTGCAGCTTTGGTGATATAACCCCCAACGGGTGGGGTATAGCCTCAGGGGGGACAGGTGCAGAGGATGGGGGTTGTGGTGGTGCAGTGCAGACGGCAGTGAAGACAGAGTCGGGTTGTGCAGTTAAGGGTGTTTACTTACTGCAGATGTTGTACTGGTCACTCCAGCTTCGAGTGACCACCCGAGCCGTGCTGCGTCCACCAGGTTCTGGATCCAGCCAACTCCCAAATAAGTCCGGAGCGTGACCCTGAGCTCTCCTTCTGTCCCGTTCTCTGGCCGTCCCCACCAGTGATCCACCTAGGTCCAGCTCCCTCGGGCCTTCTGTTGGGACACCCTTGGCCTTGGGTTCCCTGACCCTTCATGTGGTGTGCCTTCGGGGTGGATGTGGTGGGTGACCGTGGCAAACGCTGCCCACGGTCTCCGGTCTCTGGCTGGGGAGTGTTTTTGCCCCCACCAGCTTGGGTTCCGGTACCCTGATGCCGACTCTTCACCCGGGGATTTAAGTTGGGATCTTGGAGTCCTTTTCTGCTGTTTCCCTCTCTGGGTCTCTCTCTTCTCCTCTCTCACTCTGGGTCTTTCTTCTCCTCTGCTCCTGACTTTCTCTCTGCATCTGACCCTGTTCTTAGTTGGTGCCCACCTTATATACACCCTCTATGTGTGAGCTCAGGTGACCAGCACCCAATGAGCTCCTATCTTTACCCAGGCTGCTCCCCCTATCTGCCCCTACACTACTTGGGATGTTCCACCCCCCTCCCACTCCAGCCAGGAACAGACTCGGTCGTACCTGCACATTTCTAAGTGGGAGTACCGTCGGTCTGCTCCTCGGAAATGGGATGTGTGTAGTGCATGCAGCCTACCGAGCTCAGTTCCACACTCCATCCTTACCCGGGAGTGGAATATCACACCTCTGGGTTGAGGTGCAATACCCCTGTAGCAGCCGAATCCTCAGGGTGCTACATATGTGACAGCTGGAAGGAATGCTGTTTACGTAAGAACAAGCTAAAGATGAAAATTATTTATTAAACCTCAAACTCGCAGGGATTAAAAACTTTGTAGCAAATACTGAAAATGTACTCACACAAGGTCCAATCTTGTTTGGCTTTACTATGTAAATGAATATAATATCCCAAGAAGTTCCTACATCCATGTATACAAATTAAAGCATATTCCTGTCATCTAGCAAACCTGTACCTGTCTTTTGTATAGTATACTGACTACTGAGTGCATACCAGTTTATATAGGATAATGGTGTGGCACCCCAGGGGTCTGGTTTCCACAGTAATAGCAATATTACGTCTGTGAGCAGGTGGGAGGTCTCCTGGGCAGGAATCCTAAGCATGCCACACCTCCTGCCCAGTCCTGGGAGGGGAAGGACTTCCCCTACATAAACTGGGGCTGAGGCAGGGTTAGAGGAGAGGAGTTCCAGACAGAGACGGAGTCTGGTCTGGACACGCAGAAACAGGGACAGATAAACATCAGGAGCTCTGTAGGAGCCAAGGAGAAGCGCCAGGGGCTGGAGCTGTGCAGAGCTCGCCCTGGGAGAAGGTACTAAAACCGGACACAGGAGTCCGAGGCTGTGGGGACTAAGATATACCGAGCAGCAGAATCCATCCGGCAGGGGATTCCAGGTCCTCTGGCCATAAAAGCCCGGAGGCTCAGTCACAACGAAGGGACCAGCACCGCCATCCCGGAGCGGAGGCTAACAGGAGGCCCCAGGTCACCAGCCATATGGGTGAGCACCACACGGTATACCCAGGGACGTGGGCTACTTGTAACCGCCGAAAGCAGGGTAGCCAGGAAGGGTACAGACTAACGGGAAGGCCTACAACTCCACCTGGCCAGGGGAACTCCGGCTTACTCGCAGACTAACCAGGCCCCAACTACTAGCCAGTACTCCCGGGGGAATTTGCCTTGTACCATTAGTAAAGACCCTGAACTGTACCCTCGCGTCTCCGTGCTTCCTTGTCGCACCATTAGTGCTGGGACATCCACACCATCACTCCCAACATCAACCTCATCCTCTGCCCTGAGGCCATACCCCTCCCGTTGGGGGTTATACCATCCACGCTGCACATCCGTACCACCGGCCTCAGCGGACTGCCCTGCAGCGGCGGCTTCATAGCCGCATTCAACGGGTGGCGTAGTCGGACACTAATACCATCATACCAATAACTACCACTTAGTTTGACCACCCTGGGCACGGACCGGGTCACCGCCACACGAAGACTACTACCCCCATCGGATCCGGCTCCGGGTATTCCCCGCGCGCACGCGCGCCGCACTACAGCACTGGCCCAGGGGGCGCATCAATGGCATTGGATAAATAGTCATTTATTAAATTCACAAGTTTAGTTCAGGACCCTTTGTGGTCTTTTAGTACATGTGGACTATATAAAACAGTTCTAAAAGACTGAGTCCAAATTTGGACCTGGGCTCCCCATATTACCACCACATAGTGAGCGTATTCTGATTCATTCTGATCATTAACAAAAATCACAAATATTACCTCCAGTAATAGAGTAATCACTGGTGATATTATACTGTTCACAGGAGCTCTGTATATAGTGTAAGTGTACAGGTCATATAGTGATCACCATTGAAAATATACAGAAGAGCTCTGTCATGTGTAAATGTACAAATAGTACAGTGACAAGTGATATAATATGCAAAAGTTCTGCAGATAGTATATAGTGTCAGTGTACAGGTAATACAGTGATCACAGGTAAGATTATACACTGGAGCTCTGTATATTGTGTATATTGTACAGGTATTACAGGAATCACCAGTGACATTATACACAGGAGCTCTGTGTATAGTGTCATTGTATAGGTAATTCAGTGATCGCCAGTGACATTATACACAGGTGCTCTGTATATAATGTAAGTGTACAGGTAATACAGGGATCACCAGTGACATCATACACAGGAGCTCTGCATATAGTGTCAGTGTACTGGTAATACAGGTATCACCGGTGACATTATACACAGGTGCTCTGCATATAGTGTATAGTGTACAGGTAATACAGGGATCACCGGTGACATTATACACAGGAGCTCTGTATATAGTATCAGTGTACAAGTAATACAGTGATCACCAGTGGCATTATACACAGGAGCTCTGTATATAGTGTCAGTGTAAAGGTAATGCAGTGATCCTCAGTGACATTATACACAGGTGCTCTGTATATAGTGTCAGTGTACAGGTAATTCAGCGATCATCAGTGACATTATACACAGGAGCTCTGTATATATAGTGTACAGGTAATACAGTGATCACCAGTGACATTATACACAGGTGCTCTGTATATAGTGTCAGTGTACAGGTAATACAGGGATCACCAGTGACATTATACACAGGAGCTCTGTATATAGTGTCAGTGTACTTGTAATACATTGATCACGAGTAATATTATACACAAGAGCTCGGTATATAGTGTACAAGTAATACAGTGATCAACAGTAATATTATACACATGAGCTCTGTAGATAGTATATAGTGTATAATGTAAGTATACATATAATACAGTGATAATCAGTGACTGTATACACAGGAGCTCTGTATATAGTGTATAGTGTACAGGTAATACAGTGATCACTGGTGACAGTATTCATAGGAGCTCTGTATTTAGTGTAAGTGTACAGGTAATACAGGGATCACCAGTGACAATATATACAGGAGCTCTGTAGACAGTATACAGTGTAAGTGTACAGGTAATACAGGGATCACCAGTGACACTATACACAGGAGGTCTGTATATATTGTACAGTGTACAGGTAATACAGTGATCACCAGTGACAGTATTCACAGGAGCTATGTATATAATGTAAGTGTACAGGTAATACAGGGATCACCAGTGACAATATACACAGGAGCTCTGTATATAGTGTCAGTGTACAGGTAATACAGGGATCACCAGTGACATTATAAACAGGAGCTCTGTATATAGTGTCAGTGTACAGGTAATACAGGGATTACCAGTGACATTATACATAGGAGCTCTGTACATAGTGTCAGTGTACTGGTAATACAGGGATCACCAGTGACATTATACACAGGAGCTCTGTATATACAGTGCCTACAAGTAGTATTCAACCCCCTGCAGATTTAGCTGGTTGACACATGCGGAATTAACTTGGCATTGTGACATTTGTACTGTAGATCAGCCTGGAAGTGGGGAATGCACTGCAGCAAATTTTTTTTTTTTTTTTTTTTTTTTTTAAAACGTAAAAAGTTAATTCAGAGTGTCATTTATTATTCAACCCCTCAAACCACAAGAATTCTGTTTGGTCCCCCTAAAGTATTAAGAAGTAGTTCAGGCACCAAGAATAATGAGCTTCACATGTGTGGATTAAAGATCTCTTTTGCCAGCCTTTTCTGACTATTTAAGACCCTCCCCAAACTTGTGAACAGCACTCAGACATGGTCAACATGGGAAAGACAAAGGAGCATTCCAAGGCCATCAGAGACAAGATTGTGGAGGGTCACATGGCTGGCAAGGGGTACAAAACCCTTTCCAAGGAGTTGGGCCTACCTGTCTCCACTGTTGGGAGCATCATCCGTAAGTGGAAGGCTTATGGAACTACTGTTAGCCTTCCACGGCCAGGACAGCCTTTGAAAGTGTCCTCCCGTGCCGAGGCCAGGCTTGTCCGAAGAGTCAAGGCTAACCCAAGGACAACAAGGAAGGAGCTCCAGGAAGATCTCATGGCAGTGGGGACATTGGTTTCAGTCAATACCATAAGTAACGTACTCCACCGCAATGGTCTCCGTTCCAGACGAGCCCGTAAGGTACCTTTACTTTCAAAGCGTCATGTCAAGGCTCATCTACAGTTTGCTCATGATCACTTGGAGGACTCTGAGACAGACTGGTTCAAGGTTCTATGGTCTGATGAGACCAAGATCGAGATCTTTGGTGCCAACCACACACGTGACGTTTGGAGACTGGATGGCACTGCATACGACCCCAAGAATACCATCCCTACAGTCAAGCATGGTGGTGGCAGCATCATGCTGTGGGGCTGTTTCTCTGCCAAGGGGCCTGGCCATCTGGTCCGCATCCATGGGAAGATGGATAGCACGGCCTACCTGGAGATTTTGGCCAAGAACCTCCGCTCCTCCATCAAGGATCTTAAGATGGGTCGTAATTTCATCTTCCAACAAGACAACGACCCAAAGCACACAGCCAGGAAAACCAAGGCCTGGTTCAATAGGGAAAAAGTCAAGGTGTTGGAGTGGCCTAGTCAGTCTCCTGACCTTAACCCAATTGAAAACTTGTGGAAGGAGCTCAAGAATAAAGTCCACATGAGACACCCAAAGAACCTAGATAACTTGGAGAAGATCTGCATGGAGGAGTGGGCCAAGATAACTCCACAGACCTGTGCCGGCCTGATCAGGTCTTATAAACGACGATTATTAGCTGTAATTGCAAACAAGGGTTATTCCACAAAATATTAAACATAGGGGTTGTATAATAATTGACCCACACTTTTATGTTTAAAATTTAATAAAATTTAACTGAGCAACATAACTTTTTGGTTTGTAAGATTTATGCTTCTGTTCATAAAACCTACTCTCGTTTGCAGTTTGAAGGCTCTAACTTATTTGCATCTTATCAAACCAGCTAAATCTGCAGGGGGTTGAATACTACTTGTAGGCATTGTATAGTGTACAGGTAATACAGTGATCACCAGTGACATTATACACAGGAGCTCTGTATATAGTGTCAATGTACAGGTAATACAGTGATCACCAGTGACATTATACACAGGAGCTCTGTATATATAGAGTACAGGTAATACAGGGATCACCAGTGACATTATAAACAGGAGCTCTGTATATAGTGTCAGTGTACAGGTAATACAGGGATTACCAGTGACATTATACACAGGAGCTCTGTACATAGTGTCAGTGTACTGGTAATACAGGGATCACCAGTGACATTATACACAGGAGCTCTGTATATAGTGTCAATGTACAGGTAATATAGGGATCACCAGTGACATTATACACAGGAGCTCTGTATATATAGTGTACAGGTAATACAGTGATCACCAGTGACATTATACACAGGAGCTCTGTATATAGTGTCAGTGTACAGGTAATACAGGGATCACCAGTGACATTATACACAGGAGCTCTGTATATAGTGTCAGTGTACAGGTAATACAGGGATCACCAGTGACATTATAAACAGGAGCTCTATATATAGTGTCAGTGTACAGGTAATACAGGGATCACCAGTGACATTATAAACAGGAGCTCTGTATATAGTGTCAGTGTACAGGTAATACAGGGATCACCATTGACATTATAAACAGGAGCTCTGTATATAGTGTCAGTGTACAGGTAATACAGGGATCATCAGTGACATTATACACAGGCGCTCTGTATATAGTATATAGTGTACAGGTAATACAGGGATCACCAGTGACATTATAAACAGGAGCTCTCTATATAGTGTAAGTGTACAGGTAACATAGGGATCTCCAGAGACATTACACACAGGTACTCTGTATATAGTGTAAATGTACAGGTAATACAGTGATCACCCGTGACATTATACACAAGAGCTCCGTATATAGTGCAAGGCTACACATAATACAGTACTCACCAGTGTAGTTACACAGAGGAGATTTGTAGATAGCATATAAATATACAGGTAAATCTGAAGGGGCAATTTGCAGGTTAATCCAGAAACCCACCAGTGATGTCTCTGAAGTCATTCAGTTTTGCTTTTCTTCTTCATCCAGCACAGACCACAGTGAGTTCTTTCAGCCAGGACTCATCCCTGCAGAAAGTAACACACAGACATCCATAGCTGATCACTTCTAATGCACCCTTCACACTTTCTAGCTTCACTTATATACATTGCACCAGATGAAGAAGAAAAGTGACCTGGTGCCATACACAATAACAGTATCTCCCTCCCCCCCCCACAATAACAGTATCTACAAAAATATATTATAGTGTTACAGTAGTGATGTCCACCTTCATAGTAGAAATGTGTGCCACTGTGACTCTCAAAGTGTTAATGCCTGTCCCCTTTTGTGACCCCTGCACTATAGTAAAATTCCCCTTAATTGGCCTTACACAGTAATAATATCTCCACATAACCCCTATCCACTAATAATGTTCATCAATCTGGCCCTTATCTATAATATACTTACCTTGTAATGTCTTCACATCCTGTTCCGTCCAGATGTGTTTGGATCCCAGAATTCCATCGGCGGAAGTTCGTCGACCGCCATATTGGGACACCCAAGTTATGGGTGTCTCATTATGGAAACTGCTGGTGGTATCAGCCTCTTGAGCGGTACCACCAGCGGAACACCGTCACAAACACGCCACCGCCCGGATCAGCCGAATGATTCACTGACCGCCGCCATCTTTGTACAGGAGGAGCGCATGCACAGTTTTAATGTGACCGCCGCTATCTGCCTGCACAAAGATGGCGGCGGTCTGATTTACTGAGCGGGGAGACAGCTCAAACGAGAGAACACATGAGGGAAGAAGACGGCACAGGGGTGGAGAGAGAGAGCAGACAAGGGGGAGAGCACATGTGGTAGACAGGTCAAAGAAGAGAGCACAGACAGGAGAAGTCAGCACATGGGGTAAAGAGAGAATGGATAGGTGGGTGAGCACATGGGGGGAGAGATTCTCAACGCTGCAAGGCCTGCCCCCATCGTGACATTACTGCCCTCCCGATGCAATAGCATCGGGCCTCCATCTTGTACTGTAATAATGTCCTTTTTCTTTGTCCCAGTACTCTTAACAATGTTCCCTGTCATGGCCCCAATACTACAATAGTGTCCCCTGTCCTGGACTTAATACTGTAATAATATCCCCATACTGTCCTAAATAGGGTAATGAGATGTCTCCTGTCCTGGCCCCAGTACTGTAATAATGTCCCCCATCCTGGCACTCTTCCCATAAACATTTAAGAAAACAATTATTTTCACTTGTCCCTGCTAGTGATGAGCAAGCATGTTCTGTTAACCCTTTCGGCGAGCATGCTCGGGTGCTCGCTGAGTATCTTCAGCATGCTAGGGTGTTATGTTTGAGTCACTGTTTGTGCATGATTTGCGACTGTTTGACAGCTTTAATACATGTGAGTAATAACACAGCAAAAAAGGGCAGCAGTGTTTACCTGCCCAGATCATCAAATCCAACTGCACTAGCAGGGTGCAGCAAACCCATATAAAGATGGCGGCTACACAGGTGCAAAATACTGATGAGACAACCACTCACAACCTACCATTTCATGGAGGGGGTGACTGCTTAGCATTTTAATTGCACGCAAAAAGGCTTGTATAGGGTGCTGTTCACACTAGGGTTGTGCACAGTATCCAGCTTACAGCCTATTAGTTACGCCCATACTATTAGACTAGGCGGGCTGCCCGGTACCATCCGAGTGCACCCCATGGGAACAGACACACCAGTTTATCAGTATTTTGCACCTGTGTAGCGGCCATCTTTATGTGGGTTTGCTGCACCCTGGTAGTGCATTTGGTTTTGAAGATCTGGGCAGGTAAATACTGCTGCCCTTTTTTGCTGTGTTTTTTTCTTGAATTTTGGGGGGAATTTTAATTCTTAATGTGGCTTAGCTGTTAATGTTTAGAGTAGGACTCGTAAGCATGAGGACCCTTGTCGTGGATTACGAGCTTACGTATTTTGGACAAAATATCAACTAATACCTCATATATTAAATGTATATATATATATATATATATATATATATATATATATATATATATATATATATACAGTACAGACCAAAAGTTTGGACACACCTTCTCATTTAAAGATTTTTCTGTATTTTCATGACTATGAAAATTGTACATTCACACTGAAGGCATCAAAACTATGAATTATCACATGTGGAATTATATACTTAACAAAAAAGTGTGAAACAACTGAAAATATGTCTTATATTCTAGGTTCTTCAAAGTAGCCACCTTTTGCTTTGATGACTGCTTTGCACACTCTTGGCATTCTCTTGATGAGCTTCAAGAGGTAGTCACCGGAAATGGTCTTCCAACAATCTTGAAGGAGTTCCCAGAGATGCTTAGCACTTGTTGGCCCTTTTGCCTTCACTCTGCCGTCCAGCTCAACCCAAACCATCTCAATTGGCTTCAGGTCTGGTGACTGTGGAGGACGGGTCATCTGGCGTAGCACCCCATGACTCTCCTTCTTGATCAAATAGCCCTTACACAGCCTGGAGGTGTGTTTGGGGTCATTGTCCTGTTGAAAAATAAATGATGGTCCAACTAAACGCAAACCGGATGGAATAGCATGCCGCTGCAAGATGCTGTGGTAGCCATGCTGATTCAGTATGCCTTCAATTTTGAATAAATCCCCAACAGTGTCACCAGCAAAGCACCCCCACACCATCACACCTCCTCCTCCATGCTTCACGGTGGGAACCAGGCATGTAGAGTCCATCCGTTCACCTTTTTTGCGTCACACAAAGACACGGTGGTTGTAACCAAAGATCTCAAATTTGGACTCATCAGACCAAAGCACAGATTTAAACTGGTCTAATGTCCATTCCTTGTGTTCTTTAGCCCAAATAAGTCTCTTCTGATTGTTGCCTGTCCTTAGCAGTGGTTTCCTAGCAGCTATTTTACCATGAAGGCCTGCTGCACAAAGTCTCCTCTTAACAATTTTTGAAGAGATGTGTCTGCTGCTAGAACTCTGTGTGGCATTGACCTTGTCTCTAATCTGAGCTGCTGTTAACCTGCGATTTCTGAGGCTGGTGACTCGGATAAACTTATCCTCAGAAGCAGAGGTGACTCTTGGTCTTCCTTTCCTGGGGTGGTCCTCATGTGAGCCAGTTTCTTTGTAGCGCTTGATGGTTTTTGCAACTGCACTTGGGGACACTTTCAAAGTTTTCCTAACTTTTCGCACTGACTGACCTTCATTTCTTAAAGTAATGATGGCCACTCGTTTTTCTTTACTTAGCTGCTTTTTTCTTGCCGTAATACAAATTCTAACAGTCTATTCAGTAGGACTATCAGCTGTGTATCCACCTGACTTCTGCACAACACAACTGATGGTCCCAACCCCATTTATAAGGCAAGAAATCCCACTTATTAAACCTGACAGGGCACATGTGTGAAGTGAAAACCATTTCCGGTGACTACCTCTTGAAGCTCATCAAGAGAATGCCAAGAGTGTGCAACGCAGTCATCAAAGCAAAAGGTGGCTACTTTGAAGAACCTAGAATATAAGACATATTTTCAGTTGTTTTACACTTTTTTGTTAAGTATATAGTTCCACATGTGTTAATTCATAGTTTTGATGCCTTCAGCTTGAATGTACAATTTTCATAGTCATGAAAATACAGAAAAATCTTTAAATGATAAGGTATGTCCAAACTTTTGGTCTGTACTGTATATATACAGACCAAAAGTTTGGACACACCTTCTCATTTAAAGATTTTTCTGTATTTTCATGACTGTGACAATTATACATTCACACTGAAGGCATCAAAACTATGAATTAACACATGTGGAATTATATACTTAACAAAAAAGTGTGAAATAACTGAAAATATGTCTTATATTCTAGGTTCTTCAAAGTGGTCACCTTTTGGTTTGATGACTGCTTTGCACACTCTTGGCATTCTCTTGATGAGCTTCAAGAGGTAGTCACCGGAAATGGTTTTCACTTCACAGGTGTGCCCTGTCAGGTTTAATAAGTGGGATTTCTTGCCTTATAAATGGGGTTGGGACCATTAGTTGTGTTGTGCAGAACTCTGGTGGATACACAGCTGATAGTCCTACTGAATAGGCTGTTAAAATTTGTATTACGGCAAGAAAAAAGCAGCTAAGTAAAGAAAAACGAGTTGCCATCATTACTTTAAGAAATGAAGGTCAGTCAGTCCGAAAAATTGGGAAAACTTTGAAAGTGTCCCCAAGTGCAGATGCAAAAACCATCAATCGCTACAAAGAAACTGGCTCACATGAGGACCGCCCCAGTAAAGCAAGACCAAGAGTCACCTCTGCTTCAGAGGATAAGTTTATCCGAGTCACCAGCCTCAGAAATCGCAGGTTAACAGCAGCTCAGATTAGAGACCAGGTCAATGCCACACAGAGTTCTAGCAGCAGACACATCTCTTCAAAAACTATTAAAGGGAGACTTTGCGCAGCAGGCCTTCATGGTAAAATAGCTGCTAGGAAACCACTGCTAAGGACAGGCAACAAGCAGAAGAGTCTTGTTTGGGCTAAAGAACACAAGGAATGGACATTAGACCAGTGGAAATCTGTGCTTTGGTCTGATGAGTCCAAATTTGAGATCTTTGGTTCCAACCACCATGTCTTTGTGCGACGCAGAAAAGGTGAACGGATGGACTCTACATGCCTGGTTCCCACCATGAAGCATGGAGGAGGAGGTGTGATGGTGTGGGGGTGCTTTGCTGGTGACACTGTTGGGGATTTATTCAAAATTGAAGGCATACTGAACCAGCATGGCTACCACAGCATCTTGCAGCGGCATGCTATTCCATCCGGTTTGCATTTAGTTGAACCAATAATAGTATGGACGTAACTAATAGGCTGTAAGCCGGATACTGTGCACTTCCCAGGAGTGAACAGCACCCTATACAAGCCTTTTTGTGTGCAATTCAAATCCTAAGCAGTCACCTCCTCCATGAAATGGTAGGTTGTGAGTGGTTGTCTCATCAGTATTTTGCACTTGTGTAGCCGCCATCTTTATGTGTGTTTCCTGCACCCTAGTAGTGCATATGGTTTTGAAAATCTGCTGCCCTTTTTTGCTGTGTTTTTTCTTGAATTTTTGGGGGAATTTTAATTCTTGTTAGTGTGGCTTTGCTGTTTGTGTACATGTGAGTAATGCCTAAGAAACAGGCTTTCCTCACATGTATTAAAGCGGTCAAACAGTCGCAAATCATTCGCACGGAGTGAATCAAACATAACACCCGTGCACACCGAAGATACTCGGTGAGCACCCGAGCATGCTCGTAAATCTCGAGTAAAGAGCATGCTCGCTCATCACTAGTCCCTGCTCCCATGATGAGCAGCTTCATCTTCCTCTTCCATAGTCAGCAGCCATACAGTGACATCATGCACAGCTTGCGACGGGCACGCCATTGTCAACTGTTTGCCTCTGATAGTCCAGTGGCTTGTGTATATATAGCAGGGCAGGGAGCCAGGTGCTCTCTGCTCTGCAATACGTTTTAGCTGAATGCGCGTTAGAGGACACTGACCGGTTGAACATAGTACTCGCATTGATGCTAGAAAAAGCAAAGACTGAAAATTACAGAAAAATGCAAAGTCTAATCTAAAGTCTTTGCCACAAAAACACTTGTCACATAGTCAAAGGGCAGGTTATAAATGTATAATCGCTGGTGGCCCCACAAATCATTAAAATTAGGACCCAAGACCGCAATTCATAAGTATTTTGATTGAAACAGTGGTCATGGATGCCCATCTCTACGATGCTTGAATATATCTATCATTCCCATAGAGATTGGCGCAAGTGTCACCACCGACTTTAGTGATTGATGGGTCTCCCAGCGATTATGCATTTATCACCTATCTTGTAGATAAATTAATAATATCTTTGGTTGGAAAACCAGTGTGATAAATCATTATTCAGGTGTTACTTCGTGGATTTGATGCTTCATCATAGTGAATAAATATAGGAAGGCATTTCTGCACTCAGTCATGAGGACCCTCTGGAGGAAACAGAAGATTATTATAATTCATCTTACTAACAGCTCTGGAAAATATTTTCTTAAAAAAGTATTGGAAACACATTTGCAATGGATGTGGCTCTGACTGCAAAAGTTTATTAATGAGAAGTACAGGACAAAGCTGAGTACAGAAACTGGAATGCAAAGAGATTTAGATGAGCCCTTAAGAAAAGTAGCAATCAGTTGCTACTTGCCCTCTCAGGGTCCATCTCCAGCTCCCCGCAGCTGCTCTTCGGGGAACTTCAGTCACTTTTCTCTTTTATTCTCTCTCTTTACTCAGGATTAGGGATGAGTGGACCCATTCGGGTTTGTCGGGTTCGGTCGAACTAGAGTTAAAAGTTTGGTTTGGGACCCAAACTTGACCCTGAACTCAAACCCAATAGAAGTCAATGGCGATCCAAACTTTGGTGCTTTAAAATGGTTGTAAAATGGTTATAGTAAGGGCTAGGCAGCTGCAAAAGGAAGCAAAATGGGGGTAAGAGCAGGATGAGTGCCCTGCAAATAAATTTGGATAGGGAAATTACTTAAAATAACATAGAATAAAAAATAAAAAAAATAAGAAGAATCTTGAACCAGTAGGTGGAGGTCCAAGTGGAGGTTGAGGAGCAGGTAGACATGGCGGGGTAGGTGGAAGAGGCACAGAACGTATCTGAACCTGTTAAAGCACCAGCTCGGTGCGAAAAGGAGGGGGCTGGAGGCAAGCACAGCTAGTAGAAAGCCTCACATGACCGGGATTGGCCAGGAGGGTGCAATTTTTTAAAATTAGTTGATCGGGATTGGGTAGGTTTTAAGAAGGCGGCCGTTGGAAAAGGTGGGGTATATTAGGGAAAATGTGCAGGAAAATCGCCAGTCCTGCAGTGCAGTCACAGAGGAAGTGCCCAATCAATCATTATTGATCACTGACCAGTCCTGATGGAGATAGTGTACTCCTTGATCAGCAGACTGCGGGACGCAGCTCGATCCAGATGTGGGAGGTGGTTGGAGTCCCAGTTATCCGAATTGCTGGGGAGTGCCCGGACCGAAAATTTGCCATCGGGGTCAGGAAGGAGAGCCAGGAGAACGCGCCCCCCTGAGAGACTTTCGCCCGAGGTGTCCATGTGCAGCAGGCGCAGCCTGCGGAGCACCTCCGGGGACCATGCGTCAGGTGAGTGTGGCATTGGAATCCCCCGCCGCCGCGCCCGCCACGGCAGAAATTTGCCTAGCCGGCCTGTGGGCGTTGCAGCGAGCGGGTCGCGGTCCGCGACCAAAGAGAGGGCCTCGCCAGAGGTGCGGCCTACATCAAGGGTGCAGCGCAGTACGAGAGCCAGGGCCGCACCAGAAGTCAGGCCCACGTCAAGGGCGCGTCATCGGTCAGGGGACGGGCCGGCACCGGAAGCAGGCGGCACATCACCAATGCAGTCCCCCTCGAGAGGAGCTGGCAGGGGGGCATGGCGGCGGGTGTCACAGAGGAGCAGGGCCAGATGAAGCAGCAGCACGGCAGGCACACCCGGCAGTGATCCAGTAAGGCTGTTTGTTAGACAAAACAGCAGACTAGCACTGCACAGGGATGCTACGGGCAGGCAGCAGCAGTTTGAAGACCTACTGCCTGGCTTGAGTCATCAAACTCCAGGGAGCGGAGCAGCGGGCAGCAACATAGAGCTGCCTGGCAGTACTACACGGGACAGCACGGACCGGGCTGGAGAGTCCGGGTCTAGAGATCGTGCAGGGTCAATGGCTGCAGGGAGGAGTGGCGCAGCAAAGGGTAGCAGACGATCCTCGGAAGCGGAGGGAGCATCACCCCCTGGTGATGAGGAGGCCAGCGGCGCGGGCCTTGAGCAGCTGCAAGAGTCTGGAGGATCAGACTACGGGGAGGATCGGGATGACTTAAGGAATCAGCAGGATTCGGGACGTGCGACTGGTGGGGACACAGCACTTGCACAGCTCAGTGAGTATGCGTCTATGTACAGTTTGTCGCCCGATGGGTTGTTGGCAGAAGGGGTGGGGGGTAGGCAGTTGGCAGGGCCCAGCTTGGAAAATTTTAGGGGGAGGAGTGGGGCAGATGTACTGGGGCTCAGGGATATTTTAGCAAGCATGTCACAATTTTTGTCAAGGTTAGACTGTGGTGGAGCCAGTGGGACAGGGTTATCACCGGTGGGGGCTTGGTTACCTGGTCAGCCTGTAGTGCCGCAGGTTAGCAGTGAATCGGCAAGGTCGATGGTGTGTGTGGAGGGGGCACATTCGGGCGTATCTGTGTCGGTGCAGACAGAAAAGGACAAAGCAGACGCCATAAAGCTTGATGATAGGGCGAAAGGGGAGATATATGTGTGCTTTGAGACGCCATTGGGGGCGTCTGGCGGAAAAAATCTGGCGGGACAAATATGTGGAAAGTTTCTCCCTTCTTCCCCTTGAAAAGTTTAATTTGGACAAGGGGAAAAAGGATGACAGTAAAAAAAGAGGAGGAAGAGAAGTGTAGGTGGAGGTTGATTCCCCAGATGTTTGTGAATTGGTTGCAAGCGTTTGCCATAATGACCAGCGACATTGGAGAGAAAGCTCCGGATAATTGCTCAGGGTAATTTTGTTACCTACATTCTATTGGGGAGGCACATCGTACTTATGGGGACTAGACATGGTTAAGATACGATGAGCATTCCGGCAGAGGAAGGCGGTGCGGCCGGAGATTAGATGGGATTAGAAGGACATAGGGCTGTGGCTAAAGTTTATGGCCCCGGCGAGGTATGGGCAGTCCTTTCACGGGAGGGGAAGTAGTGGGAAGCAATCAACAGGACACGGGGGGGTTAGCCAGGGAGCACAAAGAAGGAAACAGGAACGTGCTGGCAATTTAACGATGGCCAGTGTAAGTACTGGAACACATGTAAATTCAAACATGTGTGCTCCCATTGTAATGGAAGTTCACACGGGGCATCAAAATGCTTTAAAAAGTGAAAGGGAAAGCTTCCAGTGGGTACCGGTCAAGGGGGTTACTCCGGTGAGACCTCTCATGATGGCCTCCTTTCTAAGTAGATATCCGGATTAGATGAAAGCTAAGGTTATTTCAGATGTTTTTTGGGAAGGTTTCAGAATTCCTCCACTTAGTCTTGACGTTCCTTTTTCAGTTAAAATTTAAGGTCGGCTTCCCTTCATCCGGACGTGGTTAGTGTAAAGTTGGCGAAGGAGGTAAAGTTGGGTAGGATGGCCGGGCCGTTTCAGAGTTTACCGAGCAGGGATGTGATTATTTCTCCGTTGGGAGTAGTGCCTAAGAAGGAGCCGAATGAGTTTCTTTTGATTCAGCATTTGTCGTACCCAAAGGGGCTTTCTGTGAATGATGGCATTTCGCAAGAATTGTGTTCGGTTGAATATACATCATTCGATGCGGCCGTGCAATGGGTGCAGAGATACGGGCCTGGGTCATTGTTAGCTAAGACTGATATTGAGTCTGCATTTAGGTTGCTGCCAGTGCACCTAGATAGTATCCCGTTGTTAGATTGTTTTTGGAAAGGCAAGTATTACTTGGATAGGTGTTTGACAATGGGTTGTGCAATTTCGTGCTCCTTGTTTGAAACGTTTAGTACCTTTTTGGAATTGGTGGTGAGGTAATTGGCATCATTGCAGTCGGTCATTCATTATTTGGATGATTTTTTGTTTATAGGTCCTCCTGAATCGTTGGTATGTAGGAATTTGTTAGGAACCATGGTGTGGGTAGTGGAGCATTTTGGTGTACCATTGGCGAAAGAGAAAACAGAAGGACCTTGCAGTGTTTTAAGTTTTTAGGGTATATTAATTGACTCGGAGAGGATGAAGTGTTGTCTGCAAGAGGATAAATTGAGTCTTCTCAAGCAGGAGGTGGACAGAGTTAGGAAATTGCATAAGGTGACGCTGAAGGAGTTGCAATCACTGTTAGGTCAATTGAATTTCGCATGCAGGATTATACCGATGGGCAGGATTTTTTTCGCAGGTTGTCAGGGGCGACAGCAGGAGTGCGCGCGCCGCTTCATTTCATTTGTTTAAATAAGGATCACAAGGAGGATTTGAGGGTTTGGAAGTTGTTTTTGAAAAATTACAACGGCAGGTCGTTAATTCAGCATGAGTTTTTGAGCAGTTTTGATTGTGAGATTTTTACAGATGCGGCAGGAGGTGCTGGTTACGGGGCCTATTGGAAGGGTCGTTGGAGTGTTGGAGAATGGCCGAGTTTGTGGAAGGAAAGGGGTTTTACGAAGAATCTGGCACTTTTGGAGCTATTTCCTATTGTTGTTGCAGTTTCAATTTGGGGGAAATGTTTTGCGAACAGGAGAATACGGTTTCATTGCGATAATATGAGTGTGGTGTCTGTAATTAACAGTTTTTCGGCCTCGTCTCCTCCAGTGATTAGGCTGCTGAGGGAACTAGTTCTCTGTTGTCTCGAATTGAACGCTTGGATTACAGCAGTCCACGTTCCAGGTGTACAAAATTCTATTGCGGCTGCCTTGTCTTGTTTCCCGTGGGATCGTTTCCGGACATTGGCACCAGAGGCAGAGGACGTGGGACAGGAATGCCCTTCGCATCTGTGACAGCTGGTTATGGAAGAGCGGGACTGTTAATACGAGAGTCCATTACAAGGCAGACCTGGTCATCATATGAGGCATCGTTGCGAGTATGGCTCAGTTGGATATTGCAGCGGGGCGTGGTGGAGAATGATGGTGATAGAATGCTAGTGTTGTTGTTTCTTGTCGGTAGGGCAGCGGAGATTGGGTGGTCTTTGTCAAAAGTTGGCAAATTCATTGCAGGACTTGCGTTCAGTTTTAAGTTACAGGGGGTGAAGGACGTTACAAAGTATTTTTTGGTGAAGCAAGCACTAAGGGGTTTTAAGAGAGGAGGTAAGATTTTAGATAAACGGAGACCTGTGTCTTTTAGTATTTTGGAAAGGTTGGGTTTAGTGTTAGACCGGATATGCTGTTCCGGTTTTGAAGCTACACTGTTTAGGTTAGCTTTTTCATTAGCGTTTTTTTGGGGCACTGAGATTAGGTGAGTTGGTGGCACCGAGCAAGAATAGAGCTGGGGGTTTGTTGTTGAGGACGTGAGCTGTTGGGCTGAGGGCATTGAATTTTGGATCAGGCGTGGGAAGACAGACCAATTGGGCAGAGACAGGTGGGTGGTATTGAGTGAGGTAAATGGGGCTTTGATGCGCCCAAAATGTTTAGTGACATATTGGCAGGCATGGTTTGGGAGAGCGGGTCCTCTATTATGTCATGAAAATGGCGAGGTTTTGTCACCTTTTCAATTTGTAGCGGTATTTAAAAAAAGGTTCACATTCTTTCAGGATTTGCGCTGCGTGAGAAACTGACAGTTTGGGTTTAGGCAAGGATGTGATAAAATGTATCGGGAGGTGGAATTCTGATTGGTATTTGTCTTATGTACAGCATTAGGTAAGGGGGGCGAGATTTGTTTTTATTTGGTAAGTGTTGAATATCATGTGGTTGTTTGTGGCAGGTGGCTCTCCACTGTTAGCATGGATTCTTGGACACTCCTTCATCCACTGGGGGGTGCTGCATGCTGACGTGAGGCCAGACGGTAGGCAATTGGGATTTCGTAGAGAGCAGGTGGTGATTCGGCGGCTGGGCTTTAGGGGAATGGTGTGCAGAAGGGTGCTGCCCGAATTTCATAAGGTGCCCGAATTTCATGGAGGGAGGCTAGATCGTTGAAGGGGATTAATAGGGCACGAGTAAAGTTGAACAGAGCCATATCAAGTTTTGTGTTCAGGAACGGGGGAGCGAGCTTTAGACATTTTGAACTCGAGGCAGGGGTTGGAAATTTTTGGTTGGAGGATGGCGTGCACTTGAACGCCATTGGTATTGATTTGTGGGCATTAGCTATACAGGAGGGGATTGAGAGGGCTTTGGCGGTGTTGGGCACTCACGAACCTGAGGTTTTCAGGGCTGTTTGTGTTTGGCGGGGGGTGGGGTTCTTTGAGTTGGTACAGAAGTGTCGGTGGAAAGAATTTGGTAAAAATTACAGGCAGTTTGTTAATTTGAGTGGGGATGATCTGGCATTTGGTTTTGGGCTCTGGATGGGGTTTGACCCTGGGAGCTTTTGGTGCCTTTTAGCTGGTGGTGAATGGCTGAGGGTAACATGGCGGTTCGAGTTTAGTTTAATTTATGCCAGATCTATTTAACTCCAAGAACCCTCCCCTGTTATTTATTTTATAACACTGTTTTAAAATGTTAATGTTGTTTGTCAATAAAATGGCCAAATTTATCCAAAAGAAATATAGGTACAGTGTTTTTATTTAGTGGGAAAAGGTGAGTGCTGGAAGATGGTAACGGGATTTTACAAGGGAGGTACGCGGGTTGGCCGTACATGGTCATGACCGTCGTCCTAAAGGATCCCCACTTCCCTGGCTCCATGTTTAATAGTGTGCAAAAAAGAATAAAAGTTTTTCTTCTAATACCGCTTGCTGGAGTGCTGCCTTCATCTACCCACAAGGCTTCACAGAATTTCTCTGTTTCGAGCTGAGCACCTGCTGATTGCGATCCATGGCCACCTGTGGACTGATGTTCAATGAATTGCATTCAGGTATGCGATCTTTATAGTGCTGGTTTCCTTTGCTTCTCTCTACTCACCTGCCTATGGCCAGATTGAGCTTGCCTCGGTGATAACAGATGATGATACTATTTTTCTTAAGGTGGATTTGGGTTTCCTCTATTGAGGTAACGACTTTAAATGGCTGAAAGAAGAGAACTCCTTTAACTTTTCAGCCTCGTTTTAAGACATAAAACTATGAGATCAACTTCTCGGTATGGCGGTAATTCGGAAAAATTGAAAAAATTTACATTTTAATTGAACGGATAATTATTTCTACAAATGAGTATGACGATCCGCTCACAGCACAATTGCTCCTCGCCGCATGTTATTTGTTGTGCATGTTACTGAATGTGTAATGCAGCCCGCTGTCAGTCATCTGAAGGTATCTGCAATTTCTGCAGCTTTTAATAAGCAGTATTTTAAGAAGAGATCTTCTCCAAACATTAGAATGTGGCAACCGTCATGATTTAGCACATTGGGGCTGTGTATATCTGGGGTGCTTTAATAGAGACATTCAGTCATTTAGAAATAATGGATGAGAGTTTTATTACTGCGACTATAACAGTAAACTGCACTCACAACGGAGCAGCCATAATTATTAGTGGAAGACAGAGGCAATCGTCAAATTGTACCATTAGTAGACAAATGGTCACTAGAGATCACTATGCAGCTATGGCACGTATGGTTTTATATCTGCTGAATGAATATACAGTGTCAAAGTAGTAAAGATTATTCATTGTACAGGCATTGCACACAGTTTACAGTGTTTTGCTATTAGTGTTGTTGGATGTGATCACTGCTGGTTAGTTCTGCCTTATTCTCAGTTGATAGTCTTCTTAGTTATTATAGTTCTTTCCATATAAAAAAAAGCACATGAAGAAATTTCCAGTTCTTCTTAATGAAGTGTGAAGAATGAAAATTTTCAGGCAAATTAACTGACAACTTGTCATACAAGAGATCTGCTATATATCCCTGACCGGTACTTTTCAGAAATTCAGCATCGCATTCTAGTGATTGTCTTAACCACTTCGCGCCAGAGCCTGTTTTTGCCTTCGTGATCGGGCCAATTTTTTCAATTCTGACCACTGTCACTTTATGAAGTAATTACTCTGGAATGCTTCAACGGATTCCCCTGATTCTGAGATTGTTTTTTCGTGACATATTGTACTTCGTGATTGTGGTAAAATTTCTTCAATATCACTTGCGTTTATTTGTGAAAAAATCGGAAATTTGATGAAAATTTAAAAAATTTTGCAGTTTTCAAAATTTTAATTTTCATGCCCTTAAATCAGAGAGATATGTCACACAAAATAGTTAATAAATAACATTTCCCACATGTCTACTTTACATCAGCACAATTTTGGAATCCCAATTTTTTTTTGTTAGGAAGCTATAAGGGTTAAAAGTTGACCAGCGATTTCTCATTTTTCCAACAAAATTTACAAAAACATTTTTTAGGGACCACATCTTATTTGAAGTGACTTTGAGGGTCCTTTATGACAGAAAATACCCAAAAGTGAAACCATTCTAAAAACTGCACCCATCAAGGTGCTCAAAAACACATTCAAGAAGTTTATTAACCCTTCAGGTGTTTCACGGGAATTTTTGGAATGTGGAAGAAAACAATGAACATTTAACTTTTTTTTCACAAAAATATTACTTTAGACCCAATTTTTTTATTTTCACAAGGGTAACAGGAAAAAATGGAATATACAATTTGTAGTGCAATTTCTCATGAGCGCGTTGATACCCCATATGTGAGGGAAAACCACTGTTTGGGCGCACTGCAGGGTTCGGAAGGGAAGGAGCGCCATTAGACTTTTTGAATGTAAAATTTGTTTGAATAACTATCGGACGCCATGTTGCGTTTGGAGAGCTCCTGATGTGCCTAAACAGTGGAAACCCCCCAGAAGTGACACCATTTTGGAAACTAGACCCTTAATTTTGCATTATCATAAGGGTAATAGGAGAAATTGCACCATGAAATTTGTTGTGCAATTTCTCCTGAACACGTTGATATCCCATATGTGGAGGCAAACCACTGTTTGGGCGCACGGCAGGGTTTGGAAGGGAAGGAGCGCCATTTGACTTTTTGAAGTAAAATTTGCTTAAATAATTATCGGACGCCATGTTGCATTTGGGGAGCCCCTGATGTGCCTAAACAGTGGAAACCCCCCACAAGTGACACCATTTTGGAAATTAGACCCCTTAGGGAACTTATATAGATGTGTGGTGAGCACCTTGCACCCCCAGGTGCTTCACAGAAGTTTATAATATTGAGCCGTAAAAATAAAATTTTCACATTTTTCCCACAAAAAATGTATTCATCCCCTAATTTTGCATTATCATAAGGGTAACAGGATAAATTGCACCATGAAATTTGCTGTGCAATTTCTCCTGAGTATGCCGATACCCCATATGTGGGGGAAAACCACTATTTTGGTACACTGCAGGGTTTGGAAGGGAAGGAGCGCCATTTGACTTTTTGAATGTAAAATTTGTTTGAATAATTAGCGGACGCCATGTCGCATTTGGGCAGCCCCTAATGTGCGTAAACAGTGGAAACCCCCCACAAGTGACACCATTTTGGAAACTAGACCCCTAAGGGAACTTATCTAGATGTGTGGTGAGCACCTTGCACCCCCAGGTGCTTCACAGAAGTTTATAATATTGAGCCGTAAAAATAAAATTTTCACATTTTTCCCACAAAAAATGTTTTTCATCCCCTAATTTTGCATTATCATAAGGGTAACAGGATAAATTGCACCATGAAATTTGTTGTGCAATGTCTCCTGAGTATGCCGATACCCCATATGTGGGGGAAAACCACTGCTTTGGTGTACGGCAGGGTTCGGAAGAGAAAGGAGCGCTATGTTGGCTGGGGTAGGTTGCAGATAGAGATGAGCGTTGTTCTACTCGAACTGTTCGCCAATCTCAAATTCGAGCTGTTTTGGGCGGTGTTCGAGCCGTTCGGCGAACACGAACAATTTGAGAAAAATTCGGCTGTTCGAGGTTATGTTCGATAACTGTTCGTGCACCAAAATCATAACTGGATTTTTTCTCAGTAATGATGAAAATTAATGTTAATACGCAGTTTGAGTGTACAGCGGGGTGGGGGGAGGGGCAGGGGATGGATCTCTGCAGGAACAATGAAGATCTCCATTTTTTTTTCTCTTTCCCGCATTTACAGTGGGGAGGTGCAATCTGTCAGCCTATCAGCAGCGCACACACGGAGCGAAGTGCTTTTTTTCACACAAGCAAGGGCATGTGTCATTGGCAGTGTATGTCACATGTCCTTGCCCTATAAGACCAAGCCATTTTCCCCGTCGCCACCATTTTCTCACTGCTGCAGCTGCGTGTTAGACGGCACCGCTGTTGCTGTGTGCGCTATACCTTGTTAATTTCAAGCCAATTTTCGCACAAATATACAGATAGCTTGGGAGTAGGGAATAGTTGTGATTGCAGTCCTTTTAAGGACTAGGTTACAGCATTTCCTACGACTTTTATCAGGCAGGTCTGTGCTCTTAAATAGATAGGTTGCGGGAGTAAAGACTAATTGTAATTGGAGTCCTTTTCAGGACTAGGTTACATCAGTTCCTATCAGTTTTTGCCAGGCAGGTCTGTGCCAGTGCTGTGCAAGTTTTTTTCACAGCATTTGGCTGAATCTAGCAAAGCTAACCCTTTTTGGCCTATTGCAGAGTGTGTTAGTCAGTGGAGTAGCCTATCTGTGTTGCAAGATATACCACCTGTGTATAGAATACCAATTTTTTTACTGCACCTAGTGAAGTAAAATCTTTTGGGCATAGCATCATTCTATTAGTCCATCTATACTGACCTCCATCAGGTTGCAAACTGAATCTAATTTTTTTCTGCATCTAGCTCTGAAAAAATATTTGGCCTTCTAGCAGTGTGTCGGACTTTCTCTATTAGTCCATCTATACTGACCTCCATCAGGTTGCAAATTCAAAATAATTTTTATCTGCATCTACAGTACCTCTGAAAAAATATTTGGGCTTCTAGCAGTGTGTGGGACTTGGTCTATTAGTCCATCTATACTGACCTCCATCAGGTTGCAAACTGAATATATTTTTTTCTGCATCTACCTCTGAAAAAATATTGGGCTTCTAGCTGTGTGTGGGACTTGTTGTATTAGTCCATCTATACTGACCTCCATCAGGTTGCAAACTGAATATATTTTTTTCTGCATCTACCTCTGAAAAAATATTGGGCTTCTAGCTGTGTGTGGGACTTGTTGTATTAGTCCATCTATACTGACCTCCATCAGGTTGCAAACTGAATATAATTATTTTCTGCATCTAGCTCTGAAAAAATATTTGGCCTTCTAGTAGTGTGTCGGACTTTCTCTATTAGTCCATCTATACTGACCTCCATCAGGTTGCAAATTAAAAATAATTTTTATCTGCATCTACAGTACCTCTGAAAAAATATTTGGCCTTCTAGCAGTGTGTCGGACTTTCTCTATTAGTCCATCTATACTGACCTCCATCAGGTTGCAAATTCAAAATAATTTTTATCTGCATCTACAGTACCTCTGAAAAAATATTTGGGCTTCTAGCTGTGTGTGGGACTTGTTGTATTAGTCCATCTATACTGACCTCCATCAGGTTGCAAACTGAATATATTTTTTTCTGCATCTACCTCTGAAAAAATATTTGGGCTTCTAGCTGTGTGTGGGACTTGTTGTATTAGTCCATCTATACTGACCTCCATCAGGTTGCAAACTGAATATATTTTTTTCTGCATCTACCTCTGAAAAAATATTGGGCTTCTAGATGTGTGTGGGTCTTGTTCTATTAATCCATCTATACAGACCTCCATCAGGTTGCAAACTGAATATAATTTATTTCTGCATCTAGCTCTGAAAAAATATTTGGCCTTCTAGCAGTGTGTCGGACTTTCTCTATTAGTCCATCTATACTGACCTCCATCAGGTTGCAAATTCAAAATAATTTTTATCTGCATCTACAGTACCTCTGACAAAATATTTGGGCTTCTAGCTGTGTGTGGGACTTGTTGTATTAGTCCATCTATACTGACCTCCATCAGGTTGCAAACTGAATATATTTTTTTCTGCATCTACCTCTGAAAAAATATTTGGGCTTCTAGCTGTGTGTGGGACTTGTTGTATTAGTCCATCTATACTGACCTCCATCAGGTTGCAAACTGAATATATTTTTTTCTGCATCTACCTCTGAAAAAATATTGGGCTTCTAGCTGTGTGTGGGACTTGTTGTATTAGTCCATCTATACTGACCTCCATCAGGTTGCAAACTGAATATAATTTTTTTCTGCATCTAGCTCTGAAAAAATATTTGGCCTTCTAGTAGTGTGTCGGACTTTCTCTATTAGTCCATCTATACTGACCTCCATCAGGTTGCAAATTCAAAATAATTTTTATCTGCATCTACAGTACCTCTGAAAAAATATTTGGGCTTCTAGCTGTGTGTGGGACTTGTTGTATTAGTCCATCTATACTGACCTCCATCAGGTTGCAAACTGAATATATTTTTTTCTGCATCTACCTCTGAAAAAATATTGGGCTTCTAGCTGTGTGTGGGTCTTGTTGTATTAGTCCATCTATACTGACCTCCATCAGGTTGCAAATTGAATATAATTTTTTTCTGCATCTAACCCAGCCAATAGTTTTGGCCTAATACCACAGTTTGGCCACTCAGCTCTGCTCGGTTACCATCCATTGTTTTTTTGTGCAAACAACTCCAGAGTTGTGAATTAGTTAACCACCAAAATGAGTGGAAAAAGGCCTGCTGCTGGTGGAAAGGGGAATAGGCATGTTGGGAAGGGGAAAAAAGGTTGTGTCCGTGGGGTAGGTGTTAAAGCAACAGTAACATCTGCAGAAGAAAGACCATCTTCCAGCCAAACTAAAATGTCTACTTCTTTTAGCGGACAATGTGATAAGATCCCTTTCTTACGGCCACGCCAATCGCTACAAATTCCAGATGAGGCACAAAAACAGCAGGTGCTTCAACGGATATCAAGTGCTCCTTCAAGTGGGCTCTCCTCCACATCAACTTCAACATCACAAATACTCCAGTCCTCAAAGGTGTCACCCAAATCGCACTTGCTTCCTCACAGCTCCCAAATCTCCAGCTGCCCGTCTGAGTATGAGGTAGAACAGATGGTTGAGTCTGCAGAGCTGTTTACTCATACTATAGCATGGGAATCAGAGGTCGACTCCAGCGCTTCTGTGAATCCAGACGAGGAAATGATCTGCACTGATGCCCAGAATCTTTATGAGTCGGATCCAGGACCAGACGCAGAAGGTTCTGACCATAATGTAGACCCTCATTCCCAAACTGTAACTCCTGTTGGTGGAGACAATGAGGAAGACGATGATAAGACTCAAATACCTGATTGGAGCGACAACTTTAGTTTTTTGTCAGGGCAGGAACAGGTTGGCTCTGAGGACGACGGGTGTGATAACACACAGGGTGATGATGATGAGGTTGGAGATCCCACTTACTGTCAACCCACAGTCAGCCAAGAGATGAGGTCAGCAGAGGAGGTGGAGGAAGATGCTAGTGACGACGAGGTCAGGTTGCGCCTTCCTGGACAGAGACGTAGTACTGGAAGCACGTCAACAACTGCATCCTCAAACACAACTCTGCCTCTCACCACAAGTCGTGGTGGCTCTTCAGGTCGCATGGGTGCTAAGCCTTGCATAGCCTGGGCATTTTTTCAGATCGATAAAGATGACCCAACTCGTGTTATCTGTAACATTTGTCAGCAAAAGCTAAGTAGAGGCCAAAAAATACATAGTTTGAGTACTTCATGCATGAACCGGCACATGGACATGAAGCATAAGTTGCAGTGGGAAGCTCAGTGTGCTACAATGCGGCCTAGCCGGCCGGGCCAACCACCGTCTGCCATATCTTGTGCATCCGCGGCCTCTTCATCCTCTGTGACTGGGGGGACAGCAGTCACACCTGTTTTGGGGCGCAGACCTGCCACCTCTTTACCCGCAACAGCCAGCGTGATTGGCAGGTCATCATTTTCTTTGGAGGTGGTAACACCAGCTGGTGTTGAGCGCTGTCTGACATCGATAGCACCACCTTTGGATCAAGGCAACCTAACATGTCCGCCTGCATCTTCCTCACAGACCGGCAGTTTGCCGGGGACACCCTTATCAACCCCGTCTAAGCACAATAGCCAGCCCTCGGTCCCTCAGATGTGGACAAGTAAAAGACCATTTCCTCCTAGCCATGAGAAAGCTAAGAGGTTGAATTTCACCATCTGCAAGCTCTTGGCTACAGAAATGCTGCCTTTCCGCCTGGTGGACACAGAGGATTTTCGAGACCTTATGTCCGTCGCAGTGCCCCAGTACCAGATGCCCAGTCGGCACTACTTCTCAAAGAAAGGTGTGCCTGCGCTCCACCAGCATGTCGCACACAACATCACCGCTTCTTTGAGAAACTCTGTGTGTGACAGGGTGCATTTCACCACAGACACTTGGACGAGTAGGCATGGACAGGGGCGTTACATGTCGCTGACTGGGCACTGGGTAACTATGGTGACAGCAGGACAAGGGGCTGCTGTCCAAGTCTTGCCGTCCCCACGAGTTGTGCGTCAATCCTCTATATGTCAAAGTTCCTCCACTGCTTCTGCCTCCTCAACCTCCTCTCGGTCTTCCACCTGCACCCAAAGCCTGTCTGGTCATGCCACAAGCTTTCTAACTGCGCAGAAGGGATCCTGCACACCTCCTTACTATGCTGGCAGTAGGGCTCAACGTCATCAGGCGGTTTTTACTTTGAAATGTCTGGGAAATGTGAGTCACACAGCTGAGGAGTTGTGGTCAGCTCTGGAGAACCAATTTCATGAATGGTTGTCTCCACTGGACCTGAAACCAGGGAAGGCCGTGTGCGACAATGCTGAAAACCTGGGTGCGGCCCTTCGCCGGGGCAATGTCACACACGTGCCTTGTATGGCTCACGTGTTGAACCTGGTTGTCCAGCAATTTTTAGCCCACTATCCCAGACTAGATGGCCTTCTGCAGAGGGCACGGTCGCTGTGTGCTCACTTCCGCCATTCGCATCCCGCAGCTTAGCGACTTACATCTCTACAGAAGTCGTTGGGCCTGCCACTTCACCGGCTAAAATGCGATGTGCCTACCCGGTGGAATTCAACTCTGCACATGTTGCAGCGACTGTGGCAGCACCGACAAGCCCTGGTGCAATACGTTCTGACGTATAGCCTGGGCCAACGAGATTCAGAGGTGGGGCAAATCACGCTGGAGGAGTGGTCTCAGATCAGGGACCTATGCACCCTTCTGCACAGATTTGAAATGGCGACGAAGATGTTTAGTGCTGACGATGCAATTATCAGCATGACTATTCCGGTGATTTACATGCTGGAGCACATGTTAAACAGAATTCGGAGTCAGGTGGTGGCACAAGAGGAGGTGGAGGAAGTAGAGGAGGAGGAGTTGTATGCGGAAGGGCTAACATCTGCAAGGTCCAGACGGTCGGCAGCACCAAGGCGGCAGGCATGTGAGGGTGGGGGAGATGGTTTTACCAGGGCGCATGGTAGCAGCCAAACTAGTGAGGAAGGTGCAGGAGCCCAGGAAGAAGTGGAGGATGAACTGATGGAAGACTCATCAGATGAGGGAGACCTTGATCACATTTCTGTTGTGCGAGGTTGGGGGGAGAGGACAGAGGAAGGAAGCATGATTGTTACCTCGCCACCAACACAACAGGGACTTGGTGCTCCTGGATGCGCAACACACATGAGTGCCTTCTTGCTGCACTACCTGCAACATGACCCTCGAATTGTGAGAATTAGAAATAATCCTGACTACTGGGTTGCCACACTGTTAGATCCCCGGTACAAAAGTAAATTTGCAGAAATTATTCCTGCCATAGAAAGGGATGCACGCATGCAGGAGTATCAGCAGAGACTGTTGCAGAATCTTACATGTGCTTTTCCACAAAATACCAGTGGTGCACGTAGTGAATCTCACAGTTCCAACTTGCCAACCGTGGGACCGTCAAGTGTTCAGCACTCAAACCGTAACAGAACCACAGTATCTGCTGGTAACATCAATTTTGCGGAATCATTTCACCACTTTTTTAGCCCATCCTTTGCAAGGCCACAGGAGACAAGAAGTCTGACACATAGTCAACGCCTAGAGACGATGGTACAGGAGTATCTCCAAGTAAACATTGAAGCCACGACTGTGTCACTGGACCCTTGCTCTTTTTGGGCTTCCAATCTGGATAAATGGCCGGAGCTAGCCACTTACGCCTTGGAGATCTTGTCATGCCCCGCAGCCAGCGTTCTGTCTGAACGTGTGTTCAGCGCTGCTGGTGGTGTGCTGACAGATAAGCGCACGCGGCTCTCCACTGATAATGTAGACAGACTCACGTTCATAAAGATGAACAAATCATGGATCCGAAACGACTTTTCTACCCCTGTGTCATCCTGGGGAGAGTAAAAGCTTGATGATTGGTTAAAATCACCCTACCAACCGTTTTAAGCTTTCAAATTACTAATCATGTTTATCTGTATCTTGACTGGAAAATAATTTGGGCTTTGTAGCAGTGTGCAGCACTGATCCTATTAGGCCATCTATAATAAGCTCCACCAGATTTAAAATTAAAAATAATTTTTAGCTGCATCTAGCCCGGAAAATAATTTTGGGGCTCCGAGATGCGCAAGACACATAAGTGCCTTCTTGCTGCACTACTTGCAGCATGACCCTCATATTGTCAGAATTCGAAGTAATCATGACTACTGGGTTGCCACACTCTTAGATCCCCCAAACTTTTCGATCAACCTTTTCATTTTAATAAAGACCAAAAAAATGGTCATTTTTGAAATTATAAGCATTAGCAGGTTGTTAGAAACTGAAATCAAACAGTTTTCAACTCAAAACTTTATTGTAGGTGATGTTACATTTTCACATAGGACCTCTTGTTCGAAAGGAGCTTCTGAACTCTCTCGTCCATTGAATTTGTCAGGTTTTGGATGGTTTCTGCTTCAATTGTTTTGCATGAGGACAGAATACCCTCCCAGAGCTGTTGCTTAGATGTGAACTGCCTCCCGCCATCATAGACACTCCTTTTAATGATGCTCCAAAGGTTCTGAATGGGGTAGAGGTCAGGGGAGCATGGGGGTCACACCATAAGTTTGTCCCCTTTTATGCCCATATCAGCCAGAGATGCAGATGTTTTATGTGCAGCATGAGATGGTGCATTATCATGCAGAAAAATGATCTTGCTGTGAAATACACGGTTCTTCTTCTTGAACCATGGCAGGAAGTGCTGTTTGAGAAAATCCACATACATTATGGAGTTCATCTTTAGCGCCTTCAGGGATCCTAAAGGGGCCGACAATCTCTCTCCCCATGATTCCAGCCCAAAACATTACTCCACCTCCTCCTTGTTGGCGCTGTAGCCGTGTTTGCGTGGGGTGTCCATCAACCAGCCATCCTCCACTCCATCCATCTGGACCATCGAGCGCTGCACGGCACTCATCCGTGAACAAAACAGTTTTGAAATCAGTCTTCATGTAATGTTTGGCCCACTGGAGCCGTTTCTGCTTGTGTGAAGTGGATAGAGGAGGTCGACAGGATGGCGTATGCACAGCTGCAAACCTCTGAAGGACCCTGCATCTTGTTGTTCGCGGGACGTTGGAGGCACCAGCAGCTTCAAAAACTTGTCTGCTGCTATGACAAGGCTTTCTTGCCGCTGCTCTTTTAACCTGACGTAATTGCCTGTAGGAAAGAGTCCTCAATTTGCCCTTATCAGCACGCACACGTGTGTACTGTGTATCCGCTACATACTTCTTGATTGCCAAGACACTTCATCCTGATCATCGCACAATGTTGATTGTAGTCATGCCTTGACCTAAACACTCCACAATTTGTTGCTTCTCAGCAGCCGACACATCCTTTTTCTTTCCCATTTTGGCAGAAAATGTAGGCTGCTTAATAATGTGAGAGAGCCTTCTTAAGTAGTCTTGCCTTTCATTGGACACACCTGCCAAACTAATTAGCACAGGTGTCTGCAATTGCTTACAGTGATATAAAGAGCCCTGACACACATCACCATCAATGAGTTTAACTGACAAACAAACAAATTCTTCCCTTATCACTCCTAAACACTTTTTGCATAATAATTTGGAACGCAGTGTACATGTGCTTTTCCACAAAACACCAGTGGTTCACGTAGTGAATCTTACAGTTCTAACTTGCCAACCGTGGTCTGTATGGAATTGTTCAATAAAGGGCCCAAAATTAAGATAACATAGATGGGAGAGGTCTCTATGAATAGGAATTCCTAAGTATTTGATACCCTGTGAGGGCCAGGCAAAGGGAAAGTTGGACTGGATGGAATCCTATATGGATTTGGGGAGGGAGACATCGAGGGCCTCAGACTTCGCTGCATTGATTTTAAAATTTTACCATGTAACAAAGTGATCTATTTCAGCCATAACAGCAGGGATGGATATATGTGATTGAGTGATATATACTAGGACATCATCAGCAAATAGAGAGCACTTGTACTCGGTGCCTCCCACCTCAATCCACCTAATATTGGGGTTATGGCGAATTGATGAGAGCAGGTGCTCCGTCACTAGGATGTATAAGAGAGGGGACAGAGGACATCCCTGCCTTGTCCCATTGGTGATTGTGAAAGGTGATGAAAATGTTCTGACGCACCCCCTGGGCCTTGGGACACCCGGAGCCGGACCCTTTTTGGTGGATGCTGGTGGTTGTAGTCTTCGTGGCGGCGACCCGGTTCCGTGGCTCAGGGCGGTCAAACCAGTGGCGGAACTATTTATGTGGTTTTGATGTTTAAATGTCCGACTACGCCACCCGTGGATTGCGGTCAGAGTGAACCGCCGCTACAGGGCAGACCGCTGAGGCTGGTGTTGTGGGTGCAGCAGAGCGTAGCATAACTCCCCACGGGAGGAGTATAGCCTCAGGGCAGTGTATGCGGAGGATGGGGGTGATGGTGCAGGGCAGCAGCAGTAACGACACGGAGTCAGTGATGCAGTCCAGGGCCTTTACTCACAGTTCTTATTATCCAGACCACGTCTGCAGGTAACGGCTGCCCACGTCGTACTGTGCTCACCAGGTGAGTGGCTCAGACAACTCCCAGATAACTTTGGAGCACTTCACAGGACCCCCTTTGTGTGTCCTTTGTCTGGCCTTTCTTACCAACACTTCTGTCCGGCTGCCTCGGGCCTCCTCTTGGTAAACTTGGCGCCAGTTTCCCTGACCCTATGTGGTGCCTTCCTAGCGGGTGTAGCGAGGGGCTGCGCCACATAAAATGTCAGAGCCTCCGGTTTCTAGCTGAGGGTCATTTCCTGCCTCCACTAGTTCGGGGACCGGTCTCCCCCTTTGGCCTGACCCCTCCACGCAGGTGGATTCGGGCGTGCGGTGGCGACTCGCCCATCCGCACCACTGGGATCCCTTCATTCCTCGTTCCTGGAGCCTTCTCCGCTCCTCTTCCTTCCTTCTCCCTCTTCCAGGCCTGGGCCTCTGTTACTAGGCCCGCCTCCGGAGCAGAGCTCATGCAGAGCCCCTGCTCCCTGCCACTTCTGCTCAGACTTCTCTGCCCTGAACTAAGATGGTGCCCACCTTTTATACTCCCTTCTCAATGCACCCAGGAACTGCTTCCTCCCTGCTCCTGCACTACAGGGTTCCCCTTCCTCAGTGTTCCCTCCCCCCACTCCAGCCAGGGACAGGGACTGTCGTGCCCATCTCAGGGGCATATTGGTCGCCCTGCCCCACGGCAATGTGGTGTAATGCATGCAGGTGTCGGGTCCTGATCCACACTCCATCCTTACCTGAGAGTGAGATATCACACCTCTGGGTGAGGTGCAATACGTCTGTAGCAACCGAGCCCTCAGGGTGCTACAGTTCCATTTATCTTCAGCCTAGGTGACGTATTGCGATACAGGGCCGTGATTTTGGCTATAAAAGGGTCCCCTTGACCCCTACCCCAAGCTTTTTAAGAGAATCATATATGGCGTGCCAGGAGACTCTATGGAATGCTTTCTCAGCATCCAACGAGAGTATCTAATTTTTAACTGCATCTAGCCCAGGAAATACTTTGTGCCTAGTAGCAGTGTCTGCTAGTCAGCGGATTATCCCGGCTGTTAAGCAAGCTACACCACCTGTAGTTTAGACACTTAATTTTTTCAAAGGAAATGCTTCGGGACCATGGGATACTTAGTGAAGAGCATCAGGAGGCACCCCAAGGCATAGGGGCTGGGACTGGCAGTAGGATGCCTTGCGGTGGACAGCCGAGCTCGATCCTTATAAAAGCTTTTTAACTGCATCAGCTTTAGTGGACGCTACTGGAGCTGGAATTACCGCGGCTGCTGGCATGAGACTTGCCCTCCAATAGATCCTTGTAAATGGATTTAAAGTGTATTCATTCAAATTAGAGAGACAATTTAAATTAAAAAGCTTAGAGCTGCCTCCACCACAGGGGGGCTCGCTTGACCCACCAGCGGACAGGCACCAGTATTGGGAGAGGGGGGCTGGCCGTCAGGCCGTCAGGGTTCACCGCGGCTCTGGCACAAACCCGGCGACACGGAGGTGGCACGGGCAGGAGCGGACTGGCCGTGTCGGCTTCTCACTTTTTGGATTTTAGAAGGGCATGACATGCCTATATCTGTGTCTCCCCCTCCTTTTACTCCTCCACCTCTTTTATTTTCGCATGACTATATGTACTTGTCACTTTTCCATGTGTTAGTTATGTCTTCTGAGCAGTTTGTCAGCTTTTGGACACCTTTGAAGGTGTTTTCTATGTGTTTCTATGTGTTTTTGTTTGCCTGCCATTGGTTTTAACGGTGTTCGAAGGTGTTCGACGAACAGTTCGACGAACAGTTCGACGAACACACGGGTGTTCGACGAACCGAACCGAACTCGAACACTACGGGGGTGGCTCAACACTAGTTGCAGACACCATGTCACATTTGAAGAGTCGCTGACATGCCGAAACAGCAGAAACCCCCACAAGTGACCCCATTTTGTAAACTACACCTCTCAAGGAATTCATCTAGGGAAGTAGTGTGTATTTTTTAATTTTTTAAGTTATACTATTGGGCAGTGAAGGAAACATAATTATATTTTTACCACAAAAAATGTTTTACCCTCAGATTTTACATTTTCACACAGGGCAATGGGTAAAAATGGTGCCGAAATGTGTCACACAATTTCTTCTAAAAGTGGCAATACCCCATATGTGGCTGTATCGTACCGCTTAGCCATATGGCGAGATCTGGGAGGGACGGAGCGCTATTTGACAATTGGAGAACAAATTATTGTAGAATAGGCATTTGGATTTGGGAGCACAAAATTTTCTGAATTTCTTTTGGGGGGCAAGGGCCATTTCGCTTTTCAAGAGCCTTTCTGCTACCAGTAACTTGGAAGTCCCTTATATTTTTAACAGATGACAGACCTGAGTGGGGACTAGCTTTTTTTGAGGACTGAGTTGAAGCTTTTATTGGGAACATTTTACATAACATTTATCCGGCGCTCTAGACTGAGCACTTACATCGGGGTTTCCATCTAAATTTCCAAGTGATGTAATTCAGATGAAACCCCTGCAGGATCCATTCACTATAATGAGGCAGCAGAGTTACTCTGGACTCCATCTGGCCTCTGTTAAGCGGTGTCCTTTTTTTCAGAAGTGCACAAAACTGTGGCCAACCGCACTTTTATGCACGCCTAAAAAAACTGACACCGTGGGATCACAGGCCAGACGGCATCCACAGTGGCCTATATCTGCCTCATTACAGGGAATCTTCCGTCATGGGTTCCATCTGAATCACGTATTTCAGAGATTTACACGGAAACTCTGGTGTAAGTGCTCAGCGCAGAGCACAGGATAAATGTGAGCAGAGCCTTTCTGCGATCTTTGGGAGACATAATAAACAAATCAGTAGCAGGTGAAGAATTGGTTTTATTTATTTTTTACGCCATTCATCGTGCAGTATAAGTGATGAGATTACTTTATTTTTCAGGTCGGTGCGATTACAGCGATACCAGATTTATATCGGGTTTTTATGACTGACAGCTGTCACACACTAAAAGATGCTTTTTTTTGCAAAATCTAGTTTTTGCATCGCCATATTTTGAGAGCTATAATTTTTCCATATTTCGGCCGACAGAGTCATGTGACAGCTTGTTTTTTGCTGGACGAGTTGACATTTTTATTGGTACCATTTTTGGGTACATGACATTTTTTGATCGCTTTCTATTCCGTTTTTTGGGAGGTAAAATTAACAAAAACCAACAATTCAGGAATTGTTTTTTGAGTTTTTTTTTTATGCCGTTCTGCGTGTGGTAAAAGTGATAAGGCAGCATTATTCTTCGGGTCAGTACGTTTACAGCGATACTACACTTACTGTATACTTTTTTTATGTTTTGCCACTTTTACACAATAAAACAATTTTATAGAAAAAATATTTTTTTTACATCGCTTTATTCTGAGAGCTATAACTTTTTTATTTTTCGGCTGATGGAGCTGTATGGCAGCTTTTTTTTGCAGAACAAGATGACGTTTTCAGCGGTACCATTTTTATTTCCACTTTGCTTTTTGATCGCATTTTTTTCCACTTTTTGTTTGGCGATATGATGAAAAAGCATCGTTTTTTGCTCCGTTTTTTATTTATTTTTATTACGGTGTGCACAGAAGGAGTTAATTAGTGTGACAGTTTTATAGAACGGGTTGTTTCGGACGCGGCGATACCAAATATGTGTACTTTTTTTGGTTTTGTATAAATATATGGTTTAATATTTTATTTATTTATTTTTATTTATTTTGTGATTTTTTTTAGTTTGAAAACATTTTTTAGACTTTTTTTTACATTTTTACTTAGTCCTGTATGGGACATTAATTTTTATTTTCCTAATCACTGCTCTCATGCAATGCAGTAGACATGTATTGCATTGCATGAGAGCTCTGCTGACAGTTTTACACTGTCTCCTGCTAGACTTCAGCTGCCGGCTGAGCCTAGCAGGACACCATATATGGCAGATCCGGAGGCAGTCATGTGACGTCCGGCTGCCATGACAACGGCAGGTCCTGTAAGACATCAGGGGGCCGTCGGAGAGGTAAGTGGACGACCCCCTCACCTCTCACTATCTTCTAAATGCCGCGATCATTATAGATCGCGGCTTATAGAAGATAGCAAAGGGTTAACATCATTGGGACCTGATCCAATCAGGTCCCGATGAGGTCCCCTGTCAGAGCTGTCGCTCTGAACCGCAACCGCAGCACTTGTGTTGGGCCCCCGTCATCGGGACACCGTCGCCTCTGCATCGGGCCCCCTCCTCTGACCAATGTTACACGCACGCCACCTAATTTCAGATAGGGGCGAGACCGGTTACATGAATTCGTTAGAATCCTGGGGGAACCATTACTCAGGGCGACCATAAACCATATGCTGCAGCTTCTCTCAGGTACACGATAGATTCAGATGCTGACCAGATACATCTGACAAGAGTCTCCGTAAACAGTAGAACAGTAACATTTAATGAGGCACGGCTATTGCAATGCAAATGTCTCTTTGAGCAACAGGCTCCAGTAATAACAGTACAGTCTCCTTTGCAGCACAGCAGTACACAGTCTATTATCCTGTAGCACAGTACAGCACAGTTTTAATGCATACACAACCACAGGCTTTTCCTTCACAAGGACTCAATTGTGCACAGCCTTCTTTATCCTGCATGGAGATGGAGGGGGGGGGTGTCACGCTGTCTCAGTGTTCAGGAGGTCAGGAGCCTATGCTGACCCTACAATGAGGCCCTGCCTAATCCCTCTACCTGGAGGTACTGTTGATGGTACAGAGGTCCAGGCCGCCAGCGTAAACCTACCTCCTGAGAATCCCTGAACCTCAGTAATCTAGTCCTGAGAAGGACCCCGATCACAACAATTGGGGACAGGACCGTATATGCCAAACACAGTACAAGACGAACGAGACAGTACAAGGGGCAAACCAAAAACCACCTTGCATACAAAAAACTTACACCACTACAATGGAGGGAACACCAAAGGGTAAGGGGATAAAGAATAAAGCGAGGAAGGGAAAAAACCACACCGAGTACACTTCGCTCCTACTTCACAATACCACGTATCACTCCGATAGTCTGCATGAAAAGCTTTCACCGACAACCACCCTATCATAACGGCAGGTATTTGAAGGAGTCCCAATACTGCAGAATTAACTGCAGCTAGGCGAGGCTGGGCCTCGTCTAGCACAGAGAGAGAGAATTAACTCCCTCCCTGCCGAAAAACACCAAGCACCAAAAACTCAGCTGCGAGAAGTCAGGCTGTGTAATCGCGACGATCTTCGTGGCGACACACCCGTGACAGTACCCCCCCTTCTACGAGGGGCCTCCGGACCCTCAGGGCCAGGTTTATCCGGGTGAGTCGTGTGGAAGGCCCGAATTAATCGGTCTGCGTTAATATCCGACGCAGGAACCCACATCCTCTCCTCAGGACCATACCCCTTCCAATGAACCAGGTACTGAAGGGACCGGCGATTAAAACGTGAATCGATGACCTTCGATACCTGAAACTCCAAGTTACCATTGACCACCACAGGAGGAGGAGGTAAAGGTGACGCTATCACCGGCGCCACATACCTTTTAAGCAAAGATCTGTGGAACACGTTGTGAATTTTAAAAGTAGAGGGGAGGTCAAGACGAAATGCCACCGGATTAATTATAGAGCAGATCCTATACGGCCCGATGAACCTGGGACCCAGTTTCCAGGAGGGAACCTTAAGTTTTATATTCTTGGTAGACAACCATACCCGATCGTTCACACTTAGGTCCGGACCAGACACTCTCTTCCTATCAGCCATACGTTTGTATCGGTTCCCCATAGAACTTAAATTATACAGCAACCCTTTCCATATCGAAGCAAGTGATGACGAAAATCGTTCCTCCTCAGGAACCCCCGAAGAGCCCCCCTACTGAAAGTACAAAACTGGGGGTGAGAACCATATGCCCCAAAAAACGGGGACTTACCAGTGGACTCACTCCGCCTATTATTAAGAGCAAACTCCGCCAGAGGTAAGAAAGAAGCCCAGTCCTCCTGGTTCTCCGACACAAAACACCGGAGATATGTCTCCAAACTCTGGTTCAGACGTTCCGTCTGACCATTGGTCTGAGGATGAAAAGCCGAAGAAAACGATAAATGCATCCCCTGCCGTGTACAAAATGACCTCCAGAATTTGGACACAAACTGAGACCCCCGATCAGACACCACATCAGAGGGTACACCGTGAAGCCTTACAATCTCCCCAATGAACACCTGCGCAAGAGTTTTAGCATTAGGAAGAGCAGGAAGAGCGATAAAATGTGCCATCTTGCTGAACCTGTCCACTGCAACGAGTATGACCGTTTTACTCGAAGATGGCGGGAGATCCATAATAAAGTCCATAGACAGATGAGTCCAAGGACGCTCCGGGATCTTCAAAGGTAAGAGAGCCCCAGACGGACGGGTACATGGGGTCTTAGAGCGCGCACAAACCCCACAGGACGCAACAAAAGTTCCCACCTCCCTATGTAAATTAGGCCACCAAAACCGACGCGAAAGGAGATCCACAGTTGCTTTACTCCCTGGGTGTCCTGCCAAAGCTGAGTTATCGTGTGCCTCGATCACCTTTTGTCGCAACTGATCTGGAACAAACAGTCTCCCAGGAGGTCCAACAGGGGCGTCCCCCTGAGCCTCCAATACTTCCTCCTCAAGCTCAGAGAATACTGCCGACACCACCTGAAGGATAGGAACTGGGTCATCCGTATTCCCGGCCCCAGGGAAACTACGAGATAAGGCATCCGCCTTTACATTTTTTGATCCAGGACGATATGTGACGACAAAATTAAACCTGGTAAAAAACAATGACCACCTAGCTTGTCTGGGATTCAGACGTTTTGCGGACTCCAGATATAGCAGGTTCTTGCGATTGGTGATGACGGTGACCGGATGGATAGCCCCCTCCAAAAAATGGCGCCACTCCTCAAAAGCTAACTTAATGGCCAAGAGTTCCCTATTGCCGACATCGTAATTCCTCTCAGCGGACGACAATTTTTTAGAGAAAAAAGCGCACGGACGCCATTTACCAGGAGACGAACTTTGTGATAATACTGCCCCTACCCCTACCTCAGAAGCGTCTACCTCTACAGTGAATGGCTGTGACGCATCAGGTTGAATGAGTATGGGTGCCGAGGCAAAACATTTTTTCAAGGAGGAGAAAGCTTGACAAGCCTTGTCAGACCACCTAGAAAAATCCGTCCCTTTTTTTGTCATGTCTGTGAGAGGTTTAACCATGGACGAGAAATTACGAATGAATTTCCGGTAATAATTAGCAAACCTCAGAAAACGTTGTAGTGCCTTAAGATTCTCTGGCAGATCCCACTCAAGAACTGCCCGCACTTTCCCAGGGTCCATACGAAAACCAGACGCTGACACCAGGAAGCCTAGAAACTGGAGTTCCTGAACGGCGAACACACACTTTTCCCACTTGGCGTACAGTTTATTAACCCGCAAGATCTGTAACACCTGCCTAACATGCTCCTGATGAGACACAAGATCAGGCGAGTAAATTAAGATGTCATCCAGATAAATAACAACAAACTGACCCACCAGGCAGCGAAAAATGTCATTAACAAAGTGTTGGAACACCGCCGGGGCATTAGTCAGACCAAATGGCATGACAAGGTTCTCATAATGTCCCTCCGGAGTGTTAAAAGCCGTCTTCCACTCATCCCCCTCCTTCATCCTAATCAGATTGTACGCCCCCCTGAGATCCAATTTAGAGAACCATTTGGCGCCCACGATCTGATTGAAGAGATCGGGGATAAGTGGGAGCGGATACGGATCTCGGACCGTAATCCAATTAAGTTCACGGAAATCCAGGCAAGGGCGTAGGCCACCATCTTTCTTCTTCACAAAGAAGAACCCCGCAGCCACCAGGGAAGATGAAGGTCTAATATGCCCCTTAGCCAGACTCTCTGAAATATAATCCTTCATGGCCTGCCTCTCCGGACCAGACAAATTATACAACCTAGATTTAGGTAACTTGACCCCAGGAAGCAGTTTTACCGAACAGTCATACACGCGATGAGGAGGTAGTTCCTGACACCCTCTTTCCGAGAATACATCCTCAAAGTCAGCCAGAAATGTGGGTAAGACCCTAGGAGCGACCGCACCGATGACCGTATTCATGCAGTTTTTTTTACAGAATTCACTCCATTGGCTTATCTCTCTAGATTGCCAATTAATAACCGGGTTATGCTTAGTTAACCAAGGAAGGCCCAACACAATAGGAGTGGGAAGACCCTCCAATACGTAACAAGACAACAGTTCTTTATGTATCGCCCCCACCTGAAGATTTATGTTATGCACCACTTGCGAAAAACTTCCCTGACCGAGAGGCCTGGCGTCGATCGAGAATATGGGGATGGGTTTAGCCAACACACTCAATCGCATACCTTGAACCCGAGCAAATCGAGCGTCCACCAGATTAGCCCCGGCCCCACTATCCAGAAGAACAGATAACCTCTCAGTTCTCGTACCCACCACCACCTCCGCCGGTACAAGAAACTGAGACGAACCTAGGGACGAAATACCTACTCCCAGATTGCCGTCCACCACACAACCTGGGATCAATAGTTTTCCGACGACTCTTTGCTCTGCGAAGGACGGGAAGGACACCCCCCAATAAAATGTCCCTTTCTCCCGCAGAAGAAATACCTTCCTGTATTGTGGCGCACCGCCGGTCCCCTCCCCCGAAAGGATGTCCCTCCTAACTGCATAGGCTCCTCTGGACTGACCAGGGGAACCTCCATATAAGGGACCCTTGTAGAAGGTGGAGTCATCACAGGGGGTGGAGTTATCCCGCACCTCTCCCGAAGCCGTCTGTCAATGCGAATAGCAAGGGCCATAGCGGCTTCCAGCGACGCGGGAGAGTCATACTGTGCCAACATATCCTTTAATTTGTCAGATAAACCTTGACAAAACTGGCTCCAAGGAGGCAGGTCATTCCACTGGGTGTCCGTGGCCCACCTACGGAACTCTGAACAGAATTCCTCCGCTGGACGATCTCCCTGCTGGATCCTACGTAACTTAGATTCAGCAAGGGAGATCCGATCTGGGTCATCATATACTAGACCCAGAGCAGAGAAAAACTCATCCACTGTCCGGAGAGCCGGAGAGCCCGGGGGAAGAGAGAACGCCCAAGATTGGGGGTCCACTTGAAGGAGCGAGATGACTATTCCCACCCTTTGTTCTTCACTCCCCGATGACCGAGGCCGCAGCCGAAAGTACAACTTACATGCCTCCCGGAAAACAAAAAACTTGTCCCGCCCCCCCGTGAACCTGTCAGGGAGAGCTACTTTGGGTTCTGATCCGGCTTTCTCCAGGTGATACAAAACCTTGGACTTAACGTCCGCCAGCTCCAAGGACAAACTCTGCAACTGCCGAGCTATATTGGCTACTGGATCCATGGTGGCTGGAGAGAATCTTTTAGTGGGTCGGTGAAAATGTCACGCTGTCTCGGCGTTCAGGAGGTCAGGAGCCTATGCTGACCCTACACTGAGGCCCTGCCTAATCCCTCTACCTGGAGGTACTGTTGATGGTACAGAGGTCCAGGCCGCCAGCGTAAACCTACCTCCTGAGAATCCCTGAACCTCAGTAATCTAGTCCTGAGAAGGACCCCGATCACAACAATTGGGGACAGGACTGTATATGCCAAACACAGTACAAGACGAACGAGACAGTACAAGGGGCAAACCAAAAACCACCTTGCATACAAAAAACTTACACCACTACAACGGAGGGAACACCAACGGGTAAGGGGATAAAGAATAAAGCGAGGAAGGGAAAAAACCACACCGAGTACACTTCGCTCCTACTTCACAATACCACGTATCACTCCGATAGTCTGCATGAAAAGCTTTCACTGACAACCACCCTATCAGAACGGCAGGTATTTGAAGGAGTCCCAATACTGCAGAATTAACTGCAGCTGGGCGAGGCTGGGCCTCGTCTAGCACAGAGAGAGAGAATTAACTCCCTCCCTGCCGAAAAACACCAAGCACCAAAAACTCAGCTGCGAGAAGTCAGGCTGTGTAATCGCGACGATCTTCGTGGCGACACACCAGTGACAGGGGGAGGGTTTGATGACGGAGATGGTCCCTATGACAGGATTCCTTCCAGTCCTTATCTATCTGGTCTATAATACTCCACAGTGTTAGCTCAGGGAGTCTAACTGACCTTTGTTTAGCTTGACTGACCTGAATTCTGTTCCCTTGCCTTCTGTGATAAAGAGATCATACACACACCACCTTTCTTTTTGGCTCCAGTCAGACAGTAAACAACTTCCCCACAATCCCCCTGGGGCTCTGCTAAAACACTCCCCTTCTCCTGTGACTGTATTAACCCCTCTAGTTGCTGGATGCTTCTGGAGCACAACACTTCCAGTCTCATGTGCTTGTGTTACTTCTAATAGTTGCTGAATGCTTTAAAGCAACAGCACTACTTCTGCATGTCACTCTCTGCAACAGCACTACTTCTGCATGTCACACCAACCAGCGCCGCCCCCCCCGCTCCGCATTCAACTGTATCGGCAGGCGCCAATACACTTGAAAGCAATGATGGATGAGGGAGCGTCATGTGACACTCCCTCTCCCAGCATTTCCCCTCAGCGTCTGACGCAGCGGCGTGATTACACACCACGCTGTGTCAAACAGTGGAGCTGGCAGCTGAGAGGAGACGCACTGCAGAGACTGAAGTAGTGGGGGAACAAGGAGCGGTAAGTGTGTATTTATTTATTTATTTTTTAATCAGTGTGTACTGCTAATACTGGGGCTGCATTTTACCCTTTGGGGGGGCGGCTGCATTTTACCCCATGGGGGGGCTGCATTTTACCCTATAGGGGGGCTGCATTTTACCCAGGGGCTGCATTTTACCCTATGGGGGGGCGGCTGAATTTCACCCAGGGGCTGCATTTTACCCTATGGGAGAGGGGCTGTATTTTACTCTATGGGGGGTGGCTGCATTTTACCCAGGGGCTTAATTTTTCCCTATTGTAGGGGGGGTGGGTGCATTTTACCCAGGGGCTACATTTTACCCAGGGGCTGCATTTTACCCCATTGGGGGGGCGCACTTTTACCCTATGGTGTGGGTGTCATTTTACCCCATTTGGGGATGGGGTGCACTTTTACACTTTTACCCTATTGGTGAGGGGCACACTTTTACCCTGTTGGTGAGGGGCACACTTTTACACTATTGGTGAGGCTGCATTATACTGCGTGGAGGACCATGGGGTGTGCATTATACTGCGTGGAGGACCATGGCAAGTGAATTATACTGCATGGAGGACCATGGCGAGTGCATTATACTATGTGGAGGACCATGGCGAGTGCATTATACTGCGTAGAGGACCATGGCGAGTGCATTATACTGCGTGGAGGACCATGGTGAGTGCAATATACTGAGTGGAGGACCATGGCGAGCGAATTATACTGCATGGAGGACCATGGCGAGTGCATTATACTGCGTAGAGGACCATGGCGAGTGCATTATACTATGTGGAGGACCACGGTGAGTGCATTATACTGAGTGGAGGACCATGGCGAGTGCATTATACTGAGTGGAGGACGATGGGAAGTGCATTATACTGAGTGGAGGACCATGGTGAGTGCATTATACTGAGTATAGGACCATGGGGAGCGTATTATACTGAATGGAAGACCATGGCGAGTGCATTATACTGTGTGGAGGACCATGGGGAGCGTACTATACTCTGTGGAGTGTGAAGGTTTGTGTGGGGGCCATTATACTGCAGGGATGGCTGTTTGGGGGGCACAGTTGGGGGATCATACTGTGTTGGGGTCACAATACTTTGCCTTGGGAGTTGAGGTGGGGTACAGTAGGGTCATTATACTGTGTGTGGCACCCCTGCTGCGCATTGGTGCCACAGAACCCAGAAGGGTACATGGATGGACTTCTCCACAAGAGGCCCTCACTACATTCATACACCTCCACCTTCCACCTCAGACCAGCAGAGGGAGCCCGTTAGGGATATATATATAGGGAAGGAGGAGCTAGGCAGCTGAGTTTTAGTGAGAAGTTAGTTGTTAGCTCAGACAGAAGGGAGCATGTGAGCTGAGAGCGTGCCAATGCTCAGAGAGCGGTGAAGACGCAGCACGCCAGCTGCCAAGTAGTGAGGGCCCCGAGTGTGGTCGACGGCGAGAGGAAAAAGAGAGTGGAACTCAGGGGGCAGAGGAGCATAGTAAGCTCACCCCGATATATATACCGGACACCGGGTCCGCGCCTACAGGGACTCTCTACACCCAGTAGGAACCACCGGAACCCCTGGAGAACTACAGGTCCCAGGTCCACCTAATGCTGATTGCAGTACCAGGGCTAGCAGTCACAGAGGTCCCAGCGTCCAGGGAGAGTGATCTCCAAAGAGATGGCCCTACCACCAGGTCAGCAGGTGCAGAGAGAGACAGTAACCAAGCTAGGCCCAGCTCCAGGCAGGCCAGAAGCCTAGATAGTAAAGCAACGGATCAGGAGGCCCTATGCCCGCTCACTGGGGAGAGTCTGGAAGTGCGCCCTTCACCTGGAGTACTCTGGACCGTGCCTGCAGCATCACCAGTAAAGGTACTGAAGCTTACCCCTGTGTGAGTGTCCATCCTTCCTCCGGGACCGTCCTGCCGTCTCTCCCCTGCACCACCATCCAGTACATCCCCCATGCTGCCCTGAGGCCCGCTCCACCTCATCACAAGCTGCCCTACCATCTGCCTCAGAGGACTGCTCCGCAGCGGTGGTACCCCTTAGCCGCATTCCACAGGTGGCGTCACGAATAATCCCAAAAGCCCCATATAATAAAGTATTCCCCCCTTTTCACTGACCGCCCTGGGTCACTGACCGGGCCAGCCACCGTGATCTCCCCCGGCAACCAGAAGGCCCGGCTGCCGAGTGCCCCACGTCCCTGGAAGCGAGTCATGTGCATGTGGAGGAATTTAACATGGGGTTATCACTGTGTTTGGGGGGCACTTTCGTTGGCTTCATACCTTATGGGGACAAAGAAAGAGGGATCTGAGACTTCAGCAGGAGGAAAATTACTATGTAAAGGCTGGAAAGTTGTTAGATCTGCTCTTCTGTGACCCCGACTATTATTTACTTTTTTTTTTTTTTTTGAGGGGGGCCAATTAGAACTTCTGTTATAGGGCCCCATGATTCATATGTATGCCCCTGCGTAAATCCAGAATTGGATGGTAGCCATTAGCAACACTATATTGCTTTTGCACTGTAACAAGTACTGAACGGGGAAGTGGAAGTGGACGTGATGCTGATGGTGAGCGCAAAGGCAGAAGCCATGGGCAAGGTGAAACTGTGAGATTCCCCGATGTAATTTGGAAATTTTTTGCTTCAATAAATATTTGCACTTTTGGAAGCTGGTTTCTTCAACTTTTTTTCATGCCAACACGTGAGGCCACACGTACCCGTGCTTCCTTCCAAAGCCTACAGCAATCAGGTGAGCTGAATCTACTTTCCTCTTTTTTCAAGGTGAAACTGTGCCTGCTGTGGGAACACAACAAACACACACATCATGTAGACCTAGCTTCCTGTCATACTTGTAGCCAGACCAGTGTGAAAAGGTTGTTGGTTGGATAGCAGATAATGCTTCCAGTCAAATTGCCAGCATCATCCTGTCTTCCACATGGTCCAGTCTCAGTAGCCGTGAGTCTGAACCACATAATCCTCACCCTGATCCTCCCTCCTACCACTATGCCGAGTACCCGGAGACAACTGATCCCACACTTGGACACTGCGAAGAGCTGTTCACATTTCCATTTATTCCATTTATAGATGCTGACTAGTGATGAGCGAGTATGCTCGCTACTGCTCGGTGCTCGCCCGAGCATCTCACTGCTTGAGATGCTCGGCGCTCGCCGAGTATTTCCGGGGTTGCTCGGCGGGAGCTCGGGTCCCCTCACTGCATGTTTGGCGCTCTTTAGAGCACCAATCAACATGCAGGGATTTCCTGCCACTCATTGTAATGCCGCAGCCATGGTGGTTGTGGCATTACAGTGATTGGCCGGCCGCACCGCATCATCAGGTCTATATCAGACCTGGCGCCGCCATGCTCGTCACAGTCACTCCGGAATCAGGCAGAATAGGGAGAGGTGCTGCTGCGTCAGGGAGAGATTTGCTTGTGTATTAGGTAGTGTAGGGAGAAAAACCGTACATTACACAAATCCATCTTAACAAACAGTCCTTTTGAGGACTAACTAATCCATCTGCAGAGATTTCAGGCAGGCAGGGTATATAGGCAGGCAGGCAGGGTATATAGCTGACTGCAGTGCATATAGCCCAAGAGGCTCCATTCCAATTCTGCCTTCTGCTGCTGTTAGATATTTCTAAACAAAGGCCCAGGTCTCAGGGGCCAGGAATACTGATTTTTTTATCTTAAACCTCATTATTTGCTTAAAAAGCAATCCAGAGAACACCGTTACCGTTTTTCTGTGCCATTTGCTTGTTGGCACTGCAGAATACAGCCAGGTCCTTTCCATATTACAGTGCTAGAAATCCAGCTATCTAAAACTGTGTTTTCTCTGTCGCACGGATCACATACACGTTTTCAGAAAATACTGCCTTTTTGGCCTCCATTCCAATTTTTTTTTCACTGTGTCAGCGAAGTTTTTGACACTGGTTTGCTGTTCAGACTAGTTACCTACAGGTCAGGTATTTAAAACTCTGATTTCTCCGTCACATATACGTTGTCAGAAAATACTGCCATTTCTGGCCTCCATTAAAAATTTCTTTCAGTTTGTCAGTGAAGCAATTTACACCAGTTTGCTGTTCAAACTAGTTACCTACAGGCCAGGTATTTAAAACTCAGTTTTCTCTATCACACGGATCACATATAAGTTCGCTCCAAGCTCAGTCATTTGTAGTGAGCGTGGAAGATACTGTCCTCCATTTAAAATTGGCAAGGCACATGGCAAGGGACGGGGAACTGGATGTGATGGTGATGGTGCATGCAGAGACCGAGGACAAGGCCGTGGGCAAGCTGAAATTGTGCCACAACAGATACCCACATCTTCTCGTCCGACCTTCCTGTCCCAATTCATAGGGGATCGCAGTACATCACTATTGAACCCAGAGCAGTGTCAAAAGGTTGTTGGTTGGATAGCGGATAATGTTTCCAGTCACATAGCCACCACCACCACCACCACCCTGTCTTCCACAAGGTCAAGACTCAGTAGCCGTGAGTCTGGAATGCATATTCCTCACCCTGATCCTCCTTCCTTCCACCATGCCGAGTGCCCAGAGACAACTGATCCCACACTTGGACACTCTGAAGAGCTGCTGACTGTTCCATTTATATATTCGGGCCTCTCGCCCAGTCCACTTGAAGCGGGGCAAGAGGAGATCGCGCGTAGCGATGCCCAAATATTTGAGCAGCCACGGTCACACGAAGGCAACGGTGGGAAAGTGTCACAAGAGGTGGACGATGATGAGACACAATTGCCAGAAAGTCAGGAGGAGGACCAGGGTGCGGAAGTGGAAGATGAGGTGGTGGATGATATAGTAACTGACCCAACCTAGCAGGAGGACATGCAGAGCGAGGACAGCAGCACACAGGGGGAGGGAGGCAGAACACCCCAACAGGCAGGAAGAAGCAGTGTGGTGGCCGCAGACAGAAGGCAGGCAACCGTTCTCCGTAACACCAACACAAAGGAAGTTGCCAGTACAACTGTTAGGTCTTCCCGAGTCTGGTTGTTTTTTAAAGACTCTGCCGATAAACCCAAAAAGGCCATTTGCACCACTTGCCAGGCCAGCATCAGCAGGGGTGGCAAAACGACCAGCCTGACCACCACCAGCATGATCAGGCACATGGCAGCAAAGCACCCGACTTTGTGGGCCGAACCCCAGGGTCCAGGAACAGTGTCTGCAGGTGGCACCATTGCTACTTCCGCTGTTGTGCATGCAAGCCAATCCCCTGTCCATGGTGCATGCGAAGATGCCTCCTGCCCTACACCTGTTGTTGTGCACTCTCAAGTAGCAGCATCTGGAAGCACGTCCATGTCCTTGTCCCAGCGCAGCGTTCAGTTGTCCATACTCCAGTCCTTGGAACGCAAGCGCAAATATGCAGCCAACACCCCACACGCCACACTACTAAATTCTCACATTTCACGACTGCTTGAGCTCGAAATGTTGCCTTTTAGGCTCATGGAGACGGAAGCATTCCGCAACCTGATGGCGGTGGCCGTCCCTCGGTACTCGGTCCCCAGCCGCCACTATTTCTCCTGGTGTGCTGTCTCCGTATTACACAAGCATGTGTTCCAAAACATTAGCCGTGCCCTCAACAATGCAGTTACAGGGAAAGTCCACCTAACCATGGACACGTGGACAAGTGCTTGTGGGCAGGGACGGTACATCTCGCTGACGGCACACTGGGTTAACATAGTGGAAGCCGGGACCCAGTCGGACCTGGGGACGGAACACGTCCTCCCGACGCCAAGGATTGCGGGCCCTAGGTCAATCAGGGTTGCCCCCACAGTCTACAGCTCCTGCACATCATCCTCCTCAGCCTCCTCCTCCTCTTCAGCCTTCATCTCCGAAATTATCACATCAGTCACAAGCTGGAAGCACTGCAGCACTGCCTCAGCCAAGCGGCAACAGGCTGTGCTGGAGCTAATATGCTTATGTGACAAACCGCACAATGCTGAAGAGTTGTGGACAGCTCTGAAAGAGCAGGCAGATCTGTGGCTCACACCGCTGAACCTACAGCCAGGCATGGTCGTGTGTGACAATGGCCGGAACCTGGTGGCGGCTCTGAGGAGAGGCGAGCTCACACACGTACCATGCCTGGCCCATGTGCTTAACCTTGTGGTTCAGCAGTTTCTCAAATCCTACCCGGAGCTGCCGGATCTGCTTGTTAAAGTACGCCGCCTGTGTGCCCATTTTATGAAGTCAGCTACAGCTTCCGCCGCCTTTGTCATGTTTCAGCAGCGTCTTCAGCTTCTGGCTCACAGACTGGTGTGTGATGTCCCCACGCGTTGGAACTCTACACTGCAGATGTTGGGAAGGATTTGTGAGCAGAAGAGGGCAGTTGTTGAGCACCAGCATCAACAAGGCCGTCGGTATTCAGTTCAGACTCCACACATAAGACCTCAGGAGTGGACTTGGACGTCAGACATATGTACCATCCTCCAAAACTTTGAGGACTCCAGCAAGATGGTGAGAGGCGATGACGCCATAATTAGCGTCACCATCCCGCTTCTCTGTCTTCTGAAATGCTCTCGGCTCACAATGAAAGAGGATGCATTGCAGGCAGAGCACGATGAGAAGGAGCAAGGAACCATACAGGGTGATTACACAGAGCCCAGCCTCATCTCATCCCAATGTGGATTGGGTGACAATGAGGAAGAGGAGGAGGAGGGACAGGAGCTATTTTCATGCGCTATAGACGGTACTACCTGCACAGCTGTCATACCATCTGTTCAGCGTGGATGGCCAGAGGACAGAGTGGTGGAGGAGGAGGAGGAAGAGGAGGAGAGCATGGTCAGTCATCCTCTTGGTGAGGACACGGAAGTCTTGCCTGTTAGTAGTCTGGCACGCATGGCTGAGTTCATGTTACGCTGCCTTTCCCATGACCCTCGCGTTCTCAAAATTTTGGGTGACAGTCATTACTGGTTGGTGACACTTCTAGACCCACGCTACAAGGAGAACTTTATATCTCTTATTCCTGAGGCAGACAGGTCTACAAAAATGGGGCTGTACCAGAAGGCCCTTGTTGCAGATCTATTTTAAAAATTCCCATCTGAAAACGCTGGCGGCAGAGGGCACACTTTGTTGGACAACCAAGGAGTACAGGCAAGAAGGACAACTTCAATCCAGCAGAGGCAGGGGAACACTGTCAAAGTTCTGGGAGGGTTTCTCAGCCCCTCCCATCGCACAGGCCCTGAGGCGCGGGGTACTCTCACAAGGAGTGAAAAGTTTGGGAAGATGCTGAGGTAGTACCTTGCCGACTGCACCAACGTCCCCCGTGATTCCTCTGTGCCTTATAATTATTGGGTACCCAAGCTTGATACGTGGAATGAACTGTCTCTCTATGCCTTGGAGGTCCTGGCCTGCCCTGCCGCCAGCGTTTTATCACAGCGGGTTTTTAGTGCCGCTGGTGGAATTATAACTGATAAGCGCATCCGCCAGTCAACTGAAAATGCTGACAGGCTGACTCTTATAAAAATGAAAAAGGGCTGGATTGGGCCAGACTTCTCATCACTAGTGTTGAGCCACCCCCGTAGTGTTCGAGTTCGGTTCGGTTCGTCGGACACCCTTGTGTTCGCCGAACTGTTCGTCTAACTGTTCGTCGAACACCTTCGAACACCGTTAAAACCAATGGCAGGCAAACAAAAACACATAGAAACACATAGAAAACACCTTCAAAGGTGTCCAAAAGCAGACAAACTCCTCAGAAGACATAACTAACACATGGAAAAGTGACAAGTACATATAGTCATGCAAAAAGAAAAGAGGTGGAGGAGTAAAAGGAGGGGGAGACACAGATATAGGCATGTCATGCCCTTCTAAAATCCAAAAAGTGAGAAGCCGGCACGGCCAGTCCGTTCCTGCCCGTGCCACCTCCGTGTCGCCGGGTTTGTGCCAGAGCCGCGGTGGACCCTGACGGCCAGCCCCCCTCTCCCAATACTGGTGCCTGTCCGCTGGTGGGTCGAGCCCCCCCGCGGTGGGGGGGAGTAACATCTGCATAAGAAAGACCATCTTCCAGCCAAACTAACATGTCGACTTCTTTTCGTGTACAATGTGATACGATCCCTTTGTTACGGACACGCCCATCGCTACAAATTCCAGATGAGGCACAAAAACAGCAGGTGCTTCAGCGGATATCAAGTGCTCCTTCAATTGGGCTCTCCTCCACCTCAATTTCAACATCACAAATACTCCAGTCCCCAGAGGTGTCACCCCAATCGCACTTGCTTCCTCACAGCTCCCAAGTCTCCAGCTGCCCGTCTGAGTATGGGGTAACACAGATGGTTTAGTCTGCAGAGCTGTTTACTCATACTATAGCCTGGGAAACGGAGGTCTGCTCCAGAGCTTCTGTTAATCCAGATGAGGAAATGATCTGCACTGATGCCCAGAATCTTTATAAGTCGGATCCAGGACCAGATGAAGAAGGTTCTGAGCATAATGTAGACCCTCGTTCCCAAACTGTAACTCCTCTTGGTGGAGACAATGATGAAGACGATGATGAGACTCAAATACCTGATTGGAGCGACAACTTGACTTTTCGGTCAGGGCAGGAAGAGGTTGGCTTTGAGGATGACGGGTGTGATAACACACAGGGTGATGATGACAAGGTTGGAGATCCCCCTTACTGTCAACCCACAGTCAGCCAGTCGATGAGGTCACCCGGGCTTTTGCCTGGCCTTGGGGATGTCGCGGTGGTCGGCTCCCTGGCCCGTACCCTGGGGTCACTCTTTAAAAGGGTGGATAATTGTTAATTTTATAAGAGTTCGTGACGCCACCTGTGGTATCTGGTGAGAAGCACCAGCGCTGCAGCAGTCCACTGAGGCCCGTGATAAGGCAGCTCGATGGTATAGCTCCCCACAGGTGGAGCTAGGTCTCAGGGCAGCGTATGCAGGGGGAATGCAGGACAGGCGAGACCCAGCTGGGTCAGAGCAAGAACGGGAACGGACACGTTAGTCACTTCAGTACCTTTTACTGGAGGAAATTCAGGCACATCCCGGAGCACTGTAGGGTGAAAGGTACATATCAGGATCCTCCCCAATGAGCGGGTGTAGGGCCTCCTGTTTCTTGCCTCTGTGTAGTAAGTTTCTGACCTGCCTGGAGCTAGGCCTAACTTTGTCTCTGTCCTGCACTGGCTGACCTTGTGGTAGGGCCTTCTCTTGGAGTTCAAGCTCTCAGTATGCGGGGCCTAAGCGTCTCCTGGCTCTGTTACGTATCAGCACCTTAGCGATCCTGGGACTTGTAGTTCTCCAGGGATTCCGGTTATGCCTTACTGGGTCATAGAGATCCCGGTGTCGTCACTGCATTTTGGGTCTTCTATCCTTTGGATTACGATATCGTAGAGAATGAGACACAGGACAGGATGTTTGTGTCTTAAACATGCTCTAAACTTTATTACAAAACACAGGGCTAATACACACCCTGAAGGCAGGAAACGGATTTACCATATATGGTTCGATTATACAGTTTAGCTGAACAAGCGAAAAAGCTAGTTTCTGTATGCTTTAAAATATTTAATTAGACGTATCTGGTTAGCAAGGCCATGTTATCTTCTTGCAAGAACACATTATTGCTACAAGAAGAAACATCTGGCCAGGGAGGACACGTTATCTTCTTAGCAAGGACACGCTATTGATACAAGAAGGAACATTTCAGCTTGCTGTTATTTTCTACCTAAAATAACTGTCAGACTTATATAGCATAGATGGGGCCTTTAAACTTGAGGGACTCCATCTTCTGCTATAACATTCCATCCTTTTGCTCCTTCATTTATCAATACGAATCTCTATGTTTTCTTTTAGTACAACGCTGAATGCACATTAGAAAAAGCTTAAAAACCAAATAAACCGCAAAGCACATTAGCAAAACCTGTAAAATAGCTTGCACTATACCAGCCAGCCACCCACCGATACCTTTAAACCAATTTGCGGGATTTAGAAAAGAAAATCTCTGTGTGGAATTACTGGCCAAAGTATCTGAACAGTTCACCCAAAAGTTTATCTCTTCCCATGAGACTGGGACAGCAAGAAAGGGTATGCTAGTGGAAGTCACAGGGGCATGTGTACATATCCAACAGTTAGCAATGGTCTGGTTTTGCTCCTTTAGTCCATTGATTAGAGCAAGATGGTGTTTAATGAATCTATTGTCGTCTCCATCTGTGATGCTCAACCTAGTCCAGGCGCCTGTGGTCGCAAGGATGCAGGTAAGTATAAACAATGTCATCATTCTTTGTCCGCTGGTTCTCCTAGTATCTTTTTGCAATGGGACGCGTGGATTTTGTCTCTTTTCCCTCTAGCTTAACGGCTGTGCTTGTGGTCAGCAGAACTTGAAAGGGTCCGTCAAACCGTGGATCTAGGCTTTTCCTCACGTGTCTATTTATAACCACCCAGTCTCCAGGTTGCAGCGTATGGCTGCTAGAGTCTTGATCTGGATCTGGAAGAGAACTGAAGACATTATCATGTACTTGCTTAATCTTTTTGTGTAAAGCCCTCACGTAGGAACTTAGCACATGGTTATTCATTTCTAATGCTTGCGGATAGAAACACCCTAGGCTGGGTACGTTGCCAAACAATATCTCATATGGAGAGAGTCCAGTCTTTTTATTAGGCGTGTATCTTACTGAAAACAGAGCAAGCGGTAAACAGTCCGGCCATGGTTTTCCTGTCTCAGCCATGGCTTTCTGAATTTTTAATTTCAATGTCCCATTCAGTCTTTCCACTTTACCACTACTTTGCAGGTGATATGGGGTGTGGAATGCTTGTTGAATTCCTAGAGCTGACATGACTTCATTCATTATTTCACCTGTGAAGTGTGTACCTCTGTCACTCTCAATTACCTCTGATACCCCATACCTGCAGACCACCTCCGCAAGCAGTTTCTTTGTCGTTGCCGCAGCCGTGGCTTTGGCAATCGGGAAAGCCTCTGGCCATCCTGAGAACAAATCAATACAGACCAACACATTTTCCCATGATCCTGACTTTGGCAGCTGAATATAATCAATTTGCAGTCTCTGGAATGGATAGAGGGGCCGGGGGGGGTATTTGAGTGGTGTTTTAACTACTCTACCCTGATTATGTGTAGCACATATCATGCACCCTTGTATCAGGCTTTCAATACAGGTGGAGAATCCTGGTGCCACCCAATGTTTCTGCATCACACTCATCACACCGGTTTTAGATTGGTGTGTCGGCCCATGTAGTATCTGGGCAGCTGCTGGGTACAGTGCCCTTGGAAGGCATCGTCGTGTCCCTTTCCCCCATACCCCATTTGCTTCATTCAGGCATGCAACTTCCTTTAACCACTTATCAACCTCCTCCTTTTGAGCCTGAGCCTGCATTTGGGATAAGATGTCCTCCGACACAAAGGGGTTTTTAGGGGCACTTAACTGACGTACTGTTGACCCTTGTTGCGGCTTACAGGCTGCTGTTTTTGCCGCTGCATCTGCCATCGCGTTACCTCTGCTTACCTGGTCGGTGCGTCTGGTATGTGCTCTTACCTTTATGACAGCTACTTTTTTGGGTAGTTGTAGTGCATCAATTAACTGCTGGACCGCATCAGCATTCTTTATGGGGTGTCCTGCTGCCGTCAGGAAACCTCTTGACTTCCATATGGGACCAAAATCATGCGCTATACCGAATGCGTACCTAGAAGAATCAGTGCAAATGTTAACAATACTACCTTCTGCTAGTTTACAGGCCTCGGTTAGGGCCCTAAGTTCGGCCTCTTGAGCCGATTGGTGTGGGAGCATTGGTTCTGCCTTGATTACTGCATTGAGGGAGACAACTGCATATCCAGTATGGAAGGTACCTGAATTGTCCTGATGACGGGATCCATCTACAAAAAATTCAAAATCTGCATTTTCTAATTCATGTTCAAATACAGTAGGTAAACCTGCCGTTTGTTGTGCCATTATTTGTACACAGTCATGAGGAACTTGCTCTCTTGGATCTTCCTTATAAAGCACAGTACCTGACCCCTCCTTTAGATCCGAGAGAGGTGACAAAGTTGCTGGATTCAGAGTAGTGCACCTCTGTAAAGAAACATTGGGAGGCATTAACAGTGCACATTGTAACCTGAGATGAAGTGCTGCTGAGAGGTGAGCGGGTTGCACTTGGTTCAATACAGTGTAGACATCATGAGGTGTTAGAACGGTGAGCGGGTGGTCAAGAACAATGTCTGCGGATTTATGGAGTAATAGTCCAACAGCATGCAGAGCACGTACACAGGATGGTGCACCTCTGGCTACCGTATCTAATCTGCCACTAAAATAGGCAACAGGTCTCTGATTATCACCGTGTGTTTGAGTTAAAACTCCTGCTGCATGTCCAGCTTGTTCATGAAGGTACAGAGTAAATGGGAGCTCATAATTAGGGGTACCCAAAGCTGGAGTGGCCAAAATACGGTTTTTGAGAAAATAAAAACAGTCTATTGCCTCTGGTGTTAGTACAAAAGGTGTTGGAGTAAGACAGTCATAGAGGGGCTGCATTAAAACAGAGACGGTATGAATCCACTGTCTGCAATAGGAGACTAGTCCAAGAAAAGTTCTGAGGGCTGCAACATTAATGGGGATGGTGAATGCCTGTACTGCTTGTTTACGTGCATTTGTCAAATGACGGGCTCCTGGTGTAATGCAATGTCCCAAAAAGGTGACTGAAGATTTACAAAGCTGAAGCTTATCTTTTGACGCCTTGCAGCCAGCGAGATAGAGAAACAACATAAGTGATATAGTTGCACTATGACATTGTTTCCTGGAGGGGGCACAAATGAGCAGGTCATCGACATATTGCAAAGCAACGATATGTGGTTCAGACCATCCCTCCAGTATTTCCTGCAGACTTGCAGTGTACATTGTGGGTGAATTCTGGGCACCCTGTGGCAACACTGTCCATGTATATTGACTACCCTGGAATGTGAAAGCAAACAGGTACTGGCAGTCAGGATGTAATGGTACACTGAAAAATACATTTGCCAAATCGACTACTGAAAAACAAAGAGAGTTAGAAGGTATCTGTGACAGAAGAGTATGCGGGTTGGGCACAACTGGTGTTAGAAGTTCTGTGGCTTTGTTAACCAACCGGAGGTCATGGACCATTCTATATGCGGCTGGTTGTCCTGGCACACTCTTTTTCTGTACTGGGAACAGGGGAGTGTTGCAAGGGGACTGGGTTTTGACTAGGACTCCTCTCTGTAGTAATTTTTGGACTTGCTGGGCTATGGCATTCTCCTGAGCCGAGCTAAGGGGATACTGCTTCTGTTGAGGCAAGATGGCTCCTGGTTTTAATTTTACTATTACTGGTTGAACTCTTAACCTACCAACATCTGTTTTGTCTGAGGCCCAAAAATCATGTGGCACAGCCTGCTCTAATATCGGGGGAAACTCATTTGTCTCTTCTATGCTGGCAATATCTAGTGACATAATTTTGCAAAGGGTACTTGGTTTTAAACCTGGGGTCATAGTGACAGTGCCATCGGGATGATATTCAATATGTGCTTGTAATTGGGACAACACATCATTTCCCAATAGATTACATTGGCCTCGGGGCGATACCATGAGCTGGCTATGTACAGTAGCTCCTTGAATTTGCAGGGGAATTCTCTTGGTGACAGGAAGCAGCACAGACGGTGAATTGAAAGGGGTGGCAATGACATGATGTGAAAAATCAGTGTCAGTGTATGGCCAATCACCTCGCGTAATTACTGAATTGTCGGCCCCCGTATCTACTTGGAAATCGATTTCATGTCCCCTTGGTAGGTTCACCTGCACTATACAACTGGGAGTTGGGGGTAAGGAGATGAGGGGGTTCATGTGCAAGCTACCCTCATCCTATGGGGGCGTTGTTTGGTCAGCTGGAGGACCCGTACTCTCAGCATTTGGATACGGGTTGGTCCTAAAGTCCTTTCTAAAATGTCCTGGCTTTTTACATCCGTAACACAGTTTCTGTCCTCCTCCTTCTGTCCGTCCTCTGCCTCTGTTGTTTCTGGGGGTCGTCTCTACTATGTGTATTTTGGCAGCTCTTTTTGCCTGCGCTATGTCATGCTGTGCCCCCTGAGCTATTCTAGCTAAATCTTTTGCCTTCACTGATCTCTAGTCCGGTCTACTTGCTTTTACCTTCTCTGCAATCTCTTTCTTTAGTCCATTCATGAAAGCACTTGCTAATACCCTCTCACTAGTCTTATTCCCGGGGTTGAACCCCATTTCTGACCAGGTTTTCTTTAGTGCATAGAAATAAGCCTTAGGATCTTCCTCCTTCCCCTGCACTCTATCTTCTAGTGTAACTTGCTTTTCTGCTTGCCTGTCTTGACATGCTTTTACCAACGCTTTTGCGTACAGAACCCCGGCTGCTGCATCATTAGCCTCCGCTACATCAGGGCCCGTTCTACTGTCATATTGTTTATAAGTTTCGTCCGTCAGTCTGTCATACCAAGCTTCATCTGCCAATTTCCCCTTAATTACCCCTTGCAGATCTATTCTAGTTGCATTGTACGTATCCTGTATGGTTCTTATCATTCTGGCAAAACCCATAGGGGACTGGGACGGATCTGGCAGCTGGGAGATCAACGCCAACTGCTCTGAAGGACTCCATGGTCTATACATTAACATTGTACGAGCTTCCTGACCTGGAACCACTGCCTCCCCCCCCGCTGCGGCTGCTGCTGCTCCCGGTGCTCCTGGCACAACTACCGTCCTCATTGGGAATAGACTAGCTGGGTGGGGTCTCGGTCCTCCACATGCCACACAGATGTCTACTGTCAAGGGATTCTGCTGTCCACATCTGGGGCAAACCCAACATTTAGGTTCCTGAGAATTCTGGTACTGGGGTGGGGGTGAGCTGGGTGACGTCGGTAGCGGACAGGGAGGAAAATCTGTCATTCCGGTTTTTGTCAGTCTGTAACGTCCGTCTCCTAGTTCTTCAATCTTTCCTTCAAAATGAGCGCATGCATTCATCCATACATCTACTGTCCCTAACAGACCCTTATCTTTCAGCCATCCATGATAGGAGTTAAAGAAGGATTTCTATTTCTCTCCATTCATCTCTCCATTCTCATTCATTCCCGCTTTACACAATATTTTGTCAATTCCAATCAGTGCCTGTTTCCCTTCTCTGCGTACTACTAAGTCTTTGGCTATAATGCCTTCCTTGGCATTTTGGTTCCCCATTTTTTCGGTTCTCCTCACCTAGAAGAGACTCCTCAGTCACTTAGACAATGGTCACTTAGACAATGGGCCACAAAGGTTTCTGAACCATTCCACTACTAGCCTTCCAGGACTTATACGCCAGCCAGAAAAACAGACCAAAAACACCAATTCCGAGGCACACCCACAACACAATCATCGGATCCATACTTTCATTCTTAAGTTCTCCAAAGGATAGAAGGCAGGACTGTCAATTTATCTGAGGGAGATTCTACTGGTTCAAAGGGACCTGAGCCAGACAACAATCTGTGAATTACCTGGGGAGCCGACCGCTCGGGGGTGAGGGAGTCTCTTCTATGCAGTGATATAATTAGGTAGAATATAACAGTTATTCTTACCTCAGCGCTGTATATATCACCAACAGAGAGCTTCACTCGTCCCACGTCTCGGACCGGTCGAGCACCCGTGGGTAGATTAACTCAAGGTCCCTGTTCGGGCGCCAGCTGTCGTCACTGCATTCTGGGTCTTCTATCCTTTGGATTACGATATCGGAGAGAAGAAGACACAGGACAGCATGTTTGTGTCTAAACATACTCTAAACTTTATTACAAAACACAGGGCTAATACACACCCTGAAGGCAGGAAACGGATTTACCATATATGGTTCGATTATACAGTTTAGCTGAACAAGCGAAAAAGCTAGTTTCTGCATGCTTTAAAATATTTAATTAGACGTATCTGGTTAGCAAGGCCATGTTATCTTCTTGCAAGAACACATTATTGCTACAAGAAGAAACATCTGGCCAGGGAGAACACGTTATCTTCTTAGCAAGGACACGCTATTGATACAAAAAGGAACATTTCAGCTTGCTGTTATTTTCTACCTAAAATAACTGTCAGACTTATATAGCATAGATGGGGCCTTTAAACTTGAGGGACTCCATCTTCTGCTATAACACCGGTAAGCTCGGATCCGGTGTCCGGTAAATGCTTCGGGGTGAGCTGGTTAAGCTCCTCTGCCCTTTATGTACTAACTCGCCACTCTCCTTCAGCCTACTCGGTCCCTCACTAGGCTATACACACTAATGGCAGCTTGCCGCGCTTCACCGATCTTATGGCGCCGGCACACCTTAAGCTCTATCTGGGCTCCCTGAATCTAGCTAGCAGGAGCCTCGTGCTCCACTGCTGAACTATTAAATGAGTTCTCTAGACTAGACTGAGCTCCACAGCAGACTGAACTCTCTTAGGCTTCTCTACTGCAGGAACTCTTCAGAGGAACTGAACTGCCTAGCTCCACCTTACCTATTTATATCCCTAACGGGCTCCTTCTGCTGGTCTGAGGTGGAAGGTGGAGATGTGTGAATGTTTATGGGGGCCTCTTGTGGAGGATTCCATCAATACACTCTTCTAGGATCTGTGATACCAAGCGCAGCGGGGCGTCACAGATGCTATTGACAACAAGGTTAGGTTGCGCCTTTCTGGACAAAGACGTAGTACTGGAAGCACGTCAACAACTGCATCCTCAACCACAACTCTGCCTCTGACCACAAGTCGTAGTGGCTCTTCAGGTCACATGGGCTCTAAGCCTTGCATAGCCTGGGCATTTATTCAGATCGATAAGGATGACCCAACTCGTGTTATCTGTAATATTTGTCACCAAAAGCTAAGTAGAGGCCAAAAAATCCATAGTTTGAGTATTTCATGCATGTACCGTCACATGGATATGAAGCATAAGTTGCAGTGGGAAGCTCATTGTGCTACAATGCGGCCTAGCAGGCTGGGCCAACCACCGTCTGCCCCATCTTGTGCATCCGCGGCCTCTTCATCCTCTGTGACTGGGGGGACAGCAGTCACACATGTTTTTGGACGCAGACCTGCCACCTCTTTACCTGCAACAGCCAGTGTGATTGGCAGGTCGTCAGTTCATTGGGAAGTGGAAACACCTGCTGGTGTTGAGCGCTCTCTGACATCGAGAGCACCACCTTTGGATCAAGGCAACCTAACATGTCCGCCTGCATCTTCCTCACAGACCGGCAATTTGCCGGGGACACCCTACTCAACCCCGTCAAAGCACAACAGCCAGCCCTCGGTCCCTCAGATGTGGAAAAGTAAAAGACCATTTCCTCCTAGCCATAAGAAAGCTAAGAGGTTGAATTTCACCATCTGCAAGCTGTTGGCTACAGAAATGCTGCCTTTCCGCCTGGAGGACACAGTGGATTTTCGAGACCTTATGTCAGTCGCAGTGCCCCAGTACCAGATGCCCAGTCGGCACTACTTCTCAAAGAAAGGTGTGCCTGCGCTCCACCAGCATGTCGCACACAACATCACTGCTTCTTTGAGAAACTCTGTGTGTGACAGGGTGCATTTCACCACAGACACTTGGACGAGTAGGCATGGACAGGGGCGTTACATGTCGCTGACTGGGCACTGGGTAACTATGGTGACAGCAGGACAAGGGGCTGCTGTCCAAGTCTTACCGTCCCCACGAGTTTTGCGTCAATCCTCTTTATCTCGAAGTTCCTCCACTGCTTCTGCCTCCTCAACCTCCTCTCGGTCCTCCATCTGCACCCAAAGCCTGTCTGGTAATGCCACCTGCTTTCTAACTGCGCAGAAGGAATCCTGTACACCTCCTTACTATGCTGGCAGCAGGGCTCAGCGGCATCAGTGTTTACTTTGAAATGTCTGGGAAATGTGAGTCACACAGCTGAGGACTTGTGGTCAGCTCTGGAGACCCAGTTTCATGAATGGTTGTCTCCACTGGACCTGCAACCAGGGAAGGCCGTGTGCGACAATGCTGCAAACCTGGGTGCGGCCCTTCGCCGGGGCAATGTCACACACGTGCCTTGTATGGCTCACGTGTTGAACCTGGTTGTCCATAAATTTTTAGCCCACTATCCCGGACTAGATGTCCTTCTGCAGAGGGCACGGTTGCTGTGTGCTCACTTCCGCCGTTCGCATCCCGCAGCTCAACGACTTACATCTCTACAGAAGTCGTTGGGCCTGCCAGTTCACCGGCTGAAATGCGATGTGCCGACACGGTGGAATTCAACTCTGACCATGTTGCAGCGACTGTGGCAGCACCGACAAGCCCTGGTGCAATACGTTCTGACGTATAGCCTGGGCCAAAGAGATCCAGAGGTGGGGCAAATCACGCTGCAGGAGTGGTCTCAGGTCAGGGATCTATGAAGTTGACGCGCCCCCTGGGCCGTGGGGAACCCTGAGCCGGGCCGGTAGACGCTGGGGGTTGTAGTCACTGTGGCGGTGACCCGGTCCGTGACCCAGGGCGGTCAATCCAACGGTAATTTGTATATATGGATTTTATAATGTCCGACTACGCCACCTGTGGAGTGCGTCCAAAGGGGCCGCCGCTGCGGAACAGTCCTCTGAAGCTGGTGGTTTTGCAGCAATGGTATTATTACTCACCACAGGAAGAGTGTAGCTTCAGGGCAGTGTGGGTGGATGATGGTGGTTGTAGTGCAGGGAGTCAGTAATGAACACAGAGTCCATGTGATGCAGTCCCAAGATCTTTACTCACAGTTGTTGCAGTCCAGATTACAGGTACCAGAGCAATCTCACCCGTCGTGCTGTGCGTACTCAGTGAGGGGCTCAGTCCACCCCCAGATAGCTCCGGAGTACTTAGCAGGACCCCCTTCTGTGTGTCCTTTCTCTGGCCTTCTCCCTGCACCTCACACCCAGTGACACTTCTATCCGGTATCCTCGGGCCTTGGCGGGCGACTTGTGGTCCGTCCCCTGGGTCCTATGTGGCTACCTTCTTAGTGAGACTGGTGTGGACTTTTACCTGCAGTACATGAAATGCTGCAGCCTCTGGTTTCTAGTTGAGCCTTGCTGTTTCTCCGCTAGTTGAGGGACCAGTTCCCCTTATCTGGCCTGACCCCTCTACCTCCTGGTAGTACGGGTGGCCTTCTGCACGGCCCGTAGCCCTAGGGTCCCTTCGGTTCCTGGAGCCTTCCTGCTCCCACTCCTCTCTTCTCTTCTCTCCTTCAGTCCTGGGCCTCCCAGGCTAGGCCCGCCTCCGGAGGAGAGCTCATGCCGAGCCTCTGCTCCTGTCACTTTTCCTCCTCTGACTGGCTTGCTCTTTCTAAGATGGCTTCCTATTTATACTCTCCGTGTCATGTGCTCCCCTAAGCTTCCCCCCTAAGCACCCACTACATAGGACTCTCCCACCAGCTAGGGACCTGGGACTGTGCTCTCCCTTAGGAGCAATCTCGCCCTACCCCCACTGCGGGTATGTGTTGGATGCAGGTGTTAGGGTCCCGAGCCATACGCCTTCCTTACCTGAGGGTGAGATACCACACCTCTGGGTGAGATGCAGTAACTCTGTGGCGACTGAACCCTCAGGGGCGCCACACACCCTTCTGCACAGTTTTGACATGGCGACGAAGATGTTTAGTGCTGACGACGATGCCATTATCAGCATGACTATTCCGGTGATTTACATGCTGGAGCACACATTAAACAGAATTCAGAGTCAGGTGGTGGGACAAGAGGAGGTGGAGGAAGTAGAGGAGGAGTCGTATGCAGAAGGGATAACATCTCCAAGGTCCAGACGGTTGGCAGCACCAAGGCGGCAGGCATGGGAGGGTGGGGGAGAGGGATTAACCAGGGCGCATGGTAGCAGCCAAACTGTTGAGGAAGGTGCAGGAGCCGAGGAAGAAGTGGAGGATGAACTGGCGATGGGCATGGAAGACTCATCAGATGAGGGAGACCTTGATCACATTTCTGTTGTGCGAGGTTGGGGGGAGAGGGCAGAGGAAGGAAGCATGATTCTTACCTCGCTACCAACACAACAAGGACTTGGTCCTCCTGGATGCGCAAGACACATGAGTGCCTTCTTGCTGCACTACCTGCAACCTGACCCTCAGATTGCAGAATTCGAAGTAATCCCGACTACTGGGTTGCCACACTCTTAGATCCCCGGTACAAAAGTAAATTTGCCTAAATAATTCCTGCCATAAAAAGGGATTGACGCATGCAGGAGTATCTGCAGACGCTGTTGCAGAATCTTACATGTGCTTTTCCACAAAACACCAGCGGTGCACGAAGCGAATCTCACAGTTCTAACTTGCCAACCGTGGGACTGTCGAGTCTTCATCACGCAAACCGTAACAGTAACACAGTATCTGCTGGTGACAGCAATTTTGTGGAATCGTTTCACCACTTTTTTAGACCATCCTTTGCAAGGCCACAGGAGACAAGAAGTCTGACACATAGTCAATGCCTAGAGAGGATGGTGCAGGAGTATCTCCAAGTGAACATCGAAGCCATGACTGTGTCACTGGACCCTTGCTCATTTTGGTATTCCAATCTGGAAAAATGGCCGGAGCTCGCCACTCACGCCTTGGAGATCTTGTCATGCCCTGCAGCCAGTGTTCTCTCTGAACGTGTGTTCAGCGCTGCTGATGGTGTGCTGACAGATAAGCGCACACGGCTGTCCACTGAGAATGTAGACAGACTCACGTTCATAAAGATGAACAAATCACGGATTCACAAGGACTTTTCTAACCCTGTGTTATCCTTGGGAGACTAAAAGCTTGAGGATTTGGTAATATCACCTCACCAACCGTTTTAAGCAACTGTGGGGCAATTGATGCCACTTAACCCTAGAACGCATAACCATAAAAATCTACACTTTCATATACCTGGGGCCTTTTAGGCCCGTGTGCAAATAACATGGAATAACTCAAACTCAAATGACAAACAACTATATACATGAAGAATACCTAGAGTTTCAAAATTCTAACTAAAATAATCTTGCAGAAAATAGAAAACAATTAACAGGGCGGGACTGCGAGGCCCCAGGTATGCGTTCTAGGGTTAAGTGGTGTCTGTGCCACAATTTTGGGAAAAAATGGAGACTCTTTTTGGAGTCCCCTTGCTGTGTCTTACGTGACGTTGGCATCGTCAATTCCAGGTGGGTTGGGTTGCCTCCCCCCCTTTTAACTGTAAGAAACTACATACACTATGGCTTGGGGTAACACAGATGGTTGAGTCTGAAGAGCTGTTTACTCAGAGGTCTGCTCCAAATCTTCAGTGTCTGCTAGTCAGCGTAGAATTTTTAACTGCATCTAGCCTAGGCAATACTTTGGGCGTAGTAGCCCAGCTGCGAAGCAAGCTGCACCGCCTGTGTATCTAATAAGAATTTTTAAATGCATCTAGCCTAGGCAGACTGTGGGGACCCCCAACCAAACCCAGGATCGGTCACAGCTTTATTAACTCTTTATACGCATTCCATTAGAAAGGCATTTTATTTCTAAAATAATTCAGCTTGTTGCAGCATGCCCTGGGTCTCCACTCCGGCAACTTGGCCAACAAGTGTAACTCTCCAACATGTCCTTTCTATTTCCAGGCCACGGAGGATCCTGCGTACTCGTATGCAGGACTCTGACCCCCACCCATCACTCTTAACGCTTGTTCCCCTCCGTCCTGGAGTCCTGACAGGAATATGTCCAGTCCAATATCCATTAAGTGAACACCGTCGGGCCGTATGAGGCCTGCTTTATCTCCTTCCAGTTGTCGGTGTCGCACCACTACACCACCTCTGTCTCTTCTAAATTTTGCCATCCGAATATTTATTACCCGCCTTGTCCGTTCGATGGCCGTGATGTCTCGCGCACCTTGCCATACCGCTATCGGCACAATCTCTGACCATACTATAGCTAGTTTTGTGAAAAATTCTCTGAATCACTCAGTGTCTAGTTTCATTATTGCCATTAGTTATGCGCTCTTGTGATGACCTAGGTTGTTTCCCCCGGCCTGTATAACTAAGATGACCGGACATCTTGCCTCTCTCCCTACCTTGATTACCTCCATTAGTACCTGTGGCCATAGCAGGCCTCTAATACCTCTCCAGTTGAAATACGTGTTATGAAACTCTAATTTCCTCCCACCTGGGCGGACTTTCGCCCTTTTTTCTGCCCAATATATATACGAGTGGCCTATCACCCACACTGTTGGCTTAGCGTCACCTGTAAAAAAACAAACCACGTTAGGATAACAAGTCCGGTCTTATGTATCTTGCCAAACACGTGGATCGCCATCTCCCTATCCTCTGAACTTCCGTTTCTGACAGTCCTGCTCTTGCTGCTTCCGTGGCCGCGCCTATGCGGAATGAGTGTGTCCCGTAATCTTTGGGATGGTTCCCTGCCGATGTTATGCATTTATTAAATATAGCTTGGAACTGGTATCTTGATAATGGCGTTCCATCAATGTGTGATAGGAAGAAATTACTTTGTGATCTGATGGTTAGATATGTTTTTACTATTGTTACCCGACTCAGTGTACCGTTTGTGGGTTGTAGAAGTACCTAAGTGCCCCTGCCCGCTGGAACCGTTTTCGATTTGTGTATGCGTAGACGTATTGCATTATTGGCTATGACTACGTCCTGGTGTAATAAGCCTCCACTGGTGGTAATTTTGGATTGAGGGACTAATTCACTTATGCATAGCGCCCCGAAGAAGGTGATCACAAATGCAGCAGACAGTAGTGTTGCTTCAAATTGTGAGTGTCATGTTAATGGTGTTAGGGATATGATGTGAGAAATCAGTTTTAGTGACATGGGACGGGACGTCTACACTCCTGTCTTGGCTGACCCCTTTTCCACCCTTTTATGGATTGTCTGATGATGAATCTTTGTCACATCTCTCCAATTCAGTAGTTGGAAGTGAAATGCTACTCCGGTCAGACACCGCTGCGCTGACGCCCCTGATATGCCCCTCATCATTAGCTGGTGGAGAAATTCTATGGTGACTTGTGATCTGGCTTGTTCACATTGGTCAACCCGTCTGCCTGCTACTAGTCGTGTCCACTCTTAACATGCTTTACCGTATGCTTGCCACGTCGACGGGGCAACTGACGCTCTGATTAATGGCATCAACTATTCGCCACTAGATCCCATAGGGAAGGTGGGCAACTGCTGCCCGATGGGTGGGCATTGTGGAAGAGCTCTGTGAAAATCTGCCAATTGAATTGTTATAAAGCGTTAGCAGCAGCTTTAGACCCCTCAGCATCGTGGCTAGCGCGGACCCATACATTGTGTTTTAGGCACAGGAATGCTAGCCTGGGTAGTAGGCCTAGCACTGGGAGAGACGACGATGCCATCTTACTAATGCAGTGCGCTAGGCTGGTGTTTTTTGCTATGAAGCGTATATTTTTGTAAGTCAGGAGCGCGCCCCATATTTCTATTGCTACCACTATTGGGAAGAAAAATTATTTTCAGGGCTAGATGCAGCTAAAAATTATTATTAATTTAAAAGCTGGTGGAGCTTGGTATAGATGGCCTAATACAATGAGTCCCACACACTGCTAGAAGGCCAAATATTTTTTCAGAGGTAGATGCAGAAAAAAATTATATTCAGTTTGCAACCTGATGGAGGTCAGTATAGATGGACTAATAGAACAAGTCCCACACACTGCTAGAAGGCCAAATATTTTTTCAGAGCTAGATGCAGATAAAAATTATTTTTAATTTGCAACCTGATGGAGGTCAGTATAGATGGACTAATAGAACAAGTCCCACACACTGCTAGAAGGCGAAATATTTTTTCAGAGCTAGATGCAGACAAAAAATTATTTTGAATTTGCAACCTGATGGAGGTCAGTATAGATGAACTAATAGAACAAGTCCCACACACTGCTAGAAGGCCAAATATTTTTTCAGAACCAGATGCAGAAAAAAATTATATTCAATTTGCAACCTGATGGAGGTCAGTATAGATGGACTAATAGAACAAGTCCCACACACTGCTAGAAGCCCAAATATTTTTTCAGAGGTAGATGCAAAAAAAAATTATATTCAGTTTACAACCTGATGGAGGTCAGTATAGATGGACTAATAGAACAAGTCCCACACACAGCTAGAAGCCCAAATATTTTTTCAGAGCTAGATGCAGAAAAAAATTATATTCAATTTGCAACCTGATGGAGGTCAGTATAGATGGACTAATAGAATGATGCTATGCCCAAAAGGTTTTACTTCACTAGGTGCAGTAAAAAAAATTGGTATTCTATACACAGGTGGTGTAGCTTGCAACACAGATAGGCTACTCCACTGACTAACACATTCTGCAATAGGCCAAAAAGGACTAGCTTTGCTAGATTTAGCCAAATGCTGTGAAAAAAACTTGCACAGCACTGGCACAGATCTGCCTGGCAAAAACTGATAGGAACTGATGTAACTTAGTCCTGAAAAGGACTGCAATTACAATTAGTCTTTACTCCCACAACCTATCTATTTAAGAGCACAGACCTGCCTGATAAAAGTCGTAGGAAATGCTGTAACCTAGTCCTTAAAAGGACTGCAATCACAACTATTCCCTACTCCCAAGCTATCTGTAGATTTGTGCGAAAATTGGCTTGAAATTAACAAGGTATAGCGCGCACAGCAACAGTGGTGCTGTCTAACACGCAGCTGCAGCAGTGAGAAAATATTGGAGACGGGGAAAATGGCTTGGTCTTATAGGGCAAGGACATGTGACATACACTGCCAATGACACATGCCCTTGCTTGTGTGAAAAAAAGCACGTGTGTGCGCTGCTGATAGGCTGACAGATTGCACCTCCCCACTGTAAATGCGGGAAAGAGAAAAAAAAAATGGAGATCTTCATTATTCCTGCAGAGATCCAGCCCCAGCCCCTCCCCCCGCCCCGCTGTACACTCAAACTGCGTATTAACATTAATTTTCATCATTACTGAGAAAAAATCCAGTTATGATTTTGGTGCACGAACAGTTATCGAACATAACCTCGAACAGCCGAAGTTTTTTCAAATCGTTCATGTTCGCCGAACGGCTCGAACACCGCCCAAAACAGCTCGAATTTGAGATTGGCGAACAGTTCGAGTCGAACAACGCTCATCTCTACTCATCACCACCGAATAATAGCAGCGTCACATAAACTCAAATCCAGTGTCTTTTCTTGGGAGGTGTATTCCCATGCACCTTTTCACACTCAGACATGGGTATACTCTTCCTGATTTTGGCTATTTGCTCTTGTCCTCCTCTTTCTACTCATCCTCCACCACCATATCACCAGGGTGACCGTGGTCCGTGATGCAACACCCAGATAATTTTTTTAAAGGGTGTTTATGATGCCCGTAAAAAAAATAAATGTATACAGTATGTTCATGTATACCCCCCAGGGGTAAATGTTTGTCAGCCCATACACTTAGTGCATGGACATTACAAGTATAGGAAGCCCGCTCCTTTCTAATGGGAACTTTTTTTATGAGGCCTCCTCCACGTCTCTTCCAAGGGGCATTGGAGTGCCTCCAAATTTTTGGCAACCCTTGCATTCACTGCATAGGCCAACACTATGGGAGACCCACTTCCTAATAATGGGAACATTGTTTTGAGGAGGCCCTCTGAAGTCCATATATCTTCCAAGAGGCATTGAAGTGCCTCCAAATTTTTGGCAGCCCTTGCATTCACTGCATAGGCCAACACTATGGGAGACTCTCTCCTTTCTAATGGGAATTTGTCGTTACAGTGACCCTGCTCTATGTGTCTTTAATTTCTTAGTGGGGTTTTTCCTTAATTTGGTCAGCCGTTGGACTCACTGCATACTCTGTAACTGTATAGCAGACTCTCTCCTTTCTAATGGGAATTTGTCGTTACTGTGGCCCTGCTCTATGTGTCTTTAATTTCTTAGTGGGGTTTTTCCTAAATTTGGTCAGCCGTTGGACTCACTGCATACCCTATAACTGTATAGCAGACCCTCTCCTTTCTAATGGGAACATGTCGCACTTGTTACTATGACCCTGCTCTATGTGTCTTTAAATTCTTAGTGGGGTTTTTCCTAAATTTGGTCAGCCGTTGGACTCACTGCATACTCTGTAACTGTATAGCAGACTCTCTCCTTTCTAATGGGAAATTGTCATTACTGTGGCCCTGCTCTATGTATCTTTAATTTCTTAGTGGGGTTTTTCCTAAATTTGGTCAGCCGTTGGACTCACTGCATACCCTATAACTGTATAGCAGACCCTCTCCTTTCTAATGGGAACATGTCGCACTTGTTACTGTGGCCCTGCTCTATGTGTCTTTAAATTCTTAGTGGGGTTTTTCCTAAATTTGGTCAGACGTTGGACTCACTGCATACCCTATAACTGTATAGCAGACTCTCTCCTTTCTAATGGGAATTTGTCGTTACTGTGGCCCTGCTCTATGTATCTTTAATTTCTTAGCGGGGTTTTTCCTAAATTTTGTCAGCCGTTGGACTCACTGCATACTCTGTAACTGTATAGCAGACTCTCTCCTTTCTAATGGGAATTTGTCAGTACTGTGACCCTGCTCTATGTGTCTTTAATTTCTTAGTGGGGTTTTTCCTAAATTTGGTCAGCCGTTGGACTCACTGCATACCCTATAACTGTATAGCAGACCTTCTCCTTTCTAATGGGAACATGTAGTACTCATTACTGTGGCCCTGCTCTATGTGTCTTTAAATTCTTAGTGGGGTTTTTCCCTAAATTTGATCTGCCGTTGGACTCACTGCATACCCTATAACTGTATAGCAGACTCTCTCCTTTCTAATGGGAGCATGTCGTAATCGTTACTGTGGCCCTGCTCTATGTGTCTGTCAGAGTCCCTCCATCATCAATGAAACAGGATGTGTCTGATGATGTTTCACACACCACATTGCCAGATAAGGTTGTAAAATGTTAAAATGACATTTCCCGGTGAATGCATTTGCCTTAAAAAATAACGTAAAAAAAACAAAACAATAGGATCTTTCTTTAGTATAAAAAACAGAGTCGCCAATGTAATCTCAATGTAATCACATTGTTTAGCTCCTGCACCTCCTTCTCCATCTCTGAAATGACAACATCAGTCATAAGCTGAAAGCACTGCAGCACTGCCTTGGCCAAGCGGCAACAGGCTCTGCTAAAGATAACATGCTTAAAGCTTAATTGACAAACCGCCCAGCGCTGCAGAGTTGTTGAAAGCTGTAACACAGCAGCTTGATCTGTGGCTCTCACTGCTGAACATACAGCCAGGCATGGTCATGTGTGACAATGGGTGGAACCTGGTGACGGAGAAATGACAGCCGGAGTAGATACGGTTTCCCTCTATGCCAGTCCTTTCACCGAGCTAAAGAATATGGCTGTGGTGAAACACAACTCCCACTGAGAAGCTGTTTCCGATTGAAAAACATTGTGCCCACCAGAGGATTTGATTCTGAGGGCTAACCTTTCTCCCCCACTCAAGAGCCCCATAGCAGCTGCAAAGTTAGCGCTATCATGAACTCTCCTGATGTAGAAGCCAGGGCACACGAGAGGATTCTCTGGTGGGACTGTCCAACCCTGCCGTGAAGCAGTCCTGGCTAAGAAAAGTTTGGGGAAGGTTCCCGGACACTCTATGGCTGCTTTTTTACTGAGTCGGAAACCCACGCAAACATGGGGAGAACATACAAAGTCCTTGCAGATGTTGTCCTTGCTGGGATTTGAACCCAGGATCCCAGCGCTGCAAGGCTTCAGTGCTAACCACTGATCCAATGTGCTGTCGTTCACCCTCTAATATCTAACAGGCTGGAGAAACTTGCACCTACTGCCACTCTATCTTCAGCTCCTTTGTGAGAAACTAATGTATTTGGGCAGCCACTCAGTCTACCAAATAAAATTACTGAGAAGGAAATTGGGGATGGCTTCGCTACTGTTACTGGGAAAGTGCTAATACCATGACGTCATACCATAGTTTACTGGAAATATTCCAGGCTGGTAGGAGGCAAGCAAATTCCCACAGAAAAGTACCAGCAGTAATGTTCAGGGACCCGCGCTTGTAGAAGGCGGAGACAACACCAGGAGAAATAGTGACGGCTGGGGACTGAGTATGGACACGAAGCATGAGGTTGTGAAAAGCTTCCACCTCCACGAGCCTAAAAGGACACATTTCAAGTGCAAGCAGCTGCCCAGAAATCTGGCAGTTTAGTATTTCAGCCTGTGGGTGGGTGGCTGGCTGCATACTTGCGCTTGCATTCCAAGTAACAGAAAACAAAGCAGATGGTGGCCTCTATCATCATCATGGCCTCACCTCGGCACTATGAACTCTCCTGAAGGAGAAGCCAGGGCCCACCGGAGGAGTCTCCGGTTTTCTGGTGGGTCCGTCCAACCCTGCTGAGATGCAGCCCTGCCTAAGAAAAGTGTGGGGGAAGGTTCCCGGACTGTCTATGGCTGGTTTTTTTAATGTGGATCGGACATGCTTATACATGTTATTTCTCAAACCAGATTGCAGATCAGGCCATTGCCCAACTCTGTAGTCATGAAATTAAATGCACAAAGAAAGATGTTTGTGTGTCAAAGCCCACCGAGAAGTGCGAGTTGATTTTGGATGGGCTGCCATTGCTTCAGGAAAAGCTGCTTTAGAGTACTTCCTGGGAGAAATGACACCCAGAGTAGATGCGGTTTCCATCTATGCCAGTCCTTTCACCGAGCTAAAGAATATGGCTGTGGTGAAATACAACTCTCAGCAAAAAAAGCTGTGGACTGGCTCCGTACCATCCGTGGCCGCATTCACCTGTCCACATGTTTGTGGTTAGGCGGTCCTTCTCAGTAAGTGCATGGGTAACGTTGTGGGACCCGTGCTTGTGGAAGGCGGAGATGACACCGGGAAAAACAGTGGCGGCTGGGGACCGAGTATGGACACCCGGCTGCCGCCGGCATGAGGTTATGAAAAGCTTCCGCCTCCACGAGCCTAAAAGGCCACATTTCAAGTGAAAACAGCTTTAAAGGACTTCCTGGGAGAAATGACAGCTGGGTAGATATGGTTTCCCAAGTCCTTTCAGCAAGCTAAAGAATATGGCTGTGGTGAAATACAACTCAGCAAAAAAAGCTGTGGACTGTCTCCGTACCGTCCCTTGCCACATTCACCTGTCCACGTGTTTGTGGTTAGGCAGTCCTTCCCAGTAAGTGCACTGGGGAGGGCACGGGTATTGTTGTGGGACCCGTGCTTGTGGAAGGCGGAGACGACACCGGGACAAATAGTGGCGGCTGGGGACCGAGTATGGATACCCGGTCGCCGCTGCCATAAGATTGTGAACAGGTGCATGGCGAGAGGCATCTTCGCATGTGCCAAGGATCACTTATGATGGGCACACTTTTAGGCAGTGACCTGGGAGCCAGAGATGCTTCCAGAGGTCTTCCCCATGCTGTTCCCATGTCATTTCAGCACTGTATGCATGTCTGATGATTAGTGTTGAGCGATACCTTCTGATATCGGGAAATATCGGATCGGATTGGATCGGACCGATACCGAAAAAGTATCGGATATCGCCGATTCCGATACCGGAAACCAATGCAAGTCAATGGGACAGAAATATCGGAATGAAAATAAACCCTTTCTTTCCTTGTAGGTTAATTCTACATGAAGGAAAACAACTAAGAATAATGTAGAATGTATTGGGGGAGGTGGGGGAGACAATAAAGGCATAGAGGTTTAGCCCAATCAAATGGAATAGCAGGAATTAATTTTTTTTAAGGCGTTCTGCGTTACGGAAATATTGACTATGTTAAGTATTTTTATATTTTGTCAGATATTTATGTTTCACTACTTCCATGCTCTTCACCTTCTTTTTTACTTCCACACTTTCTCCTTCATCATCCTCAGCATCTTTTTCATCCACTTCTTCTTCACCTTCTTCATCTTCTTCTTCTTCACCTTCTTCGCATTATTCTTTTTTTTACATTCTTCGTATTCTACTTCTTCATCTTCTTCATATTCTTCTTCTTCATCATATTCTTATTTGTGACAGGCATTCCTGTAGTTGTTTTCTATAAAAGGTGGGACATTACACCTTTCGTTCTGCTCGTCACAAAAGATTTACAACAGGATTTGTCCGCGTTCAGTTTGGCCTGCAGCAGCAGGTCTTTTCCAGGGGCACCACAAGGAGGAACGGACTCACCCCCATACACTGCTTAGTCATCTTCTGCTTATAATTTAGATATTATCTTTTGCTCTGATTTTTAGTCTTATGCTTAATGTTCTTCCGCTTTTTGTTCTGCAGCTTCTTGTATTTCTGCTTCTTGATTTTCTGTCTCTTGTTCTTCTGTATCTTGGTGCTTGTCTTCTCTTCTTTGTCCTCTTGGTCAACTTCTTCAGGGTCATCTTCTTGGTCTTCTTCGGGGTGGTCTTCAGGGTCGTCGTCTTCGGGGGTCCTCGTCTTCGGGGTCCTCGTCTTCTTCGGGTTGGTCTTCTGGGTCCTCGTCTTCGGGGTCCTCGTCTTCTTCGGGGTGGTCATCAGGGTCCTCGTCTTCTTCGGGGTGGTCTTCAGGGTCCTCGTCTTCTTCGGGGTGGTCTTCAGGGTCCTCGTCTTCAGGGTCATCATCTTCGGGGTCCTCGTCTTCTTCGGGTTGGTCTTCAGGGTCCTCGTCTTCAGGGTCCTCATCAGGGAGATCCAGAGAGATTACCAAGAACCATTTCAAAAAGCTTGAACTTGGAAATGTAGCAGAAGGTACAAGAAGGCTGAGGAACTACCGAGAACCAGCTGACAGTACTGGAACCCGGATGGGTAGCAGAAGGTACAAGAGCCAATGGAACTACCGAGGACCAGCTGATGGTACTGGAACTCGGTTACTAAGCAGGAGGTACCTGTGCCAGAAAGCACTACCAAGGACCAGCAGATGCTGGTGGAACTTGGATACCGAGAAGGAGGCACCTAATCCAAAGGCACTGCCGAGAACCAGCTGACGGTACTGGAACCCGGATGGGTAGCAGAAGGTACAAGAGCCAATGGAACTACCGAGGACCAGCTGATGGTACTGGAACTCGGTTATTAAGCAGGAGGTACCTGTGCCAGAAAGCACTACCAAAGACCAGCAGACGTTGGTGGAACTTGGATACCGAGAAGGAGGCAGCTAATCCAAAGGCACTGCCGAGAACCAGCAGACGGTACTGGAACCCGGATGGGTAGTAGAAGGTATAAGAGCAAATGGAACTACCGAGAACCAGCTGACGGTACTGGAACCCGGATGGGTAGCAGAAGGTACCCATGTAAAAAAAAGTTACAAGGCCGCGAGCCGGCCGCAGTTACCAAAACCCACAGTCCTACAGGGGGTGCTTGTCCTATTGGCACTATGGAACCAGCCTTCATTGCCAGATCCCGCAGCCCACATAGGAGTCACCTAAACTGCAGGCACCATAGAGTCGGCTAACCCGACCGCAACACGACAGGACAACGCATTGGAGGCAAAGTGACGTTGACACTACCCGGAAACAGCTGGCATGCTGGAACCAGGCTGGGCAGGAGAGAGTACCCGTGCCAAAGACACTGCCGAGAACCAGCTGACGGTACTGGAACCCGGATGAGTAGTAGAAGGTACAAGAGCAAATGAAACTACCGAGGACCAGCTGACGGTACTGGAACCCAGATGGGTAGCAGAAGATACAAGAGCCAATGGAACTGCCGAAGACCAGCTGACGGTACTGGAACTCGGTTACTAAGCAGGAGGTACCTGTGCCAGAAAGCACTACCAAGGACCAGCAGACGTTGGTGGAACTTGGATACCGAGAAAGAGGCACCTAATCCAAAGGCACTGACGAGAACCAGCTGACGGTACTGGAACCCGGATGGGTAGTAGAAGGTATAAGAGCAAATGGAACTACCGAGAACCAGCTGACGGTACTGGAACCCGGATGGGTAGCAGAAGGTACCCATGAAAAAAAAAGTTTCAAGGCCGCGAGCCAGCCGCAGTTACCAAAACCCACAGTCCTACAGGGGGTGCTTGTCCTATTGGCACTATGGAACCAGCCTTCATTGCCAGATCCCGCAGCCCACATAGGAGTCACCTAAACTGCAGGCACCATAGAGTCGGCTAACCCGACCGCAACACGACAGGACAACGCATTGGAGGCAAAGTGACGTTGACACTACCCGGAAACAGCTGGCGTGCTGGAACCTGGCTGGGGAGGAGGGAGTACCCGTGCCAAAGACACTGCTAGGAAACAGCTGGCGGTGCTGGAACCCAGGGTAAATACTAAAAACAGAGTGGAGCCAGAGGCGTAATTGGAGCAACTTTAAAATCTGTAGTAGTGTGAATGTGGACAGAGCAGGAGAATTTGCCAAACACACAGCTGGGGAACAGCTGACGTTACTGAACCGCAATAACACTGGAGCAAGCGTTGACTGTGCAGACGGCACTTCTGAGCAGTAACTAGCGGTATTGGAGCCCAGGGTAAATACTAAAAACAGAGGAACGAGAGTTGTAATTGGAGCAAGTTTTAAATCAGTAGTACAGTGGATGTGAACAAAGCAGGAGAATTTGCCGGACACACAGCTGGGGAACAGCTGACGTTACTGAACCCCAATAACACTGGAGCAAGCGTTGACTGTGCAGACGGCACTTCTGAGCAGCAACTAGCAGTATTGGAGCCCAGGGTAAATACTAAAAACAGAGGAACCAGAGGTTTAATTGGAGCAAGTTTTAAATCAGTAGTACAGTGGATGTGGACAAAGCAGGAGAATTTGCCGGACACACAGCTGGGGAACAGCTGACGTTACTGAACCCCAATAACACTGGAGCAAGCGTTGACTGTGCAGACGGCACTTCTGAGCAGCAACTAGCGGTATTGGAGCCCAGGGTAAATACTAAAAACAGAGGAACCAGAGGTGTAATTGGAGCAAGTTTTAAATCAGTAGTACAGTGGATGTGGACAAAGCACGAGAATTTGCCGGACACACAGCTGGGGAACAGCTGACGTTACTGAATCCCAATAACACTGGAGCAAGCATTGACTGTGCAGACGGCACTTCTGAGCAGCAACTAGCGGTATTGGAGCCCAGGGTAAATACTAAAAACAGAGGAACCAGAGGTGTAATTGGAGCAAGTTTTAAATCAGTAGTACAGTGGATGTGGACAAAGCAGGAGAATTTGCCGGACACACAGCTGGGGAACAGCTGACGTTACTGAACCCCAATAACACGGCATCAAGTGTTGACTGTGCAGACGGCACTTCCGAGCGCCAACTGGCGGTGTTGGAGCTCAGGGATAATACTGAAAACAGAGGAGCCAGAGGTGTAATTGGAGCAACTTTAAAATCTGTAGTAGTGAGAATGTGGACAGAGCAGGAGAAATTGCCGTCCGCACAGCAGGGGAACAGCTGACGTTACTGAACCCCAATAGCACGGCAGCAAGTGTTGACTGTGCAGACGGCACTTCCGAGCGCCAACTGGCGGTGTTGGAGCTCAGGGATTACAGTTCAGGTGGTAGAAACATGAACACAACAGGAGACCTGGATACTGTTGCCAACCAATTATTTATTCTGGAAGAGGACTGGCAAATTCATGAGAGATCCAGGCCTTGTTCATTTTGAGAAAAGTAAGCCGGTGAACGTTACCAATGCATACTGACTAAGCTCTGGCCATGTATCCAGCTTACAGACTCAAAACTTGAAGGGAGAAGAGCCGTCTGGGAGTACACTAAGAGGGCAAGACATGTAGTCTGTCACTATCTGACGGAAACGTTGCCTCCTGCTGACTGGAGCCATCTGTGATGGTGTAGACATTTGTGGCGACGGGGACACAAAACTTTGCCACATTTTGGCCATACTGGTCTTGCCTTGTACTGAGGCGCTGCTTCTGCTCCCTCTTTGTGCAGAGCTTCCTCCACTGCCTCGACGCACTGAGCTGCTTTGTAAAGCACTAGCAGCACTGCTCTCGGTTGGAATGGAGAACATGATGGAATGCACCAGTGCGTCTTGGTACTCCTGCATTTTACGCTCCCGGTTCAGCGGTGTTATGAGGCTTTGTAAGTTGTCCCGGTAGCGAGGTTCTAGGAGGGTGGACACCCAATAATCAGCCGTGTTGAGAATGTGGGCGATGCGGCGGTGGTTTCTAAGGCACTGCAGCATGAAATCATCCATGTGCTACAGACTGCCAACTGGCCAAGAAACGCTGTCCCCTGCTTGAGGCGTGATCTCTGCCTGCTCTGCATCACCCCACCCTCGCTCTAGATACTGACTACTAGAGCATTGTGTACCTCCCTCCTCTGGACAGATGTCTTCCTCATCCATTGACTCCTCCTCATCCTCCTCACAAAGTGTCCCCTGCACCTGAGTCTCATCATCAGATGTGTGCTGCTGACCATAGGCACTGGCCCACCTGCCTCTTCAGATTCAGAGAGACTAAACGGTTGCGCATCACTGCATACTACCTCTTCTTCAAATTCTCGAATTCTGCTTGGCTGGCGCCCTCTTTCCAAGCCAAGAGATTCAGAGAACAGAAGTAGAGATGGCTCCTGTTCAGGGCTCTCTGACAGCCTGGGCAATTTGGCAGGTGGTGAAGAGACAGATGGGTGCTCTTCAGTGCTCAAGACCTGAGAGGATCTGGAACTAATTGAAGTCGATGCGTTAGCTGCCATCCATCCGACAACGGCTTCAATTTGGTCCTCCCACAGCAGTGGGGTACGGCTAGCTCCTTCAAAGCAGCGCATAAAGGACTGTTCCCTGGTAAAACTGGGGGATGTTGAGTCACTGGTGCCCGCAGCAGGCACAGAATCCCCATGTCCTCTCCCTGCAGGCACAGAATTCTCACGTCCTCTCCCTGCATAAACTCCACGCCCACGCCCACAACCACATGCCTTACTCCCTGCCTTCTTCATCTTGGTAGACTGATAAAGATAGGCAGAAAAGTACTAAGGGCTTAGTGTGCTTATTCCTGAACAGCTGCTAACAGGTATAAGAAACACTAATTTTATAAAGTGTGGACTAGACTCACACACACAGACCTTGCAGACAGCGGTGAACAGTGCAGATGCAGAGCACTGTGCACTAGCGCTGCAAGACCAAAAAAATTTCTCTATCTACTCCTATATAGTGTGTTTGGAACCAATTTAGCTGAATACGGATGGAACCACCACACTAATAGGAGATATCAGGAAAAATTATGAATTGGCAAAAAAGGACAATGTATGAGGCAGTGACACACACTGAGTGCACTACAACAAGACGTGGCTGAAGTACACACTACAGGGTGAGCTGCACTCACACACACAGACCTTGCAGAAAGCGGTGAACAGCACAGAGAACTGTGCACTAGCGCTGCAAGGCACAGTGATTTATAAAGTAGCTTGGGTAAAGCAGAATAGACCAAATAGGTAGCAAAAACTGTCCCTCAGAACAACAGCGTCCTATCCCTAACTGAATTCACAGCAGAGTGAGCTCAAAATGACGGCGGCGGCTTTTATAGTGCATCATGACATCATTTCAGCAGCCAATCACAGCCATGCCATTAGTTAAGATGCCTACATACCTAACAGGATGTGCCCACACTTCTTAGGATCCTCATTGGCTGAATAAAATGAAAATGGCTCATTGCATTATGGGAACTTCCGATTTCGGTATACGATATTGCAAAAGTATCGGAATTAAGTATCGGAATTCCGATACCGCGAATATCGGCCGATACCCGATATTTCAGTATCGGAATGCTCAACACTACTGATGATGTGTCACACACCACATGGCCAGATAAGGTTGTAAAATGTTAAAATGACATTTCCTGGTGAATGCATTAGTCTTTGTTGAAAGCAATGCAAAAGTGCAAAAACGCATCAAAAACGCTACATGTGAACATAGCCCAAGGTGTGGAGGAGTATCTTTGTTTTTGGTTAATTATTTTGCCTTTTATACAAGTCATTACCCTGGAAAGGATGCTCCTTAACATATTTCCCAGGAAAATGCATTTTGGTTTCGTTTTTGTATGTTTTATTGTGAGTCCGTAAAAGTGGCGTAATACTCTGATAACGTTGTTGACAGCAGTGATCTGGGAGTCAGAGATGCTTCCAGGGGTCTTCCCCATGCTGTTCCCATGTTATTTGAGCACTGTTCCCATTGATTTGGACAATTTTTAGGCCCTCTGCAGAGCGCTGGGGGGAGCCGCCTGAAAAATGCTCGAGTTTCCCATAGACTTTCATTGGGCTCGTTGCTAGAGGACAGCACAGCAGAGAGGGGGGGATCCATAGCACCACAACAGGCAAGAAGAGGCAGTGGGATGGCCAGAGACACAAGGTGGGCAACTGTTCCCCAGAACACCAACATGACAGAAGTTGCCATACCAAAGGTTTGTTCTTCCCTAGTCTGGCACTTTATTAAAGACTGTCCAGTTAACTCATAAAAGGCCATTTGCAACATCTGTCATGCCAGCATCAGCAGGGGCAGAAAAACTACTAGTCTGACCACCCCCAGCATGCTCAGGCACATGGTAGAAAAGCACTCGTTTGGTTGGCGAATGCCAGGGTCCAGAAACAGTGTCTGCTGACACCACTGCCTCTTCCCCTGTTCTATGTGCACGTGTTCCAGTCAATGACATAGGCAAAGATGCCTCTCACCCTGCACCTGTCGTTGCACACCTGCAATCATTGTCAGCAACCAAGTCCACATCCTTGTCCCAGAGCAGTGTTCGGTTGTGCCTACCCCAGTCCTTGGAATGCAAATGTACATAGGCAGCCACCAACCCACAGGCCACAATACTAGTTTCCAAAAAAAGGTCATAAACTTTAACTACCTCAATAAGGATGTCCAATCACCATAAAAAACTGCGTTGCATAAACCAGATTTTTTGAAAAGAGGATGTGAAACAAATAATATTTAAAAATTATTTATTTTTTATTACATCAATTTAAAATTTTCAATAAAAAGCATAGCAGAGCAGTGACCTATCGATCCCATGCAAAAAGTCTTCCAATTGATAGATCATAGTAATCATATATTGTATTATTGCACAACAAGGAGGGGGGGAAAGTTGATGTAAACATAAGACCAATAAATATATTATATATCACAATTCATGTAAATATTTGTATAAATATATATATCACCTAAAGGAAAATTGTTTTTCCCAACCATATTCTATCAATTGGATGAATCTAGTATTAATAGCAAGTGTAGAAGTAGCCTTCCATTCAACAATGTATCATCATTTACATAGCTCTCCAAGAATTTATAATGGTGTGACCGGTGGAAGTAAAAAATCTATTAATTACAAGTGTAATGATAAGCTACCATCAGTCTCCCCATTCTAGTTATCATGACAATATCCTGGAATGATCATGATCATACAAAATAGCCAATCTAAAGGAGGTCCAAAAAGTACACTTATCATGACAATATCCCGGAATGATCATGATCATACAAAATAGCCAATCTAAAGGAGGTCCAAAAAATACACTTACTGAGTGTTTCTAAGACATGGAGACAATCTCACAGGGATCCGCCCGACGCCGCCGTTTCGCTTGTGTGCTTCTTCGATGGGGCGTGCAGTATGTGTGTGTGTCATACCTATTAATAGGCTGACTGTCAGCTATTTGGAATTCCCGTAATTAATGGAGAGTGCTTGGCGCATGCGCACGCTACATGACTCCGTGTGTAGAAAGATGACTTCCGGAATGTAGCGGCTGGCACGCATGCGGTGGAACGCATGCAGTGCCTAATGCGCAAAACCGGAAGTCCACGGGTCTGTATGCGTACATGCGCACTTCTCCAATGTAGAATCCCCATATATCTGAGGTGTAGTTCAAAAGAGGCGTGACAAAAGGCCAAAAATGGGACAATATGAGGGCGGACCCCTACCGAAGAGCCTTAGATTTCTACAGGCACATACACATTATGAAATCCTCATATGTTAATAGCGGGACTCCGGAGAAAAATTTAGATGTCATAAAAAGAATGGTAACAAGACTAATATAATAATATGTGATAAAAAAATGGTGGTGAGTGAATGTCAAAACAGTGTTAAGGATGTGAAGGGGAAAAGGAAAATGAAATAAGAAGTGAAAGTCAGGCAAAGAAATATAGTATTAGAAAAGAAAAGAGAAGTAAAAAGATAAAAAGGAAATTGGAATGGAATGAAAAAGGTAAAATAAAGTGTAAAAAAGTGAAGTGATAAGAAACTTAAACACATGGTATAAAAAATGATAGGGAGGATATTGGGGTGAATGTAGTGTGGTAAAGGAATAAGACATGAGCAATACCAGAAAGGTATGAATAAAAAAGTGCACGGTGTGTATAGTGTAAATATATATGCTTAGTAATAGATAAAAATAGTGTAAAAAGTAGCATAAATGGTGACAATATTGTAAAATATTTCAAAATATACGTGTAATCCCATATACATAGCTCATAAATTGGGGCGATAAAAAGGTCCTTTAATCAGCAAATGCTGATTTTTTTCTTTTTTACTCTCTTTTTCTTTTTTTTCTTCTCTCTCCCCTTTTCTTTTTTCCTTCTTCATCCAAAGTGAAGTAGGGATAAATGACTCCTCGTCCCAAAAAAAAACGCCTCGGAGGAAGACCAAAAACCAGCGTCCAGAGATCGCCAAAGAACAGCCAAAGGTAAGTGCTATGTAAGAGAAAAACTAATTAAAATCATTAAAAAACAACAAACATACTTAAAAAGGTGACTCAAAAGGATCAAAAGGTATACCAGAGAGTCTAAGCAATTTCTGAAAATACATAGGTATCAGAGAAATACCCAAAGGTTGAGGAAACAATTTATAAGAAAGCAGAGAAACCGAACTATAGGTATCAGAGAAATACCCAGAAGTTGGTGAAACAATTTATAAGAAAGCAGAGAACCCGAACTGTTCATTTAGACCTTGGGGCGATATAGTGCCCAGTCTAAATATCCACCTACTCTCCAGTCTTGCCAGTGCCTGACTCAAATCACCACCTCTAGGGCCCAAGTCAATTTGATCAATACCTCTTATTTTAAGGCCACTTGAATCACTATTGTGGTGGAGCTTAAAATGTCTTGGAAGGGTTCTCAATTTGGTTATTTCTTCCATAGACATTGTTTTCTCAATGTCCAGCACATGTTCTCTAGTTCTTGTTTTCAATTCCCGAGTAGTAAGACCTATATAAATTTTTTTACAAGGGCATTGAGCATAATAGATAACTCCCTTAGAATTGCAAGATAGGGCCTTTCTGATCTCATATGTTCTACTATTGTCATAATTACTGAATTCTTTACTATTAATCATATTTTTACATGCTTTACATTTTCCGCATGTATAGAATCCAAGTTTACTTCCGTCAATTAAACATGAGGTGGGATTTTTTTCATAATGGCTGTGTACCAACGAATCTCTTAAATTTTTGGATCGTCTGGCGACTAGAATTGGTTTTTGTGGTAGAGTTTTTCGTAATATCGGGTCTGTCAATAGTATGTCCCAATGCCTTCTCAAAATCTGACCGAGTTCCGGCCATTGTACATTGTAATCAGAGATGAATCTAATAGGATTAGATATGTCTTCATTCATAGTTCTCTTACCATACAGCAGTTGTTGTCAAAGTAATATTGATAAACCCATGTGTGAGCTTATTATCATCCTTCTCCAATTCATCCTTGAACATAATATCTTTATTTTTAATAAGAAGATTTATTTGCAGAAACAGGGAACTGCGATGGGGGCCTCTTGTGCCCCCTCGTATGCCAATTTGTTCTTGGGAGCATGGGAAAGGCAACTTTTCCATGATGGCGTCGATGGCATCCACCACGTACAGGGGTGGATGAAGTACAACGACGACATCTGGTTCATTTGGGAGGGCTCCACTATGCAACTTGAAAAGTTCTTTGAATGTCTTAATCAGAATTGCTTGAATATCAAGTTGACATTCCAGTATGGCAGAGAAGTCAATTTTCTGGATTTGCATATTTGGGCCATCTCGAATGGATATCTAATGACTGATGTGTATAGGAAGGATACTGCCACCAATAGCATACTCCACAGCTCCTCCTCGCATCCGCCGGCCACCATCAAGGGTATTCCAGTAGGCCAATTCCTGCGATTAAGAAGAATATGCACTGATAATGAGCTATTCCAACATCAATCACTTGACCTTATAAGGCGCTTCAAGGATCGTGGGTACAGCAATAGAACAATTAAAGCTGGATACAAAAGGGCACGAAAAACCAACAGACAACAACTGCTGTATGGTAAGAGAACTATGAATGAAGACATATCTAATCCTATTAGATTCATCTCTGATTACAATGTACAATGGCCGGAACTCGGTGAGATTTTGAGAAGGCATTGGGACGTACTATTGACAGACCCGATATTACGAAAAACTCTACCACAAAAACCAATTCTAGACGATCCAAAAATTTAAGAGATTCGTTGGTACACAGCCATTATGAAAAAAATCCCACCTCATGTTTAATTGACGGAAGTAAACTTGGATTCTATACATGCGGAAAATGTAAAGCATGTAAAAATATGATTAATAGTAAAGAATTCAGTAATTATGACAATAGTAGAACATATGAGATCAGAAAGGCCCTATCCTGCAATTCTAAGGGAGTTATCTATTATGCTCAATGCCCTTGTAAAAAAATTTATATAGGTCTTACTACTCGGGAATTGAAAACAAGAACTAGAGAACATGTGCTGGACATTGAGAAAACAATGTCTATGGAAGAAATAACCAAATTGAGAACCCTTCCAAGACATTTTAAGCTCCACCACAATAGTGATTCAAGTGGCCTTAAAATAAGAGGTATTGATCAAATTGACTTGGGCCCTAGAGGTGGTGATTTGAGTCAGGCACTGGCAAGACTGGAGAGTAGGTGGATATTTAGACTGGGCACTATATCGCCCCAAGGTCTAAATGAACAGTTCGGGTTCTCTGCTTTCTTATAAATTGTTTCACCAACTTCTGGGTATTTCTCTGATACCTATAGTTCGGTTTCTCTGCTTTCTTATAAATTGTTTCCTCAACCTTTGGGTATTTCTCTGATACCTATGTATTTTCAGAAATTGCTTAGACTCTCTGGTATACCTTTTGATCCTTTTGAGTCACCTTTTTAAGTATGTTTGTTGTTTTTTAATGATTTTAATTAGTTTTTCTCTTACATAGCACTTACTTTTGGCTGTTCTTTGGCGATCTCTGGACGCTGGTTTTTGGTCTTCCTCCGAGGCGGTTTTTTTTGGGACGAGGAGTCATTTATCCCTACTTCACTTTGGATGAAGAAGGAAAAAAGAAAAGGGGAGAGAGAAGAAAAAAAAGAAAAAGAGAGTAAAAAAGAAAAAAATCAGCATTTGCTGATTAAAGGACCTTTTTATCGCCCCAATTTATGAGCTATGTATATGGGATTACACGTATATTTTGAAATATTTTACAATATTGTCACCATTTATGCTACTTTTTACACTATTTTTATCTATTACTAAGCATATATATTTACACTATACACACCGTGCACTTTTTTATTCATACCTTTCTGGTATTGCTCATGTCTTATTCCTTTACCACACTACATTCACCCCAATATCCTCCCTATCATTTTTTATACCATGTGTTTAAGTTTCTTATCACTTCACTTTTTTACACTTTATTTTACCTTTTTCATTCCATTCCAATTTCCTTTTTATCTTTTTACTTCTCTTTTCTTTTCTAATACTATATTTCTTTGCCTGACTTTCACTTCTTATTTCATTTTCATTTTCCCCTTCACATCCTTAACACTGTTTTGACATTCACTCACCACCATTTTTTTATCACATATTATTATATTAGTCTTGTTACCATTCTTTTTATGACATCTAAATTTTTCTCCGGAGTCCCGCTATTAACATATGAGGATTTCATAATGTGTATGTGCCTGTAGAAATCTAAGGCTCTTCGGTAGGGGTCCGCCCTCATATTGTCCCATTTTTGGCCTTTTGTCACGCCTCTTTTGAACTACACCTCAGATATATGGGGATTCTACATTGGAGAAGTGCGCATGTACGCATACAGACCCGTGGACTTCCGGTTTTGCGCATTAGGCACTGCATGCGTTCCACCGCATGCGTGCCAGCCGCTACATTCCGGAAGTCATCTTTCTACACACGGAGTCATGTAGCGTGCGCATGCGCCAAGCACTCTCCATTAATTACGGGAATTCCAAACAGCTGACAGTCAGCCTATTAATAGGTATGACACACACACATACTGCACGCCCCATCGAAGAAGCACACAAGCGAAACGGCGTCGTCGGGCGGATCCCTGTGAGATTGTCTCCATGTCTTAGAAACACTCAGTAAGTGTATTTTTTGGACCTCCTTTAGATTGGCTATTTTGTATGATCATGATCATTCCGGGATATTGTCATGATAAGTGTACTTTTTGGACCTCCTTTAGATTGGCTATTTTGTATGATCATGATCATTCCAGGATATTGTCATGATAACTAGAATGGGGAGACTGATGGTAGCTTATCATTACACTTGTAATTAATAGATTTTTTACTTCCACCGGTCACACCATTATAAATTCTTGGAGAGCTATGTAAATGATGATACATTGTTGAATGGAAGGCTACTTCTACACTTGCTATTAATACTAGATTCATCCAATTGATAGAATATGGTTGGGAAAAACAATTTTCCTTTAGGTGATATATATATTTATACAAATATTTACATGAATTGTGATATATAATATATTTATTGGTCTTATGTTTACATCAACTTTCCCCCCCTCCTTGTTGTGCAATAATACAATATATGATTACTATGATCTATCAATTGGAAGACTTTTTGCATGGGATCGATAGGTCACTGCTCTGCTATGCTTTTTATTGAAAATTTTAAATTGATGTAATAAAAAATAAATAATTTTTAAATATTATTTGTTTCACATCCTCTTTTCAAAAAATCTGGTTTATGCAACGCAGTTTTTTATGGTGATTGGACAGGCCACAATACTAACCAGCGACATTTCCAGACGACTGCTTGCACTGGAAATATTGCAGTTTAGGCTTGTAGAGATGGAAGCTTTCCACAATCTCATGGCGGTGGCCATCACTCAGTACTCGGTCCTTAGCCAACACTATTTCTCCCAGTGTGCCACACAAGCACGTGTTTCATAACATCAGCCATGCCCTGAACAGCGCTGTTACTGGGAAGGTCCACTTAACCACGGACACATGGACAAGTGCTTGTGGCCAGGGATGTTACATTTCCATGACAACACACTGGTGAATATTGTGGAAGCCGGGACCCAGTTGAAGCCTGGGATGGAACACGTGCTACCGACACTGAGGATTGTGGGCCCTGGATCAACCTAAACCATGAGTCAAACCTCATCAGACCTATATTCGCAGATGTTCACAGAAGTACACCACCGAAAAACTATGGCAAATTGTAGGGAAGGGAGAAGAAAAGAAAGGTGTGAATATATAAAATGTAATGTTTTTTGGAAAAACTATTACAATTGATACAATAAAATATATAATTCTCATGCATCTACAGATACATATAAGGTACCCATCTAGAAAGTATTCAGACAGTACCTACAAGTATTCCTGGTTGCGTAGAGTGTTGAGATTAATAGAATTTGGGAATGCCTAACCCAGTCCCTTAGTTAAATTGGTTATGGCTGTATATTATACACAAATCAATCAGGGCTTCCCCCTCCTTCTACAGCAGTTCCTGCACCTCCTCCCCCTCCCCCTACATCTCTGGAACGTCAACATCAGTCGCAAGCTGGAAGCACTGCTGCACTGCCTCGGCCAAGCGGCAAAAGGCTGTGCTGAAGCTAATCTGCTTAGGTGACAAGCTGAACACCGCCACATAGTTGTTGAAAAGTTTAACAGACCAGACTGATCAGTGGCTCTTGCCCCTGAACCTACAGCCTGGCATGGTTGTGTGTGACAATGACCGTAACCTTGTGGCAGCTCTCAAGCTAGGCAACCTCGCACATGTACCATGTCTGGCGCACGTGCTCAACTTAGTGGTTCAATGATTTCTTAAACCCTTCCGAGATCTGCATGAAGTGCTTGTGAAAGTACGCCGCGAGTGTGCCCATTTCCACATGTCAGCTACAGCTTCCGCCGCCCTGGCAGTGCTTCAGCAGCATTTGCAACTTCCAGCTATCCAACTGGTGTGCGATGCCATCATGCATTGAAACTCAACTTTACATATGTTGGCAAGGCTTTATGAGCAGCAGAGGACAGTAGTTGAATACCAGCTGCAACATGCCCATCGGTATTCCGGTCAGCCTCTGACCATAAAAGCTGACGAGTGGGCATGGATGTCTAACTTCTGTGCCATTCTCCAAAACTTTGAGGACTCGACCAAGATGGTGAGCGGCGATGACGCCATAATCAGCGTAACCATCCTGCTTCTCTGTCTACTGAAACGCTCTCTGCTCACATTTAAAAAGGAGGCTTTGCAGGCGGAGCACGATGAGATGGAGCAAAAAACTATATAGGGTGATGCTACACAGCCCAGCCTCATCTCATTTTCTCAATGCGGATTGAGTGATAATGAGGAGGAGGAACAGAAGCTTGTTGCCTGCTCTACAGACGGTACTACCCACACCACCTTCATCCCGTCTGTCCCACCTTTGATAATCTGAAAACTCATTCTATGTGAAGGCTTATTTTCAATCCTTCAAAATAGGGAAATTGGCATAGGGAAAACTGACTGGTCCACATCGAACACCTTTGGGATGAACTAGAGTGGAGATTATGAGCCCGGTTCCTCATCCTACATCAGTGTCTGAGCTCAGAAATGCTTTTTTAGATGAATGGGCAAAAGGTTCAACAGACACCCCAAAAACCTTGTAGGAAGCTTTCTCAGAAGAGTGGAAGCTGTTTTAGTTGCAAAGTGGAGACAAACTGTATATTAATGTTAATATTAATTAATGTGTTAGAATGAAAGGTCACAAAGCTCCTGTAGCTGTAATGTTTAGGTGGCACAATATTTTTGCATTGTATTTAGGCCTTATTCATAAAGACTGTCCAAAAGTAAAAATGATTAATGTATTAAATTCAAATGACAATACTGAACTTTACAGTGGTAAGGTAATGCAATGGTGTCGCATTAGCTCAGAACATATAGTATCATTACAACGTGGTGGTAATACCAACAAGCAGAACTTATTACAATGGACTTGTTCTGTCTGGTGAAACCCATTAATCAAAATTAGATGTTAAAAGTATAGGAGAGGTAAAGGCAATAACATATTCACTCGGTGAAGAGGGTGTCTCGCTTTAAGAGAATGAGAATTATGGATGCATAGTAATTAAAGTCATGATTGATTGATGTAGGCAATTTGATACAGAATGTAGTTAAAGAGAAACTTCAAAAAAAAATTAATTAATGAATATACTCCAGAGCAATTTAGCGAGGCCAGTTGAATAATATACGGAACATCTTTCATGACATTGAAAGGATAATTTTTATCAATTTGCACTTTTGTAGGTGCTCACATAAAGCGTAGTTTCTGCAAATTAATCTTTTTGAGAAATATGTCTATAAAACACAGAGAAATTAATAAATGTCGTACTGGGATATGTCTGATACATGGAAATACCTGACAGAAGTCTAATGTGAAGAAAATGAAGACCATGTTCACATACTCCCAGGAGAGGGTTGACTTTTCGGGCATCCAGGCAGTGTCTGAGGTCCCAAGATCAGAGGGGTCAGAGGCTCGGTACTTTACCTCCCAACCACTACAACTCGCCACACAGTGCAAGGCGTGTAGTTAGCAATAGCTTCAAAATATGGCATCTTATAGTGCTATAACTGTGTGGCGCCCTTGTCTGTAGCGCCATAAAATGCCTGCATGTGTAATGTGGTTCATATGTATTGGCAGTTATGGTAAGGGATAAGTTCTCTGCTGTTATCATTACATACACACATACCCGATCCCTTACTGGAGGATTGTGGACTTTTGTCCAAACCAGGAAGTTGTACACGATCCCTCAGAGAGGGCAGGAGGTTCTTTAGTAGTTGTAGTATTAGGAAGAAAGATGTAGCATCATGGAGGGTCCTGGTGCAAGGGAGAGAAGTGTGCTCTCTCTGCAAGGACAAGCTGCACAAGGCCGTGTCTCAGTCACGAGAGCACAGAGACTTCCAGGGTCTGTGCTAAACTGAAAGACTGCTCAGTCTTTATGACTGGCAGAAAAGTGCTTTTTCCTAGGGGCTCAGCGGTGCATAGAATCAGGAACACTACTACAAAAGAATGTAGGTGTTTTCCACAGGATTCAAGCTGCCTGCTCGCTGGAAGGGATCACAAATCCAGTAACTGTTTACCTTGGACCCCTAAGGATCCAAGGAATCGTCTAGCAGAGGTATACTTAGCAGCAGGAACGCTACACAACCTGACAGCAGAGAATCTGAACCCTCACCGTGAAGGTCTGTCCAAAACCCTGTATGTGAACTGTATAGAAGCTTCTGGAACAGTTTGCAGAACTTCAGTAAAAGGTACAAAATGGTTATTACCATGTCTCAAGCTGATTATTCCCTGCTGCGCCATTCCTGCTCCAACTCCCCTGGGAGCCTGCCCTGGTTGGGAAGGGTTAATCATCTGACACTGCTCATCACCACCTAACTCCCAGGGGCCCTCACCAGGCTGAACATCCCAACTGGCGTCACAAACCTTTTTTATTATTAACCTCCACGATTGATAAAGACTGGCGCCCGTCCCCGGTCGGACCATACCAGCACGCGGACCGCCGTGCACCAGTACCGTGACGACAGCGGCCTGGCCAGGCGGCACAACTGTGTACTACATATCAAAATTGAGAAATACAAAGCTACAGTAAGGCCCCATGGAGGTCTATGGGCGATGTACTATGGTTGTGTACAACTCCCAGTTAGTACATGGCCCCGATACTCCTGTATAAATAAGGCATAAAATTAGAGATGAGCAAAAAGATAGATTCCTACTAAACTGGTCTTACATGCTCTTTGGTACTCTATGACAACTGGACCAGGGCAGTGTAAAATTCCTCGTCCGGCACTCCAATGCTGGCATCCTAGGCTTTTCTTGCAATTATCAGGTCCTGCAACATCTTGACATCACATGAGGTCTGTTCATAATGTCATGGGGGTCTAGAAGCATCTACGAGTCCAGCATTGGAGTGGAGGCCACGGAAGTTTGCACTGCCCTGGTCCGACCACCATGGGGTAAAGGTGTGGACACCAGGCAAAGGTTTTGCTCCTATCTACAGTACATAAAACCCATCCTATCATAATAATTCCCATTGGGTTCCAAGATGCAAAACTATATATCATCGGGTAGCTGAACTGTTTTAATGTATGTGACCAGTTTTATTAATCTATTGCAACCTTTATTGTTGTAGCTGATGTCTGAGCAGATATAGGCCCTGATTCCTTAAGGCTGGTATTTTTTAGGCCAGTCTTACTGAGAGATGTTGAGTAATAAAATGCGCCACTTAATGAATTTGGCGCATGTATCAGTGGTGTGTGCCTTGCCATACTTTCATGACTTCGTCAAATGGGCTTTGCTCCTCCCCGGTTTCGCCCACTTTGGTGAGGCTGACTGAAAGTGGCATGAAAATTACAAAAGTCACATTTTTTTTCCCACAACTTCACATTGTGCAAAAATTTTGAGATTTTTCAAATTGTTTTATGCCAGTATTCTGGGGTAAATACTTAGATGAATTGGGACTATAGTTTTGTCGTATAGATTAAGTATAAATTAATGTCCCTGATCATTTTGGGTCCAGTGGGTGGTCGAACTCTGCTGTCAGTCAGTGAGCAGGACCACCTACTGGACTCCTAAATACAGATTAAGTCTGGATTTAATTCAATAAATTATCAATTCAATTTTGCCATATATCTACTGTAGATATTAATCCATTTATCTCCCCCTATTTTTTTTATTCTAACCACATACTGGACTGAACGTTTATTGTGACAAATTCCCTAAGCATAAGGTTTCTATTGTAAGAGCTTCCATTACAGAATCTTACTACACGATGCTTGAAATCAGAACATTTGAGATTATGACCCAATTTGTCAGCCAGCACCTCTATTCTACACATCAGACGATACATTTTGTTTTATCAAAGTATAAACATAAAATGTGAATTATATACAATTATGCTGCACATAATGATATTACTTGCTGGCTAAGATCTTTTTTAATACTCCCACCCAAGATACTTTGCACAGAACATTTATTAGGACTCTCAAAAGGATGTGTTTTGCATACGAATAAAGTAGTGACTAAAGCTACATTCATACATAGCAAAAAAAATGCTGCCAATTTTCCATTCAGACTTGCACACAGAAAATCCACAGCAGATTACTTTAGAAGCATTTTACAAAATCTCATCCATCTGCTGAATAAAAATATACATGCGTAAATTGACATGCGATACGGATTTCACATTTGCATCGTATCAATTATGTCATAGAATGGTCAATGGTTTGTCGTAGAATTTCTCCACTGAATGATAATAATAATCTTTTTATTTATATAGCGGCAACATATTCCGCAGCGTGTTACAATTCAGACAATTTACAGACACTATCGTCGCTGTCCCCATTGGGGCTCACAATCTACATTCCCTATCAATATGTCTTTGGAGTGTGGGAGGAAACCGGAGAACCCGGAGGAAACCTCACAAACATGGGGAAAACATACAAACTCCTTGCAGATGTTGTCCTTGGTGGGATTTGAACTCAGAACCTCAGCGCTGCATGGCTACAGTGCTAACCACTGCGCCAATATGCTGCCCTGAAAAATACTCTATATGTTCCTCCCCTAATGCTTTCATACCTTGGAATAAAGTTCATCCACGGATACTGAGGGAATTGAGCTCAGTAATTTACAGACCGCTGTATCTCATATTCTTAGACTCTCTGATAACAGGGGTAGTGCCACAGGATTGGAGGATAGCCGATGTGGTACCGATATTTAAGAAAGGAAAGAAGGTGGGCCCAGGTAAGTCTGACATCAGTAGTGTGCAAAGTTTTTGAGGGCAAGCGATACAAGAGATGACCTGCAGAGTTATATCGCAGAGAATAATAAAATAAATGATAATCAGAACGGATTAATGAAAAATAGGTCGTGTCTAACCAACATGCTGGGTCTCTATGAGGAGGTAAGTGCAAATCTGGATGTTGGTAATGCGGCTGATGTGATTTATCTGGACTTGCAAAGGCATTTGATACTGTACCTTAGGCCTCTTTCACACGTCTGGATATTTCCGGTACTGGAAAAACCAGTACCGGAGATATCCGTGCCAGTGTGGCATACGTGTGACAACCGTGTGCTGCCTGTGTGCCACATCAGGGTCACACGTTCTAGCGCCTGGATATCAGCAGTAAAGTTAGTGCTGTTCCTAAGTGCCGGGTGCTGAACGCTGCCCTCATCATTGTCCACTGCCGGCGCTGTGTCGGCACTAGCAAGGGACAATATTGAGAGCAGCATTATGCTCCCGCTGTGTCCAAAACCTGTAAATGAAAGAATAAAATAAAAAATCCTTATACTCACCTGTCCTAAGTGTCCCACACGGTAATCCATCTGACCACACAAGCTGTAGAGCTGAAGAGAATGACTCGCTGCAGCGAGCGGGCCCCTGTCCTTCGCTGAGCTCACTGAGTGACAGGACACCGCTCAGTGAACTCAGCACAGAGCAGAGGCCTGCTCGCTGGAGCGAGTCATTCTCCCCGGCTCCTCGGCATCAGCGATGAGATGAATTACAGCGGGGGACAATTTGGACAGAGTATAAGGATTTTTTATTTATTTTTATTTTTGCAAGTTTTGGACACAACAAGAGCAGAATACTACTCTCAACATTGTCCCCTGCTGGTGCCGATTGCAGCGCCGGCAGGGGACAATGATGACAAATGCCTGCAGCACCCGGCACTTGGGAATTGTGCTAACTGTATACTGATTCTCAGGCACTGGTACGTGTCACACTGATGACACATGGACATCATCCGTGTGTCATCAGAGTGCACGTGTATGGGACGTTTTGCAGCCTGTGCTGCAGGTAAAAAACAGACACGTCAGCGTTTTTTGCCCACGGACACATGATCCGTGGAAACTCACTTACATGTGCACAGACCCATTCATTTGAATGGGTCTACGTGTGTCAGCGTCTCCAGGAAGTGTGGAAATGGACACCACACGTACTCGAAACACAGATGTCTGAAAGAGCCCTTATACTGAAGCTCCAGAAGCAGACTAGGGGAAACTATATGCAGATGGGTATAAAACTGGTTAAAAGGTAGGAAAAAAAGTTGTAGATGGTACATTCTCTAAATGGATAAAGTCAGCAGTGGGGAACACAAGGATCTGTAACTGGAGCAGTCAGGAACACAAGGATGTGTAATTGGAGCAGTGGGGACCATAAGGATCTGAAACTGGAGCAGTGGGGACCACAAGGATCTGTAACTGGAGCAGTGGGGACCACAAGGATCTGTAACTAAAGCAGTGGGAACCACAAGGATCTGCAACTGGTGCAGTGGGGACCACAAGGATCTGTGCTACACCCAGTTTTTTTTACAAACAGGCACTTGATTCTTGTGTAAAACAGCCTTAGGTTTATTATTAGTGTTGAGCGAGCATGCTCGATACTGCTCGGTACTCGCCCGAGCATCTCACTACTCGGGATGTTCGGCGAGCACCAAGCATTTCCGGGTTACTCGGTGGGGAGCTCGGGTCTCCGCCCTGCAAGTTTGGCGCTCTTTACAGAGCCAATGAACATGCAGGGATTGCCAGCCAGTCACTGTAATGCCGCAGCCATGTTGTTTGTGGGCATTACAGTGATTGGCTGGCCGCACAGCGTCACCTTGAGTATTTAAAACCGGGCGCCGCCATCTTGGACACATTCACTCTGGATCAGACAGTGTAGGGTCAGTGCTGCTGAGCTAGGGAGTGATTTATACTCCGAAATAGTTAGTGTAGGGTCTCTAAAGCCTGCCAAATCAAACAAACAGTCCTTCTCAGGACTAATATCCATCCCAGATATCAGGCAGGCAGGCAGGCTGTATAGGAGGCGCAGTGGTTATACCAGTAAACGCTGCATTACAGTCCTGTGTGCTCCTGTTGGTCAAATTGCTAGACTTATCACCCCGGTCTCAGGGGCCAGGAAAAAAATTTTTTTTTTCATCTAAATCCTGTATCTTTTTTTTTCCACAGTCAGACAGTCCAAATACGCATCTTATTAACCTTTTGGTATCCCCCCCCCAAAAAAAAAAATTTAGTGTGTCTGTGACTGTGGTTTTGCAGTTCCACGGGTCAAATCTCTGTATTATCCTGTTTTGGCATTTTTTGCCGTAAAAAAAAACGTAATAGTGTCTCCCTGACTGGTCAGACACCAATATATCTGTTTAAAAGAGTCTGGTGTAGGCCAGAAAAAATTAACTGTGGTTTTGCAGTTTCACGGTTCAAATCTCTGTATTATCCAGCTTTTGGTATTTTTTCCGCAAAGAAAAACTGTAATAGTGTCTCCCTGACTGGTCAGACACAAATATATCTGTTTGAAAGATTCTGGTGTAGGCCAGAAAAATATAACTGTGGTTTTGCAGTTCCACGTTTCAAATCTTTGTATTATCCTGCTTTTGGTATTTTTGCCGTAAAAAAAAACGTAATAGTGTCTCCCTGACTGGTTAGACACCAATATATCTGTTTAAAAGAGTCTGGTGTACGCCAGAAAAATATAACTGTGGTTTTGCAGTTCCATGGTTCAAATCTCTGTATTATCCAGCTTTTGGTATTTTTCCGTAAAGAAAAACAGTAATAGTGTCTCCCTGATTGTTCAGACACAAATATATCTGTTTGAAAGATTCTGGTGTAGGCCAGAAAAATATAACTGTGGTTTTGCAGTTCCACGGTTCAAATCTCTGTATTATCCAGCTTTTGGTATTTTTTCTGTAAAGAAAAAAAGTAATAGTGTCTCCCTGATTGTTCAGACACAAATATATCTGTTTGAAAGATTCTGGTGTAGGCCAGAAAAATATAACGGTAGTTTTGCAGTCCCACGGTTCAAATCTCTGTATTGTCCAGCTTTTGGTATTTTTTCCGTAAAGAAAAACAGTAATAGTGTCTCCCTGATTGTTCAGACACAAATATATCAGTTTGAAAGATTCTGGTGTAGGCCAGAGAAATAGAACTGTGATTTTCCTCTTCCACGATTCTAATCTCCTTTTTATTACGCTTTTTCCATTGATAGTGCGAGTGTAAGCTATTTTACTTCATTTACAATGGGCAAGGCGCGTGGCAAGGGACGTGGAACTGGACGTTCTGGTGATGGTGCGTGTAGAGGAAGGGGCCGTGGCCAAGGTGAAAATGTGCCACAACCAACAGCCACATCTTCTCGCTCCCACTTCTTGACTGAATTACTAGGGAACTGACGCGCCCCTGGGACTGAGTCGCGCAGTGTTGCGCACGCGGGAGCCTACCCGGAGCCGGATCGGATAGGGGTAGTAGTCTCGTGGCGATGACCCGGTCCGTGCCCAGGGAGTCAGACTAAGTGGCGGTATATTGGCAGTAGATGTAGGACGACTACGCCACCCGTTGAATGCAGCTATGGAGCTGCCACTGCAGGGCAGACCGCTGAGGCCGGTGGAAGGATGGTGCAGCGTGGATGGTGTAACCCCCAACGGGAGGGGTATGGCCTCAGGGCAGCCGACGTGGATGATGGGGGTAGCAGGAACCACTCAGAGACTATGCGGTGTAGTTCAGGGTCTTTACTGGTGACAAAGATAGACCCTCCCGGAGTACTGGCTAGCGGTCGGGGCCTGGTCAGTCCTTGAGCAGATGGGATCCCCCTTGGCCAGGCGGAGTTGTAGGCCTCCCCAACTAATTGTACTCTTCTGGCTTCCTTGCTAGAGGCGGGTAAAGGTAGCCCACGTCCCTGAGTGTACCGTGTGGTGCTCACCCGTATGGCCGGTGACTCGGGGCCTTCTAGTGGCTTCCGCTCCACGACGGCGGTGCTGGTCCCACGCGTGTGACCGTGCCTTCGGGTTTCTTGGCCAGAGGACCTGAAATCCCCTGCCGGTCGGTTTCTGCTGCTGGGTCAGGGTTAATCCCCACAGCCTCGGACTCCGGGTCCGGTGGTAACTCTTCAATCAGGGCGAGCTCTTCAGCTGCCAGCCCCTGATTACTTTTAGCACTGCTCCCACTGAACTCCTGATCTTTCTTTCCTAAGCTGCTCCTCTTCTTCTCTCTAACCCTGCCTCAGCCCCAGTTTTATATAGGGGAAGTCCTTCCCCTCCCAGGACCGGGCAGGAGGTGTGGCATGAATAGGATTCCTGACCAAGAGACCTCCCACCTGCTCTCAGACATAACATTGCTATTACTGTGGAGACCAGACCCCTGGGGTGCCACATTCCCCCCTAGTGAAAGTTAGTACTACGGGACTAAACATACTTTTGTAAACATAACAAGGTGCAAACAATAACATTCTAATAGAGACAACACATAAGGTGGTCACGGCGTGTCCGCAACCGGGTGTAACTTTTGAGGAAAACAAGGGTGTCCATTTCACCAACACAGGGAGACGTAACCAGGTAGGGGTCTGTCCTGCCCCGAGTCCTTAACAGTCTTTCAGTCCGTCCTGGGTTACGCTCCAACTATATGCACAAAAGATTCCCGGTAAATCCACCAAAGACTCCTATAAATAACTAGAAACACATAATTATACACAAGCAACAATAAACAGGTAAACATTAATAAAATAGCTTGAACATTTAGATCCTCCACCGTATGGGCAGCTGGCCTCTAGTGACCCTAGTGGACCTACGGAGCTGGTTGATTGGTCCTGAGCTACAGGGTATAGGAGCTGTCAAGGGTAAACTGGGCAGCCGTCTACGGACTCTTTGGCTCACTAGGGGTATGGCAGTCTCACTATAAGCAGAGGGTTGATTTTCCTGGTCTGCTTGTGTGGGGCCTTCTGCCTCCTGGACCGGCTGTTCTTCCAGTTCTACCTGTGTCTCCGTAGGCACTTGGGATGCTGGTTGGAGGAACGTGAGGACGGGTACCACAACAGCACCATTGACTTGAGTCCAAGACCGAGGGAAGTCTCCGAGCACAGTACTAACCATATCTTCCCTTTCCTCTACGGGTCGAGGGTCCTCTTGTTCCTCTTCAGGGTTCCGTAGCTGTTCGGGACACTTCTTTAGGTGATCCCGGGATACAATGGCTGTGGTTTCCCCTCCGTCTTTACTGATTGTACAGATCTTTGGGTTGTCGTGGCTTGAGGGCAGTACGGTGTACGGGTCCTTCTCCCATTGGTCGTCCAACTTGTGGAGCCGTCTTTTCCTCTTCAAGACCTGCTCTCCGGGCACCAGGGGAACAGCGGGAGCATACTGGTTGTAAGTTTTCTCTTGTCTTTCCCTAGCTTGACAGAGACTACGCTCCACGCTCTCCTGTACTTTTCGGTATTGCTGCTGCCTCTCTGTGTCCCAGTTGGCTTCTGGTGAAGTGTCCTCGGGTGTCAGGACTCCCATCTCCAGATCAACAGGAAGCTTACCAGGTCTTGCCCTCATTAGGTAAGCCGGGGTACAGTTGGTGGAGCCTACAGGGATGTGGTTGTATAGGTCCAGCAGGTCGGGCAGCTTCTCAGGCCACAGACTGCGTTCCTCCAGGGGCAATGTTTTCAGGAGATCTATCACCACCTGGTTCATTTTCTCACAAAGTCCATTAGTTTGCGGGTGATAGGGTGTTGTTCTTATCTTCCGGCATCCATACAGGGTGCAGAACTCCTGGAAGACCTCCGCTTCAAAGGCAGGCCCCTGGTCCGTCAGCACCTGCTCCGGGTATCCATGCGGACGGCAGAAGTGCTGCTGGAAGGCTCTAGCTGCTGTGTGAGCCGTTAAGTCCTTGACGGGGACGACAACCAAGAACCGGGAGTAGTGATCCACGATGGTTAACGCGTAGACGTAGCCACTTCTGCTTGGGGTCAGTTTTACATGATCCAAGGCTACCAGTTCCAACGGCTGTCTGGTGATGATGGACCGCAGGGGAGTCTTCTGGCTGGCACGGTCCCTCCTTCTTAAGTTGCATGGGCCACAGTCTCTGCACCACCTCTCGATGGTTCCTCTCATGCCTACCCAATGGAACCGCCCGCGCAGCAGAAACTCCAGCTTCTTCCATCCGAAATGCCCAGCTCCGTCGTGGTATGCCTCCATCACCATAGCTGCGTCTCTTCTTGGCACCACTACTTGCCAGATTAGTTCATGCGTCCGGGAGTTAACCATTCTGCGGCACAACTTTCCCTTGTAAAGGAACAGTCGACTCTTCTCAGCCCACAGTTGCTTGGCTTCCTCCGGAGCGTCTGGGTCAAGGCGTGCATCTGGCCGAGTCAGCATCTCCTTTACCAGACGGACGGCAGGGTCACTGTCTTGCGTCTCCACCCAGTTGTAATGAGGTAAGGGGTTGAACGTAGCGGTTTGCTTACTTCTTACACGGTGGGAATACTGGATAGTCCCATGACGGTGGAACGCGGGGAGCTCAACTTCTTCCAGTTCCTCTGAATCTTCCCCTACGTCCGGTAGGTTTGGCATCCTGGACAGGGCGTCTGCGTTGGTATTGGAGCATCCTGCCCGGTATTTGATTGTAAACTCATAGTTGGACAAGCGGGCCATCCATCTCTGCTCTAGGGCACCGAGTCTTGCAGTGTCCAGGTGTGTCAACGGGTTGTTATCCGTGTACACGGTGAACCGGGAAGAAGCGAGGTAGTTCTTAAAGCGTTCGGTGACTGCCCACACCACTGCCAGGAACTCTAGCTTAAATGAGCTGTAATTCTCAGGGTTTCTTTCGGTGGGTCGCAGTTTTCGGCTGGCGTAAGCAATTACCCGTTCTTTCCCCTGCTGGATCTGGGATAGTACGGCTCCTAGCCCGATGTTACTGGCGTCGGTGTAGAGGATAAAGGGCTGGCTATAATCAGGGTACACCAGGATTTCATCCCCCGTGAGGGCCATCTTCAGCTGGCGGAAGGACTCTTCTTCCAACTTCTCCCATCTGAAGGGCGGCTTCTGGTTCTTGGCCTTCCTGGACTGGCCTATCAGGAGGTCCTGCATAGGAGCTGCCTTTTTGGTGAAACCGGGAATGAACCTTCGGTAGTAGCCTACCAACCCGAGGAACTGCCTCAATTCCTTTACGCTGGAGGGGCTTGGCCATTCCTTAATTGCGGTGATCTTATCAGGGTCGGGAGCCACTCCGTCAGCACTCACCACGTGTCCCAGGTACTGCACCTTTGGCTTCAGGAGGTGACACTTGGAAGGTTTCACCTTTAGGCCGTAACTTGCCAGAGCTTCAAACACTTCCGCCAGGTGCTTCAGGTGGTCCTCGTAGGTCTTGGAGTAGACGATGACATCGTCCAGGTATAACAGGACCGTCTCAAAGTTCCGGTGTCCCAGACAGCACTCCATCAATCGCTGGAAGGTTCCTGGTGCGTTGCAGAGTCCAAACGGCATGCAGGTAAACTCGCTAAGTCCCACCGGGGTGGTGAATGCGGTCTTCTCCCGATCCGCCTCTGCTACAGGAACCTGCCAGTACCCGCTAGTGAGATCCAAGGTGGAGAAGAAGTTAGCAGATTTTAAAGCTGCCAAAGACTCCTCTATTCTTGGTAAGGGGTACGCATCTTTGTGTGTGATACGGTTAATTTTCCGGTAATCTACACACATTCTCATGGTGTTGTCTTTCTTTCTGACCAAGACTAGTGGAGCTGCCCAGGGGCTACAGCTATCCCTGATTACCCCAGCCTCCTTCATGTCTCTAAGCATCCCCTTGGCGTGTTGGTAGTGTGCAGGGGGTACGGGCCGATACCTCTCTTTTATGGGAGGATGGTCTCCCGTGGGGATGTGGTGTTCTACCCCCTTGACTCGCCCGAAGTCTAACGGGTGTTTACTAAACACTCTCTCGTACTCTTGAACCACCCGGTAGACTCCCTGTTTCTGGTGGGAGGGAGTGGAGTCAGTACCCAAATGTAGTTGCTGACACCAATCCTCCATTATTTTCTCAGAGCCGTTACCTTCCTACGGATGAGATGGAGGCAAGGGTTCCACAGACTGTATAGAATTTTGGTTGATAGTATATAATTTGGCTAGCGTAGCATACCGGGGCAGGTATACTTCCCTTTTCCCAATATTTATTATGCGAACGGGTACCCTCCCATGGCGTACATCAACTACCCCCCGGGCTGTCAAAATGGTGGGCCTACTGTCTGAGTAGACTGGTTCTACCATGGCCTGGTAATCTCTACCTCTCAGACCAATAGCTGCCCGGCACCAAATCATCATTTCACTTTTCGGGGGTATGGCAATAGGGAAAGGGTCACACATTCTTACGTTACCAATCTCACCGCCGGAGAGTTCCACTTGTTGCCGTCGGATCAGTGCCCGGATCTCTTTCTGGAGCACTCGCTGCTGGCCGGAGCTGGCGTTCTTGGCAACCTGCTGTAAAATGAAAATCACCTCTGCAAGACAATTTTCAATCACATTAGTTCCTAGAGTTATCTTTGGGTGACTCTCGCGCTTGTCAATGTCCACAATGATCAGTCCCTGTGCTGCCAGTTCGACTCTACCGATTTTAATGGTCATCTCTTTAAATCCGATCTGCGGCACGGGTTGACCATTGCTGGCAATGATACTCAAGTCGTCGTCAGGGTAGCGGGTTATATCCGAGTCATTCCAGTACTGCTTGAAGAGCACGTACGGGATGGTGGTGACCTGTGACCCGGTGTCCAGTAGGGCACTCATAGGAATGCCATCCAGTACCACAGGCAAGACTGGACGTCCTCCCACATATTTGTCGCGCCAGCTCGATGGGCCTGGTGATCTTTTTCCTGGGGGTTGGCCCTCTACCCCAGGTTGTGCCAGTTTAAAGGACAGTACCTTGCCATATGTCCGGGTTGATTGCAGCGGCGGCAGATGGGTTGTCCGTCCTCGTTGTATCGGTCGCTGGGTCTTCCTCTGGCCGGTGGGGTCCTCCTTGGTCGACGCCACGGGATGTCCTCCGGTCCGGATGCCAGCTGGATCTTCCCTGGAGTGGAAACCTGTAAAGACTGCACAGTTCGGGTTAGCGCAGCAACGCTTTTAGCTAGCTCTTGGACCTGATGGTGCAGGTCTGGAGCTGGGTCATTGTTCAAAGCCTGCGCATCAGCCCCCACAGGCCCTGCCGACAAGGGCGCCGCCTCCTGGTGGTAAGTGATAGCTGGGCACCTGTGGGTCACAACGCCACCCGGTGCAAGTTCTCGGAGCACCCGGATGGCTCTGTCCTTGAACTGTGCAAAGTCCAGATGAGGATCCTGTAAGGCTATGGCCCGCAACTGGGTTCGGTGGACATTGCAATATAGTCCCTCTATAAATTGTTCGGTCAACAGCCTGTCCTCGTTTCCCATGCTGTCGGGGTCGGTCTGCTTAATGGCTCTCAGGGCCTCTTGTAGGTTTAGTGCATAGTCCCTTATACTCTCATGTGCTCGCTGCTTGCACCCATAGAATGTAAGCTTAATCTCGGCTGAGGTGCGGGTATCAAAGGTGTCCCTCAGCCGGGTTAGTATCCCCGCGACAGTCCTCCTCCCAGGTGGCCAGGACTTTACCTCCCTTTGGGCTGCCCCGGTTAGTTGGGCCACCAGGATGCTCACTTTTTGCTCTTCTGTGAGGGGGTACACCTGGAAGAGGCTATCCAGCTGTTCTCTAAAGTCATTCAGGGTATGTGACTCCCCTGAGTATTGGGGTAGCCAGGCTGCTCCCGGGATATAGGGCATGGTAAAAGGCATGACTGCAGCAGCGATGGCGCTGGCGGGGGTTGAGGCAGTGAAGCTCTCCTCCGTATCCGACATCTTCCTCCCCCCTAGTGGACCATGGCCTAGCTAGCGATGATCCTCTTCTGTAGGCCGCGGCTCCGCAGTGGATCGTCAGGGTTGAGGACCTTCCGTCGCGCTCCTGTGACGTCAGCGTCTGCTGGGCTCCTTCCAGGACCTTACGCGACGTCTGGACGTGAGGCGGGGCTTCAGTACTCGCGCGCTTTTGGAGTCCACGCCCCTCTTCTTCCCGCGCGGCGGCTTCAAGATGGCGTCCAACGGCGGGAAAACTCCACGGAAGGCGGGAAGAAGGCTGAAAATGGCGCCGGATGGCGGGAATCTTCACCGATGGCGGGAAGAAGGCTGAAGATGGCGCCGGATGGCGGGAATCTTCGCCACAGGTAAGTTTAAAAGTCTCTTTTTTCAGGCACGCAGTACCCGGTGGTTGCGGGCACGGTATCCTGCCGACTACGCCAAAAGCTGACGCGCCCCTGGGCCTGAGTCGCGCAGCGTTGCGCACGCGGGAGCCTACCCGGAGCCGGATCGGATAGGGGTAGTAGTCTCGTGGCGATGACCCGGTCCGTGCCCAGGGAGTCAGACTAAGTGGCGGTATATTGGCAGTAGATGTAGGACGACTACGCCACCCGTTGAATGCAGCTATGGAGCTGCCACTGCAGGGCAGACCGCTGAGGCCGGTGGAAGAATGGTGCAGCGTGGATGGTGTAACCCCCAACGGGAGGGGTATGGCCTCAGGGCAGCCGACGTGGATGATGGGGGTAGCAGGAACCACTCAGAGACGATGCGGTGTAGTTCAGGGTCTTTACTGGTGACAAAGATAGACCCTCCCGGAGTACTGGCTAGCGGTCGGGGCCTGGTCAGTCCTTGAGCAGATGGGATCCCCCTTGGCCAGGCGGAGTTGTAGGCCTCCCCAACTTATTGTACTCTTCTGGCTTCCTTGCTAGAGGCGGGTAAAGGTAGCCCACGTCCCTGAGTGTACCGTGTGGTGCTCACCCGTATGGCCGGTGACTCGGGGCCTTCTAGTGGCTTCCGCTCCACGACGGCGGTGCTGGTCCCACGCGTGTGACCGTGCCTTCGGGTTTCTTGGCCAGAGGACCTGAAATCCCCTGCCGGTCGGTTTCTGCTGCTGGGTCAGGGTTAATCCCCACAGGCTCGGACTCCGGGTCCGGTGGTAACTCTTCAATCAGGGCGAGCTCTTCAGCTGCCAGCCCCTGATTCCTTTTAGCACTGCTCCCACTGAGCTCCTGATCTTTCTTTCCTAAGCTGCTCCTCTTCTTCTCTCTAACCCTGCCTCAGCCCCAGTTTTATATAGGGGAAGTCCTTCCCCTCCCAGGACCGGGCAGGAGGTGTGGCATGAATAGGATTCCTGACCAAGAGACCTCCCACCTGCTCACAGACATAACATTGCTATTACTGTGGAGACCAGACCCCTGGGGTGCCACAGAACCACACTACAACACCAGTATTGCGAACTGATCAGTGTGAACAGGTTATTAATTGGATAGCAGATAATACTTCCAGTTACCTGGGCACCACCACCTCCGGTCTGTCTTCCACACGGTCAACTCTTAGCAGCCGAGAGTCTCGACTGCATACTCCTCCTCACCCTGATGCTCCTTCCTCCCACCATGCCGAGTGTCGTCAGACAGCAACTGATCCCACACTTGGACACTCTGAAGAGCTGTTCACTGGTCCATTTCCAGATTTGTGCCCCTCGCCTGCACCGCTTGAAATGGTGGAAGAGGAGATCCCGTGTAGCGATGCCCAAATATTTGAACAGCCACGGCCAGAGGAAGTTGACACTGGCAATTTGTCACAAGAGGTGGACAATGACGAGACACAATTGCCACGAAGTGAGGAGGAGGATCGTGGTGCGGAAGAGGAGGAGGTGGTGGATGATCTAGTAACTGACCAAACGTGGCAGGAGGACACGCAGAGCGAGGCCAGCAGCACACAGGGGGAGGGAGGCAGAGTACCCCAACAGGCAGGAAGAAGCAATGTGTTGGCCGCACACAGAAGGCGAGCAACAGTTCCCCGTAACACCAACACGAGGGACATTGCCAGTACAACCGGTAGGTCTTCCAGAGTCTGGAATTTTTTTAAAGACTCTGCTGATAACCCAAAAAAGGCCATTTGTACCACCTGCCATGCCAGTGATGCGCCCCCTGGGCAGTGGGGATACCCGGAGCCGGGCCTTGCAAATGCTGGGGGTTGTAGTCACCGTGGCAGTGACCCGGTCCGTGACCCATGGCGGTCAAACCATGGTAGTCTATGTGTCTCAGTTATAGATAGTCAGACTACGCCACCTGTGGATTGCGGTTATTGGTAACCGCCGCTGCGGGGCAGTCCGCTGAAGCTGGTGGTGTGCGCAGCAGGGTGATGTAACTCCCCACAGGTGGAGTGTAGCTTCAGGGCAGCGTGTATGGATGATGGTGGTGATAGTGCCTGGATCAGTAATAATGACACGGAGTCTTTGCAATGCAGTCCTGGGGTCTTTACTGGTGACAAGTATATAGGCCCTGATGGGAGTACTTGCTAGGGATGAGGGCCTGGTCAGTCTGGGAGCAATCCTAGAAGTCCCTTGGCCAGGTAGAGCTGTAGGCCTGCCGTTCTGACTGTACTCTTTTGGCTAGCCCGCTTATAGTCGTGTTGTAGCCCATGTCCCTGAGTGTAACGTGCTGCTCACCCGTATGGCTGGCGACTCGGATCCCATGTATTCCTCGCTCCTCTGTGTCGGTACTGGTCCTTTTGTGTGGCTGAGCCTCTGGGCTTCTGTTGGCCAGGAGACCTACAATCTCCTGCCTTGCGGTATCTGCTGCTGGGCTTGAAGGGTCCCACAGCCTCAGACTCCGGTGTCCGGTCCTCTGTATCTACTCCGGCTAGGATGAGCTCTGCACAGCTCCAGTCCTCAGCTCCTTGCTCCTTGGTCCTAACAGACTCCTGACACTGACTGAACTCTGGCTAGACTCACTAACCCCGCCTCCAGATCCAGTTATATAGGGCAGGATCCTCCCCTCTCTGGTCTGGAGCAGGAGGTGTTGCATGTCATGTGTCCCTGGCCAGGAAACTCCTGTTTTGCTCCCAAATATGGTATTACTACCACTGTGGCAACCAGACCCTCTGGGGTGCCACATTCCCCCCTAGTGAATTTCAGTACTCTGGGACTGAACATATTTTGCAAAAATATAACAGGTAACAATATACAATACAAATACAATGTACATTAGAATATTTACAGACACTACAGTCTTTATAGGTCACGGTATCATCCGTAACCAGGTGTCCATTTCACTGAAGATGTAGTTTGAGGGACCCGTCCCAAACCCTCCATGGAGGCCCTGGGGTGGCTACAGGGCATTGATGATCCAGATGTTGGACCACGTCTTCAGCCACCTCCACGGGATTTTGTTCTGTGGTCTGGCACAAAAGGGGCACTTTACAGGTGCAACTATTTACAAGGTAAAGTTTTTGGTTATCCATTGTCCATAACCGAAAAAGTCTCTGAAACCTGTCGGGTAACTGGAAAAACAGGTTAAATGCACACATAAAACATTTCAACATTACAGTTATACATTACACTTAAATTCTCCAACGAGCAGGAATTTGACATCTGGTGCTTCTGGTAGACCTGCGTAACACACTGTCTGTCTGTGTTCCGCTCTGCTCCCATTTCCCTACCCCTGGTGTAGTGGGCACTGTGTGATCTACACTACTGGTATTTTGAGGTGTCACTGGTAGGTTGGGCAGCTTCCTACAGATCCTTTGGCTTACCGTGGGTACGACAGGCTCGCTACTAGCAGAGGGTAGATTCTCCTGGGCTGCTGATGAGGAGTCTTCTGTCTCCGAGGCCAATAGTTCTTCCAACTCTACTGGGACTTCTACAGCTTCCTGAGGGGCTGGTTGGAGAAAAGTAAGGACCGGCACAACTATTGCATTATTTACTTGTGTCCATGACCGGGGAAATTCTCTGAGTACTGTGCTGACCATTTCTTCCGCTTCCTCTGCGGGTTGAGGGATATCTTGGCCTTCTTCAGCATGCTGTAGCTGCTTGGGACATTTCTTCAGGTGGTCTCTGGAAACTGTTGCTGTTGTCTCACCTCCGTCCTTACTTATGAGGCACACCTTGGTGTTATCATGACAGGGGTTGGCAATAACTAAATCACACTTGCAGCCAGTTAAAGATTAAAGTTGACTCAACCTCTGTCCTGTGTCCTTGTGTGTATCACATTGAGCATGGAGAAAAGAAAGAAGACCAAAGAACTGTCTGAGGACTTGAGAAACCAAATTGTGAGGAAGCATGAGCAATCTCAAGGCTACAAGTCCATCTCCAAAGACCTGAATGTTCCTGTGTCTTCCGTGCGCAGTGTCATCAAGAAGTTTAAAGCCCATGGCACTGTGGCTAACCTCCCTAGATGTGGACGGAAAAGAAAAATTGACGAGAGATTTCAACGCAAGATTGTGCGGATAGTGGATAAAGAACCTCGACTAACATCCAAACAAGTTCAAGCTGCCCTGCAGTCCGAGGGTACAACAGTGTCAACCCGTACTATCCGTCGGCGTCTGAATGAAAAGGGACTGTGTGGTAGGATACCCAGGAAGACCCCACTTCTTACCCCGAGACATAAAAAAGCCAGGCTGGAGTTTGCCAAAACTTACCTGAGAAAGCCTAAAACGTTTTGGAAGAATGTTTTCTGGTCAGATGAGACAAAAGTAGAGCTTTTTGGGAAAAAGCACCAACATAGAGTGTACAGGAAAAAAAAAGAGGCATTCAAAGAAAAGAACACGGTCCCTACAGTCAAACATGGCGGAGGTTCCCTGATGTTTTGGGGTTGCTTTGCTGCCTCTGGCACTGAACTGCTTGACCGTGTGCATGGCATTATGAAGTCTGAAGACTACCAACAAATTTTGCAGCATAATGTAGGATCCAGTGTGAGAAAGCTGGGTCTCCCTTAGAGATCATGGGTCTTCCAGCAGGACAATGACCCAAAACACACTTCCAAAAGCACTATAAAATGGTTTGAGAGAAAGCACTGGAGACTTCTAAGGTGGTCAGCAATGAGTCCAGACCTGAATCCCATAGAACACCTGTGGAGAGATCTCTAAATGGCAGTTTGGAGAAGGCATCCTTCAAATATCAGGGACCTGGAGCAGTTTGCCAAAGAAGAATGGTCTACAATTCCAGCAGAGCATTGTAAGAAACTCATTGATGGTTACCGGAAGCGGTTGTTCGCAGTTATTTTGGCTAAAGGTTGTGCAACCAAGTATTAGGCTGAGGGTGCCAATACTTTTGTCTGGCCCATTTTTGGAGTTTTGTGTGAAATGATCAATGATTTGATTTTTGCTTCATTCTCTTTTGTGTTTTTTCCTTGCAAGCAAATTAAATGAAGAAAATAATACCAAAGAATTTGTGATTGCAATCATTTTCAGGAAGAAACTGAGTATTATCTGACAGAATTGCAGGGGTGCCAATACTTTTGGCCACCACTGTATATCTGTTTGAAAGATTCTGGTGTAGGCCAGAAAAATATATCTGTGGTTTTGCAGTTCCGCGGGTCAAATCTCTGTATTATCCTGTTTTTGGCATTTTTTGCCGCAAAAAAAAAACTGTAATAGTGTCTCCCTGACTGGTCAGACACAAATATATCTGTTTAAAAGAGTCTGGTGTAGGCCAGAAAAATATAACTGTGGTTTTGCAGTTCCACGGGTCAAATCTCTGTATTATCCTGTTTTTGGTATTTTTTCCGCAAAGAAAAACAGTAATAGTGTCTCCTTGATTGTTCAGACACAAATATATCTGTTTGAAAGATTCTGGTGTATGCCAAAAAAATATAACTGTGGTTTTGCAGTTCCACAGTTCAAATCTCTGTATTATCCAGCTTTTTGCCTGTTTTACGTAAAAAAAAAAAAAAATAGTGGCTCCCGGTCTGTTCAGTCACAAATATATCTGTTTAAAAGATTCTGGTGTAGGCCAGAGAAATAGAACTGTGATTTTCCTCTTCCACGGTTCTAATCTCCTTTTTATTACCCTTTTTCCATTGATAGTGCGAGTGTAAGCTATTTTACTTCATTTACAATGGGCAAGGCGCGTGGCAAGGGACGTGGAACTGGACATTCTGGTGATGGTTCGTGTAGAAGACGGGCCGTGGCCAAGGTGAAAATGTGCCACAACCAACAGCCACATCTTCTCGCTCCCACTTCTTGACCGAATTACTAGGGAACCACACTACAACACCAGTATTGCGAACTGATCAGTGTGAACAGGTTATTAATTGGATAGCAGATAATACTTCCAGTTACCTGGGCACCACCACCTCCGGTCTGTCTTCCACACGGTCAACTCTTAGTAGCTGTGAGTCTCGACCGCATACTCCTTCTCACCCTAATGCTCCTTCCTCCCACCATGCCGAGTGTCGTCAGACGGCAACTGATCCCACACTTGGACACTCTGAAGAGCTGTTCATTGGTCCATTTCCAGATTTGTGCCCCTCGCCTGCTCCGCTTGAAGTGGTGGAAGAGGAGATCCCATGTAGCGATGCCCAAATATTTGAACAGCCACGGCCAGAGGAAGTCGACGCTGGCAATTTGTCACAAGAGGTGGACGATGACGAGACACAATTGCCACGAAGTGAGGAGGAAGATCGTGGTGCGCAAGTGGAAGAGGAGGAGGTGGTGGATGATCTAGTAACTGACCAAACGTGGTAGGAGGACACGCAGAGCGAGGCCAGCAGCACACAGGGGGAGGGAGGCCGAGTACCCCAACAGGCAGGAAGAAGCAATGTGGTGGCCGCACACAGAAGGCGAGCAACAGTTACCCGTAACACCAACACGAGGGACATTGCCAGTACAATCGGTAGGTCTTCCAGAGTCTGGAATTTTTTTAAAGACTCTGCTGATAACCCAAAAAAGGCCATTTGTACCACCTGCCATGTCAGTGATGCGCCACCTGGGCAGTGGGGATACCCGGAGCCGGGCCTTGCAAATGCTGGGGGTTGTAGTCACCGTGGCAGTGACCCGGTCCGTGACCCAGGGCGGTCAAACCAGGGTAGTCTATGTGTCTCAGTTATAGATAGTCCGACTACGCCACCTGTGGATTGCGTTTATTGGTAACCGCCGCTGCGGGGCAGTCCGCTGAAGCTGGTGGTGTGCGCAGCAGGGTGATGTAACTCCCCACAGGTGGAGTGTAGCTTCAGGGCAGCATGTATGGATGATGGTGGTGATAGTGCCTGGATCAGTAATAATGACACGGAGTCTTTGCAGTGCAGTCCTGGGGTCTTTACTGGTGACAAGTATATAGGCCCCGACGGGAGTACTTGCTAGGGATGAGGGCCTGGTCAGTCTGGGAGCAATCCTAGAAGTCCCTTGGCCAGGTAGAGTTGTAGGCCTGCCGTTCTGACTGTACTCTTTTGGCTATCCCGCTTATAGTCGTGTTGTAGCCCATGTCCCTGAGTGTAACGTGCTGCTCACCCGTATGGCTGGCGACTCGGATCCCATGTATTCCTCGCTCCTCTGTGGGGTACTGGTCCTTTTGTGTGGCTGAGCCTCTGGGCTTCTGTTGGCCAGGAGACCTACAATCTCCTGCCTTGTGGTATCTGCTGCTGGGCTTGAAGGGTCCCACAGCCTCGGACTCCGGTGTCCGGTCCTCTGTATCTACTCCGGCTAGGACGAGCTCTGCACAGCTCCAGTCCTCAGCTCCTTGCTCCTTGGTCCTATCAGACTCCTGACACTGACTGAACTCTGGCTAGACTCACTAAGCCCGCCTCCAGATCCAGTTATATAGGGCAGGATCCTCCCCTCTCTGGTCTGGAGCAGGAGGTGTTGCATGTCATGTGTCCCTGGCCAGGAAAATCCTGTTTTTCTCCCAGACATGGTATACTACCACTGTGGCAACCAGACCCTCTGGGGTGCCACACCAGCATCTGCAGGGGTGACAAAACTACCAGCCTGACCACCACCAGCATGATCAGGCACATGGCAGCAAAGCACCCGACTTTGTGGGGTGAACCCCAGGGTCCATGACCAGTGTCAGCAGGTGTAACCACTGCTACTTCCGCAGTTGTGCGTGTAATAGAACCCACTGTTGTGCGTGCAAGGCAATCTCCTGTCCATACTGCATGCAAAGATGGCCCGTCCTCTCAGTATTCACTTGTTATGGCAGTTTCTCAAGAAACAGCATCAACGTCCACATCCACGTCCCACCGCAGCGTTCAATTGTCCATATCCCAGACCTTTGAACGAAAGCGCAAATTCGCAGCCAACGCCCCACAGGCCACAGTCCTAAATTCGCACATTTCACGACTGCTTGCGTTGGAAATGCTGCCTTTTAGGCTGGTGGAGACGGAATCCTTCCTCAAACTTATGGCGGTGGCCGTCCCTCGGTACTCGGTCCCCAGCCGACACTATTTTGCCCGGTGTGCCATCCCCGCACTACAAAAGCACGTGTCCCAAAACATCTGCCGTGCCCTCAACAACGCAGTTACTGGGAGAGTTCACCTGACAACGGACACATGGACAAGTGCTTGTGGCCAGGGACGGTACATCTCCCTGACGGCACACTGGGTAAACATAGTGGAAGCCGGGACCCAGTCGGACCTTGGGACGGAACACATCCTCCCCACACCGAGGATTGCGGGCCCTATGTCAGTCAGAGTTGCCCCCACAGTGTACAGCTCCTGCACCTCATCCTCCTCCTCCTACTCCTCATGTTCAGCCTCCATCTCAGATATCACCACATCAGTTACAAGCTGGAAGCACTGCAGTACTGCCTCAGCCAACCGGCAACAGGCTGTGCTGAAACTCATAAGCTTAGGTGATAAACCTCACACTGCTTGTGAGTTGTGGACAGCTGTGAAAGAGCAGGCAGATCTGTGGCTGAGACCGCTGAACCTACATCCAGGCATGGTCTTGTGTGACAATGGCCATAACCTGGTGGCGGCTCTGAGGCGAGGCGAGATCACACACGTACCATGCCTGGCTCATGTGCTTAACCTCGTGGTTTAGCGGTTTCTTAAATCGTACCCCGAGTTGCCAGATCTGCTCGTCAAAGTACGCCGCCTGTCAGCTCATTTTCGCAAGTCGGCTACAGCTTCCGCCGCCCTTGCTGTGTTGCAGCAGCGTTTGCAGCTTCTGGCACACCGACTGGTGTGTGATGTCCCCACACATTGGAACTCTACCCTCCACATGTTGCAAAGGATTTGTGAGCAGAAGAGAGCAGTTGTGGAGTACCAGCTGCAACAAGGCCGTCGATATTCAGGTCAGACTCCACACATAAGACCTCAGGAGTGGACCTGGATGTCTGACATATGTACCATCCTGACAAACTTTGAGGAGTCCACCAAGATGGTGAGTGGCGATGACACCATCATTAGCGTCAGCATCCCACTTGTCTGTCATTTGCAACGTTCTCTGCAGAGAATTAAAGAGGAGGCATTGCAGCCAGAGTATGATGAGATGGATCAAGAAGCCATAGCGGGCGATTACACACAGCCCAGCCTCATCTCATCCCAACGTGCATTGGGGGACAATGAGGGAGAGGAGGAGGAGGAAGAACAGGAGCTGGTGTCATACGCTGTAGACGGTAGTACCTGTACAACTGTCATACCGTCGGTTCAGTGTGGGTGGCCAGAGGACAGGGAGGAGGAGGGGGAGGAGGAGGAGAGCATGGTTAGTTGTCATCTTGGTGAGGACACGGAAGTCTTGACCGTTACCAGTCTGGCACGCATGGCTAACTTTATGTTACGCTGCCTTAACCGTGATCCTCGCGTTGTAAAAATGTTGGGTGACAGTCATTACTTGCTGGTGACACTTTTAGACCCCCGATACAAGGAGAACTTTCACTCTCTTATTCCTGAGGTGGAGAGGTCTACAAAAATGAGGCAGTACCAGAAGGCCCTTGCTGCAGAACTGTTAAAAAATTCCCATCTGAACACGCTAGCGGCAGAGGTCACAGTTTGTTGACCAACCAAGGCGTACAGGCGAGAGAGACGCAACTCCAATCCAGCAGAGGCAGGGGAACACTGTCAACATTCTGGGACAGTTTTCTGAGACCCGCCCAGCTTACAGGCCCTGAGGCACGGGGTACTCTCACAAGGAGTGGAACGTTTCAAAAGATGGTGAGGGAGTACCTTGCGGACCGTACCAGCGTCCTCCGTGATTCCTCTGTGCCTTTTAATTATTGGGTATCCAAGCGGGACACTTGGAATGAACTCGCTCTGTACGCCTTGGAGGTCCTGGCCTGCCCTGCCGCTAGCGTGTTATCGGAGCGTGTTTTTACTGCCGCTGGGGGAATTATAACTGATAAGCGCACTCGCCTGTCAACTGACAATGCTGACAAGCTGACCCTTATCACAATGAACAAGGGCTGAATTGGGCCAGACTTCTCATCACCACCAAATGACAGCAGAGTAACATAAAGTCAAATCCACTGTGTTATTTTGGGAGGAGTATTCCTATGCACTGCTTCACACCCACACATGGGTATACGCTTCCTCATTTCGGCTGTATTTTGCTCTTCTCCTTATCCTCAGCCTCTACCACCACTATACCACCAGGGTGACCTTGGCCCGTGTTGCCAGCATTGCAAGTTCCTCCCTCCTAATTTTTGGCAGCATTTGCTTGGAAGGCAAAGGCAAAGACTATGGGAGACCCACTCCCCAATAATGGGAATCATGTTTTTAAGATGCTGTACTGCATGGCTTTTCCAAGGGGCATTAAAACCGTCTTGTTAAACTACTGCAACCTCCACCATTCTTCCAAGGGGCATTAAAACCATCTTGTTAAGCTATTGTGACCTCCACCACTCTTCCAAGGGGCATTAAAACCGTCTTGTTAAGCTACTGCGACCTCCACCACTTTTCCCAGTGGCATTAAAACCGTCTTGTTAAGCTACTGCGACCTCCACCACATTTTCAAAGGGCATTGATATTGTCTTTTTATTCCACTGTGACCTCCACGTCTCTTGCAAGGTGCATTAAAACCGTCTTTTTAAGCTTCTGCGACCTCCACCGCTCTTTCAAGGGGCATTAAAACCGTCTTGTTAAGCTACTGCGACCTCCACCATTCTTCCAAGTGGCATTAAAACTATTTTGTTAAGCTACTGCGACCTCCACCACCTTTCCCAGTGGCATTAAAACCGTCTTGTTAAGCTACTGCGACCTCCACCACCTTTCCCAGTGGCATTAAAACCGTCTTGTTAAGCTACTGCGACCTCAACCACTTTTCCCAGGGGCATTGATATTGTCTTTTTATTCCACTGTGACCTCCACGTCTCTTCCAAGGGACATTAAAACCGTCTTTTTAAGCTAACGCGACCTCCACCGCTCTTCCAAAGGGCATTAAAACCGTCTTGTTAAGCTACTGCGACCTCCACCATTCTGCCAAGGGGCATTAAAACCGTCTTGTTAAGCTAACGCGACCTCCACCACTTCTCCAAGGGGCATTAAAACAGTCTTGTTAAGCTACTGCGTCCTCCACCACTTTTCCCAGGGGCATTAAAACCGTCTTTTACGCTACTGCGACCTCCATGTCTGTTCCAAGGGGCATTTAAACCGTCTTTTTAAGCTACTGCGACCTCCACCATTCTTTCAAGGGGCATTAAAACCGTCTTGTTAAGCTACTGTGACCTCCACCTCTTTTCCAAGGGGCATTAAAACGGTCTTGTTAAGCTACTCCGACCTCCACGTCTCTTCCAAGGGGCATTAAAACCGTCTTGTTAAGCTACTGCGACCTCCACGTCTCTTCCAAGGGGTATTAAAACCGTCTTGTTAAGCTACTGCAACCTCCACGTCTCTTCCAAGGTGCATTAAAATCGTCTTGCTAAGCTACTGCGACCTCCACCACTTTTCCAAGGGGCATTAAAACCGTCTTGTTAAGCTACTGCGACCTCCACCACTTTTCCAAGGGGCATTAAAACCATCTTGTTAAGCTACTGCGACCTCCACGTCTCTTCCAAGGGGCATTAAAACTGTCTTGCTAAGCTACTGCGACCTCCACGTTTCTTCCAAGGGGCATTAAAACAGTCTTGTTAAGCTACTGCGACCTCCATGTCTCTTCCAAGGGGCATTAAAACCGTTTTGTTAAGCTACTGCGACCTCCACGTCTCTTCCAAGGGGCATTAAAACCGTCTTGTTAAGCTACTGCGACCTCCACATCTCTTCCAAGGGGCATTAAAACCGTCTTGTTAAGCTACTGCTACCTCCACGTTTCTTCCAAGGGGCATTAAAACCGTCTTGTTAAGCTACTGTGACCTCCACGTCTCTTCCAAGGGGCATTAAATCCGTCTTGTTAAACCATTCTGAACTCCACAGCTCTTCCAAGGGGCATTGAAATTTTGTTTTTAATTAACTCTAACCTCCATGACTCTTCCAACAGGCATTGCATTTCCTCCTAATTTTAGTCAGCTTTTGCTTTTCAATGCATAGGTGAACACTAAGGGAGACTCACTCCCCAATAATGGGTAGAAGGTTTCTAGTATGCTGTAATCCACGTCTGTTTCAAGGGCCATTGAAGTTCCTCATAATTTTTGGAAAGCCTTCCATTCACTGCTTAGGCCAACAGTGCACAGTAGACCCAGTTGCTATAAATGGAAAAAATGGTTTAGTTAAGGCCTTCTGACCTCCATGTCACTTCCAAGGGGCATTGGAGTGCCTCGAAATTTTTGGTAGGCATTGCACTCACTGTATGCCCTATAACTGTGTAGCCGAACTGCTCCTTTTGGTACAGAAACATATCCTACAAGACATGTGTGGTTGACTGGCCTGATATTGATGTGAAAGGTCCCTGTTCCTCCTGCTCTTTCTCCTTTGCCACCACCTCATCCATCATTCATCACCTGAAGCTTTGTTTTAACGGGAGTCATAGAACTGTGATAGTAGCAGGAAAACATCCAGCAATCCTCGGAGGAGGTAGGATATGCGCCAAAACGCTGACCACCTCAGGCCTAGCCGCTACTACATACATGTGCTTGCATTCCAAGGAACAGAAAGCTAAGGAGATGGATGGCCTCATGATCATGAATAATTTACTCGTTGTGTAGGAGGTCGACCACTGCTGCTGTCTACCTTTTGAACTTTGTGTTGAAGCCTGATTGACCCAGGACCCGCCATCCTCTGTGTCTGGAGGACGTGTTGCATCCCAGTGTCCAACTGTGTCCCGGCTTCCACAATATTAACCCAGTGTGAAGGCGTGAGAAGGACCATCCCTGGCCACATTCACTTGTCCACGTGTTTGTGGTTAGGCTGTCCTTCAAATAGGGGCGGCTGGGGACCGTTTATGGACACCCGGGCCGCCCCCAGGCGGCTGGGGACTGTGTGTGGACACCCGGCCGCGGGGCGGCTGGGGACCGAGTATGGACACCCGGCCACCCCCTGGCGGCTGGGGACCAAGCGTGGACACCCAGCCGCCGAGCGGCTGGGGACTGAGTATGGATACCAGGCCGCCAACTCAGACATGACGTGGTGGCCAGATTCCGCCTCCACATGCCTAAAAGGCCCAATTTCAAGTGCAAGCAAGCTAGCAGTATGGTATTGCAGCCTGGGGGTGGGTGGGTGGCAGGTCGCACACTTACGCTTGCATTCCAAGAAAACAAAGCAGATGCTAACTTCTATCATCATCATGCTCCTCACCTTGGCACTCTCAACTCCCCTGATGGAGAAGCCAGGGCCCACCGGAGGATTCTGGTTCTCTGGTGGGCTCGTCCAATGCTGCCCTGGGGGTGGGTGTGTGGCAGGCTGCATACTTGCGCTTGCACTGCAAGGAATGGGGGAGGTACAATTGAACACTGCCCTGGGACAAGGACTTGCACGGGATAGTTGCAAGTCTGCATCTTCTGATGCGGCAAGGATCACTTCTGATGGGCACACTTTTAGGCAGTGACCTGGGTGTCAGAGATGCTTCCAGGGGTCTTCCCCATGCTGTTCCCATGTCTTTTCAGCACTGTATGCATGTGTCACACAGCACATGGCCAGATAAGATTGTAAAATGTTAAAATGACATTTCCCGGTGAATGCATTTGTCACGGTTGAAAGCAATACAAAAGTGCAAAAACGCATAAAAAATGCTACTTGTGAACATAGCCCAAGGTGTGGAGGAGTATTTTTGTTTTTGGTTATTTATTTTACCTTATATACAAGTCTTTACCTTGGAAAGGAACTTCCTTAACATATTTCACAGGAAAACCGTTTCAGTTTAGTTTTTGAACGTTTTATTGTGAGCCCGTAAAAGTGGCTTAATACCTCTGACCACGTTGTTGACAGCAGTGACCTGGGGGTAAGAAATGCTTCCTGGGGCGATGCCCATGCTGCCCCCATGTCTTTTGAGCACTTTCACTATCGTTTTGGGCACTTTTTAGGCTTTCTACAGACTGCCGGGGGTGCCGCCGCAAAAATGCCCGGGTCTCCCATAGACTAACATTGGGCTCGTTGCTCGGGTCGTGCACCCGGGTATCACGGCGAGCTCGGCCCGAGCTTCGAGCACCCGAGCATTTTAGTGCTCGCTCAACACTATTTATTATCCATCATAAACTTTTTACAGCACTCAAATGAAACAAAACAGCCATTACCCCTCTCCCCCCACAGCATAAACTAATAACAAAAAAAAAAACAGTCGTTCCTCTGGGTAGGCAACAATACAATACTATCTCATACATACAGCAACACAGTCACTGCTTCAGCTCAGTTTTGGTCAGAAATCATGGTCACTCTCCAACTCCAACACGTCAGACACACCTGAGCCAACCCAGCTGCCTTTTATACAAGACCTGGACTGTAATGTATGAGTGACCTTTCCCATCTAAGCTCTTTTGGTTGCTTCTAAATCCCAGACCCAAATCCGGTCCATTAGAAAGTCCTCTCAGTAACCTGTTGTTACTGGAGCACTTATTCCAGGATCTACATCACCAAGGCCAGGCATCTTGGTGACACAAACCTGTTATCCAGGACTTTGCCACCTTCTTACCTACAGGGTGTATAAAAAGAGAGATAAAATCCTGTGATCCCAATGTATTGTTACCCCTTTATAAATCACTGGTGAGACCACATCTGAAATATAGGATCCAGTTTTGGGCTCCACATTTTAAAAAGGATATTCAGAAGTTAGAGCCAGTTCAAAGATGGGCAACTAGATTATTACAAGGGACGAAAGGCCTCTGTGAGGTTGGAAAAGCTGGCTCAGGTGACAAAGAACCAGGTGATATTCATTACATGTGGAGGAAAGGCAATACCGGCAGCTATATAGGAAAGGGTTCTTTACAGTTCGAGCAGTGAGATTGTGGAATGCTGACCACAAGAGGTAAAAGAATACTGTACATCCTCCATGCTTTTTCCTGCACTAAATATTGTCGGCATCATGTGCTAGAAGCGACCCTATTATGTAATGACACCTTCTTGCTCCAAACATTGAACATTTGCATTAAATGTTAGTTCACTGAAGATACATTTTTGTGCCCCAGAAGGCTTGGATACTCGCTCCTTTATACCAGTACAACTGCTTATGATCCCAACTTAAGTTAAAACATCTGCCTGTAGAGACAGTTGCAGAATGTGAGTGCTGGAGAGATGCCCAGTCTTAGAAAGGGAAGGGTGGTGGTGGGGGCTGTGATTAATATGCCTAGCTAAGTTCTCTTCTACGTGTGGTTTGGGTGGGTGTGGGGTGGGAGGTATAGGCTTCCATCAACTTTTAGCAGAAGGGAGGAGTGCTGTAGTGCAAACACTTCATGTAAACTCCCACTTCAGGCATCACTTCTATGTGCACAGAGGGCTACAGTGCTAACGAGAAAGGCAGAAGACCATCTCCTTGGAAGAAGTTACTTATTGAGCCCATCCATCTTAGTGGTAAGATATTTACCGTATTATTTACAGTGACAATTCCTTACACCCGGCTTAGTCTCTCGCTTTTCACTATTTGTTTGCTTTAGTTTCCTGTTATTTCAAAGCAAAATAGGTTTTATGTATTTAGGCAGAATAATCCAAAGGAAAGATTAATGTAAAGAGAAATACATAGAGAAAAAAACCCAAAAGGCGACTTTTTCTTCTGCCGCTGTAGACTTAGCTCTGGTAGATACAGATGTTAGAGGAGGTTTGCTTGTGGGGCCCTGAGATGTGGAGGGAGAAGTGAAATCAACTCCAGCCTTGTAATAGAATGAACATGTGGTTTCTATCTTTTACAGAAGTAAAAGCACTCATTCATTTTGCCTGTGGACCATCACGGTCCATGTGGACATTCTTTCCAGGGCAAAACTATTTGTGCATTCAAATGACTACAAAAAAATGATATGCGCCTTACAGGACGAAGAAGTATTTTCCGTCTGTCAGATAAAAGGATGCTTCTGCAGAAGGTGCTGTGAACAGCCACATATGGTTATGCTCAAAACTCATTTCTTAAAGGGGAATTTCAATCTTAAAATGTCATGGGCATTTCAGCTATAATATTATTAACAGAGGGGTCTGAGTGAACATCAGAATCACCGGAACAAACAAATCCGTGACCCTTTATTCAGGGATCAGAGGAGCTCTCTGTAGACCAACAGCACACAAATTAAGAATGGTGGCATAGCCTCCAGTTAAAGGTACACTTGCTCAGCTATTTCAGAACCCCCAAGAGTTGAATAGAGAGAGCCACGAATGTGGAGCGACAGTTGGAGCCCCATATTCAAGATACAGACATAGCATTGGCAAAAATGAAAACTGGTGCCCCATGTTACTAGGCGCAGAATGGAAGTCTATGCTTAGTCAGATTCACTAAGGCCTGCCTCACTCAGACATTCACGGCATACCTGCAGGTGATTAGATAAGAGGAGAATACCCCTTTAATTTTAGTGAAAGTAAATTTAGAACTCGATTCATCAAGTAGTTTATAAAAGTTTTCTGGCAGAAAACTGCTTGAAATTCTGTAAAAAATTTCCGCAAGTCATAGTTTCAAAAAAGATTTTGCAACTGTATGTTATTATCTCAACTTCAGCAACTTTTCAAAAAGTTAGCAGATCTTACCAAAAAGGGGTCAGCCAATCAGGTTCATCAAAATGCACCCCAAAAGTGATATACATCCCTACAGAAAGGTGCTGGAGCAGAGTGATAAAACTCTCTCTGCAATTCTAAACAAGAGGAATTCTCCTGTAATGTGGATCCCTAGTGAGTAAGGTGCAGCTGGCTTTACTATAGGCACCTATGGGATGGATAGTTTGGGGCATTGGTGTAGGCCTGGATCATTGGTGGGGTGGATTCTTCAAGCATACCTGAAAATACAGTGAAAAGAAAAGGTACGCCGACTCATGCTGGCCCAGGATTGGCTAATATGACCTCTTTTTTACATCTGTTGAGTGCATGGGGCTCTTTAAACATGTCAGGGAAGATGTGAATATATCCTAAGGTCTATTTTATAGATAGTCAGTAACTTACCTAACCAGTTATCATCATTATGCTTTTAGAGTGTGTAAGAAGTACAGTCGGCCATTGCCTTTTCCCTTGGACAGTTACATATTTTTTTCACATTCATCTTTTTTTGTAATAATGATGATGGAGTTATCGCATGACTTATTATTTGGATAATACACTGCTTGCTTTTTTGTGAACACGTGTTTAGATTATTTGGAATCTGCTGTAATAAGCAGGTCAGTGTGATGCTATGTGGATGTAGTTGTGACGACTTGTATACCACGCAGGAATTCTGGTCGGCACCCTTCAAAAATAGCGGAGGTCAATGGTAGGATGGAAATCCCAATAACGTTGTACCGATAACCACGACACTCCAGTTTTTGCAGTGAAGAAAGTAGCTTTAGGGCTATCATGGATGGCCAACGTGTTGGTCTTCGGGAAATTGGTCATAGCCTATCATTGTGTGAGGTATTGTTTTCTGTAATGATTAACAGCGCTCTTGTTTATCATGGTATCAGGAGAATTTGGTCATGGTGGAAGGCACATCTGTGACGCTCTCAGCCCTGCCCTGGGAAGATGGGGGTACTCGGAGCCGGGTCGGATGTTGAAGGGGTGCAGTCGTGGCCTGGACCCGTTCCGTGCCCAGGGCCGTCACATTGAAAATGATGTTAGGGCTTTCCGGGTTGAGTGGTAATTGTCGACTACGACATCTGTGGTGTCTGGTGATGCGCCACCAGCGCCGCTACAGTCCGCTGAGGCCTGATGTCATGGCGGCTAAAGTTCTCGCTGCTCCCCACAGGCGGAGCGCGGCCTCAGGGCAGGCAAGGCAGGATGAAGGGGGTAGTAGTAGTAGCGCGGGGAGTGCGGGCACCGCGTCGCGTGGTATGGCGCGTAATGAACAGTCCGGAGGCCATAGGGATGAATTTCCAAGGCTTTACTCACAGTTCTCAAAAGCAGCGCAAGGCTTCTCCCTGCTCCTCGCGGAGTCCTGCGGCCACCAGGGACGGGGGTCCGACTACCTCCGAGGAAGTCCAGTGTGAGGTAGCATCCCTACACCAGAGTGTTCCTGCACTACAGACTTTACCCTTTCCCGTCTGTGCGTGTGTAGATAGGCCGGGTCTCCCTCTGAGCTCCTCTCAGGTGAATGGCTCGGGTGGCAATTCCTCTCCATCCAAAGCCCAGCGGGATCCTCAGGGCCTAACCGGGCTTTCCCATCCTGGACATAGAGTACGAGGTCGGGTGTCGGGGGCCGGTACCCCTCTTGCAGCCGGAATCCCTCTGAATAGATCAGGTAGGCGAGGACAGGTGGCGTACTCCGCTCCGTCTGCATCCTCCCCGGGACCCATTTGCTAGGGAGCCACACACTAAAGCTCCCGGGCCTTCTTGATCCTGGTCCTTGGCCGGGTTGAGACATTCCTCGTCTGCAACCTACCTCTCGTCCCAAGGCCAGGGTACGAGGGCTGTGTCCCTTGCCGGTGCAGGCCCACACAGGATCTGCGCTCCCGGAGGGAAGTCACATTACACACAGTAGTTTTACAGCAACCAAAAAGACCCACGAAGAACAGGTCCACACAGGACCAGGTTTGAACCAGCAGAAAGACCAAGATCAAAGATGGCATTCTATTAAATATGAAATTAGAAGTGTCACACCTAACTGTTCCTCCACCCACACCCACTAACTGGTTTCTACCACTTTGTGTTCCCCAGGCTCCCTGTAACCAGGGGAGCAGCACCTAGTGCATACTAGCTCCCTCTGGTGGAGATGTGGTGTTGGATGCAAGAGGCTAGGTAACTACCATCACACCGGCCTTACCTTAGAGGAGGAACACCACACTCCATTAAAGAAGTGCAGCATTCCTGTGGCAGCCGAACCCTCAGGGGCGCCACACATCTTCCTATTCCTTACCCAGCTGGAAGTTGATGCTCGGGTTAGGGGTCCATGTCTGAGGCAGAATGGAAAGCTAAATGAAGTGCTGCCCTGGGATATGCTCTTTATTGCCCCATACATAGTCTATGGCTCCTTTCAGCAATGGAATCACGATGGCTGAACTTGTCATTGAACGGCTAAAGAGCTACACACTGATGTTGCATCTCTGTCATCCTTCCAGAGCTACCACCACACCCGGAAAAGGCTGTGAGTAACCCCCAGTTATCCCAGTGCCCCTTACATGTGGAAGAAACCATAGATCCCAGAGGAGACCCACACAAATATACAAACACCCATGGTTTGATTCCAACCCAAAACACCAGTGTTTACCAATGAGCCTCCATGATGCTCATATTAGGTTAAACAACTTATTTTTCCTTTTTAACAGGGTTGTCACTTATCCACAAGATAGGTGATAACTTGTCAATCATTGGTGGTCCGACTGCTCGGACCTGCACCGATTGGCAGAACAAAGTCCCATTAGACTGGAGCAGCAGTGTCCAAGCCTCTTTGGGGCTGCTGAGTGCTTGGCTTTTTTGGTTGCCCAATAGAAAATAAACGGAGTTGGCGGTCAAGTGTCCTTCCTGCCGTTCCATTTTGTAATAAGATAAAAGTTCCCTGTTCTGCCGATCGGTGCAGGTCCCAGCAGATGGTTGATAACTTGTTTTCACTGAGTAATCCCTTTAAGGTAGAATAATGAATGCAGAGATGGGATTGTTCCAAGCAACTCATGATCTATTTTGCGTTCCCCCTGTCTTCGTAGATAAGGTCCTACTAGCCGGCTATCTGTTCTATCTCTTGGTTGTTTTCTGCTGAGATTGAGAGTGATTTTGTAGCTCTATGTTTCTAGGAAATGTTAGTTGTAAGATTAAAAGAATTTTGTTTCAAGTGGTCACCGATATTCTGTGACTACAGAGGAAAGCTGAATAATGACTAAAGAGATGTGCAATAATCACATTTCATCAATGACATGAAGATAAACATGAAGATGCCGGGTGCTCTCAATTGTTGATTGTTGGAGAAATCGTCATTGGTTGACCATGTGAGCCTTGGCATGTGGGCAATGTGTACAGTGCATCATGGCAGTCACATGGAGAACATAAAAAGTGAACGAGATGAATGGGAGGAGAGGCATATAGTCATGGTAGTCAAAGGGCAGACATCAAAAGCTCATACTGATATGTTAAATGTATTAAAGGGAACCTGTCAGCTGATTCATGCTGCTCAAACCACATCAGATGCTGACTGTACAATGGCCACCGCGCATATTTTTCTCTTGAAATAATTTGTAGTTCTAGAGAAATTATAGATTGAAGAGACCTCGGACAGGTTTTTCCTGCGCCGCTCCAGGTGATTGACAGGTATCTCTTCCATATGTACATACAGGAGAGATCTGACAATCAACCAGAGCATTGTGAGGCTCATGGAATGCTCCGATCTTTCAGAAAATAATATCCCTGGCTGAATCGTGCAGCCAGGATCTGATTCATGCTACATGCACTTTAGGTGGCATGAGACAGCTGTTCCCTTTAAACATTACAATGCAGAGAACGTTGGCCAACCCTATAGGCACCGTTGGCTGCAGTAGTCATACACCATCCCCAATGGATGAAGAAGGAAGGATCCCCACAACGAAGGATCGGGCAATGGTTTAAAGTAGGATGTAGGGGATCAGTAGAGGTGTCTATTTTTTATTTCTTTTCAGATTATTGTGGGTCTGCTTGAAGAATAAATAAAGATTGGCCAAGACTTAATTTTTTTTATCAAGGACATGGATGGTCTACTCACATGGAGGGGGACAATAAAAATCAGCAAGCTGGTGGATCCTCTGAGCTACTTTGGCAACACTCAATACTACTTTATAGTTATTGTCGTCTGTGTCACTGCATTACTAGTACTTATGTAGCAACCATGATAACAAAGATGAGTATTAAGAAGTGTTGAGAGCGCTGCTCATCAGGGTTAAGTCCTGCCAGCTTCTATGAGCAAAGACCATTTGGTCACTGTTTGGCTGCAGCAGTCAAGCACTGTTGCAGCCAGAGGAGGCAGTAAGAAGACAATAGAGGGACACGGGCAGCAGTACAAAAGTGAGGGAGAGGATCGGTAGGTGAATATATATTTTCAAACTATGGTGGGTCTATTTGTGAAATTAAAAAAGGGGTGAATAACCTTTAAACCTATTTGCCAAGGACAAGCCTCTATATAGTTCATCTGTATCCTTCTCCGGATCCCTATAAAAGCTATTGGTGATATTGCATTGTAACAGTGAATTGGGTATGTGTGTCCTGCACCATCCGGCGAAGATCTTACAGTGTCAGGCAGGAAGAAGCTAAAAGAAAATATCCACCGAAAAAAGAAAAAAAACTCTCTGACACTGCAGTATCACAATCCTTGCTTGGCGCGTCAGTATAAATTTTCCACAATGATCTGCTCACGGTTATCGTTGGAAATCGGTCAAAATAATATTCGTGCTCAACTCTAAAAATGAAGAGACCAATAACTTTTCACTGATAAAGATATGTTTTAGCGGCGCTCATCGTACTTCCCAATGATTTACTCAATTCCGCATAAGCAGGTAACACTAGAAGCCCGGTGCTCCCACCTGGCCATCGACATTTTGCATCACTCATGCTTTCTAAAGGCCTTAAGAAAGCATGCGTGACTCGAAACGGATAAGTACATTATGAGTATGATGAGCACCGCTGCAACACATCTTTATCGGTGAGTAGCTAAAACATAGTAGGCTGCTCTGAACTGTAACATTGAGGAGGCAGGAACCAATCCTGAACATTGAAGCTGGACAAGACTCAAGTCCTTCACCTGATGAGCAGAACGCTCAACACTTCTTTATTGCGACTGTTGTTATCTTGGTCACTTCGAAAGCATAGTAACAAGGCGACAAAGATGAGAGTGAATATAAAGAAGTATCGACAGCTGGGGACAAATGCCCCACACTGCTTGTCAGGGGAGACACAGAGCTCAGAGGATTCACCAGCTTGCCCATTTTCTAATAGGCCGTTCCTTGTGAGTGAACCTGACATGGTTCCTCTGCTAGCTTTGATTCCTTGTGAGTGAACCTGACATGGTTCCTCTGCTAGCTTTGATTCTATATGCATAATAAAGTGCAATAAACTAAGTATTATAAATGGTTAAGAGGGCTGTCCGATTCGTAAAATTATGTTGTTGATAGGAGGGTCCTCAGCAATACGTTGATTACAGGATGTCCTACTAGGTAAATTGCCAGCATTCATCTAGCTGCCAGTGTTCAATTCTCCTGTGTATCACCGCAGGTATTGGAATCAATGGACTCTCTGTAGGTCTTGAACGGGGATTTTGCTCCCCTCCTTTAAATTTGCATTTCAAAGCAGGGGGTTTCAAGTGGGTTTTCCAAACCAGAAATTTAGTGTCTTGAAATTGAGTATACCCGTACCTTGCAAGGGTATATTAAATTGAATCTATCATTCAATCAGAGTAAAGCATAAAATAGGGTTAGAGACCCTGGTTCCAGCAATGTGTCACTTACTGAGCTCCTTGATGCTTTGTTAATGTCACTGTTTTATCTGCTAGTCCTCTCAGCAATAATCTAAGTCTAAAGACGCCCCCAATACACATTAGACCAATGTCGTCCAATATCGACAGGTTCCTCCAACAGTCTAAGGTATATGGGGACCTCTGACAGATGATCGTTGGGGGGAGATGATGAGCAGCGAAGGAGAGAGAGATGTCTGGCAGCGGCTCTGTCATAGAGAACACAGGAGCACTCAGCTGAGTGAGCGCTCCTGGATATAGGAGAGTTAGGTGACTTAGTTTTCCTAAGTGTATGGGGGGGTGGGGCTTTACTTTGCCGCACAATTGAATGACAGATTTTTTTCCTAGACTGTGCATAGGCAGAAAATTGACAATCAGTGGTAAGGAGCGGGGATAGCCGGAGCTCATAAATATCAAGGCCTTCATAGTAGGAGCTTATGACTGAGAAAACTAGCAGGGCTGCAAAACAGAAAATGGGGTTTTACCAAAACTACAGTAAGAAACACACTGCCAATCTCTGACCTCACTGTATGCTGGCCAACAAAACAAAGCTGTAGACATTTCTGCAACACATTTACTGAGTGTTTGGCTATGTGCCCACGTTGCATAAATGAAGCAGAAAATTTCTGCTTCATTTCTGCAAGTCCTCTCCCGGAATTCCGCACGCGTTTATCACGCATTTTCCGCGCGTTTATCACGCGTTTTCCACATGCGGAATTGCCTTGCGTTTTTTATGCATTGGACAAAGGCAATTCTGCTTGCGTAAACGCAAAATTAATTGACATGCTGCGGATTTTTGAACGCAGCATAAACGCTGCGGAAAAATCCGCAGCATGTGCATAGAACTTGCGGAATCCCATTGGGGACCATAGGGTGCGGGTTACCAAGCGTTTTACAAGCGTTTCCGCTGCGGAAATTCCGCATCAAAAACGCTTGAAAAACGCTACGTGGGCACACAGCCTCAAGACACCGTCCAATAGGTTGTGATTCTTTTTTGATAAAGGATCTAGCAATTGATGTTCATATCATTAGTGTTGCTGTCTCTCTCACCGACAGCAATAACTGTGAACAGTGAACATAAATGACTTAAGGGGAACCCATCGTGTGCAAAAACGCTATTTACCTTCAGATATAGGGTTAAACTGCAGGTAAATAGTGTTAAAATGCTGCACACACACTGCACACACACACACTCTGCACACACACTGCACACATACACTCTGCACACACACACTCTGCACACACACACTCTGAACACACACACACACACACACTCTGCACACACACACTCTGCACACACACACACTCTGCACACACACTCTGCACACACACACTGCACACACTCTGCACACACACTGCACACACTCTGCACACACACTCAGCCCACACACTCTGCGCACTCACTCTGCACACACACACTCTGCACACACACTCTGTACACACTGCACACTATACACACACACACTCTGCACACACTCTGCACACACACACACTCTGCACACACACACACTGCACACACTCTGCACACACACACTGCACACACTCTGCACACACACACTGCACACACTCTGCACACACACACTCTGCAAACACACTCAGCCCACACACTCTGCGCACTCACTCTGCACACACACACTCTGCACACACACTCTGTACACACTGCACACTATACACACACACACTCTGCACACACTCTGCACACACACACACTCTGCACACACACACACTGCACACACTCTGCACACACACTCTGCACACACTCTGCACACACACTCTGTACACACACTCTGCACACACACACTCTGCACACACACACTCTACACACATATTCTCTGCACACACACTCACACTGCACACACACTCTGCACACACACGCTGCACACACACACTCTGCACAAACACACGCACTCTGCAAACACTCTGCACACACTGCACACACTCTGCACACACATACTCTGCACACACTCTGCACACACACACTTTGCACTCACTGCACACACTCTTCACACACACACTCTGCACACACTCTGTACACACACACATTCTGCACCCACACTCTTTACACATGCACACACTCTGCGCACACACACACTCTGCACACACTCTGCTCACACTCTGCACACACACTGCACACACACTGCACACACACACTCTCTGCACACACACTCTTCACACACTGCACATACACACACACTCTGCACACACACTTTGCACACACTGCACACAGACACTCTGCACACACACTCTGCACACACTCTACACACACTCTGCACACACACTCTGCACACACATTGTACACACTCTGCACACACACTCTACACACACTGCACACACAATGCACACACACACGCTGCACACACTCTACACACACACACTCTGCACACACACTCTGCACACACACTCTGCACACACACACACTCTGCACACACACACTCTGCACACACACACTCTGCACACACCCACTCTGCACACACACACTGCACACACTCTGCACACACACACTCTGCACACATTCTGCACACACACACTCTGCACACATAAACTCTGCTCACACACACACACTCTGCACACTCTGCACACACACACACACTCTGCACACACACTCTGCACACACTCTGCACACATACACTCTGCACACACACACACTGAACACACTCTGCACACACTCTTCACACACACACACACACTCTCTGCAGACACTCTGCAAACACACACACACACTCTGCACACACACACACTCTGCGCACACACACTGCACACACTCTGCTCACACTCTGCACACACACTGCACACACACTCTGCACACACTCTTCACACACTGCACACACACTCTTCACACACTCTGCACACACACTGTGCACACACACTCTGCACACACACACTCTGCACACACTCTACACACACTCTGCACACACACTCTGCACACACACACTCTGCACACACATTGCACACACTGCACACACACTCTACACACACACACTCTGCACACACACACACTGCACACACGCTATACACACACTCTGCACAAACACACACACTCTGCACACACACTCTGCACACACACACTCGGCACACATTCTGCACACACACACACACTCTGCACACATACACTCTGCACACACACACACTCTGCACACACACTCTGCACACACACACTCTGCACACACACACTCTGCACACACACACTCTGCACAGACCCACTCTGCACACACACACACTCTGCACAAACACACACACTCTGCACACACACACTGCACACACTCTGCACACACACACTCTGCACACATTCTGCACACACACACTCTGCACACATACACTTTGCTCACACACACACACTCTGCACACACACACTCTGCACACACACACTCTGCACAAACACACACACTCTGCACACACACTCTGCACACACTCTGCACACATACACTCTGCACACACACACTCTGCACACACACACTCTGAACACACTCTGCACACACTCTTCACACACACACACACTCTCTGCAGACACTCTGCACACACACACACACTCTGCACACACACACACTCTGCGCACACACACTGCACACACTCTGCTCACACTCTGCACACACACTGCACACACACTCTGCACACACACTCTTCACACACTGCACACACACTCTTCACACACTCTGCACACACACTCTGTGCACACACACTCTGCACACACACACTCTGCACACACTCTACACACACTCTGCACACACACTCTGCACACACACACTCTGCACACACATTGCACACACTGCACACACACTCTACACACACACACTCTGCACACACACACACTGCACACACGCTATACACACACTCTGCACACACACACTGCGCACACACACTTTGCACTCACTGCACACACTCTTCACACATACACACTCTGCACACACTCTGCACACACACATTCTGCACCCACACTCTTTACACATGCACACACTCTGCGCACACACACACTCTGCACACACTCTGCTCACACTCTGCACACACACACTGCACACACACTGCACACACACACTCTCTGCACACACACTGCACATACACACACACTCTGCACACACACTCTGCACACACACTCTGCACACACACTCTGCACACACTGCACACAGACACTCTGCACACACACTCTGCACACACTCTACACACACTCTGCACACACATTGTACACACTCTGCACACACTCTCTACACACACTGCACACACTATGCACACACACACTCTTCACACACTCTATACACACACTCTGCACACACTCTACACACACACACTCTGCACACACACACACACACACACTCTGCACACACACACTCTGCACACACACATACTCTGCACAAACACACACACTCTGCACACACACTCTGCACACACTCTGCACACACTCTGCACACACACACTCTGCACACATTCTGCACACACACACTCTGCACACATACACACTGCACACACACACACTCTGCACACACACACTCTGCACACACACACACTCTGCACAAACACACACACTCTGCACACACACTCTGCACACACTCTGCACACACACACTCTGCACACATACACTCTGCACACACACACTCTGCACACACACACTCTGAACACACTCTTCACACACACACGCACACACTCTCTGCAGACACTCTGCACACACACACACTCTGCACACACACACACTCTGTGCACACACACTGCACACACTCTGCACACACACTGCACACACACTGCACACACACTCTGCACACACACTCTTCACACACACTCTTCACACACTCTGCACACACACTCTGTGCACACACACTCTGCACACACACACTCTGCACACACTCTACACACACTCTGCACACACACTCTGCACACACACACTCTGCACACACATTGCACACACTGCACACACACTCTACACACACACACTCTGCACACACACACACTGCACACACGCTATACACACACTCTGCACAAACACACACACTCTGCACACACACTCTGCACACACACACTCGGCACACATTCTGCACACACACACACACTCTGCACACATACACTCTGCACACACACACACTCTGCACACACACTCTGCACACACACACTCTGCACACACACACTCTGCACACACACACTCTGCACAGACCCACTCTGCACACACACACACTCTGCACAAACACACACACTCTGCACACACACACTGCACACACTCTGCACACACACACTCTGCACACATTCTGCACACACACACTCTGCACACATACACTTTGCTCACACACACACACTCTGCACACACACACTCTGCACACACACACTCTGCACAAACACACACACTCTGCACACACACTCTGCACACACTCTGCACACATACACTCTGCACACACACACTCTGCACACACACACTCTGAACACACTCTGCACACACTCTTCACACACACACACACTCTCTGCAGACACTCTGCACACACACACACTCTGCACACACACACACTCTGCGCACACACACTGCACACACTCTGCTCACACTCTGCACACACACTGCACACACACTCTGCACACACACTCTTCACACACTGCACACACACTCTTCACACACTCTGCACACACACTCTGTGCACACACACTCTGCACACACACACTCTGCACACACTCTACACACACTCTGCACACACACTCTGCACACACACACTCTGCACACACATTGCACACACTGCACACACACTCTACACACACACACTCTGCACACACACACACTGCACACACGCTATACACACACTCTGCACACACACACTGCGCACACACACTTTGCACTCACTGCACACACTCTTCACACATACACACTCTGCACACACTCTGCACACACACATTCTGCACCCACACTCTTTACACATGCACACACTCTGCGCACACACACACTCTGCACACACTCTGCTCACACTCTGCACACACACACTGCACACACACTGCACACACACACTCTCTGCACACACACTGCACATACACACACACTCTGCACACACACTCTGCACACACACTCTGCACACACACTCTGCACACACTGCACACAGACACTCTGCACACACACTCTGCACACACTCTACACACACTCTGCACACACATTGTACACACTCTGCACACACTCTCTACACACACTGCACACACTATGCACACACACACTCTTCACACACTCTATACACACACACTCTGCACACACTCTACACACACACACTCTGCACACACACACACACACTCTGCACACACACACTCTGCACACACACACTCTGCACACACACATACTCTGCACAAACACACACACTCTGCACACACACTCTGCACACACTCTGCACACACTCTGCACACACACACTCTGAACACATTCTGCACACACACACTCTGCACACATACACACTGCACACACACACACTCTGCACACTCTGCACACACACACTCTGCACACACACACACTCTGCACAAACACACACACTCTGCACACACACTCTGCACACACTCTGCACACACACACTCTGCACACATACACTCTGCACACACACACTCTGCACACACACACTCTGAACACACTCTTCACACACACACGCACACACTCTCTGCAGACACTCTGCACACACACACACTCTGCACACACACACACTCTGTGCACACACACTGCACACACTCTGCACACACACTGCACACACACTGCACACACACTCTGCACACACACTCTTCACACACACTCTTCACACACTCTGCACACACACTCTGTGCACACACACTCTGCACACACACACTCTGCACACACTCTACACACACTCTGCACACACACTCTGCACACACACACTCTGCACACACATTGCACACACTGCACACACACTCTACACACACACACTCTGCACACACACACACTCTGCACACACACACTCTGTGCACACACACTGCACACACTCTGCACACACACTGCACACACACTCTGCACACACACTCTGCACACACTCTGCACACATACACTCTGCACACACACACTCTGCACACACACATTCTGAACACACTCTGCACACACTCTTCACACACACACACACTCTCTGCAGACACTCTGCACACACACACACACTCTGCACACACACACACACTCTGCGCACACACACTGCACACACTCTGCTCACACTCTGCACACACACTGCACACACACTCTGCACACACACTCTTCACACACTGCACACACACTCTTCACACACTCTGCACACACACTCTGTGCACACACACTCTGCACACACACACTCTGCACACACTCTACACACACTCTGCACACACACTCTGCACACACACACTCTGCACACACATTGCACACACTGCACACACACTCTACACACACACACTCTGCACACACACACACTGCACACACGCTATACACACACTCTGCACACACACACTGCGCACACACACTTTGCACTCACTGCACACCCTCTTCAAACATACACACTCTGCACACACTCTGCACACACACACATTCTGCACCCACACTCTTTACACATGCACACACTCTGCGCACACACACACTCTGCACACACTCTGCTCACACTCTGCACACACACACTGCACACACACTGCACACACACACTCTCTGCACACACACTGCACATACACACACACTCTGCACACACACTCTGCACACACACTCTGCACACACTGCACACAGACACTCTGCACACACACTCTGCACACACTCTACACACACTCTGCACACACATTGTACACACTCTGCACACACACTCTACACACACTGCACACACTATGCACACACACACTCTTCACACACTCTATACACACACACTCTGCACACACACTCTGCACACACTCTACACACACACACACTCTGCACACACACACACACTCTGCACACACACACACTCTGCACACACACACTCTGCACACACACACACACTCTGCACAAACACACACACTCTGCACACACACTCTGCACACACACACTGCACACACTCTGCACACACTCTGCACACACACACTCTGCACACATTCTGCACACACACACTCTGCACACATACACACTGCACACACACACACTCTGCACACTCTGCACACACACACTCTGCACACACACACACTCTGCACAAACACACACACTCTGCACACACACTCTGCACACACTCTGCACACACACACTCTGCACACATACACTCTGCACACACACACTCTGCACACACACACTCTGAACACACTCTTCACACACACACGCACTCACTCTCTGCAGACACTCTGCACACACACACACTCTGCACACACACACACTCTGTGCACACACACTGCACACACTCTGCACACACACTGCACACACACTGCACACACACTCTGCACACACACTCTTCACACACTGCACACACACTCTTCACACACTCTGCACACACACTCTGTGCACACACACTCTGCACACACACACTCTGCACACACTTTACACAAACTCTGCACACACACACTCTGCACACACATTGCACACACTGCACACACACTCTACACACACACACTGCACACACACACTGCACACACGCTATACACACACTCTGCACACACACACTGCACACACACACTGCACACACGCTATACACACACTCTGCACACACACTCTGCGCACACACACTCTGCACACACACTCTGCACACACACACACTCTGCACACATACTCTGCACACACACACACTCTGCACACACTCTGCACACACTTAGCACAAACACTCTGCACACACTTTGCACACACACTGCACACACACACACACTCTGCACACAAACACACACTTTGCACATACACTCTGCACACACACACACACTCTGCACACACACAAACACACACTCTGCACACACACACTCTGCACGCACATACACTGCACACACTCTGCACACACACTCTGCACACACACTGCACACACACACTCTGCACACACACACACACTCTGCACACACACTCTGCGCACACACACTGCACACACACACTCTCTGCACACACTCTTCACACACTGCACATACACACACTCTGCACACACACTCTGCACACACTGCACACAGACACTCTGCACACACTCTGCACACACTCTACACACACTCTGCACACACATTGTACACACTCTGCACACACACTCTACACACACTGCACACACTATGCACACACACACTCTGCACACACTCTACACACACACACTCTGCACACACACTCTGCACACACACTCTGCACACACACACTCTGCACACACACTCTGCACACACACACACACACTCTGCACACACACTCTGCACACACACACTCTGCAAACACACACTCTGCACACACACACTCTGCACACACTCTGCACACACACACACTCTGCACACACACTCTGCACACACCCACTCTGCACACACACACACTCTGCACAAACACACACACTCTGCACACACACTCTGCACACACACACTGCACACACACACTCGGCACACATTCTGCACACACACACACACTCTGCACACATACACTCTGCACACACACACACTCTGCACAAACACACACACTCTGCACACACACTCTGCACACACTCTGCACACACTCTGCACACATACACTCTGCACACACACACTCTGCACACACACACCCTGAACACACTCTGCACACACTCTTCACACACACACACTCTCTGCAGACACTCTGCACACACTCTGCACACACACTCTGCACACACACACTCTGCGCACACACACTGCACACACTCTGCTCACACTCTGCACACACACTGCACACACACTCTGCACACACACTCTTCACACACTGCACACACACACACTCTTCACACACTCTGCACACACACTCTGTGCACACACACTCTGCACACACACACTCTGCACACACTCTGCACACAGTCTGCACACACACACTCTGCACACACATTGCACACACTGCACACACACTCTACACACACACACTCTGCACACACACACACTGCACACACGCTATACACACACTCTGCACACACACTCTGCGCACACACACTCTGCGCGCACACACTCTGCACACACACTGCACACACACACACTCTGCACACATACTCTGCACACACACACTCTGCACACACTCTGCACACACTTAGCACCATCACTCTGCACACACTTTGCACACACACTGCACACACACACTCTGCACACAAACTCACACTTTGCACATACACTCTGTACACTCACACACACACTCTGCACACACACAAACACACACTCTGCACACACACACACTCTGCACGCACACACTCTGCACGCACACACACTGCACACACTCTGCACACACACACTCTGCACACACACTCTGCACACACACACTCTGCACACACACACTCTGCACACACTCTGCACACACACACTCTGCACACATACACTCTGCACACACACTCTGCACACACACTCTGCACACACACACTCTGCACAAACACACACACTGCACACACTTTGCACACACACTCTGCACACACATTCTGCACACACGCACACACTCTGCACACACACTTTGCACACACTGCACACACTCTTCACACACACACACACACTCTGCACACACACTCTTTACACATGCACACACTCTGCGCACACACACACTCTGCACACACTCTGCTCACACTCTGCACACACACACTGCACACACACTGCACACACTCACTCTGCACACTCTTCACACACTGCACATACACACACACTCTTCACACACTCTGCACACACACTCTGCACACAGACACTCTGCACACACTACACACACTCTGCACACACACTCTTTACACATGCACACACTCTGCGCACACATACACTCTGCACACACTCTGCTCACACTCTGCACACACACACTGCACACACACTGCACACACACACACTCTGCACACTCTTCACACACGGCACATACACACACACTCTTCACACACTCTGCACACACACTCTGCACACACTCTACACACACTCTGCACACACACTCTGCACACACATTGCACACACTGCACACACACTCTACACACACTGCACACACTATGCACGCACACACTCTGCACACACTCTACACACACTCTGCACACAGACACTCTGCACACACTCTACACACACACTCTTCACACACACACTCTGCACAAACACACACACTCTGCACACACTCTACACACACACACACTCTGCACACACATTCTGCACATGCACACACTCTGCACACACACACACTCTGCACAAACACACACACTCTGCACACACTGAACACACTCTGCACACACACACTCTGCACACACATTCTGCACACACGCACACACTCTGCACACACACACTTTGCACACACTGCACACACTCTTCACACACACACACTCTGCACACACACTCTTTACACATGCACACACTCTGCGCACACACTCTGCTCACACTCTGCACACACACACTCTGCACACTCTTCACACACTGCACATACACACACACTCTTCGCACACTCTGCACACACACTCTGCACACACACTCTGTACACACACTCTGCACACACTCTACACACACTCTGCACACACACTCTGCACACACATTGCACACACTCTGCACACACACTCTACATACACTGCACACACTATGCACACACACTCTGCACACACACAAACACACTCTGCACACACACACACTCTGCACACACACACAGACACACTGCACATACACACTCTGCACACACACACTATGCACACATACACTCTGCACACACACACACTGCACACACACTCTGCACACACACACTCTGCACACACACACTCTGCACTCATACACTCTGCACACATACACTCTGCACACACATACTCTGCACACACACACTCTGAACACACACACACTCTGCACACACACACTCTGAACACACTCTGCACACACACACACTCTGCACACACACAATCTGCACACACGTACACACTCTGCGCACACATTGCACACACTCTGCACACACACACTGCACACACACTCTTCACACACTGCACACACATACACACTCTTCACACACTGTGCACACACACTGTGCACACACTGTGCACACACTCTACACACACACTCTGCACACACACACTCTGCACACACTGCACACACACTCTACACACACACTCTGCACACACACACACACTGCACACACTCTATACACACACTCTGCACACACACTCTGCGCACGCACACACACACACTCTGCACACACACTGCAAACACTTTGCACAAACACTCTGCACACACTTTGCACACACACTCTGCACACACACAAACACGCACACTCTGCACACACACTCTGCACACGCTCTTCACACACACTCTTCACACATACTCTGCACACACACTCTGCACACACTTTGCACACAAACTCTGCACACACTTTGCACACACACTCTGCACACACACATTCTACACACATACTCTGCACACACACTCTGCACACACACACACTCTGCACACACTCCACACACTCTACACACACACACTCTGCACATACACTCCGCACAAAAGCACTTGGCACACACACTTTGCACACATTCTGCACACACACTCTACACACACACACTCTGCATGCACACACACACTCTACACACACACTCTGCACACACACTTTGCACACACATTCACTCTGCACACACACTTTGCAAACACACACACACACTCTGTAGACTTTTGCAGCAATTGCATTGGATTGTTGAGGGATATAAGAGTTGAGCAGTATTTTTCTATTTTTTAACATTTGCAATTATTTATTCATAACTCGTTTAAAGGGAATCAGTCACTAGTTATTTGCTCCCCCATCTGAGAGCAGAATAATGTAGGGGCAGAGACCCTGATCTCAGCAATGTGTCACTTACTGGGCTGCTTTCTGCAGTTTTTATAAAATCACAGCTTTCTCTGCTGCAGATGTAGAAGTTCTCTGAATGTTGAGCTCTGTATAACCCAACTCTCACCACTGATTGGCCGCTTTTTGTGTACACTGTGCATAGGCAGAAGTCTGCCAATCAGTGGTGGGAGGTGTGGTTATACAGAGCTCATGAATATGGAGGACTACCTGGCAGCAGGTCTACTAGTCCTCTAGTGATAATCTCTTGCTGATAAAACTGTGATTTTATCAAAACTACAGCAAGCAGCCCAGTAAGTGACACATCACTGGAATCAGGGTCTCTGCCCCTATATTATGCTGATTAGATGACAAAAACCTGGAGACAGATTCACTTTAAATCGGTAAATTGTAGGTCATCCTGAATATTCTCCCAAAAAACTATATATTAATCTCCTCTCCTCACCCTCAGCTGTCGGCATATTGGAAAGCATGTTTGACATGAGAAGTTACCTTTACCCTATTTTTGGCTTCACCAGACCCCATCATTTGTGCCTGGCTGTCCTCGTACAGAGAAGCAGTAATCTGGTTGCAGTTACTTCTATTTCTTCTATTACTTTTTTTGTTCTTTTGGTGTTTCACAAATCTAGACTTTGTGTACTTTGCTTTCCTATGGAGACAATAGCCAGTCTTTACTGCTTCCACGTCTGCACCGTTCTTCAGAGCTCCGCTTGTGTTGTCTCCATAGACAACAAGTACAACACTGACTAATGCTGGAAACTACAAGGGAAGTCTGAATTAGGAGAAGTCATGTTGTGGTAAAACGCGTGGGACGCCGTGTGTAAGTGAGCAGATTACTCACTGTGGAAATCCCTTTCGTAATGATGAAATGATTAATTCATCAAACTTCCAGAATGGTATAAGCAGGCGATGAAAGTGTCACTGGCTTTCACTTTTTCCTTCTTTTCATTTTCGAAAATTCATCCTGGTTCCAGTGTATACTTCTGTCCGCCTCCATACTACCAATCAGGCTAAGGCTATGTGCTCACGATGCAGATTTGAAGCAGAAAATTTCCTGAGCATTTCGGCAACTCCCTGACATAAAAAACGCATGCGTTTTTTACATATTTTTTCATGCGGATTTTACATGCGTTTTTTGAAGCATTTTGAAAGCGTTTTTGAACAGAAAATTTGCCACGATATCGCACAAGAAATGATTGTGCTGCGGATTTTTCCGCAATGATAATCCCCAGTGGAAATGTCCGCAGCATGTGCACAGCACATACAGATTATCATTGGGAACCATGACAGACCTCGTACCAAGCGGTTTTTAAGCGCTTCCGCGGTGGAATACCACCGCGGAAAAGCTTAAAAATCACATTGTGTATACACAGCCTAACAGTATGTCAGAGATAAAAGAAGAAATGTTCTTTTAGGCAAATACCTGAAAAGCAATAATTTTAAGTAATAAATAAGGTTACTACATTATTAACCCCACATTAATATTTTTCTTGCCTAAACAGATTATCCCATAAATACCATTAATCACCTATCTACTTAATAGGTGATGAACCAATGGCCACTAGGATAGGGGTCATGTATCTCTCGTGGCATGTGTGATCCCCGTTCTATTCACTTCTGTGGGTGCGAAAATGCAAGTGTGAGTACCGCTCCGGTAGACTGTGAATGAAGCTGTCATACATGGGTATTACCATTCTATTTACATTGGGGACACAGGACCCCCATGCTTGTGACCATATATTTATTACCTATCCTATGGATCGGTGTTAAATGTTGTTGGTGGGATAACCCATTTAAGTACGCCAACTTCTTACTCACCTTTCACCAAAATCGGCAAGAAGCCATAGTTTTGAGGTTTGAGAAAGTCGATGCAGCGTAGCTTACATATGGAAATAAGATGTGAAACAGCTCAACTCCAAACGGGAGAAGCCGTATAGAAGTGGCACAAGGCTATTCCGTCATGATACTTTATAATTGGGAGGAAAGTAAAGTGCAGGGCAAGATACCAGTTGATCTTTTCTGCATGTATCTACTGTATATGCAGGTGATCCTGTGATCCTCATAGTCATTTATGCCAACATTTCAACGCAAAAATTGTCATATAAAGGCGTATGAACATATTACTAAATTGATTTAGTTAGTTAGGCAGCATGAAAATAAGCAAGTTTGCAATTAACTTACTTTTTCTATCTGCTGTCATTCTCCTGCTGTGAGAGCTTTTATCTTACATATTATAAAGCTTGTTTCCAAAGAGATCGAGGGTTAGGCTAAGGAGTTAATGCCTAAAATCCCAGACAGCTTGCTCTAGCCCATAAAATTCTCTACAGCAGTTAGCTGCTCTGCTCCTGAGTTGTTATGAGTCCTGTCGAATCACAATCCCCGACCCCTGCATTGACATTTTCCAGAGCAGTTCTCCTAATCATGGCTCTCATTTTCCTGAGCTGTGTGCTTGTTGAAAGTCCCTGTTACAAGTGTAAATATAATGATAACAGTATAGACTCAGAACAAACATTGACAGACCCTTAATGTATATGTGCTTGTTCAAAACAGATTTCAAATGCATCTCCAAGGCACCAAGAAACAAACAGGGTTATCAATAGGTGCTGCTGCCACTATAAATAAAGCCAAGTCCAGTTCCTTCTCTAGTATCATTAAACTATTTATTCTATGTTTTTGTTGCAATGTATATTTTAAAGTTATTGGAGAAGGAACTTGGACTTGGTTTTATTTGTAGTGACAGCATCTACGGATAACCCTGCTTGTTTCTTCTTACACCACAGACCTATAAGAAATCTGATTATGGATGTCGTTGTTCCTGGATAAACAATAAAGGGAAAATACTTTGGCCATAAGAGTCTCTGCCACCATTCATGCAACATCTAAGAAACCCCCTTAAAAGATATTTACATGTGTCTTCTTGTATGACCACGGTGGACCCTGTGAGCTTTTCTCAACCCCTGTATATTATTGCAAAAACTGAAGCCTAATTTTTGGTACAATTTGGAGTTGAGCACTCTTCTAAGTATGTCCTTCATGCACATAGCTCCTCTGGACTACCTTCGTTTTTTCTCTGTGAGTTGCAATACCGGCAGGTACGGCGCCCACTGGTTTCTAATCACAGCAAACGATTCATCCATGTTACCTGCATGAACAGCTCTAACCCTCTCCCCAATTCCTCCTCTGGACACCTAGTACATGCAACTGCAAATTATAAGACACACCACCAAGGCTTCGAAAAAGAAGAGTTGCAGCCACATTTTACTCATAATTACAGGGACCTATAGACATAATGTATATATCTGTAATTTTATAATACTGCAATCAGCATGAAGATGACCTACTCATGGGTAATCAGTAGCGATTGTGATTACCTAGTGATAGTCCTCAAAATAATCCATCTCTGTGCTATTAATATTCCGCTTATTACAACTCACTGTATCATATGGTCTTTACCTTTAGCTGTAGATACCATGAACAAATTCAATTATTCAGAGAAGGCGTAGACGCAGGTTGCCAGCTGGCATAACACTGGAAATTGCTCGGAGCTGAGATATACATGACCGTTTTTCATCTATAGGAAATTAGGATATGTGCACCCGACGTCACACCACAAAAGCGACCCATAAAGTCAACACAGTGCACAATGTCAAGACGACTTATTATTATGTCACTTCTTTCAACCTCTCCAGAGTTCAGAAACTCAGAAGTGGTTAAAAGAAGTGACATGCTCATTGTTCAGCGACTTCTGTTCGGAGAAAGACGTCACACGAGCGATGGCAAAGCCGCCTGCGGGGCCACCTAAGGAAAACGATCGCCAGAGGTTTCCTGAAGCGGCTTCACCTGGGAAAACTCGGCGGCTGCGCCGGTGTCTATGTGTCGCCACGTGCACTTACCCTAAAGAGGGGAATCTTATTGCTTTATTGATCAGACTTGATAGTTTGTGATAAGAGTTTTTAAAGGATAAGATGGCGCTATGACTGTGACTCGCCTTCGCATTTGGGACTCGTTACGACGAGCGTATAATCTGTCCTTATGCAAAGCTGGTAGCATGCGGACATCACACTGACCAATACAAATAAATGGGATGGCCGCGTGCAAAGAGTCGCAGCATGTGCTACTTGGATCTGTAATTTGGATCAGACGTGCAATAGATGTGCAAAAAGAACAATTCTATACAGTTTTCCATCCACATAGCATCTGCTTTTTATGGATCCATTGCAATTATAGTACTGACATAGGAAACTGTATTTTGCATTTTATTATTTATTAATTTGTTGATTTAAAAACTGGATTCCAAATGGATGCAAAAAACTGACTTATGGATGGCACACACAGGGGTGGACTTATCATTAGTGCAACATGTGCAATCACCTAAGACGTAAGGGGTAGGGATATCGGACCCATGGAAGTTTGGGTTCTGCTCCATGACCCAAACTTTATTCCAAAGTTTGGTTCAGGTACCAGAACTGTACCCAAACTTGAACCAAAACCCGAACCCCATTGAAAACAATGAGGACGTGAATTTTTGAGCTAGAAAATCTCTCTCTCACGGACTTCCCCTGAGACTTCGAACATTGCAGCGGACTTCTGGGAGACGTCTGTGTTCTGCATTTAGCACCGGACACTAACGGTCTGGTACGAACCCCTAACTTTTAAGTTCGGGTTCAGTCTTCCCTAGAAAGGGGGCCCACTAGCACCTTCAAATCATCAAGTAGGTCCTGTCACAGACACATAGAGGGGCCCATAAACTGTTCTTGCACAGGGACCCCCTTCCATCTGTGTCCGCCAGTGTCACGGGTGTGTCAGATGCAGGGCCGGCTCCAGGTTTTTCTGGGCCCCGGGCGAAAGAGTCTCAGTGGGCCCCTTTAACACATACCACGATTCATGAGGCAGAGATACGGCGGAGAAATATATATATATATATATAGGCTCCATACGGAATACTGGCCCCCATATAAGGCTCCATACGGAATACTGGCCCCCATATAAGGCTCCATACGGAATACTGGCCCCCATATAAGGCCCCGTACGGAATACTGGCCCCCATATAAGGCTCCATACGGAATACTGGCCCCCATATAAGGCCCCATACGGAATACTGGCCCCCATAAGGCTCCATATGGAATACTGGCCCCCATATAAGGCTCCATACGGAATACTGGCCCCCATATAAGGCTCCATACGGAATACTGGCCCCCATATAAGGCTCCATACGGAATACTGGCCCCCATATAAGGCTCCATACGGAATACTGGCCCCCATATAAGGCCCTGTACGGAATACTGGCCCCCATATAAGGCTCCATACGGAATACTGGCCTCCATATAAGGCTCCATACGGAATACTGGCCCCCATATAAGGCTCCATACAGAATACTGGCCCCCATATAACGCTCCATACAGGATACTGGTCCCCTTATAAAGCTCCATACAGGATACTGGCCCCCATATAACGCTCCATACAGGATACTGGTCCCCTTATAAAACTCCATACAGGATACTGGCCCCCATATAACGCTCCATACAGGATACCGGTCCCCTTATAACGCTCCATACAGGATACCGGTCCCCTTATAACGCTCCATACAGGATACTGGCCCCCATATAAGGCCCCATAAGGAATACTGGCCCCCATATAAGGCCCCATACGGAATACTGGCCCCCATATAAGGCCCCATGCGGAATACTGACCTCCATATAAGGCTCCATGCGGAATACTGGCCCCCATATAAGGCTCCATACAGAATACTGGCCCCCATATAAGGCTCCATACGGAATACTGGCCCCCATATAAGGCTCCATACGGAATACTGGCCCCCATATAAGGCCCCATACGGAATACTGGCCCCCATATAAGGCTCCATATGGAATACTGGCCCCCATATAAGGCTCCATACGGAATACTGGCCCCCATATAAGGCTCCATACGGAATACTGGCCCCCATATAAGGCTCCATACGGAATACTGGCCCCCATATAAGGCTCCATACGGAATACTGGCCCCCATATAAGGCCCCATACGGAATACTGGCCCCCATATAAGGCTCCATACGGAATACTGGCCTCCATATAAGGCTCCATACGGAATACTGGCCCCCATATAAGGCTCCATACAGAATACTGGCCCCCATATAACGCTCCATACAGGATACTGGTCCCCTTATAAAGCTCCATACAGGATACTGGCCCCCATATAACGCTCCATACAGGATGCTGGTCCCCTTATAAAACTCCATACAGGATACTGGCCCCCATATAACGCTCCATACAGGATACCGGTCCCCTTATAACGCTCCATACAGGATACCGGTCCCCTTATAACGCTCCATACAGGATACTGGCCCCCATATAATGCTGCATGCAGGCTGTTACCCCCCACATAATGCCCCATACAGGCTGTCCCCCCCCTATAATGCTCCATGCAGGCTGTTACCCCCCACATAATGCCCCATACAGCCCCCCCCCTTTTAATGCTCCATGCAGGCTGTTACCCCCCACATAATGCCCCATACAGCCCCCCCCTTTTAATGCTCCATGTAGGCTGTTACCCCCCACATAATGCCCCATACAGGCTGCCCCCCCTTATAATGCCCCATGCAGGCTGTTCCCGACCTTATAATGCCCCATGCAGGATGTCACCCCTCCCTCTTTATAATGCCCCATGCAGGATGCCCCCCCCTCTTTATAATGCCCCATGCAGGATGTTCCCCCCTCTCTTTATAATGCCCCATGCAGGATGCCCCCCCCCCCCTTCTCTTTATACTGCCCCATGCTTCCATACATTAAAAAAAAAAATCAAATACTCACCTCCCTTCTGTAACCTGCTGCCCACTCCTCGGGTCCGAACTCCAGCGTCGCCGGCGTCTTCCCGCTCAGCGCTCCCTGTGACGGCTCAGGGGAGGGCGCGGTGTAAAGACGTCACCGCGCCCTCTGACCTGAGACGTCACAGGGAGCGCAGAGCAGGAAGACAGCTGATCTGCGGAGGCACGGGGAGAGATAAGTATCCAGCTGCCGGGGCCCTGAGCAAGCGGCGGAGAAGGGCAGGCGCTGACACCGCTCTCCTCTGCCCATAGCCCAGCGGGGTGCGCGACCGCCAGTGGGCCCCTCTGCCTGCTCAGGGCCCTGGCATTTGCCCGGGTGCACCGGGTGCTGACGCCGGCCCTGGTCAGATGTGACAGGCAGTCGCCCTGCAGTTGGTTGCAGAAGATCTCTTTGTTTGGCATTACAGACACCTTCTTAGATTTGTCTCACACTAGGACCCAGTGGCTACCTCCCTCCTGCTAATTGACACCCTGGCCTGGGCGTTTAAATACTTTCTGTTTGCAACAGGGAGGTGCCGGTGATATTCACATGTTCCCTTGTGAAGGCTTGGAGATATTGCTGTCTGCTTACTTCCTCTCAGGTGCTAGGAGGACGTGTGGTGTAATCTCTCTGAAGTCTGTTCAAGCTAAGTTACTTTCCCCTGTGTTTGTCTCCCTTGTTGTCTTTAGTTGCTAGTGGGGACTGACTAGTACTCATCCCCCCTTCCCTATCCAGGGCCAAGCTCTAGGGAAATACAGGGTTTAGGTTCCTGTGCGATTGGTGAGGAACCAATATAGGGACGATAGGGGAGACGGTGATATCAGATCAGCCTAGGAGGCCTCCATTCCCTCTTTCCCTAGTGTCTGGGCTCCCTTCCCCTCTTCCCTTTGTGTTGCACTTATTCTTTCCCACACCTTGCGTGACAATCAGGTATATGGATGTAAAAACCGGCCATACAGATTGCATACTGATGATAATATAGTAGATGAAAAATCGTAAGGTTTTTTCTTTTACGTATGCTCATCCAAATCCGAATTTTAAAGGTGCAACTTCTAAACTTCAATGTGATTCTGGAAAGAACTCATGCACTCAAATCTATGGCAGAACTGTTATATAGAGCATTATTACAATACCTATAGTCTTCCATGGGGCCCTACTGTATCTTAGTGCTGAATAAACCCAGGATTCATACCAGGGTGTGTACACATTGCATGGTAGCATGAGCATGATATTAAGATAAGGTACAAATCGAATTCTCAGTGCGTGAAGCACGTGGTATGGGAAGGGTCCCGGCCTGTGGTCAGATGACTCACATCTGCTTCTCATTTTAGCTGAACACAGGGACATTTTTGTGTAAGTCGCAGGAAGTTAAATGATATTTTTTCTCTCTATCTCTTTCTCCACATGGGTGTGGGTTTATGTATGTTCATTCATCTGAGCTTTCAAATTACCAAAATAAATCTTGTTCCCTTTTTGCTTTTGGATGGCCTCTGACTGCAGTGCAGAATTCTTCAGCACCTCTTAGGATACCCTAATGACATTGTACACATTCCTGACAGCTTGTGGAGAGGGGGGACAGCATATAGCAGGACAACTGCACGGTTAGAGCCCCCCTCCGTGGATGATTGGGGGGAGGGGTATTGTGTATAGTATAACCATGGCACTAGAAAATGTTTATTTCCATTCGATTTTAGCAGGAATGATTAACAATGTTTCACATTTACTAATTAAGTTTCCAGAATAGTCTGCAGTGGAAAGACAAATTGTGGAAAAATCATGGTTGCAGTGTTTAGGTGAGCAGTCCGGAAATATTCATAGGACCTGAATGCATTTACACATCAGTGAACCAACTAATCAGGGTGTCAGGTATGCACTAATAGTAACCCAGTCGGAGGTCAAAATTAAAGGGGTTTTCCGGTCCAAACCAATAAGTCTGCAGTCACTCTGTGTGACTGCAGACTAATGAATCCCCCTCAGCGCAAACTGGCCACTGTAAGGATTCGCCAGTTTCAGAGCAGGGACTGGAGGATATGTATGAGTTATACATACTCCCGGCCGCTCTTCCATACACTTGTCCATGCCCTCTAGTCTGCAACGCTCATCAGACGGCTACGTCACTTGACATGGTGCGACCGCTGCTCAGTACAAGTGTATGGAGCGAGGCTGCGCCAACTGGCCGGGGGTATGTATAACGCATACATAGCATCCGGTCCCCGCTCAGAAACCAGCGAATCCCTGCAGCGCACAGTGCATGCGCTGGGGGGATTCGTAAGTCTGCAGTCACACTTATCGGTTTGGACCGGAGAACCCCTTTAAGTAACACATCCCTTTGGGGGCAGATGGTCTAATAAAACATCACCTTTTTTTAAGTGTCCCTATGTGTGGTGATAGGAAGCAGGTGCACCGCAGTAATGCCAGGCAGTATGTTCAGTACATGAGTGCACTTGCTTATTATTTCAACAGATCAGAATCTTGTCTGTTAAGCCACGGCCCCACTATCAGTATTCGGTCAGTATACGGTCAGTATTTTTTCTCAGAAGTGGGAGCCAAAACCAGGAGTGGGTGATAAATGCAGAATTGGTGATTGTTTCTATTATACCTTTTCTCTGATTGTTCCTCACCTGGTTTTGGCTCCCACTGCTGAGAAAAAATACTGACCGAATACTGATAGTGGGGCCGTGGCCTTATAGGGTCTGTAGGCAAAGCTTTTCTGAAAACCACCTATTGTTTCACTCTCACCAGGTGGATCAATGTTCGTTTTTGCACTCTTAATTTTTAAATCTCCGTCTTTCGAGAGCTATAATTTTTTTTTTCCTGTAGACATAGCTTTATGAGGGTTTGTTTATTGCGAAACGAACTATCGTTTTCAAAGACACCATTCACTGTACCCCAAACAGTCCTGGCCAAAAGTTATGAGACTGACACAAATTTTTGGTCTTCACAAAGCTTACTGCTTCAGTGGTTTTAGATCTTTTCGTCCGATGTTTCTTTGGTTACTGAAGTACAATTATATCAGCATTTTATAAGTTTTTAACGTTTACGGTAATTGGCAAATATATCAATTTTATGCAAGAACTCAGTGTTGACCCTTATTCTTTAAGCTTCTGCTATTTGCCCTGGCAGCCTGATATCGGTTTCTGGGCCAAATCCTGACTGATGACATCTTGCCTAATCAGTACTTGAAATTTATCACAATTTCTGTGCTTTTGTTCGTCCACCGGCTTTTTTAAGATTGCTACCCCATCAAGTGGCACTAGAGTTCCTATCCTCTTCCTCTGAAGTGACTATTTGCATATCACTATTAGAAGTGATGATATACCATTAGGATATGCCAACACGTCCTGATCAGTGGGTCCAACGGCAAGGAACTTGTAAGGGCTTGTAAATTGGGTCTTGAGTAAGTTTCAGCCATTTCAGTCTCCAACTCTGTTAAGGCTTAGAACATAGAGCTGGGTTGTTATTGTGGCTATGCTAGTTTTCTGACATAAAAAGTTGCAATTAAATTTATGCCATAATTTGCAACATTTTGGGGTTTTCCCTCCAGAAGTGGCACATTTCTTAACCTATAGTTTACTTATTTATAATTTACTATATGGCACCATTCCATTGTCTCTACTGTCTAATTTAATCTAGGGCTTGTGAAGCACACTCTTTCGTCCTACTCCACTACAACCCATCTTTAATGCTACAGTCCTGATCAGCAGGTCTCCTTACTTCCTCTTCCGTTTCGCGTCCTATTTCTTCCACTACTGGCGCCCTGGAACTTGCACACTTGGGACTCCCACTAGTCCGTCATACTCAGTTCTGCTTAGGTCTGTTACCTTCTTTGTTACAAGCTCTGATGTTGGTATCCAAGGACACCTCTGCGGGAGGCCACTCTGTCCCATCAATCACTTCTCTTCAGGATCGCACTATCTCTCGTCCTTAGTCTCCTCTCACTTGAGGTCACCCTTCCATGCAGCTCTGCTCTCTTTACTCTCCAAACCCTATCTGACTAACAGGAACTCTGTCACTTTCCCTAGCACTAACCCATAGGGTTACCCCTAGTCCCAAACATTAACTCTATCTTACCCTAATGTCACTACCTAAACTTCAGTCAACTATCTACATCCCTACACTACCTGTCTAACACATTATGCCTTACACTGTACACTACTAACATTATCACATCTTTCATTATACATATTATACTTCACATTACTTATAACACTACTATAAACTGTACATAACCATATCACAATATTTACCAAGACTCTTGACATAATGCACATTACACTATAACAAACCACAATTGGTCTCTTCAGGGGTGAGAACACGAAAGCACAGTCCACCACCCTTACACACATCAAGGCTGGAAAGGTTTACACACTAGTTAAAGCCACCCTTCATTTGACAATTATGTTCATCTTACCTGGTTCCCTCTGTTTGCTTTCTGCTGCCTCCTCCACCAAGACCGGCATAGTTATCCTCCTTAATCCAATATGACCGACTCATTAACATGAGGAACACATTGGTAAATCTAAAATATATCAAACCCTGCCTTTCCTGTGCTGCGGAGCTATGGTTTAGACTTACCACTGCGCTCCACATGTATCTCTGGTGGGCACCTTGGATGCTGAAAGACTGGAATATTGGTCTTGAAATTGGGAAGAGGACGCAGTGGGAGGCAAACAGAGTACCCTAGGTAGGGTGGCTATACATGAAAAACGTATACTCACTTTTTAGTGACAGGGGAGAGGGTGGGAGTTGTGTTGGCCAGTTTGGCCTAAATCAGGCCAGTTGGAGTGTTGCTATACTATAAGAAGCCAAGAGGACTTCTCTGATTTGGGCAGCTTAGGACGTAGAGGTCAGACTCCCACTGATAATGAAATTACATATTCTAGGGATATGCCATTACGAGTGACCAGAATTTGCTCTTATTTTATTCCTTTTGCATCCCTGACTTTTCAGGTTTTTTTACTTTTTTTGATCTGCCATTCGGTTGAAGAGATTTGCACCTTCTTCTTTTGCTGTGATTTTATTGTCTTTTCTAAGGGGGTGTGGCTTACAGGGTAATTATGCAGAGAAGTCTAATGACACGCCCCAGAGGATCCTGTGAGCCACGCCTTCTTGTAAAGATCATAAAAATCAGCATTAAATAAAAAGTCCCACATCTCTGGAACCGTATAGTGGATTAAAAAAAAAAAAAGAATACACAGAGGAGCAACAGGAATAAAAATAAGAGAAAAAATATTCATTTTTAACCTGGTGACAGATCCATTTTAAATGTCAAACTAAGGACATTTATAGTGACCGATGCCACATCCTTGTCTTAAAAAGGCACTGAAGCAGGAACTTGTGTTATATACTATAATGTACCCAATCAAATACTTGATTAAGAATATCAGAAGCCTTCAGAAACGTCAAATCTTTATATGACCACAGAACCCCTTGGAGACATCCAAATACATATTTAGGGGTACGTTATTCCGCATTTACTTACAAAATACTAATGTCTTAACTCCAAGTAGATGCCATGTATCTGTAGCATAACTGGACACTATTTTATATTTTTCTGCACCTTCACAACCCATATATGATTGGCATACATGTACAGTTCAGTGAATGGTAGCTGTGTAGAGGAACAGGGGAGTTTCTAAACTTAACAGTTTTCATGCGAGGAAAGTATAACTATTTGTCAATTGCTCCACTGTTTACTGGAATGAAGAAGGAATGCCTCCCTGATATCGAGCCAGATGAAGCCAAATGTGCCCAAGGCAGAGACGTTTCCTAGAATCTTCAGGGTTCACAGTTATATCCATCATTGACAAAAAACATAAGCTCTTCTTACAAAATGCGATCATTCACCGTATATAATTTACATTTAATGCTTTTATTACAGATACTGTAAGGATACAAATTTATTTAGGCTAAGCAAAGCCAGACATTCCTTAAAGGGGTTGTCCAGAACTTTAACATTGATGGCCTATCCTTAGGATAGGTCATCAATGTCTGACTGGTGGGAGTGCGACAGTGGCTGGAACTGCTCAGTTACGAAGCTGCACAGAACTGTTCAGTTGACTGTATAGTGACCGCGGCTGGGTACTGCACATCCGCCCCTTATTCAAATCTTTAGGGGCGGATGTGCAGTACCCAGCCGCAGCCACTATTCCGTTGAGTTGTGCAGCTCCATAACTGAGCAGTTCCGGCCGCTCCTGGCACTATGAACTACTAATCAGACATTGATGACCTATCGGGTTTCAGTCACAAAGTTGGCGCCGGCACGGTTTCAGTCACTGCTCTGTGTATAGAGATCAGAGGCTATAACCATGCCCCTTGCACTGACTGATAGCTGGCCTGATGAGCCTGCTGTAAGTTAATGTCGGGGGCATGGTGACAGCACCGCTCCCTATACACAGAGCAGTGACTGAAACCAAGCTAGCACCACCTTTATTACTGAAAGACCGAGCCTGCCAGGGGGAATAAAGTTAATTTCCTTCCGGCAGTGTGGCTCTCAATGTGGTGGCCGCACGGTGTCAGACGCTATTAACCTGCAGATTAACCCCATATCTGCAGGTTAATAGTGTTCGTTTACATTACAGGTTCCCTTTAAATTCCCAGAGAAGCATTGCATGGCCTATAAGTCTCCTTACCCTAGCTTGGCACTCTCCACAATGAGAAATATTCCCCCTTAAATCTTCTGTTTGAGGCCTTTGACCCAGCTAAATCAGACCTCTTTCTTTGCACTGATGAGGGGCAAAAACCCCTAAAGACATGTCTGCGAATGGAATGTCTGATCTGGATTCTTATCCTGAATCATGTGGCAAAGGGTTTATATTAATTTTTAGTATTGCTACCCCCAATAGGTGGCACTAGAGGTTCTGTCCTCTTCCTCTCTGAGGAGGCGATTTGCATATTTAAATTCTCAGTGGAGCATTGCAAGCCTATAAGTCTCCTTACGCCTGCTTGGCACTTCCCAAATGTAGAAATGTTCCCTTAGACACCACTTCTAATGGTGAAAAACATCTTTTACAAAAGTATAGGTAATATTAAAATTCACAATATGATCTAAATTTTGCATATATTTTTCCTAAACCCCATTCACATACATCATAACTTTTTGTTTCGCAGAATGAATGTGCAAAATTTACTCCAAAACTCTGCAGTAAATATGTGTGAACATGGTCTTCTTACACTTCTCAGTGACACTCTGGAGTAGTTTAGTCATCATTTATCATAAGTTATTTCAGACTGTGGTGATCTCATCCTGTGTCTGAAGTTGTGGGCAGAGGGGTGTAACATTGGCATGGAACATAGAGAAAGGAAAACACATTTCCAGAGGGATAAACAGGACCAAAGAGGAGAACCATGGAGGAGGAGAGGATACACAGAGGAGGCGGAGGAAGAATGTGGTGACAATAACCCTCAGAACTTCCTAGTCCAGATATGAGGGTACACTGCTATAGATAGTGATGTGCATGTAGTCATAGAGAGTAACCCACCACCGTCCCTGCAGACCTGTCATATTCCAATATCATAAAATCCCATTTATATCTTTGTATGGGGTCAGCTGTGCCCCACTGGCCAAGGTAAAATAGCATCATTTATAGCAAATTAGGTTATTTTGGCCAGAAATGACGTATGGATGGAGGATCCTTAGTTCAAGCTGTGACCACTGCACTGAATGTAATACCATGAATGTCCCTGTAGGATGGAGACCTAGATCCATGTTCATACAGTATATTTATTTTGTTTATAAACTCCACAACTTTAATTGGATGTTATGGTTTTGTAGCCAGCTACCGGGTAAAACTTGGATTTTTGCTGTCTAATAGAAAGTGACATTTGCGAGTCTGACTGTGTTAAATCTCCATAGATTAACACCAGGCGGTTTAGAAAGTTATATAGGAGATTACATTATTAAGTGATTAGTATTTTACTAATCTTGCGATACATGAAAGATTCATCTAACTAGGAGAAATGATGTTTTCAGTGTAAGTCTGGATCCACCAGAAAAAAGGACTCTGAAGGCCATCCCACCATCTATACAAAACATGCAAGCTTACAACTCCTAAAGGGAATCTGTCAGCAGGATTTGATACCCCAAATTATTTATACGTGTATATAGCTCTTTCAAAGACTAGTTCAGTAATACCTTTACATGGCCTGTACGTTCCTCCATTACTGAGAACTCAGCGTTTCAATAGACATGCAAATGAGACGGAAGGACTATTTGTAGACCTGAAGCCTCTGTCACTCCAGCTCTATTCCCTGCCCAGCACCACCTCCTACTGCTGCTTGACTTACAGCATTTTATAGATCTAAAGTCTCTGTCACTCCAGCTCTAATCCCCGCCCAGCACTGCTTCCTCCTGCTTGATTGACAGCCTCTATGCTGTGTGACTTCAGGAAAAGGAGCTGTCAGTCGACTACACTGGGCATTCATATTAATGCCTTGCATGCCATGGATAGCTTATCATGTAATTTATGGACTAGGTGGGATAGTCGGTATGTCTCCAGCTCATAGGGGGAAGTCCTGTTAAGGGAATCCCTCCTTGATGTCAGTATTTCCCCATAGAGTACATACAGTGTGGAGAAAATAAGTATTTGATACACTGAAGATTTCACAAACTTTCCCACCTACAAAGAATGGAAAGGTCTGTAATTTTTATCGTAGGCACACTTCAACTGTGAGAGGCAGAATTAAAAAAAAAAAAATCACATTGTATGATTTTTACATAATTAAATTGCATTTTATTGCATGAAATAAGTATTTGATACAATAGAAAAACAGAACTTAATATTCGGTACAGAAACCTTTGTTTGCAATTACTGAGGTCAGACGTTTCCTGTAGTTCTTGACCAAGTTTGTACACACTGCAGCAGGGATTTTGGCCCACTCCTCCATACAGATCTTCTCCAGATCTTTCAGATTTTGAGGCTGTCGCTGGGCGACATTGAGTTTCAGCTCCCTCCAAAGATTTTCTTTTGGGTTCAGGTCTGGAAACTGGCTAGGCCACTCCAGGACCTTGAAATGCTTCTTACGGAGCCACACCCTAGTTGCCCTGGCTGTGTGTTTCGGGTCATTGTCATACTAGAAGACGCAGCCACGTCTCATCTTCATTGCTCTTACTGAGAAAAGGACGTTGTTGGCCACAATCTACATACATGACCACAATCCATCCTCTCTTCAATATGGTGCAATCGCCCTGTCCCCTTTGCAGAAAATCACCCCCAAAGTATGATGTTTCTCCCACCATGCTTCATGGTTGGGACGGTGTTCTTGGGGTTGTACTCATCCTTCTTCTTCCTCCAAACATGGCGAGTGGAGTTGATACCAAAAAGTTCTAGTTTGGTCTCATCTTACGACATGACTTTCTCCCATGCCTCCTCTGGATCATCCAGATGGTCACTGGCAAGCTTCAAACGGTCCTGGACATATGCTGCCGTGAGCAAGGGGGCCTTGCGTGCCCTGCAGGATTTTAATCCATGACGGCATAGTATGTTACTAACTGTAATGTTTGAGACTGTGGTCCCATCTCTCATCAGGTAATTGACCAGGTCCTCCCGTGTAGTTCTGGGCTGATTCCTGACCATTATCAGAATCATCGTTACCCCATGAGGCGAGACCCCACATGGAGACCCAGACCAAGGAAGATTGACAGTCATCTTGTGTTTCTTCCATTTTATAATAATGTCACCAACAGTGTGACTTTTATACAGTTAACAAGCTAAAACAGGTGCAATTAATACAGGTAATGAGTGCAGAGTAGGAGGGCTTCTTAAATAAAAAGTAACACATCTGTGAGAGCCAGAATTCTTGCTGGTTGGTAGATGATCAAATACTTATTTTATGCAATAAAATGCAATTTAATTATTTAAAAATCATACAATGTGATTTTCTGTTTTTTTTTTTTAGATTCTGGCTCTCACAGTTGAAGTGTAACTAGTAGTTACTACAATAAAATTACAGATCTCTCCATTCTTTGTAGGTGGGGAAACTTGCAAAATTTGCAGTGTATCAAATACTTATTTTCCCCACTGAATGGACAGGGATGTTTATTAAAGGAGATTTGGTTCTTTTAAAATTAAGTATCTCCTCCAAGTCCTCCTGCTCTGCTGATTCTGGAACATTTTTTCTTTTTCTTCTGAGTCCTTCTGTTCCAAAGTTATGTGCCCCCTAAAATAATGGTGCAAAATGTTCCCTTCAACCAATTGGGCGTATACCACAGAACTTCTCAGTAGGTTTTTATGTTTTCTCTTCTGATGCTGGCCAATCAAAACACAGCCACGCCAACGGAGAGGTTCTGTAGTATATGCCCAGTTGGTTGACGGGAAAATATGTATCATTATTTTCGAGGGGTATAACTTTGGAACAGAGGGGCACAGAAGGAAAATACAAATTTTTCCAGACTCAGTGGAGCAGTACCAATTGGAGGAGATACACAGGTCAAAATTAAAAAATCCAGTGAAAAGTATCCTTTAACTAAACTGTTGCACCATTGCACGAACAGAACATATCATCAATCAGGTTAAATTGGTTATTTGAGAATCAGTCGATTAGAAATAAACCTTAGTGGAAAGTGACTGACTCAGCTCCAAATGGGGGTGTCTTCTCATGCACCTTTGAGGCTTATACATTAATTACGCCTGCACATGGGATGACCACATGATGCTCTGATACTGTACACACAATTGGATTTCCCCATTTCCCTACCTGTTGTATTACATAGATTCTTCAAAGGGAGCAATTTTAATATAAGAGAATAATCATAAATTCAATAATATTAAGTAGGACAGTTCACTAAAAGTGGGAAACTTTGCTTCAAATTGTGTTGCAATGTATTTATAAATAATAGTTTTAATATTTCAATCTTTAGCAATTAGGAAAGAATAAAAGACGTCATGAATCAGATGACTACATGACATAAAGTCATATAATAATAATAATTTCTATTTATATGTGGGGCTAAAATCTTCTGAATCTGCAAAATGTGATAGTGTCTGTTTTTATGTGTACACATTTTTCTCATTATTTTTACATTATGTAATAAGAGGTTACTGATCATTGTTTTTCTGCAGGTTTCTTATAAAGAATTGGAAAATGAGTCTTCTGCTCTTTGGTATAACTGCCCTACACATCATCATCTTGATCATTCTCTTCGTTGCCACCCTTGACAGTGTAAGTAAATATGTCAATCAATCTAAAGTTTTATGTTATGCTGATATTGGTATAATTCTGTTTAGAAATCTAAACGATATCATACCAATAACGGAGAACAATATAGTAAGCTAAACCTAGGGGCACTGATTTGTCACCAATGCTGTCATGGAGCAGATAACTAAAAAAAGGATGTATAGTGTGACAAAAAACATTTTTCCCATTAATTTTAATCGTGGAAAAGATTAGTTATTTCATCTGATACTTCCTAGCTAAAATTAGTGTTATCTCTGACATGGTCTTCCATTAAATCCTTCATTACGATGAATCAATCAGATGGAGCTTCTCACAGACCCCGGGTGAAGGAAGATTCTCCAGGGAGTGATAACAACAGATCAGGATTCTTTTATTCGTTGAATTATACAACACGTTTCTACCACATTTGGGGTCTTCACCAGTGCTGGCACAAACAGGCAACAAAATGTTCTTATGATTTGCTTTATTTTTGAATCATACGACACTGGTTACATGACACTTCATATTTTATGGTTCTTAGCAAAACGTCAATGAAGAGATTCATGTGGCACGAGGAATCTTATTCCTTAGCTGCTGTCTTGCATTCCTTATTTAATATAGTACTTATACCCATTTCATACCACACATAATAGTGTTACTTTAAAGAATTTGTTAAAACATTTATGTAAAACATCTGGAGTATGCACCATCATAGTGTTAATTATTGCTTACAATACAGTTACTAGGAGTCAGGTATCTTTACACTTTTAGGGTATTCTTGCATTTCGAGTTGCCCTCCATTCACAGTTATCTTCAAAAATGTGGTCCACTTAAGTAGTTAAAAGAAAAATATTCAAAATATTTTACATTCTTTAGCCCTCATTTGTATGCTCACTGTCTGATGTGATATAGTCATCAAGAAGGCAGAAAAGTCTAAGGATATAGGCACGTGATAATATTATATAGGCAAATGCATAAGGCGTTCTATTGTACAATGTGGTGCCACATGGATGCATCATATGATGGAACAAGTATAAAGTCTCTGAGTGGACTTCAAGTGGTTAATCCAAGAAAAGCTAAAAAGAGAAGGATGTAAGACAATTAGAGTACATTCAGTTCCATAAAGGTGAATGTGGATCAAACAAGGAAAACCACAAATAGGTGGTCTAGATATGGAGATTTTCACTTCTGAAGATGTGTTAAAAATTTAAATACACAATAGACTTTCATCATCAAAGTTCTATCCATGTCCCGCGGTTCTGCTGAACATTGGTCCCGGGTTTTGGCAGCTCCATTTCTGTGTTGAGTTCAATGCAGAAAAGCGCTTCTTGTGTCAGACCCATTTCAGTAGGTAAACCAGCTCTCTTCCCTGTGACTTACAGGGGTTATCTGGGAGTTTGCCTATTTTTCTCTATGGGGCCAAGAACTTGTTGTGTTTGGTGCCATCTCTGCCGGCTCAGAGTAGTCACGGACCGCTCTTGCTGGCAATTCTGCTGCTTCATTTGACTTCATGTCAGCAGAGCACAATCTTCTCTTCCGGTCTGCTCTATCAACGGGGCGTCACTGCTGACGCAGTAAGGCAGAGGACAGCCGAATGTCAATTAGCATGCCCACACCGAAAGAGCAAGAGCTACTCTGCTGATGTGAGGTCAAATGAAGTAGCAGAATCGCCATCAGAAGCGGTCCGTGACTACTCTGAGTTGGCAGAGATTGGTGCCGGTCAGAACAGGTGGGTGGTAAGTAACTTCTTACTTAGCCCTATAGAGAAAAATAAACAAAGTCCCGGATATCCCCTTTAACTAATGAAATGAGCCAATCAGTCATTCCTTCATACACATCATCAATTATGTGCTTAAATAGTCAGCTCTCGCTTGTGTCGAGCTGTATGCAGAAATGGAGCTGCTGGGACTGGCACGGACAAAGCACCAAATTTGTAGCCTTTTTCAGTATATATACCACATGAATCTGCACTTTTACTGTACTGAGCCTGATGAAGATACCAATTCGGCATTGAAACGAGTAACCTGAATACTTTGCCAATAAAGGAACCTTGACTACATCTACTATTCTTTGGTCGGTTATTATCAGCAGCGCCCATGTCCTGCACTTTTTTCAACATTGTTGTGTAATTTATTCTACTGATCATTGGAAGTCACAGAGATCTGGACCGTGGTGATGACATTCCCGTCATAGGCCACAAACGATTAATGTGATTCTACGCTTTTAGGAAGACTGAAGCCGATGTTAGAACGCCTCTCTCATTGGCTGCCATTACAAAAAAATTAAGAAAAATTACGTGTAATGCAGGCGAGTGCTAAGTATTTAATGGGTGAAAATGAACGTGCCGCCTAACCTACCTGTGTTTATTATACCTCCAGTCTTGGTGGGTGCTCTCACAAGACGAGACTCTGAACCTATGGCACGACTGCATTTATAACAACAGCTCGGAAAGCTGGATGTGCACTTCAGTGTCTACAAATGGTAAGTTTTAGTCCCATTAAACATCATGATATATTTATTTGTAATCTTGTCTTGTTGGCACCAGAAACTGCTGGCATCAAATACAGAGGCAAAGAGTACCTCATTTTTCATTTTTACGTTTTTTCCTGTCACTGACAATGGTGAAAGACCATTTAGCTATAAAGAAACGAAACCTCTGTGTATTATGAAATTACATAACAGTAAAACTCCGATTAAAGGGGAATTCTCATAACTTATTGATCATTGGGGGTGCAACTACTAGGACCCCTAGCCATTCCGAGAATAGGTCTCCTAGATCCAAAGACTGGGCTCTGCCGATACTCATCTTCTATGGCAGAGAGGTACTCATTCTTTGCATCTGCTCCATTCATTGTCAGGGGGCTGCCAGAGAAATCCGAATACAGTGGTTTGCTATTTCCAGCAGTCCCATAACTAATAAATGGAGCAGGGACCAAGCATGCGCACCTCTGCTCCATTCAAGAAAGAACTCTGCAGAGCCGGGATCTCAGGAGCCCAAGACATGTTCTCGGCTTCACTAGAGGCTGCAGCAGTCAGACCTCCAGTGATCAGTAAGTTATCCCCAGTCTGGCCAATAAGGGATAACTTTTGATTTTGGGAATACCAGTTTAAGTCAATAATTCACTTTATTTTGTTATTAGCATTAAAGGGTTTTCCCTTCTAGCCCAATTTTACAAGAGTGAGTTCACGAGAGAGAACACACTTGGATGAGGGAAGCAGTATCAGTTATGCTTGAGTTCTAATTTTTAAAAAATATTGTAGTGGAAACCCCTTTAATCCAAGAACGGACACTGCATGGGTGCAACCTGTGCAGCCACACTGGAGCCCAATAGGTAAGGGGTGCCACTACTACCTCCAAAGCAGGTAGAATTGTGCATTATGATGACCTATTGGACAATAGGGAACCCATATATTCATCTTGCACAGGGGCCCTCTTCTGTTTGTTTCCACTGCTGCTTTATTCAGCAGTCTGTGAAGGGAACCTGACAAATGATTGATGCTGTCCCAACCACAGGCAGCATGAATCAGACACTGACTCTGTGCCAAGTGTGGCTTTAGAAGTGATTTATAGAGGGGTAATAATACATTGCGATCATGGGATTTCATCTCTCTTTTTATACATCCTTTAATCTTGTGCTGCTGCTTGACATTGAGTACTGCTGCTAAGCTCACTTGTAACTAGAATACCCAAATCGTTTTCCTGTTCTGTAGTCCCGAGTATACTCCCATTCAATGTATTTGCGGCAATACGATTTTTTCGGCTGTGGTGCATTGCTCTACATTTATCAAGATTGAGCTTCATCTGCCATGTTTTTTCCCATGCAAACATCAGATCGTTCTCTAATATTATACGGTCAAGCTCAGTTTTTATTCTCCTACAAAGTTTTGTGTCATCAGCAAAGACTAAAATTATATTCTTTATCCCATCCACAAGGTCATTAATAAAGAGGTTGAAAAGAATTGGTCCAGGCACAAATCCTTGATGCTTGTGACCCCCACTGCTGACATTATCCCGTTTTGAAAATGCCCAATTTACAATGACTTTTTGTTTCCTCTCCCGTAACTAGTTTTTACCCATTTGTACATAGTATCCCCTAATCAATGCTTCTGGAGGTTCAGTACGAGGCCATTGTGTGGTCCATTATAAAATGCCTTTATAAAATCCAGATATATCACAACAGCAGCATGACCAACATGCAGATTTGGACCTATCTCCTCATAGAAACCCAACGTGCTGGTTAGACGTGACTTGTGACTTCTAATGAGAACTAACAATCTTGAAACAGATGTATTCAATTACAGGGAAAAAAAGGAAACATTTTCCTATCAATGAATTTTCATCAAATTATGTTTTCAGTGGTTTGAATTTAGGATTCATGATGGAATCCGGCCATATTTGCCAAACGATTTAGAAAAACTCTTAAGATTCACCTTAAATATCAATTATTATAGCCAGATCGCCCCATACCAATGACCCCATAAAAAGTGCAAACCAGATTGTTTCAATAAAAATGTCCGTGAGTGTCAAAGACAACAATTAGTGATTACATTGAGCTCCATATACAGGAATATTCCGCATGAAGAGTTTGTGCTCTGTCTTCCTCAGAGTGGTTCCACGCGGTTCAGGCTCTGGTCGTGCTCTCAGTCCTGTTTTCCAGCTTCTCCTTCATGCTGTTCATGTGCCAGCTCTATACTATGGACAAAGGGGGACTCTTTTATGCAACAGGTGTCTTTCAAATTCTGGCTAGTAAGTATTACGTCCTCAATTTCTACTTAATTTCAAAGTGGATATATTTCATGTTTTTTTTCTATCTCGAAATCCACTCCTGCATTACTTATAGTGATTGTACTTAGCATTGTCTGAGCAAAGTTTGGATGAGATCCTCATAGTTACAAATGATTTTCAAGAGTCTTTGTCTTGATGATAAATCAGAGAGATTGCAGGAGATGATGACTGATTAGTTCACACTACATTAGAAGTGTTAGCTTTTACAGATTCAAAGGGAATTTAATTAATGTGCTACTTATATAGAGAATTTGTCAAAGTTTTACATATAAAGAAACTCATGAAATATGAATGACATCTCTGGATTCTTCTGCAAGGACCATTGTTTCCACGATAAGACTTATTTCCCAACGTCTTGGCAAAAAAAAGCTTTAAAGCAAGGGTTCTCCATTAAGGGGGTTGTCAAAGACTATTTAATTTTTTTATTATGGTCCTAATATCTAACAGACAGGTAGTTGCTGATTACCTGCCTGTTTTGCCCACTTTATATGTAACAAACAAATTAAAGCTGCACTTTGAAACGCTACAGTATCTAACCATTGAATATATGAAATTGGAACTACATTACTGCTATAGAAAATAAGTTAAAAATGAAAATATTTAGCACATAGATTGGCCAATTCATGTGACTCCAACAGCCAGCAATAAGGCAACCTCCTCTGCTGGGACCCTAACCTAAGTGGCTCTATTAGCTTGCACCTGTTCACATTTGTCTTTCTGTTTGGAAGTGACGATCAAGTCCTTTTGATATTTGCAATACACGTCTTCTGATCGAGCACTCCACCCATGAGCCTATGGTGGTTTTAAACAGAGCTTAATTCTACCTACTGTAAGGTTGCAGCTGGACAGGTCATGGACGGGAGGTATGTGTCCCCGAGGTGCCAAGCCTCGGTGATGTAGGACCTGGAGAAGTAGGCTCCAGCACACATACTGCTGAGTGGTATGTTAATGGGCCCGGATTATGGGTCCAGGTTTTACCAGCAACTGAAAGAGCTGGGTGGGATCAGCTGCTCCCTTACCTCCAGTCCAGGTCTTGAAAGGTCTGATTTAAGACAGCTGATGCTGTCTCACTCTGTCTGTGTGTTTTGCAAGGTGAGGAGGCCTTGCATGTGCTGCTCAGACCTGCTGCAGTCAGAGGAAAAGCACTTGCATTTAAATGGCTGAGGCCGTGCTTCATGGACCAGTTATTTTTCAATTTTGTTCTGTTATACCTTTTTCTACCTAGAAGAGGCTATTTAATTTGTTATCCTGACTGGTTTATGGACATTTAATAAACCGCCTGTTTTTTCGCACCAACGAACTGCATCCCTGTGTGTGAACCTGCGTCTACCACAGAGCCGATCCCTCACAAGTTGGTGCTTTGAATGCTGGCAGAAATCCCAGAGGACAGGTGATTGCTGTCTGGAAACTGCATGTCCTGTGTCAAGGCAGCTGTAGCAGTACAAGAGCGGTCCGCAACCATGGAGGAGCGGATAAAACAACTGGTACAGGCGAATATGCATCTGCAACATGCTCAGCAGGAGACAAATTATCTGTTGATGCAGCAATTCCAGTTACAGCAGCAGCTAATGTGGCAGCATCAACAACAGCAGCTAGAACATATGACGCTCCTGACAGAGGCTCTCCGCGTCAGAGAAGCCTCACCACCTCTAAGCCGAAGTGACGAGACTCAGTTGCAAAAGATGATTCCAGGGGATGACATCGAGGCGTTCCTAGCCGTGTTTGAGAGGGTAGCAGACCGTAAGAGACTGCCACCAGAGCAGTGGACGGAGGTTCTAGCACCATATCTGACCGGGGAGCCACAGAAGGCGTGCTTTGATTTGGCCCTGCAATACGCCAAAGAGTATGACTAACTTAAAGCTGGTATCTTAGTTCGGCTGGACGTAACTCTGGCAGTCAGGGCACAACAGACCGACCTCTGGGACTTTCACAGGGACAAACCTCCCCGGTCACAAATGTTCGACCTTCTGCACCTGGTGCAGAAGTGGCTGCTGCCAGAGACTTGTTCCCCAGCCCAGATGGTTGAGAGAGTGCTCATGGATCGGTTTATCCACTCACAGCTTAAGCTGATTCAGTCCTGGGTTGCCCAGGGAGATCCCCAAAATGCAGACGACCTGGTAGGCCTAGTGGAGAGGTACCAGGCATTAGAGAGTTCCCTGGGTAGTTAAGCAGAGGTTAGGTTACCTTTCTGGGTTTCCAAAGGGGTGATGGCTCCCAAAAGAAGGGGACAAAATCCACACAGAGGGGGTACCCAAAGTCCCAGGTGGCATCTGAGTCACAGCTGGGTAATCAGTCCCATTCCATCCTCTGTTGGAAGTGTCATGTCCTTGGCCATATAGCCGCCTTGTTTCCCATGAACTCTGAGCCAAAGAACTGCAACATAGGCCGGCATTGCTCCTATTTTGCCGACCCCGCCTGCAGCGCCGTTCCTCAACTTGGTGAGGGCCCTCGGGCATGTTCAGTGTCTGTAAACGGGGTACGAGTGACTGGACTTTTTGACTCAGGAAGTTTGGTGTCCCTGATAAGGGCCACACTTCCACATCGTCTAATCCCTGGGAAGGTGGTAGGTGTCCGGTGTATCCATGGGGACGCCAACAAATATTCTGTGGCCCTGGTGGATGTAAACACTGACTGTGGCATCGTGTCTCATGAAGTGGGGGTCGTCAAGGACTTGCTGCTCCCCATAATAATCGGACGGGACTTTGCATTATTCTGGACATGTGGGGGAAAACGGGGACGCCTGGTTGCTTGGACAACAGCCAGACCACCCCTAAAGAAACCTCGCCGCAGACTGTAGGGGACGAGTTTCCCATGTGTGTGCTTCTTGGTGATAAGGATGAGGTAGCATTTACTGAGGCCAACATCCCTGAGCTGGAGGTGTCCGAGGGAAACTTTAGAACTGCCCAAATAAGGGACTCAACTCTTAAAGGTGCATTCAAAAATGTGACAGTGGTAAACAGGGTGCTTCAGGAGCCAGAGGCTGACAGTCGGTTCCCTCATTTTGCTATGAATGGGGATTTGCTTTATAGAGTAACCAAGCCAAGGGGAGAGGTAATAGAGCAGTTACTGGTGCTAAGGCCCTATAGACGCAGGGTGCTAGACATGGCTTATTCCCATGTGTTGGGTGATCACCTGGGGGCAGATAAGACCCAGGAACAGATCCTCCAGAGATTCTACTGGATTGGGTGATACAGAATAATAATATGCTATTGTCGTTCCTGCACCACATGCCAGCTAACCTCACCGGTGTCCAACTTCCGCAGTCCCCTAGTACCATTGTCCATCATCAAACTTCCTTTTGAACGCATAGCAAAGCATTTAGTGGGGCCCCTGGTGAAGTCTGCAAGAGGACATCAATATATATTGGTGGTCCTGTATTAAGCTACCTGGTACCCTTAAGAAATTCCTCTGCAAAGTGTATCTCACGGGAGCTGCTCCATATCTTCTCTCGAACCAGTTTACCGAAGGATCAAGGGACCCCCTTCATGTGGAAGGTCATGAAGAAATTGTGCAAGACACTGAAGATTTCACAACTCAGAACCTCAGTGTACCATCCCCAGACGGACGGACTGGTGGAGAGGTTCAACAAAACCTTGAAAGCTATGTTGAGGAAAGTATTGGAGAAGGTCGGCCGAGTCTGGGACTGTCTGCTTCTCTATATGTTATTCTCCATCAGAGAGTACTTCCGGATGTGGCAAAATAGTCCTGGGAAGCTGAGACCACACCCTATAGAAGCATAGTGGAGCATATGGGCGATATGAGAGAGGATTGCCAACGTGATGCCCAATGTGAAGGAGCATCTCCTCAAGGCACAGGAGGCACAGTCCAGGGTGTATAGTAGGTCAGCCAGAGTGATATGGTTCAACCCAGGGGATCGAGTACTTGTACTAGTGCCCACAGTGGAGAGCAAGTCCCTAGCCAAGTGGCAGAGCTCCTATGGGGTGGTAGAGAAAGTTGGTGAAGTTAACTACAGTATAAAATCCACCAACCAGGGAAGAGGAAGCCCTACCAGGTTTACCCTGTTAACTTGATTAAACCATGGCAGCACAGAGAACCCGTGGAAGCTCCTTGTCTGGTAGCCAAGTCCGAAGTCAGCACAGAAGATGTGAAGGTTGCAGACAACTTGTCCAGCTCACAGAAACAGCAATGTCAGGAGCTATTGCAGCGGAATAAAGACCTGTTTTCTGAGTTGCCAGGCCTCACTCAGGTAGTAGAGCATGAGGTACTCACAGAGCCTCATGTTTGCATCAATCTAAAACCGTATCGGATTCCAGAGAAACGCCAAGAGGTGAACTCGAAAGAGGTGAAGCTGATGATGAATCTAGGAATCAATGAAGAATCCAAGAGTGGCTGGTCCAGTCCCATAGTGTTGGTACCAAAACCAAATGGGGAGTGGCAGTTCTGTAATGACTACAGGAATCTCAATGAGGTCTCGAAGATTGACACCTACCCAATGCCTAGGGTAGATGAGCTTATGCGGTAAATGAGCTTATGAGGCTAAGACCAGCTCGGTATATCACCACCCTGGACCTCATGAAAAGATACTGGCAAAGTCCCCAATCCAAAGAGGCCAAGGAGAAGATGGCATTCTCGACACCATACGGATCATGTTATCAGCATGTCAGGATGCCGTTTGGGTTGCAGGAAGCACCGGCCTCTTTTCAGAAAGCCATGGACAGGATCTTGGCACCGCACAAAAAGTATGCAGTGACCTACCTAGAAGACACCATCATATTTAGCCAGGACTGGGGAAGTCATCTTGGCAAAGTTCAGGCCATACTTGACACGCTAAGGAAGGCAGGCTTTACCATCAACCCAAAGATATGTGCTATGGGGATGGAGGAAGCCAAGTATCTGGGCTACGTGGTCAGTAGAGGTGAAATAAAACCACAAATAAATAAGGTGGAGGCGATCCAGAGCTGGCCACAGCCCCTCACGAAGAAGCAGGTCGGGGCATTTCTAGGCATCGCTGGGTACTATTGAAGATTTGTCCCTAACTTTTCCCTGATAGCAGCCCCACTGACGGATCTTCTGAAAAGGACGAAGTCGACTATGGCTAAGTGGTCCCCAGATGCTGAGACGGCCTTCCAGGAACTAAAACTGTCCCTCTGTAAACTGCCAGTCTTGGTGGCACCCAACTTCTTCAAAGAGTTTGTGGTCCAGACCGACGCATTGGATGTTGTGCTGGGCGCAGTCTTGTCCCAGCAGATTAACAGAGAGTAACGCCCTGTAATGTACCTCAGTTGGAAGCTGTCCACATGTGAAAAGACCTATTCCATAGTGAAAAAAATAATGTTTGGCCATCAAGTGGGCGTTGGACACTTTGAGGTATTACTTGTTAGGTAGAAGGTTCAGGTTAGTGTTGGACCATGCCCCACTGAGGTGGATGCAAGAGAAGAAGGGAAATAATGCCCGAGTAACTAAGTGGTTCCTAGCCCTACAGGATTTTAGCTTTCAGATGGAGCATAGGCCTGGGAAACAACATGGGAATGCAGATACCCTATCAAGGGTCTATTGTATGTTTTCAGAAGGTGCCAAGCACTCCCGGCTTTGGGCAGAGGGGGGGTATGTAAGGTTGCAGCTGGACAGGTTGTGGACGGGAGATATGTGTCCCTAAGGTGCCAAGCTTCGGTGATGTAGGACCTGGAGAAGTAGGCTCCAGCACACATACCGCTGAGAGGTATGTTAATGGGCCCAGATTATGGGTCCAGGTTTTACGAGCAACTGAAAGAGCTGGGTGGGATCAGCTGCTCACTTACCTCCAGTCCAGGTCTTAAAGTCTTATTTAAGGCAACTGATGTTGTCTCACTCTGTGTGTTTTGCAAGGTGAGGAGGCCTTGCATGTGCTGCTCAGACCTGCTGGAGTCAGAGGAAAGCACTTGCATTTAAACGGCTGAGGCCGTGCTTTATGGACTGGTCGTTTTTCAATTTTGTTCTGTTATACCTTTTTGTACCTGGAATAATTTGTTTAATTTGTTATCCTGACCAGTTTATGGACATTTAATAAACCGCCAGTTTGTTTTCACCGACGAACTGCATCCTTGTGTGCGAAACTGCATCTTCCACCGAGCTGATCTCTCACACTACCTATATAATTGTAGGCTTTCAGCCCTGGAGAAGTGTCATGTTAGGTTAGGGTCCGAGCAAAGGAGGTTGCCTTATCGTTGGCTTTTGAGCTCACATGAATTGGCCAATTTATGTACCAAGTATCTCCATTTTTAACTTATTTTCTATAGCAGTAATGCAGTTCCAATTTCATATGTTCAATGTTTACATACTATAGCATTTCAGAGTGCAGCTTTAATTTGTTAATTACATATAGAGTGTCTTCTCTATGGTGAATTGTGCTGCCTCTAATACCTGGATTCCCATGCCCACAGCTACATGGTCATGTGTAACTGTGCTACTATGCAGTGACTTTGAGAAGAGTATGAGCGGGACATTCAAGGTAGTGAGTAGTCCTGAAGAAGTTAAAGTCTTCTCCCCATTCTTGATTTTTTTAAATTATTCTAGGAGTGTGATGATGTGGTAATCTCTTCTGGGTTTTATTAATCTTAGCATTTGTATTGAACTCCATTAGATAGTATCCCGAATAACTGACTACTTGTATCCTTTGTGCAGGTCTGGCTGTGTTTTCGGGAGCTGTGATCTATGCCACCCATGTGACAGAGTTTCATAAAGATAAGGGTGAAGGAGGATCCTTCGGCCATTGCTTTGTTCTGGCTTGGGTGGCTTTTCCACTCAGCATGTTGAGTGGCATCATGTACATCCACCTAAGAAAACGGGAGTAACCAAAAGAGACATTTTCCTTACCGCAAATGCAGAGATATAAGCGAGAAGCATTGGACAGATTCAGGGATAGCGCGACCTGTTGGATTTGTCCTGTGAACATGTGACCCTTTGGAGTATTAACAATATTCTATATTTCCCCCACGTCATGGATCACCACATTCCGAGAAATAATCATCCGATATTACAAGACGAGAAGATCTCACATTTCCACCCATCTGCTCGAAAATAAATGCTGTTCCGTAGAATAATCTCTGATAGGAGACCTATAGCGCTTTATAAGATTTATTTTTCTTTTTTAGCATTTAAGATTGAAAAACTCATCCTACAAGGAATACATCATAGATGCCAATATTTTTTTCGAGATACCATAGAAGTGTTATCACAAAGCATTAGAAGGCAAAACGGCAGGCAGAAGCCGCTTTAGATATGACCTTCTGGTTTTCCTGCCATTGTAAATACTATAATATTATATATATATTTTTAGTACATTCAGATTGAGAATATAAAAGTGGCAATTACCTGCAGATTATAAATCTGTTTTAGATATTTTATTAGATATATATCATGATTTAATGTGATTATGAAAATGGCTTCCTTCACCACCTGGACTAATGCCATTATGGGGTGGCAAGGAGATTACATTTCTGTCTGTTGTCAGCAGAATACCGTCACCATCTATATTATGTCCCAACTGGATGGGGGATTCTCAGAATACAGTATGTGGTGGCCACGTTCTGCTTGCCTGTGTCATGGAACCTGAATCCCATGCCGTGAGGCTTACCATAAGGAAGCTCACCCTTATAGAGGGAGCCACTCCTATAATAACATTATATCATAATACTGAAAGGGTTGTTGAATTAATAAAATCCCTTTCAGTAAATTTTAACATCACCAAAGGGACAGAGGTTTCCTGCCTGTGAAATCCATTAGTCCAAACCCAAGAGAGGCACCACGAAAGCATAGATTTTGCTTTGGCAAACCTGGTCCATTGGACTGGTTATCATGTAATACTACTTGCTGCAACCTCTGTAGGGAAAATGTATGACCAAGTGGAAATTCCTCAGCTGGTAAAGGGGGGTTTCTAAAGTCCCATAGAAATCTTCTGATCACTGGGCCAGCTGGCATTAAAGGGGTTGTCCAGGACTAGCACATCGATTTCCTATCTTAAAAGGGACCTGTCACCAGGTTTTCCTCATATAAAGTAGGGCTTGAACCTGTAAGCCCTACGTGATGGAATTCTAGAATGCTGTATATATGTCCCCAATCTGCTCTGCAAGGCACAAGAAATAGCTTTTATTTTACTTACAGACGGTGCAGTCCATTCCAATTGGGCGTCTTTTGCCTTGATCTGGCGTCTCCTCTTTTACTGAGATCGCCGTCCTCCTTCCCTGCTTCGTGTGGGTGACATGTCCTCTGTCATCCACACAGTGTCCTCCATGGCGCTCCTGCGCAGGCGTACTTCTCTGCCCTGCCGAGGGCAGAGCAAAGTACTGTGATGGGCATGCACAAGGAAAGGTCAAAGAGCATGCTCACTACAATACTTTGCTCTGTCCTCAGAACGGCAGAGAAGTGTGCCTGCGCCAGAGCGCGATGGAGGACACTGTGTCGATGACGTAGAACGCGTCAACATGACGCAAGAAGGAAGACGGCGCTTGCAACAAGAAAGGAGGCATCGGATCAAGACCAGTGATGCCCATCGGACCGGAACATGTCGATAGTAATTTTAATAAAAGTTCTTTTTTGTGTCTTGCAGAGTGGATTGAGGACATATACACAGCATTCTAGTATTCTGTAACAGAGGGCTTATAGGTGCTGGTCGTACTTCAAATGGGACAAACCTGGTGACAGGTTCCCGTTAAAGATAGGTCATCAATATTAGATGAATTGGGGTCCAACACCGAGCTCGCCCAACTATCAGCTATCCTTTGCTCCTGCAGTGGCCAGTTGGTCTGCACCTTAGCTGCCATTCATTTGAATAAGATATATATTGCAATACCACAAAATAATGTATAGAACCATAATGTTCTCGTTCCAAACATTATTAACATCCCGCCATTACCGAGGTAGATAGCAGCTAATTACAGAGGTGTCAAGTGTCGAACCCCCACCAATCTGATATTCATGATCTCATGCATACTGTAGGTAATGAACAATGTGTTAGGACCAACAACCCCTTTAACAAGGAGTCTGTCAGCAGTTTTGACCCCTCATTGGCAGACTACCTTAAACAAAAACAATGAAACAATCCTTACAAAATTACTAAGTGATAAAAGTAAGTAAAAAGAAAACATAGTTGGCTATATGTGAAGAGTATTGATCACAGACGTACAACATTCTTAGTAGTTTGAGTTCCAGTTTGAAGGGAAATCCTGGAATGTCCAAAAAAATGTCAATGGGCATCAGAGGTTCAGAAGTGATGATGAACTCCACAGTGCACCCAAAACAAGAAGTCAACACAATCCAGTATAATAATAATTCACCTTAGATAACCTCTTATTTTTAAATAACTGTTGTTGTAATCTGATACTTTTAGGATCTATAAATGTCTTTTATTAGTTTATTAGTTTTATTAGTTCAGCACAGTCCTAAATAGAGACACTACTTGTTACTTTTATTAATGGCGTTTTTTTCATTGCCCCCTTTTTTACCAATAAGTAGTTAAATACTTACCGGTTGCCATCTCTTACAGTTTCCAGCTGCTGCATTCCCTCTCCTTCATCATGTGATTGTAGTTGTGATCAGCTGGCTCTCACGTCTTCTGTGTGGACCAGAGGTCACTTTCTCAATGTAAGTCTATGAGGCTCAGAACAAGCCTATAATAGATTCACATTAAGGCCACGTTCACACATTCAGTATTTGATCAGTATTTTGCATCAGTATTTGTAAGTCAAAACCAGGAGTGGGTCAAAAATGCTTTACCTCTGATTGTCCCACTCCTGGTTTTGGTTTACAAATACTGATCTAAAATACTGACCAAATACTGAACGTGTGAACGAGGCGTAAGAGAGGAACTAATGGTCTTCAGTGGGATCTGCATAGAAAGAGCAGCAGGCACATGATGCAGGAGAAGGACCGTAGCAGTGCAGGAAATGGCAGAACACAGTGACCGGTAATGCACTAATTACAAACAAATTACTGGTTGTTAACGGGAATAAAAAAAATGCCGGAATGCTCCATTTAATTCACTAAATATTTTAAAGGGAATCTGTCAGCGGGTTTTTACCACCTAATCTAAGAGCAGCATAATGTAGAGACAGAAACCCTGATTCTAGCAATGTGTCACTTACTGGGGTGCTAGCTTTAGTTTTAATAAAATCACAGTTTTATCAGCAGGACATTATCACTAGAGGACTAAGTAAACCTGCTGTCATGTAGTCCTCCATATTCATGAGCTTTGCATAACCCCGCCACCACCACTGATTGACAGCTTTCTGCCTACGCACAGTATGTAGAAAACAGCCAATCAGTGGTGTGGGCGGGGTTATACAGAACATTCAGAGAACTGTTATATCTGCAGCAAAGAAAACATAAATTTTATCAAAACTGCAGCAAGCAGCCCAGTAAGTGACACATCACTGGGATCAGGGTAATGCTGCTCTCAGATGGGGTAGCAAAAATGTGGTGACAGATTCCCTTTAAACCTCATTCACATGTGTATTAAACACGTTTTGAGAACAGATCGTGATGCACATACCGGCCGCTGGTCTCCTGATCAGGACTCAGCCTCCCATGTGCCTAAGGCCTAATTCAGGCATCTGTTTTTGCGTACGAGAGCTGTACATGTTTTTCACGGATTGCAACCCTTACCTGTGATAGTCTATTGGGCCATTAGCATGTCCGTAATTTTTTGCAGACAGAGCAATCTGCAGAACATCATGGAGACATGTCCCATTTTGATCAAAATAGGTAATGCAAGTCTGTGAGTCCATGGAATAATCAGACAGCACTTGGAAGACATTCGAGTGTGGTCCGATTTTCAAAGATTCTTAAGTAGGAAAAGGTAGAGATACTTTTTTTTTTCCATGCACGAGAAAAACTGATGACACTTGGACCATGCTTGGATCAAAGTCTGGTCAAAATAACCTGTCTTCTAAATGAGGCCTAAATGACAGTCAAATTCCTATCTGGAGACCCACGGCTAGTCCATAAATACTCAGATGTCTGAACGAAGCTCTATTCTGTCCTGTCACAGTGTGACCTGTGTCATCCTACCTAGTCCATTATCGTTGTGTAAGTTCAGCACAGACTACTTTTTGTGATATTATTGTGCATTCTCCTGCTTTAGGCCCATTAGAAGTGTACAACTGCTTTTGTATGTTTGTTGCTTATTGATTTTTCGAAGAATCTTTACCTTGACAAACCTTATAATTAAATATATTTTTCTTTAATCTGACCTTTACAATGAATGGTTAATGAGTTTTCTATGGTATAATCACTATATGCCCTCCCATCTTCAGGGTCATTGCTAGCTTTTAGAAAGCTGGTGAAGGAGAAAAAAAACATTTCGGAGTGGGCTCTGGTCTATGTAACTTTCATATCTCATTTTAGAAGGAAATACCAATAAATCATAAAAATGTGAAAGTCAAGGAATACCAACAAAATATAAATCCCCAAAAGTATCCCAGCAAGGCAAATTAGAAACAATGAAAAATATTGATTGAAAAAATAGAAATTACTTTATTGAGCCAAAGGGTATAATAAAACCACACAAAAAAGCCAAAGTGTAGGAGGAATAATTGATCTGAACATTATACATGATATACTAAATAATGAAAAAAGGGGCCTGCAAGAATTAATTATGGTGTATAAATAGAATATATGATTAGTAGAAGAATGAATTAATCGAAATCATGATCTAGAATGTACAACACTAATATTATTTCGATCAAAATATTGCAAAAAAACAATTTTGTCAATATGATAAATATAATAAGAATTGTGAAATCTGATTTAATGTAAAAAAATTGTACAAAGAAAAAGGAAAAAAGACAAGTATAAGGGATGTGTGATACAGACTACATTGCACAGTAAGGATTATTCCTCTGCTACGCACACCAACGCGCGTTTCACAGCAGCTTTTTCAGGGAGTGTAACTTTCATGCTGCAAATACCTAAGCAATTCCACCATATCCCAAAGCTGCTTCACCTTTGCTTGATTGACTGTGTATTGAAGTGCACAAACCAGCTATGTTTTGTGAAATAGAGTTCAGAAACCCCGTAAAAACTATGAAGGTCACATACAGTCATGGCCATTGAAATTGTTCTGAAAAATTAAGTATTTCTCCCAGAAAATTATTGCAATTACACATGTTTTGTTATACACATGTTAATTTCCTTTGTGTGTATTGGAACAATACAAACAAACAGATAAAAAGGCAAATTGGACATAATTTCACACAAAACTCCCAAAATGGGCCGGACAAAGTTGTTGGCACCCTCAACTTAATATTTGGTTGCACACCCTTTGGAATAAATAACTGCAATCAATCGCTTCCTATAACTATCAATAAGCTTCTTACACCTCTCAACTGGAATTTTGGACAACTCTTCTTTTGCAAACTGCTCCAGGTCTCTCATATTTGCAGGGCACCTTCTGCCAACAGAAATTTTAAGATCTCTCCACAGGTGTTCAAAAGGATTTAGATCCGGACTCATTGCTGGCCACTTCAGAACTCTCCAGAACTTTATTTCCATCCATTTCTGGGGGCTTCTTGAATTATGTTTGAGGTCATTGTCATGCTGGAAGACCCATGACCTAGGACATAAACTCAGCTTTTGGACACTGGGTACTACGTTGCAATCCAAAATCCTTTAGTAATCTTCATATTTCATGATGCCTTGCACACAGTCATGGCACCCAGTGCCAGAAGCAGTAAAACAGCCCCAAAACATCTTTGAACCTCCTCCATATTTGACTGTAAGTATTGTGTTTTTTTCTTTGTAGGCCTCATTCTGTTTTTGGTAAACAGTAGAATGATGTGTTTTACCAAAAAGGTCTTTCATCTGTCCACAAGACGCTTTCCCAGAAGGATTTTGGCTTACTCACATACATTTTGGCAAACTGCAGTCTAGCTTTTTTATGTCTCTGTAATCAGTGGGGTCCTCCTGGGTCTCCTGCTATAGCGTTTCATTTCATTCAAATGTGAATGGAAAGTTCACGCTGACACTAATCAATCCTGACCCTGCAGGACAGCTTGAATTTCTTTGGAAATTGGGGCTGCTTATCCACCATCTGGACTATTCTGCATTGCAATCTTTCATAAATTTTTCTCTACCGTCTACGTCCAGGGATATTAGCTACAGTGCCATGGATTGTAAACTTCTTGATTATGTTGCCCACCGTGGACAAAGGAACATCAAGATCTCTGGAGATGGACTTGTAACTTCTCCATGTTTAGTGTGGCACACACAGACACACAATGCAAAGATTTAGTCAACGTCTCCCCTTTTTTCTGCTTTCAGGTGTGATTTTCATATTACCTACACATGTTACTTGCCACGGGTGAGTTTGAACGAGCATCACATGCTTGAAAAAAAGTTGTTTACCCACAGTTTTGGAAACAATTTTGTCCAGGCCAATTTTTGGGGTTTTGTGTGAAATTATGTCCAACTTGCCCTTTTTCTTTTTTTTGTGTTGTTCCAATACACACAAAGGAAATAAACATGTGTATAACAAAACATGTGTAATTGCAATAATTTTCTGGGAGAAATATTTCATTTTCTGAAACAATTTCAGGGTTGCCAACACTTTCGGCCAGTACCATAGATAGATAATAGATAGATAGGAAAGATCGATAGAGAGACAGATAGATAAACAGACAGGCGCAAACTGTAGAATACTTACCAGTCTGTCTCCTCTTCTTCAGTTATTCAAAACTCCTGCAGGGTAGAGGACCTGTGGTGACATCACAGTCACATGACTGGTCACATGATTGTGATGTTACCACAGGTCCTGAAGAAGGATTCAGTGAATGCATTAAACACTGGGAGTCCTGGGCACTTGTCCAGTTTAGCCCCATAATGCTGGCCCTTAGAGCAATGCTGAAACCTTTTGCCCTGTATATTTTTTTTATGTCCAAATAAAAGTATTTAAATATATCTTGCACTCCTGCCTTACTTCAGCAGAGCTATTATTTTTCCATTGGCTTTTCTTTTCTTTTTTTTTTTCATATTTTCTTATTTTGGAACAACTGATAAAGGAACATAGGATCATTAGAGAAAGATGCTGAGAAGCAGGGGCGTCATATCTCGTTCATCTCATGTAGTGGGCCAACCTCTAAGGTTAGGTAGGGAATTTACTTAGGGATTTCTAGGGTTATCCTTAGCATATTCACTACCATCCAGTTCTATTACCTATTGTGGCTTATTCTTCATACAGTGTCTTATCATATTTTAGGGATACATTTTAATAATCAATAATAAAAGTTGTTTGTAATCAATCATTTTTTATGTCTTCAAAGCAGATTGGAACATAGTCAAATCAACCTTTAATTATTTCATTAATATGAGTAACAATGTAATTTATTTTATTCTATTGGGAGTTTCAAACCTTTACTGAATACCCTTCAAGTTCATATCTTTGACACCATATTTGTACTTAGCAAGTCATCATAGTTATTCACTACACAATTTGCTCGGGGATGTAAACCATAGAAGAAAAATCTTTATTATCCTATAATTTCCTTTAAAGAGCACCTTTTAAAGCGTACAACATTGTACAGAAGCTAAGATGTCTGTTGAAAGCTTCCTTTCTTGGGGGGGAATATTATTACCTTGGTAAAGTAAGGCAGGTACAGGCAAGTCTTGTGCTTCCTTCTCTGTTTTGCTAAGATACCTGGCATACAACGTTATTTCTGTACCTACTCAATTTCTAAGTAAATGTACACATCATGCCTTGGACGTACAGTATGTGTTGGTGTTTTGTTTCTTTTTGGTTTGTTTTTCAGATTGATCCAATTATATAATGAGCAAAATACAAGTTAGGATTTTTCCGACCAATGACTCTTTAGTGATTGAAAAAAGTGATGATTTTTTGGAACTTCTAACTTTGAAAAACTTGCATATTCAGTCATACGATATTCATAATATCCTGTTAACATCAGATTTAAAGGGGTATTCTCAAATTGTTTCTTGAGCACTTTAAAGCTCTGCAGTCTCTTTACTTCTTGGTTACTTGGGGGTGGGCACTCCTTTTTGAGTGACAGTTCTGGTCAGGATCTTCATCCTGCAATAACAAATTAATGGTATGGCAGTGATTATCCACACTGTTATCACTATATTTTTATGTAAAGATAACAGGACCTTTGAACAATAGACAGCTTAGGAAATAAGATCCAGACCAGTGATTAGGAGAACTGCACTGGAAGCTGCTGCTGATGGGGGCAGGGGTATTGTAATTCTACAGAACAGATAACAGCACCTTGGTCAGGAGCTGAGATGGAGGAGGAGGAAGGTTAGTAGCGACAATGGATATAAAAAAATCTACACACCCCTGTTAAAACTCCAGTTTTTTGTCATAAAAAAAACATACCAATTAGAATAATTTCAGATCTATTTCCATCTTTAATGTCACCCATAATCTGTATATTTAAATTAAAAAATAAACTAAAATCTTTTCAGGTGGAAAAAATAAATAACTATAAGTGGTTGCATAAATATGCATGCCCTTAAACTAATAGTTTGTTGATGTACCCTTTGAATTTATGATAGAATTCAGTCTTTTTTGGTAAAGGTCTATCAGCATGGCAAAACCAGAATTGGCAATCTTTGTCCACTCTTCCTTGCAGGAGCACTTCAAATCTGCCAGATGTCAAGAGCATCTCCTGTGTACAGCTCCTTCTTCATGTCACCCACTGATTTTTCAATTGGATTCAGGTCTGGGCTCTGGCTGGGCCATTCCAAAACGTTAATCTTCTTCTGACAAAGCCATTCTTTTGTTCATTTGAAGCTATGCTTAGGGTCGTTGTCGTGCAAAAAGTTGAAATTCCTCTTCATTTTCAGCTGTTTAACAGAGGCCTGAAGGTTATGTTGCAAAATTGACTGATATTTGGAACTGTTCATAATTTCCTCCACCTAGAATGTAGCCCTAGTTCCAGCTGCCAAAAACAGCCCTAAAGCATAATGTTGCCTTCACCATGCTTGACTGTGAGTATGGTGTTCTTTTGGTAAAGGAATGTTGGCTTTGCAGCACACACACTTTTTGGAATTATGGGGCTCATTAGACCCTAACACATTTCTCCACATGCTTTTGGTAGACTTAATTTAGGTTTGGCTAAACATAGCGGGGCTTGAATATTTTTCTTTGCAAGAAAAGGCTTCCATGTTGCCACCCTACCCCCACAGGCTAGACATATGAAGAATACAGGAGATTGTTATCACATGCAGTACATGACTAGTACTTGCTAGAAATTTCTGCAGCTCCTTTAATTTTGCTATGGGCCTCTTGTAAGCCTCTCACACCAATTTTCTTCTTGTCATTTCATCAATTTTTGAGGGACTTTTAAAATGTTATTTTACCTTGCCCCTGAATGATAATTTTCAAAAATGAGTTTATTTTGCTGTGTTGTAAGCTGTTTAAGGACTAAGGCTTTTTCTGTAAAATGCAATTAATAACATTTTAGAAAAATCCTACTAAAATAGCTAATCTTTATATGGGGCTAATCAGAATCACTGTAAATGATGGTAGCTGTGAACTGACTACTATTTAGCATGAGTTTAAATGTGATTGGCTAATTTGAACACAACCACATTCCCAATTATAAGTTGGTGTTCACACTAATGCAACCACATTATTTTTATTTCCTCCCTCAAAATTATTTCAGTTTGTGTTTCAATGGATTAGTATAGATTATTGATTACATTAATGGTGGAAAAAGGTCTGAAATGATCTTTCTTGGTATGATTTTTTATACATGACACAAACAGGGGTGTGTAGATTTTATATATAATAATATATTATATTCACTGCAACTGTGCTACAGAAATCAATGTGCTTGGGAAAGCTGACTGGGATGTTAGGAGTTAACTCCTCTCCTGGAATGTAACTGCTGCACATACTTGGCCAAGCTCTCGTGGCCGAACTCTTTGAAATCAAGCTTTACACCATGTAAGATAAAAGCTATCATATCAGGAGAATGATAGCGCATAGAAAAAGTAAGGCAATTGTAAACTTGCTTATTTTCATGCTGTATAACTAACTAAAGCAATTTGATTTTAATCTATCTATTGCAATATGAGTTGTTTTGTTACATTTTCTGAAAATGTTGTTTTACATCAGCCCTTCAGCTGCATGTTTCACAGGTCTTGCCAGTATACTTTTTGTTTCAATTCATTATGGTTTTACTATGATTTATACTAAATACTATATACTTTTATTGGTGTGTCAAGCCATGCATCCATCACATAACCACAACAGAAATTTCACATGTAGAAGTAAACCATGAAAGTTCCGATCAATAGACTGCAAGCAGAGATCTTGAAATACTTGAGGAATTATTTAAGAAAGTTTATTGGAAAATTGTACAGCTTTATTAAACAGTAAATAACCTTTTCTTGCTGGAACTGTGATACTAAGTATAGTGCAAGAGGAAAGCTGCTATGCTGCCCTATGATGCAAACACCGAGATGTGAAATACCAGATGTAACCTGAGGGACAGTAACTGCCATGATTCTTTTAATAAGGTAAAATCATTATGCGTCATTAAATCATCTACCCTTTAGGTAAATTCTAGTGTGGAGAACTTTATATTCAGCTGTAAACAGGACCTCACAACTCCATAAAATTATTAGTACTTGTTTATAGCAGAAATGCTGCATGCGGAGATCTTGATGCAGCCAATTTTCACATTCTGTGTGAAGTCTACACTTTGAAAAGTAGAGCCATGTAAGCAACCAAAGACGTTATTTCTTGACTAGCAGAACAGAACATTGGGCTATGTTTACTCATCATGGAGAAGCCTCAGACTTTGCAACGTATTATCAGCGTATAACTGTACCAATGTAATATCACATGCTGCAAAGAAAATATCTATGTTTAAAGGGAAACTGTCTGTATAATTTTACTCCCCAAACAATTTATATGGGATTATAGCGCTTTCAAAGACAAGTCCAGGAATACCTTCACATGGTCAGTCCGTTCCTCTGAGAAATCAGTCTTTGAATTGATATGCAAATGAGGCTGAAGAGCTGTTTGTAGATCTGCAATCTATGTCACTCCAGCTCTATTCCCTACACAGTGCCGCCGCCTCCTGCTTGACTGGCGACTCATTTGCCTGAAGTCACACAGCATAGAGGCTGTCAGTCAAACTAAAGGAGGCGATGCTGGGCAGGGAATAGAGCTGGAGTGACAGAAGCTTTAGATCTACCATAGCCCTTCAGCTGCATTTGCATATCAATTCAAAGCTGATTTCTCAGTAATGAAGGAACACACTGGCCATGTAAAGGTACTGCTGGCCTTGTCTTTGAAATAGCTAAATGTACATATAGATAATTTGAAGGTGAAATCCTGACGACAGATTATTTAAACTAAATGTGCTATGGATTTTACATCCCCCGCATATCTATAATATAACCGGGGATGCGAGTCTCTGTCTGAAGCCTCGATAGACTGCGCATGTGCGTCGCGCAGTCTGGCTCCAGAGAGAAGCATGCATCCAGCCGTTACAGGTAAGAGGAGGTGTATGGCGTCGGAGATCGCGGTATGCGCTGGCACTGAACGCATACCGCGATCTCCAGCGCCATACTTACAAACTTACCTGACGGGAGGAGCATTGTCGCGGCGCCTCTCTTCGCCGGAGACCGGGGCAGGAGTTAGGTGTCGGATCGGAATAGTGCTATCCGGCGCCATTTTACTGAAGACTAGTGATGAGCGAGCACTAAAATGCTCGGGTACTCGTTCCTCGGGTCGAGCAAATTGGAATACTTGGGTGCTCGACCCGAGCAACGAGCCCAATGTAAGTCTATGGGAAACTCGAGCATTTTTCAGGCGGCTCCCCCCGACGGTCTGTAGAGGGCCTAAAAATTACCCAAATCGATGGGAACAGTGCTCAAATGACTTGGGAACAGCATGGGGAAGACCCCTGGAAGCATCTCTGACTCCCAGATCACTGCTGTCAACAACGTGGTCAGAGTATTACGCCACTTTTACAGACTCACAATAAAGCATACAAAAACGAAACCAAAATGGATTTTGCTGGGAAATATGTTAAGGAACATCCTTTCCAGGGTAATGACTTGTATATAAGGCAAAATAAATACCCAAAAACAAAAATACTCCTCCACACCTTGGGCTATGTTCACATGTAGCGTTTTTGATGCGTTTTTGCACTTTTGCATTGCTTTCAACCAAGACAAATGCATTCACTGGGAAATATCATTTTAACATTTTACAACCTTATCTGGCCATGTGGTGTGTGACACATCATCAAACACATGCATAAGTTGCTGAAAAGACATGGGAACAGAATGGGGAAGACCTCTGGAAGCATCTCTGACTCCCAGGTCACTGCCTAAAAGTGTGCCCATCATAAGTGATCCTTGACGCATGCGAAGATGCCTCCCGCCATGCACCTGTAGTTGCAGACTTGCAACAATCACCGTCCACGTCCTAGTCACACTGCAGCATTCAGTTGTCCCTACCCCATTCCTTGGAATGCAAGCGCAAGTATGCAGGTAGTCACCCACCCACCCACAGGCTGCAATACTATACTGCCAAATTTTTGACAGCTGCTTGCACTTGAAATGTGGCCTTTTAAGCTCGTGGAGGCGGAAGCTTTTCACAACCTCATGCCGGCAGCGACCGGGTATTCATACTCAGTCCCCAGCCGCCACTATATTTCCCAGTATCGCCTCCCCCTTCCACAAGCACGGGTCCCACAACATTACCCGTGCTCTCCCCAGTGCACTTACTGGGAAGGACCGCCTAACCACAAACACGTGGACAGGTGAATGTGGCCAGGGATGGTACGGAGCCAGTCCACAACTTTTTTTGCTAAGAGTTGTATTTAGCTCGGTGAAAGGACTGGCATAGAGGGAAACCGTATCTACCCTGCGTGTCATTTCTCCCAGGAAGTCCTCTAAAGCTGCTTGCACTTGAAATGTGGCCTGAACATTGCTGCTGGTACTTTTCTGTGGGAATTGCTTGCCTCCTACCAGCCTGGAATATTTCCAGCAAACTATGGTACGACGCCATGGTAATAGCACTGCCCTCAGTACCAGTAGCGAAGCCATCCCCAATTTCCTTCTCAGGAATTTTATTTGGTAGACTGAGTGGGTGCACAAATACATTTTCTCACAAAGGAGCTGAAGATAGAGTGGCAGTAGGTGCAAGTTTCTCCAGCCTGTTAGATATTAGAGGGTGAACGGCAGCACATTGGATCAGTGGTTAGCACTGAAGCCTTGCAGCGCTGGGATCCTGGGTTCAAATCCCAGCAAGGACAACATCTGCAAGGACTTTGTATGTTCTCCCCGTGTTTGCGTGTGTTTCCTCCTCAGTAAAAAAGCAGCCATAGAGTGTCCGGGAACCTTCCCACACACTTTTCTTAGCCAGGACTGCTTCTCGGCAGGGTTGGACGGTCCCACCAGAGAATCCTCTGGTGTGCCTTGGCCTCTACCTCAGGAGAGTTCATGATAGCGCTAACTTTGCAGCTGCTATGGGGCTCTTGAGCGGGGGAGAAAGGTTAGCCCTCAGAATTAAATCCTCTGGTGGGCACAATGTTTTTCAATCTGAAACAGCTTCTCAGTGGGAGTTGTATTTCACCATAGCCATATTCTTTAGCTCGGTGAAAGGACTGGCATAGAGGGACACCGTATCTACCCGGCTGTCATTTCTCCGTCACCAGGTTCCGCCCATTGTCACACACGACCATGCCTGGCTGTATGTTTAGCGGTGAGAGCCACACATCAGGCTGCTGTGTTACAGCTTTTCATCAACTCTGCAGCGCTGAGCGGTTTGTCAATTAAGCATTAAGCATGTTATCTTCAGCACAGCCTGTTGCCGCTTGGCCAAGGCAGTGCTGCAGTGCTGTCAGCTTGTGATTGATTTGGTCCTTTTGGAGATGGAGGAGGAGGTGCATGAGCTGAACAATGTGATTACATTGAGGTTAAATTGGTGACGCTGTTTTTTATACTAAAGAAAGATCCTATTGTTTTGTTTTTTTACGTTATTTTTTAAGACAAATGCATTCACCAGGAAATGTCATTTTAACATTTTACAACCTTATCTGGCAATGTGGTGTATGACAGATCATCAGACACATCCTGTTTTATTTATGATGGAGGGACTCTGAAAGTCATAAAGCTTATTTTTATAGGGACATTAGACGACCCTTACTATTCTTAATAGGCCAGCAGTCGGCCCTAGCTATTGTTAGAGAGCCATCAGCCGGCTATGTTTGTTGTTCCCATTCTTAACAAGTGGGTCTCCTATAGTGTTATTGCGTATCCAGTGACTGCAAAGGCTGCCAAAAATGTGGACGCAACTCAATACCGCTTTGAAGAGACAAAGAGGAGGGTCTCAGTAAAAAAATGTTCACATTATAAAGGAGCGGGTCTCCTATAGTGGTAATGCCCATACTGTGACGGCAAGGGCTGCCAAAATTTGGGGAAAACCCCACTAAGAATTTAAAGACACATAGAGCAGGGCCACAGTAACAAGGTACGACATGTTCCCATTAGAAAGGAGAGAGTCTGCTATACAGTTATAGGGTATGCAGTGAGTCCAACGGCTGACCAATTTTAGGAAAAACCCCACTAAGAATTTAAAGACACATAGAGCAGGGCCACAGAAACAAGGAATTCCCATTAGAAAGGAGAGAGTTTCCCATAGTGTTGGCCTATGTAGTGAATGCAAGGGCTGCCAAAAATTTGGAAGCACTTCAATGACCCTTGGAAGAGACGTGGAGGAGGGCCTCATAAAAAAATGTTCCCATTAGGAAGGAGCAGCCCTCCTATACTTGTAATGCCCATGCGCTAAGTTTATGGGCTGACAAACATTTACCCCTGCGGGGTATACATGAACATACTGTATAAAAATTTTTTACGGGCATCATAAACACCCTTTAAAAAAATTATGTGGGAGTTGCATCACGGACCACGGTCACCATGGTGATATGGTGGTGGAGGATGAGGAGAAGGAGGAGGACAAGAGCAAATAGCCAAAATCAGGAAGAGTATACCCATGTGTGGGTGTGAAAAGGTGCATGGGAATACACCTCCCAAGAAAAGACACTGGATTGGAGTTTATGTTACGCTGCTATCATTCGGTGGGGTTTAGAAGTCTGGACCAATCCAGCCCTTGTTCATTTTTATAAAAGTCAGCCTGTCAGCATTTTCAGTTGATAGGCGGATGACCTTATCAGTTATAATTCCAACAGCGGCACTAAAAACCCGCTCTGATAAAACGCTGGCGGCAGGGCAGGCCAGGACCTCCAAGGCATAGAGAGCCAGTTCATTCCACGCATCCAGCTTGGATATCCAATAATTATAAGGCACAGAGGAATCACGGAGGACGTTGGTACGGTCGGCAAGGTATTCCCTCAGCATCTTCCCAAACTTTGCACTCCTTGTGAGAGTACCCCACGCCTCAGGACCTGTGCGATGGGAGGGTCTGAGAAAACTCTCCCAGAACTTTGACAGTGTTCCCCTGCCTCTGCTGGATTGAAGTTGTGTCTCTCTCGCCTGTACTCCTTGGTTGTCCAACGTAGAGTGCCCTCTGCCGCCAGTGTTTTCAGATGGGAATTTTTTTTAAAGTTCCGCAACAAGGGCCTTCTGGTACTGCCCCATTTTTGTAGACCTGCCCGCCTCAGGAATAAGAGATATAAAGTTCATCTTGTAGCGTGGGTCTAGAAGTGTCACCAACCAGTAAAGACTGTCACCCAAAATTTTGAGAACGAGAGGGTCATGGGAAAGGCAGCGTAACATAAACTCAGCCATGTGTGCCACACTAATAACAGGCAAGACTTCCGTGTCCTCACCACGAGGATGACTGACCATGCTCTCCTCCTCCTCCTCCTCTCTATCCTCTGGCCGTCCACGCTGAAAAGAAGGTATGACAGCTGTGCAGGTAGTACCATCTATAGTGCATGAAACTAGCTCCTGTCCTTCCTCCTCCTTCTCCTCTTCCTCATTGTCACCCAATCCACGTTGGGATGAGATGAGGCTTGGCTGTGTGTAATCACCCTGTATGGTTCCTTGCTCCATCTCATCGTGCTCCGCCTGCAATGCATCCTCTTTGATTGTGAGCAGAGAGCGTTTCAGAAGACAGAGAAGCAGGATGGTGACGCTAATTATGGCGTCATCGCCGCTCACCACTCACCATCTTGGTGGAGTCCTCAAAGTTTTGGAGGATGGTACATATGTTTGACATCCATGTCCACTCCTGAGGTCTTATGTGTGGAGTCTGAACTGAATACCGACGGCCTTGTTGATGCTGGTACTCAACAACTGCCCTCTTCTGCTCACAAATCCTTCCCAACATCTGCAGTGTAGAGTTCAAATGCGTGCGGACATCACACACCAGTCTGTGAGCTGGAAGCTGCAAACGCTGCTGAAACACTGGAAGGGCGGCGGAAGCTGTAGGTGACTTTCGAAAATGGGCACACAGGCGGCGTACTTTAACAAGCAGATCTAGCAGCTCAGGGTAGGATTTGAGAAACTGCTGAACCACGAGGTTAAGCACATGGGCCAGGCGTGGTACGTGTGTGAGCTCGCCTCGGCTCAGAGCCGCCAGCAGGTTCCGGCCATTGTCACACACGACCATGCCTGGCCGTAGGTTCAGCGGTGTGAGCCACAGATCTGCCTGCTCTTTCAGAGCTGTCCACAACTCTTCAGCATTGTGCGGTTTTTCACCTAAGCATATTAGCTTCAGCACAGCCTGTTGCCGCTTGGCCGAGGCAGTGCTGCAGTGCTTCCAGCTTTTGACTGATGTGGTCATTTCGGAGATGGAGGCTGAAGAGGAGGAGGAGGCTGAGTAGGATGAGGTGCAGGAGCTGTAGACCGTGGGGGCAACCCTGATTGACCTAGGGCCCGCAATCCTTGGCGTCGGGAGGACGTGTTCCGTCCTAAGGTCCGACTGGGTCCCGGCCTCCACTATGTTAACCCAGTGTGCCGTCAGCGAGATGTACCGTCCCTGCCAACAAGCACTTGTCCATATGTCCGTGGTTAGGTGGACTTTACCGGTAACTGCGTTGTTGAGAGCACGGCTAATGTTTTGGGGCAAGTGCTTGTGTAATGCGGGGACAGCACACCGGGAGAAATAGTGGCGGCTGGGGACTGAGTACCGAGGGACGGCCGCCGCCATCAGGTTGCGGAATGCTTCAGTCTCCACAAGTCTAAAAGGCAACATTTCGAGCGCAAGCAGTCGTGAAATGTGAGAATTTAGTAGTGTGGCCTGTGGGGCGTTGGCTGCATATTTGCGCTTGCGTTCCAAGGACTGGGGTGTGGACAACTGAACGCTGTGCTGGGACAAGGACATGGACGTGCTGAGAGTGTGCAACGACAGGTGCAGGGCAGGAGGCATTTTCGCATGCACCATGGACAGGGGATTGGCTTGCATGCACAACAGCGGAAGAAGCAATGGTGCCACCTGCAGACACTGTTCCTGGACCCTGGGGTTCGGCCCACAAAGTCGGTTGCTTTGCTGCTATGTGCCTGATCATGTTGGTGGTGGTCAGGCTGGTCGTTTTGATACCCCTGCTGATGCTGGCCTGGCAGGTCGTGCAAATGGCCTTTTTGGGGTTATCGGCAGAGTCTTTAAAAAACAACCAGACTCGGGAAGACCTAACAGTTGTACTGGCAACTTCCTTCATGTTGGTGTTACAGGGAACGGTTGCCTGCCTTCTGTCTGTGGCTACCACACTACTTCTTCCTGCCTGTTGGGGTGCTCTGCCTCCCTCCCCTTGTGTGCTGCTGTCCTCGCTCTGCATGTCCTCCTGCCAAGTTGGGTCAATTACTATATCATCCACCACCTCGTCTTCCACTTCCGCACTCTGGTCTTCCTCCTGACTTTCTGGCAATTGTGTCTCATCATCGTCCACCTCTTGTGACACTTTCCCACCGTCGCCTTCATGTGACCGTGGCTGCTCAAATATTTGGGCATCGCTACACGCGATCTCCTCTTGCCCTGCTTCAAGTGGACCAGGCGAGAGGCCCGAATCTATAAATGGAAACGTGAACAGCTCTTCAGAGTGTCCAAGTGTGGGATCAGTTGTCTCTGCGTACTCGGCATGGTGGGAGAAAGGAGGATCAGGGTGAGGAATATGCGGTCCAGACTCACTGCTACTGAGACTTGACCGTGTGGAAGACAGGGTGGTGGTGGCTAAGTGACTGGAAGCATTATCCGCTATCCAACCAACAACATTTTGACATTGCTCTGGGTTCAATAGTGGTGTGCTGCGGTCCCCTAGAAATTGGGACAGGAAGGTCAGGCGAGAAGATGTGGGTGTTTGTTATGGCACAATTTCGGCTTGCCCACGGCCTTGTCCTCGGCCTCTGAATGCACCATTACCATCACGTCCAGTTCCCCATCCCTTGCCACGTGCCTTGTCCATTTTAAATGGAGGACAGTATCTTCCACGCTCACTACAAATGACTGAGTTTGGAGCGAACTTATATGTGATCCGTGTGATGGAGAAAACAGAGTTTTAAATTCCTGGCCTGTAAGTAACTAGTTTGAACAGCAAACTGCTGTGAATTGCTTCACTGACACACTAAAGGAAATTTTTACTGGAGGCCAGAAATGGCAGTATTTTCTGACAACGTACAGTACAGACCAAGAGTTTGGACACACCTTCTCATTTTAAGATTTTTCTGTATTTTCATGACTATGAAAATTGTACATTCACACTGAAGGCATCAAAACTATGAATTAACACATGTGGAATTATATACTTAACAAAAAAGTGTGAAACAACTGAAAATATGTCTTATATTCTAGGTTCTTCAAAGTAGCCACCTTTTGCTTTGATGACTGCTTTGCACACTCTTGGCATTCTCTTGATGAGCTTCAAGTGGTAGTCACCGGAAATGGTTTCCACTTTACAGGTGTGCCCTGTCAGGTTTAATAAGTGGGATTTCTTGCCTTATAAATGGGGTGGGACCATCAGTTGTGTTGTGCAGAAGTCTGGTGGATACACAGCTGATAGTCCTACTGAATAGACTGTTAGCTGCTTTTTTCTTGCCATAATACAAATTCTAAGTAAATAAAAACGAGTGGCCATCATTATTTTAAGAAATGATGGTCAGTCAGTGCGAAAAATTGGGAAAACTTTGAAAGTGTCCCCAAGTGCAGTGGCAAAAACCATCAAGAACTACAAAGAAACTGGCTCACATGAGGACCGCCCCAGGAAAGGAAGACCAAGAGTCACCTCTGCTCCTGAGGATAAGTTTATCCGAGTCACCAGCCTCAGAAATCGCAGGTTAACAGCAGCTCAGATTAGAGACCAGGTCAATGCCACACAGAGTTCTAGCAGCAGACACATCTCTTCAACAACTGTTAAGAGGAGACTTTGTGCAGCAGGCCTTCATGGTAAAATAGCTGCTAGGAAACCACTGCTAAGGACAGGCAACAAGCAGAAGAGACTTGTTTGGGCTAAAGAACACAAGGAATGGACATTAGACCAGTGGAAATCTGTAGCTGGGCTTCAAATGATATTGTGATTTCTGCTATATGCAGAGATCAGACAATCGCATCCTCAAGTCCCCTAAGGGGACTAACAATAACAGTGAAAAGTAAAAAAATGTTTTAAAAAATATGGAAATAAATAAATAAAAGTTCAAATCACTCCTCTTTTCCCCCATTGAAAATAAAGATATAAAAAAAATATATACATGTTTTATCGCCAGGTTCGGAAAACTCAGATGTATCAAAATATATAAACAATTACCCAATCGGTAAACACTGTAAACTAAAAAAAATTCAAGAATGCCAAAACTACTTTTTTTGCTCGCCACAATTCCACAAAAAAGGCTGTATCAAAAACTCACATGTATCCCAAAATGATATTATTAAAAACATCAGCTCGCCCCACAAACAAAAAGCCATCACATAGCTCCATCAGTCAGAAAATCAAAATGTTACGGGTCTCGGAAAATAGTGACGCAACCCAAAACATTTTTTTTGCAAACTTCTGATTGTTTTTTCACCACTAAAATAATAAAAAAAACTGGACATGTTGGGTACCGCCGTAATTGTATTGATGAAGAGAATCATATTGCAAGGTCATTTTTACAACAAAATATACACTGTAAAAACAATTCCCAAAAAACAGTGCCTGTATTGTTTTTTTGCAATTTCACTACACTTGGAATTTTGTTCCTATTTTCCAGTACATTATGTGGTAAAATGAATGATGTCATTGAAAAGTACAATTCGTCCTGAAAAAAACAAGCCATCATATATCTATGTGGACAGAAAAATAAAAGAGTTATGGCACTGGGAAGAAGGGGAGGAAAAAACAGAAATGCAACAGCGGAAATTGGCTGCGGCGTAAAGTGGTTAATGAATCAGGCAATTCACACCTGACCCCAGACCCCCTCATGAAAAAAGATGGTCTTGATGAATTATTTTTTTTTAGTGGAAACTGTCTCAGGAAAACTTTCCTTCTTTGGGGAGTTTTTGAAGGAGTTTTTCGGTTTCTGAAACAGTTTTTTAAGCAATTTGGAAGAGTTTTTTTTCCCATATTGTTTTGCGGCCTTTTGATTTATCAGTGCCTAATTTGGAGGAGTGTATTCCATCAGAAACCACTTCAAAGAAGTTACAGGCGCATATCTTTTGTCCTACCAGGCATTTCTCAAAAGCAGAAGCTGACAAAAATGCTCAAAACATTGCATAGTTCATCACGAATTAACCTTCATTAGATTTTTGTACCCCCATTTTTCAGTACATTAAATGGTAAAATTAATGGTATAACTCAAAACTACAAATCTTCCCACCAAGAAAAACAAGCCCTTATACATCTATGTCAATGGAAAATGTAAAAAGTTATGGTTCTTGAAAGAAGGGGAGGAAAAAACGAAAGCACAGAAATGAAAAATTGCAGGTCATGAATGGGTTAAGTTAAATATGATCTGCCTCTCCCACAGATAGTGCTTCACTGGTCCTCAAGTTGTGTGTGGTATTGCAGCTTAGCTCTGTTCACTTCAGTGAAAGTGAGCTGCAATACAAGATATAACCTGTGGACAAGAGGGGTCACCATGGTTACAGACTACAAACAGACTACACAGTTTGTAGTCTGTAACCATGGAGACGTATACGACTGCTTACAATCTATAGACATAAAATAATAAGAGATTTTTTATCAAGAATTTGCAAAGGTGCTTCATATATTAGTTTACATGCATTGGGACAATAAAAAATGTCTAGAACGTTGTGTCTGGATATTAAAATATTTATTACAATATTTTCTATTTATGAGGCCAAATTTCAGCCTCATGCATTGGTCACATGTGACAAGATATCATCATGGGTGTCTGGGCAGTACAGTGACCTAAACGGCACCACGCAATGAGGCTGTAAAATGGCAGAGGAGATGAGCGTATTGGGCTGTATGTTCGATTGTCAAATCGGCATAAAACCCGCCACCATTCCAGCTTATAAACTGACTAGCTATTGAACCCGTTCTATGCCCGGGTGGCAAGCATTTTTATTGGTATATGGTCTCCTATGCTGGTATGTGCTGCCCCCCCCTCTTGGTATTTGTGCTGCCCCCATCCTGTCCCCACCATCCTATCCTGGTATGCATGGCACCCCTCATCCCCATCCTGGTATTCATGGCACCCCTCATCCCTATCCTGGTATGCATGGTACTCCTCATCCCCCAATCCTGGTATGCATGGCACCCCTCATCCCTGTCCTGGTATGCATGGTACCCCTCATCCCCAATCCCGGTATGCATGGCACCCCTCATCTCCAATCCTGGTATGAATGGCACCCCTCATCCCCAATCCTGGTATGCATGGCACCCCTCATCCCCAATCCTGGTATTCATGGCACCCCTCATCCCCAATCCTGGTATGCATGGCACCCCTCATCCCCATCCTGGTATGCATGGCACCCCTCATCCCTATCCTGGTATGCATGGTACTCCTCATCCCCCAATCCTGGCATGCATGGCACCCCTCATCCTCAATCCTGGTATGCATGGCACCCCTCATCCCCAATCCCGGTATGCATGGCACCCCTCATCCCCAATCCCGGTATGCATGGCACCCCTCATCCCCAATCCTGGTATGTATGGCACCCCTCATCCCCAATCCTGGTATGCATGGCTCCCTCATCCCCAATCCTGGTATGCATGGCACCCCTCATCCACAATCCTGGTATGCATGGCTCCCTCATCCCCAATCCCGGTATGCATGGTACCCCTCATCCCCAATTCTGGTATGCATGGCATCCCTCATCCCCAATCCTGGTATGCACGGCACCCCTCATCCCCATCCTGGTATGCATGGCATCCCTCATCCCCAATCCTGGTATGCATGGCTCCCTCACCCCCATCCTGGTATGCATGGCACTCCTCATCCCTATCCTGGTATGCATGGGCCCCTCATCCCCAATCCTGGTATACATGGTACCCCTCATCCCTATCCTGCCATACATGGCACCCCTCATCCCTATCCTGGTATGTATGGTACCCCTCATCCCTATTCTGGTATGTATGGTACCCCTCATCCTGGTATGCATGGCACCCCTCATCCCCAATCCTGGTATGCGTGGCACCCCTCATCCCCAATCCTGGTATGCATGGCTCCCTCATCCCCAATCCTGGTATGCATGGCACCCCTCATCCCCAATCCTGGTATGCATGGAACCCCTCATCCCCAATCCTGGTATACATGGCACACCTCATCCCCAATCCTGGTATGCATGGCACCCCTCATCCCCAATCCTAGTATGCATGGCAACATAATCCCCAATCCTGGTATGCATGGCTCCCTCATCCCCAATCCTGGTATGCATGGCTCCCTCATCCCCAATCCTGGTATGCATGATACCCCTCATCCCCAATCCTGGTATGCATGGCCCCCTCATCCCAAATCCTGATATGCATGGCACCCCTCATCTCCAATCCTGGTATGAATGGCTCCCTCACCTCCATCCTGGTATGCATGGCACTCCTCATCCCTGTCCTGGTATGCATGGGCCCCTCATCCCCAATCCTGGTATGTATGGTACCCCTCATCCATATTCTGGTATGTATGGTACCCCTCATCCTGGTATGCATGGCACCCCTCATCCCTCATCTTGGTATGCATGGTACCTCACATTCCTATCCTGATATGTATGGTACCCCTCATCCCAATCCTGGTATGCATGGTCTCCTCACCCCCCCCAATCCTGGTATGCATGGTCCCCTCACCCCTCAATCCTGGTATTCATGGTCTCCTCACCCCCCAATCCTGGTATGTGTGGTACCCCTCACCCCCCAATCCTTATATGCATAGTCCCCTCACCCACCAATCCTAGTATGTGTGGTACCCCTCACCCCCCAATCCTGGTACGCTTGGTCCCCTCACCCCTCAATCCTGGTATGTGTGGTACCCCTCACCCCCCAATCTTGGTATGCGTGGTACCCCTCACCCCCCAATCCTGATATGCATGGTCCCCTCACCCCCCAATCCTGGTACTGTATGTGTGGTACCCCTCACCCCCCAGTCCTGGTATGCATGGTCCCCTCACCCCGCAATCCTGGTATGCATGGTCCCCTCACCCCCCAATCCTGGTATTTGTGGTACCCCTCATACTGGTATGCATGATCTCCTCACCCCACAATCCTGGTATTTGTGGCCCCCTCTCCCCCCAATCCTGGTATGTGTGGCCACCTCACCCCCCAATCCTGGTATGTGTGGCCCCCTCACCCCCCAATCCTGGTATGTGTGGCCCCCTCATCCCTTTCACACTGTACACACATACAAAAAAATAAACACTTATACTCACCTTTCTTCTCTGTGCTCCAGTGCTGCTGCACCCTGTTCTGCCGGAGGCTGGGGGAGGAGTGCGTCGCCGGAGCACTGCGCTGTCCGGCGCCATTTGGCTGAAGACACACTGTAAATGTGTCTTCAGTAGTGATGAGTGAGCATGCTCGCTACTGCTCGGTGCTCGCCCGAGCATCTCACTGCTATCCAGCTATTTAAAACTGTGTTTTCTCCGTCAAATGGATCACATATACAGTACAGACCAAAAGTTTGGACACACCTTCTCATTTTAAGATTTTTCTGTAATTTCATGACTATGAAAATTGTACATACACACTGAAGGCATCAAAACTATGAATTAACACATGTGGAATTATATACTTAACAAAAAAGTGTGAAACAACTGAAAATATGTCTTATATTCTAGGTTCTTCAAAGTAGCCACCTTTTGCTTTGATGACTGCTTTGCACATTCTTGGCATTCTCTTGATGAGCTTCAAGAGGTAGTCACCGGAAATGGTCTTCCAACAATCTTCAAGGAGTTCCCAGAGATGCTTAGCACTTGATGTCCCTTTTGCCTTCACTCTGCGGTCCAGCTCACCCCAAACCATCTTGATTGGGTTCAGGTCTGGTGACTGTGGAGGCCAGGTCATCTGGCGTAGCACCCCATCACTCTCCTTCTTGGTCAAATAGCCCTTGCACAGCCTGGAGGTGTGTTTGGGGTCATTGTCCTGTTGAAAAATAAATGATGGTCCAACTAAACGCAAACCGGATGGAATAGCATGCCGCTGCAAGATGCTGTGGTAGCCATGCTGGTTCAGTATGCCTTCAATTTTGAATAAATCCCCAACAGTGTCACCAGCAAAGCACCCCCACACCATCACACCTCCTCCTCCATGCTTCAATGTGGGAACCAGGCATGTAGAGTCCATCCGTTCACCTTTTCTGCATCGCACAAAGACACGGTGGTTGTAACCAAAGATCTCAAATTTGGACTCATCAGAAAATCTCAGATTTCCACTGGTCTAATGTCCATTCCTTGTGTTCTTTAGCCCAAACAAGTCTCTTCTGCTTGTTGCCTGTCCTTAGCAGTGGTTTCCTAGCAGCTATTTTACCATGAAGGCCTGCTGCACAAAGTCTCCTCTTAACAGTTGTTGAAGAGATGTGTCTGCTGCTAGAACTCTGTGTGGCATTGACCTGGTCTCTAATCTGAGCTGCTGTTAACCTGCGATTTCTGAGGCTGGTGACTCGGATAAACTTATCCTCAGGAGCAGAGGTGACTCTTGGTCTTCCTTTCCTGGGGCGGTCCTCATGTGAGCCAGTTTCTTTGTAGTTCTTGATGGTTTTTGCCACTGCACTTGGGGACACTTTCAAAGTTTTCCCAATTTTTCGCACTGACTGACCATCAGCATTTAATAGGTTAACAATCATGGGCAGAGCACCACTCCACCCACGATTGTTAGCGGCAGGTCCTGGCTGTAATACACAGCCATCACCTGCCGGGTATGGGGCAGGCCGCTCCATACACCAACTTCCTGCATGTTTCATACATGTACAGGTGGATGCCGTGAAGGGGATAAGAGGCGCATGGCTATTAATGAATTAGGTGAGGCGCCATGTGGCGTCTGGACTAAGATTTATGGGGTAAGACACGTCATGCCCTGTTATGCCCCCGTACCACTCACTTTGTTGGAGCTGGGTCAAAAAATGGCATCAAAACACCATAAGTGGCAACATTTTTGTGCAGCCACGCGTTGAGAAAAGTTTTTTACGTCAGATTTCTGGCTTAAAAGTCTAGATGAATCAGGGCCATTGTCCATTGTGCACATACCCTCAAATGACAGCCCTCTATCGGGCCCCCGGCGAACATGGTAACGCATCAATTCCCCATGATTGCGTCCTGGGGGAAGCCAATGCGAACTGGCACAAAAGCTCATTTAAATGCCGCAGTCAGTGAATTTTAAATAGTTAAACAGCAGCAATCGGAGCTAACTCCGTTCACTTCTGTTACAGGCAGCAGTCAGCTGTGTATCACAGCTGTCTTCTGCCCGATATTGAGGGGTTTCAGTTTTTTGGACCCGCTCCATATACATCGCACGCAAACTGTGATCAATTTGAATCTGAATTTTACATCATAAGTTATCAAGGGGTACAAGTAGTTGGCCCATCATAGAAATGTACCATCTACCCTCAGGATAGGTAATGATTTGCTGATTGCTGGAAGTGTGACCACCGATCCCCAGAAAGGGGCTTTGAAGTCTCGAATTTGAATGGAGTGGTGGTCTCGCACGCGCACCAGCGCTTCATTAATTGTTTTTGGGAATGACAGAGCTCAGCACTTGGCTTTCTCTATCAGTCCCTGAGGCACAGCATGGCGGTGTGCATGCCACACCATTGCTTCCAGAGCCCCTTTCTTAGGATCGATGAGCCAGCCCCTTTACTGAATTAGCCCTACAATGAAGATGAATCACAGTGTTACATCGTCATTAGTTTTGACATAGTTAAATAATGCAGAAATAGTTTTAATTGTGATAAATACAATAACAGGTGTGTTGTTCTCCAATATATACCAGAAAATAAATAAAAAGAATAAACTTCTACAATAAGACCAGAGTTAATTTCTTTTAGTCACCGTAAATTACATGCATGACTCTCCCCATCTTTGAAGCGTGAATGAAAATACCTCACAATATCCACTGTGCCGCATGTAGTGTTCAGTCACCATCACAAACTTGCCTCCGGCTTGATTGATAGGTTCATCGTTTCAAAATAAATATTTTTTTTCTTCTGTAGTGTAATAGGTTAGAAATTTGTTCTGCAAAGCTTGAAAGAGAAAAGAAGACTCGCTGAAGTGTTTCTTGCTGCAGCGTTTAGCAACACTAGTCGGACCATGAAATCGGAGGCAGATGGAGTGACTGAAGATTGCAGATTTATAAAGGTCTAGAACATTGCTGGCATAAATATCTAGCATATAGTCAAACCCAGTGGTAAATGCTTTCCGGAACAAATACCAGGAATTTGTGGATATGCGATATATAATGTTCACCTTCTTCAACCTGAGAATGTTCAGGGGTGCATCCATCTGCAAAGTCAGCGAGTGCGGAATGTATTAAATATAAGTATAGCACAGAGGTGTGAATAGCAAAAATACAGATCTGTGTTATAAACATCCCATGAAAACAGAAACGTATCCTAAACATCTCTAGTTCTGAATTGTCTTAAGTGATATTATTAACCAGTTCCTGACTGTTACGCCGGTGACTCACACGGTTTGTAAGTGCTATCCTACTCACTGTGTGCACCGCTCTGCTCCTCCCAGTGTCAGACCATCTCACTGAGCTGCCTTATGCAAACACTGCTACATTCTCCTTTTGCTAGAGAGTCTCTACCTGGCTATAGAGAGGCGCAGACAGACTCTGCAGGAATTTAAAACCACTGTGTCCTACAGAGTTTTGCTTCACTGGCCTATCCCCTTCCAGCAGTGAATATATTAGGCAGCTCCTCCCTCCATACCATGCCTGAACTTAGGTTCTAGCTACAGTCTGTTTCTAGTTTTCTGCCAAGGTGCATTATCGTTTGACTCTTTTATTACTTACTGGCTTGTTTACTCATTCTGTCTGATCTCACTGCTTCTGACCCTAGCTTCGTATTCTGATTCTGTGCTGCCCGCCCCGACCTCGGAGTTACTAACCACATCTCCGTATTCGCCCTTTGTGCTTTGTTTTGTGCCTTTGACCCATAGGTCAGCTGCTGCAGCGGTGAGGACAGGCTTGTGCCTTTAGGGTTGTCACCAGGTGCTACTCCAGGGCAGTACCTGGACAGGAGTGCCCTGGAGTGGAACCTGGTGACTACCCTAATGGCACATGCCTATCCTCACCATCAGAGTCTCTAGTGAAGACCAGGTAGTCACTTAGTTATGCCACTCCAGGGTAAGCCTGGCCTGTGGTGCAGATTCTTCCTTAGATACACTCTTTGTGAAGTGGGAGTACAGATTCCCAAATTATTCACCGAGGTGGGCTTTAGTGGGTGAATATTTTCTATTACCCAACAAGGTTATCTAAGGAAGAATCAATACTTATAACTGCGCCCATGTATGATATGAATTGAGTTGCATTATTTTGCAGTTTGATAGTGCCACAAGTGCTCCAATGGCGGAGTCGCGTTTATCATGCAATATCAGACGCTTAGTGAGGTCATTTATAAATCTCATTGAAAGTAGCATGTATATATTTTTCCTATGCTTCCTCTTTTTCTAGTAACAGAATATTCAATATTAATTGGACATGATTGAATTTTGAGGGACCCTGATCTAAATTAACAACTTTCTTCTTATAAGTACAAATGTCTATCTTTCAGAGGACACATAGGGGTTTGACCTTTGTACACGCTCTTATGTGTCTTATTATTATTATTATCTTTGACATGCTGCTATTGTCATGTCATAGTCTCACTCTGACTGAGTCGAATTTTATTACTGTACCCATGCTCAATTTGTTGGGTTTAGGTGGAGAGTTCTTGTTTTAGAATCCCCCATTTGATCGGGCCAGTATTTTCTCTGTGGCCAACATTGTGGACGCTTCTTATGAAGCCGCGCATGTGCCAATGTACGGGGACTGTTTGGTCTGTGCGCGTGGGTCTCCTTAGCAACTCAGGACGCATACTATACTGGCCGCATTTGACATGTCTATGCCGGTGTGAGTACTTCCGGTTCAGACATACACACTTCCGTTCCGCGATGTCCGGGGCTCCGGCGTCTCTTGAGATACAGCTGTTCTCTGGGTAAATTACAAATTACTGATTACTTAGGCTTTATATATATTGACACAAGGTATGGGATCATACATGCCCCTGATGAAGCCACCCTGCGGGGCGAAACGCGTTGGGCACTGAGGTGCCAGCTTCACTTTCCAGAGCACATGCTGTCTTAGATTAAGTATATGCATTTAGGGTCATGTTGCGGGTCTAGATTGCCATATTGTGTGGCGAGTTACTTTTCCTGCCCTTATAGTCATGGTGACTAACTAATTTTTTTGTGGATATTTATTATTGGTATATTGTTTGCTTATTGAACAATCATTATCTGCACTTTGATTATTCTAACTGAACGTGTATTACACCTTTGGCCTGGCACCCGGGCACACGGGGAATAGGCATTTACCAATTGATTGAAAACTTTTACTTATTTTGATCATGTAAACATAGTGTGTAATTTACCACTTCTTGTTTTGGGTGTGTGCAATATAGGGCTTGTGCAAATATTGACCACTACAGATATTTAATACAGCCTGTGCGGCTGGTTTGATTATGTGCATTATTTGCACTCTATTCTTTAATACCATGGAAAGGTTTCTTGTGTAGCTGGCTCCTCATATAGTGGTTCACTCCACTTTTTAATGGTGTTTTAAATTGTTGGTATGTCCTTTACTTGTGTCTGATGATGTTCAAATAAAATTAATTAATGGACTTTAAAATATATACATCTCTTTTTCTCATCTATTATTTTGGTGATCACTGCTTATTTGCACGTTCTTTCTCTGCTTGTTAGTTCATGTTATTTATTTTTTACCTGCAATTTTTTATTTATTCATTTTAGTTTTCATTTATATTACACACTGTGCCCCCCATAAGGTCATAAAAGACCTTTGGGGGCATTTCAATATTGAAATATTTTTATTTTCATTTTATTTCCCTTGCAACTGGGGCTGGTATATTAGCCCCAGTTACAGGGGATTTTGAGCCTCTTGTTTGCATAGCAGCGCTGTCTGGGTCTCCGTGACCGCTGTGTATAGAGAAGGAAGTGACTGTGTATACAGAGATGGAGAATGCACAGACGGTAATAAACCATCTCTGCCTATTCTATGAGACTCCAGCTGTCTCTGACAGTTAGATCCCTGCTCCCTCAGCTACACGATTGTGTGTAGCTGTGCTACTATGCAGTGATGCTTTATAACATCACTGCAGAACAGGAGGCGGACTGCGAAGGCAATTAAAGTCTATGGATAGTCCTGAAGAGGTTAAAGAGTAACTAAACTTTGGATATGATATCAAGCTGAAAGGACAGGTCGAAATATGAATTGACATCTGAACATTATATAAGGTACCCCAAACTCTGCCCCTTTATGTTTTATCTGTGCTATTGATGGTAGAACAGGTGTTTGAGCAGCCTGATATGGGCTTCATTCAGATTTCAGTGTTTTTCACGTATGCTAAAAAATGGTACCAGTGTCATCAGTGTTTTGGATCTGAGTGTCGTCACAGTTTGGTCAGCGTGTCATCAGTGTTTGGCCTGTGTGTCATTTTGTTTGGTCCATGTATAATCAGTGTTTGGTCAGTGTGTCATCAGTGTTTGGATTAGTTTGACATCAGTGTTTGGCTAGTGTGTCTTTTTTTTTTGTCTGTCTGTCATTTTGTTTGGTTCGCTTGTCATCAGTGTTTGGTTCATGTGTAATCAGTGTTTGGATCAGTATGTAATCAGTGTTTGGATCAGTGTGTCATCACTGTTTGGCCAGTGTGTTATTTTGTTTGGTCCCTATATCATCAGTGTTTGGCCAGTGTGTCATTTTCTTTGGTCTGTGTGTCATTTTGTTTGGTCCGGGTGTCATCAGTATTTTGGATCCGAGTGTCATCAGTGTTTGGACAGTGAGTCATTTAATTTGGTCCATGTGTCATCAGTGTTTGGATCAGTGTGTCATCAGTATTTGGTCCGTTTGTCATTAGTGTTTGGCCAGTTTGTCATTGTCTTTGATCTGTGTGTCATCAGTGTTTGGTCAGTGTGTCATCCGTGTGTCATATTGTTTGGTCTGTGTGTCATCAGTGTTTGGATCAGTGTGTCATCAGTATTTTGTCTGTTCGTCAGTAGTGTTTGGCCAGTTTGTCATTGTCTTTGGTCTGTGTATCATCAGTGTTTGGATTAGTTTGACATCAGTGTTTGGCTAGTGTGTCTTTTTTTTTGTCTGTCTGTCATTTTGTTTGGTTCGCTTGTCATCAGTGTTTGGTTCATGTGTAATCAGTGTTTGGATCAGTATGTAATCAGTGTTTGGACCAGTGTGTCATCACTGTTTGGCCAGTGTGTTATTTTGTTTGGTCCGTATATCATCAGTGTTTGGCCAGTGTGTCATTTTCTTTGGTCTGTGTGTCATTTTCTTTAGTCTGTGTGTCATCAGTGTTTGGATCAATTTGTCATCAGTGTTTGGCCAGTGTGTCATTTTCTTTGGTCTGTGTGTCATTTTCTTTGGTCCGGGTGTCATCAGTATTTTGGATCCGAGTGTCATCAGTGTTTGGACAGTGAGTCATTTAATTTGGTCCATGAGTCATCAGTGTTTGGATCAGTGTGTCATCAGTATTTGGTCCGTTTGTCATTAGTGTTTGGCCAGTTTGTCATTGTCTTTGATCTGTATGTCATCAGTGTTTGGTCAGTGTGTCATCTGTGTGTCATATTGTTTGGTCTGTGTGTCATCAGTGTTTGGATCAGTGTGTCATCAGTATTTGGTCCGTTCGTCATTAGTGTTTGGCCAGTTTGTCATTGTCTTTGGTCTGTGTATCATCAGTGTTTGGTCAGTGTGTTATCCGTGTGTCATATTGTTTGGTCTGTGTGTCATCAGTGTTTGGATCAGTGTGTCATCAGTATTTGGTCCGTTTGTCATTAGTGTTTGGCCATTTTGTCATTGTCTTAGGTCTGTGTATCATCAGTGTTTGGTCAGTGTGTCATCCGTGTGTCATTTTGTTTGGTCAGTGTGTAATAAGTGTTTGATCATTGTGTCATCAGTGTGTTTCACGTATGAATAAATAATTAAACTTCAAACCTTCTCCCGTCCACTGTAATCTTAATAGCACCTGTCCTGGGTCCGTTCTCTGCTTTCCTCACCCCGGTCAGCTAAACTCTGTTGTGCTCCATGTCGGGCTTTGCAGATGGCCCGAAGTGATCCCATGTGAGCATCTGCATCTGTGTTTTGGTATTAAGACTTTAGTGCCATTAAGACTCTGAGTTTCTCGATACACCTTGACCTGCTCTGCTAACTGTCCATGGCCTCCTGGACATCTCCTGCCTATCTGCGGTTTTCAGCATCCCAGTTGTCTTGTCCACGATCTCCAGGGCATCTCCTGCCTGCGATTTCCAGCATCCCAGCTACCTGTGCAAGGTCTCCTGAATGTCTCCTGCTTGCATGCACTTTTCAGTCTCCCAGATGCCTGCCTAGGGTCTCCTGGATGTCTCTTGCCCGCGGTTTCCAGCATCCCAGCTGCCTGTCTGTGGTCTCTTGGACGTCTCCCATTTTCCGTCTCCCATTTCCAGTTTCCCAGCTATCCGTGTCCTGCTGTACAGACGCCCATGTCTCGTATACCCACCCAGACCTTAAGCTTACCTAGTGAGCCTAACAGAATACCAAGATCATGTATCCCAAAGATGCAGTAACAAGACCATTGCCATGGGATATGGATGAACTCCCAGGATTTATGGTGAAACTGGCTGTCAGCCAACATGAAATTGTCCAGGCTGCACAAAACCTTACAGCCCATATGGACGCTCTGCCTCAGACTCCTATAGTCTCTCCAACAGCTCTACAAGACCTGCCACACCCTAATCACCAACATTCTGCTTGGGAAATAGCTCCACACTTACTTACGCCTGCATGATTTAATGGTGATCGTAAAGCCTGCCACGGTTTTGTCAATCAATCGCACCCTTTGAATTATGCCCCCAGGATTTTTCTTCTGATCTGTGTAAGGAGGCATACATTTTTTCGTAATTATCTGGTAATGCTTTTGCATGGGCTGCAACATTGTGGGAATGTAATTGTCAGGAATATTATAAAATATTAATGTCAGGGAGAGATTAACAGAATATTAGCCCTTCTCCCATGCCCTCTGCTGTAGTGTTTGTCCAGAGATGACAATCATACAGTGTCTAATGCAAATTATCACCACTTGTCAGCACTGAGCTGTCCCATTTTCCTCAGCACAAAAGCCCCAATTAACACACGCCTGGTAAATAGTTTATGCAAAAGAGGCCAGCCAAGGAGTGTTATAACTTCGTTAGGAAGCAAGCATCGTGTCTCCGATATGAAATATGAAATCTTGTGAGTTCCAGAGGTCCGACAGTAACGGGACCCATATGTGTAGTGACCAAATCAGCCCAGGAATGTGTAGGTAGTTTTCCAGGGCTGTAACCAAAATCAGGGAGCTGCAGCGCAAAAACACCAGAATGGCAGACTGCAGCTATGTGATGTGTGATATCTAATTAAAGATAAAATCATAAGGGAAAAAATGGAGTAGTTTGCAAGCTTCTGCGATCAACGAGCGATGAGTTGTCGCAGAAGTCAGCGTTTTTAATAAAAATGTACAGGCTGGAGACCGGCCCACATGATGTCACCACAAGGGGCGTGTGGCCAGATCTCCCCTTAGGTATAAGAGAACCCATGGAGAAGACAGGAGCACTCATTGTCAGGGGGGAATAAGAATTATAAGCAATGGGTCCTGTTCAATAACAGCATATTTCATCTGGAGAGCCCCTCCTCCACCTATATTGAATCGTTTCCACGATCATATAGTGTAAGTTTCTTTCTTTTTACCCTGTTTATTTTATGTAACTGCCTATGTATTTTAATGCCCCCTTTGTAACATCCTTGTATATATTTTTCCTAAACACTGCCTCCCTTTTGGGTTAAATATAAAATTTAATAGTTCAGTTTCTTTTGTTCTGTAATCGTTCCCTCCCCCGAAGCCATATACGCTACCAAAACGCAGGCGTCCGGCCAGGCCTGTATTATATTTCAAACTCGGCCAGGGGTGTCAGAGAGTATTAATAATTGGGCTATCCTGAAGCTGATAGTGACCGTACGGAGGGGGTTAAACACGGATTCCAATCTGTGGAACCCAGGGTGTTACGCCATACGCTCATTGGTCGCTTACCGATACCTACGTAGAGAGTAGTCTGGATCGTGTGCTCGCGACTCCGGACGAAATACTGACAGCGTGACGGCACGGTGAGATATTGCGTGATCTCCCCGGTGCCGTTCCTGACTGTGTGTGGGGTGGAATCCCTGACAAATTGGTGGCAGCGGTGGGATACTGTGTGATCCTGCCGGTGTCGTCCTGATAAATTGGCGGCAGCGGTGGGATATTATGTGATCCTGCCGCTGTCGTTCCTGACAGTAATAACCCCATAATGCATTCTCTACCCTCCTTTCTGTCTGCATTCTGTCGAATGTTTGATGAACCAGATCACGTTCACTCAGTTGACAATTCCATACTGCGGTTTAGATAAGGGACTATCTCTGTAGGACAATATGCCATCCAGTCGCCGTACCCTGTCCGCATAATTAACATGTGACAATGACGCACTCCTGACAGTCTTTTATGCCAGTCTGTCCAGCAGTGTCAAGGATGAACTTGGGGGTAGAGATTTGCCCTCTTCACTTGATCATCTAACTTCCTTCGCTACTCGTGTGGACTTACGTTTTAAAGAACGTTATAGAGAAAAGACTCTGTACTCTTGTGTCTCTTCTAAATCTCCTCCCAGACCGGCCGCACTGGAATCTATGCAAAATGGTCGTAAGAGATTGTCACTGGCTTAAATATCCCGCCAACTTTCACAAGGACCCTGTTTATATTGTGGTGAAGGAGATCATTCTCGCAGTGTCTCCTGCCTGCAGTTTCCAGTATTCCACTTGCCTGTTCATGATCTTCTGGACGTCTCCTACCTGCCTGCAGTTTCTAGCAGCCCACATGCCTGTCCGCGGTCTCCTGCCTGTCTGTAGTTTCTAGCATTCCATGTGCCTGTCCGCGGTCTTCTGAATGCCTGCAAGCCTGCAATTTCTAGCATTCCACGTGCCTGTCTGCAGTTTCCTACCTGACTGAAGTTTCTAGCATCCCACTTGCCTGTCCAAGGTCTTTGCCTGCAGTTTCTAGCATCACACGTACCTGTCTGGAGTCTCCGGGACGTCTCCCGCCTGCAGTTTCTAGCATCCCACGTGCCTGTTCACAGTCTCCTGGAGGTCTCCGGCTTGCCTGCAGTTTCTAGCATCCCACGTGCCTGTCTGCGGTCTCCTGGACGTCTCCTGCCTGCAGTGTCTAACATCACACGTGCCTGTCCGCGGTCTCCTGGACGTCTCCTGCCTGCAGTTTCTAGCATCACACGTGCCTGTCCGCGGTTTCCTGGACATCTGCCTGTAGTTTCTAGCATCCCACGTGCCAGTCCATGGTCTCCTGGACGTCTCCTGCTTGCCTGCAGTTTCTAGCAACCCACGTGCCTGTCCGCGGTCTCCTGGATGTCTCCTGCCTGCAGTTTCTAGCATCCCACGTGCCTGTCCACGGTCTCCTGGACGTCTCCTGCCTGCAGTTTCTAGCATCCCACGTGCCTGTCCGCAATCTCCTAGACAATTCCTGCTTGCCTGCAGGTTTTAGCATCCCACGTGCCCGTTCGCGGTCTCCTGCCTGCAGTTTCTAGCATTCCTCGTGCCTGTCTGCGGTCTCCTGACGTCTCCTGCTGGCCTGCAGTGTCTAGCATCCCACGTGCCTGTCTGCGGTCTCCTGGACGTCTCCTGCCTGAAGTTTCTAGCATCCCACATGCCTGTCCGCGGTCTCCTGCCTGCAGTTTCTAGCATCCCACGTGCCTGTCTGCGGTCTCCTGGACTTCTCCTGCCTGAAGTTTCTAGCATCCCACGTGCCTGTCCGCGGTCTCCTGAAATTCTCCTGCCTGTCTGCATTTTCTAGCATGCCTCATACCTGTCCGTGGTCTCCTGGACATCTCCTGCCTGCAGTTTCTAGCAACCCACGTGCCTGTCCATGGTCTCCTGGACGTCTCCTGCTTGCCTGCAGTTTCTAGCATCCCATGTGCCTGTCCGAGGTCTCCTGGATGTCTCCTGCCTGTATTTTCTAGCATCCCACTTGCCTGTCCGCGGTCTCCTGCCTGCAGTTTCTAGCATCCCACGTGCCTGTCTGCGGTCTCCTGCCTGCAATTTCTAGCATCCCATGTGCCTGTCCGCGGTCTACTGGACGTCTCCTGCCTGAAGTTTCTAGCATCCCACGTGTCTGTCCGCGGTTTCCTGCCTGCAATTTCTAGCATCCCATGTGCCTGTCCGTGGTCTCCTGGACGTCTCCTGCTGGCCTGCAGTTTCTAGCATCCCGCGTGCCTGTTCACGGTCTCCTGGACATCTCCTGCTTGCCTGCAGTTTCTAGCATCCCATGTGCCTGTCGGCGGTCTCCTGGATGTCTCCTGCCTGTAGTTTCTATCATCCCACGTGCCTGTCCATGGTCTCCTGCCTGCAGTTTCTAGCATCCCACGTGCCTGTCCATGGTCTCCTGCTGGCCTGCAGTTTCTAGCATCCCACGTGCCTGTCTGCGGTCTCCTGCCTGCAATTTCTAGCATCCAATGTGCCTGTCCACGGTCTCCTGGACTTCTCCTGCCTGAAGTTTCTAGCATCCCACGTGCCTGTCCACGGTTTCCTGCCTGCAATTTCTAGCATCCCATGTGCCTGTCCGTGGTCTCCTGGACGTCTCCTGCTGGCCTCCAGTTTCTAGCATCCCACGTGCCTGTCTGCGGTCTCCTGGACGTCTCCTGCCTGAAGTTTCTAGCATCCCACGTGCCTGTACGCGGTCCCCTGCCTGCAGTTTCTAGCATCCCATGTGCCTGTCTGCGGTCTCCTGGACGTCTCCTGCCTGCAGTTTCTAGCATCCCACGTGCCTGTCTGCGGTCTCCTGGACTTCTCCTGCCTGAAGTTTCTAGCATCCCACGTGCCTGTCTGCGGTCTCCTGGACGTATCCTGCTTGCCTGCAGTTTCTAGCATCCCACGTGCCTATACGAGGTCTCCTGCCTGCAATTCCTAGCATCCTACCTGCCTGTCTGCGGTCTTCTGGACGTCTCCTGCCTGTCTGCATTTTCTAGCATGCCACATACCTGTCCGTGGTCTCCTGCCTGAAGTTTCTAGCATCCCACGTGCCTGTCCGCGGTCTACTGGACGTCCCCTGCTTGCCTGCAGTTTCTAGCATTCCACGGGCCTGTCCGCGGTCTCCTGGACGTCTCCTGCCTCCTGTGGTTTCCAGCATCCCAGCTGATGAATTGGGGCCTGAAGTATAAAGTGAGACTTTATTGGTTCCATCAGATTTTACACAGATCTTGCCATCTGACAACTATTGCTGAGCTACTAATATAATCAATTTGAATAATTCACCGATTCTATGGTGCATGATTCTGATTTTTATCAAAATTGTGAATTTGCTTTCAGCTCTGCCCCTGTGGGTGGGCCGAATATCAAAGCAGAAGCTAAGCGGCAGCAGTGAGGTCAACGGAGTAGAGGTGCCCGAGAAGTCTCAAAATCACAGGAGATAGAGGCAGTGTTACCGGGTTAATACAGTGACAAGCACCGGCTGATGATCAGATCTGCGGGTGTTGCTTACAGTTTGCTCATCTACCTAGAGCACATCCCGCTCTACTGACAAGCTCACTGCTCTGTAATGTTCAAAGATGCCACTCAGCCAAGCTAGAACAGGGCGAAAGAATCTATCCCGTCACAAAAGATCACTTCTAATCCTTACCTCATGCAAAAAGTGCGTAATAAAGATTATAAGTGAAACGCCCTGATTCCCAGACAGATGCTGTAACTTTCAGGAGTCTGGAGGGCACTGCTGCCTCTGTAATGTGGAGCAGAGAGGCTACTTCATCTATGTTAACCCCGGTATTGACTGCTAAGCCTCAAGCATCAAATATCTATCTGTCCACACTGTGTTTCGCCTTGCACCATCCAAGCTCTGCCCCCCAAACAAGCCAAAATTCTAAAAGTTTTTTTACAACTTTGAATTATGCAAAGAATTTCCAACATTTGAAAGCATGTTATGCAAGAAAATTGGCAAAAACACCATCAGGAATCAGGCCATATGCATTTTTTATTGATGCTAGCTTAAAATTCCCTACTTCCCACACTTCTGATTTATTTTTTTTCGCTTTCGATGTTTCATTTTATACTCCCACCATGCATAGGGAAAGTGAACTGAAAAACTAACCATAAGTGAGGCTAGTAAGGGAATGGTCCGGAATTTTAAACAAGTGTCAATTAGAAAAATGCTTAGTCTTTATAGATAGTTAACTAGGCACACAGTTTATACCTATCGGACAACCTCTTTGAGGATACAAAGAGGGACTACAGAAACCACAACAAATAACTCCGGGATGATCCATGTGTTTATCACAAAATCTCGGCTTGTTAGTAAACTAGAAAATAGACTTTGCCTAATCCATAAAATAGGATCTAAAAAAAAAAGTGAATGAGGTAAAAATATACCAAAATATAGGGGTAATGTTTTGCCTTTTAAGCTTTAGACAAAACAATAAGATAATCCTTGTAAAGCCACGGCCCCACTATCAGTATCTGGTCAGTATTCAGTCAGTATTTTTTCTCAGGAGTGGGAGCCAAAACCAGGTGAGGAACAATCAGAGAAAAGGTAGAATAGAAACAAGTCACCAATTCTGTATTTACCACCCACTCTTGGTTTTGGCTCCCACTCCTGAGAAAAAATACTGACTGAATACTGACCAAATACTGATAGTGGGGCCATGGCCTAAGACAATATTCATGTAGACTGGAAACCACCCAAATTGGATTTTGGAACAAAAGACCAGAATTACTGAAAGCTTCTCGAGTAGAGATGAGCAGATCAATTTACGGGACTCCCGTTTCGCATCCAGGTCAGGGGTACCTGGAGGCTGGATGGGAGGCCACCAATCTTTTACCTTCCAACTTCCCAGGCGAGGCATTTGTTTATCCAGGGCTGGAGTCATCTGTTTGTCACGTCGCGCAGATGATGCTGACCAGCCTTGACTGATCAAATGTAGCACCAGAGATGCCGGAAGATAAGACATTCGCAGGCCTCCCATCTAGCTGCCAGGTACCACTGACCTGGACCGGATTTCCTCAAATCAATCCGCTCATCTCTAATCCTGAGGTCTACCACAGTTAGACCCTTGTAGTCAGAAAAAGTCGCCCATGTGGCGTAAATCCCCTCCCTACAGCTGGTATGGATGCTAAAGCTTGATATACAAAAAAGGACCACTTCATCCAAGATTTTACTCCACAAAACTGCAGTATAATGCTTTTCATACCAGTTTGAAACAGCTTGCCAAATGAGTAACCTCAGCATCTCTGGTATCTCCAGTATTATATCGGATAGACAGTGTGGACAGAAGTGCGAGCAGCCTCTTCTTACCTCAGCACCTATGGTACTTCTAGTATTACATCAGATACAGTACAGACCAAAAGTTTGGACACACCTTCTCATTTAAAGATTTTTCTGTATTTTCATGACTATGAAAATTGTACATTCACACTGAAGGCATCAAAACTATGAATTAACACATGTGGAATTATATACTTAACAAAAAAGTGTGAAACAACTGAAAATATGTCTTATATTCTAGGTTCTTCAAAGTAGCCACCTTTTGCTTTGATGACTCCTTTGCACACTCTTGGCATTCTCTTGATGAGCTTCAAGAGGTAGTCACCGGAAATGGTTTTCACTTCACAGGTGTGCCCTGTCAGGTTTAATAAGTGGGATTTCTTGCCTTATAAATGGGGTTGGGACCATCAGTTGTGTTGTGCAGAAGTCGGGTGGATACACAGCTGATAGTCCTACTGAATATACTGTTAGAATTTGTATTATGGCAAGAAAAAAGCAGCTAAGTAAAGAAAAACGAGTGGCCATCATTATTTAAAAAATGGTCAGTCAGTCCAAAAAATTGGGAAAACTTTGAAAGTGTCCCCAAGTGCAGTTGCAAAAACCATCAAGCGCTACAAAGAAACTGGCTCACATGAGGACCGCCCCAGGAAAGGAATACCAAGAGTCACCTCTGCTTCTGTGGATAAGTTTATCCGAGTCACCAGCCTCAGAAATCGCAAGTTAACAGCAGCTCAGATTAGAGACCAGGTCAATGCCACACAGAGTTCTACAGCAGACACATCTCTACAACAACTGTTAAGAGGAGACTTTGTGCAGCAGGACTTCATGGTAAAATATCTGCTAGGAAACCACTGCTAAGGACAGGCAACAAGCAGAAGAGACTAGTTTGGGCTAAAGAACACAAGGAATGGACATTAGACCAGTGGAAATCTGTGCTTTGGTCTGATGAGTCCAAATTTGAGATCTTTGGTTCCAACCACCGTGTCTTTGTGCGACGCAGAAAAGGTGAACGGATGGACTCTACATGCCTGGTTCCCACTGTGAAGCATCAAGGAGGAGGTGTGATGGTGTGGGGGAGCTTTGCTGGTGACACTGTTGGGGATTTATTCAAAAATGAAGGCATACTGAATTGAAGGGTGCTACGCCAGATGACCTGGCCTCCAAAGTCACCAGACCTGAATCCAATCGAGATGGTTTGGGGTGAGCTGGACCACAGAGTGAAGGCAAAAGGGCCAGCAAGTGCTAAGCATCTCTGGGAACTCCTTCAAGATTGTTGGAAGACCATTTCTGGTGACTACCTCTTGAAGCTCATCAAGAGAATGCCAAGAGTGTGCAAAGCAATCAAAGCAAAAGGTGGCTACTTTGAAGAAGCTAGAATATAAGACATATTTTCACACTTTTTTGTAAAGTATATAATTCCACATGTGTTAATTCATAGTTTTGATGCCTTCAGTGTGAATGTACAATTTTCATAGTCATGAAAATACAGAAAAATCTTTAAATGAGAAGGTGTGTCCAAACTTTTGGTCTGTACTGTAGGTAAGATAATAGTGTGAGCAGTCTCTTCTTACCTCAGCCCCCTGGTATCTCCAGTATTAGATCAGACAGAGCGGACAGTAGTTTTGATCGAGCATGCTCAGTGCTCGAGATTTACGAGCATGCTCGGGCGAGCACCTATTATCTTCGGCGTGCTCGGGCGTTAAATTCTCGTCGCTCCGTGAACATGATTTGCGACTGTTTGACAGCTTTAATACATGTGAGGAATGCTGGAAAAACAGGCATTCCTCACATGTATTAAAGCTGTCAAACAGTCGCAAATCATGTTCACGGAGCGATGAAAACTTAAAGCCCGAGCACGCTGAAGATAATAGGTGCTCGCCCGAGCATGCTCGTAAATCTCGAGCAACGAGCATGCTCGATCATCACTAGTGGACAGCAGTGTGAGCAGCCTCTTCTTACCTCAGCACCCTGGTAGCTACAGTATTAGAACAGATAGGCAGGATGGACAGCAGTGTGAGCAGAATCTTTTTACCTCAGCAGCCCTGGTATTTCCAGTATTATTAAAGAAGCACATCTTCCTACATATGAAGGAGGGCAGTTCCCTACTGCACATACAAGCCACAGTGAAAAGGCCTAATAAAAAAGTGGAGATGCAGCCAGTAGAAATTATATCTGGTGTGACTACTTCTGACAAGGTATATATAGATAAGACATTAAGACTAATTTTATGCTTTTATTATATCAGCACTATACTGTACATCTTTATCTGCATTATGTGAACATTTTGGAAATACTATATTCTATAGATATCCAATATAACTTCACCTTTCTCCCAGTGATTTTAATTGTACAGTGAACAGCAATCATGGTGGTATACAAAAAAATAGATGTTAATAATAAAGCAGGAAGTATGCAGATATTTCTTCTCTATGGTACAATGGATATTGGAACTTGTAAATAAATCCATTCAAATCGGAAGTCAACCAGGTGCAATGATCGGAGTATAAGAACAAAGGGCTGTAGGAAGAAATTGCCTTTTTTAAAAAGCAACTAAAAATGAAAATGTTCTGATTCTATGTATGCTATATACTATATCTTCCTACATGCACGAATGTTGTGCATGGCTTTTTTGTGTGAAAATATGGCTTAAAAGTCTCCTTACCCTGGCATGTCACTCTCCACAAGGAGACACATAACCCCTTAGACGCCAGTCAGCGGTCTCTCATACAGCCAAATCAGATCTCATGCTTTGCACTGAGGAGGGGCAATACCCCAAAACACGTGTTTGGAAATTGATGTCACAGTGTCTCTGCATCACAATGTATGTGTGACTCATGCTGTGAGAGAGGAGGCGGAGCAGTACAGGAGGAGACAGCTCATTGGTCAGAGCATGCAGCTCACCTCTCCAGCCCCTCACCAGTGAGATCCCACCTACACAGCACAGTTAGTGGGAGAAAATGCACATTACAGAAGCAAAGCAGTGAAAATAATAAAAGACCGGATGTACTTTTTTTTTTTTTTTGCAATGACAGGTCCCACAACTTGGTATTAAGAGAAAACCAAAACACTCCAAATTCAGAATAAAACTTGGGCATTTATTTCAACATCAGCAGGTAAGTCTGTGGAGAATGGGCCAGCGTTTCTGTCATATGACCTTGATCACGGCCATAAGAGAATACAGACAGACGTGGGATGATGGTGCAGATGGTCAGACAAGTATAGCATTTCCTGTGGATATAACTCTCTAAGCATATAGACAAGCTGACCAAGTACTTTTAGATAGTTTTTATGATTGTAATACCTTAACCCTACCAAATGATACATATTGGTAAAGGTAGAAGAGTTTGTGCTCACATAATAGAGATGCCTGACAAATATCTCCTTGATAAAAGTTATTTCAAAGTTTAATATTTCAAATTCTTCCTAATAAATGTCACAGCAGATTCCCCCATTCTTCAAAACCTAATGGAAATCTTCCCATCTATTGATGTTTTCTGCTCTGTTGTTAAATCATTCGGTTCCTTTTTATGTGCTTGTTCGTAATCTGCATGAGAATGCCTTTGATTTCTACAACATAAAAGTGCAAATTGGAAGTAATGAACGCCAACAAACCCAAAGTGAATGTTCAACTTTTATCATGACATCGTTTTTATGTCCAACATGGTTTTGGCTGATTACTTAATAGGTCTTATATTGGCTGGAGATTACTGAATATCCTGTGTAGACATAAAGTTACATTTGAAAGGCTACACCCGCTACAAAAATATTTTACAAAATTATTCAGAACCTTTCTGTTATTTCAGCCTGTTGCTTGTATAGCACCAATATATTCCCCAAGGCTTCACAGACACTGCTGTCACTCACTCTCCCGACTGGGGCTCACAATCTACATCTTTGGAGCGTGGGTGGTTTTTCAACAACTTGTCAGAATAAATATTACTAATAAAATGATAAAATATTCTTTTTCCAACACAAATGGATAAATAAATGAAGCAGCTTAGTTGGGAGACCTAAACAAAGCTTCCCAAATACATATAAAACATGCTGGATACATACATAGACATTTAAAAGGGTTGTCTCACCAGAGACATTTATGACACACCTTGATGTGAAAAAGTGTTTGCCCCCTTCCTGATTTCTTATTCTTTTCCATGTCTGTCACACTTAAATGTTTCAGATAACAAAACAAATGTAAAATATTAGACAAAGATAACACAAGTAAACACAAAATGCAGTTTTTAAATGAAGGTCTTTATTATTAAGGGAAAAAGAAATCCAACCCTACATGACCGTGTGTGAAAAAGTGATTGCCCCCTAAACCTAATAACTGGTTGAGCCACCCTTAGCAGCAACAACAGCAATCAAGAGTTTGCGATAACTGGCAATGAGTCTTTTACAACGCTCGAGAGGAATTTTGGCCACTCATCTTTGCAAAATTGTAGTAATTCAGCCACATTGGAGGGTTTCCAAGCATGAGCCGCCTTTTTAAGGTCATACCACAGCATCTCAATAGGACTAAGGTCAGGACTTTGACTAGGCCACTCCAAAGTCTTAATTTTGTTTTTCTTAAGCCATTCAGAGGTGGACTTGCTGGTGTGTTTTAGATCATTGTCCTGCTGCATAACCCAAGGGCGCTTCAGCTTGAGGTCATGAACAGATGGCTGCACATTCTTCTTCAGGATTTTTTGTTAGACAGCAGAATTCATGGTTCCATTTACCACAGCAAGTCTTCCAGGTACTGAAGCAGCAAAACAGCCCCCGACCATCACACTACCACCACCATATTTTACTGCTGGTATGATGTTCATTTTCGGAAATTCTGTGTTACTTCTACGCCAGATGTGATGGGACATACACCTTCCAAACAGTTCAACTTTTATCTGGTCAGTCGACAGACCATTCTCCCAAAAGTCTTGGCGGTCATCAAGATGTTTTCTGGCAAAACTGACACGAGCCTTTATGTTCTTTTTGCTAAGCAGTGGTTTTCATCTTGGAACTCTGCCATGCATGCCATTTTTGCCCAGTCTCTTTCTTAAGGTGGAGTCATGAACACTGAGCTTAACTGAAGCAAGCGAGGCCTGCAGTTCCTTGGATGTTGTTGTGGGGTCTTTTGTGACCTCTTGGATGAGTCGTCGCTGCGCTATTGGGGTAATTTTGGTCGGCCGGCCACTCCTGGGAAGGTTCACCACTGTTCCATGTTTTCGCCATTTGTGGATAATGGCTCTCACTGTGGTTCGCCGGAGTCCCAAAGCTTTAGAAATGGCTTTATAGCCTTTTCCAGACTGATAGATCGCAATTACTTCGTTTCTCATTTGTTCCTGAATTTCTTTGGATTGCAGCATGATGTCTAGCTTTTGAGGATCTTTTGGTCTATTTCACTTTGTCAGGCAAGTCCTACTTAAGTGATTTCTTGATTGGGAATAGGTGTGGCAGTAATCAGGCCTGTGTGTGGCTAGGGAAATTGAACTCAGCTTTCCAAAGATGTGATAAACTACGGTTAATTTATGTTTTAGGGGGTGGGGAATTACTTTTTCACACAGGGCCTTGTAGGTTTGGATTTCTTTTTCCCTTAATAATAAAGACCTTCAGTTAAAAACTGCATTTTGTGCTTACTTGTGTTATCTTTGTCTAATATTTATATTTGTTTTGTGATCTGAAACATTTAAGTGTGACAAACATGCAAAAGAATAAGAAATCAGGAAGGGGGCAAACACTTTTTCACACCACTGTATATTCATAGAATAGATTAACTAGGAGGTCTAACTTCTGGAACCACACAGATTTTCAGAACAAAGGTCCCCTATCCCACAGTCTGGGTGACTATTGACCACCATTGATTGAAAAGGTGTTGGCTCTCTCTATTCATTGCTAAAGGAACCCCTAATATAGCTGAGAAAATACGCTCTGTATTTAGAACTCCCATAGAAATGAATTCAGCACATGCATGGGCACCTCTCCAATTAATGGTGGTCCGACACCATCCAGAACGAGGGACCTTCATTCTGGAATTAGGTATGTGTTCCAAAGGTTGGACCTGCATCTAACAGACATTTATGGATATGTCATAAATAAATGTCTTTAGTGAGATCACCCCTTCCATAACCAATATACAGTAGTAATTTCCACCAGAGCAACTCACATTCAATACCGTCACAAATACATCACACGAGCGGAGTGTAACTTGTTTTGGATCACAGGACTAAATGCACATCCTCCTAATACCCGTGCCTTCAGTTGTGCATTAGTACAACATGTTCTTTAGAAGAGCTCGTACTTTCTTCTTTTCTATTCAAATTCTTCAGATTCTCAAGTGCTCGTTCCGCGGAGAATGTAATCTGTAATCCAGCTTTTGATTGCAGCCAGGATTCTACTTCCTTTTTGATCTTTAGTGTTATTTCAGGGTCTTGTCAGAAAAAAAAAGAAAATAAAGACTTGGGTTTTTATGACTTCACGTTACGGATACAATAAGCATTAGTGTAGATATAAAAAAAATCGTATTTGTGCAGCGAATATGAACTATCCATTATTAACACAATAGGAAGCATACATGGCTGGTTTCCCAATGTGACAGCAAGACGTGACCACTTTATTCAGTAAATCTGAGCTTTGTGGTCCTGAACTGCTTTGGAGAGCAATGAAATCCGCTTCCTCACAGGTTTCCTTTTGCTGTTAATCACTGTAAACATTTCACATTTGTTCTAGTTTCTTCAGAAAAACAGAAAGATGGATGGTAGATAGAGCGGAAGAAAGAGCAGACACTTAAAAGGGTACTCCCATCTGACAGTTATTTTTTTATTTTAGGCATTGACTGTATATTAAAATGAAGTAGGAATAGCAGAAACCGTTCTCTGCGACCATGGTTTCTGCCTTTTCGCTGCCCCCGGGCGCTCCTCCTGAGTCTTCTTCCTAAATCTGTCATGTGACGGGCAAGTGAAGCCGTGAGAATGCCGGTGTGAGAGCTCTCTGGTAGCGCTACAGCATCATGAGTGGAAGTGGTTTAGTCTGACACACCAGCGCTGTGGTATGGATGGCTCCTTGTTCATAGATCCACATTTCCCCCATACGCAAATAACAGGTGTTCAATCTAATATGTGCCATCTGTAGTCTTTACAGCGCTTCAATACAGACCACACAGAATTGTAGCTCCTGAAGAAATATTTTTACTTAGAAAATTGGTGCTCCTGCAGACAGTACACAGTCCTTAGAGAATGGCCGTGCTGATGCATCAGCAATAAATAGTCTCAGTTGGTGAAGTGAAGTGAGAAAAATATAGGTATAAATTGAATTTATGGGATCAAATAAATAAAAATTGTCATGTGCATATGTATTCACCTCTTTTCCTATGAAGCCCCTAAATATTTCTGGTGAAAACAATTCCCTTCACAAGTCTTAGTGACAGGACGTCCACCTGTGTGCAACCTAAGTGTCACATGGTCTGTCAGTATATACACTTTACCTTTTCTGAAAGGCCACAGAGGCTGAAACACCATTAACAAGAGGCACCACTAACCAAACACCATGAAGACCAAGGAGATCTCCAAACAACACCATGAAGACCAAGGAGATCTCCAAACAAGTCAGGGACAAAGTTGTTGAGAAGTACAAGTCAGGGTTGGGTCATAAAAAAATGTCCCAATCTCTGATGATCCCCGGAGCACCATCACATCCATTATCAACAAATGGAAAGAACATGGTACCACAACAAACCTGCAAGAGAGGGCGCCCACCAAAACTCTCAGCCCTCACAATAAGGGCATTAATCAGAGAGGAAGCACAGAGACCAAAGGTAACCCTGAAGGAGCTGCTGAGTTCCCAAGCAGAGACTGGAGTATCTGTCCATATGATGACAGTAAGCCGCACAATCCATAGTGGTGGCCTTTATGGAAGAGTGGGCAGAAAAAAAACTTTACTTTGGCTATGTGCCCACGATGCAGAAATGAAGCAGAAAAAAACAGCCTGAGGCTGTATGCCCACCATGCGTTTTTCAAGCGTTTTTGATGCGGAATTTCCGCAGCAGAAACGCTAGCAAAACGCTTGGTAATCCGTGCCCCATGATCCCCAATGAAAATCTGCATGTGCTGTGCCCATGCTGCGGATTTTTTCTTGCGGAAAAATCCGCAGCATGTCCATTATTTGTGCGTTTCTGCATGCGGATTTGAGGTCCCAATGGACTTGAAAAACGCAAGTGAAATCCGCACGTAAAAACGCGTGTAAAATCCGCAAGCGTTTTTGACTGCCAAGACCATGCAGAAACGCTGCAGAAATTTTCTGCTTCAATTTCTGCATCGTGGGCACATAGCCTGAGGCACAAAAATTGTAAAGCTCGTTTTCAGTTTGCTAAAAGACATGTGGGAGACTCCCCAAATGTATGGAGAAAGGGGCTATGATCAGATGAGACCAAAATTGAACTTTTTGGACACCAGTAAACATTATATATCACACCAAACCAACACGACTCATCGCCCCAAGAACACTATCCCTACAGTGAAACATGATGGTAGCAGCATCAGGCTGTGGGGATGTTTTCAGCAGCAGGGACAGGGAAAATGGTCCGAGTTGAGGGGAAGATGGATGGCGGGAAATACAGGGATATTCTTGATCAAAACCTGTTTCAGTCTGTCAGTGATCTGAGACTGGACGGAGGTTCACCTTCCAACAAGACAACGACCCAAAGCATACTGCAAAAGCAACACTCGAGTGGATTAAGGGGAAATGTGTAAATGTTTTGGAGTGGCCTAGTCAAAGCCCAGACCTTAATCCAGCTGAGAATCTGTGGTCAGACTTGAAGATCACTGTTCACCAGAGGAAACCATCTAACTTGAAGGACCTGGAACATTTTTGCCTTGAGGAATGGGCATAAATCCCAGTGGCAAGATGTGGAAAGCTCATAGAGACTTATCCAAAGCGACTTATAGCTGTAATTGCCGCAAAAGGAGGCTCTACAAAGTACTGACTTTAGGGGGGTGAATAGTTATGCACACTGAAGTTTTCAGTAAATTTGTTCTATTTGTTGTTTGCTTCACAATAAAAAGAAAACAAAATGTTCACAGTTGTAGGCATGTTCTTTGGATGAACTGATGCAAACCCTTAAAAAACTGAAATTGCTGGTGGTGAGGTGGCAAAACACAAAAAATGTCCAGGGGGTGAATACTTTCACAAGCCCCTGTATGTTTATAACAGATCCATATTCTAATAGATATTAGTGAATCCTGATGGATGAGACATCCTTCAATAGAGTCTGTTAAGCTATGTTTGAAACATGAATTATGGAAGTGTAGAAATCAACTAAACAACAGAGATGAAAAGAACCAGACTGTAATGATATTATTCTCACTTAAAGGGGTTGTCCACCTTTTTTAATTATTAAATGCATGTGTTTGGAACTAAAAATCACTTTTGCATTCTTTTTTTTAAATGTTCCACCGTCTGCCTTCTATAGCCTCTGTGTTGTACTATTACTAGCTGGAGTGGGTCAACCGAAAATCTGTCAGTGAGCTTGTTCTGATGGTCTAACAGGAGAGTTTGTATCTCTTTTATCTGTCTTTTTTGGAGCTCCTCTTAGCTGATTTATTACCACAGACTACATCAAAGTTGAATGTACCGTGAAATAAGAAGTCTAAGAGCCAAATGGTGCAAAAATGTTAAGGCACCCAATTGCAAAAATGATTTTTTATCACTGAATACATGCAGTTAAGACAAAAAGAAATTGTCCTCAAAATGGACAATCCATAACAAAAGCAGAGGTACAGTATGCAGGAAAAAAAAAAGTGTGTGCATGAGACTTCTGAAATCTCATAGTCTTTGCTGGTACTGTAAAACGCAGCTTAAAATTTGCATTAAAAAAACGCAGCAAAAATGCAACGTGTGAACATAGCCTTATGCTCCATGTTACATTTAGTGAGGCCTCACCTATCTTATCTCCATCGCATGGTATGTCAAGTTGTTTCATAAAGCTGTGTGCCAAGATGACTTCTTTTGCATGTTCTTCTTGAGCTCGTAGAATAAGGGCCCCGAGGAGCTCAGAGTTATTGGAGGTGCTTCGGTAATACAGCATGTGAGCCAGTTCTAGTGAATGCGCTTTCCTTCTCTGAGCAAACGTCTGTGAAAGACAAAAAAATAATCACTACAACTCCAAGCATCCTGTGGGGTCCATTGTCACTGAGCCTTCAAAACTACCATGGTGTGAGCGATTGCATCAAAGAAAATATTAGTTATTTCTGAAAAGAAAATGTTTATGTATAAAAAACAATGTCCTGTATAGGTGAAAATATCAGTATGGCCTCCACGACGCGGAATCTCCACAAGAAATCTGCGATAAGTGAACTTGGCCTGAGGGCCACAAATAGACATAAACCTTCAGCAGCTACAACTGCATCTAAACGGTGGCTACAATTTATAACACATGTATACGATTACAGCCGAGCACTCACTGCCTGGCAGAGTTCAGACACATAGGTTCTCGTTCATGTTGGCTGTAAACATTAGATGTCACCAGTGAAGAACCAAAGATGGGGTCCTAGCGCTGAGATCCACCGCGATCCAAAAATTATCACTTATTCAGTGGATAGGTGATAATTTTTAGACACTGAAGTTTCTCTTCAATGCACATCCATAAATCCCATTATGACAGGCATAAAAAATTCTTAAGGTGACTAAAGACTAACGCATTACAGAAAGTACTAATTAAAACCAAATACACATTGTGCCAAAGAACCTTGGTTAGTGAAAAAAAAAACCTACAAAAGTAAAGCATCTTGGCGGATGTATAACCTTAAGAATAACACCTCCTAAACAGGACTGTGGAGTCGAAGTCGGTGTCTATTTTGGTTGAGTCGGAATCGGAGTCTATATAAAATGGACCAACTCCTACTCCTAAAATATATAATAAATTGGGTACAGTAGTTCAATGCAGTTTGTGGGGAATATTTTTTTCATAAGAATCTGGGAAAGTTATGAATGTCCTATAAATGTCTGTCCTATTCCTGATCTAAGGGTCTAGACTTTTAGCTGAGATGAATCTGTGCTGCAGTAAATTCATCACTTAAACATGAGCCATGTATGAGGGAGTCGGAGTCATGGAAATTGAGGAGTTGGAGTCGGAGGTTTGGCTTACCAACTCCACAGCCCTGCTTCTAAAAGCTTAAGACGCAATGTACGACCCAAGCTTGAAATAACATCGGAACTAAAAAGGGGGAGTACAAAAAGTTTTCTGAACTTTTCTGCAATTGCTTAACACCACCAAATGTAGCAAACATCCAGTACAGATACGGACGACCACTTTATAGCAGCTTTTGTGGATTGGAACAAATATGATCATTTTTCTCTTCTTACCTTCCAAGTTCGAAATGTCATAAACCCAGCAAATAAGAAAAGCAGGACAGAAGTTCCAATCTTCAGGTCTGTGAGGACCACCATCCCGACATTCACAAATACTATTCCTCCGCTCACTAGCAGCATGGTGTTAATTAATGTGCGGTCAAAACTTGACGTCCGAACCTTTACTACGGGAAGAAGTTGTTCTAGGCCCTCAAGAGGTATGTCCTTGAAACACTTTAAGACCATATGAGAATTTTTAGGGCGGGCTGCCATTATGACTCTCTTAAAGTATCGCCTGCCAAACAAGAAAATCACATGTTATACTGCATATAATCAATGTCTGTGGAAATAAAGCATTAAAATCAACTAAACAGTCTAATTGAAGGGTTAATTAAGTAGCCAATTATTATCATGGTGTGCTCCAAAAAAACAGACATCCGACATTACATGTACTCTACTGTATATACTTCTATATTTACATTGTACATGACGAGCACCCAGAAACATGTCTTGCCTTTCTGGTGGGGTGCGAGGAGATCTGGAGAACCAAGAATCTTGAGGCTTGGGGCTCATTAGCAAAGCAAGTGGTCCTAATCTCTGGCCAAGAGCCCAGTAACGGATGTATTCATATCTGTCGAGATTAACATGCACCTGAAAAATAAATGATGGTAAATGATAATATTTGTAACCAGGAACCAAGTCATGACGTAGCATCAACCATGACGGTGAGACGGCTCTGCTGTCCAAATCCGAGCTTCGACAGATGGACCCCGGTGAACCTGATTGAGGCTCTGAATGTAGATGAGGTCAGAGCCTTGTAGTAAGAAAGATTATGCCTACAGTGGGGAAAATAAGTATTTGATACTCTGCTAATTTTGCAAGTTTTCCCACCTACAAAGAATGGAGAGGTCTGTAATTTTTATCACAGGTACACTTCACCTGTGAGAGACAGAATCTAAAAATAACAACCAGAAAATCACATTGTATGATTTTTACATAATTAATTTGCATTTTATTGCAGGAAATAAGTGTTTGATACAATAGAAAAACAGAACTTAATATTTGGTACAGAAACCTTTGTTTGCAATTACAGAGGTCAGACGTTTCCTGTAGTTCTTGACCAAGTTTGCACACACTGCAGCAGGGATTTTGGCCCACTCCTCCATACAGATCTTCTCCAGATCTTTCATCTTTCTGGGCTGTCCTTGTCCAACATTGAGTTTCAGCTCCCTCCAAAGATTTTCTATTGGGTTCAGGTCTGGAGACAGGCTAGGCCACTCCAGGACCTTGAAATGCTTCTTACGGAGCCACTCCTTAGTTGTCCTGGCTGTATGTTTTGGGTCATTGTCATGCTGGAAGACCCAACCATGACCCATCTTCAATGCTCTTACTGAGGGAAGAAGGTTGTTGGTCAAAATGTCGCGATACATGACCCCATCCATCCTCCCTTCAATACGGTGCATTCGTCCTGTCTCCTTTGCAGAAAAGCACCCCCAAAGTAGGATGTTTTCCCCACCATGCTTCACGGTTGGGACGGTGTTCTTGGGGTTGTACTCATCCTTTTTCTTCCTCCAAACATGGCGAAAGGAGTTGACACCAAAAAGTTCTATTTTGGTCTCATCTGACCACATGACCTTCTCCCATGCCTCTTCTAGATCATCCAGATGGTCATTGGCAAACTTCAAACGGGTCTGGACATGTGCTGGCGTGAGCAAAGGGACCTTGCGTGCCCGGCAGGATTTTAATCCATGACAGCGTAGTGTGTTACTAATGGTAATGTTTGAGACTGTGGTCCCAACTCTCTTCAGGTCATTGAACAGGTCCTCCTGCGTAGTTTTGGGCTGCTTCCTCACCTTTCTCAAAATCATCCTCACCCCACGAGGTGAGATCCTGCATGGAGCCCCAGGAAGCTTGACAGTCATCTTGTGTTTATTCAATTTTCTATTAATTGTGCCAACAGTTGCTGCCTTCTCACCAACCTGCTTGTCTATTGTCCTGTAGCTCATCCCAGCCTTGTGCGGGTCTACAATTTTGTCCATGGTGTCCTTGTTCTTTGGTCTTGGCCATGGTGGAGAGGTTGAAGTGAGATTGACTGAGTGTGTGGACAGGTGTCTTTTATACAGGTAACGAGTTCAAACAGATGCAATTAATACAGGTAATGAGTGCAGAGTAGGAGCGCTTCTTAAAGAAAAACTAACAGGTCTGCGAGAACGAGAATTCTTGCTGGTTGGTAGATGAACTAATATTTATTTTATGCAATAAAATACAGTTTAATTATTTAATGTGATTTTCTGTAATTTTATTAAGATTCTGTCTCTCACAGGTGAAGTGTACCTAAGATAAAAATGACAGACCTCTCCATTAATTTAGGTGGGAAAACTTGCAAAATCGGCAGTATATCAAATACTTATTTTCCCCCACTGTAATTGTGACCTTACAGGGATTTTCCATAAACATAACGTATCACCAATCCAATGGAGGTGTGGTATATCTCCGGTTGGTAAGTCTGGAGTCCCCGCTGATCCAGAGAATAGTGATTCCGCAGTGTAGATGGGATGGATGTTTGCATGAATCATCACAGCTCTATTCACCGTCTATGGGACTGCTGATGATAGAGCGCTGTACGTCTGTCTGGCCCCTAGACAGTGCATGGAGCTGTCGCCACTAGCACTCCATTCAAGATTCAGGGGACCCCCATACTCGAGATCTAATGGATGTTCTTTTTAGAAAACCGATAATATGCAAAAACATATTGCAGTATTGCATGTATCAAAATATGTATTACAAAAAAGAAATGCTAAATATATGACCAAAACTTTTATTAAATTACATGCTTAGCTACTAACATTGTCTTAAAGGGAAACTGTCAGCAGGATTTTGCCATCTAATCTCAGAGCAGCATGATGTAGAGACCCTGATTCCAGTGATGTGTCACTCACTGAGCTGCTTGCTGTCATTTTGATAAAATCATTGTTTTATTACCAGGAGATTATCATCACAGGACTAGTAAACCTGCTTCCAGGTAGACACACATATTCATGAGCTCAGTATGACCCTGCCCCCACCATTGATTGGCAGCTGTGTGCACTGTGCATAGGTAGAAAGCTACCAATCGGTGATGTGAGCGGGGTTACACAGAGCTTAGCAAGCATTCAGATAATGGCTAGATCTGCAAAAGATAATTGTATCAAAATGACAGCAAGCAGCCCAGCAAGTGATATATTGCTGGAAGCAAAGTCTCTACCCCTATATCAAGGGGTCAGATGGGATAGCAAAAACCTGGTGACAGATTCCCTTTAAAGGGATTTTCTGGTTTTGGAAGACCCCTGTTTCTCGGTTGCAATTTGTTTAAAAATAAAAAAACTATGCGTTAGTGATCCTCAACAGGTCCACTGACGAGTCTCCAATGCTGCTTCTGGTGTCTGTGATTGTCACAGTCACCAGATAGCACTACAGCCAGTGAGCTTAGTGAGGATGACCGAAGTAGACAGCACAAGCTGCTGAAAGCCGAAGGTCTGCACATCTACAGCTGCAACGCTGTAGATGTGACATCTGCAGGGCCGGACACTTAGATCTGGACCCTGGGAGGTAGACTAAAGCACAGATGTTTGTTTTTTTAAAAACAAACTGCAGCTGGGGGGACAGAGCTTTTCTGGAATCAGCACACCCCCTTAACCACAAACACCCCTGAGGCACATGAGATGTTCATGAGAAAGCGATTCAGAATAAAATAATTGGCCATGTTTTCATGAATATAGGTTCAATCCACAGAAAAAGACAACATCAAGTCCCTAACCTGCACTCCATCCTGGGGGTGATGCACTATTAAAGCGTACGCCAGGGCATCCTCTGACAAGATGTTAAAATTTCCCTGATCCAGAATAGGCTGTAAATGTTCCAGCACTTCCTTCTCCCTGGATAGTTTCTCGGAGTCAGAAAGCCCAGCAGTTTCCAGCACGGCATCACGATCAGGGTTAATAGGATCATATAGGACCTAAGAGACAAAAGTGCTACAATCATCTATGTAGAAACTTTACTACCAGGACATTTTCAACTAAGCTTTTATGTCTGCTTTTAAGTATTTGTATCTACATATTGAAAAGGAAAACTAGTTAACATGATCAGAAAGTATATGCAAATTGCCTCTTCAGAGGGGAAGAGAACTAGATCTCTAGTGCCACCTACTGGAAGTGGCAATCCTAAAATAATTATTGACCCTTTAACGAGCCTTGCCACATGACTTAGGATAAAAGCCAAACCAGAATCTGAAATTTGAATTTGCAGACACGTGTTTCTGGTTGCTGCCTCTCCTCAGTGCAAAGCATGAGATCTGGTTTGGCTGCATGAGAGGCCTTAGACTGGGGTCTAAGGCTAAGTCCCCTCGATCAGGAATAGCAGCGCATTGGACGCAGTGTTTCTCTGCGTCCAAATTGCTGCACTTGTTTGTCAGTACATGCGGATCCACCGCATGTAATGACATTCAATTGGTCAAAATCCGCAAATTGACATGCTATGGTTCGTAAACCTGCGCCGCGGGTGAGTTTATGTAGTCTTAAATAGAAGCACAGTGGGCATGGGATTTCTATAAATACCATCCACTGTGCTTGTAACGTAGAATGCAGCGTTTTGGACGCTGCGTCCAAAGTGCTGCTCTTCCTGATCGTGGGCACATAGCTTAGGAGCTCCCAAGGAAGCCAAAGCAAAATGCGCATTGGGGCTTTAGCTAGACACGCACAGGCACTCCTGCACTTTATGGGTAAGAAACAGCTTCATTTCTTCTCTCTTAAATCATAATATTAACCAGTGCTCCTTTCATTTACCATGGAGTCCAGGTGGCACGCAGTGTGGTATACCTACCAACCCTGATTCATGTGGATTTATTGTTTTTCAATTCTTGCACATTAGTCGTGCTTCTCAATATCACCGGCTTTAACTTTCTTTATTAGTTCCTTACCCTTATGCTGTGTCTTTTCCCTGGGCATGTTCATAACTATTGATCATCACGTTTAATATGATAATGCACATACATACATATATATACACAGTGGAATAATTATTTGATCCCTTGCTGTTTTTGTAAGTTTGCCCACTGAAAAAGACATGAACAGTCTATAATTTTAAGGGTAGGTTCATTTTAACATTGAAAGATAGAATATCCAAAAAAAAAAAAAAAAATCAAGAAAGTCACATTGTATAAATTAGATAAAGTGTTTTGCATTTTACAGTGAGAAGTAAGTATTTGATCCCTCTGGCAAACAACACTTAATACTTGATGGCAAAACCCTTGTTGGCAAGCACAACAGTCAGACGTTTTTTGTAGTGGATGATGAGGGTTGCGCACATGTCAGGAGGAATTTTGGTCCACTCCTCTTTGCAGATCATCTCTAAATCGTTAAGATTTTGAGGCTGTCGCTTGGCAACTCGGAGCTTCAACTCCCTCCATAAATTTTCTATGGGATTAAGGTCTGGAGACTCCATGACCTTACTGTGCTTCTTTTTAAGACGCTCCTTTGTTGCCTTGGCTGTATGTTTTTGGTCATTGTCTTGCTGGAAGACCCAGCCATGACCCCTCTTCAAAGCTCTTACTGAGGGAAGGAAGTTGTTGGCCAAAATCTCACGATACATGACCCCAGCCATCTTCACTTCAGTACGGTGCAGTAGTCATGGTGCCTTTGCAGAAAAGCACCCCCAAAGTATAGTGTTTTTTCTTGCGGTTGTACTCATCCTTCTTCTTCCTCCAAACATGGCGAGTAGAGTTAATGCCAAAGAGCTCAATTTTTGTCTCATCTGACCACAGCACCTTCTCCCAATAACTCACAGAATCATCCAGGTGTTCATTAGCAAACTTCAGACGGGCCTGCACATGTGCCTTCTTGAGCAGGGGGACCTTGCGGGCACTGCAGAATTTTAAACCTTTAAGGCGGAATGTGTTACCAATGGTTTTCTTGGTGACTGTGGTCCCAGCTGCCTTGAGATCATGAACAAGTTCCCCCCATGTAGTTTTAGGCTGATCTCTCCCCTTCCTCATGATCAAGGATACCCCACGAGGTGAGATTTTGCATGGCGCTCCAGATCAATGTCAATTGACAGTCATTTTGTATCTCTTCCCTTTTCTTACTATTGCACCAACAGTTGTCTCCTTCTCACCCAGCGTCTTACTTATGGTTTTGTAGCCCATTCCAGCTTTGTGCAGGTCTATGATCTTGTCCCTGACATCCATAGAAAGTACTTTGGTCTTGCCCATGTTGTAGAGGTTAAAGTCTGACTGATTAATTGAGTCTGTGGACAGGAGTCTTTTATACAGGTGACTATGTAAGACAGCTGTCTTTAATGCAAGTAACGAGTTGATTAGGAGCGTATAACTGGTCTGTAGGAGCCAGAACTCATAATGGTTTGTAGGGGATTAAATACTTATTTCTCACTGCAAAATGCAAATAAATCTATCTAATTTATACAATGTGATTTTCTTGATTTTTTGGGGATATTTTATCTCTCAATGTTAAAATTAACCTACCCTTAAAATTATAGACTGTTCATGTCTTTTTCAGTGGGCAAACTTACAAAAACAGCAAGGGATCAAATACTTATTTCCCCCCACTGTATATAGATAATAGTTGACCTTATATTTATATTCTATTATGCCCTGTGCTGATGTCTTCACAGCTGTACCATCACTAGCCTGGTTGTTCACCATTTGTTTACTCTGTGAATTGCTGTTATATAAACCTGCTTTTATAGATTTTCCCAAATAAAATTTCTATATTTTTTGATATGCAAATTGCCTCTTCAGAGAAAAAGAGGACTTGTACTCTATAGCGCCACCTATAAGCCTCCTTACCTTGACGTGCCAGAGCTGGTGTGTCACTCTCCATAAGGAGAAATGCTACCCCTTAGACCTATATTTTTTGATAAACAGGTTATTTGACTTATTTCAGATCACCTTTAGGATATTTATGCTCCTATTCCATTGTTTCAAATGCTTTGGGAGTTTTTCTCATTCTGGACCAGGGTCCTTTCTTTAGCCCAAAATCCTGGCCATTTGTGCACATAGCCTAGGGGGAAACGTTTCTCCTTGTGGAAAGTGACATGCCAGGGTATGGAGACTTATAGGCCATGCATGCTCCTCTGGGAAATTAAACATGCAGAGAGGAAGAGGACTTGAACTCAAATCAGATTTCAAGCTTTGCACTTAGGAAGGGCAACACCCCGAAATACGTGTCTGATAGGTAAAGCATGCGCACTGCTACTGCATTGATCAAGGATACAAGTGCTTCTCTTCCGATTGGTGCATGTCCCACCACTTGGGTCCTCTCTGTTCAATAATGAGTCCTTCAAATGGGTTATCTACCCATGAAAAAAGTTTTCATAAACAGTTCACCTGGTGTGGAATTAACACATAGTCTTCTCACATTACTAACTCCCACGGGCCACAGAACAGAGGACGATGATGTGGGTTACATTTTGGGAGGTATGAGGAGACCACTCACTTGAAGCTCCTGCAGGACGGAGTGGTAAGGCTGAAGAAGGGAGACTTCCAGGTGTTTTACAAAAGTAAGGAAGTCCTGCTTCTCAATCTGATTTGATGAGTGGAACTCCTGGAAGGTAAGAGAACAGCGGTGGGGTTACATAAGAGAACGGCGGTGGGGTTACATAAGAGAACGGTGGTGGGGTTACATAAGAGAACGGCGGTGGGGTTACATAAGAGAATGGCGGTGGGGTTACATAAGAGAACGGCGGTGGGGTTACATAAGAGAACAGGGGTGGGGTTACATAAGAGAACGGCGGTGGGGTTACATGAGTGATCGCTCCGATGATAAATTACATCTCACATCCAGAGCTGGCCCTTTGACAATGGTTTTTTCGGCTCCCTTTCCTGCAGGCTTCATAAAATTCTTCAATTTATTCCCAACCTAAATCCTGATACATAACAATTTACCACTTTTTAATCAGCCCTAGCATAAACCTTAACAGCTTTTACTGCATGGTAAAAACTTAAAGGGGCTGTCTACTTTCAAAGATTATCACTCCAGAGGCTTGGAGAGAAGAAGCAACAAAACAAGCTGAGCTTTTAGTCACCCTCTCCCGATCCCGCTCTGCCTCTTTCTGCTGCCCCAGTGATTCTGTACAGGCTGCAGCAGTGATATCTTAATGACAGCGCTGCAGCTAATCGCTGAGCTCAGCAGGCCATGCTGACTATATAATTTTTTGCCTCCCTGATCCTTTGGGGTCATAATATTTATATTATACTGTATGGGGGACTATGTGGGGCCCATTATACTATATGGAGGACTATGTGGGGCCCATTATACTGTATGGAGGACTATGTGGGGGCCATTATACTGTATGGAGGACTATGTGGGGCCATTATACTGTATGGAGGACTATGTGGGGCCATTATACTGTATGGAGGACTATGTGGGGCCATATACTGTATGGAGGACTATGTGGGGCCATATACTGTATGGAGGACTATGTGGGGGCCATTATACTGTATGGAGGACTATGTGGGGCCCATTATACTGTATGGAGGACTATGTGGGGCCCATTATACTGTATGGAGGACTATGTGGGGCCATATACTATATGGAGGATTATGTGGGGTCATATACTGTATGGAGGACTATGTGGGGCCATATACTGTATGGAGGACTATGTGGGGGCCATATACTGTATGGAGGACTATGTGGGGCCATTATACTGTATGGAGGACTATGTGGGGGCCATTATACTGTATGGAGCACTATGTGGGGCCCATTATACTATATGGAGGACTATGTGGGGGCCATTATACAATATGGAGGACTATGTGGGGCCATATACTGTATGGAGGACTATGTGAGGCCATATACTGTATGGAGGACTATGTGGGGATCACAGTTGGGGCATCATACTGTGTTGGGGTCACCATACTTTGCTGTGGGGGTTGGGGGGAATTCACTCTGGGGGTATCATACTGTGTTTGGGGGCACTTTTGTTGGTATAATACTTTATTATTTGTATTACTTATTAATTTAAAATGTACTTTGTTTGTGGGACAACTCCTTTAAGTTTGTTTCCATATGAAAAGGTTCATCACTATATTTGATAAGGAAAAACTTCCTCAATTGTAGACATTTTTTTTAAATAAATATCAAAGTTTACCTGCAACTTTGTGAAAGTTTTTAATTTTGGCCCTCTGTGTATTTGTGTCTGACATCCCTGTCCTACACAATTCTGTTGTAAAATGCTTCCTTTTTTGCGTAAGACTTCACCCCCCACTCCCCGATAGCCAGGGGAACGGTCACTATACTAAGCAGATATGAGGAATCGGTGCAGACAGCAGAACGCCTGCTCCAACTGACTTACTGACCTCTGATAAATGCTTCACCAGCTGACCTGTAGAGAGCGGGATACATCTCTCTTGATACTGTACAGTCCAGTCCTTGGGTTCACTTGGTTTCCACATTTTTCGGTATTCTGCCATTTTAGCAGTCAGTGAGCCCATTGTACGGGTTACTGAATTCCTCACCCCAATCCCCGTTCGGAGAGCCCCCCAGGCTATATGCATCATGCTGCAGGCCAAAAGTGTCCCTAGACAAGAAAGAAAGAAGGTCCTGATGATTAGTGAAGGTCACGTGGTATCCTAGCTATAGAAAGCAATATATATGATAGCAATGGCTGTAACAGGTCGGGGAAAGCACCATCCAAACGTTCAGGAGAATCAGTCCTAACCATTCATCAGACACAGTGATACAACTCGCTGACCTGAACCCACTTGGCTCCAATCTCAGGTGCACATTGACACAATAGAGAATACCCCAGATGCCAAAAACAATTCCTGGGCCCAATTTTATTTTTCATACAGACACTCCCCAACCAACCAAGGTGTTTAGCCCTGTGCCTGTCATGGCTGTACAGCTATGAAACCAGCCCAAGGCCGGCATTCATTGGAGACCATGATTTCTGCTATATACATCTCAGATGATCGCAGGTTCAAGTCTCCTACGGGGTCTAATATATACAGTTAAAAGTAAAAAAAAAAATCAGTTTTCCCCCAATAAAAACTAAAAAAAAAAACAACAAAAAAAAAAAAAAAACACATTTTGTATCTCCACCTTCAGATAAGTCCGATCTATCAAAATATACAATAAATTGATCTGATCGGTAAATGGTGTAACAGGATAAAAAAAAATCTAAATGCTAGAATTGTGTTTTTTCGGTTGCCGCAACAACACAAAAAAAATATAATGAGACGATCAAAACATTGTATCTACCCAAAAGTGATATCAATAAAAACATCTATGCTGGGTGCAAAAATCAGGTCCATATCCCAAAAATTAAAACGTTACCGCTCTCGGAAAATGGTTACACAAGCAAAAAAAAATTGTTTTTCACCACTTAAATAAAATAAAGACGATGCACATTTGATATCTCTGTAATCGTACTGACCTGGAGAATCATATTGTCAGGTCATTTTTACTGTATAATGAATACAGTATATAAAAAAAACTAAAAAAAAAAAAAAATTGTGGAATTGCTCTTTCCGTTTAGCGGCACTTGGAATTTTTCCCCACTTCCCAATACATCACATAAGTTGAGTAGGAGACACTGGTGGTGAAGCTGCAATAAGACGGCAGACCTGCTATGCCTGTGTTTAAAGGCGACGTGTGCACATACCCTAAGATTAGGTTCACACACACAGTTTTTTTTAACTCTTTTTTTTAATTCTTCAGCAGCTCTGCTCCAAAAACCACACCAAACAGTATATTAAGATGCTTTTTATGTAGCTTTTTAAGCAAAATAGCTTCAAAATCCATGTAAAAATCTGGGCATTATTCGCTGTTGCAACTTGTGCTTTTTTGTCTAGTTTTCAGTGTTGTTTTTCATTTTTTTTACTTTTTAAAAAGTTGCTCATTTTTTCACAAATCTACTCAAGTCCCCCAACCGCAGAGGGATTTAATATACTTCTAACATTTCTGTGCAAGTTTCTCAAAACTTTAGCAGAAAATGTGACTTTGTGAGTTAAAAGGAAGTTGCAAAAAAAAGACAAAAATAAGGAAAAATGTTCCCTATTTTGAAGAATCCGGCACAAAAAATGTTAACAAGTACTCCAACACAAAAAAAGAAAGAAAAGTACGGTAACTTAAAATAAAAAAATTCAAAATCATGAATCAGGCCATCAGTGTGAACAATACCCTTAAACTCATGTTCAGGCCAGAACACTCAACCCTTATATAAGGACAAAAATGCAGCCATAAGGGTATGTGCCCACGATGCGTAATTCATGCGTATTTTGTGCGGAAATTTCCGCAGCGTAAACGCATGATATACGCATGTTAACCTTCCCCCATGGTCCCCTATGGCATTCCGCAATTGTAATGCCCATGCTGCGGAATTTTCCGCAGCGTTTTTGATGTGCGGAAAATTCCGCAGCATGTCAATTCTTTGTGTGTTTACGCATGCGGAATTGCCATCTACAATGCAGTAGAAAACGCAAGGCAATTCCGCATGTGCAAAAAGCACAAATTCCGCGCAAAAAAACGCATGTCAAATTCCGCATGCATTTTTCCGGGAAAAGGACATGCGGAAATGAAGCGCAAATTTCCACTTCATTTGCGCATCGTGGGCACATACCCTAATAGTCTCACGTGAAAGTAGCCGCAGGCCGGCTTCAAACGAACGTATGCAAAATCATCCACTTAACGACTGCTGATAAGCATTAAAGCGATGGCCGTTAAGGGGTCTTATTCCCTTATTGTAGTTTAAAAACGGCGATGGGGAAAAAAGCTATAGCGCTCCCAAGAGTTAGAAATTCTCCGGGGTCTCAGCTACCAAGGGTACCGCAGCAAAAAAACAAGCAAAAAAAACGCAGCAAAATCCTGAACAAACCTTCCTGGCAAGAGATTAGGTTTTGCTGCAGAAAAAAACCACTGAAAAAACGCCTAGTATGAACATAGCTTTAGGATTAGGGTTGTGCTAGGGTTGGGGTTGTATAAGGGTTGGGGTTAGGATTTTTATCAAAAGTAAAGAAAAAAAATGATGACGATATGAGGACTAGTGTTGAGTGCAAGTGCTCGCTACTTAAGTTTACATCGGGTGCTCAGGTATGCACTGAGTATCGCGGGTGCTGGAGTGACATGCTCGAGTCCCTGCCCCAAATGTTTTGCGGCTGTTATACAGCAACAACAACAACAACAAAAACATCAGGGATTGCCTGCCATTAACGAGCGATCCCGCATTTTTTTGGGGGTGTCTAACAGCTGTGAAACATGCAGGCGGGGACTCGAGCATGTCACTCGAGCACCTGCGATACTTGGTGCATACCTGAGTACCTGATGCAAACTCAAGTAGCGAGCACTTGTGCTCAAGACTAATGACAACTTATTCAATATGATGACCTAATGTTATCAATGTCATCAAATGACCTAATGTCATCAAATTCTGTGTTGTACCTCTGGGTTCAAATGTTCACTATACCCCTTGATAAAATCCTTGAGGGGTCTAGTTTCCAAAAAGGGGTCACTTGTGGGGGGTTTCCACTGTGTAGGTTCATCAGGGGCTCTGCAAACATGACATGGCGTCCACTCTCGATTACAGACAATTTTGCGTTCAAAAAGTCACACAGTGCTCCTTCCCTACTGAGCTCTACCGTGCGCCCAAACACTGTATTTTCCCCAAAGCTGTATGTTCTGTGAAGCACCGGGGGGGTTCAAGGTGCTGACCACACAACTAGATACATTCGTTAAGGGGTCTAGTTTCCAAAATGGTATCACAGGTTGGGGGTTTCCACAGTTTAGGCACATCAGGGGCTCTCCAAAGGTGACATGGCATTCGCTCTCGATTCCAGCCATTTTTGCATTCAACAAGTCAAAAGGCGCTCCTTCCATTCCGAGCCCTGTCGTGCGCCCAAGCAGTAGTTTTAGGCTATGTGCCCACGATGCAGAAATGAAGCAGAAAATTTCTGCATCTCCCTGGCAGAAAAAAAGCATGCAGATTGTGCATGCGTTTTTCCTGCAGAATACATGCGGAATACATGCGTATTCACATGCGTACCCACATGCGTTAACGCATGTGTTTCCACATGTGGACTGACAAGCACTTTCCAGGCGATAGCATCACTTGGAAAGTGCTTGAGAACTAGGTCACACTATATAAATCCATGCAAAAGGCATGGATTTATACAGTGTGACCGTAAAAATAAAAAAATAAAGCTATACTTACCCCCGATCCTCCGCCGCGTGTGCTGTCGCGCTCGTCCTGGCTTCTTCCGGGTTGCCAGCACATCGCGAGACAGCCTGCGGTCACATGACCGCGACGTCATCTCAGGTCCTGGAAGGAGAAGCGCTGCAGGGGCCGCCGGACAGGTGAATATAAACTTTATTTATTATTTTATTCTCTTTTTTACAGATACAATGGTACCCAGGTCTGGATGAGAGTCTCCTCTCCTCCAGAACTGGGTACCATCCGCACATAGAGACGCATAAAATCCGCTTGTACAAATGTACAGACACGGATTCTATGCGTCTCAATGCAAGTCAATGGCGGCGCTTCCGCTGCGCTTCTGTGGCACCCCAGGGGTCTGGTTTTCCACAGTAATGTAATGTTATGTCTGAGAGCAGGTGGGAGGTCCTTTGGTCAGGGATCCTGTGCATGCCACACCTCCTGCCCAGTCTTGGGAGGGGAAGAACTTCCCCTGTAAAAACCCTGGGCTGAGGCAGGGTTAGTCAGTCAAGGAGAGTAGAGACAGAGAAGCAGCATAGGAAGAAACAGCAGAAGCTCAGTGGGAGCAATATTACTACGAGTCAGGGGCTGGCAGCTGCAGAGCTCGCCCTGACTGAGAAGCTTTCTTACCGGACCCGGCGTCCGAGGCTGTGGGGACTAACTCTTACCCAGCAGCAGAAGCCGACCGGCAGGGGATTTCAGGTCCTCAGGCCCAGAAACCCGAAGGCACGGTCACACGCGTGGGACCAGCACCGCCATCGTGGAGCGGAAGCCATTAGAAGGCCCCGAGTCACCGGCCATACGGGTGAGCACCACACGGTACACTCAGGGACGTGGGCTACTTATATCCGCTTCTAGCAAGGTAGCCAGAAGAGTACAGTCAGTTTGGGAGGCCTACAACTCCGCCTGGCCAGGGGAGATCCCATCTGCTCAAGGACTGACCAGGCCCCGTTCACTAGCAAGTACTCCGGGAGGGTCTATCGTTGTTACCAGTAAAGACCCTGAATTACACCGCACCGTCTCTGAGTGGTTCCTGCTACCCCCATCATCCACATCTGCTGCCCTGAGGCCATACCCCTCCCGTTGGGGGTTATACCATCTACGCTGCACCATCCATCCACCGGCCTCAGCGGACTGTCCTGCAGCGGCAGCTCCATAGCTGCATTCAACGGGTGGCGCAGTCGTCCTGCATCTACCGCTGTTACATTGCCGCTCAGTTTGACTCCCTGGGCACGGACCGGGTCACCGCCACGAGACTACAACCCTCAAGAGATCCGGCTCCGGGTAAGCTCCCGCGTGCGCAACGCAGCGCGACACAGGCCCAGGGGCGCGTCACTTCCACAAAATTAATGAACATGCTGCGGATTTATGAGCACCGCAGAAACGCTGCGGAAAAATCCGCAGCATGTGCATTGACATTGCGGAATGCCATTGGGGACCATGGGGTGCGGATTACCATGCGTTTTTGATGCGCTTCCGCTGCAGAAATTAGGCAGCATAAGCGCATGAAAAACGCATCGTGTGCACGCAGTCTTACCCCACCTGTGGGGTATCGGTATGCTCAGGAGAAATTGCACAACTTTTGAGGTTTATTTTCTCCTGTTACCCTTGTGAAAATAAAAAATTTGGGGCTAAAGAAAAATTTTTGTGAAAAAAGTAGAATGTTAATTTTTTCCTTCCACGTTGCTTTAGTTCCTGTGAAGCACCTGAAGGGTTAATAAACTTCTTAATGTGGTTTTGAGCACCTTGAGGGGTGCAGTTTTTAGAATGGTGTCACTTTTGGGCATTTTCTGTCATAAAGACCCCTCAAATGTGATATGGTCCCTAAAAAAATGTTTTTGTCAATTTTGTTGGAAAAATGAGACATAGCTGGTCAACTTTTAACCCTTATAGCTTCCTGATAAAAGAAATCATGTTTCCAAAATTGTGCTGATGTGAAGTAGACATGTGGTAAATGTTATTTATTATCTATTTTGTGTGACATATCTCTCTGGTTTAAGGACATAAGAAATAAAAGTTTGAAAATTGCAAAATTTTCGCAATTTACAATTTTTTCACAAATAAACACAAGTCATAACGAAGAAATTTTACCACAATCATGAAGTACAATATGTCACGAAAAAACAGAATCAGGGGGATCCGTTGAAGCGTTCCAGAGTAATTACCTCATAAAGTGACAGTGGTCAGAATTGTAAAATTTGGCCTGGTCATTAAGGACATAATTGGCTCCGTCACTAAGGGGTTAAGAAAACTATTTTCATCCGTACTTTGGTTTTGTACATATGTAATTGTGCATGGCATGTATGGGGGCTTAAAGGGGTTGTCCACAAGTCAGAAAACCTCTTCTCAATTACCATATTCCCCAAAGTAAAATAAATACAGCCCATACTTACGTCTGGTACTGTTCCAGCGACCTTGGGTCTCCAGTGACACCGTTACGCCGTGTGACCCCTGCAGCCAATCATCGTCCGCTGAACTCTCACTTCCTGCGGACACCTGGAGGCAGTCACTTGGATATCAGTTTCGTCCGAAGGAAGTGAGAAAAAAAGGTCGCTGATTGGCTGCAGGGGTCACGTGGAGAAACGACAAGCCCCCCATCGTTCCAGCGATTTACCAGGAGAGCAGTACCGACTGTTATTATTTAGACTACAGTAATTGAAAATTATTGGAGTAGTGGACAACCCCTTCAACACTGACGCTCGTCTGAACGAGCCCTTAAAAAGTATTTGCAACTTTACAATTAATTTGTATATTCTAATTGATGGGGTTATTCATGACAGGACTGTGACTAATGTGATATATTTATAAAAGGAGTCACATGACTTTGTCTTTACAGTACCCCATTTCTTTACAAGACCCCTCCAAAAACAGAGGACATCAGCTGCACAACACAAGGGATGGAAGAATGTGAAAAAGCGTAATTACTGGCAGAAATCCCATAATTATCCCTGTGTATCACAGCCAGCTCAGTGATACTATATTATGGTGCCCCCCGGCCCCCAGGAGAAGAGAGATACAACCTGCTAGTGTATCACCAGAACAACCATTAACAACTCAATAATATCCGGCATATAGACAGCGCTCTCCTCCACTACACCTCGAGGGGTGGGCACTGCATCTTCACTACACCCCGAGGGGTGGGCACCGCACCTCCACTACACCCGGGAGGTGGGCACCGCACCTCCACTACACCCGGGAGGTGGGCACCGCACCTCCACTACACCCGGGAGGTGGGCACTGCACCTCCACTACACCCAGAGGGATGGGCACTGCATCTCCACTACACCCGGGAGGGTGGGTGCCGCACCTCCACTACACTCGGGAGGGTGGGCGCAGCACCTCCACTACACTCGGGAGGGTGGGCGCAGCACCTCCACTACACCCCGAGGGGTGGGCGCCACACCTCAACTACACCCAGGAGGGTGGGCGCAGCACCTCCACTACACCCGGGGGGGGTGGGCGCCGCACCTCCACTACACCCCGAGTGGTGGGCGCTCTCCTCCACTACACCCCGAGGGGTGGGTACTGCATCTCCACTACACCCCGAGGGGTGGGCACCGCACCTCCACTACACCCCGAGGGGTGGGCGCAGCACCTCCACTACACCCCGAGGGATGGGCACTGCATCTCCACTACACCCGGGAGGGTGGGTGCCGCACCGCTCCTCCACGACACCCGGGGGGGGGGGCCGCACCTCCACTACACTCGGGGGGGGGGCCACACCTCCACTACACTCGGGGGGGGGCGCACCGCACCACCACTACACTCGGGAGGGTGGGCACCGCTCCTCCACGACACCTGGGGGGGGGGCCGCACCTCCACTATACTCGGGAGGGTGGGCACCGCTCCTCCACGACACCCGGGGGGGGGGCCGCACCTCCACTACACTCGGGGAGGGGGGGGGCGCACCTCCACTACACTCGGGAGGGTGGGCACCGCACCTCCACTACACTCGGGAGGGTGGGCACCGCACCTCCACTACACTCGGGAGGGTGGGCACCGCTCCTCCACGACACCCGGGGGGGGGGGCCGCACCTCCACGACACCCGGGGGGGGGGCCGCACCTCCAATACACTCGGGGGGGGGGGGGCGCACCTCCACTACACTCGGGAGGGTGGGCACCGCACCTCCACGACACCTGGGAGGGTGGGCACCGCTCCTCCACGACACCCGGGGGGGGGGGGCCGCACCTCCACTACACTCGGGGGGGGGGGGGGGGGCGCACCTCCACTACACTCGGGAGGGTGGGCACCGCACCTCCACGACACCTGGGAGGGTGGGCACCGCTCCTCCACGACACCCGGGGGGGGGCCGCACCTCCAATACACTCGGGGGGGGGGGGGGCCGCACCTCCACTACACTCGGGAGGGTGGGCACCGCACCTCCACGACACCTGGGAGGGTGGGCACCGCTCCTCCACGACACCCGGGGGGGGGGCCGCACCTCCACTACACTCGGGGAGGGGGGGGGGGCCGCACCTCCACTACACTCGGGAGGGTGGGCACCGCACCTCCACGACACCTGGGAGGGTGGGCACCGCTCCTCCACGACACCCGGGGGGGGGGGGGCCGCACCTCCACTACACTCGGGGGGGGGGGGGGCCGCACCTCCACTACACTCGGGAGGGTGGGCACCGCACCTCCACGACACCTGGGAGGGTGGGCACCGCTCCTCCACGACACCCGGGGGGGGGGGGCCGCACCTCCACTACACTCGGGGAAGGGGGGGGGGCCGCACCTCCACTACACTCGGGAGGGTGGGCACCGCACCTCCACGACACCTGGGAGGGTGGGCACCGCTCCTCCACGACACCCGGGGGGGGGGGGCCGCACCTCCACTACACTCGGGGGGGGGGGCCGCACCTCCACTACACTCGGGAGGGTGGGCACCGCACCTCCACGACACCTGGGAGGGTGGGCACCGCTCCTCCACGACACCCGGGGGGGGGGGCCGCACCTCCACTACACTCGGGGGGGGGGGGGGCCGCACCTCCACTACACTCGGGGGGGGGGGGGGGGCCGCACCTCCACTACACTCGGGAGGGTGGGCACCGCACCTCCACGACACCTGGGAGGGTGGGCACCGCTCCTCCACGACACCCGGGGGGGGGGGGCCGCACCTCCACTACACTCGGGAGGGTGGGCACCGCACCTCCACGACACCTGGGAGGGTGGGCACCGCTCCTCCACGACACCCGGGGGGGGGGGCCGCACCTCCACTACACTCGGGGAGGGGGGGGGCGCACCTCCACTACACTCGGGAGGGTGGGCACCGCACCTCCACTACACTCGGGAGGGTGGGCACCGTACCTCCACTACACTCGGGAGGGTGGGCACCGCTCCTCCACGACACCCGGGAGGGTGGGCGCCGCACCTCCATTATTAGAACATTACAGTCATAGCTGTCACCTAGTTCCACTGATCATTCCCTTTATGAGGCATGGCCCCTGGACACAGCAGCAGCTCCTGCGTTTATTAGGACTCTCGGCCAGTGCTGGCAGACTGCTGAGACCCGGCAGCGTTAATGGCACAGGTACCAGCCGCGGTGGGCCCGGCCCTGCCCCGCTCTCTGCGCTCCCCGTACACACACAGCCGGCATTCTAGCGGCGGCTATCTGTTGTCATGGAGACGTCCGCCCCCCTCCCCGCCTGCGTTATACTAAGAGCGCCGCTAACCTCTGTGCGAGCAGAGCTGACATTGAGATCCCGGACATGCGCAGTGACCGCCTCTCACACTTCCGCCTCATTTCCAACCTCGACGTCACGACGTACGAAGGAGAGAACTGCGCATGCCCAGACTTTCCCGCGCTTATTCAGTCGAAGACGCTGTTTGTTTATCTCTGTGGTGAGCATAATAATGGCGGCAGTCCAGTGACAGGAATGTGTATGCTGGAAACGGTTATTAAAGGTGTTTGTGTGAGATTCAGGGACTGCTGCCTGAGAGCTGAAACCGGGACAATAAAATACATAAGCTCTGTGGCTGGTGGTTTATTGAAACCATTGCCCATAGCAACCAATCACTGCGCTAGTTTTGGTATCTGCTCTGGTTGCTATGGGCAACAAAGACTTTCTTGTAGACATGTTTGATAACTGAGGATGAAAATGGAGGCAATGTCCCCAGTGTCCCCCGAAGGCCGAGCAGGAGGGCTGGGAAATGGGGTGGTCTCATCCCCCAGTATGGTCTAACATGAAGAGTATATATAATCACCTGCTGCGGCGCATTCATCTGCCATCACCTCTTGCCCTTCTAAGATGGTGTATGACCGCTGCAGCCAATCAGTGCAGGTAGAGGTGACAGACGCTTCACTGCTGCTGCCAGTCATGCACAATGATGTGTTCCTCTGCTGACGTCCCAGAGAAGGCAGCAGGGTGTCCAGTGTCCTGACATTTCTGGACGGTTTGTAAAAATAGGGCTCTTTATTCCCTGGTCCGTAAAAAAATGTGATGTGTCCTGGGTTTATTGAAGCTGGTGAAACTTGTACAGAGTATTATCACTATATCATCATGTCACAGCTAAAGGGACCTGTCAGCTTCTTCAGGCCCTCAAACCGCCACCATGCCTGTAGTGTAGGGCCACCAAACCGCCACCATGTCTGTAGTGTACGGCCCCCAAACCGCCACCATGTCTGTAGTGTACGGCCCCCAAACCGCCACCATGTCTCTACTGTATGGCCCCCAAACCGCCACCATGCCTGTAGTGTACGGCCCCCAAACTGCCACCATGTTTGTACTGTACGGCCCCCAAACCGCCACCATGTCTGTACTGTATGGCCCCCAAACCGCCACCATGCCTGTAGTGTAGGGCCACCATGTCTGTAGTGTACGGCCCCCAAACCGCCACCATGTCTGTAGTGTACGGCCCCCAAACCGCCACCATGTCTGCAGTGTACGGCCCCCAAACCGCCACCATGCCTGTAGTGTATGGCTCCCAAACCGCCACCATGTCTGTACTGTACGGCCCCCAAACCGCCACCATGCCTGTAGTGTATGGCCCCCAAACCGCTACCATGCCTGTAGTGTACGGCCCCCAAAAAGCCACCATGTCTGTACTGTACGGCCCCCAAACCGCCACCATGTCTGTACTGTACGGCCCCTAAACCGCCATAATGCCTGTAGTGTACGGCCCCCAAACCACCACCATGTCTGTACTGTACGGCCCCCAAACCGCCACCATGTCTGAACTGTACGGCCCCCAAACCGCCACCATGTCTGTACTGTACTGCCCCCAAACCGCCACCATGCCTGTAGTGTACGGCCCCCAAACCGCCACCATGCCTGTAGTGTACGGCCCCCAAACCACCACCATGCCTGTAGTGTATGGCCCCCAAACCGCCACCATGTCTGTACTGTACGGCCCCCAAACCACTACCATGTGTGTATTGTACGGCCCCCAAACCGTCACCATGTCTGTATTGTACGGCCCTCAAACCGTCACCATGTCTGTATTACACAGCCCCCAAACCGCCACCATGGCTTTACTGTTACTGTACAGCCCCCGCAAACTGCCACCATGGCTGTACTGCACAGCCCCCAAACCACCACCATGTCTGTATTGTACTCTTTATGTACAGTACTTCCTAACACTAATAAAGGGGAGAGGAAAGTGAAGATATAATATTAATATATCACTTTTATTATTACCATTAACATGTTAAACTGTCCCTATTGCTGACCAATGGTATCCCAATTTCCCCCTTCCCAAATTGTGATACCATTATTTAGGAACTGGGGCCGTTTAATGGTAATAATAAAAGTTATATATTAAAGGAGTTGTCTGGCCTCAGTCTACAAGTCGGCAGTCTCTCTATGTGACTGCAGACTTGTGGATCCTCACACTGCATGCTGGGAGGATTCTCCGATGCTGCCGTCAGGATCGGACGGCCTGGTGATCACAAGTATGTGCTGTGCAAATTTTCGGCCACTGTTTGACTAGACATGTCCGGCCTCGCTCAATACACTTGCATGAGTGACGCAGCTCCCGTCTAGTCGACATGTGACTGCAAATCTCAAACTTTCAGTCACACGCCTGCCATTTCTGGCACAGGAGAATGTGTGCAATGTGAGGATTCACAAGTCTGCAGTCACATAGAGAGACTCATAGAGTGACTGCAGACTTGTAGCCTGAGGCCGGACAACCCCTCTAATATTATACATTTTACAGAACCTATTAGTGTACACTACATGTGAATAACAATACAGAAAGTGATGCCTTTTATCTACTTCCTAACAAGCCCTTTTTCATTCCTTCTAGATTTTTGAATCACCATAAAGTCAATTTTAATACAGGGCTAGTGATATACTATTTAGCGGATGACTAGTCTTGGGGTCCTTGTTTTGCCCGGACTAATCATCTCACCGCCAGGTATATCTTTCTCTGAAATGCTTTAGCGCTGGGAGAAGGAAAGAAATCTTATTTCTGACTATGGTTACCGGCCGGATCTTTAAAGGGGATATCTGGGACTTTGTAAAAAAAAAATAATAATAATAAGCCGAAGCAATAAGATGCAGGTAGTTGTGCTCGATACCGTTCCTTGTTGGCACAGAGAGGTCACAGTTCACTCCTCCTACTGGCTATTCAGCTGCTTCTTGTTAACAGAGCAGCTCTTCCTCTTCTGGGCTGCTCTGTTGACGGGGCGTCACTGCCGACGTCATGCTGATTGACAGCCGACTCCCCCAGTTAGGCAGCATGGAGCCGGCTGTCAATCAGCATGAGGTCCACAGTCCTGCCCTGTCAACATTGCTATGCTAATGAGATCTTTGACTAGTCGATTGGGCGTTAGTTGCCCCAAACTACTAAGCCCTCTTTTCAAAGAAAAATGAGTGGCGCGCATGTGCGAGAAGTTTGCATGAGCTGGCAATGAGGCCAGCTCGTGCAAATTATGTTATGTCTACAAGGGCGTGATAACATGGAAGGAGGGCTGACTAGTCTGGGCAACTAATGCCCCATGGACTAGTCAAAGCCCTCATTAGCTTAGGAAGCGAGGACATTATAAATGCTTTTTAAAGCATTTATTTAACTGAATTACATTATACAGGGTTGGTTAGACAGGGAGTTTACTCATACATAGGTGAGTGCTGCTGGGATGGAGGGCATAGGGGACCTGACAGGTTTCCTTTAAAGTATATTTTCTCTGTCACAGCGTTTCAGAGGAAAATATACCTGGCTGCATTTGTGCAGTCTGGGCAGCATGAATCAGGTGACCAATTCCCTTTAAACTTAGGGCTCCCACAACCTTTTTGGAGGTTCATCTGTTCTCCTTCCTTGGACCACTTTTTGTAGTTGTTACAAGTAATTTGTCAGGTACCCCAGCACATTTAAATATAATCTGTAAGCAGCATCACCGCTTCTAAGCCGTCTATATGGGCATGCAGGTCATAAAGTTGAATAAGATGATACCTTAATATCTGCGATCCGATTTCTTATTCCAAAGAAATCCACGTTTTACTTATATGTAAATGGGCCGGACATAGATCTCCATGATAATCTACCTTCAGAGCTTATTTTAAATGAAGTTATAGGACAATTGCTGCTGCAAATGTGTTTGTAATGAGGCATAGTTCGGCTCTACTGTACTGTGTTAGTTATAATCACACACAGCTCTGCAGTGAGATCAGGCGAACAGACTGTCATCCATTACATGTCTCACACTGGTATCTTCCCCTTTCATTTAATATAAGCTCTGAAGGTTGATTCTCAGGGAGATCTATGTCCGGCCCATAGACCTTAACAGCTCATTTACATATTAAGAAAAATGGTGGATGTCTCTGGAATAAGACATCGGATTGCTTTTATCAAGATATCTTCATTTTATTCAACTTTCTTGGAACACAGGTTCAATGTGGGAACACTCTAAACCAGAGGTCCCCAACCGCCGGTCCGCGGACCAGGACCGGGCCGTTGGGGTTTTTCAGCCGGTCCGCGGGGAGAGGGGGCCCCTCCAGCCTCCAGCAGGGCCGCCATCAGGGCATGACTGCCCTGACTCCAGTATGGGGCCCGGCCGGTAGGAGCCCCCTCGGAGCCCCCCTCTTGTGCGTCTCTCTCCTCATGGGGCCCCCGGCCGCATGCTAAGCGCCGGGTCCGGGACATCTTAGCGCTGCGCTGCTGCGGCAGCACCTTCATGATTCCCCTGACTTCCGGTCATGTGACGGCGCCGTCACATGGCCGGAAGTCAGGAGAACCTGGTGTCAGCGATTTGGACGAGCGCCAGGATTCTGCAGGGATCGCATGGGGGTAAGTATAACAAGTTTTATTTTTTTTTAAATACAATTAACTAGGAGTGGGGGGAATGGGAGATGCACATGGGGGGAGGGGAGAGATGAGAGATGCACATGGGGGAGGGGAGAGATGAGAGATCCACATGGGGGGGAGGGGAGAGATGAGAGATCCACATGGGGGGGAGGGGAGAGATGAGAGATCCACATGGGGGGAGGGGAGAGATGAGAGATGCACATGGGGGGAGGGGAGAGATGAGAGATGCACATGGGAGGGAGGGGAGAGATGAGAGATGCACGGGGGGGTGAGAGATGCACGGGGGGGATGAAAGATGCACGGGGGGTGGATGAGAGATGCACGGGGGGGTGAGAGATGCACGGGGGGGATGAGAGATGCACGGGGGGTGGATGAGAGATGCACGGGGGGGTGAGAGATGCACGGGGGGATGAGAGATGCACGGGGGGATGAGAGATGCACGGGGGGGGATGAGAGATGCACGGGGGGGATGAGAGATGCACGGGGGGTGGATGAGAGATGCACGGGGGGGTGAGAGATGCACGGGGGGGATGAGAGATGCACGGAGGGGATGAGAGATGCACGGGGGGTGGATGAGAGATGCACGGAGGGGGATGAGAGATGCACGGAGGGGGATGAGAGATGCACGGAGGGGGATGAGAGATGCACGGTGGTGAGCTGCACATGGGGGGGTGAGAGATGCACATGGGGGGGTTATGTTTACATAACTTTGTTGCCTTATGAAGGGCGGGGGGGGCCCCCAAAAATTTCTTGCACAGGGGCCCACTACAGTCTGTGTCCGCCCCTGGGATGAAGTAAATGCAGCTGAACAGCAGCTGTCAGGACAGCTGCCCTATCCTGCTGCAGGGCGTGATGGGGCCTCAGTGATGCGGCTCCTGGCACAGCACATTATGTGGGGCTCCTGGCATAGCTCCTGGCGGGGACCTGGTCTACACTATATGATAAGTATGCACTAAACTCCAAATCCCTCCATTACCCCGCCCCCATATGACCAAAGCCCCGCCCACCCCACCCCCTCCTTGCTGGGCCATGGAAAAATGATCTTGCTTCAAGCCAGTCCCTGGTGCAAAAAAGGTTGGGGACCACTGCTCTAAACAACCGGTAGTTTTTTTTATGCTTTGACACATGTCCATTTTTCTGGTTGTTCCAACATAGTAAATAGGTTGTCCAACCTTTGGGGGGAAACTTTATTTTTACTTAAATGAATGTAATGGGGGCTAAAAATAATTTTTCTAATACGGTTTTATTAAAAAAAAAATTGCAGTGTTTGTCTTATGTATAGTGATGAGCGAACGTGCTTGGATAACGTGTTATCCAAGCATCTTGGGTGTGCTCGGATAATTTGTTCGAGTCCCCACGGCTGCATGGTTTACAGCTGTTAGACAGCTGCAACACATGCGAGGATTTCCTGTTTGTTAGGCAATCCCCACATGTGTTGCGGCTGTTTAACAGCCGTAAATCATACAAATTCAGGAACTCAAACAAATTATCAGAGCACACCCAAAATACTCGGATAACACATTATCCAAGCACGTTCGCTCATCGCCTCTCTGTAGCCCAGTCCATTGCTACCTGTAGAATGAGTTAACAGAGAATACATCAGTGAGCTCTCTATAATGGTCTGACATAAAGTTTCTAACTCGTTTATCTATCTTACTGACCTTCTTCTCAACTGAATTATGATCTCAGATCACATCAAAGTTAAATGTGAAGGAAACAAAGAGCCTGTAAAAAGCCAAACTGTGCAATTTTTTTAGGGTTGGACAACCCCTTTAACGTCAATAGCGACTATTTACCTGCTGCTAATATCCCAGCCCACAACAGGTGCTGTTGTCATGAGAAAATCAATGTTATTAACTCTCAGTGGCCTTAAAGGGAAGTTGTCACCAGATTTCTGCTTCCCAATTTGAGGGCAGCATGTAATAAGGACATAGACTGTGTCACTTTTTGGACTCCCTGTTGTAGTTTTGATAAAATCACTGTTCTATATGCAAAAGAGATGGTAGTCCTGCAAAGCTGAGCTCTGTATAGCTGCGCCCACACCACTGATTAACAGCTTTCTGTGTACACTGTGCATAGGCAGAAAGCTGCCAATCAGTGGTGGGGCAGGGTTATATAGAGATCATGAATATGGAGGTCTACATGGCAGGAGTTCATCATTGAGATTATTATTGGGACTTTACACTTGTGTTTTATATACAGGGTGGGCCATTTATATGGATACACCTAAATTAAATGGGAATGGTTGGTGATATTAACTTCCTGTTGTGGCACATTAGTATATGGGAGGGGGAAAACTTTTCCAGATGGGTGGTGACCATGGCGGTCATTTTGAAGTCGGTCATTTTGGATCCAACTTTATTTTTTTCAATGGGAAGAGGGTCATGTGACACATCAAACTTATTGAGAATTTCATAAGAAAAACAATGGTGTGCTTGGTTTTAGTGTATCTTTATTCTTTCATGAGTTTTTTACAGGTTTATGACCACTTATAAAATGTGTTCAAAGTGCTGCCCATTGTGCTGGATTGTCAATGCAACCCTCTTCTTCCACTCTTGACAAACTGATAGCAACACCGCAGAAGAAATGCTAGCACAGGCTTCCAGTATCCGTTGTTTCAGATGCTGCACATCTCGTATCTTCACAGCATAGACAATTGCCTTCAGATGACCCCAAAGATAAAAGTCTAAGGGGGTTAGATCAGAAGACCTTGGTGGCCATTCAACTGGCCCACGACGACCAATCCACTTTCCAGGAAACTGTTCATGTAGGAATGCTTGGACCTGACACCCATAATGTGGTGGTGCACCATCTAAAAAACTCATGAAAGAATAAAGTTACATTAAAACCAAGCACACCATTGTTTTTCTTATGAAATTCTCAATAAGATTGATGTGTCACATGAAAAGTTTCCCCCCTGCCATATACAAATGTGCCACAAACAGGAAGTTGATATCACCGACCATTCCCATTTAATTTAGGTGTATCCATATAAATGGCCCACCCTGTATATATATTATTTTCATGTAATTTTAATCTTGAACCTCTGCTTATTTTCTTTACTGTTCTAATCTTTCCCGTTTGCCCGGTTTAGATTTGTTGCTTTCATCACTAAGATTACTAGCAGAGTTGCAGCAGACAAAAGTGCAGCCAGGAGGCCTGGTAAGTGACACAGCGTTAGAATCAGGGTCTCTACCCCTACGTTTTGCTGTTCTCAGATTGGGGAACATAAACCTAGTGATAGATTCTCTTAATATTATAGCTGATAACTTTGCAGCTATGTACTTGAGTAGAGCAGAGTATTATCTTAAAGGGAACCTGACAGCTGATACCTGCTTCCCAATCCATGGGCAGCATATATCAGGCCCTGGTTGTATCAACTCAGGTATGTTTGAGTTTGAAATGCTGCGGTGTTTCAGAGAAATCATGCAGCCAGGGACCAAGACTAGTCGGACATGTGGATCTGGGGTGGCTTCTCCTTCCCCGGTGAACTGGATTGACAGGTCTTTGCCTATACACGCATGTAGGCAGGGTGGCTGCCACCGGGCATTGCTTATCAGCTTCTGTTCTTTGCGATAGGAGCTGATATTCAGTACCTGGCAGCTGTTACATCTATTACATCCGGCCACTACCGGGGGTGATAGCTGCTGATTTGTGGGAATGTCAGAGTCAGACCTTCATCTTATATTAGTGATCTATCTTAGGTTCCAAATATAGAAGTATTGGACTCACCTTTTAAGAAATGCTATATCTGTATGTGCAGTGTATAAAATGCACTTTAAATGTTTGTGTCTAAACTAAATAATTTTGTTATGTAATAATTCAGTGATATTTATGCAATACAAGGCACAAACAGCACCACACAGACTTCAGACGTACACTAGAAGAGCTGCCGGGGACTGAGTAATAAGCCACTGACTTTTTTCTTTGATCACAATGTGGTTAATGCTTTGTGTAACCACATACAGAGGCAAACTTTACTATGATACTGGCTCACAAGTAAATAATACTGATATACTGAAGAATTATCAGATCAATAGATTTCATTACAGTTATTAGGCTCAGGTTTAAAAATAATTTCCCCTGAAAATATCAAGTTTATTAGTTATCATCAAAAACACCATACCCAAAAAAGAATATTCCATCAAAATAAACAAACAAATGGATCAAGTGTGAACAGGGGGAGTAGGGTACATAATCCAAATAGTCCTGGGAGCCCCTAGTATTTAAAGAGGTAGCCCTGTCGTGACCTTTCCTTAGGATAGGTCATTAATGTCTGATTGGTAGGGGTCCGACTCCTGGCAAGGATATGTAGCGCCCCGAGGGTTCGGCCGCTACAGGGGTATTGTACCTCAGACCAGAGGTGTGATATTCCACTCCCAGGTAAGGATGGAGTGTGGACCAGGGCTCAGTTAGCTGCATGCAGCACACACACCCCATTTCCGAGGGACAGCTCATCAGTGCTCCCACTAGACAGAAGTGCAGGCACGACCGACCATGTCCCTGCTGGAGTGGGGAGGGAGGGGTGGAACACCCAGTGCTGTAGGGGCAGATAGGGGGCGGTTCCTGAGCGTAGGAAGGAGCCCATTGGTTGCTGGTCACTTGGGCTCATGGCTAGAGGGAGGTATAAAAGGTGGGCACCATCTTAGATCTGGGTTCGTTCGTTCTGTGGAGAGGAGAAGACAGGGAGCAGCAGCTCAGGCTGAGTGCTGCTCCAGAGGCAGGCCTAGGGAAGAGGCCGGGGCCTGAGAGGAGAAGGAGAAGTGGGCCTGGAGAAGAGGCCGAGGAGGAGGTGAAGGGGGAGCTGAGATTTTGGCTCATCTCAGCTCCAAGAGAAAGGAACAGAAACAGAAAGGAACTGCAAAGAAGGAGAGACAGAGAAACAGAAGGGCTCAGGAACAAGAAGGTGGAAGGGACCCTAAGAACCCACGAGAATCCAGGGTGCAGGGTCAGGCAGATTAAGGGTACCGGATCCCAAGTTGGTGGAGGAGAAATAACCCTCAGCCAAAGACCGGTCGTCGTGATCATATATTGGTGCGACACCTCATCAAACCTGCTAGGAAGGCACCATATAGGACAGCGGAGGACGGGGCCCACGTTTAACCGCACAGGTCCGCGGCAGCTGGACAAAAGTGGGTCACTGGTGAGGCAGGCCAGAGAAAGGATAAAAGGGGGTCCTGTGCCATGCTCCTGAACTGCCTGGGAGTTGACCGAGCCCCTCACCTGGTGGACGCAGCACGGCTCGGGCGGTCACTGCTGGCCGAAGTGACCTGGAACAAACGAACTGTGAGTAAAGACCCTGGACTGTAACTTGTTGTCTGTGTGCTCCTTCGCGCCTCCAGCACTATTAGCACCGGGACTCGCACTACCATCACTCCCACCATCCACTACACTGCCCTGGGGCTGCACTCTTCCCGTGGGGAGTCACATCACCTCAGCTGCACTCATCATCAGCCCCAGCGGACTGCCTTGCAGCGGCGGTTCCTAATAACCGCAATCCACGGGTGGCGTAGTCGGACATTATCTGAAGCACTTAGCAGACTACCATTGGTCTGACCACCCTGAGCCGCGGGACCGGGCCGCCACTACTACCCCCATCGTTTCCCTATCACCCGGATCCGCGTGCCCCACGGCCCAGGGGGCGAGTCAGATACACTTGCCGAGCTGGCCACCTACTGATAGTGACCGCCACAAGGTACTACACATCTGCCTGCTATTGATTTGAATAGGAGGCGGATGTGTAGTACCCTGCAGTGGCCACTAACAGAAGACGGAGCAGCTCCGCATGGGAGTTCTTCCAGCCGGCGTCCGCCAGTACTGATAATAGTTGATCAGCGGGGGTGTCGGGTGTCAGACCCCGGCTGATCAGACGTTGATGACCTGTCCTACTGAAAAGTCATCAATGCTAAAGTAGTGGACAACCTCTTTAATCACAAGAAAGTGTTTTGTAACAGACTAGTCAGGAGAACTGAGAATTGTGCGAATATTGTGCTAAGGGCGCTTTCACATTGTGCTTGTCTCCACATTTGTGGGTCCTGTTGGGGCTTGGGTAGAAACCCAGCCGCAAAACTGTATTCGGACTTATGCGCCGACGGGACCTTAGACTATAATGGTGCCGGAAGAATGAACGTGCACTCTGTTGTGCATCATTTTTGGGCGTATACGCCTATTGGAGACGGACACACAGACGTAGTAGACTGCCCCGATGGTGTAATCGTCCAAATCCCGTTTTGCAGGGGGATTCGAACACAATCATGACGGGATCCATGAACGTGGAGAAAAGCGAAATGTGAAAATACCCTAAGAGTTTAAAGCAGATCTGACAGGTCTTATATCTGAGGTAGCATAGGATAGGGGATTGTAAAGGACCACCTTATTATTTGTTCCTTAAGACATTTCATTAATTTATTTGTTTATTTTTACAGAATTTAGTACCAGATGGATGCAACGATAACGCAGGTTCGCAGTTACCTTAGACAGTTCATGAACAAACCATTAATAAGGTTTATGTTTAGTGCTCAGACCATTGCAAGGATGGCCAGTGGGGTAAGACATTTAGATTTTATATATACTTTCATGCCCTAGAACTAATTTCTTTCTTCTAATTGAAAGCTTATTTATATTTTACACTCCTCTAAATAGAAATTGTTACACCAAGTAGGAAAGTCATGGAATTATGAAAATCACAGGTTGGCTAGACATGTTAATGACATGCAAATGATGGAAAAAACATTTTCAAAACATCTCTATTTATTCAGTACCAAGTATGAGTCCAGCTACATTCGATGGTGGATAACTTTCCAATCATTGGTGGGTCCAACCGCCTTGGTCCTCCCCAGCGATCCTGAGAACCGGCGCACTGAGTAGGCCATTGTGAGTGGTGCAGTGGCCGATCAAGTGCACGGCCGCTCCATTCATTCCAATGGGAGTGCCGACGACCAGGGGAGCGCAGTGCTTGAAGACCAGGGGAGCGCAGTGCTTGAAGACCAGGGGAGCGCAGTGCTTGAAGACCAGGGGAGCGCAGTGCTCTGCAATCTCCAGTGCTCCCATTAAGAGAGGATGTAGCGACACTTATCGACCATTGCTTTATTCGCACAAGGCTCTTCAGAACCCCAGATCTTAGGATTGCTTGGGGCCAAGACAGCCGGGTCCTGAGGATAGGGGATATGTTTCAAACTTGAGAACATCCCTTTAACGAATACATGAATGCCACTACTACTACACACGTAAAAAAATATGACAAAGTTAGATAACATTTTTGATCAAAAGTGTATTAGCCATCTGCCAGTGACAGGGTGACCTTACTGGATGGACACTAGCTATATAAACTCACCCCTCTATGTGCTCCACCAGTCATTAAATGAACTGGGAAAGATATAGGATCCAGCTTAGCTCGAATTAAAAGGTGACTGGGAAAGATGGTGGACAAGGGCACACGGCCCTGAGGGCGGCCGCAACTCACAATGCACAATGCTAAAAATCTAGGACAAGTGAGCACTCCTATAGTATTAAATTCATAAATAAGTGCATGTATGCGGCAGCCAGTATATAGACATATATACAAAAACTATGCCACAACTGATTTGCTCGAATTTGTTAGACCCTAGTACAAAGGAAGGGAATTGTTAAGGACACAACAGCTGCAGCTCAGATTAAGCCATTTTGTAACTTGCCGAGTGATGTGCTCAGTGAGGAGTATCGCTGTGCATGGCGAGTCTTCCTCTTCACACTTTCCTCCAGTAAATGAACTGTGTGTCTAGACAGAGGCAAGGTGAAAAGTCCAAAGAGGCTCATAGTACAAGACTCCAACCATACAACTTTATTTCCAGATAGTAACCCAGCGTTTCTTGTGTCTAGTGTACACATTTCAAATGTTATTTTCAATTAAAATGTTTATCATACCCTTTAAATATTTGTGCCCTCTTAAACAAAATGGGTTCTTGTGATCTGTCATATTAGTGTATCTTCCTTAGTGTATTATCTTTGTGTACTTATGCATGTAAGCACATGGGCAGAACTTTAAGGGGTACTATTCACAAAGTGAAAAAGATATAAAGAAGGAAGGGATGTACAGCAGCAGCATACCAAAAAGTAGAATACTATACGGACAATCAGAATTTTACTAAACATTTATTTTTAAAGCATAAGGACAGAAATTATATGATCGTAAAGAAAACCACCTTCAGATGGACATATAGGGCAATGTCTTGCCAACTTGTGTAGTCCTAGTCATTACAGGTACTTGACAAATGGAGTCCAGATATAACATATTGCAGAAGAAGAGGTCAAAACTTCCTTTATTCTCTATATGCAATCGCTCACTCGCTCATGTTACTTGCATCTTAAAAATGTCTCCAGAATCCAACCTTTTCTCACCTTGAATCAGGAAAAACTGTTATTGTCACTCTGATTGATTCATTCTCGTCTGGACTACTGCAACTCTCTACTGATCGGTTTCCCTCTTACCAAACTTTGTCCTCTCCAGTTCGTCCTGAATGTGGCAACCAGGGTTAAATTTCTGTCCAGCACTGGTTACCCATTTGCTACAGAATACAATACAAACTTATCTCTCTCACCCACAAAGCTCTCCACAGTTCTGCACCATCCTATATCTACTCCTTCATCTCTGGCTTTTACTGTATCCATACTCTCCATTCTTCAACTGATCTAAGACTAACATCCTCCATAATCCAAGTCTTGCACCTCCGTCTTCAAGATTTCTCTTGTGCTGCACCAGTTTTCTGGAATGCACTACCCCAGAAGATCCAACGAGTACCAAGCCCCCACATTTTAGGCACACTTTAAAAACAAATCTCTTTAGACAGGCCTATCAACTCACTTCACTAATCTAACTTTTCCCTGTTCCCTCTTTCTAAATTTTCCTCAGAATCTGGTCACTCTTATTCATCTGTCTCCACATCCTCAATGCACCCAATAGCACATGGTAACTGCACTTAGGCAGATACTGGCTGATGACTGAATAATGCAACTTTATATGAAAACCCTTATTTATTATAATGATGGCTGGACCATACATAACAACCACTTTCTACCTATTGTGTTCCCCTAGTTACTTATATACAATGGGGAAAATAAGTATTTTATACACTGCCAATTTTGCAAGTTTTCCCGCCAACAAAGAATGGAGAGGTCTGTAATTTTTATCGTAGATACACTTCACCTGTGAGAGACAGAATCTAAAAAAACCAAAAAACAGAAAGTCACATTGTATGATTTTTACATAATGAAATTGCATTTTATTGCATGAAATAAGTATTTGATCATTTACCAACCAGCAAGAATTCTACCTTTCGCAGACCTGTTAGTTTTTCTTTAAGAAGCCCTCCTACTCTGCACTCATTACCTGTATTAATTGCATCTGTTTGAACTCATTATCTGTATAAAAGACACCTGTCCACACACTCAATCACACTCCAACCTCTCCACCATGACCAAGACCAAAGAGCTGTCTAAGGACACCAGGGACAAAATTGTAGACTTGCACAAAGCTGGGATGGGCTACAGGACCATAGGCAAGCAGCTTGTTGAGAAGGCAACAACTGTTGGTACAATTATTAGAAAATGGAAGAAACACAAGATGACTGTCAGTCTTCATCTGTCTGGGGCTCCATGCAATATCTCGCCTTGTGGGGTAAGGCGGATTCTGAGAAAAGTCAGGAATCAGCCCAGACCTACACAGGAGGACCTGGTCAATGACCTGAAGAGAGCTGGGACCACAGTCTCAAACATTACCCTTAGTAACACACTATGCCGTCATGGATTAAAATCTTGCAGGGCATGCAATGACCATCTGGATGATCCAGAGAAGGCATGGGAGAAGGTCATGTGGTCAGATAAGACTAAAATAGAACTTTTTGGTATCATCTCCACTCGCCGTGTTTGGAGGAAGAAAAAGGATGAGTACAACCCCAAGAACACCGTCCCAACTGTGAAGCATGGTGGAGGAAACATCATACTTTGGGGGTGCTTTTCTGCAAAGGGGACAGGACAACTGCACCGTATTGAAGGGAGGATGGATGGGGTCATGTATCGTGAGATTTTGGCCAACAACCTCCTTCCCTCAGTAAGAGCATTGAAGATGGGGTATGGCTTCCAGCATGACAATGACCCACACAGCCAGGGCAGCTAAGGAGTGGCTCCGTAGGAAGCATTTCACGGTCCTGGAGTGGCCTAGCCAGTCTCCAGACCTGAACCCAATAGAAAATCTTTAGATTTAAATCAATGTTGCCCAGCGACAGCCCTGAAACCTGATAGTTCTGGAGAAGATCTGTATGGAGGAGTGGGCCAAAATCCCTCCTGCAGTGTGTGCAAACTACAAGAACTACAGGAAACATCTGACCTCTGTAATTGCAAACAAAGGTTTCTGTTCCAAATATTAAGTTCTGTTTTTCTATTGTATCAAATACTTATTTCATGCAATAAAATGCTATTTAATTATGTAAAAATCATACAATGTGATTTTCTGGATTTTTTTTTAGATTCTGTCTCTCATAGTTGAAATGTACCTACAATAAAAATTACAGACCTCTCTATTCTTTGTAGGTGGGAAAACTTGCAAAATCATCAGATTATGAAATACTTATTTTTCCCACTGTATTACAGCTTGTGAATAGGATCCTCACTCCTCCTGTAACTGTTGAACTACAGTCATGGCTGAGAGTGTTGGCACCCTTGAAATTGTTCCAGAAAATTAAGTATTTCTCTCAGAAAATTTTTGCATATACACATGTTTATTTCCTTTGTGTGTTTGGAACAACATAAAAAAAAGAGAAAAAAAGGCAAATTGGACATCATTTCACACAATACCCCAATAATGGGCTGGACAAAATTGTTGGCACCCTCCACTTAATATTTGGTTGCACACCCTTTGGAATAAGCTTCTTACACTTCTCTACTGGAATTTTGGACCACTCTTCTGTTGAAAACTGCTCCATGTCTCTCATATTTTAAGGCGCCTTCTCCCAACAGCAATTTTATGCTCTGTACACAGGTATTCAATGGGATTTAGATCCAGATTAATTGCCGGTCACTTCAGAAATCCCCAGTGCTTTGTTTCTATCCATGTCTGGGTACTTCTTGAAGTGTGTTTGGGGTCATTGTCTTGCTGGAAGACCCATGACCTAGGACACAAACCCAGCCTTCTGACACTGGGCACTACATTGCAACCCAAAATCCTTTGGTAATCTTAAGATTTCCTGATGCCTTGTACACAGTCAAGGCACTCAGTTCCAGAGGCAGCGAAACAACCCCTAAATATCTTTGAACCTCCACCATATTTAACTTTAGGTATTGTGTTGTTTTTTGTAAGCCTCATTATGTTTTTGGTAAACAGTAGAATGATGTGCTTTACCAAAAAGTCTCATCTAGCCACAAAATGCTTTCCCAGAAGGATTTTTGCTTACTCGCGTACATTTTGGCAAACTAAAATCTAGCTATTTTATGTCTGTGTCATCAGTGTTGTCCTCCTGGGTTTCCTGCCATAGCGTTTCATTTCATTTAAATGTGGACGAATAGTTCTCGCTGACACTGATACACCCTGAGCCTGCAGGACCGCTTGAATTTATTTGGAACCTGATTGGGGCTGTTTATCCATCATCCAGATCATCCTGCGTTGCAACCTTTCATCAATTTTTCTCTGCCGCCCACATCCAGGGAGATGGGCTGTAAACTTTTTGATTGTTTGAAACATCGTGGACAAACGAACATCAAGATCTCTGGAGATGGACTTGTAATTCAGATTGTTGATATTTTCAGCAATTTTGTTTTTCAAGTCCTCAGACAGTTCTCTTCTCCTCTTTCTGTTCTCCATGCTTAGTGTGGCACACACAGACACAATGCAAAGATTGAGTCAACTTCTCCCCTTTTTATCTGGTTTCAGGTGTGATTTTCATATTGCCCACACCTTTACTTGTTACTTGTCACAGGTGAGTTTGAATGAGCATCACATGTTTGAAACAAAGTTGTTTACCCACAATTTTGGAAAGATGCCAACAATTTTGTCCGGCCCATTTTTGGGGTTAAGTGAGAAATTATGTCTAATTTACCTTTTTTTCCTCTGTTTCTTTGTGTTGTTCCCATACACACAAAGGAAATAAACGTGTATAACAAAACATGTTTAATTGCAATAATTGTCTGGGAGAAATACTTCATTTTCTGGAACAATTTCAAGGGTGCCAACACTCTCAGCCATAACTGTATGTGTCACTCTGTAATGTCTTTATTGTCTGTACCTGTCCCAGGTTCATTGTAAAGTGCTGCGGAATTTGTCGGCGCTATATAAATAAAATGATTATTATTATTATTAACTGAATTTAATAGCAAGGATGCAGCTAACAAAGAAAACTGTAGGTATTGTGTGGTGCCATGATAGGGTTTGCATAGCAGTGTATGAGCTGTCTATTATAATCCTATGCTCGTTTTATACATAGATTTCTTCTTTTCTATTCTGTATGAATCAGAAAAAAATGGTGGTACATTCCAATAGACTCTGCCTTATTAGTTTCTACAGGGAGTATTATGCCTGCATACACATGGAGTCAAGACTACATTGCAGTACATGGAATCTGTAATGCTTAGTACACCACCATACTGGCTCCATTCCAGGACATAAGAGCTTTTAGTCATAGTGTTATCATTTTGCCCTCCTTGCTTCATGTGATATCTATCCAGCCTGGAGCAGGTGATGGAGAACTCGCTCCACACAGGGCGATGTAGCCTCTTGGCTGCACTGCAGAGCTTGATCTGGGTCTGTCAGGAACCAGCAGCTCCTGCTCCCTTCCTGACATGATGGTAGGGACCAAAGGAGGCAATGCTGCCAGTGCTTCCTAATCTGTATACACATCTCTTTTTCAGCACTGTATTTACAGTGATTAGTAAGGCAGAGATGGTAACAGACCATGTCTGCTGTCTCTATAAGGCGTCTCACCATCTCTGACAGCGGCTCTCCTCTCCTGCACAATGTCCCTGCAGCTGCTGATTCTGCAGTGATGTTTTAAAGCATCATTGCAGAGTTATATGTGGGACCCCTGATGTTGTACGTTGTTGGGCAATCCTGATGCAGTTAAGCCTCTAACATAATAGTAAAAAATTATATATAAACGTTTGTTAATTGTACTGACCTGGAGAATCATATGTTAAGGTCATTTTACATTTTACATCACAGCACAATAAATACTGTAAAAGCAAAAAACAATGGCAAAATTAAAAAAAATAATTGGCAATCGTTCTGCTTCATATGTATGCGGACAGAGCTGTATGAGCGCGGGAAAAGTCTGTCGGCAATCACCCTCACACAGCTCTGACCACGCACATATGAAGCAGAACGATCTCACCCAGATGTCAATGCTGTGTGAGCGCAGGGGGCAGATTCCTATGACCATTTAAGTATCATGTGTTTAAGTGTAATGATTACAGTAATCTGGTCATCGTCTTTTCCTGGTTTTAGCAGTACTCCGGTCCGTTCCGGCATCACATCAACACATTTATAAGCTGCCAGCTCCCTGTGTGGAGAAGCGGTTGCTTTGTCAATGTAAACCTATGAGATGCAAATTGGGGCTCTCTAGCCTTATTCTGAGTTTTACAGACTTGTTGTATTGGGAAAATTCAAAAAGGTCACAAATGAATTTGGCTGGTCACAATTGAAGTCAGGTGATGTCGCTGAAACTGGGAGAAGACGGTGACCGGTGAGTATGTTACTGCTATATTTATACTTACTGTGACATGCAGAAGTAGTGCTGTTGCTTTAAAGGCATTCAGAAACTATTAGAAGTAACACAAGCACATGAGACAGGAAGTGTTGTGCTCCAGAAGCATCCAACAACTAGAGGGGTTAACACAGTCACAGAAGAAGGGGAGTGTTTTAGCAGAGCCCCAGGAAGTTTGTGGGGAAGTTGTCTACTGTCTGGCTCGAGCCAAGAGAAAGGTGGTGTGTGTGTTCTGTATCTCACAGAAGCGTCCCTGCAAGTGAAAAGGATTCAAGTCAGGAGTGAAGCTAAGCACAGGTCAGGTAGAGTTCCTGAACAACCTACGTGTCTGTACCTGAGGGTCAATACCCCTGTGTGCCTGAGAGAAACTGCAGCACATGGTCTATGGTTGCCCTGAGTAACGGTTCCCCCAGGATTCCAAACAATTCATGTAACGTGTCTCGCCCCTATCTGAACTTAGCGGCGTACATGTAATATTGGTGGCGGGAATCCTGAGCGGGAATTAGCATGTAGGGGGAGAAGAGGAAAGTGTCTGGAAAAACACAGCAGCACAGCACCTCAACTCAACTCTGCTACACCAGTTAAAGGGGACCAGCCTTCAACGGATGTGGAGAGAAATGGACAGAATTAGTGAGCTGCTTCTTCAGTTAACATCTGAAGAATTGAGAACAGTAGCAGAACATATAAAGATGTCAGTAGAACAGATTTCCAAAGCACACAACCGCAGGCAACTGTTAGCTGCCATTAATGCAAAAATTGATGAGCTGGGGGAGAAAGAAGCTGAAGACGTCATGGGGACATTCCTCCAAGAACTAACACAGTTTCTAACCAGGTTGAAGTTGGAGGATGGAGGGGCGGCACCAATTACCAAAAGCGGGAATCTCCGTCCACAGACTGAACTACAGGAATTGAAATAACAATTCAAAGCCCTAACAACAGCCCTGCAGGAATCGACCAAAACCTCTGAACGGGTGATAGACTCAGACAGGACCTTTAACCTGCTCGGGTTAGATAAATCAGGGAGACAGACCTCTCTAACACCACAAATCACCATAAGGAAAGAATTCAAGATCCTGGGACAGATTGGAGAGTGTGAACAGAAAGAGAGACTGTCTTATAGGAACTTGTTGCACCAGATCGATGAAGGCTTACAGAAAGGCTACCAGACAGATGAGATCGTTGAGGGGGTGTTGGAAACGATCAGCCCTGGACTGAAACTCTGTAGTATGCTAGAAATGAAGAATCAACTGACCTTGCAACAGCTGAAGATGATTTTAAAAGGGCACTATAAAGAAGAGAGTACTTCAGAATTGTTCCACCGACTCATTAACCTCTCACAGAAAAATAATGAATCACCCCAAAATTTCTTGTTTAGAGCAATTGAACTGAAGGATAGACTGTTGTTTGCATCTAGAGATGTAGAAGCGGAAGAGAAGTTTGATGCTGGACTAGTTCAGAAGAAGTTCTTGAGATCATTGGGAATGGGATTAATCAGCAAAGATATCAAGTTGCAGCTGAAACAGTACCTAGAAGATCCTGGCATTTTGGGCGAAGTCCTAATTGAAAAAATGAATGAGGCCGCTAGTTTGGAGTCAGAGAGCGAACAGAAGTTAAAGAAAGGCTCTGCTCCTAAAATCACCAAAAGAAGTCAGCTGAAGTTGGAGACTCTCGGTGACCAGTCCGAAGATCATCATAGAGACCCTCCTGTGCCACCTCTGAGAGGGAACCTTAAATCACCAACAAAAGAGAGGCCTGCCAGCACTGACTGGGAGGAAGTAATAGGAGAACTGCGATCTGAGTTGATTGAGGTGAAAAAGTTGATTTGTTCCAGGCCAGAACTGGTATCCCTCAGACCCAGGACTGGGTTCCAAAACAGAAGATACCCAGCTTGTGAAGCTTGCTGTTCATCAAATCAGAGTACGGTGTGTGTCCACTGTCTAAGATGTGGTGAGAAAGGACATTGTGCCAAGGAATGGCAATGGTCACGGTCGTTTGGGTTAAAAGACAGGAGGTTACCAGTGCGGGGTGACTGTTAACCGAGACACGGAGTAGGCCCCAGAAGCAAATCCAAATCTCACTAAACCCCAGAACGGCGCATGAGGTAAAATGGCTGTGTCAGTACTATCCCCAAATGTGTTCCCATCTACAACAGCTGCAAGGGAGACAGGGGCATCAGTTATTTAATGCCCAGTGCTCAGGCCAAATGATGTACTCCTGGGAGGAGGATTCCTCGGTCAGTAAAGATAGCCTCATCAGCCTAATCGGTGAAAGGTGCTTTATACAGTGCCAGCTAGATGGACTCCTAGTAAAAGCACTGTGGGACACAAGAGCCCAAGCGAGCCTTTTAAATGAAGAATAGAGAAGGCGCTACTTGCCACACACTTGCCTTCGGTCACTAAAAGAACTCTTGGGACCAGTGGAACTCCACGCCAAAGCAGTCAACCAGACCAAAATCCCTTTCATAGGCTGGGTGGAAGTGACTTTCCAACTCAGGGTCACACAGAACAGCAACACCATCAAGCTTTTGTTACCTTTTCTCGTGATCAGAACGTGGCAGAGGATCGTATCCTGGGTTATAATGTAATCAGTGAGGTCATCACGAAACACAAGACAGGGGCATTGGTGGTGGATGCAATCGCCACATCATTCGCCATACCCAATGCCGTGGAGGAAAACGTGATTCATAGAGTAAAGAAAGCACAGAATACAATGGACCTAAAAGAAGTCAGGTAGGCTTGCGCCCAACCATCATCCCTGCAAACCAAATGGTGGGGGTGAGGTGTGGAGTCCAGGTAGAACTGGGAAGAAAAGTCCAGAAAAGACTGTTCGTGCCAAAAGACTCCTCAGAACTTCCGGAAGGCCTACTGGTGGGTTTGCTACGATTCCTACTGTTGGGTTTGCTCGAGTGACAGTACCGGTGATGAATACTACGAAATTAGACTGGATCCAAAGACTGTTAGGTCACATTGAAACCGTTACAACGGTATATCCAGCCAGCGTGAGACCAGCCCAGGGGTATACAGTGAATTCAGTCTCCCCACCAAGGAACAGGAGTTGCCCAGGGGAGGAAATTGCGCAACCCACCTCGGGGTCCTGGGATCCCCCAGTACCCCTGGAACACTTGCGTGATGAAGATCGAGCGGTAGTAAAACAGATGCTGAGAGAAGAGTGTCATGCGTTCTCCAAAGATGACTCTGATATAGACTGTATCCCATCGTTGCATTTGAAAATCAATTTGAAAGACACAACCCCAGTAACCAGAAGTTACATGTCTGTGCCAAAACCATTACATCGTGAAGTGAAAAAATATTTACAAGATCTCATCAACAGAGGTTGGGTCCAAAAGTCGAAGTCGTCTTATTCCTCTTCTAGTGTCTGTGTTAGGAAGAAGGACGGTACGTTGAGATTCTGTTGTGATTACCGGGAACCAAACCAAAAGTCAGTACCTGATCGACATCCGATACCAAAGATCCAAGATATGTTGGATAGCCTATCAGGAAGCACCTGGTTCTCTGTCCTCGATCAGGGTAAGGCATACCATCAAGGGTTTGTCGAAGAGTCCAGTAGACCCTTGACAGCATTCATCACACTGTGGGGATTATATGAGTGGATCTGCATACCGTTTGGACTCAGTTCAGCTCTAGCAGAATTCCAGAGGAGCATGGAGACATGTTTAGAAGGATTGAGGGACGATATCTGCCAGCTGTACTTGGATGACAATGTGGTACACAGCAAAACCTTATGGGAGCATGTTGAATACGTGAGGGCCGTATTACAATGGTAACAACAACACAGAGTTAAGTTGGCCCCAAAATCGCTCCAGTACTGGCCTTAAAAGACAAGTGGCCCTCTACCGTCGGGGAATTGAGCCAGATATTAGGATTCCTCTCCTACTATCATACTTGCATTCGGAACTTCTCCAGGATTGCCGCCCCACTATACCTCCTCCTAGGGGGGACGACAGAGGCAACAACACCCAAGGAGAAAAAGAAAAACGCGGGTAGGACCAGGCTTAAAAGAAACAACGCCGTTTCGTCCCAACAGCCCATTCTCTGGACCGCAGACCACCAGGAGGTATTGGAAGAACTAGTAGACTACCTGGTAAAACCACCCATCTTGGGATATCCTGATTTCAATTCACCATTTGTTCTTCATTGTGACTCTTCTCAAGTTGGACTGGGAGCTGACCTGTATCAGCATCAAGATGGAAAAATGAGAGTCATCGATTACGGTTCTAGAACGTTGACAGACACTAAGAAGAATTACCATCCACATTCCGGAAAATTGGAGTTCCTGGCATTGAAATGGGCTATCTGTGAACGATTTAGAGATTATCCCTACTACAGCGAAGAGTTTGAGGTATACACTCAGAACAACCCTTTGACCTATGTCCTTACTACAGCCAAACTGAATGCAACGGGTCAGAAATGGGTCGCTGAACTAGCTGACTTCAATTTCAGCATCAAGTACAGGCCAGGAAAATGCAATGCGGATGCTGACAGATTGTCAAGAATGCCACTAGAGCCTGAGGAGTTCATGCAAGAATGCTCGGAGGAAGTCAGTCTGGAAGCAATTGAGAGCACTACCTAAGCAGTATAAGCTTATCAAGAGGAAGACACACAATTGTGGTGGCCATTGACGGTGGAAACCACCATAAAAGCGAGAGAACCAGATCACCCCCGGTCTATTCAACAACTACCAAAAGGGAAAATCCGTAGAGCACAACGGGAAGATCACATAATTGGTAGAATACTACTTTATGTGGACCAAAATCGGTTTACAAGTAAACGGTAGAGAGACAATGAGTCACCAGCAGTATCTGTTTTAATTAAAGAATGAACGAAGCTCTACCTCAGTGAAGACGGTATCCTGTATCGTAAAGGAGGACAAAACCAGTAGTTGGTACTACCCTGAGTATTCCGTATGTTGGTCTTCAAAGAACTCCATGAAAACATGGGACACCTGGGAGTGGAAAGGACAACAAATTTGGCCATACATGCAGAGAGATATTGAGAGTTACTTGACCAGGAAGTGTGGGTGTCTAAAAGATAAACGTCCCAACACATTAACCCGGGCATCTATGGGCAACATCTAAACTACGTATCCATTTGAGATGGTCTCAATAGACTTTCTACATCTCAAGACATGCAAGGGTGGTTACGAATACAGTGGGGAAAAAAAGTATTTAGTCAGCCATCAATTGTTCAAGTTCTCCCACTTTAAAAGATGAGAGAGGCCTGTAATTGACATCATAGGTAGACCTCAACTATGAGAGACAAAATGAGAAAACAAATCCTGAAAATCACAGTCTGATTTGAAAAGAATTTTTTTTCAAATTTTGTGGAAAATAAGTATTTGGTCAATTACAAAAGTTCATCTCAATACGTTGTTATACTTCCTTTGTTTGCAGTGACAGAGGTCAAACATTTTCTGTAAGTCTTCACAAGGTTGGCACACACTGTTGCTGGTATGTTGCTCTGTTGCTCCTCTAGAGCAGTGATGTTTTGGGGTTGTTGCTGGGCAATGCGGACTTTCAACTCCCTCCAAAGGTTTTCTATAGCGTTTAGATCTGGAGACTGGCTAGGCCACTCCAGGACCTTGAATTGCTTCTTACGAAGCCACTCCTTCGTTGAACTGGCGGTGTGCTGTGCTTGGGATCATTATCATGCTGAAAGACCCAGCCACGTTTCATCTTCAATGCCTTTGCTGATGGAAGGAGGTTTGCAATCAAAATCCCACGATACATGGCCCCATTCATTCTTTCATGTACGCAGATCAGTCGTCCTGGTCCCTTGGTAGAGAAACAGCCCCAAACCATGATGTTGCCACCCCCATGCTTCACAGTGGGTATGGTGTTCTTTGGATGCAACTCAGCATTCTTTCTCCTCCAAATACAGCGAGTTTTGTTTCTACCAAACAGTACTACTTTGGTTTCATCTGACCATATGACATTCTCCCAATACTCTTCTGGATCATCCAAATGCTCTCTTGCAAACTTCAGACAGGCCCGGACATGTAATGGCTTAAACAGGGGGACACGTCTGGCACTGCACGATTTGAGTCCCTGGCGGCGTAGTGTGTTACTGATGGTAGCCTGTGTAACGTTGGTCCCAGCTCTCTGCAGGTCATTCACTAGGTCCCCCCGTGTCGTTCTGGGATTTTTGCTCACCGTTCTTGAGATCATTTTGACCCCACGGGGTGAGATCTTGTGTGGAGCCCCAGATCGAGGGAGATTATCAGTGGTCTTGTATGTCTTCCATTTTCTAATTATTGCTCCCACAGTTGGTTTCTTCACACCAAGCTGCTTGCCTATTGCAGATTCAGTCTTTCCAGCCTGGTGCAGGGCTACAATTTTGTTTCTGGTGTCCTTCGACAGCTCTTTGGTCTTCACCATAGTGGAGTTTGAAGTGTGACTGTTGGAGATTGCGGACAGGTGTCTTTTTATACTGATAACAAGTTCAAACAGGTGCCAGTACTACAGGTAATGAGTTGAGGACAGTGGAGCCACTTAAAGAAGAAGTTACTGGTCTGTGAGAGCCAGAAATCTTGCTTCTTTGTAATTGACCAAATACTTATTTGCAACCAAAATTTGAAAAACAATTCTTTCCAAATCAGACAATGTGATTTTCAGGATTTGTTCTCATTTTGTCTCTCATAGTTGAGGTCTACCTATGATGTCAATTACAGGCCTGTCTCATCTTTTTAAGTGGAAGAACTTGCACAATTGGTGGCTGACTAAATACTTTTTTCCCCACTGCACATCTTGGTGGTGATGGACCATTTAACTCGATTTGCTCAAGCATATGCCACCATCAATAAATCCGGTCGAACAGCAGCAGAAAAGATCTTCAATGACTTTGCTTTGAGGTTTGGGTTCCCTACGAGGTTACACCACGACCGAGGAAGAGCTCTTTGCCAAGCTAGGAAAGTACTGTAGAATTCAGAGATCCCACACAACACCCTATCACCCAGAGGGTAATGGACAAGTGGAACGTTTTAACCGGACATTATTGTCGATGTTGCGCACTTTAACAGCTGATGATAAGAAAGACTGGTAATGTTCTCTGTCAAAGGTGGTACATGCCTATAACTGTACAGAGAGCGATGCAATGGGTTACGCACACTTTTTCCTATTGTATGGACTATCGCCAAGACTGCCAATCGACATCATGTTCGATACTCCGGTGTCAGAGACTTACAGACTGTATCCGGAGTACGTTCGGAAATGGAAGGAATGAATGGCAGAGGCATACAACATAGCGTCTAAAGTGGTTACGCAAGGACAGAGCAAGAGTAAGGAGTACTATGATCGAAAATGTTATTCAGCAGAATTGGCACCGGGAAGCCGGGTGCTAGTCAAGAACGTACGTGAGAAAGGCGATCCAGGAAAAGTTTGTTCGTACTGGGAAGACAAGGTGTATGTGGTCGTAAGGAGGAAAGCTGATGACAGCCCAGTGTATGAAATCCGTTTGGAAACGGGATCTAAGAAAACCAGAATGGTCCATCAGAATTTACTGCTACCCTGTGATTATCTCCCACCACAACAAGATTTCCCAGAAGTAGACCGACATCGTCCGAGATTGACTAAGGGACCACCACAGACTGAAGCTCCAGAGGTGGATAGTGACCTTGAAAGTTCCGATAGAGAAGAACACACCGTTGTATTTCTCAGACCGGCAAGGAGAGGGATATACCATTCTCAGGAGAGTGAGCTAAGTCCTGAGGCTCCAGAGTTCATACCAAGGAGTACAGATGAAGTCCAATTCAGATCTGATGATCGAACACTGGCCCCTGAAGAGACCGATCGGCACTCAGGAGGAGCGGAATTACCAGACCGTGCGGCAACAAGCGAGTCAGGAGAAGTACGGGAACTTAGAGGCAGCTCCAAGAGCATCTGAGGAAGCACGGGAAATGAGTGCGGCAGAAGAAACTTCTGTGACCGAAGAACCCGTGGTCTTTGAGGAACAACCAACCAGGAGGATGTCGACTCGAGAAGTGAAGAGGCCTGTGATACTGACGTATGAGACACTTCGTGAACAGAGTCAAGTGCCAAGGACTGTCGGCTGGAAACAGGTATCTCTGCCTGTGGACCAGGTAAGCCCACTTGAGTGGTATTCACCACCGAGAGGCAGTATGGAAGATGTTGCCTGGTGGAAAGACTTATTTTCATGCTTTGATTTTCCTTAAATGACTTTGTAGAAACAAAGAACTGTTAAAGCATAGAGTGAGAGCGCTGGTTGAAGACGTATGAAAAGCTCCATCTTAAGAGATGCTGATTTGTATTAATTATGTTAATTGTTTATTTCTTACAGGCATCGTACAAGAAAAAGGTCATAAGATTAGGTTGTTATCAATGTTTATGAACGTTACACTAATTTCACAATGCCAATTTGTATATACACTGTGTTCCAAATGATTATGCAAATAATATTTTCTCAGATTTTCCCAAATTACCTATATGAATTGCAGTCATTGTAATTTTCCAGTCAAATAACTATTAGAGTACAATTGAAAGGTTTTTGTACAAACTGCCTATGATAACAGTATATTTTTTAAAAAATAAAAAACTCAAACTGCACTCAAAATGCATGTTCCAAATTATTATGCACAGCAGAGTTTTCAACCTTTTCATTTTAATAAAGAACAAAAAAATTGTCATTTTTAAAATTATAAGCATTAGCTGGTTATTACAAACTGAAATCAAACAGTTTTCAACTCAAAACTTTATTTTAGGTGATGTTACATTTGCACATAGGACCCCTTGGTCGAAAGGAGCTTCTGAACTCTCTCGTCCATTGAATTTGTTAGGTTTTGGATGGTTTCTGCTTTAATTGTTTTGCATGAGGACAGAATACCCTCCCAGAGCTGTTGCTTAGATGTGAACTGCCTCCCGCCATCATAGACACTCCTTTTGATGATGCTCCAGAGGTTCTGAATGGGGTAGAGGTCAGGGGAGCATGGGGGTCACACCATAAGTTTGTCCCCTTTTATGCCCATATCAGCCAGAGATGCAGATGTTTTATGTGCAGCATGAGATGGTGCATTATCATGCAAAAAAATGATCTTGCTGTGAAATACACGGTTGTTCTTCTTGAACCATGGCAGGAAGTGCTGTTTGAGAAAATCCACATACATTATGGAGTTCATCTTTAGCGCCTTCAGGGATCCTAAAGGGGCCGACAATCTCTCTCTCTCTCCCCATGATTCCAGCCCAAAACATTACTCCACCTCCTCCTTGTTGGCGCTGTAGCCGTGTTTGCGTGGGGTGTCCATCAACCAGCCATCCTCCACTCCATCCATCTGGACCATCGAGCGCTGCACGGAACTCATCCGTGAACAAAACAGTTTTGAAATCAGTCTTCATGTAATGTTTGGCCCACTGGAGCCGTTTCTGCTTGTGTGAAGTGGATAGAGGAGGTCGACAGGATGGCGTATACACAGCTGCAAACCTCTGAAGGACCCTGCATCTTGTTGTTCGCGGGACGTTGGAGGCACCAGCAGCTTCAAAAACTTGTCTGCTGCTATGACAAGGCTTTTTTGCCGCTGCTCTTTTAACCTGACGTAATTGCTTGTAGGAAAGAGTCCTCAATTTGCCCTTATCAGCACGCACACGTGTGTACTGTGAATCAGCTACATACTTCTTGATTGCCAAGACACTTCATCCTGATCATCGCACAATGTTGATTGTAGTCATGCCTTGACCTAAACACTCCACAATTTGTTGCTTCTCAGCAGCCGACACATCCTTTTTCTTTCCCATTTTGGCAGAAAATGTAGGCTGCTTAATAATGTGAGAGAACCTTCTTAAGTAGTCTTGCCTTTCATTGGACACACCTGCCAAACTAATTAGCACAGGTGTCTGCAATTGCTTACAGTGATATAAAGAGCCCTGACACACATCACCATCAATGAGTTTAACTGACAAACAAACAAATTCTTCCCTTATCACTCCTAAACACTTTTTGCATAATAATTTGGAACACAGTGTACATGTGCTTTTCCACAAAACACCAGTGGTTCACATAGTGAATCTTACAGTTCTAACTTGCCAACCGTGGTCTGTATAGAGTTGTTCAATAAAGGGCCCAAAATTAAGATAACATAGATGGGAGAGGTCTCTATGAATAGGAATTCCTAAGTATTTGATACCCTGTGAGGGCCAGGCAAAGGGAAAGTTGGACTGGATGGAATCCTATATGGATTTGGGGAGGGAGACATCGAGGGCCTCAGACTTCGCTGCATTGATTTTAAAATTTGACCATGTAACAAAGTGATCTATTTCAGCCATAACAGCATGGATGGATATATGTGATTGAGTGATATATACTAGGACATCATCAGCAAATAGAGAGCACTTGTACTCGGTGCCTCCCACCTCAATCCACCTAATATTGGGGTTATGGCGAATTGATGAGAGCAGGTGCTCCGTCACTAGGATGTATAAGAGAGGGGACAGAGAACATCCCTGCCTTGTCCCATTGGTGATTGTGAAAGGTGATGAAAATGTTCTGACGCGCCCCCTGGGCCTTGGGACACCCTGAACCGGACCCTTTTTGGTGGATGCTGGTGGTTGTAGTCTCCGTGGCGGCGACCCGGTTCCGTGGCTCAGGGCGGTCAAACCAGTGGCGGAACTATTTATGTGGTTTTGATGTTTAAATGTCCAACTACGCCACCCGTGGATTGCGGTCTGAGTGAACCGCCGCTCCAGGGCAGACCGCTGAGGCTGGTGTTGTGGGTGCAGCAGAGCGTAGCATAACTCCCCACGGGAGGAGTATAGCCTCAGGGCAGTGTATGCGGAGGATGGGGGTGATGGTGCAGGGCAGCAGCAGTAACGACACGGAGTCAGTGATGCAGTCCAGGGCCTTTACTCACAGTTCTTATTATCCAGACCACGTCTGCAGGTAACGGCTGCCCACGTCGTACTGTGCTCACCAGTTGAGGGGCTCAGACAACTCCCAGATAACTTTGGAGCGCTTCACAGGACCCCCTTTGTGTGTCCTTTGTCTGGTCTTTCTTACCAACCCTTCTGTCCGGCTGCCTCGGGCCTCCTCTTGGTAAACTTGGCGCCAGTTTCCCTGACCCTATGTGGTGCCTTCCTAGCGGGTGTAGCGAGGGGCTGCGCCACATAAAATGTCACAGCCTCCGGTTTCTAGCTGAGGGTCGTTTCCTGCCTCCACTAGTTTCGGGGACCGGTCTCCCCCTTTGGCCTGACCCCTCCACGCAGGTGGATTCGGGCGTGCGGTGGCGACTCGCCCGTCCGCACCCCTGGGATCCCTTCATTCCTCGTTCCTGGAGCCTTCTCCGCTCCTCTTCCTTCCTTCTCCCTCTTCCAGGCCTGGGCCTCTGTTACTAGGCCCGCCTCCGGAGCAGAGCTCATGCAGAGCCCCTGCTCCCTGCCACTTCTGCTCAGACTTCTCTGCACTGAACTAAGATGGTGCCCACCTTTTATACTCCCTTCTCAATGCACCCAGGAACTGCTTCCTCCCTGCTCCTACACTACAGGGTTCCCCTTCCTCAGTGTTCCCTCCCCCCACTCCAGCCAGGGACAAGGACTGTCGTGCCCATCTCAGGGGCATATTGGTCGCCCTGCCCCACGGCAATGTGGTGTAATGCATGCAGGTGTCGGGTCGTGATCCACACTCCATCCTTACCTGAGAGTGAGATATCACACCTCTGGGTGAGGTGCAATACCTCTGTAGCAACCGAGCCCTCAGGGTAATACAGTTCCATTTATCTTCAGCCTAGGTGACGTATTGCGATACAGGGCCGTGATTTTGGCTATAAAAGGGTCCCCTAGACCCCTACCCCAAGCTTTTTAAGAGAATCATATATGGCGTGCCAGGAGACTCTATGGAATGCTTTCTCAGCATCCAACGAGAGTATCTAATTACAAATTTTTAACTGCATCTAGCCCAGGAAATACTTTGTGCCTAGTAGCAGTGTCTGCTAGTCAGCGGATTATCCCGGCTGTTAAGCAAGCTACACCACCTGTAGTTTTGACACTTAATTTTTTCAAAGGAAATGCTTCGGGACCACGGGATACTCAGTGAAGAGCATCAGGAGGCACCCCAAGGCATAGGGGCTGGGACTGGCAGTAGGATGCCTTGCGGTGGACAGCCGAGCTCGATCCTTATAAAAGCTTTTTAACTGCAGCAGCTTTAGTGGACGCTACTGGAGCTGGAATTACGCGGCTGCTGGCATGAGACTTGCCCTTCAATAGATCCTTGTAAATGGATTTAAAGTGTATTCATTCAAATTAGAGAGACAATTTAAATTAAAAAGCTTAGATCTGCCTCCACCACAGGGGGGCTCGCTCGACCCACCAGCGGACAGGCACCAGTATTGGGAGAGGGGGGCTGGCCGTCAGGGTTCACCGCGGCTCTGGCACAAACCCGGCGACACGGAGGTGGCACGGGCAGGAGCGGACTGAACGTGTCGGCTTCTCACTTTTTGGATTTTAGAAGGGCATGACATGCCTATATCTGTGTCTCCCCCTCCTTTTACTCCTCCACCTCTTTTCTTTTCGCATGACTATATGTACTTGTCACTTTTCCATGTGTTAGTTGTGTCTTCAGAGCAGTTTGTCAGCTTTTGGACACCTTTGAAGGTGTTTTCTATGTGTTTCTATGTGTTTTTGTTTGCCTGCCATTGGTTTTAACGGTGTTCGAAGGTGTTCGACGAACAGTTCGGCGAACACACGGGTGTTCGACGAACCGAACCGAACTCGAACACTACGGGGGTGGCTCAACACTACTCAGGAGACAGGAGCGCAGCTCTGGGGTGAGCATGTGCTCAGAGAGGGGTCAGGATGCCATAGAAAGATGGGTACAGACTCAATAAAGGTATTTAGAATAAGTGACAATTTAAAAAGGGATTGATAAAGGTAAGAGATAAAAGAAATATGTGCACAGAGACCATAGGTTTGGCTTGCCCCATACAAAGGTTGCGTATTTAGAAGTCTGTGATGTTAATCATTGTTTTTCAAAACATTCTGCACAATTGAACAGAGAAAGGTGTGATACAGGATAATACAGTATATTCTAATTAGGGGGGGTCCATAATAAGGGGATCGGATGGATGTAGAATAAGTAACACTCATCTGTGGAAAGTAATAAAATAGCCAAACGTAAAATAAAATATCAGGACCTGGAAACCAAGGCCCTGATTCATCATTTTTTAGTTTTTTTTTCCTTTTTTCTCTTGTGTTATTAGCTGCTGTTTTTGGCGCCAAATTCTTCAAAATGGCGCATATGCTTCGTGAATTTGGCACAAAGTCAAAAATAGTCTTTTTTCTAGTCTTGAACTGTTTTTGAGACTTTTTTTGCGCCAAAAGGTGCAGATTTCCCAAAAAGGCGTAAACATTTTCCTACTATAGACAATTATGTCATATTCATAAAATTTGCAATCAGTGTCAAAAAGGTGCAGGTAACACCTCTGTTCAAGATGGATTGTTTGCAGAAACATATACACCCAAATGCCACGGTCATAGCCATCTCCATTCCTAACCTGGATGTCCAGACAGCCACCGTTGGGGGAGTAAGCTGGGGTTGAGGGGATCACAGGACCCCTCTTCTAGTAGAGGAGGGTCCCAGATGTGAGATATCCTGTGGATTTGTGATTAATGTGCCCTTTTTTGTAAGCAAAAAAAACCACACCTTTTTTATTTGAAATTTTATATTCGGCTGTCATTAAACCATGGCTGTATTTTGTGTTTTGTAGATATTTTCTTTTATTGTCTGTGGATCCATTATATCAGGAGGATTCCAAAATGTGCCCATCTCCTCTGAACTAAACTGTATTTTTAATGAAAACCCTGCAGCTTGTGGATATGCAGTTGGTCTGGGCATTATAGCAGGACTGTTATGTTTATTATTTTTGCTACTTGATTGCTTTGGTCCATACATCTACAGTCCCTTGTTACATAAAATGATCTGCATTGCTGACTTCGTCTTCTCTGGTAAGTGTCTGTTACTCAATTGTTCTCTCTATATAAAGAGGACCCTCTGCCTGTCCAGAAGTGGACAGTTTTTTCTCTTATTTTATTCTTGCTGCTTTCCTGTGTTTCTTTTTATGTCTTACTTGTTTGTTTGTTTGTTTTTTCAAATCTACCCTATGGTTCCAGAGATATGGGCCTTTATTATTTGGTGCTAGTTTTTATAGTTCTTACCAAGAAACATAATAAATGGAATTCTCAGGGAAGCAGCGGGAGTAAAATAAAACCAAAAACTAGCCTCTTTTGACCCGGCGTGAGCAAAGGTAATTTGGATAAAATTATTATGCATGTCATCTAAAATCATTAATTGTACTTATTCTTATTAATTTATATTGAATAAATCAGTAAGACAGGTAAATATATTAAACTTTTGTTATATATTTTGTTAGGGAAGTGGCAAATTCCTTGCCTTCTTCAGCCTATAGTTTCCCTTTCCTGCTGCTAAGCACAGGAGTAATACAGTTAAAAAGTTTGTACTAAGAAAGCAAGTTATCACCTAGACATATGTGATTCCTGTCCATAGGACAGGCGGAAGTAGCCGAGCACTTTGCTTGGCTGTTGCCGGTGTTCCTATAGACAATGTATGGAGTCTGATGAGGATACGTATATGAAAGGGAGACTTTCTTCTGAAAAAAAAAAAGGTATACCTTCTTTTTCTTAAATTCAGTGAGGTCATTTATAATCCTTTTATGTTTTCTATCATTCAAAGCATGAATCAGACACTGGCACAGTTATTGCAGCCATGTATCTTTTACTCTGAAACACTCATCATTTCAGAAAAAAATGGTTGATTGACAGGTGTCTCTGTAACTTCTCCCCTCCTTGCTCCCTTTACTGACAGGTGTCTCTTTAACTTCTCCCCTCCTCGCTCCCTTTACTGACAGGTGTCTCTGTAGCTTCTCCCTTCCCCGCTCCCTTTACTGACAGGTGTCTCTGTAGCTTCTCCCCTCCCCGCTCCCTTTACTGACAGGTGTCTCTGTAGCTTCTCCCCTCCTCGCTCCCTTTACTGACAGGTGTCTCTGTAGCTTCTCCCCTCCTCGCTCCCTTTACTGACAGGTGTCTCTGTAGCTTCTCCGCTCCCTTTACTGACAGGTGTCTCTGTAGCTTCTCCGCTCCCCGCTCCCTTTACTGACAGGTGTCTCTGTAGCGCCTCCCCTCCTCGCTCCCTTTACTGACAGGTGTCTCTGTAGCTTCTCCGCTCCCCGCTCCCTGTACTGACAGGTGTCTCTGTAGCTATTCCGCTCCCCGCTCCCTTTACTGACAGGTGTCTCTGTAGATTCTCCGCTCCCTTTACTGACAGGTGTCTCCCTATGTGCACATATGTGGAGAAAAACGGCCATGGCTAGGACTTGGACTAGTCATCTCCGATGCTTAGTTCCTGACCAGCCCTTCTAGTTATGTTTTCACTGTAGCACGCCAGCTTTTCATATTACAACAAACAGGTGTCTCTGTAGCTTCTCCCCTCCCTGCTCCCTTTACTGACAGGTGTCTCTGTAGCTTCTCCCCTCCTCGCTCCCTTTACTGACAGGTGTCTCTGTAGCTTCTCCCCTCCTCACTCCCTTTACTGACAGGTGTCTCTTTAACTTCTCCCCTCCTCGCTCCCTTTACTGACAGGTGTCTCTGTAGCGCCTCCCCTCCTCGCTCCCTTTACTGACAGGTGTCTCTGTAGCTTCTCCGCTCCCCACTCCCTTTACTGACAGGTGTCTCTGTAGCTTCTCCCCTCCTCGCTCCCTTTACTGACAGGTGTCTCTAGCTTCTCCCCTCCTCGCTCCCTTTACTGACAGGTGTCTCTGTAGCTTCTCCGCTCCCCACTCCCTTTACTGACAGGTGTCTCTGTAGCTTCTCCCTTCCCCGCTCCCTTTACTGACAGGTGTCTCTGTAGCTTCTCCCCTCCCCGCTCCCTTTACTGAGAGGTGTCTCTGTAGCTTCTCCCCTCCTCGCTCCCTTTACTGACAGGTGTCTCTGTAGCTTCTCCCCTCCTCGCTCCCTTTACTGACAGGTGTCTCTGTAGCTTCTCCGCTCCCTTTACTGACAGGTGTCTCTGTAGCTTCTCCGCTCCCCACTCCCTTTACTGACAGGTGTCTCTGTAGCTTCTCCCTTCCCCGCTCCCTTTACTCACAGGTGTCTCTGTAGCTTCTCCCCTCCCCGCTCCCTTTACTGACAGGTGTCTCTGTAGCTTCTCCCCTCCTCGCTCCCTTTACTGACAGGTGTCTCTGTAGCTTCTCCCCTCCTCGCTCCCTTTACTGACAGGTGTCTCTGTAGCTTCTCCGCTCCCTTTACTGACAGGTGTCTCTAGCTTCTCCGCTCCCCGCTCCCTTTGCTGACAGGTGTCTCTGTAGCGCCTCCCCTCCTCGCTCCCTTTACTGACAGGTGTCTCTGTAGCTTCTCCGCTCCCCGCTCCCTGTACTGACAGGTGTCTCTGTAGCTTTTCCGCTCCCCGCTCCCTTTACTGACGGGTGTCTCTGTAGATTCTCCGCTCCCTTTACTGACAGGTGTCTCCCTATGTGCACATATGTGGAGAAAAACTGCCATGGCTACGACTTGGACTAGTCATCTCAGATGCTTAGTTCCTGACCATCCCTTCTAGTTATGTTTTCACTGTAGCACGCCAGCTTTTCATATTACAACAAACAGGTGTCTCTGTAGCTTCGCCCCTCCCTGCTCCCTTTACTGACAGGTGTCTCTGTAGCTTCTCCCCTCCTCGCTCCCTTTACTGACAGGTGTCTCTTTAACGTCTCCCCTCCTCGCTCCCTTTACTGACAGGTGTCTCTGTAGCGCCTCCCCTCCTCGCTCCCTTTACTGACAGGTGTCTCTGTAGCTTCTCCGCTCTTCGCTCCCTGTACTGACAGGTGTCTCTGTAGCTTTTCTGCTCCCCGCTCCCTTTACTGACAGGTGTCTCTGTAGCTTCTCCGCTCCCTTTACTGACAGGTGTCTCTGTAGCTTCTCCGCTCCGCGCTCTCTTTACTGACAGGTGTCTCTGTAGCGCCTCCCCTCCTCGCTCCCTTTACTGACAGGTGTCTCTGTAGCTTCTCCGCTCTTCGCTCCCTGTACTGACAGGTGTCTCTGTAGCTTTTCTGCTCCCCGCTCCCTTTACTGACAGGTGTCTCTGTAGCTTCTCCGCTCCCTTTACTGACAGGTGTCTCTGTAGCTTCTCCGCTCCGCGCTCTCTTTACTGACAGGTGTCTCTGTAGCTTCTCCCCTCCTCGCTCCCTTTACTGACAGGTGTCTCTGTAGCTTCTCCCCTCCTCACTCCCTTTACTGACAGGTGTCTCTGCAGCTTCTCCGCTCCCTTTACTGACAGGTGTCTCTGTAGCTTCTCCGCTTCCTTTATTGACAGGTGTCTCTGTAGCGACTCCCCTCCTCGCTCCCTTTACTGACAGGTGTCTCTGTAGCTTCTCCTCTCTTCTCTCCCTGTACTGACAGGTGTCTCTGTAGCTTTTCCGCTCCCCGCTCCCTTTACTGACAGGTGTCTCTGTAGATTCTCCGCTCCCTTTACTGACAGGTGTCTCCCTATGCGCACATATGTGGGGAAAAACTGCCATGGCTACGACTTGGACTAGTCATCTCAGATGCTTAGTTCCTGACCAGCCCTTCTAGTTATGTTTTCACTGTAGCACGCCAGCTTTTCATATTACAACAAACAGGTGTCTCTGTAGCTTATCCCCTCCCTGCTCCCTTTACTGACAGGTGTCTCTGTAGCTTCTCCTCTCCCTTTACTGACAGGTGTCTCTGTAGCTTCTCCGCTCATCGCTCCCTTTACTGACAAGTGTCTCTGTAGCGCCTCCCCTCTTCGCTCCCTTTACTGACAGGTGTCTCTGTAGCTTCTCCGCTCCCCGCTCCCTGTACTTACATGTGTCTCTGTAGCTTCTCCTCTCCCTTTACTGACAGGTGTCTCTGTAGCTTCTCCGCTCCTCGCTCCCTTTACTGACAGGTGTCTCTGTAGCGCCTCCCCTCCTCGCTCCCTTTACTGACAGGTGTCTCTGTAGCTTCTCCGCTCCCTTTACTGACAGGTGTCTCTGTAGCTTCTCCGCTCCGCGCTCTCTTTACTGACAGGTGTCTCTGTAGCGCCTCTCCTCCTCGCTCCCTTTACTGACAGGTGTCTCTGTAGCTTCTCCCCTCCTCGCTCCCTTTACTGACAGGTGTCTCTGTAGCTTCTCCCCTCCTCACTCCCTTTACTGACAGGTGTCTCTGCAGCTTCTCCGCTCCCTTTACTGACAGGTGTCTCTGTAGCTTCTCCGCTTCCTTTATTGACAGGTGTCTCTGTAGCGACTCCCCTCCTCGCTCCCTTTACTGACAGGTGTCTCTGTAGCTTCTCCTCTCTTCGCTCCCTGTACTGACAGGTGTCTCTGTAGCTTTTCCGCTCCCCGCTCCCTTTACTGACAGGTGTCTCTGTAGATTCTCCGCTCCCTTTACTGACAGGTGTCTCCCTATGCGCACATATGTGGGGAAAAACTGCCATGGCTACGACTTGGACTAGTCATCTCAGATGCTTAGTTCCTGACCAGCCCTTCTAGTTATGTTTTCACTGTAGCACGCCAGCTTTTCATATTACAACAAACAGGTGTCTCTGTAGCTTATCCCCTCCCTGCTCCCTTTACTGACAGGTGTCTCTGTAGCTTCTCCTCTCCCTTTACTGACAGGTGTCTCTGTAGCTTCTCCGCTCATCGCTCCCTTTACTGACAAGTGTCTCTGTAGCGCCTCCCCTCTTCGCTCCCTTTACTGACAGGTGTCTCTGTAGCTTCTCCGCTCCCCGCTCCCTGTACTTACATGTGTCTCTGTAGCTTCTCCTCTCCCTTTACTGACAGGTGTCTCTGTAGCTTCTCCGCTCCTCGCTCCCTTTACTGACAGGTGTCTCTGTAGCGCCTCCCCTCCTCGCTCCCTTTACTGACTGGTGTCTCTGTAGCTTCTCCACTCCCCGCTCCCTGTACTTACATGTGTCTCTGTAGCTTTTCCTCTCCCCGCTCCCTTTACTGACAGGTGTCTCTGTAGCTTCTCCGCTCCCCGCTCCCTGTACTGACAGGTGTCTCTGTAGCTTTTCCGCTCCCCGCTCCCTTTACTGACAGGTGTCTCTGTAGATTCTCCGCTCCCTTTACTGACAGGTGTCTCCCTATGTGCACATATGTGGAGAAAAACTGCCATGGCTACGACTTGGACTAGTCATCTTAGATGCTTAGTTCCTGACCAGCCCTTCTAGTTATGTTTTCACTGTAGCACGCAAGTTTTTCATATTACAACAAACCTGGCTGAAATGATGACGCCTGTGTCTGATTCATTAATTAGTTGTCGTGTTCCGGCTTAAAAAGCGTTGGAAAGTCACAAAATTGTGTTGCAACTTAAGACTATGCTAAAATGTTGCGACTTTAGTATTATCACACCATTTTTGCTCAACGCCGACAAAGTGGGTGTAGGCATGATGAACGGCGGCCTCAAATCTTAATTCACCAGGGACCGGAGTAGGATTCATGGCGAGGCGCACACTGAGGTGTTCACTACTCATCTGACTCCAGCATACCCCCTCATCAAGACTGGCGTGAAAATCACTGGTCTTCATAAATTGAGGCCATAGTGTTTTGGAAAATTGTCTAAAGAGTAACTAAACCCTAAGGCCATGTGCACACGTTCAGTATTTGGTGAGTGGGACAATCAGAGGAAAAGTATAACAGAAACACATCACCACTTCTGTATTTATCACCCACTCCTGGTTTTGGCTTACAAATACTTATGTAGAAAACTCACCAAATACTCAACATGTGCACGTGGCCAAAGCTGTTTTTTTTATTATATGTTGCAGAAAATTATGGTACCTACAACATATAAAAAAAAACTGCTGAAGATGAACTATTTTTTAATTTTCATTCTGCAAATACAAACTATATTTGCAGAAAAAAATAAATCTTTGGTTGCATTTTATATTATTCCAAAAATGTTGTTTGAATATTGTGTAAAGTGTAAATATTATATTGTTAATGTAATTCGTCTATCACTAGTTCTCGGTGCCGCCCTTTGGTTTATTCTATTCTGCTTCCTGGCACATCAGTGGGCTATGTCGATACCTGATGTCTATCCATTGGGAGCTGGCAGCGGCCAAACTGCTATTGTCTTCTCCTTTTTTTCTATTCCTTGCTGGGTAAGTTACTTTTACATGTTGCCATGTCCTAATTTCTTACCATTAAACGCCAATATTCAGTGTATCTAAATCAGTACTATCATCGCTCAGTGCGCACAGGCTGACATTGTTCTCGACAGTGCGAGTTATGTTTATACAGGACGATGTTTTGCCGAGAACGATGATCTTTTGTGCAGCACAAAAGATCTTTTTACCTGGCTAGTGAATGCTTTGCAAACTCTTTAGACAGCCAAGTTATCAATATTAATTCACCTTTAGTTAGACAGTTTTAAATTAGGCCAGATTCATCAAAAAACATGAACCACTGTGATAAATCTGCTACATTTTAAGACAGTCTAGTCTAAGTTTTCACTGTCTATGAATTAGACAGTATTGATACATCTTCACCAGTATGTGTGCACATATTTTAACAGCATTTTAGCAGTGATTGACCAGTTGGCTGTCACTGATAATGCTTTGTCATCCGGGTACAATAGAACTGAACATACAGTACAGACCAAAAGTTTGGACGCACCTTCTCATTTCAAGATTTTTCTGTATTTTCATGACTATGAAAATTGTACATTCACAGTGAAGGCATCAAAACTATGAATTAACACATGTGGAATTATATACTTAACAAAAAAGTGTGAAACAACTGAAAATATGTCTTATATTCTAGGTTCTTCAAAGTAGCCACCTTTTGCTTTGATGACTGCTTTGCACACTCTTGGCATTCTCTTGATGAGCTTCAAGAGGTAGTCTCCGGAAATGGTTTTCACTTCACTGGTGTGCCCTGTCAGGTTTAATAAGTGGGATTTCTTGCCTTATAAATGGGGTTGGGACCATCAGTTGTGTTGTGCAGAAGTCAGGTGGATACACAGCTGATAGTCCTACTGAATAGACTGTTAGAATTTGTATTATGGCAAGAAAAAAGCAACTAAGTAAAGAAAAACGAGTGGCCATCATTACTTTAAAAAATGAAGGTCAGTCAGTCCGAAAAATTGGGCAAACTTTGAATGTGTCCCCAAGTGCAGGTGCAAAACCAATCAAGCGCTACAAAGAAACTGGCTCACATGAGGACCGCCCCAGGAAAGGAAGACCAAGAGTCACCTCTGCTCCTGAGGATAAGTTTATCTGAGTCACCAGCCTCAGAAATCGCAGGTTAACAGCAGCTCAGATTAGAGACCAGGTCAATGCCACACAGAGTTCTAGCAGCAGACTGTTAGAACTCTCCTGTTAGAAAAAAACTATTTTGCTGGTCACATGACCTGTTTTGCCTATTTAATCCTGCTCCGCCCTTCTGGCCTTGCTGGACTTCATTGTAATTTTTACTTTTAAGCTAGCCAGGTGCTTTGTTACCTTACTCAGTCAGTTTAGCTAGGTCTTTTGACCTCTATGTTCTATGTTGTTTGTTTGTCTTTTTACTGCTACAATTTCTGCTAGGAGGTGTCCATCTTTCTCCCAGTCCCTAGTTCTTGTAGGGATCCCTTCCTCACATCTATAGGTCTTCTTTCAGACTAGCTGAGGACTTTAGCGGGTCTGATCGCAGGGTCAGGTTCCCCGTTACATCGTAGGGATCTAGCTTAGTTCTATTGTAGGGACAGATCTCCTGTCTTTCCTTAGTGCTTGTAGCAGATCATAACAGTAAGTCCAGCCCAAAAAAAAATTTCTCTAAGGAAAGACCTCCAGTTTCCATCATGGTGTCGGTTCAGGATTTGGCTCAACGCCTGCAGGGACTCTCTCTGGAGGTGGCCGATCTCCAACAACACGTGAGTAGCTGTTCTGGAGCGCATTTTGTGGAGCCAAAGGTACGATTGCCTGTTTTATTTTTTGGTGAACAACAAGATTTTTTTTCCTTTAAAAATGCTTGTTTATTGTATTTTCGTTTGAGACCCAGATCCTCTGGTGATGAATCACAGCGCATAGGGTTCATAATGTCACTTTTGCGCAAAGAACCTCAGGGATGGGCCTTTTCTCTCCAACCTAGTGATCCGTGCTTTAGATCAGTGGATAGTTTTTTTCTGCTTTGGGGTTGTTGTATGATGATCCTGATCGTGTCTCATCAGCTGAGACGGAATTAAGACATTTGAGGCAGGGATTAGGTAATGTGGAAAATTATTGTACTCACTTCCGTCGGTGGTCTGCTCAGGTGGGGTGGAACGATTCAGCTCTGAAAAGTTTGTTTCTTGCTGGGCTAGGTGAAAGGGTTAAGGATCTGCTGATTGCTTATCCTACACCTGGAAACTTGCAGGAGGCAATGCAATTAGCTATACGGGTGGACAGGAGACTGCGTGCAAGGGTTAATGAGAGTAAATCCTCTGCCATGTCAGCTCCGAGTCTTGAGAGGGTCTGTACTGACACTGGAGAGCCGATGGAGATTGGGGCGATGTCACCCCGCTCTCAGGAAAAAGACCGCAGGTTTTCTGAAGGTTTGTGCTTTTATTGCGGAAAATCTGACCATTTCATTAAGAACTGTGTGCTTCGTATGAACAAAGAAAAAAAAAAGGTCAGTTACGCCCATATAGCCTGTTTAAACACTAAGGGTGTATTTCTTTCTGCTACTACCACAGCTCAGGAAGAATTAATTGAATTTCGGGTATTTGTGGATTGTGGTTCTACTCTGAATGTGATTGATGGGGGATTCTTGGAAAAACTTAATTTAAAACCCAAACCTTTGTCATCCCCTATTGCCGTGGTTTCTGTCGATGGCTCTCCCTTGAAATGTGTTACTCACAAGGTTTATGAATTTCCCCTCACTATTAATGGTATTCACCAAGAAAATTTGGATTTGGTGGTATTAAATAATTTGCCTTCTCCAGTAATATTGGGGTTACCCTGGTTAAAATTGCACAATCCTGTACTGGATTGGTCTACCAATGAAATTAAGTCCTGGAGCCCTAAGTGTTATGACAAGTGTTGTAACGGGCGCATTGCTGCTGTGGATAAAGGGGAATTACCTGTACCTATTCAGGATTTTTGGAAAGTTTTTTCTGAGGAGGAGTCGCAAATTTTGCCACCCCATAGAGACTACGATTGTACCATTGAATTTGTCCCTGGAGCGACTCTTCTTAAAAGTCGTCTATTTAATCTTACTATTCCTGAGAGAAAGGCTTTGGAGGAATACATACAGACGAGCTTGGCCGCCGGTCATATCAGACCCTCTAAGTCACCTGTGGCTGTTGGATTTTTTTTTGTTAAAAAAAAAGGCGGTTTACGTCCTTGTTTGGACTTTCGCGAGATTAATAACATTACTGTACGCAATCCCTACCCACTGCCATTGATTCCTGATTTGTTTAACCAGTTAGTGGGGGCCAAGTGGTTCTCTAAAATTGATCTCCGGGGGGCATACAATTTGTAGCGCATGAAGAAGGGTGATGAATGGAAGACTGCTTTTAACACTCCTGTGGGTCAATTTGAGAATTTGATTATGCCTTTTGGTCTTACCAATGCACCAGCATTTTTTCAGAATCTTATTAATGACATCCTTAGACCTTTGATCGGCAAAAATGTGGTTGTGTATTTAGATGACATTTTGATTTATTCGCCTGACCTGGAGTCTCATTGGCGGAGCCTAAGTGAGGTATTGCAGTTATTGATTGACAATTCGCTTTTTGCTAAGCTGGAGAAATGTGAGTTCGCTGTGCAGAGAATTAGTTTTTTGGGCTACATTATCTCCAGCGAGGGCTTTGAGATGGACCCGGTGAAAGTTCAAGCTGTGCAGGAATGGCCTAGGCCTATTGGTTTGAAATCGATACAGAGGTTTTTGGGTTTCGCCAATTATTACAGAAAATTCATTAAAAATGTTTCTATTATTGTTAAACCACTGACCGATCTCACCAGGAAAGGTTCTAATACGGTTCAGTGGACTACTGAGGCCATTGAAGCTTTTGTGTTTCTAAAGGAGAGGTTCAGCTCTGCCCCCATCCTTATGCAGCCTGATGTGACTAAGCCATTTTTGGTTGAGGTTGATGCTTCTTCTGTGGGGGTCGGTGCGGTGTTGTCTCAGGAAAACAAGGATGGAGTACATCCCTGTGCCTTTTTTTAAAAAAAAAATTTCTGAGACTGAACTTAATTACGATGTTGGTAATCGGGAATTGCTGGCTATTAAACTCGCATTTGAACACTGGCGTCATCTCTTAGAAGGTGCTGAATTTCCCATTCAGGTTTTCACTGATCATAAAAATCTGATCTATCTTGATGCTGCCAAGCGCTTGAATGCCCGTCAGGCTAGGTGGGCACTTTTTTTTTCGCGGTTTAATTTTTCCGTTACTTACATCCCGGGTACCAAGAATGTTAAAGCTGATGCGTTGTCTCGCAGCTTTTCTCCCATGGTCAGTGCTGAGGAAGAGGAGAGCATTTTACAAGAAGGTGTTGTGATTGCTGCATTGGACTCCGTTTTGGAAGATGAGATTCTTAAAGCACAGGAGAATGCCCCATCTAACACTCCCCATGGGAGGTTGTTTGTGCCTAGGACCTTTAGGAGAGATTTGTTTGTTGAGTGTCATGAGTCTCGGTTGGCAGGTCATCCTGGAATTTCTGAGACCAAGAGACTTGTGGGTCGCAGTTTTTGGTGGCCTGGATGGCAGAAGGAAGTCATTAAGTGGGTGCGTCAATGTACTGTGTGTGCTAGATCTAAGTCTTCACATACTCCTGCTGCGGGGTTGCTTTGCCCTCTGGAGGTTCCTAGTGCACCTTGGACACATCTGGCTATGGACTTTATTACTAACCTTCCCCCCTCTGAGGGTTTCACGGTCATCTGGGTGGTCGTGGACTGTTTTAGCAAGATGTGTCACTTGGTTCCCTTCATCAAACTGCCCTGCGCTAAGACACTCGCTAAGGCCTTTGTCAAGGAAATTGTCAGACTCCATGGTGTTCCTACTGACATTGTTTCTGATAGGGGACCTCAGTTCGTGGCTCGTTTTTGGCGTGCCTTTTGTGACAGGTTGGGAGTTCATTTGTCATTTTCATCTGGATATAATCCCGAGTCTAATGGCCAGACAGAAAGGAAGAACCAGGATGTTGAGCAGTTCTTGCGTTGTTTTGTGGCAGACAATCAAGAGGGGTGGTCTGAGTTTCTGCCGCTTGCTGAATTTGCTCTTAACAACCATACATCCTCTTCTGCTGGGTGTTCGCCTTTTTTTTGTTGTTCTGGGAGACATCCGTCTTTTGGGTCATTCTCCAAATTGGTATCGGCTGTGCCTGAGAAGGAGAGTTTTTCCGGTGATTTGGAAAGAGTTTGGACGGATGTGCGTGGTAATCTTCAGGAGGCTAACAAAAAATCTAAGCGGTACTTTGACAGGAAACGTCAAGAGGTTTTGTTTACGGTTGGTGACATGGTTTGGTTGTCCTCTAAGAATCTGCGTTTGAGGATTCCTTCTAAAAAATTGGGTCCCAAGTTTGTAGGGCCCTTTAAGGTGCTTCAGGTAGTTAACCAATCTGCTGTTAGGTTGGAGGTTCCTACCTCCTGGAAGATTAATCCGGTGTTTCATGTTTCTCTATTGAAAAAAAGCTTATGTATCAGATAGAGACGCCACTGCCACTGTTCCTCCGGTGGTGGAGGACGGGGAATATGAAATTTCCCGCATCCTTAATTCTAGACTGTATAGAGGGAGTTTGCAGTATCTCGTCGCTTGGAAGGGTTTCGGTCCCGAGGATAACTCATGGGTGAGGGCAGATGATGTTTCTGCTTCCAGACTTGTCAGAGCGTTTCACAAGAGGTTTCCTGATAAGCCTGGGCCTAGGGGATCCAAAGGATCCTCATAGAAGAGGGGGTACTGTTAGAAATCTCCTGTTAGTTTTTTTCTATTTTGCTGGTCACATGACCTTTTTTGCCTATTTAATCCTGCTCCGCCCTTCTGGCCTTGCTGGACTTCATTGTAATTTCTACTCTTAAGCTAGCCAGGTGCTTTGTTACCTTACTCAGTCAGTTTAGCTAGGTCTTTTGACCTCCATGTTCTATGTTGTTTGTTTGTCTTTTTACTGCTACAATTTCTGCTAGGAGGTGTCCATCTTTCTCCCAGTCCCTAGTTCTTGTAGGGATCCCTTCCTCACATCTATAGGTCTTCTTTCAGACTAGCTGAGGACTTTAGCAGGTCTGATCGCAGGGTCAGGTTCCCCGTTACGTTGTAGGGATCTAGCTTATTTCTATTGTAGGGACAGATCTCCTGTCTTTCCTTAGTGCTTGTAGCAGATCATAACACAGACACATCTCTACAACAACTGTTAAGAGGAGACTTTGTGCAGCAGGCCTTCATGGTAAAATAGCTGCTAGGAAACCACTGCTAAGGACAGGCAACAAGCAGAAGAGACTTGTTTGGGCTAAAGAACACAAGGAATGGACATTAGACCAGTGAAAATCTGTGCTTTGGTCTGATGAGTCCAAATTTGAGATCTTTGGTTCCAACCACCTTGTCTTTGTGCGACGCAGAAAAGGTGAACGGATGGACTCTACATGCCTGGTTCCCACCGTGAAGCATGGAGGAGGAGGTGTGATGGTGTGGGGTGCTTTGCTGGTGACACTGTTGGGGATTTATTCAAAATTGAAGGCATAATGAACCAGCATGGCTACCACAGCATCTTGTAGCGGCATGCTATTCCATCCGGTTTGTGTTTAGTTGCACCATCATTTATTTTTCAACAGGACAATGACCCCAAACACACCTCCAGGCTGTGTAAGGGCTATTTGACCAAGAAGGAGAGTGATGGGGTGCTACGCCAGATGACCTGGCCTCCACAGTCACCAGACCTGAACCCAATCGAGATGGTTTGGGGTGAGCTGGACCGCAGAGTGAAGGCAAAAGGGCCAACAAGTGCTAAGCATCTCTGGGAACTCCTTCAAGATTTTTGGAAGACCATTTCCGGTGACTACCTCTTGAAGCTCATCAAGAGAATGCCAAGAGTGTGCAAAGCAGTCATCAAAGCAAAAGGTGGCTACTTTGAAGAACCTAGAATATGAGACATATTTTCAGTTGTTTCACACTTTTTTGTTAAGTATATAATTCCACATGTGTTAATTCATAGTTTTGATGCCTTCAGTGTTAATGTACAATTTTCATAGTCATGAAAATACAGAAAAATCTTTAAATGAGATGGTGTGTCCAAACTTTTAGTCTGTTCTGTATGTGATATCACCTTCACTGAATCTCATTGGTCACAGACATAATATTAAAACCTAGTATTGTTCTGGCGTAGTAAGCAATTACCGTAAAGATAACCGCGCCGATTTTAATTGTATATCTCATTCTTTTTTACTAGGTGGTGTTGTCATACTTGGCATTTATACGCTTTAGCTCTTCTCCTGCCGAAGATTATAAACATTCTCTGAAGGAAGATGCTGTTCCCGTCTTTAGGAGCCTGTCGTTATTAAGCGTCAGCCAGGGTGACCCGTTACAGAACAGTAGCACTGTTTCTCGTTATGAGACACCCACTTAGGAAATGAACCGTTTATTCCAAAATTGACGTAAAAGTAAGTTACAATGTGGTAAATCAGAGTAGATATATTATTTAATCATTAAATCCAAAACGCACTCACTATTTACAGCACTTATAGTAATAATGACGTAGAAGAGTTACATCCTGCTTGTGTGACATGTACTCTGAACATGTATTCTCCACTATTTCCCTCCCTGAAATACCAGAGGTAACAAATCATACGCCTCTTTTTTAATTACTGTCTCTAATGCTCCATTCACCTCTGCTTTAACAGACATTGGCTCTACTTACAGGCATCTGTAAATAGGGCCAATGTATGTGAGAGATTCATATAAACTGTAATCCTTTACATTGGTAATCCTATCCACCGCAAGCCCTAGTAGCATCAAAACAATCCTGCACAGACAAATATTTACTTCTGACATATGGTGGCATCATTTAGTGAGCAAAAATATTGGTACTTTTCTGTACTGTATTCAGAAATCCACCTTAAAGAATCACTCCCATGAGGGTTTCTTTCATTAAATCTGTGTATATATTGTAGGGATTCACGCTCTCGGGTAGGCATTAGAATAAATACAGGCATCGGATTCTTGCACTAGTTGCACAGCACCAAAAGCAAAACCATAAACATTAATCCCTAGCCTTGTCCAGGCGCTAACTAAACAATATAGATCCTGGCTACTTCAGACACCCCTGAGCTAGTCCCAGTTCGGTCCCACAAAACAGGTATCCATAGCAGCCAGTGATGCTTGCAGTTTGGGGCACACGGCCTGTGCAGTCTCTTCTCAGACAGACTCTGGCTTGTCTCTCTGTTCATCTCCAACACAGTCCAGTCTGCTCAGCTTCCCCCAGCAGACTGACTAAGGTGAACATCTAGCCTGGTAATAATATGCAGAGCTAGCCAGGTGCACCTAATCAGAGCCTGTAAAGCTAGGATTTAACCCTAGACTACCTGGCTTTGCTGCAATGTATATGTAGTGTAGTGTGAGTGTATTAATATACAAGGATCCAGCACCGTTCTGCTCATCTTCTCAGTGACGTCATCACTCTTCAGACTCTCCGAGTAACACTGTACTCTGCCAGACCCAGAAGTGGCTTTTACCAGTCACAACAAGACTGCATAGGAGTACATTGTAAAAGAGACTTCTGACTGACGCATAAAGTGAGCCAGCTACTCTGAAGAGCAGTGACGATACTGAGAAGATGAGCCCCGAGAAGGCAGCGGTAGGTGAGCATATTAATACACTCACACTCTACTACATGTAAATATACACAGATATAATGAAAAAAAATTACATGGGAAGGCTTCGTTAACCTGTTGCTGGACAGTGAAAAAAAATACTCTCTGTATAGCTGTCAGCTGCTGCGCCTGACTACAGGATGATTTAAGGGATGCTGTCAGTGTACTCTTGCTAATTTTTATGGTCTGTACCAAGAAGCCGTTACAGTATTCTCTGGGTGTGTCTTTAAAGGGGTTTTCCATGAAGAAAAGTCCTTTTGATCAATAGATCTTGGAATAATAACTTCCACAATTGGATGTATTTAAAAAAAAATATTCCTGTGCTGAGATAATCTTATAAATGTATACAGGCATTACAGTATGGGACCACAGCTGATTCTTTTTGTGAGATAAAACATTTCCCTGCCTGTTTTTAATTTTTTTTTTACCTCAAAGAAAGAATTATTTGCCATCCCGTGCTGTAATGTCTGTAATGTGGTATGATCAGACCATGCTCCTGTACGGTCAGACACAGCCATTACACAGTACACAGCAGGGGCACATTTATAAGATTATCTCAGCACAGGAACATTTTATTTAAACACATCCAATTGTGAAAGTTATTATTATTATTATTCCAAGATCTATTGATTAAAATAAACTTTTGTTTGTGGGAAAACCCATTTAAGCTTATACTCTGCTTTATTACCCCCTTGTAAAAGAACATAAAAATTAGCACTAAATAAAAAGGCCCATATCACGTTATTATTGCACTGTACTACTTGTGCAGTACTATGCATTATCTAATCTGCCAGTGTTTACCTGGCATCTAGCCTAGAAGACGGAGCAGTTCATAACTGACATGTTAACGTTACACTGCAGGTTGATGCGATTTTGGTGATACCCAGTTTATTTTTTTTCTATGATTTGCTTCTTTTGCACAAAAACAACTTTTTTTTTTCGGTCGTTATATTCTCAGAGCCATAACATTTCCATTTTTCTGTATACAGAGCTATGTGAGGGCTTGCTTTTTGAATGATAAGCTCTAGTTTTTATTTGTACCATTTTGGAATACGTAAGACTTGTTGATCAATGTTTTTGGGGGGCAAGAAGAACAAAAACAGCCTTGGCGGTATAGTTTTTCAGATTTTCTTTTTAACGCTATTCACCATGCGGAATAAATAATACTATAGTTTTATAGACCAGGTCAATACCAAATATTTGCCATTTTTGATGGGATTTGGTTTTTCTCAAACCATTTTTTATTACTAAAACTGGGATTTAGTTCTTTTTTTACAAGTAATACAGTGCATTATCCAGTGTTTGACTGATAAGTAGACTATTAGACCCTGCTTTTGGCAGGATCTATTTGGCAAAACGAAGACCTCATGGAAGGTGATACTAAAAACCAAGGCAAAAAGGTCAAGGCTCAAAATGTCCTGCTTCCTAAGGGCATACGGAAAACCTTTCACCGTGCAAATACAATGATATTTTTCTCTTTTCCTCTTCTATAAGTAGCAACGAGCATGGTGTAAAAAGCTAAACTATGATATTTTCATAGAGCTCTGCTCTTACCTGCTGCGCTCTTTCTGAGACAGACGTTTCCTTGCAATATGCATCGATGTGCACGAGAAACTGACCAGGGTCACGCTATAAGCAGTAGAGTTTCCCTGACAATGTTTGTAATGTTTGTCAGCCTCCATTTCAAGACATACAGTCCTAGATGAAAAGACAGACCATAATGAGACTCAGGATTTCAGAAATAGATTTACTATACAGACTGCTGATTTATGGAAAATAAACAATTATAGCTATACTTCTTTCTCTATGTATAAGCTATGCAGTAAATCAACAGGTCATAAAAGTCAGCTACTTGCAGTAAAGGGGTACCTTCTCTAAATATAACAAGTATGAGATTTTTAATTACTATTCTAAAAGCATAGCTGCTTTCTGAGTGAGATGATTGTAAAAATCGGATGAGTTCTAACCGTTCTTTTGACAGACATCACTCGCCCCCAGGTTATTCGATGTGACCATGCACATGTGTGATTTTTTTCCTCCTGTATAGTAGAACAATGTACTTCTGATTGAAGGTGCACCAGTAGGGGCCCAACCCGTAAACCTTCTTCAGACAGATTGCCCGTAGTGCAGTGGGATTCCACTATCACCTCGCGCTGCACTTCTTACAAGTTCTCAGCATCTTTTTGTGTCACCTAATCTATGGGCAATCTGTTTGTCTGAAGAAGGTCTATAATACACCGAAACGTCATATATATTTTATTGTTGATTGAAATTAAAATTACTTCTTTGCATTGTACTTGAGCGCCAAGTTCTTCATATACTTTATTTTTTCATCGGACCACAGGAAAAAAATTGCAGCATGCACAAGTTGCATCTGATATGGGCCATGCAAGTCTATGAGTCCGTTGAAAAAATCGGACCTCACTCATATCCAAGTGCAGTCCAATTTTCACGGCCAGACTGAATGGCGAAGGTGGAGAAACTTGCTTTTTTATTCTCCACATCCAAGAAAGTCTGATATGGTCCAGCCACAGGTCTCCTGACCTGAGCCCCCCCAGCACCACTCATCAGCTGTTGAATTTGGTTCAGGAGACTCGCAGCCGTTCCGTTCATCGCAGCCAGTATTTGGAGGACGAAACACAGATGCCTGGACTGTTGAGATTTGACAGGAGATTTATGCTTCTTACTCCAAAGTCTGATCCTTTCATCAGCAATGTGCACAGAAATCTATATTTTTTCCATTGCTCAGTCATCCAGTTTTCACACCACTGGAGTCCTGCTGTTCAGTTTTTCTTAGCAATGGCCCTCAAGCCGGTTGTTATAGCCAATCTGTGCATGGAAATGAAGGCATATGTCATGTCATATGCCTCGTCCCTGCCTTTCATGTGAGCTCACACACCGAGCCCACATCTTTCCTGGCAGATGATGGTTGATTTATTCAGCCATCATGTGCCTTTAACAGCCTATGGCTGTCAACCTGTTAAATGCTGCTGTCAATGTCTGACAGTGACATTTAACATGCGTTGATAGGAAGGTGAGGCACGTCACTTGCCCATCAGCACAGCTGTGACTTAATCGCAGGGTGCCAATCGGTTGTCATGATAGCTGGGGGTCTGCTGATCACTGTCATTACGATACTCCTGTGAAAGCCAGCCTTTAGCTGCCATCCATAGGAGATCATGAGTTTAGCTATACATAACAGTGCAGCTTGAAGTCCCCTAAGGGGACTATTAAGTACAGTAAAAGGTTTAATAAAAAAAAACAGAAAAGTTCAAATCACCCCCCCCCCTTCTTTTGGCCCATTGAACATAAAACAATAAAAAAAAATACACATATTTGGTATCGCTGGGCTCAGAAATGTCCGATCTATCAAAATCTAAAATAAATTAATCCGATCGGTAAACAGCGTAATGAGAAAAAAATCTAAATGTCAAAATAGTTTTTTTGCCGCTGCAACATTGCAGTAAAATGTAATAAGAGGCGATCAAAACATCATATCTACCCCAAAAGGGTATCAATAAAAACACCATCCAGGTGCGCAAAAAATAAGCCCTCAACCAGGCACAGATCACAAAAAATTAAAACGCTAAGGGTCTCGGAAAATGGCAACAAAAGCAAACTTATTATTTTTTTTTTTTTAAATTTACAATTTTTTTTTCACTTACCAAATATGAACAGGTTTTTTTTGTTTTTTTTTTATCTGCAAACTTTTACTGATAGGGAGAATCATAATTGCAGGTCAGTTTTACCTCACAGTGAATATGGTAAATAAAAACAAAAACAATTGTGGGATTGCACTTTTTGTCAATATCCATGCACTTGGATTTTTTTTCCCACTTTCCAGAAAACTATATGGTAAAATGAATCATGCCATTCAAAAGTACAACTTGTCCCGCAAAAAGACAAGCCTTCATATGGTTATTATAAAAGAAAAATAAAGATGTTATGCTTCTTGGAAGAAGGGGAGGAAAAAATGGAGAATCACCATATCATGAGGGGGTTAAATGGAGCTAGATATATAGAATCGTCTATTCAGTATATAAAGTAGGTTTCACCATTATCATTTTACATTGATATGGAAAAAAAAAATTCGGAAAGAACAGCGAGAACTCGGCTCATAAGTGCTGGTCGCTGGCCCAGATCACTGATTACAGGAGCAAATCAGTCTTTTTCTCTGAAATTAGGAAAACTGGCATCTGCCTCATGTTAGGGAGGTTGGGTTTCTGAAGGATCCACATTGCAGGGTAGTAACTCATTAGAGTAACACATAAGTCGTGCTATGGATTCATACACAGTAACCCCAGTGCTATATATGCAGGAGAGTACACTGTGAATAAGCACATAGGATATTTGGATAATAAAAAAACTAAAGGATTAAAAGACATGGCTTCCCTTGCTTTACATTATGACTGTTTAATTTGTCCATTTTATCACGAGATGTAAGCACATGTGAGGCAAAATAATATTACAGAATGAAGAAGCACTTCCCCTGATTTTATTTTCTCTCTTTACAGGTTGAGTCACAATAAACATAAGGCCAACGTTCAGAAGAGGCATCGCTTGTTTTAATTTGTGACGTTCATAAGACTTTTGTTATTTTTATCTCATTTAATGTTACAGTTGGGTAAGAACATGGAGAGCTCGTATGGGCTTTTCTCTTGGGTTCATGTTACATTTGCACCACTCTTTGGATGATGGAGGAGGCCATAGATAAAGCAGCTGTCAGGTATCCTCCGCTAATCTGTGCTCTGTATTTAACTGCTGCCGGGTCTCATAAAAGAGCAAGTACAATTCAACTAAAGGGTGAATATGAGCATCAGATAATAAAGAAAGTATAACATCTTCCAGTATTATAAAAACCAGCTTAGTTATAAAACTTTCATATTTGTTCTAGCTTCATTTCTCCTGTGGGTTTTGTCTCAATTATCTTGTGATTATACGTTTTTATGGTGTGTTACAAAATCATTTCATTGCAGTTAATGGTATTTAAAGGATTCCCTGAGATGGAAACAAATATACTGAATAAACCTGAAGTGTTATTTGATTCTTTTCTTACTCGAATTTCAATGCATTTTTTATATCCAGTGTAATATTTTATTCGTCCAAATCAGTGACCAAATTTGGAGCTTTGTTTGCAAGCAGAAGCACTACATAAATTGACATGTTGCTTTTTCCAGCACCGAATAGGCGTCTTTTCGCCCATGTGTTTTTTTTTGTCAATTCTTGGAAGATTTCTGCTATTTTTTCTATAACTTGAGCTTGTGCAGCTCCTTTGTTATTCCTCCTAGAAGTGTATGAATAACTTGACAATTGGATGTTACCATCCCTCGTTAAAGGATTGTGTCCCTACACAGTCAACAGTGATTGGACAGCGTCAGACCGTACAGATACGCCCCCAACCGGTAACACCCAGGTGTCAATTCATTCCTTAATCCTCTAGGAGGAATAACAGTGGAATGGCACAGAGCAGAATTAAAAGAATAGTGCTCCACAATTCAGGAAAAGTGACAGGTTCATTTAAAGAGACAGTTTATCATCGGACAGCTTTTTCTCTCTGAAACTAAACCGGAAAAAACTAACTGGGGTATAAGTTGGTATGCATGCAAAATAGGAGCATGTTCACACTGGCCATTAAACAGACAGAACCGAAGACAGAAACAAAATAACCATATACCCTGCTGTAAGTAAAAGTAATAGTGCATATAAATAAATAGGGCACTTAATAAACACCGTTTTTGATTAAAAAAAAAAAAGCGTAAAAGCCATCCCACCAGCGTCAAGGTGTACCCAAATCGGGATAGTCCTAACCTCTAGTATCAAAGTGACCCGAACAGGACCGGGTCCCAAACATGGACACGCAGCAAATGGGAAGCTTCTGTCTTAGGTTTTGTCTGTTTAATGGCCAGTGTGAGCAGGCTCCTATTTGGAACGCATAGTCCAGTTCATTTCTTTCGGTTTAGCTTCAGGTTTCTGCATTCAGTGAAGGTAAGGGTGCAGCCGCCCTTTCTTTAAGCTGGACATAACATTTATATAGCTTCCCATTTACTAACATCTTGTCACTAACGTATAGTCACTATGACGCATGGTAAGGTTTTAAAACTAGATGTTAGTACCATCCTGAATTGTGGTACACCTTGTCGCTGGTGGGGTGGCTTTTACGCTTTTTTTGATCAAAAATAGTGTTTACCAAGTACCCTAAGTGTATTTATATGCACTATTGCTTTTACTTACAGCAGGGTATATGTTCACTTTGTTTCTGTCTCAGGTTTTAGCATTTTCCCCCTGTGTACCTGCATGTACATGTATTGTCAAGAGGGCGACAATGGTGGTGGCCTTTTTCCCTCAGAAATCTGCTACAGTAGGGTCGACAGGCCTTCATTCACATTACTCAGGTGGTTTTTCAGAAATCTGAGGAAAATCCTTAGCATTGAGAAAGTGAAGATTTCGGACCTAGAAAGTTGATGAGCTCTAATTTTAAAACTTCCTCGGGAGCCTTCCTAAAAGGTAGAGGTCAAGGGAAAAAATAAATAAAGACTTCAAAAAAGTTTACGTATCCAAAGTAAAACTGTCGAGTGCAAACTAAACTTTCATTTTATTTTACAAGGTTTTTTTGTCTAAAAATGCGATCACTTTTTAAAGAATTTTTTTTTGTAACAAAAAGTAAAACACTCGAATATTTTATAGAAATCAGAAATGGGTGGATTCCTGAAGCTGTAAGTAAAGTCCCATCTAACCTAGCGGCACAAAGTAAAGAGGGGCAGTGAAATTCAACATCATTTAATGAATATAAAACATTGCATAGAAAGACTGCAGTCAAATATGTCAAAAAGTCATTCTCGGTGTTGTTCTCGCCAAGATAAATACACAATATCTGACCAATGAATAACAGTTTAAACTTAATTTACCCATTTTTTTGTTATATTTGAACACCTATAGTTTGCGAAAAGGCAAAAAACTTTTCTTTTGATTCGAAGAAAGAGAAGTCCCCGGCAATACTGGATAACAAAGCTTTAATCAACATTTAAAAAAAGAAAACTTTTGGGAACATTTTGTTTTTTTTTCCCTAAATCCTTACATCTCCAGCAAAAAGACGGGGATGTGAAATAGGAAATGAAAGACAATTAGAAAAAGGACAAAAAAAAAGGGGATTCTAATGTGAAAGATTCTTAAGGCCGGTACTACAAAATAGCTGACACCCTGAAGTCCAGTCTCTTGTGTAAGTATAAGTCAGCTTTACAGTCATTTTCTTCTTCAAGAACCCTTTCTTTAGTATTTCTTGAGGAGTAGTGGAAATGAAAAGCAGCTCCTGTTCAGTTTTGTGTCATTCCGCCCTGGAGTTTCTACTTGAAGTGATACACATCTTTTTCCCTTAGTAATTCCTCTCCTCACAGCGGATTCTGGGGAGGACAGTGCATGCTTCATCTTCTTATGCTGGTAAGCTGAGCTTCTTTCCCTTTAGGACTAGAATCAGAAGGGAAAAAAAAGATGAGCTTTAATTCTGCTGTCCACAATCATCCCAAAAGCAATAAAAATCCTCCGATGATAGATGATAAACTGGCCCGACATGTGATGATGACGTAAGACGCGTCATCCACATGAAGCAGGGCAGGATGGCAGCGACTGTGGTGAGAGGAGCCGCTGGATAAAGACCAGCGACATCCATCGGACCCCATGATACAGGGGTATAATAAAAGCTATTTTTTTGTGCTATGTAGAGGGGATTACGGACTTACAGACAGCTGACTAGAATGCAGTAAAAGGGGCCTTAAAGGTTGTGGCCATACTTTATATTGGAAAAAGCTGGTGACAGGTTCCCTTTAATTAAAGGGGCTGTACAGGCTTGGGGCTCGAGTCTGCAGTCAGTATATGTTGTAAATTCTCACATTGCGCACACCGCTTTATATTGATAAAACCTGGTGACAGATTCCCTTTAACGTAATTTAGAAATGAAGACTAAGGGCCCGATTCATAATTTGTGGATTTTTTTTTTATTTAATCACTTTTCTTTTTTGCTTTGTGATATTTGTTGCAGTTTTTGGGGGGGGGGTCCAAACTATTAAAAGTGGAGCGCCGATTCATGAATTTTGCACTTAGTCAAAAAATGGTCTTTATTTTTGCCTTTTACTTTTTAGCACAAAATATCTAAAAAAAAAAAAAGACCAAAAAAGTAATTGTGTACATAAAAACACTCTAGGGGGGGAAATGTAGTACAGGTATGAAAACATTTAGCGAAAACGTATAAATGATGAAAAGGAATGTATTAAAAAGTGCTGCCATCTTTATTTTATGGTCACGGAGATCGCAACGCGGCACAAAGATGGGCAGCCGGGGTCTTGTATTGGCATGGCGCGGGGTGAGATACAGCTACTTATTATGCTTTTCACAGCACAGCTGCACAGTTTAATTAATTTTTACATTTTTATCAAAGTAGACAACCCCTTTAAGCCTTTCCCCTTTGTATAAACCCACCATCTCTAGCCTTTTGTCTGCAAAAAATGCAGAAGGATTAAGAAAAAAAAAATTACATTTGCTTTAAAAAAAAATAATTCACAAAACTAACAGGGAGGTCAAGTTTTTCTTCTGTTTATGATAATTAATTTTTCGATTTAGCATTATTTTAAAAGGGGTATTCCCACCTCATAAATTTATGATGCATCCATGGGATATGCCATAAATGTATAGTAGATCTGACCAGATAATAATGAATGTGGATTCCCACCACCTATTCACTGGCATCGGTGTCCCTTTCTCGAGATATATGTGGGTCCATTTGTAGGATCCGCATGTACTATACATTTAGAGCATAACCTGTGGATATGACACAATGCTGAGTACACCTGCTGGTTATAACAGCCATCAGAGACACTGAACGCCGCTTCTCAGGTATTCCGCACAATTCTACCTCACCTTTGGTAATGTATAGATAGAAGAAGTCACAATACAAGATGGTCTGTACAATTCCTGCAACTATTGCAATCAGATCAAAGAATCCCTCAAACTGATAACGCCAAATCCAATTAAAAAGATAGAGGGTGCGATAAACTCCCAAAGCGAAGAGATAATGACTGGTAATGGTCTCCGCTTCCCCAGTCTTGCTGACCATAAACAGTTGGGGCAGAATGGCAACAGACTCCAGGTAGATGGAAAATGTCCACAAAATCTGTGAAATAGATGACACATATTTAGTTTACATAAATGATAAGATTTAATGGTTACATTGTGTTTCTAAGGCTCCGACCATAGACCCATAAACATTTATCGACTGGCGATGGTTTAATAACCTGATAACACAGGTAGACCTCAGTAAACTGCGCTCACTGAGCATTCTGTGTTAGATCGCTCAGTGCGTATAGGGCGCCATGCTTCTCAGCAGTGCGAGTCGGCTAGACTCGAAACGCGCCCATGCTACTATTTTAATGAAGTCACAATTAAGTACTTTAGCTTTTCATTCACTTTGCTGGATTGAAAAATCTCTTTACTAATTTTAAAGCCAAGAGTCCATGCTTTAGCGGAGATCTAGGCTGAGGTAGCACCCTCAAAAGCCATATCTGAAGTGAGAGCGGCCGACACACGTGCAACTTATATATTCTCACCCAGGATTTCTCAAGTTAGATTGTACTGTAGCTAGACCTGCGATCCTAGTCTTGTTATAAAGCTGAGAGCAGAGCTTTAAAACAAGACCTAGATTTCAGCTCTAGCTGTGATCCAGGCATTAGCCAGGACATATCTCATCATTGGCTACCTTTATGCCTCATTGCAAAGGAGTATTAATAGGGCTTTAATATGATACTGTTGTATTGAGAAGAAGTAAGTGGGGCCTTAAGCAGGGTTAAATTTGACTAGTTCTTATAACATTGAACATCACATCAGTAAATGGTAGTATAAAATAGTTAAAGGTAAAAGGAAACTATCACTAGGACGAGATGGTGCTAAATGCCACTAAACAGCTAAAATGATGAAGGAATATCTATCTCATTTGTCTTTACCTCTAGAGGAGTGAAATCGTGATTAACAAGGAAAGCCAATATAGCTGTGGGAACAATAAGGAACTCCACGCGGAAGGTGTCATGGTTTCCATCATAGGTAGCTTTGAATTTGTTGTAGATCATCCACACTGTGGCATACGAGCTCCCGACATAAACAAGCTGGGAATAAAAATGTTATTATTAGAACATAAAATATGAGGTAGGTAAAGATAAAGCCTCGGTTTCCATAAAGAAGGTGCCTTATATCATAACTTATCTTAGGACTAGGTCATCGAAGTGAAAACTATGGAACCATAAGGCTGTGTGCCCACGATGCGTTTTTTTTAAGCATTTCCACAGCGTCGAAAACGCAGCCAGGACGGAGGGAAGCAAGACAGCGCGGGCCATCGGAAGGTAAGTATTAGATTTATTTTTTTATTTTTTGACATTCTCTCGGGTCACACTATATAAATCCATGCTGGTTGCATTTATATCCATGCTGGTTGCATGGATTTATATAGTGTGACCAAGTTGAAAAGCACTTTCCAAGTGATGTTAAAATCGCTTGGAAAGTGCTTGACAACCCGCATGCGGAAATGCAAGTGAGGAACGCTTCACATCCGCATGTCCCTGGCAGGAAAACGCATGTACAATCCGCATGTACAATCCGCATGCGTTTTTTCCTGTCAGGGAGATGCAGAAACGCTCAGGAAAAATGCGGAGCATTTCTGCATCGTGGGCACATAGCCTAATACCCAACTAGGTAATGCCCCCAGCTCCTTTTACCTGCTCCTGCGTGTTATTTGCTGCTTCTTTTTTTGCAGCATTTTACTTGTTTTTACCTTTTTGCATGACTTGGAAAAAAGCGCTGGAAAAACGCTGAAAGAATTGACTTGCTGCGCAGTAATGCTCACAATGCGTAGGAACGTGGGAAATGTCATTGAATCTGCTGGTATTGTAAAACGACGCGTGTAATACACAGCAAAAGTTACCCACCCCATTATACTGCCACTTGGAAGATGTGATAATCTGATAATCTTGCAGCGATAGCACTAGCACGTTTTAGTCACTAGCACAAAGTCTAAATAAAGTCACATATTGTTAAACTTTTCCCAGTCTCAAATTCTTCACCCTTGAGTTTCTATCTTTCTTACCTAGATAAGTTAATAACCTTTGCTTCAGATCTATTAACACAGCCTGACGCTTATGTACGGGAAAATGAATTTATATCTTTTATGAATCCATTTTGGGGAATTTAGTAGATATGCACAAGACAGATAAGAAATTGTGGTGAAGAATTACCTTCATAGAGGTGTTGTAGAGGGAGATAAAATTAGTGAACAGGTCTAAGTATCGAGTGGTGAATACAATCGCAAAGAGGATCTGGCTCTTCCCAGAGATGCCTAAAATAGAGAAACGAAGAATAATAAAAATTATACAACACATCCGTCTTCATGTGAATGGGGTCTCCCTGTCCTCCTATATGGCTCTGCTAGTCCTACAACCTCCCCCCTTGCTCGCAGATCTCTCATGTGTATGGGGTCTCCCTGTCCTCCTATACGGCTCTGCTACTCCTACAACCTCCCTCCTTGCTCGCAGATCTCTCATGTGTATGGGGTCTTCCTGTCCTCCTATACAGCTCTGCTAGTCCTACAACCTCCCTCCTTGCTCGCAGATCTCACATTAGTCTGTTCGCCCCATGCAGTCTATGATCAGGATGACATTTCTCTTTGCTTTGTGGTTTTTCAAGGAAAAGGAAAAAACAAAATTAAAAGCTCCTGACGCTTTCAACCTCCCCCCTTCTTTGCAGATCTCTCATGTGTATGGGGTCTCCCTGTCCTCCTATATGACTCTGCTAGTCCTACAACCTCCCTCCTTGCTCGCAGATCTCTCATGTGTATGGGGTCTCCCTGTCCTCCTATATGACTCTGCTAGTCCTACAACCTCCCCCCTTGCTCGCAGATCTCTCATGTGTATGGGCTCTCCGTCCTCCTCCTCAGCTCTGCTAGTCCTACAACCTCCCCCCTACCTCTGAGATCTTTCATGTGTATGGGGTTTCCTTATCCTCCTATACGGCTTCGCTAGTCCTACAACCTCCCCCTTGCTTGCAGATCTCTCATGTGAAAGGGGTCTCCCTGTCCTCCTATACGGCTCTGCTAGTCCTACAACCTCCCTCCTTGCTCGCAGATCTCTCATGTGTATGGGGTCTTCCTGTCCTCCTATATGATTCTGCTAGTCCTACAACCTCCCCCCTTGCTCGCAGATCTCTCATGTGTATGGGGTTTCCTTATCCTCCTATAAGGCTCTGCTAGTCCTACAACCTCCCCCTTGCTTGCAGATGTCTTATGTGTATGGGATCTCCCTGTCCTCCTATACGGCTGTGCTAGTCCTACATCCCCCCCCCTTGCTCGCAGATCTCTCATGTGTATGGGGTCTCCCTGTCCTCCTACTCGGCTGTGCTAGTCCTACAACCTCCCCCCTTGGTCGCAGATCTCTCATGTGTATGGGGTCTCCCTGTCATCCTATACGGCTCTGCTAGTTCTACAACCTCCCTCCTTGCTAGCAGATCTCTCATGTGTATGGGGTCTTCCTGTCCTCCTATATGGCTCTGCTAGTCCTACAACCTCCCTCCTTGCTCGCAGATCTCTCATGTGTATGGGGTCTTCCTGTCCTCCTATACAGCTCTGCTAGTCCTACAACCTCCCTCCTTGCTCGCAGATCTCTCATGTGTATGGGGTCTTCCTGTCCTCCTATACAGCTCTGCTAGTCCTACAACCTCCCCCCTTGCTCGCAGATCTCACATTAGTCTGTTCGCCCCATGCAGTCTATGATCAGGATGACATTTCTCTTTGCTTTGTGGTTTTTCAAGGAAAAGGAAAAAACAAAATTAAAAGCTCCTGATGCTTTCAACCTCCCCCCTTCTTTGCAGATCTCTCATGTGTATGGGGTCTCCCTGTCCTCCTATATGACTCTGCTAGTCCTACAACCTCCCTCCTTGCTCGCAGATCTCTCATGTGTATGGGGTCTCCCTGTCCTCCTATATGACTCTGCTAGTCCTACAACCTCCCCCCTTGCTCGCAGATCTCACATTAGTCTGTTCGCCCTATGCAGTCTATGTTATCAGGATAACATTTCTCTTTGCTTTGTGGTTTTTCAAGGAAAAGGAAAAAAAAATTAAAAGCTCCTGACGCTTTCATGTTCTGGAACATTTCTTTAATATCGGAAATAAAATGCAACAACCTGTTCGTCAATATAAATTTCAATTAAGACTTCTTGAGAATAGGTTCTACAGTGCGGCTGGGGATGGCCTGATCCTCTTTATCAAAGCAGCTTTAGTGTTAATATCCCCGGAGCCTCCTTTACCGCTACCTCTTGAATACGACTTGCACAGTTAATGACTCCTGGAGTATATATCATTATTCCGTGCATGTCATAACTTTCATGTGTAGCCGGGTGTGACGGGATGTATGTTAGTAAATGCTTATCGGTGTGATCAATATAGTGTAACAAGTACAAAAAGAGGGGTAATAGCATCACCTGCTGAGGTCTGCAGAGCAGAAAAACCAGCGGGATAATAAACTGACTGAATATTCATTACAGTACAGCAAAATCCACATTAGTTCATACATCAGATGCTCTTTAACCCTTTACACTAGGCTTAGTTAGCCCTTAAAAGTACCAGTCCAGCATTGTTGTTTCTTTATTTCCCCATCCGCTGGCTTTCAGTAATGAATTAAATTATTTACCGGGTGCTGTCTTCTGCCGTTTTCAGCACGGCTCCAGTCCTCTCCTGCAGCTCTTTCTGCCAGCTCACACCTTTAGTTCCTTTCTTAATGTTCTGTTGATTCCAGCTTTTTTTTTTTTTTTTTTTTTTTTTGAGTCTCATAGACTTACATCGACAAAGTGACTTCTGGTCCACACAGAAACCCCCTTGTGAGCTGGAGGTCACTTGATGCAGGAGAGGACCGGAGCAGCGTTGGAAACGGCAGGAAATGCACACACTGGACATAGGTCACTGGTAGCTAACAGGTGGAGAAATTAAGAAAAAACACAGCTGGAGTGGTACTTCAAGGAGAATCTGTCACCATGGAGCTACACTGCGACATTTCTCGTACATCAATTCTCAGGTGACATAACCAAAACCATCTGCGCAACTTCTCTGCGATCTAACGCCGGTCTTGATGAAGGGGAGTGGTGGAGTCAGACGCTCCTGATTCATGAAGAGGTGCGCACATAAATCTGTAGCGTCTAATGAGGAGCGTGCACCTCCGAGCGCGATGCCAGAAATCCTGACTCGCTCATTCAGTTGGTCATGAATTAGACCAGCTGTGGCGTCATGCCCCTGCCAGCTCCGCACATTTTGGCAAAGCTGGGAGAAGCTGGCGTGTAAACGTCAAAAGTCACAAATCCAAGTTGCGCTTAAATTTTGCGACTTTTCAAAACTTTTACAGGAAGGATTTAAAGGGGATGTCGTAAATCGGAAAAAAAATTGGCTAAGTGCATAAAAAAAATGAATCACCTGAAGCTTCTGCGCGGCTGCTTCCCTGCTGCGTTAATGTGCCAGATAAGTAAGTGACCGCTGCAGGAATCACAGGCCTCAGCTGTCTCCTGTCCCATATGCAATGCATCCCTGCTGAGGTCCTTGATTGTCTGCAGCAGGCAAGTGCATAGATGGCGACTGCAGAAAGGTATACACATGCACCTCTATGCTAATGTTTATTATATTCATTATCTATGTTATTACTATGCTTCTACAATGAAGGATTATAGATCGTTCAGGGTCAGAGGAAAGCTGGGTGATGACACCTCAGTCATGGGTTGAAGGAAAATAACAAGTTGCTGGTCCTGTGGACTCGCTGGAGAACAATGCAGCCGGTACAGAATACATTACACATCACGTGTGGTCTAAGAGTCCGCGTCCTACCGTTCTTATGTTTATAAATCAGAGCGATACAATCAGCTGCCACCACTAAAGCCTTTCATCTGTGAGTAATGTCACATTACAGGACTTCAAGACTTAGCGCAGACGACACCAGAGGAAACATTTCTGGGAGGAATCTCATAAGATTCACAGCAGCAGAGTACAGCCCCTTCAGTGAGTGCTGTGCGCTGGTAGGATATTACACCACATTGCATCTCTAAGAGACAGACGCTGCAGAGGAACACAAAGCAGCATTAGAGGACAGGTACACACCTCACTAACAGGGCAGGACTGCCAGGAAACCGGCTCTGCCGCACTGTCCCGGTAGTGCGCGGCCAGGAGCTCACAGTGTATTAGGCAACAAGTTTTCGCCAACTAATCTGAAAGCTGCATAGCATAGAGGCAGAGATCCTGATTCCAGTGATGTGTCACTTACTGGGCAGCTTGCTGTAGTTTTGATACAATCTTTGTTTTCCCTGCTGCAGATATAGCAGTTCTCTGAATGCTGAGCTCTGTATAACCCCGCCCACATAACTGATTGGCTGTTTTCTGTGTACACTGTGCACAGCCAGAAGCTCAGCATTTAGAGAACTGCTAGATCTGCAGCAGAGAAAACTGTGATTTTATCAAAACTACAGCAAGCAGCTCAGTAAGTGACACATCACTGGAATCAGGGTATCAACCTCTACATCATGCTGCTTTCAGATGGGGTAGGAAACACCTGGTGACATTCCCTTTAAGACATAACTTTTATAGCAGATCCTTAAAGGTATTTTCCTACAGGACCTATCCACAGATGCAAATGTAAAAAAAAAAGAAGGAAATGTTGTACATTTCATAAAGAGAACGAGCTGCAGGAGTCAGGAGTGCAGCAGCGGTCAATTACACTGGTGATTTTCCACACAGTGTGTGGGTTAAATGTCCTAAAATCTCTTCCAAAATGCAATTACTGCAAGATTTTCCTCCCCCAACATCTGCAGCATAGACTACTCATGGTAAAAAAAATGCTAAAGGGCACAATCAGGTGACTCACTTCAGATTATAGAGGACTCTTAAAGGGAACCTGTGCCTCAATTCACACTGCTCAAACCACGGCATGCTGGCAGCCAGGTATGTTTTTCTTTGAAACTTTCCCATAGCGAGACATCCATCAATCACCTATAGCAGCACTAGGAAAAGCTGGCTGGGGACGGCTCGCCATTTTTTGGAAATACTTTTTTGTTCTTTTCTATGCTCTAAAATTTGGAGTGTACGATTGCGGGGCTGGCTCAACATATTAAAGGGGTTTTACTTCTTCAGAAAAAGTGTGTCTTATTAACCCTTCACTGGTCCAGCACTGTGTCTATGCTGCCACTGCTGTTGTGTTATCGCCTGCAGTGATAGTTGACAGCGCTGCAGCTAATCAGTAAACCTCAGTAACCGTGTCTCATTCGGTCTACTCGAGCTCACTGATTGCCTGCAACATTGTCAACATGACGTTGGTGCTACAGACGATGACAGACAGGCCGGGTCCAGACGGGTGCAAACAGACGGCGATGCCCAGACTGATCTGAAGTTACTGCTTTATAGACACTAATGATCTTGTAGGGTTGGGAGACCCGCGATCAGTCTGGGCATTGCAGTCCGCCTGTCTGAATCCAGCCACACAAGGAGCAGCGGTGTAGACTCAGTGCTGGACCCAGGGAGGAGGAGGAAAGCATAGATAGGCTGATTTTTGGTGTTTCAGGAGTATAATGCCAGTGACAATCAGACGTCACCGGCACCAAACTGCAGAGTTTCCCTCCCGGCTCTCGGACAAGTATTGTGCTCGCGTCTCTTTTAATTACTCCAGGACTCAATGTTTCAGTAATTGGTTTTCTTACAAAGAAATACAATTATCCGGATTAATTTACTTGTTTGTTTCTTGTAAAAAAAACGTATCAAGTGTGAAATCATTAATTTCTACATTCCGGCTCCTTACCAGTATTTGTCAGCTGACGGCACAACAGCAACAAGGGCCGTTATTGAAGGGGATGTCTACTGACATATTTATCATCCGGGGGGCGGCGTTAGCTCCTGTACTGGGGGGGCAGGAGAAGGCATGGCCCAGGGGCAGTCACTGCCCATTGTGTTCTATGGGGCAGGAGAAGACCTGGCCCACAGGCAGTCGCTGCCCATTGTGTTCTATGGGGCAGAAGAAGACATGGCCCACAGGCAGTCGCTGCCCATTGTATTCTATGGGGCAGGAGAAGATATGGCCCACAGGCAGTCACTGGCCATTGTATTCTATGGGGCAGGAGAAGATATGGCCCACAGGCAGTCACTGGCCATTGTATTCTATGGGGCAGGAGAAGATATGGCCCACAGGCAGTCACTGCCCATTGTATTCTATGGGGCAGGAGAAGACATGGCCCACAGGCAGTCACTGCCCATTGTGTTCTATGGGGCAGGAGAAGGCATGGCCCACAGGCAGTCACTGCCCATTGTGTTCTATGGGGCAGGAGAAGGCATGGCCCACAGGCAGTCACTGCCCATTGTGTTCTATGGGGCAGGAGAAGGCATGGCCCACAGGCAGTCACTGCCCATTGTGTTCTATGGGGCAGGAGAAGACATGGCCCACAGGCAGTCACTGCCCATTGTGTTCTATGGGGCAGGAGAAGGCATGGCCCACAGGCAGTCACTGCCCATTGTGTTCTATGGGGCAGGAGAAGACATGGCCCACGGGCAGTCACTGCCCATTGTGTTCTATGGGGCAGGAGAAGACATGGCCCACAGGCAGTCACTGCCCATTGTGTTCTATGGGGCAGGAGAAGTCATGACCCACAGGCAGTCACTGCTCATAGTGTTCTATGAGGCAGCAGAAGACATGGCACACAGGCAGTCACTGCCCATTGTATTCTATGGGGCAGGAGAAGACATGGCCCACAGGCAGTCGCTGCCCACTGTATTCTATGGGACGGCGCTCTGGAACTGTAGGGACAATTGTGAAACGTCCAAATGATAAATTAAAACCATTTGTGATGGGAAAAGCCAGGTCCAGTCCAGCTCAGGCTGCACATCAGATGAGTCGTCTGTGGTGCTCAGTTTTAATGCTAATCGTGCAGTATAAACAGGCAGCGGCTCACCAGACAAATGAAAACTCTTGTTCGTCAGGTGAAATGATCGTTGTGCTGCACGCTGTCTTGTGTAAACAGGACCTGTACTGTCGAGAAGAATGGCGCCGGATGATCTACTACCAATCGATTGCTCGGTGCACATCAGAAGCTGTCAGATCGGCAGTCATTTAACTCAGTAAGATCAGGGGTGTAAATGCCCTGGTAAAGGACTACAATCCTGCTTGGGCCGTCTGCACACACGTCGCGGTTGTCCTGTCTCAGTCACTTGTGATGGCCGGGACATTACAGCACTAGTCTTTCCTTATGACGAAGTAAACCTTGTCTGACCTCATTAAAAGTTAAAGGGGCTCTCGGAATTATTGGCGAATATTTCAACTTCAGGACGCAGGGTGTGAACAGAGCCGTACAGAGGTGTGGGAAGGGCGCAGCACTTCCGAGTCTCCCGGCTATCAATGCCAGCGCCATTGGCGTAGACAGGAGCGGGAGAGTGTGTGCTCTGTCAGGCCATGGTCTCGAGGCCAGGGGGGAATACTAGCCACCATTCTGCCAATCAGTCGGGGTTCTCAAAGGTCAGGCCCACACCAATCAATCTTCTAGTCAGTGGATAGGTGATAATTTCTGTGGACCAGAATACCCTAAAAGGGGAGTTCAGAAATCCCCTGTCCTCTGGCTGCAGTTTGTCAAAACAAAAAAAAATGGGCTTTACTCACCCTTGCCTGGTAAAGGACTGCATCTCTGCCAATGCACCGGTCACTGGGGTCTTTGACAAAGCTAGAGCCAATCACTGAGCACAGAGGTGGCAAAGCTGATGAACTCACTGATTTGCAGTGCTAACTACATGACTTCAATGCTGCAGACAAACAACAGAGACTGGGAGCAGCGAGAAAACTCTGCTCTAGACCCAGGGAGGGTGAGTACAGCACAGTTTGTTTGGATTTTCTACAACATACGATACACCTGGGAACACAACTTTTCTGAAACCCCTTTAATCTCTGATAGGCACCAAAAATGTGCCATCTGCGGAGGACAGAGGGATCGGCAGCAGCCTGTGCAGCGAGATTGACCGCAGCCTGTGCTCCTGGCCCCGAGGAAGTGGTGAAGCTGACACGCTGTCCAGTCAAAGATCTGAAACGCAGGTCAATTTCTGTGCAGAAAAATTCGGCAGCACACGGAGAATTGTGCAGATTTTCGCCACGCGGCTGGTAATGTAATCCGCACCGTTCCCGTGCCGTATGGACGCCCCCCGAGGAGCTGGCCACACTATAACAGAGGCCATGGCGGAGCTGAATGGACCCCACACCCAGGTCAGACAATTGTGTGTACAGATATCTGGGGGATGCGGGTGAGATCGGGGAGGGCTGTGCCCACCCACTATAACAAGGCACATCACCGGACGCAGAGAGTACTGTACACTGATTCCAGAGATGAGCAATTTCCAACTGAGACTACAACTCCCAGCATTCCCTGACAAAGATACACCCTCCATCATCAGGCCAGCCATCAGGGATGTGCAGCGGTGTGATTGCCGCTCCGGGGGATGTGCAGCGGTGTGATTGCCGCTCCGGGGGATGTGCAGCGGTGTGATTGCCGCTCCGGGGGATGTGCAGTGCCCGCTGCCTCCATACAGTAGCGGAGCTTCCACGTCACCAGCCCGCCGTCCTGTGATCTGGTGCATACTGCACAGTACCGGCACCGGCTGTGTGCGCTCTTACCGGCACAGGAGCGGGACTTCCAGATCTTCAGCAGCAGGATGATGATGGCGGACAGGTGGGAGATGTCCCCCAGGAACCTGAAGATGTTCATGCTGACCGGGGCCGCGCACTGGAGGCCGCAGGAGGCTGTGTGTGCTAGGCCTGGAGTGGGAGGAGGCCGGGATTCCGGAGGGAGGAGGAGGCGGGAGCCAGGAACTGTGCGCTGTGTGTCACTGTGTGCGGGGGCCGGGGACAGCGCGGACACGGTGCACACACTACACACACACACACTACACACACTACACACACACTACACACACTACACACACACACACACACACACGTCCCAGCGCTAATCCCGTTATTCCTTGTGATGTTCCTGCTACTAACATCCTGGACGTGACAGTGAGGCGGCCATGGACCCTGGAGTACAGTAGCTGCTGCTGGTGTGGGCACATAGCCGGACCCCTTAGCCTACGTTCCCACCTTGAGCTTTTGCTGCATTTTTTAATCTGTGTATTTCTACCTTGTCAAAAACGCAGCGTCTTACATTTCCAGCAAAGTGGATGGATTTATAGAGATCTCCTGCCCACTGCGCTTCTTTTTGTCTCATGTGACATGCAGAATTAGTGCTGTTGCGGAGTGTAACATGCAGAAGTAGTGCTGTTGCGGAGTGTGACATGCAGAAGTAGTGCTGTTGCGGAGTGTGACATGCAGAATTAGTGCTGTTGCGGAGTGTGACATGCAGAATTAGTGCTGTTGCGGAGTGTGACATGTAGAATTAGTGCTGTTGCGGAGTGTGACATGTAGAATTAGTGCTGTTGCGGAGTGTGACATGCAGAATTAGTGCTGTTGCGGAGTGTGACATGCAGAAGTAGTGCTGTTGCGGAGTGTGACATGCAGAAGTAGTGCTGTTGCGGAGTGTGACATGCAGAAGTAGTGCTGTTGCGGAGTGTGACATGCAGAAGTAGTGCTGTTGCGGAGTGTGACATGCGGAAGTAGTGCTGTTGCTTCAAAAGCATTCAGCAACTATTAGAAGTAACACAAGCACAAGACAGCAAGTGTTGTTGCTCCAGAAGTATCCAGCAACTAGAGGGGTTAACACAGTCACAGGAGAAGGGGAGTGTTTTAGCAGAGCCCCAGGGGGATTGTGGGGAAGTTGTTTACTGTCTGGCAGGAGCTGAAGAGAAAGGTGGTGTGTGTGTTCTGTATCTCACAGAAGCGCACCTGCAAGTAAAAAGGATTCAAGTCAGTAGTGAAGCTAAGTACAGGTCAGGTAACGTTCCTGCACTAGAGTGCAGAGTATTGTCAGGCAGAAAGATAAGGACTGTAAGAAATGGTGTCACAGGTATCAGCACCCCCCCCCCTCCTCCATCTCACTGTGCTGTAAAGAATGCTGTGTTCATTAATGTGTCTTTGCATTAGAACTGTGCTGTCCTGTACTACTGGGAAGACTGTGAACTGCTGTGCTGCTAAGGAAGCTGTACTGTTTGTCACTGGAGCCTGTTGCTCATAAGAATTAACTTGCACTGGCTGTGCAGCTTCTTATTAAATACTACTGTTCTACCATTTATGAGGACTCTTGTCAAGTGTGTCTGGTCAGCAAGTAAAACAACCTACATGTCTGTGCCTGAGGGTCAATACCCCTGTGTGCCTGTGAGAAGCTGCAGCACATGGTCTATGGTCGCCCTGAGTAACGGTTCCCCCAGGATTCCAAAGAATTCATGTAACTCGTCTCGCCCCTATCTGAACCTAGTGGCGTGCGCAGGGGTGGATCAAGAGTAGCAAGGGCCCCGGGCAGTTTAGAAGGCGTGCCCCCCCCTCCAAACACACACACACACACCTGATGTATCACATGTCACATGATCCCCTGTGATAGATCATGTGATAGTTCTCGTGAAATTAATTTGGCACAATATTAATTATAATAATTATTTTTAGGCTGTGTGCCCACTATGCTTTTTTTTAAGCGTTTCCGCAGCGGCAATTCCGCTGCACAAACGCTTAAAAAACGCTTGGTAGAAGGTCTGCCATGTCTACCAATGATAATCCGCAGCGGAAATTTCCGCAGCATGTACACAGCACATGCCGAAAAATATGCAGCACTACCAATTATTTTGCGGAAGCGCTGCGTTTTCGCCGCCATTGACTTGCATTGGAACGCATGGAATCCGCATCACTACATGTGCACATGCGGATTCCATGCGTTTCAATGTGCGGATGGTACCCGGGTCTGGAGAAGAGGAGACTTTCCTCCAGACCGGTGTACCATAGAACCTGTAAAAAAAAAGAAAATTAAAAAAAAATATTATACTCACCTTCTGATGGCCCCCGGTGTCTTTATCCGATGCGTCCTGGCTTGCCGGCAGCTCGCGGTAGACTAAAGGACCTGTGGTGACGTCATTTAATCACGTGACGGGTCACGCGACTGCTGACCTCGGCAGGCCATCAGAAGGTAAGTATATATTTATTTTTTTTACCATTCTTTTACGGTCACACTATATAAATCCATGCTGGTTGCATGGATTTATATAGTGTGACCAAGTTGTCAACCACTTTCCAAGTGATGCTAAAATCGCTTGGAAAGCGCTTGACAACCCGCATGCGTTTTTTCTGCCAGGGAGAACAGAAACGCTCAAAAAAAATCCGGAGCATTTCCGCATCGTGGGCACATAGCCTTACATTAATTGTATGGCTTAATATTGAGCGCACGTAGCCATCTATACACAGCGGGAGGCCGAACGTAGCCATCTTTACACAGCAGGAGGCCGCACGGTGCCATCTATACACAGCAGGGGGCCGCACGGTGCTATTTATACACAGCAGGAGGCCGCACGTGCCATCTATACACAGCAGGAGGCCACACGGTGCCATCTATACACAGCAGGAGGCCGCACGGTGCCATCTATACACAGCGGGAGGCCGCACGGTGCCATCTATACACAGCGGGAGGCCGCACGGCGCCATGTATACACAGCGGGAGGCTGCACGGCGCCATGTATACACAGCGGGAGGCCGCACGGCGCCATGTATACACAGCGGGAGGCCGCACGGCGCCATGTATACACAGCGGGAGGCCGCACGGCGCCATGTATACACAGCGGGAGGCTGCACGGTACCATCTGTACACAGCGGGAGGCCGCACGGTGCCATCTGTACACAGCGGGAGGCCGCACGGTGCCACCTGTACACAGCGGGAGGCCGCACGGTGCCACCTGTACACAGCGGGAGGCCGCACGGTGCCACCTGTACACAGCGGGAGGCCGCACGGTGCCATTTGTACACAGCAGGAGGCCGCACGGTGCGGTCTCTACACAGCAGGGGGCCGCACGGTGCCATCTCTACACAGCAGGAGGCCGCACGTAGCCATCTCTACACAGCAGGAGGCCGCACGTAGCCATCTATACACAGCAGAAGGCCGCACGGTGCCATCTATAGACAGCAGGAGGCCGCACGTAGCCATCTATACACAGCAAAAGTACACAGCTAAAGGCCGCACGGCGCCATCTATACACAGCGGGAGGCCGCACGGCGCCATCTATACACAGCGGGAGGCCGCACGGCGCCCCCCCCAGAGACAGTGGGAGGCCGCACGCGGTCACACAAACATACAGACATATACATGCACGCATAAACACATTTGAAACACAAAAATACATCTAAACAGACATCACACAATGATATCTGCACACACACACTCACTCATTCACACACACACACTCACCATCCCTGGGCTCGGCTCCAGTCGTCCAGCTTCTGCGTGACGTCACACTAGTAGACACTGCCGCACACAGGACCGTGTCTCCTAGCTGTGACGCGGCCGGGCCAGCAAACAGGGAAGTTAACAGGTGCAGTGCTGGCCCGGCCAAAGAAGAAGCAGCGGCCGTGCGAGTGGCATCACGTAGCCAACTATACACAGCGGGAGGCCGCACAGCGCCCCCCAGATACAGTGGGAGGCAGCACGAAGCCATCTATATTTGACGCTCACAGCCCTCACCCTGGAAAGTGGGGGGTACTCGGAGCCGGGTCAGATGTTGGGGGTTGTAGCCGTGGCCTGGACCTGTTCCGTGCCCAGGGCCGTCAAATTAAAAGGGTGTAATGGGCTTTCAGGTTTTGGTGTTAATCGAGTGGTTATATTGACTATGCCACCTGTGGAGTCTGGTGATTCACCCACCAGCGCTGCGTTCAGTCCTCTGAGGCGGGATGTAGTGGCAGCAGGAGATGATACTACTCCCCACAGGCAGAGCAGGGCCTCAGGGCAGAGAGAACAGGAGGATGGGAACTGTAGTGTGGGATTTGGTGCGGTGCCGCGTTGCAATAAGAAACCGGAGGCCATAGGGGTAGTTTTCCAAGCTTTACTCATGGTAGAATGCACAGCTGCAGGTGGGAGAGGTGTAGTGTTGAATGCAGAGGTGAGGTCCTGGCAGGTGCACCATCCTTACCTCGAAGGAGAGACACCACACGTCATTAAAGAGATGCAGTACCCCTGTGGCGACCAAACCCTCAGGGGCGCCACATTCCCCCCTGGTGAAACACTGCACGTCCGCGGGCTGCAAAGAGAGCAAAACATGGTACAGACTTTTGAAATTTTTGCATAACAATATAACAATCTTCCCATTATGGGAGGCACTTTTTCTTAAACGTTACAAACTTTAAATAGTATAAAAGTATAAAAACATCACAGAGACATTATGCATATAGACAGACCGATTAAAGTGCAGTAGAAAAGAGTCAGTTCCGAAGCAAGAGGGACCTGTCCCAAACCCTCAACCTAGGCCCTGGGGTGGCTGCAGGGCATAAAGATCCCAAGTTGGACCTCCAGGAGAGCCACGCCTGACAGGTTTTTCTTCTGAGGTCTGAGGTAGTAATAGAGTGGTTTTACATAAAACCAATAGGGAGCACCTAAATAGATGCATAACTATATACAATGGAAGAGTCTGTCTACTGCTAGTCCGCAGGGACAAATGTCTCTATAATCCGGGAGGAAAACATGGGGTTAACATAAAACAATAACAAGTAAACTGCAAAAAGGTTACAGCCGCCGGGGCCACTTACTCCATATGTCCCCACAGGGGAAAAGGTTCATTCCTCCCAACGGAGGCTGGTCGGTCCTCCACTGTCGAGCGCGAGCGGGCGTCACTCTTGGACACTTTATGAACCTCCAGGGCGTACCACCCCCGCACCCGTGGTGGCGGGTGTACGACACAAGGTCACCCGGGAAGAGGTTCCGGCCTGGGTGTCCCTTCTTGAGTCGTGGCTCGACGTCCCGCCGGCTGACGAAGACGTCTTGCTCGAACTGGGGACTCCTAATGAAGCCCCATCCCACCTCGTGGTGGAAGCGGACAACTTGCCCTTCCTCACGGGGGCTTGGACAGGCAGCCTCCTCCTGGCGGGCCCTGGATTTTGCGGCCTTGGTGCGCACCTCCAGGTGCTCGCAGCGAATCTCCCTCTGCCGTTGCTCCCTTGTGAAGCTGGAGGATTTGCTGCCTACACAGTTCGCTCCTCCTCTGCGCTTCAGCCCGGGTCTCCTGGGGGAAGCCCATCAGGTCCCCCCCCTGGTTGTCCCAAGCCAACTCCTCCGCGGACAGTCTCTAATGGAATAGGCGGTCTGCTCTTTTGGCGCCATGGGGGAGCCAGGCCCACGATAGGAGGTGCTAGGAAGCTGTCCTTTCTGCACATCATTGCGTCCGTTCTTCTTGGGCGGGCGCCATTTTAAGTGGAAAACGACAGTCTAAGGTAAAAGGCGCACAACACTCGGTAGCAATGGGCAATCTCCCTCCGTTGCTGCGGGCACGCAATCCTGCCGACTACGCCAGGTTGTGACGCTCACAGCCCTCTCCCTGGGAAGTGGGGGATACTCGGAGTCGGGTCAGATGTTCCGTGCCCAGGGCCGTCACATTAAAAGGGTGTAATGGGCTTTCAGGTTTTGGTGTTAATCGAGTGGTTATATTGACTACGCCACCTGTGGAGTCTGGTGATTCGCCCACCAGCGCTGCGTTCAGTCCTCTGAGGCGGGATGTAGTGGCAGCAGGAGATGATACCACTCCCCACAGGCTTAGCAGGGCCTCAGGGCAGAGAGAACAGGAGGATGGGAACTGTAGTGGGGGACGTGGTGCGGTGTCGTGCGGTGCAGCGTTGCAATAAGAAACTGGAGGCCATAGGGGTAGTCTTCCAAGCTTTACTCACGGTAGAATGCACAGCTGCAAAGCTTCTCCCTGCTCCTTACGGCGCGCTGCGGCCACCAGAACCGGGGGTCCGACAACCTCCAGGTAGTTCAAGTGCTTCGGCCAGGACCCCGCACCAGAGTGTTCCTAGACGTTCCCACTAGGTCCTCTCCTGTCCGTATGTGGTGCGTGTACTAAGGCCGGGTCTCCCTCTGGACTATGCACAGAACAAGGGTACAGGTGGCAACTCCACTCCGTTACCCAATGGGGATCCACTGAGCCTCCGGGCTTCTCCGACTAAGACTCGAAGTGACAAAGTCAGATATCGGGGGCCGGTACCCCTCTTGCAGCAGGAATCCCTCTGACTAGGCCAGAATAGTGAGGACAGGTGGTGTATGCCGCTCCGTCTGCATCCCCCTGGGATCCTTTTGCCTGTGGAGCTTGTCTCCTCTGCTCCCCTCCAGGCCTTCTTAGGTAGGGACCTTGACCGGGTAGAGAAAGCCGTTAACTCTTGCCCGCTCCTAGACTCAAGGCCAGAGTACGAGGACCGTGTCCCCATCAACTGCAGGTTCACACAGAAAGCCACGTTCAGTGATGAAGATCACAATCAAAGACCTTAAGCCCAAGATGGCTGTTTATTAAATATGAATTATTAAGTGTAACCTAAATGTGCGTCCTCCACCCTCACCCACTACAGGGTTCCCCCTAACTTTTGGTTCCCCTCGATCCCCTCTTATCCCGACTGGGGCAGCACCCTGGTGCATATGAGCCCCCCTCAGGTAGGAGAGGTGTAGTGTTGAATGCAGAGGTGAGGTCCTGACAGCTGCACCATCCTTGCCTCGAAGGAGAGACACCACACCTCATTAAAGAGATGCAGTACCCCTGTGGCGACCGAACCCTCAGGGGCGCCACATATACACAGCGGGAGGCCGCACGTAGCCATCTATACATAGCAGGAGGCCGCACGGCGCCATCTATACACAGCAGGAGGCCGCACGGCGCCATCTATACACAGCGGGAGGCCGCACGGCGCCATCTATACACAGCGAGAGGCCGCACGGCGCCATCTATACACAGCGGGAGGCCGCACGGCGCCATCTATACACAGCGGGAGGCCGCACGGCGCCATCTATACACAGCGGGAGGCCGCACGGTGCCATCTATACACAGCGGGAGGCCGCACGGTGCCATCTATACACAGCGGGAGGCCGCACGGTGCCATCTATACACAGCAGGAGGCCTCACGGTGCCATCTATACACAGCGGGAGGCCGCACGGTGCCATCTATACACAGCCGGAGGTCGCACGGTGCCATCTATACACAGCGGGAGGCCGCACGTAGCCATCTATACACAGCAGGAGGCCGCACGGTGCCATCTATACACAGCAGGAGGCCGCACGGTGCCATCTGTACACAGCAGGAGGCCGCACGGTGCCATCTATACACAGCAGGAGGCCGCACGGTGCCATCTATACACAGCGGGAGGCCGCACGTAGCCATCTATACACAGCGGGAGGCCGCACGTAGCCATCTATACACAGCGGGAGGCCGCACGTAGCCATCTATACACAGCAAGAGGCCGCACGTAGCCATCTATACACAGCAAGAGGCCGCACGTAGCCATCTATACACAGCTGGAGGCCACACGGCGCCATCTATACACAGCGGGAGGCCGCACGGCGCCATCCCCAGAGACAGTGGGAGGCAGCACGCGATCACGCACACACACAAACATATACAGACATGTACATACACGCATAAACACATTTGAAACACAAAAATACATCTAAACAGACATCGCACAATGATATCTGCACACACCCACACTCACTCAATCACACACTCTCACACACACACACACACCATCCCGCGGCTCGCCGCCAGTCGTCCAGTTTCTCTCCGGTGCAGCAGTGCAGGATGGACGCACACTGCGTGACGTCACACTAGCAGACACGGCCGCGCACAGGGCCGTGACTCCTGGCTGTGACGCGGCCGGGCCAGCAAACAGGGAAGTTAACAGGTGCAGTGCTGGCCCGGCCGAAGAAGTGGCCCCCCCGCCACTGTCTGCCGGTATGTGCCGCGGCGCCGCACATATTATAATGAGGGCAATCTGGCCATGGACCCCCCCCGGAGCCCCGGGCTGTAGCCCAGATTGCCCTCATTATAATCCGCCTATGCAGATTGCAGATTTGGTGCAGTGTTAATGCTGCAGCATGCATGTTAGTTCTTTCAGTGTTTTTGCTGCAGATTTCACACATACTAATGAGTGGGGAAAAATCTTCAAAAATGAATAAAAAATGCACCGGCTGCAGTTTTGCTGCCAAATACTTAATGTGTGCACATACCCTTACTCGGTGTAAACTGACCTGTGGTGCGTTTCATAGCCACAACATGTCAATCTCTCTTGCGGGTACAGAGTTTTATGTGCAGATTTTTCTCATAGATTTGCATTAGATGCAGAAAATCGGCAGGTAAAACCTCCACATACGTTTGTGTGTTTCTGCTCCTAAGTATATCAATAAAGTTTTGTCAAAGCCAAATATCGGGAAGTATCAAAAACAAAGCAGATTATTTAAAGCACGGCACAGCAAAAAGAGACAAAAACCTCAGCATCAAAAACTCGTGTAAAAAAAACCCCACAAGTTACCAAATTGAAAAACCCCGCAAGTTACCAAATTGAAATATTAGGTGCAGAACTTCGGCAGCGTCAAAAGCTCATTGTGGGAATGTAGCCTTATGTCATGATATTAAAGGGGTTTCCACTACTCGGACAATCCCTATGTCCCCCCCCCATGTAAAATAATAACGCTTATACTCACCTTTTGGTGCCTGCACCATTCCAACAGTTAGTATAAAAAATTGTATATGAAGACCCATATCCTTATCAATCAATACAAATTTTTGGAGGTACCAAGGACATAATTTAATTATAATAATATTACCACCAATTAGAACAATAAACCAAATATCTTTTAATCTTTTTAATGTTATTACACACACATATAATACATTCCAGCAGTGTCTCTCCCAGGTTATGCTTCATGTGTTAAAATACAGTTATATGAAAAAGTTTGGGCACCCCTATTAATCTTAAGCTTAATGTTTTATAAAAATTGGTGTTTTTGCAACAGCTATTTCAGTTTGATATATGTAATAACTGTTGGACACAGTAATGTTTCTGCCTTGAAATGAGGTTTATTGTACTAACAGAAAATGTGCAATCTGCATTCAAACAAAATTTGACAGGTGCATAAGTATGGGCACCCTTATCATTTTCTTGTTTTAAATACTCCTACCTACTTTTTACTGACTTACTAAAGCACTTTTTTTGGTTTTGTAACCTCATTGAGCTTTGAACTTCATAGCCAGGTGTATGCAATCATGAGAAAAGCTACTTCAAGTGGCCACTTGCAAGTTGTTCTCCTGTTTGAATCTCCTTTGAAGAGTGGCATCATGGGCTCCTCAAAACAACTGTCAAATGATCTGAAAACAAAGATTATTCAACATAGTTGTTCAGGGGAACGATACAAAAAGCTGTCTCAGAGATTTAACCTGTCAGTTTCCACTGAGAGGAACATAGTAAGGAAATGGAAGAACACAGGGACAGTTCTTGTTAAGGCCAGAAGTGGCAGGCCAAGAAAAACATCAGAAAGGCAGAGAAGAAGAATGGTGAGATCAGTCAAGGACAATCCTCAGACCACCTCCAGAGAGCTGCAGCATCAACTTGCTGCAGATGGTGTCACTGTGCATCGGTCAACTATACAACGCACTTTGCACAAGGAGAAGCTGTATGGGAGAGTGATGCGAAAGAAGCCGTTTCTGCAAGCACGCCACAAAAGGTATGCAAAAGCACATTTGGGGAAGCCAATTTCTTTTTGGAAGAAGGACCTGTGGACTGATGAAACCAATATTGAGTTGTTTGGTCATACAAAAAGGTGTTATGCATGGCGGCAAAAAAACACAGCATTCCAAGAAAAACACTTGCTACCCACAGTAAAATTTGGTGGAGGTTCCATCATGCTTTGGGGCTGTGTGGCCAATGCCGGCACCGGGAATCTTGTTAAAGTTGAGGGACGCATGGATTCCACTCAGTATCAGCAGATTCTTGACAATAATGTTCAAGAATCAGTGATAAAGTTGAAGTTACGCAGGGGATGGATCTTTCAGCAAGACAATGATCCAAAACACCGCTCCAAATCTACTCAGGCATTCATGCAGAGGAACAATTACAATGTTCTGGAATGGCCATCCCAGTCCCCAGACCTGAATATCATTGAACATCTGTGGGATCATTTGAAGAAGGCTGTCCATGCTCGGCAACCATCAAACTTAACTGAACTGGAATTGTTTTGTAAAGAGTAATGGTCAAAAATACCTTCATCCAGGATCCAGGAACTCATTAAAAGCTACAGGAAGCGACTAGAGGCTGTTATTTTTGCAAAAGGAGGATCTACTAAATATTAATGTCACTTTTCTGGTGAGGTGCCCATACTTATGCACCTGTCAAATTTTGTTTGAATGCAGATTGCACATTTTCTGTTAGTACAATAAACCTCATTTCAAGGCAGAAACATTACTGTGTCCAACAGTTATTACATATATCAAACTGAAATAGCTGTTGCAAAAACACCAATTTTTATAAAACATTAAGCTTAAGATTAATAGGGGTGCCCAAACTTTTTCATATAACTGTACATAAATAAAAGGGATCGCTCTGCTAATGACATGAAGGATGAAACCATATCATTAAATAGTACACCCATACAGTACTTTACAAAAGTTATAGGCAGGTGTGGAAAATGCAGCATAGTAAGAAGCTTCCAAAATAGAAGTTTTAAAGGGGTTGTCCACTACGTTTACATTGATGCCCTATCCGTAGGATGGGGCATCAATGTATGATCGGCCGGTGTCCCGCATGCGGCATCTCCGCCGATCAGCTGTTATCGGTACCGGCGGCTGGAAGTGCTCACCTGCTTGGCTCCGCCGTCAAGTGGTAGTGGCCGCCGCGGTGTACTGTTGAATAGGAGGCGGATGTGCAGCACACCGCGGTGGCCACTACCACTTGACGGCGGAGCCCCGCAGGTAAGCACTTCCGACTGCCGGCACCGATAACAGCTGATCGGCAGAGGTGCCGCGTGCGGGACCCCGGTCGATCATACATTGATGACCTATCCTATGGATAGGGCATCAATGTAAAAGTAGTGGACAACTTCGTTAATAATTTTTGTTTATCAATTAACAAAGTGAATGAACAAAAGAGAAATTGGTCTCAATATTTGGTGACCGCCCTTTGCCTTCAAAGCAGCAAAGCATTGTCCCAAACATCTTGGAGAACCAAGCACAGATCTTCTGTGGAAGTCGCTTGTGCAAATCCTTCTGTCTCCTCATATAATTTCAGACGGTCTCATTGATGATGAGATCGGGGCTCTGTGGGTGACATATCATCACTTCCAGGACTCCTTGTTCCACTTTATCCTGAAGAAAGTTATTAAAGGGAATCTGACAGATTCAACCCTCCTAAGCCGTCTATATGGGAATGCAGGCCATAGGAAGCTGAATAAGATGGTACCTTATACAAAATGGAGAGTTTGTGGTCTGTATCCGCTCTGCCGGCTGATGAAGACATGTCAAACGACAAAGATGATGTAAAATAGCAAGTGTAACCAACTTCAGGAAATAAAAGCCGTACCCTTTCTTTTAGTCCCATATTATTATTATTCAATCTATATAATATATTTATTGTGCGGTGTAATCTCATCCTGAATAGGTTTATAATAAAAATTTTAGGTTATGAATGTAGAATCTAAACTTTAGTATATGTCTGGAGACATGCTATTGTTGTCTTCTGGCTGCAGCACTGGCACCTTATAAATCTTTACGGAATAATATGTATGCGCTGTTTTTTTGCACTAGCACTTTAAATCTGGCATCTGATGTGAAATATGTCCACCCCGAATGATAGTGCGCACGCGCTGCTTTCTGATCTCATGAACTTCCTGGAATGCAAACTGACCGCATGTGTCCCACACTTGTGTGTCATCGCGCATATCCAGGAAGTGCTTTGCTCACTGTGATGGGGCTCAAAGATGCGTCATGCACCATGGCGTTATTCGCTTCACGGACGATTACCACATCCTTTTTTCTCATCGGTGGATTTATACAACCACTCCTCACCCTGACACGCCCCCATAAACGTGCGTCGTGGTGAGTGGACATGCCACCTGATACTTTCTGGGCCCTGTCTGCATCAGGTAACATAAAGTTTCTCAAATTGGTTTATTATTAAAATAAGGGGGGAGGGGCACGGATCTATTTATTCCACTCCTTTTTTGGCTGACTACTATATACAGATAGACAGTTACCTAGCCCATTTTTCATGTGCACTCTATACATGCACTGTGAGTGTAATACAAGATAATGACAGACAGCATGAACTATTAGCTAGATACATAAATATACTGTATATGCTTTTGATGGATATTATAATTTTTTTTTATAAATCTTGCATAAATCTGTCTATCTGTCTGCGTATAAGGGGAACTACTGATTGTATTTATTTAAATCCTTACCCCTTTTTTTCTCTATGGCGAATACAGTAGTGTCTGAGGTCCTTTTTCATCTCTATTTAGGATATCCGTTTGGCATGCTATTACAGTAATAGCCAGATTTAGGGGTAGCCATTGCGCTTGATTCCTTGAACACTAGATATTTTACTTTTCTAGTACCATCTGTGGTTCCTGAATGTCGTTGTATTCTATTATGTATATTATCAGATGTACAGTTGAGCTGAAAAGTTTACATACCCCAGCAGAATTTTTCCTTTCTTGGCCTTGTTTCAGAGAATATGAATGATAACAAAAAAAATTTTCTCCACTCATGGTTATCAGTTAGGTGAAGCCATTTATTGTCAAACTATTGTGTTTTCTCTTTTTAAATCTTAATGACAACCAAAAACATCCAAATGACCCTGATCAAAAGTTCACATACTCCAGTTCTTAATACCGTGTATTGCCCCCTCTAACATGAATGACATTTTGAAGTCTTTTGTGGTAGTTGTGGTTGAGGTTCTTTATTTTCTCAGATAGTAAAGCTGCCCATTCTTCTTGGCAAAAGCCTCCAGTTCCTGTAAATTCCTGGGCTGTCTAGCATGAACTGCGCGATTGAGATTTCACCAGAGTGGCTCAATGATATTAAGGTCGGGAGACTGAGATGGCCATTCCAGAACCTTCACTTTGTTCTGCTGTAGCCAATGACAGGTCGACTTGGCCTTGTTGTTTGGATCGTTGTTATGTTGGAACGTCCAAGTACGTCCCATGCGCAGCTTCCGGGCTGATGAGTGCAAAGTTGCCTCCAGTATTTGCTGATAACTTGCTGCATTCATCTTTCCTTCAACTTTTACCAAGTTTCCTGTGCCTTTGTAGCTCACACATTCCCAAAACATCAGCGATCCACCTCCGTGCTTTACTGTAGGAATGGTGTTCCTTTGATCATAGGCCTTGTTGACCTCTCTCCAAATGTAACGTTTATGGTTGTGGCCAGAAAGTTCAATTTTGGTCTCATCACTCTAAATTACCTTGTTCCAGAAGTTTTGAGGCTTGTCTCTGTGCTGTTTGGTGTATTGTAGGTGAGATACTTTGTGGAATTTGTGCAGTAATGGCTTTCTTCTGACGACTCGACCATGCAGCCCATTTTTCTACAAGTACCTCCTTATTGTGCATCTTGAAACAGCCACACCGCTAGTTTTCAGAGAGTCCTGAATTTCAGCTGATGTTATTTGTGGGTGTTTCTTTGCATCTCAAACAATTTTCCTGGCAGTTGTGGCCGAAATCTTTGTTGGTCTACCTGACCATGGTTTGGTTTTTACAGAGCCCCTGATTTTCCATTTGTTAATCACAGTTTGAATGCTGCTGACTGACATTATCAATTCCTTGGATATCTTTTTGTATCCCTTTCTTGTGTTATACAGTTCAACTACCTTTTCCCGTAGATCCGTTGACAATTCTTTTGCTTTGCCCATGACTCACAATCCAGAAACATCAGTGGCTGGATGAAAGATGCAAGAGTCTGTCTGGATCCCAGAAACTCACTCAGCTTTTATGCACGCACACTGATAACAAGCAAACAGGTCACAGGTGAGGATTTTACCTTTAGTAGCCATTTAAACCCCTTTGTGTCAAATACTGTTCATGTTATCAGGCCAAAATCACCAGGGTATGTGAACTTTTGATCAGGGTCATTTGGATGTTTTTGGTTGTCATTAAGATTTATAAAGAGAAAACATAGTAGTTTGACAATAAATGGCTTCACCAAACCAATAGCCATGAATGGATAAAAAGTTTTTTTGTTATCATTCATATTTTCTGAAACAAGGCCAAGAAAGGAAAAATTCTGCCGGGGTATGTAAACTTTTGAGCACAACTGTATAATATGCATTCTCTTTAACTTGATTGTATGTTTTTAAATATGTTTAACCACTTCGCACCAGAGCCTGTTTTTGCCTTCGTGACCGGGCCAAGTTTTTCAATTCTGACCACTGTCACTTTATGAAGTAATTACTCTTGAACACTTCAACGGATTCCCCTGATTCTGAGACTGTTTTTTCGTGACATATTGTACTTCATGGTAGTGGTAAAATTTCTTTGATATCACCTGCGTTTATTTGTGAAAAAAATCGGAAATTTGTCAAAAATTTTGAAAATTTTGCAATTTTCAAACTTTGAATTTTCATGCCCTTAAATCAGAGAGATATGTCACACAAAATAGTTAATAAATAACATTTCCCACATGTCTACTTTACATCAGCACAATTTTGGAACCAAAATTTTTTTTGTTAGGGAGCTATAAGGGTTAAAAGTTGACCAGCGATTTCTCATTTTTCCAACAAAATTTACAAAAACATTTTTTTAGGGACCATATCATATTTGAAGTCACTTTGAGGGGTCTTTATGACAGAAAATACCCAAAAGTGACACCATTCTAAAAACTGCACCCCTCAAGGTGCTCAAAACCACATTCAAGAACTTTATTAACCCTTCAGGTGCTTCACAGGAATTTTTGGAATGTGGAAGAAAAAAATTAACATTTAACTTTTTTCACAAAAATGTTACTTTAGACCCAATTTTTTTTATTTTCACAGGGGTAACAGGAAAAAATTGACCCCAAAATTTTTTGTGCAATTTCTCTTGAGCGCGCTGATACCCGATATGTGAGGGAAAACCACTGTTTGGGCGCACAGCAGGGCTCGGAAGGGAAGGAGCGCCATTAGACTTTTTGAATATAAAATTTGTCTGAATAATTAGCAGACGCCATGTTGCGTTTGGAGAGCCCCTGATGTTCCTAAACAGTGGAAACCCCCCACAAGTGACACCATTTTGGAAACTAGACCCCTTAGGGAACTTATCTAGATGTGTGGTGAGCACCTTGCACCCCCAGCTGCTTCACAGAAGTTTATAATATTGAGCCATAAAAATAAAATTTTCACAGTTTTCCAACAAAAAATGTTTTTCATTCCGTAATTTTGCATTATCATAAGGGTAACAGGATAAATTGCACCATGAAATTTGTTGTGCAATTTCTCCTGAGTACGCCAATACCCCATATGTGGGGGAAAACCACTGCTTTGGTGTACGGCAGGGTTCGGAAGAGAAAGGAGCGCTATGTTGGCTGGGATAGGCTGCAGACACCATGTCACATTTGAAGAGTCGCTGACATGCCGAAACAGCAGAAACTCCCACAAGTGACCCCATTTTGTAAACTACACCTCTCAAGGAATTCATCTAGGGAAGTAGTGAGTATTTTTTAATTTTTAAATTTATACCATTGGGCAGTGAAAAAAGCATAATTATATTTTTACCACAAAAAAATGTTTTACCCTCAGATTTTACATTTTCACACAGGGCAATGGGTAAAAATGGTGCCGAAATGTGTCACACAATTTCTTCTAAAAGGGGCAATACCCCATATGTGGCTGTATCGTACCACTCAGCCATACGGCGAGATCTGGGGGGGACAGAGCGCTATTTGACAATTGGAGAACAAATTATTGTAGAATAGGCATTTGGATTTGGGAGCACAAAATTTTCTGAATTTCTTTTGGGGGGCAAGGGCCATTTCGCTTTTCCAGAGCCTTTCTGCTACCAGTAACTTGGAAGTCCCTTATATTTTTAACAGATGACAGACCTGAGTGGGGACTAGCTTTTTTTGAGGACTGAGTTGAAGCTTTTATTGGGAACATTTTACGTAACATTTATCCGGCGCTCTAGGCTGAGCACTTACATCGGGGTTTCCATCTAAATTTCCAAGTGATGTAATTCAGATGAAACCCCTGCGGGATCCATTCACTATAATGAGGCAGCCGAGTTACTCTGGACTCCGTCTGGCCTCTGTTTAGTGGTGTCCTTTTTTCAGAAGTGCACAAAACTGTGGCCAACTGCACTTTTATGCACGCCTAAAACAAATGACACCGTGGGATCACAGGCCAGACGGCATCCACAGTGGCCTATATCTGCCTCATTACAGGGAATCTTCCGTCATGGGTTCCGGCTGAATCACATATTTCAGAGATTTACACGGAAACTCTGGTGTAAGTGCTCAGTGCAGAGCGCAGGATAAATGTGTGCCGAGCCATACTGCGATCTTTGGGAGACATAATAAACAAATCAGTAGCAGGTGAAGAATTGGTTTTATTTATTTTTTTACGCCGTTCCTAGTGTGATATAACTGATTAGATTACTTTATTCTTCGGGTCGGTGCGATTACAGAGATACCAGATTTATATGGGGTCTTTATGACTTGACAGCTGTCACACACTAAGAGACGCTTTTTTTTTGCAAAATCTAGTTTTTGCATCGCCATATTTTGAGAGCTTTAATTTTTCCATATTTCGGCCGACAGAGTCATGTGATGGCTTGTTTTTTGCGGGACGAGTTGACATTTTTATTGGTACCATTTTTGGGTACGGGACATTTTTTGATCGCTTTCTATTCCGTTTTTTGGGAGGTAAAATTAACAAAAACCAACAATTCAGGAATTGTTTTTTGAGGTTTTTTTTTAATGCCGTTCTGCGTGTGGTAAAAGTGATCAGGCAGCGTTATTCTTCGGGTCAGTACGTTTACAGCAATACTACACTTACTGTATATTTTTTTATGTTTTGGCGCTTTTACACAATAAAACAATTTTATGAAAAAAATATTATTTTTGCATTGCTTTATTCTGAGCACTATAACTTTTTTATTTTTCAGCTGATGGAGCTGTATGGCGGGTTTTTTTTGCAGAACAAGATGACGTTTTCAGCGGTACCATTTTTATTTCCATTTTGTTTTTTGATCGCATTTTTTTCCACTTTTTGTTTTGCAATATGAGGAAAAAGCATAGTTTTTTGCTCCGTTTTTTATTTATTTTTATTACGGTGTGCACAGAAGGAGTTAATTAGTGTGACAGTTTTATAGCTCGGGTTGTTTCGGACGCACAAATACCAAATATGTGTACTTTTTTATTTTTGCATAAATATACGGATTTATCGGTTTAATATTTTATTTATTTATTTTAATTTATTTTGTATTTTTTTTTTAACAGTTTCAAAACATTTTTTTTAGTTTTTTTTACATTTTTACTTAGTCCCTGTATGGGACATTAATTTTTATTTTTCTGATCCCTGATCTCATGTAATATAATAGACATGTATTACATTACATGAGATCTTCACTGACTTTCTCAGTCAGAGTCTCCTGCCAGGCTTCAGCTGCAGGCTGCAGGCTGAGCCAGCCAGGACACCATATATGGCAGAGCTGGAGGATGTCATGTGACCTCCAGCTGCCATAGCAACCCAAGGTCCTGGAAGGTATCAGGGGTCGTCGGATCGGTAAGTGGACGACCCCCTCTCCTCCTGCTGTCTTCTATATGCCGCGATCACTATAGATCGCGGCATATAGAAGACAGCAAAGGGTTAACATCACTGGGACCTGATCCAATCAGGTCCCGATGATGTTCCCTGTCAGAGCTATCGCTCTGCACCGCTCCTGCAGCGCTTGCAGGACCCTGGGGGTCCTGAGCGCTGCGGGACCACCCACCATTTTTAAACGTCCACGCCGCACAGAGCCCAGGCAGCGCGGACGTTTATCTACAGTGGGTGGTCGGGAAGCGGTTAATAAAGGGTTTTGTATTTTGTATTTTTTAATAAAATTATAGATCTTTTTTTTTTCGGGTAGTAACTTCAACCCAGAAAAAGGTTATTGGATTATTGAAATGCCATATAGTCATACTGAAATTTGGACATTTTTTGGTAATTATGTAATGTCTGACAGTCTGCTCTCCTGATCTAAGTGATAAAAAGAAGGGAATATAAGGAAAAAAAATCATATAATTGAAAATGTCAAATTGTCTTGCAAAAAAAACAAGCCCTCTCATGTCTCTGTTGGCAGAAAAAAAAAAAATAGAATCTGGTATCACTGTAATCGTATTGACCCTAAGAACAAAGCTGTGTTATCACTTTTACCGCACAATGAATGGTGTAAAATAAACTAAAGAATTCCTAAATTGCTGTTTTTTGTTTATTCGGTGTATGAAAAATCTGAATAAAAAGTCGGCAAAATTGTTATACCCCACGTTGGTACCAATAAAAACGTCAACTTTTTTCTGTCATCCATGACAGCACAATGAGAGAGGGGATCCACCCTTCAAGGACAGGAAACCTTCAAGATAAAAAGGGCGGCGCCTCTCTCCGCCTCAGTGGTTTCCTGTCCTTGATGGGGGACCTTCCTTCTCGTCGGCGACAGCAGCAGGATCGTCTTACAAGGGCCGGTTGGTTGTGGCCGGGCACAGTCTCTGCTGTGGCCGGTCCCGTGTGTCCTGGAAGTGCCGCGGAGGGCGCCGATATCTTGTCTCCTCGCGGGCAGGTGTTTGCGGCACCTACACAGCATGGTAGCCGGCAACCCCGCGTCCCGGATGTGATGAGCCGGAAGTCGCGCCGGGACCTCTGACACCTCTGACACCCGGATGTAATTTTCGGGGGAGGTACTGGAAGCGCTGGCCGGTGATCTCCCTGGTACAATGAGGGTACTTAAGGGTAGATCACCGGCTAGGCAGGGGCGCAGTGTATGGGAATGGCCTCACAGCAGCAGGAGCAGCAGACCATGTTGCAGCTGCAGCAGCCCGAGGAGATGGAGCAGCCGCTGCAGCCTCGGCACCAGAAGCTCACCCAGGAGCAGCGTCCACCACAGAGCAGGAGCAGTGGGCGTTCTGGGACATGCAGCACCAAGGATTCAAGGTCCAGCTGGCATAGCTCATGCAGGATCGATGATTCCGCGGTCTCCCAAGGAGAAGTGTCGGATACCATCCTGCCTCCCATTCCGGATGTCCCTAAGAAATGTACGGGGAAATCCAAGTACAGAGTAAGTGCCCTGTGTGAACGGGGTCTGACTAAAGACTGGCCCAAAAAGTTATGCCAGCCATGTATTAAGGAAACAATTTCAGAGGGAACCCCGGATTTTGCTTCAAATTTAAAAACCCTTATTAGGTCTGAGGTGGAAAAATCCCCAAAATCGTTTTTCCAGGCAAAAGAAGCGTCCCAGACCCATAGACCCTTTGGATCGGTAGAAACATAGCGTTTTTCCGATTAACGATAAGGTGCAGGGACTTATTAAGAAGAATTGGGATAGGCCAGAGAAAAAGGGTCCCCTTCCATCCTCCTTCAAAAGAAAATATCCCTTTGATGAGGAAGATACCGTATCCTGGAATAAAGCCCCGAAGCTGGATGTTGCGGAGTCCAAAGCTTCTAAAAAATCTTCTCTCCCTTTTGAAGACACAGGGATGCTGAAGGACCCACTGGACAGGAAGGTAGATACCTTCCTTAAGGGTACTTGGGAGTCATCAGCGGGGGCATTGAAACCAGCCATAGCAGCAACCTGTACGGCAAGATCCCTTATGGTTTGGTTAGCCAGTTTAGAAGACCAGGTTAAAAACAACGAGTTACAAGACTCCATTCTGGCCTCTCTACCAGTATTGAAAGGTGCTGCGGCCTTCTTATTTGACGTCTCTGCAGATTCTGCCAGATTAGCGGCAAGATCTGCGGCCCTGTCTAATGCCGGCCGTATAGCAGTCTGGCTGAAATGTTGCCCAGGGGATATACAGTCGAAAGGAAAGCTATGTTCTCTTCCGTGTGAAGGAGATTTTCTTTTCAGTACCTCTCTTGACAAAATTCTTGAGAAAGCAGGTGACAACAAGAAGGGATTTCCTCAATCTTCCTTCTCGGCTTTTAAGCAGTCCTTTCGGAGGAAGAAATTTGGCCGCAGAAGGACATCCACAGAACAATCTAGATGAGAGGATCGTTCCAGAAAAGGAAAAGGGTTTTTATTCGGCGGGTTCTCCCAGGATAGTCGCAAACCCCCAAATTGACACTCTATCCCAGGTGGGAGGGAGGCTCTCTCTCTTCCTTCCAGCCTGGGAAAGGATCTCTTCCAACAGGTGGATCCTCAAATTAATAAAATCAGGATTAAAACTGGAATTTCTGAGGAACCCGCCAGAGAAATTTATTCTGACTGCCTTAAGATCCTCTCTACCTGAACAGCGGGCACTGGAGGAAGAGATTTCAGGTCTCCTGCAAAAGAACGTCTTACTGGAGGTATCACCACAGAGGTTCTATTCCCCCTTATTCCTTTATAAAGAAATCGGACAACTCATACAGAGTAATCATCAACTTGAAAGGCCTGAACAAATTCCTGAACATTCCATCATTCAAGATGGAAACAATGAAATCAACGATAAGCCTTCTATTTCCCATCTGCCACATGACAGTATTGGACCTAAAAGATGCGTATTATCATGTGCCAATCCATCACGACTTTCAGAGATACCTCAGAGTGGCCGTAACTGTACAGGGAGTCGTCAGGCACTATCAGTACAGAGCTCTTCCCTTCGGCTTAGCAGTGGCACCCCGCATATTCACAAAACTTATAGTGGAGGTTACGGCTCATCTCAGGGAGGAAAACAGATTGATAATCCCGTACTTGGACTACTTCCTAATAGTGGGAAAAACTCACGATCACTGCCTGGCCCAAGTGGATCAGGTGTGCGCCATTTTAAAAAAGTTAGGATGGTGTTTAAATCTAGAAAAATCAAAACTGATCCCACAAACAACTCAGATCTTTTTAGGCCTTACTCTGGATTCGGTTCGACAGGAATGCCGCCTGCCCGAGCAGAAAAAATAAAAAATTTCATTTCGGCAGCCATAACAAACCCAGTAATGACTCTCAGGGGGGCCATGTCTCTGCTGGGGTCTCTCACCTCCTGAATTCCAGCGGTGTGCTGGGCCCAATTTCATTCAAGGGAATTACAATGGGATGTCCTAAAGAACGAAATCATCCTCGGGGGGCATCTGGAGGGCAGGTTAACACTCCCTCACAATGTAATTCAGTCACTGCATTGGTGGTTAATGACAAACACGTTCCGGACAGGCGTCCCCTGGGTTCCCCTTATTACCAGGGTAATTACTACAGATGCCAGCCCCAGGGTGTGGGGGGCGTACCTAGACAACCACCCGATACAGGGGACTTGGTCAGAGGAGGAGAGTCTGGAGTCTTCCAACATGTGGGAACTACGAGCAGTAGAGAAGGCACTAATCAGCTTCTTACCCCTTCTACGAGGACATCACATAAAAATTCTGTCCGACAACCAGGTCACTGTGGCATATGTGAACCACCAGGGGGGAACTCGCTCAAAATCACTATTGCAAGTTGCGGGGAGGATATTTTCTCTAGTGGAAGGGAAAGTTCTCTCTTTAAAGGCCCTTCATATCAGAGGAGAGGACAACACGAAGGCAGACTTTCCAAGTCGCAGGCCACTATTGCAGGGAGAATGGACTCTAAATCATTCAGTCTTTCGCCAGCAAGTGGCCATGTGGGGGTCTCCACAGGTCGACCTATTTGCGACTCATCAGAACAGCAAATTAAAAAAGTACTGCTCACTGAATCCCACGGAAAATCCTTTAGTAGTAGACGCCTTCCAGTGCAGATGGGATTTCAGTCTGGCCTATGCCTTTCCCCCCAACGTGCCTAATTCCAGCAGTGTTGAGGAAGATCCGGGAGGATTAGGCTCGAGTGGTCCTCATAGCCCCCTTCTGGCCCCAGAGACCATGGTTCTTTTGGCTGAAGAGCATGTCAATCACGAACCCCTGGATTCTTCCAGAGATTCCCGACCTTCTTGCTCAAGGTCCTATATTCCATCCTCAGGTGAAAGGATTGCACTTAGTGGCCTGGAACTTGAGAGGTCGTTGCTAGAGGGTCGGGGATTCTCATCAAATCTAGTTACTACTCTTCTAGGTAGTAGGAAACCTATCACTACTAAAATTTACAGTAAATATGTAAGAAATTCTTGTCATCTCAGGGATTCTCCCAGGTGGGGGGTTCCCGTAAAGGCCATTTTGAAATTTCTTCAAAAAGGGCTGGAAAAAGGCCTAGCAGTTAGCACTCTAAAGGTCCAAATCTCTGCCTTAGGGGCCTTGTATAATTATAATCTGGCCAGTAACAAATGGATTTCCAGGTTCGTGAGGGCATGCAGTAGAGCCAAACCAGCCCCTATGATAAGGGTCCCTTCTTGGAATTTAAACTTAGTGCTAAACGCATTAACAAGTTCTCTCTTTGAGCCCCATAGCTCAGGGTCCATAAAATTACTTACCCTAAAAACAATACTTGTTGTGGCCTTAACATCAGCACGGAGGGTTAGTGAGTTACAGGCTTTATCTGCAGATCCACCTTTTACCTTAGTTCTAGACGATAGGGTAGTTTTGAGACCAGACCCTGCTTTCCTACCTAAGATTGTATCTAAGTTATATATGTCTCAGGAGATAGCCCTACCATCCTTCTGTCCTGAACCAAAAAATAGCAAGGAGAAAAGATTTCATACCTTGGATGTCAGGAGATGCCTTATACATTATTTAGCATCCACAAGCTCATGGAGGAAGGATAGGGCTCTATTTGTCTCCTTTCAGGGCTCCCGAAAGGGATTGAAGGTCTCAAAAAGCACTCTATCAAGCTGGATCTGAGAAGCCATCACAATGGCCTATACGGAGTCGGGCAGAGATCCTCCTAACCATCTGAAGGCCCACTCTACACTGGGCATGGCTGCTTCCTGGGCAGAAAGAGCGGACATGCCCATTGAGCAAATATGTAAGTCGGTCACATTGTCATCTCCATACACTTTCTATAATCACTATAGGCTTGACCTTTCTGCCTCCTCTGATCTCACATTTGGGAGAAGGGTTCTGCAGACTGTGGTCCCTCCCTTACATACCTATTTCTCTGTAATTCTCTCGCTGTGCCGTCATGGGTGACAGAAAAACACGTATATTACTTAACGGTAATGTGTTTTTTCGGAACCTATGACGGCACCTTTACATTCCCTCCCTATCACTATGGTGATCACCTTCCGGTTGTTGGGTATTGAAGTATTCACATGGGTGAAATTTGTTTATGGTTAATAAAATTATGTGCTCTAACCGGAGAGTCCTCTCATGCTCTGTAATCCACTGAGGCGGAGAGAGGCACCGCCCTTTTTATCTTGAAGGTTTCCTGTCCTTGAAGGGCGGATCCCCTCTCTCATTGTGCCGTCATGGGTTCCGAAAAAACACATTACCGGTAAGTAATATACGTGTATCTCGCAGAAAACAAGTCTTTCTTCAGCTCTATTGGCCAAGAAGAAATGCTTTATTTATTTTTTTTCGATGTCCTGACACTATGGTGCTTCTGCAAATGGCACTCGCAAACTTTTCCAGCAAAATATGCGCTCTCTGAAAGTCAAATGGCACTTTTTTCCTCCTGATCCCTGCCGCATGGCCCAACAGGAGATTCTGACCACATATAGGATTTCACCGCATTCAAGAGAAATTGTGTAACAAGAAATAAATCTCGCAGATTGCAAAAAAAAAACATTTGTGCTCAGTCAGTGAGATGATTTATTTCTTCTCATGTCAAAGCCCTGCTCCAGGGGTTTGTGAGTTTGCAACCATGCTCCTCTGACACTTGAGACACAGGTCTCGGGAGCAGTGCTTCTTCAGACTGCAACCCATCCTGGCACATGACCACGACAGGCTGCAGTTTGAATTACGAGACTGGGACCATTATATCGCTTTTTAAGTGGAGAAAAAAATTAAGTAGTTTATAAAAAAAAAATAGGTTTGTGCTTTCATTTTTCAAGATCCATAACGTTTTATTTTTTCCATCGACTGAGCCATGTGAGGGCTTGTTTTTGGCATGCCAAACTGACAGTTTTATCGGTACCAAATTGATGTATATGTGTCATTTCGCTTTTTATTGCATTTTTTTGGGAAGTATGACTGAAAAAATCACAATTATATTTTTTTTCTCTTTACGGCGTTTACGTTGGGATTAATACGTCTTGATTTTGATAAAGTTCCTACAATACAAATATATATCGGTAATATAAAAACAGCATGGTGTAGAAATAGCCAGTCCACTGGCATATTACTCAAAGAAGTAAGGAGTCAATGCTAAATGCAATTTACTATTTTATTCAAAAATAATTAAAAACAGTTATGAAGTTCAAAATACACCTACCAGCAAAAGGCCGTATAGAAAAACTAAGTAGGAAATACACATTTGCAAGAATATCCACATACTGTCATGGTTGGAAATCGTCATGGTAGTCTGGGTTTGATGGGAAAGATGGGAAAATTGAACGACTCCCCCAGAAAGAACATGACCTATAAATTACCATTTATAATTGTAATGTAATCTACATGTTCTTCAGAACTTTTAGCTACCACTATATGGTCACTGTATGGTGGCAATATGGGTCGTGGTCTTTATATTTATTGTTTTCCAGTAACAGCATAGTCATCTGCTGAAGGACCCATGTATCCAGCAGGTTTATGTTATTTCCTAAGTTATTTTTATTTACTGATTTAGGACTTTTATTTCTAAAAAGTGTATTGCAAAGTGTGCTTCTTGTCAATATTTTTCATATTTTGTAGGAGAAAAAAAGTCTTTACTTTCTAATATACAGATGTACTAGTGTACAGAGATGTATCTCTATGTAGTTGTGCAATGTGACTGTAAAGAAGAAGAATACCATTTAGCTCTTTAGGCAGAAAAAAATCTCATAATACTTAGAAGTGCCGCCTCTCATACTGCAGGTTGTATCCTGGGACAGACCGCATTTCAAAAAAATCTTATAAGTAACCCCTTTACAACCCAAGGTGGTTTGCACGTTAATGACCAGGCCAATTTTTACAATTCTGACCACTGTCACTTTATGAGGTAATTACTCTGGAACGCTTCAACAGATTCCCCTGATTCTGAGATTGTTTTTTCGTGACATATTGTTCTTCATGATAGTGGTAAAATTTCTTCGATATCACTTGCGTTTATTTATGAAAAAAATGGAAATTTGGCGAAAATTTAACAACTTTCAAAATTTGAATTTTTTTGCCCTTAAATCAGAGAGATATGTCACACAAAATAATTAATAAATAACATTTCCCACATGTCTACTTTACATCAGCACAATTTTGGAACCAAAATTTTTTTTTATTGGGGAGCTATAAGGGTTAAAAGTTGACCAGCGATTTCTCATTTTTCCAACAAAATTTACAAAACCATTTTTTTAAGGATCACATCATATTTAAAGTCACTTTGAGGGGTCTTTATGACAGAAAATACCCAAAAGTGACACCATTCTTAAAACTGCACCCCTCAAGGTGCTCAAACCCACATTCAAGAACTTTATTAACCCTTCAGGTGCTTCACAGGAATTTTTGGAATGTGGAAGAAAAAAATTAACATTTAACTTTTGTCACAAAAATGTTACTTTAGACCCAATTTTTTTATTTTCACAGGGGTAACAGGAAAAAATGGACCCCAAAATTTGTTTTGCAATTTCCCCTGGGCACGCAGATACCCCATATGTGGGGAAAAACCACTGTTTGGGCGCACGGCAGGGCTCGGAAGAGAAGGAGCGCCATTTGACTTTTTGAATGTAAAATTTGCTTGAATAATTAGCGTGTGGTGAGCACCTTGAACCCCCAAGTGCTTCACAGAAGTTTATAACATTGAGCCGTAAAAATAAAATTTTCACATTTTTCCCACAAAAATGTTTTTCAGCCCCCATTTTTGCATTTTCATAAGGGTAACAGAAGAAATTGCACTATGCAGTTTGTTGTGCAATTTCTCCTGAGTTAGCAGATACCCCATATGTAGTGGAAAACCACTGTTTGGGCGCACGGCAGGGTTCGGAAGGGAAGGAGCACCATTTGACTTTTTAAATGTAAAATTTGCTTGAATAATTAGCGGACGCCATGTTGCATTTGGGGAGCCCCTGATGTGCCTAAACAGTGGAAAACCCCCACAAGTGACACCATTTTGGAAACTAGACCCCTCAGGGAACTTATCTAGATGTGTGGTGAGCACCTTGAACCCCCAAGTCCTTTACAGAAGTTTATAACATGGAGCCGTGAAAATAAAAAAATCTAACTTTTTCCACAAAAATGATGTTTTAGCCCCAATTTTTTTATTTTCACAAGGGTAAGAGGAGAAAATGGACCCCAAAAACTTTTGTGCAATTTCTCCTGAGTATGCCAATACCCCATATGTGGGGAAAATACAGTGTTTGGGCGCACGGCAGAGTTCAGAAGGGAAGGAGCACTGTGTGACCTTTTGAACGCAAAATCGTCTGGAATTGAGAGCGGACGCCATGTCGCGTTTGGAGAGCCCCTGATGTGCCTAAATAGTGGAAACCCCCCTACAAGTGACCCCATTTTGGAAACTACACCCCTCAAGGATTTTATCAAGGGGTATAGTTAACATTTTGAACCGAGAGGTACGACACAGAATTTGATAACATTAGGTCATCATATTGAATAAGTTGTTATTAGTCTTGAGCGCAAGTGCTCACTACTTGAGTTTGCATCAGGTACTCAGGTATGCACCATGTATCACGGGTGCTCGAGTGACATGCTCGAGTCCCCGCCCGCATGTTTCACGGTTATTAGACACCCAAAAACAAACATGCGGGGATCGCTCGTGCATGGCAGGCAATCCCCGCGAGGTTTTTTTGTCCGCGAAGCATATGGGGCGGAGACTCGAGCACCTGCGATACTCAATGCATACCCGAGCACCCGATGATTGACAGCTGTCACACACTAAAAGACTCATATTTTCTAAAATCTAGTTTTTGCATCGCCATATTTTGAGAGCTATAATTTTTCCATATTTTGGCCGACAGAGTCATGTGATGGCTTGTTTTTTGCGGGATGAGTTGACTTTTTTATTTTTGCCATTTTCAGGCATGTGACATTTTTTGATCGCTTTCTATTCTACCTTTTGGGAGGCAGAATAAACAAAAACCAACAATTCAGGAATTGTTTTTTTTTTATTTTTTTTATTCTACTCCGCGTGTGGTAAAATTGATAAGGTAGCTTTATTCTTCGGGTCAGTACGTTTACAGCGATACCACATTTATATTGTTTTTCTATGTTTTGGCGCTTTTACACAATAAAAGCTATTTTATAGAAAAAAATATTTTTTTGCATCGGTTTATTCTGAGAGCTATAACTTTTTGATTTTTCGGATGATGGAACTGTATGACGTTTTCAGCGGTACCATTTTTATTTATATTCGTCTTTTTGATTGCGTGTTATTCCATTTTTTGTTTGGCGGTATGATGATAAAGCATTGTTTTTTGCTTCATTTTTTTTTTTTTTTTTTTACCGTGTTCACTGAACGGTTTAACTAGTGGGACTAGTGGGTCAGGTTGTTCCGGACGCGGCGATACCAAATATGTTTACTTTTATTGTTTGTTTTTGTTTTTTTCATAATAATATTTATTGATGGGTACATTATATTTTTATTTTTGGTGGATTATTTTTTTATTTTTTTTTTTATATTTTCACAATTTTTTTTATTTTTTTTCACTTTATGATAATTTTTTTATTTGTTAACTTTGTCCCACTCTGGGACTTTCACTTTTTTTATTCTGATCGCCTGCATAGCATAGGGATGGAGCACAATCCCTGTGCCATGCAGGCAGTCAACGCTGCACAGTGAGAAGATAGTTTGGTCATGTACTACGCATGACCAAAAAATCTTCCTGCTGTCTGGTGACCCGGATGTTGTCATGACGACATCGGGTCGTCATGGCAACATCCAGGAAGCCGCGGCAGACAGCGCTGGAGGCCGGAAGAGGAGGTGAGTATACCGATCACCTCCCCTTAGCCACCGCAATGCTGCGATCGACTTTGATCACAGCATTGCGGGGGTTAGTGTGCCGGGAGCGGTACGGGACCGCTTCCTGCACATAGTACCGGGTGTCAGCTGTGACAATCAGCTGACACCCGGCGGCGATCGCACCCGCACAGCCTGTGTGCGCGCGCGATCGCCATGACGTACTAATACGGGTCAGGCTCTTAAAGCCCAGGGCACTGACGCGTATTAATAAGGTCATGGGCTTTAAAGGGGTTAAAGAAGCACTCCTCCTCCCATCAAAGGTTTTATCCTCTTAATATATTGCAGTCATCATATTATATAGCACTGTGTACTTACAATTGCTCATTTTTCCTTTCTACCCAGCTAATTATTCTCTTTTCTATTAGGGCTATGACATCACATGATTAAGAGCAGACTAGCTGAATCCTTCTAAGCTCTATGTAGAAGCAGGAGGTCTATTTTTCTGCATGAGTCATCATTAGTGCTACAATTCTACATCACTGCAAAGTCCCTAAAAAGGGGGAGTAGCGGAGCAGTTGGATCTGGAGTTGAAGTCCCTGCAGGGAAGAGAAACTTCCTGTTTCTACATAGAGCTGAGAAGGATTCAGCTAGTCAGTTTTTAATCACATGATGTCATAGACCTAGTGGAAAAGAGTTGGATTAGCTGGGTAGAAAGGCAAAATGAGCAATTGTAAGAACACAGTGCTATATAATATGATGACTGCAATATATTAAGAGGATAAAACCTTTGATTGAAGGAGTGCTTCTTTAACTATGCATAAAAGTATTTACTGAGCACACGAAGAAGCAAAAGGTCCTTCCCTCAACATCCTGAGTCAGCAAAGAAGAATCTACAAAGGGAGAAAAGGGAACAATCAGCAGTGTCTGAGATGCACGTGGTGCGTCTGGGCCCTCTCCCACCGACCCCTATGAACCTAAATCGACTTCACATATATTATCCACCCCTCCTCAATATATAGTGTATATAAAGATGTGCCCCACCTATTGCATATATGTCTCCCTCAAATGCATAGTATTTTCAGTAAAACCTCCTCCCAAAAAAGATTTTCAAAGATGCCCATATCCTTTTACACATAATATTTACAGTCCCCCATCCACATTCACCGCATAAATTAGTAAGAGGTAATACTATCAACTCGAGGTCTGAGATTGCATCCGCAGAGGAGGGAAGACTTCCCAGCATGCTGTGCACTGACACAGCACCAATTGCAGCCCAGGCTCATCCGACTCCAACTCTGAGGTGCTGGAGAGGAGTGATGATACCCCGGCTGTCACAGCATGCTTTGTCCACAGCCACGGATTTGTGGTCTGTTTCTGCCACCCACTATGTAAAGGAGAGGGCAAGGCTAAACCTCTTCAGGGCCTTGTTTTACATAGGGAAACCATCAGGCCCCTTTTTGCTTTGTTTTTTTAATCCAGGCCACTAACATCACTCCCAGCTGTACGACTCTGAAGGCAGTCCTGACTTTTGTTATCACCACAGATGCAAGCTCTTAAGACAAACATTTTTTCCAGATTCTATTGAGTTCTGCCATGAAGAATGGTTCTTCAAATTTCAAAGAATGGCTCTAAGGTAGACCAACCTTTGGATTGTAGAGAGGGATGTTGTAGACTTGTCCGACAACAGAACAACAGTCTCCTTTCTCAATTACCAGTGGTTCAAGGGGAACAAGATCTGTGTCTTTGATGATCGAGATGGAAAGAATTCTGAATTTTGCAGTGATAAATCTTCCCTTTCTGCCCGTCATCTAAAAGGATTAGAAAATGCTGTAGAAGATTTTCGGAGCCATCACCAGTTAAATCAGGGGCGTTGTCTCTGAGCTGGGAAGTTTTCTAGCAGATTGTTGGCTTGTGGGAGCTTCTAGAAATAGATTGTTTTGCTGCAAGGGAGAACCTCCAAGTAGAAGCCATTTTTTCCATCAAAATTGGGATTTCAGTCTGGCTTACACTTTTAATTTGTTCTTTCTGATTCCATAAATGTTGAGGAAAATCTGAGAGTTAGAGACAGTCATATTGAACGCCATTTTAGACCCAGGAGGGCATAATTTACATGGCTAAGTATAATGTCTAACTCAGACCCATGGGTACTACCAGAGCGATTACATTTCTTGTCTCATGGCCCAGTCTCTATCCTGAAATTCACAGCTTTCACCTGACAGCTTACAAATTGAGAGGTCATAACAATTGTCAAAGAGCTTTTCTCCAGGACTAGCATCTACCCTATTTAAGAGTACGAAACTGGTCACTTCTGAAATTTATGCAAAAATCTGGACTAAGTTTCTGAAATTTTCTAACCTAAGTTGTTCCCCGGCTAAGTTTATTCCCTTTCTTTGTTAGAACTTCTCCAGAAAAAAAGTTAGAAATGGGTCTCTCCACTAGTAAGGCTCACAAATCTAGTTCTTAGTGCTCTCACTCAGGCCCCGTTTGATTCCATCTCAAAGGCCAATATTAGAATTTTTACTCTTAAGATTTGGCTTTATTGGTGTCCCTTACCTCAACACATCTCTGGCTTTTTTCCTTAAAGTATCTTTTAAATTTCATAGATCTCATGATATTGTTCTTCCTTCCTTCAGTAGTGACACTAAGTCTCAGAAAGAGAAAAAGTTTCACTTTTTGGATGTTAGAAGATGCCTTCTTCAATAATTGGAGTTGAAGTCTTCTTGGATGATGTCTTGGTTCATTCTTTTTTCAGGGACCAAATAAGTAGACAAAAAAAGCTGTTTTTGGGGGCTAGATGGGAAAAACTAGCTATTTCTCTTACCTATAGTTCTTTAGGTCAGTTTCCTCCATGGATCTTAAAACCCATTCTTCTAGGGCTATGGCAATTTTTTGGTTTGAGAGGGCCAATGCATCTATTGAGCAAATTTGTAAAGCTGTTACCTGTTGCTGATCTTCTACCTTCGTAAACACTATAAGTTGGATTTGAGGCATTCTACTTTCTCCTTTCGTAGAAAGGTTCTTCAACCGGTGTTCCCTCTTAGAGACTCAGTCTTATTTTACTATCTCTTCAGTGCTGTGTGGGTGTAGAGAAAAATTTGTAATTGCTTACCGGTAACTTTGACACCACCTTTTCCTCCCCGTTTTGCTCCCTTTTCTTCTGGTGGATGTAGCTAATTCTTCAATGCACTGGGTCTAGCATAAAAAGAAAACATAGAAACGGCATAAATGTTAGGAAGAATGTTTTTTTTATTCAGATGTGTACAGAGAGGTTACAACTTTTTATTCCGTAGGTTTCCTGTTCAAGGGGTTGGATCTTCTCTGTGGTGCTGTCATGGCTCGGGAAAATCAACTTACCGGTAAGTAATTATCATCCTCCTGGACTGATCATTCACTCTCAGTTCACTAATAAAATTATTGAGGAAATTCACTGATCTTCAATGAAGCCAGAGATGACCATTGCTGTTTATAAAATTCTATGCAGAGGAGGGAGAGACGCTATAGAGAGAGTCAGACACAGACAAGTTCACTGGTAACGACCGAGCCTGGTGATTTTGGTGGGACTGGCAAACATTCTTATGTGGAAAGGATGGTTGAATTTTAACTTTCAAACCTTTTGTTCTTCTGGAAGATGAGCTCCAAAAGGTGTCTTTCAGTGCCCAAAGATGTGGAGGAAATACACAGATGAGGAATGAATGAAAAAGGAGTATTCATAAAAGTCAAGAGTCTCTAGTCCAGGGTGTTCTTCCCTTGGGGCAGCGATGGTGTTTATTGTAACAGAAGGCTGTCTGGTCTTCCTCAGGGGCACGTCACCCTGTATCAGAGATTCTTAACATTTACAAGCATCTGCTCTTTCCATCACCCTTTATATATCTGAGGAAAGCTTTATTTCCCGAAACATTGATTTACCAACAATGTGAACCTTGGAGTTCAAGTATCAAAAAATAAAGTGTTTACAACTTGCTATTCCATGTTCCTTTCTGAAGTATTTTCAAAGGGATTAACAAGGTGGTCGGCTCCCGGGGAACCTGCACTTTAAACATCTATTCTTTGAGAATTCTTCTGCCTACACCCCATGTTTTTCAGATTTGATATTTTAGTGTCCTTTTACTGATTGTGATGGACACATGTAGATCTAAACCAAAGCATGGAGATGCAGATTTGTCATCCATTGGCTACATCTTGCCTTCAGAGTTTCCCACTTCACTCTTTCGCCGCTTTGCCCATTACAAGCTGTCATAAAATCTCACCTTGGCTGACTGGATAACTACATTTTTATATTGGCAGGAACTAGGGGATTTGCAGTTCTGGAGGAATAAAATGGAGCTCTGACATATTATGTAATTAATCAGCACAAAATCTGGCTCGTTATAATAAAAAAATACATTAAACAGCAGTCTAAATCTTTTCGGTTCATGAATTCTCTTTAAATCAGGTTATCAATTATCTAATTAGCAAACATTGAGCTTATTTATGATATGTAACAGAGCCCATAGAACAATTGTTATTGGTGGGGTTTCCTATGTGCATTTGTATTTTATTATATCATAGTTGGAAAAGCGTTCATTTACTACTAGTGTTGAGCGAGCACTAAAATGCTCGGGTGCTCGAAGCTCGGGCCGAGCTCACCGTGATACTCAGGTGCTTGACCCGAGCAACGAGCCCAATGTTAGTCTATGGGAGACTCGAGCATTTTTGCGGTGGCACCCCCGGCAGTCTTTTAAAAGCCTAACAAGTGCCCAAAACGATAGTGACAGTGCTCAAATGACATGGGGACAGCATGGGGATCGCCCCAGGAAGCATTTCTGACCCCCAGGTCACTGCTGTCAACAACGTGGTCAGAGGTATTAAGCCACTTTTACAGGCTCACAATAAAACGTTCAAAAACGAAAGTGAAACTTTTTTCCTGTGAAATATGTTAAGGAACATCCTTTCCAGGGTAAAGACTTGTGTATAAGTTAAAATAAATGACCAAAAACAAAAATACTCCTCCACACCTTCGGCTATGTTCACAAGTAGCATTTTTTATGCGTTTTTGCACTTTTGTATTGCTTTCAACTATGACAAATGCATTCACCGTGAAATGTCATTTTAACATTTTACAACCTTATCTGGCCATGTGCTGTGTGACACATGCATAAAGTGCTGAAAAGACAAGGGAACAGCATGGGGAAGACCCCTGGAAGCATCTCTGACTCCCAGGTCACTGTCTAAAAGTGTGCCCATCATAAGTGATCCTTACCGCATCAGAAGATGCAGACTTGCAACTATCCCCATGCAAGTTCTAGTCCCAGGGCAGTGTTCAATTGTACCTCCCCCATTCCTTGCAATACAAGCTCAAGTATGCAGCCTGCCATCCACCCACCCCCAGGCTGCAATACCATACTGCTTGCTTGCTTGAACTTGAAATTGGGCCTTTTAGGCATGTGGAGGCGGAATCTGGCCACCACGTCATGGCTGTGTTGGCGGCCTGGAATCCATACTCAGTCCCCAGCCGCCCGGCGGCCGGGTGTCCATACTCGGTCCCCAGCCGCCCCGCGGCCGGGTGTCCACACATGGTCCCCAGCCACCTGGGGGCAGCCGGGTGTCCATAAACGGTCCCCAGCCGCCGCTATTTCTCCTTGGAACATCCCCCCACACACTTTTCTTAGCCCGGCCTGCTTTAGGCAGCATTGGACGAGCCCACCAGAGAACCAGACTCCTCCGGTGGGCCCTGACTTCTCCATCGGTGGAGGTGAGTGCCAAGGTGAGGAGCACGATGATGATGACAGAAGTTAGCATCTGCTATGTTTTCTTTTAATGCAAGTGTAAGTGTGCAGCCTGCCACCCACCCACCCCCAGACTGCAATTCCATACTGCTAGCTTGCACTTGAAATGGGGCCTTTTAGTTTGGAGGAGGCCGAAGCTGACCACTACCTCATGGCTGCTTCGGCAGTGAGGTATCCATACTCAGTCCCCAGCCGCCCATATTTGTCCTGGTGTGCCTTATACATAAGATTAAGCGCGTATACCAAAACATTACCTGTGCCCTCCCCAGTGCATTTAGTGGGAAGGACAGCCTATTCCGCTGTAGTGTGTGCATGCCAAACCCCTGTTCATGGTACATGCGAAGATGCCTCCCACCTTGCACCTGTCGTTGCAGACTTGCAACTATCCCCATTCAAGTCCTTGTCCCAGGGCAGTGTTCAATTGTACCTCTCCCATTCCTTGCAATGCAAGCGCAAGTATGCAGCCTGCCACCCACCCACCCCCAGGCTGCAATACCATACTGCTTGCTTGCTTGCTTGCACTTTAAATTGGGCCTTTTAGGCATGTGGAGGCGGAATCTGGCCACCGCGCCATGGCTGTGTCGGCGGCCTGGTATCCATACTCAGTCCCCAGCCGCCTGGTGGCCGGGTGTCCCCGCTTGCTCCCCAGCCTCAAGGGGGTGGTCGGGTGTCCATACTCGGTCCCCAGCCACACCTATTTGTCCCGGTAACCTTTCCCACACTTTTCTTAGCCTGGCCTGCTTTAGGGCAGCATTGGCCGAGCCCACCGGACTATCAGACTCCTCCGGTGGGCCCTGGCTTCTCCATCAGGGGAGTTGAGAGTGCCAAGATGAGGAGCATGATGAGGATGATAGAAGTTAGCATCTGCTTTGTTTTGTTGTAAAGCAAGCGCATGTATGTAGTAGCGGCTAGGCCTGAGGTGGTCAGCGTTTTGGCGCATATCCTACCTCCTCCGAGGATTGCTGGATGTTTTCCTGCTACTATCCAAGTTCTATGACTCCCGTTTAAACAAAGCTTCAGGTGATAAATGATGGATGAGGTAGTGGCAAAGGAGAAAGAGCAGGAGGAACAGGGACCATTCACATCAATATCAGGCCAATCAACCAGATATGTCTTGTAGGATATGTTTCTGTAACAAAAGGAGCGGTTCGGCTACACAGTTATAGGGCATACAGTGAGTGCAATGCCTACCAAAAATTTCGAGCCACTCCAATGCCCCTTGGAAATGACATGGAGGTCAGAGGGCGTTAACTAAACCTTTTTTTCCATTTATAGCAACTGGGTCTCCTGTGCACTGTTGGCCTAAGCAGTGAATGGAAGGCTTTCCAAAAATTATGAGGAACTGCAATGCCCCTTACAAGAGCCATGTGTGGCACCCCAGGGGTCTGGTCACCACAGTAATAGAGATATTACGTCGGAGAGCAAGTGGGAGGTTTCCTGGTCAGGATCCCTTAAACATGCAACATCCTCCTGCCCCAATCCTGGGAGGGGAGAATTCTGCCCTTATAAACTGGATCTGGGGCGGGGTTGAGTGAGTCAGAGAACAGTCAGAGTCAGAGTGAGAGCAAGGGAAAGTAACAGCAAGGAGCTCTGTAGGAGCTAGGAGCTAAAGACCAGGGGCTGGAAGCTGAGCAGAGCTCGCCCTGGCAGAAGACAATAGGAACCGGACACAGGAGTCCGAAGCTGTGAGGACTTATATATCCAGCAGCAGAAACCAGCCGGCAGGGGATTTCAGGTCCTCTGGCCATAGAAGCCCGGAGGCTCAGTCACAAGCAAGGGACCAGCACTGCCGTCGTGGAGCGGAGGCTAACAGAAGGCCCCAAGTCACCAGCCATACGGGTGAGCACTACACGGTACACTCAGGGACGTGGGCTACTTCTACCCGCTTACAGCAAGGTAGCCAGGAAGAGTGCAGACAGACGGGGAGGCCTACAACTCCACCTGACCAGGGGAACTCCTGCTTGCTCACAGACTGACCAGGCCTCTTATGCTAGCCAGTACTCCCGGGAGGGTCTACCTTATAATCATCAGTAAAGACCCTGAACTGCACTGCAAAGACTCTGAGTCGTTCCTGCTGCGCTCGTGCACCATCACCCCCATCATCCACACTCACTGCCCTGAGGCTATACTCCTCCCGAGGGGAGTTATCCCATTCTATGCTACGCACACAACACCAGCCTCAGCGGTCTGCCTCGCAGCGGTGGTACTCCCTGACCGCAATCCACGGGTGGCGCAGTCGGACAATTAACCTCAAAACCTAAGAAAGACTGCCACTGGTTTGACCAGCCTGAGCCACGGGACCGGGTCACCGCCACGGAGACTACAGACCCCAGAGACCCGGCACCGTGTATCCCACACACGTGTACACACGGCCCAGGGGGCGCATCACATGCAGTACAGCATATTACAAACATAAGTCCCATTATTGGGGAGTGGGTGTCCCATAGTATTTGCTTATGCTTTACCAGCAAAAGCTGCCAAAAATTAGGACGGAGCAACTTGCAATGCCCCTTACAAGAGCCATGCAGTACAGCATATTACAAACATAAGTCCCATTATAGGGGAGTGGGTCTCCCATAGTATTTGCTTATGCTTTCCCAGCAAAAGCTGCCAAAAATTAGGACGGAGCAACTTGCAATTCCCCTTACAAGAGCCATGCAGTACAGCATATTACAAACATAAGTCCCATTATTGGGGAGTGGGTCTCCCATAGTATTTGCTTATGCTTTCCCAGCAAAAGCTGCCAAAAATTAGGACGGAGCAACTTGCAATGCCCCTTACAAGAGCCATGCAGTACAGCATATTACAAACATAAGTCCCATTATTGGGGAGTGGGTGTCCCATGGTATTTGCTTATGCTTTCCCAGCAAAAGCTGCCAAAAATTAGGACAGAGGAACTTGCAATGCTGGCACCCTGGTGGTATAGTGGTGGTGGAGGCTGAGGATAAGGAGAAGAAGATTAAACAGCCGAAACGAGGAAGCGTATACCCATGTGTGGGTGTGAAGCGGTGCATGTGAATACACCTCCCGAAATAACACAGTGGATTTGACTTTATGTTACTCTGCTGTCATTTGGTGGTGATGAGAACTCTGGCCCAATCCAGCCCTTGTTCATTTTGATAAGGGTCAGCTTGTCAGCATTGTCAGTTGACAGGCGAGTGCGCTTATCAGTTCTAATTCCCCCAGCGGCACTAAAAACACGCTCCGATAACACGCTAGCGGCAGGGCAGGCCAGGACCTCCAAGGCGTACAGAGCGAGTTCATTCCAAGTGTCCAGCTTGGATACCCAATAATTAAAAGGCACAGAGGAATCACGGAGGACGCTGGTACGATCGGCAAGGTACTCCCTCACCATCTTTTGAAACTTTCCACTCCTTGTGAGAGTACCCCGCGCCTCAGGGCCTGTAAGCTGGGCAGGTGTCAGAAAACTGTCCCAGAACGTTGACAGTGTTCACCTGCCTCTGCTGGATTGGAGTTGCATCTCTCTCGCCTGTACGCCTTGGTTGGGCAACGAACTGTGACCTCTGCCGCTAGCGTGTGCAGATGGGAATTTTTTTAAGAGTTCTGCAGCAATGGCCTTCTGGTATTGCCCCATTTTTGTAGACCTCTCCACCTCAGGAATAAGAGAGTGAAAGTTCTCCTTGTAGCGGGGGTCTACAAGTGTCACCAACCAGTAATGACTGTCACCCAACATTTTGACAACGCGAGGGTCACGGTTAAGGCAGCGTAACATAAAGTCAGCCATGCATGCCAGACTGCTAACGGGCAAGATTTCCGTGTCCTCACCAAGATGATGACTGACCATGCTCTCCTCCTCCTCCTCCTCTTCCTCCTCCCCCCTGTCCTCAGGCCACCCACTCTGAACCGACGGTATGACACTTGTACAGGTACTACCGTCTACAACGCATGATAGCAGCTCCTGTTCTTCCTCCTCCTCCTCCTCTCCCTCATTGTCCCCCAATGCACGTTGGGATGAGATGAGGCTGGGCTGTGTGTAATCGCCCGCTACGGCTTCTTGATCCATCTCATCATACTCTGGCTGCAATGCCTCCTCTTTAATTCTCTGCAGAGAGCGTTGCAAAAGACAGACAAGTGGGATGCTGACACTAATGATGGCGTCATCGCCACTCACCATCTTGGTGGCCTCCTCAAAGTTTGTCAGGATGGTACATATGTCAGACATCCAGGTCCACTCCTGAGGTCTTATGTGTGGAGTCTGACCTGAATATCGACGGCCATGTTGCAACTGGTACTCCACAACTGCTCTCTTATGCTCACAAATCCTTTGCAACATGTGGAGGGTAGAATTCCAACGTGTGGGGACATCACACACCAGTCGGTGTGCCGGAAGCTGCAAACGCTGCTGCAACACAGCAAGGGCGGCAGAAGCTGTAGCCGACTTGCGAAAATGAGCTGACAGGTGGCGTACTTTCACGAGCAGATCTGGCAACTCGGGGTACGATTTAAGAAACCGCTGAACCACGAGGTTAAGCACATGAGCCAGGCATGGTACGTGTGTGATCTCACCTCGCCTCAGAGCCGCCACCAGGTTACGGCCATTTTCACACACGACCATGCCGGGATGTAGGTTCAGCGGTCTCAGCCACAGATCTGCCTGCTCTTTCACAGCTGTCCACAACTCACAAGCAGTGTGAGGTTTATCACCTAAGCTTATGAGTTTCAGCACAGCCTGTTGCCGCTTGGCGGAGGCAGTACTGCAATGCTTCCAGCTTGTAACTGATGTGGTGATATCTGAGATGGAGGCTGAATATGAGGAGGAGGAGGAGGATGTGCAGGAGCTGTACACTGTGGGGGCAACTCTGACTGACATAGGGCCCGCAATCCTCGGTGTGGGGAGGATGTGTTCCGTCCCAAGGTCCGACTGGGTCCCGGCTTCCACTATGTTTACCCAGTGTGCCGTCAGAGAGATGTACCGTCCCTGGCCACAAGCACTTGTCCACGTGTCCGTTGTCAGGTGGACTCTCCCAGTAACTGCGTTGTTGAGGGCACGGCAGATGCTTTGGGACACGTGCTTGTGTAGTGCGGGGATGGCACACCGGGCAAAATAGTGTCGGCTGGGGACCGAGTACCGAGGGACGGCCACCGCCATAAGATTGCGGAAGGATTCCGTCTCCACCAGCCTAAAAGGCAGCATTTCCAATGCAAGCAGTCGTGAAATGTGCGAATTTAGGACTGTGGCCTGTGGGGCGTTAGCTGCGAATTTCCGCTTTCGTTCAAAGGTCTGGGATATGGACAATTGAACGCTGCGGTGGGACGTGGACGTGGACGTTGATGCTGTTTCTTGAGAAACTGCCATAACAAGTGAAGACTGAGAGGAGGGGGCATCTTTACATGCAGTATGGACAGAGGATTGCCTTGCACACAAAACAGGGGGTTCTATTGCACGCACAACAGTGGAAGAAGCAGTGGTGACACCCGCTGACACTGGTCGTGGACCCTGGGTTTCGCCCCACAAAGTCGGGTGCTTTGCTGCCATGTGCCTGATCATGCTGGTGGTGGTCAGGCTGGTAGTTTTGTCACCCCTGCTGATGCTGGCATGGCAGGTGGGACATATGGCCTTTTTGGGGTTATCAGCAGAGTCTTTAAAAAAATTCCAGACTCTGGAAGACCTACCGTTGTACTGGCAACGTCCCTCGTGTTGGTGTTACGGGGAACGGTTGCCTGCCTTCTGTCTGCGGCCACCACACTGCTTCTTCCTGCCTGTTGGGGTACTCTGCCTCCCTCCCCCTGTGTGCTGCTGGCCTCACTCTGCATGTCCTCCTTCCACGTTGGGTCAGTTACTAGATCATCCACCACCTCCTCCTCTTCCACTTGCGCACCACGATCCTCCTCCTCACTTCCTGGCAATTGCGTCTCGTCATCGTCCACCTCTTGTGACAGATTGCCAACGTCGACTTCCTGTGGCCGTGGCTGTTCAAATATTTGGGCATCGCAACATGGGATCTCCTCTTCCACCACTTCAAGCGTATCAGGCGAGGGGCCAAAATATGGAAATGGACCAGTGAACAGCTCTTCAGAGTGTCCAAGTGTGGGATCACTTGCTGTCTGACGACACTCGGCATGGTGGGAGGAAGGAGCATCAGGGTGAGGAGGAGTATGCGGTCGAGACTCACGGCTACTAAGAGTTGACTGTGTGGAAGACAGACCGGAGGTGGTGGTGCCCAGGTAACTGGAAGTATTATCTGCTATCCAATTAATAACCTGTTCACACTGATCAGTACTCGATACTGGTGTTGTTCTGTGCTTCCCTAGTAATTCAGTCAAGAAGTGGGAGCGAGAAGATGTGGCTGTTGGTTATGGCACATTTTCACCTTGGCCACGGCCCCGTCCTCTGCACGAACTATCACCAGAACGTCCACTTCCACGTCCCTTGCCACGCGCCTTGCCCATTGTAAATGAAGTAAAATAGCTTACACTTGCACTATCAATGGAAAAAGGGTAATAAAGAGTAGATTAGAACCGTGGAAGAGGAAAACCACAGTTATTGTTTACTGGGGTATACCACACTTTTTTAAATAGAGATATTTGCGGCTGAACAGTGAGCGACACACTCAAACTGCTTTTTTTTTAGATACCAAAGGCCCAAAACTGGATAGTACAGCGATTTGACCCGTGGAACTGCGAAACCACACTGGGATGTCGGGCCTACACAAGACTATTTTCAACAGATATATTTTTGTGTCACAACAGTCAGGAGACACTACTGTTTTTCTTTACGGAAAAAACTACCAAAACCTGAATAATAGAGATTTTTTACCGTGGGATGGCAAAACCACAGTTATTGTTTACTGGGGTATACCACACTTTTTTAAATAGAGATATTTGCGGCTGAACAGTGAGCGACCACTCAAACTGCTTATTTTTTAGATACCAAAGGCCCAAAACTGGATAGTACAGCGATTTGACCCGTGGAACTGCGAAACCACACTGGGATGTCGGGCCTACACAAGACTATTTTCAACAGATATATTTTTGTGTCACAACAGTCAGGAGACACTACTGTTTTTCCTTACGGAAAAAACTACCAAAACCTGAATAATAGAGATTTTTTACCATGGGATGGCAAAACCACAGTTATTGTTTACTGGGGTATACCACACTTTTTTAAATAGAGATATTTGCGGCTGAACAGTGAGTGACACACTCAAACTGCTTTTTTTTTTAGATACCAAAGGCCCAAAACTGGATAGTACAGCGATTTGACCCGTGGAACAGCGAAACCACACTGGGATGTCGGGCCTACACAAGACTATTTTCAACAGATATATTTTTGTGTCACAACAGTCAGGACACACTACTGTTTTTCTTTACGGAAAAAACTACCAAAACCTGAATAATAGAGATTTTTTACCGTGGGATGGCAAAACCACAGTTATTGTTTACTGGGGTATACCACACTTTTTTAAATAGAGATATTTGCGGCTGAACAGTGAGCGACACACTCAAACTGTTTTTTTTTTTAGATACAAATGGCCCAAAATGGATAATACAGAGGTTTGAACCGTGGAAGTGCAAAACAACACTTCTGTTTCTTTAGCCTACACCAGACTATTTTCAACAGTTATATTTGTGTCTGAAAAATCAGAGACACGCTTTTTTTTTGGGGGGGACACACCGAAAGGTTAATATGACGGGTATTTGTACAGTGTGAAGGAGGAAAAAAAAAGGAGGATTTAGATGAAAAAAAAGGATTTTTCCTGGCCCCCGACACCTGCTGCTAAGTCCAGCAATTTCAGCAACAGGAGCACACAGGACTGTAATGCAGCGTTTGCTGGTATAACCACTGTGTCTCCTATACAGCCTGCCTGCCTGGTATCTGGGATGGATATTAGTCCTGAAAAGGACTGTTTGTTTGTTCTGGCAGCCTTTACAGACCCTGCACTAACTATTTCGCAGTTTATATCTCTCCCTAAATCAGCAGCGCTGTCCCTACACTGTCTAATCCGGAGCGACTGTGTCCAAGATGGCGGCGCCCCGTTTTAAATACTCGAGGTGACGCTGTGTGGCCAGCCAATCACTGTAATGCCCACAACCAACATGGTTGCAGCATTACAGTGACTGGCTGGCAATCCCTGCATGTTCATTGGCTCTGTAAAGAGCGCCAAACATGCAGGGCGGAGACCCGAGCTCCCGCCCGAGTAACCCGGAAATGCTCGGTGCTCGCCGAACATCCCGAGTAGCGTGATGCTCGGGTGAGTACCGAGCAGTGTCGAGCATGTTCGCTCAACACTATTTACTACATTTAGGTCTAAGTCAACATTAGCTTTGAATCCATGATCAAAAGACAGATTGAAGGGCTGGCTCTAGGGATCATGTTTGCCCTGTGCTAGAGAGGTCTTACGAGTTTTCTGAGCAGATTTAGGCCTCTGTGCACCACTAATGATTGCCTGCCCCCCAGGATATCATGTTTTGCAGGGTACTGCTTATTTAGAGAGGATCAAAACGTGAAGTATAATCCTTTGTGGGTCATCTAAAAATAATAAGTGGGGTTGCCTTAATGAAAAAAAGTATCTCATTATTGGATTGAATTTAGATTGTCAGGAGTTCGGAATACCTCTAAAATACGATGTACTTTAAATATGTTAATACCAATCCACAACATTGGACAAATGCATTATCCTACATTAATTTAGAAGGATATTTATTTTTTGCACATTTATCACATACAGTGGGGAAAATAAGTATTTGATACACTGCCGATTTTGCAAGTTTTCCCACCTACAAAGAATGGAAAGGTGAGAATCAGAAGCTAAAAAGAAAATCCAGAAAATCACATTTAATGATTTTTACAGAATTAATATGCATTTTATTGCATGAAATAAGTATTTGATACAATAGAAAAACCAAACTTAATATTCGGTACAGAAACCTTTGTTTGTACTTACAGAGGTCAGGCATTTCCTGTAGTTCTTGACCAAGTTTGCACACTCTGCAGCAGCAGTTTTGGCCCACTCCTCCATACAGATCTTTTCCAGATCTTTCAGGTTTTGGGGCTGTCGCTGGGCAACATTGAGTTTCAGCTCCCTCCAAAAATGTTCTATTGAGTTCAGGTCTGGAGACTGGTTAGGCCACTGCAGGACCTTGAAATTCTTCTTATAGAGCCACTCCTTAGTTGCCCTGGCTGTGTGTTTCGGGTCATTGTCATACTGAAAGACCCAGCCACGACCCATCTTCAATGCTCTTACTGAGGTTGTTGGCCAAAATGACGTATTACATGACCCCATCCATCCTCCCTTAAATACGGTGCAGTCGTCCAGTCCCTTTTGCAGAAAAGCACCCCCAAAGTATGTTTCCCCGACCATGCTTCACGGTTCGGACAGGGTTGTACTCATCCTTCTTCCTCCAAACACGGCGAGTGGAGTCTATACCAAAAAGTTTTATTTTGGTCTCATCTGACCTCATTACCTTCTCCCATGCCTCTTCTGAATCATCCAGATGGGCTTTGGCGAACATTTTTTGTAGGTGGGAAAGCTTTCAAAATTGACAGTGTATCAAATACTTATTTTCCCCATTGCTTATACAGATTAAGCTGTAAATGTATAGTAGAAATGGATCCCATCAGTGGGACTTGTGATGCGCCCAGGGGATGGGGAGGACTCGGCGCCCGGGCCTTGTTGTTAGTTTTGGGGATGTCGCGGTAGTCGGCTCCTGGGCCCGTACCCTGGGCCTCTCTTTAAAAGGGTGGATGATTAAGTGAAAGTTTGTGACGCCACCTCTAGTGTCTGGTGAGGTTCACCAGCGCTGCGGCAGCCCACTGAGGCCGGTGTTAAGGCAGCTTGGGTGGTATAGCTCCCCACAGGTGGAGCTAGGCCTCAGGGTAGCGTGGATGTAGGGATGCAGGACAGAGGGGACCCAGCCGGGTCTGAAGAAGGATAGGAAGACACACAGTTCACTTCAGTACCTTTTACTGATGGAAATCCAGGCACATTCCGGAGCACTGTAGGGTGAAGGGTGCATATCAGGATCCTCCCCAGTGAGCGGGTATAGGGTCTCCTGTTTCTTGCCTTTGTGTGGTAAGTTTCTGACCCTCCTGGAGCTAGGCCTAACTTTGTCTCTGTCCTGCACCGGCTGACTTTGTGGTAGGGCCTTCTCTTGGAGTACACGCTCCCAGCTTGCGGGGCCTCCGTGACTCCTGGCTCTGGTACGTATCAGCTCTTGGGTGCTCCTGGGACCTGAAGTCTTCCAGGGGTCTCCGGTTGTCCCTACAGGGGGATATACGACACTGAAGACGCGGACCCGGTGTCCGGTATATGTTTTCTGGGGTGAGCTTGTACAGCTCCTCTGCCCCCAATACTACTCACTCCTCTAGCCTTCGGCCGCGCTCGAGGCCCTCACTAAGCTATACACACTAGCGGCAGCTTGGGCTCACTAACCTGAGCTTCACTCTAGGCTTTTTTCACTAGAGGAACTGAACTGAGAACTCTGTCCCTCTCTGGCTCTGAGCAGGAGCTCTGTTCTCTAGACTGAGCTCGACTCTGTATTCAGACCTGTACTTGCTGAACTCTCCAGAGGAACTGACTGCCTAGCTCCACCTTCCCTTTTTATATCCCTAACGGGCTCCCTCTGGTGGTCTGAGGTGGAAGGTGGAGGTGTGTGTATGCTGTTTGGGCCTCTTGTGGAGAAATCCGTCATGCACCCTTCTAGGATCTGTGGCACTCATGCGCAGCAGGGGCGCCACATTTGCATCTACCTGAAGAATGGGGCTTTGATGCGATTGTAAGTGGAATAGTGATCAAAAGTATGTTTGAGTTGTATGGGAATAATGACCACCTCTTCATTAAAATTATTGATAGATCAATGTCTGTCCCATTGGTGGGACACCAGCTTCTATAGAATTATAGCGTATCCTATGGATATGCCATGAATTTATGCAGTGGAAAAACCCATTTATTCTTTGCAACTGGTCTCTCTGGTTGGCCTTGTAGAACTGTTTGTAGTGCTGTTCATAAAGTGTCTCAGAGCCTAAGCCTACTCCTCACTTCATTCTCGTGAGACTCTTCCCACCTCTTTTTTTTTTTTATTTCCCCACTCCTCCATTCCTTAATTAATAACCATATTCTTTTTCTACCACATTCCTCAGGCTGTGGGTCATGGCTTTGACTCTTCTGGTTTGTTATTTCACCCATTTTTCCCATTTTGGACTCAAATATTCATCCTTCACACTTTTTTCCTGTTTATAGTGGTAAATTGTGCTACCATAGTGCTAGTGTCAATTTATCAATACTTTATAATTTTTAGACCATTCAAACGATGACTATACTTTAGGGATGAGCGAATGTGCTCGGTGATATTCGGATATCACTCGAGTATCTGGGTCTTCAGATGTGCTCATTACTCGCCGATCACAATGATCATATAACAGTCATAGAATCATAGAATCATAGAATGGTAGAGTTGGAAGGGACCTCCTGGGTCATCTGGTCCAACCCCCTGCTCAAAGCAGGATTCACTAAATCATCTCAGACAGATGTCTGTCCAGCCTCTGTTTGAAGACGTCCATTGAAGGGGAACTCACCACCTCTCGTGGCAGCCTGTTCCACTCATTAATCACCCTAACTGTCAAAAAGTTTTTTCTAATATCTAATCTGTGTCTCCTCCCATTTAGTTTCATCCCATTGCTTCTAGTCTTTCCTTGTGCAAATGAGAATAAAGATGATCCTTCTACAATGTGACAGCCCTTGACATATTTGTAGACAGCTATTAAGTCTCCTCTCAGTCTTCTTTTTTGCAAGCTAAACATTCCCAAATCCTGCAACCGTTCCTCATAGGACATGGTTTGCAGACCAGTCACCATTCTGGTCGCTCTTCTCTGAACTTGCTCCAGTTTGTCTATGTCTTTTTTAAAATGTGGTGCCCAAAACTATACACAGTATTCCAGATGAGGTCTGACCAAAGAGGAGTAAAGACCGATAATGACTTCACGTGATCTAGACTGTATGCTTCTGTTAATACATCCCAGAATTGTATTTGCCTTTTTTGCTGCTGCATCACACTGTTGACTCATGTTCAGTCTATGATCTATTAGTATACCTAAGTCTTTTTCACATGTACTGTTGCTTAGCTCTATTTCTCCCATTCTGTATATGCTTTTTTCATTTTTATTGCCCAGATGTAGTACTTTGCATTTTTCCCTGTTAAAAACCATTCTGTTGGTTGCTGCCCACTGCTCCAGTTTATTTAGGTCTTTTTGAATCCTCTCTCTCTCTTCTCTAGTATTAGCTATCCCTCCTAGCTTTGTGTCATCAGCAAATTTAATCAGTTTACCCTCAATTCCTTCATCTAAATCATTGATAAAGATGTTGAACAATACAGGTCCCAGGACGGAGCCCTGTGGTACCCCACTTGAGACATTCATCCAGCTGGATGTGAAGCCATTTACAACCACCCTTTGAGTCCGATCACTAAGCCAGTTATGAATCCACCTAACAGTTGCCTGGTCCATTGCATACTTGGTCATTTTTTCAATAAGGATGGTGTGAGATACTTTGTCAAATGCTTTGCTGAAGTCAAGATATACTATATCTACAGCATTTCCCTGATCCACCCAGTCAGTGATTCTGTCATAGAAGGAAATTAAGTTAGTCTGACATGACTTGTTAGTTACAAACCCATGCTGACTCTGGTTAATCACTTCATTCTTATCCATGTACTTACATACATGTTGTTTAATAATTTGTTCAAAGATCTTTCCTGGTATAGAAGTCAGACTCACCGGCCTATAGTTCCCTGGGTCCACCTTCTTCCCCTTTTTGAAGATAGGAACAACATTTGCTCTTCTCCAGTCTTCTGGGACTTCTCCTGTTCTCCAAGAATTTTCAAAGATTATGGAGAGTGGTTCTAAAATTTCTTCTATGATCTCCTTCAGTACTCTGGGGTGTAATTCATCTGGACCTGGAGACTTGAACTCATTTATGTTAGCTAAATATTCCCTCACAATCTTTCTGTTTACAGATAACTTGGATTCCTCTATTCCTCTAAAAGGACAGTGAAGATCAGTTGATGTTACATTTTCTTTCTGAGAGAAAACAGATGCAAAATAGGAATTAAAAAGTTCGGCCTTCTCAACATCCTCTCTTACCATTTCTCCATTTTCATCCTGTAAAAATCCTATAGCATCTTTGACTTTTCTTTTACTTTTGACATACCCCCAAAATCCTTTTTTATTGCTTTTGACATCTCTTGCAAGCCTTAATTCATTGTCAGCTTTAGCTAACCTGATACGTGCCCTGCAGGATCTGCAGACTGCATTATAATCTTCTTTAGATATGCCTCCCTCTTTCCATTTAATAAACATTTCTTTCTTTCTTTTTAGCATGTGTTTAAGTTCTGTGTTCATCCATCCTGGTTTCCTTAAATGCTTCCCATTCTTCCTACTTTTCGGGATTGTTAACGATTGTGCTTTGAGAATCTCATTTTTAAAAATTTCCCATCCTTCCTGGACATTTTTGTCCTTAAGGACATCCAGCCATTGGATCCCTCCTATTCTCTTTCTGAGTCTCTTAAAATCTGCCTTTCTAAAATCTAACCTTGAAGTTTGAGTCTTCACATGTCTTCCTCCTCTAGTTATCCAAAATTCTATAATAGCATGATCGCTGCCTCCTAGCGTCCCAGCCACCTTTACCTCCTCAACCATTTCCTCCCTGTTTATAAGGATTAGATCCAAAGTAGCAGATCCCCTTGTTTTCTCCCCTACCTTTTGGAAGATAAAGTTGTCCGCAAGAGAGGATAAGAATTTGCTTGACCTGTTAGTTTTACTTGAGAGAGATTCCCAACAAATGTCTGGATAGTTGAAATCTCCCATGACCACTATGTCATATTTTTTGGAGAACTTGGTCATTTGATACATAAAGAGTTCATCCATATCTTCAGCTTGCCCAGGTGGCCTGTAGTAAATGCCTACAATGGTGTCCTTTCCGTTGTTCTCTCCTTGTATTCTTACCCAAACAGTTTCCACAGAACTCCCAGTCTCTGAAGCTTCAATCTCTGTGCAGATATACGCTTTTCTAACATACAATGCGACACCTCCTCCTCGTTTATCAAGTCTGTTTCTTGCAAATAAGTTGTATCCTTTTAGCCTTTTATTCCAATCATGTGTATCGTCCCACCAAGTTTCAGTGATTCCAATAACATCATATTCCTTTTCCTGCGTTAGTAGTTCCAATTCTCCTTGTTTGTTGCCCATGCTTTGTGCATTTGTATAAAAACATTTTAGTTTGTGATTGGTTTCTCTTCCTCCCATATTTTTATTATTTAAATTGTTTTGTCTTTGTTCTTCCTTTCCACTTCCAGTAGCAGAGATCTCAATAGTATTTGTCAGCTGTATGGCTTTTTCTGGCCTTTTGCTTCCCTTCCCACATTGTTCTAGTTTAAAGCTCTCCTGATGAGTGTAGCAAGGCGACTTCCAAATACATGTTTTCCAGTCTTCGTAAGGTGCACCCCATCTCTAGCAAGTAGTCCATCGTATAGGTAATTCATTCCGTGATCCAGAAATCCAAATCCTTGTTGACGGCACCATCGACGTAGCCAGTTGTTCACCTGTAGAATCTTATTCCACCTCATTGTTCCATGGCCATCCACTGGGATGATGGATGAGAAGACCACCTGCGCTCCCAATTCTTTCACTTTCTTGCCTAAGTCTTCAAAGTCACAGCAGATGGTTTCCAGGTCCTTTCTTGCGGTGTCATTTGTCCCCACATGTATTAGCAGGAATGGGTAGTGATCTGTAGGTCTGAAGAGTCTTGATATCCTGTCAGACACATCTTTAATTTTTGCTCCTGGAAGACAGCACATTTCTCTTGAGGTTATGTCTGGTCTGCAGATAGCGGCCTCTGTTCCTCTTAACAGGGAATCCCCCATGACCACCACTCTCCGTTTTTTCTTCACAACATTCTTCTTTCTCCATCCAGGAGGATTCTGAGGGCTTACAAGGTTATTCATTGCTGGCAAAGTCGTTCAAAGGGCTAATCTTGTGCTGTGCTGTTTTTTATCACATACATTCTGCATTTAGTCTAGGGAGGGAGAGAGTCACAGGAGCAGGGAGAGTGACAGAATACAGTCTGTAGGCAGGGATTAGGGCTGTGCAGTCCCTTGCAAAATATATAGCTGTGGCATTTTTATTTATTTTTTTGTGTGAAAAAATTTAATATATTATGTGATCGATCGAGTATTACGTGCTTTGTGGTACCTTTTGGTGTTATATAACGCTCCAAAAAAGTGATGATTTTTTTTTCTGGATTAAATTTCTCACCCATACAGTCTTCCATCCTCTGGGGTACATTTCTGTGATATTGAACACTCTAAAAAAGTGTTAAGATTTTTTTGCTGTATTCAAATAGTCATCCATATAGTGTAACGTGCTTAGTGGGCAACAAAGATGGAAAACCATGCGAGATTCCCGAGGGAGTGACCGGAGGAATATTGGCGTTCCCCTCCTCCTATGAGGGAGCAGCCAATAGTTCAGGTGACAGAGGGGGCTGTTGTCCATTTCTATATGTCTTGGGCTCCGGAACTACCCGAAACCGGGTCACTTACTGCCCAGGCACCTGGGAATCGGGCTTTGGGAAGCAGGGGGAGGCAGTCCCCCCAGCCTCCCGAGGAAGGAGAAGAATGGACACCTAAATAGGATTACTGTATTACCCTCCTTATTTTTTACTTGCTTTGAACTTTGTGCAAAGCCTTTGTGAGTATAGGAGTACAACAACTACAATTTAAAAATATTTGAATGAGACCCGCTGTTATGATAGGCTACAAGCCATAAGGAAAGACAGGAGATCTGTCTCTACAATAGAACTAAGCTAGATCCCTACGATGTAACGGGGAACCTGATCCTGCGATCAGACCCGCTAAAGTCCTCAGCTAGTCTGAATGAAGACCTATAGATGTGAGGGAGGGATCCCTACAAGAACTAGGGACTGGGAGAAAGATGGACACCTCCTAGCAGAAATTGTAGCAGTAAAAAGACAAACACACAACATAGAACATAAAGGTCAAAAAACCTAGCTAAACTGACTGAGAAAGGTTACAAAGCACCTGGCTAGCTTAAGAGTAGAAATTACAATGAAGTCCAGCATGGCCAGAAGGGCGGAGCAGGATTAAATAGGCAAAAAGCTCATGTGACCAGGAAAATAGAAAAAACCTAACAGGAGAGTTCTAACAGTACCCCCTCTTCTAAGAGGATCCTCCGGATCCCCTAGGCCCAGGCTTATCCGGAAACCTCTTGTGAAACGCTCTGACAAGTCTGGAAGCAGAAACATCATCCGCCCTCACCCATGAGTTATCCTCGGGACTGAAACCCTTCCAAGCGACGAGATACTGCAAACTCCCCCTATACCGTCTAGAATTAAGGATGCGGGAAATTTCATATTCCCCGTCCTCCACCACCAGAGGAACAGTGGCAGTGGCGTCTCTATCTGATACATCAGCTTTTTTCAATAGAGAAACATGAAGCACCGGATTAATCTTCCAGGAGGTAGGAACCTCCAACCTAACAGCAGATTGGTTAACTACCTGAAGCACCTTAAAGGGCCCTACAAACTTGGGACACAATTTTTTAGAAGGAATTCTCAACCGCAGATTCTTAGAGGACAACCAAATCATGTCACCAACCGTAAACAAAACCTCTTGACGTTTCCTGTCAAAGTAGCTCTTTGATTTTTTGTTAGCCTCCTGAAGATTACCACGCACATCCGTCCAAACTCTCTCCAAATCACCGGAAAAACTCTCCTCCTCAGGCACAGCCGATACCAATTTGGAGAATGACCCAAAAGACGGATGCCTCCCAGAACAACAAAAAAAAGGCGAACACCCAGCAGAAGAGGATGTATGGTTGTTAAGAGCAAATTCAGCAAGCGGCAGAAACTCAGACCACCCCTCTTGATTGTCTGCCACAAAACAACGAAAGAACTGCTCAACATCCTGATTCTTCCTTTCTGTCTGGCCATTAGACTCAGGATGATATCCAGATGAAAACGACAAATGAACTCCCAACTAGTGTTGAGTCACCCCCGTAGTGTTCGAGTTCGGTTCGGTTCGTCGAACACCCGTGTGTTCGCCGAACTGTTCGTCGAACTGTTCGTCGAACACCTTCGAACACCGTTAAAACCAATGGCAGGCAAACAAAAACACATAGAAACACATAGAAAACACATTCAAAGGTGTCCAAAAGCTGACAAACTGCTCAGAAGACATAAGTAACACATGGAAAAGTGACAAGTACATATAGTCATGCGAAAATAAAAGAGGTGGAGGAGTAAAAGGAGGGGGAGACACAGATATAGGCATGTCATGCCCTTCTAAAATCCAAAAAGTGAGAAGCCGACACGGCCAGTCCGCTCCTGCCCGTGCCACCTCCGTGTCGCCGGGTTTGTGCCAGAGCCGCGGTGAACCCTGACGGCCAGCCCCCCTCTCCCAATACTGGTGCCTGTCCGCTGGTGGGTCGAGCGAGCCCCCCTGTGGTGGAGGCAGCTCTAAGCTTTTTAATTTAAATTGTCTCTCTAATTTGAATGAATACACTTTAAATCCATTTACAAGGATCTATTGGAGGGCAAGTCTCATGCCAGCAGCCGCGGTAATTCCAGCTCCAGTAGCGTCCACTAAAGCTGCTGCAGTTAAAAAGCTTTTATAAGGATCGAGCTCGGCTGTCCACCGCAAGGCATCCTACTGCCAGTCCCAGCCCCTATGCCTTGGGGTGCCTCCTGATGCTCTTCACTAAGTATCCCATGGTCCCGAAGCATTTCCTTTGAAAAAATTAAGTGTCTAAACTACAGGTGGTGCAGCTTGCTTAACAGCCGGGATAATCCGCTGACTAGCAGACACTGCTACTAGGCACAAAGTATTTCCTGGGCTAGATGCAGTTAAAAATTTGTAATTAGATACTCTCGTTGGATGCTGAGAAAGCATTCCATAGAGTCTCCTGGCACGCCATATATGATTCTCTTAAAAAGGTTGGGGTAGGGGTCTAGGGGACCCTTTTATAGCCAAAATCACGGCCCTGTATCGCAATACGTCACCTAGGCTGAAGATAAATGGAACTGTAGCACCCTGAGGGCTCGGTTGCTACAGACGAATTGCACCTCACCCAGAGGTGTGATATCTCACTCTCAGGTAAGGATGGAGTGTGGATCAGGACCCGACACCTGCATGCATTGCACCACATTGCCGTGGGGCAGGGCGACCAATATGCCCCTGAGATGGGCACGACAGTCCCTGTCCCTGGCTGGAGTGGGGGGAGGGAACACTGAGGAAGGGGAACCCTGTAGTGCAGGAGCAGGGAGGAAGCAGTTCCTGGGTGCATTGAGAAGGGAGTATAAAAGGTGGGCACCATCTTAGTTCAGTGCAGAGAAGTCTGAGCAGAAGTGGCAGGGAGCAGGGGCTCTGCATGAGCTCTGCTCCGGAGGTGGGCCTAGTAACAGAGGCCCAGGCCTGGAAGAGGGAGAAGGAAGGAAGAGGAGCGGAGAAGGCTCCAGGAACGAGGAATGAAGGGATCTCAGGGGTGCGGACGGGCGAGTCGCCACCGCACGCCCGAATCCACCTGCGTGGAGGGGTCAGGCCAAAGGGGGAGACCGGTCCCCGAACTAGTGGAGGCAGGAAACGACCCTCAGCTAGAAACCGGAGGCTCTGACATTTTATGTGGCGCAGCCCCTCGCTACACCCGCTAGGAAGGCACCACATAGGGTCAAGGAAACTGGCGCCAAGTTTACCAAGAGGAGGCCCGAGGCAGCCGGACAGAAGTGTTGGTAAGAAAGGCCAGACAAAGGACACACAAAGGGGGTCCTGTGAAGTGCTCCAAAGTTATCTGGGAGTTGTCTGAGCCCCTCACCTGGTGAGCACAGTACGACGTGGGCAGCCGTTACCTGCAGACGTTGTCTGGATAATAAGAACTGTGAGTAAAGGCCCTGAACTGCATCACTGACTCCGTGTCGTTACTGCTGCTGCCCTGCACCATCACCCCCATCCTCCGCATACACTGCCCTGAGGCTATACTCCTCCCGTGGGGAGTTATGCTACGCTCTGCTGCACCCACAACACCAGCCTCAGCGGTCTGCCCTGTAGCGGCGGTTCACTCTGACCGCAATCCACGGGTGGCGTAGTCGGACATTTAAACATCAAAACCACATAAATAGTTCCGCCACTGGTTTGACCGCCCTGAGCCACGGAACCGGGTCGCCGCCACGAAGACTACAACCACCAGCATCCACCAAAAAGGGTCCGGCTCCGGGTGTCCCAAGGCCCAGGGGGTGCGTCAGAACATTTTCATCACCTTTCACAATCACCAATGGGACAAGGCAGTAATGTCCTCTGTCCCCTCTCTTATACATCCTAGTGACGGAGCACCTGCTCTCATCAATTCGCCATAACCCCAATATTAGGTGGATTGAGGTGGGAGGCACCGAGTACAAGTGCTCTCTATTTGCTGATGATGTCCTAGTATATATCACTCAATCACATATATCCATCCATGCTGTTATGGCTGAAATCGATCACTTTGTTACATGGTAAAATTTTAAAATCAATGCAGCGAAGTCTGAGGCCCTCGATGTCTCCCTCCCCAAATCCATATAGGATTCCATCCAGTCCAACTTTCCCTTTGCCTGGCCCTCACAGGGTATCAAATACTTAGGAATTCCTATTCATAGAGACCTCTCCCATCTATGTTATCTTAATTTTGGGTCCTTTATTGAACAACTCCATACAGACCACGGTTGGCAAGTTAGAACTGTAAGATTCACTACGTGAACCACTGGTGTTTTGTGGAAAAGCACATGTACACTGCGTTCCAAATTATTATGCAAAAAGTGTTTAGGAGTGATAAGGGAAGAATTTGTTTGTTTGTCAGTTAAACTCATTGATGGTGATGTGTGTCAGGGCTCTTTATATCACTGTAAGCAATTGCAGACACCTGTGCTAATTAGTTTGGCAGGTGTGTCCAATGAAAGGCAAGACTACTTAAGAAGGCTCTCTCACATTATTAAGCAGCCTACATTTTCTGCCAAAATGGGAAAGAAAAAGGATGTGTCGGCTGCTGAGAAGCAACAAATTGTGGAGTGTTTAGGTCAAGGCATGACTACAATCAACATTGTGCGATGATCAGGATGAAGTGTCTTGGCAATCAAGAAGTATGTAGCTGATTCACAGTACACACGTGTGCGTGCTGATAAGGGCAAATTGAGGACTCTTTCCTACAGGCAATTACGTCAGGTTGAAAGAGCAGCGGCAAAAAAGCCTTGTCATAGCAGCAGACAAGTTTTTGAAGCTGCTTGTGCCTCCAACGTCCCCCAAACAACAAGATGCAGGGTCCTTCAGAGGTTTGCAGCTGTGCATGCGCCATCCTGTCGACCTCCTCTATCCACTTCACACAAGCAGAAACGGCTCCAGTGGGCCAAACACTACATGAAGACTGATTTCAAAACTGTTTTGTTCACGGATGAGTGCCGTGCAGCGCTCGATGGTCCAGATGGATGGAGTGGAGGATGGCTGGTTGATGGACACCCCACGCAAACACGGCTACAGCGCCAACAAGGAGGAGGTGGAGTAATGTTTTGGGCTGGAATCATGGGGAGAGAGATTGTCGGCCCCTTTAGGATCCCTGAAGGCGCTAAAGATGAACTCCATAATGTATGTGGATTTTCTCAAACAGCACTTCCTGCCATGGTTCAAGAAGAAGAACCGTGTATTTCACAGCAAGATCATTTTTCTGCATGATAATGCACCATCTCATGCTGCACATAAAACATCTGCATCTCTGGCTGATATGGGCATAAAAGGGGACAAACTTATGGTGTGACCCCCATGCTCCCCTGACCTCTACCCCATTCAGAACCTTTGGAGCATCATTAAAAGGAGTGTCTATGATGGCGGGAGGCAGTTCACATCTAAGCAACAGCTCTGGGAGGGTATTCTGTCCTCATGCAAAACAATTGAAGCAGAAACCATCCAAAACCTGACAAATTCAATGGACGAGAGAGTTCAGAAGCTCCTTTCGAACAAGGGGTCCTATGTAAAAATGTAACATCACCTAGAATAAAGTTTTGAGTTGAAAACTGTTTGATTTCAGTTTCTAACAACCTGCTAATGCTTATAATTTCAAAAATGACCATTTTTTTGGTCTTTATTAAAATGAAAAGGTTGATCGAAAAGTTTGGGGGATCTAAGAGTGTGGCAACCCAGTAGTCATGATTACTTCGAATTCTGACAATATGAGGGTCATGCTGCAGGTAGTGCAGCAAGAAGGCACTTATGTGCCTTGCGCATCTCGGAGCCCCAAAATTATTTTCCGGGCTAGATGCAGCTAAAAATTATTTTTAATTTTAAATCTGGTGAAGCTTTAGTATAGATGGCCTAATAGGATCAGTGCTGCACACTGCTACAAAGCCCAAATTATTTTCCAGTCAAGATACAGATAAACATGATTAGTAATTTGAAAGCTTAAAACGGTTGGTAGGGTGATTTTAACCAATCATCAAGCTTTTACTCTCCCCAGGATGACACAGGGGTAGAAAAGTCGTTTCGGATCCATGATTTGTTCATCTTTATGAACGTGAGTCTGTCTACATTATCAGTGGAGAGCCGCGTGCGCTTATCTGTCAGCACACCACCAGCAGCGCTGAACACACGTTCAGACAGAACACTGGCTGCAGGGCATGACAAGATCTCCAAGGCGTAAGTGGCTAGCTCCGGCCATTTATCCAGATTGGAAGCCCAAAACATTGCAAGGGTCCAGTGACACAGTCGTGGCTTCAATGTTTACTTGGAGATACTCCTGTACCATCGTCTCTAGGCGTTGACTATGTGTCAGACTTCTTGTCTCCTGTGGCCTTGCAAAGGATGGGCTAAAAAAGTGGTGAAATGATTCCGCAAAATTGATGTTACCAGCAGATACTGTGGTTCTGTTACGGTTTGAGTGCTGAACACTTGACGGTCCCACGGTTGGCAAGTTGGAACTGTGAGATTCACTACGTGCACCACTGGTATTTTGTGGAAAAGCACATGTAAGATTCTGCAACAGTCTCTGCTGATACTCCTGCATGCGTGCATCCCTTTCTATGGCAGGAATAATTTCTGCAAATTTACTTTTGTACCGGGGATCTAACAGTGTGGCAACCCAGTTGTCAGGATTATTTCTAATTCTCACAATTCGAGGGTCATGTTGCAGGTAGTGCAGCAAGAAGGCACTCATGTGTGTTGCGCATCCAGGAGCACCAAGTCCCTGTTGTGTTGGTGGCGAGGTAACAATCATGCTTCCTTCCTCTGTCCTCTCCCCCCAACCTCGTACAACAGAAATGTGATCAAGGTCTCCCTCATCTGATGAGTCTTCCATCAGTTCGTCCTCCACTTCTTCCTGGGCTCCTGCACCTTCCTCACTAGTTTGGCTGCTACCATGCGCCCTGGTAAAACCATCTCCCCCACCCTCACATGCCTGCCGCCTTGGTGCTGCCGACCGTCTGGACCTTGCAGATGTTAGCCCTTCCGCATACAACTCCTCCTCCTCTACTTCCTCCACCTCCTCTTGTGCCACCACCTGACTCCGAATTCTGTTTAACATGTGCTCCAGCATGTAAATCACCGGAATAGTCATGCTGATAATGGCATCGTCAGCACTAAACATCTTCGTCGCCATTTCAAAACTGTGCAGAAGGGTGCATAGGTCCCTGATCTGAGACCACTCCTACAGCGTGATTTGCCCCACCTCTGAATCTCGTTGGCCCAGGCTATACGTCAGAACGTATTGCACCAGGGCTTGTCGGTGCTGCCACAGTCGCTGCAACATGTGCAGAGTTGAATTCCACCGGGTAGGCACATCGCATTTTAGCCGGTGAAGTGGCAGGCCCAACGACTTCTGTAGAGATGTAAGTCGCTGAGCTGCGGGATGCGAACGGCGGAAGTGAGCACACAGCGACCGTGCCCTCTGCAGAAGGCCATCTAGTCTGGGATAGTGGGCTAAAAATTGCTGGACAACCAGGTTCAACACGTGAGCCATACAAGGCACGTGTGTGACATTGCCCCGGCGAAGGGCCGCACCCAGGTTTGCAGCATTGTCGCACACGGCCTTCCCTGGTTTCAGGTCCAGTGGAGACAACCATTCATGAAATTGGTTCTCCAGAGCTGACCACAACTCCTCAGCTGTGTGACTCACATTTCCCAGACATTTCAATGTAAAAACCGCCTGATGACGTTGAGCCCTACTGCCAGCATAGTAAGGAGGTGTGCAGGATCCCTTCTGCGCAGTTAGAAAGCTTGTGGCATGACCAGACAGGCTTTGGGTGCAGGTGGAAGACCGAGAGGAGGTTGAGGAGGCAGAAGCAGTGGAGGAACTTTGACATAAAGAGGATTGACGCACAACTCGTGGGGATGGCAAGACTTGGACAGCAGCCCCTTGTCCTGCTGTCACCATAGTTACCCAGTGCCCAGTCAGCGACATGTAATGCCCCTGTCCATGCCTACTCGTCCAAGTGTCTGTGGTGAAATGCACCCTGTCACACACAGAGTTTCTCAAAGAAGCGGTGATGTTATGTGCGACATGCTGGTGGAGCGCAGGCACACCTTTCTTTGAGAAGTAGTGCCGACTGGGCATCTGGTACTGGGGCACTGCGACGGACATAAGGTCTCGAAAATCCTCTGTGTCCACCAGGCGGAAAGGCAGCATTTCTGTAGCCAAGAGCTTGCAGATGGTGAAATTCAACCTCTTAGCTTTCTCATGGCTAGGAGGAAATGGTCTTTTACTTGTCCACATCTGAGGGACCGAGGGCTGGCTATTGTGCTTAGACGGGGTTGATAAGGGTGTCCCCGGCAAACTGCCGGTCTGTGAGGAAGATGCAGGCGGACATGTTAGGTTGCCTTGATCCAAAGGTGGTGCTATCGATGTCGGACAGCGCTCAACACCAGCTGGTGTTACCACCTTCAAAGAAAATGATGACCTGCCAATCACGCTGGCTGTTGCGGGTAAAGAGGTGGCAGGTCTGCGCCCCAAAACAGGTGTGACTGCTGTCCCCCCAGTCACAGAGGATGAAGAGGCCGCGGATGCACAAGATATGGCAGACGGTGGTTGGCTCGGCCGGCTAGGCCGCATTGTAGCACACTGAGCTTCCCACTGCAACTTATGCTTCATGTCCATGTGCCGGTTCATGCATGAAGTACTCAAACTATGTATTTTTTGGCCTCTACTTAGCTTTTGCTGACAAATGTTACAGATAACACGAGTTGGGTCATCTTTATCGATCTGAAAAAATGCCCAGGCTATGCAAGGCTTAGCACCCATGCGACCTGAAGAGCCACCACGACTTGTGGTGAGAGGCAGAGTTGTGTTTGAGGATGCAGTTGTTGACGTGCTTCCAGTACTACGTCTCTGTCCAGGAAGGCGCAACCTGACCTCGTCGTCACTAGCATCTTCCTCCACCTCCTCTGCTGACCTCATCTCTTGGCTGACTGTGGGTTGACAGTAAGTGGGATCTCCGACCTCATCATCATCACCCTGTGCGTTATCACACCCGTCGTCCTCAGAGCCAACCTGTTCCTGCCCTGACAAAAAACTAAAGTTGTCGCTCCAATCAGGTATTTGAGTCTTATCATCGTCTTCCTCATTGTCTCCACCAACAGGAGTTACAGTTTGGGAATGAGGGTCTACATTATGGTCAGAACCTTCTGCGTCTGGTTCTGGATCCGACTCATAAAGATTCTGGGCATCCGTGCAGATCATTTCTTCGTCTGGATTCACAGAAGCGCTGGAGTCGACCTCTGATTCCCAGGCTATAGTATGAGTAAACAGCTCTGCAGACTCAACCATCTGTTCTACCTCATACTCAGACGGGCAGCTGGAGATTTGGGAGCTGTGAGGAAGCAAGTGCGATTTGGGTGACACCTTTGAGGACTGGAGTATTTGTGATGTTGAAGTTGATGTGGAGGAGAGCCCACTTAAAGGAGCACTTGATATCCGTTGAAGCACCTGCTGTTTTTGTGCCTCATCTGGAATTTGTAGCGATTGGCGTGGCCGTAAGAAAGGGATCTTATCACATTGTCCGCTAAAAGAAGTAGACATTTTAGTTTGGCTGGAAGATGGTCTTTCTTCTGCAGATGTTACTGTTGCTTTAACACCTACCCCACGGACACAACCTTTTTTCCCCTTCCCAACACGCCTATTCCCCTTTCCACCAGCAGCAGGCCTTTTTCCACTCATTTTGGTGGTTAACTAATTCACAACTCTGGAGTTGTTTGCACAAAAAACAATGGATGGTAACCGAGCAGAGCTGAGTGGCCAAACTGTGGTATTAGGCCAAAACTATTGGCTGGGTTAGATGCAGAAAAAAATTATTTTGAATTTGCAACCTGATGGAGGTCAGTATAGATGGATTAATAGAACAAGACCCACACACAGCTAGAAGCCCAATATTTTTTCAGAGGTAGATGCAGGAAAAAAATATATTCAGTTTGCAACCTGATGGAGGTCAGTATAGATGGACTAATACAACAAGTCCCACACACAGCTAGAAGCCCAAATATTTTTTCAGAGGTACTGTAGATGCAGATAAAAATTAGTTTTAATTTGCAACCTGATGGAGGTCAGTATAGATGGACTAATAGAGAAAGTCCGACACACTACTAGAAGGCCAAATATTTTTTCAGAGGTAGATGCAGAAAAAAATATATTCAGTTTGCAACCTGATGGAGGTCAGTATAGATGGACTAATAGAGAAAGTCCGACACACTACTAGAAGGCAAAATATTTTTTCAGAACTAGATGCAGAAAAAAAATTATATTCAGTTTGCAACCTGATGGAGGTCAGTATAGATGGATTAATAGAACAAGACCCACACACAGCTAGAAGCCCAATATTTTTTCAGAGGTAGATGCAGAAAAAAATATATTCAGTTTGCAACCTGATGGAGGTCAGTATAGATGGACTAATACAACAAGTCCCACACACAGCTAGAAGCCCAATATTTTTTCAGAGGTAGATGCAGAAAAAAATATATTCAGTTTGCAACCTGATGGAGGTCAGTATAGATGGACTAATACAACAAGTCCCACACACAGCTAGAAGCCCAAATATTTTTTCAGAGGTACTGTAGATGCAGATAAAAATTAGTTTTAATTTGCAACCTGATGGAGGTCAGTATAGATGGACTAATAGAGAAAGTCCGACACACTACTAGAAGGCCAAATATTTTTTCAGAGCTAGATGTAGAAAAAAATTATATTCAGTTTGCAACCTGATGGAGGTCAGTATAGATGGACTAATAGAGAAAGTCCGACACACTACTAGAAGGCCAAATATTTTTTCAGAGCTAGATGCAGAAAAAAATTATATTCAGTTTGCAACCTGATGGAGGTCAGTATAGATGGATTAATAGAACAAGACCCACACACTGCTAGAAGCCCAATATTTTTTCAGAGGTAGATGCAGAAAAAAATATATTCAGTTTGCAACCTGATGGAGGTCAGTATAGATGGACTAATACAACAAGTCCCACACACAGCTAGAAGCCCAATATTTTTTCAGAGGTAGATGCAGAAAAAAATATATTCAGTTTGCAACCTGATGGAGGTCAGTATAGATGGACTAATACAACAAGTCCCACACACAGCTAGAAGCCCAAATATTTTTTCAGAGGTACTGTAGATGCAGATAAAAATTAGTTTTAATTTGCAACCTGATGGAGGTCAGTATAGATGGACTAATAGAGAAAGTCCGACACACTACTAGAAGGCCAAATATTTTTTCAGAGCTAGATGCAGAAAAAAATTATATTCAGTTTGCAACCTGATGGAGGTCAGTATAGATGGATTAATAGAACAAGACCCACACACAGCTAGAAGCCCAATATTTTTTCAGAGGTAGATGCAGAAAAAAATATATTCAGTTTGCAACCTGATGGAGGTCTGTATAGATGGACTAGTACAACAAGTCCCACACACTGCTAGAAGCCCAATATTTTTTCAGAGGTAGATGCAGAAAAAAATATATTCAGTTTGCAACCTGATGGAGGTCAGTATAGATGGACTAATACAACAAGTCCCACACACAGCTAGAAGCCCAATATTTTTTCAGAGGTAGATGCAGAAAAAAATATATTCAGTTTGCAACCTGATGGAGGTCAGTATAGATGGACTAATACAACAAGTCCCATACACAGCTAGAAGCCCAAATATTTTTTCAGAGGTACTGTAGATGCAGAAAAAAATTAGTTTTAATTTGCAACCTGATGGAGGTCAGTATAGATGGACTAATAGAGAAAGTCCGACACACTACTAGAAGGCCAAATATTTTTTCAGAGCTAGATGCAGAAAAAAATTATATTCAGTTTGCAACCTGATGGAGGTCAGTATAGATGGATTAATAGAACAAGACCCACACACAGCTAGAAGCCCAATATTTTTTCAGAGGTAGATGCAGAAAAAAATATATTCAGTTTGCAACCTGATGGAGGTCTGTATAGATGGACTAGTACAACAAGTCCCACACACTGCTAGAAGCCCAATATTTTTTCAGAGGTAGATGCAGAAAAAAATATATTCAATTTGCAACCTGATGGAGGTCAGTATAGATGGACTAATACAACAAGTCCCACACACAGCTAGAAGCCCAATATTTTTTCAGAGGTAGATGCAGAAAAAAATATATTCAGTTTGCAACCTGATGGAGGTCAGTATAGATGGACTAATACAACAAGTCCCACACACAGCTAGAAGCCCAAATATTTTTTCAGAGGTACTGTAGATGCAGATAAAAATTAGTTTTAATTTGCAACCTGATGGAGGTCAGTATAGATGGACTAATAGAGAAAGTCCGACACACTACTAGAAGGCCAAATATTTTTTCAGAGCTAGATGCAGAAAAAAATTATATTCAGTTTGCAACCTGATGGAGGTCAGTATAGATGGACTAATAGAGAAAGTCCGACACACTACTAGAAGGCCAAATATTTTTTCAGAGCTAGATGCAGAAAAAAATTATATTCAGTTTGCAACCTGATGGAGGTCAGTATAGATGGATTAATAGAACAAGACCCACACACAGCTAGGAGCCCAATATTTTTTCAGAGGTAGATGCAGGGAAAAAATATATTCAGTTTGCAACCTGATGGAGGTCAGTATAGATGGACTAATACAACAAGTCCCACACACAGGTAGAAGCCCAAATATTTTTTCAGAGGTACTGTAGATGCAGATAAAAATTAGTTTTAATTTGCAACCTGATGGAGGTCAGTATAGATGGACTAATAGAATGATGCTATGCCCAAAAGATTTTACTTCACTAGGTGCAGTAAAAAAATTGGTATTCTATACACAGGTGGTATATCTTGCAACACAGATAGGCTACTCCACTGACTAACACACTCTGCAATAGGCCAAAAAGGATTAGCTTTGCTAGATTCAGCCAAATGCTGTGAAAAAAACTTGCACAGCACTGGCACAGACCTGCCTGGCAAAAACTGATAGGAACTGATGTAACCTAGTCCTGAAAAGGACTCCAATTTCAATTAGTCTTTACTCCCACAACCTATCTATTTAAGAGCACAGACCTCCCTGATAAAAGTCGTAGGAAATGCTGTAACCTAGTCCTTAAAAGGACTGCAATCACAACTATTCCCTACTCCCAAGCTATCTGTATATTTGTGCGAAAATTGGCTTGAAATTAACAAGGTATAGCGCACACAGCAACAGCGGTGCCGTCTAACACGCAGCTGCAGCAGTGAGAAAATGGTGGCGACGGGGAAAATGGCTTGGTCTTATAGGGCAAGGACATGTGACATACACTGCCAATGACACATGCCCTTGCTTGTGTGAAAAAAAGCACTTCGCTCCGTGTGTGCGCTGCTGATAGGCTGACAGATTGCACCTCCCCACTGCAAATGCGGGAAAGAGAAAAAAAAATGGAGATCTTCATTGTTCCTGCAGAGATCCATCCCCTGCCCCTCCCCCCACCCCGCTGTACACTCAAACTGCGTATTAACATTAATTTTCATCATTACTGAGAAAAAATCCAGTTATGATTTTGGTGCACGAACAGTTATCGAACATAACCTCGAACAGCCGAATTTTTCTCAAATTGTTCGTGTTCGCCGAACGGCTCGAACACCGCCCAAAACAGCTCGAATTTGAGATTGGCGAACAGTTCGAGTAGAACAACGCTCATCTCTACTCCCAACCTGTCACAAAAGGCACGCCAAAAACGAGCCACGAACTGAGGTCCCCTATCAGAAACAATGTCAGTAGGAACACCATGGAGTCTGACAATTTCCTTGACAAAGGCCTTAGAAAGTGTCTTAGCGCAGGGCAGTTTGATGAAGGGAACCAAGTGACACATCTTGCTAAAACGGTCCACGACCACCCAGATGACCGTGAAACCCTCAGAGGAGGGAAGGTCAGTAATAAAGTCCATAGCCAGATGTGTCCAAGGTGCACTAGGAACCTCCAGAGGGCAAAGCAACCTCGCAGCAGGAGTATGAGAAGACTTAGATCTAGCACACACAGTACATTGACGCACCCACTTAATGACTTCCTTCTGCCATCCAGGCCACCAAAAACTGCGACCCACAAGTCTCTTGGTCTCAGAAATTCCAGGTTGACCTGCCAACCGAGACTCATGACACTCAACAAACAAATCTCTCCTAAAGGTCCTAGGCACAAACAACCTCCCATGGGGAGTGTTAGATGGGGCATTCTCCTGTGCTTTAAGAATCTCATCTTCCAAAACGGAGTCCAATGCAGCAATCCCAACACCTTCTTGTAAAATGCTCTCCTCTTCCTCAGCACTGACCATGGGAGAAAAGCTGCGAGACAACACATCAGCTTTAACATTCTTGGTACCCGGGATGTAAGTAACGGAAAAATTAAACCGCGAAAAAAAAAGTGCCCACCTAGCCTGACGGGCATTCAAGCGCTTGGCAGCATCAAGATAGATCAGATTTTTATGATCAGTGAAAACCTGAATGGGAAATTCAGCACCTTCCAAGAGATGACGCCAGTGTTCAAATGCGAGTTTAATAGCCAGCAATTCCCCATTACCAACATCGTAATTAAGTTCAGTCTCAGAAATTTTTTTTTAAAAAAAGGCACAGGGATGTACTCCATCCTTGTTTTCCTGAGACAACACCGCACCGACCCCCACAGAAGAAGCATCAACCTCAACCAAAAATGGCTTAGTCACATCAGGCTGCATAAGGATGGGGGCAGAGCTGAACCTCTCCTTTAGAAACACAAATGCTTCAATGGCCTCAGTAGTCCACTGAACCGTATTAGCACCTTTCCTGGTGAGATTGGTCAGTGGTTTAACAATAATATTAACATTTTTAATGAATTTTCTGTAATAATTGGCGAAACCCAAAAACCTCTGTATCGATTTCAAACCAATAGGCCTAGGCCATTCCTGCACAGCTTGAATTTTCACCGGGTCCATCTCAAAGCCCTCGCTGGAGATAATGTAGCCCAAAAAACTAATTCTCTGTACAGCGAACTCACATTTCTCTAGCTTAGCAAAAAGCGAATTGTCAATTAATAACTGTAGTACCTCACGTACGCTCCGCCAATGAGACTCCAGATCAGGCGAATAAATCAAAATGTCATCCAAATACACAACCACATTTTTGCCGATCAAAGGTCTAAGGATGTCATTAATAAGATTCTGAAAAAATGCTGGTGCATTGGTAAGACCAAAAGGCATAACCAGATTCTCAAAATGACCCACAGGAGTGTTGAAAGCAGTCTTCCATTCATCACCCTACTTCATGCGCAACAAATTGTATGCCCCCCCGAGATCAATTTTAGAGAACCACTTGGCCCCCACTAACTGGTTAAACAAATCAGGAATCAATGGCAGTGGGTAGGGATTACGTACAGTAATTTTATTAATCTCGCGAAAGTCCAGACAAGGACGTAAACCGCCGTCCTTTTTTTTAACAAAAAAAAATCCAACAGCCACAGGTGACTTAGAGGGTCTGATATGACCGGCGGCCAAGCTCGTCTGTATGTATTCCTCCAAAGCATTTCTCTCAGGAATAGTAAGATTAAATAAACGACTCTTAGGAAGAGTCGCTCCAGGGACAAATTCAATGGTACAATCATAGTTCCTATGGGGAGGCAAAATTTGCGACTCCTCCTCAGAAAAAACTTTCCAAAAATCCTGAATAGGTACAGGTAATTCCCCTTTATCCACAGCAGCAATGCGCCCGTTACAACACTTGTCATAACACTTAGGGCTCCAGGACTTAATTTCATTAGTAGACCAATCCAGTACAGGATTGTGCAATTTTAACCAGGGTAACCCCAAAATTACTGGAGAAGGCAAATTATTTAATACTACCAAATCCAAATTTTCTTGGTGAATACCATTAATAGTGAGGGGAAATTCATAAACCTTGTGAGTAACACATTTCAAGGGAGAGCCATCGACAGAAACCACGGCAATAGGGAATGACAAAGGTTTGGGTTTTAAATTAAGTTTTTCCAAGAATCCCCCATCAATCACATTCAGAGTAGAACCACAATCCACAAATACCCGAAATTCAATTAATTCTTCCTGAGCTGCAGTAGTAGCAGAAAGAAATACCCCCTTAGTGTTTAAACAGGCTATACGGGCGTAACTGACCTTTTTTTTTTTTTTCTTTGTTCATACGAAGCACCCAGTTCTTAATGAAATGGTCAGATTTTCCGCAATAAAAGCACAAACCTTCAGAAAACCTGCGGTCTTTTTCCTGAGAGCGGGGTGACATCGCCCCAATCTCCATCGGCTCTCCAATGTCAGTACAGACCCTCTCAAGACTAGGAGCTGACATGGCAAAGGATTTACTCTCATTAACCCTTGCACGCAGTCTCCTGTCCACCCGTATAGCTAATTGCATTGCCTCCTGCAAGTTTCCAGGTGTAGGATAAGCAATAAGCAGATCCTTAACCCTTTCACCTAGCCCAGCAAGAAACAAACTTTTCAGAGCTGAATCGTTCCACCCCACCTGAGCAGACCACCGACGGAAGTGAGTACAATAATTTTCCACATTACCTGATCCCTGTCTCAAAAGTCTCAATTCCGTCTCAGCTGATGAGACACGATCAGGATCATCATACAACAACCCCAAAGCAGAAAAAAAACTATCCACTGATCTAAAGCACGGATCATTAGGTTGGAGAGAAAAGGCCCATCCCTGAGGTTCTTTGCGCAAAAGTGACATTATGAACCCTATGCGCTGTGATTCATCACCAGAGGATCTGGGTCTCAAACGAAAATACAATAAACAAGCATTTTTAAAGGAAAAAAAATCTTGTTGTTCACTAAAAAATAAATCAGGCAATTGCACCTTTGGCTCCACAAAATGCGCTCCAGAACAGCTACTCACGTGTTGTTGGAACTCGGCCACCTCCAGAGAGAGTCCCTGCAGGCGTTGAGCCAAATCCTGAACCGACACCATGATGGAAACTGGAGGTCTTTCCTAAGAGATATTTTTGGGCTGGACTTACTGTTATGATAGACTACAAGCACTAAGGAAAGACAGGAGATCTGTCCCTACAATAGAACTAAGCTAGATCCCTACGATGTAACGGGGAACCTGATCCTGCGATCAGACCCGCTAAAGTCCTCAGCTAGTCTGAACGAAGACCTATAGATGTGAGGGAGGGATCCCTACAAGAACTAGGGACTGGGAGAAAGATGGACACCTCCTAGCAGAAATTGTAGCAGTAAAAAGACAAACACACAACATAGAACATAAAGGTCAAAAGACCTAGCTAATCTGACTGAGAAAGGTTACAAAGCACCTGGCTAGCTTAAGAGTAGAAATTACAATGAAGTCCAGCATGGCCAGAAGGGCGGAGCAGGATTAAATAGGCAAAAAGGTCATGTGACCAGCAAAATAGAAAAAACCTAACAGTAGAGTTCTAACACCCGCAAGTTGTTGCCTTTCAGGGGTTATGGATGACCGTTCTTATATTTTTTTCCTGGCTTTTCATTTGTGTAAAGCTTTTTGGAGTGTAGGAGTACATAAAGTACACTTTAAAAATATGTGCGTTCCAATTTTTTTTCTGGATTCATTTAGTCATCAATTTGGTTTAACACTGGAATTGGTACATTACAGTGGTATGTAAAACTCAAAAAAAGCGTTAATTTTTTGCTGGGTTTAATTTCTCATCCATACAGTAGTCCGTATTCTGGGGTACATTTCTGTGATATAAAATACTAAAAAAAAAAGCGTTAAAAATTTTTGCTGGGTTAAATTTCTCAGCCGTGCACTATTCCATGGTCTGGGGTACAATTTTGTGATATATAACAGTACAAAAATGTGTAAAAAATTTTGCTGGGTCAAATTTCTCACCCATACACTATTCCGTGCTTTGGGGTACATTTTTGTGATATATTACACACCAAAAAAGTGTTACATCTTTTTTTTGGCTCAAATTACTCACTCATACAGTAGTCCTTGTTCTTGGGTACATTCTGTTGGTATATAAACCCTGAAAAAAATTGATCCAACATTTATCGGTATTTCATTGCTCATCCATACAGTATAACATGTTCTTGGGTACATTTTAGTGGTATATAACCCTCTAAAAAAGCGTTGAATTAGTAAGCCATACAGTGTAAAGTGGGTGACAAAGCAACAAAGATGGCCAAATCCCGTGAAACTCCCGAGGGAGCAACCGTAGAAATATCGGAGCTAGACCAAACTGGCACAACAGAGGAGGTGGCAGTAGCCTGTGGTCCAGTCCCAGATGTTTTACCAGAACCCAGGCTGCAGCCTTCACTCCTGGAGTTATTGTGGACTGCAGACAGGAGAACCAGGAACCAGCAACTAGTGAGCGGACTGCGGGGCCTAGGCTAGTTGGAAGAGAGATGTAGGCGAGCCAGGACCAGGGCTGGAGAAATGCTACCAGGCCTGCTAGCCGCAAGGTACTGGCAGTTGGCATCCCAGGGGAAGGTCGTTACGTATGACCGGCAGTAGAAAAGGGGCTCCATCGAAGAGTTTGGTACTCATCATTACATCTCGTTCAACCAGTGGGCAGTAGATATGAAACATTTGCCTCCAAAGCTGCAAGGGCTGATGGATGGAACCAGAGTCACGTTCCTCAAAATGGAGGGTCAACATCACTGGTATGCGGTGTGTGATCCCAGTAGGAAGGGAGCAGGATGAACCCTTCTTGAGAAAGGAAAGGGCCTGGATGAGACTCCTCGAGGCCGCTCGAGAAGGGACAATCACCACCAAGCGATCTTACTGTCCTTGGGGTTCCCCACCTCCTATGCAGGAGCTGGCAATTCGTGCAGGTAACACAGGGAGCTGTCACCCATTTCTACATGGCAGAGGCTCCAGCACTACCCGAAGCCGGGTCACTTACAGCCCAGGCACCTGGGAATTGGGCTACAGTAAGCTGGTAAAGGCAGTCCCACCAGCCTCCTGAGGAAGGAGAAGCATACACCTGAAGAGGATTACTGTATTACCCTCCTTTTAAGTTTTTCCTGGCTTCACACTTTCTGCAAAGCGTTTAGGAGTGTAGGATTACATGAAGTACACTTCCGAAATATTTCTCTTCAAAAATTTTCTGGATTCCATTAGTCATCCATACAGTTTAACATGCTTTATGCAAAATTACAGTGGGTTAAAATTTTTAAAAACCGCTTGTCCTGGTACAATAATTCCAAAAATGTTCCAAAAATTCACTGTTGTCACATATACTTTACAACTTGGTTCGTGTGAATTTTCTTTGGTTTGAAATAAAAAACAAAATTGTCCTTGTGCAGGTGTAGAAATTTGGTTATTCAAAAAATGACTATTGTCACATAGGGAAAATATATATCCTTGCACCGTGTTAGCCAGTAGATAGAAAAATATTTCGATTTGAGAGTCCTCAGTGGTTGATACCTTTTAATGGCTAACTGAAAAGATGGTAACAAATTGCAAGCTTTCGAGACTACTCAGGTCTCTTCATCAGGCATAGTATACCTCAAAATCTGAAGTCACATATTTATACACAATAAGACACACAAAAAATGCAATAGGTAAGACAGGTGATGAAAAGCAGAGTTATTATGGAAGAGATGAACAGTTCTGGCTATAAATATTTTAGCAATTAATAGATAAGGAGTGTGAAGGATTTATTGTCCTGTGACTAGGTCCAGTTATTGTCACATAAACTGTAAAACTTGGTTTGTGTGAAATTTCGTTGGTTTGAAATAAGAAACAAAATTTGTCCTGCTACAAGTGTATAAATTTGGTCCCTCGGTACTCGGTCCCCAGCCGTCACTATTTCTCCCGTTGTAGCATCCCCGCCTTCTACCAGTACATGTCCAGGAACATCACCCGTGCCCTTACCAACGCACTAACTGGCATTGTCCACTTAACGACCGACACGTGGACAAGTGCTTGTGACCAGGGACGCTACATTTCCCTCACAGCACACTGGGTGAACATTGTGGAAGGCGGGGCCCGAGTCAAACCTTGGTACAGCATATGTGATAACAACGCCAAGGATTGCTGGCCCCACTTCTGTCAAGGTTTCATCCACCTCCTACACCAGTTCCTGCACCACCTCCTCCTCCTGCTCCTCCTCATCCTCCATCTCAGATGTGCTATCTCAGAGTGTGTTCTCCACATCAGCTGGAAGCTCTGCAGCACTGGCTCAGCGAAGCAGCAACAGGCTCTGGTGAAGATAATTTGTCTAGGAGACAAACCGCACATCATGGCAGAGTTACTTAAAGGAATAACAGACCATTCAGGTCTGTGTTTTTGCCACTGAACCTCCAACCAGGCATGGTCGTGTGTGATAATGGGCTTAACCCAGAGGCAGAAGCTCACACACGTACCATGCTTGGCCTTTGTACTCAACTTGTTAGTTCAACGGATTCTGAAAGCCTACCCAGATGTGAAAGAGCTTCTGGTCAAGGTGCGTCACTTCAGTGCCTGTTTCCGCAAGTCAGCTACAGCTGACAGCTACAAATGACAGGTCACCGACTGGTGTGCGACGTAACCAAGTGCTGAAACTCCACACTGCACATGCTGGCAAGGCTTTGTGAGCAGCAGAGGCTGGGTGTGGAATAACAGCTCCAACACACCCGTCGATATTCTGGTCAGCCTCCAAACATAACAACTGAAGAGTGGTAATGGATGTCTGACATTTGTGCGGTTCTCCAAGACTTTGAAGACTCCACAAAGATGGTGAGCGAAATGACGCCATTATCAGCACAACCATCCCGCTTCTGTGCCTATTTAAACAGTCACTGCTGACAAATACTTGTGGATAGTGCGGTCTGTTGCCATTTGACAGCCCCCAATAGAAGTGGGATATTTGTCCCTGAGGGATGCACGGAGCACTTTATCAACACCACCAACGCAACAAAGTGGAGGAGCATGCACGAGGCACCTTATTAAGAATGCCAACATTATTCATCTAAGCTAAGTTTTCTATTAAGTACTCATATCATTAGAGTCTATATGGTGTGTGGCTCCTGATGAGCCGATTTGCAGGAGAATCGTGCCCGCATCGAGCGATACATACCTGCATCTATCTTTTGAACTTTTGACTGACAACCAAATTGTTGATTTGTTTCTGTGACTGGGGGTTAATATTGTTGTACATAATCTTCCCTGATTATTTGGTTTACCTATGTTTGCATGTGACGTATGTAACTGAAGATGATTGATATATCCAGAGTTTGTGATATCTATACATAACATATGTCACTTGTCCTGTATCATGGCTATAATATACAGTTGACTGCCAGAGGCTGTGATGACATAGACATCTCTGTCTTAAAAAAGTTGCCCACTACTTTCACATTGATGCCCTATTCGCAGGATAGGGCATCAATGTATGATCGTCCGGGGTTCTGCACCCAGCACCCCCGCCGATCAGTTGTTTTCCATTAATGCCCTATCCGTAGGATAGTGAAAGTAGTGGACAACTCCTTTAATATCTTGGTTACATGTACTGTCCTGTGTATAATAAGTGAAGGCAGGGTAAGAAGGTGTTACTTAATAAGGACTAATATTTGAAACATCACACTCTACTTACCATACCTGTATGCTGCAGGTACAGTGTTGCTGGTTGTGATGTTCAGATGGTGGAGCACTGGCTCCCTTTATCCCCTCACATCTGTACTTTACTCCCATCACTCCCATTCATTGAGGGCCTCCTAGGGTCATTCAGGGAAAGCCGTCGAGGAGCGGAGGCGCCATTTGCGTTCAAGAGGGTGCCAGCCTCCGCTGACAGGCAGGAACAGATCAAGGGTCAGCTCAGGGCATTGCCCCTTCCCTATTTATCTGTATCTAATTGGCTGGAATTTTTTGTGCTGGCCTGTTTTTTTATTGGCATTTATTTATTATTTTTACTCTTTTTAGGGTTTTTCTTGAACACTGGGAATTTTTAAATGATATCAATAAACTGTAAATTTTAGGTGTATTTTTCTGTGAAATATTTACTTTAATTATAATTTTTTTAAAATTCTTTTTAAATTATATGCAAGTCATTACACAGGAACAAATGTTTCTTTACATTATTTTTCCTGTAAACTCCTATTTCTTATCGATTTTGAATGTTTTATTGTCAGTCCTTAGAGTGAAAGTGTGACACTATTGTTCTCAACAGGGATCTGGGAGTCAGAGATGCTTCCAGGGGTCTTCCCCATGCTGTTCTCCTTCCATTCAGCATTTTTTCAATCCATTTCAACATTTTCACTGCCCCACAGACCTCCTTGAAGGGTCTGCAGGAAAAATGGACGGATTTCCCATTGACTCCCATTATACTCGAAAGGAGCGCTCGAGCATTATAAATTGCTCGGTTCGAGTAACGAGCATCCGAGCATTTTAGTGCTCGCTCATCTCTATCTACTTCTTAAATTGCACCAGATTTATCATTCATGCTGCCTGAAAAATATATCACATCTGTAGACTGTCTCGTCCAAGTTTACAGCAATGATTAATTTGCCACATTTTTGTTGCACATTAGATCATACTGTTTCACTCTGCCACACCCTTTTTATCAAAGTTACACCCCTTTGTACAGCAAAGCACAGAAATTATCTAAAACACAAATATGGTTTAAGTCAAAACAGTCACTTTTTGGGCACATTTTCTTGATAAATCTCCCCCAATGTCTCCTAAAAATGAATCCCAAAGCTTACATAAAAGTTGTATTTCATAAATTTGTCTACGTTCTGGCCAAACAGCAAGCTTTGTTGACTTTTCACTTCACTTTTACAAATTGACGTAAATGGTCAAGATGGCTTTTAACCCCTTTACAACCCAAGGTTGTTTGCACGTTAATGACCCGGCCAATTTTTACAATTCTGACCACTGTCACTTTATGAGGTAATTACTCTGGAACGCTTCAACGGATCCCACTAATTCTGAGATTGTTTTTTCGTGACATATTGTACTTCATGATTGTGGTAACATTTCTTCGATATCACTTGCACTTATTTGTGAAAAAAACGGAAATTTGGCGAAAATTTAGCAATTTTCAAACTTTGAATTTTATGCCCTTAAATCAGAGAGATACAGTACAGAACAAAAGTTTGGACACACGTTCTCATTAAAAGATTTTTCTGTATTTTCATGACTATGAAAATTGTACATTCACACTGAAGGCATCAAAACTATGAATTAACACATGTGGAATTATATACTTAACAAAAAAGTGTGAAACAACTGAAAATATGTCTCATATTCTAGGTTCTTCAAAGTAGCCACCTTTTGCTTTGATGACTGCTTTGCACACTCTTGGCATTCTCTTGATGAGCTTCAAGAGGTAGTCACTGGAAATGGTTTTCACTTCACAGGTGTGCCCTATCAAGTTTAATAAGTGGAATTTCTTGCCTTACAAATGAGGTTGGGACCATCAGTTGTGTTGTGCAGAAGTCAGGTGGATACACAGCTGATAGTCCTACTGAATAGACTGTTAGAATTTGTATTATGGCAAGAAAAAAGCAGCTAAGTAAAGAAAAACGAGTGGCCATCATTACTTTAAGAAATAGAGGTCAGTCAGTGCGAAAAATTGGGAAAACTTTGAAAGTGTCCCCAAGTACAGTTGCAAAAACCATCAAGCGCTACAAAGAAACTGGCTCACATGAGGACCGCCCCAGGAAAGGAAGACCAAGAGTCACCTCTGCTTCTGAGGATAAGTTTATCCGAGTCACCAGCCTCAGAAATTGCAGGTTAACAGCAGCTCAGATAAAATAGTGGTAAAATAGCTGCTAGGAAACCACTGCTAAGGACAGGCAACAAGCGGAAGAGCCTTGTTTGGGCTAAAGAACACAAAGAATGGACATTAGACCAGTGGAAATCTGTGCTTTAGTCTGATGAGTCCAAATTTGAGATCTTTGGTTCCAACCACTGTGTCTTTGTGCGATGCAGAAAAGGTGAACGGATGGACTCTACATGCCTGGTTCCCACCGTGAAGCATGGAGGAGGAGGTGTGATGGTGTGGGGGTGCTTTGCTGGTGACACTGTTGGGGATTTATTCAAAATTGAAGGCATATTGAACCAGCATGGCTACCACAGCATCTTGCAGCGGCATGCTGTTCCATCCGGTTTGCGTTTAGTTGGACCATCATTTGTTTTTCAACAGGACAATGACCCCAAACACACCTCCAGGCTGTGTAAGGGCTATTTGACCAAGAAGGAGAGTGATGGAGTGCTACGCCAGATGACCTGGCCTCCACAGTCACCAGACCTGAACCCAATCGAGATGGTTTGGGGTGAGCTGGGCCGCAGAGTGAAGGCAAAAGAGCCAACAAGTGCTAATCATCTCTGGGAACTCCTTTGAGATTGTTGGTAGACCATTTCTGGTGACTACCTCTTGAAACTCATCAAGAGAATGCCAAGAGTGTGCAAAGCAGTCATCAAAGCAAAAGGTGGCTACTTTGAAGAACCTAGAATATAAGACATATTTTCAGTTGTTTCACACTTTTTTGTTAAGTATATAATTCCACATGTGTTAATTCATAGTTTTGATGCCTTCAGTGTGAATGTACAATTTTCATAGTCATGAAAATACAGAAAAATCTTTAAATGAGAAGGTGTGTCCAAACTTTTGGTCTGTACTGTATGTCACACAAAATAGTTAATAAATAACATTTCCCACATGTCTACTTTACATCAGCACAATTTTGGAACCAACATTTTTTTTATTAGGAAGCTATAAGGGTTAAAAGTTGACCAGCGATTTCTCATTTTTCCAACAAAATTTACAAAACATTTTTTTAGGGACCACATCAAATTTTAAGTCACTTTGAGGGGTCTTTATGACAGAAAATACCCAAAAGTGACACCATTCTAAAAACTGCACCCCTCAAGGTGCTCAAAACCACATTCAAGAACTTTATTAACCCTTCAGGTGCTTCACAGGAATTTTTGGAATATGGAAGAAAAAAATTAACATTTAACTTTTTTCACAAAAATGTTACTTTAGACCCAATTTTTTATTTTTGCAGGGGTAACAGGAAAAAATGGACCCCAAAATTTGTTGTGCAATTTCCCTTGAGCACGCAGATACCCCATATGTGGGGAAATAACACTGTTTGGGCGCACGGCAGGGTTCGGAAGGGAAGGAGCGCCTTTTGACTTTTTGAATGTAAAATTTGCTTGAATAATTAGCGGACGCCATGTTGCATTTGGGGAGCCCTTGATGTGCCTAAACAGTGGAAACCCCCCTACAAGTGACACCATTTTGGAAACTAGACCCCTCAGGGAACTTATTTAGATTCGTGGTGAACACATTGAACCCCCTGCTGCTTCACAGAAGTTTAGAACATAGAGCCGCAAAAATAACATTTTCACGTTTTTGCAACAAAAATGTTTATTTTGCATTTACATGAGGGTAACAGGAGAAATTAAACCATGCAATTTGTTGTGCAATTCCTCCTGAGCACGCCGATACCCCATATGTGGGGGAAAACAACTGTTTGGGCGCACGGCAGGGCTCAGAAGGGAAGGAGTGCCATTTCACTTTTTGAATGTAAAATTTGCTTGAATAATTAGCGGACGCCATGTTGCGTTTGGAGAGCCCCTGATGTGCCTAAACAGTGGAAAACCCCTACAGGTGAACTATTTTGGAAACTAGACCCTTCAGGGAACTTATCTAGATGTGTGGTGAGCACCCTGAACCCTCAAGTGCTTTACACAAGTTTATACTGTAACATGGAGCCATGAAAATAAAAAAAATCAAACTTTTTCACAAAAATGATGTTTTAGCACCAATTTTTTTATTTTCACAAGGGTAAGAGGAGAAAATATACCCCAAAACTTTTGTGCAATTTCTCCTGAGTACGCCAATACCCCATATGTGGGGAAAATACAGTGTTTGGGTGCACGGCAGAGTTCAGAAGGGAAGGAGCACTGTGTGACTTTTTGATCGCAAAATTGGCTGGAATTGAGAGCGGATGCCATGTCGCATTTGGAGAGCCCCTGATGTGCCTAAATAGTGGAAACCCCCCACAAGTGACCACATTTTGGAAACTACACCCCTCAAGGATTTTATCAAGGGGTATAGTGAACATTTTGAACCCAGAGGTACGACAAAGAATTTGATAACATTAGGTCATCATATTGAATAAGTTGTCATTAGTCTTGAGAGCAAGTGCTCGCTACTTGAGTTTACCTCGGGTACTAGGATATGCACCATGTATCGCGCGTGCTCGAGTGACATGCTCGAGTCGCCGCCCACATGTTTCACGCTTATTAGACACCCAAAAAAAAACATGTGGGGATGCAGGGATCGCTCGTGCATGGCAGGCAATCCCCACGAGTTTTTTTGGGGCGTGAAGCATATGGGGCGGAGAATCGATCATGTCACTCGAGCACCCGCGATACTCAGTGCATACCCGAGCACCCGTTGCAAACTCAAGTAGTGAGCACTTGCGCTCAACACTAGTCGCCATATCGTCATCTTTTTTTTTTTACTTTTGAAAAAAATCACAATCCTAACCCCAACCCGAACCCTAGAGTTTATTTTTTACGCCGTTCCTCGTGCGGTATAAGTGATTAGATGACTTTATTCTTCAGGTTGGTGCGATTACAGCGATATCAGAATCATATCGGGTTTTTATGATTGACAGCTGTCACACACTAAAAGACGCATTTTTTGCAAAATCTAGTTTTTGCATCGCCATATTTTAAGAGCTATAATTTTTCCATATTGACGTTTTTATTGGTACCATTTTTGGGCATGTGACATTTTTTGATCTTTCTATTCCGATTTTTGGGAGGCTGAATAAACAAAAAACAGCAATTCCGGAATTGTTTTTATGGGTAAAAATTGATGTGGTATGTGGTAAAATTGATAAAGCAGCTTTATTCTTCTGGTTAGTACGTTTACAGCGGTACCGCATTCATATCGTTTTTCTATGTTTTGGTGCTTTCACACAATAATAGCTATTTTATAGAAAAAAACATTTTTTTGCATCGCTTTATTCTAAGAGCTATAACTTTTTTATTTTTCGGCTGATGGAGCTCTATGGTGGCTTTTTTTTGCAGGACAAGATGACGTTTTCAGCGGTTCCATTTTTATTTATATTCGTCTTGTTGATCACGTGTTATTCCATTTTTTGTTTGGCGGTATGATGATAAAGCATTGTTTTTTGCTTAGTTTTTCTTTTATTTTTTTTACCGTGTTCACTAAAGGGGTTAACTAGTGGGACAGTTTTATAGGTCAGGTCGTTCTGGACGCGGCGATACAAAATATGTGTACTTTTATTGTTTTGTTTTTTTTCATAATAATACACTGTGTTCCAAATTATTATGCAAATAATATTTTCTCAGATTTTCCCAAATTACCTATATGAATTGCAGTCATTGTAATTTTCCAGTCAAATAACTATTAGAGTACAATTGAAAGGTTTTTGTACAAACTGCCTATGATAACAGTATATTTAAAAAAAAATAAAAAACTCAAACTGCACTCAAAATGCATGTTCCAAATTATTATGCACAGCAGAGTTTTCAACCTTTTCATTTTAATAAAGAACAAAAAAATTGTCATTTTTAAAATTATAAGCATTAGCAGGTTATTACAAACTGAAATCAAACAGTTTTCAACTCAAAACTTTATTCTAGGTGATGTTACATTTGCACATAGGACCCCTTGTTCGAAAGGAGCTTCTGAACTCTCTCGTCCATTGAATTTGTCAGGTTTTGGATGGTTTCTGCTTTAATTGTTTTGCATGAGGACAGAATACCCTCCCAGAGCTGTTGCTTAGATATGAACTGCCTCCCGCCATCGTAGACACTCCTTTTGATGATGCTCCAGAGGTTCTCAATGGGGTTGAGGTCAGGGGAGCATGGGTGCCACATCATAAGTTTGTCCCCTTTTATGCCCATAGCAGCCAGAGATGCAGATGTGTTATGTGCAGCATGAGACGGGGCATTATCATGCATGAAAATGATCTTGCTGCGGAATGCACGGTTCTTCTTCTTGAACCATGGAAGGAAGTGCTGTTTGAGAAACTCAACATACATTATGGAGTTCATCTTTACCCCTTCAGGGATCCTAAAAGGGCTCTCTCTCCATGATTCCAGCCCAAAACATTACTCCACCTCCTCCTTGTTAGCGCCGTAGCCATGTTTGCATGGGGTGTCCATCAACCAGCCATCCTCCACTCCATCCATCTGGACCATCGAGATCATTTCATGCATGATAATGCCCCGTCTCATGCTGCACATAACACATCTGCATCTCTGGCTGCTATGGGCATAAAAGGGGACAAACTTATGGTGTGGCACCCATGCTCCCCTGACCTCAACCCCATTGAGAACCTCTGGAGCATCATCAAAAGGAGTGTCTATGATGGCGGGAGGCAGTTCACATCTAAGCAACAGCTCTGGGAGGGTATTCTGTCCTCATGCAAAACAATTAAGCAGAAACCATCCAAAACCTGACAGATTCAATGGACGAGAGAGTTCAGAAGCTCCTTTCGAACAAGGGGTCCTATGTGCAAATGTAACATCACCTAGAATAAAGTTTTGAGTTGAAAACTGGTTGATTTCAGTTTGTAATAACCTGCTAATGCTGATAATTTCAAAAATGAACATTTTTTTGTTCTTTATTAAAATGAAAAGGTTGAAAACTCTGCTGTGCATAATAATTTGGAACATGCATTTTGAGTGCAGTTTGAGTTTTTTATTTTTTTAAAAATATACTGTTATCGTAGGCAGTTTGTACAAAAACCTTTCAATTGTACTCTAATAGTTATTTGACTGGAAAATTACAATGACTGCAATTCATAAAGGTAATTTGGGAAAATCTGAGAAAATATTAGTTGCATAATAATTTGGAACACAGTGTATTTATTGATGGGTACATAATATTTTTATTTTTGTTGGATAATTTTTTTGATTTTTTTTTAAATATTTTTACACAGTTTTTTTTTTTTTTCATTTTTAACACTTTTTTTTTACTTTTATACTTTGTCCCACTATGGGACTTTCACTTTTTTTATTCTGATCGCCTGTATAGCACAGGAATGCAGCACCATCCCTGTGCTATACAGGCTGTCAGCGCTGCAGATGCAGAAGATGCTTTGGTCATGCACTACGCATCACCAAAGTATCTTCCTGCTGTCTGGTGACCCGAATGTTGTCATGACGACATCGGGTCATCATGACAATATCCGGGAAGCCGCGGCAGACAGCTTTGGAGACGGCAGGTGAGGTGAGTATTGGCGATCACCTCCCCTTGCCCCCGCAATGCTGCGATCGACTTCAATCGCAGCATCGTGGGGGTTAATGTGCTGGGAGCGGTGCAGGAGGATGGGGGACTCCAAGCAAACCCCTCCTATCTGCTTACTATTCCCCTAAATTGCTGCCTCTGTGCTAAATTACCATATTCCCCCCTCCCTGCACATCACAGGGCCCTGTAACAGGCCCTGTGACGTGCCCTGCTCTGCCTCCCCTCCCCCACATGCGCAGAGTGCCTCTCCCATGTAGCGCGCTTTGTTTCCCTCTGGCCCCGTTTGGCTGCATACTGCCAGCGGAGCAGAAGTCTCAGTGACTCACCATCGCTTGCGCAATACAAGGCTGTGGCGCAGTACGCAGTCAAATGGGGCCGGAGGGAAACAAAGCGCTCCATGGGAGCGGCGCTGCGCATGCGTAGGAGGGGAGGCAGAGCAGGGCACGTCATAGGGCCCGTCACGGGGCCCTGTGATGTGCAGGGAGGGGGGAATATGGTAATTTAGCACAGTGGCGGTGATTTAGGGGAATAGTAAGCAGATAGGAGGGGTTTGCTGGGTGTCCCCCGGATGCCAAGCCTCTGGAAAACAGTCTATATAAAAACAGATTTCTCTGCAATCAGACCTCTGCTATGGGCCATATTGGTAAGTATAGATTCTCTTTTTTATCACCTGTATAACCATAGTAGAGGTCTGATATCGCCCAGGGGGGTGACACATTCCCTTTAATGTTGATGAAAGAAATTCAAAAATATTTTTAGAGTAAAAAGTTCAAAAATTTTAATAAATGTGGGCTACAATCTATAAATGTTTTTGCATTTGTATTCATTATTTCTGTTTGATTGTCATTCCACATTGTTTTGTAAATTCTTCTTTTCTCTATACTCACCATATTTATTTAATTCATTCTATGAGGTTTGAACAAAACAGGAGTGACTTTTCTCAGAAATGATAGCCGGGCCTCCCTTCTTTCCTCTGGTAGAGTGTTTTCAGCTGGTGGACATAGCAGTGCCCTTATCTCACAGTGGTCACAGAAGGCCCCATTAGCCTTCCGTAACAGAGCAGTAACCTCTCTCCCATGGTAGTCAAAGCAGTGCACCTAGTGATTCTGGTAGCCAAAACAGTGCCGGTGTCTCCTCTCGTCATGCAGCAGTGACTATTTGCCAGTAGTCATGGCATTGTCTGCCTTTCTCCAAGTGTGCAGGACAGCCCCTTGTCTTTAGCCCATAAAGCAGTTTTCCCGGTAGCAGAAGACCATTAGTAGTCAAAGCAGATTGTAATGATGTAGCAGGACAGGCAGGTTGAAACAGCAGAAGCCTTCTTAGACTGGATGTCCACTGGAGGAGTAAAGTACTGTAGTATACTGTGTGCACAATTAATAGGCAATTTTTATTTTTGATGATTAATTGTATTATTGAACAACTACAGTGCAATCCAAAAGGTTAATAAACGGGAAACCTGAATATTTAAGAAAGTAGAAGTGAGGTTTTGTCTTTCTTAGGATAATATCTGTGTGCAGAACTATTGGGCAACCATTAATGTGCAGAATTATTATGTAACTTAATGAAAAACATTCATTTTCAATCTCAATGGTTTATTTTCGTCTGTTAAAGTGAGAATAATAACCAAACAACTCCAAATGCATAAAATATATTTTTGACATTTCAAGTGAAGAAAGTATCAGTGACCAATATAGCCTCCCTTTTTTTATTAACAGTCATTATCCTTCCGTCCATGGAGTCTGTCAGTTTCTTAGACTGCTGACAATCAACTTTTTGAGCAGCACCAACCACAGCCTCCCAGAGAGGTGATCAGAGAGGTGAGTTTTCCCTCACCATAAATCTCCCGTTTTAAGAAGGGCCTACAAGTTCTCAATAGGGTTTATGTCATGTGAGAAAGGGGCCATGTCATTATTCTTTCATCTTTAAGATCGAGCAGTGGAGACTTCGATGCTGCGATGGAGAATTGTCCTGCATAAATATCATGGTTTTCTTGAAAGTTGCAGATTTTTTCCTGTACCACTGCATGAAGAAAGTGTCTTCTAAAAACTGGCAGTAGGTTTGGGAGTTGATTTTTAGTCCATCTACAACCCGAAAAGATCCAACTAGCTCATCTTTAATAATACCAGTCCATAGCAGTACCCCACCTCCATGTCGCTGTTGTCTGAGTCAAAGTGGAGGTCTGGGCCCATTACTGATCCAACCACAGGAGCATACATCTGGTCCATCAAGAGTCACTCTCATCTCATCAGTCCATAAAACCTTTGGAAAACCATTCTTCAGACATTTCTTAGCTCAGCCTTGACATTTTACCTTCTGTGTCTTGTTCAGTGGTAATCAGGTTTCAGCCTCCCTCACCTTGTCCATGTCTCTGAGCACTAAACACCTTGTACTTGTGTCTTGTTCAGTGTTGGCCGGGTTCAGCCTTCCTTACCTCGGCCATGTCTCTGAGCACTGAACACCTTGTACTTGTGTCTTGTTCAGTGTTGGCCGGGTTCAGCCTTCCTTACTTCGGCCATGTCTCTGAGCACTAAACACCTTGTACTTGTGTCTTGTTCGGTGTTGTCCGGGTTCAGCCTTCCTTACCTCAGCCATGTCTCTGAGCACTGAACACCTTGTACTTGTGTCTTGTTCGGTGTTGGCCGGGTTCAGCCTTCCTTACCTCGGCCATGTCTCTGAGCACTGAACACCTTGTACTTGTGTCTTGTTCAGTGTTGGCCGGGTTCAGCCTTCCTTACCTTGGCCATGTCTCTGAGCACTGAACACCTTGTACTTGTGTCTTGTTTGGTGTTGGCCGGGTTCAGCCTTCCTTACCTCGGCCATGTCTCTGAGCACTGAGCACCTTGTACTTGTGTCTTGTTCGGTGTTGGCCTGGTTCAGCCTTCCTTACCTCAGCCATGTCTCTGAGCACTGTTCTGGAATATGACAGCACTGGAGGATAATGGCTTCCTGGTCTCTTCAAGTTTGATTCTTCTCAGATCTTTGCAGATAGGCTACATATTTTTTTCTCAACACTTTTTTTTGACTGTTTACAACAAGACTTTTGATGGTTCTGTAATCACAGCCCAATTTCTTAGCAGTATCAAGAATGCTGCATCTCTGTATAAGACTTTTCACACTTTTTGCCTTTCAGAGTCAGTTAAATCTCTTTTTTTGGCCCATTTGGCCTGAGGAAAACAAGCTGCCTAATAATTCTGCACACATTGATAAAGGGTGTTGTATTGTTAGGCCTCACCATCCTCATTACACAAATACACATCACCTGATCTGCTTCATCCAATGAGCATTCAAGTTTATACAGCTCAGAGTTAGAAAATCTGCCTAATAATGATGATATGGACAAAATACTCACTCTCTAAATTATGCGCACAGTGTAGAGATGATAATGATACCTCCAACACTGATAACCTGAGTTTAAGCCATTCCTCATTCCTCCACCACAGTATCAGTTCATTTCCAAAGCAAACCCTCACCTTGTATTTCATAACCATTAACTTTCTTGGTCAGTTTAGAAAACCCAATATCCAAATTTCATGTTGTGGGAAACTGAGGAACGGAAGACCCCATTATTTTTTCTTATCTATGAGCCAGAATAGAAATGACCCACAAATAGCTTCTCTCTGGAGGACCCAACACTTCCATGATTTCTATGGACAGCCCAGTGATTACAGAGGACAATGTGTAATACTTCATTCCTTCTTTGGAGGCGCTGTAGAGAGATTCAGCACTTGCTCTCAGGTACTCGCCTACTGAAGGAGGTTTGTGCAGAAAGGATCAATTCAAACCTCACCTGGGACTCGTGTAACAAGGCGGGCTTTATTCACAGCACATTGGGGCTTTACCTCTTATATGGGAGAAACATTACATGAGACTGGACGACCCCATAAAAGTCCATAGTGCTGGAGAATAAGACTCAAAGGGCTAAACCCACATAAACTACTTGGATGTCTGATGAAATAAAGACAAGAACAAAGATGTATGGGTAAAAGAGATTTTATTTATAGATGGGGTTATTATATATCTTACTATTATATATACAGTATGTGTAAATTATACATCTATGAGACTAGTCCTATTTATGGGCCATGTTAATCCAGAACAAGTCGGAAACCCCCTGTGAGGAATAGGCCAATTCTCAGAGGGAAAATTCCTTCCTGACCCCAAATAAAGTATGGCGGTCAGAATAAATCCCAGAATCAAGGACTGATACCAAACCTGTGTAATGTAATGAAATGTAAAGATATAATGTATTAATCTATCTTTTTAAGTTTTGTACTGAGCTACTGCATAAATATATAGATATATATCTATAGATATAGATATATTTGTGTCTGTCAACTATAAATGGTCTAAAAACCTATTTTTTACTTTTTTATGTATTTACAGTTATATGAAAAAGTTTGGGCACCCCTATTAATCTTAAGCTTAATGTCTTATAAAAATTGGTGTTTTTGCAACAGCTATTTCAGTTTGATATATGTAATAACTGTTGGACACAGTAATGTTTCTGCCTTGAAATGAGGTTTATTGTACTAACAGAAAATGTGCAATCTGCATTCAAACAAAATTTGACAGGTGCATAAGTATGGGCACCTCACCAGAAAAGTGACATTAATATTTAGTAGATCCTCCTTTTGCAAAAATAACAGCCTCTAGTCGCTTCCTGTAGCTTTTAATGATTTCCTGGATCCTGGATGAAGGTATTTTTGACCATTCTTCTTTACAAAACAATTCCAGTTCAGTTAAGTTTGATGGTGGCCGAGCATGGACAGCCCTCTTCAAATGATCCCACAAATGTTCAATGATATTCAGGTCTGGGGACTGGGATGGCCATTCCAGAACACTGTAATTGTTCCTCTGCATGGATGCCTGAGTAGATTTGGAGCGGTGTTTTGGATCATTGTCTTGCTGAAAGATCCATCCCCTGCGTAACTTCAACTTTATCACTGATTCTTGAACATTATTGTCAAGAATCTGCTGATACTGAGTGGAATCCATGCGTCCCTCAACTTTAACAAGTTTCCCGGTGCCGGTATTGGCCACACAGCCCCAAAGCATGATGGAACCTCCACCAAATTTTACTGTGGGTAGCAAGTGTTTTTCTTGGAATGCTGTGTTTTTTTGCCGCCATGCATAACGCCTTTTTGTATGACCAAACAACTCAATCTTGGTTTCATAAGTCCACAGGACCTTCTTCCAAAAAGAAATTGGCTTCTCCAAATGTGCTTTTGCATACCTCAGCCGCCTGTTTGTGGCGTGCTTGCAGAAACGACTTCTTTCGCATCACTCTCCCATACAGCTTCTCTTTGTGCAAAGTGCGTTGTATAGTTGACCGATGCACAGTGACACCATCTGCAGCAAGTTGATGTTGCAGCTCTCTGGAGGCGGTCTGAGGATTGTCCTTGACTGATCTCACCATTCTTCTTCTCTGCCTTTCTGATGTTTTTCTTGGCCTGCCACTTCTGGCCTTAACAAGAACTGTCCCTGTGTTATTCCATTTCCTTATTATGTTCCTCACAGTGGAAACTGGCAGATTAAATCTCTGAGACAGCTTTTTGTATCCTTCCCCTGAACAACTATGTTGAATAATCTTAGTTTTCAGATCATTTGACAATTGTTTTGAGGAGCCCATGATGCCACTCTTCAGAGGAGATTCAAACAGGAGAACAACTTGCAAGTGGCCACTTTAAGTAGCTTTTCTCATGATTGCATACACCTGGCTATGAAGTTCAAAGCTCAATGAGGTTACAAAACCAAAAAAAGTGCTTTAGTAAGTCAGTAAAAAGTAGGTAGGAGTATTTAAAACAAGAAAATGATAAGGGTGCCCATACTTATGCACCTGTCAAATTTTGTTTGAATGCAGATTGCACATTTTCTGTTAGTACAATAAACCTCATTTCAAGGCAGAAACATTACTGTGTCCAATAGTTATTACATATATCAAACTGAAATAGCTGTTGCAAAAACACCAATTTTTATAAAACATTAAGCTTAAGATTAATAGGGGTGCCCAAACTTTTTCATATAACTGTATATGACGCCACTGATGGAGCTACTTTTACAACTATCAGTTTAAACTTATTTACGGCTGTGTTGAGCCAGAAGAAGGTGAAAAATTCCTTCCTGACCCCAAACATAACATCATAATCAAAATAAATCCCGGGGTCAAAGGCTCGTTCCTAACCTATGGATAGTGTAGATGCGTTATTTAAAAAAATGTTTTGGTTTGTATGAAACTATTTTTTTTTTTCATTTTTAAAACTTTTTGTTGCATTACTTATGTATGAATCTACTTATTGATTTATTATAATAATCCTATTTAAGGCCGTGTAGATCCAGAGGAAGGCGAAAACCCCCTGTGAGGAATAAGCAAATTGTCCTCATATCAGGGGGGAAAATTCCTTCCTGACCCCAAATATGGCGATCAGATTAAATCCCAGGATCAAAAGCCGAAATCTCCATCTACGTGCCGTATGTCTATGTGTGGGGCCTACACCTATCATGTAGTGTGGGGGCCTATACTTGTGTAGTGTGGGTTATATGGAGGAGATGGGTGCAGGACTTACCCAGCCTGTGCTGAGTTCAGGGATAATGGCCCATATTAGACTATTGTTCCTGAACTCACCAGATGAACACTAAACACAGGCCGCTCTGGGGGTAGATGATCTTCAGGCTGGAGTCATATCAGGTGCCAGCTCAGGATTGGAGAAGTCAAAGACCTGAAGCAGTGACATTGATGGCAGTAGGCTTTGCATGAAGATGGCATGGAGAGAGATATTCTAAGGCGACCGAGGTGACATACAGCAGCGGACACATGAGGCACGGGTCAGGAGGCAAGAAGTTCTGGACCCAGCATTGTGATGTCACACAGCATCAGAACTGTACTGTCTGGGGGCGGGGCTGCTGCTGATGTCATCAGTGATGTCATCAGTGATGAGCAGAATCTGGAGCAGTGATATTACAGGGCAGTGCCACCTCTCACTGACCTCTGATGAAGTCTGACAGACTTTAAATATAATATAACATCTGACTAAAGATAAATCACATTTGCTTATATAAATAGGGAGATTTTGTGCAGATTAAATGTCTGATATTCTGTATTTTTATACTTCTCATGCACAGAGCTCCAGGGCTGCGTCACTCACACATCCCTATGATGAAGCTTGTATGTCTGGAGTGGGGGTGAACACATCACCACCATAATGTCATGCAACCACCGGGTGACCTGGCGCTGATACTGATGCTGGTTCTGGAGGTAAGTTTACATTTTTTTTTAATTTGTGGGACCTCAGCAGTTATAGAGGGTTTGTCTGAGCAGTGGAAACTCCATTAATTTGTAGAAATGTTTGAGGTGAGGAATAGAAAAAAGCAATGTTTCCAGCTATTATTTAATTATCTCAATGACAGGTGTGACGCCTCAAAGTCTCCTGTAAGCCCTTACCCTGGGAGATGGGGGACTCGGAGTTGGGTCCTATGATAGAGAGATGGGGTGCAGCCGTGGCCCGGACCCGACCCGTGCCCAGGGCCGTCACACTAAAACAAAAAGATGGTACGGGCTTATCCGGGTTGAGTGGCTGATCTCGACTACGCCACCTGTGGCACCTGGTGAAGGCCACCAGCGCCGCTGCAGTCTGCAGAGGCATGGTGTTATCGCAGCCGTCGTTGTTACTACTCCCCACAGGCAGAGCAAGGGCTCAGGGCAGAGGGACAGGAAGATGGGGGTAGTAGTCTAGGAGGTCTGGTGCTGCGTAGCGCGGTGTAATGCAGAATAAAGAGTCCGGAGGCCATAGGGGTTAACTTCCAGGGTTTTTACTCACATTGTAGAGTACAGCTGCAAGGCTTCTCCCTGCTCCTCATGGAGTCCTGCAGTCACCAGAGACGGGGGGGTCCGACAACCTCCGAGTAAGTCCAGCGTTCAATCAGGACCCCACACCCGAGTGTTCCTAGACTTCAGACCGGGTACTTTCCTGTCTGTGTGTGTGTAGATAGGCCGGGTCTCCCTCTGAACTCCTCTCAGAAAAAGGGTACGGGTGGCAGCTCCGCTCCTTCCGTTACCCGGAGGGATCCTCAGGGCCTACCAGGCTTTCCCGACCAGGACGTGGAGTTGCAAGGTCAGGTGTCGGGGGCCAGTACCCCTCTTGCAGCCGGAATCACTCTGAATATATCAGGTTGGCGAGGACAGGTGGCGTACACCGCTCCGTCTGCATCCTCCCTGGGATCCATTTGCGGTGGAGCTACACTCCTGAGCTCCGGGCCTTCTTGGTCATGGTCCTTGACCGGGTTGAGACATTCATTATCTGCAACCTGCCCCAAGGCCAAGGTACGAGGGCTGTGTCTCCATCCGATGCAGGCCCACACAGGATCCGCTTACAGGGTAGGAGGTCACACTAGATCAGTCAAAGAACCATCATGGAGCCGACTGAAGGACAGCCACACAGGCTGACGGACAGAAAGGACCATAAGGATAGAAAAGGACAGACCATGAACCAAGATGGCTGTGTATTAAATATTAAATTTTTAAGTGTCACTAAAATGTGAGTCCTCCACCCTCACCCACTAAATGGTTCCCCTATCTCTTGGTTCTCCAGTCTCCCCTAACCAGGAGGGCAGCACCTAGTGCATTCTAGCCCCCTCTGGTGGGAGAAGTGTGGTGTTGGATGTGAAGGAAGGGTCCTGACCATCGCACTGTTCTTACCTCAGAGGAGGAACACTACACTCCATTAGAGAAGTGCAGCATCCCTGTGGCAGTCGAACCCTCAGGGGCGCCACACAGGATAGGCCATGTTCACACTTTCAGTATTTGGTCAGTATTTAACCTCAGTATTTATAAGCCAAAACCAGGAGTGGGTGATAAATGCAGAAGCGGTGACGTGTTTCTATTATACTTTCCTCTGATTGTTCCTCTCCTGGTTTTAGCTTACAAATACTGATGTAAAATACTGACCAAATACTGAACGTGTGAGTAACACATCAGAGTTCAACTTTTATTTTCTAACCTGTGCTGGAAAAATTAGAGTGTGGTCTAATAAAGTGAATCACTTACGTATTGGATGAGTGACATAAGATCGGTGAGGGTCACTCCCCACCAACACGTCCACAGAGAAGAAGTCCATATGATATAATATCAGTGTTCATGTAAGTAAGTGTGAAATGACGGTATGATGGTGGAGGCTGTAATCCCCTGATTCTGGACACATCTATATATGAACATTCGGCAATTTCTTTTGTAGTACAGGCTCATTGGTTACTGAATAGTCTGACACACCGGCAGCCTATAAGAGCGTGACAGGACTCTGAATTAAAGGGAATATGTCAGCAGGTTTTTGCTATATAATCTGTTTGCAGCATGAGTTAGGGGCTGAGACACTGATTTCAGTGATGTGTCACTTATTAGGCTGTGTACTGTTAATTCAATATAATGAGTTTTTTATCAGCAGGAGATTATCACTGATGGACTAGCCCCTAGTCCAGCCACACCCCCAGCACTGATTAGCAGCTCACTGTTAACATACAGTTTACACAGAAAGCTGTGGTGTGGGTGCGGTCAGCTTTCTTAGCTCTTCTACAAGCCACATCTAAAAGCTCTGATTGTGTCACAACTGCTGCACTCAGAAAACTAAGTGATATATTGTTGGAATCAGAGTCAATTTTCCTACAGTATACTGTTCTCAGATGAGGTAGCAAAAACCTAGTGACAGATTCCCTTTAAGCAATCAGTGCGCTCCTTCTCTGCAGAGGAAACGCTCATTGGAGCTCTGCAGCTCTGCCCAGCCATGTTCATACAGACACACATCTGACTGCACAGATGGGAAATCTGCTGTGCTTCTGTCCTGCCGGGCAGTATGGACCAAATGCTGGTGCACCCTGATATACTGCATAATAATGTGCGGCATAAACTATATTATAGACCCAGCACAATGTATTTCACTATTTACTGTGTGGGTGCTGCCTTGTGGCAGTCATTTATAAGTGTCTATGATATAGCTTACTCCAGTATTCAGCTGCTGTTTCCAGTCTCAGTTTTCCCTACTTTCCACTCCGCCCTTTCCATCTCACTGCTTGTTTTCTTCCGTTCTTTTCTACATTCCTATCCAGCTACTGAACTCCTCTCTTCTGTTCTCTCTCGTGCAATGCATACTTCCTCTTTGCACTCTTTTTTGTTGCTTCACTTCTTCTCTCTAGTCTGTCCATTTTCTCCTTCTCTCTTCCATTTTTTGGAGGTCAGAGAGTCAAATTCAAAAGCTGCTTCCTTCTCCAGCTACCATTGATCCTGAAGATGGCAAGGAGTTGGGACTCAAAGTGAATGGTCTCATCAGGATGTGGTATAAAAAGGAAGGGGTCGGAGACAGAATTGAGCCCCGCGCAGAAGTTCCTGATGCCGGGGAGTTTCAGAACCTAGTGTGACAGGTCAGAGCGGGCAGTCTGGGATCCCACAAGATATTCAGAAGGCGATATTTACTGTGGTAGGATGGATTTAACAGTGGTTAACCAGTCAGACCACTCTGAAGCAGCCCACCGGGAAATTTCTCAGTTGGGAAGATTATCAGTCTGGGCCTGGCAACAGGGCAGAATGTTGCTTGAGCACACTATCAGCAGGACATATATTTTTGCTTCATATGTATATCCTTCTTCCTAAGACCTCCTGATGAACCAAAATCCAGAGGGGAAACTCATCGAGTCGCAACATGTAGACCGATGAGTATTTTTGACACTTGCTTTGCACATTTGTTTTGAAAGAGTTTGTATCACTGTTTTAGCGCAACATGTGGACTGCAACTTATCTTTGTCATAAGTTATACCTAATCTAAAAGAATTTGTTGTTTTACTTACTATCTACCATTAGCCACACTGTGCTCAGCTAACCCTGTCTTCTATTTAAAAATCACTATATACCTAGTTTGCACTTTGAGATGGTCACTATGCCTGGCATATCTTACTGCTTCTTCATTACGATCTTATAGGGCCACACTACATTGAGTGGGGGCGCCATTTGCATTGGTTATTATAGGCGTGCCAGCCTCTGCCGTCAGGTAGGGGGGAGGTTAGGGTTTGAAAGTAACTTGTCATCAAACTTATTCCTTCATTATAATCATCTATATGTGTCCATATCAATACTGGATAGAAAGATCTTGCTCTATGTCTCCTCACCAACTACAACTGGGCAACATGGACAGCGACAATGGAGGAACATCGTGGCTGCTCTGTAATACGTCCTCTCCGCACAGCACAAACATCTCCGCACAGCACAAACACTGAAGTCCTGAGTCCTCACCAATTAGTCAGAACACTGCTCTGAATTGCGCAGCTCCAAGACTTTCAGGTCAGTTTGGGTGACTGTACACACGGAGGTGAGATTCTTCTCTTGCTTAACTAGGTTGCTTGACAACAGTTGCGTGAAGCATTGACCAGCCTATCGGTGTACGCTGGCTCTATTTATAACCCTTTGCTAATTGATAAGTACCATATCCACCTTGTCACTTGTTTTTGTCTAGCATTTGTAAGGCGGCGGTGTTCACACCGTGCAGTAACTGAGGCAGTGACCCAAGCAAGTCCAACATAAACAGCTTTTATTTCAGCAACTCACGGGTTAACAGAAAGTCCTCCGGTTCGCAGCGGGTTAACAGAAAGTCCATACACAATGGTTGCCGTGGGCAACGGCCGCGCCAGGCCGCTCAGAGCCTGGCGGGTGCAGAGCCTTCCCAGGCGTGGGTTCAGCTATGCACAGTCCTGCCGAGTTCTCCTGCTGTGCTCCTAGCAGGTCCCAACACTGAACAACACTAATCCTTAGTGCAGGGGTTTTAAAGGACCTGTGGCAAGAGCCACTGGAAAACCTGAGTTGGAGGAAGGAGGCCGTCCCACTGCCTCCTGCGACCTTCCTCCAAGAAATGAAGGCCCTGCCGGGTCTTTACTAATCTGCCTTAGCCAGATAGCCTGACCAGGTCAACGCTCACCTTCATTCCTGCATTGCAGCCGCAGGTGTGTCTGTGACTGCAATGCACTCCAATGGTTTTAATAGGTCTCTGTACACATTCTGGGGGGAGATATAACGTCCCTCGTATACGATCCCGGTCACTGCCTCACATATCCCCCCCTCTGTTCAAACTTGTGGGGTTGAACATTTGCCACCATACTGGGTGCCCGGGACAGGGCATCCACGTTTACCTGCAACTTCCCAGGGCGATGTTCTACAGAGAAACTGAAATTTTGCAGTGACAAGAACCACCTGGTGTCTCGCGCATTCCTCTCCTTGGCATTCCTCATCCATACCAAGGGTGAGTGGTCCATCACCAAGCGGAACTGACGCCCGAGTAAATAATAACATAGCGATTCCAAGGCCCACTTAATAGCCAAACACTCCTTCTCTACCATGCTATAGTTTTTCTCTGCCGGTACAAGTTTTCTACTCAAGTAGGTGACCGGGTGCTCTTCACCATTCACTTTTTGTGACAATACTGCTCCTGGGCCTACCTCCGAGGCATCTGTCTGTACAATGAAGGTTTCCTTGAAGTTGGTGCTGATGAGGACTGGCTGTCCACACAGGGTCAACTTCATGGACTGAAAGGCTTCTTCTGCCTGAGGGTTTCACCGAACCGTTACCGATTTTTTTTTTCCTTTCAAGAGATCGGTCAGGGCCGCCATTCTCCCAGCAAAATTAGGTATAAACCGGCAGTAATACCCAAGGATGCAAAGGAACGCCCTCACCTGCTTTGTACTTGATGGTTTAGGCCAGTTTTTTATGGCCTCAACTTTATTGATTTGGGGCTTGATAACTCCTCGGCCTATCACATAGCCTAAATATCGGGCTTCCTCTAGCCCTATCGCACATTTTTTTGGGTTTGCCGTTAACCTCGCGGCTCTGAGAGAATCCAGCATCGCTTGTACCTGTGATAGGTGCGTATGCCAGTCGGTGCTAAAGATGATAATATCATCTAGATACGTGGACGCATACTCCTGATGGGGCTTGAGCACTATGTGCATCAACCTCTGGAATGTAGCCGGGGCCCCATGTAACCCAAAAGGTAAGACCACATAGTGATATAGACCCTCCAGAGTTACGAAGGCGCTCTTTTGTTTCGCCAATTACGTGAGAGGTACCTGCCAGTAACCCTTGGTGAGATCGAGCGTGGTAAAGTACTGGGCCTTCCCCAGCCTCTCAATCAGCTCATCCACCCTGGGCATCGGATAAAGGTCAAACTTCGACACTTCATTTAGTTTTCGGAAATTGTTACAGAAGCGTAACGATCTGTCTGGTTTTGGAATCAATGTGATGGGGCTAGCTCACTCACTCCGTGATTCCTCGATGATGCCTAACTGGAGCATCTGTTTTACCTCAGCCATTATGGCTTGCCTCCGGGCTTCGGGTACCCGGTACAGTCTCATTCGCACCCTTACCCTAGGTTCGGTAACAATGTCATGTTGGAGAACTGTAGTCCTAGCCGGTAGCTCTGAGAACACGTTATTCTGCTGCTCCAGCGAGCGAGCCTCCCGTCGCTGCTGTTTAGTGAGAGCATCACTTATCCTGACCTCTCTGGACACATCCCTGGCTGAAGGTAGTGAACTCTCTGGCAATATGCCCGGAGTGACGTCTACTCTCGATCTTTCCAAGGTTTTAGCATGTTTACATGGTAAAGCTGCTCAGGTTTCCTCCTTCTGGGCTGATACACCCGGTAATTTACCTCCCCCACTTTTTCTCGAACCTCATATGGCCCTTGCCACTTGGCCATGAGCTTACTCTCGGCTGTGGGTACCAGTACTAACACCCGATCGCCCTTGTTAAAAGACCTGACTCTGGCTCTTTTATTATATGTGCGCCTCTGGGCTGCCTGGGCATCTAACAGATGTTCTTTCACTATGGGCATGACAGCCGCGATCCGGTCCAGCATACTAATCACGTGTTCAATTATACTCCTATGTGGAGTCGGCTCTTGTTCCCACGTCTCTTTGGCTACATCCAACAGACCCCTAGGGTGTCTGCCGTACAATAACTCAAAGGGAGAGAACCCTGTGGAAGCGTGGGGTACCTCACGGACGGCGAACATCAAATAGGATAGCAACATGTCCCAATCCCTTCAGTCCTTAGAAACCACCTTTTTTAACATGGACTTGAGGGTTTTATTGAACCGTTCTACTAGCCCGTCGGTTTGAGGGTGGTACACCGAGGTGCGCAATTGTTTAATTTTTAGCAGTTTGCACAGTTCCCTTGTCACTTTGGACACGAAAGAGGTCCCCTGATTTGTTAGGATCTCCTTAGGTAGTCCAAGGTGACAGAACATGGCAAACAGCTCCCGTGCAATCAGTTTTGCCGAGGTGTGGCGTAGCGGTATAGCCTCCGGGTACCGGGTGGCATAGTCGACGACCACCAGTATATGTTGGTGGCCCCGGGCGGATTTTATAATGGGCCCTACCAAGTCCATTGCAATCCGTTCAAAAGGTACCTCTATCACTGGCAGGGGTACCAATGGGCTACAGAAACTTGCGGTGGGTGTGGTCAACTGACATTAGGGGCAGGATTTGCAGTACCTTTGGACCTCCGCGAAAATCCCCAGCCAAAAGAACCACTGCAAAATACGCTGTTGCGTCTTTAAAACTACTAAGTGTCCACCCAGCAGGTGTATGTGTGCCAACTCCAGAACCGCCCGACGTAACGACTGAGGTACCACTAGCTGTTCCACTACCTCGTCCCTGATACAGTATCTGCACCGGGCTGTTGAGCTACGCCATTTACTTCTACCACCCTTTCCCACGCCTGAGTCAGGGTGGGATCCTGTAGCTGAGCCGTCCCAAACATGTCCCGGGACACTTCCAGCTCGGGGGTCAATGGGGTCTCCTCGACCTCTCCTGCCAGCACCTCTAAGGGAAACCTATTGGGGTCACACTCTGTCCCTAGGTTGGACAACCCTACGGCAGGTACCCCTGACTCGCGCCTGTAATACATTTTACCAGGGGAGAGTGGATTTTGTTTTTCCACAGAGTCCAGAACAGGGGCAAGTCTCTTCCCAACACAGTCCTATAGGGAAGAGTTTTTACCACCCCCACCACATGTTTTATATCTCCACATGGCGTGGACAAAGCTATCTCCACGATTGGGTACTCTCGGAGGTCCCCATGGATACACACAACCCCGACTGTCCGTCCACTGGGGTTGTCTTCTGCCACCAGTGACCCATGTACCAAAGTCACTAGGCTCCCCGAGTCTAGGAGGGTCTCCGTGGGGTACCCATTAACCAGTACCTGGTACAGTTGGAGTTCACTGTCCCAGGCGTCGGCGCTCGCCGTGCAGACGGTCTGGGCATACATTGAGACCCGGCGGTTATACCCGCAGTCCATGGGTTCCATAGTCAGGGGCAATTAGCAACCACATGTCCCGGCCCCTGACACCGCCAGCACCTAATGGTGGAGGTACTGTTAGGTCTTATGACTGTTTGGGAGGGAACCGGTCTCCTGCCACTCTCACTCCGGGGTACCCCTTCAGCACGGGTACGTTGCTTACTGTCCTCAGCAGAGGGCCGCGATCCCTTTCCCGGTTCCTGCGTTGGCAAGGATCGACGTGACAGCCGAGAGGGGGCAGAGTCTCGAATGAAGTCCTGAGTGGACGAGTAGCGCTCGATCAGACTGACCACCTGGTCGAGGGTGCCGGGGTCCCCTTGCCCCACCCAATGTTGGATAGCGGCCGGCAGAGTCCTAACCAGCCGGTTGACCACCACCCTCTCCACCATCTGGGCTGGAGTCAAAGACTCATGCTGGAGCCACCTTTTGACCAGCTGCAAAAGTTCATAAGCCTGAGACCGGGCGGATCGGGTCTCCACATAGGCCCAAGAAAATACGTGCTGAGCCCTCACATATGTATTGACCCCCAGTCGGGCAAGGATCTCACCTTTGAGCCTCTGGTAGTCCTGGGCGTCCTCCCGACTGAGGTCGAAGTAGGCCTTTTGGGCATCGCCGACCAGAAACGGGGCCACTACTTCTGCCCACTGGCCAGCTGGTAGGTTTTCCCGCTCCGCTGTGCGCTCATAAATGGTCAGGAAGGCTTCCACGTCGTCCTCCGGTTCCATCTTCCTCAACGCTGAACGAACCTTGTCCCGGGCGTCTCGACGTTCCGGGGCTGGTGCTGTCGGCGTCTCCCGCAGGGCAGCAATCTGTTGCAGCAACAGTACATTTGTTTTTTGTTGCTGCTGGTACAGTAGCTGGTGCTGCTGGTTATGCTGCTGCTCCCTCTCCTGCTGTTGCTGCTGAGAGAGTACCATCTGTTTGAACAGCTCCTCCATTTTGTCCACGGGGTGGAACTGAAGGGTGGCAGGTCGGATTGTGGTCATGCAGCTGCCGGTGGGGTATGACTCAGTCACAATGCCCGCATTCTCCGCCAAGCTGTAAGGTGGCGGTGTTCACACCATGCAGTAACTGAGGCAGTGACCCAAGCAAGTGCAACATAAACAGCTTTTATTTCAGCTACTCACGGGTTAACAGAAAGTCCTCTGGTTCGCAGCCGGGTTAACAGAAAGTCCATACACAAGGGTTGCCGTGGGCAACGGCCGCGCCGGGCCGCTCAGACCCTGGCGGGTGCAGAGCCTTCCCAGGCGTGGGTTCAGCTATACACAGTCCTGCCAAGTTCTCCTGCTATGCTCCTAGCAGGTCCCAACACTGAACAACACTAATCCTTAGTGCAGAGTTTTTATAGGACCTGTGGCAAGAGCCACTGGAAAACCCGGGTTGGAGGGAGGAGGCCGCCCCACTGCCTCCAGTGACCTCCTCCAAGAAATGAAGGCCCTGTCGGGTTTTTACTAATCTGCCTTAGCCAGGTAGCCTGACCAGGTCAATGCTCACCTTCATTCATGCATTGCAGCCACAGGTGTGTCTGTGACTGCAATGCACTCCAGTGGTTTTAATAGGTCTCTCTACACATTCTAGGGGAGATATAACGTCCCTCGTATACGATCCCGGTCACTGCCTCACATATTCCCCCCTCTGCAATGCACTCCAATGGTTTTATTTTATTGGAAACATTGCTTCTAATGTTTCTATCTACAGGCTAAACATCTCTTTCATTGCACTGATAGGATTCTCGATTTATATGCCGATCCTTACGATTTCTATTTTTACATTGTTGATGTGATTTCTTTTGTGTATTTATGTTGTGTAATACCAAACAAGGGCCGAAATAGTCAATGTTTATAAGGGATGATATACTTATCAGGGCTTACTCAGGCAAGTGAGGACATACAGGTTGGTGCATTTCAGTTTGGGATATATTTGCTGTGCCCACTTTTGGTTTTTCACATTACATAGAAATGTCTCCAGCATAGTTGTACCCAAGGACAGAGATGAATATTTGCAATTCTCGGAGAATTGTTTTGGTGAGACCACTTGTATTATTATTCTTACGTCTGCTTTTATCTCAGTCTTTTTAGCCAATCTGTTATTTTATTCAGAGGATTTTGGCATGTTTGAAAGGATTTGGTGGAGGCTTTTGCGTAGGTAGTGATGTGTGCTTATGCGAATTCTTGCGCTCTACTCTGTTGCCTTTTTGCCAGACTTATTTGGTGTCCTGTAGGTCCTTGATAACAGTATTGATTGGTATGGTAAGGGCCCAACTAATAAAGGTGCTTGAGATAGTCAGATCATTGTTTAGATCTATCCTGATGTTGTTAATTTGTTTAAGAGGAGCCATTTTGTTAGGCTCACCTTGTGAAGTGGATCCACTAAGCCCCAGGTCCGAATGGGTGCATGGAACCAGCACCACACTGAACCAGCGGTGGATACCGCGTTCTGACGCCTAGACCCCTGCAAGTGACATACAGGTGTTGACACACATCTCCAGAGGCACTTCGCCCACTCTCTCCCTATACACCTGACTCCAAACAGTCTGACCACACTGATGAAGGCCGCTTGTCAAGGCCGAAACGTCTGTTGTATTTTGTTTGGACTGCATTAAAATCTACACTTATTGATACGTTGAATGCCGAGGTTATTTTTCTAACAAATGGGTACATGGAGCCCGGGCATTGGTGCAGCTGGCAGGATGGCACATGGGGAGTGAGGATGTGGCACACTCAGGAAACTTGGGAACAGCAAGACAGATGAAATGAAGTCAGCAGAGATAGTAGCAGGTTAAGCATGGAGTGCACAGGAGGTGGAGTACACAAAACTAAACTAAAGTCCTGAATCACAATCGGAAGACACAAATTTGTGTCCTAATGGGCCTTAAATAGGATCATGGAGATGATGTAATTGAACCATACCAGGCAACCTGCAAAACCCTACGTAGAGAAAACATAAACATAGGGCAGGGGACCGAGGTGAAGGAAGCCAATAATAAGGATTGCAGTGAAGTGGCGGGATGGCTTTCTCAATATTTTGATCAAAATTATGTTAACTAAATACCCTTTATTATTTATCATTATTTTTGCACTGTGCCATTTATACATTTACTTTCAGTTATTTGGGTATTTTTCTTGTCTTTGGTTTCTCTCTGTTTAATGGCCTTGTGTGAACATGCATTTACATTTTGCATGCACATCTACTTACGTTTCAGTTCAGACCTTTCAGGTTTTTTCTTTGCAGTCAGTATGCTTAGTGCATATAAAAGGGTGTGGCCGCCCTTTGTCTGGGCTGAGAAGCCCATTGTGCCCCGGTCTTATTCTCACACTAGGGATCCAGTCTCTCTGCCCTTGTCCATATGTATGTCACTTGACAAATGGTAAGGTTTTTAATATTAGAGTTAGGACTGTCCCATAAGGGTTGCCGTGAAGTGGCAGGATGGCTTTCACATTATTTTGATCAAAATTATGTTAACTAAATACCCTTTATTATTTATCATTATTTTTGCACTGTGCGATTTATACATTTACTTTCAGTTATTTGGGTATTTTTCTTGTCTTTGGTTTTTTTCCAAGTGACATACAGGTATTGACACACATCTCCAGAGGCACTTTGCCCACTCTCTCCCTATACACCTGACTCCAAACAGTCTGACCACACTGATGAAGGCCACTTGTCAAGGCCGAAACGTCTGTTGTATTTTGTTTGGACTGCATTAAAATCTACACTTATTGATACGTTGAGTGCTGAGGTTATTTTTCTAACGAATGGGTACATGGACCCCGGGCATTGGTGCAGCTGGCAGGATGGCACATGGGGAGTGAGGATGTGGCACACTCAGGAATCTTGGGAACAGCAAGACAGATGAAATGAAGTCAGCAGAGATAGTAGCAGGTTAAGCATGGAGTGCACAGGAGGTGGAGTACACAAAACTAAACTAAAGTCCTGAATCACAATCGGAAGACACAAATTTGTGTCCTAATGGGCCTTAAATAGGATCATGGAGATGATGTAATTGAGCCATACCAGGCAACCTGCAAAACCCAACGTAGAGAAAACATAAACATAGGGCAGGGGACCGAGGTGAAGGAAGCCAAACCCAGGATATCCTGAACAGGTGTGTAACACATTTTGTCCAGGGGATAATTTTCAAGACCAGATACTCAATCGTTGCCAAAACCTTCACTTCTTGTGACTCTCAGGTTGTCATCAGTTCTGCTTCTTCCAAGTTTTACCATGTTTCCGCTAGAGAACTGGTGGGCGTTAGCTTTCCTGCCCTGTAGTGGTCGATAATTTCTACATTTTGGTGGTATTTGAATCCATGTGTGTAATTTAATAACGGAGACCAAAAGGGCATTGCCCAACAGTTTAACCCCTTTACTGCCCAGGGCGTACTAATACGTACCTGCGCCCTGGGCTTTAAGAGCCAGGTACATATTAGTACTCCCTGTTGATTTCGCCTGCACACAGCCTGTGCGGGCGTGATCGTCGTCGGGTGTCAGCTGATTGTCACAGCTAACACCCGGTGCTATGTGCTGGGAGCGGTCCCGCACTGCTCCCTGCACATTAACCCCCACAATGCTGCGATCGAAGTCGATCAGAGTAAAAAAAGTGAAAATCCCATAGTGAGACAAAGTATAAAAGTAAAAAAAGTGTTAAAAAATGGAGAAAAAAAAATGTAAAAATATCTTTAAAAAAAAATTCAAAAAATAATCCACCAAAATTAAAAATATAATGTACTCATCATTAAATATTATTATGAAAATAAAAAAAAACAATAAAAGTACACATATTTGGTATTGCCGCGTCCAGAACGACCTGACTTATAAAACTGTCCCACTAGTTAACCCCTTTAGTGAACACGGTAAAAAAATAAAAATAAAAAACAAAGCAAAAAACGATGCTTTATCATCATACCGCCAAACAAAAAATGGAATAAAACGCGATCAAAAAGACGAATATAAATAAAAATGGTACAGCTGAAAACATGATCTTGTCCCGCAATAAACAAGCCACCATACAGCTCCATCAGCCGAAAAATAAAAAAGTTATATCTCTCAGAATAAAGCGATGCAAAAAAATTATTTTTTATATAAAACAGCTTTTATTGTGTAAAAGTGCCAAAACATAGAAAAACGATATAAATGTAATACCGCTGTAAACATACTGACCTGAAGAATAAAGCTGCCTTAGCAATTTTACCACATGCGGAACGGTATAAAAAAAAAAAAAAAACAATTCCTGAATTGTTGTTTTTTGTTTATTCTGCCTCCCAAAAATCGGAATAGAAAGCAATCAAAAAATGTCACGTGCCTGAAAATGGTACCAATAAAACATCAGCTCATTCCGCAAAAAACAAGCCATCACATGACTCTGTGAGCCAAAACAACGAAAAATTATAGCTCTCAATATATGGCGATGCAAAAACTAGATTTTGCAAAAAAATGCGTCTTTTAGTGTGTGGCATAATCGCACCGACGCGAAGAATGAAGTTGTCTAATCACTTATACCGCACGAGAAACAGCATAAAAAATAAACTCTAGGGTTAGGGTTGAAACATGCGGGCGGGGACTCGAGCATGTCACTGCATATCCGAGTACCCGATGCAAACTCAAGTAGCGAGCGCTTGCGCTCAAGACTACTGGCAACTTATTCAATATGATGAACTGATGTTAGCAAATTCTGTGTCGTACCTCTGGGTTCAAAATGTTCACTATACCCCTTGATAAAATCCTTGAGGGTTGTAGTTTCCTAATGGGGTCACGTGTGGGGGGTTCCACTATTTAGGCACATCAGGGGCTCTCCAAACGCTACATGGCGTCCGCTCTCAATTCCAGCCAATTTTGCGTTCAAAAAGTCACAGAGTGCTCCTTCCCTTCTGAACTCTGCCGTGTGCACAAACACTGTATTTTCCCCACATATGGGGTATTGACGTATTCAGGAGAAATTGTACAAAAGTTTTTGGGGTCCATTTTCTCCTCTTATCCTTGTGAAAATAAAAGAATTGGGGCTAAAACATATTTTTTGTGGAAAAAGTTTGATTTTTTTTATTTTCACGGCTCCATGAAATAAACTTCTGTAAAGCACTTGGGGGTTCAGGGTGCTCACCACACATCTAGATAAGTTCCCTGAGGGGTCTAGTTTTCAAAATGGTGTCACTTGTGGGAGGTTTCCACTGTTTGGGGAGCCCCCGATGTGCCTAAATGCAACATGGCATCCACTAATTATTCAAGCAAATTTTACAATCAAAAAGTCAAATGGAGCTCCATCCCTTCTGAACCTTTCCGTGCACCCAAACAGTGTTTTTCCCCCACATATGGGGTATCTGATTACTCAGGAGAAATTGCACAACAAACTGCATGGTGCAATTTCTCCTGTTACCCTTATGAAAATGCAAAACTGGGGGCTGAAAAACATTTTTGTGGGAAAAATGTGAAAATTTAATTTTTACAGCTCAATGTTATAAACTTCTGTAAAGCACTTGGGGGTTCAGGGTGCTCACCACACATTGAGATAAGTTCCCTGAGGGGTCTAGTTTCCAAAATGGTGTCACTTCTGTGGGGTTTCCACTGTTTAGGCACATCAGGGGCTCCCCAAACGCAACAAGGCGTCCGCTAATTATTCAAGCTAATTTTATATTCAAAAAGTCAAATGGCGCTCCTTCCCTTCCGAACCATGCCGTGCCCCCAAACAGTGTTTTTTCCCCACATATGGGTTATCTGCGTGCTCAGGGGAAATTGCAAAACAAATTTTGGGGTCCATTTTTTCCTGTTAGCCCTGCAAAAATAAAAAAGTTTGTGTCTAAAGTAACATTTTTGTGAAAAAAGTTAAATGTTAGTTTTTTTCTTCCACATTCCAAACATTCTTGTGAAGCACCTGAAGGGTTAATAAACTTCTTGAATGTGGTTTTGAGCACCTTGAGGGGTGCAGTTTTTAGAATGGTGTCACTTTTGGGTATTTTCTGTCATAAAGACCCCTCAAAGTGACTTCAAATGTGATGTGGTCCCTAAAAAAATGGTGTTGTAAATTTCGTTGGAAAAATGAGAAATCGCTGGTCAACTTTTAACCCTTATAGCTCCCTATTAAAAAAAATGTTGGTTCCAGAATTGTGCTGATGTGAAGTAGACATGTGGGAAATGTTATTTATTAACTATTTTGTGTGACATACAGTACAGACCAAAAATTTGGACACACCTTCTCATTTAAAGATTTTTCTGTATTTTCATGACTATAAAAATTGTACATTTACACTGAAGGCATCAAAACTATGAATTAACACATGTGGAATTATATACTTAACAAAAAAGTGTGAAACAACTGAAAATATGTCTTATATGCTAGGTTCTTCAAAGTAGCCACCTTTTGCTTTGATGACTGCTTTGCACACTCTTGGCATTCTCTTGATGAGCTTCAAGAGGTAGTCACCGAAAATGGTTTTCACTTCACAGATGTGCCCTGTCAGGTTTAATAAGTGGGATTTCTTGCCTTATAAATGGGGTGGGACCATCAGTTGTGTTGTGCAGAAGTCTGGTGGATACACAGCTGATAGTCCTACTGAATAGACTGTTAGCTGCTTTTTCTTGCCATAATACAAATTCTAAGTAAAGAAAAACGAGTGGCCATCATTACTTTAAGAAATGAAGGTCAGTCAGTGCGAAAAAATGGGAAAACTTTGAAAGTGTCCCCAAGTGCAGTTGCAAAAACCATCAAGCGCTACAAAGAAATTGGCTCACATGAGGACCGCCCCAGGAAAGGAAGACCAAGAGTCACCTCTGCTTCTGAGGATAAGTTTATCCGAGTCACCAGCCTCAGAAATCGCAGGTTAACAGCAGCTCAGATTAGAGACCAGGTCAATGCCACACAGAGTTCTAGCAGCAGACACATCTCTTCAACAACTGTTAAGAGGAGACTTTGTACAGCAGGCTTTCATGGTAAAATGGCTGCTAGGAAACCACTGCTAAGGACAGACAACAAACAAAAGAGACTTGTTTGGGCTAAAGAACACAAGGAATGGACATTAGACCAGTGGAAATCTGTGCTTTGGTCTGATGAGTCCAAATTTGAGATCTTTGGTTCCAACCACCGTGTCTTTGTGCGACGCAGAAAAGGTGAACGGATGGACTTTACATGCCTGGTTCCCACCGTGAAGCATGGGGGAGGAGGTGTGATGGTGTGGGGGGTGCTTTGCTGGTGACAGTGTTGGGGATTTATTCAAAATTGAAGGCATACTGAACCAGCATGGCTACCACAGCATCTTGCAGCAGCATGCTATTCCATCCGGTTTGCGTTTAGTTGGACCATCATTTATTTTTCAACAGGACAATGACTCCAAACACACCTCCAGGCTGTGTAAGGGCTATTTAACCAAGAAGGAGAGTGATGGGGTGCTACGCCAGATGACCTGGCCTCCACAGTCACCAGACCTGAACCCAATCGAGATGGTTTGGGGTGAGCTGGACCGCAGAGTGAAGGCAAAAGGGCCAACAAGTGCTACGCATCTCTGGGAACTCCTTCAAGATTGTTGGAAGACCATTTCCGGTGACTACCTCTTGATTTTTAAAGATAATGCCAAGAGTGTGCAAAGCAGTCATCAAAGCAAAAGGTGGCTACTTTGAAGAACCTAGAATATAAGACATATTTTCAGTTGTTTCACACTTTTTTGTTAAGTATATAATTCCACATGTGTTAATTCATAGTTTTGATGCCTTCAGTGTGAATGTACAATTTTCATAGTCATGGAAATACATAACAATCTTTAAATGAGAAGGTGTGTACAAACTTTTGGTCTGTACTGTATCTCTCTGATTTAAGGGCATAAAAATTCAAATTTTGAAAATTGCAAAATTTTCAAAATTTTTGCCACGTTTCCAGTTTTTTCACAAATAAACGCAGGTGATATCGAAGAAATTTTACCACAATCATGAAGTACAATGTGTCACGAAAAAACAGTCTCAGAATCAGGGGGATCTGTTGAAGCGTTCTAGAGTAATTACCTCATAAATTGACAGTGGTCAGAATTGTAAAAATTGGCCTGGTCATTAACAAGCAAACCACCTTGGGTAGTAAAGGGGTAAATGGTCTTGTATTAGTAGATGGATTTCTATGTAGCAGAAGCAGTTGAGCTGAAAAAGTGGACCTGGGTCAAAAAGGTGGCTAAAGTCAAGTGGTATTTTCTTCACTGAGTACTGAAATTCCCCCATTCCCAGACCAATAGCTAGCCTTTCTTTCACTCAGAGAAAAGATTCATTCTGTTGGCCTCGCCCTGTATCAAAATACCACAATTTCAAAGCAAAGCAAGAACTATTTATACAGATGCTAAAAGATTATCAAATTATAATAAAAGGTTTGTACTGATTAAAAATTTGTTTTCTTTTGCATTAAAAATCGGAGTCATTTTTGTTACTCACCTATCCCAGCTTCCTGTTATGGATCTGTCTCCTCCTTGCCCAGTTGTTGGCTCCCTTTGCTTTACTATAGTAACCTAGTGTACACCTCAGATTTTACATTCCTAGACCTTTTTTTGGCTGGCTCAGGTGGCAGCAGGAGCAAGCCACCTGAGTATTCAGGTAGAATCACTTCCAGCGCTATCACACCTCTTGGTTCTGCTCTGCTATGTATTTTCTACAGTGTCCTCTGTCTAATTTTGCAAATAAAGGAGAAAAGAACCACATGCACGGAGTAGCACACTTCTATATATAAAAGGTATAATTTTATTCTAGAAACTTCTTAGACAAAACATTTAAAAACATTTAAAAGATACAGTGGTGGCCAAAAGTATTGACACCCCTGCAATTCTGTCAGATAATACTCAGTTTCTTCCTGATGGGGATGGACAAAAGTATTGGCACTGTTTGAAAAATCAGGTGATGCTTCTCTAATTCGTGTAATTAACAGCACCTGTAACTTACCTGTGGCACCTAACAGGTGTTGGCAATAACTAAATCACACTTGCAGCCAGTTAACATGGATTAAAGTTGACTCAACTTCTGTCCTGTGTCCTTGTGTGTACCACATTGAGCATGGAGAAAAGAAAGACCAAAGAACTGTCTGAGGACTTGAGAAACCAAATTGTGAGGAAGCATGAGCAATCTCAAGGCTACAAGTCCATCTCCAAAGACCTGAATGTTCCTGTGTCTTCTGTGCGCAGTGTCATCAAGAAGTTTTAAGCCCATGGCACTGTGGCTAACCTCCCTAGATGTGGACGGAAAAGAAAAATTGATGAGAGATTTCAACGCAAGATTGTGCGGATGGTGGATAAAGAACCTCGACTAACATCCAAACAAGTTCAAGCTGCCCTGCAGTCCGAGGGTACAACAGTGTCAACCCGTACTATCCGTCGGCGTCTGAATGAAAAGGGACTGTATGGTAGGATACCCAGGAAGACCCCACTTCTTACCCCGAGACATAAAAAAGCCAGGCTGGAGTTTGCCAAAACTTACCTGACAAAGCCTAAAACGTTTTGGAAGAATATTCCCTGGTCAGATGAGACAAAAGTAGAGCTTTTTGGGAAAAAGCATCAACATAGAGTGTACAGGAAAAAAAAAGAGGCATTCAAAGAAAAGAACACGGTCCCTACAGTCAAACATGGCGGAGGTTCCCTGATGTTTTGGGGTTGCTTTGCTGCCTCTGGCACTGGACTGCTTGACCGTGTGCATGGCATTATGAAGTCTGAAGACTACCAACAAATTTTGCAGCATAATGTAGGGCCCAGTGTGAGAAAGCTGGGTCTCCCTTAGAGATCATGGGTCTTCCAGCAGGACAATGACCCAAAACACACTTCCAAAAGCACTATAAAATGGTTTGAGAGAAAGCACTGGAGACTTCTAAGGTGGCCAGCAATGAGTCCAGACCTGAATCCCATAGAACACCTGTGGAGAGATCTCAAAATGGCAGTTTGGAGAAGGCACCCTTCAAATATCAGGGACCAGGAGCAGTTTGCTAAAGAACAATGGTCTACAATTCCAGCAGAGCATTGTAAGAAACTCATTGATGGTTACCGGAAGCAGTTGTTCGCAGTTATTTTGGCTAAAGGTTGTGCAACCAAGTATTAGGCTGAGGGTGCCAATACTTTTGTCTGGCCCATTTTTGGAGTTTTGTGTGAAATGATCAATGATTTGATTTTTGCTTCATTCTCTTTTGTGTTTTTTCCTTGCAAGCAAAATAAATGAAGATAATAATACCATAGAATTTGTGATTGCAATCATTTTCAGGAAGAAACTGAGTATTATCTGACAGAATTGCAGGGGTGCCAATACTTTTGGCCACCACTGTATATATAGACAAAGGGGTCTGGCCCTCATGACTGCTCAGGTTAATAGATGGTCACCAATACAGATAGTGCAATAAATAGACAATGCTCTGTATATCATGCAGTAAATACATGCATATATAACATATCAGAATACACAGATAGAATTTACAGAAAAAAGACCATGAACACTGTAAAGGATAAACAAAAAACACAATAGCCACAACGTGGTCTTTGCCACCTAATCATCAAGGTTTGTGCAATTTAAGAGCCCAAAGTCTAATCTAAATAAGCAGGTAATATCAAATCCTTAATGCTCCTGCAAAATAGCACAATAGTATTACAAGGTAAAATCCCAATGATGCAAAAGGTCTTATTATCAATATACAGGGATAAATGTCCAAAATGAATGTTGCCTATAGCCTATATTCAGCGTTAGGTAATTATATCACTTGATCCGACCCTCTGCATATATCTAGATGTAATGCCTAGCTGAAAGAGATGTAGACAGGTGTACCCTGTCAGTGTGGCTAGTGCTAAAGTATACCAGTCATGTGGAAAGGGTGAAGGACCAGAGCCCCATGCCCCACGCGTATCGCCGCGTCTCTGCGCAGCTTCGTCAGGGGAATAACGTCCACTGGTTCCTGGCTTGTCTTTATATCATGGTTAAATAAGCTAATAGTATACTGGTGTGTTTCCTCTGCTGACATCATCTCGACCGGACTGGAAATGACATCATCGGCTGGAGGGCGGAAGTGATGTAATCAGCCAGGAAAGTCTGAGTGTGGGCAAACACCTTGCCCTTACTATGCTGTTGCACAACCACAAAGGGAAAAAACAAACAAACAAACAAACAAAAAAAAACCTCCCCCTGTCTGTGCAGCTATACTGCTTCCTACGGGGAGCCTGTAACCACGTTAGCCACCTTATTCACATGACAGGCTAATATGTAGGTAATGCCCAAAAACTAAAAGATGAACGCAAGCACTAATATAAAGATGAGGATAGGGAAAATATATACAACATAGGGCATATTGATCCAATTTGCACATCTGAATATATCCAGCATCAAGATGAATTTTTGCTTTTTAGTTCATGCTATTCACTGTCAATCAGACCATCAGATATGAATCAGTCTCGTTGGGGCCCAAAGATGGAGACCAATATGGTGCCTGTCATAGCCCCACATTAGATTGAGGGTTTGAGAGGGAATGTATGTACATGTTTGCAAGCCAACACGTTATATAGTATGACATAATACTTCCTTATCCCATATCATGGAGATATTATACTGATACTTATTAAAGGCCTAAAAAAACAAACAAACAAAAAAAAAACTACTTTTTTCCTTTTTGTGATGTGATGTGCACCCCGATGGTACCCGCTACTGCATGGTGAGATGTTTTACGATTAGCTCATCTGAGAGGCAATTCAGAGGATTGACAAGCGGATGGAGGATATCATCTAGAGGAGCCCGGGAGAATACCCGTTTATCCAACAAGAGATAATCTTCGTAGAGTACCTCCAATCTACTAGGAGACTATTCACATTCATACGTGCCACTTTCAAATCACGGTGCGCACAACAGAGCAAGGACGGATTGCCAATGCTTTGATACTCATATAATATATCCAGTTCTGAAATATATCATGGGTACATAAAGTAAGGGGAGGCAAAAATGGATAACGTAGGAAAAAGACCTGCTGGAGTATAGGCCGGTCAAATTATATCAAACAGATACCACCATGGTAGCTAGGTGTGAAGAGACCTGTCCGCCCTGTCTGTCTAATTTTGCTGAACCTCACTCACTCCTTAGATCTGTCACATTTATCTACAAGTGAGTATCCTGAAAAATCCAACCCTGCTATTCCGCACTGCTCCAAGTGTGTCCAGTTCATTCATTCCTGCTGTTCCACATTCCTCCATGTACCATCCAGATAATCCATTCCTGCAATTCCACACTGCTCCACGTACCATACAGATCATCCATTCCTGCAGTTCCACACTTCTGCATTTACCATCAGGCTGTCACGACTCTGCTGTCGGGTATCCCGGGCCAGGGGCTCCTTCCCTGTCCCTAATGCTTGGGGTGGTCTAGTTATCCTTATTCCCCGGATTACTTCTAATGGTGATGACGCCGGGGACACATACCTGACTGAGCTCCTGAATCTGCCCTCAGTTTGTTTCCTCCCCCCACCCAGGGAAGAGGGGAGTATTAGCGTATGGCAATACACCAACCAAACTAACAAGGTAAAACGAACAGGGATAAAATAAAAATTCCAATCATACAAATATGCACACACAAACAACAGGGAATCACCGGGAGTGCAGGAAGGAAAAAAGCAAAGAAGGTGAAGGAGAGGATTTGCACACAACCAAAACAAACCAACAGTCTCAGATAAATCTACCAAATGATTCCTCAAACAACAACATTCCAACAACTCCTAAACCGTGCAGCAATGAAGCTAACTCTGGCAATGACTGCGAGGGGAGTGGCCAACTCTGAACAGCTGAGAGTATCAGCACAAGCAAGCTTCCAGGAGCACAGCTAGAAGACTCCTGCACCATTTAATATGAAGGAGAATTGCTTCTAATTAGTGCAGGAGTAGGAGAAATCAGACAGTGCAGTCTTCTGGAATCCTCTCTGTTGCGGTAAACCCGTGACACGAGCTTAAACATTTCTGCTGTTACACATTGATCCAGATACCATCCAGATCATCCTTTCCTGCTGTTACACACTGCTCCTGATACCATTCAGCTCATCCATTCCTTCTGTTACACACTGCTTCAGGTACCATCCAGCTCATCCATTGCTGCAGTTCTACACTGCTCCAGTTACCATCCAGATCATCATTTCATGCTGTTACACACTGCTCCAGGTACCATTCAGCTCTTCCATTGCTGCAGTTCTACACTGCTCAAGGTACCATCCAGGTCATCATCACTAGTGTTGAGCCACCCCCGTAGTGTTCGAGTTCGGTTCGGTTCGTCGAACACCCGTGTGTTCGCCGAACTGTTCGTCGAACTGTTCGTCGAACACCTTCGAACACCGTTAAAACCAATGGCAGGCAAACAAAAACAAATAGAAACACATAGAAAACACCTTCAAAGGTGTCCAAAAGCTGACAAATTGCTCAGAAGACACAACTAACACATGGAAAAGTGACAAGTACATATAGTCATGAGAAAAGAAAAGAGGTGGAGGAGTAAAAGGAGGGGGAGACACAGATATAGGCATATCATGCCCTTCTAAAATCCAAAAAGTGAGAAGCCGACACGTTCAGTCCGCTCCTGCCCGTGCCACCTCCGTGTCGCCGGGTTTGTGCCAGAGCCGCGGTGAACCCTGATGGCCAGCCCCCCTCTCCCAATACTGGTGCCTGTCCGCTGGTGGGTCGAGCGAGCCCCCCTGTGGTGGAGGCAGCTCTAAGCGTTTTAATTTAAATTGTCTCTCTAATTTGAATGAATACACTTTAAATCCATTTACAAGGATCTATTGGAGGGCAAGTCTCATGCCAGCAGCCGCGTAATTCCAGCTCCAGTAGCGTCCACTAAAGCTGCTGCAGTTAAAAAGCTTTTATAAGGATCGAGCTCGGCTGTCCACCGCAAGGCATCCTACTGCCAGTCCCAGCCCCTATGCCTTGGGGTGCCTCCTGATGCTCTCCACTGAGTATCCCGTGGTCCCGAAGCATTTCCTTTGAAAAAATTAAGTGTCCAAACTACAGGTGGTGTAGCTTGCTTAACAGCCGGGATAATCCGCTGACTAGCAGACACTGCTACTAGGCACAAAGTATTTCCTGGGCTAGATGCAGTTAAAAATTTGTAATTAGATACTCTCGTTGGATGCTGAGAAAGCATTCCATAGAGTCTCCTGGCACGCCATATATGATTCTCTTAAAAAGCTTGGGGTAGGGGTCTAGGGGACCCTTTTATAGCCAAAGTACAGTACGACGTGGGCAGCCGTTACCTGCAGACGTGGTCTGGATAATAAGAACTGTGAGTAAAGGCCCTGGACTGCATCACTGACTCTGTGTCGTTACTGCTGCTGCCCTGCACCATCACCCCCATCCTCCGCATACACTGCCCTGAGGCTATACTCCTCCCGTGGGGAGTTATGCTATGCTCTGCTGCACCCACAACACCAGCCTCAGCGGTCTGCCCTGCAGCGGCGGTTCACTCTGACCGCAATCCACGGGTGGCGTAGTCGGACATTTAAACATCAAAACCACATAAATAGTTCCGCCACTGGTTTGACCACCCTGAGCCACGGAACCGGGTCGCCGCCACGAAGACTACAACCACCAGCATCCACCAAAAAGGGTCCGGCTCCGGGTGTCCCAAGGCCCAGGGGGTGCATCAGAACATTTTCATCACCTTTCACAATCACCAATGGGACAAGGCAGGGATGTCCTCTGTCCCCTCTCTTATACATCCTAGTGACGGAGCACCTGCTCTCATCAATTCGCCATAACCCCAATATTAGGTGGATTGAGGTGGGAGGCACCGAGTACAAGTGCTCTCTATTTGCTGATGATGTACTAGTATATATCACTCAATCACATATATCCATCCATGCTGTTATGGCTGAAATAGATCACTTTGTTACATGGTCAAATTTTAAAATCAATGCAGCGAAGTCTGAGGCCCTCGATGTCTCCCTCCCCAAATCCATATAGGATTCCATCCAGTCCAACTTTCCCTTTGCCTGGCCCTCACAGGGTATCAAATACTTAGGAATTCCTATTCATAGAGACCTCTCCCATCTATGTTATCTTAATTTTGGGCCCTTTATTGAACAACTCCATACAGACCACGGTTGGCAAGTTAGAACTGTAAGATTCAGTACGTGAACCACTGGTGTTTTGTAGAAAAGCACATGTACACTGTGTTCCAAATTATTATGCAGAAAGTGTTTAGGAGTGATAAGGGAAGAATTTGTTTGTTTGTCAGTTAAACTCATTGATGGTGATGTGTGTCAGGGCTCTTTATATCACTGTAAGCAATTGCAGACACCTGTGCTAATTAGTTTGGCAGGTGTGTCCAATGAAAGGCAAGACTACTTAAGAAGGCTGTCTCACATTATTAAGCAGCCTACATTTTCTGCCAAAATGGGAAAGAAAAAGGATGTGTCGGCTGCTGAGAAGCAACAAATTGTGGAGTGTTTAGGTCAAGGCATGACTACAATCAACATTGTGCGATGATCAGGATGAAGTGTCTTGGCAATCAAGAAGTATGTAGCTGATTCACAGTACACATGTGTGCGTGCTGATAAGGGCAAATTGAGGACTCTTTCCTACAGGCAATTACGTCAGGTTAAAAGAGCAGCGGCAAAAAAGCCTTGTCATAGCAGCAGACAAGTTTTTGAAGCTGCTGGTGCCTCCAATGTCCCCCGAACAACAAGATGCAGGGTCCTTCAGAGGTTTGCAGCTGTGCATATGCCATCCTGTCGACCTCCTCTATCCACTTCACACAAGCAGAAACGGCTCCAGTGGGCCAAACATTACATGAAGACTGATTTCAAAACTGTTTTGTTCACGGATGAGTGCCGTGCAGCGCTCGATGGTCCAGATGGATGGAGTGGAGGATGGCTGGTTGATGGACACCCCACGCAAACACGGCTACAGCGCCAACAAGGAGGAGGTGGAGTAATGTTTTGGGCTGGAATCATGGGGAGAGAGATTGTCGGCCCCTTTAGGATCCCTGAAGGCGCTAAAGATGAACTCCATAATGTATGTGGATTTTCTCAAACAGCACTTCCTGCCATGGTTCAAGAAGAAGAACCATGTATTTCACAGCAAGATCATTTTTTTGCATGATAATGCACCATCTCATGCTGCACATAAAACATCTGCATCTCTGGCTGATATGGGCATAAAAGGGGACAAACTTATGGTGTGACCCCCATGCTCCCCTGACCTCTACCCCGTTCAGAACCTCTGGAGCATCATCAAAAGGAGTGTCTATGATGGCGGGAGGCAGTTCACATCTAAGCAACAGCTCTGGGAGGGTATTCTGTCCTCATGCAAAACAATTGAAGCAGAAACCATCCAAAACCTGACAAATTCAATGGACGAGAGAGTTCAGAATCTCCTTTCGAACAAGGAGTCCTATGTGAAAATGTAACATCACCTAGAATAAAGTTTTGAGTTGAAAACTGTTTGATTTCAGTTTCTAATAACCTGCTAATGCTTATAATTTCAAAAATGACCATTTTTTTGGTCTTTATTAAAATGAAAAGGTTGATCGAAAAGTTTGGGGGATCTAAGAGTGTGGCAACCCAGTAGTCATGATTACTTCGAATTCTGACAATATGAGGGTCATGTTGCAGGTAGTGCAGCAAGAAGGCACTTATGTGTCTTGCGCATCTCGGAGCCCCAAAATTATTTTCCGGGCTAGATGCAGCTAAAAATTATTATTAATTTTAAATCTGGTGGAGCTTAGTATAGATGGGCTAATAGGATCAGTGCTGCACACTGCTACAAAGCCCAAATTATTTTCCAGTCAAGATACAGATAAACATGATTAGTAATTTGAAAGCTTAAAACGGTTGGTAGGGTGATTTTAACCAATCATCAAGCTTTTACTCTCCCCAGGATGACACAGGGGTAGAAAAGTCGTTTCGGATCCATGATTTGTTCATCTTTATGAATTTGAGTCTATCTACATTATCAGTGGAGAGCCGCGTGCGCTTATCTGTCAGCACACCACCAGCAGCGCTGAACACACGTTCAGACAGAATGCTGGCTGCGGGGCATGACAAGATCTCCAAGGCGTAAGTGGCTAGCTCCGGCCATTTATCCAGATTGGAAGCCCTAAAAGAGCAAGGGTCCAGTGACACAGTCATGGCTTCAATGTTTACTTGGAGATACTCCTGTACCATCGTCTCTAGGCGTTGACTATGTGTCAGACTTCTTGTCTCCTGTGGCCTTGCAAAGGATGGGCTAAAAAAGTGGTGAAATGATTCCGCAAAATTGATGTTACCAGCAGATACTGTGGTTCTGTTACGGTTTGAGTGCTGAACACTTGACGGTCCCACGGTTGGCAAGTTGGAACTGTGAGATTCACTACGTGCACCACTGGTGTTTTGTGGAAAAGCACATGTAAGATTCTGCAACAGTCTCTGCTGATACTCCTGCATGCGTGCATCCCTTTCTATGGCAGGAATAATTTCTGCAAATTTACTTTTGTACCGGGGATCTAACAGTGTGGCAACCCAGTAGTCAGGATTATTTCTAATTCTCACAATTCGAGGGTCATGTTGCAGGTAGTGCAGCAAGAAGGCACTCATGTGTGTTGCGCATCCAGGAGCACCAAGTCCCTGTTGTGTTGGTGGCGAGGTAACAATCATGCTTCCTTCCTCTGTCCTCTCCCCCCAACCTCGCACAACAGAAATGTGATCAAAGTCTCCCTCATCTGATGAGTCTTCCATCAGTTCGTCCTCCACTTCTTCCTGGGCTCCTGCACCTTCCTCACTAGTTTGGCTGCTACCATGCGGCCTGGTAAAACCATCTCCCCCACCCTCACATGCCTGCCGCCTTGGTGCTGCCGACCGTCTGGACCTTGCAGATGTTAGCCCTTCCGCATACAACTCCTCCTCCTCTACTTCCTCCACCTCCTCTTGTGCTACCACCTGACTCTGAATTCTGTTTAACATGTGCTCCAGCATGTAAATCACCGGAATAGTCATGCTGATAATGGCATCGTCAGCACTAAACATCTTCGTCGCCATTTCAAAACTGTGCAGAAGGGTGCATAGGTCCCTGATCTGAGACCACTCCTCCAGCGTGATTTGCCCCACCTCCGGATCTCGTTGGCCCAGGCTATACGTCAGAACGTATTGCACCAGGGCTTGTCGGTGCTGCCACAGTCGCTGCAACATGTGCAGAGTTGAATTCCACCGGGTAGGCACATCGCATTTTAGCCGGTGAAGTGGCAGGCCCAACGACTTCTGTAGAGATGTAAGTCGCTGAGCTGCGGGATGCGAACGGCAGAAGTGAGCACACAGCGACCGTGCCCTCTGCAGAAGGCCATCTAGTCTGGGATAGTGGGCTAAAAAATGCTGGACAACCAGGTTCAACACGTGAGCCATACAAGGCACGTGTGTGACATTGCCCCGGCGAAGGGCCGCACCCAGGTTTGCAGCATTGTCGCACACGGCCTTCCCTGGTTTCAGGTCCAGTGGAGACAACCATTCATGAAATTGGTTCTCCAGAGCTGACCACAACTCCTCAGCTGTGTGACTCACATTTCCCAGACATTTCAAAGTAAAAACCGCCTGATGACGTTGAGCCCTACTGCCAGCATAGTAAGGAGGTGTGCAGGATCCCTTCTGCGCAGTTAGAAAGCTTGTGGCATGACCAGACAGGCTTTGGGTGCAGGTGGAAGACCGAGAGGAGGTTGAGGAGGCAGAAGCAGTGGAGGAACTTTGACATAAAGAGGATTGACGCACAACTCGTGGGGACGGCAAGACTTGGACAGCAGCCCCTTGTCCTGCTGTCACCATAGTTACCCAGTGCCCAGTCAGCGACATGTAACGCCCCTGTCCATGCCTACTCGTCCAAGTGTCTGTGGTGAAATGCACCCTGTCACACACAGAGTTTCTCAAAGAAGCGGTGATGTTGTGTGCGACATGCTGGTGGAGCGCAGGCACACCTTTCTTTGAGAAGTAGTGCCGACTGGGCATCTGGTACTGGGGCACTGCGACGGACATAAGGTCTCGAAAATCCTCTGTGTCCACCAGGCGGAAAGGCAGCATTTCTGTAGCCAAGAGCTTGCAGATGGTGAAATTCAACCTCTTAGCTTTCTCATGGCTAGGAGGAAATGGTCTTTTACTTGTCCACATCTGAGGGACCGAGGGCTGGCTATTGTGCTTAGACGGGGTTGATAAGGGTGTCCCCGGCAAACTGCCGGTCTGTGAGGAAGATGCAGGCGGACATGTTAGGTTGCCTTGATCCAAAGGTGGTGCTATCGATGTCGGACAGCGCTCAACACCAGCTGGTGTTACCACCTCCAAAGAAAATGATGACCTGCCAATCACGCTGGCTGTTGCGGGTAAAGAGGTGGCAGGTCTGCGCCCCAAAACAGGTGTGACTGCTGTCCCCCCAGTCACAGAGGATGAAGAGGCCGCGGATGCACAAGATATGGCAGACGGTGATTGGCCCGGCCGGCTAGGCCGCATTGTAGCACACTGAGCTTCCCACTGCAACTTATGCTTCATGTCCATGTGCCGGTTCATGCATGAAGTACTCAAACTATGTATTTTTTGGCCTCTACTTAGCTTTTGCTGACAAATGTTACAGATAACACGAGTTGGGTCATCTTTATCGATCTGAAAAAATGCCCAGGCTATGCAAGGCTTAGCACCCATGCGACCTGAAGAGCCACCATGACTTGTGGTGAGAGGCAGAGTTGTGTTTGAGGATGCAGTTGTTGACGTGCTTCCAGTACTACGTCTCTGTCCAGGAAGGCGCAACCTGACCTCGTCGTCACTAGCATCTTCCTCCACCTCCTCTGCTGACCTCATCTCTTGGCTGACTGTGGGTTGACAGTAAGTGGGATCTCCAACCTCATCATAATCATCCTGTGCGTTATCACACCCGTCGTCCTCAGAGCCAACCTGTTCCTGCCCTGACAAAAAACTAAAGTTGTCGCTCCAATCAGGTATTTGAGTCTCATCATCGTCTTCCTCATTGTCTCCACCAACAGGAGTTACAGTTTGGAAATGAGGGTCTACATTATCGTCAGAACCTTCTGCGTCTGGTCCTGGATCCGATTCATAAAGATTCTGGGCATCAGTGCAGATCATTTCCTCGTCTGGATTCACAGAAGCGCTGGAGTCGACCTCTGATTCCCAGGCTATAGTATGAGTAAACAGCTCTGCAGACTCAACCATCTGTTCTACCTCATACTCAGACGGGCAGCTGGAGATTTGGGAGCTGTGAGGAAGCAAGTGCGATTGGGGTGACACCTTTGAGGACTGGAGTATTTGTGATGTTGAAGTTGATGTGGAGGAGAGCCCACTTAAAGGAGCACTTGATATCCGTTGAAGCACCTGCTGTTTTTGTGCCTCATCTGGAATTTGTAGCGATTGGCGTGGCCGTAAGAAAGGGATCTTATCACATTGTCCGCTAAAAGAAGTAGACATTTTGGTTTGGCTGGAAGATGGTCTTTCTTCTGCAGATGTTACTTTTGCTTTAACACCTACCCCACGGACACAACCTTTTTTCCCCTTCCCAACACGCCTATTCCCCTTTCCACCAGCAGCAGGCCTTTTTCCACTCATTTTGGTGGTTAACTAATTCACAACTCTGGAGTTGTTTGCACAAAAAAACAATGGATGGGAACCGAGCAGAGCTGAGTGGCCAAACTGTGGTATTAGGCCAAAACTATTGGCTGGGTTAGATGCAGAAAAAAATTATATTCAATTTGCAACCTGATGGAGGTCAGTATAGATGGACTAATAGAGAAAGTCCCACACACAGCTAGAAGCCCAAATATTTTTTCAGAGGTAGATACAGAAAAAATATATATTCAGTTTGCAATCTGATGGAGGTCAGTATAGATGGACTAATAGAGAAAGTCCCACACACTGCTAGAAGGCCAAATATTTTTTCAGAGCTAGATGCAGACAAAAAATAATTTTTAATTTGCAACCTGATGGAGGTCAGTATAGATGGACTAATAGAGAAAGTCCCACACACTGCTAGAAGCTCAAATATTTTTTCAGAGCTGGATGCAGATAAAAATTATTTTTTAATTTGCAACCTGATGGAGGTCAGTATAGATGGACTAATAGAGAAAGTCCCACACACTGCTAGAAGGCCAAATATTTTTTAAGAGCTGGATGCAGATAAAAATTATTTTTAATTTGCAACCTGATGGAGGTCAGTATAGATGGACTAATAGAGAAAGTCCCACACACTGCTAGAAGGCCAAATATTTTTTCAGAGCTAGATGCAGACAAAAAATTATTTTCAGTTTGCAACCTGATGGAGGTCAGTATAGATGGACTAATAGAACAAGTCCCACACACAGCTAGAAGCCCAAATATTTTTTCAGAGGTAGATGCAGAAAAAAATTATATTCAGTTTGCAACCTGATGGAGGTCTGTATAGATGGATTAATAGAACAAGTCCCACACACAGCTAGAAGCCCAATATTTTTTCAGAGGTAGATGCAGAAAAAAAATATATTCAGTTTGCAACCTGATGGAGGTCAGTATAGATGGACTAATAGAGAAAGTCCCACACACTGCTAGAAGGCCAAATATTTTTTCAGAGGTAGATGCAGACAAAAAATTATTTTTAATTTGCAACCTGATGGAGGTCAGTATAGATGGACTAATAGAGAAAGTCCCACACACTGCTAGAAGGCCAAATATTTTTTCAGAGCTGGATGCAGATAAAAATTATTTTTAATTTGCAACCTGATGGTGGTCAGTATAGATGGACTAATAGAGAAAGTCCCACACACTGCTAGAAGGCCAAATATTTTTTCAGAGCTGGATGCAGATAAAAATTATTTTTAATTTGCAACCTGATGGAGGTCAGTATAGATGGACTAATAGAGAAAGTCCCACACACAGCTAGAAGGCCAAATATTTTTTCAGAGCTAGATGCAGACAAAAAATTATTTTCAGTTTGCAACCTGATGGAGGTCAGTATAGATGGACTAATAGAACAAGTCCCACACACAGCTAGAAGCCCAATTATTTTTTCAGAGGTAGATGCAGAAAAAAATTATATTCAGTTTGCAACCTGATGGAGGTCTGTATAGATGGATTAATAGAACAAGTCCCACACACAGCTAGAAGCCCAATATTTTTTCAGAGGTAGATGCAGAAAAAATATATATTCAGTTTGCAACCTGATGGAGGTCAGTATAGATGGACTAATAGAGAAAGTCCCACACACTGCTAGAAGGCCAAATATTTTTTCAGAGCTAGATGCAGACAAAAAAATATTTTTAATTTGCAACCTGATGGAGGTCAGTATAGATGGACTAATAGAGAAAGTCCCACACACTGCTAGAAGGCCAAATATTTTTTCAGAGCTCGATGCAGATAAAAATTATTTTTAATTTGCAACCTGATGGAGGTCAGTATAGATGGACTAATAGAGAAAGTCCCACACACTGCTAGAAGGCCAAATATTTTTTCAGAGCTGGATGCAGATAAAAATTATTTTTAATTTGCAACCTGATGGAGGTCAGTATAGATGGACTAATAGAGAAAGTCCCACACACTGCTAGAAGGCCAAATATTTTTTCAGAGCTAGATGCAGAAATAAATTATATTCAGTTTGCAACCTGATGGAGGTCAGTATAGATGGACTAATAGAACAAGTCCCACACACAGCTAGAAGCCCAAATATTTTTTCAGAGGTAGATGCAGATAAAAATTATTTTTAATTTGCAACCTGATGGAGGTCAGTATAGATGGACTAATAGAGAAAGTCCCACACACTGCTAGAAGGCCAAATATTATTCAGAGCTAGATGCAGACAAAAAATTATTTTCAGTTTGCAACCTGATGGAGGTCAGTATAGATGGACTAATAGAACAAGTCCCACACACAGCTAGAAGCCCAAATATTTTTTCAGAGGTAGATGCAGAAAAAAATTATATTCAGTTTGCAACCTGATGGAGGTCTGTATAGATGGATTAATAGACCAAGTCCCACACACAGCTAGAAGCCCAATATTTTTTCAGAGGTAGATGCAGAAAAAAAATATATTCAGTTTGCAACCTGATGGAGGTCAGTATAGATGGACTAATAGAGAAAGTCCCACACACTGCTAGAAGGCCAAATATTTTTTCAGAGCTAGATGCAGAAAAAAATTATATTCAGTTTGCAACCTGATGGAGGTCAGTATAGATGGACTAATAGAACAAGTCCCACACACAGCTAGAAGCCCAAATATTTTTTCAGAGCTAGATGCAGAAAAAAATTATATTCAATTTGCAACCTGATGGAGGTCAGTATAGATGGACTAATAGAATGATGCTATGCCCAAAAGATTTTACTTCACTAGGTGCAGTAAAAAAATTGGTATTCTATACACAGGTGGTATATCTTGCAACACAGATAGGCTACTCCACTGACTAACACACTCTGCAATAGGCCAAAAAGGATTAGCTTTGCTAGATTTAGCCAAATGCTGTGAAAAAAACTTGCACAGCACTGGCACAGACCTGCCTGGCAAAAACTGATAGGAACTGATGTAACGTAGACCTGAAAAGGACTGCAATTACAATTAGTCTTTACTCCCACAATCTATCTATTTAAGAGCACAGACCTGCCTGATAAAAGTCGTAGGAAATGCTGTAACCTAGTCCTTAAAAGGACTGCAATCACAACTATTCCCTACTCCCAAGCTATCTGTAGATTTGTGCGAAAATTGGCTTGAAATTAACAAGGTATAGCGCACACAGCAACAGCGGTGCCGTCTAACACGCAGCTGCAGCAGTGAGAAAATGGTGGCGACGGGGAAAATGGCTTGGTCTTATAGGGCAAGGACATGTGACATACACTGCCAATGACACATGCCCTTGCTTGTGTGAATAAAAGCACTTCGCTCCGTGTGTGCGCTGCTGATAGGCTGACAGATTGCACCTCCCCACTGCAAATGCGGGAAAGAGAAAAAAAAATGGAGATCTTCATTGTTCCTGCAGAGATCCATCCCCTGCCCCTCCCCCCGCCCCGCTGTACACTCAAACTGCGTATTAACATTAATTTTCATCATTACTGAGAAAAAATCCAGTTATGATTTTGGTGCACGAACAGTTATCGAACATAACCTCGAACAGCCGAATTTTTCTCAAATCGTTCGTGTTCGCCGAACGGCTCGAACACCGCCCAAAACAGCTCGAATTTGAGATTGGCGAACAGTTCGAGTAGAACAACGCTCATCTCTAATCATCACTTGCTGTCACACACTGCTCTAGGTACCCTTGGGCTCATCCGTTCCTGCTGTTCCACACTGCTCCACTTACCATCCAGGTCATCCATTCTTGCAGTTCCACACTGCTCCAGGTCCAATTGAGCTCATCCATTCCTATTGTTCTACACTGTTTCATGTGTCATCTAGCATACCCAGCTCTGCTGATCCTCCCTGCACCAGCTCCGCTGCTCCGTGCTTCACATCTAGATCTATGTCTGAGTGAATCCACCTCACATCGTGAGCTCTAACAATTTCATGTAAAGATGACTTTTTTACAGCTGATTACAAAAGCCGATAAATACTGAAAAAAAAAAAAATGTTAGCACAAAAAGAAGCTATAGCGTGAACTTAGCGTTAATGAATACAACAGTGCACCATTTGTGGCTGACACATACATAAATGCTATATTTATGTCACATAGGTTATCTGCATTTTGTTACTTCCATGTAACCTCATTGATTATTCTGTAAACTATTGCTCTCTGGGAATACTGACATTTTGCTTACACTTTCCAAGAACAATCACAAGAACTATTTGATAATTCCAGGAACTGATACCCTTCACAGAAAGCTATTTACAGCAAAATAATTAGCATCTCAACATTATATATGAAAATGTGGATCCTGACTATCATAACTCATGCAGTGTTTGCTCAAATTAAAAATATTATATTAAGTATTCATTATTGATTTTTTTTTCATTTAGCTTGGATAGGAAAAATCAATGTATTTAGTACTGTATTTCCATAGTGGGAAGTAATAAGTAAAAACAACACAAAGGCATCATTTTGCTTATTGCTCCATTTATCTCTTACATGTTGATGTTAATTTTTTGGCCATGCAAAAATATAAATTTTCTGACTTTATCTATCATACATCCATATCAAAATGTTTTTTTTTCAGGTGAGTCAACCGCCCACAATGTAATGCCTGTTCCTAAATATGCAGGCGCTACATGAAAGCTGCGGAACGAGGGTCTTTAACCCCAATTTACAATTTTTTATTTTTTTTAAGTCACTTTTCTTTTTTTGCCTTTGTAGTATTCGTAGCAGTTTTTTTTGTGAAATTCTTCAAAAAGTTGCACGTGCTGAATTCATTTTGCACAAAGCAAAAATGGTCTTTATTTTTGTCTTTGACTTGTTTTTCAACCTTTTAGTGCAAAAAGTCACAAGTTTTGTAAATTGTGGCAAAATTGGTGCAAAAATATCTGTTGGGGAGGTCAAATTGACACAAAATTTTGTGACTTTAAAAAGTTCAAATTAATGAATCAGTGTACAATAGAAAAAACAAGACAGAAAAAAGGCGCAAGTGCAAAAATTAATTGTTTCCTTTGTGTCCCTGAAAGTAACTTTGATTTGGTGGAATGGTAAAATTTAAGGTCTGTCATTGGAAATTTGTTTTCCCAACAAGTTTTATTAAATGGAAGAGACTTTTATGTCATCAGCCCGTTGCTTGGTCATGGTGACCTTGTCAGCCTGCTGTCTTCTGCATCTCGTTGGGGTGTCTGGTAATGACCACTGTAGCCTATCAAAACCCATTGATTGGCTGCAGCAGTCACTCTAAGGCCCATTTAGATGAGCTGATAATCAGTAATTAGTGTTCCTAATAACATTTGTTTCATATTATTGGCCTACCTAAACAAGCAAAATGCTCGTGTTGAGTTTGAATCCGGCTTAAAAATAGAACATTTGTCGGTCGGTCTAAAGAGCCCACTAAATGAGTGCTGATCGGTGGTCATTTAACATCTGCAGTCAGCACATCTAAATGTATGCTAACGCCACCATTGGCCATTGGCCCATTAATATAATGTTTATTACTACAATGTTGGACTACCCCTTTGGCAGATATTGGAAGATACTACACAGGATTTGAGAGCCTGGTAGGGCACCAATAATTGAAACTGTTAGTTTATATGTGGACAATACTTTGCTATTCCTGACAGATGCAGATAACTTCTTGTCAACAGTGCTTCTACTGGTAACTGAGTTTGAGATATATTAATTTTCTGATAACTCATATGTTTTTTTTATTTATTTTTTTAGCTCAAGTTAATAACATCCATATGATGAAAATATGGTGCCTTTTGGCTTTATTGTTGCACAAATAAATGAAACTTGGACTGTAGTATGCCTCATTATTTATTTTCTGGACACATTATATGCTCTTAATGTAAAAAGAACACTTGAAAAAAAATAACTTGTTTAGAAGATATCCACACAAAAAAATATTAATGGCAAGCAACTTGGGAGTCTTGCCAGGGAGTACTTCCCTCTGGAATAAGCAATATGTGGCAAAAATGTCCCATACTTTAAGTGCCGAAGGCTCCTGCCGTGTGGTTGGAAGAGGTGGAGCTGGTCCAGGATTGGGTCCATGTTGTCCATTATAAGACATATCCTCCAGATACTCATGGATCCTGGTGTAGTTTTGGAGGATCACGCAGGCCTTAATGACTGAGTTCACAATTGACTCGCTTAATTGGAGGGCTGATATAAGAATGCTCCATTTAGCGCACAAAATGCGAAAGGCACATTTGACCACTCTCTGTGCACGTGACAAGCAGTAGTTAAATACACGCCGACGGTGGTCCAAACTTCATTGTGGAAAGGGCCTCATAACTTGCTGCGTTAATTCAAAGGCCTCATCTCAAACCACGACATAAGGTGGTCTAGATCTGCTGTGGAACCAGGTAGGGCCTGTGGGGGTGGGAGACCCAAGTCCTTGTTCTGAAGCCACTGACCCATTATGGTAGAATTGAAGATTCAGGAATCTCCAGTTCTTCCATAGGCACCTATATCCGCAATTACATGCCTGTATGTGCTGTCAACCAAGGCCAACAGCACAACCAAAAAATACAGTTTGTAATTGAAATATTGGGACTCTTAGTTCGATGGCTTCTTCACGCAGATGTGTTTCCCATCCAGTGGCCCTATGCAGTTTGGGAACTGGCATCTTTCCATAAATCCCCGCACAATATGTTCTCAGTTTTGAGGCCCAGGCTCTGGCATCACTGTGGGTTGTAGTTTGGTCCAGATCTCATCACATGTTGTGCGAGCAATTCTGGAAATGGTGGGCTTGCCAAGGAGGAACTCTAAACGTAAGGCAGTAAATAAAAGGCCCATAGACAGAAACCTATAGGGGATCAACAAAAACAACACAGATAAGTAGCTTTGTCATTTTTTTATGGAAAAAGGTATCAAGAAAACCATTGCCCATTCTATCTCAAAAAGAGTTAGGTACTTCATGCAACAGTGACATCAGTAATATGGGTAATGGTGTCTATTGTGATTGGCTAAAAATTTAGTTGGTTGTGTGTTGTAGCATTAGCTAACCTTTTGGGTTGGAACTTGTGCAAATATAGAGATGCCACATTGTTTCATGATGTAGTCCTAAGCATGCCTCTGTGACGACTCAGAGGAAAAAGGAAAATCTGGGCACTTGTGCGTTGGTGAACTATTCTTAATTATGCCAGATGTACTATTCCTTTATTCAGTAAGTCAAGGTACATGAGCCATTGTTTCATGTGAGACTTTCCAATGCCCCTTTATGTTAATTTGTGGAATGCCTGCTGATTACAGATAGAATCAGCCCCCCTGCAGTGTACTAGTCTGCACCATTTGGGGGACAATTATGCAGTCTAATTGAGCTAGCGAATATCCCTGGCAAGTCAGCAGAAGGGTGAGACTCTGTCACTTGCACCACCTGTGTCCTTGCTGGGAATGTACTATATGCTGATAACTGTTGGTGACTCAATAAAGTCTTACCGGAGTGTGGTACCTTCACCCTGTGTTGTCTGAGTAGTGTTCTGCCTAGGGGAAAGGAGTACGGGCGTTCAGTGGGATGAGCCCTTCTCCATGCGGTCTTTCTAAAGACAGCCCGGTCAGCGGACGAGAGCACCCACTTACCCTCCTGTCTCCACAGCCTCCAATGAAGGTTTGCATACCGCACAGAATATCGAATAAACAGTATGGTATTGAAAACATATCAGGTATAGGTATAGACACATTTTCTAAAAAATACAAAATCAACACACAGAAGGACACAGAGGTAGGCAAAAATAAACTGAAAATATGTAAAACATCAGGCATTGTGAACATACCTCAGGGTGACGAGAAGACATTGTACTGCGGAAATACTTCTCCGCAAGTTTGTGTTCTTGAACGTAAGACCAGGTTGTATGTATTCCAAGACATGGTTATATATGGTAATGGTCATACAACAATAAGCAAACAATAAGCAAAGAATCTGTCGGGGCCTCGGCATAGCTCACCGTACAGGCGCTGTAAGTTCCCTCTTGTGGTTCGTTGGGAGATTAGCAGATGAACACACATTCTGCTCCGTCTCCTCGGATGCACTATTACGGTAAGGTTCACCAAACTGTCTAAACAGCACTAAGTGTAATAGAAAATGTTCAGTTTGCTTCAATGTCAAATGGAAAGACATCGTAAGAGACAGAGGCAAGGAAACCAGACCTAGTGAAAATAGTTTAGGAGATATCATTGCACACAGAATACCATACGGACTTCATTTGTCCCACTCTCCTGGATGAGAATGGGGCCGATTTTTTATACACTCGTGTGACTCCAACCTAAGGCCAGATGAGCGTATGTTCTCTCATGTGAAAGAATTGGCTCAATTATGTTAATGACACTCGGCTCAAACTCTGCTCTGAGTTTGATCCAAGTGTCATCTTAGTGTTATCCCAGAGGCGTAGCTGGGTTTTGGTTCAGTGGGGGAGAAACTTCTGACTAAGCCCCTAACCAGGTAACCCTGATTACAACTATAGTGGCGCACCCAGATAGTGGATGTAGGAGAACCTCAGCAGATGACCACGCTGTTAATGAAAATAATCTCTATACAAAGACCAGCACTGATATTACTGTCATATGGTGACCATATATTGATAGATACCATTTCTACAGAACATATAAGAGATCACAGTACAGATATATATAGTAACTTTCCGTCTGGCCCAAACTGACACGACAACTACTCCAGCCAAGACTCAGAGTCTCAGGTCTGCAGAGATCACAACAAAGACACATTTAACTCCTTACATTTTAGGCCCTGTTCTCATCTATTCCCAAGCTGCACAAATGCCTCTTTCTTTCTTTTTGATGGCTCCAACACTGTATGATGGCCCACACACTATACAAAGACCCCACATTATCTCCCACACTGTATGATGGCCCCCACACTGTGCAAAGACCCCACATTATCTCCCACACTGTATGATGGCCCCCACACTGTGCAAAGACTCCACATTATCTCCCACACTGTATGATGGCTCTTACATTATACAAAGACCCCACATTATCTCCCACACTGTATGATGGCCCCCGCACTGTGCAAAGACCCCACATTATCTCCCACACTGTATGATGGCCCCCACACTGTGCAAAGACTCCACATTATCTCCCACACTGTATGATGGCCCCCACACTGTGCAAAGACACCACATTATCTCCCACACTGTATGATGGCCCCCACACTGTGCAAAGACCCCACATTATCTCCCACACTGTATGATAGCCCCACACTGTGCAAAGACCCCTCATTATCTCCCACACTGTAGAAATAGCCTACATATAGTATAATGCACCAGATAATCCTCAATATAGTATAATGCACTCCCCATAGTCCTTCATATAGTATAATCCACCCCCCCATAGACAGACTCTGTAGTACAATGCTCCCCCCATAGGCAGAGTCTGTAGTATAATGTTCCCCCATAAGCAGTATCTGTAGTATAATGCTCCCCCCTCATAGGGAGAGTCTGTAGTATAATGCTCCCCCTTATAGGCAAAGTCTGTAGTATAATGCTCTCCCCTCCCCATAGGCAGAGTCTGTAGTTTAATGCTCCCCCCTCCCCAAAGGCTGAGTCTGTAGTATAATGCTTCCCCCATAGGCAGAGTATTTTCTATAATCCCCCCCCTCCCCATAGGCAGAGTCTGTAGTATAATGCCCCCTCCCCATAGGCAGAGTCTTTAGTATAATGCCCCCTCCCCATAGGCGGAGTCTTTAGTATAATGCCCCCCCCATAGGCAGAGTCTTTAGTATAATGCTCCCCCCCCTCCCCATAGTCACTGTACTTCACATAGTAGGGGTTCACTTTTTGCATCTATTCCCGGGGGCTCAGTTTGTTCTACTGGCAACTAATCTTTCTCTACTAGTCTGTACCACTAGGCCTAACATTGTTTACCCCTATAGGACCCACTAGTCTCCTCCTAACCAAGTCGCACTCCAGACTGGCCTGCTGACTTCTCCAACTTGGCTGTTAGTCACTGTCCCAGACATCACCTACTTTTGTGCCAACACAACATACACCCCATAACAGTCAATTTAACTTCTTGGATCCATAAAAGCTGAAGATCTGGGACCACAAGAGTATTGTACTTGACGTTACTACAAACATTTCAAGGGCAAAATGCCCAACAACATTTGCCAACATGACATAAGGAGATCAGAGTGCTCAATCTGTGATTACTCCCCAACTTCCCACTCCTTACACCAGCATTACCACTAAGGTCATTGGTTGGCGGTCACATGAGCTTGTGGACAATTTTCTTCCTGTCACGGTCAGTTTTTGTTTTATGCACTTTAGTTTTTTCCTCCTCATCTTCCAGGTGTCTTAAACTTTTAGTTTTTCCATGGACATAGTCATTTGATGGCTTGTTTTTTGTCGGATGAGATGTAGTTTTGAATGACACCATTGATTTTACAATATAAAGTACTAAACATAGAGGTGAAATGTTGAGAAAAAGGCAATTCCGCTGTCCACATTCTGTAGTTTTGTTTTCATGGCATTGAATGTGCTTAAAAATGCTTAGACAACATGATTCTTTAGATTCTTCACATTTTATTGTATGAGTCACTAAGTTCCATATTGAAACCTATAAACATGTTCAACACACACAGAGGGTCCAATTCATCACTTTAGGTTTTTTTTTAGGTCACTTTTATTTTTGAATTTATAGTTTTCACTGCCTTTTTTTCGCACCAAATTCATGAAAATGGTTCAAATAATTCATAAATATGAAAACTGAATGATTGAAAATTACACAAAGACGAAAATTGTCTTTTTTTTCTGTTTTTTATCGTTTCCCAACATGTGCGGCGCAAGTCGGAAGCCGGTGTATGGAGCGGCTCACAGGCTGATCCCGCCACATACCCAACAGATAGTTCACCCACATCTGTTAGAGAAAGATCTTGGCTATGACACGCAGCTATCACTGTTCGTCTTTCATAGTCAAAGATGACCATGACTTCAGGATTTAGAGGCGGATCAGTGGCTGTGGGTCTGGAGGTGACTGATGAGCCCTGAAGGCTCACCCACAGTTGTGACATAAGTAAGTACAGTAGATATGGTTGGGACAGTAGATACTGCTTGTGCCTTGCACACAGCTCGTTTTTGTTTTGCCTCAAAGATTCTTCTGCCTGCACGTGCTCCTGAGGTGATCTTGCCTCGCCAAGCTGAACGGTCCAGGGCAAGCTTCTCTCATTCGTTGATGTCAAATCCCAGATTTTTGAGGGATGCTTTAAAGCAGTCTTTGTAACATATCTTCTGTTCACTTTCCATGACACAGTTCTCAGTACAGCAGTTGTTTAGGCAATCAGCTGCCTGGCATTCTGACCACATGTCCAGCCCACCTGGCTTGGGCTTTCAGCAGGAAAGTGTAAATGCTCCAGAGCCCAGCTTGTTACAGGATTGCTGTGTCGGGGACATTGTCTTGCTACCTGATGTGGAGAATCCTGCGGAGACAGCTCAGATGAAAGTGATTGAGCTGGTTGGCATGTCGGCTGTAGACAGTACAGGTCTCACTAGCATAGAGAAGTGTGGTAAGGACCTCGGCGGAGTAGACTTTCAGCTTGGTGGCAAGGCTACGTTCCCTTCATTCACTGACATTCTTAAGGATTCTCCCAAAGGCATCGTTGGCTTTTGCTATTCTGTTGTTGAGCACAGCGTCTATGGTCACTACGCTTGAGAGTGCTACCTGGGTAGGTGAAGTTGTCGACTGCTTTGAGGTTGTGCTCCTTCACCATAATGCTTGGCACCTGGTATGGTTTTCCTGGGGCAGGTTGGTGCATAACTTTGGTCTTTCTAGTATTGATAACTTGACTGAAGTTATCGCAAGCTTGTGAAAAACAGTCCATGTCATACTGCATCTGCTGCTCTGTGCTGGGAGTGCACAGTCATCAGCAAACATGCTGAACAGGGTCAGTGTGAGTACGCAGCCTTGTTTTACACCACTTGTAACTGGGAAGGCCTTCGATTTGTCTCCATCATTCAGGACCTTCACCATCATACCATCATGGAGCTGCCAGACAACTGTGATGAACTTGCTCAGGCAGCCAAATATTCCCATGATTTTTCACAGGCTGTCTCGAAAGTCTTGGTCAAGTCGACAAACGTCACGAAAAGGTCGTTGCATTGCTCCTGTCACTATTCCTGGAGTTGACGTGCTGCAAAGACCATATCTGCTGTACCACGTTCAGCACGGAAGCCGCACTGGCTTTTGACCTTGCTCAAGTTGCTGAAGGAGACAATTGAGCAAGAGGTGAGCCAGAATCTTCTCGGTAGTCGAAAGAAGGGAGATGCATTGATGGTTGTCGTAAGATTAGAGGTTGCCTTTTCTCTTGAAGATGTGGATTATGCTGGCATCTTTCAGCTGTTGCAGAACCTGCAACCTAATGGACTGTAATAGTTTAATCTTTATTTGCATCAGGACAGGGCTGCCTGCTTTGAATAATTCGGCAGGAATAGCATTGTTTCCTAGCGATTTGCTGCAAAAAGTTGTTTTATTGCCTTCCTGACTTCATCTTCAGTGGGAAGAACATTGAGGTCCTTGTTGATCTCTACCTGGGGCAGGCGAGCAATGGCCTCATCGTTGATATCGGCAGGGTGATTAAGGACACTGTTGAGTTCCTTAGCCCTCCATTCCAGAATCTATTTCTTTCCTGTTAGCAGCTTAGCTCCATCTGTGTTGAGGAGAGATGAGTAGTTGGATGATTGAGGTCCATATACATCATTGAGCGCATCATAGAAGCTCTTTAGGTCATGGCTGTCTGCATAGTCCTGGATTTCGTCAGCCGTCTTGCCTATCCAGCTACCCTGCATCTCATGTAACTTTATATGTACCTTTCTTTTTATGTTGTTAAAGGTATCCTTCTTGGCTAGTGATGTGGGGTCTTTTTGATTTGTTCTGTACTGCTGATGTTTCCCTTCTAGAAGAGCTTGTATTTCTTTGTCATTTTCATCTAACCAATCTTAGTTTCTTCTGACTGCTGTTCTGAGTTGCTCCAAGGCAGTATTGTAAATAGCATCTTTAAGAATTGTCCACTCTTCTTCAACACAAATGTCTTCTACCTGCTGCATGTTTGACATTCTGCCGTCAAGGTCATTGCCAATTCCCCTACAACTCTTCTGCTTTGCAGCTGGAAGAAATTCAGCCTCTTTATAGTGTTCTGCCCTTAGGGTCTCCTAGATGGCAGAATGCAAAGTCTACACTTAGACACAATAAGGTAGTGGTCGGTCCAGCAGTCTGCACCACATGTGACTTTTGTTACTCTAAAGTCCATCCTATCCCTCTTCTATATCAATGAAATGCCACTGCCTCTAGCACAGGTGCATCCACGATGTCTTCTTGCCAGTGGGTATATGCAACAGTGAGTTGATGATGATAAGGTCACGTGTGGCACACGTCTAGAGGAGCAGAGGACCATTATTGTTACACTTGCCAATGCTATGTCTTCCAATGACTCAATTGATCCAATTTTGATAGTCTGTACCCACTCTGACATTAAAATCTCTGAGTATAATGAGCTTGTGTGACTGTGGAATTGCTGAGATAAATGTGTCAAGTTCATCATAGAACTTATCCTTCATGTCATTTGGATAGGTCATGGTGGGAGCATAGGCACTAATCGAGGTAGAACGCCATTTGTTTGTAGGTGGGAGCTGAAGTGTCATCAAGCGTTTGTTGATACCTTCCAGAAGCTGAGTAAGTTTCCGAGGTGAAATTTGATAGCAAATCCCACACCTGCTTCTCGTCGTTTTGTGCTGCCTTGACCACTCCAGAAAAACATGTATCCACCGCTACGCTCTGTCAGTTGGCCTCTAACTGCTAAGTGCATTTTGCTGAGAGCTGCTTTGTCCGCGTTGAAGCAAGCTAGCTTCTTAGCAGCCAGTGCAGGTCTTCTCTTTGGTCTGTCTGCCTTGATATTGTCTAGCACAGTTCTCACATTGTATGTGCCAAGGTTGAGTACCATAATTTTCTGCTTTGCTTTGTGTGTTGACTGCTATGGGGGATACCCGCCAGCTGCAAGTTGAAGCAGACTATGTTTGAGGCACCTTTTCTAGCCCTTCCCTCAATGGAGGTGAGCAGAGTGATCCTAAAAAGGGCTGCTCAGACACCCAGGGGGCTGCCGAACTCCACTTCTGCTTCGGTCCAGTGGGGAGCATCCCAATGCCCTGGGCCTCCTGGCTACTGGTTTGTGACTACAACTTCCATTGATTCTACACCTGCTGCTTCTACACCCATCGCCACAGGACTTTGAAGCACGGTGATTGAAGTCATGAGTTGCACTTAACTTGGATTAAAGTGAGGAAGAGTTACGCAGGGCATCAGCCTCACTATCTCGTCCTTGCCTATCGAGTTTCAGTGGCAAGAGCTAGTTGAGACAAATGAAGATAGGTGGGGATGCAATGGATGGCTAGCAGTGTCCTATATGCGCCTCACTGTTCCCTCTCAGCGCTCCATAATTGCTTTGCTGAGGATCGCTTTTCTGTCTGTTGAATTTCCAAATCCAGACTTCACATGCATCGGTAGGTAAACCCTTAAAGTCACCGTGGGCCTCAAAACTGATGGCTACACTCACCTTGTTTGGCCCGCTTGCCGAGGCAGTGTTCCAGGGTGTACCCACTGCCGGATGCTAGCAGTTACTTTGAGATTCAGGTGAGAGATGAGTACCAGATAAGGACCAAAGAAAGGCAAGCTGTCCTGAAAGGGCACGGCACGATACGGCAAGCCCTCCACCAGAGGTGCTACCTTTATCTGGACACCCCATACTCCCATATCTTGGCTTTGACAAGCCATTATTTATTAACTGTTAACCTATTAAATGCAGCTGTCAGTCTCTGAAAGTGGCATGAACAGTGTGCAGTTGATTTGCTATGACAGCTAGGGGTCTAATAAAGACCCCCATGCCTGTCATCATGGAGCTCCATTGAAGAGATAAAAAACAAGAGGTGCTCATAGTGTAACACCGTGGGCAACAAGTAAGGGTGAGTTGGAGGGTTAGTCGCTCACTTGAATATGTTGTGCGTGGCACAAACTCCATAAAGAGTGATGAATATTCCATTTGTGATGGGAGCTCCAAATCCAGCCTGTGGATTCAAAGGGAACTGTGATGTTTACTATATACAGCAATACTTTGTTCAAGCAATCAATGGCAGGTTCCAGTGCCCTAGAACGACTTACAAATAGTGTACGATAAAAAGAAAAAAGTTGTAAAAAATCTTAAAAAATTAAAAACACATTGTCAAAGCAACCCACCACTGTTCCCACTTTGTCACAGATGACACCGAAGAGATCCCACAGATCCTACCGCTGCCACTAGTTTACATGGGAACGCAACTCTGCTGCCTCCAATCGTCAGGACAATTACGCAATTGTCTGACGAGTGATGGATGAAGCCACGGCTGCTTCCACTTCCAGGCTGGTTATTAAGGAACTAACAATAAGCGTATGGTATATACATATACATAGAATATGTGTATATACCCCCCGTACAGTAATGGCTAGCTCCGCAATAACAAAAGAGGAACCACTACTAGCTGTTACCACCAATCGTTTATACAGGCCAATTGGATATCCATTTCAGGTAGTGTATGGCTTCAGGGGTGCGGTTTACAGAGCAAGATGAAGAGGTCCCAGGCATTAGATATTAACGTCATATTTTCTATCATGATTTTACCTTTACATGAAGACCAAATATGACCTGGCTCGCATTATCTATCAGACTGATATTAATTTGGAGGGCTTCCAGGGGACCCACGGCGATGGGAGTGAATGCGTCACGTCCATCCCTTTGCTACGACGCTGAAAATCTATATCCCATAAATATTGGATCGATACAAACCCCAATATTCCTACCTGGACTCTGTGGACAGAGTGTCTACGAAAGATGCTTTGATGAGAACAAAAGTTACCTCTGTGTAAACTGATCTCATTTTGATACCTGGTTCCCAGAAAAAATGTTTTCCTGCTTAATTACCTGGACACTGCAGGGGGCCACTGCTTCAAAAGGAGATGATAGTTTGTGCTTCCTATATCTTAATTCATTTTTCTCACTTCCCCATATGTTCAATGTGAGGTCCTGCTTACAAAAGAAGTTTTAATTGTAAGCTCTTCACTCTTCTCTGGAGATGTCTTATGGATTTAATTTTTTTCTATGACACACACAACAATTTGATTCACTCCAATTAAAAAAAAGGTATTAAAAAATACACATGTGTATATCAAAATATAAAATTAATTAACTCAAACAGCACCATAAACACAAAAAAAAATCAAAACGCACAAATGTAGTTTTTATCCTGCAAAGCCACAAAAAATGTAGTACGAAGTGATCAAAATGTCATATCTATCCCAAAATGGTATTAATAAAGACATTGTCTTGCCCCACAAAAAAATAAGTCTGAGCAGAAATACACGCACTTACACACCTTAGCATGTCATCAATGAGGTTACCAATGGTTGTCTCAAGAATATTCTTCCACGCTGAATGCACTTGAGTAAATCATCAAGGTCCACTGCTGGCAACTCCTTTGCAATTGCCGATGAATTATGTCCCATATATGCGTGACAGGAGACAAGTCTGGAGACACTGCAGGCTATGGTAGCACATTTAGATCACCCAGGCTGCTCACAGCACCCCCAGCTACATGCAAAATTGGAAACTTTGGAGAAATTGCCGCAGCACTGCTGTTAGTGTACCTGGAATGAAGGGGTCCAGTTATAGTATATTGTTCTACCCACACCATAATCCTGTGAGTAGGACCAATGTGACATTCCCTTGTGAAAGCCTCTTTATGGCACTGCCAATGTGTTCTCCAGACCAATCTTCAGCTATTACTGCATCCAAGACAAATGCATGTCTCATCATAGAAGAGGACAGACCTCCATTCCAGCTTCCATTCTCTATCTGGAGACCACGTGAACAACGCCATGAAGAGGCCTTCACACTGGGAACTTCACACTGTCTCTATTGGTGGGATTATGGTGTGGTGTGGCATAATGTAAAGTAGCTGGAACCTTTTAGTTTCATTCCAGATGCACTAGCAACTCGGCATTAAAATAATTTGGTGGTGCGGCCATTTCTCCAAAGTGTCCCAGTAGCCATTTCTCAACACTATAACGCCAGGCTTCATGTTTCTTATGCTACTGCGAGCAGCCTTTGAGGCCAAAATTGTGCTACCATGGCCTGCAGCATCTCCAAACTTATCGCTCATCGAGCACATCTGGGACGTCTTTGTTTAGCATTAGTAAAATGAGCTGCCAGCAGTGGATCTTGATGATTTGTGGCCCAAATGCATTTATCACTGCAAAACATTCCTAAGACAACCATTAATGACCTCATTGATAGCAGCCCAGGCTGTAAGTGCGGGTATTTCTATAAGTGGTGCGTATACTCGATACTGAATATGTTCATGGTATGCAAATTATTAGGCTTTTTATCATTTGCATATCATTAACAATTCTGTGATTTTTCATAAGTCCATGACTTTTCCTTCTTGGTGTTGCAATTTCAATGTTGAGGAGTATATGTTTGTATCTTTGTACTTGGAGTAACAGGATACAAATGTGAAGTGGTCAGAAATTTATATAATTTATACTTTGCAACTTTGAGTACAAAAAACATCACAAATATAATTAACCTGCAGCATAAGCTATTTACAACAGCCGATATCATGCCTGCTCAATGCAGAATTTCCGAGTCATCTCACTGGGAACTCTAGCACTTATCTGTTCAAACTCCCAGGATCCCATCACCTTATAATATAATGTTACCTATAAGAAAGACACTTTTCCCATTGTCTCTCTGCTCATATCGTTCAAATACTATTAGCAGCTCGGTAATCTGTTGATGACCCCAGAATCTGTCATTCAGCCCATGATACATTTTACTGGACGTGTCACTAAGTTCTGTATTGAAACCTATAAACATCTTGAACACACACAGAGTGTCAAAAATCCCACTGAAACTCTCTGCGAGAACCTGTCATTTTAATCATCTTCTCCGGCTGTCCCTCAGCTGGGTATCAGAGTATAGGAAGTGGATAAAGCCTATTCCTCATAACAGTATTGTATGTACCCGACGTCTGGAGTCCATGTTGGGACATGCTGCGAGAAAGGGATAGACATAATCAGTACAAGAAAATAACTGAAAATATACTGAAAATAAGCCCGCTTATACTAGCCAGTTATTTTAAAGAGTAAGCGTCAGTTACATTTTTTTTTCATAAAATATTTGTACAAGTGAAAATAAGAAACTTTGTTACATGTGTTATCAGAGATATTCACTTCTTTTTCTTCCTGGACTCATTCGTGGGGAAAATCTAGACATGACAGTTGGTGCTCATAAAGGTCTATGGAGAACTATCTTTTCAGCAGAATATCTAACTCAGTCTACTACATCTAGGTATGCGCCTCCAGTAGGCGCACATGCCCGAAAATGATGCACGCCAGCGCACAGGTTCACTCTGCCAGCACCATTATAGTCTATGGCCCTGTCAGCGCATATGCCTGAATACTATTTTGGTGGGGGTTCAGACATAAGCCCCAATGGGACCAATGAACAGGTGCCAGAATGTAGTGTGAAAGCACCCTAAGGCTATGTGCCCACGATGCATTTTTTAAGCGTTTCCGCAGCGGCAATTCCGCTGCAGAAACGCTTAAAAAACGCTTGGTAGAAGGCCTGCCATGTTCCCCAATGATAATCCGCATGTGCTGGCACATGCTGCGGAAATTTCCGCTGCGGATTATCATTGCGGAAAAAAACGCAGCACTACCAATTATTTTGCGGAAGCGCTGCTTTTTCGCCGCCATTGACTTGCATTGGAACGCTTAGATTAGACATCACTGCATCTGTACATGCAGAATCCATGCGTTTCAATGTGCGGATGGTACCTAGGTGTGGAGGACAGGAGACTCTCCTCCGGACCTGGGTACCATTGAACCTGTAAAAAAAAGAATAAAATAAAAAATAAATATGATACTTACCTTCTGATGGCCCCCGGCGTCCTTGCCTCTGCTTGCCGGCAGCTCGCAGTAGATTAAAGGACCTGCGGTGACATCATTTAGTCATGTGACGGGTCACGCGACCGCTGACGTTGGCAGGTCCTTCAGTGTATCGCGAGCTGCCAGCAAGGCAAGACAAGGACACTGGGGGCCATCAGAAGGTAAGTATGTATTTATTTTTTACCATTCTTTACGGTCACACTATATAAATTCATGCCGTTTGCATGGATTTATATAGTGTGACCAAGTTGTCAAGCACTTTCCAAGTGATGCTAAAATCGCTTGGAAAGCGCTTGACAGCCCGCATGCGGAAATGCATGTGAAGAACGCTTCACATCCACATGTCCCTGGCAGGAAAAACGCATGTACAATCCGCATGTACCATCCACATGTACAATCCGCATGTACAATCCGCATGTACAATCCGCATGTACAATCCGCATGTAACATCCGCATGTACAATCCGCATGTACAATCCGCATGCGTTTTTTCTACCAGGGAGATGCAGAAACGCTCAAGATAAAATCCGGAGCATTTCTGCATCGTGGGCACATAGCCTAAGAATATTCATATCTCTTGGCCAGGGTGGAGAATGGGGAATGACAGCAGTTTACTGTCATTAAAAAGTGCCAAATTTGCATAAGGGGTAAAATCTGTGAATATTTTTGCACTTTCCTAAAAATAATTGTGGCTTTGCAAAAAAAAAAAAAAAAAAAAGTGCAACAAATTTGCTATGAAGTACAGCTGAAATCTCTATTTTTTATTTCATACATTTAATTTTTTTATGTATTATGTTTGTCACACTTAACCCAGCAAGGCTTTTGCTTCAAGACTGGAATATGAAATTCTTGACTGAATTACCCCTGTGGTGACGCTGCAGGGAAATGGAGCACTTACTAAGAGGATATCTCACAGAAATAAAGCGGGGGTTCCAAAAAGGAGGACACTTTGTGATCAACTTATTGGCAAGCAAGTCTTCTAGCAGAAAGGATTGACTAAAGTGGAGAATCTGTTTAAGATCCCCTTCACACATTCGTGTTTCCGATGTATGGCCTCTAGTGTTGAGCATTCCGATACTGTAATATCGGGTATCGGCCGATATTCGCGGTATCGGAGTTCCGATACTGAGTTCCGATATTTTTACAATATCGGATACCGGAATCGGAAGTTCCCATAATGCCTACGCTCTGCAGTGTCTCTGAAGGATGACAAGCTGGATGGCAGCGCTCAGCTGCGATCCAGCCTGTCATCAGAATGCCATCACAGCGTGAGAGAATTCTCCTGATTGTTTAAAAGCCGGCGGCTTTTTACCGCCCGCCGGCTTTTAAACAATCACTCAGCCCCATACTCGCTTCCCCGCAGCCTCCCACCTCCGCTCCCCTCGCCACCTCCCATCCCGATCGTAAGTTAGGACCGGACGGGGAGCACAGCACCAAGGAGCGGGGAGCGAAGGACCCGGGCGGGGAAGCCGGCAATGAAATGACTTCACCGCCGCCGGCTTTCCCGTTCTGTGCTGCGCTTTCCCGCCGGTTATTTCAAATGAACAGCTGAGGTATCCGCTGATGCTGATCAGCTGTTCATTTGAAGTCGCCGCGGTGCCCTCAGAGGGTTCATGTGAGTTCATGCTTGATTGCACTGCATGAACTCACATGAACTTTCCCACGGCCGCACAGGTCAGCCACACATCGCAGACCATCAGCCCGTCATGATCGGTGTGTGTGTGCAGGCAGACCTAGGCCGATGTGACACTACTACTCCCATCGGCCTATGTCTGTCCCCCGTCCACTCGTGCCAGCAGGATCAGCTCGATGGGAGCAGTAGTTCCCATCAGCCTGATCCTGCTATTTAAATTGCCCTACTGTGTCCCCAATAAATTTTAAATACATTTCATTGGTGGCCAGTGGTTACCTAAAATAAATTAGTTTATACATTACCTGTCCCCGCCGATCGCCACCTAAAATAAAGTAAAAAATAAAAAAATACACCTATACTCACCTAGACACCTAATTCCCCGAAGCCATCGATCTCCTGTAATAAAATATAAAATAATAAACCACAACCTTATGCTTACCCCTCCGTAGTAGTCCACGAGTGTCCCACGATGATCTCCAGTTTAGAGCAGCCACATAGAATGTGACCGCTCTGAACCGCTGCCGCCGCTAGAATGACAGGGCCGTAAAGCAGCCCCGTCATTGCATAAGCGGGTTCGCCGGAGTTCAGGCAGCGCTGCTCCGGTCAGCTCCTTTACGGCCCTGCTGTACCGTGAGAAATTCCCACGGTACAGCAGTGGCGTAAAGGAGGTCTCCGGAGCTGCGCTGACTGAATGCACTCCGGTGACCTCAGTCAAGGCTCACGCTGCCGGGAGCGGACGTGTTCCCGGCAGCGTGAGCTTACAGCAGCCATGCACAGCTGTCACCATTAGAGATGAGCGTTGATCTACTCGAACTGTTCGCCAATCTCAAATTCGAGCTGTTTTGGGCGGTGTTCGAGCCGTTCGGCGAACACGAACAATTTGAGAAAAATTCGGCTGTTCGAGGTTATGTTCGATAACTGTTCGTGCACCAAAATCATAACTGGATTTTTTCTCAGTAATGATGAAAATTAATGTTAATACGCAGTTTGAGTGTACAGCGGGGTGGGGGGAGGGGCAGGGGATGGATCTCTGCAGGAACAATGAAGATCTCCATTTTTTTTTCTCTTTCCCGCATTTGCAGTGGGGAGGTGCAATCTGTCAGCCTATCAGCAGCGCACACACGGAGCGAAGTGCTTTTTTTCACACAAGCAAGGGCATGTGTCATTGGCAGTGTATGTCACATGTCCTTGCCCTATAAAACCAAGCCATTTTCCCCGTCGCCACCATTTTCTCACTGCTGCAGCTGCGTGTTAGACGGCACCGCTGTTGCTGTGTGCGCTATACCTTGTTAATTTCAAGCCAATTTTCGCACAAATATACAGATAACTTGGGAGTAGGGAATAGTTGTGATTGCAGTCCTTTTAAGGACTAGGTTACAGCATTTCCTACGACTTTTATCAGGGAGGTCTGTGCTCTTAAATAGATAGATTGTGGGAGTAAAGACTAATTGTAATTGGAGTCCTTTTCAGGACTAGGTTACATCAGTTCCTATCAGTTTTTGCCAGGCAGGTCTGTGCCAGTGCTGTGCAAGTTTTTTTCACAGCATTTGGCTGAATCTAGCAAAGCTAATCCTTTTTGGCCTATTGCAGAGTGTGTTAGTCAGTGGAGTAGCCTATCTGTGTTGCAAGATATACAACCTGTGTATAGAATACCAATTTTTTTACTGCACCTAGTGAAGTAAAATCTTTTGGGCATAGCATCATTCTATTAGTCCATCTATACTGACCTCCATCAGGTTGCAAATTAAAACTAATTTTTATCTGCATCTACAGTACCTCTGAAAAAATATTTGGGCTTCTACCTGTGTGTGGGACTTGTTGTATTAGTCCATCTATACTGACCTCCATCAGGTTGCAAACTGAATATATTTTTTTCCTGCATCTACCTCTGAAAAAATATTGGGCTTCTAGCTGTGTGTGGGTCTTGTTCTATTAATCCATCTATACTGACCTCCATCAGGTTGCAAACTGAATATAATTTTTTTCTGCATCTAGCTCTGAAAAAATATTTGGCCTTCTAGTAGTGTGTCGGACTTTCTCTATTAGTCCATCTATACTGACCTCCATCAGGTTGCAAACTGAATATAATTTTTTTCTGCATCTAGCTCTGAAAAAATATTTGGCCTTCTAGTAGTGTGTCGGACTTTCTCTATTAGTCCATCTATACTGACCTCCATCAGGTTGCAAATTAAAACTAATTTTTATCTGCATCTACAGTACCTCTGAAAAAATATTTGGGCTTCTAGCTGTGTGTGGGACTTGTTGTATTAGTCCATCTATACTGACCTCCATCAGGTTGCAAACTGAATATATTTTTTTCTGCATCTACCTCTGAAAAAATATTGGGCTTCTAGCTGTGTGTGGGACTTGTTGTATTAGTCCATCTATACTGACCTCCATCAGGTTCCAAACTGAATATATTTTTTTCTGCATCTACCTCTGAAAAAATATTGGGCTTCTAGCTGTGTGTGGGTCTTGTTCTATTAATCCATCTATACTGACCTCCATCAGGTTGCAAACTGAATATAATTTTTTTCTGCATCTAGCTCTGCAAAAATATTTGGCCTTCTAGTAGTGTGTCGGACTTTCTCTATTAGTCCATCTATACTGACCTCCATCAGGTTGCAAATTAAAACTAATTTTTATCTGCATCTACAGTACCTCTGAAAAAATATTTGGGCTTCTAGCTGTGTGTGGGACTTGTTGTATTAGTCCATCTATACTGACCTCCATCAGGTTGCAAACTGAATATATTTTTTTCTGCATCTACCTCTGAAAAAATATTGGGCTTCTAGCTGTGTGTGGGACTTGTTCTATTAATCCATCTATACTGACCTCCATCAGGTTGCAAACTGAATATATTTTTTCTGCATCTACCTCTGAAAAAATATTATGCTTCTAGCTGTGTGTGGGTCTTGTTCTATTAATCCATCTATACTGACCTCCATCAGGTTGCAAATTGAATATAATTTTTTTCTGCATCTAGCTCTGAAAAAATATTTGGCCTTCTAGTAGTGTGTCGGACTTTCTCTATTAGTCCATCTATACTGTCCTCCATCAGGTTGCAAACTGAATATATTTTTTTCTGCATCTACCTCTGAAAAAATATTTGGCCTTCTAGTAGTGTGTCGGACTTTCTCTATTAGTCCATCTATACTGACCTCCATCAGGTTGCAAATTAAAACTAATTTTTATCTGCATCTACAGTACCTCTGAAAAAATATTTGGGCTTCTAGCTGTGTGTGGGACTTGTTGTATTAGTCCATCTATACTGACCTCCATCAGGTTGCAAACTGAATATATTTTTTTCCTGCATCTACCTCTGAAAAAATATTGGGCTTCTAGCTGTGTGTGGGTCTTGTTCTATTAATCCATCTATACTGACCTCCATCAGGTTGCAAATTCAAAATAATTTTTTTCTGCATCTAACCCAGCCAATAGTTTTGGCCTAATATCACAGTTTGGCCACTCAGCTCTGCTCGGTTACCATCCATTGTTTTTTTGTGCAAACAACTCCAGAGTTGTGAATTAGTTAACCACCAAAATGAGTGGAAAAAGGCCTGCTGCTGGTGGAAAGGGGAATAGGCGTGTTGGGAAGGGGAAAAAAGGTTGTGTCCGTGGGGTAGGTGTTAAAGCAACAGTAACATCTGCAGAAGAAAGACCATCTTCCAGCCAAACTAAAATGTCTACTTCTTTTAGCGGACAATGTGATAAGATCCCTTTCTTACGGCCACGCCAATCGCTACAAATTCCAGATGAGGCACAAAAACAGCAGGTGCTTCAACGGATATCAAGTGCTCCTTTAAGTGGGCTCTCCTCCACATCAGCTTCAACATCACAAATACTCCAGTCCTCAAAGGTGTCACCCAAATCGCACTTGCTTCCTCACAGCTCCCAAATCTCCAGCTGCCCGTCTGAGTATGAGGTAGAACAGATGGTTGAGTCTGCAGAGCTGTTTACTCATACTATAGCCTGGGAATCAGAGGTCGACTCCAGCACTTCTGTGAATCCAGACGAGGAAATGATCTGCACTGATGCCCAGAATCTTTATGAGTCGGATCCAGGACCAGACGCAGAAGGTTCTGACCATAATGTAGACCCTCATTCCCAAACTGTAACTCCTGTTGGTGGAGACAATGAGGAAGACGATGATAAGACTCAAATACCTGATTGGAGCGACAACTTTAGTTTTTTGTCAGGGCAGGAACAGGTTGGCTCTGAGGACAACGGGTGTGATAACGCACAGGGTGATGATGATGAGGTCGGAGATCCCACTTACTGTCAACCCACAGTCAGCCAAGAGATGAGGTCAGCAGAGGAGGTGGAGGAAGATGCTAGTGACGACGAGGTCAGGTTGCGCCTTCCTGGACAGAGACGTAGTACTGGAAGCACGTCAACAACTGCATCCTCAAACACAACTCTGCCTCTCACCACAAGTCGTGGTGGCTCTTCAGGTCGCATGGGTGCTAAGCCTTGCATAGCCTGGGCATTTTTTCAGATCGATAAAGATGACCCAACTCGTGTTATCTGTAACATTTGTCAGCAAAAGCTAAGTAGAGGCCAAAAAATACATAGTTTGAGTACTTCATGCATGAACCGGCACATGGACATGAAGCATAAGTTGCAGTGGGAAGCTCAGTGTGCTACAATGCGGCCTAGCCGGCCGGGCCAACCGCCGTCTGCCATATCTTGTGCATCCGCGGCCTCTTCATCCTCTGTGACTGGGGGGACAGCAGTCACACCTGTTTTGGGGCGCAGACCTGCCACCTCTTTACCCGCAACAGCCAGCGTTATTGGCAGGTCATCATTTTCTTTGGAGGTGGTAACACCAGCTGGTGTTGAGCGCTGTCCGACATCGATAGCACCACCTTTGGATCAAGGCAACCTAACATGTCCGCCTGCATCTTCCTCACAGACCGGCAGTTTGCCGGGGACACCCTTATCAACCCCGTCTAAGCACAATAGCCAGCCCTCGGTCCCTCAGATGTGGACAAGTAAAAGACCATTTCCTCCTAGCCATGAGAAAGCTAAGAGGTTGAATTTCACCATCTGCAAGCTCTTGGCCACAGAAATGCTGCCTTTCAGAGGATTTTCGAGACCTTATGTCCGTCGCAGTGCCCCAGTACCAGATGCCCAGTCGGCACTACTTCTCAAAGAAAGGTGTGCCTGCGCTCCACCAGCATGTCGCACATAACATCACCGCTTCTTTGAGAAACTCTGTGTGTGACAGGGTGCATTTCACCACAGACACTTGGACGAGTAGGCATGGACAGGGGCGTTACATGTCGCTGACTGGGCACTGGGTAACTATGTTGACAGCAGGACAAGGGTCTGCTGTCCAAGTCTTGCCGTCCCCACGAGTTGTGCGTCAATCCTCTTTATGTCAAAGTTCCTCCACTGCTTCTGCCTCCTCAACCTCCTCTCGGTCTTCCACCTGCACCCAAAGCCTGTCTGGTCATGCCACAAGCTTTCTAACTGCGCAGAAGGGATCCTGCACACCTCCTTACTATGCTGGCAGTAGGGCTCAACGTCATCAGGCGGTTTTTACATTGAAATGTCTGGGAAATGTGAGTCACACAGCTGAGGAGTTGTGGTCAGCTCTGGAGAACCAATTTCATGAATGGTTGTCTCCACTGGACCTGAAACCAGGGAAGGCCGTGTGCGACAATGCTGCAAACCTGGGTGCGGCCCTTCGCCGGGGCAATGTCACACACGTGCCTTGTATGGCTCACGTGTTGAACCTGGTTGTCCAGCAATTTTTAGCCCACTATCCCAGACTAGATGGCCTTCTGCAGAGGGCACGGTCGCTGTGTGCTCACTTCCGCCGTTCGCATCCCGCAGCTCAGCGACTTACATCTCTACAGAAGTCGTTGGGCCTGCCACTTCACCGGCTAAAATGCGATGTGCCTACCCGGTGGAATTCAACTCTGCACATGTTGCAGCGACTGTGGCAGCACCGACAAGCCCTGGTGCAATACGTTCTGACGTATAGCCTGGGCCAACGAGATTCAGAGGTGGGGCAAATCACGCTGGAGGAGTGGTCTCAGATCAGGGACCTATGCACCCTTCTGCACAGTTTTGAAATGGCGACGAAGATGTTTAGTGCTGACGATGCCATTATCAGCATGACTATTCCGGTGATTTACATGCTGGAGCACATGTTAAACAGAATTCGGAGTCAGGTGGTGGCACAAGAGGAGGTGGAGGAAGTAGAGGAGGAGGAGTTGTATGCGGAAGGGCTAACATCTGCAAGGTCCAGACGGTCGGCAGCACCAAGGCGGCAGGCATGTGAGGGTGGGGGAGATGGTTTTACCAGGGCGCATGGTAGCAGCCAAACTAGTGAGGAAGGTGCAGGAGCCCAGGAAGAAGTGGAGGACGAACTGATGGAAGACTCATCAGATGAGGGAGACCTTGATCACATTTCTGTTGTGCGAGGTTGGGGGGAGAGAACAGAGGAAGGAAGCATGATTGTTACCTCGCCACCAACACAACAGGGACTTGGTGCTCCTGGATGCGCAACACACATGAGTGCCTTCTTGCTGCACTACCTGCAACATGACCCTCGAATTGTGAGAATTAGAAATAATCCTGACTACTGGGTTGCCACACTGTTAGATCCCCGGTACAAAAGTAAATTTGCAGAAATTATTCCTGCCATAGAAAGGGATGCACGCATGCAGGAGTATCAGCAGAGACTGTTGCAGAATCTTACATGTGCTTTTCCACAAAATACCAGTGGTGCACGTAGTGAATCTCACAGTTCCAACTTGCCAACCGTGGGACCGTCAAGTGTTCAGCACTCAAACCGTAACAGAACCACAGTATCTGCTGGTAACATCAATTTTGCGGAATCATTTCACCACTTTTTTAGCCCATCCTTTGCAAGGCCACAGGAGACAAGAAGTCTGACACATAGTCAACGCCTAGAGACGATGGTACAGGAGTATCTCCAAGTAAACATTGAAGCCACGACTGTGTCACTGGACCCTTGCACTTTTTGGGCTTCCAATCTGGATAAATGGCCGGAGCTAGCCACTTACGCCTTGGAGATCTTGTCATGCCCCGCAGCCAGCGTTCTGTCTGAACGTGTGTTCAGCGCTGCTGGTGGTGTGCTGACAGATAAGCGCACGCGGCTCTCCACTGATAATGTAGACAGACTCACGTTCGTAAAGATGAACAAATCATGGATCCGAAACTACTTTTCTACCCCTGTGTCATCCTGGGGAGAGTAAAAGCTTGATGATTGGTTAAAATCACCCTACCAACCATTTTAAGCTTTCAAATTACTAATCATGTTTATCTGTATCTTGACTGGAAAATAATTTGGGCTTTGTAGCAGTGTGCAGCACTGATCCTATTAGGCCATCTATACTAAAGCTTCACCAGATTTAAAATTTAAAATAATTTTTAGCTGCATCTAGCCCAGAAAATAATTTTGGGGCTCCGAGATGCGCAAGACACATAAGTGCCTTCTTGCTGCACTACCTGCAGCATGACCCTCATATTGTCAGAATTAGAAGTAATCATGACTACTGGGTTGCCACACTCTTAGATCCCCCAAACTTTTCGATCAACCTTTTCATTTTAATAAAGACCAAAAAAATGGTCATTTTTGAAATTATAAGCATTAGCAGGTTGTTAGAAACTGAAATCAAACAGTTTTCAACTCAAAACTTTATTCTAGGTGATGTTACATTTTCACATAGGACCCCTTGTTCGAAAGGAGCTTCTGAACTCTCTCGTCCATTGAATTTGTCAGGTTTTGGATGGTTTCTGCTTCAATTGTTTTGCATGAGGACAGAATACCCTCCCAGAGCTGTTGCTTAGATTTGAACTGCCTCCCGCCATCATAGACACTCCTTTTAATGATGCTCCAAAGGTTCTGAATGGGGTACAGGTCAGGGGAGCATGGGGGTCACACCATAAGTTTGTCCCCTTTTATGCCCATATCAGCCAGAGATGCAGATGTTTTATGTGCAGCATGAGATGGTGCATTATCATGCAAAAAAAATGATCTTGCTGTGAAATACACGGTTCTTCTTCTTGAACCATGGCAGGAAGTGCTGTTTGAGAAAATCCACATACATTATGGAGTTCATCTTTAGCGCCTTCAGGGATCCTAAAGGGGCCGACAATCTCTCTCCCCATGATTCCAGCCCAAAACATTACTCCACCTCCTCCTTGTTGGCGCTGTAGCCGTGTTTGCGTGGGGTGTCCATCAACCAGCCATCCTCCACTCCATCCATCTGGACCATCGAGCGCTGCACGGCACTCATCCGTGAACAAAACAGTTTTGAAATCAGTCTTCATGTAATGTTTGGCCCACTGGAGCCGTTTCTGCTTGTGTGAAGTGGATAGAGGAGGTCGACAGGATGGCGCATGCACAGCTGCAAACCTCTGAAGGACCCTGCATCTTGTTGTTCGGGGGACGTTGGAGGCACAAGCAGCTTCAAAAACTTGTCTGCTGCTATGACAAGGCTTTTTTGCCGCTGCTCTTTCAACCTGACGTAATTGCCTGTAGGAAAGAGTCCTCAATTTGCCCTTATCAGCACGCACACGTGTGTACTGTGAATCAGCTACATACTTCTTGATTGCCAAGACACTTCATCCTGATCATCGCACAATGTTGATTGTAGTCATGCCTTGACCTAAACACTCCACAATTTGTTGCTTCTCAGCAGCCGACACATCCTTTTTCTTTCCCATTTTGGCAGAAAATGTAGGCTGCTTAATAATGTGAGAGAGCCTTCTTAAGTAGTCTTGCCTTTCATTGGACACACCTGCCAAACTAATTAGCACAGGTGTCTGCAATTGCTTACAGTGATATAAAGAGCCCTGACACACATCACCATCAATGAGTTTAACTGACAAACAAACAAATTCTTCCCTTATCACTCCTAAACACTTTTTGCATAATAATTTGGAACGCAGTGTACATGTGCTTTTCCACAAAACACCAGTGGTTCACGTAGTGAATCTTACAGTTCTAACTTGCCAACCGTGGTCTGTATGGAGTTGTTCAATAAAGGGCCCAAAATTAAGATAACATAGATGGGAGAGGTCTCTATGAATAGGAATTCCTAAGTATTTGATACCCTGTGAGGGCCAGGCAAAGGGAAAGTTGGACTGGATGGAATCCTATATGGATTTGGGGAGGGAGACATCGAGGGCCTCAGACTTCGCTGCATTGATTTTAAAATTTGACCATGTAACAAAGTGATCTATTTCAGCCATAACAGCATGGATGGATATATGTGATTGAGTGATATATACTAGGACATCATCAGCAAATAGAGAGCACTTGTACTCGGTGCCTCCCACCTCAATCCACCTAATATTGGGGTTATGGCGAATTGATGAGAGCAGGTGCTCCATCACTAGGATGTATAAGAGAGGGGACAGAGGACATCCCTGCCTTGTCCCATTGGTGATTGTGAAAGGTGATGAAAATGTTCTGACGCACCCCCTGGGCCTTGGGACACCCGGAGCCGGACCCTTTTTGGTGGATGCTGGTGGTTGTAGTCTTCGTGGCGGCGACCCGGTTCCGTGGCTCAGGGCGGTCAAACCAGTGGCGGAACTATTTATGTGGTTTTGATGTTTAAATGTCCGACTACGCCACCCGTGGATTGCGGTCAGAGTGAACCGCCGCTACAGGGCAGACCGCTGAGGCTGGTGTTGTGGGTGCAGCAGAGCGTAGCATAACTCCCCACGGGAGGAGTATAGCCTCAGGGCAGTGTATGCGGAGGATGGGGGTGATGGTGCAGGGCAGCAGCAGTAACGACACGGTGTCAGTGATGCAGTTCAGGGCCTTTACTCACAGTTCTTATTATCCAGACCACGTCTGCAGGTAACGGCTGCCCACGTCGTACTGTGCTCACCAGGTGAGGGGCTCAGACAACTCCCAGATAACTTTGGAGCACTTCACAGGACCCCCTTTGTGTGTCCTTTGTCTGGCCTTTCTTACCAACACTTCTGTCCGTCTGCCTCGGGCCTCCTCTTGGTAAACTTGGCGCCAGTTTCCCTGACCCTATGTGGTGCCTTCCTAGCGGGTGTAGCGAGGGGCTGCGCCACATAAAATGTCAGAGCCTCCAGTTTCTAGCTGAGGGTCGTTTCCTGCCTCCACTAGTTCGGGGACCGGTCTCCCACTTTGGCCTGACCCCTCCACGCAGGTGGATTCGGGCGTGCAGTGGCGACTCGCCCGTCCGCACCCCTGGGATCCCTTCATTCCTCGTTCCTGGAGCCTTCTCCGCTCCTCTTCCTTCCTTCTCCCTCTTCCAGGCCTGGGCCTCTGTTACTAGGCCCGCCTCCGGAGCAGAGCTCATGCAGAGCCCCTGCTCCCTGCCACTTCTGCTCAGACTTCTCTGCACTGAACTAAGATGGTGCCCACCTTTTATACTCCCTTCTCAATGCACCCAGGAACTGCTTCCTCCCTGCTCCTGCACTACAGGGTTCCCCTTCCTCAGTGTTCCCTCCCCCCACTCCAGCCAGGGACATGGACTGTCGTGCCCATCTCAGGGGCATATTGGTCGCCCTGCCCCACGGCAATGTGGTGTAATGCATGCAGGTGTCGGGTCCTGATCCACACTCCATCCTTACCTGAGAGTGAGATATCACACCTCTGGGTGAGGTGCAATACGTCTGTAGCAACCGAGCCCTCAGGGTGCTACAGTTCCATTTATCTTCAGCCTAGGTGACGTATTGCGATACAGGGCCGTGATTTTGGCTATAAAAGGGTCCCCTAGACCCCTACCCCAAGCTTTTTAAGAGAATCATATATGGCGTGCCAGGAGACTCTATGGAATGCTTTCTCAGCATCCAACGAGAGTATCTAATTACAAATTTTTAACTGCATCTAGCCCAGGAAATACTTTGTGCCTAGTAGCAGTGTCTGCTAGTCAGCGGATTATCCCGGCTGTTAAGCAAGCTGCACCACCTGTAGTTTAGACACTTAATTTTTTCAAAGGAAATGCTTCGGGACCATGGGATACTTAGTGAAGAGCAACAGGAGGCACCCCAAGGCATAGGGGCTGGGACTGGCAGTAGGATGCCTTGCGGTGGACAGCCGAGCTCGATCCTTATAAAAGCTTTTTAACTGCAGCAGCTTTAGTGGACGCTACTAGAGCTGGAATTACCGCGGCTGCTGGCATGAGACTTGCCCTCCAATAGATCCTTGTAAATGGATTTAAAGTGTATTCATTCAAATTAGAGAGACAATTTAAATTAAAAAGCTTAGAGCTGCCTCCACCACAGGGGGGCTCGCTCGACCCACCAGCGGACAGGCACCAGTATTGGGAGAGGGGGGCTGGCCGTCAGGGTTCACCGCGGCTCTGGCACAAACCCGGCGACACGGAGGTGGCACGAGCAGGAGCGGACTGGCCGTGTCGGCTTCTCACTTTTTGGATTTAGAAGGGCATGACATGCCTATATCTGTGTCTCCCCCTCCTTTTACTCCTCCACCTCTTTTATTTTCGCATGACTATATGTACTTGTCACTTTTCCATGTGTTAGTTATGTCTTCTGAGCAGTTTGTCAGCTTTTGGACACCTTTGAAGGTGTTTTCTATGTGTTTCTATGTGTTTTTGTTTGCCTGCCATTGGTTTTAACGGTGTTCGAAGGTGTTCGACGAACAGTTCGACGAACAGTTCGGCGAACACACGGGTGTTTCGACGAACCGAACCGAACTCGAACACTACGGGGGTGGCTCAACACTAGTCACCATCTCCAGATGTGACAGCTGTGCATGGGAGATCAGCGCAGGAACGTGGACAGGTAACTATTTTTTTTTAGTAAACTAAGAATTAAATAAAATGGTGTGTTTTATTTCAAATAAATTATTTTTTTCTGGGTGTAGTGTGTGTTTTTTCTTTTTAACACTTTGTAGGTAAGTAATGGGGGTGTCTTATAGACGCCCATCATTACTAACCTGGGCTTCATGGCAGCTGGCGCTGACATGAACCCCAACCCTATTACCCCCTGCCACCGCACCAGGGCAGCGTGGAATAGCGAGGCTAAGTTCCAGAATTGGCGCATCCTATGGATGCGCCATTTCTGGGGCGGCTGACGGCTAGTGTTTCTAGCCTGGGAGGGGGCCAATATTCATGGCACCCTTCCTGGGCTATTAATATCAGCCCCGAGCTGTCTGCCTAGCCTTTGCTAGCTATTAAAATAGGGGGGACCCCACGTCATTTTTTTGGGGGGGTTTCCCATTTTAATAGCTAGTAAAGGCTAGGTATTCAGCTGGGGGCTGATATTAGTAGCCTGGGAAGCTCCGTGGGTATTACCCCCTTCCCAGGCTTCAAACATCTGCCCCAGCTGTCTGCTTAACCTCCGCTAGAGACTAAAATTATGGGGTATCCCACGCCAATTTTTTTTTTAATAAATCCTTTATTTTAACACTAAATGACACTTGAGGGGTTAATAAAGATGCAGTCCCTAAATTATTATTTATTTTTTAATTAATTTTACCCAAAAAATTTGACGTGGGCTTTGCCATATTTTTGTATGCCAGCCAGGTACAGAATCCAGGAACGGGCTGCCCCCAACTCCCAGCTGCCTATTTGTACCTGGCCGGACACAACAATATAGGGAAGCCCTTTTTTTTTATTATTTCATGAATTTCATGAAATAAGTTTAAAAAAAAAAAATACGTGGGGCTTCGCCCTATTTTTGTGTCCAGCCAGGTACAACTAAGCAGCTGGGGGCTGGAATCCACAGCGCAGGGTGGCCCAAGCTTTGTGGGCCCCCCCTGCTGCGAACTGCAGACCGCAGCCACCCCAGAAAATGTTGCGTTCATAGAAGCGCCATCTTCTGGCGCTGTATCCAGCTCATCCAGGGCCCTGCTGCGGTGGCTCACTGGGTAATAAAGGGGTTAGGGCCAACTTTGTATTATCCGCTGGCCCTAAGCCCGAAATTCATGGGGTCACGCCAATATTAGACATGACCGCCATGAATTTCTGGTAAAGTATTTAAAAAAAACACAACACCCAGAATAAAGTCCTTTCATTGAAATAAACACACAATTCTTTATTGTTCTAAATTAAACTCTTCTTACCGTCACACCCATTCCAGCTGAAGCCAACGATCTCCTGCAATAAAAGTAAAATAATAAAGCAACATCATCCTTACCTTTCCATGGTTCTCAGGACAGCTTCAGCTCTGCTACATTCACATGACAGGCTGGATCGCAGCAGAAAGCTGGCATCCAGCCTGTCATCCCGCAGGCACTAAGAAGCGCAGGCATGCTTGCGCTCCTCAGTGTCTGGCTGTGACGGCATCCCGATGAGCCGACAATGAACTCAGCTCACCTCATGCACGTCACTGACAGTGTGGGAGAATTCTCCTGCGCATGTGGTGAGCGTGAGAGACTTGGCTCATCTGGATGCCGTCACAGCCTGACACTGAGGAGCGCAAGCATGCCTGCTCTTCTCAGTGTCTGCGGGATGACAGGCTGGATGGCAGCATTCTGCTGCGATCCAGCCTGTCATCTCGATGTAGCTGAGCTGGAGCTGTCCTGGGAAACATCGAAAGGTAAGGATGATGTTGATTTATTATTTTTCTTTTATTGCAGGAGATCGTTGGCTTCAGCTGGAATGGGCGTGACGGTAAGTATGGTTTAATTTAGAACAATAAAGAATTGTGTCTTTATTTCAATTAAAGGACTTTATTCTGGGTGTTTGTGTTTTTTTTTGTAACTTTGACTATGGGGTTAGTAATAGGGGTGTCTTATAGACGCCTCTCCATTACTAACCTGGGCTTGATGTCAGCTGGCATTATAAGCTGACATCAACCCCAGCCCTATTACCCCACTGCCACCGCTACAGGGCAGTGGGAAGAGCGAGGCTAAGTGCGCCATTTCTGGGGCGGCTGACGGCTGGTGTTTCTAGCCTGGGAGAGGTCCAATATTCATGGCACCCTTCCTGGGCTATTAATATCAGCCCCCAGCTGTCTGCCTAGCCTTTGCTAGCTATTAAAATAGGGGGGACCCCACGTCATTTTTTGGGGGGGGTCCCCCATTTTAATAGCTAGTAAAGGCTAGGTATTCAGCTGGGGGCTGATACTAGTAGCCTGGGAAGCTCCATGGGTATTACCCTCTTCCCAGGCTTCAAACATCTGCCCCAGCTGTCTGCTTAACCTCCGCTAGAGACTAAAATTACGGGGAACCCCACGCCAATTTTTTTTTTAATAAATCCTTTATTTTAACACTAAATGACAAGTACAGTAACCAACACTATCACTGTACTTCTTATATATTTAACTGACATGTTTCTATCTATCTAATCTATGTGTGATGCTCTATTATTTCTGTTGTAAATTGTCGGGTACCGCTGCTGAATTGCCGGCCGGCTTTTTTAAAGAGACGGTGCATGAAAACACTAATATTTTTTTAAATAAATCCTTTACACTAAATGACAAGTACAGTAACCAGCACTGTCACTGTACTTCTTATATATGTGACTGACATGTTTCTATCTATCTAATCTATGTGTGATTCTCTATTCTTTCTATTCTAAATTGTTGGGTACCGCTGGTGAATTGCCGGTTGGCTTTTTTAAAGAGACGGTGCATGAAAACACTGTTACTTTTTTTAATAAATCCTTTACACTAAATGACAAGTACAGTAACCAACACTGTCACTGTACTTCATATATATGTGACTGACATGTTTCTATCTATCTAATCTATGTGTGAAGCTCTATTCTTTCTGTTATAAATTGTCGGGTACCGGTGTATGCCGCTGCTGAATTGCCGGCTTTTCATGTTTCACTGTGAGCACTGTTCCCATCGATTTGGGCAACCACCTCCCCCAATACATTCTACATTATAGTTAGTTGTTTTCCTTCATGTAGAATTAACCTACAAGGAAAGAAAGGGTTTATTTTCATTCCAATATTTGTGTCCCATTGACTTGCATTGGTTTCCGGTATCGGAATCGGCGATATCCGATACTTTTTGGGTATCGGCCCGATCTAATCCTATCCGATATTTCCTGATATCGGAAGGTATCGCTCAACACTAGTGGCCTCCAAAATACGCAGCATCAAAAACTCTGCAAAAATCCATTGTGGGCACACAGCCTAAAATAATGTGCCCCATTTATCTTAATGGGGAGCATAAATGAGCAGTCACGACTATGCCCGCAATCATGCCCACTGATTGATATGCACATTCACAGGCTGAGTGGAACGTTGGTCAGCGATACACCTACATATGCTTTCTATGCTGCCTGCAACCTTTAACAAGGACATAATTGCAAAGTAAATGTATGTCTTGTACTGCCCTGCCTTTACTTACAAAGGGGCTTTGATATACAGTACAGACCAAAAGTTTGGACACACCTCATTTAAAGATTTTTCTGTATTTTCATGACTATGAAAATTGTACATTCACACTGAAGGCATCAAAACTATGAATTAACACATGTGGAATTATATACTTAACAAAAAAGTGTGAAACAACTGAAAATATGCCTTATATTCTAGGTTCTTCAAAATAGCCACCTTTTCCTTTGATGATGGCTTTGCACACTCTTGGCATTCTCTTGATGAGCTTCAAGAGGTAGTCACCGGAAATGGTCTTCCAACAATCTTGAAGGAGTTCCCAGAGATGCTTAGCACTTGTTGGCCCTTTTGCCTTCACTCTGCGGTCCAGCTCACCCCAAACCATCTCGATTGGGTTCAGGTCTGGTGACTATGTAGGCCAGGTCATCTGGCGTAGCACCCCATCACTCTCCTTCTTGGTCAAATAGCCCTTACACAGCCTGGAGGTTTGTTTGGGGGCCTTGTCCTGTTGAAAAATAAATGATGGTCCAACTAAACGCAAACCGGATGGAATAGCATGCCGCTGCAAGATGCTGTGGTAGCCATGCTGGTTCAGTATGCCTTCAATTTTGAATAAATCCCCAACAGTGTCACCAGCAAAACACCCCCACACCATCACACCTCCTCCTCCATGCTTCACGGTGGGAACCAGGCATGTAGAGTCCATCCGTTCACCTTTTCTGCGTTGCACAATGACTCGGTGGTTGGAACCAAAGATCTCAAATGTGGACTCATCAGACCAAAGCACAGATTTCCACTGGTCTAATGTCCATTCATTGTGTTCTTTAGCCCAAACAAGTCTCTTCTGCTTGTTGCCTGTCCTTAGCAGTGGTTTCCTAGCAGCTATTTTACCATGAAGGCCTGCAGCACAAAGTCTCCTCTTAACAGTTGTTGAAGAGATGTGTCTGCTGCTAGAACTCTGTGTGGCATTGACCTGGTCTCTAATCTGAGCTTCTGTTAACCTGCGATTTCTGAGGCTGGTGACTCGGATAAACTTATCCTCAGAAGCAGAGGAGACTCTTGGTCTTCCTTTCCTGGGGCGGTCCTCTTGTGAGCCAGTTTCTTTGTAGGGCTTGATGGTTTTTGCAACTGCACTTGGGGACACTTTCAAAGTTTTCCCAATTTTTCGGACTGACTGGCCTTCATTTCTTGAAGTAATGATGGCCACCCGTTTTTCTTTACTTAGCTGCTTTTTTCTTGCCATAATACAAATTCTAACAGTCTATTCAGTAGGACTATCAGCTGTGTATCCACCAGACTTCTGCACAACACAACTGATGGTCCCAACCCCATTTATAAGGCAAGAAATCCCACTTATTAAACCTGAAAGGGCACACCTGTGAAGTGAAAACCATTTCCGGTGACTGCCTCTTGAAGCTAATCAAGAGAATGCCAAGAGTGTGCAAAGCAGCCATCAAAGCAAAAGGTGGCTACTTTGAAGAACCTAGAATATAAGACATATTTTCAGTTGTTTCACACTTTTTTGTTAAGTATATAATTCCACATGTGTTAATTCATAGTTTTGATGCCTTCAGTGTGAATGTACAATTTTCATAATCATGAAAATACAGAAAAATCTTTAAATGAGAAGGTGTGACCAAACTTTTGGTCTGTACTGTACCTACTATCAAATGTTATTCACTGAGGCTGACAGTGAGCACCGAGGCTGTGCTTACTTATATGTACTTGTCTATGAATACCAGATACAGTTCAAACTTACAGTAAATCCATCGAAGTGATGTGCAAGAGTTGCTCTGGTATGTCAACCTGTGATGGTACATGCAGAGGAAAAAAAGGTAAATATTTACCCATCGGCAATCATTTAATGCCATAAAACCATTATAGGGTTGTCCATGCTTTGGGTTCAAGTCTTCAGTCACTTCCTGTGACTGCAGACTTGTGAATAGAGATGAGTGGTGTTCGACTCGAACTGTTCGCCAATCTCAAATTCGAGCTGTTTTGGGCGGTGTTCGAGCTGTTCGGCGAACACGAACAATTTGAAAAAAATTTGGCTGTTCGAGGTTATGTTCGATAACTGTTCGTGCACCAAAATCATAACTGGATTTTTTCTCAGTAATGCTGAAAATTAATGTTAATACGCAGTTTGAGTGTACAGCGGGGCGGGGGGAGGGGCAGGGGATGGATCTCTGCAGAAATAATGAAGATCTCCATTTTTTTTCTCTTTCCCGCATTTACAGTGGGGAGGTGCAATCTGTCAGCCTATCTGCAGCGCACACACGGAGCGAAGTGCTTTTTTTCACACAAGCAAGGGCATGTGTCATTGGCAGTGTATGTCACATGTCCTTGCCCTATAAGACCCAGCCATTTTCCCCGTCGCCACCATTTTCTCACTGCTGCAGCTGCGTGTTAGACGGCACCGCTGTTGCTGTGTGCGCTATACTTTGTTAATTTCAAGCCAATTTTCGCACAAATCTACAGATAGCTTGGGAGTAGGGAATAGTTGTGATTGCAGTCCTTTTAAGGACTAGGTTACAGCATTTCCTACGACTTTTATCAGGCAGGTCTGTGCTCTTAAATAGTTAGGTTGTGGGAGTAAAGACTAATTGTAATTGCAGTCCTTTTCAGGACTAAGTTACATCAGTTCCTATCAGTTTTGCCAGGCAGGTCTGTGCCAGTGCTGTGCAAGTTTTTTTACAGCATTTGGCTAAATCTAGCAAAGCTAATCCTTTTTGGCCTATTGCAGAGTGTGTTAGTCAGTGGAGTAGCCTATCTGTGTTGCAAGATATACCACCTGTGTATAGAATACCAATTTTTTTACTGCACCTAGTGAAGTAAAACCTTTGGGCATTGCATCATTCTATTAGTCCATCTATACTAACCTCCATCAGGTTGCAAATTCAATATAATTTTTTACTGCATCTTGCTCTGAAAAAATATTTCGGCTTGTAGCAGTGTGTGGGACTTGTTCCATTAGTCCATCTATACCAGGGGTCCTCAAACTTTTTAAACAGGGGGCCAGTTCACGGTCCCTCAGACCATTGGAGGGCCGGAATATAGTTTTTTAAAAAAACTATGAACAAATTCCTATGCACACTGCACATATCTTATTTTGTAGTAAAAAAAACAATACAGGAACAAATACAATATTTAAAATGAAGAACAAGTAAAGTTAAATCAACCGGTATTTCAATAGGTAGGTAACTGTACCCAATAGGCAGCATAGGTCCTCAATAGGCAGGTAAATGTCCCCAATAGGCAGCATCGGACCTCAATAGGCAGGTAAATATCCCCAATAGGCAGGTAAATGTCCCCAATAGGCAGGTAAATATCCCCAATAGGCAGCATAGGTCCCCAATAGGCAGGTAAATGTACCCAATAGGCAGCACAGGTCCCCAATAGGCAGGTAAATGTCCCCAATAGGCAGCATAGGTCCTCAATGGGCAGGTAAATGTTCCCAATAGGCAAGCTGTTTCCCCCTTATAATCCCATATGCAGGCTGTTCCACCCCTTATAATGCCCCATGCTGGATACCACCCCCCATATAATGCCCCATGCAGCATGTCACCCCCCATATAATGCGCCATGCAGCATGTCACCCCCCCATATTATGCCCCATGCAGCATGTCACCCCCCCATAATATGCCCAATGCAGCATGTCACCCCCCCATATTATGCCTCATGCAGGATGTCCCTTTCCCCCCATATAATGCCCCATGCAGGATGTCACCCCCTATATAATTCCCCATGCAGGATGTCACCCCCCATATAATGCCCCATGCAGGATATCACTCCCCTATCTTTATAATGCCCCATGCAGCATGTCACCCCCCCATATAATGCCCCATGCAGCATGTTACCCCCCCATATAATTCCCCATGCAGCATGTCACCCCCCCATATAATGCCCCATGCAGCATGTCACCCCCCCATATAATGCCCCATGCAGAATATCACTCCCCTGTCTTTATAATGCCCCATGCAGGATGTCACCCCTCCCATATAATGCCCCATGCAGCATGTCACCCCCCCATATAATGCCCCATGCAGCATGTCACCCCCCCATATAATGACCCATGCAGCCTGTAACCCTCCCATATAATGCCCCATGCAGCATGTCACCCCCCTATATAATGCCCCATGCAGCATGTCACCCCCCCATATAATGCCCCATGCAGCATGTCACCCCCCCATATAATGCCCCATGCAGCATGTCACCCCCCATATAATGCCCCATGCAGCATGTCACCCCCCCATATAATGCCCCATGCAGCATGTCACCCCCCCATATAATGCCCCATGCAGCATGTCACCCCCCCATATAATGCCCCATGCAGTATGTCACCCCCCTTATAATGCCACATGCAGCATGTCACCCCCCCATATAATGCTCCATGCAGGATGTCACCCCCCATATCATGCCCTATGCAGGATGTCACCCCCCATATTATACCCCTTGCAGGATGTCACCCCCCCATATAATGACCTATGCCTCCATACATTAAAAAAAAAAAAATCCAATACTCACCTCACTCCTCCTCACCTGCTGCCGCTGCCGCTGCCGCTGCTCCACTTTGGTCCGGACTCCAGCGTCGCGGCGTCGTCGTCCCGCTCTGCGCTGCCTGTGACGGCACTCGGGAGGGCGCGGTGTAAAGACGTCACCGCGCCCTCTGACCTGAGACGTCACAGGAAGCGCAGAGCAGGAAGACAGCGGATCTGCAGAGGCACGGGGAGAGGTAAGTATCCGCCTGCCGGGGCCCTGAGCAAGCGGGGGAGAAGGGCGGGCGCTGACACCGCTCCCCTCTCCTCTGCCCATAGCCCGGCGGGCCGGATAAAATTCCTCCGTGGGCCGCATGTGGCCCGCGGGCCGTAGTTTGAGGACCCCTGATCTATACTAACCTCCACCAGGTTGCAAATTCAATATAATTTTTTTCTGCATCTAGCTCTGAAAAAATATTTCGGCTTGTAGCAGTGTGTGGGACTTGTTCTATTAGTCCATCTATAGTAACCTCCACCAGGATGCAAATTCAATATAATTTTTTTCTGCATCTAGCTCTGAAAAAATATTTCGGCTTCAGCTTGTAGCAGTATGTGGGACTTGCTCTATTAGTCCATCTATACTAACCTCCACCAGTTTGCAAATTCAAAATAATTTTTATCTGCATCTAACCCAGCCAATACTTTTGGGCTAATACCAAAGTTTGGCCACTCAGCTCTGCTCGGTTCCCATCCATTGTTTTTTGTGCAAACAACTCCAGAGTTGTGAATTAGTTAACCACCAAAATGAGTGGAAAAAGGCCTGCTGCTGGTGGAAAGGGGAATAGGCGTGTTGGGAAGGGGAAAAAAGGTTGTGTCCGTGGGGTAGGTGTTAAAGCAACAGTAACATCTGCAGAAGAAAGACCATCTTCCAGCCAAACTAAGATGTCTACTTCTTTTAGCGACAATGTGATAAGATCCCTTTCTTACGGCCACGCCAATCGCTAAAAATTCCAGATGAGGCACAAAAACAGCAGGTGCTTCAACGGATATCAAGTGCTCCTTTAAGTGGGCTCTCCTCCACCTCAACTTCAACATCACAAATACTCCAGTCCTCAGAGGTGTCACCCCAATCGCACTTGCTTCCTCACAGCTCCCAAGTCTCCAGCTGCCCGTCTGAGTATGTGGTAGAACAGATGATTGAGTCTGCAGAGCTGTTTACTCATACTATAGCCTGGGAATCAGAGGTCGGCTCCAGAGCTTCTGTGAATCCAGACGAGGAAATGATCTGCACTGATGCCCAGAATCTTTATGAGTCGGATCCAGGACCAGACGCAGAAGGTTCTGACCATAATGTCGACCCTCGTTCCCAAACTGTAACTCCTGTTGGTGGAGACAATGAGGAAGATGATGATGAGACTCAAATACCTGATTGGAGCGACAACTTTAGTTTTTTGTCAGGGCAGGAAGAGGTTGGCTCTGAGGACGACGGGTGTGATAACACACAGGGTGATGATGATGAGGTTGGAGATCCCACTTACGGTCAACCCACAGTCAGCCAGTCAGCGGAGGAGGTGGAGGAGTATGCTAGTGACGACGAGGTCAGGTTGCGCCTTCCTGGACAGAGACGTAGTACTGGAAGCACGTCAACAACTGCATCCTCAAACACAACTCTGCCTCTGACCACAAGTCGTGGTGGCTCTTCAGGTAGCATGGGTGCTAAGCCTTGCATAGCCTGGGCATTTTTTCAGATCGATAAAGATGACCCAACTCGTGTTATCTGTAACATTTGTCAGCAAAAGCTAAGTAGAGGACAAAAAATACATAGTTTGAGTACTTCATGCATGAACCGACACATGGATATGAAGCATAAGTTGCAGTGGGAAGCTCACTGTGCTACAATGCGGCCTAGCCGTCCGGGCCAACCACCGTCTGCCACATCTTGTGCATCCGCGGCCTCTTCATCCTCTGTGACTGGGGGGACAGCAGTCACACCTGTTTTGGGACGCAGACCTGCCACCTCTTTACTCGCAACAGCCAGCGTGATTGGCAGGTCATCATTTTCTTTGGAGGTGGAAACACCAGCTGGTGTTCAGCGCTGTCCGACATCGATAGCACCACCTTTGGATCAAGGCAACCTAACATGTCCGCCTGCATCTTCCTCGCAGACCGTCAGTTTGCCGGGGACACCCTTCTCAACCCCATCTAAGCACAACAGCCAGCCCTCGGTCCCTCAGATGTGGACAAGTAAAAGACCATTTCCTCCTAGCTATGAGAAAGCTAAGAGGTTGAATTTCACCATCTGCAAGCTCTTGGCTACAGAAATGCTGCCTTTCCGCCTGGTGGACTCAGAGGATTTTCGAGACCTTATGTCCGTCGCAGTGCCCCAGTACCAGATGCCCAGTCGGCACTACTTCTCAAAGAAAGGTGTGCCTGTGCTCCACCAGCATGTCGCACACAACATCATCGCTTCTTTGAGAAACTCTGTGTGTGACTGGGTGCATTTCACCATAGACACTTGGACAAGTAGGCATGGACAGGGGCGTTACATGTCGGTGACTGGGCACTGGGTAACTATGGTGACAGCAGGACAAGGGGCTGCTGTCCAAGTCTTGCCGTCCCCACAAGTTGTGCGTCAATCCTCTTTATCTCGAAGTTCCTCCACTGCTTCTGCCTCCTCAACCTCCTCTCGGTCCTCCACCTAAAATTACTAATCATGTTTATCTGTATCTTGGCTGTAAAATAATTTGGGCCTTGAAGCAGTTTGCAGTACTGATTCTATTAGGCCATCTATAGTAAGCTCCACCAGCTTTCAAATTAATAATAAATTTTAGCTGCATCTAGCCCGGAAAATAATTTTGGGGCTCCTAGATGCGCAAGACACATGAGTGCCTTCTTGCTGCTCTACCTGCAGCATGACCCTCAGATTGTCAGAATTCAAAATAATCCTGACTACTGGGTTGCCACACTTTTAGATCCCCCACACTCTTCGATCAACCTTTTCATTTTAATAAAGAACAAAAAAATGGTCATTTTTGAAATTATAAGCATTAGCAGGTTATTAGAAACTGAAATCAAACAGTTTTCATCTCAAAACTTTATTCTAGGTGATGTTACATTTGCACATAGGACCCCTTGTTCGAAAGGAGCTTCTGAACTCTCTCGTTCATTGAATTTGTCAGGTTTTGGATGGTTTCTGCTTCAATTGTTTTGCATGAGGACAGAATACCCTCCCAGAGCTGTTGCTTAGATGTGAACTGCCTCCCGCCATCATAGACACTCCTTTTGATGATGCTCCAGAGGTTCTCAATGGGGTTGAGGTCAGGGGAGCATGGGGTCACACCATAAGTTTGTCCCCTTTTATGCCCATATCAGCCAGAAATGAAGATATGTTATGTGCAGCATGAGACGGTGCATTATCATGCATGAAAATGATCTTGCTGCGGAATACACGGTTCTTCTTCTTGAACCATGGAAGGAAGTGCTGTTTGAGACACTCCACATACATTATGGAGTTCATCTTTACTAGTGTTGAGCCACCCCCGTAGTGTTCGAGTTCGGTTCGGTTCGTCGAACACCCGTGTGTTCGCCGAACTGTTCGTCGAACTGTTCGTCGAACACCTTCGAACACCGTTAAAACCAATGGCAGGCAAACAAAAACACATAGAAACACATAGAAAACACCTTCAAAGGTGTCCAAAAGCTGACAAACTGCTCAGAAGACATAACTAACACATGGAAAAGTGACAAGTACATATAGTCATGCGAAAATAAAAGAGGTGGAGGAGTAAAAGGAGGGGGAGACACAGATATAGGCATGTCATGCCCTTCTAAAATCCAAAAAGTGAGAAGCCGACACGGCCAGTCCGCTCCTGCCCGTGCCACCTCCGTGTCGCCGGGTTTGTGCCAGTGCCGCGGTGAACCCTGATGGCCAGCCCCCCTCTCCCAATACTGGTGCCTGTCCGCTGGTGGGTCGATCGAGCCCCCCTGTGGTGGAGGCAGCTCTAAGCTTTTTAATTTAAATTGTCTCTCTAATTTGAATGAATACACTTTAAATCCATTTACAAGGATCTATTGGAGGGCAAGTCTCATGCCAGCAGCCGCGTAATTCCAGCTCCAGTAGCGTCCACTAAAGCTGCTGCAGTTAAAAAGCTTTTATAAGGATTGAGCTCGGCTGTCCACCGCAAGGCATCCTACTGCCAGTCCCAGCCCCTATGCCTTGGGGTGCCTCCTGATGCTCTTCACTGAGTATCCCATGGTCCCGAAGCATTTCCTTTGAAAAAATTAAGTGTCTAAACTACAGGTGGTGTAGCTTGCTTAACAGCCGGGATAATCCGCTGACTAGCAGACACTGCTACTAGGCACAAAGTATTTCCTGGGCTAGATGCAGTTAAAAATTTGTAATTAGATACTCTCGTTGGATGCTGAGAAAGCATTCCTTAGAGTCTCCTGGCACGCCATATATGATTCTCTTAAAAAGCTTGGGGTAGGGGTCTAGGGGACCCTTTTATAGCCAAAATCACGGCCCTGTATCACAATACGTCACCTAGGCTGAAGATAAATGGAACTGTAGCACCCGAGGGCTCGGTTGCTACAGAGGTATTGCACCTCACCCAGAGGTGTGATATCTCACTCTCAGGTAAGGATGGAGTGTGGATCAGGACCCGACACCTGCATGCATTACACCACATTGCCGTGGGGCAGGGCGACCAATATGCCTCTGAGATGGGCACGACAGTCCCTGTCCCTGGCTGGAGTGGGGCGAGGGAACACCGAGGAAGGGGAACCCTGTAGTGCAGGAGCAGGGAGGAAGCAGTTCCTGGGTGCATTGAGAAGGAAGTTTAAAAGGTGGGCACCATCTTAGTTCAGTGCAGAGAAGTCTGAGCAGAAGTGGCAGGGAGCAGGGGTTCTGCATGATCTCTGCTCCGGAGGCGGGCCTAGTAACAGAGGCCCAGGCCTGGAAGAGGGAGAAGGAAGGAAGAGGAGCGGAGAAGGCTCCAGGAACGAGGAATGAAGGGATCCCAGGGGTGCGGACGGGCGAGTCGCCACCGCACGCCCGAATCCACCTGCGTGGAGGGGTCAGGCCAAAGGGGGAGACCGGTCCCCGAAACTAGTGGAGGCAGGAAACGACCCTCAGCTAGAAACCGGAGGCTGTGACATTTTATGTGGCGCAGCCCCTCGCTACACCTGCTAGGAAGGCACCACATAGGGTCAGGGAAACTGGTGCCAAGTTTACCAAGAGGAGGCCCGAGGCAGCCGGACAGAAGTGTTGGTAAGAAAGGCCAGACAAAGGACACACAAAGGGGGTCCTGTGAAGCGCCCCAAAGTTATCTGGGAGTTGTCTGAGCCCCTCACCTGGTGAGCACAGTACGACGTGGGCAGCCGTTACCTGCAGTCGTGGTCTGGATAATAAGAACTGTGAGTAAAGGCCCTGGACTGCATCACTGACTCCGTGTCGTTACTGCTGCTGCCCTGCACCATCACCCCCATCCTCCGCATACACTGCCCTGAGGCTATACTCCTCCCGTGGGGAGTTATGCTGCGCTCTGCTGCACCCACAACACCAGCCTCAGCGGTCTGCCCTGCAGTGGCGGTTCACTCTGACCGCAATCCACGGGTGGCGTATTCGGACATTTAAACATCAAAACCACATAAATAGTTCCGCCACTGGTTTGACCACCCTGAGCCACGGAACCGGGTCGCCGCCACGAAGACTACAACCACCAGCATCCACCAAAAAGGGTCCGGCTCCGGGTGTCCCAAGGCCCAGGGGGTGCATCAGAACATTTTCATCACCTTTCACAATCACCAATGGGACAAGGCAGGGATGTCCTCTGTCCCCTCTCTTATACATCCTAGTGACGGAGCACCTGCTCTCATCAATTCGCCATAACCCCAATATTAGGTGGATTGAGGTGGGAGGCACCGAGTACAAGTGCTCTCTATTTGCTGATGATGTCCTAGTATATATCACTCAATCACATATATCCATCCATGCTGTTATGGCTGAAATAGATCACTTTGTTACATGGTCAAATTTTAAAATCAATGCAGCGAAGTCTGAGGCCCTCGATGTCTCCCTCCCCAAATCCATATAGGATTCCATCCAGTCCAAATTTCCCTTTGCGTGGCCCTCACAGGGTATCAAATACTTAGGAATTCCTATTCATAGAGACCTCTCCCATCTATGTTATCTTAATTTTGGGCCCTTTATTGAACAACTCCATACAGACCACGGTTGGCAAGTTAGAACTGTAAGATTCACTACGTGAACCACTGGTGTTTTGTGGAAAAGCACATGTACACTGCGTTCCAAATTATTATGCAAAAAGTGTTTAGGAGTGATAAGGGAAGAATTTGTTTGTTTGTCAGTTAAACTCATTGATGGTGATGTGTGTCAGGGCTCTTTATATCACTGTAAGCAATTGCAGACACCTGTGCTAATTAGTTTGGCAGGTGTGTCCAATGAAAGGCAAGACTACTTAAGAAGGCTGTCTCACATTATTAAGCAGCCTACATTTTCTGCCAAAATGGGAAAGAAAAAGGATGTGTCGGCTGCTGAGAAGCAACAAATTGTGGAGTGTTTAGGTCAAGGCATGACTACAATCAACATTGTGCGATGATCAGGATGAAGTGTCTTGGCAATCAAGAAGTATGTAGCTGATTCACAGTACACACGTGTGCGTGCTGATAAGGGCAAATTGAGGACTCTTTCCTACAGGCAATTACGTCAGGTTGAAAGAGCAGCGGCAAAAAAGCCTTGTCATAGCAGCAGACAAGTTTTTGAAGCTGCTTGTGCCTCCAACGTCCCCCGAACAACAAGATGCAGGGTCCTTCAGAGGTTTGCAGCTGTGCATACGCCATCCTGTCGACCTCCTCTATCCACTTCACACAAGCAGAAACGGCTCCAGTGGGCCAAACATTACATGAAGACTGATTTCAAAACTGTTTTGTTCACGGATGAGTGCCGTGCAGCGCTCGATGGTCCAGATGGATGGAGTGGAGGATGGCTGGTTGATGGACACCCCACGCAAACACGGCTACAGCGCCAACAAGGAGGAGGTGGAGTAATGTTTTGGGCTGGAATCATGGGGAGAGAGATTGTCGGACCCTTTAGGATCCCTGAAGGCGCTAAAGATGAACTCCATAATGTATGTGGATTTTCTCAAACAGCACTTCCTGCCATGGTTCAAGAAGAAGAACCGTGTATTTCACAGCAAGATCATTTTTCTGTATGATAATGCACCATCTCATGCTGCACATAAAACATCTGCATCTCTGGCTGATATGGGCATAAAAGTGGACAAACTTATGGTGTGACCCCCATGCTCCCCTGACCTGTACCCCATTCAGAACCTTTGGAGCATCATTAAAAGGAGTGTCTATGATGACGGGAGGCAGTTCACATCTAAGCAACAGCTCTGGGAGGGTATTCTGTCCTCATGCAAAACAATTGAAGGAGAAACCATCCAAAACCTGACAAATTCAATGGACGAGAGAGTTCAGAAGCTCCTTTCGAACAAGGGGTCCTATGTGAAAATGTAACATCACCTAGAATAAAGTTTTGAGTTGAAAACTGTTTGATTTCAGTTTCTAACAACCTGCTAATGCTTATAATTTCAAAAATGACCATTTTTTTGGTCTTTATTAAAATGAAAAGGTTGATCGAAAAGGTTTGGGGATCTAAGAGTGTGGCAACCCAGTAGTCATGATTACTTCGAATTCTGACAATATGAGGGTCATGCTGCAGGTAGTGCAGCAAGAAGGCACTTATGTGTCTTGCGCATCTCGGAGCCCCAAAATTATTTTCCGGGCTAGATGCAGCTAAAAATTATTATTAATTTTAAATCTGGTGAAGCTTTAGTATAGATGGCCTAATAGGATCAGTGCTGCACACTGCTACAAAGCCCAAATTTTTTTCCAGCCAAGATACAGATAAACATGATTAGTAATTTGAAAGCTTAAAACGGTTGGTAGGGTGATTTTAACCAATCATCAAGCTTTTACTCTCCCCAGGATGACACAGGGGTAGAAAAGTCGTTTCGAATCCATGATTTGTTCATCTTTATGAACGTGAGTCTGTCTACATTATCAGTGGAGAGCCGCGTGCGCTTATCTGTCAGCACACCACCAGCAGCGCTGAACACACGTTCAGACAGAACGCAGGCTGCGGGGCATGACAAGATCTCCAAGGCGTAAGTGGCTAGCTCCGGCCATTTATCCAGATTGGAAGCCCACAAAGAGCAAGGGTCCAGTGACACAGTCGTGGCTTCAATGTTTACTTGGAGATACTCCTGTACCATCGTCTCTAGGCGTTGACTATGTGTCAGACTTCTTGTCTCCTGTGGCCTTGCAAAGGATGGGCTAAAAAAGTGGTGAAATGATTCCGCAAAATTGATGTTACCAGCAGATACTGTGGTTCTGTTACGGTTTGAGTGCTGAACACTTGACGGTCCCACGGTTGGCAAGTTGGAACTGTGAGATTCACTACGTGCACCACTGGTATTTTGTGGAAAAGCACATGTAAGATTCTGCAACAGTCTCTGCTGATACTCCTGCATGCGTGCATCCCTTTCTATGGCAGGAATAATTTCTGCAAATTTACTTTTGTACCGGGGATCTAACAGTGTGGCAACCCAGTAGTCAGGATTATTTCTAATTCTCACAATTCGAGGGCATGTTGCAGATAGTGCAGCAAGAAGGCACTCATGTGTGTTGCGCATCCAGGAGCACCAAGTCCCTGTTGTGTTGGTGGCGAGGTAACAATCATGCTTCCTTCCTCTGTCCTCTCCCCCCAACCTCGCACAACAGAAATGTGATCAAGGTCTCCCTCATCTGATGAGTCTTCCATCAGTTCGTCCTCCACTTCTTCCTGGGCTCCTGCACCTTCCTCACTAGTTTGGCTGCTACCATGCGCCCTGGTAAAACCATCTCCCCCACCCTCACATGCCTGCCGCCTTGGTATTGCCGACCGTCTGGACCTTGCAGATGTTAGCCCTTCCGCATACAACTCCTCCTCCTCTACTTCCTCCACCTCCTCTTGTGCCACCACCTGACTCCGAATTCTGTTTAACATGTGCTCCAGCATGTAAATCACCGGAATAGTCATGCTGATAATGGCATCGTCAGCACTAAACATCTTCGTCGCCATTTCAAAACTGTGCAGAAGGGTGCATAGGTCCCTGATCTGAGACCACTCCTCCAGCGTGATTTGCCCCACCTCTGAATCTCGTTGGCCCAGGCTGTACGTCAGAACGTATTGCACCAGGGCTTGTCGGTGCTGCCACAGTCGCTGCAACATGTGCAGAGTTGAATTCCACCGGGTAGGCACATCGCATTTTTTCCGGTGAAGTGGCAGGCCCAACGACTTCTGTAGAGATGTAAGTCGCTGAGCTGCGGGATGCGAACGGCGGAAGTGAGCACACAGCGACCGTGCCCTCTGCAGAAGGCCATCTAGTCTGGGATAGTGGGCTAAAAATTGCTGGACAACCAGGTTCAACACGTGAGCCATACAAGGCACGTGTGTGACATTGCCCCGGCGAAGGGCCGCACCCAGGTTTGCAGCATTGTCGCACACGGCCTTCCCTGGTTTCAGGTCCAGTGGAGACAACCATTCATGAAATTGGTTCTCCAGAGCTGACCACAACTCCTCAGCTGTGTGACTCACATTTCCCAGACATTTCAATGTAAAAACCGCCTGATGACGTTGAGCCCTACTGCCAGCATATTAAGGAGGTGTGCAGGATCCCTTCTGCGCAGTTAGAAAGCTTGTGGCATGACCAGACAGGCTTTGGGTGCAGGTGGAAGATGGAGAGGAGGTTGAGGAGGCAGAAGCAGTGGAGGAACTTTGACATAAAGAGGATTGACGCACAACTCGTGGGGACGGCAAGACTTGGACAGCAGCCCCTTGTCCTGCTGTCACCATAGTTACCCAGTGCCCAGTCAGCGACATGTAACGCCCCTGTCCATGCCTACTCGTCCAAGTGTCTGTGGTGAAATGCACCCTGTCACACACAGAGTTTCTCAAAGAAGCGGTGATGTTGTGTGCGACATGATGGTGGAGCGCAGGCACACCTTTCTTTGAGAAGTAGTGCCGACTGGGCATCTGGTACTGGGGCACTGCGACGGACATAAGGTCTCGAAAATCCTCTGTGTCCACCAGGCGGAAAGGCAGCATTTCTGTAGCCAAGAGCTTGCAGATGGTGAAATTCAACCTCTTAGCTTTCTCATGGCTAGGAGGAAATGGTCTTTTACTTGTCCACATCTGAGGGACCGAGGGCTGGCTATTGTGCTTAGACGGGGTTGATAAGGGTGTCCCCGGCAAACTGCCGGTCTGTGAGGAAGATGCAGGCGGACATGTTAGGTTGCCTTGATCCAAAGGTGGTGCTATCGATGTCAGACAGCGCTCAACAGCAGCTGGTGTTACCACCTCCAAAGAAAATGATGACCTGCCAATCACGCTGGCTGTTGCGGGTAAAGAGGTGGCAGGTCTGCGCCCCAAAACAGGTGTGACTGCTGTCCCCCCAGTCACAGAGGATGAAGAGGCCGCGGATGCACAAGATATGGCAGACGGTGGTTGGCCCGGCCGGCTAGGCTGCATTGTAGCACACTGAGCTTCCCACTGCAACTTATGCTTCATGTCCATGTGCCGGTTCATGCATGAAGTACTCAAACTATGTATTTTTTGGCCTCTACTTAGCTTTTGCTGACAAATGTTACAGATAACACGAGTTGGGTCATCTTTATCGATCTGAAAAAATGCCCAGGCTATGCAAGGCTTAGCACCCATGCGACCTGAAGAGCCACCACGACTTGTGGTGAGAGGCAGAGTTGTGTTTGAGGATGCAGTTGTTGACGTGCTTCCAGTACTACGTCTCTGTCCAGGAAGGCGCAACCTGACCTCGTCGTCACTAGCATCTTCCTCCACCTCCTCTGCTGACCTCATCTCTTGGCTGACTGTGGGTTGACAGTAAGTGGGATCTCCAACCTCATCATCATCACCCTGTGCGTTATCACACCCGTCGTCCTCAGAGCCAACCTGTTCCTGCCCTGACAAAAAACTAAAGTTGTCGCTCCAATCAGGTATTTGAGTCTTATCATCGTCTTCCTCATTGTCTCCACCAACAGGAGTTACAGTTTGGGAATGAGGGTCTACATTATGGTCAGAACCTTCTGCGTCTGGTCCTGGATCCGACTCATAAAGATTCTGGGCATCAGTGCAGATCATTTCCTCGTCTGGATTCACAGAAGCGCTGGAGTCGACCTCTGATTCCCAGGCTATAGTATAAGTAAACAGCTCTGCAGACTCAACCATCTGTTCTACCTCATACTCAGACGGGCAGCTGGAGATTTGGGAGCTGTGAGGAAGCAAGTGCGATTGGGGTGACACCTTTGAGGACTGGAGTATTTGTGATGTTGAAGTTGATGTGGAGGAGAGCCCACTTAAAGGAGCACTTGATATCCGTTGAAGCACCTGCTGTTTTTGTGCCTCATCTGGAATTTGTAGCGATTGGCGTGGCCGTAAGAAAGGGATCTTATCACATTGTCCGCTAAAAGAAGTAGACATTTTAGTTTGGATGGAAGATGGTCTTTCTTCTGCAGATGTTACTGTTGCTTTAACACCTACCCCACGCACACAACCCTTTTTCCCCTTCCCAACACGCCTATTCCCCTTTCCACCAGCAGCAGGCCTTTTTCCACTCATTTTGGTGGTTAACTAATTCACAACTCTGGAGTTGTTTGCACAAAAAAACAATGGATGGGAACTGAGCAGAGCTGAGTGGCCAAACTGTGGTATTAGGCCAAAACTATTGGCTGGGTTAGATGCAGAAAAAAATTATATTCAATTTGCAACCTGATGGAGGTCTGTATAGATGGATTAATAGAACAAGTCCCACACACAGCTAGAAGCCCAATATTTTTTCAGAGGTAGATGCAGAAAAAAATATATTCAGTTTGCAACCTGATGGAGGTCAGTATAGATGGACTAATACAACAAGTCCCACACACAGCTAGAAGCCCAATATTTTTTCAGAGCTAGATGCAGAAAAAAATATATTCAGTTTGCAACCTGATGGAGGTCTGTATAGATGGATTAATAGAACAAGTCCCACACACAGCTAGAAGCCCAATATTTTTTCAGAGGTAGATGCAGAAAAAAATATATTCAGTTTGCAACCTGATGGAGGTCAGTATAGATGGACTAATACAACAAGTACCACACACAGCTAGAAGCCCAATATTTTTTCAGAGGTAGATGCAGAAAAAAATATATTCAGTTTGCAACCTGATGGAGGTCAGTATAGATGGACTAATACAACAAGTCCCACACACAGCTAGAAGCCCAATATTTTTTCAGAGGTAGATGCAGAAAAAAATATATTCAGTTTGCAACCTGATGGAGGTCTGTATAGATGGATTAATAGAACAAGTCCCACACACAGCTAGAAGCCCAATATTTTTTCAGAGGTAGATGCAGAAAAAAATATATTCAGTTTGCAACCTGACGGAGGTCAGTATAGATGGACTAATACAACAAGTCCCACACACAGCTAGAAGCCCAATATTTTTTCAGAGGTAGATGCAGAAAAAAATATATTCAGTTTGCAACCTGATGGAGGTCTGTATAGATGGATTAATAGAACAAGTCCCAAACACAGCTAGAAGCCCAATATTTTTTCAGAGGTAGATGCAGAAAAAAATATATTCAGTTTGCAACCTGACGGAGGTCTGTATAGATGGATTAATAGATCAAGTCCCACACACAGCTAGAAGCCCAATATTTTTTCAGAGCTAGATGCAGAAAAAAATATATTCAGTTTGCAACCTGATGGAGGTCTGTATAGATGGATTAATAGAACAAGTCCCACACACAGCTAGAAGCCCAATATTTTTTCAGAGGTAGATGCAGAAAAAATTATATTCAGTTTGCAACCTGATGGAGGTCAGTATAGATGGACTAATACAACAAGTCCCACACACAGCTAGAAGCCCAATATTTTTTCAGAGGTAGATGCAGAAAAAAATATATTCAGTTTGCAACCTGATGGAGGTCAGTATAGATGGACTAATACAACAAGTCCCACACACAGCTAGAAGCCCAATATTTTTTCAGAGGTAGATGCAGAAAAAAATATATTCAGTTTGCAACCTGATGGAGGTCTGTATAGATGGATTAATAGAACAAGTTCCACACACAGCTAGAAGCCCAATATTTTTTCAGAGGTAGATGCAGAAAAAAATATATTCAGTTTGCAACCTGATGGAGGTCAGTATAGATGGAATAATAGAACAAGTCCCACACACAGCTAGAAGCCCAATATTTTTTCAGAGCTAGATGTAGAAAAAAATTATATTCAATTTGCAACCTGATGGAGGTCAGTATAGATGGACTAATAGAATGATGCTATGCCCAAAAGATTTTACTTCACTAGGTGCAGTAAAAAAATTGGTATTCTATACACAGGTGGTATATCTTGCAACACAGATAGGCTACTCCACTGACTAACACACTGTGCAATAGGCCAAAAAGGATTAGCTTTGCTAGATTCAGCCAAATGCTGTGAAAAAAACTTGCACAGCACTGGCACAGACCTGCCTGGCAAAAACTGATAGGAACTGATGTAACCTAGTCCTGAAAAGGACTCCAATTACAATTAGTCTTTACTCCCACAATCTATCTATTTAAGAGCACAGACCTGCCTGATAAAAGTCGTAGGAAATGCTGTAACCTAGTCCTTAAAAGGACTGCAATCACAACTATTCCCTACTCCCAAGCTATCTGTAGATTTGTGCGAAAATTGGCTTGAAATTAACAAGGTATAGCGCACACAGCAACAGCGGTGCCGTCTAACACGCAGCTGCAGCAGTGAGAAAATGGTGGCGACGGGGAAAATGGCTTGGTCTTATAGGGCAAGGACATGTGACATACACTGCCAATGACACATGCCCTTGCTTGTGTGAAAAATAGCACTTCGCTCCGTGTGTGCGCTGCTGATAGGCTGACAGATTGCACCTCCCCACTGCAAATGCGGAAAAGAGAAAAAAAATGGAGATCTTCATTGTTCCTGCAGAGATCCATCCCCTGCCCCTCCCCCCACCCCGCTGTACACTCAAACTGCGTATTAACATTAATTTTCATCATTACTGAGAAAAAATCCAGTTATGATTTTGGTGCACGAACAGTTATCGAACATAACCTCGAACAGCCGAATTTTTCTCAAATTGTTCGTGTTCGCCGAATGGCTCGAACACCGCCCAAAACAGCTCGAATTTGAGATTGGCGAACAGTTCGAGTAGAACAACGCTCATCTCTAATCTTTACCCCTTCAGGGATCCTAAAGGGGCCGACAATCTCTCTCCCCTTGATTCCAGCCCAAAACATTGCTCCACCTCCTCCTTGTTTGCGCCGTAGCCGTGTTTGCATGGGGTGTCCATCAACCAGCCATCCTCCACTCCATCCATCTGGACCATCGAGCGTTGCACGGCACTCATCGGTGAACAAAACAGTTTTGAAGTCAGTCTTCATGTAATGTTTGGCCCACTGGAGCCATTTTTGCTTGTGTACAGTGGCTAGAGGAGGTCGACAGGATGGCTTACGCACAGCTGCAAACCTCTGAAGGACCCTGCATCTTGTTGTTCGGGGGACGTTGGAGGCACCAGCAGCTTCAAAAACTTGTCTGCTGCTATGACAAGTCATTTTTGCCACTGTTCTTTTAACCTGACGTAATTGCCTGTAGGAAAGAGTCCTCAATTTTCCCTTATCAGCATGCACATGTGTGTACTGTGAATCAGCTACATACTTCTTGATTGTGCGATGATCAGGATGAAGTGTCTTGGCAATGTTGATTGTAGTCATGCCTTGACCTAAACACTCCACAATTTGTTGCTTCTCAGCAGCCGATACATCCTTTTTCTTTCCCATTTTGGCAGAAAATGTAGGCTGCTTAATAATGTGGGACAGCCTTCTTAAGTAGTCTTGCCTTTCATTGTACACACCTGCCAAACTAATTAGCACAGGTGTCTGCAATTGCTTACAGTGATATAAAGAGCCCTGACACACATCACCATCAATGAGTTTAACTGACAAACAAAAAAATTCTTACCTTATCACTCCTAAACACTTTTTGCATAATAATTAGGAACACAGTGTACATGTACTTTTCCACAAAACACCAGTGGTTCACGTAGTGAATCTTACAGTTCTAACTTGCCAACCGTGGTCTGTATGGAGTTGTTCAATAAAGGGCCCAAAATTAAGATAACATAGACGAGAGAGGTCTCTATGAATACGAATTCCTAAGAATTTGATACCCTGTGAGGGCCAGGTAAAGGGAAAGTTGGACTGGATGGAATCCTGTATGGATTTGGGGAGGGAAACATCGAGGGCCTCAGACTTCGCTGCATTGATTTTAAAATTTGACCATGTAACAAAGTGATCTATTTCAGCCATAACAGCAGGGATGGATATATGTGATTGAGTGATATATACTAGGACATCATCAGCAAATGCAGAGCACTTGTACTCGGTGCCTCCCACCTCAATCCACCTAATATTGGGGTTATGGCAAATTGATGAGAGCAGGTGCTCCGTCACTAGGATGTATAAGAGAGGGGACAGAGGACATCCCTGCCTTGTCCCATTGGTGATTATGAAATGTGATGAAAATGTTCTCACGCGCCCCCTGGGCCTTGGGACTCCCGGAGCCGGACCCTTTTTGGTGGATGCTGGGGGTTGTAGTCTCCGTGGCGGCGACCCGGTTCCGTGGCTCAGGGCGGTCAAACCAGTGGCGGAACTATTTATGTGGTTTTGATGTTTAAATGTCCGACTACGCCACCCGTGGATTGCGGTCAGAGTGAACCGCCGCTAAAGGGCAGACCGCTGAGGCTGGTGTTGTGGGTGCAGCTGAGCGTTGTATAACTCCCCACGGGAGGAGTATAGCCTCAGGGCAGTGTATGCGGAGGATGGGGGTGATGGTGCAGGGCAGCAGCAGTAACGACACGGAGTCCGTGATGCAGTCCAGGGCCTTTACTCACAGTTCTTATTATCCAGACCACTTCTGCAGGTAACGGCTGCCCACGTCGTACTGTGCTCACCAGGTGAGGGGCTCGGCCAACTCCCAGATAACTTTGGAGCGCTTCACAGGACCCCCTTTATGTGTCCTTTCTCTGGCCTTTCTTACCCCACCAGTGACCACGCTTCTGTCTGGCTGCCTCGGGCCTCCTCTTGGTAAACTTGGCGCCAGTTTCCCTGACCCTATGTGGTGCCTTCCTAGCGGGTGTAGTGAGGGGCTGCGCCACATAAAATGTCACAGCCTCCGGTTTCTAGCTGAGGGTCGTTTCCCGCCTCCACTAGGTTTGGAGACCGGTCTCTCCCTTTGGCCTGACCCCTCCACGAAGGTGGATTCGGGCGTGCGGTGGCGACTCGCCCGTCCGCACCCCTGGGATCCCTTCGTTCCTCGTTCCTGGAGCCTTCTCCTCTCCTCTTCCTTCCTTCTCCCTCTTCCAGGCCTGGGCCTCTGTTACTAGGCCCCCCTCCGGAGCAGAGCTCATGCTGAGCACCTGCTCCCTGTCACTTCTGTTCAGACTTCTCTGCACTGAACTAAGATGGTGCCCACCTTTTATACTCCCTTCTCAATGCACCCAGGAGCTGCTTCCTCCCTGCTCCTGCACTACAGGGTTCCCCTTCCTCGGTGTTCCCTCCCCCCACTCCAGCCAGGGACAGGGACTGTCGTGCCCATCTCAGGGGCATATTAGTCGCCCTGCCCCACAACAATGTGGTGTAATGCATGCAGGTGTCGGGGTCCTGATCCACACTCCATCCTTACCTGAGAGTGAGATATCACACCTCTGGGTGAGGTGCAATACCTTTGTAGCAACCGAGCCCTCGGGGTGCTACAGTTCCATTCATCTTCAGCCTAGGTGACGTATTGCGATACAGGGCCGTGATTTTGGCTATAAAAGGGTCCCCTAGACCAGGGTTCCCCAACTCCAGTCCTCAAGGCCCACCAACAGGTCATGTTTTCAGGATTTCCTTAGTATTGCACAGGTGATGGAATTATTGCCTGTGCAGGTGATGGAATTATCACCTGTGTAATACTAAGGAAATCCTAAAAACATGACCTGTTGGTGGGCCTTGAGGACTGGAGTTGGGGAACCCTGCCCTAGACCCCTACCCCAAGCTTTTAGGAGAATAATATATGGCATGCCAGGAGACTCTATGGAATGCTTTCTCAGCATCCAACGAGAGTATCTAATTACAAATTTTTAACTGCATCTAGCCCAGAAAATACTTTGTGCCTAGTAGCAGTGTCTGCTAGTCAGCGGATTATCCCAGCTGTTAAGCAAGCTACACCACCTGTAGTTTGGACAATTAATTTTTTCAAAGGAAATGCTTCGGGCCCCCGGGATACTCAGTGAAGAGCATCGGGAGGCACCCAAAGGCACAGGGGCTGGGACAGGCGGTATGATGCCTTGCGGTGGACCGCCAAGCTCGATCCTTATAAAAGCTTTTCAACTGCAGCTGCTTTAGTGGACGCTACTGGAGCTGGAATTCCCGCAGCTGCTGGCATGAGACTTGCCCTCCAATAGATCCTTGTAAATGGATTTAAAGTGTACTCATTCAAATTAGAGAGACAATTTAAATGAAAAAGCTTAGACCTGCCTCCAACGCAGGGGGGCTCGCTCGACCCACCAGTGGACAGGCACCAGTATTGGGAGAGGGGGGCTGGCCGTCAGGGTCCACCGCAGCCCTGGCACAAACCCGGCGACACGGAGGTGGCACGGGCAGGAATGGACTGGCCGTGTCGGCTTCGCACTTTTTTGGTTTTAGAAGGGCATGACATGCCTATATCTGTGTCTCCCCCTCCTTTTACTCCTCCACCTCTTTTCTTTTTGCATGACTATATGTACTTGTCACTTTTCCATGTGTTAGTTGTGTCTTCTGAGCAGTTTGTCAGCTTTTGGACACCTTTGAAGTGTTTTCTATGTGTTTTCTATGTGTTGCTATGTGTTTTTGTTTGCCTGCCATTGGTTTTAACGGTGTTCGAAGGTGTTCGACGAACAGTTCGACGAACAGTTCGTCGAACATACGGGTGTTTGACGAACCGAACTGAACTCGAACACTACGAGGGTGGCTCAACACTACTTGTGAATCCTCACAGCACGCAGTGTAAAGGTTGTCAAGATTCTCTGGCGCCGGGAGCAGTCACATGCCGACTACACCTGTCGGCCTAGCTCAATACAAGTGAATTGAGAGAGGTTGGTTGGTCACGCCTAGTCGGTGTCATGGGGATACCGCAACAGAGAGGGGCCAGAAGATCACAGCGTCTGGTCACACAAAATCCTGCACTGATTAGAACTGCTTCACCATCCTATTAAACAATGCAGGTTTTTCCTTGCTCTGTCACTGCCAGGGTTAATCAGTTGAGTTGATCTCCTGGAGTTCTCCATCCTGAACTGTCTCAGCTGTTCTGTGTTGGCCACTCCCCTCCGGTATATATGCCTGGCACTTGGGAGTTGCCAGTGATAGTTCTACTTCCTGGTTTGATGTTGGAGGAGAATTCAGTGTTTGGAGTAAGCTGTTGGAAAGTTGTTCATAATATTTCTGTGTGGAGTTGGTTTGCATGTTTATCCTCATCCTCTCCTATTTGGTTTCCCCTACCTATCCCTGTCCTATGTCCCACTCTGTTGTTTGGTGAGTGTATGTGTTTGATTGTAGTTTTCTTTCATCCCTGTCTTACTCTGTCTGTCTGGTTTGTGTAATCCTACACACTTCAGCCTCACACCTCCCTGGGTGCAAGATGAAACAGATAAGGTTTAAGATAGGAGTATAGCAAGGTACATGACCCCAGTGTATCCACCTTCCGGGGTAATCCGGGGGACAGGGATCGAAGGATCAGGTAAGCACCCACAGTCCCTAGTCACTATGTGACTGTCAGAATGTGTATGGAAGAATGCAAATAGCATCCGGCATCGGAGAAACCTGACGGGGTGCACTGTGAGGATTCACAAGTCTGCAGTGACATAGAGTGACTGCAGACTTGAACCCCAGACTGTAAATGCTCTCTTACTTATTTGTGTATACAACTGCTATGCTGAGCTCTTTGTGTCCATGGTTATGGACTCCAAACAAACCCTGTGTCATCTCATCCTTCATTTACACTTGCTTCCAGCTGTCCTCTTCTTGTTATCATACATACAGTTGTGCGCAAAAGTTTACATACCCCAGCAGAATTTTTCCTTTCTTGGCCTTGTTTCACAGAATATGAATGATAACAAAAAAACTTTTTCTCCACTCATGGTTATTGGTTGGGTGAAGCCATTTATTGTCAAACTACAGTGTTTTCTCTTTTTAAATCTTAATGACAACCAAAAACATCCAAATGTTCACATACCCCATTTCTTAATACCATGTATTGCCCCCTCTAACATCAATGACAGCTTGAAGTCTGTATATTTGGTTGATTGACCATCAAAGGGTTAGTGATCTGTAGCAATTCAAGCTCAGTTTCTTCAAGCTCAGTTGCTTCCTTATTTATTTTACATACTTGCAGGTAATAAAATGGCTGCAAATGTGAGTCTTTTACCTCTTCACTGGCTCTGACATAAATGTATGTAGCACCCTGAGGATTCGGCTGCTACAGGGGTATTGCACCTCAACCCAGAGGTGTGATATTCCACTCCCGGGTAAGGATGGAGTGCGGAACTGAGCTCGGTAGGCTGCATGCACTACATACATCCCATTTCCGAGGAACAGGCCGACGGTACTCCCACTTAGAAATGTGCAGGTACGACCGAGTCTGTTCCTGGCTGGAGTGGGAGGGGGGTGGTACATCCCATGTAGTGTAGGGGCAGATAGGGGGAGCAGCCTGGGTAAAGTTAGGAGCTCATTGGGTGCTGGTCACCTGAGCTCACACATAGAGGGTGTATATAAGGTGGGCACCAACTAAAAACAGGGTCAGATGCAGAGAACAAGTCAGATGCAGAGAACAAGACAGCTGCAGAGGAGCAGACAGCAAGACAGCTGCAGAGGAGCAGACAGCAAGCAGAGAGGAAGTCAGCCTGCAGCAAGAGAGAGACCCTGAGTGAGAGAGGAGCAGAGAAGGAGTACCCAGAGGGGAGAACAGAGAGGACCCAAGAACCCAAATTAAATCCCCGGGTGAGGAGTCGGCACAGGGTACCGGAACCCAAGCTGGTGGGGGTAAAAACATTCCCCAGCCAGAGACCGGAGACCGTGGGCAGCGTTTGCCACGGTCACCCATCACATCCACCCCAAAGGCACACCACATGAAGGGTCAGGGAACCCAAGGCCAAGGGTGTCCCAACAGAAGGCCCGAGGGAGCTGGACCTAGGTGGATCACTGGTGGGGACGGCCAGAGAACGGGACAGAAAGAGAGCTCAGGGCCACGCTCCGGACTTGTTTGGGGGTTGGCTGGATCCAGGACCTGGTGGACGCAGCACGGCTCGGGTGGTCACTAGCAGCTGGAGTGACCAGTACAACATCTGCAGTAAGTAAACACCCTTAACTGCACTACCCGACTCTGTCTTCATTGCCGTCTGCACTGCACCACCACAACCCCCATCCTCTGCACCTGTCCCCTCTGAGGCTATACCCCTCCCGTTGGGGGTTATCCCACCAAGCTGCGCACCCACCATCAGCCTCAGCGGACCCTGCTGCAGCGGCGGCCACAGTGACCGCATCACAACGGGTGGCGTAGTCGACACAAAAGAACTTTAGTAACATCTGTAGAACTGCCACATCACACTGAGCTTGACGCCCTGGGCACGGGACCGGGTCACAGCCGCTCGGAGACTACAACCCCCCCATCTGATCCGGTGCCGGGTATTCCCCTCAAAAAGGAATATGTCCCAGGGGGCGCGTCATGTACACTTTAGTGAGTTAGCACTTAAAGGGAACCTGTCATCAGATTCATTCTTCCCAATCCATGGACAGCATGAATCAGACACTAACTATACGTTGCAACCAGGTATATTTTTGTCTGAAACACTACAATGTTTCAGAGTAATAATTCTTTAAAAAGTTATCAGCTTATGTGTTTTGGCTGACTAGTCCGAGGCCAGTCCTTGGGCCGGCTCTTCCCTGCACAGATCCTTTTGACTGACAGGTCTCTCCCTATGTGTGTAAAATATATGTACATAGGCAGAGACCTTTCAGTCAACTAGAGCTGGGCATTTAGAAGTCAGCTGGGGACCTACCTTGGACTACTCAGCCAAGACAGAGAGTTCCTGTCCAGCCCTTTGAAGTACATTTACTCTTATACAGCATTTCACAGTAATATATATGTGGCTGTAATCGAGCAGCCAGTGTCTGATTTATGCTGCCTGTGGTTCCTGCTGCCTGTGGTTCCTGCTGCCCGTGGTTCCTGCTGCTTGTGGTTCCTGCTGCCTGTGGCTCCTGGTGCCCAGGTTCCTGCTGCTTGGGGTTCCTGGTGCCTGTGTTACCTGCTGCCTGGGGTTCCTGATACCTGTGTTTCCTGCTGCGGTTCCTGGTGCCTGTGTTTCCTGCTGTCTGGTGTTCCTGGTATCTGTGTTTTCTGCTGCCTAGGGTTCCTAGTGCTTGTGTTTCTTTCTGCCTGGGGTTCCTGCAGCCTGTGGTTTCTGCTGCCTGTGGTTCCTGCTGCCCGTGGTTCCTGCTGTCCGTGGTTCCTGGTGCCAGTGGTTCCTGGTGCCAGTGGTTCCTGCTGCATGGGGTTCCTTGTGCCTGTGGTACCTGCTGCCTGTGGTTCCTGGTGCCCAGGGTTCCTGCTGCCTGTGTTTCCTGCTGCCTGGTGTTCCCGGTACCTGTGTTTCCTGCTGCCTGGGGTTCCTGGTGCCTGTGTTTCCTGCTGCCTGGTGTTCCCGGTACCTGTGTTTCCTGCTGCCTGGGGTTCCTAGTGCTTGTGTTTCCTTCTGCCTGGGGTTTCTGCTGTCTGTGGTTTCTGCTGCCAGTGGTTCCTGCTGCCTGTGGTTCCTGCTGCCCGTGGTTCCTGGTGCCCGTGGTTCCTGGTGCCAGTGGTTCCTGCTGCCCGTGGTTCCTGCTGCCTGTGCTTCCTTCTGCCTGGGGTTCCTGCTTCCTGTGTTTCCTGCTGCTGTGGTTCATGCTGCATGAATCTGACAACCGGTTCCTTTTTAATACCAATGCCATATATTTATGGCCCTGTGATTTACAGTGGCTCTGCACGTGCAATCACCCACCGGCAAGACTGTGATTGGCAGCAACAAACAGGATCAGAGTGCAGTCTTATTCTGGGATACTGCACTCAAAAGCAACATCATAAGAGATTAGGGCTTTTTCTGTTAACTCTTAGCTAGCCCAGATGATACAGCATTTTCCAGGGTTGCTAGCTTTTGGAAGTCTGTTAGGTGTAAATCCCTGTTAAGCGTTATCCAATGCAGTATTACGGCATAAAAAATAAAGATACAGTTAAAAAGCAAAATGTCCATTTTGAGTCAAAAGTAGACTAGTTTAGTAACATTGCTGAAGCACAAATGTGTACTAAAAAAAAGAAAAGAATATATGTGATTTTTTTTATAAAAACATCTTTATTAAGCAAAAGTAATGAAATTATATATATATATATATATATATATATATATATATACAAAACAAGCAGCACAATTAGTTAAAATATAAATTAGTGTATTCAGTAAAAAAAAAAAATATATAAAATAGGTCAGAAATACAGTACAGACCAAAAGTTTGGACACACCTTCTCATTTAAAGATTTTTCTGTATTTTCATGACCATGAAAATTGTACATTCACACTGAAGGCATCAAAACTATGAATTAACACATGTGGGATTATATACTTAACAAAAAAGTGTGAAACAACTGAAAATATGTCTTATATTCTAGGTTCTTCAAAGTAGCCACCTTTTGCTTTGATGACTGCTTTGCACTCTCTTGGCATTCTCTTGATGAGCTTCAAGAGGTAGTCACCGGAAATGGTTTTCACTTCACAGGTGTGCCATGTCAGGTTTAATAAGTGGGATTTATTGCCTTATAAATGGGGTTGGGACCATCAGTTGTGTTGTGCAGAAGTCTGGTGGATACACAGCTGATAGTCCTACTGAATAGACTGTTAGAATTTGTATTATGGCAAGAAAAAAGCAGCTAAGTAAAGAAAAATGAGTGGCCATCATGACTTTAAGAAATGAAGGTCAGTCAGTCCGAAAAATTGGACAAACTTTGAAAGTGTCCCCAAGTGCAGTTGCAAAAACCATCAAGCGCTTCAAAGAAACTGGCTCACATGAGAACCGCCCCAGGAAAGGAAGACCAAAAGTCACCTCTGCTTCTGAGGATAAGTTTATCTGAGTCACCAGCCTCAGAAATCGCAGGTTAACAGCAGCTCAGATTAGAGACCAGGTCAATGCCACACAGAGTTCTAGCAGCAGACACATCTCTACAACAACTGTTAAGAGGAGACTTTGTGCAGCAGGCCTTCATGGTAAAATAGCTGCTAGGAAACCACTGCTAAGGACAGGCAACAAGCAGAAGAGACTTGTTTGGGCTAAAGAACACAAGGAATGGACATTAGACCAGTGGAAATCTGTGCTTTGGTCTGATGAGTCCAAATTTGAGATCTTTGGTTCCAACCAAAAGGTGAAAAGGGTGAACGGATGGACTCTACATGCCTGGTTCCCACCGTGAAGCATGGAGGAGGAGATGTGTTGGTGTGGGGGTGCTTTGCTGGTGACACTGTTGGGGATTTATTCAAAATTGAAGGCATACTGAACCAGCATGGCTACCACAGAATCTTGCAGCGGCATGCTATTCCATCCGGTTTGCATTTTGTTGGACCATCATTTATTTTTCAACAGGACAATGACCCCAAACACACCTCCAGGCTGTGTAAGGGCTATTTGACCAAGGTGGAGAGTGATGGGGTGCTACGCCAGATGACCTGGCCTCCACAGTCACCAGACCTGAACCCAATCAAGATGGTTTGGGGTGAGCTGGACCGCAGAGTGAAGGCAAAAGGGCCAACAAGTGCTAAACATCTCTGGGAACTCCTTCAAGATTGTTGGAAGACCATTTCCGGTGACTACCTCTTGAAGCTCATCAAGAGAATGCCAAGAGTGTGCAAAGCAGTCATCAAAGCAAAAGGTGGCTACTTTGAAGAACCTAGAATATAAGACATATTTTCAGTTGTTTCACACTTTTTTGCTAAGTATATAATTCCACATGTGTTAATTCATAGTTATGATGCCTTCAGTGTGAATGTACAATTTTCATAGTCATGAAAATACAGAAAATTCTTTAAATGAGAAGGTGTGTCCAAACTTTTGGTCTGTACTGTACATATTTTAGATATAAAAATAAATGCACATTTTTATATATCAAAATGTTAGGCTGAAAAATATCTCTGAAATGAAAAAACAAACAACACTTCACTTTGTTAGCCATGATATATATATATATATATATATATATATATATACAGGGTTGTCCAAGTAGGTGGACAGAAAGTGTAATAAGGTTATGAAGGGGGAGATTTATCAAACACTAAATTGCAACCGCCTGTCTGGATCATCCTCCAATAAACCATGAATTAGACGTGGACGATAAGCTTTCCACCCAATAGATTTCAGGATTCACATGATAGAAGCTCGTGAAATTCCCAATTCCAAAGAGGCTCTTCTGGTGGACTTTTTTGGACTCTGAACAAATTTTCAGCAACAAGTTGTTTATTATCTTCTGTACAGACTCTTTTGGGTCGACCAGTTTTTGGAGCATTAAGGATTGAGCCAGTGGCATTGAATTTGTCACGAATGCGGTAAATGGTTTGTCTCTTTGGGGCTTGAGTACCAAATGTTTCAACCCAATTTGCTCTAACGGTTTCAGCATTTTGAGATTTCCAATACTCTGTTAAAATCCATTTTCTTTGATCTGTATTTAAATTATTTGTCATTATGTATTATCTGAATTATCTGAAAAGAAAACAGATTTGGGGGAGATCTATCTGTGAAAACTAGATCTGTGAAACTGGCTCAGTTGCCCTTAGCAACCAATCAGATTCCACCTTTCATTTTCCAAAGAGCCTGTGAGGAATGAAAAGTGGAATCTGATTGGTTGCTAAGGGCAACTGAGCCAGTTTCACTTTACACCATGTTTGATAAATCTCCCCCTTCATAACCTTATTACACTTTCCGTCCACCTACTTTTGGACCACCCTGTATATATATATATATATATATATATATATATATATGTATATATATATATATATATATATATATATATATTTACACTATATACAGGGTGGTCCAAAAGTAGGTGGCCAGAAAATAATAACATTTATTTTGATTTATATATAAAATTATATTTACTAACACAAGCATAACATTGACAATTAAATTTTATTCTGAACAATAATACAAAAGCCCTTAAATTTTATCAACGCAGGTGCTCAAACTGTTTTCCATTACAATTTGCACAGCTTTGAAGTTGCCTCTTTCACTTCGACAAACTTTTTTGCACAAGTCTCTTTGGGTATTAATTTCTTGAAATGCATCTCTTATGTAATTTTTCAAATCACTGACACTTTTTGGTTTTCGACTATAAACTTTGTCCTTGAGTACTCCCAAAAAGAAAAAATCCATTGGGGTTTCACTTTACACCATGTTTGATAAATCTCCCCCTTCATAACCTTATTACACTTTCTGTCCACCTACTTTTGGACCACCCTGTATATTGTGGTAGATCGCTCACTTGGTTGCACATAGAGGTAGACACAGGAACACTGTCTCTTTAAATCTTCTGTGGTTTATTAAGGGAACTGCATAAACCACGGAAACGTTAGCAAAACAAACACGGCCTTCCCGGCCTAACAGGAAAACAAAACATAACGTATAGCACCGTCCTTGTTGCTACGGGTAACCACCCACTTCAGGAACAAACAACCCTAGGTTTAGCTTTCCTTCACATGACAAAAACATCTCCAGAGCTTGTGTCTCCAGACCCACCCCAGACTAAATGCTTTAAAAAGCTGTGAATTTATTCTCCTCCCTCCTCCCTCTCTACAGGTGTTTAATCACCCTAGCCTTAAACATGGCTGATTAACCCTTCATCACTTTGTGTGCTAAAACATTTTTCCTATGTCTATATTACTGGAGCTAATAATCTCAGTGCTACCGATCTCCCCTCCAGTACTTTGCCGGTGACTTTGTCACATATCCACCCTCTCCCCAAAGCTGTAGGTTTTTGCACATTCAGTCACCAAACAGGGCAGTCTAAACAGGGCATCTGCTTTACCGTGCCACTTGCCAGGCCTGTGTTGCACATTAAAGAGGAAGATCTGTAGCCCTAAGTTTCAACTCTTGAAATGCCATCTCTGCTTCAAGAGACCATTTGACTATTGACATCTTTGTGCCATTTAGAAGTTCAGTCAGGGGTGCGGCTATCATGGTGAAATTTGGGATACACCACTGATAGCATCCCATCATTCTCAGAAATACCTGAATCTTATCCAATTTTTGACTGCCTCCACCTTATTCACTTGCGGCTTTACTTTGCTTCTTCCAACAATGTAGCCCAGGTATTTTCCCTTCTTTTTCCCAGTGGCAAACTTCTTAGGGTTTATGGTAAACCCTATTTCCTCAGCGCATCCAGCACAGCCTAGAACTTCTGCAGATGACTTCTTTAATCCGGGCTGAATATCACAATATCGTCAAGGTAAGCTGCTACTGTTGTTTCTGGACTGGTGACAGTGTCTCTGCCACAATGACACCCTTAGTGTCCTCTTCTGGACTGTCCAGCCAACTTGGAGTTTCAAAGTGGTTTCTTTGTGCCTTGATGGATCACAGCACAAGAGGACTTTGGAAGGGAGAGGTGGTAGCGGTTAACTGGCAGATGGGACAGGACTTATAAAACTTTAGGATTTCACTGTGACATCTGGGCCAATAGTATCTCTGCATGACCCATTCTTGAGTTTTGCCCACCCCCAGATGGTCAACCAAGACATGTGAATGGGCCTTGTCCAACACCCTTTGTCTATAGGGTCCTATTAACAACAATTGCTCCATTATCTCCTCCCTCACCTTAGTAACCCGGTACAATAAGTTCCCACTCAACATGAACTAGGGAAACCTGGTGTCTGCCCCCGACTCCTGTGTTATGGCATTTATGACTGTTACCTTATTGAACGCTTCTTTTAGAGATAGGTCCCTATGTTGGGTAAACACAAATTTTTTTCTGATCACTCCTATCTCAGGAAAGCCTGTCTAAGGGGATACTACTTTTTTCCTCTTCTTCCATTACACAGAAGGGAAACCCGTCAGACTCTAGGGTTGGTGAGATTTTTTTAGGGCCAACCCTTTTCTTACCTGAGCAATCGAGATCTCCGCCCCTCCCCCACAAATCCCAAAACAACACAAAGTTCCAGCCTATGATAATTAGGTGCAAAAAATCTGGGACCACAGCGACCTCATGGGACACAGTACCTTGGGCCGTTTCAACAACCACTCTGGCCACCGGATAGTCTTTAGCATCCCTGTGAATGCAGAGAACGCCAACCTTCTTCCCAGGGATCAATTAGAGAGGGACTGTGGCCCTCACGAGGGTCACCAAACTCCCTGAGTCTAGTAGGCCAGCCATTTGCAGGCCATTCACTTTTAAAGGACAAGTTTGAGTCCCCTTGCCAGGTGGACAGTTCATACTGCAAGCTGGATATGCGTAGAAGAAACACCGGCGTCCCATGCTATAGTCCATTTGCTCAGTGGTCAGGGCATAATGGGCTGCTATATGACCTGGGCCATGACATCTCCAGCAAAATACATCCCCCGATGAGGGCCTTGGCATGACCTCTGCCGTGCCCTTGGACTTTGGACATCCTACCCCTTTTTTAATCTCCGTCCCCCAGTATGGCATGGCTTGCCTCCCCAGGGACCGTCGACCCCCTGATACCTTTTGATGAATCCTACCAAGTCATTGGCATTCCAGGGATCTCCCTGGGCAACCCAAGTCTACATCAGGCTTGGAAGGGAGTACATGAACCTGTCCATTACAACTCCCTTCACCATGTGCGCTAGTGTAGAGGACTCTGGCTATAGCCAGTTTTGGATGAGGTGCAGTAGGTCAAACATTTGGGAGCGAGGGGGTTTGTCACGGTGATATGCCCAGCGGTGGACCCGTTGTGCCCTGATGGACATTGTCTCCCCCAAGTGCACCAAAATTTGTTTTCAATTTTTCATATTCTTTGGCGTCTTGTAAGGCCAAATCATAGCAGACCTTTTGTGGCTCCCCCATTAAGTATGGCGCCAGGACTTCAGCCCACTGCTCTGGTGCGAGTTTCTCCCTATCTGCGACCCTTTCAAAAACGGTTAAAATGGCCAATAAGTCATCACCCGGGGTCATTTTCTGCAAGGCTTTCCTCACTGCCTTCTGGACAGAGAAATCATCAGCTGACATAGGATTCAGAGCTGCTGCTGTGCCACGAACCGCCTCTGTGAATAAATCAATCTGCTGCTGCTGTTGTCGCCTCTGTTGCGGATACTGTTAGAGCTGTTGCATGAGCAGCTTACTTGTCTCCCATTGTGCCAGCTGTTGCTGCTGCAGCTGCTGCTCCCGGTGCTGCTGCAGCTGTTGCAGGTGCTATTGTAGGTGTTGTTGGTGCTGACTTTGGACCAGGTGCTTGATCAGTTCCTCCATTTTGTCTGATTGCTGTTCCATCCTCACAGCTGCCTTCACCCAGGATATGCAGTCTATCCACACCCATCACACTTGCTTCCTGGGGATCTTACCCGCACTTCTAACACCAACTGTGGTAGCTCTGCTCACTTGATTGCACATAGAGGTAGACACAGGAACATTGTCTCTTTAAATCTTCTGGGGTTTATTAAGGGAACTGCACAGCACTGTTTTCTCTCTCCAGGTTGCAAGGGCATGGGGAAAACCATGTTGGCTGTGCGATGCAACTCTTTCCTTCTGACACTTTCCTGCTAATCGATCCTGCGGTAACCGGGGACTATCTTTTGCCTTCAAGCTGTTCATTTACCAGTCTCTCAGTGTTAGTACACACTTATTGTCCTGTCTCCCTGACACACTTTCTGAACTGACACTTCCTGCTTCTTGCTCAAACCAGCACACAACAGGCTGCAGGGGAAAAGGACTAGACCAAGTACACACAAATCAGAGGGGAGCAATGTCTCTCATAGCTACAGTGTAGTTCAGTTCTTGGCAGGGGCTGACCCCCTGCAAAAGCACCTGGTTTTCCTTGTAGTACCATAACAGTGCGGCACAGGCTTCCTGTGTCGGCATCATTTGGTGCAGCCTTTGCATTCTCATTGATTGTGCGGCATATCATCATCACACAGTGTATCACTCTGGTTGGTATTATATTTCTTGTTTCCGGTAGATGTATGCTGCAATAGAAAAACTGTTCATGTTAACTATGATTGTGCCCAGGGGATGCATTTACAGTACAGTACATTACAGCGGTTACCATGGGAAAGTCATTTTATTGAGCCTGCGACTTCGAGTGCAATACCACTTATTTCCCCTGTGTTATTAGTAAATATTCTGCCACTAATGTTGCCATAAACGTCAAAAGGCAAACAAAGCGGAGAAGGGCTGCAAGTTTCCAGTCTTGTAAGTGGTCCCTGTTGTGTTTATCCACATATCTTCATTGTTTAGATGGGGATGGCACATGTTCCACTTCATCTCAGCGTGATGCTCAGACATATGGTAGTTAGCAATCCATTTCTCATCATATTGACCTGGAAGAAGCCAGACTGTTAGACAAACACTTACTGAACAAAGAACAACAATTACGGTTGAGAAAGACCAGAATTTAATTCCAAGAATTTCACTGCATCCCTTTACTCTTAAAGTTTTTTTGAGATTTTAAGAAAGTCTTCCATCAAAAGCTTTTATATTAGTTTTAGAGTACTATAGCATAGAGAACTGGGATCATAGGAAAAAAATGTTGTTATTCATCAGTTGTTAAAAAAAAATAATATAAAAATGTGATTTTGGAAAACAAAATTGGAAAAGTAGATAATAGATAGACAATCGATAGATACATAGATAGATAGATGATAGATAATAGATGAATAGATAGATAATAGATAGATAATAGATAGATAGATAACAGATAGATGGATAGATCGATAGATGGTAGACAATAGATAGATGATAGATAGATTATAATAGATAGATATGAGATAGATAATAGATAGAATAGATGATAGATAGATAAATAGATAATACATAGATAGAATATAATAGATAGATGATAGATATATACACACGTGGTCAAAATTGTTGGTACTCCTCGTTTAATGAAAGAAAAACCCACAATGGTCACAGAAATAACTTGAATCTGTCAAAAGTAATAATAAATTAAAAATCTATGAAAATGAACAAATGAAAGTCAGACATTGCTTTTCAACCCTGCTTCCACAGAATTTAAAAAAAATGAAACTCATGAAATAGGCCTGGACAGAAATGATGGTACTCTTAACTTAATATTTTGTTGAACAACCTTTTAAGGCAATCACTGCAATCAAACGATTCCTGTAATTGTCAATGAGACTTCTGCACCTCTCGACAGGTATTTTGGCCCACTCCTCATGAGCAAACTGCTCCAGTTGTCTCGTGTTTGAAGGTTGCCTTTTCCAGACGGCATGTTTCAGCTCTTTCCAAAGATGCTCAATAGGATTTAGGTCAGGGCTCATAGAAGGCCACTTCAGAATAGTCCAGTCTTTTCCTTTTAGCCATTCTTGGGTGTTTTTAGCTGTGTGTTTTGGGTCATTATCCTGTTGCAAGACCCGTGACCTGCGACTGAAACCAAGCATTCTGACACTGGGCAGCACATTTCTCTCTAGAATCCCTTGATAGTCTTGAGATTTCATTGTACCCTGCACAGATTCAAGACACCCTGTGCCAGATGCAACAAAGCAGCTCCAGAACATAACAGAGCCTCCTCCATGTTGCACAGTAGGGATAGTGTTCTTTTCTTGATATGCTTAATTTTTCCGTCTGTGAACATAGAGCTGATGTACCTTGCCAAAAACTTCCATTTTTGTCTCACCTGTCCATAGGACATTCTCCCAGAAGCTTTGTGGCTTATCAACATGTAGTTTGGCAAATTCCAGTCTGGCTTTTTTATGATTTTTTTTCAACAATGGTGTTTTCCTTGGTCGTTTCCCATGAAGTCCACTTTGGATCAAACAACGACGGATGGTGCGATCTGACACTGATGTTCCTTGAGCTTGAAGTTCACCTTTAATCTCTTTAGAAGTTATCCTGGGCTCTTTTGTTACCATTTGTATTATCCGTCTCTTTGATTTGTCATCAATTTTACTCCTGCAGCCACATCCAGGGAGGTAGGCTACAGTCCCATGGATCTTAAATTTCTGAATAATAGGTGCAACTGTAGACACAGAAACATCAAGCTGCTTGGAGATGGTCTTATAACCTTTACCATTAACATGCTTGTCTATAATTTTCTTTCTAATCTCCTGAGACAACTCTTTCCTTTGCTTCCTCTGGTCCATGTTGAGTGTGGTACACACCATGTTACCAAACAGGACAGTGAGTATCTGTGTTACGGATCCGGGTGGTGGAACCTCTGTGCTGCGGTGCAAGGAAGGACCAGAGGGGCATAACTAGGTATCAACTCGGACCGACCAAGGTCGTATGGCGTCTCAATTGACTCCGTGACCAGGGAAGGACCGAGCAGAGGGACCAGGTGCTACTCTGGGGACCAACTTTGTATGAGAGCAGGTGACTCCCACGGGTCAGAAGGCAGGGACTGACTGGTACAGCAGCTGAGCACGGCAGGCAGTCAGGTGGGTGATCCGGGTAGACGGACTGGCAGACACGGCAGGTAACAAGCAGGAGCCTCCAGGTAGGCTGACTGGTCGGCACGGCAGGTAGCAAGCAGGAGCCTCCAGTTAGGCGAACAGGTCGGCACGGCAGGTAACAAGCAGGAGCCTCCAGGTAGGCTAGCAGGTAGGGCCCCTAGACAGACTGGCGGACTGGACTGTAGACAGACTGTCGGGCTGGAGAGCAGAGAAGCTGGCGGACAGGACTGGTAGTCAGGCTGGCGGACAGGGTTGGTAGTCAGGCTGGCGGACAGGACTGTTAGGCTGGCCGACTGGACTGGTAGTCAGGCTGGCGGACTGGACTGGTAGTCAGGCTGGCGGACTTCACTGGTAGTCAGGCTGGCCGGCTGGACTGAGAAAAACCAAAGACAAGCAAAATACCCAAATATCTGGAAGTAAATGGGTAAATCGCACATGCAAAAATAATGATAAATAATAAAGGGTATTTAGTTAACATAACATGGCAGGCTGGACTGGTAGTCAGGCTGGCGGACAGGACTGGTAGTCAGGCGGGCGGACTGGACCTGAGGGCTGAAGCAGAGTTACACACAAAGCTACAACTTTGCACTGGCACCTCCATTTTGGAGGAGGTGCCTTTTATATGAGAGGTCCTCCGGCCATTGGCTGGGGACTCCTTAGGACGGCGCTCGCGGCCCCTTTAAGAGGGAAGGAGCATGCTTTAAGCACAGTGCCCGGGAAGCTGCACACGCCGGCAGCAACAGAGGCAGGAGCGCCAGAGGACACCGGGCAGGGAGCGCGGCGGTAAGAGGGACGGCGTCTCTGCCGATACTGCAATCTGTAGCCCTATATACAGGCCCACTGACTGATTACAAGATTGTAGACACATGTGATGCTAATTAGTGGACACAACTTGATTTAACATGTCCCCTTTGTCACATTATTTTCAGGGGTACCATCATTTCTGTCCAGGCCTATTTCATGAGTTTAATTTTTTTTAAAATTCTGCAGAAGCAGGGTTGAAAAGCAATGTCTGACTTTCATTTGTTCATTTTCATAGATTTTTAATTTATTATTACTTTTGTCAGATTCAAGTTATTTCTGTGACCATTGTTGGTTTTTCTTTCATTAAACGAGGAGTACCAACAATTTTGACCACGTGTGTATATAGATAGATAATAGATAGATAGATGATAGATATATAGATAACTACAGCTCTGGCAAAAATTAAGAAACCAGTGCAAAATGTTCATTTTCTCTGATTTTTCTCTTTATAAGTATATTTTTGAGTAAAATGTTCATTGTTGTTTTAGTCTATAAACTACTGACAACATATCTCCGAAATTCAAAGCTAAAAATTTTGTATTTATAGATGGATAGATAATAGCTATCCATGAAATAATTGAATGAATGATAGATGGATAATAGATAAATAGATATAGATAAATATATGGATAGATAGATAATAGATAGATGATAGATAGATAGATAGATAGATAGATAGATAGATAGATAGATAGATAGATAGATAGATAGATAGATAGATAGATAGGTTCTGTGAACCAAAGCTTTTCCACTGGGCTGAATAAAGTCCACTTTTTCTAGAGTACTGCCTCTTTTTTCATATTCTATATTCCACAACAATTGGAGATTGTTTGGAAGTCTGATACCCTCTTTGTGCTATTGTGATGCTGTTCTTTTATTTTTTGGACAGATAGATAATAGATAGATAGATAGACAGATAGAGTAGATAGAGTAGATAAAAAAGAAAAACTGGAGGCAGTGCACAAAAATAGTGTAAAAAAAGTTGATTATTTATAAGCCCATTGTGGAGACGTTTCGGTTCCAATGTATGGACCTTTTTTCAAGCACTACACTGGTGCTGTAAAATATTGGGTTGTTGCTTTTAATATACATTATTCTCATTTTGTTTGTGCCAATATTTTTGCACAAATTGTAACATTTCAATGTTCGAAATGTCTGTACTAGATTTTTCAGTGCTCTACACCATTTATTATTCCAATTCTTAGTACCTGTACAAAAACGTGACGAGAAAATGGAATGTGATTCATCTAAAGGTTGGACATATCTATGATTTCTATCTGAAAGTCACAGAAAAAGGTCTTAGCTGTCTTAAAACAGGCGTGGAACATATACATTTATACGCAACCATTTTTTACATGCCAAACTTGTAACTTTTTGTGTAAATGCAACTTTTTATGCAACAGTTAACACATTAGTCTTCTCCGACTCTTTTTTTTTAACATTGCATCTACCTTGCTAAAAGAATATTGTTTTATTTTTTTTTTCAGAAATCAATAGTAAATGTGAAAATTAGAAACATGATCTTTCTTATTAGAGAAATCTGCTTTTTCTCTTCCTGGACTGATCTTTCATTCTCATGATTATCAATTCACAGGTAAAATCTGTCTGAGATTGGAGGTGACTAGTGATGAGTGAGCGTGCTCGTTTAACCCTTTAACCGAGCATGCTCGGGTGCTTGCTGAGTATCTTCGGCGTGCTTGTATATTATGTTCGAGTCTATGCGTCTGCATGATTTATGGCTGTTAGATAGCCTCAACATATGTGAGGATTCTCTAACAAGTAGGCAATCTCTGCATGTGTTGAGGCTGTCTAACAGCTTTAAATCATGCAGACGCATAGACTCGAACATAATATATGAGTGCGCCGAAGATACTCGGTAAGCACCTGAGCATGCTCGGTTAAAGGGTTAAATGAGCATGCTTGCTCATCACTAGAGGTGACAGTTGAAGGATCTGGAAATCTTTAGCTTGCTGAAAAGAAGGCTAAGAGGAGACTTAATAGCTGTCTACAAATATCTGAAGGGCTGTCACAGTGTAGAGAGATCATCTTATCCTTATTCTCGTATACACATGGAAACACAAGAAGCAATGGAATTAAACTGAAAGGGAGAAGATACAGATTAGATATTAGAAAGAAAAAACGTTTTGACAGTGAGGGTGATCAATGAGTGTAACAGGCGGCCACGAGAGGCGGTGAGTTCTCCTTCAATGGAAGTCTTCAATCAGAGGCTGGACAGACATCTGTCTGAGATGATTTAGTGAATCCTGCATTGAGCAGGGGGTTAGACACGATGACCCTGGAGGCCCCTTCCAACTCTACCATTCTGTGGTTCTATGAGTATACTAAATTTGTATGCAAATTATGGCATTTTTAATAAATGTTGGTCATTATACTTTAAATTAACTCATAATATTAACATGTATATTATAATGTTTTACCAAACAATTTGTGGCCTTGCATTATTTTAATATAGTTACATAGTGGGCCCCAAGAATGATTTTCTCTGGTGGGGCCAAGATACAGTCTGTCGCTTTTTCATTCTGCAAAAATGTTCTAAAAAGTGTCATTACACAATGAGAGAATGGAAACACATATGGCGCATTTCCTATGGTACAGTACATATCATGTCTCATTTCTGCCCCTTGGGATGCCGCTCTACTTCTCCACCTGCTGCCGTCTTGTCCAGCCGTACAGCAGCTAATAAACTGTAAGCGCAGGAGAATGTTAATTATTAATACATCTGTTGTATAATTCTGATATGGGAAGGGATACACATTAAACCAAGATTGCTGAAGCCATTGTGCTACGACTATTGTCACAACACATTTTTTTCTGCTTCTCTCCTGACTGCTGCCTGAAGTAAAGAGTCATGACACGTTATTGTTCAGCAGCTTGTGACAGCGAGAAAACAGGGGAATTATATAAGAACATGTTGTGAAGCCAGGAGAAAACAAGATTAAGTGATCAAAGTAGAAGGCTGCAATAATTGCGTATTACGCATGCACGCTATATAAATTGCACAGGCAGCAATTCCCTAATATATAAGTTATCAGAATTATCTGCGTTATAGGAAACTCGACTTCTACATGGTGGCCTATAAATTATGCAGACCGCTGTATACAGCAGCCATAATTCTGTATATGGAGCAGCAGACATTGCCTGTCATAAATAAGTCTTGTCTGTTCTGTTCTTTTCAGTTTTACATACACTGACCGTATACAATGGGAAAATCGCCCAACCCATATGCCAAATGTAGACTCCTTTTTTTACAACTTGTACATTTTTAATGAAAATTTTGGAACAAACAAAGAAATAACATTTGAAAATGACAAAAGTACAAACTCCTTTTTGTTAAAAGATGTATTCACCAAAATATTCCTTTTTTGTGGATTGCTTATGTAGTGAAGAGTGCAGTGAATTGTGCACTTGCATACATTGAAAATTAAAAGTGTACAGAGACATTTTGTAAAGGAAAGAAAAAAAAAAAACACTATGGGGCAGAATCATTAGAAGGGGTTATCCAGGACTGTTTTATTTTTTTTACCATATGCCTTAGAATTAACAGGTAGATAGTTGCTAACTACCTGCCTGTTGTGCCCGGTGCCGATCTCTGTCGGCACAAAGCGGTTGACCATCCCTGCCGACGATTCAGTGGCTTCTGCTAATGCCACATCTGCAAAGCAGCGACTTCTCTTCCACTCTGCTCTGTTGACGGGGCGTGACTGCCGACGTCCTGCTGATTGACAGCCAGCTCCTCACTGTTTAACTGCAGGAAGCCGACTGTCAATCCGCATGATGTCAGCAGTCACATCCCATCCACAAAGCAGCCCGGAAGAGGAATAACTGCTCAGTTGTTGTGGAGCAGCTTAATTGACAGCAGGAGGAGTTGATGACCACTCTGAGCCGACACTGGGTAGATCAGGCATGTAGCTAGCACCCCTGTCAAATTTTAGACTATGTAAACTGAAGGCACATTTACACTTGCTGACCGCACACAACAAGCTGACCAGCAGTAATTTAATGTTCTGTATAGTCAGTCTGATCAGAATTATATGTTCTTCTAGCGATCGTTAATACTATCATTTTGTGTTAATAGAATATCCTCATTATTAGTAGCACACCACCTGTTTACACAGGACTATGTGCTGCCGATAACGATGACTTTAATGCGAGCATGATTGATTCCATCACCCGATGAACTAATTGCCAGAATTTTTACAAGAATGTAGGGTTGGTGAACAAGCGTTTTAATTTGAGATGGGCGGTTGGATTTGTAGGACTATTGTCCATTGGTCAGTTCAGTAGTCCATGGCGTTGGACGAGAAACTCATGGATCTCTTACCTTCAGGGATCCCCGCCATGGTTTTAGTTAGCCAGTCTGGCACAATATCATCGTGGCAATGTGATGCACAGATTGCGTTGCGCCTGCTCTACCTAATCAAAATCTGTGCCAGGGTAAGAGATTTCCGAGTCTCCTATCCAGTGGCCAAAGCCTACTTATTTGGCTGATGGACCAGAGTCCCGCAGATTGATCCACCCATCTCTAGTTCTAATGCTTACTGATGATTATTAGCTCATATAAATGGGAATTAAACTAGGCACCACATTTTTTAATGTGGTTCATGTTGGCTGCTAAATTTGGCCCTTCTTTAGACTTTGTAATCTAACTTTCCACCACTTATAAGTTGGCTTTTTTTTGTGCCAAAAATTTGCACCAACATTTTGAGGAATTGTTTTGGTGCACGTTATAACATATTACGCAGTGCCCCATTTTGTGAACACATATCCCTTTTACACAAGACTTTGCCCCTTTGTGGAGAGAACCTCAGAAAATGTCTAAACCCCATAATAAATGTGATGCAGGGCATGAAGGACAGTTTCTTTGTAGTAAACTGTGCCACACTCCTGGCATAATAAACTTTCGCCTATTTGCATATTTCAGTGCATTTAAATATATGTATATTTTCAATATACAGTATACGCTAAGAAATTTACCAAATATAGTGTAATAAATAGAAAAAGAAAAACTCAGTATTACCAATAAAATAGGAAGTCAGTAATGTTCATATATATACAGTAACGTTTTAAAGTTTGTGAACCGTTCAGAAATTCTGCACAAATGTGACCTAACACTGCATCACATATTCACACAAGTAACTAAATAAAACAAATGAGTCAAATATTTGGGGATTTTTTTTGGTCATTTTTTTTTTAATTATGAAAGTTACCTAATGTCACATATCTGCGAGTGGAAAAAGTATCTGAACCTTTCGGATTAGCAGATAATTTGAAGGTGAAACTAGAGTCTGGTGTTTTCAATCAATGGGATGACAATTTTTAAAGAATGGGGATATAGCAAGGTCTGATCTTCACTGTGGAAGTATATCATGGCATGTACAAATAAGATTTCTGTGGACCTCAGAAGAAGATTTGTGGGTTCTAATCAGGCTGGAAAAAGTTATAAAACAATCTCTAAAGAGTTTGGACTCCCCCAATTCACAGTCAGACAGATTGTATGCAAGTGGAGGAAATTTAAGACCATCATTACCCTCCCCCAGGAGTGGTCAACCGACCAAGATCACCAAGGCATATAATAGTCTGCGACAAGGAACCTATGGTAACCTCTAAGTGACTAAAGGCCTCTCTCACATCAGCTAATATTAATGTTCATGAGTCAGAGGACAACGATAGTGTACATGGCAGGATTTCAAAAAGAAAGCCACTACTCTCCAAAAAGAACATTATCTGCAGTTTGCTAAAGATCACCTAGACAAGACAAATGGCGATTGTAACAATGTTTTGTTTACAGAAAAGCTTTTTTGTTTTAAATGAGAAGTATCAATTTAGAGAAAGAAATACACTGCACTGCAACATAAAAATGTCACATCATCTGTGAAACACAGTGGCGGTTGTATTATGGTTTATGCATGTTTTGCTGCATTGATGGAATACTGAATACTGAATTTTATCAGCAAATTCTAAAGGAAAATGTCAGGACATCTGTCCAGAAGCTCATTTTCAAGAGCTCAGTTTTGCTGCATTGATGGAATACTGAATACTGAATTTTATCAGCAAATTCTAAAGGAAAATGTCAGGACATCTGTCCAGAAGCTCATTTTCAAGAGCTCATGGGTCATGCAGTAAGACAACGACTCAAATCACACAAGTTGTTCTAAAAAAGAATGGATAAGTGAGAGAAAAGCTAAAGTTTTGGAATGGCCAAGTCAGAGCCCTATTGAAATATTGTGGAAGGATCTGAATCGAGCAGTTCATGGAAGAAAGCTCACCAACATAACACAGTTGGAGCTGTTTTGTAGGAAGTAGTGATGAGCGAGCATGCTCGCTACTGCTCGGTACTCGCCCGATCATCTCACTGCTCGAGATGCTCGGCGCTCGCCGAGTGCTTGCGAGATGCTCGGCGGGATCTCGGATCCCCTCCCTGCATGTTTGATGCTCTTTAAAGAGTCAATGAACATGCAGGGATTGTCTTGCACACACTTTAATGCCGTAGCCATGTTGGTTGTGGCATTACAGTGATTGGCTGGCTGCACAGCGTCTTCAGGTGTATATAAGACCGAGCGCTGCCATGCTCGTCACAGTCACTCCACAATCAGGCAGTGTAGGGAGAGGTGCTGCTGAGCTAGGGAGAGATTTGCTTGTTTGTAAGTTAGTGTAGGTATACCACCATATATTATACACATATCCATCTCAACTAACAGTCCTTCTGAGGACTAATCCAGCTGCATAGATATCAGTGCTAGGCAGGCAAGCAGTGTATGTGGCGGACTGCAGTGCATATAGCAATAGGGTCCATTCCAGTTCTGTCTGCAGCTGGTGCTTTTATAGATATTTCTAGAAATAACCCCAGGTATCAGGGGCCAGGAATATTTTTTTTTGGGATCTTAATCCTGATTATTTGCTTAAAAAGCAATCCAGAGAACACCGTTTATCTGCGCCATTTGCTTGTTGGCACTGCAGAATACAGCCAGATCCTTTCCATATTACAGCACTAAAAATCCAGATATTTAAAACTGTGGCTTGTCCATCACATGGATCACATATAAGTGCGCTCAGAATTCTGCCATTTCTGCCCTCCATTTAAATTTTGTTGCATTGTGTTAGCGAAGTTTTTAACACCAGTTCACTGTTAAAAATAGCAACCTACAGGCCAGCTAATTGAAACTGTGGTTTGTCCGTCACACGGGTCACATATAAGTGCGCTGAAAATTCTGCCATTTCTGGCCTCCATTTAAATTTTGTTGCAGTGTGTTAGCGAAGTTATTGACACCAGTTCGCTGTTAAAAATAGTTACCTACAGGCCAGCTATTCAAAACTGTGGTTTGTCCATCACATGTATCACATATAAGTGCGCTCAAAATTCTGCCATTTCTGGCCTCCATTTAGATTTTGTTGCAGTGTGTTAGCAAACATATTGACACCAATTCGCTGTTAAAAAATAGTTACCTACAGCCTTGCTATTTAAAACTGTGGTTTTCCGTCACATATCACATATCACTGCGGTTCAAATCAAGCCATTTGTAGTGAACGTGGAAAATATTGTCCTCCATTTAAAATGGGCAAGGGACGGGGAAGTGGACGTGATGGTGATGATGGTGCATGCAGAGGATGAGGCCTAGGTAGTGGGCTAGCTGAAATTGTGCCACAACAAACACCCAAATCTTCTCTCTCGACCTTCCTGTCCCAATTAATATGGGAACGCAGAACACCACTATTGAACACAGAGCAGTATGAAAAGGTTATTGGTTGGATAGCAGATAATGCTTCCAGTCACTTAGCCACCACCACCACCTTGTCTTCCACACGGTCAAGTCCCAGTAGCTGTGAGTCTGGACTCCATATTCCTCACCCTGATCCTCCTTCCTACCATCATACCGAGTGCTCGGAGACAACTGATCCCACACTTGGACACTCCGAAGAGCTGTTCACTTTTCCATTTATAGATTCGGCCTCTCGCCCGGTCCACTTGAAGCGGGGCAAGAGGAGGTCGCATGTAGCGATGCCCAAATATTTGAGCAGCCATGGTCACATGAAGGCGACGGTGGGATACCGTCACAAGAGGTGGATGATGATGAGACACAATTGCCAGAAAGTCAGGAGGAGGACCAGGGTATGGAAGTGGAAGACGAGGTGGTGGATGATATAGTAACTGACCCAACCTGGCAGGGGGACATACAGAGTAAGGACAGCAGCACACAGGGGGAGGGAGGCATAGCACAACAACCGGCAGGGAGAAGCAGTGTGGTGGCCGCAGATAGAAGGCGGGCAACCGCTCCCCGTAACACCAACACGACGGAAGTTGCCAGTATAACTGTTAGGTCTTCCAGAGTCTGGTTGTTTTTTAAAGACTCAGCCGATAACCCCAAAAAGGCCATTTGCACCACCTGCCAAGCCAGCATCAGCAGGGGTAGCAAAACTAGCAGCCTGACCACCACCAGCATGATCAAGCACATGGCAGCAAAGCACCCGAATTAGTGGGCCAAACCCCAGGGTCCAGCAACAGTGTCTGTGGGTGACACCACTCCTTTTTCCGCTGTTGTGCGTGCACGCCAATCCCCTGTCCATGGCGCATGCCAATATGCCTCCAACCCTGCACCTGTCAGCAAGCACATCTTGTCCCAGGGCAGTGTTCAATTGTCCCTACCCCAGTCCTTGGAACGCAAGTGCAAATATGCATCTAACGCCCCACAGGCCACACTACAAAATTCCAATGGGAGACCCACTTCCTAATAATGGGAACATTGTTTTTATGAGGCTCTCTGACCTCTACGTCTCTTGCAAGGGGCATTGGGGTTCCTCCAAATTTTTGGCAGCCATTGCTTCACTGCATAGGCAAACACTATGAGGGACCCACTTCCTAATAATGGGAACATTGTTTTTAGGAGGCTCTCTGACCTCTGCGTCGCTTGCAAGGGGCATTGGAGTGCCTCCAAATTTTTGGCAGCTGTTGCTTCACTGCATAGGCAAACACTATGGGAGACCCACTTCCTAATAATGGGAACATTGTTTTTAGGAGTCTCTCTGACCTCTATGTCTCTTGCAAGGGGCATTGGAGTTCCTCCAAATTTTTGGCAGCCGTTGCTTCACTGCATAGTCAAACACTATGGGAGACCCACTTCCTAATAATGGGAACATTGTTTTTAGGAGGCTCTCTGACCTCTATGTCTCTTGCAAGAGGCATTGGAGTACCTCCAAATTTTTGGCAGCTCTTGCAGTCACTGCATACGGAATAACAGTATATGAGACCCACTTGTTAAGAATGGGAACAACAAAGCATAGCCGGCTGATGACTCTCTAACAATAGCGAGGGCTGACTGCTGGCCCTTTAAGAATAGTAAAGGCTGCCTGATGGCCCTATAAAAATAGGTTTGTGACTTTCCTCCATCATAAATGAAACAGGATGTGTCTGATGATGTCTCACACACCACAATGCCAGATAAGGTTGTAAAATGTTAAAATTACATTTCCTGGTGAATGCATTTGTCTTGGTTGAAAGCAATGCAAAAACGCATCAAAAACGCTACGTGTGAACATAGCCCAAGGTGTGGAGGAGCATTTTTGTTTTTGGTTATTTATTTTGCCTTATATACAAGTCCTTACCCTGGAAACTGTGTTCTTTAACATATCTCCCAGGAAAATCCATTTTGGTTTCGTTTTTGTATGTTTTATTGTGAGTCCGTAAAAGTGGCATAATACCTCTGACAACATTGTTGACAGCAGTGACCTGGGAGTCAGAAATGCTTCCAGGGGTCTTCCCATGCGGTCCCCATGTCATTTGAGCACTGTTCCCATCGATTTGGGTAATTTTTAGGCCCTCTACAGACCGCCGGTGGAGCCGCCTGAAAAATGCTTGAGTTTCCCATAGACTTACATTGGGCTCGTTACTCAGACCGAGCACCCGAGTATTCCAATTTGCTCGACCTGAGCAACGAGCACCCGAGCATTTTAGTGCTCGCTCATCACTAGTAGGGAGGTATGGGCTAAAATTCCTCCAAGTTGATGAGCAGGACTAATCAACAATTACCAGAAATATTTAGATGTAGTTATTAGTGATGAGCGAGTATGTTTTGTTAACCCTCTCGGCGAGTATGCTCGGACGAGCCCCGAGTAGTTACAGCTGCTCGGTGTTATGTTTGAATCACTCCCGTGTGCATGATTTGCAACTGTTTGACAGCTTTAATACATGTGAGGAATGTGTAAGAAATAGACATTCCTCACATGTATTAAAGCTGTCAAACAGTCGCAAATCGGGAGTGATTCAAACATAACACCGAGCAGCTGTAACTACTCGGTGCTCGTCCGAGCATACTCCGCGAAAGGGTTAACAAAACATACTCGCTCATCACTAGTAGTTATTGTTGCACCAGAAGGTCACACCATGTACTAAAAGCAAAGGTTCACATAATGTTACCACTCTCAGACATGTAATACTGTAGTAACATTTTCTCTATAAAAAAATAACAATGTAATAGTTTTAGCTTATTTGTTTGATCTGGTTGTCTTTATCTACTTTCAGGACTTTTTAGGTCAAATTGATGGAGAAATATGTAAAATTCTGAAGGGTTCACAAGCACCACCATATATTTGAAGTGCTAAGGATTAGGGAGTGATAACCCACAAGGAGTGTGTCATCTGCACAATAATCCAATCAGAATCCAACAACACAAAAACACACCCCAGAGGTAAACTGTAAGAAGCTTTCTCTGTGGATTATCCAACTCACCACAAGTGATCTTAACAAAATCCATAGTCCAGTGGATGATCCTACATGTTACCCTATGTAAACTTCACCACCAATGTTTATTTCTGCACATCAAAACTATTCAGTGTAAATCTCCTTCCATAACGCTTAGGGATAAAAATAATTTTCCCATGACCTCCCTGCTTTATTACTGCTCCTGTTTGTATACTGTATATGTACCAGCCAGAGGAGCAGCCTTTGCCTTATATCATTTATACAGATGTAGTTGAAGGCTATGAGAATATTTTTATTGTTTCTTAGTATTTTTATGTGCTGGAGATCAGGAAAAGACAATCAAAATTATTATAAAATGCATGTGCTGTTCCCAAAAATGTTTTTGTGGGCCTATCCCTCTGCTAACATCTTTATTATGTTCTTCATTATCTGCTTTAAAACTCTACTTTATTAGACCACAGCTATGATCTCTGAGATTTTCCTGAATAAAGGTCCTTAGATAATTGTCGGGTCAAAGGATGCTTCAACAGATCATGTGTCTGACAGCCATATGATGTGGTGAGGACCGTATGGGTGATGGTGAGGAGCAGAGGGACTGGAGAGGTGAGCTGTGATGTGAGTATATGGATTTTTTTATACATATGGTACTTATTATATTTATTATGCTCTGGAGAGACCCAAGAGCATGATATCAGATATTAAATTTGCGGAGGATAACTTCACTGTGATTCGAATTTTCTGGGATAATTTGTGAGAACAGGCTAATTTGAATCTTACGTCTTCTCTAGGTGAGAGTTTTTGTTTTCCTATTTTACTACTGCTTTTCTCACAGAGGTGCCCTATGAAGCGCGTTCTTTCTTTTTTTCATTCTGAATATACGCATCGTTGAGAAATGGACTGATATCTTTCTCAGGTGTCATCCTAGTTGCATCGTTTTTTTTCTCTCATTCATTTTTTCACTGAAGCAGGTAGACTGTCTGAACTTTTCCAACTGTCCTCCCTATTCTCTACCTGCTGCCTCCTTTGTCAGACTGGCAGGTCACTGAAACATAACTCCCCTGTCAGTCAGAGACAGGAGGCGGGCAGTGGGTGGGGTATTGGGAGAAAGGGCAGGAGAGCTGCAAGTGCAAGGCCAACCCAGTGCACTTGCAGCTCATTAACATACAATTTGAACTATGGATTTCTCTAAAACAGCAAAACGGATTTCTACAAGAAAGGTGAGGATGTAATCATAATTAAAGCACCATTATATACATACCATTAGTTGGGGGTATAGAATCTTGGTGACAGGTTCTCTTTAAATATAGAAGGTTTTGACTTCTGTCTATGCAGATGATAATACATAAATGTATATGTGCTATAAGGGACGTATAACTACTGTATACAAACATATCCTTTGTAAACGGCCCAAACACAATCTCTATCTCCATAGAAGCTCAGTATAATTATAAACATTGTTATCAGCGGCAAGTTTTATATGAAAAGAATGAGCGGTCTGGCAGCCGTCAGGACATGTTCTTTTATTCCAACACTATGCAATATCTTTTTTCATAAACATTTTGAATAAAGGCGAGCGAAAAATAATGAAATCCTCGGACACATTATGAGCTGTCGGCATTATCCAATAACTGTATAAACGAGCACAGACTTGCTCTCATCGTATTTCTCTCCTGTGAAAAAGTACAGAAAGAAACTAATAACTTCCCAACTCTGTTTAAACTGACATCACAGTTTCCATTTTGATGGTAACCATGGTAAATATCATGGATTCGATGATATACAGTATTTAGTAGCAGATCCCGGGAGATCTTATCAACTTTTTGTGTATCTGTTAGGTTCGTTGTTTTCTTTTTTATTGCATAGAATAGTGCAACTTTCTGCTTATTTTTTTTTATTTCAAATAACAACAGAAACTTGGTTGAAGGTATTTTATGGAGTGAGAAAACCTGAATGAAGAGATTTTGTGCAAGTGTGAACAGTGTCTGGATTTATTTTTTCACCAGTGGCTCAGTCACTAACATATTTTCAGTGTGAGCCCTTTAGGGAATGGATGTGAATGCACCGTGCAGCAGAATAAGTCAGTGCAAGAAAAGCAAAGGAAATAAAATGTGGAATTGAAATGTTTACGTACTTTCCAATAGTACAAATATTTTATAAGCTGAAAATGTATTTATAGAAATGGCTGGGCAGTTTATGACCCAATTTAGTTTAACTTGCCATGAACAGGAGGAGGTAGGCAGGAAAAAACTGTAATCTCTCTGGAAATGTTAGACTATGTGCAGATGGAATTTTCTGAAGAGCCTTTGGAGCAAATCCGCTCACAAAAATCGTCTGGAAATGCTTGAAAGTCTCTTCAATGTTAACCCTCTCAGTTGTAAAATTTTTAGAGCATTTTTTCCCTATCAGATTTTGAAAAATGCCTGGAGGAAAAAAAGAAACTTCATGTAACTTCTTTCAAGCAAACCTAGGTTTTGTTTGTTAAATGTTCAAAGTGTGACCGTGCTCTTATACGTTGCATGTATAACAACTTATGCTCCGGCTCATTTCTTTGGTTTTGTTTTAGTTTCTTGTACTTTGTACAAACAGGGGTGTGGTCACATTTTTTGAGCTGGGTATAGTGTTGAGCGAGTATGTTCTATTAACCCTTTCGCCGAGTATGCTCGGGTGAGCACCGAGTATTTATAGCTGCTCGGTGATATGCATGAATCCCTCCCGTGTGCATGATTTGCGACTGTTTGACAGCTTTATTACATGTGAGGAATGTCTATTTCTTACACATTCCTCACATGTAATAAAGCTGTCAAACAGTTGCAAATCATGCACAGGGGAGCGATTCAACCTTATCACCGAGCTCGGCCCGAGAATACTCGGACAGAACATACTCTCTCAACACTAGCTGGGTATTCTCAGGTTTGAGACTGTGACCAGTTGATTTTCAGCTCTAGGGAATTCATAATTCTGAGCTAGCACCATGTTCTAGACAAGATTTGTTGACCAGTTTTTCCCGCCCACACACCGTACGTCTTAGACTTATATTACCATTCTTACAATACAAAAGTGACAGAAATAAAAAACAATATTTTGTGCTGTCAGTTTATTTTTGTTTTCTTCATGGAGCTTTCCCATCCTTACAAATGTTTATTATATTTTTTCCTTTCACCATCTGAATATATAAGATATTTGATAATCTAGAACCAGCATTTATCCAATCCAACAGCATAAAATAAAAAAATAATAATAACCGTAATTCTCATTTTAAATGCCCATCAGCCAAGCGCAGCAGCTTTGATGGTCTCCTTCATTCTGTGTTTACTCAACTTGCCGTGATGAGATGCCGTCCATGCCCACATGACTGCTGTAGTCAATTACTGGCCTCATTAGTCTCGACTATTGCTGCCAAGAATGGCTGCAGAGGCCAAAAGAGCAGTGGCACTGGCCAGCCGGGATTTAAAATGTGAGTTTTTGCTACATTTTTCATTTTATTGCATTTGCTGCTTTTTGGAAAGTCCTGAAATATCTCTGATAACCACCTTAAGGTCATGTTCACAGATTCAGTATTTGGTCAGTATTTTGCATCATTAGTTATAAGCCAAAACCAGGAGTGGGTGAAAAATCCAGAAGTGGTGACGTGTTTCTATGATACTTTTCCTCTGATTGTTTCACTGCTAGTTTTGGCTTACAAATACTGATGTAAAATACTGACCAAATACTGATCATTAGTGATGAGCGAGCATTAAAATGCTCGGGTACTCATTGCTCGGGTTGAGCAAATTGGAATACTCGGGTGCTCGACCCGAGCAACGAACCCAATGTAAGTCTATGGGAAACTCGAGCATTTTTCAGGCGGCTCCCCCGGCGGTCTACAGAGGGCCTAAAAATTGCCCAAATCGATGGGAACAGTGCTCAAATGACATGGGAACAACATGGGGAAGACCCCTGGAAGCATTTCTGACTCCTAGGTTGCTGCTGTCAACAACGTTGTCAGAGTATTACGCCACTTTTACGGACTCACAATAAAACATACAAAAACGAAACCAAAATGGATTTTCCTGGGAAATATGAAATATGTTAACGAACATCCTTTCCAGGGTAATGACTTGTATATCAGGCAAAATAAATAACCAAAACCAAAAATACTCCTCCACACCTTGGGCTATGTTCACACGTAGCGTTTTTGATGCGTTTTTGCACTTTTGCATTGCTTTCAACCAAGACAAATGCATTCACTGGAAAATGTCATTTTAACATTTTACAACCTTATCTGGCCATGTGGTGTATGACACATCATCAGACACATGCATACAATGCTGAAAAGACATGGGAACAGCATGTGGAAGACCTCTGGAAGCATTTCTGACTCCCAGGTCGCAGCCCATCATACATGATCCTTGGCGCATGCAAAGATGCCTCCCGCTATGCACCTGTCATTGCAAACTTGCAACAATCACTGTCCATGTCATTGTCCCAGTGCAGCATTCAGTTGTCCCTACCCCATTCCTTGGAATGCAAGCGCAAGTATGCAGCCAGCCACCCACCCTCCCACAGGCTGCAATACTATACTGCCAAATTTTTGACAGCTGCTTGAACTTGAAATATGGCCTTTTAGGCTCGTGGAGGCGGAAGCTTTTCACAACCTCATGCCGGCAGAGGCCGGGTGTCCATACTCGGTCCCCAGCCGCACTATTTTTCCCAGTATCGTCTCCGCCTTCCACTAGCACCAGTCCCACAACATTACCCGTGCCCTCCCCAGTGCATTTACTGGGAAAGACCGCCTATCCACAAACATGTGGACAGGTGAATGTGGCCAGGGACGGTACGGAGCCAGTCCACAGCTTTTTTTGCTGAGAGTTGTATTTAGCTTGGTGGGAGGACTGGCATAGAGGGAAACCGTATCTACCCTGGGTGTCATTTCTCCCAGGAAGTCCTCTAATGCAGCTTGTTGCAGAAGCAATGGCAGCCCGTCCAACATCAACTCGCACTTGTCGGTGGTGCTTTGACACACACACATCTTTCTTTGCGCATTTAATTGCATGACTACAGAGTTGGGCAATGGCCTGATCTGCAATGCGGTTTGAGAAATAACATGCATAAGCACGTCCGTTCCACATTAAAAAAGCAGCCATAGAGTGTCCGGGAACCTTCCCCCACACTTTTCTTAGCCAGGGCTGCTTCTCGGCAGGGTTGGACGGGCCCACCAGAGAACCGGAGACTCCTCTGGTGGACCTTAGCTTCTCCTTCAGGAGAGTTCATAGTGCCCAGGTGAGGCCATGATGATGATAGAGGCCACCATCTGCTTAGTTTTCTGTTACTTGGAATGCAAGCGCAACTATGCAGCCAGCCACCCACCCACCCACAGGCCGCAATACTAAACTGCCAGATTTCTGGGCAGCCTCTTGCACTTGAAATATGGCCTTTTAGGCTCGTGGAGGCGGAAGCTTTTCACAACCTCATGCCGGCAGAGGCCGGGTGTCCATACTCGGTCCCCAGCAGCCGCTATTTCTCCGGGTATCGTCTCCGCCTTCCACAAGCACGGGTTCCACAACGTTACCTGTGCCCTCCCCAGTGCACTTACTGGGAGGGACCGCCTAACCACAAACACGTGGACAGGTGAATGTGGCCAGGGACGGTACGGAGTCAGTCCACAGTTTTTTTTGCTGAGTTGTATTTAGCTCGGTGAAAGGACTGGCATAGAGGGAAACCGTATCTACTCTGGGTGTCATTTCTCCCAGGAAGTCCTCTAATGCAGCTTGTTGCAGAAGCAATGGCAGCCTGTCCAACATCAACTCGCACTTGCCGGTGGTGCTTTGACACACACACATCTTTCTTTGCGCATTTAATTTCATGACTACAGAGTTGGGCAATGGCCTGATCTGCAATGCGGTTTGAGAAATAATATGCATAAGCACGTCCGTTCCACATTAAAAAAGCAGCCATAGGGTATCCGGGAACCTTCCCCCACACTTTTCTTAGCCAGGACTGCTTCTCGGCAGGTTTGGACGGTCCCACCAGAGAATCCTCTGGTGTGCCTTGGCTTCTACCTCAGGAGAGTTCATGATAGTGCTAACTATGCAGCTGCTATGGGGCTCTTGAGCGGGGGAGAAAGGTCAGCCCTCAGAATCAAATCCTTTGGTGGGCACAATGTTTTTCAATCTGAAACACCTTCTCAGTGGAAGTTTTATTTCACCACAGCCATATTCTTTAGCTCTGTGAAAGGACTGGCATAGGGGGAAACCGTATTTCTCCGTCACCAGGTTCCACCCATTGTCACACATGACCATGTCTGGTTGTATGTTCAGTGGTGAGAGCCACAGATCAGGCTGCTGTGTTACAGCTTTCAACAACTCTGAAGCGCTGGGCGGTTTGTCACCTAAGCATTAAGCATGTTATCTAAAGCACAGCCTGTTGCCGCTTGGCCAAGGCAGTGCTGCAGTGCTGTCAGCTTGTGACTGATGTGGTCATTTCGGAGATGGAGGAGGAGGTGCATGAGCTGAACAATGTGATTACATTGTTGTTAAATTGGTGACGCTGTTTTTTATACTAAAGAAAGATTCTATTGTTTTGTTTTTTTGAAAGTTATATTTTAAGAAAAATGCATTCACCGGGAAGTGTCATTTTAACATTTTACAACCTTATCTGGCATTGTGGTGTGTGACACATCATCAGACTCATCCTGTTTTATTTATGATGGAGGGACTTTGAAAGTCATTAAGCCTTTTTTTAGAGGGCCATCAGACTGCCCTTACTATTCTTAAAAGGCCAGCAGTCGGCCCTCGCTATTGTTAGAGAGTCATCAGCTGGCTATGCTTTGTTGTTCCCATTATTAACAAGTGGATCTCCTATACTGTTATTGTGTATGCAGTGACTGCAAGGGCTGCCAAAAATTTGGATGCATCCCAATACCCCTTTGAAGAGACATAGAGGAGGGTCTCAGTAAAAAAAATGTTCCCATTATAAAGGAGCGGGTCTTCTATAGTGGTAATGCCCATGCTGTGACTGCAAGAGCTGCCAAAATTTGGGAAAAACCCCACTAAGAATTTAAAGACACATAGAGCAGGGCCACAGTAATGACAAATTCCCATTAGAAAGGAGAGAGTCTGCTTCCCCGCTCAAGAGCCCCATAGCAGCTGCAAAGTTTGTGCTATCATGAACTCTCATGAGGTAGAAGCCATGTTTATCCATTCCTCTTACATGTACGTGACTCAGCTTTCCCATCCTGATTTCCATACCGACTTCTCTATACCTCTCTGCACCTATTTACTAATGGTATGTGACTCAGCTTTCCCATCCTGACTTCCATGCAGACTTCTCTATTAGTGTTGAGCCACCCCCGTAGTGTTCGGTTTCGGTTCGGTTCGTCGAACACCTGGATGTTCGAGGAACTGTTCGCCGAACTGTTCGTCGAACACCTTAGAACACCGTCGAACACCGTTAAAAGCAATGGCAGGCAAACAAAAACACATAGAAACACATAGAAAACACCTTCAAAGGTGTCCAAAAGCTGACAAACTGCTCAGAAGACACTCTCTTTAAAAAAGCCGGCCGGCAATTCAGCAGCGGCAGACACCGGTACCCGACAATTTAGACAAGAAGGAATAGAGCATCACACATAGATTAGATAGATAGAAACATGTCAGTCACACATATAAGAAGCACAGTGACAGTGTTGGTTACTGTACTTGTCATTTAGTGTAAAGGATTTATTTAAAAAAATATTAGTGTTTTCATGCACCGTCTCTTTAAAAAAGCCGGCCGGCAATTCAGCAGCGGTACCCGACACTTTAGAACAGAAAGAATAGAGCTTCACACATAGATTAGATAGATAGAAACATGTCAGTCACATATATAATAAGTACAGTGACAGTGTTGCTTACTGTACTTGTCATTTAGTGTAAAGGATTTATTAAAAAAAATATTAGTGTTTTCATGCACCGTCTCTTTAAAAAAGTCGCCGGCAATTCAGCATCTGTACCTGACAATTTAGAACAGAAAGATAGAGCATCACACATAGATTAGATAGATAGAAACATGTCAGTCACATATATAAGAAGTACAGTGAGAGAATGTACAGGGAGAATTTTCCCACGCTGTCAGTGACGTGCATGAGGTGAGCCGAGTTCATTGGACATGACCTCGGCTCATCTGGATGCCGTCACAGCCAGACAGTGAGGAGCGCAAGCATGCCTGCGCTTCTCAGTGTCAGCGGGATGACAGGCTGGATGGTAGCGTTCTGCTGCGGTCCAGTCTGTCATCTCGATGTAGCAGAGCTGAAGCTGTCCTGGGAACCATGGAAAGGTAAGGATGATGTTGCTTTATTATTTTTCTTTTATTGCAGGAGATCGTTGGCTTCAGCTGGAATGGGCGTGATGGTAAGTATAGTTTAATTTAGAACAATAAAGAATTGTGTCTTTATTTCAATTAAAGGACTTTTTTCTGGGTGTTGTGTTTTTTTTTAAATACTTTACTAGAAATTCATGGCGGTCATGTCTAATATTGGCGTGACCCCATGAATTTCGGGCTTAGGGGCAGCTGATAATACCAAGCTGGCCCTAACCCCTTTATTACCTAGTGAGCCACCGCACCAGGGCCCTGGATGAGTTGGATACAGCGCCAGAAGATGGCGCTTCTATGAACGCTGCGGACTGCAATTTGCAGCGCGGGGGGGGGCAGAAAGCTTGGGCCTCCCTGCGCTGCGGATTCCAGCCCCCAGCTGCCTAGTTGTACCTGGCTGGACACAAAAATAGGGCGAAGCCCACGTATTTTTTTTTAAATTATTTCATTAAATTCATGAAATAATTAAGAAAAAAAAGCCTTCCCTATATTGTTGTGTCCGGCCAGGTACAAATAGGCAGCTGGTGGTTGGGGGCAGCCCGTTCCTGCCTGCTGTACCTGGCTGGACACAAATATAGTGCGAAGCCCCACTTCAATTTTTTTCAATTATTTCAGGAAATTCATGAAATAATTAAAAAAAAATTGACGTGGGGCTTCGCACTATATTTGTGTCCAGTCAGGTACAGCAGGCAGGAACGGGCTGCCCCCAACCACCAGCTGCCTATTTGTACCTGGCCGGACACAACAATATAGGGAAGCCCTTTTTTTTTAAATTATTTCATGAAATAATTAAAAAAAAATTGACTTGGGTCTTCGCACTATATTTGTGTCCAGCCAGGTACAGCAGGCAGGAACGGGCTGCCCCCAACCACCAGCTGCCTATTTGTACCTGGCCGGACACAACAAAATAGGGAAGCTCTTTTTTTTTTAAATTATTTCATTAAATAATTTAAAAAAAATTGACGTGGAGCTTCGCACTATATTTGGGTCCAGTCAGGTGCAGCAGGCAGGAACGGGCTGCCCCCAACCAACAGCTGCCTATTTGTACCTGGCCGGACACAACAATATAGGGAAGCCCTTTTTTTCTTAATTATTTTATGAAATAACTTAAAGAAAATTGACGTGGGGCTTCGCCCTGTTTTTGTGTCCAGCCAGGTACAACTAGGCAGCTGGGGGCGGGAATCCGCAGCGCAGAGAGGCCCAAGCTTTCTGGGCCACCCCCGCTGCAAATTGCAGTCCGCAGCCACCTCGGAAAATGGCGCGTTCATAGAAGCGCCATCTTCTGGCGCTGTACCCAACTCATCCAGGGCCCTGGTGCGGTGGCTCACTGGGTAATAAAGGGGTTAGGGCAAGCTTGGCATTATCAGCTGGCCCTAATTCTCACGCTGAAGCGCTGAGTGCAGGAGAATTTTCCCACGCTGTCAGTGACGTGCATGAGGTGAGCTGAGTTCATTGGACATGAGTTCACCTCATGCACGTCACTGACAGCGTGGGAGAATTCTCACGCTGAAGCGCTGAGTGCAGGAGAATTTTCCCACGCTGTCAGTGACGTGCATGAGGTGAGCCGAGTTCATTGGACATGAACTCGGCTCATCTGGATGCCGTCACAGAGAGACGCTGAGGAGCGCAAGCAAGCCTGCGCTTCTCAATGTCTGCGGGATGACAGGTTGGATGGCAGCGTTCTGCTGCGGTCCAGCCTGTCATCTCGATGTAGCAGAGCTGAAGCTGTCGTGGGAACCATGGAAAGGTAAGGATGATGTTGCTTTATTATTTTTCTTTTATTGCAGGGGATCGTTGGCTTCAACTGAAATGGGTGTGATGGTAAGTATGGTTTAATTTAGAACAATAAAGAATTGTGTCTTTATTTCAATTAAAGGACTTTATTCTGGGTGTTTGTGGTTTTTTTAACTTTGACTATGGGGTTACTAATGGGGGTGTCTTACAGACGCCTCTCCATTACTAACCTGGGCTTGATGTCAGCTGGCATTATAAGCTGACATCAACCCCAGCCCTATTACCCCACTGCCACCGCTACAGGGCAGTGGGAAGAGCGAGGCTAAGTGCCAGAATTGGCGCATCCTATGGATGCGCCATTTCTGGGGCGGCTGACGGCTGGTGTTTCTAGCCTGGGAGGGGGCCAATATTCATGGCACCCTTCCTGGGCTATTAATGTCAGCCCCAGCTGTCTGCCTAGCCTTTGCTAGCTATTAAATTAGGGGGGACCCCACGTCATTTTTTTGGGGGGGTCCCCCATTTTAATAGCTAGTAAAGGCTAGGTATTCAGCTGGGGGCTGATATTAGTAGCCTGGGAAGCTCCGTGGGTTTTACCCCTTCCCAAGCTTCAAACATCTGCCCCAGCTGTCTGCTTAACCTCCGCTAGAGCCTAAAATTATGGGGAACCCCACACCAATTTTTTTTAAAATAAATCCTTTATTTTAACACTAAATGACAAGTACAGTAATCCACACTGTCACTGTACTTCATATATATGTGACTAACATGTTTCTATCTATCTAATCTATGTGTGATTCTCTATTCCTTCTATTCTAAATTGTCGGGTACCGCTGCTGAATTGCCGGCCGGCTTTTTTAAAGAGACGGTGCATGAAAACACTATTATTTTTTTCAATAAATCCTTTACACTAAATGACAAGTACAGTAAGCAACACTGTCACTGTACTTCATATATATGTGACTGACATGTTTCTATCTATCTAATCTATGTGTGAAGCTCTATTCTTTCAGTTCTAAATTGTCGGGTACCGGTGTATGCCGCTGCTGAATTGCTGGCTTTTCATGTTTCACTGTGAGCACTGTTCCCATCGATTTGGGCAATCACTGTAATGCCACAACCACCATGACTGTGGCATTACAGTGAGTGGCAGACAATCCCTGCATGATTGGTGCTCTAAATAGCGCCAGACATGCAGGACACGCTTTTGGTGCACGAACAGTTATCGAACATAACCTCGAACAGCCAAATTTTTTAGAAAATCGTTAGGGTTCGTCGAACAACTCGAACACTGCCCAAAACAGCTCGAATTTGAGATTGGCGAACAGTTCTAGTCGAACACCGCTCATCTCTATTCTCTATACCTCTCTGCTCCTATTTACTAATGGTACTTGACTCAGCTTTCCCATCCTGACTTCCATGCAGACTTCTCTATACCTCTCTGCTCCTGTTTACTAATGGTATGTTCTTCAAGTTACACCAGCTACTCCCTACGTTCATTTATGACCTTATTTACTTAGCCTTTGACTATCCAGCATCTGGTTCAGCCTTATTCAGCTGATCAAGATGAGCACAGACCACTCCCCTCTGGTTCACAGCTGAATGCGTTCTGTAGCCCATATATTGTGAACTAGGAGTCTGTTAGACTTTAGCCTGTGTCCATCACCTTAAGTGTCCCATTGCTTAAGTGTGAGAAATATGAATTAATCTTGAATTGAACCTGAAGTGAACTGAAGGTAACTGGATACTAAGTCACAATAAACAATGTTTGTGCTTGTTTTCAGTCTCACCCCTTAATCCTTCACCTTTTCCAACCACCCCTAATCCCTACACCTATTAATGAACTCTTCATCTCTCCCTCCATTCTCCCCACCCATCTAACCTCCTCCTCAGAGCTATTCCTCAACATACAATCCTTTGTCTCCAAACACAGACAGCCACTTCATGCCCTCTCCTGCTCCCACCTACTAACGCTTTCTCTGCTCCTCCTCACTGCCGGCGACATCTCTCCACATCCCAGCAGTCCTCACCACATCCCAACAATCAATTCCACCTCCTACCCACGATCTATCCCAAACTCTCCTAACCCTTCTAACCTTATATCCATCCGCCCAGCCCCCGCTTCCCCAGTCCATCTAACAGGAGCTCTATGGAACACTCGCTCCATCTGCAACAAACTTTCCTACATTCACGACCTCTTCATCACTAACAAGCTTTCCTTCCTCGCCATCACTGAAACCTGGCTCACTCTCTCCGACACGGCCTCTCCTGCTGCACTTTCGTACGGCATATTCCACCTCTCCCATACTCCCTGCCCCACTGGCAAGCACGGTGGAGGAATAGGTTTCTTCCTCTCAGATAACTGCTACTTCACCCATATCCCACTGCCGCCCTCAATTACTCTCCCCTCTTTTGAAGTGCACTGCATGCACATCTACTCCCCCTCCAACCTCCAACTGGCTTTAAATTACTGCCCCCCAGGATCAACCACCACTTTCTTTGACCACTTCACCACTTGGCTACTTCATTTCCTCTCCATTGACATCCCTATTATCCTCATGGGCGACTTTAACATCCCCATTGACACTTCCCTCTCAGCTGCCTCTAAGCTTCTATCCCTCACTTCCTCCTTCTGTCTTACTCAGTGGTCTTCCACACCCACCCACAAAGACGGCCACACACTGGACCTCATCTTTACCCGCATCTGTTCCCTATGTAACCTCTCTAACTCACCTCTCCCTCTCTCTGACCACAACCTACTTACATTCTCTACCCTCTCCTCCCCAGGGCAACAATCCCCACTCCATAAACTTGCATACCCTCGCAGAAATCTCAAACACCTTGACCTACACTCACTCTCTGAATCCCTTCTCCCTCTTACAGACAGTAGTTCCTTACATGATGCAGATGTTGCTGCCACTTTAAACAACACCACAATAGCTGCAGCTCTCGATTTGGTCGCCCCCCCTCACACATACCAAAGCTCGCACAATCAACAGACAACGCTTGCACACCAGACTAACTAAAGAACTGCGATTGGCCTCCAGGGTTGCTGAGCGTAGATGGAAAAGGTCCCACTCCAATGAGCACTTCATTGCATTCAAACAGTCCTTCACTACCTTCAAGTCCACACTCACTGCAGCAAAACAAACATACTTCGCATCTCTCATATCCTCACAACCCCAAACAACTATTCAACACCTTCAATTCTCTCCTCCGTCCCCCAGTGCCTGCTCCCTCTGCTTTTATTTCAGCCGAAGACTTTGCCTCATTCTTCAAACAGAAGATTGACACCATCAGACAAAGCTTTTGCATAAAGCCCCCACAGTCTCTCCCCACACCTACTCAGCCCTCCTCCTCCAAAACCACCTTCTCCACCATTACAGAAGATCAACTTTACTCTTTCAAATCACACCTCACCACTTGTAAACTTGACCCAATCCCGTCCCACATCATCCCAAACCTTACCACTATCTTCATCCCAGCCCTAGCCTACCTGTTCAACCTGTCACAAACAATTGGTGTCTTCCCCTCATGCTTCAAACATGCCTCAATCACACCCATCCTCAAAAAGCACTTCCTTGACCCATCCTCTCTGACTAGCTATTGCCCCATATCACTTTTCCCCTATGCCTCAAAACTACTGGAACAACACGTCCATTCTGAGCTGTCCTCCCACCTCTCCTCCTGCTCCCTCTTCGACCGCCTACAATCTGGTTTCCGACCGCACCATTCTACTGAAACTGCACTGACTAAAGTCACCAACGACCTACTAACCGCCAAATCTTAGCGACACTACTCTGTCCTCCTCCTCCTAGACCTTTCATCTGCCTTCGACACAGTGGAACATTCCCTCTTACTACAAACTCTCTCATCTCTCGGCATCACAGACTTGGCCCTAACCTGGATCGCCTCATACCTAACAGACAGGACATTCAGTGTCTCCCACTCACACACTACCTCCTCATCTCGACCCCTATCTGTCGATGTCCCCCAAGGTTCAGTTCTAGGGCCACTGCTCTTGTCCATCTACACCTTAGGCCTAGGACAGCTCATAGAGTCTCATGGCTTTCATTATCACCTCTATGCTGATGACACACAGATCTACCTCTCTGGACCCGATATCACCTCCTTGCTAGTGTTGAGCAAGCACTAAAATGCTCGGGTGCTCGAAGCTCGGGCCGAGCTCAGCGTGATACTTGGGTGCTCGACCCGAGCAACGAGCCCAATGATAGCCTATGGGAGACCCGAGCATTTTTGCGGCGGCATCCCCGGCAGTCTGTAGAAAGCCTAAAAAGTGCCCAAAACGATAGTGGCTGTGCTCAAATTACATGGGGACAGCATGGGGATCGCCCCAGGAAGCATTTCTGACCCCCAGGTCACTGCTGTCAACAACGTGGTCAGAGGAATTAAGCCACTTTTACGGGCTCACAATAAAATGTTCAAAAACGAAACTGAAACTGCTTTCCTGTGAAATATGTTAAGGAACATCCTTTCCATGGTAAAGACTTCTGTATAAGGTAAAATAAATAGCCAAAAACAAAAATACTCCTCCACACCTTGGGCTATGTTCACAAGCAGCATTTTTTATGCGTTTTTGCACTTTTATATTTCTTTCAACCGTGACAAATGCATTCACCCGGAAATGTCATTTTAACATTTTACAACCTTATCTGGCCATGTGCTGTGTGACACATGCATACAGTGCTGAAAAGACATGGGGACAGCATGGGGAAGACCCCTGGATGCATCTCTGACACCCAGGTCACTGCCTAAAAGTGTGCCCATCAGAAGTGATCCTTGCCGCATCAGAAGATGCAGACTTGCAACTATCCCCGTGCAAGTCCTTGTCCCAGGGCAGTGTTCAATTGTACCTCCCCCATTCCTTGCAATGCAAGCGCAAGTATGCAGCCTGCCACCCACCCACCCCCAGGCTGCAATACCATACTGCTTGCTTACTTGCACTTGAAATTGGGCCTTTTAGGCATGTGGAGGCGGAATCTGTCCACCACGTCATGGCTGCGTCGGCGGCCTGGTATCCATACTCAGTCCCCAGCCACCCGGCGGCCGGGTATCCACGCTTGGTCCCCAGCCGCCAGGGGGCAGCCGGGTGTCCATAAACGGTCCCCAGCCGCCCATATTTGAAGGACAGCCTAACCACAAACACGTGGACAAGTGAATGTGGCCAGGGATGGTCCATCTGACTGACGCCGTCACACTGGGTCAATATTGTGGAAGCCGGGACACACTTGGACACTGGGATGCAACACGTCCTCCAGACATAGAAGATTGCGGGTCCTGGGTCAATCAGGCTTCAACACAAAATTCAGAAGGTAGACAGCAGCAGTGGTCGGCCTCCTACACAACGAGTAAATGATTCATGATCATGAGGCCATCCATCTCCTTAGCTTTCTGTTCCTTGGAATGCAAGCGCATGTATGTAGTAGTGGCTAGGCCTGAGGTGGTCAGCGTTTTGGCGCATATCCTACCTCCTCCGAGGATTGCTGGATGTTTTCTGCTACTATCCCAGTTCTATGACTCCCGTTAAAACAAAGCTTCAGGTGATGAATGATGGATGAGGTGGTGGCAAAGGGGAAAGAGCAGGAGGAACAGGGACCATTCACATAAATATCAGGCCAGTCAACTACACATGTCTTGTAGGATATGTTTCTGTACCAAAAGGAGCAGTTCGGCGACACAGTTATAGAGCATACAGTGAGTGCAATGCCTACCAAAAATTTCGAGGCACTCCAATGCTTCTTGGAAGTGACATGGAGGTCAGAGGGCCTTAACTAAACCGTTTTTTCCATTTATAGCAACTGGGTCTCCTGTACACTGTTGGCCTAAGCAGTGAATGGAAGGCTTTCCAAAAATTATGAGGAACTGCAATGCCCCTTGAAACAGACGTGGATTACAGCGTACTAAAAACCTTCTACCCATTATTTTGGAGTGGATCTCCCTTAGTGTTCGCCTATGCATTGAAAAGCAAAAGCTGACTAAAATTAGGAGGAAATGCAATGCCCGTTGGAAGAGTTGTGGAGGTTATAGTTAATTAAAAACAACATTTCAATGCCCCTTGGAAGAGCTGTAGAGTTCAGAGTGGTTTAACTAGATGCTTTTAATGCCCCTTGGAAGAGACGTGGAGGTCAGAGTGTTTTAACAAGACAGTTTTAATGCCCCTTGGAAGAGTGGTGGAGGTCACAGTAGCTTAACAAGACAGTTTAAATGCCCCTTGGAAGAGTGGTGGAGGTCGCAGTGGAATAAAAAGACAATATCAATGCCCCTTGGAAGAGTGGTAGAGGTCACAGTAGCTTAACAAGACGGTTTTAATGCCCCTTGGAAGAGACGTGGAGGTCATAGTAGCTTAACAAGACGGTTTTAATGCCCCTTGGAAGAGCTGTGGAGTTCAAGTGGTTTAACAAGATGGTTTTAATGCCCCTTGGAAGAGTGGTGTTGGTCACTGTAGCTTAACAAGTCAGTTTTAATGCCCCTTGGAAGAGTGGTGGAGGTCGCAGTGGAATAAAAAGACAAAATCAATGCCCCTTGGAAGAGTGGTGGAGGTCACAGTAGCTTAACAAGACGGTTTTAATGCCCCTTGGAAGAGTGGTGGAGGTCACAGTAGCTTAACAAGACAGTTTTAATGCCCTTTGTGAGTGTGGTGGAGGTCACAGTAGCTTAACAAGACGGTTTTAATGCCCCTTGGAAGAGTGGTGGAGGTCACAGTAGCTTAACAAGACGGTTTTAATGCCCCTTGGAAGAGCTGTGGAGTTCAGAGTGGTTTAACAAGACTGTTTTAATGCCCCTTGGAAAAGTGGTGGAGGTCACAGTAGCTTAACAAGACAGTTTTAATGCCCCTTGGAAGAGTGGTGGAGGTCGCAGTGGAATAAAAAGATAATATCAATGCCCCTTGGAAGAGTGGTAGAGGTCACAGTAGCTTAACAAGACGGTTTTAATGCCCCTTGGAAGAGCTGTGGAGTTCAGACTGGTTTAACAAGATGGTTTTAATGCCCCTTGGAAGAGACGTGGAGGTCACAGTAGCTTAACAAGACAGTTTTAATGCCCCTTGGAAGAGCTGTGGAGTTCAGAGTGGTTTAGCAAGACGGTTTTCATGCCCCTTACAAGATCCATGCAGTACAGCATATTAAAAACATTATTCCCTTTATTGGGTAGTGGGTCTCCCATAGTCTTTGCCTATGCCTTCCAAGCAAAAGCTGCAAAAAATTAGGACTGAGGAATTTGCAATACTGACAACATGGACCACGGTCACTATGGTGGTATAGTGGTAGTTGAGGCTGAGGATAAGGAGAAGAGCAAAATACAGCCGAAATGAGGAAGTGTATACCCATGTGTGGGTGTGAAGCGGTGCATGGGAATACACCTCCCGAAATAACACAGTGGATTTGACTTTATGTTACTCTGCTGTCATTTGGTGGTGATGAGAAGTCTGGCCCAATTCAGCCCTTGTTTATTTTGATAAGGGTCAGCTTGTCAGCATTGTCAGTTGACAGGCGAGTGCGCTTATCAGTTATAATTCCCCCAGTGGCACTAAAAACACGCTCCGATAAAATGCTAGCTGCAGGGCAGGCCAGGACCTCCAAGGCATACAGAGCGAGTTCATTACAAGTGTCCACCTTGGATACCCAATAATTCAAAGGCACAGAGGAATCACGGAGGACGCTGGTATGGTCGGCAAGGTACTCCCTCACCATCTTTTGAAACTTTCCACTCCTTGTGAGAGTACCCCGCGCCTCAGGGCCTGTAAGCTGGGCGGGTCTCAGAAAACTGTCCAAGAATGTTGACAGTGTTCCCCTGCTTCTGTTGGATTGGAGTTGCGTCTCTCTCGCCTGTACGCCTTGGTTGGTCAACGAACTGTGACCTCTGCCGCTAGCGTGTTCAGATGGGCATTTTTTTAACAGTTCTGCAGCAAGGGCCTTCTGGTACTGCCACATTTTGGTAGACCTCTCCACCTCAGGAATAAGAGAGTGAAAGTTCTCCTTGTAGCGGGGGTATAAAAGTGTCACCAACCAGTAATCACTGTCACCCAACATTTTGACAACACGAGGGTCACGATTAAGGCAGCGTAACATAAAGTCAGCCATACGTGCCAGACTGGTAACGGGCAAGACTTCCGTGTCCTCACCAAGATGATGACTGTCCATGCTCTCCTCCTCCTCCTCCTCCCCTCTGTCCTCAGGCCACCCACGCTGAACCGACGGTATGACAGTTGTACAGGTACTACCGTCTACAGCGCATGATACCAGCTTATGTTCTTCCTCCTCCTCCTCTCCCTCATTGTCCCCCAATGCACATTGGGATGAGATGAGGCTGGGCTGTGTGTAATCGCCCATTACGGCTTCTTGATCCATCTCATCATACTCTGGCTGCAATGGCTCCTCTTTAATTCTCTGCAGAGAGCGTTGCAAAAGACAGACAAGTGGGATGCTGACACTAATTGTTAGAACTCTCCTGTTAGTTTTTTTTTAGTTTGCTGGTCACATGACCATTTTTGCCTATTTAATCCGGCTCCGCCCTCCTGGTCTTGCTGGACTTCATTGTATTTACTACTCTTGAGCTAGCTTGGTGCTCTGTTGCCGTTCTCTGTTAGTTTTGCTAGGTCTTCTGACCTCTATGCTTTTTGTTGTGTGTTTGTCTTTGACTGCTTCTATTTCTGCTAGGAGGTGTCCAACTTATCCCAGTCCCTAGTTCTTGTAGGGATCCCTCCCTCACATCTATAGGTCTTCGTTCAGACTAGCCGAGGACTTTAGCGGGTCTGATCGCAGGATCAGGTTCCTCGTTACATCGTAGGGATCTAGTTTAGTTCTATTGTAGGGACAGTTCTCCTGTCTTTCCTTAGTCCCTGTAGCAGATCATAACAGTAAGTCCAGCCCTAAAAGAAAAAAAAAAAATTTTTTCTAAGGAAAGACCTCCAGTTTTCCATCATGGTCTCGGTTCAAGATTTGGCTCAACGCTTGCAGGGACTCTCTCTGGAGGTGGCCAAGCTCCAACAACACGTGAGTAGCTGTTCTGGAGCACATTTTTTGGAACCAAAGGTACGTCTGCCTGATTTATTTTTTGGCGAACAACAAGATTTTTTTTCTTTTAAAAATGCTTGTTTATTGTATTTTCGTTTGAGACCCGGATCCTCTGGTGATGAATCACAGCGCATAGGGTTCATAATGTCACTTTTGCGCAAAGATCCTCAGGGATGGGCCTTCTCTCTCCAACCTAGTGATCCATGCTTTAGATCAGTGGATAGTTTTTTTTCTGCTTTGGGTTTGTTGTATGATGATCCTGATCGTGTCTCATCTGCTGAGTCTGAATTGAGACGTTTGAGGCAGGGATCAGGTAATGTGGAAAAATATTGTTCTCACTTCCGTCGGTGGTCTGCCCAGGTGGGGTGGAACGATTCAGCTTTGAAAAGCTTGTTTCTTGCAGGGCTAGGTGAAAGGGTTAAGGATTTACTGATTGCTTATCCCACACCTGGAAACTTGCAGGAGGCTATGCAATTAGCTATATGGGTGGACAGGAGACTGCGTGCAAGGGTTAATGAGAGCAAATCCTCTGTTATGTCAGCTCCGATTCTTGAGAGGGTCTGTGCTGACAATGGAGAGCCGATGGAGATTGGGGCGATGCCACCCCGCTCTCAGGAAAAAGATCGCAGGCTTTCTGAAGGCTTGTGCTTCTATTGCGGAAATTCTGGTCATTTTATTAAGAACTGTGTGCTTCGTTTGAAGAAAGAAAAAAAAATGGTCAGTTATGCCCGTATTGCCTGTTTAAATTCTAAGGGAGTATTTCTATCTGCCACTACTGCTGCTCAGGATGAATTAATTGAATTTTGGGTATTTCTGGATTGTGGTTCTACTCTGAATGTGATTGATGGGGGATTCTTGGAAAAACTTAGATTAGAACCTAAAACTTTGTCATCCCCTATTGCTGTGATTTCTGTTGATGGCTCTCCCTTGAAGAGTGTTACTCATAAGGTCTGTGAATTTCCCCTCACTATTAATGGTATTCACCAAGAAAATTTGGATTTGGTGGTATTGGATAATTTGCCTTCTCCAGTAATATTGGGGTTACCCTGGTTAAAATTGCACAATCCTGTACTGGATTGGTCTACCAATGAAATTAAGTCCTGGAGCCCTAAGTGTTATGACAAGTGTTGTAACGGACGTATTGCTGCTGTGGATAAAGGGGAATTGCCTGTACCTATTCAGGATTTTTGGAGAGTTTTTTCTGAGGAGGAGTCACAAATAGAGATGAGCGTTGTTCTACTCGAACTGTTCGCCAATCTCAAATTCGAGCTGTTTTGGGCAGTGTTCGAGCCGTTCGCCGAACACGAACAATTTGAGAAAAATTCGGCTGTTCGAGGTTATGTTCGATAACTGTTCGTGCACCAAAATCATAACTGGATTTTTTCTCAGTAATGATGAAAATTAATGTTAATACGCAGTTTGAGTGTACAGCGGGGTGGGGGGAGGGGCAGGGGATGGATCTCTGCAGGAACAATGAAGATCTCCATTTTTTTTTCTCTTTCCCGCATTTACAGTGGGGAGGTGCAATCTGTCAGCCTATCAGCAGCGCACACACGGAGCGAAGTGCTTTTTTTCACACAAGCAAGGGCATGTGTCATTGGCAGTGTATGTCACATGTCCTTGCCCTATAAGACCAAGCCATTTTCCCCGTCGCCACCATTTTCTCACTGCTGCAGCTGCGTGTTAGACGGCACCGCTGTTGCTGTGTGCGCTATACCTTGTTAATTTCAAGCCAATTTTCGCACAAATCTACAGATAGCTTGGGAGTAGGGAATAGTTGTGATTGCAGTCCTTTTAAGGACTAGGTTACAGCATTTCCTACGACTTTTATCAGGCAGGTCTGTGCTCTTAAATAGATAGGTTGTGGGAGTAAAGACTAATTGTAATTGGAGTCCTTTTCAGGACTAGGTTACATCAGTTCCTATCAGTTTTTGCCAGGCAGGTCTGTGCCAGTGCTGTGCAAGTTTTTTTCACAGCATTTGGCTGAATCTAGCAAAGCTAATCCTTTTTGGCCTATTGCAGAGTGTGTTAGTCAGTGGAGTAGCCTATCTGTGTTGCAAGATATACCACCTGTGTATAGAATACCAATTTTTTTACTGCACCTAGTGAAGTAAAATCTTTTGGGCATAGCATCATTCTATTAGTCCATCTATACTGACCTCCATCAGGTTGCAAACTGAATCTAATTTTTTTCTGCATCTAGCTCTGAAAAAATATTTGGCCTTCTAGCAGTGTGTGGGACTTGTTCTATTAGTCCACCTATACTGACCTCCATCAGGTTGCAAACTGAATATATTTTTTTCTGCATCTACCTCTGAAAAAATATTGGGCTTCTAGCTGTGTGTGGGACTTGTTGTATTAGTCCATCTATACTGACCTCCATCAGGTTGCAAACTGAATATATTTTTTTCTGCATCTACCTCTGAAAAAATATTGGGCTTCTAGCTGTGTGTGGGTCTTGCTCTATTAATCCATCTATACAGACCTCCATCAGGTTGCAAACTGAATATAATTTTTTTCTGCATCTAGCTCTGAAAAAATATTTGGCCTTCTAGTAGTGTGTGGGACTTTCTCTGTTAGTCCATCTATACTGACCTCCATCAGGTTGCAAACTGAATATATTTTTTTCTGCATCTACCTCTGAAAAAATATTGGGCTTCTAGCTGTGTGTGGGTCTTGTTCTATTAATCCATCTATACTGACCTCCATCAGGTTGCAAACTGAATATAATTTTTTTCTGCATCTAGCTCTGAAAAAATATTTGGCCTTCTAGTAGTGTGTGGGACTTTCTCTGTTAGTCCATCTATACTGACCTCCATCAGGTTGCAAACTGAATATATTTTTTTATGCATCTAGCTCTGAAAAAATATTGGGCTTCTAGCTGTGTGTGGGTCTTGTTCTATTAATCCATCTATACTGACCTCCATCAGGTTGCAAACTGAATATAATTTTTTTCTGCATCTAGCTCTGAAAAAATATTTGGCCTTCTAGTAGTGTGTCGGACTTTCTCTATTAGTCCATCTATACTGACCTCCATCAGGTTGCAAATTAAAAATAATTTTTATCTGCATCTACAGTACCTCTGAAAAAATATTTGGGCTTCTAGCTGTGTGTGGGACTTGTTGTATTAGTCCATCTATACTGACCTCCATCAGGTTGCAAACTGAATATATTTTTTTCTGCATCTACCTCTGAAAAAATATTGGGCTTCTAGCTGTGTGTGGGACTTGTTGTATTAGTCCATCTATACTGACCTCCATCAGGTTGCAAACTGAATATATTTTTTTCTGCATCTACCTCTGAAAAAAAATTGGGCTTCTAGCTGTGTGTGGGTCTTGTTCTATTAATCCATCTATACAGACCTCCATCAGGTTGCAAACTGAATATAATTTTTTTCTGCATCTAGCTCTGAAAAAATATTTGGCCTTCTAGCAGTGTGTGGGACTTGTTCTATTAGTCCACCTATACTGACCTCCATCAGGTTGCAAATTCAAAATAATGTTTTGTATGCATCTAGCTCTGAAAAAATATGTGGCCTTCTAGCAGTGTGTGGGACTTTCTCTGTTAGTCCATCTATACTGACCTCCATCAGGTTGCAAACTGAATCTAATTTTTTTCTGCATCTAGCTCTGAAAAAATATTTGGCCTTCTAGCAGTGTGTCGGACTTTCTCTATTAGTCCATCTATACTGACCTCCATCAGGTTGCAAATTAAAAATAATTTTTATCTGCATCTACAGTACCTCTGAAAAAATATTTGGGCTTCTAGCTGTGTGTGGGACTTGTTGTATTAGTCCATCTATACTGACCTCCATCAGGTTGCAAACTGAATATATTTTTTTCTGCATCTACCTCTGAAAAAATATTGGGCTTCTAGCTGTGTGTGGGACTTGTTCTATTAATCCATCTATACAGACCTCCATCAGGTTGCAAACTGAATATATTTTTTTCTGCATCTACATCTGAAAAAATATTGGGCTTCTAGCTGTGTGTGGGACTTGTTGTATTAGTCCATCTATACTGACCTCCATCAGGTTGCAAACTGAATATATTTTTTTCTGCATCTACCTCTGAAAAAATATTGGGCTTCTAGCTGTGTGTGGGACTTGTTGTATTAGTCCATCTATACTGACCTCCATCAGGTTGCAAATTGAATATAATTTTTTTCTGCATCTAACCCAGCCAATAGTTTTGGCCTAATACCACAGTTTGGCCACTCAGCTCTGCTCGGTTACCATCCATTGTTTTTTTGTGCAAACAACTCCAGAGTTGTGAATTAGTTAACCACCAAAATGAGTGGAAAAAGGCCTGCTGCTGGTGGAAAGGGGAATAGGCGTGTTGGGAAGGGGAAAAAAGGTTGTGTCCGTGGGGTAGGTGTTAAAGCAACAGTAACATCTGCAGAAGAAAGACCATCTTCCAGCCAAACTAAAATGTCTACTTCTTTTAGCGGACAATGTGATAAGATCCCTTTCTTACGGCCACGCCAATCGCTACAAATTCCAGATGAGGCACAAAAACAGCAGGTGCTTCAACGGATATCAAGTGCTCCTTTAAGTGGGCTCTCCTCCACATCAACTTCAACATCACAAATACTCCAGTCCTCAAAGGTGTCACCCAAATCGCACTTGCTTCCTCACAGCTCCCAAATCTCCAGCTGCCCGTCTTAGTATGAGGTAGAACAGATGGTTGAGTCTGCAGAGCTGTTTACTCATACTATAGCCTGGGAATCAGAGGTCGACTCCAGCGCTTCTGTGAATCCATACGAGGAAATGATCTGCACTGATGCCCAGAATCTTTATGAGTCGGATCCAGGACCAGCCGCAGAAGGTTCTGACCATAATGTAGACCCTCATTCCCAAACTGTAACTCCTGTTGGTGGAGACAATGAGGAAGACGATGATAAGACTCAAATACCTGATTGGAGCGACAACTATAGTTTTTTGTCAGGGCAGGAACAGGTTGGCTCTGAGGACGACGGGTGTGATAACGCACAGGGTGATGATGATGAGGTTGGAGATCCCACTTACTGTCAACCCACAGTCAGCCAAGAGATGAGGTCAGCAGAGGAGGTGGAGGAAGATGCTAGTGACGATGAGGTCAGGTTGCGCCTTCCTGGACAGAGACGTAGTACTGGAAGCACGTCAACAACTGCATCCTCAAACACAACTCTGCCTCTCACCACAAGTCGTGGTGGCTCTTCAGGTCGCATGGGTGCTAAGCCTTGCATAGCCTGGGCATTTTTTCAGATCGATAAAGATGACCCAACTCGTGTTATCTGTAACATTTGTCAGCAAAAGCTAAGTAGAGGCCAAAAAATACATAGTTTGAGTACTTCATGCATGAACCGGCACATGGACATGAAGCATAAGTTGCAGTGGGAAGCTCAGTGTGCTACAATGCGGCCTAGCCGGCCGGGCCAACCACCGTCTGCCATATCTTGTGCATCCGCGGCCTCTTCATCCTCTGTGACTGGGGGGACAGCAGTCACACCTGTTTTGGGGCGCAGACCTGCCACCTCTTTACCCGCAACAGCCAGCGTGATTGGCAGGTCATCATTTTCTTTGGAGGTGGTAACACCAGCTGGTGTTGAGCGCTGTCCGACATCGATAGCACCACCTTTGGATCAAGGCAACCTAACATGTCCGCCTGCATCTTCCTCACAGACCGACAGTTTGCCGGGGACACCCTTATCAACCCCGTCTAAGCACAATAGCCAGCCCTCGGTCCCTCAGATGTGGACAAGTAAAAGACCATTTCCTCCTAGCCATGAGAAAGCTAAGAGGTTGAATTTCACCATCTGCAAGCTCTTGGCTACAGAAATGCTGCCTTTCCGCCTGGTGGACACAGAGGATTTTCGAGACCTTATGTCCGTCGCAGTGCCCCAGTACCAGATGCCCAGTCGGCACTACTTCTCAAAGAAAGGTGTGCCTGCGCTCTACCAGCATGTCGCACACAACATCACCGCTTCTTTGAGAAACTCTGTGTGTGACAGGGTGCATTTCACCACAGACACTTGGACGAGTAGGCATGGACAGGGGCGTTACATGTCGCTGACTGGGCACTGGGTAACTATGGTGACAGCAGGACAAGGGGCTGCTGTCCAAGTCTTGCCGTCCCCACGAGTTGTGCGTCAATCCTCTTTATGTCAAAGTTCCTCCACTGCTTCTGCCTCCTCAACCTCCTCTCGGTCTTCCACCTGCACCCAAAGCCTGTCTGGTCATGCCAAAAGCTTTCTAACTGCGCAGAAGGGATCCTGCACACCTCCTTACTATGCTGGCAGTAGGGCTCAACGTCATCAGGCGGTTTTTACTTTGAAATGTCTGGGAAATGTGAGTCACACAGCTGAGGAGTTGTGGTCAGCTCTGGAGAACCAATTTCATGAATGGCTGTCTCCACTGGACCTGAAACCAGGGAAGGCCGTGTGCGACAATGCTGCAAACCTGGGTGCGGCCCTTCGCCGGGGCAATGTCACACACGTGCCTTGTATGGCTCACGTGTTGAACCTGGTTGTCCAGCAATTTTTAGCCCACTATCCCAGACTAGATGGCCTTCTGCAGAGGGCACGGTCGCTGTGTGCTCACTTCCGCCGTTCGCATCCCGCAGCTCAGCGACTTACATCTCTAAAGAAGTCGTTGGGCCTGCCACTTCACCGGCTAAAATGCGATGTGCCTACCCGGTGGAATTCAACTCTGCACATGTTGCAGCGACTGTGGCAGCACCGACAAGCCCTGGTGCAATACGTTCTGACGTATAGCCTGGGCCAACGAGATCCAGAGGTGGGGCAAATCACGCTGGAGGAGTGGTCTCAGATCAGGGACCTATGCACCCTTCTGCACAGTTTTGAAATGGCGACGAAGATGTTTAGTGCTGATGATGCCATTATCAGCATGACTATTCCGGTGATTTACATGCTGGAGCACATGTTAAACAGAATTCGGAGTCAGGTGGTGGCACAAGAGGAGGTGGAGGAAGTAGAGGAGGAGGAGTTGTATGCGGAAGGGCTAACATCTGCAAGGTCCAGACGGTCGGCAGCACCAAGGCGGCAGGCATGTGAGGGTGGGGGAGATGGTTTTACCAGGGCGCATGGTAGCAGCCAAACTAGTGAGGAAGGTGCAGGAGCCCAGGAAGAAGTGGAGGACGAGCTGATGGAAGACTCATCAGATGAGGGAGACCTTGATCACATTTCTGTTGTGCGAGGTTGGGGGGAGAGGACAGAGGAAGGAAGCATGATTGTTACCTCGCCACCAACACAACAGGGACTTGGTGCTCCTGGATGCGCAACACACATGAGTGCCTTCTTGCTGCACTACCTGCAACATGACCCTCGAATTGTGAGAATTAGAAATAATCCTGACTACTGGGTTGCCACACTGTTAGATCCCCGGTACAAAAGTAAATTTGCCGAAATTATTCCTGCCATAGAAAGGGATGCACGCATGCAGGAGTATCAGCAGAGACTGTTGCAGAATCTTACATGTGCTTTTCCACAAAACACCAGTGGTGCACGTAGTGAATCTCACAGTTCCAACTTGCCAACCGTGGGACCGTCAAGTGTTCAGCACTCAAACCATAACAGAACCACAGTATCTGCTGGTAACATCACTTTTTCGGAATCATTTCACCACTTTTTTAGCCCATCCTTTGCAAGGCCACAGGAGACAAGAAGTCTGACACATAGTCAACGCCTAGAGACGATGGTACAGGAGTATCTCCAAGTAAACATTGAAGCCACGACTGTGTCACTGGACCCTTGCTCTTTTTGGGCTTCCAATCTGGATAAATGGCCGGAGCTAGCCACTTACGCCTTGGAGATCTTGTCATGCCCCGCAGCCAGCGTTCTGTCTGAACGTGTGTTCAGCGCTGCTGGTGGTGTGCTGACAGATAAGCGCACGCGGCTCTCCACTGATAATGTAGACAGACTCACGTTCATAAAGATGAACAAATCATGGATCCGAAACGACTTTTCTACCCCTGTGTCATCCTGGGGAGAGTAAAAGCTTGATGATTGGTTAAAATCACCCTACCAACCGTTTTAAGCTTTCAAATTACTAATCATGTTTATCTGTATCTTGACTGGAAAATAATTTGGGCTTTGTAGCAGTGTGCAGCACTGATCCTATTAGGCCATCTATAATAAGCTCCACCAGATTTAAAATTAAAAATAATTTTTAGCTGCATCTAGCCCGGAAAATAATTTTGGGGCTCCGAGATGCGCAAGACACATAAGTGCCTTCTTGCTGCACTACCTGCAGCATGACCTTCATATTGTCAGAATTCGAAGTAATCATGACTACTGGGTTGCCACACTCTTAGATCCCCCAAACTTTTCGATCAACCTTTTCATTTTAATAAAGACCAAAAAAATGGTCATTTTTGAAATTATAAGCATTAGCAGGTTGTTAGAAACTGAAATCAAACAGTTTTCAACTCAAAACTTTATTCTAGGTGATGTTACATTTTCACATAGGACCCCTTGTTCGAAAGGAGCTTCTGAACTCTCTCGTCCATTGAATTTGTCAGGTTTTGGATGGTTTCTGCTTCAATTGTTTTGCATGAGGACAGAATACCCTCCCAGAGCTGTTGCTTAGATGTGAACTGCCTCCCGCCATCATAGACACTCCTTTTAATGATGCTCCAAAGGTTCTGAATGGGGTAGAGGTCAGGGGAGCATGGGGGTCACACCATAAGTTTGTCCCCTTTTATGCCCATATCAGCCAGAGATGCAGATGTTTTATGTGCAGCATGAGATGGTGCATTATCATGCAGAAAAATGATCTTGCTGTGAAATACACGGTTCTTCTTCTTGAACCATGGCAGGAAGTGCTGTTTGAGAAAATCCACATACATTATGGAGTTCATCTTTAGCGCCTTCAGGGATCCTAAAGGGGCCGACAATCTCTCTCCCCATGATTCCAGCCCAAAACATTACTCCACCTCCTCCTTGTTGGCGATGTAGCCGTGTTTGCGTGGGGTGTCCATCAACCAGCCATCCTCCACTCCATCCATCTGGACCATCGAGCGCTGCACGGCACTCATCCGTGAACAAAACAGTTTTGAAATCAGTCTTCATGTAATGTTTGGCCCACTGGAGCCGTTTCTGCTTGTGTGAAGTGGATAGAGGAGGTCGACAGGATGGCGTATGCACAGCTGCAAACCTCTGAAGGACCCTGCATCTTGTTCGGGGGACGTTGGAGGCACAAGCAGCTTCAAAAACTTGTCTGCTGCTATGACAAGGCTTTTTTGCCGCTGCTCTTTCAACCTGACGTAATTGCCTGTAGGAAAGAGTCCTCAATTTGCCCTTATCAGCACGCACACGTGTGTACTGTGAATCAGCTACATACTTCTTGATTGCCAAGACACTTCATCCTGATCATCGCACAATGTTGATTGTAGTCATGCCTTGACCTAAACACTCCACAATTTGTTGCTTCTCAGCAGCCGACACATCCTTTTTCTTTCCCATTTTGGCAGAAAATGTAGGCTGCTTAATAATGTGAGAGAGCCTTCTTAAGTAGTCTTGCCTTTCATTGGACACACCTGCCAAACTAATTAGCACAGGTGTCTGCAATTGCTTACAGTGATATAAAGAGCCCTGACACACATCACCATCAATGAGTTTAACTGACAAACAAACAAATTCTTCCCTTATCACTCCTAAACACTTTTTGCATAATAATTTGGAACGCAGTGTACATGTGCTTTTCCACAAAACACCAGTGGTTCACGTAGTGAATCTTACAGTTCTAACTTGCCAACCGTGGTCTGCATGGAATTGTTCAATAAAGGGCCCAAAATTAAGATAACATAGATGGGAGAGGTCTCTATGAATAGGAATTCCTAAGTATTTGATACCCTGTGAGGGCCAGGCAAAGGGAAAGTTGGACTGGATGGAATCCTATATGGATTTGGGGAGGGAGACATCGAGGGCCTCAGACTTCGCTGCATTGATTTTAAAATTTTACCATGTAACAAAGTGATCTATTTCAGCCATAACAGCAGGGATGGATATATGTGATTGAGTGATATATACTAGGACATCATCAGCAAATAGAGAGCACTTGTACTCGGTGCCTCCCACCTCAATCCACCTAATATTGGGGTTATGGCGAATTGATGAGAGCAGGTGCTCCGTCACTAGGATGTATAAGAGAGGGGACAGAGGACATCCCTGCCTTGTCCCATTGGTGATTGTGAAAGGTGATAAAAATGTTCTGACGCACCCCCTGGGCCTTGGGACACCCGGAGCCGGACCCTTTTTGGTGGATGCTGGTGGTTGTAGTCTTCGTGGCGGCAACCCGGTTCCGTGGCTCAGGGCGGTCAAACCAGTGGCGGAACTATTTATGTGGTTTTGATGTTTAAATGTCCGACTACGCCACCCGTGGATTGCGGTCAGAGTGAACCGCCGCTACAGGGCAGACCGCTGAGGCTGGTGTTGTGGGTGCAGCAGAGCATAGCATAACTCCCCACGGGAGGAGTATAGCCTCAGGGCAGTGTATGTGGAGGATGGGGGTGATGGTGCAGGGCAGCAGCAGTAACGACACGGAGTCAGTGATGCAGTCCAGGGCCTTTACTCACAGTTCTTATTATCCAGACCACGTCTGCAGGTAACAGCTGCCCACGTCGTACTGTGCTCACCAGGTGAGGGGCTCAGACAACTCCCAGATAACTTTGGAGCACTTCACAGGAGCCCCTTTGTGTGTCCTTTGTCTGGCCTTTCTTACCAACACTTCTGTCCGGCTGCCTCGGGCCTCCTCTTGGTAAACTTGGCGCCAGTTTCCCTGACCCTATGTGGTGCCTTCCTAGCGGGTGTAGCGAGGGGCTGCGCCACATAAAATGTCAGAGCCTCCGGTTTCTAGCTGAGGGTCGTTTCCTGCCTCCACTAGTTCGGGGACCGGTCTCCCCCTTTGGCCTGACCCCTCCACGCATGTGGATTCGGGCGTGCGGTGGCGACTCGCCCGTCCGCACCCCTGGGATCCCTTCATTCCTCGTTCCTGGAGCCTTCTCCGCTCCTCTTCCTTCCTTCTCCCTCTTCCAGGCCTGGGCCTCTGTTACTAGGCCCGCCTCCGGAGCAGAGCTCATGCAGAGCCCCTGCTCCCTGCCACTTCTGCTCAGACTTCTCTGCACTGAACTAAGATGGTGCCCACCTTTTATACTCCCTTCTCAATGCACCCAGGAACTGCTTCCTCCCTGCTCCTGCACTACAGGGTTCCCCTTCCTCAGTGTTCCCTCCCCCCACTCCAGCCAGGGACAGGGACTGTCGTGCCCATCTCAGGGGCATATTGGTCGCCCTGCCCCACGGCAATATGGTGTAATGCATGCAGGTGTCGGGTCCTGATCCACACTCCATCCTTACCTGAGAGTGAGATATCACACCTCTGGGTGAGGTGCAATACGTCTGTAGCAACCGAGCCCTCAGGGTGCTACAGTTCCATTTATCTTCAGCCTAGGTGACGTATTGCGATACAGGGCCGTGATTTTGGCTATAAAAGGGTCCCCTAGACCCCTACCCCAAGCTTTTTAAGAGAATCATATATGGCGTGCCAGGAGACTCTATGGAATGCTTTCTCAGCATCCAACGAGAGTATCTAATTACAAATTTTTAACTGCATCTAGCCCAGGAAATACTTTGTGCCTAGTAGCAGTGTCTGCTAGTCAGCGGATTATCCCGGCTGTTAAGCAAGCTACACCACCTGTAGTTTAGACACTTAATTTTTTCAAAGGAAATGCTTCGGGACCATGGGATACTTAGTGAAGAGCATCAGGAGGCACCCCAAGGCATAGGGGCTGGGACTGGCAGTAGGATGCCTTGCGGTGGACAGCCGAGCTCGATCCTTATAAAAGCTTTTTAACTGCAGCAGCTTTAGTGGATGCTACTGGAGCTGGAATTACCGCGGCTGCTGGCATGAGACTTGCCCTCCAATAGATCCTTGTAAATGGATTTAAAGTGTATTCATTCAAATTAGAGAGACAATTTAAATTAAAAAGCTTAGAGCTGCCTCCACCACAGGGGGGCTCGCTCGACCCACCAGCGGACAGGCACCAGTATTGGGAGAGGGGGGCTGGCCGTCAGGGTTCACCGCGGCTCTGGCACAAACCCGGCGACACGGAGGTGGCACGGGCAGGAGCGGACTGGCCGTGTCGGCTTCTCACTTTTTGGATTTTAGAAGGGCATGACATGCCTATATCTGTGTCTCCCCCTCCTTTTACTCCTCCACCTCTTTTATTTTCGCATGACTATATGTACTTGTCACTTTTCCATGTGTTAGTTATGTCTTCTGAGCAGTTTGTCAGCTTTTGGACACCTTTGAAGGTGTTTTCTATGTGTTTCTATGTGTTTTTGTTTGCCTGCCATTGGTTTTAACGGTGTTCGAAGGTGTTCGACGAACAGTTCGACGAACAGTTCGGCGAACACACGGGTGTTCGACGAACCGAACCGAACTCGAACACTACGGGGGTGGCTCAACACTAGTCACAAATTTTGCCTCCCCATAGAGACTATGATTGTACCATTGAATTTGTCCCTGGAGCGACTCTTCCTAAAAGTCGTTTATTTAATCTTACTATTCCTGAGAGAAAGGCTTTGGAGGAATACATACAGACAAGCTTGGCCGCCGGTCACATTAGGCCTTCCAAGTCTCCTGTGGCTGTTGGATTTTTTTTTGTAAAAAAAAAAGATGGCGGTTTACGTCCTTGTCTGGACTTTCGTGAGACTAATAAAATTACTGTACGCAATCCTTACCTACTGCCATTGATTCCTGATTTATTTAACCAGTAAGTGGGGGCCAAGTGGTTCTCTAAAATTGATCTCCGGGGGGCATACAATTTTTTGCGCATGAAGGCGGGTGATGAATGGAAGACTGCTTTTAACACTCCTGTGGGTCATTTTGAGAATCTGGTTATGCCTTTTGGTCTTACCAATGCTCCAGCATTTTTCAGAATCTTATTAATGACATCCTTAGACCTTTAATCGGCAAAAATGTGGTTGTGTATTTGGATGACATTCTGATTTATTCGCCTGATCTGGAGTCTCATTGGCGGAGCGTACGTGAGGTATTACAGTTATTAATGGACAATTCGCTTTTTGCTAAGCTGGAGAAATGTGAGTTCGCTGTACAGAGAATTAGTTTTTTGGGCTACATTATCTCCAGTGAAGGTTTTGAGATGGACCCGGTTAAAGTTCAAGCTGTGCAGGAATGGCCTAGGCCTATTGGTTTGAAATCGATACAGAGGTTTTTGGGTTTCGCCAATTATTACAGAAAATTCATAAAAAATTTTTCTATTATTGTCAAACCGCTGACCGATCTCACCAGGAAAGGTGCTAATGCGGTTCAGTGGACTTCTGAGGCCATTGAAGCTTTTGTGTTTCTAAAGGAGAGGTTCACCTCTGCTCCCATCCTTATGCAGCCTGATGTGACTAAGCCGTTTTTGGTTGAGGTTGATGCTTCTTCGGTGGGGGTCGGTGCGGTGTTGTCTCAGGAAAACAAGGATGGAGTACATCCCTGTGCCTTTTTTTCAAAAAAATTTTCTGAGACTGAACTTAATTACGATATTGGTAATCGGGAATTGCTGGCGATTAAACTCGCATTTGAACACTGGCGTCATCTCTTGGAAGGTGCTGAATTTCCCATTCAGGTTTTCACTGATCATAAAAATCTGATCTATCTTGATGCTGCCAAGCGCTTGAATGCCCGTCAGGCTAGGTGGGCACTTTTTTTCTCGCGGTTTAATTTTTCCGTTACTTACATCCCGGGTACCAAGAATGTTAAAGCTGATGCGTTGTCTCGCAGCTTTTCTCCCATGGTCAGTGCTGAGGAAGAGGAGAGCATTTTACAAGAAGGTGTTGTGATTGCTGCTTTGGACTCTGTTTTGGAGGATGAGATTCTTAAAGCTCAGGAGAATGCCCCATCTAACACTCCCCATGGGAGGTTGTTTGTGCCTAGGACCTTTAGGAGAGATTTGTTTGTTGAGTGTCATGAGTCTCGGTTGGCAGGTCATCCAGGAATTTCTGAGACCAAGAGACTTGTGGGTCGCAGTTTTTGGTGGCCTGGATGGCAGAAGGAAGTCATTAAGTGGGTGCGCCAATGTACTGTGTGTGCTAGATCCAAGTCTTCGCATGCTCCTGCTGCGGGGCTGCTTTGCCCTCTGAAGGTTTCACGGTCATCTGGGTGGTCGTGGACCGTTTTAGCAAGATGTGTCACTTGGTTCCCTTCATCAAACTGACTTGCGCTAAGACACTCGCTAAGGCCTTTGTCAAGGAAATTGTCAGACTACATGGTGTTCCTACTGACATTGTTTCTGATAGGGGACCTCAGTTCGTGGCTCGTTTTTGGCATGCCTTTTGTGACAGGTTGGGAGTTCATTTGTCGTTTTCATCTGGATATCATCTTGAGTCTAATGGCCAGACAGAAAGGAAGAACCAGGATGTTGAGCAGTTCTTGCGTTGTTTTGTGGCAGACAATCAAGAGGGGTGGTCTGAGCTTCTGCCACTTGCTGAATTTGCTCTTAACAACCATACATCCTCTTCTGCTGGTTGTTCGCCTTTTTTTTGTTGTTCTGGGAGACATCCGTCTTTTGGGTCATTCTCCAAATTGGTTTCGGCTGTGCCTGAGGAGGAGAGTTTTTCCGGTGATTTGGAGAGAGTTTGGACGGATGTGCGTGGTAATCTTCAGGAGGCTAACAAAAAATCTAAGAGGTACTTTGATAGGAAACGGCAAGAGGTTTTGTTTGCTGTTGGTGACATGGTTTGGTTGTCCTCTAAGAATCTGCGATTGAGGATTCCTTCTAAAAAATTGGGTCCCAAGTTCGTAGGGCCCTTTAAGGTGCTTCAGATAGTTAACCAATCTGCTGTTAGGTTGGAGGTTCCTACGTCCTGGAAGATTAACCCGGTGTTTCATGTTTCTCTGTTGAGAAAAGCTGATGTGTCTGATGGTGACGCCTCTGCCACTGTTCCTCCGGTGGTGGAGGACGGGGAATATGAAATTTCCCGCATCCTAAATTCTAGACGGTATAGAGGGAGTTTGCAGTATCTCGTCGCTTGGAAGGGTTTCGGACCTGAGGATAACTCATGGGTGAGGGCGGATGATGTTTCTGCTTCCAGACTTGTCAGAGCGTTTCACAGGAGGTTTCCTGGTAAGCCTGGGCCTAGGGGATCCGGAGGATCCTCTTAGAAGAGGGGGTACTGTTAGAACTCTCCTGTTAGTTTTTTTTTAGTTTGCTGGTCACATGACCATTTTTGCCTATTTAATCCGGCTCCGCCCTCCTGGTCTTGCTGGACTTCATTGTATTTACTACTCTTGAGCTAGCTTGGTGCTCTGTTGCCGTTCTCTGTTAGTTTTACTAGGTCTTCTGACCTCTATGCTTTTTGTTGTGTGTTTGTCTTTGACTGCTTCTATTTCTGCTAGGAGGTGTCCAACTTATCCCAGTCCCTAGTTCTTGTAGGGATCCCTCCCTCACATCTATAGGTCTTCGTTCAGACTAGCCGAGGACTTTAGCGGGTCTGATCGCAGGATCAGGTTCCCCGTTACATCGTAGGGATCTAGTTTAGTTCTATTGTAGGGACAGTTCTCCTGTCTTTCCTTAGTCCCTGTAGCAGATCATAACACTAATGATGGAGGGTAGAGTTCCAACGTGTGGGGACATCACACACCAGTTGGTGTGCCGGAAGCTGCAAATGCTGCTGCAATACAGCAAGGGCGGCGGAAGCTGTAGCCAACTTCCGAAAATGATCTGACAGGCGGCGTACTTTGACAACCAGATCTGTCAACTCGTTGTGCGATTTAAGAAACCGCTGAACCACGAGGTTAAGCACATGAGCCAGGCATGGTACGTGTGTGATCTCGCCTCGCCTCAGAGCCGCCACCAGGTTACGGCCATTGTCACACACGACCATGCCTGGATGTAGGTTCAGCGGTCTCAGCCACAGATCTGCCTGCTCTTTCACAGCTGTCCACAACTCACAAGCAGTGTGAGGTTTATCACCTAAGCTTATGAGTTTCAGCACAGCCTGTTGCCGCTTGGCTGAGGCAGTACTGCAGTGCTTCCAGCTTGTAACTGATGTGGTGATATCTGAGATGGAGGCTGAACATGAGGAGGAGGGGGAGGAGGATGCGCAGGAGCTGTACACTGTGGGGGCAACTCTGACTGACATAGGGCCGCCAATCCTCGGTGTGGGGAGGATGTGTTCCGTCCCAAGGTCCGACTGGGTCCCGGCTTCCACTATGTTTAATCAGTGTGCCGTCAAGGAGATGTACTGTCCCTGGCCACAAGCACTTGTCCACGTGTCCGTTGTCAGGTGGACTCTCCCAGTAACTGCGTTGTTGAGGGCATGGCAGATGTTTTTGGACACGTGCTTGTGTAGTGCAGGGATGGCATAGTGTTGGCTGGGGACCGAGTACAGAGGGACGGCCACCGCCATAAGGTTGCGGAAGGATTCCGTCTCCACCAGCCTAAAAGGCAGCATTTCCAACGCAAGCAATCATGAAATGTGCGAATTTAGGACTGTGGCCTGTGGAGCGTTGGCTGCGAATTTGCGCTTTCGTTCAAAGGTCCGGGATATGGACAATTGAATGCTGCGGTGGGACATGGACGTGGACGTTGATGCTGTTTCTTGAGAAACTGCCATAACAAGTGAAGACTGAGAGGAGGGGGCATCTTTGCATGCAGTATGGACAGGGGATTGCCTTGCATGTGACGCGCCCCCTGGGCCGTGTGTGCTCGCGTGTGGGTTACCCTGAGCCGGGCCTCTGGGGGTTGTAGTCTCCGTGGCGGTGTCCCGGTCCTGTGGCTCAGGGTGGTCAAACCAGTGGCAGTCTTTTATATGTTTTAGGTTAATTTCCGACTACGCCACCCGTGGATTGCGGCTATTATGAACCGCCGCTGCAAGGCAGTCCACTGAGGCTGATGGTGTGTGCAGCTGAGATAGTATAACTCCCCACGGGAAGAGTGTAGCCCCAGGGCAGTGTAGTAGGATACTGGGGGTGATGGTGCAGGCGCAGCATAAATCACACAGAGTCAGTGATGCAGTCCAGGGTCTTTTACTCACAGTTGTTATCCGAGTCACTTCTGCCGGCAATGACTGCCCGAGCCGTGCTGCGTTCCCCAGGTGAGGAGCTCGGTCAACCCCCAGGCAATTCAGGAGTATGGCACAGGACCCCCTTTAATCCTTTCTCTGGCCTCTCGTGCCCCACCAGTGACCACACTTCTGTCCAGCTGCCTCGGGCCTTCTCTTGGTGAAACCTGTCGCCGGTTTCCCTGACCCTATGTGGTGCCTTCCTAGTGGGTGTAGCAGGGGGTCGCACCAATAGATGATCACGACCTCCAGTCTTTGGCTGAGGGATAATTTACCTCCACCAACTTGGGAATCCGGTACCCTTAATCTGCCTGACCCTTCACCCGATATCTCGTGGGTTCTTAGGGTCCCTTCTGCCTTCTTGTTTCTGGAGCCTTTCTACTACTCTTTCTCTCCACCTTTCTTCCTTCCTTCTCCTTCTCCTCTTCTCCCTTCTGGCTCCGGCCTTCACCCTAGGCCTGCCTCGTGGAGCTGAACTCAGACTGAGTCTCAGCTCCCTGTCGGCTCTCTCTCCTGCTCTGCACGAACTCCCTCCTAAGATGGCCCCCACCTTTTATCTACTCTACTGCGTCTGAGCTCAGGTGACCTGCAAACAATGAGCTCCTTCCTATGCTCCAGAAACCATCCCCTTCTGCTCCTACATCACTGGGTTCTCTCCCCCCTCCCCACTCCAGCCAGGGACATAGTCAGTTGTGCCTGCATATATATAAATGGGAGCACCGTCGAGCTGTCACCCGGAAATGAGGAGTGTGTGTATGTATGTGTGCAGCTAACTGAGCCCTGGTCCACACTCCATCCTTACCTGGGAATGGAATATCACACCTCTGGTTGAGGTGCAATACCCCTGTAGTAACCGAACCCTCAGGGTGCTACACATGCACCACAGGGGGTTCTCTTACATGCCCAACAGCGGAAGAAGCAGTGGTGACACCCGCTGACACTGGTCGTGGACCCTGGGGTTCGCCCCACAACGTCGGGTGCTTTGCTGACATGTGCCTGATCATGCTGGTGGTGGTCAGGCTGGTAGTTTTGTCACCCCTGCTGATACTGGCATGGCAGGTGGTACAAATGGCCTTCTTGGGGTTATCAGCAGAGTCTTTAAAAAAATTCCAGACTCTGGAAGACCTACCGGTTGTACTGGCAACGTCCCTCGTGTTGGTGTTACGGGGAACTGTTACCCGCCTTCTGTGTGCAGCCACCACACTGCTTCTTCCTGCCTGTTGGGGTACTCTGCCTCCCTCCCCCTGTGTGCTGCTGGCCTCGCTCTGCGTGTCCTCCTGCCACGTTGGGTCAGTTACTAGATCATCCACCACCTCCTCCTCTTCCACTTGCGCACCACGATCCTCCTCCTCACTTCGTGGCAATTGTGTCTCGTCATCGTCCACCTCTTGTGCCAAATTGCCAGCGTCGACTTCCTGTGGCCGTGGCTGTTCAAATATTTGGGCATCGCTACATGGGATCTCCTCTTCCACCACTTCAAGCGGAGCAGACGAGGGGCACAAATCTGGAAATGGACCAGTGAACAGCTCTTCAGAGTGTCCAAGTGTGGGATCAGTTGCTGTCTGACGACACTCGGCATGGTGGGAGGAAGGAGCATCAGGGTGAGGAGGAGTATGCGGTCGAGACTCACGGCTACTAAAACTTGACCGTGTGGAAGACAGACCGGAGGTGGTGGTGCCCAGGTAGCTGGAAGTATTATCTGCTATCCAATTAATAACCTGTTCACACTGATCAGTTTACAATACTGGTGTTGTAGTGTGCTTCCCTAGTTATTCGGTCAAGAAATGGGAGTGAGAAGATGTGGCTGTTGGTTGTGGCACATTTTCACCTTGGCCACGGCCCCGTCCTCTACACGCACCATCACCAGAATGTCCAGTTCCACGTCCCTTGCCACGCTCCTTGCCCATTGTAAATTAAGTAAAATAGCTTAGACTCGCACTATCAATGGAAAAAGGGTAATAAAAAGTAGATTAGAACCGTGGAAGAGGAAAACCACAGTTCTATTTCTCTGGCCTACACCAGAATCTTTTAAACAGATATATTTGTGTCTGAACACTGAGCGAGACACTCAATTTTTTTATTTTTTAAGTAAAAAAGGCAAAAAGGTGGATAATACAGAGATTTGAACCGTGGAACTGCAAAACCACAGTTCTAGTTATCTGGCCTTCACCAGAATCTTTTAAACAGATATATTTGTGTCTGACCACTGAGCGAGACACTCAATTTTTTTATTTTTTAAGTAAAAAAGGCAAAAAGGTGGATAATACAGAGATTTGAACCGTGGAACTGCAAAACCACAGTTCTAGTTATCTGGCCTTCACCAGAATCTTTTAAACAGATATATTTGTGTCTGAACAGTCAGGTAGACACTATTACTGTTTTTTTTTACGGAAAAAATGCCAAAAGTCGGATAATACAGAGATTTGAACCGTGGAACTGCAAAACCACAGTTCTAGTTATCTGGCCTACACCAGAATCTCTTAAACAGATATATTTGTGTCTGAACAGTCAGCGAGACACTATTACTGTTTTTTTTTACGGAAAAAATGCCAAAAGCTGGATAATACAGAGATTTGAACCGTGGATCTGCAAAACCACAGTTATAGTTATGTGGCCTACACCAGAATCTTTTAAACAGATATATTTGTGTCTGAACAGTCAGGGAGACGCTATTACTGTTTTTTTTTACGGAAAAAATGCCAAAAGCAAGATAATACAGAGATTTAAACCGTGGAACTGCAAAACCACAGTTCTAGTTATCTGGCCTACACCAGAATCTTTTAAACAGATATATTTGTGTCTGAACAGTCAGCGAGACACTATTACTGTTTTTTTTTATGGAAAAACGGCCAAAAGTTGGATAATACAAAGATTTGAACCTTGGAACTGCAAAACCAAAGCTCTAGTTATCTGGCCTACACCAGACTCTTTTAAACAGATATATTGGTGTCTGAACAGTCACAGACACACTCAGTTTTGTTTTGTTTTTTTTTGAGGGGAGGGGGGATACCAAAAGCTTAATAAGACACGTATTTGTTCAGCCTGACTGAGGGAAAAAAGAATAGGATTTAAATAAAAAAAAAAAAAGTATTTTTCCCTGCCCCTGAGACCGGGGGATATGTCTAGCAATTTGACCAGCAGGAGCACGCAGGACTGTAATGCACTCTTTGTTGGTATAACCACTGCATCTCCTATACAGCCTGCCTGCCTGCTTGATATCTGGGATGGATATTAGTCCTGAGAAGGACTGTTTGTTTGATTTGGCAGGCTTTAGAGACCCTAAACTACCTATTTCGCACTATATATCTCTCCCTAACTCAGCAGCACTGACCCTACGCTGTCTGATCCTGGGCGACTGTGTCCAAGATGGCGGCGCCCGGTTTTAAATACTCGAGGTGACGCTGTGCAGCCAGCCAATCACTGTAATGCCCACAAACAACATGGCTGAGGCATTACAGTGACTGGCTTGCAATCCCTGCATGTTCATTGGCTCTGTAAAGAGCGCCAAACGTGCAGGGCAGAGACCCGAGCACCCGCCCGAGTAACCCAGAAATGCTTGAAGCTCGCCGAACATCCCGAGTAGTGAGATGCTCGCTCACTTGCTGCCGACTCCAACTCAAAAATATCTCCCGAATCCGCACATTCCTCAATCATGAATCTGCAAAAACACTAGTGCACGCCCTCATCATCTCCCGCCTTGACTGCTGCAACCTCCTGCTCTGTGACCTCCCTTCCAACACTCTTGCACCCCTCCAATCCATCCTAAACTCTGCCGCATGACTAATCCACCTGTCCCCCCACTGTTCCCCGCCTCTCCTCTCTGTCAATCTCTTCACTGGCTCCCCATTGCTCAGAGACTCCAGTTCAAAACCCTGACCATGGCATACAAAGCAATTCACAACCTGTCTCCTCCATATATCTCTGACCTAGTCTCCCATTACATACCCGCATGCAACCTCCGATCCTCACAAGATCTCCTTCTCTACTCCCCTCTTATCTCCTCCTCCCACAATCGCATACAAGATTTCTCCCATGCTTCCACCCTACTCTGGAACTGTCTACCCCAACAGACTCTCGTCGACCATGGAAACCTTCAAAAGTAGCCTGAAGACCCACCTCTTCTGACAAATCTACAACCTGCAGTAACCACCGCTGCACGACCAGCTCTACCCTCACCTACTGTATCCTCACCCATCCCTTGTAGATTGTGAGCCCTCGCGGGCAGGGTCCTCGCTCCTCCTGTACCAGTCGCTGTCACATTGTGTTCAAGATTATTGTAATTATTCTTGTATGTATACCCCTTTTTCACATGTAAAGTGCCATGGAATAAATGGCGCTATAATAATAATAAATAATGATAATAATAATAATATACAGTTATAGGGTATGCAGTTAGTCCAACGGCTGACCAATTTTCGGAAAAACCCCACTAACAATTTAAAGACACATAGAGCAGGGCCACAGTAACAAGTACGACATATTCCCATTAGAAAGAAGAGGGCCTGCTATACAGTTATAGGGTATGCAGTAAGTCCAACGGCTGACCAATTTTAGGAAAAACCCCACTAAGAATTTAAAGACACATAGAGCAGGGCCACAGTAACAAGTACGACATATTCCCATTAGAAAGGAGAGGGTCTGCTATACAGTTATAGGGTATGCAGTGAGTCCAGCGGCTGACCAATTTTAGGAAAAAACCCACTAAGAATTTAAAGACATATAGAGCAGGGCCACAGTAACAACAAATTCTCATTAAAAAGGATAGGGTCTCCCATAGTGTTGGCCTATGCAGTGAATGCAAGGGCAGCCAAAAATTGGGGGGGCACTCCAATGCCCCTTGGAAGAGACTTAGAGGGCCTCATAAAAAATATTCCCATTAGAAAGGAGAAAGTCTCCTATAATTGGAATGCCCATGGACAAACATTTACCCCTGGGGGGTATACATGAACATACTGTATAATTTTTTTTTTTTTTTTTACGGGCATCATAAACACTCTTTAAAAAAATTATATGTGTGTTGCATCATGGACCACGGTCACCCTGGTGATATGGTGGAGGAGGATGAGGAGAAGGAGGAGGACAAGAGCAAGTAGCCAAAATCAGGAAGCGTATACCCATGTGTGGGTGTGAAGAGGTGCATGGGAATACATCTCCCAAAAAAAGACACTGGATTTGAGTTTATGTTACGCTGCTATCATTCGTTGGTGTTGAGAAGTCTGGCCCAATTCAGCCCTTGTTCATTTTTTTCAGTTGACAGGCGGATGCGCTTATCAGTTATAATTCCACCAGCGGCACTAAAAACCCACTCTGATAAAACGCTAGCACCAGGGCAGCCCAGGACCTCCAAGGCATAGAGAGCCAGTTCATTCCATGTACCCAGCTTGGATACCCAATAATTAAAAGGCACAGAGGAATCACGGAGGACGTTGGTACGGTCAGCAAGGTTCTCTCTCAGCATCTTCCCAAGCTTTGCACTCCTTGTGAGAGTACCCTGCACCTCAGGACCTGAGCGATGGGAGGGTCTGAGAAAACTGTCCCAGAACTTTGACAGTGTTCCCCTGCCTCTGCTGGATTGCATTTATGTCTGTCTCACCTGTACTCCTTGGCTGTCCAACGAACTGTGACCTCTGCAGCCAGCGTTTTCAGATAGGATTTTTTTTAATAGTTCTGCAATAAGAGCCTTCTGGTACTGCCCCATTTTTGTACACATATCCGCCTCAGGAATAAGAGATATAAAGTTCTCCTTGTATCGTGGGTCTAGAATTGTCACCAACCAGTAATGACTGTCACCCAAAATTTAGGGAACGCGAGGGTCATGGGAAAGGCAGCGTAACATACACTCAGCCATGCATGCCAGACTGCTAACAGGCAAGACTCCGGTGTCTTCGACAAGAGGATGACTGACCATGCTCTCCTCCTCCTCCACTCTGTCCTCTGGCCATCCACGCTGAACAGACGGTATGACAGTTGTGCAGGTAGTAGTGTTTATAGAGCATGAAACTATCTCCTGTTCTTTCTCCTCCTCCTCCTCTTCCTCATTGTCACCCAATCCACATTGGGATGAGATGTGGCTCGGCTGTGTGTAATCACCCTGTATGGTTCCTTGCTCCGTCTCATCGTGCTCCGCCTGCAATGCATCCTCTTTGATTGTGAGCAGAGAGCGTTTCAGAAGACAGAGAAGCGGGATGGTGACGCTAATTATGGTGTCATCACCGCTCACCATCTTGGTGGAGTCTTCAAAGTTTTGGAGGATGGTACATATGTCTGACATCCATGTCCACTCTTGAGGTCTTATGTATGGAGTCTGAACTGAATACCAATGGCCTTGTTGATGCTGGTACGCAACAACTGCCCTCTTCTGCTCACAAATCCTTACCAACATCTGCAGTGTAGAGTTTCAACGCGTGGGCACATCACATACCAGTCAGTGAGCCGGAAGCTGCTGAAACACGGCAAGGGCGGCGGAAGCTGTAGCTGACTTTATAAAATGGGCACACAGGAGGCATACTTTAACAAGCAGATACGGCAGCTCCGGGTAGGATTTGAGAAACCGCTGAACCACGAGGTTAAGCACATGGGCCAGGCATGGTACGTGTGTGAGCTCGCCTCGCCTCAGAGCCGCCACCAGGTTCCGGTGGCGGAAGCTGTAGGTGACTTTCTAAAATGGACACACAGGTGGCGTACTTTAACCCCTTTACGACATAGGGCATATTGGTACATATCTGTGTCCTGGGACTTATGGACCAGATGCGTATTAATACGCCCTGGCGATTTCGCCCACACACAAGCTGTGCGGGCGCGATCGCTGCCGGGTGTCAGCTGATTGTCACAGCTGACACCCGGGGCTATGTGCAGGGAGCGGTCCCACACCACTCCCGGCACATTAACCCCCACAATGCTGCGATCGAAGTCGGTGGCTAAGGGGAGGTGATTGGTGTACTCACCTCCTCTTCCGGCCTCCAGCGCTGTCTGCCGCGGCTTCCTGGATGTTGCCATGATGACCCGATGTCGTCATGACAACATCCGGGTCACCAAACAGCAGGAAGATTTTTTGGACATGCGCAGTGCATTTCCAAACTATCTTCTCCCTGTCCAGCGCTGACAGCCTGCATGGCACCGGGATGGTGCTCCATTCCTGTGCCATGCAGGTGATCAGAGAAAAAAAAGTGAAAGTCCCATAGTGGGACAAAGTAAAAAAGTAAAAAACTGTCATAAAGTGAAAAAAAAAAAAAATAGTAAAAATATAAAAAAATAAAATAAAAAAAATAATCCACCAAAAATAAAAATATAATGTACCCATCAATAAATATTATTATGAAAAAAAAACAAAAAAACAATAAAAGTACACATATTTGGTATCGCCGCGTCCGGAACGACCTGACCTATAAAACTTTCCCACTAGTTAACCCCTTCAGTGAACACGGTAAAAAAAAATAATAAAAAACTAAGCAAAAAACAATGCTTTATCACCATACCGCCAAACAAAAAATGGAATATCACGCGAACAAAAAGACGAATATAAATAAAAATTGTACCGCTGAAAACTTCATCTCGTCCCGCAAAAAACATTGTGCCATACAACTCCATGAGCAGAAAAATAAAAATGTTATAGCTCTCAGAATAAAGCGATGCTAAAATTTTTTTTTTTCTATAAAATTGCTTTTATTATGTAAAAGTGCAAAACATAGAAAAACGATATAAATGTGGTACCGCTGTAAATGTACTGACCCAAAGAATAAAGCTGCCTTATCAATTTTACCACACGCGGAACAGAATAAAAAAAAAACAGTTCCTGAATTGTTGGTTTTTGTTTATTCTGCCTCCCAAATATCTGAATAGAAAGCGATCAAAAAATGTCACGTGCCTGAAAATGGCACCAATAAAAACGTCAACTCATCCCGCAAAAAACAAGCCGTCACATAACTCTGTCGGCCAAAATCTGGAAAAATTATAGCTCTCAAAATATGGCGATGCAAAAACTAGATTTTACAAAAAATGCGTCTTTTAGTGTGTGACAGCTGTCAATCATAAAAACCCCATATGATTCTGGTATTGCTGTAATCACACCGACCCGAAGAATAAAGTCGTCTAATCACTTATACCGCACGAGGAACGGCGTAAAAAATAAACTCTCGGGTTAGGGTTGTGCTAGGGTTAGGGTTGGGCTAGGGTTAGGACTGGGGTTGGGGTTAGGGTTGTGATGGGGTTGGGATTTTTTTCAAAAATAAGAATAAAAGATGACGATATGGCGACTAGTGTTGAGCGCAAGTGCTCACTACTTGAGTTTGCATCGGGTGCTCGGGTATGCACTGAGTATCCTGGGTATTTGAGTGACATGCTCGAGTCTCCGCCCCATATGCTTTGCGGCCAAAAAAACTTTGCAGGGATTGCCTGCCATGCACGAGCGATCCCCGCATGTTTTTTTTTAGGTGTCTAATAACCGTGAAACATGCGGGGCAGGGACTCGAGCATGTCACTCGAGCACACGCAGTACATGGTGCATACTTGAGTACCCGATGCAAACTCAAGTAGCGAGCACTTGCGCTCAAGACTAATGACAACTTATTCAATATGATGACCTAATGTTATCAAATTCTGTGTTGTACCTCTGGGTTCAAAATGTTCACTATACCCCTTGATAAAATCCTTGAGGGGTCTAGTTTACAAAATGGGGTCACTTGTGGGGGGTTTCCACTGTTTAGGCACACAGGGGCTCTCCAAACGCGACATGGTGTCCGCTAACAAATTGAATGGAAAATCGGCTCAAATTGTTAGCGGACACCATGTTGCGTTTGGAGAGCCCCTGTGTGCCTAAACATTGGAGCTCCCCCACAAGTGACCCCATTTTGGAAACTAGACCCCCCAAGGCACCTATCTAGATGCATAGTGAGCACTTGGAACCCCCAAATGCTTCACAAGTTGATTCGTAAAAATGAAAAATTGGAAAAAAAATACTTTTTCATATTTACGGATTAATTTGTGAAGCACCTGGGGGTTCCAAGTGCTCACTATGTATCTAGATAGATGCCTTGGGGGGTCTAGTTTCCAAAATGGGGTCACTTGTGGGGGAGCTCCAATGTTTACGCACACAGGGGCTCTCCAAACGCGACATGGTGTCGGCTAACAAATTGGAACCATGTCTCGTTTGGAGCATAGTGAGCACTTGGAACCCCCAGGTGCTTCACAAATTGATTCGTAAAAATGAATAAGTGGAAAAAAAATACTTTTTCATTTTTACGAATCAATTTGTGAAGCACATAGGGGTTCCAAGTGCTCACTATGCATCTAGATAGATGCCTTGGGGGGTCTAGTTTCCAAAATGGGGTCACTTGTGGGGGGTTTCCACTGTTTACGCACATCAGGGGCTCTCCAAACGCAACATGGCGTCCGCTAATTATTCAAGCAAATTTTACAATCAAAAAGTCAAATGGCGCTCCTTCCCTTCCGAGCCCTGCCGTGCGCCCAAACAGTGGTTTTTCCCCACATATGGGGTATCTGCATGCCCAGGGGAAATTGCACAACAAATTTTGGGGTCCATTTTTTCTTGTTACCCCTGCGAAAATGAAAAAAATTAACATTTTTGTGAAAAAAGTTAAATTCATTTTTTTCTTCCACATTCCAAAAATTCCTGTGAAGCACCTGAAGGGTTAATAAAGTTCTTGAATGTTGCTTTGAGCACCTTGAGGGGGCAGTTTTTAGAATGGTGTCACTTTTGTGTATTTTCTGTCATAAAGACCTCTCAAAGTGACTTCAAATGTGATGTGGTCCCTAAAAAAATGGTTTTGTAAATTTTGTTGGAAAAATGAGAAATCGCTGTTCAACTTTTAACCCTTATAGCTCCATAACAAAATAAAATTTTGGTTCCAAAATTGTGCTGATGTAAAGTAAACATGTGGGAAATGTTATTTATTAAGTATTTTGTGTGACATATCTCTCTGATTTAAGGGCATAAAAATTCAAATTTTGAAAATTGCAAAATGTTCTAAATTTTCGCCAAATTTCGTTTTTTTTCACAAATAAACGCAAGTGATATCAAAGAAATTTTACAACAATCATGAAGTACAATATGTCACAAAAAATCCATCTCAGAATCAGGGGGATCCGTTGAAGCGTTCCAGAGTAATTACCTCATAAAGTGACAGTGGTCAGAATTGTAAAAATTGGCCTGGTCATTAACGTGCAAACCACCCTCGGGGGTAAAGGGGTTAACAATCAGATCCGGCAGCTTCAGGTAAGATTTGAGAGACCACTGAACCACGAGGGTAAGCACATGGACCAGGCATGGTATGTGTGTGAGCTCTCCTCGCCTCAGAGCCGCCACTAGGTTCCGGTCATTGCCACACACGACCATGCCTGGCTGTAGGTTCAGCGGTGTGAGCCACAGATCTGCCTGCTCTTTCAGAGCTGTCCACAACTCTTCAGCATTGTGCGGTTTGTCACCTAAGCATATTAGCTTCAGCACAGCCTGTTGACGCTTGCCCGAGGCAGTGCTGCAGTGCTTCCAGCTTGTGACTGATGTGGTCATTTCGGAGATCGAGGCTGAAGAGGAGGAGGAGGTTGAGGAGGAGGAGGTGCAGGAGCTATAGACTGTGGAGGAAACCCTGATTGACCTAGGGCCCACAATCCTCAGCGTCGGGAAGACGTGTTCCGTTCCATGGTCCGACTGGGTTCCGGCTTCCACTATGTTAACCCAGTGTGCCATCAGCGAGATGTACTGTCCCTGCCCACAAGCACTTGTCCACGTGTCTGTGGTTAGGTGGACTTTCCTGGTAACTGCTTTGTTGAGGGCACGGCTAATGTTTTGGGACACGTGCTTGTGTAATGCATAAAAATAGTGGCGGCTGGGGACCAAGTACCGAGGGATGGCCGCCGCCATCAGGTTGCGGAATGCTTCTATCTCCACGAGACTAAAAGGCAACATTTCGAGTGCAAGCAGTCGTGAAATGTGGGAGTTTAGTACTGTGGCCTGTGGGGCGTTGACTGCGTATTTGCGCTTGTGTTCCAAGGACTGGGGAATGGACAACTGAATGCTGCGCTGAGACAAGGACATGGACGTGCTTCCTGATGCTGCTACTTGAGAGTGTGCAATGACAGGTGCAGGGCAGGAGGTGTCTTCGCATGCACCATGGACAGGGGATTGGCTTGCATGCACAACAGCGGAAGAAGCAATGGTGCCACCCGCAGACACTGTTCCTGGACCCTGGGGTTCGGCCCACAAAGTTGGGTGCTTTGCTGCCATGTGCCTGATCATGCTGGTGGTGGTCAGACTGCTTTTTTTGTCCCCCCTGCTGATGCTGGCCTGGCAGGTGGTGCAAATGGCATTTTTTGGGGCTATCTCCAGAGTCTTTAAAAAACAATCAGACTTGGGAAAATCTAACAGTTGTACTGGCAACTTCCTTCGTGTTGGTGTTACGGGGAACGGTTGCCTGCCTTCTGTCTGCGGCCACCACACTGCTTCTTCCTGCCTGTTGGGGTGCTCTGCCTCCCTCCCCCTGTGTGCTGCTGTCCTCACTCTACATGTCCTCCTGCCAGGTTGGGTCAGTTACTATATCATCCACCACCTCGTCTTCCACTTCCGCACCCTGGTCCTCCTCCTGACTTTCTGGCAATTGTGTCTCATCATTGTCCACCTCTTGTGACACTTTCCCACCGTTGCCTTTTTGAGACCGTGGCTGCTCAAATATTGGGGCATTGCTACATGCGATCTCCTCTTGTCCCGCTTCAAGTGGACCGGGCGAGAGGCCCGAATCTATGAATGGGAAAGTGAACTGCTCTTCAGAGTGTCCAACTGTGGAATCAGTTGTCTCTGGGCACTCGGCATGGTGGGAGGAAGGAGGTTCAGGGTGAGGAATATGCGGTCAAGACTCACAGCTACTGAGACTTGACCATGTGGAAGACAAGGTGGTGGTGGTGGTGGCTAAGTGACTGGAAGCATTATCTGCTATCCAACCAATAACCTTTTGACACTGCTCTGTGTTCAATAGTGGTGTTCTGCGGTCTCCTATTAAATGGGACAGGAAGGTCAAGCGAGAAGATGTGGGTGTTTGTTGTGGTACAATTTCAGCTTGCCCACGGCCTCTGCATGCACCATCATCACCATCACGTCTAGTTCCCCGTCCGTTGCCACATGCCTTGCCCATTTTAAATGGAGGACAACATGTTCCACGCTCACAACAAGTGACTGAATTTGGAGCGAACTTATATGTGATCCATCTTTAAAACCACAGTTTTAAATACCTGGCCTGTAGGTAACTATTTTGAACAGTAAACTGGTGTCAATTGCTTCACTGACACACTGAAACAAATTTTTAATGGAGGCCAGAAATGGCAGTATTTTCGGAAAACATATATGTGATCCGTGTGACGGAGAAAACACAGTTTTAAATGCCTGGCCTGTAGGTAACTATTTTGAAAAGCAATCTGGTTTCAATTGCTTCACTGACACACTGCAACAAATTTTTAATGGAGACCAGAACTCGTAGTATTTTCTGAAAATTTATATGTGATCCGTGTGACGGAGAAAACACAGTTTTAAATACCTGGCCTGTAGGTAACTATTTTGAAAAGCAATCTGGTGTCAATTGCTTCACTGACACACTGAAACAAATTTTTAATGGAGGCCAGAAATGGCAGTATTTTCTGAAAACGTATATGTGATCCGTGTGACGGAGAAAACACAGTTTTAAATGCCTGGCCTGTAGGTAACTATTTTGAACAGCAATCTGGTTTCAATTGCTTCACTGACACACTGCAACAAATTTTTAATGGAGACCAGAACTCGCAGTATTTTCTGAAAATGTATATGTGATCCGTGTGACGGAGAAAACACAGTTTTAAATTCCTGGCCTGTAGGTAACTATTTTGAAAAGCAATCTGGTGTCAAATGCTTCACTGACACACTGCAACAAATTTTTAATGGAGGCCAGAAATGGCAGTATTTTCTGAAAACGTATATGTGATCCGTGGGACGGAGAAAACACAGTTTTAAATGCCTGGCCTGTAGGTAACTATTTTGAACAGCAATCTGGTTTCAATTGCTTCACTGACACACTGCAGCAAATTTTTAATGGAGACCAGAACTCGCAGTATTTTCTGAAAATGTATATGTGATCCATGTGACAGAGAAAACACAGTTTTAAATACCTGGCCTGTAGGTAACTATTTTGAACAGCAATCTGGTGTCAATTGCTTCACTGACACACTGCAACAAATTTTTAATGGAGGCCAGAAATGGCAGTATTTTCTGAAAACGTATATGTGATCCGTGTGGTGGACAAAACACAGTTTTAAATGCCTGGCCTGTAGGTAACTATTTTGAACAGCAATCTGGTTTTAATTGCTTCACTGAAACACTGCAACAAATTTTTAATGGAGACCAGAAATGGTAGTATTTTCTGAAAACGTATATGTGATCCGTGTGACGGAGAAGACACAGTTTTAAATAGCTTAATTTTTAGCGCTGTAACATGGAAAGGACCTGGCTGTATTCTGCAGTGCCAACAAGCAAATGGCACAGAAAAACGATGTTCTCTGGATTGCTTTTTAAGAAAATTATGAGGATTAAGATGCAAAAAAATTATTCCTGGCCACTGAGTCCTGGGCCTTTGTCTAGAAATATTTAACAGCAGCAGAAGGCAGAATTGGAATGGAGCCTCTTGTGCTATATGCACTGCAGTCTTCTATATACACTGCCTGCCTGCCTATATACACTGCCTACCTGATATCTCTGCAGATGGATTAGTCCTCAGAAGGACTGTTTGTTGAGGTGGATATGTGTCTCTAATATAGTCTGTACACATACCCTAACTAGAAACAATCGAATCACTCCCTAGCTCAACAGCACCTCTCCCTACACTGTATGATCCGGAGTGACTGTGACGAGCACAGCGGTGCCAGGTCTGATATAGACCCGATGACGCTGTGCGGACAGGCAATCACTGTAATGCCACAACCACCATGGCTACGGGATTACAGTGGGTTGCAGGCAATCCCTGCATGTTCATTGGCTCTCTAAAGAGCGCCAAACATGCAGGGAGGGGACCCGAGCTCCCACCGAGCATGTCGAGCAGTGAGATGCTCGGGCGAGCACTGAGCAGTAGCGAACATGCTCCCTCATCACTACTGATCATGTGAACGTGGCCTTAGTCCAGTGGTCTTTTCCCTTAAGTGCACTGCTCTTGCGGAGCCTCAATGGTCTCAGGCATGCCTCGTAAAAATCCAGGCTGTGAAACTGGAAGAAAGAAATGTCTCTTGGAACCCGATCGTAACAATTATACTAATAATTGGAAAATATGTTGCTTAAAAAAAAGCTTCAATTAGATTAAAATGACTCCAAAAGATTAAAAGCACAAAACTCATAATTGTATAAAGGGGAAACAAGAGCACAGTGAACATCAAATATTCCAAGTGTTTTCCGTTCATTTCAAGTGCACGTTATAAGTGCTAAACAGGAAGCTTATTCTTTATAGATAAAATTCACTAATTAGGACGTTGGTTGTGTCATAATAAAGTGTATTGTGAAGCTGCTTACTATGAAGCGAGTGCATTAGTCAGCTTCATTTATTCCTGGATACATATTTAATTGAAGCTAATGAGTATGCTTGACATTATTTTTCTTTTCAATAATCATTCGCTAACCTGGATGCTGAGTACGATTGCTGCTGCTGCTGCTCACGGTTTGGAAATTATACTGTGCATTTACCCAATGTTGACACGCATAAATGTGTTTTCCACTTATACCCAACCTGAAATAAAAAAAAAATATCCAGTGTTAGAAATATAAGCACTGAGAACATCTTATAAATATGCCCGCTTTGGAACCTGTACTGGCTCTAGCACAGGGTTTCCATCCTCCTCCTCTTGCTGCCACCTCCCTCCATCCTGTGCACATTAGGTTACCTTGATAACCTTTTGATGTCACACTCCTTGGCCTTTGTAACATTCAGGTACTTAGGCCTCTACGCCACCACTTTATCACTAGGTTCTGCTTCCGCAAACCAAGTTAGTATCCTGAAAAACTCAGCTCTGCTGTTCTACAGGGCTCTGCTACTCTATACAAGTGAGTATTCTGACAAACTCAGCTCTGCTGTTCTACAGGACTCTGCTACTCTATACAAGGGAGTCTTCTGACAAACTCAGCTCTGCTGTTCTGGTGGGTTCTGCTACTAAATCCAAGTGAGTCTTCTGACAATCTCAGCTCTGCTTTTCTCGTGGGCTCTGCTACTAAATCTAAGTGAATCTTCTGAGAAACTCTGCTTTGCTACTTCATCCTAGGGAGTCTTTTGACAAACTCAGCTCTGTTACTTCATCCAAGACTCAGATCTGCTGTTCTTGAGGGCTGTGCTTTCCAATCCAACTTAGTTTTCTGACAAACCTACAGTTGTTCTGCTATGCCACATCTAGAATTTCCAGCTTTATTGTTCCATGCTACTAAAGTTGCCATCCGGCATTTCTTGTTCTGTTGATCCATGCTACTCCAACTGCCATCCAGCATTTCCAGCTGTGCTGTTGCACGCCACTCCAGGTTCTGTCCAACATTTCCATTTCTGCTTTTCCACATTGCTCTACGTGCCATCCAGCATTTCTTGCTCTGCTGTTCCACGCTGCACTAGCAGTAGATTTTAAAGGAAATCTGTCACTAGGTTTTTGCTATATAATCTGAAAGCAGCATGATGTAGGGACAGAGACCCTGATTACAGTGATGTATAACTTAGTTTACTGGGTGCAGCAGTTGTGATAGAGTCACAGTTTTGTTTGCTACAGAACTCAGTTGATGAGATGGAGGTACCTTGTGGTTACAGAAACTTAGATACTCAACTCTTTCCATTTGTATGCTTCCCTTTGCTCCTTGGAATCACAGTGGATGATGTTCTGATGCCGCTTGGTGTTCGGACATTGCCTGCATTGGTGCAGAAAATGCAGGAACGAAGGGTAATCAGAATATGAGGCACCTGCTAAATTTGATAGCCCTACCAGAAGTTTTGGAGATATTCCCGGTATACAGTTGTCTCTAAAGATATTGTAGAATAGTTACCAGGAAAGATTAAAATACTATAAATCTCAGATCATTTTTTGATTGAATACTACCTGTAATATTTGGATACATTACTCCATACTGAACTTGGTAAGGGGAACCATTTCCATACATTGCTTCTCATTGAGAATCTAAGTCTAAAAAATCCATGGCACCGAATGTTGTCCTCCAAAACGTACCTTTTTGTAAATGGCTTGAAAATATCCCTGTGGCCAAAATGTTGGGTTTTATTTATCCTGTATATGCTGTGACATAATAAAGATTAACTTTAGGAGGAGAATATCCGGTGCCTTAGATGTTTTGGATTTTGCAGTTCGGCAATATCATGAGGAGTTGCACCAAAATTACTAGGAGAGGTGCACAGGACCGCACAATTTTGACTTCTCGTCGAGAATCCCATGCACATAGGGTAGCCAATACAGCAAGCTATTATTTTAGTAGGATAAGAAAGCAACCAAATGTGGCCATAACATAGACAGTAAAATGCAGCCACATTATTATTACTATATGATACGATAAAATACACTTTATTGATCCCGAGGGAAATTACAGTGTCGCAGCAGAACATAGAAATGAATTACAACATAACAGTAGAATTTTGCACGTATGATTTCATACATTCCTATTCATGACCGGTCAGTACAATATACAATTAGAATGCCAATAATACACCAGTCACTTGGAAAATTTCATGCTTAGGTAGTTGTTGTACATTCCCAAAGCATGAAGGATTTCCTGTATCTTTCCTTCTTACACCTTAGTAGGATTAGACATTTACTGAATGTGCTCCTCTGCCTCATGAACAGCTCATATAATGGGTGTGCGTTATTGCTCATTTAACACCCCTTTAGAGCTACCACGGTACACTGGGTGTTATGGGGGGGTCTCATCTCTCTAGGGTGCAGTGCCTCCACCCGAATCTTGATTGGAGCTCTCTCTCTCTGGGACTGCAGAAGGACTGTTATCTTCTGCCAGGGGCTGACTCGGGAAGCCCCTGCCACAGCTCAGTACACACTCACAGGGAACAGGAGTAGAACCATTTAACAGGTTTATTGCTATGCAGCCGAATTGAGGTGGGATTAAAGGAATAACATACAAGTAACTATGCTCTGTAAAAGTCCTACACACATCACAAATTATATCTACTCCGACCCTGCAAATATAATGTAGCAGGTTTTCCTTTTTTGTTTTAACTCAGTCCAAACGTTGGGGCCCAGTTGCCACGGATGTTGGCGTGCAAGTTAGAACAGTTGGTGCACTTAGATGAATATTAATGTCAATAGTCTAGGTTGTCGTGTACTCACTGTAAATAGCGCAGGTAGAACCACAAGTCTCAGAAGGGCACTCACTGTGTGTCTCAAACGGTCAGATGGTTCTCTGGACACCAGCTGGGGGCGGCAGGATTCAGGCCGTTATACGGTGGGAGTGCCGGTAGAACTCTCCGAGTCCTTGATGTAACTTGCTTCAGAGGGTGACAAGACCACGCTCTCTCCAGCAGCGCGGGTATATCAGAGGGGACAGCAACACTCTGCAGCATAGAGGAATGCAGATCCGCAGCGCTCAGTCTCTCACAGCAAGTTGCCGAGCTCCTCTCCCTCTGCACTTTCGCTTTCACTTCCTCCCCCGCTCCCTCCCCCAAGTCCCTCCTCATCCAATCTACTCTCTCTCCTTCTATCCTTCCAGGCTGTGTCATCTGACTAAAACAAGGGTCCCTGGGAATTGTAGTCCACTGCCGCTCAGGGGAAAAACTGTTAATGTCGTTAGGTCCCTGTTTAACAGCAGCTGCAAAGCTCTTCTTAGTGTCTGTAAGTCCCAGTATACCAGTAGCTGCCCTGACAGTTCCCTGTTCAGGTGTTACACTCATTATTGCCAAACACTTCTTCTGAATTCTTTCCTCCACTGCTTCCTCAAAAGTGGCAAGATGGCAGCCCACAGTGAAGCTTGCCTTTTATAAGTTTATTTAGCTTATTAGCATCAGACACCTGCACACTACTTCCCCAGCATATGATTGAATGACCTTAATTTCCTTAGGAAGTACAGTTTGCTCATCCCCTTCTTGTAAATCTTCTCTGTATGGCACCTCCAGTCTAGTTTGCTGTCCAAGTGGACCCTCAAATGCTTATACCTTTCGACCTACTCCACTTCCTGACCAGCAATAGTGACAGGTGAACAGTCCATCTTTCTCCTGCTGTAGATCACCACCAGCATCTTAGTTATCTTTATGTTTAGTTGTAAATAGTTAGCGATGGTCATTTAGGGATGCTGGGAAGGAAAGTAGTCTTGGGAACCAGAATGAGGCAGGACATCTTGCCTAACAGTGGTACCCTCTGTAATTGTAGGCTCAAGGTAGACAGGTGCTGAAAGACAGTACATAGCTGGTTTGCACACACTTTAAGGAACCGTGGCCTGAGACCGTCTGGCCCTGCTGCTTTGCCAATGTTTAGTTTCCTGAACTGTCTCATCACATCATTTTGGGAGACTCTGAAATCAGTCCGTTCATCCCCCAATATCAATGTTGCTGATCGTTTCCTAGCTCCATCCCCCCCTCCCTGTGTGTTCAGCGCATGTATTGCTGAATCTGTTGAAAAACTCATTCATTTCAGTAGCCCTGTCCAGTCCCTCATCCTCCTGATCTGGTCTCAGCTTAATCCAATTATACATTTCATTCCCGACCACACCTCCCTGTGGTTATTATGTGACCTTTTTTTTTCTAACTTTATTCTGAAAGTCTCCTGGGCATCTTTTATTCTGTTCTTCAAGTCTCCTTGTATCATTTTAATTTTCTCTTTGCCCCTCATTTTAAATTCCATTTTTTTCCTGTTTAGTGAGTGTATTAATTCTTTTGCTATCCAGGGCTTGTTATTTGCAAAACACCTAATCTCCTTTACAAGGACCAGCATATCAGTAAAAAAGTTAATGTAATAAGTAATTCTACCCACCACCTCATTTACATCAGCTTCATTAACATCTTCTCCCCCAGTTCCACACAACAAGTCCCAGTCTGTAAGATCAAAAACATTCTTGTAACGCCTCCTCTGCCTCCGGACACCAATTTCTGATTTTTTTAATTGTAGCTGGTTGTCTACTAAAAACTGGTTGATAAAGTGGTGACAATAGTATAAGATTGTGGTCAGATTTCCACAAGGGGGGCAGGGCAGACGATGAATAAGCATTTTTAACATTAGCATAGAGGAGATCCAACATACTGTTGTCACGTGTAGTACATCTGACATATTCATAGAATTTTGGTAAAGCAGTTGAGATCTTAGCTCGATTAAGATCCCAAGAAATTACAGTTAGAGAGTTAGGGTGTTTCGTCTGGAGCCGACCCATAACCCCTGTCAACACTTCCCCAGCTGCCTCATGGTTCGCTGATGGTGGTACATACATCACTAATGCAATTACAAGAGAGAATTCTCTAGGTAGATAGTAAGGCCTGAGGTCAACAGCTAGCAGCTCAATATTTGGGCAGCAATGGCGCTCCTTTACAGTCACATGCCCCTGATTGCACCATCTGTTCTTTATGTAGAGTATCACCCCACCACCAACTCAATACTCAATACTCAACTGAATACTCTGCTGTTTCCAGGAAAGCATGGCTACAACCAATATAATCACAACGACCACTCCAGCAAGCATAGGCAAATAGTCCTGAATATCTATTCTGGTCGTGATATAACCTCCACTTTGGTATCGCTCTCTAATTAGGAAGATTTGCCATTAAAAAACCTTGACAATTCTGTGACTGAATAGACTTTTAACCTCTCGACAGTAGAGTATATCTCAAGGACTCTACCGCTGATTTTATGATTTTAATGCTAAATGGGAGCTATTATAAATAATACCTACGGGGCCAATTATACGATTATTAAATGTAACCTTTCAAGATTTTGTCTGTTATTATGGATAATGGCCCATGGTAACGTGTCTTATACCCATCAACATATTCATTCATGCAGTTGATCTTGCAATTAACATTTTTCACTTAATTTACGAAACTGCAAAGACTCAACCCAACAACACGTTGTCACTTTGCCGAGTGAACACGAGTCATTTATAAAGTAGTTAGTGTACTAGTCTCTTTCCACTGTATGATACTGGTAACGAGTGTTTGCAGAAGGTGATATTGGGCTTAGCGGCACTCTATGTAGAGGAGTTCAATTAAATAAAAGCTGTCAGCATTTAATACATTCCCATGGCCACATGCCAACAAGCATTGTGAATTTCTAAAGGACTTTTTTTTCTGCCATTTATGATTACTGGGAATACTCTAGTGTGAAACTGAATGGCATTTTAACTTTCATACTAATTGGATAGACTACAGCCCATGATGTTATTATACTCCGCTTTACTATCCAGCGTATTATTGTAGTTTTTCCCAGTCTCTACACTTCGGGGACATTAAGTAGCCGAAGCTTTAAAGTGAATTAATTAGTCAACAACAACAAAATTCTGTTCCGTAAAATGCGACACGACACTGGCAGGGCTGGAGAATTATTAGAAAGGTTAATAGGATTTACAATAACCATTCCCTAAAGTCTCATGTGACATGTAATAGGGAGGGATGGGATTTACTTAGGAAACTTACAGTAAAAGAAATCCCGCTCTACAAACTAGACGTTTTCTGGTTCATTGCAGTTTAATGGAAATAAATATTTCATTACTCGCTAAGGGCACACAGATGTTTGCTGTGATTCCGATAAAGTTTTTCTCCATTTTGAACATTACATGTGACACTCGTAATCTGGTTGAGAAATCCCATGCATCATTAGCAGACTAATGGGTTTGGCCTTCCATTAGACCAGGGATGTCTAACTCAAACACACAAAGGGCCAAAAGGAAAAACTTGGGCAAAGTTGTGGGCCAACCAGTATACAGTATAATGTGCTCCACATAGTCCTCCATACAGAATAATGGGCGCAACAAAGTCCTCCATACAGAATTATGAGTCCTACAAAGTCTTCCATGCAGAATAATGGGCCCCACATAGTGCTCCATACAGTATAATGTGCCCCACATAGTCCTCCATACAAAATAATGGGCCCCACATAGTCCTCCATACAGTATAATGGGCCCCACATAGTCCTCCATACAAAATAATGGGCCCCACATAGTCCTCCATACAGTATAATGAGCCCACATAGTCCTCCATACAGAATAATGGGCCCACATAGTCCTCCATACAGTATAATGGCCCCACATAGTCCTCTATACAGTATAATGGGCCCCACATAGTCCTCTATACAGAATAATGGGCCCCACATAGTCCTCCATACAGGATAATGGGCCCACATAGTCCTCCATACAGAATAATGGGCCCCACATTGTCCTCCATAACGAATAATGGGCCCCACATAGTCCTCCATACAGGATAATGGGCCCCACATAGTCCTCCATACAGAATAATGGGCCCCACATAGTCCTCCTTACAGGATAATGGGCCCACATAGTCCTCCATACAGAATAATGGGCCCACACATAGTCCTCCATACAGGATAATGGGCCCCACATAGTCCTCCATACAGAATAATGGGCCCAACAAAGTCCTCTATACAGAATAATGAGTCCTACAAAGTCTTCCATGCAGAATAATGGGCCCCACATAGTCCTCCATACAGTATAATGTGCCCCACATAGTCCTCCATACAGTATAATGGGCCCCACATAGTCCTCCATACAGTATAATGTGCCCCACATAGTCCTCCATACAAAATAATATGCCCCACATAGTCCTCCATACAGAATAATGGGCCCCACATAGTCCCCCATACAGTATAATGTGCCCCACATAGTCCTCCATACAGAATAATGGGCCCCACATAGTCCTCCATACAGGATAATGGGCCCGACATAGTCCTCCATACAGAATAATGGGCCCCACATAGTCCTCCATACAGGATAATGGGCCCACATAGTCCTCCATCTAATATATATAATTGTCTTATCCCGTCTGTCTGTCTGTCTATCTGTCTGTCTGTCTGTCTGTCCAGGAAATCCCACGTCGCTGATTGGTCAGGCCGCGGTTAATCAGCGACGCGGGATTTCAGAAAAAGATGGCGGCCGTTAGCGGCTCACCCTCACACGCTCACCCTCACACACTCACCCTCACACCCTCAGACGCTCACCCTCAGATGCTCACCCTCTGATGCTCACCCTCACGCTCTGACGCTCACGCTCTGACGCTCACGCTCAGACGCTCACGCTCGGACGCTCACGCTCGGACGCTCACGCTGACGCTCTCACGCTGACGCTCACGCTCTCACGTTGACGCTCATGCTCTGAAGCTCACGCTCACACGCTCTGACGCTCACGCTCGGACGCTCACGCTCTGACTCTCACGCTCGGACGCTCATGCTCTGATACTCACGCTTGGACGCTCACACACGGACACTGACGCTCACGCTCGGATGCTCACGCTCTGATGCTCGGACGCTCACGCTCGGACACTCACTCTCTGACGCTCACCCTCACGCTCTGACGCTCACGCTCGGACGCTCACGCTATGACGCTCATGCTCACGCTCAGATGCTCACGCTCAGACACTCATGCTCTGACGCTCACGCTCACGCTCTGACGCTCACGCTCGGACGCTCATGCTCAGACGCTCACGCTCTGACGCTCACGCTCACGCTCTGACGCTCACGCTCATGTTCTGACGCTCACGCTCTGACGCTCACGCTCTGACGCTCACGCTCAGATGCTCACGCTCTGACGCTCACGCTCTGACGCTCACGCTCAGATGCTCATGCTCAGATGCTCACGCTCTGACGCTCACGCTCTGACGCTCACGCTTTGACGCTCACGCTCTGACGCTCACGCTCTGACGCTCACGCTCATGCTTTGACGCTCACGCTCTGACGCTCATGCTTGGACGCTCACGCTCTGACGCTCACTCTCGGACGCTCACGCTCTGACGCTCACGCTCATTCTTTGACGCTCACGTTCTGATGCTCACGCTCTGACGCTCACTCTCGGACGCTCACGCTCTGACGCTCACGCTCACGCTCACGCTCGGATGCTCATGCTCTGACGCTCACGCTCTAACGCTCACGCTCTGACGCTCACGCTCTGACGCTCACGCTTGGACGCTCACGCTCGGACGCTCACGATCTGACGCTCACGCTCGGACACTCACGCTCGGATGCTCACACTCTGATGCTCACTCTTTGACGCTCACCCTCGGACGCTCACCCTCGGACGCTCACCCTCGCACGCTCACCCTCACACGCTCACATTCTCACGCTCACATTCTCACGCTCCCACGTTCACCCTCACACGCTCCCTTGCTCACCCTTCAACGCTCACCCTCACACGCTCCCACGCTCACCCTCACACTCTCACCCTCACACGCTCACCCGCTCACCCTGTGCTAGCGGGTCATCTCCCGGCTGCTCGCAGCAGAAGTTCCCCGACCGGCGGCCTCGCTCCCCAGTCCTCCAAAATTCATTAGGGGCCCCGGGGGGATACATTGGGGGGTTAATATAAAGTAGTGCACAACCCATTTAAACACTGCTTCGCTGATTAGTCGCGCCTGGTCGGCCGCATACATATTCTAGAATACCCGATGCGTTAGAATCGGGCCACCATCTAGTACAGTATAATGGGCCCCACACAGTGCTCCATACAGAATAATGGGACCCACAAAGTCCTCTATACAGAATAATGGGCTCCACATAGTCCTCCATACAGTATAATGAGCCCCATCATAGTCCTCCATGCAGAATAATGAACGCACATTGTCCTCCATACAGAATAATGGGCCCACATAGTCCTCTATATAGAATAATGGATCCCACATAGTCCTCCATACAGAATAATGGGCCCCACATAGTCCTCCATACAGAATAATGGGCCCCACATAGTCCTCCATACAGAATAATGGGCCCCACATAGTCCTCCATACAGAATAATGGGCCCCACATAGTCCTCCATACAGTATAATGGGCCCCACATAGTCCTCCATACAGTATAATGGTCCCATATAGTCCTCCATACAGAATAATGGGCCCCACATAGTCCTCCATACAGTATAATGGCCCCACATAGTCCTCCATACAGAATAATGGCCCCACATAGGGGTGGTGATTCTGGTGTCGTGGGCCAAATAAAACCACCCTGTGGGCCAGATTTGGCCCATGGGTCAGAGTTTGACATGTATGCATTAGACCAAAAGACAAATTTTATCTCAAAGAATCCAGAGCACCAGAATTCTTCAGTTCATGGACAAACTTAGTTTTTATTTATACACAGCAACTTTAATAGTCGATTGCAGCCCTTTTCAAGCCAGAGATTCAAAGATAAGTTACTGTCTTAGACGTGTTCATTCCTTATCATTCTCCTATGAAAAAACAAGATCAGCAATCGGTTGATTGTGCTGCTGAAAAATAATGATTTTTATGCAATCTATTGTGTAAGCAGGGATGATCTGCCAATAAACTGTATGGGGACCAATCATACTAACGATTGTTCAACCTTATCCAGGTTGCAAATGCACAATGATTGCAACGTGTAAATGGAAAAGTAACTAGCAACACTCGACATTCTGTATTGCCAAATGGCGCTCGTTATGGGCAGACTACCTGCCTGTAGAAATGGTCCTGTATTCATTAAATAGATACATGGATAAATATATAACTATAAGCTCTTTAGATTGATGGATGGATAGATTTGCAATTGCTAATCTGTTTCATAGGTGTTAAAAAGGTTCTTTACACATCATGCGTGTGGATGAATAGTTCTCCTCCCTACATCTCCGAACTAATCTCCCGATATATTCCCTCACGCAATCTCCAGTCCTCCCATGACCTCCTTCTCTCCTCCACACTTATTCATTCCTCACCCAATTGCCTCCAAGACTTCTCCAGAATATCCTCCATCCTCTGGAATTCTGTGCCTCAACACGTCCGATTATCCACCACATTCAGATCCTTCGTACGGAACCTGAAAACCCATCTCTTCAAGAAAGCTTACAGCCTGCCATGACCTTGCTTGCTGCCACCTCAACAACACCGGAGCTACTGCAACCCCCCCAACCTAATGTCTCCTTCCCCATCATCCTGTAGAAAGTAAGCCCACAAGGGCAGGGTCCTCTTCCCTCTGTACCCGTCTGTCATTGTTAGTCTGTTAACTGTCAGTGATATCTGTATTTGGTATGTAACCCCTCCTCATGTACAGCACCATGGAATCAATGGCGCTATATAAATAAATAATAATGATAATAATCGTCACAGACATTTTAGCAACAATTTGTGATAGACTCTTTTATGAAGATAAAGTTACTGTGCAGAAGGACTATAATTCTAACAAAATGAACATATACCCTGTTGTAAGTAAATAAGTAAAAGCAATAGTGCATATTAATAAATAGGGTACTTAATAAACACCGTTTTTGATTAAAAAAAAGCGTAAAAGCCATCCCACCAGTGTCAAGGTGTATTCAAATTCGGGATGGTCCTAACATCTAATATTAAAACCTAACCATGCGTCATAGTGATGTCAGTATGAATAAGGTCCGAGCAAGACCAGGTCTCGAGCATGGACACACAGCAAATAGAATGTGTTCATGATGTCCAGCTCATCCTTACCTGCACTAAGTGCAGATACCTGAAACTAAACCAAAAAACAGAACTGGAGTATAAGTTGGTATGCTTGCAAATAAGGAGCATGTTCACATTGGCCATAAACAGACAAAACCTAAGACATAAACAAAATTTACATATACCCTGCTGTAAGAGGTCTCCCTTTCTTTGAGCTGGACATTCCATTTTTATAGCTTCCCATTTGGTGTGTGTCCATGTTCGGGACCCGGTCCTGCTTGGCCCTTATTTACACTGACGCCACTATGATGCATGATAAGGTTTTATTACTAGAAGTTAGGACCTTCCCGATTTGGGTCCACCTTGACACTGGTGGGATGACTTTTATGCTTTTTTTTTATGTTTCACCCACTATGCTTCACAGTTGGGACTGTGTTCTTGGGGTTGTACTCATCCTTCTTCCTCCAAAAATGGCTAGTGGAGTTGATACAAAAAAGTTCTTTTGGTCTCATCTGACCACATAACCTTCTCCCATGCCTCCTCTGGATCATCCAGGTGGTCATTGGCATTGGCGAACTTCATACAGGCCTGGACATGTGCTGGTGTGAGCAGGGGGACCTTGCTTGCCCTGCAGGATTTTAATCCATGATGGCATAGTGTATTACTAATGGTAATGTTTGAAACTCTGGTGTCAGCTCTTTTCAGGTCATTGATCAGATCCTCCCATGTAGCTCTGGGCTGATTTGTGACCTTCCTCAGAATCATCCTTACTCCACGAAGCAAGACTTTGCATGGAGCCCCAGACCAAGAAAGATTGACAGTCATCTTGTGTTTCTTCCATTTTCTAATATTTGCACCAAAAGTTGTTGCTATCTCACCAAGTTGCTTGCCTGTTGTCCTGTAGCCCATCCCAGCTTTGTCCCTGGTGTCCTTAGACAGCTCTTTGGTCTTGGCCATGGTGGAGAGGTTGGAGTGTGATTGATTGAGTGTGTGGACAGGTGTCTTTTATACAGGTAATGGGTTCAAACAGATGCAATTGCTACAGGTAATGAGTGCAGAGTAGGAGGGCTACTTAAAGAAAAACTAACAGGTCTGTGAGAGCCAGAATTCTTGCTGGTCGGTGATCAAATACTTATTTCATGTAATAAAATGCTATTTATTTATGTAAAAATCATACAATGTGATTTTCTGGTATATATTTTTAGACTCTGTCTCTCACAGGTGAAGTGACCTATGATAAAAATTACAGACCTCTCCATTCTTTGTAGGTGGGAAAACTTGAAAAATCGGCAGTGTATCAAATACTTATATTCCCCATTAGACAGATAGATCACAAAGTTTTTTATTTTCACATTTACTATTGATTTCTGAAAAAAATTTAAACAATATTCTTTTAGCAAGGTAGATGGCAATATTTTAAAAAAGTGTCGGAGAAGACTAATGTGTTAACTGTCGCATAAAAAGTTGCATTTACACAAAAAGTTACAAATTTGGCATGTCAAAAATGGTTGCGTATAAATGTATTTGTTCCATGCCTATTTTAAGAGAGCTAAGGCTGTGTGCCCACTATGCGTTTTTCAAGCGTTTTTGCAGCGGAATTTCCGCAGCGAAAACGCTTAAAAAACGTTTGGTAATACGTGCCCCATGGTCCCCTAATGATAATCCGCATGTGCTGTGCACATGCTGCGGAAATGTCCGCTGCGGATTATCATTGTGGAAAAATACGCAGCATGTCCAGCGTAATTGCCGCCATTGACTTGCATTGAAACGCATATTATCCATATCACATTTGCACATACGAATATTATGCAATTCTATGTGCGGATGGTACCCGGGTTTGGAGAAGAGGAGACTCTCATCCAGACCCAGATACCATAGAACCTGTTAAAAAAGAATTTAAAATAAAAAATAAAGATTACACTCACCTTCTGATGGCCCCCGGTATTTTCTCTACTCCGTCTGGTCTGTTGTATGGGTCGCGGTGGTGTGAGGACCTGCCATGACGTCATTTAGTCATGTGACAGGACACGCGACCGCTGACATCTGCAGTCGCGTGACCTGTCACATGACTCAATGACGTCATCGCAGGTCCATCACACCACCGCGACCCATACAACAGACCAGACGGGGGCCATCAGAAGGTGAGTATAATCTTTATTTTTCACCATTTTTATTCTTTTTTTTAACTATTACTTGGTCACACTATATAAATCCATTCCGGTTGCAAGGATTTATATAGTGTGACCAAGTGGTCAAGCATTTTCCAAGTGATGCTAAAATCGCTTGGAAAAGCGCTTGATAACCCGCATGCGGAAATGCATGCAAAAACGCTTGACAAACGCTTCTACCTGGCAGGAAAACGCATGTAAAATCCGCATGCGTTTTTCCTGGCAGGGAGATGCGGAAATAATCTGCAGCATTTCTGCATCGTGGGCACTTAGCCTAAGACCTTTTTTTGTGACTTTCAGATAGAAATCATAGATATGTCCAACCTTTAGATGAATCACATTCCATTTTCTCGTCACGTTTTTGTACAGGTACTAAGAATTGGAATAATAAATGTGTAGAGCACTGAAAAATCTAGTACAGACATTTCGGACAATGAAATGTTACAATTTGTGCAAAAATGTTGGCACAAACAAAATGAGAAGTGTCCCCTAATGTCTATTAAGCAATAACCCAACATTTTACAGCACCAGTGTAGTGCTTGAAAAAAGGTCCTTACATTGGAACTGAAACGTCTCCACAATGGGCTTATAAATAATCAACTTTTGTATACACTTTTTGTGTTCTGCCTCCTGTTTTTCTTTTTTTTATCTATCTATCTATCTATCTATCTATCTATCTATCTATCTATCTATTTATCTATCCTTCCATCCATCAATCCATATTTATTATCTATCTTATTCCATTATTTTGTTCTATTTTCTCTATGTGCGTAATATTTGGGGATTATGCGAATTTATGTGAGCCCATCATGAATCTGAAATTCTGTATTAACTCTGTACTCCATACTCCACATTAACTCTGTACTGGTTGGTTTCTATGTGTGATATGTATTTCTACATGCCAATGTTTTGCAACTGTATCTGCTATTTGAGCTCTTCATGCTCTAATGGAACAGCATATACAATTTGAGTGGACAATCTATGTGTATGTCATGAAAAAAAGTAGTTGTACAGTAATTTTCATACCGGAAATACAGTATCTGATCTGTTATCCTTGTTTTCTTGGCAACTTAGACCTGTAAAGACATCAAGAAGAGCTTTGTTAATGTATTTGCAAGAAAAACAAGTGGATATTCTCTTTTCTGATTTTGTCTTTCCAAAAGAGACTATTGCTTTGGATGCCTCACTTATAAAAGAATATTTAGGTCACAATAATGGGGATGAGAGATTATGGTTCAAATGGAAAACTACGAACACTGACACAGGGGGAGGTCGCATGTATTTCATGTTCTCAGACGTATTATTTCTTGTAGTTCTTCACAAGTTAAGACCAGTAAAAATACTTGAATTAGTTTTGAGGAAACAACCCAAGTGAAAAAAAGAAAAAAACATTCTAACAGGTGTGTTAGGCAGTATAGCCCTTAAAGAGTAATCATACTGTTTGATAATGCATGCAAGTCAACCGCTTGTTTGATCGTCACACACATTAGTGGTAAACACTAATATCAGAGCGTTCATTATGGACTAAGACAAGTACATAAAATATTTACTACAATGCCAATGTATCCCATGGGAAAGAATGGTCACATATATCACTTTCTAGATGAAAACTGCAACAAAAAACATAAAAAATCTGAATTGTATCCAGGGAATGTATTTATGCCTACTGATAGCTGAAGGTTGGGACAGACCAAATGGTATAGCCCACAATTGGGAGCATCTGATAACATTACTTTTCTGCATGCCTTCTCTAGGGTTCTCCCAGTTTATTTAAGTATTGAAAAAAAAGTATTGAACACACTTACTGAAATGTATTTACTACTTTACAGCTTCAAGATGGCTTCTATATGGAGAAACTAGTGGCAGGCATTGCTCAGGTGTGATTTTGGCTTGTTCTTCCAAACAGACAACTCTTCACATCCTGAAGATTCTGTGGGCTCCTTCTATGAACTCTGAGCTTCAGTTCCTTCCATAGATTTTCTATTGGATTCAGCTCAGGTGATTGGCTGGGCCATTCCAGCAGCTTTATTTTCTTTATCTGAAACTAATTGAGAGTTTCCTTGACTGTGTGTTTGAGATCATTTTCTTGCTGAAATGTCCACCCTTATTTTATCTTCATCATTCTTGTAGATGGCAACATATTTTTATCAAGAATATCTCAGTATATTTGTCCATTCATCCTTCCTTCAATCACATGAAGTTTGCCAGTGCCGTATGCTGAAAAACAGCTCCACACCATGATGTTCCCACCTCTGAACTTCTCTGCTGGTATGGTGTCTTCAGGGTGATATACAGTGCCTTGTGGCCTCCAAACATGGTGTTTATTATGGCATCCAAAGAGTTCAATTTTGGTCTTGTTTGACCTGACTATATTCTCCCAATATTACACAGGCTTGTCTAAGTCTTGTTGAGCAAACTTTAAACGCGCTTGAACATACTTTTTGTCTTTTTGTTCAGCAATGGGGTCTGTATGGCGAGCGTGCATACAGGCCATGGAGGTTGAGTGCATTACTTATAGTTGTCTTTGAAACAATTTTACCTGCTGATTCCAGGTCTTTCTGTAGATCTCCTCCGGTGATCCTTGGCTCTTGGACAACTCTTCTGATAATTCTTTTCACTCCTCTGTCTGAAAACTTGTGGGAAGCACCTGGTAGCAGCTGATTTATGGTGAAATGATGTTCTTTCCACTTCCGGATTAAGCCCCAACTGTGCTCACTGGAGCCTTCAGTAGTTTAGAAATTCTTCTGTAACCACTGGCATCAGTATGTTTAGCAACAATAGGGTTCCGAAGGTCTTGAGACAGTTCACTGGTTTTACCCATCATGAGATGTTTGTTGTGTGGTAATGAGACACCTTTTTATAGGCCATAATAATAATAATAATAATAATTTTCATTTCTATAGTGGCAACATATTCTGCAGCACTTTACATTTTAGACCATCAGTTGAACTAGCTGATATTCTTTTTCACTAAATAGCAGGATTACTTTCTAATTATTGATATACTTCAGCTGGTGTCATGACTTTCCATGGCTTTTTGCACTTCTCTTTATTCATGTGTTCAATACTTTTTCCCTGTGTCATTTATCATAATCACACATAACTTAATTTATGGACATCTATAGTCTGATTTCTTTCCTGTGTGAATTGGATGGGTTATTATCGACATCTTGTGAGAATTTCATGTTAATAGCACCTTTAGAAATATATTTACTTAGAAAATGGGTGACATGTTCAATGCTTATGTCACCAGCTGTATAAGGCACAAAACCAGTAAGGCCAGTGAGTGGCTGCAACAGGCACATGGTTTATATGGGAAATCACCACTGCAGGAAGGAATACAGAAGACAACTTACTTTATCTGTATTCCTGATTATGGGCAAGTTTTTAAATATCTTTGAAAAACGATTTGGGCTATTTTTCAAACATATGTAGGTGAATAAGGAGGAAAAGATGTACAATTATGAGTAATGATGAACAATGAATATAAAATGACATACATTACATCAATATATAGAGTTATAAGGCTGCTATAAAACTTTGTCAAGTGCTAGAAATGTTGTCTTGGGCATTTCAATTGGATGAGGCACTGATATTGTCAAAGTTATATTTTTGGGGGGCTACATGTTGGTTTTCCTTGGGGAATGTGTTTCATATAGGAATTGTTAATCAATAGTATTTAGACCAATAATTCCAACATTGAATTGCAGTAAAATGTATTTGAAATGACTGCTGGGGCCGTGGAGTACTCGGCGCCAGGCCGGTCAGTTCTTTTGGGATAGTCACGGTGGCGTGACCCGGTCCGTGGCCCTGGGCGGTCAATAACGGAGGGGAATAAAGTTTTGGGGATAAAGTTTTGTGACGCCACCCATGGTATGCGGCTATAGGTGTCCGCCGCTGCTGTTCAGATCCACTGGGGCCATTGGTGACGCAGCAGAGATGGTTCAGCTCTCCATGGGTAGAGCTAGGCCCCAGGGCAGTTAAAGAGGTAGCTTTGTTGTTGATGTAGTGCAAGGCAGGTGACGCAGAAATTAAGTCAAGGACACAGCGGGGTGCAGTCTTCAAGTTTTTACTCACAGTTCTTATGATGTTCCAGGTTACAACTGCTAGCAGGTTATAACAGCCCACCGAGCCCTGTGTCCTCCCGGGAAGTGATCCAACCAACTCTCAAATAACTTGGGTGCACTTGATCGGCACCCCCTTCTGATATACCTTTCCCGGGTCGTCTCTCTCTGCGCTGGCTCTCGCCCTCCTGCCCTGCGCCTCACACACAGTGTCCCGAGCCAGTGGCTGTGGGCCTTGTCGAGTGACGTCCTCTCTGTCCCCTTGGTCCTATATGGCCACCTTTTCAGCAAATGTGTGTGGTTTTGGCTACGGCACTTAGAGATACCGCAGCCTCCGGTTTGCTAGCTGAGTCTTGCAGTCCTCCACTAGTCTTTGGCCGGTCCGCTTCTGCAACCTCATCCCTTCTCCCGACTACAGTCGATGTGAGTTTGGGGGCACGGGTGGACTCCACACTTCCTGTGCCCCTAGGATCCCTTCTCTGTCTTTGGAGCCCTTCTCTGACTCCCTTGCTCCTCTCATTCTCTCTCCTACTGGGCCCCTCTGACTGGGCCCTCACTCTGTCTGGACCCTACTCCTCAACGGTCCTCAATCACTGGGTGCCTCTAGATGTTTCTACCTGTATTTTTAAACTGTCTGTCATATGACGCACGTCACTAACGGTCACTCTAGGTGGTCCCTTCTACATTCAGTCCTTCCTTCTGTGCTCCTCTAAACTACTTCCTCCACCCACCTCCTCTACCTAGTTCCCTCCTCCAGACAGGGACAGGGACTGTGCTCTCCCTCAGGAGCAATCTCATCCTTCCCTACTGGAGTAATGTGGTGTTGGATGTGGGTGTGTGGATCCCGGGTAGTGCTTCCTCCTTACCCGAGAGTGGGGTACCACACCCCTGGCTGAGATGCCGTACCTCTGTGGCGACTGGACCCGCAGGGGCGCCACATACCCCCCCTTTAAACACAGCACGTCCGCGGGCTGGAACAGAGTAAAAAAAAACAAGAATTTAAGACATGCAAAATTTTTAGAATGCATTCACAGATAAAAACGGTAAATAAATAACTTTTTCTTCCCTTTATGGGAGGCCCTTTTTCTAAAACGTTGCATAAGACTACCAGGTGTGCAAAACAATATTAGATCACTTTAAATAACATTCTTTCAAATATAAAACATTATATTACTTTAAATAACACTTTTTCAAGCAAGTTCAGAAGGCTCTAGTGAGATCCCTATCAGGGTGTCCATCTCACAGTTTCAAGTACAATATGGGGGACCCGTCCTAAAAAGCCCAACGTAGGCCATGGGCATGGCTGCAGGACATAGCTGATCCACTCGTTAGACCACGTGTTCGGCCACCCCAAACAAGTTTTTTTTCAGTGGCCTATAAAACCAACAAGAAGCACATTAAGAAGTGCCAACTTTTTACAGTAAAAGTTCTGGCTGTTCACTGTCCACAACCATAACGTCTTTTTCTTTTCTTTTTCTATCGGGTACTAATTATGTCAACATCTCACACAATGTTATTAACTTATTAATTTTGATATAAACACCCAACCGGGTAACTATTTACACTCACTTCCTCTGCGGTTCCGCAGTTCAGTTCTTATTGCCCCTTCCGGGGTTCCTTTTTCCAGGGTGGCATTTAATCCTCCATGTCGTTAGATAGCGCATCCAGGTTATTTGCTGCAGCCGGGGCTGAAGCTGCTGCTTGCTGTCAGCAGGGGTCAGGGGCATGTCCTCCGCACTCGCCTTCCGCACATTGAGCGCGTACCACCCCCTCTCTCCTCGATGCCGGGTGTAGGTGACTCGATCGCCATGGTACAAGTCACGGTCAGGGTGTCCTTGTTGAAGGTGGGACTCCACATCCCTCCTGGTGACGAAGAGATCCTGGGCAGCATTGGGCTCTCTGATGAAACTCCAGCCCTTGCGTAGATCAAATTTCACTACGGTGCCCAGCACTCTCAAACCCTGTTTGGCAGGTTTGGCCTTCCGGGCCAGGGCCTTGGCCCTCATTTTCCTCTCCTCCATGGCCTGCCACCTAGTCTGCTGCTCCTTCTCCTCCACTTCCCACTTTCGGAACTGCTGCCGGCAGAACTCTTCCTGTTGCATGGCCTCCTCCGGTGTCTCCTTCAATTGGGCCTCCCCAGGGAACCCCATTAGATCGCCTACTGGGTTCTCCCACCTGTACTCTACCCTTCCTTTACAGACAGCCAGGGGAATTGGCGCAGGTTTTAATGGGGCCCCTAGCTGATCCTCTACGAGTGCCGACCAGTCCCACGTGGCGCTTTTGTAGACCCAGCCGGGTGCATGGGCTACTGGTGGCCCCAGGGGTCTGATTAGGGTCTCGTCAGCTACCGGGGCAGGGGCATTACCTGCTGCGGCTGTCTCTCTGGTGCTGCGCGTCTCCTTCTCCTTAGTCCCGTCCGGGGCTGGGACAGTAGCTGCAGGCCGCGACGCTGACCACTGCCGAGTGATCTTTTCTAGCAGCACGTCTTTCCATCTCTCTACTGCTGCCTTTTGGGCCTGCTCCATCTGCTGGCTCAGCTCCTGCATCTCGGTCAGCAGGAACCCCAGATCCACCGGGGGGTAGTTTTTCAGTTACTGGGGGAGGGTACTGCCTCCATACCACGGACTGGAGTCTGGTTGCTGTTTCCCTCCATTACACGTACCGGGTTAGCTGTGACTCCTCCGCGCGACATTTCCATTACTCAGGAACCCCTACTCAAATTCCTGCATGAAATAAACATTGTGTGAGCTGTAGTATGGTAATTTATAAGTTACCATCTCTACTATGTCACGTCTTCCTATTGTGTTCTTCTGGGGAACCCAAAATTCCCTGTTTGCCCTAGTTTAGACTGTCCAATCCATGAAACAACGTGAAGGATTTCCACAGGAGACTGTGTATGGAATAGATTCTGGAGAAGCTACGAACACAGCTGGTGCCAACTGTCTTATACAGGTGACACCCACCTGTAACTGCCTCAATTTGAGCTGGCTACCATGTAATGCAGGTGTCCCGAATGCAACGCACAGAGTCAGAAGACGAGAACAGTCAGAGATGAATATAAGCAGTTTATATATATATAACAGGTATTCTGAACAAGGGATTGGCAAAAGGGGTAATGAACAGTAATTTGAAATGTTAGAAAAATACGAAGTCTCTCAAAGTGATGTGTTGCCCTAAATCATGGGAGACACCACGTGAATTCTTTGGCTCTGCATATGGCCCTAGCGGGGGTCACCGGTTATTCCCGCTAGGCCGAAAGTCTTTTCCGGACAAGTTCAATTAGATCAGGTTGAGCTTCTTTAGCCACAACCGTTCCCCTCCCAACCTGAGTACCTAAACCCAATTGGCCCCAGTACCATGAGTGAACAGTAGAAGTGACGGCCCTGTTCACATATGCAGCTCCTCTGCCTTCACTGGCGTGACTTTCCTGGGGCAGCCGTCTCTCAACTCCTCTCTGCTTGACTGTTGGAGGCAATCTCTCAAGCCTTGGGTAGGGGGGTCCAGACCTGGTCTGTCGGCGGGCGACGTCGGGTTCCGCGAACTCACTTAGCACCGCAAGCAGGTTCCGAGTCTCCGCAGCAGGCACAGCACTCGGGTCACATCTGTAAGGGATCCGGAGCTCTTCCACCGGCGCCCAGCTGTGGCACCTCACAGGCCTCTGGTTTAGACCCACCACGCGGGGCTTCTCAGCACGCAGAGAACACATCTGATCCTCTCTGCTGCTTGGCGCCAAAAACCCCTCAGGCTTGGCGCGCTGGCCTCTTATCTTTAGGAACTCTTTCCTGGAAGTCACCTGACCGGGTCCAGCATCTAAATCTTCTCTCCCTTCAACTTCTCTTGTATATGTTGATTCCTCTTGTGTCTGGCCAGCAGATGGCAATCTCTCTCCATCTTTGAAGCATCATGTAAGAGTTCTCTTAAAGGCTCTCTTTCCTCTACTACATTCCTCCCTCCTTTTTGTTCGCCAGTGCTCAGGCGAGTGGATTTCTTGCAGGATTGACATCTCTTTCTAGGCAGTGCAAGCTCAGACAGGAGTTGGGCACACTCCTGCGTTTCCTGCTGGATCTGAGACCAGATAAACTCTTCTTGAGCATACCGGTTAGGAGGAATTCCGGCATTAGCTCGCTCAGTTCTGTGAGGCTCCTCCTGCAGAGGTGACTCCGGGATATCCGATGAATCAACCACTGGGGATTGCAAGTCACTTCTTGATTAATTCTGGGTCCCACTCGGGGTTGGCATCGACGGTTCTGACTGGCCCAACTGCATTGTGGCGCATCCTTCTTCATCCCTCAAGGTTCCTGTATGCGACACCTCAGCCATTTCGTTTGAAGGCCCAACTTCGTTATAGGCCTCTGCTTCAGAAGAGCAAGGTCGCAGAATGTTACAGTGCAACACCCTGGGTGTCGCGGCGTCATCCCCTTCGGGCCTGACCTCGTAGACTGGGTTGTCGGGGTGAATTTTCTTCACCACCCGATATGGTATCGCCTCCCAATGATGGTCCAGTTTACACCCAAATCGTTTGGCCCTTGCCAGCACACGGTCTCCTGGCTGGAGTGATCAACCTGAGGTCGGGGGCCGATCTGCATGCTCTACTTCCTGAAACTTCTGAGCGACCAATCTTCTCACCGTATGAAGCCGGTGCTTATGCTCTCGAATCCAGGTACTTGGGCTACTGCCCGGGCCGGAGTCTTCTGAGTCTAGCTCCAGTTCAGTAATTTCTCGTCCACTCCTTCCAAACAGCAACATGTAAGGGGTGTAGCCAGTAGTCGCATGAACTCGATTATTATACACCCACACCAGCTCGGACACAAATTCAGGCCACTTCATCTTTTTGTCCACTTCCAGCGTTCGCAACATTTGCAACAGGGTTCAGTTGAAGCCCTCGCATGTGCCGTTCCCTTGAGGGTGGTAAGGCGTTGTTCGGGATCGGTCGATCCCATAGATACGGTATAGTTCATCCATCAGTCGTCCTTGGAAGCAGGCCCCTTGGTCAGAATGTATTAGCTTCGGACACCCATAAATCTGGATGAAATCCTGACAGATGGCCTTAGCTGCGGCTTCCGCTGTCTGGTCTTTGGTAGGCGTCACTACTGCGAACTTGGTAAAGTGCTCAGTCATTACCAAACAGTGTCCGTAACCATTGCATGAAGTTCCGATAATCAGATAGTCAATCATTAGGACTTCCAAGGGTGCAGACGTTCGGATGGCCTGAATGGGAGCCCTTTGTTCTGTGGGTTTGTTCAACTCACACTGGCGACATGTTCGGCAGACCCCTTCGAATTCTTGCCGCAGTTGAGGCCAATACACCAGCCATTGCAACCACCGAAAGGTCTTCTCCACACCGAAGTGAGCACCTCTTCTATGAGCCTCCTGGGCTAGCTGCGTTACCAGCGCCTCTGGAACTACTACCTGCCAAGTAACATCAAACTCTCGAGGTAGCTGGATTCTTCGGCATAGCAAGCCAGCCTTCAGGAAGAGCCTCTCCCACTGGCCTAGGATTTGTAGGGTAGTTGGAAGTGAAGCGGCCCTGGCTTCCTGGTCGGGTCTTTGACCAAGGGCAACCCATTCTCTCAGCTTTGACAGCTCTGGGTCAGATTGTTGCAGATATATCCACTCGTCTCTTGAGCGGCCCAGGATTTGAGTGGGCCTGGGCTCCTCTCTGGTCTCCTGAGCGTCGACCACAGCAGCGGCAAACTGGCTGAAATCCGGAATCTCGTCCCCTTCTAGCTCCTCATCTCTATCCCTCTTTGGGCCCGTCTGAGTAACCCGGGACAGGGCATCTGCATGAGTGTTCAGGGCCTTGGACCGATAGGCGATCTTATACTGGTATTTGGACATTCTTGCGACCCACCGCTGCTTTAGCGCGCCCAGCTTGGCGTTCTCCAATTGGGACAAAGGGGTGTTATCTGTCCGCACTTGCACTTCTGACCCCGACAAGTACTCAGCAAATTTCTCGGTCATGGCCCACACCAGTGCCAGTAGCTCCAGCTTGAACGAACTGTAGTTGTCCGGATTCTTCTCCGTATCACGGAGTGACCTGCTGGCATATGCAATCACCCGCTCTTTTCCTCCTTGCACTTGAGCCAGCACTGCTCCCAGTCCATGCAAGCTTCCATCAGTGTACAACACGAAAGGCTGCGAAAAGTCAGCGTAAGCCAGAATTGGGGCATCCGTTAGCTCCATTTTCAATGCTCGGAATGCCTCTTCTTGTCGTGGGCCCCACTGAATGGGCTGCCGCTTGCCTCTCAGCAATTCATTGAGCGAGATCGCAATCTTAGCAAAGTCCTTAATGAATCTGCGGTAGTATCCAACGAGCCCCAGGAATGCCCTCAGTTCTCTTAGATTGGCGGGTGTGGGCCACTTCTGCACGGCAGCTACTTTCTCCGCGGTGGGGTGCACTCCCTCACTGGACACAGTGTGCCCCAGATATTCAATTTCCCGCTTGAAGAGACGACACTTACGAGGCTTAATCTTCAGGCCGTGCCTCCGAAGCCATTCTAACACTCCAGTCGGCGGAGATGATCTTCAAATGTAGTGGAATAGATAATGATATCGTCCAGATATATTAAAGTGGCTTCAAAGTTGAGGTTCCTCAAGCATCTCTCCATCACTCTTTGGAAGGTTCCCGGCGCATTTGTTAGCCCGAACGGCATCCGATTGAACTCAAATAGGCCCATAGGGAGAACAAAAGCTGTCTTCGGGCGATCCTTCTCAGCTACTGGGACCTGCCAATAGCCACTGGCCAGATCGAGAAAGAGAAGAACTTGGCCCTTCCTAGCGCAGATAAAGACTCTTCAATTCGGGGGAGTGGATAGGAGTCCCGTACTGTACAGGCATTCAGTTTCCGATAGTCTACACAGAATCTTAGGGTACCATCCTTCTTCCGGACCAGCATGATAGGAGCCGCCCAAGGACTCTGACTCTCGCGGATCACGCCATTCTGCAACATGTGGGCCAACAGCTCTTTCACCTCCTGGTACATCTGAGGCGGGATCTGCCGATATCTATCTCGAATGGGAGCAGTGTTTCCGGTTGGTATTTCGTGCTGAATGTCCCGAGTGCACCCGAAATCGTCTTCATGTTGTGCAAACACTCCCTGATATTGCTGTAGAAGTTGTTCAATCTGCCTTACTTGCCCAGCAGAAAACTCAGTAAGATTAGCCTCCATTTTCTCCAAGAGGTGGCGCCCAGCCAACGGTTCTCTTCCTTTCTCTTGGCTGTTGAGGGACACCTTCAGGGTCCAGGGCTCTCCTTCCACAGGTGCCAGCCCTATAGCGTCAGCTCTGGTAAGGGCCTCTGGCATTATACACACTCGCGCCACCGCTTGTCGGGGCAACATCTGTAAACTCGTGCCACTTAGATTGATGCAACACACGGGCACTCGACCATGCCGCACGGTGGCCAGGGTCCGAGCAACCAGGAGTCCAGAGGGCGCTTCCTCTCCCTCCATTGGTTCAATTTGAATGTCCACGCCCTCTAAGGACACATGTGCCAGTACCGGTTAAGTGAGTACAGTCTGTCCCACCAGCAGTGTCATTGTGGCTTCGGGTGGTATCGATACCTTACCAAGGTACTGAGAGGTAGGGGGCAATTTTTGAATTTGACTGACCCGCACGAGATGCTGGAATACTCTCTTGTTAGCTGGATCTCGAGTAGTGCGGGTCCATTTATTTTTGTTACAGCCCTCAGCCAGGAACTGTCCGACCTCCTTCAGCACATTCATGCCCATGGTTACAATGGGCCCATCGCCTCCGGGCCCTGTGGTCAGTACGATCCCTTTCCGACCGAGGTCCTTTCCACATGCCCGAATGGACATCCATACTACTCCCGCTACTGGGATAGGTAGTTGATTAGCTGCCACCAGTTTGACAGTGGGTTCCCGCCAGGAACGAGCAACTTCAGGAAAGTGGCTTTGGAAGTACGTCTCAGGCATAGTGGTCACTTGAGACCCGGTGTCCATTAGACAGCGGATCCACTGCCCATTAAATTCAGCCCAGATAATGGACCTCTCGGAGACAATGTCTTCAGAGCTCCCTCTTCCACTCTCTGAAGCTCGAGACCCCACGGTATGCTCCACAACCGTGGGGCATCTTAGTTTAACGGCTATCCCTGCCTCCTCCTTTCTCGGTTTGGACAGTCTTTGGAGATATGCCCCCTACCTCCGCAGGTCCAACACTCTGGTCCTCGTTCTACTGATAGGTCGGGTGCATGACGTGTTTGGGCCTGGTAGGAACGTCTTTCTCGTTCTGGTCTCCGCCCACGTGGGGCAGTGGGGTGCATCGGCAAGGAGGCAGCAGGGGCCTTTCTAATAGTGTTTAGCTCACCCCGAATATCTTGAATTTCCTGACGTATCTCCCGTACCCAATCAGTCTAATTGTTGGGGAATCCAGGGGTAATTGCCTCATGACTTCTAACTGTGGCTTTGAGAACAGGAACTTCTTTCTCCAGGACTCTAGTTTCAGTCCCTACCTCCAGGATGCCCAGATCAGGGCTCAAACACAGCTGCTCCTTCAAGATCTGCCTCAGGGAAGGGTCTTTCAAGCCAGCAATCAGTTGGTCACACAACACTTCATCCAATGGTCCCAGTCCTCGGTTCTCATCTCGAGCCTTCTTAGTGATATGGGCCGTCACTTACTGTAATGCATTAACATACTGATTTATGGTCTCATTTTCCCCTTGGACCCGCTGAAACAACCGTAGGCGCAAGTGTCCCAGATCTGTGGTGTCACCGTGCATGTCCTCTAGGATTTTTATCACTTTGTCCACGGTGTCACGGTCCCCAGGTGGGTGGTACATCACAGTTTGCCGTGCCTCTCCATCAAGGGTTAGGCGGGCCAGTTCCGCCTGGGCTGGGGGATTGAGGGGATACATACGCAGCATACTTCTCAGTCTTTCTACCAAGTCCCACAGTGACATAGCCCCCAGGGTTATATGGTTCCGGCCAGACCCAGCCCCAGACTGATCTGCCATCTCTGTGTCTGGATGTTGCATCCTGCCGACAACGCCAAATGTAATGCAGGTGCCGGAATGCAACGCACAGAGACACAAGGCGAGAATAGTCAGAGATGAATATAAACAGTTTATATATATATAACAAGTATTCTGAACAAGGGATTGGCAAAAGGGGTAATGAACAGTAATTTGAAATGTTAGCAAAATACGAAGTCGCTCAAAGTGATGTGTTGCCCTAAATCATGGGAGATACCACGTGAGTTCTTTAGCTCTGCATATGGCCCTAGCGGGGGGTCACTGGTTATTCCCGCTAGGGCTAAAGTCTTTTCCGGACAAGTTCAATTAGATCACGTTGAGCTTCTTTAGCCCCAACCGTTCCCCTCCCAACCTGAGTACCTAAACCCAATTGGCCCCAGTACCGTGAGTGAACAGTAGAAGTGACGGCCCTGTTGACGTATGCAGCTCCTCTGCCTTCACTGGTGTGACTTTCCTGGGGCAGCCGTCTCTCAACTCCTCTCTGCTTGACTGTTGGAGGCAATCTCGCAAGCCTTGGGTAGGGGGGTCCAGACCTGGTCTGTCGGCGGGCGACGTCGGGTTTCGCGAACTCACTCAGCACCGCAAGCAGGTTCCGAGTCTCCGCAGTAGGCTCAGCACTCGGGTCACATCTGTAAGGGATCCGGAGCTCTTCCACCGGCGCCCGGCTGTGGCACCTCACAGGCCTCTAGCTTAGGCCCGCCACGCGGGGCTTCTCAGCACGCAGAGAACACGTCTGATCCTCTCTGCTGCTTGGTGCCAAAAACCCCTCAGGCTTGGCGCGCTGGCCTCTTATCTTTAGGAACTCCTTCCTTGAAGTCACCTGACCGGGTCCAGAGTCTAAATCTGCTCTCCCTTCAACTTCTCTTGTATACTGTATGTTGGTTCCGCTTGACTGTGTCTGGCCAGCAGATGGCAGTCTCTCTCCATCTTTGAAGCATCATGTAAGCGTTCTCTTAAAGGCTCTCTCGCCTCTACTACAACCACATAGAAAAAAGCATGCCCTATCTATAAAAAAATTTCAACAAACTAGCAGTCCATAACCAAAGAACAAGAAAACACAAGGTTCTCGACAGAAAGCCATATATTTTAAAAATCTAAACTTAATATGAGGTCATGTAGATTACAATATAGGGCAAAAAGTAAAAACTACAAGAAAAATATACAAATCATAAGCAAAACAAATTTCAGTAGTATAATAGGGACACAAAAAGCTAGACACACTTAGAGAGGAGAAAAGTGCAAATGGATACACATAGGACGGTACCAAGATATCATACCCCCGCCGATTTACCAGTTAATACAGTAGAACAAACACAGGATGTCACAATACAATAGAAAAAAGTAAACTCCAAATTAGTGTAATAAAGTAAACCCTAAATTTGTGAGTCTGCTAAGCTAACTGGTTCACAAATGCAGCAAAATAGACAGAAATGGTAGTAACACCTAATGAGTGTGGCCAGCATGGTTAGATACAGTGAGGTGAATAGGGCATGGGAACCCCATGCGTCCTGCTACAACTTGTGATTAACCAGAGGTGATTATGATCCATGAGAAAATGTCATGTATAGTGATGCCATCCAATATGTGTATCAACAAAAACAACCTATAGCGAACAAGAATGGCGGCCGCCCATGCCCGCATAAGTGTCTTCGGTGTGATACAACCAATACTGTGCATGAACACACCATGAAGCGCAAGCTCATGTAAAAGGTTATGTGCACCTGATATATGGTGTGCGCTCCAATTAATATATACTGTAGATAATAGGCAGAGGTTCATTGTTGAGTGGCATACATTGCTTTGGTGCCCAATAAAAGTTGTGAAGAGCACTACTTTGGCCAATTCTTTATGGCTAAAGTATGAGTATGTGACGTCATATCATTCAAAGTATTAGATCCAAATTACGGTCAACAGGAGAAAATTCAGTACTGCACATGATGCTAATATCTTGGATTTAGTGTAAGGCACCGAATAAAGTGTGAGTGCTGTAACAATGCTACTCACTTGGTAACGAGGTGAGGTATCACAGGAACAGTTTCTATTTAAGAGTCTGGCTGGTTTACTGCATCACAGGAAAACTTAAATACCGCCTTTGTCTGGCATAAAATAAAACATGAAGTAAAGAGTCCATACAATAGTGCGGGTTCACCCACTTGGGTTAAAGTCCAGCTTCTCAGTCCTTTAGGAAAGGCACACAATCCTGGAGGTCTGCACACCTCCATACACAAACCATGTGTGAGATAAACAGGCCTCATTTTACAATGTGAACCACACCCAGGGGTGGAAATATGGCGAGCAGCTTTCCCGCTCAACTCTTCAGCTGCTCACATTAAACCCAGCCCTGTCATGGCCGATTAACCCCTCTTAGAACTATCTGCACTAGAGCATTACTCCAGGTTTACATCACAATGGACATACACCTCTGTGATACATATCTCCCATCCACTATGTGTCCGGCAGCCACCTTACATTACGTAATCAGAACATTTTCTAACGTGCTTCCTGTAGAAAGTATTATAGTAGAAATGTAGACAGGGTATAAGCGCAGGAGCGATATTTAGAATACCATGACATTAGTAATAAAAACAAAGACAAGCGCTATGTTCACATTACTGTGTTGTATAACACAAGTGTCCAAATGTATATTAAGCATATGTATGCCAGTACACACGCGCACTACACGATTTTTTATATTGAATACATCTAATGTTCAGTAATAATACTGTAACAATATATACAAGACTTTGCAACATTTCACTGTATGTAAAGGAATATAATTTCTAAACACGAATTGTGAGCAGGTAGGGACACTCCTCTAGCTCTTGCCATCTGTAATGTATGGTAACATCTATCAGTGACAAACTGCTTACAATGTGGTGCTATAAAAGGCAAGAAAAAGTACTAATGTACCCAAGCACAAAGTAAAAATATTTGTTAATATGTAATGTGATAATTCCTATCAAAACGTAAAATGCTTAGAATACAAGCTAAGAAAGTGTAGAGACAGTGCTCTCTCACAGTTAAGGATGAACATAAATATGCCAGATAAAATATATCAGTATGCAGAAAATACAGTTACTAGAAAAACTAAGTATATCCTCTTTTTGAGTTCTATCTTTTTACATGTTAGAACATAATAAAGGAACATCATGTCCTTAGAGGGTCTTAAGATTAGCTAAATACAGCCTCAGATGAAGAACACATGACAAATTACAGTCTTCATTCATTTCACCCTTACTGCTTCAATAGGACTCAAGAGGGTAATTAGCAGTTAAGTGCTGCCAATAAAATGCTCTCGATTAATTTTTCATCAGTGTAAACACCTTTATAAAAGCAGAAGTTTTGGTAGTTTGCTGGTCTGGAGCTTGTGTTAATACAATGCCAAGGAGAAAAGACATCAGTCATAGTCTTAAACAAGCTATTGTTTCTGCCATCGATCTAGGAAGAGACCACTGTCAAACAATTTGAAGTCCATCATTCTACAGTGAGAAAAATTATTCACAAGCGGAAAATATTCAAGCAAACTCACCCCAAGGTCAATGCTTAGAGAAATTGCAAAAATAAAAAAACGAGCTACAACACAGACTCTAAAGGAGTCAGTATGGTAAATGTTTAAGTACATGACAATACAATCAGAAAAAGACTGAAAAAGTATGGCTTGTTTGGAAAGGTTGCCAAGAGAAAGCCGACTCTTTCTAAAAGGAATATGGCAGAACAGCTACAGTTTGCAAAGTTGCATCTGCACAACTCACAAGACTATTGGAACAATGTCTTTTGGACAGACAAAATCAAAGTGGATATGTTTGGCCATAATGTGCTGCGCCATGTTTGGCAAAAACCAAACACAGCATATAAGAGCAAAAATATTATACCAGCTATCAAGCATAGTGGTGGATGGGTGGGTTGGGCATTTTGTAGCCACCTGGGCACATTGAAGTCTTTGAGTCGATCACTAACTCCTCTTTATGCCAAAGCATTCTAGAGTCAAATATGTGACCATGCTATTTGCATACATGTAGTCATGTTCCAACTAGACATGCACGGCCCCTCTTAATACAAGTGATTTGAGTGAGACTAGACACGTCTAGTTGGAATTCTAATTACATTATTACGGACACATGATCGCCCGCTCCTGACTCCAGCACTGGAGAATCCTGACAGCGCTCACTGTTCATACAACGAGAGGATTCTGAAGTCTACAGTCACATAGAGTGACTGCAGATTTAAGCCCCCTTAATTTTTCCCATAGTGCTTCTGCATTTTGGCTTACTTTTTGCTAAATGTTCCAATGTAATTTGTCATGTGTTGTTGTTCATCTAATGTTAGTTTACCGAAATTTAAGACCTTCTAAGGACCAGATGTTTTTTATATTTTGTCCTGTTATGTAAAACCATAACATTCAAAGGGTAACAAAGGTTTATGTACCCCAAAATGGTACCTCTAATTACTACAGCTCATACCACAAAAAAATAAGCACTCGGCTCCATGAAAGGGAAAATTACAAAGTATGAGACTCACAATATGGAGGCACAAACCAAATTTTTATTTTGTATGTTTTTTTTTAAAGTAGTAACACATAACAATGGCAAAATTGTAAGATTTTTTTTCATTCCACTCACAAAATTGTTTCTAAGTTTTCATACAACACATTGTATGGTAAATCAAATAGCACTATTAAAAAATACAGCTCCTCCTGCTAAAATAAAATAAGCTCAATATGAATCTGTCGATGGAAAAGTCAAAAAGTTATGGTTCTTGGAAGGCAGAGATGAAAAAATGAAATGAAAAAAAAACAAACAATGGAAATGGCCTGGCCCTTAAGGTGTTTAATCTCTTAGATATCACTTCTGATGTAGAGTAGATTCCTGTAGAAAAGGCTGATAGACATGATTATTGCGTAAAATAGATGCACATATTATGCAATAAGCATATGGCAATATCCTACTAATTCTGGTGGCTAAGTTTAAGAAGGCCTCTAGCCTGGTAGCTTTTTTCTATAAAATACCTTCCAATTTGCTGGATAGAAAGGCTGCCAAAGGTATATGGCGAGGCCTCAGTATAATATTTTTTTGCAGGAAGCCATCTTCTCCCATCTGTGGTGCATCGGTGGTTACATAGAGTACATCCCCCAATGCAGTTAGCCAATATAGAGGGCTCTGTAGCAAATTGTGCAGAATGGGTAACTGAAGACTACAGATATTTTATATATAGCATTAAGGAAATAAAGTTAGAGCCTTAAGCTTTTAAAATCCTAAGCTAAATAATTGTACTTACTTTATTTAGTCAAAACAGTCTGGAGAAATGATCAAAAGGTCAGTATATAGCTACACAGTTAATAAGGTTGAAAAAAAAGATCCAGTTCAACGGAGATCTCGGGAAGGACAAAAGGAAGGGGCTCATGCACAGCTGCAATACCAGCCCACACTAAAATAGCTAATTTTTCCCTCCTGATCCTAATTGTCCACAGGACCAAAAATTCAGAAAAAAATTTTAAACATTTACATAAGCATTTATGTTTTTTCTTCTAAAAAGCATTTGAGCCTTTATTGAAACCATCAACAAGTTCCCACTGTGACCAGCTCCTGGGGTAGACTAATCCACCGATTAATAGCTCATATGGTAAATAAGGCAAGTCTCCTCTGAAGATTGAAATTGTCTAGCTGACGGAGGGGGTGACCCTTTTCTTTTGAAACAGCTTTTTACCACACTTTTTGTATGGGCCATTTATGTACTTGTACAAGCGAATAATGTTAACAAGTAGATGTCTCTGCTCCAGACTAAATAAATGTAATTCTTTTAGTATGCTTTATTATAACCAAGTTCTCCCATGCCCTTCACCAGCTCTATAGCTCTTCTTTGTACCTTCTCTAACTCCAGGCCAATCTTTCTATGAACTGTTGCCCAGACTTGAAATGCTTACACTGACGAGCAAAAAGATAACACTGTTTTGAACTTTTGACTTTCAGGCTCAATATCTCACCATCCACTACTGCTTCAAACGTGAGACTACCATGATTTCATAGACAATCATCTTGGCTATATCATACATAAATTTGACTTGTAACTATTTTGCATAAGATTAGTTATGCAGATTCTTGTCATTATACTGCATTGTTACTATTTTGCTCCTAAAAATCAAAATTTTAAGTTTTATTATTTTGTTAGTAGTTTGTAAATCCACCTTTTGGTTTCAATACTGCTTCAATAGTCCATCAGATTCAAGCATGTCTAGACTGAAATCTGATCCCAGGTCTACTCTACACATTCCGAAAGTTGGTGCATACTGGTCGACTCACTTGGGTATGTATACAGCTTTTTCTTCAACTCTACCCACAAGTGTTTGATTGGGTTGAGGTCTGGGGACTGTGGGGGTCAATGCAGCACCTCTACTTCATTGCTATTGAACCATTTCTTCACCAATCTCGAAGCATGCTTTGGGTCGTTGTCATGCTGGAACACTATGTCGTCCTTTTCATACCCATAGTACTCGAGTGTACAAAGTAACTTATCTTGTAGGATACTCACATATAGCTCAGCATTGAGACCACCATTGATCCTGGTGAAGTATCCAAGGCCTTTGGCTGTGAAACAACTTCATATCATCAGGCTTCCTCCACCAAACTTGACAGTTCCTTTAATTGCTCAATCCATTAGCCCCTTTTTCCCTTGTTTCTTCCAGACCCATTTGCACCCATCAGAGACTAGTCTATTAAGTTTTGTCTCATAGCTTCAAACCACCCGTTTCCAACCTTCTGCTGTCCACTTTTCGGAATTTTTTGCCAACTCGAGCTAGCGCTTCTTATGATGACATTGAAGTCAAGGCTCCTTCACCTTTTTTCAGGCCACCATTCCAGACTTGTGTAATGTGCATCATATGGTACTTGCATGGACATCTGTGATTTCACTATTACAAAGCATACAAGCCATTTCCACTGCCATGTTTGTCACGCCAGAACTGATAGACCTTGTGTTGAGCCGACTTGTTGACTCCGATATTTTGCCTTGACGTCCACCTCTTGGTTTTTGAATAGATGGATGGACTTCATTTCGTATTCTTACAACTGTCATGGCACTCACATGATGCAGTTTGGCAATTTTCTTGACCGAGAGACAGCTATTGATGGGCTGGATGATGCTGTTTCTCTTATCTTGGGAAATCTTCTTCATGGCTGCTCCTCGATTCAAACCAGTGACCTTTCCCTTGGGAATCAACCTAATAACACACTGAGCTATTAGGGAATGTGAGAACAGGTTGTATTTTGTATTAACAGGAAGAAATCGGTTTTTCCACCACCAGGAGCAAAACAGTAACAATGCAGTGACATGACAAGAATCTGCAAAACTAATCATATGCTAAATAGTTGTAAGCCAAATTTATGTATGAGATAGCCAAGGTGATTGTCTATAAAATGATGGTAGTCTCACGTTTTTCATGCACAAAAATGTAATAAATCTGTAACTTCTATATATATTTGCAAATCAAACAAGGGCAGTGATTCACACAGTTGAGTCGAAATATCCACCAGAGCTCACATTTCTCCTTTTAAGGTTTTTCATGTATAAAAAGTCATAAAACCAGCATCACCCACTCGAGTCTGATTTCTTTTTCCCCAACGTAACTCTCAGTGGAGTTGGAGGAGAATAAGAAAGCCAGATCCTTTGCTTGTGTCACTGGCACTGGTATAAATGCTACAAATGTTTTAGGACTTTTTATGATATTTATGGAAATTAGATGCTTTTCTTTATAGGACTCAGGTGTTTTTTTTAGGATTTTCATTCATATTCATATTCAGCACGGTGGCTCAGTGGTTAGCACTGCAGCCTTGCGGTGCTGGGATCTTGGGTTCAAATCCCACCAAGGACAACATCTGCAAGGAGTTTGTATGTTCTCCCATGTTTGCGTGAGTTTCCTCTGGGTTCTCCAGTTTCCCCCTACACTCCAAAGACATACTGATAGGGAATTTAGATTGTGAGCCCCAATGGGGACAGTGATGGTAATGTCTGTAAAACTGTGGAATTGATGGTGCTATATAAGTGAATAAAATAAATATTAATGGAATGAGAAAAAAAGACATTTCTAAATTTAAATATAAAAAAATATTCCGTGAGTCTTTCAAAGTAATTAGAAGAAACTCATGGAAATGTACTTTCTCTTATCATTCAGAAAAGACACTATATCGAATTGTTTAATGTTTTTTTGGAAAACCATACTCAGATGTTAAAGATTTAATGAGAAATAAGTTGCATTCGCTGAAGCATCCACCAGACGGCAGCATTTGCTAAAATCCATTAAGAGGAGACGCTGAGCATTTTGCATAGAAATCAAAGGTCGATGTTACAACACAGACTTGTCATTTAAATCAAATCAAACCCGGATTTCCATTTCACAACAGGCTGAGATGCTTTCCAGCAGCAACAACCAGAGTCGTCTTCTTAAACGTTGTTTGCAGGTCTCACCAGCACAGAAAGCATTAAAGCAGAACAATTGTTCTGTAGTGTGTGAAATGAGCGGTGTCCAACTCTGTGTCGAAAGAACTCTGTTACTCCTCAAGGATTTCACAGACCCTCACAAATCAGGGCAGCAAAACTATTTCCAATTAGTAGATATTTTTGAAGGTGTCAAGAGGTTGATTTTTTTTTATCTTTTGCTCTGGGCACTGATGATAAGAGAAGCCTGAGATATTATACGACTGATATTACAGGAGACAAGAGGCCAGATATAGAAGTAATTTCATTTCAGATCAAAACGCTATCAACCGAACATATTTTAGTCATATCTGAAATCCTACTAGTTATTTTTAAAGTTCAATTTTAATTATAGTAAGTTTTTAGTGACCAGGAATGATTTCCAGAAAGACAAATAAAACTTTTTACAGTGTTACAAAGTTTCAATAAAATCCATAATTGTTAAAGGGGTTGTCCAGGCTGGGGCTCAAGTCTGCAGTCACTCAATCAATGTGATTGCAAACTTCTTAATCCTCATAGCGCGCACAGTATGCACTGTCAGGATTCTCCCTTGTCGGCACCGGGAGCGGGCAGTCATGTGATCATAAGTATGTGATTTGCATATTTTGGGGCGACCGACTACACGTGTCTGGACTCACTTAATACAAGTGAATTGAGCGAGGCCGGTGCACATCTAGTCGTCTTGTGACTGCATGTGTACAGTTACCTGGTACTTAAAAGTATTTACTTTCTTCTTCTTATTATTATTATTATTACTGCAAATAATGGAAATGTGTGCATTTAGTAAAATTATATTTTTCTGAACTACTTTTGGACTGCCCATAGACTTTAAAAGTCTGGTCGATCCGCTTTCTACTCTGCATTGACATTCTAAAACGTCACTGTGCAGTATAGCAGTTGTATGAGATCACGTAGCTGCGGGAACGAGGAGCCAGCTGTCAGACATAGAGAAGGCAGAGATAGTTATTAACATCTCTGCCTTTTTGATCGCTGTATACACAATGCTGAACAAGCGCTAAGTATACAGTAATAGGAAGAGCTGACAGTGCATCCTCCTCTGGACCCAGTGATCATGTGATCGCTGGGTGCAGGGAGGGAGCAGAAACTGCTGGGTTATAGCAGACCAAGTCAGCTCTACTATGCAGTTAGGAGGCTTAATTTGCCCAGTAACTTGGGCTAATATACCAGCCCCAGTTAAAGGGGAAATCAGAGAAAAAAATATATTTAAATGCAGAAATCTCCCCCAAAGTTCTTTTATGACCTTGTGGGGGAACAATACGTGAAATAAATGAAAAATAAAGTAAATAAATGAAAAACAGGAGAAAAAAAAGACTTTTACAGTTTAAATTGCTGTTACTAGCCCCACCTCTGTCAGAAATAAAAAGGCATGTGTTCAATATATAAAATAATTGTTATGGAAAAGGGATAAAGGAAGCAACATTTAAAACGTATTTTAGTAATCCTTTGTGGCTATAAAAAACCGATACGTATTTACCATATTTTCCCACCAATATAGCCTGATATCTTAAAGGAAACATAAAAAAATAGTTTGAAAATAACAGTAAAATTAGGCCCCAGGCATCAAGAAAAAAAGATGCAACAATAATTTGAATATCCGAACGAGAAAACATTTTTCTAACTTGTTAAACTGCATGTATGAAAAAGTCAAAAATGTGCCTCGTCAGGAACGGGGGGTAAATGCCCTGATCTTCAACTGGTTACAATGGTTTTGAATACTTTCTCAACAAGATACTGCTTGGTTTCTTCATAAGATGTCTTTTTCAAAGATTACAGGGCATCAATAATTATTTTATCTATTATTACGTGTCTATCATGTATCATGTAATATATTAATTGTGCAAGTAAATTCACCACCATGATGAGCTTTTTCTGCCACATTTTTGAATGTATATATTTTAAATACATTTCCCCTGAAAAAAAAAACAGTCAGTGCAAACAATGGGGAATACATTGGGGAATGTGCATTTTTATTGAAGGCACATTGTTCATGTAGAACCTCTGTAGCAAAGCCATGTAGACTAGGGTTTAATCCTAGCTCTGCAGGCTCTGATTAGGTGCACCTGGCTAGCTCTGTATATAAACAGGCTAGACGTTCATCTAAGTCAGTCTGCTCGGGGAAGCTGATCAGAGTGGATTTGTGTTGGAGCTAAGCGAGGGACAAGCAGAAATCTTTCTCTGAGAATAGTCTGGACAGGCCACGTGGACTAAAGTGTAAGTATCAGTGGTTGCTATGGACTATATGTCACACAGGGTGTGGGAAAGACAGTGCAACACAGAGGCAAAAGGGAAAGGGAACCCAGACACTAGGGAAAGGGGGGAGTGGAGACCTCCTAGTCTAGTCTAGTGTCAACCTCTCTCAACTACCGTCCTTATTTTGGCTCTTCACCAATCGCCGCATGAATGACTCACCCTGACTTTCCCTGGCGTATGTCTAAGGCTAGGGAAGGGAGGCGATGAGCACTAGTCGATCTCCACTAAACTCTATAGACAACAAGGGTAGACAACAGGGAGGATTGCTTAGCTTTAGACAAATCCAGCCAAATGCGCAGATGGCCTCAAGCTCCAGAGAGGATGAAGTACTGCTCTTGCTAAAGCCTCACATGTAGTAATAAATATCGCCAACACCTCCCTCTCAGACACACCAGGTATTTATACACTCAGGCCAGGGAGCTAATTAGCCAGGGGGAGGTATCCGCTGGGTCCTAGAGACAGTCAGCCTCTAAGAAGATTTTTGTAATGCCAAATGTAGGGATCTCCTGCAACCAACTGCAGGGCGACTGCTTGTCACTTGTAACACACCTGAGACAGTTCTCCCCCTCTACGAGTGTCCTTTGGACACTCAGGACTGGGTTTCTCAGGAAAAGAGGTGTGAAATGAGTGAACCAATCTGGGAGCGTTCACCTCTGATGCTGAAACTTACATCCTCTTCTCTAGACCATATCCTTTCCAGTGCACCAAGTATTGTAGAGAACGACATTGGAGATGAGAATGTACAATCCTCGAAATCTGGAACTCCAGATTACCATCAACCATTAATGAGGGCAGTGGTAGAGGTGAGAGCTCAAGAGGTTCCATATATTTTTTAAGTATGGACCTATGGAACAAGTTGTGGACTTTAAGGGCCTGAGGAAGTTCAAGACGAAACGCTGCTGGGTTAATGACAACGGTTATTTTATAGGGACTAGTGATGAGCAAATGTGTTTGAAACTGCTCGATACTCGCCCGAGCATCACTGTGCTCGACGATCTCGGCGAGTATTTACGGGTTGCTCGGGTGGGAACTCGGGTCCCCTCCCTGCATGTTTGCCGCTCTTTAGAGAGCAAATGAACATGCAGGGATTGCCTGCCATGCACTGTAATGCCGCAGCCATGTTGGTTGTGGCATTACAGTGATTGGCTGGCCGCACAGCATCATCAGGTGTATATAAGATAGGGTGCCGCCATGCTTGTCACAGTCTACTCCGGAACTAGGCAGAGTAGGGAGAGCTGCTGCTGCGTCAGGGAGAGATTTGCTATTTCATAGTTAGTATAGGTATTCCACAACATATCTATATATCCAACTGAACTAACAGTCCTTCTGAGGACTAATCCAGTAGCATATATTCAGTGGTGATAGCAGGAGGCAGGCAGGCAGTGTATGTGGCAGACTGCAGTGCATATAGTGCAAGAGGGTCCATTGAACGTTCCTGCTGCTTCTGTTCGTACAGATACTTGTAGACATAGCCCCAGATATCAGGGGCCAGGGAAATTTTTTTTGGATCTTATGAAATCACCTATAAGAGTATTCCAAAATCAGACATTTCTTCCATGTTCTTTCCGTTGCAGTGTGTCAGTCAAGCTATTCACACTAGGTGTCTGTGAAGGATAGTATTAGCAAATAACAGGCCCGCTATTTAAAACCGTAGTTCTCGATCAGACGTATCACATATAACTGCAGTTCAAATCCAGCCATTTGTAGTGAACGTGGAAAATATTGTCCTCCATTTATAGATTGTAGCAGAGTGTCAGTGTACACCATTTTACAGCTCCATTTGCTTGTTCGCAGAATACAGCCAGATCCATATGACTGCCGTAATAATGCAGAAATTTTGTGGAGCGTACCAAATATTTCACTCCTTTTAAAGTCAGCCACCTGTGTTTTGTTGAATGAATTGACATTTGGTCACTGACAAATACCATACTGTTAGGCAGCTGCCTAAAACAGTGGCCATCAGACGTTATCCCATATGACTGCCCTAATAATCCAGCAATTATTGTGAGCATGTCAAATATGACACTCCATTTAAAGTATTGCAGTTGAGGGTTCAAACCTATTTTCAGTTGGCCGCTGACAAATAGCATATCTGTGAACAATGTTGTCAGAGTCTTACGCCACTTTTGCTGACTGACAAAAAAAACCATACAAAAAACAAGCTAAAATGGAAATGTTACGGATCCGGGTGGTGGGTGCTGCGGTGCAAGGAGGGGCCAGAGTGGCGTGACTAAGTATCAGCTCGGTCCGACCAAGGTCGCACAGCGGCTCAGTCGACTCCGTGAAACAGAGAGGAACCGAGCAGAGGGACCAGGTGCCACTCTGGGACCGACCTTGTATGAGAGCAGGTGACTCCCACTGGTCAGAAGGCAGGAAATGACCAGTACAGCGGATGAGCTTCGGCTGGCAGACTGACGGGTGGTCCGGGTAGACAAGCAGGCTGATTAGGCAGATAGTCAGGCGAGTGTTCCGAGTAGGCAAGCTGGCGGCACAACAGGTAGCTAGCTGGTGCTTCCAGGTAAGCGGGCAGGCAGGCACGGCAGGTAACAGGCAGGTGCTTCCAGGTAAGCAGGCGGGCAGAGCCCATAGACAGACTGGCGGACTGGACTGTAGACAGACTGTTGGGCAGAAGAGAAGTCAGGCTAGCGGACTGAGCAGAAGATGAGACTGGTGAACAGGACTGACTTGCAGAGGACCTGGGGGCTGAAGCAAAGTAAGAATCACAAAGCAACAACCTTGCATGGTTGCCTCTTATAGGGAAAGCCCTCCGGTGATTGGCCAGGGACTTTTTAGGATGGCGTGCAGCCCCTTTAAGAGGGAGGGAGTGCGTGCGCGCACGCCCTAAGCACAGAGCCAGGGAAGCTGCGTGCACCAGCAGCAGCTGCAGGGAGGCCGGAAGACGCTGGAGCAGGACCGCGGCGGTAAGTGGGACGGTGTCTCTGCTGGCCAGGGGGCAGAGATGCCGTTGGTACAGGAAAAAATGGGTAACGACTTGTATATAAGGCCAAAGAAATAAAAAAAAATAAAGTTATGGACTGTGGAAGACATTTATGCGACCAGAATGAACAATCATGTATAGATGGTGATGATACCACCTAGCAGCAGCACCTCTTCCTATTGTAAATGCATCTGACAGCATTATCAATAGGGAATAGAATAGATTTTTACTTTTTTTGGGCAGCACCTGCAGCACGCAGTATAAGGCAATAATACCTGGCTGGATAGGTGTACTACAATATCCATACTGCGATACCTCACCCCTAATAGAATTTCAGATAAGACAGTTAATATTCTAGAACATAGAATCTATTTGAATTGTCCTTCCCTTTATTAAGGAGTGGGTCTCCTATACTGTTATTGCATATGCAACAATTTCAAGGGCTGCCAAAAATTAGGACGCACTCCAATACACATTTGAAGACACGTAAAAAAATAAAAAAAAAAAAAATAAAAAAAAAATAGGATCTTTCTTTAGTATAAAAAACAGACTCGCCAATGTAACCTCAATATAATCACATTGTTCAGCTCCTGCACCTCCTCCTCCGGTTTGGCCTTCATCTTCAAAATGACCACATCAGTCACAAGCTGGAAGCACTGCAGCACTGCCTTGGCCAAGTGGCAACAGGCTGTGCTAAAAATAGTATGCTTAATGCTTAGGTGACAAACCACCCACCACTGCAGAGTTGTTGAAAACTGTAACACAGCAGCCTGATCTCTGGCTCTCATACAGCCACATACTGAACATACAGCCAGATATGGTCGTGTGTGACAATGGGTGGAACCTGGTGGCAGAGAAATGACAGCAGGAGTAGATACGGTTTCCCTCTATGACAGTCCTTTCACTGAGCTAAAGAATATGGCTGTGGGGAAATACAACTCTCACCGAGAAGCAGTGTCAGTGAAAAACATTGGGCCCACCAGAGGATTTGATTTTGAGGGCCCACCTTTCTCCCCCGCTTAAGAGCCCCATAGCAGCTGCAAAGTTTGCGCTATCATGAACTCTCCTGATGGAGAAGCCAGGGCCCACCCGAGGATTCTCTGGTGGGTCCGTAAAACCTTGCCGAGAAGCAGCCCTAGCTAAGCAAAGGCAGGCGTTTGGCTATGTTCGGCAAATATTCGACAATTACATTGGCGAATATTGCAAAAACGGCGATTGTAATCCGAAACGAATATTGAAATATTTGCTCGTCTCTAATCAGAAACACCCTTAAAAAAATTATGTGGGTGTTGCATCATGATCTCCCTGGTGATATGGTGGTGGAGGGTGAGGAGAAGGAGGAAGGCGGCATAAAATAGAACAATTCCTGAAGGGTATACCCATGTCTGGGTGTGAAGGGGTGCATGGGAATAGACCTCACAAAAAATAACCACTGGATTTGAATTTATGTTTGATGCTATGATCTGGTGGTGTTGAGAAGTATGGCCCAATTCATCCCTTGTTCATTTTTATAAGAGTCAGCCTGTCAGCATTTTCAGTTGACGGGCGAATGCGCCTATCAGTTTTATTAGTTATAATGCCCCCGACGTCACTAAAAACTATCTCTGACAAAACGCTAGTGGCCATGACCTCCAAGGCGTAGAAAGACAGTTCATCCTACATGTCCAGCTTGCATCTTCCAAAACTTTTCCCTCCTTGTCAGAGTACCCCGTGTATCAGGGCCTGGGCATTGGGAGGGTCGGTGAAAACTGTCCCAGACCTTTGACAGCATTCTCCTGCCTCTGCCGCTTCTGGTTTGTGTCTTCCTCGCTTGTACTCTTGGTTGTCAAATGAACTGTCTGACTGTGACCTCTGCAGCAAGCATTGTTAGATGGGAATTTTTTTTTGTTATAATTCTTCAACAAGAGTCTGATCTTAATATCTCCCAAAATGAACTCCTTTGGTTTCCTCCCTCTACTAACCTACCTATACCTGACTTTGCAATTTCCTTTAGGTGCTGCCACCATGACTCCCACTCGGCATGCCTGCTATCTTGGAGTCATATCTGACACACAACTTTCCTTTATTCCAACTTGGAAAATCACTCAATCGCTCCTATCACCTGCACCTTAAAAACTTCTCCAGAAGTTGAACTTTTCTCACCTTTGATTCTGCAAAAACTGTTACTGTCACTTTTATTCACTAGTGCAACTCTCTTCTAATCGTCTCCCTCTAAACAAACTGTCTCCTCTGCAATCCCTTCTGAATGCAGCAGCCAGGGTCATATTTCTATCAATCCGCTTCACCGACGCCTCTACCCTGTGCCAGTCATTTCACGAGTTAGGTTAAACAATCACTACAGAATATAATACAAACTCATCTCTCTCACCCACCAAACTGTCCACAGTTCTGCACCGGCCTATATCTCTTCCCTCAATTCTGTGTATCACCCCACCTGTGCCCTCCATTCTGCAACTGATCTAAGACAGACATCCTCCTTAATCAGAACCTCACACCTCCATGTCCAAGAATTCTCTAGTGCCGTGCCAGTTTTCTGTAATGCCCAAAATGCGTACAACACAATGGTCACGGTAAAGGCAGGGGAACATAAAGTCGGCCTTGTGTGCCAGACTGCCAACAGCCAAGACTTCCCTGTTCTCACCAAGAGTATTACTGTCTATTTTCTCTTCTTCCTCCTCCTCATTATCACTCAATCCGCACTGAGATGATGCTGGGCTGGGTAGCATTATCTTGTACAGTTCCTTGCTCCACCTGCAATGCCTCCTCTTTAATTGTGAGCAGTAAGCGTTTCAGAGAAGCGGGATGGTGACACTAACTATGGCGTCATCGCCGCTCACCATCTTGGTGAAGTCCGCAAAATTTTGGAGGAGGGCACAGATGTCAGACATCCATGCCCATTCATCAGCTCTTATGTGTGGAGGCTGATCTGAATGCCGACGGACGTGTTGAAGCTGGTACTCAACAACTGCTCTCTGCTGCTAAAAATCATTCCAAACATATGCAACGTTGATTTCCAATGCGTAGTCACATTGCACACCAGTCGGTGAGCTGGAAGCTGCAAATGTTGCTGAAGCCCTTTCAGGGTGGCGGAAGCTGTAGTTGAATTTCTGAAATGGGCACACACGCGGATCTGACTTTCACAAGCAGGGTGTCAATACCAAACAAGTAGAAATACTCCAGGCTGGTTGGAGCTAAGCTGATTCCCACAGAAAAGTACCAGCAACAAGCTAAGGAGATGGTGGCCTCTATAATCATCACGACCTCACCTCGGCACTATGAACTCTCCTGATGGAGAAGCCAGGGCCCACCGGAGGAGTCTCCGGTTCTCTGGTGGGCCTTTCCAACCCTGCCGAGAAGCAGCCCTGGCTAAGAAAGTGTGTGGGAAGGTTTTTTTCACTGTGGACTGGCTCCGTACCATCCCTGGCCACATTCACCTGTCCATGTGCTTGTGGTTAGGCGGTCCTTCCCAGTAAGTGCCCTGGGGAGGGCACAGGTAATTTTTTGGGACCTGTGCGTCTGGAAGTCGGAGACGATACTAGGCAAAATGATGGCGGCTGGGGACCAAGTATGGACACCCGACCCCCACCGGTATGAGGTTGTGAAAAGCTTCCGCCTCCACGAGCCTAAAAGGCAACATTTCAAGTGCAAGCAAGCAGTCCAGAAATGTGGCAGATTACTATTGCGGCCTGTGGGTGGGTGTTTGGCTGCATACCTGCGCTTGCATTCCAAGTAACACAAAGCTAAGGAGATGGATGATCCAACCATCAGGAATAATTTGGTCGTTGTCTAGAGGACCAAGCACAATATTAACCCAGTGACATGCGTCAGTGAGATGTACCATCCCTGGCCACATTCACTTGTCCACATGGTTAGGCGGTCCTTCCCACTTAAGTGCACTGGAAAGGGCACGGGTAATTTTCTGGGACCCGCACTTGTGGAAGGCGGAGACGATACCGGGAGAAATAGTGGTGGCTGGGGTTCGAGTATGGAATCTCAGCCGCCGCCGGCATGAGTTTGTGGAAGCTTCCGCCTCCACGAGCCTAAAAGGCAACATTTCAAGTGCAAGCAGTCCAGAAATGTGGCAGTTTAGTATTGCGGCCTGTGGGTGGGTGGGTGGCTGGCTGCATGCTTGCGCTTGCATTGGTAGGGACAACTGAACGCTGCAAAGGGACAAGGATGTGGACGGTGATGGTTGCAAGTCTGCAATGACAGGTGCAGGGCAGGAGGCATCTTCGCATGCGCCATGATGTGCATGTACAACAGCGGAAGAGGCAGTGGTATCACCCGCAGACACTGTTTCTGGACCTTGGTGTTTGGCCCAGCTTGTCAGGTGCTTTGCTGCCATGTGCCTGAGCATGCTGGTGGTGGTCAGGCTGGTAGTTTTGGTGCTCTTGCTGATGCTGGCCTGGCAGATGTTGCAAATGGCCTTTTTGGGGTTATCTAAACAGTCTTTAAAAAGGAATCAGACTCGGGAAGACCTAACAGTTGTACTGCCAACTTCTGTCGTGTTGTTCTGGGGAGCAGTTGCCCGCCTTGCGTCTGTGGCCACCACACTGCTTGTTCCTACCTGTTGTGGTTCTACACCTCCTTCCCTCTGTGTGCTGCTGACCTTGCTCTACATGTCCCCTTGCCAGGTTGGGTTAGTGACTTTATCGTCCACCGCTTCGTTTTCCACTTCCGCACCCTCGTCCTCCTGACTTTCTGTCCATTATGTCTCATCATTATCCACCTCTTGCGACAGTATTTGTACTTTCCCACCATCACTTTCGGGTGACCATGACTCCTCAAATCGCTACATGTGATTTTCTGTTGCCCTGCTCGAAGCTGGCCGGTCGAGAGGCCCAATTTTTTCAAAGGAAAAGTGAACAGCTCTTGGGGTAACCCTGAACTCTGATCTCTCCTTCAAACCACATATCCAAGGTCTTTCCACTTCCAAGCGGACTGAGCGGGAGGCTAGAATCTATAAATGGAAACATGAACAAAACTGCTCTTTGAAGTGTCCAAGTGTGGGATCAGTTGTCTTGTGGTGCTCGGAATGGTGGGAGGAAGGAAGATCAGGGTGAGGAAGATGCCAACTCCAAGTAAAAAAAATCTCCCGGCCCCGCACATTCCTCTACCACAAATCTACAAAAACACTAGTGCACGCGCTCATCAGCTCCCTTCTCGACGACTGCAGCCTCCTGCTCTGTGGCCTCCCTTCTGACACTCTCGCATTCCTCCAATCTATCCTAAACTCTGTTGCTCGACTAATCCACCTGTCCCCTCGCTATTCCTTGGCCTCTCCTCTCTGTCAATCCCTTCACTGGCTCTCCATTACTCAGAGACTCCAGTTCAAAACCCCAAACTTGGAATGCAAAGCTACCCACAACCTGTCTCCGCCATACATCTGTGACCTAGTCTACCCGCACGCAACCTCCGATCCTCACAGGATCTCTTTCTCTACTCATCTCTTATATCTTCTTCCAACAATCGTGTACAAGATTTCTCCCGTTCATCCCCCCTTCTCTGGAACTCTGTACCCAACCATTTCTGACTCTCACCTACTGTTGTAACCTTTAAAAGGAAGCTAAAGACCCATCTCTTGCGACATGCGTACAGCCTACAGTAACCCTCGCTTTACCATACCACTGTAAGACCAGCTCTATCCTCACCTACTGTTTCCTCACCCATGCCTTGTAGACTGAGCCCTTGCGGGCAGGGTCCTCTCCTCTCCTGTAACAGTCGCTGTCACATTTTTGTTTAAGATTATTGTAATTGTTTTTACGATATATACCCCTTTTTCACATGTAAAGTGCCATGGAATAAATGGCGATAAAGTAATAATAATAATGTGACTTACATCTACTGAGACTGGACCATGTGGAACACAGGGTGGTGGTGGTGGCAAAATGACTGAAGCATTATCTGCTATCCAACCAATAACAACCTTTTCACACTGCTCTGGCTCCAATAGTGGTTTTCCGCGGCCCCCTAGAAATTGAGACAGCAGTGACCTGGGAGTCAGAAATGCTTTCAGGGGTCTTCCCCATGCTGGTCCCATGTCATTTGAGCACTGTTCCCATTGATTTGGCAATTTTAGGCCCTCTGCAAACCGCCGGGGTGAGCCGCTGGAAAAATGCTCGAGTTTCCCATAGGCTTACATTGGGCTCGTTACTCGGTCCGAGCACTCGAGCATTCCAATTTGCTCGACTCGAACAATGAGTACCCGAGCATTTTAGTACTCGCTCATCAGTAATAGGGACCAATAAATCTAGGTCCCAGCTTCCAATAAGGAACTTTCAATCTTATATTCTTGGTAGACAACCACACAAAGTCATTCACATTCAAGTCCGGACTTGGCAAGCGTTTTCTCTCAGCCATACGTTTATACCTGTCTCCCATGATCTTTAAATTACTTAGCACACCCTGCCTTACAGAGGAGAGTGACGAAGCAAGCTGTTCCTCCTCAGGAACTCCTGAAGCTCCTCCCCCACTAAAGGTACCAAACTGTGGGCGATAACCGTATCCACCGAAGAACGGTGACCTGCCAGTGGATTCTTGACGATGATTATTAATGGCAAATTAGGATGCCCAATCCTCCTGATTTTCGGAAATGAAACACCTGAGGTAGATCTCCAAATTCTGATTGACACGCTCGGTCCGTCCATTCGACAGAGGGTGGAAGGCAGAGGGAAAGGACAGCTGCACCCCCAGTCGAGAACAGAATGCCTTCCAGAACTTGGAAACAAACTGGGTCCCCCAATCTGACACCACATCGGAGGGAATCCCGGGAAGCTTCACAATCTCATTTATGAACACCTGAGCAAGTCTTTTGGCATTTGGAAGTGCAGGCAATGCGACAAAATAAACCATTTTACTGAACCTATCTACTACCACCAAAACCACTGTTTTGCCTGCAGAAACCGGTAGGTCAGTAATAAAATCCGTGGACAACTGTGTCCATGGCCAACTAGGAAAAGGTAGCGGCAGAAAAGTACCAGATGGACGGGTATGCGAAACCTTCGAAGGCACGCAAATACTACAAGCAACTACGTGGCCAATGACATCCCAATGCAACTTTGGCCACCAAAAACGACGAGAGAGGTTGCCTTACTACCTGGATGCCCAGCAAGCACAGAGTTATGATGTTCCTTAATAACTTTGTGGCGCAAATTAGATGGTACAAATAACTTTCCTGAAGGGCAGGAGGCAGGGGCGTCCCCCTGTGCCTCCAACATCTTACCCTCCAGTTCAGGATAAAGTGCCGAAATTATTACTCTTTTCTGTAATATCAGGGCAGGGTTCTCATGATCACCATGACCAGGGAAGCTCCGGGACAAAGCATCAGCCTTGACATTTTTGACCCCTGGACCAAAAGTGACAACAATATTGAACCTAGAAAAAAACAGGAACCATCTTGCTTGCCTAGGGTTGAGATTTTTAGCTGACTGGAAATATGACAGGTTCTTATGGTCAGTAATAACAGTAATAAGATGGACAGCCCCCTCCAACCAATGTCACCATTCCTCGAACGCCAATTTGATTGGCAAAAGTTCCCTATTACCCACGTCATAATTTCTCTCAGCCGAAGACAATTTTGTAGAAAAGAAGGTGCATGGATGCCATTTACCAGGGGACAAACCCTGGGACAAACCCTGAGACAACACAGCCCCAACCCTGACATTCGACGCATCAGCCTCCACAATAAAGGGTTGAGAAACATCGGGTTGATTGAGCATACGTGCAGTGGCAAAATGATTCTTTAAGGAAAAGAAAGCCTGAAGGGAAGCATCCGACCATTTGGAAAAATCAGACCCCTTCTTAGTCATGTCAGTAAGGGGTTTCACTATAACAGAGTAATTTTGGATGAATTTCCGGTAAAAATTAGTAAAGCCCAGAAAACGTTGTAGAGCTTTCAGGTTCTCAGGACATTCCCAGTCAAGGACTGCACGGATCTTCTCCGGATCCATCTGAAAACCCGAAGATGACAACAAGTACCCCAAAAACTGCACCTCCTGAACAGCGAAAACACATATTTCTAGTTCGGTATAAAGTTTGTTATCATTTAATATCTGGAGCACCTGCTTAACATGACACCGATGAGTCTCAAAATCAAGTGAGTAAACCAAAATATCGTACAGATAGACAACCACAAACCTCCCCACCAAATGATGGAAAATATAATTTATGAAATGCTGGAATACAGCAGGTGCATTGGTCAAACCAAAAGGCATAATCAGACTCTTGAAATGTCCTTCCGGGGTATTGAACACTGTTTTCCATTCGTCCCCTTCTCTGATTCTAACCAGGTTGTAGGCTCTCCTTAAATCCAACTTGGAGAGCACCTTAGCTCCCACAACCTGGCTGAACAAATCAGGAATCAGAGGAAGAGGGTATGGATCACGGATGGTAATTTGATTTAATTCCCGGAAATCTGAGCAGGAACGTAGACCGCCATCTTTTTTCTTCACAAAGAAGAACCCTGTCGCCACGGGCGAAGATGAGGGTCTGATATGTCCCTTCTCCAGACTTTCTGCAATGAAATCTTTCATGGCTTGTCTCTCAGGGCCAGAAAGATTATACTGTCTGAACTTCGGTAATTTATCTCCGGGGGTCAGGTTAATAGGACAGTCATAAGCACGATGAGGAGGCAAATCCTGACACCCCCTCTCAGAAAAAAACGTCCTCAAATCCTGACAGAAAAGCAGGTAATATTTCTGTAGAGACAGTAGCAAGGGAAATCTCTAAGCAGTTCTCATGGCAGCAATCTCCCCATTCTAAAATCTCCTCAGCTTGCCAATCCACCAATGGATTATGTTTAACAAGCCAAGGGATACCCAAGACAATTGGTGTGGGAAGATTGTTCAGAACATAGCAAGGGATTATTTCACAATGAACTGACCCCACCCTCAGTTTTATATTATGTACAAACTGAGTAAATGCTTTCTGTGCAAGGGGCGCCGAGTCAATGGCAAAGATGGAAATAGGTTCAGCTAAAGCACAGCAAGCAAGACCATGAGTTTTCACAAACTCAGTATCAACCATGTAGACTCCGGCTCCACTGTCAACAAACACAGAAATTTTCTCGGTTTTGCACCACCTCTGCTGTCAGGACAAAGCGAGAACTGCAGTTTGGCCACAATTGCACCCCTTGTTTATCCAACTCCAGACTACCAAGAGTTAATCGAGTCTCCTTTTGTTTAGGAATTGAAGGACAAGTCCAAACAAAATGTCCCTTTTTCCCGTAAAAAAACATATGCCTTTTTTCTTCGGAATCTCTGGGGAGATGTATGATGTAGGGACAACCCATAACTGCATGGGTTCCTTCACCTCCCCCAGTACTGGCTCAACCCCAGACCACTCCCCCGGCAGAGGTACACAGCACCGACAAGAAGGACCCGGAGAAGGTTGTCTCACTCGTCAGTCCCAATGGCCTCTATCAAGACATATGGCCAACGACATGGCAGCTTCCAAGGACTGAGGGGTTTCATATACTGCCAAGGCATCTTTCAACCTTTCAGTAGGCCCCTCACAAAATTGACTTCTAAGGGCTGAGTCATTCCATTTGGAATCCGTTGCCCATTTACAGAATTCCGAACTGTACGTTTCCACTGACCAATTCCCCTTCTGAAGGCGATGTACCCTAGACTCAGCCAAACCGACTCGGTCAGGGTTATCATAGATGAGGGCCAGAGCCCCGAAAACCCCCTCCACAGACAGAAGACAACCTGAGTCCTGCGGTAACGAAAACGCCCATGACTGAGGATCTCCCTGCAATAAAGAGATCACAATACCAACCCGTTGCTCCTCATTTCGACAGGAATAGGGACGAAGTTTAAAATACAGTTTGCAGGGCTCCTGGAATACAAAAAACTTGTCCCTACCTCCAGAAAACCTTTGGGCAACTTTGGGTTCAGGTTGGATAGGCCTACCTGCAGAGAGCCCCACATTGACGACCTGTAGCCGCTGATGCTGCTGCTGTACCTAACTGCAGAGGTCATTCACCTCCAGAGACAGCCTGTGCAGCCACTCTGCGAGCTCTGCAACTGAACCCATACCAAGTGAGAAAGGTAAAAAAAGGTCCATGCCCAAAAACACACAGAGAAAAAAAAAAAATGTCAGTTTTTTTTTTTTTTTCCTTTTCAAAATGTGCTTGGCCGGCGATAATGTCATGCAGGGTGTGGGAAAGACTTAGTGCAACATAGAGGGAAGAGTGAAAGGGAGCCCAGACACTAGGGAAAGGGGGGAGTGGAGACCTCCTTGTCTGGTCTAGTGTCACCCTGTCTCAACTACCGTCCCTATATTTGCTCTTCACCAATCGCCACACTTATGCCTCGCCCTGACTTTCCCTGGCGTATGACTAAGGCTAGGGAAGGGAGGAGATAAGCACTAGTCGATCTCCACTAAACTCTATAGACAACAAGAGTAGGCAAACAGGGGGGGATTGGTTAGCTTTAGACAACTCCAGCCGAATACGCACATGGCTTCAAGCTCCAGACAGCATGAAGTACTGCTCTTGCTAAAGCCTCACAAGTAGTAATGAATATCGCCGGCACCTCCCTCTCAGACACACCAGGTATTTATACACTCAGTCCAGGGAGCTAATTAGCCAGAGGGAGGTAGCCGCTGGGTCCTTGAGACAGCCAGCCTCTAAGAAGATGTCTGTAATTCCAAACTTAGAGATCTCCTGCAACCAACTGCAGGGCGACTGTCTGTCACCTCTGACACACCCATGACACTAAAGCTGTTGTGCTTGACCGGATTGGGAATAGCTAAACTGTATATGAGTAGCCATGATCTGTGTTGTTTAGTTAGCACCTGGACAAGACTAGGGATTTATATTTATGGTTTTGCTTTTGGCGCTGTGCAACCAGGGAAAATTAAATATCAGATTGTTTTGACAAAATAATCCAGTGCCTGTGTCAACGCTACCTAATGCCTACCTGAGAGAAAGAATCCCTACACCTCCTTAACATGTTGTCACTAGTAGGGTTTCCTATCTCACTGTCCTTTTCTATGTTAACATTTCCTGATATATGACAGGTTTCAATTATACAGAAAACTGTGAAAACTGTGAGAGGATTTGTACTCATTACATAGTCGTACTTTGCAGGGCGTGCTGTGTGATAGCTGTGGATGCCAATTTCCCTGTTGATAAGTTTGGCCAACGAGGTCTCGGCAGATGGACTTTTAATATTAAGACTTCTTGAAGTGTGAAAATATTAATTAAAACAAATCTTAAAGTGGTGATAAACATATTTCTGGAAAATTATTCTAAAAGGGACCTGTCATCAGGTTTTTCCAAAAATAAACTATGGCCACCACCTTTAATGCCTCTTTTACATTAGTCTACTAAGCTGTATGCAAGTCCCACACCCCCTCTGGCACAGACCTGTCGGATTGGCAATGCTCGTTTCTATCTCATCCCTGCCGATGACAGAGCACAGTACTGTACTGCGCATGCACCGGCTTTATTTCCGGGTCATCAATGCTCTTTGGCCTTTCCCGGCTCATGCACACAGTACTTTGCTCTACTCTCAGAAGGGCAAAGAGAAGTACGCATGTGCATGATCGCGAAGGGGTGCACTATGTGGATGACAGAGAACACGTTATCAACATGAAGCAGAGAAGGAGGACAGCAATAGTGAGGAGACAGGAGGCGTCGACGCAAGGCCGTCTACGCCCATTGGACCAGATCGTGCCGTATGGAGGTATAATAAAAGTTATTTTTTTGGGCTCTGCAGAGGTCATGTAGGACTTATATACAGATTGCTGAACTCCTGTTAAAACGGCATTAAAGGTGGTGGCTATAGTTGATATTGGGAAAACCTGGTGACAGGTTCCCTTTAACTTTTGGGTGGAAGTGGCTAACAAAGATAAGCGGGTAGTTTAACCTCTTTACCCCCGGGCCATATTTTTCGTTCTTTTTTTTTTTTTTTACCATATTCACTAAATGCTAAAACTGACCTGCCATTATGATTCTCCAGGTCATTACGAGTTTGTAGATACCAAACATGTATAGGTTCATTTTTATTTAAGTGGTGAAAAAAAAAATCTAAAGTTTGTTAAAAAAAAAAAAAAAATCGCCATTTTCTGAGACTCGTAGCGTCTCCATTTTTCGGGATCTGTGGCCCAGGTGAGGACTTATTTTTTGCGCGCCGAGCTGATGTTTTTATTGATACCATTTTGGGGTAGATACGATGTTTTTATCACCCGTTATTGCATTTTATTGCAATGTTGTAGTGACCAAAAAAACCGTAATTCTGACGTTTTAAAAAATCTTTTTATATATTTATAGATTGGGCGATTCTGAATGCGGTGATACCAAATATGTATATATTTGATTTTTTTATTGTTTTATTTTGAACGGGGTGAAAGGGGGGTGATTTAAACTTTTATATATAGTACAGACCAAAAGTTTGGACACACCTTCTCATTTAAAGATTTTTCTGTATTTTCATGATTTTGAAAATTGTACATTCACACTGAAGGCATCAAAACTATGAATTAACACATGTGGAATTATATACTTAACAAAAAAGTGTGAAACAACTGAAAATATGTCTTATATTCTAGGTTCTTCAAAGTAGCCACCTTTTGCTTTGATGACTGCTTTGCACACTCTTGGCATTCTCTTGATGAGCTTCAAGAGATAGTCACCGGAAATGGTTTTCACTTCACAGGTGTGCCCTGTCAGGTTTAATAAGTGGGATTTCTTGCCTTATAAATGGGGTTGGGACCATCAGTTGTGTTGTGCAGATGTGTGGTGGATACACAGCTGATAGTCCTACTGAATAGACTGTTAGAATTTGTATTATGGCAAGAAAAAAGCAGCTAAGTAAAGAAAAACGAGTGGCCATCATTACTTTAAGAAATGAAGGTCAGTCAGTCCGAAAAATTGGGCAAACTTTGAATGTGTCCCCAAGTGCAGTTGCAAAAACCATCAAGCGCTACAAGAAACTGGCTCACATGAGGACCGCCCCAGGAAAGGAAGACCAAGAGTCACCTCTGTTTCTGAGGATAACTTTATCCGAGTCACCAGCCTCAGAAATTGCAGGTTAACAGCAGCTCAGATTAGAGGCCAGGTCAATGCCACACAGAGTTCTAGCAGCAGACTCATCTCTTCAACAACTGTTAAGAGGAGACTTTGGGCAACAGGCCTTCATGGTAAAATAGCTGCTAGGAAACCACTGCTAAGGACAGGCAACAAGCAGAAGAGACTTGTTTGGGCTAAAGAACACAAGGAATGGACATTAGACCAGTGGAAATCTGTGCTTTGGTCTGATGAGTCCAAATTTGAGATCTTTGGAACCAACCACCGTGTCTTTGTGCGACGCAGAAAAGGTGAACGGATGGACTCTACATGCCTGGTTCCCACCGTGAAGCATGGAGGAGGATGTGTGATGGTGTGGGGGTGCTTTGCTGGTGACACTGTTGGGGATTTATTCAAAATTTAAGGCTTACTGAACCAGCATGGCTACCACAGCATCTTGCAGCGGCATGCTATTCCATCCGGTTTGCGTTTAGTTGGACCATCATTTATTTTTCAACAGGACAATGACCCCAAACACACCTCCAGGCTGTGTAAGGGCTATTTGACCAAGAAGGAGAGTGATGGGGTGCTACGCCAGATTACCTGGCCTCCACAGTCACCAGACCTGAACCCAATCGAGATGGTTTGGGGTGAGCTGGACCGCAGAATGAAGGCAAAAGGGCCAACAAGTGCTAAGTATCTCTGGGAACTCCTTCAAGATTGTTGGAAGAACATTTCCGGTGACTACCTCTTGAAGCTCATCAAGAGAATGCCAAGAGTGTGCAAAGCAGTCATCAAAGCAAAAGGTGGCTACTTTGAAGAACCTAGAATATAAGACATATTTTCAGTTGTTTCACACTTTTTTGATAAGTATATAATTCCACATGTGTTAATTCATAGTTTTGATGCCTTCAGTGTGAATGTACAATTTTCATAGTCATGAAAGTACAGAAAAATCTTTAAATGAGAAGGTGTGTCCAAACTTTTGGTCTGTACTGTATATACATACATTTTTTAATATTTTTAAAAAACATTTTTTTCTTTACTCATGTTTCATTAATCTCCATGGGATACTAGAAGTTGCGATCATCAGATCGCCTTTGTGTAGCAGAAATGCTCACTGGCTATGAGCGCCGACCGCTGGGCAGTGCTCATGGCATCCTGGCAATGACAACTGCAGGGGTCTCATGCGGACCCCAGGTTGTCATGCCAACCCATCGGCAACCCGCGGTCATGTGACATGGGCGCAGATGGGCGGGGTCAGTGATGCGCTACCGGTAAGCACGAGTTAAATGCCGCTATTAGAGATTGACAGCGGCATTTAACTAGTTAACAGCCGTGGGTGGTTTGCATTCCACCCATGACTGTTAGGGGCACATGACATCTGTACAGATCAGCTGTCATGTCCCCGGAAAGGTGCGGGCTCAGCGCGGAGCCCACACCAAAGGGAGAGATCCGACATGTGCACATGTCTGAAAGGGGTTAAAATTCGAATTTGCCAACTTCGGCTAATTTAACCCCGCTCGGATGCCCAAAATGACATTAACCTGCTCTCTGATGCTTCAGTAGTGTGGAAAATGGTGCTGGCCATGTTTTTTTTTTCAAAATTAAACCTGAAGTGCTTGAATTTGTGTGGAATTGTGAATTTCAGGAAATTCGACTCAAACTTGATCCTTTGCGGATCGATCTGCTCATCTCTAGTGACCAATATTTTGAGCATTAAATCAAAATTTATTGTGGCATAATGAAAAGGAAAGCATCCCTCTCACCCTTGGGGCAACTCCTAATGCCATTGGTGATAGGTAAAGGGATACTCCTAATCTTCTTTCCATGGACCCCTTAGCAGCAGCATGGTCTGTCATTATGTTATATACACCCACGGAAAAGGATACGATGTAAAGGGCCAATATGTTGATCCCATACAATAGATCTTTTAATCTGCGTCCTCAAAACTGAGTTTATCACTGCTGACTAGTGTTGAGCATTCCGATACTGAAATATCGGGTATCGGCCGATATTCGCGGTATCGGAATTCCGATACTTAATTCCGATAGTTTTAGAATATCGAATACCGGAATCGGAAGTTCCCATAATGCCTGCGCTCTGCAGTGTCTCTGAAGGATGACAAGCTGGATGGCAGCGCTCAGCTGCGATCCAGCCTGTCATCAGAATGCCATCCCAGCTTGAAAGAATTCTCCTGATTGTTTAAAAGCCGGCGGGCGGTAAAAAGCCGCCGGCTTTTAAACAATCACACAGCCCCATACTGCTTCCCCGCAGCTTCCCACCCCGATCCTCCGCTCCTCTCGCCACCTCCCATCCCGATCGTAAGTTAGGACTGGGCGGGGAGCGCAGCACCAAGGAGCGGGGAGCGAAGAACCCGGGCGGGGAAGCCGGCAGTGAAAAGACTTCACCGCCAGCTTTCCCGTTCTGTCCTGCGCTCTCCCGCCGGTTATTTCAAATGAACAGCAGAGGTATCAGGTGATGCCGATCAGCTGTTCATTTTAAGTAGCCGCGGTGCCCTCAGAGGGTTCATGTGAGTTCATGCTTGACTGCATTGCATGAACTCACATGAACTTTCCCACGGCCGCACAGGTCAGCCTCACCTCCCAGACCATCAGACCCGTCATGATTAGTGTGTGCGGGTGTCTGTGCGATGTCTGCGGGTGTGTTCGTGCAGGCAGACATAGACCGATGTGACACTACTACTCCCATCGGCCTATGTCTGTCCCCCGTCCACTCGTGCCAGCAGGATCAGCTCGATGGGAGCAGTAGTTCCCATCAGCCTGATCCTGCTATTTAAACTGCCCCAGGTGCTATTTTTGCCCCTATACATGTTTTTTTTGGTCCCCAATAAATTTTAAATACATTTCATTGGTGGCCAGTGGTTACCTACAATAAATTAGTTTATACATTACCTGTCCCCGCCGATCGCCACCTAAAATAAAGTAAAAAATAAAAAAATACACCTATACTCACCTAGACACCTAATTCCCCGAAGCCATCGATCTCCTGTAATAAAATATAAAATAATAAACCACAACCTTATGCTTACCCCTCCGTAGTAGTCCACGAGTGTCCCACGATGATCTCCAGTTTAGAGCAGCCACATAGAATGTGACCGCTCTGAACCGCTGCCGCCGCTAGAATGACAGGGCCGTAAAGCAGCCCCGTCATTGCATAAGCGGGTTCGCCGGAGTTCAGGCAGCGCTGCTCCGGTGAGCTCCTTTACGGCCTGCTGTACCGTGAGAAATTCCCACGGTACAGCAGTGCCGTAAAGGAGGTCTCTGGAGCAATGCTGACTGAATGCACTCCGGTGACCTCAGTCAGGGGCTCACGCTACCGGGAGCGGACGTGTTCCCGGCAGTGTGAGCTTACAGCAGCCATGCACAGCTGTCACCATCTCCAGATGTGACAGCTGTGCGTGGGAGATCAGCGCAGGAACGTGGACAGGTAACTATTTTTTTTTTAGTAAACTAAGAATTAAATAAAATGGTGTGTTTTATTTCAAATAAATTATTTTTTTCTGGGTGTAGTGCGTGTTTTCTTTTTAACACTTTGTAGGTTAGTAATGGGAGTGTCTTATAGACGCCCATCATTACTAACCTGGGCTTCATGGCAGCTGGCGCTGACATGAACCCCAGCCCTATTACCCCACTGCCACCGCTACAGGGCAGTGGGAAGAGCGAGGCTAAGTGCCAGAATTGGCACATCCTATGGATGCGCCATTTCTGGGGCGGCTGACGGCTGGTGTTTCTAGCCTGGGAGGTGGCTAATATTCATGGCACCCTTCCTGGGCTATTAATATCAGCCCCCAGCTGTCTGCCTAGCCTTTGCTAGCTATTAAAATAGGGGGGACCCCAAGTCATTTCTTTGGGGGGGTCCCCCATTTTAATAGCTGGCAAAGGCTAGGTATTCAGCTCGGGGCTGATATTAGTAGCCTGGGAAGCTCCGTGGGTATTACCACCTTCCCAGGCTTCAAACATCTGCCCCAGCCATCTGCTTAACCTCCGCTAGAGACTAATATTATGGGGGATCCCACGCCAATTTTTTTTTTGAAAAATCCTTTATTTTAACACTAAATGACACTTGAGGAGTTAATAAAGATGCAGTCACTAAATTATTATTTATTTTTTAATTAATTTTTCCCAAAAATTTTGACGTGGGCTTTGCCATATTTTTGTATGCCAGCCAGGTACAGCATCCAGGAACGGGCTGCCCCCAACTCCCAGCTGCCTAATTGTACCTGGCCGGACACAACAATATAGGGAAGCCCTTTTTTTATTATTATTTCATGAATTTCATGAAATAATTTAAAAAAAAAAATACGTGGAGCTTCGCCCTATTTTTGTGTCCAGCCAGGTACAACTAGGCAGCTGGGGGCTGGAATCCGCAGCGCAGGGAGGCCCAAGCTTTCTGGGCCTCACCCGCTGCAAATTGCAGTCCGCAGCCACCCCAGAAAATGGCGCTTTCATAGAAGCGCCATCTTCTGGCGCTGTACCCAACTCATCCAGGGCCCTGGTGTGGTGGCTCACTGGGTAATAAAGGGGTTAGGGCCAGCTTGGCATTATCGGCTGGCCCTAAGCCTGAAATTCATGGGGTCACGCCAATATTAGACATGACCGCCATGAATTTCTAGTAAAGTATTTAAAAAAAACACAACACCCAGAAAAAAGTCCTTTAATTGAAATAAACACACAATTCTTTATTGTTCTAAATTAAACCATACTTACCGCCACGCCCATTCCAGCTGAAGCCAACGATCTCCTGCAATAAAAGAAAAATAATAAAGCAACATCATCCTTACCTTTCCATGGTTCCCAGGACAGTTTCAGCTCTGCTACATCGAGATGACAGGCTGGACTGCTGTAGAACGCTGCCATCCAGCCTGTCATCCCGCGGACACTGAGAAGCGCAGGCATGCTTGCGCTCCTCAGTGTCAGGCTGTGACGGCATCCAGATGTGCCGAGTCTCTCACGCTCACCGCATGTGCAGGAGAATTCTCCCACGCTGTCAGTGACGTGCATGAGGTGAGCTGAGTTTATTGTCGGCTCATCTGGATGCCGTCACAGTCAGACACTGAGGAGCGCAAGATTTTTTAATAAATCCTTTATTTTAACACTAAATGACAAGTACAGTAATCAACACTGTCACTGTGCTTCACATATATGTGACTGACATGTTTCTATCCATCTACTCTATGTGTGATTCTCTATTCTTTCTATTCTAAATTGTCGGGTACCGCTGCTGAATTGCCGGCCGGCTTTTTTAAAGAGACGGTGCATGAAAACACTAATATTTTTTTTAATAAATCCTTTACGCTAAATGACAAGTACAGTAAACAACACTGTCACAGTACTTCATATATATGTGACTAACATGTTTCTATCTATCTAATCTATGTGTGAAGCTCTATTCTTTCTGTTGTAAATTGTCGGGTACCGGTGTATGCCGCTGCTGAATTGCCGGCTTTTCATGTAATACATTCTACATTATTCTTAGTTGTTTTCATTCATGTAGAATTAACCTACAAGGAAAGAAAGGGTTTATTTTCATTCCGATATTTGTGTCCCATTGACTTGCATTGGTTTCCGGTATCGGAATCGGCGATATCTGATACTTTTTGGGTATCGGTCCGATCCAATCCAATCCGATATTTTCTGATATCGGAAGGTATCGCTCAACACTACTGCTGACGTTTCAGTATTTGAGTCACAGATTTTATTGCTTCAAAGTTTGAAACTTAGTAACATTTCTGATCTTATAGAGGGTGATTCTGTATCTTGAAAAAAATATCATTTACAATCTTCAAAATTGGAAAATGATATTTGAAATGTCTTTCTATGTTGTTTTTCATCAGTAAAACATGGATTTTTGCACGAAATGACTGAATCTGCTCAGTTGTCCTGGGAGGTCAGATGTTAGTATTTCAGTGTTATTATTTTTTTTCGGATAGCATGTTTCATTTAATGATTTTGATGACTTTATAAGCAATGCTCTTTTAATTAGAGCTCAAACAGCAGGCTTCTCCATAAAATACCTTAAAATCCTCAGGCTACTTTTTAACTATTCGATGCATCAACAATGCATGAACAATGCTGATGTCTGCTCTCTATATAGAATGGTAGATAAAGCCTCCATTGATCCAATATTTAGGGCTCATCCGATGTTCTTTTATGAAGGGCATTAGGAATGTTGATATAGCGCATTACTATTCTCAGCAGATTAAGCTCTACATTGCGCTACAATGCTTTTATATTAAGTAGAGCTAGGAGATTTTATTTCTTCGAGTAGTAAAGCTTATAATATGACCTAGTATTATACAAAGTCATCAAAAAGTTTCAGCTCCTCAACAAAAGATGCCAAGAAATGAGAAGATCACCCAAATAAAAAAGCTTAAGCAGTAGATGAGATACCTTATAGTATATGTAGTACATCTAGAATTGTTGGGTGTAACTTGCCTATTTCGGGTGTTTTCTGGCCTTCTACATATTGGCTTCAATTCATCAAGACTATCATTGTTCATGTCAGTCTTGATGAGATGGCGTTGTGGAGTCAGACACTCCTGATTCATTAAGAGGCACATACTTCTTAAAGGAGTTGTCTGGTCTTAGGTCACTCTATTTGACTGCAGACTTGTGAACCCTCACGTCATATGCAGTGCGCGCTGTGAGGATTCTCCGGCACTGGGAGCAGAGGGCACATTAGTGCAAGTATACAATTTGCCTACTTCCAACCACATTCAGACAAGACTCATTCAGCCTTACTCAATACACTGGCATTTAGTGAGCCTGCATATTTCTCGTTGGCACGTCACCACATGTATGCAAATCATATGCTGTAAATGCGGTCATGCGCCTGACTTGCCGACACCAGCACCGGAGAATCCTCACAGCACACAGTGTGTGTGCTGTGAGAGCCTACAAGTCTGCAGTCACCTAGAGTGACTGCAGACTTGTACCCTAAGGCCGGAAAACCCATTTTATAAATCACTAGTGTCTTAAAATTTACATATGCCTCCTTGCGCCTCGCCATAAATTTTACTCCAGCCTATAAGATTTGTTGCGAAAAGTATGCCATAAGTCGTCCCGTCCCCATCCCCATCCCGACCCAGCTTTGCACATTTTGACGGAGCTGTTCCGAACTGGAGTGAAAATGCCAAGTGCCGCAACATTGCATTGAGCAAAGAATTAGCAATTTTGAAGGCGTTTTATGTCAAATTTGTGGCCTAAATGCCCCCATCGTCTGTAAATGTACATTCTCTCTCTTTCAGAACATGTGTGGATGAGATTTCTGAAATCTCATAGACTTTGCTGGTCCTGTAAAACGCAGTTTAAAATTTGCATAAAAAATGCACAAGAAAATGCATCATAAACGCACTGTGTGGACATAGCCTACACTTTCCCCTTAGTACTCCAGTGCATTTCTTGGAGAAAGGGAAGAAAAACTTAAATGGACACTGTATCTTTCACCTTGATCTTTTTTTAGAGATAATGTGCTCAATAGGCAATCTACAAATCACTTAAAAAGTATGATGTTTCCCCTGAAAAGTCACTTTAAATTATCAACAACTAGGTGTCTCCCTTTTGTTTAAGTTGTACCACTACCTGCTGTCAACTATAATTCGCCTCTAGCAGAAGAGAGACTAAAATGGATTACATGAAGTTGAGGTGGGTCTTTGTTTCTCTCTTCCTCCTTTCCTGTCTATCAAACTGCAAAAGAAGGCATCACAGAAGGTCAGCCTTTCAGTTCAGAGCAGCCAATTCACTGGACAATTGTTAGAGCAATTTTTGGTAGCATATGGAGGGACAGAAAGTTCCAGCACCTATAGTTCTGGCAGAATTATTATAAAGAGGCACTGCCAGGTGAGTGGATGGCATGGAACATTAGCATGAGAATTGAGACTGCTTATAGATATATTGGACTGGTTTATGAACCAAAAGCAGTTTTAACTTGTTATGAAGGATGAGGGAAGCCGGACTTTTTCTTCTTTGTTTTCCAACATGTTTTTGTGGATTTAAGTTTTCATAATGAGCATCTTCACAACTGCTATCTGTATTTAGTCTTTCTCTCAAGTCTTGACCGAATATCATATTTGAACGAGCAACAAAGACGAAGCCAAAGCCAAGAGAACAAGAGAAGACGCTTGCCTAAGGCAAAGTAAAGCTACTAGGGTATATTATGAAACAGACAAATAAAGAAAAAACCCTAAAATAAGATATAAATTTTAATAGATACTTTAAAAGACCAGCTATTGGTCATATAATGGACAAAAACCATAAAAATGTCTGTGCAGCAAGGGATAATGGTAAGGGATATAATTAGATAATATCATTCAGGCTGGCCCTGGATATCCCTAAAATAACTAGGACCCTGCCTACCAGCGGACGTTTAGCACTCTAGCGAGACGGTTTGGTGTCCCCGCTCCACGTCGGAGGTCCCTTAATTGCCCTATTGTAGCCTTGCACCAAACATACATTAACTTATAGATATTTAAGATACAAAATTCTAATCCTATGCAGTGGTACCGCCTAGGTCACAACCAAATGCTTATAAACATATGATAAGTGCTCCATACATTTTAATCTCTATCAAAGTATAAATAGAGAGTTAATCAATAATCTCAAAGAAGCAATAGACACTACAAAAATGCTATAAGAGAGAAATGGACTTATCTGAGGTACAGTACAGACCAAAAGTTTGGACACACCTTCTCATTTAGAGATTTTTCTGTATTTTCATGACTATGAAAATTGTACATTCACACTGAAGGCATCAAAACTATGAATTAACACATGTGGAATTATATACTTAACAAAAAAGTGTGAAACAACTGAAAATATGTCTTATATTCTAGGTTCTTCAAAGTAACCACCTTTTGCTTTGATGACTGCTTTGCACACTCTTGGCATTCTCTTGATGAGCTTCAAGAGGTAGTCACCGGAAATGGTCTTCCAACAATCTTGAAGGAGTTCCCAGAGATGGTTATCACTTGTTGGCCCTTTTGCCTTCACGCTGCGGTCCAGCTCACCCCAAACCATCTCGATTGGGTTCAGATCTGGTGACTGTGGAGGCCAGGTCATCTGGCGTAGCACCCCATCACCCTCCTTCTTGGTCAAATAGCCCTTACACAGCCTGGAGGTGTGTTTGGGGTCATTGTACTGTTGAAAAAGAAATGATGGTTCAACTAAACGCAAACCGGATGGAATAGCATGCCGCTGCAAGATGCTGTGGTAGCCATGCTGGTTCAGTATGCCTTCAATTTTGAATAAATCCCCAACAGTGTCACCAGCAAAGCACCCCCACACCATCACACCTCCTCCTCCATGCTTCACGGTGGGAACCAGGCATGTAGAGTCCATCCGTTCACCTTTTCTGCGTCGCACAAAGACACGGTGGTTGGAACCAAAGATCTCAAATTTGGACTCATCAGACCAAACACCAGATTTCCACTGGTCTAATGTCCATTACTTGTGTTCTTTGGCCCAAACAAGTCTCTTCTGCTTGTTGCCTGTCCTTAGCAACGGTTTCCTAGCAGGTATTTTACCATGAAGGCCTGCTGCACAAAGTCTCCTCTTAACAGTTATTGTAGAGATGTGTCTGCTGCTAGAACTCTGTGTGGCATTGACCTGGTCTCTAATCTGAGCTGCTGTTAACCTGCGATTTCTGAGGCTGATTTCTCGGATAAACTTATCCTCAGAAGCAGAGGTGACTCTTGGTCTTCCTTTCCTTGGGCGGTCCTCATGTGAGCCAGTTTCTTTGTAGCGCTTGATGGTTTTTGCAACTGCACTTGGGGACACTTTCAAAATTTTCCCAATTTTTCGCACTGACTGACCTTCATTTCTTAAAGTAATGCTGCCCACTCGTTTTTCTTTACTTAGCTGCTTTTTTCTTGCCATAATACAAATTCTAACAGTCTATTCAGTAGGACTATCATATGTGTATCCACCAGACTTCAGCACAACACAACTGATGGTCCCAACCCCATTTATAAAGCAAGAAATCCCACTTATTAAACCTGACAGGGCACACCTGTGAAGTGAAAACCATTTTCGGTGACTACCTCTTGAAGCTCATCAAGAGAATGCCAAGAGTGTGCAAAGCATTCAACAAAGCAAAAGGTGGCTACTTTGAAGAACCTAGAATATAAGACATATTTTCAGTTGTTTCACACTTTTTTGTTAAGTATATAATTCCACATGTGTTAATTCATAGTTTTGATGCCTTCAGTGTGAATGTACAATTTTCATAGTCATGAAAATACAGAAAAATCTTTAAATGAGAAGGTGTGTCCAAACTTTTGGTCTGTACTGTACGTAGTCGATTGCTTTCAGATAGAGACCCGATAATTCAATGCAGACAATATCCTGTAGGTTGTACCAATGCATAGGAAAAAGTCCCAAAATCATGGCACAGAGAATGCAAGCTGCTATCCCAACGCGTTTCACCCTCTCCTCATTCAGGGTTTATCAGGGGACAGATTAGGAGATACACCATAGTAAGAGAATCGGCAATAGCAGTGTATTTGCCATGGACCATCAGAGTAAATGCCTGATTAAAGGCAGGAGGATGGTTATAATAAGAATACAGTTTCAACAGCAAAGCTCAAAATGCCCTGGCTATACCCACAAAAGCAATACTAATTTAAAGTATGTGCTAAAGGTGCTCGTGCTAATTTGGCCAAAATGTGTTCACTAGTGATGAGCGAGCACTAAAATGCTCGGGTGCTCGTTGCTCGAGTCGAGAAAATTGGAATACTCGGGTGCTCGGTCCGAGTAACGAGTCCAATGTAAGTCTATGGGAAACTCGAGCATTTTTCAGGTGGCTCCCCCCGGCGATCTGCAGAGGGCCTAAAAATTGCCCAAATCGATGGGAACAGTGCTCAAATGACATGGGAACAACATGGGGAAGACCCCTGGAAGCATATTTGACTCCCAGGTCACTGCTGTCAACAACGTTGTCAGAGTATTACGCCATTTTTACGGACTCACGATAAAACATACCAAAACGAAACCAAAATGGATTTTCCTGGGAAATATGTTAAGGAACATCCTTTCCAGAGTAATGACTTGTATATAAGGCAAAATAAATAACCAAGAACAAAAATGCTCCTCCACACCATGGCCTATGTTCACACGTAGCGTTTTTGATGCGTTTTTGCACTTTTGCATTGCTTTCAACGGTGAAAAATACTTTCACTGGTAACTGTTATTTTAACATTTTACTACCTTATCTGCCCATGTGGTGTGTGAGACATCATCAGACACATCCTGTTTCATTTATGAAGGAGAAACTCTGAAAGGAACAAAGCCTATTTTTATAGGGCCATCAGGCGGCCCTTACTATTCTTAAAGAGCCAGCAGTTGGCCCTCGCTATTGTTAGAGAGCCATCAGCTGGCTATGCTTTGTTGTTCATATTATTAACAAACAAGTGGGTCTACGATACTGTTATTGCGTATGCAGTGACTGCACCCCAATACCCCTTTGAAGAGACATAGAGGAGGGCCTCACTAAAAAACATGTTCCCATTATGAAGAAGTGGGTCTCCTATACTGTAGTGGTAATGCCCATGCAGTGACTGCAAGGGCTGCCAAAATTTGGAAAAACCCCAATAACAATTTAAAAACACATAGAGGTGGGCCTCAGTAACGACATTTTCCATTAGAAAGGAGCAGTTTTGCTTCACAGTTATGGGGTGTGAAGAGGTGAATGGGAATAGACCTCCCCCCAAAAAAGACACTGGATTTGAGTTTATGTTACGCTGGTATCATTCGGTGGTGTTGAGAAGTCTGACTCAATCCAGCCCTTGTTCATTTTTATAAGAGTCAGCCTGTCAGCATTTTCAGATGACAGGTGGATGCGCCTATCAGTTATAATGCCCCCGGTGGCACTAAAAATCCGCTCTGACAAAACCCTAGCGGCAGGGCAGGCCAGGACCTCCAAGGGGTAGAGAGCCAGTTCATGCCACGTGTCCAGCTTGGATACACAATAATTATAAGGCACAGAGGAATCACACATCAGGGCCTGTACGATGGAAGGGTCTGAGAAAACTGTCCCAGAACTTTGACAGTGTTCTCCTGCCTTTGCTGCATTGGATTTGTGTCTCTTTTGCCTGTACTCATTGGTTGTCCAACGAATTGTGAAGCATTTTAAGATGGGAATTTTTTTAATAATTCCGCAACAAGGGGCTTCTGGTACTGCCCCATTTTATAAGGCCTGTCCGCCGCGGGAATAATAGATAGAAAGTTCTCCTTGTAGCGGGGTCTAGAAGTGTCATCAACCAGTAATGACTGTCACCCAACGCGAGTGTCACGGGAAAGGCAGCATAACATAAACTCAGCCATGTGTGCCAGACTGCTAACAGGCAAGACTTTCGTGTCCTCACTAAGAGGACGACTGACCATGCTCTCCTCCCCATCTTCCTCCTTCCTGTCTTCAGGCCATCTACTTAGAACAGACGGTGTGACAATTGTGCAGGTAGTACCATCTATAGCACAGGAAACTAGCTCCTCCTGTTCTTCCTCCTCATCCTCTTCCTCATTGTCACCCAATCCACGTATGGATGAGATGAGGCTGGGCTGTGTGGAATCACGTATGGTTCCTTGCTCCATCTCATCATGCTCCGCCTGCAACGTATCCTCTTTAATTGTGAGTAACGAGCATTTCAGAAGATAGAGAAACGGGATGGTGATGCTAATTATGGCGTCATCGCCGTTCACCATCTTGGTGGAGTCCTCAAAGTTTTGAAGGATAGTACAGATGTCTGACATCCAACTCCACTCCTGGCGTCTTATGTGTGGAGTCTGACCTGAATACCGACGGCCGTGTAGATTCTGGTAGTCAACAACTGCCCTCTTCTGTCAGAAATCCTTCTCAACTTCTGCAATGTAGAGTTCCAATGCGTGGGGACATCGCACCCCAGTCGGTGAGCTGGAAGCTGCAAACGCTGCTGAAGCACGGCAAGGGCGGCGGAATCTGTAGCTGACTTTCTAAAATGGGCACACACGCGGCGTACTTTGACAAGCAGATCCAGCAGATCTGGGTAGGTTTTGAGAAACCGCTGAACCACGAGGTTAAGCACATGGGCCAGGCATGGTACGTGTGTGAGCTCACCTCGCTTCAGAGCCATCACAAGGTTCCTGCCATTATCACACATCAGCATGCCTGGCTGTAGCTTCAGTGGTGTCAGCCACAGATCTGCCTGCTCTTTCAGAGATGTCTATTGTTGAGCCACCCCTGTAGTGTTCGAGTTCGGTACGGTTCGTCGAACACCCGTATGTTCGCCGAACTGTTCGTCGAACTGTTCGTCGAACACCTTCGAACACCATTAAAACCAATGGTAGGCAAACAAAAACACATAGAAACACATAGAAAACACCTTCAAAGGTGTCCAAAAGCTGACAAACTGCTCAGAAGACACAACTAACACATGGAAAAGTGACAAGTACATATAGTCATGTGAAAAGAAAAGAAGTGGAGGAGTAAAAGGAGGGGGAGACACAGATATAGGCATGTCATGCCCTTCTAAAACCAAAAAAGTGCGAAGTCGACACGGCCAGTCCGTTCCTGCCCGTGCGACCTCCGTGTCGCCGGGTTTGTGCCAGAGCTGCGGTGGACCCTGATGGCTAGCCTCCCTCTCTCAATACTGGTGCCTGTCCGCTGGTGGGTCGAGCCCCCCCGCGGTGGGGGGGAGTAACATCTGCAGAAGAAAGACCATCTTCCAGCCAATCTAAGATGTCAACTTCTTTTCGTGGACAATGTGATACGATCCCTTTCTTATGGACACGCCCATCGCTACAAATTCCAGTTGAGGCACAAAAAAAGCAGGTGCTTCAACGTATATCAAGTGCTCCTTCAAGTGGTCTCTCCTCCACCTCAACTTCAACATCACAAATACTCCAGTCCTCAGAGGTGTCACCCCAATCGCACTTGCTTCCTCACAGCTCCCAAGTCTCCAGCTGCCCGTATGAGTATGGGGTAACACAGATGGTTGAGTCTGCACAGCTGTTTACTCATACTATAGCCTGGGAAACGGAGGTCTGCTCCAGAGCTTCTGTTAATCCAGATGAGGAAATGATCTGCACTGATGCCCAGAATCTTTATGAGTCGGATCCAGGACCAGATGAAGAAGGTTATGAGCATAATGTAGACCCTCGTTCCCAAACTGTAACTCCTGTTGTTGGAGAGTATGATGAAGACGATGATGAGACTCAAATACCTGATTGGAGCGACAACTTGACTTTTCGGTCAGGGCAGGAAGAGGTTGGCTCTGAGGACGACGGGTGTGAGAACACACAGGGTGATGATGACGAGGTTGGAGATCCCACTTACTGTCAACCCACAGTCAGCCAGTCGATGAGGTCAGCAGAGGAGGTGGAGGAGGATGTGACTAGCCCAGGGGATGGGGATGACTCTGTACCCGGGCCTTTGCCTGGCCTTTTTGATGTCGCGGTGGTCGGCTCCTGGGCCCGTACCCTGGGGTCAGTCTTTAAAAGGGTGGATAATTGTTAATTTTATAAGAGTTTGTGACACCACTTGTGGTATCTGATGAGAAGCACCAGCGCTGCAGTAGTCCACTGAGGCCGGTGATAAGGCAGCTCGATGGTATAGCTCCCCACAGATGGAGCTAGGTCTCAGAAAAGAATATGCAGGGGGAATGCAGGACAGGCGAGACCCAGCTGGGTCAGAGCAAGAACGGGAATGGACACGGTAGTCACTTCAGTACCTTTTACTGGTGGAAATTCAGGCACATCCCGGAGCACTGTAGGGTGAAGGGTACATATCAGGATCCTCCCCAATGAGCGGGTGCAGGGCCTCCTGTTTCTTGCCTCTGCGTAGTAAGTTTCTGACCTGCCTGGAGCTAGGCCTAACTTTGTCTCTGTCCTGCGCTGGCTGACCTTGTGGTAGGGCCTTGTCTTGGAGTTCATGCTCCCAGTATGCAGGGCATAAGCGTCTCCTGGCTCTGTTACGTATCAGCACCTTAGCGATCCTGGGACTTGTAGTTCTCCAGGGATTCCGGTTATGCCTTACTGGGTCAGAGATCCCGGTAAGCTCGGATCCGGTGTCCGGTAAATGCTTCGGGGTGAGCTGGTTGAGCTCTTCTGCCCCCTATGTACTAACTCTCCACTCGCCTTCGGCCTACTCAGGCCCTCACTAGGCTATACACACTAACGGCAACTTGCCGCGCTTCACCGATCTTATGGCGCCGGCACACCTTAAGCTCTAACTGGGCTCCCTGAATCTAGCTAACAGGAGCCTCATGCTCCACTGCTGAACTATTAACTGAGTTCTCTAGACTAGACTGAGCTCCACTGCAGACTGACCTCTCTTAGGCTTCTCTACTGCAGAAACTCTTCAGAGGAACTGAACTGCCTAGCTCCACCTTCCCTATTTATATCCCTAACGGGATCCCTCTGCTGGTCTGAGGTGGAAGGTGGAGATGTATGAATGTTTATGGGGGCATCTTGTGGAGGATTCCATCAATGCACTCTTCTAGGAGCTGTGATACCAAGCGCAGCTGGGCGTCACAGAAGCTATTGACGACGAGGTTAGGTTGCTCCTTCCTGGACAGAGATGGAGTACTGGAAGCACGTCAACAACTGCATCCTCAACCACAACTCTGCCTCTGACCACAAGTCGTAGTGGCTCTTCAGGTCGCATGGGCTCTAAGCCTTGCATAGCCTGGGCATTTTTTCAGATCGATGAGGATGACCCAACTCGTGTTATCTGTAATATTTGTCACCAAAAGCTAAGTAGAGGCCAAAAAATCCATAGTTTGAGTACTTCATGCATGAACCGTCACATGGATATGAAGCATAAGTTGCAGTGGAAAGCTCACTGTGCTACAATGCGGCCTAGTGGGCCGGGCCAACCACCGTCTGCCCCATCTTGTGCATCGGCGGCCTCTTCATCCTCTGTGACTGGGGGGACAGCAGTCACACATGTTTTTGGACGCAGACCTGCCACCTCTTTACCCGCAACAGCCAGTGTGATTGGCCATTTCATTTGGAAGTGGAAACACCAGCTGGTGTTGAGCGCTCTCCGACATCGAGAGCACCACCTTTGGATCAAGGCAACCTAACTTTTCCGCCTGCATATCTTCCTCACAGACCGGCAAGTTGGCCGGGGACACCCTACTCAACCCCGTCTAAGCACAACAGCCAGCCCTCGGTCCCTCAGATGTGGACAAGTAAAAGACCATTTCCTCCTAGCCATGAGAAAGCTAATAGGTTGAATTTCACCATCTGCAAGCTCTTGGCTACAGAAATGCTGCCTTTCCGCCTGGTGGACACAGAGGATTTTCGAGACCTTATGTCTGTCGCAGTGCCCCAGTACCAGATGCCCAGTCGGCACTACTTCTCAAAGAAAGGTGTGCCTGCGCTACACCAGCATGTCGCACACAACATCACTGCTTCTTTGAGAAACTCTGTGTGTGACAGGGTGCATTTCACCACAGACACTTGGGCGAGTAGGCATGGACAGGGGCGTTACATGTCGCTGACTGGGCACTGGCTAACTATGGTGACAGCAGGACAAGGGGCTGCTGTCCAAGTCTTGCCGTCCCCACGAGTTGTACGTCAATCCTCTTTATCTAGAAGTTCCTCCACTGCTTCTGCCTCCTCAACCTCCTCTCGGTCCTCCACCTGCACCCAAAGCCTGTCTGGTAATGCCACCCGCTTTCTAACTGCGCAGAAGGAATCCTGCACACCTCCCTACTATGCTGGCAGCAGGGCTCAATGGCATCAGGCGGTGTTTACTTTGAAATGTCTGGAAAATGTGAGTCACACAGCTGAGAAGTTGTGGTCAGCTCTGGAGACCCAGTTTCATGAATGGTTGTCTCCACTGGACCTGAAACCATGGAAGGCCGTGTTCGACAATGCTGCAAACCTGGGTGCGGCCCTTAGCCGGGGCAATGTCACACACGTGCCTTGTATGGCTCACGTGTTGAACCTGGTTGTCCAGCAATTTTTAGCCCACTATCCCGGACTAGATGGCCTTCTGCAGAGGGCACGGTCGCTGTGTGCTCACTTCCGCCGTTTGCATCCCGCAGCTCAACGACTTACATCTCTACAGAAGTCGTTGGGCCTGCAGCTCACCGGCTGAAATGCGATGTGCTGACACGGTGGAATTCAACGCTGCACATGTTGCAGCGACTGTGGCAGCACCGACAAGCCCTGGTGCAATACGTTCTGACGTATAGCCTGGGCCAACGAGATCCAAAGGTGGGGCAAATCATTCTGCAGGAGTGGTCTCAGATCAGGGACCTATGAAGTTGACGTGCCCCCTGGGCCGTGGGGTACCCGGAGCCGGGCCGGTAGACGCTGGGGGTTGTAGTCACTGTGGCGGCGACCCGGTCTGTGACCCAGGGCGGTCAATCCAAGGGTAATTTGTATATATGGGTTTTATAATGTCCGTCTACGCCACGTGTGGAGTGCGGCCAAAGGGGCCGCCGCTGTGGTACAGTCCTCTGAAGCTGGTGGTTTTGCAGCAATGGTATTATTACTCCCCACAGGAAGAGTGTAGCTTTAGGGCAGTGTGGGTGGATGATGGTGGTTGTAGTGCAGGGAGTCAGTAATAAACACAGAGTCCATGTGATGCAGTCCCAAGATCTTTACTCACAGTTGTTGCAGTCCAGATTACAGGTACCAGAGCAATCTCCCCCGTCGTGCTGTGCGTACTCAGTGAGGGGCTCAGTTCACCCCCAGATAGCTCCAGAGTACTTAGCAGGACCCCTTTCTGTGTGTTCTTTCTCTGGCCTTCTCCCTGCACCTCACACCCAGTGACACTTCTATCCGGTATCCTCGGGCCTTGGCGTGCGACGTGTGTTCCGTCCTCTGGGTCCTATGTGGCTACCTTCTTAGTGAGACTGGTGTGGACTTTGGCCTGCAGTACATGAAATGCTGCAGCCTCCGGTTTCTAGTTGAGCCTTGCTGTTTCTCCGCTAGTTGAGGGACCGGTTCCCCTTAACTGGCCTGACCCCTCTACCTCCTGGTAGCAGCGGGCGTACGGGTGGCCTTCTGCACGGCCCGTACCCCTAGGGTCCCTTCAGTTCCTGGAGCCTTCCTGCTCCCACTCCTCTCTTCTCTCCTTCAGTCCTGGGCCCCCCAGGCTAGGCCCGCCTCCGGAGCAGAGCTCATGCAGAGCCTCTGCTCCTGTCACTTCTCCTCCTCTGACTGGCTTGCTCTTTCTAAGATGCTGCTTTCTCCACCCACACCCACTACATAGGACCCTCCCACCTGCTAGGGACCTGGGACTGTGCTCTCCCTTAGGAGCAATCTCGCCCTACCCCCACTGCGGGTATGTGTTGGATGCAGGTGTTAGGGTCCCGAGCCATACTCCTTCCTTACCTGAGGGTGAGATACCACACCTCTGGGTGAGATGCAGTACCTCTGTGGCGACTGAACCCTCAGGGGTGCCACACACCCTTCTGCACAGTTTTGAAATGGCGACGAAGATGTTTAGTGCTGACGACGATGCCATTATCAGCATGACTATTCTGGTGATTTACATGCTGGAGCACACGTTAAACAGAATTCAGAGTCAGGTGGTGGAACAAGAGGAGGTGGAGGAAGTAGAGGAGGAGTCGTATGCGGAAGGGATAACATCTCCAAAGTCCAGACGGTCGGCAGCACCAAGGCGGCAGGCATGGGAGGGTGGGGTAGAGGGATTAACCAGGGCGCATGGTAGCAGCCAAACTGTTGAGGAAGGTGCAGGAGCCGAGGAAGAAGTGGAGGACGAACTGCCGATGGGCATGTAAGACTCATCAGATGAGGGAGACCTTGATCACATTTCTGTTGTGCGAGGTTGGGGGGAGAGGGCAGAGGAAGAAAGCATGATTCTTATCTCGCTACCAACACAACAAGGACTTGGTCCTCCTGGATGCGCAAGACACATGAGTGCCTTCTTGCTGCACTACCTGCAACATGACCCTCGGATTGTCAGAATTCGAAGTAATCCCGACTACTGGGTTGCCACACTCTTAGATCCCCGGTACAAAAGTAAATTTGCCGAAATAATTCCTGCCATAGAGAGGGATTCACGCATGCAGGAGAATCAGCAGAGGCTGTTGCAGAATCTTACATGTGCTTTTCCACAAAACACCAGTGGTGCACGTAGTGAATCTCACAGTTCTAACTTGCAAACCGTGGGACTATCGAGTCTTCATCACTCAAACCGTAACAGTAACACAGTATCTGCTGGTAACAGCAATTTTGTGGAATCGTTTCACCACTTTTTTAGACCATCCTTTGCAAGGCCACAGGAGACAAGAAGTCTGACACATAGTCAACGCCTAGAGAGGATGGTACAGAAGTATCTTCAAGTGAACATCGAAGCTATGACTGTGTCACTGGACCCTTGCTCATTTTGGGCTTCCAATCTGGAAAAATGGCCGGAGCTCGCCACTCACGTATTGGAGATCTTGTCATGCCCTGCAGCCAGCGTTCTCTCTGAACGTGTGTTCAGTGCTGCTGGTGGTGTGCTGACAGATAAGCGCATGCGGCTGTCCACTGAGAATGTAGACAGACTCACGTTCATAAAGATGAACAAATCATGGATCCGCAAGGACTTTTCTACCCCTGTGTCATCCTGGAGAGTCTAAAATCTTGAGGATTTGGTAAAATCACCTCACCAACCGTTTTAAGCAACTCTGGGGCAATTGATGCCACTTAAGTGGTGTCTGTACCACAATTTTTGGAAAAAATGGAGACTCTTTTTGGAGTCCCCTTGCTGTGTTTTACGTGACGTTGGCATCGTCAATTCCAGGTGGGTTGGGTCGCTCCCCCCCCCCTTTTAACTGTAAGAAACTACATACACTATGGCTTGGGGTAACACAGATGGTTGAGTCTGAAGAGCTGTTTACTCAGAGGTCTGCTCCAAAGCTTCAGTGTCTGCTAGTCAGCGTAGAATTTTTAACTGCATCTAGCCTAGGCAATACTTTGGGCGTAGTAGCCCAGCTGCGAAGCAAGCTGCACTGCCAGTGTATCTAATAAGAATTTTTAAATGCATCTAGCCTAGGCAGACTGTGGGGACCCCCAACCAAACCCAGACGCTCAGCCCCCCTACCGCCCCCTTTCCTTGTCAATACAATAATGTAACTCTTACAACTGGATGGGTGAGGATCGGTCACAGCTTTATTAACTCTTTATACTCATTCCATTAGAAAAGCATTTTATTTCTAAAATAATTCAGCTTGTTGCAGCATGCCCTGGGTCTCCACACCGGCAAGTTGGCAAACAAGTGTATCTCTCCAACATGTCCTTTCTATTTCCAGGCCACGGAGCATCCTGCGTCCTCGTATGCAGGACTCTGACCCCCATCCATCACTCTTAACGCTTGTTCCACTCCATCCTGGAGTCCTGACAGGAATATGTCCAGTCCAATATCCATTAAGTGAACACCGTCGGGCCATATGAGGCTTGCTTTATCTCCTTCCAGTTGTCGGTGTCTTATCACTACACCGCCTCTGTCTCTTCTAAATTTTGCCATCCGAATATTTATTACCCACCTTGTCCGTTCGATGGCCGTGATGTCTTGCGCACCTTGCCATGGTGAGTTCCCCTTCAATGGACGTCTTCAAACAGAGGCTGGACAGACATCTGTCTGAGATGATTTAGTGAATCCTGCTTTGAGCAGGGGGTTGGACCAGATGACCCAGGAGGTCCCTTCCAACTCTACCATTCTATGATTCTATGATTCTATACCGCTATCGGCACAATCTCTGACCATACTATAGTTAGTTTTGTGAAAAATTCTCTGAAGCGCTCAGTGTCTAGTTTCATTATTGCCATTAGTTATGCGCTCTTGTGATGACCTAGGTCGTTTCCCCCGGCCTGTATAACTAAGATGACCGGACCTCTTGCCTCTCTTCCTACCTTGATTACCTCCATTAGTACCTGTGGCCATAGCAGGCCTCTAATACCTCTCCAGTTGAAATATGTGTTATGAAACTCTAATTTCCTCCCGCCTTGGCGGACTTTCGCCCTTTTTTCTGCCCAATATATATACGAGTGGTCTATCACCCACACTGTTGGCTTAGCGTCACCTGTAAAAGAAACAAACCACGTTAGGATAACAAGTCCGGTCTAATGTATCTCGCCAAACACGTGGATCGCCATCTCCCTATCCTCTGAACTTCCGTTTCTGACAGTCCTGCTCTTGCTGCTTCCGTGGCCGCGCCTATGGGGAATGAGTGTGTCCTGTAATCTTTGGGGTGGTTCCCTGCCGATGTTATGAATTTATTAAATATAGCTTGGAACTGGTATCTTGATAATGGCGTTCCGTCCATGTGTGATAGGAAGAAATTACTTTGTGATCTGATGGTTATATATGTTTTTACTATTGTTACCCGACTCAGTGTACCGTTTGTGGGTTGTAGAAGTACCCAAGTGCCCCTGCCCGCTGGAACAGTTTTCAATTGTCGTATGTGTAGACATATTGCATTATTGGCTATGACTACGTCCTGGTGTAATAAGCCTCCACTGGTGGTAATTTTGGATTGAGGGACTAATTCGCTTATGCATCACGCCCCGAAGAAGGCGATCGCAAATGCAGTAGACAGTAGTGTTGCTTCAAATTGTGAGTGTCATGTTAATGGTGTTAGGGATATGATGTGAGAAATCAGTTTTAGTGACACGGGACAGGACGTTTACACTCCTGACTTGGCTGACCCCTTTTCCACCCTTTTATGGATTGTCTGATGATGAATCTCTTTGTCACATCTCCCCAATTCAGTAGTTGGAAGTGAAATGCTACTCCGGTCAGACACCGCTGCGCTGACGCCCCTGATATGCCCCTCATGATTAGCTTGTAGAGAAATTCTATGGTGACTTGTAATCTGGCTTGTTCACATTGGTCAACCCATCTGCCTGCTACTAGTCGTGTCCACTCTTCCCATGCCTTACTGTATGTTTGCCACGTCGACGGGGCAACTGACGCTCTGATTAATGGCATCAACTATTCGCCACTAGATCCCATAGGGAGGGTGGGCAACTGTTGCCCGATGGGTGGGCGTTGGGGAGGAGCTCTGTGAAAATCTGCCAATTGAATTGTGATAAAGCGTTAGCAGCAGCTTTAGACCCCTCAGCATCCTGGCTAGCACGGACCCATCCAATGTGTTTGAGGCACAGGAATGCTAGCCGGCGTAGACAGGAGAGACGATGATGCCATCTTATTAATGCAGTGCGCTAGGCTGGTGTTTTTTGTTATGAAGCGTATATTTTTGTTAGCCAGGCGCGCGCCCCATATTTCTATTGCTACCACTATTGGGAAGAAAAAATGTTTTCCGGGCTAGATGCAGCTAAAAATTATTATTCATTTCAAAGCTGGTGGAGCTTGGTATAGATGGCCTAATACAATGAGTACCACACACTGCTACTATGCCCAAAATTATTTTCCAGGCAAGATGCAGCTAAAAATTATTATTAATTTGAAAGCTGGTGGAGCTTAGTATAGATGGCCTAATAGAATGAGTACCACACACTGCTAATACGCCCAATATTAGTTTACAGGCAAGATGCTGCTAAAAATTATTATTAATTTCAATGCTGGTAGAGCTTGGTATAGATGGCCTAATACAATGAGTACCACACACTGCTACTAAGCCCAAAATTATTTTCCGGGCTAGATGAAGCTAAAAATTATTTTGAATTGGCAACCTGGTGGAGGTTGGTATAGATGGACTAATAGAACAAGTCCCACACACTGCTTCAAGCCGAAGCCCAAATATTTTTTCAGAGCTAGATGCAGATAAAAATTATATTGAATTTGCAACCTGGTGGAGGTTAGTATAGATGGAATAATAGAACAAGTCCCACACACTGCTACAAGCCGAAGCCCAAAAAATTTTCAGAGCTAGATGCAGATAAAAATTATATTGAATTTTCAACCTGGTGGAGGTTAGTATAGATGGACTAATAGAACAAGTCCCACACACTGCTACAAGCCGAAGCCCAAATATTTTTTCAGAGCTAGATGCAGATAAAAATTATATTGAATTTGCAACCTGGTAGAGGTTAGTATAGATGGACTAATAGAACAAGTCCCACACACTGCTACAAGCCGAAGCCCAAATATTTTTTCAGAGCTAGATGCAGATAAAAATTATATTGAATTATCAACCTGGTGGAGGTTAGTATAGATGGACTAATAGAACAAGTCCCACACACTGCTACAAGCCGAAGACCAAATATTTTTTCAGAGCTAGATGCAGATAAAAATTATATTGAATTTTCAACCTGGTGGAGGTTAGTATAGATGGACTAATAGAACAAGTCCCACACACTGTTACAAGCCGAAGCCCAAATATTTTTTCAGAGCTATATGCAGATAAAAATTATATTGAATTTGCAACCTGGTGGAGGTTAGTATAGATGGACTAATAGAACAAGTCCCACACACTGTTACAAGCCGAAATATCTTTTCAGAGCTAGATGCAGATAAAAATTATATTGAATTTGCAACCTTGTGGAGGTTAGTATAGATGGACTAATAGAACAAGACCCACACACTGCTACAAGCCGAAATAATTTTTCAGAGCTAGATGCAGAAAAAAATTTGATTGAATTTGCAACCTGATGGAGGTCAGTATAGATGGACTAATACAATGATGCTATGCCCAAAAGGTTTTACTTCACTAGGTGCAGTAAAAAAAATTTTATTCTATACACAGGTGGTGTAGCTTGCAACACAGATAGGCTATTCCACTGACTAACACACACTGCAATAGGCCAAAAAGGATTTGCTTTGCTAGATTTAGCCAAATGCTGTGAAAAAAAACTTGCACAGCCCTGGCACAGACCTGCCTGGCAAACAGTGATAGGAACTGATGTAACTTAGTCCTGAAAAGGACTGCAATTACAATTAGTCTTTACTCCCAACTAGAGATGAGCGCTGTTCGGACTCGAACTGTTCGCCAATCTCAAATTCGAGCTGTTTTGGGCGGTGTTCGAGCCGTTCGGCGAACACAAACGATTTGAAAAAAAAATCGGCTGTTCGAGGTTATGTTCGATAACTGTTCATGCACCAAAATCATAACTGGATTTTTTCTCAGTAATGATGAAAATTAATGTTAATACGCAGTTTGAGTGTACAGCGGTGCGGGGGGAGGGGCAGGGGATGGATCTCTGCAGGAATAATGAAGATCTCCATTTTTTTTTTCTTTTTCCCGCATTTACAGTGGGGAGGTGCAATCTGTCAGCCTATCAGCAGCGCATACACGGAGCGAAGTGCTTTTTTTCACACAAGCAAGGGCATGTGTCATTGGCAGTGTATGTCACATGTCCTTGCCCTATAAGACCCAGCAGGCGTAGACAGGAGAGACGATGATGCCATCTTATTAATGCAGTGCGCTAGGCTGGTGTTTTTTGTTATGAAGCGTATATTTTTGTTAGCCAGGCGCGCGCCCCATATTTCTATTGCTACCACTATTGGGAAGAAAAAAATTTTTCCGGGCTAGATGCAGCTAAAAATTATTATTAATTTCAAAGCTGGTGGAGCTTGGTATAGATGGCCTAATACAATGAGTACCACACACTGCTACTATGCCCAAAATTATTTTCCAGGCAAGATGCAGCTAAAAATTATTATTAATTTGAAAGCTGGTGGAGCTTAGTATAGATGGCCTAATAGAATGAGTACCACACACTGCTAATACGCCCAATATTAGTTTACAGGCAAGATGCTGCTAAAAATTATTATTAATTTCAATGCTGGTAGAGCTTGGTATAGATGGCCTAATACAATGAGTACCACACACTGCTACTAAGCCCAAAATTATTTTCCGGGCTAGATGAAGCTAAAAATTATTTTGAATTGGCAACCTGGTGGAGGTTGGTATAGATAGACTAATAGAACAAGTCCCACACACTGCTACAAGCCGAAGCCCAAATATTTTTTCAGAGCTAGATGCAGATAAAAATTATATTGAATTTGCAACCTGGTGGAGGTTAGTATAGATGGACTAATAGAACAAGTCCCACACACTGCTACAAGCCGAAGCCCAAATATTTTTTCAGAGCTAGATGCAGATAAAAATTATATTGAATTATCAACCTGGTGGAGGTTAGTATAGATGGACTAATAGAACAAGTCCCACACACTGCTACAAGCCGAAGACCAAATATTTTTTCAGAGCTAGATGCAGATAAAAATTATATTGAATTTTCAACCTGGTGGAGGTTAGTATAGATGGACTAATAGAACAAGTCCCACACACTGTTACAAGCCGAAGCCCAAATATTTTTTCAGAGCTATATGCAGATAAAAATTATATTGAATTTGCAACCTGGTGGAGGTTAGTATAGATGGACTAATAGAACAAGTCCCACACACTGTTACAAGCCGAAATATCTTTTCAGAGCTAGATGCAGATAAAAATTATATTGAATTTGCAACCTTGTGGAGGTTAGTATAGATGGACTAATAGAACAAGACCCACACACTGCTACAAGCCGAAATAATTTTTCAGAGCTAGATGCAGAAAAAAATTTGATTGAATTTGCAACCTGATGGAGGTCAGTATAGATGGACTAATACAATGATGCTATGCCCAAAAGGTTTTACTTCACTAGGTGCAGTAAAAAAAATTGTATTCTATACACAGGTGGTGTAGCTTGCAACACAGATAGGCTACTCCACTGACTAACACACACTGCAATAGGCCAAAAAGGATTTGCTTTGCTAGATTTAGCCAAATGCTGTGAAAAAAAACTTGCACAGCCCTGGCACAGACCTGCCTGGCAAACAGTGATAGGAACTGATGTAACTTAGTCCTGAAAAGGACTGCAATTACAATTAGTCTTTACTCCCAACTAGAGATGAGCGTTGTTCGGACTCGAACTGTTCGCCAATCTCAAATTCGAGCTGTTTTGGGCGGTGTTCGAGCCGTTCGGCGAACACAAACGATTTGAAAAAAAAATCGGCTGTTCGAGGTTATGTTCGATAACTGTTCATGCACCAAAATCATAACTGGATTTTTTCTCAGTAATGATGAAAATTAATGTTAATACGCAGTTTGAGTGTACAGCGGTGCGGGGGGAGGGGCAGGGGATGGATCTCTGCAGGAATAATGAAGATCTCCATTTTTTTTTTCTTTTTCCCGCATTTACAGTGGGGAGGTGCAATCTGTCAGCCTATCAGCAGCGCATACACGGAGCGAAGTGCTTTTTTTCACACAAGCAAGGGCATGTGTCATTGGCAGTGTATGTCACATGTCCTTGCCCTATAAGACCCAGCAGGCGTAGACAGGAGAGACGATGATGCCATCTTATTAATGCAGTGCGCTAGGCTGGTGTTTTTTGTTATGAAGCGTATATTTTTGTTAGCCAGGCGCGCGCCCCATATTTCTATTGCTACCACTATTGGGAAGAAAAAAATTTTTCCGGGCTAGATGCAGCTAAAAATTATTATTAATTTCAAAGCTGGTGGAGCTTGGTATAGATGGCCTAATACAATGAGTACCACACACTGCTACTATGCCCAAAATTATTTTCCAGGCAAGATGCAGCTAAAAATTATTATTAATTTGAAAGCTGGTGGAGCTTAGTATAGATGGGCTAATAGAATGAGTACCACACACTGCTAATACGCCCAATATTAATTTACAGGCAAGATGCTGCTAAAAATTATTATTAATTTCAATGCTGGTAGAGCTTGGTATAGATGGCCTAATACAATGAGTACCACACACTGCTACTAAGCCCAAAATTATTTTCCGGGCTAGATGAAGCTAAAAATTATTTTGAATTGGCAACCTGGTGGAGGTTGGTATAGATAGACTAATAGAACAAGTCCCACACACTGCTACAAGCCGAAGCCCAAATATTTTTTCAGAGCTAGATGCAGATAAAAATTATATTGAATTTGCAACCTGGTGGAGGTTAGTATAGATGGACTAATAGAACAAGTCCCACACACTGCTACAAGCCGAAGCCCAACAATTTTTCAGAGCTAGATGCAGATAAAAATTATATTGAATTTTCAACCTGGTGGAGGTTAGTATAGATGGACTAATAGAACAAGTCCCACACACTGTTACAAGCCGAAGACCAAATATTTTTTCAGAGCTAGATGCAGATAAAAATTATATAGAATTTGCAACCTGGTAGAGGTTAGTATAGATGGACTAATAGAACAAGTCCCACACACTGCTACAAGCCGAAGCCCAAATATTTTTTCAGAGCTAGATGCAGATAAAAATTATATTGAATTTTCAACCTGGTGGAGGTTAGTATAGATGGACTAATAGAACAAGTCCCACACACTGCTAAAAGCCGAAGCCCAATTATTTTTTATTATATTGAATTTGCAACCTGGTGGAGGTTAGTATAGATGGACTAATAGAACAAGTCCCACACACTGCTACAAGCCGAAATATCTTTTCAGAGCTAGATGCAGTTAAAAATTATATTGAATTTGCAACCTGGTGGAGGTTAGTATAGATGGAATAATGGAACAAGTCCCACACACTGCTACAAGCCGAAATATTTTTTCAGAGCTAGATGCAGAAAAAAATTTGATTGAATTTGCAACCTGGTGGAGGTTAGTATAGATGGACTGAAGGTTTTACTTCACTAGGTGCAGTAAAAAAAATTGTATTCTATACACAGGTGGTGTAGTTTGCAACACAGATAGGCTACTCCACTGACTAACACACACTGCAATAGGCCAAAAAGGATTTGCTTTGCTAGATTTAGCCAAATGCTGTGAAAAAAAACTTGCACAGCCCTGGCACAGACCTGCCTGGCAAACAGTGATAGGAACTGATGTAACTTAGTCCTGAAAAGGACTGCAATTACAATTAGTCTTTACTCCCAACTAGAGATGAGCGTTGTTCGGACTCGAACTGTTCGCCAATCTCAAATTCGAGCTGTTTAGTGCGGTGTTCGAGCTGTTCGGCGAACACAAACGATTTGAAAAAACATCGGCTGTTCGAGGTTATGTTCGATAACTGTTCGTGCACCAAAATCATAGCTGGATTTTTTCTCAGTAATGATGAAAATTAATGTTAATACGCAGTTTGAGTGTACAACGGGGCGGGGGGAGGGGCAGGGGATGGATCTCTGCAGGAATAATGAAGATCTCCATTTTTTTTTTCTCTTTCCCGCATTTACAGTGGGGAGGTGCAATCTGTCAGCCTATCAGCAGCGCACACACGGAGCGAAGTGCTTTTTTTCACACAAGCAAGGGCATGTGTCATTGGCAGTGTATGTCACATGTCCTTGCCCTATAAGACCCAGCCATTTTCCCCGTCGCCACCATTTTCTCACTGCTGCAGCTGCGTGTTAGAAAGCACCGCTGTTGCTGTGTGCGCTATACCTTGTTAATTTCAAGCCAATTTTCGCACAAGTCTACAGATAGCTTGGGAGTAGGGAATAGTTGTGATTGCAATCCTTTTAAGGACTAGGTTACAGCATTTCCTACGACTTTTATCAGGCAGGTCTGTGCTCTTAAATAGATAGGTTGTGGGAGTAAAGACAAATTGTAATTGCAGTCCTTTTCAGGACTAAGTTACATCAGTTCCTATCAGTTTTTGCCAGGCAGGTCTGCACCAGTGCTGTGCAAGTTTTTTTCACAGCATTTGGCTAAATCGAGCAAAGCTAATCCATTTTGGCCTATTGCAGAGTGTGTTAGTCAGTGTTGCAAGCTACACCATCTGTGTATAGAATACCAATTTTTTTACTGAACCTAGTGAAGTAAAACCTTTTGGGCATAGCATCATTCTATTAGTCCATCTATACTGACCTCCATAAGGTTGCAAATTGAATATAATTTTTTTCTGCATCTAGCTCTGAAAAAATATTTGGCCTTCTAGCAGTGTGTGGGACTTGTTCTATTAGTCCATCTATACTGACCTCCATCACGTTGCAAATTGAATATAATTTTTTCTGCATCTAGCTCTGAAAAAATTTTTGGGCTTCTAGCAGTGTGTGGGACTTGTTCTATTAGTCCATCTATACTGACCTCCATCAGGTTGCAAACTGAATATAATTTTTTTCTGCATCTAGCTCTGAAAAAATATTTGGCCTTCTAGCAGTGTGTGGGACTTGTTCTATTAGTCCATCTTTACTGACCTCCATCAGGTTGCAAATTGAATATCATTTTTTTCTGCATCTAGCTCTGAAAAAATATTTGGCCTTCTAGCAGTGTGTGGGACTTGTTCTATTAGTCCATCTATACTGACCTCCATCAGGTTGCAAACTGAATATAATTTTTTTCTGCATCTACCTCTGAAAAAATATTTGGGCTTATAGCTGTGTGTGGGACTTGTTCTATTAGTCCATCTATACTGACCTCCATCTGGTTGCAAATTGAATATAATATTTTTCTGCATCAAGGTCTGAAAAAATATTTGGCCTTCTAGCAGTGTGTCGGACTTGTTCTATTAGTCCATCTATACTGACCTCCATCAGGTTGCAAACTGAATATAATTTTTTTCTGCATCTACCTCTGAAAAAATATTTGGGCTTCTAGCTGTGTGTGGGACTTTCTCTATTAGTTCATCTATACTGACCTCCATCAGGTTGCAAATTGAATAGAATATTATTCTGCATCTAGCTTTGAAAAAATATTTGGCCTTCTAGCAGTGTGTGGGACTTGTTGTATTAGTCCATCTATACTGACCTCCATCAGGTTGTAAACTGAATATAATTTTTTTCTGCATCTACCTCTGAAAAAATATTTGGGCTTATAGCTGTGTGTGGGACTTGTTCTATTAGTCCATCTATACTGACCTCCATCAGGTTGCAAATTGAATATAATATTTTTCTGCATCTAGCTCTGAAAAAATATTTGGCCTTCTATCAGTGTGTGGGACTTGTTCTATTAGTCCATCTATACTGACCTCCATCAGGTTGCAAACTGAATATAATTTTTTTCTGCATCTACCTCTGAAAAAATATTTGGGCTTATAGCTGTGTGTGGGACTTGTTCTATTAGTCCATCTATACTGACCTCCATCTGGTTGCAAATTGAATATAATATTTTTCTGCATCAAGCTCTGAAAAAATATTTGGCCTTCTAGCAGTGTGTCGGACTTGTTCTATTAGTCCATCTATACTGACCTCCATCAGGTTGCAAACTGAATATAATTTTTTTCTGCATCTACCTCTGAAAAAATATTTGGGCTTCTAGCTGTGTGTGGGACTTTCTCTATTAGTTCATCTATACTGACCTCCATCAGGTTGCAAATTGAATAGAATATTATTCTGCATCTAGCTTTGAAAAAATATTTGGCCTTCTAGCAGTGTGTGGGACTTGTTGTATTAGTCCATCTATACTGACCTCCATCAGGTTGTAAACTGAATATAATTTTTTTCTGCATCTACCTCTGAAAAAATATTTGGGTTTTTAGCAGTGTGTGGGACTTGTTCTATTAGTCCATCTATACTGACCTCCATCAGGTTGCAAACAGAATATAATTTTTTTCTGCATCTACCTCTGAAAAAATATTTGGGCTTCTAGCAGTGTGTGGGACTTGTTCTATTAGTCCATCTATACTGACCTCCATCAGGTTGCAAACTGAATATAATTTTTTTCTGCATCTACCTCTGAAAAAATATTTGGGCTTCTAGCAGTGTGTGGGACTTGTTCTAATAGTCCATCTATACTGACCTCCATCAGGTTGCAAACTGAATATAATTTTTTTATGCATCTACCTCTGAAAAAATATTTTGGCTTCTTGCAGTGTGTGGGACTTGTTCTATTAGTCCATCTATACTGACCTCCATCAGGTTGCAAATTGAATATAATATTTTTCTGCATCTAGCTCTGAAAAAATATTTGGCCTTCTAGCAGTGTGTGGGACTTGTTCTATTAGTCCATCTATACTGACCTCCATCAGGTTGCAAACTGAATATAATTTTTTTCTGCATCTACCTCTGAAAAAATATTTGGCCTTCTAGCAGTGTGTGGGACTTGTTCTATTAGTCCATCTATACTGACCTCCATCAGGTTGCGAACTGAATATAATTTTTTTCTGCATCTACCTCTGAAAAAATATTTGGGTTTTTAGCAGTGTGTGGGACTTGTTCTATTAGTCCATCTATACTGACCTCCATCAGGTTGCAAACAGAATATAATTTTTTTCTGCATCTAGCTCTGAAAAAATATTTGGGCTTCTAGCAGTGTGTGGGACTTGTTCTATTAGTCCATCTATACTGACCTCCATCAGATTGCAAACTGAATATAATTTTTTTCTGCATCTACCTCTGAAAAAATATTTGGGCTTCTAGCAGTGTGTGGGACTTGTTCTATTAGTCCATCTATACTGACCTCCATCAGGTTGCAAACTGAATATAATTTTTTTCTGCATCTACCTCTGAAAAAATATTTGGGCTTCTAGCTGTGTGTGGGACTTGTTCTATTAGTCCATCTATACTGACCTCCATCAGGTTGCAAATTGAATATAATATTTTTCTGCATCTAGCTCTGAAAAAATATTTGGCCTTCTAGCAGTGTGTGGGACTTGTTCTATTAGTCCATCTATACTGACCTCCATCAGGTTGCAAACTGAATATAATTTTTTTATGCATCTACCTCTGAAAAAATATTTTGGCTTCTTGCAGTGTGTGGGACTTGTTCTATTAGTCCATCTATACTGACCTCCATCAGGTTGCAAATTGAATATAATATTTTTCTGCATCTAGCTCTGAAAAAATATTTGGCCTTCTAGCAGTGTGTGGGACTTGTTCTATTAGTCCATCTATACTGACCTCCATCAGGTTGCAAACTGAATATAATTTTTTTCTGCATCTACCTCTGAAAAAATATTTGGGCTTCTAGCAGTGTGTCGGACTTGTTCTATTAGTCCATCTATACTGACCTCCATCAGGTTGCAAATTGAATATAATATTTTTCTGCATCTAGCTCTGAAAAAATATTTAGGCTTCTAGCAGTGTGTGGGACTTGTTCTATTAGTCCATCTATACTGACCTCCATCATGTTGCAAACTGAATATAATTTTTTTCTGCATCTAGCTCTGAAAAAATATTTGGCCTTCTAGCAGTGTGTGGGACTTGTTCTATTAGTCCATCTATACTGACCTCCATCAGGTTGCAAACTGAATATAATTTTTTTCTGCATCTACCTCTGAAAAAATATTTGGGCTTCTAGCTGTGTGTGGGACTTGTTCTATTAGTCCATCTATACTGACCTCTATCAGGTTGCAAATTGAATATAATATTTTTCTGCATCTAGCTCTGAAAAAATATTTGACCTTCTAGCAGTTTGTGGGACTTGTTCTATTAGTCCATCTATACTGACCTCCATCAGGTTGCAAACTGAATATAATTTTTTTTTGCATCTACCTCTGAAAAAATATTTGGGCTTCTAGCAGTGTGTGGGACTTGTTCTATTAGTCCATCTATACTGACCTTCATCAGGTTGCAAATTGAATATAATATTTTTCTGCATCTAGCTCTGAAAAAATATTTGGCCTTCTAGCAGTGTGTGGGACTTGTTCTATTAGTCCATCTATACTGACCTCCAACAGGTTGCAAACTGAATATAATTTTTTTCTGCATCTAGCTCTGAAAAAATATTTGGCCTTCTAGCAGTGTGTGGGACTTGTTCTATTAGTCCATCTTTACTGACCTCCATCAGGTTGCAAATTGAATATCATTTTTTTCTGCATCTAGCTCTGAAAAAATATTTCACCTAATAGCAGTGTGTGGGACTTGTTCTATTAGTCCATCTATACTGACCTCCATCAGGTTGCAAACTGAATATAATTTTTTTCTGCATCTACCTCTGAAAAAATATTTGGGCTTATAGCTGTGTGTGGGACTTGTTCTATTAGTCCATCTATACTGACCTCCATCTGGTTGCAAATTGAATATAATATTTTTCTGCATCAAGCTCTGAAAAAATATTTGGCCTTCTAGCAGTGTGTCGGACTTGTTCTATTAGTCCATCTATACTGACCTCCATCAGGTTGCAAACTGAATATAATTTTTTTCTGCATCTACCTCTGAAAAAATATTTGGGCTTCTAGCTGTGTGTGGGACTTTCTCTATTAGTTCATCTATACTGACCTCCATCAGGTTGCAAATTGAATAGAATATTATTCTGCATCTAGCTTTGAAAAAATATTTGGCCTTCTAGCAGTGTGTGGGACTTGTTGTATTAGTCCATCTATACTGACCTCCATCAGGTTGTAAACTGAATATAATTTTTTTCTGCATCTACCTCTGAAAAAATATTTGGGCTTATAGCTGTGTGTGGGACTTGTTCTATTAGTCCATCTATACTGACCTCCATCAGGTTGCAAACTGAATATAATTTTTTTCTGCATCTACCTCTGAAAAAATATTTGGGCTTCTAGCAGTGTGTGGGACTTGTTCTATTAGTCCATCTATACTGACCTCCATCAGGTTGCAAACTGAATATCATTTTTTTCTGCATCTACCTCTGAAAAAATATTTGGGCTTCTAGCTGTGTGTGGGACTTGTTCTATTAGTCCATCTATACTGACCTCCATCAGGTTGCAAATTGAATATAATATTTTTCTGCATCTAGCTCTGAAAAAATATTTGGCCTTCTAGCAGTGTGTGGGACTTGTTCTATTAGTCCATCTATACTGACCTCCATCAGGTTGCAAACTGAATATAATTTTTTTATGCATCTACCTCTGAAAAAATATTTTGGCTTCTTGCAGTGTGTGGGACTTGTTCTATTAGTCCATCTATACTGACCTCCATCAGGTTGCAAATTGAATATAATATTTTTCTGCATCTAGCTCTGAAAAAATATTTGGCCTTCTAGCAGTGTGTGGGACTTGTTCTATTAGTCCATCTATACTGACCTCCATCAGGTTGCAAACTGAATATAATTTTTTTATGCATCTACCTCTGAAAAAATATTTTGGCTTCTTGCAGTGTGTGGGACTTGTTCTATTAGTCCATCTATACTGACCTCCATCAGGTTGCAAATTGAATATAATATTTTTCTGCATCTAGCTCTGAAAAAATATTTGGCCTTCTAGCAGTGTGTGGGACTTGTTCTATTAGTCCATCTATACTGACCTCCATCAGGTTGCAAACTGAATATAATTTTTTTCTGCATCTACCTCTGAAAAAATATTTGGGCTTCTAGCAGTGTGTGGGACTTGTTCTATTAGTCCATCTATACTGACCTCCATCAAGTTGCGAACTGAATATAATTTTTTTCTGCATCTACCTCTGAAAAAATATTTGGGTTTTTAGCAGTGTGTGGGACTTGTTCTATTAGTCCATCTATACTGACCTCCATCAGGTTGCAAACAGAATATAATTTTTTTCTGCATCTACCTCTGAAAAAATATTTGGGCTTCTAGCAGTGTGTGGGACTTGTTCTATTAGTCCATCTATACTGACCTCCATCAGGTTGCAAACAGAATATAATTTTTTTCTGCATCTACCTCTGAAAAAATATTTGGGCTTCTAGCAGTGTGTGGGACTTGTTCTATTAGTCCATCTATACTGACCTCCATCAGGTTGCAAACTGAATATAATTTTTTTCTGCATTTACCTCTGAAAAAATATTTGGGCTTCTAGCAGTGTGTGGGACTTGTTCTATTAGTCCATCTATACTGACCTCCATCAGGTTGCAAACTGAATATAATTTTTTTCTGCATCTACCTCTGAAAAAATATTTCGGCTCCTAGCAGTGTGTGGGACTTGTTCTATTAGTCCATCTATACTGACCTCCATCAGGTTGCAAACTGAATATCATTTTTTTCTGCATCTACCTTTGAAAAAATATATGGGCTTCTAGCTGTGTGTGGGACTTGTTCTATTAGTCCATCTATACTGACCTCCATCAGGTTGCAAATTGAATATAATATTTTTTCTGCATCTAGCTCTGAAAAAATATTTGGGCTTCTAGCAGTGTGTGGGACTTGTTCTATTAGTCCATCTATACTGACCTCCATCAGGTTGCAAACTGAATATAATTTTTTTATGCATCTACCTCTGAAAAAATATTTTGGCTTCTTGCAGTGTGTGGGACTTGTTCTATTAGTCCATCTATACTGACCTCCATCAGGTTGCAAATTGAATATAATATTTTTCTGCATCTAGCTCTGAAAAAATATTTGGCCTTCTAGCAGTGTGTGGGACTTGTTCTATTAGTCCATCTATACTGACCTCCATCAGGTTGCAAACTGAATATAATTTTTTTCTGCATCTACCTCTGAAAAAATATTTGGGCTTCTAGCAGTGTGTCGGACTTGTTCTATTAGTCCATCTATACTGACCTCCATCAGGTTGCAAATTGAATATAATATTTTTCTGCATCTAGCTCTGAAAAAATATTTGGGCTTCTAGCAGTGTGTGGGACTTGTCCTATTAGTCCATCTATACTGACCTCCATCATGTTGCAAACTGAATATAATTTTTTTCTGCATCTAGCTCTGAAAAAATATTTGGCCTTCTAGCAGTGTGTGGGACTTGTTCTATTAGTCCATGTATACTGACCTCCATCAGGTTGCAAACTGAATATCATTTTTTTCTGCATCTACCTCTGAAAAAATATTTGGGCTTCTAGCTGTGTGTGGGACTTGTTCTATTAGTCCATCTATACTGACCTCTATCAGGTTGCAAATTGAATATAATATTTTTCTGCATCTAGCTCTGAAAAAATATTTGGCCTTCTAGCAGTTTGTGGGACTTTTTCTATTAGTCCATCTATACTGACCTCCATCAGGTTGCAAACTGAATATAATTTTTTTCTGCATCTACCTCTGAAAAAATATTTGGGCTTCTAGCAGTGTGTGGGACTTGTTCTATTAGTCCATCTATACTGACCTCCATCAAGTTGCGAACTGAATATAATTTTTTTCTGCATCTACCTCTGAAAAAATATTTGGGTTTTTAGCAGTGTGTGGGACTTGTTCTATTAGTCCATCTATACTGACCTCCATCAGGTTGCAAACAGAATATAATTTTTTTCTGCGTCTACCTCTGAAAAAATATTTGGGCTTCTAGCAGTGTGTGGGACTTGTTCTATTAGTCCATCTATACTGACCTCCATCAGGTTGCAAACAGAATATAATTTTTTTCTACATCTACCTCTGAAAAAATATTTGGGCTTCTAGCAGTGTGTGGGACTTGTTCTATTAGTCCATCTATACTGACCTCCATCAGGTTGCAAACTGAATATAATTTTTTTCTGCATTTACCTCTGAAAAAATATTTGGGCTTCTAGCAGTGTGTGGGACTTGTTCTATTAGTCCATCTATACTGACCTCCATCAGGTTGCAAACTGAATATAATTTTTTTCTGCATCTACCTCTGAAAAAATATTTCGGCTCCTAGCAGTGTGTGGGACTTGTTCTATTAGTCCATCTATACTGACCTCCATCAGGTTGCAAACTGAATATCATTTTTTTCTGCATCTACCTTTGAAAAAATATATGGGCTTCTAGCTGTGTGTGGGACTTGTTCTATTAGTCCATCTATACTGACCTCCATCAGGTTGCAAATTGAATATAATATTTTTTCTGCATCTAGCTCTGAAAAAATATTTGGGCTTCTAGCAGTGTGTGGGACTTGTTCTATTAGTCCATCTATACTGACCTCCATCAGGTTGCAAACTGAATATAATTTTTTTATGCATCTACCTCTGAAAAAATATTTTGGCTTCTTGCAGTGTGTGGGACTTGTTCTATTAGTCCATCTATACTGACCTCCATCAGGTTGCAAATTGAATATAATATTTTTCTGCATCTAGCTCTGAAAAAATATTTGGGCTTCTAGCAGTGTGTGGGACTTGTTCTATTAGTCCATCTATACTGACCTCCATCAGGTTGCAAACTGAATATAATTTTTTTCTGCATCTACCTCTGAAAAAATATTTGGGCTTCTAGCAGTGTGTCGGACTTGTTCTATTAGTCCATCTATACTGACCTCCATCAGGTTGCAAATTGAATATAATATTTTTCTGCATCTAGCTCTGAAAAAATATTTAGGCTTCTAGCAGTGTGTGGGACTTGTTCTATTAGTCCATCTATACTGACCTCCATCATGTTGCAAACTGAATATAATTTTTTTCTGCATCTAGCTCTGAAAAAATATTTGGCCTTCTAGCAGTGTGTGGGACTTGTTCTATTAGTCCATGTATACTGACCTCCATCAGGTTGCAAACTGAATATCATTTTTTTCTGCATCTACCTCTGAAAAAATATTTGGGCTTCTAGCTGTGTGTGGGACTTGTTCTATTAGTCCATCTATACTGACCTCTATCAGGTTGCAAATTGAATATAATATTTTTCTGCATCTAGCTCTGAAAAAATATTTGGCCTTCTAGCAGTTTGTGGGACTTTTTCTATTAGTCCATTTATACTGACCTCCATCAGGTTGCAAACTGAATATAATTTTTTTTTGCATCTACCTCTGAAAAAATATTTGGGCTTCTAGCAGTGTGTGGGACTTGTTCTATTAGTCCATCTATACTGACCTCCATCAGGTTGCAAATTGAATATAATCTTTTTCTGCATCTAGCTCTGAAAAAATATTTGGCCTTCTAGCAGTGTGTGGGACTTGTTCTATTAGTCCATCTATACTGACCTCCATCAGGTTGCAAACTGAATATAATTTTTTTCTGCATCTACCTCTGAAAAAATATTTGGGCTTATAGCTGTGTGTGGGACTTGTTCTATTAGTCCATCTATACTGACCTCCATCTGGTTGCAAATTGAATATAATATTTTTCTGCATCAAGCTCTGAAAAAATATTTGGCCTTCTAGCAGTGTGTCGGACTTGTTCTATTAGTCCATCTATACTGACCTCCATCAGGTTGCAAACTGAATATAATTTTTTTCTGCATCTACCTCTGAAAAAATATTTGGGCTTCTAGCTGTGTGTGGGACTTTCTCTATTAGTTCATCTATACTGACCTCCATCAGGTTGCAAATTGAATAGAATATTATTCTGCATCTAGCTTTGAAAAAATATTTGGCCTTCTAGCAGTGTGTGGGACTTGTTGTATTAGTCCATCTATACTGACCTCCATCAGGTTGTAAACTGAATATAATTTTTTTCTGCATCTACATCTGAAAAAATATTTGGGCTTATAGCTGTGTGTGGGACTTGTTCTATTAGTCCATCTATACTGACCTCCATCAGGTTGCAAACTGAATATAATTTTTTTCTGCATCTACCTCTGAAAAAATATTTGGGCTTCTAGCAGTGTGTGAGACTTGTTCTATTAGTCCATCTATACTGACCTCCATCAGGTTGCAAACTGAATATCATTTTTTTCTGCATCTACCTCTGAAAAAATATTTGGGCTTCTAGCAGTGTGTGGGACTTGTTCTATTAGTCCATCTATACTGACCTCCATCAAGTTGCGAACTGAATATAATTTTTTTCTGCATCTACCTCTGAAAAAATATTTGGGTTTTTAGCAGTGTGTGGGACTTGTTCTATTAGTCCATCTATACTGACCTCCATCAGGTTGCAAACAGAATATAATTTTTTTCTGCATCTACCTCTGAAAAAATATTTGGGCTTCTAGCAGTGTGTGGGACTTGTTCTATTAGTCCATCTATACTGACCTCCATCAGGTTGCAAACAGAATATAATTTTTTTCTGCATCTACCTCTGAAAAAATATTTGGGCTTCTAGCAGTGTGTGGGACTTGTTCTATTAGTCCATCTATACTGACCTCCATCAGGTTGCAAATTGAATATAATTTTTTTCTGCATCTAGCTCTGAAAAAATATTTGGGCTTCTAGCAGTGTGTGGGACTTGTTCTATTAGTCCATCTATACTGACCTCCATCAGGTTGCAAACTGAATATAATTTTTTTCTGCATCTACCTCTGAAAAAATATTTGGGCTTCTAGCAGTGTGTGGGACTTGTTCTATTAGTCCATCTATACTGACCTCCATCAGGTTGCGAACTGAATATAATTTTTTTCTGCATCTACCTCTGAAAAAATATTTGGGATTTTAGCAGTGTGTGGGACTTGTTCTATTAGTCCATCTATACTGACCTCCATCAGGTTGCAAACAGAATATAATTTTTTTCTGCATTTACCTCTGAAAAAATATTTGGGCTTCTAACAGTGTGTGGGACTTGTTCTATTAGTCCATCTATACTGACCTCCATCAGGTTGCAAACTGAATATAATTTTTTTCTGCATCTACCTCTGAAAAAATATTTGGGCTCCTAGCAGTGTGTGGGACTTGTTCTATTAGTCCATCTATACTGACCTCCATCAGGTTGCAAACTGAATATCATTTTTTTCTGCACCTACCTCTGAAAAAATATTTGGGCTTCTAGCTGTGTGTGGGACTTGTTCTATTAGTCCATCTATACTGACCTCCATCAGGTTGCAAATTGAATATAATATTTTTTCTGCATCTAGCTCTGAAAAAATATATGGCCTTCTAGCAGTGTGTGGGACTTGGTCTATTAGTCCATCTATACTGACCTCCATCAGGTTGCAAACTGAATATAATTTTTTTATGCATCTACCTCTGAAAAAATATTTTGGCTTCTTGCAGTGTGTGGGACTTGTTCTATTAGTCCATCTATACTGACCTCCATCAGGTTGCAAATTGAATATAATATTTTTCTGCATCTAGCTCTGAAAAAATATTTGGCCTTCTAGCAGTGTGTGGGACTTGTTCTATTAGTCCATCTATACTGACCTCCATCAGGTTGCAAACTGAATATAATTTTTTTGTGCATCTACCTCTGAAAAAATATTTGGGCTTCTAGCAGTGTGTCGGACTTGTTCTATTAGTCCATCTATACTGACCTCCATCAGGTTGCAAATTGAATATAATATTTTTCTGCATCTAGCTCTGAAAAAATATTTAGGCTTCTAGCAGTGTGTGGGACTTGTTCTATTAGTCCATCTATACTGACCTCCATCATGTTGCAAACTGAATATAATTTTTTTCTGCATCTAGCTCTGAAAAAATATTTGGCCTTCTAGCAGTGTGTGGGACTTGTTCTATTAGTCCATGTATACTGACCTCCATCAGGTTGCAAACTGAATATAATTTTTTTCTGCATCTACCTCTGAAAAAATATTTGGGCTTCTAGCTGTGTGTGGGACTTGTTCTATTAGTCCATCTATACTGACCTCTATCAGGTTGCAAATTGAATATAATATTTTTCTGCATCTAGCTCTGAAAAAATATTTGGCCTTCTAGCAGTTTGTGGGACTTGTTCTATTAGTCCATCTATACTGACCTCCATCAGGTTGCAAACTGAATATAATTTTTTTTTGCATCTACCTCTGAAAAAATATTTGGGCTTCTAGCAGTGTGTGGGACTTGTTCTATTAGTCCATCTATACTGACCTCCATCAGGTTGCAAATTGAATATAATATTTTTCTGCATCTAGCTCTGAAAAAATATTTGGCCTTCTAGCAGTGTGTGGGACTTGGTCTATTAGTCCATCTATACTGACCTCCATCAGGTTGCAAACTGAATATAATTTTTTTATGCATCTACCTCTGAAAAAATATTTTGGCTTCTTGCAGTGTGTGGGACTTGTTCTATTAGTCCATCTATACTGACCTCCATCAGGTTGCAAATTGAATATAATATGTTTCTGCATCTAGCTCTGAAAAAATATTTGGCCTTCTAGCAGTGTGTGGGACTTGTTCTATTAGTCCATCTATACTGACCTCCATCAGGTTGCAAACTGAATATAATTTTTTTCTGCATCTACCTCTGAAAAAATATTTGGGCTTTTAGCAGTGTGTCGGACTTGTTCTATTAGTCCATCTATACTGACCTCCATCAGGTTGCAAATTGAATATAATATTTTTCTGCATCTAGCTCTGAAAAAATATTTAGGCTTTTAGCAGTGTGTGGGACTTTTTCTATTAGCCCATCTATACTGACCTCCATCATGTTGCAAACTGAATATAATTTTTTTCTGCATCTAGCTCTGAAAAAATATTTGGCCTTCTAGCAGTGTGTGGGACTTGTTCTATTAGTCCATCTATACTGACCTCCATCAGGTTGCAAACTTAATATAATTTTTTTCTGCATCTACCTCTGAAAAAATATTTGGGCTTCTAGCAGTGTGTGGGACTTGTTCTATTAGTCCATCTGTACTGACCTCCATCAAGTTGCGAACTGAATATAATTTTTTTCTGCATCTACCTCTGAAAAAATATTTGGGTTTTTAGCAGTGTGTGGGACTTGTTCTATTAGTCCATCTATACTGACCTCCATCAGGTTGCAAACAGAATATAATTTTTTTCTGCATCTACCTCTGAAAAAATATTTGGGCTTCTAGCAGTGTGTGGGACTTGTTCTATTAGTACATCTATACTGACCTCCATCAGGTTGCAAACAGAATATAATTTTTTTCTGCATCTACCTCTGAAAAAATATTTGGGCTTCTAGCAGTGTGTGGGACTTGTTCTATTAGTCCATCTATACTGACCTCCATCAGGTTGCAAATTGAATATAATTTTTTTCTGCATCTAGCTCTGAAAAAATATTTGGGCTTCTAGCAGTGTGTGGGACTTGTTCTATTAGTCCATCTATAGTGACCTCCATCAGGTTGCAAACTGAATATAATTTTTTTCTGCATCTACCTCTGAAAAAATATTTGGGCTTCTAGCAGTGTGTGGGACTTGTTCTATTAGTCCATCTATACTGACCTCCATCAGGTTGCGAACTGAATATAATTTTTTTCTGCATCTACCTCTGAAAAAATATTTGGGATTTTAGCAGTGTGTGGGACTTGTTCTATTAGTCCATCTATACTGACCTCCATCAGGTTGCAAACAGAATATAATTTTTTTCTGCATTTACCTCTGAAAAAATATTTGGGCTTCTAGCAGTGTGTGGGACTTGTTCTATTATTCCATCTATACTGACCTCCATCAGGTTGCAAACTGAATATAATTTTTTTCTGCATCTACCTCTGAAAAAATATTTGGGCTCCTAGCAGTGTGTGGGACTTGTTCTATTAGTCCATCTATACTGACCTCCATCAGGTTGCAAACTGAATATCATTTTTTTCTGCATCTACCTCTGAAAAAATATTTGGGCTTCTAGCTGTGTGTGGGACTTGTTCTATTAGTCCATCTATACTGACCTCCATCAGGTTGCAAATTGAATATAATATTTTTTCTGCATCTAGCTCTGAAAAAATATTTGGCCTTCTAGCAGTGTGTGGGACTTGTTCTATTAGTCCATCTATACTGACCTCCATCAGGTTGCAAACTGAATATAATTTTTTTATGCATCTACCTCTGAAAAAATATTTTGGCTTCTTGCAGTGTGTGGGACTTGTTCTATTAGTCCATCTATACTGACCTCCATCAGGTTGCAAATTGAATATAATATTTTTCTGCATCTAGCTCTGAAAAAATATTTGGCCTTCTAGCAGTGTGTGGGACTTGTTCTATTAGTCCATCTATACTGACCTCCATCAGGTTGCAAACTGAATATAATTTTTTTCTGCATCTACCTCTGAAAAAATATTTGGGCTTCTAGCAGTGTGTCGGACTTGTTCTATTAGTCCATCTATACTGACCTCCATCAGGTTGCAAATTGAATATAATATTTTTCTGCATCTAGCTCTGAAAAAATATTTAGGCTTCTAGCAGTGTGTGGGACTTGTTCTATTAGTCCATCTATACTGACCTCCATCATGTTGCAAACTGAATAAAAATTTTTTTCTGCATCTAGCTCTGAAAAAATATTTGGCCTTCTAGCAGTGTGTGGGACTTGTTCTATTAGTCCATGTATACTGACCTCCATCAGGTTGCAAACTGAATATAATTTTTTTCTGCATCTACCTCTGAAAAAATATTTGGGCTTCTAGCTGTGTGTGGGACTTGTTCTATTAGTCCATCTATACTGACCTCTATCAGGTTGCAAATTGAATATAATATTTTTCTGCATCTAGCTCTGAAAAAATATTTGGCCTTCTAGCAGTTTGTGGGACTTGTTCTATTAGTCCATCTATACTGACCTCCATCAGGTTGCAAACTGAATATAATTTTTTTCTGCATCTACCTCTGAAAAAATATTTGGGCTTCTAGCAGTGTGTGGGACTTGTTCTATTAGTCCATCTATACTGACCTCCATCAGGTTGCAAATTGAATATAATCTTTTTCTGCATCTAGCTCTGAAAAAATATTTGGCCTTCTAGCAGTGTGTGGGACTTGTTCTATTAGTCCATCTATACTGACCTCCATCAGGTTGCAAACTGAATATAATTTTTTTCTGCATCTAGCTCTGAAAAAATATTTGGCCTTCTAGCAGTGTGTGGGACTTGTTCTATTAGTCCATCTTTACTGACCTCCATCAGGTTGCAAATTGAATATCATTTTTTTCTGCATCTAGCTCTGAAAAAATATTTGGCCTTCTAGCAGTGTGTGGGACTTGTTCTATTAGTCCATCTATACTGACCTCCATCAGGTTGCAAACTGAATATAATTTTTTTCTGCATCTACCTCTGAAAAAATATTTGGGCTTATAGCTGTGTGTGTGACTTGTTCTATTAGTCCATCTATACTGACCTCCATCTGGTTGCAAATTGAATATAATATTTTTCTGCATCAAACTCTGAAAAAATATTTGGCTTTCTAGCAGTGTGTCGGACTTGTTCTATTAGTCCATCTATACTGACCTCCATCAGGTTGCAAACTGAATATAATTTTTTTCTGCATCTACCTCTGAAAAAATATTTGGGCTTCTAGCTGTGTGTGGGACTTTCTCTATTAGTTCATCTATACTGACCTCCATCAGGTTGCAAATTGAATAGAATATTATTCTGCATCTAGCTTTGAAAAAATATTTGGCCTTCTAGCAGTGTGTGGGACTTGTTGTATTAGTCCATCTATTCTGACCTCCATCAGGTTGTAAACTGAATATAATTCTTTTCTGCATCTACCTCTGAAAAAATATTTGGGCTTATAGCTGTGTGTGGGACTTGTTCTATTAGTCCATCTATACTGACCTCCTTCAGGTTGCAAATTGAATATAATATTTTTCTGCATCTAGCTCTGAAAAAATATTTGGCCTTCTAGCAGTGTGTGGGACTTGTTCTATTAGTCCATCTATAATAACCTCCATCAGGTTGCAAATTGAATATAATTTTTTTCTGCATCTACCTCTGAAAAAATATTTGGGCTTCTAGCAGTGTGTGGGACTTGTTCTATTAGTCCATCTATACTGACCTCCATCAGGTTGCAAATTGAATATAATTTTTTTCTGCATCTAGCTCTGAAAAAATATTTGGGCTTCTAGCAGTGTGTGGGACTTGTTCTATTAGTCCATCTATACTGACCTCCATCAGGTTGCAAACTGAATATAATTTTTTTCTGCATCTACCTCTGAATAAATATTTGGGCTTCTAGCAGTGTGTGGGACTTGTTCTATTAGTCCATCTATACTGACCTCCATCAGGTTGCGAACTGAATATAATTTTTTTCTGCATCTACCTCTGAAAAAATATTTGGGTTTTTAGCAGTGTGTGGGACTTGTTCTATTAGTCCATCTATACTGACCTCCATCAGGTTGCAAACAGAATATAATTTTTTTCTGCATCTACCTCTGAAAAAATATTTGGGCTTCTAGCAGTGTGTGGGACTTGTTCTATTAGTCCATCTATACTGACCTCCATCAGGTTGCAAACTGAATATAATTTTTTTCTGCATCTACCTCTGAAAAAATATTTGGGCTTCTAGCAGTGTGTGGGACTTGTTCTATTAGTCCATCTATATTGACCTCCATCAGGTTGCAAACTGAATATCATTTTTTTCTGCATCTACCTCTGAAAAAATATTTGGGCTTCTAGCTGTGTGTGGGACTTGTTCTATTAGTCCATCTATACTGACCTCCATCAGGTTGCAAATTGAATATAATATTTTTCTGCATCTAGCTCTGAAAAAATATTTGGCCTTCTAACAGTGTGTGGGACTTGTTCTATTAGTCCATCTATACTGACCTCCATCAGGTTGCAAACTGAATATAATTTTTTTATGCATCTACCTCTGAAAAAATATTTGGGCTTCTAGCTGTGTGTGGGACTTGTTCTATTAGTCCATCTATACTGACCTCTATCAGGTTGCAAATTGAATATAATATTTTTCTGCATCTAGCTCTGAAAAAATATTTGGCCTTCTAGCAGTATGTGGGACTTGTTCTATTATTCCATCTATACTGACCTCCATCAGATTGCAAACTGAATATAATTTTTTTTTGCATCTACCTCTGAAAAAATATTTGGGCTTCTAGCAGTGTGTGGGACTTGTTCTATTAGTCCATCTATACTGACCTCCATCAGGTTGCAAATTGAATATAATATTTTTCTGCATCTAGCTCTGAAAAAATATTTGGCCTTCTAGCAGTGTGTGGGACTTGTTCTATTAGTCCATCTATACTGACCTCCATCAGGTTGCAAACTGAATATAATTTTTTTCTGCATCTAGCTCTGAAAAAATATTTGGCCTTCTAGCAGTGTGTGGGACTTGTTCTATTAGTCCATCTTTACTGACCTCCATCAGGTTGCAAATTGAATATCATTTTTTTCTGCATCTAGCTCTGAAAAAATATTTGGCCTTCTAGCAGTGTGTGGGACTTGTTCTATTAGTCCATCTATACTGACCTCCATCAGGTTGCAAACTAAATATAATTTTTTTCTGCATCTACCTCTGAAAAAATATTTGGGCTTATAGCTGTGTGTGGGACTTGTTCTATTAGTCCATCTATACTGACCTCCATCTGGTTGCAAATTGAATATAATATTTTTCTGCATCAAGCTCTGAAAAAATATTTGGCCTTCTAGCAGTGTGTCGGACTTGTTCTATTAGTCCATCTATACTGTCCTCCATCAGGTTGCAAACTGAATATAATTTTTTTCTGCATCTACCTCTGAAAAAATATTTGGGCTTCTAGCTGTGTGTGGGACTTTCTCTATTAGTTCATCTATGCTGACCTCCATCAGGTTGCAAATTGAATAGAATATTATTCTGCATCTAGCTTTGAAAAAATATTTGGCCTTCTAGCAGTGTGTGGGACTTGTTGTATTAGTCCATCTATACTGACCTTCATCAGGTTGTAAACTGAATATAATTTTTTTCTGCATCTACCTCTGAAAAAATATTTGGGCTTATAGCTGTGTGTGGGACTTGTTCTATTAGTCCATCTATACTGACCTCCATCAGGTTTGAAATTGAATATAATATTTTTCTGCATCTAGCTCTGAAAAAATATTTGGCCTTCTAGCAGTGTGTGGGACTTGTTCTATTAGTCCATCTATACTGACCTCCATCAGGTTGCAAACTGAATATAATTTTTTTCTGCATCTACCTCTGAAAAAGTATTTGGCCTTCTAGCAGTGTGTAGGACTTGTTCTATTAGTCCATCTATACTGACCTCCATCAGGTTGCAAACTGACTATAATTTTTTTCTGCATCTAGCTCTGAAAAAATATTTGGCCTTCTAGCAGTGTGTGGGACTTGTTCTATTAGTCCATCTTTACTAACGTCTATCAGGTTGCAAATTGAATATCATTTTTTTCTGCATCTAGCGCTGAAAAAATATTTGGCCTTCTAGCAGTGTGTGGGACTTGTTCTATTAGTCCATCTATACTGACGTCCATCAGGTTGCAAACTGAATATAATTTTTTTCTGCATCTACCTCTGAAAAAATATTTGGGCTTATAGCTGTGTGTGGGACTTGTTCTATTAGTCCATCTATACTGACCTCCATCAGGTTGCAAATTGAATATAATATTTTTCTGCATTTAGCTCTGAAAAAATATTTGGCCTTCTAGCAGTGTGTGGGACTTGTTCTATTAGTCCATCTATACTGACCTCCATCAGGTTGCAAACTGAATATAATTTTTTTCTACCTCTGAAAAAATATTTGGGCTTCTAGCTGTGTGTGGGACTTTCTCTATTAGTTCATCTATACTGACCTCCATCAGGTTGCAAATTGAATATAATATTATTCTGCATCTAGCTCTGAAAAAATATTTGGCCTTCTAGCAGTGTGTGGGACTTGTTCTATTAGTCCATCTATACTGACCTCCATCAGGTTGGAAATTGAATATAATATTTTTCTGCATCTAGCTCTGAAAAAATATTTGGCCTTCTAGCAGTGTTTGGGACTTGTTCTATTAGTCCATCTATGCTGACCTCCATCAGGTTGCAAACTGAATATAATTTTTTTCTGCATCTACCTCTGAAAAAATATTTGGCCTTCTTGCAGTGTCTAGGACTTGTTCTATTAGTCCATCTATACTGACCTCCATCAGGTTGCAAATTGAATATAATATTTTTCTGCATCTAATTCTGAAAAAATATTTGGCCTTCTAGCAGTGTGTGGGACTTGTTCTATTAGTCCATCTATACTGACATCCATCAGGTTGCAAACTGAATATAATTTTTTTCTGCATCTAGCTCTGAAAAAATATTTGGCCTTCTAGCAGTGTGTGGGACTTGTTCTATTAGTCCATCTATACTGACCTCCATCAGGTTGCAAATTGAATATAATTTTTTTCTGCATCTACCTCTGAAAAAATATTTGGGCTTCTAGCAGTGTGTGGGACTTGTTCTATTAGTCCATCTATACTGACCTCCATCAGGTTGCAAATTGAATATATTATTTTTCTGCATCTAGCTCTGAAAAAATATTTGGCCTTCTAGCAGTGTGTGGGACTTGTTCTATTAGTCCATCTATACTAACCTCCATCAGGTTGCAAATTGAATATAATTTTTTTCTGCATCTAGCTCTGAAAAAATATTTGGGCTTCTAGCAGTGTGTGGGACTTGTTCTATTAGTCCATCTATACTGACCTCCATCAGGTTGCAAACTGAATATAATTTTTTTCTGCATCTAACCCAGACAATAGTTTTGGCCTAATACCACAGTTTGGCCACTCAGCTCTGCTCGGTTCCCATCCATTGTTTTTTTCTGCAAACAACTCCAGAGTTGTGAATTAGTTAACCACCAAAATGAGTGGAAAAAGGCCTGCTGCTGGTGGAAAGGGGAATAGGCGTGTTGGGAAGGGGAAAAAAGGTTGCGTCCGTGAAGTGGGTGTTAAAGCAACAGTAACATCTGCAGAAGAAAGACCATCTTCCAGCCAAACTAAGATGTCTACTTCTTTTAGCGGACAATGTGATAAGATCCCTTTCTTACGGCCACGCCAATCGCTACAAATTCCAGATGAGGCACAAAAACAGCAGGTGCTTCAATGGATATCAAGTGTTCCTTTAAGTGGGCTCTCCTCCACATCAACTCCAACATCACAAATACTCCAGTCCTCAGAGGTGTCACCCCAATTGCACTTGCTTACTCACAGCTCCCAAATCTCCAGCTGCCCGTCTGAGTATGAGGTTGAACAGATGGTTGAGTCTGCAGAGCTGTTTACTCATACTATAGCCTGGGAATCAGAGGTCGGCTCCAGCGCTTCTGTGAATCCAGACGAGGAAATGATCTGCACTGATGCCCAGAATCTTTATGAGTCGAATCCAGGACCAGACGCAGAAGGTTCTGCCCAAACTGTAACTCCTGTTGGTGGAGATAATGAGGAAGACGATGATGAGACTCAAATACCTGATTGGAGCGACAACTTTAGTTTTTTTGTCAGGGCAGGAACAGGTTAGCTCTGAGGACGACGGGTGTGATAAGACACAGGGTGATGATGATGAGGTTGGAGATCCCACTTACTGTCAACCCACAGTCAGCCAAGAGATGAGGTCAGCTGAGGAGGTGGAGGAGGATGCTAGTGACGACGAGGTCAGGGTGCGCCTTCCTGGACAGAGACGTAGCACTGGAAGCAAGTCAACAACTGCATCCTCAAACACAACTCTGCCTCTGACCACAAGTCATGGTGGCTCTTCAGGTCGCATGGGTGCTAAGCCTTGCATAGTCTGGGCATTTTTTCAGATCGATAAAGATGACCCAACTCGTGTTATCTGTAACATTTGTCAACAAAAGCTAAGTAGAGGCCAAAAAATACATAGTTTGAGTACTTCATGCATGAACTGGCACATGGACATGAAGCATAAGTTGCTGTGGGAAGCTCACTGTGCTACAATGCGGCCTAGCCGGCCGGGCCAACCACCGTCTGCCCCATCTTGTGCATCTGCGGCCTCTTCATCCTCTGTGACTGGGGGGACAGCAGTTACACCTGTTTTGGGACGCAGACCTGCCACCTCTTTACCCGCAACAGCCAGCGTGATTGGCAGGTCATCATTTTCATTGGAGGTGATAACACCAGCTGGTGTTGAGCGCTGTCCGACATCGATAGCACCACCTTTGGATCAAGGCAACCTAACATGTCCGCCTGCATCTTCCTCACAGACCAGCAGTTTGCCGGGGACACCCTTATCAACCCCGTCTAAGCACAACAGCCAGCCCTCAGTCCCTCAGATGTGGACAAGAAAAAGACCATTTCCTCCTAGCCATGAGAAACCTAAGGGGTTGAATTTCACCATCTGCAAGCTCTTGGCTACAGAAATGCTGCCTTTCCGCCTGGTGGACACGGAGGATTTTCGAGACCTTACGTCCGTCGCAGTGCCCCAGTACCAGATGCCCAGTGGGCACTACTTCTCAAAGAAAGGTGTGCCTGCTCTCCACCAGCATGTCGCACACAACATCACCGCTTCTTTGAGAAACTCTGTGTGTGACAGGGTGCATTTCACCACAGACACTTGGACGATTAGGCATGGACAGGGGCGTTTCATGTCGCTGACTGGGCACTGGGTAACTATGGTGACAGCAGGACAAGGGGCTGCTGTCCAAGTCTTGCCGTCCCCACGAGTTGTGTGTCAATCCTCTTTATGTCAAAGTTCCTCCACTGCTTCTGCCTCCTCAACCTCCTCTTGGTCCTCCACCTGCACCCAAAGCCTGTCTGGTCATGCCACAAGCTTTCTAACTGCACAGAAGGGATCCTACACACCTCCTTACTATGCTGGCAGTAGGGCTCAATGTCATCAGTCGGTTTTTACTTTGAAATGTCTGGGAAATGTGAGTCACACAGCTGAGGAGTTGTGGTCAGCTCTGGAGAACCAATTTCATGAATGGTTGTCTCCACTGGACCTGAAACCACGGAAGGTCGTGTGCGACAATGCTGCAAACCTGGGTGCGGCCCTTCGCCGGGGCAATGTCACACACGTGCCTTGTATGGCTCACGTGTTGAACCAGGTTGTCCAGCAATTTTTAGCCCACTATACCGGACTAGATGGCCTTCTGCAGAGGGCACGGTCACTGTGTGCTCACTTCCGCCGTTCGCATCCCGCAGCTCAGCGACTTACATCTCTACAGAAGTCGTTGGGCCTGCCACTTCACCGGTGGAATTCAACTCTGCACATGTTGCAGCGACTGTGGCAGCACCGACAAGTCCTGGTGCAATACGTTATGACGTATAGCCTGGGCCAACAGGATCCAGAGGTGGGGCAAATCACGCTGGAGGAGTGGTCTCAGATCAGGGACCTATGCACCCTTCTGCACAGTTTTGAAATGGCGACGAAGATGTTTAGTGCTGACGATGCCATTATCAGCATGACTATTCCAGTGATTTACATACTGGAGCACATGTTAAACAGAATTCGGAGTTAGGTGGTGGCACAAGAGGAGGTGGAGGAAGCAGAGGAGGAGGAGTTGTATGCGGAAGGGTTATCATCTGCAAGGTCCAGACGGTCGGCAGCACCAAGGCGGCAGGCATGTGAGGGTGGGGGAGATGGTTTTACCAGGGCGCATGGTAGCAGCCAAACTAGTGAGGAAGGTGCAGGAGCCCAGGAAGAAGTGGAGGACGAACTGATGGAAGACTCATCAGATGAGGGAGACCTTGATCACATTTCTGTTGTGCGAGGTTGGGGGGAGAGGACAGAGGAAGGAAGCATGATTGTTACCACGCCACCAACACAACAAGGACTTGGTGCTCCTGGATGCGCAAGACACATGAGTGCCTTCTTGCTGCACTACCTGCAACATGACCCTCGAATTGGGAGAATTAGAAATAATCCTGACTACTGGGATGCCACACTGTTAGATCCCCGGTACAAAAGTAAATTTGCAGAAATTATTCCTGCCATAGAAAGGGATGCACGCATGCTGGAGTATCAGCAGAGACTGTTGCAGAATCTTACATGTGCTTTTCCACAAAACACCAGTGGTGCACGTAGTGAATCTCACAGTTCCAACTTGCCAACCGTGGGACCGTCGAGTGTTCAGCACTGAAACCGTAACAGAAACACAGTATCTGCTGGTAACATCAATTTTGCGGAATCATTTCACCACATTTTTAGCTCATCCTTTGCAAGGCCACAGGAGACAAGAAGTCTGACACATAGTCAACGCCTAAAGAAGATGGTACAGGAGTATCTCCAAGTAAACATTGAAGCCATGACTGTGTCACTGGACCCTTGCTCTTTTTGGGATTCCAGTCTGAATAAATGGCCGGAGCCCGCCACTTACGCCTTGGAGATCTTGTCATGCCCCGCAGCCAGCGTTCTGTCTGAACGTGTGTTCAGCGCTGCTGGTGGTGTGCTGACAGATAAGCGCACGCGGCTGTCCACTGATAATGTAGACAGACTCATGTTCATAAAGATGAACAAATCATGGATCCGAAACAACTATTCTACCCCTGTGTCATCCTGGGGAGAGTAAAAGCTTGATGATTGGTTAAAATCACCTCACCAACCGTTTTAAGCTTTCAAATTACTAATCATGTTTATCTGTATCTTGGCTGGAAAATTATTTGGGCTTTGTAGCAGTGTGCAGTAATGATTCCATTAGGCCATCTATACTAAGCTCCACCAGATTTAAAATTACTAATCATGTTTATCTGTATCTTGGCTGGAAAATAATTTGGGCTTTGTAGCAGTGCGCAGTAATGATTCTATTAGGCCATCTATACTAAGCTCCAACAGATTTAAAATTACTAATCATGTTTATCTGTATCTTGGCTGGAAAATAATTTGGGCTTTGTAGCAGTGTGCAGTACTGATTCTATTAGGCCATCTATACTAAGCTCCACCAGATTTAAAATTAATAATAATTTTTAGCTGCATCTAGCCCGGAAAATAATTTTGGGGCTCCGAGATGCGCAAGACACATAAGTGCCTTCTTGCTGCACTACCTGCAACTTGACCCTCAGATTGTCAGAATTCGAAGTAATCCTGACTACTGGGTTGCCACACTCTTAGATCCCCCAAACTCTTCGATCAACCTTTTCATTTTAATAAAGACCAAAAAAATGGTCATTTTTGAAATTATAAGCATTAGCAGGTTATTAGAAACTGAAATCAAACAGTTTTCAACTCAAAACTTTATTCTAGGTGATATTACATTTGCACATAGGACCCCTTGTTTGAAAGGAGCTTCTGAACTCTCTCGTCCATTGAATTTGTCAGGTTTTGGATGGTTTCTGCTTCAATTGTTTTGCATGAGGACAGAATCCCCTCCCAGAGCTGTTGCTTAGATGTGAACTGCCTCCCGCCATCATAGACACTCCTTTTGATGATGCTCCAGAGGTTCTGAATGGGGTAGAGGTCAGGGGAGCATGGGGGTCACACCATAAGTTTGTCCCCTTTTATGCCCATATCAGCCAGAGATGCAGATGTGTTATGTGCAGCATGAGACGGTGCATTATCATGCATGAAAATGATCTTGCTGTGGAATACACGGTTCTTCTTCTTGAACCATGGCAGGAAGTCCTGTTTGAGAAACTCCACATACATTATGGAGTTCATCTTTACCCCTTCAGGTATTCTAAAGGGACTGACAATCTCTCTCCCCATGATTCCAGCCCAAAACATTACTCCACCTCCTCCTTGTTGGCGCTGTAGCCGTGTTTGCGTGGGGTGTCCATCAACCAGCCATCCTCCACTCCATCCATCAGGACCATCGAGCGTTGCACGGCACTCATCCTTGAACAAAACAGTTTTGAAATCAGTTTTCCTGCAATGTTTGACCCACTGGAGTCGTTTCTGCTTATGTGCAGTGGATAGAGGAGGTTGACAGGATGGCGTACACACAGCTGCAAACCTCTGAAGGACCCTGCATCTTGTTGTTCGGGGGACGTTGGAGGCACCAGCAGCTTCAAAAACTTGTCTGCTGCTATGACAAGGCATTTTTGCCGCTGCTCTTTTAACCTGACGTAATTGCCTGTAGGAAAGAGTTCTCAATTTGCCCTTATCAGCACGCACACGTGTGTACTGTGAGTCAGCTACATACTTCTTGATTGCCAAGACACTTCATCCTGATCATCGCACAATGTTGATTGTAGTCATGCCTTGACCTAAACACTCCACAATTTGTTGCTTCTCAGCAGCCGACACATCCTTTTTCTTTCCCATTTTGGCAGAAAATGTAGGCTGCTTAATAATGTGGGACAGCCTTCTTAAGTAGTGTTGAGCCACCCCCGTAGTGTTCGGGTTCGGTTCGGTTCGTCGAACACCGGGATGTTCGAGGAACTGTTCGTCGAACTGTTCGTCGAACACCTTAGAACACCGTCGAACACCGTTAAAACCAATGGCAGGCAAACAAAAACACATAGAAACACATAGAAAACACCTGCAAAGGTGTCCAAAAGCTGACAAACTGCTCAGAAGACACTCTCTTTAAAAAAGCCGGCCGGCAAATTCAGCAGCGGCATACACCGGTACCCGACAATTTAGACAAGAAGGAATAGAGCATCACACATAGATTAGATAGATAGAAACATGTCAGTCACACATATAAGAAGCACAGTGACAGTGTTGGTTACAGCACTTGTCATTTAGTGTAAAGGATTTATTAAAAAAAAATATTAGTGTTTTCATGCACCGTCTCTTTAAAAAAGCCGGCCGGCAATTCAGCATCTGTACCCGACAATTTAGAACAGAAAGAATAGAGCATCACACATAGATTAGATAGATAGAAACATGTCAGTCACATATATATGAAGTACAGTGATAGTGTTGGTTACTGTACTTGTCATTTAGTATTAAAATAAAGGATTTATTATTAAAAAAATTGGCGTGGGGTTCCCCTTAATTTTAGGCTCTAGCGGAGGTTAAGCAGACGGCTGGGGCAGATGTTTGAAGCCTGGGAAGGGGGTAATACCCACGGAGCTTCCCAGGCTACTAATATCAGCCCCCAGCTGAATACATAGCCTTTACTAGCTATTAAAATGGGGGACCCCCCAAAAAAAATGACGTGGGGTCCCCCCTAATTTAATAGCTAGCAAAGGCTAGGCAGACAGCTGGGGGCTGATATTAATAGCCCAGGAAGGGAGCCATGAATATTGGCCCCCTCCCAGGCTAGAAACACCAGCCGTCAGCCGCCCCAGAAATGGCGCATTCATAGGATGCGCCAATTCTGGCACTTAGCCTCGCTCTTCCACGCTGCCCTGGTGCGGTGGCAGGGGGTAATAGGGTTGGGGTTGATGTCAGCTTATAATGCCAGCTGACATCAAGCCCAGGTTAGTAATGGAGAGGCGTCTATAAGACACCCCCATTACTAACCCCATAGTCAAAGTTAAAAAAAACACAAACACCCAGAATAAAGTCCTTTAATTGAAATAAAGACACAATCCTTTATTGTTCTAAATTAAACCATACTTACCATCACGCCCATTCCAGCTGAAGCCAACGATCTCCTGCAATAAAAGAAAAATAATAAAGCAACCTCATCCTTACCTTTCCATGGTTCCCACGACAGCTTCAGCTCTGCTACATCGAGATGACAGGCTGGACCGCAGCAGAACGCTGCCATCCAGCCTGTCATCCCGCAGACACTGAGAAGCGCAGGCTTGCTTGCGCTGCTCAGCGTCTCTCTGTGACGACATCCAGATGAGCCGAGTTCATGCCCAATGAACTCGGCTCACCTCATGCACGTCACTGACAGCGTGGGAAAATTCTCACGCTGAAGCGCTGATTGCAGGAGAATTTTCCCACGCTGTCAGTGACGTGCAGGAGGTGAGCTGAGTTCATTGGACATGAGCTCACCTCATGCACATCACTGACAGCGTGGGAGAATTCTCCTGCACTCAGCACTTCAGCGTGAGAATTTTCCCACGCTGTCAGTGACGTGCATGAGGTGAGCCGAGTTCATTGGACATGACCTCGGCTCATCTGGATGCCGTCACAGCGAGACAGTGAGGAGCGCAAGCATGCCTGCGCTTCTCAGTGTCTGCGGGATGACAGACTGGATGGCAGCGTTCTGCTGCGGTCCAGCCAGTCATCTCGATGTAGCAGAGCTGAAGCTGTCGTGGGAACCATGGAAAGGTAAGGATGAGGTTGGTTTATTATTTTTCTTTTATTGCAGGAGATCGTTGGCTTCAGCTGGAATGGGTGTGATGGTAAGTATGGTTTAATTTAGAACAATAAAGAATTGTGTCTTTATTTCAATTAAAGGACTTTATTCTGGGTGTTGTGTTTTTTTTAAATACTTTACTAGAAATTCATGGCGGTCATGTCTAATACTGGCGTGACCCCATGAATTTTGGGCTTGGGGCCAGCTGATAATACCAAGCTGGCCCTAACCCCTTTATTACCCAGTGAGCCACCGCACCAGGGCCCTGGATGAGTTGGGTACAGCGCCAGAAGATGGCGCTTCTATGAACGCGCCATTTTCCGGGGTGGCTGCGGACTGCAATTTGTAGCGGGGGGGGGCCCAGAAAGCTTGGGCCTCCCTGCGCTGCAGATTCCAGCCCCCAGCTGCCTAGTTGTACCTGGCTGGACACAAAAATAGGGCGAAGCCCCACGTACTTTTTTTTTAATTATTTCATGAAATTCATGAAATAATTAAGAAAAAAAGGGCTTCCCTATATTGTTGTGTCCGGCCAGGTACAAATAGGCAGCTGGTGGATGGGGGCAGCCCGTTCCTGCCTGCTGTACCTGGCTGGACACAAATATAGTGCGAAGCCCCACTTCAATTTTTTTAAATTATTTCAGGAAATTCATGAAATAATTTAAAAAAAATTGACGTGGGGCTTCGCACTATATTTGTGTCCAGCCAGGTACAGCAGGCAGGAACGGGCTGCCCCCAACCACCAGCTGCCTATTTGTACCTGGCCGGACACAACAATATAGGGAAGCCCTTTTTTTCTTAATTATTTCATGAAATAATTTAAAGAAAATTGACGTGGGGCTTCGCCCTGTTTTTGTGTCCAGCCAGGTACAACTAGGCAGCTGGGGGCTGGAATCCGCAGCGCAGGGAGGCCCAAGCTTTCTGGGCCACCCCCGCTGCAAATTGCAGTCCGCAGCCACCCCGGAAAATGGCACGTTCATAGAAGCGCCATCTTCTGGCGCTGTACCCAACTCATCCAGGGCCCTGATGCGGTGGCTCACTGGGTAATAAAGGGGTTAGGGCCAGCTTGGCATTATCAGCTGGCCCTAAGCCCGAAATTCATGGGGTCACGCCAATATTAGACATGACCACCATGAATTTCTAGTAAAGTATTTAAAAAAAACACAATACCCAGAAAAAAGTCCTTTAATTGAAATAAACACACAATTCTTTATTGTTCTAAATTAAACCATACTTACCATCACGCCCATTCCAGCTGAAGCCAACGATCTCCTGAAATAAAAGAAAAATAATAAAGCAACATCATGCTTACCTTTCCATGGTTCCCATGACAGCTTCAGCTCTGCTACATCGAGATGACAGGCTGGACCGCAGCAGAACGCTGCCATCCAGCCTGTCATCCCGCAGACACTGAGAAGCGCAGGCTTGCTTGCGCTCCACAGTGTCTCTCTGTGAGGGCATCCAGATGAGCCGAGTTAATGTCCAATGAACTCGGCTCACCTCATGCACGTCACTGACAGCGTGGGAAAATTCTCCTGCACTCAGCGCTTCAGCGTGGGAGAATTCTCACACTGAAGCGCTGAGTGCAGGAGAATTCTCCCACGCTGTCAGTGACGTGCAGGAGGTGAGCTGAGTTCATTGGACATGAGCTCACCTTATGCACGTCACTGACAGCGTGGGAAAATTCTCCTGCACTCAGCGCTTCAGCGGGAGAATTCTCACGCTGAAGCGCTGAGTGCAGGAGAATTCTCCCACGCTGTCAGTGACGTGCATAAGGTGAGCTCATGTCCAATGAACTCAGCTCACCTCCTGCACGTCACTGACAGCGTGGGAGAATTCTCCTGCACTCACCGCTTCAGCTTGAGAATTTTCCCACGCTGTCAGTGACGTGCATGAGGTGAGCCGAGTTCATTGGACATGAACTCGGCTCATCTGGATGTCGTCACAGAGAGACGCTGAGCAGCGCAAGCAAGCCTGCGCTTCTCAGTGTCTGCGGGATGAGAGGCTGGATGGCAGCGTTCTGCTGCGGTCCAGCCTGTCATCTCGATGTAGCAGAGCTGAAGCTGTCGTGGGAACCATGGAAAGGTAAGGATGAGGTTGCTTTATTATTTTTCTTTTATTGCAGGAGATCGTTGGCTTCAGCTGGAATGGGCGTGACGGTAAGTATGGTTTAATTTAGAACAATAAAGGATTGTGTCTTTATTTCAATTAAAGGACTTTATTCTGGGTGTTTGTGTTTTTTTTAACTTTGACTATGGGGTTAGTAATGGGGGTGTCTTATAGACGCCTCTCCATTACTAACCTGGGCTTGATGTCAGCTGGCATTATAAGCTGACATCAACCCCAACCCTATTATCCCCTGCCACCGCACCAGGGCAGCGTGGAAGAGCGAGGCTAAGTGCCAGAATTGGCGCATCCTATGAATGCGCCATTTCTGGGGCGGCTGACGGCTGGTGTTTCTAGCCTGGGAGGGGGCCAATATTCATGGCTCCCTTCCTGGGCTATTAATATCAGCCCCCAGCTGTCTGCCTAGCCTTTGCTAGCTATTAAATTAGGGGGGACCCCACGTCATTTCTTTTGGGGGGTCCCCCATTTTAATAGCTAGTAAAGGCTATGTATTCAGCTGGGGGCTGATATTAGTAGCCTGGGAAGCTCCGTGGGTATTACCCCCTTCCCAGGCTTCAAACATCTGCCCCAGCCGTCTGCTTAACCTCCGCTAGAGCCTAAAATTAAGGGGAACCCCACGCCAATTTTTTTAATAATAAATCCTTTATTTTAATACTAAATGACAAGTACAGTAACCAACACTATCACTGTACTTCATATATATGTGACTGACATGTTTCTATCTATCTAATCTATGTGTGAAGCTCTATTCTGTCTGTTATAAATTGTCGGGTACCGCTGCTGAATTGCCGGCCGGCTTTTTTAAAGAGACGGTGCATGAAAACACTATTATTTTTTTTGATAAATCCTTTACGCTAAATGACAAGTACAGTAAGCAGCACTTTCACTGTACTTCGTATATATGTGGCTGACATGTTTATATCTATCTAATCTATGTGTGAAGCTCTATTCTTTCTGTTCTAAATTGTCGGGTACAGGTGTATGCCGCTGCTGAATTACCGGCTTTTCATGTTTCACTGTTGGCACTGTTCCCATCGATTTGGGCAATCACTGTAATGCCACAACCACCATGGCTGTGGCATTACAGTGAGTGGCAGACAATCCCTGCATGATTGGTGCTCTAAATAGCGCCAGACATGCAGGACACGCTTTTGGTGCACGAACAGTTATCGAACAGTTCCTCGAACAGCCGAATTTTTTGCAAATCGTTCGGGTTCGTCGAACAACTCGAACACCGCCCAAAACAGCTCGAATTTGAGATTGGCGAACAGTTCAAGTCGAACACCGCTCATCTCTATTCTTAAGTAGTCTTGCCGTTCATTGGACACACCTGCCAAACTAATTAGCACAGGTGTCTGCAATTGCTTACAGTGATATAAAGAGCCCTGACACACATCACCATCAATGAGTTTAACTGACAAACAAACAAATTCTTCCCTTATCACTCCTAAACACTTTTTGCATAATAATTTGGAACACAGTGTACATGTGCTTTTCCACAAAACACCAGTGGTGCACGTAGTGAATCTTACAGTTCTAACTTGCCAACCGTGGTCTGTATGGAGTTGTTCAATAAAGGGCCCAAAATTAAGATAACATAGACGGGAGAGGTCTCTATGAATAGGAATTCCTAAGAATTTGATACCCTGTGAGGGCCAGGCAAAGGGAAAGTTGGACTGGATGGAATCCTGTATGGATTTGGGGAGGGAGACATCGAGGGCCTCAGACTTCGCTGTATTGATTTTAAAATTTGACCATGTAACAAAGTGATCTATTTCAGCCATAACAGCAGGGATGGATATATGTGATTGAGTGATATATACTAGGACATCATCAGCAAATAGAGAGCACTTGTACTCGGTGCCTCCCACCTCAATCCACCTAATATTGGGGTTATGGCGAATTGATGAGAGCAGGTGCTCCATCACTAGGATGTATAAGAGAGGGGACAGAGAACATCCCTGCCTTGTCCCATTGGTGATTATGAAAGGTGATGAAAATGTTCTGACGCGCCCCCTGGGCCTTGGGACATCCGGAGCCGGACCCTTTTTGGTGGATGCTGGTGGTTGTAGTCTCCATGGCGGCGACCCGGTTCCGTGGCTCAGGGCGGTCAAACCAGTGGCGGAACTATTTATGTGGTTTTGATGTTTAAATGTCCGACTACGCCACCCGTGAATTGCGGTCAGAGTGAACCGCCGCTGCAGGGCAGACCGCTGAGGCTGGTGTTGTGGGTGCAGCAGAGCGTAGCATAACTCCCCACGGGAGGAGTATAGCCTCAGGGCAGTGTATGCGGAGGATGGGGGTGATGGTGCAGGGCAGCAGCAGTAACGACACGGAGTCAGTGATGCAGTCCAGGGCCTTTACTCACAGTTCTTATTATCCAGACCACTTCTGCAAGTAACGGCTGCCCACGTCGTACTGTGCTCACCAGGTGAGGGGCTCAGACAACTCCTAGATAACTTTGGAGCGCTTCACAGGACCCCCTTTGTGTGTCCTTTGTCTGGCCTTTCTTACCAACCCTTCTGTCCGGCTGCCTCGGGCCTCCTTTTGGTAAACTTGGCGCCAGTTTCCCTGACTCTATGTGCTGCCCTCCTAGCGGGTGTAGCGAGGGGCTGCGCCACATAAAATGTCACAGCCTCCGGTTTCTAGCTGAGGGTCGTTTCCAGCCTCCACTAGTTTCGGGGACCAGTCTCCCCCTTTGGCCTGACCCCTCCACCCAGGTGGATTCTGGCGTGCGGTGGCGACTCGCCCGTCCACATCCCTGGGATCCCTTCATTCCTCATTCCTGGAGCCTTCTCTGCTCCTCTTCCTTCCTTCTCCCTCTTCCAGGCCTGGGCCTCTGTTACTAGGCCCGCCTCTGGAGCAGAGCTCATGCAGAGCCCCTGCTCCCTGTCACTTCTGCTCAGACTTCTCTGCACTGAACTAAGATGGTGCCCACCTTTTATACTCCCTTCTCATTGCACCCAGGAACTGCTTCCTCCCTGCTCCTGCACTACAGGGTTCCCTTTCCTCTGTGTTCCCTCCCCCCACTCCAGCCAGGGACAGGGACTGTCGTGCCCATCTCAGGGGCATATTGGTCGCCCTGCCCCACGACAATGTGGTGTAATGCATGCAGGTGTCGGGGTCCTGATCCACACTCCATCCTTACCTGAGAGTGAGATATCACACCTCTGGGTGAGGTGCAATACCTCTGCAGCAACCGAGCTCTCGGGGTGCTACAGTTCCATTTATCTTCAGCCTAGGTGAAGCATTGCCATACAGGGCCGTGATTTTGGCTATAAAAGGGTCCCCTAGACCCCTACCCCAAGCTTTTTAAGAGAATAATATATGGCATGCCAGGAGACTCTATGGAATGCTTTCTCAGCATCCAACGAGAGTATCTAATTACAAATTTTTAACTGCATCTAGCCCAGGAAATACTTTGTGCCTAGTAGCAGTGTCTGCTAGTCAGCGAATTATCCTGGCTGTTAAGCAAGCTACACCACCTGTAGTTTGGACACTTAATTTTTTCAAAGGAAATGCTTCGGGACCACGGGATACTCAGTGAAGAGCATCAGGAGGCACCCCAAGGCACAGGGGCTGGGACTGGCGGTAGGACGCCTTGCGGTGGACAGCCGAGCTCGATCCTTATAAAAGCTTTTTAACTGCAGCAGCTTTAGTGGACGCTACTGGAGCTGGAATTACGCGGCTGCTGGCATGAGACTTGCCCTTCAATAGATCCTTGTAAAAGGATTTAAAGTGTATTCATTCAAATTAGAGAAACAATTTAAATTAAAAAGCTTAGAGCTGCCTCCACCACAGGGGGGCTCGCTCGACCCACCAGCGGACAGGCACCAGTATTGGGAGAGGGGGGCTGGCCGTCAGGGTGCACCGCTGTTCTGGCACAAACGGAGGTGGCACGGGCAGGAACGGACTGGCCGTGTCGGCTTCTCACATTTTGGATTTTAGAAGGGCATGACATGCCTATATCTGTGTCTCCCCCTCCTTTTACTCCTCCACCTCTTTTCTTTTTGCATGATTATATGTACTTGTCACTTTTCCATGTGTTAGTTATGTCTTCTGAGCAGTTTGTCAGCTTTTGGACACCTTTGAAGGTGTTTTCTATGTGTTTCTTTGTGTTTTTGTTTGCCTGCCTTTGGTTTTAACGGTGTTCGACGAACAGTTCGACGAACAGTTCGGCGAACACAAGGGTGTTCGACGAACCGAACCGAACTCGAACACTACGGGGGTGGCTCAACACTACTCCCAACCTATCTATTTAAGAGCACAGACCTGCCTGATAAAAGTCGTAGGAAATGATGTAAGCTAGTCCTTAAAAGGACTGCAATCACAACTATTCCCTACTCGCAAGCTATCTGTAGATTTGTGCGAAAATTGGCTTGAAATTAACAAAGTATAGTGCACACAGCAACAGCGGTGCCGTCTAACACGCGGCTGCAGCAGTGAGAAAATGGTGGCGATGGGGAAAATGGCTGGGTCTTATAGGGCAAGGACATGTGACATACACTGCCAATGACACATGCCCTTGCTTGTGTGAAAAAAAGCAGTTCGCTCCGTGTGTGCGCTGCTGATAGGCTGACAGATTGCATCTCCCCACTGTAAATGCGGGAAAGAGAAAAAAAAATGGAGATCTTCATTATTTCTGCAAAGATCCATCCCCTGCCCCTCCCCCCGCCCCGCTGTACACTCAAACTGCGTATTAACATTACTTTTCAGCATTACTGAGAAAAACTCCAGTTATGATTGTGGTGCACGAACAGTTATCGAACATAACCTCGAACAGCCGAATTTTTTTCAAATCGTTCGTGTTCGCTGAACGGCTCGAACACCGCCCAAAACAGCTCGAATTTGAGATTGGCGAACAGTTCGAGTCGAACATCGCTCATCTCTAGAGATGTCCACATCTCTTCAGCTTTGTGCAGTTTGTCATCTAAGCCCATTAGTTTCAGTACAGCCTGTTGCCGCTTGGCTGAGGCAGTGATTCCAGCTTGTGACTGGAGTTGTCATTTTGGAGATGGAGGGTGAAGAGGAGGAGGAGGTGCAGGAGCTGTAGAATGTGGGGGCATCCCTGATTGACCCAGGGCCCGCAATCCTCAGCGTCGGTCTGACTGGGTCCCGTCTTCCACTATATTAACCCAGTGGTCCCCAGCCTCCAGGAGAAATAGTGGTGGCTGGGGACCAAGTACCAAGGGACGGCTGCCGTCATCAGGTTGTGGAAATCTCCACAAGCTTAAAAGGCAACATTTCGAGCGCAAACATTCGCAAAATGTCTGAATTTAGTAGTGTGGCTGTGGGGCATTGGCTGCGTATTTGCGCTTGGGTTCCAAGGACTGGGTGTAGGGACAACTGAATGCTGCGCTGGGATAAGGACATGGACATGCTTGCTAATGGTGCTAGTTGAGAGTGTGCAACGACAGGTGCAGGGCGAGAGGCATCTTGGCATGCGCCATGGACAGGAGATTGGCATAGACGCACAACAGCGGAAGAAGCAGTGGTGTCACCCGCAGACACTGTTTCTGGACCCTGGCGTTCTGCTCACCTAGTGGGGTGCTTTGCTGTCATGTGCCTGATCATGCTGGTGGTGGTCAGGCTGCAAGTTTTTCTACCCCTGCTGGCAGTGACTCGCCCAGGGGGATGGGGACGACTTGGTACCCGGGCCTTTGCCTGGCCTTGAGGATGTCGCGGTGGTCGGCTCCTGGGCCCATACACTGGGGTGAGCTTTTAAAAAGGGATTGTTTGTTAATTTTATGGAGGTTCTTGATGCCACCTGTGGTTTCTGGTGAGAATAACCAGCGCTGCAGCAATCCACTGAGGCAGGTGGTATGGCAACTCGATGGTATAGCTCCCCACAGGTGGAGCTACGCCTCAGGGCAGTGTACAGAGAGGGGGATGCAGGACAGGCGAGACCCAGCCGGGTCAGAGCAAGAACGGGGACGGACACGGTAGTCACTTCAGTACCTTTTACTGGTGGTAGTTGTGGACTCATCCAGGTTGAGTGGCTTATTTAACGACTACGCCACCTGTGGTGCCTGGTGAAGGGTCACCAGCGCCGCTGCAGTCCACCGAGGCCTGGTGTCATGGCGGCCTAAGTTCTCACTGCTCCCCACAGGCGGAGCAAGGCCTCAGGGCAGAGGGACAGGATGGAGGGGGGGAGTAGTAGTAGAGGAAGAACGGATGCCGCGTCGTGCGGTGTGGCGCAGAAATAACAGTCCGGAGGCCATAGAGGTGAACTTCCAAGGCTTTACTCACATAGCTGGCAAAGGAAGGCGACTCCCTGCTCCCCGTGGAGTCCTGCGGTCTCCAGGGACGGGGGTCTGACAACCTCCGAGTAAGTCCAGCATTCAGTTGGGACCCTACAGCAGAGTGTTCCTGAACTACAGACCGAATCCTTTCCTGTCCGTGTGTGTGCAAATAGGCCGGGACTCCCTCTGAACTCCTCTCACATCAAGGGCACGGGTGGCAGCTCCGCTCCATACGATACCCGGTGGGATCCTCAGGGACGTAGAGTAGCAAGGTTGGGTGTTGGGGGTCGGTACCCCTTTTGCAGCCGGAGTCCCTCTGAATATATCAGCATGGCGAGGACAGGTGGCGTACACCGCTCCGTCTGCATCCTGCCTGGGATCCATTTGCTGTGGAGCCACACTCTTAAGCTCCGTGCCTTCCTGATCCTGGTCATTGGCCGGGTTGAGACATTCCTCGTCTACAACCTACCTCTCGTCCCAAGGCCAGGGTACGAGGGCTCTGTCCCTTTGCCGGTGCAGGCCCACACAGGATCAGCGCTCCTGGAGGGAGGTCACATTGCACACAGTATCTGACAGCACAGTGCGACCGAAGACCAAGACCAAAGAATGGCTTTTATTAAATATGAAATCTAAAGTGTAACTAACTTGTAAGTCCTCCACCCTCACCCAATAACTGGTTCCTACCACTTTGTGTTCCCCAGTCTCCCTGTAACCAGGGGAGCAGCACCTAGTGCATACTAGCTCCCTCTGGTGGAGAAATGTGGTGTTGGATGCAAAAGGTTGGGTCCCGACTATCACACTGTCCTTACCTCAGAGGAGGAACACAACACTCCATTAGAGAAGTGCAGCATCCCTGTGGCGGTCGAACCCTCAGGGGCGCCACATTCCCCCCTGGTAAAACACAGCACGTCCGCGGGCTGCAAAAGAAGTAACACGCAGGAAATTTTCTTTTTAATATAAATATGAACTATCTTCCCTTTATGGGAGGCACATATCCTTAAACGTTGCATAACAGGGTATACAGTATAAAAGTACAAAAGTATAAAATTATAAAAGTGCTAGCATTTTTCCAGAGACATTAGTGCAAACAGACAGATAAAAGTGCAAGGACTCAGAGTCAGTTCAGAAGTGCGAGGGACCTATCCTAAACACTCAACGGGGTCCCCGGAGTGGCTGCAGGACAGGAAGATCCCGAGTTGGACCTCCCGGAGAGCCACCCTGACAGGTTTTTCTTCTGAGGTCTTGAGGTAGAAAATATCCGCGGTTTTGTATAAAACCAATATGGAGCACCTAAAGAGATGCAAACTATATACAAGGGAAAGAGTCTGTCTGCTGCCAGTCCGCAGGAACACGTGTCTCTAGAAACCGGGGGTTATAAGAAAATCAAAAAATAGAAAAGTCAACACGCACTAAAACTTGTAAATGGATTGCAACAGCCGGGGGCTGCTTTAGACCTCGGGCTCTCTCCTTGGAAAGGGCTCATTCCTCCCGACGGAGGCTAGCCGGTCCCCTGAGGCTGAGCGCGGGGTGGCGTCGCTCCCGGACTCATTGTGCACGTCCAGGGCGTACCACCCTTGCACCCCCTGGTGGTGAGAGAAAGTCACCGTATCGCCCGGGATGAGGTTCCGACCAGGGTGTCCCTGCTTTAAACGCGGCTCGACGTCCCGCCGGCAGACGAAGACATCGTGCAGGTACTGGGGACTTCTTATGAACGCCCACCCCGCCTCATTGTGGAAGCGGACGACGTGGCCTTCCACTCGGGGACTGGGATGGGTGGCCTCCTCCTGACGCGCCCGGGACTTAGCAGCTTTGGCCCGAACCTCGAGGCGCTCGCAGCGCTGCTCCCGCTGACGCCGCTCCCGCGCGAGCTGGAAGGTTTGATCGCTGCACCACTGGCTCCTCTTCCGCGCTTCAGCGTGGGTCTCCCGGGGGAAGCCCATTAGGTCGCCCCCCTGGTTTTCCCAGGCCCACTCCTCAGCCACGGGCCAGGTTACTGCTGGCGCGGGTAGCGGGGTCAAAACAGGTTGCTGCGGGTACTCTGAAGGCGCGGACCAGTCCGGGTTGGAGCCGGTAGATTCCTCCGCAGCTTCAGGCACCTCCGAGACAGGGTTTGGGCGGCATCGCAGGTCCCCACTCATGGCTGCTGATTGCAGCTCTGGAGCCAACGCTTGCTCCAAGGTGACCGCGTGGGGAATTAGATACTCCGTCATGAGGTCCAGGATAGTCACGGTAGGCTCTGCAGCCGGGGCAGGGGTTGCACACTCACCCGCCACTGGGTCGCCCTCGACCTCTGTCACCGCATCGCCTTGTCCTGGAACCTCAACTCCTTGGCGGCGGTCCCGATACGCAGCCGCATCTCCTCCCGCCACGCAGCCGTCGCCGCCTCCTGGGCCTCTCTTTGCCTTCTTAAGAGTCCCGGAGCATCCTGCCGGAGAAATACAAAATCTCCCGAGGTCAACACGCTGCCGCCTTGCTCTCTGCCGGGTGAAGGGCCTGAACCGGGTTCAGTAGATGCGTGGACTTGCTCCCCAGAGGCGTCCATGTCTGCCTCTGTTGATTGCCAAGCTCCGACTGCAATGTCCGCACCTTGTTGCTTTTCTTCTTCCTCCTCTTTCGGGGCGGTTCCTGGGTAGAATGCTGACAGGCCCACCTTTGTTCAACCCATCCGATTTGACGGGCATTACCCCGTGGACAGTCTCTGATGGAAGGGGCAATCCACATTTTTGGTGCCAAACGGGAGCCCAGCCCACGATGGGAGGCATTCAAAGACAGTCTTTTTTTTTTTTTTACAGCGTTATGGCACCTGTTCTTCTTGGGCGGGCGCCATTTTAAATGTAAAACAACAGTTCAAGGTGTAAGGCACACAGTACCCGGTAGCAATGGGTACTTCCTTCCTTTGCTGCGGGCACGCGATCCTGCCGACTACGCCAGGTTGTGATGCCTCATTCTCGAAAGAGCCCCTTTTTGAGTTTACCCTGGGTGATGGGGGACTCGGTGTCGAGTCCTGAGACGAAGAGATGGAGTGCAGCTGTGGCCCGGACCCGACCCGTGCTCAAGGCCATCACATGAAAAGGAAGATGTTGTGGGCTCATCCGGGTTGAGTGGCTTATTTAACGACTACGCCACCTGTGGTGCCTGGTGAAGGGTCACCAGCGCCGCTGCAGTCCACCGAGGCCTGGTGTCATGGTGGCCTAAGTTCTCACTGCTCCCCACAGGCGGAGCAAGGCCTCAGGGCAGAGGGACAGGATGGAGTGGGGGAGTAGTAGTAGAGGAAGAACGGATGCCGCGTCGTGCGGTGTGGCGCAGAAATAACAGTCCGGAGGCCATAGGGGTGAACTTCCAAGGCTTTACTCACATAGCTGGCAAAGGAAGGCGACTCCCTGCTCCCCGCGGAGTCCTGCGGTCACCAGGAACGGGGGTCCGACAACCTCCAAGTAAGTCCAGCATTCAGCTGGGACCCTACAGCAGAGTGTTCCTGAACTACAGACCGAATCCTTTCCTGTCCGTGTGTGTGCAAATAGGCCGGGACTCCCTCTGAACTCCTCTCAGAACAAAGGCACGGGTGGCAGCTCCGCTCCGTCCGATACCCGGTGGGATCCTCAGGGCCTACCGGGCTCTCCCATCCAGGATGTAGAGTAGCAAAGTTGGGTGTCGGGGGCCGGTACCCCTTTTGCAGCCGGAGTCCCTCTGAATATATCAGCATGGCGAGGACAGGTGGCGTACACCGCTCCGTCTGCATCCTGCCTGGGATCCATTTGCTGTGGAGCCACACTCTTAAGCTCCGGGCCTTCTTGATCCTGGTCATTGGCCGGGTTGAGACATTCCTCGTCTACAACCTACCTCTCGTCTCAAGGCCAGGGTACGAGGGCTCTGTCCCTTTGCCGGTGCAGGCCCACACAGGATCTGCGCTCCCGGAGGGAGGTCACATTACACCCAGTATCTGACAGCACAGTACGACCGAAGACCAAGACCAAAGAATGGCTTTTATTAAATATGAAATCTAAAGTGTAACTAACTTGTAAGTCCACCACCCTCACCCACTAACTGGTTCCTACCACTTTGTGTTCCCCAGTCTCCCTGTAACCAATGGAGCAGCACCTAGTGCAAACTAGCTCCCTCTGGTGGAGAAATGTGGTGTTGGATGCAAAAGGTTGGGTCCCGACTATCTCACTGTCCTTACCTCAGAGGAGGAATACCACACTCCATTAGAGAAGTGCAGCATCCCTGTGGCGGTCGAACCCTCAGGGGCGCCACACCTGTAACTTTCTTTGATGGGTGGATGGTCACCTGTGGGGATATGGTGTTGAACCCCCTTAATCCTCCCGAAGTCAAGTAGATGTTTACTGAACACCTGCGCGTATTCTTGAACCACCCGGTGTACACCCTGTTTCTGATGGGCAGGAGTGGTGTCTGTCCCAACATGGAGCTGTTGACACCAATCCTCCACCTGGGTTGCAGGGTCATCATCCTCCACTTCGTCTGATGAGGTTAAGGACTCCGCCTTGTGAATGCAGTTGTTATTTACAGCATGTAATTTGGCAACAGTGGAAATAACGTGGCAATCTGACCTCATCTTCCCCACAGTTGAGAAGACGGATGGGCACCTCCCATTGCGTACATCTACCACTCCTCTGGCGGTTAAGAGCGTGGGTCTGTGCTCGGAGCAAAGGGGTTCTACTACCCCCTGGTAGCTCTATCCTCTAAGACCTATGGCGGCTCTACACCAGATAAGCATTTCACTCATTGGGGGGATCACAATGGGTATGGGTCTGTCACCCGCACATTACCGATTTCACCATCTGTTAACCTTACTTGCTGTTGGTACATCAGGACTCAGATCTCCTTCTGCAGCGCCCTCCTCTGTCCTGGTCTGGCAGTGTCAGCTATCTGTTGGAGCAAGAACACAACTTCTCCCAAACAGTTACCAACAATGTTAGTGCCTAGTACCATATACGGATTGGTATCATCAGGATTAGTCTCTACTACAATTAGTCCCTGGTCCTTCAGCTCCACTCTCCCCACTTTTACTGTCACATTCTTAACCCCGATTAGGTTAAGGGGGAGTCCATTTGAGGCATAAACAGAAAGGTTTGGAGCTGGCAGACGTAGGTCGTCCATGGACCAGAACCTCTTGTAGAGGACGTCAGGCATTATGGTTACTTGAGATCCTGTGTCCAGCAGAGCATGCGTCGGGATGCCGTCCAGCACAATGGACAGGAAAGGTCTTCCTCCGACGAACCTGTTGTACCAGTCTGAAGGGCCTGGCTGAGGTACTCCTGGGTGTCGGCCCTCGGCCCCAGGGTTTTCTCGTTTAAAGGACAATTCTAGGCGGTGTGTCCGGACTTGCGGCAGCGGTAGCAGGAAGGGTCCTTCTGTGGACGGCGCTGGTCACTGATACTCGTAGAGGGTGGTGTTGTCCTCCTCCTCCTTCGCATCCAGGGGACATCCTCAGGGCTATCGGCCAACAGGATTTTCCCTCCTTCCTCGGGCTCTGTCCGCAGCTGCAGAGCACTCAGCACAGTGGTCAGGGTTTTGCTCAACTGGTGCACTTCAGAGCGCAGACTGTCCAGCTCTCTAGGGGACGTTGCTGGAACCTTGGCTTCAGCAGCCACTGGGGAAAAGGTGGGAGTAGCTGGCACTGGGGTAGCCCCACCCTGGTAACATTGGATGGCATTTGTTTCCAGGGGCTGCAGTCCTTTTATAGCCATGTCCTTAAGATTGTCAAAGGTAGCATCTGGATGATCTAAGGACCACCAACGCACAGTCCTGCTCTCCTCTGGAGACCTCAGTCCCCGGACAAACTGTTCCTTCAGCATTTTGTTTTCATTTTCGATGCTGGTCGGACTAACCTGTTTCAGAGCCCGCAGGGCCCCTTGTAGATGCCAGGCATAGTCCCGAACATTGTCCTCCGGCTGTTGGGAACAGTTGTAGAACCTCATCCGGAGGTCCGCCTCAGTATGATCCTCAAAAACAGTCTGTAGCTTTTTTAAAGATTGCGGACACTGACTCCTGGTCTGCGGCTGACCATGTTTCCACTTCCCGTTCCGCAGCACCAGTCAGTTGTCCTAATACAACAGCGGCCCTCTGCTTGCCTGTCATAGAGTACATGTCCAAGATACTGCATATCTTCCGTTTGAATCCAGACAGGGTATCTGGTTTGCCGTTGTACTGGGGGAGTCACTTTGCTCCAGGAATGTACGGTAGAGTTATGGGGATGACAGGAATTACAGGTGCTGCTGGTGAAGCGGCCGCCTCGGCCTGCCCGGCATCGGGCGCGGGTTGAACATCAGGGCCGTTAACTGGTATTCCGGCGTCATGCTGTTCCTCGAACATTCTGACGCCCCCCCTAGCGAACCGTGGCCTACCTTCTTTTCTTCCAGTAGGCCGCAGCTCCGCAGGTGACGGTCTTCTTCAGGACCTTGCGTCGCTTGCGTCCTACGTCAGAGCGTTCAGCGACGCTCCTGCCAGGACCTGGCGCTTCCTGGTTTGACGTCGAGGCGTGGGGCGCGTCCGGGGCTTCGCGCGCTTTTGCAGGTACGCCCCTCAGTTTCCCCCGGTTACGCCCTTCTTCTCGCTCGGCGGCCCAACAATGGCGGCAATCTTCACCACAGTTTAACATACACAGTTTTTAATTAAAGGCGCACAGTCCGGTTGGCAATGGGCATAACACTCCGTCATTGCAGCGGGCACTCGATCCTGTTCGTGACGCCAGGAAAGATGACTCGCCCAGGGGGATGGGGACGACTCGGTACCCAGGCCTTTGCCTGGCCTTGAGGATGTCGCGGTGGTCGGCTCCCGGGTCCGTACCCTGGGGTGAGCTTTTAAAAAGGGATTGTTTGTTAATTTTATGGAAGTTCGTGATGCCACCTGTGGTTTCTGGTGAGAATCCCCAGCGCTGCGGCAGTCCACTGAGGCCGGTGATATGGCAACTCGATGGTATAGCTCCCCACAGGTGGAGCTAGGCCTCAGGGCAGCGTACGGAGAGGGGGATGCAGGACAGGCGAGACCCAGCCGGGTCAGAGCAAGAACGGGGACGGACACGGTAGTCACTTCAGTACCTTTTACTGGTGGTAGTTCAGGCACATCCCGGAGCACTGTAGGGTGAAGGGTGCATATCAGGATCCTCCCCAATGAGCGGGTGTAGGGCCTCTGCGTAGTAAGTTTCTGACCTGCCTGAAGCCTGGCCTAACTTGGTTTCTGTCCTGCACCGGCTGACGTTGTGGTAGGGCCTTCTCTTGGAGTGCACGCTCCCAGCTTATGGGGCCTATGTGTCTCCTGGCTCTGTTACGTATCAGCTCTCTGGTGAACCTGGGACCTGTGGTTCTCCAGGAATTCCGGTTATGCCTTACTGGGTTGTAGAGATCCCGGTAAGCTCGGACCCGGTGTCCGGTATATGTTTTGGGGTGAGCTGGGTAAGCTCCTCTGCCCCCACTGCTACTCACTTTCCACTCGCCTTCTGCCACGCTCGGGCCCTCACTAGGCTACTCACACTAATGGCAGCTTGCCGCTCTTCACCGCTTTTGCAGGCGTCGGCACACCTTAAGCTCTAACTGAGCTCCCTGAATCTAGCTAGCAGGAGCCTCATGCTCCACTGCTGAACTATTAGCTGAGTTCTCTAAACTAGACTGAGCTCCACTGCAGACTAACCTCTCTAAGGCTTCTCTACTGCAGGAACTCTTCAGAGGAACTCCACTGCCTATCTCCACCTTCCCTATTTATATCCCTAACGGGATCCCTCTGCTGATCTGGGGTGGAAGGTGGAGATGTGTGAATGTTTATGAGGGCCTCTTGTGGAGGATTCCATTAATACACCCTTCTAGGATCTGTGGCTCCAAGCACAGCTGGGCGCCACAGCAGATTCTGGAAATGGCCTTTTTGGGGTTATCTGCATAGTCTTTAAAAAACAACCAGACTCGGAAAGACCTAACAGCTGTACTGGCAACTTACATCGTGTTGGTGTTATGGGGAACGCTTTCCCCTTGTGTCTGCGGCCCCCACACTGCTTCTTCCTGCCTGTTTTGGTGTGGTGCTACACTTCCCACCCCCTGTGTGCTGCTGTCCTTGCTTTGCATGTCCCCCTGCCAAGTTGGGTCAGTTACTATATCATCCACCACCTCGTCTTCCACTTCCCCACCCTGGTCCTCCTCCTGACTTTCTGGCAATTGTGTCTCATCATCATCCACCTCTTGTGACAGTAATTGTACTTTCCCACCATTGCTTTCATGTGACCGTGGCTGCTCAAGTATTATGGCATCACTACACGCGTTCTCCTTTTGCCCTGCTTGAAGCTGGCCGGTTAAGAGGTCTGAATCTATAAATGGAAAAGTGAACAGCTCTTCGGAGTGTCCAAGTGTGGAATCAGTTGTCTCCGGGCACTCGGCATGGTGGGAGGAAGGAGGATCAGGGTGAGGAATATGCGGTCCAAACTCACGGCTACTGAGACTTGACCGTGTTGAACACAGGGTGGTGGTGGTGGCAAAGTGACTGGAAGCATTATATGCTATCCAACCAACAACCTTTTGACACTGCTCTGTGTTCAATAGAGGTGTTCTGCGGTCCCCTAGTAATTGGGACAGGAAGGTCGAGCACAATTTCAGCTTGTCCACGGCCACGGCCTCGGCCTCTGTATGCACCATCACGTCCACTTCCCCATCCCTTGCCATGTGCCTTGCCTATTTTAAATGGGGGACAATATTTTCCACGTTCACTACAAATGGCTGAATTTGGACCGCAGTTATATGTGATAAGTCTAACGGACAACCACGATTTTAAATAGCGGGCCTGTAGTTTACTAATGCTATTCTTCACAGCGACTTTGTGTGAATAGCTTCACTGACACATTGCAACAAACTGTAAATGGAGGCCAGAAATGGCTGAATTTGGACCCCAGTTATATGTAATACATCTGATGGATAACCACGTTTTTAAATAGCGGGCCTGTAGTTTACTATTCTTCCCAGCAACCTCGTGTGAATAGCTTCACTGACACACTGCAACAAACTGTAAATGGAGGCAAGTATTTTCCACGTTCACTACAAATTTCTGTGTAATATGGAAAAGATCTGGCTGTATTCTGCAGTGCTAAAAAGCAAGAAAAATTGTGTACTCTGGATTTCTTTTTAAGAAAAGAATCAGGATTAAGAAAAAAGAAAATATTAGCACTGGCTATGGCTATGTTTACAACTATCTGTAACAGCAGGACCAGTCAGAATGTGCAATGGACCCTCTTGTGCTGTATACACAGCCACAAACTTCGCCTGCCTAACTCCTGCTTTCACCACTGAATATATGCAGCTGGATTAGTCCTCTGAAGGACTGTTAGTTCAGATGGATATATATATACACTGTGTGAAGAATTATTAGGCAAGTTGTATTTTAGAATATTATTTTTGTTATTGATCAACACTATGTTCTCAATCAATCCAAAAGACTCATAAAGAACCAAGCTTAATATTTTTAGAAGTTGGAGTGTTTTTTTTTTAGATTTGGCTATCTTAGGAGGATATCTGTTTGTGCAGGTAACTATTACTGTGCAGAATTATTAGGCAACTTAATGAAAACCAAATATAATCCCATCTCACTTGTTTATTTTCACCATGTAAACTAATATCGGTGCACAAAATTTAGAAATAAACTTTTCTGACATGCAAAAACAAAAACCAAAAAAATTAGTGATCAGTATAGCCACCTTTCTTTATGATGACACTCAACAGCCTTCCATCCATAGATTCTGTCAGTTGCTTGATCTGTTTTTGATCAACATTATGTGCAACAGCCACCACAGCCTCCCAGACACTATTCCGAGAGCTGTACTGTTTTCCCTCCCTGTAGATCTCACATTTTATGATGGACCACAGATTCTCTATGGGGTTCAGATCAGGTGAACAAGGGGGCCATGTCATTATTTTTTCTTGTTTTAGACCTTTACTGGCCAGCCACGCTGTGGAGTATTTGGATGCATGTGATGGAGCATTGTCCTGCATGAAAATCACGTTTTTCTGGAACAATGCCGACTTCTTCCTGTACCACTGCTTGAAGAAGTTGTCTTCCAGAAACTGGCAGTAGGTCTGGGAGTTGAGCTTCACTCCATCCTCAACCCGAAAAGTTCATCTTTGATGATACCAGCCCATACCAGTACCCCACCTCCACCTTGCTGGCGTCTGAGTCGGAGTGGAGCTCTCTGCCCTTTACTGATCTAGCCTCTGGCCCATCCATCTGGCCCATCAAGAGTCACTCTCATTTCATCAGTCCATAAAACCTTTGAAAAGTCAGTCTTAAGACATTTCTTGGCCCATTCTTGACGTTTTATCTTATGTTTCTTGGTCAAAGGTGGTCGTATTTCAGCCTTCCTTTCCTTGGCCATGTCCCTGAGTATCGCACACCTTGTGCTTTTTGATACTCCAGTAATGTTGCAGCTCTGAAATATGGCAAAACTGGTGGCGAATGGCATCTTGGCAGCTTCACGCTTGATCTTCCTCAATTCATGGGCAGTTATTTTGCGCCTTTTTTGGCCAACACGCTTCTTGCGACCCTGTTGACTATTTGCCATGAAACGCTTGATTGTTCGGTGATCACGCTTCAAAAGTTTGGAAATTTCAAGACTGCTGCATCCCTCTGCAAGACATCTCTCAATTTTGGACTTTTCAGAGCCCATCAAATCTCTCTTCTGACCCATTTTGCCAAAGGAAAGGAAGTTGCCTAATAATTAATCACATCTTATATAGGGTGTTGATGTCATTAGACAACACCCCTTCTCATTACAGAGATGCACATCACCAGATTTACTTAATTGGTAGTTGGCTCTCAAGCCTATGCAGCTTGGAGTAGGACAACATGTATAAAAAGTATCATGTGATCAAAATACTCATTTGCCTAATAATTCTGCACACAGTGTATATAGATATGCTGTGGAATACCGATACTAACTATTAACAAGCAAATCTCTCCCTGACTCAACAGCAGCTCTCCCTACTCTGTTTTCAGGGTAGACTGCGGCGAGCATAGCGCCACCAGGTCTTATACAGAAGCGATGACGCTATGCGGCCAGCCAATCACTGTAATTCCACAACCAACATGGCTACGGCACTACCGTGCGTGGCAAGCAATTCCTGCATGTTCATTGGCTCTCTAAATAGCATCAAATATGCAAGGCGGGGACCTGAGCTCCCGCCCGAGCAAACCGGAAATGCTTGCCGAGCTTGTCGAGCACAGTGATGCTCAAGCGAGTACTGAGTAGTGGCAAGCACATTCGCTCATCACTAGTGTTCACTTGAATTTCTCACCCTGTTTTTTTTCACAGGAATGGTGGATGATGCAATTAAGAATTTTTGTAACTTACATTCACTTGGTCCTGGTGGCTTTTGTACTTCAATAAGTAGTTATGGCCTCCTGTAATAAATGCAATATTGTGGCAGTACCCCATGCCCTGGACATCTGTCAATGAAGGGTCCCCATCAATTGACAAAATCTACAGTGACACAACTGACATGATACATGTGCCACAGTGTATATTGGCAGAAATTTAGAGCCCCAAAATAAGTTTTATGTACACACATAGGAATTGACCAGTCAGTCAACTCGAGCAGGGTTAGGGAGAAGCTAGCTGAAGACTGGCCTCGGACTAGTCAGCCGAAGCACATAGGGACTGGTGTTGTTCACGGAGCTGATGAGCGGGCCAAGCTGGAGTCTACCGTGACCCGTGCCGGTAGAAGTCCATGATCCGCGCCGGTAAAAGACCATGACCCACGCCGTTAGAAGACCGTGACCAGAGACAAACCAGGCTTGTGAAACGATCCGGCTGTAGCGGAGGACCGTTCCTGTTGGCCGTTACTTCCAGGGTAGATGTACCATACAGGGTGTGGGCCAGGGTCGGGCTTCAGAGAACGGAGACGGTCAGAGTGATGAGCACACTTTGTACCAAGTGACTCATTTATTTAGGACTTGCGGTCTAGCAGGAAATACAGGTGACCCCCGTTTAGGGCCATTGTAACAAACGGAACTGCTAGAGGAAAATAAGACTGTGACGGGTCTAGTACTGAGAGCGATGCCAGGTGAGCTTGAACATAAAGTCTAAGCATTACTCATTAACCGTTGTTTAACTGCTAAATAATAGGAACAATGTATATAATAGAACATTGCATAGATCTGTACTTTCATAGCGCCATAATATAATGTTTTGACCTCAGTATTTTTTTGTGCTCAATTGTATACATAAATATATACAGTACAGACCAGTACTACCTCTTGAAGCTCATCAAGAGAATGCCAAGAGTGTGCAAAGCAGTCATCAAAGCAAAAGGTGGCTACTTTGAAGAACCTAGAATATAAGACATATTTTCAGTTGTTTCACACTGTTTTGTTAAGTATATAATTCCAGATGTATTAATTCATAGTTTTGATGCCTTCAGTGTGAATGTACAATTTTCATAGTCATGAAAATACAGAAAAATCTTTAAATGAGAAGGTGTGTCCAAACTTTTGGTCTGTACTGTATATATACTAATAGATAGATTTTCCTTCTGTGTTAGTCAAATAAATAGCATTGGTTGATCACTGTCTCCTCATTGTCTGCACTGTTGCATCCAAACAACCTGTTTAGATATAGACTATACTTTTAAAACATAGTGCACAGGTTGACTATATTGTGTAAGCCCAGCTGAAAGTGACAGAGTATTCTATTTAGATGTTTATTTACACTTTTCGACTTAATCTTATGGGCATATGCCTACACATTTAATTCCTTAGTGACCGAGACAATTTTGACTATAATGATGAGGCCAAATTTTTTAAATCTGACTAATGTCACCTTATATGGTGAGGAATGCTTCAGCGTATCTCAGTGACTCAGATTGTTTCTTTGTGACACATCGTATTTTATGAAAGAGGTAAATTTAGGTTGATATGTTTTGCATTTATTTGTGAAAATATCAGAATTTTGCTGAAAATGTTGAAAAATTTGCAATTTCCAAACTTTCAATTTTTATATTCTTAAATTCTTATAATTAATAAATAACTTTTCCCACATGTCTACATCTGCAGAATTTTTCAAAAGTCATTTCATTTGCTTAGGAGTTTATAAGAGTTAAAAGTTGAATAGCAAATTTCTCAATTTTTCAAGACATTTACAAAACTTGTTTCTTTAGGGACCTGTTCAGATTTAAATGGACTTTGAGGGGCTTATATATTGGAAACTCCCCAAAAGTGATACTATCTTAAAAACCGCACCACCTCATATATTCAAAACTGTTGTCAAGAAATGTTTAACCCCTCAGGTGCTACACAGGAATTATTGCAAAGTGGAATGAAAAAAAAAAATTGTAATTTTTCCTCTAAAATGTTGTTTTAGCCCCAATGTTTTCACTTTGCAAAAGAATAGCATGAGAAATGGAACCCAAAATTTGTTACCCAGTTTCTTCTGAGCATGCTGATACCCCTTATTTGGTCAGAAACCTCTATTTGGACAAAAGGCAGGGCTTGTAAGGGAAAGAGTACAATTTGACTTTTGGAACACAAATTTGGCTGAAATAGATTGCTCGCGCCATGTTGTTTTTGCAGGGCCCATAAGGTGCCTAAACAGCAGAAAACCCGCAAAAGTGATTCCATTTTGAAAACTACACCCCTCAAGGATTTTATCCAATCTTATAGCATGCATTTTGAACCCACAGATACTACACATAATTTGATAACACTAAGTCATCATATTGAAAATTTTCATTTTTTCACGAAAATGTTGCTTTATCCCCAATTTTTTCACGAGGAAATATGAAAAAGTGGATCCCACAGTTTGTTATCCAGTTTCTTCTGAATGTGGCATCACCTCACATATTGTCAAAAAGTACTGTTTGGATACGACAGGGCTTGGAAGAGTAGAAGTGACATTTGGTATTTGGAATGTAAAATTGGCTGGAATAGATTGCGCACACCATGTTTCATTTGCAGAGCTCCTGAGGTACCAAAACAGCAGAAAACTCCACTTGGGTTAATAAGCGAAACTGGATCCCACCATTTATTGTGCAATTTAGCCCTGACAAGGTTATGCCCCATATGTTGCCCAAAACTACTGTTAGGTCACGCGTCAGGGCTAAGAAGGCAGGAGCGTTATTTTGCTTTTGGAGATATTTTGCTGGAATAATTTGCAGCCGACATCTGTAGAGCTCATAAGGTGCCAGAACAGCAGAAAAACTCCAAAAGTGACCCCATTATAAAAATTTCACCTCTCAATTATTGATGAACGATCAGCATGCTGGCTCACTGCTCGAGATGCTCGGCGCTCGCCGAGTATTTCCGGGCTGCTCGGCGGGAGTTCGGGTCTCCTCCCTGCCAATGAACATGCAGGGATTGTCTGCCACACACTGTAAAGCCGCAGCCATGTTGGTTGTGGCATTACAGTGATTGGCTGGCCGCACAGCATCATCATATCTATTTCAGACCTGGCGCCGCCAGGAATCATTTTTTTTATTTATCTTAATCCTGATTATTTGCTTAAAAAGCAATCCAGAGGACACCGTTTATCTGCGCCATTTGCTTGTTGGCACTGCAGAATACAGCCAGGTCCTTTCCATATTACAGCACTTAAAATCCACATATAATTGCGCTGAAAATATTGCCATTTCTGGCCTCCATTCAAATTTTGTTTCAGTGTGTCAGCGAACTTATTGACACTGATTTACTGTTAAAAATAGTTACCTACAGGCCAGGTATTTAAAACTGTGGTTTGTCCATCACACGGATCATATATAAGTTCGCTCCAAATTCAGCCATTTGTAGTGAACGTGGAAGATATTGTCCTCCATTTAAAATGGGCAAGGCACGTGGCAAGGGATGGGGAACTGGACTTGATGGTGATGGTGCATGAAGAGGCCGAGGCCGTGGGCAAGCTGAAATTGTGCCACTTCCTAATAATGGGAACATTGTTTTCAGGAGGCCCTCTGACCTCTACGTCTCTTCCAAGGGACATTGGAGTGCCTCACAATTTTTGGCAGCCCTTGCATTCACTGCATAGGCCAACACTATGGGAGACCCACTTCCTAATAATGGGAACATTTTTTTGAGGAGGCTCTCCTCTACGTCTCTTCCAAGGGACATTGCAGTAGGTCCAAATTTTTGGCAGCTGCATATGCAAACAGTATGGGAGACCCACTTCCTAATAATGGGAATATTGTTTTCAGGAGGCCCTCCTCTAAGTCTCTTCAAAGGGGTATTGGAGTGCGTCCAAATTTTCTAAGGGGTATTGGGGTGCGTCCAAATTTTGGGCAGACCTGCCACTCACTGCATATGCAATAACAGTATAGGAGACCCACTCTTTAGTAATGGGAACAACAAAGCATAGCCGGCTGATGGCTCTCTAAGAATAGTGAGGGCTGACTGCTGGCCCTTTAAGAATAGTAAAGGCCGCCTGATGGCCCTATAAAAATAGGCTTTGTGACTTTCAGAATCCCTCCTTCATAAATGAAACAGGATGTGTCTGATCATGTCTCACACACACCACATGGCCAGATAAGGTTGTAAAATGTTAAAATGACATTTCCTTGTGAATGCATTTGTCACGATTGAAAGCAAAGCAAAAGTGCAAAAATGCATCAAAAACTCTACAAGTGAACATAGCCCAAGGTGTGGAGGAGTATTTTTGCTTTTGGTTATTTATTTTGCCTTATATACAAGTGATTACCCTGATTATCCTTAACATATTTCCCAGGAAAATCCATTTTGTTTTTGTTTTTGTATGTTTTATTGTGAGACCGTAAAAGTGGCGTAATACCTCTGACAATGTTGTTGACAGCAGTGACCTGGGAGTCAGAAATGCTTCCAGGGGTCTTCCCCATGTAGTTCCCATGTAATTTGAGCACTGTTCCCATCGATTGGGGCAATTTTTAGGTCTCTGCAGACCGCCGGGGGGAGCCGTCTGAAAAATGCTCGAGTTTCCTATAGACTTACATTGCGCTCGTTGCTCAGGTTGAGCACCCGAGCATCCCAATTTGCTTGACCCGAACATCGAGCACCCGAGCATTTTAGTGCTCGCCCATCACTACTCTCAATGAATTCATGTCATGCTGTGACTGTATGAAATTCAGGGATAGTTTCCCTATACGGTCCCTTAATCTAGGGAGGCCCTAGTCTATCCCTAACCCCAGTGTTTCCCCTCAACGTGGAGATGCCTGGGTCTCGTACCTTTATGTGTTCCTACAAAATCCTACGTAGCTCCCACCCTCCCTTCAGGGAGGAAAGGGGCAGGAGTAAAAGGGTAACACCGGCTGGACAAACAAGGGGAAACCAAGGCACAATCAAATGACAGACACACAGGATAAAATACAAAGGGAAAATGGGTGCACAGTAAAGAGGCAAAAAATCAACACGGAAGAACACCAAAAGGGGAAGGTAGAGGTATTCACAACAAACTGCATCCAACAATCTCAAGACGACAAGAGTGACTTCCAGACAACTTTCTCCAATGAAGCCAGAACAGAATGAAGATTCTATTGCTCGCATGGAGGGAAGCCAGATACAGGTTTATATAATGGAAAGGTGTGATTCCTATAAGCAGCACAGCCAATAGACCACGAGGAGCTCTAAACTCTTTCCATGCCACAAGAAACCTGTTAACTCATGAATGACCATTCATGAGAGGACCTGTGCTCAGGTAAATCACTGCGATCTTCTAATCTCAAATGTCCTACAGGTCCCTTCAGAATGCGGCACATTCATGACAATTCATATATAGCTGCAGTGAATATTTTGTAACATCCACGCCATGCATTATTTGGAGAATTGCAAATATTCCAGTTTAGTGCTCATACATTGTGCCCTATACAGTGTAGTGCCCCATATATTGTAACGCCCCCATACATTGTGCCCAGCTTGTGCTTCTGGTGGCATGCACTCTGTAAATTGTTAAGTGCTCTCTCCCAGCTACAATAATGCTAAACATGTATCCGCTTAATGCGGTTTAGGCACAGAGGGGTTCAGAAGGAGGGGGACATTTGTGATCCCCTGGATTTTATTTGAGGGGGTGGGAGCCATCTTTCCTTTTCCATAGACTTTGTTCCACCATTAACGTAGGAACCCGTATAATTCTAGTGACAGATTGCGGACCTGAGTGGGGGACGGTTTTGTGCGGGATCATTTAAAGTTTTTACTGTTAACATTTTGGGGTACAAAACATTTTTTTGATCACTTTCAGTATAAGGCAGGATCACAATCTTGTGTTCTACGCTGAGCACTTACATTGGGGTTTCTGTGTAAATCTCACAAAATAGGAATCAGGCAAAACCTAACGTATTTTTATTTTTGCGCAGTTCACCATGTAGTATAAATGATAAGACAGATTTATTCTTCAGGTCGGTGCGATAGTGATACCAGATTTATATATTTTTTTATGTTTTGCTGCTATCACACACTAAAAATGTTTTTTTTTTATAAAGTATAATTTTTCCATCACCCTATTCCAAGAGCTGTAACTTGTTTTTTTGGTGAACAGAGCTGTATGAGGGCTTATTTTTTTAGAGACAAGTTGAAGATTTTTTTTGGTACCATTTTGTGGTATATAACGTATATTAATCGCTTTTTATTCAGATTTTTCAGACACAGAATGAACAAAAAACAGCAATTCAGATATCTTTCTTATAATTTTTTAATTGTGCGATTCACCATGCAGTGTGTCAGTATGATGAAATAGCAAAATTTTTGGTGTGTTTTGTATTATTTTTTTATTTTTTTTCTCCGTGATGAATAAATAATGAGACAATTTTATAGATAAGGTCTAGACCAATTATGTGTACTTTTTTATTTTATTTTTGTTTTATCACAATCGCTGTGTTTGCAGTGGCGAAACGGCTTTTTGTGATTTGTATGCGCTTTTTTGTGTTTTTTTACTTTTTTTACATATTTTATTTATTTTAATTTAGTCCCACTGTGGGACATGTATATTTTTTACTTTGATCATTCGTCTCATGCACTGCAGTACTCGTGTACTCTGACTCACTGACACTCGTGTACTGTCACTCACTGGCACAGCCTGTTAGACCCTGCTTATAGCAAGATCTTACAGGTCACTGCACCCTGGGGTCATCAGATGAACTGAAAGTACCATGACAACGATCCTGTCAAAAGGGGACTTTTAACCATTTAGATACTGGTGTCGCGATTGACCGCTGTACTTAAGGAGTTAATCAGCCGGGGCCCATGCCGCAGGGTGTCAGCTGTCATGTACAGCTGTCACCCACTGAAATTTTAGCCGTGAGGCGGCTCTATTTAATTATTCCCAATCACCGTTTTAATAAGGAATAATGGGAATAAGGCGCTCCCATTAAGGATGAATTGAGAGGTAGTGTACATAATCGACCTCGGCTCTATTCAGTCAGTGTTTCTCGGAATCGTGGGGGCCACAGCGGTCAGACCCTCAGCCATCGGAAAGTTTTTCCTTATCCCATGGATAGGGGATAACCTTTAAACTTGGTAACACCCCTTTAAACACCCCTTTTTTATAGGGAGCTGTAAGGGTTAAAAGTTGACCAGTGATTTCTAAATTTTCCTACAAAATTTACAAAACCATTTTTTTAGGGACCACATCACATTTTAAGTGAATTTGAGGGGCCTTTATGACAGAAAATACCCAAAAGTGGCACCATTCTAAAAACTGCAACCCTCAAGGTGCTCAAAACCACATTCAAGAAGTTTATTAACCCTTCAGGTATTTCACAGGAATTTTTGGAATGTGGAAGAAAAAAATGAACATTTAACTTTTTTTTTACAAAAATGTTAATTTAGACCCCATTTTTTTTATTTTTGCAAGAGTAACAGGAAAAAATGGACCCCAAAATTTGTCGTGCAATTTCTCCTAAGCACTTCAATACCCCATATGTGGGGGCAAACCACTGTTTGGGCGCACGGCAGGGCTCGGAAGGGAAGGCGCGCCATTTGACTTTTTGAATGTAAAATTTGCTTGAATAATTAGCGGATGCCATATTGCGTTTGGAGACCCCTGATGTGCCTAAACAGTGGAAACTACCCACAAGTGACACCATTTTGGAAACTAGACCCCTCAGAGAACTTATCTAGATGTGTGGTGAGCACCTTGACCCCCCAGGTGCTTCACAGAAGTTTAGAACATTGAGCAACAAATTTTTTTTTTCCCATTTTTGCAACAAAAATATTTTTCAGCCTCCAATTTTGCATTTTCATAAGGGTAACAGGAGAAATTGCACCATACAATTTGTTGTGCAATTCTTCTTGAGCACGCCGATAACCCATATCTGGGGGCAAACCACTGTTTGGGTGCACGCCAGGTCTCGGAAGGGAAGGAGCGCCATTTGACTCTTTGAATGTAAAATTTGCTTGAATAATTAGCGGATGCCATGTTGCGTTTGGAGAGCCCCTGATGTGCCTAAACAGTGGAAACCCCCCACATATGACCCCATTTTGGAAACTAGCCCCCTCAAGGATTTTATCAAGGGGTATAGTAAACATTTTGAACCCAGAGGTACGACACAGAATTTGATAACATTAGGTCATCATATTGAATAAGTTGTCATTAGTCTTGAGCGCAAGTGCTCGCTACTTGAGTTTGCATCGGGAACTCGGGTATGCACCATGTATCGCGGGTGCTCAAGTGACATGCTCGAGTCCCTGCCCGCATGTTTCATGGTTATTAGACACCCAGGAAGAACAATATGCAGGGATCGCTTGTGCATGGCAGGCAATCCCCGCAAGTTTTTTTTGGCTGTATAACAGCTGCAAAACATATGGGAAGGAGACTCGAGCATGTCACTCGAGCACCCGCTATACTCAGTGCATAACCAAGCACCCGATGCAAACTCAAGTAGCGAGCACTTGCGCTCACTAGTCACCATATCGTCATCATTTTTTTTCTTTACTTTTGAAAAAATCCCAATGCTAACCCTAGCACAACCCTAACCCTAACACAACCCTAACCCTAGAGTTTATTTTTTTATTTTTATTTTTTACCGTGTTCACTAAAGGGGTTAACTAGTGGGACAGTTTTATAGGACTGGTCGTTCCGGACGCGGTGATACCATATATGGATACTTTTATTGTTTTTTTTGTTTTTTTTTCCACAATAATATTTATTCATGGGTACAATATATTTTTATTTTTTTGGATTATTTTTTTTCATTTTATTTATATTTTTACAATTTTTTTTTTATTTTTTTTACACATTCTGATTCTTTTTTTTACTTTTACACCTTGTCCCACTATGGAACTCTCACATTTTATTTTCAGATCGCCTGTGTAGCATAGAGAGCAGCAGCAGCCATCTGTGCTATAAAGGCTGTCACTGCTGCTGAGTCAGAAGATACTTTAGTCATGCACTGCGCATGACCAAAGTATCTTCCTGCTGTCTGGTGACCCGGATGTTATCATGATGATGTTGGGTCGTCATGGCAACATCCAGGAGCCGCAGCAGACAGCGTTGGACGCCGCAGGAGAGGTGAGTATCGCAATCACCTCCCCTTGCCCCCGCACTTCGATCGCAGCATTGAGGGGGTTAATGTGCAGGGAGCGGTGCAGGACCGCTCCCTGCACATAGTACTGGGTGTCAGCTGTGACAATAAGCTGACACCCGGCGGCAATCGCCCTGCACCGCTTGTGTGCGGGCACGATCGCCATATGACCTAATAGTACGTCATTGGTCCAATCGGCCCAGGTCACCATGACGTATTATTAGGTCACACGTCAGAAAGCGGTTAAATTTGTATGACCTGTAGCATTAAGTATGTTAGTGTAGCTTCCCATCTGAAGACATGAAGAGATGGGCTTGTCACTAGCAGATCGGCTCGCACATTTTGATCAAACTGTTCACTCACTCTAGCCCCGATTCACTATTTTATTTGTCTAGTTTTATAAGATTTGTGTCTTTTTTTTAACCCATTTCATTTTTCTATTTGAGCCTTTTTTAAGTCTATTTTATATGTTCTTACCTGTTTTTTTCTGATTTGTTGTCAGATTCTGGCAATGCCAGATGTTTTCACCTGATTCATCAATTGCAACTTTGTAAAAAGTCACCAAATTTGGTGCAACATCAGTCCGGTCCTTCCCTGGTGTATTTTTGAGCATTTTGGCACAATTTGTGCAACTCATGAAAACAGTTAAATGTTGATGAATTTGGTGCTAAAAACAGCAACTAACAGCAACAAGACAAAAAAAAGGAAAGTGACTTAAAAAAAAAGCGGAAATTATGAATCGGGGTCAAAGTCTAATTATCTATAATGCAGTTGTTCATATGATGATGTATACATGTGACAATTAGGAGCTTGTGAGTCTGCCCGAAACCTATTTTTTTCCATAAAGAAACATGAAGGTTGTGGCTGTCTTTGAAATAGGCAGAATGAATTTACATTTTATTGTTTTATTGTGGTATTGAAAGCTAAATAATAATGTATGCGTTACAGTCTTAGTTACTAGTAGACTGAGGCATGTGCCCTTGAAACTCGATGCTGTAGACTCCACTATTAAATAGACGTCTGCATTTATAAGCACAGATATCCCTAGACTCAAAGTAAATAAATTCAAGAAAAAACAAGAATAAACCCCATTGTCTCTTGTGTTAGGACAGATAGGAGCCTCTGCTGAATGACTATTTCCATATCCATACACAATACACCTTGTTACACAGACAACCATAGAGGAGCTTACCTGCTTTCTTGTTGTATTTCATCAAAGTTCCCCTAGCTACCATTGTGGAGTAAAAGCTTTTTGTTACCCTTTTTTTTATATAACCAAAGAATAAGGTTCTATAAATAACAGTTCAATATTGATTGGCAATTTCTATCTTTATGACTAAATGTCGTGAGAAAGTCATTGTGACCTGAAAGTAATAAATAAGAATGAATCCCATTAGCTGCTACTTCAACTTTTATGTTTAGAAAATTCCAAAAATAAACTAACTGAACTCATTCTTACTTGTAGGTTGGCATGTAACAAATATAGGGTATTCTCCAATCATAGCTGTTTGTAGCAATGCTTGTTTCTAAAAAATCTTGGTGACCCCAAATATGGCTGCATTAACGGCTCCCATAGAGGCCGAGACACAGGTTTCTAAGGCTGTTAAAAACTAAGGTTGCCTAGATATGCAGGAATAAAAAGAGACTCTTTGTTATGCGCTGTGAAGAGCGACCCAGCAAGACTGACACCAAACCAGCAAAGGCGCCGCCGCAGATGCTCTGGGCACAAGCTGCCCAGCTAGACGAGCCCTTGAGGGCCGGGAATACTCTTCAGCCAGCTCCCAGTAAATGGAAGGGGGACTTTGGCAGAGCCCTTCCCAGGCCCACTGTCGTGAATAATGGTGATCACTTGACAGGGGGCCATAAAAACCGGTCCTGATCATATTCTCCAGGGTCTCAGCTACCCCTGGTAGCCCCGCACAGTACCTTAGGTACCGGGTCCATGATCCTTCAGCCCCACTCCTTCTTCTACTGAAAGAAAATGGCGGGCGCATTCCAAGATCTGCCTCTCTGCACCCGCTGGGATTTTTCTCATTGGCTCATGGCTTTAGATTACTGTGATAGACCCTATCACAGTGATCAAAAGTCCCCAATAGTAGTAAATATGACAATATGTAAATCTCCTAAACCTCATTGATCAACCCCCCTTCTGTGTCATCCCCCTTGTCAGCTTACATTTTTTTTATTAGAGTTAGGGTTAGGGTTACTAGGGTTAGGGTTACTAGGGTTAGAATTAATAGGGTTTAGGGTTACTAGGGTTAATGTTACTATGGTTAGGGTTACTAGGGTTAGGATTAATAGGGTTAGGATTAATAGGGTTAGGATTAATAGGGTTAGGGTTACTAGGGTTAGGGTTGCTATGGTTAGGGTTACTAGGGTTAGGGTTACTAGGGTTAGGATTAATAGGGTTAGGGTTACTAGGGTTAGGGTTACTATGGTTAGGGTTAAGGTTACTAGGGTTATGGTTAATAAGGTTAGGCTTATTATGGTTAGGTTTATTAGGGTTAGAGTTAGGCTTGTTAGGATTAGGCTTACAGTTTTTTCAAAAGTAAAAAAAAATCTAAAAAAAAAATACTTGTGTTAGATTAGGATTAGGTCTAGTAGTGTTAGGTTTAGGGCTAGTTAAAAGGCTTATCAGTGGTCTTCAAAGGGTTAAAGACAGGTGGCATAATAAGGGCCTAATAAGTGCAGCATGGTGGCTCAGTAGTTAGCACTGCAACCTTGCAGCACTGGGGTCCTGGGTTCATATCCCACCAAGGACACCATCTGCAAGGAGTTTATATGTTCTCCCCATGTTTGCGTGGGTTTTCTCTGGGTTCTCCTGTTTCCTCCCACACTCTAAAGACATACTGATAGGGAATTTAGATAGTGAGCCCCAATGGGGACAGTGCCGATAATGTGTCTGAATTGTAAAGCGCTGCAAAATATGTTGGCGCTATATAAATAAAGACATTATTATTATTATAATAATAGTAAATTATTGGGTGACCTACACCCTCCTTTCTAGCAAAGCAAATGAGAGAGATCCTATGTGTAGCTACTTGCCGTTTCCAGCTAACATCATGTAGCAGTTCTGGTTATCTTTCTCATATACCCAGACCAAACTTTCTATTTCTGTTAGTTGTGGTAGTAGGTATCTGATAGATTCAATATTTTACATATATGACTCTTTGGAATGAAACATTAAAGGAGTTTTACACATGTCCCTCCACCAGAGGTCCAACACATGCCCCTCCACCAATCAGCTGGCTGGATGCTGAAGGGAATCTGTCAACAGGTGCTGTGACCCTGAATCCAGCAATTTGTCACTTGCTGGGCTGCCTGCTATCATTTTGATACAACCCCTGTTTTCTTTGCTGCAAATTATTATTATTATTATTATTATTATTATTATAGCGCCATTTATTCCATGATGCTTTACATGTGAAAAGGGGTATACCTAATAAAAAAGCGGTATATCTAATAAAAACAAGTACAATAATCATGAACAATACAATTCACCGACTGGTGCAATAGAAGAGAGGACCCTGCCCACGAGGGCTCACAGTCTACAAGGGATGGGTGAGGATATAGTAGGTGAAGGTAGAGCTTGTTGTGCAGCAGTATAGTGGGTTACTGCAGGTTGTAGGCTTGTCGGAAGAGGTGGGTCTTCAGGTTCCTTTTGAAGGTTTCCAAGATAGGCGAGAGTCTGATATGTTGGGGTAGAGATTTCCAGAGTATGGAGGATGTACAAGAGAAATCTTGTATGTGATTCAGGGAAGAGGAGATAAGAGGAGAGTAGAGAAGGAGATCTTGTGAGGATCGGAGATAGCGTGAAGTTAAGTACTAGGAGACTAGGTCACAGATATATGGAGGAAACAGGTTGCAGATAGCTTTGTATGTCATGATTAGAGATTTGAACTGGAGTCTTTGAGCAATGTGCAGCCAGTGGAGGAATTGGCAGGGATGAGAGGCTGTGGAATAGCGGGGGGAAAGGTGGATTAGTTGGGCAGCAGAGTTTAGGATAGAATGGAGGGGTGCGGGAGTGTTAGAAGTGAGGCCACAGAGCAGGAGTTTGCAGTAGTCGAGGTGGGAGATGATGAGATCATGCATTAGTGTATTTGAAGATTCTTGGTTAAGGAATGCACGGATCCAGGAAATATGTTTGAGTTGGAGTTGGCAGGAGGTGGAAAGGGCTTGGATATGTGCTATGAAGAAGAGAGCAGAGTCAAGGGTTACCCCGAGGCAGCAAGCTTGCGGGACTAGGGAGAGTGAGCAGCCACTGACTTTGATGGATAGTTATGTTGCGGGGTTGTATGAGATGGGGGGAAAAATTATGAACTCTGTTTTGTCCATGTTAACTTTTAGAAATTGAGTAGAGAAGAAGAGGATAGACATTGTGGGATTCTGGTTAGTAAGGATGAGATATCTTGTACAGAGAGGTAGATCTGTGGGTCATCAGCATAGAGATGATACTGAATGCCGTGGGACTCTGTGATCTGTCCCAGACCGAATGTGTAGATGGAGAAGAGCAGGGGTCTTTGAACTGAAACTTGGAGGACACCGACTGATAGGAGGTGAGATGAGGAGGCGTGTGAGTGGGAGATCTTAAATGTCTGGTCTGTTAGGTATGAAGAGATCCAAGATAGGGCCAAGTCTGTGATGCCAAGAGATGAGAGAATCTGTAGTAAGAGGGAATAGTCTACTGTGTCAAAGGCAGAGGACAGGTCCAGGAAGAAGAGGACATAGTAATATCGCTTGGCTTTGGCAGTTAGTAGGTCATTGGTGACCTTAGTTAAGGCAGTATCGGTTGAATGATACAGTGGGATGCCAGATTGTAACAGGTCAAAGATGGAGCAGGAGGAGAGGAGGCTGGACAGTTCAAGATGGACATGCTGTTCCAGTAGTTTTGAGGTATAGAGGAAAATTGTTATGGAGCGATAGCTAGACACAGAGGATGGGTCAAAAGAGGGCTTATTGAGGATGAATGTGATCGAGGGAGGTTTAAAGCGTGAGGAGAAGATAGAAGTTGTTAGTGATAGGTTGAAGAAATGGGTTAGGGTTAGGATGAAGACTGAGGTGAGGTTTAGGATGAGGTGGGATAGAATTCGGTCAAATGCACAGGTGGCGAGATGTGATCTGGAGAGTAGAGAGGAAGTTTATCTTCTGTAATACTGAGAAGCTGGTTTTGGCGGAAGAGGGCTGAGTAGTGAGGAGGGGCTCTGGGGACTATAGGTCAAAGCTTTCACTGATGTAGTCAATCTTCTGGTTGAAGAATGAGGCAAAATCTTCAACTAGGACGAAGGGAGAGGGAGGAGGTGCTGGAGGACAGAGGAGAGAATTGAAAGATTGAATAGCTGTTTAGGGTTTTGTGACAGTGTCCATACGTGAGAAGAGAAGTAGGTTTGTTTTGCAGCAGTCAGTGTGGACTTGTGAGGAATTGTTTATATGTGATAAATGCTCATTTGAATGGCATCTCTTCCATCTCTGTTCAGCATCCCTGGAAGCCTGCCTCAGTTCTTTAGTCAGGCTACTATGCCTGGGTTGCCTCTTGATTGCGCGAGTTTTGATATGTGTGAGAGGAGCGACTGATTCCAGAGCTGCAGCTGTTGTGTTGTTATATAAAGTGGCAACAGCAGCAACTGCATTGTGTAATGAACCTAAGATCTGCAAGAGGAATAAAAGACTCAGAAAGTTAATGTAAATCAAGGTGTTTGAGATTTCTGCGAGGGTGTGCAAGTTTGTGAAGTGGGAATTGTCCACTTGGAAAGGAGAGGGAAGAGAATGTGAGTAGGTTGTGGTTAGACAGCAGGAGAGGTGAGTTAGAAAAGTTAGCTAGGGAACAGAGGCAGGTGAAGATGAGGTCCAGTGTGTGGCCATCTTTGTGGGTGACTGCGAGGCCAAAGGAGGAAGTGAGTGTTAGAAGCTTAGAGACAGCTGAATTAGAAGTGTCAATGAGGATGTTGAAGTCACCCATGATGATTGTGGGGTGATGATAGTTGAGATATCAGCGGAAAGAAAATGAAGTAGCAAGGTGGTGAAGCACTCAAAAAAGGTGGTGGCTGACCCTAGGGAAGAGGTAAATAGCAGCCAGTTAGAGGTTGGAGGGGAGTAGATGTGGACAGAGTTCATCTCAAAAGAAGGGAGAATAATGGAGGTTGGCAGTGAAATTGGGGTGAAGGAGCAGTTATCTGACAGGAGAAGACCAACTCCTTCGCCATGCTTGTTTATGGGGCAAGGTGTGTGAGAAAGATTGTATCCACCATAAGAAAGTGCAGCTGGAGAGGCTGTGTCAGACGGGGTGAGCCAGGTTTTGGGTGATGCCGAGGAAGGAAAGTTTGTTAGTAGATCATGGATGTATGATCTAGCAGTACTCAAAATGCTGAGCTGTGTATAACTCTAACCACACCACTCATTGGCAGCTTTCTGTGTACACTGTGCATAGGAAGAAAGCTATCAATCAGTGGTGAGGGAAGGGTAGAGCAGGAGGAATAGGAGGCATGAGACACCTAGTCCTGTAGTGATATTCTCCTGCTGATAAAACACTGATTTTATTGAACCAGCAACACAGTCCAGCAAGTAACACCGCTAGAAACAGGGTCTCTGCCCCTTCATTATGTTGCTCTCAAGTTATAAAGCAAAAACTTGCTGACAGATTCCCTTTAAATAGTTTATGGAGGGATGCAGCACAGCTCCTTAGCGGCTGTTGATGAGAACTGAATGGTGGCAACTTTTCACGATCTTTTTTACTGTGTCCTAAAAGATCCAGCTACTAATTTAATTGCTTTAGATGCACGTGAATGAGTGTCTTGATGCCTCCTATGTCTCATAGCTGTACATCTATGGGCGAAATAAAGTATTACTTTTCTAACCCACTGGTCTGATTTCCTGTTTAACCCCTTTAAAGCCCATGACATACTAATACGCGTCTTTGCCCTGGGCTTTAAGAGCCTGACCCGTATTAGTACGTCATCGCGATCGCGCGCGCACACAGGCTGTGCGGACGCGATCGCCGCCGGGTGTCAGCTGATTGTCACAGCTGACACCCGGTACTATGTGCAGGGAGCAGTCCCGCACTGCTCCCGGCACATTAACCCCCGCAATGCTGCGATCGAAGTCGCAGCATTGCGGTGGCAAGGGGAGGTGATCGGTATACTCACCTCCTCTTCCGGCCTCCAACGCTGTCTGCCGCGGCTTCCCGGGTGTTGCCATGACGACCCGATGTCGTCATGACAACATCCGGGTCACCAGGCAGCAGGAACATTGTTTGGTCATGCGCCGTGCACGACCAAACAATGTTCTCACTGTGCAGCGCTGACTGCCTGCATGGCACAGGGATGGTGCTCCATCCCTTTGCTATGCAGGCGATCAGAATAAAAAAAGTGAAAATCCCAGAGTGGGACAAAGTAAAAAAGTGTAAAAACTCCCAGAAAGTGAAAAAAAAAAAAAAAATTGTAAAAATATAAAAAAAAAAAAATAAAAAAAATAATCCACTAAAAATATAAATATAATGTACCCATCAATAAATATTATTATGAAAAAAAAGCAAATAAACAATAAAAGTACACATATTTGGTATCGCCGCGTCCGGAACGACCTGACCTATAAAACTGTCCCACTAGTTAACCCCTTCAGTGAACACGGTAAAAAAAAAAAAAAAAAAACGAAGCAAAAAACATTGCTTTATCTTCATACTGCCAAGCAAAAAATGGAATAACACGCAAAAAAAAGATGAATATAAATAAAAATGGTACCGATGAAAACGTCATCTTTTCCCGCAAAAAAAAAGCCACCATACAGCTCCATCATCCGAAAAATCAAAAAGTTATAGCTCTCAGAATAAAGCGATGCAAAAAAATATTTTTTTCTATAAAATATCTTTTATTGTGTAAAAGCGCTAAAACATTGAAAAACGATATAAATGTGGTACCGCTGTAAACGTACTGACCCGAAGAATAAAGCTGCCTTATTACTTTTACCACACACGGAACAGAATGAAAAAAAAACAAAAAAAACAATTCCTGAATTGGTGGTTTTTGTTTATTCTGCCTCCCAAAAATCGGAATAGAAAGCGATCAAAAAATGTCACGTGCCTGAAAATGGTACCAATAAAAATGTCAACTCATCCCACAAAAAACAAGCTGTCAAATGACTCTGTCTGCCAAAATATGGAAAAATTATAGCTCTCAAAATATGGCGATGCAAAAACTAGATTTTACTAAAAATGCATCTTTTAGTGTGTGACAGCTGTCAATCATAAAAACCCCCTATGATTCTGGTATCGCTGTAATCGCACCGACCCGAAGAATAAAGTCGTCTAATCACTTATACCGCACGAGGAACGGCGTAAAAAATAAACTCTCGAGTTAGGGTTGTGCTAGGGTTAGGGTTGGGCTAGGGTTAGGGCTGGGGTTGGGGTTAGGGCTGTGATGGGGTTGGGATTTTTTTCAAAAGTAAGAAAAAAAGATGACGATATGGCGACTAGTGTTGAGCGCAAGTGCTCGCTACTTGAGTTTGCATCGGGTGCTCTGGTATGCATTGAGTATCGTGGGTATTTGAGTGACATGCTCGAGTCTCCGCCTCATATGCTTCACGGGCAAAAAAACTTTGCGTGGATTGCCTGCCATGCACGAGCGATCCCCGCATGTTTTTTTTTGGGTGTCTAATAACCGTGAAACTTGGGGGCAGGGACTCGAGCATGTCACTCAAGCACATGCAGTACATGGTGCATACCTGAGTACCAGATGCAAACTCAAGTAGCGAGCACCTGCGCTCAAGACTAATGACAACTTATTCAATATGATGACCTAATGTTATCAAATTCTGTGTCGTACCTCTGGGTTCAAAATGTTCACTATACGCCTTGATAAAATCCTTGAGGGGTCTAGCTTCCAAAATGGGGTCACTTGTGGGTGTTTCCACTGTTTAGGCACACAGGGGCTCTCCAAATGCGACATGGTGTCCGCTAACAAATTGAATGGAAAATCGGCTCAAATTGTTAGCGGACACCATGTTGCGTTTGGAGAGCCCCTGTGTGCCTAAACATTGGAGCTCCCCCACAAGTGACCCCGTTTTGGAAACTAGACCCCCCAAGGCACCTATCTAGATGCATAGTGAGCACTTGGAACCCCCAGGTGCTTCACAAATTGATTCATAAAAATGAAAATGTGGAAAAAAAATACTTTTTCATTTTTAAGAATCAATTTGTGAAGCACCTGGGGATTCCAAGTGCTCACTATGCATCTAGATAGGTGCCATGGGGGGTCTAGTTTCTAAAATGGGGTCACTTGTGTGGGAGCTGCAATGTTTAGGCACACAGGGGCTCTCCAAACGCAACATGGTGTCCGCTAACAATTTGAGCCGATTTTCCATTCAATTTGTTAGCGGACACCTTGTCGCGTTTGGAGAGCCCCTGTGTGCCTAAACATTGGAGCTCCCCACAAGTGACCCCATTTTGGAAACTAGACCCCCAAAGGCACCTATCTAGATGCGTAGGGAGCACTTGGAACCCATAGGTGCTTCATAAATTGATTCGTAAAAATGAAAAAATAATACTTTTTCATTTTTACAAATTAATTTGTGAAGCACCTGGGGGTTAAAAATGCTCACCACCCATCTAGATAAGTTCCCAGGGGGGTCTAGTTTCCAAAATGGGGTCACTTGTGGGGGGTTTCCACTGTTTAGGCACATCAGGGGCTTTCCAAACGCGACATGGCGTCCACTAATTATTCAAGCAAATTTTACAATCGAAAATTCAAATGGCGCTCCTTCCCTTCCGAGCCCTGCCGAGCGCCCAAACAGTGGTTTTTCCCCACATATGGGGTATCTTCGTGCCCAGGGGAAATTGCTCAACAAATTTTGGGGTCCATTTTTTCCTGATACCCCTGCGAAAATAAAAAAAAATTGGGTCTAAAGTAACATTTTTGTGAAAAAAGTTAAATGTTCATTTTTTTCTTACACATTCCAAAAATTCCTGTGAAGCACCTGAAGGGTTAATAAAGTTCTTGAATGTGGTTTTGAGCACCTTGAGGGGTGCAGTTTTTAGAATGGTGTCACTTTTGGGTATTTTCTGTCATAATGACCTCTCAAAGTGACTTCAAATGTGATGTGGTCCCTAGAAAAATGGTTTTGTAAATTTTGTTGGAAAAATGATTAATCGCTGGTCAACTTTTAACCCTTATAGCTCCATAACAAAAAAAATGTTGGTTCCAAAATTGTGCTGATGTAAAGTAGACATGTGGGAAATGTTATTTATTAACTATTTTGTGTGACATATCTCTCTGATTTAAGGGCATAAAAATTCAAATTTTAAAAATTGCAAAATTTTTAAATTTTTTGCCAAATTTCCATTTTTTTTTACAAATAAACGCAAGCGATATCGATGAAATTTTACCACAGTCATGAAGTACAATATGTCACGAAAAAACATTCTCAGAATCAGGGGGATCCGTTGAAGCATTCCAGAGTAATTACCTCATAAATTGACAGTGGTCAGAATTGTAAAAATTGCCTGGTCATGCAAACCACCTTGGGTTGTAAAGGGGTTAATATCCTCCAATACATCAACTAGATATGAAGCATGAAATTTTTTATGGGGACTTGTCCAAAATATGTTCAACACTACAGCCACAACGTTCCAATGTCACTTCAACTGGCATCATGCCAGAGCTTGACTTGACACTGAATAATCATTAATGCAGTATTAAAATGGTAATATGATAAAGTGCAATAGGCTAATACAGCTAAAATAAAATAAAAAATATTGTTGGATGTCACCGATATTAAAATATATATTGACAAGGGAATATCTGCATTTTAGACATGATTACCGAAAATCCACCCCAAGACGTGGAAGAAGTGGCTATAGAGGCGTCGAATGTGAAGTTTTTAATGAAAGCATAACAGACTCAATCTTCTACTTTTTATCTGGAGGTTGATTCCATTATTTCATTGGCAAGACTTCCTCATATCACCATCATCCTTCTCGCTGATAAAAGCATGACAGGGATAAAACCAAAACATAACACAAAGGGAAAAAAAGAAATAACTGACATATCCCCATCTGCAATCTTATCCGCCATGACTGCCAAGCTAAAATTGTTTCAACGCCACCCTGATAAGATCATCTCGTTTTGCTAGTTTTTTCAAAAAAGAGGATTTCTGCAGAGATATTTAGTTCTCTTTGTATGGAAGGGGAATGGGAGTGTTAGCCATTTGCAGATATTAAATTTGGTCTTTTATAGATGGAGTTAACTTTTGTAGAAAAGTAACAAAATTTAAAGTCAGTAAAATATGGATTTTTAAAGTTTTATTATATCAAAACGAATTAAGGTTTGATTAATGTTGCTAAAAACATCCGTATATGTCATACAACGTAGCAGTTTTTAGGACCTGAAAAAAACATCCATAGAATAGAAGCACTCAATCACCCCCAAACTTAGGCCAGTGTCACACAGGTATGATACACATGCTCCTTAAACTACTGGTCAGGCTGGGATTTGCATCCGTATTGCACCTGTATACAACATATAGAGGCCAATTCATCCAACAGTTTGTGCCACAAATGTGGCGTAAATTTTGTAGACGTACAGAAAATTTTAGACTTTTAGTTGTTGCATGCCAGTTAGGCCAATTGTTTGAAAGTTGACAGATCTTAGTGTGAGGCTTTATGATGCTGGACAGACATCAGTCAGAGATGGTTTAGTGAATCCTGCATTGAGCAGGGGGTTGGACCAGATGACCCTGGAGGCCCCCTCCAACTCTAACATTCTATTATTCTATGGGTGTAAAGTTTCATTTCTGATACTTGCTAACAACAGCGGTAAGATGCACTATATTCTTTAAGAGGCACATGTCCATTAATTAATTTGGTGCATCTGAGTGCACATTCAAACGGCCATTTAAAACGGACCGAGATCAGAAAGCAGTGCACGAACTGTCCGGCGAACTCTTCCAACCTGAACGTGACAGCTTCATGTATTACTATCCAGATGTAGTGCTCGAGTGAAGAGAGCCGCTGGCCAGTTCGTTAACTGCGTTCCAATCTCGGTCCAATTTATACGGCCGTCTGACTGCACCGTAACTCAAGCGCACCTTGGATTAAGACTGGCATTCTTGATGAATCAGGGCCATAGTTATTCTTTACAAGTTTTATTTTTGGAATCAAAATGCTATGTGTGAAATCACCCTAAATTCATATGTCGGGAGTATTGAGCAGGCTCAGGAGCTGAGCCCACACAATACCTAGCAGAAGTCAGCTATTTTATACAGCCCGCATCTGTCTGGAGCAGCTGCAATCAGAGCTAAACTCCGATCACTGCTGTAAACCCTTTAAATGACACTGTCAATTTATGACAGCGGCATTTAAGGCACGAGATATGGGGGTCGCAGTATATACAAAAGTATTACAGTATATTGGGAAAATCAAAGTCTTCTACAAAGTCCAGCTCCTAGACACCCCTCAATTGCAGGTGGGTTTGAGAGCATAGAATGGCACATAGAAGACCTTGATTTTCCCAATATACTGTAATACTTTTGTATATTTTGCAATATATAGAACAAGCCATCAGACTATCGCAGGTTGAAGTCCCCCTAAGAGGATAAAAAATAAAATGTAAATATAATAAACAATTAAAAAAAAAAACTAACTTTTTTATCACCCCTTTTTTCCCCATTAAAAATAAAAATATTTAAAAAAATAAAAAGATAAACATATCTGGTATCACCATGCCTGTAAAACTCCTATCTACCAAAATATAAAATTATTTACTGGTAAATGCAGTGAAGTAAAAAAAAATTCCAGAATTCGCATTTTTCAATCGCCGCACCTCTGAAAGAAAAAAAACAATAAAAAAATTGATCAAAACATACTCCAATATGGAATCGATAAAAAAAAATGCCTGTCCCTCAAAAATAAATCCTCATACAGCTTAGTTGATGGAAAATTTAAAGGGTTTAAAGGGTTATTGATCTCAAAAATTGGAAAAAACTATGTACATTTGATGTTACCATAATCCTGCTGACCAGAATAAATGATATTGTCAGGTCAATTTTATAGCACAATGGGTTACCAAAAAACAAAACCTCCTAGATCTCCAAATTGGCAGGACTAGATAAGTATAAGCTTAGATGTTGGGAGGGTGGATGCCTCAGCTGTGGTAGTTAAAAGTACTCACTCATTAACCATTGGCAATAATTTATAAAAGTGCCAATTTTTGGTAAAACCATGTCAGCTATGTAGCCTTCTATAAAGTGATTGCCATGTCCATCCTTATCCTAAAAAGGGAGTCTACTGAAACATTTAATTAAGGGACTTAGACCCTATAAGAATCATACCAATAACATACATGTTAGCGTTGTAGTTTCAGAGAATTTCACTTTTTATTCATTGTAAATGAGGTTATTTCGAAGCACCCTTCACGTAACCAATGGCTATATGCAACTTTACGCCCTCCAGTTTGGATATGTAGTAGAGATAAAGATATTTATTAGATAAAATAATCTGCATTTTTGAGAATATGGAATTTTGTAAATTCGCTATGCCCTGCTTTAGCAAAATGGCAGCTGGCCACCATTTTGCTTAACCATAGACAGCCGGCAGAAGTTTAAAAACAAATAAAAATAAAAACTTATACTATCTCACCGCCCCTCCGTTTGTATCACAAAACCACCTCTTCTTTCCTCCATCGCGAGCTTCAACTGCCCTGTTCACTGTAGGCCGGGACTGCCAACCGCAACCAGGCCTTGATCATTGCATGTCACACTGCCATCTTCCAATGTCTGTTGAGAGAAAACTAGGCTCATCAAGGGGTACATTTTTTCCATATGGAGAGTGAAAGGTGGCCTTAGGAGACTGATGGGCCATGCATTGCTCAACTGGGAATTTAAATATGCAGGTAGCCTGTACAGAAAGGAAGAGTAAGAACTCTAATGCCACCAATTGGAGGTAAAAATCCTACAAGTCAATATTGACCCTTTAAAGGGTCTTGCCACATGACTTCAGATAAGAAACCAAACCAGAAACTCCTCTGCAGAAATGTTACTAAAGTATAAAATCTCATTCTGGATTTTCTTTCAGACATTAATTTGCTACTGTTATGCTAAATGTTAATGTTTTGATATTGTTTAAATAGCTTTACATGCAATTACTGTACTGCATTGATCTAGTTACGTGGTCTATCTGTGGTCATTAAATAGTTTTAAAACATTTTTTTTTTTTACTTTGGGCAGAGATGTGGATGGCTACACTCCAGCTAGTTATGTTAAGCTATAATAACCTTCCCAACATGTTTCGCTGTCTTGCAGCACCTTCAGGGGGTATCAAAGCTAATTGAAATTTAACCTCTTCCCACCCTGTGATGTAATAGTATACAGGCTAGCCATTTCACTGAACCATGGTACTACAAACCTCTGACCAGAGCTGAAAGTGCACTTTTTTTTTCATTTTTGCTTCTTTTCAGAAGCCATGATTTTATTTTTTTACCAAAAAGTTATTTGATATTGCCATAATCATGCTGACATGTAGAATCAGGTTACCAACCATATTCCCCCCAAAAAACCTCCAAAAACAATGTCAAAATAGAATTTTGTATTTCACCATTTCATCCCACTTAGAATTATTTTCCCCATTTTTTCTTTTAATTATGTGGAAAAAGTGAATAGTGACATGCAAAACTAAAACTTGCAATGCGGAAAACATGCCTTCATATGTCTGTCAACAGGAAGATGAAGGGGAGGTAAAAACAAAAGCATATAAACTAAAATTGGCTTGATGGGGAAGGCGTTAAAGGGATAAACAACATCAAAACAATAACTTTTAGCTACGTAGTAGAAATAAAATACTATCATAGGAAAATAAAAATGTAGCACTCACTGATGGGTTAAAACTTTACTCACTATTGAACATATATTAAAATGTACGGCAGGTGAGGACAGCAATAAGTTTGTATAGATGAACTCCCGGATTCTCTAATATATGGCATGATTCAGTGCACAATAACTAATACTTTATAATTATTTTTGGGGATTTTATTAAGTTTTAGAAGCTATAGGTATAACATTGCCCTTATTTTCTTCTTTATTACTCTGTGACTCAATAGTGTAATTTTAAGTTTTTACAGTTTTGGTTATTTCTACTCATGCCGTAGGTACGTTACCCCTACGGGGGTCTAATTTGCACACGGAAAGGTCCCCTGGCCTGCACAGGTGGGTTTGCTGTTGCCATACATTGATCTCGGAAAATGACTCAGGGCAGGCAGCCTCCACCTGTTGATGATGAACAGCTCGCTTCGTGATCTACCACCGGCAGGCAACTCATGCTGGGCATAGCTTCTCACCAACAGCTGGGAAGCCACAGGTTACTTCTTCCTTAAGTGTAGCAAATCTGCAAAACCATCAAGACCCAACGACTATGATTGTTAGCACCTGCAAGATAAGGAACGTTCTTGACTAAAACACTTATACGATGAGTCAAGTGAATTACTCTCTCACCTTAAAGAAATTGGTAGATAGGAATAATAGACTGTTTTTAACTTGTTACTTGCCGATCTTATTTCATGTAAATATTCTATTGCAATTTCCTGGAATTGTATGACGGTATTAGGTTTTCTATCACCAATTAAATGGCATGTGTTAATATTAGAAACGTCTTAATTAAATAGTTTCTTGAATTGCCAGGATAATAACTAGAAGAGATGGACGCAAAAGAACTGCTGTGTTCTTCATCTGATACCAGCATGAAGCACTTAAAAAATCAGCCTATTATGGAAAGCTGCGTCGTGCAATATCATATCTAGAAAAAGGTATTTTCACTTGGGCTAGATAAGGTGATCTCAATAATTTAAAACAAGTGTGTCTCCAGATTTCAAAATACAAACTGCATTCACTATTACATACAGTACATCCCCTAGACACAATGTGGCTGTTCTACTTACTATGAAAAATCTACTTCAGATTGGCTGTATAATGCCTCTTGAAAGTTTTCCCCTCTGCTTTTTCTGAGTTCTGCTAATGCTAGATTCATAAAACACAAAAAGCCCCCAAAATTCAAGAAAAAACACAGCAAAAAAGGGCAGCAGTGTTTACCTGCCCAGATCTTCAGACCTAATGCACTACCAGGGTGCAGCAAACCCACATAAAGATGACGCCTATACAGGTGCAAAATACTGATGAGACAACCACTCACAACCTACCATTTCATGGAGGGGGAACTGCTTAGCATTTGAATTGCACACAAAAAGGCTTGTATAGGGTGCTGTTCACACCTGGGTAGTGCACAGTATCCGGCTTACAGTCTATTAGTTATGCCCCTACTATTAGATTAGGCGGGCTGCCTGGTACCCCATGGGAACACTTGTCTGGCAGTTTTTATCCTCTTAATATATTGCAATCCTCATATTATACAGCACTGTGTACTTACAATTGATTGTTTTGCCAATCTACCGAGCTAATTCTTCTCTTTTCTCTGCACTATGTAGAAACAAGAAGTCTTTTTTCCCTACATGAGTCATCCCCCTCTTCAGCTCCTGACCCCACTGCTCAATCCTCCCCCTGCCAGGGACTTTTGCAGTGATGACTCATTCAGGGAAAAGAGTTTTTCCAGCTAGTCATATTTTCATCACGTGATGTCATAGACCTAATAGAAAAGAGAAGAATTATCCGGGAAGAAAGGCAAAATGAGCAATTGTAAGTACACAGTGCTATATAATATGATGACTGCAATATATTAAGAAGATAACTTTGATGGGAGGAGTGCTTCTTTAATCTTGGACACCTCAAGGATTGTACACTGATGGCATCCATGTGCTGCTGGTGCTTTTCATGGACCCATAAACTTGTATGAGTAATTTTGATCCGTGATTACAATCAAAAACCGAAATGTCTCTGTCATTTTTTTTACAAATACAGGGTCCACAAAAAAACATGGACACGTTAATAGCTAGGTAGATAGATAGATTACAAGAGGTTTGTTTTCTATCCATGAAAATCATAGATAGAACACATACATAAAAAATAGAAGTTTGAATGAGGTCTTAACACCAGAAATTGTTGGAAGTTACATCTGCTCATAACAAGTGTAGATTTCATATTCTGCCACATGGAAAAAAGATGTGTAAATACTAGTGATGAGTGAGCACTAAAATGCTCGGGTACTCGTTCCTCGGGTCGAGCAAATTGGAATACTCGGGTGCTCGACCCGAGCAACGAGCCCAATGTAAGTCTATGGGAAACTCGAGCATTTTTCAGGCGGCTCCCCCTGGCGGTATGCAGAGGGCCTAAAAATTGCCCAAATCGATAGGAACAGTGCTCAAATGACATGGGAACAGCATGGGGAAGACCCCTGGAAGCATTTCTGACTCCAAGATCACTGCTGTCAACAACGTTGTCAGTGTATTACGCCACTTTTACGGACTCACAATAAAACATACAAAAACAAAACCAAAATGGATTTTCCTGGGAAATATATTAAGGAACATCCTTTCCAAGGTAATGACTTGTATATAAGGCAAAATAAATAACCAAAACCAAAAATACTCCTCCACACCTTGGGCTATGTTCACACGTAGCGTTTTTGATACGTTTTTGCACTTTTGCATTGCTTTCTAACAAAGTCAAATGCATTCACTGGGAAATGTCATTTTAACATTTTACAACCTTAGCTGGCCATGTGGTGTGTGACACATCATCAGACACATGCATATGTGGCGCCCTGCTGCGCATGGTACCACAGAACCCAGAAGGGTGCATGGATGGATTTCTCCACAAGAGGCCCTCACTACATACAAACACCTCCACCTTCCACCTCATACCAGCAGAGGGAGCCCTGATAGGGACATATATAGGGAAGGTGGAGCCAGGCAGTGCAGTGAAGTCTGGAGTGAGTTCCAGATTAGTGATTAGTTAGTGCTGAGTCTGAGTGAGAGCAGCACTCAGGCTGCTGTGTGAGGCAAGCTAGGCCTCCAGCAGCACTGAAGCCTAGTGAGGGCCCTGAGCATGGCCGACGGCGAGGAGAAAAGGAGAGTGGAGCTAAGGGGGGCAGAGGAGCATAGTAAGCTCACCCCGTTACACAAACCGGACACCGGGTCCGAGCCTACAGGGACCACTTACACCCAGTAGGGATAACTGGAATCCCAGGAGGACTACAAGTCCCTGGCAAACCTGAAGCTAGACATATACAGGACCAGGAACCACGAAGGCCCTGACGTCCAGGGAAAGTGGTTACCAACCGGAAGTCCTACTTCAGAGCAACAGGTGGAGTAAAAGCAGGACACATAAGCTAGGCCCAGTTGCAGGCTGGCCAGGAGCATACACAGAGACGGACACGGATCAGGAGGCCCTATACCCGCTCCCTGGGGAGAAGTCCAAAAGTGCGCCCTTCACCTGGAGTACCCTGGACCGTACCTAACAGCTGTACCAGTAAAGGTAAAGAAGCAAAACCCCCTGTCTCTGTCCGTTACTCCTGCTGCATCATCATTCTCTCCCTACACCACAGCGCCCAGCGCACTATCCATTTATTTACACTGCCCTGAGGCCCGCTCCGCCCGTGGGGAGCTGTACCATCTTTAGCTGCCTTGACACCTGCCTCAGAGGACTGTTGCAGCGCTGATGACCCTCACCAGACACCACAGATGGCGCCACGAACTCTCTGAACTTTTATTAGTAATTGCTACCCCTTTGTGCACTGACCGCCCTGGGCCAGCCACCGTGATATACCCCCCCAAACAGTATACCGCGGCCCTGGGGGCGAGTCATCCAATTGGTGTCACGAACAGGATTGCATGCCCCTTGCCACCGGGTACTGTGCGCCTTAAAGAACTGTGTCGCATACCATGGTGAAGTTTTTCCCGCCAATTGCCGCTGTTTCCCGCCATTATCCGCCATTTTCGGATCGCCGCGCGGGAAGAAGAGGGGCGTAACCGCTGGAAGCGCGCGAAGCCTAGGACACGCCCCGCCCCTGATGTCGTACCAGGAATCATCAGGTCCTGGAAGGAGCCAGAGGACGCTCTGACGTCAGACGCGAGCGACGCAAGATCCTAAAAGAAGACCGTCGCCCACGGAGCTGCAGCCTACCTGAAAAGAAAAGTGAAGAAGGTAGGCTCCGGTTCACTAGGGGGGCGCAACGATGTCCGAAGCCCACCAGAACGCTGGAGTACCGGCTAACGGCCCCGATGTCCCACTTGCGCTCGGCGCTGAGCAGGCTGAAGCGGCCGCTCCACCAGCAGGGCCTGTAACCCCTGTCATACCTATGGCCCTGCCGTATATCCCGGGAACTAAGTGGTTCCCCCAGTATAATGGCAAACCGGACATACTGTCCAGATTCAAGAGGAAGATATGCGGCATACTGGACATGTATTCTATGACTGGCAAGCAGAGAGCCGCTGTATTGTTAGGACAATTGACTGGTGCCGCTGAGCGAGAAGTTGAAACCTGGCCAGCCACAGACCAAGAATCAGTGTCCACCATCTTTAAAAGACTGCAAACAGCATTTGAAAACCGCACTGAGACAGATCTCTACCATTGTGTCCAGAAACCTGAGGACAGTATCCGGGACTATGCCTGGCACTTACAGGAGGCCCTGCGGGCCCTGAAACAGGTTAGTCCAGCCAGCATCCATGAGGAAAATAAAATGCTGATGTAACAATTCATCCGGGGGTTGAAGTCCCAGGAAGAGAGCAGAACTGTACGGTGGTGGGCCTTAGACCATCCAGATGCCACCTTTGACACCCTTAGGGATATGGCTATAAAGGACCTGCAGCCCCTGGAATCCACAGATACTGCTATCCAGCATTATCAGGGTGGGGCCACCCCAGTGCCTGCAGCACCCACCGCTCCTTCACTAACGGCCGAAACAAGGTTGCAAACAGTGACCCCTAGCGAGCTGGACAGCCTACGCTCTGAAGTGTGCCAGTTAAGTAAAACCCTGGCCGCTGTCAAGAGCACCCTGCAGCTACAGACGGAGCCTGAGCCGGAAGGAAGGATCCTGCTAGCCGACAACCCTGAGGATGTCCCCTGGATGAGGAGAAGAAGGAGGACAACGCCACCCCGTAGGAGGACAACACCACCCCGGAGGAGGACAACACCACCCCGTGGGAGGACCAACGACCAACGTCGCCCTCCAGACGACTTCATCTGCTACCGCTGCTATAAAACAGGCCACACCACGCGGAGCTGTCCTTTAAACGAGGAAACCCTGGGGCCGAGGGCCGACACCCAGGAGTAGATCCCCCAGGCCCATCAAACTGGTACCGCCGGTTCGTGGGAGGAAGACCTTTCCTGTCCATTGTGCTGGATGGCATCGCGACACCTGCCCTGCTGGACACAGGATCTCAGGTAACCATCATGCTTGATGTCCTCTACAAAAGGTTCTGGTCCATAGACGAACTTCGCTCGCCAGCTTCAAACCTTTCTGTGTATGCCTCTAATGGCCTCCCCCTTAACCTATTCGGGGTTAAGGATGTGGCAGTAAAGGTGAGAAGAGTGGAACTGAAGGACCAGGGACTAATTGTAGTAGAGACTAATCCTGATGATACAGACTTGTATATGGTACTTTGCACAAATATTGTTAGTAACTGTTTGGGAGAAGAGTTGTTCTTGCTCCAACAGATGGCTGACACCGCCAGACCAGGGCAGAGTAGGGTGCTCCAGAAAGAGATCCGAGCCCTTATGTACCAGCAACAGGTAAAGCTATCAGGTGGTGAAATTGGTAATGTACGGGTGACAAACCCGATACCCATTGTGATTCCCCCGATGAGTGAGATGCTGATTTGGTGTAGAGCAGCAATAGGTCTCAAAGGACGGAGCTACCAGGCGGTAGTAGAGCCCCTTAGCTCGGAGCATAGACCTACACTCTTGACTGCCAGAGGGGTAGTGGATGTACGCAATGGAAGGGTGCCCATACGCCTCCTAAACTATGGGGAGGACGAGATTAGATTACCACGCTACGGCACTGTTGCCAAACTGTACACAGTAGATAACTCCATACACACGGCGGAGTCCTTAACCTCACCAGACGAAGTGGAGGATAATGACCCGGGAACCCAGGTGGAGGATTGGTGTCAACAACTCCATGTTGGGACAGACACCACTCCTGCCCATCAGAAGCAGGGTGTACACCGGGTGGTTCAGGAATACGAGCAGGTATTCAGTAAGCACCCACTTGACTTTGGGAGGATAAAAGGGGTACAACACCATATACCCACAGGTGACCATCCACCCATCAAAGAACGTTACGGGCCCATACCGCCAGCACACTATCAGAAGGAGAAGGAGATGTTGCACGACATGAAGAGGGCAGGGGTAGTAAGGGATAGCTGTAGTCCCTGGGCAGCTCCACAGGTCCTAGTCAGGTAAAAGGATGGAAGCATGAGAATGTGTGTAGATTACAGACAGGTAAATCGCATAACACACAAAGATGCATACCCTTTGCCCCGTATAGAGGAATCCCTGACTGCATTAAAGTCTGCAAACTACTTCTCCACCCGTGACCTCACTAGTGGGTACTGGCAAGTAGCTGTTGCTGAGGAGGATCAGGAGAAGACGGCCTTTTCTACCCCGATGGGACACTGCGAGTTCAACAGTATGCCGTTTGGACTCTGCAACGCCCCCGGAACGTTCCAGAGATTGATGGAGTGCTGTTTGGGACACCGCAACTTCAAGACTGTACTGCTATACCTGGATTACGTGATAGTGTACTCCAAAATGTACGAGGACCATTTGAAGCACCTGGTAGAGGTATTTGAGTCGCTGTCCCGGTATGGAATGAAGCTGAAGCCCTCCAAGTGCCACCTGCTCAAGCGAAAGGTACAGTACCTGGGGCACATCGTCAGTCCAGAAGGAGTAGCACCGGACCCAGAGAAGGTCACTGCCATCCAGAAATGGCCAGAGCCGAAGAGCCTCAAGGAGGTACGTCAGTTCCTGGGACTAGTCGGATATTACCGAAGGTTTGTGAAGGACTATACCAAGAAAGCGGCGCCTTTGCAAGATCTCCTAGTAGGACAGTCCGGGAGAGGCAGACACCCCCCATTCCAGTGGGGTAAGGAGCAAGCTGAATCCTTTGAGGTGATGAAGGGGATCCTGACCGGCGAAGAGATCCTAGCCTACCCTGACTACAGCCAACTGTTCCTGCTGTACACTGATGCCAGCAACGAGGGATTAGGAACTGTGTTAAGTCAGAAGCAGAATGGCCGAGAGAAGGTGATCGCCTATGCAAGCAGGAAGCTCCGCCCGACCGAGAGGAACCCAGAGAACTATAGCAGCTTCAAGTTGGAGTTCCTTGCCCTGGTCTGGGCCATCACCGAGCGGTTCAAGCACTACCTAGTCTCCATTAAGTTCACTGCCTACACTGATAATAACCCCTTGACTCATCTGGAAACAGCCAAGTTAGGAGCCATGTAACAACGATGGATGGCTCGGCTGTCAAACTACCAGTTCACCATAAAGTACCGGGCATCCCGCAAGAATGCCAACGCCGATGCCCTGTCCTGGATGCCTCACCAGTCGGACACTGAAGAAGAAGTGGATGACCTGGAAGAGATTGAGCTACCTGCCTTCCATCGGAATGGAATGGTCCACGAGCAACGAGCCTCCAGGAGGCATCGCGGTAAGACGTTAAACCCTTTGCCTCACCACAGCTGGAAGGAGACCCAGGACAGCGACCCGGTTGTCAGCCGTATCAAAGAACTGGTAACACAGGAAGGTTGCTCCCTGGAGAAGCACGCGTCTCCACAAGTCAAGCAACTGTGGAATGAGAGAATCCGGCTGTTCATCTATAGAGAGAAGCTGTGCTGAAGGTACGTCAACCCGTGGACATATGAGATGGTATGGCAGATCATAGTGCCCAGGACGGACATCCAGATCGTGTTGGAGGCCTACCACGATCAAGCGTGCACTTTGGCTGGAAGAAGCTAGAAACCCTGCTGAAAGGTCGGTTTTACTGGGTTGGAATGCGGAGCTCCATAGAGAGATGGTGCCGAGACTGTGGACCCTGTAGCCTCAGAAGAAAAGACTACAGCAGCCAGAAGGCACCCCTGCCACCCATCAAGACAACTCAACCCTTGGAGATCGTGGCCCTGGTTCATGTCAAGCTGTCACCCAGCAGGTCAGGATATTCCTATTCCCTGACCATGGTGGATCACTACTCCCGGTTCCTGGTGGTCGCTCCCGTCAAGGATCTGATGGCAGAAACTGCGGCGAAGACGTTTCAAGCGCACTTCTGCAGGCCCAATGGATACCCGGAGCAGGTGCTGACGGATCAAGGCCCTACCTTTGAAGCCGAATTGTTCAAGGAGTTCTGCCATCTGTACGGGTGTAAGAAGATCCGGTCTACACCGTACCACCCCCAAACCAATGGGTTATGTGAAAAGATGAATAACATTATCATCGACCTGTTGCAGACCTTACCGCTAGATCAAAGAAACCAGTGGCCAGACAAGCTACCTGACCGGGTCGATTTGTGCAACCACATACCTGTGAGTTCTACCAATTGTACTTCAGCATATGTCATGCGAGCAAGACCCAGAAAGTTGCCCATGGACCTGGAGCTTGGTGTAGTAGAACCTGAAGGAGATATGTCCACTGAGGACTGGGATACGACTCGACAGGAGCAGTACAGGAGAATACAGGCCTGTGTCGAAGACAGTCTGAATAAGGTAAGAGACAAGCAGGAAGCACAATACAACAAGAGCGCACCAGCAGAACCCTTTTCACCTGGAGAAGTTGTGCTAAAAAGAAAAAGAAGAAACCTCAAACTTGATGACCAGTGGGAGAGGGAACCGTATGCTGTGTTAAATTCAAGATTTGATAACAGGAGGACCTGTCTAATTACCAAGGACGGAGGAAGAACGACTGCAACGGTGTCTAGAGACCATCTGAAGTTGTGTCCAGGTCTACTAAAGCCCCAGGAGGAAGTGCCTCTCACCATACCGGAGGAGCCTAAAGAAGAAGTACTCCACACTGAATTAGGAGATTTCCCAGCAGATTGGCCCCAACTAGGAGGAGCAGTGATAATACCATTGATCCCCTTCTATCAACAGCCAGAAGACCCTCCACAGCAAGTAGAACCTGTAAGTGCCCCAGAAGAGCCTGCTCAGGAAGAATCCCCAGAAGAAGGATCCCCGGCTGAAGCAGAGCAAGAAGGCCCAGTCAATGGTACACTTGCCAGTCCCATAGAGAGGTTAAGGCAGTTATACAATCTACCCACACGTAGAACTGACAGGGTAGCAGAAGGAGCAGACACAGATACCATCCACACTCCCGTAATACGCAGATCAACACGTAGCACCAAAGGCCAGGCCCCTGTCAGGTTCAGTGAATAAGCAGAAATACCTATAGTATAAATAGTTGCCCCTGGGGTATGTTATTATTGTGTAATTCTCATGTATTTAATTATTTATGTGTTTTGCCTTGCTAATGGACAATTTATATGAACATTAGTTACCCGTAAGGGTATATATATATAAAGACTTGTAGGCTGAGGACTGTGAGCAGCCCAAAAACTGTTTACTGTAAATAGTTGCGCTCCCTGGAGTGCCTTGTAAATGACCACTGAACAAAGACCCGTTTGGCGTGGCCGAAGACATGGTCCATCACCTGGATCACCTATGCCCTGCAGCCACGCCCAGGGCCTACGTGGAGGGTTTTCGGACGGGTCCCTCATGCTACTTATCTGCTTTTGGTGAAAAGGATACCAGGTTACGGGACTTGCTGTAACCATATTGTTATTATTGTAATTGTTGTTATTATTGTTTAACTTGTTTTTGAAAAATGCTTCAGTCAAGCTGTACTGAGTTTTACTAGGGGGGAATGTGGCGCCCTGCTGAGCATGGTACCACAGAACCCAGAAGGGTGCATGGATGGATTTCTCCACAAGAGGCCCTCACTACATACAAACACCTCCAACTTCCACCTCATACCAGCAGAGGGAGCCCTGATAGGGACATATATGGGGAAAGTGGAGCCATGCAGTGCAGTGAAGTCTGGAGTGAGTTCCAGATTAGTGATTAGTTAGTGCTGAATCTGAGTGAGAGCAGCACGCAGGCTACTGTGTGAGGCAAGTTAGGCCTCCAGCAGCACTGAAGCCTAGTGATGGCCCCGTGCGCGGCCGTCGGCGAGGAGAAAAGGAGAGTGGAGCTAAGGGGGGCAGAGGAGCATAGTAAGCTCACCCTGTTATACAAACTGGACACCAGGTCCGAGCCTACAGGGACCCTTTACACCCAGTAGGGAGGACTACAAGTCCCTGGCAAACCTGAAGCTAGACACATACAGGACCAGGAACCACGAAGGCCCCGGCGTCCAGGGAAAGTGGTTACCAACCAGTGGTCCTACTTCAGAGCAACAGGTGGAGTAAAAGCAGGACACATAAGCTAGGCCCAGTTGCAGGCTGGCCAGGAGCATACACAGAGACGGACACGGATCAGAAGGCCCAGTACCCATTCCCTGGGGAGAAGTCCAAAAGTGCGCCCTTCACCTGGAGTACCCTGGACCGTACCTATCAGAGGACTGTTGCAGCGCTGGTGACCCTAGTCTAGATACAATATTTCTTATATATTCATGTATGGAGTGCCGAAGTTCTTTTTGCAATTGAGATTACTCTTTTCTTCAGAGCACCCGAATAGACCAGTGAGCGACCCCTCTCTTTTTTCTATTGACCCTCACCAGACACCACAGATGGCGTCACGAACTCTCTGAACTTTTATTAGTAATTGCTACCCCTTTGTGCACTGACCTCCCTGGGCCAGCCACCGTGATATACCCCCCAAACAGTACACCGCGGCCCTCGGGGGCGAGTCACATACAGTGCTGAAAAGACATGGAAAGAGCATGGGGAAGACCTCTGGAAGCATTTCTGACTCCCAGGTCACTGCCTAAAAGTGTGCCCATCATAAGTGATCCTTGGGGCATGCAAAGATGCCTCCCGCCATGCACCTGTCATTGCAGACTTGCAGCAATAACCTTCCACGTCCTTGTCCCAGTGCAGCGTTCAGTTGTCCCTACCCCATTCCTTGGAATGCAAGCGCAAGTATGCAGCCAGCCACCCACCCACAGGCTGCAATACTATACTGCCAAATTTTTGACAGCTGCTTGCACTTCAAATGTGGCCTTTTAGGCTTTTCATACCCTCATGTTGGTGGCGGCTGGGTGTCCATACTCTGTCCCCAGCAGCCACTGTTTCTCCCGGTGTCGTCTCCGCCTTCCACAAGCATGGGTCCCATAACATTACCCGTGCCCTCCCCAATGCACTTACTGGGAAGGACCGCCTAACCACAAACACGTGGACAGGTGAATGTGGCCAGGGATGGTACAGAGCCAGTCCACAGCTTTTTTTGCTGAGTTGTATTTCACCACAGACATATTCTTTATCTTGGTGATAGGACTTGGGAAACCATATCTACCCAGCTGTCATTTCTCCCAGGAAGTCCTCTAAAGCTGCTTTCACTTGAAATGTGGCCTTTTAGGCTCGTGAAGGCAGTGGCTGGGTGTCCATATTTGGTCCCCAACTGCCACTATTTCTCCCGGTATCGTCTCCACCTTCCACAAGCACGGGTCCCACAACATTACCCGTGCCCTCCCCAGTGCACTTACTGGGAAGGACCACCTAACCACAAACACGTGGACACGTGAATGTGGCCAGGGATGGTACAGAGCCAGTCCACAGCTTTTTTTGCTGAGAGTTGTATTTAGCTCGGTTAAAGGACTGACATAGAGGGAAACCGTATCTACCCTGGGTGTCATTTCTCCCAGGAAGTACTCTAATGCAGCTTGTTGCAGAAGCAATGGCAGCCCGTCCAACATCAACTCGCACTTGTCGGTGGTGCTTTGACACACAAACATCTTTATTTGCGCATTTAATTTCATGAATACATAGTTGGACAATGGCCTGAACATCAATGCGGTTTAAGAAATAACATGCATAAGCATGTCCGATCCACATTAAAAAAGCAGCCATAGAGTGTCCAGGAACCTTCCCGCACTCTTTTCTTAGCCAGGGCTGCTTCTCGACAGGGTTGGACGGGCCCACCAGAGAACCGGAGACTCCTCCAGTGGGCCCTGGCTTCTACTTCAGGAGAGTTCATAATGCCGAGGTGAGGCCATGATGATGATAGAGGCCACCATCTGCTTAGTTTTCTGTTACTTGGAATGCAAGTGCAAGTATACAGCCAGCCACCCACCCACAGGCCGCAACATTAAACTGCCAGATTTCTGGGCAGCTGCTTGCGCTTGAAATGTGGCCTTTTAGGCTCGTGGAGGTGGAAGCTGTCCACAATATTATGGCGGCGGCGACCGGGTATCCATACTCGGTCCCCAGCCGCCATTATTTTTCCCGGTAACGTCTCCTCCTTCCACAAGCATGGGTCCCACAACATTACCCGTGCCCTCCCCAGTGCAGTTACTAGGAAGGACCGCCTACCCACAAACACATGGACTGGTGAATGTGGCCAGGGACGGTACGGCGCCAGTCCACAGCTTTTTTGCTGAGAGTTGTATTTAGCTCGGTGAAAGGACTGGCATAGAGGGAAACCGTATCTACTCTGGGTGTCATTTCTCCATCACGAGGTTCCGCCCATTGTCACACACGACCATGCCTGGATGTATGTTCAGCGGTGAGAGCCAGAGATCAGGCTGCTGTGTTACAGCTTTCAACAACTCTGCAGCGCTGGGCGGTTTGTCAATTAAGCATTAAGCATGTTATCTACAGCACAGCCTGTTGCCGCTTGGCCAAGGCAGTGCTGCAGTGCTGTCAGCTTGTGACTGATGTGGTCAGTTCGGAGATGGAGGAAGAGGTTCAGGAGCTTAACAATGTGATTACATTGAGGTTAAATTGGTTACGCTGTTTTTTATACTAAAGAAAGATCCTATTGTTTTGTTTTTTAGACGTTATTTTTTAAGACAAATGCATTCACCGGGAAATGTCATTTTAACATTTTACAACCTTATCTGTCAATGTGGTGTGTGACACATCATCAGACACATCCTGCTTTATTTATGATGGAGGGACTCTGAAAGTCATAAAGCCTATTTTTATAGGGCCATCAGACCGCCCTTACTATTCTTAAAAGGCCAGAAGTAGGCCCTCGCTATTGTTAGAGAGCCATCAGCCGGCTATGCTTTGGTGTTCCCATTATTAACAAGTGGGTCTCCTATACTGTTATTGCGTATCCAGTGACCGCAAGGGCTGCCAAAAATTTGGATGCAACCCAACACCCCTTTGAAGAGACATAGAGGAGGGTCTCAGTAAAAACAAATGTTCCCATTATAAAGGAGCGGGTCTCCTATAGTGGTAATGCCCATGCTGTGACTGCAAGGGCTGCCAAAATTTGGGAAAAACCCCACTAAGAATTTAAAGACACATAGAGCAGGGCCACAGTAATGACAAATTCCCATTAGAAAGGAGAGCATCTGCTATACAGTTATAGGGTATGCAGTGAGTCCAACGGCTGACCAATTTTAGAAAAAACCCCACTAAGAATTTAAAGACACATAGAGCAGGGCCACAGTAACAAGTACAACGTGTTCCCATTAGAAAGGAGAGGGCCTGCTATACAGTTTTAGGGTATGCAGTGAGTCCAACAGCTGACCAATTTTAAGAATAACCCCACTAAGAATTTAAAGACACAGAGCAGAGCCACAGTAACGACAAATTCCCATAAGAAAGGAGAGAGTCTACAATAGAGTTATAGGGTATGCAGTGAGTCTAACAGCTGACCAATTTTAAGAAAAACCCCACTAAGAATTTAAAGACACATAGAGCAGAGCCACAGTAATGACAAATTACCATAAGAAAGGAGAGAGTCTGCTATAGAGTTATAGGGTATGCTGTGAGTCCAACGGTGAGTAATTTTAGGAAAAGCCTCACTAAGAATTTAAAGACACATAGAGCAGGGCCACAGTAACGACAAATTCCCATGAGAAAGGAGAGGGTCTGCTATACAGTTATAGGGTATGCAGTGAGTCCAAAGTCTGACCAATTTTAGGAAAAACCCCACTAATAATTTAAAGACAAACAGAGCAGGGCCACAATAACAAGTACGACATCTTTACATTAGAAAGGAGAGGGTCTGCTATACAGTTATAGGGTATGCAGTGAGTGCAATGGCTGACCAATTTTCGGAAAAACCCCACTAAGAATTTAAAGACACATAGAGCAGGGCCACAGTAATGACAAATTCCCATAAGAAAGAAGAGAGTCTGCTATAGAGTTATAGGGTATGCAGTGAGTCCAACGGATGAACAATTTCAGTAAAAGCCCCACTAAGAATTTAAAGACACATAAAGCACGGCCACATTAACGACAAATTCCCATTAGAAAGGAGAGAGTCTGCTATACAGTTATAGGGTATGCAGTGAGTCCAAAGGCTGACCAATTTTAGGGAAAACCCCACTAAGAATTTAACCCTCCGTTAGGGGCAATATGTTTCATAACGAGTTTAGGGGCATTGGGCATGTCAGGCACAGGCTAGAAAATTGGCTATATTTTCCTTTTTTTAAAATTTCAATGCTCTAAAAGTGATCAGTTACCTTAATAGGAATGTAATAAATGGCTTTTCAGGTTTCACACAGCCTTTAAAGTTAGGAAGGTACTGGGAGGAGGGTGTTTCCCAGACAAACCACTGAAAATAGAGAAATGAAACTAAGTGAGCTGCGCCTGTCAGATAAGTTGCCCCTGACGGAGGGTTAAAGATACATAGAGCAGGGCCACAGTAACAAGTATGACATGTTCCCATTAGAAAGGAGAGGGTCTGCTATACAGTTATAGGGTATGCAGTGAGTCCAACGACTGACCAATTTTAGGAAAAACCCCACTAAGAATTTAAAGACACACAGAGCAGGGCCACAGTAACAAGTACGACATGTTACCATTAGAAAGGAGAGGTTCTGCTATACAGTTATAGGGTATGCAGTGAGTCCAACGGCTGACCAAATTTAGGAAATACTCCACTTCCAATTTAAAGAGACATAGAGCAGGGCCACAGTAATGACAAATTCCCATTAGAAAGGAGAGAGTCTCCCATAGTTTTGGCCTATGCAGTGAATGCAAGGGCTGCCAAAAATTTGGAGGCACTTCAATGCCCCTTGGAAGAGACGTGGAGGAGGGCCTCATAAAAAAAATGTTCCCATTAGAAAGGAGCGGGCCTCCTATACTTGTAATGCCCATGCACAAGTGTGTGGGCTGACAAACCCCTGGGGGGTATACATGAACATGCTGTATAATTTTTTTTTATACGGGCATCATAAACACCCTTTAAAAATATTATGTGGGTGTTGCATCATGGACCACGGTCACCCTGGTGATATGGTGGTGGAGGCTGTGGAGAAGGAGGCGGACAAGAGCAAATAGCCCAAATCAGGAAGTGTATACCCATGTGTGGGTGTGAAAAGGTGCATGGGAATACACCTCCCAAGAAAAGACACTGGACTTGAGTTTATGTTACTCTGCTATCATTCGGTGGTGTTGAGAAGTCTGGCCGAATTCAGCCCTTGTTCATTTTTATAAGAGTCAGCCTGTCAGCATTTTCAGTTGCGCTTATCAGTTATAATTCCACCAACAGCACTAAAAACCCGCTCTGATAAAACGCTGGCGGCAGGGCAGGCCAGGATCTCCAAGGCATAGAGAGCCAGTTCATTCCACGTATCCAGCTTGGATACGAGTAATTATAAGGCACAGAGGAATCACGGAGGACGTTGGTGCGGTCGGCAATGTACTCCCTCAGCATCTTCCAAAACTTTGCACTCCTTGTGAGAGTACCCCGCACCTCAGGGCCTGTGCGATGGAAGAGTCTAAGAAAACTCTCCAAGAGCTTTGACAGTGTTCCCCTGCCTCTGATGGATTGAAGTTGTGTCTCTCTCGCCTGTACTCCTTGGTTGTCCAATGAAGTGTGCCCTCTGCCGCCAGCGTTTTCAGATGGGAATTTTTTTAATAGTTCCGCAACAAGGGTCTTCTGGTACAGCCCCATTTTTGTAGACCTGTCCGCCTCAGGAATAAGAGATATAAAGTTCTCCTTGTAGCGTGGGTCTAGAAGTGTCACCAACCAGAAACGACTGTCACCCAAAATTTTGAGAACGCGAGGGTCATGGGAAGGGCAACGTAATATAAACTCAGCCATGCGTGCCAGACTACTAACAGGCAAGACTTACGTGTCCTCACCAAGAGGGCGACTGACCATGCTGTCCTCCTCCTCCTCTCTGTCCTCTGGCCATCCACGCTGAACAGACGGTATGACAGCTGTGCAGGTAGTACCATCTATAGTACATGAAACTAGCTCCCCTCCTTCCTCCTCGTCCTCTTCCTCATTGTCACCCAATCCATGTTGGGATGAGATGAGGCTTGACTGTGTGTAATCACCCTGTATGGTTCCTTGCTCCATCTTATCGTGCTCCGCCTGCAATGCATCCTCTTTGATTGTGACCAGAGAGCGTTTCAGAAGACAGAGAAGCGGGATGGTGACACTAAATATGGCGTCATCACCGCTCACCATCTTGGTGGAGTCCTCAAAGTTTTGGAGGATGGTACATATGTCTGACATCCATGTCCACTCCTGAGGTCTTATGTGTGGAGTCTAAACTGAATACTGACGGCTTTGTTGATGCTGGTACTCAACAACTGCCCTCTTCTGCTCACAAATCCTTCCCAACATCTGCAGTGTAGAGTTCCAATATGTGGGGACATCACACACCAGTCTGTGAGCCGGAAGCTGCAAACGCTGCTGAAACATGGCAAGGGCGGAGGAAGCTGTAGCTGACTTTCTAAAATGGGCACACAGGCTGCCTACTTTAATAAGCAGATCCGGCAGCTCCGGGTAGGATTTGAGAAACCGCTGAACCGCGAGGTTAAGCACATGGGCCAGGCATGGTACGTGTGTGAGCTCGCCTCGCCTCACAGCCGCCACCAGGTTTCCGGCCATTGTCACACACGACCATGCCTGGCTGTAGGTTCAGCGGTGTGAGCCACAGATCTGCCTGCTCTTTCAGAGCTGTCCACAACTCTTCAGCATTGTGCGGTTTGTCACCTAAGCATATTAGCTTCAGCACAGCCTGTTGCCGCTTGGCCGAGGCAGTGCTGCAGTGCTTCCAGCTTGTGACTGATGTGGTCATTTCGGAGATGGAGGCTGCAGAGCAGGAGGAGGCTGAAGATAATGAGGTGCAGGATCTGTAGACCATGGGGGCAACCCTGATTGACCTAGGGCCCGCAATCCTTAGCGTTGGGAGGACGTGTTCCGTCCCAAGGTCCGACTGGGTCCCGGCTTCCACTATGTTAACCCAGTGTGCCGTCAGCGAGATGTACCGTCCCTGCCCACAAGCACTTGTCCACGTGCCCGTGGTTAGGTGGACTTTCCCGGTAACTGCGTTGTTGAAAGCACGGCTAATGTTTTGGGACACTTGCTTGTGTAATGCGGGGACGGCACACTGGGAGAAATAGCGGCGGCTGGGGACCAAGTACCGAGGGACGGCCGCAGCCATCAGGTTGCAGAATGCTTCTGTCTCCACAAGCCTAAAAGGCAACATTTCGAGCGCAAGCAGTCGTGAAATGTGAGAATTTAGTAGTGTGGCCTGTGGGGCGTTGGCTGCATATTTGCGCTTGCGTTCCAAGGACTGGGGTATGGACAACTGAACGCTGCACTGGGACAAGGACATGGACGTGCTTCATGATGCTGCTACTTGAGAGTGCGCAACGACAGGTGCAGGGCAGGAGGCATCTTCGCATGCACCATGGACAGGGGATTGGCTTGCATGCACAACAGCAGAAGAAGCAATGGTGCCACCTGCAGACACTGTTCCTGGTCCCTGGGGTTCAGCCCACAAAGTCGGGTGCTTTGCTGCCATGTGCCTGATCATGCTGGTGGTGGTCAGGCTGGTCGTTTTGCCACCCCTGCTGATGCTGGCCTGGCAGGTGGTGCAAATGGCCTTTTTGGGGTTATCGGCGGAGTCTTTAAAAAACAACCAGACTCGGGAGACCTAACAGTTGTACTGGCAACTTCCTTCGTGTTGGTTTTTGGGGGAACGGTTGCCTGCCTTCTGTCTGCGGCCACCACACTGCTTCTTCCTGCCTGTTGGGGTACTCTTGGGATTTTTTTAAACAGTAAAAAAATAATTATACTCACCTTTCCTCTCCGGCCCATCCACTACTCACCGCAACCTGTCCAGTCCTTGCCTTATCTAGTAATGGGGGTATCTTATCGACGCCTCTCCATTACTAACCTGTGGACTTGATGTCAACTGACATTACAAAGCTGACATCAACCCCCCAAATATTACTCCACTTGCCATCGCACCAAGGCAAGTGGGAAGAGTCGGGCAATGTGCCAGAATTGGTGCATCTAATAGATGCGCCTTTTCTGGGGTCGGCTGCATGCTGCTACTTTTAGGCTGGGAAGAGCCAATATCCATAATATCCATAGCACTTTCCAGTCTGAGAATACCAGTCTCCAGTTGTCTGCTTTAGCTGGGCTGGTTGTCAAAATATGGGGGGAACCCCACACCAATTTTTTAAAATTATTTATTTAAATAAAATAAAAAAAAGGCGTGGGACCCCTCTATTTTGATAACCAGCCAAGATAAAGCTGACCGCTTGGGGCTGCAGCCCGTAGCTGTCAGCTATACTTGTGCTGGTTATGAAGAACAGGGGAGATCCCAAGTCTTTTTTTTCTTTAATTTATTTTATTTTTTACATACTGCACCAGAGCTTACTGTACATGTATTTTTGAATAAATAAATAATTCGTAAAAAATAATATGGCATGGGGTCCCCCTTAATTTTCCTAACCAGCTGAGGGAAAACCAACAGCTGGGGGCTGGTGTTACTATTCCTGGGAAGGGGCCAATATCCATGAAGCTTCTTAGGCTATTAATATCAGCTCACAGCTGTCTGCGTAGCCTTTACTGGTTAGTAAAGGAGGGACCCCACCAGAAAAATGACATGGGTCAACCCTAGTATTACTAACCAACAAAGGCTAAACAGACAGCTGCAGGCTGATATTAATAGGCTGTGAAGGGGCCCCCTACCAGACTAAAAACACCAGCCCTCAGCTGCCGCAGAAATGGCACATCCATTAGATTCACCAAATCTGGACTTAGCCTCGGCTCTTCCCACTTGCTCTGGTACAGTGGTAAGTGGGGTAATAGTTTTGAGTTTGATGTCAACTGTTTTATGTCCCTTTTCATCAAGCCCAGTGGTTAGTAATGGAGAGGCATCTATGAGACACCTCTATTACTAACTCCATTGTGAAATTAAATAAAGACATACACCTGAAAAAGTCCTTTAATTGAACAAAACACGCATAAAAAATCCTTTATTTGAAATAAACACGCCCCACACCCTATTTTACCCATTTGTTACTGTAAAATTAAAAATAGTAAAGCACCATTTTCCTCACCTGTCTGATGATAATCTTATGTTCCACGATGTGCTCCAACTCTGCTACATCGGGATTCACGGCCAATGAACTTCAGTCACATTTTGACGTCAGTACTCGGCAATGAAACAGAGTTCTCAGGCTCAGCTCAGTGTCTCCTGGATTCAAGGCTGAGCGGTCGCATCATGCCACCGCTCAGCCGTGAATCCCGATGTACCAGAGATTTAGCACGTCATAGGACATATGGATTATCATTGGACAGGTGAGGAATATGGTGTTTTAGACTTTGGGGTTAGTAATAGATGCCTCTCCATTACTATCCTGTTGGCTTGATGTCAGCTGACATTAGAAAGCTGACATCAAATCCACAAATATTACTCCACTTGCCACGGCACCAGGGCAACTGTGAAGAGCCGAGCAAAGCGCCAGAGTTGATGCATCTAATAGATGCACCTTTTCTGAGGCAGCTGCGGGTTGTTATTTTTAGGCTCGGGAGGGCCAATATCCATGGCCCCTTTCCAGTCTGAGAATATCAGCCACCAGCTCTCTGCTTTAGCTTGACTGTTTATCAAAAATGTGAGGGACCCCACACCATTTTTTTAAAATTACTTAAATAATTTAAAAAAACGGCATGGGACCCCTCTAATTTTTGATAACCAGGCAATATAAAGCTGACAGCTGGGGGCTGCAGCCCACAGCTTTCAGCTTTACTTGCACTGGTTAGCACAAACAGAGCAGACTGCACATTCATTTTTTTGTTTTTTTTTACAAAGTGTGCCCCGGACAATCACATCCATGCCAATACTTGTCATGACTGTGATTGAGTCGGAAGTGCTCACACCTGCAAAGCTTGTTTATTGGCTACGCTGCAGCCTTTCAACAAACTTTGTTCAGGTTGATGAACCCGAACAGTAGCACGGACTTCCCGGAGAAGTCCATGTTCGTGGTCGGAGCACTGATACTAGGTGTTCGGTATGGCCCCGGAACTTTACCGTTTGCGTTTGCCCATTCCTATTCATAAGCAGTTTTTGAGGAGGATTTTCGAGTGGATCCATTTAAAAAAAAGCTCTTCAAAAAATTGTGTGAAATAGCCCAACACATAGTTTCAGTATTGAAGGGATTGTCCCCTTTCAAAAATAAATTTTCTGCCAGCTTTATTAGTTATAAAAAAGCAACTGCAATTTACTGACCCTTCTGGGTTCAGTGATGTGTACCCTGTGCTGATCTGGTGATTGTGTATAGGTTGCTGTGACACCGTTACATCTACAGCACTGCAGTCAATCACTGAGCTAAGTTTCTCTACCGATGGATCAGAGACCTGGACCTAATCTGGATGGCTTTGCCTGACCAGGTGTAATACCATGTAATTAGTATAATCAATGAACTGGACTGTTTAGTCCAACTATAGCAAGTGAAGAAAATCCATACATGTAGGAAAACTAGGAGACAAATACTCTATCTTAGAAGACTATTCGCAAGATGTTACAGAAACACTGACTTGTTATTAAAGGAATTTGGAAGTCATCCCCTATGAGATAGGGGATAACTTTCCGGTTGTTGGAGGTCCGACCAGTGGGTCACCCAATAGTCCTCAAACAGGAGCTCTGAAGGTCAGCAATCGATCATGGCATTGTCACTCTATTCATTCTTATGGGAGTGCTGAAATAATGGTGCATGCAGCAGCAGTGCGAATGATTGACCTCTGCTCCATTCACACGAGATAATTCACAACTCCGGTTCTTAGGATTGGTGGGAATTCCAGCAGTCAAACCCTCAAGCGTTTGGGATGTTATGCCATGACCAGTGGCTAGGGGATAACTTTCAAACTTCAGAATACACCTTTAAGAAAAAATAAGAATTTATAACATTTCTAGTCAGTTTGGCGATGAGATGGCACGTCAGGATTCTGCTTGATTTCATAAAAATAGTATGAGCACAACGCTGTGCATTAAAATGTAAGAAATAAAGTATTCCCACATTTATGATAACTGATCTTTGTTGCAGTTTTATATCTTTCGAGGGCTCAGTTAAATTGTTATATCACAAGCATCACTATATCTTGCACGCCACGGCTGCTATTTGCTGTGAAATATGTTGTCTGGTGCTGCCCCCTTTTGAATCATTTTGTGATTGACAGTTACATATTTGCAAACCTGGCAACGTTATTTATTGTTTTTGCAATCCATTGTGAGATGCGTCCAAGGCGCACTAGGAACCTCCAGAGGGCAAAGCAACCCCGCAGCAGGAGTATGTGAAGCCTTTGACCTAGCACACACCGTACATTGACGCACCCACTTGATGACTTCTTTCTGCCATCCAGGCCACGAAAAACTTCGACTGATAAGTCTCTTAGTCTCAGAAATTCCTGGATGACCTGCCAACCGAGACTCATGACACTAAACAAACAAATCTCTCCTAAAGGTTCTAGGCATAAACAACCTCCCATGGGGAGTGTTAGATGGAGCATCATCTTGAGCTTTCGGAATCCCATTCTCCAAAACGGACTCCAATGTCGCCACCACAACTCCTTTCTGTAAAATGCTCTCCTCCTCCTTGGCACCGACTGCTGGAGAGAAGCTGCGAGATAAAGCATTGGCTTTGACATTCTTAGTACCAGGGATATAGGTAACAGAAAAATGAAACCGAGAAAAAAAAAGTGCCCACCTAGCTTGACAGGCATTCAAGCGCTTGGCAGCATCCAGATAGATCAAATTCTTATGATCTGTGAAAACCTGAATAGGAAATCTAGCACCTTCCAAAAAATGACACCAATGTTCAAACGCGAGTTTAATAGCCAGCAACTCCCGATTTCCAACATCATAATTCAGTTCGGTTTCCAAAATTTTTTTCGAAAAGAAGGCACAAGGATGTACTCCATCCCTGTTCTCCTGAGACAAAACTGCTCCGACCCCCACCGATGAAGCATCGACCTCGACCAAAAAAAGCTTGGTCTCATCAGGCTGCATAAGGATAGGGGCAGAACTGAACCTCTCTTTGAGATACTTAAACGCTTCAATGGCCTCAGTAGTTCACTGGACCGTATTCGCACCTTTCCTGATGAGATCGGTTAGAGGCTTAACAATTACAGAAAAATTCTTAATGAATTTCCTGTAATAATTGGCAAAACCCAAAAATCTCTGCATAGATTTCAAACCAATAGGCCTAGGTCATTCCTGCACATCCTGAACCTTCACCGGGTTCATCTCAAAGCCCTCGCTGGAGATAATGTAGCCCAAAAAAACTAATTTCTCCAGCTTAGCAAAGAGTGAATTATCACTCAATAACTGCCAAACTTCACCTACACTGCCAATAGGACTCCAGATCTGGTGAATAAATCAAAATTCAAATCAAAACTGTGAATTGGTTTATATCCTTTTGAAGCAGTGCGCCTCATGGGTTGGATTCCAGTGAGTACCACTATTTTAATTGGTCATTTTAATATTTTTAGAAGATGAAGTGTGTTGCAGAGAAAACGATTCTAGTATTATTCCTGCTAATATAAATTATTACAACAATTTTTTAGCTAATATTTTCCCCCCTTTTTTTTTTTTTATATATATATATATATATATATTTATTTATTTATTTATTCATTTGTACTCCCTATAGTGGTTTTACACGGGGCTGCATCTGATGACTTCAGATAGCTATATGGCTTAGTCGTCTGATGCTATGATATGGCTTACATATTTTTGGAGAAATGTTGCCTCATGGGATCGATCCCGGTGAATGCCAGAATTTTAATTTTTGAAAGATACTATAAAATTTTCTTGTGTTTACTAGAGATTCATCTCACTGCGAAAAATGTCATGCTTTTTATGATTAATTGTTCAATGTGTGAGCTTTTATGAGTGCTTTTAGCTTTTAGAGTTTGCTGTGTACAATGTGGACGTTTTCACAGGAAATTACATCAAGTGTGACACTTGTAGTTATATGTTATATAGATGTGGATTGTGATTGATTTCGTAGCCCTGAGGAAGTGGCAGTGTAGCCACGAAACGCGTAGGCCATGGAATAAAGAAAGTTTTGGTTCATCATTAATCCTTGTGTGTCTCTGGACCAGCGAGGAGGATCAGCCCGGCTTCTTATCTCTTCTCATAATTAAACCCATGCGCTGTGATTCATTCCCAGAGGACCTTGGTCTCAAATGAAAATATAACAAACAAGTATTTTTAAAGGAAAAAAAATCTTGCTGTTTACCATAAAAACCATCAGGCAGTCCTACCTTGGGTTCCACAAAATGAGCTTCAGAACAGCTACTCACGTGTTGCTGGAGCTCAGAGACTCGAGAGACAATCCGTGCAAGCATTGAGCCAAATCCTGGACGGAAGCCATACTGATCCCCGTATTTCTTTCCTTTTCGCTTTTTGGGCTGGATTTACTGTTATGATCTGCAACAAGTACTAAGGAAAGAAAGGAGAAAGCTATCCCTACAGTAAGACTAAGCTGAATCCCTGCAATGTAGCAGGCTGCCTGTTCCTTGCGAATGGACCCGCCTAAGTCCTCGGCTAGTCTGAACGAAGACCTATAGAATAAAGGGACGGGGTCCCTAAAAGAACTAAGGACTGGAACAAAAATGGGACACCTCCTGAACAGAGAAAGTTGTTGCAGAACACAAAAAGATAAACTGACAAAAAGGTACTAGAGGTCCCAGAAGGACCAAGCGAACTGACATAGATAGGCACTGAAGCACCTGGCTAGCAAAACAGTCAAACAACAATGAAGTCCAGCACAGCCAAAAGGGCGGAGCTGGAATATAAAGGCAGATGGTCACGTGACCGAAAAACACAAGATGGAAAAAACAAACAGGAGGGTTCTAACAGACACCACATGTGCCTCACATAATTTTATGTCATTGGGTGGTGAAGAAAGAATAATTACATTTTTACAGCTAAAATATTGTTTTAGCCCCAAGTTTTAAATGTTGTTTGTTTTGCAATTTCTCCTGAGTGCGCCTATACCTACATGTAATAGGGAAATACTTTTCAGACACAGGGGAAGGCTCAGAAGAGAAGGAGCACCATATTGTAGGGCAGACGTTGTTGTTCTGGTTTGCAGGTGCCATGTCACATTGGCAGACCACCAAAACAGCAGAACTCCTTCATATGTGACCCCATTTTACAAACTACACTTCTCTATGATTTCATCTAAGGGTGCAGTGATCATATATGCAGGGGTATTACAGAATTTTAGATCATTGGGCAGTGAAGAAAAAATAATGACATTTTTACCACAAACATTTTGGTTTAACCCCAGATGTTATTTCTTTCACAAAAGAAAATGGGTAAAAATGGCACCAAAATTTGTCACAATTTTTGCTGAATGTAGAAATACCCCATATGTGGCTGTACAGTTCAGTGAGACTCGGGGGGGGGGGGGGGGGATGGAGCACTATTTGCCTCCTGGAGTGCAGATTTTCCTAGAATAGTATGCAGACTTCATATACAGAGCCCCTAAGTGTCAGAAGAGACACACCTCTGTGAATTTATCTACAGGTGTAATGATGATTTTGACTCCATGGGTGTTTTCCAGAAACAAGCGGAAGTTGATGTTGCTGAGTGAAAATTGCAAATTTATTTTACTTCTTTTATATTGAACCATTAGTTCTATAGAGCTTTACAGACATCATTGCTGTCCTTATTGGGGCTCACAATCTAGATCCCCTATCAGTATGTCTTTGGAGTATGGGAGGAAACCGGAGAACCCCATGCATACAAGAGGAGAACTCCTTGCAGATTTTGTCCCTGGTGGGATTTCAACCCAGGACCCCAGCACTGCAAAGCTGCAGTGCTAACCACTGAGTCACTGTGCAAATCTACCATTATAGTGCCCAGTACAGTGCAGTGGCCATACATTGTGCCCAGCTCATGATGCTTGAAAAGCTCACCTTGTAAATTAGAGATGCCCAACATGTGGATGATAAATGTGGTTTAGGTATGGGCAGCATGGTGACTCAGTGGTTAGCACTGTTGCTTTGCAGTGCTTGACTCAGATCTTTTATTGCAGACCTGAAGACAAGACATGGAATCTCACACTGTGCACGTACCACCCACCGAATGGTGACAGCAGCGCCACAAAATTTCAAAATGGAGGCAGGTCACTGAATAATCAGTGACCTGTAGAAACATAGGAGGCAGGCAGAGGGGCCGGAGCAGAAGAAGACTCCACCTCCTCAGGCCCACCCCGATGCACAGAAGACGTCATCGGAACTTAAAACCATGGTTAAAAATGAACCACTGATTGGATTCATTCAACAAAGGTATCAATTTAATCAGTGTAATAGTGCCATGAAGGCTATACCTTTACTTTATAGTGTTAAATCCTGCTGACAGGTTTTCTTTAAGTGGGTAAAATTTCATATTGTTTATAAAAACAAGCAACTCTGCAATTCATCTCTTTTTTAAAAACTCTCCTAGTACTCAAGAACGAAGGGTTTCTTAATTCTATAGTTACTGCTGATTACCAAGATTACTCGCAACCTCAGAGGTAACGAGTTTTGTAGGCACAGAGCACCCACCAGAAAGTTGTTTTGCTATACATCCTGCAAAGCTGGCCAGATTGCTGGATACACACCCTATACTCCTCTGATGCTACAGAGGTAAAACTGCCTTTGCTTGCTGCATCAGAGAATGGGTCGTTCGGGCCAGTGGCTCAGCCATGCTGCTTGCCCAAACTGTAAATCGTAATGATCGCACCGCCCAAGGCAAGCAGGACATTGAAAGACAGAGAATTGGTGTACTTCTGAAAATAAGAACTAGGGACAACCTATTTAAAACTAAAGAAATGTCATCTGAATTTTTGCTGGCTAATCAGTCTTTTATTTTTGGCAAGTTATAAAGCTTTGTTGCCATTCTAAATTTCTTTTTCTGTACATTAGCGTCATGTGACCATGTACAAAAATATGAGGTACGGCAGATGCAGCTGCCTTTAATGAGGAACAGCTGCCAAAATAGAAATTTCCAAATATAATTTGTAAGCTGTCACATGCTGACTTCCCATGAGTGTTCATCTGTAAACATCTCACGTAAAATGTTAGATTGTGGAGATGTTCAAGACTATGGGAGAACTTTGGTAATGGAGGAGTCTTATGGAATATGGCTCAGGCAGTATAGTCAGGGATACAGTCCAGGAGGTAATGATAACATTTCTTAAGCCTGTATATACTTATGGCTGCAGTCAAAATGATTCAACCCCATTGCAAATTAGGTTTATTAGTAAAATGTGCAAAGTTTCTGTAGTTTACAATAAAGAAATCAAACAAGAACAATGGCTCAAAATCAAAACAACTGATATTATCAGTGGTTTCTCCAAACTTTTACTGAATACTGCAGTCTTGGAATTTTTAAAGGACCTCATAACAAGCTTCTTTAGTACTTATTAAAGTACCTTTTAGCTGTTATAACCTGCAGTAAACGTGGGGCATAGGCAAACATCAGCTTCTTGAGCTGCAACCGCCTTATTCAAATCCTACTTCTTTTGAAACTAAGCCTTGGTAGTCCACTGAGCCTCCAGCTTTAATATCTTCACAGAAGGCAAGATGTTGTCTCTTAGTATTTCCTGATGCTTGGATCAATCCATCTAGCTTTCCACACACAGGTTTCTACTTCCAGAGGAAGACCATCCCCACTCTTCACTGTAGCCGGGGTGCTGCATTCTTCCTCCACCTGACATACTGCTGATCTTTAGGTCATAATAGTTCTAGTTTTCTTTCATCACTCCACAGAACAGTATATCAAAGGTTCCAAGGCTTATTTATATGGTTGAACATAGTGGAGACAATTTTTTTTGTGCTTTTGGGTCAGTAGAGGTGTACATTTTGAAGTTTGAGCATTGGGACCTTCAATGCTTAGTATGCTCCTAACTGTGCAAACTGAAACCTCAATGCCTGCTGTTACCCAATCTTCCTGCAGGTCTTTTGTAGTTGACCACTTGCCTCATCAGAAATATGGTGGCAGCCAGAGATAGCTTCTTCTTTTTCCCACAGCCAATTAGTGTTGCCATGAACTTGTGACCTTTGCTCCCAACTACAGGTGCATCTCACTAAATTAGATTATCATCAAAAAGTTTATTTATTTCAGTTCTTCAATACAAAAAGTGAAACTCATATACTATATAGAGTCATTACAAACCGAGTGATCGATTTCAAGTGTTTATTTCTGTTAATGTTGATGATTATGGCTTACAGCCAATGAAAACACAAAAGTCATTACCTGAGTAAGTTAGAATAATTAACAAAAAATACCTGCAAAGGCTTCCTAAGCGTTTAAAAAGGTCCCTTAGTCTGTCTCAGTAGGCTCCACAATCATGGTGAAGACTGCTGACTTGACAGATGTCCAAAAGGCAGTCACTGACACACTCAACAAGGTCCCAGAGTTCCAATTTTCATTTGGAAATCAAGGTCCCAGAGTCTGGAGGAAGAGTGGAGAGGCCACAATCCAAGCAGCTTGAGGTCTAGTGTGAAGTTTCCACAATCAGTGATGGTTCGGGGAGCCATGTCATCTGCTGGTGTAGGTCCACTGTGTTTTATCAAGACCAAAGTCAACTCAGCTGTCTATCAAGGAATTTTAGAGCACTTCATGCTACCCTCTGCCGACAAGCTTTTTGGAAATGGAAATTTCATTCTCCAGCAGGACTTGGCACCTGTCCACACTGCCAAAAGTACCAATACCTGGTTTAAAAACAACAGTATCACTGTGCTTGATTGGCCAGCAAACTCGCCTGACCTTAACCCCATAGAGAATCTATGGAGTATTGTCAAGAGGAAGATGAGAGACACCAGACCCAACAATGCAGACGAGCTGAAGGCTGCTATCAAAGCAACCTGGGCTTCCATAACACCTCAGCAGTGCCACAGGCTGATCGTCTCCAGCCACGCCGCATTGATGCAGTAATTGATGCAAAAGGATCCCCAACCAAGTATTGAGTGTATTTACTGAACATACATTTCAGTAGGACAACATTTCAGATTTTAAAATAATTTTTCAAGCTGTTGTTATAAAGTATTCTAATTTACTGAAATAATGACTTTTGTGTTTTCATTGGCTGTAAGCCATAATCATCAACATTAACAGAAATAAACACTTGAAATAGATCACTCTGTGTGTAATGACTCTATATAATATATGAGTTTCACTTTTTGTATTGAAGAACTGAAATAAATTAACTTTTTGATGATATTCTAATTTAGTGAGATGCACCAATGAAACAATGAAAGCCTTTGCTACGCTTTTGCATCCATTCCTTGTTTGTGCAAGTCAATGATTTCTTTTCTTAACTTTTTGATCCAATCTCTTAACAAACCAAGAATATTAGTGAACTGCAGGCCAATGCCCTTAAAGAATAGTCTAAGATTCCTCATGAGCGCTGCCGTAAGTCTGGTTACGCAGCAGTTTGTAACAACCAAAGTTGTTCTACTAAGTATTAAACTGGAAAAATTGCTAAGTATCTTTGTTTTTTCCTATTTTCTAGACCCGTATTGCAATACAAATTTCATATATTTCATATTTACATGCTACAGCACTACAGAGTGCAACTTTATTTGTTAGTTATGTATGGAGAGGGCTACTCTTAGTATTCACCTGTTCACACCAATTTTCTGTTTGGAAGTCACGGTGAATCTTTTGATATTTCTACTAAGTACTAAAGACACTTAAAGGGGTTTAACAATTAATAAAGGATGAGCGAATTGATTCTGAACTAAAATAATCAGTTTAGAATTACCAAAAATCCATGGATTCCAGAGAATCAGAATTTTGGGGGAATTAAATTTGAATAAATCTAACAAAAAGACATTCGAACAAGCATTGAGACCTAATCAGCGCTAGAAGTACTGTTGAAGAATGAAGAGGAGACTGACATCATAGTGGATCAAGGATCTGGACAGATGAGAGGCTAGTTGACCATTTATTTCTTTTTAACGATCCTTATTTATTTACATAACCATTTTTTTAGGGATCATATTTGAAGTGACCTTGAGGGGTCTATATGACAGAAAATACCCCAAAATGACACCATTCTAAAAACTGTACCCCTTAAGATACTCAAAACCATATTCAAGAAGTTTATTAACCCTTTAGGTGCTTCACAGGAATTTTTGGAATGTGGAAAAAAATGAACATTTAACTTTTTTCACAAAAATTTTAGTTTAGACCCATTTTTTTTATTTTTGCAAGGGTACCAGGGAAAAATGGACAACAAAATTTGTTGTGCCATTTCTCCTGAGTATGCCGATACCCAATATGTGGAGGAAAACCACTGTTTGAATGCATAGCAGGGCTCGGAAGTGAAGGAGCACCGTTTAACTTTTTGAATGCAAAATTTGCTGGGATAATTGGCGGACGCCATGTTGTCACCATTGACACCATTTTGGAAACTAGACCCTTCGTAGAACTTATCCAGATGTGTGGTGAGCACCTTGAAGGTGCTTCACAGAAGTTTACAACATTGAGCTGTGAAAATAAAAAATTCTCGTATTCCCCACAAAAATGTAATTTTTGGCCCCAAATTTTGCATTTTCATAAGGGTAACAGGAGAAATTGCACTATACAATATGTTGTGCAATTTCTCCTGAGTATACTGATACCCAATATGTGGAGGAAAACTACTGTTTGAGTGCACAGCCGGGCCTGGAAGGGAAGGAGCGTCATTTGACTTTTTGAATGCAAAATTTGCTGGAATAATTAGCGGACGCCATGCTGCATTTGGAGAGCCCTTGATGTGCCTAAACAGTGGAAACCCCCCACAAGTGACATCATTTTGGAAACTAGACCCCTCAGGGAACTTATCTAGATGTGTGTTGAGCACCTTTAACCCCCAGGTGCTTCACAGAAGTTTATAACATTGAGCCATGAAAATTTTTCCCACAAAAATGCTCTTTGGGCAGCGTTTTTTTTTTATTTTCACAAGGCTAACAGGAGAAAATGGAACCCAAATTTTGTTTTGCAATTTCTCCTGAGCATGCCGATACCCCATATGATGAAGGGCTATATTGAAGTTTATATTTTGCTGGGCTGGTTTGACAGTGCCATGTCACATTGGCAGAGCCCCTCAGGTGCCAGAACAACAAACCTCCCCATAAGAGACCCATTTTAGAAACTATAACTCTCAATTAATTAATCTAGGAGTGCAGTGAGCATGTTGACACCACATGTGCCTCAGAATTTTACAGCATTGGGCGGTGAAGAAAGAATAATTACTTTTTTATCATCAAAGTTTTTTAGCCCCCAGATTTTACATTTTCACACTGGTAAATGAGTAAAAATGGCACCAAAATTTGTCACACAATTTTTGCTGAATGTAGAAATACCCCATGTGTGGCTCTACTTAGCTACACGTGCTTAGCCACACGGTGAGACTTGGGCGGGATGTAGTGCTATTTGCCTCCTGGAGCACATATTTTTCCTAGAATAGTATGGGGATTCTGTAACATCCCAGGCGGCGTGCTGGCATGGCATACCATCTCCAACCATGGAAGACCGCCAACTTACCTACCAGTCCAGGTTGTACACTGTGCATCTCTGCTTGCTGTGTGCATGTCTCTTGTGTGCTGGCTTAGGGCGGCAGCGCTGGCACTTCCTGATTCTTAAAGTTACAGTGTGCGCAGTCCTAATGCGTCCCCAGCCTATTGCTGTGAGTCACTGGATACTTAAACCTTCTCCATCCAGTATTAGGTGCCTGAGCAACACTTTCTTTCCATGTGTTCTGTGCAACTAAGTTGCCAGGTCCTGTATCTTGTCTGTTTCCGCCACCCTTGGGGCTGAATACCCAGGCTCGTTACCTGTATCTGTGACTTCTAGTCTTTTCCGCCACCCTGGGGGCTGTATGCCCAGGCTCGTTCCTGTATCTTGTTCCAGAGTCAGTTCCTGTCTGAACTGTGTCCTAGCCCATTACCTGTTTGTCTTTATGTCCCATCCTTCAATTTTTCTGCAGTGTCTGAACCAGTACCTAACTCCTACTCGTTGTCTCTGGACTTCTGTTTGTGGGTTTTGTGTCCACTCGCTACTTCATTGCAAGTACCTTGTGTGTATCTGGTTCTGCTTGTCCCGTTTCCCTGCCTCCGTATCTACCTCCTGTGTTTCTAGCTATCTTCCTGTGTTTCCCAGTCTGTTCCATGTGAACAGAGTCCTGTCCTGTCTGCCCGCACCTGCGGCTCTATTCCACTCTGCTCTGCTCCGCTTGCCCTCCGCACCTGCGGCTCTGCTCTGCTTGTCCCCCACACCTGCGGCTCTGCTCCATTTGTCTTCCGCACCTGCGGCTCTGTTCTGCTCCGCTAGTCCTCCACACCTGCGGCTCTGCTCCGCTTGTCCTCCGCACCTGCGGCTCTGTTCCTGTATCCCAGTCTGTACTGGTCCCTATCCAGCCTGTTTTCCTACCTGCCAGTTCAGGCTTGTCTGTATACCTGCCTAGCCTGCCAGTACCCGCCTGTCTGTATACCAGCCGTACCTGCCTGTACCCACCAGTCTGCATACCAGCCGTGCCTGCCAGTACCCGCCTGTCTGCATACCAGCCAAACCTGCCCATTCCTGCATTCCCCGGTGTGGGTCAACAGCTGTGACCGGGGTCTGACCTTGAGTAGCACCTGGGCTACCTCCCACGTCCCTCCTCGGACCACGGAGTTGATTAAGCCATTTTGTGTTTGTGGTCGGATCCGGCGAGGCCCCTAGTCACGCTCATCCAGGCAGTCCTCGGTTCGTGGCCCAGTGGGACCACTAACCACGCTCACGCCAGTCAGTCCAGGCGTGAGCGTAACAGACTCCATATAAGTGCTAGAGGAGCATACTCCCCCCTCAAGATACCCCATTTTGGAAATGATACCCCTTTGGCAATTTATCTACAGGTGTGGTGAGGATTTTAACTACATGGGTTTTTTCCAGAAACAAGCAGCAGTGGATGTTGCTGAGTGAAAAATGCAAACTGCCGTTGTAGTGATCAGTACGTTATGTCCAGCTCATGTTTCTGGAAACATTCACCTGTAAATTAGGTAGGCTCATAACTACAGAAATGACAAACGTGTACGCTAACTGCGGTTTAGGCACACTGTGGAGCTCAGAATGGAGGTGGGCATTTTGATTTGGGAGCCCAGAATTTGCTGAATTTCTTTTGGGGGGCAAGGGCCATTTCGCTTTTCCAGAGTCTTTGTGCTACTAGTAACGTGGAAGCCCCCTGGACTTGCTTTTTTTGTGGATTGAGTCGAAGCTTTTATTGTGATCCAAAATGTTATGTAAAATGTTCCCATTTATCCTGTGCTCTACGCTGAGCACTGATATCAGGGTTTCCATTTAAATCTCCGAGTGTCGTAATTCAGATGAAACCCCCGAGGGATCCATTCACTATAATGAGGCAGCAGAGTTACTCTGGACTCCGTCTGGCCTCTGTTCAGCACTGTCCTTTTTTTCAGAGGTTCACAAAACTGTGGATGACGGCACTTTTATGCACACCTAATAAAAAGACGGACACCGTGGGATCACAGGCCAGACGACGTCCATGGTGCCTTCATCTGCGTCATTATAGGAAATCTTCCGCCGGGGGTTCTGTCTGAATCATATTTCAGTGATTTACATAGAAACCCAGGTGTAAGCGCTCAGCATAGAGAGCAGGATAATTTTATTTATTTTGTACGCCGTTCCTCGTGAGGTATAAGTGATTAGATGACTTTATTCTTCGGGTGCTTGCGATTACAGAGATACCAGATTCACAGCGGGTTTTTATGCTTGGCTGCTGTCACACACTAAAAGATGCTTTTTTTTTGCAAAAACTAGTTTTTGCTTTGCCATATTTTGAATGGTATAATTTTTCCAGATTTCGGCCAACAGAGTCATGTAAGAGCTTGTTTTTTTGCGGGACGAGTTGATATTTTATTGGAATCATTTTTGGGCACATGACATTTTTTGATCGCTTTCTATTTCGATTTTTGGGAGGCAGAATAAACAAAAATCAGCAATTCAGGAATTGTTCTTTGTTTTTTTTTTAATGCTGTTCCGCGCATGGTCAAATTGATATTTCTACTTTATTTAATTTTTAAAAAAATATTTTTGCAACTTTTTTCAATTTTTTCTTACTTTTTTACTTAGTACCACTATGGGACTTTCGCTTTCTGCAGTCTGATCGCTGTTATAAGGCATAGCAGTGTAGGATCTCCGATCCAAAAGAAGAGGGGCTTTTGTCTCTCTGCCTACTCGTTAAATGCTAACATTTAGCTGAATCAGCTGACACCAGGCGGCAATTGCGCACATACAGCCTCTGTGCGCATAAAATTGCCTAGACATATCCATACGTCCCAGGTCAGTAAGTATCAGGCAAATGGGACATTTTGGATACGTCTCATTTCAGAAAGGGGTTAAAGAGGACCTTTCATCAAATTTTTCATGTTTTGCTCGACACATAGCAGCTGCAGAGCATCTGCACTTTTAACAGGAAAAACATTGCAAAATTGTGGTGTTCTTCCAAAAAATTGTTACCTTTAAATTGTCAGTAACCTGGTCAAAAACAGCAATCTTCCTAATTTCATAAAGAAGACCTACTCATGAAACTAAAATCTAAACCATCATTTTATATTAGCCAATTGCATCTCTTTCATTTATAAAGAACAAAATATGATACAAAACTGTGCTGTGATTGATTGCTATAGGCAATAAAGACATATTTTTAATTAGAAAGTTTTTTTTCAACTGTTTTATTTATCTTTCCAATGTAGGTGTCCATAGTTACCAGATTGGAAAAAGTTTAATCAGTTGGAATAGCTTGATATTACTGTCAATAGAATTCAATGAGTAAGTTTCAGATAATAATGTAAAGTCTACTCCTCACCATATTGTCCTGCACCAAACTGAAGAACTTTATAACTAATATGTTTTATTCAATCAACACTATTCTGAGCCCATATTCCTGGCTCAGATCTCAAGAAGAGGAATAGAGGTAATTATAAAATCAAGTTTTTATTAATGAAATTAAAAATTAAAATTGAAAACTTAATTTTATAATTACCTCTATTCCTCTTCTTGATTTCTGAGCCAGGGATATTGGCTCAGAATAGTGCTGATTGATCCATTCACCGAAGACTGGTGAGTTATTATGTCTTGGACATTGTTGGTTGATTAATATGTTTCATTGCAGTAAATAATCAATTTGCCAGTAGAGCAAATCTTTCAAAGTATTCTTCTTTCTTGATTCTTTTAAATGAGACTTATCCATTCTGTATGAGTGGTTCCCGATCTGGTGAACTCAAGCTCACTTTATATTACATGGATGACTATTTTCTTTATGGTCATCATGCAATACTTGGTGGCCAAATTAGCTAATTACTACCACAGTGTCTGCATTTTAAATAACCTAACAATACAGTTAGTTATTTAGAAACAATCTATATAAGCAGTGAGATGAAAGACTACCTAGGATTCCAAAAAGGAGAACAGCCACTTTAAATGGATTATCCATCAGACAAAGCTTTTGCCATAAGTCCACACAGTCCCTCCTCATACCTACTCCTCCTCCTCCTCCAAAACTAGCTTCTCAGCCATCACAGAAAATCAACTTTCCTCTTTACTAGTGTTGAGCCACCCCCGTAGTGTTCGAGTTCGGTTCGGTTCGTCGAACACCTTTGAACACTGTTAAAACCAATGGCAGGCAAACAAAAACACATAGAAACACATAGAAAACACCTTCAAAGGTGTCCAAAAGCTGACAAACTGCTCAGAAGACACAACTAACATATGGAAAAGTGACAAGTACATATAGTCATGAGAAAAGAAAAGAGGTGGAGGAGTAAAAGGAGGGGGAGACACAGATATAGGCATGTCATGCCCTTCTAAAATCCAAAAAGTGAGAAGCCGACACGTTCAGTCCGCTCCTGCCCGTGCCACCTCCGTGTCGCCGGGTTTGTGCCAGAGCCGCGGTGAACCCTGACGGCCAGCCCCCCTCTCCCAATACTGGTGCCTGTCCGCTGGTGGGTCGAGCGAGCCCCCCTGTGGTGGAGGCAGCTCTAAGTTTTTTAATTTAAATTGTCTCTCTAATTTGAATGAATATACTTTAAATCCATTTACAAGGATCTATTGGAGGGCAAGTCTCATGCCAGCAGCCGCGTAATTCCAGCTTCAGTAGCGTCCACTAAAGCTGCTGCAGTTAAAAAGCTTTTATAAGGATCGAGCTCGGCTGTCCACCGCAAGGCATCCTACTGCCAGTCCCAGCCCCTATGCCTTGGGGTGCCTCCTGATGCTCTTCACTGAGTAACCCGTGGTCCCGAAGCATTTCCTTTGAAAAAATTAAGTGTCCAAACTACAGGTGGTGTAGCTTGCTTAACAGCCGGGATAATCCGCTGACTAGCAGACACTGCTACTAAGCACAAAGTATTTCCTGGGCTAGATGCAGTTAAAAATTTGTAAGTAGATACTCTCGTTGGATGCTGAGAAAACATTCCATAGAGTCTCCTGGCACGCCATATATGATTCTCTTAAAAAGCTTGGGGTAGGGGTCTAGGGGACCCTTTTATAGCCAAAATCACGGCCCTGTATCACAATACGTCACCTAGGCTGAAGATAAATGGAACTGTAGCACCCTGATGGCTCGGTTGCTACAGACGTATTGCACCTCACCCAGAGGTGTGATATCTCACTCTCAGGTAAGGATGGAGTGTGGATCAGGACACGACACCTGCATGCATTACACCACATTGCCGTGGGGCAGGGCGACCAATATGCCCCTGAGATGGGCACGACAGTCCCTGTCCCTGGCTGGAGTGGGGGGAGGGAACACTGAGGAAGGGGAACCCTGTAGTGCAGGAGCAGGGAGGAAGCAGTTCCTGGGTGCATTGAGAAGGGAGTATAAAAGGTGGGCACCATCTTAGTTCAGTGCAGAGAAGTCTGAGCAGAAGTGGCAGGGAGCAGGGGCTCTGCATGAGCTCTGCTCCGGAGGCGGGCCTAGTAACAGAGGCCCAGGCCTGCAAGAGGGAGAAGGAAGGAAGAGGAGCGGAGAAGGCTCCAGGAACGAGGAATGAAGGGATCCCAGGGGTGCGGACGGGCGAGTCGCCACCGCACGCCCGAATCCACTTGCGTGGAGGGGTCAGGCCAAAGGGGGAGACCGGTCCCCGAACTAGTGGAGGCAGGAAACGACCCTCAGCTAGAAACCGGAGGCTCTGACATTTTAAGTGGCGCAGCCCCTCGCTACACCCGCTAGGAAGGCACCACATAGGGTTAGGGAAACTGGCGCCAAGTTTACCAAGAGGAGGCCCGAGGCAGCCGGACAGAAGTGTTGGTAAGAAAGGCCAGACAAAGGACACACAAAGGGGGTCCTGTGAAGCGCTCCAAAGTTATCTGGGAGTTGTCTGAGCCCCTCACCTGGTGAGCACAGTACGACGTGGGCAGCCGTCACCTGCAGACGTGGTCTGGATAATAAGAACTGTGAGTAAAGGCCCTGAACTGCATCACTGACTCCGTGTCGTTACTGCTGCTGCCCTGCACCATCACCCCCATCCTCCGCATACACTGCCCTGAGGCTATACTCCTCCCGTGGGGAGTTATGCTACGCTCTGCTGCACCCACAACACCAGCCTCAGCGGTCTGCCCTGTAGCGGCGGTTCACTCTGACCGCAATCCACGGGTGGCGTAGTCGGACATTTAAACATCAAAACCACATAAATAGTTCCGCCACTGGTTTGACCACCCTGAGCCACGGAACCGGGTCGCCGCCACGAAGACTACAACCACCAGCATCCACCAAAAAGGGTCCGGCTTCGGGTGTCCCAAGGCCCAGGGGGTGCGTCAGAACATTTTCATCACCTTTCACAATCACCAATGGGACAAGGCAGGGATGTCCTCTGTCCCCTCTCTTATACATCCTAGTGACGGAGCACCTGCTCTCATCAATTCGCCATAACCCCAATATTAGGTGGATTGAGGTGGGAGGCACCGAGTACAAGTGCTCTCTATTTGCTGATGATGTCCTAGTATATATCACTCAATCACATATATCCATCCATGCTGTTATGGCTGAAATAGATCACTTTGTTACATGGTCAAATTTTAAAATCAATGCAGCGAAGTCTGAGGCCCTCGATGTCTCCCTCCCCAAATCCATATAGGATTCCATCCAGTCCAACTTTCCCTTTGCCTGGCCCTCACAGGGTATCAAATACTTAGGAATTCCTATTCATAGAGACCTCTCCCATCTATGTTATCTTAATTTTGGGCCCTTTATTGAACAACTCCATACAGACCACGGTTGGCAAGTTAGAACTGTAAGATTCACTACGTGAACCACTGGTGTTTTGTGGAAAAGCACATGTACACTGCGTTCCAAATTATTATGCAAAAAGTGTTTAGGAGTGATAAGGGAAGAATTTGTTTGTTTGTCAGTTAAACTCATTGATGGTGATGTTTGTCAGGGCTCTTTATATCACTGTAAGCAATTGCAGACACCTGTGCTAATTAGTTTGGCAGGTGTGTCCAATGAAAGGCAAGACTACTTAAGAAGGCTCTCTCACATTATTAAGCAGCCTACATTTTCTGCCAAAATGGGAAAGAAAAAGGATGTGTCAGCTGCTGAGAAGCAACAAATTGTGGAGTGTTTAGGTCAAGGCATGACTACAATCAACATTGTGCGATGATCAGGATGAAGTGTCTTGGCAATCAAGAAGTATGTAGCTGATTCACAGTACAGACGTGTGCGTGCTGATAAGGGCAAATTGAGGACTCTTTCCTACAGGCAATTACGTCAGGTTGAAAGAGCAGCGGCAAAAAAGCCTTGTCATAGCAGCAGACAAGTTTTTGAAGCTGCTTGTGCCTCCAACGTCCCCCGAACAACAAGATGCAGGGTCCTTCAGAGGTTTGCAGCTGTGCATACGCCATCCTGTCGACCTCCTCTATCCACTTCACACAAGCAGAAACGGCTCCAGTGGGCCAAACATTACATGAAGACTGATTTCAAAACTGTTTTGTTCACGGATGAGTGCCGTGCAGCGCTCGATGGTCCAGATGGATGGAGTGGAGGATGGCTGGTTGATGGACACCCCACGCAAACACGGCTACAGCGCCAACAAGGAGGAGGTGGAGTAATGTTTTGGGCTGGAATCATGGGGAGAGAGATTGTCGGCCCCTTTAGGATCCCTGAAGGCGCTAAAGATGAACTCCATAATGTATGTGGATTTTCTCAAACAGCACTTCCTGCCATGGTTCAAGAAGAAGAACCGTGTATTTCACAGCAAGATCATTTTTCTGCATGATAATGCACCATCTCATGCTGCACATAAAACATCTGCATCTCTGGCTGATATGGGCATAAAAGGGGACAAACTTATGGTGTGACCCCCATGCTCCCCTGACCTCTACCCCATTCAGAACCTTTGGAGCATCATTAAAAGGAGTGTCTATGATGGCGGGAGGCAGTTCACATCTAAGCAACAGCTCTGGGAGGGTATTCTGTCCTCATGCAAAACAATTGAAGCAGAAACCATCCAAAACCTGACAAATTCAATGGACGAGAGAGTTCAGAAGCTCCTTTCGAAAAAGGGGTCCTATGTGAAAATGTAACATCACCTAGAATAAAGTTTTGAGTTGAAAATTGTTTGATTTCAGTTTCTAACAACCTGCTAATGCTTTTAATTTCAAAAATGACCATTTTTTTGGTCTTTATTAAAATGAAAAGGTTGATCGAAAAGTTTGGGGGATCTAAGAGTGTGGCAACCCAGTAGTCATGATTACTTCGAATTCTGACAATATGAGGGTCATGCTGCAGGTAGTGCAGCAAGAATGCACTTATGTGTCTTGCGCATCTCGGAGCCCCAAAATTATTTTCCGGGCTAGATGCAGCTAAAAATTATTATTAATTTTAAATCTGGTGAAGCTTTAGTATAGATGGCCTAATAGGATCAGTGCTGCACACTGCTACAAAGCCCAAATTATTTTCCAGTCAAGATACAGATAAACATGATTAGTAATTTTAAATCTGGTGGAGCTTATTATAGATGGCCTAATAGAATCAGTGCTGCACACTGCTACAAAGCCCAAATTATTTTCCAGCCAAGATACAGATAAACATGATTAGTAATTTGAAAGCTTAAAACGGTTGGTAGGGTGATTTTAACCAATCATCAAGCTTTTACTCTCCCCAGGATGACACAGGGGTAGAAAAGTCGTTTCGGATCCATGATTTGTTCATCTTTATGAACGTGAGTCTGTCTACATTTTCAGTGGAGAGCCGCGTGCGCTTATCTGTCAGCACACCAACAGCAGCGCTGAACACACGTTCAGACAGAACGCTGGCTGCGGGGCATGACAAGATCTCCAAGGCGTAAGTGGCTAGCTCCGGCCATTTATCCAGATTGGAAGCCCAAAAAGAGCAAGGGTCCAGTGACACAGTCGTGGCTTCAATGTTTACTTGGAGATACTCCTGTACCATCGTCTCTAGGCGTTGACTATGTGTCAGACTTCTTGTCTCCTGTGGCCTTGCAAAGGATGGGCTAAAAAAGTGGTGAAATGATTCCGCAAAATTGATGTTACCAGCAGATACTGTGGTTCTGTTACGGTTTGAGTGCTGAACACTTGACGGTCCCACGGTTGGCAAGTTGGAACTGTGAGATTCACTACGTGCACCACTGGTATTTTGTGGAAAAGCACATGTAAGATTCTGCAACAGTCTCTGCTGATACTCCTGCATGCGTGCATCCCTTTCTATGGCAGGAATAATTTCTGCAAATTTACTTTTGTAGCGGGGATCTAACAGTGTGGCAACCCAGTAGTCAGGATTACTTCTAATTCTCACAATTCGAGGGTCATGTTGCAGGTAGTGCAGCAAGAAGGCACTCATGTGTGTTGCGCATCCAGGAGCACCAAGTCCCTGTTGTGTTGGTGGCGAGGTAACAATCATGCTTCCTTCCTCTGTCCTCTCCCCCCAACCTCGCACAACAGAAATGTGATCAAGGTCTCCCTCATCTGATGAGTCTTCCATCAGTTCGTCCTCCACTTCTTCCTGGGCTCCTGCACCTTCCTCACTAGTTTGGCTGCTACCATGCGCCCTGGTAAAACCATCTCCCCCACCCTCACATGCCTGCCGCCTTGGTGCTGCCGACCGTCTGGACCTTGCAGATGTTAGCCCTTCCGCATACAACTCCTCCTCCTCTACTTCCTCCACCTCCTCTTGTGCCACCACCTGACTCCGAATTCTGTTTAACATGTGCTCCAGCATGTAAATCACCGGAATAGTCATGCTGATAATGGCATCGTCAGCACTAAACATCTTCGTCGCCATTTCAAAACTGTGCAGAAGGGTGCATAGGTCCCTGATCTGAGACCACTCCTCCAGCGTGATTTGCCCCACCTCTGAATCTCGTTGGCCCAGGCTATACGTCAGAACGTATTGCAGCAGGGCTTGTCGGTGCTGCCACAGTCGCTGCAACATGTGCAGAGTTGAATTCCACCGGGTAGGCACATCGCATTTTAGCCGGTGAAGTGGCAGGCCCAACGACTTCTGTAGAGAGGTAAGTCGCTGAGCTGCGGGATGCGAACGGCGGAAGTGAGCACACAGCGACCGTGCCCTCTGCAGAAGGCCATCTAGTCTGGGATAGTGGGCTAAAAATTGCTGGACAACCAGGTTCAACACGTGAGCCATACAAGGCACGTGTGTGACATTGCCCCGGCGAAGGGCCGCACCCAGGTTTGCAGCATTGTCGCACACGGCCTTCCCTGGTTTCAGGTCCAGTGGAGACAACCATTCATGAAATTGGTTCTCCAGAGCTGACCACAACTCCTCAGCTGTGTGACTCACATTTCCCAGACATTTCAATGTAAAAACCGCCTGATGACGTTGAGCCCTACTGCCAGCATAGTAAGGAGGTGTGCAGGATCCCTTCTGCGCAGTTAGAAAGCTTGTGGCATGACCAGACAGGCTTTGGTTGCAGGTGAAGGACCGAGAGGAGGTTGAGGAGGCAGAAGCAGTGGAGGAACTTTGACATAAAGAGGATTGACGCACAACTCGTGGGGACGGCAAGACTTGGACAGCAGCCCCTTGTCCTGCTGTCACCATAGTTACCCAGTGCCCAGTCAGCGACATGTAACGCCCCTGTCCATGCCTACTCGTCCAAGTGTCTGTGGTGAAATGCACCCTGTCACACACAGAGTTTCTCAAAGAAGCGGTGATGTTGTGTGCGAAATGCTGGTGGAGCGCAGGCACACCTTTCTTTGAGAAGTAGTGCCGACTGGGCATCTGGTACTGGGGCACTGCGACGGACATAAGGTCTCGAAAATCCTCTGTGTCCACCAGGCGGAAAGGCAGCATTTCTGTAGCCAAGAGCTTGCAGATGGTGAAATTCAACCTCTTAGCTTTCTCATGGCTAGGAGGAAATGGTCTTTTACTTGTCCACATCTGAGGGACCGAGGGCTGGCTATTGTGCTTAGACGGGGTTGATAAGGGTGTCCCCGGCAAACTGCCGGTCTGTGAGGAAGATGCAGGCGGACATGTTAGGTTGCCTTGATCCAAAGGTGGTGCTATCGATGTCGGACAGCGCTCAACACCAGCTGGTGTTACCACCTCCAAAGAAAATGATGACCTGCCAATCAGGCTGGCTGTTGCGGGTAAAGAGGTGGCAGGTCTGCGCCCCAAAACAGGTGTGACTGCTGTCCCCCAGTCACAGAGGATGAAGAGGCCGCGGATGCACAAGATATGGCAGACGGTGGTTGGCCCGGCCGGCTAGGCCGCATTGTAGCACACTGAGCTTCCCACTGCAACTTATGCTTCATGTCCATGTGCCGGTTCATGCATGAAGTACTCAAACTATGTATTTTTTGGCCTCTACTTAGATTTTGCTGACAAATGTTACAGATAACACGAGTTGGGTCATCTTTATCGATCTGAAAAAATGCCCAGGCTATGCAAGGCTTAGCACCCATGCGACCTGAAGAGCCACCACGACTTGTGGTGAGAGGCAGAGTTGTGTTTGAGGATGCAGTTGTTGACGTGCTTCCAGTACTACGTCTCTGTCCAGGAAGGCGCAACCTGACCTCGTCGTCATTAGCATCTTCCTCCACCTGCTCTGCTGACCTCATCTCTTGGCTGACTGTGGGTTGACAGTAAGTGGGATCTCCAACCTCATCATCATCACCCTGTGGGTTATCACACCCGTCGTCCTCAGAGCCAACCTGTTCCTGCCCTGACAAAAAACTAAAGTTGTCGCTCCAATCAGGTATTTGAGTCTTATCATCGTCTTCCTCATTGTCTCCACCAACAGGAGTTACAGTTTGGGAATGAGGGTCTACATTATGGTCAGAACCTTCTGCGTCTGGTCCTGGATCCGACTCATAAAGATTCTGGGCATCAGTGCAGATCATTTCCTCGTCTGGATTCACAGAAGCGCTGGAGTCGACCTCTGATTCCCAGGCTATAGTATGAGTAAACAGCTCTGCAGACTCAACCATCTGTTCTACCTCATACTCAGACTGGCAGCTGGAGATTTGGGAGCTGTGAGGAAGCAAGTGCGATTGGGGTGACACCTTTGAGGACTGGAGTATTTGTGATGTTAAAGTTGATGTGGAGGAGAGCCCACTTAAAGGAGCACTTGATATCCGTTGAAGCACCTGCTGTTTTTGTGCCTCATCTGGAATTTGTAGCGATTGGCGTGGCCGTAAGAAAGGGATCTTATCACATTGTCTGCTAAAAGAAGTAGACATTTTAGTTTGGCTGGAAGATGGTCTTTCTTCTGCAGATGTTACTGTTGCTTTAACACCTACCCCACGGACACAAACTTTTTTCCCCTTCCCAACATGCCTATTCCCCTTTCCACCAGCAGCAGGCCTTTTTCCACTCATTTTGGTGGTTAACTAATTCACAACTCTGGAGTTGTTTGCACAAAAAAACAATGGATGGGAACCGAGCAGAGCTGAGTGGCCAAACTGTGGTATTAGGCCAAAACTATTGGCTGGGTTAGATGCAGAAAAAAATTATATTCAATTTGCAACCTGATGGAGGTCTGTATAGATGGACTAATAGAACAAGTCCCACACACAGCTAGAAGGCCAAATATTTTGTCAGAGGTAGATGCAGAAAAAAATTATATTCAGTTTGCAACCTTATGGAGGTCAGTATAGATGGACTAATACAACAAGTCCCACACACAGCTAGAAGCCCAATATTTTTTCAGAGGTAGATGCAGAAAAAAATATATTCAGTTTGCAACCTGATGGAGGTCTGTATAGATGGATTAATAGAACAAGTCCCACACACAGCTAGAGGCCCAATATTTTTTCAGAGGTAGATGCAGAAAAAAATATATTCAGTTTGCAACCTGATGGAGGTCTGTATAGATGGATTAATAGAACAAGTCCCACACACAGCTAGAAGCCCAATATTTTTTCAAAGGTAGATGCAGAAAAAAATTATATTCAGTTTGCAACCTTATGGAGGTCAGTATAGATGGACTAATAGAACAAGTCCCACACACAGCTAGAAGCCCAATATTTTTTCAGAGGTAGATGCAGAAAAAATTATATTCAGTTTGCAACCTTATGGAGGTCAGTATAGATGGACTAATAGAACAAGTCCCACACACAGCTAGAAGGCCAAATATTTTTTCAGAGGTAGATGCAGAAAAAAATTATATTCAGTTTGCAACCTTATGGAGGTCAGTATAGATGGACTAATAGAACAAGTCCCACACACAGCTAGAAGGCCAAATATTTTGTCAGAGGTAGATGCAGAAAAAAAATATATTCAGTTTGCAACCTTATGGAGGTCAGTATAGATGGACTAATAGAACAAGTCCCACACAAAGCTAGAAGCCGAATATTTTTTCAGAGGTAGATGCAGAAAAAAATATATTCAGTTTGCAACCTGATGGAGGTCTGTATAGATGGATTAATAGAACAAGTCCCACACACAGCTAGAAGCCCAATATTTTTTCAGAGGTAGATGCAGAAAAAAATATATTCAGTTTGCAACCTGATGGAGGTCTGTATAGATGGATTAATAGAACAAGTCCCACACACAGCTAGAAGCCCAATATTTTTTCAGAGGTAGATGAAGAAAAAAATATATGCAGTTTGCAACCTGATGGAGGTCAGTATACATGGACTAATAGAACAAGTCCCACACACAGCTAGAAGGCCAAATATTTTGTCAAAGGTAGATGCAGAAAAAAATTATATTCAGTTTGCAACCTTATGGAGGTCAGTATAGATGGACTAATACAACAAGTCCCACACACAGCTAGAAGCCCAATATTTTTTCAGAGGTAGATGCAGAAAAAAATATATTCAGTTTGCAACCTGATGGAGGTCTGTATAGATGGATTAATAGAACAAGTCCCACACACAGCTAGAAGCCCAATATTTTTTCAGAGGTAGATGCAGAAAAAAATATATTCAGTTTGCAACCTGATGGAGGTCTGTATAGATGGATTAATAGAACAAGTCCCACACACAGCTAGAAGCCCAATATTTTTTCAAAGGTAGATGCAGAAAAAAATTATATTCAGTTTGCAACCTTATGGAGGTCAGTATAGATGGACTAATAAAACAAGTCCCACACACAGCTAGAAGCCCAATATTTTTTCAGAGGTAGATGCAGAAAAAAATTATATTCAGTTTGCAACCTTATGGAGGTCAGTATAGATGGACTAATAGAACAAGTCCCACACACAGCTAGAAGGAAAAATATTTTTTCAGAGGTAGATGCAGAAAAAAATTATATTCAGTTTGCAACCTTATGGAGGTCAGTATAGATGGACTAATAGAACAAGTCCCACACACAGCTAGAAGGCCAAATATTTTGTCAGAGGTAGATGCAGAAAAAAAATATATTCAGTTTGCAACCTTATGGAGGTCAGTATAGATGGACTAATACAACACGTCCCACACACAGCTAGAAGCCCAATATTTTTTCAGAGGTAGATGCAGAAAAAAATATATTCAGTTTGCAACCTGATGGAGGTCTGTATAGATGGATTAATAGAACAAGTCCCACACACAGCTAGAAGCCCAATATTTTTTCAGAGGTAGATGCAGAAAAAAATATATTCAGTTTGCAACCTGATGGAGGTCTGTATAGATGGATTAATAGAACAAGTCCCACACACAGCTAGAAGCCCAATATTTTTTCAGAGGTAGATGAAGAAAAAAATATATGCAGTTTGCAACCTGATGGAGGTCAGTATAGATGGACTAGTACAAAAAGTCCCACACACAGCTAGAAGCCCAATATTTTTTCAGAGCTAGATGCAGAAAAAAATTATATTCAATTTGCAACCTGATGGAGGTCAGTATAGATGGACTAATAGAACAAGTCCCACACACAGCTAGAAGGCCAAATATTTTTTCAGAGGTAGATGCAGAAAAAAATTATATTCAGTTTGCAACCTTATGGAGGTCAGTATAGATGGACTAATAGAACAAGTCCCACACACAGCTAGAAGGCCAAATATTTTTTCAGAGGTAGATGCAGAAAAAAATTATATTCAGTTTGCAACCTTATGGAGGTCAGTATAGATGGACTAATAGAACAAGTCCCACACACAGCTAGAAGGCCAAATATTTTGTCAGAGGTAGATGCAGAAAAAAAATATATTCAGTTTGCAACCTTATGGAGGTCAGTATAGATGGACTAATAGAACAAGTCCCACACACAGCTAGAAGGCCAAATATTTTTTCAGAGGTAGATGCAGAAAAAAATTATATTCAGTTTGCAACCTTATGGAGGTCAGTATAGATGGACTAATAGAACAAGTCCCACACACAGCTAGAAGGCCAAATATTTTGTCAGAGGTAGATGCAGAAAAAAAATATATTCAGTTTGCAACCTTATGGAGGTCAGTATAGATGGACTAATACAACAAGTCCCACACACAGCTAGAAGCCCAATATTTTTTCAGAGGTAGATGCAGAAAAAAATATATTCAGTTTGCAACCTGATGGAGGTCTGTATAGATGGATTAATAGAACAAGTCCCACACACTGCTAGAAGCCCAATATTTTTTCAGAGGTAGATGCAGAAAAAAATATATTCAGTTTGCAACCTGATGGAGGTCTGTATAGATGGATTAATAGAACAAGTCCCACACACAGCTAGAAGCCCAATATTTTTTCAGAGGTAGATGAAGAAAAAAATATATGCAGTTTGCAACCTGATGGAGGTCAGTATAGATGGACTAGTACAACAAGTCCCACACACAGCTAGAAGCCCAATATTTTTTCAGAGCTAGATGCAGAAAAAAATTATATTCAATTTGCAACCTGATGGAGGTCAGTATAGATGGACTAATAGAACAAGTCCCACACACAGCTAGAAGGCCAAATATTTTTTCAGAGGTAGATGCAGAAAAAAATTATATTCAGTTTGCAACCTTATGGAGGTCAGTATAGATGGACTAATAGAACAAGTCCCACACACAGCTAGAAGGCCAAATATTTTTTCAGAGGTAGATGCAGAAAAAAATTATATTCAGTTTGCAGCCTTATGGAGGTCAGTATAGATGGACTAATAGAACAAGTCCCACACACAGCTAGAAGGCCAAATATTTTTTCAGAGGTAGATGCAGAAAAAAATTATATTCAGTTTGAAACCTTATGAGGTCAGTATAGATGGACTAATAGAACAAGTCCCACACACAGCTAGAAGGCCAAATATTTTTTCAGAGGTAGATGCAGAAAAAAATATATTCAGTTTGCAACCTGATGGAGGTCTGTATAGATGGATTAATAGAACAAGTCCCACACACAGCTAGAAGCCCAATATTTTTTCAGAGGTAGATGAAGAAAAAAATATATGCAGTTTGCAACCTGATGGAGGTCAGTATAGATGGACTAGTACAACAAGTCCCACACACAGCTAGAAGCCCAATATTTTTTCAGAGCTAGATGCAGAAGAAAATTATATTCAATTTGCAACCTGATGGAGGTCAGTATAGATGGACTAATAGAATGATGCTATGCCCAAAAGATTTTACTTCACTAGGTGCAGTAAAAAAATTGGTATTCTATACACAGGTGGTATATCTTGCAACACAGATAGGCTACTCCACTGACTAACACACTCTGCAATAGGCCAAAAGGGATTAGCTTTGCTAGATTCAGCCAAATGCTGTGAAAAAAACTTGCACAGCACTGGCACAGACCTGCCTGGCAAAAACTGATAGGAACTGATGTAACCTAGTCCTGAAAAGGACTGCAATTACAATTAGTCTTTACTCCCACAATCTATCTATTTAAGAGCACAGACCTGCCTGATAAAAGTCATAGGAAATGCTGTAACCTAGTCCTTAAAAGGACTGCAATCACAACTATTCCCTACTCCCAAGCTATCTGTAGATTTGTGCGAAAATTGGCTTGAAATTAACAAGGTATAGCGCACACAGCAACAGCGGTGCCGTCTAACATGCAGCTGCAGCAGTGAGAAAATGGTGGCGACGGGGAAAATGGCTTGGTCTTATAGGGCAAGGACATGTGACATACACTGCCAATGACACATGCCCTTGCTTGTGTGAAAAAAAGCACTTCGCTCCGTGTGTGTGTGACACCCCAGGGGTCTGGTTGCCACAGTGATAGAGATATTACGTCTGAGAGCAGGTGGGAGGTCCTTTGGTCAGGGATCCTGTGCATGCCACACCTCCTGCCCAGTCTTGGGAGGGGAAGGACTTCCCCTATATAAACCCGGGGCTGAGGCAGGGTGAGTGAGAAAGAAGACAGTACAAGAGTAGAGAAGAGAAGCAGCATAGCAAGAAACATCAGGAGCTCTGTGGGGAGCAGTGTTACAACGAGTCAGGGGCTGGCAGCTGCAGAGCTCGCCCTGACTGAGAAAATTTCTAACCGGACCCGGAGTCCGAGGCTGTGGGGACTAACTCCTACCCAGCAGCAGAAACCGTCTGGCAGAGGATTTCACGTCCTCTGGCCCAGAAGCCCGAAGGCACGGTCACACGCGTGGGACCAGCACCGCCATTGTGGAGCGGAAGCCATTAGAAGGCCCCGAGTCACCGGCCATACGGGTGAGCACCACACGGTACACTCAGGGACGTGGGCTACTTATTCCCGCCTCTAGCAAGGTAGCCAGAAGAGTACAGTTAGTTGGGAAGGCCTACAACTCCGCCTGGCCAGGGGAAATCCCATCTGCTCAAGGACTGACCAGGCCCCTATCACTAGCAAGTACTCCGGGAGGGTCTTTCTTTGTCACCAGTAAAGACCCTGAACTACACCGCACCGTCTCTGAGTGGTTCCTGCTACCCTCATCATCCACGGCGGCTGCCCTGAGGCCATACCCCTCCCGTTGGGGGTTATACCATCCACGCTGCACCATCCTTCCACCGGCCTCAGCGGTCTGCCCTGCAGCGGCAGCTCCATAGCTGCATTCAACGGGTGGCGTAGTCACCAACCATCTACTGCTAGTACATCGCCGCTCAGTTTGACTCCCTGGGCACGGACCGGGTCGCCGCCACGAGACTACAACCCTCAAGAGATCCGGCTCCGGGTAAGCTCCCGCGTGCGCAACGCAGCACGACATAGGCCCAGGGGCGCGTCAACTTTGGCGTAGTCGGCAGGATTTCGTGCCCGCAATCACCGGGTACTGCGTGCCTGAAAAGCAAAGACTGTTCAAACTTACCAGTGGTGAAGATTCCCGCTATCCGTGGAGGTTTCCCGCCATCCGGCGCCATCTTCTACCTTCTTCCCGCCATCCGCGAAGTTTTCCCGCCATCCGGCGCCATCTTCGACCTTCTTCCCGCCATCCGTGGAGTTTTCCCGCCATTGGACGCCATCTTGAGGACGCCGCGCGGGAAGAAGAGGGGCGTGGACTCCGAAAGCGCGCGAGAACTGAAGCCCCGCCTCACGTCCGGACGTTGCGTAAGGTCCTGGAAGGAGCCCAGCAGACGCCGACGTCACCGGAGCGCGACGGAAGGTCCTCAACCCTGACGATCCACTGTGGAGCCGCGGCCTACGGAACAGGATCATCGCAAGGTAGGCCACGGTCCACTAGGGGGGAGGAAGATGTCGGATACGGAGGAGAGCTTCACTGCCTCAACCCCCGCCAGCGCCACCACTGCTGCAGTTATGCCCTTCACCATGCCCTATATCCCGGGAGCAGCTTGGCTACCCCAGTACTCAGGGGAGTCACATACCCTGCATGACTTTAGAGAAAAGCTGGATAGCCTCTTCCAGGTGTACCCCCTCACAGAAGAGCAAAAAGTGAGCATCCTGGTGGCCCAACTAACTGGGGCAGCCAAAAGGGAAGTAAAATCCTGGCCACCTGGGAGGAAGACTGTCGCAGGGATACTAACCCGGCTGAAGGACACCTTTGATACCCACACCTCAGCCGAGATTAAGCTTAGATTCTACGGGTGCAAGCAGAGAGCGCATGAGAGTATAAGGGACTATGCACTAAACCTACAAGAGGCCCTGAGGGCCATAAAGCAGACCGACCCTGATGGGGTGGGAAACGAGGACAGGCTGTTGACTGAACAATTTATAGAGGGTTTATATTGCAATGCCCACCGAACCCAGTTGCGGGCAATGGCCTTACAGGATCCCCATCTGGACTTTGCACAGTTCAAGGACAGAGCCATCCGGGTGCTCCGAGAACCGGCACCGGGTGGCGTTGTGACCCACAGGCGCCCAGCTATCACTTACCACCAGGAGGCGGCGCCCTTGTCGGCAGGGCCTGTGGGAGCTGATGCGCAGGCTTTGGACAATGACCCGGCTCCAGACCTACGCCATCAGGTCCAAGAGCTAGCTAAGAGCGTTGCTGCGCTAACCCGAACTGTGCAGTCTTTACAGGTTTCCACCCCAGGGAAGATCCAGCTGGCATCCGGACCGGAGGACAGCCCGTGGCGTCGACCAAGGAGGACCCCACCGGCCAGAGGAAGACCCAGTGACCGATACAGCGAGGACGGACGACCCATCTGCCGCCGCTGCAATCAACCCGGACATATGGAAAGGTACTGTTCTTTAAACGGGCACAACCTGGGGTAGAGGGCCAACCCCCAGGAAAAACATCACCAGGCCCATCGAACTGGCGCGACAGATATGTGGGAGGACGTCCAGTCTTGCCTGTGGTACTGGATGGCATTCCCATGAGTGCCCTACTGGACACCGGGTCACAGGTCACCACCATCCCGTACGTGCTCTTTAAGCAGTACTGGAATAACTCGGATATTACCCGCTACCCTGACGACGACTTGAGTATCATCGCCAGCAATGGCCAGCCCGTGCCACAGATCGGATTTAAAGAGGTGACCATCAAAATCGGTAGAGTCGAACTGGCAGCATAGGGACTGATCATTGTAGACATTGACAAACATGAGAGCCACCCAAAAATAACTCTAGGAACTAATGTAATTGAAAATTGTCTTGCAGAGGTGATTTTCCTTCTACAGCAGGTTGCCAAGAACGCCAGCTCCGGCGAGCAGCGAGTACTCCAGAAAGAAATCCGGGCACTGATGCGACGGCAACAGGTGGAACTCTCCGGCGGTGAGATTGGTAGCGTAAGAATGTGTGACCCTTTCCCTATTGCCATGCCCCCAAAAAGTGAAATGATGATTTGGTGCCGGGCAGCTATTGGTCTGAGAGGTAGAGATTACCAGGCAATGGTAGAACCAGTTTACTCAGACAGTAGACCCACCATTTTGACAGCACGGGGGGTGGTCAATGTACGCCATGGGAGGGTGCCTGTTCGCATAATCAATATCGGGGAGAGGGAAGTGTACCTGCCCCGGTATGCCACGCTAGCAAAATTATATACCATCAACCAAAACTCTATACAGTCTGTGGAACCCTTGCCTCCATCTCACCCGGAGGAAGGTAACGGCTCTAAGAAAGTAATGGAGGATTGGTGTCAGCAACTACACTTGGGAACTGACTCCACTCCCTCCCACCACAAACAGGGAGTCTACCGGGTGGTTCAAGAGTATGAGAGAGTGTTTAGTAAACACCCGTTAGACTTCGGGCGAGTCAAGGGGGTAGAACACCGCATCCCCACGGGAGATCATCCTCCCATAAAAGAGAGGTATCGACCCGTACCCCCTGCACATTACCAACATGCCAAGGGGATGCTTAGAGACATGAAGGAGGCTGGGGTAATCCGGGATAGCTGTAGCCCCTGGGCAGCCCCGCTAGTTTTAGTCAAAAAGAAAGACAACACCATGAGGATGTGTGTAGATTACCGGAAAATCAACCGTATCACACACAAGGATGCGTACCCCTTACCAAGGATAGAGGAGTCATTGGCTGCTTTAAGGTCTGCTAACTTCTTCTCTACCTTGGATCTCACTAGCGGGTACTGGCAGGTTCCTGTAGCAGAGGCGGACCGGGAGAAGACCGCATTCACCACCCCGATGGGACTTAGCGAGTTCACCTGCATGCCGTTCGGACTCTGCAACGCCCCAGGAACCTTCCAACGATTAATGGAGTGCTGTCTGGGCCACAGAAACTTCGAGACGGTCCTGTTGTACCTGGACGATGTCATCGTATACTCCAAAACTTATGAGGACCACCTGAAACACCTGGCGGAGGTGTTCGAAGCTCTGGCGAGTTACGGCCTAAAGGTGAAACCCTCCAAGTGTCACCTCCTGAAACCAAAGGTGCAGTACCTGGGACACGTAGTGAGCGCTGACGGAGTGACTCCCGACCCCGATAAGATCACCGCAATTAAGGGATGGCCAAGCCCCTCCAGCGTAAAAGAAGTGCGGCAGTTCCTCGGGTTGGTAGGCTACTACCGAAGGTTTATTCCCGGTTTCACCAAAAAGGCAGCGCCTATGCAGGACCTCCTCATAGGCCAGTCCCGGAAGGCCAAGAACCAGAAGCCGCCCTTCAAATGGGAAGAGCTAGAAGAAGAGTCCTTCCGCCAGCTGAAGATGGCCCTCACGGGGGATGAAATCTTGGCGTACCCGGATTATAGCCAGCCCTTCATCCTCTACACCGACGCCAGTAACATCGGGCTAGGAGCCGTACTGTCCCAGATCCAGCAGGGGAAAGAACGAGTAATCGCCTACGCCAGCCGAAAACTGCGACCCACCGAAAGGAACCCCGAGAATTATAGCTCATTTAAGCTAGAGTTCCTGGCCGTGGTATGGGCAGTCACTGAGCGCTTTAAGCATTACCTTGCTTCTTCCCGGTTCACCGTGTACACGGATAACAACCCGTTGACACACCTGGACACGGCAAGACTCGGTGCCCTGGAGCAGAGGTGGATGGCCCGTCTGTCCAACTACGAGTTCATAATCAAATATCGGGCAGGGCGCTCCAATACTAACGCGGACGCCCTGTCCAGGATGCCCAACCTGCCGGACGAAGGAGAAGATCCGGAGGGACTAGAAGAAATTGAACTCCCTGCGTTCCACCGTCATGGGACTATCCAGTATTCCCACCGGGTAAGGAGTAAGCAGGCTGCTACGTTGAACCCCTTACCTCACTACAACTGGGCGGAAACGCAAGACAGCGACCCTGCCGTCCGACTGGTGAAGGAGATGCTGACTCGGCCGGAGGCTCGCCTTGAACCAGACGCTCCGGAGGAAGCCAAACAACTATGGGCAGAGAAGAGTCGACTGTTCCTTTACAAAGGGAAGTTGTGCCGCAGAATGGTTAACTCCCGGACGCATGAATTACTCTGGCAAGTAGTGGTGCCACGAAGAGACGCAGCCATGGTGATGGAGGCATACCACGACGGAGCTGGACACTTCGGGTGGAAGAAGCTGGAGTTCCTGCTGCGCGAGCGATTCCACTGGGTAGGCATGAGGGGAACCATTGAGAAGTGGTGCAGAGATTGTGGCCCGTGCAACCTGAGAAGGAAGGACCGCGCCAGCCAGAAGACTCCCCTGCAGTCCATCGTCACCCGGCAACCGTTGGAACTGGTAGCCTTGGATCATGTAAAACTGACCCCAAGCAGAAGTGGCTACGTCTACGCGTTAACCATCGTGGATCATTACTCCCGGTTTCTGGTTGTCGTCCCCGTCAAGGACTTAACGGCTCAAACAGCAGCTAGAGCCTTCCAGCAGCACTTTTGCCGTCCACACGGGTACCCGGACCAAGTGCTGACGGACCAGGGACCTGCCTTTGAAGCGGAGGTCTTCCAGGAATTCTGCAATCTGTATGGCTGCCGGAAGATAAGGACGACACCCTACCATCCGCAGACTAATGGACTTTGTGAAAAAATGAACCAGGTGGTAATGGATCTTCTAAAAACGTTGCCCCTGGAAGAACGCAGTCTGTGGCCTGAAAAGTTGCCCGATCTGGTGGACCTATACAACCACATCCCGGTAGGTTCCACCAACTGTACCCCGGCTTACCTAATGAGGGCAAGACCTGGTAAGTTACCTGTTGACCTGGAAATGGGAGTCCTGACACCCGAGGACACTTCACCAGAAACAGACTGGGACACAGAGAGGCAGCAGCAGTACCGGAGAGTACAGGAGAGCGTGGAGCGAAGTCTCTGTCAGGCTAGGGAAAGACAAGAGAAAACTTACAACCAGTATGCTCCCGCTGTTCCCCTGGTACCCGGAGAGCAGGTCTTGAAGAGGAAGAGACGGCTCCACAAGTTGGACGACCAGTGGGAGAAGGACCCGTACACCGTACTGCCCTCAAGCCACGAAAACCCGAAGGTCTGTACCATCAGTAAAGACGGAGGGGAAACCACAGCCATTGTATCCCGGGACCACCTGAAGAAGTGTCCCGAACAACTGAGGAACCCTGAAGAGGAACAAGAAGACCATCGACCCGTAGAGGAAAGGGAAGATATGGTTAGTACCGTGCTCGGGGACTTCCCTCGGTCTTGGACTCAAGTCAATGGTGCAGTTGTGGTACCCGTACTCACCTTCCTCCAACCATCATCCCAAGAACCTACGGAGCAACCGGTAGAGCTGGAAGAACAGCCGGTCCAGGAGGCAGAAGACTCTACACAAGCAGACCCGGAAAATCAACCCTCTGCTTATAGTGAGCCTACCATACCCCTAGTGAGCCAGAGGGCCCATAGACAGCTGCCCAGTTTACCCTTGACAGCTCCTACACCCTGTAGTTCAGGGCCAGACAGTCAGCTCCGTAGGTCCACTAGGGCCACTAGAGGCCAGCTACCCGCACGTTGGAGGATCTAAATGTTTAAGCTATCTTATAATGTTTACTTGTTTATAGTTGCTTGTGTATAATTTTGTGTTTCTAGTTCTTTTTAGGAGTCCTTGGTGGATTTACCGGGAATCCTTGTACATAGTTGGAGCGTAACCCAGGATGGACTAAAGACTGTTAAGGACTCGGGGCAGGACAGGCCCCTACCTGGTTACGTCTCCCTGTTTTGGTGAAATGGACACCTTGCTTTTCAAAACTGCACCCGGTTGCGGACACGCCGTAACCATCTTATGTGTTTTTCTTATTGTATTGTTATTGTTATACCTTGTTATGTTTTCCTAAAAAAAAAAAAAAAATATGTTTAGTCACGGAGTACTAAATTTCACTAGGGGGGAATGTGACACCCCAGGGGTCTGGTTGCCACAGTGATAGAGATATTACGTCTGAGAGCAGGTGGGAGGTCCTTTGGTCAGGGATCCTGTGCATGCCACACCTCCTGCCCAGTCTTGGGAGGGGAAGGACTTCCCCTATATAAACCCGGGGCTGAGGCAGGGTGAGTGAGAAAGAAGACAGTACAAGAGTAGAGAAGAGAAGTAGCATAGCAAGAAACATCAGGAGCTCTGTGGGGAGCAGTGTTACAACGAGTCAGGGGCTGGCAGCTGCAGAGCTCGCCCTGACTGAGAAGATTTCTAACCGGACCCGGAGTCCGAGGCTGTGGGGACTAACTCCTACCCAGCAGCAGAAACCGTCCGGCAGAGGATTTCAGGTCCTCTGGCCCAGAAGCCCGAAGGCACGGTCACACGCGTGGGACCAGCACCGCCATCGTGGAGCGGAAGCCATTAGAAGGCCCCGAGTCACCGGCCATACGGGTGAGCACCACACGGTACACTCAGGGACGTGGGCTACTTATTCCCGCCTCTAGCAAGGTAGCCAGAAGAGTACAGTTAGTTGGGAAGGCCTACAACTCTGCCTGGCCAGGGGAAATCCTATCTGCTCAAGGACTGACCAGGCCCCTATCACTAGCAAGTACTCCGGGAGGGTCTTTCTTTGTCACCAGTAAAGACCCTGAACTACACCGCACCGTCTCTGAGTGGTTCCTGCTACCCTCATCATCCACGGCGGCTGCCCTGAGGCCATACCCCTCCCGTTGGGGGTTATACCATCCACGCTGCACCATCCTTCCACCGGCCTCAGCGGTCTGCCCTGCAGCGGCAGCTCCATAGCTGCATTCAACGGGTGGCGTAGTCACCAACCATCTACTGCTAGTACATCGCCGCTCAGTTTGACTCCCTGGGCACGGACCGGGTCGCCGCCACGAGACTACAACCCTCAAGAGATCCGGCTCCGGGTAAGCTCCCGCGTGCGCAACGCAGCGCGACATAGGCCCAGGGGCGCGTCATGTGCGCTGCTGATAGGCTGACAGATTGCACCTCCCCACTGCAAATGCGGGAAAGAGAAAAAAAAATGGAGATCTTCATTGTTCCTGCTGAGATCCATCCCCTGCCCCTCCCCCCACCCCGCTGTACACTCAAACTGCGTATTAACATTAATTTTCATCATTACTGAGAAAAAATCCAGTTATGATTTTGGTGCACGAACAGTTATCGAACATAACCTCGAACAGCCGAATTTTTCTCAAATTGTTCGTGTTCGCTTAACGGCTCGAACACCGCCCAAAACAGCTCGAATTTGAGATTGGCGAACAGTTCGAGTAGAACAACGCTCATCTCTACTCTTTACTCTCCAAGTCACATCTCACGACCTGTGAACTTGACCCAATCCCGTCCCACCTCATCCCAAACCTTACCGCAGTCTTCATCCCAACCCTAACCCACCTCTTCAACCTGTCACTTACAACTGGTGTCTTCCCCTCGTGCTTCAAACATGCCTCGATCACTTCCATCCTCAAAAATCCATCCCTTGACCCCTCCTCTCTGTCTAGCTATCGCCCCATATTACTTCTCCCCTATGCCTCAAAACTACTGTAACAACACATCCATCTTGAGCTGTCCTCCCGCCTCTCCTCCTGCTCCCTCTTTGACCGCCTCCAATCTGGATTCCGACCTCACCATTCTACTGAAACTGCCCTGACTATAGTCATCAACGACATACTAACTGCCAAATCCAAGCGACACTACTCTGTCCTTCTCCTTCTGGACCTGTCATCTGACTTTGACACAGTAGACCATTCCCTCTTACTACAGACTCTCTCATATCTTGGCATCACAGACTTGGCCCTATCTTGGATCTCCTCATACCTAACAGACTGGACATTCTCCCACTCACACACCACCTCCTCATCTCACCCCCTATCTGTCAGTGTTCCCCAAGGCTCAGTTCTAGGACCCCTGCTCTTCTCCATCTACACCTTCAGCCTGGGACAGCTCATAGAGTCGCACAGCTTTCAGTATCACCTCTATGCTGATGAAACACAGATCTACCTCTCTGGACCTGATATCACCTCTTTACTAACCAGAATCCCACAATGTCTGTCTGTTATTTCATCTTTCTTCTCTGCTAGATTCCTAAAACTTAATATGAATAAAACTGAATTCATCATCTTTCCACCATCTCACTCAACCCCCCCATCTGACCTATCTATCAAAGTCAATAGCTGTCCACTCTCCCCAGTCCCGCAAGCTTGCTGCCTCGGGGTAACCCTTGAATCTGATCTCTCCTTCAAACCTCATATCCAAGCCCTTTCCACTTCCTGTCGACTGCAGCTCAAATTTTTTTCCCGGATCTGCACATTCCTCAACCATGAATCTGCAAAAACCCTAGTGCATGCCCTCATCATCTCTCGCCTCGACTACTGAACCTCCTGCTCTGTGGCCTCCCTTCTAACACTCTCATACCTCTCCAATCTATCCTAAACTCTGCTGCCCGACTAATCCACCTGTTCCCCCGCTACTCCCCGGCCTCTCCTCTCTGTCAATCCCTTCACTGACTCCCCATTGCCCAGAGACTCCAGTTCAAAACCCTAACCATGGCATATAAAGCCATTCACAACCTGTCTATGCCATACATCTGTGGCCTAGTCTCCCAGTACTTACTTGCACGCAACCTCCGATCCTCACAAGATCTTCTTCTCTACTCCCTCTTATCTCCTCTTTCCACAATCGCATACAAGATTTCTCCCGTGCATCCCCCCTACTATGAAACTCTCTACCCCAACATATCAGACTCTTGCCTACCGTGGAAACCTTCAAAAGGAACCTGAAGACCCACCTCTTCCGACAAACCTACAACCTGCAGTAACCACCGCTCCATCAAACTGCTGCATGACCAGCTCTAACCTCACCTACTGTATCCCTTGTAGATTGTGAGCCCTCGCGGGCAGGGTCCTCTCTCTTCCTGTACCAGTCGCTGACTCATTTTTATTCAAATTATTGTACTTGTTGTTTGCTATGTATACCCCTTTTAAACATGCAAAGCGCCATGGAATTAATGGCGCTATAATAATAAATAATAATAATCCACTACTTGTACAGTCATGGCCAAAAGTTTTGAGAATGACACCAAAATTATATTTTCACATGATCTGCTGGCCTCTGGTTTTTATTAGTGTTTGTCTAATGTTTATATCACATACAGAAATATAATTGCAATCATATTATGAGTACCAATAGGTTATATTGACAGTTAGAATGAGTTAATGCAGCAAGTCAATATTTGCAGTGTTGCCCCTTCTTCTTCAAGACCTCTGTAATTCTCCCTGGCATGCTCTCAATCAACTTTTGGACCAAATCCTGACTGATAGCAGTCCATTCTTGCATAATCAATGCTTGCATTTTGCCAGAATTTGTTGGTTTTGTTTGTCCACCCGTCTCTTGATGATTGACCACAAGTTCTCAATGGGATTAAGATCTGGGGAGTTTCCAGGCCATGGACCCAAAATCTCTATGTTTTGTTCCATGAGCCATTTAGTTATCACCTTTGCTTTATGGCAAGGTGCTCCATCATGCTGGAAAAGGCATTGTTGGGCGCCAAACTGCTCTTGGACGGTAGGGAGAAGTTGCTCTTGGAGGACATTCTGGTACCATTCTTTATTCATGGCTGTGTTTTTAGGCAAGACTGTGAGTGAGCCGATTCCCTTGGCTGAGAAGCAACCCCACACATGAATGGTTTCAGGATGCTTTACAGTTGGCATGAGACAAGACTGGTGGTAGCGCTCACCTCTTCTTCTCCGAATAAGCTGTTTTCCAGATGTCCCAAACAATCGAAAAGGGGATTCATCAGAGAAAATGACTTTGCCCCAGTCCTCAGCAGTCCACTCCCTGTACCTTTTGCAGAATATCAGTCGGTCCCTGATGTTTTTTCTGGAGAGAAGTGGCTTCTTTGCTGCCCTCCTTGAAACCAGCCCTTGCTCAAAGAGTCTCCGCCTCACAGTGCATGCAGAAGCACTCACACCAGCCTGCTGCCATTCCTGAGCAAGCTCGGCACTGCTGGTAGTCCGAGCCCGCAGCTGAAACAGTTTTAAGATACGGTCCTGGCGCTTGCTGGTCTTTCTTGGGCGCCCTGGAGCCTTTTTGACAACAATGGAAGCTCTCTCCTTGAAGTTCTTGATGATGCGATAGATTGTTGACTGAGGTGCAATCTTTGTAGCTGCGATACTCTTCCCTGTTAGGCCATTTTTGTGCAGTGCAATGATGGCTGAACGTGTTTCTTTAGAGATAACCATGGTTAACTGAAGAGAAACAATGATAACAAGAACCAGCCTCTTTTTAAAGTGTCCAGTGATGTCATTCTTACTTAATCATGACTGATTGATCGCCAGCCCTGTCCTCATCAACACCCACACCTGTGTTAATGGATCAATCACTAAAACGATGTTAGTTGCTCCTTTTAAGGCAGGACTGCAATGATATTGAAATGTGTTTTGGGGGTTAAAGTTAATTTTCTGGGCAAATATTGACTTTGCAAGTACAGTAATTGCTGTTAAGCTGATCACTCTTTGACATTCAGGAGTATATGCAAATTGCCATTACAAAAAATGAAGCAGTAAACTTTGGAAAAATTACTATTTGTCTCATTCTCAATACTTTTGACCATGACTGTACTGTCCCTTTTGTATTTGTATATAAAATCAATAACACCTATATTTAGCACCAGTGCTGGCTGCATTCCAGAGGTGTTGGCACTCGTGTTCCCAGGAATCATGTAACATTGTTATATCATGCAATCCCTGCAGTCACTCAGTGCTGACTTCACTTTCCCCACCTTAAGATGACTCATATACATCTAGAGGAGGTTGGAGAGCAGCAACTCTCACTCCCTCTGGATGTATATAATTTGTGTTATTATTTAACATAGGGGAAACATAGTGTTTGCGAAGGGGTTGTCCGAGTAGTGAATAACCCAACTCCTTTAAAGAAACTTTCTCCAATGGAAGAGGCAATAAACAGCTTATATAATCTGTAACTAATGAATCAAATGGGAAAACCCATATAATTATTCCTCTCTAAACAGACTATAAAATGTAGCTTTTAATCTTTATATTAAAATGTGAATGTAGAGGGTATTAAAATATTATCCCTAATCATCCAAAATGATAAATAGACTAAAATCTATGACGTTCTGATGGTACCGTGGGGTGTCATCACTAGAGCTGAATGTGATAAATAAATCTCAGCAAATTTCCCCCCAAAAGTTACATTTTATAGCCTGTTTAGAGAGGGATAATTATATGGGTTTTCCCATTTGGTTCATTATTTGTACATACATTCCTCCAAGGATATCCTTTTCCTCTTTGGTTGTGATAATCTATAACTTGCACAAAATATTAATAGTTTTAGGGCAACAGGGTTTTCTTTATCAGTTTTTATCAGACTTAAAAGGGTTTTCTCAACTTCTTAAACTGATAAAATTGCAAAGTGCTAGTGAAAAAAAGCAACTTTACAATTTTCCTTTTATAAAAACCTTCTATGTTCTCAACAATGGAGGGATTTTTAATTGTATGGTTTATTACTCACAACATTGGCCAGTTTCCTAGGCAAGTAAGGCACGCTTGCAAGCTGTTTGATATTCAGCTTGGAAGTGCAGGTCTGTAGCTTGCTGGATTTCTGGATCTGCCCAGATACAGCATCCCTGCACTCCTTCAATACTGCCTCTGCTTGCAGCATGGGAGAACACACAGTTTAGAACAGCGGGTGAGACCATGCCTCTGGTCCAAACTGTCAATTTGCAGGAGCATACCACCACCTGGCAAGTGACGCGCCCCCTGGGCAGTGGGGTACCCGGTGCCGGGCCGGTAGATGCTGGGGGGATGTCACAGTGGCGGTGACCCAGTCCATGACCCAGGGCGGTCAATAAAAAGGGGTTATTGATAGGGGATTTATAGTGATTGTATAAAGTTTGTGACGCCACCTGTGGTATGCGGCTAAGGGAGCCGCCGCTGCGGAGCAGGTCCTCTGGAGCTGATGTTACTGCAGCAGGGATGGTGTGGCTCTCCACAGGTAAAGCTTAGCTCAAGGGCAGTGTAGATGTTATGGGTTATGCTGGGCATTGTAGTGCAGGGGGTGATGGCGCAGGCAATAATCACAGAGACAGTGGGGTGCAGTCTTCCGAGTTTACTCACAGTTCTTAAGTTCTTCAGTTTGCACTGTACAGGTACAGCCTCCCACGTTGCGCTGCGTTCACCAAGCAGGGGCTCAGCAATCCCTCAGATAATTCTGGAGCACTTAACGGGACCCCCTTCTGTGTGCCTTTCTCAGTCGTCTTCCTGCGCTGGCTCTCACCCTCCTGCCCTGCGCTTCACAATCAGTGTCCCAAGCCGGTAGCCTCGGGTCTTGTCGGGCGACCTGCAGTCCCCTGGACCCTCTGTGGTCACCTTTTCGGCGATGTAATTGTGACTGTGGCAACTGCACCCTGAAAGTACAGAAGCCTCCAGTTTCTAGCTGAGCCTTGTAGTTCTCCACTAGTTAAGGGGCCGGTCCCCTCTGCGGCTTGATCCCTCTACCACCGGGCAGATTCGGGCATACGGGTGGCCTCCAGCACTTCCCGTACCCCTGGGATCCCTTCTTTCCTTCTGGAGCCTTCCTCCCGCTCCTCTCTCTCTCTCTTCAGACTTGGGCCTCACTGGCTAGGCCCATCTCTGCAGCAGAGCTCCTGCAGAGCCTCTGCTCCCCTCACTTTCCTCCTCTGACTGACCACACTCTCTAAGATGGCTCTCCTTTTTATACAGCTCCTTTCAAGTGCTCCCCTAATCTGCTTCCTCCACCCACATCCACTACATGGTTCCCCCTCACTAGGTTCCCCTCCACTCCAGCCAGGGACCAGGGACTGTGCTCTCCCTTAGGAGCAATCTCGCCCTGCCCTACTGAAGTGGACGTGTTGGATGCAGGTGTTAGTGTCCTGGGCAGCACTGTATCCTTACCTGAGAGTGGGATACCACACCTCTGGGTGAGATGCAGTACCTCTGTGGCGACTGAACCCTCAGGGGCGCCACACAAGCAGGAAGCTAGGACGCCGAGAAGTGCAGTGTTTTTGAAGAAAGATTAGACACTCCCTTTAGGTGACAAACATACAAAACACAAGCAATTTAAATAAAAGGGGAGCAAAATAGAGACAGTAATTAAAATGAAAAAGAAAGGAAAAATGGAGAAGAAATCTTTCGAAGCGCCTTGGGTCCTATATGCAACAGGAAATGTTGTTGAGGAAGTTGTAAATCCAAAGAAAATCTTTTTTTTATACAACAGTAAACACTTCTCAACATCATCTGAATGTCTATATCATGCCAAACATTTTACAATGTATTCAAAATAGAGATAGATTCAGGAGTGATTTTTGAGATTTTACTATTATTGATAGCTGGCATTAGTTTTGTGCTTATATCATCGCCAACCACACAGTGATCCTCAACTGAGACCTCTCTTTTAGGGTTTGCATATTGGTAGATGTGGAGACATGAGGGTCAGTGGGTGCTCTTGTTAGCTGGCCTGGCTGTCTTTAGAAAAACTGTATGGACCAGGTCTTATCCCACTGAATGCCTATACTCCTTCCCCATGGGCATAATACTACTCAGACAGCACAGGATGAGGGTAACACAATGCGGTAATACTTTATTTGATCACCAATTGTCAACAACATATAGTAGAGTCCCAGCAAGTACATAAGATGATGCAAATGACAGAGTCTAACCCTTCCTCTGGCTCACCGGGAATTAGAACATCTGGGACTTCAGGGCTTCCAGGGCCAACTACCCCAACCAGAAGCATCCCGATTTTGGTGGGCATCCACAGAGAGGAGGTAGCGGCAAGCTGAGAGTCCATTGAGGTATGTGGCTAGGTGGTCTCCACTGGTTCAGTGAAAGGCCGTGGAGCAAATCTGTATTCCTCCGGTTGTGCCATGGTGCCTTGGCTTCTGTCCTGTAAAGTCTCTTTGTAGAAGGAGAGAGATCCCTTTTTATACCCACAGCTGTCTTTTAAGACATTATCTACAGGTTTGGGGGAGGTGGGACGAGGTCATCTCCCAGTGTTCAATTAACCTGCATATTTTTTCCTTGAATGTTTGCAGAACAACAAACTACAATTGGTAGTTAGCAGGTATTCTTCAAATTAACAAACATCGATTGTTCAATTAGCCTGTGACTTTGTCCCTCAAAGATAGCAGAACAATAAGCTGCAAGGACTGATACAATAAGCAGTTAGCAACCATTCAACAAATCAACAAACATCAAATCAACCAACAACAAGAGTCAATATTCAGACTCATATGACCAATTGTTCATGTCCCTGGGCCTACTGAATAATACATTTGGCATAATTAAGAATTAATGCGGTGTCGTCACAGTAGGCAAATGCCAATGCAGTAGAAAAATGTGTTCAACCAGCAGCTATTATGTCAAAAGGAAAAATGTAAAACTTCACATTTATTCATTCTTGCATTAAAAACTGGTTTGGGATAAAATGATAACAGTAGATATCCAAACATTGAGTCTGAGCATTTCAAGTAGACATTCTTAATCATGGTCAATATTGGTCATGATTAAGAGATTAAGAGCATCTGCTCGAAATGCATGGAACCGATGTCTGGTCATCTACATTTATGATTTTATCCTTTCCAAGTTTTTAATGCAAGACCGAATAAATATGAAGTTTTAAATTTTTCCATTTGACATAGTGGCTGCTGGATGAACACATTTTTCTACTGCATATTTAACCCAGGAACCAGCCTGGAGATATCCGTACATCATGCCTATATGGAATTCCTCTTCCTCTGTTGAGCTGATGATTTTTTGTTTTCCTTACACTGATTTATAAAGGCAGTGCCAATGTCTTGGGGCCAAGTGCCAATATTAAACTTGTAGTTCATATGACATTATACAGTGGCTCTCTTAGTTCACCGCTATAGTACTGTTACAGTATGGCACATTTTTAGAAAATTGGAGTGTAATTTTAATTGAATTAGCAACTCTAAGCTATTCAATGTGGCCCATTTTACGGCTTAGTAAGTAGGGTGCATTTTACAATGCTTGACTTTTTCCAAGGGTTAGAAAATGGCTGAATGGCTGAACCTACATAAAATATTTGGTGGGGGTTCACATACTTTTGGCCATGTGGTAAACTGTTTAAGTGGATAGATATACTTCCAGCTGTTTAAAGTAAATGCATCACAATTTCTCTTACTCATCATTACAAATCTTCTCTAAGTCACTCGAGATACGTTGCCCAAAATATGTTTTAATATTACATAATAACTACTCTCACAATAATTAAACTGGATAATGCCTGCGAAAATATTAATAGTAAACTCCTAGTTCTCAAAGGATAGCGGAAAGGTTAGAAACTATGCTTTACTTTTCCAAACATTTCATTATTTCATACATTTACTGATCAATGAAGCTAAAAACTAATTATGTGTAAGTGTATAGTAAAAACAGTAGAAGCGTAAATATGTATATTTTTTGGTAATAATTCATTTTAGTGTTGGATCCTTGTCTGCATTTTAGGACTATAATGGCATGTAAAAGTTTGGGCACCCCTGGTCAAAATTACTGTTATTGTGAACAGTTAAGCAAGTTGCAGATTAAATAATCTCAAAAGTCTAAAGGTAAAGATGATACATTTCCTTTGTAATTTAGGCAGAAAAAAAAAAAATGTATTGTCATTTTTGTCATTTTACAAATGACAAAAGGGGAAATTGGCCCGATGCAATAGCTTGGTCACCCTTGGAGTTTTGTGTGCTCAGTTAACTTTGACCAAGGTTTCAGACATTAATTAGCCTGTTAGGGTTATAGCTTTTTCACTATCTTCAATAGGAAAAGCCAGGTGATCCAACTTTCTCAGCTTTATAAAAACCCGGCCTCCACTAACCTTGTGACAAAAAAGAGCCGCCATGGGTTCTTCTAAGCAGCTGACTACAATCTGAAAATGAAAATGGTGGAGGCCCAAAAAGCAGGAAAAGGCTAAAAGAAAATTGCAAAGCGTTTTCAAGTTGCCCTTTCCTCAGTTTGAAATGTAATTAAGAAATGGCAGTTAACAGGAACAGTGGAGGTCAAGATAAGGTCTGGAAGACCAAGCAAAATTTCAGTGAGTACTAAAGAGGCAAATCAGAACCCCCGCTTGACTGCAAAAGACCTTCATAAAGATTTAGCAGACTTTGGAGTTGTGGCACATTGCTATACTGTTCAGAGACACCTGCACAAATGTGGCCTTCATGGTAGAGTCATCAGAAGAAAACATCTCCTGCGACCTCACCATAAAATTCAGAGTCAAAAGTATGCAAAAGAACATCTAAACAAGCCTGATGCATTTTGGAAACAAGTCCTGTGGTCCAATGAGATTAAAATAGAACTCTTTGGCCACAATGTGACATGGGTGTGTCAGGTGTGACAGACAGTCGTTCAGGATCCAGCTGTAGACTGTCATTGCGCTTGGCTCTGCGGGCACCTACTTGATCTTTTAATCTGTGTAGTGTAGTGTATCCTTCTCCATCTAGGACCTAGCAATAACCTCCACCTTCTGCTGCTAATTGACACACCCTTGCTGGATGTTTAAATACCTTCAGTCTCTCCAGAGAGTCGCCGGTGATAGCTCTATTTTCCTCTGTCCAGGGCTGAAGTACTAGTAGTCGGCCAGTGTCTTCTTGGATTTCCCTTGGAGGATAGTTGGCATGATCTCTCTGGTGTTATCTCAAGCTAAGTGTTTTCCCTTGTCTGTTTACCTGTTTGTCTTTAGTTGCAGTGGGGGCTGACTATTGCTCATCCCGTCTCCTCCCTATTTAGGGCATATCGCTAGGGGCAGTCAGGGATTAGGTTTCCTGCTCGGCGATAGGTGCAGAACCTTTTCAGGGACGTTAGGGGAGTCAGGGTGTTGTCAGATCTGCCTAGGGGTCTCCACTCCCCCTTTCTCTAGTGTTTGGGCTTCCTCCCCCTCTTTCCTTTGTTGTGCACTTAGTTTTTCCCTCACCTTGCATGACACAATTATCAAAGGTGTGTGTGGAAAAAATAGGGCACAAAATTTCAGGAAAAGAACATCTCTCCAACCATTAAGCATGGGGGTGGATCAATCATGCTTTGGGGTTGTGTTGCAGCCAATAGCACAGGGAACATTTCACGGGTAGAGGGAAGAATGGATTCAATGAAATTTCAACAAATTCTTCATGCTAACATGACACCATCTGTACAAATGCTAGCATTATGCATAGCGCATCATTTGAGATTAATAGTTCCTTTTTTTGTTTTCTTTTTACTTAAAATGCAGTCTTATCCCACAGGTTTGCTGGCTTCTCAGTAAAATCGAACACATACAAATTCCCAGCCTAGGTTTCATGTGGGATGTGTAATGTCCTCTCTGACACAAGCAATTCATCAGTAATGCTTTTTCCAAAAAGAAGGGAATGCATAGTATATGAGAAAATCAATTCAAAGGCAACAGAATTTGAGTCAAATTTCATTAAATGAATTTTCCTATTGTATTTCAACAATTTGCAATTTGTTTTGTGCACATGGTCAAAAAAATCGCTGCCGACTTTTTACACATTGCCGAAGATTGCATCAGCCGCAGAAGACTGACAAAACCTCAGGTATGATAGGACATACTTCCCTTTTATACCTTGCACCTATCACATCACATGGTATAGCGCAACCAACTAGCGGGGACTAATATAGCTTGTATCATAGCCAAGGAAGTACTGCAGCTATTTTATTCATTTTAGAATAGTAAGATGATGTCTGAGCTCACTGTTCAGCAACAGGTATAGGAAGAGAAAGCCCTAAAGCACTAGACATATATTCCAGAGAGTATTATGTCGTACAGCTGCAGCAGTGAAGAAGATGATTGTGGTCTGTGAATAGTACATTGATAAGGAGAGAGAACGATAGAAAAAGTTCCAACTGTGGCAGCAGTGCCCATGTGTTTGATTAGTGATATGGTGTTGCTGGCATCTGTCCAGCTGCATTTAAAATACAATTGCACATTTTTTCTTCACCTTGAATGCACTAGAAAGCAGAAGTAAAACAGCACAATAGTTTTTACAGAACAAAAGATAAAAACAGTGTCAGTCAGAGATGGTGGGCTTGCTAGTCCAAAGAGACTGAACTAAGTTTTTGCATTACTTGTTCAATTATTTTCGTGAAGGGGCGAAAATATGTTTTTAAAAAATATAAAAGAAAATGTATCATTATACAGACATTTAACTGCAACTGTTCTATCTCACAAAGTATGCCTATCACAAGCAATTTATTTTTTTGTTTTATTAGACAAACTTATTTTTGTACATGCCACACTAATACAGCGCCTTGATGCAAGTGCTGTTTTTCTGGACCTGTACCTAGTTAGCATTTCTTATCACATCGTTTATTGGAAGACAATTTTGATTAAATATAATAGAAAAATAATGTTTAAAAATTAAAACCTTTAATTGTGCATGTCTATTTTTGCACACCTGTTCGTTAGTCTAATTTGACAACACTACACTTTACATCTATACCCTGGTCTGCTGACAAGTTCTGCTATCTATATATAGTTCTACCTACCTACATAGAATTTCTTGTTGCATTCTTTTTAATAATTGGGTTTAAAATTATTGTCGAAGGTAACAATAGTGTTGTACAAAATCTATGGCAAAATAAAAAGTAAACAAAAGGCGGCCTTCATTCTAAGAAAAAAATTGATAGATATCTAGACAGTGCATAGTGTCCATCAATTATGTGCCTACTCAAAATTATATGTATACCAGAAGAAACAGAGTCTTAAATGGCATAAAACAAAATTCTTTATTCAATATTATTAAAATGTAATCCACAAAGCTGGTGTCACAATATAAGTGTGCGGATAGTTTTGTGTGGTAGCTTGCCGCAAGTGCTATATATTTACCAGGGCTCACACTGTGTGTTAGTCAGCAGGGACTATGTCACCCACATATAGATTGTATTTCACCATGTGCTGTTTTTTATAACTTATATTGTGACACCACCTTTGTGGATTACATTTTAATAATATTGAATAAAGAATTTTGTTTTATGCCATTTAAGACTCTGTTTCTCCTGGTATACAAAATAAAAAGTAACGATGGCAATGAATGGGGTAATATAAAAGAAAATAAAGATACCATGGCTAAGAATGTGTTTGCCTACAGCATCAGCAGAAACAGCACCATTACACTGTCATCGGCTGTCAAGGCAGTAGCACAACCAAATGCAGGCCACAAATGGCGAGAGGAAGCAGTGGGTAATAAAACAAAAATAATTTTAATATCACTTGTCTCAGCAGGATGATGTTACTTCTGACAGCGACACCATCAGTTTGACTTAGTGTTCTGCAAAGAACTGTCTGTCTAATGACTAACGCAAATTATTAACCCCATTATGTCATATGACATATATTCACATAATATGTTGTGTCTCTGACTTTGATGCAGGCTTTGGCGCTGAGCCCACTTCTTTTCCCCCACATGACATCTGATGTAAATGCGCCTTTAACAGCGGCGGGCCGAGCTGTACTATTGCCTGTGGCTGTTAACTTGTTAAATCCCACTGTCAATTTATGATTTAACAAGTGCAGGTGGGGGGGGGTGTCATTCCATGCTCTCACTGTCGCACTCATGATGTGATCGCGGGTCACCGATGGGTTGTCATGACAGCCGAAGGTCTGCTAAAAAACCCCATGCCTGTCATTATGATACTCCTGTTAACCCCTGCTCACTGCTGAATCACTGCTCTGTATAGCACAGGCGATTGGATGATCACAGCTTTAAGTCTTCTGAGGGGACTAATAAATAAATTAAAAAGTGAAAAAAAGTATTAAAAATGGGAAAAAAAAACAAAAAACGCACATTTCAAATCACCTCTTTGCACCATTGAAACTAAAACAAAAAATTGCATATATTTGGTATCAGGTATTTAGAAATATCCGATCTATGAAAGTCTAAAATAAATTAATCCAATAGGTAAACAGTGTAACGAGAAAGAAACCTATAGTGCAGAATTTTTTTTTTGGTCTCTGCAACATTGCAATAAAATCCAATAAGAGGCAATTAAAACATCATATCTAAACCAAAATGATATCAATATAAATGTCAGCTCAGGGCGCAAAAGATAAGCCATCACGCAGCCGCAGACCCCGAAAAATGAAAAAGCTACAGGTCTGGGAAAATTGTGACAAAAGCAAAAACTTTTTTTGTTGAAATTTCAATTTTTTTTCACCACTTAAAAAAAATAAAACTATACATGTTTGGTATCTGCGTACTTATACTGACCTGGAGACTGATATTTCCAGGTCAATTTTACCATATAGTGAACATAATAAATAAAAAAAACAAAAACACAATTGTTGAATTGCTCTTTATTTGCAATTTCATTGCACTTGGAATTTTTCTTCCTGTTTTTCAGTACATGATATGATAAATTCAATGGTGCCATTCAAAAGTCCAACTCGTCCCGCAAAAAGAAGCCCTCATACAGCTATATTGACGGAAATATTAATACGTTATGGCTCTTGGAGGATGGAAAGGAAAAATGAAAACAGAAAAACATAAAATGGCCCGAAGGTGAAGGTGTTAAGAGGGATAATTTTTGGACCATAATTTATTTTAAAACACATGGACAGTCTGTCAATTTTTTAAGTAAAATTCAAAGAACCTGACGAGTTTGAATTTCAAAGGATTTGATAATCTCCATAATGCACTACATGTTTTGGTGGAAACACACCAATCAAGTCCAATGGTGAGGTGTTAGGTGGGATTTATGCCAACAAGTGGGTGTTCTTGGAGAATTTGGATCAAACTTTAATCTATCTAGTACAGCATATCCTCTTTATTGTGACCTTCATCTATACACAAGACATTCTAATAGCACGATCCTTGCCATAAATCCGTGGATAAATTAATTGGCAGCTTTTGAAGAAAGTATTGCAGAATTATCTTGAAGTTAGTGCTCAAGCATTTAGTCCGAATTTTCTCAGCAGACTGCTGACATCATATTGACTGGCTTTATTTCCACCAATACTTTACATGCATTCTAAATTGAACGGGTTCCTTAAAGTTCATTTCCAGACTTTACTTTTACATTCACACATCCCAAATTACATTCCAAACACGATGTATTATATTCATTATTTAGTATTATACCCACAGATTCTACACCCACATGGAAACCCCTGTGATGTGTAAATTAGTTGTAGTACACAGCCATCTCGGGCTGCTAAAGGGCAATGAAAAAATGAAATCTGGGAAGCATAGAATATATTATTATTATTATAAGAGCATAGAATGTATGACTCTATGAAGTCTAATTTTCATGTACAATAGTGTATTACCGCTCTGTGCAACCTTCAAGTTCTACTGAGTTGTAATATGGCACCCATAGGTTTCTATGGAGCTTCTACAAATGAGATTTATCCTGTGTCAACTGAGCAAAAAATAATCAGGTATTGGATGTATTGGCTGATATTCTTTATTTTTATTGGATGTTTTTAACTATGTATTTTGATAAATTACGATTAAAGCTTTTTATTTTTAGTCGGCTTCCGCTCTCTGTGTTTATGTTTTATTTCTGAAGCAAAAAGTAAAACTGGAGAGACAAAATGCGCAAATAGGGTCTTAACTGGTAACAAAGTGGTGTAAAATATTACAGGTACGCTCACCTGATAGGGTTGTAAAAGTCACAACTCCTATAGCAGTATGTAAGGGCTGCTGCAGGACCACCAATGGGATACGATACAATGAATGAGGAATGTGGTGGTTCAGAATCCGCGCTGCCCGAGGTTCAAAAGTACGATCACACACAAAGGAGAAGCATGGATGCTGTTTATAAACCACATCCTTGCTTCACCTTCGCGTGTGATCGTATTTTTGAACCTCGGGCAGCGCGGATTCTGAACCACCACATTCCTCATTCATTGTATTACATTTTATTTCTGATTGTTTGGAAGTGCCCTGTATTTAGTCAACCATATATAGCTTTTCATTGATTGTCCAGTATTTTGTTTACTATGTGTTCAGCCAACATGGACGTTAAAGCCAGAGACCAGTCTTGGTTGTCATGTATTGAAACTATTTTTAAATGAGATATGGCTCAGGGTAGAGAATTAGAAAGAGGGCATATATTAGAGATGAAAATAACAAAAATAACGATTAAATTAATGAATAAGGCTATCTGGCTAAAATCTTGACTCCTAAAGTAAACTTTGGCTTTCCTTTCCTGTACAAGACGTTTTTCTTTGGATAGGGTAGAAAAATGTAAGTAATACTTGCTTAAGATGTTTAATTGAATTAAAGAAAAGTCTGAAGACTCTCAATGCTGAAGTAGAGGGCACTCAGGGTAAACTAACTGAGGCCATATCTCTTAACAAATCAAACTATTCCGATTCGATGAGGATAAACAAATTTAGATATGGGAAATATATTTAGATTTGAGAGTCCTCAGTGGTTGATATCTTTTAATGGCTAACTGAAAAGATGGTAACAGGTTGCAAGCTTTCGAGACTACTCATGCCTCTTCATCAGGCTAGTATATATATATTTTTTCCCTGTATCAATATGGGAAAAAAATTCAAGAGATGAAGGGAAGAAGTTCCAGGACAATCTATATGACGTCCAGACCAATACAGTCTACAGGTTACAGCTAGTACATAGCAGAAATCATCCTGTATATAGAACTTTTTCTATCTCCTCCTTATTGAAAGTAGCTGTTGAGAGAAAGGGTAAATGTAAGAGCGAGAACAATCCAAGGAGCTATGATGGGAAGAAAAACACCACTAATTTTGAATCAGACTCATCCAAATCACAGGTTGTCAACTTATCCAATTTAGTATTAATCCCAGTGCAGACCGAAGTCTTGGACCTCACTTTTTACCCTGTATTCTCATTAAATTTTTTCACAGTTGTAAATTACTTGCATTTGTTTGCACACAAATTGGTTATAAAGAAACATGATGAACTGGCTAATGAAGGAGAATTGACCGAGAGAGAGAGCGTGACACCATCACGATCTTGAGGAGCGAACAAGCGGATGTTCCCTATAGTGAAGGTAAGACCTTGATTTTTTAGATCCAATAAATTTACCCCATTAAATCTATTTTCCAAAATTGAACTCTTTGTGAAGATAATAACAGACAAATTTCAAAATATATAATTTGGGATATCCAATGACATTCTATAAGTGAAGGGCATTACAGGAATTGAAACAGCTGAAAGGAGTGATTATAAAATCAGCTAATAAAGGGGGTATTGTAGTGGCATTGGCCAAAAGCCTTGTATGAGAAGGAAACATTTAGTCAACTAAGAAATACCAAATGTTATAATAGACTGTGATTCAATCTTACTTCTACCTTTCAGGGTAGACTGAAAAACATTGTGTATGGAGCCTTCCAAGAGGGTATCATTTAACAGGATATAAAAGATGGCCTTGTTTTGGAATTTCCATGTACTGCTTGTTTTTATTTACTCCCTAAAGTGCAAAAGTGCCTATCTTTTCTGCCTGGCCACCCAATAGTATCTAGAAATGGGAGTCCTTGTGAACCCATGTGTAAGTGGAAACACTTCTCTCGTACTTAAAGGGAACCTGTCACCAGGTTTTTCCCAATATAAACTACGGCCACCAGTATTAACACTTGTTTTATAGTAGTCTAGGAACCTGCATACCTTTTATAATCCCCTCAAACATGGTCTGATCTGATGGGTGTCGCTGGTCTTGCTTGGCACCTCCTCTCTTCCTGCAATCACCATCCTCCTGCCCTGCTTCATGTGGATGATGCCTCCTACTTCATCCACACAGCGCCCCCAATCTCGCTCCTGCGCAGGCGTACTCCTCCCTGTCCTAATGAGGACAGAGCAAAGTAATGCAATGTGCATGCACTGGGAGAGGACAAAAAAGCGGAAATGCCCCGGAAGTAAAGCCGATGCTTGCGTATTACAGTACTGTGCTCTGCCCTTACAGGGGAGAGAGAAGTGCGCCTGCACTAAAGATTGGGAGTGCTGTGTGGATGACGTAGGATGCATCATCCACATGAAGCAGGGCAGGAGGACAGAGGTTTTGAAGAGAGAGGATGTACCGGGCAAGACCAGCAATGCCCATTTGGCCGGTTCATGCTGGATTATAAAGAATATTTTTTGGGCTATGCAGAGGGGTTTGGGAGACTTATATGCAGGTTGCTAGACTACTATAATAGAGACAGTAAAGGTGGTCGCTGTAGTTTATATTGGGAAAACCTGATGATAAGTTTCTTTTAAGGAAGTCCTTAAGAAGGTGGAAATTATCCATCTGGAGGATGATATGTGGCTCGTGACTTTTGATGTGGAAGTCCAGTATACTTCCATTAGACATACTGACAATTGGGGTCTTTTTCGTTAGACTCTGTTTTGGTACAATTCCTCTTGACTAGTTTGGACTTTGCCCTCACACACAATTTCTTCATTTTGAAGGAGACCCTCTACCTACAGCTCTCTCTCTATGGAGCTGCTGTGGGGCAGCCTTAGCGCACTCATATGCAAATCTGTTCATAGGGCAGTGGGAGAGAATGATCTTCTTTACTGATCTTGTGCGTCTTATAGAAAAGGTCCTACTTTGGGCTCAGCATGTAAATAACAGCTTGGTGATTTTGCAGAGAACAGATGAGCGGAGGATGGCTGTGCAGCTTTTAAATGACAACAAGAACATAAAATTAACATATCGATGTAAAGGGCCATGGAATAAATGGTGCTATAATAATACATAATAATATCGATACAGTTCAAAAACTGTTGACTTCCTGGATATTCAAATGTATAAAGGAGAGGGTTGCTTCTTACAGACTAAAGTACTGAGGAAAAATACAGCTTTCAACTCTTTGCTGCATGCATCATCTTCACATTCCCGTACTCCAAAAACTGGCATCCCAATGGGACAGTTTTTAAGAACGTGTTAAGAGGACAGAGGATTTGTTCTAATAATCATTTTTTTTCATAAACGGGCAAGGGAATGGGCTAGGAGATTTGGAGAATAGGGCTACTATAAACAAGTCATGGGGAGAGGGTGGGAAAGAGCACTGGAATTCAAAAAGGAGGAAGCCCAGGACCAAGCAAGCTTCTGACCAGCGTGTGAGATTTATTTCCACCTTCAATGAAAAATTATGTGATACGAAGGGAGCTCTCCAAAAATGTTGGCCCATTATAAAATATGACTAGACTCTCAGAAAGCTCAGCCTTTTCACAGTAGAAATCTATGCCAAAACCCTTCAAGTTTACACATTGTTGTGATGCTGGCCTCTTGAGAGTTATAGGTATTGATTGGGTCGGTATTGATAAGTGTGGTGGAAATTGGAGGAAGAAATTAGCATAGCTGGAAGCCTCAAAGTTTTTGAAGGTGGACTCTGTTAGACCCAAGGGGCTGAGCAAGGATCTCAGCTTTTACCCTTTCCTTTAATTGTTTTTAGCATGTCTGGTTTTGTTTTTGTTCATTTTACTTTTATGTATTTTTCAATGTGTTATGGATGCTCATGGATCTAACTGAAGGACGGCATGGATTTGTGGAGTACATTTTCAATAAATCTGGATATAGTCACATTTTTTTCAATCTTTTCTAGGAGTACCATCATTTTTCTCCAGGCCAGTTTCAGTAGTTTTTTTTTTTTTTCTGTTGAACCAGAATTCAAAGGCAATGTCTGATTCTCATTAGTTGATATTCCATAAATGTAAATTAAAAATTACTTTTTTCATTTTCAAGTTATTTCATTGACCAATGAGAGTTTTTCTTACTTTAACAGAAGAGTACAATCAATTTTGTCCACATGTGTATGTTGAGGTCACTTTCACGTTACGGCTGTGTTAGCATTACAGAGCTTGGAAGGGTTTCAATACAGTCCTGGTAGACCTCAGAACATTATGTATAATTATCAGGGCAAATGGAGTCTTTGCAGTGCTTGTGTTTCGCTGCAAGTTAATTTGCTGCAAATTGAACTTTTTGAAAAAAATCATCAAAGCTGGTGAATTTCAATTTCAAAAGATTCACTCATCTCTAACAAAAGCATATTACGCAGTTGTAAATGCATCTGCAATGTAACCAATATAATCTATGACACGCCCTCGGAAGAAGCGATCAAGCGAAACGGCGTCCGTCGGGTGTGGGGAGGACACAGCAGGTCCTCAGCACTCCAGGATCCACTTCATAACGAGGTATTCTCATTCCCTCTTCCAAATAGATTACCCTCACCCCTATAGGGACTAAGCATATTAGCTCCAATACCTTACTTAGAGCCCCTTTTTCTTGTTTCACATAACCTTGATTAAGATTGGATTTACTCCCCTCGTCGCACTTGCGCAAGATTTGGTGAAGTATTTCAATTTGCTTAATATGCCCCCCTACTATTTGGGTTAATTACTTGATCTCATCTAGGTGTATATTCCTGTGAGCTACTTTATATGATTACATCATTATTTACTAGACCGTACTGTGTTTCCTATCCCCCCTTTTTTTGGAGGTTTATTCCCTTGTCTATTTTATTATATTTTTTATTCATTATTTGAAATAAAATTGTCAGTATTTTATCCCTACATTGTCAGAATCTCTTCTTATCTGGCGGTCATATGCCGTTATAGATCTTTTTGTGGTAGAAATATTTTGAAGTTGTCTGACCTCATGTTATTGGACTATTTTTGCATTCAATATAATCTATGCCAACCCAGGGATATTTTAATCAAATAACTTTTCCATTATTACTAAAATGTATATTTTCAGCTATTGCCAAGTCCCCAATGACTACGCTAATCCTTTGCTGTGAGTTTTTTTAATTAACTTTACAGACTAAAAATTGTATTCACACACTATTATAGTTACAGTTCTAAATTTAAAGAGGGTTGCCTTTGACATTAAAAGTGCTAGGATTATTTTGTATGATTAAACAAGAATTCATGTCTGGAGTAGCCTTTTACAGACCGTGTATTAGTATATTGGCGGGACTTACATTTTGATTTTCTTGTCAGAATAAATAACATTCACTCCCAACACTTTACCACTGCTGCCAATCTCTGACTATGGCAGTGAAACAGAACATGATAACAATCTACAAAGGTCACATCTGTCAACTCAACGTCATAAGCAAGAACAAAGAAATAGAAATCAGCTCCTTTGCCAAAGCATGATAAAAAAATTGATTGTAACTCTGGGGAGTGTGGACCCACTTCACCACGGGCCGGACTTACCTTGAAGTGGCATAACTAAGTGACTACCGGGTATTCGCTAAACTCTCTGATTGTGAGGATAGGCTTTGCAGCCAGTTGGTACCACTCCAAGGCAGTCTCTGGGTCTGCAGCAGGTACCGAAGGGCAAGACAGAGGCATAGTCAGACGGTCCGATGTCGGGGCAGGCAGCACAGGTTTAATACACGTAGCCGACGTCAGGAGCAGAGAGGTCAGACAGGACGGGTAAGCAGGCCAGTTCGTTAACGAGATACAGACTATGGAGGAACGAATGAACTGGTGTTATCGGAATGGTAGGAGTTGCTGTCAGTTATAGGCCCTGCTGGTACACGATAGACTGGGGAACCTATTCTCTGCAGGAAACAGCATGGTTAAATTCCTGCAGAGACCGGCCATGCCCCCCCTAAGGTTAGATGGAAGCCACATGCAGGTGTAGCAGGTCTGCAAGAACCAGACTCATTGGGACGGCCAGACATGAGGCAAAACCGCATGGTGAGCAGAGAGGCGCTTAGGAGGGCTGCGAATCACTGCCATGACATTGATGTAGTGCATTAGTATTACTTTATTGCAATCAACAACATCCATTACCCATTTTGGAATATAGCAGGTTCAAAATGGTAAGTGATAAAAATATATATTTTGGCAGCATGATCTCAATTGATGTGAAATGTGTACTTGATCACCACAAAAAAAAGATCGAGTTTGAGTTGAATTTCCTTAATTTGAACATTTTGAGACTTGATTTGTGGTTTGCAAACAAAAAAAACACTTCCCCGGCTCAATTTCCTACATTGGGGAAGCATCAAAGAGCGGGACTAATGTCATTTTATGTTTCCATGTGGCACTCCGCATAATATCATGCAGTTATGACATTTTATGGATTATCAAACCTTGGACAGTGGTGGTCAGTACCTGGGTCATCACAGATTAGTGGTTCCCAGTGGAGCACAGTTTGGACAACAGAGTTGATTTACATCCTCTTTCTCTCACACACATACAGTGTAAGCTCCTATGGTCAGTGGGGTCCTCTTTATCTATCTCACCTGTAAAGTGTAAGTTCTCATGGTGAGCAGGGTCTCTCTCTCTTCTGTAAAGTGTAAGCTCTTATCAGTGGGGCCCTCTGTCTCTCACCTGAAGAGAGTAATCACTTATGGCCAGCCAGTTCCTCTCTCTCACTTGTAGAGTGTAAGCTCATATGGTCAACAGGATCCTCTCTCTCTTTTTTCTTCTTCCCTCCCTTCCATGTCTATTTTATGAGAAGTTTTGATTTGAGAGTTAAGATTTGCGGGAATTTATTCACCGCAAATTATTTTTTTTGGTGAAAACTCGGGGAAGTAAGTGAATTCAAATAAAAAAAAAAATCAATTAATCTCAATCAGCACCCCAAATAAAGATGGTGTGTAGCGTGGCACGGGACAGTAGCAATGGGTGAGGCCCTCGTCTCTTGCACCGCAGCATATTACGTGAAGGTATGGGGCCTGGCTGGGTGTGTGGACTTGTGCTGTGAGGGCGCTCTACTAGTGCAGGCCGCATGTAACGGATGTTGCTGGTTGGCCAGGGCCTGATGTTAACCAGTTCATGAAAAGAGACCACCAGTTCTTAACAAACAATACTTTACTAAACAGCCATTACATGACAACTACACTACCGTTCAAAAGTTTAGGGTCATTTAGAAATTTCATTATTTTTTAAAGAAAAGCACATTTTTTTCAATGAAGCTAACATTAAATGAATTAGAAATACACTGTATACATTGTTAATGTGGTAAACGACTATTCTAACTGCAAACGTCTTGTTTTATTGCAATATCTACATAGGTGTATAGAGGCCCATTTCCAACAACCACCACTCCAGTGTTTTAATGGTACATTGTGTGTTGCTAACTGTGTAAGAAGGCTAATGGATGTTTAGAAAACCCTAGAAAACCCTTGCACAAGTATGCTAGCCCAGCTGAAAATGGTTTGGCTGATTTCAGAAGCTATAAAATTGACCTTCCTTTGAGCTAGTTGAGAATTTGGAGCATTACATTTGTTTGTTCTATGAAACTCTCAAAATGGCCAGAAAAAGAGAACTTTCATGTGAAACTCGACAGTCTATTCTTGTTCTTAGAAATGAAGGCTATTCCATGTGAGAGGTTGCCAAGAAACTGAAGATTTCCTACAACGGTGTGTACTACTCCCTTCAGAGGAGAGCACAAACAGACTCTAACCAGAGTAGAAAGAGAAGTGGGAGGCCCCGCTGCACAACTGAGCAACAAGACCAGTACATTAGAGTCTCTAGTTTGAGAAATCAACGCCTCACAGCTCCTCAACTGGCAGCTTCATTAAATAGTAGACGCAAAATGCTAGTGTCAACGTCTACAGTGAAGAGGCGACTCCGGGATGCTGGCCGTCAGGGCAAAGTGGTAAAGAAAATGCCATATCTGAGACTGGCTAATAAACGGAAAAGATTAATATGGACAAAAGAACACAGACATTGGACAGAGGAAGATTGGAAAAAAGTTTTATGGACAGATGAATCAAAGTTTGAGGTGTTTGGATCACACAGAAGAACATTTGTGATACGCAGAACAACTGAAAAGATGCTGGTACAGCGCCTGACGCCATCTGTCAAGCATGGTGGAGGTAATGTGATGGTCTGGGGTTGCTTTGGTGATGGTAAAGTGGGAGATTTGTACAAGGTAAATGGGATTTTGAACAAGGAAGGCTATCACTCCATTTTGCAACGCCATGCCATACCCTGTGGACAGTGCTTGATTGGAGACAATTTCATCCTACAACAGGACAATGACCCAAAGCACACCTCCAAATTATGCATGAACTATTTAGGGAAGAAGCAGGCAGCTGGTATTCTATTTATAATGGAGTGTCCAGCGCAGTCACCAGATCTCAACCCCATTCAGCTGTTGTGGGAGCAGCTTGACCGTATGGTACGCAAAAAGTGCATGGGGTGAAATTTCTCAAGATTACCTCAGCAAATTAACAGCTAGAATGCCAAAGGTCTGCAATGCTGGAATTGCTGCAAAGGGAGCATTCTTTGACGAAAGCAAAGTTTGAAGGAGAAAATTATTCTTTCAAATAAAAATCATTATTTCTAACCTTGTCAATGTCTGGACTATATTTTCTATTCATTTTGCAACTCATTTGATAAATAAAAGTATGAGTTTTCATGGAAAACACAAAATTGTCTGGGTGACCCCAAACTTTTGAACGGTAGTGTATGTACGCAGGATAGCGGGTACACAACTTCTCACATGTTTATTCATTGATATAGAGCATCTCACTACACAGTCTCATTACTTCCTTTGCCTCACACATTCCTGCCTCCACTGGTCTTATTTCCTTCACCACCACCCAGCTAAGCACCACAGTACAGTCCATGAAAATCATTTCCTATTCCCGTGGTTCCATGTCTGATTCTCCTCATAGAGGAGAGGGTTTGCCAATATGGCCGGACTGAGCTTCAAGCTCTCTGATGCTTAGGGAACTGGGGCACTCGCTTATTCTCTCTTTATATTCTGTTCTGCTGCTAGGCGTAACTTCTCTGGACCCCTTTCACTTAGTCACTCTGCTCTTTGATCAGTCCTCTGAGCTGGCACTGTCCTTCTCTCTTTGTCTCAATCTTTTCCTCAAGATCTTGCTATCTCTGTCCTGATGTCATTTATCTCTTGCCACAGAGCACCCACCTCTGCGCACTCAGACCAAACATCTGCTCTAGCTGCAAGCTAGGCCCTGTCTGAGCTTCTAGAAGGAATCACTGTGCCTTGCACTAGCCACTACCACTATGGGTTAATCCCTACTCACTGTCTGTTGCTGGGCAGAACTCAACTTCCTCACAGTACAGTGCAAAATATTACAATATATCACCATTACAATTCACATAACACATCTCCATCACAATAACGCATGACATTACACTTTACATTATAACAAAAACTTTGATGTCTTCAAGGTGGAACAGGGCAATATGTCCATCTCTTTACAGGAGCATCAATGTTTAGTTGGACACAGCCGATAAAAAAGCATCTGTAGTAGTCATCAAAAGGATGATAAGGAGATTGTATTTGTTAGAAATCTTTATTTTTTTTTCCTGTATAATAAACATGAATGGGAAAGCTTTAACAATTAGAATTCCTGTCATCATTCATCCTAACAGAAAATGGTGTCAGAAATAATGATGAGCGATCATGCTTGCTACTGCTCTGTCCTCGCCCGAGCATCTCACTGCTCGAGATGTTCAGCGCTCGCCGAGTATTTCCGGAGTTGCTCGGCGGGAGCTCGGGTCCCCTCCCTGCATGTTTGGCGCTCTTTACAGAGCCAATGAACATGCAGGGATTGCCTGCCACTCACTGTAATGCCGTAGCCATGTAGGTTGTGGGCATTACAGTGATTGGCTGGCCGCACAGAGTAATCAGGTCTATATCAGACCTGGCACCGCTGTGCTCGTCACAGTCACTCCAGATCAGACAGTGTAGGGAGAGCTGCTGCTGCGTCAGGGAGAGATTTGCTTGTGTATTAGGTAGTGTAGGGAGAAAAACGGTACATTACACATATCATCTTAACAAACAGTCATTTGAGGACTAACTAATCAATCTGCAGAGATATCAGGCAGCCAGGGTTTATAGGCAGGCAGGGTATATAGCAGACTACAGTGCATATAGCACAAGAGGCTCCATTCCAATTCTGCCTTCTGCTGCTGTTAGATATTTCTATACAAAGGCCCAGGTCTCAGGGGCCAGGAATACTTTTCTTTGGATCTTAATCCTCATTATTTGCTTAAAAAGCAATCCAGAGAACACCGTTTTTCTGTGCCATTTGCTTGTTGGCACTGCAGAATACAGCCAGGTCCTTTCCATATTACAGCGCTAGAAATCCAGCTATCTAAAACTGTGTTTTCTCCGTCAAACAGATCACATATACGTTGTCAGAAAATACTGCCATTTCTGGCCTCCATTAAAAATTTCCTTTAGTGTGTAAGTGAAGCCATTCACAGCAGTTTGCTGTTCAAACTACTTACATACATGCCAGGTATTTAAAACTCTGTTTTCTCCGTCAAACGGATCACTTATAAGTAGTGTTGAGCCACCCCCGTAGTGTTCGAGTTCGGTTCGGTTCGTCGAACACCCGTGTGTTCGCCGAACTGTTCGTCGAACTGTTCGTCGAACACCTTCGAACACCGTTAAAACCAATGGCAGGCAAACAAAAACACATAGAAACACATAGAAAACACCTTCAAAGGTGTCCAAAAGCTGACAAACTGCTCAGAAGACACAACTAACACATGGAAAAGTGACAAGTACATATAGTCATGCGAAAAGAAAAGAGGTGGAGGAGTAAAAGGAGGGGGAGACACAGATATAGGCATGTCATGCCCTTCTAAAATCCAAAAAGTGAGAAGCCGACAAGTTCAGTCCGCTCCTGCCCGTGCCACCTCCGTGTCGCCGGGTTTGTGCCAGAGCCGCGGTGAACCCTGACGGCCAGCCCCCCTCTCCCAATACTGGTGCCTGTCCGCTGGTGGGTCGAGCGAGCCCCCCTCTGGTGGAGGCAGCTCTAAGCTTTTTAATTTAAATTGTCTCTCTAATTTGAATGAATACACTTTAAATCCATTTACAAGGATCTATTGGAGGGCAAGTCTCATGCCAGCAGTAATTGCAGCTCCAGTAGCGTCCACTAAAGCTGCTGCAGTTAAAAAGCTTTTATAAAGATCGAGCTCGGCTGTCCACCGCAAGGCATCCTACTGCCAGTCCCAGCCCCTATGCCTTGGGGTGCCTCCTGATGCTCTTCACTGAGTATCCCGTGGTCCCGAAGCATTTCCTTTGAAACAATTAAGTGTCCAAACTACAGGTGGTGTAGCTTGCTTAACAGCCGGGATAATCCGCTGACTAGCAGACACTGCTACTAGGCACAAAGTATTTCCTGGGCTAGATGCAGTTAAAAATTTGTAAGTAGATACTCTCGTTGGATGCTGAGAAAGCATTCCATAGAGTCTCCTGGCACGCCATATATGATTCTCTTAAAAAGTTTGGGGTAGGGGTCTAGGGGACCCTTTTATAGCCAAAATCATGGCCCTCTATCACAATACGTCACCTAGGCTGAAGATAAATGGAACTGTAGCACCGAGGGCTCGGTTGCTACAGACGTATTGCACCTCACCCAGAGGTGTGATATCTCACTCTCAGATAAGGATGGAGTGTGGATCAGGACCCGACACCTGCATGCATTACACCACATTGCCGTGGGGCAGGGCGACCAATATGCCCCTGAGATGGGCACGACAGTCCCTGTCCCTGGCTGGAGTGGGGGGAGGGAACACTGAGGAAGGGGAACCCTGCAGTGCAGGAGCAGGGAGGAAGCAGTTCATGGGTGCATTGAGAAGGGAGTATAAAAGGTGGGCACCATCTTAGTTCAGTGCAGAGAAGTCTGAGCAGAAGTGGCAGGGAGCAGGGGCTCTGCATGAGCTCTGCTCCGGAGGCGGGCCTAGTAACAGAGGCCCAGGCCTGCAAGAGGGAGAAGGAAGGAAGAGGAGCGGAGAAGGCTCCAGGAACGAGGAATGAAGGGATCCCAGGGGTGCGGACGGGCGAGTCGCCACCGCACGCCCGAATCCACCTGCGTGGAGGGGTCAGGCCAAAGGGGGAGACCGGTCCCCGAACTAGTGGAGGCAGGAAACGACCCTCAGCTAGAAACCGGAGGCTCTGACATTTTATGTGGCGCAGCCCCTTGCTCCACCCGCTAGGAAGGCACCACATAGGGTCAGGGAAACTGGCGCCAAGTTTACCAAGAGGAGGCCCGAGGCAGCCGGACAGAAGTGTTGGTAAGAAAGGCCAGACAAAGGACACACAAAGCGGGTCCTGTGAAGCGCTCCAAAGTTATCTGGGAGTTGTCTGAGCCCCTCACCTGGTGAGCACAGTACGACGTGGGCAGCCGTTACCTGCAGACGTGGTCTGGATAATAAGAAATGTGAGTAAAGGCCCTGAACTGCATCACTGACTCCGTGTCGTTACTGCTGCTGCCCTGCACCATCACCCCCATCCTCCGCATACACTGCCCTGAGGCTATACTCCTCCCGTGGAGAGTTATGCTACGCTCTGCTGCACCCACAACACCAGCCTTAGCGGTCTGCCCTGTAGCGGCGGTTCACTCTGACCGCAATCCACGGGTGGCGTAGTCGGACATTTAAACATCAAAACCACATAAATAGTTCCGCCACTGGTTTGACCGCCCTGAGCCACGGAACCGGATCGCCGCCACGAAGACTACAACCACCAGCATCCACCAAAAAGGGTCCGGCTCCGGGTGTCCCAAGGCCCAGGGGGTGCGTCAGAACATTTTCATCACCTTTCACAATCACCAATGGGACAAGGCAGGGATGTCCTCTGTCCCCTCTCTTATACATCCTAGTGACGGAGCACCTGCTCTCATCAATTCGCCATAACCCCAATATTAGGTGGATTGAGGTGGGAGGCACCGAGTACAAGTGCTCTCTATTTGCTGATGATGTCCTAGTATATATCACTCAATCACATATATCCATCCCTGCTGTTATGGCTGAAATAGATCACTTTGTTACATGGTAAAATTTTAAAATCAATGCAGCGAAGTCTGAGGCCCTCGATGTCTCCCTCCCTAAATCCATATAGGATTCCATCCAGTCCAACTTTCCCTTTGCCTGGCCCTCACAGGGTATCAAATACTTAGGAATTCCTATTCATAGAGACCTCTCCCATCTATGTTATCTTAATTTTGGGCCCTTTATTGAACAATTCCATACAGACCACGGTTGGCAAGTTAGAACTGTAAGATTCACTACGTGAACCACTGGTGTTTTGTGGAAAAGCACATGTACACCGCGTTCCAAATTATTATGCAAAAAGTGTTTAGGAGTGATAAGGGAAGAATTTGTTTGTTTGTCAGTTAAACTCATTGATGGTGATGTGTGTCAGGGCTCTTTATATCACTGTAAGCAATTGCAGACACCTGTGCTAATTAGTTTGGCAGGTGTGTCCAATGAAAGGCAAGACTACTTAAGAAGGCTCTCTCACATTATTAAGCAGCCTACATTTTCTGCCAAAATGGGAAAGAAAAAGGATGTGTCGGCTGCTGAGAAGCAACAAATTGTGGAGTGTTTAGGTCAAGGCATGACTACAATCAACATTGTGCGATGATCAGGATGAAGTGTCTTGGCAATCAAGAAGTATGTAGCTGATTCACAGTACACACGTGTGCGTGCTGATAAGGGCAAATTGAGGACTCTTTCCTACAGGCAATTACGTCAGGTTGAAAGAGCAGCGGCAAAAAAGCCTTGTCATAGCAGCAGACAAGTTTTTGAAGCTGCTTGTGCCTCCAACGTCCCCCGAACAACAAGATGCAGGGTCCTTCAGAGGTTTGCAGCTGTTCATACGCCATCCTGTCGACCTCCTCTATCCACTTCACACAAGCAGAAACGGCTCCAGTGGGCCAAACATTACATGAAGACTGATTTCAAAACTGTTTTGTTCACGGATGAGTGCCGTGCAGCGCTCAATGGTCCAGATGAATGGAGTGGAGGATGGCTGGTTGATGGACACCCCACGCAAACACGGCTACAGCGCCAACAAGGAGGAGGTGGAGTAATGTTTTGGGCTGGAATCATGGGGAGAGAGATTGTCGGCCCCTTTAGGATCCCTGAAGGCGCTAAAGATGAACTCCATAATGTATGTGGATTTTCTCAAACAGCACTTCCTGCCATGGTTCAAGAAGAAGAACCGTGTATTTCACAGCAAGATCATTTTTCTGCATGATAATGCACCATCTCATGCTGCACATAAAACATCTGCATCTCTGGCTGATATGGGCATAAAAGGGGACAAACTTATGGTGTGACCCCCATGCTCCCCTGACCTCTACCCCATTCAGAACCTTTGGAGCATCATTAAAAGGAGTGTCTATGATGGCGGGAGGCAGTTCACATCTAAGCAACAGCTCTGGGAGGGTATTCTGTCCTCATGCAAAACAATTGAAGCAGAAACCATCCAAAACCTGACAAATTCAATGGACGAGAGAGTTCAGAAGCTCCTTTCGAACAAGGGGTCCTATGTGAAAATGTAACATCACCTAGAATAAAGTTTTGAGTTGAAAACTGTTTGATTTCAGTTTCTAACAACCTGCTAATGCTTATAATTTCAAAAATGACCATTTTTTTGGTCTTTATTAAAATGAAAAGGTTGATCGAAAAGTTTGGGGGATCTAAGAGTGTGGCAACCCAGTAGTCATGATTACTTCGAATTCTGACAATATGAGGGTCATGCTGCAGGTAGTGCAGCAAGAAGGCACTTATGTGTCTTGCGCATCTCGGAGCCCCAAAATTATTTTCCGGGCTAGATGCAGCTAAAAATTATTTTTAATTTTAAATCTGGTGAAGCTTATTATAGATGGCCTAATAGGATCAGTGCTGCACACTGCTACAAAGCCCAAATTATTTTCCAGTCAAGATACAGATAAACATGATTAGTAATTTGAAAGCTTAAAACGGTTGGTAGGGTGATTTTAACCAATCATCAAGCTTTTACTCTCCCCAGGATGACACAGGGGTAGAAAAGTCGTTTCGGATCCATGATTTGTTCATCTTTATGAACGTGAGTCTGTCTACATTATCAGTGGAGAGCCGCGTGCGCTTATCTGTCAGCACATCACCAGCAGGGCTGAACACACGTTCAGACAGAACGCTGGCTGCGGGGCATGACAAGATCTCCAAGGCGTAAGTGGCTAGCTCCGGCCATTTATCCAGATTGGAAGCCCAAAAAGAGCAAGGGTCCAGTGACACAGTCGTGGCTTCAATGTTCACTTGGAGATACTCCTGTACCATCGTCTCTAGGCGTTGACTATGTGTCAGACTTCTTGTCTCCTGTGGCCTTGCAAAGGATGGGCTAAAAAAGTGGTGAAATGATTCCGCAAAATTGATGTTACCAGCAGATACTGTGGTTCTGTTACGGTTTGAGTGCTGAACACTTGACGGTCCCACGGTTGGCAAGTTGGAACTGTGAGATTCACTACGTGCACCACTGGTATTTTGTGGAAAAGCACATGTAAGATTCTGCAACAGTCTCTGCTGATACTCCTGCATGCGTGCATCCCTTTCTATGGCAGGAATAATTTCTGCAAATTTACTTTTGTACCGGGGATCTAACAGTGTGGCAACCCAGTAGTCAGGATTATTTCTAATTCTCACAATTCGAGGGTCATGTTGCAGGTAGTGCAGCAAGAAGGCACTCATGTGTGTTGCGCATCCAGGAGCACCAAGTCCCTGTTGTGTTGGTGGCGAGGTAACAATCATGCTTCCTTCCTCTGTCCTCTCCCCCCAACCTCGCACAACAGAAATGTGATCAAGGTCTCCCTCATCTGATGAGTCTTCCATCAGTTCGTCCTCCACTTCTTCCTGGGCTCCTGCACCTTCCTCACTAGTTTGGCTGCTACCATGTGCCCTGGTAAAATCATCTCCCCCACCCTCACATGCCTGCCGCCTTGGTGCTGCCGACCGTCTGGACCTTGCAGATGTTAGCCCTTCCGCATACAACTCCTCCTCCTCTACTTCCTCCACCTCCTCTTGTGCCACCACCTGACTCCGAATTCTGTTTAACATGTGCTCCAGCATGTAAATCACCGGAATAGTCATGCTGATAATGGCATCGTCAGCACTAAACATCTTCGTCGCCATTTCAAAACTGTGCAGAAGGGTGCATAGGTCCCTGATCTGAGACCACTCCTCCAGCGTGATTTGCCCCACCTCTGAATCTCGTTGGCCCAGGCTATACGTCAGAACGTATTGCACCAGGGCTTGTCGGTGCTGCCACAGTCGCTGCAACATGTGCAGAGTTGAATTCCACCGGGTAGGCACATCGCATTTTAGCCGGTGAAGTGGCAGGTCCAACGACTTCTGTAGAGATGTAAGTCGCTGAGCTGCGGGATGCGAACGGCGGAAGTGAGCACACAGCGACCGTGCCCTCTGCAGAAGGCCATCTAGTCTGGGATAGTGGGCTAAAAATTGCTGGACAACCAGGTTCAACACGTGAGCCATACAAGGCACGTGTGTGACATTGCCCCGGCGAAGGGCCGCACCCAGGTTTGCAGCATTGTCGCACACGGCCTTCCCTGCTTTCAGGTCCAGTGGAGACAACCATTCATGAAATTGGTTCTCCAGAGCTGACCACAACTCCTCAGCTGTGTGACTCACATTTCCCAGACATTTCAATGTAAAAACCGCCTGATGACGTTGAGCCCTACTGCCAGCATAGTAAGGAGGTGTGCAGGATCCCTTCTGCGCAGTTAGAAAGCTTGTGGCATGACCAGACAGGCTTTGGGTGCAGGTGGAAGACCGAGAGGAGGTTGAGGAGGCAGAAGCAGTGGAGGAACTTTGACATAAAGAGGATTGACGCACAACTCGTGGGGACGGCAAGACTTGGACAGCAGCCCCTTGTCCTGCTGTCACCATAGTTACCCAGTGCCCAGTCAGCGACATGTAACGCCCCTGTCCATGCCTACTCGTCCAAGTGTCTGTGGTGAAATGCACCCTGTCACACACAGAGTTTCTCAAAGAAGCGGTGATGTTGTGTGCGACATGCTGGTGGAGCGCAGGCACACCTTTCTTTGAGAAGTAGTGCCGACTGGGCATCTGGTACTGGGGCACTGCGACGGACATAAGGTCTCGAAAATCCTCTGTGTCCACCAGGCGGAAAGGCAGCATTTCTGTAGCCAAGAGCTTGCAGATGGTGAAATTCAACCTCTTAGCTTTCTCATGGCTAGGAGGAAATGATCTTTTACTTGTCCACATCTGAGGGACCGAGGGCTGGCTATTGTGCTTAGACGGGGTTGATAAGGGTGTCCCCGGCAAACTGCCGGTCTGTGAGGAAGATGCAGGCGGACATGTTAGGTTGCCTTGATCCAAAGGTGGTGCTATCGATGTCGGACAGCGCTCAACACCAGCTGGTGTTACCACCTCCAAAGAAAATGATGACCTGCCAATCACGCTGGCTGTTGCGGGTAAAGAGGTGGCAGGTCTGCGCCCCAAAACAGGTGTGACTGCTGTCCCCCCAGTCACAGAGGATGAAGAGGCCGCGGATGCACAAGATATGGCAGACGGTGGTTGGCCCGGCCGGCTAAGCCGCATTGTAGCACACTGAGCTTCCCACTGCAACTTATGCTTCATGTCCATGTGCCGGTTCATGCATGAAGTACTCAAACTATGTATTTTTTGGCCTCTACTTAGCTTTTGCTGACAAATGTTACAGATAACACGAGTTGGGTCATCTTTATCGATCTGAAAAAATGCCCAGGCTATGCAAGGCTTAGCACCCATGCGACCTGAAGAGCCACCACGACTTGTGGTGAGAGGCAGAGTTGTGTTTGAGGATGCAGTTGTTGACGTGCTTCCAGTACTACGTCTCTGTCCAGGAAGGCGCAACCTGACCTCGTCGTCACTAGCATCTTCCTCCACCTCCTCTGCTGACCTCATCTCTTGGCTGACTGTGGGTTGACAGTAAGTGGGATCTCCGACCTCATCATCATCACCCTGTGCGTTATCACACCCGTCGTCCTCAGAGCCAACCTGTTCCTGCCCTGACAAAAAGCTAAAGTTGTCGCTCCAATCAGGTATTTGAGTCTTATCATCGTCTTCCTCATTGTCTCCACCAACAGGAGTTTGGGAATGAGGGTCTACATTATGGTCAGAACCTTCTGCGTCTGGTCCTGGATCCGACTCATAAAGATTCTGGGCATCAGTGCAGATCATTTCCTCGTCTGGATTCACAGAAGCGCTGGAGTCGACCTCTGATTCCCAGGCTATAGTATGAGTAAACAGCTCTGCAGACTCAACCATCTGTTCTACCTCATACTCAGACGGGCAGCTGGAGATTTGGGAGCTGTGAGGAAGCAAGTGCGATTTGGGTGACACCTTTGAGGACTGGAGTATTTGTGATGTTGAAGTTGATGTGGAGGAGAGCCCACTTAAAGGAGCACTTGATATCCGTTGAAGCACCTGCTGTTTTTGTGCCTCATCTGGAATTTGTAGCGATTGGCGTGGCCGTAAGAAAGGGATCTTATCACATTGTCCGCTAAAAGAAGTAGACATTTTAGTTTGGCTGGAAGATGGTCTTTCTTCTGTACCTACCCCACGGACACAACCTTTTTTCCCCTTCCCAACACGCCTATTCCCCTTTCCACCAGCAGCAGGCCTTTTTCCACTCATTTTGGTGGTTAACTAATTCACAACTCTGGAGTTGTTTGCACAAAAAAACAATGGATGGTAACCGAGCAGAGTTGAGTGGCCAAACTGTGGTATTAGGCCAAAACTATTGGCTGGGTTAGATGCAGAAAAAAATTATTTTTAATTTGCAACCTGATGGAGGTCAGTATAGATGGACTAATAGACCAAGTCCCACACACCGCTAGAAGCCCAAATATTTTTTCAGAGCTAGATGCAGAAAATTTTTTTATTCAATTTGCAACCTGATGGAGGTCAGTATAGATGGACTAATAGACCAAGTCCCACACACTGCTAGAAGCCCAAATATTTTTTCAGAGCTAGATGCAGAAAAAAATTATTTTTAATTTGCAACCTGATGGAGGTCAGTATAGATGGACTAATAGACCAAGTCCCACACACCGCTAGAAGCCCAAATATTTTTTCAGAGCTAGATGCAGAAAAAAATTATTTTTAATTTGCAACCTGATGGAGGTCAGTATAGATGGACTAATAGAACAAGTCCCACATGCTGCTAAAAGCCCAAATATTTTTTCAGAGATAAATGAAGAAAAAAATTATTTTTAATTTGCAACCTGATGGAGGTCAGTATAGATGGACTAATAGACCAAGTCCCACACACTGCTAGAAGCCCAAATATTTTTTCAGAGCTAGATGCAGAAAAAAATTATTTTTAATTTGCAACCTGATGGAGGTCAGTATAGATGGACTAATAGAATGATGCTATGCCCAAAAGATTTTACTTCACTAGGTGCAGTAAAAAAATTGGTATTCTATACACAGGTGGTATATCTTGCAACACAGATAGGCTACTCCACTGACTAACACACTCTGCAATAGGCCAAAAAGGATTAGCTTTGCTAGATTCAGCCAAATGCTGTGAAAAAAACTTGCACAGCACTGGCACAGACCTGCCTGGCAAAAACTGATAGGAACTGATGTAACCTAGTCCTGAAAAGGACTCCAATTACAATTAGTCTTTACTCCCACAATCTATCTATTTAAGAGCACAGACCTGCTTGATAAAAGTCGTAGGAAATGCTGTAACCTAGTCCTTAAAAGGACTGCAATCACAACTATTCCCTACTCCCAAGCTATCTGTATATTTGTGCGAAAATTGGCTTGAAATTAACAAGGTATAGCGCACACAGCAACAGCGGTGCCGTCTAACACGCAGCTGCAGCAGTGAGAAAATGGTGGCGACGGGGAAAATGGCTTGGTCTCATAGGGCAAGGACATGTGACATACACTGCCAATCACACATGCCCTTGCTTGTGTGAAAAAAAGCACTTCGCTCCGTGTGTGCGCTGCTGATAGGCTGACAGATTGCACCTCCCCACTGCAAATGCGGGAAAGAGAAAAAAAAATGGAGATCTTCATTGTTCCTGCAGAGATCCATCCCCTGCCCCTCCCCCCGCCCCGCTGTACACTCAAACTGCGTATTAACATTAATTTTCATCATTACTGAGAAAAAATCCAGTTATGATTTTGGTGCACGAACAGTTATCGAACATAACCTCGAACAGCCGAATTTTTCTCAAATTGTTCGTGTTCGCCGACCGGCTCGAACACCGCCCAAAACAGCTCGAATTTGAGATTGGCGAACAGTTCGAGTAGAACAACGCTCATCTCTACTTATAAGTTCACTCCAAACTCAGTCATTTGTAGTGAGCGTGGAAGATACTGTCCTGCATTTAAAATGGACAAGGCACGTGGCAAGGGACAGGGAACTGGACGTGATGGTAATGGTGCATGCAGAGGCCAAGGACAAGGCCGTGGGCAAGCTGAAATTGTGCCACAACAAACACCCACATCTTCTTGCCTGACCTTCCTGTCCCAATTTCTAGGGGACAGCAGCACACCACTATTGAACCCAGAGCAGTGTCAAAAGGTTTTTGGTTGGATAGCGGATAATGCTTCTAGTCACTTTGCCACCACCACCACCACCCTGTCTTCCACATTGACCGTGTGTCTCAGTAGCCGTGAGTGTGAACCGCATATTCCTCACCCTGATCCTCCTTCCTCCCACCATGCCGCGTACCCAGAGACAACTGATCCCACACTTGGACACTCTGAAGAGCTGTTCACTTTTCCATTTATAGATTCGGGCCTCTCGCCCGGTCCACTGAAGCGGGGCAAGAGGAGATCGCGTCTAATGATGCCCAATTATTTTAGCAGCCACGGTCACACAAAGGCGACAGTGGGAAAGTGTCACAAGAGGTGGACGATGATGAGACACAGTAACTGACTCAACCTGGCAGGAGGACATGCAGAGCGAGGACAGCAGCACATAGGGGAAGGGAGGCAGAGCACCCCAACAGGCAGGAAGAAGCAGTATGATGGCAGCAGGCAACCGTTCCCCGTGACACCAACACGAAGGAAATTGCCAGTACAACTGTTAGGACTTCCAGAGTCTGGTTGTTTTTTAAAGACTCTGCCAATAACCCCAAAAAGGCCATTTGCACCACCTGCCAGGCCAGCATCAGCAGGGGTGGCAAAATGACCAGCCTGACCACCACCAGCATGATCAGGCACATGGCAGCAAATCACCCAACTTTGTGGGCCGAACCCCAGGGTCCAGGGACAGTGTCTGCAGGTGGCACCATTGCTTCTTCCACTGTTGTGTATGTAAGCCAATCCCCTGTCCATGGTGCATGCGAAGATGCCACCTGCCCTGCACCTGTCGTTGCACACTCTCAAGTAGCAGCATCAGGAAGCACGTCCATGTCCTTGTCCCAGCGCAGAGTTCAGTTGTCCATACCCCAGTCCTTGGAACGCAAGCGCAAATATGCAGCCAATGCCCCACAGGCTAAATTCTCACATTTCACAACTGCTTGCGCTCGAAATGTTGCCTTTTAGGCTCGTGGAGATGGAAGCATTCCGCAACCTGATGGCAGTGGCCGTCCCTCCGTACTTGGTCTCCGGCCGCCACTATTTCTCCCAGTGTGCCGTCCTCGCATTACACAAGCACGTGTCCCAAAACATTAGCCATGCCCTCAACAACGCAGTTACCGGTAAAGTCTACCTAACCACGGACATGTGGACAAGTGCTTAAGGGCAGGGATGGTACATCTCGCTAACGGCACAGTGGGTTAACATAGTGGAAGCCGGGACCCAGTCGAACCTTGGGACGGAACAAGTCCTCCTGACACCAAGGATTGCAGGCCCTAGGTCAATCAGGGTTGCCCCCATGGTCTACAGCTTCTGCACCTCATCCTCCTCAGCCTCCTCCTCTTCTTCAGCCTCCATCTCCGAAATGACCACATCAGTCACAAGCTGGAAGCACTGCAGCACTGCCTCGGCCAAGCGGCAACAGGCTGTGCTGAAGCTAATATGCTTAGGTGAAAAACCGCACAATGCTAAAGAGTTGTGGAGAGCTCTGAAAGAGCAGGCAGATCTGTGGCTCACACCACTGAACCTACAGCCAGGCATGGTCGTGTGTGACAATGGCCGGAACCTGGTGTCGGCTGTGAGGTGAGGTGAGCTCACACACGTACCATGCCTGGCCCATGTGCTTAACCTCATGGTTCAGCGGTTTCTCAAATCCTACCCGGAACTGCCGGATCTGCTTGTTAAAGTACGCCGTCTGTGTGCCCATTTTAGAAAGTCAGCTACAGATTCCGCCACCCTAGCAGTGTTTCAGCAGCGTTTGCAGCTTGCGGCTCACAGACTGGTGTGTGATGTCCCCACGTGTTGGAAATCTACACTGCAGATGTTGGGAAGGATTTGTGAGCAGAAGAGGGCAGTTGTTGAGTACCAGCATCAACAAGGCCGTCGGTATTCAGTCCAGACTCCACGCATAAGACCTCAGGAGTGGACATGGATGTCAGACATTTGTACCATCCTCCAAAACTTTGAGGACTCCACCAAGATGGTGAGCTGCGATGACACCATATTTAGCGTCAACATCCCTCTTCTCTGTCTTCTGAAACGCTCTCTGCTCACAATCAAAGAGGATGCATCGGAGCACGATGAGATGGAGCAAGGAACCATACAGGGTGATTACACACAGCCAAGCCTCATCTCATCCCAATGTGGATTGGGTGACAATGAGGAAGAGGAGGAGGGGGAGGAAGGACAACAGCTAGTTTCATGCACTATAGACAGTACTACTTGCACAGCTGTCATACAGTCTGTTCAGCGTGGATGGCCAGAGGACAGAGAGGAGGAGTAGGAGGAGGAGAGCATGGTCAGTCATCCTCTTGGTGAGAACACGGAAGTCTTGCCTGTTAGTAGTCTGGCACGCATGGCTGAGTTTATGTTACGCTGCCTTTCCCATGACCCTCGAGTTCTCAAAATTTTGGGTGACAGTCATTACTGGTTGGTGACACTTCTGGACCCATGCTACAAGGAGAACTTTATATCTCTTATTCCTGAGGTGGACAGGTCTACAAAATTGGGGCTGTACCAGAAGGCACTTGTTGTGGAACTAATAAAAAAAATTCCCATCTGAAAACGCTGGCGGCAGAGGGCACACTTCGTTGGACAACCAAGGAGTGCAGGCGAGAGAGAAACAACTTCAATCCAGCAGAGGCAGGGGAACACTGTCAAAGTTCTGGGAGAGTTTTCTCAGGCCCTCCCATCGCACAGACCCTGAAGTGCAGGGGACTCTCACAAGGAGTGCAAAGTTTGGGAAGATGCTGAGGGAGTACATTGCCGACCGTACCAACGTCCTCCGTGATTCCACTGTGCCTTATAATTATTGGGTATTCAAGCTGGATAAGTGGAATGAACTGGCTCTCTATGCCTTGGAGGTCCTGGCCTGCCCTGCCGCCAGCGTTTTATGAGAGTGGGTTTTTAGTGTCGCTGGTGGAATTATAACCGATAAGCGCATCCGCCTGTCAACTGAAAATGCTGACAGGCTGACTCTTATAAAAATGAACAAGGGCTGGATTGGGCCAGAATTCTCAACACCACCGAATGATAGCAGCATAACATAAACTCAAATCCAGTGTCTTTTCTTGGGAGGTGTATTCCCATGCACCTTTTCACACCCACACATGGATATACACTTCCTGATTTTGGCTATTTGCTCTTGTCCTCCTCCTTCTCCTCATCATCCACCACCATATCACCAGGGTGACCGTGGTCCGTGATGCAACAACCACGTAATTTTTTTAGAGGGTGTTTATGATGCCCGTAAAAAAATTTTTTTATACAGTATGTTCATGTATACCCCCTAGGGGTAAATGTTTGTCAGCCCATACACTTAGTGCATGGGCATTACAAGTATAGGAGACCCGCTCCTTTCTAATGGGAACATTTTTTTATGAGGCCCTCCTCCACTTCTCTTCCAAGTGGCATTGAAGTGCCTCCAAATTTTTGGCAGCCCTTGCATTCACTGCATTGGCCAACACTATGGGAGACTCTCTCCTTTCTAATGGGAATTAGTCGTTACTGTGGCCCTGCTCTAAGTGTCTTTAAATTCTTAGTGGGGTTTTTCCTAAAATTGGTCAGCCGTTGACTCACTGCGTACCCTATAACTGTATAGCAGACCCTCTCCTTTCTAATGGGAACATGTCGTACCTTGTTACTGTGGCCCTGCTCTATGTGTCTTTAAATTCTTAGTGGGGTTTTTCCTAAAATTGTTCAGCCGTTGGACTCACTGCATACCCTATAACTGTTTAACAGACCCTCTCGTTTCTAATGGGAACATGTCGCACCTTGTTACTGTGGCCCTGCTCTATGTGTCTTTAAATTCTTAGTGGGGTTTTCCTAAAATTGGTCAGCCGTTGGACTCACTGCATACCCTATAACTGTATAGCAGACTTTCTCCTTTCTAATGGGAACATGTCGCACCTTGTTACTGTGGCCCTGCTCTGTGTGTCTTTAAATTCTTAGTATTGCCATTTCCGTTTGTGGCTCAACCATTACTCCCCAGCAACAAGCCCGCTCTCTTGGGGTCATTTTTGATTCAGATCTTTCCTTCACTGCTCACATCAAATCACTCTCTCGTTCATGTCATCTACACCTCAAAAACATCTCAAGAATCAGGAATTTTCTCACCTTTGACTCGGCAACAACTCTTACTGTAGCTCTTATTCATTCTCGTCTGAACTATTGCAACTCTCTACTAATTGGTCTCCCTCTTACTAAACTCTCCCCTCTCCAATCCGTCCTTAACGCAGCAGCTAGGATCATATTCCTCTCCAACCGCTACACCGATGCCTCTTCCCTGTGCCAGTCATTGCATTGGTTGCCCATGCAATATAGAGTTCAATTTAAACTTATCACGCTTACCCACAAAGCTCTCCATGCTTCAGTACCCCCCTACATCTCCTCCCTTGTCTCAGTCTACCACCCTACACGTGCCTTCCGTTCTGCCAATGACTTAAAACTAAAATCCTCCATAATCCGAACTTCCCACTCCCGTCTCCAAGATTTCTCGCGTGCATATCGCCTCCACACACTATCTGTCCAGCCCAGTTTTCCCCCATATTAAAATCTTCTTCAATTTCAGGTTCATACCAATCATGCACTTAATGGCCTCTGTCAGGACTGTACACATACTGGCAGGCGACCAGTCCATGTATTATTTATCCTATTTAGTATATCAAGGCTGCATTATACAATACATGTACATTCTACCTTTTGTGTCTCCCCCATTTCCTCATAGACTGTAAGCTTGCGAGCAGGGCCCTCACTCCTTTCGATATGAGATATGCTTATTCTGTATTGTCTGTATAAGTCCCCACTAAAATTTGTAAAGTGCTGCGGAATATGTTGGCGCTATAAAAATAAAAATTATTATTATTATTACTATTATTAGTGGGGTTTTTCCTAAAATTGGTCAGCCGTTGGACTCACTGCATACCCTATAACTGTATAGCAGACTCTCTCCTTTCTAATGGGAACATGTCGTACCTTGTTACTGTGGCCCTACTCTATGTGTCTTTAAATTCTTAGTGGGGTTTTTACTAAAATTGGTCAGCCGTTGGACTCACTACATACCCTATAACTGTATAACAGACCCTCCCCTTTCTAATGGGAACATGTCGTACCTTGTTACTGTGGCCCTTCTCTGTGTGTCTTTAAATTCTTAGTGGGGTTTTTCCTAAAATGGGTCAGCCGTTGGACTCAATGCATACCCTATAACTGTATAGCAGACTCTCTCCTTTCTAATGGGAACATGTCGTACTTGTTACTGTGGCCCTGCTCTGTGTGTCTTGATATTCTTAGTGGAGTTTTCCCAAATTTTGGCAGCCCTTGCAGTCGCAGCATGGGCATTACCACTATAGGAAACCCACTCCTTTATAATGGGAACATTTTTTTTACTGAGACCCTCCTCTATGTCTCTTCAAAGAGGCATTGGGTTGCGTCCAAATTTTTGACAGCCCTTGCTGTCACTGGATATGCAATAACAGTATAGGAGACCCACTTGTTAATAATGGAAACAACAAAGCATAGCCGGCTGATGGCTCTCGAACAATAGTGAGGGCTGACTGCTGCCCTTTTATGAATAGTAAGGGCCGTCTGAAGTCCCTATAAAAATAGGCTTTATGACTTTCAGAGTCCCTCCATCATAAGCAAAACAGGATGTGTCTGATGATGTGTCACACACCACATTGCCAGATAAGGTTGTAAAATGTTAAAATGACATTTCCCTGTGAATGCATTTGTCTTAAAAAATAACGTACAAAAAAAACAAAACAATAGGATCTTTCTTTAGTATAAAAGACAGAGTCACCAATTTAACCTCAATGTAATCACATTGTTCAGCTCATGCACCTCCTCTTCCATCTCCGAAATGACCACATCAGTCACAAGCTGACAGCACTGCAGCACTGCCTTGGCCAAGCAGCAACAGGCTGTGCTGAAGATAACATACTTAATGCTTAATTGACAAACCGCCCAGTGCTGCAGAGTTGTTGAAAGCTGTAAGACAGCAGCCTGATCTGTGGCTCTCACCTATGAACATACAGTCAGGCATGGTTGTGTGTGACAATGGGCGGAACCTGGTGACGGAGAAATGACAGCCGGAGTAGATACGGTTTCCCTCTATGCCAGTCCTTTCACCGAGCTAAATACAACTCTCAGCAAAAAAAGTTGTGGACTGGCTCCATACCGTCCCTGGCCACATTCACCTGTCCACGAGTTTGTGGTTAGGCGGTCCTTCCCAGTAAGTGTACTGTGGATGGCACGGGTAATGTTGTGGGACCCATGATTGTGGAAGGCGGAGACGTAACCGGGGAAAATAGTGGCGGCTGGGAACCGAGTATGGACTCCCGGCCGCCGCCGGCATGAGGTTGTGAAAAGCTTCCGCCTCCATGAGCTTAAAAGGCCATATTTCAAGTGCAAGCAGCTGCCCAGATATCTGGCAGTTTAGTGTTGTGGCCTGTTTGGTGGGTGGCTGGCTGGCTGCATACTTGCACTTGCATTCCAAGTAACAGAAAACTAAGCAGATAGTGGCCTCTATCATCATCATGGCCTCACCTCGGCACTATGAACTCTCCTGAAGGAGAAGCCAGGGCCCGTCGGAGGAGTCTCCGGTTCTCTGGTGGGCCCGTCCAACCCTGCCGAGAAGCAGCCCTGGCTAAGAAAAGTGTGGCGGAAGGTTCCTGGACACTCTATGGCTGCTTTTAAATGTGGATCGGACATGCTAATGCATGTTATTTCTTAAACCGCATTGCAGATCAGGCCATTTTCCAACTCTGTATTCATGAAATTAAATGCGCAAAGATAGATGTGTGTCAAAGCACCACCGACAAGTGCGAGATGATGTTGGACGGGCTGCCATTGCTTCTGCAACAAGCTGCATTAGAGGACTTCCTGGGAGAAATGACACCCAGGGTAGATATGGTTTTCCTCTATGCCAGTCCTTTCCCCGAGCTAAATACAACTTTCAGCAAAAAAAGTTGTGGACTGGCTCCGTACCGTCCCTGGCCACATTCACCTGTCCACATGTTTGTGGTTAGGCGGTTCTTCCCAGTAAGTGCACTGGAGAGGGCACGGGTAATGTTGTGTGACCCATGCTTGTGGAAGGCGGAGACGTAACCGGGGAAAATAGTGGCGGCTGGGAACCGAGTATGGACTCCCGGCCGCCGCCGGCATGAGGTTGTGAAAAGCTTCCGCCTCCATGAGCTTAAAAGGCCATATTTCAAGTGCAAGCAGCTGCCCAGATATCTGGCAGTTTAGTGTTGTGGCCTGTTTGGTGGGTGGCTGGCTGGCTGCATACTTGCACTTTCATTCCAAGTAACAGAAAACTAAGCAGATAGTGGCCTCTATCATCATCATGGCCTCACCTCGGCACTATGAACTCTCCTGAAGGAGAAGCCAGGGCCCGTCGGAGGAGTCTCCGGTTCTCTGGTGGGCCCGTCCAACCCTGCCGAGAAGCAGCCCTGGCTAAGAAAAGTGTGGCGGAAGGTTCCTGGACACTCTATGGCTGCTTTTAAATGTGGATCGGACATGCTAATGCATGTTATTTCTTAAACCGCATTGCAGATCAGGCCATTTTCCAACTCTGTATTCATGAAATTAAATGCGCAAAGTTAGGTGTGTGTCAAAGCACCACCGACAAATGCGAGATGATGTTGGACGGGCTGCCATTGCTTCTGCAACAAGCTGCATTAGAGGACTTCCTGGGAGAAATGACACACAGGGTAGATATGGTTTTCCTCTATGCCAGTCCTTTCCCCGAGCTAAATACAACTTTCAGCAAAAAAAGTTGTGGACTGGCTCCGTACCGTCCCTGGCCACATTCACCTGTCCACATGTTTGTGGTTAGGCGGTTCTTCCCAGTAAGTGCACTGGAGAGGGCACGGGTAATGTTGTGTGACCCATGCTTGTGGAAGGCGGAGACGATACCGGGAGAAACAGTGGCGGCTGGGTACTGAGTATGGACACCCGGCCGCCGCCGGCATGAAGTTGTGAAAAGCTTCCGCCTCCATGAGCTTAAAAGGCCATATTTCAAGTGCAAGCAGCTGCCCAGAAATCTGGCAGTTTAGTGTTGCGGTCTGTGGGTGGGTGGCTGGCTGCATACTTGCACTTGCATTCCAAGTAACAGAAAACTAAGCAGATGGTGGCCTCTATCATCATCATGGTCTCACCTCGGCACTATGAACTCTCCTGAAGGAGAAGCCAGGGCCCGCGGGAGGAGTCTCCGGTTCTCTGGTGGGCCCGTCCAACCCTGCCGAGAAGCAGCCCTGGCTAAGAAATGCGTGGGGGAAGGTTCCCGGACACTCTATGGCTGCTTTTTTAATGTGGATTGGACAAGCTAATGCATGTTATTTCTTAAACCACGACCGCGGACCTTGTCGGGCGACGTCTTCTCTGTCCCCTGGGTCCCCTATGGCCGCCTTTTTGACGATTAGATGTGGCTGTTGGCTGCAGCACCTGAAATGCTGCACCCTCCGGTTATCTAGTTGAGACTTGAAGAACTCTGCTAGTTTAGGGACCGGTCCCCTCTCTGCGGTTTGATCCTTCCACTCCTGGTGGGTTCGGGCGCACGGGTGGCATCTGCTCTGCCCGTGCCCCTGGGATCCTTTCTGTTCTTACTGGAGCCTTTCTTCCAGCTCCTCTCTTCAGTCTGTCCTGGGCTTCTCTCACTAGACTCTCCTCCTGAGCAGAGCTCCTGCAGAGCTCCAGCTCCACACACTCTCCTCCTCTGACTGAACTGACTGAACTCCTCACTTCTTCTCCACTGACTGACTGACTACACACCCAAGATGGCTTCTCCTTTTAATATCCTCCTTCTCAAGTGCTCCCCTGATATGCTTCCTCCACCCACACCCACTACATGGTTCCCCCTCTATTGGTTCCCCCCACTCCAGCCAGGGACAGGGCTCAGCAGCGCAGCAATGCATCTTGCCCCTCCTGCTGGTCTGGAGTAGTGTAGTGTTGGATGCAGGTGTTTGGGTCCCGGGCAGTACTCCATCCTTACCTGAGAGTGAGATACCACACCCCTGTTGCAGTACCTCTGTGGTGACTGAACCCGCAGGGGCGCCACAGGTGGGTGGCCTGCTGCATACTTGTACTTGCATTCCAAGTAATAGAAAACTAAGCAGATGGTGGTCTCTATCATCATCATGGCCTCACTTCGGCACTATGAACTCTCCAGAAGGAGAAGCCAGGGCCCACCGGAGGAGTCTCCGGTTCTCTGGTGGGCCCGTCCAACCCTGCCGAGAAGCAGCCCTGGCTGAGAAAAGTGTGTCAGAAGGTTCCCGGACACGCTATGGCTGCTTTTTCAATGTGGATTGGACATGCTAATGCATGTTATTTCTTAAACCGCATTGCAGATCAGGCCATTGTCCAACTCTGTATTCATGAAATTAAATGCGAAAAGAAAGATGTGTGTGTGTGTCAAAAAAGCCACCGACAAGTGCGAGTTGATGTTGGATGGGCTGCCATTGCTTCTGCAATAAGCTGCATTAGAGGACTTCCTGGGAGAAATGACACCCAGGGTAGATACGCTTTCCTTCTATGCCAGCACTTTCACCGAGCTAAATTCAACTCTCAGCAAAAAAAGTTGTGGACTGGCTCCATACCGTCCCTGGCCACATTCATCTGTCCACGTGTTTGTGGTTAGGCGGTCCCTACCAGTAAGTACACTGGGGAGGGCACAGGTAATGTTGTGGGACCCGTGCTTGTGCAAGGCGGATACGATACCGGGAGAAATAGTGGCGGCTGGGGACCTAATATGGACACCCAGCCACCGCCGGCATGAGGTTATGAAAAGCTTCTGCCTCCACGAGCCTAAAAGGCCACATTTCAAAATTTGGCAGTATAGTATTGCAGCCTCTGGGTGGGTGGTTGGCTGGCTGCATACTTACGCTTGCATTCCAAGGAATGGGGTAGGGACAACTGAACGCTGCATTGGGACAAGGACGTGGACGGTGATTGTTGCAAGTCTGCAGACCCTTTGATCAGTATTGAGTAGAAGCACCCTTTTGAGTTAGTACAGCCATGGGTCTTCTTGGGAATGATGCAACAAGTTTTTGACACCTGGATTTGGGGATCCTCTGCAATTCTTCCTTGCAGATCCTCTCCAGTTCCATCAGGTTGGATGGTGAACGTTGTTGGACAGCCATTTTCAGGTCTCTCCAGAGCTGCACAATTGGGTTTAGGACAGGGCTCTGCCTGGGCCAGTCAAGAATGGTCACAGAGTTGTTCTGAAGCCATTCCTTTGTTATTTTAGCTGTGTGCTTAGGGTCATTGTCTTGTTGAAAGGTGAACCTTCGGCCAAGTCTGAGGTACAGAGCACTCTGGAAGAGGTTTTCATCCAAGATATCTCTGTACTTGGCCGCATTCATGTTTCCTTCAATTGCAACCAGTCATCCTGCCCCTGCAACCCGACTTCTGGTGATCCGAAACTTCTTCCATTTAAGGATTATGGAGGCCACTGTGCTCTTAGGAACATTGAGTACTGCAGAAATTCTTTTGTAACCTTGGCTAGATCTGTGCCTTGCCAAAATTCTGTCTGTGAGCTCCTTGGGCAGTTCCTTAGAGCTCATGATTCTTATTTTGTCTGACATGCACTGTGAGCTGTGAGGTTTTATATAGACAGGTGTGTGCCTTTACAAATCAAGTCCTATCAGTTTAATTAAACACAGTTGGACTCCAATGAAGGAGTAGAACCATATCAAGGAGGATCACAAGGGAATGGACAGCATGTGACTTAAATATGAGTGTCTGAGCAAAGGGTCTGAATACGTATGACCATGTGATATTTCAGTTTTTCTTTTTTAATAAATTTGCAAAATTGTCTACATTTCTGTTTTTTTCTCAGTCAAGATGGAGTGCAGAGTCTACTTTAATGAGAAAAAAAATGAACTTTTTAGAATTTACCAAATGGCTGCAATGAAACAAAGAGTGAAATATGTAAAGGGGTCTGAATACTTTCCGTGCCCACTGTATACTGTAACAATCTCTGTTACAAACGCTGTTATTCATAAGTAGTTCAATGCCTTGTGGAAAGTTTTCCAATTGTATTTACCTGCTCTTAAGTTTTTTGCAGGCCTGTGAGTGGTCAAGTGTCTGATCATATGCCTGTGAGATCATCGAAGATCCTACAGCTAATTCGGACCTTTTCAGCTTTCTCTTCGTCACTGATCAGTGTTGGGCAGGGAGAGAGCAGCTTCATGCGGCTCTCCCAACATCCCAGGCCCCTCCGCAGTCCCAGGCTACATTGGCTGCTATGACTGTTAAGGCTATAGTTATCACCATGCCGGTGGTACATAAACAGTTGCATTATAATAAAAGCCTGAGGCACGACAAAACACAATTTTACTTTTATTGCAGGAGATCGTTGGCTTCAGCTGGAATGGGCGATACGGTAAGTAGAGTTTAATTTAGAACATTAAAGTATTGTGTCTTTATTTCAATTAAAGGATTTTATTCTGGGTGCTGGTGTTTTTTTTAACTTTCACTATGGGGTTAGTAATAGGGGTGCCTTATAGACGTCTCTCCATTACTAACCTGGGCTTGATGTCAGCTGGCATTATAAGCTGACATCAACCCCAGCCCTATTACCCCACTGCCACCACTACAGGGCAGTGGGAAGAGCGACGCTAAGTGCCAGAATTGGCGCATTCTATGGATGCACCATTTCTGAGGTGGCTGAGGGCAGGTGTTTCTAGCCTGGGAGGGGGCCAATATTCATGGCACCCTTCCTGGGCTATTAATATCAGCCCCCAGCTGTCTGCCTAGCCTTTGTTAGCTATTAAAATAGGGGGACCCCACGTCATTTTTTTTTGGGTCCCCCATTTTAATAGCTAGTAAAGGCTAGGTATTCAGCTGGGGGCTGATATTAGTAGCCTGGGAAGCTCCGTGGGTATTACCCCCTTCCCAGGCTTCAATCATCTGCCCCAGCCATCTGCTTAACCTCTGCTAGAGACTAAAATTACGGGGAACCCCACGCCAATTTTTTTAAATAAATCCTTTATTTTATCACTAAATGACAAGTACAGTAACCAACACTGTCACTGTACTTATTATATATGTGTGGCACCCCAGAGGGTCTAGTTGCCACAGTGGTGTTGCTTCCCTTAAAAGAGGTAATACCATGTCTGGAGGCAAGTGGGGGTTTCCTGGTCAGGAACCTAATACATGCAACACATCCTGGCTCCAGACCAGAAAGGGGAGGATCCTGCCCTATATAACTGGATCTGGAGGTGGGGTTAGAAAAGTTCAGTGTGAGGAGTCGAGTTGTGGACACGAAGGAGCAAGGAGCCAGGGACTGGAGCTGGAGATAGCTCGTCCTGGCCAGTATACACAAAGTACCGGACACCGGAGTCCGAGGCTGTGGGGATTGCAAACCCAGCAGCAGATACCGCAGTGCAGGAGATTGCAGGTCTCCTGGCCCCATCAGAAGCCTGGAGGCTCAGCAGCACAAAGGGACCAGTACCGCCACAGAGGAGCGAGTAATCCACAAGGCCCGAGTTGCCAGCCATACGTGTGAGCACAGCACGTTACACTCAGGGACGTGGGCTACAGCACAGCTATAAGCAGGATAGCCAAAGAGCATAGTAAGAACAGCAGGCCTACAACTCCACCTGGCCAGGGGGACTCTATGCTTGCTCCCAGACCGACCGGACCCTTATTACTAGCCAGTACTCCCGTTGGGACCTGTATAATTGCCACGAGTAAAGACCCTGGGACTGCACTATCTGACTCCGTGTCATTACTGACTACCTGCACCATAACCACCATCATCTACACTCACTGCCCTGGAGCTACACTCTTCCTGTGGGGAGTTACACTACCTTAGCTGCTATACCACCAGCTTCAGAGGACTGTTCCGCAGCGGCGGTTCCTATTGACAGCATTCCACAGGTGGCGTAGTCGGACATTAAACACCTTTACACATAGACTACCCTTGGTTTGACCGCCCTGGGTCACGGACCGGGTCGCCGCCACGGTGACCACAAACCCCAGCGTCTACAGGCCTGGATCCGGGTACCCCACGGCCCAGGGGAAGCATCATATGTGACTGACATGTTTCTATCTATCTAATCTATGTGTGATGCTCTATTACTTCTGTTCTAAATTGTCGGGTACCTTTGTATGTCGCTGATAAATTGCCTGCCGGCTTTTTTAAAGAGACGGGTGTATGAAAATCGGAGGGCACTAGTGTGTTCCAAGTGCCCTTCTATGTTTTTCATGCACCCTCCTATATACCCTGCCTGCCCGTCTGCCTATATATTCTGCCTGCCTGACGTTTAATTGAGCACTGTTCCCATCGATATGGGCAATTTTTGTCCTTCTGCAGACCACCGGGGGGGACCGCCAGAAAAATGCTCGAGCTTCCCATAGACTTACATTGGGCTCGTTGCTCCAGTCGAGCACTCGACTATTCCAATGTGCTCGACCCGAGCTTCGAGCACCCATGCATTTTAGTGCTCGCTCATCACTATTAGAGATGTTAATTCAAATAAAGAGTCCTAGCCAGGGCAGGACGGCCAGAAACAGACAGTGGCTCTGGATGGCAGACATGATGGCCACTGGGACAGGTTCTGACAGTGCAGTTTCTGGATAGCAGACAGGATGGCCATTTGGGACAGGTACAGACACACAGGTCTCGGGGAACTTTTTGAGTACCGCCAATGCGGCCACACAGTACAGATACCGCAGACGCAGCTTCAGGGTAACATATAACCTACTCAGGACTACAGGGACAGAACAGGATAGGGTATCACTATAATAGACTAATGGGAACACAGGATATGGGAATAACTTTAACAGACTAGGGATGGGGGACCTGGCAACACACAATTGCCTTCATTTAACCACCTAACACTAAACTATAAGGGTTGCTCAGGCGCCTCCCTATTGGGGATGATGCCTTTTATGCAAGATGCCTCACAGCTATTGTCTGGGAGACATCTTGCAGGTGAACACTTTAACTAAATGCCTCCCAGCTGTTAGCTGGGGGCATTTACCTTATGTGTGCTGCCCCATTAAGAGCAGAGAAGTGCGCACCGCTGGGAGACAGTGAGGTGTTCACTGAGAAATGAGGATTACGAGGACACTGCTGCGGCTGGGGTAGTGAGTACTCCTGTATCCCTTCATGGAGGGAGGAGGGGAACCATGCTGGGGCACCTGCCACAAACGTTACATTATCTTTTTATGTATTGTAAGATGGCCGCTGGTCTGGTCCTTGAGGGGAGATATATGTCACTGAGGTTAGTAGCTTCGGTGATGAAAAATGGGGATAGCATGCTCCAGCATATTTAGTGCTGAGAGGGTTAATAGAGCGCATCAAGGCCGGTTTTTACGAGCAGTCATAAGAGATGGGTGGGAATGATTGCTCACATATACCAACCCTGGGGCGTGGTTTTGTGTAAATAGAATGGAGACCAAATGTCTCATTAAGTGGATGTGTCTGGAGATATGTGGATCTGTGTTAGGACCTAAGGACTGGACACTAACCTGAGCGGATGAACCTGCAACGTTGTATAGACATTTTACTTTGTGTTTCCACTTTGTGCCAGAAAAGGCAGTTTTTTTGTTTTGCTTCCTGATCGGTTTATGCTGTCTAATAAACCCGCCTAGATTTCACTGAAAACGCTTCTGTGCCTACTTCAACCGCAGCCGAGAGAATACCAAACCCTACAATTGGTGCTAGAAGCATGGGCTAGAATCTCAAGGGGCGGTGTCACTGCTACAGAAAACCGTTTAAGTCCTAGGTGAAGGCCGACAGCCAGCACGGGACGTCCGCCAGCATGGAGGAGCTGATAAAGCAACTGGTGCAGGCGAACCTTCTGCAGCATTAACAGCAGCAGCAGCAGTGGCAACAGCAGCAGCATCAACAGCAGCAGCAGCAGTGGTAACAACAGCAGCAGATGCAGCAGCAGCACAAACAGCAGATGGTACTGCTAGCCGAGGTGATCCGTGGCAGGGAAATTGCCCCACCCCCAAATCCAGGGGATGACTCTCATGTGACGAAAATGGTAAGAAGAGCATTACAAAAGATGACTCCGGGTGATGACGCCGAGGCGTTCTTGATGGTCTTTGAGAGGGTGGGAGAGTGGGAGAAATTGCCCCTGGAGCAGTGGGTGGAGGTTTTGGCGCCATATTTAACAGGTAAGGCGCAGAAAGCCTATTAAGACTTGGCCTTGCAGAATGCAAAAGAGTACGCCAAATTAAAAATGGAGATCTTGGCGCACTTACGAGTGACTCTATCAGGGCGAAATGGGTGTATCACTGGGCCTATTGCAGTGACAAACCTCCACAGTCCCAAATGTTTGACCTCATACACCTGGTCCAAAAGAGGTTGCAACCTGAATCTTCCTCCCCAGTGCAAATGGTGGAGAGGGTCGTCATGGACAAGAGTGTGCAAAGCAGTCATCAAAGCAAAAGGTGGCTACTTTGAAGAACCTAGAATATAAGACATATTTTCAGTTGTTTCACACTTTTTTGTTAAGTATATAATTCCACATGTGTTAATTCATAGTTTTGATGCCTTCAGTGTGAATGTACAATTTTCATAGTCATGAAAATACAGAAAAATTTTTAAATGAGAAGGTGTGTCCAAACTTTTGGTCTGTACTGTATATCGGGTCACCAAGCTCAGAGGGGAGGTAATTGAGCAGTAACTGATGCCCGGGCTGTACAGGCGCAAGGTGTTAGATATGGCCCATATACATGTGTTGGGTGGTCATCTGGGAGTAGAAAAAAAAACAGGAAAGGATCCTCCAGAGGTTCTATTGGCTCAGTTGTCACAGAGAATTTTTAATTTTTGTAGGTCATGTCCCACCTGCCAGCTGACCTCCCTTGTGGCCCACTTCCGTAGCCCCTTAGTGCCATTGACAATCATTGAGGTGCCATTTGATCGCATAGTCATGGATCTAGTGAGACCCCTGATCAAATCCGCCAGAGGACATCAGTATATCCTGGTGGTACTGGACATGATACATGGTATCCGGAGGTCATGCCACTACATAACGCCTCTGCCAAATGTATAGCCCAGGAGTTGGTCCACATCTTCTCTAGAATGGGGTTGCCTAAGAAGATCCTAACGGACCATTTATGTCAAGGATGATGAGAGAGTTGTGTAAAACCCTGCAATTCACACAACTCAGGACCTCAGTGTACCACCCCCAGACAGATGGCTTAGTGGAGAGGTTTAATAAAACCTTGAAGGCCATGTTAAAGAAAGTAGTAAAGAAAGATGTCCGGAAGAGGGACTGTCTACTGCTGTACCTTCTGTTCTTCATTAGAGAAGTCCCACAGGACTCCACTGAGTTCTCCCCATTTGAGCTGTTATATGGCTGACACCCCTGCGGACTCCTGGGCATAGCAAAGGAGACCTGGGAGGCGGAGTCTACACCCTACAAAGGTGTAATCGAACATGTGGCCCAGATGCAAGAGAGGATTGCAGAGGTGATGCCCATTGTGAAAGAACATCTCCTCACAAGAGGCACAGTCGAGGGTGTACAATAGATCAGCAAGGGTGAGGTACTAGTGCTGGTACCTACGGTGGAGAGCAAATTCCTGGCCAAGTAGCAGGGCCTCTATGAAGTGGTTGAAAAGGTTGGCAACGTCATCTATAAGGTCTACCAACCAGGGAGAAGGAAGCCCTACCAGGTGTAGCACGTCAATCTCATTAAGCCATGGTGAGACAGGGAGCCTGAGGAAGCTCCGTGTTTGGTGGTGAAGACTGAAACCGATGTGGAGGAACTCAAGGTGGCAGAGTAGTGGTCACGTGCCCAGAAGAAACAATGCTGAAAGTTGCTGCAGCGGAACAGGGACCTATTCTTGGATCCACCGGTCCTGTAATCAGGTCATAGAGCATGAGGTGCTTACGGAGCCTCATGTCTGAGTGAATATGAAGCCATATTGGATTCCTGGAGACCGCTGAGAGGTAATATCGAAGGAGGTGAAGTGCATACTGAATCTGGGGGTCTTCGAAGAGTCCAAGAGTGGCTGGTCCAGTCCCATAGTCGTAGTGCCGAAACCAGATGGAGAATGGTGGTTCTGCAATGACTATAGGAAGCTGAATGAGGTCTCTAAGTTTGATTCGTACCCAATGCCCAGGGTAGACAAACTAATTGAAAGGGTAGGGCCGGCCAGGTACATTACCCCCCTTGACCTCACAAAAGGGTATTGGCAGATTCCTATGTCCCAAGAGGCAAAGGAGAAGACAGCCTTTTCAACGCTAGATGGGTGTTTCCAATACACCAGGATGCCGTTTGGGTTGCAAGGAGCACCAGCTGCCTTCCAGAGAGCCATGGACCGGATCCTAGCTCCCCACAGGAAGTATGCAGCCGCCTACCTGGATGATATTGTGATCTACAGCCAGGATTGGGGTAGTCATCAGGGCAAGGTGCAGGCAATATTCGATGCTCTACGGAGGGCGGGGTTTACCATTAACTCAAAGAAATGTGCCATGGACATGGAGGAGGCCAGATATTTGGGCTATGTCGTAGGTAGAGGCGTGATAAAGCCCAAATAAATAAAATTGATGCAATCTGGAGCTGGACACAACCTCTCTCAAAAAAGTAGGTCAGAGCGTTCCTGGGCTTCGTGGGCTACTACCGCCGGTTTATCCCTAACTTTGCCATGACAGCCTTCCTTAAAGGGACAAAATCGGCTATGGCTAAGTGGTCTCCAGAAACTGAGACTGCCTTCCAGGAACTCAAGAAAGCCCTGTGTAAACAGCCGGTGTTGGTGGCACCAGATTTCTCGAAGGAGTTTGTGGTCCAGACGGACGCATCAGGTGTTGGGCTAGGTGCTGTCCTATCATAAGAGATGAACGGGGAAGAGCGCCCCATAATATATTTAAGCCGGAAGCTGACATCTTGTGAAAGAAATTACTCCATAGTGGAAAAGGAATGTTTGGCCATCAAGTGGGCATTGGACACCCTAAGATACTACCTCTTAGGCTGGAAGTTCAGGCTGGTGTCAGACCATGCCCCACTAAGGTGGATGAGCAAGAAGAAGGGGAACAATGCTCGAGTGACCAAGTGGTTCCTAGCTCTTCAGGATTTCAGCTTCCATGTAGAGCATAAGCCTGGGAAACTGCATGACAATGCTGATGCGTTGTTGAGGGTCCACTGTTTGTTAACGGAAGGTGCCAAGCCCCCCCGACTTTGGGCAGAGGGGGGGTATGTAAGATGGCCGCCGGTCAGGTCCTTGAGGGGAAATATGTGTCACCGAGGAAGGTAGCTTCGGTGATGTAAAATGGGGATAGCATGCTCCAGCACGTTTAGTGCTGAGAGGGTTAATAGAGCGTATCAGGCCCAATTTTTACTAGCAGTCATAAGAGATGGGTGGGAATGACTGCTCACATATCCCATCCCCGGGGCATAGTTTTGTGTAAATAAAATGGAGACCAAATGTCTCATTCTGTGGCTGTGTCTGGAGATGTGTGGATCTCCAGAGTGTTGGTCTGTGTAAGGACCTAAGGACTGGACACTAACCTGAGTGGGCGAACCAGCAACGTTGTATGGACAATTTACTGTGTTTCCACTTTATGCCGGAAAAGGAAGTTTTTTTGTTTTGCTTCCTGAGCAGTTTATGTTGTTTAATAAACCAGCCTGGATTTCACTGAAAACGCTTCTGTACCTACCTCAACCGCAGCCAAGTGACTACCAAACCCTACAGTATTTAATAGGGATGAGCAATCACTAAAATATATGGATGCTCGTTACTTGAACCGAGCAATTTCTAATGCTCGGATGCTCATTTCGAGTAATGAGTGTAATGCGAGTCAGTGGGAAATGCGAGCATTTTTCCGGCAGACCCTACAAGGAGCCCTGGGGGGGCAGTGAAAATGTTGAAATAGATAGAAAAAGTGCTGAATGGAAGGAAAATGGCATGTGGAGGACCCCGGAAGCATCTCTGACTCCCAGATCGCTGCTGGGAACAATGATGTTACACTTTTACTCCACTTTAAGGGCTGACAATAAAACATTCTAAATTGACGAGAAAATGGAGCTTACAGGAAAAAAATGTTAAGAAACATTCTTTCCAGTATAATGACTTGTAAATAACTCAAAATGTAAAAATGATTTAAAAAAAAATATCATTTAAGTAAAGCAAAATTGTTTTTTATATTAATTTTTATTAAATTTGTATTTTTTTAATTATGTTAATAATTTGTATTATGTTCAAATTGTCATGTAGTGATATTCATAGACTCATAAAGGCTATGCACTAACTGCAAAGCCTGCCAAAAATTACAAGTAGGGTCATCCATACTCCCTTGAAGGCACCAACTGTAGGGCCTCATTCATATATTGCGAAGAAAGTGTAGTTGTGGTACTCCTGTAATAGTGAGGAAGGGTGTAACCTTCACCTGGCACTGAAGTAGTTAAAATAATATGTTTCCATAGTTAGATCTCTCTGAACTACTGTCAGGCCAAGTTAAGGGGTTAGATTCAGTGGTCCAGTCAGTAGAGTAGAGGGGGGAACGTAGTGTCATGGTCTGGCATGGAGTGTGTTAACATATTTCATTGTGGGGCTGTAGTATTTTTAATCAGCCACAAGATGCCACTGTTGGACACAGTTGTTAGTGAGAGTCTTTTAGCAGGATTACAGACATGCAAGGCAGTTGCTAGCCAGATGGCTTAGTGGGTGGAGCCTCTGGGTGTGCTAAAAATAGCTGCAGCCATTATTTTCAGTCAGTTTGAGTCCTGTCAGTGTTGTGACAGGAAGCCTTACAGACAGTCAGAGATATTGGCTGCTAGGGTAAACGGGAGCTCCCTACTCTCAGACAGTGGATCAACAGTGTAAATATCTCCTCACGCAGGAGTCCCATTAGTTAGCCGGAGAAACTCAGTGGAGGTATTGAGGACCTGGGGCACATCTAGTCTGCAGGTAGCAGAGGAAGATAGGACTCCAGGCTAAGCCGTGAGGGAGATATAGGATCTGGATACACTGTCGCTGGTGAGGAAACTTCTCTTCAGTTAGAGAATAGAGTTAGAGAGATGCTTCACCTAAAGAGGGCACCACGGCTGAAGATGTTTCTAGCACCTGTATGTGAGATGAAAACCTGTTGGGCCTTATTCAATGTTCCTGACTGTAAATACTGCATATACTCCTCTCCCCCAAGTAAAATCCCAGTTATGGTTAAGAACTTTGTGTCCTCTGAATTTATTGCTGCCCTGGTCCCAGAAGAGAAATGCCTGGAGACAGCCGCGATCGGATAGTTTGAAGTAAGTGAAGAATGTCACATACCCAGCCACACATCAAAGGGTGGACACAAATTGTCTGTAGGGTGTCAAAGCGAGCAGGGGCAGAAACTCGCCCACGACTACCTAGCTGGGGCACCTTACACTCCTACACTCATAAAAACTCTGCACACAGTGCAAAGCCTGCCAAAAATTACAAGCAGCATAATCCCTACACCATTGAAGCCACCATCTGTAGTACCTCATTCAAATATTAAGAAAGTGTAGTTGTGGTACTCAAACACTTATAAAGGCTCTGCACATAGTACAAAGCCAGAAAAAAATATAAGGAGGGTCATCCATACACCCTAGAAAGCAACAATTGGAGGACCTAATTGAAATATTGAACGTTAAAAACATTTTATGTGCTGCTGTCATCTGGTGGTGTGGAAAAGTGGGGTCTAATCCAGGCTTTGTTCATTTTTATCAGAGTGAGCCTGTTAGCATTCTCTGTTGACAGGCGAAAGCGCCTGTCTGTTATGACCCCTCACAGCGGCACTATTAACCTGCTCAGACAAGACACTAGTGGCATGGCAGCACAACACCTCCAAGGCACAGAGAGACAGCTCATGCCAGGGGTCCAGCTTTGAGACCCAATAGTTGAAGGTTGCAGAGGAATTAGGGAGTATGCTGATATGGTCGACCAGGTATTGCTTGACCATCTTTAAAAACTTTTCCCTCCTTGACAAAAATACTAGGTCATAAGGCCCTGGACACTGGGATGGTGTCATGAAATTGGCCCAGGCCTTTGACAGTGTACCCCTGCCTCTGCTGTGTGTCTCCCTCACCTCTCCTCTTTGGTTGGGCAAGGAAGCTTGCCCACTGCCGCTAGTGTTGTCTAATGAGAATTTTTTAAACACATTTTCCTCCATTTTCTAAGACTTCTTCGCCTCAGGAAGGAGAGATGCAAAGTTTTCCTTGTAACGTGGGTCTAGCAATGTGAACAACCAGTACTCTTTTTTGGCCAAGATAAATATAATGCGAGGGTCACGTCAAAGGCTGCAGTACATAAAGTAGGCCATATGTGTCAAGTTCCCTACAGCCAACACTTCCCTGTCTCCACCATGATGATGACTCTCCATCTCATCCTCCTCACCCCTCTTTTCCTGCTCATTCCTCTCCTCAGCCCATCCACGTAGGAGAGAAGGGACGAAGGTTGTGTGGGTATTAGCCTCTGTTGCGCTAGCAACTAGTGACGCGCCTCCCAGGGCCGTGGGATACTCGGCAGTCGGGCCTCTCGTAGCCGGGGGGGGGGATATCACGGTGGCTGGCCCTGTCCGTGACCCAGGGCAGTCAGTAAAAAGGGAAGGGGGAGATATTTTTATATGGGGATTTTGGGATTTCGGCTAGAGGGAGCCGCCGCTGTGGAGCAGTCCTCTGGAGCTGGTGTTGCGGCAGCAGGGATGGTGTGGCTCTCCACAGGTAGAGCAAGCTCCAGGGCAGCGTGAAGTGGTGAGGGGTGCGCTGGGCGTTGTAGTGCAGGGAGGAAATGATGGCGCAGATCAAAGAATAGACGGAGGCAGTGCGGTGCAGTCATCCAAGTTTTTACTCACAGTTCTTAAGAGGGTTCCACTGGTGCACTGTACAGGTGTCAGCCTCCCACGTCGCACTGCGTTCACCAGGCAGGGGTTCAGCACTTCCTCAGGTAGATCAGGGGTACCTGGCAGAACCCCACTTTCATGTGTTCCTAGCTAGACCGACTTCACACTGGGTCTTTCTCCCTCCTGCCCTGCGCTGCCCACTCTCAATACCGTTCGGGTGCTCTGAAGTCCCTCCTGTGCGTCGGATCCCGGACCTGCTTGACCCTCCTGGGGATTAGAATGCGGCCTACGATCCCTCTGTCTTCTGACAGATTCGGGGCGTATGGGTGCCTTCCTGCACTCGCTGTACCCCCTAGGATCCCTTCTTAGAACGGAGCCTACTCCCTGGTCCCCTCCTGGGCTTCTGACATTAGGCCCTACTTGTGGAGCAGAGTTCCTACTGAGACTCTGCTCCCTGACTGTTCTTCTGAACTGTCCTCTCACTGATCTCATCTGCCACCCTAAGATGGCTTCCCTATTTTATACTCCTACCAAAGTGCTCCCTCAAACTACTTCCTCCAACCACAGCCACTACTGGTTCCCCCTACCTTTGGGTTCCCCCCACTCCAGCCAGGGTCAGGGCTCAGCAGAAACATACATTGCGTCTTGCCCCTCCTGCCGGCCTGGAGCAGTGTAGTGTTGGATGCAGGTGTTTGGGTTACGGGCAGCACTCTCGCCTTACCTGAGAGAAGGAGACACCACACCTCTGGGTGAGGTGCAGTACCTCTGTGGCGACTGAACCCTCAGGGGCGCCACACTAGCACCTATTCCTCCTCCTCAGCCTCCACCTCCTCATTACCCAATTCACGCTGAGCAGATGAGATGATGCTGGGCTGCGTAGTATCTCCCTGTCTCATGTCTTCCTCCATCTCCACCTGGTCGGCATGCATAGCTTCATGTTTAATTGTGAGCAGCGACTGATTAAGTAGGCACAGAAGCTGTATCTTTGCTCTGACTATGGCCTCAACCCCGCTCACCATTTTTGTGGAATCCTCAAAGTCTTGGAAAACCTCACAAATGTCAGACATCCAGGCCTACTCTTCAGTTGTTATGTGCAGATGCGTGTTGAAGCTGATATTCAACAACTGGCCTCTGCTGCTCACAAAGCACACCAGTTGGTAAATCTGGGTATGTTTTCAGAAATCGCTGAACTACCAAGTTGAGCACGGTTGCCAAGCATCGTACGTGTGTGAGCTTGCCAAGCTTCACAGCCACCAGGTTACGCCCATTATCACACAGAACCATGCTTGGTTGGAAGTTCTGTGGTAAAAGCCATAGATCTGTCTGGTCGGTTATTCCTTTACATACCTTTACTGCCATGTTTTTCTCCTAGACAAATTAGCTTCAGCAGAGCCTGTTGCCTCTTTGCTGATACAGTGCTGCAGGCTTCCTGCTTCCGGATGATGTGGACGATGTGCTATGGTGTTTTTGTGAGACGATGAACAAAAAACAACAATCTTGGCAATGTTTTTCCCTTTTTTTAACCATATTTATAAGGCAAAATAAAGTATAAGATAGTTTCAAATACTGTTTGTTACGAATGTGCCAATACCTATGAGTTGTTTTTGCAGGTTTAAATTTTTTGCAATAATTTTTTTTTTTATTACTAAAACTGCAATTTGTTTTTTTGATAAATTCATATTTTTATTTTACACTTAAACTTTTTTTTTCAATTTATTTTCCAACCATACGTACGGGTTCTACAAAAGAGCTTGGACATGTGATCCTTTGATCTCATTATAACAGTGGACAATCTTTGTTTTACAGTGCATTATGTAATGTGTCAGTGTCAGTCTATCAGGCCTCACTCCCGGTGGCATCTAATAGGCTGAAGTTTATGGCAGACACTGAGGCCATCGATAGGACTCCTGTTTGCCATAGCAACCATCGCTACCATATGATCGCACTGTGGGGGTGCCAATGACTTGACAAAGAGAGCCATCTCCATTTGTCAAACTCATCATTTGCCACTGACTGTGGCATCTGAGTGGTTAAAATGCTGGGATCACATCAAATGTAACGTGGCACAGGGCAGTAGCCATTGGCGAGGTACTCGTTTTCCACGCCTTGGTCTGCTAAATGAAAATGGGGGTCCTGACTGGGTGTGTGTGATTGTATTACTGCTGTGGACACCTTCAGGTTTAGCTTTGCTACAATTTGTGCGGCGCTGGACATCTTTAAACCAACGATGAGGAAATCAGACAAGTTTGTAAAAATAAAGTCCTTTTACTGACAATAAAACTTATGTACAGAGGGTAGCAGGAAATAAGCTTGCTGCTCAATACAGAGGCACATTCTTATTGGTTCTGTATGGCAGCACAATACTTGCAAAGTTGCAGATGAACAACAGGATAAATTCCTGGTACAGGGCCACGTGGGTCAATATGCTTCACAGTGACCACTGCATCCAAACTGCACTCTAAGGCCCCATAAGTCAATGTCTTTTGCTGTAGCGACAGCGCTCTTGTGAAACAGTGTAAGGGAGCTCTCACTAGCTACCACCTTACTGACGTGCCCCAGCTTGGCTGACCCTGCCTTCCTTCACAGCTGGTCTCTAGGTCTGCGAACACCATTGCTCTCTTTAGCTTTTCCAGTAAATTCCCTAAACTTGCCTGCTATGAGGAACTGCTGCCGCTTAAGATCTCTTTCATAAACTTGCTCTCTTTTTCTTGTCTCTTCTCACACACACACCCAATGTTGATAGCCTTCCTCTGAGCGTGTCCTCTCTTCTCTCTTGCTCACTAATGACTCACTAACCCCAGGAACACACAGGTCCCTATTACGCCTCCCTAACTATGGGTCGGTCCCACTGTTAACCCTTTCACCCCTGACTAACAGGTACTGCAGCCTCCAGTGGGCTAACACATACAATACAGTACATTTTCATACATTTAAAATACCAGGGGTTTTCAGAGGGGAGTTAGGCCATGTTCTCCACCTATACACCAGGTACAGTCCTAGCACATGCAGCAGGACCACAGTTGTGTATAACAGCCAGCTCCTGCTGTGGATGACATGGGCACAACTCTTGAGCTTGTACCATTATGAAGATGAAACTATACGCCTGATTGTGGGAAATCACTTGCAATCTAGACTTACATCTATTTAAACGAAGGGGTTAATGATTCATCAGGATCCAGAGGTGTGACCAGCATAATATTGGAACTCTGTGCAATTACTAGAAATGTCAGGAATAACGTCTCCTATTTTATTTCTATACAAAAGCTTCATAAACAGGCAGATATTACAAAAAAAAATCAAGATGAACTAGATGATATTGTTTTTAATGCCTCCATCATAAGGTGGTTATCAAAGCCATCATCAATTTTTTTTCTTATTATTGTTTTTCCTCATACTATGCTCCTGTTGTAGGTTGAATTTATAAGCCGTGGGATAACATAGAGGTTGTGTTTTTTTTAATGATTGAGCATGGGGTGAGTACTGTAACACTGTAAATGAACAAAGAAGTCATTTGTGACCTGTTTTATTGCCCGCTGGGCCACAATTTTCTCTAAGCAACAAACTGACTATGGTTATTTGCTGACTGGGATCAGTGGAGTTATGACTTTGGATTGTACTCGGCACTTGTGAGTTGTACACAGGGACATTGACTATGAACATACAGTCCATAAAGAATTCTGCGAATCATCGTAAAGATTGTTGCAGAAGAGTACAGAAAATCAACTCTTAAAAATGCTTCTTTGTTTACTTCCAAAACCATCTAACCCAGGGGTCTCAAACTCGGCTAAGTATATGGGCCGCACATAGAAATAATGTGCATTTGAAGGGCAGCATTCTTTGCAGGATGATATGAAATTTTTAATGATACCATATTGTTTTTTCTATATACCTTTTGGATAATTATTGAACATTTTTGGCTTTTTTATTTTATTCTTTAAAAGGCGTTCATTTTATGGGCTATAGTACAGTTTTATAGTTTTTACAAGTTTACAGTTTTACAGTTTTTACAATTATTTCCTTTTTGTGTCCCCTAATTGACCACATACAGTGATTTTTTTTATATAACAATTAGCACCATATAGTAATTCTGAACAATTTGTTATAGTAATGTCCCAATCTTGTATTTTCCCCATCTTGCAGTAGTGTCCCCATCCTTGTCCGCATCTTGTAGTAATGTCCCCCATCTTGGTCCTCATCTTGTAGTAATGTCCACCATCTTGGTCCTCATCTTGTAGTAATGTGCACATTCTGGTCCCCATCTTGTAGTAATGTGCCCATCCTGGTCCCCATCTTGTATAAATGTGCCCATCCTGGTCCCCATCTTGTAGCAATGTGCCCATCCTGGTCCTCATCTTGTACGAATGTGCCCATCTTGGTCCCCATCTTGTAGTAATGGCCCATGCTGGTCCCAAAATTGTAGAACATTCAACTGAAAAGAATCACTGACTTTGGCGGCCCTCAGGACCAGGCCGCAATCATTACAGGAGCTTCGGTGCCTGCGGGCCACATTAAGCAGCCTCAGGGGCCGCATGCAGCCCTCGGTCCGCGTGTTTGAGACCCCTGATCTAACCTTATCCCAAATGTCTCTAACACTGTCAACATCAACATCCAAACGTATTGTAAAAATGTCTTTTAAACATCCTTTAAAATTCGAGAACAGATTGTAAGATACATTAATTAGTTCTAGATGATACAACTTTATTCAAAGTACATCAAAATATCCTACAGAAAAAATCTACTTGAAATGCCAATAATATCACACAGAAAACAATTACTTCAAGATATTGCTGCTAATGGGGCTTCTGCAAGCTACTAATTCATGGGGTGTACTTATTTTTTTCACACACTGTTACTGTATTTTGGTCTACGTTTTGTTAAATAAGTAATGCCATAGTGTAATTTGTCATGTTTTGTTCATATGATGTTGTATTTACCTAATTTAAACAACTTCTAAGGAACAGTCTTTTTTTCATTATGTCATGATGCATAATTCTATAGGATTTAAAGAAGGCGTACTTAATTTTCTCATGAGGGTGTGTTCCTCATGAGGGCTCTCATACTGATTAAGTATACCACGCCCACCAGTTTTGGGCTGGACCAGCCAACGATCTATTGCACATGGGACTTCTCTAATCTCCTCCAAACGAGAATGTTGTGTTCCTAGTCCTCTAGTTAATTTGGAAGATAAGCTACCACTAGAGGTGCTTGGCAGTGGCTTTCTCCAATCTAGCCAAGGAAATACATGCTAAACTGAGATTAGCATGCATGTTTATGGGAGAGACAAGAGAGATAACTGTCAGCAGAACAAGCTCTCTGGCCAACGGGGCGTCACAGCATGTTTTAAATGGAATCTGTCAGCAAATACCCCCTCCAAACTCTCCCAAAAAATGGTAATTATTTGCAGCCATAGAGATAATCCACAAGTAAATAACCTTTTAAATCTATGAGGTTTTTTAATTGAAAGTGTAGCTGCAGAGAGAAAATGAAATTATATTCTCTCTGCAGCCACTTAATTACAGTCACCGGGATGTCACCGGGGTACGGAACAGTCACCACTCACAATACAGGAAGCATGCTGTAATTCCTCCCCTTGCTCCTTGATTGACATCCTGCTCAGCATACACGATGCATACAGTTGTGCTCAAAAGTTTACATACCCCGGCAGAATTTTTCCTTTCTTGGCCTTGTTTCAGAGAATATGAATGATAGCAAAAAACTTTTTCTCCACTCATGGTTATTGGTTGGGTGAAGCCATTTATTGTCAAACTACTGTGTTTTCTGTTTTTAAATCTTAATGACAGCCAAAAACATCCAAATGACCCTGATCAAAAGTTCACATACCCCAGTTCTTAATACCATGTATTGCCCCCTCTAACATCAATGGCAGCTTGAAGTCTTTTGTGGTAGTTGTGGCTGAGGTTCTTGATTTTCTCAGATGGTAAAGCTGCCCATTCTTCATGGCAAAAAGCCTCCAGTTCCTGTAAAATCCTGGGCTGTCTAGCATGAACTTCACTTGAGATCTTCCCAGAGTGGCTCGATGATATTGAGGTCAGGAACTGAGATGGCCACACCAGAACCTTCACTTTGTTCTGCTGTAGCCATTGACAGGTCGACTTGGCCTTGTGTTTTGGATCGTTGTTATGTTGGAACGTCCAAGTATGCAGTTTCCGGGCTGATGAGTACAAATTTGCCTCCATTATTTGCTGATAACGTTCTGCATCCATCTTTCCTTCAACTTTTACCAAGTTTCCTGTGCCTTTGTAGCTCACACATCTCCAAAACATCAGCTATCCACCTCCGAGCTTTACTGTAGGAATGGTGTTCTTTTCATCATAGGCCTTGTTGACCTCTCTCCAAATGCAACGTTTATGGTTGTGGCCAAAAAGTTCAATTTTGGTCTCATAACTCCAAATTACCTTGTTCCAGAAGTTTTGAGGCTAGTCTCTGTGCTGTTTGGCGTATTGTAGGGGAGATACTTTGTGGAATTTGCACAGTAATGGCTTTCTTATGGAGACTTGACCAAGCAGCCCATTTTTCTTCAAGTGCCTCCTTATTGTGCATCTTGAAACAGCCACACCGCTAGTTTTCAGAGTCCTGAATTTCAGCTGATATTATTTGTGGGTTTTTCTTTGCATCCCGAACAAATTTCCTGGCAGTTGTGGCCAAAATTTTTGTTGGTCTACCTGACTGTGGTGTGGTTTTTACAGAGCCCCTGATTTTCCATTTGTTAATCACAGTTTGAATGCTGATGACTGGCATTATCAATTCCTTGGATATTTTTTTGTATCGATTTCCCATGTTATACAGTTCAACTACCTTTTCCGGTAGATCGGTAGATCCGTTGACAATTCTTTTGCTTTCTCCATGACTCACAATCCAGAAACGTCAGTGGCTGGATGAAAGATGCAAGAGTCTGTCTGGATCCCAGAAACTCACTCAGCTTTCATGCACACACACTGATTACAAGCAAACGGGTCACAGGTGAAGATGTTACCTTTAGTAGCCATTCAAACCCATTTGTGTCAAATTCTGTGCATGTTTTCAGGCCAAAATCACCAGGGTATGTGAACTTTTGATCAGGGTCATTTGGATGTTTTTGTTTATCATTAAGATTTAAAAACAGAAAACACAGTAGTTTGACAATAAATGGTTTCACCCAACCAATAACCATGAATGGAGAAAATTTTTTTTGTTATCATTCATATTCTCTGATACAAGGCCAAGAAAGGAAAAATTCTGCCGGGGTATGTAAACTTCTGAGCACAACTGTATATGCTGCAGAACAGGCTGTCAGTCAAGGAGCGATGAACCTCCTTGCAGTGCGCTTAGTGTGTGCTAACTGTTCACAGCACTGATGATTGTAAGCGATCAACTGCAGGGAAAAGGTAAAAAACAAAATAATATTCTTTATTTCTGTCCCAATGATTTTTGTAATAAAAGTTAAATATATAAACTAATATTATTAACTGTTGAACCCCTTAACCACATGGATACTGGTTAATAGATAAATAGTTAATTCTAAACACATTTCTTCTTGGTTCTGTTGCATTTGATGTCAGGTAAAAAAAAAATTATAATCTAAGGTTGATATCACTGTTCCAGAATAAGTGTAATGGAGTTGCAGCATCATTACTCCTGGTGATGAAATTTGTCTTGTACATATTCAAAGGATTCTTTCTTTCTTTTTTTCCTCTATTCCTATAGTGAAGATTCCTTTAGTTTTAGAGGTTAAATAATACGTTTCTATTTTGCAGAATATTTTTTTATATTGTTTCTGCAAATCTTCCTCTAAATGTAACATCTTAAAATTGAAATATGTTTTAACTGTTTTTGTTTTACATTTGTTTAGAAACGTTAAAGCATAATGTTTCTAGTGCATTATTTGTCATTGCAAGTGACTTGGCTTTTGAATCCTAAACAGTAACATCCCAGAAACAGAAATTCCGCAAAATATTATATATGGCTTACATAACCAAGAATCTTTTTTTTCTAGAAATGATGGAAAATTAAATTTTTTTTTTTTTTTACAAAGAAACGATTCAAGAGACCTGGAGATTCATGTTTCAGATCATTTTTACAGCACAATAAACACCGTAAAAACAAAACCGTCAAAATGATAGAATTGCGCTTTTACTTCATTCCATTGCATTTAGCACTTTTTTCCCCATCTTCCAGAACATTGTATGGTAAAATCAATGATATTATTGAAAATACAGTCCCGATCCATCAAAATGTTTTCACCATAAATTTGGCATAAAACACGTTAATAAGGAACAAAATTTTGAGCAACTCAATATGTTGTGAATTTTAGGAGGAAGCAATGGTTGGATGACAATCGAATGGGGTCATCATGCCACAGCTAATTCAATTCACAAAATGTTGTGGCGTACTTTACAGGGCACACAGAGGCAGAAGCCACTTTTCAGATGTACCTGAGTCATTCAGTGGCATGTGTTTCTGAATGAATCAGGGGTCTCTAACTCTAGCACACTAGCACACCCTATCATAAAGACCGGCGTGAATAAAACCAGTCTTGGTGAATCAGGGCTTATAGATTTTCCTGCAAAATAGAAGCCCTTACATGACTATGTTGATGGAATAGAGGGCGGGTATGCTTATAATTCTTTGAGGAATTGGAGGACAAAAATGGAAAAACAAAAGTAAAGCTTCTTGCATTGGACCAGCAGAAGCGCAGTCACAGATGCACGTTGCGCAAGCCACCAATGCTAAGCAAGTCATTAAGGGCCGGGATATTCTTCACCCACTCCCAAAAGGGAGGTGGCTTTGCAGAGCCCTTCCCAGACTGCTGTCACAGGATATCTGGCATCTAGTGATGTGGATGATGTAGAGTAAGGTAAATCCAAAGCTAGCAGCATAATACCCAAATGAAAACCAAAGAGAAACCCCAGGACCATAGCTAATAAAGAAGAAGGAATAATGACCATTACTACTGAGAAGCAACCAGAACCTAAACAGGAAGCACTCACCATACCACTATGCAAGGGAACTGAATAAACAGCACTAAACTGGATTAGAAGCCGGCCTTAAATAGCCAGCCCAAATCTAAGGATAACAATCAGGTGATGTATTCCTTCCAGACATGTCCAAGGAGCCACTCCCTGCTCACCTGTACAGTAGGTTGCACACATTTCCACCATTGGCTAACACTAGGCAAGGCAGCATCCTGCATTGCCTGGCAACCGGGAGACACAGCATCCCATGTCTCCTGGGCCAAAAAAACAAGTGGGAAGCACGGCGTTCCTTGATCCCACATCGCCCATCACTTACACACACGAGGCATCACCCTGTGTAGTTGCATCACCCAAGTGCGCGAAAGCTCCATCCCCAGCAAGGACAAACTGGTGGAGCATTCTGGAAATTGGAGGAGGACGATTGCCTCCACGGCTGATATTCCTAACAGTGCCAACCCCGTCTAAGAGAGATCTCTGAACTCTCACCACTCACCGTACACCTTCCTGTGTATTAAATATTGGACAAAGTTCTGACTCTTCAGAGTGTCCTTAATACTCTCTACATTATACTCTTTGCATTGTCTACCACAATAGGAGGAGGAGGGTCCTGGGTTATCAACAAAATTACTACCTTCTTAAGCAACAGCTTATGAAACACACGGCGTCCCATGGTACCACATCTCCCACCACTACCACACACATGGCATCACCCTGTATAGTCGCACCACCCAAGTGAGCGATAGCTCCGCTCCCCAGCGCCGACAGACTGGCAGAGCAGTCTGGAAATCGGAGGAGGATAATTACGTCCACAGCTGGTATGCCTAACATCCACATCTCCTGGCCATTGAGGACGCAAAATAGTCTATAGATATAACAAGCATGGGATCACAGCTGATTCTTTTGTGAGGTAAAACATTTCCCTGCCTATTTTAAATAGCATTTCTGAGGAAATTCCTCATGGGTAATTGATTCTTGTATACACCCTGCCTACAGTTGAAGGGTTTTTTTCCCACAAACAAAATACATTTTAATCAGTAGATTTTGGAATAAAAGTAAGTTCCACAATTTGATTTGAAATTTACTTCTATGAGATAAAACATGTTTTTAATCATGCAGGGAAATGTTTTATCTCACAGAAAGCAGCAGCAGCTTTGATCCAATGCTGTCCTGTCCATATACTCTCTTTTGATTTTTCCACTACCCAGGAGTTGTGGTATGATCAGACCATGTTCCTGCACGGTCAGACAAAGCCATTATGTCACATTTTCATCATTCACTGTGGCTTAGGGAAGCTGTGAGTGACAGCTCAGCTGAACTATGGAATCTGGAGTGTGCTGGACTGTCAGCCCAGTCATCCAATCTTATGCTGGGGTGTGCTGGGCAATCAGCATTTTGATTCACAGCCTTGCTGCTCAATCTGGCCGAGCCTGTAAGCATTCCTCCCGATGCCTCCCTTCCTTAATTTTTGAAAGTTGTTTAGCTGGCTAGCTATGAGCATACCATTGTCAGCTGTAGCTTTGCTTTGCTTGGTGTGTGCTCTGCTTTGTGTCTGATTCCCTGATCTTGTTGCCGAACCTAGGATTTCTTGTGACTATTCATGAGTGTTATTCCTTTTGCTCCTGATGCTTTCTGAACCCAGGTACCTGACCTCAGATTTGGCCTCTGTCTATCCATTTCTCTTATCCCCTTATTTTGACATGCACTCTTGGCATTTGACCCTTGACGGTTAAATGGCTACGCCTTTGTCTTGCCCCTCTGTACTATGAACCTTCCTGGTATCTGACCTCAGACCTCCTGACTACCCTGTCTCACGGCTTGTCCGTGAGTAGTGGCTCAGTGTCACACATTACACGGCACATACCAAGGGCACAAGAACATTTTTTTAACACATCCAACTGTGGAACTTATTATTATTCCAAGATTTATTGATTAAAATGTACTTTGATTGTGGGACAACCCCTTTAAAATGCCGAGCATACTCTAAAAATGCCTACAAAGGTTTCTTGAGTGGCTAAAGCAGAGCCTAGATCTAAGTTCTTTCAATAAACTATGGTGGATGTGAATTTAGCTTTTGCTCACACGAAACCCCTCAAAAATCACTCAACTAAAATAAGTTCTCATGGATGAGCGGAAACATTCTCTCATTTGATCTCAAAGTCTTGTAGGCAATTATAAGATATACCATCCAGAGGTTGTTTTTGCCGAAGAGGGCAATGCCAGGTATTAGAGACATTTTATTTTATAAAAAGTCAATGCTTTATTGATTTTTTTGTTCTTTCCACCACCTTTATCTTTATATACCAAAGACCAGATATTTGTACGTCTACGTAAGGTGCGACACCTCGCTGTTAGATATGACCTTGTGTCTTGCATATTCATAGATTCTACTTCGATATTGACAGAAAGGTCAAACACTAACACTAGTATGGTATAACGTGTACATCTTTGCAGGTTATATCAGTAGTCTAATTAGCCTTGTATAGCCCCGTACCCGTTAATTATCTTACCATGTAATACTCTGACATTCAGTGACATTCAATCCGGATTCTTACATTCTCTGCTCAATATATGTTTGCTAATATTACAACAACCCCATTGTTATCTGAGCTCTTTATTAGATGTGATTGACAGCTTGTTTTATTTACATAATCTATACTAATTATCTTAGCTAATTAATGCAGCGTCTTCACTTTAATCATTACTTCTAAGCAGATTATCTGTATGATATAAAAACTAAAAAGCGCACAGGTTTATAGAATGTATTCTACTTAGCATCCTTAAGAAGCTACAGTGAAATTAAGGAAAGCGCTACCATTCCTGGAATCTGACTATTGTACGGATCAGTGCAAATGGAAAATATTTTAGGGATAAAATATATCTAAATTATGCACTGAAAAAGTGTAATATCCTAGACTTCTGCTGTGTGATGGGTGTAACATCACTCACAACCCTATCCAATCATTACATTATCCTTCATGTAAAAAAAGAGTGTGATACAAGGCAGCTATAAATCTCCAAAGATGGCGTGAAATGGCTACAAAACCCTATAATATCAGACATACATTTGAAAATAGGTGGGCTGTTAATTTTAATTTTTTTTTTTTTATATTATATACAACAAAATACACTATAATAACCTTATATAAATGTCTCTGTTCTCCACAGATATTGCTTTTTCAGTACTTTTTATTGCTGCACACATTAACTGCATCATTTAGAAGATCGGCTGCCTGTTAATAGGTTTACTGAAATTCCAATGTGTGAGGCAGTAAACTGTCAATGCAGTTTCACTAGAGGGCAGTGTAGCTCCCTAAAACAGCAAACATGGTAGATTAAATCAGGTACTATCACTTTAATTGTGTATGGTAGTTAAAGGCTCTGTACACTTTCTCTGTTTCCATAAACAACATCATAACTTCATGATCTTACATTGCAAGGATTAAGTTGGGGTCTCCCAGGGGTTTTCAGATCCACTGCAAAATTTGTTGGATTAGGCTGTATTTGCACATTTTATTCAGTTATTTATGCCATTTATTTGCAAAATTAATAATGGATTTAACATAAGAGGAAATGTAGAATGCATTTGTGCCACAGATCCCAGAGGGATGCATGGATGGAATTCTCCCCAGTGGCCTCAATACATACAGACACCTCCACCCAAGTCCACTAGATGGAGCCCTGTCAGGTATATAAATACTGGGGGGTGGAGTTCAGGAAGTCAGTCAGTGGGAAGCAGACAGTGTGACACCATGCTGCAGCTCCAGTCAAGCTGAGGTCTGTGGTGCTGAAGGCCAGGCTAGGCCCAAGCTGCGGGCTAGTCTGGCCAGTGAGAGCCTGGAGCGGGCTAGAAGGCAAGTGAGAGTTCATGTCAGGCACAGACAGGGATAGAACTCAGAGAGTCTGCTCAGGGAGTCTGCACGAGAGAGCCTGCAGACTGAGGAGAAGAAAGAGAAACGCATAGGGGGCAGAGGAGCCCCAGGGTAAAAAGGGGCTTTCGAGTAGAGGCGTCACATACTTGGCGTAGTCGGCAGGATCGCGTGCCCCCAGCAAAGGAAGGAATTACCCATTGCTACCGGGTACTGTGTGCCTTACACCTTGAACTGTCGTTTTCCACTTAAAATGGCGCCCGCCCTAGAAGAACAGGCGCCATAATGCTGTGAAAAGACACTCTCCAAACACCCCCCATCGTGGGCTGGGCTCCCGTATGGCGCCAAAAGTGCGAACCGCCCCTTCCATCAGAGACTATCCGCGGGGTAATGCCCGTCAAACAGGATGGGCTGAACGAAGGCGGGCCTGTCAGCATGCCGCCCAGGAACCGCCCCACAAGAGGAGGAAGAAGAAAAGCAACAAGGTGCGGCCATGGCAGTCGGAGGTTGGCAATCTTCGGAGGCAGACATGGACGCTTCTGGAGCGCAACCTACCGAGCCTTCTGAACCCGGTTCTGGCCCTTCACCCGGCAGGGAGCGAGGTGGCAGCATTCTTACAGCGGGAGATTTTGAGTTTCTCCGCCAGGAAGCCCCGGGACTCGTGCGGAGACAGAAAGAGGCCCAGGAGGCGGCGATGGCTGCGCAGCGGGAAGAGATGTTGCTGCGCATCCGGGCTCGCCGCCAAGGAGCTGAGGCCCCAGGAGACATGGTGACAGAGGTCATGAGCGGCCCAGAGGCGGGTGAGTGTGCAATCCCTGCCCCGGCTGCTGAGCCTACCGTTCCTATGCTGGACCTCATGACTGAGTATCTCCTGTCCGGCGCGGTCACCTGGCAGCAGGTCTTTGCTCCAGAGCTGCAAGCGGCAGCTATAGGTGGGGACCTGCGATGCCACCCTACTCCCGAACCTGAAACGCCTGAAGCTGCAGAGGTGTCCACCGGCTCCAACCCGGACTGGTCCACACTTGCAGAGGACCCGCAGCAGCCCCTAATGACACCACTACCCGTACCAACAGTCACCTGGCCGGAGGCTGAGGAGTGGGCCTGGGACAAACAGGGGGGGACCTGATGGGCTTCCCCCGGGAGACCCGGGCTGAAGCGCAGAGGAGGAGTCAGCGGTGCAGTGAGCAAATACTCCAACTCGCTCGGGAGCAACGACAAAGGGAGCTCCGCTGCGAGCGCCTCGAAGTACGGGCCAAAGCTGCCAAATCTCGGGCCCGACAGGAAGAGGCAACCCGTCCCAGTCCCCGTGTGGAAGGGCAAGTCGTCCGCTTCCACCATGAGGCGGGGTGGGGGTTCATCAGAAGTCCCCAGCACAAGGACGACGTGTTTGTCAGCAGGCGGGATGTCGAGCCTCGGTTAAGGAAGGGACACCCTGGCCGGAACCTCTTCCCTGGTGATGTAGTGACGAAACTCTCGCCACCAAAGGGTGCGGGGGTGGTACGCCCTGGATGTCCACAAAGTGTCCGGGAGCAATGCCCCCTCGCGCTCAGCCTCAGGGGACCGGTCAGCCTCCGTCGGGAAGAAGGAGCCTTTTCCCAGGAGGGAACCTGAGATTTAAGCAGCCCCGGCGGTTGTAACCTGTTTATAGTTAATGTGTTGATGTTTATATTTTGATTTATTACCCCGGTTTATAGAGACATGTGTCCCTGCAGCAGACAGACTCCTTTTTTTGTATATAGTTTGCATCTCTTTAGGTGCTCCATATTGGTTTTATGCAAAACCGCGGACAATTCTACCTCAAGACCTCAGAAGGAAAACCTGTCAGGGTGGCTCTCTGGGAGGTCCAACTCGGGATCTTCATGCCCTGCAGCCACCCCAGGGCCCATGTTGAGGGTTTGGGACAGGTCCCTCGCACTTCTGTACTGACTCTGCATCTTTGCACTTTAACCCGTCTGTCTGCACATGAATGTCTCTGGAAAATGCTAGCACTTTTATAATTTTATAATTTTATACTTTTGTACTTTTATAATGTTATATTATATTTGCAACGTTTAAGAAGATGTGCCTCCCTTTAAGGAAAGATAGTTTATGGTTATATAAAAAGAAAACTTTCCTAGGTGTTACAGTTTTGCAGCCCGCGGACGTGCTGTGTTTCACCAGGGGGGAATGTGGCGCCCCTGAGGGTTCGACCGCCACAGGGATGCTGCACTTCTCTAATGGAGTGTGGTGTTCCTCCTCTGAGGTAAGAGCAGTGCGATGGTCAGGACCCTTCCTTTACATCCAACACCACACTTCTCCACCAGAGGGGGCTAGAATGCACTAGGTGCTGCCCTCCTGGTTACAGGGAGACTGGGGAACCAAGAGTTAGGGGAACCATTTAGTGGGTGAGGGTGGAGGACTCACAATTTAGTGACACAGTAAATTTCATATTTAATAAAAAGCCATCTTGGTTCTTGGTCCTTGTTAGTCAAGTTTGTTGGCTGTCATCTACTGTGATCTCCCACCCTGAAAGTGGATCCTGTGTGGACCTGCAGCGGATGGAGGCACAGCCCTCGTACCCCGGCCTTGGGACGAGAGGCAGGTTGCAGACAAGGAATGTCTCAACCTGGTCAAGGACCACGACCAAGAAGGCCCGGAGCTTAAGAGTGTAGCTCCACAGCAAATGGATCCCAGGGAGGATGCAGACGGAGCGGTTTACGCCACCTGTCCTCGCCAACCTGATATATTCAGAGGGAGTCCGGCTTCAAGAGGGGTACCGGCCCCCGACACCCGACCTTGCTACTCTATGTCCTGGTCGGGGAAGCCCGGTAGGCCCTGAGGATCCCACCGGGTAATGGAAAGAGCAGAGCTGCCACCCGTGCCCTTTTTCTGAGAGGAGTTCAGAGGGAGACCCGGCCTATCTACACACGCACAGACAGGACAGTACTCGGTCTGTAGTTTCAGGAACACTCTGGTGTGGGGTCCTGATTGAACGATGGACTTACTTGGAGGTTGTCGGACCCTCGTCTCTGGTGACAGCAGAACTCCGTGAGGAGCAGGGAGTCGCCTTCCTTCTGCCATCTCTTATGTGAGTAAAGCCTTGGAAGTTCACCCCTATGGCCTCCGGACTCTTTATTCTGCGCTACACTGCACTTTGCAGACTTCCTAGACTACTACCCCCGTCATCCTGTCCCTCTGCCCTGAGGCCTTGCTCCGCCTGTGGGGAGTAGTAACAACGACAGCCACCATAACACCATGCCTCAGCGGACTGCAGCGGCGCTGGTGGCCTTCACAAGGTGCCACAGGTGGCGTAGTCGTAATCAGCCACTCAACCCGGATAAGCCCATACCATCCTTCTTTTTAATGTGACGGCCCTGGGCACGGAGCGGGTCCGGGCCACGGCTGCACCCCATCTCTCCATCACAGGACCCGACTCCGAGTCCCCCATCTCCCAGGGTAAAAAGGGGCTTTCGAGTAGAGGCGTCACATACTTCCTCTGGGACCGTCCTGCCGTCTCTCTCCTGCTTCCACCATCTTTCTACTCCTCTACACTGCCCTGAGGCCTGCTCTACCTGTGGGGAGCCGTCCCATCATAGCGGCCCCTAACATCAGCCTCAGTGGACTGTCGCAGCGCTGGTAACCTCTTACCAGAATCCACAGGTGGCCTCACGAATTATTCGACAAATCCCCTATAAACATACCCCCTTTTTAAGTTACCGCCCTGGGCCACGGACCGGGCCAGCCACTGTGATATCCCCCGGCAACCAGAGGCCCGGCTGCCGAGTACCACACGGCCCTGGGGGCGAGTCACATTCAATGTATCTTTTGCTTTAGACTCAACTCCGCCGATTTTCCCTTTTCCGGGCTTCTCTGTCCTCTGATGTGATCTCTTGCTCCTCGGTGCCGCACACCTGTTGATGCCTCTGGTGCTACCTCTAGTGAGCATGTGTCTTGACCCCCAGTCTCCTAAAGGACCAGCCTTTGCCAAAGTTTTTTCTTCCCTAGACAATGTTTGGCTACTCCAGAACAGTTAAAGGACCCTTCCTCCATCACATTACTGTTAACTGTTAAAGTGCATATTTTGATATTTGGTACCCCACTTGTCTCCTGACCACGTTCTTCTGCCTGCTCACAGCTCTTACCATCTGCTCGTTTAATGTAGAGTAAGTATTCCACCAGCCCTGACCTGCAGCCTCTTAAACTACATCTTCTGCCTTCCATTTTGTTGCTACATCTGGCCATCCCTCTTCTGTCTTTGCTGTTCCTGCCCTGGAGGAAGGTTCACATGTTCACTTGGGGGTTCTGGGTGTAGAATACCAATTTCTTTAGACTCAGCTCTTTGGTTTGGTCCCCAGCTAGCAACACAAAGAATCAACTATTCTGGTAGACCTTCTGTTATTCTGTAACTTTATTATACAACTGAGAAAATGGATACCTCATAAAGGTTATGAAAGATAGATTAAATAGGCAAAATGGTATAAACAGTGGACACAAACCTAGTTTATTCTGCTGTATCAATAGATGTAGAGAGCAGCACAGGCACAGTACATGGAAGCATTGGGTGGCAAGAAATGACCATTGTCCTATATGTGTCTAACAGTCATCCCCATCTCTAATGTGGCTCAATAAACAATATTTGTATCCACTGGTGAAGGTCACTATTAATTCCTTCACTGTTTTTCTGCATTAACTCCTTCACAACAGTTAACGCAATGTGCAGACCAAAAGTTTGGACACACCTTCTCATTTAAAGATTTTTCTGTATTTTCATGAGTATGAAAATTGTACATTCACACTGAAGGCATCAAAACTATGAATTAACACATGTGGAATTATATACTTAACAAAAAAGTGTGAAACAACTGAAAATATGTCTTATATTCTAGGTTCTTCAAAGTAGCCACCTTTTGCTTTGATGACTGCTTTGCACACTCTTGGCATTCTCTTGAGGAGTTTCAAGAGGTAGTCACCGGAAATGATCTTCCAACAATCTTGAAGGAGTTCCCAGAGATGCTTAGCACTTGTTGGCCCTTTTGCCTTCACTCTGCGGTCCAGCAGATTGGGTTCAGGTCTGGTGACTGTGGAGGCCAGGTCATCTGGTGTAGCACCCCATCACTCTCCCTCTTGGTCCAATAGCCCTTACACAGCCTGGAGGTGTGTTTGGGGTCATTGTCCTGTTGAAAAATAAATGATGGTCCAACTAAACGCAAACTGGATGGAATAGCATGCCGCTGCAAGATGCTGTGGTAGCCATGCTGGTTCAGTATGCCTTCAATTTTGAATAAATCCCCAACAGTGTCACCAGCAAAGCACCCCCACATCATCACACCTCCTCCTCCATGCTTCACGGTGGGAACCAGGCATGTAGAGTCCATCCGTTCACCTTTTCTGCTTCGCACAAAGACACGGTGGTTGGAACCAAAGACCTCAAATTTGGACTCACTAGACCAAAGCACAGATTTCCACTGGTCTAATGTCCATTCCTTGTGTTCTTTAGCCCAAACAAGTCTCTTCTGCTTGTTGCCTGTCCTTAGCAGTGGTTTCCTAGCAGCTATTTTACCATGAAGGCCTGCTGCACAAAGTCTCCTCTTAACAGTTGTTGAAGAGATGTGTCTGCTGCTAGAACTCTGTGTGGCATTGACCTGGTCTCTAATCTGAGCTGCTTTTAACCTGCGATTTCTGAGGCTGGTGACTCGGATAAACTTATCCTCAGAAGCAGAGGTGACTCTTGGTCTTCCTTTCCTGGGGCGGTCCTCATGAGAGCCAGTTTCTTTGTAGCGCTTGATTGTTTTTGCAACTGCACTTGTGGACACTTTCAAAGTTTTCCCAATTTTTCGAACTGACTGACCTTCATTTCTTAAAGTAATGATGGCCACTCGTTTTTCTTTACTTAGCTGCTTTTTTCTTGCCATAATACAAATTCTAACAGTCTATTCAGTAGGACTATCAGCTGTGTATCCACCTGACTTCTGCACAACACAACTGATGGTCACAACCCCATTTATAAGGCAAGAAATCCCACTTATTAAACCTGACAGGGCACACCTGTGAAGTGAAAACCATTTCCGGTGACTACCTCTTGAAGCTCATCAAGAGAATGCCAAGAGTGTGCAAAGCAGTCATCAAAGCAAACGGTGGCTACTTTGAAGGACCTAGAATGTAAGACATATTTTCAGTTGTTTCACACTTTTTTGTTAAGTATATAATTCCACATGTGTTAATTCATAGTTTTGATGCCTTCAGTGTGAATGTACAATCTTAAAAGTCCTGAAAATACAGAAAAATCATTAAATGAGAAGGTGTGTCCAAACTTTTGGTCTGTACTGTACCTATACGTCATGGTTGGGTAGGGGTTCCCAGGTATGTCATAGCGATCACCACCGGGAGCTCAGCTGAGCCCCAATTCTCACAGACAGGAGTGGTGCCCACACCACCCCTGGCTATTTAACCCCTAAATACCGTGATCAATATCGATTGCAAAATTTAAGCGGCTGGGAGAGGAGGCATCCTCTCCCTTTCGATGAGCACTCTGACAACGTCATCGCGAGGGCCCAATTGTTTTCATGACATCCCAAGATCATCATGATGACCTCTGGGTCTGCCAGCTATGGCAAGCCTGTTAGACCATGCTGAGAGCATGGTCTAAGAGCCTTCTGTCAGTGTATTGCATCGCAATGCATTATACCAGCGATTAGACTGATAAAAGTTAAAGTCCCTTAGAGGGACTAAGTAAAAAAATTAAAACAAGGCACAAAGAATTATAAAAATATTTTTTAAAAAAATCACAAAGTAATAAAAAAATATTATACACATAAATATGATTTTTTATGTAAAACCAAAAATAAAAAAATACACATATTTGGTATTGCCGCATCTGGAACACCAGTTAACCTCTTCAATGAACACTGTAATCAAAATAAATAAAAACAAAATCCACAGCTGCTTGTTTCTGGAAAACAAGATTTTTGTGTGTATTTTTTCATTTTCACTGCTGAACATTATAAAATTCTATGAAGCACTTGTGAATTGAAGGTGCTTACAACAGCTCTAAATAAATTTCTTGAGAGGTGTAATTTACAAAATTCTGTCACTTGTGGGGGTTTCCACTGTGTAGGCATATCAGGGACTCTGCAAACACGACACGGCGTCCTCTATCTATTCTAGCCAATTTTGCAACTCAAAGCCAAATAGTGGTCCTTCCCTTCCAAACCCCACAGTGCGTCTAAACAGTAGTTTACCACCACATATGAGGTTTCGATTTACTCATGAGAAATTTCACAAAAATCTGTTCAGTCCATTTTCTCCTGTTGTGAAAATGCCAAATTTGGAGCTAAAGCAACATTTTTGTGAGAGAAATTACAATTGTAATTTTTTTCTTCCAGGTTGCCTTAATCCCTGTAAAGCACCTGAAGTGTTAATAAACTTCATGAATAAACTTTTGAGCACTTTGAGGGGTGCAATTTTTAAAATGATGCCACTTTTTGGTATTTTCTGTCATATAGACCCCTCAAAGTCCCCTCAAATGTGGCGACTAAAAAAATTGGTTTTGTAAATCTTGCTGGAAAAATGAGAAATTGATGATAATTACTGTCAGCTCAGCCGTTCAATCTTGTATAGGGGTGTGCTGAAGCTGTGAGTACTGTGATTGACAGCTCGACCATCGAATCTGGTACAGGGGCGTGCAATAGCTTATTGTGGTGATTGACAGCTCGGCTGTCCATTCTGAGACTGGGAGGCACTGGCTATCTCCAGGTGTTCATTATTCCAGGTGAATGCCTGGCTACTTAACTGAGCTGTTTCCCCCAGATCTCTGCCAGACGTACTTTCAGCTAGTGTGTGGTTTGTTCTCTGTACCTTGCGTACTGTTTATTGATCTTCTGCTGCCTGACTTTTGACCTTTTTCTGACCATCCGTCTGTTTTACCCCCTCTGCTCTGATCTGCTTTCCTCCTGGAATTCTGATCTTTCGGTACGTTACCTGACTATACCTTTGTCTCTTCCCTCTGTTTATGACGTACCCTCCTGGCTTTGACTTCGGACTCCTTGACTATCCCGTCTCACGGCCTGGCCATGAAAAGTGACTCAGTGTCACAATACGCTTGTAAAAAATATGCATATATGGTCTCATATTAAAATGTACCAACTGTGTGTCCCAATATATGAGGTAAGTGTTAGGGACCAAAGTACTTATAATAAGAGTGTATCACCTATGTTTATAACCAACAATAAATGTATGCATAGTGCAAAGTACGAATTATGCACAGTTTATTCAATATGTATATGACAAGCCAGAAAATAGAGCATTCTAGTAACTAGAGCATATATTTATCTAGGAATAATCTAGGAGCCCACCACACCTGACATACGTTTCACATTGTTTCACATGTTTTCCACACCTGCCTTAAACTTTTGCAGTATAGTACTGTTTGTCTCTTTAATTTGCTGCTGTATACTTTGGTGTGTATACAGTGTCGGAATGGGGTGGCAAGGGTCCACCAGTAATATTCACTTGAAGGGCCCATTGTTCAACTTCATGCAAATATTATATTACCCTCTTTCACAAATTTACTTCTGCTGCTATATAAAAATAAACTAGGTAGCTTGTTGAATGAGTGATGTGATCCTGTTTTTGTCTGTACATAGTGAATTAATATATTGACCAACTACTGCTCATTTTGGGGGTAAGTGGCTTACTCTTGCATAGGGGCTCACAGGAGGATTTTCCTGTTCTCCCGTGGGCCAGTTTGAGACTGCATGTATATATTACATGCTACAGCTTGCACCTGTGCACTTCATTCTGTTAGGAGGTGCTGGTCAGATTTGTTGTTTTGTAGTGCATATTTGGTGGAAGTGACTGCCTTCATTGTTGGCTACTCCAATCTGTTTATGGCTGTTTTTAATTAGTGCTGGATCCTACCTGCCCTTTAAATTTATTGTACTTGGGCCAGGAGAGGTAACTCTGATAAAAAATATTAGGATCCCATCAAACAAACTATCCTTTGCACACACATAATTTGTGCACTTATTACCCTTATAAATACCATTCCTGAATCTTGAAATTGCAACACCAAGAAGAAAAATTTGTTGAATTATGGAAATCACAGAATGCATAGACATGTTCCTAATATGTAAGGGATGGAAAAATGGTAACAAACTTTTCAAAACATCTTGATTTTTTTTAGTATGGAGTATGAGTGCTAGTGATGAGCGAGTATGTTTTGTTAACCCTTTCGCCGAGTATACTTGGGCGAGCAACGAGTATTTACAGCGTGCTCGGTGATATGTTTGAATCACTCCCGTGTGCATGATTTGCGACTGTTTGACAGCTTTAATACATGTGAGGAATGTCTGCTTCTTACACATTCCTCACATGTATTAAAGCTGTCAAACAGTTGCAAATTATGCACACGGGAGTGATTCAAACATATCACCGAGCACGCTGTAAATACTCAGTGCTTGCCCGAGTATACTCAGCGAAAGGGTTAACAAAACATACTTGCTCATCACTAATGAGCACCACATGCAGAAATCCCTGCACTTACATACCTTGACTGATGTTAATGAGTTCAGCAATGCTTTTCTGGGGAATGTTTTGCCAAGGTGAACCAATAGGGAACACAAATCAAGATCTACTGCAGGCAACTCCATTTGCAATTGACCAATAATGTCCCAGATGTGCTCGATGGAAGATAAGTCCAGAGACACTGCAGCCTATGAAAGTATGCTTAGGCCACACAGACTGCTCACAGTAGCACCAGCAACATGTGGCCTGGCACTCTTGTGTTGAAAAACGGCTCCTGGAATGGCTTTTTAGAATTTGCCATATTGCTGGTTCCATGATTGATTCATTGTGTACTGCAAGTGAAATTAGGCATTACATACCAAACCTAAGGCATCAAAGAGTGTCTACACAAACCATCAGAAGAAGTTTGAATGACATTGGGCTATGAACCAAACATCTAGCTACAAGTGCTTCATTGACCTCACGGCAGTGCTCTCAAAGGCCATCATGGTGCAGAACAAGACAGCCATGAAGGCTGGAATGGAGGTCTATCCTCTTTAGCAATGAGTCCCACTTTTGAACACCTGTGCTCCGATTTTCTCATTCTAAAGATCTGGATCACACCAAGATGACACTTGGCTCAAACTCGGAGCAGGGTTTGAGCAGTGTCACTAACATAATCGATCCAATTCTCTCACAGAGCAAATATACAATCGTGTGACCCCAGCCTTAGGCTGAATTCACACATCCATGTGAAATGTCAGTGCGCTGCCTAATTTTGTATCGGACAGCACACGGACCCATTGAGTAAAATATATCTACTCAAACATCGGTTAAAATAGTGGATTGGAGAATGAGATTCATGAGACTCAGATCATGTCCTAGTGTGATCCAATTTTGGGGATCAAAATATGATATAGTGAATGGGTTTATGTGCTGTTTGATAAAAAATTGTGCAGCAGACACTTCACATGGATGGATGAAAGCAGCCTAATTTTGGGGCTTCTAAATCTGTTCTAGAATGGACATTCAGAGAGAAATCTTGTAAATGACAGATACAAGGTTAAGATTTTTTGTGGGAGGACACGGTATCATTCTGTAGCGTCTAACTCTTTCGGAAATTCTAAAATATTTCAGCTGACATTGGTACAATCATTCTTTTTCCCCTTTACTTGACTTTCATACACAGCATATTTTCTATTGTTTATTCCTTTTCTTGTAATTTGGGTCTATGTTGTTGACTTCCTTTGTTATTTCAGATGGCTGTTGTGTATCACAAACTGTTTAGAACTTACCTATAGACTTTGGTGTGAACCTTGAACTGTTTGAGTGGAATATGTATTCATTTGCTGTGTACTCCTTAGCAAATCATCACTGGGAATAGATAAATCATCCTTCCACAGATTTTTATTTTCAGAATTTATGTTTGATGTTTCCTTTATCATTTTTTTGGAGCTAGAATGACCTTTAAAATAACAAAAAAAGCAATAGGGCTGCCTTGATAGACACCTAGTAAATGATCAGCATCACCCGATTTGTTACCTGAGGCCTTAATATTTTTTAATATTTAAAACACGTTCATCCCCTATTGATTTTGTGGATGTGTGCGAGAGATAAGTTAAATATATCTCCAGATAAATACATGCTTGGAGTGCTGGGACCTCTGTTGCTTTAGCTGTGATCCAAATGTCCTTCTAATGAGGCTGATTTCTGCAGCCAATTTAATCCTTGCGCCGGTTTTAAGTACATATTGGACATCAAAAACACAACAGTTTTAATTGCTGTTTAAGAATGATTATTAAGTTGAGGAAACTGCTGAGGCGTCTACTTAGCATAATGTTTGAGGAGAGAAATACATTACCATACTTGTTTTTCATTTATTAAATTTATCATGGCTTTTAATCAGACACATCTGTAAATTTGCATAATAGTAATGCTCCTAATGGGCTGGATATAAAAAGTATATGAAAGTAGATGTATCTCAGACTCCAGCCTAGTTTTGCACAATCTCATATGATTTAAGTCGTATTTTTTTCTTGATTCAATTCCAACAGTACACATTAGAGTTGTCCGAATTTATTCTAGAGAAGTTGAATTTTACTAAAATCTGAGGAACGCAGATATTTTGTAATTAGCTCGGCGTGAATTGTGGCTGGCTACTCTTTAGCTGAACCATAGAGAGACGGCAAAAGGTTAAGAAAAGTGTAGTAATAATAATAATACTCACCTCATCACTCTCCTCCCAGCCATCTCTGCTGCACACACTTCGCCGTACGGTTTGCCTCCTCTTCTTACCACCATCACGCACTGAAACCCTCAGACTCTTCATGTCAGGATGTGCACTGTGACCTGATAGCATGATCTAGGCTCGGATGTCCCTGTACATGAGTAGAGACATTCTGGGCCTAATCATGGCCAAAAGTCCTAGCTTAGCGTGAGGATGCCCAATATTTTAGTGTGTGGCAGTAAGAAGAGACCCTGAGGATCCTACGGGGAGCAGTGAGCAGTGGAGTTGAGTGGTGAGCAGGGTTGTCAACTTGACTTTTTATTTTTTTCTGGACCTCTTAACAAAAAAATCGCAGGCAGACAAAAAATTTTTACGGAAACATTGGAAGACCATAATAAATCAATAAGATTAGAAGTGATCCATGTCTACAGCCCAAAATTCTGATGTGAAGACATCAGTTACTTTGTCTACTGTAAAATGATCATATTTGCAATCTAAATTATCTGTAGAAGTTTCTTCAGCTTCCAAAAAAATCACGGAAGCCTTTTAATTTTTTTTACGGACAGGGCAAAAAAAGTGCTCTATTTTAACGGGCTGTTTTCGAATTTCTGGATGGTTGGCAACCCTGGCGGTGAGGTGAATATTGATTGTTTTTTGATTTTTCTACATGTTACGTTTATAATGCTTTGGGGTCTGTCAAAACATTTAATTTGCAGAGAATAATTTTGCTGTAAAATGCAGCTGATTTGGTAAATTCAAAGTTTGTCAGATCCGCTCATTTCTAGTAAACAAGTTTATTGATAAGAACGGTAAGTCTGCCGAACATCTTGCTTCTGTACTGCATACCTACAAGAAAACGGGCTAGTACAATTGCAAAATAGCACAAAGATAAAAATGTAATTACTGTATTTTTTGGACTATAAGACACACCGAACCATAAGGCGCACCCAGGTTTTAGAGGTGGAAAATAGGGGAAAAAACTCTTTGAAGCAAAAAATGTGGTAAAATATTTTTGATGAGTGAAAAGTTTTGTCTGGCACCATTTGCTTCCGGATTGGGAAGTGAATGGTGCTGATATCCTGCCAGCAAGCCTACCAAGACACTTGCATGATAGCTACCAATCATGCATCTGTCCTGTCAGGTATCTGTAGACGTGATGTCCTCAACACTGCTCACCTCCCAATGTGGAAGTACTGTAAGCAAAGCTGAACAAGGGAATGTGACAGCTGATATATTCTGCCTGATTCACACGCAGCATATATCAGACACTGGATGTACGACCTAAGGCAGATACGGTATGTTTCCCTCTGAAATGCTGCCACAGATGAAAACATACTGTACTTTGGCTTCTCATCTCCTGCTATCAATTACTGACAAGTCTTTTCCTGTACATGTGTGAGAGTGTGAACTGTGATAGCAGCAGGAGAGCATTAGGACCCTGTGGGTTTTGCCTGGCTAAGCTCAGAGCAGAGGCAGATCAGGAGACCCTGTGTGTTCTGAGGATTCCTGCTGTGTGAGATGCTGGACAGGGAGTCTGAGGAGAACTGCAACAAGACTTTCTCTCTACAAGCTCTCCTGCGGGGGTTGTTAACCCCCGGCCCTGGTGAAGCTGTGTCACTGCTTAAGAACGAGTGCTGAGCTGGGGAAAGCTGTGTGACTCTTTGGAGTTTTGTGGAAGTCCATGTGTGGCGTCCCTGAGGTATTGCATTTCACCCAGAGGTGTGGTATCTCACTCTCAGGTAAGGAAGGAGTATGGCTCAGGACCCTAACACTGCATTCACTACACCACATTTTCGGGGGACAGGGTGACAATGCTCCTAAGGGAGAGCACAACTGTCCCTGATCCCTGGCTGGAGTGGGGGGAACCACCTAGTTAGGGGGAACTATGTAGTGGAAGGGTGGAGGAAGTAGTTAAGGGGAGCACATAGTGGTACAGATATAAAATAGAGTAGCCATCTTAGGACAGTGGTTAGACAGTGGGAGAGTTCAGCCCAGTCAGTCAGACTGAGGTGCTGACAGGGGGAAGAGGCTCTGCATGAGCTCTGCTCCACAGGCAGGCCCAGCCAGAAGGCCTGAGCCTGGGAGAGAGAAGAGGGAGCAGAACGGCTCCAGGACAGGAACCGAAGGGACCCTAGGGGTACGGGCCATGCAGCAAGCCACCCATACGCCCGCCTCTACTAGAAGAGTAGGGGGGTCAGGCCAGAGAAGGGGAACCGGGTCCCCCAACCAGCAGAGACTACAGGGCTCAACTGGGAGCCAGAGGCTGCAGCACTTCAAGTACAGCAGGCCGTCCACACCAGCCACCAGGAAAGTAGCCACATAGGGTCAGGGGACGGGACACACGTCGCCCGCCAAGGCCCGAAGACACTGGACAGAGGTGCCGCTAGGTGTGGGATACAAGGAGAGAGGCCAGAGACGACACACAGAAGGGGGTCCTGTTAAATGCTCCATAGCTGCCTGGGAGTCGACGGAGCCCCTCACTGAGTACGCACAGCACGATGTTGGAAGTTATGATCTGCAGAATAACTTGGAAATTGACAACCATGAGTAAAGACCCTGGGACTGTACCATCTTGTCTCCATGTTTCTTACCACGCCAGCACTAACTGTACTGGGACGCCCTGCACAACCACCATCATTCACACGCGCTGCCCTGAAGCTACACTCTTCCTGTGGGGAGTTATACTACCTGGCTGCACATACCACCAGCTTCAGCGGACTGCCCCACAGCGGCAGTTACCAATGACCGCAATCCACAGGTGGCGTAGTTGGACTATTTAAAACATTTACACATAGACTACCCTGGTTTGACTGCCCTGGGTCACGGACCGGGTCACCGCCACGGTGACTACTACCCCCAGCAACTACAAGGCCCGGCTCCGGGTTCCTCCACGGCCCAGGGGGCGCGTCACATGCTGAGTGGACTAGAGACTTTGTGCTGAACGAGCCAAGTGTCGAGTGAGAGGGAAAGAGACTGAGAATATCATCTCTGTGACGGAGCGCGTGGTCGGTGGTCTGGAATACAGTAACTGACTGCGAGAGGAGAGACGGGGTCTGGTGCCATTCTCATTGAGAGGATACTGACAAGCCTTGTGAAGAGATCTTCCCAGACCTTAACCTGAGGCTACAGGACTAAAGTCCCCGGCATGTGGGCTCGGCATCGGCCGACAAAACAAGGAACCTTTGGTGTTTTTGTAAACGTTGCTTTTTATTTGGAGCCAAAGTTTTCCGGGACTAGCTGCAGCCACGGCGATTCACAGCCCTGTGATAGACTACATCTGAGGTTAACGGTACCATAACTGTAAGATACCCGGGTATCCCTATACTAGGGGTATAAGAGCAATTGGTATAGTTTCACGCATTGTTATCGTTAATAGTGGTAGGATTGTACTCAGTGTGCCATCTCAGGGGTCCCTATCGACCGCCCTCACTAGACTGACACTGTGTTTAGGTAAAATTGTTCCAGATCTTTAGAATAATTCACATAAACTGGAAACCTTGAGATTGGCACATTGATTTCAGCTTTTGCTGATTGTGTGTAGTTAGTAGAGACAGTGTCCCAGGTAGAACCTGAGACTGATTCATGCAACACTGAATTTTAGTCTAATCCCTGTTTTAGTAAAGAAAGTGTTGTTTATTTCTGTCTCTGTCTCAGTTTGTGACTCACTGGATCTATCTCGGACCTCCGGTCATTACACATGCATGAAGCAAGAAAATTGTCACTCAATGGGAGCCGATGGAGAGAAGCCACTGGGGACCAACATGTCCAACTAGTCTCCAGTGCGGCTTGGTCCCTGTGGATTTTAAAGTACTGTACTGTATGTTTTTCTTTGAAACGCCGAAAAACATACGTGGCTGAAGTCATACAGCCAGCACCTGATACATGCTGCCGATCAAGTACTGGCTGTGTGACTTCAGCCATGTACGGTATGTCCTCTCTAAGATCCCACCAAGTACCATTAATGTCATGTAGTTGCCCTGAGGAGAACTATAACTCCTAGCATGTCCTGCAAATCCTGTGACATGCTGGGAGTTATCGTTCACCACATTTATGTCATGAGGTTGCTCTGAGGAAAACTATAACTCCTCAGAGTTCTAGCAGCTTTATTTTCTTTCTCTGCAATCAATTGTGAGTTTCCTTGGCTGTGTGTTTGGGATCATGGTCTTGGTGAAATGTCCACCCTCCTTTTATCTTCATCATCCTGGTAGATGGCAGGAGATTTTTATCAAGAATGTCTCAGTACATTTCTCCATTTATCCTTTCTTCAATTATGTGAAGTTTTCCAGTGCCGTATGATGAAAAACAGCCCCACACCATGATGTTCCCACCTTCAAACTTATCTGTTGGTATGGTGTTTTAACATGGTGTGTATTATGGCATCCAAAGACTTCCGTTTTGGTCTCATCTGATCAGACTACATTCTCCCAGTATTTCACAGGCTTGTCTAAAAGTTGTTGAGCAAACTTTAAAAGTGCTTGAATATGCTTTTTGTTCAGCAATGGAGTCTTGCATACTGAGCGTGCATACAGACCAATGGAGGCTGAGTGCATTACTTATTGTTTTCTTTGAAACAATTGTATCTGCTGATTCCAGGTCTTTCTGTAGCTCTCCACAGTTGGTCCTTGGCTATTAAACAACGCTTCTGATAATTATTTTCATTCCTCTGTCTGAAATCTTGTGGGGGTACCTAGTCATGGCTGATTTATGGTGAAGTGATGCTCTTTCAACTTCCAGATTATGGCCCCAACAGGTCTCATTTGAACCTTTAGTAGTTTAGAAATTCTTCAGTAATCACTGCCATAATTATATTTTGCAACAATAAGGTTGCAAACTTCTTGAGGCAGCTCATTGCTTTTACCCATTGGTAGATGTTTCTTGTGTGGCACATTGGTAATGAGACACCTTTTTTATAGGCCATCAGTTGAACCAACTGATATTATTTTTCACTAAGTGGCAGGATTGCTTTCTAATTACTGATAGATTTCAGCTGATGTCATGACTTTCCATGGCTTTTTGCACCTCTCTTGTTTCATGTGTTCAATACTTTTCCCCTGTGTCATAAAATTCTCACCAGATGTCAGTAACAACCTATCCAATCCACACAGACAAAGAACCCAAACCATAGATGTCCATAAATTAATTTATGTGTACTAATGAGAAATGACACAGGGAACCCTAACCCTAATATTGATGAGCAAGCACTAAAATGCTCGGGTACTCATTGCTCGGGTCGAGCAAATTGGAATGCTCAAGTGCTCGGTCCGAGAAACAAGCCCAATGTAAGTCTGTGGGAACTCGAGCATTTTTCCGATGCCCCCCCCCCCCCCGGTGGTCTGCAGAGGGCCTAAAAATTGCCCAAATTGATGGGAACAGTGCTCAAATGACATGGGAACAGCATCAGGAAGACCCCTGGAAGCATCTCTGACTCCCAAGTCACTGCTGTCAACAATGTTGTCAGAGGTATTAGGCCACTTTTAAAGACTCACAATAAAACATACAAAAAGGAAACCAAAATGGATTTTCCTGGGAAAAATGTAAAAGGAACATCCTTTCCAGGGTAATAACTTGTATATAAGGAAAAATAAATAGCCAAAACCAAAAATACTCCTCCACACCTTGGGCAATGTTCACACGTAGCGTTTTGGATGCGTTTTTGCACTTTTGCATTGCTTTCAATAGTGAAAAATGCTTTCACCGGGAAATGTCATTTTAACATTTTACTACCTTATCTGGCCATATGGTGTGTGAGACATGATCAGACACATTCATACATGGGAACAGCATGGGGAAGACCCCTGGAAGCATCTCTGACTCCCAGGGCACTGCCTAAAATTGTGGTCATCTTATCAGACGTGATCCTATATTACTGCGGTAATAATACAGACATTTTTAAAATGGGCAAGGTGTGGGCCAAGGGATGAGGAAGTGGACATTATGGTGATGGTGATAGTGCACGCAGAGGCCGTGGGCAAGATGAAACTGTTCCTGCTCAGGGAGCACAACGAAAACCCACATCATGTTGAACTACCTTCCTGTCCCAATTTCTAGGGGGCCGCAGAACACCACTATTGAAGTCAGAGCAGTATGAAAAGGTTGTTGATTGGATAGCAGATAAAGCTTCCAGTCAGTTTGTCACCACCACAACCCTGTGTTCCACATGGTCCATTCTCAGCAGATGTGAGTCTGGACCACATTATTATTATTATTATTTTATCGCCATTTATTCCATGGCGCTTTACATGTGAAAAAGGGGTATACATTGCAAAAACAATTACAATGATCTTGAACAAAAATGTGACAGTGACTAGTACAGGAGAGGAGAGGACCCTGCCTGCGAGGGCTGACAGTCTACAAGTGATGGGTGAGGATAGAGTAGGTGAGGATAGAGCTGGTTGTGCAGCTGTATGGTGGAGCGAGGTTACTGCAGGTTGTATGCATGTCGCAAGAGGTGGGTCTTCAGGTGCTTTTTGAAGGTTTCAAAAGTAGGTGAGAGTCATAAATGGTGAGGTAGAGAGTTCCAGAGAAGGGGGGATGCACGGGAGAAATCTTGTATGCGATTGTGAGAAGAGGAGATAAGAGGGGAGTAGAGAAGGAGATCTTGTGAAGATTGGAGGTTGTGTGCAGGTAGGTACCGGGAGACTAGGTATATATAGATATATGAAGGAGACAGGTTGTGGATGGCTTTGTATGCCAAGGTTAGGGGTTGGAACTGGAGTCTCTGGGCAATGGGGAGCCAGTGAAGGGATTGACAGAGAGGAGAGGCCGGGGAATAGCGAGGGGACAGGTGGATTAGTCGGGCAACAGAGTTTAGAATAGATTGGAGAAATGCGAGTGTTAGAAGGGAGGCCACAGAGCAGGAGGCTGCAGTCATCAAGAAGTGAGATGATGAGGGCGTGCACTAGTGTTTTTGTAGATTCGTAATTGAGGAATGTGCAGATTCTGAAGATTTTTTTTACTTGGAGTCGGCATCTTCCTCAATCTGATCCTCCTTCCTCCCACCATTCCGAGTGCCCTGAGACAACTGATCCTACTATTGGACACTCCGAAGAGCTGTTTTGTTCATCTTCATATTCATAGATTCTGGCCTCTTGCTCGGTCCGCTCGGAAGTGGAAAGAGCTTGGATATGTGGTTTGAAGGAGAGATTAGAGTCCAGGGTTACCGCAAGAGCTGTTCCCTTTTCCATCGATAGTTTCAGGCCTCTCAACCGGCCAGCTTCGAGCAGGGCAACAGAAGATCCATGTAGCGATTTGAGCAGTCATGGTCACCCAAAGGTGACGATGGGAAAGTGCAATTACTGTCGCAAGAGGTGGAAAATGATGAGACACAATGGACAGAAAGTCAGGAGGAGGAACAGGGTGCGGAAGTGGAAGACGAAACGGAGGGCGGAGAAGTCACTGACCCAACCTGGCAAGGGAGAGAGAGCACAGCAGCACACAGGGGGAGGGAGGCGTAGCACCACAACAAGCAGGAACTAGCAATGTGGTGGCCACAGACACAAGGCGAGCAACTGCTCCCCAGAACACCAACAAGACGGAAGTTGCCAGTAGAACTGTTAGGTCTTCCTGAGTCTGGTTCTTTTTTAAAGACTGTTCAGATTACCCCAAAAAGGCCATTTGCAACATCTTCTAGGCCAGGATCATCAAGAGTACCAAAACTACTAGCCTGACCACCACCAGCATGCTTAGGCACATGATAGCAAAGCACCCGATTAGCTGGGTCGAACACCAAGGTCCAGAAACAGTGTCTGTGGGTGACACCACTGCCTCTTCCGCTGTTCACGCCAATTCCCTGTCCATGGCGTGCGAAGATGCCTCCTGCCCTGCATCTGTCGTGGCAGACTTGCAACCATCACCCTCCACATCCTTGTCCCTTTGCAGTGTTCAGTTGTCCCTACCACAGTCCTTGGAATGCAAACTCAAGTATGCAGCCAACTACCCACCCACAGGCCGCAATACTAAACTGACACATTTCTGGATGGCTTGCACTTGAAATGATGCCTTTTAGGCTATTGGAGGTGGAAGTTTTCCACAACCTCATGGCAGCGGCCGGGTTTCCATACTTGGTCCAATGTGGACAAGTGAATGTGGCCAGGGAGGGTACGGAGCCAGTCCACAGTATAAAAACAGCCCTAGAGTGTCTGGGAACCTTCCCACACACTTTTCTTAGCCAGGGCTGCTTCTCGGCAGGGTTGAACGGGCCCACCAGAGAACAGGAGAATCCTCCGATGGGCTCTGGCTTCTCCATCAGGAGAGTTTGTGGCACCCCAGGGGTCCGGTTGCCACAGTGGCATTGCCTCCCTTACAACGGGTGATGCCATGCCTGGAAGCAAGCAGGGGTCCCCTAGTTAGGTATACTAGCATACAACACTTTCCTGGCTCCAGACCAGCAAGGGGAGCTCCTCCCCTTAGCAACTGGAATCTGGAGGTGGGGTTAGTTAGTGTTAGTGAGAGGAGTTGAACTCAGGACAGCGAAGAGGAAAGACCTGGGGATTGGAGCTGCACGGCAGGTCACCCCAGAGAGGAGCGTAGAAGAACCGGACACCGGAGTCCGAGGTTGTAGGGCACTGAAGGTCCAGCAGTAGAAATCGGAGGGCAGAAAACTGCAGGTCTCCTGGCCCCATCAGACGCCTGGAGGCTCAGCAGCACATAGGGCCCAGCACCGCCATGTGGGAGCGACACTCCAGGAAGGCCCGAGCTGCCTGCCATACGGGTGAGCACAAAGACGTTTTACTCTGGGACGAGGGTCACAGCACAGCTATAAGCAGCAGGACCAAAGAGATTAGCACAAAGGAAAGGCCTCCAACTTCACCTGGCGAGGTGCTTTCCCAACTTGCTTCCAGGCCTCCCAGACCTCTACTACCAGTTAGTACCCGTGCCCCGGTCTGCCTAACCACCGCAAGTAAAGATAAGAGGAAACCGCCATTAAGCTGTGGACTGGTTATTATTAGAGATGAGCGTTGTTCGACTCGAACTGTTCGCCAATCTCAAATTCGAGCTGTTTTGGGCGGTGTTCGAGCCGTTCGGCAATCACGAACGATTTGAGAAAAATTCGGCTGTTCGAGGTTATGTTCGATAACAGTTCGTGCACCAAAATCATAACTGAATTTTTTCTCAGTAATGATGAAAATTAATGTTAATACGCAGTTTGAGTGTACAGCGGGGCGGGGGGAGGGGCAGGGGATGGATCTCTGCAGGAATAATGAAGATCTCCATTTTTTTTTCTCTTTCCCGCATTTACAGTGGGGAGGTGCAATCTGTCAGCCTATCAGCAGCGCACACACGGAGCGAAGTGCTTTTTTTCACACAAGCAAGGGCATGTGTCATTGGCAGTGTATGTCACATGTCCTTGCCCTATAAGACCCAGCCATTTTCCCATCGCCACCATTTTCTCACTGCTGCAGCTGCGTGTTAGACGGCACCGCTGTTGCTGTCTGCGCAATACCTTGTTAATTTCAAGCCAATTTTCGCACAAATCTACAGATAGCTTGGGAGTAGGGAATAGTTGTGATTGCAGTCCTTTTAAGGACTACGTTACATCATTTTATACTACTTTTATCAGGCAGGTCTGTGCTCTTAAATACATAGGTTGGGAGTAAAGACTAATTGTAATTGCAGTCCTTTTCAGGGCTAGGTTACATCAGTTCCTATGACTTTTTGCCAGGCAGGTCTGTGCCAGTGCTGTGCAAGTTTTTTTCACAGAATTTGGCTGAATCTAGCAAAGCTAATCCTTTTTGGCCTATTGCAGAGTGTGTTAGTCAGTGGAGTAGCCTATCTGTGTTGCAAGATACACCACCTGTGTATAGAATACCAATTTTTTTACTGCACCTAGTGAAGTAAAACCTTTTGGGCATAGCATCATTCTATTAGTCCATCTATACTGACCTCCATAAGGTTGCAAATTGAATGTAATTTTTTTCTGCATCTAGCTCTGAAAAAATATTTGGCCACCTAGCTGTGTGTGGGACTTGTTCTATTAGTCCATCTATACTGACCTCCATCAGGTTGCAAACTGAATATAATTTTTTTCTGCATCTACCTCTGAAAAAATATTTGGGCTTCTAGCTGTGTGTGGGACTTGTTCTATTAGTCCATCTATACTGACCTCCATCACGTTGCAAATTGAATATAATTTTTTTCGGCATCTAGCTCTGAAAAAATATTTGGCCTTCTAGCTGTGTGTGGGACTTGTTCTATTAGTCCATCTATAATGACCTCCATCAGGTTGCAAACTGAATATAATTTTTTTCTGCATCTACCTCTGAAAAAATATTTGGCCTTCTAGCAGTGTGTGGGACTTTCTCTATTAGTCCATCTATACTGACCTCCATCAGGTTGCAAATTAAAAATAATTTTTATCTGCATCTAGCTCTGAAAAAATATTTGGCCTTCTAGCATTGTGTGAGACTTTCTCTATTAGTCCATCTATACTGACCTCCATCAGGTTGCAAATTAAAAATAATTTTTATCTGCATCTAGCTCTGAAAAAATATTTGGGCTTCTAGCAGTGTGTGGGACTTTCTCTATTAGTCCATCTATACTGACGTCCATCAGGTTGCAAATTAAAAATAATTTTTATCTGCATCTAGCTCTGAAAAAATATTTGGCCTTCTAGCAGTGTGTGGGACTCATTCTATTAGGCCATCTATACCAAGCTCCACCAGCTTTTAAATTAATAATATTTTTTAGCTGCATCTAGCCCTGAAAATAATTTTTCTTCCCAATAGTGGTAGCAATAGAAATATGGGGCCGCGCCTGGCTTACTAAAATATACGCTTCATAAGAAAAAACACCAGCCTAGCGCACTGCATTAATAAGATGGCATCATCGTCTCTCACAGGGCTAGGCCTACTACCCAGGCTAGCATTCCTGTGCCTAAAACACAATGTATGGGTCCGCGCTAGCCACTATGCTGAGGGGTCTAAAGCTGCTGCTAACGCTTTATAACAATTCAATTGGCAGATTTTCACAGAGCTCTTCCACAACGCCCACCCATCGGGCAACAGTTGCCCACCTTCCCTATGGGATCTAGTGGCGAATAGTTGATGCCATTAATCAGAGCGTCAGTTGCCCCGTCGAAGTGGCAAGCATACGGTAAGGCATGGGAAGAGTGGACACGACTAGTAGCAGGGAGACGGGTTGACCAATGTGAACAAGCCAGATCACAGGTCACCATAGAATTTCTCCACCAGCTAATTATGAGGGGCATATCAGGGGCGTCAGCGCAGCGGTGTCTGACCGGAGTAGCATTTCACTTCCAACTACTGAATTGGGGAGATGTGACAAAGGTTCATCATCAGACAATCCATAAAAGGGTGGAAAAGGGGTCAGCCAAGTTAGGAGTGTAGACGTCCCGTCCCGTGTCACTAAAACTGATTTCTCACATCATATCCCTAACATCATTAACATGACACTCACAATTTGAAGCAACACTACTGTCTAGTGCATTTGTGATCGCCTTCTTCGGGGCGCTATGCATAAGCGAATTAGTCCCTCAATCCAAAATTACCACCAGTGGAGGCTTATTACACAAGGACGTAGTCATAGCCAATAATGCAATATGTCTACGCATACACAAATCGAAAACGGTTCCAGCGGGCAGGGGCACTTGGGTACTTCTACAACCCACAAACGGTACACTGAGTTGGGTAACAATAGTAATAACATATCTAACCATCAGATCACAAAGTAATTTCTTCCTATCACACATTGATGGAATGCCATTATCAAGATACCAGTTCCAAGCTATATTTAATAAATGCATAACATTGGCAGGGAACCACCCCAAAGATTGCGGGACACACTCATTCCGCATAGGCGCGGCCACGGAAGCAGCAAGAGCAGGACTGTCAGAAACGGAAGTTCAGAGGATAGGGAGATGGCGAGCCACGTGTTTGGCAAGATACATAAGACCGGACTTGTTATCCTAACGTGGTTTGTTTCTTTTACAGGTGACGCTAAGCCAACAGTGTGGGTGATAGGCCACTCGTATATGTATTGGGCAGAAAAAAGGGCGAAAGCCTGCCCAGGCGGGAGGAAATTAGAGTTTCATAACACATATTTCAACTAGAGAGGTATTAGAGGCCTGTTATGGCCACAGGTACTAATGGAGGTAATCAAGGTAGGGAGAGAGGCAAGATGTCCGGTCATCTTAGTTATACAGGCCGGGGGAAACAACCTAGGTCATCACAACAGCGCATAACTAATGGCAATAATGAAACTAGACACTGAGTGCTTCAGAGAATTTTTCACAAAACTAGCTATAGTATGGTCAGAGATTGTGCCGATAGCGGTATGGCAAGGTGCGCGAGACATCACGGCCATCGAACGGACAAGGTGGGTAATAAATATTCGGATGGCAAAATTTAGAGGCAGTGTAGTGGTACGACACCGACAACTGGAAGGAGATAAAGCAGGACTCATACGGCCCGACGTTGTTCACTTAATGGATATTGTACTGAACATATTCCTGTCAGGACTCCAGGACGGAGTGGAACAAGCATTAAGAGTGATGGGTGGGGGTCAGAGTCCTGCTTACGAGTACGCAGGATCCTCCGTGGCCTGGAAATAGAAAGGACATGTTGGAGAGTTACACTTGTTGGCCAACTTGCCGGAGTGGAGACCCAGGGCATGCTGCAACAAGCTGAATTATTTTAGAAATAAAATGCCTTTCTAATGGAATGAGTATAAAGAGTTAATAAAGCTGTGACTGATCCTCACCCATCCAGTTGTAAGAGTTACATTATTGTATTGTCAAGGAAAGGGGGGCGGTAGGGGGGCTGAGTGTCTGGGTTTGGTTGGGAGTCCCTACAGTCTGCCTAGGCTAGATGCATTTAAAAATTCTTATTAGATACACAGGCGGTGCAGCTTGCTTCGCAGCTGGGCTACTGCGCCCAAAGTATTGCCTAGGCTAGATGCAGTTAAAAATTCTACGATGACTAGCAGACACTGAAGATTTGGAGCAGACCTCTGAGTAAACAGCTCTTCAGACTCAACCATCTGTGTTACCCCAAGCCATAGTGTATGTAGTTTCTTACAGTTAAAAGGGGGGGGAGCGACCCAACCCACCTGGAATTGACGATGCCAACGTCACGTAAGACACAGCAAGGGGACTCCAAAAAGAGTCTCCATTTTTTCGCAAAATTGTGGCACAGACACCACTTAACCCTAGAACGCATACCTGGGGCCTCGCAGGCCCGCCCTGTTAATTGTTTTCTATTTTCTGCAAGATTACTTTAGTTAGAATTTTGAAACTCTAGGTATTCTTCATGCATATAGTTGTTTGTCATTTGAGTTTGAGTTATTCCATGTTATTTGCACACGGGCCTAAAAGGCCCCAGGTATATGAAAGTGCAGATTTTTATGGTCATGCGTTCTAGGGTTAAGTGGCATCAATTGCCACACAGCTGCTTAAAACGGTTGGTGAGGTGATTTTACCAAATCCTCAAGGTTTTAGTCTCCCAAGGATAACACAGGGGTAGAAAAGTCTTTGCGAATCCATGATTTTTTCATCTTTATGAACGTGAGTCTGTCTACATTCTCAGTGGACAGACGCGTGCGCTTATCTGTCAGCACACCACCAGCAGCGCTGAACACACGTTCAGAGAGAACACTGGCTGCAGGGCATGACAAGATCTCCAAGGCGTGAGTGGCTAGCTCCGGCCATTTTTCCAGATTGGAATACAAAAATGAGCAAGGGTCCAGTGACACAGTCATGGCTTCGATGTTCACTTGGAGATACTCCTGCAACATCCTCTCTAGGCATTGACTATGTGTCAGACTTCTTGTCTCCTGTGGCCTTGCAAGGGATGGTCTAAAAAAGTGGCGAAACGATTCCACAAAATTGCTGTTACCAGCAGATACTGTGTTACTGTTACGGTTTGAGTGATGAAGACTCGACAGTCCCACGGTTGGCAAGTTAGAACTGTGAGATTCACTACGTGCACCACTGGTGTTTTGTGGAAAAGCACATGTAAGATTCTGCAACAGCGTCTGCAGATACTCCTGCATGCGTCAATCCCTTTTTATGGCAGGAATTATTTTGGCAAATTTACTTTTGTACCGGGGATCTAAGAGTGTGGCAACCCAGTAGTCGGGATTAGAGATTAGTGTTGAGCCACCCCCGTAGTGTTCGGGTTCGGTTCGGTTCGTCGAACACCGGGATGTTCGAGGAACTGTTCGTCGAACTGTTCGTCGAACACCTTAGAACACCGTCGAACACCGTTAAAACCAATGGCAGGCAAACAAAAACACATAGGAACACATAGAAAACACCTTCAAAGGTGTCCAAAAGCTGACAAACTGCTCAGAAGACGCTTTCTTTAAAAAAGCCGGCCGGCAATTCAGCAGCGGCATACACCGGTACCCGACAATTTAGACATGAAGGAATAGAGCATCACACATAGATTAGATAGATAGAAACATGTCAGCCACATATATACGAAGTACAGTGACAGTGTTGCTTACTGTACTTGTCATTTAGTGTAAAGGATTTATTAAAAAATATAATAGTGTTTCCGTGCACCGTATCTTTAAAAAAGCCGGCCGGCAATTCAGCAGCGGTACCCGACAATTTATAACAGACAGAATAGAGCTTCACACATAGATTAGATAGATAGAAATATGTCAGTCACATATATATGAAGTACTGTGACAGTGTTGCTTACTGTACTTGTCATTTACTGCAAAGGATTTATTAAAAAAAATAATAGTGTTTTCATGCACCGTCTCTTTAAAAAAGCCGGCCGGCAATTCAGCATCTGTACCCGACAATTTATAACAGACAGAATAGAGCTTCACACATAGATTAGATAGATAGAAACATGTCAGTCACATTTATAATAAGTACAGTGACAGTGTTGGTTACTGTACTTGTCATTTAGTATTAAAATAAAGGATTTATTATTAAAAAAAATTGGTTTGGAGTTCCCCGTAATTTTAGTCTCTACCGGAGGTTAAGCAGACAGCTGGGGCAGATGTTTGAAGCCTGGGAAGGGGGTAATACCCACGGAGCTTCCGATGCTACTAATATCAGCCCCCAGCTGAATACCTAGCCTTTACTAGCTATTAAAATGGAGGACCCCCCCAAAAAAATGACGTGGGGTCCCCCCTAATTTAATAGCTAGCAAAGGCTAGGCAGACAGCTGGGGGCTGATATTAATAGCCCAGGAAGGGAGCCATGAATATTGGCCCCCTCCCAGGCTAGAAACACCAGCCCTCAGCCGCCCCAGAAATGGCGCATCCATAGGATGCGCCAATTCTGGCACTTAGCCTCGCTCTTCCACGCTGCCCTGGTGCGGTGGCAGGGGGTAATAGGGTTGGGGTTGATGTCAGCTTATAATGCCAGCTGACATCAAGCCCAGGTTAGTAATGGAGAGGCGTCTATAAGACACCCCCATTACTAACCCCATAGTCAAAGTTAAAAAAAAAACACAAACACCCAGAATAAAGTCCTTTAATTGAAATAAAGACACAATTCTTTATTGTTCTAAATTAAACCATACTTACCATCACGCCCATTCCAGCTGAAGCCAACGATCTCCTGCAATAAAAGAAAAATAATAAAGCAACCTCATCCTTACCTTTCCATGGTTCCCAGGACAGCTCCAGCTCTGCTACATCGAGATGACAGGCTGGACCGCAGCAGAACGCTGCCATCCAGCTTGCCATGCCGCACACACTGAGAAGCGCAGGCATGCTTGCGCTCCTCAGTGTCTGACTGTGACGGCATCCAGATGAGCCGACAATGAGCTCGGCTCACCTCATGTACGTTACTGACAGCGTGGGAAAATTCTCCTGCACTCAGCGCTTCAGCGTGAGAATTTTCCCACGCTGTCAGTGACGTGCATGAGGTGAGCCGAGTTCATTGGACATGACCTCGGCTCATCTGGATGCCGTCACAGCCAGACACTGAGTAGCGCAAGCATGCCTGCGCTTCTCAGTGTCTGTGGGATGACAGGCTGGATGGCAGCGTTCTGCTGCGGTCCAGCCTGTCATCTCGATGTAGCAGAGCTGAAGCTGTCGTGGGAGCCATGGAAAGGTAAGGATGATGTTGCTTTATTATTTTACTTTTATTGCAGGAGATCATTGGCTTCAGCTGGAATGGGCGTGGCGGTAAGTATGGTTTAATTTAGAACAATAAAGAATTGTGTGTTTATTTCAATTAAAGGACTTTTTTCTGGGTGTTTGTGTTTTTTTTAAATACTTTACTAGAAATTCATGGTGGTCATGTCTAATATTGGCGTGACCCCATGAATTTCGGGCTTAGGGCCAGCTGATAATGCCAAGCTGGCCTTAACCCCTTTATTACCCAGTGAGCCACCGCACCAGGGCCCTGGATGAGTTGGGTACAGCGCCAGAAGATGGCGCTTCTATGAACGCGCCATTTTCCGGGGCGGCTGCGGACTGCAATTTGCAGCGGGTGGGGCCCAGAAAGCTTGGGCCTCCCTGCGCTGCAGATTCCAGCCCCCAGCTGCCTAGTTGTACCTGGCTGGACACAAAAATATGGCGAAGCTCCACGTATTTTTTTTTTAAATTCATGAAATTCATGGAATAATTAAGAAAAAAAGGGCTTCCCTATATTGTTGTGTCCGGCTAGGTACAAATAGGCAGCTGGTGGTTGGGAGCAGCCCGTTCCTGCCTGCTGTACCTGACTGGACACAAATATAGGGCGAAGCCCCACATCAATTTTTTTTTCATTATTTCATGAATTTCCTGAAATAATTTAAAAAAAATTGACGTGGGGCTTCGCCCTATATTTGTGTCCAGTCAGGTACAGCAGGCAGGAACGGGCTGCCCCCAACCACCAGCTGCCTATTTGTACCTGGCCAGACACAACAATATAGGGAAGCCCTTTTTTAAAAAAATTATTTCATGAAATAATTTAAAAAAAATTGACGTGGGGCTTCGCACTATATTTGTGTCCAGCCAGGTACAGCAGGCAGGGACGGGCTGCCCCCAACCACCAGCTGCCTATTTGTACCTGGTTGGACACAACAATATAGGGAAGCCCTTTTTTTCTTAATTATTCCATGAATTTCATTAAATAATTTAAAAAAAAAATGCGTGGGGCTTCGCCCTATTTTTGTGCCCAGCCAGGTACAACTAGGCAGCTGGGGGCTGGAATCTGCAGCGCAGGGAGGCCCAAGCTTTCTGGACCTCACCCGCTGCATATTGCAGTCCGCAGCCGCCCCGGAAAATGGCGCGTTCATAGAAGCGCCATCTTCTGGCGCTGTACCCAACTCATCCAGGGCCTTGGTGCGGTGGCTCACTGGGCGCCAATATTAGACATGACCACCATGAATTTCTAGTAAAGTATTTAAAAAAACACAACACCCAGAATAAAGTCCTTTAATTGAAATAAACACACAATTCTTTATTGTTCTAAATTAAACCATACTTACCGTCACGCCCATTCCAGCTGAAGCCAATGTCTTCTGCAATAAAAGTAAAATAATAAAGCAACCTCATCCTTACCTTTCCATGGTTCCCACGACAGCTTCAGCTCTGCTACATCGAGATGACAGGCTGGACCGCAGCAGAACGCTGCCATCCAGCCTGTCATCCCGCGGACACTCAGAAGCGCAGGCATGCTTGCGCTCCTCAGTGTCTCGCTGTGACGGCATAAAGATGAGACAAGCTCATGTCCAATGAACTCGGCGCACCTCATGCACGTCACTGACAGCGTGGGAGAATTCTCCTGCACTCAGCACTTCAGCGTGAAAATTCTCCCATGCTGTCAGTGACATACATGAGGTCAGCTGAGTTCATTGGACATGAATGAGCTCACCTCATGCACGTCACTGACAGCGTGGGAAAATTCTCACGCTGAAGCGCTGAGTGCAGGAGAATTTTCCCACGCTGTCAGTGACGTGCATGAGGTGAGCTCATTCATGTCCAATGATCTCAGCTCACCTCATGCACGTCACTGACAGCGTGGGAAAATTCTCCTGCACTCAGCGCTACAGCGTGAGAATTCTCCCACGCTGTCAGTGACGTGCATGAGTTGAGCTCATTCATGTCCAATGAACTCAGCTGACCTCATGCACGTCACTGACAGCGTGGGAGAATTCTCACGCTGAAGTGCTGAGTGCAGGAGAATTCTCCCACGCTGTCAGTGACGTGCATGAGGTGCGCCGAGTTCATTGGACATGAACTCGTCTCATCTTTATGCCGTCACAGCCAGACACTGCAGAGCGCAAGCATGCCTGCGCTTCTCAGTGTCTGCGGGATGACAGGCTGGATGGCAGCGTTCTGCTGCGGTCCAGCCTGTTATCTCGATGTAGCAGAGCTGAAGCTGTCGTGGGAACCATGGAAAGGTAAGGATGAGGTTGCTTTATTATTTTTCTTTTATTGCAGGAGATCGTTGGCTTCAGCTGGAATGGGCGTGACGGTAAGTATGGTTTAATTTAGAACAATAAAGGAATGTGTCTTTATTTCAATTAAAGGACTTTATTCTGGGTGTTTGCGTTTTCTTTTAACTTTGACTATGGGGTTAGTAATGGGGGTGTCTTATAGACGCCTCTCCATTACTAACCTGGGCTTGATGTCAGCTGGCATTATAAGCTGACATCAACCCCAACCCTATTACCCCCTGCCACCGCACCAGGGCAGCGTGGAAGAGCGAGGCTAAGTGCCAGAATTGGCGCATCCTATGGATGCGCCATTTCTGGGGCGGCTGACGGCTGGTGTTTCTAGCCTGGGAGGGGGCCAATATTCATGGTTCCCTTCCTGGGCTATTAATATCAGCCCCCAGCTGTCTGCCTAGCCTTTGCTAGCTATAAAATTAGGGGGGACCCCACGTCATTTTTTTGGGGGGTCCCCCATTTTAATAGCTAGTAAAGGCTAGGTATTCAGCTGGGGGCTGATATTAGTAGTCTGGGAAGCTCCGTGGGTATTACCCCCTTCCCAGGCTTCAAACATCTGCCCCAGCTGTCTGCTTAACCTCCGCTAGAGACTAAAATTACGGGGAACCCCACGCCAATTTCTTTTAATAATAAATCCTTTATTTTAATACTAAATGACAAGTACAGTAACCAACACTGTCACTGTACTTATTATATATGTGACTGACATGTTTCTATCTATCTAATCTATGTGTGAAGCTCTATTCTGTCTGTTATAAATTGTCGGGTACAGATGCTGAATTGCCGGCCGGCTTTTTTAAAGAGACGGTGCATGAAAACACTATTATTTTTTTTAATAAATCCTTTGCAGTAAATGACAAGTACAGTAAGCAACACTGTCACAGTACTTCATATATATGTGACTGACATGTTTCTATCTATCTAATCTATGTGTGAAGCTCTATTCTGTCTGTTATAAATTGTCGGGTACCGCTGCTGAATTGCCGGCCGGCTTTTTTAAAGAGACGGTGCACGAAAACACTATTATATTTTTTAATAAATCCTTTACACTAAATGACAAGTACAGTAAGCAACACTGTCACTGTACCTTGTATATATGTGGCTGACATGTTTCTATCTATCTAATCTATGTGTGATTCTCTATTCCTTCTATTCTAAATTGTTGGGTACAGATGCTGAATTGCCGGCCGGCTTTTTTAAAGAGACGGTGGATGAAAACACTATTATTTTTTTTGATAAATCCTTTACACTAAATGACAAGTACAGTAAGCAACACTGTCACTGTGCTTCTTATATGTGTGACTGACATGTTTCTATCTATCTAATCTATGTGTGATTCTCTATTCTTTCTGTTCTAAATTGTCGGGTACCGGTGTATGCCGCTGCTGAATTGCCGGCTTTTCATGTTTCACTGTGAGCACTGTTCCCATCGATTTGGGCAATCACTGTAATGCCACAACCACCATGGCTGTGGCATTACAGTGAGTGGCAGACAATCCCTGCATGATTGGTGCTCTAAATAGCGCCAGACATGCAGGACACGCTTTTGGTGCACGAACAGTTATCGAACATAACCTCGAACAGCCGAATTTTTTGCAAATCGTTCGGGTTCGTCGAACAACTCGAACACCGCCCAAAACAGCTCGAATTTGAGATTGGCGAACAGTTCTAGTCGAACACCGCTCATCTCTATTAGAGATGAGTGTTGTTCTACTCGAACTGTTCGCCAATCTCAAATTCGAGCTGTTTTGGGCGGTGTTCGAGCCGTTCGGCGAACACGAACAATTTGAGAAAAATTCGGCTGTTCGAGGTTATGTTCGATAACTGTTCGTGCACCAAAATCATAACTGAATTTTTTCTCAGTAATGATGAAAATTAATGTTAATACTCAGTTTGAGTGTACAGCGGGGTGGGGGGAGGGGCAGGGGATGGATCTCTGCAGGAACAATGAAGATCTCCATTTTTTTTTCTCTTTCCCGCATTTGCAGTGGGGAGGTGCAATCTGTCAGCCTATCAGCAGCGCACACACGGAGCGAAGTGCTTTTTTTCACACAAGCAAGGGCATGTGTCATTGGCAGTGTATGTCACATGTCCTTGCCCTATAAGACCAATCCATTTTCCCCGTCGCCACCATTTTCTCACTGCTGCAGCTGCGTGTTAGACGGCACCGCTGTTGCTGTGTGCGCTATACCTTGTTAATTTCAAGCCAATTTTCGCACAAATATACAGATAGCTTGGGAGTAGGGAATAGTTGTGATTGCAGTCCTTTTAAGGACTAGGTTACAGCATTTCCTACGACTTTTATCAGGGAGGTCTGTGCTCTTAAATAGATAGGTTGTGGGAGTAAAGACTAATTGTAATTGGAGTCCTTTTCAGGACTAGGTTACATGAGTTCCTATCAGTTTTTGCCAGGCAGGTCTGTGCCAGTGCTGTGCAAGTTTTTTTCACAGCATTTGGCTGAATCTAGCAAAGCTAATCCTTTTTGGCCTATTGCAGAGTGTGTTAGTCAGTGGAGTAGCCTATCTGTGTTGCAAGATATAACACCTGTGTATAGAATACCAATTTTTTTACTGCACCTAGTGAAGTAAAATCTTTTGGGCATAGCATCATTCTATTAGTCCATCTATACTGACCTCCATCAGGTTGCAAACTGAATATAATTTTTTTCTGCATCTAGCTCTGAAAAAATATTTGGGCTTCTAGCAGTGTGTGGGACTTGGTCTATTAGTCCATCTATACTGACCTCCATCAGGTTGCAAATTAAAAATAATTTTTTTCTTCATTTAGCTCTGAAAAAATATTTGGGCTTCTAGCAGTGTGTGGGACTTGTTCTATTAGTCCTTCTATACTGACCTCCAGCAGGTTGCAAATTGAATATAATTTTTTTCTGCATCTAGCTCTGAAAAAATAGTTGGGCTTCTAGCGGTGTGTGGGACTTGGTCTATTAGTCCATCTATACTGACCTCCATCAGGTTGCAAATTAAAAATAATTTTTTTCTGCATCTAGCTCTGAAAAAATATTTGGGCTTCTAGCAGTGTGTGGGACTTGGTCTATTAGTCCATCTATACTGACCTCCATCAGGTTGCAAATTAAAAATAATTTTTTTCTGCATCTAGCTCTGAAAAAATATTTGGGCTTCTAGCAGTGTGTGGGACTTGGTCTATTAGTCCATCTATACTGACCTCCATCAGGTTGCAAATTAAAAATAATTTTTTTCTGCATCTAGCTCTGAAAAAATATTTGGGCTTCTAGCAGTGTGTGGGACTTGGTCTATTAGTCCATCTATACTGACCTCCATCAGGTTGCAAATTAAAAATAATTTTTTTCTTCATTTAGCTCTGAAAAAATATTTGGGCTTCTAGCAGTGTGTGGGACTTGTTCTATTAGTCCTTCTATACTGACCTCCAGCAGGTTGCAAATTGAATATAATTTTTTTCTGCATCTAGCTCTGAAAAATAGTTGGGCTTCTAGCGGTGTGTGGGAATTGGTCTATTAGTCCATCTATACTCACCTCCATCAGGTTGCAAATTAAAAATAATTTTTTTCTGCATCTAGCTCTGAAAAAATATTTGGGCTTCTAGCAGTGTGTGGGACTTGGTCTATTAGTCCATCTATACTGACCTCCATCAGGTTGCAAATTAAAAATAATTTTTTTCTGCATCTAGCTCTGAAAAAATATTTGGGCTTCTAGCAGTGTGTGGGACTTGGTCTATTAGTCCATCTATACTGTCCTCCATCAGGTTGCAAATTAAAAATAATTTTTTTCTGCATCTAGCTCTGAAAAAATATTTGGGCTTCTAGCGGTGTGTGGGACTTGGTCTATTAGTCCATCTATACTGACCTCCATCAGGTTGCAAATTAAAAATAATTTTTTTCTTCATTTAGCTCTGAAAAAATATTTGGGCTTCTAGCAGTGTGTGGGACTTGTTCTATTAGTCCTTCTATACTGACCTCCAGCAGGTTGCAAATTGAATATAATTTTTTTCTGCATCTAGCTCTGAAAAAATAGTTGGGCTTCTAGCGGTGTGTGGGACTTGGTCTATTAGTCCATCTATACTGACCTCCATCAGGTTGCAAATTAAAAATAATTTTTTTCTGCATCTAGCTCTGAAAAAATATTTGGGCTTCTAGCAGTGTGTGGGACTTGGTCTATTAGTCCATCTATACTGACCTCCATCAGGTTGCAAATTAAAAATAATTTTTTTCTGCATCTAGCTCTGAAAAAATATTTGGGCTTCTAGCGGTGTGTGGGACTTGGTCTATTAGTCCATCTATACTGACCTCCATCAGGTTGCAAATTAAAAATAATTTTTTTCTGCATCTAGCTCTGAAAAAATATTTGGGCTTCTAGCAGTGTGTGGGACTTGGTCTATTAGTCCATCTATACTGACCTCCATCAGGTTGCAAATTAAAAATAATTTTTTTCTGCATCTAGCTCTGAAAAAATATTTGGGCTTCTAGCGGTGTGTGGGACTTGGTCTATTAGTCCATCTATACTGACCTCCATCAGGTTGCAAATTAAAAATAATTTTTTTCTGCATCTAGCTCTGAAAAAATATTTGGGCTTCTAGCAGTGTGTGGGACTTGGTCTATTAGTCCATCTATACTGACCTCCATCAGGTTGCAAATTAAAAATAATTTTTTCCTTCATTTAGCTCTGAAAAAATATTTGGGCTTCTAGCAGTGTGTGGGACTTGTTCTATTAGTCCTTCTATACTGACCTCCAGCAGGTTGCATATTGAATATAATTTTTTTCTGCATCTAGCTCTGAAAAAATAGTTGGGCTTCTAGCGGTGTGTGGGACTTGGTCTATTAGTCCATCTATACTGACCTCCATCAGGTTGCAAATTAAAAATAATTTTTTTCTGCATCTAGCTCTGAAAAAATATTTGGGCTTCTAGCAGTGTGTGGGACTTGGTCTGTTAGTCCATCTATACTGACCTCCATCAGGTTGCAAATTAAAAATAATTTTTATCTGCATCTACAGTACCTCTGAAAAAATATTTGGGCTTCTAGCAGTGTGTGGGACTATTTGTATTAGTCCATCTATACTGACCTCCATCAGGTTGCAAATTCAAAATAATTTTTTTCTGCATCTAACCCAGCCAATAGTTTTGGCCTAATACCACAGTTTGGCCACTCAGCTCTGCTCGGTTACCATCCATTGTTTTTTTGTGCAAACAACTCCAGAGTTGTGAATTAGTTAACCACCAAAATGAGTGGAAAAAGGCCTGCTGCTGGTGGAAAGGGTAATAGGCGTGTTGGGAAGGGGAAAAAAGGTTGTGTCCGTGGGGTAGGTGTTAAAGCAACAGTAACATCTGCAGAAGAAAGACCATCTTCCAGCCAAACTAAAATGTCTACTTCTTTTAGCGGACAATGTGATAAGATCCCTTTCTTACGGCCACGCCAATCGCTACAAATTCCAGATGAGGCACAAAAACAGCAGGTGCTTCAACGGATATCAAGTGCTCCTTTAAGTGGGCTCTCTTCCACATCAACTTCAACATCACAAATACTCCAGTCCTCAAAGGTGTGACGCAAATCGCACTTGCTTCCTCACAGCTCCCAAATCTCCAGCTGCCCGTCTGAGTATGAGGTAGAACAGATGGTTGAGTCTGCAGAGCTGTTTACTCATACTATAGCCTGGGAATCAGAGGTCGACTCCAGCGCTTCTGTGAATCCAGACGAGGAAATGATCTGCACTGATGCCCAGAATCTTTATGAGTCGGATCCAGGACCAGACGCAGAAGGTTCTGACCATAATGTAGACCCTCATTCCCAAACTGTAACTCCTGTTGGTGGAGACAATGAGGAAGACGATGATAAGACTCAAATACCTGATTGGAGCGACAACTTTAGTTTTTTGTCAGGGCAGGAACAGGTTGGCTCTGAGGACGACGGGTGTGATAACGCACAGGGTGATGATGATGAGGTCGGAGATCCCACTTACTGTCAACCCACAGTCAGCCAAGAGATGAGGTCAGCAGAGGAGGTGGAGGAAGATGCTAGTGACGACGAGGTCAGGTTGCGCCTTCCTGGACAGAGACGTAGTACTGGAAGCACGTCAACAACTGCATCCTCAAACACAACTCTGCCTCTCACCACAAGTCGTGGTGGCTCTTCAGGTCGCATGGGTGCTAAGCCTTGCATAGCCTGGGCATTTTTTCAGATTGATAAAGATGACCCAACTCGTGTTATCTGTAACATTTGTCAGCAAAAGCTAAGTAGAGGCCAAAAAATACATAGTTTGAGTACTTCATGCATGAACCGGCACATGGACATGAAGCATAAGTTGCAGTGGGAAGCTCGGTGTGCTACAATGCGGCCTAGCCGGCCGGGCCAATCACCGTCTGCCATATCTTGTGCATCCGCGGCCTCTTCATCCTCTGTGACTGGGGGGACAGCAGTCACACCTGTTTTGGGGCGCAGACCTGCCACCTCTTTACCTGCAACAGCCAGCGTGATTGGCAGGTCATCATTTTCTTTGGAGGTGGTAACACCAGCTGGTGTTGAGCGCTGTCCGACATCGATAGCACCACCTTTGGATCAAGGCAACCTAACATGTCTGCCTGCATCTTCCTCACAGACCGGCAGTTTGCCGGGGACACCCTTATCAACCCCGTCTAAGCACAATAGCCAGCCCTCGGTCCCTCAGATGTGGACAAGTAAAAGACCATTTCCTCCTAGCCATGAGAAAGCTAAGAGGTTGAATTTCACCATCTGCAAGCTCTTGGCTACAGAAATGCTGCCTTTCCGCCTGGTGGACACAGAGGATTTTCGAGACCTTATGTCCGTCGCAGTGCCCCAGTACCAGATGCCCAGTCGGCACTACTTCTCAAAGAAAGGTGTGCCTGCGCTCCACCAGCATGTCGCACACAACATCACCGCTTCTTTGAGAAAATCTGTGTGTGACAGGGTGCATTTCACCACAGACACTTGGACGAGTAGGCATGGACAGGGGCGTTACATGTCGCTGACTGGGCACTGGGTAACTATGGTGACAGCAGGACAAGGGGCTGCTGTCCAAGTCTTGCCGTCCCCACGAGTTGTGCGTCAATCCTCTTTATGTCAAAGTTCCTCCACTGCTTCTGCCTCCTCAACCTCCTCTCGGTCTTCCACCTGCACCCAAAGCCTGTCTGGTCATGCCACAAGCTTTCTAACTGTGCAGAAGGGATCCTGCACACCTCCTTACTATGCTGGCAGTAGGGCTCAACGTCATCAGGCGGTTTTTACATTGAAATGTCTGGGAAATGTGAGTCACACAGCTGAGGAGTTGTGGTCAGCTCTGGAGAACCAATTTCATGAATGGTTGTCTCCACTGGACCTGAAACCAGGGAAGGCCGTGTGCGACAATGCTGCAAACCTGGGTGCGGCCCTTCGCCGGGGCAATGTCACACACGTGCCTTGTATGGCTCACGTGTTGAACCTGGTTGTCCAGCAATTTTTAGCCCACTATCCCAGACTAGATGGAATTCTGCAGAGGGCACGGTCGCTGTGTGCTCACTTCCGCCGTTCGCATCCCGCAGCTCAGCGACTTACATCTCTACAGAAGTCGTTGGGCCTGCCACTTCACCGGCTAAAATGCGATGTGCCTACCCGGTGGAATTCAACTCTGCACATGTTGCAGCGACTGTGGCAGCACCGACAAGCCCTGGTGCAATACGTTCTGATGTATAGCCTGGGCCAACGAGATTCAGAGGTGGGGCAAATCACTCTGGAGGAGTGGTCTCAGATCAGGGACCTATGCACCCTTCTGCACAGTTTTGAAATGGCGACGAAGATGTTTAGTGCTGACGATGCCATTATCAGCATGACTATTCCGGTGATTTACATGCTGGAGCACATGTTAAACAGAATTCGGAGTCAGGTGGTGGCACAAGAGGAGGTGGAGGAAGTAGAGGAGGAGGAGTTGTATGCGGAAGGGCTAACATCTGCAAGGTCCAGACGGTCGGCAGCACCAAGGCGGCAGGCATGTGAGGGTGGGGGAGATGGTTTTACCAGGGCGCATGGTAGCAGCCAAACTAGTGATGAAGGTGCAGGAGCCCAGGAAGAAGTGGAGGACGAACTGATGGAAGACTCATCAGATGAGGGAGACCTTGATCACATTTCTGTTGTGCGAGGTTGGGGGGAGAGGACAGAGGAAGGAAGCATGATTGTTACCTCGCCACCAACACAACAGGGACTTGGTGCTCCTGGATGCGCAACACACATGAGTGCCTTCTTGCTGCACTACCTGCAACATGACCCTCGAATTGTGAGAATTAGAAATAATCCTGACTACTGGGTTGCCACACTGTTAGATCCCCGGTACAAAAGTAAATTTGCAGAAATTATTCCTGCCATAGAAAGGGATGCACTCATGCAGGAGTATCAGCAGAGACTGTTGCAGAATCTTACATGTGCTTTTCCACAAAATACCAGTGGTGCACGTAGTGAATCTCACAGTTCCAACTTGCCAACCGTGGGACCGTCAAGTGTTCAGCACTCAAACCGTAACAGAACCACAGTATCTGCTGGTAACATCAATTTTGCGGAATCATTTCACCACTTTTTTAGCCCATCCTTTGCAAGGCCACAGGAGACAAGAAGTCTGACACATAGTCAACGCCTAGAGACGATGGTACAGGAGTATCTCCAAGTAAACATTGAAGCCACGACTGTGTCACTGGACCCTTGCTCTTTTTGGGCTTCCAATCTGGATAAATGGCCGGAGCTAGCCACTTACGCCTTGGAGATCTTGTCATGCCCCGCAGCCAGCGTTCTGTCTGAACGTGTGTTCAGCGCTGCTGGTGGTGTGCTGACAGATAAGCGCACGCGGCTCTCCACTGATAATGTAGACAGACTCACGTTCATAAAGATGAACAAATCATGGATCCGAAACGACTTTTCTACCCCTGTGTCATCCTGGGGAGAGTAAAAGCTTGATGATTGGTTAAAATCACCCTACCAACCGTTTTAAGCTTTCAAATTACTAATCATGTTTATCTGTATCTTGACTGGAAAATAATTTGGGCTTTGTAGCAGTGTGCAGCACTGATCCTATTAGGCCATCTATACTAAAGCTTCACCAGATTTAAAATTAAAAATAATTTTTAGCTGCATCTAGCCCGGAAAATAATTTTGGGGCTCCGAGATGCGCAAGGCACATAAGTGCCTTCTTGCTGCACTACCTGCAGCATGACCCTCATATTGTCAGAATTCGAAGTAATCATGACTACTGGGTTGCCACACTCTTAGATCTCCCAAACTTTTCGATCAACCTTTTCATTTTAATAAAGACCAAAAAAATGGTCATTTTTGAAATTATAAGCATTAGCAGGTTGTTAGAAACTGAAATCAAACAGTTTTCAACTCAAAACTTTATTCTAGGTGATGTTACATTTTCACATAGGACCCCTTGTTCGAAAGGAGCTTCTGAACTCTCTCGTCCATTGAATTTGTCAGGTTTTGGATGGTTTCTGCTTCAATTGTTTTGCATGAGGACAGAATACCCTCCCAGAGCTGTTGCTTAGATGTGAACTGCCTCCCGCCATCATAGACACTCCTTTTAATGATGCTCCAAAGGTTCTGAATGGGGTAGAGGTCAGGGGAGCATGGGGGTCACACCATAAGTTTGTCCCCTTTTATGCCCATATCAGCCAGAGATGCAGATGTTTTTTGTGCAGCATGAGATGGTGCATTATCATGCAGAAAAATGATCTTGCTGTGAAATACACGGTTCTTCTTCTTGAACCATGGCAGGAAGTGCTGTTTGAGAAAATCCACATACATTATGGAGTTCATCTTTAGCGCCTTCAGGGATCCTAAAGGGGCCGACAATCTCTCTCCCCATGATTCCAGCCCAAAACATTACTCCACCTCCTCCTTGTTGGCGCTGTAGCCGTGTTTGCGTGGGGTGTCCATCAACCAGCCATCCTCCACTCCATTCATCTGGACCATCGAGCGCTGCACGGCACTCATCCGTGAACAAAACAGTTTTGAAATCAGTCTTCATGTAATGTTTGGCCCACTGGAGCCGTTTCTGCTTGTGTGAAGTGGATAGAGGAGGTCGACAGGATGGCACATGCACAGCTGCAAACCTCTGAAGGACCCTGCATCTTGTTGTTCGGGGGACGTTGGAGGCACAAGCAGCTTCAAAAACTTGTCTGCTGCTATGACAAGGCTTTTTTGCCGCTGCTCTTTCAACCTGACGTAATTGCCTGTAGGAAAGAGTCCTCAATTTGCCCTTATCAGCACGCACACGTGTGTACTGTGAATCAGCTACATACTTCCTGATTGCCAAGACACTTCATCCTGATCATCGCACAATGTTGATTGTAGTCATGCCTTGACCTAAACACTCCACAATTTGTTGCTTCTCAGCAGCCGACACATCCTTTTTCTTTCCCATTTTGGCAGAAAATGTAGGCTGCTTAATAATGTGAGAGAGCCTTCTTAAGTAGTCTTGCCTTTCATTGGACACACCTGCCAAACTAATTAGCACAGGTGTCTGCAATTGCTTACAGTGATATAAAGAGCCCTGACACACATCACCATCAATGAGTTTAACTGACAAACAAACAAATTCTTCCCTTATCACTCCTAAACACTTTTTGTATAATAATTTGGAACGCAGTGTACATGTGCTTTTCCACAAAACACCAGTGGTTCGCGTAGTGAATCTTACAGTTCTAACTTGCCAACCGTGGTCTGTATGGAGTTGTTCAATAAAGGGCCCAAAATTAAGATAACATAGATGGGAGAGGTCTCTATGAATAGGAATTCCTAAGTATTTGATACCCTGTGAGGGCCAGGCAAAGGGAAAGTTGGACTGGATGGAATCCTATATGGATTTGGGGAGGGAGACATCGAGGGCCTCAGACTTCGCTGCATTGATTTTAAAATTTTACCATGTAACAAAGTGATCTATTTCAGCCATAACAGCATGGATGGATATATGTGATTGAGTGATATATACTAGGACATCATCAGCAAATAGAGAGCACTTGTACTCGGTGCCTCCCACCTCAATCCACCTAATATTGGGGTTATGGCGAATTGATGAGAGCAGGTGCTCCGTCACTAGGATGTATAAGAGAGGGGACAGAGGACATCACTGCCTTGTCCCATTGGTGATTGTGAAAGGTGATGAAAATGTTCTGACGCACCCCCTGGGCCTTGGGACACCCGGAGCCGGACCCTTTTTGGTGGATGCTGGTGGTTGTAGTCTTCGTGGCGGCGACCCAGTTCCGTGGCTCAGGGCGGTCAAACCAGTGGCGGAACTATTTATGTGGTTTTCATGTTTAAATGTCCGACTACGCCACCCGTGGATTGCGGTCAGAGTGAACCGCCGCTACAGGGCAGACCACTGAGGCTGGTGTTGTGGGTGCAGCAGAGCGTAGCATAACTCCCCACGGGAGGAGTATAGCCTCAGGGCAGTGTATGCGGAGGATGGGGGTGATGGTGCAGGGCAGCAGCAGTAACGACACGGAGTCAGTGATGCAGTTCAGGGCCTTTACTCACAGTTCTTATTATCCAGACCACGTCTGCAGGTAACTGCTGCCCACGTCGTACTGTGCTCACCAGGTGAGGGGCTCAGACAAGTCCCAGATAACTTTGGAGCACTTCACAGGACCCCCTTTGTGTGTCCTTTGTCTGGCCTTTCTTACCAACACTTCTGTCCGGCTGCCTCGGGCCTCCTCTTGGTAAACTTGGCGCCAGTTTCCCTGACCCTATGTGGTGCCTTCCTAGCGGGTGTAGCGAGGGGCTGCGCCACATAAAATGTCAGAGCCTCCGGTTTCTAGCTGAGGGTCGTTTCCTGCCTCCACTAGTTCGGGGACCGGTCTCCCCCTTTGGCCTGACCCCTCCACGCAGGTGGATTCGGGCGTGCGGTGGCGACTCGCTCGTCCGCACCCCTGGGATCCCTTCATTCCTCGTTCCTGGAGCCTTCTCCGCTCCTCTTCCTTCCTTCTCCCTCTTCCAGGCCTGGGCCTCTGTTACTAGGCCCGCCTCCGGAGCAGAGCTCATGCAGAGCCCCTGCTCCCTGCCACTTCTGCTCAGACTTCTCTGCACTGAACTAAGATGGTGCCCACCTTTTATACTCCCTTCTCAATGCACCCAGGAACTGCTTCCTCCCTGCTCCTGCACTACAGGGTTCCCCTTCCTCAGTGTTCCCTCCCCCCACTCCAGCCAGGGACAGGGACTGTCGTGCCCATCTCAGGGGCATATTGGTCGCCCTGCCCCACGGCAATGTGGTGTAATGCATGCAGGTGTCGGGTCCTGATCCACACTCCATCCTTACCTGAGAGTGAGATATCACACCTCTGGGTGAGGTGCAATACGTCTGTAGCAACCGAGCCCTCAAGGTGCTACAGTTCCATTTATCTTCAGCCTAGGTGACGTATTGCGATACAGGGCCGTGATTTTGGCTATAAAAGGGTCCCCTAGACCCCTACCCCAAGCGTTTTAAGAGAATCATATATGGCGTGCCAGGAGACTCTATGGAATGCTTTCTCAGCATCCAACGAGAGTATCTAATTACAAATTTTTAACTGCATCTAGCAGAGGAAATACTTTGTGCCTAGTAGCAGTGTCTGCTAGTGAGCGGATTATCCCGGCTGTGAAGCAAGCTGCACCACCTGTAGTTTAGACACTTAATTTTTTCAAAGGAAATGCTTCGGGACCATGGGATACTTAGTGAAGAGCATCAGGAGGCACCCCAAGGCATAGGGGCTGGGACTGGCAGTAGGATGCCTTGCGGTGGACAGCCGAGCTCAATCCTTATAAAAGCTTTTTAACTGCAGCAGCTTTAGTGGACGCTACTGGAGCTGGAATTACCGCGGCTGCTGGCATGAGACTTGCCCTCCAATAGATCCTTGTAAATGGATTTAAAGTGTATTCATTCAAATTAGAGAGACAATTTAAATTAAAAAGCTTAGAGCTGCCTCCACCACAGGGGGGCTCGCTCGACCCACCAGCGGACAGGCACCAGTATTGGGAGACGGGGGCTGGCCATCAGGGTTCACCGCGGCTCTGGCACAAACCCGGCGACACGGAGGTGGCACGGGCAGGAGCGGACTGGCCGTGTCGGCTTCTCACTTTTTGGATTTTAGAAGGGCATGACATGCCTATATCTGTGTCTCCCCCTCCTTTTACTCCTCCACCTCTTTTATTTCCGCATGACTATATGTACTTGTCACTTTTCCATGTGTTAGTTATGTCTTCTGAGCAGTTTGTCAGCTTTTGGACACCTTTGAAGGTGTTTTCTATGTGTTTCTATGTGTTTTTGTTTGCCTGCCATTGGTTTTAACGGTGTTCGAAGGTGTTCGACGAACAGTTCGACGAACAGTTCGGCGAACACACGGGTGTTCGACGAACCGAACCGAACTCGAACACTACGGGGGTGGCTCAACACTAGTCGGGATTACTTCGAATTTTGACAATCTGAGGGTCATGTTGCAGGTAGTGCAGCAAGAAGGCACTCATGTGTCTTGCGCATCCATGAGGACCAAGTCATTGTTGTGTTGGTAGCGAGGTAAGAATCATGCTTCCTTCCTCTGCCCTCTCCCCCCAACCTCGCACAACAGAAATGTGATCAAGGTCTCCCTCATCTGATGAGTCTTCCATGCCCATCACCAGTTCGTCCTCCACTTCTTCCTCGGTTCCTGCACCTTCCTCAACAGTTTGGCTGCTACCATGCGCCCTGGTTAATCCCTCTCCCCCACCCTCCCATGCCTGCCGCCTTGGTGCTGCCAACCGTCTGGACCTTGGAGATGTTATCCCTTCCGCATACGACTCCTCCTCTACTTCCTCCACCTCCTCTTGTCCCACCACCTGACTCTGAATTCTGTTTAATGTGTGCTTCAGCATGTAAATCACCGGAATAGTCATGCTGATAATGGCATCGTCGTCAGCACTAAACATCTTCGTCGCCACTTAAAAACTGTGCAGAAGGGTGTGTGGCGCCCCTGAGGGTTCAGTCGCCACAGAGTTACTGCATCTCACCCTGAGGTGTGGTATCTCACCCTCAGGTAAGGAAGGCATATGGCTCGGGACCCTAACACCTGCATCCAACACATACCCGCTGTGGGGGTAGGGCGAGCTTGCTCCTAAGGGAGAGCACAGTCCCAGGTCCCTAGCTGGTGGGAGGGTCCTATGTAGTGGGTGCTTAGGGGAGCAGCTTAGCGGAGCACATGACAGGGAGAGTATAAATAGGAAGCCATCTTAGAAAGAGCAAGCCAGTCAGAGGAGGAAAAGTGACAGGAGCAGAGGCTCGGCATGAGCTCTGCTCCAGAGGCGGACCTAGCCTGGGAGGCCCAGGACTGAAGGAGAGAAGAGAGGAGTGGGAGCAGGAAGGCTCCAGGAACCGAAGGGACCCTAGGGCTACGGGCCGTGCAGAAGGCCACCCGTACTCCTGCTGCTACCAGGAGGTAGAGAGGTCAGGCCAGATAAGGGGAACCGGTCCCTCAACTAGCGGATAAATAGCAAGGCTCAACTAGAAACCGGAGGCTGCAGCATTTCATGTACTGCAGGTAAAAGTCCACACCAGTCTCACTAAGAAGGTATCCACATAGGACCCAGGGGACGGAACACAAGTCGCCCGCCAAGGCCCGAGGATCCCGGATAGAAGTGTCACTGGGTGTGAGGTGCAGGGAGAAGGCCAGAGAAAGGACACACAGAAGGGGGTCCTGCTAAGTACTCCGGAGCTATCTGGGGGTGGACTGAGCCACTCACTGAGTACGCACAGCACGACGGGTGAGATTGCTCTGGTACCTGTAATCTGGACTGCAACAACTGTGAGTAAAGATCTTGGGACTGCATCACACGGACTCTGCGTTCATTACTGACTCCCTGCACTACAACCACCATCATCCACCCACACTGCCCTGAAGCTACACTCTTCCTGTGGTGAGTAATAATACCATTGCTGCAAAACCACCAGCTTCAGAGGACTGTTCCGCAGTGGCGGCCCCTTTTGCCCCACTCCAGAGGTGACGTAGTCGGACATTATAAAACCCATATATACAAATTACCCTTGGATTGACCGCCCTGGATCACGGACCGGGTCACCGCCACAGTGACTACAAACCCCAACGTCTACCGGCCCTGCTCAGGGTACCCCACGGCCCAGGGGGCGCGTCAACTTCATAGGTCCCTGATCTGAGACCACTCCTGCAGCGTGATTTGCCCCACCTCTGGATCTCGTTGGCCCAGGCTATACGTTAGAACGTATTGCACCAGGGCTTGTCGGTGCTGCCACAGTCGCTGCAACATGGTCAGAGTTGAATTCCACCGTGTCGGCACATCGCATTTCAGCCGGTGAACTGGCAGGCCCAACGACTTCTGTAGAGGTGTAAGTCGTTGAGCTGCGGGATGCGAACGGCGGAAGTGAGCACACAGTGACCGTGCCCTCTGAAGAAGGCCATCTAGTCCGGGATAGTGGGCTAACAATTTATGGACAACCAGGTTCAACACGTGAGCCATACAAGGTACGTGTGTGACATTGCCCCGGCGAAGGGCCGCACCCAGGTTTGCAGCATTGTCGCACACGGCCTTCCCTGGTTGCAGGTCCAGTGGAGACAACCATTCATGAAACTGGGTCTCCAGAGCTGACCACAACTCCTCAGCTGTGTGACTCACATTTCCCAGACCTTTCAAAGTAAACACTGATGCCTTGAGCCCTGCTGCCATCATAGTAAGGAGGTGTGCAGGATTCCTTCTGCGCAGTTAGAAAGCAGGTGGCATTACCAGAAAGGCTTTGGGTGGAGGTGGAGGACCGAGAGGAGGTTGAGGAGGCAGAAGCAGTGGAGGAACTTCGAGTAAAGAGGATTGACGCACAACTCGTGGGGACGGTAAGACTTGGACAGCAGCCCCTTGTCCTGTCACCATAGTTACCCAGTGCCCAGTCAGCAACATGTAACGCCCCTGTCCATGCCTACTCGTCCAAGTGTCTGTGGTGAAATGCACCCTGTCACACACAGAGTTTCTCAAAGAAGCGGTGATGTTGTGTGCGACATGCTGGTGGAGCGCAGGCACACCTTTCATTGAGAAGTAGTGCCGACTGGGCATCTGGTACTGGGGCACTGCGACGGACTTAAGGTCTCGAAAATCCACTGTGTCCTCCAGGCGGAAAGGCAGCATTTCTGTAGCCAAGAGCTTGCAGATGGTGAAATTCAACCTCTTAGCTTTCTCATGGCTAGGAGGAAATTGTCTTTTACTTTTCCACATCTGAGGGACCGAGGGCTGGCTGTTGTGCTTAGACGGGGTTGAGTAGGGTGTCCCCGGCAAACTGCCGGTCTGTGAGGAAGATGCAGGCGGACATGTTAGTTTGCCTTGATCCAAAGGTGGTGCTCTCGATGTCAGAGAGCGCTCAACACCAGCAGGTGTTTCCACTTCCCAATGAACTGATGACCTGCCAATCACACTGGCTGTTGCAGGTAAAGAGGTGGCAGGTCTGCGTCCAAAAACAGGTGTGACTGCTGTCCCCCCAGTCACAGAGGATGAAGAGGCCGCGGATGCACAAGATGGGGCAGACGGTGGTTGGCCCAGCCTGCTAGGCCGCATTGTAGCACAGTGAGCTTCCCACTGCAACTTATGCTTCATATCCATGTGACGGTACATGCATGAAGTACTCAAACTATGGATTTTTTGGCCTCTACTTAGCTTTTGGTGACAAATATTACAGATAACACGAGTTGAGTCATTCTTATCATTCTGAATAAATGCCCAGGCTATGCAAGGCTTAGAGCCCATGCGACCTGAAGAGCCACTACGACTTGTGGTCAGAGGCAGAGTTGTGGTTGAGGATGCAGTTGTTGACGTGCTTCCAGTACTCCGTCTCTGTCCAGGAAGGCGCAACCTAACCTCGTCGTCAATAGCATCTGTGACGCCCCGCTGTGCTTGGTATCACAGATCCTAGAAGAGTGTATTGATGGAATCCTCCACAAGAGGCCCCCATAAACATTCACACATCTCCACCTTCCACCTCAGACCAGCAGAGGGAGCCCGTTAGGGATATAAATAGGGAAGGTGGAGCTAGGAAGTTCAGTTCCTCTGAAGAGTTCCTGCAGTAGGGAAGCCTAAGAGAGGTCAGTCTGCAGTGGAGCTCAGTCTAGTCTAGAGAACTCAGTTAATAGTTCAGCAGTGGAGCACGAGGCTCCTGCTAGCTAGATTCAGTAAGGCATAACCTGAATCCCTGGAGAACTACAAGTCCCAGGATCGCTAAGGTGCTGATACGTAACAGAGCCAGGAGACGCTTAGGCCCCGCATAGTGGGAGCGTGAACTCCAAGAGAAGGCCCTACCACAAGGTCAGCCAGCGCAGGACAGAGACAAAGTTAGGCCTAGCTCCAGGCAGGTCAGAAACTTACTACGCAGAGGCAAGAAACAGGAGGCCCTACACCCGCTCATTGGGGAGGATCCTGATATTCACCCTTCACCCTACAGTGCTCCGGGATGTGCCTGAATTTCCTCCAGTAAAAGGTACTGAAGTGACTACCGTGTCCGTTCTCGTTCTTGCTCTGACCCAGCCTCAGTCTCGCCTGTCCTGCATTCCCCCTGCATACGCTGCCCTGAGACCTAGCTCCACCTGTGGGGAGCTATACCATCGAGCTGCCTTATCACGGGTCTCAGTGGACTGCTGCAGCGCTGGTGCTTCTCACCAGATACCACAGGTGGCGTCACGAACTCTTATAAAATTAACAATTATCCACTCTTTTAAAGAGTGACCCCAGGGTACGGGCCAGGGAGCCGACCACCGCGACATCCCCAAGGCCAGGCAAAGGCCCGGGTACCGAGTCATCCCCATCCCCTGGGCTAGTCCCATCCTCCTCCACCTCCTCCGTTGACCTCATCGACTGGCTGACTGTGGGTTGACAGTAAGTGGGATCTCCAACCTCGTCATCATCACCCTGTGTGTTATCACACCCGTCGTCCTCAAAGCCAACTTCTTCCTGCCCTGACCGAAAAGTCAAGTTGTCGCTCCAATCAGGTATTTGAGTCTCATCATCGTCTTCATCATTGTCTCCACCAACAGGAGTGACAGTTTGGGAACGAGGGTCTACATTATGCTCAGAACCTTCTTCATCTGGTCCTGGATCCGACTTGTAAAGATTCTGGGCATCAGTGCAGATCATTTCCTCGTCTGGATTAACAGAAGCTCTGTAGCAGACCTCCGTTTCCCAGGCTATAGTATGAGTAAACAGCTCTGCAGACTCAACCATCTGTGTTACCCCACTCAGACGGGCAGCTGGAGACTTGGGAGCTGTGAGGAAGCAAGTGCGATTGGGGTGACACCTCTGAGGACTGGAGTATTTGTGATGTTGAAATTGAGGTGGAGGAGAGCCCACTTGAAGGAGCACTTGATATCTGCTGAAGCACCTGCTGTTTTTGTGCCTCATCTGGAATTTGTAGCGATGGGCGTGTCAGTAAGAAAGGGATCGTATCACATTGTCCACGAAAAGAAGTCGACATCTTAGTTTAGCTGGAAGATGGTCTTTCTTCTGCAGATGTTACCCCCCCACCGCGGGGGGGCTCGACCCACCAGCGGACAGGCACCAGTATTGGGAGAGGGGGGCTGGCCGTCAGGGTCCACCGCGGCTCTGGCACAAACCCGGCGACACGGAGGTGGCACGGGCAGGAACGAACTGGCCGTGTCGGCTTCTCACTTTTTGGATTTTAGAAGGGCATGACATGCCTATATCTGTGTCTCCCCCTCCTTTTACTCCTCCACCTCTTTTCTTTTCGCATGACTATATGTACTTGTCACTTTTCCATGTGTTAGTTATGTCTTCTGAGCAGTTTGTCAGCTTTTGGACACCTTTGAAGGTGTTTTCTATGTGTTTCTATGTGTTTTTGTTTGCCTGCCATTGGTTTTAATGGTGTTCGAAAGTGTTCGACGAACAGTTCGACGAACAGTTCAGCGAACACACGGGTGTTCGACGAACCGAACTCGAACACTACGGGGGTGGCTCAACACTAGTTATTATCTGCACCATCCCATCTACTACACTGCACAGCAACATCAATAACATCACCATTTACTGCCCTGGAGCTAAGCTCTGCCTGTGGAGAACTGTCCCAACTCTGCTGCGTCACCATCAGCTCCAGAGAATCTGCACTGCAGCAGTGGGTCCATATAGCTGCATACTACAGGTCACGAATATTATATATAGAAACTCTATTCCCTTTTCTTTAAAACCCCTTTTATTGACCGCCCTGGGTCACAGACCGGGTCACCGCCACTGTGACATCCCCCAGCATCGACCGGCCTGGCTACCGAGTACCCCACGGCCTAGGGGGCACGTCTACTTGATGTCACTATCAGGATTCGAAGCCCGGTATAACTGGGTCCTGTGTGCCACAAAGACTGTGTATAACTGTATAAACTGCAGCCATTAATGTAGCACATGCAGAGTTAATGATATGTGAGGTGTCCCATTGTGGGCGGAGCCTCGGAATCGGCGCCAAAATAGGCCCCTCCCTCTTGCATAGACTGTACCAGAGTTGTGTGTCACTCATGCTGAAAGGTGCCAGCCTTCCCCTTTGCATCAGATTGAGGGGGGACATTGTCACCTCCCCCTACAGAGGGCTGTGTGATCCCATCCATCCCAGCTGCTGCAGCTCTGTGCTGTGTGATCCCATCCACCCAGCTGCTGCAGCTCTGTCAATACAATACAAGTGGAGGAAGCTGTGCAGCAAGAGTGCAGCTGTACAGTGACCGGCAGAGCAGCATACTGGTACGCCAGCAGACACCCAAGACCTGGCTGAGGTTCACTAGGTGGGAGGAAGATGCCCATCCTGGGAGAGGATTTAGCCATGGGCACAGCCGCCGCCACTGTCATGCCGTTATCAATGCCGTATATACCAGGGGCGGCTTGGTTGCCCCAGTACTCAGGGGAGTCGCACACCCTGACCGACTTTGAGGAGAGACTGCACAGTTTGTTTAAAGTGTACCCCCTGTCTGAAGAGCAGAAAGTCAGCATCCTCATAGGCCAGCTAATTGGTGCAGCCCAGAGAGAGGTGAAGTCCTGGCCAGGCAGGGACAAAGGCACTGTTAAGGAAATACTGGCCCGATAGAAAGATACCTTTAACACCCGCACCGCAGCAGAAATTAAAATGAAGTTCTACGGGTGCAAACAAAGGGTGCAGGACAGTGTACGGGGCTATGCTCTAAACCTGCAGGAGGTGCTGCGGGCCATTAAACAGGTAGACCCCGACAGTGTGCGAGATGAGGACAGATTGCTAACTGAGCAGTTTATTGAGGGGCTCTTGTCTTACGCTCACCGGGTACAGCTGCGCATTATGGCTCTGCAAAACTCTGATCTGGACTTTGCACAATTTAAAGACCGAGCCATCTGGGTGCTACGAGAACCAACCCCAGGTGGCACTGCATCTCTCAGGCGCCCAGCTATCACATACCACCAGGAGGTGGCGTCCTTTTCTCCGACACCTGTGGAGGCTGACGCGCAGACCCTCTATAATGACCCGTCTGCAGACCTATGCCTTCAGGTCCTGGAGCTGACCAAAAGTATGGCTACACTAACCAAAACCGTGCAGGCCATTCAAGTGTCTCCAAAGGAAAAGATCCAGCTGGCTTCCAGTCCAGATGAAGTCCCGTGGCGATGGCAGAGGAGGATTCCACCGACCAGAGGGAGAAACAGAGATCGCAGCGACCAGGACGGACAACCTATCTGCCGCCGCTGTCAAAAGGCGGGGCACTTCGCAAGATTCTGCGATTTAAAACGAGCAACCCCTGGGGCAGAGGGCCAACCCCCAGGAGTAAGATGACCAGGCCCACAAAGCTGGCGAGACAAGTACGTGGGAGAACAACCGGTCCTACCTTTCATGCTTGATGGCATCCCGATGAATGCGTTGCTGGACACGGGTTCCCAGGTGACAACGATGCCAAATAACCTTTATAAACGATACTGGACTGACTCATACATTATCCGCAGTCCAGATGAACGTCTTAGCATCTATGCCAGCAATGGTCAGCCCTTGCCTCAGGTGGGGTATAAAGAGTAGAGATGAGCGGTGTTCGACTCGAACTGTTCGCCAATCTCAAATTCGAGCTGTTTTGGGCGGTGTTCGAGCCGCTCGGCGAACATGAGCAATTTGAAAAAAATTCGGCTGTTCAAGGTTATGTTCGATAACTGTTCGTGCACCAAAATCATAACTGGATTTTTTCTCAGTAATGCTGAAAATTAATGTTAATATGCAGTTTGAGTGTACAGCGGGGCGGGGGGAGGGGCAGGGGATGGATCTCTGCAGAAATAATGAAGATCTCCATTTTTTTTTCTCTTTCCCGCATTTACAGTGGGGAGGTGCAATCTGTCAGCCTATCAGCAGCGCACACACGGAGCGAAGTGCTTTTTTTCACACAAGCAAGGGCATGTGTCATTGGCAGTGTATATCACATGTCCTTGCCCTATAAGACCCAGCCATTTTCCCCGTCGCCACCATTTTCTCACTGCTGCAGCTACATGTTAGACGGCACCGCTGTTGCAGTGTGCGCTATACTTTGTTAATTTCAAGCCAATTTTCGCACAAATCTACAGATAGCTTGGGAGTATGGAATAGTTGTGATTGCAGTCCTTTTAAGGACTAGGTTACATCATTTCCTACGACTTTTATCAGGCAGGTCTGTGCTCTTAAATAGATAGGTTGGGAGTAAAGACTAATTGTAATTGCAGTCCTTTTCAGGGCTAGGTTACATCAGTTCCTATCACTTTTATCAGGCAAGTCTGTGCTCTTAAATAGATAGGTTGGGAGTAAAGACTAATTGTAATTGCAGTCCTTTTGAGGGCTAGGTTACATCAGTTCCTATCGCTTTTTGCCAGGCAGGTCTGTGCCAGTGCTGTGCAAGTTTTTTTCACAGCATTTGGCTAAATCTAGCAAAGCAAATCCTTTTTGGCCTCTTGCAGTGTGTGTTAGTCAGTGGAGTAGCCTATCTGTGTTGCAAGCTACACCACCTGTGTATAGAATACAAATTTTTTTACTGCACCTAGTGAAGTAAAACCTTTTGGGCTTAGCATCATTCTATTAGTCCATCTATACTAACCTCCACCAGGTTGCAAATTCAATATAATTTTTTTCTGCATCTAGCTCTAAAAAAATATTTCGGCTTGTAGCAGTGTGTGGGACTTGTTCTTTTAGTCCATCTATACTAACCTCCATCAGGTTGCAAATTCAATATAAATTTTTTCTGCATCTAGCTCTGAAAAAATATTTCGGCTTGTAGCAGTGTGTGGGACTTGTTCTATTAGTCCATCTATACTAACCTTCACCAGGTTGCAAATTCAATATCATTTTTTTCTGCATCTAGCTCTGAAAAAATATTTTGGTTTGTAGCAGTGTGTGGGACTTGTTCTATTAGTCCATCTATACTAACCTCCACCAGGTTGCAAATTCAATATAATTTTTTTCTGCATCTAGCTCTGAAAAAATATTTCGGCTTGTAGCAGTGTGTGGGACTTGTTCTATTAGTCCATCTATACTAACCTCCACCAGGTTGCAAATTCAATATAATTTTTTTCTGCATCTAGCTCTGAAAAAATATTTCGGCTTGTAGCAGTATGTGGGACTTGTTCTATTAGTCCATCTATACTAACCTCCACCAGGTTGCAAATTCAATATAATTTTTTTCTGCATCTAACCCAGCCAATACTTTTGGGCTAATACCACAGTTTGGCCACTCAGCTCTGCTCGATTCCCATCCATTGTTTTTTGTGCAAACAACTCCAGAGTTGTGAAATAGTTAACCACCAAAATGAGTGGAAAAAGGCCTGCTGCTGGTGGAAAGGGGAATAGGCGTGTTGGGAAGGGAAAAAAAGGTTGTGTCCGTGGGGTAGGTGTTAAAGCAACAGTAACATCTGCAGAAGAAAAACCATCTTCCAGCCAAACTAAGATGTCTACTTCTTTTAGCGGACAATGTGATAAGATCCCTTTCTTACGGCCACGCCAATCGCTACAAATTCCAGATGAGGCACAAAAACAGCAGGTGCTTCAACGGATATCAAGTGCTCCTTTAAGTGGACTCTCCTCCACCTCAACTTCAACATCACAAATACTCCAGTCCTCAGAGGTGTCACCCCAATCGCACTTGCTTCCTCACAGCTCCCAAGTCTCCAGCTGCCCATCTGAGTATGGGGTAGAACAGATGGTTGAGTCTGCAGAGCTCTTTACTCATACTATAGCCTGGGAATCAGAGGTCGGCTCCAGAGCTTCTGTGAATCCAGACGAGGAAATGATCTGCACTGATGCCCAGAATCTTTATGAGACGGATCCTGGACCAGACGCAGAAGGTTCTGACCATAATGTAGACCCTCGTTCCCAAACTGTAACTCCTGTTGGTGGAGACAATGAGGAAGACGATGATGAGACTCAAATACCTGATTGGAGCGACAACTTTAGTTTTTTGTCAGGGCAGGAACAGGTTGGCTCTGAGGACGACGGGTGTGATAACACACAGGGTGATGATGACGAGATTGGAGATCCCACTTACTGTCAACCCACAGTCAGCCAGTCGATGAGGTCAGCAGAGGAGGTGGAGGAGGATGCTAGTGACGACAAGGTCAGGTTGCGCCTTCCTGGACAGAGACATAGTACTGGAAGCACGTCAACAACTGCATCCTCAAACACAACTCTGCCTCTGACCACAAGTCGTGGTGGCTCTTCAGGTCGCATGGGTGCTAAGCCTTGCATAGCCTGGGCATTTTTTCAGATCAATAAAGATGAACCAACTCGTGTTATCCGTAACATTTGTCAGCAAAAGCTAAGTAGAGGCCAAAAAATACATAGTTTGAGTACTTCATGCATGAACCGGCACATGGATATGAAGCATAAGTTGCAGTGGGAAGCTCACTGTGCTACAATGCGGCCTAGCCGGCCGTGCCAACCACCGTCTGCCACATCTTGTGCATCTGCGGCCTCTTCATCCTCTGTGACTGGGGGAACAGCAGTCACACCTGTTTTGGGACGCAGACCTGCCACCTCTTTACCCGGAACAGCCAGCGTGATTGGCAGGTCATCATTTTCTTTGGAGGTGGAAACACCAGCTGGTGTTGAGCGCTGTCCGACATCGATAGCACCTCCTTTGGATCAAGGCAACCTAACATGTCCGCCTGCAACTTCCTTACAGACCGGCAGTTTGCCAGGGACACCCTTCTCAACCCCGTCTAAGCACAACAGCCAACCTTCGGTCCCTCAGCCCTCCTAACCATGAGAAAGCTAAGAAGTTGAATTTCACATCTGCAAACTCTTGGCTACAGAAATGCTGCCTTTCCGCCTCGTGGACACAGAGGATTTTCGAGATCTTATGTCCGTCGCAGTGCCCCAGTACCAGATGCCCAGTCGGCACTACTTCTCAAAGAAAGGTGTGCCTGCGCTCCACCAGCATGTCGCACACAACATCACCGCTTCTTTGAGAAACTCTGTGTGTGACAGGGTGCATTTCACCACAGACACTTGGACGAGTAGGCATGGACAGGGGCATTACATGTCGCAGATTGGGCACTGGGTAACTATGGAGACAGCAGGACAAGGGGCTGCTGTCCAAGTCTTGCCGTCCCCACTGTTAGAACCTTGCTCTAAGGTTTTTTCTTTTGCTGGTCACATGACCTTGTTGGCCTATTTAATCCTGCTCCGCCCTTCTGGCTTTGCTGGACTTCATTGTTTATCTACTTTCTAGCTAGCCTGTGCTCTGTATCTAACTCTGTTAGTTTGCTTGGTCTACGGACCTCTATGTTCTATATATTTTGTTTGTTCGTCTGTCTGCTACTATTTCTGTTAGGAGGTGTCCCATTTTCCTCCCAGTCCTTAGTACTTGTAGGGATTCCTTCCCCATATCTATAGGTCTCCGTACAGACTAGCTTAGGACTTTAGCAGGTCTGATCGCAGGATCAGGTTCCCTGTTACATCGTAGGGATTAAGCTGAGTTCTATCGTAGGGACAGATCTCCTCTCTTTCCTTAGCTCTGGTAGCAGAACATAACAGTAAGTCCAGCCTGCAAATTCTCTAAGGAAAGATTTTTCTGTTCCATCATGGTGTCGGTTCTGGATTTGGCTAAACGCCTGCAGGGACTCTCTCTGGAGGTGGCCGAGCTCCGTCAGCACGTGAGTAACTGTCCTGGAGCACATTTCTTGGAGCCTAAGGTATGTTTGCCGGATTTATTTTTTGGTGAACACCGAGAAATTTTTTCATTTAAAAATGCTTGCTTATTGTATTTTCGTTTGAGACCCAAGTCCTCTGGGGATGAATCCCAGCGCATAGGGTTCATAATGTCACTTTTGCGCAAAGAGCCTCAGGAGTGGGCCTTTTCTTTGCAACCTAGTGATACATGCTTCAGATCAGTGGATAGTTTTTTTTCTGCTTTGGGACTATTATATGATGATCCTGACCGTGTCTCATCAGCTGTGACTGAGTTAAGACGTTTGAAACAGGGATCAGGTAATGTGGAAAAATATTGTACTCATTTCCATCATTGGTCTACTCAAACAGGGTGGAACGATTCTGCTCTGAAAAGTCTATTTCTTGCTGGGCTCAATGAAAGGGTTAAAGACCTGCTAATTGCTTATCCTACACCTGAAGATTTGCAACAGGCTATGCAATTAGCTATACGGGTGGATAGGAGACTGCGTGCAAGGGTTAATGAGAGCAAATCCTCTGCTATGTCAGTTTCTAGTTATGAGAATGTGCGTACTAACAGTGGTGAACCGATGGAGATTGGATCGGTGGCACCTCGCTCTCAAGAAAAAGACCGTAGATTTTCTGAAGGCTTGTGTTTCTATTGCGGAAAATCTGGTCATTTGATTAAAGGCTGTGAGCTTCGTATGAAGAAAGAAAAAAAAATGGTCAGTCATGCCCGTATTGCCTGTTTAAATTCCAAGGGTGTATTTTTAGCTGCTTCCACGATTGCTCAGGAAAAATTAATGGAATTTCGGGTGTTTGTTGATTGTGGGTCTACTCTGAATGTAATTGATGGGGGATTCTTGGAAAGACTCAATTTAAAACCCGAACCTTTATCATCCCCCATTGCTGTGGTTTCTGTGGATGGTTCCCCTTTGAAGAATATTACTCTCAAGGTCTGTGAATTTCCTCTCACTATTAATGGTGTTCACCATGAGAAATTGGATTTGGTAGTTTTGAATAACTTGCCTTCTCCAGTAATATTGGGATTGCCCTGGTTAAAATTTCACAATCCTGTACTGGATTGGTCTACCAGTGAAATTAAATCCTGGAGCCATAAATGTTATGACAAGTGTTGTAACGGGCGTATTGCAGCTTTGGATAGGGGAGAATTGCCTGTTCCTATTCAGGATTTTTGGAGAGTTTTTTCTGAGAAGGAATCGCAGGTTTTGCCTCCCCATAGAGACTATGATTGTTCTATTCAATTTGTCCCTGGAGCGACTCTTCCTAAAAGTCGTTTATTTAACCTTACTATTCCTGAGAGGAAGGCTTTGGAGGAATACATACAGACAAGTTTGGCCACCGGTCACATTAGGCCCTCTAAGTCTCCTGTAGCGGTTGGATTTTTTTTGTAAAAAAAAAGGACGGCGGTTTACGTCCTTGTCTGGATTTTCGTGAGATTAACAAAATTACTGTACGCAATCCTTACCCACTGCCATTGATTCCTGATCTGTTTAACCAGTTAATGGGGGCCAAGTGGTTCTCTAAAATTGACCTTAAGGGGGCATACAATCTGTTGCGCATGAAGGAGGGTGACGAATGGAAGACTGCTTTTAACACTCCTGTGGGTCATTTTGAGAATCTGGTTATGCCTTTTGGTCTCACCAATGCTCCAGCATTTTTTCAGAATCTTATTAATGACATCCTTAGACCTTTGATCGGCAAAAATGTGGTTGTGTATTTGGATGACATTTTGATTTATTCGCCGGATCTGGAGTCTCATTGGCGGAGCGTATGTGAGGTATTACAGTTATTAATGGACAATTTGCTTTTTGCTAAGCTGGAGAAATGTGAGTTCGCGGTACAGAGAATTAGTTTTTTGGGTTACATTATCTCCAGCGAAGGTTTTGAGATGGACCCGGTTAAAGTTCAAGCTGTACAGGAATGGCCTAGGCCTATTGGTTTGAAATCGATACAGAGGTTTTTAGGTTTCACCAATTATTACAGAAAATTCATAAAAAAATTTTCTAGTATTGTCAAACCTCTGACCGATCTCACCAGGAAAGGTGCTGATGCGGTTCAGTGGTCTTCTGAGGCCATTGAAGCTTTTGTGTATCTCAAGGAGAGGTTCACCTCTGCTCCCATCCTTATGCAGCCTGATGTGACTAAGCCGATTTTGGTTGAGGTTGATGCTTCCTCTGTGGCGGTTGGCTCAGTATTGTCTCAGGATAACGGGGATGGATTACATCCCTGTGCCTTTTTTTCAAAAAAAATTTTCGGAGACTGAACTGAATTACGATATTGGTAATCGGGAATTATTGGCTATTAAACTCGCATTTGAACACTGGCGCCACTTCTTGGAAGGTGCGGAATTTCCCGTTCAGGTTCTTACGGATCATAAAAATCTGATATATCTTGATGCTGCCAAGCGCCTGAATGCCCGTCAGGCTAGGTGGGCACTGGTTTTCTCACGGTTTAATTTCTCCGTTACTTACATCCCTGGTACTAAGAATGTTAAGGCGGATGCCTTGTCTCGCAGTTTTTCTCCCATAGTCGGTGCTGAGAAAGAGGAGAACATTTTACAAGAAGGTGTTGTGATAGCTGCTTTGGACTCCGTTTTGGAAGATGAGATTCTTAAAGCACAGGAGAATGCCCCATCTAACACTCCTCATGGGAGGTTGTTTGTGCCTGGGACCTTTAGGAGAGATTTGTTTGTTGAGTGTCACGAATCTCGGTTGGCAGGTCATCCCGGAATCTCTGAGACCAAGAGACTGGTGGGTCGCAGTTTTTGGTGGCCTGGATGGCAGAAGGAAGTCATTAAGTGGGTGCGTCAATGTACTATATGTGCTAGATCTAAGTCCTCACATACTCCTGCTGCGGGGTTGCTTTGTCCTTTGGAGGTTCCCAGTGCTCCTTGGACACATTTGGCTATGGACTTTATAACTGACCTTCCCCCCTCTGAGGGTTTTACTGTCATCTGGGTGGTCGTGGACCGTTTTAGCAAGATGTGTCACTTGGTTCCCTTCATCAAACTGCCCTGCGCTAAAACTCTCGCTAAGGCCTTTGTCAAGGAAATTGTCAGACTTCATGGCGTTCCTACTGACATTGTTTCTGATAGGGGTCCTCAGCTCGTGGCTCGTTTTTGGCGTGCCTTTTGTGACAGGTTGGGAGTTCATTTGTCGTTCTCGTCCGGATATCATCCTGAATCTAATGGCCAGACAGAAAGGAAAAACCAGGATGTTGAGCAGTTCTTGCGTTGTTTTGTGGCAGACAATCAAGAGGGGTGGTCTGAGTTTCTGCCACTTGCTGAATTTGCTCTGAACAATCATACATCTTCTTCTGCTGGTTGTTCGCCTTTTTTTTGTTGTTCTGGGAGACATCCGTCGTTTGGGTCGTTCTCCAAGTTGGGATCTGCCGTGCCTGAGGAGGAGAATTTTTCCGGTGATTTGGAGAGAGTTTGGACGGATGTGCGTGGTAATCTTCAGGAGGCCAACAGAAAATCTAAAGACTACTTTGATAGGAAATGACAGGAGGTTTTGTTCGCTGTTGGTGACATGGTTTGGTTGTCCTCTAGGAATCTGCGGTTGAGGATTCCTTCTAAGAAATTGGGTCCCAAGTTTGTAGGGCCCTTTAAGGTGCTTCAGGTTGTCAACCAATCTGCTGTTAGGTTGGAGGTTCCTACCTCCTGGAGAATTAATCCGGTATTTCATGTCTCTCTGTTGAAAAAAGCTGTTGTATCGGATTGTGACGCCTCTGCCTCTGTTCCTCCGGTGGTGGAGGACGGGGAATATGAAATTTCTCGCATCCTTAACTCTAGACGGTATAGAGGTAGTTTGCAGTATCTTGTGGCCTGGAAAGGTTTCGGACCCGAGGATAACTCTTGGGTGAGGTCGGATGATGTTTCCGCGTCCAGACTTATCAGAGCGTTTCACAGGAGATTTCCTGATAAGCCTGGTCCTAGGGGATCCGGAGGATCCTCTTAGAAGGGGGGGTACTGTTAGAACCTTGCTCTTAGGTTTTTTCCTTTGCTGGTCACATGACCTTGTTGGCCTATTTAATCCTGCTCCGCCCTTCTGGCTTTGCTGGACTTCATTGTATATCTACTTTCTAGCTAGCCTGTGCTCTGTATCTAACTCTGTTAGTTTGCTTGGTCTACGGACCTCTATGTTCTATATATTTTGTTTGTTCGTCTGTCTGCTACTATTTCTGTTAGGAGGTGTCCCATTTTCCTCCCAGTCCTTAGTACTTGTAGGGATTCCTTCCCCATATCTATAGGTCTCCGTACAGGCTAGCTTAGGACTTTAGCAGGTCTGATCGCAGGATCAGGTTGCCTGTTACATCATAGGGATTAAGCTGAGTTCTATCGTAGGGACAGATCTCCTCTCTTTCCTTAGCTCTGGTAGCAGAACATAACACCCACGAGTTGTGCGTCAATCCTCTTTATCTCGAAGTTCCTCCACTGCTTCTGCCTCCTCAACCTCCTCTCGGTCCTCCACCTGCACCCAAAGCCTGTCTGGTCATACCACAAGCTTTCTAACTGCGCAGAAGGGATCCTGCACACCTCCTTACTATGCTTGATGCAGGGCTCAACGTCATCAGGCGGTTTTTACTTTGAAATGTCTGGGAATTGTGAGTCACACAGCTGAGGAGTTGTGGTCAGCTCTGGAGAACCAGTTCATGAATGGTTGTCTCCACTGGACCTGAAACCAGGGAAGGCCGTGTGCAACAATGCTGCAAACCTGGGTGCAGCCCTTTGCCGGGGCAATGTCACACACGTGCCTTGTATGCCTCACGTGTTGAACCTGGTTGTCCAGCAATTTTTAGCCCACTATCCCGGACTAGATGGCCTTCTACAGAGGGCACGATCGCTCTGTGCTCACTTCCGCCGTTCGCATCCCGCAGCTCAGCGACTTACATCTCTACAGAAGTCGTTGGGCCTGCCACTTCACCGGCTAAAATGCGATGTGCCTACCTGGTGGAATTCAACTCTGACCATGTTGCAGCGACTGTGGCAGCACCGACAAGCCCTGGTGCAATACGTTGTGGCGTATAGCCTGGGCCAACGAGATCCAGAGGTGGGGCAAATCACGCTGGAGGAGTAGTCTCAGATCAGGGACCTATGCACCCTTTTGCACAGTTTTGAAATGGCGACGAAGATGTTTAGTGCTGACAATGCCATTATCAGCATGACTATTCCGGTGATTTACATGCTGGAGCACATGTTAAACAGAATTCGGAGTCAGGTGGTGGCCCAAGAGGAGGTTCAGGAAGTAGAGGAGGAGGAGTTGTATGCGGAAGGGCTAACATCTGCAAGGTCCAGACGGTCGGCAGCACCAAGGCGGCAGGCATGTGAGGGTGGGGGAGATGGTTTTACCAGGGCGCATGGTAGCAGCCAAACTAGTGAGGAAGGCGCAGGAGCACAGGAAGAAGTGGAGGACGAACTGATGGAAGACTCATCAGATGAGGGAGACCTTGATCACATTTCTGTTGTGCGAGGTTGGGGGGAGAGGGCAGAGGAAGGAAGCATGATTGTTACCTCGCCACCAACACAACAGGGACTTGGTGCTCCTGGATGCGCAAGACACATGAGTGCCTTCTTGCTGCACTACCTGCAACATGACCCTCGAATTGTGAGAATTAGAAATAATCCTGACTACTTGGTTGCTACACTGTTAGATCCCCGGTACAAAAGTAAATTTGCAGAAATAATTCCTGCCATAGAAAGAGATGCACGCATGCAGGAGTATCAGCAGAGACTGTTGCAGATTCTTACATGTGCTTTTCCCCAAAACACTAGTGGTGCACGTAGTGAATCTCACAGTTCCAACTTGCCAACCGTGGGACCGTTGAGTGTTCAGCACTAGTGTTGAGCGATACCTTCCGATATCAGGAAATATCGTATCGGATTGGATCGGGCCGATACCCAAAAAGTATCGGATATCGCCGATTCCGATACCGGAAACCAATGCAAGTCAATGGGACACAAATATCGGAATGAAAATAAACCCTTTCTTTCCTTGTAGGTTAATTCTACATGAAGTAAAACAACTAAGAATAATGTAGAATGACATGAAAAGCCGGCAATTCATCAGCGGCATTCACCGGTACCCGACAATTTACAACAGAAAGAATAGAGCTTCACACATAGATTAGGTAGATAGAACCATGTCAGTCACATATATATGAAGTACAGTGACAGTGTTGCTTACTGTACTTGTCATTTAGTGTAAAGGATTTATTAAAAAAAATATTAGTGTTTTCGTGCACCGTCTCTTTAAAAAAGCCGGCCGGCAATTCAGCAGCGGTACCCGACAATTTATAACAGAAAGAATAGAGCTTCACACATAGATTAGATAGATAGAAACATGTCAGTCACATATATATGAAGTACAGTGACAGTGTTGCTTACTGTACTTGTCATTTAGTGTAAAGGATTTATTTAAAAAAATAATAGTGTTTTCATGCACCGTCTCTTTAAGAAAGCCGGCCGGCAATTCAGCATCTGTACCCGACAATTTAGAACAGAAAGAATAGAGAATCACACATAGATTAGATAGATAGAAACATGTCAGTCACATATATATGAAGTACAGTGACAGTGTTGATTACTGTACTTGTCATTTAGTGTTAAAATAAAGGATTTATTTAAAAAAAAATTGGCGTGGGGTTCCCCTTAATTTTAGGCTCTAGCGGAGGTTAAGCAGACAGCTAGGGCAAATGTTTGAAGCCTGGGAAGGGGGTAATACCCACGGAGCTTCCCAGGCTACTAATATCAGCCCCCAGCTGAATACCTAGCCTTTACTAGCTATTAAAATGGGGGAACCCCCCCAAAAAAATAACGTGGGGTCCCCCCTAATTTAATAGCTAGCACAGGCTAGGCAGACAGCTGGGGGCTGATATTAATAGCCCAGGAAGGGTGCCATGAATATTGGCCCCCTCCCAGGCTAGAAACACCAGCCGTCAGCCGCCCCAGAAATGGCGCATCCATAGGATGCGCCAATTCTGGCACTTAGCCTCGCTCTTCCACGCTGCCCTGGTGCGGTGGCAGGGGGTAATAGGGTTGGGGTTGATGTCAGCTTATAATGCCAGCTGACATCAAGCCCAGGTTAGTAATGGAGAGGCGTCTATAAGACACCCCCATTACTAACCCCATAGTCAAAGTTAAAAGAAAACACAAACACCCAGAGTAAAGTCCTTTAATTGAAATAAAGACACAATTCTTTATTGTTCTAAATTAAACCATACTTACCATCACGCCCATTCCAGCTGAAGCCAACGATCTCCTGCAATAAAAGAAAAATAATAAAGCAACCTCATCCTTACCTTTCGATGGTTCCCAGGACAGCTCCAGCTCTGCTACATCGAGATGACAGGATGGACCGCAGCAGAAAGCTGCCATCCAGCCTGTCATCCCGCAGACACTGAGAAGGCAGGCATGCTTGCGCTCCTCAGTGTCTCTCTGTGACGTCATCCAGATGAGCCGAGTTCATGTCCAATGAACTCAGCTCACCTCATGCACGTCACTGACAGCGTGGGAAAGTTCTCCTGCACTCAGCGCTTCAGCGTGAGAATTCTCCCACGCTGTCAGTGACATACATGAGGTGAGGTCATGTCCAATGAACTCAGCTCACCTCATGCACGTCACTGACAGTGTGGGAAAATTCTCACGCTGAAGTGCTGAGTGCAGGAGAATTTTCCCACGCTGTCAGTGACGTACATGAGGTGAGCTGAGTTCATTGGACATGACCTCGGCTCATCTTTATGCCGTCACAGCCAGACATTGAGGAGCACAAGCATGCCTGTGCTTCTCAGTGTCTGCGGGATGACAGGATGGATGGCAGCGTTCTGCTGCGGTCCAGCCTGTCATCTCGATGTAGCAGAGCTGAAGCTGTCGTGGGAGCCATGGAAAGGTAAGGATGAGGTTGCTTTATTATTTTACTTTTATTGCAGGAGATCGTTGGCTTCAGCTGGAATGGGCGTGATGGTAAGTATGGTTTAATTTAGAACAATAAAGAATTGTGTGTTTATTTCAATTAAAGGACTTTTTTCTGGGTGTTGTGTTTTTTTAAATACTTTACTAGAAATTCATGGTGGTCATGTCTAATATTGGCGTGACCCCATGAATTTTGGGCTTAGGGCCAGCTGATAATACCAAGCTGGCCTTAACCCCTTTATTACCCAGTGAGCCACCGCACCAGGGCCCTGGATGAGTTGGGTACAGCGCCAGAAGATGGCGCTTCAATGAACGCGCCATTTTCTGGGGCGGCTGCGGACTGCAATTTGCAGCGGGGGTGGCCCAGAAAGCTTGGGTCTCCCTGCGCTGCGGATTCCAGCCCCCAGCTGCATAGTTGTATCTGGCTGGACACAAAAATAGGGCGAAGCCCCAAGCATTTTTTTTTTTAATTATTTCATGAAATTCATGGAATAATTAAGAAAAAAAGGGCTTCCCTATATTGTTGTGTCCAACCAGGTACAAATAGGCAGCTGGTGGTTGGGGGCAGCCCATTCCTGCCTGCTGTACCTGGCTGGACACAAATATAGGGCGAAGCCCCACGTCAATTTTTTTTAAAATAAATCCTTTATTTTAACACTAAATGACATTTGAGGAGTTAATAAAGATGCAGTCCCTAAATTATTATTTATTTTTTAATTAATTTTTCCCAAAACTTTTGACGTGGGCTTCGCCATATTTTTGTATGCCAGCCAGGTACAGCATCCAGCTTCTATGAACGCGCCATTTTCCGGGGTGGCTGCGGACTGCAATTTTCAGCGGGGGGGGGGGGGAGAAAGCTTGGGCCTCCCTGCGCTGCAGATTCCATCCCCCAGCTGCCTAGTTGTACCTGGCTGGACACAAAAATAGGGAGAAGCTTCACGTATTTTTTTTTTTTAATTATTTCATGAAATTCATGAAATAATTAAGAAAAAAAGGGCTTCCCTATATTGTTGTGTCCAACCAGGTACAAATAGGCAGCTGGTGGTTGGGGGCAGCCCGTTCCTGCCTGCTGTACCTGGCTGGACACAAATATAGTGCGAAGCCCCACGTCAATTTTTTTTTAATTATTTCATGAAATTCATGGAATAATTAAGAAAAAAAGGGCTTCCCTATATTGTTGTGTCCGGCCAGGTACAAATAGGCAGCTGGTGGTTGGGGGCAGCCCGTTCCTGCCTGCTGTACCTGACTGGACACAAATATAGGGCGAAGCCCCACATAATTTTTTTTTAATTATTTCATGAATTTCCTGAAATAATTAAAAAAAAATTGACGTGGGGCTTCACACTATATTTGTGTCCAGCCAGGTACAGCAGGCAGGAACGGGCTGCCCCCAACCACCAGCTGCCTATTTGTACCTGGCCAGACACAACAATATAGGGAAGCCCTTTTTTTCTTAATTATTCCATGAATTTCATGAAATAATTAAAAAAAAAAAAACGTGGGGCTTCTCCCTATTTTTGTGTCCAGCCAGGTACAACTAGGCAGCTGGGGGATGGAATCTGCAGCGCAGGGAGGCCCAAGCTTTCTGCCCCCCGCTGAAAATTGCAGTCCGCGGCCGCCCCGGAAAATGGCGCGTTCATAGAAGCTGGATGCTGTACCTGGCTGGCATACAAAAATATGGCGAAGCCCACGTCAAAAGTTTTGGGAAAAATTTATTAAAAAATAAATAATAATTTAGGGACTGCATCTTTATTAAGTCCTCAAATGTCATTTAGTGTTAAAATAAAGGATTTATTTTAAAAAAAAATGGCGTGGGATCCCCCATAATTTTAGTCTCTAGCAGAGGTTAAGCAGACGGCTGGGGCAGATGTTTGAAGCCTGGGAAGGGGGTAAAACCCACGGAGCTTCCCAGGCTACTAATATCAGCCCCCAGCTGAATACCTAGCCTTTACTAGCTATTAAAATGGGGGACCCCCCCAAAAAAAATGACGTGGGGTCCCCCCTATTTTAATAGCTAGCAAAGGCTAGGCAGACAGCTGGGGGCTGATATTAATAGCTCAGGAAGGGTGCCATGAATATTGGCCCCCTCCCAGGCTAGAAACACCAGCCGTCAGCCGCCCCAGAAATGGCGCATCCATTTGCACATAGGACCCCTTGTTCGAAAGGAGCTTCTGAACTCTCTCGTCCATTGAATTTGTCATGTTTTGGATGGTTTCTGCTTCAATTGTTTTTCATGAGGACAGAATACCCTCCCAGAGCTGTTGCTTAGTTGTGAACTGCCTCCCGCCATCATAGACACTCCTTTTGATGATGCTCCAGAGATTCTCAATGGGGTTGAGGTCAGGGGAGCATGGGGGTCACACCATAAGTTTGTCCCCTTTTATGCCCATATCAGCCAGAGATGCAGATGTGTTATGTGCAGCATGAGACGGTGCATTATCATGCATGAAAATGAACTTGCTGCGGAATAAACGGTTCTTCTTCTTGAACCATGGCAGGAAGTGCTGTTTGAGAAACTCCACATACATTATGGAGTTCATCTTTACCCCTTCATGGATCATAAAGGGGCCGACAGTCTCTCTCCCCATGATTCCAGCCCAAAACATTACTCCACCTCCTCCTTGTTGGCGCCGTAGCTGTGTTTGCATGGGGTGTCCATCAACCAGCCTTCCTCCACTCCATCCATCTGGACCATCGAGCGTTGCATGGCACTCATCGGAGAGCAAAACAGTTTTGAAGTCAGTCTTCATGTATTGTTTGGCCCACTGGAGCCGTTTCTGCTTGTGTACAGTGGATAGAGGAGGTCGACAGGATGGCATACGCACAGCTGCAAACCTCTGAAGGACCCTGCATCTTGTTGTTCGGGGGACGTTGGAGGCACCAGCTGCTTCAAAAATTTGTCTGCTGCTTTGACAAGGCTTTTTTGACGCTGCTCTTTTAACCTGAAGTAATTGCCTGTAGGAAAGAGTCCTCAATTTTCCCTTATCAGCACGCACACATTTGTACTGTGAATCAGCTACATACTTCTTGATTGTGCGATGATCAGGATGAAGTGTCTTGGCAATGTTGATTGTAGTCATGCCTTGACCTAAACACTCCACAATTTGTTGCTTCTCAGCAGCCGACACATCCTTTTTCTTTCAAATTTTGGCAGAAAATGTAGGCTGCTTAATAATGTGGGACAGCCTTCTTAAGTAGTCTTGCCTTTCATTGGACACACCTCCCAAACTAATCAGCACAGGTGTCTGCAATTGCCTACAGTGATATAAAGAGCCCTGACACACATCACCATCAATGAGTTTAACTGACAAACAAAAAAATTCTTACCTTATCACTCCTAAACACTTTTTGCATAATAATTTGGAACACAGTGTACATGTGCTTTTCCACAAAACACCAGTGGTTCACGTAGTGAATCTTACAGTTCTAACTTGCCACCCGTGGTCTGTATGGAGTTGTTCAATAAAGGGCCCAAAATTAAGATAACATAGACGGGAGAGGTCTCTATGAATACGAATTCCTAAGTATTTGATACACTGTGAGGGCCAGGCAAAGGGAAAGTTGGACTGGATGGAATCCTGTATGGATTTGGGGAGGGAGACATCGAGGGCCTCAGACTTCGCTGCATTGATTTTAAAGTTACCATGTAACAAAGTGATCTATTTCAGCCATAACAGCAGGGATGGATATATGTGATTGAGTGATATATACTAGGACATCATCAGCAAATGCAGAGCACTTGTACTCGGTGCCTCCCACCTCAATCCACCTAATATTGGGGTTATGGCGAATTGATGAGAGCAGGTGCTCCATCACTAGGATGTATAAGAGAGGGGACAGAGGACATCCCTGCCTTGTCCCATTGGTGATTATGAAAGGTGATGAAAATGTTCCATTTATCTTCAGCCTAGGTGACGTATTGCGATACAGGGCCGTGATTTTGGCTATAAAAGGGTCCCCTAGACCCCTACCCCAAGCTTTTTAAGAGAATAATATATTACGTGCCAGGAGACTCTATGGAATGCTTTCTCAGCATCCAACGAGAGTATCTAATTACAAATTTTAAACTGCATCTAGCCCAGGAAATACTTTGTGCCTTGTAGCAGTGTCTGCTAGTCAGCGGATTATCCCAGCTGTTAAGCAAGCTACACCACCTGCAGTTTGGACACTTAATTTTTTCAATGGAAATGGTCCGGGCCCCTGGGACACTCAGTGAAGAGCATCGGGGAGGCACCCCAAGGCGCAGGGGCTGGGACTGGCGGTAGGACGCCTTGCGGTGGAACGCCAAGCTCGATCCTTATAAAAGCTTTTTAACTGCAGCAGCTTTAGTGGACGCTACTGGAGCTGGAATTACGCGGCTGCTGGCATGAGACTTGCCCTCCAATAGATCCTTGTAAAAGGATTTAAAGTGTACTCATTCAAATTAGAGAGACAATTTAAATTAAAAAGATTAGACCTGCCTCCACCGCAGGGGAGCTTACTCGACCCACCAGCGGACAGGCACCAGTATTGGGAGAGGGGGGCTGGCCGTCAGGGTCCACCACGGCTCTGGCACAAACCCGTCAACACGGAGGTCGCACGGGCAGGAACGGACTGGCCATGTCGGCTTCACACTTTTTTGGTTTTAGAAGGGCATGACATGCCTATATCTGTGTCTCCCCCTCCTTTTACTCCTCCACCTCTTTTCTTTTCGCATGACTATATGTACTTGTCACTTTTCCATGTGTTAGTTGTGGCTTCTGAGCAGTTTGTCAGCTTTTGGACACCTTTGAAGGTGTTTTCTATGTGTTTCTATGTGTTTTTGTTTGCCTGCCATTGGTTCTAACGGTGTTCGACAGTGTTCGATGAACAGCTCGATGAACAGTTCGGCGAACATACGGGTGTTCGACGAACCAAACCGAACTCGAACACTACTGGGGTGGCTCAACACTAATAAAGAGGTGACCATAAAAGTTGGCCGAATAGTATTGCCATCACAAGGAATGATTATTGTTAATATTGATCGCCGAGAAAGTCATCCTATGATAACTATAGGCACCAATGTGATAGAGAATTGTCTATGGGAAATTATTCTTTTGTTGCAACTGGTCACAGAGACTGCCAGTTCCAGTCAGCAGTGAGTTCTGCAGAAGGAAATAGGAGCCCTGATGAAAAGACAACCGTTAGAGCTGTCTGGAGAAGAAGTTGGCAGCGTCAGAATGAGTGATCCATTCCCCATTGCAATGCCCCCTAGGAGTGAAATGTTAATATGGTGTCAGGCAGCAATTGGTCTCAGGGGTCAAGATTATCAGGCCCTGGTAGAACTCGTGTACTCTGATAGTAGGCCCACCATCTTGACAGCCAGGGGGGGTAGTCGATGTCCGCAAGGGGAGAGTACTGATACGCATCCTGAATTGTGGGGAGAAAGAGGTCCATTTACCCCGGTATGCTACCCTTGCTAAGCTATTCACTGTCAGTAACAACACAATAAAGATAGTGGAACCCTTGCCTCCAACCAAACCGGCAGAGGATAATGGCTCCAAGGGGCAGATGGAGGATTGGTGTCAGAAGCTACAAGTGGGCACTGACTCCACCCCTTTGCACGAAAAGCATGGAGTATACCGGGTGGTCCAAGAATATGAGCGCATCTTCAGCAAACACTCACTAGATTTTGGGCAGGTAAAAGGGGTCCAACATCATATCCCCACGGGAGATCATCCGCCTATTAAAGAGAGGTACCGGCCTGTACCCCACAGCTCACTATCAATGTGCCAAAGGAATGTTACGGGAGATGAAGGAGGCTAGGGTGATCAGAGATAGTTGTTGCCCCTGGGCAGCTCCATTAGTTCTCGTCAGAAAGAAAGATGGTACAATGAGGATGTGTGTTGATTACAGGCAGATTAAATGCATTACACATAAGGACGCCTACCCATTACCCAGAATTGAGGAATCATTAGCAGCATTGAGATCAGCTAACTATTTCTCCACTTTGGATCTCACCAGTGGGTACTGGCAGGTTCCTGTGGCAGAGGCAGACAGAGAAAAGATGGCGTTTACAACGCCAATGGACCTCACCGAGTTCAACAGCATGCCATTCGGGCTCTGCAATGCCCCAGGAACCTTCCAGCGGTTAATGCGGTGTTGCCTAGGACACAAAAACTTCGAAACCGTCCTGCTGTACCTAGACAACGTAATCGTCTACTCAAATACATATGAAGACCACCTGGAGCACCTGGCCGAGGTGTTCAAAGCCCTATCTGGTTATGGCCTGAAAGTAAAGCCGTCCAAGTGCCACCTGTTAAAGCCCAAGGTGCAGTACCATGTGGTAAGCGCCGAAGGTGTAGCACCAGACCCTGAGAAAGTCACTGTGATCAAGGACTGGCAAAGACCCTCCACTATCAAGGAAGTGCGGCAGTTCCTCGGGCTGGTAGGCTCCTACAAGAGATTCATCAAGGGTTTCACCAAAACAGCGGCACCCATGCAGGACCTCTAAGTGGGCCAGTCCAAGAAGGCCAAGAACCCGAAACCTCCTTTCAAATGGGGTAAACCAGAAGACAAATCTTTCACTCGACTGAAAATGGCTCTTACTGGAGACGAAGTCCTGGCCTACCCCTACTATGGCCAGCCCTTTATACTCCATACGGATGCCAGCAACGTGGGATTGGTAGCGGTGCTGTCCCAGGTACAGCAGGGCAGAGAGAGAGTAATTGCCTGCGCCAGCAGGAAGCTCCGTCCTACGGAAAGGAACCCTGACAACTATAGTTCCTTCAAGTTGGAGTTTTTAGCCATAGTCTGGGCTGTAACAGAGCGCTTCAAACACTACCTCGCCTCCTCCAGATTTACAGTCTTCACAGACAACAACCCGCTGATGCACCTGGAGACTGCGAAGCTTGGTCCCCTAGAGCAACGATGGATGGCCCAACTGTCTAACTACGAGTTTACCATCAAGTATCGAGCGAGGCATAAAAACACTAATGCTGATGCGCTGTCCAGGGTGCCTAACTTGGCAGATGGGGGAGAAGACCCGGAAGATCTGGAGGAGATAGAGCCAGGGCCGGTTCCAGGTTTTTCTGGGCCCCGGGCGAAAGAGTCTCAGTGGGCCCTTTTAACACATACACGATTCATGACGCACAGATACGACGGAGAAATAAATAAATATATATATATATATATATTTATTTATTTATTACACATGGCCCAGCCTGCCCCCTCATCCTTCACATACGCAGACATATGCGCGCGCACACACGGTATGCAGACATATGCACACACACACACGGTACGCAGACATATGCACGCACACACGGTACGCAGACATATGTGTGCGCACACACGGTACGCAGACATATGCGTGCGCACACACGGTACGCAGACATATGCGTGCGCACACACGGTACGCAGACATATGCACGCACACACGGTACGCAGACATATGCGTGCGCACACACGGTACGCAGACATATGCGTGCGCACACACGGTACGCAGACATATGCGTGCGCACACACGGTACGCAGACATATGCGTGCGCACACACGGTACGCAGACATATGCGTGCGCACACACGGTACGCAGACATATGCACGCACACACGGTACGCAGACATATGCGTGCGCACACACGGTACGCAGACATATGCGTGCGCACACATGGTACACAGACATATGCGCGCGCACACACGGTACGCAGACATATGCGCGCGCACACACGGTACGCAGACATATGCGTGCGCACACACGGTACGCAGACATATACGTGCGCACACACGGTACGCAGACATATGCGTGCGCACACACGGTACGCAGACATATGCACGCACACACGGTACGCAGACATATGCGTGCGCACACACGGTACACAGACATATGCGTGCGCACACACGGTACGCAGACATATGCGTGCGCACACACGGTACGCAGACATATGCGCGCGCCCACACGGTACGCAGACATATGCGCGCGCCCACACGGTACGCAGACATATGCGCGCGCACACACGGTACGCAGACATATGTACACATACAGACATACACATAGATGAAACAGACAAATATATATACACAGTCATATACACTGACATTCACATACATGCACTCACACAGACCCATTACTAATATTTTTAATATGGGGATTGGGGAAGCCTCACTCACCTGTCCCCGGTCCAGTGTCCTGTCCAGCAGCTCCTCGGGTATGGGGCAGTGCAGGGCCCCCGGCGTGTCACAGACTTCATGGCCCTGGAACATCAGAGGGGCCCACTTGCGGTCGGGTCCGGGCCCCTCCCGCCCATCTGTGCAGGACCTCCGCTCCGACGGTGTTTGATTGCCGGTACTCCCCCAGACATGGCCGCGCGCTGTGCGGCTGTGTCTGCTAGTAATGACGCGGCAGGAGCGACACACAAGCACAATTAAAGGTGCAGTGCCGTCGACCCTGCCGGGTCATTACTAGCAGACACAGACGGACAGCGTGCGGCCATGTCTGGGGGAAGTGCCGGCAATCAAGCAGCGCCTGCGTCCCTGAACAGGTGCCGAGGAAGCGGCCAGGGCCCCGACAGTGAGTGGGCGGGTGGGTGTGTGGGCCCGGCCCCGACAGTGAGTGGGCGGGTGGGTGTGTGGGCCCGGCCCCGACAGTGAGTGGGCGGGTGGGTGTGTGGGCCCGGCCCCGACAGTGAGTGGGCGGCTGGGCCCCTCTGATTTTCCAGGGCCCCGGCACTTGCCCGGGTACGCCGGGTGCTGACACCGGCCCTGGATAGAGCTACCCGCTTTCCATTGTCACAGGGTGACCCAGTGCTCCCACTGTGTGAGGGACAAATGCTCCGCCAACAGAGAGGCCACGTTCAACCCATTGCCCCACCATGGATGGGCAGAGATGCAGGATAGCGACCCGGCTGTCCGCCTGGTAAAGGAGTTGCTGACACAAGTTGACTCGCACCCTGATCCAGATGCTCCACAGGAGGCCCAACATTTGTGGAAGGAGAAGGGCAAACTGATCATCTACGAGGGAAAGCTGTGTCAAAGAAGTATCAACTCCCGGACAGACAAACTGGTCTGGCAGGTGGTAGTCCCGTGGCAGGATGCACCAATGGTCTTAGAAGCGTACCACGATGGAGCAGGACACTTCGGATGGAAGAAGTTGGAAGTTCTGCTAAGTGAACGATTCTACTGGGTTGGCATGAGGAAAGCAATCGAGAGATGGTGTCGAGAATGTGGTCCATGCAACCTGAGACGGAAAGACCGTGATAGCCAGAGGGCTCCCCTGCAGCCCATAATCACCAACCACTTGAACTGGTAGCCTTGGACCACGTGAAGCTAGCCCCATGCCGGTCAGGCTATGTCTATGCTCTCACCATAGTAGATCACTACTCCCGGTTCTTGGTAGTAGTGCCAGTGAAAGAACAGACGTCTCAGACGGCAGCAAAAGCGTTCTAACAGCACTTTTCTTGCCCGCACGGTTACCCTGATCGAGTGATTACCGACCAAGGTCCAGCCTTTGAAACTGAAGTGTTCCAAGAATTCTGTAACTTGTACGGCTGCAAGAAAATAAGGACGACGATGTATCATCCCCAGAGCAACGGGTTGTGCGAGAAGATGAACCAGGTGGTAATAGACCTGTTGAAGATGTTGCCCCTTGAAGAATGTAGCCTGTGGCCAGAGAAGTTACCAGATTTGGTGGACCTATATAACCACATCCCGGTGAACTCCACCAACTGTACACTTGCTTACCTGATGAGAGCAAAACCTGGTAAGCTACCCATTGACTTAGACATGGGAGTTTTAACACCAGAGGCGACATCACCAGATGCAGATTGGGATACAGAGCGGCAGCAACAATACTGCAAGGTGCAAGAATGTGTGGAGAGAAGTTTGTCCCAGGCGAGACAGAAGCAGGAGAAAACTCACAATCAGCACGCACCCTTATCACCTGGAGAACAGGTACTCCAGAGGAAGAGACGAGTCCATAAATTAGATGACCAGTGGGAGGTTGAGCCATACACCATCCTACCCTCGAATTACGATGACACCAAAGTGTGCCTCATCAGTAAAGATGGAGGGGAAACTTCAGTGGCAGTCTAAAGAGACCACCTGAAGATATGCCCTGAACAGTTGAAACACAAAGAAGAAGACCAAGACAGCCCTCAGCCCATACAAAAGTGAGGGAAACAGTCCTTGGAGCATTTCCCCTGTCTTGAACGCAGGTGAACAGAGCAATTGTGGTACCGGTCCTGACCTTTCTCTAAGCAGCCTCACCGGAAGCTGCAGAGGCTCCAGAACAGCAGAGAGACCAATCGGCCCCAGAGACAGATGCTTCATTAGCAGCAGATCAGGAGAATCTACCCTCTGCTAGCAGTGAACATGTCGTACCCAAGGTGAGCCAAAGAATTCGTAGGGGATTACCCAGCCTACTGGTGTTACCTCAGACTACCCGTAGTGTAGTTCACACTGAACCCATCACACCAGCGGTAGACACTAGGGACCAGGGTAGGTCAGTGACAACAAATGTACTACGTAGATCAACCCGGAGTACAAAAGGTCAGCTCCCTGCCCGCTGGAGGAACTAAAAGTGTATGTTACTGTATATATAGTTGTAACCGTTAAATAATCCTGAATATATATATTTGTTACATTTATGGACAATCAGACCAGAGGACTAGGTGTGGTCAGGACAATATTGAAAATACTTAGTAAGTGGCCTTGAAAATAAACTGCAGGCATGGCCGAAAACCAGGCCCAACGACAGAGTGCCCTGAAGCCACGCCGAGGGACGATACACAAAGTGGGTTGATGCGGTTCCCTCCAGCCAAATTTCAATTATATGGAAAAAAGACAATCCCCGGATTGTGGTGTAAAGACTAAGCGCCGCGGTGACTGCTATAAATTTTTTTTATTTTTTTTTAATTTTTTTTAATTTTTGACTTTGTAAACTATTTGTAATGTGAATTGTTATTATTGTTGATTGTTAATTCAAAAAGATATCCTCAGTCCGGGAGTACTGAATTTAACTAGGGGGGAATGTGGCACCCCAGGGGTCCGGTTGACACAGTGGCATTGCCTCCCTCACAAGGGGTGATGCCATGCCTGGAAGCAAGCAGGGGTCCCCTAGCCAGATATACTAGCATGCACCACTTTCCTGGCTCCAGACCAGCAAGGGGAGCTCCTCCCCTTAGCAACTGGAATCTGGAGGCGGGGTTAGTTAGTGTTAGTGAGAGGAGCTGAATACAGGACAGAGACGAGGAAAGACCTGGGGAATGGAGCTGCACGGCAGCTCACCCCAGAGAGGAGCATAGAAGAACCGGACACCGGAGTCCGAGGTTGTGGGGCACTGAAGGTCCAGCAGCAGAAACCGGAGGGCAGAAGACTGCAGGTCTCCTGGCCCCATCAGATGCTCGGAGGCTCAGCAGCACATAGGGCCCAGCACCGCCATGTGGGAGCGACACTCCAAGAAGGCCCGAGCTGCCTGCCATACGGGTGAGCACAAAGACGTTTTACTCAAGGACGAGGGCCACAGCACAGCTATAAGCAGCAGGGCCAAAGAGATTAGCGCAAAGGGAAGGCCTCTAACTTCACCTGGCGAGGTTCATTCCCAACTTGCTTCCAGGCCGCCCGGACCTCTACTACCAGTTAGTACCCGTGCCCCGGTCTGCCTAACCACCGCAAGTAAAAATAAGAGGAAACCGCCATTAAGCTGTGGACTGGTTATTATCTGCGCCATCCCCTGCACTACACTGCACAGCAACATCTATAACATCACCATTTCCTGCCCTGGAGCTAAGCACTGCCTGTGGAGAGCTGTCCCAACTCTGCTGTGTCACCATCAACTCCAGAGGATCTGCACAGCAGCGGCGGCTCCATATAGCCGCATACCACAGGTGGCGTCACGAACATTATATATAGAAACTCTATTCCCTTTTCTTTAAAACCCCTTTTATTGACCGCTCGGGGTCACGGACCGGGTCACCACCACTGTAACGTCCGCCAGCATCGACCGGCCTGACTACCGAGTACCCCACGGCCCAGGGGGCATGTCAAGTTCATAGTGCAAACCTGGCAGGTTGTGACGATGAGGCCATCCATCTCCTTAGTTTTCTGTTACTTGGAATGCAAGCGCAAGTATGCAGCCAGCACCCACCTCCCCACAGTCTGGAATACTAAACTACCTTCAGCTTCAACACATACATCGACATTCAGGTCAGCCTCTACACATAAGAGCTGATGAGTGGGCACGGATGTCTGACATCTGTGCCCTCCTCCAAAACTTTAAGGACTCCACCAAGATGGTGAGCGGCGATGACGCCATAATTAGCTTCACCATCCCGCTTCTCTGTCTACTGAAATGCTCGCTGCTCACAATTAAAGAGGAGGCATTGCAGGCAGAGCAAGGAACTATACAGGGTGATGCTACCCAGCCCAGCCTCATCTCAGTGCGGATTGGGTGATAATGAGGAGGAGGAGGAGGAAGAGAACATAGACAGTCATACTCTTGGTGAGAACAGGGAAGTCTTGGCTGTTGGCAGTCTGGAACACAAGGCCGACTTTATGTTTCACTGTCTTTACCATGACCATTGCGTTGTACACATTTTGGGCATTACAGAAAACTGGCACGTCACAAGAGAATTCTTGGAGATGGAGGTGTGAGGTTCTGATTAAGGAGGATGTCAGTCTTAGATCAGTTGAAGAACAGAGGGCACAGGAGGGGTGATACACAGAAATGAGGGAAGAGATATAGGCCGGTGCAGAACTGTGGACAGCTTGGTGGGTGAGAGAGATGAGTTTGTATTGTATTCTGTAGTGATTGTTTAACCTAACCCTTGCAATGATTGGCACAGGGTAGAGGCGTCAGTGAAGCAGCTTGATAGAAATACGACCCTGGCTGCTGCAGTCAGAAGGGATTGGAGAGGAGACAGTTTGTTTAGAGGGAGACAATTAGAAGAGAGTTGCAATAGTGAATAGGAGCAACAGTAAGAGTTTTTGCAGTATTAAAGGTGAGAAAAGGTCGACTTCTAGAGAAGTTTTTAATGTGCAGGTGACATGAGCGAGCGACTCCAAGATACCAGGCGTGCCGAGTGGGAGTCATGGTGGCAGCACCTAAAGGAAATTGCAAAGTCAGGTATAGGTAGGTTAGTAGAGGGAGGAAACCAAAGGAGTTCATTTTTGGAGATATTAAGTTCAGGCTCTTGTTGAAGAATTATAGCAAAAAAAAAAATTCCCATCTGACAATGCAGGCAGCAGAGGTCACAGTCAGACAGTTCATTGGACGACCAAGAAGTTCAAGTGAGGGAGATACAAACCAGATGTGGCAGAGGCTGGAAAACGCTGTCAAAGGTCTGGGACAGTTTTCCCCAACCTTCCCAGTGCCCAGACCTTTATACATGGGGTCAGGGGTGGATTAAGAGTAGCAAGGGCCCTGGGCAGTTTAGAAGGCGTGCCCCCCCCCCCCACCCTACACACTCCTGATTTATCACGTGACATGTCACATGATCCCCTGTGATAGATCATGTGATAGTTCACGTGAAATTAATTTGGCACAATATTAATTACAATATTTTTTTTTAGGCTGTGTGCCCACTATGCGTTTTTTAAGCATTTCCACAGTGGCAATTCCGCTACAGAAACGCTTAAAAAACGCTTGGTAGAAGGTCTGCCATGTTCCCCAATGATAATCCGCATGCGCTGGGTACATGCTGCGGAAATTTCCGCTGCGGATTATCATTGCGGAAAAATCCGCAGCATTACCAATTATTTTGCGGAAGCGCGGCGTTTTCGCCGCCATTGACTTGCATTGGAACGCATGAAATCCGCATCACTGCATCTGTAGATGCGGAATCCATGTGTTTCAATGTGCAGTTGGTACCCGGGTGTGGAGGACAGGAGACTCTCCTCCGGACCGGGGTACCATAGAACCTGTAAAAAAAGAATAAAATAAAAAAAATATATTAAACTTACCTTCTGATGGCCCCCGGTGTCTTTATCCGATGCGTCCTGGCTTGCCGGCAGCTCGCGATGGTCTGAAAAGGACCTGCCGTGACATCATTTAGTCATGTGACGGGTCACGCGGCCGCTGACGTCGGCAGGCCATCAGAAGGTAAGTATATATTTTTTATTTTTTACCATTCTTTTACGGTCACACTATATAAATCCATGCTGGTTACTTGGATTTATATAGTGTAACCAAGTTGTCAAGCACTTTCCAAGTGATGCTAAAATCGCTTGGAAAGCGCTTGTTAACCCGCATGCGGAAATGCAAGTGAAGAACGCTTCACATCCGCATGTCCCTGGCAGGAAAACGCATGTACAATCCGCATGTAAAATCCGCATGCGTTTTTTCTGCCAGGGAGATGCAGAAACGCTCAAAAAAAATCCGGAACATTTCTGTATCGTGGGCACATAGCCTTACATTAATTGTATGACTCAATATTGAGAACACATAGCCATCCATACACAGCGGGAGGCTGCACGGTGCCATCTATACACAGCGGGAGGCCGCACGTAGCCATCTATACACGGCGGGAGGCCACACGTAGCCATCTATACACAACGGGAGGCCGCACGGCGCCATCTATACACAGTGGGAGGCCGCACGGCGCCCCCCCAGAGACAGCAGGAGGCCGCATGGCGCCATCTATACTCAGCAGGAGGGCGCACGTAGCCATCTATACACAGCAGGAGGCCGCATGGCGCCATCTATACACAGCAGGGGGCTGCACGGCGCCATCTATGCACAGCAGGAGGCCGCACGGCGCCATCTATACACAGTGGGAGGCCGCACGGTGCCCCCCCAGAGACAGCAGGAGGCCGCACGGCGCCATCTATACTCAGCAGGAGGCCGCACGGTGCCATCTATACACAGTGGGAGGCCGCACGGCGCCCCCCCCAGAGACAGCAGGAGGCCGCACGGCTCCATCTATACTCATTAGGAGGCCGCAGGTAGCCATCTATACACAGCAGGAGGCCGCATGGCGCCATCTGTACACAGCAGGAGGCCGCACGGCGCCATCTTTACATAGCAGGGGGCCGCACGGCGCCATCTTTACATAGCAGGGGGCCGCACGGCGCCATCTATACACAGCAGGGGGGCGCACGGCGCCATCTATACACAGCAGGGGGCCGCACGGCGCTATCTATACACAGCTGGGGGCCGCACGGCGCCATCTATACACAGCAGGAGGCCGCACGGCGCCATCTATACACAGCAGGGGGCCGCACGGCGCCATCTATACACAGCAGGGGGCCACACGGCACCATCTATACACAGCAGGGGGCCGCATGGCGCCATCTATACACAGCAGAGGGCCGCACGGCACCATCTATACACAGCAGAGGGCCGCACGGTGCCATCTATACACAGCAGGGGGCCGCATGGCGCCATCTATACACAGCAGAGGGCCGCACGGCGCCATCTTTACACAGCAGAGGGCCGCACGGCGCCATCTATGCACAGCGGGAGGCCGCACGGTGCCATCTATACATAATGGGAGGCCGCACAGCGCCCCCCCCAGAGACAGCAGGAGGCTGCACGGCGCCAACTATACTCTGCAGGAGGCCGCACGCAGTCACGCACACACCCAAACATATACAGACATATACATACACGCAGAAACACATTTGAAGCACAAAAATACATATAAACAGACATCACACAATGATATCTGCCTGCACACACACACACACACACACACACACACAGACATACACAGACACAGACACAGACTCACCATCCCCCGGCTCCATTCCTCCTGCCTGCTCTGACTTCTCCATTGCGGCAGTGCAGTCCGGGCGCGCACTGCGTGACGTCACAGCTAGGAGACACGACCGCGCACAGGGCCGTGTCTCCTAGCAGTGACGCGGCCGGGCCAGCACAGGGAAGTTAACTGCTGCAGTGCTGGCCCAGCCGATGAAGAAGTAGCGGCGGCTGCTGCTGGGGGAGCGGTCCGGGGCCACCCTCCCGCCACTGCTACCGGTATGTGCCGCGGCGGCCCGCACATATGATGAGGGCAATCCGGCATTAGACACCCCGCCCGGAGCTGCGGGCCCCCTGCAGGTTCGGGGCCCCGGGCGGTAGCCCGGATTGCCCTCATTATAAACCGCCTATGCATGGGGTACTCTGACAAGGAGGGAAAAGTTTTGGAAGATGCAAGCTAGGCATGCAAGCTCTTTGATCCCTAATATGCTAAAATAAACTTCTATGGTCTTCCTAAAACAGCTGTAGTTATACTGAGAATAAATTACACACAGGTAGACTCAATTTACTAATTATTTGACTTCTGGATAGTGTTGAGCCACCCCCGTAGTGTTCGAGTTCCGTTCGGTTCGTCGACCACCTTCGAACACCGTTAAAACCAATGGCAGGCAAACAAAAACACATAGAAACACATAGAAAACACCTTCAAAGGTGTCCAAAAGCTGACAAACTGCTCAGAAGACATAACTAACACATGGAAAAGTGACAAGTACATATAGTCATGCGAAAAGAAAAGAGGTGGAGGAGTAAAAGGAGGGGGAGACACAGATATAGGCATGTCATGCCCTTCTAAAATCCAAAAAGTGAGAAACCGACACGGCCAGTCCGTTCCTGCCCGTGCCACCTCCGTTTGTGCCAGAGCCGCGGTGGACCCTGACGGCCAGCCCCCCTCTCCCAATACTGGTGCCTGTCCGCTGGTGGGTCGAGGGAGCCCCCCTGCGGTGGAGGCAGCTCTAAGCTTTTTAATTTAAATTGTCTCTCTAATTTGAATGAATACACTTTAAATCCTTTTACAAGGATCTATTGAAGGGCAAGTCTCATGCCAGCAGCCTCGTAATTCCAGCTCCAGTAGCGTCCACTAAAGCTGCTGCAGTTAAAAAGCTTTTATAAGGATCGAGCTCGGCTGTCCACCGCAAGGCGTCCTACCGCCAGTCCCAGCCCCTATGCCTTGGGGTGCCTCCTGATGCTCTTCACTGAGTATCCCGTGGTCCTGAAGCATTTCCTTTGAAAATATTAAGTGTCCAAACTACAGGTGGTGTAGCTTGCTTAACAGCCGGGATAATCCGCTGACTAGCAGACACTGCTACTAGGCACAAAGTATTTCCTGGGCTAGATGCAGTTAAAAATTTGTAATTAGATACTCTCGTTGGATGCTGAGAAAGCATTCCATAGAGTCTCCTGGCACGCCATATATTATTCTCTTAAAAAGCTTGGGGTAGGGGTCTAGGGGACCCTTTTATAGCCAAAATCATGGCCCTGTATCGCAATGCGTCACCTAGGCTGAAGATAAATGGAACTGTAGCACCCCGAGGGCTCGGTTGCTGCAGAGGTATTGCACCTCACCCAGAGGTGTGCTATCTCACTCTCAGGTAAGGATGGAGTGTGGATCAGGACCCCGACACCTGCATGCATTACACCACATTGCCGTGGGGCAGGGCGACCAATATGCCCCTGAGATGGGCACGACAGTCCTTGTCCCTGGCTGGAGTGGGGGGAGAGGGAACACTGAGGAAGGGGAACCCTGTAGTGCAGGAGCAGGGAGGAAGCAGTTCCTGGGTGCATTGAGAAGGGAGTATAAAAGGAGGGCACCATCTTAGTTCAGTGCAGAGAAGTCTGAGCAGAAGTGACAGGAGCAAGGGCTCTGCATGAGCTCTGCTCCAGAGGTGGGCCTAGTAACAGAGGCCCAGGCCTGGAAGAGGGAGAAGGAAGGAAGAGGAGCAGAGAAGGCTCCAGGAACGAGGAATGAAGGGATCCCAGGGGTGTGGACGGGCGAGTCGCCACCGCACGCCCGAATCCACCTGGGTGGAGGGGTCAGGCCAAAGTGGGAGACCGGTCCCCGAAACTAGTGGAGGCGGGAAACGACCATCAGCTAGAAACCGGAGGCTGTGACATTTTATGTGGCGCAGCCCCTCGCTACACCCGCTAGGAGTTCAGCACATAGGGTCAGGGAAACTGGCGCCAAGTTTACCAAGAGGAGGCCCGAGGCAGCCGGACAGAAGGGTTGGTAAGAAAGGCCAGACAAAGGACACACAAAGGGGGTCCTGTCAAGCACTCCAAAGTTATCTGGGAGTTGTCTGAGCCCCTCACCTGGGGAGAACAGTACGACGTGGGCAGCCGTTACCTGCAGAAGTAGTCTGGATAATAAGAACTGTGAGTAAAGGCCCTGGACTGCATCACTGACTCCGTGTCGTTACTGCTGCTGCCCTGCACCATCACCCCCATCCTCCGCATACACTGCCCTGAGGCTATACTCCTCCCGTGGGGAGTTATGCTACGCTCTGCTGCACCCACAACACCAGCCTCAGCGGTCTGCCCTGCAGCGGCGTTTCACTCTGACCGCAATCCACGGGTGGCGTAGTCGGACATTTAAACATCAAAACCACATAAATAGTTCCGGCACTGCTTTGACCGCCCTGAGCCACGGAACCGGGTCGCCGCCACGGAGACTACAACCACCAGCATCCACCAAAATGGGTCCGGCTCCGGATGTCCCAAGGCCCAGGTGGCGCGTCAGAACATTTTCATCACCTTTCATAATCACCAATGGGACAAGGCAGGGATGTCCTCTGTCCCCTCTCTTATACATCCTAGTGACGGAGCACCTGCTCTCATCAATTCGCCATAACCCCAATATTAGGTGGATTGAGGTGAGAGGCACCGAGTACAAGTGCTCTGCATTTGCTGATGATGTCAATCACATATATCCATCAGCAGGCTGTTATGGCTGAAATAGATCACTTTGTTACATGGTCAAATTTTAAAATCAATACAGCGAAGTCTGAGGCCCTTGATGTCTCCCTCCCCAAATCCATACAGGATTCCATCCAGTCCAACTTTCCCTTTGCCTGGCCCTCACAGGGTATCAAATTCTTAGAAATTCCTATTCATAGAGACCTCTCCCGTCTATGTTATCTTAATTTTGGGCCCTTTATTGAACAACTCCATACAGACCATGGTTGGCAAGTTAGTACTGTAAGATTCACTATGTGAACCACTGGTGTTTTGTGGTACACATGGTACACATGTACACTGTGTTCCAAATTATTATGCAAAAAGTGTTTAGGAGTGATAAGGGAAGAATTTGTTTGTTTGTCAGTTAAACTCATTGATGGTGATGTGTGTCAGGGCTCTTTATATCAATGTAAGCAATTGCAGACACCTGTGCTAATTAGTTTGGCAGTTGTGTCCAATGAACGGCAAGACTACTTAAGAAGGCTGTCCCACATTATTAAGCAGCCTACATTTTCTGCCAAAATGGGAAAGAGAAAGGATGTGTCGGCTGCTGAGAAGCAACAAATTGTGAAGTGTTTAGGTCAAGGCATGACTACAATCAACATTGTGCGATGATCAGGATGAAGTGTCTTGGCAATCAAGAAGTATGTAGCTGATTCACAGTACACACGTGTGCGTGCTGATAAGGGCAAATTGAGGACTCTTTCCTACAGGCAATTACGTCAGGTTAAAAGAGCAGCGGCAAAAAAGCCTTGTCATAGCAGCAGACAAGTTTTTGAAGCTGCTGGTGCCTCCAAGGTCCCCCGAACAACAAGATGCAGGGTCCTTCAGAGGTTTGCAGCTGTGCGTACGCCATCCTGTCGACCTCCTCTATCCACTGCACACAAGCAGAAACGGCTCCAGAAGGCCAAACATTACATGAAGACTGCTTTCAAAACTGTTTTGTTCACGGATGAGTGCCGTGCAACGCTCGATGGTCCAGATGGATGGAGTGGAGGATGGCTGGTTGATGGAACCCCACGCAAACACGGCTACAGCGCCAACAAGGAGGAGGTGGAGTAATGTTTTGGGCTGGAATCATGGGGAGAGAGATTGTCAGCCCCTTTAGGATCCCTGAAGGGGTAAAGATGAACTCCATAATGTATGTGGAGTTTCTCAAACAGCACTTCCTGCCATGGTTCAAGAAGAAGAACCGTGTATTCCACAGCAAGATCATTTTCATGCATGATAATGCACCGTCTCATGCTGCACATAACACATCTGCATCTCTGGCTGATATGGGCATAAAAGGGGACAAACTTATGGTGTGACCCCCATGCTCCCCTGACCTCTACCCCATTCAGAACCTCTGGAGCATCATCAAAAGGAGTGTCTATGATGGTGGCAGGCAGTTCACATCTAAGCAACAGCTCTGGGAGGGTATTCTGTCCTCATGCAAAACAATTGAAGCAGAAACCATCCAAAACCTGACAAATTCAATGGACGAGAGAGTTCAGAAGCTCCTTTCGAATAAGGGGTCCTATGTGCAAATGTAACATCACCTAGAATAAAATTTTGAGTTGAAAACTGTTTGATTTCAGTTTCTAATAACCTGCTAATGCTTATAATTTCAAAAATGACCATTTTTTTGGTCTTTATTAAAATGAAAAGGTTGATCGAAGAGTGTGGGGGATCTAAGAGTGTGGCAACCCAGTAGTCAGGATTACTTTGAATTCTGACAATCTGAGGGTCATGTTGCAGGTAGTGCAGCAAGAAGGCACTCATGTGTCTTGCGCATCTCGGAGCCCCAAAATTATTTTCCGGGCTAGATGCAGCTAAAAATTATTATTAATTTTAAATCTGGTGGAGCTTAGTATAGATGGCCTAATAAAATCAGTACTGCACACTGCTACAAAGCCCAAATTATTTTCCAGCCAAGATACAGATAAACATGGTTAGTAATTTTAAATCTGGTGGAGCTTAGTATAGATGGCCTAATAGAATCATTACTGCACACTGCTACAAAGCCTAAATAATTTTACAGCCAAGATACAGATAAACATGATTAGTAATTTTAAATCTGGTGGAGCTTAGTATAGATGGCCTAATAGAATTATTACTGCACACTGCTACAAAGCCCAAATAATTTTCCAGCCAAGATACAGATAAACATGATTAGTAATTTGAAAGCTTAAAACGGTTGGTGAGGTGATTTTAACCAATCATCAAGCTTTTACTCTCCCCAGGATGACACAGGGGTAGAAAAGTCGTTTCGGATCCATGATTTGTTCATCTTTATGAACGTGAGTTTGTCTACATTATCAGTCGAGAGCCGCGTGCGCTTATCTGTCAGCACACCACCAGCAACGCTGAACACACGTTCAGACAGAACGCTGGCTGCGGGGCATGACAAGATCTCCAAGGCGTAAGTGGCGAGCCCTGGCCATTTATCCAGATTGGAAGACCAAAAAGAGCAAGGGTCCAGTGACACAGTCATGGCTTCAATGTTTACTTGGAGATACTCCTGCACCATCGTCTCTAGGCGTTGACTATGTGTCAGACTTCTTGTCTCCTGTGGCCTTCCAAAGGATGAGCTAAAAAAGTGGTGAAATGATTCCGCAAAATTGATGTTACCAGCAGATACTGTGTTTCTGTTATGGTTTGAGTGCTGAACACTCGACGGTCCCACGGTTGGCAAGTTGGAACTGTGAGATTCACTACGTGCACCACTGGTGTTTTGTGGTAAAGCACATGTAAGATTCTGCAACAGTCTCTGCTGATACTCCTGCATGCGTGCATCCCTTTCTATGGCAGGAATTATTTCTGCAAATTTACTTTTGTACCGGGGATCTAACAGTGTGGCAACCCAGTAGTCAGGATTATTTCTAATTCTCACAATTTGAGGGTCATGTTTCAGTTAGTGCAGCAAGAAGGCTATCATGTGTCTTGCGCATCCAGGAGCACCAAGTCCCTGTTGTGTTGGTGGCGAGGTAACAATCATGCTTCCTTCCTCTGTCCTCTCCCCCCAACCTCGCACAACAGAAATGTGATCAAGGTCTCCCTCATCTAATGAGTCTTCCATCAGTTTGTCCTCCTCTTCTTCCTGGGCTCCTGCACCTTCCTCACTAGTTTGGCTGCTACCATGTGCCCTGGTAAAACCATCTCCCCCACCCTGACATGCCTGCGGCCTTGGTGCTGCCGACCGTCTGGACCTTGCAGATGTTAGCCCTTCCGCATACAACTCCTCCTCCTCTACTTCCTCCACCTCCTCTTGTGCCACCACCTGACTCCGAATTCTGATTAACATGTGCTCCAGCATGTAAATCACCGGAATAGTCATGCTGATAATGGCATCGTCAGCACTAAACATCTTCGTCGCCATTTCAAAACTGTGCAGAAGGGTGCATAGGTCCCTGATCTGAGACCACTCCTCCAGCTTGATTTGCCCCACCTCTGGATCCCGTTGGCCCAGGCTATACGTCAGAACGTATAGCACCAGGGCTTGTCGGTGCTGCCACAGTCGCTGCAACATGTGCAGAGTTGAATTCCACCGGGTAGGCACATCGCATTTTAGCCGGTGAAGTGGCAGGCCCAACGACTTCTGTAGAGATGTAAGTCGCTGAGCTGCGGGATGCGAATGGCGGAAGTGAGAACACAGCGACCGTGACCTCTTCAGAAGGCCATCTAGTCCGGGATAGTGGGCTAAAAATTGCTGGACAACCAGGTTCAACACGTGAGCCATACAAGGCACGTGTGTGTCATTGCCCCGGCGAAGGGCCACACCCAGGTTTGCAGCATTGTCGCACACGGCCTTCCCTGGTTTCAGGTCCAGTGGAGACAACCACTCATGAAATTGGTTCTCCAGAGCTGACCACAACTCCTCAGCTGTGTGACTCACATTTCCCAGACATTTCAAAGTAAAAACCGCCTGATGACGTTGAGCCCTACTGCCAGCATAGTAAGGAGGTGTGCAGGATCCCTTCTGCGCAGTTAGAAAGCTTGTGGCATGACCAGACAGGCTTTGGGTGCAGGTGGAGGAGCGAGAGGAGGTTGAGGAGGCAGAAGCAGTGGAGGAACTTTGACATAAAGAGGATAGACGCACAACTCGTGGGGACGGCAAGACTTAGACAGCAGCCCCTTGTCCTGCTGTCACCATAGTTACCCAGTGCCCAGTCAGCGACATGTAACGCCCCTGTCCATGCCTACTCGTCCAAGTGTCTGTGGTGAAATGCACCCTGTCACACACAGAGATTCTCAAAGAAGCGGTGATGTTGTGTGCGAAATGCTGGTGGAGCGCAGGCACACCTTTCTTTGAGAAGTAGTGCCGACTGGGCATCTGGTACTGGGGCACTGCGACGGACTTAAGGTCTCGAAAATCCTCTGTGTCCACCAGGCGGAAAGGCAGAATTTCTGTAGCCAAGAGCTTGCAGATGGTGAAATTCAACCTCTTAGCTTTCTCATGGCTAGGAGGAAATGGTCTTTTACTTGTCCACATCTGAGGGACTGAGGGCTGGCTGTTGTGCTTAGACAGGGTTGATAAGGGTGTCCCCGGCAAACTGCCGGTCTGTGAGGAAGATGCAGGCGGACATGTTGGGTTGCCTTGATCCAAAGGTGGTGCTATCGATGTCGGACAGCGCTCAACACCAGCTGGTGTTACCACCTCCAAAGAAAATAATGACCTGCCAATCACGCTGGCTGTTGCGGGTAAAGAGGTGGCAGGTCTGCGTCCCAAAACAGGTGTGACTGCTGTTCCCCCAGTCACAGAGGATGAAGAGGCCGCCGATGCACAAGATGGGGCAGACGGTGGTTGGCCCGGCCTGCTAGGCCGCATTGTAGCACAGTGAGCTTCCCCTTGCAACTTATGCTTCATGTCCATGTGCCGGTTCATGCATGAAGTACTCAAACTATGTATTTTTTGGCCTCTACTTAGCTTTTGTTGACAAATGTTACAGATAACACGAGTTGGGTCATCTTTATCGATCTTAAAAAATGCCCTGGCTATGCAAGGCTTAGCACCCATGCGACCTCAAGAGCCACCACGACTTGTGGTCAGAGGCAGAGTTGTGTTTGAGGATGCAGTTGTTGACGTGCTTCCAGTACTATGTCTCTGTCCAGGAAGGCGCAACCTGACCTCGTCGTCACTAGCATCCTCCTCCACCTCCTCTGCTGACCTCATCTCTTGGCTGACTGTGGGTTGACAGTAAGTGGGATCTCCAACCTCATCATCATCACCCTGTGTGTTATCACACCCGTCGTCCTCAGAGCCAACCTGTTCCTGCCCTGACAAAAAACTAAAGTTGTCGCTCCAATCAGGTATTTGAGTCTCATCATCGTCTTCCTCATTGTCTCCACCAACAGGAGTTACAGTTTGGGAATGAGGGTCTACATTATGGTCAGAACCTTCTGCGTCTGGTCCTGGATCCGTCTCATAAAGATTCTGGGCATCAGTGCAGATCATTTCCTCGTCTGGATTCACAGAAGCGCTGGAGCCGACCTCTGATTCCCAGGCTATAGTATGAGTAAACAGCTCTGCAGACTCAACCATCTGTTCTACCTCATGCTCAGACGGGCAGCTGGAGATTTGGGAGCTGTGAGGAAGCAAGTGCGATTGGGGTGACACCTCTGAGGACTGGAGTATTTGTGATGTTGAAGTTGATGTGGAGGAGAGCCCACTTAAAGGAGCACTTGATATCCGTTGAAGCACCTGCTGTTTTTGTGCCTCATCTGGAATTTGTAGCGATTGGCGTGGCCGTAAGAAAGGGATCTTATCACATTGTCCGCTAAAAGAAGAAGTAATTTTAGTTTTGCTGGAAGATGGTCTTTCTTCTGCAGATGTTACTGTTGCTTTAACACCTACTCCACGGACACAACCTTTTTTCCCCTTCCCAACACGCCTATTCCCCTTTCCACCAGCAGCAGGCCTTTTTCCACTCATTTTGGTGGTTAACTAATTCACAACTCTGGAGTTGTTTGCACAAAAAAACAATGGATGGGAACCGAGCAGAGCTGAGTGGGCAAACTGTGGTATTAGGCCAAAACTATTGTCTGGGTTAGATGCAGAAAAACATTATATTCAATTTGCAACCTGATGGAGGTCAGTATAGATGGACTAATAGAACAAGTCCCACACACTGCTAGAAGACCAAATATTTTTTCAGAGCTAGATGCAGAAAAAAATTATATTCAATTTGCAACCTGATGGAGGTCAGTATAGATGGACTAATAGAACAAGTCCCACACACAGCTAGAAGCCCAAATATTTTTTCAGAGGTAGATGCAGAAAAAAATTATATTCAATTTGCAACCTGATGGAGGTCAGTATAGATGGACTAATAGAACAAGTCCCACAAACTGCTAGAAGCCCAAATATTTTTTCAGAGGTAGATGCAGAAAAAAATTATATTCAGTTTGCAACCTGATGGAGTTCAGTATAGATGGACTAATAGAACTAGTCCCATACACTGCTAGAAGGCCAAATATTTTTTCAGAGCTAGATGCAGAAAAATATTCTATTCAATTTGCAACCTGATGGAGGTCAGTATAGATGGACTAATAGAACAAGTCCCACACACAGCTAGAAGCCCAAATATTTTTTCAGAGGTAGATGCAGATTAAAATTATATTCAGTTTGCAACCTGATGGAGGTCAGTATAGATGGACTAATAGAACAAGTCCCACACACTGCTAGAAGGCCAAATATTTTTTCAGAGCTAGATGCAGAAAAATATTATATTCAATTTGCAACCTGATGGAGGTCAGTATAGATGGACTAATAGAACAAGTCCCACACACTGCTAGAAGCCCAAATATTTTTTCAGAGGTAGATGCAGAAAAAAATTATATTCAGTTTGCAACCTGATGGAGGTCAGCATAGATGGACTAATAGAACAAGTCCCACACACTGCTAGAAGGCCAAATATTTTTTCAGAGCTAGATGCAGAAAAATATTCTATTCAATTTGCAACCTGATGGAGGTCAGTATAGATGGACTAATAGAACAAGTCCCACACACTGCTAGAAGCCCAAATATTTTTTCAGAGGTAGATGCAGAAAAAAATTATATTCAGTATGCAACCTGATGGAAGTCAGTATAGATGGACTAATAGAACAAGTCCCACACACTGCTAGAAGCCCAAATATTTTTTCAGAGGTAGATGCAGAAAAAAATTATATTCAGTTTGCAACCTGATGGAGGTCAGTATAGATGGACTAATAGAACAAGTCGCACACACTGCTAGAAGCCCAAATATTTTTTCAGAGCTAGATGCTGAAAAAAATTATATTCAATTTGCAACCTGATGGAGGTCAGTATAGATGGACTAATAGAACAAGTCCCACACACTGCTAGAAGGCCAAATATTTTTTCAGAGCTAGATGCAGAAAAAAATTATATTCAATTTGCAACGTGATGGAGGTCAGTATAGATGGACTAATAGAACAAGTCCCACACACAGCTAGAAGCCCAAATATTTTTTCAGAGGTAGATGCAGAAAAAAATTATATTCAGTTTGCAACCTGATGGAGGTCAGTATAGATGGACTAATAGAACAAGTCCCACACACAGCTAGAAGGCCAAATATTTTTTCAGAGCTAGATGCAGAAAAAAATTATATTCAATTTGCAACCTTATGGAGGTCAGTATAGATGGACTAATAGAATGATGCTATGCCCAAAAGGTTTTATTTCACTAGGTGCAGTAAAAAAATTGGTATTCTATATACAGGTGTAGCTGGCAACACAAGTAGGCTACTCCACTGACTAACACACTCTGCAATAGGCCAAAAAGGATTAGCTTTGCTGGATTTAGCCAAATGCTGTGAAAAAAACTTGCACAGCACTGGCACAGACCTGCCTGGCAAAAATTGATAGGAACTGATGTAACTTAGTCCTGAAAAGGACTGCAATTACAATTAGTCTTTACTCCCACAACCTATCTATTTAAGAGTACAGACCTGCCCGATAAAAGTCGTAGGAAATGCTATAACCTAGTCCTTAAAAGGACTGCAATCACAACTATTCCCTACTCCCAAGCTATCTGTATATTTGTGCGAAAATTGGCTTGAAATTAACAAGGTATAGCGCACACAGCAACAGCGGTGCCGTCTAACACGCAGCTGCAGCAGTGAGAAAATGGTGGCGATGGGGAAAATGGCTGGGTCTTATAGGGCAAGGACATGTGACATACACTGCCAATGACACATGCCCTTGCTTGTGTGAAAAAAAGCACTTCACTCCGTGTGTGCGCTGCTGATAGGCTGACAGATTGCACCACCCCACTGTAAATGCGGGAAAGAGAAAAAAAAAGGAAATCTTCATTATTCCTGCAGAGATCCATCCCCTGCCCCTCCCCCCGCCCCGTTGTACACTCAAACTGCGTATTATCATTAATTTTCATCATTACTGAGAAAAAATTCAGTTTTGATTTTGGTGCACGAACAGTTATCGAACATAACCTCGAACAGCCAAATTATTTTCAAATCGTTCGTGTTCGCCGAACGGCTCGAACACCGCCCAAAGCAGCTAGAATTTGAGATTGGCGAACAGGTCGAGTCGAACAACGCTCATCTCTACTTCTGGAGGCAGTTAGTCACTCAGGATTTTATTTAGGGTCTAGTGATGAGCGAACATGCTTGCCACTGCTCGGTACTCGCCCGAGCATCACGGTGCTCGACATGCTCAGCGCTCGGCGAGTATTTCCAGGTTGCTCAGGCGGGAACTCGGGTCCCCGTCCTGCATGATGGGCGTGCTTTAGAGAGCCAATGAACATGCAAGAATTGCTTGCCATGCACTGTGATGCCGTAGCCATGTTGGTTGTGGCATTACAGTGATTAGCTGGCCGCACAGCATCATCAGGTCTATACCTAGATATACCTATATCTAGACCTGGCGCCGCTATACCCATCACAGTCTACCCCAGAACCAGGCAGAGTAGGGTGAGCTGCTGCTGAGTCAGGGAGAGATTTGCTTGTTTATAGTTAGTAAAAGTATTCCACAACATATATGTATATATATATACTGTATATATATATATATATATATATATATATATATATATATATATATATATATATATATATATATATGTACAGTACAGACCAAAAGTTTGGACACACCTTCTCATTTAAAATTTTTTCTGTATTTTCATGACTATGAAAATTGTACATTCACACTGAAGGCATCAAAACTATGAATTAACTCATGTGGAATTATATACTTAACAAAAAAAGTGTGAAACAACTGAAAATATGTCTTATATTCTAGGTTCTTCAAAGTAGCCACCTTTTTACGAACCATGTTCGAGTTCGTGTTTAAATTTTGATAAAATTCAATAAAAATATTGTGAAACAAAGTAGCCACCTTTTGCTTTGATGACTGCTTTGCACACTCTTGGCATTCTCTTGATGAGCTTTAAGAGGTAGTCTCCGGAAATGGTTTTCACTTCACAGGTGTGCCCTGTCAGGTTTAATAAGTGGGATTTCTTGCCTTATAAATGGGGTTGGGACCATCAGTTGTGTTGTGCAGAAGTTTGTTGGATACACACCTGATAGTCCTACTGAATAGACTGTTAGAATTTGTATTATGGCAAGAAAAAAACAGCTATGTAAAGAAAAACAAGTGGCCATCATTACTTTAAGAAATGAAGGTCTGTCAGTCTGAAAAATTGGGAAAATTTTGAATGTGTCCCCGAGTGCAGTTGCAAAAACCATCAAGCACTATAAAGAAACTAGCTCACATGAGGACCGCCCCAGGAAAGGAAGACCAAGAGTCACCTCTGCTTCTGAGGATAAGTTTATCCGAGTCACCAGCCTCAGAAATCGCCGGTTAAAAGCAGCTCAGATTAGAGACCAGGTCAATGCCACACAGAGTTCTAGCAGCAGACACATCTCTACAACAACTGTTAAGAGAACACTTAGTGCAGCAGGCCTTCATGGTAAAATAGCTGCTAGGAAACCACTGCTAAGGACAGGCAACAAGCAGAAGAGACTTGTGGGCTAAAGAACACAAGGAATGGACATTAGACCAGCTTTGGTCTGTGCTTTGGTCTGATGAGTCCAAGTTTGAGATCTTTGGTTCCAACCACCTGTCTTTGTGCGACGCAGAAAAGGTGAACGGATGGACTCTACATGCCTGGTTCCCACCGTGAAGCATGGAGGAGGAGGTGTGATGGTGTGGGGGTGCTTTGCTGGTGACACTGTTGGGGATTTATTCAAAATTGAAGGCATACTGAACCAGCATGGCTACCACAGAATCTTGCAGCGGCATGCTATTCCATCCGGTTTGCGTTTAGCTGGACCATCATTTAATTTTCAACAGGACAATGACCCCAAACACACCTCCAGGCTGTGTAAGGGCTATTTGACCAAGGAATAGAATGATTGGGTGCTATGCCAGATGACCTGGCCTCCACAGTCACCAGACCTGAACCCAATCGAGATGGTTTGGGGTGAGCTGGACCGCAGAGTGAAGGCAAAAGGGCCAACAAGTGCTTAGCAACTCTGGGAACTCATTCAAGATTGTTGGAAGACCATTTCTGGTGACTACCTCTTGAAGCTCATCAAGAGTGTGCAAAGCAGTCATCAAAGCAAAAGGTGGCTACTTTGAAGAACCTAAAATATGAGACATATTTTCAGTTTCATACTTTTTTGTTAAGTATATAATTAAACATGTGTTAATTCATAGTTTTGATGCCTTCAGTGTGAATGTACAATTTTCATAGTCATGAAAATACAGAAAAATCTTTAAATGAGAAGGTGTGTCCAAACTTTTGGTCTGTACTGTATATATATACTCTACCATTCAAAAGTTTGGGGTCACCCAGACAATTTTGTGTTTTCAATGAAAACTCATACTTTTATTTATCAAATGAGTTGCAAAATGAATAAAAAATATAGTCCAGACATTGACAAGGTTAGAAATAATGATTTTTATTAGAGAGAAAAATTTTCTCCTTCAAACTTTGCTTTCGTCAAAGAATGCTCCCTTTGCAGCAATTACAGCATTGCAGACCTTTGGCATTCTAGCTGTTAATTTGCTGAGGTAATCTTGAGAAATTTCCCTCCCATGCTTCCTGAAGCCCCTCCCACAAGTTGGATTGGCTTGATGGGCACTTTTTGCGTACCATACAGTCAAGCTGCTCCCACAACAGCTCATTGGGGTTGAGATCTGGTGACTGCGCTGGCTACTCCATTACAGATAAAATACCAGCTGCCTGCTTCTTTCCTAAATAGTTCATGCATAATTTGGAGGTGTGCTTTGGGTCATTGCCCTGTTGTAGGATGAAATTGGCTCCAATCAAGCCCTGTCCACAGGGTATGGCATGGCGTTGCAAAATGGAGTGATAGCCTTCCTTATTCAAAATCCCATTTACCTTGGACAAATCTCCCACTTTACCAGCACCAAAGCAACCCCAGACCATCACATTACCTCCACCATTCTTGACAGATGGCGTCAGGCACTCTTCCAGCATCTTTTCAGTTGTTCTGCATCTCACAAATATTCTTCTGTGTGATCCAAACACCTCAAACTTTGATTCGTCTGTCCATAAAACTTTTTTCCAATCTTCCTCTGTCCAATGTCTGTGTTCTTTTGCCCACATTAGCCAGTCTCAGATATGGCTTTTTCTTTGCCACTTTGCCCTGAAGGCCAGTATCGCGGAGTCGCCTCTTCACTCTAGATGTTGACACTGGCATTTTGAGTGTACTATTTAATGAAGCTGCCAGTTGAGGAGCTGTGAGGCGTCGATTTCTCAAACTAGAGACTCTAATGTACTTGTCTTGTTGCTCAGTTGTGCAGCGGGGCCTCCCACTTCACTTTCTACTCTGGTTAGAGCCTGTTTGTGCTCACCTCTGAAGGGAGTAGTACACATTGTTGTAGGAAATCTTCAGTTTCTTGGCAAATTCTTGCATGGAATAGCCTTCATTTCTAAGAACAAGAATAGATTGTCGAGTTTCACATGAAAGTTCTCTTTTTCTGGCCATTTTTAGAGTTTCATAGAACAAACAAATGTAATGCTCCAGATTCTCAAGTAGCTCAAAGGAAGGTCAATTTTATAGCTTCTCAAATCAGCCAAACCGTTTTCATCTAGGCTAACATACTTGTGCAAGGGTTTTCTAAACATTCATTAGCCTTCTTACACAGTTAGCAAACACAATGTACCATTAAAACACTGGAGTGGTGGTTGTTGGAAATGGGCCTCTATACACCTATGTAGATATTGCAACAAAAACAAGAGGTTTGCAGCTAGAATAGTCATTTACCACATTAACAATGTATAGAGTGTATTTCTGATTCATTTAATGTAAGCTTCATTAAAAAAATGTGCTTTTCTTTCAAAGATAATGAAATTTCTGAATGACCCCAAACTTTTGAATGGTAGTATATATATATATATATATATATATATATATATATATATATATATATATATATTCATCTATATATATATATATATCCAACTGAACTAACAGTCCTTCTGAGGACTAAACCAGCTGCATATATTCAGTGGTGATAGCAGGAGTTAGGCAGGCAGGCAGACTGCAGTGCATATAGTGCAAGAGGGTCCACAGCACATTCCTGCTGCTGTTCTTACAGATATTTGTAGGCATAGCCCCAGGTATCAGGGGCCAGGGCAATTTTTTTTATCTTAATCCTGGTTATTTGCTTAAAAACCAAGGCAGGCAGGGTATGTGACAGACTGCAGTGCATGATACAGCCCAAGAGGGTCCATTGCATGTTCAACTTCTGAGTGATCCCGCTGTGATAAATATTTGTAGACATAACCCCAGGTATCAGGGGCCAGGGCAATTCTTTTTTATCTTAATCCTGGTTATTTGCTTTAAAAGTAATCCAGAGTACACAATTTTTCTGCCCCATTTGCATGCTAGCACTGCAGAATACAGCCAGATCTTTTCTATATTACAGCAATAAAAATCCAGAAATTTGAACTGATCGTGGAAAATATTGGCCTACTTTTCCATGTTGTTGCAGTGTGTCAGTCAAGCTATTCACACTAGGTCTCTGTGAAGAATAGTATTAGTAAACTACAGGCCTGCTATTTAAAACCGTGGTTCTTCATCAAACGTATCAAATATAACTTCGGTTCAAATCCAGCCATTTGTAGTGAACGTGGAAAATATTGTCCTCCATTTATAGATTGTAGTAGTGTGTCAGTGTACACAATTTTACAGCTCCATTTGCTTGTTCACAGAATACAGGCAGATTTTTGCAGTTTTTTTCATATTACGGTATTGTGGAAGAAGAGGGACTTTTTTCAATGATCAGACGCACGTGATCTATATGACTGCCGTAATAATACAGAAATTTTGTGGAGCTTGCCAAATATTCCACTCCATTTAAAATCAGCCACCTGTATTTTGTTGAACCAATTGACACTTGGTCACTGACAAATACCATATTATTAGGCGACTGCCTGAAGCCGTGGCCATCAGACGTTATCCCATATGACTACCCTAATACTCCAGCAATTTTTGTGAGCGTGTCAAATATTACACTCAATTTAAAGTATTGCAGTTGTGGGTTCAAACCTATTCACACTTGGCCGCTGACAAATAGCATATCTGTGAACAATGTTGTCAGAGTATTACGCTACTTTTATGGACTGACGAAAAAAACCCATACAAAAAACAAGCTAAAATGGAAAAATTTTTAAGAAACATTCTTTCCAGGATAGTGACTTGTATATAAGGCCAAAGAAATAAAAAAAAAAAAGTTATGGACAGTGTAAGACACTTATGCGACCAGAATGAATACTCATCTGTAGCTGGTGATGATACCACCTAGCAGCACCTGTCCCTATTGTAAATGCATCTAACAGCATTATTGATAGGGAAGAGAATATATTTTAAATTTTTTTGGGCAGCACCAGCAGCGAGCAGTATAAGGCAATAATACCTGGCTGGATCAATGTAATATGCTATCCATTCTGTGATACCTCAAAGAATTTCAGATAAGACAGTTAATATTCTAGAATATAGAATCTATTTGAATTGTCCTTTCCATTATAAAGGAGTGTGTCTCCTATACTGTTATTGCATATGCAGCAATTTCAAGAGGTGCCAAAAATTAGAGCGAACTCCTATACATATTTGAAGAGACGTAAAAACTAAATAAATGACAGAATAAAAACACAGGATCTTTTTAGTATAAAAACCAGACTCGCCAATGTAACCTCAATGTAATCACATTGTTCAGCTCCTGCACCTCCTCCTCCTGTTCGGCCTCCATCTCCGAAATGACCACATCAGTCACAAGCTGGAGGCACTGCCGTACTGCCTTGGCCAAGCGGCAACAGGCTGTGCTGAAGATAATATGCTTAATGCTTAGGTGACAAACCGCCCATCGCTGCAGAGTTGTTGAAAGTTGTAACACAGCAGCCTTATCTGTGGCTCTCGCCGCTGAACATACAGCCAGGCATGGTCATGTGTGACAATGGGCGGAACCAGGTGGCGGAGAAATGACAGCCAAAGTAGATACGGTTTCCCTCTATGCCAGTCCTTTCATCAAGCTAAAGAATATGGCTGTGGTGAAATACAACTCTCACCAAGAAGCAGTGTCAGACTGAAAAACATTGGGCCCACCAGAGGAATTGATTTTGAGGGCCCACCTTTCTCCACAGCTCAAGAGACCCATAGCAGCTGCAAAGTTTGCACTATCATGTACGCTCCTGATGGAGAATACTCAGGTGGGCCAGTCCAACCCTACCGAGAAGCCCTGGCTAAGAAAAGTCTGTGGGAAGGTTCCTGGACACTCTATGGCTGCTTTTTTACTGAGGGGGAAACCAACGCAAACACGGGGTGAACATACAAAATCCTTGCAATTGTTCTCTTTGGTGGGACTTGAACCTAGGACCCCAGTGCTAACCACTAAGCCACTGTGCTGCTCTCTCTGTTCTCTCTCTGATATATAAAATGCTGGAGAAACTTGCACATACTGCCACTCAGTATCTTCAGCTCTTTTGTGAGAAACTAATGTATTTGGGCAGAAAAAAAGGAAATTGTGGATGGCTTCGCTACTGGTACTGGGGTACTGCTAATACCATGGTGTCCTTCCAAGTTCACTGGAAATATTCCAGGCTGGCTGGAGTCAAGCTGATTCCCATTGAAAAGTACCAGCAGCAAGCTAAGGAGATGGTGGCCTCTATCACAACCTCACCTCGGCACTATGAACTCTCCTGAAGGAGAAGCCAAGGCCCAACAGAGGAGTCTCCAGCTCTCTAGTGGTACCGTCCAACCCTGCCAAGAAGCCAAGAAGAAGCCCTGGCTAAGAAAAGTCTGTGGGAAAGTTCCCGGACACTCTATGGCTGCTTTTTTTACTGTGGACTGGCTCCAGCAATCTATAAGATTGCCATCTATGATCCCTTCACTGGCTTCCCAGTGGCCAGAGACTTCAGTTCAAAACCGTAACCATGACATGCAAAGCCATCCACAACCTGTCTGCTCCATATATCTGTGACCTAGTCTCCCGGTACATACCTTCACTTCAACCTCCAATCCTCACAAGATCTCCTTCACTACTCCCGTCTTCTCTCCTCTTCCCACAATCGTATGCAAGATTTTTCCTATGCATCCTTTCTACTCTTGAACTCTGTACCCCAACATATCAGACTCTCGCCTACTGTTGAAACCTTTAAAAGGAAGCTGAAGACCCATCTCTTCCGACAAGCCTACAAACTGCAGTAACTCTCGTTAATAATAGTAATTATATTATTTGTACTCTGGGTCAAGTGATGGCATTTTCCTGGTGACTGCCCCTAAATTGATGTGTTTTGACAGCTTTTGGTCCCGTTTGAAGGTGTTGTGTATATGTTTGGTTTGGCACCCACTGAATCCAATAGTGTTCAGCGGTGTTCGGCGAATATTCCACATTTACATTGGCGAATATTGCAAAAACGGCGATTGTAATCCGAAATGAATATTGAAATATTCACTAGTCTCTAATCAGCAATACCTTTAAAAAATATGTGGGTGTTGCATCACAGGCTTCCTGGTGATATGGTGGTGGAGGATGAGGAAAAGGAGGAAAGCAACATAAAATAGAACAATTCTTGAAGGGTATACCCATGTCTGGGTGTGAAGGGGTGCATGGGAATAGACCCCCCCAAAAAATAACCACTGGATTTGAGTTTATGTATCTGGTGGTGTTGAGAGAAGTTTGACCCAATCGAGCCCTTGTTTATTTTTATAAGAGTCAGCCTGTCAGCATTTTCAGTTGACAAGCGGATGCGCCTATCAATTTTATCAGTTATAATGCCCCCGGCAACACTAAAAACTATCTGTGACAAAACGCTAGCAGCCAGGACCTCCAAGGCATAGATGACACGCCCCCTGGGCCGTGGGGTACTCGGTAGACGGGCCGGTCAATGCTGGGGGATGTCACAGTGGCAGTGACCCGGTCCGTGACCCAGGGTGGTCAACTAAAGGGTTTAAGTAAAAAGGGAATAAAGTTTTTATAGAGATAATTTTCATGACGCCACCTGTGGTATGCGGCTATATGGGGCCGCCAATGCGGTGCAGATCCTCTGGAGCTGATGGTGACGTCTTCCTGCTCTGGCTCTCAACCTCCTGCCCCACGCCTCACAATCAGTGTCCCAAGCCAGTAGCCTCGGGTCTTGTCGGGCGACGTGCAGTCCCCTGAATCCTATGTGGCCACCTTTTCGGCGATGTAATTGTGGTTTTGGGCAGCTGCACCTTGAAAGTACAGTAGCCTCCGGTTGTCTAGCTGAGCCTAATTGTTCTCCACTAGTTTAGGGGCCGGTCCACTCTGCTGCCTTATCCCTCGGGTGTAAGGGTGGCTTCCTGCACTCCCCGTGCCCCTGGGATCCCCTCTGTCTCTGGAGCTTTCCCTCTGCTCCCGTCCTCTCTCACTCTTCTTGGGCCTCTCTTTCTAGGCCCGACTCCTTTCTCCACTCCTCCTGAGCAGAGCGCCTTCTGAGCTCCTGCTCCAGCTCTCTCTCCTCACCACTGACCTTCTTCTTCTGACTGCTTCTAGATGGTTCCCCTCCTTTTTATACCTTTCCTAACAGTGCTCCCCTGATCTACTTCCTCCACCCACACTCACTACATGGTTCCCCCTCTCTTGGTTCCCTCCCTTCCAACCAGGGACAGGGCTCAGCATTGTACACATGCATCTTGCCGTGCCTGCTGGTCTGAAATGGTGTAGTGTTGGATGCAGGTGGGTGGGTCCTGGGCAGTACTCCCTACTTACCTGAGAGTGGGATACCACACCTCTGGGTGAGATACAGTACCTCTGTGGCGACTGAACCCGCAGGGGCGCCACATAGACACAAAATTGTTTCCTATGGCCCCATCATTACAGCATACTATTAATTTCCAATTAAACAATGAGCATGATCATAATAGCATGTGGTGACCATAGTTCTTATATACCCAAGCTATGGCTGTGAACTATATGGTATTCATTCCAAACAAGCTAAGTGTGTCTGGTTGGAGCCAGTAATAGAGGCTGCATAGCATGGTAAATTTTGAATTTGGCCAATTTGCTTAAATTTGGCCTAGGAAATTTGAATTGCTTCAAGCTGAATTGATGCAAATTAAATATACCTCAATTGCTGCTAAATGACACTTAAAAAAATAAAAAAACATTATACTCACCTTGCCCCTCACTTGTCCCACCACCACAGCTCCCTGCCTGGTCCCCTCCTAGCTCTATCCTTTAAACTCCTGTCTTCTTCTCTTCTGTTTTCACTCTTCGGAGCCTCCAGTACTGATTAAACCCATGCAACATCCTAACATGATGCCAAAAATTCAAGACTAGTGTTAAGCGAACATGCTCGATGCTGCTCGGTACTCGCCCGAGCATCACGCTACTCGGGATGTTCGGCGAGCACTGAGCATTTCCGGGTTACTCGGGCGGGAGCTCGGGTCTCCGCCCTGCATGTTTGGCGCTCTTTACAGAGCCAATGAACATGCAGGGATTGCCAGCCAGTCACTGTAATGCCGCAGCCATGTTGTTTGTGGGTATTACAGTGATTGGCTGGCCGCACAGCGTCACCTCGAGTATTTAAAACCGGGCGCCGCCATCTTGGACACAGTCGCTCCGGATCAGACAGTGTAGGGACAGCGCTGCTGATTTAGGGAGAGATATATCCTGCAAAATAGTTGGTGTAGGGTCTGTAAAGGCTGCCAGATCAAACAAACAGTCCTTCTCAGGACTAATATCCATCCCAGGTATATCAGGCAGGCAGGCAGGCTGTATAGGAGACGCAGTGGTTATACCAGCAAACGCTGCATTACAGTCCTGTGTGCTGCTCCTGTTGCTGAAATTGCTGGACTTAGCTCCAGGTCCCAGGGGCCAGGAAAAATCCTTTTTTTTTTTATCTAAATCCTCTTTTTTTTTTCCTCCTTCACAATGTACAAATACCCATCTTATTAACCTTTTGGTGTCCCCCCCCCAAAAAAAAAACAAGTGTGCCTCTGATTTTTCAGACACAAATATATCTGTTGAAAATAGTCTGGTGTAGGCCAGAGAAATAGAAGTGTGGTTTTGCAGTTCTATGGGCCATTTGTATCTAAAAAAAACAGTTTGAGTGTGTCGCTCACTGTTCAGCCGCAAATATATATATATTTAAAAAAGTCTGGTATACACCAGTAAATTATTACTGTGGTTTTGATGTTCCATGGTAAAACATCTCTATTATCCTGGCATTTTTTGCTGTATAAAAATAATAATAGTGTCTCCCTGATTTTTCAGACACAAATATATCTGTTGAAAATAGTCTGGTGTAGGCCAGAGAGACAGAAGTGTGCTTTTGCTGTTCCACGGTAAAAAATCTCTATTATCCTGCTTTTTGCATTTTTTGCTGTAAAAAAAAAAATAATAGTGTCTCCCTGATTTTTCAGACACAAATATATCTGTTGAAAATAGTCTGGTGTAGGACCGAGAAATACAAGTGTGGTTTTGCAGTTCCACGGTACAAACCTCTGTATTATCCACTTTTGGGCCATTTGTATCTAAAAAAACAGTTTGAGTGTGTCGCTCACTGTTCAGCCGCAAATATATATATATTTTAAAAAGCCTGGTACACACCAGTAAATTATAACTGAGGTTTTGCTGTTCCACAGTTAAAAATCTCTATTATCCTGCTTTTGGCATTTTTTGCTGTAAAAAATAAATAGTGTCTCCTGATTGTTCAGACACAAATATATCTGTTGAAAATAGTCTGGTGTAGGCCCGAGAAATACAAGTGTGGCTTTGCAGTTTCACGGTTCAAACCTCTGTATTATCCACTTTTGGGCCATTTGTATCTAAAAAAAACAGTTTGAGTGTGTCGCTCACTGTTCAGCCGCAAATATCTCTATTTAAAAAAGTGTGGTATACCCCAGTAAACAATAACTGTGGTTTTGCCATCCCACGGAAAAAAATCTCTATTATTCAGGTTTTGGTAGTTTTTTCCGTAAAGAAAAACAGTAGTGTCTCCTGACTGTTGTGACACAAAAATATATCTGTTGAAAATAGTCTTGTGTAGGCCCGACATCCCAGTGTGGTTTCGCAGTTCCACGGGTCAAATCGCTGTACTATCCAGTTTTGGGCCTTTGGTATCTAAAAAAAAAGCAGTTTGAGTGTGTCGCTCACTGTTCAGCCGCAAATATCTCTATTTAAAAAAGTGTGGTATACCCCAGTAAACAATAACTGTGGTTTTCCTCTTCCACGGTTCTAATCTACTCTTTATTACCCTTTTTCCATTGATAGTGCAAGTGTAAGCTATTTTACTTCATTTACAATGGGCAAGGCGCGTGGCAAGGGAGTGGAAGTGGACGTTCTGGTGATGGTTCGTGCGGAGGACGGGGCCGTGGCCAAGGTGAAAATGTGCCACAACCAACAGCCACATCTTCTCGCTCCCACTTCTTGACCGAATTACTAGGGAAGCACAGAACAACACCAGTATTGAGAACTGATCAGTGTGAACAGGTTATTAATTGGATAGCAGACAATACTTCCAGTTACCTGGGCACCACCACCTCCGGTCTGTCTTCCACACGGTCAACTCTTAGTAGCCGTGAGTCTCGACCGCATACTCCTCCTCACCCTGATGCTCCTTCCTCCCACCATGCCGAGTGTCGTCAGACAGCAAGTGATCCCACACTTGGACACTCTGAAGAGCTGTTCACAGGTCCATTTCCATATTTGGACCCCTCGCCTGATACGCTTGAAGTGGTAGAAGAGGAGATCCCATGTTGCGATGCCCAAATATTTGAACAGCCACGGCCACAGGAAGTCGACGTTGGCAATCTGTCACAAGAGGTGGACGATGACGAGACACAATTGCCAGGAAGTGAGGAGGAGGATCATGGTGCGCAAGTGGAAGAGGAGGAGGTGGTGGATGATCTAGTAACTGACCCAACGTGGAAGGAGGACATGCAGAGTGAGGCCAGCAGCACACAGGGGGAGGGAGGCAGAGTACCCCAACAGGCAGGAAGAAGCAGTGTGGTGGCCACAGACAGAAGGCAGGCAACCGTTCCCCGTAACACCAACACGAGGGACGTTGCCAGTACAAGCGGTAGGTCTTCCAGAGTCTGGAATTTTTTTAAAGACTCTGCTGATAACCCTAAAAAGGCCATATGTTCCACCTGCCATGCCAGCATCAGCAGGGGTGACAAAACTACCAGCCTGACCACCACCAGCATGATCAGGCACATAGCAGCAAAGCACCCGACTTTGTGGGGCGAAACCCAGGGTCCACGACCAGTGTCAGCGGGTGTCACCACTGCTTCTTCCACTGTTGTGCGTGCAATAGAACCCCCTGTTGTGTGTGCAAGGCAATCCCCTGTCCATACTGCATGTAAAGATGCCCCCTTCTCTCAGTCTTCACTTGTTATGGCAGTTTCTCAAGAAACAGCATCAGCGTCCACGTCCACGTCCCACCGCAGCGTTCAATTGTCCATATCCCAGACCTTTGAACGAAAGCGGAAATTCGCAGCTAACGCCCCACAGGCCACAGTCCTAAATTCGCACATTTCACGACTGCTTGCATTGGAAATGCTGCCTTTTAGGCTGGTGGGGACGGAATCCTTCCGCAATCTTATGGCGGTGGCCGTCCCTCGGTACTCGGTCCCCAGCCGACACTATTTTGCCCGGTGTGCCATCACCGCACTACAGAAGCACGTGTCCCAAAGCATCTGCCGTGCCCTCAACAACGCAGTTACTGGGAGAGTCCCCCTGACAACGGACACGTGGACAAGTGCTTGTGGTCAGGGACGGTACATCTCTCTGACGGCACACTGAGTAAACATAGTGGAAGCCGGGACCCAGTCGGACCTTGGAACACCTCCTCCCCACACCGAGGATTGCGGGCCCTATGTCAGTCAGAGTTGCCCCCACAGTGTACAGCCCCTGCGCATCCTCCTCCTCCTACTCCTCCTCATGTTCAGCCTCCATCTCAGATATCACCACATCAGTTACAAGCTGGAAGCATTGCAGTACTGCCTCCGCCAAGCGGCAATAGGCTGTGCTGAAACTCATAAGCTTAGGTGATAAACCTCACACTGCTTGTGAGTTGTGGACAGCTGTGAAAGAGCAGGTAGATCTGTGGCTGAGACCGCTGAACCTACATCCCGGCATGGTCGTGTGTGACAATGGCCGTAACCTGGTGGCGGCTCTGAGGCGAGGTGAGATCACACACGTACCATGCCTGGCTCATGTGCTTGACCTCGTAGTTCAGCGGTTTCTTAAATCGTACCCCGAGTTGCCAGATCTGCTCGTGAAAGTACGCCGCCTGTCAGCTCATTTTTGCAAGTCGGCTACAGCTTCTGCCGCCCTTGCTGTGTTGCAGCAGCGTTTGCAGCTTCCGGCACACCGACTGGTGTGTGATGTCCCCACACAATGGAACTCTACCCTCCACATGTTGCAAAGGATTTGTGAGCAGAAGAGAGCAGTTGTGGAGTACCAGCTGCAACAAGGCCGTCGATATTCAGGTCAGACTCCACACATAAGACCTCAGGAGTGGACCTGGATGTCTGACATATGTACCATCCTGACAAACTTTGAGGAGGCCACATAGATGGTGAGTGGCGATGACGCCATCATTAGTGTCAGCATCCCACTTGTCTGTCTTTTGCAACGCTCTCTGCAGAGAATTAAAGAGGAGGCATTGCAGCCAGAGTATGATGCAATGGATCAAGAAGCCGTAGCGGGCGATTACACAAAGCCCAGCCTCATCTCATCCCAACGTGCATTGAAGGACAATGAGGGAGAGGAGGAGGAGGAAGAACAGGAGCTGCTATCATGCTTTGTAGACGGTAGTACCTGCACAAGTGTCATACCATCGGTTCAGCGTGGGTGGCCTGAGGACAGGGGGGAGGAGGAAGAGGAGGAGGAGGAGGAGAGCATGGTCAGTCGTCATCTTGGTGAGGACACGGAAATCTTGCCTGTTACCAGTCTGGCACGCATGGCTGACTTTATGTTACGCTGCCTTAACCGTGACCCTCGCGTTGTCAAAATGTTGAGTGACAGTCATTACTGGTTGGTGACACTTGTAGACCCCCGCTACAAGGAAAACTTTCACTCTCTTATTCCTGAGGTGGAGAGGTCTACAAAAATGGGGCAATACCAGAAGGCCCTTGCTGCAGAACTCGTAAAAAAATTCCCATCTGAACACGCTAGCGGCAGAGGTCAGAGTTCATTGCCCAACCAAGGCGTACAGGCGAGAGAGATGCAACTCCAATCCAGCAGAGGCAGGGGAACACTATCAACGTTCTGGGACAGTTTTCTGACACCCGCCCAGCTTACAGGCCCTGAGGCGCGGGGTACTCTCACAAGGAGTGGAAAGTTTCAAAAGATGGTGAGGGAGTACCTTGCCGATCGTACCAGCGTCCTCCGTGATTCCTTTGTGCCTTTTAATTATTGGGTATCCAAGCTGGACACTTGGAATGAACTCGCTCTGTACGCCTTGGAGGTCCTGGCCTGCCCTGCCGCTAGCGTGTTATCGGAGCGTGTTTTTAGTGCCGCTGGGGGAATTATAACTGATAAGCGCACTCGCCTGTCAACTGACAATGCTGACAAGCTGACCCTTATCAAAATGAACAAGGGCTGGATTGGGCCAGACTTCTCATCACCACCAAATGACAGCAGAGTAACATAAAGTCAAATCCACTGTGTTATTTCGGGAGGTGTATTCACATGCATCGCTTCACACCCACACATGGGTATACGCTTCCTCGTTTCGGCTGTTTAATCTTCTTCTCCTTATCCTCAGCCTCCACCACCACTATACCACCAGGGTGCCAGCATTGCAAGTTCCTCCGTCCTAATTTTTGGCAGCTTTTGCTGGGAAAGCCTAAGCAAATACCATGGGACACCCACTCCCCAATAATGGGACTTATGTTTGTAATATGCTGTACTGCATGGCTCTTGTAAGGGGCATTGCAAGTTGCTCCGTCCTAATTTTTGGCAGCTTTTGCTGGGAAAGCATAAACAAATACTATGGGAGACCCACTCCCCAATAATGGGACTTATGTTTGTAATATGCTGTACTGCATGGCTCTTGTAAGGGGCATTGCAAGTTGCTCCGTCCTAATTTTTGGCAGCTTTTGCTTGCAAGGCATAAGCAAATACTATGGAACTGTTATGCACACGCCCGGGCTAAGCGGCGTGTGCGTGTGATTGGTAGTGATTCCACTGGACCGTGCCGGAGAGTGAATGCCTGGAGGGGCGTGACTAAGTATTCACCCGATCCGACCAGGGTCGCACGACGGCATACGACGCCAGTGCACCAAGGAGGAACCGAGCAGAGGGACCAGGTGCTACTCCAGGACAGACCCCGGACACGGCTGTTGACCCACACAGGGGAATACAGGAACAGGCTGGTAGGCTGGCACACAGACTGGAGGGTATAGGCAGGCACGACTGGTATGCAGGCAGGCGGGTATGCAGGCAGGGGGGTAAAGGCAAGCACAGCTAGAGTGCAGACAGGGAGGAACTAGCAGGTAGGAACACAGGCGGGATAGGACCCAGTACACACCGGGACTCAGGAACAATACAGGCAGAGGGTTACAGGCAAGCACAGCTAGAGTGCAGACAAGGCTGAGCAGGGAGGACAGGGCTCTGTTCACACGGAACAGACAGGAAGGGAAAGACAGAGCCAGATACTCACACAGTACTTGCAGAGACAACAAGCAGGAGTTAGGTACGAGTTCAGACTCTGCAGAAAAAGGAAGGGAACGGACATAGAGGCAAAACAGGTAAAGGACAGGAGAGAGTTCAGACTGGAACTGAGTGTACGGAGGAGACTGACACTGCAGAGGGATACAGGAGCGGGTCTGGGAATACGGCCCCCAGAGAGGCGGAACGAACAGGCAAGGAGCGTGTTCAGACAGGACAGACCAGACGCAGGAGCGGGTCTAGGAAATCGGCCACTAGAATGCGGAACGAACAGGCAAGGAGCGTGTTCAGACAGGACAGACCAGAGAACACAAAAAGGACACAGTTCAGACACGGGAGCTGATACCGCAAAGCAGGAGACATACAGGACTCAGTTCAGACACGGGAGCTGAAACCGCAAAGCAGGAGACATACAGGACTCAGTTCAGACACGGGAGCTGATACCGCAAAGCAGGAGACATACAGGACACAGTTCAGACACGGGAGCTGATACCGCAAAGCTGGAGACATACAGGACTCAGTTCAGACACGGGAACTGATACAAAAAGCAGGAGACAAGAGACGGGACCTGGCACCTTCAGAGTGCAAGCACACACTGAAGGAAACACTATGCTCAGGCAGGGATAGAAGGGAGCTGCTGAGCTATATACCAAGTGACAGACAGCAATAGGCTGAGGACGCACAAGGGGTGTGACCCACAGCAAGTACAAAAGGCAGGAAGTGATCGGGCGCCGCCCTTAAGCAGCAGAAACAGACACAAACAGACAGCATGGAGGGAAGCCAGAGAGACATTCTGGACAGGAGATCAAGTGCGCCCTCTTGCACAGTGGGAGATGGACCACCATGCAAGGACGCCGCCAGGTATGTTACAGTACCTCCCCCCTTACGCCCCCTCTTCTTCAGGCCTGCCAGAATCTTCCGCAGGGAATTCGAGGGCCAGTCGTTCACTGGGTTGGAGGGGGACAGAGACTTGGGGGTAATCTCTGCTTCGAGGTACATCTTGTCAAGCTCACAGGAAGAAATAGACGGGTTATCACGTACATAATGAGGAAAAGTCACTGTCTCTTTGTTATCTGGTGGTATCCCGGAGGATTCAGGAAACAACTGGAGGTCCTCCGCCGGGTCAGAAGAGTGCAGAGGCTCAGAGAAAACAACTGCTTCAGAGTACACTAGGTCGGACTCACTGGAGGAAGCAGGCGAGGTATCGGGTACCGAGTATAGGAAAGTCTCTGTCCATTCACCACCAGGTGGCACCCCGAAGGGTTCTGGAGACAGCTGGCGGTCCTCCGCCTGGTCAGAGGGGTGTAGAGACTCACGGGTAACCTCTGCTTCAGAGTACACTAGGTCGGACTCACTGGAGGAAGCAGGCGAGGTATCGGGTACCGAGTATAGGAAAGTCTCTGTCCATTCACCACCAGGTGGCACCCCGAAGGGTTCTGGAGACAGCTGGCGGTCCTCCGCCTGGTCAGAGGGGTGTAGAGACTCACGGGTAACCTCTGCTTCAGAGTACACTAGGTCGGACTCACTGGACGAAGCAAGCGAGGTATCAGATCCAGGATATAGGAAAGTCTCTGTCCATTCACCACCAGGTGGCACCCCGAAGGATTCTGAACACAACTGGAGGTCCTCCGCCTGGTCGGAGGGGTGTAGAGACTCAGGAGTAACCTCTGCTTCGGAGTACACTAAGTTGGACTCACTGGACGAAGCGAGCGAGGTATCAGGTACAGAGTATAGGAGAGTCTCTGTCCTTTCGCTACCAGGTAGCACCCCGAAGGGTTCAGGAGACAACTGGAGATCCTCCGCCTGGTCGGAGGGGTGTAGAGACTCGGAGGTAACTACCACTTTGGGGTACCCATTGTCAGGCTCACAGGACGAAGCGGACAAAGTATTGAGTACCGGGTGTAGAGAAGTCTCTCTCCATTTGTCATCGAGTGGTATCCCGGAGGGTTCAGGAGGCAACAGGGGATCCTCCGCCAGGTAGTAGAGGTGCACAGACTCTGAGGTAACCACAGCTTTGGAGCATCCTTGGACATGCACACCGGTTAAAGAGAAAGAAGCATCTGATGCCGGGTGCAGGAAGTTCTCCTGTGTGGAGTCTGGATGGGCAGAAGTCTCTTCGGCCAGGAGAACTGGTGCACTACCCACGCACATTACCCATTGGGGTTTCTCCGGGATACAGGGAGATGAAGCTTCAGTAGGGACTTCAAGGTTGGGGTCAGGAGGTCTCAGGGAGGACAGACCCTGGCGTGACGGCTTGCCTCTAAGTCTAGCACGTCTGGACTGCCTCTTGAGGTTGAGAGAAGTATTCCGGAAAGCGTAGTCACCCTGTGAGGATTCTGGGTGGGCAGTAGTCTCATTGGGCTGGAGGACTATTGCGCTACCCACACACATTACCCGTCGGGGCTGCTCCGGGATATTGGGAAGTGAAGCTTCAGCAGGGGCTTCAGAATTAGGGTCCTCGAAGACCATACGAAAGGCCACCAGGAAGGCCTGCAGGTCAAGGATGACAGGATCCCGTGCTTCCCATAGGGGGGTGACCCATTTCAAGGCATCACCCGCTAGGTAGTCAATCATAAAGGCCACTTTAGCCCAATCGGAAGGAAAATAGAGAGGGTAGGCCTTAAAGTGTAGCATGCATTGCTCCACAAATGCACGACACTGTCTTGGATCCCCATAGTAACGTGGCGGATCCGCAGGAACGAGGGCTGATAGATCCATCTGGACGGGTGCGTAACTCGCCTGGAACTCAGCTAAAGGGGGAAAAAAATTTATTTATTTTATTTTAATGCATGTATTCGCTGGAAAAACTTCTCAAAGAGCGAAGGCCGTGGGGCTCAACGGGAACCATGGCCTGAGCATGCTGTTATGCACACGCCCGGGCTAAGCGGCGTGTGCGTGTGATTGGTAGTGATTCCACTGGACCGTGCCGGAGAGTGAATGCCTGGAGGGGCGTGACTAAGTATTCACCCGATCCGACCAGGGTCGCACGACGGCATACGACGCCAGTGCACCAAGGAGGAACCGAGCAGAGGGACCAGGTGCTACTCCAGGACAGACCCCGGACACGGCTGTTGACCAACACAGGGGAATACAGGAACAGGCTGGTAGGCTGGCACACAGACTGGAGGGTATAGGCAGGCACGACTGGTATGCAGGCAGGCGGGTATGCAGGCAGGGGGGTAAAGGCAAGCACAGCTAGAGTGCAGACAGGGAGGAACTAGCAGGTAGGAACACAGGCGGGATAGGACCCAGTACACACCGGGACTCAGGAACAATACAGGCAGAGGGTTACAGGCAAGCACAGCTAGAGTGCAGACAAGGCTGAGCAGGGAGGACAGGGCTCTGTTCACACGGAACAGACAGGAAGGGAAAGACAGAGCCAGATACTCACACAGTACTTGCAGAGACAACAAGCAGGAGTTAGGTACGAGTTCAGACTCTGCAGAAAAAGGAAGGGAACGGACATAGAGGCAAAACAGGTAAAGGACAGGAGAGAGTTCAGACTGGAACTGAGTGTACGGAGGAGACCGACACTGCAGAGGGATACAGGAGCGGGTCTGGGAATACGGCCCCCAGAGAGGCGGAACGAACAGGCAAGGAGCGTGTTCAGACAGGACAGACCAAACGCAGGAGCGGGTCTAGGAAATCGGCCACTAGAAGGCGGAACGAACAGGCAAGGAGCGTGTTCAGACAGGACAGACCAGAGAACACAAAAAGGACACAGTTCAGACACGGGAGCTGATACCGCAAAGCAGGAGACATACAGGACTCAGTTCAGACACGGGAGCTGATACCGCAAAGCAGGAGACATACAGGACACAGTTCAGACACGGGAGCTGATACCGCAAAGCAGGAGACATACAGGACTCAGTTCAGACACGGGAACTGATACAAAAAGCAGGAGACAAGAGACGGGACCTGGCACCTTCAGAGTGCAAGCACACACTGAAGGAAACACTATGCTCAGGCAGGGATAGAAGGGAGCTGCTGAGCTATATACCAAGTGACAGACAGCAATAGGCTGAGGACGCACAAGGGGTGTGACCCACAGCAAGTACAAAAGGCAGGAAGTGATCGGGCGCCGCCCTTAAGCAGCAGAAACAGACACAAACAGACAGCATGGAGGGAAGCCAGAGAGACATTCTGGACAGGAGATCAAGTGCGCCCTCTTGCACAGTGGGAGATGGACCACCATGCAAGGACGCCGCCAGGTATGTTACAGGAACACCCACTTCCAAATAATGGGACTTATGTTTGTAATATGCTGTACTGCATGGCTCTTGTAAGGGGCATTGCAAGTTGCTCCGTCCTAATTTTTGGCAGCTTTTGCTGGGAAAGCATAAGCAAATACTATGGGAGACCCACTCCCCAATAATGGGACTTATGTTTGTAATATGCTGTACTGCATGGCTCTTGTAAGGGGCATTGCAAGTCGCTCCGTCCTAATTTTTCGCAGCTTTTGCTTGCAAGGCATAAGCAAATACTATGGGACACCCACTCCCCAATAATGGGACTTATGTTTGTAATATGCTGTACTGCATGGCTCTTGTAAGGGGCATTGCAAGTTGCTCCATCCTAATTTTTGGCAGCTTTTGCTGGGAGAGCATAAGCAAATACTATGGGAGACCCACTCCCCAATAATGGGACTTATGTTTGTAATATGCTGTACTGCATGGCTCTTGTAAGGGGCATTGCAAGTTGCTCCGTCCTAATTTTTGGCAGCTTTTGCTTGCAAGGCATAAGCAAATACTATGGAACACCCACTCCCCAATAATGGGACTTATGTTTGTAATATGCTGTACTGCATGGCTCTTGTAAGGGGCATTGCAAGTTGCTCCATCCTAATTTTTGGCAGCTTTTGCTGGGAAAGCATAAGCAAATACTATGGGAGACCCACTCCCCAATAATGGGACTTATGTTTGTAATATGCTGTACTGCATGGCTCTTGTAAGGGGCATTGCAAGTTGCTCCGTCCTAATTTTTGGCAGCTTTTGCTTGCAAGGCATAAACAAATACTATGGGACACCCACTCCCCAATAATGGGACTTATGTTTGTAATATGCTGTACTGCATGGCTCTTGTAAGGGGCATTGCAAGTTGCTCCGTCCTAATTTTTGGCAGCTTTTGCTGGGAAAGCATAAGCAAATACTATGGGAGACCCACTCCCCAATAATGGGACTTATGTTTGTAATATGCTGTACTGCATGGCTCTTGTAAGGGGCATTGCAAGTTGCTCCATCCTAATTTTTGGCAGCTTTTGCTTGCAAGGCATAAACAAATACTATGGGACACCCACTCCCCAATAATGGGACTTATGTTTGTAATATGCTGTACTGCATGGCTCTTGTAAGGGGCATTGCAAGTTGCTCCGTCCTAATTTTTGGCAGCTTTTGCTGGGAAAGCATAAGCAAATACTATGGGAGACCCACTCCCCAATAATGGGACTTATGTTTGTAATATGCTGTACTGCATTGCTCTTGTAAGGGGCATTGCAAGTTGCTCCGTCCTAATTTTTGGCAGCTTTTGCTTGCAAGGCATAAGCAAATACTATGGAACACCCACTCCCCAATAATGGGACTTATGTTTGTAATATGCTGTACTGCATGGCTCTTGTAAGGGGCATTGCAAGTTGCTCCGTCCTAATTTTTGGCAGCTTTTGCTGGGAAAGCATAAGCAAATACTATGGGAGACCCACTCCCCAATAATGGGACTTATGTTTGTAATATGCTGTACTGCATGGCTCTTGTAAGGGGCATTGCAAGTCGCTCCGTCCTAATTTTTCGCAGCTTTTGCTTGCAAGGCATAAGCAAATACTATGGGACACCCACTCCCCAATAATGGGACTTATGTTTGTAATATGCTGTACTGCATGGCTCTTGTAAGGGGCATTGCAAGTTGCTCCATCCTAATTTTTGGCAGCTTTTGCTGGGAGAGCATAAGCAAATACTATGTGAGACCCACTCCCCAATAATGGGACTTTTGTTTGTAATATGCTGTACTGCATGGCTCTTGTAAGGGGCATTGCAAGTTGCTCTGTCCTAATTTTTGGCAGCTTTTGCTTGCAAGGCATAAGCAAATACTATGGAACACCCACTCCCCAATAATGGGACTTATGTTTGTAATATGCTGTACTGCATGGCTCTTGTAAGGGGCATTGCAAGTTGCTCCATCCTAATTTTTGGCAGCTTTTGCTGGGAAAGCATAAGCAAATACTATGGGAGACCCACTCCCCAATAATGGGACTTATGTTTGTAATATGCTGTACTGCATGGCTCTTGTAAGGGGCATTGCAAGTTGCTCCGTCCTAATTTTTGGCAGCTTTTGCTTGCAAGGCATAAACAAATACTATGGGACACCCACTCCCCAATAATGGGACTTATGTTTGTAATATGCTGTACTGCATGGCTCTTGTAAGGGGCATTGCAAGTTGCTCCGTCCTAATTTTTGGCAGCTTTTGCTGGGAAAGCATAAGCAAATACTATGGGAGACCCACTCCCCAATAATGGGACTTATGTTTGTAATATGCTGTACTGCTTTGCTCTTGTAAGGGGCATTGCAAGTTGCTCCGTCCTAATTTTTGGCAGCTTTTGCTTGCAAGGCATAAGCAAATACTATGGGACACCCACTCCCCAATAATGGGACTTATGTTTGTAATATGCTGTACTGCATGTGACGCGCCCCCTGGGCCATGTGTACACGTGTGTGGGATACCCGGTGCCGGGTCTCTGGGGTCTGTAGTCTCCGTGGCGGTGACCCGGTCCCGTGGCTCAGGCTGGTCAAACCAGTGGCAGTCTTTCTTAGGTTTTGAGGCTATTTGTCCGACTGCGCCACCCGTGGATTGCGGTCAGGGAGTACCACTGCTGCGAGGCAGACCGCTGAGGCTGGTGTTTTGTGCGCAGCATAGAATGGGATAACTCCCCTCGGGAGGAGTATAGCCTCAGGGCAGTGAGTGTGGATGATGGGGGTGATGGTGCACGAGCGCAGCAGGAACGACTCAGAGTCTTTGCAGTGAAGTTCAGGGTCTTTACTGATGATTATAAGGTAGACCCTCCCGAGAGTACTGGCTAGCATAAGAGGCCTGGTCAGTCTGTGAGCAAGCAGGAGTTCCCCTGGCCAGGTGGAGTTGTAGGCCTCCCCGTCTGTCTGCACTCTTCCTGGCTACCTTGCTGTAAGCGGGTAGAAGTAGCCCACGTCCCTGAGTGTACCAGTGTACCGTGTAGTGCTCACCCGTATGGCTGGTGACTTGGGGCCTTCTGTTAGCCTCCGCTCCACGACGGCGGTGCTGGTCCCTTGCTTGTGACTGAGCCTCCGGGCTTCTATGGCCAGAGGACCTGAAATCCCCTGCTGGCTGGTTTCTGCTGCTGGATATATTAGTCCTCACAGCTTCGGACTCCTGTGTCCGGTTCCTATTGTCTTCTGCCAGGGTGAGCTCTGCTCAGCTTCCAGCCCTTGGTCTTTAGCTCCTAACTCCTACAGAGCTCCTTGCTGTTACTTTCCCTTGCTCTCACTCTGACTCTGACTGTTCTCTGACTCACTCAACCCCGCCCCAGATCCAGTTTATTAGGGCAGAATTCTCCCCTCCCAGGACTGGGGCAGGAGGATGTTGCATGTTTAAGGGATCCTGACCAGGAAACCTCCGACTTGCTCTCCGACGTAATATCTCTATTACTGTGGTGACCAGACCCCTGGGGTGCCACACATGGCTCTTGTAAGGGGCATTGCAGTTCCTCATAATTTTTGGAAAGCCTTCCATTCACTGCTTAGGCCAACAGTGCACGGGAGACCCAGTTGCTATAAATCGAAAAAAAGGTTTCGTTAACGCCCTCTGACCTCCATGTCATTTCCAAGGGGCATTGGAGTGGCTCGAAATTTTTGGTAGGCATTGCACTCACTGTATGCCCTATAACTGTGTAGCCGAACCGCTCCTTTTGTTACAGAAACATATCCTACAAGACATATCTGGTTGACTGGCCTGATATTGATGTGAATGGTCCCTGTTCCTCCTGCTCTTTCTCCTTTGCCACCACCTCATCCATCATTTATCACCTGAAGCTTTGTTTTAACGGAAGTCATAGAACTGGGATAGTAGCAGAAAAACATCCAGCAATCCTCGGAGGAGGTAGGATATGCGCCAAAACGCGGACCACCTCAGGCCTAGCCGCTACTACATACATGCGCTTGCATTCCAAGAAAACAAAGCAGATGCTAACTTCTATCATCATCATCATGCTCCTCACCTAGGCACTCTCAACTCCCCTGATGGAGAAGCCAGGGCCCACCGGAGGAGTCTGGTTCTCTGGTGGACTCGTCCAATGCTGCCCTAAAGCAGGCCAGGCTAAGAAAAGTGTGGGGGAAGGTGACAGAAGAAATCAGGGCGGCTGGGGACCGAGTATGGACACCTGGCCGCCACCTGGCGGCTGGGGACCGAGCGTGGACACCCGGCCGCCGGGCGGCTGGGGACAGAGTATGGATACCTCGCTGCCGAAGCGGCCATGAGGTAGTGGCCAGCTTCGGCCTCCCCCAAACTAAAGGCCCCATTTCAAGTGAAAGCTAGCAGTATGGTATTGCAGCCTGCGGGTGGGTGGGTGGTTGGCTGCATATTTTCGCTTGCATTGCAAGGAATGGGGGAGGTACAATTGAACACTGCCCTGGTACAAGGACTTGCACGGGGATAGTTGCAAGTCTGCATCTTCTGATGCAGCAAGGATCACTTCTGATGGGCACACTTTTAGACAGTGACCTGGGGGTCAGAGATGCTTCCAGGGGTCTTTCCCATGCTGATCCCTTGTCTTTTCAGCACTGTATGCATGTGTCACACAGCACATGGCCAGATAAGGTTGTAAAATGTTAAAATGACATTTCCCGGTGAACGCATTTGTCACGGTTGAAAGCAATACAAAAGTGCAAAAACGCATGAAAAATGCTACTTGTGAACATAGCCCAAGGTGTGGAGGAGTATTTTTGTTTTTGGTTATTTATTTTACCTTATACACAAGTTTTTACCCTGGAAAGGAAATTCCTTAACATATTTCACAGGAAAACCGTTTCAGTTTAGTTTTTGAACATTTTATTGTGAGCCCGCAAAAGTGGCTTAATACCTCTGACCACGTTGTTGACAGCAGTGACCTGGGGGTCAGAAAAGCTTCCAGGGGCGATCCCCATGCTGCCCCCATGTCTTTTGAGCACTGCCACTATCGTTTTGGGCACTTTTTGGGCTTTCTACAGACTGCCGGGTGTGCTGCCGCAAAAATGCTCGGGTCTCTCATAGACTAACATTGGGCTCGTTGCTCGGGTCGAGCACCCGAGTATCACGGTAAGCTCGGCCCGAGCTTCGAGCACCCGAGCATTTTAGTGATCGCTCAACACTATCAGTCGTCATCTTGGTGAGGACACGGAAGTCTTGCCCGTTACCAGTCTGGCACCCATGGCTGACTTTATGTTACGCTGCCTTAACCGTGACCCTCGCATTGTCAAAATGTTGGGTGACAGTCATTACTGGTTGATGACACTTTTAGACCCCCTCTACAAGGAGAACTTTCACTCTCTTATTCCTGAGTTGGAGAGGTCTACAAAAATGGGGCTGTACCAGAAGGCCCTTGCTGCAGAACTATTAAAAAAATTCCCATCTGAACACGGTAGCGGCAGAGGTCACAGTTCGCTGCCCAACTAAGGCATACAGGCGAGAGAGACGCAACTCCAATCCAGCAGAGGCAGGGGAACGCTGTCAATGTTCTAGGAAAGTTTTCTGAGACCTGCCCAGCTTACAGGCCCTGAGGCGCAGGGTACTCTCACAAGGAGTGGAAAGTTTCAAAAGATGGTGAGGGAGTACCAGCGTCCTCCGTGATTCCTCTGTGCCTTTTAATTATTGGGTATCCAAGCTGGACACTTGGAATGAACTCACTCTGTATGCCTTGGAGGTCCTGGCCTGCCCTGCCGCTAGCGTGTTATCGGAGCGTGTTTTTAGTGCCGCTGGAGGAATTATACCTGATAAGCGCACTCGAATGTCAACTGACAATGCTGACAAGCTGATCCTTATCAAAATGAGCAAGGGCTGGATTGGGCCAGACTTCTCATCACCACCAAATGACAGCAGAGTAACATAAAGTCAAATCCACTGTGTTATTTCGGGAGGTGTATTCCCATACATCGCTTCACACCCACACATGGGTATACGCTTCCTCATTTCGGCTGTTTTTTGCTCTTCTCCTTATCCTCAGCCTCCACGACCACTATACCACCAGGGTGACCGTGGTCCATGTTGCCAGCATTGCAAGTTCCTCTGTCCTAATTTTTGCCAGCTTTTGCTTGGAAGGCATAGGCAAAGACTATGGGAGACCCACTCCCCAATAATGGGAATCATGTTTTTAATATGCTGTACTGCATGGCTCTTGTAAGGGACATTGCAAGTTCCCCCTTTCTAATTTTTGCCAGCTTTTGCTTGGAAGGCATAGGCAAAGACTATGGGAGACCCACTCCCCAATAATGGGAATAATGTTTTTAATATGCTGTACTGCATGGCTCTTGTAAGGGGCATTAAAATCATCTTGTTAAGCTACTGTGACCTCCACGTCTCATCCAAGGGTCGTTAATATTGTCTTTTTATTCCACTGCGACCTCCACCACTCTTCCAAGGGGCATTAAAAGCGTCTTGTTAAGCTACTGTGACCTCCACGTCTCTTCCACAGGGCGTTGATATTGTCTTTTTATTCCACTGTAACCTCCACCACTCTTCCAAGGGGCATTGAAATTGTCTTTTTATTCCAATGCGACCTCCACCACTCTTCCAAGGGGCATTAAAACCGTCTTGTTAAGCTACTGTGACCTCCACGTCTCTTCCACGGGGCATTGATATTGTCTTTTTATTCCACTGTAACCTCCACGACTCTTCCAAGGGGCATTAAAACTGTCTAGTTAAACCACTCTGAACTCCACGTCTCTTCCAAGGGGCATTAAAACCATCTTGTTAAGCTACTGTGACCTGCACATCTCTTCCAAGGGGCATTAAAACTGTCTTGTTAAACCACTCTGAACTCCACGTCTCTTCTAAGGGGCATTAAAACCGTCTTGTTAAACCACTCTGAACTCCACAGCTCTTCCAAGGGGCATTGACATGTTGTTTTTAATTACCTCTAACCTCCACGACTCTTGCAACGGGCATTGCATTTCCTCCTAATTTTTGTCAGCTTTTGCTTTTCAATGCATAGGCGAACACTAAGGGAGACCCACTCCCCAATAATGGGTAGAAGGTTTTTAATATGCTGTAATCCACGTCTGTTTCAAGGGGTATTGCAGTGCCTAATAATTTTTGGAAAGTCTTCCATTCCCTGCTTAGGCCAACAGTGTACAGGAGACCCAGTTGCTATAAATGGAAAAAACGGTTTAGTTAAGGCCCTCTGACCTCCATGTCACTTCCAAGGGGCATTGGAGTGCCTCGAAATTTTTGGTAGGCATTGCATTCACTGTATGCCTTATAACTGTGTAGCTGAACCGCTCCTTTTGGTACAGAAACATATCCAACAATACATGTGTGGTTGGCTGGCCTGATATTGATGTGAATGGTCCCTGTTCCTCCTGCTCTTTCTCCTTTGCCACCACCTCATCCATCATTCATCACCTGAAGCTTTGTTTTAACGGGAGTCATAGAACTGGGATAGTAGCAGGAAAATATCCAGCAATCCTAGAAGGAGGTAGAATATGCGCCAAAACGCTGACCACCTCAGGCCTAGCTGCTACTACATACATGCGCTTGCATTCCAAGGAACAGAAAGCTAAGGAGGTGGATGGCCTCATGATCATGAATAATTTACTCGTTGTGTAGGAGGCCGACCACTGCTGCTGTCTACCTTCTGAACTTTGTGTTGAAGCCTGATTGACCCAGGACCCGCAATCCTCTATGTCTGGAGAACGTGTTGCATCCCAGTGTCCAACTGTGTCCCGGCTTCCACAATATTAACCCAGTGTGAAGGCGTCAGTGAGATGGACCATTCCTGGCCACATTCACTTGTCCACGTGTTTGTGGTTAGGCTGTCCTTTCCACTAAATGCACTGGGGAGGGCACAGGTAATGTTTTGGTATGCGCGCTTGTGTATAAGGCGCACCGGGACAAATAGGGGCGGCTGGGGACCGTTTATGGACACCCGGCCACCCCCATGCGGCTGGGGACTGTGTGTGGGCACGGCCGCGGGGCGGCTGGGGACTGAGTATGGACATCCGGCCGCCCCCTGGCGGCTGGGGACCAAGCGTGGACACCCGGCCACCGGGCGGCTGGGGACTGAGTATGAATACCAGGCTACCGACGCAGCCATGACGTGGTGGCCAGATTCCACCTCCACATGACTAAAAGGCCCAATTTCAAGTGCAAGCAAGCTAGCAGTATGGTATTGCAGCCTGGGGGTGGGTGGGTGGCAGGCTGCATACTTGCGCTTGTATTGCAAGTTATGGGGGAGGTACAATTGAACACTGCCCTGGGACAAGGACTTGCACGGGGATAGTTGCAAGTCTGCATCTTCTGATGCGGCAAGGATCACTTCTGATGGGCACACTTTTAGGCAGTGACCTGGGTGTCAGAGATGCTTCCAGGGGTCTTCCCCATGCTGTTCCCTTGTCTTTTTAGCACTGTATGTATGTGTCACACAGCACATGGCCAGATAAGGTTGTAAAATGTTAAAATTACATTTCCCGGTGAATGCATTTGTCACGGTTGAAAGCAATACAAACGTGCAAAAACGCATAAAAAATGCTACTTGTGAAGATAGCCCAAGGTGTGGAGGAGTATTTTTGTTTTTGATTATTTATTTTACCTTATACACAAGTCTTTACCCTGGAAAGGATGTTCCTTAACCCCTTTCCGACCTGGTCAGTAATAGTACGCACCAGGTTGGGAAGGCCGGTTCAGCGGGGGCTCCGGCGGTGAGCCCGCACTGAAGCGAGCACATGTCAGCTGATTATTGGAATCGCAATCCACCCGCGGCTGTTAACATGTTAAATCTCTGACAGTGGCATTTAACTCGCGCTTCTGGGAGTCCTAAGCCCCGCCCATCAGTGACCCCGTAAGGAGAAAAAAAATTTAAACGCCAGAATTAAGTTTTTTTGGTCGCTACAACTTTGCAATAAAATGCAATAACGGGCGATCAAAACATCGGATCTACCCCAAAATGGTATAAATAAAAACGTCAGCCCGGCATGCAAAAAATAAGCCCTCACCTGGCCCCAGATCCCGAAAAATGGAGAAGCTAAGGGTCTCGGAAAATGGCGTCATTTTTTTTGTTTTTTTTAGCAAGCTTTGGATTTTTTTTTCACCACTTAAATAAAAAAGAACCTATACGTGTTTGGTGTCTATGAACTCGTAACGACCTGGAAAATAATGATGGCAGGTCAGTTTTAGCAATCTGTGAACATGGTAAAAAAAGGACCCAAAAAATCACTGTGGAATTGCATTTTTTTTGCAGTTTCACTGCACTTGGAATTTTTTTCCCATTTTCCAGCACACGATATGGTAAAACCAGTGATGGTGTTTAAAAGTACAACTCGTCCCGCAAAAAATAAGCCCTCACATGGCCATATTGAACGAAAATTAAAAAAGTTCTGGCTCTGGGAAGAAGGGGAGCAAAAAAGGAAAACACAAAAACAGAAAGACCCATGGTCGTTAAGGGGTTAACATATTTCACAGGAAAGCACTTTCACTTTCGTTTTTGAACGTTTTATTGTGAGCCTGTAAAAGTGGCTTAATACCTCTGACCACGTTGTTGACAGCCGTGACCTGGGGGTCAGAAATGCTTCCAAGGGCGATCCCCATGCTGTCCCCATGTCATTTGAGCACTGTCACTATCATTTTGGGCACTTTTTAGGCTTTCTACAGACTGCAGGGGGAGCCGCCGCAAAAATGTTCGGGTCTCCCATAGACTAACATTGGGCTCGTTGCTCGGGTCGAGCACCCGAGTATCACAGTGAGCTCGGCTCGAGCTTCGAGCACCCGAGCATTTTAGTGCTCGCTCAACACTATTTAAGACTTAATGACGAAGACTGATGCCAGAGGGAGTGAGCCAGGACTTGGCAGGAAGCTGTGGTGACAGGAGAGGTGAGGGTAAAGATCAGTATACTATTTTTTTTATATATTTTAACTGCTTTCTGGGCCTAAAAAAAGTCCAGCAAAATAGAGGCACTAGCCATCATTTGACTGGATTCCATCAAATCTCAAAAACTTGGATTCTGGTGAATATGAATTTCTTGTGAATTCACTTTGAATCATTTCGCTCTTTTCCATCTTTTCCATTTAGCTGATTTTGATAGGAGAAGTTACTGCTTCAAGAGAATTAGCTGTATCCAAGAACCATCAAGTGCATAATTTCACCTTGGCAAAAGAAGTGCTATTGAAATTGCTCAAAAAAAATTAAATTTTTATTAGTATTAAAGTTCTAAAAACAATTAAAAACCAGAAAGGGTGCAGAGTTGAGAGAGGGACATAGATTCTAGTGTTATACAAGCGGCAGGTAAAGTCAAATACAATAATTCAAGAGATTTGCGGTAGTTGAAGGAGACAGAATTATTACCTGGAGGTCTTTCAGAATGAATTTCTGTCCAATAGAATAGGAGCCCCTTTTGTATCCTGTATATTGTGACCTTGACCTACAATTTCTGACCCTTAGCTCAACAACAGAACATGAATCTCAGGTTGTGAACACATAGCTCATTTTCTTTCTTTTCCCTGGTCAGTCAACTCTACACTACCATTCAAAAGTTTGGGGTCATTCAGAAATGTCATTATCTTTTAAAGAAAAGCACAATTTTTTTTATGAAGCTAACATTAAATGAATCAGAAATACACTCTATACATTGTTAATGTGGTAAATGACTATTCTAGCTGCAAACATCTTGTTTTTATTGCAATATCTACATAGGTGTATAGAGGCCCATTTCCAACAACCACCACTCCAGTGTTTTAATGGTACATTGTGTTTACTAATTGTGTAAGAAGGCTAATGGATGTTTAGAAAACCCTAGAAAACCCTAGCACAAGTATGATAGCCCAGATGAAAATGGTTTGGCTGATTTGAGAAACTATAAAATTGACCTTCCTTTGAGCTACTTGAGAATCTGGAGCATTACATTTGTTTGTTCTATGAAACTCTCAAAATGGCCAGAAAAAGAGAACTTTCTTGTGAAACTCGACAGTCTATTCTTGTTCTTAAAAATGAAGGCTATTCCATGCAAGAAATTGCCAAGAAACTGAAGATTTCCTACAACGATGTGTACTACTCCATTCAGAGGAGAGCACAAACAGGCTCTAACCAGAGTAGAAAGAGAAGTGGGAGGCCCCGCTGCACAACTGAGCAACAAGACAAGTAAATTAGAGTCTCTAGTTTGAGAAATCAATGCCTCACAGCTCCTCAACTGGCAGCTTCATTAAATAGTACACTCAAAATGCCAGTGTCAACGTCTAGAGTGAAGAGGCGACTCCGGGATGCTGGCCTTCAGGGCAAAGTGGCAAATAAAAAGCCATATCAGAGAATGGCTAATAAAAGTAAAAGATTAATGTGGGAAAAAGAACACAGACATTGGACAGAGGAAGATTGGAAAAAAGTTTTATGGACAAATGAATCAAAGTTTGAAGTGTTTGGATCACACAGAAGAATATTTGTGAGATGCAGAACAACTGAAAAGATGCAGGAAGAGTGCCTGACGCCACCTGTCAAGCATGGTGGAGGTAATGTGATGGTCTGGGGATGCTTAGGTGCTGGTAATGTGGGAGATTTGTACAAGGTAAATGGGATTTTGAATAAGGAAGGCTATCACTCCATTTTGCAATGCCATGCCATACCCTGTGGACCACGCTTAATTGGAGCCAATTTCATCCTACAACAGGACAATGACCCAAAGCACACATATAAATTATGCATGAACTATTTATGGAAGAAGCAGGCAGCTGGTATTCTATCTGTAATGGAGTGGCCAGCGCAGTCACCAGATCTCAACCCCTTTGAGCTGCTGTGAGAGCAGCTTGACCGTATGGTACGCAAAAAGTGCCCATCAAGGCAATCGAACTTGTGGGAGGGGCTTCAGGAAGCATGGGGGGATTTCTCAAGATTACCTCAGCAAATTAACAGCTAGAATGCCAAAGGTCTGCAATGCTGTAATTGCTGCAAAGGGAGCATTCTTTGACGAAAGCAAAGTTTGAAGGAGAAAATTATTCTTTCTTATAAAAATCATTATTTCTAACCTTGTCAATGTCTGGACTATATTTTCTATTCATTTTGCAACTCATTTGATAAATAAAAGTATGAGTTTTCATGGAAAACACAAAATTGTCTGGGTGACCCCAAACTTTTGAACGGTCGTGTAAGACAGTATTCTTTGTGTCACCGTACTGCTTCTTATTATTGTAGCTTTTCCTGGGGACCTCAACCTGGGAAATACTTTTTCAACTCAAACCTGAAAAAGTTTTTTGTTGAAGACCAGAGATCCCTTTGACTCTGCAACCCTAAATACCCAGCGCCAATCCAACTGGCAGCTTCTGCTAGCTTTCCTCTGAAGATACATACACAGTGGGGGAAATAAGTATTTGATCCCTTGATGTTTTTGTAAGTTTGCCCACTGACAAAGACATGAACAGTTTATAATTTTAAGGGTAGGTTAATTTTAACATTGAGAGATAGAATATAAAAAAAAATCAAGAAAATCACAATGTATAAATTAGATACATTTTTTTGCATTTTGCAGTGACAAATAAGTATTTGATCCCTCTGGCAAACAACACTTAATACTTGATGGCAAAACCCTTGTTGGAAAGCACAGCAGTCAGACGTCTTTTGTAGCTGATGATGAGGGTTGTGCACATGTCAGGAGGAATTTTGGTGCACTCCTCTTTGCAGATCATCTCCAAATCATAAAGATTTTGATGCTGTCGCTTGGCAACTCGGAGCTTCAACTCCCTCCATAAGTTTTCTATGGGATTAAGGTCTACAGACTGGCTAGATCACTCCATGACCTTACTGTGCTTCTTTTTGAGCCACTCCTTTGTTGCCTTGGCTGTATTTTTGGGTCATTGTCTTGTTGGAAGACCCAGCCATGACCCATCTTCAATGCTCATACTGAGGGAAGGAGGTTGTTGGCGAAAATTTCGCGATACATGACCCCATCCATCTTCCCTTCAGTATGTCTTGTCCCCTTTGCAGAAAAGCACCCCTAAAGTATAATGTTTTCCCCACCATGCTTCACGGTTGGGATGACGCTCTTAGGGTTGTACTCATCCTTCTTCTTTCTCCAAACACGGCGAGCTGAGTTAATGCCAAGGAGCTCAATTTTTGTCTCATCTGACCACAGCACCTTCTCCCAATAACTCACAGAATCACCCAGGTGTTCATTGGCAAACTTCAGATGGGCCTGCACATGTGCCTTCTTGAGCATGGGGGGACGTTGTGGGCACTGCAGGATTTTAAACCTTTAAGGCGTAATGTGTTACCAATGGTTTTCTTGGTGATTGTGGTCCTAGCTGCCTTGAGATCATTAACAAGTTCCCCCCCGTGTAGTTTTAGGCTGATCTCTCACCTTCCTCATGATCAAGGATTCCCCACGAGGTGAGATTTTGCATGGTGCCCCAGATTGACGTCGATTGACAGTCATTTTGTATTTCTTCCATTTTCTTACTATTGCACCAACAGTTGTCTCCTTCTCACCCAACGTCTTACTTATGGTTTTGTAGCCCATTCCAGCTTTGTGCAGGTCTATGATCTTGTCCCTGACATCCTTAGAAAGCTTTTTGGTCTTGCCCATGTTGTAGAGGTTAGAGTCTGACTGATTAATTGAGTCTGTGGACAGGAGTCATTTATACAGGTGACTATGTAAGACAGCTGTCTTTAATGTAGGTAACAAGTTGATTAGAAGCGTGTAACTGGTCAGTAGAATCCAGAACTCATAATTGGTTGTAGGGGATCAAATACTTATTTCTCACTGCAAAATGCAAAAACAAATATCTAATTTATATAATGTGATTTTTTTGATTATTTTTTGGATATTCTATCTCTCAATGTTAAAATTAACCTACCCTCAAAATTATAGACTGTTCTTGTCTTTGTCAGTGGCCAAACTTACAAAAACATCAAGGGATCAAATACTTATTTCCCCCACTATATATATATTTATATATATATAGATATATATAGATATTGTGAGGCAGTGAGGGGGATCATATGCTAGGGACTGTATGTACAGTTAGGTCCATATATATTTGGACAGAGACAACATTTTTCTAATTTTGGTTCTAGACATTACCACAATGAATTTTAAACAAAACAATTCAGATGCAGTTGAAGTTCAGACTTTCAGCTTTCATTTGAGTGCATCCACATTAAAATTGGATGAAGGGTTTAGGAGTTTCAGCTCCTTAACATGTGCCACCCTGTTTTTAAAGGGACCAAAAGTAATTGGACAATTGACTCCAAGGCTATTTCATGGACAGGTGTGGGCAATCCCTTCATTATGTCATTCTTAATTAAGCAGATAAAAGGCCTTGAGTTGATTTGAGGAGTGGTGCTTGCATTTAGAAGGTTTTGCTGTGAAGTAAGCATGCGGTCAAAGGAGCTCTCCATGCAGGTGAAACAAGCCATCCTTAAGCTGCAAAAACAGAAAAAACCCATCCGAGAAATTGCTACAATATTAGGAGTGGCAAAATCTACAGTTTGGTACATCCTGAGAAAGAAAGAAAGCACTGGTGAACTCATCAATGCAAAAAGACCTGGGCGCCCACGGAAGACAACAGTGGTGGATGATCGCAGAATCATCTCCATGGTGAAGAGAAACCCCTTCACAACAGCCAACCAAGTGAACAACACTCTCCATGAGGTAGGCGTATCAATATCCAAATCTACCATAAAGAGAAGACTGCATGAAAGTAAATACAGAGGGTTCACTGCACGGTGCAAGCCACTCATAAGCATCAAGAATAAAAAGGCTAGACTGGACTTTGCTAAAAAACATCTAAAAAAGCCTGCACAGTTCTGGAAGAACATTCTTTGGACAGATGAAACCAAGATCAACCTCTACCAGAATGATGGAAAGAGAAAAGTATGGCAAAGGCGTGGTACAGCTCATGGTCCAAAGCATACCACATCATCTGTAAAACACAGCAGAGGCAGTGTGATAGCTTTGGCATGCATGGCTGCCAGTGGCACTGGGTCACTGGTGTTTATTGATGATGTGACACAGGACAGAAGCAGCCGAATGAATTCTGATGTATTCAGAGCCATACTGTGTGCTCGGATCCAGCCAAATGCAGCCAAACTGATTGGTCGTTGTTTCATACTACAGATGGACAATGACCCAAAACATAAAGCCAAAGCAACCCAGGAGTTTATTAAAGCAAAGAAGTGGAATATTCTTGAATGGCCAAGTCAGTCACCTGATCTCAACCCAATTGAGCATGCATTTCACTTGTTAAAGACTAAACTTCAGATAGAAAGGCCCGCAAACAAAACAAACAGCAACTGAAAACCACCGCAGTGAAGGTCTGGCAGAGCATCAAAAAGGAGGAAACACAGCGTCTGGTGATGTCCATGAGTTAAAGACTTCAGGCAGTCATTGCCAACAAAGGGTTTTCAACCAAGTACTAGAAATGAACATTTTATTTACAATTATTTAATCTGTCCAATTACTTTTGGTCCCTTTAAAAACAGGGTGGCACATGTTAAGGAGCTGAAACTCCTAAACCCTTCATCCAATTTTAATGTGGATACACTCAAATGAAAGTTGAAAGTCTGAATTTCAACTGCATCTGAATTGTTTTGTTTAAAATTCATTGTGGTAATGTCTTGAACTAAAATTAGAAAAATTTCATCTCTGTCCAAATATATATGGACCTAACTGTATCTCCCAGGATGCGCATAGAGGCATTTTGAACCCACTAGAGTGCTTTGCAATCACAGAAATAGCTGTAGTTGCAGTGCAAAATAAAAGTAAAGTTTGGACTTGGTCAAACTATTTGGCTAAGTTATACTTAAGAAAACCCGGCATGGGCTTTTTATTTTGGGAGTGAGCTACATGTGGCAGTGGGGTGGTTCACTCCCTCCAGCCAGGTCTTACAAGAGGCCCATGGCCATAGATTCCATTTAAAAACCTGCAGCAAAGATTTGGGTGTGTCAGTGTTTTGTTTGCAAGCTGCAGAGCAAGTGCCTCTGCAATACAGGCCTGTGTGGAGCTATCACAGAGCCAAGGAAAGCAAAACTCCTGGCGCAGACGCCCACGGGAATGGGTATTGGAGATGGACTGTTTGACTCCTAACTGTGATCCGGAGGGTACCATTTGCCTTTTCTTTGTGAGTTTTTGGAAAATAAAGACATTTGAGTTGAACTTTACGGGGTCACTGTCTCATTACATCACAGTGTGAACACCACGGCACTACATATGGTGGAGAATGCGGGCAGTGTGAACTGAGGCATAACCCAAAAGCTGCATGTCCATGATCAAGCCTGGAAAGCTACAGTTCAGGCATGCTGTCAGGAGTTACTGAAACAGTTGGTACTCACCCAGCAGCAGCAGCAGCTGCAGTTTCAGTGGCAACAGCAGGAGAAACACCAGCATCTCCAGCGGCAACAGCAAGAGCAGCACCAGCAGCTTCAGCGGCAACAGCAGGAGCAGCACCAGCAGCACAATCAGCAGCAGCAACTGCTGTACCAGCAGCAGAAAACTAATGAACTGATTCTGCAACAGATTGCTACCCTGCGAGAGACGTCCCCGATGCAGACCCCCATCCGTCGTGAGGCAAAGTAAGAGCAGAATTGAGTATGATGAGTCCTGAGGATGACATGAAGCCTTCCTCACAGTTTTTGAACTCGCAGCAGAGCGGGAATGCCTGCCAGCCGATCAGTGGACTGAAGTGGTGGCTCCGTTCCTGATGGGAGATGCCCAGAAGGCATACTTTGACCTCACCTGGGAGGATGCCCTGAACTACGGCAAGCTGAAAGGTGAGATCCTTGCCCGACTGGGGGTTAATACCTATGTGCGAGCCAAACGTGTGTACTGCTAGGTCTCAGGCATATGATTTATTAGAGTTAGTCAAAAAGTGGATCCAGCTTGAGACCTTTAGCTCAGCCCAAATGGTAGAAAAGGTGGCGGTTGACCGGTTGGTGCGAACTCTGCCAGCAGCCACACAGCGCTGGGTGGGGCAAGGGGACCTGAGTAACCTGGACCAGGTGGTTAGCTTGATTGAGCGTTATACAGCCACCCAAGTCTTTGCATGGGACTCTGCCCAATACGAATATCACGCCGGCCCCTGCTGGGAAAGGGATACGTCCCTCTGCTGGGGAAAGTCAGAACCAAGCCCATACTGAGGGGGTACCCCGGAGTGAGGGAGGCAGGAGACCAGTTTCCCCTAAATCAGTCTCGAAGACTGGCAGTACCTCATTATTAGGTGCTGGCAATGCTAAGGGCCTGGATAAGTGGCTGCTGACTGCTCATCCCATGGACTGTGGGTTTACATGCCAAATTTCTATGTATGCCTGCACCGTCTACACTGCGGACCCCGTCGGTCCAACGGCTGAACCCCATCTGTGTCAGGTGCACGTCAATGGACATCGAGCGGAGGCTCTCTTGAACTCAGGGAGTCTAGTGACCCTCGTCCATGGGTCATTGATCTCGGGGTTAGAACTCACTGGGGGTAAAGTCAGGGTCGTGTGCATACATGGCGAACTATGTAAGTATCCGACGGCGGAGGTTACTTTTTCCACTTTGTGTGGAGAGGTTAAACATATGGTGGAAGTAGTAAAGACACTGTGCTAAGAAGAGACTTACCCCTGTTTTGGTCCTTGTGGGAAAGTAAAATTAACCCTCCCAGAATAAAAGTGTGTCCGGGTGCTGAATCCGAAGATCCCGAGTCAGGGATACCTGCCGTAGGGGTTGCCAACATAAGGACAGAGTGTAAACCCGATAAGTTTCTCCTAGATGTATTGGCAGGAGAGGTCGAGGAGATCCCATAGATCCCAGAGCTGGAAGTGTCCCAGGGAACATTTGGGACAGCTCAGCTGCAGGATTCTACCCTGACATAGGCACGGGAAAGGGTAATAGAGGTATCAGGGGTGGCTCAGAAACCGGGTGCAGATACCGTTTTTCCGTGCATGGCAGTCAACCAAAATTTACTCTATAAGATCCGAGACTAGGTCCTGGAACAGCTAGTAGTACCTCAGTCGTAGCGTTGGGCGGTATTCAAGATGGCCCACACACCTGCTCGATGGGCATTTAGGGGTTAAAAAGACATAACAGCACATTTTGCAGCTTTTTTTTTTTGGCCTGGGATTTACGCTGAGATACAGAGGTATTGTGAATCTTGCCCGGAATGTCAGCTGACCACACCCACCGCAAGCTTCCGTAGCTCATTGGTACCTATTCCGGTTATAGAGATACCTTTTGAACGGATTGAAATGGATTTAGTGGGACCCATTGTAAAGTCAGCTCGGGGTCACCAACACGCACTTGTGGTCGTCGATTATGCCACCTGTTACCCAGAGGCCAATCCGCTACTCCACACTTCGGCTAAACTTATTGCCGGGGAGCTGTTTGCCATGTTCTGTCGCCTTCAGCTAGCTAAGGAAAACCTGATGGATCTGTTCAAACTGCTAAAAATAAAACAGTCTCACATGTCGGTGTACCATCCACAGAGCGACGGTTTAGTTGAGCGGTTTAATAAAACCCTCAAGTTCATGTTAAAAAAGGTGGTTTCCAAGGAGGGAAGGCATTGGGACATGTTACTGCTCTATTTAATGCTTGCCATTCGTGAGGTACCACAGACTTCCACAGGGGTCTCACCCTTTGAGCTTCTGTATGGCAGGTATCCTATGGGTCTGCTGGACATAGCCAAAGAGACGTGGGAACAAGAACCTACCCCACATAAAAGTGCGATAGAACACATGGTGAGTATGCAGGATCGGATCTCGGCGGTCATGCCATTATTAAAGGAACACCTCCTGGATTCTCAGGCAGCGCAGAGCCGTGCATATAATAGAAAGGAGACAGTTAGATCCTTTAAAGAAAGGGATCAGGTATTGGTATTAGTGCCCACTGCAGAGAGTAAGTTATTGGCCAAATGGCAAGGGCCATATGAAGTCTGATAAAAGGTAGGGGAGGTAAATTATAGAGTATACCAACCTGAGAAGAGGAAACCCGAGCACGTCAATTTGCTTAAAGCCTGAAAAGACCGGGAATGTATGATTACGGAGGCGACTCCTGCCGTATCATCTGTGGACCCTCTGACACCGGCCCTGGAGGAGGCTGGAGGAGAGGTAAAAATAAGTGACACTCTCACTAAACATCAGTGGTGGGAGGCTCAGAAATTAGTGCAGCAGCATATGGACGTATTCTCCGAAATGCCCGGCCATACTTCTATGATCTAACATGACATTGTTACCGAGCCTCAGGTAAGGGTACAAATGAAACCGTACCATGTGCCGGAGGCCCGGAGACAAGCCATCACAGCTGAGGTAAAGCAAGCACTCCAGTTAGGAGTCATTGAGGAATCTAGGAGTGAATTGGCTAGCCCCATTGTGCTAATTCCGAAGCCAGACGGATCATTACGATTTTGCAATGGGGTGCACGCGTGCTGGGTTGTGCACGCGTCTTCTTGTGCAAAGTGGCTTCGGAGATAAGTGGCAGTTATTTCAGAGGCCATGGACTAACACCCGTCTTCTTCTTCTCTTTTCACACAGGTACATGCTCTTCTCCTGCACCATTCCTCTGCTTGCTGTATATGCCGCCATCTAATGCTCTGCTCTCCTGATTCAACTCACTGGTACATGCTCTTCTCCTGCACCATTCCTCTGCTTGCTGTATATGCCGCCATCTAATGCTCTGCTCTCCTGATTCAACTCACTGGTACATGCTCTTCTCCTGCACCATTCCTCTGCTTGCTGTATATGCCGCCATCTAATGCTCTGCTCTCCTGATTCAACTCACTGGTACATGCTCTTCTCCTGCCCCATTCTCTGCTTGATATTTCTGCTTTATCTGTCCCATTCCGCTCAATACTCACATATGTCTGTCCTTTCCCCACTGTTGATTTTATCTGATGTTTAGAGGTGCCAAACTGCAGAGCCTGCAGAGTCCGAGCCCTGTCTTTGATCACCCAGCCATCTCCTGGTGAGATGACCAGCTGCTAATTTAGCCACAATCAGCTGCCACAATGCCCCTCACCTGATGGTTTAATGTGCCCTATATATTTAGAAGCTCTTTAAGGGGTGCATGTGTGCTGGGTTGTGCACGCGTCTTCTTGTGCAAAGTGGCTTCGGAGATAAGTGGCAGTTATTTCAGAGGCAGTTAGTCAGGGCAGGAGTCAGGTAACCAACACTTTGACCACTTACTCTCTTTTAACTATGTTTCTGTTAGCTCTCACTTTTTCCTCTATAGTCCTCCACTTTCTAGTAACCCCTCAAATCCCTACACCTAGTAAGAAACTCTTCATCTCTCCCTCCATCCTCCCCATTCATCTCACCTCCTCCTCCGAATTATTCTTCAACATTCAATCCTGGATCTCCAAACACAGACAGCCACCTCATGCTCTCTCTTGCTCCCACTTGCTAACACTTTCTCAGCTCCTCCTCACTGCTGGAGATATCTCTCCAAATCCAGGTCTCCTCACCATATCCCCACAGTTACTTCTACCTCCTATCCACGACCTTCCACAAACTGTCTGTTTTGGCCACATAAAGTATTTTTCAAGCCAAATACAGAAAAGACAACACTTAACTGCTTCACGACATTGCCAATTTCTGTTTTTGAGCTTTTTCCTTTACTTTTTCCAAGAGCCAAAACATTTTTTAATTTTTGTATCCACATAGCTATATGAGTTTGTTTTTTGCAGGACAAGCTGTATTTTTCAATGGCACCATTTATTTTACCAAACAATGTACTGTAGAACGGGAAAAAAATTCCAAGTGGTGAGAAATTGTGTAAAACAATTCTGACATTGTTTTGGGGAATTGTTTTAAACTTCATGGTAAAAATGACCTTGCAATATGACTCTGCTCATCAATATGATTAAGGTGATACAAAACATGTCCACTTTTTTATTATGTTTGTGGTGAAAAAAAAATCAGAAGTTTGCAAAAAATAATTTGGGGGTTGTGTCACCATTTTCAGAGACCCGGAACATTTACACTTTTCGGTTTTTTGATCTGTGTAATGGCTTATTTTTTGTGGGGCGAGATAACATTTTTATTAATGCCATTTAGGGATAGATGCAGCATTTTGATCACTTGTTAGAGCACTTTTTTTTATTGCAGCAACCCAAAAAAAAACTAATTTTGATGATCTTGAATTTTTTACTTTTACAGTGTTTACCGACAAGGCTAATTAATTATTTTTATATTTTTGGAAATGATTTATTTTATTTTTTTATCATCTTTTTTTAATTGAGGAAAAAGTGGGTGATTTAAACATTAATGTTTTTTTATTTTATTCAGATTTTTTAAAATATTTTTTTTACTTTTCACTGTAGTTATTAGTCCCCAATGGGGACTTGAAGCTTTGATCATCTGATCACGCTGTGCTATATACAGCAATGCTATAGCATTAATATTGGCGTGTGAGTCATGTAAAATAGGACAAAATCTACATAACATGTGACTAATATGACCACGTTATTGGCGATAAGTAGAAACATTTAGATGTCTCACCGTGTATTTTTCAGGGTTTGTTGCAATTCTTGGGTGGGATACCCCATTTCACTAAACCTTTTCAGTGAGTCTACAATGCCTTGTCAGAGACGACACAGAAAATGTCTAAGACACATAACAAATTAGGTGCAAGTCATGAAAGAAAGTTTTTCTTTTGTTTAAATTAAGCACATTTTGTTTGTTAAATCTCTCCAAAATATGTCTTAAAACACTTCTGGAGAACAGTCACAGTATAAAGCTTCTTTTACTGAGTAGGTTTCCACTGAAACTTGGAAATCCATAGCCGTCACAGTCCCGGTTACGGGGAAATACAGTCACTGGAAGAGCTGAGCTGGATTTGCGAAGACCCAGTAGCTCTGCTTTGCTGAGGAGGCACCTAGTGATCATATCCAACAGAGGCAGTGGCATTTATGCTTAAGTTGAAAAAGAGAAGATGGAAGTTGTCATAATTGCTTCTATCTATTCCGCTGGACCTTCTTCTGATTTCAGAAGGTTGCAATGGCAAAGGTTTAACGCCTACACCCAAGCATTCACATGTACAGCACCATAGAATCAATAGTACTCTTAAAATGTATAACAATAATGATAATAATAATAATAATGATACCTACTTTTAATGACTACTGTAGTCTCAGAATTTTTTAACCTCTTCATGACAAGTGTCTTTACTACTTAGTAGAACGTCGTTTGGCTGTTATTACCTGTTGCAAATGTTAGGCATAGTCAAACACCAGCATTACCGGGTAATGCTCCTGAGCCATCTTAGCCTATCCCTCAAATACAATGACCTCAAGCTTACTAATATAATTGGGTTTGAGTGCTGCAACAGTCTTGTTCAAATGCCATAGACATTTTTTTTATGGTGTTCAAGTCAAGCGACTGTGAAGGCCACTCCAGAAATTTCCAGGAATACTTCTGAAACCAAGTCTTGGTGAACTCTAAGGTATTCTTTGGATACATTTTCCTGTTGGAAAGTCCAATGACACCCAAGCTTCATCTTACTCACAGTAAACAAAACGTTTTGTTTTAGGATTTCTTGATACTTGTTTGAATTCATCTTGTCCTCCACAAGCAGGTTTCCATTGTCACAGGAGGCAAAGCAGTCTCAGAGCATCATAGAGCCACCACAATGCTTCACTGTTGGCAGAGTGTTCTTTTCAGTGGAAGTTTCATTATTCCTCCTCCTGACATACCCCCTGATCCATAGGCCCAAATAGTTACGTTTGCTCAGCAGAGATAATGTTTTGCAATTTGAGCATGAAGACCTTCAACGTTTTGTATGCTCCTGTCTGTGCAACCTGAAATCACAGTGCCTGCTGCCACCAAGTCTTGCTGTAGGTCATTTGTAGTCACTTGAGGGTTTTTGACCACTGGCCTCCTATGACAGATTCCTCTTTCTGCCACAGTCAGGTAGCATAAAAGTGTTTCTTTAACTTTTAACTTCTAAACTCTGCTTCCATCTGTATCTATAGGAACTTCCAACTTGCCTTTGTGTCATTTTGCATAATTGCTTTAATTTGCGCAAGTCAATAAACTCTTCTCTAAATTTTTTGGACCACTCTCTTCACAAGGCAAGAATATTAATTGGTTAGTTGAATGTCATTGCCCATAGGGAATGGGCTAAGATTCCTCAGGAATTTTGCCAGAAGCTTTTGTCTGGACTAACATCAGGTCATAACAGCCAGAGGTGCCCTACTAAGTACTAAGGACACTGGTAATGAAGAGATTGAATAATTCTGAGACTGCAGTAGCCACAAGAAGGGGTATTTTATGATAAATTTGTAGAAACTACTTATTATATTAGTTTAGTCGATCTTTACAAATTTTTCTTCTTTGGTTTATTGCTAACAGCAGAAAGTTTGCAATAGAGGGTCAATCATTTTGATTGCAACTTTATTACTCCTTCCTCAGATTTTGACACTTTTTGACAGCTTTGAATTGACAGTAATTGATGTCACCAAGCTTTATGATGGCAGCATGAATTTTTGCCTTCTGCTCTGTAACTGTTCACTTTACCACATAGAATGAAGTTTGACTTTTCGACAGATATATTTTCATCTTTTATCTGTGACATACCCAGGACAGCATATTTATCCATATATTTCATGGCATCAATTTAGTTACAATGAATGCGGGTTTTTCTCTATACCCCACTGTAATCTATTGTATTATAATCTAACACAATGCCTTGTTGTGAACAATACATTATTTTCTTCTTTCAATATTCTATTCCATGTGGAATGGTTACAAAACCATTCTGACCGGTAGTCTTTTCACTGCAGCTTTATTCCCTCCGTAATCTTATTGATTTTACTAACTGTAATATGACAGTACAGTAGTTACACTGAAAATTGACAGTGCAAAGGTTATGGATTGAATGAATCCAGAAAATGAATACGCCAGTTACCTTCTCCACAATGGAGGCACTAAAGCAAAACAAATGTGGTGGAAAGGGGGCTTTCTGCACAGTAATTTGGGTAATATATAGTGCCTAAGCCACAAATGACATATTTCTAAACCACAAGCTCCACATTTGCGGGTCTACAAACTGTATGTGAAAGAATGCTCTGACAATACATCCGGAAATTTAAACACATGGAGTAAAAATGTACTAATAATCATTTTAAATATTATATTAGAGACTTGCATTAATAAGTCATCACAACTGCTCCGAGAAAGGGTATGATAATAAGCCTAAAGGCATGCAGCGAAATCACACTGGCCGCTGGAAGCCCGATTAGAAAGCCTACTATCTTCATAGACTTCTTATGAGCTGCTCTATAGACAGTCCATTCATCTATTTATACTACGCAAGCTTCTGTAAATGGTACCTACAGGATATTAAAACTTCTGATGGGCACCGGCAGAAGAATTAGAGTTGTTCTTGTGCGTTATGGCTATAATAGTATATTACAGAAAAAGAAACAGCCTCACCAACACCAGGTCAGATTACCAATGCACTAGCAGGATACAGTAGGCCCCCATGATAAAGATGGGGGCAACACAGGTGCAAAATACTGATGAAACACTACAATTCTAAGGAAATACCCTAATATTTCATTTTTAGAGTCTTCAGACCACAAGTTTCATATTTTTAAGCAAATATGAATTTTGTTAAGGAATTTAAATGTAGGATTCTAGCTCGTACCTATATTTAGAAATTCTTTACTCCCGAAAATTTGCATATAAGTATGTAGCAGGGGTGTAACTGAGGTTTTGCATGGGTTGTGGTAGCAGAGGTGTAACTACAAAGGTTGCAGAGGTTGTGGGCATGCCTGCAGCCTGAGGATGTCCAAAAGGTTCCTTTCTGTCCTTTTTCAACATATGAGGAGAGCAGTGCTACAAATGTCACGTGATAAATGAGGGTTGTGTTACAGAGTTTGCATTGGAGCTTAGAAACTACAATTTGCTCATGAAGCTACTTTATAAGTCAATGTCCAATCCTTACCAAGCCTTGGGATCTAAGAGGGAACATTTCTCCTTGAGGAGAGTGCGAAGCCGGTGTAAGGAGACTTATAGGCCGTGCCTCTGAGAAATTAAAATTCAAGTCCTCTACTTCTCCCGTGATGCTATTTGCACTTTACAAAGCCTTGACATGCTAAAAGGTCAGACAATAACTTATGGAGTGCCTGCTTTCAAAATGTGGCACCTACAAAATAGTTCATTATTTCTGAAGAGATATAATAGAAATGTAGGATTCTAGCTATTACCTCTATTTAGAAATTCTTTACTCCTTTGCATGTAAGTAGTGTCACTCTGTGACTGTAGGAAAGCCAGGGCAGAGGTACCCTATTTTGTCTCTTAATCTAGGAGAGTCCTAGCCTATCCTTAATTCCAGGGTTACCCCTGAAAGTGGAGATGCCTGGGTCTCGCACCTCTCTGTGCTCTTACAAATTTTTAAGCTCCTCCCATCCACCCCCCAGGGAGTAAAAGAACAGGAATGAAAGGTTAAACGCAGACTGGAGAGATAGGGGGAGACCAAGGCACAATCAAATGGCAGACACACAGTATAAAATACAAAGAGAAAATGGGTGCACAGTAAAGAGGCAGAAAAGCAACATGAAAAAATGTCAAAAAGGTAGGATAGAGGTATTCACAACAACCCGCAACAACAATCTCAAAACGACTAAGAGCGACTCTCCAGAACATTTTCTCCAATGAAGCCAGAAGAGAATGAAGATTCGATTGCTCGTATGGAGGGTAGCCAGACAGGTTTATATAATGGAAAGGTGTCGTTCCAATAAGCAGCACAATTGACCACGAGGCACTCTAAACCCTTTCCATGCAACAAGAAACCTGTTAACTTATGAATGGCTGTGTAGATTTAAAGAGGACATGTGATCAGCAAATTGCTGCAATCTTCTAATCTCAGAAGTACAACAGGTCCCAGCTGCACATTTATGACAAGTAGGTAGCAGTGGTGTTACAAAGGGGTTGCAGAGGTTGTGGTAGCTGAGATGTAGCTACAAAGGTTGCATAGGTTGTGGTGACACCTGAGGATGTCCAAAGGGTCCCTCTGCCTCCATGTTTCACCATAAGAGGAAAACAATGCAACACAAGACATGTTATAAACAGGAGAGCTGTTACCGATTTTGGATAGGAGCATAGAAGCTACAATTTGCTCATTCTTGAAGGTAGCTTGTAAATTAGCTCCTATTAGATGTAGCTACTTTGTAAGTCAATGTCCAATCCTTGACAAGCCTTGGGGGTGGAATGTTTCTCCTTGTGTAGAGTTCCAAGCCGGTTTGAGGAGACTTATAGGCAATGCAAAGCTCCCCTGGGAAATTACCGTAAAGTTCAAGTCTTCTTCCTCTCTGACAAGGTTATTTGCACATTACCAAGCCTTGGCATGCTAATAGGTCAGACAATGACTTATGGGGTACCTACTTTCAAAAAGTGGCATTTGTAATATAGTTTCTTACCTTTGAGGGGATCTAATTTATATACTTTTTCCTATGGAGCATTACTTCTCAGACTATTGTGCTCTCTTTAAAAAGACTCAAAAAGAGTGACAAAAAGAGATATACAAATTTTATTACCCAAGGAGGTATAACAGTAATTTATCTGTAATATCTATCAGCAATGAGTAAAGTAGATGTAATTTCTGACATTGTCGACGATATGGATCTCTCCAGATGTGGTACGTCGACAGCCTACATGCTGCAACATGTAGCGGAGAAGTGCACATTTAAGTTCACTGCACCCATAGTCTGTCCAGCGTCCTGATCCGATGTGCTATGTGAACTGATACTAGAATTTAAAGGAGCCCTGATGTCAGATCCCTCACTTACGCCTTGACGAAATGCACTTAATTGCAGGTAATTAAATATGGACCTGGAACGAAACCTCCTTTCTGTATTGGACAATGTAACATCAAGGTCGGCATCTGGACAAAAGTAAAAAAAAAAAACTTGTAGATCTCATTTTTGGGATCTAGTGTTTTCCTTCCAGATTTATTGGATTTAGTCGTTGCTCCAACATCTTCTGTTTTTTGCTCTTGCGGTTTAAATGTCAATTACTATGCATCACTTATGTGGTGTAATTTATGTTTAGCTCCAGTATTTCCTCCGTTTCCTTGTCTTATTAGCTGCTTGCAGTTCTCATTTCATCCTTGTCAAGATTAAATCATTGTCAGAAATGTCACTAGCCCCCTTGCTTGCCCTAAGCTTCCGACTGCAGTGTTGCCATGAGCTTGTGTAGAGGGGAAAGGCAGGGTTGCCAGACTTATCTCTTTAAATTGTTGCCTATGCCGTGGTATGAGGTGCTATCGGTTCTGAATGTTAATGTCCCTGTGTGTGCTTCTGTCTCTCCTGCTCTCCCTGTGTGTGTATGTGTGTGCGTATCTCACTATGCCTCTCCAGCCCCATCTCCCTGTCTGTATCTGAGTGCATGCATCTGTGTGAAAGAGGGGGAAAAATACATCAGTTTAGCACGGACATGCCTCTCTAACAAGGAGAAGAGGAGGAGAGAGTGAGTAGAAAGGGAGAGAGAAAACAGCAGAATGACAAGGGACATTTAAACTGCTCCTATATTCCGTCCACAAGCAGAGAATCTAGAGAGAAGAACTCAGGAAGGATATAGACCTGGGCAGATGCAACATGCAGCCAGGTTCGATTCTCGCCAAGAGCCCATGACATAAACCCAAGACTTCAATTGAATTTTTTTCCCCTTATTTCCCATTTCTATTCTCAATTTTCCAAAAGACAAGAAAAAAAAGCAGAGGAAAGGTGATTTTTGTTTTCTTCTTTTCCCATCTACTCAACGCTGATTAACTTTGAATGCAACATGTGTAATGTCCTCCTTTTACCTTGATAGATTCCAAACAACCTTGTCGGGAGGGGGGGGTGAAAGCGGAGAAGAAAAAAAAAAAAAGCAAAAAGATTGGAAGCAAACTCCGATGAAAACGAGAAGAAGGAATATGATAATATAACCTCAAGCCTCCTGTCGGGAATAAAAGGACTTAAACCCTACCTCCTCGATTTTGGAGGACCATATTCCGAGAAGTGGCCAGATAAATATGCCTGGTGCATAAACGTGTTCTGATCTTGTGTTCATTTTGTGTTTCTGCCTGTCACTGCATGACATCAATGGAACTGACACAGGGATGTATTAAGAGAAGCTTAGGCTCTTCTGGCAGGTCCTAGCTTACCACCAGCTGCCTCTGTCCCTACTGGTTTTTGGAGCGGTGCAATGAGAAGGTAAGTTGGAAAGATTTCCTACTTTTATATTATGTCTTCTTCACCAGGCAGGGCCTGAACAGAGAGGTCCCGATATGTAATCAATTCTCCATCTAGAAGGTCACACAACACATTCCCTATTCCATCCCACACATACGTGGTAAAAGTTCTTTTTCCCAAATAAGAACTCCATACAGGTTTTTTTTCTCTTTGCGTAAAGGCTTCACTTTAAGGAAAAAGTGTGAAGTCTGATTCTCTGGAGGTAAAGAAAAAAAGAATCTCTTTCAAGAAAAAGATCAAGGGCATTCTCATAAAAGGAACAGTCTATACGTCTTCTGCTTCCACCGCAAGGAATAAATACCAAACGTATTCGATGGAAATCATTTTTGACTTTTTGCCCATAGGGGGAAAAAATTATCACTCATATTGTGTTAAAATTTGGATCATGGGATGTGATTTGCAGCATGTCACGGCTGCTGGTATGTCTGCGCTAACCGGGCTGATGACAGATTTTTTTTCAGCTTTTTTCACAAATGTTTCCCGAGCCACAAGTTCTAATGTGAAAAAATTGGCATCCTGAGTGCATATGTGTGTCCCTGTGTCTGTTTGTGTATGCTGCTCGCTGTGTGTGTGTGTATCTCCAGTTCCTCTGCATTACATCCTTTTTTTTTTTTTTCTTCTCTTCAACGTTTCATGGGCTATTGGCTTTGGAAGGCTTATCAATTTCCATTTGAAAAGCTGTTTCTTCTTTATTTAATTGCCCTTGCTTCTTGGCTCCGTTTTTGCTGGTGGGCATGCAAAGGGGGGGAGGTGGGGTCCGTTCTGTAGATTTCGACTCATAGCCTAGAATGTTAAATAAAATATATATGGAATCTAAAGCACAGATGTCCACAGATAGACATGCCTTAGGATGTATGTATTCCAAACCGATCCAATCCTTCACCAGAAGAGGACAAATTGCTGCTGTTTTTGTAATATCTGGCACCAGAGCCATTCTGAAGACACATTTAATCTTATTTAATCATGCAGGCTCCTGCATCTTTCCCACTGCTGACCAGCAGGGTCATGCAGCAAGCTTGTACTCGTGGCAGCTGAATAGTTAAACGTACGGCTATGAATTCTCCGTTCCTCCAATTGATTGACCGGGTGACTGTTATGGAGAAAATGTGCTATCCAATGTAAACCCAGATGCTGTCGTACAATCTGGAGGCTGCATTTCAATGCCTATCATTTACATGACTGTCCTCCAGCACTTTGCAATATAATAGCCTGTGAGATTTAAAGGGCTGCAAAAAAAAAAATCAAAAGTAAAAGTTCTCCAGCTCGGATTTGTCACTCGGTTATTATATTTTCTGCATTATTGTGAAACGTGACGATACTTCATCCATACATAAGTAGAAATTCTAGCACTGGGCCAAAAAACATTTTGCTCTGCTGCATGCACTGCTCTGTCACTGATTTAATAACTTTGATCCTCAATTCATTATTTTCACAACTATATTTTGGGTATAAGACAGTTAATTCAATCAAAATTATTATTATTTTTTATTAATTACATTATTATGGGTAAACCATACTAAATCATTACAATTTCTGCTCCTCCCAAAATCAAAAAAAGGGAAGAGACCATTATATTCTCTACTTGGGCTAAACAGCGCCATCTGTATGTGAGGAAGAAAACTACAGCTCACTCATCAAAATCAGAATATTTAGCTCCTTATATATTGATGAAAACTCTCACTGTCTAGATGGAATATGAATAAATCATTCTCAAAGCTAAGTTTATTTGTGGTCGCAATGCTTATTTATTGTTTTGCTAAGTTTCTCATTCGGGGACCTTTAACTATAAAGTCTCCATAAAAAATACATCAACACATTAATCAAATAAGATCAATTATCTATTAAAAACAATAGGGGAAGATTTGTCAAAAGTGGTACATAAAAAAGTTAGTCCAGCATTTTTTAAAGGGACCATTGAATCTAAGATCTCATTGGAACGGAGAATGATTGGAATTGAGAATGAGATCTGATTGGAATGCAATAATCAATTGCTCCAATTTCCTTTGCACAAATGTTGATGACCCAATCCCCTAGACAAAAGTATTGGTCATTGTTTCGCTGTCTGAGACATATAAACCATTCCTAAATTTCCCTGTGGCAAAACTGTGCAACCAGAATCTTTAATTATTCAACTTATTAGCTCTCATTGTAACAAAATATAGGAACTATGGCTCAATTAACGTTAAATTTAATAAGTATTATCAGAGATTAGTAGAGTTAATGAGTTAGACTTTAAGAACCTGCTTTAGAGGAACTGGATGGGTTGTCCACCTTTGGGGACAATTTTTTTCATTTACATTCATGTATTTGTCACTAACAATGATTTTTGCTATTGGACCTCATTAAAATTTTGCACTGTGTGCTTTTTATAGCCTCTGTGTTATACGATGTATTGCTGGCTGTAGAATGAGCTACCTGACAATACATTAGTAAGCTTGTTCTGACAGTCTTAAAGGGGTTGTCAATTACTCAAACAACCCATACTCAATCCGTATGTTTCCCCTTTTTAAAATAGCAACACTTATACACACTTCCGGTGCCGGCGTCATTCCTGTCTCTCCCGGCGATCACATAACCATATGACGGCACCAAACCCCACTGTCTCTCCTGGTGATCGAGTTACAGTGTGACGACATGCGAACCCAGTTCCGGCGCCATTCCCACAGTGTAGGCACTGTCTCTCCCAGTCATCGCATAACAGAGTGATGGCATGCAAACCCAGTGTCAGTACCATTCCTGCAGTATAGGCACAGTCTCTCCCGGTGATTGCGTAACATTGTGATGGCACACAAACCCAGTGTCAGTGCCATTCCAGCAGTGTAGGCACTGTCTCTCCCAGCGATTGAGTAACAGTGTGACGGCACGCGAACCCAGTGTCAGCGTCATTCCAGCAGTGTAGGCACTGTCTCTCCCAGCGATCGAGTAACAGTGTGACAGCATGCGAACCCAGTGTCAGCATCATTCCAGCAGTGTAGGCACTGTCTCTCACAGCGATCAAGTAACAGTGTAACAGCATGCGAACTCAGTGTCAGCGCCTTTCCAGCAGTGTAGGCACTGTCTCTCCCAGCGATCGAGTAACAGTGTGACAGCACGCGAACCCAGTGTCAGCGTCATTCCAGCAGTGTAGGCACTGTCTCTCACAGCGATCAAGTAACAGTGTGACAGCATGCGAATCCAGTGTCAGCGTCATTCCAGCAGTGTAGGTACTGTCTCTCCCAGCGATCGAGTAACAGTGTGATGGCACACAAACCCAGTGTAAGCACCATTCCAGCAGTGTAGTTACTGCCTCTCACGGCACATGAACCCTGCAGCTAATCAGTGTCTGCGTCACTCTCCCCGCCTTTGGACATATCAAATACATCTGGAGGAAGAGAGAGAGCAGCAGTGCTCAATTCCTCTGCATGTAAGTGATTTGTCCGAAGACAAGAAGAGTGAAGCAGACACTGATTAGCTGCAGGGTTCGGGTGCCGTCACACTGTTACGCAATCTCCGGGAGAGACAGTGTCGACACCGCTGGAATGGTGCCAGCACCAAAAGTGAGCATAAGTGTTGTTTTTTTAAAAAGGGTAAACATACGGAATGAGAAGGGGTTGCTCTAGTAGTGGACAACCCCTTTAAAGTCTTAAGTGAAAGCTTGCAGACCTATTCTGTCTTCAAAGTTGAATGTGCAGGAAATAAAGATAATGTAAATGTCAAATGGTGCAAAATGTTTAATGAATCCCAATTGCAAAAATGTTTTTTAGCCCTAAATTTGTGTATTTAAGTGAAAAAAAATAGTGCCGGAATGTAGACAACCCCTTAAAGAGATTAGATGAGTATAAAGTTATATTGGCAATGCTCCATGGAAAACCATGCAAACTATCTCCTTCCAAGCACATTAGTGCTATCTAATGGAGGTAGCTACCCTATAAGTCAGTATCTGACCCTTTAACAAGCCTTGCAACATAACCAGGGATAGCCATTGTCATGTTTGAAGGCAAGGTCGGACATCAAATTAATGAGATACCAGTGCACCAGTGAGATAATGATGTACTAGGGAGCTCATTTTCACTTGATGATCCCATACCCCCTTCTACCATTGCAACCGATGACTGATCCATCCAACCTTCATCCAACTTTTTTTAGTATTATTGCAATATACAAGGTGATGTTTTTTATTAACTCTCTGGCTTTTGAGTTTTTTAGAGTAATGTGAGGGCACCGAACGAAAGAAGGAAACTTAATTCAGACCCTCTGTGCCCCCAGTCATTACTAGTTTGTTTCTACGTCTAGACACACTTGTATTAAGAATATTTTAACACGCACTTTCAAGTGTTCCTCTCCTTTCGAGATTTAACAGAAAGATTCGATCAACCCATTACACACCCAAGAGGGACATAAAACACCACCACGCAGTGGCTCCTATTCTCCTGAGTACACAACAGGTTAATTGAGTGCACACTAAAACCTCTCTCCCCACTATAGATAGGACTCATGGGTCTGCAGGGAATATTAGCTCATCAGTAGTATGTGTGAGAGACGCCAAGGGAAGCAGTCAATGCACTAAAGAACTTCAAAAATCTGAACACGGCCTCAAACTATGTAAATGGAAGCTATTGTAGCTTTTTAGTAATCCATAAATCACATTTACCACACGTGATGGACACACTGGTTGGTGAGTATTTTTCCTACTATCTAGTTCTGTAGACACATTAGCATGGTGTGCACTCATGCTACTCATCTTACTGACTAGTTTATCTACTAGTATTTTTTAATCTGTGCAAATGGCTTTTTCTTATTGCTTTAGAGTTTACAACAACATAAGCTCAACTTTGGAGATCCAAACCTGAAACTGAGCCTAAAGGGCTTTTCCCACGAAGAAAGTTAATTTTAAAGTTGATTTTAATCAATAGATCTTGGAATAATAATAACTTGCACAATTGGATGTGTTTAAATAAAATGTTCCTGTGCTGAGATAATCTTATAAATGTGCCCCTGCTGTGTACTGTGTAATGGCTGTGTCTGAGTGTACAGGAACATGGTTTGATCATGCCACAGCTCCTGGGAAGGAGAGGAAGTGTGGCGCCCCTGCGGGTTGTCGCCTCAGAGGTACTGCATCTCACCCAGAGGTGTGGTATCTCACTCTCAGGTAGGGATAGAGTGCTGCCCGGGACCCTAACACCTGCATCCAACACATTCCACTTCAATGAGGGCTGGGCGAGATTGCTCCTAAGGGAGAGCACAGTCCCTGGTCCCTAGCTGATGGGTAGAACTATGTAGTGGGTGTGGGTGGAGGACATAGTTCAGGGGAGCACAGGAAAGGAAGTGATATAAATAGCGAAGCCATCTTGAAAGAACAGGTCAGTCAGAGGAGGAGAGTGTGTGGAGCTGGAGCTCTGCTCAGGAGGAGGGCCTAGTGAGAGAGGCCCAGCATAGACTGAAGAGAGGAGAGTAGCAGGAAGGAAGGCTCCAGGAGGAACGAGGGGATCCTAGGGGTACGGGCAGTGCTGGAGGCCAGCCGTATGCCCGAATCTGCAGGAATATGGAGGGATCAGGCCGCAGAGGGGACCGGCCCCTAAACTAGTGGAGAACTACAAGGCTCAGCTGGAAACCGTAGGCTTCTGTACTTTTAGGGTGCAGTTGCCACAGCCACAATTGCATCGCCAAAAAGGTGGCCACAGAGGGTCCAGGGGACTGCAGGTCACCCGACAAGACCCAAGGCTACCGGCTTGGGACACTGATTGTGAGGCGCAGGGCAGGAGGGTGAGAGCCAGCGCAGGAAGACGACTGAGAAAGGCACACAGAAAGGGGTCCCTTTAAGTGCTCTTGAATTACCTGAGGGATTGCTGAACCACTCCCTGAGTAAGCACAGGATGACGTGGGAAGTTACACCGGTACCTGTAACTTGGATTGCAACAACTGTGAGTAAACCTTGAAGACTGCACCCCACTGTCTCCGTGAATTACTGCTGCGCCATCACCCCTTCACTACACCGCAACATCCATAATAACTCGGCACAGCCCTGGAGCTAAGCTCTACCTGTGGAGAGCTGAACCAACTCTGCTGCATTAATAATAGCTCCAGAGGTTCTGCACCGCAGCGGCGGCTCCCTTTAGCCGCATATCACAGGTGGCGTCACGAACTGTATATATATAAAAACTATAAATCCCTTGTAAATATCCCCTTTGGATTGACCGCCCTGGGTCACGGACTGGGTCACCTCCACTGTGACATCTCCTCTAGCAACGACCGGCCCGGCACCGAGTACCCCACGGCCCAGGGGGCGCGTCAGAAGCAAAAGAGTATACAGACAGGACAGCACCGGATCTCAACTGATTCTTTCTTTGAGGTAAAACATTGATTAAAAACAGGCAGTGAAATGTTTTACCTCACAAAAAGAATCAGCTGTGATCCCCTGCTGTAATGTGTGTATACTCTTTTGCTTCCTCCCCTGCCCAGGAGCTGTGGTATGATCAGACCGTGTTCCTGTACTGTCAGACACAGCCATTACACAGTACACAGCAGGGGCACATTTATAGGATTATCTCAGCACAGGAACATTTTTTTTTAACACATTCAATTGTGAAAGTTATTATTATTCCAAGAACTATTTATCAAAATGTACTTTGTTCGTGGGAAAACCCCTTTAAGGAAACCTGGCCTGTTGGAAATAGTATCTGATCTATAGGTGGGATGTTATAGAGCAGGAGAAGCTGGTTAGATTGATATACAATTTTGTGTGCAAAGTTTCAGTAAGTGCTCATTCACATGGCGGCTTTTCGCGTACGAGTTCTATCCGTGTTTTTCGCAGATAGAGCTCATACCTATTATTGTCTATGTGGCTGATCACATGTCCAATTTTGCTTGTGGACTAAGTGGTCCATACAAAATCATGGAGTCATGTCTAATATTGATCAGAGTGTCAGATTAAAATCGGATATGCAAGTCTAAGGGTCTGTTCACATGTGAAGTAATTGATGCAGAAATTTCTACACCATTTATGCATCTCTTTGCAGGAAAAATGTAGCGGCAAAAACGCACGTTTTTGCCGCGTTTTTCACTTTCATTTTTGGTGCAGATATTTCCTCACTCATTAATATGGTTGAAATCTGCAGCAAAAATGCTGAAAGAATTGACATGCTGCATCAAATCTGCAAGTCGCAAAAAACCAACATATGCATGAGACTTCAGGATTCTCATTCACTTTGATGGCATCAGAAAACCCTTCAGGTTTTGGGACAAATCTGCACGGAAAAAAAGGAACAAAATGCAACATTTGCACACAGCCTAAAGGTCTGTGAGAAAATTGGACAGCACTCCGATGCCATCCAGGTTTTCACAGTCTGTTACACAGGAGAAGGTAGAGACACATTTTTTGCTTGTTTCTCATTAGAAAAAATCTGATGGAACTCCGACCAACCTTGGATGAAACTTTGATGTAAATCTAGTGAAACTCAAAACAACTCATGAAAACAGTTTTTTCGTATGTGAAAAAAACAGAAGCCTGTATGAGACCTAAACCTGCATTATTTTCATGGAAATCCCTACTTTATGTTTGCACATGAGTCCAGTGGGCGGTCATCTTCAATGATTGACAGTCTTCCCTATATGACTGTGCAGAGACTGCTGTCAATCACTGAGTCGGACCGCCCACTGGACTCATGAGCATACAAACGCCAAGTATTTGAATGAATAAAATACAACTTATACTGATTCTTTTTCCAACAGACCTTTATAGCATTCTGCTCAGCTTCTCTTTCTTTATAACCTGCTGTCCACAGATCGGACTGCTTGTATAATGTGACTGGCTCACTTTAAATGGAATTTATCTGCAGGTTTTTCCTATGTAATTAGATTGCAGCATGATGTAGGGACAGAGACCCTGAGTCCAGCGATGTATCACTTCGTTTACTGAGTTCAGCCGATGTGATACAATCAGTATTTTCTGCTGCAGATCTAGCAGAGCTCGGAATGCTGAGCCCTGTGTGACTCCGCCCACACCACTGATTGGTTGCTTTCTGTGTACACTGTTGGCATAATCAGTGGTAGAGGTGTGGTTGGACCAGGAGGCACGAGATACCTAGTTCTGTAGTGATAATCTCCTGCTGGTAATACACTGATTTAATTGAAACCGCAAAACACAGCCTAGTAAATGGCACATTGCAGGAATCATAAATAAGTCTGATTACAAGACAGTCGTAAAAAAAAATAAAACTCATTGTGGGTTTCCTGCAGTCTGCTGGTGTACAATGTCCAGGCTATAAGCAATATAATGGCTGCAGAATGCAAGCTACCATAAATAAGTGACTTTGCTGATATTTTTCAGGACACTAACAGGGGTTTTTCTTTTTTGATAAATCACATATAAGTCACGGCCCCACTATCAGTATTTGGTCAGTATTTATTCTCCGGAGTGGGAAACAAAGCCAGTAGTGGGTGATAAACGTAGAATTGGTGACTTGTTTCTATTATACCTTTTCTCTGATTGTTCCTCACCTGGTTTTGGCTCCCACTCCTGAGAAAAAATACTGACCGAATACTGACCGAATACTAACCAAATACTGATAGTGGGGCCGTGGCCTTAAAATAAGCTCTGGATGTTGATTCTCAGGGAGATCTCTATGCGGCCCATAGATCTAAACAGCTCATTTACATATGGAAAATGTGGATTTCTCTGGAATAAGACATCGGATCGCAGATATCTAGGTATAATTTTATTCAGCTTCCTATGACCTACATGGCCATATAGACGGCTTGGGAGTGTTGTTCCTACTGACAGATTCCTTTTAATAGCCTATTTAGAAAGGCTGACTGCACTTCCATGAGCACAGAATAATTATTTTGTGAGTGTCATAAAGTAATGTTGTTCTCGGCAGCATATGTCTTGTTTACACAGCACAATGTGCTGCCGAAAATGATGATTTCTCAGATAGTTTTAAAATCATTTCAGGGACATGAAGTTACTGGTATTAAAAGGTAACTTCAAATCTCAGAGAGTCAGAAAAATTTGGGAATACAAACTCATGACAACCTTTGACACAGGGCAGGAATGAAAGTGTCACAAGGATTTATGTCATTCTACATCAACTAAGGAATGTGTTCCTCGAACCTGTGGGGGCATCACAACCATGGACAAGACTTCATTCACAGGACAATAAAACTTTCACACTTTTTATCTATGAACTGCTCCAATATTTACGGCCACAACTCTTTCTCCCCCCTCCCATTCTCATAGTTTTGCTTCACGTCACTTGTCTCATCTATTGCATTATTTGTGTGCCCTGTTGGGTATAAATATGTGATTCTTCAGATTTAGGGTTAATCTATGCCTGATGAAGAGACTTGAGCAGTCTCGAAAGCTTGCAATTTGTTACCATCTTTTCAGTTAGCCATTAAAAGGTGTCAACCACTGAGGACTCTCAAATCTTAATAATTTTCTAGGAGACAATTGTTTTGCTATTTCATCGGGTGACTGAGAGTCTTATTACACTGTCCGATTATGAGGAAATGAGTACTTCTAGGAACACGTGTTCCCAATTATTGTCCAGTCTAAACGCACCCTTATATTTATGTGATCCAGGTGCCTGGTCCCTAATTCATTGCAGAAAGTAAATGGGAGCTAGAAAAAGTTTACCAAGCTGTTTCCATATTTCTCATTCAATAAATAGTAAGTGAGCATATGTGCCCATGGCAGCGTAAACTGGGGGGCAAGAGTGACTTCCACAAATCAGACATTTATATTTTCTGTATCAGAAGCATCATTACATTTATGTAGCTGGTGTATTTTCTTGATAACCATGTACTGAAAGTAAAATGTGGTCACTGATCACAGAAATAAAGCTATTTTCTATCTATCGTAAGAGTGACATATTCTGTAGCTAACACAGATTTCTCGCAGTAATATATACTCTTCGATGACTAGACCTGGAATTCAAGTTCTTGCATGAGATAAAGTCAGGAGAAGAAAGTGTTAAGGAGGAGACGAGGATACAGATTTTAATGGGAACATTGGCCTCAATTTATCATCTCACAGACTTTGATCCCCCCAGGTTGTGTAAGGTATTAAGCTGGCAGTCTGCAAACCAAATTATTATTTTAACTAATTTGCTGCAGAGTCGCACCCTTCTAACGCAGAGTTCTGCCAGGTAACCACAGAGGATAATGAAGACCTTTCAAGGGATTATCGACCTCTACCCTACTTTAAAAGTTGCGTGGGAGTACCGTACTGTATATATAATACTCCTCAAGGTATACATGGATGAAGCTCTGGAGATAACTTCATTGCTAGGAGAAAAGTTTCTTCAGTCTTCAGAGACCATTTCATGTCTTTACTGACACCTTAATGAACACGCCGATACTTGGATGTCTAATGATATCTACAGCACTGTTTATGGTCATGAAGGGAGAATTCTTATAAGTTGCCATATATTAATCACTGTACTGAAATAAGGAGGGATTCAAGAGTTACAGTGGTTCTTGAAAGTTTGTGAACCCTTTAGTATTTTTCATATTTTTACATAAATATAACATAAAACTACATCAGTCCTAAAATTAGATAAAAAGAAGCAACTCAAACAAAGGATCAAAATATTAGACTTTGTAATTTTTTATTGATGAAAATGATCCAATATCATATGTCTGCGCATGGCAGAAGTATGTGAATGTTAGATTTCAGTGTTTCATTTAAACCTCTTTGCGCATTTCTGTTGATTGTTGATTAGTACTATACATGGGCAAGGAGGAGTTTTAACCCATTCCTCCCCACAAAACAGCTTCAACTCTGTTATGTTGGTGGGTTTTCTCCCGTGAATGGCTTTCTTCGGGTTGTTCTACAACATCTCTGTAGGATTAAGGTCTGGACTTTGACTTGGTCATTCCAAAGTATTAACTTTATTCTTCTTTAACCATTCTTTTGTAGATGACTTCTGTGCTTTTGAGTCATTGTCTTGCTGCATGACGCACATGCTCCTATGATTCAGTTCATAGACAAATTCCCTGACATTTTTCTTTAGAATTTGTTGGCATAATTCAGAATTCATTTTTCCAGCAAAACAGGCCCAAGTCATGACAATACTACCACCATGTTTCACAGATAGTATAAGGCTTTTTATGCTGTAATGTAGTATTTTGCTCCATTTTGGTCTCATCCATCCACAAAACATTGCTCGTCTTCAGGCTTATCCAGGTAATGTTTAGCAAACTGCAAATGGTAGCAATCTTCTTTTTCCTTGCAATCCTATCATGCACACATTTATTGTTCAGTGTACTTTTCATAGCATATTCATGATCATTAACATTAGGTAATTAGCTAATGTAAAGAGAGTCCTTTAGTAACTTTGAGGTTTCCTTGGGTTCCTTAGTGACCTTGTGGACTTTTATATTTCTTGCTTTTTTCTGTAATCTTTGTTCATTCGACCACTCCTTAGGTGGGTAATAATAGTCTTACATTTTTCCATTTGCACACAATCTCACTGACTGTGGACTGGTGGACTCTAGAGATGAATGGGTCTAAAAAGATTTGAATTCATGAAATTATGCATATTTTACTGAGAAATTCAATTTGCAGGGAATATATTCACCATGAATTCAATATCCCTTATTGTACACTTTGATCTGGATTGATTTCAAGGCATAATAAAAGTAAGATGTAGAAAAAAAATAAAAATATTTACCTTATAGCTCACCTCCACTGCTCGCCTTCCCTGCTTGTATGGTCCTGGGCACTTCTTCTCTGTCGCGGCCAAAAGTGGAGATGCAATGTACGGCCGCTGTAAAAAGATATGACTAGGAACGCATGAGGAAGAGTGAGCAGCATAGATGGCTGGAGAGGTGAGCTGTGAGGTGAGTATTAGGTTTTTTATGTTTTGATATACTTCTACGGTTCAGCAAAATTTCAGCCAGCGAACAGAGTGAATTACAAAAAAATCCACAGCCTGGCGAATACGGATTTTATCAGAAATTGAAACGGAATTCAATTTCACTCCAATAAATTTGCCCAACCCAACTTAAAGCGATCTCTGCTCTTTAACTAAAGCAGGTCGCTTAGTCACACCTGATTGTCATCCCATTGACTGAAAAAACACCAAACTAATTTTACCTTCAAATAGTCAGCTATTGCTAAAACTTGACATATTTTTGCCACTCACAAATAATATTTTGTTTGATTTGTTCTTTTCTTTTACTTGCATAGCCTTTTGTGAAAATCTGATGTCATTTTAAATCAAATTCATGAAAACTATGAAAAAGTGTAAAACATAGTAACATAGTTTTTAGGTTGAAGGAAGATTAAGTCCATCTAGTTGAACCCATAGCCTAACATGTTGATCCAGAGGAAGGCAAAGAAAACCTATGTGGCAAACACTAAGCTCCACATTGGGGAAAAAAATTCCTTCCCGACTCCATACGACAATCAGACTAGTTCCCTGGATCAATGCCCTATCAAGGAATCTAGTATATATAACCTGTAATATTATACTTTTCAAGAAAGGCATCCATGCCCTTCTTAAATTTTAGTAGTGAATCACTCATTACAACATCATGTGGCAAAGAGTTCCATAGTCTCACTGCTCTTACAGTAAAGAATCACCTTCTGTGATTATGATTAAACCTTCTTTCCTCCAGACGTAGAAGATGCCCCCTTGTCCCCGTCTCAGGCCTCAGAGTAAAAAGATCAGTAGACCGGTCTTTGTACTGTCCCCTCATATACTTGTACATGGTAATAAGATCACCCCTAAGCCTTCGTTTTTCCAAACTAAATAACCCCAAGTGTAATAACCTGTCTTGGTATTGCAGACCCCCCAGTCCTCTAATAACCTTGGTCGCTCTTCTCTGCACCCGCTGTAGTTCAGCTATGTCTTTCTTATACACCGGATACCAGAACTGTACACAGTATTCTAAGTGTGGTCGCACTAATGACTTGTATAGAGGTAAAATTATGTTCTCCTCATGAGCATCTATGCCTCTTTTAATGCATCCCATTATTTTATTTCCCTTTGCAGCAGCTGCCTGACACTGGCCACCAAACATGAGCTTGTCATCCACCAATACACCCAGGTCTTTTTCAGTTACAGTTTAGCCCAGTGTTTTACAATTAAGCATATAATTTTACATTTTATTTCCTCTGCCCAAGTGCATTACCTTATATTTATCCTCATTAAAGCTCATTTGCCATTTATCAGCCCAAGCTTCTAGTTTACATAGATCCTCCTGTAATATAAAATTGTCCTCCTCTGTATTGATTACCCTGCACAGTTTAGTGTCATCTGCAAATATTGAAATATTACTCTGTATGCCCCCTACAAGGTCATTAATAAATATGTTAAAAAGAAGGGGGCCCAATACTGACCCCTGTGGTACCCCACTGTTAACTGAGACCCAGTCTGAGTGTGTTCTATTAATAACCACCCTTTGTTTCCTATCACTGAGCCAGTTCTTAACCCACATACATATATTTTCCCCTATCCCCATTGTTCTCATTTTATATATCAACCTTTTGTGTGGAACCATATCAAAACCTTTTGAAAAGTCCATATACACAACATTCACTGCATTTCCTTGGTCCAGTCTGGAACTTTCCTCCTCATAAAAGCTGATCAGATTCGTAAACCCTTGTTGATATTGGGTCATGAGGTTATTCTTCTGCAGATACTCTAGTATAGCATCTCCTAGGAAATCCTCCAGGATTTTACGCACAGTAGAGGTTAAGCTTACTGGCCTATAATTTCCAAGTTCAGTTTTTGTCCCCTTTTTTTATATTGGCACCACATTTGCTATACGCCAGTCCTGTGGTACAGACCCTGTTATTATGGAATCTTTAAAGATTAAAAATAATGGTCTATCTATGACATTACTTAATTCCTGCAGTACTCACGGGTGTATCCCATCCGGGCCCGGGGATTTGTCAACTTTAGTGATTTTTAGACGCCGCCGTACTTCCTTATGGGTTAAGCAAGTGACATTTAATGGAGAATTTTCATCATCACTGATCATGTTTTCTGTCATGCGATTTTCTTGTGTAAACACTGTTGAAAAAAAATCATTTAGCATATTAGCTTTTTCCTCATCCTCATCCACCATTTCACCCAGACTATTTTTAAGGGGGCCAACACTATCATTTTTTAGTTTTTTACTATTTATGTAGTTAAAGAATATTTTGGGATTATTTTTACTTTCTCTGGCAATGAGTCTCTCTGTCTCAATCTTTGCTGCCTCGATTTGGTATTTACAGAATTTGTTTAATTTTCTGTATTTATTTAATGCCTCATCACTACCTACTTGCTTTAGTTCTCTAAATTCTTTTTTTGTCACTTATTGCGCCCCTTACAGCTCTATTTAGCCATAGTGGTTTCCTCCTATTTCTACCATGTTTATTCCCATAGGGTATATATTGTGCACAGTTCCTATTCAGGATGCTAGTAAATGTCTCCCATTTGCTTTGTGTAGTTTTATGTCTCAGGATATCGTCCCAGTTTATTGCACTAAGATCATCTCTCAACCGTTGGAAATTTGCCTTCCTGGAGTTTAGTGTCCTTGTAACCCCTCTACTACACATCTTATTAAAGGATACATGAAAACTTATTATTTTGTGATCACTATTACCCAAGTGCCCCCCAACTCGTATATTTGATATGCGGTCTGGCCTGTTGGTTAATATTAGGTCTAGCATTGCCCCCCTTCTTGTTGGGTCCTGAACCAGTTGTGAAAGGTAATTGTCAAAAACCTATTACCTTTGCTTGATCTATAGGTTTCTGTTCCCTAATGTATTTCAGGGTAGTTGAAGTCTCCCATAATAATGACTTCTCCTTGAGTCGCTGCTTCATCTATTTTCTTTACGAGGATATTCTCCGCTTCCATTATTTTTGGAGACTTATAACAAAGCCCTATCAGTAATTTATTATTTTTCCCCCTCCCCTTATCTCCACCCACAGGATTCATAAACTTTCAAGCACCACTTTATGTACAGAACATTGTACATTATTACTTACAGGAGTTGTCAGCTACAACCAGTTCTTCATGTACAGTATTAAGACATACATATCTAATACTTTGAAGGTTGTCCAGTGGATACTTCACTTTGCTTTTGACCACTGCAATTGCAGAGGTAAGGCTGATGTATAATAAAATATTAAATATCCCTTAAAACACCAAGCTGCTCAGTAATATTCCATTAGTAGGGGTCATCACCTGGCATCTCCATGATTAACTGATGCAATGCTGTCAGTCAGAGACAGGAGGCCGGTAGTGGGTGGAGTATGGAGAGAAAGGGCTGGAGAGCTGACAGTGCAGAGCCCGCCCACTGCACTTGACTCGCCCCCTGGGCCGTGGGGCACGCGGATCCGGGCGATAGGGGAACGATGGGGGTAGTAGTAGTGGCGGCCCGGTCCCGCGGCTCAGGGTGGTCAGGCCAATGGTAGTCTGCTACGTGCTTAGATAATGTCCGACTACGCCACCCGTGGATTTGCGGTTATTAGTAACCGCCGCTGCTTGCAGACCGCTGGGGCTGATGATGGGTGCAGCTGAGGTGATGTGACTCCCCACGGGAAGAGTGCAGCCCCAGGGCAGTGTAGTGGATGGTGGGAGTGATGGTAGTGAGAGTCCCAGTACCGGTAGTGCCGGAGGAGCGAAAAAGCACACAGACAACGTACTGCAGTCCAGCGTCTTTACTCACGGTTAATATCCAAGTCACTTCAGCTGGCAATGACTGCCCGAGCCGTGCTGCGTCCACCAGGTGTGGGGCTCGGTCAACTCCCAGGCAGTTCAGGAGCATGGCACAGGACCCCCTTTTATCCTTTCTCTGGCCTGCCTCACCAGTGACCCACTTTTGTCCAGCTGCCGCGGACCTGTGCGGTTAAACGTGGGCCCCGTCCTCCGCTGTCCTATATGGTGCCTTCCTAGCAGGTTTGATGAGGTGTCGCACCAATATATGATCACGACGACCGGTCTTTGGCTGAGGGCTATTTCTCCTCCACCAACTTGGGATCCGGTACCCTTAATCTGCCTGACCCTTCACCCTGAATTCTCGTGGGTTCTTAGGGTCCCTTCCACCTTCTTGTTCCTGAGCCCTTCTGTTTCTCTGTCTCTCCTTCTTTGCAGTTCCTTTCTGCTTCTGTTCCTTTCTCTTGGAGCTGAGATGAGCTAGAATCTCAGCTCCCCTTCACCTCCTCCTCGGCCTCTTCTCTAGGCCCACTTCTCCTTCTCCTCTCAGGCCCCGGCCTCTTCCCTAGGCCTGCCTCTGGAGCAGCACTCAGCCTGAGCTGCTGCTCCCTGTCAGCTCTCCTCTCCTCACAGACTGAACACTGTTCTAAGATGGTGCCCACCTTTTATACCTCCCTCTAGCCATGAGCCCAGGTGACCAGCAACCAATGGGCTCCTTCCTACACTCAGGAACCAACCCCTATCTGCCCCTACAGCACTGGGTGTTCCACCCCTCCCGCCCCACTCCAGCAGGGACATGGTCGGTCGTGCCTGCACTTCTGTCTAGTGGGAGCACCGTTGAGCTGTCCCTGGGAAATGGGGTGTGTGTGCTGCATGCAGCTAACTGAGCCCTGGTCCACACTCCATCCTTACCTGGGAGTGGAATACCACACCTCTGGACTGAGGTGCAATACCCCTGTAGCGGCTGAACCCTTGGGGCGCTACATTCCCCCCTGGTAAAGCACAGCACGTCCTCGGGCTGGAAAAGAGCAAAAACAGGTAATTACAGGACATGCAAACTTTTTTTAAAACTTTTCACATTTAGAAACAGACAATACGGTTCAACTCCCTTTATGGGACACACTTTTCTTTTCACTAGACATTATAGAAAACTTTTTCAATACTTCTGGAACTCTTTTGTATAAAACATTATAGCAAACTTTCACATGACTATTTAGCAGCATATAAAATCTAAAACATTTTTAATTAAAGCACATCCTTGTATTCTTGGTTCACGGTCGCGGTGCAACTTGCGACCAGGTGTTCATTCTTCTTAAAGGTGCAACACTCTAGCGAACTTGTCTTGAGGTAGACATTGCAGTTCTTTTATAAAACCAGTAGGGGGCGCTTTAAGAAGCGCAACTATATACAAGGGATTGGCCGTTCCCAGTCCTCGGCCGGTGGGGATAGGGGAATGGCTGCTCACCGTCCTCAGCCTGTTAGGGGAAGAGGGATAGATGCTCACAGTCCTCAGCCAGGTTACTTAGGGGATAGGACATAACGTTCACACAGTCCTATATCAGTCCCAACGGGGACCACACGCAATTTGAAACAGTCCCACACAGTTCCTTTGCACCCTTACGGGTAACTATTTACAATGCCACTTTACCGTTCACTGGTAACGGTGTCTTCGTGACGCTCCTTCTTCCTCCTCATATGGATCTTCAGGCCCGTCCAGGTCCTCTTGGCTCTCTTCACAGCCGTAGTGCTGCTGTTCCTCCTCGGCAAGCCGATGGACATGGAGGGCGTACGGTCCTTTGGCGCCTGGGGAGTTCAGGCCTTGCAACCGGGCCTGGAGAGGGCCGCTGTTGATGACGCTCGGGATCAGAGGGTTTGACTTTGGGCCTGGGCGTTGGCTTGTGGTGGCAGCGCCCAGGGCTAGAGGGCTCGGCAGCAGGGCTTGTTGCGGGGTCTGGAGCAGGTCGATGTTTGCAGCGCCCAGGATCGGCGGCTCCACCAGGGGGCCCGGGAGCAGGCTGACGCTGGCAGCGTCCGGGACAGGGAGACTCCTCTTACCTGCTCCCGCGACCGCTCCTGCATCACGCGTCTTCTCCTGGTGCTGGTCGGGGCCCGCGACGGCTGGGGCACTGCCGATGCTGGGCAGCTTAGTCTGCTGCCGGTCCGCCATCTTGCTCTCCGTTCCTGGTGTCCTCCTCCCCCCTGGTGGACCGTGGCCTACCTTACGATGATCTTCCTCCGTAGGCCGCGGCTCCGCAGTCGATCGTCGGGGTTGAAGACCTTGCGTCGCGCTCCGGTGACGTCAGCATCGCTCCCTCTCCCTTCCAGGACCTTACGCAGCGTCAGTGCGTGGGGCGGAGCTTCGGATCTCGCGCGCTTTCGGCGTCCACGCCCCTCTTCTTCCCGCGCGGCGTCCCGAAGATGGCGCCCGATGGCGGGAAAACGACTGCGGATGGAGGGAGGACGGCCCAAGATGGCGTCCGATGGCGGGAAACAACTCCGGACGGCGGGAAATGGTCCAAGATGGCGTCTTATGGCGGGAATCGACTCCGGATGGCGGGAAACGACTCCGGACGGCGGGAAACTTCTGGAAATGGTGGGAGACTTCTTTTCAAGGTACATGTACAATCTTCCTCAGGCACGCAATACCCATTTGTGGCGGGTTGGTCACAATCCTGCCGACTACGCCAAAGCTGACTCGCCCCCTGGGCCGTGGGGCACGTGGATCCGGGCGATAGGGGAACGATGGGGGTAGTAGTAGTGGCGGCCCGGTCCCGCGGCTCAGGGTGGTCAGGCCAATGGTAGTCTGCTACGTGCTTAGATAATGTCCGACTACGCCACCCGTGGATTTGCGGTTATTAGGAACCGCCGCTGCTTGCAGACCGCTGGGGCTGATGATGGGTGCAGCTGAGGTGATGTGACTCCCCACGGGAAGAGTGCAGCCCCAGGGCAGTGTAGTGGATGGTGGGAGTGATGGTAGTGAGAGTCCCAGTACCGGTAGTGCCGGAGGAGCGAAAAAGCACACAGACAACGTACTGCAGTCCAGCGTCTTTACTCACGGTTAATATCCAAGTCACTTCAGCTGGCAATGACTGCCCGAGCCGTGCTGCGTCCACCAGGTGTGGGGCTCGGTCAACTCCCAGGCAGTTCAGGAGCATGGCACAGGACCCCCTTTTATCCTTTCTCTGGCCTGCCTCACCAGTGACCCACTTTTGTCCAGCTGCCGCGGACCTGTGCGGTTAAACGTGGGCCCCGTCCTCCGCTGTCCTATATGGTGCCTTCCTAGCAGGTTTGATGAGGTGTCGCACCAATATATGATCACGACGACCGGTCTTTGGCTGAGGGTTATTTCTCCTCCACCAACTTGGGATCCGGTACCCTTAATCTGCCTGACCCTTCACCCTGGATTCTCGTGGGTTCTTAGGGTCCCTTCCACCTTCTTGTTCCTGAGCCCTTCTGTTTCTCTGTCTCTCCTTCTTTGCAGTTCCTTTCTGCTTCTGTTCCTTTCTCTTGGAGCTGAGATGAGCTAGAATCTCAGCTCCCCTTCACCTCCTCCTCGGCCTCTTCTCTAGGCCCACTTCTCCTTCTCCTCTCAGGCCCCGGCCTCTTCCCTAGGCCTGCCTCTGGAGCAGCACTCAGCCTGAGCTGCTGCTCCCTGTCAGCTCTCTTCTCCTCACAGACTGAACACTGTTCTAAGATGGTGCCCACCTTTTATACCTCCCTCTAGCCATGAGCCCAGGTGACCAGCAACCAATGGGCTCCTTCCTACACTCAGGAACCAACCCCTATCTGCCCCTACAGCACTGGGTGTTCCACCCCTCCCTCCCCACTCCAGCAGGGACATGGTCGGTCGTGCCTGCACTTCTGTCTAGTGGGAGCACCGTTGAGCTGTCCCTGGGAAATGGGGTGTGTGTGCTGCATGCAGCTAACTGAGCCCTGGTCCACACTCCATCCTTACCCGGGAGTGGAATACCACACATCTGGACTGAGGTGCAATACCCCTGTAGCGGCCGAACCCTCGGGGCGCTGCACACTTACAGCTCATTAGCATATAATTTAAACTATGGATTTCTTTAAAACAGAAAAACAGATTTCTACAAGAAAGGTCGAGATTTAATCAGCATTATAGTACCTTTACATATGTGCCATTAGTTTGTGACATAAAATCCTGATGACAGGTTTTCTTTTTAAACAATAAATGTTATTAAATGCTTTAAATGAAATTTTAAAGCACCACTCAAGTGATTTTTTTTATTTTATCACTGGAGACATGAGAAAATTTATTCACGCTCATCATAAATGATCAGCAAAAGATTTTTTTAAAAATTAATACTTATCTATATGCAGCCCGCCTACTGGTCCTCTGTGCCTCTTCTTTTCACTTTTCCTCATCGGGTTCATCTTCTTTTGCTTGTTTTTCCCTGGAGCATGGATTTCGACGCATCTAGGCTTCTGGCTTCCCTGTGCACTGTTCTATCATAGCGCACATTATAAGATCGCAGTGTACATCCCCCAAAGCATTCCCTGAGACACTGACAAGTCTTTTCGGTGATGCACATCATACCATTGTGACATTACAACATGCACCACGATGGCATAGCACCCAGGGATGTCAGAAGCTTAGTTGCCCAAAATCTGCTGCTCAGAGTGGAACAGGTGAAAGAATATGCCGTATGATAGGGAAAAGTGAAAAGAAGAGGTACAAAAGGAACAGATGGCGGTCTGCGGGGGTGATGGGATAGTTGAGCTGTGAGGTGAGATTTTAATTTTTTTTCTACATCAAATCTCACATCATAATGCATAATTAGGATCATTATATTTGCATTGAATAACTTCGATACAAATCAATTTTGCCTGATAAAGTTGCATTATTTGGCAATTTTAAATCTCTGTAGATTTGATCATATCTGCTATCTACTCATTTATAATGACTTTACTATGTTACTATAACAAAGGACATTATGAAGGCTGGTGATGAATGTATGCACCTATTCAGACATAACATCCTAGATCTTATTAAAAATATCCTGTCAAAATGTAAAGGTCAAAAAACTTAAAATAATGAATTACATATAGAATTGCAAAATCAAAAATAATTTTTGTTTTTACCATGCAAACTTAAATATCTGGTATTGTACAGGGTATAACTTTGAATTATGCACCGATTTCTGAAAGTAGACATTGTAGATTTTAAAGGTAATTTATCATTTAGGGCATTTTTCACTCTTTGTTTCATTGCAGCCATTTGGTAAATTCTAAAAAGTTCATTTTTTTTCTCATTAAAGTAGACTCTGCACCCCATCTTGACTTAAAGAAACAGAAATGTAGAAATTTTTGCAAATTTTTAAAAAAAGAAAAACTGAAATATCACAGGGTCATAAGTATTCAGACCCTTTGCTCAGACACTCATATTTAAGTCACATGCTGTCCATTTCCTTGTGATCCTCCTTGAGATGGTTCTACTCCTTCATTAGAGTCCAGCTATGTTTAATTAAACTGTTAGGACTTGATTTGGAAAGGCACACACCTGTCTATATAAGACCTCACCGCTCACAGTGCATGTCAGACCAAATGAGAATCATGAGCTCAAAGGAACTGCCCAAGGAGCTCAGAGACAGAATTGTGGCAAGACGTAGAGTTTGCTCAACAACACATGAAGGACTCCCAGACTATGAGAAATAAGATTCTCTGGTCTGATGAGACGAAGATAGAACTTTTTGGTGATAATTCTAAGTGGTATGTGTGGAGAAAACCAGACACTGCTCATCACCTTCCCAATACAATTCCAACAGTGAAATGTGGTGGTGGCAGCATCATGCTATGGGGGTGTTTTTCAGCTGCAGGGACAGGACAACTGGTTGCAATTGAAGGAAACATGAATGCGGCCAAGTACATAGTTATCCTGGATGAAAACCTCTTCCAGAGTGCTCTGGACCTCAGACTTGGCCAAAGGTTCACTTTCCAACAAGACAATGACCCTAAGCACACAGCTAAAATAACAAAGTGTGTGGCTTCAGAACAATTCTGTGGCCATTCTTGAAAACAAACACATGGGCCATGCACACGGTGAACAAGTCTGTAGGACAGTGTTCACACCACCAAAAGACTGGAAAACACAAGGGCACAGTAAAACAAACGTATAAAAATACTCTGTTGTAAAAAAGTAACAGTAAACAGCAAGTCCTAGTAAAACGGTGATAAAAAACAGGGTATTTAGTTGACACGTTTTTTGCAAAAAATGTATACTAAGCCGCTCTACCAACGTCAAGGTAACCCACATCAGAGCAGTCACTATCTGATGTATTTAAAAACTGATCATGTGTATAGTACCTATATGAGCAGATCTGACATGTAATGTCCATGTGGACACGCTGCAGACAATGGCAGAGCCCTGACCTAAACCCAATTGAGCATCTCTGGAGAGACCTGAAAATGGCTGTCCACCAACGTTCACCATCCAACCTGATGGAACTGGAGAGGATCTGCAAGGAAGAATGGCAGAGGATCCCCAAATCCAGGTGTGAAAAACTTGTTGCATCATTCCCAAGATGGCTCATGGCTGTACTAGCTCAAAAGGGGGCTTCTACTCAATACTGAGGAAAGGGTCTGAATACTTATGACCATGTGATATTTCAGTTTTTCTTTTTTAATAAATTTGCAAAAATTTCTACATTTCTGTTTTTTTCAGTCAAGATGGGGTGCAGAGTGTACTTTAATGAAAAAAAAATGAACTTTTTAGAATTTACTAAATGGCTGCAATGAAACAAAGAGTGAAAAATGTAAAGGGGTCTGAATACTTTCTGTACCCACTGTATGCCACAAGGAAGATCTGGTGCAATATTTGTAGCAGTGTTGACTCTCAGTTAGGAAGCTCTTGTTTTCTCCAGATATAGATCTAGTCATGTGACCTAGTACATTTTTTTAAAGGGAATCTCTTACCAGGTTTTTATTACCTCATCTGAGAACAGCATGATGTAGAGACTGAGATCCTGATACCAGCTACGAATTACTTATTGGGATGCTTGTGACAGTTTTGATAAAATTACAGTTTTATCTACTGTAGCTGTACCAGTTCTCCAAATGCTGAGTCTTGTATAACCTCACTCACTTTTTGACAGCTTTCATTGTACACTGTGCATAGGCAGAAAGCTGCCAATCAGTGGTGAGGATGGGGTTATACAGAGCTCATGAATATGGAGGACTACCTAGCAGCAGCTTTACTAGTCCTCTATCTATAATCTCTGCTGATAAAACTGTGATGCTATCAAAACTACAGTAAGCAGCCCCGTAGGTGACAAATAGCTGGAATCAGGGTCTCTGTCTCTACATTATGCTGCTCTTAGATTAGATGGCAAAAAAACTGGTGACTGATTCTCTTTAAATCTTGGTCTGTCCCAGGACATAAATTCTAAATGGTACAGTACTCTTCTTCTTTACAGGCATATTGTACAGGTACATAGAGTTACATCTCTACCAACACATCTATATATACCTTTATTAGGAGTCTAATAAAAGTCAGATTTTTTTTTCTTAAATACTAAAAATTATAGAAAAACAATTGTAATAATCAAAATGTTTGAATACTTTTTTTCAAAATAAATGTCACAAATCAGTAAATAATGTGGATTGTGGATGTATTTGCTATCCCTGTAATTGTAACAACCTATACAATACATTCATTATATTATTTATGGTGATCGGTAAATGGTGTAAAAAATGGCACAATTGTTTTTTTCTTCATTAAAACCATAACAAAAGTTAATTCAAATGAAGCTCTTACTTACATGTTTGGCAAAATGGCCTCCAATCACCTTCAGCTTGTATTGCAAAAAAACAAGACCTCATTATGTAAAGCTTGCATTGAAGTAAAAAAATGTTATGGTTGTTAAAGCTTTGACTGTGGAAAAGGGAAACGCAAAAAAAATCAATTTTTGTCTCAATAAATACCATTGTTTATATGCATGTGCTATGTACAGTACAGACCAAAAGTTTGGACACACCTTCTCATTTAAAGATTTTTCTGTATTTTCATGACTTTGAAAATTGTACATTCACACTGAAGGCAACAAGACTATGAATTAACACATGCGGAATTATATACTTAACAAAAAAGTGTGAAACAACTGAAAATATGTCTTATACTCTAGGTTCTTCAAAGTAGCTACCTTTTGCTTTGATGACTGCTTTGCACACTCTTGGCATTCTCTTGATGAGCTTCAAGAGGTAGTCACCGGAAATGGTTTTCACTTCACAGGTGTGCCCTGTCAGGTTTAATAAGTGGGATTTCTTGCCTTATAAATGGGGTTGGGACCATCAGTTGTGCTGTGCAGAAGTCAGGTGGATACACAGCTGATAGTCCTACTGAATAGACTGTTAGAATTTGTATTATGGCAAGAAAAAAGCAGCTAAGTAGAGAAAAACGAGTGGCCATCATTACTTTAAGAAATGAAGGTCAATCAGTCTGAAAAATTGGGCAAATTTTGAAAGTGTCCCCAAGTACAGTTGCAAAAACCATCAAGCGCTACAAAGAAACTGGCTCACATGAGGACCGCCCCAGGAAAGGAAGACCAAGAGTCACCTCTGCTTCTGAGGATAAGTTTATCCGAGTCACCAGCCTCAGAAATCGCAGGTTAACAGCAGCTCAGATTAGAGACCAGGTCAATGCCACACAGAGTTCAAGCAGCAGACACATCTCTTCAACAACTGTTAAGAGGAGACTTTGTGCAGCAGGCCTTCATGGTAAAATTGCTGCTAAGAAACAACTGCTAAGGACAGGCAACAAGCAGAAGAGACTTGTTTGCGCTAAAGAACACAAGGAATGGACATTAGACCAGTGTAAATCTGTGCTTTGGTCTGATGTGTCCAAATTTGAGATCTTTGGTTCCAACCACTGTGTCTTTGTGCGACGCAGAAAAGGTGAACGGATGGACTCTACATGCCTGGTTCCCACCGTGAAGCATGGAGGAGGAGGAGGTGTGATGGTGTGGGGGTGCTTTGCTGGTGACACTGTTGTGGATTTATTCAAAATTGAAGGCATACTGAACCAGCATGGCTACCACAGAATCTTTCAGCGGCATGCTATTCCATCCGTTTTGCATTTAGTTGGACCATCATTTATTTTTCAACAGGACAATGACCCCAAACACACCTCCAGGCTGTGCAAGGGCTATTTGACCAAGAGGGAGAGTGATGGGGTTCTACGCCAGATGACCTGGCCTCCACAGTCACCAGACCTGAAACCAATCGAGATGGTTTGGGGTGAGCTAGACCGCAGAGTGAAGGCAAAAGGGTCAACAAGTGCTAAGCATCTCTGGGAACTCCTTCAAGATTGTTGGAAGACCATTTCCGGTGACTACCTCTTGAAGCTCATCAAGAGAATGCCAAGAGTGTGCAAAGCAGTCATCAAAGCAAAAGGTGGCTACTTTGAAGAACCTAGAATATAAGACATATTTTCAGTTGTTTCACACTTTTTTGTTAAGTATATAATTCCACATGTGTTAATTCATAGTTTTGATGCCTTCAGTGTAAATGTACAATTTTCATAGTCATGAAAATTCAGAAAAATCTTTAAATGAGAAGGTGTGTCCAAACTTTTGGTCTGTACTGTATATATGCATGATATGCGTGTGTAACATGTAAAGAACCTGCGCAAGGTACTTTCGCTGTAAGTGTCTGTGCATGCTGCATGCAAACTTCCAGAGAATAATCTGGAAATGAGACTAATGGCATCTGGTGCATGTGCAATAAAAGTGAGGTATGAAGGTCCTGACTGTGTCTTCGCACTGCACATGCAAAAATTTCCGGCTCTTTTTCCAGACTTCTCCAAATGTTTCCCCATAGACAAAAAAATTGGTCAAGACTGGATTTTAATATACACTCCGTCTTTCCTTCTTAGTTCTCCTCTGAATTTCGACACATATACCACCAGGAAATAATAACCTACATCTTCACTGCTGCAAGTGAGAGCAGTTATACTTCTTACCAACTCCTTATGTCAGCCAAAGAATTAAGATATGTCCATCATCCATATAATTCTATAAGAAAAGATTTCTATTCTCTACTTAAAAGCCCATGCTACCTTCTATGTTAGGTAATATCTACATGAATAGCTCTTTCCATAAATAGCATCGGCATTGGGATGGATATGCATCAATAGCTATCTCATTATATGTAATATTGATTTTTGTGAGGATAACCCGAGCATTATTAACTCTGTAGAATATTTTCTGAAAATGATGTGTTATTTCCCTTTTAGACTCACAAACTCTTCTGTCTCTCTGGGATTTGAAGTTACCTTTTAGTAATAATATTCTCATGTCCATGATGCTGTGATCAGGACTACAACAATGTTTGTCTATAGGTGGATCAGTCATTTCTTTCTTTGATTGTGTGGCAATGAGAATTCTTCCTTATTGAAAGATTTTGTCCTGTCTCCTCTACATATAGACCCCCAGTTGGACATTTGGTGCATATTATTAGTACACTACGTTAGATGTGGTGCACCTGGAACTGCCTGGAATCTTGTAGGATTGATGGAAGTTTGGAATCTTTATCTCATTCGTGGTCATTATACAGTTATATGAAAAAGTTTGGGCACCCCTATTAATCTTAAGCTTGATGTTTTCTTAAAATTGGTGTTTTTGCAAAAGCTATTTCAGTTTGATATATGTAATAACTGTTGGACACAGTAATGTTTCTGCCTTGAAATGAGGTTTATTGTACTAACAGAAAATGTGCAATCTGCATTCAAACAAAATTTGACAGGTGCATAAGTATGGGCACCCTTATCATTTTCTTGTTTTAAATACTCCTTTACTGACTTACTAAAGCACTTTTTTGGGTTTTGTAACCTCATTGAGCTTTGAACTTCATAGCCAGGTTTATGCAATCATGAGAAAAGCTACTTAAAGTGGCCACTTGCAAGTTGTTCTCCTGTTTGAATCTCCTCTGAAGAGTGGCATCATGGGCTCCTCATAACAACTGTCAAATGATCTGAAAACAAAAAGATTATTCAACATAGTTGTTCAGGGGAAGGATACAAAAAGCTGTCTCAGAGATTTAACCTGTCAGTTTCCACTGTGAGGAACATAGTAAGGAAATGGAAGAACACAGGGACAGTTCTTGTTAAGGCCAGAAGTGGCAGGCCAAGAAAAACATCAGAAAGGCAGAGAAGAAGAATGGTGAGATCAGTCAAGGACAATCCTCAGACCACCTCCAGAGAGCTGCAGAATCAACTTGCTGCAGATGGTGTCACTGTGCATCGGTCAACTATACAACGCACTTTGCCCAAGGAGATGCTGTATGGGAGAGTGATGCGGAAAAAGCCGTTTCTGCAAGCACGCCACAAACAGAGTCAGCTGAGGTATGCAAAAGCACATTTGGAGAAGCCAATTTCTTTTTGGAAGAAGGTCCTGTGGACTGATGAAACCAAGATTGAGTTGTTTGGTCATACAAAAAGGCGTTATGCATGGCGGCAAAAAAACACAGCATTCCAAGAAAAACACTTGCTACCCACAGTAAAATTTGGTGGAGGTTCCATCATGCTTTGGGGCTGTGTGGCCAATGCCGGCACTGGGAATCTTGTTAAAGTTGAGGGACGCATGGATTCCACTCAGTATCAGCAGATTCTTGACAATAATGTTCAAGAATCAGTGATAAAGTTGAAGTTACGCAGGGGATGGATCTTTCAGCAAGACAATGATCCAAAACACCGCTCCAAATCTACTCAGGCATTCATGCAGAGGAACAATTACAATGTTCTGGAATGGCCATCCCAGTCCCCAGACCTGAATATCATTGAACATCTGTGGGATCATTTGAAGAGGGCTGTCCATGCTCGGCGACCTTCAAACTTTACAGAACTGGAATTGTTTTGTAAAGAGGAATGGTCAAAAATACCTTCATCCAGGATCCAGTAACTCATTAAAAGCTACAGGAAGCGACTAGAGGCTGTTATTTTTGCAAAAGTAGGATTTACTAAATATTAATGTCACTTTTCTGGTGAGGTGCCCATACTTATGTGACGCGCCCCCTGGGCCATGTTCTGTAGCGTTGCGCACGCGGGGAATACCCGGAGCCGGATCTGTTGGGGGTGGTAGTCCTCGTGGCGGTGACCCGGTCCGTGCCCAGGGTGGTCAAACTAAGTGGCAGTGCTCGGCATTAAGATGTTATAGAGTTCGACTACGCCACCCGTTGATTGCGGCTATGAAGCCGCCGCTGCAGGGCAGACCGCTGAGGCCGGTGGTACGGTGGTGCAGCGTGGATGGTATAACCCCCAACGGGAGGGGTATAGCCTCAGGGCAGCTAATGAGGCAGGGAGGAATGATGGTGGTAGTGGTGGTGTGACAAGGAAGCTCAGAGACGTGCAATTGCAGTTTTCACAGCTTTACTCACAGTTCTTTATCAAGTCCCTTGTGCACAGTTAGGACCACCCGAGCCGTGCTGCATCCACCAGGTGCGGGACTCGGCCAACTCCCAGGCAGTTCCAGAGCGTGGTCCTGAGCTCCCCTCTCTTCCTTTCTACTGGCCGTCCCCACCAGGGATCCACCTTTGTCCAGCTCCCTCGGGCCTTCTGGTGGTGAAACCTTTCCCGGTTTCCCTGACCCTATATGGTATGCCTTCCTGGTAGATATGGCGAGGGGTCGCGCCAAAACTTGTCCACGACCTCCGGTTCCTGGCTAAGGATAATTGGCCTCCACCAGTTTGGGATCCGGAACCCTGTTCTGCCAACCCTTCACCCGTTATTCCATGGGATCTTAGGGTTCCCTCTTTTCCTGCGTCTCTGGGCCTTTCCTGGTGTTTCTGTTCCTTCTTCCTCTTACTTCTCTCTCTCTCTGCTTCACTTCAGGCCTCCACTCCAGGCCTGGCTCTGGAGCTGGGCCCAGACTGAGCCACAGCTCCCTGTCAGCCCTCTCTGGCTGAGCTCCTCTCTGCACCGACAGACCCTGATCTCCGATGGTGCCCACCTTATATACTCCCTCTGACACCCGAGCCCAGGTGACCAGCACCCAATGGGCTCCTACCTATGCCCAGAGTCCCTCCCCTGTCTGCTCCTACACCACTGGGATATTCCTCCCCCCTCCCCACTCCAGCCAGGGACAGAAGCTGTCGTACCTGCACATCTATCTGGTGGGAGTACCGTTGGTCTGTCCCCCGGAAATGGGGTGAGTGTAGTGCATGCAGCTAACTGAGCCCAGTTCCACACTCCATCCTTACCCGGGAGTGGAATACCACACCTCTGGTCTGAGGTGCAATACCCCTGTAGCAGCCGAGTCCTCGGGGTGCTACATTCCCCCCTGGTAAACCACAGCACGTCCTCGGGCTGGAAAAGAGCAAAAGCAAATAAAACATACAAAAATTTTAAAGTGTACACTCACATGTAAGACATATCAACTTTCAATCATCCCTTTATGGGAGGTACTTTTCTCTTTTAACGTTACAGGTATAAAACATTACGGAAACATTATCAGACTTTCTTCACACACTTATAAAATACCATTAACTCTTTTAGCATCATATAAAACTTTTTCATATAAAACATTCTTGACCAACACGTTCTTGATCTCTGGCCACCGTGCAACTTGTGACCAGGTAAAGTGCAACAGTCACTAGTTCCAAAGTAGAAAAGCAGTTCTTCTATAAAACCAGTAGGGGGCGCCTCAAGAAGCGCAACTATTTACAGGGTGTTGACCGCTCTCAGTCCTCGGCCAGTGGGAATAGGGGAATGGCTGCTCACAGTCCTCAGCCTGGTTGGGGATTAGGGCACACAGGTAACAGTTCTTTAATAGTTCCATACTAGTCCCAACGGGGACCACACTCTGATTAGCAGCATGACAGGTACCCTTACGGGTAACTATATACAGTCCCAGTTACCGTTCATTAGTAACGATGTCCTCCTGCTCCTTCCCGAGGGTAGTCTTCAGACCCGTCCGGGTCCTCTTGGCTTTCCTCGTACTGCCACTCCTCCTCAGTCAGCCGGTGTACATGAAGGGCGTACGGTCCTTTAGCACACTGATGCCGGGTGAAGGTGACCTCGTCACCTGAGTAGAGGTCACGTCCTCTGTGTCCTTCTGGAAGGTGGCTCTCGACATCCCTGCGGGTAACAAAGACGTCGCCGGGGGTTCGGTGGTCCCGGATAAAGCCCCAGCCATTCTCTAGCTGGAATTTTATTACGGTCCCGGTGGCGCGGGGACCGTGGGCCGCACGGGGGTTTCGTCGGGCCCGGCGTTTCTGCTCCGCGCTTTGGGCCTGCAGCTGTTCCTCGCGGATCCGCCTCTCTCGCCGTTCTCTCCCAAAGACCTCCAGTTGTTGACGGCAGCACTCCTCACGCCGGGCTGCGGCCGCCCGGGTCTCCTTGGTGAACCCCATGAGGTCCTCACCGGTCGGATCCCATGCGAATTGGGCCTCCTCCAACGGGAGCGGGACAATTTTGGCGGGCGCCGGTGCCGGGATCAGAGGCTCACACAGGGGCCGTTCCCTCTGGAGTCGGGGGTTGATGTACTCCGGTGGCCACACGAAGGGCAGCCCGTCCGGGCTAGTATGCTGCGCGAAGAGATCTTCGCCCAGTGGCAGCACTGTGGAGGTAGAGGGCGCTGTAGGGGCAGCGGCGCCCGGGGGTGCTCGGCCTTGCATCCAGGCCGGAGGCATCCTATCTGGGTCCAAGTATGGCACCTTCCGGGAGGAGGGTGCTGTGGGGGCCGCGGTGCCCGGAGGTACTCGGCCTTGCGACCAGGCCGGGGGCATTTCCTGTTTGCCGCGCTCCGGGTCAAGGGGCGTGGCGCGGAAGGGGGCGTGACTGCGGCTCCGGCCGCTTGAGGCCTAGTTGGGAGCAGTGGCGGTGCGGCAACGGGCGTGGTGAGCAGGACTTCGGGCTCTGCGACGGGGAGCTGGGGCAGGCTTGCGGCTACTGGGCTCGGGGTGATGACGTCCCCATTACCTGCTTCCATCCCTGCGGCTCCCTCCGCGGCGTCGTCTCCGGCCTTCGTCCCTCCTGCACCATCCTCAGGGGCGGACATGCTCCACGTTGCGGGTGGCGCCTCCTGCTGGCGGATCCCAGCCTGCCGGGCCATCTCCCTTCTCCACTCGGCCAGCGCATCCTGCTGTGCTCGGGCCACCTTCCGGGCCAAGGCCTCCAGCGCGGTCTGTGCACGCTCCCGATCTCTGGGGAGCTGTGCCAGGATCTCCACCAGGCCTTCTGGGGTGGCGGCCTGCAGCAGGCCCCGGACCACGGGGTCGGTACCGCTTGTCTCTTCCTCCATCCCCGGGTGCGATCTGTCCAGACTCCTCCAGGCCACACCCATCCTCTCAGTTTTGTTCCCTATCCGCCCCCATGGGGAGTGGTCCCGGGGCAACTTGGTGACTGTCAGTTTCAGGGGCAGCCCGCCCACTCTGATGGACATCTCCATTATTGTACTCTCGGCTGGTGGGGGCGGTCTCTGCTTTTGGCGCCATTCTGGGGCCATGCCCACGATGGGAGGTGGTCTCTTGCCACCCTCTGGCACGCCCACAATGGCGTCCGCTCTGCCAGGGCGGGAAACCGACTCAGATGGCGGGAATCGTCTCCTGATGGCGGGAAACTTCGCTGATGGCGGGCAAAGGCTGCAGATGGCGGGCAAACGGCGGGAAACGACTCCGGACGGCGTCCGATGGCGGGAACCCTCTGGAATTGGCGGGAGACTCCTTTTTGAGGTAAATGTGAACTTTTCTTCAGGCACGCAGTACCCGGTGGTTGCGGGCACGTAATCCTGCCGACTTCGCCAAAGTTGACGCGCCCCCTGGGCCATGTTCTGTAGCGTTGCGCACGCGGGGAATACCCGGAGCCGGATCTGTTGGGGGTGGTAGTCCTCGTGGCGGTGACCCGGTCCGTGCCCAGGGTGGTCAAACTAAGTGGCAGTGCTCGGCATTAAGATGTTATAGAGTTCGACTACGCCACCCGTTGATTGCGGCTATGAAGCCGCCGCTGCAGGGCAGACCGCTGAGGCCGGTGGTACGGTGGTGCAGCGTGGATGGTATAACCCCCAACGGGAGGGGTATAGCCTCAGGGCAGCTAATGAGGCAGGGAGGAATGATGGTGGTAGTGGTGGTGTGACAAGGAAGCTCAGAGACGTGCAATTGCAGTTTTCACAGCTTTACTCACAGTTCTTTATCAGGTCCCTTGTGCACAGTTAGGACCACCCGAGCCGTGCTGCGTCCACCAGGTGCGGGACTCGGCCAACTCCCAGGCAGTTCCAGAGCGTGGTCCTGAGCTCCCCTCTCTTCCTTTCTACTGGCCGTCCCCACCAGGGATCCACCTTTGTCCAGCTCCCTCGGGCCTTCTGGTGGTGAAACCTTTCCCGGTTTCCCTGACCCTATATGGTATGCCTTCCTGGTAGATATGGCGAGGGGTCGCGCCAAAACTTGTCCACGACCTCCTGTTCCTGGCTAAGGATAATTGGCCTCCACCAGTTTGGGATCCGGCACCCTGTTCTGCCAACCCTTCACCCGTTATTCCGTGGGATCTTAGGGTTCCCTCTATTCCTGCGTCTCTGGGCCTTTCCTGGTGTTTCTGTTCCTTCTTCCTCTTACTTCTCTCTCTCTCTCTGCTTCACTTCAGGCCTCCACTCCAGGCCTGGCTCTGGAGCTGGGCCCAGACTGAGCCACAGCTCCCTGTCAGCCCTCTCTGGCTGAGCTCCTCTCTGCACCGACAGACCCTGATCTCCGATGGTGCCCACCTTATATACTCCCTCTGACACCCGAGCCCAGGTGACCAGCACCCAATGGGCTCCTACCTATGCCCAGAGTCCCTCCCCTGTCTGCTCCTACACCACTGGGATATTCCTCCCCCCTCCCCACTCCAGCCAGGAACAGAAGCTGTCGTACCTGCACATCTATCTGGTGGGAGTACCGTTGGTCTGTCCCCCGGAAATGGGGTGAGTGTAGTGCATGCAGCTAACTGAGCCCAGTTCCACACTCCATCCTTACCCGGGAGTGGAATACCACACCTCTGGTCTGAGGTGCAATACCCCTGTAGCAGCCGAGTCCTCGGGGTGCTACATTCCCCCCTGGTAAACCACAGCACGTCCTCAGGCTGGAAAAGAGCAAAAGCATATAAAACATACAAAAATTTTAAAGTGTACACTCACATGTAAGACATATCAACTTTCAATCATCCCTTTATGGGAGGTACTTTTCTCTTTTAACGTTACAGGTATAAAACATTACGGAAACATTATCAGACTTTCTTCACACACTTATAAAATACCATTAACTCTTTTAGCATCATATAAAACTTTTTCATATAAAACATTCTTGACCAACACGTTCTTGATCTCTGGCCACCGTGCAACTTGTGACCAGGTAAAGTGCAACAGTCACTAGTTCCAAAGTAGAAAAGCAGTTCTTCTATAAAACCAGTAGGGGGCGCCTCAAGAAGCGCAACTATTTACAGGGTGTTGACCGCTCTCAGTCCTCGGCCAGTGGGAATAGGGGAATGGCTGCTCACAGTCCTCAGCCTGGTTGGGGATTAGGGCACACAGGTAACAGTTCTTTAATAGTTCCATACTAGTCCCAACGGGGACCACACTCTGATTAGCAGCATGACAGGTACCCTTACGGGTAACTATATACAGTCCCAGTTACCGTTCATTAGTAACGATGTCCTCCTGCTCCTTCCCGAGGGTAGTCTTCAGACCCGTCCGGGTCCTCTTGGCTTTCCTCGTACTGCCACTCCTCCTCAGTCAGCCGGTGTACATGAAGGGCGTACGGTCCTTTAGCACACTGATGCCGGGTGAAGGTGACCTCGTCACCTGACTAGAGGTCACGTCCTCTGTGTCCTTCTGGAAGGTGGCTCTCGACATCCCTGCGGGTAACAAAGACGTCGCCGGGGGTTCGGTGGTCCCGGATAAAGCCCCAGCCATTCTCTAGCTGGAATTTTATTACGGTCCCGGTGGCGCGGGGACCGTGGGCCGCACGGGGGTTTCGTCGGGCCCGGCGTTTCTGCTCCGCGCTTTGGGCCTGCAGCTGTTCCTCGCGGATCCGCCTCTCTCGCCGTTCTCTCCCAAAGACCTCCAGTTGTTGACGGCAGCACTCCTCACGCCGGGCTGCGGCCGCCCGGGTCTCCTTGGTGAACCCCATGAGGTCCTCACCGGTCGGATCCTATGCGAATTTGGCCTCCTCCAACGGGAGCGGGACAATTTTGGCAGGCGCCGGTGCCGGGATCAGAGGCTCACACAGGGGCCGTTCCCTCCGGAGTCGGGGGTTGATGTACTCCGGTGGCCACACGAAGGGCAGCCCATCCGGGCTAGTATGCTGCGCGAAGAGATCTTCGCCCAGGGGCAGCACTGTGGAGGTAGAGGGCGCTGTAGGGGCAGCGGCGCCCGGGGGTGCTCGGCCTTGCATCCAAGCCGGAGGCATCCAATCTGGGTCCAAGTATGGCACCTTCCGGGAGGAGGGTGCTGTGGGGGCCGCGGCGCCCGGAGGTACTCGGCCTTGCGACCAGGCCGGGGGCATTTCCTGTTTGCCGCGCTCCGGGTCAAGGGGCGTGGCGCGGAAGGGGGCGTGACTGTGGCTCCGGCCGCTTGAGGCCTAGTTGGGAGCAGTGGCGGTGCGGCAATGGGCGTGGTGAGCAGGACTTCGGGCTCTGCGACGGGGAGCTGGGGCAGGCTTGCGGCTACTGGGCTCGGGGTGATGACGTCCCCATTACCTGCTTCCATCCCTGCGGCTCCCTCCGCGGCGTCGTCTCCGGCCTTCGTCCCTCCTGCACCATCCTCAGGGGCGGACATGCTCCACGTTGCGGGTGGCGCCTCCTGCTGGCGGATCCCAGCCTGCCGGGCCATCTCCCTTCTCCACTCGGCCAGCGCATCCTGCTGTACTCGGGCCACCTTCCGGGCCAAGGCCTCCAGCGCGGTCTGTGCACGCTCCCGATCTCTGGGGAGCTGTGCCAGGATCTCCACCAGGCCTTCTGGGGTGGCGGCCTGCAGCAGGCCCCGGACCACGGGGTCGGTACCGCTTGTCTCTTCCTCCATCCCCGGGTGCGATCTGTCCAGACTCCTCCAGGCCGCACCCATCCTCTCACCCGAGCCCAGGTGACCAGCACCCAATGGGCTCCTACCTATGCCCAGAGTCCCTCCCCTGTCTGCTCCTACACCACTGGGATATTCCTCCCCCCTCCCCACTCCAGCCAGGGACAGAAGCTGTCGTACCTGCACATCTATCTGGTGGGCGTACCGTTGGTCTGTCCCCCGGAAATGGGGTGAGTGTAGTGCATGCAGCTAACTGAGCCCAGTTCCACACTCCATCCTTACCCGGGAGTGGAATACCACACCTCTGGTCTGAGGTGAAATACCCCTGTAGCAGCCGAGTCCTCGGGGTGCTACATATGCACCTGTCAAATTTTGTTTGAATGCAGATTGCACATTTTCTGTTAGTACAATAAACCTCATATCAAGGCAGAAACATTACTGTGTCCAACAGTTATTACATATATCAAACTGAAATAGCTGTTGCAAAAACACCAATTTTTATAAAACATTAAGCTTAAGATTAATAGGGGTGCCCAAACTTTTTCATATAACTGTAGATGGGCGCGTTTTACTTTTTTTTCTGGTTGCAAGGAATGTTCCTATCTATGTAGAAGAAGACCTGTATCTTTTGACAATAATACTTCTCAGATTCTGGGGCTGCTTAAAACATACTGTAGATGAGGGGTGTTTTGAAATATGGATTTTACAAAAAGATGCACAATAAAAATCCATATTTTTGAACCCACCTCTTCTCTATGTTAGGCAGCCCCCTGAATCTTTGAAAGGGGTTTTCAGCTGCTCGGACAACCCCTTCTGAATCTCTTTGTTTCATCTTAAGAAAATAACAAAACTTATACTCACCTCTGGTGTCATGCTGTCATAGTGGTGTCAGCACTCACTCTACTGGAGCTCACATGACATTGTTATGTCATGCGATCCTTTTGGGCCAATCAGTGGTGGCTTCACTCTCTTCTCCTACAGACGTAATTGGCATCCAGAGGATGCTCTCTCATTTCCTTTGGATGTCTTGATTTGTAATGAGTAGGGGGGATTGAATCCAGTGCTGACTGACCACAGAGATTGCATGACATAACAATGTCATATGACCTCCAGGAGAGCAAGTGCTGACACCACTGGAACAGCATCAACACTAGAGGAGAGTATAAGTGTTATTTTACTGGGGGGAAACATACAAATTCGGAAGGCGTTGTCAGAGTAGTGGACAACCCCTTGAAATGCATAAAAATTTACTGCTACAACTGATTCTCTTTTAACCCCTTTACAGCCCATGACGTATTAATACATGTCAGTGCCCTGGACTTTAAGAGCCTGACCCGTATTAGTACGTCATCGTGATCGCGCGTGCACACAGGCTGTGCGGGCGCGATAGCCGTCGGGTGTCAGATGATTGTCACAGCTGACACCCGGTACTATGTGCAGGGAGCGGTCCCGCACCACTCCCGGCACATTAACCCCCGCAATGCTGCGATCGAAGTCGATCGCAGCATTGCGGTGGCAAGGGGAGGTGATCGGTATACTCACCTTCTCTTCCGGCCTCCAGCGCTGTCTGCCGCGGCTTCCCGGGTGTTGCCATGATGACCCGATGTCATCATGACAACATCCGGGTCACCAGGCAGCAGGAACATTGTTTGGTCATGCGCAGTGCACGACCACACAATATTCTCACTCTGCAGCGCTGACTGCCTGCATAGCACAGGGATGGTGCTCCATCCCTATGCTGTGCAGGCGATCAGAATAAAAAAAGTTAAAGTCCCAGAGTGGGACAAAGTAAAAAAGTGTAAAAAATCTCAGAAAGTGAAAAAAAAAATAAAAAAAAATTGTAAAAATAGAAAAAAAAAATAATAATAATCACCAAAAATAAAAATATAATGTGCCCATCAATAAATATTATTATGAAAAAAAAGCAAACAAACAATAAAAGTGCACATATTTGGTATCGCCGCATCCGGAACAACCTGAACTATAAAACTGTCCCACTAGTTAACCCCTTCAGTGAACACGGTAAAAAAAAACAAAAAAAAACGAAGCAAAAAACAATGCTTTATCACCATACCACCAAACAAAAAATGGAATAACACGCGATCAAAAGACAAATATAAATAATAATGGTTCCGCTGAAAACGTCATCTTGTCCCGCAAAAAACAAGCCACCATACAGCTCCATCATCCGAAAAATCAAAAAGTTATAGCTCTCAGAATAAAGCGATGCAAAAAAATAATTTTTTCTATAAAATAGCTTTTATTGTGTAAAAGCGCCAAAACATAGAAAAACGATATAAATGTGGTACCGCTGTAAACGTACTGACCCGAAGAATAAAGCTCCCGTATCAATTTTACCACACGTGGAACAGAATAAAAAAAAAAAAAAATTCCTGAATTGGTGGTTTTTGTTTATTCTGCCTCCCAAAAATCGGAATAGAAAGCGATCAAAAAATGTCTCGTGCCTGAAAATGGCACCAATAAAAACGTCATCTCATCCCGCAAAAAACAAGCCATCACATGACTCTGTCTGCCAAAATATGGAATAATTATAGCTCTCAAAATATGGCGATGCAAAAACTAGATTTTGCAAAAAATGCGTCTTTTAGTGTGTGACAGCTGTCAATCATAAAAACCCCATATGATTCTGGTATCGCTGTAATCTCACCAACCCGAAGAATAAAGTCGTCTAATCACTTATACCGCACGAGGAACGGCGTCAAAAATAAACTCTCGGGTTAGGGTTGTGCTAGGGTTAGGGTTGTGCTAGGGTTAGGGTTGGGCTAGGGTTAGGGCTGGGGTTGGGGTTAGGGTTGTGATGGGGTTGGGATTTTTTTCAAAAGTAAGAAAAAAAGATGACGATATGGCGACTAGTGTTGAGCGCAAGTGCTCGCTACTTGAGTTTGCATCGGGTGCTCTGGCATGCCTTGAGTATCGTGGGTATTTGAGTGACATGCTCGAGTCTCTGCCCCATATGCTTCGTGGGCAAAAAAAACTTTGCGGGGATTGCCTGCCATGCACGAGCGATCCCCGCATGTTTTTTTTTGGGTGTCTAATAACCGTGAAACATGCGAGGCAGGGACTCGAGCATGTCACTCGAGCACACGCAGTACATGGTGCATACCTGAGTACCCGATGCAAACTCAAGAAGTGAGCACTTGCGCTCAAGACTAATGACAACTTATTCAATATGATGACCTAATGTTATCAAATTCTGTGTCGTACCTCTGGGCTCCAAATGTTCACTATACCCCTTGATAAAATCCTTGAGGGGTCTAGTTTCCAAAATGGGGTCACTTGTGGGTGTTTCCACTGTTTAGGCACACAGGGGCCCTCCAAACGCGACATGGTGTCCGCTAACAAATTGAATGGAAAATCGGCTCAAATTGTTAGCGGACACCATGTTGCGTTTGGAGAGCCCCTGGGTGCCTAAACATTGGAGCTCCCCCACAAGTGACCTCATTTTGGAAACTAGAACCCCCAAGGCACCTATCTAGATGCATAGTGAGCACTTGAAACCCCCAGGTGCTTCACAAATTGATTCGTAAAATTGAAAAAGTGGAAAAAAAATACTTTTTCATTTTTAAGATTCAATTTGTGAAGCACCTGGAGGTTCCAAGTGCTCACTATGCATCTAGATAGGTGCCTTGGGGGGTCTAGTTTCCAAAATGGGGTCACTTGTGGGGGAGCTCCAATGTTTAGACACACAGGGGCTCTCCAAACACGACATGGTTCCAATTTGTTAGCGGACACCATGTCACGTTTGGAGAGCCCCTGTGTGCCTAAACATTGGAGCTCCCCCACAAGTAACCCCATTTTTGAAACTAGACCCCCAAGGCACTTATCTAGATGCATAGTGAGCACTTGGAACCCCCAGGTGATTCACAAATTAATCTGTAAATATAAAAAAGTTTTTTTTTTCCACTTTTTCATTTTTACGAATCAATTTGTGAAGCACCTCGAGGTTCCAAGTGCTCACTATGCATCTAGATAGGTGCCTTGGGGGGTCTAGTTTCTAAAATGGGGTCACTTGTGGGGGAGCTCCAATGTTTAGGCACAGGGGCTCTCCAAACGCAACATGGTGTCCGCTAACAAGTTGAGCCGATTTTCCATTCAATTTGTTAGCGGACACGATGTCGCGTTTGGAGAGCTCCTGTGTGCCTAAACATTGGAGCTCCCCCACAAGTGACCCCATTTTTGAACCCCCAGGTGCTTCACAAATTGATTCGTAAAAATGAAAAAGTGGAAAAAAAAATACTTTTTCATTTTTACGGATTAATTTGGGAAGCACCTGGGGGTCCAAAATGCTCACCACCTATCTAGATAAGTTCCCAGGGGGGTTTAGTTTCCAAAATGGGGTCACTTGTGGGGGGGGTTTCCACTGTTTAGGCACATCAGGGGCTCTCCAAACGCAACATGGCGTCTGCTAATTATTCAAGCAAATTTTACAATCAAAAAGTCGAATGGCGCTCCTTCCCTTCCGAGCCCTGCCGTGCACCCAAACAGTGGTTTTTCCCCACATATGGGGTATCTGCGTGCCCAGGGGAAATTGCACAACAAATTTTGGGTTCCATTTTTTCCTGTTACCCCTGCGAAAATAAAAAAAATTGGGTCTAAAGTAACATTTTTGTGAAAAAAGTTAAATGTTCATTTTTTTCTTCCACATTCCAAAAATTCCTGTGAAGCACCTGAAGGGTTAATAAAGTTCTTGAATGTGGTTTTGAGCACCTTGAGAGGTGCAGTTTTTAGAATGGTGTCACTTTTGGGCATTTTCTGTCATAAAGACCTCTTAAAGTGACTTCAAATGTGATGTGGTCCCTAGAAAAATGGTTTTGTAAATTTTGTTGGAAAAATGAGAAATCGCTAGTCAACTTTTAACCCTTATAGCTCCATAACAAAAAAAAATATTGTTCCAAAATTGTGCTGATGTAAAGTATACATGTGGGAAATGTTATTTATTAACTATTTTGTGTGACATATCTCTCTTATTTAAGGGCATAAAAATTAAAATATTGAAAATTTTCAAATTTGAGCTGTTTTGGGTGGTGTTCGAGTCGTTGGACGAACACGAACAATTTGCAAAAAATTAGACTGTTCGAGGTTATGTTCGATAACTGTTCGTGCACCAAAAGCGTAACTGGATTTTTTCACAGTAATACTGTTAATTAGTGATGAGCGAGCATGCTCACCACTGCTCGGTACTCGCCCGAGCATCTCAGGACTCGAGATGCTCGGACGGGAGCTCGGGTCCTCGTCCTGCATGTTTGGCGCTATTTATAGCACCAATCATGCAGGGATTGTCTGCCACTCACTGTAATGTCACAGCCATGGTGGTTGTGGCATTAGAGTGATTGCCCAAATCGATGGGAACAGTGCTCACAGTGAAACATGAAAAGCCGGCAATTCAGCAGCGGCATACACCGGTACCCGACAATTTAGAACAGAAAAAATAGAGCATCACATATAGATTAGATAGATAGAAACATGTCAGTCACATATATAATAAGTACAGTGACAGTGTTGGTTACTGTACTTGTTATTTAGTGTTAAAATAAAAGATTTATTAAAACAAAAATAATAGTGTTTTTGTCTCTTTAAAAAAGCCAGCCGGCAATTCATCAGCGGCGTACACCGGTACCTGTGGGAAGAGCGAGGCTAAGTGCCAGAATTGGCGCATCCTATGGATGCTCCATTTCTGGGGTGGCTGACAGCTGGTGTTTCTAGCCTGGGAAGGGGCCAATATTCATGGCACCGTTCCTGGGCTATTAATATCAGCCCCCAGCTGTCTGCCTAGCCTTTGCTAGCTATTAAAATAGGGGGGACCCCACGTCATTTTTTTTTTGGGTCGCCCATTTTAATAGTTGGTGAAGGCTAGGTATTCAGCTGGGGGCTGATATTAGTAGCCTGGGAAGCTCCGTGGGGATTACCCCCTTCCCAGGCTTCAAACATCTGCCTCAGCCGTCTGCTTAACCTCCGCTAGAGGCTAAAGTTACGGGGAACCCCACGCCAATTTTTATTTATTAAATCCTTTAACACTAAATGACAAGTACAGTAATCAACACTGTCACTGTACTTCTTATATATGTGACTGACATGTTTCTATCTATCTAATCTATGTGTGATGCTCTATTCTTTCTGTTCTAAATTGTCGGGTACCATTGTATGCCGCTGATGAATTGTCGGCCGGCTTTTCTAAAGAGACGGCTGCATGAAAATACTAATGCTCTATTCTATTCTATTCTATTCTGAGCAGTTTGTCAGCTTTTGGACACCTTTGAAGGTGTTTTCTATGTGTTTTCTATGTGTTTCTATGTGTTTTTGTTTGCCTGCCATTGGTTTTAACGGTGTTCGACGCTGTTCGACCGTGTTCGACGGTGTTCAACGAACCGTTCGACGAACATGCTGGTGTTCGACTAACAGTACCGAACCCGAACACTACGAGGGTGGCTCAACACTACTTGTAAAGTATGTTTTTCTCGGAAATGCCACAGGATTTCAGAGCTAAACATACATGGCTGAAATCATACATCTAGTGTCTGATACATGCTGCCTGCGGATCGGGCAGTATCTATTAGTTGTCAGATTCTTTTTAAGTTATGCCTGATGAAGAAACTTGGGAAGTCTCAAAAGTTCAATATTTGTTACCATCTTTTTAGTTATCCATTAAAAGGTATCAACCACTAAGGGATTACAAATTTGATTATTTTTCTATATACTGGCTAAAACGGTATAAAATGTTCTACCAATCTCCCCACCTAAATTTTGTTCCTTTGGCCACAAGTCGTCAGGGAATTTTGAAAGTTATAGTTTGATAGTAAAAGCAACTGCTGAGGAATCACCGGTAGAAGACCACAGCGTTACCTGTGTATTGTGCGTTTGTTTTTCCTACTATAATAATAGGACGCATCTCACTGAATGAATCCAATAGCATGCTCCCATAGAAAATGAACAACATGCTGGGAATATTACATCGGACTCCAACATGTTAAAAATTGATTAAAGAAAGAACATAAAAAAAACAGTTGAAGGCAAATATTACACCCTTTTCTCTTGTGTATAACGGCATCCAGACAGATGGTAAGCCATACAAGACAACGCGAGAAACAATAATATAAATCTCCTTCTTATTGACTGGTCTGCCTCCAACCCAGGAACTCAATCTTATTTTGTAAAGCATTAATATTTTTTTTATTAGATTGTCAGAATTATAAGACATTTGTCGGATACTTTCCAATATTTTTACTTTGTCTTGTTTATTCAAAATATACAGAAAGCTTTGTCCACCAAACCTTTCTTTCAAAAGGGATTCAATTTATATGATAACATACGGAAAACTCCTAGAGTTCTTATACAGATCTATGTGTTTCCATGGTAACAGACTACAACAAACTCTGAGTATCCTGATTATGCAATTAAAATCCGTTGTATCTGTCTCTTGCTTCTTACCAATCCATTCAATTAGCGTCGTTGGGAAATATGAGACAGATAAAAAGTGAGCGTTACTGGAGGATTAGACTACAAAGAGCCTGTAGTCTGTTACCATGGAAACAGATGAGTCTGTAAAAGAGAGGAAGACAAAATCAGTAGAATATTTTTAATTAATGCTAATTGAAAGCTAATTTATACCAGATGCATTGGAGCTATAGCCTTTAGATAAGTCCTCAATATCAGAGCTCTAAGCTGATACCTGGTGCCACAGCAGAAGAAAGTGCACATTGTACAGAGCCGGGACACCACAGCTCCACATACATGTGGTGGCTGTTCTATAATACTGCAGCTTGGATCACATTCACTTTAATGGGAGATGAGCTGCAGTATCCGAGAACAACCACTACATAATGTCCCCAGCTGTCGTGAACTACTGCAGCTCCGTACCTTCTGAGCTTTCAGTGCCACAGCAGAAGGTATCAGCTGATTAGTGGGGGAGGCAGGTATTGATCGTAAGGATAGATTATCAATAGAGATAAATTAATTTATTTGAGTGGAATGGAATTCTAGAATTTTTTTTAAAAAATTGTGTTCTCCAGAATTTTGGAAATGTTATTATTCATTTTGGGCGAATTTAGCAAAATGCCTACTGCCATGCAAACAGTTAAAAAAATATCGAAAAAATAATACTCACCTCACTGTTTTTCTGTCCCGACACCCCCAAAAACCCACTGTTGATGCTTCCATACCTCTTATTTTCTGCATTACTTGATGCACGCTTCCTCTTCAGCCAATTCAATCCAGCTTCCGGCTCTGATGTCATTATTCGCTAAGTCATTGTGGCGCATGTCGTAACGTCATGATGCGGATCACCCAAATGATGGCACGGTGCATAGTGACATCAGAGGGTTAGTCGAGCCAGAAAGCGATGGTCTTGATTAAAAAGGCCATAGAGGAGTAGCGCAACCAGGAAAGGGGAAAGGAAGAGGAGCAGTGGACCAGATGGCGGGCTTCAGGAGATGTGGAACAGGCGAGCCAGTATTCTTATCTTTTTTTTACATCCTACATTGTGCTCTGAGATCTTGAGAAAACCTAGTGCGTAATAAGGGACATTCAATTTCTAGAATCCCTAGAAATCAATATGTTAAACCCTGACAATCTTTTTCAAGATGTACTAAAAAGTGTGAGCAGTAATGAAAGACCAGTCTTTTAGCCTCATTTTTAATTATATTTTTGCCTATAAAACTCATGGTTTAGATGATGGGACTCCACCCAGACCATATTTACAACTATTGATTATTAATTATAGTCAACATGGTTCTGCCCGGAGACTCATCTACATTTCACTACATGTCGTTGGATGCTTCTTACTTTCTCATGAGAGATAATCAATGGGAGTGATCACTATGCTCTTGTTATATGAAGAATAGCTACATTGGTATTGGTATGAATGGTAAGTACATGAAGACAATTCCATAATTGCCACATTCATTCATGCACAAGTCTATAAAAACGATACCAGCGTAAAATATAATTTCATAAAACATGGAGGGAAAACACTGGATTATGTGGGAATATTTTGCACAAATTATATGAAAACAGTTGTCCGGCCTCAGACTACAAGTCTGCAGTCACTCTGTGTGACTGGATACTTGTGAATTTTCACATCGCGCACACTGATCACTGTGAGGATTCTCTGGTGCTGGCACCGGAAACGAGCAGTCTTGTGACTGAAAGTGCATACTTCTGGTCACATTCCGACTAGACATGTCTGTTCTCACTCAATACACCTGCATTGAGCAAGACCATCCCCAACTATTTGGCACATGGACCGAATGTATACAAATCACAAGTTACACTTCCGCCGCTCCCAGCTCCGGCACCAGAGAATCCTCACAGTGCGCAGTGCAGGCAATGTCTGGATCCACAAGTCTAAGGCAGGACAATCCCCTTTTCTTTGGGTGGTGGGGGTGGGGTAGTGCTTTTTCAAGCATAATCAGTCTGAAAAAGACTATGTGTGCAAATAGTCCTAGGGTACGTATGACACGGCATGAATATGGCATGAGATCTCTTATTTTCTCGGCTTGGTTCTCTAAAACATTGCACCTTTGATAATTCGTGTCCTCCAGGTCACATTCCCTTTACGGGGCACTACTTATCCCGAAACTGATCAATAACACTTTTGAGTTAAAGCTTCAGCCTTGCACACAGGGGTCAGAGGCGTAAAGAAATGTGACTGTCCTATTAAATGGAATAGTATATTAGTGTATTAAAGGAACATGTGTTCTAAGGAGTAAAAATAATCTAGAAACATTAAAAGGTTGCAGATAATTTTCCAGCAGAACATGGTTCCATGTCGGTAGAAGGCCAATGTCACATGTCAGTAATTGTAATGGATTACAACCATGATGCTGATATTATTTTTTAATGTTTAGGAATATAAGATCTTACAGATCTGTTCACATCTGTGTTCTGCTATTTCTCTCAAACAGTTCTGGTATTTTTGATGGCAGGAATATTAAAGTCCGCAGTGCTAGTGATAAATCTTTTGGAAACCCAAATGTAAATCTGATGTAAACTAATATTAATCAATGGGATTTATCACCATTTATTGTTATCCTTTTGTAAACAGCTGTCATTGCTTTACAATGAACGGAAGCCTTTACGCTTGGGTGAACAGAGCCAGGGGCGTAATGATTACGATTGCAAAGTGTGCGATTGCGACCGCGCCCATGCAGGAGGGAGGTCCGCTGACACCAGAGCCTATTTCAGCTGGATGTGCATCCGAGGACACACATTTAGCTGATGTGTATTGCAGCGCAGGGACCCTCCGGTTCCCTGCACTGCGATACACACCGCCAGCCATTCAGAGGCCAGCAGCTGACGTCGGCATGTCCATCAAGGCCGGCGCATGGCAGTGACATCATGCACTGCCCCGCACAATGAAGTCAGCTGCTGGCTATAGAAGAGGATGCAGCACGTCTTGGGAGCGGAAAAAGGTAAGAATAATCAATTTTTTATGTTTTGGAAAAGATAATCAGAGCATGATACCACGGTGGGGCCCAGGGAGGGGGTCTTTATACCATAATGGGGGTATTTATACCAGGATGGGGGTAATTATATCAGTATGTTGTCCAGGATGGGAGTCATTATACAAGGATAGGAGTCATTATACCAGAATAGGAGATATTATTATGGGTTATTATAACAGGAAGAGGCCAGGATGGAGGACATTATACCAGGAAGGGGTCAGGATGGGGACATTATACCAGGAAGGGGTCAGGATGGGGGCATTATTACAGGATTGAGGCTAGGATGAAGGACATTATTACAGGATGGGGGCTAGGATGAATGACATTATTACAAGATGGGGGCTAGGATGAAAGACATTATTACAGGATGGGGGCTTGGATGAAGGACATTATTACAGGATGGAGGCTTGGATGAAGGACATTATTACAGGATGGAGGCTTGGATGAAGGACATTATTACAGGATGTGGGCTAGGATGAAGGGCATTATTACAGGATGGGTGCTAGGATGAAGGACATTATTACAGAAAGGGTCAAGACGAGGAATATTGCTACAGAAAGGGGTCTGGACAAGGGACATTATTGCAGAATGGGACCAAGGCTGGAGACATTGTTACATGGAGGGTGAAGATATATGTCTTTAAAGAATCTAGAATGCTACAAGGGCCCATATATCTGACCAATATGCAGGTGGGGATACAGGTCCAAATTTTGCAGCGGGGCCCAGCAGGTTCTAGTTACGCCGCAGAGCCTATCAAGTAAGGCATGCAGAGGGGCAGCAGCTTTACAGTGCTATGATGGGTAGAGGAACAAAATCAAAAGTCTTCAACATGTCATGTATAGCACGGTATATAACAATAAATTTGCTGGTTTGATGCTACGAAATTCAGCATATTTTGTCTATGTAAATGTTGGCATCGCAATGTAGCATAGGCATGTGCACCATAATCCGCCTGCAGACATCTGTGCATTAATATGTGTAGCATGACTTCATGATTTGTCAGAAGTTTGCATGCTGTCAGGATGCTGCCACAATATCCCATGTTATGCAGAGGGCGACATAACGATGTTATTTGCTAGTTTAATTAATTTATTCACAGTCTATAGGTCAGCATTATAGTGCCACGTGTAAGCATGTTGCAGGAATACTGTAGCATATTGTGCATGCTGGCATGTTTCCGCTGCAATGTAGCATGTTTGACACTGTATATTGTAGTGTTGCCATTTTTTGAGCCGGGATCGTCGGTGATATATGCGTTATGTGTTATCCCGTCTAGTGGGCTTATATAGAGCAAGGCCGCATCTCATCTAATGACGTGGCCGTCCAGTGGGTGAAGCTGTCCAGTGGGCATGGCTTCGCTCAATACAAATGTATGGAGCAAGGCTTCACCCACTAGATGGGCTCTGGCCGAGAGTGTGCATAATGCATACGTACTCGCCGATCCTGGCTCAGAAGCCGGCGAATGATTTTTTTTTTACAGCATTAACACAAATGTAACACCTACTGTACAAACGGACTTAGCAAAATGGAAGTTAAAAAAAAACTACTCCTTGTCTTACAAAAAAGCAAAACCTCATATAGTGAAGCTAGCGTAAAATGCAAAAAGTTATGGCTGCTAGAATTATGAATGCTGGATCCAAAAATAAATAATCTGAACAAGTGCTTTAGTGCATCCTTGTGTGTACTACAGTACAATGGGTACGGAAAGTATTCAGACCCCTTTAAATTTTTCACTCTTCCGTACCCATTGTATGTATGTGCATGAGGAATGTGTTAAAGGGAATCTGTCAGTAGGATCGTCCTTCGTAAGCCATCTATATTGACATGTAGGTCATGGGAAGCGGAATAAAATTCTTTAATAAAAATATAAAGTGGACCAACCCTATTAATAAAATTCTATGAAAAAAAATATTTCTACAATAGATGAATGATGTAAAGACATTTGCATGCACCTGCATGCTGTAACGCTGCTGCAATATGGCATGTTTTGCCTGATTTGTTATAATGAGATTGTTATATGCTTTGGACATGTGACAGACCTATAATAATTATAGAATAAAAATACACTCTGCATGCAGAGATGCAATGAGATGGCGGCTTGCATGAGGAGTAGCAATGACTTATCATGAGTTTGCATGTTGCCTTGATGCACTGCATTATGGCATGTTTTGCTTGTTTGCTGGTTTTATGGTACCGCAGTGTCGCATGTATATGTTACACAGTGGCATAATAAATCTGTGTTTTGTTATGATGATGCTGGATGCTTCAGAAATATGTTAGCACAGTACATTTGCATAATGTCATGATTTTGCTCAAATATTACATATTTTGGAAATACAGCTGTTATGGAACATCTTGCAATAGGACATAGCTTAGAAAAAAAGAAAATACTAATACTTGGTGCATGAAGAGGTGGAATAATATGACTGCGTAGAGGCATGTTAGATAACATTAGGACTTCATTAGGTTGTCATATACAATCCATACATAATAAAGACATAAAGTGTCCATATATTATCAATCCAAAAAATCTTATCTAACAGGCTTTACACTTCCAATTTAATACCGCTATAAAGGTGCACACATAAAATCTCCATACTGTCTACAATCATACATAGATAAAATAAAAAAATCTCTACCAACGTAATAATAACACCTTTCTAACCCTTAAAGGGGTATTCTCATGTTATTAAACTGCTTTAGTTCATTAGATTGCATGAGAATAGGCAAGTTTGTGATTGACTTACTTTTCCTATCTGCTGTTATTTTCCAGTAATGACAGCTTTTATCTTACATAGTGTAAAGCTTGTTGGCAAGAAGCTTGGCAAGTGTGGCTTGGCTGGGAATTCACAGTAGTTACATTGCAGGAGAGGAGTTATCTCCAAAGATCCCAGTCATTTCTCTCCAGCCCATTGATTTTTATACAGAAATGAGATGCTCCTCCTCCTTATCTGTCACTGACCAAGCTGCTCTTATCAGTCCTACATAATCACAATCCCCAAACCCCCAGCATTGTCAGATTCTAAAGTAGTTCTCCTAATCACGTCTTTAAAGGGTTATCTCCATCTTTATAAATGGATATTGTCAGATATTGCTTGTAAAAACAAGCACTTTTGCAATTTAATTTTTATTACAATTTTGAGATATTAACTTTTTTTGTTTATTTGTTGCCTATGAGAACAACCACCATTGTGGTCTAGCTTGTAAGCTGGCCAGCATTAGGAAATAACAGGGCTCTTCAGCGATCCTGGCCAGCTTCAAACACTGCTTACCAGCTCAATAGAAAATAACTTGTAAGCTCTAGGCATGTCCTGCTGTCTAGAAGTGGTAGTTGGTCTCCAAGACAATGAATTGTTAACAAAAGAAAAGTGTAAATATTACAAGAGCAGCTGAAAATTTTAATAAGCAGTAAACTGAAAAAATGATTGTATTTACAAGCACCATCCGATAATGCTCATTAATGAAAATGGTGATAACCATTTAAAGGGAATCTGTCATCAGGTTTTTGCTTTATAATGTGACAGCAGTATGATGTAGGAACCCTGATACCAGCGATGTATCACTTAGTTTACTGGGTGCAGCAGTTGTGATACAATCACAGTTTTCCATCCTGCAGATCTAGCAGAGCTCAAATGCTGAGCCCTGTATAACCCCGCCCACATCACTGATTGGCAGCTTTCTGTGTATACTGTATATTAATAGGAATCTGCTAGTCAGTAGTGAGACTGAGGTTGGACTAGACGGCTCGTGACACCTAGTCCTGTAGTGATAATCTCCTGCTGATAAAACACTGTTTTTTTTTGAAACAGCAAAACACAGTCCAGTTAGTGACACATCGCTGGAATCAGGGTCTCTGACTCTACTTCATGCTGCTGTAAGATTACATAGAAAAACATGCTGACAGATTCCCTTTAAGTCAGGCTTCATTTTCTAATATATCAGTATAACAAATAGTGATATACTGACCTTTAAATAATAAGCCATTACCATAGTGCCATTGTCTTAGAACAATTTTTATTGACGTACTTGGTGTGATACACATGACATTGTCATCTATGCTGACGTCAGTGCGGAGCCAAGAAAAATAATGCAGTCAGATGTATCTTGGCTTGCAGCTAGAATCATTACAAGATCAATAATGACACATTTTTCAATATTTACAAATAAATATCAATATTTACAAATTTTCTTCACTTTACGTGTAGATCGTATATATACAGTATATGGGATCTGTAAAATTGTGATGATGTCAAACTATGTGTTCATAGAATCAACGCCTGAATCCTGACAGAATGCAAACATAGCAGCAATGAATTATACAGCACAGACCAAAAGTTTGGACACACCTTCTCATTTAAAGATTTTTCTGTATTTTCATGACTATGAAAATTGTATATTTACACTGAAGGCATCAAAACTATGAATTAACACATGTGGAATTATATACTTAACAAAAAAGTGTGAAACAACTGAAAATATGTCTTATATTCTAGGTTCTTCAAAGTTGCCACCTTTTGCTTTGGTGACTGCTTTGCACACTCTTGGCATTCTCTTGATGAGCTTCAAGAGGTAGTCACCAGAAATGGTCTTCCAACAATCTTGAAGGAGTTCCCAGAGATGCTTAGCACTTGTTGGCCCTTTTGCCTTCACTCTGCGGTCCAGCTCACCCCAAACCATCTCGATTGGGTTCAGGTCTGGTGACTGTGGAGGCCAGGTCATCTGGCATAGCCCCCCATCACTCTCCTTCTTGGTCAAATAGCCCTTACACAGCCCGGAGGTGTGTTTGGGGTCATTGTCCTGTTGAAAAATAAATGATGGTCCAACTAAACGCAAACCGGATGGAATAGCATGCCGCTGCAAGATGCTGTGGTAGCCATGCTGGTTCAGTATGCCTTCAATTTTGAATAAATCCCCAACAGTGTCACCAGCAAAGCACCCCCACACCATCACACCTCCTCCTCCATGCTTCACGGTGGGAACCAGACATGTAGAGTCCATCCGTTCACCTTTTCTGCGTCGCACAAAGACACGGTGGTAGGAACCAAAGATCTCAAATTTGGACTCATCAGACCAAAGCTCACATTTCCATTGGTCTAATGTCCATTCATTGTGTTCTTTAGCCCTAATAAGTCTCTTCTGCTTGTTGCCTGTCCTTAGCAATGGTTTCCTAGCAGCTATTTTACCATGAAGGCCTGCTGCACAAAGTCTCCTCTTAACAGTTGTTGAAGAGATGTGCCTGCTGCTAGAACTCTGTGTGGCATTGACCTGGTCTCTAATCTGAGCTGCTGTTAACCTGCGATTTCTGATGCTGGTGACTCGGATAAACTTATCCTCAGAAGCAGAGGTGACTCTTGGGCTTCCTTTCCTGGGACGGTCCTCATGTGAGCCAGTTTCTTTGTAGCGCTTGATGGTGTTTACAACTGCACTTGGGGACACTTTCAAAGTTTGCCCAATTTTTCGGACTGACTGACCTTCATTTCTTAAAGTAATGATGCCCAATTGTTTTTCTTTACTTAGCTGCTTTTTCCTTGCCATAATACAAATTCTAACAGTCTATTCAGTAGGACTATCAGCTGTGTATCCACCAGACTTCTGCACAACACAACTGATGGTCCCAACCCCATTTATAAGGCAAGAAATCCCACTTATTATACCTGACAGGGCACACCTGTGAAGTGAAAACCATTTCCGGTGACTACCTCTTGAAGCTCATCAAGAGAATGCCAAGAGTGTGCAAAGCAGTCATGAATGCAAAAGGTGGCTACTTTGAAGAACCTAGACTATAAGACATATTTTCAGTTGCTTCACACTTTTTTGTTAAGTATATAATTCCACATGTGTTAATTCATAATTTTGATGCCTTCAGTGTGAATGTACAATTTTCAAAGTCATGAAAATACAGAAATATCTTTAAATGAGAAAGTGTGTCCAAACTTTTGGTCTGCACTGTATATAGCAAGTGTTAGGCGTTTGCTGGATTTGAAAAAGGTTCAGAACCATCAGTGGATTCTGTGGTCTCCCATGCTAGTCCAGCCAGGGCTGATGCTGCTCAGCATCATCATCAGTCCCAATGCCTAGCTGGTGTACGAGATGTTCAAGTTGTCTCTTGAGTCTTTGTTCCTAGCAACATGAAGCGTAGGTTGCTGAGGGAATCAGGGCTGCTACAGCCTAAGTCCAGAATTCACTGCACTGAGCATGCCCGTGGCATGGCGGACCGTGATTGGTTGTATGGGAGTCAGCTGATCCGGTGACCTGGCACCGCCTGATTGTTCGCGGGTAACGTCACCAATAGTGCAATGGTGGGCAGGGCTTAATCTTTAAATAGCCCACCCACAAACATGGCTGCGCGCTCTGATCATTGAGCTATGTTGGTGTTGTTGTGTGGACGCTTGGTCGTTTGGGCTCCACGTGTCAGGCAGGTTTAGCGGGGGATAGGCAGCCTTAGATGGAGGGAGGCAGGTAGCTTCGTCTGACAGTCTGGCTCCGACAAAGGGGTCGCCGTACACCCCGAGCAGTCTGCAGACGCCGTATTCCCGGCACCGCCTGTAAGCCACGTGGAGAGATACTCCTCAGTCCGGTAGCACGCCGTCTGGGAGCACATATACGCTGGCGTGTATCACACACGCATCCTAGCACCTGCTGTGTAGTCCCTGTGCTGTAAACAGGGCTACAGATACATTATTTATTGCATATCTCTCATGCAGTTAACGGAGATAGTGCGAATCCCTATTCCCGTTCCAATATGCAGTAACACGGAAGGGATTGTTACTTAAGTTGGTTGTTTTACCTTCTCACCCGGAAGGTGTTTGGCCGCAGTCCTCCAGGCTGCATCGCGGACCCCGGGTTAGGTTGCTTTCCATTATTTAATAAAGTTGTTTGCCACCGTCCCCTAACACCACGGCTAATCCGTGTGCAAACCCACTAGCCAATTTGTAGCAGAAATCTGAGTTTTCTGCTTTTGGATGTCGGTAAAATCCATATTGTGTAAATATGGTCTGCACATTAAAGGTTTATGGGACTTGAACGTGACAATATCAGATATGTTTGGACAAAAAATGGATCATATGATGATTCTATTGACATATTTTTCGTGTGTGTTTATGCTTTTTACAATGCAGCCTTATTTTTTTTTTTTTAATGGTTTGGTCTTTGCCTTTCTTGAAATACATGACTGAGTTCTCTTCATATATTGTGTGATCTGTAATTGCTAACCACAGATCAAGTATTATATCACCCTCACAGCACATAGAGATCAATAGCACAACACATTTACTTGCTAAGGCACTATTTTTTTTCTCTTCCAAGTCTGACAACACATTGATTATTTTATAACTACGCATTGTTGTTTTTTTTAATGTACATTTTTTTCCTAGAACATCAAATATGCACTTGAAGGTCAAATTTGTCACATTCTGTAGGATCTTTGCATTTTGTGAGGGACAATATATAACACTAAATAATCAGAAAATACCCAGACACGAGGCACTGTGCTGTCTGTTTCTCCACTTCATACATACTGGACGTTGCGCAAAATGAGCGACACAACAGTTTATCCATGGGATCAGGAAGGATGTGATTCAGGGTTGGACTCAAGAAAATCCTCTGGAGGTTACAAAACACATTAATGGAGCCAATGAAGCTGACGTTAGAGAAAATCATTTATTGCTGGGGCTTATCAATATCTTCTGTATATGTTTAGCATTAGGTGAATATTAATTTAATAATTTATGATCAAATGTTTGTCTTAACCCTTTCATGACTTATGATGTAAATGTACGTCATATGTCATGTCCCTGTCTTTGATGCACGCTCAAAAGCTGAGCCCGCATCTTTCTCCGCACATGACAGCTGATTTAATCAGCCATCACCTGCTCCTAAGGCTATGTGCCCATGTTGCAGAAATGCTCCAGATTTTCCTGAGCGTTTCTGCATCTCCCTGGATGAAAAAACACATGCGGATTTCACATGCGGATTTTACATGCGTTTTTTCAGCCAGGGACGAGAGTTTGTGAAGTGTTTTGCATATGCGATTTCGCATGCGGGTTGTCAAGCACTTTCCAAACGATTTTAGCATCACTTGGAAAGTGCTTGACAACTTGGTAACACTATATAAATCCATGCAACCGGCTTGGGTTTATATAATGTGACCAAGTTAGTTAAAATAAAGAATAAAAATGGTAAAAAATAAAAAAAATACATTATACTCACCTTCCGATGACCCCCGGTCTCCTTATCTAATGCGTCTGGTGTCTCCGGTGTCTCGCGGTGATGTAAAAGGACCTTCCATGACGTCATTTAGTCATGTGACAGGTCACTCGACCGCCGACGTCAGCGGTCGCGTGACCTGTCACATGACTAAATGACGTCATGGAAGGTCCTTTTAGACCATCGCGAGCTGCCGGAGAGCCAGGACGCATCACTATGGAGACCGGGGGCCATCGGAAGGTGAGTAAAATGTATTTTTTTATTTTAAATTATTTTCTTTTACAGGTACTATGGTACCTGGGTCTGGAGGAGAGTCTCCTCTTCTCCACACCCGGGTACCATCCGCACATTGAATCGCAGAATATCCGCATGTGCACATGTAGTCTTGCGGATATTAAGCGATTCAATGCAAGTCAATGGCGCGAAAACACCGCGATTACACAAAATAATTGGTTGTGCTACGTATTTTTCCGCAATGATAATCCGCAGCGGAAATTTCTGCAGCATGTGCACAGCACATGCGGATTATCATTGAGGAACATTGCAGGCCTTCTACCAAGCATTTTTTAAGCGTTTCTGCGGCGGAATTGCCGCTGCGGAAACACTTAAAAAATGCATAGTGGGCACACAACCTAAGGCTATGTTCGCCCATGATGGTTTTTTTGGTGTCAATTTTCTGCAGCAAAACCTGATCTTCAAGGACATTTTGATCAGGATTTTTCTTGCAGTCTTGGTGCTTTTTTGATACATTTTTTCAGTGTTTTTTTCACTGTCCTTATGTCTCTCTTTATGCATGTACATAAAGTTTTGTGAAAAAAAGAACCCCATTCTATTTTAGCATCAAAAACGCTGAAAAAATGCTGATACAAATTTTGATGCGTTTTTGATGCATTTTTTCTGTGTTTTTTTCACCACCCATTACTTCCTATGGGTGAAAAAAACGCTGAAAGAAGTGACATGCTTTATTTTCCAATAAAACATGCAAGGCACAAAATCCTGAAAAAAAAAAAACATAATGTGTGAACAGTGAATTCTGGTTTCTCAAAGACTTTGCTGGTACTGCAAAAGACAGTTGAAAATCTGCATAAAAAAATGCATCAAAAAGCGCTGAAAAAAACATGATGTGTGAACATAGCCTAACAGTCGCAGGTGGAGCAGAGCGCATGTCATTCCACACTACCATTGGCGCTTGTGTCGTGATCATGGGGTGCCAATGGCTTATCATGACAGCCTGGGCCTGCTGAAGACCCCATGCCTGTCATTACGATCCTCCTGTGAAAGCCGGCCTGTGGCAGGCGTTCATAGGGGAACATGATTTTAGCTATACATAGTAGTGCTGAAGCTCTGCTATGCATAGCACAGCCGATCAGATTATCGTAGATACAAGTCCCCTAAGGGGACTATTAAATCCAGTAAAAAGTGAAAAAAAAAAAGGTTTTAAAAATATGAAAAAAAAAAAACACAAAAATTCAAATCATCCCCCTTTTGCCCCATTCAAAATAAAACAATAAAAAAATAAACAATACACATATCTGGTATCGCCGCGTTCAGAAATGTCCAATCTATCAAAAAGTAAAATAAATTAATCTAATCGGTAAACGGCGCAAAGAAAAAAAATCATAACGCCAGAATTACGTTATTTTGGCTGCCGCAACATTGCAGTAAAAGGCGATCAATACATTGTATGTATCCAAAAATGGTATCAATAAAAATATCAGTTCAGGGTGGAAATAATAAGCCATTGCATAGCACCATATCCTGAAGAATAAAAATGTTACGGGTCTTGGCAAATTTTTTTTTCTTACAAATTTCTGATTTTTTTTCACCACTTAACTAAAAAGGAAACTATAGATGTTTGGTATCTATGTAGTCATACTGACCTGGAGAATCATATTGCCAGGTCAATTTTACTGTATGTTGAACATGACAAATAAAACAATTGTGGTATTGCACTTTTTTTTTGCAATTTCAACACATTTGGAATTGTTTTCCAGTAAATGACATGGTAAAATCAATGGTGCCATTCAAAAGTACAACTCGTCCTGCAAAAAAACAAGCCCTCATACGACTATTTTGATGGAAAAATAAAATAGTTGTGACTCTTGGAAGAAGGGGAGGAAAAACAAAAATAAAAAAAATGGAAAATGGCCATGGCGTGAAGAGCTTAATAAGAAATGCATGTGACTAGTAAGATAACAATTGCTATATCAATGTGTTGTCCTGCTGTATTACTTAACACTAGAGATGAGTACATTTTAGAAAAATCCACGTATGCGAAAATGTGGATTTTTTGTCATTTGCCTCCACGTGGATTCTGAAAAAAGATGTACGCTGGCCACCATTTTTCTGAACCGTAAAGAGTTATCAAAGTAGTCCATAAACTCACGTTACAATTCATCTTTTTGGCACCTCTGCTCCTTACAGTCACCCATCCAGTCCTTGTCGAATCTTCTGATCTCCGTCATGAGTGCTGAAATCCCCAGACCTCTCACACTGAGCTGGGACTTCTGGCTTTGATGAGACAGACAGTTCTGAGCATGCGCGGAGAAGATTAAAGCGCACGTTGTGATGTTCTGATGTCATGACCTTGTTTGGGCTTGTGCAGAACCCTCCTGGGACCCATCAGAGTGGGAAGTTCTGGCTTAGTGAGAGATGTCTGAGAATTTCAGAATTTACGGCAGGGATCAGAAGATGCAACAAGGACTTTGAATTTTACCTGATCCGCTCATCTCTATTAAACACCTAAGACTGGATTCATAACTCCGTATAACATGATCAACGCTCATATTGGAATTCCTAGTCCGACCACTGGTCTCCAGACCTGAGCTAACTGCTTCTTATAAGTCTATATGGCAGTTACCTTAGGTCCAGAGACGTGATGGTTGGCCGAGTGTTCTGATCCAAGCATAGACTGTTGTGCGAAGGTGTGAAACTGATCTTAAAGCAAAGTTCCTTGGGCACTATATGGTAACCCTTAGTTCCTTAATGGAAGGCACTGCATAGGGAACTAACCAACCAGCTTAGCGGAACACTAAACATGGAAATGAATGTTTAAATTATAAAAGGAATGTAGTTGCCGAAAATCGGTATTAGTCTAAATGATCCTGAAATACAATTTTTTTATTAGATCACTGGGGTTAATATCCTGTTTTAGTTGAAGGTTGGGGCTTTTGTAATCTGTGGTCCAGCTGTACACAGGGCACAACAGAGAGACTTAGAATCATAGAATCATAGAATGGTAGAGTTGGAAGGGACCTCCTGGGTCATCTGGTCCAACCCCCTGCTCAAAGCAGGATTCACTAAATCATCTCAGACAGATGTCTGTCCAGCCTCTGTTTGAAGACGTCCATTGAAGGGGAACTCACCACCTCTCATGGCAGCCTGTTCCACTCATTAATCACCCTAACTGTCAAAAAGTTTTTTCTAATATCTAATCTGTGTCTCCTCCCATTTAGTTTCATCCCGTTGCTTCTAGTCTTTCCCTGTGCAAATGAGAATAAAGATGATCCTTCTACAATGTGACAGCCCTTGACATATTTGTAGACAGCTATTAAGTCTCCTCTCAGTCTTCTTTTTTGCAAGCTAAACATTCCCAAAAAACTTCTTCTGCAGCCAGTTGTCTTACAGCCACCTTCAGGACAGGAGGTCAAAGGGCGCATGGGTGGGCTCCTGATATGATAATAGAGTCAGATTGGGCAAAGATTTTCTGTGATATTTTTTATTTTTTGTGCATTATGTCTTGTGTGCCTTTAAAGCCAGCCCTGTGCTATCGCCACCATTTCCTGGAAATATAAGTATCAGAATGAGAGTAATATTGTTCCTGTGACCAATCCAGCTCTCAATTCAATAAGCACTTTGGAAATTGAAAGGAGCAATATGATCAACTTTCCCTTGCACTAGTATCTATAAATGTTGTCTACCCCATGATATTTCTATCTGTAAAATATAAAATTCCAAACTGTTATGTTCAAAGTGCCATATTATTGTCACATTATTTTATGCAAATAAATAAGGTTTCTCATTAACATATTTACATGTAAAAAAAATTACAACTACAAAGTTTCCTAATTCTTGCATTTATCTTGTTTAGGTTATTAATAGTCTGGAAAAAATAAATACATATATATATTTTAAGATAATTTATTTAAAAACTAACTTTGCTTAAAAACCCGTGAACGGATTTCGTAATGGTTTTTTTTCTATTATGTGTAAAGCTGTTGTAAGTGATGTTAACACAAATCTCCTTCTGCCACACTTGTTACAACCAATCCAATGCATTTGGCTAAAAAAGTTTTTGTTTTCCGTTAACTTCAGTGAGAAAAAGAGTGATGGGGAGGCCACATATCAAAAGCACATTTTGGCTTTTAAAAGATTTAAACGAAGGATCAAAATGCTGTTTTCACTAGGAATTAGTTCTAGAATCTGTCTAAAAACACCTTTCTTCCATTGTGACTAGAAAAACTTCTTTTACAAAAGTTTAATTGTGCTTGGTTTTATGATGGTGCAATTCTCAGTTGTATCATTATTATCCCCTGTGAACAATAGGAATAATGGAGTAGTTCAGTCATGGTTGTAAATGTGCGATCTGTGCTTGTTACCAAATATAAATCGCCATGTACCATCATCCAAACCAGACAAAATTAAAGAAGTTGGTGATTTCTAATCTACACTATTATAAGGAATTGTCTCATTTTCAAAATAGTATTTTGTCTAAAAAGAATTGTTTTCTACTCCAGTCATCTGGCATTGATCAGTAGTTTGGGCTGTATTGCCCATGTTTTGCAATTTGCTAGGGAGTCATAGTGCATATAGTATTGCGCCTTCAGCAGATACACCAGTATTTATACCTGATGCTTATAGGGAATCTGTCACCAGATTTTTGCTGTCCCAACTGAGAGCAGCATGATGTAGGGGCAGCAATCCTAATCCAAGTGATGCGTCACTTATTGGGCTGCTTGCTGTAGTTTTGATAAAATCCTGTTTTATCTACTGCAGATCTAGCAGTTCTCTGAATGCTGAGCTCTGTATAGCTCCGCCCACACCACTGATTGGCAAGTTTATGTGTACACTGTGCTTAGGCAAAAAGCTGCCAATCTGGATTTCTTCTTCTACAGCCCATGAGGAATCTTTTCTCCCTTGTGCTGACAAGCACTGACACTCTGTGACTGCCCTCTTCTTACCCCTGAAAATATTCTCACTTTGTACACCTACTGTGATCTTCCCAACCTGAGAACTTGCTTGATTTCCCCTGCTACAATCTGATCTGCCATCTACAACCTCTTCTCCCAACCAGCCGCTATCTCTACCCTCTGACATGAAGAGAATGGAGAGGGTGAGCAGGGAGAGTCAACACCGACAGTAGTGGCAGCATGTTGTTGGATTTATTTCAGAAGCAACAGGACTTCCACCTATGTAAAGAAGTTACACTGGATCTACAGCATTAATTTTTAATTAATATTATTTAGAAAGTTCCTTAAAGGGAGCCTGTCATTAGATTCACACTTCCTGAACCACCGGCACGAATCAGAACCTTGGTGCATGAATGAAGCCAGGTTTGTTCTTCTCTGAAATGCTGCAGCTTGTCATAGTAAACATAGTTTGAAAAGTCAGGGACTATAAGGTGGGACCTAACTAGTCTGGTGCAGTTCCCTATCAGCTTCTCTTTGCACCATTCCAGTTGATTGACAGATCTCTTCCCAAGTACACACATGAGAGAGACTTGTCAATCAATGGCAGCAGAGTGAAAGACTAGTCATCTCTCCCCCTCTAATATAACTCTAAAGACATACTGGTAGGGAATTTAGATTGTGAGCCCTAATGGGGACAGAGATTATGAGGCATAACTTTATGCAGTAGTGCAGCCAGGCTCTGATTCATGCTGCCTGTGTATTAGGCAGCATGAATCTAATGACAGGTTCACTTTTAATTTTGCATTTTTTTAAAGGAGCCCATTGCCTTTATATGTTTTGCATGAGATCTACTTTGTTGTGAAGCAAGTGTTGCATGACATATAGGAAATCAGTGCTTTATTACAGGACATCATTTTTTTTAAACAATATGTAAAACTGCAAAAGGGCCACAAAGATTACAACTTCTAAAGTTGTTTGAGAGAACACCAAGAGTGACTAAAGCTGGCATCAGAGTGAAAGAGGAATCTAACTTTTACCACACTTCTAGTTTGTTTCACGCGTGTTTTTTTACTCGTTGCTTCCTTAATGTCTGCTCTTGCTTTTGCTGCCTTTAGCCTGAATTTACAATGTGCACATTCCAATAAAGATAAGGAATCTTAATTCATGAAAACGTTTGTTTAGCTGGGTATATGCAATCAAGTACTGTACTTTTTGACCCATTAAATTGTATTTACCTTCTGCAATAATTTTAGTATAGTTTCTACCAATAAACTAAAAGAAATACAATATTGTGTGTACAGGTAGTAAAGATCTCTAATAGTGGGATCCTTGTGGGTTATATTTTGCCATCACAAAAGATTTTCTTACTTAGAGTCGGAGCCAAATGACAAGCTTTTATACTGACCCCTGATTATTGAACGGCCTTTGGATTTTACTAAAATGAAGCGATGGTTCTTACAGTATAAACCCCAAACTGGCAGAGACTCCAATTCAAGCAGAGGCACCAAGTTGTGTAATTATATTTCTGTGATACAGCACTAGAGGGACCCGTGCTGCAGTGCAGCATTCAATCACTTCTTACTTACAGCAGACACTTGTGTTAGCCATCTAGCAGCGACTTATAGAATTATAGATGGGAAGCCAGAGTGAACAGAGCTATTTCTCCTGCAGGAATAATGACAGCAGCTCTGGGGTCACAGAAACCTTGGATCCTGCATTGTATAAGAATAGTGCATTATTGCATATAAAAAGCAGAAAACACTTCAGGAACATCATTAAAGGAACCCTATGTTCTCTACTCTGTCCTTTCAAAAGATAAATAAATATATATATATATATATATATATATATATATATATATATATATATATATATATACTTTTGCATTATCCGCTATTTATTTCATGTGGCTGGATTCTGCAGGCTGTTTCTGTACTTCCCAGTGTCGGAGCAGGTGCATAAATGCAAAATATTAAAATGATACATCTGGACATTGGCAGTATGCCCGCACGCGCCAGTATATGTACAGCTATATGGTCAAGTGGCTCCTACGAGTTTGAGGTTTTGGCAGTAAAACATCTACACTATGTCTACTTTACATTGTTATCATCATCATACAAACAGCGACAGGACATAGCATGAAGAAGATTTAGTAGGTTATTTCTGAAACAACTTTTAAAATATAAAACCCTATATCTACCATATCTCCCAACTTTTCTAAACCGGGAGAGGGACATGTGTTGTGGCACAAACATAATAATTATGCACCTATCAAAGCCCCTTAGTATTCTCACCTATGACACCACTTTCAGAACGATTAGAGAGTATGATGTTCCCAAAAATGCTACAACCCACACATGGTATGATATCCCCACAATAAATCCCCCCACAATTTCACCCTACACATACAGTATGATGACTCCACAGTGCCACCAAAACAGTGTAGCACCCCCAGATTATGATGCCCCTAAAGTTCTCCGAATAGTATGATGGCTCCAGAGTTCCCTCACACAGTATGATAGTCTGACAGTATAATGACCCTCATGCAGTATGATGGCTCCCATTCAATGTGATATCCCTATAGACCCCCACACAGTATCATGGCCCACACAGTACCCCCACTGTCACACAAGGTGAGGGAAAGACTAAGTGCAACACGAAGGGAAGAGAGGAAAGAAGTCCAAACACTAGGGAAAGGGGGAGTGGAGACCCCTAGGCAGATATAATATCACCCGGCCTACCCTACCATCCTTATATAGGTTCCACACCTATCGCAGAGCAGGAACCTAAGCCTTGAATGTCCCTAGAGCTTAGCGCTAGATATTGAGGGGACAGGGTGAGCACTAGTCAAGCCCCACTACAAACTAAAGACAACAAGGTAGACAAACAAAGGGGATACACTTAGCTTGAGTAGACACCAAGGGTGCCAGAGAAGAAACTAGCCAACTGATAGTGCTCAAAGACTGCACAAAGGTACATAGAACTATCACCGGTGCCTCTCTGGAGAAACTGAGAGTTTTTAACTACCAAGCAAGGGTGTGTCAATCAGCAGCAGAAGATGGAGGTCGCTGCTGGGTCCTAAAGGAAGAAGGATTAAACTATAGAGAGGATCAAGAAGGCATCTGCAATGCAAAGTGCAGTGACCTTCTACAGCCGGCTCCAGAGCGACTGTCTGTCACACCTGACACCCACCCAGTGACATCCACACAGTACAATGGCCCCTCAGTATGATAATCCCACAGCTCCTGTTCAGTATGATGGCATCCAATTCAGTTTGATGGCCACAACAGTCAAACACTTAACATGATGGCCCCCAAAAGTCCACCAATGTGATGACCCCCACATCCTACTCCCACTTAGTATGATGGTCCTCACAGCCTAAATCCGACTCGGCATGATGACTCCCACTCATTATAATAATCCCCACAGTTCCCCACTCAGTATTATGCTTTCCACAGCCCCTCATTTACTATAATAGCACCTACAGTCCCCCACTCAGTATTATAATCCCCACAGACCCTCACTCAGTATTATTCAAGTTCAAGTCCCCAAACAGGACAAAAAAAAATGTTTAAAAACATTTAGGTAACATTTTATTTTAAAACCATCCCCTTTTGCCAGTATGAAAATAAATAACCTATAAACATTTTAGGTATCGTCCTTTCCGGAAATGTCTGATCTTTCAAATACGGTACATAAAATAATTTAAACCCTACCTTAAACGCTGAAAAAAAAATTTGATTGTCAGATTTGCAATTTTTCAGTTGTCATATTTTGCCCAGAAAATACAATACAAGAGGTTCAGTACATGGTATGTATGCCAAAGTGGTGTCAATAAAAACTGCTCAGTGACAGAAAAATTAAAATGTTACAAGTTTCAAAAAAATCATAACATAACTAAATTTTCTTTTTATAAAGATTTGATTTTTTTTTTTTTATAAAAAAAACTAACTACTGACCTGAAGAATCATGTTGCTCCACTAGTTTTACCGCACATTGAACGCTGTAAAATCGAAACCCTGACAATGGCGGAATTTTATGTTTTTTTTCACAATTTTATCCTTCTTGGAATTTTTTTTTCTGGTTCAGTATATGGGAAAATGTGTGATTCAAAACTAGAACTTGTCATGACTATACCAACAGAAAAATAAGAAAAATAAAAAGGTTATGGCTCTTGGAAGAAAGGGAGGTAAAAACAAAAAAACCACTAAAATATATATTCTTGTACCATGTTAGCCAGTATATAGATCACTAGCCTGATGAAGAGACCTGAGTAGTCTCGAAAGCTTGCAATTTGTTACTATCTTTTCAGTTAGCCAATAAAATGTATCAACCACTGAGGACTCTCAAATCTAAATATTTTTCCACAAAAAAGAAAAATTGTCTGGTCACGAATGGGTTAAAGATTGATAACTTGGTGGAGTATGACCCCCTGAGACCCCTGAATATGCACTGCTTGATTTCTTTGGGACTGTTGGAGATAACCGACAAAGTGATTGATTGGAGTGGTGGCGCAAATGGCGCTTTATTCAAATAGTGGCCACAGTGATAGCTGACTGAACGTGGATTGGAACAGGCCACTGTAATCTGATATGCTGAGTTCTTTGTCTGTGCTTTACATCAAAACTGAAAAAAAAAACACCCACATGAAAAATGAATATATTACCAAGTCTGTCTTAAAGCAACCTACAATAAAAAAGCGCAAAATAATAATTTTGTTACATGGATAAAAGTAATATATAATAATATATATAACATTTCTGTTCTGAAATAATTCAATCCTGCTTGCATTGTAGATGTCTTCAAACTTTGTGTTTCTCAATCTGTAGGTGATTAATAGTTGATGCAGGATTGTGCATTTCATGATCACTTTCATGATTTTAAAGTACCACTCCAGTTTTTTTTAATTTAATTTCCTATCCGTTTGCTATAAGTAGAGTACGTACAGTGCATGCATTAAAATACTTACTGATTGCTGTGTTTTGCCGTTTCCAGCGCTGCTCCGGTCCCTCACCTTCGTCCTGTGCTACAGTATCCTGTGGGCTCACACAGCGGAAAGCTACTAACTTTCTTAGTTATGCAAATTGCCTCTTCAGAGGGGAAGAGGACTAGAACTCTATAGCGTCACCTGTTGGAAGCAGAAACTTTCTTAACGTAACTCTATGAGAGCCACATTCTGAATCTCATAGACTTATGTTGAGAAAGTAACTTTCTGTCCACACAAATGCTATGTGAGCTGCTCACAATTGCAGCCATATGATGCAGGAAGAGGGAGAGTAGCATGGCTGTAAACAGCGCAAGAGGGCAACCCATAAGTTTTTTAAGGCAAAAACTAAACATATATTATTGATGGGGAAATTTAAAAAAACAAAAAACAAACGCCAAGTGGTACTTTAGATGGTATGGAGATGCTATTTAGAACCAAGATATAATATTCAATTTCTTATGAGAGGTTGAGATGTGAAAGTTGCAGCGGATACATTATCTATGTCTTTCCTGCATAATATAAACTTATCATTTGTAACAATTAATGACTAGACACCACTAGATCAGTGATATCGCTGACCTCTACAAGAAGAAATGGACAGTTTGACATAAACCCAATCTCCTTTACTACTTAGAGGTCCAGTGTAATGCTGTGGTGCAAAGTAAGATGAAAAATACACGTACAATAGATTGGTTGCACTTCCTAAATTTGAACAATTAATTTAGGAACAAACACAAAGCCTAGACAAAATTGTGCCATTGTGGCAGAACCTGTTTCCTAGGCCAAAAATTGTCACTGGTACACAACCCGTAAAATAGGAATGAAACCAATTGAGCCATGTAAATGTGGTGCATATCGGAGATACGTATGAATGGACGCTACCTCTAAAGTGATGTCAAGTGGTATTTAGTAAAGAAGAAAGGTGCGATGCACATGTACAGACAGTAAATAATGCAGTATCAAACTACAAATACAAAAGCATAAGCAATAGATATGTACAATAAATTAGCTCATAGAAGCATAATATGGGACATCAGAAGCCATGTGTATCACCACAGGAGTTAGCTTCCTCAGGGGTAAGGTTCAGTGGTCAGGCTAGTGCTTTATATTCCAAACAATTAAAAAATATATAATTGGGTAATATACCTGATTTACATGATGATGAGGAAAGATGGGCTCAGCATTCAGAGATCTTAAGATGCACATGTGCTGGACGCATAGTGATGACATAAAAGACCTAGATTGTGTTACTCAAAAAATGGCCAATGTAACTGAGGACGTCATACCACTCCAAAATGGATGCAATAATCTTTTTTTTTTTTTAATTATGCTTTGCTTATATAGCGCCATCATATTCCAGAGCGCTTAACATACATTACCATCTCTATCCCCACTGGGGCTCACAATCTACATTCCCTATGCAGTATGTCTTTGGAATGTGGGAGGAAACCGGAGAACCCGGAGGAAACCCACTCAAACACAGGGAGAACATACAAACCCCTTGCAGATGTTGTCCTTGGTGGGGTTTGAACCCAGGACCCCAGCGCTACAAAGCTACAGTTCAAATCATTGAGCCACCATAATGTATATATTGTTCTGTTCCAAAATGTCTGCAATTATAAAGTATTTGTTATTCCACTCCCAAATGGCCACAACTTAGCAAACAGTTATTATTCTATACCAAAATAGCCACTATCAGTAGGCATAAATCCCTATCCCAAAATAGTCACAATTCCTGAACATATGTCATACCACTCCAAAATGGAGTAAAGCAATGTATACCCATTGACAGATGCCATTTTGGAGTCTTACTATGCATGGTTACTGATAGAGGCCTTTGTGGAATAGAACAATATGTGGTGGTTGTGGCCATTATTTCAGTGGAACCACATGCAGTTCATGATTGGGAACTTTTTGGAGTGAAACCACAATTACTTAGCATATGTTATACCCCTCCAAACTATGTAGATCATGACAGACAATGACAGTATTCCTCATTGAGACCTTACCGTACATGAGAATGATGACACTTGCACTAGATCTTTGGCTGGAGATGCAGGTCACTGAAAGAAGAGTGAGACTAGAGGTGGGTGGGAAGATTAGGGAAGAGAGGCAGCAGATCAGTGAGTGCAGCGCCGGCCCACTGCACTTTCAGCTCATTTGAATAACAATTCAACATTAATTGCCTCGAAAAGGTTTACCCATATCTCTAAAATAAAAGCATGGACGTAATCAGGATTATAATGCTCTTACATAGATGGCATTAGTTTGGAACAGAAAAAACTCAGGACAGTTCCCTTTAATTGCAGAAATGAAGAATGGCATTGCCAAGACCTCTCTTCCCAACACTATGGAAATCATAACGTTAAATACTTCTGGTGATGCTAATAACCTTGTGGTCTTAGTTACATAATATCATTGCTATGATCCTCATTCTTTCTTTTTTATGAAGTACCATTATATTCCACATTTCCATAAATTACTAAATTATGGTAAAACTATTCAACATACACTGTGTGCAGAATTATTAGGCAAGTTGTATTTTAGAGGATTATTTTTATTATTGATCAACAACTATGTTCTCAATCAACCCAAAAGACTCATAAATATCCAAGCTTAATATTTTTGGAAGTTGGAGTGGAGTTTTTTTAGATTTGGCTATCTTAGGAGGATATCTGTTTGTGCAGGTAACTATTACTGTGCAGAATTATTAGGCAACTTAATAAAAACCAAATATAATCCCATCTCACTTGTTTATTTTCACCAGGTAAACCAATATCAATGCACAAAATTTAGAAATAAACATTTCTGACATGCAAAAACAAAAACAAAAAAAATAGTGATCAATATAGCCACTTTTCCTTATGATGACACAACAGCCACCACAGCCTCCTAGACACTGTTCCGAGAGGTGTACTGTTTTCCCTCCCTGTAGATCTCACATTTTATGATGGACCACAGGTTCTCTATGGGGTTCAGATTAGGTGAACAAGGGGGCCATATCATTATTTTTTCTTCTTTTAGACCTTTACTGGCCAGCCACGCTGTGGAGTGGTTGGATTCATGTGATGGAGCATTGTCCTGCATGAAAATCATGTTTTTCTTGAACAATACCGACTTCTTCCTGTACCACTGTTTGATGAAGTTGTCTTCCAGAAACTGGCAGCAGGTCTGGGAGTTGAGCTTCACTCAATCCTCAACCCAAAAAGGTCCCAAAAGTTCATCTTTGATGATACCCCACCTCCACCTTGCTGGCGTCTGAGTCGGAGTGGAGCTCTCTGCCCTTTATTGATCCAGCCTCTGGCCCATCCATCTGGCCCATCAAGAGTCACTCTCATTTCATCAGTCCATAAAACCTTTGAAAAGTCTTAAGATATTTCTTGGCTCATTCTTGACGTTTTATCTTATGTTTCTTGTTCAAAGGTGGTAGTTTTTCAGCCTTCCTTACCTTGGCCATGTTCCTGAGTATCATACACCTTGTGCTTTTTGATACTCCAGTAACGTTGCAGCTCTGAAATATGGCAAAACTGGTGGCGAATGGCATCTTGGCAGCTTCACGCTTGATTTTCCTCAATTCATGGGCAGTTATTTTGTGCCTTTTTTGGCCAACACGCTTCTTGCGACCCTGTTGGCTATTTGCCATGAAACACTTCATTGTTCGGTGATCACGCTTCAAAAGTTTGGAAATTTCAAGACTGCTGCATCCCTCTGCAAGACATCTCACAATTTTGGACTTTTCAGAGCCCGTCAAATCTCTCTTCTGACCCATTTTGCCAAAGGAAAGGAAGTTGCCTAATAATTAAGCACACCTTATATAGGGTGTTGATGTCATTGGTCAACTCCACTCCTCATTACAGAGATGCACATCACCAGATTTACTTAATTGGTAGTTGGCTCTCAAGCCTATGCAGCTTGGAGTAGGACAACATGTATAAAAAGTATCAAAGTGATCAAAATACTCATTTGTCTAATAATTCTGCACACAGTGTACAAAAACAAAACACAATAGTAGCCAGATAATAATTGAAAATATATCAAATTGGAAAAAAAAAGGATTTTCCCAGCTTGTGCCATGATACATTATCCTCATGGATACTTATGTATTATGTCCTTGCTGCCGCACGTAACAATAAAAAATGAAGCCATAGTGACCCCCTATATGATTCACTCTTTCTGTTCAGTCTGTGCTTATTAACATATAAAGTGTAATCTAATTTAACTGGTGCAAGATCAGCAGCACATTAATGTTAGCGCCTTGCAAAACTCACTGGCACGGTGGAAGGAAATGTGATTTAATGTCACCACCATACATCACAGTTTCCAGGGTATGCTCCTTTTGTGCATGTATTATTCTGCCATGTTCGTCTCTGCATGGAATAGTAGCAATATATATGTGAATAAATTATTCTGGCTTACAAATGCTGACTACACAGTGGAGCGATTGCCTCCATTTGTTTATCATACAGAACATTAAAGACAAACATACCAGTTCTTATAAATTCTAGTAATGAATGAAGATTGTCTGAGTAGGACTGTGAGAGCCGCTAAACATCAATATATCTTTCTTTCCCGACTCAGTTCCATTTGCATTAGATCAATTTATTCTCACAAAATGCAGTCATTTCATTTTATTTCTACCTTTCACATGGCATTTTAAAGAAATGTTGATCATTTTCTCCTTGTACGCACAGCACAACATTTCCTCAAATAGTTACTCTATGCGACTGTCAAAGTATTTTTAGCTTTTCAGTGCGATACTACTTGGCAGTGGGCAGTGATCTGGCTTAGTATGTTTATGACAGTAATGTGAAAGGTGTCACTGATCTGGGCTATTTCTCAATTTTCTTCCCTTTATCCCGTCCTTAAGGTTAGAGTAATGGGGGGTTTCACATTGCATTTTAGCCTCTTGTCAATGGCTCCATCGGAGCTTACGTCAAAAGTCTTGGAAAACCAGATCCAGACCGGGTCATTGACATTAATGAAACAGATAGGAATCACATTGTTCACTGTCAAGCATCATTTTTTACAGTATTCACCTATTTTAGGCGTGCACTTGACCACATCTCGGTGCCCATCCAAAAAGTTGGATATTGCCTAAAGTGATGTCTGACAGATCACTGTTAGAGATGAGCAAATTCGAACTTAAAAGTTTGGGGTTTGTACCGGACAGTAAGTGTCCGGGGCTAATCGCCGAACAAGGAATTCTCCTGGGAGTCCGTTGCAATGTTCAGAGTTTCGAGGAGAGGGAGAGAGAATTTTCCAGATCACAAATTTAAGTCCTCATTCTTTTCAATGGGGTTCGGGTAATGGTACAAGTTCTGGTACAGTTCTGGTACCCAAACCAAACTTTGAAATAAAGTTTGGGGTGGGTACCAGCACTCGAACTTCCATGTGTCTGCTCATGTCTAATCACAATGTAACTCCATCTGCATCATTAAAGTCAATGGCCCTATAGACACCAAAGTCCAATCCTAGGTTCCAGGGCTTCAGACGTAAGCTCTGATAGAGCCACTGGCAGAGCCTGCTCCAGAACATAGCTGCTAATGGATCACCATATAACTAATATTTAGCATGGGTACTGAAGGAAGGGAATGTGACTTGTACCTGCACTTGTATTTCACTTTTCTAGGAGGTGCTCCTCAATTTCATTTTTTGCAATGTGCGCTCCTGTCTCCCGTAGTACTTTGTGTGATCAATGGGGAACTCAAGACGTAGACCACTTAAAATTAAGAGGACACATTTTTTTCCCTTTCAAAGGTTCTGTTACTGTTTACCGAGGTCACCTTGCCACTAACAGATGGGCTCATACGATTTGATCAAAATGTGTGCTACGTATCTGACATTATAAGTGCAGTGTGTATTAATGCAGATCAAAATTCATATATTCAATGTTTGTGTAGCTTTTAGTGGGCTCAAAGTGTGGTTGTAGTAGTTTATTAGTATATTTCACCATTAAGTAAGTCCACCATGTACAATGATATTAAATAGAGACCGCTGATTAATAGGTCTGGTCACACCAGCAGGAATATGCCAGACCAGAGCCCTGCACTGTGAATGAACTGCATTTTGCAGTAAGGATATCGGTGCTGTACATTTGTAAAAACTTTTTAGAAAGTAGTCATCTTCATTTAAGGGTTTGTTCAGTGAAAACAAGTTATAACCACAGGATTGGTAACAACTTACTGGTTGGTGGGGTCCAACCTCCGGGACCTGCACTAATTGACAGAACTGGGAATTGTTATCCCCAGTATAAAGTACTATATATACCTTGACATATGTGTACTCGATTGCAGTACATGCGATGCTGAAAGAGATCTCAATTTTCTGCTATATGTGGCACTCCATGTTCCTGAATGTATCGGCAAGCATATCGGGGGGAATAACAGCAACTTCTCATTGGATGTTTTCCTTAAAATCTTCCACAATGCGAGGCTTATTCTGATAGACTTTCTGATAGACTTCTAAAAGAAGTCTGATAGGGTCACCTTCAAGGCCAAAACTCCTTTGAAATATGCTGAAAAAGGACTCGTTTTTGACTATGCTCCTTGACGATGCGTGACACTTTGCTGCATAATGCTGGGAGTAACCTTCCTTTAGCTCATGGTCATCCAGTTGATTCAGGAATTGCTCCAAAATGTCAAGGTACACATTGGTGTTCACGGTGGTGTCAAAGAATAGCTTCACATGAAGATACACTCTTAATACTGTATACTTCCATTCTAATGAGTAGAGATGAGCGTTGTTCTACTCGAACTGTTCGCCAATCTCAAATTCGAGCTGTTTTGGGTGGTGTTCGAGCCGTTCGGCGAACACGAGCGATTTGAGAAAAATTCGGCTGTTCGAGGTTATGTTCGATAACTGTTTGTGCACCAAAATCATAACTGGATTTTTTGTCAGTAATGATGAAAATTAATGTTAATACGCAGTTTGAGTGTACAGCGGGGTGGGGGGAGGGGCAGGGGATGGATCTCTGCAGGAATAATGAAGATCTCCATTTTTTTTTCTCTTTCCCGCATTTACAGTGGGGAGGTGCAATCTGTCAGCCTATCAGCAGCGCACACACGGAGCGAAGTGCTTTTTTCACACAAGCAAGGGCATGTGTCATTGGCAGTGTATGTCACATGTCCTTGCCCTATAAGACCAAGCCATTTTCCCCGTCGCCACCATTTTCTCACTGCTGCAGCTGCGTGTTAGACGGCACCGCTGTTGCTGTGTGCGCTATACCTTGTTAATTTCAAGCCAATTTTCGCACAAATCTACAGATAGCTTGGGAGTAGGGAATAGTTGTGATTGCAGTCCTTTTAAGGACTAGGTTGCAGCATTTCCTACGACTTTTATCAGGCAGGTCTGTGCTCTTAAATAGATAGATTGTGGGAGTAAAGACTAATTGTAATTGCAGTCCTTTTCAGGACTAGGTTACATCAGTTCCTATCAGTTTTTGCCAGGCAGGTCTGTGCCAGTGCTGTGCAAGTTTTTTTCACAGCATTTGGCTGAATCTAGCAAAGCTAATCCTTTTTGGCGTATTGCAGAGTGTGTTAGTCAGTGGAGTAGCCTATCTGTGCTGCAAGATATACCACCTGTGTATAGAATACCAATTTTTTTACTGCACCTAGTGAAGTAAAATCTTTTGGGCATAGCATCATTCTATTAGTCCATCTATACTGACCTCCATCAGGTTGCAAATTGAATATAATTTTTTTCTGCATCTAGCTCTGAAAAAATATTTGGGCTTCTAGCAGTGTGTGGGACTTGTTCTATTAGTCCATCTATACTGACCTCCATCAGGTTGCAAACTGAATATAATTTTTTTCTGCATCTAGCTCTGAAAAAATATTTGGCCTTCTAGCAGTGTGTGGGACTTTCTCTATTAGTCCATCTATACTGACCTCCATCAGGTTGCAAACTGAATATATTTTTTTTCTGCATCTACCTCTGAAAAAAATATTGGGATTCTAGCTGTGTGTGGGACTTGTTCTATTAATCCATCTATACAGACCTCCATCAGGTTGCAAACTGAATATAATTTTTTTCTGCATCTACCTCTGAAAAAATATTTGGGCTTCTAGCTGTGTGTGGGACTTGTTCTATTAGTCCATCTATACTGACCTCCATCAGGTTGCAAATTAAAAATAATTTTTATCTACATCTACTTCTGAAAAAATATTTGGGCTTCTAGATGTGTGTGGGACTTGTTCTATTAGTCCATCTATACTGACCTCCATCAGGTTGCAAACTGAATATAATTTTTTTCTGCATCTAGCTCTGAAAAAATATTTGGCCTTCTGGCAGTGTGTGGGACTTTCTCTATTAGTCCATCTATACTGACCTCCATCAGGTTGCAAATTAAAAATAATTTTTATCTGCATCCAGCTCTGAAAAAATATTTGGCCTTCTAGCAGTGTGTGGGACTTTCTCTATTAGTCCATCTATACTGACCTCCATCAGGTTGCAAATTAAAAATAATTTTTTGTCTGCATCTAGCTCTGAAAAAATATTTGGCCTTCTAGCAGTGTGTGGGACTTTCTCTATTAGTCCATCTATACTGACCTCCATCAGGTTGCAAACTGAATATATTTTTTTTCTGCATCTACCTCTGAAAAAATATCGGGCTTCTAGCTGTGTGTGGGACTTGTTCTATCAATCCATCTACACAGACCTCCATCAGGTTGCAAAATGAATATAATTTTTTTCTGCATCTACCTCTGAAAAAATATTTGGGCTTCTAGCTGTGTGTGGGACTTGTTCTATTAGTCCATCTATACTGACCTCCATCAGGTTGCAAACTGAATATAATTTTTTTCTGCATCTAGCTCTGAAAAAATATTTGGCCTTCTAGCTGTGTGTGGAACTTTCTCTATTAGTCCATCTATACTGACCTCCATCAGGTTGCAAATTAAAAATAATTTTTTGTCTGCATCTAGCTCTGAAAAAATATTTGGCCTTCTAGCAGTGTGTGGGACTTTCTCTATTAGTCCATCTATACTGACCTCCATCAGGTTGCAAACTGAATATATTTTTTTCTGCATCTACCTCTGAAAAAATATTGGGCTTCTAGCTGTGTGTGGGACTTGTTCTATTAATCCATCTATACAGACCTCCATCAGGTTGCAAACTGAATATAATTTTTTTCTGCATCTACCTCTGAAAAAATATATGGGCTTCTAGCTGTGTGAGGAACTTGTTCTATTAGTCCATCTATACTGACCTCCATCAGGTTGCAAACTGAATATAATTTTTTTCTGCATCTAGCTCTGAAAAAATATTTGGGCTTCTAGCTGTGTGTGGGACTTTCTCTATTAGTCCATCTATACTGACCTCCATCAGGTTGCAAATTAAAAATAATTTTTTTGTCTGCATCTAGCTCTGAAAAAATATTTGGCCTTCTAGCTGTGTGTGGGACTTTCTCTATTAGTCCATCTATACTGACCTCCATCAGGTTGCAAACTGAATATATTTTTTTCTGCATCTACCTCTGAAAAAATATTGGGCTTCTAGCTGTGTGTGGGACATGTTCTATTAATCCATCTATACAGACCTCCATCAGGTTGCAAACTGAATATAATTTTTTTCTGCATCTACCTCTGAAAAAATATTTGGGCTTCTTGCTGTGTGTGGGACTTGTTCTATTAGTCCATCTATACTGACCTCCATCAGGTTGCAAACTGAAAATAATTTTTTGTCTGCATCTAGCTCTGAAAAAATATTTGGCCTTCTAGCAGTGTGTGGGACTTTCTCTATTAGTCCATCTATACTGACCTCCATCAGGTTGCAAATTAAAAATAATTTTTATCTGCATCTACCTCTGAAAAAATATTTGGGCTTCTAGCTGTGTGTGGGACTTGCTCTATTAGTCCATCTATACTGACCTCCATCAGGTTGCAAACTGAATATAATTTTTTTCTGCATCTAGCTCTGAAAAAATATTTGGCCTTCTAGCACTGTGTGGGACTTTCTCTATTAGTCCATCTATACTGACCTCCATCAGGTTGCAAATTAAAAATAATTTTTATCTGCATCCAGCTCTGAAAAAATATTTGGCCTTCTAGCAGTGTGTGGGACTTTCTCTATTAGTCCATCTATACTGACCTCCATCAGGTTGCAAACTGAATATATTTTTTTTCTGCATCTACCTCTGAAAAAATATTTGGGCTTCTAGCTGTGTGTGGGACTTTCTCTATTAGTCCATCTATACTGACCTCCATCAGGTTGCAAATTGAATATAATTTTTTTCTGCATCTAACCCAGCCAATAGTTTTGGCCTAATACCACAGTTTGGCCACTCAGCTCTGCTCGGTTCCCATCCATTGTTGTTTTGTGCAAACAACTCCAGAGTTGTGAATTAGTTAACCACCAAAATGAGTGGAAAAAGGCCTGCTGCTGGTGGAAAGGGGAATAGGCGTGTTGGGAAGGGGAAAAAAGGTTGTGTCCGTGGGGTAGGTGTTAAAGCAACAGTAACATCTGCAGAAGAAAGACCATCTTCCAGCCAAACTAAAATGTCTACTTCTTTTAGCGGACAATGTGATAAGATCCCTTTCTTACGGCCACGCCAATCGCTACAAATTCCAGATGAGGCACAAAAACAGCAGGTGCTTCAACGGATATCAAGTGCTCCTTTAAGTGGGCTCTCCTCCACATCAACTTCAACATCACAAATACTCCAGTCCTCAAAGGTGTCACCCCAATCGCACTTGCTTCCTCACAGCTCCCAAATCTCCAGCTGCCCGTCTGAGTATGAGGTAGAACAGATGGTTGAGTCTGCAGAGCTGTTTACTCATACTATAGCCTGGGAATCAGAGGTCGACTCCAGCGCTTCTGTGAATCCAGACGAGGAAATGATCTGCACTGATGCCCAGAATCTTTATGAATCAGATCCAGGACCAGACGCAGAAGGTTCTGACCATAATGTAGACCCTCATTCCCAAACTGTAACTCCTGTTGGTGGAGACAATGAGGAAGACGATGATGAGACTCAAATACCTGATTGGAGCGACAACTTTAGTTTTTTGTCAGGGCAGGAACAGGTTGGCTCTGAGGACGACGGGTGTGATAACGCACAGGGTGATGATGATGAGGTTGGAGATCCCACTTACTGTCAACCCACAGTCAGCCAAGAGATGAGGTCAGCAGAGGAGGTGGAGGAAGATGCTAGTGACGACGAGGTCAGGTTGCGCCTTCCTGGACAGAGACGTAGTACTTCAAGCACGTCAACAACTGCATCCTCAAACACAACTCTGCCTCTCACCACAAGTCGTGGTGGCTCTTCAGGTCGCATGGGTGCTAAGCCTTGCATAGCCTGGGCATTTTTTCAGATCGATAAAGATGACCCAACTCGTGTTATCTGTAACATTTGTCAGCAAAAGCTAAGTAGAGGCCAAAAAATACATAGTTAGAGTACTTCATGCATGAACCGGCACATGGACATGAAGCATAAGTTGCAGTGGGAAGCTCAGTGTGCTACAATGCGGCCTAGCCGGCCGGGCCAACCACCGTCTGCCATATCTTGTGCATCCGCGGCCTCTTCATCCTCTGTGACTGGGGGGACAGCAGTCACACCTGTTTTGGGGCGCAGACCTGCCACCTCTTTACCCGCAACAGCCAGCATGATTGGCAGGTCATCATTTTCTTTGGAGGTGGTAACACCAGCTGGTGTTGAGCGCTGTCCGACATCGATAGCACCACCTTTGGATCAAGGCAACCTAACATGTCCGCGTGCATCTTCCTCACAGACCAGCAGTTTGCCGGGGACACCCTTATCAACCCCGTCTAAGCACAATAGCCAGCCCTCGGTCCCTCAGATGTGGACAAGTAAAAGACCATTTCCTCCTAGCCATGAGAAAGCTAAGAGGTTGAATTTCACCATCTGCAAGCTCTTGGCTACAGAAATGCTGCCTTTCCGCCTGGTGGACACAGAGGATTTTCGAGACCTTATGTCCGTCGCAGTGCCCCAGTACCAGATGCCCAGTCGGCACTACTTCTCAAAGAAAGGTGTGCCTGCGCTCCACCAGCATGTCGCACACAACATCACCGCTTCTTTGAGAAACTCTGTGTGTGACAGGGTGCATTTCACCACAGACACTTGGACGAGTAGGCATGGACAGGGGCGTTACATGTCGCTGACTGGGCACTGGGTAACTATGGTGACAGCAGGACAAGGGGCTGCTGTCCAAGTCTTGCCGTCCCCACGAGTTGTGCGTCAATCCTCTTTATGTCAAAGTTCCTCCACTGCTTCTGCCTCCTCAACCTCCTCTCCGTCTTCCACCTGCACCCAAAGCCTGTCTGGTCATGCCACAAGCTTTCTAACTGCGCAGAAGGGATCCTGCACACCTCCTTACTATGCTGGAAGTAGGGCTCAACGTCATCAGGCGGTTTTTACTTTGAAATGTCTGGGAAATGTGAGTCACACAGCTGAGGAGTTGTGGTCAGCTCTGGAGAACCAATTTCATGAATGGTTGTCTCCACTGGACCTGAAACCAGGGAAGGCCGTGTGCGACAATGCTGCAAACCTGGGTGCGGCCCTTCGCCGGGGCAATGTCACACACGTGCCTTGTATGGCTCACGTGTTGAACCTGGTTGTCCCGCAATCTTTAGCCCACTATCCCAGACTAGATGGCCTTCTGCAGAGGGCACGGTCGCTGTGTGCTCACTTCCGCCGTTCGCATCCCGCAGCTCAGCGACTTACATCTCTACAGAAGTCGTTGGGCCTGCCACTTCACCGGCTAAAATGCGATGTGCCTACCCGGTGGAATTCAACTCTGCACTAGTGTTGAGCCACCCCCGTAGTGTTCGAGTTCGGTTCGGTTCGTCGAACACCCGTGTGTTCGCCGAACTGTTCGTCGAACTGTTCGTCGAACACCTTCGAGCACCGTTAAAACCAATGGCAGGCAAATAAAAACACATAGAAACACATAGAAAACACCTTCAAAGGTGTCCAAAAGCTGACAAACTGCTCAGAAGACACAACTAACACATGGAAAAGTGACAAGTACATATAGTCATGCGAAAATAAAAGAGGTGGAGGAGTAAAAGGAGGGGGAGACACAGATATAGGCATGTCATGCCCTTCTTAAATCCAAAAAGTGAGAAGCCGACATGGCCAGTCCGCTCCTGCCCGTGCCACCTCCGTGTCGCCGGGTTTGTACCAGAGCCGCGGTGAACCCTGATGGCCAGCCCCCCTCTCCCAATACTGGTGCCTGTCCGCTGGTGGGTCGAGCGAGCCCCCCTGTGGTGGAGGCAGCTCTAAGCTTTTTAATTTAAATTGTCTCTCTAATTTGAATGAATACACTTTAAATCCATTTACAACGATCTATTGGAGGGCAAGTCTCATGCCAGCAGCCGCGTAATTCCAGCTCCAGTAGCGTCCACTAAAGCTGCTGCAGTTAAAAAGCTTTTATAAGGATCGAGCTCGGCTGTCCACCGCAAGGCATCCTACTGCCAGTCCCAGCCCCTATGCCTTGGGGTGCCTCCTGATGCTCTTCACTGAGTATCCCATGGTCCCGAAGCATTTCCTTTGAAAAAATTAAGTGTCTAAACTACAAGTGGTGTAGCTTGCTTAACAGCCGGGATAATCCGCTGACTAGCAGACACTGCTACTAAGCACAAAGTATTTCCTGGGCTAGATGCAGTTAAAAATTTGTAATTAGATACTCTCGTTGGATGCTGAGAAAGCATTCCATAGAGTCTCCTGGCACGCCATATATGATTCTCTTAAAAAGCTTGGGGTAGGGGTCTAGGGGACCCTTTTATAGCCAAAATCACGGCCCTGTATCGCAATACGTCACCTAGGCTGAAGATAAATGGAACTGTAGCACCCTGAGGGCTCGGTTGCTAAAGACGTATTGCACCTCACCCAGAGGTGTGATATCTCACTCTCAGGTAAGGATGAAGTGTGGATCAGGACCCGACACCTGCATGCATTACACCACATTGCCGTGGGGCAGGGCGACCAATATGCCCCTGAGATGGGCACGACAGTCCCTGTCCCTGGCTGGAGTGGGGGGAGGGAACACTGAGGAAGGGGAACCCTGTAGTGCAGGAGCAGGGAGGAAGCAGTTCCTGGGTGCATTGAGAAGGGAGTATAAAAGGTGGGCACCATCTTAGTTCAGTGCAGAGAAGTCTGAGCAGAAGTGGCAGGGAGCAGGGGCTCTGCATGAGCTCTGCTCCGGAGGCGGGCCTAGTAACAGAGGCCCAGGCCTGGAAGAGGGAGAAGGAAGGAAGAGGAGCGGAGAAGGCTCCAGGAATGAGGAATGAAGGGATCCCAGGGGTGCGGACGGGCGAGTCGCCACCGCACGCCCGAATCCACCTGCGTGGAGGGGTCAGGCCAAAGGGGGAGACCGGTCCCCGAACTAGTGGAGGCAGGAAACGACCCTCAGCTAGAAACCGGAGGCTCTGACATTTTATGTGGCGCAGCCCCTCGCTACACCCGCTAGGAAGGCACCACATAGGGTCAGGGAAACTGGCGCCAAGTTTACCAAGAGGAGGCCTGAGGCAGCCGGACAGAAGTGCTGGTAAGAAAGGCCAGACAAAGGACACACAAAGGGGGTCCTGTGAAGTGCTCCAAAGTTATCTGGGAGTTGTCTGAGCCCCTCACCTGGTGAGCACAGTACGACGTGGGCAGCCGTTACCTGCAGACGTGGTCTGGATAATAAGAACTGTGAGTAAAGGCCCTGGACTGCATCACTGACTCCGTGTCGTTACTGCTGCTGCCCTGCACCATCACCCCCATCCTCCGCATACACTGCCCTGAGGCTATACTCCTCCCGTGGGGAGTTATGCTACGCTCTGCTGCACCCACAACACCAGCCTCAGCGGTCTGCCCTGTAGCGGCGGTTCACTCTGACCGCAATCCACGGGTGGCGTAGTCGGACATTTAAACATCAAAACCACATAAATAGTTCCGCCACTGGTTTGACCGCCCTGAGCCACGGAACCGGGGCGCTGCCACGAAGACTACAACCACCAGCATCCACCAAAAAGGGTCCGGCTCCGGGTGTCCGAAGGCCCAGGGGGTGCGTCAGAACATTTTCATCACCTTTCACAATCACCAATGGGACAAGGCAGGGATGTCCTCTGTCCCCTCTCTTATACATCCTAGTGACGGAGCACCTGCTCTCATCAATTCGCCATAACCCCAATATTAGGTGGATTGAGGTGGGAGGCACCGAGTACAAGTGCTCTCTATTTGCTGATGATGTCCTAGTATATATCACTCAATCACATATATCCATCCATGCTGTTATGGCTGAAATAGATCACTTTGTTACATGGTAAAATTTTAAAATCAATGCAGCGAAGTCTGAGGCCCTCGATGTCTCCCTCCCCAAATCAATATAGGATTCCATCCAGTCCAACTTTCCCTTTGCCTGGCCCTCACAGGGTATCAAATACTTAGGAATTCCTATTCATAGAGAACTCTCCCATCTATGTTATCTTAATTTTGGGCCCTTTATTGAACAATTCCATACAGACCACGGTTGGCAAGTTAGAACTGTAAGATTCACTACGTGAACCGCAGGTGTTTTGTGGAAAAGCACATGTACACCGCATTCCAAATTATTATGCAAAAAGTGTTTAGGAGTGATAAGGGAAGAATTTGTTTGTTTGTCAGTTAAACTCATTGATGGTGATGTGTGTCAGGGCTCTTTATATCACTGTAAGCAATTGCAGACACCTGTGCTAATTAGTTTGGCAGGTGTGTCCAATGAAAGGCAAGACTACTTAAGAAGGCTCTCTCACATTTTTAAGCAGCCTACATTTTCTGCCAAAATGGGAAAGAAAAAGGATGTGTCGGCTGCTGAGAAGCAACAAATTGTGGAGTGTTTAGGTCAAGGCATGACTACAATCAACATTGTGCGATGATCAGGATGAAGTGTCTTGGCAATCAAGAAGTATGTAGCTGATTCACAGTACACACGTGTGCGTGCTGATAAGGGCAAATTGAGGACTCTTTCCTACAGGCAATTACGTCAGGTTGAAAGAGCAGCGGCAAAAAAGCCTTGTCATAGCAGCAGACAAGTTTTTGAAGCTGCTTGTGCCTCCAACGTCCCCCGAACAACAAGATGCAGGGTCCTTCAGAGGTTTGCAGCTGTGCATACGCCATCCTGTCGACCTCCTCTATCCACTTCACACAAGCAGAAACGGCTCCAGTGGGCCAAACATTACATGAAGACTGATTTCAAAACTGTTTTGTTCACGGATGAGTGCCATGCAGCGCTCGATGGTCCAGATGGATGGAGTGGAGGATGGCTGGTTGATGGACACCCCACGCAAACACGGCTACAGCGCCAACAAGGAGGAGGTGGAGTAATGTTTTGGGCTGGAATCATGGGGAGAGAGATTGTCGGCCCCTTTAGGATCCCTGAAGGCGCTAAAGATGAACTCCATAATGTATGTGGATTTTCTCAAACAGCACTTCCTGCCATGGTTCAAGAAGAAGAACCGTGTATTTCACAGCAAGATCATTTTTCTGCATGATAATGCACCATCTCATGCTGCACATAAAACATCTGCATCTCTGGCTGATATGGGCATAAAAGGGGACAAACTTATGGTGTGACCCCCATGCTCCCCTGACCTCTACCCCATTCAGAACCTTTGGAGCATCATTAAAAGGAGTGTCTATGATGGCGGGAGGCAGTTCACATCTAAGCAACAGCTCTGGGAGGGTATTCTGTCCTCATGCAAAACAATTAAAGCAGAAACCATCCAAAACCTGACAAATTCAATGGACGAGAGAGTTCAGAAGCTCCTTTCGAACAAGGGGTCCTATGTGAAAATGTAACATCACCTAGAATAAAGTTTTGAGTTGAAAACTGTTTGATTTCAGTTTCTAACAACCTGCTAATGCTTATAATTTCAAAAATGACCATTTTTTTGGTCTTTATTAAAATGAAAAGGTTGATCGAAAAGTTTGGGGGATCTAAGAGTGTGGCAACCCAGTAGTCATGATTACTTCGAATTCTGACAATATGAGGGTCATGCTGCAGGTAGTGCAGCAAGAAGGCACTTATGTGTCTTGCGCATCTCGGAAACCCAAAATTATTTTCCGGGCTAGATGCAGCTAAAAATTATTTTTAATTTTAAATCTGGTGGAGCTTATTATAGATGGCCTAATAGGATCAGTGCTGCACACTGCTACAAAGCCCAAATTATTTTCCAGTCAAGATACAGATAAACATGATTAGTAATTTGAAAGCTTAAAACGTTTGGTAGGGTGATTTTAACCAATCATCAAGCTTTTACTCTCCCCAGGATGACACAGGGGTAGAAAAGTCGTTTCGGATCCATGATTTGTTCATCTTTATGAACGTGAGTCTGTCTACATTATCAGTGGAGAGCCGCGTGCGCTTATCTGTCAGCACACCACCAGCAGCGCTGAACACACGTTCAGACAGAACGCTGGCTGCGGGGCATGACAAGATCTCCAAGGCGTAAGTGGCTAGCTCCGGCCATTTATCCAGATTGGAAGCCCAAAAAGAGCAAGGGTCCAGTGACACAGTCGTGGCTTCAATGTTTACTTGGAGATACTCCTGTACCATCGTCTCTAGGCGTTGACTATGTGTCAGACTTCTTGTCTCCTGTGGCCTTGCAAAGGATGGGCTAAAAATGTGGTGAAATGATTCCGCAAAATTGATGTTACCAGCAGATACTGTGGTTCTGTTATGGTTTGAGTGCTGAACACTTGACGGTCCCACGGTTGGCAAGTTGGAACTGTGAGATTCACTACGTGCACCACTGGTATTTTGTGGAAAAGCACATGTAAGATTCTGCAACAGTCTCTGCTGATACTCCTGCATGCGTGCATCCCTTTCTATGGCAGGAATAATTTCTGCAAATTTACTTTTGTACCGGGGATTTAACAGTGTGGCAACCCAGTTGTCAGGATTATTTCTAATTCTCACAATTCGAGGGTCATGTTGCAGGTAGTGCAGCAAGAAGGCACTCATGTGTGTTGCGCATCCAGGAGCACCAAGTCCCTGTTGTGTTGGTGGCGAGGTAACAATCATGCTTCCTTCCTCTGTCCTCTCCCCCCAACCTCGCACAACAGAAATGTGATCAAGGTCTCCCTCATCTGATGAGTCTTCCATCAGTTCGTCCTCCACTTCTTCCTGGGCTCCTGCACCTTCCTCACTAGTTTGGCTGCTACCATGCGCCCTGGTAAAACCATCTCCCCCACCCTCACATGCCTGCCGCCTTGGTGCTGCCGACCTTCTGGACCTTGCAGATGTTAGCCCTTCCGCATACAACTCCTCCTCCTCTACTTCCTCCACCTCCTCTTGTGCCACCACCTGACTCCGAATTCTGTTTAACATGTGCTCCAGCATGTAAATCACCGGAATAGTCATGCTGATAATGGCATCGTCAGCACTAAACATCTTCGTCGCCATTTCAAAACTGTGCAGAAGGGTGCATAGGTCCCTGATCTGAGACCACTCCTCCAGCGTGATTTGCCCCACCTCTGAATCTCGTTGGCCCAGGCTATACGTCAGAACGTATTGCACCAGGGCTTGTCGGTGCTGCCACAGTCGCTGCAACATGTGCAAAGTTGAATTCCACCGGGTAGGCACATCGCATTTTAGCCGGTGAAGTGGCAGGCCCAACGACTTCTGTAGAGATGTAAGTCGCTGAGCTACGGGATGCGAACGGCGGAAGTGAGCACACAGCGACCGTGCCCTCTGCAGAAGGCCATCTAGTCTGGGATAGTGGGCTAAAAATTGCTGGACAACCAGGTTCAACACGTGAGCCATACAAGGCACGTGTGTGACATTGCCCCGGCGAAGGGCCGCACCCAGGTTTGCAGCATTGTCGCACACGGCCTTCCCTGGTTTCAGGTCCAGTGGAGACAACCATTCATGAAATTGGTTCTCCAGAGCTGACCACAACTCCTCAGCTGTGTGACTCACATTTCCCAGACATTTCAATGTAAAAACCGCCTGATGACTAGTGTTGAGCCACCCCCGTAGTGTTCGAGTTCGGTTCGGTTCGTCGAACACCCGTGTGTTCGCCGAACTGTTCGTCGAACTGTTCGTCGAACACCTTCGAACACCGTTAAAACCAATGGCAGGCAAACAAAAACACATAGAAACACATAGAAAACACCTTCAAAGGTGTCCAAAAGCTGACAAACTGCTCAGAAGACACAACTAACACATGGAAAAGTGACAAGTACATATAGTCATGCGAAAAGAAAAGAGGTGGAGGAGTAAAAGGAGGGGGAGACACAGATATAGGCATGTCATGCCCTTCTAAAATCCAAAAAGTGAGAAGCCGAGACGGCCAGTCCGCTCCTGCCCGTGCCACCTCCGTGTCGCTGGGTTTGTGCCAGAGCCGCGGTGAACCCTGACGGCCAGCCCCCCTCTCCCAATACTGGTGCCTGTCCGCTGGTGGGTCGAGAGAGCCCCCCTGTGGTGGAGGCAGCTCTAAGCTTTTTAATTTAAATTGTTCCTCTAATTTGAATGAATACACTTTAAATCCATTTACAAGGATCTATTGGAGGGCAAGTCTCATGCCAGCAGCCGCGTAATTCCAGCTCCAGTAGCGTCCACTAAAGCTTCTGCAGTTAAAAAGCTTTTATAAGGATCGAGCTCGGCTGTCCACCGCAAGGCATCCTAGTGCCAGTCCCAGCCCCTATGCCTTGGGGTGCCTCCTGATGCTCTTCACTAAGTATCCCGTGGTCCCGAAGCATTTCCTTTGAAAAAATTAAGTGTCCAAACTACAGGTGGTGTAGCTTGCTTAACAGCCGGGATAATCCGCTGACTAGCAGACACTGCTACTAGGCACAAAGTATTTCCTGGGCTAGATGCAGTTAAAAATTTGTAAGTAGATACTCTCGTTGGATGCTGAGAAAGCATTCCATAGAGTCTCCTGGCACGCCATCTATGATTCTCTTAAAAAGCTTGGGGTAGGGGTCTAGGGGACCCTTTTATAGCCAAAATCACGGCCCTGTATCACAATACGTCACCTAGGCTGAAGATAAATGGAACTGTAGCACCGAGGGCTCGGTTGCTACAGACGTGTTGCACCTCACCCAGAGGTGTGATATCTCACTCTCAGATAAGGATGGAGTGTGGATCAGGACCCGACACCTGCATGCATTACACCACATTGCCGTGGGGCAGGGCGACCAATATGCCCCTGAGATGGGCACGACAGTCCCTGTCCCTGGCTGGAGTGGGGGGAGGGAACACTGAGGAAGGGGAACCCTGCAGTGCAGGAGCAGGGAGGAAGCAGTTCCTGGGTGCATTGAGAAGGGAGTATAAAAGGTGGGCACCATCTTAGTTCAGTGCAGAGAAGTCTGAGCAGAAGTGGCAGGGAGCAGGGGCTCTGCATGAGCTCTGCTCCGGAGGCGGGCCTAGTAACAGAGGCCCAGGCCTGCAAGAGGGAGAAGGAAGGAAGAGGAGCGGAGAAGGCTCCAGGAACGAGGAATGAAGGGATCCCAGGGGTGCGGACGGGCGAGTCGCCACCGCACGCCCGAATCCACCTGCGTGGAGGGGTCAGGCCAAAGGGGGAGACCGGTCCCCGAACTAGTGGAGGCAGGCAACGACCCTCAGCTAGAAACCGGAGGCTCTGACATTTTATGTGGCGCAGCCCCTTGCTCCACCCGCTAGGAAGGCACCACATAGGGTCAGGGAAACTGGCGCCAAGTTTACCAAGAGGAGGCCCGAGGCAGCCGGACAGAAGTGTTGGTAAGAAAGGCCAGAAAAAGGACACACAAAGGGGGTCCTGTGAAGCGCTCCAAAGTTATCTGGGAGTTGTCTGAGCCCCTCACCTGGTGAGCACAGTACGACGTGGGCAGCCGTTACCTGCAGACGTGGTCTGGATAATAAGAACTGTGAGTAAAGGCCCTGAACTGCATCACTGACTCCGTGTCGTTACTGCTGCTGCCCTGCACCATCACCCCCATCCTCCGCATACACTGCCCTGAGGCTATACTCCTCCCATGGGGAGTTATGCTACGCTCTGCTGCACCCACAACACCAGACTTAGCGGTCTGCCCTGTAGCGGCGGTTCACTCTGACCGCAATCCACGGGTGGCGTAGTCGGACATTTAAACATCAAAACCACATAAATAGTTCCGCCACTGGTTTGACCGCCCTGAGCCACGGAACCGGATCGCCGCCACGAAGACTACAACCACCAGCATCCACCAAAAAGGGTCCGGCTCCGGGTGTCCCAAGGCCCAGGGGGTGCGTCAGAACATTTTCATCACCTTTCACAATCACCAATGGGACAAGGCAGGGATGTCCTCTGTCCCCTCTCTTATACATCCTAGTGACGGAGCACCTGCTCTCATCAATTCGCCATAACCCCAATATTAGGTGGATTGAGGTGGGAGGCACCGAGTACAAGTGCTTTCTATTTGCTGATGATGTCCTAGTATATATCACTCAATCACATATATCCATCCCTGCTGTTATGGCTGAAATAGATCACTTTGTTACATGGTAAAATTTTAAAATCAATGCAGCGAAGTCTGAGGCCCTCGATGTCTCCCTCCCTAAATCCATATAGGATTCCATTCAGTCCAACTTTCCCTTTGCCTGGCCCTCACAGGGTATCAAATACTTAGGAATTCCTATTCATAGAGACCTCTCCCATCTATGTTATCTTAATTTTGGGCCCTTTATTGAACAATTCCATACAGACCACGGTTGGCAAGTTGGAACTGTGAGATTCACTACGTGCACCACTGGTATTTTGTGGAAAAGCACATGTAAGATTCTGCAACAGTCTCTGCTGATACTCCTGCATGCGTGCATCCCTTTCTATGGCAGGAATAATTTCTGCAAATTTACTTTTGTACCGGGGATCTAACAGTGTGGCAACCCAGTAGTCAGGATTATTTCTAATTCTCACAATTCGAGGGTCATGTTGCAGGTAGTGCAGCAAGAAGGCACTCATGTGTGTTGCGCATCCAGGAGCACCAAGTCCCTGTTGTGTTGGTGGCGAGGTAACAATCATGCTTCCTTCCTCTGTCCTCTCCCCCCAACCTCGCACAACAGAAATGTGATCAAGGTCTCCCTCATCTGATGAGTCTTCCATCAGTTCGTCCTAAACTTCTTCCTGGGCTCCTGCACCTTCCTCACTAGTTTGGCTGCTACCATGCGCCCTGGTAAAATCATCTCCCCCACCCTCACATGCCTGCCGCCCTGGTGCTGCCGACCGTCTGGACCTTGCAGATGTTAGCCCTTCCGCATACAACTCCTCCTCCTCTACTTCCTCCACCTCCTCTTGTGCCACCACCTGACTCCGAATTCTGTTCAACATGTGCTCCAGCATGTAAATCACCGGAATAGTCATGCTGATAATGGCATCGTCAGCACTAAACATCTTCGTCGCCATTTCAAAACTGTGCAGAAGGGTGCATAGGTCCCTGATCTGAGACCACTCCTCCAGCGTGATTTGCCCCACATCTGAATCTCGTTGGCCCAGGCTATATGTCAGAACGTATTGCACCAGGGCTTGTCGGTGCTGCCACAGTCGCTGCAACATGTGCAGAGTTGAATTCCACCGGGTAGGCACATCGCATTTTAGCCGGTGAAGTGGCAGGCCCAACGACTTCTGTAGAGATGTAAGTCGCTGAGCTGCGGGATGCGAACGGCGGAAGTGAGCACACAGCGACCGTGCCCTCTGCAGAAGGCAATCTAGTCTGGGATAGTGGGCTAAAAATTGCTGGACAACCAGGTTCAACACGTGAGCCATACAAGGCACGTGTGTGACATTGCCTCGGCGAAGGGCCGCACCCAGGTTTGCAGCATTGTCGCACACGGCCTTCCCTGGTTTCAGGTCCAGTGGAGACAACCATTCATGAAATTGGTTCTCCAGAGCTGACCACAACTCCTCAGCTGTGTGACTCACATTTCCCAGACATTTCAATGTAAAAACCGCCTGATGACGTTGAGCCCTACTGCCAGCATAGTAAGGAGGTGTGCAGGATCCCTTCTGCGCAGTTAGAAAGCTTGTGGCATGACCAGACAGGCTTTGGGTGCAGGTGGAAGACCGAGAGGAGGTTGAGGAGGCAGAAGCAGTGGAGGAAAAATGACATAAAGAGGATTGACGCACAACTCGTGGGGACGGCAAGACTTGGACAGCAGCCCCTTGTCCTGCTGTCACCATAGTTACCCAGTGCCCAGTCAGCGACATGTAACGCCCCTGTCCATGCCTACTCGTCCAAGTGTCTGTGGTGAAATGCACCCTGTCACACACAGAGTTTCTCAAAGAAGCGGTGATGTTGTGTGCGACATGCTGGTGGAGCGCAGGCACACCTTTCTTTGAGAAGTAGTGCCGACTGGGCATCTGGTACTGGGGCACTGCGACGGACATAAGGTCTCGAAAATCCTCTGTGTCCACCAGGCGGAAAGGCAGCATTTCTGTAGCCAAGAGCTTGCAGATGGTGAAATTCAACCTCTTAGCTTTCTCATGGCTAGGAGGAAATGGTCTTTTACTTGTCCACATCTGAGGGACCGAGGGCTGGCTATTGTGCTTAGACGGGGTTGATAAGGGTGTCCCCGGCAAACTGCCGGTCTGTGAGGAAGATGCAGGCGGACATGTTAGGTTGCCTTGATCCAAAGGTGGTGCTATCGATGTCGGACAGCGCTCAAGACCAGCTGGTGTTACCACCTCCAAAGAAAATGATGACCTGCCAATCACGCTGGCTGTTGCGGGTAAAGAGGTGGCAGGTCTGCGCCCCAAAACAGGTGTGACTGCTGTCCCCCCAGTCACAGAGGATGAAGAGGCCGCGGATGCACAAGATATGGCAGACGGTGGTTGGCCCGGCCGGCTAGACCGCATTGTAGCACACTGAGCTTCCCACTGCAACTTATGCTTCATGTCCATGTGCCGGTTCATGCATGAAGTACTCAAACTATGTATTTTTTGGCCTCTACTTAGCTTTTGCTGACAAATGTTACAGATAACACGAGTTGGGTCATCTTTATCGATCTGAAAAAATGCCCAGGCTATGCAAGGCTTAGCACCCATGCGACCTGAAGAGCCACCACGACTTGTGGTGAGAGGCAGAGTTGTGTTTGAGGATGCAGTTGTTGACGTGCTTCCAGTACTACGTCTCTGTCCAGGAAGGCGCAACCTGACCTCGTCGTCACTAGCATCTTCCTCCACCTCCTCTGCTGACCTCATCTCTTGGCTGACTGTGGGTTGACAGTAAGTGGGATCTCCGACCTCATCATCATCACCCTGTGCGTTATCACACCCGTCGTCCTCAGAGCCAACCTGTTCCTGCCCTGACAAAAAACTAAAGTTGTCGCTCCAATCAGGTATTTGAGTCTTATCATCGTCTTCCTCATTGTCTCCACCAACAGGAGTTACAGTTTGGGAATGAGGGTCTACATTATGGTCAGAACCTTCTGCGTCTGGTCCTGGATCCGACTCATAAAGATTCTGGGCATCAGTGCAGATCATTTCCTCGTCTGGATTCACAGAAGCGCTGGAGTCGACCTCTGATTCCCAGGCTATAGTATGAGTAAACAGCTCTGCAGACTCAACCATCTGTTCTAACTCATACTCAGACGGGCAGCTGGAGATTTGGGAGCTGTGAGGAAGCAAGTGCGATTTGGGTGACACCTTTGAGGACTGGAGTATTTGTGATGTTGAAGTTGATGTGGAGGAGAGCCCACTTAAAGGAGCACTTGATATCCGTTGAAGCACCTGCTGTTTTTGTGCCTCATCTGGAATTTGTAGCGATTGGCGTGGCCGTAAGAAAGGGATCTTATCACATTGTCCACTAAAAGAAGTAGACATTTTAGTTTGGCTGGAAGATGGTCTTTCTTCTGCACCTACCCCACGGACACAACCTTTTTTCCCCTTCCCAACACGCCTATTCCCCTTTCCACCAGCAGCAGGCCTTTTTCCACTCATTTTGGTGGTTAACTAATTCACAACTCTGGAGTTGTTTGCACAAAAAACCAATGGATGGTAACCGAGCAGAGCTGAGTGGCCAAACTGTGGTATTAGGCGAAAACTATTGGCTGGGTTAGATGCAGAAAAAAATTATTTTTAATTTGCAACCTGATGGAGGTCAGTATAGATGGACTAATAGACCAAGTCCCACACACCGCTAGAAGCCCAAATATTTTTTCAGAGCTAGATGCAGAAATTTTTTTTATTCAATTTGCAACCTGATGGAGGTCAGTATAGATGGACTAATAGACCAAGTCCCACACACTGCTAGAAGCCCAAATATTTTTTCAGAGCTAGATGCAGAAAAAAATTATTTTTAATTTGCAACCTGATGGAGGTCAGTATAGATGGACTAATAAACCAAGTCCCACACACCGCTAGAAGCCCAAATATTTTTTCAGAGCTAGATGCAGAAAAAAATTATTTTTAATTTGCAACCTGATGGAGGTCAGTATAGATGGACTAATAGACCAAGTCCCACACACCGCTAGAAGCCCAAATATTTTTTCAGAGCTAGATGCAGAAAAAAATTATATTCAATTTGCAACCTGCTGGAGGTCAGTATAGAAGGACTAATAGAAAGAGTCCCACACACTGCTAGAAGCCCAAATATTTTTTCAGAGCTAAATGAAGAAAAAAATTATTTTTAATTTGCAACCTGATGGAGGTCAGTATAGATGGACTAATAGACCAACTCCCACACACTGCTAGAAGCCCAAATATTTTTTCAGAGCTAGATGCAGAAAAAAATTATTTTTAATTTGCAACCTGATGGAGGTCAGTATAGATGGACTAATAGACCAAGTCCCACACACTGCTAGAAGCCCAAATATTTTTTCAGAGCTAGATGCAGAAAAAAATTATTTTTAATTTGCAACCTGATGGAGGTCAGTATAGATGGACTAATAGACCAAGTCCCACACACCGCTAGAAGCCCAAATATTTTTTCAGAGCTAGATGCAGAAAAAAATTATATTCAATTTGCAACCTGCTGGACGTCAGTATAGAAGGACTAATAGAACAAGTCCCACACACTGCTAGAAGCCCAAATATTTTTTCAGAGCTAAATGAAGAAAAAAATTATTTTTAATTTGCAACCTGATGGAGGTCAGTATAGATGGACTGATAGACCAAGTCCCACACACCGCTAGAAGCCCAAATATTTTTTCAGAGCTAGATGCAGAAAAAAATTATATTCAATTTGCAACCTGCTGGACGTCAGTATAGAAGGACTAATAGAACAAGTCCCACACACTGCTAGAAGCCCAAATATTTTTTCAGAGCTAGATGCAGAAAAAAATTATTTTTAATTTGCAACCTGATGGAGGTCAGTATAGATGGACTAATAGACCAAGTCCCACACACTGCTAGAAGCCCAAATATTTTTTCAGAGCTAGATGCAGAAAAAAATTATTTTTAATTTGCAACCTGATGGAGGTCAGTATAGATGGACTGATAGACCAAGTCCCACACACCGCTAGAAGCCCAAATATTTTTTCAGAGCTAGATGCAGAAAAAAATTATATTCAATTTGCAACCTGCTGGACGTCAGTATAGAAGGACTAATAGAACAAGTCCCACACACTGCTAGAAGCCCAAATATTTTTTCAGAGCTAGATGCAGAAAAAAATTATTTTTAATTTGCAACCTGATGGAGGTCAGTATAGATGGACTAATAGACCAAGTCCCACACACCGCTAGAAGCCCAAATATTTTTTCAGAGCTAGATGCAGAAATTTTTTTTATTCAATTTGCAACCTGATGGAGGTCAGTATAGATGGACTAATAGACAAAGTCCCACACACTGCTAGAAGCCCAAATATTTTTTCAGAGCTAGATGCAGAAAAAAATTATTTTTAATTTGCAACCTGATGGAGGTCAGTATAGATGGACTAATAGACCAAGTCCCACACACTGCTAGAAGCCCAAATATTTTTTCAGAGCTAGATGCAGAAAAAAATTATTTTTAATTTGCAACCTGATGGAGGTCAGTATAGATGGACTAATAGAACAAGTCCCACACGCTGCTAGAAGCCCAAATATTTTTTCAGAGATAAAGGAAGAAAAAAATTATTTTTAATTTGTAACCTGATGGAGGTCAGTATAGATGGACTAATAGACCAAGTCCCACACACTGCTAGAAGCCCAAATATTTTTTCAGAGCTTGATGCAGAAAAAAATTATTTTTAATTTGCAACCTGATGGAGGTCAGTATAGATGGACTAATAGACCAAGTCCCACACACCGCTAGAAGCCCAAATATTTTTTCAGAGCTAGATGCAGATAAAAATTATATTCAATTTGCAACCTGCTGGAGGTCAGTATAGAAGGACTAATAGACCAAGTCCCACACACTGCTAGAAGCCCAAATATTTTTTCAGAGCTAGATGCAGAAAAAAATTATATTCAGTTTGCAACCTGATGGAGGTCAGTATAGATGGACTAATAGAATGATGCTATGCCCAAAAGATTTTACTTCACTAGGTGCAGTAAAAAAATTGGTATTCTATACACAGGTGGTATATCTTGCAACACAGATAGGCTACTCCGCTGACTAACACACTCTGCAATAGGCCAAAAAGGATTAGCTTTGCTAGATTCAGCCAAATGCTGTGAAAAAAACTTGCACAGCACTGGCACAGACCTGCCTGGCAAAAACTGATAGGAACTGATGTAACCTAGTCCTGAAAAGGACTCCAATTACAATTAGTCTTTACTCCCACAATCTATCTATTTAAGAGCACAGACCTGCCTGATAAAAGTCGTAGGAAATGCTGTAACCTAGTCCTTAAAAGGACTGCAATCACAACTATTCCCTACTCCCAAGCTATCTGTATATTTGTGCGAAAATTGGCTTGAAATTAACAAGGTATAGCGCACACAGCAACAGCGGTGCCGTCTAACACGCAGCTGCAGCAGTGAGAAAATGGTGGCGACGGGGAAAATGGCTTGGTCTTATAGGGCAAGGACATGTGACATACACTGCCAATCACACATGCCCTTGCTTGTGTGAAAAAAAGCACTTCGCTCCGTGTGTGCGCTGCTGATAGGCTGACAGATTGCACCTCCCCACTGCAAATGCGGGAAAGAGAAAAAAAAATGGAGATCTTCATTGTTCCTGCAGAGATCCATCCCCTGCCCCTCCCCCCGCCCCGCTGTACACTCAAACTGCGTATTAACATTAATTTTCATCATTACTGAGAAAAAATCCAGTTATGATTTTGGTGCACGAACAGTTATCGAACATAACCTCGAACAGCCGAATTTTTCTCAAATTGTTCGTGTTCGCCGACCGGCTCGAACACCGCCCAAAACAGCTCGAATTTGAGATTGGCGAACAGTTCGAGTAGAACAACGCTCATCTCTACTGATGACGTTGAGCCCTACTGCCAGCATAGTAAGGAGGTGTGCAGGATCCCTTCTCCGCAGTTAGAAAGCTTGTGGCATGACCAGACAGGCTTTGGGTGCAGGTGGAAGACCGAGAGGAGGTTGAGGAGGCAGAAGCAGTGGAGGAACTTTGACATAAAGAGGATTGACGCACAACTCGTGGGGACGGCAAGACTTGGACAGCAGCCCCTTGTCCTGCTGTCACCATAGTTACCCAGTGCCCAGTCAGCGACATGTAACGCCCCTGTCCATGCCTACTCGTCCAAGTGTCTGTGGTGAAATGCACCCTGTCACACACAGAGTTTCTCAAAGAAGCGGTGATGTTGTGTGCGACATGCTGGTGGAGCGCAGGCACACCTTTCTTTGAGAAGTAGTGCCGACTGGGCATCTGGTACTGGGGCACTGCGACGGACATAAGGTCTCGAAAATCCTCTGTGTCCACCAGGCGGAAAGGCAGCATTTCTGTAGCCAAGAGCTTGCAGATGGTGAAATTCAACCTCTTAGCTTTCTCATGGCTAGGACGAAATGGTCTTTTACTTGTCCACATCTGAGGGACCGAGGGCTGGCTATTGTGCTTAGACGGGGTTGATAAGGGTGTCCCCGCCAAACTGCCGGTCTGTGAGGAAGATGCAGGCGGACATGTTAGGTTGCCTTCATCCAAAGGTGGTGCTATCGATGTCGGACAGCGCTCAACACCAGCTGGTGTTACCTCCTCCAAAGAAAATGATGACCTGCCAATCACGCTGGCTGTTGCGGGTAAAGAGTTGGCAGGTCTGCGCCCCAAAACAGGTGTTACTGCTGTCCCCCCAGTCACAGAGGATGAAGAGGCCGCGGATGCACAAGATATGGCAGACGGTGGTTGGCCCGGCCGGCTAGGCCGCATTGTAGCACACTGAGCTTCCCACTGGAACTTATGCTTCATGTCCATGTGCCGGTTCATGCATGAAGTACTCAAACTATGTATTTTTTGGCCTCTACTTAGCTTTTGCTGACAAATGTTACAGATAACACGAGTTGGGTCATCTTTATCGATCTGAAAAAATGCCCAGGCTATGCAAGGCTTAGCACCCATGCGACCTGAAGAGCCACCACGACTTGTGGTGAGAGGCAGAGTTGTGTTTGAGGATGCAGTTGTTGACGTGCTTCCAGTACTACGTCTCTGTCCAGGAAGGCGCAACCTGACCTCGTCGTCACTAGCATCTTCCTCCACCTCCTCTGCTGACCTTATCTCTTGGCTGACTGTGGGTTGACAGTAAGTGGGATCTCCGACCTCATCATCATCACCCTGTGCGTTATCACACCCGTCGTCCTCAGAGCCAACCTGTTCCTGCCCTGACAAAAAACTAAAGTTGTCGCTCCAATCAGGTATTTGAGTCTTATCATCGTCTTCCTCATTGTCTCCACCAACAGGAGTTACAGTTTGGGAATGAGGGTCTACATTATGGTCAGAACCTTCTGCGTCTGGTCCTGGATCCGACTCATAAAGATTCTGGGCATCAGTGCAGATCATTTCCTCGTCTGGATTCACAGAAGCGCTGGAGTCGACCTCTGATTCCCAGGCTATAGTATGAGTAAACAGCTCTGCAGACTCAACCATCTGTTCTACCTCATACTCAGACGGGCAGCTGGAGATTTGGGAGCTGTGAGGAAGCAAGTGCGATTTGGGTGACACCTTTGAGGACTGGAGTATTTGTGATGTTGAAGTTGATGTGGAGGAGAGCCCACTTAAAGGAGCACTTGATATCCGTTGAAGCACCTGCTGTTTTTGTGCCTCATCTGGAATTTGTAGCGATTGGCGTGGCCGTAAGAAAGGGATCTTATCACATTGTCCGCTAAAAGAAGTAGACATTTTAGTTTGGCTGGAAGATGGTCTTTCTTCTGCAGATGTTACTGTTGCTTTAACACCTACCCCACGGACACAACCTTTTTTCCCCTTCCCAACACGCCTATTCCCCTTTCCACCAGCAGCAGGCCTTTTTCCACTCATTTTGGTGGTTAACTAATTCACAACTCTGGAGTTGTTTGCACAAAAAAACAATGGATGGTAACCGAGCAGAGCTGAGTGGCCAAACTGTGGTATTAGGCCAAAACTATTGGCTGGGTTAGATGCAGAAAAAAATTATTTTGAATTTGCAACCTGATGGAGGTCAGTATAGATGGACTAATAGAGAAAGTCCGACACACTACTAGAAGGCCAAATATTTTTTCAGAGGTAGATGCAGAAAAAAATATATTCAGTTTGCAACCTGATGGAGGTCAGTATAGATGGACTAATACAACAAGTCCCGCACACAGCTAGAAGCCCAAATATTTTTTCAGAGGTACTGTAGATGCAGATAAAAATTATTTTTAATTTGCAACCTGATGGAGGTCAGTATAGATGGACTAATAGAGAAAGTCAGACACACTACTAGAAGGCCAAACATTTTTTCAGAGGTAGATGCAGAAAAAAATATATTCAGTTTGCAACCTGATGGAGGTCAGTATAGATGGACTAATACAACAAGTCCGACACACAGCTAGAAGCCCAAATATTTTTTCAGAGGTACTGTAGATGCAGATAAAAATTAGTTTTAATTTGCAACCTGATGGAGGTCAGTATAGATGGACTAATAGAGAAAGTCCGACACACTACTAGAAGGCCAAATATTTTTTCAGAGCTAGATGCAGAAAAAAATTATATTCAGTTTGCAACCTGATGGAGGTCAGTATAGATGGACTAATAGAGAAAGTCCGACACACTACTAGAAGGCCAAATATTTTTTCAGAGGTAGATGCAGAAAAAAATATATTCAGTTTGCAACCTGATGGAGGTCAGTATAGATGGATTAATAGAACAAGACCCACACACAGCTAGAAGCCCAATATTTTTTCAGAGGTAGATGCAGAAAAAACTATATTCAGTTTGCAACCTGATGGAGGTCAGTATAGATGGCTAATAGAACAAGTCCCACACACTGCTAGAAGCCCAAATATTTTTTCAGAGGTACTGTAGATGCAGATAAAAATTAGTTTTAATTTGCAACCTGATGGAGGTCAGTATAGATGGACTAATAGAGAAAGTCCGACACACTACTAGAAGGCCAAATATTTTTTCAGAGCTAGATGCAGAAAAAAATTATATTCAGTTTGCAACCTGATGGAGGTCAGTATAGATGGATTAATAGAACAAGACCCACACACAGCTAGAAGCCCAATATTTTTTCAGAGGTAGATGCAGAAAAAAATATATTCAGTTTTCATCCTGATGGAGGTCAGTATAGATGGACTAATAGAACAAGTCCCACACACTGCTAGAAGCCCAAATATTTTTTCAGAGGTACTGTAGATGCAGATAAAAATTAGTTTTAATTTGCAACCTGATGGAGGTCAGTATAAATGGACTAATAGAGAAAGTCCGACACACTACTAGAAGGCCAAATATTTTTTCAGAGCTAGATGCAGAAAAAAATTATATTCAGTTTGCAACCTGATGGAGGTCAGTATAGATGGACTAATAGAGAAAGTCCGACACACTACTAGAAGGCCAAATATTTTTTCAGAGGTAGATGCAGAAAAAAATATATTCAGTTTGCAACCTGATGGAGGTCAGTATAGATGGATTAATAGAACAAGACCCACACACAGCTAGAAGCCCATTATTTTTTCAGAGGTAGATGCAGAAAAAACTATATTCAGTTTGCAACCTGATGGAGGTCAGTATAGATGGACTAATAGAACAAGTCCCACACACTGCTAGAAGCCCAAATATTTTTTCAGAGGTACTGTAGATGCAGATAAAAATTAGTTTTAATTTGCAACCTGATGGAGGTCAGTATAGATGGACTAATAGAGAAAGTCCGACACACTACTAGAAGGCCAAATATTTTTTCAGAGGTAGATGCAGAAAAAAATATATTCAGTTTGCAACCTGATGGAGGTCAGTACAGATGGATTAATAGAACAAGACCCACACACAGCTAGAAGCCCAATATTTTTTCAGAGGTAGATGCAGAAAAAACTATATTCAGTTTGCAACCTGATGGAGGTCAGTATAGATGGACTAATAGAACAAGTCCCACACACTGCTAGAAGCCCAAATATTTTTTCAGAGGTACTGTAGATGCAGATAAAAATTAGTTTTAATTTGCAACCTGATGGAGGTCAGTATAGATGGACTAATAGAGAAAGTCCGACACACTACTAGAAGGCCAAATATTTTTTCAGAGCTAGATGCAGAAAAAAATTATATTCAGTTTGCAACCTGATGGAGGTCAGTATAGATGGACTAATAGAGAAAGTCCGACACACTACTAGAAGGCCAAATATTTTTTCAGAGGTAGATGCAGAAAAAAATATATTCAGTTTGCAACCTGATGGAGGTCAGTATAGATGGATTAATAGAACAAGACCCACACACAGCTAGAAGCCCAATATTTTTTTCAGAGGTAGATGCAGAAAAAACTATATTCAGTTTGCAACCTGATGGAGGTCAGTATAGATGGACTAATAGAACAAGTCCCACACACTGCTAGAAGCCCAAATATTTTTTCAGAGGTACTGTAGATGGAGATAAAAATTAGTTTTAATTTGCAACCTGATGGAGGTCAGTATAGATGGACTAATAGAGAAAGTCCGACACACTACTAGAATGCCAAATATTTTTTCAGAGCTAGATGCAGAAAAAAATTATATTCAGTTTGCAACCTGATGGAGGTCAGTATAGATGGACTAATAGAGAAAGTCCGACACACTACTAGAAGGCCAAATATTTTTTCAGAGGTAGATGCAGAAAAAAATATATTCAGTTTGCAACCTGATGGAGGTCAGTATAGATGGATTAATAGAACAAGACCCACACACAGCTAGAAGCCCAATATTTTTTCAGAGGTAGATGCAGAAAAAACTATATTCAGTTTGCAACCTGATGGAGGTCAGTATAGATGGACTAATAGAACAAGTCCCACACACTGCTAGAAGCCCAAATATTTTTTCAGAGGTACTGTAGATGCAGATAAAAATTAGTTTTAATTTGCAACCTGATGGAGGTCAGTATAGATGGACTAATAGAGAAAGTCCGACACACTACTAGAAGGCCAAATATTTTTTCAGAGGTAGATGCAGAAAAAAATATATTCAGTTTGCAACCTGATGGAGGTCAGTATAGATGGATTAATAGAACAAGACCCACACACAGCTAGAAGCCCAATATTTTTTCAGAGGTAGATGCATAAAAAACTATATTCAGTTTGCAACCTGATGGAGGTCAGTATAGATGGACTAATAGAACAAGTCCCACACACTGCTAGAAGCCCAAATATTTTTTCAGAGGTACTGTAGATGCAGATAAAAATTAGTTTTAATTTGCAACCTGATGGAGGTCAGTATAGATGGACTAATAGAATGATGCTATGCCCAAAAGATTTTACTTCACTAGGTGCAGTAAAAAAATTGGTATTCTATACACAGGTGGTATATCTTGCAACACAGATAGGCTACTCCACTGACTAACACACTCTGCAATAGGCCAAAAACGATTAGCTTTGCTAGATTCTGCCAAATGCTGTGAAAAAAACTTGCACAGCACTGGCACAGACCTGCCTGGCAAAAACTGATAGGAACTCATGTAACCTAGTCCTGAAAAGGACTGCAATTACAATTAGTCTTTACTCCCGCAACCGATCTATTTAAGAGCACAGACCTCCCTAATAAAAGTCGTAGGAAATGCTGTAACCTAGTCCTTAAAAGGAATGCAATCACAACTATTCCCTACTCCCAAGCTATCTGTATATTTGTGCGAAAATTGGCTTGAAATTAACAAGGTATAGCGCACACAGCAACAGCGGTGCCGTCTAACACGCAGCTGCAGCAGTGAGAAAATGGTGGCGACGGGGAAAATGGCTTGATCTTATAGGGCAAGGACATGTGACATACACTGCCAATGACACATGCCCTTGCTTGTGTGAAAAAAAGCACTTCGCTCCGTGTGTGCGCTGCTGATAGGCTGACAGATTGCACCTCCCCACTGTAAATGCGGGAAAGAGAAAAAAAAATGGAGATCTTCATTGTTCCTGCAGAGATCCATCCCCCGCCCCTCCCCCCACCCCGCTGTACACTCAAACTGCGTATTAACATTAATTTTCATCATTACTGAGAAAAAATCCAGTTATGATTTTGGTGCACGAACAGTTATCGAACATAACCTCGAACAGCCGAATTTTTCTCAAATTGTTCGTGTTCGCCAACCGGCTCGAACACCGCCCAAAACAGCTCGAATTTGAGATTGGCGAACAGTTCGAGTAGAACAACGCTCATCTCTACTCTGCACATGTTGCAGCGACTGTGGCAGCACCGACAAGCCCTGGTGCAATACGTTCTGACGTATAGCCTGGGCCAACGAGATCCGGAGGTGGGGCAAATCACGCTAGAGGAGTGGTCTCAGATCAGGGACCTATGCACCCTTCTGCACAGTTTTGAAATGGCGACGAAGATGTTTAGTGCTAACGATGCCATTATCAGCATGACTATTCCGGTGATTTACATGCTGGAGCACATGTTAAACAGAATTCGGAGTCAGGTGGTGGCACAAGAGGAGGTGGAGGAAGTAAAGGAGGAGGAGTTGTATGCGGAAGGGCTAACATCTGCAAGGTCAAGACGGTCGGCAGCACCAAGGCGGCAGGCATGTGAGGGTGCGGGAGATGGTTTTACCAGGGCGCATGGTAGCAGCCAAACTAGTGAGGAAGGTGCAGGAGCCCAGGAAGAAGTGGAGGACGAACTGATGGAAGACTCATCAGATGAGGGAGACCTTGATCACATTTCTGTTGTGCGAGGTTGGGGGGAGAGGACAGAGGAAGGAAGCATGATTGTTACCTCGCCACCAACACAACAGTGACTTGGTGCTCCTGGATGCGCAACACACATGAGTGCCTTCTTGCTGCACTACCTGCAACATGACCCTCGAATTGTGAGAATTAGAAATAATCCTGACTACTGGGTTGCCACACTGTTAGATCCCCGGTACAAAAGTAAATTTGCAGAAATTATTCCTGCCATAGAAAGGGATGCACGCATGCAGGAGTATCAGCAGAGACTGTTGCAGAATCTTACATGTGCTTTTCCACAAAACACCAGTGGTGCACGTAGTGAATCTCACAGTTCCAACTTGCCAACCGTGGGACCGTCAAGTGTTCAGCACTCAAACCGAAAAAGAACCACAGTATCTGCTGGTAACATCAATTTTGCGGAATCATTTCACCACTTTTTTAGCCCATCCTTTGCAAGTCCACAGGAGACAAGAAGTCTGACACATAGTCAACGCCTAGAGACGATGGTACAGGAGTATCTCCAAGTAAACATTGAAGCCATGACTGTGTCACTGGACCCTTGATCTTTTTGGGCTTCCAATCTGGATAAATGGCCGGAGCTAGCCACTTACGCCTTGGAGATCTTGTCATGCCCCGCAGCCAGCGTTCTGTCTGAACGTGTGTTCAGCGCTGCTGGTGGTGTGCTGACAGATAAGCGCACGCGGCTCTCCACTGATAATGTAGACAGACTCACGTTCATAAAGATGAACAAATCATGGATCCGAAACGACTTTTCTACCCCTGTGTCATCCTGGGGAGAGTAAAAGCTTGATGATTGGTTAAAATCACCCTACCAACCGTTTTAAGCTTTCAAATTACTAATCATGTTTATATGTATCTTGACTGGAAAATAATTTGGGCTTTGTAGCAGTGTGCAGCACTGATCCTATTAGCCCATCTATACTAAGCTCCACCAGATTTAAAATTATTAATAATTTGTAGCTGCATCTAGCCCGGAAAATAATTTTGGGGCTCCGAGATGCGCAAGACACAGAAGTGCCTTCTTGCTGCACTACCTGCAACATGACCCTCATATTGTCAGAATTCGAAGTAATCATGACTACTGGGTTGCCACACTCTTAGATCCCCCAAACTTTTCGATCAACCTTTTCATTTTAATAAAGACCAAAAAAATGGTCATTTTTGAAATTATAAGCATTAGCAGGTTATAAGAAACCGAAATCAAACAGTTTTCAACTCAAAACTTTATTCTAGGTGATGTTACATTTTCACATAGGACCCCTTGTTCGAAAGGAGCTTCTGAACTCTCTCGTCCATTGAATTTGTCAGGTTTTGGATGGTTTCTGCTTCAATTGTTTTGCAGGAGGAGAGAATACCCTCCCAGAGCTGTTGCTTAGATGTGAACTGCCTCCCGCCATCATAGACACTCCTTTTGATGATGCTCCAGAGGTTCTGAATGGGGTAGAGGTCAGGGGAGCATGGGGGTCACACCATAAGTTTGTCCCCTTTTATGCCCATATCAGCCAGAGATGCAGATGTTTTATGTGCAGCATGAGATGGTGCAATATCATGCAAAAAAATGATCTTGCTGTGAAATACATGGTTCTTCTTCTTGAACCATGGCAGGAAGTGCTGTTTGAGAAAATCCACATACATTATGGAGTTCATCTTTAGTGCCTTCAGGGATCCTAAAGGGGCCGACAATCTCTCTCCCCATGATTCCAGCCCAAAACATTACTCCACCTCCTCCTTGTTGGCGCTGTAGCTGTGTTTGCGTGGGGTGTCCATCAACCAGCCATCCTCCACTCCATCCATCTGGACCATCGAGCGCTGCACGGCACTCATCCGTGAACAAAACAGTTTTGAAATCAGTCTTCATGTAATGTTTGGCCCACTGGAGCCGTTTCTGCTTGTGTGAAGTGCATAGAGGAGGTCGACAGGATGGCATATGCACAGCTGCAAACCTCTGAAGGACCCTGCATCTTGTTGTTCGGGGGACGTTGGAGGCACCAGCAGCTTCAAAAACTTGTCTGCTGCTATGACAAGGCTTTTTTGCCGCTGCTCTTTTAACTTGACGTAATTGTCTGTAGGAAAGAGTCCTCAATTTGCCCTTATCAGCACGCACACGTGTGTACTGTGAATCAGCTACATACTTCTTGATTGCCAAGACACTTCATCCTGATCATCGCACAATGTTGATTGTAGTCATGGCTTGACCTAAACACTCCACAATTTGTTGCTTCTCAGCAGCCGACACATCCTTTTTCTTTCCCATTTTGGCAGAAAATGTAGGCTGCTTAATAATGTGAGACAGCCTTCTTAAGTAGTCTTGCCTTTCATTGGACACACCTGCCAAACTAATTAGCACAGGTGTCTGCAATTGCTTACAGTGATATAAGGAGCCCTGACACACATCACCATCAATGAGTTTAACTGACAAACAAACAAATTCTTCCCTTATCACTCCTAAACCCTTTTTGCATAATAATTTGGAACACAGTGTACATGTTCTTTTCCACAAAACACCAGTGGTTCACGTAGTGAATCTTACAGTTCTAACTTGCCAACCGTGGTCTGTATGGAGTTGTTCAATAAAGGGCCCAAAATTAAGATTACATAGATGGGAGAGGTCTCTATGAATAGGAATTCCTAAATATTTGATACCCTGTGAGGGCCAGGCAAAGGGAAAGTTGGACTGGATGGAATCCTATATGAATTTGGCGAGGGAGACATCGATGGCCTCAGACTTTGCTGCATTGATTTTAAAATTTGACCATGTAACAAAGTGATCTATTTCAGCCATAACAGCATGGATGGATATATGTGATTGAGTGATATATACTAGTACATCATCAGCAAATAGAGAGCACTTGTACTCGGTGCCTCCCACCTCAATCCACCTAATATTGGGGTTATGGCGAATTGATGAGAGCAGGTGCTCCGTCACTAGGATGTATAAGAGAGGGGACAGAGGACATCCCTGCCTTGTCCCATTGGTGATTGTGAAAGGTGATGAAAATGTTCTGATGCACCCCCTGGGCGTTGGGACACCCGGAGCCGGACCCTTTTTGGTGGATGCTGGTGGTTGTAGTCTTCGTGGCGGCGACCCGGTTCCGTGGCTCAGGGTGGTCAAACCAGTGGCGGAACTATTTATGTGGTTTTGATGTTTAAATGTCCGACTACGCCACCCGTGGATTGCGGTCAGAGTGAACCGCCGCTGCAGGGCAGACCGCTGAGGCTGGTGTTGTGGGTGCAGCAGAGCGTAGCATAACTCCCCACGGGAGGAATATAGCCTCAGGGCAGTGTATGCGGAGGATGGGGGTGATGGTGCAGGGCAGCAGCAGTAACGACACGGTGTCAGTGATGCAGTCCAGGGCCTTTACTCACAGTTCTTATTATCCAGACCACGTCTGCAGGTAACGGCTGCCCACGTCATACTGTGCTCACCAGGTGAGGGGCTCAGACAACTCCCAGATAACTTTGGAGCGCTTCACAGGACCCCCTTTGTGTGTCCTTTGTCTGGCCTTTCTTACCAACCCTTCTGTCCGGCTGCCTCGGGCCTCCTCTTGGTAAACTTGGCGCCAGTTTCCCTGACCCTATGTGCTGCCCTCCTAGCGGGTGTAGCGAGGGGCTGCGCCACATAAAATGTCACAGCCTCCGGTTTCTAGCTGAGGGTCGTTTCCTGCCTCCACTAGTTTCGGGGACCGGTCTCCCCCTTTGGCCTGACCCCTCCATGCAGGTGGATTCGGGCGTGCGGTGGCGACTCGCCCGTCCGCACCCCTGGGATCCCTTCGTTCCTCATTCCTGGAGCCTTCTCCGCTCCTCTTCCTTCCTTCTCCCTCTTGCAGGCCTGGGCCTCTGTTACTAGGCCCGCCTCCGGAGCAGAGCTCATGCAGAGCCCCTGCTCCCTGCCACTTCTGCTCAGACTTCTCTGCACTGAACTAAGATGGTGCCCACCTTTTATACTCCCTTCTCAATGCACCCAGGAACTGCTTCCTCCCTGCTCCTGCACTACAGGGTTCCCCTTCCTCAGTGTTCCCTCCCCCCACTCCAGCCAGGGACAGGGACTGTCGTGCCCATCTCAGGGGCATATTGGTCGCCCTGCCCCCCGGCAATGTGGTGTAATGCATGCAGGTGTCGGGTCCTGATCCACACTCCATCCTTACCTGAGAGTGAGATATCACACCTCTGGGTGAGGTGCAATACCTCTGTAGCAACCGAGCCCTCAGGGTGCTACAGTTCCATTTATCTTCAGCCTAGGTGACGTATTGCGATACAGGGCCGTGATTTTGGCTATAAAAGGGTCCCCTAGACCCCTACCCCAAGCTTTTTAAGAGAATCATATATGGCGTGCCAGGAGACTCTATGGAATGCTTTCTCAGCATCCAACGACAGTATCTAATTAGAAATTTTTAACTGCATCTAGCCCAGGAAATACTTTGTGCCTAGTAGCAGTGTCTGCTAGTCAGTGGATTATCCCGGCTGTTAAGCAAGCTACACCACCTGTAGTTTGGACACTTAATTTTTTCAAAGGAAATGCTTCGGGACCACGGGATACTCAGTGAAGAGCATCAGGAGGCACCCCAAGGCATAGGGGCTGGGACTGGTATTAGGATGCCTTGCGGTGGACAGCCGAGCTCGATCCTTATAAAAGCTTTTTAACTGCAGCAGCTTTAGTGGACACTACTGGAGCTGGAATTACGCGGCTGCTGGCATGAGACTTGCCCTCCAATAGATCCTTGTAAATGGATTTAAAGTGTATTCATTCAAATTAGAGAGACAATTTAAATTAAAAAGCTTAGAGCTGCCTCCACCACAGGGGGGCTCGCTCGACCAACCAGCGGACAGGCACCAGTATTGGGAGAGGGGGGCTGGCCGTCAGAGTTCACCGCGGCTCTGGCACAAACCCGGCGACACGGAGGTGGCACAGGCAGGAGCGGACTGAACGTGTCGGCTTCTCACTTTTTGGATTTTAGAAGGGCATGACATGCCTATATCTGTGTCTCCCCCTCCTTTTACTCCTCCACCTCTTTTCTTTTCTCATGACTATATGTACTTGTCACTTTTCCATGTGTTAGTTGTGTCTTCTGAGCAGTTTGTCAGCTTTTGGACACCTTTGAAGGTGTTTTCTATGTGTTTCTATGTGTTTTTGTTTGCCTGCCATTGGTTTTAATGGTGTTCGAAGGTGTTCGACGAACAGTTCGGCGAACACACGGGTGTTCGACGAACCGAACCGAACTCAAACACTACGGGGGTGGCTCAACACTACTAATGAGTAGTTGAGTGAATGAATGGGTATGTGAGTATGCACCTGGAAGTCACAAATGGAGGGTAAACGTTGTGACAGCTGTCCTGCGACTTCCCCATCTCTCTGATGCAAGAGCATCTCAGTTTGTTTGAAGCTCCTAATACTGAGGAGTACATTGCATGTTGTTTCATTAAGATTACTTAGTCTTAGGCATCATTCACATGTCCGTGTTTAAACATGTACAGTACGTAAAAAAATTGTACCGGTGTCATCAGTGTGTCCGCTTTTGCCATCATTGTGTCCACTTTTACCATCAGTGTGTCTGTTTTTACCATCAGTGTATCCATTTTTACCATCAGTGTGTCCGCTTTTACCATCTCTGTGTCCATTTTTACCATCAGTGTGTTCACTTTTACCATCTGTGTGTCTGTTTTTACCATCAGTGTTTCTATTTTTACCATCAATGTATCCACTTTTACCATCTGTGTGTCCATTTTTACCATTCATGTGTCCGCGTTTACCATCCGTGTGTTTGTTTTTACCATCCATGTGCCTGTCTTTACCATCAGGGTATCCATTTTTACCATCAGTGAGTCCTCTTTTACCTTCCGTGTGTTTGTTTTTACCATCAGTGTGTCTGCTTTTACCATCAGTGTATCTATTTTTACAATCAGTGTGTCCGCTTTTACCATTCATGTGTCTTTTTTTACCATCAGTGTGTCCGCTTTTACCATCTGTGTGTCCATTTTTACCATCAGTGTGTCCTCTTTTACCTTCCGTGTGTCCTCTCTTACCATCCGTGTGTTTGTTTTTACCATCAGTGTGTCCACTTTTACCTTGTGTGTGTCCATTTTTACCATCAGTGTGTCCTCTTTTACCATCCGTGTGTTTGTTTTTACCTTGTGTGTGTCCATTTTTACCATCAGTGTATCCTCTTTTACCATCTGTGTGTCTGTTTTTACCATCAGTCTGTCCGCTTTTACCATCCGTGTGTCCTTTTTTACCATCAGTGTGTCCGCTTTTACCATCATTGTGTCAACAGCATTTTTCAGTGATGGAAAAAGAAAGAAATAAATTACAAAGCTTCTCCTATCCTTTGCCATGTTAACCACAGACGATACACAGATGCCATCCTTGTGCTGTACGTGTTTTTCATGGACCCATAGAAATATATTGGCCCTTGTCATTTGTGCTGCCCGAAAAAAATGGACATGTCTCAGTGTGTTTTGCAGAGATGCACAGACATGCAGTCCATGGAAAACATGGACATGTAAACAGCACCATAGATTATAATGGGTACTTGCTGTATCTGTGAAGAAACAGATCCAACATGTACGTGCAACACAGAATGAGTGAATTTCCCATTAGATTAAGCTTTCTTTTTACCCCCTAAATATACCCATAGTCCAATATAAACTTCTTATTTCCACAGTTTTGTATAAACAGTGTGTATCCTGTAGCATTTCATGAGATGTTTCTTGTCTGCTGTGCTGAGACGCATTTAAGCTTGTCTATCGACAGGCGGCTGCTGCGCGCCTCTTATTAAGCGCTCCTGCATGTTTAGCTCAGTGATGTTTTGTGCATTCCTGCTGCCATGAAGGATGATTACACATTAAAATCAAGGATCTATGTCAGCATTAATCTTGCATGACGATGTTTTCCCCCAAACATCACACATCACACGTTTAGTAAATGTGACATATACACTTGAATATTGAGTGAGCGTTGGGTTAAAGAGCAGCATTACTCTAGGGAAGGTAAAATGCCTGCCACATGCTTCCTTCCTCCCAAGCATCCGTCACACATTTATTATTTATAGCTGTTTACAAGAGGTCATATTTCATTTTTATGAGACTAAAACTCTTAATTAGGTTATATATTCATTTTGAAGGGATTTTTAAATATTCTGTCTTCTTAATTTAATTTTCCTGCAGACTAATACTAAGAGAAAAATCTGTCTGTTTTTGGAATGTTATGCTCAGTTTGCATAGATGAGAATAGATTAATTTCTTCTCTCCTAAGTTATTTTTTTACTTTACAAAACCATTAAGTAGAGTTTTTGAAAATTGATTTGCAGAACACGGTCCATCAGCCACATCAATTGTGGTCGCTGGATGGGTCCCTGAGAACCACCTATTATCTGACGGTATCTACGGCTCCTCTTGATTAAAGAGGTTGTCCACTACTTTTTCATTGATCCTTGGGATAGGTCATCAATGTCTGAATAGCCGGGGTCTGATATCCGGAACCCCCCAATCAGCTGTTATCTGTGTCGGCGACTCAAAACATTGATTTGAATATGAGGCGGATATGTGGTACCAAGCATCAGCCACTATCAGAAGAAGGCCAGCTCCACAAGTGAGTACTTCTGGCCGGCGGCCAAAGCTATCGACACCAAGAACAGCTGATCGGCGGGGGTGCCAGGTGTGGAACACCAGCCAATCAGACATCGATGACCTATCCTGAGGAAAGGTCATAAATCAAAAAATAGTGGACAACCTCTTTAACCAATTTGATGTGCTCTCATTGTTGCGTCGTGATGTACATGTGACATTGTACCAGATTGATCATGGAGGCCACTAGGTAAAAAAGGCTCTTGCCCATAAGGCCACGGATTACTGATGTGGCCGATGGATCAGGTCCTTGCAAATCGATTCTCAGTAACGCTACCATTAAAACCAACATATAATTTTCCCACTTTTAAATGGGTCTGGACAACCCCTGGATGGACTAGAAAAACTCAGCTGTTGTCCTCCAAATCAACATTACACCTGTGTAAAAGTTTTGTGTGATATCTCTGCCTTTGATCTCTGTGGTTATATTAACGAAGAAGTAAATTTTGAATTTGTTCAGCTTGTAAAAAGATGTATTAAAATACCATTTTTTTTAGTTTAGTACCCATAACCTGGGAGAAAAGGAGTAAAATCCCAGGATAAGAAAAGATATATGCAACAATAATATAAAAAGATCAGTTTTATTGAAAAAATATATAAAATATCTATATAATGACAGGGAAAGCTTCAAAAACGGGACACAGAAAATGCTTGGAGAACCAACAATATCATCAGAGGTTCCACAACATAAAGTAGGCTAGGGTATGGTGTATAAAGTGCAAGTGCTTAGCTATAATAAATGGTATAACTAGGCATATCTAAGTGAGATGCCCAGGTTCTTCAAAACCTCACAGCAGCATAGTCATAAATTAATGTGAAAAGGCAATGTTACCTGTAAGAGAATAGATGCGCTGCCTATGAGGTCCCAGGCACGGTGTTGCACCACTCCGACACTGTTTAGCATTTGCCTCTTCCGGGGATGAAACGGTGTCACATGCCACTGGAAGAAGCAAGGCGAAACGGTGTAAGGGTGATGGGTCACAGTGCCTGGGACCTCATCTGCAGCGCATCTATTCTCTTGCAGGTAACATTGCCTTTTCATATTTATTTATGACTCTGCTACTGTGAGGTTTTGTAAAACCTGGAAATCTCACTTAGCCCTAAGGGAAGTGATACTTATAGCTAAGCATGTGCACCTCATAGCATCATACCCTTGGCCACCTTATGTTGTGGACCCTCTGATGATATTGTTGATTCTCCAGGCATTTTCTGTGTCCTGTTCTTGAGGCTTTCCCTGTCATTTTTTATATATATATACATATATATAAATATACAGTATCTATCTATCTATCTATCTATCTATCTATCTATCTATCTATCTATCTATCTATCTATCTACAGTAGATAGATATACTGTATATATATATATATATACAGTATCTATCTATATTTCTATATATATATACAGTATCTACCTATATATCTATATATACAGTAGATATTTATATATATATATACAGTACAGACCAAAAGTTTGGACACACCTCATTTAAAGATTTTTCTGTATTTTCATAACTATGAAAATTGTACATTCACACTGAAGGCATCAAAACTTTAAATTAACACATGTGGACTTATATACTTATCAAAACAGTGTGAAACAACTGAAAATTTGTTTTATATTCTAGGTTCTTCAAAGTAGCCACCTTTTGCTTTGATGACTGCTTTGCACACTCATGGCATTCTCTTGATGAGCTTCAAGAGGTAGTCACCAGAAATGGTCTTCCAACAATCTTGAAGGAGTTTCCAGAGATGCTTAGCACTTGTTGGCCCTTTTGCCTTCACTCTGCAGTACAGCTCATCCCAAACCATCTCGATTGGGTTCAGGTCTGGTGACTGTGGAGGCCAGGTCATCTGGTGTAGCACCCCATCACTCTCCCTCTTGGTCAAATAGCCCTTACACAGCCTGGAGGTGCATTTGGGGTCATTGTCCTGTTGAAAAATAAATGATGGTCCAACTAAACGCAAACCGGATGGAATAGCATGCCACTGTAAGATGCTGTGGTAGCCATGCTGGTTCAGTATGCCTTCAATTTTGAATAAATCCCCAACAGTGTCCCCAGCAATGCACCCCCACACCATCACACCTCCTCTTCCATGCTTCACGGTGGGAACCAGGCATGTAGGGTCCATCCGTTCACCTTTTCTGCGTCGCACAAAGACACGGTGGTTGGAACCAAAGATCTCAAATTTGGACTCATAAGACCAAAGCACAGATTTCCACTGGTCTAATGTCCATTCCTTGTGTTCTTTAGCCCAAACACGTCTCTTCTGCTTGTTGCCTGTCCTTAGCAGTGGTTTCCTAGCTGCTAATTTACCATGAAGGCCTGCTGCACAAAGTCTCCTCTTAACAGTTGTTGAAGAGATGTGTCTGCAGCTAGAACTCTGTGTGGCACTGACCTGGTCTCTAATCTGAGCTGCTGTTAACCTGCGATTTCTGAGGCTGGTGACTCGGATAAACTTATCCTCAGAAGCAGAGGTGACTCTTGGTCTTCCTTTCCTGGGGCGGTCCTCATGTGAGCCAGTTTCTTTGTAGTGCTTGATTGTTTTTGCAACTGCACTTGGGGACACTTTCAAAGTTTTCCCAATTTTTTGGACTGACTGACCTTCATTTCTCAAAGTAATGATGGCCACTAGTTTTTCTTTACTTAGCTGCTTTTTTCTTGCCATAATACAAATTCTAGCAGTCTATTCAGTAGGACTATCAGTTGTGTATCCACCAGACTTCTGCACAACACAACTGATGGTCCCAACCCCATTTATAAGGCAAGAAATCCCACTTATTAAACCTGACAGGGCACACCTGTGAAGTGAAAACCATTTCCGATGAATACCTCTTGAAGCTAATCAAGAGAATGCCAAGAGTGTGCAAAGCAGTCATCAAAGCAAAAGGTTGCTACTTTGAAGAACCTAGAATATAAGACATATTTTCAGTTGTTTCATACTTTTTGTTAAGTATATAATTCCACATGTGTTAATTCATAGTTTTGATGCCTTCAGTGTGAATGTACAATTTTCATAGTCATGAAAATACAGAAAAATCTTTAAATGAGAAGGTGTGTCCAAACTTTTGGTCTGTACTGTATATATATATATATATATATATATATATATATATATATATATATACACTTCTACTTTTTCTGTATTTTTTCAATAAAACTTATATTTTCTAATTATTGCTGCATGAATCTCTTCTTAACCTGGGATTCTACTCCTTTTCTCCCAGTTGTGGGTACTAATATATTAAGTGAAGTGTCTTGCATTATATGACAATTTTTTGGACTATTGTGATTTACTTTTTTTATTTTAACATATATTTTTTAAAATGTCAAATATTTGATAGAGTGGCCTCCTATAGCTATGAACAGCTGTGCAAACCCAAATCTTTACAAATGGTGGAGGATGCGGGCATACCACCAAGTGTTAAGGCCTACTCATGACCCAATTGTAACAAAATTGCTCTGAATGACAGATTCTACTGCTCTATTAAACAAAATAGGCTTTTTTGCATCATTGAACATAACCTACATGTTTGTAAGCTCTTTGGCAAAAAAACAGACTTGAACACATATTCTAAGGGCATGATCAGCAGTCCAGTTACTCAGTGGCAAGGCTTGCCATCCTTATTTTTGTGTCAGAACTTTGCTAAAAGTTGCCATGAAGCAGAGAAATTTGTCCCTAGTTGGTCTAGAACGTCCTGTAAAAGCATTACCTTCCATCCTCTATGAGCTGTCTGACAATTTTTTTTTATAAATCAACATTTACCCAGACCTATCTATTTTTAATATGATTAGTATCTGAATGCAAATCACATCTTCAAGCCTCCTTTAATGATCATAAAAAAAATTTCACCTGACGAGCATTTTGCTTTTTCGTCAGTTGATTGCCCGCCTGTTTAGACAGGCCTATAATCAGGAAATCAATATTCCTAGGGATGCTCATTTCCTGATTATGTGCCAGTATAAATATGTCTTAAGTCTTATTATAAAATGTGTTTTTAAAGGTTCCTCTTAGGATCTGTTCTGGCACGATCAGAACCTTTGTGTGCATGTCTCAAGTTCTCAGTTAAATACAGTAATAGTTATACTGCTGCCTCTGGGATCATTACATGCAGGTCATGTTTAGTACTTAATTGATTATCACGATGCAGTATGACTCATAGATGCATAAGGAATCACTAAGCTTTTGAATTTTCATTTTCTTATAATTTTATTTTTATATGTTTCTGCACAGTTTTTGCATATTTTTTATTTCTTATTTTTGTAAACATGAAGCACTGTAACTTTTCAAATAAAAACTTAAAATTTAAAAATTTAAATTTTAGTAATTTTGCCTTGTTGTCTAAGGGACCCTAAAGTAACTGTCTGTTGTTGCTCATGTTACCTGTTGAACTGCTAGATTGTAGTTGTCACTATTGAGTATGTTGAATGGTTAATGTTGTATTATATATTGCAGGTATTTTTAATCAGAAATTCCTAAGGGATTTCAATAATAGTGATGATATTATGGGGGTTTTGTGCTTGTCACTTTGTCTAGCAGATCCCAAGGGGGCCTTGTCTTACTTTCTTTATCCCCTATACAAATATCTGGACTTACAGAGGGGACCCTTGGTTGTGTCCACAGAGTGGCTACTAGCCAATGGAGCTGGCCACATTAATATCAGATGGTCAGGAACATGAACAAATTCGTCAGGCAGAAGAATAGTCTAAACGTAGGTCGAGGTCAAAAAACGGAATAAAAAAGCTGGGCAGTAGCAGGGAAAGATGTTTTAACCAGAGTAAGGAATCTTTTAACTGATAACTAGAGGTAGGAAGCCAGGGGCTTAAATAGTGTGACTTCCTATTAAGGCTTACAGAAGGGAGATAATTAGAAGACCAATTTCAAGAACTAACCCCTAAGCTCCGGCCTGAGGCTCCCCAGTAGTGCCAGAATTTCCACCCAAACTGTTGCACTGTCCAGCATCACTCGTAACTAAGGCACAGTACCATTCAGTGACAGAAGCAGGGAAGGGGAACACGTACAGACACGGATACAACAGATGATCACTGCCATATTCTTAACTTAATTGACAGGGAATAAATTGTTGCAAATAAGGATTATAGCATGATATAACATAAGAATATAACATGCGTGGATAATACTCTGCATACAAGAGTCTATATATTGCAGTTTTCAGTTACCAATAAATGCAGAGTAAAAAAATATTTCATTTACTTTTCTACTTTTGACCTTGCTGAAGGTCGAAATTATTAAAATGTATTACACCTTTACTATATAACCTGAAAGGAGTATTCCCAACATAGATGATTATGACAAACATACAGTATATGGTATAAAGGTCTTATATATGCAGGCCACATTTTCAGGGCTCAGAGTGTTCATAAATATGGAGCCACCTCTCCATTCAATCTCTGCCTGGGTGTGGAGGCCAGAGGCTGATTTATGGGGTAGATAGAAAAACCAGGGACCACATTTCAGGATGTAGGTGTGGGTGCTTGAGATTAGGAACTGCATTTACCATTTATTACATAAACTGTGGATTTAGCACAAATGTTAAAAAAGGGATCATCCCTCTAAGTAAAGACTTTAATAATTTTTTTTCTGTTTGCAAGATCTGTATTTTTAGAGAAAAACAGGTGTTTTTTTGGACAATAATAATGCTGTGTTTGACATTTACATAAGCCTATTGGCATCTATTCCTGTTAATCTCAGCCAGTGGTGTATATAGAAATCACAGGGCACCATAGAAAAAGTTTGAAATTGGTCCTCCTTGCCCTTATGTCACTGCCACAGTGATCCCAACACAATATAAAACTTTTTATAGCACTATGCCACTAAATTGCTCACACCACAGTATTATGGCCCCCACAGCCCACCTATACAAAGCAAGAAGGCCCAACTGCCTCCACAGGCAGTATGAGGACCCCCCAGCCCCATACACAGTATGAGGACCCCACACAATATCATATTTCCCACAGACTCCAAAAAGGCTCCCACAGCTCTTACACATTATGAGGACCCCCACATTCAACATGATGTCCCCCACAAGGCAGTATGAGTGTCTCCCACAGCGCTCCACTCAGTATAAGGGGCCCAGCGTCTCCAAACACAGTATAGGGACCTCCACACACAGTTTGTTGACCTTGCAGACTCCGCCCTAAACACACACAGTATGATGCCCCCATAAGGCTTCATTTCCCCCAACAAGTACTCATAACAAAAAAAATACAAACTACTCACCTTCTGCTGGTTTATTGATGTGTCCTCTGGTCAGTGCACTGCAGGAGGCGCGATCTGATGACATCATCAATGTTATTCTGAGTCACTTTCAGACGCATTAGCAGGGATGGTGCAGCAGAGAGCTGATGGCTCCTGATGAACCATTCTACTCATCGGTACAGATATCATTGAAATTGATGACAGATGGGTGACTTAGAGGGCGGTGACACTGGCACTGGGCCCCCTCAGCTAATGAACCCCATAGTGGTGATATGGTCTATCACTATGGATGGTACACCCCTGGTCTCAGCTAAAGAAGATACATAGAAATTAATGTTACATGAACAGGAATGTCCTTAATATATTATTATTTATATATCGCTTACAGTTTATTCTCTGATACTGAATATTTACTGGTAAAAAGAGACGAAGGCAAAATGTGTAGTCATGTGGTCAGATGGACTTCTGATAAGAAAAGCCCAATACTACACATGAGGTTGGATGAACTTTTGATATGGAACGCCTCATGCTACACTTTATGGTCAAATGACCTTCTGATTCTGATGAGAATAGACTAATATTACACTTAAAGTTAAATGATCTAATGACTTAATGCTGAGCTTGTAATTGAATCAACTTCTGATAATGAGAGCGTTAGTCTAATGCATGACGTGTGGTCTTATGGGTCATTCATTCAACTTGACCTAACTCTACTAGATCATTGAGAATTTCAATATTTATCATGACAATGGTGATACATGGAAAACTCATCTTGTATAAAAATATAACCTTCAAAATTCAATTGTATAGACACACACTTGCTTTCTTTATCTTTATTTCATCTTGAACAAATAGTTTGGTCTATAAACAAAAATCGAAATGTTGTAAAAAAAAAAAAGTTGCACTATGAATCATTAGTGTAATGTGGCTCATTGTGCTACAGTCAATTTGCTGTACAATTTTCTATTTCTTTAAAATAAAATATGAATTTCCTAAGCGTCTATGCTGCAAAAAGTCACGAACCTACTAAATAATTACACTTTTCTGAATCAATTATGGTTATAAACTCCTTAAGTCAGACAATCACAATAGAGCATAAACCTACATGCCAGCAATAGTAATAATCCTCCAACACAAAACCCATACCTTTTTATCTGGATCCTCCTTTGTAAGAGACATCTATTGTGCTATAGATTAAAATATGTTTCATGCTTTATTGCAGGTCATTTTGTGCAGATAGGATATTTATTGCAGGGATTAGGATCGGGAATTTATTTGGATCTCCCGTATTTTGAAGGGGTTGAGGTCACCCATTTCCTGCAGGATTTACATTAGTATAGATTACTACCACTGACAGGCATGGATAATGGAGCTGCAAATCTGGGTAGAGCATTTCAGTAATATAAGGGAACAAATATATATACATATACAGTTATATGAAAAAGTTTGGGCACCCCTATTAATCTTAAGCTTAATGTTTTATAAAAATTGGTGTTTTTGCAACAGCTATTTCAGTTTGATATATGTAATAACTGTTGGGCACAGTAATGTTTCTGCCTTGAAATGAGGTTTATTGTACTAACAGAAAATGTGCAATCTGCATTTAAACAAAATTTGACAGGTGCATAAGTATGGGCACCCTTATCATTTTCTTGTTTTAAATACTCCTACCTACTTTTTACTGACTTACTAAAGCACTTTTTTTGGTTTTGTAACCTCATTGAGCTTTGAACTTCATAGCCAGGTGTATGCGATCATGAGAAAAGCTACTTAAAGTGGCCACTTGCAAGTTGTTCTCCTGTTTGAATCTCCTCTGAAGAGTGGCATCATGGGCTTCTCAAAACAACTGTCAAATGATATGAAAACAAAGATTATTCAACATAGTTGTTCAGGGGAAGGATACAAAAAGCTGTCTCAGAGATTTAACCTCAATAGGGAATTAGGTTGGCGTGCACTCGGTCATAAGTCGAGGTGCTGATGCAATAGGCTTGTAGGCCCAAATTAGTACAATGCATTTAATTCATCGCACTCTATTAATCTTTGAAAGAAGTGATTTATTTAAAGCAAAATATTATAAGATACTTTAACCAAATCTGAGATAGGTGACAACAATATAGCGAGTATAAAGACGTTTTGGCCTGAATCGACCTTTTTCAATCAGTCGCTACTGGAAAACAAGAAATCGGGTATAAGTATAAAGTAATATATACAAACATATAAGTATGAGACTGTGTTAGTTATCACAGTGCTTTAGACATATTTACAAAAGAAACCAATTTTAACAAAAGAAAAGGGTTAAAACACCAGGAACAGGGGAGGAGGGGGAGGGGGTGACGGGGTGGGGAGGGGAGAAGGGAAGAGACTTAGGGAGAGTGGGAGACTTCACTAGCAGTTTACACATTTATAGTTCAAATGCATGTCATAACAATTGCAACAGCGTAAAGAGACTGAAAAAGAACTCACTTATATTGGATGGGGTAGATATGTGAAATTAAGGTTGTATGCTCAAGTAAGTCAGACCCCCTGGAAGAAAAACTATGGAGAAGAGGTATAAGGGAAAATGTGGAGTAGATGTACTAGGACATGGTATAGTCTAATAGTAGCAACATACCTAAGATAAGGTAGGTATCTCTGAGACCAAAGCGTGTTGCTTTGGGCAAGCCTAGGGGAAATACAATAGTCAGTAATGGGGAGATATGAATACACCATAAGGGAGATCAAATAGCAGGGTAGTATACTCACGAAAGAGGGCCGGTATCAGTCCGGAGTCTGTATAGTGGTAACGAATAGCGGTGCTGCCAGCACCAAGCTTGTGGAGGGGGATGTGCATCCATAGAGGAGCGGGGCCCTTTTTAAAAGTCCGCGTTATTGCCAGACCGGAAGGAGCGGGGCGCCGGATGTGACGTGTGCCTGTTCAGAATCATGCAGCCAGGCATCCTGTGTTGATCGCGTTGTGTGGAATGGGGGGCGGGACATTGAAAATGATGTCACTGTTTATCCAGTGTTGCCATGGGGACCTTAGTGCCCTGTCTCTAAAGCACGCTAGGTGGAGGGGGCGGGATGCAGCAAGGTTGTTATGGGGACCAAAGTAACAAGAACATTAGGAGTGTAGACGCTGCAGAATGAGACATACAGAGGCAGGACAAGCAGCATTGAGTAGACGCAGTGCGTGCTGTCTAGTGGGTCATATCACAACAGGACAAGGAGTACAGTCAATAGACTTATACCAAATGTAGGGGGGGAGGGGGCGAACATCTAGCTGTTAGATGTGTGTAATAAGTTAATCTTTAGTGCATAAAAATTAATGGGGGGTAAGCTTAGTTTGTATGGTTAATTTCTATTGTTACGCAGGTATTTTTTAAGCTACTTACCTCCAGGGAGAGGTAGGGTCAATGTGTCTGCAAGGGAGAGAAAATGCATAAGGTTATTTAAACTTTTACATCCTTTTAAGGATAATTTTGTCCAAGAGGAGAAAAGCCAATAGTAATAGATTTATCAGTTGATCCAATTCATTTCCCTGTTCAGACCTTTAGGGGAGAGTGTCTGTAGGGTGTAAATCCAGTAAGCCTCTCGATCTTTTAGTAGCTTAATGTGGTTCCCTCCTCTCCTTGGTCTTGGGACCTGCTCAATGACCTGGAAACGTACTTGTGCTACGGTATGTTTGAATTTGGAGAAATGATCCGGTAAAGGAAGCCAATTTTTGCCACACCTAATTGTGGACTTGTGACTGGCGATACGGTCCCTTACATGTTGTGTGGTTTCACCTACGTAAAGTAGGCCACATGGGCACTTGATGACGTATACCACAAAATTAGAATCACATGTAAAGTAGCCATTGATTGGGTAACATTTACCCGTCCTGGGGTGCGTGACAGTATCGGATTTGGTTATATTCGAACAGGCTGCACAGCTAAGGCAAGGAAAGGTACCATGTCTCCTAGCACTGAGGAGGCGTTATGTGGCGGTAATCCGGGAACTGCCTAGGTCGGCCTTCACAATTTTGTCCCTGATGTTGGGGTCTCTTCTAGTACACATGAGGGCTAGGTTGGAAAATGCTGGAATGTCTGGGTAGGCTCTAGAGAGTTGTGGCCATTGTTTCCTAATAGTGGTATGTATTTTTGACATAAGAGGATGATAGGTATGTACAAACGGGATTCTTTCTTTTTTTGGACTGGGGGGTGATTGTTGTCTGGGTTGTAGCGTTCTTGCTTTCTCTTCATTAAGAAGTTTAATGGGGTAGTGTCGGTCCTGGAATTTTTGTGACATGGACTGTAGTCGTTCTGGCAAGAGTTCTGGATTGCTCAAGATACGTGCCACTCAATGAAATTGGGACCGGGGTAGGCTATTTTTGGTAGCCTTCGGGTGACTACTGGAAAAATGTAATAGGCTGTTACAGTCTTTAGGTTTGCTGTAGAGGTCTGTAGTAAGGTGACCGTCCGAATCTTTTGTAACAAGCGTGTCCAGAAAGCAAATTTGTGTAGAGTCGTGGTTCAAGGTGAACTGGAGTTCAGGGCGAACGGAGTTAAGTGTGGTAAAGAAAGTGGTTAGTGTATTAGTTGGTCCTTTCCAAATGCAGAAGATATCGTCTATGTAGCGGTGGTATATGTTGCAGTATTGCTTAAACAGCTCATTCGGGTAGACGAAGTCTTCCTCGAATTTGTGCATGTACGCAATAGCGTAAGCCGGTGCCATATTCGAACCCATCGCGGTACCACGTCTCTGTACATAGCAGTCATCTCTAAACATAAAGTAGTTCTCATGTAATACTAGGGAAAGTAGTTCCAGACATAGTTGAATGGAGTGGGATGATAGATTTGACAGAGAGAGTAGGTGTGATGTTGCCTCTAGTCCTCTAGTATGGGAAATTGAAGTGTATAGACTGTTAACGTCCAATGTCACTAGTATGCTGTCAGGGGGCACACTGTGGGTATTCTTAATGACGTCCAGGAATTGATTAGTATCAAGTAGAAAAACCCTGGTTTTCTGTACCAGAGGTGTGAGAATTTTCTCCAGATATTTAGCTAAGGGCGATAGGATGGAGTCAGTGGAGGCCACAATAGGGCGGCCATGTGGGTTGGTAGGTGATTTATGGATCTTTGGTAACACATAGAAAACTGGAATAGTAGGGTGCAAGTTAGTCAAGTATGTGACTGTGTTGGAATCAATAACATTAAATGTGTAATACCTTTAAGTACATCCTGTATTTTGGAGTGGATTGTACTCGTGGGGTCGTTTTGAATCCTAACATATGTGTCCGTATCCGCAAGTTGGCGATAAATTTCACCAACATAGTATGATTGGTCCATAATTACTATCGCTCCTCCTTTATCTGCTGGTTTAATTACTATCTGTTTGTTGTCCTGGAGGGTCTTAAGGGCTTGTTTCTCAACTCTGGAAAGATTTTGATGTGTAGGGTAAAACCCTAAGCGTTGTTCGTGTATCAGACCTTTAATATTCTTATCAATGAGAGCTATTGTGGTCTCAGCTGCATGGTTGGTACATGGTGGCATAAAGGAACTTACATTACGTAACCCAAAAGATGAAATAGAGAGTTCCGGTACAGGAGTGCCCCCAATTGGAGGAACTCTGTGAGCGGATGTCTCAGCAGGGAGTCCAAAATGAGTCTTAAGGCGTATTGAGCGGTAGAACCGCTGTAGGTCCTTCTCCAGCTGGAAAGCATCCCAGTTGGGTGTAGGGCTAAAAGAAAGGAATAGAGGAATCCAAGTTATCTGTAAACAGAAAGATTGTGAGGGAATATTTAGCTAACATAAATGAGTTCAAGTCTCCAGGTCCAGATGAATTACACCCCAGAGTACTGAAGGAGATCGTAGAAGAAATTTTAGAACCACTCTCCATAATCTTTGAAAATTCTTGGAGAACAGGAGAAGTCCGAGAAGACTGGAGAAAAGCAAATGTTGTTCCTATCTTCAAAAAGGGGAAGAAGGTGGACCCAGGGAACTATAAGCCGGTGAGTCTGACTTCTATACCAGGAAAGATCTTTGAACAAATTATTAAACAACATGTATGTAAGTACATGGATAAGAATGAAGTGATTAACCAGAGTCAGCATGGGTTTGTAACTAACAAGTCATGTCAGACTAACTTAATTTCCTTCTATGACAGAATCACTGACTGGGTGGATCAGGGAAATGCTGTAGATATAGTATATCTTGACTTCAGCAAAGCATTTGACAAAGTATCTCACACCATCCTTATTGAAAAAATGACCAAGTATGCAATGGACCAGGCAACTGTTAGGTGGATTCATAACTGGCTTAGTGATCGGACTCAAAGGGTGGTTGTAAATGGCTTCACATCCAGCTGGATGAATGTCTCAAGTGGGTACCACAGGGCTCCGTCCTGGGACCTGTATTGTTCAACATCTTTATCAATGATTTAGATGAAGGAATTGAGGGTAAACTGATTAAATTTGCTGATGACACAAAGCTAGGAGGGATAGCTAATACTAGAGAAGAGAGAGAGAGGATTCAAAAAGACCTAAATAAACTGGAGCAGTGGGCAGCAACCAACAGAATGGTTTTTAACAGGGAAAAATGCAAAGTACTACATCTGGGCAATAAAAATGAAAAAAGCATATACAGAATGGGAGGAATAGAGCTAAGCAACAGTACATGTGAAAAAGACTTAGGTATACTAATAGATCATAGACTGAACATGAGTCAACAGTGTGATGCAGCAGCAAAAAAGGCAAATACAATTCTGGGATGTATTAACAGAAGCATATAGTCTAGATCACGTGAAGTCATTATCGGTCTTTACTCCTCTTTGGTCAGACCTCATCTGGAATACTGTGTACAGTTTTGGGCACCACATTTTAAAAAAGACATAGACAAACTGGAGCAAGTTCAGAGAAGAGCGACCAGAATGGTGACTGGTCTGCAAACCATGTCCTATGAGGAACGGTTGCAGGATTTGGGAATGTTTAGCTTGCAAAAAAGAAGACTGAGAGGAGACTTAATAGCTGTCTACAAATATGTCAAGGGCTGTCACATTGTAGAAGGATCATCTTTATTCTCATTTGCACAAGGAAAGACTAGAAGCAATGGGATGAAACTAAATGGGAGGAGACACAGATTAGATATTAGAAAAAACTTTTTGACAGTTAGGGTGATTAATGAGTGGAACAGGCTGCCACGAGAGGTGGTGAGTTCCCCTTCAATGGACGTCTTCAAACAGAGGCTGGACAGACATCTGTCTGAGATGATTTAGTGAATCCTGCTTTGAGCAGGGGGTTGGACCAGATGACCCAGGAGGTCCCCTCCAACTCTACCATTCTATGATTCTATGATTCTATGATTCTAAAGGCCTTTCTGCAGGACTTGCAGTTCTGTGGGAGTAAGGGTATGACTTGAGATATTCCTCACCAGGTTAGTCATCTTACCTGGGACCGCGTGGTCATCCTTTGTCCTCCGAGATCTTCTGGTGGGTCTGTGCGTTGGTGTCCTCCTCGTTTGCCCTTCCATAAAAAACGCTGTCTCTTTGGGCCAGTGGAGGAGTCGCTCCCGGAGCTGAAAGAACCTTGATTGCATTGCATATGTTGTCGATGGGGATAATTGCCGGAGGAGGTGTTCCATAGATAGACTCTATCGTTGGCGTAGTCGTCGTTATCACGCTGAAACTTTTGACGTTTTCGTTCCTGGAGTACTTTTTGATGCTCCGAAATAATTTTGTCCGTTTTAGTCCTAAGATTATTCCAGTCAGGTAGAGATAAGTTTGCTGCAAGTTGTGCTTCTGTTGCCGCAATGCTCTTTTCTACGTCCTTGATAGCTTTCTGTAGATGTTCAATAGTTAAGATGATTATATCAAGTGAGCACTTATTCAGAATTCTCTTAAATGTATCACAGTATTCAGTATTATCAGAAAAAAGCGTGGGGCGGAGGTGACTCCTTAATCCCCTGGGAATTTTCCCTTGTCTGTGATATTCTGCAAGGGTAGTAAGGTGCAGGTCATACGAGACCAATATCTTTCTCTCCTTCTCGTAGTCTCTTGTACGGATTTCCTCAGAAGGGATTCTGAGAAAATCATTAGATGTAGTAACCAGTGATAATATACTGTTACTGGTAGCGTTATCGTATGCAAAAGTATTAGAGGTCATTGGTGGACTGGTGCAGACACCCAAGAAAACATCAATAGGGAATTAGGTTGGCGTGCACTCGGTCATAAGTCGAGGTGCTGATGCAATAGGCTTGTAGGCCCAAATTAGTACAATGCATTTAATTAATCGCACTCTCATAATCTTTGAAAGAAGTGATTTATTTAAAGCAAAAAATTATAAGATGCTTTAACCAAACCAGAGATAGGTGACAACAATATAGCGAGTATAAAGACGTTTCGGTCTGAATTGACCTTTTTCAATCAGTCGCTACTGGAAAACAAGAAATCATAGTATAAGTATAAAGTAATATATACAAACATATAAGTATGAGACTGTGTTAGTTATCACAGTGCATTAGACATATTTACAAAAGAAAACCAATTTTAACAAAAGAAAAGGGTTAAAACACCAGGAACAGGGGAGGAGGGGGAGGGGGAGATGGGGTGGGGAGGGGAGGAGGGGGAGATGGGGTGGGGAGGGGAGGAGGGGGAGGAGGAGACGGGGTGGGGAGGGGAGAAGGGAAGAGACTTAGGGAGAGTGGGAGACTTCAATAGCAGGAAACACTCAAATAACACATCGTAGATCTGAATGAATGAAATATTCTCATTGAATACTTTGTTCTGCTCTGTACAAAGTTGAATGTGCTGACAACAAAATCACACAAAAATCATCAATGGAAATGAAATTTATTAACCAATGGATGCCTGGATTTGGTGTCACCCCCAAAATTAAAGTGGAAAAACACACTACAGGTTGATCCAACTTTGATGTAATGTCCTTAAAAGAAGGCAAAGTGAGGCTCAGTATTGTGTGGCCTCCACGTGCCTGTATGACCTCCCTACAATGCCTGGGCATGCTCCTGATGAGGCTGAGGGTGGTCTCCTGTGGGATCTCCTCCCAGACCTGGACTAAAGCAGACATGATGTCCCAGATGTGCTCAATCGGATTCAGGTCTGGGGAACAGGCGGGCCAGTCCATAGCTTTAATGCCTTCATCTTGCAGGAACTGCTGACATACTTCAGCCACATGAGGTCTGGGATTGTCCTGCATTAGGAGGAACCCAGGGCTAACTGCACCAGCATATGGTCTCACAAGGGGTCTGAGGATCTCATCTCAGTACCTAATGTCAGTCAGGCTACCTGTGGAGAGCACATGGAGGGCTGTGCGGCCTTCCGAAGAAATGCCACCCCACACCATTACTGACCCACTGCCAAACTGGTCATGCTGAAGGATGTTTAGGATTGCCTATCTTCGACATCCATATTATTAACCCTATGTAGCATGTGATGATAGCCAAAGTGCTTAACTTTTGCTCTTCCAACCCTAAACTATTTGGAATATATATGTTTTATCATTATTTCAATCTAGATTTTCATTATCATCAGCAGATTGAAATATCTTCCTATAATTTTATTTGGTGCCCTATGATCTAATATCTCAGCAAACAAGTTACTGCAAAATATTTATGTATAATCATACAGTATATATATACCATATATATAATATATATCTAGATATATATTATATATATTGAATTATGATATTTAGGTAAGTTTCTTCAACTTTAATCAAAATTCTATTATTCCCATTTTTTATCTCTATCCCTTGCTATGATTTTTGTGTAAACAGTTACATCTTACTACGTTTCACCCTCTGCAGTCTGTGTGCAACATTCAACAATAAAGACTGCAATAACTTTTTTATTTAAAGAATGTCAAATCAGTATCCAAAAGTGAAAAAAACTGAAAAAAGTTTAAGGCTGTGTGCCCACGATGCATTTTTTAAGCGGTTCCGCAGCGGCAAAAACGCTGCAGAAATGCTTAAAAAACGCATGGTAGAAGGCCTGCCATGTTCCCCAATGATAATCCGCATGTGCTGTGCACATGCTGCTGAAATTTCCGCTGCGGATTATCATTGCGGAAAAAAACGCAGCACTACCAATTATTTTGCGGAAGCGCTGGGTTTTCGCCGCCATTGACTTGCATTGAATCGCTTGGATTCCGCATCACTACATCTGTAGATGCGGAATCCAAGCTTTTAAATGTGCGGATGGTACCCTGGTTTAGAGGAGAGGAGACTCTCCTCCGGACCCGGGTACCATAGAAACTGTAAAAAAAAAAGAATAAAACAAAAAATAAATATATACTTACCTTCTGGCGGCCCCCGATGCACTCCTCCTCTCATGCAGGCAGATCGCGATGGACTGAAGGACCTGAGCTTACGTCATAGTCATGTGACGGGTCACGCGATGCTGACGTCGGCAGGTCCTTCAGTGTACCGAGATCTGCCGGCAGCCGGGACGGTGAATCAAGACTGCGGGGGTCATCGGAAGGTAAGTATAGATTTATGTTTTATTTTTTACCATTCTTTCGGTCACACTATATAAATCCATGCTGTTTGCATGGATTTATATAGTGTGACCAAGTTGACAAGCACTTTCCAAGTGATGCTAAAATCGCTTGGAAAGCGCTTGTCAACCCACATGCTGAATGCAAGTGAAGAACGCTTCACATCCGCATGTCCCTGGCAGGAAAAACGCATGTACAATCCGCATGTACAATCCACATGTACAATCCACATGCGTTTTTTCTGCCAGGGGAGATGCAGAAACGCTCAGGAAAAATCCGGAGCATTTCTGCATCGTGGGCACATAGCCTAAGGAAAATGGTTAGTCTAGAGCTATACAGAGTTGGTCACATAGCTATCATGGAACAGAATCATGCATTAACGCAACCTGTGACTGCAACAACTAATTACACCAACATTCCAGCTAAAATAAAAAAAAAAGTTGCAAAAAATATAAAAAAGTAGAAAAAAACAAAGTGTTTTTTTAAGTTTATCACCTTACATAAGTTATTTTTTCATTACCAAGTTGGAAAATGTGTTTCTGTAAAATGATAAAAATATCAATTTGCCTGTATCAGTATCCATTTTCACTAATAGGTCCACAGTGCAATGTTACTTGTGTATCTACTGTATATGCGAAATATAATTAGAATCTATATTTATAATTTCAAAGCACCTTTCCATCAGGACTGTGAGGGTCAGATATCCATATTTAGCTGTCCACTCAGTATAAAGAGGGCATAAAAGTGCTATTAAATATAGTAAGCTGTAATAGAGTAATATGAACCCGGCTCACATGGAAGTCATTTCCACATTTATATCAGCACATAGTACAAAAATGGCTTGCTTAGCTATATTTTAGTATAATTTAAGCATCATATCCTGCCATATAGCTCATGTCAATGTTCCTTGAAATATTATAACTGGATTATTTAAGGAATAATAACTCTTAAACTAGTAATTGATCATCTCAGTATATAAATCTGAAAATGTAACTATTTAATATGTAATGCATTTCCTTAAAGGGAAGCTGATATCACAAAACAACCTATTGTTTAAATCAGAGTTTTGTGTTTAATGTTTCTTTTTGGCAATCATTTTTTTCCCAATATCGCAATCTTTGTTAAAAATAATAGAAATCTTGCAATTTTCACACTGGCGACAGGAGTTTTTTTTTAGACTCTAACTTCCTGTTGTTTAAGGAAACAACACATGTTCATGACCACAATGAGCTGACTCCAAGCCTATATTTTGTACTAAATCGTCTGAGTATGTGCAAAGGTCATTGTGAAGGGAGGCAGCCCATGCACTCCTCCAATGCTGAACAGGTAACGCAGCCCCTGCTTACAGCATGGGGAGCAAACAGTTCAGACAAGCTGCACAACAATGATGATGGTCTGAACTATCAGTCTTCAGGAGCGTGATGTCCCGCAGCAAGCAGGAAGCTGGGAGACAGAAGACTAGTGAGCTCCTAAAGATAGAAAATGAGAAAGCTACCTGTGGCTGCTCTCTGAATTCCTCTTGATGTTCGATTTGTCTGAAGGCTGTGACAGTGAGGCCAGCGCTGATTTGGCACAGGTCTCTCATGACATAACTACCTCACATGAGCCCCAAGGACACAAGTGCCAACAATGCTGGAACAGCGGTGGCATGGGAGGTGAATATAGATGTTTTTATTTTAACGGAGGCAAACGTACAGATTGAGAAGGGGTTCTCCTAGTAGTGGACAACCCCTTTAAAGGGTTATATCAATAACAATATTTTGGGCCCCCTATAAATCATAAGAACAGGGATCTTAAAGTTATGTGTAAATGGAGCTGTAGCACACAGGTATGACCTCTGCTCCAGTAACTTCTATGCATTTATGGGAGCAGTAGTGTGCACGCTTGGCCACTGTTCTCATAGATAATGAATTGAGTGATGGTCGCCGATATCACCAATCACATAGGTGATACATGACTCCTGTTCTTGCTATTAGGGAGTCCCATTATTTACACTCCTACCAACCAGACAATTATTACCTCTCGATAGATGATTCATTTTGTTTGTAAGATTACCCCTGTAACTCATAAAATGCAGCTGTGCTTGGTCTCCATTTTGTAAGGAGAGAAGGAGACGGGTTTCTGTTCTAGCAAGCTGCTTCCTAGCATGTGAAACACCATACGAGTCATGCCAATTCCACCTCATTCATGTTCACATGGCTGCATTACTTGGGGTGAAAAACTATAGAACATGTTTATATATTATTTATTAAGGGATTAGGAAGCCCTTTCTTAATCGTTACAACCTTTTTGTTGGGTTAACCCCCTTTTTATAAACTGACCCTGTTTAGATATCATTGTTAGCAAAATCATTATATTATTATCACCATCCTTTGAAACATTATCCCCTGTTGTTCCCAAATAGTCTCCTACACAGACTCAATTAAAATGACAAGCATAAAATTATCTACAGGACCATGAAAAGGTACTCTTATCTCAACAAGGCAGATAAAAGGAAAATGAGTTATCTGTCATCATTTATTAGCCTATAACAATGTTAATGTAGCAAAATAATAATACTTGAATATTATTATTGTTATTATTATTATTATTATGTAGTTTACAAATTAATATTAAAAAACTTGTACTAAATGTACACTGTAAATTATATACACAAAAATAAATATAATTATCTGTCTATTTTTTTTTTTTTTCTGTAAATGTGCTATTGTGTACTAAGCAACCACCTTGGTGGTGTTTGGTTTATATTGTCTTCAGGGTTAATGGGGCTGTCCAAATAAAAAAAAAAAACTTGTAGTTTCATGAGCTTAAAGCACCACTCCAGCATTTTTATTTATTTCACCACTGGAGTGGTGCTTAAAATCCAAGTCCCCTGCCCCCTGACTGATACTCACCTTTGGGTGTTTGCATCTGTCTTCGCTGCCGCTCTGGTCAGTCTCCTGCAGTTTGTGACCTGTCGGCTGTTCAAGTGTTTCATGGAGTGAGCCAGAGGTCACTAATCAATGAAAGTCTTTGAGAGTATTGTTCTGGCTCTCATAGACTTGCATTGAGAGCTTGTGATATGGCTTCTGAGTTGCGGCTACTCAGAAACTGCTCTCCCAAGGTAGCACTGCGGGACCGGACTGGCGCCAAAAAACGGTGAAGACACCGGAGGGTGATTATATGATCCAGGGCAGCTGGAGTGGTGCTTTAGATTACAGTAGTAAGATATGCAACTTACTGCCATACTTTACATATCAATCATGTCATGCTCTTCAGTTACAATTTATGGTCCTGGGTCTTAGCAGCTCCTTTTCTGCTTTGTGTCTGACACCAGACAGCATTTCCTGTATTGGCACATGATCAGAGATGTTGCAGTCAATGTATAGACATCGAAGGGAACTTACTTAGCTATTGAAGTGAGCAGACAGCCTCCTTCACACCCACCTCTCGCCATGAGCTTACGCAGTAAACATTGTCTTCTGGTGGACACAAACCAGAAGACTTGCCGGTATTCAGGACCAAAGTTTGTAACTGACAGTTAGTTTATTTGCCTATGTTTTTAAGCTAGACAAATTCTTTAAAGTGAATCTGTCAGCAGGACTTCACACCTCAAACTATATATATGCACATGTAGGTCTTTCAAAAACAATTCCGGCAATACCTTTACATGGTCAGTCCATTCCTCTGTTACTGAAAAATCAGTGTTTGAATTGATATGCAAATGAGGCCGTAGATTTGAAACCTCTGTCACTCCACCGCTATTATCCACCCAGCACTGGCTCCTCCTGCTTAGCTGACAGCTCCATTGCCTGAAGTCACATAGCATACAGGTTGTCAGTCAAGCAGGAGAAGGGGGCACTCAACGAGGAAAAGATCTGGAGTGACAGAGGCTTCAGATGTACCATAGTCCTTTAGCCTTATTTGCATATCAATTCAAATGATGATTTCTCAGTAACAAAGGAATGGACTGTCCATGTAAATATGTTTGCTAGACTTGTCTTTAAAAGAGCTGCATGTACATATATAGTTTAGATGCTGAAATCAAGCTGATAGATTCCCTTTAACTTATTGACTGCTTTCACCTGTTTTTTGGGGTGCAAATCTATGAGCACTTTTTGTGCCAACAGCATATTTGTATGTAAATTTCATACTGTTGTTGATGTTGCATAGAAGGGGCATACCAAGACCCACAGAGACAGTGTGGACTGCTGAGCTTTCTCCTATGCTGGACGATATATACCATACTGCTCATTGGTACTAAGGGCCCATTTACACTGGCCAATAATTGTGAACAAGTGTTTGTAGAAATGTAAATTTCCTGATTGTCAACCTATTTGAACATGCTGACAATCACCCAATTATTGAACCTATTGCTTGTTCGTCTGGTAAAATGATTATTAAGCTTGCCTGAAAATCCTCATTTTGGCAGCACTTCATGCTGTTTAAAAAGAACATGTGCTGCCGAGAACCATGACATTCTATCCACTCAGCACAATCTTATTAATGATAATTCTGTGTGCATGGAAATGCAGTTGGCTTCTATAACCGGGCTATTAAATGAACTACATATTTGACAATCCGCGGTTGTTTAACAGCTGCAATCAAGCCAACTAAATGCAGCCATAGAGTATCATGCTATCGGCAGCATATCTCCTGCTGCCAATATCCAAGATTTTTAAGCTTGTTTTAAAATGATCTCACCCAACGAATGATATTTTTTTTCTTTTGGTGGGTGATTGTCGGCTTGTGTAGACTAAGAATGCTGACTCCCAATTATCTGCCTGTCTAAATGGGCTTAATAGTTTGCTACTCTGTGTATTGTGTTTTCTTTATTGCAGGAGACTATCAGATGAAATCAGGTAAGAGTGTCATGGTCACAGCTGCATCATTGACCAAGCACAAGTTGGAATGAACCTTCACAAGCTTAAAGCCCCTGAACTTGTCATAATGTTCCACTTGAGCCATCTAAATTTAAACTACCAAGAATCTGTGCCTCTTAGGAGATGTAAATGTCAAAAGTTTATACTGTATATATTGTGCCTCATCAAAGCTAAAATGTGGTGTACCATTTCCAGCCTGTGTGATGTTGTCCAATGCTGCATCCTTTGGAGGGGTAGTCAACAATCATGCGCCCCCCATACTGCTCTGCCTGAGAGGATCACAACTGCAGTTCTGAGATAGTCTGATATCTACCTCTTGTCTTTTAGAGACTTTGGCTACTACTTTTCCCATCCCCTATGCTTCTCTGAATCTTCAGTTTGGCTGCTGTACATTCACACAGGCCAACAACCAAATCTGAAGGAAGGCAGTGTCAAATTTTCATTTTCATGAAAAAAACCTCTATGCAACTTAACAGTATTCATGAACGAATAACTAAGGCATTATAAGGTTACTAATCACCATATGGCAAGAAAACCCTAGTAAAGGCTGGTTCACATACAGCTAAGGGATAGTGGGTTTAAATCTAACAAGGGGTAAGCTTATACTTGGGCATGGCTTGGGTTTTCCCTTGGGGCGCTGTCTTCTTAACATTTTCTTTGTATTTCACCTTACTGTTTATTTATATGCACTTACAGGAGTGTAAATTGTCTATCCAATCAATATGTGGAATTAATATTATTTCACCTTGGCTCCTTGTCCCAAGATTCACTGCACAGGCCGCAAGCCTCAATCATCTTTTAGCCTGCGGCCTGCGCGTGCGTCTGTTTGCGGGCTTCCTGGTAGTACACAGACGGCGCAAGCCACAGGCCGAAAGAGTCCTGCAGCCTGTGCATGCAGATACCACGTTGGAGCAAGGACAGGTATGGTAAATTGCTATGGATGCCCTCTCTGTATCGAATATATGGGTATTGCACTGTTTAACACTCTTTTTCTGGGCAATTTCTAGGTATAATACTTTTATGGTCATTGTATTACACTATTTATCAGGAAACTTGCACAATATATTTGGCAGCAATATGTATGATATAACACTACTATGTCTATAGACAATAATTAAGTAGTAAATGTCATTTATTAGAACAAATATATGTACTTAAAACAGGAGTGGACTTATGGTTTGTGCATTAGAGGCGTTCCTGTTGGGCCACAGCCTTTGCCGAACCCAAAGTAGTAATTTGTTACAAAACTTGAAAGTATGATATGCAAAAGAGTGATGAGTAGTGTTGAGCGATACCTTCCGATATCGGGAAATATCGGATCGGATTGGATCGGACCGATACCGAAAAAGTATCGGATATCGCCGATTCCGATACCGGAAACCAATGCAAGTCAATGGGACATAAATATCGGAATTAAAATAAACCCTTTCTTTCCTTGTAGGTTATTTCTACATGAAGGAAAACAACTAAGAATAATGTAGAATGTATTGGGGGAGGTGGGGGAGACAATAAAGGCATAGAGGTTTAGCCCAGTCAAATGGAATAGCAGGAATTAATATTTTTTTATTATGTTCTGAGTTACGGAAATATTAACTATGTTAAGTATTTTTATATTTTGTCAGATATTTATGTTTCACTACTTCCATGCTCTTCACCTTCTTTTTTACTTCTCCCACACTTTCTCCTTCATCATCCTCAGCATCTTTTTCATCCACTTCTTCTTCACCTTCTTCTTCTTCACCTTCTTCGTATTATTCTTTTTTTTACATTCTTCATATTCTACTTCTTCATCTTCTTCATATTCTTCTTCTTCATCATATTCTTATTTGTGACAGGCATTCCTGTAGTTGTTATCTATAAAAGGTTGGACATTACACCTTTCGTTCTGCCCGTCACAAAAGATTTACAACAGGATTTGTCCGCGTTCAGTTTGGCCTGCAGCAGCAGGTCTTTTCCAGGGGCACCACGAGGAGGAACGGACTCACCCCCATACACTGCTTAGTCATCTTCTGCTTATAATTTAGATATTATCTTTTGCTCTGATTTTTAGTCTTATGCTTAATGTTCTTCCGCTTTTTGTTCTGCAGCTTCTTGTATTTCTGCTTCTTGGTTTTCTGTCTCTTGTTTTTCTGTATCTTGGTGCTTGTCTTCTCTTCTTTGTCTTCTTGGTCAACTTCTTCAGGGTCATCTTCTTGGTCTTCTTCGGGGTGGTCTTCAGGGTCGTCGTCTTCGGGGGTCCTCGTCTTCGGGGTCCTCGTCTTCTTCGGGTTGGTCTTCTGGGTCCTCGTCTTCGGGGTCCTCGTCTTCTTCGGGGTGGTCTTCAGGGTCCTCGTCTTCTTCGGGGTGGTCTTCAGGGTCCTCGTCTTCTTCGGGGTGGTCTTCAGGGTCCTCGTCTTCAGGGTCATTGTCTTCGGGGTCCTCGTCTTCTTAGGGTTGGTCTTCAGGGTCCTCGTCTTCAGGGTCCTCGTCAGGGAGATCCAGAGTGATTACCAAGAACCATTTCAAAAAGCTTGAACTTGGAAATGTAGCAGAAGGTACAAGAAAGCTGAGGAACTACCGAGGACCAGCTGACGGTACTGGAACCCGGATGGATAGCAGAAGGTACAAGAGCCAATGGAACTACCGAGGACCAGCTGATGTTACTGGAACTCGGTTACTAAGCAGGAGGTACCTGTGCCAGAAAGCACTACCAAGGACCAGCAGACGTTGGTGGAACTTGGATACCGAGAAGGAGGCACCTAATCCAAAGGCACTGCCGAGAACCAGCTGACGGTACTGGAACCCGGATGGGTAGCAGAAGGTACAAGAGCCAATGGAACTACCGAGGACCAGCTGATGTTACTGGAACCCGGATGGGTAGCAGAAGGTACAAGAGCCAATGGAACTACCGAGGACCAGCTGATGTTACTGGAACTCGGTTACTAAGCAGGAGGTACCTGTGCCAGAAAGCACTACCAAGGACCAGCAGACGTTGGTGGAACTTGGATACCGAGAAGGAGGCACCTAATCCAAAGGCACTGCCGAGAACCAGCTGACGGTACTGGAACCCGGATGGGTAGCAGAAGGTACCCATGTAAAAAAAAAGTTCAAGGCCGCAAGCCGGCCGCAGTTACCAAAACCCACAGTCCTACAGAGGGTGCTTGTCCTATTGGCACTATGGAACCAGCCTTCATTGCCAGATCCCGCAGCCCACATAGGAGTCACCTAAACTGCAGGCACCATAGAGTCGGCTAACCCGACCGCAACACGACAGGACAACGCATTGGAGGCAAAGTGACGTTGACACTACCCGGAAACAGCTGGCGTGCTGGAACCAGGCTGGGCAGGAGGGAGTACCCGTGCCAAAGACACTGCCGAGAACCAGCTGACGGTACTGGAACCCGGATGGGTAGCAGAAGATACAAGAGCAAATGGAACTACCGAGGACCAGCTGACGGTACTGGAACCCGGATGGGTAGCAGAAGGTACAAGAGCCAATGGAACTACCGAGGACCAGCTGATGTTACTGGAACTCGGTTACTAAGCAGGAGGTACCTGTGCCAGAAAGCACTACCAAGGACCAGCAGACGTTGGTGGAACTTGGATACCGAGAAGGAGGCACCTAATCCAAAGGCACTGCCGAGAACCAGCTGACGGTACTGGAACCCGGATGGGTAGCAGAAGGTACCCATGTAAAAAAAAAGTTCAAGGCCGCGAGCCGGCCGCAGTTACCAAAACCCACAGTCCTACAGAGGGTGCTTGTCCTATTGGCACTATGGAACCAGCCTTCATTGCCAGATCCCGCAGCCCACATAGGAGTCACCTAAACTGCAGGCACCATAGAGTCGGCTAACCCGACCGCAACACGACAGGACAACGCATTGGAGGCAAAGTGACGTTGACACTACCCGGAAACAGCTGGCGTGCTGGAACCAGGCTGGGCAGGAGGGAGTACCCGTGCCAAAGACACTGCCGAGAACCAGCTGACGGTACTGGAACCCGGATGGGTAGCAGAAGGTACAAGAGCCAATGGAACTGCCGAGAACCAGCTGGCGGTGCTGGAGCCCAGGGTAAATACTAAAAACAGAAGAGCCAGAGGTGTATTTGGAGGAGGTTTTAAATCCGTACTACAGTGGATGTGGACAAAGCAGGAGAATTTGCCGGACACACAGCTGGGGATCAGCTGACGTTACTGAATCCCAATAACACTGGAGCAAGCGTTGACTGTGCAGACGGCACTTCTGAGCAGCAACTAGCGGTATTGGAGCCCAGGGTAAATACTAAAAACGGAGGAGCCAGAGGTGTAATTGGAGCAAGTTTTAAATAAGTAGCACAGTGAATATGGACAGAGCAGGAGAAATTGCCGTGAACACAGCAGGGGAACAGCTGACGTTACCGAACCCCAATAACACCGCAGCAAGTGTTGACTGTGCAGACGGCACTTCCGAGCGCCAACTGGCGGTGCTGGAGCCCAGGGATAAGAATGAAAACAGAGGAGCCAGAGGTGTAATTCGAGCAACTTTAAAATGTGTAGTACAGTGGATGTGGACAAAGCAGGAGAAATTGCCGTCCGCACAGCAGGAGAACAGCTGACGTTACTGAACCCCAATAACACGGCAGCAAGTGTTGACTGTGCAGACAGCACTTCCGAGCGCCAACTGGCGGTGTTGGAGCCCAGGGTAAATACTAAAAACGGAGGAGCCAGAGGTGTAATTGGAGCAAGTTTTAAATAAGTAGCACAGTGAATATGGACAGAGCAGGAGAAATTGCCGTGAACACAGCAGGGGAACAGCTGACGTTACCGAACCCCAATAACACCGCAGCAAGTGTTGACTGTGCAGACGGCACTTCCGAGCGCCAACTGGCGGTGCTGGAGCCCAGGGATAAGAATGAAAACAGAGGAGCCAGAGGTGTAATTGGAGCAACTTTAAAATCTGTAGTAGTGAGAATGTGGACAGAGCAGGAGAAATTGCCGTCCGCACAGCAGGGGAACAGCTGACGTTACTGAACCCCAATAACATGGTAGCAAGTGTTGACTGTGCAGACAGCACTTCCGAGCGCCAACTGGCGGTGCTGGAGCCCAGGGATAAGAATGAAAACAGAGGAGCCAGAGGTGTAATTGGAGCAACTTTAAAATCTGTAGTAGTGAGAATGTGGACAGAGCAGGAGAAATTGCCGTCCGCACAGCAGGGGAACAGCTGACGTTACTGAACCCCAATAACACGGCAGCAAGTGTTGACTGTGCAGACAGCACTTCCGAGCGCCAACTGGCGGTGTTGGAGCCCAGGGTAAATACTAAAAACGGAGGAGCCAGAGGTGTAATTGGAGCAAGTTTTAAATAAGTAGCACAGTGAATATGGACAGAGCAGGAGAAATTGCCGTGAACACAGCAGGGGAACAGCTGACGTTACTGAACCCCAATAACATGGTAGCAAGTGTTGACTGTGCAGACGGCACTTCCGAGCGCCAACTGGCGGTGCTGGAGCCCAGGGATAAGAATGAAAACAGAGGAGCCAGAGGTGTAATTCGAGCAACTTTAAAATGTGTAGTACAGTGGATGTGGACAAAGCAGGAGAAATTGCCGTCCGCACAGCAGGAGAACAGCTGACGTTACTGAACCCCAATAACACGGCAGCAAGTGTTGACTGTGCAGACGGCACTTCCGAGCGCCAACTGGCGGTGCTGGAGCCCAGGGATAAGAATGAAAACAGAGGAGCCAGAGGTGTAATTCGAGCAACTTTAAAATGTGTAGTACAGTGGATGTGGACAAAGCAGGAGAAATTGCCGTCCGCACAGCAGGAGAACAGCTGACGTTACTGAACCCCAATAACACGGCAGCAAGTGTTGACTGTGCAGACAGCACTTCCGAGCGCCAACTGGCGGTGTTGGAGCCCAGGGTAAATACTAAAAACGGAGGAGCCAGAGGTGTAATTGGAGCAAGTTTTAAATAAGTAGCACAGTGAATATGGACAGAGCAGGAGAAATTGCCGTGAACACAGCAGGGGAACAGCTGACGTTACCGAACCCCAATAACACCGCAGCAAGTGTTGACTGTGCAGACGGCACTTCCGAGCGCCAACTGGCGGTGCTGGAGCCCAGGGATAAGAATGAAAACAGAGGAGCCAGAGGTGTAATTGGAGCAACTTTAAAATCTGTAGTAGTGAGAATGTGGACAGAGCAGGAGAAATTGCCGTCCGCACAGCAGGGGAACAGCTGACGTTACTGAACCCCAATAACATGGTAGCAAGTGTTGACTGTGCAGACAGCACTTCCGAGCGCCAACTGGCGGTGCTGGAGCCCAGGGATAAGAATGAAAACAGAGGAGCCAGAGGTGTAATTGGAGCAACTTTAAAATCTGTAGTAGTGAGAATGTGGACAGAGCAGGAGAAATTGCCGTCCGCACAGCAGGGGAACAGCTGACGTTACTGAACCCCAATAACACGGCAGCAAGTGTTGACTGTGCAGACAGCACTTCCGAGCGCCAACTGGCGGTGCTGGAGCCCAGGGATAAGAATGAAAACAGAGGAGCCAGAGGAGTAATTGGAGCAACTTTAAAATGTGTAGTACAGTGGATGTGGACAAATCAGGAGAAATTGCCGTCCGCACAGCAGGAGAACAGCTGACGTTACTGAACCCCAATAACACGGCAGCAAGTGTTGACTGTGCAGACGGCACTTCCGAGCGCCAACTGGCGGTGTTGGAGCTCAGGGATTACAGTTCAGGTGGTAGAAACATGAACAGAACAGGAGACCTGGATACTGTTGCCAACCAATTATTTATTCTGGAAGAGGACTGGCAAATTCATGAGAGATCCAGGCCTTGTTCATTTTGAGAAAAGTAAGCCGGTCAACGTTATCGGAGGATAGTCGCATGCAACGGTCTGTTAGTACACCACCTGCGGCACTAAAGACGCGTTCCGATAATACACTAGCAGCAGGGCAAGCTAGCACCTCCAGTGCATACTGACTAAGCTCTGGCCATGTATCCAGCTTACAGACCCAAAACTTGAAGGGAGAAGAGCCGTCTGGGAGTACACTAAGAGGGCAAGACATGTAGTCTGTCACCATCTGACGGAAACGTTGCCTCCTGCTGACTGGAGCTGTCTGTGATGGTGTAGACATTTGTGGCGGCGGGGACACAAAACTTTGCCACATTTCGGCCATACTGGTCTTGCCTTGTGCTGAGGCGCTGCTTCTGCTCCCTCTTTGTGCAGAGCTTCCTCCACTGCCTCGACGCACTGAGCTGCTTTGTAAAGCACTAGCAGCACTGCTCTTGGTTGGAATGGAGAACATGATGGAATGCACCAGTGCGTCTTGGTACTCCCGCATTTTACGCTCCCGGTTCAATGGTGTTATGAGGCTTTGTAAGTTGTCCCGGTAGCGAGGATCTAGGAGGGTGGACACCCAATAATCAGCCGTGTTGAGAATGTGGGCGATGCGGCGGTCGTTTCTGAGGCACTGCAGCATGAAATCAACCATGTGCTGCAGACTGCCAACTGGCCAAGAAACGCTGTCCCCTGCTTGAGGCGTGATCTCTGCCTGCTCTGCATCACCCCACCCTCGCTCTAGATACTGACTACTAGAGCATTGTGTACCTCCCTCCTCTGGACAGATGTCTTCCTCATCCATTGACTCCTCCTCATCCTCCTCACAAAGTGTCCCCTGCCTAGGCCTTTGTGAGGAACCACGTTGCGCAGACTGTAGAGAAGCAGATGGCATTTGTGACTCCTCATCCTCCACCTCTTCCAAAACCTCGTCCCTTAGTGCTTGCAGTGTTTTTTCAAGCAGGCAGATAAGGGGGATAGTCATGCTGACTAGTGCATCATCTGCACTCGCCATCCGCGTGGAATAATCGAAGGCACGCAAAACGTGGCAAATGTCCTTCATAGAGGCCCACTCAGTGGTGGTGAAGTGTGAACGGCGCGCACTGCGACTTGTTTGCGCCTGCTGCAGCTGGTACTCCATTACTGCTGCCTGCTGCTCACACAACCTCTCCAACATATGTAACGTTGAATTCCACCTGGTGGGTAGGTCACATATGATGCGATGTTCCGGAAGACATAATCGGCGCTGCAGAGCTGCAATGCGTGATCTTGCATTGCTGGAACGCCGCAAGTGAGCGCACTCTATGCGGACCTTGTGAAGCAGTGCATCAAGATCCGGATAGTCACTCAAAAAACTCTGCACGACCAAGTTGAGCACATGTGCCAGACATGGGATGTGAGTGAGGTTGCCTAGGCCCAGAGCTGCCACCAGATTTCGGCCATTGTCACACACTACCATGCCTGGCTGGAGATTCGCTGGCACAAACCACACGTCACTCTGCTGTTTGATGGCATTCCAGAGCTCCTGCGCTGTGTGGCTTCGATTCCCCAAAGAAATTAATTTTAATACGGCCTGTTGACGTTTGGCCACGGCTGTGCTCATATCGGTCATCATAACAGGTAACCGTTCACGGGTCGATGTGGAGGTAGACCGTGACGGCTCCTGCAGCGCTGATTCAGAGGAACTGGAGTATGAGGAGGAGTCAATGTGTACAGACTGGATTCCTGCAATCCTTGGAGTTGGCAGAACACGTACAGCGCCACTCTCAAGATCTGTACCCGGCTCCACAACATTTACCCAATGGGCAGTGAGGGAAAGGTATCGTCCCTGTCCATGCTTACTGGTCCACGCATCAGTGGTCAGGTGGACCTTGCTACTGACGGCGTTTTGTAGCGCATGTTTAATTTTTCCCTCCACATGATGTTGCAGGGCAGGGACGGCTTGCCTGCTGAAATAAAAGCGGCTGGGCACGTTGTATTGTGGGACTGCCAATGCCATAAAGTTACGGAATGTGTCAGTCTCCACCAGCCTGAATGATAGCATTTCAAGGGCCAGTAGTTTAGCAATGCCAGCATTCAGAGCCTGTGCTCGGGGGTGGTTTGCCGAGTATGGGCGCCTTTTCTCCCATGCCTGTGCTAACGATGGCTGTAGACTGGCCTGGGAGTGTGAGGATGACTGGGAAAGTGGTGCTGTGGGTGGAATTACACTGTGTCTCTGTACAACAGTGCCAGAGATTCTTCCATGGCGATCCTGTGAGGAAGCCGAACCAGCTGTGTGTGAGCTGGAGGAAGAGGCTACAACACGAGCTGAAGAGGTGGTAGGTGGCGCTGTAGGTTGGCCTAGGTCTTCAGTGTGTTTGTGTAACTCCACCACGTGCTTGGTCCGCACATGTTTCCACATATTTGTGGTATTGAGGTTGCTGACACTTTTCCCTCTTTTCACCTTCTGATTACACAGCTTGCATTTGACAAAGCAAATGTCATCTGCAACTGTGTCAAAAAAGGACCAGGCACTGCAAGTCTTGGGAGCGCCCGCTTTGGATTTTGGAAGAGCCATGCTCCTAATGGGTGCCGAAGTGGAGGCTACAGGCAACCAAGTCTGCCCCCTCCCTCTCCCTCCTTTTTGGGCCGTTCGGGGAATCTCTTCCTCAGAGCTGCTCCCACCACCTTCCTGTCCCTCACGCCATGATGGGTCAAGGACCTCATCATCTACACCACCCTCTTCAAACAACTGCTTCTCCTGGGTAGTCTCGACAGCACAGTACGCACCAGAAAGTGGCACCTGAGTCTCATCATCAGATGCGTACTGAGGTGTGCTGCTGACCATAGGCACTGGCCCACCCGCCTCTTCAGATTCAGAGAGACAAAACGGTTGCGCATCACTGCATACTACCTCTTCTTCAAATTCTCGAATTCTGCTTGGCTGGCCCCCTCTTTCCAAGCCAAGAGATTCAGAGAACAGAAGTAGAGATGGCTCCTGTCCAGGGCTCTCTGACTGCCTGGGCAATTTGGCAGGTGGTGAGGAGACAGATGGGTGCTCTTCAGTGCTCAGGACCTGAGAGGATCTGGAACTAATTGAAGTCGATGCGTTAGCTGCCATCCATCCGACAACGGCTTCAATTTGGTCCTCGCGCAGCAGTGGGGTACAGCTAGCTCCTACAAAGCTGCGCATAAAGGACTGTTCCCTGGTAAAACTGGGGGATGCTGAGTCACTGGTGCCCGCAGCAGGCACAGAATCCCCACGTCCTCTCCCTGCAGGCACAGAATCCTCACGTCCTCTCCCTGCAGAAACTCCACGCCCACGCCCACGACCACGACCACATGCCTTACTCCCTGCCTTCTTCATCTTGGTAGACTGATAAAGATAGGCAGAAAAGTACTAAGGGCTTAGTGTGCTTATTCCTGAACAGCTGCTAACAGGTATAAGAAACACTAATTTTATAAAGTGTGGACTAGACTTTAATATGAGCTAATGTGGCCTACACAACTGTAAAGTGGAGTGTTTGGTGAACTTTATTTAGGTTTTTTTTGTCACAAAAAGACACTGGATGTGCCTAAAGATGTAATAACGATAGTATCACAAACTTTTTGTAGCTATTACAATGTAGGAAGGTAACCTACAATGCAATAGATGAGGCTGCAAAAAATAGGCTAATACTAATCTGGCTGGGGCTGCAGGGCCCAATGCTGCAGAAAGGCTCCTCTATCTACTCCTATATAGTGTGTTTGGAATCAATTTAGCTGAATATGGATGGAACCACCACACTAATAGGAGATATCAGGAAAAATTATGAATTGGCAATAAAGGACAATGTATGAGGCAGTGACACACACTGAGTGCACTACAACCAGACGGGGTTGAAGCACACACTACAGGGTGAGCTGCACTCACACACCAGACCTTGCAGACAGCGGTGAACAGTACAGATGCAGAGCACTGTGCACTAGTGCTGCAAGACGGAAAAAAAATTCTCTATCTACTCCTATATAGTGTGTTTGGAACCAATTTAGCTGAATACAGATGGAACCACCACACTAATAGGAGATATCAGGAAAAATTATGAATTGGCAATAAAGGACAATGTATGAGGCAGTGACACACACTGAGTGCACTACAACCAGACGGGGTTGAAGCACACACTACAGGGTGAGCTGCACTCACACACCAGACCTTGCAGACAGCGGTGAACAGTACAGATGCAGAGCACTGTGCACTAGTGCTGCAAGACGGAAAAAAATTTCTCTATCTACTCCTATATAGTGTGTTTGGAACCAATTTAGCTGAATACAGATGGAACCACCACACTAATAGGAGATATCAGGAAAAATTATGAATTGGCAATAAAGGACAATGTATGAGGCAGTGACACACACTGAGTGCACTACAACCAGACGGGGTTGAAGCACACACTACAGGGTGAGCTGCACTCACACACCAGACCTTGCAGACAGCGGTGAACAGTACAGATGCAGAGCACTGTGCACTAGTGCTGCAAGACGGAAAAAAATTTCTCTATCTACTCCTATATAGTGTGTTTGGAACCAATTTAGCTGAATACAGATGGAACCACCACACTAATAGGAGATATCAGGAAAAATTATGAATTGGCAAAAAAGGACAATGTATGAGGCAGTGACACACACTGAGTGCACTACAACCAGACTTGGCTGAAGCACACACTACAGGGTGAGCTGCACTCACACACACAGACCTTGCAGATAGCAGTGAACAGCACAGGGAACTGTGCACTAGCACTGCAAGGCACAGTGATTTAGAAAGTAGCTTGGGTAAAGCAGTATAGAGCAAATAGGTAGCTAAAACTGTCCCTCAGAACAACAGCGTCCTATCCCTAACTGAATTCACAGCAGAGTGAGCTCAAAATGGCGGCGGTGGCTTTTATAGTGCATCATGACATCATTTCAGCAGCCAATCACAGCCATGCCATTAGTTAAGATGCCTACATGCCTAACAGGATGTGCCCACACTTCTTAGGATCCTCATTGGCTGAATAAAATGAAAATGTCTCATTGCATTATGGGAACTTCCGATTCCGGTATACGATATTGCAATAGTATCGGAATTAAGTATCGGAATTCCGATACCGCGAATATCGGCCGATACCCGATATTTCAGTATCGGAATGCTCAACACTAGTGATGAGTGAAGACAAAAACCATTGCTCAACTCCAAAATAAAGAGATCAGAGCAAAGTCAAGGATCAACATCCCATCTCCAGAATCTAGTATGCATAAGGTCCTTCTGAATCATGTTCAGTAAATCAACCACTAAAACATCATGTGGCAGAGAATAACATTGTCTCACTGATCTTAGAGTAAAGAAGTCTCATCTGTGATGATTGCCATTTTTCTTTTTCTTTCTACACATAAGTCTAGTCATAATAAAAGGTTTGTGCTTTTTCTCACCTTTCTACACCTAAGCCTAGTTGTAGGTCTTGGCAGGGGCGTACATAGGAATTATGGGGCCCATAGCAGAAGTTCTAATTGGCCCCCCCCTAAACACCCCTCCAATAAGGTATGATGCCAACAAAAGTGCCCCCCCCCAAACACAGTGATACGCCCAAGTTGAATTCCTCCACATGCGCAGTATAATGACCCTATTGTACCCCATCTCAACTCCCAGGGCAAAGTATGCTGACCCCAACACAGTATGATCCCCTAACTGTGACCCCCTAGAGCTAGAGAGGATGGTAGGTAATAAGGGAGGGTGTTATACATAGTAAAAGATGAAACTAAATAATTAAGGACAACGCTATACATAATAAGTGAGTATACTATATACTAAGGGACTGTGCTATACATAATAAGTGAGTCCACTATATTCTAAGGGACTGTGCTATACATAATAAGTGAGTACACTGTATACTAAGGGACTGTGCTATACATAATAAGTGAGTACACTATATTCTAAGGGACTGTGGTATACATAATAAGGCTACATTCTTGTATCTGTGTGCAGTGTTGGTGTGCTGCCCTATTTTACAGACATATTGAGCATATCCTTTTCTAATCCTCAAATTCGGATCAGAGCAGGACATTCTCTGACCCTCACAGACCTCATTCTCAGATCCATGATTTTCATGGATGTGTGAATGGATCTATAAAACTCTACGAGTCCATGGATCATTCGATAAAAAAATCTGGACATTTCTCACACAAATGTGAAAATGCAGCCTAAGGGATTTTACAGACAGCATTATCACTCCAAGTCACACAGTGCAGATACAGAATAATATTTCCATCCAGGAACTTACCACTGATGTCTCATCTGATCAGAGACGGTTTCTGCTGTTTCTTCTCCGTCTGGTCAGACTTTCATGACGACATCTCCCAGCCACGACTCGTCTTGTCACGATGATCTCCAGCCTAGAAAATAACAAGGTCACATATATTGTATATATACATGTATCTCCCCCACACTGCGCCCCTGAATAGAGAAATGTACCCCCTACGATTAATATACTATTAGCCACTTAGCAATCAAAATGTAAAGTGATAAGCAGCACTGTGCCCCCATTAACTATAATCTCCTCTGGCCAATAATATAAATTATTCAGTCTCTGTGACTCTCCCCAATTAACTGTAAGGCTATGTGCACATGGAAAACATACAAGGCTTTACAGTACAAGCAAAGTGAAACCCCCATAATTGCTCTCTCCCAGCACCCCCATGATTGCTCGTTCCCAGCACCCCCATGATTGCTCTGTTCCAGCACCCCCATCATTGCTCTGTCCCAGCACCCCATCATTGCTCTGTCCCAGCACCCCCATCATTGCTCTGTCCCAGCACCCCCATCATTGCACTCTCCAGCACCCCCATCATTGCTCTGTCCCAGCACCCCATCATTGCTCTGTCCCTGCACCCCCATCATTGCTCTGTCCCAGCACCCCCATCATTGCTCTGTCCCACCATCCCCATCATTGGTCTGTCCCAGCACCCCCATCATTGCTCTGTCCCAGCACCCCGATCATTGCTCTGTCCCAGCACCCCCATCATTGCTCTGTCCCACCACCCCCATCATTGCTCTGTCCCCATTGCCACCAGCCCCATCATTGCTCTGTCCCACCACCCCCATCATTGCTCTGTCCCCATTGCCACCAGCCCCATAATTGCTCTGTCCACATTGCCACAAGCCCGGTCATTGCTCTGTCCCCATTGCCACCAGCCCCGTCATTGCTCTGTGCCCATTGCCACCAGCCCCGTCATTGCTCTGTCCCCATTGCCACCAGCCCCATTATTGCTGTCCCCATTGCCACCAGCCTCATCATTGCTGTCCCCATTGCCACCAGCCCCATCATTGCTGTCCCCCACCTCCCCTCATTCTCCTGTTACTCTCCCCAGCATTTCAGTAAAAAAAAAAATACAACTTACCTCTCAGCCCGCTCCCCTGCAGCATCCTCCTCGTTCCCGGCAACTTTCTCCCTGACCCAGGTGCACGCTGCATAACGATGTCATCAAGCTGCGCGCGTCTGTGTCAGGGAGGAAGTGCCAGGCAGGAAGCAGAGGACGGATCCCTCCAGCTCCGCAGCGGAGCTGCAGGGATTGCTCCCTGCATACCGCTCAATATTAGCCGCCCTAACCCTCCAGGCCCCGGTGCAGCTGTACCAGCGGTATGTCCGCCCCTGGACTGCTATAGGGCCCCCCCGGCTCACGGGCCACGTAGCAGTTGCGTGGTCTGCCGCCATTGACGGTGCGCCACTGGGTCTTGGCCGTCTCTCCAATACACAAGACAGCTCGCTTTGCCGAGCACTACTGTGTTCTTTACGAAAAAAACTGCCAACAAACACCTCTGCTGGCAGCTTATCTACAGGAGAACAAAACAATCAGCAGTCCAAAATCTGAAATGCCGAACGGACATCTTGTTGATGAGATGACAGCTCCCACATACACATTGGAGTATCGACCGAACCCATCGATATCGGTGAGTTTGGCCAACATTAATCCAATGTTTATGGGGGCCTTAACTTAGACTCCTAACATAAAAAAAACTTGACTGACTTCTTTTAAATAGCATTATGAATAGAAAGTGATTTGTATGCTGGTAGAAACTGCATCTTTCCACTTCATATGTGAGATCCAAAAATATTGCACTAGCCAAAGATTTCACAGCTGGAAAATCTAGGTCAACTCCAATCTAGTCACTACTTGCCACCAAACCACTGCATGGTATATCTGCATAGCTACCAGGTATATAAAATTGACACATATATCCCTGTATTAATGAGATATACACTGTGTGCACAATTATTAGGCAAGTGAGTATTTTGACCATATAATTTTTATGCAGATTTACCAGCTCCACACTGTGTAAACTCATATGCTTATTGGATGAAACAGATCAGGTGATGTGTATTTGTGTAATGAAGAAGGGTGAGACCTAATAATACAACGCCCTTTATCAAGGTGTGCAGAATTATTAAGCAGCTTATTTTCAGCAGGCAAAATGAGCCAAAAATGTGACACAGAAAGTCAAAAATTTTTACAAGTCTTACAGAGAGATTCAGCACTACTAAAATTGCTAGGATATTAGGGCGTGATCACAGAACCAGCAAAAGTATGGTTGAGAATAGTCAGCAAGGTCACAAAAAAACAAGATCTGAGAAGAATAAAACGTGAAGCAACCAGGAACCCATTATCATCCAGTGTTGTCATTTTCAGAACTGCAACCTCCCTAAAGTGCCCAGAAGATCAGTGCTCATAGACATGGCTGAGGTAAGGGTTGCTGAACCTGACCATCACTGAACAAGACACAGAAGGGGAAATGTCAAGACTGGGCCAAGAAATATCTGAACACAGATTTATCAAAGGTTTTATGGACTAATGAGATGAGAGTGACTCTTGACGGACCAAATGGATTGGCCTGTGGCCAGATCAGTAAGGGACACTTAGACTCAGATGCCAGCAAGGTGTAGGGGGTACTGCTATGGGCTGGTATTATTGAAGATGAGCTAGTTGGCCTTTTTCTGGTTGAAGATGGACTCAAAATTTACTCAGAAACCAACTGCCAGTTTTTAGAAGACACTTTCTTCAAGCAGTGGTACAGCAAAAAGTCATCATCTTTCACGAAACCATGATTGTTATCCAGGACAATGCTCCATCGCAGCATCAAAGTCTCCACTGCTTGGCTGCCAAAAGGTCTTAAAAATGAAAGAATAATGACATGGTCTCCTTCCTCACCTGACCTAAACTCTGTTCAGAACTTGTGGGCCTTTCTTAAATGGGAGATTTATAGTGAAGGAAAACAGTCACCTCTGATCAGTGTCTGGTTGTGGTTGGTGCTGCCCAAAAAGTTGATTGTTAACAGCTTAAGAAAATGAAACTCCATGTATGGAGCTTATGGCTGTTATTGAAAAGAAGGGTGGCTATATTTGATACTGATATATACTTTTTAAAATGTCAGAAATATATTTTTGTACATTTTGAGCTGTTTGGTTATTATTCTCGCTTTAACAGATGAAAACAAACAATTGAGATGGAAAATTTATGTTTTTCATTCGGTTGCATAATAATTCTGCACACAGATATTTGCCTAAGAAATACAAAACCTCACTTTTACTTTCTTAAATATTCAGGTTATTAACCTCTTTGATTGACAGACAGTACTGTAGTTATTCAGTAATAAAATTAATCAACTAAAATACAAATTGCCTAATAATTATATATGTGTCATTTCATGGTCTGGGAAAGCTGTGCGATGACCCATGTGGGAGCTGCGATGGTGTTCATCCTGGATGTTACTCAACTTTCCCAGAAATTGTTAACCAGTTGACACTGTTATATTTCTTAAACAGCCAGTCTGGATATATTTCATTCTTACAGTGTATTTTTGCTGTCGTACATAATTCTACATTCCACTACGTTCTGATCCACTGTCTCTTGACATTTATCCTTATTTATGTACAACATCAATAGGCTTTTAGAGCTATATTTATGCAAATGTAAAGTACTTTATGTGTGTTATTTATGTTCTGACTACAGTTTTATGTCATCACTATCCAATTTGATTTGTTGAACTTCATCAAAAGATATTTCTATAAAATTGTACAAGGCCAAAAGTATTTATTGAAAGCTACAATTTAATTTAAGAAATTGTACATCTTCGTGAAGATAATGTAAGAGTATTAACTAATAATATTACTATAATCTTTTACTCTCCTAATAGTCTAGAGCGGTAAGAGCTGGCAAGCAACAGGGTAATTGCATTATAATGCTCTCTCGTCAGTGCTGGGTCCAATAGTTGGATCACGATTTGGCACATGGAATGGACTGGAACATATTGCTCTCAAATATTTGCAAGACACAGAGACATTGAAAAGATTATGTATTGTCTATGGCAAACAGATTGTATTTATAAAGGAAATCCTCACTAACTTCCTTCCTTCTTGATTATTGAAAAATCAATAGAGCACAAAGACTTGTGGGAATATGAATATCTATTATTTTCTCTTTTTAAAATGAATGCCAGGTCGAATGACATATGGTGGTTATACTTCGATACTCAATGTTCCTATTTAACAGATGTCCATTTTTTCATTTTAAAAATACTACAAATAAAATGAGACGTCCATTGGCCATTATGAAAAGCAGGTTGTACTTATCTAGAAAAAAAAGTTTGGCTTGACTTTCAGATGAAGAACAAGTTCCTAATTCTGATGATGATGCTCCTATTGCTAACACTATATTACCATGACATTCGGCCTATTATGTAGAAATAATAAGTTTGACAGATGCACAATCATTCTATATTGTCAATCAAAAAACACAAAAAAGAAAAGATATGAGCGGCCGAGATGAGTGGATCAGATGAAACTCGCATTCGCCAAATAGCACAGATTTTACCAGGAAATTTTATTTGCAGTGAATTTGTCCTCCGAGAATTAATTGTCCCTTATTATGTTCTGGGGCCTGAAAATGGAAAAAAAAGCAAAACAAAAAAATACTCATCTCACCATTTCTCACTTTCCCTCTTTATACCGCTGACGCTTGTTGAAACCCTGGGTATCTTCACTCTAGCCCTAGGCTTCCGACATTGCCTGAGACGTTCCTACACATGTGCAGGGACGTCCTTGACCTAGCTGGTACTGGAAGTCCTGGCATAGAATACCTTTGAAAAAGTCATTGCACACACCATGTTGTCAAGTTGTTGCCGTGACCTTACAATGCACATGTGCAAAGATGTCCTGGGTTTAGTTGTGGCCCGAAGCCCCAGCCTAGTCTGGAAGTCCTAAGTCCGCGGCACACATCGTGATGTCACAACATGCGCAGAGACCTTACAACACGCACTTTAGACTGTGACTTTCAGCCGGGAATAGGCTTAGACGTGATTCTTCATACACAGGCACATCCTAGACCTAGTTGTGGCCAGAAGTCCAGGCTTAGGGTGAAGATGTCATGCAGCAGAAGAAGTGCTGATGACTATATGAGGGAGAAGTGATTGATGAGGTAAGTATTAGAATTTTTTATGTTTTTTAACTTTTTGCTGACCCTCTATGGTTTAGCAAAATGGAAGCCAAGTGGCCACCAATTCACTAAATTTTTAATAGCGAATTATTTACAAAAATCTGCATTTAGGAGAATACTGATTTTCATAAAATTCTAGTCGAATTCAAATTCGCTCTAATAAATTCGAACCAACTCTAATACGCACTTACGTGTGTATAAAGGTATAGGAAAACTCTTTCTATAAATTACAAGTTTAAGAAATCTGAGCTCAAGTAAAGCAAAAATAAGAACCTTCGAAAGATAATAATACTTAAAGCATTTCTGTCCTGTAAAGGAAGACCTGTAGAAAACATGAACATGCTACTCTAAACCCTCACATGTTAAAGCTGCTTTTGGTGCACATGCCAGTATAAAATATCCAAGAACTGTCCCAATTTCCATGGTGTGCAACTGTCCACTCATTGTTCTTCAATGAACAGCTCTTCTTCATCAGCTTTCTGCCAGCATGATACGTGATAGGACTTAATTTACCCATTTACCAGCATGCATTTCTTCTCACACTTTCAAATGGATCGTTTCTCTCAAACGTAAATTTGCCTCTGTTAAAGGGAATCTTCAGCCGGTTTTTGCTATGCAATCTGTAGACTGCATGCTATAGGGGTTAAAACACAGATTTCAGAGATGCCTCTCTTATCAAGCTCTGTGCTGTTGTTTACTTGCAATGATTGTTTTAGCATCAGGGGCTTATTATTGCTGTGACTACAACAGTGCATTTCTTGTATTCCGCCCTGCCCCCCCTGTGATAAGCAGCTCACTATCTATAGACTAAGTACATACAGAGCCTGGTGTGGGTGGGGGTAGCTTTCTCAGGTCTGCTGCATTTCTAAATCTAAAAACTCTGTGTCAGAACGGCTGCACCCAGTAAACTAAGTGATACATCATTGGATTCAGGGTCTCTTTGCCAACATTATGCTGCTCTCATATGAGGTAGCAAAAACTTGGTGACAGATTCCCTTTAATCCTCTGTGCTGCTAGAGACTATTCACACTTAACAACAGACAGCAGACAGCAAGTTAGACAGATTGGAGATTCTTAAGGCCTGATTCATTAAGAATGGTATTTCGTATGCCAGTCTTAATGATTGTCATGCGGAAGTAAGATGTGGCTAAATCTCCCAGAGAATCTGCCTTCAGAATTTTTTTAAATGAAAGGAGTATTACCATTATTATTTACCAAAATTCATGTATTTTGCGCTAAAAATAATTTTTGTGATTGGGTTCCTTTAACCCCCTTTCAGACCAGGTCAGTAATAGTACGTACTTGCGCCCTGGGCCTTATGGACCAGGTACGTACTATTACGCGTGTGGCCATCACGCCCGCACACAAGCATTGTGCGGTGATTGCCACCGGGTGTCAGCTGATTGTCACAGCTGGCACCCGGTGCTATGTGCAGGCAGCGGTCCCGCACTTGCGTTCAAGACTAATGACAACTTATTCAATATGAAGACCTAATGTTATCAAATTCCGTCGTACCTCTGGGTTCAAAATGTTCACTATACCCCTTGATAAAATCCTGGAGGGGTCTAGTTTCCAAAATGGAGTCAATTGTGGGGCGTTTCCACTATTAGGCACATCAGGGCTCCCGAAATGTGACATGGCGTCCGCTCTTGATTCCAGCCAATTCTGTGTTCAAAAAGGGCACACCTTGAACCCTAATGTGCGCACAAACAGTGTATTTTCCCCACATATACTTACTCAGGAGAGATTGCACAACAAGTTGCATGGTGCAATTTCTCCTGTTACCCTTATGAAAATGCAAAAGTGGGAGCTGAAAAAGATTTTTGCGGGAAAAATATGAAAATGTTATTTTCATGGCTCCATGTTATAAACTTCTGTGAAGCACCTGCGGGTTCAAGGTGCTCACTAAACATCTAGATAAGTTCCCTGAGGGGTCTAGTTTCCAAAATGGTGTCACTTTTGGGGGGTTTCCACTGTTTAGGCACATCAGGGGCTCTTCAAACGCAACATGACATCTGCTAATTATTCAAGCAAATTTTACATTCAAAAAGTCAAACGGCGCTCCTTCCCTTCTGAACCCTGCCGTGCACACAAACAATGGTTTTTCCCCATGTATGGGGTATCTGCGTGCTCAGGGGAAATTGCATAACAAATTTTGGGGTCCATTTTTTCCTGTAACATTTTTTGTGAAAAAAGTTAAATGTTCATTTTTTTCTTCCTCATTTCAAAAATTCCTGTGAAGCACCTGAATGGTTAATAAAGTTCTTGAATGTGTTTTTGAGCACCTTGAGGGGTGCAATTTTTAGAATGGTGTCACTTTTGGGTATTTTCTGCCATAAAGACCCCTCAAAGTGACTTCAAATGTGATGTGGTCTTTAAAAATATGTTTTCGTAAATTTTGTTGTAAAAATGAGAAATCGCTGGTCAACTTTTAACCCTTATAGCTTCCTAATAAAAAAAAATTGGTTACAAAATTGTGCTGATGTAAAGTAGACATGTGGGAAATGTTATGTATTAACTATTTTGTGAGATATATCTCTCTGATTTAAAGGTATAAAAATTAAAATTTTGAAAATTGCAAAATTTTCAAAATTTTCACCAAATTTCAGATTTTTTCACAAATAAACGTAAGTGATATCGAACAAATTTTACCACTATCATGAAGCACAATACGTCACGAAAAAACAGTCTCAGAATCAGTGGGATCCGTTGAAGCATTCCAGAGTAATTAGCTCATAAAGTGACAGTGGTCAGAATTGTAAAAATTGGCCGGTCATTAACGTGCAAACCACCCTCGGGGGTTAAAAGGGTTAAAGGGAATTTGTCAGTAGGATCAACCCTCCTAAGTTGTCTATATGGGTATGTAGGTCATAGGAAGATGAACTAAATGATACCATGATATCTGCAATCTGATGTTTTATTATAGAGAAATTCACATTTCTCATCTTTCACATTGATCTCCTTGAAAATCTTCCTCCAGAGCTTTTTTTAAGTGAAAGGGGGCAGTACTCATGTGAGACATGTAGACCAGAAGAGCAGACTGTCAGTCATTGCACACCTTACATTAGTATCGCCCCCTTTCATTTACAATAAGCCCTGGAGGCAGATTCTCAGGGAGATCTATGTCCGGCCCATAGATCTTAACAGCTCATTTACATATTTAGGAAAAAGTGGATTTCTCAGGAATAAGACATCGGATCACAGATATCAATGTATCATTTTATTCAGCTTCCTATGACCTACATGCACATATAGGCGACTTAGGAGGGTTGATCCTACTGACAGGCGCCCTTTAACAGAAATTGCATTGCATGCAAATGGAGTTGTTGACGCAGATGTCAATAGAATCTGACATGGTCAAATTAAGTTGTAAAGGATTACTGAAAAATATTATCAAATTATAATGAAGTCGAAGGATTTTAGCTTCAATATTTTATTTTAATATAGGTACTTGTCTAGGAAACCATGATATTAAAATTCATTTCAGTAGTAATTTGTACAAGGTTGGAAACTACGACGACCAGTATATCAAACGTCATGAATAGTCTACATCTATAGTCTTCTAGATTCTAATTTGGACATGGGATCAATTTTTGATAATATTATCTATCACTATAAGGTAACATTGTATCTAGACATGCTGATCTATAATTATATTTCTGCATTTATTTTCTAAATGAAGTGGTGTTTTGACTTTTAACTGTTGCTTTATGGAATTCTGATACATTTGGGCTTTTATGAAATATTTGTGGACTTTGATAAGCCAACCAATGAATTCTTCTTGCAGGATGGAAATGAAATGTACATGCAACATATACAGAAACATAAATGCAAATGCAGTAACCATGTATACCTATAATTGCTTATTACATCCACATGTAGGTCAGGAGACGAGCTTTTACTAGAAAGTGTTCTATAGCTAACAAATGGACTGTGAATACAAGGGAAAATAAGCAATGAAAAAAAATAATTGAATGCCTTTGAAGTATTTTGAATGATGGCAGCATGTTAGTGAATGTGTCCAGTACTGATATACTGCCTGATATTTCATGCTTACAGCTCATGCACTGACTTATACATAGCTGTAGTAGGACACCATACACTTTCATCTGCCTTCACCTATTTTTTTCAAAATCCAATAGAAATAAATAATTGTAGTATGTTCTGTCTTATGCCAAATTATGGAAATATTTTTCCCAAGAAGAACCCCATATAGTGTTTACAGTATGTGGCTCCATACTCAATTCCCCCATGTAGCACATGATTGTATTTTTCCTGGTTTATACTCAACCAACAAACAATGATCCATTGACAGAAAATTTATAATTAAAAAAGGCAAATAGAGTTTGAGATGACATTTAGTGATTAACAGAAATTTTACACCCTTGGGCTTTGGGGTACTAATTTTAGCTTACTACCACTTTTCTGGACAGATATAAAATGAGGGTGATTTGAAAGTGGTGTCTCTTTTTGTCAGTAAAGTATCAGCTTTTCAGATTGAACATCCTTCTATTCAATACTATTTTTACACTGAAAAATGGGCTTCCATGTACAATTAACCCCTTACATCACTCAAAAACTTTGGTTTGCCAATATTGGAGGACTTTATAGTACTTGGACTGTTGAATCCAGTGTGTGCAATAGGATGGGTAATAAAGAAACCTGACTTAGTGTCTTGTGTTGTTTTGCTGAGGTCAGTAGCTGGGGCGTAGTGTTCAAATTCATGTTTGTGTTCGGGGTTCCGACTTGTTCACGCCAAAAAATCGCCTCTGCCCACGAACATCCCTGATTTGCCACGTTGTCACGCAGATGTTATCTGCGTGACAGCGTGGAAAATCAGGGATGTTCATTGGCGTAGCCGATTTTTTGGCACAAACAAGCCGGAACCCCGAACATGAACACGAATTTGAAATCCCGAACAAATTCGCTCAACACTACTTGGGTGTTAGTATTATCATATTGCTTTCATTGCACCTAGGGATAGCAAGGTAAATGCTGGAGCATCTTTTAGTTGTTTCATTAAAAGCCTTTCTGGATACAGCTGGCATTATAAAGATCATTTCATGCATCACATTTTTATGCTTAGTCGTTTTCTGAAGCAAAGACATAAGAAGGAAATATAGTTGGGAATTTTTTAATCCAGTTTTGCTTGTGGATGTGATGCATTTATTTGAACAAAAATGATCAAAGTATTGCATAATGGGGAGATTTCTAAAGCTATATATCATTTGTGCCACAAAAACTGTCTTTCATGACCTACACCATGTTTATATAGGTACATTTTTCATGATGTTTCACAAGAGTGTAACAATACTCGAAAGGCAATTGACTTATCTGAAAAGGAACGTGTCCTGAAGAGCAAAACAGAATGACAAAAATGCATCAGAATTATGGCTCACATTCCTGGCACAAAATAAACCAACTGAAAATGGTGTAATCTTGGACTGAACAGTCTGAAAATACACCAGATATATTGAGCAGCATGATCCACTTTGATAATTATCAAAGAAAGAAGAAAAAGACACAGGTCAAAAGGAATGTGTGCACACCCAAAATTGAAAAACAATATCAATTTTTTTAAACATGATTTATAGCAAAACAGCTCACACAAACAGGTTAAAAATATTTAAAATACACACATTAGTTGTAGAGGGGTGGAAAGGTTATCCCAATATTATAAACCCCCACTGCCCTGTGTCTTTCTTCTTTCCTTGGTATCTAATACTCTTTGCAGGGTCTATGTAGCACCCCGTTTATCTAATTTGGCTGTGCCCACCTACGATTCTTCTTTTCTACATGCCTATCCAACCTCTTTGATAATTCTGATGCATTTTAACTCCATCAATAAATATGACTTACTCCCCGACTTTGATGCAGGCTCAGGAGCTGAGCCAGCATCTTTCCAACAGATGATGGCTGTGTTATAGCACCATTGTTTGACTGTAGCAGAGCTGAGCTTTGCCCGCTGCTGTTAACCACTTCAATAAAGCAGTCAATCTGACATAAGCATTTAAGGCACGTGAACCGGTGGTTGTATCATTCCACACACCCATTGGCTCCCCCTGTGAAACAATCACAGGGTGTCAATCAATTGCTATGGCAGCTCACAGTCTAATGAAAGCCCCTGTGCCTTCCATGATGGTATTACTATGAAGACCAGTCAGTGGCTAGCGTTCATAGGACACTGCAATATTTACTATACAATGTGTGCAGAAATTTTAGGCAAATGAGTATTTTGATCACATGATACTTTATATACATGTTGTCCTATTCCAAGCTGCATAGGCTTGAGAGCCAACTACCAATTAAGTAAATCTGGTGATGTGCATCTCTGTAATGAGGAGGGGTGTTGACTAATGACAACAACACCCTATATAAGTTGTGCTTAATTATTAGGCAACTTCCTTTCCTTTGGCAAAATGGGTCAGAAGAGAGATTTTACAGTCTCTGAAAAGTCCAAAATTGTGAGATGACTTGCAGAGGCATGCAGCAGTCTTGAAATTTCCAAACTTTTGAAGCGTGATCACCGAACAATGAAGTGTTTCATGGCAAATAGCCAACAGGGTCGCAAGAAGCGTGTTGGCCAAAAAAGGCGCAAAGTAACTGCCCATGAATTGAGGAAAATCAAGCGTGAAGTTGCCAAGATGCCATTCGCCACCAGTTTTGCCATATTTCAGAGCTGCAACGTTACTGGAGTATCAAAAAGCACAAGGTGTGCGATACTCAGGGACATGGCCAAGGTAAGGAAGGCTGAAAAACGACCACCTTTGAACAAGAAACATAAGATAAAATGTCAAGAATGGGCCAAGAAATATCTTAAGACTGATTTTTCAAAGGTTTTATGGACTGATGAAATGAGAGTGACTCTTGATGGGCCAGATGGATGGGCCAGAGGCTGGGTCAGTAAAGGGCAGTGAGCTCCACTCCGACTCAGACGCCAGCAAGGTGGAGGTGGGGTACTGGTTTGGGCTGGTATCATCAAAGATGAACTTGTGGGACCTTTTCGGGTTGAGGATGGAGTGAAGCTCAACTCCCAGACCTACTGCCAGTTTCTGGAAGACAACTTCTTCAAGCAGTGGTACAGGAAGAAGTCGGTATCATTCAAGAAAAACATGATTTTCAAGCAGGACAATGCTCCTTCACATGCATCCAACTACTCCACATCGTGGCTGGCCTGTAAAAGTCTAAAAGAAGAAAAAATAATGACATGGCCCCCTTGTTCACCTGATCTGAACATCATAGAGAACCTGTGGTCCATCATAAAATGTGAGATCTACAGGGAGGGAAAACAGTACACCTCTCGGAACAGTGTCTGGGAGGCTGTGATGGCTGCTGGACGCAATGTTGATCGAAAACTGATCAAGCACTGACAGAATCTATGGATGGAAGGATGTTGAGTGTCATCATAAAGAAAGGTGGCTATATTGATCACTAATTATTTTTGTTTTTGTTTTTGCATGTCAGAAATGTTTATTTCTAAATTTTGTGCACTGATATTGGTTTACCTGGTGAAAATAAACAAGTGAGATAGGAATATATTTGGTTTTTATTAAGTTGCCTAATAATTCTGCACAGTAATAGCTACCTGCACAAATAGATACAGTTATATGAAAAAGTTTGGGCACCCCTATTAATCTTAAGCTTAATGTTTTATAAAAATTGATGTTTTTGCAACAGCTATTTCAGTTTGATATATGTAATAACTGTTGGACACAGTAATGTTTCTGCCTTGAAATGAGGCTTCTTGTACTAGCAGAAAACGTGCAATCTGCATTCAAACAAAATTTGACAAGTGCATAAGTATGGGCACCCTTATTATTTTCTTGTTTTAAATACTCCTACCTACTTTTTACTGACTTACTAAAGCACTTTTTTGGTTTTGTAACCTCATTGAGCTTTGAACTTCATAGCCAGGTGTATGCAATCATGAGAAAAGCTACTTAAAGTGGCCACTTGCAAGTTGTTCTCCTGTTTGAATCTCCTCTGAAGAGTGGCATCATGGGCTCCTCAAAACAACTGTCAAATGATCTGAAAACAAAGATTATTCAACATAGTTGTTCAGGGGAAGGATACAAAAAGCTGTCTCAGCGATTTAACCTGTCAGTTTCCACTGTGAGGAACATAGTAAGGAAATGGAAGAACATAGGGACAGTTCTTGTTAAGGCCAGAAGTGGCAGGCAAAGAAAAACATCAGAAAGACAGAGAAGAAGAATGGTGAGATCAGTCAAGGACAATCCTCAGACCACCTCCAGAGAGCTGCAGCATCAACTTGCTGCAGATGGTGTCACTGTGCATCGGTCAACTATACAACGCACTTTGCACAAGGAGAAGCTGTATGGGAGAGTGATGCGAAAGAAGCCATTTCTGCAAGCATGGCACAAACAGAGTCGGCTGAGGTATGCAAAAGCACATTTGGAGAAGCCAATTTCTTTTTGGAAGAAGGTCCTGTGGACTGATGAAACCAAGATTGAGTTGTTTGGTCATACAAAAAGGCGTTATGCATGGCGGCAAAAAAACACAGCATTCCAAGAAAAACACTTGCTACCCACAGTATAATTTGGTGTAGGTTCTATCATGCTTTGGGGCTGTGTGGCCAATGCCGGCACCGGGAATCTTGTTAATGTTGAGGGACGCATGGATTCCACTCAGTATCAGCAGATTCTTGACAATAATGTTCAAGAATCAGTGACAAAGTTGAAGTTACGCAGGGGATGGATCTTTCAGCAAGACAATGATCCAAAACACCGCTCCAAATCTACTCAGGCATTCATGCAGAGGAACAATTACAATGTTCTGGAATGGCCATCCCAGTCCCCAGACCTGAATATCATTGAACATCTGTGGGATCATTTGAAGAGGCCTGTCCATGCTCGGCGACCATCAAACTTAACTGAACTGGAATTGTTTTGTAAAGAGGAATGGTCAAAAATACCTTCATCCAGGATCCAGGAAATCATTAAAAGCTACAGGAAGCGACTAGAGGCTGTTATTTTTGCAAAAGGAGGATCTACTAAATATTAATATCACTTTTCTGGTGAGGTGCCCATACTTATGCACCTGTCAAATTTTGTTTGAATGCAGATTGCACATTTTCTGTTAGTACAATAAACCTCATTTCAAGGCAGAAACATTACTGTGTCCAACAGTTATTACATATATCAAACTGAAATAGCTGTTGCAAAAACACCAATTTTTATAAAACATTATGCTTAAGATTAATAGGGGTGCCCAAACTTTTTCATATAACTGTATCCTCCTAAGATAGCCAAATCTAAAAAAAAACCCACTCCAACTTCCAAAAATATTAAGCTTGGATATTTATAAGACTTTTGGGTTGTTTGAGAACATACAGTCATGGCCAAAAGTATTGAGAATGAGACAAATAGTAATTTTTACAAAGTTTACTGCTTCATTTTTTGTAATGGCAATTTGCATATACTCCTGAATGTCAAAGAGTGATCAGCTTAACAGCAATTACTGTACTTGCAAAGTCAATATTTGCCCAGAAAATTAACTTTAACCCCAAAAACACATTTCAACATCATTGCAGTCCTGCCTTAAAAGGAGCAGCTAACATCGTTTTAGTGATTGATCCATTAACACAGGTGTGGGTGTTGATGAGGACAGGGCTGGCGATCAATCAGTCATGATTAAGTAAGAATGACATCACTGGACACTTTAAAAGGAGGCTGGTTCTTGGTATCATTGTTTCTCTTCAGTTAACCATGGTTATCTCTAAAGAAACACGTGCAGCCATCATTGCACTGCACAAAAATGGCCTAACAGGGAAGAGTATCGCAGCTACAAAGATTGCACCTCAGTCAACAATCTATCGCATCATCAAGAACTTCAAGGAGAGAGCTTCCATTGTTGTCAAAAAGGCTCCAGGGCGCCCAAGAAAGACCAGCAAGTGCCAAGACCGTATCTTAAAACTGTTTCAGCTGCGGGATCGGACTACCAGCAGTGCCGAGCTTGCTCAGGAAATGCAGCAGGCTGGTGTGAGTGCTTCTGCACGCACTGTGAGGCGGAGACTCTTTGAGCAAGGGCTGGTTTCAAGGAGGGCAGCAAAGAAGCCACTTCTCTCCAGAAAAAACATCAGGGACCGACTGATATTCTGCAAAAGGTACAGGGAGTGGACTGCTGAGGACTGGGGCAAAGTCATTTTCTCTGATGAATCCCCTTTTCGATTGTTTGGGACATCTGGAAAACAGCTTATTCGGAGAAGAAGAGGTGAGCACTACCACCAGTCTTGTCTCATGCCAACTGTAAAGCATCCTGAAACCATTCATGTGTGGGGTTGCTTCTCAGCCAAGGGAATCGGCTCACTCACAGTCTTGCCTAAAAACACAGCCATGAATAAAGAATGGTACCAGAATGTCCTCCAAGAGCAACTTCTCCCAACCGTCCAAAAGCAGTTTGGCGCCCAACAATGCCTTTTCCAGCATGATGGAGCACCTTGCCATAAAGCAAAGGTGATAACTAAATGGCTCATGGAACAAAACATAGAGATTTTGTTTCCATGGCCTGGAAACTCCCCAGTTCTTAATCCCATTGAGAACTTGTGATCAATCATCAAGAGACGGGTGGACAAACAAAAAACAACAAATTCTGGCAAAATGCAAGCATTAATTATGCAAGAATGGACTGCTATCAGTCAGGATTTGGTCCAAAAGTTGATTGAGAGCATGCCAGGGAGAATTACAGAGGTCTTGAAGAAGAAGGGGCAACACTGCAAATATTGACTTGCTGCATTAACTCATTCTAACTGTCAATATAACCTATTGGTACTCATAATATGATTGCAATTAAATTTCTGTATGTGATATAAACATCAGACCAACACTAATAAAAACGAGAGGCCAGCAGATCATGTGAAAATATAATTTTGGTGTCATTCTCAAAACTTTTGGCCATGACTGTAGTTGTTGATCAATAATAAAAATAATCCTCTAAAATACAACTTGCCTAATAATTCTGCACACAGTGTATACTGCAATCCTGTGGTATCGTAGTATATAGTATAAGCGATCGGATTATCATAGGTTCAACTTCCCAAAAGGGACTAAAAAAATTAATAAGAAAATGCTTTAAAAAAATTTAATCATCCTCCTTTCCACCCATTAAAAATAAAGACATTTTTTAGTAACAATTACATTTTTCAAATGACATTTTATTATTTTTTTTTTTATAACTTCCGTGACTTCATTAGTGGCGATAAAACAATATATTCCTGTAGGTCAATAGATTCACAAATACTCACACATGTTTTCTGTGTGAAACTAGGAAACTTTGTAATACTGATCCTATTATGGAAAAGAACCATCTGTAAATCCTTCCAGTAGACTGCATCACCCCTTTCTCTGGCTTTATATTCTCTTTTAATGTTCTGAAACCTCTTCCGTCACAAAAACTATCAGTCTAATACAAAACAGTAAAACATTAAGGGAAAGGTTGGAGGAGGTGGATGCAGCTGCAGCTATTCACTGAGTGCTCAGTGTAAGGCAGGGTTCCAACAAAAAATAAATTTCAATGACCCTTAGTAGTGATAAGCGAGCACTAAAATGCTCGGGTGCTCGAAGCTCGGGTCGAGCACATTGGAATGCTCGGTTGTTCGACCCGAGCAACGAGCCCAATGTAAATCTATGGGAAACTCGAGCATTTTTCTGGCGGTCCCCCCCTGCGGTCTGCAGAAGGTCAAAAATTGCCCAAATCGATGGGAACAGTGCTCAATTAAACGTCAGGCAGGCAGGATATATAGGCAGGCAGGGTATATAGGAGGGTGCATGAAAAACATAGCAGGGCACTTGGAACACACTAGTGCTCTCCGAGTTTCATGCACCCCTCTCTTTAAAAAAGCCAGCCGGCAATTCATCAGCGGCATACACCGGTACCCGACAATTTAGAACAGAAAGAATAGAGCATCACACATAGATTAGATAGATAGAAACATGTCAGTCACATATATAATAAGTACAGTGACAGTGTAGGTTACTGTACTTGTTATTTAGTGTTAAAATAAAGGATTTATTGAAAAAAAATAATAGTGTTTTTGTCTCTGTAAAAAATCCGTCCGGTGATTCCTCAGCGGCATACATCGGTACCCGACAATTTAGAACAGAAAGAATAGAGCATCACACATAGATTAGATAGATAGAAACATGTCAGTCACATATATAATAAGTACAGTGACAGTGTTGGTTACTGTACTTGTCATTTAGTGTTAAAATAAAGGATTTATTAAAAAAAAATTGGCTTGGGGTTCCCCTTAATTTTAGTCTCTAGCGGAGGTTAAGCAGACGGCTGGCGCAGAGGTTTGAAGCCTGGGTTGGGGGTAATACCCACGGAGCTTCCCAGGCTACTAATATCAGCCCCCAGCTGAATACCTAGCCTTTACTAGCTATTAAAATGGGGGACCCAAAAAAAATGACGTGGGGTCCCCCCTATTTTAATAGCTAACAAAGGCTAGGCAGACAGCTGGGGGCAGATATTAATAGCCCAGGAAGGGTGCCATGAATATTGGTCCCCTCCCAGGCTAGAAACACCAGCCGTCAGCCGCCCAAGAAATGGCGCATTCATAGGATGCGCCAGTTCTGGCACTTAGCCTCGCTCTTCCCACTGCGCTGTAGCGGTGGCAGTGGGGTAATAGGGTTGGGGTTGATGTCAGCTTATAATGTGAGCTGACATCAAGCCCAGGTTAGTAATGGAGAGGCGTCTATAAGACGCCCCCATTACTAGCCCCATAGTGAAAGTTTAAAAAAAACACCAACACCCAGAATAAAGTCCTTTAATTGAAATAAAGACACAATTCTTTAATGTTCTAAATTAAACTCTACTTACCGTCACGCCCATTCCAGCTGAAGCCAACAATCTCCTGCAATAAAAGTAAAATAATAAACCAACCTCATCCTTACCTTTCCATGGTTCCCAAGACGGCTTCAGCTCTGCTACATTGACATGACAGGCTGGATCGCAGCAGAACGCTTCCATCCTGCTTGCCATGCTGCAGACACTGAGATGCTCCTCAGTGAAGCTCCTCAGTGTCTGGCTGTGACGGCATCCAGATGAGCCGAGTTCATACCCAATGAACTCAGCTCACCTCATGCACGTCACTGACAGCGTGGGAGAATTCTCCTGCACATGCGATGCTGGCAAATGACGTCACCGCTTGAGCAGGAGAATTCTCATATGCTGGGACGGCATTGAGATGGCAGGTTGGATGGTAGCAGAACGCTAAATTGTCCGGTACCTGTGTATGCCGCTGCTGAATTGCCAGATTTTCATGTTTCACTGTGAGCACTGTTCCCATCGATTTGGGCAATCACTGTAATGCCACAACCACCATGGCTGTGACATTACAGTGAGTGGCAGACAATCCCTGCATGATTGGTGCTCTAAATAGCGCCAAATATGCACGACGGGGACCCGAGCTCCTGCCCGAGCATCTCGAAAGTACTCGGCGAGCTCCGAGCATCTCGAGTACTGAGATGCTCGGGCAAGTACTGAGCAGTGGCGAGCATGGTCGCTCATCACTACTCCTTAGTTTTTTTTAATTATCAGAAATATTGAGCTGCATATTTTGGTCTTTTTATGATGTTTCTTGGGCTTTACATGGGGTGATGCAGGAGATCAGCTGCATGCTCTATCACAATGAGCAGTCTCAAAGTGTGTTTCACAGTCTGTATGAGCCCGAACTGACCTTGATTTCCTGGCCCAAATTTACAGACTCAAAGACACATACGGACAATGAAGTACGCTTGTGTGAACCCGGCCTAAAGAGAAGGGAAACTGCTCATTGTCATAGAACATACCGCTGAGCTCCAGCACCACCCCAGATAGAGCCTGGCCAATAAGAGACACCATAAAAAAGACCAAAAATATGCAGTTTAGATTCAACATTTCTTGTAACATAAAAAGCTAAGGAGTCATTGTGATTTCCTTTTTTTTTTGCACCAATACATTAGTTTTCATTTTCGAGCTGTACAAGGCAAATTGATAATGTCAATATAATACAATTTAGCATTAGCAATCTGTATCTGTACCTTGATAATTCTTTTGCCTTTGCTGAAACATGTTCAGATGATCATAGATTCATGATTTTTGTTGAGGAAAATGCAATGCTGGCTGCTGTCAGAGCTTTTTATCCCTGACTTCTAAATTCTAAGCACTTGCACAGTATTGCTGCCTGAAGTTGAAGTGGTACAGTAGGTCAGATTTGCTTAAGACACTTTTTATGTAGGATCTATAGCAAAATTAACTACAGCTCCCCTTGTGCCTCTTAACATTAATTTACTGTGGTGCACATTTGGTATCTTCTCCGACTATCCCAAAGACTTTAATTTGGTTATTATAAGTTGAGATACTGCAGCATTGCCTGTTTTTATAAACATAGGGATAGGCGGTAGATATTTTTCTTTTATGCACGTCGATGGCAGACATATGCAACTATTTGGCACATTTTGGAATGTGCATCTGGCCATAAACTGGTCATATACAGTGGGTACGGAAAGTATTCAGACCCCTTTAAATTTTTCACTTTTTGTTTCATTGCAGCCATTTGGTAAATTCTAAAAAGTTCATTTTTTCTCTTATTAACCCCTTTCCAACCCATGACGTCTTAGTACGCACATTTGCGTACCCCCGGTTCAGTGAGGGCTGCTGCGCTGAGCCCTCACTGAACCGAGCACATGTCAGCTGATTCTTACAGCTGACATGTGCCCCCAACAGCCGTGGGTGGAATTGCGATCCACCCGCGGCTGCTTAACATGTTAAATACCGCTGTCAATCTCCGACAGCGGCATTTAACGCGCGCTTCCGGGTTGCGCGTTATACGCCCCGCCCATCGGCGACCCCGTCACGTGATCGCGGGTCGCCGATGGGAGTGCATGACAACCCAGGGTCTGCAGCAGATGCCTGTGGTTGTCATGATCTGGTCGTTATGAGCGCCACCTAGTGGTCGGCGCTCATAGCACAGGACCATTTCTGCTGCATGCAGGGGATCTGCTCGTCCCCTGTATGTAGCAGAGACGATCAGACAACTGCTGCTTCTAGTCTCCTATGGAGACTATTGAAGCATGCAGTAAGTGAAAAAAAAATGTTTTTAAAAATATAAAAAAAAATAAAAAAAATATAAAAGTTTAAATCACCCCCCTTTCGCCCCATTCAAAATAAAATATAAAAAATAAAACCCCACACACACATATTTGGTATCGCCGCGTCCAGAATCACCCGATCTATCAATATAAAAAAAGAATTAATCCGATCGGTAAACGGTGTAATGAGAAAAAGATTCTAAACGCCAGAATTAAGTTTTTTGGTCGCTGCAAAATTGCAATAAAATGCAATAACGGGCGATCAAAACTTCGGATCTACCCCAAAATGTTATCAATAAAAACGTCAGCCCGGCGCGCAAAAAATAAGCCCTCACCCAGCCCCAAATCACGAAAAATGGAGACGCTACAGGTCTCGGAAAATGGTGCTATTTTTTTTTTGTTTTTTTTTACCAAATTTTGGAATTTTTTTTCACCACTTAAATATAAAATAACCTATACATGTTTGGTGTCTACGAACTCGTAATGACCTTGAGAATAAGAATGGAAGGTCAGTTTTAGCATTCAGTGAACGTGGTAAAAAAAAATAAATAAAAAACAACTGTGGTATTGCACTTTTTTTGCAATTTTACCACACTTGGAATTTTTTTCCCGTTTTCCCGTACAAGATATGGTAAAACTAGTAATGACGTTGAAAAGTACAACTTGTCCCTCAAAAAATAAGCCCCCACATAGCCATATTGTCCAAAAAATAAAAACGCTATGGCTCTGGGAACAAGGGGAGCAAAAAACGAAAAAGCAAAAACGACAAAACCCAAGGTTGCGAAGGGGTTAAAGTACACTCTGCAGCCCAGCTTGACTGAAAAAAAAACAAGAATGTAGAAATTTTTGCAAATTTATTAAAAAAAAAAAAACTGAAATATCACATGGTCATAAGTATTCAGACCCTTTGCTCAGACACTCATATTTAAGTCACATGCTGTCCATTTCCTTGTGATCCTCCTTGAGATGGTTCTACTCCTTCATTGGAGTCCAGCTGTGTTTAATTAAACTGATAGGACTTGATTTGGAAAGGCACACACCTGTCTATATAAGACCTCACAGCTGACAGTGCATGTCAGACCAAATGAGAATCATGAGCTCAAAGGAACTGCCCAAGGAGCTCAGAGACAGAATTATGGCAAGGCACAGATCTGGCCAATGTTACAAAATAATTTCTGCATTACTCAAGGTTCCTAAGAGCACAGTGGCCTCCATAATCCTTAAATGAAAGAAGTTTGGGACCACCAAAACTTCCTAGACCTGGCCGTCCAGCCAAACTGAGCAATCGTGGGAGAAGAGCCTTGGTGAGAGAGGTGAAGAAAAACCCCAAGATCACAGTGGCAGAGCTCCAGAGATGCAGTAGGGAGATGGGAGAAAGTTCCACAAAGTCAACTATCACTGCAGCCCTTGACCAGTCGGGCCATATGGCAGAGTGAAGCCTCTCATCAGTGCAAGACATATGAAAGCCCACAAAGAGTTTGCTCAAAAACACATGAAGGACTCCCAGACTATGAGAAATAAGATTCTCTAGTCAGATGAGACGAAGATAGAAGTTTTCGGTCATAATTCTAAGTGGTATGTGTGGAGAAAACCAGACACTGCTCATCACCTGCCCGATACAATCCCAACAGTCAAACATGGTGGTGGCAGCATCATGCTATTGGGGTGTTTTTCAGTTGCAGGGACAGGATGACTGGTTGCATTTGAAGAAAATATGAATACTGCTAAGTACAGAGATATCCTGGATGAAAACCTCTTCCAGAGTGCTCTGGACCTCAGACTTGACCGAAGGTTCACCTTCCAACAAGACAATGACCCTAAGCTCACAGCTAAAATAACAAAGGAGTGGCTTCAGACCAACTCTGTGACCATTTTGACTGGCCCAGCCAGAGCCCTGACCTAAACCCAATTGAGCATCTCTGGAGAGACCTGAAAATGGCTGTCCACCAACGTTTACCATCCAACCTGACGGAACTGGAGAAGATCTGCAAGGAAGAATGGCAGAGGATCCCCAAATCCAGGTGTGAAAAACTTGTTACATCATTCCCAAGAAGACTCATGGCTGTACTAGCTCAAAATGGTTGCAATGAAACAAAAAGTGAAAAATTTAAAGGGGTCTGAATACTTTCTGTACCCTCTGTATATATATATAAATGCTATCAGTGATAATGAAATGACTTCACTTCTAAACGGTTGGTATTCTACGCTCTATACTCATAATCGGCATCCTACCCTATTACTTCTGCATACATTATGAGTAGGGTAGCGTCGTGGAGACTTTCCAAGACGTTATAAAATCCAATGGTATGGTATGGAGATTATCTTATCAGTGGAACAATAGATCTCATACAATGTGCCCAGATAGTCTCTGGAGTAATCCTGCACTTTGACACCAAAGATTAATAAAACCACTGATCTTTATTACATTTACATAAATATTCCATAGAATAATCCACACTTTGAAAAACATACAAAAAGACAAACAAGAAATGTCTTCCAATCTATGCGTTTTCAACCTACTGTACATGTCATTATGGTTCATAGCCACGACATGCCATGACTTAGAACTATGATGTTATGAAGGTTCAAAATGAGTCGGCTAGAAGCCATTTTTGTCTGTCTTTTTGTCAGTATGTCTTGTAGATTTTTCTTTGGATTTTTTAAGGAAATGTATCAAACATCAGTGGTTTTATTGAACTTCTGTGTCAAAGTGCTGGGTTACTATCTGGACTCAAGGTTAACAACACCTGCTAAGGTTACCTCCCTGCACTGACAGATCGAAACTTGAAATCAAATGAGGAGGAATGTGGGGTGAGCTGAAATAATTCTTCTCCTTTTCTGTGCCTGTGTTATCTTCAGTGCTGATTCACCCATGGTATTCCCTGCACACGTCATGTCTTTGAGACTTGCAAAGTATTATAGAGATAAAATAAGTATAAGGAATTGACTAACTCTGCAAGAATTCCTGAAAACCTGACCTTTTTTGGGAAATAAGAATTGAACAGAGATGATTGGATCTTCTTTTGAAATTCAAATTCACTGGCTTTGCCAAATTTCCCCAAAATTTTTGTTTTGCGGAGGATATATTTGCCCGAATCTCAATTTTGGAAAGCTTGTAATTGCTTGGAAAATATGTATCTAGGAGAGGAGAGAGAGAGAGAGAGAGAGAGAGAGAGAGAGAGGGGAACCTGCTGACCGTAAGAGCTTACACTCTACAGAAGAAAAAGACAGAGAGGGCCCCGCTGATAAGAAGAGCTTACACTTAACGGGTGAGAGAGGACTATGCTTACCATAAGAGCTTATACTCTACAGGAGAGAGGACCCCGCCGATCATGAGAGCTTACACTCTATAGGATAGAGAGAGAGGACCTCGCTGACCATAAAAGATTACACTCTACAGGAGAGAGAGAGGACCCCACTGACCATAACAGCTTACACTCTATAGGATAAAGAGAGAGGACCTCGCTGACCATCAGAGCTTAAACTCTAAAGGGGAGAGGACCCCGCTGACCATAAAAGATTACACTCTACAGGAGAGAGAAAGAACCTCGCTGATCATAAGAGCTTACACTCTATAGGATAGAGAGAGAGGACTTCACTGACCATCAGAGCTTATACTCTAAAGGGGAGAGAGAGAGAACCCCACTGACAATAAAAGTTGACACTCTACAAGAGAGTGGTAATGGGATAGTGGAGTTTCTCTGCACTTCTAAAACTCCAGTAAATTATCCACAAGTCATAGGATAATTCAAAGTGGTTCATTTGTCAACACTTTTCAAAGTTATTAGACTCCTTCTTCAGGATAACCACATGTACAAATAAACCACTTTGAATTATCCTATGACTTGTGGATCTTTTACCGGAATTTCAGCAGTGCAGAGAAAACCCACTATCCCATTACCATGCTATGTTTGATTCTTGTGGGTTTCGCAGCAGCTAATATAAGGCAAATATAATGGTTATATCACACTCAATCCCACAAGATGAGAACCCACTGTAGTTTTACAATTTCACCTAACCTGGATAAGACCCTATTTGCACTTTAATTTTTTTCTCAGTATCATACACTCTACAGGTGAGAGAGAGATGACCCTGCTAACCATAAGAACTTACACTCAATAGGGAAGAAAGAGAGAGGGGACCCCACTGACTATAAGAGCTTACACTCTATAGGAGAGAGAGATAGGACCCCGCTGACTATAAGAGCTTACACTCTACAGGAGAGAGAGAGCGAGAGAGATGACCTAGCTAAACATAGGAGCTTACACTCTATAGGAGAGAGTGAGAGAGAGGACCCCGCGGACCATAAGAACTTACACTCTATAGGAGAGAGAGCGAGAGAGAGGATCCCACTGACCATAAGAGCTTACACTTTACAGGAGAGAGAGAGGACCTCACTGATTATAAGAGCTTAAACTTTACAGGAGAGAGAGGGGACCCTGGAGACCATAGCAGCTTAGCCTCTACAAAAAAGAGAGAGGACCCTGCTGATCATAAGAACTTACACTCTAAAGAAAATAAAGAGGGCCTGCTACCATAAGAGCTTATAGTCTACAGGAGAGAGAGAGAGGACCTGGTGATCATAAGAGCATACATGCTACAGGAGAGAGAGAGAAAGAAGGATCCCGCTGTTCACAAGAGCTTAGAGTCTACAGGAGAGAGCGGACTCTGCTGATCATAAGAGCGTACAGTCTACAGGAGAGAGAGAGGACCCTGCTGATCCTAAGAGCTTTCACACTACAGTAGATGACTCTGTTGATCATAAGAGCTTACAGTCTACATGAGAGAGAGAGGACCCCGCTGATCATAAGAGCTTACACGCTATAGGAGAGAGAGAACCCTGCTGATCATAAGAGCTTATGCTCTATAGGAGACAGATGACCTTGCCGACCATAAAAGCTTACACACTATAGGAGAGAGAGGACTCCGCTGACCATAAGAGCTTATGCTCTACAGGAGACCGAGGACCCCGCTGACCATAACAGCTTACACTCTACGGGAGAGATAGGACCCTACTTACCATAAGAGCTTACACTCTGTGACTATAAGAGCTTACACAAAATGACTTTAGCAGTGCGTCGGCATGATGATGCTTTATAGCCAAAGATGGGCCTAAAATTAGGCAAACAATGGCCTTTTGGTAAAGATTTGGGTGGTTGACGACTCTTTTTTTACACAAAAGTATTCAGCATAGTTAAATAAAGGAAGTTAGTGAGCAATGCATGCAATTATATGGCATAAAGTTGTAGGCAGCAGGGCTATACATTTGGCATCTATTTCAAGGGCTTTTTCCTGTGTATACACCAAATATGATTTCAGCTTCAGCATAAAGACAAGATGAAAATTAGAATCCTCATGACCATCGTGACCTATGAACAGTACACCGCTGTTTGCCTGCTTAGAAATAACTGGATTTATAATAACTGCTTATTTTTATGCAAACAATATATCAAATTGATAGTAATTATGTAGATTCGTCTACTTTTTCTTTTCTTATAATTGTTTATCCATTTAATAGCACAACAAATGGCTTTTACTACCATGTAGAGTTCGGCCAGATCTAGCAAGGACTTAGCTCTTTTCATGCTTTGTTTGGTCGCATTTATTATTTTGCAGCATTTATACAATTAAATATGCAGTTTAACAGCTAATAAATAAGAACCATCGGTATCCAGCCACCAATTTATAAAATAATATATTGGAGTGAGTATTCTATTCAAGCTTAAGAGTAATATATCTTCCAACTCAAAGCTGATGCACTATGTATTTTTGAAATTACATATTTTTATTTTGCCGAAGTACATAACCTCTACAATTTAATCTTACCTTCCCCGAGAACGTGATTTTACAATTACTACTTCAGCTGGAAGCTTTTTCAAGAGCTTGATTGCTCTTTGAATTAAAAAGCAGATTTGGAGTTTCTAGATTGAATGCTTCCTTGACCAGATTGCTTCACAGCTTTGTGTTCACATATGAATTAGGCGCCAGCATGCTTCTTTCTTGGTCATTGTATGTTTCAAAATGCTTTTTTTTTTTTTTTTTTTTTTTTGTTTTTGTTTTTTTTTACAGTAAGAACAATTTTCTCTCACTTTGTTATTTTTAGTTCTGGGTTATTTTTGTTCAGCTTCTAGAAATCTCTTTAAATTAGTTATTATTTTTATTTCGTTGAAATTGTTTTGTCAGTTGGTAGAGTGTGGGCTAAACCACGTCGGGAAAGAAATGTCATAATAGTTTAGTTCTCTTGGTTGTTGGGTGTAATATTAAAGATATATCTCTAGGATATATTTAACTTAATAAACAGCACATTTATTGTAATGTGGTATGATTACTGGTAAGCTGTCATTATTGAAAGGGTTAACTGGTGAATTCATTTTTCTGGAAAATTCTCAATTGTTAAAAGAAAGAAGAAAAGAAGCAATACATACCACACTGATTCCCCACTGAACCAGTTCAGTCCCCTCATAATCCCAACTTTCTTCTTCATCAATGACACCCAGATCTAGAGATATATAACCTAATGTCATGTACAGTGTGGGAAAGACTAAGTGCAACATGAAGAGATGAGGGGAAGGAAGACACTAGGAAAATGGTGGTGGAGACCCCTAGGCAGATCTAATAACACCCTGCCTATCCTACCGTCCCTATAGTGGTTCCACACCAATCGCCGAGCAGGAAACCTATGCCATGTATAACCCTAGAGCTAGGCCCTGGATAGGTAGTGGGGATGAGCACTGGTCAGTCCCCACTGTAAACTAAAGACAACAAGGGAGACAAACAAAAGGGGAGAAACTTAGCTTGAGCCGACTCCAGAGAGATAACACCAAACTTCCTCCAAGGGCACCAGAGAGAACATAAGCCGACTACTATAGCTCCATGCCTTCACAAGGGAAATTGAGAATATCACTGACGACTGAGAGTTTATAAACGCCCAGACCAAGGTGTATCAATCAGAGCAGGAGGGAGGTTGCCGCTGGGTCCAAAAGTCAGAAGGATTAAGAAGACCTCTGCATGTGAAACGCAGAGACCTTCTGCAGCCAGATTCACAGCGACTGTCTATTACATCTGACACAACCGTGACACCTCTGCAGTCAATCAGTTTTTGTTGTGGTGGCCAGTACTGCTGGTGTTCATGAGTTGAGATGTCATTGTTTTATCACATAGAGACCAGCAAAGGATTTGTCCGCTTTCTAATGGGAGCAGTGGGGTATCATTAACGTGACAAATGTTATTTGTAAAACATTTTTACTTTCCAGGCATCCCCTTCTATGTAGCTACTCCATATTATTGTGTGTTTAAAGAGAATCTGTCACCAGGTTTTTGCTATCTTTTTTCAGAGCAGCAAAATGTAGAGAAAAAGACTTTGATTCCAGTGATGTGTCATTTATTGGGGTACTTAGTGTAGTTTTGATAAAATCATTGTTTTATCAGCAGGAGCTTATCAGAGGACTAGTAAACCTGCTGCCAACCACGTCCCCAACCACTGATTGGCAGCTTTCTGTGTACATGGCCAGAAAGCTGCCAATCAGTGGTGTGGGCGAGTTTATACAGAGCTCTGCATTCAGAGAACTGCCAGATCTGCAGGTACTCATTATAGTCAATGGAGCTGTTCACTTGTCCTTGTTTGTTTGTAAACCATGCGTCTATGCAAAAACCAAGTAGACATGTCCATTTTTTACCGCCATTCCGGATAAAGAGTAGCAATACAATTCTATGTGTCCGTGAAGATCACAGACAGCTCACGGATCACATCCATGTGCCATCCGTGTGCTGTCTGTGATTAACACTGAAGTGCCTAGGAGAAAAATTGCAATCTACTTATTCATCATATACACGTGAAAATCAGTATTCTATACTGTATATCGGATGAGAATTATTTTTTTAAGTCCTCCAGTGGGGTGTACAAAGAAAAATTATCTCATCTGATTGCATCGGCTTTGTATGGAAACATTGCAATTATTAACATCGGAAACTGTATTTGATCATAGGCATTTTAGAAGGTTGATTTATAAATACGGATTTAACTTGGACATAAGATACGGACACACGGATTAAAATCTTTCTAGTTTTCTGCTTGAAAATCAGACTATTTTTCATTCGCTCGTCTGACCCCGGCTTTAGAAACAAAAAAAATGGAGTTGACTGCAAAGGTATACATTACCAGGAGAGCCAATGTAATGCCAGGATATTAAGAAAATGTCCTAACAGACAGGTGTTAGTGGCGTCATCTTTACCAACTAAAATTCATCTCAATCATAGGATACTCTCGCAACTAGTTCTTGACGCTGAAAAAAAACTCAAGTAAAAATGTTTCCTGCTTTAGACAAATACATTCCCTTAAAGGCTAATCACAGGGGGCCAAACCGTCATGACACCTAGTGGAATACTGGAGTGTTTAACGCCACTGCAGTGCCACCACAGGGGAGATGAGGCATTACACAGGGCCCAACCAAAGTGACAAATTACAGATAAACTAATTCAAAAGTGACACTCAGTATGGCTGTACTTTCTATAGTCATTAGAAACAAAGAATTAGAAATTAGAAAAAAGTATTTGAAAGTGTTGGTTTCTGTTCTTCTGTTCTACTGATATATGGACAGTGATTGGCAATCGGCTCGAAAAGTGAAGTGGTTAGGGATGAGCGGATCAGGCAAAATTTGAAGTTACCTGATCCTGCACATTTTCCTGGAAAATGTGATTCGATAAAGAATTTATTCTCAGCTAATTTAATGTCCGTTATTATGCTCTAGGGTCAATCCAGATACCAGAGCATAATAAACATAATAGGTAAAAAAAATCTCACCTTACTGTTCACCTCTCCGGCCCTCCGCTCCTCACCATCACCGATCCTGTCCTTGCCACCTCTTCAGATCATGGCCACTCATGCTAAAATCTCCAGGCCTCTCACGCCGGACCTGTGGCTTTGATGACATCCGGAAGGGATTTGTGCATATGCGCGGACGTCACGTTACCCACCATGACCGTATGCCGTTATGACCTTACTCACATGTGAGTGGCATTGATCTGAAGATGCGGCATTGACTTGATAGGTAGCTCGAAAGGGCCAGAAAGGTGAGCAATAAGATGAGATATAAGTTTTTATTTATTTTTTAACATTTAGATGGCTCATTATGGTGCAGAAATATGGCAGCTTGCGGAAAAGGACAATTTTTGTAAAATTCAAGCAGATTCAATTGAACTCTGATTTTTTCGCTCTTCCCTAGTTTTCAGTAATTCTGATATACAACGAGATCAAAAGTTAAGGTCACGTGCCCCTGTTGAGTATTTGGTCAGTATTTCACATCAGTATTAGTAAGACAAAACCAGGAGAGGAACAAATTTTGGGTGGAAATGCTCCTGAAAAACTTATCTTAATTTTTAACTTTTTTGTTGATTTATTATTTATTATTTGTCTATGATCTAACGATAGATGTGTCTAATAGTCTATAAGGTCATAGAGGACATAAATTGAAATGTAGAATGTATTCCCTGCCTTTGGACAGCATCATCTGTACGCAGCACATGTACAAACATGTGGAATGTGCAGGGGAAGGTTTCTCCTATATGATAAAGTATGAATTCTGATGCTTCTCGTTTTATTTTTGCTTTTGTATTAACAAGAAGCAACTATTTTCTGTTATCACTCCAGATAAGAAATTGAAATGTAGTCCGTCACTTTCATTTCCATTCCAGAGAAATTGTTTGTTTTTTTTTTTTTATCAGACCTTTGCTTTTTCACTTTTCTTTCAATGTAATCAAAGGACAGAATTGGATCGTAAAGAAAACCAATGGCTGCTGCCTACCGTAAAAAAAACAACGAAAAAAAAAGTTTATAGTTTCCGACAAAAAGAAGGTAAATGCAAATTAAAATTGTCTTCTCACCCGCATATCCCCATATGGAAAATGTGAACTCAACATGAAATACTTAGTCTACAAAGGGAAAGGCGTTTTGGCAGTAATTACTATGAAACCGGATCTGTCCATGCTTTTTACCAAAAAAAAAAAATAGTGAAATGCTTTTACTGTGTAAATTGACAGCTTTACCCTCTTCTTTTAATCATATTTTCTATTGTGCTTTATGTTTCTAGTGCTGAGCCGATTTTTTTTGATTTCTCCTAATTGTGGATTCATGCGTCGCTGTAAGAAGGCCACAGGAAATATTATGAAGGCTTTGCCAAAATCCCGAACTGTAGATAATTTCTTCAGCAATTACTGCATTGTTTTGTGAAAAGTGTGAAGCAGCCAATATGTTAGCACACAATGTTTGTCTGGAGCTAGTTCAAGATTCATGCGTCTGAAGGTGAAGATGCTTTGTCGATTTGCTGCCAATAGCAATGTAAACAGATATTGGGCAGTCCAGCTTGCAGATGGCAAGAGCGCTGGTTTGGCGATAGTGCCAGTTAGAACTGTGAATGGCTTTTAACTCTTCCATGATACTGCTAAATGCTCGTTTCCTTCTATCATTCATTTCACACGTTTTCTAACTTTTATGTTGAAAGATTTTTTTAGGTATCTTTGAAAGTCAACTTCTTAAAGGGAATCTGTCACCAGCTTTTGCTACTTCATCTGAGAGCAGCACAATGTAGGTTAAGAGACCCTGAATCCAGCGATGTATGACTTAGTTTACTGGGTGCAGCGGTTCTGACACAATCAGAGCTTTTAGATTTAGCAATGCACCAGAGCTGAGAAAGCTAACCCCACCCACACCAGGCTCTCCATGTGCAAAGTCCATAGACAGTGAGGTGCTTATCAAAGATGGACTAATATAGTCTTAGTGAAAAATCCTTCACAGTTAGTAAACAACAGTTCGCACTTTGACAAGTGACACATCTCTGAATTCTGTGTTTCAGCCTCTATCTCCTGCTGTCTTAACTTTACATAGCAAAAACCTGGTGACAGATTCCCTTTAATTTGTCAACAGGTTTTTGTCACTTAATCTGAGAACAGCATAATGTAGAGTCAGAGACCCTTATTCCAGTGATGTGTCACTTACTGGGCTGTTTGCTATAGTTTTGTGAAAATCACTGTTATCAGCAGGATATTCTCATTTGAGGAGTAGCAAACCCTCTGCCATGTAGTTCTCCATATTCATATGCTTTGTATAACCCCACCTCCACCACTGATTGGCATCTTTCTGCACAATGTACACAGAAAGCAGCCAATCAGTGATGTGGGCGGGTTATACAAAGCTCAGCATTCTGAGAACTGCAAGATCTGCGGCAGAGAAAACAGGGATTTTATCAAAACTGCAGAAAGCAGCCCAGTAAATGATAAATCAGTGGAATAAGGGTATCTGCCCCTAAATTATGATGCTCTCCAATAGGGTAGCAAAAACCTTGTGACAGATTCCATTTAAAAGTAAAAAAAAAATTTGCTCTCAATTTTATGTGTCACTCTAAAGAGTTCTTGATTAGTGATGAGCGAGCATGCTCGTTTAACCCTTGACCGAGCATGCTCTGGTGCTTCCCGAGTAGCTTCAGCGTTCTCGTATATTATGTTTCAGTCCCTGCGTCTGCATGATTTATGGCTGTTACACAGCCTAAACACATTCTGGGGTTGCACGTTTGTTAGGGAATCCTCACATGTGTTTAGGCTGTTTAACAGCCATAAATCATGCAGATGCAGGGACTGAAACATAATATACGAGCACGCCGAAGATACCAGGAAAGCACCCGAGCGTACTCGGCGAAAGGGTTAACCGAACACGATCTCTCATCACTATTCTTGATCTTTAAACAACATGTGATATGTGTAATGACATTTTTTATTTTCCACGCATCACTTTTATTGAACAGTGAATTTTTCACATCATTTAAAGATTTGACAAAGAATTTTTTTTACATGGGCCCAAATTTGTTTAAAAAGGTAAGAAAAAAAGTTATAAACAGCTACTCAATCCCTCCAGCTTTCAAAAGATTAGGATCCCCACCAGTCTTTGTTTCTTGGTCCTTTCTTAACACTAGAAATGGACTGAAATGCTGACTTCACTTGACTCAGTGATTGCTATAACCGGTGATTGAGTGATCAGGCATTGCCAGCCATTTCTAACAAAAATTGCATAATAATAATAATAATGCTGCCAAGAAATTTTCTATTAATGCATCATACAGTGTCAAATAATTTCTGGAGTATTGAGTAAAATAATTCTGCAGTGGCCAAATAACCATAAATTACAATTTTTAATACCGCCAAAAAATGTCAAATATTGCCACATGACGCCAGATAAGATCATGAAGGTGATAGTGACACCACGTCATATTACCAGGTATTCTAATTAATTCACCATGTGGAATCGGTGTTATGCTGCTATACAATATTAATATGACACATGTGCAATGCTCAAATAATACCACCACACATCGTCCAAAAATGTATTCATATAATGTTTAAATAATATATCTGTAAACAATTCAAAAGAGTATCATTGTAAAGAGCCAAAGTAATACCGCCTTGCAGAGTTATTATTTACCGTCATACAGTGCATCAATAAAACTAAAACCAGTGCTCACATATTGAAGTATTCAAATAATATTGCCATAAGTGTAAGCTTAGACATGATAGATTAGTTATACATACATTTGTTGTGTCAGTGCTTTTTTTCCCATAATTATTAGTATTCTAAAAAAAAGCCAAGAAGTCATTCAAAAAGGTAACTAATGGATTTTACGGCAGGATGATTTAGTGGGAATGCTTAACCGAATAATAAAGCATAATAATTATTAGCTTGTTTTGCTGAGCAAATACAAAATGATGATTGTATTTTATAATATTCCCCCTTTCCGTCAAGTTGAGAAAAGGTTTTTGTTAGTCATCGGCAGATACTGTTACTAAATAACACTGGCCATTGACTAACAATCCATGGGCCCTGTGCAGCCCAGTATCTCATTATAATGCACAATTTCACCTGCTTTGGAGGTTGTAGTGGTCCCCTTATCTCTTGGTCAAAAAACATGCGACCTGGTAAAGGGAGCTGCCAGCTGTGGATCTTGATGATTTGCTCAAGTGCATTCCTCAGACAACCGTGGAGAACGTTCCTCAGACAACCATTAATAACATTCATAGCAGCCACGGTGTGTAAAAGCAGGGATTTCCTTGTGTGTCACTTATACTCAATATGAAAAAAATAAAGATGTTTTCAAAATTTTGTGTTTAATTTTTAGCTCATTTACATATCATTAACATGTCTAATAATCCCTTCATTTTCATAATTTCATGGCTTTTACTTCTTGGTGATGCTATTTCAATTTTGCATATTTTTTCAAGTTTAATTTTTTTTCTGACTCTCAAAGAAGATTTAGTCTGCTAGAAAATCTTATCAGAAACCCCCTCATAAAAAACAGATTCTCAAAGGAAATTCCTTGAATGTCTGTAGGTTTACCTTTCATTTCGTCGGCTGGAATTAACAAAAAACATGATTTTCGTAAAGCAGGCACATGGCTGATAACATCACATATTGACAATTTACAGATTATTGGCAAATTACAGATTAAATTAGCTATATTGATTATTTTCTTTATTAATTCCAAATAGCTGGTAAAGCACACGAAATCTTGTCTATATGAGAGTGGAAAATTTGGATTATAGAGTATGTAAGTGTTATGAGCAGGTTGGAGAGGACAGGTAGGGTAGTAAACAGAGATGAGGGAGGAGATGTTGGATTATTCAGCATTATGGCAAGCATTATGGTGAGTGTAATACGTTTATTGGCAACCAGTGTAATGACTGGCACTGGATGGAGGTATCAGTGTAGCAGCTGGACAGAAATATGAGCCTGACTAATGCAATAAAGATAAATTGGAGAAGGGTCAGTTTAGTGAGATTACGATCTATTAGAAGTAAATTGCATTAGTCAAGACAAGAATGAATCTGGATGTCAGTAATAGTTTTTGTGGGCTAATAGAGGTAAGCATGCTGAATAAGAGTTCCACAATGTCAAATGCTGCAGAGTGATCCATAAGAGTCAGTACAGATCAGTTACCATTAGATTGAGATGTTAGAAGATCATTAAAAACTTTTTTAAGATCTGTTTCTGTAGAGTGTAGACTGTCAAAACCAGATTACAAAAGGTGGAGAGTTATTTGAAAGATAGCGAATTAGATGAGAGTAGACCGACCAAGTGTTTCAGAAGTCTAGAAATGGAGGGCAAATTAGAAACAAATATGTATTTACAAGGATAGGATGATGAAGAGATGTTTTTTTTAGTAATGATGCCATACTTGAAACAGGAAGACATGGTACCAGAAAAAAGACAGAAACTAAATATTTTAGTTAGAAGAACAGTCATTAAAGATGATGCGAATAAATTAGCAGGACCCGGTCTGGCTGTCACATCAGTATTTTGTGATTGCCAGTTGGAAGCCCTGACAACCAGCTCTTATCTGATGGTATCTTTTGATTAATATGCCTTTTGCTATGTCATTATTGCGGTGTGACATTACATCAGGCCAGCTAATCAAAAGAAGAGCTGCAGATGGTAGGAGGCAGTTCTATGAATTGACCACAGAACCCAGTCCAGTGACCACTGGACCAGGTTCTGAGAAATGATTTGCACCATTTCTAGCAGTGACAAGCAGGGAGAGGAACTGGAGGAGCTGTAAAGTAAAGGAGTCACTAGAACAAGTGGTGAAGCAATGAGAAGAAGATAGAAGCCTGTAGATGTCTATTACAGGGTCAATGGTGGAAAGTGAACTAGATTAAGTGCAGAAGGGAAGCGGATTAAGGCAAAAAGGAGGTAATTTCCTGTTGAATGTTATAAATGTTTTCTTTGAAGTAAGTAGCCAAATTTTGAGCATCGAGAACGCTGATAGGATCCTACACTTTAGGGTTGAGGAGGGAATGAAAGGTATCAAAGAGACACAAATCTGTACAAATACTTATGGTGGGATGTTATATACGTATATATCTCTGTATTTTGGTGCCAATAAAAGCATAGCGGCATGCATAGTGCCTACTGCTCTGCGGCATGGAGCAATATTATTATGCCTCATTCAGACGTTCAAGTTTCATGTACAAGTGCTATTAGTGGTTTTCACAGATAGCACTCAGACCTGTGTTAGTCTATGAGGCAATTTGCATATCCGTGATTTTTCACTGACCATAGAAAATCGTGGACACATGTCCAATTTTGTTCTGAGAGTCGTATCTAAATCGGCAATGCAAGTCAATGGGTTTGTTAAAAAGTCAGACAGCGCTTAGATAACTTCTGAGTAGGGTCCAATTTTTATAGGACTGTCAAAAAGGAAAGGGTGGAGAAACTTTTTTTTTTATTCCTCCACACATAAGAAACCGACGCCACTGGGATTATATTCTGCTCAAAGTCTGATCAAAATAATTGGTTTGTTGTTAAGGCCTTATCCTATGTTAGGACATCTTCACACATCCACATCTCATGTTTCTTATAAAGACCACAATTTCCAGAACAACTGTGAGCATTCAGACCATGTGCCTATGTCTATGAGGTGTTTGGTTTGACTTAGGAAACCTGCAACTTAGTCATGTGATCCTGGTCTTAATAAGATAAATGAATGAACAATAAGGCATCATTCACACATACAGTATCTCTCATGCGTCTGGGTTTGAACCCTTGAGCCTGATCTTTGTGTTAATCTTCTGTATCTGCTGAGCCACAGCAGTTACACCTTTTTTCTGGGTGTTTATTGTCTGTTAACCTTGCTTTAGTCTTTTTAGGTTACTGTTTTCATTTATTCATTATTTTGACCAATCTCCTTTCGGGTGCGGCTATTTATACTTTCACCCTGCTGGTGATATTCTCATTTGATTGTTCAGCAATACTGCCGTTGTTTATGCCAGTCAGTGAAAGACCAGCTAGGGCTTATCTTTCTGCTGATTATGTTTTCCACCCTGCACCTATCCTCAGTTTCTGATTTAGGAAGTAGGCAACATACTCTCTAGCAGTACTTGCCTTATCTTTTCATTTTGTATTTTTTGGTTTGATTTAACTCAATCTGGAAACTCTTTCTATCTCATCACTCCTACCCTTCTGTAATTAAATTGCACTCTGCTCTGCCCTATGGTTCTTAGGAGGAACGTGAAGCCATTGGAGCTGCCTTTGTTTATTCTGTTGTTATTCTAGCCCATGTAGGAACCACTAGGGACAGTGGGGTCTGAATCTATAGTCTGTACAAGAACCGGCTGAGTCAGTTGCATATTTTTAGTGTTTTATCTATTTTCCAATGTGAGTTGTTACACAATCATAACAATTTCTTTTTGTTGGAAGCTTGCTTTCAGTGTTTTTCATATATATATATATCAAAAATACGGAGAGCACACTTCCCACAAAAAAGGATGTGTCCATGATGCCTTATTGGATATATATGCTTTTCGCATATCAGGCGTTTTTTTGTTGACTGATGGTCTGCATAATACAATGGAGACATGTCCAAAAATAATTACCAATACACTGACAACATCTATGTTTTTCAATGGTTGTTATGAGAAGCATGGGAAACCTCCCAGTTGTTTCGCAGATGAGAAAAATGAATGAAGCTGGTAAAAACAGCCCCACTGATGAAAAATGGATTAAAATTGTATCACACTGATAAAAAAAGAGCCATTTTTTTTCAGAGCAGAAAAAAGGATATTTGACTTCACCCTATTTCGTTAACTCTTCCTATAAGTGGGTAAACGATTAGCATACTCTGCCGAGACTCTATATTAAAAGTCCTTGTCGATGGGTTTATTATCAAGGACGTGAAAGGAAAAAACTCCCAGCAAACTTGGCTATTATTGTGCTCATTCTTCTATAATTCATAAGGATTCATGCAGCGCACTCAGTAATTTTATAAATTGGACCAAATGGAAGACTGAAGAGCATAAGATAATTAACAAAAGTCCAACAACAAAGATCAAAAGGAAGAGAATTCTCTCAAAGTGATGTTAGCCATCAGTAGAGAAGGCGTAGATGTGAAATTTCCTCTTTTATTATGGCATATTCTCTTCTCTTAACCTGACATTTCCAACGTTAATATAATTTTGCACAATTTGAAAAACGTGAAAAAAAATAAATAAAGGAATGCAAAGATACAAAAGAGATCAATGAACTTTTCTTTCTATCTTTGCTTCTGACTTAGGATGGAGGTTTTAATGTATCACTGTGATAAGCCCGATAGATTTCTTACCAATAGGCAACAGCGTATTCTTGTCTACAGCATAATAGACTGTCACTCCGCAGGCCCACCAGATATTTCTCGGTGTAACAATGTATGATATATAAAGGCTGTACAATTCTGGCTGCCTCTAATTAAGTATTTTCTCTGACATATGGTTTTTGGTGTCTCGTTTTCTTTTTCTACCTTTCTTTTCCCGTCTCATCTTATTTTTCTTCAGTGTCTTGTGACTTGGCCGCCTCACTCTCTTCCTTTTATCACATCGTAGCTGGGATTTTCTAGGTCTATATTTATGTTTCTGCCATTCTGCATGGAGCTGTTAAGGCATGTGGCGGGGTGTCTAAATGCTCAGCAGTCTCCTCACAAAAATACAAACTGCTATTTCCATAATTATTTAACAGCTTTGAAAGGAGCGCAGGAAATAGCAAAGAAATTATGCATTAAAGAAATTATTTAAAAAAGAAAAGTAAAGTTAGGAAATGTCTCACATTGCTGAGTAATTAAAAAAATATTTACTCTTGGATCCAATTAGCAAGCACGGATAACAGATAAATACAGAATTTGGAACATTTAAAAATGTGGGAAATTTACTATTCCTGTCTGATTGACACCATAGATGCACCAAATTTATCAAAGTGGCTCATGTTGTATGTTAAATTTGGGGCATCTGTAGACTTTATAAATGGAATCTGTCACCAGGTTTTTGCCACCAAATCTAACAAAATAACTTTACCACAGTCCTCTATTTCCAATCTCTATACTTCCTACAAAGTAATTTTCTCTGATGAAGCCCCCTTTAAGCTGCATTTACACCGCAAGTAGAGATGAAAGGATCAGACTGATTCAAATTCGCCTGTTCATGCTTTTCTCCCTGCAAATACAACTTGCTGAAAAGTTATAATCCACAAATTTAAAGTCCTTCCTCTAAATCATAACAAACATAGTATGTGAAAAATTACAATATTGTTGATGCTCGCCTGGCGCTCACCTCTCTGGCTCCTCCGCTACTCACCACCACCCGTCCGGTCCTGGCCTTATCTTCTGATCACTCATTGCTTTAGTTGGAATCTTCGGTTTTCTCACACTGTACCAGATTTTTGGGTGTTATGGCGCCTGGGAGGGTTCTGTGCAGGTGGCCGGAATGCGCGACGCACGTCGTGCCATCATTGTATGGTTAACCTCCTGCAAGCCTACACAGAACCCTTTTGTGCACCAAGACACAGTGCAAGAAGACCGAAGAGTCCAACAAAAGCATTGTGAGATCGGAAGTGGCGGCCTGAAATGGACAGGTGGTGGTGAGTAGTGAGGGTCTGAAGACGTGAACAGAGAGTGAGTATAGCTATCTTTGTTATTTTTCAAATATTATCCATCCTCCAACATTTAAATTTTCTGTCCTCTCAAACTGTGGCAGACTTGTGGGGCACTCAGGGGGTCCTGCCCAAGCACTCAGCAGGTCAACTACATCATGATGTCACGACATGCACCGTCCGTGACCTCTCATGAATCTATACAGAACCCAACTGGGATACCATGACAGAAATCCATTCCAGTGTGAGAGGCCTTAAGATTCCATTGTGAGTGGTAGGAGATTTTGAAGATAACGTGAGGATTGGATGGGGGGCAGTGAGTAATGGAGGGGCCAGAGAGATGAGCAGTGAGAATAAGGATATATATATATTTTTTCCCTTCTGATGGCCCTTTATGGTGCAAAAAATGTAACCCAGTTGCCACCATTTTACTGCATTTGCTTGGAAGTGAATTTTAAAAAAATCAGCATTTTGGCAAATACAGATTTTTGTTACATTTGAGTAGAATTCAATTCCACTCAAATTTATTTGCACATCTATAACGGCAAGGAAATCTTACCTTGTAAACAGGCTACTGATCCTCAGATGAGCGAGCAAAATGCTTGTTTGTTGGGTGAACTGATCATTTGCATTGTGCAAAAAAAACATTGTTTTTTAATCTTTGCAATCTATTTATCTATATGAAAATCACTAATGATACTCTGATGGTAAAAACTGACACATTGAGAAAACACTATTGACACTTGGATCCAAACTCTAATGACACTTGGACTGTTTTTTGCTTACAAGAAAAATCATGAAAGTCTGAATGAGGCCTTAGATGAGCAAGCTGGATGCAAAAGGCAGCTCCATCCATCATTACTACATGTCTACTTGGTATCTTCTTATCTGCAAGATGTGTCCTTACCCAGTCTGATGCTTTCAGTAGGGAAACATGCCATAGACAAGTGGAATCGTAACATCCAGGTGTCAATTTAATCTTATATATATCCAGGTGAAATGAAGGGTATTTATGGAAAATACAAGTATTCATCAAACCAGACATGCTAGGAGGCTGAAGGTTCTGTACAAGAGATATCGATATAATATAGTGCTAGATTTTAGATATTGTGATTTACTAAGTTATATTTTACTCCCTTATATCATTTTTCTTTTCAGTGCTTTATAGGCTTTAGCTTCCTTGTCAGATCCTTGACTAAGCATATATTCTAACTTTCCCAGAGCTAAGTAATTTAGGAACATGTTAGGAACATATTCTGCTTTTTCTTCCCGAGCTTCTAAATTAAATTAACTTTTTTTGAGTTACTTGGCAAAATCCAGCTAATATTGGAAATGTTATTTTATAGTTTATTTACACCCTGACAACAGAAGGTTCCTAGAGGTGAATCAAATATTGACTGTAAATAAATGTGCAATCTCAACAGTCCCTGATTAATTCACAAGTTCTATAACCGGAGCTTTTCTTTCTCAATATATCTTCAATTCAACGTGTGCAAGAAAGGGTTCAAAGCGACATTTTGGTGAGTAATTTTTTAAGAACAAATTTAATTGGATTGAATAGCTGCACCCAATATACTGTATATCTGATTTTCAATTCTCTATTAACTTCCCTTCCAAAACAAAAGCATAAAGTTGGCAAAGAAGTTGTTTATGCCACATTAATGCCATATTTTTTTTGGAGAGAACTTACATTTTTGGTAAGCCATTGGCATGTAAAGATATAATTAAAGGAGTTGCCCTCTACTTTTTTTTATTGATGATCTATCCTTATGTAGACCGTCAATATCTAATAAGCAGGGGTGCAATACTTGGCTCCCCTCCGATTAGCTGTTACCGTTTGCAGCCGGAAGTTCTTGGATGCAGTCGGAATATAGCAGCTCCAACATTTCTATAGTGGCTACTGTCAGTTCCTGCAGATCCACCCCCTATTCAAATGAATAGGGGGTGGATCTGCAGTACTTGGCTGTGGCCACTATAGTTTGGGCGGAGCTGTTCTCTTCCTGCAGAATCCGTGAACATTTGACCAGCGCCAGCACTGGTAACACCGGTAACAGCTGATCAGCAAGAGTGACAAGTGTCACACCCCAACCGATCAGATATTTATGACCTAATCCTAAGGATAGGCCATCAATAAAATAGTAGTGGCCAACCCCTATAATTCATGTACGCTAAAACCTATTTGATGCTCATGTGTTTCTACTTGTGTTTCTAATATGATGTCCCCACAGCCCCTCATAAAATATGATGTCACAACAGCCCCTCATATAACATAATGTCCCCCACAGCCCCTCATATGATATGATGTCCCCACAGACCTCATATATTATAATGTCCCAAACAGCCCCTCATATAATATAATGTCCCCCATAGCCTCTCATATAATATAATATCCACCACAGCCCCCATATAATATGATGTCCCTCATGTTATGATCTGCAACATGTACTAAGGAAAGATAGGGGAAGCTGTCCCAACAGTAAGACTAAGCTGAATGCCTACGATGTAGCGGGCTGCCTGTTCCTAGTGAACAGACCCGCCTTAGTCCTCAGCTAGTCTGAACGAAGACCTATAGAATTAAGGGAGGGGTCCCTAAAAGGACTAAGGACTGGGACAAAAATGGGACACCTCCTAAACAGAAGTTGTTGCAGAACACAAAAGACAAACTGACCAAAAGTACTAGAGGTCCCAGAGGACCAAGCGAACTTGACAGAGAAAGGAACAGAAGCACCTGGCTAGAGAGACAGTCAAACACTGAAGTCCAGCACAGCCAGAAGGGCGGAGCTGGAATATAAAGGCAGATGGTCACATGACCGCAAACCACAAGATAGAAAAAACTAACAGGAGGGTTCTAACACCTCATAGCCCCTCATATAATATAATGTCCCCCATAGACCCTCATATAATAGGATGTCCCCACAGCCCCTCATATAATATGATGTCCCCACAGACCTCATATATTATAATGTCCCAAACAGCCCCTCATATAATATAATGTCCCCCATAGACCCTCATATAATAGGATGTCCCCAGAGCCCCTCATATGATATGATGTCCCCACAGACCTCATATATTATAATGTCCCAAACAGCCCCTTATATAATATAATGTCCCCCATAGCCTCTCGTATAATATAATATCCACCACAGCCCCGATATAATATGATGTCCCTCATGTTATGATCTGCAACATGTACTAAGGAAAGATAGGGGAAGCTGTCCCAACAGTAAGACTAAGCTGAATGCCTACGATGTAGCGGGCTGCCTGTTCCTAGTGAATAGACCCGCCTTAGTCCTCAGCTAGTCTGAACGAAGACCTATAGAATTAAGGGAGGGGTCCCTAAAAGGACTAAGGACTGGGACAAAAATGGGACACCTCCTAAACAGAAGTTGTTGCAGAACACAAAAGACAAACTGACAAAAAGTACTAGAGGTCCCAGAGGACCAAGCGAACTGACAGAGATAGGCACCGAAGCACCTGGCTAGCAAGACAGTCAAACAACACTGAAGTCCAGCACAGCCAGAAGGGCGGAGCTGGAATATATAGGCAGATGGTCACATGACCGCAAAACACAAGATAGAAAAAACTAACAGGAAGGTTCTAACACCTCATAGCCCCTCATATAATATAATGTCCCCCATAGACCCTCATATAATAGGATGTCCCCACAGCCCCTCATATAATATGATGTCCCCCACAGCCCTTAAAATAATATAATGTCCCCACAGCCCTTCATATAATATGGTGTCCCCACAGCCCCTCATATAATATAAAGTCCCCCGCAGCCCCTCATATAATATAAAGTCCCCCACAGCCCCTCATATAATATATTGTTCCCTACAGCCCCTCATATAATATGATGTCTCCACAGCCCCTCATATAATATAATGTCAGCCACAGCCCCTCATATAATAAAATGTTCCCCACAGCCCCTCATATAATATGATGTCCCCCACTGCCCTTATTTACTGGCCAAATAACATAAGTAAAATATAAAAAGCTTTTACTCACCTAACCCAGGCACCCGGTCCACTGAAGCCTTCGTCTTCTATCTTGAAAAGCATTAGGCGCTGGACGGCGCGATGTATTGAGGTCATCGTGCTGCTCGACATCCTCTGCGTGGTCCTCCAACAAGGCTCAGGCCAGAAGCAGCGAGCATCTTGCCAGAATTCCTGGCAGAGCAGAGAGCTGATTACATCAATTGTATTCGCATCTTAAAGACGCAAAGATGATTGAGTGCAGGGAGGCAACCCTGGCCAGGCACAGGCGGTGTCAGTGACACCCCGCCCGACAGTGTGCTGAGTGCCTGTGGTCAGAGGAAGGCACCAGGCAGCCGCAGGCATTCAGCAATGTCAGTTGATCGCGGGTCCAAGATGCGTGGGCATGACAATCCGGGGTCTGCAGCAGACCCCTGTGGTTGTCATGTAATGATTGCTATGAGCGCCACCTAGTGGTCGGCGCTCATAGCACAGGAGCATTTCTACTACATAGAGGCGATCTGCTCATCGCCTCTATGTAGCAGAGGTGATCAGATAATTGCTGCTTTTAGTCTCCTATGGAGACTATTGAAGCAAGCAAAAAGTGTTAAAAAAATGTTTTTAAAAATATAAAAAAAATTTAAAAAATAAATTTAAATCACCCCACTTTTGCCCCATTCAAAATAAAATACTAAAAAATAAAGCCAACATACACATATTTGGTATCGCCGCTTTCAGAATCGCCCGATCTATCAATATAAAAAAAGAATTAATCTGATCGGTAAACGGCGTAATGAGAAAAATATTCCAAACGCCAGAATTTCATTTTTTTGGTTGCCACAACATTGCAATAAAATGCAGTAACGATCAAAACATCGGATCTACCCCAAATTGGTATCAATAAAAGCGTCAGCCCGGCGCGCAAAAAATAAACCCTCACCCAGACCAGATCCCGAAAAATGGAGGCGCTACAGGTCTCGGAAAATGGTGCCTTTTTTTTAAGCAAACTTTGGAATTTTTTTTAACAACTTAAATACAAAAGAACCTATACATGTTTGGTGTGTCCGAACTCGTAATGACCTGGAGAATAATAATGGCAGGTCAGTTTTAGCAATCAGTGAACGTGGTAAAAAAGCAAAAAACAAAAAACAACTGTGGAATTGCATTTTTTTTTTGCAATTTTACCGCACTTGGAATTTTTTTCCCGTTTTCCAGTACACGAAATGGTAAAACCAGTGATGGCATTTAAAAGTACAACTCGTGCCGCAAAAAATAAGCCCTTACATGGCCATATTGACCAAAAAATTTAAAAAGTCCTGGCTCTGGAAAGAAGGGGAGCAAAAAACGAAAACGCAAAAACGGAAAATGCTCCGGTCATGAGGGGGTTAACATTAGTTGTGCAGATTGTTGTGAGAACTGGAATAAAGAGTATGAAAATATTTCCTATTTTTCCATTACAAATGTATTTTTAACAGTAATATAATGCTGAATGTGAATGTTAAGAGGTAAGATTTTTCGTACACAAGAGTCTTGTTTTTACTTATTTTAATGAAATGTTTCTGAAGGAAAATTCAGGTGATGTGACATGATAAGACAACAGCCAAAAAATAATACACTCTAACTTGTGGTAAAAAAGTTCTATCACACAAAAGAAGCTTCTGAATCTCCTGTCTGCTTTTCTGAGCCGCAGTTATGCAGCTGATTGTTCAGAAGAGCTTCATTGTCAAGTTTTTAATTTACTTTGCTATTTTAAACAGCAGCGAATGTTTTATGTAGTGTAGGTGAAGGCAATTCCCTGGACGAGACTAAGATATTATTTGAAAGAAGATATTTTTGTAATATTACTTAAATTGAAACTGTATGAAAAAGAACATATATAATTAGCAGCTTCAATAACTGATATTCCCAGAATTTCTATATTACATTTCATTGTACTACTGTACATTATGTTTTATTTTGTTTTGTTTATACTTTTTTCCAAAAATTGATTTTCAATCTTTTTGTCTACAATATAACAAATTTTTAGCTGTTGTTTAGCAAAAATATAGAGAAATACTTGCTCTGGAAGCATACATTCTTCGTCAGTTCATATCTATGCATTTAGCCAATTAGGGTTGGATTCACTGATCATATGTATGTATTAAAGGGAATCTGTCAGCAGTTTTTTTCTACCTCATCTGAGAGCAGCATGATGTAGGCAAAGATACCCTGAATCCAACAATGTCTCACTTAGTTTGCTTGTGTAGCAACAGTGACACAGAGTGCTTAGATTCAGCAATGCAGCAGAGCTGAGAAAGCTAACCCCGCCCACACCAGGCTCCCTATCTATATTGTTTATAGACAGTGAGCTGCTTATCACAGGAGGTGCGGAGTTGGACTAGCATTCATGAGCTGCTGTAGTCGGGACAATAATAATCACCTTCATTATAAGTGTGGCGCCCCTGATGGTTCAGTCGCCACAGAGGTACTGCACCTCACCCAGAGGTGTGGTGTCTCCCTTCTCTCAGGTAAGATGGGAGTGCTGCACGGAACCCCAACACACCTGCATCCAACACTATACTACTCCAGGCCGGCCAGAGGGGCAAGACGCAATGTATGTTTCTGCTGAGCCCTGACCCTGGCTGGAGTGGGGGCAATCCAAAGGTAGGGGGAACCAGTAGTGGGTGTGGGTGGAGGAAGTAGTTTGAGGGAGCACTTTAGTAGGAGTATAAAATAAGGAAGCCATCTTAGGCAGGAGAGATTAGTTAAGCGGTCAGTTCTAGGGAGCTGTTCATAAGAACAGCTCGGGACTGTTCGGAGGAACAGTCCGGGAGCAGAGTGTCATTAGGAGATCTGCTCCACAGTTAGGGCCAGGTCAGAAGGCCCCGGAGGGGAGCAGGGAGTAGGCTCCGTTCTACAGAAAGGATCCCAGGGGGTACAGCGCGTGCAGGACGGCACCCGTACGCCCCGCATCTGTCAGAAGACAGAGGGATCGCTGCGGCATTCTAATCCCCCAGGAGGGTCAAGTAGGTCCGGATCCGACATACAGGAAGGACTTCAGAGCACCCGAGCGGGATTGAGAGTGGGCAGGGCAGAGCAGGAGGGAGAAGGACCAGAGCAAAGACGGTCAAAATAGGATCACGAGAAAGTGGGGTTCTGCCAGGTATTCCCAAGTTGCCTGAGGAAGGATTGAACCTCTGTTCGGTGAACACAGCATGACGCGGGAGGCCTTTACCTGTATAGTGCACCTGTGTAGTGTCTAAAGAACTGTGAGTAAAATCTTGGAAGACTGCACTGCACTGCCTCTGTCCGTTCTTCATCGGCACTATTGTTCCCCCTGCACTACAATGCCCAGCGCGCCACTCTCTCTTCAACTACACTGCCCTGAGGCCTGCTCCACCTGTGGGGAGCCGTCCCATCTCGAGCTGCCCTAACATCTGCCTCAGAGGACTGTTGCAGCGCTGGTGATCCTCACCAGGCACCACAGGTGGCGTCACAAACTTTCTAAAAATATCCCCCTTTTGCACTGACTGCCCTGGGTCACCGACCGGGCCAGCCACCGTGATATTCCCCAACCTGCATCCAGAGGCCCGGCTGCAAAGTACCCCACGGCCCTGGGGGCGCGTCATAAGCAAACAATATCACACAGCCGGACATATGACGCATTGTTGAAATCTGTGCTTTAACACCTGCCCCATGCTGTTCTCAGATTACTTAGCAAAAACCTGCTGACAGATTCATTTAAGCTAGTTAAAGGGAATTTGTCAGAAGGTTTTAGCAGCATGATGTAAGGGCTGAGAACCTGATTCCAATGATTTGTCAGTTATTGATTGTTCTGTGTTTTAATAAAATCAGTGTTTTATGAACAGGAAATTATCACTACAGGACTAGATGTCTCGTGCCTCTTAGTCAACTGTTTTGTAAACCCCGCCCACATCACCGATTGGCAGCTTTCTGCCTATGCACATTGTACACAGAAAGCTACCAATCAGTGATGTGGGCGGGCTTATACAGAGCTCAGCATTCAGAGTACTGTTAGATCTGCAGCAGGGAGAACTGTGATTGTATCAAAATGACAGCAAGCAGACCAGCAAGTGACACATCACTGGAATCAAGGTCTCAGCTCCTACATCCTGCTGCTCTTAGATTAAATAGCAAAAGCCTGCTTATAGTTTTGCTATGTAGTTGGATTTAGAAATGCCATCTTTGCTGCACATAAGTTGGAGCACTTCTTTTAGACTTTATGCTCCCTTTAGAATTGAAGTGGTGCTGACTTTAGATTATGTGCTGTGCTAATCAGTGTTTTGAAATTTTATCTGCCGAGATCTTCATCTAAGATTTAAATATGACATACAAACTCAGATGGGTAAGATAATACTAAGCTTAATCTATCTTACTTACTGAGTACTTACAGAACGCTTCTGCTTCTCACTTAGCTTTTGACACATAGTCATGAAGTTATCAGATTTTGGGGAATAAATAGCCTGTTTTTTTAATAATATAATGGAAACTAATTTTTCCACTTAGCCTTCTATTAAGCATTGATATGGAGGACTGTAAATCCAGATACACACGTTTTACTTAGTGTATCATTATACCTTTCATAGAACTGGCTAGCCAGATGAGTTCCAAATTTATCTGAGTTGATAGTATTGATCATTTCTATGCTCCCACGTCGATAGTTGCTGTGCCAACACAGGAAATAATTTGAACAAATAGGATATAGATGACTACAATCTCCTTGCTTAGCTACTGTACCACCATCCGTGTCTTAAGAGACCTCCTCCTATGTACGACCAACCACCCATAGGTTTTATGTACAGTTGAAACCAGAAGTTTACATACACTATATAAAAAGACACATACTGCATACATGTTTTTCTCAATATCTGACATGAAATCAGAATAAACCTTTCCCGTTTTAGGTCAATTAGGATTACCATCATGTTTAATATTTTCCAAATGCCAGAATAATGAGAGAGAGAGAATGTTTTGAGGCATTTTTATTACTTTCTGCAAAGTCAAAGGTTTACACACATTAAGATTACTATGCCTTTAAACAATTCTGGACTGCCGATATGATGATGTCATGTGTTTTTTTTGGCAACATCTGAGTTAATTAGAGACACACCTGTGGATGTATTTTAATGCACACCTGAAACACACTGCTTCATTGTGTAGCATCATGGGAAAATCTAAAGAAATCAGTCAAGATATCAGGAAGATAAATGTGTACTTGCACAAGTCTGGCTCATCCTTGGGTACAATTTCAAGATACCTGAAGGTGCCTTGTTCATCTGTACATACAATTATACGCGAGTACAAACAAGATGGGAATGTCCAGCCATCATATTGCTCAGGAAGGAGACAAATTCTGTGTCCCAGAGATGAATGTTCCTTGGTCCGACAAGTGCATATCACCCCAAGGACAAAAGCAAAAGACATTGTGAAGATGATGGCAGAAGCTGGTAAGATTGTGCCAATATCGACAGTGAAACGAGTACTGTATCAATATGGGCTGAAAGGCCACTTTGCCAGGAAGAAGCCATTACTCCTAAAGAAACTTAAAAAAGCCATATTAATCTTTGCAAATGCACACAGGAACAAAGATCTTAATTTTTGGAGACATGTCCTGTCGTCTGATGAAACTAAAATTAAACTTTTTGGGAATAATGACCATCATTACATTTGGAGGAAAAAGGGAGAAGCTTGGAAGCCAAAGAACACCATCTCAACTGTGATACACGTGGGTGGCAGCATCATGTTGTGGGGATGTTTTGCTGCAGGAGGGACTGCTGCCCTTCACAAAATAGATGGCATCATGAGAAAAGAAGATTATGTGGCAATACTGAAGCAACATCTCAAGACATCAGCCAGGAAGATAAAGTTTGGGCAGAAATGGGTCTTTCAAATGGATAATGACCCTAAGCATACTGCCAAAATGGTAATAAAGTGGCTTAAGGATAACAAAGTCAATGTTTTTGAGTGGCCATCACAAAGCCCTGATCTCAATCCTATTGAAAATTTATGGTTTAAGCTGAAAAGGCAGGTGTGAGCAAGGCGACCTACAAACCTGGATCAGTTACACCAGTTTTGTCAGGAGGAATGGGCCCAAATTCCGACCAACTATTGTGAGAAGCTTGTGGAAGGATATCCCGAATATTTGACCCAATTTATTCAGTTTAAGGGCAACGGTACCAAATGCTAATGAAATGTATGTAAACTTTTGACTTTGCAGGAAGTAATAAAAATGCCTTAAAACATTATCTCTCTCTCTTGTTATTCTGGCATTTGGCAAATATTAAAAATTCTGGTAATCCTAATTGTCCTAAAACAGGAAAGGTTTATTCTGATTTCATGTCAGATATTGAGAAAAACATGCATATGTGTCTTTTTATATAGTTTATGTAAACTTCTGGTTTCCTTCTGACTCCGGGATGATAACTCCTCCTTTGTCAATTCCAAGTTAATTAATATCAACTCTTTAAATTGAGGGTCTAACCTCGATGTGGTGCATACAAACAATTCAAGGACACTTTTCTTATTGTATTTTCGTTTGCACAAACATATTTGGCTGTTACAGCCTTTGTATCCCTATAATGGATTACGATAATGCACACTGAAATCTGTCTTTTCAGAGGCACATAGGGGGCGATAATCCAAGACCGGCAATTCTTTTGACCAGACCGGCGTTTTGGCATGCGTCACTATGTGTACCTGACCACAAATCTTACTCCAGCCCCTGCAGGAGTAGGATTTTTGATGTAGGAAATGCTACCCCTCGTCATCAATTTGATGAATGGGGGTCGCGACGCCCTATCACCCTGACCCGCCCCAGCTCCGCCAACTTTGTCGGAACTGGGGCGAGAATGTCACGAAAGTGCAAAAGTCCCACTTTTCTGTGCAACTTCGCAAGCCATTGTGTGGCATTTTCATGTGGCGGTGTATTATAATGAATATTGAACTCCTAAATACCATTAGGAACATTTAAATGGAACCTGGCAGCTAATACATGCTGACCGCTCCATGGGCAGCTTGTATCAGACATGATCAGTATGATTTCTCTGAAACACTGTGGCATTTAAGAGAAAAAATAATTTTCAGACACACTGGGACCAAGATGCATGGGAGATTAGTCGGACATATTGGTCCCTGGCATCTTCTCCCTAACTGCGGCAAGTCACTTACAGGTCTCCCCCTATTCAAGCACTCAGGGAGAGATCTGTCACTCAAGGGGAGTGGGTGGAGCAAAGCTGCCAGGGACCCACTTGTCCAACTTGTCTTCAGTGCGGTTCAGTTCCTGTCGGCTTTTAAAATATTCTTTTCTCTGAAACGTTGCAGCATTTTAGAGTCAAATATAACTGAATGAAATCAGTGTCTGATACATGTGTTGATTGGGCAGCAATTATCAGCTGTCAGGGTCCCTTTAAATATCATTACACACATAGTTCACATATGTATACCAGTTTAGTTTAGTTTTAACCCCTATTGTCTAAGCTCAGCACGTTTCATTTCCATAGAGAGCAGCAGCGGCAACTTTTGTAGGTGGCTTTTGATGCCACCATTAATTATGCAATTTGATTGGATTATTTCTGCCATCTGAGGCTTCATTGTTTGCACTGGACCAAGAACCAGATCAAAAAACATTTCATGCCCCATTTTGCCCTTTAAGAATGCTGGACCATTGCACCACATGTTCATTGGCTATAAACCCTCCATGCAATTCTATACACAGTGTATACAAGTCTTTAACGAATGCAAGAACCCTAATATTGTCTAACGGTCCAAGAAATACAGGGCAAAGCTCTGTTCAAGACTAAGGCTAAGTGCCCACGATGCAGAAATGCTGCAGATTTTATCTGCATCTCCCTGGCAGGAAAAACGCATGCGGATTTTACATGCGTTTTTCCTGCCAGGTAGAAGCGTTTGTCAAGCGTTTTTGCATGCATTTCTGCATGCGGGTTATCAAGCACTTTTCCAAGCGATTTTAGCATTACTTGGAAAAGTGCTTGACAACTTGGTCACACTATATAAATCCATGCAACCGGCATGGATTTATAGTAGTGTGACCAAGTAACAGTTAAAAAAAAACAATAAGAATAGTAAAAAATAATAAAAAAACCTATTATACTCACCTTCTGATGGCCCCCAGTCTTTTCTCCGCTGTGTCCGGTCTCTTGTACTGCTCGCGGTGGTGTAAAAGGACCTTTCATGATGTCATTTAGTCATGTGACAGGTCACGCGACCTCTGACGTCGACGTTCACGTGACCTGTCACATGACTAAATTATGTCATGGAAGGTCCTTTTACACCATCACGAACCGCCGGGGAGCCAGGACGCATCATACAGGAGACCGGGGAAGGTGAGTATAATGTTTATTTTTTATTTTAAATTCTTTTTTTTACAGGTACAATGGTACCCGGGTCTGGATGAGAGTCTCCTCTTCTCCAGACGCGGGTACCATCCGCACATTGAATCGCTTAATATCCGCATGTGCACATGTAGTCATGCGGATATTAAGCGATTCAATGCAAGTCAATGGCGGCAATTATGCTGCGTGTCCACAAAATTAATGGACATGCTGCAGATTTTTTCGCAATGATTATCCACAGCGGAAATTTCCGCAGCATGTGCGTAGCACATGCGGATTATCATTGGGGATCATGGGGCACGTATTACCAAGCGTTTTTTAAGCATTTTCGCTGCGGAAATTCCGCAGCAAAAACGCTTGAAAAATGCATAGTGGGCACGCAGCCTAACACTAATAGGTTTGTTAATATACTGTATGTGCTTTTTCCTGGCAATATAGGAAATATTTTAGAAATTCTTTTATTGAAGTTATTATATTTTTTTTCTGTTTTATCCATGCTACCTGTTATCTTGTCTTATATGTTTGCCTGTGGAAATTAATTAGAAAAACGTCTTAAAAAATGTTAGGCCGTCTAACCAAATGGAATATGACTCACTATCATACAGTATATCATGTGTAAGACCTCTTCTTCCTCTGAGTTATGTTCTTATAATTACCTTGTATTATTCACAATTCTTTAAGAATATCCCGGTTTATTAACACTGAAATATTGAGTGGACTGTTTAGTAGCCGAGGCCACTCTGGGACTGAACTAAATGACACTGTACAGAACATCCAATTACACAACAAAGGCGCCTGCATCTGCCATTGGCAAAACCTATGAATTTATTTATGGAGTCCCAGTGAATGTTGAGAATGCACAAAATCTTCCTTTGACCTGTATCGTGAACATCCATTGCCTGCATGGACAGAAACTGAGGTAAAAAACTACTTGCTTGCAGACTGCATATTAGAATCCTTCAGCCATTTTGTGAGCCATAAATGTGTGATTGAAGTATAGGTTTTTAAGCTTTAATCCGCAGAGTTTCACCAAAATGTAGCATGAAGTGTTTTGGAATTACAATCATTTTATATACAAATTGTCTCTTCAGAGAGGAAGAAGACTAGAACTCTAGTGCCACCAATTGGAAGTAGCAATCCTAAAAGTCAATATTGACCCTTTAACGAGCCTTGTCACATGACTTAGGCTCGTTAAAGGGTGAATATTGACTTTTAGGAACTTCCAATAGGTGGCACTAGAGTTGTAGTTCTCTTCCTTTCTGAAGAGACAATTTTCTTATTTTCCAGAGGAGCATTACGGCTTGAAAAGTCTCCTCACCTTGACACGCTTAGCATGTCGCTCTCCGCAAGGAGAAATGTTATTTCTTAGATGCATTTTATATAGTCTCTCCAGTTTCATAAGCTTAAAAGTAGTGTTGAGCCACCCCCGTAGTGTTCGAGTTCGGTTCGGTTCGTCGAACACCCGTGTGTTCGCCGAACTGTTCGTCGAACTGTTCGTCGAACACCTTCGAACACCGTTAAAAACAATGGCAGGCAAACCAAAACACATAGAAACACATAGAAAACACCTTCAAAGGTGTCCAAAAGCTGACAAACTGCTCAGAAGACATAACTAACACATGGAAAAGTGACAAGTACATATAGTCATGCGAAAATAAAAGAGGTGGAGGAGTAAAAGGAGGGGGAGAAACAGATATAGGCATGTCATGCCCTTCTAAAATCCAAAAAGTGAGAAGCCGACACGGCCAGTCCGCTCCTGCCCGTGCCACCTCCGTGTCGCCGGGTTTGTGCCAGAGCCGCGGTGAACCCTGATGGCCAGCCCCCCTCTCCCAATACTGGTGCCTGTCCGCTGGTGGGTCGAGCGAGCCCCCCTGTGGTGGAGGCAGCTCTAAGCTTTTTAATTTAAATTGTCTCTCTAATTTGAGTGAATACACTTTAAATCCATTTACAAGGATCTATTGGAGGGCAAGTCTCATGCCAGCAGCCGTGGTAATTCCAGCTCCAGTAGCGTCCACTAAAGCTGCTGCAGTTAAAAAGCTTTTATAAGGATCGAGCTCGGCTGTCCACCGCAAGGCATCCTACTGCCAGTCCCAGCCCCTATGCCTTGGGGTGCCTCCTGATGCTCTTCACTAAGTATCCCATGGTCCCGAAGCATTTCCTTTGAAAAAATTAAGTGTCTAAACTACAGGTGGTGTAGCTTGCTTAACAGCCGGGATAATCCGCTGACTAGCAGACACTGCTACTAGGCACAAAGTATTTCCTGGGCTAGATGCAGTTAAAAATTTGTAATTAGATACTCTCGTTGGATGCTGAGAAAGCATTCCATAGAGTCTCCTGGCACGCCATATATGATTCTCTTAAAAAGCTTGGGGTAGGGGTCTAGGGGACCCTTTTTTAGCCAAAATCACGGCCCTGTATCGCAATACGTCACCTAGGCTGAAGATAAATGGAACTGTAGCACCCTGAGGGCTCGGTTGCTACAGACGTATTGCACCTCACCCAGAGGTGTGATATCTCACTCTCAGGTAAGTATGGAGTGTGGATCAGGACCCGACACCTGCATGCATTACACCACATTGCCGTGGGGCAGGGCGACCAATATGCCCCTGAGATGGGCACGACAGTCCCTGTCCCTGGCTGGAGTGGGGGGAGGGAACACTGAGGAAGGGGATCCCTGTAGTGCAGGAGCAGGGAGGAAGCAGTTCCTGGGTGCATTGAGAAGGGAGTATAAAAGGTGGGCACCATCTTAGTTCAGTGCAGAGAAGTCTGAGCAGAAGTGGCAGGGAGCAGGGGCTCTGCATGAGCTCTGCTCCGGAGGCGGGCCTAGTAACAGAGGCCCAGGCCTGGAAGAGGGAGAAGGAAGGAAGAGGAGCGGAGAAGGCTCCAGGAACGAGGAATGAAGGGATCCCAGGGGTGCGGACGAGCGAGTCGCCACCGCACGCCCGAATCCACCTGCGTGGAGGGGTCAGGCCAAAGGGGGAGACCGGTCCCCGAACTAGTGGAGGCAGGAAACGACCCTCAGCTAGAAACCGGAGGCTCTGACATTTTATGTGGCGCAGCCCCTCGCTACACCCGCTAGGAAGGCACCACATAGGGTCAGGGAAACTGGCGCCAAGTTTACCAAGAGGAGGCCCGAGGCAGCCGGACAGAAGTGTTGGTAAGAAAGGCCAGACAAAGGACACACAAAGGGGGTCCTGTGAAGTGCTCCAAAGTTATCTGGGAGTTGTCTGAGCCCCTCACCTGGTGAGCACAGTACGACGTGGGCAGCCGTTACCTGCAGACGTGGTCTGGATAATAAGAACTGTGAGTAAAGGCCCTGGACTGCATCACTGACTCCGTGTCGTTACTGCTGCTGCCCTGCACCATCACCCCCATCCTCCGCATACACTGCCCTGAGGCTATACTCCTCCCGTGGGGAGTTATGCTACGCTCTGCTGCACCCACAACACCAGCCTCAGCGGTCTGCCCTGTAGCGGCGGTTCACTCTGACCGCAATCCACGGGTGGCGTAGTCGGACATTTAAACATCAAAACCACATAAATAGTTCCGCCACTGGTTTGAGCGCCCTGAGCCACGGAACCGGATCGCCGCCACGAAGACTACAACCACCAGCATCCACCAAAAAGGGTCCGGCTCCGGGTGTCCCAAGGCCCAGGGGGTGCGTCAGAACATTTTCATCACCTTTCACAATCACCAATGGGACAAGGCAGGGATGTCCTCTGTCCCCTCTCTTATACATCCTAGTGGCGGAGCACCTGCTCTTATCAATTCGCCATAACCCCAATATTAGGTGGATTGAGGTGGGAGGCACCGAGTACAAGTGCTCTCTATTTGCTGATGATGTCCTAGTATATATCACTCAATCACATATATCCATCCCTGCTGTTATGGCTGAAATAGATCACTTTGTTATATGGTAAAATTTTAAAATCAATGCAGCGAAGTCTGAGGCCCTCGATGTCTCCCTCCCCAAATCCATACAGGTTTCCATCCAGTCCAACTTTCCCTTTGCCTGGCCCTCACAGGGTATCAAATACTTAGGAATTCCTATTCATAGAGACCTCTCCCATCTATGTTATCTTAATTTTGGGCCCTTTATTGAACAATTCCATACAGACCACGGTTGGCAAGTTAGAACTGTAAGATTCACTACGTGAACCACTGGTGTTTTGTGGAAAAGCACATGTACACTGCGTTCCAAATTATTATGCAAAAAGTGTTTAGGAGTGATAAGCGAAGAATTTGTTTGTTTGTCAGTTAAACTCATTGATGGTGATGTGTGTCAGGGCTCTTTATATCACTGTAAGCAATTGCAGACACCTGTGCTAATTAGTTTGGCAGGTGTGTCCAATGAAAGGCAAGACTACTTAAGAAGGCTCTCTCACATTATTAAGCAGCCTACATTTTCTGCCAAAATGGGAAAGAAAAAGGATGTGTCGGCTGCTGAGAAGCAACAAATTGTGGAGTGTTTAGGTCAAGGCATGACTACAATCAACATTGTGCGATGATCAGGATGAAGTGTCTTGGCAATCAAGAAGTATGTAGCTGATTCACAGTACACACGTGTGCGTTCTGATAAGGGCAAATTGAGGACTCTTTCCTACAGGCAATTACGTCAGGTTGAAAGAGCAGCGGCCAAAAAGCCTTGTCATAGCAGCAGACAAGTTTTTGAAGCTGCTTGTGCCTCCAACGTCCTCCCAACAACAAGATGCAGGGTCCTTCAGAGGTTTGCAGCTGTGCATACGCCATCCTGTCGACCTCCTCTATCCACTTCACACAAGCAGAAACGGCTCCAGTGGGCCAAACATTACATGAAGACTGATTTCAAAACTGTTTTGTTCACGGATGAGTGCCGTGCAGCGCTTGATGGTCCAGATGGATGGAGTGGAGGATGGCTGGTTGATGGACACCCCATTCAAACACGGCTACAGCGCCAACAAGGAGGAGGTGGAGTAATGTTTTGGGCTGGAATCATGGGGAGAGAGATTGTCGGCCCCTTTAGGATCCCTGAAGGCGCTAAAGATGAACTCCATAATGTATGTGGATTTGCTCAAACAGCACTTTCTGCCATGGTTCAAGAAGAAGAACCGTGTATTTCACAGCAAGATCATTTTTCTGCATGATAATGCACCATCTCATGCTGCACATAAAACATCTGCATCTCTGGCTGATATGGGCATAAAAGGGGACAAACTTATGGTGTGACCCCCATGCTCCCCTGACCTCTACCCCATTCAGAACCTTTGGAGCATCATTAAAAGGAGTGTCTATGATGGCGGGAGGCAGTTCACATCTAAGCAACAGCTCTGGGAGGGTATTCTGTCCTCATGCAAAACAATTGAAGCAGAAACCATCCAAAACCTGACAAATTCAATGGACGAGAGAGTTCAGAAGCTCCTTTCGAACAAAGGGTCCATTGTGAAAATGTAACATCACCTAGAATAAAGTTTTGAGTTGAAAACTGTTTGATTTCAGTTTCTAACAACCTGCTAATGCTTATAATTTCAAAAATGACCATTTTTTTGGTCTTTATTAAAATGAAAAGGTTGATCGAAAAGTTTGGGGGATCTAAGAGTGTGGCAACCCAGTAGTCATGATTACTTCGAATTCTGACAATATGAGGGTCATGCTGCAGGTAGTGCAGCAAGAAGGCACTTATGTGTCTTGCGCATCTCGGAGCCCCAAAATTATTTTCCGGGCTAGATGCAGCTAAAAATTATTTTTAATTTTAAATCTGGTGAAGCTTTAGTATAGATGGCCTAATAGGATCAGTGCTGCACACTGCTACAAAGCCCAAATTATTTTCCAGTCAAGATACAGATAAACATGATTAGTAATTTGAAAGCTTAAAACGGTTGGTAGGGTGATTTTAACCAATCATCAAGCTTTTACTGTCCCCAGGATGACACAGGGGTAGAAAAGTCGTTTCGGATCCATGATTTGTTCATCTTTATGAACGTGAGTCTGTCTACATTATCAGTGGAGAGCCGCGTGCGCTTATCTGTCAGCACACCACCAGCAGCGCTGAACACACGTTCAGACAGAACGCTGGCTGCGGGGCATGACAAGATCTCCAAGGCGTAAGTGGCTAGCTCCGGCCATTTATCCAGATTGGAAGCCCAAAAAGAGCAAGGGTCCAGTGACACAGTCGTGGCTTCAATGTTTACTTGGAGATACTCCTGTACCATCGTCTCTAGGCGTTGACTATGTGTCAGACTTCTTGTCTCCTGTGGCCTTGCAAAGGATGGGCTAAAAAAGTGGTGAAATGATTCCGCAAAATTGATGTTACCAGCAGATACTGTGGTTCTGTTACGGTTTGAGTGCTGAACACTTGACGGTCCCACGGTTGGCAAGTTGGAACTGTGAGATTCACTACGTGCACCACTGGTATTTTGTGGAAAAGCACATGTAAGATTCTGCAACAGTCTCTGCTGATACTCCTGCATGCGTGCATCCCTTTCTATGGCAGGAATAATTTCTGCAAATTTACTTTTGTACCGGGGATCTAACAGTGTGGCAACCCAGTAGTCAGGATTATTTCTAATTCTCACAATTTGAGGGTCATGTTGCAGGTAGTGCAGCAAGAAGGCACTCATGTGTGTTGCGCATCCAGGAGCACCAAGTCCCTGTTGTGTTGGTGGCGAGGTAACAATCATGCTTCCTTCCTCTGTCCTCTCCCCCCAACCTCGCACAACAGAAATGTGATCAAGGTCTCCCTCATCTGATGAGTCTTCCATCAGTTCGTCCTCCACTTCTTCCTGGGCTCCTGCACCTTCCTCACTAGTTTGGCTGCTACCATGCGCCCTGGTAAAACCATCTCCCCCACCCTCACATGCCTGCCGCCTTGGTGCTGCCGACCGTCTGGACCTTGCAGATGTTAGCCCTTCCGCATACAACTCCTCCTCCTCTACTTCCTCCACCTCCTCTTGTGCCACCACCTGACTCCGAATTCTGTTTAACATGTGCTCCAGCATGTAAATCACCGGAATAGTCATGCTGATAATGGCATCGTCAGCACTAAACATCTTCGTCGCCATTTCAAAACTGTGCAGAAGGGTGCATAGGTCCCTGATCTGAGACCACTCCTCCAGCGTGATTTGCCCCACCTCTGAATCTCGTTGGCCCAGGCTATACGTCAGAACGTATTGCACCAGGGCTTGTCGGTGCTGCCACAGTCGCTGCAACATGTGCAGAGTTGAATTCCACCGGGTGGGCACATCGCATTTTAGCCGGTGAAGTGGCAGGCCCAACGACTTCTGTAGAGATGTAAGTCGCTGAGCTGCGGGATGCGAACGGCGGAAGTGAGCACACAGCGACCGTGCCCTCTGCAGAAGGCCATCTAGTCTGGGATAGTGGGCTAAAAATTGCTGGACAACCAGGTTCAACACGTGAGCCATACAAGGCACGTGTGTGACATTGCCCCGGCGAAGGGCCGCACCCAGGTTTGCAGCATTGTCGCACACGGCCTTCCCTGGTTTCAGGTCCAGTGGAGACAACCATTCATGAAATTGGTTCTCCAGAGCTGACCACAACTCCTCAGCTGTGTGACTCACATTTCCCAGACATTTCAATGTAAAAACCGCCTGATGACGTTGAGCCCTACTGCCAGCATAGTAAGGAGGTGTGCAGGATCCCTTCTGCGCAGTTAGAAAGCTTGTGGCATGACCAGACAGGCTTTGGGTGCAGGTGGAAGACCGAGAGGAGGTTGAGGAGGCAGAAGCAGTGGAGGAACTTTGACATAAAGAGGATTGACGCACAACTCGTGGGGACGGCAAGACTTGGACAGCAGCCCCTTGTCCTGCTGTCACCATAGTTACCCAGTGCCCAGTCAGCGACATGTAACGCCCCTGTCCATGCCTACTCGTCCAAGTGTCTGTGGTGAAATGCACCCTGTCACACACAGAGTTTCTCAAAGAAGCGGTAATGTTGTGTGCGACATGCTGGTGGAGCGCAGGCACACCTTTCTTTGAGAAGTAGTGCCGACTGGGCATCTGGTACTGGGGCACTGCGACGGACATAAGGTCTCGAAAATCCTCTGTGTCCACCAGGCGGAAAGGCAGCATTTCTGTAGCCAAGAGCTTGCAGATGGTGAAATTCAACCTCTTAGCTTTCTCATGGCTAGGAGGAAATGGTCTTTTACTTGTCCACATCTGAGGGACCGAGGGCTGGCTATTGTGCTTAGACGGGGTTGATAAGGGTGTCCCCGGCAAACTGCCGGTCTGTGAGGAAGATGCAGGCGGACATGTTAGGTTGCCTTGATCCAAAGGTGGTGCTATCGATGTCGGACAGCGCTCAACACCAGCTGGTGTTACCACCTCCAAAGATAATGATGACCTGCCAATCACGATGGCTGTTGCGGGTAAAGAGGTGGCAGGTCTGCGCCCCAAAACAGGTGTGACTGCTGTCCCCCCAGTCACAGAGGATGAAGAGGCCGCGGATGCACAAGATATGGCAGACGGTGGTTGGCCCGGCCGGCTAGGCCGCATTGTAGCACACTGAGCTTCCCACTGCAACTTATGCTTCATGTCCATGTGCCGGTTCATGCATGAAGTACTCAAACTCTGTATTTTTTGGCCTCTACTTAGCTTTTGCTGACAAATGTTACAGATAACACGAGTTGGGTCATCTTTATCGATCTGAAAAAATGCCCAGGCTATGCAAGGCTTAGCACCCATGCGACCTGAAGAGCCACCACGACATGTGGTGAGAGGCAGAGTTGTGTTTGAGGATGCAGTTGTTGACGTGCTTCCAGTACTATGTCTCTGTCCAGGAAGGCGCAACCTGACCTCGTCGTCACTAGCATCTTCCTCCACCTCCTCTGCTGACCTCATCTCTTGGCTGACTGTGGGTTGACAGTAAGTGGGATCTCCAATCTCATCATCATCACCCTGTGTGTTATCACACCCGTCGTCCTCAGAGCCAACCTTTTCCTGCCCTGACAAAAAACTAAAGTTGTCGCTCCAATCAGGTATTTGAGTCTTATCATCGTCTTCCTCATTGTCTCCACCAACAGGAGTTACAGTTTGGGAATGAGGGTCTACATTATGGTCAGAACCTTCTGCGTCTGGTCCTGGATCCGACTCATAAAGATTCTGGGCATCAGTGCAGATCATTTCCTCGTCTGGATTCACAGAAGCGCTGGAGTCGAACTCTGATTCCCAGGCTATAGTATGAGTAAACAGCTCTGCAGACTCAACCATCTGTTCTACCTCAAACTCAGACGGGCAGCTGGAGATTTGGGAGCTGTGAGGAAGCAAGTGCGATTTGGGTGACACCTTTGAGGACTGGAGTATTTGTGATGTTGAAGTTGATGTGGAGGAGAGCACACTTAAAGGAGCACTTGATATCCGTTGAAGCACCTGCTGTTTTTGTGCCTCATCTGGAATTTGTAGCGATTGGCGTCGCCGTAAGAAAGGGATCTTATCACATTGTCCGCTAAAAGAAGTAGACATTTTAGTTTGGCTGGAAGATGGTCTTTCTTCTGCAGATGTTACTGTTGCTTTAACACCTACCCCACGGATACAACCTTTTTTCCCCTTCCCAACACGCCTATTCCCCTTTCCACCAGCAGCAGGCCTTTTCCACTCATTTTGGTGGTTAACTAATTCACAACTCTAGAGTTGTTTGCACAAAAAAACAATGGATGGTAACCGAGCAGAGCTGAGTGGCCAAACTGTGGTATTAGGCCAAAACTATTGGCTGGGTTAGATGCAGAAAAAAATTATATTCAATTTGCAACCTGATGGAGGTCAGTATAGATGGACTAATACAACAAGTCCCACACACAGCTAGAAGCCCAATATTTTTTCAGAGGTAGATGCAGAAAAAATTATATTCAGTTTGCAACCTGATGGAGGTCAGTATAGATGGATTAATAGAACAAGACCCACACACAGCTAGAAGCCCAATATTTTTTCACAGCTAGATGCAGAAAAAAATTAGATTCAGTTTGCAACCTGATGGAGGTCAGTATAGATGGATTAATAGAACAAGACCCACACACAGCTAGAAGCCCAATATTTTTTCAGAGCTAGATGCAGAAAAAAATTAGATTCAGTTTGCAACCTGATGGAGGTCAGTATAGATGGACTAATACAACAAGTCCCACACACAGCTAGAAGCCCAATATTTTTTCAGAGGTAGATGCAGAAAAAAATATATTCAGTTTGCAACCTGATGGAGGTCAGTATAGGTGGACTAATAGAACAAGTCCCACACACTGCTAGAAGGCCCAATATTTTTTCAGAGCTAGATGCAGAAAAAAATTAGATTCAGTTTGCAACCTGATGGAGGTCAGTATAGATGGATTAATAGAACAAGACCCACACACAGCTAGAAGCCCAATATTTTTTCAGAGCTAGATGCAGAAAAAAATTAGATTCAGTTTGCAACCTGATGGAGGTCAGTATAGATGGATTAATAGAACAAGACCCACACACAGCTAGAAGCCCAATATTTTTTCAGAGCTAGATGCAGAAAAAAATTAGATTCAGTTTGCAACCTGATGGAGGTCAGTATAGATGGATTAATAGAACAAGACCCACACACAGCTAGAAGCCCAATATTTTTTCAGAGCTAGATGCAGAAAAAAATTAGATTCAGTTTGCAACCTGATGGAGGTCAGTATAGATGGACTAATACAACAAGTCCCACACACAGCTAGAAGCCCAATATTTTTTCAGAGGTAGATGCAGAAAAAAATATATTCAGTTTGCAACCTGATGGAGGTCAGTATAGGTGGACTAATAGAACAAGTCCCACACACTGCTAGAAGGCCCAATATTTTTTCAGAGCTAGATGCAGAAAAAAATTATATTCAGTTTGCAACCTGATGGAGGTCAGTATAGATGGATTAATAGAACAAGACCCACACACAGCTAAAAGCCCAATATTTTTTCAGAGCTAGATGCAGAAAAAAATTATATTCAGTTTGCAACCTGATGGAGGTCAGTATAGATGGATTAATAGAACAAGACCCACACACAGCTAGAAGCCCAATATTTTTTCAGAGCTAGATGCAGAAAAAAATTATATTCAGTTTGCAACCTGATGGAGGTCAGTATAGATGGATTAATAGAACAAGACCCACACACAGCTAGAAGCCCAATATTTTTTCAGAGCTAGATGCAGAAAAAAATTATATTCAGTTTGCAACCTGATGGAGGTCAGTATAGATGGATTAATAGAACAAGACCCACACACAGCTAGAAGCCCAATATTTTTTCAGAGCTAGATGCAGAAAAAAATTAGATTCAGTTTGCAACCTGATGGAGGTCAGTATAGATGGATTAATAGAACAAGACCCACACACAGCTAGAAGCCCAATATTTTTTCAGAGCTAGATGCAGAAAAAAATTAGATTCAGTTTGCAACCTGATGGAGGTCAGTATAGATGGACTAATAGAATGATGCTATGCCCAAAAGATTTTACTTCACTAGGTGCAGTAAAAAAATTGGTATTCTATACACAGGTGGTATATCTTGCAACACAGATAGGCTACTCCACTGACTAACACACTCTGCAATAGGCCAAAAAGGATTAGCTTTGCTAGATTCAGCCAAATGCTGTGAAAAAAACTTGCACAGCACTGGCACAGACCTGCCTGGCAAAAACTGATAGGAACTGATGTAACCTAGTCCTGAAAAGGACTCCAATTACAATTAGTCTTTACTCCCACAACCTATCTATTTAAGAGCACAGACCTGCCTGATAAAAGTCGTAGGAAATGCTGTAACCTAGTCCTTAAAAGGACTGCAATCACAACTATTCCCTACTCCCAAGCTATCTGTAGATTTGTGCGAAAATTGGCTTGAAATTAACAAGGTATAGCGCACACAGCAACAGCGGTGCCATCTAACACGCAGCTGCAGCAGTGAGAAAATGGTGGCGACGGGGAAAATGGCTTGGTCTTATAGGGCAAGGACATGTGACATACACTGCCAATGACACATGCCCTTGCTTGTGTGAAAAAAAGCACTTTGCTCCGTGTGTGCGCTGCTGATAGGCTGACAGATTGCACCTCCCCACTGTAAATGCGGGAAAGAGAAAAAAAAATGGAGATCTTCATTGTTCCTGCAGAGATCCATCCCCTGCCCCTCCCCCCACCCCGCTGTACACTCAAACTGCGTATTAACATTAATTTTCATCATTACTGAGAAAAAATCCAGTTATCGAACATAACCTCGAACTGCCGAATTTTTCTCAAATTGTTCGTGTTCGCCGAACGGCTCGAACACCGCCCAAAACAGCTCGAATTTGAGATTGGCGAACAGTTCGAGTAGAACAACGCTCATCTCTACTTAAAAGTAAAGATGGGAGAATCAATTTTCAGGACTCTGGTTCATTGGCAAGGTCAGTAGTCTATGACCACTGGAAGGGAAGTCTTCGAATCTCCTTACCTCCCTGCAGTCTCAGCTCTTCTTTTGATTAGCCGGACAAATGTGCCAGCATCATTATCACGTAATGGACAAAGGTGCACCAGCCCAGCGAATCAAAAGGGTAACTTGGAATACGGGGAGTTAAAAAGATTCAAAGGATTTCCGTCCAGACGGACGTCACAAATTACTGACCTGGCTGATGATTCTAAGTCATGTGAACTGTTCCTCACTAAAGGTGAATATATTTGAGTGGAATTGAATTCTACTCAAATATTACAAAAAATCCACATTTGTCGAAATGCAAAATGTAGTTTGCTTCCGCACAGATTTGCAAAATGGAGGCCAGCTGGATGCCATTTTTCTGAATCATAAAGGCTCATAATTAGGTTAAAAAATCAAGGCATACTTGTTTTCACCTTTCTGTCTCCTTCAGTCTGCACCATCACCTATCCAGTCTTCGCTGAATGGCCAGGTCTTTTCACAATAGGTCTGGACTTCTGGCTCTATTGAGGCCCAGGATGTTTCCAACTATGTTATGATATCATGGCATCATGACCTTATGCTGAAATGTCCTGGGCTTCATTTTAGCCAGAAGTCCCAGCCTAGATTAAAGAGACCTGACGATTTGGTGTTCGGAGGTGGTAATAAGAAGACTCAACAAAGTATGGTGCAGTGCGGAGGTGCTGGAGAGATGGGCAATAAGGCGACTATAAGTTATTTTTTATTTTCTAAGTTATTTTTTTTATTCATTATGCAGTGTCTGGGACATTAAATTCACAGGAAGTAACATCTCTGCAAAAAACTATTTCTGGGAAAATCCATGTCACTTGGTCATTTCTAATTCTAGTAATTTCATGGTGAAATATTATTTATTTTAATCAAAGCGGGTGAAATACATATTGAACAAGTCACCGAATTTCAAAGTAAATATATTTCTAAAGGTGCTATTGGCATGAAATTCTCAATAGATGTCGCTAACATCCCATCCAACCATCCAATCCAAACAGGCAAAGAAATCAAACCAGAGATGTCCATAAATTAAGTTGTGTGTAATAATGAGAAATGACACAGAGAAAAAGTATTGAGCACGCTCATTGAAATTTATTTAGTGCTTTGTACAAAAGCCTTTCTTGGTGATGAAGCTTAAAGATGCCTTCTGTATGGAGAAACTAGTCGCATGCATTGCTCAGGTGTGATTTTGGCCCATTCCTCCACACAAACACTCTTCACGTCCTGAAGGTTCCGTGGCTTCTCTTATTTGCTCTGAGCTTTAGTTCCTTCCCTAAATTTTCTATTGGATTTAGGTCAGGTGACGTTATGAGCCATTCTGGTAGCTTGATTTTCTTTCACTGAAAACAATTGAAAGTTTCCTTTGATGTGTGTTTGGGATCATTGTTTTGCTGAAATGTCCACCCTTGTTTCATCTTCATCATCCTGGTAGATGGCAGCAGGTTTTTATCAAGAATGTCTGGGGAAATTTGTCTATTTATCCTTCCTTCAATTAAATGAAGTTTGCCAGTGCCCTATGCTGAAAAACAGCCCCACACCATGATGTTCCCACCTCCAAACCTCACTGTTGGTATGGTGTTTCTGAGGTGATTTTGGCCTCCAAACATGGTGTGTATTATGGCATCCAAAGAGTTCAATTTTGGTCACATCTGACCAGACTATATTCTCCAAGTATTTCACAGGCTTGTCTAAATGTAGTTGAGCAAACTTTAAACGTGTTTCATCATGCTATTTTCTCAGCAATGGAGTCTTGCGTGGTCAGCGTGTATACAGGCCATGGAGATTGAGTGCATTACTTATAGTTTTCTTTGACACAATTGTACCTGCTGATTACAGGTCTTTTTGTGGGTGGTCCTTGGCTCTTGAACAACTCTTATGATAATTATTTTCACTTCTCTGCCTAAAATTTTATAAGTAGTACCTGTTTGTGGCCATTTTTTTGGTGAAATTGTTTTCTTTCCACTACGGCATTATGGCCCCAACAGTGCTGACTGGAACCTCTAGTAGTTTAGAAATTCTTCTGTAATCAATGCATCAGTATGTTTAGCAACAATAACGTTGCAAATGTCTTGAAACAGTTCACTGGTTTTATCCATCATGAGATGTTTCTTGTGTGGCACCTTGGTAATGAGACACCTTTTTATAGGCCATCAGTTTAGCCAGCTGATATTCTTTTTCACTAAGTGGCAGGATTGCTTTCTAATTACTGATAGATTTCAGCTGGTGTCATGACTTTCCATGGCTTTTGCACCTTTCTTTCTTCATGTGTTCAATAAGTTTTCCCTGTGTAATTTCTCATTATTACACATAACTTAATTTATGGACATCTATGGTTTGATTTATTTGCCTTTGTGGGTTGTTTCTGACAATTTCCTGTCAATGGCACCTTAAGAAATATATTAATTTAGAAAATGATGACGTGTTCAATATTTATTTCCCCTGCTGTATACAGCACTATTAATTTTGCAACACTTTACAGACATCATCACTGTCCCTACTGGGGCTCACAATCTAAGCTCCTTATCAGTATGTCTTTGGAGTGTGCAAGGAGCCCGGAGTACCTCGAGGAAACTCACTCAAACACAAGGAGAACTACAAACTCCTTGTAGTTCTTGTGCTTGGTGAAATTTGAACCCAGGGTTCAACTTACATGCTCTTCATGCTGATTCTGTTGCTGATTTAACAATCTGTGATAAAAATCTTTAGAAAGAATTTTAAAAATCTGCACCGCAGGTCAATTTATGCAAAAAAAATTCATCAATGTGTAGACGAGATTTTCTACTTCGCTAATACTATATTACTCGATAGGTTTTCTCACATGTAAATTCGCATGGTGTGCATTTACCCACATGATACTGTACAAATAACATTCATATTTGCAAGAATGTCTCTGAGTATAAAATTTGTACCCATGGAAACTTTTTGTCAAATTATTTTAGTGGAGTGCCCTCTGTTTGGATTTTTGGTGTAGGACACTATCCTCTGCTAGTATAGGCAACTCATTGATGTACTGTGCTAAAATAAAGGTGTAGCTGAAGGGCAATATTTCATATTGAAGAAAGACATTTTGTATTAGACGACATTGTAAACTCCTTCATTCTTTTAATATTTACAGACTAACATCAATGAGGAAAACGAGAATTTGATAATTGCACTGTATTTACTGATAGAATGGAAAATCCAACAGTTAATTAGACTGCAGTCTCCAGAGCTTGGGCAATCTCATTATTAGGAGCTTTATAGTGTATTCCCCAACATAACAACGCTTGGATAATATGACTCTCAGAATTGGAAATTATAATTGCTGTTACAAACTATTGTTAAGCATTGCACTAAATTTAAATAGTCCTTCTAATTGTCATATTTTGCCAAACTACATATTCTAATTTATTTTGTGGTTTCTTTGGGGCTTTTCTTGTAAAGTTTGTTTAATTTATTTATGCAAATAAAAAATAGCAAAAAATGTAAGACAAACATTTCTAGTACTTACGGACTAAATTCCATGAGTTTCTTTTGGTCTGATTTCTGGTAATTAGGTCACATTGATATTTCATCCATATTGATTCTGTGACTGCATTATATACTTTGGATTCAGATAAAGATTATGTTAATAATGAAATGTCGCTGGTTCATAGAGCCATTCGATATAGCAATGACATGAAACTACATATGATTGCGCCACCTAGTAATAAGGTATAAAATGTGCAGGAGGAGCACATAAGAAAATTATGTTAAAGGAGTTGTCCACTACTTGGACAACCCCTTCTCATTCCCCATTACCTTAAAAAAATCTTACACTCACCTCTCATGCCGGCGCCATTCTAGTGGTGTCAACACTCGCTCTCCCGCAGCTCACGTGAGGTTGTTATGTCACACGAGCTCTGGGTCCAATCAGTGCTGGCTTCACTGTTCCCGCCTTCGGAAGAAAAAAGTAATTAACAGGAAGTGAGAGGTTAGTTGCAACTCTCACTCCCTGTTGATTATTTATACGTCCGAAGGCGGGAGCAGTGAAGCTAGCGCTGAATTAGGCCACTGTCTTGCGTGACTTAACAACCTCATGTGAGCGACAGGAGAGCGAGTACTGACACCAATGAAACAGTGCAGACGAGAGGTGAGTATAAGCTTTTTTATTTATTATTATTTATTATTATTAATGAGGCCAAACATAGGGAATGAGAAGGGGTTGTCCAAGTAGTGGACAACCCCTTTAATAATTAAGTGTCGTTGATTCCTAGAACCATTGCATGGCCCAAGTACATGATTCTACACACGTTTGCTCCATCTACTACCTAGTTAATAAATGGGCAATAAAGAGACAGTTAAAAATTTTGGATGGTGAGTATTTTAGAATACTTATCTTTCTATTTTGTAACTTTTTTATAAAGGCATACAAGATATAGAAGCAGTCCACCCTTTATGTATTTTCTGTATTTGCCAAAAGTTCAGATTTTGCCTGGAGAATCAAATTGGCATACATGTAAGGTTTAGGCAAATCGCAACCTGTAGTGAATGTTTGGGAACATTTCATGACATCTGTGGGTTGTTCACTGGGGTGTAATGAAATGTTAACAGGTATGAATTTTCCTTCTCCATATGATTTTCGATCTGCTTTGTCTTCTTAACCCCTTCACTACCTTTGACGTATAAATACGTCAAAGGTCATGTCCTTCCCTTTGAGGCATCAGTGCGGAGCCCACATATTTCCGGCACATGACAGCTGATTTTATCAGCTGTCATGTGACTCTAACAGCCATGGGTGGAATTGCGATTCACCCGCGGCTGTTAACTTGAGAAATGCAGCTGTCAATCACTGTTAGCGGCATGTAACTTGAGTGCACCCAAAGTGCATCATAAGACCTGCCTATCAGCGCCTCATCACATGATCGTGAGGCATGGATGGGCTGGCATGACAGACGAGGATCTGCAGAAGACCCCCGCACTTGTCACTGCAGATCTTCTATGAACGCCGGCCTTGCTATGGTAAGCACAAGCAATAGGAAGCTTCAAATATCCTAACGGGACTATTGAAGCAAGTAAAAAGTAAAAAAAAAAATTAAAAACATAAAAGTTCAAATCACCCCCCCTTTTGCCCCATTCAAAATAAAACAGTAAAAGAAAAACACATTTGGTATTGCTGCGTTCAGAAATGTCAGCTCTATCAAAATATAAAGTAAATTAATCTGATCGCTAAATGACATAACGAGAAAAAAAAATCAAAACTCCAGAATTAGGATTTCTTGGTTGCTACAACATTGCAATAAAATGCAGTAACAGGCGATCAAAAAACCGTATTTACCCCAGAATGGTTTCAATAAAAAAGTCAGCTCAGAGTGCAAAAAATATGCCCTCACCCGACCCCAAATCCCAAAAAATTAAAGACACTACGAGTCTTGGAAAATGGCACCATTTTTTTCTTTTTTTACAAATTTTGGATTTTTTTTTCACCGCTTAAAAAAAAAATAACCTACCGTGTATACTCAAGTATAAGCCAACCCGAATATAAGCCGAGGCACCTAATTTTACCACAAAAAAACTGGGAAAACTTATTGACTCAAGTATAAGCCGAGGGTGTAAAATGCAGTAGCTACTGGTAAATTTCCCCATCTTGGTAAGCATTGCCCACTCATCCCCAATCCTGGTATACATGGCCCCTTCACCCCCATCCTGGTATGCATGGCCCCCTCATTCCCAATCCTGGTATGCATTGCCCCCTCATCCTCAATCCTGGCATGCATGGCCCCTTAATCCCCATCCTGGTATGCATGGCCCCTTCATCCCCATCCTGGTATGTATAGCCCCCTCATCCCCAATCCTGGTATGCATGGCATGTCCCCCCTATCTTGGTATACATGGCCCTCCCATCACTGCACACATGAAAAAATAAACACTACTACTCACCTTCCTTCCCTCTGCTCCAGCGCTGCGTCCTGTTCTGCCAGCAGCTTACCTCAGCCTCTGAGCAGCGCATGACATCACTGCCATGCACCCACAGACGCTGAGGTGAGCTGCGGGGATATTCACTCCTCTCCACACTGGTACTATGAGATTGGAGAAGATTGAATAGTCATTTTCTTTATTAATAATAATAATAATAATAATAATAATTTTTATTTTTATAGCAGCAACATAATCCACAGCACTTTGCAATTTTAGGGGGGACTTGAACAGACAATAAAAGACATTATAGAGTAACAAAAATCACATAAATCAACAGATACCAAAGGAGAGAGGGCCCTGATCACAAGTTTACAATCCAAAAGACGTTACAGAATAAGCGTAACTCAGATATTAAAAGGATTGAGGGCCCTGCTTGCAAGCTTATGTCTATAATATCGCGCAGTGACAGCAGCCGTCGGCTTCATGCTGCAGCTCAGCTATCCCGTGTGCCCGATACTAAAGAGAATGAATATTCACTCTTATCCACGCCCATGGGAGTGGAGAAGAGAGAATATTCATTCTCTCCAATAGCGGGCACAGAGGATCACTGAGCCGCTGCAGGAGCCGGTGGCTGCGACTTACACTGTGTGCGCTATTGAATAAAATAAATATTCACCCTTCTCCACTCCCATGGGCGTGGAGAAGAGTAAATATTAATTCTCTTTAGCAGTGGGCACACGTGGCAGCAGCAGCAGCCGGCTACTGCCTGCGCCCGCTCCCCCCCTGTTGAAATCCCCCCCACAGCCAGTATATACTATAAATATATAAGTATATATATAGCCGAGTATAAGCCGAGGAGGGCGTTTTCAGCATAAAAAATGGGCTGAAGAAGTCGGCTTATACTCGAGTATATACGGTATACATATTTGGTTTCTGCATACCCATACTGACCTGGAGAATCCTAATGGCAGGTCAGTTTTAGCATTTAGTGAACATGGTAAAAAAAAAAAACAATTGTGAAATTGCACTTTTTTCCATACTTGGAATTTTTTTCCCATTTTCCAGTACACTATATGGTAAAATACATGGTGTCATTCAAAAGTACAACTTGTCCTGCAAAATATAAGCCCTTACAAAGCCATTTTGAGGGACAAATAAAAAAGTCATGGCTCTGGGAAGAAGGATGGCAAAAACGAGCAAAAAACAAAAAAGAAAAAAACAGAAAATCGCAAGGTCGTGAAGGGGTTAAATAAGCACCACTGATTTTAACTTCCTCCAAAAACCCTGATTTCTACAAACAAATGGGCATTCTGTTGTGTTTTGGTCATCAAATAAAATATCTTTATTTGTACACATGGGATACATAAATATTTTTCTCAAATGTAATAACTATTGCCACATGGTATATTTTTTAACTATTCTGCATTGTAAAAACTCAAATTTAATTTATCTAAACTTACAGAAAATATGGCTTAATTGCTAGTGGTGAGAGAATCAATTTAATGTGAACTGACTCAAAGTCAAAATTCATTAAATTGTTCGAAAGGGACCTGCAATTTCGAACAGTTTGCAATTTGATTTGTGAATCGCCCCAAAAATGCCCAGCCCCATTTTACACATTATAGAAGATTGCATCAGCCAGAGTGACATCAGAGACAGTGGGCTTTCCATTAATACATTTCTGCTATCTCATTAAATAGTACAGCACAGCTAATCAGAAGAAACTATAATAGCCATATAATAATAATACTATAATAGCCATTATAAAAGCTGAGGCATGGAAAGCAGCAGACATTTTTAGGGTTTTACAGCCTTGAGACATGACTTCAGGGCACACAACTGAGCATTAAAGATAGGGATAGAAAGCCAGACAGACTATGTTGTATAGCTGCATCACTGTAAATGATGAATGTAATGCTCAATCTGCAAATAATAGATTCAATTGAAAGGGGGAGCGAGAAATAGATTTGTCAGCAGCTGCAGACTCTGTGTGAATTGATCAGACAGAGATATATTTTCAAATATTCAAGTAGGGCATCTATTAAAGCTGCCTATTAGTTCAATTATACAATTTTTGTTCATTCTTAAATAACTATAAACAAGGAAGGCAGTTAAGGCCTCTGAGTTCTACTTTTTCTACTGAAGAACAAGCTGAATTCAGAAAGCCTGCTTGCTGCCTTATGACAGTGACAAACGATTAGAGACAACTTTTTGCATTTCTTGTACATTCACTTTTGTGACGGGTAATTTTTTTTCTAACAAAGACAAATGAAAAATCTCAAAATAGCAGACATTTACATGTGACTTCTTCACAAAGTGTGAAAACATAAGAGAGGAACTTGCCGGCACCATCTGACATCCAACCACCTCGTGCGTCCTTGTATATGAAAATAATGGAGAGAGACAGACGAAGGGAATTCTGGATGCGCACTTGTCACGGGTGTGTCAGAGGTGACAGACAGTCGCCCTGCAATGGGCTGCAGGAGATCTCTACGTTTGGCATTGCAGACAGCTGCTTAGACAGATGGCTGTCTTTAGGACCGAGGGGCTACCTCTCTCTTGCTAATTAGCTCTCCGGCCTGGGTGTATATATACCTGGTGTGTCTGAGAGGGCGTTGCCGGCTATATTCATTTCTACTTGTGAATCTTAGCAGGAGCAGTACTTCGTTCTCTCTGGAGCTTGAGGCTGTGTGCACATTTGGAGTTCATCTAAAGCTTAGCCATTTCCCCTGTTTTGTCTTCTCTTGTTGTCTATAGAGTTTAGTGGAGGTTGACTAGTGCTCATCTCCTTCCATCCCTAGCTGCAGCCATACGCCAGGGAAAGCAGGGCAAAGCACGCGTGCTGCGATTGCTGAGGAGGCAATATAGGGACGTTGGTTGAGACAGGTTGATGCTAGACCAGACTAGGAGGTCTCCACTTCTCCCTTTCCCTAGTGTCTGGGCTCCCTCTTCCTTTTCCCTCTGTGTTGCACTAACACCTGGCGTGACAGCACCAAACAGGATCAAGAAATGTAAATAAAGAAAAAAGTTTTTTTTGTAAGAAACATCCTTTGTGAAGTAGAAGGAGGTAGAATAAAATGGTTCATACTCACCATCCCTTAAAATTCTTCTCTTTATTAGAAAAAGTTAAAACAACGGGTTGCAGGGGTAGGACCCGTTGAAGCGACATTTGGCGAGAAATGGCCATCATCCACGATGTCTACCCCTGCAACCCGTTGTTTTAACTTTTTCTAATAAAGAGAAGAATTTTAAGGGAATGGGAGTGCAACCAATTTTATTCTACCTCCTTCTACTTCACAAAGGGTTTTTTTCCTTTTGTTTTGCTCACTTGCTGTACTAGTCTAATACACAAATACAGTTTCCTGGTGCAGGTACAGGCTATTAGGACATGTACCTACCTAGCAATTCTTTTCACATCCTTTCTGCATTTTTTATTTGAAATAAATAAGGCAGCACAATGGCTCAGTAGCATTGTAGCATTGCAGTGCCAGGGTTCTGGGATGAAATCTGGGATGAAATCCCAACAAGGACAACACCTGCGAGGAGTGTGCTTGTTCTCCTCATGTTTGCGTAGGTTTCCTCCTACACTCCAAAGACATACTGATAGGGAATCTAGATTGTGAGCCCCAATGGGGACAGTGATGATGATGTCTATAAAGTACTGTGGAATTAATTGTGCTATGTAAGTAAGTAAAATAAAAAAATATTGATGATAATAATAATAATTAAAAAAGGCCCATTTAGGCTTTTACAGTACCAATGCAATGGGCTGTTGTTACGTCTTATAGGCATATACTTACCTAGCTTTTTTTATTATGTTCTTTTTGGCTAAGGGGATTTAATTTGGTCATCAAAAATATTAAAAAAATTAAACAAAACCGACACAATTATTTGTGCAGGTCCATTTTGGCACACAGGTTTAAGAAGTCAATTTTGAAATATTTACTTGCCATGCTAAAATGAAAAAGTTACATTAGCAATTGATGCAGTAGTATGAAAAAACCTAAACCCTGGTACTAATAAATGATGGCCAAATTGCCTTTATTTGCTTTCAGCAAGCATGTTAGTGGGAGAAACAGAGGATGGCATATAACGAATATATGGCATATAACTTGTCTTAGTCACAACAGGACCATGTTACCCCTACCTCTGATAATGACACCGTCAGTTTGAGTCAGTGTTCTGTACAGCCCACCTCCTCCGCCACCAAGCACAATCTTTTCCAAAGTGGACCTTCAATTCTGTTAATAACAGCTCTTTTTGTTCAACCCTTTAGTTTTCTAAGCCACACCACACCAGGGGCTAAGGAAAAAATATTTCACAAGAACAATTTCTTTCAATAGATTTTTTTGGATAAGATAAACAGTCAGGCTTTATACTCAGATGACATGGGGGCAGAGGAAATGGAAGACATTACAATGCCTAGCTATGTAGTTGGCTCTGTCAGTTGTGGTGTTAGAGACTTTGGCAGTCATAGTGGCACTCTGAGTCAGGGCAATTCTTGAGGTGGGAACCACACATTAATTAACTTCCAGTCAAGTCAGGGATGATTATGATGATTTGATGATGATTGTGTGGTGTGGAAAGCTAGAGAACCTGATTAAGGTGCCTAGGAGGTAAAGTCATCAGAAGAGGAGGGTGTTACCCTACTGAGCAAAAGCAACGTGCAGCAAAAAGATCTGCTGAGGGAAAATCTTCTTTTTCTGCGGTCAGCTATAGAGCAGGTCATGCTGCAAATGCCATTGGTGGAGGAGGCTCAATAGTGCCTGAAAGCTTTGGTTGTGTTCTTTGGGGTGATGAGTTCTACATGTGGGCATCTCCGGTCTGGGAGTTCTTTTCTATGTTAGCGACTGTGAGGAGCTGGCCTTTGACTAAAGAATATTGGACCAATGCACATAGAGCAGAATCCATGGCTCTAAGGGATACAGACTTTTTGCAGCAGAGAGCACCGGTTACGTTGAACTTATTGTTGTGTTTTATTTGAGATTTGGTTGCTTGTCAGTTTAAGTGCACCAATTTCACCTGTAAAGAGTTCAGCCTCTGGAATCAATGTTTCCATTTCAAAGTTCAGCTCAAAACCTTAACCATGACATACAAAGCCATTCACAACCTGTCTATTCCATATATCTCTGACCTAGTCTCCCGTTACATACCCGCACGCAACCTCCGATCCTCACAAGATCTCCTTCTCTACTCCCCTCTTATCTCCCCCTCCCACAAACATATACAAGATTTCTCCCGTGCTTCCCCCCTACTCTGGAACTCTCTACCCCAATGTATCAGACTCTCGCCTACCGTGGAAACCTTCAAAAGGAACCTGAAGACCCACCTCTTCCGACAAGCCTCCAACCTGCAGTAACCACCGCTCCACCATACCGCTGCACGACCAGCTCTACCCTCACCTACTGTATCCTCACCCATCCCTTGTAGATTGTGAGCCCTCGTGGGCAGGGTCCTCGCTCCTCCTGTACCAGTTGCTGTCACATTGTGTTCAAGATTATTGCAATTGTTCTTGTATTATACCCCTTTTTCACATGTAAAGCCCCATGGAATAAATGGCGCTATAATAATAAATAATAATAATAATTTAGTGACAGTAAGCAGAGGAAAACTGCTGGATCTTATGTATACATAAGGCCAGACAGGGGATTGGTAAAGGTAAATGTAAAACCAATCATTCCATTACTCTCCACAGTGTTTCAGGGGCCTAAATTAAGCTATTGTTCTCCCAGCCTCTAGTCCCATTGTGTGAATGAGGGTAGTAGACCCAGTGGAGCCGTCACCACAAGGAGTCTCACATGCAGTCCCACGTGATGGGCTCTGCATCAGGAAAATACCCCCACACCTACCACAATCCTGGGGAAGAATGTCCTGAATCGGAACTGTTGGTATAAAATCTCTGGCTTCCACTCCAGAATAGGAACAGCCCAAGAAATCATGGCTCCATCAAGTGGAATACAGGTCTGCTCCTCTGCTCATCACTGAACCCACAAAGACGTTTGGAGATTGGTTGCTGGCTGGATCTTGATGCAAGTTCTACGGTCTTAATGGGAAGAACTATCATAAGGACTGTTGTTGCCAGCAGGAGCGGGAGACATGTGCTACGGTTGTGGTATGGGAAATGGACTGTGACTACAGACTATACTGGTGAGAGATACAAAAGCTGTGGGCCAACCAAAAGTTGGGAAACAGTGGGTATTGCTTGGTACGGAGGCAGTGGAACTATCAGCCCCAGGATGGGATCTTGTGGACTGGGGACATTCCATTGTGATCATCAACCCAGAATTGCTCTAAGACCATGGATTCAAGGAAAAAAATTGTTAACCTGCCTAGGTGATTATTACAATCCACAACCTCAGATCTTCACAGCAACAGATACATTTTTAGCACTCTAAAACCTTTGTTTCATTATTATGCAAATAGAAAATCTTCTACTAATCTCAAATTAGGGATAATTTTGGACAGCTTGTGAAAAAGCTATAGCTTCTTCAATTACCAAACAGGGATAATTTTTGTACCACACCTCCTGAAAAAGCCATGGCTTCTTCTGTGTGCTTGCCTTTTGTATAAACTCCAGCAAGGTATCTGTTCGAAAAAAGAATATGTTTTGGATTATTTTTACAATGTAAAAGTCTAAAAAGTCTTGTGTTGTTAAACATGCTGTTGCTTACTGCCAATTACCTTGCATTTACCTATAGAGAGATATGTTGCGGTCACTTTGACATTTCAAAGGCTGTGTTTATATTAAAGTGCTTCAAGGTCTGTTACACCTCTTTTCTGGGCATATAAAGGCTTAGCACAATTTTCGATTAGTGGCAAACTGATTCTTTGTAAATCAATTTTTTTGTAATACTTTGGCTGCCATGACTTTCAGAGGCCATATATTCCAAAAGGCTACCTCTGACACAATTGGCCCACGCCACTCTGTCTTGCAGATTCCAGAATAAGCCCCAACATCCTTAAACCTCTGTTCAAGGATCTGGTCTTACAACTGGGTACAGTGGATTACTTCCACGGAAGGACTACCATTCAGAAGCATGAACCAGAGGCAGGAAAGGTCATCAAGGAGGGTTAAAGCCAAGAGGTTATGTCAGGGACAAAATTGTAAAGAAAGCGGGTAGTCAGAAGTCAAGCAGAGGACATAGAACAGAAATAATCAGAACAACAAACAGGAGCATAGCACAAAAGTATACACCTGTCCAGCAATCCCTTTGACTGGCAGTGGAGTCAGAGCTTCAGGAATTTAAATAGCTGACTGCCACGCCCAGGGCTCTCAGGAAGCAGTGATTAAAACCTAGACCAAAATTAGCCCCTAGCTCTCTTATAAAGCAGCAACAAAAGTCCCAGGGAAAAAAACAAGACTGGCGCTGTCACCTGTCACAAGCAACAAAGGTGCACTGCTGCCCAGCGGCTAAAGCAGAAACAGAGGAGACATGAATCAGCACTGATGATATACTGGCAAATTCAAATTTGAAAACATTTGATTATCTCTACTTATTGCATGTCACAATAAATCAGGAGTTCACATTTTGATTTTCTTAGGCAGTTTAGGAAATAAAAATTTAAATCCGATTGACTTTTGTGGATAGCATCTCCACTTTGCCACTGTACTAATTCTTATTAGAAATGAACTAAATGATTTTATCAGCTCAAGGCTTATAGCAAACCTGGTGATTTGCAGATATCTGAAAAGTGCAAACAATTTTCGATTAACCAGCAATGAATGCAAAATTGATACTAGTTATGGAGTAAGAAATGTCCAAACTGTATGTGCATGTCAAAATAATTAGACTTACCCTTTGTCATTTCTATATTCAAGGGAAAGCACTAAATAAACTTTATAGAAGAATAACCTAGGGTTATCTTTCAAATCTGGTGAGAGTAATACTAATGAGAATGACCCAAGGGTCATATTTATTAGAGTACTCTTTGGTCAATTCACAAAGTTGCACGAACCACATTGATGCAAATCGGTGTTGCAAATATTATTAAAAATGTGATAATATGTAATATTTTATTCATGAGATCTCCCATGTGCCTGTGTTCCCCCAGGGTAATTCAACAGGGTGGCTTCCCTTCTCAGTCTTTTTCTGTTGTTCTCTTAGCTGAATAGAATAAATAAGAAATTTCTAGCCATAAATAAAGCAATATAAAAAAAATGTCTATCCTTTAACCCGGTCAAGAGGGAATGTCATGTTAGACCCTTTCTTGGATTTAGGGGCTGAATTTAAGGCATATGCCTCTACTCCTTGACTTGGCTTTGCCTAAATGTAGCTTTTGCCTTTTGATATATTTAAGGGCAGAATTTAAGGGTTCCCAAAATATCAGGTTCACCCCTTTTGTTCAAGAAAGTTGTTTTTAGAACTAGTGATACATTCAATGTTGAGAATTTGTACCTAAAGGTTACTTTAATGCTTGAACAATTTTTGAAATGTATAGCCTTGGTCCAATAGTGTTGATCTACAGGAGTCCTATTACCAAGGGACAAAGCATTGAGCTTATCCTTTAATGCCATCAGAGTGTACTTTTTCTTTTGAGCCTGGCACCGCTTTGTTCATGCCAAGGATAAGCTTCTGCTCCTTGGTTTGCACAATCGGCTGGGAGCTATAACATATGAGTATAAATGTAAAATGTAGTTATTCTTTTTTTTTTTTTTAGTTTTTCCTAGTTATTACTTTCTGTACTATTTTGTTTTTACCATATATTTATGATTTTACAGATATCGTTCTACTCAAAAACAACGGTGATCACTTTTTTTACACTGAATATCCAATAAAGGATGGTTGAATCTCTTAGCGAAATTGAGTTTTCAATGGTAGAGATTGGTTTCAACGGATTCTGTTTGGCAAACTTTTAGACAATAACTAATTTCCAAGTTTCAATTCTGTTTTATTATCTGAATATTTTATTGTTTCTTTACAGTACAGAACATTTAAACACAGACATTACTTCCCACAAATAAATCACACAAAGCTATTTGGAGAGGAAGGGAAAGGAAAGGGGTAAGTAGGGAAAAATTTACAACTTCATCTATTCACTATATCAATTTATAACTCATGTGAAGTCAAAGCTGAGCAGGTATTATGCATGGAAACGTCTTTGTATTTTCTATTTTTTTCTGATTTTGCTTTATTTTATCCTTGGCTTTGCTGTACAAGCCTAAGAAATCAGAAAGATAATGCTCTAGGGAAACATCTATGCTTAAAATAGATAAGAACCCTACAAAATAAAATGTTTGCTGAGAGCTTCATGCATATCATTATGGAGATTTGACCTCGGTAGGACATACATCGAGAAAAGCACGTAAAGACTTAAAGATTAGCCATCGTTACCACCTTACATCTTAAGATTTAGTTTGCAATGTTAATTTAATTATTCTTCTGTTATTATGAATCCCTCGTTATTGGTTTTATAGCAAAACGTAATCTTAGGATAATATAGAACTACCCCTCCCCCTTGTCTCATCATGTACACGTTCACCTAACATGACAAAAAGAGAAGATGATATTCAAGTCACACAATCTCATCAGTTTAGAAAGGGCATCGTTTCTGGTATTTCGTGAAAACAATAATTATCTGATATTGTTACCATGTGCCGTTATATGGATATTTAATGCCATTAATGAAATTTAATTAACATCTAATTAAACTGAATGACTGTGACAGGAGGGAAATAAAATATAATTATATCACAAAGGCTTAAAGTAATATTTTAAAGATGGCAACTTGCATTAGTAATTTTCAACTTGTTTGATGGATCATATTTCTAGGGATAATTTTCAGTAAAGTCACTGCAATACATTATTTAGATAATTTTCAAAACAAGATAGTTAAAGTCCATTAAAGTGAATCTATCACCAGGATTTGCTAACTCATCTGAGAGCAGCATAATAGAGGAAAAGAGACCCTGATTCCAGCGATGTATCCCTTAGGTTACTGGGTGCAGCAATTGTGATACAATCACAGTTTTAAATGTAGCATATAACAGAATTCAGAAAGCTATCCCCACCCACACCACATATTTCTGCGTACATTGTCTATTGACAGTGAGCTGCTTATCAGAGGAGGGGCGTGGTGGGACCAGGGTTCATGTGAGCATCAGTCCAGCCAGTGATTCTGTTGATAAAGCCTTCATTGTATGGAAACACAGCTTAATAAGTAACACATCACTGAAATCTGTTTCTCAGCTGCTACTTTATGCTGTCTTCAAATTACATAGCAAAAATCTGATGACAGATTCCCTTTAAGTATTGCCCAATGTAATATACATGTTCATTTGTGTGTGTTTTAAAGGGATTGTTTCATGTAGACAACCTCTTTTCAGATTAAAGAAAGCTCTTTCATGAATCTAGCTTTTGAAACTTCTGGAGATCAGAGATGTAGTATAATGTGTCAGGTTTTCATTTGAACAGTTCTGTATTTTGGCTAGTATGGAGTAATGTCAAGGCATAACAGCTATGGACTTAAACAAGACTTACAGGAGTCCTGAAATGTGGTTTTATAAGAACGCTTTTACAAGCATTGTTTTTGTTGAGTTTTATTTGTTTGCTTTTTTTTCTGTGATTTCTGCAAAACTGCTGCAAAAAACTAAACAAAATTGTAATTGAAATACTGCTGTTATAAAAACTGTGCCTAGTGTGACCAGAGTGTTTTTTAACACCTAAGGCGAGATTCATGGGAAATTCTTTGGACCCATAAGAATCCAACCAGTTTTTCATGAGGAATCCACTTTGTTTTCCAATATATTTACATGGCAGTGTCAAGTTTTAAGTGGAATCCACTATTAATCTGCATGAAGGGGTGATATTTCATTTATTTTTCTTGCAGCGAGATTTGTAAAACCGTCTCTTTAGATTCGCCTTATGACCATCAAAGTGAATTTTCAATTGAATTGAATATAAAAAGAGTATTTGAAGCAGTTTTTGAGATGTTTTTTTGGAATGGAACCTCTTTAAAAACTTCTGCGTGAACCCAGCTTAAGAGTGTATTTACACTTTACAGTAGTTTTCTACAGAGTCAAAATCATGCAAGTGTGTTACCACAAATTGTTACATTTTTCAATGTGGATTTTGGCATTAAAACATCTTTTGCATTGACAATGGAGAAGAAGGAGAAATGTTTTCTCTATCTTCTCCATTGTGTCAGTGAGTGGAAATTGGATTGCAATCAGATGTCATCTGAATGTAGTCTGATTTTTTCAGCATACTCATTGACGTGCGGTCAGATCAAAGTCAGATATGCAGCAATTTTTTCCCTCAGGCAGTGTCTGTCAAAGGAAAAAGTCAAACATGTGCACAGCCCCATAGACTAACATTGGTCTGAGTGCAATCAGATGTATTGTCAGATTGCTCTCAGGCAGCAAATACTCTTGTTTGAACCTGGTATGATATATCCAGCCTCAGTCACTTGTGGAGATAATGTTTTTGGGGTTATGCCATGTCACCTATAAATTTATATACAGGAAGTTGCTCATGTCACTCATGCCAATCACGTCTATGGGTTCTTGAAAAAATTGGTCTGATTTTCACATATCTACATAATGGAGATGAGGTAACAGTTTTTTTTCTCTCCACCTCTGAGAAAGTATGATCCCACTCTGATCAGAGTCTGATTAGAATCTCGGTTGGAGAGAAAAATGGTCATTTGTACCTGCACCCAAGAGTAAAGTTCACACGACAGTAGAAAAAACTGTTCAGAGTTTCATCCAGAAAAGTGGGACGATTTTTTTTCTCACTTGACATCTGTATACAATCCATTTGTTACAGCAACATCTATTAATCATTTATTTACAGTTTCCTATGTTACAGAATTGTAATGTATCCATAACTATCCGATATTATACTGTGCATGGCGTCCGATTTTTTTCACGCACCCATAGACTTGAATGGGTGAGTCTTATCCAATTTATTGAAAAAGCTTTAGTAGAACTCTTATGATTTTCAGTCTGTTACTGGACATTGATACAGTTCAATACACTGTGTTCCAAATTATTATGCAAATAATATTTTCTCAGATTTTCCCAAATTATCTTTATGAATTGCAGTCATTGTAATTTTCCAGTCAAATAACTATTAGAGTACAATTGAAAGGTTTTTGTACAAACTGCCTATGATAACAGTATATTTTTTAAAAAAATTAAAAACTCAAACTGCACTCAAAATGCATGTTCCAAATTATTATGCACAGCAGAGTTTTCAACCTTTTCATTTTAATAAAGAACAAAAAAATGGTCATTTTTGAAATTATAAGCATTAGCAGGTTATTGCAAACTGAAATCAAACAGTTTTCAACTCAAAACTTTATTCTAGGTGATGTTACATTTGCACATAGGACCGCTTGTTCAAAAGGAGCTTATGAACTCTCTCATCCATTGAATTTGTCAGGTTTTGGATGGTTTCTGCTTCCAATTGTTTTGCATGAGGACAGAATACCCTCCCAGAGCTGTTGCTTAGATGTGAACTGCCTCCCGCCATCATAGACACTCCGTTTGATGATGCTCCAGAGGTTCTCAATGGGGTTGAGGTTAGGGGAGCATGGGTGCCACACCATAAGTTTGTCCCCTTTTATGCCCATAGCAGGCAGAGATGCAGATGTGTTATGTGCAGCATGAGACGGGGCATTATGATGCATGAAATGATCTCGATGGTTCAGATGTATGGAGTGGAGGATGGCTGGTTGATGGACACCCCATGCAATCATGGCTACGGCGCTAACAAGGAGGAGATGGAGTAATGTTTTGTGCTGGAATCATGGGGAGAGAGATTGTCTGCCCTTTTAGGATCCCTGAAGGGGTAAAGATGATCTCCATAATGTATGTTGAGTTTCTCAAACAGCACTTACTTTCATGGTTCAAGAAGAAGAACCGTGCATTCCGCAGCAAGATCATTTTCATGCATGATAATGCCCCGTCTCATGCTGCACATAACACATCTGCATCTCTGGCTGCTATGGCATAAAAGGGGACAAACTTATGGTGTGGCCCCCATGGTCCCCTGACCTCAACACCATTGAGAAGCTCTGGAGCATCATCAAAAGGAGTGTCTATGATGGCGGGAGGCAGTTCACATCTAAGCAACAGCTCTGGGAGGGTATTCTGTCCTCATGCAAAACAATTGAAGTAGAAACCATCCAAAACCTGACAAATTCAATGGACGAGAGAGTTCAGAAACTCCTTTCGAACAAGCGGTCCTATGTGCAAATGTAACATCACCTAGAATAAAGTTTTGAGTTGAAAACTGTTTGATTTCAGTTTGTAATAACCTGCTAATGCTTATAATTTCAAAAATGACCATTTTTTGTTCTTTATTAAAATGAAAAGGTTGAAAACTCTGCTGTGCATAATAATATGGAACATGCATTTTGAGTGCAGTTTGAGTTTTTTATTTTTTTAAAACTATACTGTTATCATAGGCAGTTTGTACAAAAACCTTTCAATTGTACTCTAATAGTTATTTGACTGGAAAATTACAATGACTGCAATTCATATAGGTAATTTGGGAAAATCTGAGAAAATATTATTTGTATAATAATTTGGAACACAGTGTATGTTATATAGCTTTAATAAAAATGCAGTGAGACAAAAAAATCAATAAGAAAACAGTAGATGCATTACAAATAGCACATTTTTGGGGCAATTTTTTTTTTTTTAAATTGTTGTTTTTTTGACGCTGATATTTTTTTTCCAATTTTGACTTTCTCAAGGTTTGATGTTTATTTCCATGTGTTTTCCCAAAGAAACTTCCATGGCAAAAAAAAAACCTCACAGAAATAAAAATCATGTTTTTTTATAAGACAGAAAAAATGCAATAACATTTTTTAGATGTGTAGGAAGTCATATCTGATTTATTTGTTTAGTAGCTGGGATATAGGATAGATTCATTTTTAGCTTTCCAAGAGTTTTACAGGATCTAAGGGAACAGCAAAATGTCGTATTCACCTGTATCTTGTTCACAGCTATTGTGCTATATATCATGCCTCAGCTAAATGCAGCTGTGAATGTAAAAACCAAGGCCATACAGTAGTGATTTAGGTGAGCTGGCCCGTCACAAGCTTGTTTTACCGCGCTTGTGGTGATTGAGCACGTGAAATGAAATTTCTTGCTTAGTCGCATTGAGCTGTCTACTTTCCTTCCATATTAAACAGTTGCCCCTTATGAATGTTCATTTCCTCCTCCTGCATCCATTGTGTGCAATCAGCAGCTCGGAGTAAAACTCTTTTTCATTTATTGGCTTAGATCTGCATAAAGTTACAATATTAAAACTGAAATAAAAATACATTTTTAGATAAAACTAACCATGATTTGATAACTATTGTTGAATACCATTTTTTTTAAATGCTCATGCTGCAAATTCAAAATTTTAGGAATTTTTAACTAGTTCAAGCTTCGGTCATTTTCCTACGTTCATGACGAGACTTATTTCTGGTTCTTTTCATCAATGCACTTTTAGCAGCCCTAAAAAAAAATTCTCTTTTGGATATTCAAAAAATGTTACCTCTTTTTTCTTGATACATGGATATTAATTTTAACCCCTTTACAACCTTGAGTTTTTCCATTTTTGCATCTTCATTTTTCCTCCTCTTCTTCCCAGAGCCATAACTTTTTTATTTTTCTTTCAATATGGCCATGTGAGGGCTTTTTTTTTGTGGGACGAGTTGTAATTTTGAACGACACCATTGCTTTTACCATATCGTGTACTGGAAAACAGAAAAAAAAATTGCAAGTGCGGTGAAATTACAAAAAAGTACAATTCTACATTAGTTTTTTTTTACCATGTTCACTAAATGCTAAAACTGACCTGCCATTATTATTCTCCAGGTCATTACGAGTTCGTAGACACCAAGCATGTATATGTTCTTTTTTATTTAAGTGGTGAAAACAAATTCCAAAGTTTGTAAAAAAAAGAAAAAAAAAAAATGGCCCTTTTTTCCAAGACCCGTAGCGTCTCCATTTTTTGGGATCTGGGGGCCGGGTGAGGGATTATTTTTTGTGCATCAAGCTGACATTTTTATTGATACCATTTTGGTGTAGATACAATGTTTTGATCGACCGTTATTGGATTTTATTGCAATGTTGCGGTGACCAAAAAAACATAATTCTGTCATTTTGATTTTTTTCTCGTTACGTCGTTTACTGATCAGATTAATTATTTTTATATATTGATAGATCAGGCGATTCTGAGCTTGGTGACACCAAATATGTGTTTTTTATTTTAATTGTTTTATTGAGAATGGGACGAAAGGGGAGTGATTTGAACTTTTACACTTTTTTTAATATTTTAAAAAAAATTTTTTTTACTTTACACTTGCTTCAATAGTTTCCGTGGGAGACTAGAATCTGCGATCATCTGATCGCCTCTGTTATCTATAGCTGGGCTTCAGCCATGCTGTATGCAACAAAAGTGCTCATCTGCTATGAGAGCCTACCGCTGGGCGGCGCTCATAGCAGGTCATGCCAACTCATCGGCAACCCATGATCATGTGACAGGTGCGCCGATTTTCGGGTCATATGACGCACTTCCAGAGCCGCCATGTTAAATGCCGCTGTCGGAGTTTGACAGTGGCATTTAACATGTTAACAGCAAAAATCAGATCGCGATTCCACCTGCGGCTGTTAGGGGCACATGACAGCTAATCAGATCAGCTGTCATGTGCCAGAAAAGATGTGGGCTCATTGCCGGAGTCCGCATCAAACAGGGGGAGGCGACTTCGGATGTACTTAAATGTCTAAGGTCGTAAAGGGGTTAATGTTATTATTGTAATCATTTTTTTTATATCAGGGGAAAATGTCAAGAAAAATAGGAAATACTTGTCTAATAACCCTTATTTCATTTTTTTTATGTTTTTTACTGCCATATTTCAAATTGTTTTTCCTTTTCCTTAGAAATGATTTTTATATATTGAACATATAATTTTTTTACAGGGTCAGGGCTATAAACAATATTTTTCTTGATTTTTTTATTCATTTATTCCCTTATTTCACACTCTGTACCCAATAAGCTTTTAAAGAACGTTGGGAGGCATTTGAACATATGAATAATTTTTTTTATTGCTGTTTTTTCCTGTAACTGGGGCTTATATATTAGCCCCAATTACAGGGAAACTCAGCATCCTGGCTGCATAGCAGAGCCGACTAGGTCTCCTGGGACTCAGCAGCTCCAGCTCCCTATCTACAACCATCAATCACATGATCACTGGGTATGCAGTAGGAAGCACTGATCTGTATACACTGCGCTCATTCAGCATTACAGTATGTACACTGTGATTAGGAAGGCAGACATCACAATAAGTTATGTCTGCCTTTTCTATTGAGAGTCTGGCTGTGTCTGACAGCTGAATTCCTGTCCCACAGCCATACAATCTCCTGCAAGCTGCTTACTCTACAATGACGTTTTAGAACGTAAGTGCAGAGTAAAGTATGGACCACCTGAATTTTTAAAGACTTTGGGTGTTCTGGACCTGGATGGACAATACATGCTTTTTCACACAGTATGGTTTTAGTGTTAAAGCTTTAACAATTATAGCAATATGCTCAGTTACTATTACTTTTATTATGTTACTTATATTCTGAAACACATTGGCGGAACCTATCAAGGCCTGCTTTCTTCTAGCAGAAAGAGAAATTGCAAATTTTTGTGTATAACTGTTTGGATTATGCTGGCTGCAGAATGATGGAAACCTTGTAACTCTTTGAGGGTAAGTGCACACTGAGTTTTTTTAGGCTTTTTTTGGAGGTGTGTCCACTTCAAAAACAAGTTCAAAAATCTTTTAAAAAATGCTTGAAAAACTTTTCCTATTCTTTTCAATTGTAAAACCACTTTGTAGTTCATATGTTCAGTGCTTTGAGAAGTTTTTTTTCAACTTCAATTTTTGAAAAACACTTGATGGGAAAAAAATATTGTATTTTTCATACCATAAGATGCACTTTTTTCCCCAAAATTTGGGAGGAAAATGGGGGTGCGTCTTATGGTCCGAACGTAGAGCTTACCTGCTGGTGGAGCTTGATCGCAGGGACCTCTGTTCCCTCCCTCCTTCAGGAACCCGGCGGTGGCAGCAGAAGAGGTTCTGGTGTCTGGCTGGGGGCCGGTGAGTGGTGTGCATGGCACAGCAGTGTGCGTGGCTTTCCGGTGTGCGCAGCCATCTTCCTGAAGCTGTGATCTACAGGAAAATTGCCACTCGAGACAGCGCATGCGCAGACTGGTAGCTCGGGAGGCCATTTTCCTGTAGATCTTCCTGACAGCTTCAAGAAGATGGCCGCTACACTGGAAAGCTGCGGACACTGCTCTGTCACGCCGCTCACCGACCCCCAGCCAGACACCGGCCCTCAGTCAGACCCTAGCCCCGGCCCCCAGCCAGATACAGGCCGCCAGCCAGACACTGGCTTCGGCCCCCAGCCAGACACCGGCCCCAGGCACCGGCCCCCAGCTAAACACCGTTCCCGCCCCCGGCCAGGCACCGGTCCTCAGCCAGACACTGGACCTCAGCCAGACACCAGGCCTCAGCCATGTTACCTCGTCAGCTGCAGTCGCCAGGTTCCTGAGGGAGGGAACGGAGGGCCCTGCGATCCTGCTCCACCACCTCCGCAACTCCCCGCTGCAAGAGCATCGGCTTCCTGAGGGACCCTGCCTCCTGTGACCCTCACTCCACCGCCCCCCAGGTAAGATTCAGACTATGAGACGGACCCCCACCTTATAAAAAAATTTTTTTTCCTATATTCCACCCTAAAATTTGGGGTGCGTCTTATGGTCCGGTGCGTCTTGTAGTCGGAAAAATACGGTAAATGCATTTCACTTCTTGGAAGTTGCACCTGATAGAATCCACTATAAGTAGGTACTCTTAAAATAAAAGACTGCAAATATATTTCAGGGAAAAAAAATTCAAAATGCTTCAAAGCCTTAACAAAGAAGGAGCACTTCCAAAAGTGATTTTCAATTCAACACTCTGTCATTTATGAATGTTTCAAAAAGCTCCATGTGCACATAGCCTTATCAGTCTTTTCTGGGCTCCTCTTTGCCTGATTGATAACATCATCAAAGTTCAGCTCGGACCCTAAAATGTGACATCCAATTTGTGAAGAATAACTTCACTGCAAATTGAATTTCCCAGGAGAATCTGCACAATTTGGCAAACTTTGAATTTTTCAGATCTGCTCATCTCTAATCATATGTGAACTGTGCAGCGGTCATTGTGCGGAGAGGAGGGGTGGAGCTGTGACAGTCGTCTATTTTGAATGGTGGATTCTCTATTATCCATATAGCTGTTATGTTTCATTGTAATCTGTCTGTGATTATGATACTGTATATAGTAGTGCCTAATGAAAAGTGATTTCTTCAGTTTAAGAAGTGTTAGCCTATTACAAGTCTAACGGCCAGAATGATGACTGCAAGAGTCCTGGTTTATTTCCAAATTTAGGTAGTATATTGGAAAATGTAAAAAATATATGCAAAAGAAGGTTTAATATAAAAACTTACTGTAAACAATAGGTCATTTTCTGTCAATACATTCTTTTTAATTATGTACAGAGGCCAAGTGATTTAATCTAACCCAATTAAAGCTAAAAAGCTAAAGTGCTAGAAGCAATCTGTATTTATAGTTTATGTTGCCTTTGGCCACTCTTGTTAGTATATCCTAAAGAAGCAAAAAAATCCATATCCATTGCCCACTTCTTTCTGTTCTATTCTTTAGAGAAAATTCTAAAAACAGGTTAGGACTCAAGAGGCAACATGATTATGCCTTCCAGGTATATAGCTATAGCACTTACTAAATTGTCATTTAATAAAGGGTTAAAGAGAATAACTAAACTTTTTTTTAAAATGTAACTATTGATTAGCTTTTGTAAAATTATGAATCTTTGTAATATACTTTATTAGCTTATTTTGCTTCTTTCTGTCTTTAAAAACATGCTGAAAGTGTCTGCCTAGTTTATTCTGTCTTCGTTGATGAATTGAACTGCAAGTCCGTCCTCATATACAACCAGCAAAAATTGGCAGCAAGCCAAATAGGCCAATGTAAAGGGGTAATCAGAAGGATGGTAGTCATAAACAGCTTACAAACACAGCAAAGACATAACATATATGTGACATCTGTGCCGGTTTCTGCTGTGGCCACTAGGCGGTGCCACACGGATGTTGCGGGTGATACTTGAAAGCAAGAATCCTATTTTATTCCTGGGACTTATGGCTCTGGCCCGTCCAGAACTACATGGTTAATCTTGTTGATTTGGTTTCTGTCTGCTGCCAGCACTGGGTGGGGTTGATCTACATAACCCCCTGAAAGCCAGTTCTCACTGTCAGTCAATAGTTCAGCTTTCCTGATTCAGACCTTTGTGCTGTACTTCTATGTTTTGTCCTGATTATACTCATTCTTTGACCTCCTCTTCATATTTGACTACCCGCTTGCTTTATGATTCTGTTCCTGACATGACTTCTTGGAGTTAATCATGCTTAGAGATCTGTCCTACCACTGAAGGATAGCCTTTCCATGGCAGCAATCCACTGGATCCAGTTTTAAAACCAGAACCTTGTATAAGGGTTAAAGGGTATCAGGGTTCCTCTGGAGTCTGCCAAAAGCCATAGCCCCACTATCAGTATTAGGTCAATATTTTTTCTCAGGAGTGGGAGACAAAACCAGGAGTGGGTGATAAATAGAGATGAGCGTTGTTCTACTCGAACTGTTCGCCAATCTCAAATTCGAGCTGTTTTGGGCGGTGTTCGAGCCGTTCGACGAACACGAACAATTTGAGAAAAATTCGGCTGCTCGAGGTTATGTTCGATAACTGTTCGTGCACCAAAATCATAACTGGATTTTTTCTCAGTAATGATAAAAATTAATGTTAATACGCAGTTTGAGTGTACAGCGGGGTGGGGGGAGGGGCAGGGGATGGATCTCTGCAGGAACAATGAAGATCTCCATTTTTATTTCTCTTTCCCGCATTTACAGTGGGGAGGTGCAATCTGTCAGCCTATCAGCAGCGCACACACGGAGCGAAGTGCTTTTTTTCACACAAGCAAGGGCATGTGTCATTGGCAGTGTATGTCACATGTCCTTGCCCTATAAGACCAAGCCATTTTCCCCGTCGCCACCATTTTCTCACTGCTGCAGCTGCGTGTTAGACGGCACCGCTGTTGCTGTGTGCGCTATACCTTGTTAATTTCAAGCCAATTTTCGCACAAATCTACAGATAGCTTGGGAGTAGGGAATAGTTGTGATTGCAGTCCTTTTAAGGACTAGTTTACAGCATTTCCTACGACTTTTATCAGGCAGGTCTGTGCTCTTAAATAGATAGATTGTGGGAGTAAAGACTAATTGTAATTGGAGTCCTTTTCAGGACTAGGTTACATCAGTTCCTATCAGTTTTTGCCAGGCAGGTCTGTGCCAGTGCTGTGCAAGTTTTTTTCACAGCATTTGGCTGAATCTAGCAAAGCTAATCCTTTTTGGCCTATTGCAGAGTGTGTTAGTCAGTGGAGTAGCCTATCTGTGTTGCAAGATATACCACCTGTGTATAGAATACCAATTTTTTACTGCACCTAGTGAAGTAAAATCTTTTGGGCATAGCATCATTCTATTAGTCCATCTATACTGACCTCCATCAGGTTGCAATTTGAATATAATTTTTTTCTGCATCTAGCTCTGAAAAAATATTGGGCTTCTAGCTGTGTGTGGGACTTGTTGTATTAGTCCATCTATACTGACCTCCATCAGGTTGCAAACTGCATATATTTTTTTCTTCAACTACCTCTGAAAAAATATTGGGCTTCTAGCTGTGTGTGGGACTTGTTCTATTAATCCATCTATACAGACCTCCATCAGGTTGCAAACTGAATATATTTTTTTCTGCATCTACCTCTGAAAAAATATTGGGCTTCTAGCTGTGTGTGGGACTTGTTGTATTAGTCCATCTATACTGACCTCCATCAGGTTGCAAACTGAATATATTTTTTTCTGCATCTACCTCTGAAAAAATATTGGGCTTCTAGCTGTGTGTGGGACTTGTTGTATTAGTCCATCTATACAGACCTCCATCAGGTTGCAAACTGAATATATTTTTTTCTGCATCTACCTCTGAAAAAATATTGGGCTTCTAGCTGTGTGTGGGACTTGTTGTATTAGTCCATCTATACTGACCTCCATCAGGTTGCAAACTGAATATATTTTTTTCTGCATCTACCTCTGAAAAAATATTGGGCTTCTAGCTGTGTGTGGGACTTGTTCTATTAATCCATCTATACAGACCTCCATCAGGTTGCAAACTGAATATATTTTTTTCTGCATCTACCTCTGAAAAAATATTGGGCTTCTAGCTGTGTGTGGGACTGGTTGTATTAGTCCATCTATACTGACCTCCATCAGGTTGCAAACTGAATATATTTTTTTCTGCATCTACCTCTGAAAAAATATTGGGCTTCTAGCAGTGTGTGGGACTTGTTCTATTAATCCATCTATACAGACCTCCATCAGGTTGCAAACTGAATATATTTTTTTCTGCATCTACCTCTGAAAAAATATTGGGCTTCTAGCTGTATGTGGGACTTGTTGTATTAGTCCATCTATACTGACCTCCATCAGGTTGCAAACTGAATATATTTTTTTCTGCATCTACCTCTGAAAAAATATTGGGCTTCTAGCTGTGTGTGGGACTTGTTCTATTAATCCATCTATACAGACCTCCATCAGGTTGCAAACTGAATATATTTTTTTCTGCATCTACCTCTGAAAAAATATTGGGCTTCTAGCTGTGTGTGGGACTTGTTGTATTAGTCCATCTATACTGACCTCCATCAGGTTGCAAACTGAATATATTTTTTTCTGCATCTACCTCTGAAAAAATATTGGGCTTCTAGCTCTGTGTGGGACTTGTTCTATTAATCCATCTATACAGACCTCCATCAGGTTGCAAACTGAATATATTTTTTTCTGCATCTACCTCTGAAAAAATATTTGGCCTTCTAGCAGTGTGTGGGACTTTCTCTATTAGTCCATCTATACTGACCTCCATCAGGTTGCAAATGAAAAATAATTTTTATCTGCATCTAGCTCTGAAAAAATATTTGGCCTTCTAGCAGTGTGTGGGACTTTCTCTATTAGTCCATCTATACTGACCTCCATCAGGTTGCAAATTGAATATAATTTTTTTCTGCATCTAACCCAGCCAATAGTTTTGGCCTAATACCACAGTTTGGCCACTCAGCTCTGCTCGGTTCCCATCCATTGTTTTTTTGTGCAAACAACTCCAGAGTTGTTAATTAGTTAACCACCAAAATGAGTGGAAAAAGGCCTGCTGCTGGTGGAAAGGGGAATAGGCGTGTTGGGAAGGGGAAAAAAGGTTGTGTCCGTGGGGTAGGTGTTAAAGCAACAGTAGCATCTGCAGAAGAAAGACCATCTTCCAGCCAAACTAAAATGTCTACTTCTTTTAGCGGACAATGTGATAAGATCCCTTTCTTACGGCCACGCCAATCGCTACAAATTCCAGATGAGGCACAAAAACAGCAGGTGCTTCAACTGATATCAAGTGCTCCTTTAAGTGGGCTCTCCTCCACATCAACTTCAAACATCACAAATACTCCAGTCCTCAAAGGTGTCACCCCAATCGCACTTGCTTCCTCACAGCTCCCAAATCTCCAGCTGCCCGTCTGAGTATGAGGTAGAACAGATGGTTGAGTCTGCAGAGCTGTTTACTCATACTATAGCCTGGGAATCAGAGGTCGACTCCAGCGCTTCTGTGAATCCAGACGAGGAAATGATCTGCACTGATGCCCAGAATCTTTATGAGTCGGATCCAGGACCAGACGCAGAAGGTTCTGACCATAATGTAGACCCTCATTCCCAAACTGTAACTCCTGTTGGTGGAGACAATGAGGAAGACGATGATAAGACTCAAATACCTGATTGGAGCGACAACTTTAGTTTTTTGTCAGGGCAGGATCAGGTTGGCTCTGAGGACGACGGGTGTGATAACGCACAGGGTGATGATGATGAGGTTGGAGATCCCACTTACTGTCAACCCACAGTCAGCCAAGAGATGAGGTCAGCAGAGGAGGTGGAGGAGGATGCTAGTGACGACGAGGTCAGGTTGCGCCTTCCTGGACAGAGACGTAGTACTGGAAGCACGTCAACAACTGCATCCTCAAACACAACTCTGCCTCTCACCACAAGTCGTGGTGGCTCTTCAGGTCGCATGGGTGCTAAGCCTTGCATAGCCTGGGCATTTTTTCAGATCGATAAAGATGACCCAACTCGTGTTATCTGTAACATTTGTCAGCAAAAGCTAAGTAGAGGCCAAAAAATACATAGTTTGAGTACTTCATGCATGAACCGGCACATGGACATGAAGCATAAGTTGCAGTGGGAAGCTCAGTGTGCTACAATGCGGCCTAGCCGGCCGGGCCAACCACCGTCTGCCATATCTTGTGCATCCGCGGCCTCTTCATCCTCTGTGACTGGGGGGACAGCAGTCACACCTGTTTTGGGGCGCAGACCTGCCACCTCTTTACCCGCAACAGCCAGCGTGATTGGCAGGTCATCATTTTCTTTGGAGGTGGAAACACCAGCTGGTGTTGAGCGCTGTCCGACATCGATAGCACCACCTTTGGATCAAGGCAACCTAACATGTCCGCGTGCATCTTCCTCACAGACCGGCAGTTTGCCGGGGACACCCTTATCAACCCCGTCTAAGCACAATAGCCAGCCCTCGGTCCCTCAGATGTGGACAAGTAAAAGACCATTTCCTCCTAGCCATGAGAAAGCTAAGAGGTTGAATTTCACCATCTGCAAGTTCTTGGCTACAGAAATGCTGCCTTTCTGCCTGGTGGACACAGAGGATTTTCGAGACCTTATGTCCGTCGCAGTGCCCCAGTACCAGATGCCCAGTCAGCACTACTTCTCAAAGAAAGGTGTGCCTGCGCTCCACCAGCATGTCGCACACAACATCACCGCTTCTTTGAGAAACTCTGTGTGTGACAGGGTGCATTTCACCACAGACACTTGGACGAGTAGGCATGGACAGGGGCGTTACATGTCGCTGACTGGGCACTGGGTAACTATGGTGACAGCAGGACAAGGGGCTGCTGTCCAAGTCTTGCCGTCCCCACGAGTTGTGCGTCAATCCTCTTTATGTCAAAGTTCCTCCACTGCTTCTGCCTCCTCAACCTCCTCTCGGTCTTCCACCTGCACCCAATGCCTGTCTGGTCATGCCACAAGCTTTCCAACTGCGCAGAAGGGATCCTGCACACCTCCTTACTATGCTGGCAGTAGGGCTCAACGTCATCAGGCGGTTTTTACATTGAAATGTCTGGGAAATGTGAGTCACACAGCTGAGGAGTTGTGGTCAGCTCTGGAGAACCAATTTCATGAATGGTTCTCTCCACTGGACCTGAAACCAGGGAAGGCCGTGTGCGACAATGCTGCAAACCTGGGTGCGGCCCTTCGCTGGGGCAATGTCACACACATGCCTTGTATGGCTCACGTGTTGAACCTGGTTGTCCAGCAATTTTTAGCCCACTATCCCAGACTAGATGGCCATCTGCAGAGGGCACGGTCACTGTGTGCTCACTTTCGCCGTTCGCATCCTGCAGCTCAGCGACTTACATCTCTACAGAAGTTGTTGGGCCTGCCACTTCACCGGCTAAAATGCGATGTGCCTACCCGGTGGAATTCAACTCAGCACATGTTGCAGCGACTGTGGCAGCACCGACAAGCCCTGGTGCAATACGTTCTGACGTATAGCCTGGGCCAACGAGATCCAGAGGTGGGGCAAATCACGCTGGAGGAGTGGTCTCAGATCAGGGACCTATGCACCCTTCTGCACAGTTTTGAAATGGCGACGAAGATGTTTAGTGCTGACGATTAGAGATGAGCGTTGTTCTACTCGAACTGTTCGCCAATCTCAAATTCGAGCTGTTTTGGGCGGTGTTCGAGCCGGTCGGCGAACACGAACAATTTGAGAAAAATTCGGCTGTTCGAGGTTATGTTCGATAACTGTTCGTGCACCAAAATCATAACTGGATTTTTTCTCAGTAATGATGAAAATTAATGTTAATACGCAGTTTGAGTGTACAGCGGGGCGGGGGGAGGGGCAGGGGATGGATCTCTGCAGGAACAATGAAGATCTCCATTTTTTTTTCTCTTTCCCGCATTTGCAGTGGGGAGGTGCAATCTGTCAGCCTATCAGCAGCGCACACACGGAGCGAAGTGCTTTTTTTCACACAAGCAAGGGCATGTGTGATTGGCAGTGTATGTCACATGTCCTTGCCCTATAAGACCAAGCCATTTTCCCCGTCGCCACCATTTTCTCACTGCTGCAGCTGCGTGTTAGACGGCACCGCTGTTGCTGTGTGCGCTATACCTTGTTAATTTCAAGCCAATTTTCGCACAAATATACAGATAGCTTGGGAGTAGGGAATAGTTGTGATTGCAGTCCTTTTAAGGACTAGGTTACAGCATTTCCTACGACTTTTATCAGGCAGGTCTGTGCTCTTAAATAGATAGATTGTGGGAGTAAAGACTAATTGTAATTGGAGTCCTTTTCAGGACTAGGTTACATCAGTTCCTATCAGTTTTTGCCAGGCAGGTCTGTGCCAGTGCTGTGCAAGTTTTTTTCACAGCATTTGGCTGAATCTAGCAAAGCTAATCCTTTTTGGCCTATTGCAGAGTGTGTTAGTCAGTGGAGTAGCCTATCTGTGTTGCAAGATATACCACCTGTGTATAGAATACCAATTTTTTTACTGCACCTAGTGAAGTAAAATCTTTTGGGCATAGCATCATTCTATTAGTCCATCTATACTGACCTCCATCAGGTTGCAAACTGAATATAATTTTTTTCTGCATCTAGCTCTGAAAAAATATTTGGGCTTCTAGCAGTGTGTGGGACTTGGTCTATTAGTCCATCTATACTGACCGCCATCAGGTTGCAAATTAAAAATAATTTTTTTCTTCGTTTAGCTCTGAAAAAATATTTGGGCTTCTAGCAGTGTGTGGGACTTGTTCTATTAGTCCTTCTATACTGACCTCCAGCAGGTTGCAAATTGAATATAATTTTTTTCTGCATCTAGCTCTGAAAAAATATTTGGGCTTCTAGCGGTGTGTGGGACTTGGTCTATTAGTCCATCTATACTGACCTCCATCAGGTTGCAAATTAAAAATAATTTTTTTCTGCATCTAGCTCTGAAAAAATATTTGGGCTTCTAGCAGTGTGTGGGACTTGGTCTATTAGTCCATCTATACTGACCTCCATCAGGTTGCAAATTAAAAATAATTTTTTTCTTCATTTATCTCTGAAAAAATATTTGGGCTTCTAGCAGCGTGTGGGACTTGTTCTATTAGTCCATCTATACTGACCTCCATCAGGTTGCAAATTAAAAATATTTTTTTTCTGCATCTAGCTCTGAAAAAATATTTGGGCTTCTAGCAGTGTGTGGTACTTGGTCTATTAGTCCATCTATACTGACCTCCATCAGGTTGCAAATTAAAAATAATTTTTTTCTGCATCTAGCTCTGAAAAAATATTTGGGCTTCTAGCAGTGTGTGGGACTTGGTCTATTAGTCCATCTATACTGACCTCCATCAGGTTGCAAATTGAATAAAAAAATTTTCTGCATCTAGCTCTGAAAAAATATTTGGGCTTCTAGCGGTGTGTGGGACTTGGTCTATTAGTCCATCTATACTGACCTCCATCAGGTTGCAAATTAAAAATAATTTTTTTCTGCATCTAGCTCTGAAAAAATATTTGGGCTTCTAGCAGTGTGTGGGACTTGGTCTATTAGTCCATCTATACTGACCTCCATCAGGTTGCAAATTAAAAATAATTTTTTTCTTCATTTAGCTCTGAAAAAATATTTGGGCTTCTAGCAGTGTGTGGGACTTGTTCTATTAGTCCTTCTATACTGACGTCCAGCAGGTTGCAAATTGAATATAATTTTTTTCTGCATCTAGCTCTGAAAAAATATTTGGGCTTCTAGCGGTGTGTGGGACTTGGTCTATTAGTCCATCTATACTGACCTCCATCAGGTTGCAAATTAAAAATAATTTTTTTCTGCATCTAGCTCTGAAAAAATATTTGGGCTTCTAGCAGTGTGTGGGACTTGGTCTATTAGTCCATCTATACTGACCTCCATCAGGTTGCAAATTAAAAATAATTTTTTTCTGCATCTAGCTCTGAAAAAATATTTGGGCTTCTAGCAGTGTGTGGGACTTGGTCTATTAGTCCATCTATACTGACCTCCATCAGGTTGCAAATTAAAAATAATTTTTTTCTTCATTTAGCTATGAAAAAATATTTGGGCTTCTAGCAGTGTGTGGGACTTGTTCTATTAGTCCTTCTATACTGACCTCCAGCAGGTTGCAAATTGAATATAATTTTTTTCTGCATCTAGCTCTGAAAAAATATTTGGGCTTCTAGCGGTGTGTGGGACTTGGTCTATTAGTCCATCTATACTGACCTCCATCAGGTTGCAAATTAAAAATAATTTTTTTCTGCATCTAGCTCTGAAAAAATATTTGGGCTTCTAGCGGTGTGTGGGACTTGGTCTATTAGTCCATCTATACTGACCTCCATCAGGTTGCAAATTAAAAATAATTTTTTTCTGCATCTAGCTCTGAAAAAATATTTGGGCTTCTAGCAGTGTGTGGGACTTGGTCTATTAGTCCATCTATACTGACCTCCATCAGGTTGTAAATTGAATAAAAAAAATTTCTGCATCTAGCTCTGAAAAAATATTTGGGCTTCTAGCGGTGTGTGGGACTTGGTCTATTAGTCCATCTATACTGACCTCCATCAGGTTGCAAATTAAAAATAATTTTTTTCTGCATCTAACCCAGCCAATAGTTTTGGCCTAATACCACAGTTTGGCCACTCAGCTCTGCTCGGTTACCATCCATTGTTTTTTTGTGCAAACAACTCCAGAGTTGTGAATTAGTTAACCACCAAAATGAGTGGAAAAAGGCCTGCTGCTGGTGGAAAGGGGAATAGGCGTGTTGGGAAGGGGAAAAAAGGTTGTGTCCGTGGGGTAGGTGCAGAAGAAAGACCATCTTCCAGCCAAACTAAAATGTCTACTTCTTTTAGCGGACAATGTGATAAGATCCCTTTCTTACGGCCACGCCAATCGCTACAAATTCCAGATGAGGCACAAAAACAGCAGGTGCTTCAACGGATATCAAGTGCTCCTTTAAGTGGGCTCTCCTCCACATCAACTTCAACATCACAAATACTCCAGTCCTCAAAGGTGTCACCCAAATCGCACTTGCTTCCTCACAGCTCCCAAATCTCCAGCTGCCTGTCTGAGTATGAGGTAGAACAGATGGTTGAGTCTGCAGAGCTGTTTACTCATACTATAGCCTGGGAATCAGAGGTCGACTCCAGCGCTTCTGTGAATCCAGACGAGGAAATGATCTGCACTGATGCCCAGAATCTTTATGAGTCGGATCCAGGACCAGACGCAGAAGGTTCTGACCATAATGTAGACCCTCATTCCCAAACTGTAACTCCTGTTGGTGGAGACAATGAGGAAGACGATGATAAGACTCAAATACCTGATTGGAGCGACAACTTTAGTTTTTTGTCAGGGCAGGAACAGGTTGGCTCTGAGGACGACGGGTGTGATAACGCACAGGGTGATGATGATGAGGTCGGAGATCCCACTTACTGTCAACCCACAGTCAGCCAAGAGATGAGGTCAGCAGAGGAGGTGGAGGAAGATGCTAGTGACGACGAGGTCAGGTTGCGCCTTCCTGGACAGAGACGTAGTACTGGAAGCACGTCAACAACTGCATCCTCAAACACAACTCTGCCTCTCACCACAAGTCGTGGTGGCTCTTCAGGTCGCATGGGTGCTAAGCCTTGCATAGCCTGGGCATTTTTTCAGATCGATAAAGATGACCCAACTCGTGTTATCTGTAACATTTGTCAGCAAAAGCTAAGTAGAGGCCAAAAAATACATAGTTTGAGTACTTCATGCATGAACCGGCACATGGACATGAAGCATAAGTTGCAGTGGGAAGCTCAGTGTGCTACAATGCGGTCTAGCCGGCCGGGCCAACCACCGTCTGCCATATCTTGTGCATCCGCGGCCTCTTCATCCTCTGTGACTGGGGGGACAGCAGTCACACCTGTTTTGGGGCGCAGACCTGCCACCTCTTTACCCGCAACAGCCAGCGTGATTGGCAGGTCATCATTTTCTTTGGAGGTGGTAACACCAGCTGGTCTTGAGCGCTGTCCGACATCGATAGCACCACCTTTGGATCAAGGCAACCTAACATGTCCGCCTGCATCTTCCTCACAGACCGGCAGTTTGCCGGGGACACCCTTATCAACCCCGTCTAAGCACAATAGCCAGCCCTCGGTCCCTCAGATGTGGACAAGTAAAAGACCATTTCCTCCTAGCCATGAGAAAGCTAAGAGGTTGAATTTCACCATCTGCAAGCTCTTGGCTACAGAAATGCTGCCTTTCCGCCTGGTGGACACAGAGGATTTTCCAGACCTTATGTCCGTCGCAGTGCCCCAGTACCAGATGCCCAGTCGGCACTACTTCTCAAAGAAAGGTGTGCCTGCGCTCCACCAGCATGTCGCACACAACATCACCGCTTCTTTGAGAAACTCTGTGTGTGACAGGGTGCATTTCACCACAGACACTTGGACGAGTAGGCATGGACAGGGGCGTTACATGTCGCTGACTGGGCACTGGGTAACTATGGTGACAGCAGGACAAGGGGCTGCTGTCCAAGTCTTGCCGTCCCCACGAGTTGTGCGTCAATCCTCTTTATGTCATTTTTCCTCCACTGCTTCTGCCTCCTCAACCTCCTCTCGGTCTTCCACCTGCACCCAAAGCCTGTCTGGTCATGCCACAAGCTTTCTAACTGCGCAGAAGGGATCCTGCACACCTCCTTACTATGCTCGCAGTAGGGCTCAACGTCATCAGGCGGTTTTTACATTGAAATGTCTGGGAAATGTGAGTCACACAGCTGAGGAGTTGTGGTCAGCTCTTTAGAACCAATTTCATGAATGGTTGTCTCCACTGGACCTGAAACCAGGGAAGGCCGTGTACGACAATGCTGCAAACCTGGGTGCGGCCCTTCGCCGGGGCAATGTCACACACGTGCCTTGTATGGCTCACGTGTTGAACCTGGTTGTCCAGCAATTTTTAGCCCACTATCCCAGACTAGATGGCCTTCTGCAGAGGGCACGGTCGCTGTGTGCTCACTTCCGCCGTTCGCATCCCGCAGCTCAACGACTTACATCTCTACAGAAGTCGTTGGGCCTGCCACTTCACCGGCTAAAATGCGATGTGCCTACCCGGTGGAATTCAACTCTGCACATGTTGCAGCGACTGTGGCAGCACCGACAAGCCCTGGTGCAATACGTTCTGACGTATAGCCTGGGCCAACGAGATTCAGAGGTGGGGCAAATCACGCTGGAGGAGTGGTCTCAGATCAGGGACCTATGCACCCTTCTGCACAGTTTTGAAATGGCGACGAAGATGTTTAGTGCTGACGATGCCATTATCAGCATGACTATTCCAGTGATTTACATGCTGGAGCACATGTTAAACAGAATACGGAGTCAGGTGGTGGCACAAGAGGAGGTGGAGGAAGTAGAGGAGGAGGAGTTGTATGCGGAAGGGCTAACATCTGCAAGGTCCAGATGGTCGGCAGCACCAGGGCAGCAGGCATGTGAGGGTGGGGGAGATGATTTTACCAGGGCGCATGGTAGCAGCCAAACTAGTGAGGAAGGTGCAGGAGCCCAGGAAGAAGTGGAGGACGAACTGATGGAAGACTCATCAGATGAGGGAGACCTTGATCACATTTCTGTTGTGCGAGGTTGGGGGGAGAGAACAGAGGAAGGAAGCATGATTGTTACCTCGCCACCAACACAACAGGGACTTGGTGCTCCTGGATGCGCAACACACATGAGTGCCTTCTTGCTGCACTACCTGCAACATGACCCTCGAATTGTGAGAATTAGAAATAATCCTGACTACTGGGTTGCCACACTGTTAGATCCCCGGTACAAAAGTAAATTTGCAGAAATTATTCCTGCCATAGAAAGGGATGCACGCATGCAGGAGTATCAGCAGAGACTGTTGCAGAATCTTACATGTGCTTTTCCACAAAATACCAGTGGTGCACGTAGTGAATCTCACAGTTCCAACTTGCCAACCGTGGGACCGTCAAGTGTTCAGCACTCAAACCGTAACAGAACCACAGTATCTGCTGGTAACATCAATTTTGCGGAATCATTTCACCACTTTTTTAGCCCATCCTTTGCAAGGCCACAGGAGACAAGAAGTCTGACACATAGTCAACGCCTAGAGACGATGGTACAGGAGTATCTCCAAGTAAACATTGAAGCCACGACTGTGTCACTGGACCCTTGCTCTTTTTGGGCTTCCAATCTGGATAAATGGCCGGAGCTAGCCACTTACGCCTTGGAGATCTTGTCATGCCCCGCAGCCAGCGTTCTGTCTGAACGTGTGTTCAGCGCTGCTGGTGGTGTGCTGACAGATAAGCGCACGCGGCTCTCCACTGATAATGTAGACAGACTCACGTTCATAAAGATGAACAAATCATGGATCCGAAACGACTTTTCTACCCCTGTGTCATCCTGGGGAGAGTAAAAGCTTGATGATTGGTTAAAATCACCCTACCAACCGTTTTAAGCTTTCAAATTACTAATCATGTTTATCTGTATCTTGACTGGAAAATAATTTGGGCTTTGTAGCAGTGTGCAGCACTGATCCTATTAGGCCATCTATAATAAGCTTCACCAGATTTAAAATTAAAAATAATTTTTAGCTGCATCTAGCCCGGAAAATAATTTTGGGGCTCCGAGATGCGCAAGACACATAAGTGCCTTCTTGCTGCACTACCTGCAGCATGACCCTCATATTGTCAGAATTCGAAGTAATCATGACTACTGGGTTGCCACACTCTTAGATCCCCCAAACTTTTCGATCAACCTTTTCATTTTAATAAAGACCAAAAAAATGGTCATTTTTGAAATTATAAGCATTAGCAGGTTGTTAGAAACTGAAATCAAACAGTTTTCAACTCAAAACTTTATTCTAGGTGATGTTACATTTTCACATAGGACCCCTTGTTCGAAAGGAGCTTCTGAACTCTCTCGTCCATTGAATTTGTCAGGTTTTGGATGGTTTCTGCTTCAATTGTTTTGCATAAGGACAGAATACCCTCCCAGAGCTGTTGCTTAGATGTGAACTGCCTCCCGCCATCATAGACACTCCTTTTAATGATGCTCCAAAGGTTCTGAATGGGGTAGAGGTCAGGGGAGCATGGGGGTCACACCATAAGTTTGTCCCCTTTTATGCCCATATCAGCCAGAGATGCAGATGTTTTATGTGCAGCATGAGATGGTGCATTATCATGCAGAAAAATGATCTTGCTGTGAAATACACGGTTCTTCTTCTTGAACCATGGCAGGAAGTGCTGTTTGAGAAAATCCACATACATTATGGAGTTCATCTTTAGCGCCTTCAGGGATCCTAAAGGGGCCGACAATCTCTCTCCCCATGATTCCAGCCCAAAACATTACTCCACCTCCTCCTTGTTGGCGCTGTAGCCGTGTTTGCGTGGGGTGTCCATCAACCAGCCATCCTCCACTCCATTCATCTGGACCATCGAGCGCTGCACGGCACTCATCCGTGAACAAAACAGTTTTGAAATCAGTCTTCATGTAATGTTTGGCCCACTGGAGCCGTTTCTGCTTGTGTGAAGTGGATAGAGGAGGTCGACAGGATGGCGTATGCACAGCTGCAAACCTCTGAAGGACCCTGCATCTTGTTGTTCGGGGGACGTTGGAGGCACAAGCAGCTTCAAAAACTTGTCTGCTGCTATGACAAGGCTTTTTTGCCGCTGCTCTTTCAACCTGACGTAATTGCCTGTAGGAAAGAGTCCTCAATTTGCCCTTATCAGCACGCACACGTGTGTACTGTGAATCAGCTACATACTTCTTGATTGCCAAGACACTTCATCCTGATCATCGCACAATGTTGATTGTAGTCATGCCTTGACCTAAACACTCCACAATTTGTTGCTTCTCAGCAGCCGACACATCCTTTTTCTTTCCCATTTTGGCAGAAAATGTAGGCTGCTTAATAATGTGAGAGAGCCTTCTTAAGTAGTCTTGCCTTTCATTGGACACACCTGCCAAACTAATTAGCACAGGTGTCTGCAATTGCTTACAGTGATATAAAGAGCCCTGACACACATCACCATCAATGAGTTTAACTGACAAACAAACAAATTCTTCCCTTATCACTCCTAAACACTTTTTGCATAATAATTTGGAACGCGGTGTACATGTGCTTTTCCACAAAACACCAGTGGTTCACGTAGTGAATCTTACAGTTCTAACTTGCCAACCGTGGTCTGTATGGAATTGTTCAATAAAGGGCCCAAAATTAAGATAACATAGATGGGAGAGGTCTCTATGAATAGGAATTCCTAAGTATTTGATACCCTGTGAGGGCCAGGCAAAGGGAAAGTTGGACTGGATGGAATCCTATATGGATTTAGGGAGGGAGACATCGAGGGCCTCAGACTTCGCTGCATTGATTTTAAAATTTTACCATGTAACAAAGTGATCTATTTCAGCCATAACAGCAGGGATGGATATATGTGATTGAGTGATATATACTAGGACATCATCAGCAAATAGAGAGCACTTGTACTCGGTGCCTCCCACCTCAATCCACCTAATATTGGGGTTATGGCGAATTGATGAGAGCAGGTGCTCCGTCACTAGGATGTATAAGAGAGGGGACAGAGGACATCCCTGCCTTGTCCCATTGGTGATTGTGAAAGGTGATGAAAATGTTCTGACGCACCCCCTGGGCCTTGGGACACCCGGAGCCGGACCCTTTTTGGTGGATGCTGGTGGTTGTAGTCTTCGTGGCGGCGATCCGGTTCCGTGGCTCAGGGCGGTCAAACCAGTGGCGGAACTATTTATGTGGTTTTGATGTTTAAATGTCCGACTACGCCACCCGTGGATTGCGGTCAGAGTGAACCGCCGCTACAGGGCAGACCGCTAAGGCTGGTGTTGTGGGTGCAGCAGAGCGTAGCATAACTCCCCACGGGAGGAGTATAGCCTCAGGGCAGTGTATGCGGAGGATGGGGGTGATGGTGCAGGGCAGCAGCAGTAACGACACGGAGTCAGTGATGCAGTTCAGGGCCTTTACTCACAGTTCTTATTATCCAGACCACGTCTGCAGGTAACGGCTGCCCACGTCGTACTGTGCTCACCAGGTGAGGGGCTCAGACAACTCCCAGATAACTTTGGAGCGCTTCACAGGACCCCCTTTGTGTGTCCTTTGTCTGGCCTTTCTTACCAACACTTCTGTCCGGCTGCCTCGGGCCTCCTCTTGGTAAACTTGGCGCCAGTTTCCCTGACCCTATGTGGTGCCTTCCTAGCGGGTGGAGCAAGGGGCTGCGCCACATAAAATGTCAGAGCCTCCGGTTTCTAGCTGAGGGTCGTTTCCTGCCTCCACTAGTTCGGGGACCGGTCTCCCCCTTTGGCCTGACCCCTCCATGCAGGTGGATTCGGGCGTGCGGTGGCGACTCGCCCGTCCGCACCCCTGGGATCCCTTCATTCCTCGTTCCTGGAGCCTTCTCCGCTCCTCTTCCTTCCTTCTCCCTCTTGCAGGCCTGGGCCTCTGTTACTAGGCCCGCCTCCGGAGCAGAGCTCATGCAGAGCCCCTGCTCCCTGCCACTTCTGCTCAGACTTCTCTGCACTGAACTAAGATGGTGCCCACCTTTTATACTCCCTTCTCAATGCACCCAGGAACTGCTTCCTCCCTGCTCCTGCACTGCAGGGTTCCCCTTCCTCAGTGTTCCCTCCCCCCACTCCAGCCAGGGACAGGGACTGTCGTGCCCATCTCAGGGGCATATTGGTCGCCCTGCCCCACGGCAATGTGGTGTAATGCATGCAGGTGTCGGGTCCTGATCCACACTCCATCCTTATCTGAGAGTGAGATATCACACATCTGGGTGAGGTGCAATACGTCTGTAGCAACCGAGCCCTCGGTGCTACAGTTCCATTTATCTTCAGCCTAGGTGACGTATTGTGATACAGGGCCGTGATTTTGGCTTTAAAAGGGTCCACTAGACCCCTACCCCAAGCTTTTTAAGAGAATCATATATGGCGTGCCAGGAGACTCTATGGAATGCTTTCTCAGCATCCAACGAGAGTATCTACTTACAAATTTTTAACTGCATCTAGCCCAGGAAATACTTTGTGCCTAGTAGCAGTGTCTGCTAGTCAGCGGATTATCCCGGCTGTTAAGCAAGCTACACCACCTGTAGTTTGGACACTTAATTTTTTCAAAGGAAATGCTTCGGGACCACGGGATTCTTAGTGAAGAGCATCAGGAGGCACCCCAAGGCATAGGGGCTGGGACTGGCACTAGGATGCCTTGCGGTGGACAGCCGAGCTCGATCCTTATAAAAGCTTTTTAACTGCAGCAGCTTTAGTGGACGCTACTGGAGCTGGAATTACGCGGCTGCTGGCATGAGACTTGCCCTCCAATAGATCCTTGTAAATGGATTTAAAGTGTATTCATTCAAATTAGAGGGACAATTTAAATTAAAAAGCTTAGAGCTGCCTCCACCACAGGGGGGCTCTCTCGACCCACCAGCGGACAGGCACCAGTATTGGGAGAGGGGGGCTGGCCGTCAGGGTTCACCGCGGCTCTGGCACAAACCCGGCGACACGGAGGTGGCACGGGCAGGAGCGGACTGGCCGTCTCGGCTTCTCACTTTTTGGATTTTAGAAGGGCATGACATGCCTATATCTGTGTCTCCCCCTCCTTTTACTCCTCCACCTCTTTTCTTTTCGCATGACTATATGTACTTGTCACTTTTCCATGTGTTAGTTGTGTCTTCTGAGCAGTTTGTCAGCTTTTGGACACCTTTGAAGGTGTTTTCTATGTGTTTCTATGTGTTTTTGTTTGCCTGCCATTGGTTTTAACGGTGTTCGAAGGTGTTCGACGAACAGTTCGACGAACAGTTCGGCGAACACACGGGTGTTCGACGAACCGAACCGAACTCGAACACTACGGGGGTGGCTCAACACTACTGACGATGCCATTATCAGCATGACTATTCCGGTGATTTACATGCTGGAGCACATGTTAAACAGAATTCGGAGTCAGGTGGTGGCACAAGAGGAGGTGGAGGAAGTAGAGGAGGAGGAGTTGTATGCGGAAGGGCTAACATCTCCAAGGTCCAGACGGTCGGCAGCACCAAGGCGGCAGGCATGTGAGGGTGGGGGAGATGGTTTTACCAGGGCGCATGGTAGCAGCCAAACTAGTGAGGAAGGTGCAGGAGCCCAGGAAGAAGTGGAGGACGAACTGATGGAAGACTCATCAGATGAGGGAGACCTTGATCACATTTCTGTTGTGCGAGGTTGGGGGGAGAAGACAGAGTAAGGAAGAATGATTGTTACCTCGCCACCAACACAACAGGGACTTGGTGCTCCTGGATGCGCAACACACATGAGTGCCTTCTTGCTGCACTACCTGCAAAATGACCCTCGAATTGTGAGAATTAGAAATAATCCTGACTACTGGGTTGCCACACTGTTAGATCCCCGGTACAAAAGTAAATTTGCAGAAATTATTCCTGCCATAGAAAGGGATGCACGCATGCAGGAGTATCAGCAGAGACTGTTGCAGAATCTTACATGTGCTTTTCCACAAAACACCAGTGGTGCACTTAGTGAATCTCACAGTTCCAACTTGACAACCGTGGGACCGTCAAGTGTTCAGCACTCAAACCGTAACAGAACCACAGTATCTGCTGGTAACATCAATTTTGCGGAATCATTTCACCACTTTTTTAGCCCATCCTTTGCAAGGCCACAGGAGACAAGAAGTCTGACACATAGTCAACGCCTAGAGACGATGGTACAGGAGTATCTCCAAGTAAACATTGAAGCCACGACTGTGTCACTGGACCCTTGCTCCTTTTGGGCTTCCAATCTGGATAAATGGCCGGAGCTAGCCACTTACGCCTTGGAGATCTTGTCATGCCCCGCAGCCAGCGTTCTGTCTGAACGTGTGTTCAGCGCTGCTGGTGGTGTGCTGACAGATAAGCGCACGCGGCTCTCCACTGATAATGTAGACAGACTCACGTTCATAAAGATGAACAAATCATGGATCCGAAACGACTTTTCTACGCCTGTGTCATCCTGGGGAGAGTAAAAGCTTGATGATTGGTTAAAATCACCCTACCAACCGTTTTAAGCTTTCAAATTACTAATCATGTTTATCTGTATCTTGGCTGAAAATAATTTGGGCTTTGTAGCAGTGTGCAGCACTGATTCTATTAGGCCATCTATAATAAGCTCCACCAGATTTAAAATTACTAATCATGTTTATCTGTATCTTGACTGGAAAATAATTTGGGCTTTGTAGCAGTGTGCAGCACTGATCCTATTAGGCCATCTATACTAAAGCTTCACCAGATTTAAAATTAATAATAATTTTTAGCTGCATCTAGCCCGGAAAATAATTTTGGGGCTCTGAGATGCGCAAGACACATAAGTGCCTTCTTGCTGCACTACCTGCAGCATGACCCTCATATTGTCAGAATTCGAAGTAATCATGACTACTGGGTTGCCACACTCTTAGATCCCCCAAACTTTTCGATCAACCTTTTCATTTTAATAAAGACCAAAAAAATGGTCATTTTTGAAATTATAAGTATTAGCAGGTTGTTAGAAACTGAAATCAAACAGTTTTCAACTCAAAACTTTATTCTAGGTGATGTTACATTTTCACATAGGACCCCTTGTTCGAAAGGAGCTTCTGAACTCTCTCGTCCATTGAATTTGTCAGGTTTTGGATGGTTTCTGCTTCAATTGTTTTGCATGAGGACAGAATACCCTCCCAGAGCTGTTGCTTAGTTGTGAACTGCCTCCCGCCATCATAGACACTCCTTTTAATGATGCTCCAAAGGTTCTGAATGGGGTAGAGGTCAGGGGAGCATGGGGGTCACACCATAAGTTTGTCCCCTTTTATGCCCATATCAGCCAGAGATGCAGATGTTTTATGTGCAGCATGAGATGGTGCATTATCATGCAGAAAAATGATCTTGCTGTGAAATACACGGTTCTTCTTCTTGAACCATGGCAGGAAGTGCTGTTTGAGAAAATCCACATACATTATGGAGTTCATCTTTAGCGCCTTCAGGGATCCTAAAGGGGCCGACAATCTCTCTCCCCATGATTCCAGCCCAAAACATTACTCCACCTCTTCCTTGTTGGCGCTGTAGCCGTGTTTGCGTGGGGTGTCCATCAACCAGCCATCCTCCACTCCATCCATCTGGACCATCGAGCGCTGCACGGCACTCATCCGTGAACAAAACAGTTTTGAAATCAGTCTTCATGTAATGTTTGGCCCACTGGAGCCGTTTCTGCTTGTGTGAAGTGGATAGAGGAGGTCGACAGGATGGCGTATGCACAGCTGCAAGCCTCTGAAGGACCCTGCATCTTGTTGTTCGGGGGACGTTGGAGGCACAAGCAGCTTCAAAAACTTGTCTGCTGCTATGACAAGGCTTTTTTGCCGCTGCTCTTTCAACCTGACGTAATTGCCTGTAGGAAAGAGTCCTCAATTTGCCCTTATCAGCACGCACACGTGTGTACTGTGAATCAGCTACATACTTCTTGATTGCCAAGACACTTCATCCTGATCATCGCACAATGTTGATTGTAGTCATGCCTTGACCTAAACACTCCACAATTTGTTGCTTCTCAGCAGCCGACACATCCTTTTTCTTTCCCATTTTGGCAGAAAATGTAGGTTGCTTAATAATGTGAGACAGCCTTCTTAAGTAGTCTTGCCTTTCATTGGACACACCTGCCAAACTAATTAGCACAGGTGTCTGCAATTGCTTACAGTGATATAAAGAGCCCTGACACACATCACCATCAATGAGTTTAACTGACAAACAAACAAATTCTTCCCTTATCACTCCTAAACACTTTTTGCATAATAATTTGGAACACAGTGTACATGTGCTTTTCCACAAAACACCAGTGGTTCACGTAGTGAATCTTACAGTTCTAACTTGCCAACCGTGGTCTGTATGGAGTTGTTCAATAAAGGGCCCAAAATTAAGATAACATAGATGGGAGAGGTCTCTATGAATAGGAATTCCTAAGTATTTGATACCCTGTGAGGGCCAGGCAAAGGGAAAGTTGGACTGGATGGAATCCTATATGGATTTGGGGAGGGAGACATCGCGGGCCTCAGACTTCACTGCATTGATTTTAAAATTTGACCATGTAACAAAGTGATCTATTTCATCCATAACAGCATGGATGGATATATGTGATTGAGTGATATATACTAGGACATCATCAGCAAATAGAGAGCACTTGTACTCGGTGCCTCCCACCTCAATCCACCTAATATTGGGGTTATGGCGAATTGATGAGAGCAGGTTCTCCGTCACTAGGATGTATAAGAGAGGGGACAGAGAACATCCCTGCCTTGTCCCATTGGTGATTGTGAAAGGTGATGAAAATGTTCTGACGCGCCCCCTGGGCCTTGGGACACCCGGAGCCGGACCCTTTTTGGTGGATGCTGGTGGTTGTAGTCTCCATGGCGGCAACCCGGTTCCGTGGCTCAGGGCGGTCAAACCAGTGGCGGAACTATTTATGTGGTTTTGATGTTTAAATGTCCGACTACGCCACCCGTGGATTGCGGTCAGAGTGAACCGCCGCTCCAGGGCAGACCGCTGAGGCTGGTGTTGTGGGTGCAGCAGAGCGTAGCATAACTCCCCACGGGAGGAGTATAGCCTCAGGGCAGTGTATGCGGAGGATGGGGGTGATGGTGCAGGGCAGCAGCAGTAATGACAAGGACTCAGTGATGCAGTCCAGGGCCTTTACTCACAGTTCTTATTATCCAGACCACGTCTGCAGGTAACGGCTGCCCACGTCGTACTGTGCTCACCAGGTGAGGGGCTCAGACAACTCCCAGATAACTTTGGAGTGCTTCACAGGACCCCCTTTGTGTGTCCTTTGTCTGGCCTTTCTTACCAACCCTTCTGTCCGGCTGCCTCAGGCCTCCTCTTGGTAAACTTGGCGCCAGTTTCCCTGACCCTATGTGGTGCCTTCCTAGCGGGTGTAGCGAGGGGCTGCGCCACATAAAATGTCACAGCCTCCTGTTTCTAGCTGAGGGTCGTTTCCTGCCTCCACTAGTTTCGGGGACCGGTCTCCCCCTTTGGCCTGACCCCTCCACGCAGGTGGATTCGGGCGTGCGGTGGCAACTCGCCCGTCCGCACCCCTGAGATCCCTTCGTTCCTCCTTCCTGGAGCCTTCTCCGCTCCTCTTCCTTCCTTCTCCCTCTTCCAGGCCTGGGCCTCTGTTACTAGGCCCGCCTCCGGAGCAGAGCTCATGCAGAGCCCCTGCTCCCTGCCACTTCTGCTCAGACTTCTCTGCACTGAACTAAGATGGTGCCCACCTTTTATACTCCCTTCTCAATGCACCCAGGAACTGCTTCCTCCCTGCTCCTGCACTACAGGGTTCCCCTTCCTCAGTGTTCCCTCCCCCCACTCCAGCCAGGGACAGGGACTGTCGTGCCCATCTCAGGGGCATATTGGTCGCCCTGCCCCACGGCAATGTGGTGTAATGCATGCAGGTGTCGGGTCCTGATCCACACTACATCCTTACCTGAGAGTGAGATATCACACCTCTGGGTGAGGTGCAATACCTCTGTAGCAACCGAGCCCTCAGGGTGCTACAGTTCCATTTATCTTCAGCCTAGGTGACGTATTGCGATACAGGGCCGTGATTTTGGCTATAAAAGGGTCCCCTAGACCCCTACCCCAAGCTTTTTAAGAGAATCATATATGGCGTGCCAGGAGACTCTATGGATTGCTTTCTCAGCATCCAACGAGAGTATCTAATTACAAATTTTTAACTGCATTTAGCCCAGGAAATACTTTGTGCCTAGTAGCAGGGTCTGCTAGTCAGCGGATTATCCCGGCTGTTAAGCAAGCTACACCACCTGTAGTTTGGACACTTCATTTTTTCAAAGGAAATGCTTCGGGACCACTGGATACTCAGTGAAGAGCATCAGGAGGCACCCCAAGGCATAGGGGCTCGGACTGGCAGTAGGATGCCTTGCGGTGGACAGCCGAGCTCGATCCTTATAAAAGCTTTTTAACTGCAGCAGCTTTAGTGGACGCTACTGGAGCTGGAATTACGCGGCTGCTGGCATGAGACTTGCCCTCCAATAGATCCTTGTAAATGGATTTAAAGTGTATTTATTCAAATTAGAGAGACAACTTAAATTAAAAAGCTTAGAGCTGCCTCCACCACAGGGGGGCTCGCTCGACCCACCAGGGGACAGGCACCAGTATTGGGAGAGGGGGGCTGGCCGTCAGGGTTCACCGCGGCTCTGGCACAAACCCGGCGACACGGAGGTGGCACGGGCAGGAGCGGACTGAACGTGTCGGCTTCTCACTTTTTGGATTTTAGAAGGGCATGACATGCCTATATCTGTGTCTCCCCCTCCTTTTACTCCTCCACCTCTTTTCTTTTCGCATGACTATATGTACTTGTCACTTTTCCATGTGTTAGTTGTGTCTTCTGAGCAGTTTGTCAGCTTTTGGACACCTTTGAAGGTGTTTTCTATGTGTTTTTGTTTGCCTGCCATTGGTTTTAACGGTGTTCGAAGGTGTTCGACGAACAGTTCGACGAACAGTTCGGCGAACACACGGGTGTTCGACGAACCGAACCGAACTCGAACACTACGGTGGTGGCTCAACACTAGTGATAAATGCAGAATTGGTGACTTGTTTCTATTATACCTTTTCTCTGATTGTTCCTCACCTGGTTTTGGCTCCCATTCCTGAGAAAAAATACCGACTGAATACTGATAGTGGGGCCGTGGCCACATAGAGAGACTTGCTCCTAGTCTGTCTGATGTAGCCTTTTTGATCCGGTGGCCTCAGGCAGATGTGACAATGTGACGCCTCAAAGCCCTACCCTGGGAGATGAGGGACTCGGAGTCGAGTCCTTTGATGTAGAGATGGGGTGCAGCCGTGGCCCGGACCCGCTCCATGCCCAGGGTCGTCACACTAAAAAAAGAGATGGTACGGGCTTATACGGGTTGAGTGGCTGATCTCGACTACGCCACCTGTGGCACCTGGTGAATGCCACCAGCGCCGCTGCAGTCCACTGAGGCATAGTGTTATGGCAGCCGTAGTTGTCACTACTCCCCACAGGCGGAGCAAGACCTCAGGGCAGAGGGACAGGATGATGGAGGTAGTAGTCTCGGAGGCCTGGTGCTGCGTAGCGCAGTGTGATGCAGAATAAAGAGTCCGGAGGCCATAGGGGTGAACTTCCAAGGCTTTACTCACGAAAGAGATGGCAGTAGGATGGCGACTCCCTGCTCCTCGCGGAGTTCTGCGGTCACCTGAGACGAGGGTCCGACAACCTCCGAGTAAGTCCAGCGTTCTATCAGGACCCCGTACCAGAGTGTTCCTAGACTTCAGACCGGGTACTTTCCTGTCTGTGTGTGTGTGAATAGGCCAGGTCTCCCTCTGAAGTCCTCTCAGAAAAAGGGTACGGGTGGCAGCTCCGCTCCTTCCGTTACCCAGTGGGATCCTTAGGGCCTACCGGGCTTTCCCAACCAGGACGTGGAGTAGCAAGGTCTGGTGTCGGGGGCCGGTACCCCTCTTGCAGCCAGAATCCCTCTGAACAGATCAGGTTGGCGAGGACAGGTGGCGTATACCACTCCGTCTGCATCCTCCCTGGGATCCATTTGCTGTGGAGCTACACTCTTAAGCTCCAGGCCTTCTTGGTCATGATCCTTGACCGGGTTGAGACATACATTATCTGCAACCTGCCCCTCGACCCAAGGCCAAGGTATGAGGGCTGTGTCTCCATCCGATGCAGGCCCACACAGGATCCGCGTCCAGGGTAGGAGGTCACAGTAGAACAGTCAAAGAACCATCAAAAGACAAAAGGACCTAAGACCAAGATGGCTTGGAATTAAATATTAAATTTTAAGTGTCACTAAAATGTGATTCCTCCACCCTCACCCACTAAATGATTGCCCTCTCTCTTGGTTCCCCAGTCTCTCTGTAACCAGGAGGGCAGCACCTAGTGCATTCTAGCCCCCTCTGGTGGGAGAAGTGTGGTGTTGGATGTGAAGGAAGGGTCCTGACCATCGCACTGTTCTTACCTCAGAGGAGGAACACTACACTCCATTAGAGAAGTGCAGCATCCCTGTGGCGGTCGAACCCTCAGGGGCGCCACAACAGTATGCAAGATAAGATAAGTGATATCACCATAAAAAAATTCCAAATAATATATGCAAATCATGCACCAATGACAACCAAGAGAAGGTACAATACATATAAAATACTGCTCATAAGCTTAGGCAAATGATTGTAAAGGGATCACTCAAGTAACCTAAATAAGAGAAAAAATGACTCATAGAGTGAGCGCACTTCTTAGTAAATGAGCATAAATAAATATAATACAAATTGTATACTATCTATGAGATCTAACTATATTGAAAATATAGCAAGGTTAACTAAAAATGGTTAGAAATATCATAAGTAATGTCATGACTCACAAATAAAACAAGATTGTTATTAGTATGCAATAAGCATGATTCATAATGTGCATTTATTACCTTTATGTTTCGCCGTTGCTTCTTCCAAGGGGTGATCAAATGATTTGCATCCTTTATACCTTGTTTGGAATTATTTTATGATGATATCACTTCTCTTATCTTATATATTTGTTATAATAAAGGTCTGTACTCAAAGTGAAACGTTATCTGCTCCCCTCTCCCATGCTCAGGCATTATTCAGTGGGTGAGCATTGGGGAGAGGAGCAGAGAAACTCGATCTCCGAATAGGGATCTTAACTCTACCTCCCTAGTTCAATTCAGCTGCTAAGACAGAATGAACTAGTCAGACAAGCCAGTACTTTCACCATGATGTAAAAGGGGTTGTCCACTACTAGAACAACCCCTTCTTGATCTGAGTGCTTACCCCCGTGCAGGGCCGGCTCCAGGTTTTTGTGGGCCCTGTGCGAAAGAGTCTCAGTGGGCCCCTTTAACACATACCACGATTCATGATGCACAGATACCACAGAGAAATATATAAATAGTACAAGGCCAAGATTTCACTTCTTACATTACATGAGTGATGTCTATTGTAAATTCTACAATATCTCAGAAACTGGCAAATTCTCTCAATGCACAGTGCAGACCGGACAGTATAGCCCTCCATAAAGTATTATGGGCCCCATATATTGCTCCATGCAGAATACTGGTCCCCATATAACACTTCATAAAGGATATTGGTCCCCATATAATGCTCCATACAGGATACTGGTTCCCATATAACGCTCCATACAGGATACTGGCCCCCATATAACGCTCCATACAGGATACTGGTCCCCATTTTATGCTCAATACAGGATACTGGCCCCCATATAACGCTCCATAGAGGATACTGGCTCCCTTATAATGTTCCATAGAGAATACTGGCCCCCACATAATGCCCCATGCAGGATGTCACCCCCCTTTTTAATGCCCCATGCAGGATGTCACCTCTCCCTCCATATAATGCCCCATGCAGGATGTCACCTCTCCCCCCATATAATGCCCTATGCAGGATGTCACCTCTCCCCCCATATAATACCCTATGCAGGATGTCACCTCTCCCCCCATATAATGCCCCATGCAGGATGTCACCTCTCCCCCCATAAAATGCCCCATGCAGGATGTCACCTCTCCCCCCATATAATGCCGCATTCAGGATGTCACTTGTTCCCCCCCAAATAATGCCCCATGCAGAATGTCACTTGTTCCCCCCATATAATGCCCCATGCAGGATGTCACTTGTTCCCCCCATATAATGCCCCATGCAGTGTGTCACTTGTTCCCCCCCCATATAATGCCCCATGCAGTATGTCACTTGTTCCCCCACATATAATGTCCCATGCAGGATATCATCCCTCCCCCCCATATAATGCCCCATGCAGGATGTCACTTGTTCCCCTCCACCAAATAATGCCCCATGCCTCCATTCATACAAAAAAAAATAATCAAACACTCACCTCACTTTCCACCTGATGCTCAGCTCCGGACTCCTCATGTCACCGTCTTCCCGCTCTGTGCTGTGACTGCTTAGGAGAGAGTGCAGTGTAAAGACATCACCGGGCCCTCTGACCTGAGACGTCAAAGTGCATCAGCCGCGGAAGAGACCGGAGCTGCTGTGGAGGCAAGAGGAGAGGTAAGTATTGTGCCGGCTTCCGGGGCCCTGAGCAAGCGGGGGGAGCTGGAGCTGACACCGCTCTCCTCCGCTCACGGGTCCCATAGCGCGCCAGGGAGCCCGATGGTGAGTGGGCCCCCCCCGCCTGCCCCCATGAAAATAAAAACACTTATACTCATCTCCTGTACTGGTGCCATTACAGGGGTGTTGGCACTCATGATCTCGGGGCTCACGTGTGGTTGTTATGACACGTGAGCCTTGCAGAGGTGAGTACAGGTGCTTTTATTTTCATGGGGTAAACATTCAAAATGAGAATGGGTTGTCCTAGTAATGGACAACCCCCTTAATGATAGAGGGAAGCTAGTTGTCTAGTGTATGCTAATCATAAATCAAGTTTGGCATCCCAGAGGGTAAGGAAATTTGCACAGCTTCTTTCCATGGCCAGAGAGCACTGACCTGGCCCATGGATCGGGGTTGCATGAAGCGATCCGCTCATCTCTAGTGAGTATACAGTGGCTTTAAAAATTATTCACTGTCCTTGGCATTTTTCCTGTTTTACTACCTCACAACCTGGAATTTCATTGTTTTTTTAGGATTTGCATCAGTTCATGTAAAGAACATGCCTACAACTGTGAACATTTGGTTTTCTTTTTATTGTGAAGCAAACAACAAATAGGACAAAATAACTAAAAACTTGAGTGCGCATACCTATTCACCCCCCTAAAGTCAGTGCTTTGTAGAGTCTACTTTTGGGGCAATTGCAGCTGCAAGTCGCTTTGGATAAGTCTCTATGAGATTTCCACACCTTGCCACTGGGATTTTTGCCCATTAGTCAAGGCAAAACTGCTCCAGCTTGTTCAAGTTCGATTGTTTCCTCGGGTGAACAGAAATCTTCAAGTCTGACCACAGATTCTCAATTGGATTAAGGTCTGGGCTTTGACTAAGCCACTCCAAAACATTTACCCGTTTACCCTTAAACCACTTGAGTGTTGCTTTAGCAGAAGGTGAACCTCCCTCCCTGTCTCAAATCACTATCAGACTGAAGCAGGTTTTGCTCAAGAATATCCCTGTATTTCGCACCATCCATCTTCCCCTCAACTCGGACCATTTTCCCTGTCTCTGTTGCCGAAAAACAACCCCACAGCATGATGTTGCCATCACCATGTTTCACTGTGGAGATGGTGTTCTTGGGGTGATGAGTTGTGTTGGCTGGCGCCAGACATAACATTTACCTTGGTGGCCAAAAAGTTCAATTTTGGTCTCATCTGATTACAGCACCTTCCTCCATACATTTTGGGAGTCTCCCACATGTCTTTTGGCAAATTAAAAACGAGCCTTACAATTTTTGTGTGAAAGTACAGGATTTTTTCTCCCAACTCTTCCATGAAAGCCATTTCTATGGATTGTGCGGCTTATTGTGGTCGTATGGACAGATACTCCAGTCTCTGCTTGAGAACTCTGCAGCTCCTTTAGGGTTACCTTTTATGTTTGTGCTGCCTCTCTGATTAATGCCCTTATTGCCTGGGCTGAGAGTTTTGGTGGACGACCCTCTCTTGGCAGGTTTCTTGTGGAATATGTTCTTTCCATTTGTTGATAATGGATGTGATGGTGCTCCGGGGGATCATCAAAGATTGGAATATTTTTGTATAACCCAACCCTGACTTGAATTTCTCAACAACTTTGTCCCTGACTTGTTTGGAGATCTCCTTGGTCTTCATGGTGTTTGGTTAGTGGTGTCTCTTGCTTAATGGTGTTGCAGCCACTGTGGCCTTTCAGAAAAGGTTAAGTGTATATACTGACAGATATGTGACACTTAGATTGCACACAGGTGGACATCCTGCTACTAAGCATGTGACTTATGAACCAAAATTTTTAGGAGCTTCATAGCAAAAGGGGTGAATACATATGCACATGCCAATTGTTAGTCATTTGATCCCATAAATTTAATTTTTGCCTATATTTTTCTCACTTCACTTCACCAACTTATTTAGTGCTGAGTCAGCAAACACAAATCGGATTACAAAAATATTTAAACACAGGTTGTAATGTAACAAAAGAGGTAAAAAGCCAAGGGGGTGAATACTTTTGCAAACCACTGTATATTGTTTGACTGGTTTGACTGTTTTTGCTGGCTGTGTGCATTGTATTAATTAACTTAGAAAAACCCCTTAAGATAGACTACCTGTTAATTTAACGCTAAGTTTGTGTCTCTCCCTGGCTTCCAGCAATTTCTGACTGTTTAACTTTGGAAAACCCAATAAATTTCTGTAGTAGTGGAGTTTAATGTAAAGATTAAGTTTGAAGCTTAACTGAAGGATAAGTTATTTGATTTCAGCTAGAGCAGAGCAGTGACCGGATGCTGAGAATTCGAGAATTGAAAATCATTCTGGGAGTCAGAATTTAATTTAATATGTTCTTGTACAGAGAGAAACTGTGAACTGCTTAACACATGAAGACACAGCCTCAACCGTGCAGAACGACCATGTTTAAAGGGAACCTGTCACTTTTGAGATAAGGTTATTTCTAACAAATAAAATATACACCAACTATATATATATATATATATATATATATATATATATATAGATATATATATAGATATATATTTATATATATATATATATATACATATATATATATACTGTATATATATATTTATTTATATAAAAGGAAATTTTCTGCTTCTTCCGCTTTAGATACTGCCTAATGATGCAGTGGTCTAATTTTATAGAATTAAGTTGTTACTTATATTCACAATGCTTAAAAATATACCCTGTTTTCTTTAGGGCCTATGTCTTAGAACTTCTTATGTGGTGTTAAGAGCTGTGACACTAGAAGTCAGCAACCTTTAATATAACTTGTAAAAAACTAAATAAATAAACCCTGAAGAAAAAAGTTTTGTAATTTGATGCAGTGCACAATGCGATGTTTTTTTGATTCATTACTCGTAAAGCGAAAAATGTTATTTTCAAGCACAATTCTAATCACAAGTCTGTGCATCCATGTGTAACTCATTTGTAGGATGTACAATGCATGTAGTGTGATGAATAGCTTTGGATGAGCACCCTATGCTTTTAAATATAAAATCAAAGGAAGTCCATGGTTACGAAAAAGGATTGACCTTTTCATTGGATGGTACAATGTGAGAAGTGTTTTGACTACTACCACCACTTGTTGTATTGTTATAGAGAAGGTGCAGACGACAATTTTCTCCACATCCGAGAAAATCCATCAGATTATGCTAATGATCCGATTTTCTTGGATGTGGAGAATTAACAAAAAAAAAATTTTCTCCATGTTCTTCATTCAGTCATGTCATCCGAATGCGGTCCAATGTTTTCCATGGATCCATAGACATGAATGGATGAGTGCCAAATTTTCTCGGTCCGAGGAAAAACATTAAACAAGTGCACAGGCCCATAACATGGAGACGAGGGCTATCCATCAAAACGACAGATAGCACCCGTCAGAGTTATAAGGTGGTCTGCACCTGCCCATGTAGTGAAAACGGGGTATTAATAGAAAGAATGATTGTCTAGTTACACTGCATGATTATCATGAACGAGCCTGCAGTCTAAACAGGCTGCCTATCACTCAGCAAATGAGGAAAACACTTGATTGTCAGGTGAAGTGATCAATTGGGCTGCACCAAAGATCATAGTTCTCAGAGTTACTGCTCTGTGTGACTCGATCTCATGAGAACAATGGCAGTCTACATGCAGTGAATAATTTACTACACATCATTCAGTGAAAATCAGAAGTGGCGTTTACTTGTGTAAACAGGTTATTAAATGACTGATGACCGACAATCATGTTACCAGTCGGCGGTTGTTTACAAGTACCTATTGCGCAGTGTAGATGGACATTAAAGGGGCTGTCCACTACTAGGACAACCGCTTCTCATTCCTCATGTTTGGCCCTGTTAAAATAAAAAACACTTATACTCACCTCCCATGCCGGAACCATTCCAGTGGTGTCATCACTTGTGTTCCCGGGGCCACAAACGAGGAACAATCAGCACTGGCTTCATTGTCCATGCCTTCAAACATATTGAACATCAACAGGAAGTTAGGGTTGTGGCTGGTCACTTACTTCCTCTTGATGTTGGATTTTTCTGAAAGTTGTGACAGTGACGCAATCACTGATTGGGCACATAACTCGCATGACATAACCTCATGTGAGCCCCAAGAACATGAGTGCTGACACCGATGGAATGGTGCTGGTACCGGACATGAGTATAGGTGTTTTTTATTTAAACGGGGCAAAACATGAGGAATAAGAAGGGGTTGTCCAAGTAGCCAAGTAGTGGATCTAAAATTGGCTCAAAGATTGCACTCAGAAGTTGTGTTGAATGACTGCTACTCTTGATGGTCCCCAGTTGTAAGTTGTGTACTCCAAGGTTCAGTACTGGTTCTGCTATTATTCCCCTTACTCAAAAATAATACAGTAGGCAATATTAATAGTGTTGGTGATTAAACAATAATGAAGCACAAACCAACCTCACAAATGTAAGAATGAGACAGGTACAGTTATTGTACAAAGCAGTTCCAACACTTCCATAAAATTAAAGTAGTAGATTGCACTTTATGTAAACACGATCTTTGTAGCATGTAAAATATCATTCAGAATTTCACTCCTGACCTGAGATATCTGCCTCACAAGTATTGACCTTGTTCTTTTATATTGTATAACTTCTAAGGTGAAGGCCTCATCTGCACATTAGATCTCATATGGTAAAACACAAGGTTTCCTATTCTCCCCAGTAAGCAGTGCTTTTAGGGGATAATATGTTTGTAATACAGCATCCAATGGAACATCTGTTGGAGTCTGTATAAAATTAGAGGCATAAGAAGTGTGGCAAGATGGCTCGCTTGGCCGCTTCCGGAAGTAGACTCAGGAACCCGGGTTTTCTCTGCAGGCTTTATTAAACAGCATAAAGCTCTGCACTCCAGCAAAATAAACACGTTCTTACTGGCAAAACGACAAAACAATAGAATAAACTATAGCAGAGTCCATATGAGTATGGGATTCGCCCACACAGGTTGTAGTCCTGAGCTGAAGCTCTCCCAGTCTGGAGACCTTGGTCTCCATACTACAAGCCAGAAAAAAAAAACAGGACTGAACATTTAAACCTCGCTCAGCCACACCCTGAGGAGGAGGTATGTGGAATGACTTCACTCACATCTCTATGTCATTCCCATAAAACCACACCCTTTAAAAGAGTTAACCCCCAGCATATAACATGCTGGCAGAAAGTTTATTGGTTTCAGTTCACACAGGCTAGCAACCTGCGTGACGCATACCTCTGCTCATATATTATACCAGTGACTCTGTCAAAGGAGGTACAGTATAAGCCTATTAACTTGGGCCTAAAGACTGCGATTTTGAACTCGTTTTCTGACTAAAAAGTGCTAGAGAATAGTTATATCTTAGTATTATTATTATTTATTATTATAGCGCCATTTATTCCATGGCGCTTTACATGTGACAATATCTTCTATAATTATTTAAATTGGTTGCCTCAACTCAAGAACAGGGCTCTGAAATGCCCATCAAAAGAGAGTGGTGACTGCTCATGTGTGCCACTGCTCCAATCCAATCTATGGCACTGCTGGAGAAAGTCAAATGCTGTACTTGGCTTAGGTATCTCCGACCGTCCCATAGACAATGAATAGAGCAGTGGTGGGCATGTATGGCCACTATTGTATTCTGATGGGGTGTTTCAGAGCCCCATTCTAAGAACTGGTGGGAGTCCAAGTGGTCAGGCCTCCATCTATCCATCTACCCTGTGAATGGCTGTAACTTGCCTATATTGGGCAACTCCTTGAAAACAGTTGATGAACAGTTACTTCGTGTTCTTTTCCTATCATGGAAATTAAGTTAATCTTTTAGTAATCAGAGATTACTTTGAATAAAGTCTATTAACCGGTTAATAGGAAATTCCATTTATGAAAAGAAGCGAAAGGGAGGAAGTATCCAAAGTAATGCTAAGTATGAAGTGTTATACTGTGAATTCAACTTTGCCACTTCGTCTGAACTACGTGCCAGCTTGTGAGGTTACAGCAGGTTGCCTTGACTTTAATCCTGCAGGGAGCCTGCTGTAATTTCAAGTTAAAGAATCATTTCAACATTATCCGAGGGTTTTCACTTTTTTTCCATGACTCCGTGTCACCTACAATGAGTCAGGGTGAGCAGGGCAGGAGACTTGAGATGGAGGGTGCTAGAGAGAAGGGCTCCTGGGCTTCCCAGCTGTGGTAGGAGACATGGAAATAGAAATCAGTGGGAGTAACAACAATTTAAAGTAGACGACTCAACTAACACGACTTAAGCTTTGTATTCTAATTAGTGAAATGTTAACCTGTCATCAGGCCTTTTTCACCTGCCTGTGATAACTTCACAACTAAATAATGCGGGACTCTGAAAAAAAACAGCAAGTGATAAATTAATTTCTTTGTCTGAAGCTGCGATTATTCTTGGGAAGAATAACCTCAAGATTAATGTATATTCTGCAGGAAAATGAGCAGGCAGGGCCTCTTGAGACAAAGGTAGACTAACGATAATGGCATGTTTAGTAGGTTAAATATAGGATATTTGTTATTTTGATGTCTTATGTACTTTTCAGACTCAACACATTCTCTGCAGGATCTCTGACTCGGCTAAATTATAGTATTAAGTGAGAACAAAACGCTATAATAGATACTTAGCTTACTCAATAAAGAGTTTCTATTGATGCATAATATCATTAAATATATATTGGCTCCGCATCACGTTTACTGTAGCTATTTAGCAAAAGCTAAAGCCCAAAGGTAATCCCAAATCTGACGCTTCTGATTTAGTTTCAAATTTAGAATTTAAATTTTGAATTATTGTAAAATTTTAACTGTTCAATAAGTTAATTTCAGAATGTTGGAAAAACAAATCTATGTGTTTTCAATGAAACATGGATATAATTTTTTTCACAAATATGTGAAAATATTTAATTCTAGTCAAATTGATGAATGATTTACACTTTCTGTAAATTTATTTATTTCTCGTGTCATCCTAGTTGCTTCCTAATTGCTTCAGTTTTTCCTCTTCCCTTTTTGTTCACTGACATAGGTAGACTGTCTGAACTTTTATTTATCCATTAATTCTTAAAGGAGCACTCCCATGAAAGTTTTTATCCTCTTAATATATTGCAGTCAATATATTATATAGCACTGTGTGTAACTGTAATATATTAAGAGGATACAAATTTTGATGGGAGTGCTTCTTTAACAATGGATCAGTTAAAAATGGATGAAACTCTGATGAATCTCTGAAGCACAAAGACTGTCTACTTATTTTCCTAACTTCATCAATGTCTCGTGGATTCCCATAGACTTACAGTGGCTTGTGAAAGTTTTAATTCCCATGACAAAAAAAAAGACAAAAAAAGGCAAAATGGACATCATTTTACACAAAACCCCAAAAATGGACAGTACAAAATCGTTGGCATCTTTCCAAAATTGTGGGTAAACAATTTTGTTTAATGCATATGATGCTCGTTCAAACTCACCTGTGGCAAATAACAGGTGAGAGCAATATAAAACTCACACCTGAAACCAGATAAAAAGGGGAGAAGTTGACTCAATCTTTGCACTGTGTGTCTGTGTGTGCCACACTAAGCTTGGAGAACAGAAAGAGGAGAAGAGAACTGTCTGAGGACTTGAGAACCAAAGTTGTTGAACAACTTTAACAATCTCAATATTAAAAATCCATCTCCAGAGATTCTGATGTTCCTTTATCTGTGATGCACAGCATACTCAAGAAGTTTACAACCCATGGCACTATAACTAATCTGCCTGGACATGGACGGCAGAGAAAAATTGATGAGAGATTGAAAGTCCGGATGGTGGATAAGCAGCCCCAATCAGGTTCCAATGGTAAAGAAAATCGCTGCACAGCTGGACACTGGTGCTCGAGTAGGGGCTGAACCTCGGCACTCAAAAGTTCATTAAAGTAAAATTTTTAATGCAGTCCATGAATTAACAAAATGTTTCGGTCAAACTGACCTTCATCAGTACACAGACTGCTTGAGGAAGCTAAAGTATAGATGTAGAGGAGCACCAGGAACTAGCGGCGGATACCGCGTTCCCTGTCAGCTCCAGATTCCATGCAAGATTTGCGCTACTTGAGACACTGAGTCCTCTTTCTCTACATCTATATTTTAGCTTCCTCAAGTAGTTTGTGTGCCAATCAGGTTCCAAAGAAATTCAAGCTGTCCTGCAGGGTCAGGGTGCATCAGTGTCAGCACGACCTATCTGTCAACATTTGAATGAAGTGAAATGCTATGACAGGAGACCCAGGAGGGTCTCTGCTAACACAGAGACATAAAAAGTTAGACTGCAATTTGCCAAAATTTATGTGAGTATGCCAAAATCCTTCTGGGAAAGCGTCTTGTGGACAGATGTGCCAAGATAGAGCTTTTTGCTAAAACCCATCATTCTACTGTTTACTGAAAAAGGAATGAGAAAAAAACGCAGTACCTACTGTCTAATATGGTGGAGGTTGAAAGATGTTTCGGGTTTGTTTTGCTGCCTCTGACACTGGGTACCTTGACTGTGTGCAAGGCATCATGAAATCTGAAGATTACCAAAGGATTTTAGGTCGCAAAATAGTGCCCAGTGTCAGAAAGCTGGGTTTGCATTCTAGGTCATGAGTCTTCCAGCCAGACAATGTCCCCAAGCATACCTCAAAAAGCACCCAGAAATGGATGGAAACAAAGCGCTGGAAAGTTCTGAAGTGGCCAGCAATGAGTCCGGATCTAAATCCCATTGAACGCCTATGGAGAGAACTTAAAATTTCTGTTGGGAGATGGAGCCTGCAAATATGAGACATCTGGTGCAGTTTGCAAATGAAAAGTGGTCCAAAATTCCAGTTGAGAGGTGTAAGAAGCTTGTTGATAGTTATAGGAAGCAATTGATTGCAGTTATTTATTCCAAAGAGTGTGCAACGAAATATTAAGTTGAGGGTGCCAACAATTGTGTCCAGCCCATTTTGGGTGTTTTGTGTGACATTATGTCCAATTTGCCTTTTTATTAGCTTTTTTGTGTTGGTCAAATACGCACAAAGGAAATAAACATGCGTATAACAAAACATGTATAACTGCAGTAATTTTATGGGAGAAATACTAGATTTTCTGTAACAACTTTAAGGGTCCAAACATTTTTGGCCATGACTGTACATTTCTATCCTCAATAGCAGCCGTAGTGCAGAATTATTTTAACTAAACATGTGTTCCCACTATTTTAGACATTCATCTTTATGGGGATCACCATGCATTGGTTGCATCAGTTATCAATGTTGCTGCAAACCTAACCCCTGACAATAGTCCGACGTACTGAACCATTATAATGTGTGGAAAGCAGAAGAGACTCCGACTCTGACAATGTAATATTATCTCTAAACTCACTTTCACCCGCAGACGGTCGATGTTCTACATTTTAATGCATGTCTTGGACACCTAAGCTAAGATAAATAGTACAGCGGACTCCTAGATGCTTACAGAACACAGTTTGAAGACTACGTGCAGGGCGATAAAAGTTCATTACATTGTTGGATCTGTGTCTCTTCAACTACCACAATATTATAAAAATTCAGTCTATTTTTTATGGGGACAAATTCCCTTTAAACTCATAAAATACTTTCTAATTCATAATAATGTCATATCTACTGTTGATGCTGCCGCTCATGCTCCAACAGTTCTTTTAAGTTCAGCCAAAAAAGAAAGTTTTCCGTGTGATGACTGGCTGATAATGTTATTCCTTATGGACAATCCTTTCACATGAATGCTTTGCATATTTTCCGAACATAGTTCCTTGCTTACTTTTCATGACGACAATCAGGATCTACAGGGTAGAGATGATGATACAGCATGTCTATGAGTTTTCTTGTATTTTAGGAGGTCTAAGGGGGATTGTTTCTTCTTGTGAAGGGTGCAAAGTCACAGTAAGGAGACTTATAGGCCATGCAATGTTCAAATGGGAATTTAAATATGCAAATACCCTCTCCAGAAAATGAGAGGACAGGAATTCTAGTCGCACCCTTTGGATGTTTTTATTCTAAAAGTAAATAATAACCATTTAACAACTCTTGCTACATGACTTAGGATAAGAAGCCAAACCAGAAACTCCATTTGCAGACACGTGTTTTCTGGAATTTCACCCTCATCAATGCAAAGCAAGAGATGTGATTTGGCTGGATGAGAGATTTCTGACAGAGAGTCTAAGGATAAATACATCCAGTAGGTGGCATTAAAGTTTAATTCCTCTAACTATTTGAAGAGGTTATTTTGCATATTTAAATTCCCAGAGCAGCATTACAAGGCCTATAAGTCTCCTTACACTTACTTGACACACTGCACAAAGAGAAACATTCCCGCTTAGACTCCCTGTCAAAGGCCACTCACCCAGCCAAATCAGTTCTCCTGCTTTGCACTGATGAGGGGCAAACACCCCTTAGACATGTATCTGCAAATGGAGTTTCTGGTTTGGCTTCTTATCCTAAATCAACAAGTAAACATTGATATTGACTTTTAGGATTACTAGGTCTAATTAGTGGCACTACAGAACCAGTCCTCTCCCTATCTGAAGAGGCTTTTTTGCATATTTGCATTTTTATGACATAATTTTTTTTACTTAAAAGGAATATGTCACAAAATTATTATTTTTATAAATATTTGGAATTTATGTTAAAAAGTTTATATCAAAGTGTATAAATTTAACTTACGTAGTATTTTTTATTACTTACTTCAAAGCTACCATTTTTATTTGATGGTGTATGTGTCTCAGCATGACACTCCCACACAGCAAAAATGATAATCACAGACCACAGGAGACTGCAGTCTATGTATGACCCTATCTCACCCTATCTTAGGTGGAGCCCAGTGCCATTTTATTGTAGCCCAGTTTATGCACTGGTTTACAATTTCTGTTTGTACCTGTACTCACTATGATCAGAGCAGAGCCATCAAATCATTGCTGACTGCAGCGCTCAGATGACTGTAATTACGTGTGAGTGCTCACTCGGTCCGGGCACCAGGGTTGGCAGTACGAGACTTAATGAGCGCTCGCGTTAATTAGTGAACAGAGCACTGTACACGTAATGATATGTCTGTCCTGCTCTAATTTCTGTAAAGACAGGAAAGTAGGGATGAGTGGACCCAAACTTAAAAGTTCGGGGTTTGTACCATACAGTCAAACTTCTCCTGGAAGTCCATTGCAATGTTCAGAGTTCCGTGGAAAGTCTGGTGCAGAGAGAGAGAATCTTCCAGCTTTAAAGTTCGGGTGGCCATTGTTTTCAATGGGGTTTGGGTTCTAGTTTAAGTTCAGGTACAGTTCTGGTACCCAAACTGAACTTTGGAATAAAGTTTGGGTCAGGTACCAGGAATGTGACTTCTATGCGTATGCTCATCCCTACTGGTAAGCATTGCAAGGCCACCTAATTGCCCAATTTCCCAATGCCTCCTCCTGTTACAGCAGATCAAGATCCTAGTATCTTTTACTGGGACCAGCTTTCAGCCATTGTTGGTTGTATTTATTCCTAGGAAAGCTGTGTACTTGAGAAATTTGTTAGGTTTAAAGGAACAGATACAGCATAAACTATAAAAAAAAGTTACAGATTTCAGAAAATGGCGACAGAAACTTATTTTTCTTTTTCCAAACGTCAATTTTTTTTCTTATATCACCAAAATGATGTTACCAGGTCATTTTTACCATACAATAAATGCTGTAAAAATTAACCCCAAAAAACAATGGGGTAATAGCATATATTTACTACATGTTTATACTACATTGTGAGAGGATCGCGCCATTTCAATTTTGCCTTAGCAGGAAAGCAAGTATTGGCCCTGCAATCGGTCCTCGGGGATACTGTCCACATCTCTGTATAACACTGCAGTCACCAACAAAATGGTTGTGCAGAATGTAATCCTAAACTTTATCCTCCCCTATCCTTTTACAGATGCCCAGAAAGGGAGGGGAGGAGTTACATTAGACACATATGGGCAGATCCTGCCCACTTTTAATGCTGTCGTAAAGCGAGCTAATATTATACTTAGTTTTCATTACAAATGTCAACTACTGCTCTCCATAGTGTTTGCATATTAATAACATCAAAAGTTTCTAAATAATTTTTCATATCTTATACCATTAAAAAAAAAAATAAATAAATATATAAAAATGATAGTACATTAATAATTTACATGACACATTCCCTTTTAGGAGTGAAGGTAAGTGTAACTTTATTTCTTTAGCCACTTTTGTCTAAAACTGTTCCACCATTGGGTAGTGTAACACAATAGGGCATATTTATAAAGCATATCATTATAGATTGCGCAAATTTAGAATTAAAAACTCGTTCCCCCAGATTTTTCCCAGGGGTTCATGCCTTCCTTTAATTCTGACCAGCAATTTTTACAGAATTTTGGGGTAAATTGCTTTGAAATGTCTTATAATTTTGAGCGCAACTCGGAGTTGCGCAAAAATTTTGCAACTTTTGCCATTTTCAAACAAGTTTATCCCTGTTCTGCCAAAATGTATAGAGCTGGAGCGTGGCAGGGGTGTGACTCCACAGCTAGTCTAAGCCATGAAAAACTATGGCATATTTTACACCAGAAATCATATTCCAGTCAATGACTGGAGTAAGATTTCTGGTAAGGCGCACAGTGGCGGCTGGCGCTTGTCAGATGTGTTTGCCTCCTAACGAATCAGGAGGATCTAACTCTAACTCACATCCTCATCAAGACCGGCGAGATGAATCGGGGTGTCAGTTTTCACCACTTATTAGTTGATTTACTTTGTGCAGTAAGTGTGCGCCAAAACTTTGGCACTTGTAGCTTGTGTAATCTCCCTCAATGCTGTGAAACATCCACTGGATATATTCATAGTTTGCTTTTATCGTATTTATGTTACTTGGCAGCTGGAGAGGCTGGGCAGTTGACACAGATATTCTCTAAGCTGAAATGATTGGGTAGAGCACCTGTCATGACTTGGAAATCGTGACAGGTTCTCCACCCAATCTAGGTTTCACTGGAGAGCAATCAATGTCTATTTATTTCTTTATACTTTGTTTTCTATTTTATCCAATACTAGGCATTTTATCTTTGATAGCAGACATGGGAAATGAGACCTCTAGAGATTAATACAGTATTTTATGCCGCTTAAGGTAGAATCTAGTAGTGATTTTTTTTTTTTTGCTTTATTTTTACTTATATATTTTTCAGTATTGTTTGTGAGCGGATATATCACGTACTACGCAAGAATATAGTTTAGCAGTTTATTTGCCTTTCTATGCATACACAATGACTCTGGCAGCGGCATTACAAAATCATGCTGCTTGGAAGGAGAGTATCATCTTGTTTTATGCCTATTCCCTTTGGAACCATAAATGAATATTATGACTGTGTGCTTTAGAGAAGTAGAGCCAGTGACTATATAAAAGTAGAACACACACAATCCACAACACAGGGGAGATGTTCTAAAAACCAAACCTGAAATGCTACAAAAATTCTCAGCCTGTTTAGGACATAATTAAACCGGCAGTTAAAATAGATGCAGTCTTTACAGTGATGGAATAGCATATGTTAGAAAATGTTTATTCATGCCACCCAAATGGCACCGTATAAGTGATAGTATTTGGAATGGAATTTCTGTATTGGACCCTAAAATAATTTGTGGTCTGCAAAACCCAATATTAAGCTTAACCTTCTGTTTAAAGGGACTCTGTCAGCACAGAATAACTGTTCAAACAAAGTACAGACACTCGGTGCATCATGTTGCGGCCAAATATTTAATTGCCCCTTCTCACTTGCTTGTTTTCCCTCTTTCTACACCGCTCTCTTATTTTATTGACAGTTCTGGCTTTATAGAGCCAGAGAAGGGTGGAGATTGATTGAAACCAATCAGATGGGGACTTGCACTTAAATGTTTGGCCACTACGGTGCACCGAGCGCCTGTACTTGGTTTGAACAGTAATTCTATGCTCACAGATTCCCTTTAACAAGAGATGAGAAGAGAAAGGGTGGTATTGAGAAAATGCCTGATCCACATATCTGTATGAATGATCATGCAGAAAATACCCTAAGTTGCCCTTTTATGTAATTTATATGAATGCTCATCTTGGCAAAAAATTACCATGAATAGAGAAGGAAAGGAAATGTGCTTCAGGTAATTCCTGTACAGCTAGGAGTCCAATAGATCTATGTCTTTCAATGGATCTTGCAAGGAATCAGCTGTAAACCCAAATTTAATCAATAATAATAATTATTAAGTGATATAACACCAACATTGTCAAGGATACTCAGCTGTGGGAGTCACATAGATCCACCTGCTGTTACCTTTTGTCAGGGAAAATAAGTCCGCTGTCTCCAATCATCAGGACAATTACGCAATTGTCTGATGAGTAATGGTCGAGACCGCGGCTGCTTCCACTACTAGGTCAGTTATTAGGGAACTCACAGTGAGCGTATGGCATATACACCTCTGATTCCAACGCATGGAATATATATATATATTCCGGCATGATCACTGCCAACTTCACAATTACGAAAGAAACTACTCATGCCACCATCAATTGTTTATACAGGCTGATTGGACACCTGTTACAGGTAGCGTATGGCTTTAGGTGTGAAGTTTACAGAGCAAGAGAAAACAGAACTATTACATTTTATATCTAATCCAGAAAGATAGGCAGTGTTTATAAAAAATATAATAGATGATACAAAATGGGTATTAAACAATACAATATATATAATTACATAAAATAAAAAGGAATAACAAAAGAAACATACTAAACACTGGTTGCACAAATTACTCAGAGCTTAGCGAAGGGAAGCACTTCGATTGAGAATAATGGACAGAACCTCCACAGCGAACTATGTCCTCCAAGTATAGACAATTGATGCAAGCCCAGTTTCTGCTTTTTACTAGCTCCTAAGTTATGCCCACACACTTCCCCTTGATGACCTCATGTGGGGCTGTATCTGGGATGTTCTCAGTCCTTCAGGATTTTATGAGATCCCCAACTTACAAGATATCTTCGCCTTTGAAGGTCCCCAGCATTAGACATTACCTTTAGTGATGAGCGAGTATGTTTTGTTAACCCTTTCGCCGAGTATGCTCGGGCGAGCACCGAGTATTTACAGCTGCTCGGTGTTATGTTTGAATCACTCCCGTGTGCATGATTTGCAACTGTTTGACAGCTTTAATACATGTGACGAATGTGTAAGAAATAGACATTCCTCACATGTATTAAAGCTGTCAAACAGTCGCAAATCATGCACACGGGAGTGATTCAAACATATCACCGAGCACGCTATAAATACTCGGTGCTCGCCCGAGCATACTCGGCGAAAGGGTTAACAAAACATACTCGCTCATCACTAATTACCATCATATATTTTATCATGATTTTACCATTACATAGAGACTAACTATGATGGGCATAGCATCATATATCAGACCCTTATTGAATCGTGGGGATTCTAGTGGGCCACCAGGGATGTGAGTGAATGCGTCATTTCAGTCCCTCACTGCAAAGGTAAAAATCTATATCCCATAAATATCAGATTGATACAAAACCCAATATTCCTACTTGGACCCCAGAGCCGGGCTGCCTAGAACACATTCAGAAAAAATCTTTTCAACCCAGGATGTCCTTCCTGGGAACAAAGGAAACTTTGCAGTTCTCCATCTGGGTGTAAACACATGTCCTTTTGGTATCTGGACCTCAGAGAAGTTCTTTCCTGTTTAATTTTCTGGACACTGCAGAGAATCCCGACTTCAAAAGGAGCTTGAGTTGTTAGCTCTTCCTATTAGGTCACTCTTAAAACTGTGGACAGTGAAAAATAAGCTGATTGCCCAGGGAAGCGCATTCCAGAGAAACGGTGCAGCGTGAGAAAAGTATCAATGTAGAATATTTGTCTCCTATAACTGATATATACGTTAAACATATAGATAAATAATTTTATGTTCAATAATGATAGATTCAGAGAAAAGAAAGCCAGTTCTTGGTGGCTTTTGTAATATCAATTTATTGGTGCTCAGATCTTTGGTGCAGTATTCATGATCTCTCTGAAGGCACATATATTCTGTTTTAAGAGACTGTGTACCATTGTGAGGGAGACTCAGTTATATCACTCGTGTTATGAAAAACTGTCCCGATATTGTACCTTTCATGCACATAAACCTGCTATGTATAAGAAGCGATTAAAAATAAACTGCTTTACAACAAAGAAGCACATTAAGACCTTGGCATCTTCTCATGTGTTTTTTATGTATTGTCTTGTAATTAATTTAAAAGGATTCCTTTTGTTCTTTTTTTCTGGAGTCTCTTGAGCCTTTGCTTGTCTTCAGAACATTCTGTCCCTCTGTGTTAATTGTCAAACATGTAACTGCGCTCATGACTGCTGGATGAGCTGCAGTTTTCCCTTTCATTTCTTTTCGAGCATGTTGAGAGTCGTACTTAAAACCCAGAGAGCAGATGAAGACAGAAATTATTTTTATCATATGTTTGCTTGACAGCCGCCATACACCTTAAATAAATCTTCTAGTGCTTTCACAGCAATTTTTTTCCCTTGTACAATATTTTCTCTTTGTATTAAACAAGGTTGATGTCATTGTCAAGAAATGAAAATGTATGAATCCCGTTTTTCCATTCGATATTCCTGAGATATATCTTATTTTATATTTGCTGCCGAGGTACCTGATCAGTGTAGGGTATAAGAGGCAGAAATGAGCTTTGCGGTAACTTAGCCAGATGTCGTACAGCCTGTCAGACATTATATCGGTTGTTATGACAGCGTTCCTTTTGAATTTTGCTGTTTTCATGCATAATTGCACATATAGCATCACTCCCTTCTCGTTAGTTATAGAAGATGTTATTACTGAAAGTATCTTCAATTACCTTCCAAATTCCAAGCCATTGTTAAATAGTATAGGACATAGTATAGTGTAAGACATCTGTTTCGAGAGCATTCGGTCATGGCAATGCTGATAACATTCTAAGAAGCTATGGAATAAACCAGTGAATTATACCAGACCCTACCACCAAAAGTGCAATCAAAGGGCTAAAATGAGCAAATATCACGTTAGTGAATTGAATGGAGAATAGTCTAAGCCATGATGTATTATTATTCATAGTAGGAAATACATCTGTGCATGGTACGGGCCATATTTCATAAATGCATGGAGGCATAGGATAAAATGGCTTTGTATGCATCATGAACTTAATTCTTTGAAGAATAGAAATCTTTACTGGCATGAAATATGTCAATGCTAAATAACTAGGAAATATTTTGAAGGCATTTGGTGCCTGGAAGAAAAGCCCCACTATTATTCTTCTTGTTGTTTATGCAACTTTGATCTTATAAACGGATGTGAAGCTTCAGACATCGGCAATATATCTTAAAATTGTTGCAGCAGAAATAGTTGAAAAAAAGAATGGGAACAAGACTGTTGTCTCATTTGATATTGTTACAACAGATTTTTTATTTTTTTTATTTTAAAAGCTGCTGATATCTACACTAGGGAAAATAAGTATTTGATAAACTGCCGACTTTGCAAGTTTTCCCACCTATATAGAATGGAGATTTCTGTAATTTTTATCGTAGGTACACTTCAACTATGAGAGACAGAATCTAAAAATAATATCCAGAAAATCACATTGTATGATTTATAAATAATTAAATTGCATTTTATTGCATGAAATACGTATTTAATCACCTACCAACCAGCAAGAATTTTGGCACTCACAGACCTGTTAGTTTTTCTTTAAGAAGCCCTCCTTCTCTGCACTCATTACCTGTATTAATTGCACCTGTTTGAACTTGTTACCTTTATAAAAGATACCTGTCCACACACTCAATCAATCACACTCCAACCTCTCCACCATGGCCAAGACCAAAGAGCTGTCTAAGGACACCAGGGACAAAATTGTCTATCAATAAATATATTTATTTATATTTTTTATTTTAAAAGCTGTTTCTATCTATCTATTGATATATTATACAGCAGGTGAAATAAATATTAAACAAGTCGCCAACTTTCTACATAAATATAATTTTAAAGCTGCTATTGACATGAAATTCTCACCAGAGGTGGGTAACAACCCATGCAATCCACACAGGCATAGAAATCAAAGCCTAGTTGTCCATAAATTAAGTTATGTGTAATGAGAAATGACACAGGGAAAAGTATTGAACGTGCTAACTGAAATTTTTCTAATACTTCGTACAAAAGCCTTTGTTGTTGATGACAGCTTCAAGACGCCACCTGTATGGAGAAACTAGTTGCATGCATTGCTCAAGTGTGACTTTGGCCCATTCTTCCACACAAATACTCTTCAAGTCCTGAAGGTACCCTGGACTCCTTCTATGAACTCTGAGCTGGATTCAGGTCAGGTGATAGGCTCGGCCATTCTAGAAGCTTCATTTTCTTTCTCTGAAAACAATTGAGAGTTTCCTTGCATTGTGTTTGGGATCATTGTCTTGCTGAAATGTCCACCCTCATTTCATCTTCATCATCCTGGTAAATGGAAGCAGATGTTTTTCAAGAATGTCTTGATACATTTCTCCATTCATCCTTCCTTCAATTGCACAAATTTTGCCAGTGCCATATTCTGAAAAACAGTCCCACACCACAATGTTCCCACCTTCAAAATTCACTGTTGGTATGGTGTTTTTGGGGTGATATGCAGTGCCTTTTGCCCTCCACACATAGCGTGTATTATGGCATTCAAAGAGTTCAATTTTGGTCTCATCTGACCTGACTATATTCTCCCAGGCTTGTCTCAATGTTGTTGAGCAAAGTTTAAACGCAGTTGAACGTGTTTTTTTGTTCAGCAGCGGAGTCTTGTGTGGTGAGCGTGCATACAGACCATGGATACTAAGTGCATTATTTAAAGTTTTCTTTGAAACAATTGTATCTGCTGATTCCAGGTCTTTCTGTAGCTCTCCACAAATGGTCCTTGGATAACTTGGAAAACTCTTCTGAGAATTCTTTTCACTTCTATGTCTGAAATCTTGTGTTGAGCACTTGGTCATGGCTGATTTATGGTGAAATGATGTTCTTTCCTCTTCCAGATTATTGCCCCAACAGTGCTCACTGGAACCTTCAGTAGTTCATAAATGCCTCCGTAACCAATGTCATCAGTATGTTGACCTTATTGTCTATGTCTTGAAACAGCTCATTGGTTTTACCCATCATAAGATGTTTCTTGTCCATCACCTTGGTAATGAGACACCTTTTTTTTGGCCATCAGTTGAACCAGCTGATATTATTTTTCACTAAATAATCGCTTTTTAATCACTGATAGATTTCAGCTGATGTCATGACTTTCCATGGCGTTTTGCACCTATATTTCTTCATGTGTTCAATACTTTTTCCCTGTGTCATTTCTCATTATTACACATAACTTAATTTATGGACATCTATGGTTTGATTTCTTTTTCTGTGTGGACTGGATGGGTTGTTACCGATATCTGGTGAAAATGTCATGTCGATAGCACCTGTAGAAATATGTTTATTTTGAAAATTGGTGACGTGTTTAATACTTATTTCACTCGCTGCATATATATTCAGTCATATCTGAAAATGTTGGCCCCCATTGAAAATGTTCCAGATAATCAAGTATTTCTCCCAGAAAATTATTACAATTACACATGTTTTGCTATGCATATGTTTATTTCCTTTGTGTATATTGGAACAACACAAAAAACAGACAAGCAAAGGCAAATTGGACATCATTTCACACAAAACCCCAAAAATGGGCTGGACAATATCATTGCCACCTTTCCAAATTTGTGGGTAAACAACTATGATTCAAGCATATGATGCTCATTCAAACTCACCTCTGGCAAGTAACAGGCGTGGGCAAGATAAAAATCACACCTAAAACCAGATAAAAAGTTGAGAAATTGACTTAATCTTTGCATTGTGTGTCTGTGTGTGCCACACTAAGCATGGAGAATGGAAAGAGGATAAGAGAACTGTCTGAGGGCTTGAAAACCAAAATTGTTGAAAAATATCAACAATCTCAAGGTTACAAATCCATTTCCAGGGATCTTAATGTTCCCTTGTTTACAGTGCACAACATAATCAAGAAGTTTGCAACCCATGGCACTGTACAGTTGTGCTCAAAAGTTTACATACCCGTGCAGAATTTTTCCTTTTTTGGCCTTGTTTCAGAGAATATGAATGATAACAAAAAACTTTTTCTCCACTCATAGTTATTGATTGGGTGAAGCCATTTATTGTCAAACTACTGTGTTTTATCTTTTTAAATCTTAATGACAACCAAAAACATCCAAATGACCCTGATCAAAAGTTCACATAGACCAGTTCTTAATACCGTGTATTGCTTCCTCTAACATCAATGACAGCTTGAAGTCTTTTGTGGTAGTTGTGGATGAGGTTCTTTATTTTCTCAGATGGTAAAGCTGCCCATTCTTCTTGGCAAAAAGCCTCTGGTTACTGTAAATTCCTGGGCTGTCTAGATCTCCCCAGAGTGGCTCAATAATATTGAGGTCAGGAGACTGAAATGTAGCTAATCTCCCTGGACGTAGATGAAAGAGAAAAATTGATGAAAGGTTACAAATTAAAGCTGTCCTGCTGGCTCAGAGTGCATCAGTGTCAGTGAGAACTATTCATTGACAATTGAATGAAAAGAAATTCTAGAGCGATCCAGCAGGAACCCACTGCTGACACAGACACATAAAAAAGCTAGATTGCAGTTTGCCAAAAAATGTAACCGAGTAAGCCAAAATCCTTCTGAGGAAGCATCTTTTGGACAGATGAGACCAAGATAGAGCTTTTTGGTAAAGCCCACCATTCTACTGTTTACCAAAATTGGAATGAGGCTTACAAAGAAAAGAACACAGTACCTACAGTCAAATATGGTGGAGGTTCAAAAATGTTTCGGGTTTGTTTTGCTGCCTCTGGCACTGGTTGCCTTGACTGTGTGCAAGGCATCATGAAATCTGAATATTACCAAAGTATTTGGGGTTGCAATTTAGTGCCCAGTGTCAGACAGCTGGGTTTGCATCCTACGTCATGGGTCTTTCAGCTGGGCAATGACTCCAAACATACTTCAACAAGCACCCAGAAATGGATGAAAGCAAAGCGCTGGAGGGTTCTAAGCGATGAGTCCGGATCTAAATCCCATTGAATGCCTGTGAAGAGATCTTAAAATTAGTGCTGGAAGCAGGTACCCTTCAAGTATGAGAAACTTGGAGCAGTTTTCAAAAGAAGAGTGGTCCAAAATTCCAGTTGAGAGGTGTAAGAAGCTTGTTGATGGTTATAGGAATTGATTGATGGCAGTTATTTATTCCAATGGATGTGCAACGAAATAATGAGTTGAGGGCGCCAACAATTTTGTCCAGCCCATTCTTGGAGTTTTGAGTGAAATTATGTCCAATTTACCTCTCTTCCTCTGTTTTTTTTGGTGTTGTTCCAATACACACAAAGGAAATAAACAAGTGTATAACCAAAATGTGCAATTGCAGTAATTCTCCTGAAGAAATACTTCGCTTTCTGGAACAATTTCAAGGGTGACAATTCTTTCAGCCTTGACTGTAGCACTTTTCATGTAAAAAATGATTGTCCCCTTGAGAAATCAGTGTGCGAAACGTGCGTCGAGGCACGGTTATCTTTATTGTTTTTTGGGGTAACTATTTATTACATCACAGATCATGTTTCACTTTTTATATAATCATGTTTATATATTTACTTATGCATACACACTATAATGAAAGTTATAATTATTGTTAATGATTAATATTATTATGCCCTTTTGGTAGATTCATTAATTAATTATTTATCACATGATCTTGTTTCTTACTATACGCCTACTCCTATATGTGCACTCATGTGTTTGTTGTTTCGCTGGTATGCATATATATATGTTTTTAATATGATGGTATATATATGAATTTAAATATATAAATAAGGTATTTACTCTTGTATAACTGTGGTAAGTTTTTGGCAGGTTTTATGTAAAAATGAGCAAAAAGCCCCCAAGGTTATTGTCAAAACCTCTTGTATATAAATCCAAAAGGTGGGGGCAGCATTCCAAAGTCAGATGGTGAGAAAATGGACTTCAATCAGCCCATTTGATATTTTGGCTCAAATGAGCAGAGCCTTTCTCAAGCACACACACATATATGCTATAGTGCCCACACAAACCTGCCGCTCAGTATCCAAGTAAAATAAAAACACAGTACATACTTTTAAAAATACAATCCACATAATACCACCATGGAGTGTCAAAACGGTGCACAAAGTAAACATTGATCTACACAGCTGTAATCCTTTAAAGGCCAAGGCCCTGATTCCTTAAGACTGGCCTTGTTCACACTGGTTTTGATAATGGAGCATGCTGGAGTCAGACGCCCCTGAATCATGAAGAGGCACAAGCCTCTTAGTCAGGGGTCCTCAAACTTTTTAAACAGGGGGCCAGTTCACGGTCCCTTAGACCATTGGAGGGCCGGAATATAGTTTTTTTAAAAAAACTATGAACAAATTACTATGCACACCGCACATATCTTATTTTGTAGTAAAAAAAACAATACAGGAACAAATACAATATTTAAAATGAAGAACAAGTAAAGTTAAATCAACCGGTATTTCAATAGGTAGGTAACTGTACCCAATAGGCAGCATAGGTCCTCAATAGGAAGGTAAATGTCCCCAATAGGCAGTATAGGTCCTCAATAGGCAGGTACATATCCCCAATAGGCAGGTAAATGTACCCAATAGGCAGCATAGGTCCCCAATAGGCAGGTAAATGTACCCAATAGGCAGCATAGGTCCCCAATAGGCAGGTAAATGTCCCCAATAGGCAGGTAAATGTCCCAAATAGGCAGCATAGGTCCCCAATAGGCAGGTAAATATCCCCAATAGGCAGCATAGGTTCCTAATAGGCAAGTAAATGTCCCCAATAGGCAGGTAAATGTTCCCAATAGGCAGCATAGGTCCCCAATAGGCAGGTAAATGTCCCAAATAGGCAGGTAAATGTCCCAAATAGGCAGCATAGGTCCCCAATAGGCATGTAAATGTATCCAATAGGCAGGTAAATGTCCCCAATAGGCAACATAGGTCCTCAATAGGCAGGCTGTTTCCCCCTTATAATGCCCTATGCAGGCTGTTCCCCCCTTATTATGCCCCATGCAGGATTTCCCTTTCTCCCACCATATAATGCTCCATGCAGGATTTCCCTTTCTCCCACCATATAATGCCCCGTGCAAGATATCACTCCCCTGTCTTTATAATGCCCCATTCAGGATGTCACCCCCCCATATAATGCCCCATTCAGGATGTCACCCCCCCGTATAATGACCCATGCAGGATATCACTCCCCTGTCTTTATAATGCCCCATTCAGGATGTCACCCCCCCATATAATGCCCCATTCAGGATGTCACCCCCCCATACAATGACCCATGCAGGATATCGCTCCCCTGTCTTTATAATGCCCCATTCAGGATGTCACCCCCCCATATAATGCCCCATGCTTGATGTCACCTCCCATATAATGCCCCATGCAGCATGTCACCCCCCCATATAATGCCCCATTCAGGATGTCACCCCCCCCATATAATGCCACATGCATGATGTCACCCCCCATATAATGCCCCATTCAGGATGTCACCCCCCCATATAATGCCCCATTCAGGATGTCACCCCCCCCATATAATGCCCCATTCAGGATGTCACCCCCCCATATAATGCCCCATGCTGGATGTCACCCCCCATATAATGCCCCATGCAGCATGTCACCCCCCCATATAATGCCCCATTCAGGATGTCACCCCCCCATATAATGCCCCATTCAGGATGTCACCCCCTGGCCATATAATGCCACATGCAGGATGTCACCTCTAATATTATGTCCCATGCCTCCATACATTAAAAAAAATAAATTCAATACTCACCTCCCTCCTTGCCTGCTGCCGCTGCTCAGGTCCGGACTCCAGCATCTCCGTCATCCCCCCTCTCTGCGCTGCCTGTGACGGCACTCGGGAGGGCGCGGTGTAAAGACGTCACGGCGCCCTCTGACCTGAGATGTCACAGGGAGCGCAGACCAGGAAGACAGCGGATCTGCGAAGGCACGGGGAGAGGTAAGTATCGGGCTGCCGGGGCTCTGAGAAAGCGGGGGGAAGGGCGGGCACTGACACCGCTCCCCTCTGCCCACAGCCTGGCGGGCCGGATAAAAATCCTCTGCGGGCCGCATGTGGCCCGCGGGCCGTAGTTTGAGGACCCCTGCTCTTAGTGAATCAGGACCATCTGACAAGTGGTATGTGCTTTCCTGCAAATCCTACTCCAGTTGGGGACTGGAGTAAGATTTGGGGTGTAAAGAATGCCACTGCTTATAATTAGCAGGGATTGCCACGAACCCCCAATGTTAATGCAGCCTCGTGTTGTGCCAAAATTTTGCAACTTTTCAAAACTTTTTATGTGAGAAAAGCAGCATAAAAGCTTTGATGAATCAGGCCCTAAGTCTTCCATAACATATAAATAATGGCATAACTTTCCAACAGGTCTTTAAAAACTTCCTACTGTTTTATTTCTTCAGCTCTTATTAGGATAGTGAATTTCCATGGTAGCAGACAGTAAACAAACAAGCAAACAATGTGCAATATAATCCTTTATTCATATTCTCCTTTATCTTTCTTCTAGTCACGTTAGCATACAGTGTACGTTCGCAGAATGCGAGGGAGAGTATGAAACTACAAGGTTTACACTGAATTATTTGTTGTCTATTCCTATGGGGACACTTAGTTTACAAACAGAACAGGGGGTATTTTTTAATTAAAACTAGACATCAGGTTATCTGGCTAAATTAGAATTCGCCTGTTCTCATGGATTTTACCAGGAAATTTGAATCGCAGAGAAGTTATTTAATGTTCCTTGTTATGCTCTTTGGTGTCTCCAAACTCTAGAGAAAATAAACTTAATATGAAAAAAATAAAAGTAATCCTTATACATGTTCTAACCGCTCACCTCTCCAGCCACTCCGCTCCTGTCACCCGTCTGGCCCTTTCCTTATTTTCAGATCATTGCTTGCGAGAAATTCCTGGACATCTCTCACTGGGACAGGACTTCCAGCACAAGTAGAGGAAAAATAATTAACCATTGGGCACCGCTGGAAAAGATGATGGAAAAGTACAGTCACTTTATTGAAGATATGCGTTTCAGCACCAAACAGGAGCCTTCATCAGACCTTTCTCTTCAGTGCTGAAATGCGTAGCCTCTATAAACTACCAATGAGCCGTCATCCTTCCTAGCAGCGCCCAGTGATTCCTTGTCCTTCCTCTACACTCTGCTGCAGTTATTGCGGTTGCCATTATGCCTAACTGGCATATGGAGGAGCAGCAACTAGTGCAATCTACGAGCTATTGGTCAGGGTTGTGCCTATTGTAAGCACATTTTGATAAATATGTCACCTTTTGTGTATGTTAAAAATCATGGATATCTGAATAAGGCCTCAGTGGGACAGTAAAAAATGGTTACAATAGTGTAGCTAGCCAAAAGTCAACATATTACTGCCATATAATTTCTGCATAACAGTGCAATTCATTTTTTAAATAATACCACCATTTAGTGAAACCAGTGGCTGTCTTGGGTAGTGAATTGCTGTTGCACACATCTCTGTTGGATTAAAGAGGTTGTCTACTACTTTAGCATTGACGATCTATTCTCAGGATAGATCATCAATGTCTGATTGGTCGGGGTCCGACACCCTGCACCCGCACTGGTCAGCTGCTATCGGTGGCGGCAGCAAGTAGCCAGAAGTACTTACTTGCGGAGCTGACCGTCTTCTGATAGTGGCCGCCGCTGGGTACTGCACATCAGAAGATGGGCAGCTCTGTAAGTTAGCACTTCCAGCCACTGCCGGCACCGATAACAGCTGATAGTCGGGAGTGCTGGGTGAGGGGCCCCGATCTATCAGACATTATTGACCTGTCCTAAAGATAAGTCATCAATGCTAAAGTAGTGGACAACCTCTTTAAGACAATGAGGGGAGCTTATTCTCGGAAGGATCTGTAGCATTTGCCCAATTTGCCATACTTTAAAACTGCTCCGACTGTACAAGTCAGTTTTGCCTGATTCTTGTTATAAAAGTAAATCTTTTCCATCTTGTTTGAGAATTTTTACCTGGTCATTATGTAGTGATATGGACAGCCTCTATTAATGGTATATTCATTTATCTGCTGTTGATTCTGTATATTTTGGGTTACGAGCTTGTAGTGGCTGCTATTTAAATTTCACAGTTCACTTGTGGTCCTGATTATTTATAGTGATCTTTCTGGCCCTGGCTGAATGTCAGACATTCTTGTGACTGAATTCATCTGCTGGAATACATGCACGCTTTCCTTAGGGTCGCCTAACCCTTTTATTTAATTTGTAGATGAAACCACATGTATAATGCATATCCTAACATTCAATTAGTCTATTTTAGCAATTTTCTTCCCCATATATCTCAGGGTCTGTATGATCGTTAATCAGCACTACAAACATACGAGTCTGGGTTGCCAGTTTAAAGCCACATTTGCATAATGATCAATTGATATACCATTTTTTTAATTTTTCAGAGTGAGTAAAAATTGTATACTTTATCGTAGTCATAAGGAAAGCTAGATCAGGCTTTTTCACCCAAATCCTGTCTATGAAAATAAAAGACAAGTTAAAAAATATGTTATTTTTAATATAATTTATTACAGAGGTTCCCAGGAATCATAAAAAATAGGTTATTTTTTTTTACTTAGTGGCACTTTTAGCCATTGACTGGTCAACTTGATCTCACTTGATAAATAATGAGTTAAATATGTAATCTGCAAAACACTAAAAAATCTGATGTGTTACCAGCAAAAATCCCTTCAAGTGACGGACGCTAGGCTTCTCCATACTTTCTAACTTGCTCTCTAATGCCTGTTGTCAAGTGTAATCCACTAGTATCAACAGAGACACCAAGAAAGATTAGAGAAAGTAAGAGTAGATCATTGTCTTTCTGCTCCTGTCTTTTAAATTGCATAAATTCATACACAGAGATTAGCAGACGAGTTTTCAGTTGGGGTGAAAACGATATTAGACAAGAGCAAGCAAAATGTGAGCTTACTCACCCTATCACACCTTAAATCTCCAAACTGCTTGTCCGCAGAGTTGGCACCCTAAAATGAAGCATTGATTGTGCTCTCGATTTTCATCTGATGACCGTACTACGTCCTAACTATAATCAGGGAGATAAGATTATACACAGTATACAAAAAAAATCCATAGACGTCCCGAAAATGTGCCACCTGTGATTTCCCAATATCATAGTTATCACTAAAAATAGTGACACATGCATAAAAGTTATGATGTGGTCATACAGTTAAGATATAGTCCATAGGTACACTATGATAGATACATAGGTACATCCAATGATGTCACCAGGATGCGATGAGCATGGCACCATAGCATGCTCACTCTGTGCTTGTATCTATATGGCCAACAGTGCTCTACTGGACAATGTTGGGAAATAAGGGAACAATATTCCGTACCCTACCCCACAGACTCCACAGGATCTCCTGATGAACCTTCAAAATCGGGATAGAGAAATACTTTGAGACAATAAGAATACTGATATGTAATCTGTGAGTATTCTCTATATCAGGGGTCCCTAACTTGTGGCTCAAGAGCAACATGTGGTTTGCGAGCCCATGATATGTGGCTCACAGCTGACAACTGGAAGCATTAGTAAGTGGTCTGGGAAACAGGTAAAGAGCAGGTCCTCAGATGGTGACTTTTGTGAATAACCCTACTCAGAAGAGCTGATCTGAATGTCCATATACTGGCAGGGGAGAAGGATAAATATGGTAAGCTTGAGATAAAAGGATACTGCTAGCTAATGGGGTGCTAAAAACTAGCTGCAATAGTGTGCTTGATGTGAGAATACAAAATGGGCTTATTGTGGGAACCCTTGGGTGTAAGTATACTATCTATAAGGGATGGAGGCACAAGATCTTGGTGTTCTTTTTGTGGGGAAGCTTTGGTTATCATTATACCGCTAATGGAAACACTTGGTGTCACTATTGGAAGATGGTTGGGGAAGGTTGCTGTGCTACTATCTTTCAGAGTTGAATGTGGCTCTCAAAAAAAGAAAGATTGTGGACTATTGCTCCATATAGAGGGGATCTACTGAGTATATAGATTTTTTTGATCCACCTATTGGCAGTTTTGACTCCAAGGACAATTAGCATGATGTTCAACATTTATATCTATAGTATTCTTTGCCTTGAGGATACTGCATAGTTTTATCTATTGGATCAAATTTAGATTTTTTACCAGTTTGGATAAAATGTTGGGATTGACAAATACACTGGATGGCATACCTATACATGATGTCCTGACTGTATGAGCATAGTATAATTTTAATGCATGTGTCACCATTTTTAGTGATAATTATGATTTGGGGAAATCTCATATTTGCTCTGCCCTATTATAATATGCAGGAGTTCTTTGGATTTTATGTTTACAGTATTTAGCTAGGGATGTGCGAACCCTTGAAATTTGGGTTTGGCGAGTTGGGCCTAACTTGAGTCCAAAGTTTGATTCAGGTACCCAAATGTGACCCCGGATCCAAACTCCATGAGTCAATTGGGACTCGAAATTTGGTGCTGTAAAATGGTCGTAGTAAGGGCTAGAAAAATGACTTAAAATAACAGTTTAAAAAATTAAAATAATAATCTTGAACCAGGAGGAGGAGGTCTAAGTGGAAGAGTGGAGCAGTGCCTTGCATGTGTAGTTTACAGTATTTGTTAATTAATAAATAAATGAAAAACGACATGGGATTCCCGCTATTTTTAATAACCAGCTAAGGCAAAGCAGACATCTGTGAGCTAGTCTTATTATGCTGGGAAGAGGCCAATATTCATTTTGCTTTCCAGTCTATTAATATCAGCCCCCAGCTGTCTTCTTTGCCTTAGCTGGTTATTAAAAATGGGGGGTCCTTAAAAACATGATGTGAGGTCCTCCCTATTTTTAATAACCAGCTAAGGCAAAGTAAACAGGTGAACGGACATTAATAGGCTGGGAAGGGCCATGGACATTGGCCCCTTCCCAAGATAATAAGAGCAGCTCACAGCTGTCTGCTTTCTCTTGGCTGGTTACAATAATAGGAGGGACCGCGTGTCATTTTTTATTTTTTTTAAATTTTCACACTGTCAGGCAGCGTCACGTGATGTGCCAGCCAATCACAGCCATTCCATTACTTGACATTGATGTGATGGGTCGGGAAGTGCCCAAAGCCTTAAAGCTTGTTGATTGGCTGTGCTGCAGCCCTTCAAAAAGCTTTATGAGACTGCCAAACCTGAACAGTAACACGGACGTTCAATAAGAAGTCCGTGTTCGGGGTCCGGTACCAGACACTAGATGTTCGGTATGAATCAATTCCTTCACTATGATCAGCGAGATAAGATTATGCATAGGGATGAGCAAACCTGAACTGTAGAGTTCGGGGTTGCTCATCCCTATGTATAATCTTATCTCCCTGATTATAATTAAGGGGTTGGTTAGGGCTTAGTAGGGACAGCTGACAAAGAGTGGGGGCTCCATTAATGTTTCATCTAAGGGTACCAACCTTGACAATCTAGGGTGTGTGAGGGTGAGTAATTTCAATCTACTAAATATATACATATATACTCCCTTGTGGAGTTTTGTCCTTTCTTATATTTAGGCTCTGATGTATCCCATATATGCAGGATACTTGTACCACACAGTTTTTTTAACCATTTATTTATAAGTATCAGCTCCTATTTAAGAGTATTATTTCTACATGGCCTGATAGACCATTATGGAGTTTGCAGAAAATCATATTACGTGCATTAAATGTAAAGACAAGAATAGAAAGTTGTAAAAATAATGCTTCACTTATATGAAGTTGTTATTGGTAGCACTCTTTATAGTCAGTGATATTTTAATAAGAAATATGCAGGATTTTATATTCATCCCATTTGTTCTGTAGACTCATCAGCAGAGCATCATTAGTCCAGATAACTCTTTTAAAGAGAAAATATCACCAGGTTTTTGCTAAGTAATCTGAGAGCAACTTGATGTAGGGGCTGAGACGCTGTTTCCAGTGCTGTATCACTTACTGGACTGGGTGTTTCTGTTTTAATAAAATCAGTGTTTTATCAGCAGGAGATTATCACTAGAGGACTAGGTGTCTCACGCCTCCTAGTCAACTGCTTTGTGTAACCCCCTCCAATGTATAGTCTAACCATAAAGCAGCCAATCAGTGGTGTGGGCGGGGTTATACACAGCTCAGCATTCTGAGCTATGCTAGATCTGCAGCAGAGAAAACAGTGATTGTATGAAAATGACAGCAAGCAGCCAAGTAAGTGACACATCCCTGGAATCAGGATATCAGTTCCTACATTATGCTGTTTTCAGATTGCATAGAAAAAACCCACTGATGGATTTCCTTTAAGAAAACAATGCATATCATGCATGGCGGCACTAAGATAAGCCAGCGACATGAACCCAAATTCATTAACTCTAGCATCATGTGAAAAATTGTAGAGAAGTGTTGGCAGATCAATTTGGCTAATGAGTGTTTTATTCTCTTTACCCTTAGTTTTTCAGGCTTTTGCACTGTATGTGGACAACTATTATTTAATTATTTTTAATTTGCATTTTGCAATTCAATCTCCACAATTAGACTTTATTAAGCATATCCATTTTTGCCAAATTCTTCCTGCATAAAGCTTCAGAACTCTATATTCTTCAAACATATTGGGTTGATTTATTCATAAACTAGTAAACCATAAACTTCTCATTGATGCTGTAACAATTGTTCTTTCCATGGAGAAATGATTACCCATGAATATAAGGCTTTGAAGAATAACGTGTCTCTTATGTTCAGTTTTAGGTTCTTCTGTATCACTGTGACATTTTTATGTATCTCATGTGATCATATGAAATGGAAATATGCACCTGTATACAATGCAATCAATTAATCATCATTCACGTTTTGTGTCATTTCAAGATTTCACAAGAGGGGATGTGATTAGACTCTAAAGCATGATGCCTGGTACATGACAATGATGCAGAGAGATTGCTTCCTACTAAGATCTGACTTGGTTACAAAGGTTGTCCTAACTAGAGATGAGCGTTGTTCTACTCGAACTGTTCGCCAATCTCAAATTCGAGCTGTTTTGGGCGGTGTTCGAGCCGTTCGGCGAACACGAACAATTTGAGAAAAATTCGGCTGTTCGAGGTTATGTTCGATAACTGTTCGTGCACCAAAATCATAACTGGATTTTTTCTCAGTAATGATGAAAATTAATGTTAATACGCAGTTTGAGTGTACAGCGGGGTGGGGGGAGGGGCAGGGGATGGATCTCTGCAGGAACAATGAAGATCTCCATTTTTTTTTCTCTTTCCCGCATTTGCAGTGGGGAGGTGCAATCTGTCAGCCTATCAGCAGCGCACACACGGAGCGAAGTGCTTTTTTTCACACAAGCAAGGGCATGTGTCATTGGCAGTGTATGTCACATGTCCTTGCCCTATAAGACCAAGCCATTTTCCCCGTCGCCACCATTTTCTCACTGCTGCAGCTGCGTGTTAGACGGCACCGCTGTTGCTGTGTGCGCTATACCTTGTTGATTTCAAGCCAATTTTCGCACAAATCTACAGATAGCTTGGGAGTAGGGAATAGTTGTGATTGCAGTCCTTTTAAGGACTAGGTTACAGCATTTCCTACGACTTTTATCAGGCAGGTCTGTGCTCTTAAATAGATAGATTGTGGGAGTAAAGACTAATTGTAATTGCAGTCCTTTTCAGGACTAGGTTACATCAGTTCCTATCAGTTTTTGCCAGGCAGGTCTGTGCCAGTGCTGTGCAAGTTTTTTTCACAGCATTTGGCTGAATCTAGCAAAGCTAATCCTTTTTGGCCTATTGCAGAGTGTGTTAGTCAGTGGAGTAGCCTATCTGTGTTGCAAGATATACCACCTGTGTATAGAATACCAATTTTTTTACTGCACCTAGTGAAGTAAAATCTTTTGGGCATAGCATCATTCTATTAGTCCATCTATACTGAACTCCATCAGGTTGCAAATTGAATATAATTTTTTTCTGCATCTAGCTCTGAAAAAATATTGGGCTTCTAGCTGTGTGTGGGACTTGTTCTATTAATCCATCTATACTGACCTCCATCAGGTTGCAAACTGAATATATTTTTTTCTGCATCTACCTCTGAAAAAATATTGGGCTTCTAGCTGTGTGTGGGACTTGTTCTATTAATCCATCTATACAGACCTCCATCAGGTTGCAAACTGAATATATTTTTTTCTGCATCTACCTCTGAAAAAATATTGGGCTTCTAGCTGTGTGTGGGACTTGTTCTATTAATCCATCTATACAGACCTCCATCAGGTTGCAAACTGAATATATTTTTTTCTGCATCTACCTCTGAAAAAATATTGGGCTTCTAGCTGTGTGTGGGACTTGTTCTATTAATCCATCTATACAGACCTCCATCAGGTTGCAAACTGAATATATTTTTTTCTGCATCTACCTCTGAAAAAATATTGGGCTTCTAGCTGTGTGTGGGACTTGTTCTATTAATCCATCTATACAGACCTCCATCAGGTTGCAAACTGAATATATTTTTTTCTGCATCTACCTCTGAAAAAATATTGGGCTTCTAGCTGTGTGTGGGACTTGTTGTATTAGTCCATCTATACTGACCTCCATCAGGTTGCAAACTGAATATATTTTTTTCTGCATCTACCTCTGAAAAAATATTGGGCTTCTAGCTGTGTGTGGGACTTGTTCTATTAATCCATCTATACAGACCTCCATCAGGTTGCAAATTGAATATAATTTTTTTCTGCATCTAACCCAGCCAATAGTTTTGGCCTAATACCACAGTTTGGCCACTCAGCTCTGCTCGGTTCCCATCCATTGTTTTTTTGTGCAAACAACTCCAGAGTTGTAAATTAGTTAACCACCAAAATGAGTGGAAAAAGGCCTGCTGCTGGTGGAAAGGGGAATAGGCGTGTTGGGAAGGGGAAAAAAGGTTGTGTCCGTGGGGTAGGTGTTAAAGCAACAGTAACATCTGCAGAAGAAAGACCATCTTCCAGCCAAAATACAATGTCTACTTCTTTTAGCGGACATTGTGATAAGATCCCTTTCTTACGGCCACGCCAATCGCTACAAATTCCAGATGAGGCACAAAAACAGCAGGTGCTTCAACGGATATCAAGTGCTCCTTTAAGTGGGCTCTCCTCCACATCAACTTCAACATCACAAATACTCCAGTCCTCAAAGGTGTCACCCCAATCGCACTTGCTTCCTCACAGCTCCCAAATCTCCAGCTGCCCGTCTGAGTATGAGGTAGAACAGATGGTTGAGTCTGCAGAGCTGTTTACTCATACTATAGCCTGGGAATCAGAGGTCGACTCCAGCGCTTCTGTGAATCCAGACGAGGAAATGATCTGCACTGATGCCCAGAATCTTTATGAATCGGATCCAGGACCAGACGCAGAAGGTTCTGACCATAATGTAGACCCTCATTCCCAAACTGTAACTCCTGTTGGTGGAGACAATGAGGAAGACGATGATAAGACTCAAATACCTGATTGGAGCGACAACTTTAGTTTTTTGTCAGGGCAGGAACAGGTTGGCTCTGAGGACGACGGGTGTGATAACGCACAGGGTGATGATGATGAGGTTGGAGATCCCACTTACTGTCAACCCACAGTCAGCCAAGAGATGAGGTCAGCAGAGGAGGTGGAGGAGGATGCTAGTGACGACGAGGTCAGGTTGCGCCTTCCTGGACAGAGACGTAGTACTGGAAGCACGTCAACAACTGCATCCTCAAACACAACTCTGCCTCTCACCACAAGTCGTGGTGGCTCTTCAGGTCGCATGGGTGCTAAGCCTTGCATAGCCTGGGCATTTTTTCAGATCGATAAAGATGACCCAACTCGTGTTATCTGTAACATTTGTCAGCAAAAGCTAAGTAGAGGCCAAAAAATACAAAGTTTGAGTACTTCATGCATGAACCGGCACATGGACATGAAGCATAAGTTGCAGTGGGAAGCTCAGTGTGCTACAATGCGGCCTAGCCGGCCGGGCCAACCACCATCTGCCATATCTTGTGCATCCGCGGCCTCTTCATCCTCTGTGACTGGGGGGACAGCAGTCACACCTGTTTTGGGGCGCAGACCTGCCACCTCTTTACCCGCAACAGCCAGCGTGATTGGCAGGTCATCATTTTCTTTGGAGGTGGTAACACCAGCTGGTGTTGAGCGCTGTCCGACATCGATAGCACCACCTTTGGATCAAGGCAACCTAACATGTCCGCCTGCATCTTCCTCACAGACCGGCAGTTTGCCGGGGACACCCTTATCAACCCCGTCTAAGCATAATAGCCAGCCCTCGGTCCCTCAGATGTGGACAAGTAAAAGACCATTTCCTCCTAGCCATGAGAAAGCTAAGAGGTTGAATTTCACCATCTGCAAACTCTTGGCTACAGAAATGCTGCCTTTCCGCCTGGTGGACACAGAGGATTTTCGAGACCTTATGTCCGTCGCAGTGCCCCAGTACAAGATGCCCAGTCGGCACTACTTCTCAAAGAAAGGTGTGCCTGCGCTCCACCAGCATGTCGCACACAACATCACCGCTTCTTTGAGAAACTCTGTGTGTGACAGGGTGCATTTCACCACAGACACTTGGACGAGTAGGCATGGACAGGGGCGTTACATGTCGCTGACTGGGCACTGGGTAACTATGGTGACAGCAGGACAAGGGGCTGCTGTCCAAGTCTTGCCGTCCCCACGAGTTGTGCGTCAATCCTCTTTATGTCAAAGTTCCTTCACTGCTTCTGCCTCCTCAACCTCCTCTCGGTCTTCCACCTGCACCCAAAGCCTGTCTGGTCATGCCACAAGCTTTCTAACTGCGCAGAAGGGATCCTGCACACCTCCTTACTATGCTGGCAGTAGGGCTCAACGTCATCAGGCGGTTTTTACATTGAAATGTCTGGGAAATGTGAGTCACACAGCTGAGGAGCTGTGGTCAGCTCTGGAGAACCAATTTCATGAATGGTTGTCTCCACTGGACCTGAAACCAGGGAAGGCCGTGTGCGACAATGCTGCAAACCTGGGTGCGGCCCTTTGCCGGGGCAATGTCACACACGTGCCTTGTATGGCTCACGTGTTGAACCTGGTTGTCCAACAATTTTTAGCCCACTATCCCAGACTAGATGGCCTTCTGCAGAGGGCACGGTCGCTGTGTGCTCACTTCCGCCGTTCGCATCCCACAGCTCAGCGACTTACATCTCTACAGAAGTCGTTGGGCCTGCCACTTCACCGGCTAAAATGCGATGTGCCTACCCGGTGGAATTCAACTCTGCACATGTTGCAGCGACTGTGGCAGCACCGACAAGCCCTGGTGCAATACGTTCTGACGTATAGCCTGGGCCAACGAGATTCAGAGGTGGGGCAAATCACGCTGGAGGAGTGGTCTCAGATCAGGGACCTATGCACCCTTCTGCACAGTTTTGAAATGGCGACGAAGATGTTTAGTGCTGACGATGCCATTATCAGCATGACTATTCCGGTGATTTACATGCTGGAGCACATGTTAAACAGAATTCGGAGTCAGGTGGTGGCACAAGAGGAGGTGGAGGAAGTAGAGGAGGAGGAGTTGTATGCGGAAGGGCTAACATCTGCAAGGTCCAGACGGTCGGCAGCACCAAGGCGGCAGGCATGTGAGGGTGGGGGAGATGGTTTTACCAGGGCGCATGGTAGCAGCCAAACTAGTGGGGAAGGTGCAGGAGCCCAGGAAGAAGTGGAGGATGAACTGATGGAAGACTCATCAGATGAGGGAGACCTTGATCACATTTCTGTTGTGCGAGGTTGGGGGGAAAGGACAGAGGAAGGAAGCATGATTGTTACCTCACCACCAACTCAACAGGGACTTATTGCTCCTGGATGCGCAACACACATGAGTGCCTTCTTGCTGCACTACCTGCAACATGACCCTCGAATTGTGAGAATTAGAAATAATCCTGACTACTGGGTTGCCACACTGTTAGATCCCCGGTACAAAAGTAAATTTGCAGAAATTATCCCTGCCATAGAAAGGGATGCACGCATGCAGGAGTATCAGCAGAGACTGTTGCAGAATCTTACATGTGCTTTTCCATAAAATACCAGTGGTGCACGTAGTGAATCTCACAGTTCCAACTTGCCAACCGTGGGACCGTCAAGTGTTCAGCACTCAAACCGTAACAGAACCACAGTATCTGCTGGTAACATCAATTTTGCGGAATCATTTCACCACTTTTTTAGCCCATCCTTTGCAAGGCCACAGGAGACAAGAAGTCTGACACATAGTCAACGCCTAGAGACGATGGTACAGGAGTATCTCCAAGTAAACATTGAAGCCACGACTGTGTCACTGGACCCTTGGTCTTTTTGGGCTTCCAATCTGGATAAATGGCCGGAGCTAGCCACTTACGCCTTGGAGATCCTGTCATGCCCCGCAGCCAGCGTTCTGTCTGAACGTGTGTTCAGCGCTGCTGGTGGTGTGCTGACAGATAAGCGCACGCGGCTCTCCACTGATAATGTAGACAGACTCACGTTCATAAAGATGAACAAATCATGGATCCGAAATGACTTTTCTACCCCTGTGTCATCCTGGGGAGAGTAAAAGCTTGATGATTGGTTAAAATCACCCTACCAACCGTTTTAAGCTTTCAAATTACTAATCATGCTTATCTGTATCTTGGCTGGAAAATAATTTGGGCTTTGTAGCAGTGTGCAGCACTGATCCTATTAGGCCATCTATACTAAAGCTTCACCAGATTTAAAATTAATAATAATTTTTAGCTGCATCTAGCCCGGAAAATAATTTTGGGGCTCCGAGATGCGCAAGACGCATAAGTGCCTTCTTGCTGCACTACCTGCAGCATGACCCTCATATTGTCAGAATTCGAAGTAATCATGACTACTGGGTTGCCACACTCTTAGATCCCCCAAACTTTTCGATCAACCTTTTCATTTTAATAAAGACCAAAAAAATGGTCATTTTTGAAATTATAAGCATTAGCAGGTTGTTAGAAACTGAAATCAAACAGTTTTCAACTCAAAACTTTATTCTAGGTGATGTTACATTTTCACATAGGACCCCTTGTTCGAAAGGAGCTTCTGAACTCTCTCGTCCATTGAATTTGTCAGGTTTTGGATGGTTTCTGCTTCAATTGTTTTGCATGAGGACAGAATACCCTCCCAGAGCTGTTGCTTAGATATGAACTGCCTCCCGCCATCATAGACACTCCTTTTAATGATGCTCCAAAGGTTCTGAATGGGGTACAGGTCAGGGGAGCATGGGGGTCACACCATAAGTTTGTCCCCTTTTATGCCCATATCAGCCAGAGATGCAGATGTTTTATGTGCAGCATGAGATGGTGCATTATCATGCAGAAAAATGATCTTGCTGTGAAATACACGGTTCTTCTTCTTGAACCATGGCAGGAAGTGCTGTTTGAGAAAATCCACATACATTATGGAGTTCATCTTTAGCGCCTTCAGGGATCCTAAAGGGGCCGACAATCTCTCTCCCCATGATTCCAGCCCAAAACATTACTCCTGTAGCCGTGTTTGCGTGGGGTGTCCATCAACCAGCCATCCTCCACTCCATCCATCTGGACCATCGAGCGCTGCACGGCACTCATCCGTGAACAAAACAGTTTTGAAATCAGTCTTCATGTAATGTTTGGCCCACTGGAGCCGTTTCTGCTTGTGTGAAGTGGATAGAGGAGGTCGACAGGATGGCGTATGCACAGCTGCAAACCTCTGAAGGACCCTGCATCTTGTTGTTCGGGGGACGTTGGAGGCACAAGCAGCTTCAAAAACTTGTCTGCTGCTATGACAAGGCTTTTTTGCCGCTGCTCTTTCAACCTGACGTAATTGTTAGAACCTTGCTGTTAGGTTTTTTTTCCTTTGCTGGTCACATGACCTTGTTGGCCTATTTAATCCTGCTCCGCCCTTCTGGCTTTGCTGGACTTCATTGTATATCTACTTTCTAGCTAGCCTGTGCTCTGTATCTAACTCTGTTAGTTTGCTTGGTCTACGGACCTCTATGTTCTATCTATTTTGTTTGTTCGCCTTTTTTTTGTTGTTCTGGGAGACATCCGTCGTTTGGGTCGTTCTCCAAGTTGGGATCTGCCGTGCCTGAGGAGGAGAATTTTTCCGGTGATTTGGAAAGAGTTTGGACGGATGTGCGTGGTAATCTTCAGGAGGCCAACAGAAAATCTAAAGACTACTTTGATAGGAAACGACAGGAGGTTTTGTTCGCTGTTGGTGACATGGTTTGGTTGTCCTCTAGGAATCTGCGGTTAAGGATTCCTTCTAAGAAATTGGGTCCCAAGTTTGTAGGGCCCTTTAAGGTGCTTCAGGTTGTCAACCAATCTGCTGTTAGGTTGGAGGTTCCTACGTCCTGGAGAATTAATCCGGTCTTTCATGTCTCTCTGTTAAAAAAAGCTGTTGTGTCGGATGGTGACGCCTCTGCCTCTGTTCCTCCGGTGGTGGAGGACGGGGAATATGAAATTTCTCGCATCCTTGACTCTAGACGGTATAGAGGTAGTTTGCAGTATCTTGTGGCCTGGAAAGGTTTCGGACCCGAGGATAACTCTTGGGTGAGGTCAGATGATGTTTCCGCGTCCAGACTTATCAGAGCGTTTCACAGGAGATTTCCTGATAAGCCTGGTCCTAGGGGATCCGGAGGATCCTCTTAGAAGGGGGGGTACTGTTAGAACCTTGCTGTTAGGTTTTTTTTCCTTTGCTGGTCACATGACCTTGTTGGCCTATTTAATCCTGCTCCGCCCTTCTGGCTTTGCTGGACTTCATTGTATATCTACTTTCTAGCTAGCCTGTGCTCTGTATCTAACTCTGTTAGTTTGCTTGGTCTACGGACCTCTATGTTCTATCTATTTTGTTTGTTCGTCTGTCTGCTACTATTTCTGTTAGGAGGTGTCCCATATTCCTCCCAGTCCTTAGTACTTGTAGGGATTCCCTCCCCACATCTATAGGTCTTCGTACAGACTAGATTAGGACTTTAGCAGGTCTGATCGCAGGATCAGGTTCCCTGTTACATCGTAGGGATTCAGCTGAGTCCTATAGTAGGGACAGATCTCCTCTCTTTCCTTAGCTTTGGTAGCAGAACATAACAGTAATTGCCTGTAGGAAAGAGTCCTCAATTTGCCCTTATCAGCACGCACACGTGTGTACTGTGAATCAGCTACATACTTCTTGATTGCCAAGACACTTCATCCTGATCATCGCACAATGTTGATTGTAGTCATGCCTTGACCTAAACACTCCACAATTTGTTGCTTCTCAGCAGCCGACACATCCTTTTTCTTTCCCATTTTGGCAGAAAATGTAGGCTGCTTAATAGTGTGAGACAGCCTTCTTAAGTAGTCTTGCCTTTCATTGGACACACCTGCCAAACTAATTAGCACAGGTGTCTGCAATTGCTTACAGTGATATAAAGAGCCCTGACACACATCACCATCAATGAGTTTAACTGACAAACAAACAAATTCTTCCCTTATCGCTCCTAAACACTTTTTGCATAATAATTTGGAACGCAGTGTACATGTGCTTTTCCACAAAACACCAGTGGTTCACGTAGTGAATCTTACAGTTCTAACTTGCCAACCGTGGTCTGTATGGAGTTGTTCAATAAAGGGCCCAAAATTAAGATAACATAGATGGGAGAGGTCTCTATGAATAGGAATTCCTAAGTATTTGATACTCTGTGAGGGCCAGGCAAAGGGAAAGTTGGACTGGATGGAATCCTATATGGATTTGGGGAGGGAGACATCGAGGGCCCCAGACTTCGCTGCATTGATTTTAAAATTTGACCATGTAACAAAGTGATCTATTTCAGCCATAACAGCATGGATGGATATATGTGATTGAGTGATATATACTAGGACATCATCAGCAAATAGAGAGCACTTGTACTCGGTGCCTCCCACCTCAATCCACCTAATATTGGGGTTATGGCGAATTGATGAGAGCAGGTGCTCCGTCACTAGGATGTATAAGAGAGGGGACAGAGGACATCCCTGCCTTGTCCCATTGGTGATTGTGAAAGGTGATGAAAATGTTCTGATGCACCCCCTGGGCCTTGGGACACCCGGAGCCGGACCCTTTTTGGTGGATGCTGGTGGTTGTAGTCTTCGTGGCGGTGACCCGGTTCCGTGGCTCAGGGTGGTCAAGCCAGTGGCGGAACTATTTATGTGGTTTTGATGTTTAAATGTCCGACTACGCCACCCGTGGATTGCAGTCAGAGTGAACCGCCGCTGCAGGGCAGACCGCTGAGGCTGGTGTTGTGGGTGCAGCAGAGCGTAGCATAACTCCCCACGGGAGGAGTATAGCCTCAGGGCAGTGTATGCGGAGGATGGGGGTGATGGTGCAGGGCAGCAGCAGTAACGACACGGAGTCAGTGATGCAGTCCAGGGCCTTTACTCACAGTTCTTATTATCCAGACCACGTCTGCAGGTAACGGCTGCCCACGTCGTACTGTGCTCACCAGGTGAGGGGCTCAGACAACTCCCAGATAACTTTGGAGCGCTTCACAGGACCCCCTTTGTGTGTCCTTTGTCTGGCCTTTCTTACCAACCCTTCTGTCCGGCTGCCTCGGGCCTCCTCTTGGTAAACTTGGCGCCAGTTTCCCTGACCCTATGTGGTGCCTTCCTAGCGGGTGTAGCGAGGGGCTGCGCCACATAAAATGTCACAGCCTCCGGTTTCTAGCTGAGGGTCGTTTCCCGCCTCCACTAGTTTCGGGGACCGGTCTCCCCCTTTGGCCTGACCCCTCCACGCAGGTGGATTCGGGCGTGCGGTGGCGACTCGCCCGTCCGCACCCCTGGGATCCCTTCATTCCTCGTTCCTGGAGCCTTCTCCGCTCCTCTTCCTTCCTTCTCCCTCTTCCAGGCCTGGGCCTCTGTTACTAGGCCCACCTCCGGAGCAGAGCTCATGCAGAGCCCCTGCTCCCTGCCACTTCTGCTCAGACTTCTCTGCACTGAACTAAGATGGTGCCCACCTTTTATACTCCCTTCTCAATGCACCCAGGAACTGCTTCCTCCCTGCTCCTGCACTACAGGGTTCCCCTTCCTCAGTGTTCCCTCCCCCCACTCCAGTCAGGAACAGGGACTGTCGTGCCCATCTCAGAGGCATATTGGTCGCCCTGCCCCACGGCAATGTGGTGTAATGCATGCAGGTGTCGGGTCCTGATCCACACTCCATCCTTACCTGAAAGTGAGATATCACATCTCTGGGTGAGGTGCAATACCTCTGTAGCAACCGAGCCCTCAGGGTGCTACAGTTCCATTTATCTTCAGCCTAGGTGACGTATTGTGATACAGGGCCGTGATTTTGGCTAGAAAAGGGTCCCCTAGACCCCTACCCCAAGCTTTTTAAGAGAATCATATATGGCGTGCCAGGAGACTCTATGGAATGCTTTCTCAGCATCCAACGAGAGTATCTAATTACAAATTTTTAACTGCATCTAGCCCAGGAAATACTTTGTGCCTAGTAGCAGTGTCTGCTAGTCAGCGGATTATCCCGGCTGTTAAGCAAGCTACACCACCTGTAGTTTAGACACTTAATTTTTTCAAAGGAAATGCTTCGGGACCATGGGATACTCAGTGAAGAGCATCAGGAGGCACCCCAAGGCATAGGGGCTGGGACTGGCAGTAGGATGCCTTGCGGTGGACAGCCGAGCTCGATCCTTATAAAAGCTTTTTAACTGCAGCAGCTTTAGTGGACACTACTGGAGCTGGAATTACGCGGCTGCTGGCATGAGACTTGCCCTCCAATAGATCCTTGTAAATGGATTTAAAGTGTATTCATTCAAATTAGAGAGACAATTTAAATTAAAAAGCTTAGAGCTGCCTCCACCACAGGGGGGCTCGCTCGACCCACCAGCGGACAGGCACCAGTATTGGGAGAGGGGGGCTGGCCATCAGGGTTCACCGCGGCTCTGGCACAAACCCGGCGACACGGAGGTGGCACGGGCAGGAGCGGACTGGCCGTGTTGGCTTCTCACTTTTTGGATTTTAGAAGGGCATGACATGCCTATATCTGTGTCTCCCTCTCCTTTTACTTCTCCACCTCTTTTATTTTCGCATGACTATATGTACTTGTCACTTTTCCATGTGTTAGTTATGTCTTCTGAGCAGTTTGTCAGCTTTTGGACACCTTTGAAGGTGTTTTCTATGTGTTTCTATGTGTTTTTGTTTGCCTGCCATTGGTTTTAACGGTGTTCGAAGGTGTTCGACGAACAGTTCGACGAACAGTTCGGCGAACACACGGGTGTTCGACGAACTGAACCGAACTCGAACACTACGGGGGTGGCTCAACACTAGTCCTAACCTGACAACTCCTTTCTGTATGGCCAATTACAGCATATGAATATCATAGAAGAGAGTCCTCCAGTTGAAATCTACTTTAATACTTTAATAAGAACTCCATATATGTTTTATATGATCGCCCAGAATTTCAATAAACACCATACAACCCTATAAAAGTGTACAGAATTTGGCTGCTGAAAGTAAAGATAATTGACCTTGGTACGAAGGCAAAATGAATTACATAATTAATTTAATAATTTAAGGTATGTATGCTTGTACAATACAATATATTGTCCATTTCTGTAAATTAATACATTTTTAGAAAAGTTTAAAAGGGTATACTTGTTGGCGTAATGCCTGGGATTCATCGCCTCGTCCTTCTTTCTTTTATATATATATTTGGATAGCAACATAATGTCACACGCCTATTTTTGACCTGGTATTTATACTATTTATTTCTTAGTCTTTATTGGTGATCATTTTGCTTTATCATAGCCATTATATATCTGCAGTGACTGAAATAAGTATTGAACGTGTCATCAATTTTCTAAGTAAATATATTTCTAAAGGTGCCATTGAGATGAAATTCTTACCAGATGTCGGTAACAATTCATCCAATCCACACAGACAAAGAAATCAAACCACAGATGTCCATAAATTAAGTTTTGTGTAATAATGAGAAATGATACAGAGAAAAAGTATTGAACACATGAGCAGTCTCAAGACAATCGCAACCTTATTGTTGCAAAACATACTGATGGCATCGAGAGAAGAATTTCGAAACTACTGGCACTGTTGGTGCCATAATCCAAAAGAGGAAAGAACATAATTTCACCATAAACTGGCCATGACCAGATGCTCTCTGCAAAATTTCAGACAGAGAAGTGAAAATAATTATCAGAAGAGTTGTACAAGAGGCAAGGACCACCTGTGGAGAGCTACAGAAAGACCTGAAATCATCAACTACAAATGTTTCAAAGAAAACAATAAGTAATGCACTCAACTTCCATGGTCTGTATGCACGCTCACCATGCATTACTGAACAAAAAGCATGTTCAACCACGTTTAAAATTTGCCCATCAACACGTAGACAAGCCTGTGAAATAATGAAGTAATATAGTCTGCTCAGATGACACCAAAATTGAACTCTTCGGATGCTATAATACACACCATATTTGGAGGCAAAAAGACACTGCATATCACCCCAAAAACACCATACCAACAGTGGTGTTTGGAGGTGGGAAAATCATGGTGTGTGGCTGTTTTTCAGTATACGGCACTAGCAAACTGCATGTGATTGAAGTAAAGGTGAATGGACAAATGTACCAAGACATTCTTGATAAAAACCTGCTGCCATCTACCTGGATGATGAAGATGGAACGAGGGTGGATATTTCAGCAAGACAATGATCCCAAACATACAGCCAAGGAAACTCTCAATTAGTTTCAGAAAAAGAAAATAAAGCTGCTAGAATGGCCCAGCCAATCACCTGACCTGAATCAGAAAGAAAATTTATGGAAGGAACTAAAGCTCAGAGTTCATAGAAGGAGCCCACGGGACCTTCAGGATTTGAAGAGTCTTTGTGTGAAAGAACGGGCCAAAATCACACTTGAGCAATGCATGTGACTAGTTTCCCTATACAGGAGGCATCTTGAAGCTGTCATCACCAGCAAAGACTTTCGTACAAAGTATTAAATAAATTCCAGTAAGTGTGTCCAATACTTTTTCTCTGTCTTTTCTCATTATTACACATAACTTAATTTATGGACATCTATGGTTTTATTTCTTTGCCTGTGTGGATTGGATGGGTTGTTACTGACATCTGGTGAGATTTTCATGTCAATAGCACCTGTAGAAATATATTTATTTAGAAAATTGGTGACTTATTCGATACTTATTTCACTAGCTGTATACTGTATATATCATATAGTTTTATTTTCATTTTTTGGCATTATCCTTATTTTAGTTTATTTACCTATCTCTTATTCTTGTCTTATGGCTCTATACTATACTATCCATGTGCATATATAGATTTATATATCTATTTACAGGGAGCTTGCTTGGATTTTCACATATATATTGCATGCTGGATATCCTTTTCTTTATTGCAAAAATATTTATTTTTGCTTTTTAATCGGTTTTAATGTGTTATTTTTTACTATGCTTACTTAATAAAGATCTTTATTTCTTTACTTCTTATATTGCCTATAGCAACTGCATCATATGGGTGTTAGTGCCTCTTTACACCAATTTTTATTTTTTCTATTCATTGTTTCTTGGTGTATGGCATAGTATCATATTATTTAGGTGGTGTCGGTCTATTCTTCTTTACAGACATTATCATCACTGCCTCATTGGGGCTCACAATCTAGATTCCCTATCACTATAGAGTGTCAGAGGAAACCCATGCAAACTCAATGCAGATGTTGTTCTTAGTGGGATTTGAGCCCAGGACCCCATATAGATGTGCAATGCTGATAGAGACATACCGCAAAAGACTTCTAGCAGTAATTGCAGCCAAAAGTGGTCCTGCAAAGTATTGACTCAGGGGGGGCTGAATATAAATGCACGTCACAATTTTCAGAATTATATTTTTAAAAATATTTAGAAAAAACATGTATCATTTCCTTTACACTTCACAATTACTTGCCCCTTTGTGCTGGTATATCACATAAAATCCAAATGAAATACTGTATTTTTTGGACTATGAGACACACCGGACCATAAGAGGCATCTAGGTTTTAGAGGAGGAAAATAGAAAAAAAAATGTAAGCAAAAAATGTGGTCATGATGCCCTGTTATGGGGGAGGGGGTCTTCTGCTGACACTGGTATTGGGGTAATGTCCCCCAATTCTGTTAATATCCTCCATCCTGGTATATATGGCCCCTCCTTCCTGTTATACGTGGCCCTCATCCCCATCCTGGTATACGTGGCCCTCATCCCCATCCTGGTATAAATGGCACCACAATCCCCCATCCTGGTATGCATGGCACCCCTTGATCCCCCATCCTGGTATGCATGGCACCCCTTGTTCCCCCATCCTGGTATGCATGGCACCCCTTGTTCCCCCATCCTGTTATGCATGGCACCCCTTATGCCCATCTTGGTATGCATGGCACCCCTTGATCCCCCATCGTGGTATGCATGGCCTCCCTTGATCCCCCATCCTGGTATGCATGGCACGCTTTGATCCCCCATCCTGGTATGCATGGCACCCCTGATCCCCATCTTGGTATGCATGGCACCCTGATCCCCCATCCTGCTATGTATGGCACCCCTTGATCCCCCATCCTGGTATGCATGGCACCCCTTGATCCACCATCCTGGTATGCATGGCACCCCTTGATCCTGGTATGCTTGGCACCCTCTGATCCCTTGATCTGAGTATGCTTGGCGCCCCTTGATCTCCTATCCTGGTATGCATGGCACACCCTGATCCGCCATCCTGGTATGCATGGCATCCCTTGATCCTGGTATGCATGGCACCCCTTGATCCTGGTATGCATGGCACCCCTTGATCCTGGTATGCTTGGTGCTCTCTGATCCCTTGATCCTAGTATGCTTGGCACCCCTTGATCTCCCATCCTGGTATGCATGGCACCCCTTGATCCCCATCCTGGTATGCAAGGCACCCCCTGATCCCCATCCAGGTATGCTTGGCACCCCCTGATCCCCATCATGCTGCCCACAAAAAATAAACAATTATATTCACCTCCTCTCTCCAGTGCTGCGTCCCGCTCTGCTGCCGACCCTCACTGTGTGAGCTGAACATGGCGTCCCTGCCATGCGCCCTCACATTATGAGATGCTGTGCCGGAATAGTCACTGCTCCCCTTGCTGGGACTGTGTGCGTGGGGAGCAGTGACCATTCACTCTCTTCAATAGCGCGCACAATGTACCTGCAGCGTGGCTCCTGCTGCCGCTCTGCTGTCTGTGTGCCCACTATTAAAGACCATAAATATACAGCCCATGGGAGTGGATTGTAGTGAATATTCATGGTCTTTAATAGCGGGCACACAGATCGCCAAGCACAGCAGGAGCCGCGCTGCGAGTACAGTGTGCGCGCTATTAAGGAAAATGAATATTCATTGCTCTCTGCGCCCATGGGCGTGGGGAGGAGTGAAAATGAATTTTCTTTAGCAGCGGGCACAGCTAGGCTGCAGCAGGTGGCTGCTGCCTCCAGTGCCTCGCTGATCCCCCGCTGCCACACCCCCACCACCCACAGCCACAGTATATAGTATGGACAGTGTATAGTTCGGACTATAAAATGCACCCCCCACTTTCCTTCAAAATTGTGGAGGAAAAAAGTGCTTCTTATAGTCCAAAAAATATGGTACATTTAAGTATGTGGGTATAATGTGAGAAAATGTGGAAAAGCTCCAAGGATATGAATACTTTTTCAAGGCACTGTAAGTGTAATTTAACACTATAGCTCTGTCATGCACCCGTGAAGAACGTTGTAGATGAAACCAAGCAGTGTGCTCTACTAAGATTGAGAAGCAAGAAAATCTGAAAACCACAACATGTTTATTTCAATAGTGTAGTGTTTTTCACAGCTTGTTTGGATTTTTACAACTCTTTGATAACTCTTATAGTCAAAAAACGCATCAAAAAACACATCAAACCTTCGTTTTTGATGCAGATTTGTGACGTAAAAAAAAATAATATTATTTTTTTATTTTGTATATAGCACAATTCATTTGCACTTTAAAACATTGGGCTCACAATCTATATTCTCTATTAGTACGTCTATTGAGTGCATTGAAAAGCATGCAAACTCCTTGCTGATGATTTCCATTATGGGGTTAGATCCCAGGACCTCAACGTTGCAAAGCTAGAGTGCTAATTCCTTAGTCACCGTGTTGCCCCAAATGGTTTGTGAGTAGGGGTGAGCGGCCCTGTGGAAGTTTGAGTTCGTCGGGTTCGACTGAACTTTAGTCCAAAGAGCGGTTCGGGTACCAGAACTGTACCCAAACTTGAACCTGAACCCAATGGAAATCAATGGGGACCTGAACTTTGGAGCTTGAAAATCTCTCTCGAACTCCTTGAACGCCTGAACTGTAAAATAAACTTCCATGAGAAGTCCATGTTCGGAGTTTAGCATTGGACACTTGATTTACGGTATGAACCCCGAACAAGTTCGGGATCGCTCATTTCTATTTGTGAGCATGGACGTCCACTAAACGTAGATCATATTTTTCTCTTTTTGCAATAAATTGAGCCCAGCAACAGCACAAACAATACAGAGCGAATACTTTGTTGATAATCTTTACTTAGCTAATTTTCCGCTGTGGATTAGGGGAAGTGCACAAGTAGCATGTTACAGCCATTGAAGTAAATGTCTGGTCAGCAGCATTGCCAGGTGCATTTCCTTTACGTTACTGATATGAAGTGCCCTCAAAGGACCGTCTACAATAGTTCAATATGTATCATCTCATTTAGCCTGCTCATCTCTGATGTCACTAAGGTAGAGATTTTAAGTAGATCCTTAGTGATGAATATGTTTATCCAATCTACCTAAATCTCCAGACATGATGCTTCAGTTTCCAATGGTTGTTTTCACATTAGCTCCTGGTCTCAAAACCTTTAGAGCAAAGACTCAATGGTTTCAAACACCCACTTATGATTTCCCTAATTAGTAAGATGATTTCACTAGGATGTTTTCTTTCTTGGTTACTTTGCTCTTCAGCTTTATTAACATGAATACTAAATTTTCAATAAAGATTGTAGAGGTTGTAAACTGGTTACCTTGGAGTCAGTATAAAAATATGAAAACAATCCCATATATCCCATATAGTATGTAGAGATGAGCAAATAGAATCAATGGAAACCAAATTTGTGTCAAATTTTATGAAATGTGCAGGTCCCTGAACAATTTGCGTTTCGATTCTCTAAAAATTCAAATTGCCAAAAGATGCCTCCTGCCTGTTTACACATTGAAGAAGATTGCATCAGTCACAGAAGGCTGACCTCAGGTGTGACCATGAGGGCTTCCCTATAATGCCTTGCAGCTATCACATGGTATAGGTCAGCCAATCAAGATGGATTATAAAAACCTGTATAAAAGCAGACGCAGGGAATGCCACAGTGATTTTAGGGTGATTTTAGGACAGTGAGAGAATGTCAGAGCTCACAGCTCTGCAACAGAGAAAGGAAGAGAGAGCTCTAAAGAACCTGACAAATACTCCATAGATAAGATAATCCACATACCTACCAGCATTATGACACTTAATTGTAGTGGTCGTTCCCTAGTGGGACCTGCTGGGGACTATAATGTGAGGACTGATCGTGACCAACGACATCCATGGAGCAACAAAAACAAAAGAACGATCAAAAAAGTCCTTAAACAATTTAATATAGCAGATGATTTTATTAGAATACAAGTATTAAAAGATAATATACGACAATTGTGGGAGTGAATGGCATGAAGTCATGTGCAAAAGTGAACAGGGCATGCAATCCACCAGAAGCTAATAACCCAAGAAAGTAATAATGAAGATATACTCAAAATGTGCTAATTATGTATCAACCCTAGATACAAACTCCTATAATTATCTATGTACCTGTGTTGGTATAATTGGGCATATATAAATATATTAAGAAAGTATTACAACATTTGGTAAAGTCATTATGCCTAAGTAGGATCCAGCGAGGGTATCGCTTACCTGGTGGACGCACGTCCGCCTCAACGCACGGTTTGGCGAACCTTTGTCAGGGGGCAGTGTGGAAATGTGCAAGTGACCTATTTAAATAACTGTCCACCAATCAAATGTCTTTAGGACCTTAATAATGCATGTCACGCAGCAGCAATCCGGGCGGTCCATGGTGTCAGAGTCAGGCGAGGACCACGGTAGAGCACGTGGTGGTGATCACCGCAGGTCCTCCACGAGATGCCGAAGGCCAGGAAGCACACAGAGGCCGATGCGTGCACACGCACAGGTACCTCTTTCATCTCAAGGACCTGAATGATGCATGCAGTGCCGGAGTAGTCCGAGCGGCCCACGGCGTTGGCATTATGTGGGGTCTGAGTGTGAGACACATGGCTCGTGACTCCAGCAGGTCCTCACATTGAGATGCAGGAAGTCGGGGGGCGCGCAGAGACCACAGCACGCATGCACATAGGTGCCATAGAAGATGTAATGGATGATTACAGAAATAGAACCAAATAATGCACCTCAGAGAAATTTGCACAAGAGCTCACTCAATAATCCATCATGTCTCAAATAACATGTATATCATACTACAGACAGCACAACACATATCAATGTATATACTGGACAAGCATCTATTAATATCAAAAGAATGTGAATCTAGGGTAAGTATATAACCAAAGGGGATTATCGATATCTGAATATACAATATATAATGCAGTCATATAAATTATCCCTAACTATACACAAAACGTATTACACAGACTTTATTGAACATACTCAATGGTTTCCAACAGTGTATACACTAATAAGTGAAAGGGCCATATATATATTCATAATAGTATATATTTATATACAAATGAATGACAGACCTAAATTGCCAATATTTCACCAGAGCATATATGGTCACATGACTAATATTTCATGAGGGTATGTCACTGTCCAAAAGAGAAAATGGTCCCATCACAAAATGCCAGAAAATGACATGTAGATTGGTGGGTATCTGAAAATAAGATTAAATGTTAAAAACACCTAAAAACAACAATTGTACATGGGGCTGCAGTGGGCAATCAAATAAATGGAACAAAACTGAGGTTTTAATCTAATACCCCAGGGTGCACCGTGTCTAGAGTCTAGATCCATCTGGATTCTAGCCTAGCCAGGCATTGACTTATATTACCTCTTCTTCTTGTGACCTGTAATTGGTCAATACCTCTCACCTAAAGTAGAGTACTGTCACAGTTGTGGAAGATCTTAAAATGACGGGGTATTGTCCTGAGCATGGACGCACCTTACTTTTAATTGATGAGTAGTCAAACTATATATAAGATCACATGGACATGTGGCAAAGTAAATGACATATGTCGATGTGCATGTGATGTGTGGCGCCCCTGGGGGTTCGACCGCCACAGGAATGCTGCACTTCCCTAATGGAGTGTGGTGTTCCTCCTCTGAGGTAAGCCCAGTGCGATGGTTGTGACCTAACCTTTTGCATCCAACACCACACTTCTCCACCAGAGGGAGCTAGTATGCACTAGGTGCTGCTCCCCTGGTTACAGGGAGACTGGGGAACACAAAGTGGTAGGAACCAGTTAGTGGGTGAGGGTGGAGGACTTACCAGTAAGTTACACTTTAGATTTGATATTTAATAGAATGCCATCTTTGATCTTGGTTCGTCTTTTGGTCCTAGTTAGTCGGTTCTAGGGGTCGTACTGTGCTGTCAAACTACTGTGTGTAAATGTGACTTCCCTCCGGGAGCGCAGATCCTGTGTGGGCCTGCACCGGTAAGGGACACAGCCCTCGTACCCTGGCCTTGGGACGAGAGGTAGGTTGCAGACAAGGAATGTCTCAACCCGGCCAAGGACCAGGATCAAGAAGGCCCAGGGAGCTTTAGAGTGTTGCTCCCCAGCATATGGGTCCCGGGGAGGATGCAGACGGAGCGGAGTACGCCACCTGTCCTCGCCTACCTGATCTATTCAGAGGGATTCCGGCTGCAAGAGGGGTACCGGCCCCCGACACCCGACCTTGTACTCTATGTCCTGGACGGGAAAGCCCGGTTAGGCCCTGAGGATCCCACCGGGCATCGGATGGAGAGGAATTGCCACCCATGCCCTAGTCCTGAGAGGAGCTCAGAGGGAGACCTGGCCTATCCACACACGCATAGATGGGAAAGGGTGAAGTCTGTAGTGCAGGAACACTCTGATGTAGGGTCGCTACCGAACACTGGACTTTCTCGGAGGTAGTCAGACCCCCGTCCCTGGTGGCCGCAGGACTCCGCGGGGAGCAGGGAGTCGCCTTCCCGCTGTCATCTCTGAGTGAGTAAAGCCTTGGAAGTTCACCCCTATGGCCTCCGGACTGTTCATTACGCGCCATACCATGCAACGCAGTGCCCGTACTCCCCGCACTACCACCCCCTCTCTTTCCTGTTTGCCTGCCCTGAGGCCTTGCTCCGCCTGTGGGGAGCAGTGAGAACTTTGGCCGCCATGACACCTGGCCTCAGCAGACTGTAGCAGCGCTGGTGACCCTTCACCAGGCACCACAGGTGGCGTAGTCATTAATCAGCCACTCAACCCGGACAAGCCCACACCATCTCTTTCTAATGTGATGGCCCTGAGCACGGGTCGGGCCCAGGCCACGGCTGCATCCCATCTCTCCATCATAGGGCCCAACACCGAGTCCCCCAACACCCAGGGTAAAACACGGGCTTCTCTGAGTAGAGGCGTCACATATGTATCTACTGATGTTATACATTTTTGAGCCAGAAGAGTTGTAGAAACTATCAGTGCGTTCCACATTTGGGCATGCCACACACCGGCCACACGGTTTGCAACCAGGCACAGGACCAAGCCCATCAACAAATGACACCCTAGGTTCGTTTTGGTAATGGCTGCGTACCACATGGTCCAGTAGATTTTTTGATCTCCTGATGGTGACACTAGGCCTGTCTGGCATAAAATTCAAGATTACGTGGCCAGTCTGCAGGATAGGCCATGCTCTAGTCAAACATGCCTTCATGCAAGAAAACTGGGCTTGATAGTTAGTAATGAATCTAAATTTATCATTGTTCTTGACTAGAGATGAGCGGTGTTCGACTCGAACTGTTCGGCAATCTCAAATTCGAGCTGTTTTGGGCGGTGTTCGAGCCGATTGGCGAACCCGAACGATTTGAAAAAAATTCGGCTGTTCGAGGTTATGTTCGATAACTGTTCGTGCACCAAAATCATAACTGGATTTTTACTCAGTAATGCTGAGAATTAATGTTAATACGCAGTTTGAGTGTACAGCGGGGCGGGGGAAGGGGCAGGGGATGGATCCCTGCAGAAATAATGAAGATCTCCATTTTTTTTTCTCTTTCCCGCATTTACAGTGAGGAGGTGCAATCTGTCAGCCTATCAGCAGCGCACACACGGAGCAAACTGCTTTTTTTCACACAAGCAAGGGCATATGTCATTGGCAGTGTATGTCACATGTCCTTGCCCTATAAGACCCAGCCATTTTCCCCGTCGCCACCATTTTCTCACTGCAGCAGCTGCGTGTTAGATGGCACCGCTGTTGCTGTGTGCGCTATACTTTGTTAATTTCAAGCCAATTTTCGCACAAATCTACAGATAGGTTGGGAGTAGGGAATAGTTGTGATTGCAGTCCTTTAAAGGACTAGGTTACATCATTTCCTATGACTTTTATCAGGCAGGTCTGTGCTCTTAAATAGATAGGTTGGGAGAAAAGACTAATTGTAATTGCAGTCCTTTTCAGGGCTAGGTTACATCAGTTCCTATCACTTTTATCAGGCAGGTCTGTGCTCTTAAATAGATAGGTTGGGAGTAAAGACTAATTGTAATTGCAGTCCTTTTGAGGGCTAGGTTACATCAGTTCCTATCTCTTTTTGCCAGGCAGGTCTGTGCCAGTGCTGTGCAAGTTTTTTTCACAGCATTTGGCTAAATCTAGCAAAGCAAACCCTTTTTGTCCTCTTGCAGTGTGTGTTAGTCAGTGGAGAAGCCTATCTGTGTTGCAAGCTACACCACCTCTGTATAGAATACAAATTTTTTTACTGCACCTAGTGAAGTAAAACCTTTTGGGCATAGCATCATTCTATTAGTCCATCTATACTAACCTCCACCAAGTTGCAAATTTAATCTAATTTTTTTCTGCATCTAGCTCTGAAAAAATATTTCGGCTTGCAGCAGTGTGTGGGACTTGTTCTATTAGTCCATCTATACTAACCTCCACCAGGTTGCAAATTCAATATAATTTTTATCTGCATCTAACCCAGCCAATACTTTTGGGCTAATACCACACTTTAGCCACTCAGCTCTGCTCGGTTCCCATTCATTCACCAAAATGAGTGGAAAAAAGCCTGCTGCTGGTGGAAAGGGGAATAGGCATGTTGGGAAGGGAAAAAAAGGTTGTGTCCGTGGAGTAGGTGTTAAAGCAACAGTAACACCTGCAGAAGAAAGACCATCTTCCTGCCAAACTAAGATGTCTACTTCTTTTAGCGGACAATGTGATAAGATCCCTTTCTTACGGCCATGCCAATCACTACAAATTCCAGATGAGGCACAAAAACAGCAGGTGCTTCAACGGATATCAAGTGCTCCTTTAAGTGGGCTCTCCTCCACCTCAACTTCAACATCACAAATACTCCAGTCCTCAGAGGTGTCACCCCAATCGCACTTGCTTCCTCACAGCTTCCAAGTCTCCAGCTGCCCGTCTGAGTATGGGGTAGAACAGATGGTTGAGTCTGCAGAGCTGTTTACTCATACTATAGCCTGGGAATCAGAGGTCGGCTCCAGAGCTTCTGTGAATCCAGACGAGGAAATGATCTGCACTGATGCCCAGAATCTTTATGAGTCGGATCCAGGACCAGACGCAGAAGGTTCTGACCATAATGTAGACCCTCGTTCCCAAACTGTAACTCCTGTTGGTGGAGACAATGAGGAAGATGATGATGAGACTCAAATACCTGATTGGAGCGACAACTTTAGTTTTTTGTCAGGGCAGGAACAGGTTGGCTCTGAGGACGACGGGTGTGATAACACACAGGGTGATGATGACGAGGTTGGAGATCCCACTTACTGTCAACCCACAGTCAGCCAAGAGATGAGGTCAGCTGAGGAGGTGGAGGAGGATGCTAGTGATGACGAGGTCAGGTTGCGCCTTCCTGGACAGAGACGTAGTACTGCAAGCACGTCAACAACTGCATCCTCAAACACAACTCTGCCTCTCACCACAAGTCGTGGTGGCTCTTCAGGTCGCATGGGTGCTAAGCCTTGCATAGCCTGGGCATTTTTTCCGGTCTATAAAGATGACCCAACTCGTATTATCTGTAACATTTGTCAGCAAAAGCTAAGTAGAGGCCAAAAAATACATAGTTTGAGTACTTCATGCATGAACCGGCACACGGATATGAAGCATAAGTTGCAGTGTGAAGCTCACTGTGCTACAATGCGGCCTAGCCGGCCGGGCCAACCACCGTCTGCCACATCTTGTGCATCTGCGGCCTCTTCATCCTCTGTGACTGGGGTGACAGCAGTCACACCTGTTTTGGGACGCAGACCTGCCACCTCTTTACCCGCAACAGCCAGCGTGATTGGCAGGTCATCATTTTCTTTGGAGGTGGAAACACCAGCTGGTGTTGAGCGCTGTCCGACATCGATAGCACCACCTTTGGATCAAGGCAACCTAACATGTCCGCCTGCATCTTCCTCACAGACCGGCAGTTTGCCGGGGACACCCTTCTCAACCCCGTCTAAGCACAACAACCAGCCCTCGGTCCCTCAGATGTGGACAAGTAAAAGACCATTTCCTCCTAGCCATGAGAAAGCTAAGAGGTTGAATTTCACCATCTGCAAGCTCTTGGCTACAGAAATGCTTCCTTTCCGTCTGGTGGACACAGAGGATTTTCGAGACCTTATGTCCGTCGCAGTGCCCCAGTACCAGATGCCCAGTCGGCACTACTACTCAAAGAAAGGTGTGCCTGCGCTCCACCAGCATGTAGCACACAACATCACCGCTTCTTTGAGAAACTCTGTGTGTGACAGGGTGCATTTCACCACAGACACTTGGACGAGTAGGCATGGACAGGGGAGTTACATGTCGCTGACTGGGCACTGGGTAACTATGGTGACAGCAGGACAAGGGGCTGCTGTCCAAGTCTTGCCGTCCCCATGAGTTCTGCGTCATTCCACTTTATCCTCTTTATCTCCAAGTTCCTCCACTGCTTCTGCCTCCTCAACCTCCTCTCGGTCCTCCACCTGCACCCAAAGCCTGTCTGGTCATGCCACAAGCTTTCTAACTGCAGAAGTGATCCTGCACACCTCCTTACTATGCTGGCAGCAGGGCTCAACGTCATCAGGTGGTTTTTACTTTGAAATGTCTGGGAAATGTGAGTCACACAGCTGAGGAATTGTGGTCAGCTCTGGAGAACCATTTTCATGAATGGTTGTCTCCACTGAACCTGAAACCAGGGAAGGCTGTGTACGACAATGCTGCAAACCTGGGTGCGGCCCTTCACCGGGGCAATGTCACACACGTGCCTTGTATGGCTCACATGTTGAACCTTGTTGTCCAGCAATTTTTAGCCAACTATCCTGGACTATATGGCCTTCTGCAGAGGGCACTGTCCCTGTGTGCTCACTTCCGCCGTTCGCATCCCGCAGCTCAGCGACTTACATCTCTACAGAAGTCGTTGGGCCTGCCACTTCACTGGCTAAAATGCGATGTGCCTACCCGGTGGAATTCAACTCTGCACATGTTGCAGCAACTGTTGCAGCACCGACAAGCCGTGGTGCAGAACGTTCTGATGTATAGCCTGGGCCAACGAGATCCAGAGGTGGGGCAAATCACGCTGGAGGAGTGGTCTCAGATCAGGGACCTATGCACCCTTCTGCACAGTTTTTAAATGGCGACGAAGATGTTTATTGCTGATGATGCCATTATCAGCATGACTATTACTGTGATTTACATGCTGGAGCACATGTTAAACAGAATTCGGAGTCAGGTGATGGCACAAGAGGAGGTGGAGGAAGTAGAGGAGGAGGAGTTGTATGCGGAAGGGCTAACATCTGCAAGGTCCAGACGGTCGGCAGCACCAAGGCGCCAGGCATGTGAGGGTGGGGGAGATGGTTTTACCAGGGCGCATTGTAGCAGCCAAACTAGTGAGGAAGGTGCAGGAGCCCAGGAAGAGGTGGAGGACGAACTGATGGAAGACTCATCAGATGAGGGAGACTTTGATCACATTTCTGTTGTGCGAGGTTGGGGGGAGCGGACAGAGAAAGGAAGCATGATTGTTACCTTGCCACCAACACAACAGGGATTTTGTGCTCCTGGATGCGCAAGACACATGAGTGCCTTCTTGCTGCACTACCTGCAACATGACCCTCGAATTGTCAGAATTAGAAATAATCCTGACTACTGGGTTGCCACACTGTTAGATCCCCGGTACAAAAGTAAATTTGCAGAAATTATTCCTGCCATAGAAAGAGATGCACGCATGCAGGAGTATCAGCAGAGACTGTTGAAGAATCTTACATGTGCTTTTCCCCAAAACACTAGTGGTGCATGTAGTGAATCTCACAGTTCCAACTTGCCAACCGTGGGACCGTCGAGTGTTCAGCACTCAAAATGTAACAGAAACACAGTATCTGCTGGTAACATAAATTTGGCGGAATCATTTCACCACTTTTTTAGCCCATCCTTTGCAAGGCCACAGGAGACAAGAAGTCTGACACATAGTCAACGCCTAGAGACGATGGTACAGGAGTATCTCCAAGTAAACATTGAAGCCATGACTGTGTCACTGGACTCTTTCTCTTTTTGGTCTTCCAATCTGGATAAATGGCCGGAGCTCGCCACTTACGCCTTGGAGATCTTGTCATGCCCCGCAGCCAGCGTTCTGTCTGAACGTGTGTTCAGCGCTGCTGGTGGTGTGCTGACAGATAAGCGCACGCGGCTCTCCACTGATAATGTAGACAGACTCACGTTCATAAAGATGAACAAATCATGGATCCGAAATGAATTTTCTACCCCTGTGTCATCCTGGGGAGAGTAAAAGCTTGATGATTTGTTAAAATCACCTCACCAACCGTTTTAAGCTTTCAAATTACTAATCATGTTTATCTGTATCTTGGCTGGAAAATAATTTGGGCCTTGTAGCAGTGAGCAGTACTGATACTATTAGGCCATCTATACTAAACTCCACCAGATTTAAAATTACTATTCATGTTTATCTGTATCTTGGCAGGAAAATAATTTGGGCCTTGTAGCAGTGTGCAGTACTGATTCTATTAAGCCATCTATACTAAACTCCACCAGATTTAAAATTACTAATCATGTTTTTCTGTATTTTTGGCTGGAAAATAATTTGGGCTTTGTAGCAGTTTGCACTACTGATTCTATTAGGCCATCTATACTAAGCTCTACCAGCTTTCAAATTAATAATAATTTTAGCTGCATCTAGCCCGGAAAATAATTTTGGGGCTCCTAGATGCGCAAGACACATAAGTGCCTTCTTGCTGCACTACCTGCAACATGACCCTCAGATTGTCAGAATTCGAAATAATCCTGACTACTGGGTTGCCACACTCTTCGATCAACCTTTTCATTTTAATAAAGAACGAAAAAATGGTCATTTTTGAAATTATAAGCATTAGCAGGTTATTAGAAACTGAAATCAAACAGTTTTCAACTCAAAACTTTATTCTAGGTGATGTTACATTTGCACATAGGACCCCTTGTTCGAAAGGAGCCTCTGAACTCTCTCGTCCATTGAATTTGTCAAGTTTTGGATGGTTTCTCCTTCAATTGTTTTGCATGAGGACAGAATGTGCTCCCAGAGCTGTTGCTTAGATGTGAACTGCCTCCCGCCATCATAGACACTCCTTTTGATGATGCTCCAGAGGTTCTGAATGGGGTTGAGGTCAGGGGAGCATGGGGGTCACACCATAAGTTTGTCCCCTTTTATGCCCATATCAGCCAGAGTTGCAGATGTGTTATGTGCAGCATGAGATGGTGCATTATCATGCATGAAAATGATCTTGCTGCGGAATACACGGTTCTTCTTCTTGAACCATGGCAGGAAGTGCTGCTTGAGAAACTCCATATACATTATGGAGTTCATCTTTACCCCTTCAGGGATCCTAAAGGGGCCGACAATCTCTCTCCCCATGATTCCAGTCCAAAACATTACTCCACCTCCTCCTTGTTGGCGCCGTAGCCGTGTTTGCATGGGGTGTCCATCAACCAGCCATCCTCCACTCCATCCATCTGGACCATCGAGCATTGCACAGCACTCATCCGTGAACAAAACAGTTATGAAGTCAGTCTTCATGTAATGTTTGGCCCACTGGAGCCGTTTCTGCTTGTGTGAAGTGGATAGAGGAGGTCGACAAGATGGCTTGCGCACAGCTGCAAACCTCTGAAGGACTCTGCATCTTGTTGTTCGGGGGACGTTGGAGGCACCAGCAGCTTCAAAAACTAGTCTGCTGCATTGACAAGACTTTTTTGCCGCTGCTCTTTTAACCTGACGTAATTGCCTGTAGGAAAGAGTCCTCAATTTTCCCTTATCAGCACGCACACGCAATTTGTTGCTTCTCAGCAGCCGACACATGCTTTTTCTTTCCCATTTTGGCATAAACTGTAGGCTGCTTAATAATGTGGGACAGCCTTCTTAAGTAGTCTTGCCTTTCATTGGACACACCTGCCAAACTAATTATCACAGGTGTCTGCAATTGCTTACAGTGATATGAAGAGCCCTGACACACATCACCATCAATGAGTTTAACTGACAAACAAAAAAATTCTTACCTTATCACTTCTAAACACGTTTTGCATAATAATTTGGAGCACAGTGTACATGTGCTTTTCCACAAAACACCAGTGGTTCACGTAGTGAATCTTACAGTTCTAACTTGCCAACCATGGTCTGTATGGAGTTGTTCAATAAAGGGCCCAAAATTAAGATAACATGGACGAGAGAGGTCTCTATGAATACGAATTCCTAAGTATTTGATACCCTGTGAGGGCCAGGCAAAAGGAAAGTTGGACTGGATGGAATCCTGTATGGATTTGGGGAGGGAGACATCGAGGGCCTCAGACTTCGCTGCATTGATTTTAAAATTTGACCATGTAACAAAGTGATCTATTTCAGCCATAACAGCAGGGATGGATATATGTGATTGAGTGATATATACTAGGACATCATCAGGAAATGCAGAGCACTTGTACTCCGTGCCTCCCACCTCAATCCACCTAATATTGGGGTTATGGCGAATTGATGAGAGCAGGTGCTCCGTCGCTAGGATGTATAAGAGAGGGGACAGAGGACATCCCTGCCTTGTCCCATTGGTGATTATGAAAGGTGATGAAAATGTTCCATTTATCTTCAGCCTAGATGGCGTATTGCGATACAGGGCCGTGATTTTGCCTATAAAAGGGTCCCCTAGACCCCTACCCCAAGCTTTTTAAGAGAATAATATATGGCGTGCCAGGAGACTCTATGGAATGCTTTCTCAGCATCCAACGAGAGTATCTAATTACAAATTTTTAACTGCATCTAGCCAGGAAATACTTTGTGCCTAGTAGCAGTGTCTGCTAGTCAGCGGATTATCCCAGCTGTTAAGCAAGCTACACCACCTGTAGTTTGGACACTTAATTTTTTCAAAGGAAATGGTTCGGGCCCCCGGGACACTCAGTGATGAGCATCGGGGAGGCACCCCAAGGCATAGGGGCTGGGACTGGCGGTAGGACGCCCTGCCGTGGACCGCCGAGCTCGATCCTTATAAAAGCTTTTGAACTGCAGCAGCTTTAGTGGACACTACTGGAGCTGGAATTACACAGCTGCTGGCATGAGACTTGCCCTCCAATAGATCCTTGTAAAAGGATTTAAACTGTACTCATTCAAATTAGAGAGACAATTTAAATTAAAAAGATTAGACCTGCCTCCACCGCAGGGGGGCTCGCTCGACCCACCAGCGGACAGGCACCAGTATTGGGAGAGGGGGGCTGGCCATCAGGGTCCACCGCGGCTCTGGCACAAACCCGGCGACACAGAGGTCGCACGGGCAGGAACGGACTGGCCGTGTCGGCTTCGCACTTTTTTGGTTTTAGAAGGGCATGACATGCCTATATCTGTGTCTCCCCCTCCTTTTACTCCTCCACCTCTTTTCTTTTCGCATGACTATATGTACTTGTCACTTTTCCATGTGTTAGTTGTGTCTTCTGAACAGTTTGTCAGCTTTTGGACACCTTTGAAGGTGCTTTCTATGTGTTTCTATGTGTTTTTGTTTGCCTGCCTTTGGTTTTAATGGTGTTCGAAGGTGTTCGACGAACAGTTCAACGAACAGCTCGGCGAGCATACCGGTGTTCGACGAACCGAACCGAATTCGAACACTACGGGGGTGGCTCAACACTATTCTTGGCCTCCTTCTTCTTGTAAAGGAGGTCCGAGGGTCCAAAATGTTTAGCTCAATTGTAGGCTTTTTTTACTACTCGCATGCTATACCCTCTCTCATAGAAACATATCTTAAGATCTTCAGCCTGTCTTTCAAATTCAGTGGTATCAGAACAAATTCTTCGTAATCGAAGGAACTGACCCACTGGCACTGACTGGATCATATATCTCGGGTGGGACGAGGAGACATACAGCAACATGTTAGTAGCTCTACTCTTCCTAAAGATATTGGTTTGTAAAAAATTATTCTCATCTCTCATTATCGTTACATCCAAAAAGTTTATTTTATTTGCATCAAACTCATATGTGATACCAATGTTCATATCATTCCCATTAAGAAATTCCATGAAGCGTTGTAATTATTCAACTGATCCCTGCCAGATCAGCAGTATATCATCAATGTACTGCGTCCAAAATGGGACATGGTCCATTGACAACTGCTGATCCGACAGGGTAAGGTCCCTCTCCCACAGCCCCAGGAACAAGTTGGCGTATGCAGGGGCAAAAGATGCCCCCGTGGCTGTTCCCTGAAGCTTCAGGTAGAAGGACCCTTTAAACATGAAAAAAATGTGTGTCAAGGAAAACTCCAACAGCTCCAAGATGAGAGCAATCATATCTCCGTCAAAGTTAGATGCGTTCAAAAAGAACCTAATTGCCCTAATACCATCCGTGTGCCTGATGCTGGTGTAGAGAGATTCAACATCTCCCGCCACCAGCATCATATCAGGGCTTAGGACTGAGACCATCAATTTTCCTTAAGAGGTCCCCAGTATCCAACAGAAAAGATGGAAGGGTCATTACCAATGGTTGTAATTTTGAATTGATCCATTGGTTAACATTTTCCAAATAATTGCCTGCACCAGATATAATTGGGCGGCCCAGTGGTGTTTGCATATTTTTATGAAGTTTAGGTAACAAATACAGAGTAGCAATCGAGGCTCCCCGACATGGAGTGCAGTAGACAGCTCCTTGGTGATCACACAATTTGCAACTGCTGTATCAATGATCTTAAATAATTTGGATATAAAAGATGCCAGCGGATTAAAGGTTAAGCGCTTATAACAAGTATTGTCATCTAATTGTCTAAACGCTTCTTTCTAATATAGATCTTTGGGCCAGATCACATATTGCCCCCTTTATCTGCTGGCTTCAGCACTACGTCGGGGAGCCCTCGAAGCACCCGTAATCTTTCCCTCTCATCACTCGTCAGGTTGATGTGTTCAACATGGCATGGGATTACTCCATAGAGTAATGTAATCACCACAAAAGTTAGCTGAAATAGCAGATCAATAGTATTTGTGTGTCATTCAAAATTCAAAAGCCTAGAAAAGGACACATCAAATTCATGATAGGGTCATAAAATCTCAAAATTTATTAGATCATAATATTAAAAACATGATACGAGGATAAGGGAGAAAGGAGGAGAAAAAAATCCAAAGAGGGGGCATACATGGGGAATATATAAGTAAATATCAATGATAGATGAAAAGATGACTCTCATATCCACATAGCATAGCATATATAACCACAGTGGGAGAAAACATCACTGAAATGTATAAATATTAATAACAGATACCACAATATTGAATGGGAGCAAAAGCATAAATAAATAAAGTGCACAGTGCCTGAAAGATAATAATGCCCCTAACTGGATATTCAGAGGATCTGAATGTAACAGAGTATACTACAAGTGAGCATATGATATGCGGAGAAACAAGAGCCCAAAATACAATAAAGTTAGTAAGAAATACTGACCCCCTAGGCGCCACACCTCACATCCGACGCGCGTTTCGCCAATGCTTTGTCAAAGATTTGAGTCAAACATGTAAGTGGGTGTATATATATATATAGAAGGCCGATGACCAATTAGTGTGGACAGGTGAGCAGAAGCGCCATGCATGGTAATCCAGGCGTCACAGCCTGCCAGGCAGACGCGTCTTCATGGAGCGCGGCCTCCCGGGAGGAAGTGACGTCGGCTTGTGTGTCAGCGTGGACCGCATAGAAGGAATCCCGGACATGACGTGTCGTTAGGAACTCAGAACAGGTTTCAAGGTATGTATAGTGATGCTGTCTATTCCAGTCAGATACTGCTAGGTTTTCTTTCTTTCTGCACTCTCCATCGATTTCTTAGGAGGTACTCGATACATTTGACGGCCTTTTAGGGAGCCAGGTCCTAGTTGACTTCTCTAGTTTTTCCTTCAGGGTTTATCCAGGTCGCAGTGAAGCCGCTAGGGCCTGAGTTACTGGATACTATAGTCTGTACAGGAACCAAGTGGTTTTTGTGCAGTTTTTCATTAGTTAGACCCTTTATCCTCATGTTTACTACCACGTGTGTATAACATACAGCCCTGTAGACCAAAGAGAGCAGCGGAGAGATGGCGCTGGGGCAGCAGGGGTATTAAAATAATATTAAATAAAGAACATTATTAGCTAAATAAAAAAACATTAGTTAGAATAAAAATATTCTTAGTTAAAAAAAAAAATAGTTAGGTAAAATTTAAAACATTAGTTCAAATAAAAAATAACATTATTAGTTAAATAAAAAACATTAGTTTGCTAAAAAACATTAAAATTAAATAATGCTTATTTTGTTAATCTACCTGGGTCCCAATTTTGAGCAAAAGGGGACAACTGATTTAAAAATGTATTGCACTATTAATAGATAAAGATGAAGAACACCCGCGCTATCTAGTGTGTCATAAAATTCAAACCATAACAGCAGCAAATGGAAATACCACCCCTTGAGTGGTGAATAATAGACAGATGCAAATGAAAAAATCAATAATACCATTGCCCTAGAATGCTAACGCTATACGCCAATCCAAGGTAGCAATATGTATCAGTACCTATGTGAAGCAAGCCTATGGGGTCCGCAACTCAAACCATAGGTTTGCTCCACATAGATATTGATACATGTTGCTACCTTGGATTGGCGTATAGCGTTCGCATTCTAGGGCAATGGTATTATTGTTTTTTAAAAATGTATTGCCATTTGAGAAATTTGTACCAAGGACAACATGTGACATGAATGTCAAGGGTGCTTCCCTAGCTCATCTTAAACAAAATATGGCAATGCAAAATATTTGTCAGGATTTGTAAGTTTTCTGTAATACTTAACTGAGGTTCTATAAACATTTTCTGAATTTCTGTGTTGTTATCATTTCTATGGTGTTCTATTAGAAATGTGGACATTGTCATGTGCAAAGGCAGTCTGTAGTTAATTTATTTTTGTCTTCACTTATAAAACAAATCTCGTTGAGAGAGCGCTGTGCTTAGTGGTTACTGATCTATATCCTACTGTGCATTTTTTTGTATAAGCATCAATAGCATTTCAATCACTTCACTCTAATAACCGTGTTCCCTTTCCATCAATTCTAAAAATCAATTGATTTTTTTTTTAAAATAAAGTTGAAAATCATGGATGAATGCCATGCTGATGGAAATGGAATATTTAAGTCTTTGCTAGACAATGGTATTCTTCTATGATGTTACATAGGTGTTTTTTACATTTATTTTCTTAGAATTTTACCAATTTTTGTTTGATTTGTGATATGTCGTATGAATGCTAATCTTTATGCACACACTTATAGTGGTGGCCAAAAGTATTGGCACCCCTGCAATTCTGTCAGATAATACTCAGTTTCTTCCTGAAAATGATTACAATCACAAATTGTTTGGTATTATTATTAGTGTTGAGCCACCCCCGTAGTGTTCGAGTTCGGTTCGGTTCGTCGAACACACGTGTGTTCGCCGAACTGTTCGTCGAACTGTTCGTCGAACACCTTCGAACACCGTTAAAACCAATGGCAGGCAAACAAAAACACATAGAAACACATAGAAAACACCTTCAAAGGTGTCCAAAAGCTGACAAACTGCTCAGAAGACACAACTAACACATGGAAAAGTGACAAGTACATATAGTCATGCGAAAAGAAAAGAGGTGGAGGAGTAAAAGGAGGGGGAGACACAGCTATAGGCATGTCATGCCTTTCTAAAATCCAAAAAGTGAGAAGCCGACACGGCCAGCTCGTTCCTGCCTGTGCCACCTCTGTGTCGCCGGGTTTGTGCCAGAGCCGCGGTGGACCCTGACGGCCAGCCCCCCTATCCCAATACTGGTGCCTGTCCGCCGGTGGGTCGAGGCCCCCCACGGTGGGGGGGGGAGTAACATCTGCAGAAGAAAGACCATCTTCCAGCCAAACTAAGATGTCGACTTCTTTTCGTGGACAATGTGATATGATCCCATTCTTACGGACACGCCCATCGCTACAAATTCTAGATGAGGCACAAAAACAGCAGGTGCTTCAACGGATATCAAGTGCTCCTTCAAGTGGGCTCTCCATCACCTCAATTTCAACATCACAAATACTCCAGTTCTCAGAGGTGTCACCCCAATCGCACTTGCTTCCTCACAGCTCCCAAGTCTCCAGCTGCCCGTCTGAGTATGGGGTAACACAGATGGCTGAGTCTGCCCAGCTGTTTACTCATAATATAGCCTGGGAAACGGAGGTCTGCTCCAGAGCTTCTGTTAATCCAGATGAGGAAATGATCTGATCCGATGCCCAGAATCTTTATAAGTTGGATCCAGGACCAGATGAAGAAGGTTCTGAGCATAATGTAGACCCTTGTTCCCAAACTGTAACTCCTGTTGGTGGAGACAATGATGAAGACGATGATGAGACTCAAATACCTGATTGGAGCGACAACTTGACTTTTCGGTCAGGGCAGGAAGAGGTTGGCTCTGAGGGCGACGGGTGTGATAACACACAGGGTGATGATGACGAGGTTGGAGATCCCACTTACTGTCAACCCACAATCAGACAGTCGATGAGGTCAGCAGAGGAGGTGGAGGAGGATGTGACTAGCCCTGGGGATGGGGATGACTCGGTACCCGGGCATTTGCCTGGCCTTGGGGATGTCGCGGTGGTCGGCTCCCTGGCCCGTACCCTGGGGTCTCTCTTTAAAAGGGTGGATAATTGTTAATTTTATAAGAGTTCATGACGCCACCTGTGGTATCTGGTGACAAGCACCAGCGCTGCAGCAGTCCACTGAGGCCGGTGATAAGGCATCTCGATGGTATAGCTCCCCACAGGTGGAGCTAGGTCTCAGGGCAGCGTATGCAGGGGGAATGCAGGACAGGCGAGACCCAGCTGGGTCAGAGCAAGAACGGGAACGGACACGGTAGTCACTTCAGTACCTTTTACTGGAGGAAATTCAGGCACATCCCGGAGCACTGTAGGGTGAAGGGTGCATATCAGGATCCTCCCCAATGAGCGGGTGTAGGGCCTCCTGTTTCTTGCCTCTGCACAGTAAGTTTCTGACCTGCCTGGAGCTAGGCCTAACTTTGTCTCTGTCCTGCGCTGGCTGACCTTGTGGTAGGGCCTTCTCTTGGAGTTCACGCTCCCAGTATGCGGGGCCTAAGCATCTCCTGGCTCTGTTACATATCAGCACCTTAGCGATCCTGGGACTTGTAGTTCTCCAGGGATTCCGGTTATGCCTTACTGGGTCATAGAGATACCGGTAAGCTCGGATCCTGTGTCCGGTAAATGCTTCGGGGTGAGCTGGTTAAGCTCCTCTGCCCCTTATGTACTAACTCGCCACTTGCCTTCGGCCTACTCGGGCCCTCACTAGGCTATACACACTAACGGCAGCTTGCCGCGCTTCACTGATCTTACGGCACCGGCACACCTTAAGCTCTATCTGGGCTCCCTGAATCTAGCAAGCAGGAGCCTCGTGCTCCACTGCTGAACAATTAACTGCGTTCTCTAGACTAGACTGAGCTCCACTGCAGACTGACCTCTCTTAGGCTTCTCTACTGCACTAACTCTTCAGAGGAACTGAACTGCCTAGCTCCACCTTCCCTATTTATATCCCTAACAGGCTCCCTCTGCTGGTCTGAGGTGGAAGGTGGAGATGTGTGAATGTTTATGGGGGCCTCTTGTGGAGGATTCCATCAATGCACTCTTGTAGGATCTGTGATACCAAGCGCAGCGGGGCATCACAGATGCTATTGACGACGAGGTTAGGTTGCGCCTTCCTGAACAGAGACGGAGTACTGGAAGCACGTCAACAACTGCATCCTCAACCACAACTCTGCCTCTGACCACAAGTCGTAGTGGCTCTTCAGGTCACATGGGCTCTAAGCCTTGCATAGCCTGGGCATTTATTCAGATCGATAAGGATGACCCAGCTCGTGTTATCTGTAATATTTGTCAGCAAAAGCTAAGTAGAGGCCAAAACATACATAGTTTGAGTACTTCATGCATGTACCGTCACATGGATATGAAGCATAAGTTGCAGTGGGAAGCTCACTGTGCTACAATGCGGCCTAGCCGGCTGGGCCAACCACCGTCTGCCCCATCTTGTGCATCCGCAGCCTCTTCATCCTCTGTGACTGGGGGGACAGCAGTCACACATGTTTTTGGACGCAGACCTGCCACCTCTTTACCCGCAACAGCCAGTGTGATTGGCAGGTCGTCAGTTCATTGGGAAGTGGAAACACCTGCTAGTGTTGAGCGCTCTCCGACATCGAGAGCACCACCTTTGGATCAAGGCAACCTAACATGTCCGCCTGCATCTTCCTCACAGACCGGCAGTTGCCGGGGACACCCTACTCAACACCGTCTAAGTACAACAGCCAGCCCTCGGTCCCTCAGATGTGGAAAAGTAAAAGACCATTTCCTCCTAGCCATGAGAAAGCTAAGAGGTTGAATTTCACCATCTGCAAACTGTTGGCTACAGAAATGCTGCCTTTCCACCTGGAGGACACAGAGGATTTTCAAGACCTTATGTCCGTCACAGTGCCCCAGTACCAGATGCCCAGTCGGCACTACTGCTCAAAGAAAGGTGTGCCTGCGCTCCACTAGCATGTCGCACACAACATCACCGCTTCTTTGAGAAACTCTGTGTGTGACAGGGTGCACTTCACCACAGACACTTGGACGAGAAGGCATGGACAGGGGCGTTACATGTCGCTGACTGGGCACTGGGTAACTATGGTGACAGCAGGACAAGGGGCTGCTGTCCAAGTCTTACCGTCCCCACGAGTTGTGTGTTAATCCTCTTTATCTCGAACTTCCTCCACTGCTTCTGCCTCCTCAACCTGATCTCGGTCCTCCACCTGCACCCAAAGCCTGTCTGGTAATGCCACCTGCTTTCTAACTGCACAGAAGGAATCCTGCACACCTCCTTACTATGCTGGCAGCAGGGCTCAACGCATCAGTGTTTACTTTGAAATGTCTGGGAAATGTGAGTCACACAGCTGAGGAGTTTTGGTCAGCTCTGGAGACCCAGTTTCATGAAAGGTTGTCTCCACTGGACCTGCAACCAGGGAAGGCCATGTGCGACAATGCTGCAAACCTAGGTGCGGCACTTCGCCGGGGCAATGTCACACACGTGCCTTGTATGGCTCACGTGTTGAACCTGGTTGTCCAGCAATTTTTAGCCCACTATCCCGGACTAGATGGCCTTCTGCAGAGTGCACAGTCACTGTGTGCTCACTTCCGCCGTTCGCATCCCGCAGTTCAACGACTTACATCTCTACAGAAGTCGTTGGGCCTGCCAGTTCACCGGCTGAAATGCGATGTGCCGACACGGTGGAATTCAACTCTGCACATGTTGCAGCGACTGTGGCAGCACCGACAAGCCCTGGTGCAATACGTTCTGACGTATAGCTTGGGCCAACGAGATCCAGAGGTGGGGCAAATCACGCTGGAGGAGTGGTCTCAGATCAGGGTCCTATGCACCCTTCTGCACAGTCTTGAAATGGCGACGAAGATGTTTAGTGCTGACGATGCCATTATCAGCATGACTATTACGGTGATTTACATGCTGGAGCACATGTTAAACAGAATTCGGAGTCAGGTGGTGGGACAAGAGGAGGTGGAGGAAGTAGAGGAGGAGTCGTATGCGGAAGGGATAACATCTCCAAGGTCCAGACGGTTGGCAGCACCAAGGCGGCAGGCATGGGAAGGTGGGGGAGAGGGATTAACCAGGGCGCATGGTAGCAGCCAAACTGTTGAGGAAGGTGCAGGAGCCGAGGAAGAAGTGGAGGACGAACTGGCAATGGGCATGGAAGACTCATCAGATGAGGGAGACCTTGATCACATTTCTGTTGTGCGAGGTTGGAGGAAGAGGGCAGAGGAAGGAAGCATGATTCTTACCTCGCTACCAACACAACAAGGACTTGGTCCTTCTGGATGCGCAAGACACATGAGTGCCTTCTTGCTGCACTACCTGCAACATGACCCCCGGATTGTCAGAATTCGAAGTAATCCCGACTACTGGGTTGCCACACTCTTAGATCCCCGGTACAAAAGTATATTTGCCGAAATAATTCCTGCCATAAAACGGTATTGACGAATGCAGGAGTATCTGTTGCAGAATCTTACATGTGCTTTTCCACAAAACACCAGTGGTGCACGTAGTGAATCTCACAGTTCTAACTTGCCAACGGTGGGACTGTCGAGTCTTCATCACTCAAACAGTAACAGTAACACAGTATCTGCTGGTAACAGCAATTTTGTGGAATCGTTTCACCACTTTTTTAGACCATCCTTTGCAAGGCCACAGGAGACAAGAAGTCTGACACATAGTCAATGCCTAGAGAGGATGGTACAGGAGAATCTCCAAGTGAACATCGAAGCCATGACTGTGTCACTGGACCCTTGCTCATTTTGGTATTCCAATCTTGAAAAATCGCCGGAGCTCGCCACTCACGCCTTGGAGATCTTGTCATGCCATGCAGCCAGCGTTCTCTCTGAACGTGTGTTCAGCGCTGCTGGTGGTGTGCTGACAGATAAGCGCATGCGGCTGTCCACTGAGAATGTAGACAGACTCACGTTCATAAAGATGATCAAATCATGGATTCGCAAGGACATTTCTACCCCTGTGTCATCCTTGGGAGACTAAAAGCTTGGGGATTTGGTAAAATCACCTCACCAACCGTTTTAAGCAACAGTGGGGCAATTGATGCCACTTAACCCTAGAACGCATGACCATAAAAATCTACACTTTCACATACCTGGGGCCCTTTATGCCCGTGTGCAAATAACATGGAATAACTCAAACTCAAATGACAAACAACTATATACATGAAGAATACCTAGAGTTTCAAAATTCTAACTAAAGCAATCTTGCAGAAAATAGAAAACAATTAACTGGGCGGGCCTGCAAGGCCACAGGTATGCGTTCTAGGGTTAAGTGGTGTCTGTGCCACAATTTTGGGAGTCCCCTTGCTGTGTCTTACGTGACGTTGGCATCGTCAATTCCAGGTGGGTTGGGTCGCACCCCCCCTTTTAACTGTAAGAAACTACATACACTATGGCTTGGGGTAACACAGATGGTTGAGTCTGAAGAGCTGTTTACTCAGAGGTCTGCTCCAAATCTTCGGTGTCTGCTAGTCAGCGTAGAATTTTTAACTGCATGTAGCCTAGGCAATACTTTGGGACTAGTAGCCCAGCTGCGAAGCAAGCTGCACCGCCTGTGTATCTAATAAGAATTTTTAAATTAATCTAGCCTAGGCAGACTGTGGGGACCCCCAACCAAACCCAGATGCTCAGCCCCCCTACCGCCCCCCTTTCATGGACAACCCAATAATGTAACTCTTACAACTGGATCGGTGAGGATCGGTCACAGCTTTATTAACTCTTTATACTCATTCCATTAGAAAGGCATTTTTATTTCTAAAATAATTCAGCTTGTTGCAGCATGCCCTGGGTCCCCACTCCGGCAAGTTGGCCAACAAGTGTAACTCTCCAACATGTCCTTTCTATTTCCAGGCCACGGAGGATCCAGCGTACTCGTATGCAGGACTCTGACCCCCACCCATCACTCTTAACGCTTGTTCCACTCCGTCCTGGAGTCCTGACAGGAATATGTCCAGTCCAATATCTATTAAGTGAACACCGTCGGGCCGTATGAGGCCTGCTTTATCTCCTTCCAGTTGTCGGTGTCGTATCACTACACCGCCTCTGTCTCTTCTAAATTTTGCTATCCGAATATTTATTACCCGCCTTGTCCATTCGATGGCCGTGATGTCTCGCGCACCTTGCCATACCGCTATCGGCACAATCTCTGACCATACTATAGCTAATTTTGTGAAAAATTCTCTGAAGCGCTCAGTGTCTAGTTTCATTATTGCCATTAGTTATGCGCTCTTGTGATGACCTAGGTTGTTTCCCCCGGCCTGTATAACTAAGATGACCGGACCTCTTGCCTCTCTCCCTACCTTGATTACCTCCATTAGTACCTGTGGCCATAGCAGGCCTCTAATACCTCTCCAGTTGAAATATGTGTTATGAAACTCTAATTTCCTCCCGCCTGGGCGGACTTTCGCCCTTTTTTGTGCCCAATATATATACGAGTGGCCTATCACTCACACTGTTGGCTTAGCGTCACCTGTAAAAGAAACAAACCACGTTAGGATAACAAGTCGCCATCTCCCTATCCTCTGAACTTCCGTTTCTGACAGTCCTGCTCTTGCTGCTTCCGTGGCCGCACCTATGCGGAATGAGTGTGTCCCGTAATCTTTGGGGTGGTTCCCTGCCGATGTTATGCATTTATTAAATATAGCTTGGAACAGGTATCTTGATAATGGCGTTCCATCAATGTGTGATACGAAGAAATTACTTTGTGATCTGATGGTTAGATATGTTTTTACTATTGTTACCCGACTCAGTGTACCGTTTGTGGGTTGTAGAAGTACCCAAGTACCCCTGCCCGCTGGAACCGTTTTCGATTGGTGTATGCGTACACGTATTGCATTATTGGCTATGACTACTTCCTGGTGTAATAAGTGTCCACTGGTGGTAATTTTGGATTGAGGGACTAATTCGCTTATACATAGCGCCCCGAAGAAGGCGCTCACAAATGCAGTAGACATTAGTGTTGCTTCAAATTGTGAGTGTCATGTTAATGGTGTTAGGGATAAGATGTGAGAAATCAGTTTTAGTGACACGGGACGGGACGTCTACATTCCTGACTTGGCTGACCCCTTTTCCACCTTTTATGGATTGTCTGATGATGAATCTTTGTCACATCTCCCCAATTCAGTAGTTGGAAGTGAAATGCTACTCCGGTCAGACACCGCTGCGCTGACGCCCCTGATATGCCCCTCATCATTAGCTGGTGGAGAAATTCTATGGTGACTTGTGATCTGGCTTGTTCACATTGGTCAACCCGTCTGCCTGCTACTAGTCGTGTCCACTCTTCCCATGCCTTACCGTATGCTTGCCACATTGACGGGGCAACTGACGCTCTGATTAATGGCATCAACTATTCGCCACTAGATCCCATAGGGAGGGTGGGCAACTGTTGCCCGATGGGTGGGCGTTGTGGAAGAGCTCTGTGAAAATCTGCCAATTGAATTGTTATAAAGCGTTAGCAGCAGCTTTATACCCCTCAGCATAGTGGCTAGCGCGGACCCATACATTGTGTTTTAGGCACAGGAATACTAGCCTGCATAGTAGGCCTAGCACTGGGAGAGACGATGATGCCATCTTATTAATGCAGTGCGCTAGGCTGGTGTTTTGTGTTATGAAGCGTATATTTTTGTTAGCCAGGCGCGCGCCCCATATTTCTATTGCTACCACTATTGGGAAAAATTATTTTCATGGCTAGATGCAGCTATAAATTATTATTAATTTCAAAGCTGGTGGAGCTTGGTATAGATGGCCTAATACAATGAGTCCCACACACTGCTAGAAGCCCAAATATTTTTTCAGAGGTAGATGCAGATAAAAATTATTTTTAATTTGCAACCTGATGGAGGTCAGTATAGATGGACTAATAGAGAAAGTCCCACACACTGCTGGAAGGCCAAATATTTTTTCAGAGCTAGATGCAGATAAAAATTATATTCAATTTGCAACCTGATGGAGGTCAGTATAGATGGACTAATAGAGAAAGTCCCACACACTGCTAGAAGGCCAAATATTTTTTCAGAGCTAGATGCAGATAAAAATTATATTCAATTTGCAACCTGGTGGAGGTTAGTATAGATGGACTAATAGAACAAGTCCCACACACAGCTAGAAGCCAAAATATTTTTTCAGAGGTACGGTAGATGCAGATAAAAATTATTTTTAATTTGCAACCTGATGGAGGTCAGTATAGATGGACTAATACAACAAGTCCCACACACAGCTAGAAGCCCAATATTTTTTCAGAGCTAGATGCAGACAAAAAATTATTTTGAATTTGCAACCTGATGGAGGTCAGTATAGATGGACTAATAGAGAAAGTCCCACACACTGCTAGAAGGCCCAATATTTTTTCAGAGGTAGATGCAGAAAAAAATATATTCAGTTTGCAACCTGATGGAGGTCAGTATAGATGGATTAATACAACAAGTCCCACACACAGCTAGAAGCCCAATATTTTTTCAGAGGTAGATGCAGAAAAAAATATATTCAGTTTGCAACCTGATGGAGGTCTGTATAGATGGATTAATAGAACAAGTCCCACACACAGCTAGAAGCCCAATATTTTTTCAGAGGTAAATGCAGAAAAAAATATATTCAGTTTGCAACCTGATGGAGGTCTGTATAGATGGATTAATAGAACAAGTCCCACACACAGCTAGAAGCCCAATATTTTTTCAGAGGTAGATGCAGAAAAAAATATATTCAGTTTGCAACCTGATGGAGGTCTGTATAGATGGATTAATAGAACAAGTCCCACACACAGCTAGAAGCCCAATATTTTTTCAGAGGTAGATGCAGAAAAAAATATATTCAGTTTGCAACCTGATGGAGGTCAGTATAGATGGACTAATACAACAAGTCCCACACACAGCTAGAAGCCCAATATTTTTTCAGAGCTAGATGCAGACAAAAAATTATTTTGAATTTGCAACCTGATGGAGGTCAGTATATATGGACTAATAGAGAAAGTCCCACACACTGCTAGAAGGCCACATATTTTTTCAGAGGTAGATGCAGAAAAAAATATATTCAGTTTGCAACCTGATGGAGGTCTGTATAGATGGATTAATAGAACAAGTCCCACACACAGCTAGAAGCCCAATATTTTTTCAGAGGTAGATGCAGAAAAAAATATATTCAGTTTGCAACCTGATGGAGGTCTGTATAGATGGATTAATAGAACAAGTCCCACACACAGATAGAAGCCCAAATATTTTTTCAGAGGTAGATGCAGATAAAAATTATTTTTAATTTGCAACCTGATGGAGGACAGTATAGATGGACTAATAGAGACAGTCCCACACACTGCTAGAAGGCCAAATATTTTTTCAGAGCTAGATGCAGATAAAAATTATATTCAATTTGCAACCTGATGGAGGTCAGTATAGATGGACTAATAGAACAAGTCCCACACACAGCTAGAAGCCCAAATATTTTTTCAGAGGTACTGTAGATGCAGATAAAAATTATTTTTAATATGCAACCTGATGGAGGTCAGTATAGATGGACTAATACAACAAGTCCCACAAACAGCTAGAAGCCAAATATTTTTTCAGAGCTAGATGCAGACAAAAAATTATTTTGAATTTGCAACCTGATGGAGGTCAGTATAGATGGACTAATAGAGAAAGTCCCACACACTGCTAGAAGGCCAAATATTTTTTCAGAGCTAGATGCAGAAAAAAATTATATTCAGTTTGCAACCTGATGGAGGTCAGTATAGATGGACTAATAGAGAAAGTCCCACACACTGCTAGAAGGCCACATATTTTTTCAGAGGTAGATGCAGAAAAAAATATATTCAGTTTGCAACCTGATGGAGGTCTGTATAGATGGATTAATAGAACAAGTCCCACACACAGCTAGATGCCCAATATTTTTTCAAAGGTAGATGCAGAAAAAAATATATTCAGTTTGCAACCTGATGGAGGTCTGTATAGATGGATTAATAGAACAAGTCCCACACACAGCTAGAAGCCCAATATTTTTTCAGAGGTAGATGCAGAAAAAAATATATTCAGTTTGCAACCTGATGGAGGTCTGTATAGATGGATTAATAGAACAAGTCCCACACACAGCTAGAAGCCCAATATTTTTTCAGAGGTAGATGCAGAAAAAAATATATTCAGTTTGCAACCTGATGGAGGTCTGTATAGATGGATTAATAGAACAAGTCCCACACACAGCTAGAAGCCCAATATTTTTTCAGAGGTAGATGCAGAAAAAAATATATTCAGTTTGCAACCTGATGGAGGTCTGTATAGTTGGATTTATAGAACAAGTCCCACACACAGCTAGAAGCCCAATATTTTTTCAGAGGTAGATGCAGAAAAAAATATATTCAGTTTGCAACCTGATGGAGGTCTGTATAGATGGATTAATAGAACAAGTCCCACACACAGCTAGAAGCCCAATATTTTTTCAGAGGTAGATGCAGAAAAAAATATATTCAGTTTGCAACCTGATGGAGGTCAGTATAGATTGACTAATACAACAAGTCCCACACACAGCTAGAAGCCCAATATTTTTTCAGAGCTAGATGCAGACAAAAAATTATTTTGAATTTGCAACCTGATGGAGGTCAGTATAGATGGACTAATAGAGAAAGCCCACACACTGCTAGAAGGCCAAATATTTTTTCAGAGGTAGATGCAGAAAAAAATATATTCAGTTTGCAACCTGATGGAGGTCTGTATAGATGGATTAATAGAACAAGTCCCACACACAGCTAGAAGCCCAAATATTTTTTCAGAGGTAGATGCAGATAAAAATTATTTTTAATTTGCAACCTGATGGAGGTCAGTATAGATGGACTAATAGAGAAAGTCCCACACACTGCTAGAAGGCCAAATATTTTTTCAGAGCTAGATGCAGATAAAAATTATATTCAATTTGCAACCTGATGGAGGTCAGTATAGATGGACTAATAGAACAAGTCCCACACACAGCTAGAAGCCCAAATATTTTTTCAGAGGTACTGTAGATGCAGATAAAAATTATTTTTAATTTGCAACCTGATGGAGGTCAGTATAGATGGACTAATACAACAAGTCCCACACACAGCTAGAAGCCCAATATTTTTTCAGAGCTAGATGCAGACAAAAAATTATTTTGAATTTGCAACCTGATGGAGGTCAGTATAGATGGACTAATAGAGAAAGTCCCACACACTGCTAGAAGGCCAAATATTTTTTCAGAGCTAGATGCAGAAAAAAATTATATTCAGTTTGCAACCTGATGGAGGTCAGTATAGATGGACTAATAGAGAAAGTCCCACACACTGCTAGAAGGCCACATATTTTTTCAGAGGTAGATGCAGAAAAAAATTTATTCAGTTTGCAACCTGATGGAGGTCTGTATAGATGGATGAATAGAACAAGTCCCACACACAGCTAGAAGCCCAATATTTTTTCAGAGGTAGATGCAGAAAAAAATATATTCAGTTTGCAACCTGATGGAGGTCAGTATAGATGGACGAATACAACAAGTCCCACACACAGCTAGAAGCCCAATATTTTTTCAGAGGTAGATGCAGAAAAAAATATATTCAGTTTGCAACCTGATGGAGGTCTGTATAGATGGATTAATAGAACAAGTCCCACACACAGCTAGAAGCCCAAATATTTTTTCAGAGGTAGATGCAGAAAAAAATTATTTTTAATTTGCAACCTGATGGAGGTCAGTATAGATGGACTAATAGAGAAAGTCCCACACACTGCTAGAAGGCCAAATATTTTTTCAGAGCTAGATGCAGATACAAATTATATTCAATTTGCAACCTGATGGAGGTCAGTATATATGGACTAATAGAACAAGTCCCACCCACAGCTAGAAGCGCAAATATTTTTTCAGAGGTACTGTAGATGCAGATAAAAATTATTTTTAATTTGCAACCTGATGGAGGTTAGTATAGCTGGACTAATACAACAAGTCCCACACACAGCTAGAAGCCCAATATTTTTTCAGAGGTAGATGCAGAAAAAAATTTATTCAGTTTGCAACCTGATGGAGGTCTGTATAGATGGATTAATAGAACAAGTCCCACACACAGCTAGAATCCCAATATTTTTTCAGAGGTAGATGCAGAAAAAAATATATTCAGTTTGCAACCTGATGGAGGTCAGTATAGATGGACTAATACAACAAGTCCCACACACAGCTAGAAGCCCAATATTTTTTCAGAGCTAGATGCAGGAAAAAATTATATTCAATTTGCAACCTGATGGAGGTCAGTATAGATGGACTAATAGAATGATGCTATGCCCAAAAGATTTTACTTCACTAGGTGCAGTAAAAAAATTGGTATTCTATACACAGGTGGTATATCTTGCAACACAGATAGGCTACTCCACTGACTAACACACTCTGCAATAGGCCAAAAAGGATTAGCTTTGCTATATTCAGCCAAATGCTGTGAAAAAAACTTGCACAGCACTGGCACAGACCTGCCTGGCAAAAACTGATAGGAACTGATGTAACCTAGTCCTGAAAAGGACTCCAATTACAATTAGTCTTTACTCCCACAACCTATCTATTTAAGAGCACAGACCTGCCTGATAAAAGTCGTAGGAAATGCTGTAACCTAGTCCTTAAAAGGACTGCAATCACAACTATTCCCTACTCCCAAGCTATCTGTAGATTTGTGCGAAAATTGGCTTGAAATTAACAAGGTATAGCGCACACAGCAACAGCGGTGCCGTCTAACACGCAGCTGCAGCAGTGAGAAAATGGTGGCGACGGGGAAAATGGCTTGGTCTTATAGGGCAAGGACATGTGACATACACTGCCAATGACACATGCCCTTGCTTGTGTGAAAAAAAGCACTTCGCTCCGTGTGTGCGCTGCTGATAGGCTGACAGATTGCACCTCCCCATTGTAAATGTGGGAAAGAGAAAAAAAAATGGAGATCTTCATTGTTCCTGCAGAGATCCATCCCCTGCCCCTCCCCCCACCCCGCTGTACACTCAAACTGCGTATTAACATTAATTTTCATCATTACTGAGAAAAAATCCAGTTATGATTTTGGTGCACGAACAGTTATCGAACATAACCTCGAACAGCCGAATTTTTCTCAAATTGTTCGTGTTCGCTGAACGGCTCAAACACCGCCCAAAACAGCTCGAATTTGAGATTGGCGAACAGTTCGAGTAGAACAACGCTCAGCTCTAATTATTATCTTCATTGAATTTGCTTGCAAGGAAAAAACACAAAAGAGAATGAAGCAAAAATCAAATCATTGATCATTTCACGCAAAACTCCAAAAAAGAGCTGGACAAAAGTATTGGCACCCTCAGCCTAATACTTGATTGCACAACCTTTAGCCAAAATAACTGCGAACAACCGCTTCGTGTAACCATCAATGAGTTTTTTACAATGCTCTGCTGGAATTGTAGACCATTCTTCTTTGGCAAACTGCTCCAGGTCCCTGATATTTGAAGGGTGCCTCCTCCAAACTGCCATTTTGAGATCTCTCCACAGGTGTTCTATGGGATTCAGGTCTGGACACATTGCTGGCCACCTTAGAAGTCTCCAGTGCTTTCTCTCAAACCATTTTATAGTGCTTTTCGAAGTGTGTTTTGGGTCATTGTCCTGCTGGAAGACCCATGGCCTCTGAGGGAGACCCAGCTTTCTCACACTGGGCCCTACATTATGCTGCAAAATTTGTTGGTAGTCTTCAGACTTCATAATGCCATGCACACAGTCAAGCAGTCCAGTGCCAGAGGAAGCAAAGCAACCCCAAAACATCAGGAAACCTCCGCTATGTTTGACTGTAGGGACCGTGTTCTTTTCTTTGAATGCCTCTTTTTTTTCCTGTACACTCTATGTTGATGCTTTTTCCCAAAAAGCTCTACTTTTGTCTCATCTGACCAGAGAACATTCTTCCAAAATGTTTTAGGCTTTCTCAAGTCCGTTTTGGCAAACTCCAGCCTGGCTTTTTTATGTCTCGGGGTAAGAAGTGGGGTCTTTGTGGGTATCCTACCATACAGTCCCTTTTCATTCAGACGCCGACGGATAGTACGGGTTGACACTGTTGTACCCTCGGACTGCAGGGCAGCTTGAACTTGTTTGGATGTTAGTCGAGGTTCTTTATCCACCATCCGCAGAATCTTGCGTTGAAATCTCTCGTCAATTTTTCTTTTCCGTCCACATCTAGGGAGGTTAGCCACAGTGCCATGAGCTTTAAACTTCTTGATGACACTGCTCACGGAAGACACAGGAACATTCAGGTCTTTGGAGATTGACTTGTAGCCTTGAGATTGCTCATGCTTCCTCACAATTTGGTTTCTCAAGTCCTCAGACAGTTCTTTGGTCTTCTTTCTTTTCTCCATGCTCAATGTGGTACACACAAGGACACAGGACAGAGGTTGAGTCAACTTTAATCCATGTTAACTGGCTGCAAGTGTGATTTAGTTATTGCCAACACCTGTTAGGTGCCACAGGTGAGTTACAGGTGCTGTTAATTACACAAATTAGAGAAGCATCACATGATTATTCAAACAGTGCCAATACTTTTGTCCACCCCCTTGTTTAGGTTTGGTGTGGAATTGTATCCAATTTGGCTTTAGGACAATTCTTTTTGTGTTTTTTCATTGAAAACAAATTAAATGAAAATAATAATACCAAAGAATTTGTGATTGCAATCATTTTCAGGAAGAAACTGAGTATTATCTGATAGAATTGCAGGGGTGCCAATACTTTTGGCCACCACTGTATCTGCATGAAATAGCCACTGAATGGATCAAGATGAGACATTCTATAGAAGTTTCCATAAACATACCAAAGATATTTTTTGCCATTTTGTCCTACATATATACTGTATGTATCCTGCAATAATGTTTAGTAATAGTTCCAAAGAAATATAGAAAAATATATAACATAAATCAGATTTTATTATGTATCTAAAATAGTTTACAACAACTCATAATAAAGAAGTGTAAAATTGGGTCAATGGTGATGACACAAAAGATAAAGGAAACACATGGGGACAAAGAAACAAATACATTGGGGTAGCAAGGAGTAGTTAAGGTAGAAATGTTTCAATAAAAATATGGATATTAAAGGCTGAGGTCAGCAATAACCACCACAGTTGATGTTTAAATGTGTCTGCCACTTGATGTCTGTGCATGATTAATAGGATGATGTCATCTACAGTGCTGTCAATTTGCATTTTCTGAGACTGGTAACTCTAATGAACTTATCCTCTGCAGCAGAGGAAATTATTGGTCTCCTTTTAATGAGATGGTTCTAATGAGAGTCAATTTCATCACAGCAATTGATGGTTTTCATGATTGCGAAGATATTTTCAAAGTTCTAGAAATTTTCTGGATTGACTGACCTTCATGTTTTAAAGTAATAATTGTCCTTTACTTAGTTGAGCGGCTCTTGCTATATTCTGGCTTAAAATGGTTGTGGAATAGGGCTCAGCACTGTATGGAAAGGAGTACCAACACTGCCCCTGCAAAACACACCTGATAAACACTTTTTGAAGGCCGGTGATTCCCCAAATGAACTGATGATGAGGCTTACCTGTTCACTGGAAGCTAACCCAAATGACTACTTGATGAAACAGTTTGAGAGAAAGCCAAAGGGGTGTAAAGCTGTCATCAGAGTAAAAGAGGAGCGCAAAAAGAAATGTAATGTATACAGCCATTTGGATATAAAACTTCACTAATTTATTAATACAACTTAAAAGGTTCTAGGTGCATAAAACATATTTAATAAAGGCAAAAACCGACGCTTTTCGGACATAGAACTATCTTTAGTCATGGTAAAATGGGAGTTAGACTCAGGTTTAACTTAATTCATTAACAAAAAGCAAAGTAAGTGAACAAAGGAGAAATATATATCAATGTTTTGCGTGACCACCCTTTGCCTTCAAAACAAGATTAGTTCTTCTAGATACACTTGCGCACAGTTTTTTAAGAAATTTGTCAGGGAGGTTTTTCCAAACATCTTGGAAGACTAAGCACTGATCTTCTCGGGATGCAGGCTTACACCAATCCTTCTTTTCTTTATTTATTTTTCTTTGCAAACAGACTGAATCATATTGAGATCAGGGCTCCAGCTTTCAGGATGCTGTGTGCCTCATTATGCTGAAAATAGTTCTTAATATCGCTATAATTGACTGCTTGTTTGTAGTCGTTGTCCTTCTGCAGAATAAATTTGCAGCCAATCAGACGCCTTCCTGATGGTATTGCTTTGAGATAAGAATTTGCATGTATTTCTCAGCATTAATGACACCATAAATCCTGACTAAATAACTCACAACTGCATTTGCTGTAACGCAGCATCAAGCTTGCCGAGAATCTTTGCCATAATTCACTCTTGCCTGAAGACACTCATTAGACCACATTCACACCTTCAGTATTTGGTCAGTAATTTACATCTGTATTTGTAAGCCAAAATCAGAAGTGGAAGAATTAGAGGAAAAGTATAATAGAAACACGTCACCTCTTCTGTATTTTTCAGCCACTCCTGGTTTTGACTTACAAATACTGACGTAAAATACTGACCAAATACTGAACATGTGAACATGGACTTATTGTACGGTTCTTCAGCCCTTTGGCAAACAAACTGCCATTTGTTACAGACAAATATTTCAAATTTTGACTCTTCAGTCCAGTGACACTGCTGCCATTTCTCTTCACCTCAGTTCCTGTGTTTTTGTGCATAGCCGTGTTGCTTAGTCTTGTTTCCATGTAGAAGATATGACATTTTGGTGTCATTTCTTCAATGGAGACCACTTCTGTTCAGACTTCTCTGAATAGTGGTTGGCAGTAGCTGGGTCCCACTCGTTGGTGTCTGTTCTGAACTTATGGTACTGCTGGACATCTTCCAATTACAAAGGACTGTGGGGTTTCTACTCACTTGGGTGTGTCGGGAGGCAAAACAGGAAGCGTTTCTGTTTAAATGTCCAAGTCGGTTTATTGCTCCATAAACTGTCTACAAGCTAAAGGGAAAATAAATGGCCATCAGTGAAGGCAAAATAAAGAAAACAGTTCTTTAGACAAAGTCTCTGGTTAGCCAGTCCTGTGGGCACACAGGCTGGGTAGCATCCAGTACATTGGCTCAGTCTGAATAACACACAGTATGCTTTTTCCCTCCACACACACAGACCATGTGTCAAACAATGGACTCCATTATAACCTCTTAATCACACCCAGAGGTGAGGTATGTGGGCAGCCAGACCCACCCGTCTCTCAGGTTGCCCATAATACCTGGGTCCGGATGCACCAAACAGTCCTCTTAGTGCTATGTGCACTAAAGAAACACTCCAGGATTACATCACAGATGACAACCATCTCTGTGACGCATACCTCCCATCAACTATATGTGTGGTAGCTGCCTAACAGGACGTAAGCATGATGTGTCTTTCATCTGCAGCACTGGTTCTTTGGCAGACCACTGCATTTACAGCTCTCATTGTAAGTCATCTCTTGGTGCTTATTCAAGGGAGATTTAAGAACACATCTTAAAACACCATCTACTCTGAAATCTTTGCCTCTGAGACCCTTTGCTCGTGTCTTGTTGCTGTGCTCGGTCTTGCCGTAGTGTATGTTCTGTCACATGGAATTTTCATCCACAACCTCACATTTGTTGCACAGCTTTTCTGTTCCTCACCCAGTTTGAGGCCTTCTACACAGCTGTTCTTGTTTTAGTTATTGACTGGGTTTTAATGTAAGTATGAAAAATGATGGTCAATTGGTTATCATTTGCATAAAGTCAGGGATTCTATAGGATTATAGTCAGGTCTTTGCAGAAAAACTGATGCTGTTTTGAAGGAAAAGTTTGGTCACATCAAATATTATTTTGAATTATATTTCTATTTTGCTTATTCACTTTGCATTTTGATAACCATAAAGAATAAACTATTAACGTATCTATTTTTGAAAGAATGCTTACTTTGCAGTATTTTACAACTGCTTAAAACTTTTACATTGCATTGTACTGCATATACACACATACGATATGTATGTGCTTTGTTCTTAACTCAAAATATACCAAGTTATGTGACACAAGATTACCAGCTTTTACAGATATTGTGATATTCAGTCATGAGATGTACCTTATATACTCAATTATAAACTGACTTTTTCAGCCCATTTTTTAGGGTGAAAAAGCCCCCCTCAGCTAATACTCAGGTGTTAGGCGTCGGTCTGGTTCTGGATTCGAAATGGGGCCAGGACCTTCTGTGGTTGCCCATTTTGGTCCAGCCAGGGCTGATGATGCTCAGCATCGTCGTCAGCCCCAACGTCTAGCTGGTCCACGAAACATACAGATTGTCTCCCATGTATTGGCACCTAGCAAGGTTAAGCATAGGTTGCAGAGGGAGACAGGGCTTGTGGAGTCTAAGTCCAGGATTCGCCGTACTGAGCATGTCCGTGACCTGGCGGATCGTGATTGGTGGTTTGGCACCCACCTGATCCGGTGACCTGGCACCGCCTGATTGGTCCACGGGTAACATCACCAATGGCGCGTCGGTAGGCAGGGCTTAGTCTTTAAAAGGCCCGCCCACAAACATGGCGACGCGCTCGGATCATTTGAGCAAGTTATGCTGTTGTGTGGACAACTCTGTTCCACGTGCTCCCTAGCTGTTCACTCCGTGACCTGCCGATGCCAGAGTTCGCTCGGCTAATTAGCACAGGTCGCATAGGCAGATTAGCTCCATAGAGGCAGGTTAGCTCCATAGAGGCAGGTAGCTTCATCTAGCAGCCTGGCTCAGCCAAAGGGGTCGCCTATCACCCAAAGCAGCCTGCAAACGTCCTGTGCACGGCTAACGCCTGTTCGCCACGTGGAGTTGAACCCTTTAGTCCGGTAGCACGCCGGCTGGGGGTACGTGTACCCGTTGGCGTAGTCACACACACATCCTAGCGCCGCCACTGTAGTCCCTGTGCTGTAACAGGACTACAGATAGTTTTTCTCTGCCTATCTCTCGTGCAGCTAACGGAGAGTGCGAATTGCTATACCAGTTCCAGTGTGCAGAAACACGGAAGGGTTTTACATTTAAGTTGGTTGCTTCCCTTTCCACCCGGAAAGTGTTCAGCAGCAGTCCACCAGGCTGCATCGCAGACCCCGAGGTCGGTTGCGTTCCATTATATTAAAGTTGTCTGCAACCGCCCTCCTAACACTCGGGTATATACTTTATTGTATATACTTTTCGGTGGTGGATAGTGGTGAGGGGGTTTGGGACGGTGGAGGAGCAGGCACACACAGTAGCTGCTGCTGCAGCTACCAGGTGTGCCCACTGCTAAAGGAAAATTAATATTCACCCTTCTCCATGCCCATAGGAGTGGAGAGGAGTGAATATTCAATTCTTTAATAGCGTGCACACAGTATCAGTGGCGCCGCTGCGGCTCAGTGATCTTCTGTGCCTGCTACCAAAGAGAATGCATAGTGAGCACTTGGAGCCACCAGGTGCTTCACAAATTGATTCGTAAAAATGAAAAAGTGTTTTTTTTTTCACTTTTTCATTTTTACGAATCAATTTGTGAAGCACCTAGGGGATCCAAGTGCTCACTATGCATCTAGATAGGTGCCTTGGGGAGTCTAGTTTCCAAAATGGGGTCACTTGTGGGGGAGCTCTAATGTTTGGGCACACAGGGACTCTCCAAATGCAACATGGTATCCGCTAACAAATTGAATGGAAAATCGGCTCAAATTGTTAGCGGACACCATGTTGCGTTTGGAGAGCCCCTGTGTGCCCAAACATTGGAGCTCCCCCACAAGTGACCCCGTTTTGGAAACTAGACCCCCCAAGGCACCTATCTAGATGCATAGTGAGCACTTGGAACCCCCTAGGTGCTTCACAAATTGATTCGTAAAAATGAAAAAGTGTTTTTTTTTTCATTTTTTCATTTTTACGAATCAATTTGTGAAGCACCTGGGGTTCCAAGTGCTCACTATGCATCTAGATAGGTGCCTTGGGGGTCTAGTTTCCAAAATGGGGTCACTTGTGGGGGAGCTCCAATGTTTGGGCACACAGGGACTCTCCAAATGCAACATGGTATCCGCTAACAAATTGAATGGAAAATCGGCTCAAATTGTTAGCGGACACCATGTTGCGTTTGGAGCTCCCCCACAAGTGACCCCATTTTGGAAACTAGACCCCCCAAGGCACCTATCTAGATGCATAGTGAGCACTTGGAACCCCAAGTGTTTCACAAATTGACTCATAAAAATTAAAAAATGTTTTTTTTTTCACTTTTTCATTTTTACGAATCAATTTGTGAAGCACCTGGGGGTTCCAAGTGCTCACTATGCATCTAGATAGGTGCCTTGGGGGGTCTAGTTTCCAAAATGGGGTGAATTGTGGGGGAGCTACAAAGTTTGGGCACACAGGGGCTTTCCAAACGCAACATGGTGTCCGCTAACAATTTGAGCCGACAATTTGTTAGCGGATATCATGTTGCATTTGAAGAGTCCCTGTGTGCCCAAACATTGGAGCTCCCACACAAGTGACCCCATTTTGGAAACTATGCCCCCCAAGGATTTTATTAAGGTGTATAGTGAACATTTTGAACCCAGAGGTATGACACAGAATTTGTTTACATTAGGTCATCATTTTGAATAAGTTGTCATTAGTCTTGAGCGCAAGTGCTCGCTACTTGAGTTTGCATCGGGTACTCAGGTATGCACCATGTACAGCGTGTGCTCGAGAGACATGCTCGAGTCCCTGCTCCGCATGTTTCAAGGCTATTAGACACCCAAAAAAAAACATGCGGGGATCGCTAGTGCATGGCAGGCAATCCCCGTAAAGTTTTTTTGGCCGCGAAGCATATGGGGCAGAGACTCGAGCATGTCACTCAAATACCCATGATACTCAATGCATACTAGAGCACCCGATGCAAACTCAAGTAGCGAGCACTTGCGCTTAACACTAGTCGCCATATCGTCATCTTTTTTTCTTGCTTTTGAAAAAAATCCCAACCCCATCACAACTAGAGATGAGCGTTGTTCTACTCGAACTGTTCGCCAATCTCAAATTCGAGCTGTTTTGGGCGGTGTTCGAGCCGTTCGGCGAACACGAACAATTTGAGAAAAATTCGGCTGTTCGAGGTTATGTTCGATAACTGTTCGTGCACCAAAATCATAACTGGATTTTTTCTCAGTAATGATGAAAATTAATGTTAATACGCAGTTTGAGTGTACAGCGGGGTGGGGGGAGGGGCAGGGGATGGATCTCTGCAGGAACAATGAAGATCTCCATTTTTTTTTTCTCTTTCCCTCATTTGCAGTGGGGAGGTGCAATCTGTCAGCCTATCAGCAGCGCACACACGGAGCGAAGTGCTTTTTTTCACACAAGCAAGGGCATGTGTCATTGGCAGTGTATGTCACATGTCCTTGCCCTATAAGACCAAGCCATTTTCCCCGTCGCCACCATTTTCTCACTGCTGCAGCTGCGTGTTAGACGGCACCGCTGTTGCTGTGTGCGCTATACCTTGTTAATTTCAAGCCAATTTTCGCACAAATCTACAGATAGCTTGGGAGTAGGGAATAGTTGTGATTGCAGTCCTTTTAAGGACTAGGTTACAGCATTTCCTACGACTTTTATCAGGGAGGTCTGTGCTCTTAAATAGATAGATTGTGGGAGTAAAGACTAATAGTAATTGGAGTCCTTTTCAGGACTAGGTTACATCAGTTCCTATCAGTTTTTGCCAGGCAGGTCTGTGCCAGTGCTGTGCAAGTTTTTTTCACAGCATTTGGCTGAATCTAGCAAAGCTAATCCTTTTTGGCCTATTGCAGAGTGTGTTAGTCAGTGGAGTAGCCTATCTGTGTTGCAAGATATACCACCTGTGTATAGAATACCATTTTTTTTACTGCACCTAGTGAAGTAAAATCTTTTGGGCATAGCATCATTCTATTAGTCCATCTATACTGACCTCCATCAGGTTGCAAACTGAATATAATTTTTTTCTGCATCTAGCTCTGAAAAAATATTTGGCCTTCTAGCAGTGTGTCGGACTTTCTCTATTAGTCCATCTATACTGACCTCCATCAGGTTGCAAATTAAAAATAATTTTTATCTGCATCTACAGTACCTCTGAAAAAATATTTGGGCTTCTAGCTGTGTGTGGGACTTGTTGTATTAGTCCATCTATACTGACCTCCATCAGGTTGCAAACTGAATATATTTTTTTCTGCATCTACCTCTGAAAAAATATTGGGCTTCTAGCTGTGTGTGGGACTTTCTCTGTTAGTTCATCTATACTGACCTCCATCAGGTTGCAAACTGAATATAATTTTTTTCTGCATCTAGCTCTGAAAAAATATTTGGCCTTCTAGCAGTGTGTGGGACTTTCTCTGTTAGTCCATCTATACTGACCTCCATCAGGTTGCAAACTGAATATAATTTTTTTCTGCATCTAGCTCTGAAAAAATATTTGGCCTTCTAGCAGTGTGTCAGACTTTCTCTATTAGTCCATCTATACTGACCTCCATCAGGTTGCAAATTAAAAATAATTTTTATCTGCATCTACAGTACCTCTGAAAAAATATTTGGGCTTCTAGCTGTGTGTGGGACTTGTTGTATTAGTCCATCTATACTGACCTCCATCAGGTTGCAAACTGAATATATTTTTTTCTGCATCTACCTCTGAAAAAATATTGGGCTTCTAGCTGTGTGTGGGACTTGTTGTATTAGTCCATCTATACTGACCTCCATCAGGTTGCAAACTGAATATATTTTTTTCTGCATCTACCTCTGAAAAAATATTGGGCTTCTAGCTGTGTGTGGGTCTTGTTCTATTAATCCATCTATACAGACCTCCATCAGGTTGCAAACTGAATATAATTTTTTTCTGCATCTAGCTCTGAAAAAATATTTGGCCTTCTAGCAGTGTGTCGGACTTTCTCTATTAGTCCATCTATACTGACCTCCATCAGGTTGCAAATTAAAAATAATTTTTATCTGCATCCACAGTACCTCTGAAAAAATATTTGGGCTTCTAGCTGTGTGTGGGACTTGTTGTATTAGTCCATCTATACTGACCTCCATCAGGTTGCAAACTGAATATATTTTTTTCTGCATCTACCTCTGAAAAAATATTGGGCTTCTAGCTGTGTGTGGGACTTGTTGTATTAGTCCATCTATACTGACCTCCATCAGGATGCAAACTGAATATATTTTTTTCTGCATCTACCTCTGAAAAAATATTGTGCTTCTAGCTGTGTGTGGGACTTGTTGTATTAGTCCATCTATACTGACCTCCATCAGGTTGCAAACTGAATATATTTTTTTCTGCATCTACCTCTGAAAAAATATTGGGCTTCTAGCTGTGTGTGGGACTTGTTGTATTAGCCCATCTATACTGACCTCCATCAGGTTGCAAACTGAATATATTTTTTTCTGCATCTACCTCTGAAAAAATATTGGGCTTCTAGCTGTGTGTGGGACTTGTTGTATTAGTCCATCTATACTGACCTCCATCAGGTTGCAAACTGAATATATTTTTTTCTGCATCTACCTCTGAAAAAATATTGGGCTTCTAACTGTGTGTGGGACTTGTTGTATTAGTCCATCTATACTGACCTCCATCAGGTTGCAAACTGAATATATTTTTTTCTGCATATACCTCTGAAAAAATATTGGGCTTCTAGCTGTGTGTGGGTCTTGTTCTATTAATCCATCTATACAGACCTCCATCAGGTTGCAAACTGAATATAATTTTTTTCTGCATCTAGCTCTGAAAAAATATTTGGCCTTCTAGCAGTGTGTCGGACTTTCTCTATTAGTCCATCTATACTGACCTCCATCAGGTTGCAAATTAAAAATAATTTTTATCTGCATCCACAGTACCTCTGAAAAAATATTTGGGCTTCTAGCTGTGTGTGGGACTTGTTGTATTAGTCCATCTATACTGACCTCCATCAGGTTGCAAACTGAATATATTTTTTTCTGCATCTACCTCTGAAAAAATATTGGGCTTCTAGCTGTGTGTGGGACTTGTTGTATTAGTCCATCTATACTGACCTCCATCAGGTTGCAAACTGAATATATTTTTTTCTGCATCTACCTCTGAAAAAATATTGGGCTTCTAGCTGTGTGTGGGACTTGTTGTATTAGTCCATCTATACTGACCTCCATCAGGTTGCAAACTGAATATATTTTTTTCTGCATCTACCTCTGAAAAATTATTGGGCTTCTAGCTGTGTGTGGGACTTGTTGTATTAGTCCATCTATACTGACTTCCATCAGGTTGCAAACTGAATATATTTTTTTCTGCATCTACCTCTGAAAAAATATTGGGCTTCTAGCTGTGTGTGGGACTTGTTGTATTAGTCCATCTATACTGACCTCCCTCAGGTTGCAAACTGAATATATTTTTTTCTGCATCTACCTCTGAAAAAATATTGGGCTTCTAACTGTGTGTGGGACTTGTTGTATTAGTCCATCTATACTGACCTCCATCAGGTTGCAAACTGAATATATTTTTTTCTGCATCTACCTCTCAAAAAATATTGGACTTCTAGCTGTGTGTGGGTCTTGTTCTATTAATCCATCTATACAGACCTCCATCAGGTTGCAAACTGAATATAATTTTTTTCTGCATCTAGCTCTGAAAAAATATTTGGCCTTCTAGCAGTGTGTCGGACTTTCTCTATTAGTCCATCTATACTGACCTCCATCAGGTTGCAAATTAAAAATAATTTTTATCTGCATCCACAGTACCTCTGAAAAAATATTTGGGCTTCTAGCTGTGTGTGGGACTTGTTGTATTAGTCCATCTATACTGACCTCCATCAGGTTGCAAACTGAATATATTTTTTTCTGCATCTACCTCTGAAAAAATATTGGGCTTCTAGCTGTGTGTGGGACTTGTTGTATTAGTCCATCTATACTGACCTCCATCAGGTTGCAAACTGAATATATTTTTTTCTGCATCTACCTCTGAAAAAATATTGGGCTTCTAGCTGTGTGTGGGACTTGTTGTATTAGTCCATCTATACTGACCTCCATCAGGTTGCAAACTGAATATATTTTTTTCTGCATCTACCTCTGAAAAAATATTGGGCTTCTAGCTGTGTGTGGGACTTGTTGTATTAGTCCATCTATACTGACCTCCATCAGGTTGCAAACTGAATATATTTTTTTCTGCATCTACCTCTGAAAAAATATTGGGCTTCTAGCTGTGTGTGGGACTTGTTGTATTAGTCCATCTATACTGACCTCCATCAGGTTGCAAACTGAATATATTTTTTTCTGCATCTACCTCTGAAAAAATATTGGGCTTCTAGCTGTGTGTGGGACTTGTTGTATTAGTCCATCTATACTGACCTCCATCAGGTTGCAAACTGAATATATTTTTTTCTGCATCTACCTCTGAAAAAATATTGGGCTTCTAGCTGTGTGTGGGACTTTCTCTGTTAGTCCATCTATACTGACCTCCATCAGGTTGCAAACTGAATATAATTTTTTTCTTCATCTAGCTCTGAAAAAATATTTGGCCTTCTAGCAGTGTGTGGGACTTTCTCTGTTAGTCCATCTATACTGACCTCCATCAGGTTGCAAACTGAATATAATTTTTTTCTGCATCTAACCCAGACAATAGTTTTGGCCTAATACCACAGTTTGGCCACTCAGCTCTGCTAGGTTACCATCCATTGTTTTTTTGTGCAAACAACTCCAGAGTTGTGAATTAGTTAACCACCAAAATGAGTGGAAAAAGGCCTGCTGCTGGTGGAAAGGGGAATAGGCGTGTTGGGAAGGGGAAAAAAGGTTGTGTCCGTGGGGTAGGTGTTAAAGCAACAGTAACATCTGCAGAAGAAAGACCATCTTCCAGCCAAACTAAAATGTCTACTTCTTTTAGCGGACAATGTGATAAGATCCCTTTCTTAGGGCCACGCCAATCGCTACAAATTCCAGATGAGACACAAAAACAGCAGGTGCTTCAACGGATATCAAGTGCTCCTTTAAGTGGGCTCTCCTCCACATCAACTTCAACATCACAAATACTCCAGTCCTCAAAGGTGTCACCCCAATCGCACTTGCTTCCTCACAGCTCCCAAATCTCCAGCTGCCCGTCTGAGTATGAGGTAGAACAGATGGTTGAGTCTGCAGAGCTGTTTACTCATACTATAGCCTGGGAATCAGAGGTCGACTCCAGCGCTTCTGTGAATCCAGACGAGGAAATGATCTGCACTGATGCCCAGAATCTTTATGAGTCGGATCCAGGACCAGACGCAGAAGGTTCTGACCATAATGTAGACCCTCATTCCCAAACTGTAACTCCTGTTGGTGGAGACAATGAGGAAGACGATGATAAGACTCAAATACCTGATTGGAGCGACAACTTTAGTTTTTTGTCAAGGCAGGAACAGGTTGGCTCTGAGGACGACGGGTGTGATAACGCACAGGGTGATGATGATGAGGTTGGAGATCCCACTTACTGTCAACCCACAGTCAGCCAAGAGATGAGGTCAGCAGAGGAGGTGGAGGAAGATGCTAGTGACGACGAGGTCAGGTTGCGCCTTCCTGGACAGAGACGTAGCACTGGAAGCACGTCAACAACTGCATCCTCAAACACAACTCTGCCTCTCACCACAAGTCGTGGTGGCTCTTCAGGTCGCATGGGTGCTAAGCCTTGCATAGCCTGGGCATTTTTTCAGATCGATAAAGATGACCCAACTCGTGTTATCTGTAACATTTGTCAGCAAAAGCTAAGTAGAGGCCAAAAAATACATAGTTTGAGTACTTCATGCATGAACCGGAACATGGACATGAAGCATAAGTTGCAGTGGGAAGCTCAGTGTGCTACAATGTGGCCTAGCCGGCAGGGCCAACCACCGTCTGCCATATCTTTTGCATCCGCGGCCTCTTCATCCTCTGTGACTGGGGGACAGCAGTCACACCTGTTTTGGGGCGCAGACCTGCCACCTCTTTACCCGCAACATCCAGCGTGATTGGAGGGTCATCATTTTCTTTGGAGGTGGGAGCACCATCTGGTGTTGAGCGCTGTCCGACATCGATAGCACCACCTTTGGATCAAGGCAACCTAACATGTCCGCCTGCATCTTCCTCACAGACCGGCAGTTTGCCGGGGACACGCTTATCAACCCCGTCTAAGCACAATAGCCAGCCCTCGGTCCCTCAGATGTGGACAAGTAAAAGACCATTTCCTCCTAGCCATGAGAAAGCTAAGAGGTTGAATTTCACCATCTGCAAGCTCTTGGCTACAGAAATGCTGCCTTTCCGCCTGGTGGACACAGAGGATTTTCGAGACCTTATGTCCGTCGCAGTGCCCCAGTACCAGATGCCCAGTCGGCACTACTTCTCAAAGAAAGGTGTGCCTGCGCTCCACCAGCATGTCACACACAACATCACCGCTTCTTTGAGAAACTCTGTGTGTGACAGGGTGCATTTCACCACAGACACTTGGACTAGTAGGCATGGACAGGGGCGTTACATGTCGCTGACTGGGCACTGGGTAACTATGGTGACAGCAGGACAAGGGGCTGCTGTCCAAGTCTTGCCGTCCCCACGAGTTGTGCGTCAATCCTCTTTATGTCAAAGTTCCTCCACTGCTTCTGCCTCCTCAACCTCCTCTCGGTCTTCCACCTGCACCCAAAGCCTGTCTGGTCATGCCACAAGCTTTCTAACTGCAAAGAAGGGATCCTGCACACCTCCTTACTATGCTGGCAGTAGGGCTCAACGTCATCAGGCGGTTTTTACATTGAAATGTCTGGGAAATGTGAGTCACACAGCTGAGGAGTTGTGGTCAGCTCTGGAGAACCAATTTCATGAATGGTTGTCTCCACTGGACCTGAAACCAGGGAAGGCCGTGTGCGACAATGCTGCAAACCTGGGTGCGGCCCTTCGCCGGGGCAATGTCACACACGTGCCTTGTATGGCTCACGTGTTGAACCTGGTTGTCCAGCAATTTTTAGCCCACTATCCCAGACTAGATGGCCTTCTGCAGAGGGCACGGTTGCTGTGTGCTCACTTCCGCCGTTCGCATCCCGCAGCTCAGCGACTTACATCTCTACAGAAGTCGTTGTGCCTGCCACTTCACCGGCTAAAATGCGATGTGCCTACCCGGTGGAATTCAACTCTGCACATGTTGCAGCGACTGTGGCAGCACCGACAAGCCCTGGTGCAATACGTTCTGACGTATAGCCTGGGCCAACGAGATTCAGAGGTGGGGCAAATCACGCTGGAGGAGTGGTCTCAGATCAGGGACCTATGCACCCTTCTGCACAGTTTTGAAATGGCGACGAAGATGTTTAGTGCTGACGATGCCATTATCAGCATGACTATTCCGGTGATTTACATGCTGGAGCACATGTTAAACAGAATTCGGAGTCAGGTGGTGGCACAAGAGGAGGTGGAGGAAGTAGAGGAGGAGGAGTTGTATGCGGAAGGGCTAACATCTGCAAGGTCCAGACGGTCGGCAGCACCAAGGCGGCAGGCATGTGAGGGTGGGGGAGATGGTTTTACCAGGGCGCATGGTAGCAGCCAAACTAGTGAGGAAGGTGCAGGAGCCCAGGAAGAAGTGGAGGACGAACTGATGGAAGACTCATCAGATGAGGGAGACCTTGATCACATTTCTGTTGTGCGAGGTTGGGGGGAGAGGACAGAGGAAGGAAGCATGATTGTTACCTCGCCACCAACACAACAGGGACTTGGTGCTCCTGGATGCGCAACACACATGAGTTCCTTCTTGCTGCACTACCTGCAACATGACCCTCGAATTGTGAGAATTAGAAATAATCCTGACTACTGGGTTGCCACACTGTTAGATCCCCGGTACAAAAGTAAATTTGCAGAAATTATTCCTGCCATAGAAAGGGATGCACGCATGCAGGAGTATCAGCAGAGACTGTTGCAGAATCTTACATGTGCTTTTCCACAAAATACCAGTGGTGCACGTAGTGAATCTCACAGTTCCAACTTGCCAACCGTGGGACCGTCAAGTGTTCAGCACTCAAACCGTAACAGAACCACAGTATCTGCTGGTAACATCAATTTTGCGGAATCATTTCACCATTTTTTTAGCCCATCCTTTGCAAGGCCACAGGAGACAAGAAGTCTGACACATAGTCAACGCCTAGAGACGATGGTACAGGAGTATCTCCAAGTAAACATTGAAGCCACGACTGTGTCACTGGACCCTTGCTCTTTTTGGGCTTCCAATCTGGATAAATGGCCGGAGCTAGCCACTTACGCCTTGGAGATCTTGTCATGCCCCGCAGCCAGCGTTCTGTCTGAACGTGTGTTCAGCGCTGCTGGTGGTGTGCTGACAGATAAGCGCACGCGGCTCTCCACTGATAATGTAGACAGACTCACGTTCATAAAGATGAACAAATCATGGATCCGAAACGACTTTTCTACCCCTGTGTCATCCTGGGGAGAGTAAAAGCTTGATGATTGGTTAAAATCACCCTACCAACCGTTTTAAGCTTTCAAATTACTAATCATGTTTATCTGTATCTTGGCTGGAAAATAATTTGGGCTTTGTAGCAGTGTGCAGCACTGATCCTATTAGGCCATCTATACTAAAGCTTCACCAGATTTAAAATTAAAAATAATTTTTAGCTGCATCTAGCCCGGAAAATAATTTTGGGGCTCCGAGATGCGCAAGACACATAAGTGCCTTCTTGCTGCACTACCTGCAGCATGACCCTCATATTGTCAGAATTCGAAGTAATCATGACTACTGGGTTGCCACACTCTTAGATCCCCCAAACTTTTCGATCAACCTTTTCATTTTAATAAAGACCAAAAAAATGGTCATTTTTGAAATTATAAGCATTAGCAGGTTGTTAGAAACTGAAATCAAACAGTTTTCAACTCAAAACTTTATTCTAGGTGATGTTACATTTTCACATAGGACCCCTTGTTCGAAAGGAGCTTCTGAACTCTCTCGTCCATTGAATTTGTCAGGTTTTGGATGGTTTCTGCTTCAATTGTTTTGCATGAGGACAGAATACCCTCCCATAGCTGTTGCTTAGATGTGAACTGCCTCCCGCCATCATAGACACTCCTTTTAATGATGCTCCAAAGGTTCTGAATGGGGTAGAGGTCAGGGGAGCATGGGGGTCACACCATAAGTTTGTCCCCTTTTATGCCCATATCAGCCAGAGATGCAGATGTTTTATGTGCAGCAGGAGATGGTGCATTATCATGCAGAAAAATGATCTTGCTGTGAAATACACGGTTCTTCTTCTTGAACCATGGCAGGAAGTGCTGTTTGAGAAAATCCACATACATTATGGAGTTCATCTTTAGCGCCTTCAGGGATCCTAAAGGGGCCGACAATCTCTCTCCCCATGATTCCAGCCCAAAACATTACTCCACCTCCTCCTTGGCGCTGTAGCCGTGTTTGCGTGGGGTGTCCATCAACCAGCCATCCTCCACTCCATTCATCTGGACCATCGAGTGCTGCACGGCACTCATCCGTGAACAAAACTGTTTTGAAATCAGTCTTCATGTAATGTTTGGCCCACTGGAGCCGTTTCTGCTTGTGTGAAGTGGATAGAGGAGGTCGACAGGATGGCGTATGCACAGCTGCAAACCTCTGAAGGACCCTGCATCTTGTTGTTCGGGGGACGTTGGAGGCACAAGCAGCTTCAAAAACTTGTCTGCTGCTATGACAAGGCTTTTTTGCCGCTGCTCTTTCAACCTGACGTAATTGCCTGTAGGAAAGAGTCCTCAATTTGCCCTTATCAGCACGCACACGTGTGTACTGTGAATCAGCTACATACTTCTTGATTGCCAAGACACTTCATCCTGATCATCGCACAATGTTGATTGTAGTCATGCCTTGACCTAAACACTCCACAATTTGTTGCTTCTCAGCAGCCGACACATCCTTTTTCTTTCCCATTTTGGCAGAAAATGTAGGCTGCTTAATAATGTGAGAGAGCCTTCTTAAGTAGTCTTGCCTTTCATTGGACACACCTGCCAAACTAATTAGCACAGGTGTCTGCAATTGCTTACAGTGATATAAAGAGCCATGACACACATCACCATCAATGAGTTTAACTGACAAACAAACAAATTCTTCCCTTATCACTCCTAAACACTTTTTGCATAATAATTTGGAACGCAGTGTACATGTGCTTTTCCACAAAACACCAGCGGTTCACGTAGTGAATCTTACAGTTCTAACTTGCCAACCGTGGTCTGTATGGAGTTGTTCAATAAAGGGTCCAAAATTAAGATAACATAGATGGGAGAGGTCTCTATGAATAGGAATTCCTAAGTATTTGATACCCTGTGAGGGCCAGGCAAAGGGAAAGTTGGACTGGATGGAATCCTATATGGATTTGGGGAGGGAGACATCGAGGGCCTCAGACTTCGCTGCATTGATTTTAAAATTTGACCATGTAACAAAGTGATCTTTTTCAGCCATAACAGCAGGGATGGATATATGTGATTGAGTGATATATACTAGGACATCATCAGCAAATAGAGAGCACTTGTACTCGGTGCCTCCCACCTCAATCCACCTAATATTGGGGTTATGGCGAATTGATGAGAGCAGGTGCTCCGTCACTAGGATGTATAAGAGAGGGGACAGAGGACATCCCTGCCTTGTCCCATTGGTGATTGTGAAAGGTGATGAAAATGTTCTGACGCACCCCCTGGGCCTTGGGACACCCGGAGCCGGACCCTTTTTGGTGGATGCTGGTGGTTGTAGTCTTCGTGGTGGTGACCCGGTTCCGTGGCTCAGGGCGGTCAAACCAGTGGCGGAACTATTTATGTGGTTTTGATGTTTAAATGTACGACTACGCCACCCGTGGATTGCGGTCAGAGTGAACCGCCGCTACAGGGCAGACCGCTGAGGCTGGTGTTGTGGGTGCAGCAGAGCGTAGCATAACTCCCCACGGGAGGAGTATAGCCTCAGGGCAGTGTATGCGGAGGATGGGGGTGATGGTGCAGGGCAGCAGCAGTAACGACACGGAGTCAGTGATGCAGTTCAGGGCCTTTACTCACAGTTCTTATTATCCAGACCACGTCTGCAGGTAACGGCTGCCCACGTCGTACTGTGCTCACCAGGTGAGGGGCTCAGACAACTCCCAGATAACTTTGGAGCACTTCACAGGACCCCCTTTGTGTGTCCTTTGTATGGCCTTTCTTACCAACACTTCTGTCCGGCTGCCTCGGGCCTCCTCTTGGTAAACTTGGCGCCAGTTTCCCTGACCCTATGTGGTGCCTTCCTAGCGGGTGTAGCGAGGGGCTGCGCCACATAAAATGTCAGAGCCTCCGGTTTCTAGCTGAGGGTCGTTTCCTGCCTCCACTAGTTCGGGGACCGGTCTCCCCCTTTGGCCTGACCCCTCCACGCAGGTGGATTCGGGCGTGCGGTGGCGACTCGCCCGTCCGCACCCCTGGGATCCCTTCATTCCTCGTTCCTGGAGCCTTCCCCACTCCTCTTCCTTCCTTCTCCCTCTTCCAGGCCTGGGCCTCTGTTACTAGGCCCGCCTCCGGAGCAGAGCTCATGCAGAGCCCCTGCTCCCTGCCACTTCTGCTCAGACTTCTCTGCACTGAACTAAGATGGTGCCCACCTTTTATACTCCCTTCTCAATGCACCCAGGAACTGCTTCCTCCCTTCTCCTGCACTACAGGGTTCCCCTTCCTCAGTGTTCCCTCCCCCCACTCCAGCCAGGGACAGGGACTGTCGTGCCCATCTCAGGGGCATATTGGTCGCCCTGCCCCACGGCAATGTGGTGTAATGCATGCAGGTGTCGGGTCCTGATCCACACTACATCCTTACCTGAGAGTGAGATATCACACCTCTGGGTGAGGTGCAATACCTCTGTAGCAACCGAGCCCTCAGGGTGCTACAGTTCCATTTATCTTCAGCCTAGGTGACGTATTGCGATACAGGGCCATGATTTTGGCTATAAAAGGGTCCCCTAGACCCCTACCCCAAGCTTTTTAAGAGAATCATATATGGCGTGCCAGGAGACTCTATGGAATGCTTTCTCAGCATCCAACGAGAGTATCTAATTACAAATTTTTAACTGCATCTAGCCCAGGAAATACTTTGTGCCTAGTAGCAGTGTCTGCTAGTCAGTGGATTATCCCGGCTGTTAAGCAAGCTACACCACCTGTAGTTTGGACACTTAATTTTTTCAAAGGAAATGCTTCGGGACCACGGGATACTCAGTGAAGAGCATCAGGAGGCACCCCAAGGCATAGGGGCTCGGACTGGCAGTAGGATACATTGCGGTGGACAGCCGAGCTCGATCCTTATAAAAGCTTTTTAACTGCAGCAGCTTTAGTGGACGCTACTGGAGCTGGAATTACGCGGCTGCTGGCATGAGACTTGCCCTCCAATAGATCCTTGTAAATGGATTTAAAGTGTATTTATTCAAATTAGAGAGACAATTTAAATTAAAAAGCTTAGAGCTGCCTCCACCACAGGGGGGCTCGCTCGACCCACCAGCGGACAGGCACCAGTATTGGGAGAGGGGGGCTGGCCATCAGGGTTCACCGCGGCTCTGGCACAAACCCGGCGACACGGAGGTGGCACGGGCAGGAGCGGACTGGCCGTGTCGGCTTCTCACTTTTTGGATTTTAGAAGGGCATGACATGCCTATATCTGTGTCTCCCTCTCCTTTTACTCCTCCACCTCTTTTATTTTCGCATGACTATATGTACTTGTCACTTTTCCATGTGTTAGTTATGTCTTCTGAGCAGTTTGTCAGCTTTTGGACACCTTTGAAGGTGTTTTCTATGTGTTTCTATGTGTTGTTTTTGCCTGCCATTGGTTTTAACGGTGTTCGAAGGTGTTCGACGAACAGTTCGACGAACAGTTCGGCGAACACACGGGTGTTCGACGAACCGAACCGAACTCGAACACTATGGGGGTGGCTCAACACTAATCACAACCCCAGCCCTAACCGTAGCACAACCCTAACCGTAGCACAACCCTAACCCTAGCACACCCCTAGCCCCAAACCCAGCCCTAACCCTAGCCCAATCCTAACCCAAGAGTTTATTTTTGACGCCGTTCCTTGTGCGGTATAAGTGATCAGACGACTTTATTCTTCGGGTCAGTGTGATCACAGCAATACCAGAATCATAAGGGGTTTTTATGACTGACAGCTGTCACACACTAAAAGACGCATTTTTTGTAAAATCTAGTTTTTGCATCGCCATATTTTGAGAGCTATAATTTTTCCAGATTTTGGCAGACAGTCATGTGATGGCTCGTTTTTTGCGGGATGACTTGACGTTGTTATTGGTGCCATTTTCAGGCACGTGACATTTTTTGATCGCTTTCTATTCCGATTTTTGGGAGGCAGAATAAACAAAAACCAACAATTCAGGAAGTTTTTATTGTTTTTTTTATTCTGTTCCGCGTGTGGTAAAATTGATAAGGTAGCTTTATTCTTCGGGTCAGTACGTTTACAGCGGTACCACATTTATATCGTTTTTCTATGTTTTGCACTTTTACATAATAAAAGCTATTTTATAGAAAAAAATATTTTTTAGCATCGCTTTATTCTGAGAGCTATATCTTTTTTATTTTTTGGATGATGGAGCTGTATGGCAGCTTGTTTTTTTGCGGGATGAGATGATGTTTTCAGCGGTACCATTTTTATTTATATTTGTCTTTTTGTTTGGCGGTATGGTGATAAAGCATTGTTTTTTGCTTAGTTTTTTTTTTTTTTTTTTTACCGTGTTCACTGAAGGGGTTAACTAGTGGGACAGTTTTATAGGTCAGGTTGTTCCGGATGCGGTGATACCAAATATGTGTACTTTTATTGTTTCTTTTGTTTTTTTTTATAATAATATTTATTGATGGGTACATTATATTTTTATTTTTGGTGGATTATTTTTTTATTTTTTTTTTAAATATTTTTGCAATTTTTTTTTTTTTTCACTTTCTGGAAGCTTATATAGTTTATTACTTTGTTCCACTCTGGGACTTTCACTTTTTTTCCTCTGATCGCCTGCATGGCACAGGAATGCAGCACCATCCCTGTGCCATGCAGGCTGTCAGCGCCGGACAGGGAGAAGATTGTTTGGAGATGCACTGCGCATGTCCAAACAATCTTCCTGCTGTCTGGTGACCCGGATGTTGTCATGATGACATCGGGTCGTCATGGCAACACCCGGGAAGCCTTTGCAGACAGCGCTGGAAGCCAGAAGAGGAGGTGAGTATCTGCGATCACCTCCCCTTGCCCCCGCAATGCTGCGATCGACTTCGATCGACTTCGATCGCAGCATCGCGGGGGTTAATGTGCTGGGAGCGGTGCAGGACCGCTCCCTGCACATAGTATCGGGTGTCAGCTGTGACAATCAGCTGACACCCGGCAGCGATCGCGCCCGCATAGCCTGTGTGCGCGTGCGATCGCCATGACGTACTAATACGGGTCTGGCTCTTAAGTCCCAGGGCACAGACGCATATTAGTACGTCAGATGTTATTAAGGGGTTAATATAATTTACTGAGAAAATTCAGACTAAATTAGAAATGTTTTTGGACCTCAACATAATGTATATACATGCATACGATATAAAATCTAGGAAATAGAAACAATAAATGTCATTTTTTTAAAAACATATTCTAGTTTAATAAACATGCTAATAGAATCTGTCTTCTGTCCTTTTGATTAATAATAAGTACCAGGACAACACACTTTAAATCTCCTTCCTACAAAGCTGAAAAAAAAAACTAATTTCCATATTTTTTTTTGCAATCACACAATTACAAGAGAGAAGATGCTGATTAAAAATGACATTTTAAAAGAGTCACAACAATTTTTGAGTCTTCGTTTGGTGTAAAGAGGTTTGAAAAAAATTGCAAACATTAGCAATCTAGCTGCTTATTAAAATGTCAGGAATGAATATGATTTGCTTAACACACATAATAAGAAGAACATATTTAGGCAAGACTCCCGTACGGCCCTACAGTATGATTATGATATCATTTCATTTAGTACGGGAGACTAATTACTAACAGACACCGAAAAGAACTTCTTGTCTTCTTCCTTTTAACCTATTAGTATAACCTCAAGGTTTCAGTAAAGGTACAGGAGGCCTGAAAATCCAATACCGCTTTATATAATTATGTGCAATTTCCATGTGCCAAAAAAAATAAAAGAATTCATAATAGCTCTTTTTTGTTATTAAACCTTAACTTCGGTTTTAATTATAAAACACAGAAGATTAGTTTTTTGCACAAATGATTAAAATACTTATTTATTTTACGCACCATCATATTCCGCAGCACTTTACAGACATCATCATCACTTTCCCCATTGGCAAAATCTTCAATCTAAGTGTCTTTGGAGTGTGGGAGGAAACCAGAGCACCCGGAGGAAACCCACACAAACACGAGGAGAACATACAAACTCCTTGCAGATTTTGTCTTTGGTGAAATTTGAACCCAGGACCCCACCACTGCTTACCTATGTAAGTTCCATTTTAATTGTTGGCGCAAGTAAGGCATGTTTTGACATAGTGAAAACAATTTTTTATATACCCTATTAGGAAATTGTGAGTAGCTGGGTTATTGTCTCTTCACGATCCTAATCGCTTCATTAGAGTGGTTTCAAAAAGCATCTCATTGGCCCTAAAGTCATCAAATCTTTTGCTGAAAATGCTTTGATAGGTAGCAACTAGTGTTGAGCGAGCATGCTCGACACTGCTCGGTACTCGCCCGAGCATCTCACTACTCGAGATGTTCGGCGAGCACCGAGCATTTCCGGGTTACTCGGGCGGGAGCTTGGGTCTGCATGTTTGGCACTCTTTACAGAGCCAATGAACATACAGGGATTGCCAGCCAGTCACTGTAATGCCGCAGCCATGTTGGTTGTGGGCATTATAGTAATTGGCTGGCCGCACAGCGTCACCTCGAGTATTTAAAACCGGGCGCCGCCATCTTGGACTCAGTCGCTCCGGATCAGACTGTGTAGGGAGAGTGCTGCTGAGCTAGGGAGAGATTTATGCTGCGAAAAAGGTAGTGTAGGGTCTCTAAAGCCTGCAAAATCAAACAGTCCTTCTCAGGACTAATATCCATCCCAGATATCAGGCAGTCAGGCAGGCTGTATAGGAGGCGCAGTGGTTATACCAACAAACACTGCATTACATTCCTGTGTGCTGCTTTTTAAATTGCTAGACTTAGCCCCAGGTCTCAGGGGCCAGGAAAACTTCTTTTTTTTTATCTAAATCCTCTTTTTTTTTTTTTTCCTCAGTCAGACTGTACAAATACCCGTCTTATTAACCTTTTGCTATCCCCCCCCCCAAAAAAAAAAAAATTGAGTGCGTCTGTGAGTGTTCAGACACAAATGTATCTGTTTAAAAGAGTCTGCTGTAGGCCAGATAACTAGAACTGTGGTTTTGCAGTTCCACAGTTCAAATCTCTGTATTATCCACTTTTTTGTCTTTTTTTCCATAAAAAAAACAGTTTGAGTGTCTCGCTGACTGTTCAGACACAAATATTTCTGTTTAAAAGATTCTGGTGTAGGCTAGATAGCTAGAACTGTGGTTTTCCTCTTCCACGGTTTTCCTCTTCCACGGTTCAAATGTGTAATCCACCTTTTTGCATAAAAAAACAGTTTCAGTGTCTCGCTGACTGTTCAGACACAAATATATTGTTTAAAAGAGTCTGGTTTCGGCCAGATAACTAGAACTGTGGTTTTGCAGTTCCCCGGTTCAAATCTCTGTATTATCCACTTTTTTGCCTTTTTCCATAAAAAAAGCAGTTTGAGTGTCTCGCTGACTGTTCAGACACAAATATATCTGTTTAAAAGGTTCTGGTGTAGGCCAGATAACTAGAACTGTGGTTTTCCTCTTCCACGGTTCAAATCTGGGTGTAATCAACCTTTTTGCATAAAAAAAATACAGTTTCAGCGTCTCGCTGACTGTTCAGACACAAATATATCTGTTTAAAAGAGTTTGGTTTTGGCCAGATAACTAGAACTGTGGTTTTGCATCTCCGCAGTTCAAATCTCTGCATTATCCACTTTTTTGCCTTTTTTCCATAAAAAAAACTGTTTCAGTATCTCGCTGACTGTTCAGACACAAATATATCTGTTTAAAAGATTCTGGTGTAGGCCAGAGAACTAGAACTGTGGTTTTCCTCTTCCACGGTTCAAATCAGGGTGTAATCCACCTTTTTGCATAAAAAAAAACAGTTTCAGTGTCTCGCTGACTGTTCAGACACAAATATATCTATTTAAAAGAGTCTGGTATAGGCCAGATAACTAGAACTGTGGTTTTGCAGTTCCACGGTTCAAATCTCTGTATTATCCACTTTTTTGCCTTTTTTTCCATTAAAAAAAACAGTTTGAGTGCCTCACTGACTGTTCAGACACAAATATATCTGTTTAAAAGATTCTCGTGTAGGCCAGATAACTAGAACTGTGGTTTTCCTCTTCCACGGTTCAAATCTCCGTTTTATTACCTTTTTGCCATTGATAGTGCGAGTGCAAGCTATTTAACTTCATTTACAATGGGCAAGGCTCATGGCAAGGGACGTGGAACTGGATGTTATGGTGATGGTGTGTGCAGAGGACAGGGCTGTGGTCAAGGTGAAAATGTGCCACAACCAACAGCCACATCTTCTCGCTCCCAGTTCTTGACCAAATTACTAGGGAAGCACACAACAGCACCACTATTGTGAACAGGTTATTAATTGGATAGCAGATAATACTTCCAGTCACCTGGGCACCACCACCTCTGGTCTGTCTTCCACACGGTCAAGTGTTAGTAGCCGTGAGTCTCGACTGCATACTCCTTCTCACCCAGATGCTCCTTCCTCCCACCATGCCGAGTGTCGTCAGACAGCAACTGATCCGACAGTTGGACACTCTGAAGAGCTGTTCACTGGTCCATTTCCATATTTGGGCCCCTCTCCTGCTCCGCTTGAAGTGGTGGAAGAGCAGATCCCATGTAGTGATGGCCAAATATTTGAACAGCCACGGCCACAGGAAGGCGACACTGGCAATTTGTCACAAGAGGTGGACGATGACGAGACACAATTGCCATGAAGTAAGGAGGAGGACCGTGGTGTGGAAGTGGAAGAGGAGGAGGTGGTAGATGATCTAGTAACTGACCCAACGTGGCAGGAGGACACCGCAGATTGAGGCCAGCAGCACACAGGGGGAGGGAGGCAGAGTACCCCAACAGGCAGAAAGAAGCAGTGTGGTGGCCGCAGACAGAAGGCGGGCAACCGTTCCCCGTAACACCGACACGAGGGATGTTGCCAGTTCAACCGGTAGGTCTTCCAGAGTCTGAAATTTTTTTAAAGACTCTGCTGATAACCCCAAAAAGGCCATTTGTACCAACTGCCAGGCCAGCATCAGCAGGGATGACAAAACTACCAGCCCGACCACCACAAGCATGATCAGGCACATGTCAGCAAAGCACTCGACTTTGTGGGGCGAACCCCAGGGTCCACGACCAGTGTCAGCGGGTGTCACCACTGCTTCTTCCGCTGTTGTGCATGTAAGAGAACCCCCTGTTGTGCGTGCAAGGCAATCCCCTGTCCATACTGCATGCAAAGATGCCCCCTCCTCTCAGTCTTCACTTGTTATGGCAGTTTCTCAAGAAACAGCATAAACGTCCACGTCCCACCGCAACGGACGTCCATATCCCAGACCTTTGAACGAAAGCGCAAATTCTCAGCCAACGCCCCACAGGCCACAGTCCTAAATTCGCACATTTCATGACTGCTTGCATTGGAAATGCAGCATTTTAGGCTGGTGGAGACGGAATCCTTCCGCAACCTTATGGCGGTGGCCGTCCCTCGGTACTCGGTCCCCACCCGACACTATTTTGCCCGGTGTGCCATCCCCGCACTAGACAAGCACGTGTTCCAAAACATCTGCCGTGCCCTCAACAACGCAGTTACTGGGAGAGTCCACCTGACAACGGACACCTGGACAAGTGCTTGTGGCCAGGGATGGTACATCTCCCTGACGGCACACTGGGTAAACATAGTGGAAGCCGGGACCCAGTGGGACCTTGGGATGGAACTCATCCTCCCCACATCGAGGATTGCGGGCCCTATGTCAGTCAGAGTTGCCCCCACAGTGTACAGCTTCTGTGCATCATCCTCCTCCTCATGTTCAGCCTCCATCTCAGATATCACCACATCAGTTACAAGCTGTAAGCACTGCAGTACTGCCACAGCCAAGCGGCAACAGGCTATGCTGAAACTCATAAGCTTAGGTGATAAACCTCACACTGCTTGTGAGTTGTGGACAGCTGTGAAAGAGCAGGGAGATCTGTGGCTGAGACCGCTGAACCTACATCCAGGCATGGTCGTGTGTGACAATGGCCGTAACCTGGTGGCGGCTCTGAGGCTTGGCTCATGTGATTAACCTCGTGGTTCAGCGGTTTCTTAAATCGTACCCCGAGTTGCCAGATCTGCTTATGAAAGTACGCCGCCTGTCAGCTCATTTTCGCAAGTCGGCTACAGCTTCCGCCGCCCTTGCTGTGTTGTAGCAGCGTTTGCAGCCTCCGGCACACCGACTGGTTTGTGATGTCCCCACATGTTGGAACTCTACCCTCCACATGTTGCAAAGGATTTGTGAGCAGAAGAGAGCAGTTGTGGAGTACCAGCGGCCGTCGATATTCAGGTCAGACCTCAGGAGTGGACCTGGATGTCTGACATATGTACCATCCAGACAAACTTTGAGGAGTCCACCAAGATGGTGAGTGGCGATGACGACAATCATTAGCGTCAGCATCCCACTTGTCTGTCTTTTGCAACGCTCTCTGCAGAGAATTAAAGAGGAGGCATTGCTGCCAGAGTATGATGAGATGGATGAAGAAGCCGTAGCGGGCGATTACACACAGCCCAGCCTCATCTCATCCCAACATGCATTGGGGGACAATGAGGGAGAGGAGGAGGAGGAGGAGGAAGAACAGGAGCAGGTATAATGCGCTGTAGATGGTAGTACCTGTGCAACTGTTATACCGTCGGTTCAGCGTGGGTGGCCTGAGGACAGGGGGAGGAGGAAGAGGAGGAGGAGGAGAGCATGGTCAGACGTCATCATGGTGAGGACAAGGAAGTCTTGCCCGTTACCATTCTGACACGCATGGCTGACTTTATGTTACGCTGCTTAAACGTGACCCTCGCGTTGTCAAAATGTTGGGTGGCAGTCATTACTGGTTGGTGACACATTTAGACCCCCGCTACAAGGAGAACTTTCACTCTCTTATTCCTGAGGTGGAGAGGTCTACAAAAATTGGGCAGTACCAGAAGGCCCTTGCTGCTGAACTGTTAAAAAAATTCCCATCTGAACACACTAGCGGCAGAGGTCACAGTTCGTTGTCCAACCAAGGCATACAGGCGAGAGAGAGACGCAACTCCAATCCAGCAGAGGCAAGGGAACACTGTCAATATTCTGGGACAGTTTTCTGAGACCCGCCCAGCTTACAGGCCCTGAGGCACGGGGTACTCTCACAAGGAGTGGGAAGTTTCAAAAGATGGTGAGGGAGTACCTTGCCGACCGTACCAGCATCTTCCGTGATTCCTCTGTGCCTTTTAATTATTGGGTATCCAAGCTGAACACTTGGAATGTACTCGCACTGTACGCCTTGGAGGTCCTGGCCTGCCTTGCCGCTAGCGTGTTATCGGAGCGTGTTTTTAGTGCTGCTGGGGGAGTTATAACTGATAAGCGCACTCGCCTGTCAACTGACAATGCTGACAAGCTGACCCTTATCAAAATGAAGAAGGGCTGGATTGGGCCAGACTACTCATCACCACCAAATGACAGCAGAGTAACATAAAGTCAAATCCACTGTGTTATTTCGGGAGGTGTATTCCCATGCACCGCTTCACACCCACACATGGGTAGACGCTTCCTCATTTCGGCTGTTTTTTGCTCTTCTACTTATCCTCAGCCTCCAACACCGCTATACCAACAGGGTGACCGTGGTCCGTGTTGCCAGCATTGCAAGTTCCTTCATCCTAATTTTTGGCAGCTTTTGCTTGGAAAGCATAGGCAAAGACTATGGGAGACCCACTCCCCAATAATGGGAATAATGTTTTAAATATGCTGTACTGCATGGCTCTTGTAAGGGGCATTGCAAGTTCCTCTGTCCTATTTTTTGGCAGCTTTTGCTTGGAAGGCATAGGCAAAGACTATGGGAGACCCACTCCCCAATAATGGGAATAATGTTTTTAATATGCTGTACTGCATGGCTCTTGTAAGAAGCATTAAAATCATCTTGTTAAGCTACTGTGACCTCCACGTCTTTTCCAAGGGGCATTAAAACCGTCTTCTTAAGCCACTCTGAACTCCACGTCTCTTCCAAGGGACATTAAAACCATCTTGTTAAGCTACTGTGACCTCCACGTCTCTTCCTAGGGGCAGTAAAACCATCTTGTTAAGCAACTGTGATCTCTTCCAAGGGGCATTGATATTGTCTTTTTATTACACTGCGACCTCCACCACTCTTCCAAGGGGCATTGATATTGTCTTTTTATTCCACTGTAACCTCCACCACTCTTCCAAGGGGCATTTATATTGTCTTTTTATTCCACTGTAACCTCCACCACTCTTTCAAGGGGCATTGATAGTGTTTTTATTCCACTGAGACTACCACTTCTCTTCCAAGGGGCATTAAAATCATCTTATTAAGCTACTGTGACCTCCACGTTTCTTCCAAAGGGCATTAAGACCGTCTTGTTAAACCACTCTGAACTCCACGTCTCTTCCAAGGGGCATTAAAACCGTCTTGTTAAGCTACTGTGACCTCCATGTCTCTTCCAAGGGGCATTAAAACTGTCTTGTTAAGCTACTGTGACCTCCACGTCTCTTCCAAAGGGCATTGATATTGTCTTTTTATTCCACTGGGACCTCCACCACTCTTCCTAGGGGCATTGATACTGTCTTTTTATTCTACTGCAACCTCCACCACTTTTCCAAGGGGCATTGATATTGTCTCTTTATTCCACTGTGGCCTCCACGTCTCTTCCAAGGGGCTTTAAAACCGTCTTGTTAAGCTACTGTGACCTCCACGTCTCTTCCAAGGGGCATTACAGCTGTCTTGTTAAGTTACTGTGACCTCCACGTCTCTTCCAAGGGGTATTAAAACTGTCTTGTTAAGCTACTGTGACCTCCATGTCTCTTCCAAGGGGTATTGATATTGTCTTTTTATTCCACTGAAGCCTCCACCACTCTTCCAAGGGGCATTTATATTGTCTTTTTATTCCACTGGGACCTCCACCACTCTTCCAAGGGGCATTGATATTGTCTTTTTATTCCACTGGGACCTCCACGTCTCTTTTCACCGGGCATTGGAGTGCCACAAAATTTTTGGTAGGCATTGCATTCACTGTATGCCCTATAACTGTGTAGCCAAACCGATCCTTTTGGTACAGAAACATGTCCTAAAAGATTTGTGTGATTGACTGGCCTGATATTGATGTGAATGTTCTCTGTTCCTCCTGCTCTTTCTCCTTTGCCACCACCTCATCCATCATTCATCACCTGAAGCTTTGTTTTAACAGGAGTTATAGAACTGGGATAGTAGCAGGAAAACATCCAGCAATCCTCGGAGGAGGTAGGATATGAGCCAAAACGCTGACCACCTCATGCCTAGCCACTGCTACATACATGCGCTTGCATTCCAAGGAACAGAAAGCTAAGGAGATGGATGGCCTCATGATCATGAATAATTTACTCGTTGCGTAGGAGGCCGACCACTGCTGCTGTCTACATTCTGAACTTTGTGTTGAAGCCTGATTGACCCAGTACCCGCAATCCTCTATGTCTGGAGGACGTGTTGCATCCCAGTGTCCAACTGTGTCCCAGCTTCCACAATATTAACCCAGTGGTACAAATAGGGGTGGCTGGGGACCGTTTATGGACACCAGGCCGCCCCCAAGCGGCTTGGGACCGAGTGTGGGCACCCGGCCGCGGGGTGGCTGGGGACCGAGTATGGACACCCGGCCGCCCCCTGGCGGCTGGGGACCAAGCATGGACACCCGGCTGCCGGGCGGCTGGGGACTGAGTATGGATACCAGGCCGCCGACGCAGCCTTGACGTGGTGGCCAGATTCCGCCTCCACATGCCTAAAAGGCCCAATTTCAAGTGCAAGCAAGCTAGCAGTATGGTATTGCAGCCTGGGGGTGGGTGGGTGGCAGTCTGCATACTTGCGCTTGCATTGCAAGGAATGGGGGAGGTACAATTGAACACTGCCCTGGGACAAGGACTTGCACGGGGATAGTTGCAAGTCTGCATCTTCTGATGCGGCAAGGATCAATTCTGATGGGCACACTTTTAAGCAGTGACCTAGGTGTCAGAGATGCTTCCAGGGGTCTTCCCCATGCTGTTCCCATGTCTTTTCAGCACTGTATGCATGTGTCACACAGCACATGGCCAGATAAGGTTGTAAAATGTTAAAATGACATTTCCCGGTGAATGCATTTGTCACGGTTGAAAGCAATACAAAAGTGCAAAAACGCATAAAAAATGCTACTTGTGAACATAGCCCAAGGTGTGGAGGAGTAATTTTGTTTTTGGTTATTTATTTTACCTTATGCACAAGTCTTTACCCTGGAAAGGAAGTTCCTTAACATATTTCACAGGAAAGCAGTTTCAGTTTTGTTTTTGAACGTTTTATTGTGAGCCCGTAAAAGTGACTTAATACCTCTGACCACGTTGTTGACAGCAGTGACCTGGGGGTCAGAAATGCTTCCTGGGGCGATCCCCATGCTGTCCCCATGTCATTTGAGCACTGTCACTATTGTTTTGGGCACTTTTTAGGCTTTCTACAGACTGCCGGGGGGTGCCGCCGCAAAAATGCTCGGGTCTCCCGTAGACTAACATTGGGCTCGTTGCTCGGGTAGAGCACCTGAGTATCACGGTGAGCTCGGCCCGAGCTTCGAGCACAGGAGCATTTTAATGCTCGCTCAACACTAGTAGCAACATTTTTTGAATAACGTGGAATTGCAGAAAAGGTTTTTCAAATTTTGGCATTTTCATGCTACTTAGAAGCAGATCCGCCAACATTGGCAGAGCTGGGTAACAGGCAAGATGGGGCTTGATTATGCTCACCCATCAAATTCAGTAAAAGTGGTGGTGTTTGTTACAACAGAAATTCTATTCCTATTCCTGACTCGGGTAACATTTCTGGCAAGATGCATAGAGGCACATGCCACTAATTATATGCACTGAATTATTAAGAGATGTGAGCTTCTTTATTAATTTGGCACATCATAAACCAGCGGTGCCTTTCATAAATACTGGCGTGTGCAATGCCAGGTTAATGAATCAGGCACTAATTCTATAGGACCTGTCTAGTAGTACACTGTTAACTAATTTTAATTTCTCTTGTGGTAACTGACACTTTCTGCCAATATCTCTCCAGAGATTACAGTTGATTGCTCCAGAAAATATTGTCATCACTTAATGTCTAGGAACTCTTCTAGTGTGGACATCCACGCTAGGGGATATATTTCTCAACCCTTAGTATTACTTGCAAGTGATCTCTTTAATTCTAGGGACAATTTGTAACATACCTGGTGGCGGGCTTGCATGGTGCACCATCTCTCACTATGCAAGATCGCAAACTTGATCTTCAGTCCAGTCTGCTAGCCTGGCTTCTGTTCATGCTGTCTGTTTGTCTCTGTTCAGACTGCTTAGGGCGGCGGCCCGGTTACTTCCAGTTATTTGAAGATGCTGTGGGCACACCCCTAATGAGTCCTCAGCCTATTGTTGTCTGTCACTGGATATTTAAACCAGCACCACCTTGAAGCTTGTGCCTGAGCAATTCTTATCCTCAGAGGGCTTCTTTCCTCTGATGTGCAAGGTCCTGTTCTGGTTTTCCTGCCTGTCCGCCTTCCTGGAGGCTGTATTCCTAGGCCAGTCTGAACACGCTCCTAGCCTGTTCGTCCCGCCTTCTGGGGGACGCATACCCAGACCTGTTATCTGTGTCTTCTAGCCTGTTTGTCTGCCATTCTGAGGGCTTCATACCCAGACACGCTCCTGTATCTCGCTGCAGTGTCAGTTCCTGTCTGAACACTCAGTTCCTGTCTGAACACTCTCCTAGCCTGTTACCTGTTTTTCTCTATGTCCTTACCTTCCCTTTTTCTGCAGAGTCTGAACCTGCACCTAACTCCAACTCATTGTCACTGTACTTTCGTTTGTGAGTTTAGAGTCCACTCGCTACTTCATTGCAAGTTCCTTGAGTGTATCTGGTTCTGCTTTTCCCTTTCAGTCTGTTCAGTGTGAATAGAGCCCTGTCCTCTCTGCCTTGCTCACCGCTCCGGCGGTTCCTGCCTGCTCTGCCTTGCTCACCTCTCCGGCGGTTCCTGCCTGCTCTGCCTTGCTCACCTCTCCGGCGGTTCCGGCCTGCTCTGCCTTGCTCACCGCTCCGGCGGTTCCTGCCTGCTCTGCCTTACTCACCGCTCCGGCGGTTCCTGCCTGCTCTGCCTTGCTCACCGCTCCGGCGGTTACTGCCTGCTCTGCCTTGCTCACCGCTCCTGCGGTTCCTGCCTGCTCTGCCTTGCTCACCGCTCCGGCGGTTCCTGCCTGCTCTGCCTTGCTCACCACTCCAGCGGTTCCTGCCTGCTCCGCCTTGCTCACTACTCCGGCGGTTCCTGCCTGCTCCGCCTTGCTCACCGCTCCGGCAGTTCCTGCCTGCTCTGCCTGGCTCACCGCTCTGGCAGTTCCGGCCTGCTCTGCCTTACTCACCACTCCGGCGGTTCCTGCCTGCTCTGCCTTGCTCACTGCTCCAACGGTTCCTGCCTGCTCTGCCTTGCTCACCGCTCCTTTGGTACCTCTCTGCTCTGCTTGTCTACCGCATCTGCGGTTCTGTTCCTGAATCCCAGTCTGTACTGGACCCAATCCAGCCTGTGCTCCAACCTGCTAGTACCTCCCCATCTGCACACCAGCCGTACTTGTCAGTACCCTCCTGTCTGCATACCAGCCGTGCCTGCCAGTATCCTCCTGTCTGCACTCCAGCCGTGCCTGCCAGTGCCCACCTGTCTGTATGCCAGCCTAACCTGCCTGTTCCTGTATTCCCCGGTGTGGGTCAACAGCCGTGTCCGGGGTCTGGCCTAGAGTAGCACCTAGTCCCTCTGCTCGGTTCCTCCCTGGTGAACGGCGTCGTTAGCCGTCGTGCGACCTTGGTTTGATCGGGTAGATACTTAGTTACTCCCCTCCAGGCACTCTCCGGTTCATGGCACAGTGGAATCACTAAATCACGCACACGCCAGTCAGCCCGGGCGTGTGCATAACACAATTTCTATGCTGTTTAGATCCAATTTAGATTTCTAGTGGCACTGGTACACACTATTACTTTGGATTTTCATTAGCTAAAAATCTACATTTAGAGAGTCGGAGAACAACATTTGGCTTCGAAAACACTGGTTTTCTTTATTAAGAATTTTTCCTTTTCTGGGCTTTTTTCTTTTTTTCATGTCAATCACAGTATAGTCTTCGGTGGTTTTCTTTCATGCTTGATGGACTCCAGTTTTCATTCAATGTGGATAACTGGAATATCTCTAAAAATAAATCAGTTATAGCTAATGACTATATTGTTAATAGAAGTCATGGCATTGCTATGAAGTTGCCCCTCGTTCTTTAGCCATGCTTGCTAAGATAACTGACAAAATGCAAATCATTTTTCCCAATAAAATAAGTTGGAACAGATACCACAACAATCATTGTTATCAGCTATTACATATATTTTTGTTTACCTGTGGTCACAGCGAAAGGTGAAAGCCCATCCTGGAGGGGGTAAAAATATATAAAATGTGTCATCTTTTTACAATATATTAGAAAGTAAAATGTGCTATATTTTAGTACTACTGGAAGAGTTTTATTACATACGATTGCATTTTATTACCTTTTTTGTGCAAAAGGTGCAATGAACTCTACCATGGCAGTTCGTGCCCTTGGAAAAAAAGCATAGCACAGCATCTATGCAATTTACAAAGTGCAGCCATTCCCATTTACTTTGAATAAGCTGCTGACTATGCAGATATGATAGACAGTCCACACTGTGTGTAACACACCACACGTCATGGACATTGAGTTGGTGAAAGACTCACTCATGCTCTTATAACTGAAGGAGATGCAATACACCTCTTTGACAAGAAAACACTACTATTCTCAAATCTTGAGTCTTAGGGCCAGGAAGTATTGCTTTGCATTATATTTAATTAGTTGACTTTGTGGCAGAAACATTTTTCCCCACAACCTGAATTACTTTACATGATAATGTGTTGGATGATTCCCATCTACTTTCATGGTGCCTGATCTGTGGGCAATATGTTATAGAGTAAACAGAGAAGACTGATCACTGAGCTGTCAATCAGGGTCTAGGACCTCCTACTTGACTCATAAAAATAGAGAAAAACAATTTATAAAGACCAAAATCATCGAAAACTAATATCAATTGTGTGGATTACAGTGAAAATGAAGAGAACACATAAGCAGTGTTTTGAGTGCTAAGTTTGTCTTGTTACCATGTTTAATGTGGCAGGTTCCTGTTAACGGGAATCTGTTTGTAATGTAATATGAGAGCAGCATGATGTAGGGGCAGACAATCTGATTCCAGTGATATCTCACTTACTGGGCTGCTTGGTGAAATTTTGATAAAATCCCTGTTATCTCTGCTGTAGATATAGGAGGGCTATGATTGCTGAGCACTGTATAACCCCACCCACACCACTGATTGACAGCTTCTTAGATACACTGTGCAATGTCAGCAAGCTGCTAATCAGTGGTGTGGGCAGGGTTACACCGATTAGCTGGACTGTCTGCCACACCACACCTAGTCCTAAAGTGGTCATCTACTGGATTTACTTTGGCCCTTGATTTCAGCCTTTGTTTTTTATCTTTTTATTGTCTCTGTGATTTTTGTTTCATTTGTTGCTATTTTCTGCATGGTTATGTGACTCTTATTGTCATTGTCATTAAAAAAAAGTAAATGCCATCCTAGGTAAACATCCATCAGGCTGTCTAAATGTTTTAGAAAAATCCACACATGATCTGTTTTTCAGCCACCAGTGTCGGAGCTTTGCTTCTGTTCTGAAGAAGTTTCATCAAACTTTAATGCTCAGTTTAACTACAGCTATTTTTCCTAGAAAATTATACAGATTCTGAAGTTTATTCTAACACAATGAATATTTGAAAGCTCCTAGTTGAGATATGACCACACATGGGACTATCATTATAGCATAGGCTTCCTGATAAAGTTCTAGATATTCAGAAGTCCCATAATGGAACAAGTATAATCTTTTAACCCTTGACAATCTATGCAGAGAATTAATGATTGTGGAAGCCTGTGGTGCCCTTGTGTCTCATTGGAGTAGACAAACTTTGGTTTTGTGTGAATGCCTCCAAGGGTTATTGTGGTTTCCACAAATAAATCTTAATGACTGCATATTGAAATGAGATGTAATTTTCTAAAATTCTTTGATATCAATTCAATTCTTAATGGTTCTAGTAATTTTTGTTTACCATCACAATATATGTACCATATATACTCGAGTATAAGCCAACTTTTTCAGCCCATTTTTTAAGCTGAAAAAGTCCTCCTCAGCATATACTCGAGTGTATACTTACGGTATATATATATATACATATATATATATATATATATACGGCTGTTGAAAGTGGTGTGGGGGGCGGTTGCGGTGGATGAGTGGGCACAGGCAATAGCAGGCTGCTGTTGCTATTACGTGTGCCCGCTGCTAAAGGCTAAATGAATATTCACCCCTCTCGACGCCCATGGGAGTGGAGAGGGGTGAATATTAATTTTCTTTAACAGCGGCGCACACTGTCTCCGAAACCCACCATGTACCGCTGCCCCAGTCTGCGCAGCCCCCCATGTACTGCTGTCTCAGTCACCGCAGCCCCCCCATGTACCGCTGCCCCCATCCTCCTCTCTGCCATCTTACCCGCGTTCCTCGGTTCTCCAATGTGTGATCCTGCCACCACCATGGTCCCCGCTGTCAGTGATGACTTGCACCCCCACCCAGCGGCCATGAAGCAGCGCACGGCCCAGGCAGGCTGGAAATGGTGAAGATGCAGAGCTCCAGCGAGTGCCGCACCCCGAGGATCTGCCTGAACAGAGCTGACAGTGCCCCGTCCTTGCAGTCAGGTAACTGGCAGGAGCAGCAGATCCCAGGGCTCAGCAGTGGCTCTGCACACACGCTGCCACACCGAGCCACCTCCAGGACACCGCGGGGACCATGACAGCGGGGGGGCAGGGCCTGACAAGTGAAGCCTCAGGGGCATGGGGAGCTTTGGTGACTGAAGCAGCACGACATGGGGGCTGCACCGACTGGGGCAGCGGTACATGGTGGGATGTGGTGACTGTATGCGCCCGCTATTAGAGAATATGAATATTCACTCCTCTCCACTCGCATGGGCATGGAGAAGGGTGGATATTCATACTCTTTAGCAGCGAGCACTGAGGATAGTTGAGCCGCAGCCGGAGCAGCGGCGCTGATGACACAGTGCGCCCGCTATTAAAGAACAGGAATATTTGCTCTTCTCCATTACCATGGTCCGGGCGTGGAGAGGAGTGAATATCCCAGCAGCTCACCTCAGCATCTGAGGGCGCATGGCAGAGACATCATGTGCTGCTCAGACACTGAGGTGAGCTGCTGCTGTCAGACAGGACGCAACGCTGGAGCACAGGGAAGGAAGGTGAGTAGGAATGTTTATTTTATTCATGTGTGCAGTGATGAGGGGGCAATGTATACCAGGATTGGGGATGAAGGGGCCATGCATACCAAGATTAGCGATGATAAGGCCATGCATACCAGAATTGGTGATTAGAGGGCCATGCATACCAGGATTATGGATGAGGGGATCATGCATACCAAGATTTGGGATGAGGGGGCCAAGCATACCAGGATTGGGGATGAGGGGGCTATGCATACCAAGATTGAGGATAAAGGGACCATGCATACCAGGATTAGGGATGAGGGGGCCATGCATACCAGGATTGTGGATGAGGGGTCATGCATACCAGGATTGGGATGAGGGGTGCCATGCATACCAGGATTGGGGATGAGGGGTGCCATGCATACCAGGATTGGGGATGAAAGGGCCATGCATACCAGGATTGGGGATGAGGGGGCCATGCATATCAGGATTGGGGATGAGGGGGTCATGCATACCAGAAATGGGAAATGAAGGGGCCATGCATACCAGGATTGGGGATGAGGGGGCCATGTATACCAGGATTGGGGATGAGGGGGCCATGCATACCAGGATTGGTGATGAAGGGGCCATGCATACCAGGATTGGGGATGATAGGGTCATGCATACCAGGATTGGGGATGAGGGGGCCATGCATACCTGGATTGGGGATGAGGGGGGCATGCATGCCAGGATTGGGGATGAAGGGGCCATGCATACCAGGATTGGGATGAGGGGTGCCATGCATACCGGGATTGGGGATGAAGGGGCCATGCATACCAGGATTGGGGATGATAAGCCATTTATACCATAATTAGTGATGAGGGGGCCATGCATATCAGGATTGGGGATGAGGAGGTCATGCATACCAGAAATGGGGAATGAGAGGGCCATGCATACCAGGATTGGGGATGAGGGGGCTATGTATACCAGGATTGGGGATGAGTGGGCCATGCATACCAGGATTGGTGATAAAGGGGCCATGCATACCACGATTGGGGATGATAGGGTCATGCATACCAGGATTGGGGATGAGTGGGCCATGCATACCAGGATTGGTGATAAAGGGGCCATGCATATCAGGATTGGGGATGATAGGGTCATGCATACCAGGATTGGGATGAGGGGGCCATGCATACCAGGATTGAGGATGAGGGGATCATGCATACCAGGATTGGGGATGAGGGGTGTCATGCATACCAGCAGGGCCGGCATCAGCACCCGGCGCACCCTGGCAAGTGCTGGGGCCCTGAGCAGGCGGGGGGCCCACTCGCGGTCAGGCAGCCCGCCGGGCTATTGGTGGAGGAGAGCGGTAAAAGTTCCCGCCCTTCTCCCCCGCTTGCTCAGGGCCCCAGATACTTACCTCTCCCCATGCCTCTGCAGATCCGCTGTCTTCCTGCTGTCCGCTCCCTGTGACATCTCAGGTCAGAGGGTGCGGTGATGTCTTTCCACCGCATCTTCCCCTGAGCCATCACAGGCAGCGCAGAGTGGGAAGATGTCGGTGATGCTGGAGTCCGGACCTGAGCAGCGGCAGCAGGTGTAGAGGAGTGAGGTGAGTATTTGATTTTTTTTTTTTTAATGTATGGAGGCATGGGGCATTATGTGGAGGGGTGACATCCTGCATGGGGCATTATATGGGGGGTGACATCCTGCATGGGGCATTATATGGGGGGTGACATCCTGCATGGGGCGTTTTGCATGAGGCATTATATGATGGGGGAAAGGGACATCCTGCGTGGGGCATTATATGGAGGGGAAAGGGACATCCTGCATGGGGCATTATATGGGGGGTGACATCCTGCATGGGGCATTATATGGGGGGTGACATCCTACATGCGGCATTATATGGGGGGAGAGGTGATATCCTGCATGGGGAATTATATGGGGGGGAGTGACATCCTGCACAGGGCATTATATGGGGGGTGAAATCCTGCATGGGGCATTATATTGGGGGTGACATCCTGCATGGGGCATTATAAGGGGGGGCAGCCTGCATAGGGCATTATGTGGGGGGAGCAAACTACATGGAGCATTATATGGGGGCCAGTATCCTGTATGGAGCGTTATAAGGGAACCAGTATCCTGTATGGAGCGTTATATGGGGGCCAGTATTCTGTACGGAGTGTTTTGTGAGGGCCAGTATTCTGTTTGGAGAGTTATATGGGGGCCAGTATTCTGTATGGAGCAATATATGGGGTCCATTATTCTGCATGGAGCATTATATGGGGGCCAGTATTCTGTATGGAGCCTTATATGGGGGCCAGTATTCTGTATGGAGCGTTATATGGGGGCCAGTATTCTGTATGGAGCATTTTGAGGGGGCCAATATTCTGCATGGAGCATTTTATGGGGGCCAGTATACTGTGTGGAGCGATTCGCCAGTTTCTGTGCTATTGTAGAATTTACAATAGATATCACTCATGGTAATATAAGAAGTGAAATCTTTGCATTGTACTATATATATGTTTCTCTGTGGCATCTGTGCATTATGAATCGTGTATGTGTTAAAGGGGCCCACTGAGACTCTTTCACCCGGGGCCCACGAAAACCTGGAGCCGGCCCTGCATACCAGGATTGGGGATGAGGGAGCAATGCATACCAGGATGGGGAAAATTTACCAGTAGCTGCTGCATTTCCCAGCCTAGGCTTATACTCGAGTCAATAAGTTTTCCCAGTTTTTTAGGGTAAAATTTATTCGGCTTATATTCGTGTCGGCTTATACTCGAGTATATATGGTAATCCTTCATTTTTGTCTAAACCTAAGCTTGATATATGAGGTACATTTAGTTGGGCAGACTTTTGTACTGACCTATATAGAGTCGATTGGCAATCATTTAAAGGTCCTTTCACATAGGTCAATAAACACAGCATGAGTATTTTACGTGAAACTGTCACTACAGGAGAACTTGCAGCAGAATGTCTGTGTCTGCCTCTAGCTCCTCCGTCTCTCATCTCCTATCCCATCAATGGAAAAATCTGTTTTCACCGATATTGAGCACACTGATTTTATTGATTTTACATGTGAATCAAGAGTGAAAGATTAGTCCAGGAGCATAGAGAAGCAGATTTCTATGTTAAGGTATATTGCATTGTTTTATTTCCAAGCACACTATTGTTTTTAGAAATAAAAATTTAAACAATGGTTAGTCTTTAAGTTCTTGGCTTGTTATATATGACTTGGATTTAAATGGCCACATTTCTGCCAATACACAAATGCTGATTATTATACGAGTAGAGATGAGCGAATTGGTCAAAGTTTAAATTTGCCTGTTTCGGGAAAATTTGGTTAACGGAGAAGTAATTAATGTCCTATATTATGCTTTGTGGTCTCTCCAGAACTCAGAACATAACAAGCGAAATATGTAAAAAATAAAGAAATCTTTATTCTCATTCTCCGCTCACCTCTCTGGTTCCTCCGCTCCTCACGGTCATCCTTGTGGTCCTCGTTGCACCTTCTGATTCCCTTTGCTTGTGCTGAAATGCCCGGGCCTTTCACACTGAGCCAGAATTTATGGCTCTAATGAGGCCCAGAAAGGTTCTGTAAGGTCAAATTGTCATGACGTCACCACATGCGCTGTGACCTTGCACGTGCATGCGCAGAACCCTTCCCGGAGTTCATCAGAACCGGATGTCTCGATTAAGTGTGAGAATTTTTTGTTATCCACTAGGTTTTTTTTAGCTACCACAATCTGATTTTACAGTGTCCTTTATGTTATAAAATAGTGTAGGTTATTTGCAATCTAATTATTTGTTGGATTTGTGACTTGTTCCTGGCTTTTTTCTTATGCTCAGTTTTGGTCAATTCTACATTGACTTCTAGTGTCATGGTAACATGAAATTACATGCATTACTCTGTAGAGATGCATTACTCATTTTCAAGGTCAAGCTTTGTTGATGTTCATTTCTCAATCATTCCTTTCATTTTGATTCTGCGGAAGAATACAACTCTTCACCTCTCCTATTTGAAGAATAAATTTATGGCTTTTATTCTTCCTTTTTTTGAACTTTGTTTTTGAAATGATGAATGGGCAAAATTAACTTTACAAGTTTGCAAATTCATATGTACTGGGCCTCCATATTAATTTCCAATACTTTTAATCTTAACAATAATATAGCATGCAGTAGTATTAATAATGTCAAAATGACAGAATCTTGATGCACCCAAGTATGAGTGGATGGAGTTCCATAGCTTTGCAGATTCTACACTACTGCACATAAAACCTCACTATTCCAAGGGTAATACAAAATATATTTTCTCTACTGCAATGGGCGGGATGGCAGCCGTGGCTGAGGTGTGAGTCAGCCGTGCCCCACCACAAAAGAGGAAAATGGGGATCCTGGGTTGGTGTGTTTGCTGCTTTTACCTTGACGATAAGCCTCTGCAGACTGCATGCTACTGCGTGACATAGCAGGCCAACATCAGGTGAAGTATATGTGAATGAGGGAGACCAGAGTCAAAAAATATAACTTTTACTGAACAACTTGATGAGAAATATATACATCAAATAGCAGACACAATACTTAACCCCTTTACCCTTGAAGGTGGTTTGCACGTTAATGACCAGGTCAATTTTTACAATTCTGACCACCGTCACTTTATGATGTAATAACTCTGGGACACTTCAACGGATCCCACTGGTTCTGAGAATGTTTTCTCATGACATATTGTAATTCATGATAGTGGTAAAATTTCTTCAATATGACTTGGGTTTATCTGTGAAAAATCAGAAATTGACAAAAATTTTGCAATTTTCAAAATTTTAATTTTCGTGCCCTTAAATCAGAGAGCTATGTCGCAAAAAATTGTTAATAAATAACATTTCTCACATGTCTACTTTACATCAGCACAATTTTGGAACCAAAATTTTGTTCGGAAGTTATAAGGGTTAAAAGTTGACCAGCGATTTCTCATTTTTCCAACAAAATTTACAAAACCATTTTTTTTTGGGACCATATCACATTTGAAGTGACTTTGAGGGGCCTTTATGACAGAAAATACCCAAAAATGACACCATTCTAAAAACCGCACCCCTCAAGGTGCTCAAAACAACATTCAAGAAGTTTTTTAACCCTTCCGGTTCTTCACAAGAATTTTTGGAATATGGAAGAAAAAAATGATCATTTAAGTTTTTCCATAAAAATGTTACTTTAGGCCCAAATTTTCTTATTTTCGCAATGGTAACAGGAAAAAAATAGACCTCAAAATTTGTTGTGTAATTTCTCCTGAGCACTTCGATACCCCATATGTGGGGGAAAACCACTGTTTTGGCACACGACAGGGTTCGGAAGGGAAGGCGCGCCATTTGACTTTTTGAATGCAAAATTTGCTTGAATAATTAGCGGATGCCATATCACGTTTGGAGAGACCCTAATGTGCCTAAACAGTAGAAACCCCCCACAAGTGACATCATTTTGGAAACTAGACCCCTCAAGGAACTTATCTAGATGTGTGGTGAGCACCCTGAACCCCCAGGTGCTTTACAGAAGTTTGTAACGTAGAGCCGTGAAGATAAAAAAATTTAGCCCCAAATTTTTTATTTTCACAAGTGTAAGAGGAGAAAATGAATACCAAAATCTGTTGTGCAATTTCTCCTGAGTACGCAGATCCATAAGGCCCAGGGCACAGAGACATACTATTACTGACAATGTGAGAAATGGTTTAAAAAATACTTCTTCTGCACAATCCAAAGACAGGAACTTTATGGTTACATGTGGTTGGTACATTACCTCCATTACATATTATATCAGTCCAACAAACCATTGTGGAAAAACTCCATATTCCCCTGTGTGAACACCATGGGCTGAGGTGTGTCACCACGGCCCCCATGAGCTAGTTCCAACACCCATTTGATTTTTTAGGATCTCACTGGCTTAGGTACATTGGTACAACTCCTCACTACTATTCTTCAAGCACATTCGATGAGGGCCACATGCTCCTCGCTGAACCACTGCATCTTCACTTTTCCATGGAAGAACATTTGCCCCCGCCTGGCCATTTCCTCTATGATTCTCTAGCTTCTTATCTAGTATAGATAATCTTTTGCTTTAGACCCGCTTGCCAGAGTTAAAGAATCCTTCCTTCAGCTTAGTCGATGCTAGGCCCCCTTGCCTAACATCAGGATTCCGTCTGTCACTCAGTCCATGGTTCTTTGAAAACACGCTATCCGATATAACCTCCCTTTCTTAGCACACAAACACCCATTTCAATGCAGGTCTGCGAGCAGCAAGACCATAGTTCTCTTCACTTCTCAATACTTTTACCTATCTGCCTAACAACAGTAAACTGCATTACCTTGTGCCCACATAACTCCTCTCATTCTGGGCTAGCATCAATAGTTAACTCAAACCATATAAAACAACATTTAAAATATGACCCTGCATTATATGACCATAACAAGTGATGGGACATTTCAAGGAGGAGGAATAGATGTTGCAAAGAACAGATTTTATCTCACGGCCCAGAGTTGTGAGATAAGCATGGAGCACCTCTGGGTTGCACCAGACCAAATGATCCTCATGTATGAAAACTAGTGCAGGCACATGTAATTTTTATCATTCCAAATAACAACCAATCTGACCATCGTTTTCATGATTTTTTTTTTAAAAAATTCTTCAAAAGAGCCAAAAAATGAAAATGTTCTAATGGAAAAACAAACTCTTTCGCTAGAAGCCTTCAGTTGGTTGTTTAGTAAGTGTTATAATTAGGATTTAAGTAAGTTAAACCAAAATGTTGAACACAGAATCAACTCCTATCTCCTTCCAGGATGATAATTTACACCATGTAGATATATAACTGCTCACATAAGGAAATGTCAAGCACCAGGGGGGCTCTTAATTCTGATGATCTCCTCACTTGGTGCACAGGCTCTACATAGAGGAAATGGTTAGCACAGACATATAAGGATGCAGCATTTTCTATCTTCTGTATGAACAAGCCCTATTGGTGTTGTGGTTACAAATGAATTTCAAGCCTTTTTCAAATTAAAACAGAACATCTGTTACTCGAAAAATAAATTAAAAATGTGGATAAAACTGTCTAGTGTCGCCACTAATCCTTTCCACTCAATATATGACAGCTATAATGAGGGATTGCTTTTTATTATCTTGTAGTGTAAAATCAAATAAACAAAAGAAAAACTAAAGTGCTCTTCTATCTAAGTCATCTTCCTCCCAAATTTATATGTAAGATATGTCCATATTTTTCCTTTTGTTTGTTTGTATATTCAATAAATAAATACATTTTTGCATGTTTAGAGCAAAGTTTAGGAAAGTAGAAGAAATAAATGCTGAAATATTGAAATATGCTAGAAATACTAAACTGTCTTACAATATGTGGTACCATCATACCATACTTGGTAACTTTTCCTAAACATTTGGAAGGCTATCACCCTTGGAGAGTCCCCGAGAAGCAAGCATTTTGAGAAAGGTTTCCTGAGCCTGACACTGGGATGCTATCATAAGATTGCATTTTCGAGGGGTGTGGAATGGGGCTTTGCACGCTGCAGATTGACTGACAAGAGAAACAAGGAATAGAGATGAGCGGATTAGGGAAAATTCAAAATCATCTGTTTGTGCAGAGCTATTCTTCCCAAATATAATGTCACTTGTTATGCTCTTGGGCTCCAGAACCCAGAGCAAAATAAACGTGAGGTTCTTCCACTCCTCACTATCACCTGTCTGGCCCTTGCCGCATCTTCTGATCCCCTACCGGTTGTGTCACAGGTGTGTCAGAAGTGACAGACAGTTGCCTTGCAGTTGGTTGCAGGAGATCTCTTCGTTTGTCATTACAGACACCTTCTTAGAAGCTTTCTCTCTAGGACCCAACGGCTACCTTCTTCTTGCTAATTAACACCCTGGCCTGGGTTTATAAATACCTGCTGTCTGCTGGAGAAAGGTGCTGGCAATACTCACATGACCCCTTGTGAAGGCTTAGAGCTAGTGCAGTACTTCTTCCTCTCTGGTGCTAAGAGGACGTGTGTTCATCTCTCTGAAGTTGACTAAAGCTAAGCTATCTTCCCTTGTTTGTTCTCCCTTGTTGTCTTTAGTTGTCAGTGGGGATTGACTAGCACTCATCCCATCTCTTCCCCAGCGAGGACCAAATGCCAGGGCAAGACAGCACGAGGTTCCTGTGCAGTGATTAGTGCGGAACCAATATAGGGACGTTAGTAGAGACAGGATGATATAGGTCAGCCTAGGAGGTCTCCACTACCCCCTTTCCCTAGATTCTGGGCCCACTTTTCCCCCTTCCCTTCATGTTGCACTTAGACTTTCCTATACCTTGCGTGACAGATTGAATCCTCGGGTCTCTCACACTGTGTCAGACTTCCAGCTGTCATGGCACCCAGGAGGGCTCTGCACAAGTGTGTAAGGTTAATGGAGTCAAGGATTCCATCTCGAGCGTCAGAGGATCAGAAGATGTGGCGAGAACGAGACGCATGGTGGTGAGTATCGGAGGTGACAGAGAGGTGAGTGGTACGGTGAGTATGAGGATTTTTTTAACCTTTTAATGCCCCAATATGGGTCAGAAAAAAGGCGGCCCACGGCCGCCATTTTGCTGAATCCTCGTGGAAGCAAATAGCAAAAAATATGCATGTTGCTGAATGAAGATTTTCGTAAAATTTGAGAAGAATTTAAAGGCAATCTGTCACCCCCCTGGGCTATATCAGACCTCTACTATGGCCATACAGGGTAAAGAAGAGTAAATCTATACATACCTGTATGGCCCATAGTAGAGGTTTGATTGCAGAGAAAAGCACTTTAATCAATTCTATTTTCCACAGGCTTGGCATCTGAGGGACGCCAAGCAATCCCCGCCTATCTGCTTATTATTCCCCTAAATCTCTGCTTAATTATCATATCCCTCACCTGCACATCATAGGGCCCTGTGACAGGCCCTGTGATGTGCACTGTGCTCCCTGACTTGCAAGCATGCGCAAAGCGCCGCTCACATAGAGCGCGCTTTGCTTCAGCCCGGCCTGTCTACCTGTGCTCTGCGCCGCAGGTTTCTATTGCACAGGTGCCGGGGAATAACTGTCACTTTCTGGCACCTGTGCAATAGAAACCTGCGGCGCAGAGCACAGGTAGACGGGGCTGGCATGAAGCAAAGCGCACTCTATGTGAGCTCTATGTGAGCGGCGTTTTGCGCATGCCCGGAAGTCAGGGAGCACAGTGCCGTCACAGGACCTGTCAGGGCCCTGTGAAGTGCAGGGGAGGGGCGGGGATATGATAATTAAGCAGAAAGGCGGGGATTTAGGGGAATAATAAGCAGATAGGCAGGGATTGCCTGACTTCCCCTGGACGCCAAGCCTGTGGAAAAAAGAATTGATTAAAGTGCTTTTCTCTGCAATCAGACCTCTACTATGGGCCATACAGGTAAGTATAGATTTACTTTTCTACACCCTGTATCGCCATAGTAGAGGTCTGATATCGCCCAGGGGGGTGACAGATTCCCTTTAATTCGTTATCTCTTATCTCTACCAAGGTTCATAGTGAGACTACATAATTTGCTTAGCATTGCAGTCCGACCACTTTGTTGACTTTCAGATTATGCGTTAGTGCTCGTAATTATGAATTAACGTTAGTTGTATTTTGTCAAATAAAGAACCCAGAACACACACAGACAGCAGTCTGACTGCCAGCACATTCCTCACTATCTACAGAATATGCAGGGTACAAATAAATAATAGGAAAAAATAGAAAGGAATGCTTACAAAGGCATTTTCATAAACATTTAAATGTCATGTAAAAGAAATGAAAAATATGCTGTAAATGTAATTAGATTACAAAGACCTTTTTCAAAAAAGGTGTCTAATTCCTTCCTATTTTTTGAATAAAGTCTTCAACCACAAATGCATACAATTCATAAATTGAATAAACGCATTTCAAGATAATTATTTTCAGAACAATTATTGCTAAGGGAAAAAAAGTTTGAAAAAAGATAAATTGGTTTCTAATTCAGTAAAATTTACCATCTGAATATGAAAGACTATAAAATTAGTGTTTTGATATAGTAAGTAAATAAGTGGTCAAAAGTGGTAAGGTGGTCAAAATTAAAAATACAATACCCAAGATCCACATATTAGCAACATATCACATGGGAGATTATGTACTGATCAGACATGACATTAATACCATGTCAGTGAAGTGAAAATTATTAATTATTAGAGATTATTTAATATTTTCAAAATTGAATATGCCAGCTTCAGTCAATGCTTCAAAATAATCAAAGTGCAGGTACTCCATCTGCCCTTATAGAAGGCCCATTCAAGATTTTTAATGCATAGTCTCAGTAATGTCAATGTAAACTCCAGATATACAGTACAGACCAAATGTTTGGACACACCTTCTCATTTAAAGTTTTTTCTGTATTTTCAAGACTATGAAAATTGTACATTCACACTGAAGGCATCAAAACTATGAATTAACACATGTGGAATTATTCACTTAACAAAAAAGTGTGAAACAACTGAAAATATGTCTTATATTATAGGTTCTTCAAAGTAGCCACATTTTGCTTTGATGACTGCTTTGCACACTCTTGGCATTCTTTTGATGAGCTTCAAGAGGTAGTCACCGGAAATGGTCTTCCAATAATCTTAAAGGAGTTCCCAGAGATGCTTAGCACTTGTTGGCCCTTTTGCCTTCACTCTGCAGTCCAGCTCACCCCAAACTATCTCGATTGGGTTCAGGTCTGGTGACTGTGGAGGCCAGGTCATCTGGCTTAGCACACAATCTCCCACTTGGTCAAATAGCCCTTACACAGCCTGGAGGTGCATTTGGGGTCATTGTCCTGTTGAAAAATAAATGATGGTCCAACTAAACACAAACCGGATGGAATAGCATGCCGCTGCAAGATGCTGTGGTAGCAATGCTGGTTCAGTATGCCTTCAATTTTGAATAAATCCCCAACAGTGTCACCATAAAAGCACCCCCACACCACCACACATCCTCCTCCATGCTTCACGGTGGGAACCAGGCATGTAGAGTCCATCCATTCACCTTTTCTGCATCGCATAAAGACACGGTGGTTGGAACCAAAGATCTCAAATTTGGACTCATCAGACCAAAGCACAGATTTCCACTGGTCTAATGTCCATTCCTTTTGGTTTTTAGCCCAAACAAGTCTCTTCTGCTTGTTGTCTGTCCTTAGCAGTGGTTTCCTAGCAGCTATTTTACCATGAAGGCCTGCTGCACAAAGTCTCCTCTTAACAGTTGTTGAAGAGATGTGTCTGCTGCTAGAACTCTGTGTGGCATTGACCTGGTCAATAATCTGAGCTGCTGTTAACCTGCGATTTCTGAGGCTGGTGACTCGGATAAACTTATCCTCAGAAGCAGAGGTGACTCTTGGTCTTCCTTTCCTGGGGCGGTCCTCATGTGAGCCAGTTTCTTTGTAGCGCTTGATGGTTTTTGCAACTGCACTTGGGGACACTTTCAAAGTTTTCCCAATTTTTAGGACTGACTGACATTCATTTCTTAAAGTAATGATGGCCACTCATTTTTCTTTAGTTATCTGCTTTTTTCTTGCCATAATACAAATTCTAATAGTCTATTCAGTAGGACTATCAGCTGTGTATCCACCTGACTTCTGCACAACACAACTGATGGTCCCAACCCCATTTATAAGGCAAGAAATCCCACTTATTAAACCTGACAGGGCACACCTGTGAAGTGAAAACCATTTCTGATGACTACCTCTTGAAGCTTATCAAGAGAATGCCAAGAGTGTGCAAAGCAGTCATCAATGCAAAAGGTGGCTACTTTGAAGAACCTAGAATATAAGACATATTTTCAGTTGTTTCGCACTTTTTTGTTAAGTATATAATTACACATGTGCTAATTCATAGTTTTGATGCCATCAGTGTGAATGTACAATTTTCATAGTCATGAAAATACTGAAATATCTTTAAATGAGAAGGTGTGTCCAAACTTTTGGTCTGTACTGTATAACTGTTATTTACTGGTGCTTTTTCAAACACTGTCTGTGAAGGATATTAAGAGCCTTTTGAATTTTTCTTTCTAATTTTATTGTTAAGCTGTGAGTTGTGACATCCTTTCACTTAACAGATTCTCTCCAAAATGTCTGCTGCATTCCCTGCCTTTGCTTTTTTACGGGCTATGAAAGGCTGTGCTACATGATGATGAAGGGTGTTATTGGGAAGCCCATCCAGTTGTTCCCCAGGTCATGTAGCTGATTCAATCACAGCTAATTCAATCGTTTGCATTGTGTAAAATAGTTGCTTGCATTTTTGAGATTTTCGTGATTCAAGTCAAAAATAGTTCTATTTCTCTGGATCCACTGTATTTCCCAAAATTTGGCACAATTTCTATTATCAAATCAATTTGCTTTTCCATGCTCATTATCTCAGGATGATGCACCTGTCAAGGAGCAGTGAAGCAAGTGAATAGTCAATTCTTACAGAGGAGCTGTCATCAGTTACAAGTCAGCCAGTTTCAGCAATATGGCCTTTTTATTTGGGGTACACGATATGCTATTTTTTATGGTAGTTTACAAGTGTTTATATAGAACAAGAATTGTGAATGAAATGGTTGAATAGTGATCGTTACATCGTACCATTGAACATCATACACTGTGTTCACACAGACAAATAATTTGAAGTGTAGGTGTGTTCAACATTCAACATTCAAATCTCAAGTGATACTTTCTACCTCAGTACAAAAATGAATAAAGTATTGTAAAACATTTCTGTTAATACTGTGCAAAGAAAATTTCATCAAATTAGCGAACCAAAGAATTTTTTGATAATCACGAATATTTATATGCTCCAACTGCTACTGAATTATCTATTGCCTTTGGACATGGTCAACCCTATTTTAGGTCTTAAATTTCTACTCCTAATTTTTGTGAATCATGTAAAGCAGAAGTGTTAAGAGTGGCATAAACAAATTGTAGGGAGTAAAAAATTATCAAGGGCTGCGATTTGAGCAGTGCTAATAAGGAACGGAATAAACTATGCAATAAATTAAGCCTGCAACTGTACAGCTTATCTGTGACATGTCAAGAAGCATATAAGAAAGTTTTGACTGTCACAGGCAAGCTATGAAGAGGTAGGCATACAGTACAGACCAAAAGTTTGGACACACCTTCTCATTTAAAGATTTTTCTGTATTTTCATGGCTATGAAAATTGTACATTGACACTGAAGGCATCAAAACTATGAATTAACACATGTGGAATTATATACTTAACAAAAAAGTGTGAAACAACTGAAAATATGTCTTATATTATAGGTTCTTCAAAGTAGCCACCTTTTGCTTTGATAACTGCTTTGCACACTCTTGGCATTCTCTTGATGAGCTTCAAGAGGTAGTCACCGGAAATGGTCTTCCAACAATCTTGAAGGAGTTCCCAGAGATGCTTAGCACTTGTTGGCCCTTTTGCCTTCACTCTGCGGTCCAGCTCACCCCAAACCATCTCGATTGGGTTCAGGTCTGGTGACTGTGGAGGCGTAGCACCCTATCACTCTCCTTCTTGGTCAAATAGCCCTTACACAGCCTGGAGGTGTGTTTGGGATCATCGTCCTGTTGAAAAATAAATGATGGTCCAACTAAACGCAAGCCGGATGGAATAACATGCCGCTGCAAGATGCTGTGGTAGCCATGCTGGTTCAGTATGCCTTCAATTTTGAATAAATCCCCAATAGTGTCACCAGCAAAGCACCCCCACACCATCACACCTCCTCCTCCATGCTTCACGGTGGGAGCCAGGCATGTAGAGTCCATCCGTTCACCTCTTCTGCGTCGCACAAAGACATGGTGGTTGGAACCAAAGATCTCAAATTTGGACTCATCAGACCAAAGCACAGATTTCCACTGGTCTAATGTCCATTCCTTGTGTTCTTTAGCCCAAACAAGTCTCTTCTGCTTGTTTCCTGTCCTTAGCAGTGGTTTCCTAGCAGCTATTTTACCATGAAGGCCTGCTGCACAAAGTCTCCTCTTAACAGTTGTAGAAGAGATGTGTCTGCTGCTAGAACTCTGTGTGGCATTGACCTGGTCTCTAATCTGAGCTGCTGTTAACCTGCGATTTCTGAGGCTGGTGACTCGGATAAACTTATCCTCAGGAGCAGAGGTGACTCTTGGTCTTCCTTTTCTGGGGTGGTCCTCATGTGAGCCAGTTTCTTTGTAGCACTTGATGGTTTTTGCAACTGCACTTGGGGACACTTTCAAAGTTTTCCAAATTTTTCGCACTGACTGACCTTCATTTCTTAAAGTAATGATGGCCACTCATTTTTCTTTACTTAGAATTTGCATTATGGCAAGAAAAAGCAGCTAACAGTCTATTCAGTAGGACTATCAGCTGTATATCCACCAGACTTCTGCACAACACAACTGATGGTCCCAACTCCATTTATAAGGCAAGAAATCCCACTTATTAAACCTGACAGGGCACACCTGTGAAGAGAAAACAATTTCCAGTGACTACCTCTTGAAGCTCATCAAGAGAATGCCAAGAGTGTGCAAAGCAGTCATCAAAGCAAAAGGTGGCTACTTTGAAGAACCTAGAATATAAGACATATTTTCAGATGTTTCACACTTTTTTGTTAAGTATATAATTCCACATGTGTTAGTTCATAGTTTTGATGCCTTCAGTGTGAATGTACAATTTTCATAGTCATGAAAATACAGAAAAATCTTTAAATGAGAAGGTGTGTCCAAACTTTTGGTCTGTACTGTATATCACTCAGGCAGAGCATCAAAAACATAATGACATTAAAAATCTGCTTGAATAATATCTGGCTAGGTCAAGGGTCTGGCTTGAATTACATGCAAAACGTAAGCAATGCCTACTGCTATGTGACTGCATGGATGCATGGATGATGGTATTATAAAGGGACTGGCTTTTATTAGAAATCAGATGTGACAGATGTGACAGTGACCCGCAGTAAATAGCTTACCGTGGGTCATAGGCGCCGGCTGATGGTACTGCTTACCACCATCAGCCGGCTCCTGCTGCCATAGGAAATAATGAGTGCAGGCGCCGCTGGATGGGAGCAGTAGTCTATATTTTTTAGTTTATATATTTTTAATTTTTTTGTTCTTTATATTGTGATTTTTTTTAAATATTGTTACTTTTTTTTACTTTTTTACTTAGTCCTTCTATGTGTCTATAAGTTTTATTACTCTAATCATTGGTGTAATGCATTGCAATGTACCAGCACTGCAATGCATTATAGCTGACATTGTTACACTGATAGAATGCCTTTTAGACCATTCTCCAGGCATAGTCTAACAGGCCACCGTGGCTGGCAGACCCAGATGTCGTCATTTGACTTCAGATTGCCATGACTGCCATTGTACCCTCACAATTACATTGCAGGGGTGCCAATTGGTTGGATAGGGAGCCCACTCCCTCTCCTAGTCTTCTAATTGTTGCTATGGGTATTGATCGCAACGTTTAGAGGATTAAAATGGGCAGTGCGGTTACCACTCCTGGCTGTGACAGCCGGGGCTCGACTGTCATTTAAACCAAGCTCCAGGTGGTGATCACATGGGCAACCGCTCCCGTGCCCACATAATCGCCTGTATATAACGGTACGTCCAATGTCAGGAAGGGGTTAACTAGAAGCTTACTAATGTACCAATAATTCCTGTAGTAATATATAAAAGCTCTCAATTAATCAAAGCCTCATATAGTAGACAAAATAAATAATTATCATTATTAGTCCGGGGAAGATAAAATGTTTTGCACTATTCTTTGTTGTTTCAGGAAACTGGCATCATTAATTAATTACATTTAATAGGTAGCTGTACTGCCAGACATATACTGATTTACAGTTTCTTAATTTTTTTAGAGCATTTGAAATATTTGAACTTGTGTTAAAACTGAGCGGCCTTTGGTTGAGTTTTACCTTTGGCACAAATAGTTATATTATTTAGATACACTATAACAGTATACGTATATAAGTGGTGTTTTCTTATCATTAGTGAAAATGTTTTGCATGGGCAATCCATTACAGATGTTCGCTTGATGGTATTTTGTGACAGATCTATTTTCACACTGATCTTGGGTGTTCGTCACAAGGAGGTTTCGCTGTATATGGATGTTACATTAGAACCGTTACATTTGACTTACAGCAAATAAAGACCCATGATGAGTTCAGATTTCCACAAATGTATGTAATTTTTTTTTGCAAATCAGGCCAGATGCTTCATGAATTATCTTCAGAATTTATAGTGCTATTCTGAATTATTAATAGATTTTTTTATTACTTTACTCTGTGTTAGTTAAGAGATAAGAATATTATTACAACCCTGAGGAAATCACTTGTTCAAGATGATGAAATATAATAATTTCTTTACTTATTAACAATATGAATTCACTGCAAAGAAAATTTAGAGCATCCACCTAAAATGATAAAAATCTTGAAATGAAGAGGTTCAGGGTTACATGGTTAATCTTGTGTATACACTGTGTGCAGAATTATTAGGCAAATGAGTATTTTGATCACATGATACTTTTTATACATGTTGTCCTACTCCAAGCTGCATAGGCTTGAGAGCCAACTACCAATTAAGTAAATCTGGTGATGTGCATCTCTGTAATGAGGAGGGGTGTTGTCTAATGACATCAACACCCTATATAAGGTGTGCTTAATTATTAGTCAACTTCCTTTCCTTTGGCAAAATGGGTCAGAAGAGAGATTTGACGGGCTCTGAAAAGTCCAAAATTGAGAGATGTCTTGCAGAGGGATGCAGCAGTCTTGAAATTTCCAAACTTTTGAAGCGTGATCACCGAACAATCAAGCGTCTCATGGCAAATAGCCGACAGGGTCGCAAGAAGCGTGTTGGCCAAAAAAGGCGCAAAATAACTGCCCATGAATTGAGGAAAATCACACGTGAAGCTGCCAAGATGCCATTCACCACCAGTTTTGCCATATTTCAGAGCTGCAAAGTTATTGAAGTATCAAAAAACACAAGGTGTGCGATACTCAGGGATATGGCCAAGGTAAGGAAGGCTGAAAAATGACCACCTTTGAACAAGAAACATAAGATAAAACGTCAAGAATGGGCCAAGAAATATCTTAAGACTGATTTTTCAAAGGTTTCATGAACTAATGAAATGAGAGTGACTCTTTATGGGCCAGATGGATGGGCCAGAGCCTGCTCAGTAAAGGGCAGAGAACTCCACTCTGACTCAGACGCCAGCAGGGTGGAGGTGGGGTACTGGTATGGGCTGGTATCATCAAAGATGAACTTGTGGGACCTTTTTGGGTTGAGGATGGAGTGAAGCTCAACTCCCAGACCTACTGCCAGTTTCTGGAACACAACTTTTTCAAGCAGCGGTACAGGAAGAAGACGGTATCGTTCAAGAAAAATATGATTTTCATGCAGGACAATGCTCCATCACATGCATCCAACTACTCCTCAGCGTGGCTGGTCAGTAAAGGTCTAAAAGAAGAAAAAATAATGACATGGCCCCCTTGTTCACCTGATCTGAACCCCATAGCGAACCTGTGGTCCACCATAAAATGTGAGATCTACAGGGAGGGAAAACAGTACACCTCTGGGAACAGTGTCTGGGAGGCTGTGGTGACTGCTGCACGCAATGTTGATCGAAAACAGATCAAGCAACTGACAGAATCTATGGATGGAAGGCTGTTGAGTGTCATCATAAAGAAAGATGGCTATATTGATCACTAATTATTTTTGTTTTTGTTTTTGCATGTCAGAAATGTTTATTTCTAAATTTTGTGCACTGATATTGGTTTACCTGGTGAAAATAAACAAGTGAGATGGAATTATATTTGGTTTTTATTAAGTTGCCTAATAATTCTGCACAGTAATAGTTACCTGCACAAACAGATATCCTCCTAAGATAGCCAAATCTAAAAAAAAAAAACACTCCAACTTCCAAAAATATTAAGCTTGGATATTTATGAGTCTTTTGGGTTGATTGAGAACATAGTTGTTGATCAATGATAAAAATAATCCTCTAAAATACAACTTGCATAATAATTCTGCACACAGTGCACACTTATATTGCACTCATATTCCCTTCCATTTTTTCTCTACCTTTTGCCAACAAAAACTTTCCACACTCCGGTTTAAATATTATATTATTATTGTATTAAAATTTATTTTGGCCACACTGTCTCACTACGCTGCTGATTTAAATACGTTACGTTAGTTAATTTGTGACTGTGGTGCGAGAAACAATCGCTGCCCCACTTGTAATTTGTATAGTACAGTGATTTTTTTGGGGGGGTCTGAGGGTGCCAATATATACGGTGTCTGGTGCAAGTTTTATCAAAGACTGTGAATATTATACAGAAAATGTGTTTTGTCATGAACAATTGTGTATGAAAAGATAGAGAATTCAAGGAAGATCATACAAGTGTCAGCGATGAAGAAGGAGTGGTAGACCTTTCCATGTACATGTTACGATACTGTCATCGCACTGCTGGAAACCAGTGGCTGAAGGACAACAAGCAGGAATAGCAAGCGGTAGTAGAAGTTAGCCAAAGAGTTGTAGGAAAGAATCTGTAGATAGGTGACAATAGTCTGGGTAAGAATGTTCTGGAGCTGGAGACTGGAACTAGGCTAACAGCTAGACACAATACTCAAGCAATGAGTGAGAGATCCATGCAGCTTTAAGAAGGCCCAAACAAGAAAAAAGATGGATCCCACAGGTTCAGAATCTGCCATCTTAGTAAAGGTCAATTGCAGAACATACAGTGGTGGCCAAAAGTATTGGCACCCCTGCAATTCTGTCAGATAATACTCAGTTTCTTCCTGAAAATGATTGCAATCACAAATTCTTTGGTATTATTATCTTCATTTAATTTGCTTGCAAGGAAAAAACACAAAAGAGAATGAAGCAAAAATCAAATCATTGATCATTTCACACAAAACTCCAAAAATGGGCCAGACAAAAGTATTGGCACCCTCAGCCTAATGCTTGGTTGCACAATCTTTAGCCAAAATAACTGCGAACAACCACTTCCGGTAACCATCAATGAGTTTCTTACAATGCTCTGCTGGAATTGTAGACCATTCTTCTTTGGAAAACTGCTCCAGGTTCCTGATATTTGAAGGGTGCCTTCTACAAACTGCCATTTTGAGATCTCTCCACAGGTGTTCTATGGGATTCAGGTCTGGACTCATTGCTGGCCACCTTAGAAGTCTCCAGTGCTTTCTTTCAAACCATTTATAGTGCTTTTGGAAGTGTGTTTTGGGTCATTGTCCTGCTGGAAAACCCATGACCTCTGAGGGAGACCCAGCTTTCTCACACTGGGCCCTACATTATGCTGAAAAATTTGTTGGTAGTCTTCAGACTTCATAATGCCATGCACACGGTCAAGCAGTCCAGTGCCAGAGGCAGCAAAGCAACCCCAAAACGTCAGGGAACCTCCGCCATGTTTGACTGTAGGGACCGTGTTCTTTTCTTTGAATGCCTCATTTTTTTTCCTGTACACTCTATGTTGATGCTTTTTCCCAAAAAGCTCTACTTTTGTCTCATCTGACCAGAGAACATTCTTCCAAAACATTTTAGGCTTTCTCAGGTAAGTTTTGGCAAACTCCAGCCTGGCTTTTTTATGTCTCGTGGTAAGAAGTGGGGTCTTCCTGGGCATCCTAGCATACAGTCCCTTTTCATTCAGACGCCGACGGATAGTACGGGTTGACACTGTTGTACCCTCAGACTTCAGGGCAGCTTGAACTTGTTTGGATGTTAGTCGAGGTTCTTTATCCACCATCCGCACAATCTTGCGTTGAAATCTCTGGTCAATTTTTCTTTCCGTCCACATCTAGGGAGGTTAGCCACAGTGCCATGGGCTTTAAACTTCTTGATGACACTGCGCACGGAAGGCACAGGAACATTCAGGTCTTTGGAGATGGACTTGTAGCCTTGAGATTGCTCATGCTTCCTCACAATTTGGTTTCTCAAGTCCTCAGACAGTTCTTTGGTCTTCTTTCTTTTCTCCATGCTCAATGTGGTACACACAAGGACACAGGACAGAGGTTGAGACAACTTTAATCAATGTTAACTGGCTGCAAGTGTGATTTAGTTATTGCCAACACCTGTTAGGGGCCACAGGTAAGTTACATGTGCTGTTAATTACACGAATTAGAGAAGCATCACATGATTTTTCAAACAGTGCCAATACTTTTATCCACCCCCTTTTTTAGGTTTGGTGTGGAATTGTATCCAATTTGGCTTTAGGATAATTCTTTTTGTGTTTTTTCATTGAAGACAAATTAAATGAAGATAATAATACCAAAGAATTTGTGATTGCAATCATTTTCATGAAGAAACTGAGTATTATCTGACAGAATTGCAGGGGTGCCAATACTTTTGGCCACCACTGTAACAGCAGCCTCCAGTGGTAAGGACTGTGATTAGAGCACAATTATTAAGGTGAACAACAGCATCCACTACTGGTCAAACTGTAGAAGGACAAAAGGAATTCTGACAGTCCATGATGGATGACACCATAAAGTGTGCATGTGAACTAATTCTATTGGAAAGACAAGAGACAGTGAACTTGGTGGAAAATCAGCTCTATGGGGGCTGTTAAGCTATGAAAACATTCATGGCTTGTAGTTCAGCCTAAAATATTTTTTAATGAGGGATTACAAAGGCTTGTTGATAGATGGATTAAGTGTCAAAAGTTAATGAATTTGTATTTTGTGAAAGTAGATGAAAATATATTCTGCAGCCTAAGTGCGGATTACTTTTGACTCACCCTCATATATTCAGTAAGTTAGTGTTCAGGAAAAGAGGGATACAGTGTGATAATGTATGATCTCTTTAAGTGGAGTTCTCGGGCTAGGAATCCTCCTTTAAGATGTTTAGGATATGGTTTGTAAAACATACATTTTTGTGCAACGTGCATCATTTCCTATATGCGGCAGCCACAAAAAAATGTATTAGTTCTTGAATTCCATTGAGCTACAGTTCCTTTGTTCAATAAATATGCCGTTCGCATGTAAAAATGAAAGCACAATAGAACGATGGATATATCTTGATCTATTATTCACAAGACAATGGATTTTGATCAAAAAACATTTCCAAAAATGGCTTTAGCATTTCTAATGTTAGCCATTCACTCCAGATCTAAAATAGCTCTAATAATCTTCCAGATGTATTCTAAATGGAAAATGAAAGAAACATGGGTAGTAAATTGTAGAGAGACGATTTTACCATTAGAAATAGTGAAGTATTTCATGTGTCGCTAGCAAATATTCAGAATCTGGAGAGTCTTATATTTTCTTTAAGAATAAGAAATATGAGAGACTGATTGTGCCGCACTGCTGAATTGCTGTGAGGCCTCCCGAATCTCTTACATAACCAGTGAACTTACTGTATATTACTTAGACAAATTGGTCAAAGAATCAAAGTAAAAAGGTTCCTCTTCAGAGAAAATTAAATTTATGGAAAAAAACCTCTGCTACTGCAAGATTGGACCTGTGCACATGTCAGACATTTGGTCTTACAGGCTTGATGAATCCAGTTATGGCTATGTTCACATGTCAGGCAATATTTCCATTTGTCTGCTCTTCAAATGGATCAGAAAAATGGAAGTACCAATGCTCAGTCGCAGGACACATTATTTTGAATTGAATGTTATTTTTCCTAAAATGACTTTGTGTTTGCATTGACTGTATGTGTTACACGTTTTTGGACAGACAGAAAAACATGACTTGCACAACATTTTTTCTGCCTAAAATAAAACCAGCAAATTTAACAGTTTTTTTTCTATCATTAAAATCTAAGGAAATGGATAATAAAGGCTTGTGTACATGACCGTATTGTGGGTCCGACAAAACAGCGAATTGCGCTTGGACCAATGTTAGTCTATGGGGCCGTGCACATGTCTGAGTTTTTTACTTGTACCAAGTCAGTCCAAGGAAAACAATTACTGCATGCCCGAATTTGATCCTATATTCAATTAGCATACGTCCATGCAAGTTGATGAGTGCGAGGGAAACATTGAAGAATAGAGAAAGATGGAGAAATTTCTTTCTCCATCTTTTCCTCCTTCGAGAGAATAGGAGCACACTGTGATCACACTCTGGTCAAACTCTGATCAGAGTGTGATTAGCATAATTTACCTGATTCTCTTAGATGATGCTCCTCTGAACCTATCCTAGGAGATGGTCATCAGTTATACTTTCCGTTTAACCTTTTCCACAATTGAGTGAACAGTTATTTTGGATGGATGGCACAGGCTCATGAATTGTGCCCATGCCATCCACAGAATGAACATAGCTCTGATTCAAGCACTTTAAACCCTCAGATGCCACCGTCATTAGTAACAGTGGCTTGTGAGAATATTGACAAAGAAATTTCACTACCTTTGTCGACCCTTCAGCACCCTGCAAAGCAATCGCGGGGAAGCCGATGGTTGCTATGAAAACTGGGGGACTTAGAATGGCCTCAGATAATGCCAAATACCGCACCCAATTATTCCCCACTAGGGTAAGGGCATGACAGGCAGGTTATGACAAGTTAGAGAAATACAACAATGTTTGTATAGTAGTACCATATAGAGAAATAGGTGTACGTTAGAACCAAGTACAGTTTGAAGTAGAAAATAATACCCAAGAAAATACTTCATGAAATCAACTAATCTTCATTGAAAACAGTTATTTAAAACACACCCGACATTTAAGAAAGTGGAACAACCAGTATAGGTTGAGTACATACAAGATTAACTACTCCCGTACATACAATACATTGCCACAAATTCCCCAAACAAAGTCACTTGGGATAGAGTAGTATATGATCTAAAGTTACAGTCATACCCCCATACCATAGGGGGAATTACTAACAAAACATGGTTACCTGAGGTGGGCTAGAGGGCGTCCCACATACCCTACGCACGTTTCGGCTCACTTAGCCGTCTTCTGGGGTATTGCCACACTTTAAATTGGATCTCATTAAGTAGTACACTGCCACCAATGAACACAGACACACACCTGTTTCCCATTATCACTCATGCCGTCAGAGTGGGACTGTTTGGAGAAGGAGGAGGGAAAAGGAAGAGAAAAAGAGGGACAAAAGAATTAAGGGGAGGAATCTATTACCAAAAGTCATCACCATATTTATAATATTATTTATATATTTCTCCCCCTCACTCCCCCTACACTGCCCAGAGCAGCAAACTCATCTATGCTTCAGTTGGTAGAGTGCGGGGGGGGGGGGAGAGAGAGGGAGGTGAAGGGTACTTCTCCCCCATGTCTCCCCCGTGTGTCACAGCTCATCATGAATTAGATGAGCTGTGGCATTATGCCACCATTTTGACAGAGCTAGGACAAACTGGTGTGAAAATGCCAAAAGTCTCAATATTTTTGCGCCACTCTCTTATGTGCCAAATTTTTGCAATTTTTCAAAGCACTTTATTCCCAAATTCTAGCTAAGTTGCTTTGACAAATTGGGGCCCAAGTTTCTACAATTCTGTATAGTTTTTTTCCATCTGCAAAATGCAATCTTCTTCCAGCACTATTGTGTCTCCTCCATTCTGATTTCACGCAGCACATTTACCATATGAAGAAGTGTACAAATCCAACAAGTCATCCTTTCTAATTTATTTAAGTCTGATCCTAGGCTGTCTTCCAATATTTGTCACTTTGTGGAGGGATTTTATTTGGTAAATTACAATGTAAGACAACACAGTGGTCAATCTTGCTGCATTGCCGAAATGAGAGAATGGACGTGTACATTATCTGTACATTTGTTTGGGATGTTTATATGTGGGAAAGGGTTAATATTTTCCCATGAATTATTCTGAAGTTTTTGCTTTACTACCATCATCTAAGAGAACAATATATATTGAACTATATGTTGTAGATTATCATGAAAATATAGTGGTGTATTCTTGATTGATGTGCAATCTTTTTTATGACAAAATCTTATTGAAACTCCATTTGCCTTTTCGGTATTATGTCCCATCACTCCTTTCCTACGTTGAGCTGCTGTTCTGCTTTCCAACCCATCATTTCTTTCTCCCAATAAACCTGCTCTCTTACCACATCTATACATCAACTACTTAGATGAGATAATAAGACAAACTCTTCAGGGATCAAATGTATTTCAGTATCAGTTATATCCTCTAACACCAGGACAGAGATATATGATTACTTGCTGCATTAAGGAAAAAAAAAGTACAACCAGAATTTGTCAGGTTTTCCAGACAGACAGTGGATTGACATGATTAATTTCTAAAACAGAATACCCAAGCTTGCCCCTGCAGTGAGCTGGAGGGAAATGGAGTCTAACATCTTGAGCAGAGCATCTGTCATGCAATCAGTAAAAGATAAAAATAAGAAAACAAGAGAACACCATCGCCCTAAGTGGAAGAGTAAAAGTATAAGACAGCTAATGTGAAACATTGCCTGTAGAAGAGTTCCTCCATGGGAAAAACTCCTACATGATACAGTATCGCATACCCAGTGGACCTGTTTCTCTACACTATGGGAATACAAGACTGCAATCACTTAATGTTAGATAAATTTGCTACATAGAAGAAATATTGTGGCATTCGGGACAGCTGACAATTCTATTCCAGTCCTCGGGGAAGCAATAATGCCATAATATCTCTTATATAGAAAACCAGCAAAATACGATACATTTTTAAATTGTTAATTCCTCATAATAACAGATGCAATATTGAATATTATTAATATCATTAGTATTAATATGATTGTTATTATGTTATATTATTATCCGTAGTATACAGCAAAGTGGTGATGCCAGTCAAGCAGACATCAGTGGCTATTACTTGTAATGATCTTTGCTTTCTCAGTTGGATGTGCGCTGCTCACTCTCTTTAGAAGGGTATTAGGGGCTCCCTAGTTTAACTCCTTAAACACAATACAGGGATCTGGTCTTTGTTGCATGGACATCCAGGTCGCATCCACAGAGTAGCTGCTGAACAGAGGAACAAATTGAAGAAAAACAAAACTAGCCGCTTTCAGAACCAAAGAATTAATTTAAAGTGCAGAATATGAACCAAATACATAGGTAAAGGAGTTATTCAGGACCATATTTTCTTTTACTATGAGCCAAAGAATTAATAGACAGGTACTTGCTGCCTAGCTGCCTGTTATGCTCAGCTCCAATGTCTGCCGGTATGGAGCAGTCACATATCGCTCCTGCCGGCAATTCAGCGGCTTCCGCTGATGTCGTATCGACAGAGTGGTGGCTTCTCATCTGCGGTGCTCTGTTCACGTGTTCACGGGGTGTGACTGACTACCTCATGCTCTTTGAAAGCAGGATTCCGCTGCTTAACTGGGGGAGCTGACTGTCAATCAGCATGACATTGACAGTCACACCCTGTCAACCCAGCAGCCCAAAAAATGAAGAGCTGCTCTGTTGACATGGAGAAGCTGAATCTCCGGCAGGTCCGGTCAGTGACCACTCTGAGCCAGTGCCAGATAGAACAGGCAGGTTGTTGCCTCTGTTAGGATCTACCTGCCTGTTAATTTTCAGTCCCATTGTAAAAAAATATATAATTGTCGCAGACAAGCCCTTTAAGCATAGTCAGGTCAGAATGAGCATCCATGAGTTAATCCAGAAGAACAGTCAAGAAGAGAGTCTGGACAGAACACTAAAATCCATTTCCAAAATATTCATCAAGTTAGTATTGCAAATAGAATAGTTGGCACAGATCTTAATTAAGGCACCAAGAAACTAGATTGGTCAATGAACCTGCTTTGCAATTTGTCTGCTGGCCAGCTACCTTGATTGGCTCACCATTCCAATCTTCTGGTTGGCAAGTGCTGCCTGTTTACCTTGGTGGGCCATCAAACATCTTAGGCAGCACTGCTAAAGAGCCCAAAATAGTAGTGCTTTGCAAAGAAGATCTCTTCTCAAGCTCAACAAGGTAAGTTTGTGACAATACTTATAAAGTGCTGGATGAAGACCAGGAGTTCAAAAATGAAGGGCAATAAGTTTATGTAGTTTGCAAATCTTTCTGTTTTCTCTTTTTTAATTGGATTTTTATGTTTGGGTGAATTACCATAATAAGATTGCACTCTCTACATAGATAATGGTATCCTGGAGCTATGGTTGCTTGAAGCAATAAGATCCAGGGTTCAAATCTGAGCTAGGGCAACATCCCCATAGTGTTGTGTCTAGTTTTCTACCACAGTCAAAAATATTTCCATATGCTAAGACCTTGTAATGAAATTGGTCCTAGTGTATTGGTCTTTAATAGGGAAGTTAGGATGTTAAGTTCTTCTCCCACAGGGACTGATGTAAATAATGAGAATCACTTCCAAATATGCTACAGTAAGTAATAAATGGGAAAACAGAAAATGATGAGTAATACATATGAAGCTGACAAATTATTACTGATCCCAGTCTTTGAAAGCAAAGCGAACTTTGTGCTTAGGTATAACATTTGGATCATATATTTGGAATCAGTATGGAGTCGAAAAATGCATGCATACCTTTGCCAATTTTATAAAGGATCTGGCTCTAAATTTTGGCGTTGAGAATTCATGGCATCACCTGAGATGAATTAACACATGTGGAATTATATAGTTAACAAAAAAGTGTGAAACAACTGAAAATATGTCTTATATTCTAGGTTCTTCAAAGTAGCCACCTTTTGCTTCGATGACTACTTTGCACACTCTTGGCATTCTCTTGATGAGCTTCAAGAGGTAGTCACCGGAAATGGTTCTCACTTCACAGGTGTGCCCTGTCAGGTTTAATAAGTGGGATTTCTTGCCTTATAAATGGGTTTGGGACCATCAGATGTGTTGTGCAGAAGTCAGGTGGATGCACAGCTGACAGTCCTACTGAATAGAATGTTAGAATTTGTATTATAGCAATAAAAAAGCAGCTAAGAAAAGAAAAATGAGTGGCCAATCATTACTTTAAGAAATGAAGGTCAGTCAGTGCGAAAAGTTGGGCAAACTTTGATAGTGTCCCCAAGTGCAGTTGAAAAAACCATCAAACGCTACAAAGAAACTGGCTCACATGAGGACCGCCCCAGGAAAGGAAGACCAAGAGTCACCTCTGCTTCTGAGGATAAGTTTATCCGAGTCACCAGCCTCAGAAATCGCAGGTTCACAGCAGCTCAGATTAGAGACCAAGTCAATGCCACACAGAGTTCTAGCAGCAGACACATCTCTTCAACAACTGTTAAGAGGAGACTTTGTGCAGCAGGCCTTCATGGTAAAATAGCTGCTAGGAAACCACTGCTAAGGACAGGCAACAAGCAGAAGAGACTTGTTTGGGCTAAAGAACACAAGGAATGGACATTAGACCAGTGGAAATCTGTGCTTTGGTCTGATGAATCCAAATTTGAGATCTTTTTTTCCAACCACCGTGTCTTTGTGCGACGTAAAAAAGGTGAACGGATGGACTCTACATGCCTGGTTCCCACCGTGAAGCATGGAGGAGGAGGTGTGATGGTGTGGGGGTGCTTTGCTGGTGACACTCTTGGGGATTTATTCAAAATTGAAGGCATACTGAACCAGCATGGCTACCACAGCATCTTGCAGCGGCATGCTATTCCATCTGGTTTGCGTTTAGTTGGACCATCATTTATTTTTCAACAGTACAATGACCCCAAACACACCTCCTGGCTGTGTAAGGGCTATTTGACCAAGAAGGAGAGTGATGGGGTGCTACGCCAGATGACCTGGCCTCCACAGTCACCAGACCTGAACCCAATTGAGATGGTTTGGGGTGAGCTGGACCGCAGAGTGAAGGCAAAAGGGCCAACAAGTGCTAAGCTTCTCTGGGAACTCCTTCAAGATTGTTGGAAGACCATTTCCGGTGACTACCTCTTGAAGATCGTCAAGAGAATGCCAAGAGTGTGCAAAGCAGTCATCAAAGCAAAAGGTGGCTACTTTGAAGAACCTAGAATATAAGACATATTTTCAGTTGTTTCACAATTTTTTGTTAAGTATATAATTCCTCATGTGTTAATTCATAGTTTTGATGCCTTCAGTGTGAATGTACAATTTTCATAGTCATGAAAATACAGAAAAATCATTAAATGAGAAGGTGTGTCCAAACTTGTGGTCTGTACTGTACATAAACCCAAATATGAACTTAGTCTGAGTTAAAAACACATTGGGCTTAATTCATCAATAGCGGCATTGTTCACTTTGTCGTAGCTGGGCGAAAATGGTGAGAGAACCTGAAAAGACACATCATTTTAGCGTAGTCTCTTGTTGCGCCAAAATTATGCGACTTTTCAAAACTTTTTACATCAGAATACTGGCATAAAAGCTTTGCTGAATCTGGTCCATTGTGTTAACCACAATACAAAAAGAGAACTTTTCATTGAAGAAAGCCTCAGATGTAATTCCTGATGACATTTCCATGCATGACCTCTTTTACCTTCCACTAAATTGACCTAAAGATGATTTTATGTCAATTTTTATGCTTATAATAAATTCAAAATTAGCATTTACAGTTTGCAAAGAATAAAAAAAATCAAAGCTTTGCAGATATGTTTCTTCACAATAGCAAACTGGTTGGAGAAGAATCTCTTAACTCTTTGAAACATTTTGAAGGATGATATTAATGTGCCAAAAAAACAAAAGGCTTTGACACTAAGTACATAGTCCGAACCCCTTACTAAGAAATTAGATTGGATATGTCTGCAAAATGTTTTGTGGTTCCAAAAGAAATGTAAAAATTAGAGTTACTTAAACTCCGACCAGCACTGTTTCAAAGAATACATGGGTGGCCGCATTATCCTTTAATAGACTGTGAAATTCTCAGGAAAAGGGAGTGTATACCGATCTCTACCCAAGTACAATGCTATATGGTTCTTGTGGCATTGATAGAAGCTCTTTAGTTTTTTCTTTTTAATTCACTATTACAATACTTTGTGCAGTCCCTTTTATTCTGTGAGAAATGTAGGATTGGATTTTCTTTGCCTATATCATTACTTAAAGCATTTGTGTATGATAACTTTTATCAGGATCCCAGATCGTACATCATTAAAGGGCATTAGTCACTAATATCGACAGCAGTATATTTAACAATTTCAGAAAATGTACAGATCTATTTTCTAATGCTGTCCAGGGCCAGAACTGCAGCTTTTTGACCAAAGGTGAAATTAATCATCTTGACTCGGATATCAGGCTATTAGTATCTGTCACACTCCCACTTCATACATGGTGAGGGCTTGGCAGGGATAAGCCATTTGTTCTGGAGATTGGAATTCATGGCCACAATTCCTTCATCTCTGAAGGTCCTCTTGGGAAATGTTATATAAAAATACTTGCCATCATTTTCTAAGAGACACAAATGTATGCTTCGTAATGACAAATGTGAGGGCCATGTTAGGAATTATTGATTTATATTAGTGCTTACGATATTCATTACTCTCTGTTGAACTGAAACACCATTCATTTTGTGCTTTATCCAAAACTACATAGAAAATTAATCTTGTAAGTCACCTAGAATCGGATACTATCTTCTTCCATCTACTACACTAGTGTTCCCCAACTCCAGTCCTCAAGGCCGATCAACAGATCATGTTTTCAGGATTTCCTTGCTATTGCAAGGATGATGATTACATCACCTGCACAGGCAATAATTCCATCATCTGTGCATGTCCAAGGAAATCCTAAAAACATGACCTGGTGGTGGCTCTTGATGACTGGAGTTGGGAAACATTGTCCTACAGTTTGGGGTTGATTCATTAAGCCAGGTGTTATGTACAACAGTCTTAATTAAGGGGCTTGCGGGAGTACAACGCACCTAACTCATAAAAAGGTGCATGCCACTTAATGAATTGGGCAAATCTATAAACTGTCATGCACCACAGTCAGAAATATACTTCAGTCATTGGAGTGAATTTGACAGTTGGACATATCCACTTGCCTTCCTGCCCATGTTCCACCCTTGCTACGCCCATATTGGCATAGATGGTCGAGACTGATGTGTAAATGCCAAATGTCACAATATTTTTGCACATCTTTTGAGTTGAGTAAAAATATTTCCACTTATTAAGGTATTTTACACCAGAATTCTGGCATAAACATCTTAATGAATCAAGCCCTATATCTGCTAAAATCCTACAAAAAATGACAGAATCCCAATGCAAATATTTTCTAGAAAGGAATTTTCTGCTACATACCATTACTTTGATCTTATACCAAGTGCAGCTTAACCCCATGGCATAGCAGCATTTTTGTATTGTTAAAATGGGTAATTGCATAGAACCCTTTACCATTCTGATTTGAGCTAAGGCTGCTAGAACTGGTTATTGCTGACAACATGTTCCTTGGCTCCAATTATGTCCATGTCCTTGACCTTCTGATTTTGACCTGGCTTGTTTAGCATTTTCCTCCAGATCACTCCATGGTCGGAAGTTACTCTGCAGTCTTAAAGTGACCTGCATCAAAGTCCAGATTTTTTGATGGAGGTTAAAGAGTGTATACTAGGGAACCTTGTATGATCTGCGAAATGGAGTGACTAACCCTAGGTCTGACCATAGAAGCTCAATTTGAGCTGATAAATTGTGACAATTGTTATCTACATCTTAGATTATACACCATACTAAAATTAATAGCGGCAGGCCATCAATTTTGAGCACCCTTTTTTAGTGAACTGTTTTCCTTGCTGGAGCCATAATTTAGATATGTAGATTTCGGGCACCCCTTAAAGTATTAGGTTTCTATCATTTTCAGACAAAATCTAAGATAGAAGCAAAATGAGCATATCCTTGTAGTAAGTAAGTAAATAAATAAATAGTAATAGTACATATAAATAACATAAAGGACTTTGTAAACACTGTTTTTAAACAAAAAAGTATAACAGACTTCAAACCGCAACAAGGTGCACCCCAATCGGGACTATCCTATCCTCTGGCATTAAAACCTCACCTTGGGCAAGATGATCTCAATATAAATGGGGACAGAGTAGGACTATTTTTTTTCCATAGCTTTTGGCAGACTTTGGCTAGACTCTTCTAGAACCACTAGTAGTGGTTCCGGACTTTCAAAGCAAAGCTAGGTACTTACCAAATAGGAGAACCCCATTTACCAACTCAAAATTCCTTAGTAGGGATTTATATTTAGAGGTTGTACATTTTCAACAATACATTTTAAATAAATATATCCATCAGACTATATTTCATGCATTATTATAACATATTAGCCAAATATTCATGGATATAAATTCTATAATTATATACTGTGGTGAAGCGACTTGCTCGGCTCTCCAGAGGCAGACACAGGAAACACACTGTTCGGGTAAAACTTCCTGCGGTTTTAGTGTGTGGCATAAACTCCAGCAGCGTCCCATAAAAATAAACAGGCCCTCTCTGGGTTAACAGGAAAACAAAAGAGAAAGTACAACAGAGTGTATTAGCAAGCAAGCTCGGTCTTCTCCAGGTAGCACAGTGAAGTCTTCAGCAACACCAGTCCTCTGGTGTTGCCCTCTGGCTTCAGCCACCACAGCCTGGAGACTTCCCTCTCCAGACTACACACTCCACAGAGCAAATTACTGACTGAGTATTTAACCCTGCTCAGTAACACCCTGAGGGGAGGTAGGGGAATGGCCTCCCACCCTCTTTGCCATTTCCATAAAACCACACCCTTTAAGAGAGTTAACCCCTAGCATATAACATGCTGGAAGAAATTTAGTAGGTTTCAGTTCACACAGGAGAGCAACCTGAGTGACACATACCTCCCCTCTTATATCATACCAGTGACTCTGTCACATATTCTTCCCATCTAACCAAATCCAGGGGTTTGGGCACCTTCCAATACTGGAAAGGGATTCCTAGAGCAGGCATCAGTGTTCCCGTGTAACTTCCCAGGCCTGTGCACCACGTGAAAGTTAAAGTCCTGAAGACCTAGGAACCATCTAGTTACCCTGGCATTTTTACCCCTCTTTTCCCTCAACCAGCTCAAAGGGGCATGGTCTGATACCAACTTAAACTTCTGTCATAGTAGGTAATATCTTAGTGTATCTATGACCCACTTTATGGCTAAACACTCCTTTACTACTATTGTGTAGTTCTTCTTGCAGGACGAAAGCTTCCGCCTCAGATAGAGAATGAGATAGTCTTCTCCATTTATCTATTGAGAGAGTACGGCTCCTAGACCAACGTCTGAAGCTTTTGTCTGGACCACAAACTCTTTCTTAAAGCTACCAAGACCGGCTGCTTACACAGTGCTAGCTTCAACTGTTGAAACGCGGTCTCTGTTTCCTCCATCCACTTCACCATGGTTGATCTGGTGCCTTTTAGGAGATCCGTCAGTGTTGCAGCCACCATGCCAAAATTTGAGATAAACCATGGGTAATATCCCACCATTCCCAGGAATGCTCTTACTTGCTTCTTGGAGAGCAGTTGGGGTCAGGTCTGGATTGCCTCTACTTTATTAACTTGCGGTTTTATGTTGCCTCGCCTCCTATTTTCCAACGGCACATTTTCTCAGATTTATGGTAAATCCTGCCTTCTATAGAGCACCCAGAACTGCCTGTAGTTTAGGTAGATGACTTGCCCAGTCTGGACTAAAGACCACAATGTCATCAAGGTAAGCTGCAGAATACTTCTTATGTGGGGCTAGGATCCGATCCATAGCCCTCTGGAAGGTGGCTGGGGCTCCCTGTAGTCCGAACGGCATCCGAGTGTATTGAAAACACCCATCAGGTGTCAAGAAAGTCATATTCTCCTTAGCTATCTGTGACATGGGGATTTGCCAGTAGCCCTTCGTCAGGTCAGAGTGGTGATGTACCTCACCGATCCAAGCCTATCAATGAGTTCCGTGATGCTAGGCATCGGGTACGCATCATACTTTGACACCTCATTCAGCTGGCGATAGTCATTACAAAACCTCCCCTCTCTGTTGGGTTTTGGCACGAGGATGATTGGGCTCGACCATCCACTCTTTGACTCCTCTATTACCCGGAGGTCTAACATCCTCTTCACCTCGACCGAGATCACCTCCCGGAATCTGGTGCGGCTTCAGATTCACTCTTACATGTGGCTCTGTTAACACGTCATGCTCTACCACCTGAGTATGCCCCGGCAACTCTGAGAACAGCTCCCGATTCCGCTGTAGTAGTTCTCGACACTGTTGATTCTGGGCCAGCGATAGAGTCTCTGCAATAGTGATCTCCTCCACCTTGCCTTTGGGTGTAGCTCCCAGGCAAGGAGTTTCCACAGGTTCCTGGTCCCGCAACAACTTGAGCAAGTTCACATGATATATTTGGTGCGGCTTTCTTCGGCCAGGGTGGTGGACTTTAAAATTAACCTTCCTGACTTTCTCCACCACTACGTACGGACCTAGTCATTTGCCCAGGAACTTGCTCTCAACTGTAGGAATTAACACCAAAACACAGTCCCCGGGCTGGAATTGCCTCAGTCTCGCCGATCGATTACAGACCCTTGCCTGGACTTCCTGCTCCTGGAGGAGATGTGCTTTCACGATCGGCATCACTTTCACTATTCTTTCTTGCATCTGGGCGACATGTTCAATGATGCTTCGGTGTGGCGTAACCTCGTCTTCCCAGGTTTCCTTAGCGATATCGAGGAGCCATCTCGGATGTCATCCATAAAGAAGCTCGAACGGAGAAAAATCGGTAGAGGCTTGTGGGACCTCACTTACCGAGATCAGGAAAGGCAGCAGGTAGTCCCACTCACGTCCATCCTTCTCCACGACTTTCTTGAGCATCGCTTTCAGGGTTTTGTTAAAGCGCTCTACTAAGTCATCTGCGGATGGTACACAGAGGCTCGCAGCTAGGTAATCTGGAGGACCTTGCACAGCTCCTTCATTACCTTGCTCCTAAACGGGGTCCCTTGGTCTCAAATTTGAGCAGTTCCAAAGTTCTCTCTGGACACATTCAACTCAGGAGGGTCAGCCTTCATGGTCACAGTCTCACCTTCATCACCGGCAAGGACGCACAGTGGGAACGCATCAACTTGAAACTTCGTCGGGGGTTCTTCTCCAGGGACCTGGTTTTTACCCATGCTACTTAGTCTGGTTCCCTTCCCCCAAAATTCCCAAAACAAAGAAAAATCACGGCCCAGTATGATGGGATGTATCTGGTCCTTAACCACCCCGACCTCATGGGACTGGGCACCACAGTCTGTTCCCACTGTCACTGTGGCTATGGGATAGTCTGTGGATGCACCGAAGGCCCACAATTTTGGAAGGGACTAACTGGTGGGGAAGGGTAGCTCTGATTAAGGTCACCAGACTCACAGAGTCCAACAGTCCAAGCACCTTTACTCCATTAGTAGACACGGCACATGCCTGAGGCCCCTCACCGGGTCGACAGTCCATGCTGCAGGCTGGATAAGCATAATAGGAGACCTGTCTGCCTAGGCTGCAGTCCATGGTCTCAGGGGACATATGACACCACGCGGCTACATGTCCAGGGTTGTGACACCGCCAACAGACTATATCTTTAACAACAGTCCTTGTGGAACCTTCAGTGGGAGTGGGACACAAGATGGCTCTAGACCCTTTCCGTGGTAAACCATCCCCATTTTGGGTATCCCAGTATGGGGAAGTGATTATATCTGGTTTCCCGAGGGATTTCTCAACCACCTGGTACCTCTCTACCAGGCCAATGAGCCAATGAAGTCATCTGCATTCTGAGATCGCCCTGGGAAACCCAAGTCTGTAAAGATTTGGGAAGGGAGTGCACAAATCTATCAATCACCACCCGCTCGACCATCTGGGCCAGAGTGGAGGACTCTGGCTGCAGCCACTTCTGAATGAGATGCAGTTGGTCAAACATCTGTGAGCAAGGGGGTTTATCGCTGGCATATGCCCAGTGGTGGACTCGTTGGGCTCTCACAGCCATATTCACTCCAGGGCGTGCCAAGATCTCTGTCTGTAGTTTGGCATTTTCCTTGGTATCCTGCAGTGACAAGTCATAATATGCCTTTTGGGGTTTACCCGACAAATAAGGCACCAGAACCTCTGCCCACTGTTCTGGTGGAAGTCTCTCCTGATCAGCCACCCTCTTGAAGACTGTCAGAAAGGCCTCCACATCATCCCCGGGGGTCATTTTCTGCATGGCTTGTCTTACCACCTTCCTGTTGTGGGAGTCATCAATTGGCCCTGGGGGTGGGGTGGTTTCCCTACCTTGGATGGTGTCCGCCAGAAGCTGTATCTGCGGTTGCTGCTCCTGCTGGTGCTGCTGCTGCTGCGCCTTTTGCTGCAACTGGATCTGTTGCAGCAACAGTTTGGTCATCTCCTGGTGCTGCTGCTGCATGCTCTGCTGGCTCTGGAGGTGCTGCTGCTGGTACTGCGCCTGTTGTGCTTGCGGTTGCTGTAGCTGCTGCTGGAACTGTGCTTGCTGGTGCTGGTGCTGCATTTGTTGCACCTGCTGTGCCTGCAACAGATGCTCAAGCAGGTCCTCCATGCTGTCGGACTTCTCTGCCTGGCTGGCGGTCTTTACCCAGGACATTCACTGTTCTCTGTAGCAGGTACACGTGTTCGGATAAAACTTCCTGTGGGTTTATTGTGCGGCATTAACTCCAGCAGCGTCCCATAAAAATAAACAGGCCCTCTCTGGGGTTAACGGGAAAATAAAAGAGAAAGTACAGCAGAGTCTATTAGCAAGCAAGGCTCGGCCTGCTCCAGGTAGCACAGCTAAGTCTTCAGCAACACCAGTCCTCCGGTGTTTCTCTCTAGCTTCAGCCAACACAGCCTGGAGACTTCCCTTTCCAGGCCACACACTCCACAGAGCAAATTACTGACTGAGTATTTAGCCCTGCTCAGCCACACCCTGAGGGGAGGTAGGGGAATGGCCTCCCACCCTCTTTGCCATTCCCATAAAACCACATCTTTAAAAGAGTTAACCCCCAGCATATAACATGCTGGAAAAAATTTAGTAGGTTTCAGTTCACACAGGAGAACAACCTGAGTGACACATACCTCCCCTCATATATCATACCAGTGACTCTGTGACATTACCTTCTATCCATATTTTTGCTGAAGTGAAGGAAAAAAGATAGGCCAATCAGAGAAAACAAAAGTACTATTATTCACACAATAATAAGTGCCTTTATATGTGTTGTATATTGGACAAATGATCATCCAAAAAACAGAAGACAAACTTCTGGAAAACCGCACTAATGGATGTTCTCTGGGCATAATATACTGTACATTGTAATCAATACACCCAAACTCTTAGTCCGCAACTGAAGTCTTTCTCATCTGTGCTTACCAGCTATGTTCCCGAGGTCCCGCGAGCTTGTATGTACTTTCTCTAGAAGTTAATTTGTATCGTTATCACGTCCAAAAGTCATGAAATAATAATTAATTAGTTAATTAAGGTGCCAATAAACTGACTATTACAAAGATCGATGGTCTAGAACACTGGCCGGCACAGAAAGTTGTGGGGAAGGAAGGTCTCACAAATGGTCTCATCTCCCATTGACTGGTTCATTATGTTAACCCTTTGCACTGGCATAGCAATGCCATTAAATGCACTGCCTTCCGGTAGGTTTAGACAGAATTGTGTTAAGTATCTGTTTTATCTGTTCATTGACTGAATCGATGATATCCAATTTTATACTGCTCATGATGTACCGTTGAGTTTTTTATGGCTCCTATATGGATCCTATAGATTGCAGTTTGCCAATTTCATCACTTATTATCAACAAATACTCTTTGTCTGTAGATTTTGTGCTAGATTTCTGTTTCTCTTTTTATGTAAAATATAAGATTAATCAGATTATTTCTTTATTTGTGACTCTTGCACGGTTTTATCTATAGGGGAATATTATAGGAAAATACAAACTTATCAAATATATAATTTCTAGCAAAGGAAATACAATTATAAAGTTAACACTTGAGCTGTCAGTAAAACTTATTAAATTCTACTAAATGTTGCTAGATATTTTCATTTAGCCTTACAACATGGTGTGTGTTTTGCATTCTTTTTCTTTTACATATTCCTACACAGGATATGCCAAAAATGTCTCATAGATTCTGATTCCATATCTGGGCTCTTAGATTCAGTGGGAATACCCATTTAACTAACACAAAGCAAAAAATATAATAGGGAGGAACTTATTAAAAAGAACCTGTAATGAGGTTTTCTCTTTGTAAACTGTCACCACTCTTTATCTCTTCCGAATAGCACCACTAACACTTTAAATACCTGTAAAAAACATTTTGAAATTGCCCAAACAATTTTATTCTGATGGGGGTCTGGTGCATGTCCCACACACCCTTTGTTCTTGCTAACATTGACCCTCCAGTTTTGATTGATGTGGATATTTTCTCCAACCTCAACTAAATACCCAATATATCAAAGCCATGTAGCACAGGGTGAAATCCAAGTTCTGCAGGATTTGATTAGATGCGCCTGCCTAGCTTTTTACTAGAACCGGGGCATGTGTTTACTAGGTGTATCAGTCTTCCGGATGAAGCAGAGTCAAGGGTGCTGCTGGTGAGTGACCAGCCAAAATGTGAGCTATAGCTGGGAAAGAGACATGCCAGGGTCTCACTCTGAATAATTTATTAACCTATAAGATTCCACTTAAATTAAATCAATAGATATCGCTCCTAAGCTGAATATGAAAACCAAAACAAGTTTCCTCAAAAACACCTCAGAGAACATATGACAGTATTGAATGCCTCATAATCAGGGAAGATGAAGAAACTGAGCATAGAACCAATAATTAATTAAGTTTTATTGCATCAAAAATATCACAATTATAGTACCATTAGGATGAGGGAGAAACAGTTAAAACATATAGAGGGAGGATGAAAAATAAAGAAGAGAAAAAGTAATGCTCCAGAAAACCGTAATAGTGGCAAAGGATCACAGAAGACTGGCATATAAGGTTTTATGCAGAACAACAATTGTAAATATGTTCATAATATTAATATTAATTTAGTATTTATATTAATTATATATGAATTATCACTATTATACACAAGAAGTTACAATGAACTATAAACAGCATCAAAACCAAAATATTGATCTACCGTATATACAAAATTATGTACAAGTGCTTAATGATGTAAAAATACATTTAAAGTAGATCCTCTATGACACAAAGCATATGACTGCACAAAAGGAGACTGCACTACAAGTACAAAAGTGCAATATACCGTCATACTATGCTATAAGGACAAAAGTAATTGTGCAAGAATAGCCAAATTATACGAATTTAGAAAAATATACATTTCGCAATTGCAGTATTTAATGTTGGTGTAATGCACATAAAGAGTCATCAGTATTTAACCAGCCATATGGTCCATTAATAATGGAAGCTCTTCATGATTAACCAAACATGGCATCTGTTAACAGATAATACCTTGAGACATGATGGATAATCCAGGTGGTAAGGAGCATACCAGGGGGGCGCACCTAATTGTACCATAATTGTGATTATTTTAATAAAACTTTATTAATTATTAGTTCTACATTCAGTTTCTTCATCTCACCTGATTGAGGCATTCAATACAGTCACATGTTCTCTGAGATATTTTTGAAGAAACTTGTTTTGGTTCTCTCTCTGAATTGTGACTGCATGGGTCAGCTAGGAAAGCTGAGCAGCTTGTGTGTTGCCATATTGAAGCTCCACTTGTTTAGTGTGAACTGTGCCCAGAGTTGAACACTTCTGTTTGGTGCTGAAAGCTGATGGAGCTCTGGATGACGATGATACCAAGACTGATGGGATCATGTCTCTTCTGTGTATGAAGTTTGGTTTGGGAGAAAGGACTGTAATTTGTTCGAGTGAGCCTGCACTTTCATGTGTGCCCTGCTAATTGAACTGTTTATTCGCTGTGATATCTTTGTATACAGAAGAGGCTATTTTTGGTTTTGAATCCCTTGGAGTTTTATGAAAACAATATAACTGCACATGTTTGCACCAAACTGCATTGGATGTGTGAACGTTACTTAATGCCTATCTGAGAGAGTGAATTCCTACACAAGTCATATAGTGTGCTTGCTGTGTTGCTCCAATGACTGGCACATAGAGGATCTCTTTCAAATGTTTTGAACAGCGCCGAGCAAATCTCACATGCTCCGTTCTTCTGGGGAACTAATAAGGTGTATGATTTGGCAGGTTATGTGAATGAGGTAGGAGATGTCTACCAGGTCAACTAGAGAAATGGAGAGTGATAATCGAAGGTACAGAAGTGCCACCAAGTATGGCACGGGGATGTTCATTAGTCTGTCTGGAAATCGTTATAATAAAGCACATAACAATTTCAGAAAGCTTCTTTGAGGTATATAGGGCAGGAGGAGTTCTATGAATGTGTTTGGGAAAGTACATTTTTAAGGTGGTACCGCCAATTTCCACAAGGGAAACCTAATAATCAGTGTCCTTTAAAATACATTTTATTCACACTTCTCCTCTCAAGCATTTTTTGAGTTCATCAAAAATTGTTAAAAAAATTTCATTTCATAGTGTGGTTCACATTTGTTGCACCACGAACCTGGGTGCGATCCTGGATTAATCAAGCTGGGTCAACTGGTTGTAACATAAATGTAAAAATTGCCCGCTGTTAAGGCCGTCTAAAAACAATCCTTAGCCCTCTTTGCTACAGTTGAAGTCTTATGGGACTAAAAGTTCTAAAAGTGCAACACTCAGAACATATTTAATTATATTTATCAAACATTTTCCTTCATTTTTGACAAAAGCTGAGCCTCAAAAAGTCACAACTTGCACAAAGTTCGTAAATTGCAGAAACATTTTTTAATTTTCATTCGCACTCAACAGTTAATTTTCTAAATTTTAGACAGCCTTAGATGCACCAAAAGTATTAAATAGTTTGTGCCTTTTAATATGTTTGATGCAAGTAAAAGTATTTTTTTTTCTTTTTTTTTCTACAGTGATGTAGTAAATTCAAGTCTTAAATTCAGTCCATTGTCTTTTGAAAAAAAAGGGCAGGAATCAAATGCACCAAAGAAAAGCTACAAAACAAACTTTGTAAAATATATATAATAAAAGCTAAGCATTCATTTCATGAAAAATATTTAAATTCAAACCCTGATTTCCATCCAAAAACTATTCATGTTATGTATCATACTTACCCTAGAAGAAGAGCTGAGGCTCCTACAGAGATGAGAGGCCCGTGTTAAAGAGTGCCTGGCTACGACTAGTTCAATAGCGGCCTGGTTTTGCCAAGTATGTTAGTTTTTGTTAATCCGCCATATGGTTCGATGGGTCCATTTCATCATTTGCATTTTTTGCCACTTTTCTTGTTTAATTTGTGCCATTCATTGCCTTTATTGCACCAAATTCTCCAGACGATTGCATTCAGTTCATGAATTTTTCGCAAAGTCAAAAATTGTCCTTTTTTCTTCAACCTATTTTGATACTCTTCAGAGCAAAATGTCAAAATAATAGATTTAGTAATAAAAATTCTGACACAGATAAAAATCACTTTAGGGGGCTACTGGAGTATGTTTGCATCAAAGTTTGAAACTTTTTGAAAGTTGAAATTGATGAATAAGATTAAAACAACATCTGGAAACCCTAAATTCCTCCCACAGTGGCAAAGACATCTAAAAAAGACTTAAAAATGGTGCAAATTAAAAGAAAAGTAAGGGTGAGGTAAAAAGGGGCAAAAAACACCAAAAACTAGACAAAAAGTTTCAAATGCAATATTCAATGGAGCATATGGGACTTTTAATTTAGTGTTAATTTTTTGGGTCCCTATCAAGAGGGCGTGGCTCACAGCTTTCTTTGAGGGTGTGTCTTCAGGCTGCTCTGCATTATTATCCTCTAAGCACCACCCCCTTGTCACAATCCACAAAAATTACCACTACCCTATTGTCATTTTTGCTCTTTGTTTTTTCCTTTTTCCTCCCCTGATTCCAAGAGCCATAACTTTTTTATTTTTTCATCAACAATCCCATATGAGGGCTTGTTTTTTCTGGGATGAGTTGTACATTTTAATGACATTATAGATTTTACTATACAATATACTGGAATAAACAAAAAAAAATGAAAGTGCGGTGACCTTGCAAAAGAAAATGCAAGTCTGTCATGATTTTTTTGGGCTTTGCTTTTACGGCGTTAATTCTGTAGTAAAATTGATCCAACATGATTCTCCAGGTCAGTACAATTATGGTGTTACAAAACTTGTCCATTTTATTTTATTATTTTAGAGGTGAAAAAAAAATAGAATCAGAAATTCGTAAAAGAAAAAAATATTTGTGTCTCCATTTTCCGAGACCTGTAACTTTTTTTATTTAAACTTTTATACACCTGTTTATTTAACATAGCTGACATCTGCCCGATATGAAGCAGTCTTAGCTCCTGAGATGGCTTTATACTTTCTTTAGCGACCCATGATAAAAATATATATCATAGGCCGTTAAGCAGCTAATTTGAATGTTCATCATGTAATACCCCATTTTGCCTGTAGTGGCCACTGCTGAGAATGTTTGTGGAAAGCCATACCTTCTGCTGGCGATAGCTGCTGTTCACTGATGGTTTCTGAAGCACAACCTTTGGCGATCAAGCCATCTTCCATTTTAAAAGGAATGCCGGGGAGAACACAACATTAGGATTGAGAATATATGTGGCAGGGGTGTGGATAATTAGTTTCAGTTAAGTAAAATGACCATCAATAGAATATGGAAGGGGTTTAGGCATATTAGACCTTTTATTGATGAATCGGTTGTGAACCCATGACACTTATTCATACGACAATGTACTCAATAGTGTATATTTATGTTGTAGATCACAAAGTATTGCTTTTTAAAACTCATTGATGAAGCTTTTCCATAGCTCAATATCTCCACTTACATGTTCTATGTTTTCAGAAAAGTTCAGATATAGGTAAGAGGCACTTTGATCTTTCTGACTAATTAGGTAGAGTGTACGTACTGTTTGCTGAGTGATTCTTATTACGTGAAGTGTTTACCACGGAGTAAAACTTTCCAACTAGCTTAGCTGGATAATTGTTCTGTGTTGTTTAGAGTTGCTATAATGTGATTCTTTATGAAAACTGTCACAATGAATTACTGCAGGTAGCATATTGTTTTCCTCGTCTATGGCTATGTGCTCATTCCCATTTCTGGGCCTAAAATATAGGCAATTTTTAATCTATTGTGCCCATAGCATAAATTCATGAAGTACAAAATGAAAAGAAGGGGAAAATATTGAGAACAAAAATAACTCAGAGGTAAATAGGGAAATTAGGAACCATAAGGCTGTGTTTACAAATTACAAAGAAGACATAATTACTTCATCCGTGGCGGTAATCTGAGGCTGACACTTAGCTTTCTACCAGGGATGTGCAGTTTGATGTCTAATCCACTCACAAATACCAACTACTGGTAAGGGGAAGTAAACGAATAAAAAGAGAGCCCGTTACTTATCTCATTATTGAGAAATCTCGCCTTCTCAGTAAATATCTAATTTTCTCGACGCGTTTCCCCATAGGATTAGAATTCATCAGGAGAAGATAGGACCCATGTCTGTTGCATCATGCTGATAAAATCTTCTTTTTATTGATTTTTGACTATGTGAATAAGAGTATATCTGATATCATTTCTTGGTCTTTTATGATCATTTTTTGTGTTACTATCTCACATATCCCAGCTGGGGGACATGAAAGATATATGGGATGGAGTGGTCCCCTATCATTATCCTCACATAAATTGAAGATTGTGGCTTACCACCCCTTAATTATCAAATAGGGTGGTTCCATTTATCTGCTTAAACTGGGGTATATGAACATCAGGAATAATGAAAGTGGTAATGATACCCCTGTTATTAGTACATCTGTATGCTAAATCTACTAATATAACATTCTTTATCTATGTACACTCCAGATCCATTTTTGTTATTCATGTATATTTTGTGGTGACGAGTGACTAGATTGCAACATATGCACTACAATGACCCATGTCAACAAAGCAGCAGTTTCTCATCCTCTCTGCTCCATTGAAGGGGCGTGACTGCCGACATCATGCTGATTGTCAGTCAGCTGCCCGCTGCCTAACTGCAGGGAGCCAGCAGTCAATCAACATGAAGTCAGCAGTCATGCCAAATTGACAAAGCAGCCCAGAAGAAGAGCTACTCGGTTGACGTGGAGCAGCTGAATCACCGGCAGGAGCAGTCAAGGACTGCTCTGAACTGGCGCCGAGTAGAACAGGCAGGTAGTTGTCTCTGCCACCAACTACCTGCCTATTAGTTTGTAGGCCCATAGTAAACAAAAATAGTCCTGGACAGCCTCTTTAAGTATTACTTTTATGCTCTGTTGATGTCATAGAGTCCTATAATGGAGTAAAGATCTCCAGGAATATAGCTTCATTGGAAGGTGGTAATGTATCCAATTGTATCCCAACGAGATGCATTACTATATGACTTTCATTGTAAATAAATAGATAAAACATGATATTTTAGCTTTGTTTTTTTACAGATACCTATGTTTGGAATTTCTTAGTCTACTATGCTATGCCATATTCCAAAAAAATGTGCAATTGTAGGGTAGTTGCTGATCCTTAAAAGTGAAGAGTAGGTTTCGTTGGTTGTGTCATGTTGTGTGAGTTGCCATGTCTGCTGCTTCATTGTTATTGTACAGTTGGTGACATTAGACAGCTTTCTTCCATCTGGAGGACAGCTATTTTTCAGGCTTTTTTTTACTAGAGAGCATTACTCAAAAGACTCCTTAATAGCTGAATCTTTGGGGGAACATGCTAACTAATGGCATGTGTGTAAAGTTGCTTTAATGCTAGTGAGCAGCAATGGCTGCGGGGTGGGTACATGCAATTACAGCTCTCCTGCATTTCTCCTTTTTCCTCTCGTTTGCCTTTGGTCTCTGACAGATAGGTCTTTATTGTCTCAGAGACCAACCTCTCTTCCTGAGAGTTTGTGCAGGCGCCATCAATGCTAGGGGTCGTCTCCTCATAGGGGTCAGCACATGAGCAGATCAATAGTCCATCTCTTGCAATATCATAAGGAGAACATCACATTCACCTTTAAGTATACAACCTCAGTCAATAAAGGTGCTTGCACAAAAGCTAGGGCAGGAAAGGAAGGTTGCTATGGCAAGAGGGACTTGTCCATTAGAGACCGGAGGCAGGCAGTGGGCGGGGTAAAAGCAGAGGAGCAGAAGAGCTGTATGCAGTGCCCATGCCGCTTCCCTTGTAACTAATTTTTATAGTTACGTCATTCATCAATAGTACACATGAAAACATGAAATAATAATAATCTTTATTTATATAGCGCCAACATATTCCGCAGTGTTTTACAATTCAGAGGTTCATATACAACAGTCATAAATAACATCGCTAAAGATAATACAATAATCAAAGCAAAAGCAATGATGACCCTGCTCGTAAGAGCTTATAATATACAATGAGGTGGGGGTGACACAAAGTACAGGGGCTTATTTTCAATGATGTTCCAGCCATCTAGAGGGGATGAGGGATAGATTAAGGCTGCATGAGCTAGTCATCAGACAGTATTTGTAGTGATTTTGGGTGTGGCGGCATTTGGTGGAGAATTATGTTTGGAGAAATAATGAATGGGCTATAAAAATATAAAAGGACTTTGATTATGGAACATGATAGGCAACTCTAAACAGGTGTGTTTTTAGGGAGCACCTAAAACTGTGTAAGTTTTGGTTCATCCTAATTTCTTGAGGTAGAGCATTCTAAAGAATAGGTGCAACTTGGGAGAAGTCTTGGAGCGGGAAGTACGGATTAGTGTGGATGTTAGTCGAAAGTCACTTGTGGAGCGAAGAGAACGGGTTGGCCGATAAACAGAAATGAAGGAGGACATGTAGGGGGTGGGTGCTTTGTGGGTGAGAATAAGCAATTTAAATTGGATCCTATAATGTATGGGCAGCCAGTGCAATGACTGGCACAGAGCGGAAGCATCTGTGTAACGAGAAACTTTATAATATATGTAATCAGATAAATCTTTTTTCTCCTCATAGACTGATCTTCCATTTTCAATATTCTCAAATCATGGGTAAAATCTGTCACCAGTGAACAGAGACTTGCCCATTACTGGGATAGGAGATGCTGGTTTGTGCTCATAAGATTCTTTGGAGAGGGAAGGTGAAGGGCTAGAGGCAGACACATATGTGGCACCCCAGGGGTCTGGTTTCCACAGTAACAGCAATGTTATGTCTGAGAGCAGGTGGGAGGTCTCTTGGTCAGGGATCCTGTGCATGCCACACCTCCTGCCCAGTCCTGGGAGGGTAAGAACTTCCCCTATATAAACCTAGGGCTGAGGCAGGGTTAGTGAGTAGAGAAGAAGTAGAGACAGAGAAGAGAAGCAGATATAGGAAAGAACATCAGGAGCTCTGTGGGAGCAGTGCTACAAGGAGTCAGGGGCTGGCAGCTGCAGAGCTCGCCCTGACTGAGAAGCTATCACCGGACCCGGAGTCCGAGGCTGTGGGGACTAACTCCTATCCAGCAGCAGAAACCGACCGGCAGGGGATTGCAGGTCCTCTGGCCCAGAAACCCGAAGGCACGGTCACACGCGTGGGACCAGCACCGCCGTCGTGGAGCGGAAGCTACTAGAAGGCCCCGAGTCACCGGCCATACGGGTGAGCACCACACGGTACACTCAGGGACGTGGGCTACTTATACCCGCTTCTAGCAAGGTAGCCAGAAGAGTATCGTTAGTTTGGGAGGCCTACAACTCCGCCTGGCCAGGGGAGATCCCATCTGCTCAAGGACTGACCAGGCCCCAATCGCTAGCCAGTACTCCGTGAGGGTCTATCGTTGTCACCAGTAAAGACCCTGAACTACACCGTACCGTCTCTGAGTGGTTCCTGCTACCCCCATCATCCACGTCGGCTGCCCTGAGGCCATACCCCTCCCGTTGGGGGTTATACTATCACGCTGCACAATCCTACCACCGGCCTCAGCGGTGTGCCCTGCAGCAGCAGCTCCTTAGCTGTACTCAACGGGTGGCGTAGTCGTCCAACATCTACCGCTAATACAGCGCCACTTAGTCTGACTCCCTGGGCACGGACCGGATCACCGCCACGAGACTACAACCCTCAAGAGATCCGGCTCCGGGTAAGCTCCCGCATGCGCAACGCAGCGCGACACAGGCCCAGGGGCGCGTCAACTTTTGGCGTAGTCGGCAGGATTTCGTGCCCGCAACCACCGGGTACTGCGTGCCTGAAAAAGACTGTTCAAACTTACCTGTGGTGAAGATTCCCGCCATCCGGCACCATCTTCCGCTTCCTTCCCGCCATCGGTGGAGTTTTCCCGCCATCCGGCGCCATCTTCGGCCTTCTTCCCGCCATACGTGGAGTTTTCCCGCCATTGGACGCCATCTTGAGGACGCCGCGCGGGAAGAAGAGGGGCGTGGACTCCGAAAGCGTGCGAGAACTGAAGCCCCGCCTCACGTCCGGACGTTGCGTAAGGTCCTGGAAGGAGCCCAGCAGACGCCGACGTCACAGGAGCGCGACGGAAGGTCCTCAACCCTGACGATCCACTGCGGAGCCGCGGCCTACGGAAGAGGATCATCGCAAGGTAGGCCACGGTCCACTAGGGGGGAGAAGGATGTCGGATACGGAGGAGAGCTTCACCGCTTCAACCCCCGCCAGCGCCACCGCTGTTGCGGTCATGCCTTTCACCATGCCCTATATCCCGGGGGCAGCCTGGCTACCCCAGTACTCAGGGGAGTCACATACCCTGCATGACTTTAGAGAAAAGCTGGATAGCCTCTTCCAGGTGTACCCCCTCACAGAGGAGCAAAAAGTGAGCATCCTGGTGGCCCAATTAACCGGAGCAGCCCAAAGGGAGGTAAAGTCCTGGCCACCTGGGGGGAGGACTGTCGCAGGGATACTAACCCGGCTGAGGGACACCTTTGATACCCGCACCTCAGCCGAGATCAAGCTTAGATTCTACGGGTGCAAACAGCGGGCACATGAGAGTATAAGGGACTATGCCCTGAACCTACAAGAGGCCCTGAGGGCCATTAAGCAGACCGACCCTGACGGCGTGGGAGACGAGGACAGGCTGTTGACTGAACAATTTATAGAGGGTTTATATTGCAATGCCCACCGAACCCAGTTGCGGGCAATGGCCTTACAGGACCCTCATCTGGGATTTGCACAGTTCAAGGACAGAGCCATCCGGGTGCTTCGAGAACTGGCACCAGGTGGCGTTGTGACCCCCAGACGCCCCACTACCACTTACCACCAGGAGGCGGCGCCCTTGTCGGCAGGGCCTGTGGGAGCTGATGCGCAGGCTTTGAACAATGACCCGGCTCCAGACCTGCACCATCAGGTCCAAGAGCTAGCTAAAAGCGTTGCTGCGCTAACCCGAACTGTGCAGTCTTTACAGGTTTCCACTCCAGGGAAGATCCAGCTGGCATCCGGACCGGAGGACATCCCGTGGCGTCGACCAAGGAGGACCCCACCGGCCAGAGGAAGACCCAGCGACCGATACAACGAGGACGGACGACCCATCTGCCGCCGCTGCAATCAACCCGGACATATGGCAAGGTACTGTCCTTTAAACTGGCACAACCTGGGGTAGAGGGCCAACCCCCAGGAAAAAGATCACCAGGCCCATCGAACTGGCGCGACAAATATGTGGGAGGACGTCCAGTCTTACCCGTGGTACTGGATGGCATTCCTATGAGTGCCCTACTGGACACCGGGTCACAGGTCACCACCATCCCGTACGTGCTCTTCAAGCAGTACTGGAATGACTCGGATATCACCCGCTACCCTGACGACGACTTGAGTATCATCGCCAGCAATGGTCAGCCCGTGCCACAGATTGGATTTAAAGAGGTGACCATTAAAATCGGTAGAGTCGAACTGGCAGCACAGGGACTGATCATTGTAGACAGTGACAAACACGAGAGTCACCCAAAGATAACTCTAGGAACTAATGTAATTGAAAATTGTCTTGCAGAGGTGATTTTCCTTTTACAGCAGGTTGCCAAGAACGCCAGCTCCGGCCAGCAGCGAGTGCTCCAGAAAGATATCCGGGCACTGATGCGACGGCAACAGCTAGAACTCTCCGGTGGTGAGATTGGTAGCGTGCGAATGTGTGACCCTTTCCCTATTGCCATGCCCCCGAAAAGTGAAATGATGATTTGGTGCCGGTCAGCTATTGGTCTGAGAGGTAGAGATTACCAGGCAATGGTAGAACCAGTTTACTCAGACAGTAGGCCCACCATTTTGACAGCACGGGGGGTGGTCAATGTACGCCATGGGAGGGTGCCCGTTCGCATAATAAATATCGGGAAGAGGGAAGTGTACCTGCCCCGGTATGCCACGCTAGCCAAATTGTATACCATCAATCAAGATTCCATACAGTCCGTAGAACCCTTGCCTCCATCTTCCCCGGAGGAAGGTAACGGCTCTCAGAAAACAATGGAGGACTGGTGTCAGCAACTACATTTGGGTACTGACTCCACTCCCTCACACCAGAAACAGGGAGTCTATCGGGTGGTGCAAGAGTACGAGAGAGTGTTTAGTAAACACCCGTTAGACTTCGGGCGAGTCAAGGGGGTAGAACACCACATCCCCACGGGAGACCATCCTCCCATAAAAGAGAGGTATCGACCCGTACCCCCTGCAGACTACCAACACGCCAAGGGGATGCTTAGAGACATGAAGGAGGCTGGGGTGATCAGGGATAGCTGTAGCCCCTGGGCAGCTCCACTAGTCTTAGTCAAAAAGAAAGACAACACCATGAGGATGTGTGTAGATTACCGGAAAATCAACCGTATCACACACAAGGATGCGTACCCCTTACCAAGGATAGAGGAGTCTTTGGCTGCTTTAAGATCTGCTAACTTCTTCTCTACCTTGGATCTCACTAGTGGGTACTGGCAGGTTCCTGTAGCAGAGGCGGACCGGGAGAAGACCGCATTCACCACCCCGATGGGACTTTACCTGCATGCCGTTCGGACTCTGCAATGCACCAGGAACCTTCCAACGATTAATGGAGTGTTGTCTGGGCCACAGAAACTTTGAGACGGTCCTGTTGTACCTGGACGATGTCATCGTATATTCCAAGACGTATGAGGACCACCTGAAACACCTGGCGGAAGTGTTCGAAGCTCTGGCAAGCTACGGCCTAAAGGTGAAACCCTCCAAGTGTCACCTCCTGAAACCAAAGGTGCAGTACCTGGGACACGTGGTGAGCGCTGATGGAGTGGCTCCCGACCCTGATAAGATCACCGCAATTAAGGAATGGCCAAGTCCCTCCAGTGTAAAGGAAGTGCGGCAGTTCCTCGGGTTGGTAGGCTATTACCGCAGATTCATCCCCGGTTTCACCAAAAAGGCAGCTCCTATGCAGGACCTCCTGATAGGCCAGTCCCGGAAGGCCAAGAACCAGAAGCCGCCCTTCAAATGGGAGAAGTTAGAAGAAGAGTCCTTCCGCCAGCTGAAGATGGCCCTCACGGGGGATGAAATCCTGGCGTACCCTGATTACAGCCAGCCCTTTATCCTCTACACCAACGCAAGTAACATCGGGCTAGGAGCCGTACTGTCCCAGATCCAGCAGGGGAAAGAACGAGTAATCGCTTACGCTAGCCGAAAACTGCGACCCACCGAAAGAAACCCTGAGAATTACAGCTCATTTAAGCTAGAGTTCCTGGCAGTGGTGTGGGCAGTCACCGAACGCTTTAAGCACTACCTCGCTTCTTCCCGGTTCACCGTGTACACGGATAACAACCCGTTGACACACCTGGACACGGCAAGACTCGGTGCCCTAGAGCAGAGATGGATGGCCCGTCTGTCCAACTACGAGTTCACAATCAAATACCGGGCAGGACGCTCCAATACCAACGCGGACGCCCTGTCCAGGATGCCAAACCTACCGGACGTAGGAGAAGATCCAGAGGGACTGGAAGAAGTCGAACTCCCCGCGTTCCACCGTCATGGGACTATCCAGTATTCCCATCGGGTAAGGAGTAAGCAAGCCGCTACGTTTAACCCCTTGCCTCACTACGACTGGGAGGAAACGCAAGACAGTGACCCTGCCGTCCGGCTGGTAAAAGAGATGCTGACTCGGCCAGAGGCTCGCCTTGACCCAGACGCTCCGGAGGAAGCCAAGCAACTGTGGGCTGAGAAGAGTCGACTGTTCCTTTACAAGGGGAAGTTGTGCCGCAGAATGGTTAACTCCCGGACGCATGAACTAATCTGGCAAGTAGTGGTGCCACGGAGAGACGCAGCCATGGTGATGGAGGCATACCACGACGGGGCTGGACACTTCGGATGGAAGAAGCTGGAGTTCCTGCTGCGTGGGCGGTTCCACTGGGTAGGCATGAGGGGAACCATCGAGAGGTGGTGCAGAGACTGTGGCCCGTGCAACCTAAGAAGGAAGGACCGTGCCAGCCAGAAGACTCCCCTGCAGTCCATCGTCACCCGGCAGCCGTTGGAACTGGTAGCCTTGGATCATGTAAAACTGACCCCAAGCAGAAGTGGCTACGTCTACGCGTTAACCATTGTGGATCATTACTCCCGGTTCTTGGTTGTCGTCCCCGTCAAGGACTTAACGGCTCAAACAGCAGCTAGAGCCTTCCAGCAGCACTTCTGCCGTCCACACGGGTACCCGGACCAAGTGCTGACGGACCAGGGACCTGCCTTTGAAGCGGAGGTCTTCCAGGAATTCTGCAATCTGTATGGCTGCCGGAAGATAAGGACGACACCCTATCATCCGCAAACTAATGGACTTTGTGAGAAAATGAACCAGGTGGTAATGGATCTCCTGAAAACGTTGCCCCTGGAAGAACGCAGTCTGTGGCCTGAGAAGCTGCCCGATCTGGTGGACCTATACAACCACATCCCGGTAGGTTCCACCAACTGTACCCCGGCTTACCTAATGAGGGCGAGACCTGGTAAGTTACCTGTTGACCTGGAAATGGGAGTCCTGACACCCGAGGACACTTCACCAGAAGCAGACTGGGACACAGAGAGGCAGCAGCAGTACCGGAAAGTACAGGAGAGCGTGGAGCGAAGTCTCTGTCAGGCTAGGGAAAGACAAGAGAAAACTTACAACCAGTATGCTCTCGCTGTTCCCCTGGTACCTGGAGAGCAGGTCTTGAAGAGGAAAAGATGGCTCCACAAGTTGGACGACCAGTGGGAGAAGGACCCGTACACCGTACTGCCCTCAAGCCACGAGAACCCGAAAGTCTGTACCATCAGTAAAGACGGAGGGGAGACCATAGCCATTGTATCCCGGGATCACCTGAAGAAGTGTCCTGAACAGCTACGGAACCCTGAAGAGGAACAAGAAGACCATCGACCCGTAGAGGAAAAGGAAGATATGGTTAGTACTGTGCTCGGAGACTTCCCTCGGTCCTGGACTCAAGTCAATGGTGCAGTTGTGGTACCCGTCCTCACGTTCCTCCAACCAGCATCCCAAGTGCCTACGGAGCAACAGGTAGAGCTGGAAGAGCAGCCGGTCCAGGAGGCAGAAGACTCCACACAAGCAGAACAGGAGGATCAACCCTCTGCTTATAGTGAGCCTGCCGTACCCCTAGTGAGCCAAAGAGCCGGTAGACAGCTGCCCAGTTTACCCTTGACAGCTCCTACACCCTGTAGTTCAGGGCTAGACAGTCAGCTCCGTAGGTCCACTAGGGCCACTAGAGGCCAGTTACCCGCACGTTGGAGGATCTAAGTGTTTAAGTTATTTTATTAATGTTTGTCTGTTATTGTTGCTTGTGTATAATTTTGTGTTTCTAGTTATTTACAGGAGTCTTTGGTGGATTTACCGGGAATCCTTTGTGTATAGTTGGAGCGTAACCCAGGACGGACTAAAGACTGTTAAGGACTCGGGGCAGGACAGACCCCTACCTGGTTACGTCTCCCTGTTTTGGTGAAATGGACACCTTGCTTTGCTTCAAAAACTGCACCCGGTTGCGGACACGCCGTGACCATCTTTATATGTTTTTCTTATTGTACTATTATTATTGTTTATACCTTGTTATGTTTTTCTAAAAATATGTTTAGTCCCGGAGTACTAAATTTCACTAGGGGGGAATGTGGCACCCCAGGGGTCTGGTTTCCACAGTAACAGCAATGTTATGTCTGAGAGCAGGTGGGAGGTCTCTTGGTCAGGGATCCTGTGCATGCCACACCTCCTGCCCAGTCCTGGGAGGGGAAGAACTTCCCCTATATAAACCTAGGGCTGAGGCAGGGTTAGTGAGTAGAGAAGAAGTAGAGACAGAGAAGAGAAGCAGATATAGGAAAGAACATCAGGAGCTCTGTGGGAGCAGTGCTACAAGGAGTCAGGGGCTGGCAGCTGCAGAGCTCGCCCTGACTGAGAAGCTATCACCGGACCCCGAGTCCAAGGCTGTGGGGACTAACTCCTATCCAGCAGCAGAAACCGACCGGCAGGGGATTGCAGGTCCTCTGGCCCAGAAACCCGAAGGCACGGTCACACGCGTGGGACCAGCACCGCCGTCGTGGAGCGGAAGCTACTAGAAGGCCCCGAGTCACCGGCCATACGGGTGAGCACCACACGGTACACTCAGGGACGTGGGCTACTTATACCCGCTTCTAGCAAGGTAGCCAGAAGAGTATCGTTAGTTTGGGAGGCCTACAACTCCGCCTGGCCAGGGGAGATCCCATCTGCTCAAGGACTGACCAGGCCCCAATCGCTAGCCAGTACTCCGGGAGGGTCTATCATTGTCACCAGTAAAGACCCTGAACTACACCGTACCGTCTCTGAGTGGTTCCTGCTACCCCCATCATCCACGTCGGCTGCCCTGAGGCCATACCCCTCCCGTTGGGGGTTATACTATCACGCTGCACAATCCTACCACCGGCCTCAGCGGTCTGCCCTGCAGCAGCAGCTCCTTAGCTGTACTCAATGGGTGGCGTAGTTGTCCAACATCTACCGCTAATACAGCGCCACTTAGTCTGACTCCCTGGGCACGGACCGGATCACCGCCACGAGACTACAACCCTCAAGAGATCCGGCTCCGGGTAAGCTCCCGCATGCGCAACGCAGCGCGACACAGACCCAGGGGCGCGTCACATACATTTTTCAAGTTTTGCTGCAAATTCTCCTGGAATGACAGTTACACTTTAGATGAAGAATTTTTCTTATCTATGAAGGTAGTTGCTAACTACCTGCCTGTTCTGCATTGTGACAATCTCTCCCAACTACAAACTGCTCCTGGCCGCGATTCTCATTCTTCCTGTGATGCCACATCGACAAACCAGTTCCTTCTCTTGTGTTTTGCTCTGTCGATAAGGTGTCACTTCTGACACCATGTTGATTGACAACTGGCTCAGCTGAAGGCAGCAGATCATTGAGTATCAATCAACATGATGTCGAAAGTGATGACCCATTGGTAGAGCAGACCAGAAGAGAAGGTATTGCTCTGTCAACGTGATGTCACAGGTAGGAGAATCACTGCCAATACTGAAGTCCTCCCATGGGGCTTATGATTCCTCTTACAAGGTGGGACCACAGCCTCGGCATCACCTATGCTACATGATTAAATAGGAACCTCAAACCCCCTGGCACTGATTATGGATATCTGTTACCAAAAGTGACATTCTAACATTTTTAAGCAAAAGTAGACTGGAATAATATTGTGTTTTTCATAGCTATACCCCTTGAATTAAAATGAGAGTAATTATTATTGCAGCCAAACCACACTATGCATCAACCTTATAGTCTCCCTGAGGATTAAAATAACATTAAGGTGACATGAAGACTGAGCTTTTGAAATTTATTCAACATTAGAAGGTTGTACTACCTTGAAATTCATAATTGCCGATAAATGTCTGGACCTTTTTTTATTTTTCTGGTTTCTCACTGAAGTATAGAGCTAGACTCAATCTTTTTTTCTCATATGATTGGCAATTGTCCAAGATACGTCTTAACAACTACAGCAGTAAAAGTACTAACATAGGCGTTACTGTATATTGTACTTAGCTCCCTTATATTCCCACCAGGTGGACATTGATATAAAAATTGTTCAGTATGCTAACCTGCACCTAGTGGGCTCCAATGCAAATCTCCAACTAGACACATAATTATCACTGTCACAGGTTTACAACAACAGAGAGGAGCCAGAAGACTGCGCAGTCTAATTACTTCTACTCCTGCACTGACTAGAAGCACTTCTTCTTCATATTAAATGGTGCAGCTTTCTTCTAGCAGTGCAGGGGTTAATCTGCTTAGTTGTGAGCTCCTGGAAGCTTACTTGCATTAAGGCTCTCAGCTGTTCACTGTAGGCCACTTCCTGCTCCTATATATTCTGGACTTTGTTCATGGTTTCAGGAGTTGGTGGAGAGATGTTGTTTAAGAAGGCGTTTGGTGAATTTATCTGAGACTGTTGCATGGTTTTAGTTGTGTGCAAATCCTCTCCTTCTCCTACTTTTGTTTTTACCCATCCTCCACTCTCCAGTGTTTTCCTCTGTTGTTTGTGTGCATATATTTGTATGATTGGTATGTTCCTATATCCCTGTTCATATTACCTTGTTAGTCTGGTTGGTGTATTGCCATATATCACTACCCCCTCTTCCCTGAATGAGGGGAGGGAACAGACTGAGGGCGGATTCAGGAGCTCAGCAAAGTATGTGGCCCTGGCATCCTCTCCTTCAGAAGTGATCCGGGGAACAGGAATAGCTAGGGTGCCCTCTAGCGTTAGGGACAGTGAAGGAGCCCCTGGTCCTGGGGTACCTGACAACAGAGTCGTGAAAATCACGTCTTTAAAAGTGTTGGGCTAAATTTTCACAATGAATATTTGGTGGGTTTTTGATGCTACATCAAAAAAGTTTTAGTCTTACAGTTGTAGCAATGTAAATGTGATTTATAGATATCTAATGCCCACTGTGTTTTTTTCTACGTAGCAAAAACTGATCTGTGGTGCATTTTTGAAACCCACAAAATGTCAATTTTCTTTTGTGGTAAATATGCATTTTTATTTGCTAATTTTCAATACAGACTTGAATGAGATAAGGAAAATCTACAGGTAAAAAACATATTTGTGTTTTTTACTGCACTTCCACACTAAAAACAAGCTAAAAATGTATGTAATTTAAAAATAGCTCTATTAGTCAAGTTTTATCAAAGCCAAGTAAAAGGAAGTTTCCAAAACAAAGCAATTTTATTTAAAGTATGACATACCAAAAAGAGGAAAACTGCAGCAGAAAAAAACGTGAATCAAGCACATGTGAAGAAAGGCATTTAAAATGCAATGAAGAAACACAAATAATTTACTTAACAAGTGGAGAAATAAATAAGCTTTTGAAAACTAATGCTATAGTAAAAGTAGCTTATGTAAACACCTGTTTTTCTCTATCCTTTAATTATTGTTTGCATCTCACAATTAAATGTCTTAATTTTCAAAGTATTAAATATCAACATTAGAATTAAATTTAGAATCCTTTATACATTTATAGTTACATACTATCTCTATACACAGGTGAACACAGACTCTAAGCTAAAGTATGTGTCAAACATGTGGCTCTCCTGCTGTGCTCAACATGCCCTGAAAGTAAGAGCTATCAATGTATGCCAGGAGTCGTAGCTTGGCAAGAGACAAAACTTGAAACTTTTGGACCACAATGGCCTTTGGGGCCCTAATTTTACTACTATCTATAACCACATCCAGGACACGCATGCCTGTAGTCTAAAGGTCTCTCTGTTATATAAGAAGATATGAAAAACCAAGTGAAAACCTCCCCAAATAAATTATTATTTTTAATCATTATAATATTGCATTGCTAAAATATTATTGCAATATATATACTGTAAATATTGCAATAATATTTTAGAAATGCAATATTAGAATGATTTTTAATATGTCACAAAACGATATTAACCAGGTGAAAAAAAAACATAAAATAAAATCAACTCAGACTCAATCAGCTATATATACAGTGGGGAAAAAAAGTATATAGTCAGCCACTGATTGTGCAAGTTCTCCCACTTAAAAAGATAAGAGAGGCCTGTAATTGACATCATAGGTAGACCTCAACTATGAGAGACAAAATGAGAAGACAAATACTGAAAATTACATTGTCTGATTTGGAAAGAATTTTTTTCAAATTTTGGTGGAAAATAAGTATTTGGACACCTACAAAAGTTCATCTCAATACTTTGTTATATATCCTTTGTTGGCAATGACAGAGGTCAAATGTTTTCTGTAAGTCTTCACTAGGTTGGCACACACTGTTGCTGGTATGTGGGCCCATTCCTCCATGAAGATCTCCTCTAGAGCAGTGATGTTTTGGGGATGTCGCTGGGCAACACAAACTTTCAACTCCCTCTATAGGTTTTCTATAGGGTTTAGATCTGGAGACTGGCCAGCCCACTCCAGGACCTTGAAATGCTTCTTAAGAAGCCACTCCTTCGTTGCCCTGGCGGTGTGCTTGGGATCATTGTCATGCTGAAAGTCCCAGCCACATTTATTCTTCAATGGCCTTGCTGATGGAAGGAGGTTTGCACTCAAAATCTCACGAAACATGGCCCAATTCATTGTTTCATGTACACGGATCAGTCGTCCTGGTCCCTTGGCAGAGAAAAAGCCCCAAAGCATGATGTTGCCACCCCCATACTTCACAGTAGGTATGGTGTTCTTTGAATGCAACTGACCAAATGACATTCTCCCAATACTCTTCTGGATCATCCAAAAAATGATCTCTAGCAAATTTCAGATGGGCCCGGACATGTAATGGCTTAAGCAGAGGGACACGTCTGGCACTGCAGGATCTGAGTCCATGGCGGCATAGTGTGTTACTGATGGTAGCCTGTGTAACGTTGGTCCCAGCTCTCTGCAGGTCATTCATTAGGTCCCCCCGTGTGGGTCTGGGATTTTTGCTCACCGTTTTAGAGATCATTTTGACCCCACGGGGTAAGATCTTGTGTGGAGCCTCAGATCAAGGGATGAAATGTTGTGGCGACCAAAAAAATATAATTCTGACTAATTGATTTTTTTTTCTCATTACGCCGTTTACTGATCAGATTAATTATTTTATATATTGATAGATCGGTCGATTTTGAACTTGGCGATACCAAATATGTGTACATTTGATTTTTTTATTGTTGTATTTTGAATGGGGTGAAAGGAGGGTGATTTGAAGTTTTATATTTTTTCATTTTTTTTCATATTTTTTAAAAACATTGTTTTTTCACTTTTCACATGTTTCAATAGTCTCCATGGGAGACTATAAGCTTGTCTTCAGCCCTGCTGTGTGTAGCAAAAATGCTCATCTGCTATGAAGGTCAACCCTGGGCGGTGCTCATAGCATCCCGGTAATGTCAACAGCAGTGGTCTCCTGCAGAACCCGGGTTGTCATGCTATCCTATCTGCGACCTGTGGTCATGTGACATGGGGGCCAATGGGCGGGATTAGTGACGAGCTTCCGGTAAGCATGAGTTAAATGCCGCTGTTAGAGATTGACAGAGGCATTTAACTAGTTAACAGCCATGGGTGGATCGCAATTCCATCCGCAGCTGTTAGGGCCACATGTCAGCTGATCAGATCAGCTGTCATGTGCCAGGAAAGATGTGGGCTCAGCGCCGGAGCCCGCATGGAGTGCAGGGATATGACCTTGGACATATAACTAGTTAATTACTGAAAGTGGCTATAACCACTTTCAGGGCTGCAAGTTTGTAAAGAATTTGTATTGCATAGATTATTGGCTGCTGCTGCGAACTATATTGAGAGGCATAACTTGAATTCCATGGTTCCCAATTCAAAATCTGTAATGACGTGTCATTTTTAGTATCTAGTTATATAGTAGAGACGCCTTTAGACTGCAAGACCTGGATGCCCTCAGTGTGGTTATAGATTTAGCAAAATTACAGCCCCAAAGGCTATTAAGGCCCAAGAGGTTGAAGTTTTGCCCCTTGCCAAGCTACGACTCCTGACATACATTGATAGCTCTTGATTCAGGGCATGTTAAGCACAGCTGGAGAGCCACATGTTAGACACATACAGTACAGACCAAAGGTTTGGACACACCTTCTCATTTAAAGATTTTTCTGTATTTTCTTGACTATGAAAATTGTACATTCACACTGAAGGCATCAAAACTATGAATTAACACATGTGGAATTATATACTTGACAAAAAAGTGTGAAACAACTGAAAATATGTCTTATATTCTAGGTTCTTCAAAGTAGCCACCTTTTGCTTTGATGACTGCTTTGCACACTCTTGGCATTCTCTAGATGAGCTTCAAGAGGTAGTCACCGGAAATGGTCTTCCAACAATCTTGAAGGAGTTCCCAGAGATGCTTAGCACTTGTTGGCCCTTTTGCCTTCACTCTGCGGTCCAGCTCACCCCAAACCATCTCGATTGGGTTCAGGTCTGGTGACTGTGGAGGCCAGGTCATCTGGCATAGCACCCCATCACTCTCCTTCTTGGTTAAATAGCCCTTACACAGCCCGGAGGTGTGTTTAGGGTCATTGTCCTGTTGAAAAATAAATGATGGTCCAACTAAACGCAAACCGGATGGAATAGCATGCCGCTGCAAGATGCTGTGGTATCCATGCTGGTTCAGTATGCCTTCAATTTTGAATAAATCCCCAACAGTGTCACCAGCAAAGCACCCCCACACCATCAAACCTCCTCCTCCATTCTTCACAGTGGGAACCAGGCATGTAGAGTTCATCCGTACACCTTTTCTGTGTCGCACAAAGACACGGTGGTTGGAACCAAAGATCTCAAATTTGGACTAATCAGACCAAAGCACAGATTTCCACTGGTCTAATGTCCATTCCTTGTGTTCTTTTGCCCAAGCAAGTCTCTTCTGCTTGTTGCCGGTCCTTAGCAGTGGTTTCCTAGCAGCTATTTTACCATGAAGGCCTGCTGCACAAAGTCTCCTCTTAACAGTTGTTGAAGAGATGTGTCTGCTGCTAGAACTCTGTGTGGCATTGACCTGGTCTCTAATCTGAGCTGCTGTTAACCTGCGATTTCTGAGGCTGGTGACTCGGATAAACTTATCCTCAGAAGCAGAGATGACTCTTGGTCTTCCTTTCCTGGGGCGGTGCTCATGTGAGCCAGTTTCCTTGTAGCGCTTGATGGTTTTTGCAACTGCACTTGGGGACACTTTCAAAGTTTTCTGAATTTTTCGCACTGACTGACCTTCATTTACCTAGCTGCTTTTTTCTTGCCATAATACAAATTCTAACAGTCTATTCAGTAGGACTATCAGCTGTGTATCCACCAGACTTCTGCACAACACAACTGATGGTCCCAACCCCATTTATAAGGCAAGAAATCCCACTTATTAAACCTGACAGGGCACACCTGTGAAGTGAAAACCATTTCCGGTGACTACCTCTTGAAGCTCATTAAGAGACTGCCAAGAGCGTGCAAAGCAGTCATCAAAGCAAAAGGTGGCTACTTTGAAGAACCTAGAATATAAGACATATTTTCAGTTGTTTCACACTTTTTTGTTAAGTATATAATTCCACATCTGTTAATTCATAGTTTTGATGCCTTCAGTGTGAATGTACAATTTTCATAGTCATGAAAATACAGAAAAATCTTTAAATGAGAAGGTGTGTCCAAACTTTTGATCTGTACTGTGCTTTAGCTTAGAATCTGTCTGTGTTCACCTGTGTATAGAAATAGTATATAACTTTTTATGTATAAATTATTCCAATTTTAATTCTATTAATGTTTATATTTGACACCTTGAAAATTAAGACATTTGATTGTGTGATGAAAACAAGTAATTAAAGGATAGAAAATAACCGGTGTTAGGACAAGCATAGCTCCATTTACTTTAACATCAGTTTCAGCAGCTTCCAGCGTAACAGTAGATGAGGGAGATCACAGCGGCGCACCACAGATCTGCAGCCATCCCAGCTCATAATAATGAATTCCAATGTGGAATGAAATCATTTTAATAACTTTAAATATTATAAGCAGATTAATAGATAGCAATTACACAGATTCCGCTAGAAATGTAATTTAGTTTTTCGGCAATTGTTTCCTAATTCACAGCAAATCCTAAATATTTTATTGTTAAATTGTCCAAAGTTAAGTGTTAATGATAATTCCTAATGCATCTATTTGTGATGACGGCTGAATTTATCTTTACAGTGTTCATAATTTGAAATTAAATCTGCCTTGCTTATTGAATAATTTGCTCATTGTAAACAAGTAATAATGTTATTCTCAGTTTCAGCTCAAGTGCAGCGCTCTTAAGTTGGATTTAAACATTAATATATTAACGACAAAGCATCAATTTATATTTCTCTGTTTATTAAAAGTTGATACTGAAACAGTTTTTGGTATATGCTCATGGAAAGCTCATCTTATGCCTGATATTGTAATTTAATTAATTAACCCTTTAAGTCAGCTGATCAATGAAGGTGCTGGGAGTCAGGCCTCTTCCAACATGATATCAAAGGCCTATCCTGATGATAAGTCTTCAAAACCAAACTGAAAGATACAAGCCCTTCAATAATTTTCTGTGGTGTGACCACAAGACTGCAGCCTATGGCTTCTGTTTGATGTGATCTGTCATTTGTTCAATTATAATAGCAGCGCATGATAGACTATTGTTCACATTAAAAATGATGGAAACTACAAATGAAACCCTAAATAAAAACTCCCATCCAGAGCTTTAGAAATAATTTTACTATATTTATGGAAATAACATTATTTAGGAAAAATGATTTAAACAAAATTTAGGGGAACTGTTTTCTATCTCTCTAGCGAAGCACCTCATGCCATAAGGGCATTGTTTTGCCTTTTACTAGACCAGTGGTTCTCAACTCCAGTCCTCAAGACCCACCAACAGATCATGTTTTCAGCATTTTATTAGTATTACACAGGTAATAAATCCATCACCTGCGCAATACTAAGGAAATCCTGAAAACATGATCTGTTGGTTGGTCTTGAGGACTGGAATTGAGAACCATTGTACTAGATTAACAAAGATAAAATGAGACACAATTAAGGCCCTCATGCACAGTTCATGGCTGTCTGCCAGTAGATGGCCACCAGCCCTCTAAGCCATATCTCCCATAAACAGATTTGGCTGAGGGTATTTGAGTAACGAGTGTACCTGAGCACCTCGAAACTCTATCAAGTATCAAGCAGTGCCAAGCACACTTGCTCATAACTGATAACAAACCCATCATTCAAAATAATTGTTTAATGTGAATGGGTCGAGTGATTAGACAGTGTGTCCTAAAACGCTCGCTCATCATGTATGAAATCGTTTAGGTGAGCGGAAAGATTCTCATTCAACTTTCGAAAATTGTGTTATGAAAATGGAGATCATTCACTCATTCATCATTTGTCCGTCAAAAATTAGGAGTGGAAATTCAAGCTCTAAATAGGGTTTTCCGTGTTCCAAGTTGAGTAGCATTGGAACGAGTTCATATTCGTGATTATCGTGTTTTTTGTTCGCTTAGCTTATTTGATTACATTTTCTTTGTACAATATTAAAGGAAATGTTTGTACCATCCTTTATAAATCCATGTATTAGAAATAATTATTTTTGATGCTAATTACAATTAGTATCACTTATGGGATTTGAAGGTTGAACACATGCACGGTGTTTGATCTTCCAATCTTTTTGACTATTTCATTCACAATTCTGGTCCTACATGAACACTTGTTTGACATTGTTTCCTAGTCGGGAGTTTCGATCTCATTGTCCATTGTTTAAACAATTATCTGCTCACATAAACAATACTCTTCCTAGCTGGACTATCACAAAATATGTAGTATTTTTTTTTACATTTTGGATATTTTAACTCTATTTGACTAGAGATGAGTGAAATTCAAAAAACATTGTTTGCCAGTATGTCATTGACAGATAAATTTCTGTTATATTTAAGGGACCAAAGTATGCTGAATGCTGAAGACCTGAGACAGAAATTTTGAAAGATGGCTCAATATATCAGCCTGTTTTATCTTGAAAAAGTACCAAATACAGCTCTTTAAAAGCATAATGGGGGAAAATAAAAGAAAGCATTTTTTTTAGTTTAATTTCATTCTTCATTCTTGCTTTAACTTGTGTATAGTGATGATCGAGCATGCTCGTTGCTCGAGATTTACGAGCATGCTCGGGCGAGTACATATTATCTTCAGCGTTCTCGGGGGTTATAATTTGCGACTGTTTGACATCTTTAATACATGTGAGGAAAGCCTGTTTTTCCAGCATTTCTCACATGTATTAAAGCTGTCAAACAGTTGCAACTTATGTTCACGGAGCGACGAAAACGTAACCCCCGAGCATGTTGAAGGTAATAGGTGCTCGCCTGAGCATGCTCGTAAATCTCGAGCAATGAGCATGCTCAATCATCACTACTTGTGTATTTTGATAGAGGTTGAAAAATGTTTTCTAAGAAGCAAAGCAAACCCATTGAGAAGGTCTAGCACTGGTTAGGCACCAACCACCACCTTTCGACCAATTTCCACCCTACTAGTATAAACAGCATTCTGCTCTGATGATGTTCAATGCTTTGCCTTCAGTTATATAATTTTGTCTGCTAATTTTGAAACTAAATTATTTCAATTACATCATCCCTATATCCAAATACATTGAAAGCTCCTGCAATCTCTTGTTTGAGTTGTGATTTAGCTTATTAATATATAAAATCCAATTTTGTCTGAACTATATTTTTTAATTTTTTTATTTATTTATTTATTTTTTTGACTGAGTATCCAATGGCACCATAATTTGTTGGGACAGCGATTAAGTTTGGACGACTATGTGCATGCCTATTTAATAGTATCGGATTTATTTACTGGGTATGTTCTATGTGAGGTTCCCTTTGCACATAATAATAATTTTTAAGTTTTGATGTGTGTTCTAAATTATAGGCATTTGCACATAGTCTACCGTGACTCCATGGAATCATGTCTGAACATACATGCCTGAATGCCCTTTGTGGCAGCCCATTGGCTATTTGATCTCCATAGAAACACCCTGATGTTTGAATGGGGCGGGCACACAATAAAACTAGGACGCGCACTGTGCCTGATTGGCAGACGGTTCGTAGGTTCTTAGGGAGACGACTGATGAACTCCAGGGGGAGCGCATGCGCATTGCGCACTCTTTTATACCAATACCATACATGCATGTACTATATCATATACCACATGGTTGACCCAGAAATAGTGATGTTTCATTTCCTGGTCACTGACCTGTGTTCCCCTATTCTGTTCTATTGCTCATATGTATGGGCACTATGGCGGCCGGCCCGACGGCGGCTTTCCTCAGCTGACACTGTTTCAAGGTAATTACCTAATGATATATAAGTATTTGACTAGATGAACTTTACCACTATTACTTTTCCCCTGATGAAGCCATCCTGGTAGTGGCGATACGCGTTGGGTTGGGGGGTTTTCTTCCCCTTTTTTTCACCTCTTTATGCATCTTTACACACATCACATGCATGGCACTTTGGGTATTTTCCTAGATAAAGTCCTATATTATTTTCTTGATATGGTTGTCCCTACAGCAGAATAGTAATTATCTATGTGAATATCATTTCACATGTTTCCTTGCTTTATCCTGTATTGTAAGCAGGGATTATATTTATTGGTACAACAATTTCTTGGATTGTGCCATTTTGTGTCTATTATGACTCTATGTTTGAGGTTTAGCCCACATAATATTGTGATGGGGCTTATTGTTATATTGAAGCCTTAGTGATTTTTAAATGTTTTTAACTGGGTTTGTTTGTCTAGTTACTTGTCCAATAAAAATGTATGATTAAAAGTTGGTGATCCCTGTTTATACATACTACTTTTCTTTCTCCTATGATGTAGGTCATGCCTATATATCACACACAGAAATTTTCACACCATTAACACCCAACAAGTTTTGAAAAATTTACAGTCATCATTTACCCCAATCTCCCCCTTCTCCATTACAATAAGACACTTAAAAATGCTATCTGATTTGTCTTTCAGTATCTCATTTGCTGGCTCTTCTTCCTCTCCTCTTTACCTTACTGTTATGGCTCCTTGGGGGTTGGGTCCTAGGACCCCTCCTCTTTACTCTAAATGCAGCCCCTAGTGGGCAAACTATTTAATACTTTGGCTTTCATTTCTCTATGCTGAAGACACACAATTATACTGTATTACAAAATACCAGTGATTGTCCCATGTCTCTAACATAATGTCCTGTCTTTATCTGAAACTGAATATATCCAAAACTAAACTATTTATGTTTCCATTTCTAAAAATCTGCCTAAACCTGATATTTTCATTTTCATATGTGCTATTACCATAACCCAGGCACTAACTCCCATGCCTTTATCTCAATATTCAATAACTGACAGTTATGACCCCAGCATCTCAAGTATCTCCAGAATTCACCTTCTGTACAATTGAAACAGCAAGAACTCTTAGACCTCAATTCATCAAGAGAGGCGTGAAAAATGCCGATCATGATTAATTAGAGTCTAAAAGTTTTTGCTGTTTCGATTGTAAAAAAGGTGAATTCTGGAGATATTTGAGATTGAGGTGACATAAGAGTGTAAGATTTGTGGATTAAATAGCACCACCGTTCGTCACCTCCCCATCACGCCCCTGTCCCACCCCAACTCAGCCTACTTTATCTGAACTGGGCGAAAATGGTGTGAAAACGCCAAAAGTCACAACAATTTTGTTCTGCTTCATGTTGTGCAAATATTTTACAACTTTTTAAAACTATTTATTCCAGTTTTCTGGAGTAAAAGCTTTAAGAAATCAGTGCCCTACTGTCTACCAAATTATTTCTTGCCTTGATTACTGCAATTCACTACTAATCTTCCTTCTACTTACATAATTGCCTCTGTATAAACTGTACATCACTATGATGATATTTCAGCAGTGTACTGTATGTCTTTATTTCTAGGCTTCGCTTATTTGTGATATTATAATGATCTATATTTTCATTTATTTGCTTTATTCAAATTTATGTTAGAGTAGACTATCCTTTCATGTAGAAGGTTTTTTTTTATTATGATGCTATTGTAGCATTTGTCTTTATTTCCAGGCTCTAATAAGAAACATTCACGATAAAATTGTCAATTTGTCTAGAACAACTGTGAAGTCTTATTTTTTAAATTGTATTACCCCTTAAAACATTAATAAAAAGACAATGCTGGTGGATTAGGAACGATTAATATTTCAGAAAGTATATTTCAGTATATGTAACAAGTGGGGATAATATAACAATTAGATATTATTATTTTATTGCTCTCCAGTTATAATAGTCCAAATCTGCATTCACAAATATCAAGAATTAAAGGGAATCTGTCACCAGGTTTTTGCTACCTTATCTTAGAGCAGCATAATGTAGGGGTAGAGACCCTGATTCCAGCGATGTATCACTTAGTTTACTGGGTGCAGCAGTTGTGACACAATCAGAGTTCTTATATGTATCCTGAAGCAAAGCTGAGAAAGCTAACTTCGCCCACACAACATTTTTGTATCTACATTGTCTATTTACAGTTAGCTGCTTATCAGAGGAGGGGGCGTGGTTGGATGACTTACCACGAGGCAGCTGGTCAGGGCAATGATAATGTCCTAGTATTAAAATCTTAATTGTAAGTAAACAACAGAACACAGCCTGATAAGTGACACATCTCTGAATTTAGTGTTTAAACCCCTACCTACTGCTGTCCTCGGATTACATAGCCAAAACCTGCTGACAGATTCTCTTTATAAGAAACCTGTCAGCTGATTCATGCTGCCCAAACCATGGGCAGCATGAATCACGGCCCGGCTGCACTATTACAGCCGGAGCATTTCAGAAGAAATGTAGTTACAATGGGGAAAATAAGTATTTAGTCAGCCACCACTTAAAAAGATGAGAGAGGCCTGTAATTGACATTATAGGTAGGCTTCAATTATGAGAGACAAAATAAGAAAACAAATCCTGAAAATCACATTGTCTGATTTGGAAAGAATTTTTTTTTCAAATTTTGGTGGAAAATAAGTGTTTGGTCAATTACAAACAAGCAAGAGTTCTGGCTCTCAGAGACCTGTAACTTCTTCTTTAAGAGGCTCCTCTTTCCTCCACTCATTATCTGTAGTACTGGCACCAGTTTGAACTTGTTATCAATATAAAAGACACCTGTCTGCAACCTCAAACAGTCACACTCCAAACTCCACTATGGTGAAGACCAAAGAGCTGTCGAAGGACAGCAGAAACAAAATTGTAGCCCTGCACCAGGCTGGGAAGACTGAGTCTGCAATAGGCAAGCAGCTTGGTGTGAAGAAATCAACTGTGGGAGCAATAATTAGAAAATGGAAGACATACAAGACCACTGATAATCTCCCTCGATCTGGGACTCCACACAAGATCTCACCCCGTGGGGTCAAAATGATCTCAAGAACGGTGAGCAAAAATCCCAGAACCACATGGGGGGACCTAGTGAATGACCCACAGAGAGCTGGGACCAACGTTACATAGGCTACCATCAGTAACAGACTACGCCAACAGGGACTCAGATCCTGCAGTGCCAGACGTGTGTCCTCCTGCTTAAGCCATTACATGTCCGAGCCTGTCTGAAGTTTTCTACAGAGCATTTGAATGACCCAGAGGAGTATTGGGAGAATGTCATATGGTCAGATGAAACCAAAGTAGAACTGTTTGGTTGAAACACAGCTACTTGTGTTTGGAGGAGAAAGAATGCTGAGTTGCATCCAAAGAACACCATACCTACTGTGAACCATGGGGGTGGCAACATCATGATTTGGGGCTGTTTCTCTGCCAAGGGACCAGAACGACTGATCTGTGTACGTGAAAGAATGAATGGGACCATGAGATTTTGAGTGCAAACCTCCTTCCATCAGCAAGGTCATTGAAGATGAAACGTGGCTGGGTCTTTCAGCATGACAATGAACCCAAGCACACCGCCAAGGCAATGAAAGAGTGGCTTCGTAAGAAACATTTCAAGGTCCTGGAGTGGCCTAGCCAGTCTCCAGATCTAAACCCTATAGAAAACCTTTGGAGGGAGTTGAAAGTTCGTGTTTCCCATCAACAGCCACAAAACATCACTGCTCTAGAGGACATCTGCATGGAGGAATGGGCCAACATACCAGCAACAGTGTGTGCCAACCTTGTGAAGACTTACAGAAACGTTTGGCCTCTGTCATTGCCAAAAAAGATATATAGCAAAGTATTGAGATGAATTTTTGTAATTGACCAAATACTTATTTTCCACCAAAATTTTGAAAAAAAATTATTTCCAAATCAGACAATGTGATTTTCAGGATTTGTTTTCTCATTTTGTCTCTCATAGTTGAGGTCTACCTATGATGTCAATTACAGGCCTCTCTCATCTTTTTAAGTGGGAGAACTTGCTCAATTGGTGGCTGACTTAATACTTTTTTTTCCCCACTGTATAAGGTCTGGTTGGCCACAATAGTCCGGTGATACCCCTGGTCGGCCTTTTCCAGGTGATTAATCGGTCGCTCGCTAAGTAAGCACATAGAAGAGACCTATTATTCACGTGGAGCGGCTCTGGGAGAAGCCGGCCGAGGCTTGTCTATCCTTTAGCTCTCGGATGGATATTCTAACTATATTTTCTTTGAAATGCTGTAGCATTTCAGAGAAGAATATATCTGGCTGCAATCGTGCAGCCGGGCACTCCCTCATGCTTCCTGTTCCTTGGCAACATGAATCACCTGACAGGTTCCCTTTAAAGTGCTGAAACTATTGGCATTTTTTGTCGGATGAGCATCTGCCAAAACTTTATTCTGGTGATTTGAATTTTGGATGTTCTACACTTTGCATTGTGCAGTAATCTGATGTAAGGTAAATCAGGTATATCTTGAAGCTGAACAATGACTCAACTCATCCACTTTAATTGTATATGTTGACAAGATTGCTGACTGTCTCCTATAGTAACCAGCAGAATTATGAATGCAGCTGTGGACTATGAGGCAAATGGTCATTTATGACTTAAGTTTAAGATTTGATCGGTTTGTTTACAGTTTTTTTTTAATAATTTGTCTAATAAATAATTTTTCTATATTCTCTATTATGGTATTATGCAGGCATAAATATATTCTCTTTTTTTTCCCAGTGATCATCTTTTCTCTACAGATATGCATATACATATTATGGTATATATGTTTTAATAATTTGGCGGGTTGTAATTTACGTAACAAGCAATCAGTGGAAGTGCTTCTATTCTTGGAGTCGTAATCAGTAGGGCGCAGCTTACCGTCTCAATCAGGGCCGTTCAGTGTCTTTATTTATTTATTTATTTCGCACAGCTGTGGTTGATCGGAGGTCTCCGTAGGAATGAGGGTACAGAAGAAAGACATTGCTACCCTTTTCATCTTTATGCATGTCTGCAGATCACAAGCTGTTTAAGCTCTATAACATTTAGATAAGCGTCTCGTGCTACTCTAGTCCCATTGTTTCCCAATGCTTGGAATATGGAACACACAGCAGTTCAACATCTTCTATTCATGGTACCATGTTGGCATTGTAATTCATTGAAGAAAAATACTTGCCTGCAATTTCTTTGTTGCTAAAGTAGAAAAATTTGGATTTGTAATTATGAGTTGAACGGCAAGAATAACCAGTTAATAAATGGATGGCACATCTGGATCGGAGCAGAAATAAAGGAGCTGACAAAATTTTCTTTAACATTTTCTCTGCAGCTATCTATATTTTTTTTAAAAAAAAATTGTAATACTGCATTTTCACACTGGTCTCTGAGCACTCGTAATGGTATTTTTGCTTGAAAGGCAAAGTAGACTTTGGGGAATTGTAAGTGTTATATACCTAGTGCAAGACATTAAGTGCCCATGCAAACGTCCATGGATCTCGATCCATACACGGATAGCAATGCATGGACTGGCCCCGTGTGTCCTGACCCGAATTTAAAGGACACATAGGCATTTATGATGCTGTCGAGTTTAGGTCAAGAGATTCGCGGACAGTTCATATGTTGCGGTCCGTGCTTGCAATGAGATCCATGGAATGAGATCTACTCAGAAAGCTGCCTGAAAAGCGCTTACAAAATGCTAAAAAGAATAAAATATGCACTGCAATGTCAAAACGACTTCCTGTGCATACAGTGGGGAAAATATGTATTTGATACTCTGCCGATTTTGCAAGTTTTCCCTCCTACAGAGAATGGAGAGATCTGTAGTTTTTATCGTAAGTTACACTTCACCTGTGAGAGACAGAATGTTAAAAAAAAATCCAGAAAATCACATTGTGTGATTTTTACATAATTAATTTTCATTTCATTGCATGAAATAAGTATATTCAATCTTTTAAGGCTTCTTTTGACCCCTTCATGATTTGAAAGCTGTGAAATGACTAAATTAAGGGACCTAACCATTCCTCAGTCAGCTTGCGCTTGGAGGCCGCTTATAGTTTATATGAAAATGTCCACAAAAAAAGACAGCTAAAATTATGTAAAAAACATTTGAAAAAAAAAGCCAAAAAAAGATGCTGCGGGATAAAAGACAAACTCAATATGCACTTATGTAGAAGAGCACATATCCTAAAAGGAACATTTCACCTTCAAAATAACTATTCACCTGGAGATTTAAATCACGTAAGGCCAGTTTACTGGAGGAGCACAACGGGAGAAAATTAGGTTATGTTCTCCCTGCAGCCTCTCATTTCCAGTCCAATGCAGGGAGCTATTACAGTCACCGCTCACTACAGTGAGCAAGCTGTTGTCATTCCCCCTACACCTTGATTGACAGCATGCTCTGCAGTGTGTGTGCAGAGCATTATTGTGTTGAGAGGCTATCATTCAAAGTGCAGGAGGAGTGATTACAGCCTTGCTCACAGTAAGTGACCAATCACTTTAAATCATTTCCTGAACTGTCTCAATGGCTAGAAGGTTGCAGCTGCAGGGAGAATCGAACATTGTTTTCTCCCTACAGCTGCTCTTCTAGCCTCGCATGGCTTAAATGATATTTACCTGTTTATTACCACCATATCTCCAGGTTAATAGAATTTTGGAGTATTCTTTGAGTATTACTCTGCCTCTTTAGGCCTTGCACTGGGCAAAATAGTTCTTTAACTAATCTTATTTTTTAAATGAAAATGCCCTATAAACATATTATTAGAAAAAGAACCATCGTGAGAAAAATACTTAATCTAACTGCACATTTGCTTTTAGTGCATTTCCACTTTGCTGGAACTGTAACCCGCTACATTTATGATGCAGCGAAAATATGTAGTCAAAAATTCACCAAAACCTTATCATGGGCACACAGCCTAGGAGCTTGCGCAGATGACCCTCGAAAAAACACTCCAACCAATGTTATGCTATGGGGCTGTGCACATGTTCAATTTTTTTCCTCAGGAGCAGTCTGTCCAAGGAAAAAATTGCAGCATGCCTGAGTTTGATCTGATATTTGGATTGCACTCAACCGTGCAAGTCAATGAGGCAGTGAAAACCATCGGCCTGCACTCGGATGACATCCACATGTAGTCTGATTTCCACGGACTGACACAATGGAGACCAATGTGGCGGTTTTCCTCACATGGAAGTTCTGCTGCTTCAAGTAGCAAAGTTTTTTTGGGGAGGGGGAGTTCAGACACAGAGTTACTAAAACTGACTAACTTTTTGGCAAATTTATTAAAGTATCTCATGCTGGATTCTAAATTTGGCAGATTTTTAAATCAACTAGTGGCCCCAATTGATCAAAGTCTTTTCACCAGATTTTTAACACTTTGGAAAGGTGCTAAATTTTTGCACAGCTCACAGCTACATTCAAATATAATATTACCCTTATTCACTTATCTCTTCTTTTATATAATAATAATTTTGGTAGTTTGTTACATGAGTGGTTAGATTAGATTTCTGACTGTACATAGTAAATCAAGTTTATCGTGCCAACTACTGTTTATATAGGTGGGTGTCACACTCCTTCACAGGGGCCCACCGGGGAATTTACCGGATCTGCTATGGGCCAGTCCCCGTCTGCCTAAAACACTTGTAAAAAAAAAAGACATATTGAATTTATTTATTTTTTTCAAGCCTAAAAAGCACTGCCAATCATTCTATGTAAAATAAACCTTATACCTTTACTCTATTGGATGTATAACTATCATAAATATGCCTACAAAAATACTACCATGGAAATGGTCTTAGGCTTATATTGAATTAGCTTGTCGGAAAGCAAGTGAATGACCAAAGATGCAGTCTGCATATTTCCTGGGTCTTTTCTGCTTGACTTCATGCATAGTTAAGTATTAGACACAAATTGCCCACTAATTAGAGCCTTTTAGAAGAGTGCTAGGAGTGTCAGTCATTCCAGGAGAAGCAATGGACCAGAATCTCTGGCTTTATAGAATCACACGGCAGTAATTGAAATAGTTATTTCTGCATACAAAAATTAGACATTTTTGCAAAATTACTCTTTCATTGAGAGCTTCCCCCCAATCCTTTTCCTGAGCAGGCAAATGATTCAAGGTCACATAGAAAGAATCACCAAAATGTTCCAGCAGCGTGAAGTGTGTGTGTCTAGAAAATTAATTAGAGGAAATCTCCGGCATTCAGTACTTACACTTGTGTATGGCATGAATTAATGTACATGCTTACACCCTTTTAGTGTGGATATTCATTCCTAGTCCTCTTCTTAAAGACTCTTGGACAGGAACATTAGAGATATTTCTATAATTATATCAGGCTCAGCCTGGTCATTATTACACCAGGGAGGATGGAAGAAAACTCTTCCGTATAAACCTCTATTTTATCTCTGCACATAATTTAGGCACCTGCACTTACTTCTAAGTTGCAAATTGGACTTTAGTGTGCAGCTTTTTAACTATTTTCTCACCTTTAATATGGATTTCAAATGTAAAAATGATTTTTTTACTGGTGCATACAACTTTTCATATTGTGCATTGGACTGGAAAATAAACATTATGCTATGTATAGAGACAGCAGGTTCTATAATATACTCTTGCACTTAGGTATATAATTGATTTTGTCAGATAAATGATCAACTGAGGATAGCATTGATAAATAGCAATTATTAATGCAGCATAGTAAATATACTTTTCCAGTGTTTCCCCAACAAGAAGAATATGAATATTTTAGAAAATAATAGTATATCTCTAGGGGAAAATACATGGTTTTATTTATATGCTGAGCTACTGCCGATGGTATTCTCCGAGCGGCATTCACAATTCTGCTGTTCGCTACTAGAATAAGTTAACAGTTTGTCAACACACTGTCATGCTTTAAAGGATTTGGAAATCTTTGAATATATATTTTTTTTCTTACTTAACCGTAGCTTAAAATACATGCATTTATGTATTTATTAAATTTACTAAACTTTATTAAAGTTAAGTTTCATCAAAATTTTTGCATTGTTTGGCTTTTACAGGCTGTTTCTTTGTCTGCACATTGCTGGCTACACTTAATTTAAAGGGGTTATCCAGGACTATATATAATAATTTTTACTATGTGCCTAATAGCAAGCAGGCAGGTAATTACTAGCTACCTACCTGTTGTGTCCGGCATCAATTTCTGTTGGCACAGATATACCGTCTATTCCGCTCTGCTCCATTGATGGGGCATGACTGCTGATGTCACTCTGATTGACAGCAGAGTCCCCACTGCCTAACTACTGGATGTCGGCTGTCAACAATCATAATGTCAACAGTCACGTCCCATCAGCAGAGCAGCCCGGAAGAGGAAGAGCTGTTCTGTTGACGTGGAGCAGTTAAATTGCTGGCAGGAGCAGTCGGTGAATGCTCTTAGCCAGTGCCGGGTATAACTGGCCGGTAGTTGCCTCTGTTAGCGACTACTTGCCTGTTGGTTTTCAGGCTGATAGTAAAAAATATATAATAGACCCCTTTAAGATATTTGACAATTCATCCGCAAACTCTTTCTAAAGCCTCATTCAGACATCAGTGATTTTTTTTTTGTACTAGAAAATAGTTTTTTTTTTATTAGTTTTCTATCAGTGTGGTCACTGTCAGTTTTTACCATCAGAGTTTGGCCAAAGTTTCCCCAGTTTTTCACTGATGAGAAGCAAAACAAACAGAAAGTTTCTCTATGTTTTCCCATCTAGCAATCAGTGAAAAACAGACAGCACTTGGATGACATTTGAGAGCTGTTCGATTTTTCTCACAGTCCCATGGACTTGCATCACCAATTTTGATTCAACACTCGGATCAAAATCGGAAATGTCTCTGTGGTTTTCCGCGAATGGCCTAATTCACTATTATAGGTACGAGTGCTATCAATAAAAAATCTGAATATCACTTGTATGCAAAAATTAGACAAGTGAATGAGCCCTAAGGCTGGAGTTAGATAACAATAAGAAAAGTCAAGCTAAACTAAGCCAAAAAGTTTAATAGAACTCTATTGTAAAAATTACTTTTCACTCAAAATACATATATTTCTGCAAATATTAATATGCTATTCCCTGATGGTGATATGATTTCTAAATGTGTAACAGAATTCTTCAGATGTATACTATCATACATTAGTGATTATAAAATGTATTCAGTGGGGAAATAATAATGTGCAGCTTTGGCCTGGCATGTAAGTGGTGAATGAGCGTCAAGTGTCCAGCATGAGTGATGCATGTGCGACATTTGTCCAACATGTAAATGGTGCATTTGCTGCATGTGCTCAGGATTTCAGTAGTGCATGTCCGAAATGTTTCCAATATGTGAGTAGTGCATGTATGTGTCCAGCATGTCAGTGGCTCATGTGCAAATCAAGAATTAACAAAAACCCTTTGGCTTTGGTACAACACAGCTGGAATGAATGATTTCCCCTGAGGTCTCTCTTGGCTCCTCAATAGTGTTCAGCCATTCAAGTGGAAACAAGCAAAGTCATAAATCTAAAGATGATCGCATTGACACGGACTCATTCTCTACAGCCTTTATTTATCGAATAACACAAGCATACCAAGCAGGAAAGAAGCTAGTTGACAAGCAGCATGTGTCTAAGATGCAAATGGAGAAGATATGGCAAGTGTCCAACATGTGAGTGGTGCATGCACAGCATGTGAGTGGAGCATGCGCAGCATGTGAGTGGAGCATACACAGCATGTGAGTGGAGCATACACAGCTTGTGAGTGGTGCATGCGTAGCATGTGAGTGGAGCATGCGGAGCATGTGAGTGGAGCATGCGCAGCATGTGAGTGGAGCATACACAGCATGTGAGTGGAGCATACACAGCTTGTGATTGGTGCATGCGCAGCATGTGAGTGGAGCATGTGCAGCATGTGAGTGGCGCATGCACAGCAACTATTCAGTATTTAAGTATTGAGGCCCACAGACTTTTTTTTTTCTCAGCAGCCTTCTGTCCCTGAGTGATCCTATACATGACCTGTATAATAGTATTCAGAGGTGGACATACACTTTAAAATGATGGTGTTATTGCAATGATTTCACCTACAGTGCTATGCTATTGTATGACTAATACTTTTTGCATTCCTCTGTCCACATCAGATAAAATAGAATGAAGGCCGCTCAGTAACATCATGGTGATTTATGCAGAGGTGACCTTTTTTTTCTAATGAGGAAAAAGCTGTCAAAATGTCACGCCTCCTATACTGCCCTTGATCAGGGCAGATCAATATGACTTTTTTTAGAAGTTTGGAGGGGAATGGAGATGGGGAGGGAAGAGGTAATCATTAAATAGATGAGCAAAGCATTTCTCATGTGACCCGTAGTCTACAACAGCTGGATGCTCTCACTAATTACAATGCAATATGCACATAATGGTTGGTTCACTTACAAGAGGTTGAAGTGGTCCAGGTGGCGTTTTCCTTCTCGCATTCACTTAGACATGTCCTTTGGATATGCACTTAGCTTATTGTATTTCCCTTCTTTTCTAATATACTTCCACATTTCCAATCCTTGCAGACCTACTTACGGAAATCAAATGGAGTTCAAGTGCAGATGTGACCGAATTGTTTCAAGTAAAAGGTTTTCAGATTGTCTTCAATTTGTTTGAGAAAATTGTAGCATTTAATGCAGCCTTCAGAATTCGCATTACAATGGCCATGTTTATTGTATCCGGGCAGTAGCGTCTCTTGGGATAATAGGTACATTAGGAAATGCTAACTGAAATACAGTCTGTATACAGTATAATCTGACAATTCAGAGGACAAAAATACCTATTGAAAATGGCCTACAAAAGCAGGTAAGGGAACATGAAATACAGGCAATAAATATAATACAATTCTACAAATTGTCCCATAATATCCAATTGTTTTCTTCTAATATATACTATAATGCAATCAAAAAGAAAAAAAACTTACATGAAATCACATACTTTCCTCAACCCTTTCCTCTGACCGTAGGGTAACTACCTCCAGCAGTAGATCTACTCTCCTCCACTGTTCAATCTACAAAGATTTGTAGGAAAATACAATATATTATAAATTCATACTTCTAAAACTGACTTCTGGCAAATGAAAGCTTGGGGTGCTTAAAGAACGTCACCAAATATTATTTTGCATAAGCCTGACCCCTCTCCAAATGGCCACACACTGGAGATTAGCAAATAAATTCAAGAGCAATTCTACTCAAATTTTACAAGAATCTGCATGCACCAAATAGTGGATTTTTAGTGATTCACTTCCACGTGGATTCAGCAAAATGGTAACCGATGGCCGACATTTTTATGAACTGTAAAGGGCGATGAAAAGGTAAAACTTAAAAAAAAATCCTAACACTCATCTTATTGCTTACCTTTCCAGACCCACTGCTCCTCACCGTCACACCATCTGGTACTCGTTGCATCTATTGATTCCAGCCATGTGTGCTGAAATCCCTGGGCCTCTCACACTGAGCCAAAACTCTGGGATCTGATAAGTCCTGGGGCAGTTCTACGCACGAGTGCACAGAGTCATGGTGTCATGACCTTTTCCAGAATTCTCCCTGGCCTCCTCAGAGCTGAACCACCCAGCTCAGTGTTAGATCCCCGGGGATTTTAATGCTCACGAAAGGGATCAGATGATGCGAAGAGTACTGGATGGGTGATAGTGCAGAGCATTGGGGTCGGCAAAGTGAACAGTGAGGTGAGTACAAGTTTTGTATTTATCTTTTAGATCTTATGTTTTTTATGCTCTGGAGTATGTAGAGACCCAAAAGCATAATATCGGACATTAAGTTCATGGAGAATAACTTCTCCGCATATTAAATTTTCATGAAAAAAATGCACAAACAGGTGAATTTGATTGATCCGCTCATTTCTACCACACACTCATTCTTGCACAAAAAGATGATCCAAGATGTCAAGGCTCAGCAATACAGAAAAGAAAAAGTTGAGCAATCTATACTTTCTAGAATGTGTCAGCAGTTTTTAGATGGGCAGGGGACATAAGCCAACTCATTGGGAGTTCTCCCCTTTGTTCAGAAGCATTCAGGTTGTTGTGGGAGGTTTAAACATTTTGGTTTACTATTTACTATTTTCCTTCTTCCCATTTAATGTCCTTACCTAATCTATCTGTAACAATAAATTACATCACTCTTTCCCCAGTACCGGTGGTCCACTTCCTCAGAGTAACCTTCAACTCTTCCTTGTCCTTCAAACCACACATTTAAGCTCTTACCACCTCCTACCACCTTCAACTCAAAAATATTTCCAGTATCCATACTTTACTCAACCTTCAATCTACTAAAATTTTAGTACATGTTTTCTTCATCTGATGATTGGCTACTGCAATATCCTCCTCTGTGGCCTCCCTGTTAACACGCCTGCATCTCTCCAGTCCACCCTTGACCCTGCTGCAAGACTAATCCACCTCCCTGCCTCCTACTCTTCTGCTTCTCCCCTCTGCAAATCCCTTCATTGGCTCCCAATTCCCCAATGTATCCACTTCAAACTACTGACATTGACGGACAAAGCCATCCATAATCTGTCTCCTCTATAACTTTCCAAACAAATCTCCCGATATCTTCCCACACATCATCTCCGGTCCTCTCAAGATCTGCATCTCTCCTCCACACTACATTCTTTACCCAATTGCCTTTAAAACTTCTCCCTATTATCCTCCATCCTCTGGTAATCTGTGCCCCAACACAACTGATTATCCACCACATTCAGAAGGTACTTGAAAACCCATGTCTTCAAGAAAGCTTACAGCCTGCAATGACCCCGCTGCCACCTCACCACTAGTGTTGAGTGAATTTGTTCGGCATTTCAAATTCGGGTTCGTGTTCGGGGTTCCGGCTTGTTCGCACCAAAAAATCGGCTCCGCCCACGAACATCCCTGATTTGCCACGCAGTCACGCAGATGTAACCCCGAACACGAACCTGAAATTGAAATACCGAACTAATTTGCTCAACACTACTCACCACCATTGGAGCTGCCGCAACTCCTCAACCTACTGTCTCCTTTCCTATTATCCTGTAGACTTTAATCTCACAAGGGCAGGCCCACTGCTTTCTGTACCAGTCTGTCATTGTTAGTATGTTCACTTTAATTTAGATTTGCATTTTGTATGCAACCCTTCCTCATGTACAGCACCATGGAATCAATGGTGCTCTAAAAATTAATAATAATAATAATAATAATAATAATAATAATAAGATGGGAGATAAGTCGTATTCTGATTCTTCATATTTGACCCTCTGACCTCTATTGATGGTGGTGGTAGTAATGCAGCATGAAATTATTGTTTACGCAGTTAACCAATATTATATGTAAAGCTGCTGTAAAATCAATTAGACAATTGCATCTCATATTTGCAAAGTGAAGAAACCGAAATACTTTATTTTTTCTGATTTGCATAATATTATCTTTTCCATTCACATCCATATGCATATACTTAATTCTTCTCAGTTTTTGCTTGCTAGACAGCAGTGCATTGTGGAAGCTCAGGTAATCCACAGTTAGTGAGCATCTGTTAGGTCACATCTAACTGGTGAGAGAGATAAATTGTTGTCTCTTTCAGGTCCATCACTTCTCTCATTTATTTGGAGATTGCAGCTTTCTATAATGTTCTGGAGACTTAGCAATGCAGTGACTTACATAGCAAATCTGCATTATGAATGTTTCAGAAGATGCACTTTTATTCTGACCTTCATAGTATTCATAGCTTGCTAATGGATGGGTTAAATAATTGATGGTTTTAGCCATAGGCCATAGATCACAGTTTAAATGTGCTCAAGTAGTTTTCATAGGCTTTAGGAAAAAAAATAAAATTATGTTGGTCGTGAGTGTCTTTGGCAATAATCTCATGTAAATTTGTATAATTTTGCAACTCAAAATATTTGTGTGTATTTTGTATATTTATAAATGCAAAATCAATGAAGATACCCTTACGTTAAATAGTTGTCTAAATTACAACAGCAATTTAACACCAAGATGGAAAATTACTCTTAATATTTTGCATAATTCCTCCAAAATGTGACTTAGGCCTCATTCAGACGTCAGTGATTTTCCTCATATGCAAAAACGGTCCTAGTGTCATCAATGTTTCTCATCAGAATGTCATCAGAGTTTAGTAAGAGTCAATTTTTACTATCAGAGTTTGGTCTGAATTTCACTAGTTCTCTCACAAGAAGAAAATAATGATGCAGGCTTCTCAAGTTTTTCCTATCAAATATCCCATGAAAAAATACACAGCACATTGGTGGCATCCAAGTCCAGTCCAATGTTTTCACAGATCCATGGATTGGTGAATTTGATCTGACGCTCAGATCATTGTTGGAGAAGTGTCTGTGCTTTAGGTTGGACAATACGTTCTGAAGAAAAAATTGGACACGTGACCTACCTTATAAACTGTCATGGGTATGAGTGCTGTTCGTGAGAAACATGGAGAGCAGTCATACGAGCAAAACTGATGTGGGATCCTTTACGCTACAAATCCGTGTGAACCAATGAAACTTAATTTCACCATGTTGATGTAGTGGCTCAAAGACTATGAATTGATCAGGGGCAACATAATTAAAACTATGCCTATCTATCTATTTATCTATCTATCTATCTATCTATCTATCTATCTATCTATCATTCTACAAGTGCATCTTACTAAATTAGAATATCATCAAAAAGTTAATTTATTTCAGTTCTTCAATACAAAAAGTGAAACTCCTATATTATATAGAGTCATTACAAAGGGAGTGATCTATTTCACGTGCTTATTTCTGTTAATGTTGATGATTATTAGTGTTGAGCGAGCACTAAAATGCTCGGGTGCTCGAAGGTCGGGCCGAGCTCGCCGTGATACTCGGGTGCTCGACCCGAGCAACGAGCCCAATGTTAGTCTATGGGAGACTCGAGCATTTTTGCGGTGGCACCTCTGGCAGTCTTTTAAAAGCTTAACAAGTGCCCAAAACGATAGTGACAGTGCTCAAATGACATGGGGACAGCATGGGGATCGCCCCAGGAAGCATTTCTGACCCCCAGGTCACTGCTGTCAACAACGTGGTCAGAGGTATTAAGCCACTTTTACAGGCTCACAATAAAACGTTCAAAAACAAAAGTGAAACTTTTTTCCTGTGAAATATGTTAAGGAACATCCTTTACAGGGTAAAGACATGTATATAAGTTAAAATAAATTACCAAAAACAAAAATACTCCTCCACACCTTCGGCTATGTTCACAAGTAGCATTTTTTATGCGTTTTTGCACTTTTGTATTGCTTTCAACTATGACAAATGCATTCACCGTGAAATGTCATTTTAACATTTTACAACCTTATCTGGCCATGTGCTGTGTGACACATGCATAAAGTGCTGAAAAGACAAGGGAACAGCATGGGGAAGACCCCTGGAAGCATCTCTGACTCCCAGGTCACTGTCTAAAAGTGTGCCCATCATAAGTGATCCTTACCGCATCAGAAGATGCAGACTTGCAACTATCCCCATGCAAGTTCTAGTCCCAGGGCAGTGTTCCATTGTACCTCCCCCATTCCTTGCAATACAAGCTCAAGTATGCAGCCTGCCACCCACCCACCCCCAGGCTGCAATACCAAACTGCTTGCTTGCTTGAACTTGAAATTGGGCCTTTTAGGCATGTGGAGGCAGAATCTGGCCACCACGTCATGGCTGTGTTGGCGGCCTGGAATCCATACTCAGTCCCCAGCCGCCCGGCGGCCGGGTGTCCATACTCGGTCCCCAGCCGCCCCGCGGCCGGGTGTCCACACACGGTCCCCAGCCGCCTGGGGGAAGCCGGGTGTCCATAAACAGTCCCCAGCCGCCCCTATTTCTCCTTGAAACATCCCCCCACACACTTTTCTTAGCCCGGCCTGCTTTAGGCAGCATTGGACGAGCCCACGAGAGAACCAGACTCCTCCGGTGGGCCCTGACTTCTCCATCGGTGGAGTTGAGAGTGCAAAGGTGAGGAGCATGATGATGATGACAGAAGTTAGCATCTGCTATGTTTTCTTTTAATGCAAGTGTAAGTGTGCAGCCTGCCACCCACCCACCCCCAGACTGCAATTCCATACTGCTAGCTTGCACTTGAAATGGGGCCTTTTAGTTTGGAGGAGGCCGAAGCTGGCCACTACCTCATGGCTGCTTCGGCAGCGAGGTATCCATACTCAGTCCCCAGCCGCCCATATTTGTCCTGGTGTGCCTTATACATAAGATTAAGCGCGTATGCCAAAACATTACCTGTGCCCTCCCCAGTGCATTTAGTGGGAAGGAGAGCCTATTCCGCTGTAGTGTGTGCATGCCAAACCCCTGTTCATGGTACATGCGAAGATGCCTCCCACCTTGCACCTGTCGTTGCAGACTTGCAACTATCCCCATTCAAGTCCTTGTCCCAGGGCAGTGTTCAATTGTACCTCTCCCATTCCTTGCAATGCAAGTGCAAGTATGCAGCCTGCCACCCACCCACCCCCAGGCTGCAATACCATACTGCTTGCTTGCTTGCACTTTAAATTTGGCCTTTTAGGCATGTGGAGGCGGAATCTGGCCACCACGCCATGGCTGTGTCGGCAGCCTGGTATCCATACTCAGTCCCCAGCCGCCTGGTGGCCGGGTGTCCCCGCTTGCTCCCCAGCCTCCAGGGGGTGGCCGGGTGTCCATACTCGGTCCCCAGCCACCCATATTTGTCCCGGTAACCTTTCCCACACTTTTCTTAGCCTGGCCTGCTTTAGGGCAGCATTGGCCGAGCCCACCGGACTATCAGGCTCCTCCGGTGGGCCCTGGCTTCTCCATCAGGGGAGTTGAGAGTGCCAAGGTGAGGAGCATGATGAGGATGATAGAAGTTAGCATCTGCTTTGTTTTGTTGTAATGCAAGCGCATGTATGTAGTAGCGGCTAGGCCTGAGGTGGTCAGCGTTTTGGCGCATATCCTACCTCCTCCGAGGATTGCTGGATGTTTTCCTGCTACTATCCAAGTTCTATGACTCCCGTTAAAACAAAGCTTCAGGTGATAAATGATGGATGAGGTAGTGGCAAAGGAGAAAGAGCAGGAGGAACAGGGACCATTCACATCAATATCAGGCCAGTCAACCAGATATGTCTTGTAGGATATGTTTCTGTAACAAAAGGAGGGGTTCGGCTACACAGTTATAGGGCATACAGTGAGTGCAATGCCTACCAAAATTTTCGAGCCACTTCAATGCCCCTTGGAAATGACATGGAGGTCAGAGGGCGTTAACTAAACCTTTTTTTCCATTTATTGCAACTGGGTCTCCCTTGCACTGTTGGCCTAAGCTGTGAATGGAAGGCTTTCCAAAAATTATGAGGAACTGCAATGCCCCTTACAAGAGCCATGTGTGGCACCCCAGGGGTCTGGTCACCACAGTCTTAGAGATATTACGTCGGAGAGCAAGTGGGAGGTTTCTTGGTCAGGATCCCTTAAACATGCAACATCCTCCTGCCCCAATCCTGGGAGGGGAGAATTCTGCCCTTATAAACTGGATCTGGGGCGGGGTTGAGTGAGTCAGAGAACAGTCAGAGTCAGAGTGAGAGCAAGGGAAAGTAACAGCAAGGAGCTCTGTAGGAGCTAGGAGCTAAAGACCAGGGGCTGGAAGCTGAGCAGAGCTCGCCCTGGAAGAAGACAATAGGAACCGGACACAGGAGTCCGAAGCTGTGAGGACTTATATATCCAGCAGCAGAAACCAGCCGGCAGGGGATTTCAGGTCCTCTGGCCATAGAAGCCCGGAGGCTCAGTCACAAGCAAGGGACCAGCACCGCCGTCATGGAGCGGAGGCTAACAGAAGGCCTCAAGTCACCAGCCTTATGGGTGAGCACTACACGGTACACTCAGGGACGTGGGCTACTTCTACCAGCTTACAGCAAGGTAGCCAGGAAGAGTGCAGACAGACGGGGAGGCCTACAACTCCACCTGGCCAGGGGAACTCTTGCTTGCTCACAGACTGACCAGGCCTCTTATGCTAGCCAGTACTCCGGGGAGGGTCTACCTTATAATCATCAGTAAAGACCCTGAACTGCACTGCAAAGACTCTGAGTCATTCCTGCTGCGCTCTTGCACCATCACCCCCATCATCTACACTCACTGCCCTGAGGCTATACTCCTCCCAAGGGGAGTTATCCCATTCTATGCTGCGCACACAACACCAGCCTCAGTGGTCTGCCTCGCAGCGGTGGTACTCCCTGACCGCAATCCACGGATGGCGCAGTCGGACAATTAACCTCAAAACCTAAGAAAGACTGCCACTGGTTTGACCAGCCTGAGCCACGGGACCGGGTCACCGCCACGGAGACTACAGACCCCAGAGACCCGGCACCGGGTATCCCACACACGTGTACACACGGCCCAGGGGGCGCTTCACATGCAGTACAGCATATTACAAACATAAGTCCCATTATTGGGGAGTGGGTGTCCCATGGTATTTGCTTATGCTTTCCAAGCAAAAGCTGCCAAAAATTAGGACGGAGCAACTTGCAATGCCCCTTACAAGAGCCATGCAGTACAGCATATTACAAACATAAGTCCCATTATTGGGGAGTGGGTGTCCCATAGTATTTGCTTATGCTTTCCCAGCAAAAGCTGCCAAAAATTAGGACGGAGCAACTTGCAATGCCCCTTACAAGAGCCATGCAGTACACCATATTACAAACATGAGTCCCATTATTGGGGAGTGGGTGTCCCATAGTATTTGCTTATGCTTTCCAAGCAAAAACTGCCAAAAATTAGGACAGAGCAACTTGCAATGCCCCTTACAAGAACCATGCAGTACAGCATATTACAAACATAAGTCTCATTATTGGGGAGTGGGTGTCCCATAGTATTTGCTTATGCTTTCCCAGCAAAAGCTGCCAAAAATTAGGACGGAGCAACTTGCAATGCCCCTTACAAGAGCCATGCAGTACAGCATATTACAAACATAAGTCCCATTATTGGGGAGTGGGTGTCCCATAGTATTTGCTTATGCTTTCCCAGCAAAAGCTGCCAAAAATTACGACGGAGCAACTTGCAATGCCCCTTACAAGAGCCATGCAGTACAGCATATTGCAAACATAAGTCCCATTATTGGGGAGTGGGTGTCCCATAGTATTTGCTTATACTTTCCAAGCAAAAGCTGCCAAAAATTAGGACGGAGCAACTTGCAATGCCCCTTACAAGAGCCATACAGTACAGCATATTACAAACATAAGTCCCATTATTGGGGAATGGGTGTCCCATAGTATTTGCTTATGCCTTGCAAGCAAAAGCTGCCAAAAATAAGGACGGAGGAACTTGCAATGCTGGCACCCTGGTGGTATAGTGGTGGTGGAGGCTGAGGATAAGGAGAAGAAGATTAAACAGCCAAAACGAGGAAGCGTATACCCATGTGTGGGTGTGAAGCGGTGCATGTGAATACACCTCCCGAAATAACACAGTGGATTTGATTTTATGTTACTCTGCTGTCATTTGGTGGTGATGAGAAGTCTGGCCCAATCCAGCGCTTGTTCATTTTGATAAGGGTCAGTTTGTCAGCATTGTCATTTGACAGGCGAGTGCGCTTATCAGTTATAATTCCCCCAGCGGCATTAAAAACACGCTCCGATAACACGCTAGCGGCAGGGCAGGCCAGGACCTCCAAGGCGTACAGAGCGAGTTCATTCCAAGTGTCCAGCTTGGATACCCAATAATTAAAAGGCACAGAGGAATCACGGAGGACGCTGGTACGATCGACAAGGTACTCCCTCACCATCTTTTGAAACTTTCCACTCCTTGTGAGAGTACCCCGCGCCTCAGGGCCTGTAAGCTGGGCGGGTGTCAGAAAACTGTCCCAGAACGTTGACAGTGTTCCCCTGCCTCTGCTGGATTGGAGTTGCATCTCTCTCGCCTGTACGCCTTGGTTGGGCAACGAACTGTGACCTCTGCCGCTAGCGTGTTCAGATGGGAATTTTTTTTAAGAGTTCTGCAGCAAGGGCCTTCTGGTATTGCTCCATTTTTGTAGACCTCTCCACCTCAGGAATAAGAGAGTGAAAGTTCTCCTTGTAGCGGGGGTCTACAAGTGTCACCAACCAGTAATGACTGTCACCCAACATTTTGACAACGCGAGGTTCACGGTTAAGGCAGCGTAACATAAAGTCAGCCATGCGTGCCAGACTGGTAACGGGCAAGATTTCCGTGTCCTCACCAAGATGACGACAGACCATGCTCTCCTCCTCCTCCTCCTCCCCCCTGTCCTCCTCCCCCCTGTCCTCAGGCCACCCACGCTGAACCGACGGTATGACACTTGTACAGGTACTACTGTCTACAACGCATGATAGTAGCTCCTGTTCTTCCGCCTCCTACTCCTCCTCTCCCAATGCACGTTGGGATGAGATGAGGCTGGGCTATGTGTAATCGCCCGCTACGGCTTCTTGATCCATCTCATCATACTCTGGCTGCAATGCCTCCTCTTTAATTCTCTGCAGAGAGCGTTGCAAAAGACAGACAAGTGGGATGCTGACACTAATGATGGCGTCATCGCCACTCACCATCTTGGTGGCCTCCTCAAAGTTTGTCAGGATGGTGCATATATCAGACATCCAGGTCCACTCCAGTGGTCTTATGTGTGGAGTCTGACCTGAATATCGACGGCCTTGTTGCAGCTGGTACTCCACAACTGCTCTCTTCTGCTCACAAATCCTTTGCAACATGTGGAGGGTAGAGTTCCAACGTGTGGGGACATCATACACCAGTCGGTGTGCCGGAAGCTGCAAACGCTGCTGCAACACAGCAAGGGCGGCGGAAGCTGTAGCCTACTTGCGAAAATGAGCTGACAGGCGGCGTACTTTCACGAGCAGATCTGGCAAATCGGGGTACGATTTAAGAAACCGCAGAACCACGAAGTTAAGCACATGAGCCAGGCATGGTACGTGTGTGATCTCACCTCGCCTCAGAGCCGCCACCAGGTTACGACCATTGTCACACACGACCATGCCGGGATGTAGGTTCAGCAGTCTCAGCAACAGATATGCCTGCTCTTTCACAGCTGTCCACAACTCACAAGCAGTGTGAGGTTTATCACCTAAGCTTATGAGTTTCAGCACTGCCTGTTGCCGCTTGGCGGAGGCAGTACTGCAATGCTTCCAGCTTGTAACTGATGTGGTGATATCTGAGATGGAGGCTGAACATGAGGAGGAGGAGGAGGAGGAGGAGGATGCGCAGGAGCTGTACACTGTGGGGGCAATTCTGACTGACATAGGGCCCGCAATCCTCGGTGTGGGGAGGATGTGTTCCGTCCCAGGGTCCGACTGGGTCCCGGCTTCCACTATGTTTACCCAGTGTGCCGTCAGAGAGATGTACCGTCCCTGGCCACAAGCACTTGTCCACGTGTCCATTGTCAGGTGGACTCTCCCAGTAACTGCGTTGTTGAGGGCACGGCAGATGCTTTGGGACACGTGCTTGTGTAGTGCGGGGATGGCACACCGGGCAAAATAGTGTCGGCTGGGGACCGAGTACCGAGGGACGGCCACCGCCATAAGATTGCGAAAGGATTCTGTCTCCACCAGCCTAAAAGGCAGCATTTCCAATGCAAGCAGTCGTGAAATGTGCGAATTTAGGACTGTGGCCTGTGGGGCGTTAGCTGCGAATTTCCGCTTTCGTTCAAAGGTCTGGGATATGGACAATTGAACGCTGCGGTGGGACGTGGATGTGGACGTTGATGCTGTTTCTTGAGAAACTGCCATAACAAGTGAAGACTGAGAGGAGGGGGCATCTTTACATGCAGTATGGACAGGGGATTGCCTTGCACACACAACAGGGGGTTCTATTGCACGCACAACAGTCGAAGAAGCAGTGGTGACACCCGCTGAAACTGGTCGTGGACCCTGGGTTTTGCCCCACAAAGTCGGGTGCTTTGCTGCCATGTGCCTGATCATGCTGGTGGTGGTCAGGCTGGTAGTTTTGTCACCCCTGCTGATGCTGGCATGGCAGGTGGAACATATGGCCATTTTGGGGTTATCAGCAGAGTCTTTAAAAAAATTCCAGACTCTGGAAGACCTACCGCTTGTACTGGCAACGTCCCTCGTGTTGGTGTTACGGGGAACGGTTGCCTGCCTTCTGTCTGCGGCCACCACACTGCTTCTTCCTGCCTGTTGAGGTACTCTGCCTTTCTCCCCCTGTGTGCTGCTGGCCTCTCTCTACATGTAGTCCTTCCACGTTGGGTCAGTTACTAGATCATCCACCACCTCCTCCTCTTCCACTTGCGCACCACGATCCTCCTCCTCACTTCCTGGCAATTGTGTCTCGTCATCGTCCACCTCTTGTGACAGATTGCCAACGTCGACTTCCTGTGGCCGTGGCTTTTCAAATATTTGGGCATCGCAACATGGGATCTCCTCCTCCACCACTTCAAGCGTATCAGGCGAGGGGCCCAAATATGGAAATGGACCAGTGAACAGCTCTTCAGAGTGTCCAAGTGTAGGATCACTTGCTGTCTGACGACACTCGGCATGGTGGGAGGAAGGAGCATCAGGGTGAGGAGGAGTATGCGGTCGAGAATCACAGCTACTAAGAGATGACCGTGTGGAAGACAGACCGGAGGTGGTGGTGCCCAGGTAACTGGAAGTATTATCTGCTATCCAATTAATAACCTGTTCACACTGATCAGTTCTCAATACTGGTGTTGTTCTGTGCTTCCCTAGTAGTTCGGTCAAGAAGTGGGAGCGAGAAGATGTGGCTGTTGGTTGTGGCACATTTTCACCTTGGCCACGGCCCCGTCCTCTGCCCGAACCATCACGAGAACGTCCACTTCCACGTCCCTTGCCACGCGCCTTGCCCATTGTAAATGAAGTAAAATAGCTTACACTTGCACTATCAATGGAAAAAGGGTAATAAAGAGTAGATTAGAACCGAGGAAGATGAAAACCACAGTTATTGTTTACTGGGGTATACCACACTTTTTTAAATAGAGATATTTGCGGCTGAACAGTGAGCGACACACTCAAACTGCTTTTTTTTTAGATACCAAAGGCCCAAAACTGGATAGTACAGCGATTTGACCCGTGGAACTGCGAAACCACACTGGGATGTCGGGCCTACCAAAGACTATTTTCAACAGATATATTTTTGTGTCACAACAGTCAGGAGACACTACTGTTTTTCTTTACGGAAAAAACTACCAAAAGCTGAATAATAGAGATTTTTTACCGTGGGATGGCAAAACCACAGTTATTGTTTACTGGGTAATACCACACTTTTTTAAATAGAGATATTTGCGGCTGAACAGTGAGCGACACACTCAAACTGCTTTTTTTTTAGATACCAAAGGCCCAAAACTGGATAGTACAGCGATTTGACCCTTGGAACTGCGAAACCACACTGGGATGTCGGGCCTACACAAGACTATTTTCAACAGATATATTTTTGTGTCACAACAGTCAGGAGACACTACTGTTTTTCTTTACGGAAAAAACTACCAAAAGCTGAATAATAGAGATTTTTTACCGTGGGATGGCAAAACCACAGTTATTGTTTACTGGGGTATACCACACTTTTTTAAATAGAGATATTTGCGGCTGAACTGTGAGCGACACACTCAAACTGCTTTTTTTTTTAGATACTAATGGCCCAAAATACAGAGGTTTGAACCGTGGAAGTGCAAAACAACACTTCTGTTTCTCTAGCCTACACAAGACTATTTTCAATAGTTATATTTGTGTCTGAAAAATCAGAGACACGCTTTTTTTTTGGGCGGGGGACACACCAATAGGTTAATAAGACGGGTATTTGTACAGTGTGAAGGAGGAAAAAAAAAGGAGGATTTAGATGAAAAAAAAAGGATTTTTCCTGGCCCCCGACACCTGGTGCTAAGTCCAGCAATTTCAGCAACAGGAGCACACAGGACTGTAATGCAGCGTTTGCTGGTATAACCACTGTGTCTCCTATACAGCCTGCCTGCCTGGTATCTGGGATGGATATTAGTCCTGAAAAGGACTGTTTGTTTGTTCTGGCAGCCTTTACAGACCCTAAACTAACTATTTCGCAATTTATATCTCTCCTTAAATCAGCAGCGCTGTCCCTGCACTGTCTAATCTGGAGCGACTGTGTCCAATATGCTGGCGCCCCGTTTTAAATACTCGAGGTGACGCTGTGCGGCCAGCCAATCACTGTAATGCCCACAACTAACATGGCTGCAGCATTACAGTGACTGGCTGGCAATCCCTGCATGTTCATTGGCTCTGTAAAGAGCGCCAAACATGCAGGGCGGAGACCCGAGCTCCCACCCGAGTAACCCGGAAATGCTCGGTGCTCGCCGAACATCCCAAGTAGCGTGATGCTCGGGCGAGTACCGAGCAGTGTCAAGCATGTTCGCTCAACACTAATGATTATGGATTACAGCCAATGAAAACACAAAAGTCATTTTTTCAGTAAATTAGAATACTTTATAACAACAGCTTGAAAAATGTTTTTAAAATCCAAAATGTTGGCCTACTGAAATGTATGTTCAGTAAATGGACTCAATACTTGGTCGGGGCTCCTTCTGCATCAATTACTGCATCAATGCAGTGTGGCATGGAGGAGATCAGTCTGTGGCAATGTTGAGGTGTTATGGAAGCCCAGGTAGCTTTGATAGCAGCCTTCAGCTCGTCTGCATTGCTGTGTCTGGTGTCTCTCATCTTCCTCTTGACAATACCCCATAGATTATCTATGGGGTTAAGGTCAGACAAGTTTGCTGGCCAATCAAGTGCAGTGATACTGTGGTTTGTAAACCAGGTATTGGTACTTTTGGCAGTGTGGACAGGTGCCAATCCTGCTGGAGAATGAAATTTCCATTTCCCTAAAACTTGTCGGCAGAGGGAATAAAATTTCCTGGTAGACGGCTGCGCTGACTTTGATGTTGATAAAACACATTGGATCTACACCAGCAGATGACATGGCTCCCCAAACCATCACTGATTGTGGAAACTTCACACTAGACCTCAAGCAGCTTGGATTGTGGCCTCTCCACTCTTCCTACAGACTCTGGAACCTTGATTTCCAAATGAAATGCAAAATTTACTTTGCATTTACTAAGTGTCAATGACTACCTTCTGGACATCTGTCAAGTCAGCAGTCGTCCCCATGATTGTGGAGCCTAATGAAACAGACTAAGGAACCTTTTTAAACACTCAAGAAGCCTTTGCAGGTGTTTTTGTCAATTATTCTAATTTACTGAGATAGTGTCTTTTGTGTTTTCATTGTCTGTAAGCCATAATCATCAACATTAACAGAAATAAATACTTGAAATAGATCACTCTATTCGTAATGACTCTATATAATATATGAGTTTCACTTTTTGTATTGAAGAACTGAAATAAATTAACTTTTTGATGATATTCTAATTTAGTGAGATGCACCTGTATCTATCTATGTATCCAATAGAGAATGAAAGACTTACATGTCTGAGTCTGATAAAATGGATCAGAATAGCACATGCATCAATTTTTATGAAATGGAAAAACAGGAAATAAAAACAACACATGGATGAAATATATCCCTACGATACTCGTTTCATTTTACATGGAGCATTGAGACCTTTTGAGGATGTAAAAAAAATATTGATACTCACCTCAAGGTCCTACTGTCCGCCATCCCATTCTCCCACACTGTGCTGCTTCCTTTCCTCTTCTCTCACTGTGGTCATTCTCTTCGGCCTCTTCAAATCCATGCTATGGCTTCTGGCTTGACTAGACCTCAGAAGTCTCTGCGCGCCGGGCTTTCACTCGGGTACGTGTGTCATAACACAGTGACATCAGAGGCTTAGTCCTGGCAGAAGTCCTATCCTCCATTTAAGAAGCCAAAGAGGATGCATGCAACAGGGAAAGGGAACGGAAGTGGTGCAGGGGACCAGATGGCAGGCTCCGGGGATGGCAGGACAGATGAGTGGTAACATGGGTGTTAATTTTTTTTAACAGTTTGCCTGGCCTTCTATGATGGCCACAGTTTCCCACCATTTTGCTGAATTCTCAAGCAGCAAAGACTTATATCAGTAGAATACAAATTTTTGTAAAATTCAAAGATAATTCAAATTTACCATTGTAGCAAAAACAAAAACAAAGCAAAACACAATGAACAAGCAAGCACTGAAAAATAAACTCTAATGAAAAGAGTGAGATGGACAGCAGCATGCTTATCTATTGATCTCCCCCACAATGAAGGAATCACTATCTTTCTGGCTGTGAAGACTAGTCAATACCAAAGCAGCAGTATATGAGCAGCCAGCTTAACCCAGTGGAGGGTCTGTTGGAACGTAGCATCTGCATTTCTTTAATGATCGGAAGAAGCATTTAAAGACCTATGGGTGGTTAAATGGTAACAGGAAAGTGTCTTACTCTTAGAAGAGACCAATGTAATATTTTAAATGGCAGTGTTTACTATAGCCTTCCCCTTTCCTTAAAGGGAATCTGTCTCCTCCAAAACAGCTTTTTACTTACAGATATAGTGGTAATCTGCAGGTAAATGGTATTTAAATCATGTCTGACTGCCTTACCGAAGCAGTGGCTACTGGGAGAAAATGAAGTTATAGTATACTTGTAGCTGCTCGCTCATCACTAATAGTGATGCATGAAAAGGCTACAGTTATGGCTCCCTACATAGTGAGTGCTCTGTAATCACTCCCCAACACATTGATTGACAGCTTGCTCTGCACACAATGTGCAGGGGGAGTGATTATAGTGTACTCACTGTATGACTGGAAGGAAGCGGCTACAGGGAGAATATCACTTCACATTCTCCCTGCAGCTGTGCTTACAGTGTGCTGGGCAGATATGATTTAAATGTTATTTACCTGCAGATTATCACTATATCAGCAGGTAAATAGCATTTTTGGTTGTGAAACAAGGTTCCTTTTTACTCTTCTATACCAACCCATTATTAGCTTCAGTCTTCTACCAAAAGAGCACTGCTGAGGAGGATGTTACTGCCAATTATATAAAGCTTTGTTAGTATTGATGCACATGGAAGATTTATTAAAAAATGAGGACATAGGTTTGAGACATTTATTGCCTTTACGCCTGTATTTTGTCAAGTTCTGTGTGTTTTGCACTTTTTTCGTTAGCACTTACTTCATTGTTCTATTTGTGCTTTATTTTAAGTCTATTTTATACGTGCTCACCTGTTTTTTTGTCTTCCGTATTGTGGGCAGTGTTTAGTGATTCCATATGTTTTAGCCTGTCACCAATTTAGATTTTTTTAAAACTTTCAAAATATGGTGCAACACAACTCCAGCCTCCTCCTGGTGTAGTTCTGAGTATGCCAAAATTTTGGCAGGACTTTTGCGAAACCAGTTCAAGGCAGGAAGAAGCCCCAATTTTTACTTTGTGCCAAACTCATGCATCACATACACCATTTTGATGAATTTGATGAACATGGCAATACCACAAGACAAAAATGGAAAGTGACTTAAATTAAAATGCAAATGATGAATCTGGGCCTAAGAGTTATGGAAATAAACCACATACCTCATCGTAGGGTTTAGGTGGAATGACATAATTCAATCACATAACCAAGCTTCTGCCATATCGGAATCTTGAAGATAACATAAACGTTAAATTTTCTTTGATTTCTATGATTTTTCCAGGCAAACAGTGTAGGGCCTTGTCCAAATCAGAAGGGTTTCTTCTGGCTCCTTGTGTAGCCAGTTACCTCACAGTCAAACAAAGGATCAGGATGAGTAAGAGTATGGAAGTGTCTGATCTCTTAGAATACATAGGGGGTGATTCATCAAGATGGGCGATTTCTCTCGCCAGTCTTGATGAAAGGGCGTCTTGGAGAAGAAGCTCCTGATTCATCAAGAGGCTCAAGTCTCTTAATGAATCAGACGAGGTGCATAGTAACATGTGCTGCTATGTGCACATCATCACAAAACTTACTCCAGTCTGCTGGTGTAAGATTTGTGGCATTGTGAATGCCACTTCTCATCATATATTTGATGAATAGGGGTTGTCATGCACCAACCCGCCCCAATTTTGCCCACTCTGTTGGAGTTGGGGATAGAATGGCGTGAACACGCCAAAAGTCAGTTCGTTGTGCAACTTTACGCTTGCGCAAAAAAAGCACAATATTTTATATTTTTCTCTCTTATTCTACTTCACCTGCTTAATTACTGCATCTTTCAGAAGAAAGGATTCCACAGTACAATGGGTGTGTTTGTGGAATATATACTTGGAGACATAGGTTTGCAGTAGAGCTATATAGAAAACTAGTAACACATCGTACAAGACTATTCGCAATAGACTCCAGGAACAAGAACGTAATCTCTCATAATATAACTATATTTGTGATCAACCCATGAAAATCAAATTTGTATTTGCTTTAGGAAAATAACATAGGTCTCATTTAGATTATAGAAAGTAGAAATCTTAAAACTGCTCTCTCACTTCTTCTGGATGTATGTTATCTGTCCAAAGTGGGAAGAGTAAAGCAGCCGCTGATTGTTACGCTATCCCCAGAACCAGTGCCGACATCGCTGGATTGGTGCAGGCACGTAAGGATTGAGAAAGGGGTTGTCTGAGTAATGGACAACCTCATTAAATATTAATGCAAAAAAGTCTACATGGGTAACCTATAGATAGAGAATGCTGTAAATGTAAAGAAACTGGTCCTGAATGATGCTGAACTCAAAAATTCAAGGCTGTTCACAAGCCATAGTGCCAAATATCTGCTCTCAGGGTTTGAATTAATTTTGAGCACATCCTGTGCTTGTTTTATAATGTTCAGTTCCTTAGAGGGTTTTTCCTATGAACAAAAGTTCATTTTAATCTATGGCTGTGTGTGACCGTGTACGGAACATGGTCTGATCATACCACAGCTCCTGGGCAGGGGAGGAAGAAAGGGAGTATACAGACATTACAGACATTACAGCAGGGGATCGCTGCTGATTCTTTCCTTGAAGTAAACCATTGTTGTTTTTAAAACAGGCAGTGAAATGTTTTACCTCACAAAAAGAATCAGCTTTGATCCCCGGCTGTAATGTCTGTATACTCTTTTGCTTCCTCCCCTGCCCAGGAGCTGTGGCATGATTAGACGGTGTTCCGTACATGGTCAGACACAGCCATTGTTTAAAATGAACTTTTGTTCATGGGAAAACCCCTTTAAGACTTTTTTTCAGATGCAGGACATTTATCAATTAACCCTATACTGACTTATGACGCACTGGTACTTCATATGCCTGCTCCCTGACTTTCATGTGAGCCCGCATGTTTCCCAACAGATGATGGCGGATTTAATCAGCCATCATCTGCCTTTGATAATATTTCCGCTCTGCCCATGGCTCTTAACCTGTTAAATGCTGCTGTCAATCTCTCACAGTGGCATTTAATACACTCCAGCAGGGGGACACATTATTCCACACGCCCATTGGTGCACCCATGATATGACCACAGGGTGCAGATAGATTGCCATGACAGTCGGAGGTCTGCTGGAGACCTCCGTGCTTGTCATGACAATTCTTCTATGAAAGTCTGTCTGTAGCTGGTGTTCATAGGAGACCATGAGATTTTTACCGTACAAAGCATTGCTGATGCACTTCTATGTATAGCACAAGCGATCAGATGATCACAGCTTCAAGTCCCCTAAGGGACTATTAAATAAAGTAAATGGTAAAAAAAATGTTTTTTTTTAAATATGAAAAAAATAAAAAAACACAAAACTGTAAATTATTATTATTTATTATTATAGCGCCATTTATTCCATGGCGCTTTACATGGGAGGAGGGGTATACATATCAAACAACAAGTGACTGGTACAGGAGGAGAGAGGACCCTGCCCATGAGGGCTCACAATCTACAAGGGATGGGTGAGGATAAAATAGGTGAGAGTAGGGCTGGTCGTGCAGCGGTATGTTGGGACAGTGATTACTGCAGGTTGTACGTTTGTCGGAAGAAGTAGGTCTTATGGTTCTTTTTGAAAGTTTCCACGGTAGGCGAGAGTCTGATATGTTGGGGTAGAGAGTTCCATAGTAGGGGAGATGCACAGGAGAAATTTTGTATGCGATTGCTGGAAGAGGAGATAAGAGGGGAGTAGAGAAGGAGATCTTGTGAGGATCGGAGGTTGCGTGCTGGTATGTACCGGAAGACTAGGTCACAGATGTATGGAGGAGTCAGGTTGTGAATGGCTTTGTATGTCATGGTTTGGGTTTTTAACTGGAGTCTCAGGCAATGGGGAGCCAGTGAAGGGATTGACAGAGGGGAGAAGCAGGAGAATAGCGGGGTGACAGGTGGATTAGTCAGCCAGCAGAGTTTAGGATAGATTGGAGGGGTGCAAGTGTTAGAAGAGAGGCCACCGAGCAGGAGGTTGCAGTAGTCAAGGCGGGAAATTATGAGGGCATGCACTAGGGTTTTTGCAGATTCTTGATTAACCACTTCGCGCCAGAGCCTGTTTTTGCCTTCGTGACCGGGCCAATTTTTTCAATTCTGACCACTGTCATTTTATGAGGTAATTACTCTGGAACGCTTCAACGGATCCCCCTGATTCTGAGATTGTTTTTTTGTGACATATTGTACTTCATGATAGTGGTAACATTTCTTTGATATCACTTGCGTTTGATTGTGAAAAAATCGGAAATTTGGCGAAAATTTTGAAAATTTTGCAATTTTCAAACTTTGAATTTTCATGCCCTTTAATCAGAGAGATATATCACACAAAATAGTTAATAAATAACATTGCCCACATGTCTACTTCACATCAGCACAATTTTGGAACCAAAATTTTTTTTGTTAGGAAGCTATAAGGGTTAAAAGTTGACCAGCGATTTCTCATTTTTACAACAAAATTTACAAAAACATTTTTTTTAGGGACCACATCTTATTTTAAGTGACTTTGAGGAGCCTTTATGACAGAAAATACCCAAAAGTGATACCATTCTAAAAACTACACCCCTCAAGGTGCTCAAAACCACATTCAAGAAGTTTATTAACCCTTCAGGTGCGTCACAGGAATTTTTGGAATGTGGAAGAAAACAATGAACATTTAACTTTTTTTCACAAAACTGCTATTTTAACCTCAAATTTTTAATTTTCACAAGGGCAGCCAGAAAAAATGGACCCCAAAATGTGTTGTGTAATTTCTCCTGAGCACGCTGATACCCCATATGTGGTGCAAAGCCACTGTTTGGGTGCACGGCATGGCTTGGAAGGTAAGGAGCGCCATTTGACTTTTGGAATGGAAATTTGACTGGAATGGATAGCGGACGCCATGTTGCATTTGGAGAGCCCCTGAGGTGCCTAAACAGAGGAAACCCCCAACAAGTGACCCCATTTTGGAAACTAGACCCCTCAAGGAACTTATCTAGATGTGTGGTGAGCACCTTGAACCCCCAGGGGCTTCACAGAATTTTATAATGTTGAAGTGTGAAAATAAAAAAACACATTATTAACACAAAACTGCTACTTTAGCCTCAAATTTTTAATTTTCACAAGGGCAGCCAGAAAAAATGGACCCCAAAATGTGTTGTGCAATTTCTCCTGAGCACGCTGATACCCCATATGTGGTGCAAAGCTACTGTTTGGGCGCACGGCATGGCTTGGAAGGTAAGGAGCGCCATTTGACTTTTGGAATGGAAATTTGACTGGAATGGATAGCGGACGCCATGTTGCATTTGGAGAGCCCCTGAGGTGCCTAAACAGAGGAAACCCCCAACAAGTGACCCCATTTTGGAAACTAGACCCCTCAAGGAACTTATCTAGATGTGTACTGAGCACCTTGAACCCCCAGGGGCTTCACAGAATTTTATAATGTTGAAGTGTGAAAATAAAAAAACACATTTTTAACACAAAACTGCTACTTTAGCCTCAAATTTTTAATTTTCACAAGGGCAGCCAGAAAAAATGGACCCCAAAATGTGTTGTGCAATTTCTCCTGAGCACGCTGATACCCCATATGTGGTGCAAAGCCACTGTTTGGGTGCACGGCATGGCTTGGAAGGTAAGGAGCGCCATTTGACTTTTGGAATGGAAATTTGACTGGAATGGATAGCGGACGCCATGTTGCATTTGGAGAGCCCCTGAGGTGCCTAAACAGAGGAAACCCACAACAAGGGACCGAATTTTACAATCTACTCCTCTGTATAAATTAATCTAGTGGTGGGAAAATAAGTAGATAGGTAAATGGTCACAAAACCCATAGATGAATTCCCACAGAGGTGTCATTTCTATAATGGGGTCACTTCAGGGGGGATTATGCTGTTCTGGCACTTTTCAGAGTACCAGAGCTAAAGAATCCCCCCTGAAGTGACCCCATTTTGGAAATGAAACCCCTCTGGGAATTCATCTATGGGTTTAGTGACCATTTTAACTCAATGAATGATTTCCAGAAACAAGCACGCAATGGAAGGTTTAGATTCTGGAGAACCCCCCCTGGAAATTAAGTGAGCTCTACTCGAATGTGTCATTCACTAAATGAACCAAATGTTTGAATGACAAATTGGGATACATTTTTACAGTTTAAAAACGTGGTTCTGTGTGGAAGATTTTAAAGCAGTCAGTGACGCATAAGGCTGGCAATGATGGGCATTGTGGGCAATAGTAGCGGGTATCACGCCTCATTCCTCTCTTAGTACATACACGACATCTTTTCTGGGGGTTCCTTCTTGTTTCCGTTGCTGGAATAAGTGCAATAAAATGTCGCTCAGTGAGTCTTTTCACATCCTCAGATTCTAATGGATGAGCGGGGCTAACACTTTGAAAGACAAGATTTTCAATTACCTTTTCTTGATAATCAAGAAAAGGATCTGAATTTCCTGCTTTTTTGTACAACACAAAAGAATTGTATGTGGCCACCTGAAACAAATAAATAACCAACTTTTTATACCAGGTATAGGACTTTCTTGATACCTGGTATGGCTGTAGAACCTGGTCTGCAAGGTCCACACCCCCCATGTGTTTGTTGTAGTCAATGACTGACACAGGTTTTTGCTTCGGAGTGGTGGATCCTAGTTCTACAGTGGCCCTTGTGGCATCTGTGTGGATCGAGCTGAGGACAAAAATATCCCTCTTATCCCTATATTTCAGGGCAAGCAGCTCTTCGTTGCGTACAGCCCCTGACTGCCCCTTTTGAAACTTTTGGTTGACCCATGGTTGTGGAAACCCCTCACGGTTTTTACGGATGGTCCCACAAGCCCCGATGTTGTGTTTAACCAGACTTTTAAATAGGGGTATGCTGGTGTAATAATTGTCCACATATAGATTGTAGCCTTTTTGAAAAAATGGACTTATCAGCTCCCAAACAATTTTTCCAGATGTCCCCAGATAAGTAGGGCATCCTGGTGGGTTTAGTTGGCTAACTTTCCCCTCATATATGCGAAAAGTGGATGTGTATCCGGTTGAACTTTCGCACATTTTATAGAGCTTTATTCCAAACCTTGCCCTTTTAGATGGGATAAATTGCTTGAGGTGCAGTCTTCCTTTGAATTTTACAAGGGACTCGTCTATAGAAATATTTTGTGTTGGGGTGTAGAGGCTTAAGAATTTTTCTGACAAATTTTCAATGATGGGTCTAATTTTATATAACCTGTCATGTTCTGGGGCATTTCTGGGCAGGCATTGACTATTGTCATTAAAATGCCAAAACCGCATGAGCATTTCATAACGGGTCCTAGGCAGAATGACTGAAAACATAGGGGTGGCTTGAACAGGGTGGTTGGACCAGTAGGATCGAATGCTCGGTTTTTTAACAAGCCCCATGGCAAATGTAAGTCCTAAAAATTTTTTTATTTCCGGGACATTAGTTGGTGTCCATAAATTTGCCCTAGCATAGTAAGATCGGGGATTCTGGCTTATGAATTGGGACGCGTATAAATTTGTTTGCACGACAATATGCTCTAGCAAGCTGTCTGTAAAAAACAAATTAAAAAAATGAATTGGTCCAAAATCTTCCACCTCCACATTTATACCAGGAATGGCGTTGAAATCAGGGCTGAATGGAGCAGCCGAATCTGAAGCCTCCCATCTGGGAAATGCTAGATCATGTGGCAATGCCCCTTGTACACTGGCGTGCGCCAATTCACTAGTAGCAGGGACAGCGCTTGTACTGGGCAGTGTTCCCTGATTTGGAGACGTTTCTCCAGTAGCGCTATTTGCCCCTATTGCTGTACTGGTCCTTGGGCTTGAGGATGGAACAGAATCACTGCTCATTTATGGGCTCTCAGTGTCGCCGCTACTAAAGCCCTCAAAATCCATATCTCCATCTGAGATTGCGCTGTCATCAGTGTCAGAACACAGCAGGGCATACACCTCCTCTGCGGTATAAGTCTGACGGGCCATTTTATTTTTATATTTTTTGACTGGACTGAACGGACCGGACTGAAAGGACGGGACCGGACTGGACTGACCGGACTGATCTGACAGGACTGACTGACTGATGTGACAGGACTGACTGACTGATCTGACAGGACTGACTTACTGACAGATCTGACAGGACTGACTGACTGACAGATCTGACAGGACTGACAGATCTGACAGGACTGACTGACTGACAGATCTGACTGACTGACAGATCTGACAGGACTGACTGACTGACAGATCTGACAGGACTGACTGACTGACAGATCTGACAGGACTGACTGACTGACAGATCTGACAGGACTGACAGACAGATCTGACAGGACTGACTGACAGATCTGACAGGACTGACTGACTGACAGATCTGACAGGACTGACAGATCTGACGGACAGATCTGACAGGACTGACAGATCTGACTGGACTGATCTGACAGGACTGACTGACTGACAGATCTGACTGGACTGATCTGACAGGACTGACTGATCTGACAGACTCACTAACCCTAACTCTTACTTTCTTTTTTATTTTTTTTTTTTTTTACTTTCACAGTGGCAAGGCTGACAGCTCTTGTCACACTGTTTCTCCTCTGCTCTCTCACTGAGATCGGAGGAGAAACTGCATTTATCAGGCAGATCGCCCGGGAAAGTTTGTTGCTAAAACAAACTTCCCTGGTGATCTCTCTGATTGGCTGGTGTGACGCTGACATCATCGAGACCTGAGCCAATCAGGTCTCGATGATGTCAGAGGTCACAGCACCGGGATCCCCGCCGCTGACAGGTATGTGGTGGGTCCCGATCGCCGACCACCGGCTGTCCCTATCTTTTAAATGCCGCGATCGCTATGGATCGCGGCATCTAGAAGATAGGAAAAGGTTAACATCATGGGGACCTGATCCAATCAGGTCCCCATGATGCCACATGTCAGAGCTATCGCTCTGAACCGGTACCGCAGCGCTAGCAGGACCCTGGGGGTCCTGAGCGCTGCGGGACCACCCACCGTTTTTAAACGTCGGCGCTGCACAGAGCCCAGGCAGCGCCGACGTTTATGTACAGTGGGCGGTCCTGAACCGGTTAAGGAATGTACGGATCCAGGAAAATTTAATAAGTTGGAGTCGGCAGGAAGTGGAAAGAGCTTGGATATGTGGTTTGAAGGAAAGGTCAGAGTCAAGGGTTACTGGACTGGGGAGAGTGAGCCGACATTTACTTTAAATCACCGTCCTTTTACCCCATTAAATTAAAACATAAAAAATACACAAATTTGATATTGCCACATTTGTAAAAGTCCAATATATCAAAATATAAAATAAATTCTTCCGATTGGTATATGGCGTAACAAGAAAAAAATCAAAATGCCAGAAATATGTTTCTTTTGGCCACCACAACATTGCAATTAAATACAATTAGAGGTGATCATCGTACTGACCGGGAGAATCATATTACCAGTCAGTTTTACACTATAGTGAACATAGTAAATAAAAAGTCCAAAAAAAATTTGTGGAATTGCACTTTTTTTTGCAATTTCAACACACTCTTTCCAGTGCATCACATGATAAAATGAATGATTACATTCAAAAGTACAACTCCTCCCGCAAAAAAAACAAATCCTCATATGGCTATATGGATATAAAAAAAATATAGCTCTTGGAAAAAGGGGAGGAAAAAACAAAAATGAAAAAAAACAGAAAATTGCCCAGGGGTGAAGGGGTTAATCACATAAATCTTTTCTGGCTAAGAAAACTAGATAAGGGAAATGTATTTTCTAAAAAAAAATTCTCATAAAATTGTAATATTAATAGAGACAGAATAATATTAAATATCTGGGAAGAAAACAACACCTTGTACTGAAGTAACAAAAATGCTTTTATTAAAATATAAAGAAAAATAGTGAAATGACAGACATGTGGTTAAATGTGGCCAATAAATGATTAGATAAAAATTGAAATCCTCTGTCCACTGCCAGCAGGCTTCATTAAATCTATTGACTTTTCTTACAACATATACCTGGCACCAAGAAGAAAAAATGCATCCAACTGGCAGTGTCAAGAAGCAAGATCACAAACGTCTTTGCGAAGATAAGTGAACTGCTTATTCCAGAAATCTTCTTTGTCTTTTCGCGATTTATTCATTTATCCATGAATCTTTCCCTACAGTTTGTAAGTGAATATGATAAACTAGTTTTCCAAGCTTGCCTTTACACAAAGACTCCTTCCAAATGTTGCAATTTTCTTAACTTTTACAAATTGGTAACTATGGATAATGGATATGATATAGCAACTCTTTCCAAACCATGTATCTCTTGCTTCAGTTAAGTAACAAGTCTACATCCCTTATAAATTAAGTCATCACTGTACTTTTAGGAAGCTTGATCTCATTTGATATTTTGATAAATAGGCAATCTATAAATTCCATTTTTTTTAAATTATGTTGCCTAACCCCAGAAAAAAAATCCAAAATGTTTGCCACTATGGCCCTTATTCAAAATTTTGCCTAACATGGAGTTGTGCAAAAATGTAAAAACTTTTGTAGTTTTCACACCAGTTTAACTCACTTTCGTCAAAATGGTTAGAGCTGTGGCAGGATAGAGGTATGATGCCACAGCTTGTCTAATTCATGATAAAGTGTGGCGTACCTAAAGCCAGAAATCTTACTCCAGTCCTTGACTAGATTTGTGGCAATGTGCACATATACACACACCAGATATGTGCCTGATTCATTAAGAGGCATTCATCTCTTAATGAATAAGGTGCCTTTGACTCTAACACGCCCCTCATCAAGACCAGAGTGAACAATGCCAATTCTTGATGATTGGAGGCTTGTGTGTTTGTTGTCAAGTGTAATACATCTTTAGTAGCAGACACCATGAGAAGGAAGCAGCATATATGTTTCTCTACTCTTGCTCTCCTATCTGCCATACTGCTGTAAAGGAGAGGAGAAGCCCACACCCCCTAGAAAATCCCATGGTTATTTAATGCATTGCTGTGTTTTAAATGTTGTTTTATCTGGTTTGTGTGCTACAACAGTAAGTTATCTGCAGACATGGTTAACTATTGAGACCAGCCCAGGATGGAAGGAGTTACGTGGGCACAAGTGAATGCAGTTTCCTGTTGTCATGCAGATAGGGAAAAATAAGTACATTGAAATGGTATTTGTGTGCCAAGAATCTGAGGCCATATAGGAGAGCATGTTCTGAAGGAAACAAGGATTAAGTGGCTGACAGATTCCAGATCTCAGGCAAGGAGGGCCTAGCAAAGATTAAAAGAAAGATGGATTCCTTATCTCAGGCAAGGAGGCCTAAAGCAAAGACTAAGCTGAAGGAAAAATTGCTTATCTCAGGAAAACGAGTCTTACGCAAGCGATTATCTTTACTAGAGAAAAAGCTAGCGAGTAGCCAGGCCTGAGGGGAATAGAGAAGAAGATGGCCAGGCAAGGACATGAGTTATCCTATGGGGAACTGAAGATGCAGTGGCACAGCAAGGAGCATGTGGCCCTCAATGAATGGACTCTGAGTGTAGTAGTGAGGAGTATTATTGACATACCTCAGCCAGTGAGGTCCTCACAAATCAACTGAGAGTTGAGACTAGCTGTGAAGGACCATAGTGACACATCTTGACTCTTATGGTCCACACAAGGGAATATGGAGGTTCCAATAATGATTTGCTGGACTGATGTAATGTGTAGTGGAAGTAATGTACCTCCAGGTGTACAATGAAAGTAGGCCTACACATGCTTTTATCTCTGTTGGAATTGTAGTTTTTAACGATGGATTAAATAAAGGCTTTTTCTAATTTTTTGACATCGTGTGCTGGAAAACTATTTTTTACTTTCATGAGGATTTTTCTCCCAGATGGGGATGGACTAATTCCGAGCACCGAGATCATGGAAAGGAGGACTGGGTAGGCTGGGCCAGGTGAGCTGAAGATCTTTTTCTTACTTGCTCCAGGTGTACAAGTATTCTTGAAGTGTTCTATCTGCTATCTGATGTATATACTTCTCATCAAGTTGTTTAGTAAAGAAAAGTTTATTTTTGGACTCTGGTCTCCCTCATTCATCTCTACTCCGTCTGGTCCGGGCCTGCCAAGTCAAGTAGCATGTGGCCTGCAGAGGCATATCACGAAGGTAACAGCAGATCGTAACGCAATGCTCAGACTGGCCAGCATCTCTTCCAACCTGAGCATCACAGCTGCATGGAAATACCTGCAGCTGTCACACTTGGGTCGGGAGAGCCACTGGCCAGTCCATTAACTGCGTTCCAAGCCCACTCCAATTTATACAACTGTCTGATTGCGCTCTTAGTAGGTCGGTAGAGGTGCTTTCCATTCTGTTATTATTGGCAACCAAAACAATTTAGATGGCAACTAAATTTATCACTGCTGCAACTGAAAAATTCTTTCACAGAAGAAAAAAGTTTTAAAATAGATAGAGTAGGTTATCAGTTATTTATTGCAATCTAAGGTTAGTTTAGAGCTAAGCTTCTTTTCCACATCGGTGACATGTGGACTTTTTTCTCCTCAGTAACAATTTGATGTGCCCATTTATTTTACATTTCTTTTAAGACATTGCAAGAGAACAAATAATATTTCACATCATTGCACCTGACCTCAGACATTAGAACGACATGGATGCCAGTCCAGAGCAATGGTGTTGGTGCTGTTCCAATTTTATCCTCTGCATTAGATTTAGTTCTATCCCTGAGGCTATAAAAGAAACACCATAAAGAATTATCTTCTTTACACATTCTCAAATGGATTTCTTATTAAAAAGGAATTCTTGCCAGTGTATCATGTAGCACTAAAAATATGCATAATGTGGAAAGGTCTGATTTTTAATACTGCAAGATGAAGGAATTATGTTTAGGACGGTAGCTCAGCAGAATAAGTTGATATTAATGATTTGCGGCATTTCACCTGCCGACACATTGGAAATCCATTTGAGAATAAAGTTGGGATCATGTAACTTTGGAAACACATAATGTTCTCCTGCCTTCTAAGACTTTTGTGCACGTTGTGCATATCAATGCGTAAAATCTTTCTAATCTGTATCTCCTAATTAGTGTTCTGGATTTTGTGAAATGGAAACATTAAAAAGATTTATTAAATCACCAACTTCTCTACAACAAAGCATGTGAGGTGAATTGACCATTTTAAATAGAAAACAAAGCTGTCAAATGAATTGCACTGTCACAATAAATATATATGAGCTAATGAATATTTGATCCAAATGAGGCTGTGAAAAAAACATTTGCCCCTTATTATCAAATTGATCAGTTTTTGATCTTTATATAGAATAAGTGCAATAATTATATAATGATTATAACGATGTTTTGTTATACACTTGTTTATTTCCTTTGTGTGTATTGGAACAACACAAAAAAAACAGAGATAAAAAAGGCAAATTGAATATAATTTCACACAAAACCCCAAAAATGGGCCAGACAAAATTGTTGGCACCCTCAACTTAATATTTGGTTGCACACCCTTTGGAATGAATATCTGCAATCAATCACATCCTATAACCATCAACAAGCTTCTTATTCCTCACAATTGGAATTTTAGATGACTCTTCATTTGCAAACTGCTCCAGGTCTCTCATATTTGAAGTCTTCTTCTCCCAACAGCAATTTTAAGATCTCTCCTCCAGCGCTTTGTTTCCATCCATTTCTGGGTGCAATTTTTGTCTGGCACATTTTTGAGGTTTTGTGAGAAATTATGCCCAATTTACATTTTTTTCTCTTTTGTTTTTTTTTGTTGTTTCAATACACATAAAGGAAATAAACATGTGATTAACAAAACATGTGGAATTGCAATACTTTTCTGGGAGAAATACTTAATTTTCTTGAACAATTTCAAGGGTGCCAACACTGATATATACCCATATCATGGAAACAAGTGGTTAATTCACTGCTAGCATGTAGATGTGCAGTAGACATCTATGTATGCAATCTATTTTTTTTATATATATATATATATATATATATACATATATATATATATATATATATATATATATACAGTTATATGAAAAAGTTTGGGCACCCCTATTAATCTTAAGCTTAATGTTTTATAAAAATTGGTGTTTTTGCAACAGCTATTTCAGTTTGATATATGTAATAACTGTTGGACACAGTAATGTTTGTGCCTTGAAATGAGGTTTATTGTACTAACAGAAAATGTGCAATCTGCATTCAAACAAAATTTGACAGGTGCATAAGTATGGGCACCTCACCAGAAAAGTGACATTAATATTTAGTAGATCCTCCTTTTGCAAAAATAACAGCCTCTAGTCGCTTCCTGTAGCTTTTAATGAGTTCCTGGATCCTGGATGAAGGTATTTTTGACCATTCCTCTTTACAAAACAATTCCAGTCCAGTTAAGTTTGATGGTCGCCGAGCATGGACAGCCCTCTTCAAATGATCCCACAGATGTTCAATGATATTCAGGTCTGGGGACTGGGATGGCCATTCCAGAACATTGTAATTGTTCCTCTGCATGAATGCCTGAGTAGATTTGGAGCGGTGTTTTGGATCATTGTCTTGCTGAAAGATCCATCCCCTGCGTAACTTCAACTTTGTCACTGTTTCTTGAACATTATTGTCAAGAATCTGCTGATACTGAGTGGAATCCATGTGTCCCTCAACTTTAACAAGATTCCCGGTGCCGGCATTGGCCACACAGCCCCAAAGCATGATGGAACCTCCACCAAATTTTACTGTGGGTAGCAAGTGTTTTTCTTGGAATGCTGTGTTTTTTTGACGCCATGAATAACGCCTTTTTGTATGACCAAACAACTCAATCTTGGTTTCATCAGTCCACAGGACCTTCTTTCAAAAAGAAATTGGCTTCTCCAAATGTGCTTTTGCATACCTCAGCCGACTCTGTTTGTGGCGTGCTTGCAGAAACGGCTTCTTTCGCATCACTCTCCCATACAGCTTCTCCTTGTGCAAAGTGCGTTGTATAGTTGACCGATGCACAGTGACACCATCTGCAGCAAGTTGATGCTTCAGCTCTCTGGAGGTGGTCTGAGGATTGTCCTTGACTGATCTCACCATTCTTCTTCTCTGCCTTTCTGATGTTTTTCTTGGCCTGACACTTCTGGCCTTAACAAGAACTGTCCCTGTGTTCTTCCATTTCCTTACTATTTCCTCACAGTGGAAACTGACAGGTTAAATCTCTGAGACAGCTTTTTGTATCCTTCCCCTGAACAACTATGTTGAATAATCTTTGTTTTCAGATCATTTGACAGTTGTTTTGAGGAGCCCATGATGCCACTCTTCAGAGGAGATTCAAACAGGAGGACAACTTGCAAGTGGCCACTTTAAGTAGCTTTTCTCATGATTGCATACACCTGGTTATGAAGTTCAAAGCTCAATGAGGTTACAAAGCCAAAAAAAGTGCTTTAGTAAGTCAGTAAAAAGTAGGTAGGAGTATTTAAAACAAGAAAATGATAAGGATGCCCATACTTATGCACCTGTCAAATTTTGTTTGAATGCAGATTGCACATTTTCTGTTAGTACAATAAACCTCATTTCAAGGCAGAAACATTACTGTGTCCAACAGTTATTACATATATCAAACTGAAATAGCTGTTGCAAAAACGCCAATTCTTATAAACCATTAAGCTTAAGATTAATAGGGGTGCCCAAACTTTTTCATATAACTGTATATATATACACGTGGTCAAAATTGTTGGTACCCCTCGTTTAATGAATACCCACAATGGTCACAGAAATAATTGAATCTGACAAAAGTATTAATAAATTAAATATCTATGAAAATGAACAAATGAAAGTCAGACATTGCTTTTCAACCCTGCTTCCACAGAATTAAAAAAAAATTAAACTCATGAAATAGGCCTGGACAGAAATGATGGTACCCCGGAAAATAATGGGACAAAAGGGACATGTTTAATCAAGTTGTGTCCACTAATTAGCATCACAGGTGTCTAGAATCTTGTAATCAGTCAGTGGGCCTGTATATAGGGCTACAGATACTCACTGTGCTGTTTGGTGACATGGTGTGTACCACACTCAACATGGACCAGAGGAAGAAAAGGAAAGAGTTGTCTCAGGAGATTACAAAGAAAATTATAGACAAGCATGTTAAAGCTAAAGGTTATAAGACCAGCTCCAAGCAGCTTGATGTTCTTGTGACTACAGTTCCACATATTATTCAGAAGTTTAAGATCCATGGGACTGTAGTTAACTTCCCTGGACGTGGCCACAGGAGGAAAATTGATGACAAATCAAAGAGATGGATAATACGAATGGTAACAAAAGAGCCCAGGATAACGTTTAAAGAGATTAAAGGTGAACTTCAAGCTCAAGGAACATCAGTGTCAGATCGCACCATCCGTCATTGTTTGATCCAAATTGGACTTCATGGGAGACAACCAAGGAGAACACCATTGTTGAAAAAAATCATAAAAAAGCCAGACTGGAATTTGCCAAACTACATGTTGACAAGCCACAAAGCTTCTGGGAGAATGTCCTATGGACAGATGAGACAAAAATGGAAGTTTTTGGCAAGGCATATTAGCTCTATGTTCACAGACAGAAAAATGAAGCATATCAAGAAAAGAGCACTGTCCCTACTGTGAAACATGGAAGAGGCTCTTTAATGTTCTTGGGCTGCTTTGCTGCATCTGGCACAGGGTGTCTTGAATCTTTGCAGGGTACAATGAAATCTCAAAACTATCAAGGGATTCTAGAGAGAAATGTGCTGCCCAGTGTCAGAAAGCTTGGTCTCAGTCGCAGGTCATGGGTCTTGCAACAGGATAATGACTCAAAACACACAGCTAAAAACACCCAAGAATGGCTAAGAGGAAAACATTGGACTATTCTTAAGTGGCCTTCTATGAGCCTTGCCCTAAATCTTATTGAGCATCTTTGGAAAGAGCTGAAACATGCCGTTTGGAAAAGCCAACCTTCAAACATGAGACAACTGGAGCAGTTTGTTCATGAGGAGTGGGCCAAAATACCTGTGGAGAGGCGCGGAAGTCTCATTGACAGTTACAGGAATCGTTTGATTGCAGTGATTGCCTCAAAAGGTTGTTCAACAAAATATTAAGTTAAGAAGAACCATCATTTCTGTCCAGGCCTATTTCATGAGTTTCATTTTTTTTTTAAATTCTGTGGAAGCAGGGTTGAAAAGCAATGTCTGACTTTCATTTGTTCATTTCATTGATTTTTAATTTATTATTACTTTTGTCAGATTCAGGTTGCTTCTGTGACAATTGTGGGTTTTTCTTTCATTAAACGAGGGGTACCAACAATTTTGACTGTGTGTGTATATATATATATATATATATATATATATTCCAGCAGTAAGTTAACTACTTGTATATAATGTATGTATAAGTGTATAGGTCTTACTCACCCTTCTCTGCTTTAGCAAGGCTTGTCCACTGTTGCTTCAGTCTTTGTTGATAGGCTGCACTGTGACATCATGACTACAGTGCATGTGACCACTGAGCATAGTGATTGGCTGCTGCAGTCACCTGCTCTATAAGTGTGATGTAACTGCTCACTGCTAACTGTAGCCTGTCATAAACAGCCAGAGCCTTGATTGGGAGGCTTCTTTAAAATAGATTACCATTTAAATGCATCATGAATCATAAAATCTAGCTTCCCTCCAATCACAGAAGCTTTACATCTATTTATGAGAGCAGATGCTGCAGTGAGTAGAGAACCGAAGAGAGCTAGCCCAAATAGAGTGACAGACGCATGTCTCCTCAACTTCTCCTGTTAGTTCAGGCTGATAGGAGATAAAATAAAGTAAGGCTGAATACAGACATCCATGAAACATTGGGTGCTTACTGTGACTTCTGGACTGACCTATGGTTTCCCGACTTAAATCTTCATCCTCATAGGCATAAATGAGGCTGCTGAGCTCCAGTTATCAGCTCTGGATGTAGACTATGATATACAGTCGGGAAAATAAGTATTTGATACACTGCCAAATTTGCAAGTTTTCCCACCTATAAAGAATGGAGAGGTCTGTAATTTTTATCGTAGGTACACTTCACCTGTGAGAGACACAATCTAAAAGTAAAAAAACAAATAATAACATTGCATAATTTTTACATAATTAATTATCATTTTATTGCAGGCAATAAGTATTTGATACAATAGAAAAACAGAACTTAATATTTGGTACAGAAACCTTTGTTTGTCAGATGTTTCCTGTAGTTCTTGACCAAGTTTGCACACCCTGCAGCAAGGATTTTGGCCCACTCCTCCATACAGATCTTTCATGTTCCTGGGCTGTCCTTGGGCAACATTGAGTATCAACTCTTTTCAAAGATTTTTTATTGGGTTCAGGTCTGGAGACTGGCTAGGCCACTGCAGAACCTTGAAATGCTTCTTACGGAGCCACTCCTTAGTTGCCCTTGCTGTGTTTTTCGGGTCTTTGTCATGCCGGAAGACCCAGCCATGACCCATTTTCAATGCTCTTACTGAGGGAAGGAGGTTGTTGGCTAAAATCTCACGATACATGACCTCATCCATCCTCCCTTCAATACGGTGCAGTCATCCTGTCACCTTTGCAGAAAAGCACCCCCAAAGTATGATGTTTCCCCAGCATGCTTCACAGTTGGGACAGTGTTCTAGACGTTGTGCTCATCCTTCTTCTTCGTCCAAAAACGGTGAGTTGAGTTGATACCAAAAAGTTCTATTTTGGTCCGTTCTGACCATGTGACCCCCATGCCTCCTCTGAATCATCCAGATGGTCATTGGCGAGCTTCAAACGGGCCTGGACATGTGCTGGCATGAGCAGGGGGACCTTGCGTGCCTTGCAGGATTTTAATCCATGATGGCGTAGTGTGTTATTAACAGTAATGTTTGAGACTGTGGTGTCAGTTTTCTTCAGTTCATTAACCAGGTCCTCCCATGTAGTTCTGGGCTGATTCCTGACCTTTCTCAGAATCATCCTTACCCCATGAGATGAGATCTTGCATGGAGCCCCAGACAGATGAAGACTGACAGTCATCTGGTGTTTCTTCTATTTTCTATTGATTGTGCCAACAGTTGCTGCCTTCAGCTGCTTGCTTATCGTTCTGTAGCCCGTCCCAGCCTTGAGTAGGTCTACAATTTTGTCCCTGGTGTCCTTAGACAACTCTTTGGTCTTGGCCCTGATGGAGAGGTTGGAGTGTGATTGATTGAGTGTGTGGACAGGTGTCTTTTATACAGTTAACGAGTTCAAACAGGTACAATGAGTGCAGAGTAGGAGGGCTTCTTAAAGAAAAACTAACAGGTCTGTGAGAGCCAGAATTCTCGCTGGTTGGTAGATGATCAAACACTTATTTCATGAAAAAAAAATGAAATTTAATTAATTAAAAATCATACAATGTGATTCTCTGTTTTTCATTTTTAGATTCTGGCTCTCACAGTTGAACTGTATCTATGATAAAAATTACAGACCTCTCCATTCTTTGTAGGTCGGAAAACTTGCAAAATCAGCAATGTATCAAATACTTATTTTCCCCACTGTATGGATATCTGAATTTGGCCTAATACAACAGTAAACTACCATCCACTCCACTTTCCCAAAAAATAAATCAAAACTGGTCACCTTGCTTTCTCTTTCTTTGTTATTTAATCCTAAAGTCCTGTTCAAACCCTAAGCAGTTCTAATCCTTTCAATTCCACTATTATAAAATAATTTTCGTTGGGCACCACTGCCTCTCCATGTGTAAGGAAATTTACCCATTTTGGTCATTCTGTATCAAGTCTTGATTGCACCATATAGTAGGACAACTCTTGATTGTAGTCAGCAAGCAGCACTGCATCATTATGATCAGTAAGGATGGGCAGAGCCTGAGTAATGTCCCTTAGGTACAGTGTCCATTTTAGGACATGATCAGATATCAAAATGAAACATCAGAATGATGTCAGTTTGAGGCTAAATACCCTGTCTGACAAGTGATCCTGACAAGTGACTTTGATAAGTGACTTTTACAACTGTAAACCAAAACTATGTGACACAGATGCCTTACCATTAAACTGTAGATTCGTTATTTGATTATTTAGGTAGGGATATATAATAATAATTACATAGCAAAAGTACATTGGGAGTTTGCAGTCAGTTCTTGGGTGGATGGAAAGAAAAATTGACAATAAAGAAATTTTATCATTTGACCCCTTTAAGAAATTATGCAAATGTACAGTCTCTTGGAAATAGATATGTAGTAAATTAGTGCCTCCCAATTTACTTTGGCTATGTAATTTACCATGCAAATAGACAGCGTGTATGAAACTCTTAACACGTCAGGATGACAATCAGAATCTCAGATATTAAAAGTAAAACACCCCTGTAGTTTGTGTGCTAAACAGGCATAATTTAAAAAATAAAAATAACAATAATTTCCTAATGGGATTTGAGCCATGACACTGTAGATGCAGAGGCTGATGCTTTACCATTGAGCTATCCAGTCAAGTAATAGTAGCTGGCAGCTTTTCTTATCTTATGAGATCAACCATGAAAATGCTCAGGGTGACAAAAAGTCATTGTGATTCTGATTCTGATGTTTGAAGAAAGTCACACATCAGACTCACACATCAAAATCAAACATCATTTGAATTTGGCTTGCTTGCAGTCTGTGCATAAGTCACAAATGTTTCCATTAGATTTGCACTGAAAATCATCTAACCAAATAGAACTCTAAGGTTGCTTCAACTGAGTTTATAGCTCAGTGGTTAGTGCACTGGTTTCTGAACACAGAATTTTGGGTTCCAGACCCATCAGCGAACAGTGACTTTTTTTTATTATTACAGTTGTAAAAGTCACTTATCAAAGTCACTTGTCAAAGTCACTTGTCTGAATCACTTGTCAGGATCACTTACAGGATCACTTGTCAGACAGGGTATTTTGCCTCATACTGACATCATTCTGATGTCTGAGTTTGATATCTGATCATGTCCTAAATAGTGTTGAGCCACCCCCGTAGTGTTCGAGTTCGGTTCGGTTCGTCGAACACCCGTGTGTTCGTCGAACTGTTCGTCGAACACCTTCGAACACCGTTAAAACCAATGGTAGGCAAACAAAAACACATAGAAACACATAGAAAACACCTTCAAAGGTGTCCAAAAGCTGACAAACTGCTCAGAAGACACAACTAACACATGGAAAAGTGACAAGTACATATAGTCATGTGAAAAGAAAAGAGGTGGATTAGTAAAAGGAGGGGGAGACACAGATATAGGCATGTCATGCCCTTCTAAAATCCAAAAAGTGAGAAGCCGACACGTTCAGTCCACTCCTGCCCGTGCCACCTCCGTGTCGCCGGGTTTGTGCCAGAGCCGCGGTGAACCCTGACGGCCAGCCCCCCTCTCCCAATACTGGTGCCTGTCCGCTGGTGGGTCGAGCGAGGCCCCCTGTGGTGGAGGCAGCTCTAAGCTTTTTAATTTAAATTGTCTCTCTAATTTGAATGAATACACTTTAAATCCATTTACAAGGATCTATTGGAGGGCAAGTCTCATGCCAGCAGCCGCGTAATTCCAGCTCCAGTAGCGTCCACTAAAGCTGCTGCAGTTAAAAAGCTTTTATAAGGATCAAGCTCGGCTGTCCACCGCAAGGCATCCTACTGCCAGTCCCAGCCCCTATGCCTTGGGGTGCCTCCTGATGCTCTTCACTGAGTATCCCGTGGTCCCGAAGCATTTCCTTTGAAAAAATTAAGTGTCCAAACTACAGGTGGTGTAGCTTGCTTAACAGCCGGGATAATCCGCTGACTAGCAGACACTGCTACTAGGCACAAAGTATTTCCTGGGCTAGATGCAGTTAAAAATTTGTAATTAGATACTCTCGTTGGATGCTGAGAAAGCATTCCATAGAGTCTCCTGGCACGCCATATATGATTCTCTTAAAAAGCTTGGGGTAGGGGTCTAGGGGACCCTTTTATAGCCAAAATCACAGCCCTGTATCACAATACGTCACCTAGGCTGAAGATAAATGGAACTGTAGCACCCTGAGGGCTCGGTTGCTACAGAGGTATTGCACCTCACCCAGAGGTGTGATATCTCACTCTCAGGTAAGGATGGAGTGTGGATCAGGACCCGACACCTGCATGCATTACACCACATTGCCGTGGGGCAGGGTGACTAATATGCCTCTGAGATGGGCACGACAGTCCCTGTCCCTGGCTGGAGTGGGGGGAGGGAACACTGAGGAAGGGGAACCCTTTAGTGCAGGAGCAGGGAGGAAGCAGTTCCTGGGTGCATTGAGAAGGGAGTATAAAAGGTGGGCACCATCTTAGTTCAGTGCAGAGAAGTCTGAGCAGAAGTGGCAGGGAGCAGGGGCTCTGCATGAGCTCTGCTCCGGAGGCGGGCCTAGTAACAGAGGCCCAGGCCTGGAAGAGGGAGAAGGAAGGAAGAGGAGCGGAGAAGGCTCCAGGAACGAGGAATGAAGGGATCCCAGGAGTGCAGACGGGCGAGTCTCCACCGCACGCCCGAATCCACCTGCGTGGAGGGGTCAGGCCAAAGGGGGAGACCGGTCCCCGAAACTAGTGGAGGCAGGAAACGACCCTCAGCTAGAAACCGGAGGCTGTGACATTTTATGTGGCGCAGCCCCTCGCTACACCCGCTAGGAAGGCACCACATAGGGTCAGGGAAACTGGCGCCAAGTTTACCAAGAGGAGGCCCGAGGCAGCCGGACAGAAGGGTTGGTAAGAAAGGCCAGACAAAGGACACACAAAGGGGGTCCTGTGAAGTGCTCCAAAGTTATCTGGGAGTTGTCTGAGCCCCTCACCTGGTGAGAACAGTACGACGTGGGCAACCGTTACCTGCAGACCTGGTCTGGATAATAAGAACTGTGAGTAAAGGCCCTGGACTGCATCACTGACTCCGTGTCGTTACTGCTGCTGCCCTGCACCATCACCCCCATCCTCCGCATACACTGCCCTGAGGCTATACTCCTCCCGTGGGGAGTTATGCTACGCTCTGCTGCACCCACAACACCAGCCTCAGCAGTCTGCCCTGCAGCGGCGATTCACTCTGACCGCAATCCACGGGTGGCGTAGTCGGACATTTAAACATCAAAACCACATAAATAGTTCCGCCACTGGTTTGACCACCCTGAGCCACGGAACCGGGTCACCGCCACGAAGACTACAACCACCAGCATCCACCAAAAAGGGTCCGGCTCCGGGTGTCCCAAGGCCCAGGGGGTGCATCAGAACATTTTCATCACCTTTCACAATCACCAATGGGACAAGGCAGGGATGTCCTCTGTCCCCTCTCTTATACATCCTAGTGACGGAGCACCTGCTCTCATCAATTCGCCATAACCCCAATATTAGGTGGATTGAGGTGGGAGGCACTGAGTACAAGTGCTCTCTATTTGCTTATGATGTCCTAGTATATATCACTCAATCACATATATCCATCCATGCTGTTATGGCTGAAATAGATCACTTTGTTACATGGTTAAATTTTAAAATCAATGCAGCGAAGTCTGAGGCCCTCGATGTCTCCCTCCCCAAATCCATACAGGATTCCATCCAGTCCAACTTTCCCTTTGCCTGGCCCTCACAGGGTATCAAATACTTAGGAATTCCTATTTATAGAGATGTCTCCCATCTATGTAACCTTAATTTTGGGCCCTTTATTGAACAACTCCATACAGACCACGGTTGGCAAATTAGAACTGTAAGATTCACTACGTGAACCACTGGTGTTTTGTGGAAAAGCACATGTACACTGTGTTCCAAATTATTATGCAAAAAGTGTTTAGGAGTGATAAGGGAAGAATTTGTTTGTTTGTCAGTTAAACTCATTGATGGTGATGTGTGTCAGGGGTCTTTATATCACTGTAAGCAATTGCAGACACCTGTGCTAATTAGTTTGGCAGGTGTGTCCAATGAAAGGCAAGACTACTTAAGAAGGCTGTCTCACATTATTAAGCAGCCTACATTTTCTGCCAAAATGGGAAAGAAAAAGGATGTGTCGGCTGCTGAGAAGCAACAAATTGTGGAGTGTTTAGGTCAAGGCATGACTACAATCAACATTGTGCGATGATCAGGATGAAGTGTCTTGGCAATCAAGAAGTATGTAGCTGATTCACAGTACACACGTGTGCGTGCTGATAAGGGCAAATTGAGGACTCTTTCCTACAGGCAATTACGTCAGGTTAAAAGAGCAGCGGCAAAAAAGCCTTGTCATAGCAGCAGACAAGTTTTTGAAGCTGCTGGTGCCTCCAACGTCCCCCGAACAACAAGATGCAGGGTCCTTCAGAGGTTTGCAGCTTTGCATACGCCATCCTGTCGACCTCCTCTATCCACTTCACACAAGTAGAAACGGCTCCAGTGGGCCAAACATTACATGAAGACTGATTTCAAAACTGTTTTGTTCACGGATGAGTGCCGTGCAGCGCTCGATGGTCCAGATGGATGGAGTGGAGGATGGCTGGTTGATGGACACCCCACGCAAACACGGCTACAGCGCCAACAAGGAGGAGGTGGAGTAATGTTTTGGGCTGGAATCATGGGGAGAGAGATTGTCGGCCCCTTTAGGATCCCTGAAGGCGCTAAAGATGAACTCCATAATGTATGTGGATTTTCTCAAACAGCACTTCCTGCCATGGTTCAAGAAGAAGAACCGTGTATTTCACAGCAAGATCATTTTTTTGCATGATAATGCACCATCTCATGCTGCACATAAAACATCTGCATCTCTGGCTGATATGGGCATAAAAGGGGACAAACTTATGGTGTGACCCCCATGCTCCCCTGACCTCTACCCCATTCAGAACCTCTGGAGCATCATCAAAAGGAGTGTTTATGATGGCGGGAGGCAGTTCACATCTAAGCAACAGCTCTGGAAGGGTATTCTGTCCTCATGCAAAACAATTGAAGCAGAAACCATCCAAAACCTGACAAATTCAATGGACGAGAGAGTTCAGAAGCTCCTTTCGAACAAGGGGTCCTATGTGAAAATGTAACATCACCTAGAATAAAGTTTTGAGTTGAAAACTGTTTGATTTCAGTTTCTAATAACCTGCTAATGCTTATAATTTCAAAAATGACCATTTTTTTGGTCTTTATTAAAATGAAAAGGTTGATCGAAAAGTTTGGGGTATCTAAGAGTGTGGCAACCCAGTAGTCATGATTACTTCGAATTCTGACAATATGAGGGTCATGTTGCAGGTAGTGCAGCAAGAAGGCACTTATGTGTCTTGCGCATCTCGTAGACCCAAAATTATTTTCCGGGCTAGATGCAGCTAAAAATTATTATTAATTTTAAATCTGGTGGAGCTTAGTATAGATGTCCTAATAGGATCAGTGCTGCACACTGCTACAAAGCCCAAATTATTTTCCAGTCAAGTTACAGATAAACATGATTAGTAATTATAAATCTGGTGGAGCTTATTATAGATGGCCTAATAGAATCAGTGCTGCACACTGCTACAAAGCCCAAAAAGAGCAAGGGTCCAGTGACACAGTCATGGCTTCAATGTTTACTTGAAGATACTCCTGTACCATCGTCTCTAGGCGTTGACTATGTGTCAGACTTCTTGTCTCCTGTGGCCTTGCAAAGGATGGGCTAAAAAAGTGGTGAAATGATTCCGCAAAATTGAAGTTACCAGCAGATACTGTGGTTCTGTTACGGTTTGAGTGCTGAACACTTGACGGTCCCACGGTTGGCAAGTTGGAACTGTGAGATTCACTACGTGCACCACTAGTGTTTTGTGGAAAAGCACATGTAAGATTCTGCAACAGTCTCTGCTGATACTCCTGCATGCGTGCATCCCTTTCTATGGCAGGAATAATTTCTGCAAATTTACTTTTGTACCTGGGATCTAACAGTGTGGCAACCCAGTAGTCAGGATTATTTCTAATTCTCACAATTCGAGGGTCATGTTGCAGGTAGTGCAGCAAGAAGGCACTCATGTGTGTTGCGCATCCAGGAGCACCAAGTCCCTGTTGTGTTGGTGGCGAGGTAACAATCATGCTTCCTTCCTCTGTCCTCTCCCCCCAACCTCGCACAACAGAAATGTGATCAAGGTCTCCCTCATCTGATGAGTCTTCCATCAGTTCGTCCTCCACTTCTTCCTGGGCTCCTGCACCTTCCTCACTAGTTTGGCTGCTACCATGCGCCCTGGTAAAACCATCTCCCCCACCCTCACATGCCTGCCGTCTTGGTGCTGCCGACCGTCTGGACCTTGCAGATGTTAGCCCTTCCGCATACAACTCCTCCTCCTCTACTTCCTCCACCTCCTCTTGTACCACCACCTGACTCCGAATTCTGTTTATCATGTGCTCCAGCATGTAAATCACCGGAATAGTCATGCTGATAATGGCATCGTCAGCACTAAACATCTTCGTCGCCATTTGAAAACTGTGCAGAAGGGTGCATAGTTCCCTGATCTAAGACCACTCCTCCAGCGTGATTTGCCCCACCTCTGGATCTCGTTGGCCCAGGCTATACGTCAGAACGTATTGCACCAGGGCTTGTCGGTGCTGCCACAGTCGCTGCAACATGTGCAGAGTTGAATTCCACCAGGTAGGCACATCGCATTTTAGCCGGTGAAGTGGCAGGCCCAACGACTTCTGTAGAGATGTAAGTCGCTGAGCTGCGGGATGCGAACGGCGGAAGTGAGCGCACAGCGACCGTGCCCTCTGCAGAAGGCCATCTAGTCTGGGATAGTGGGCTAAAAATTGCTGGACAACCAGGTTCAACACGTGAGCCATACAAGGCACGTGTGTGACATTGCCCCGGCGAAGGGCCGCACCCAGGTTTGCAGCATTGGCGCACACGGCCTTCCCTGGTTTCAGGTCCGGTGGAGACAACCATTCATGAAATTGGTTCTCCAGAGCTGACCACAACTCCTCAGCTGTGTGACTCACATTTCCCAGACATTTCAAAGTAAAAACCGCCTGATGACGTTGAGCGCTACTGCCAGCATAGTAAGGAGGTGTGCAGGATCCCTTCTGCGCAGTTAGAAAGCTTGTGGCATGACCAGACAGGCTTTGGGTGCAGGTGGAAGACCGAGAGGAGGTTGAGGAGGCAAAAGCAGTGGAGGAACTTTGACATAAAGAGGATTGACGCACAACTCGTGGGGACGGCAAGACTTGGACAGCAGCCCCTTGTCCTGCTGTCACCATAGTTACCCAGTGCCCAGTCAGCGACATGTAACGCCCCTGTCCATGCCTACTCGTCCAAGTGTCTGTGGTGAAATGCACCCTGTCACACACAGAGTTTCTCAAAGAAGCGGTGATGTTGTGTGCGACATGCTGGTGGAGCGCAGGCACACCTTTCTTTGAGAAGTAGTGCCGACTGGGCATCTGGTACTGGGGCACTGCGATGGACATAAGGTCTCGAAAATCCTCTGTGTCCACCAGGCGGAAAGGCAGCATTTCTGTAGCCAAGAGCTTGCAGATGGTGAAATTCAACCTCTTAGCTTTCTCATGGCTAGGAGGAAATGGTCTTTTACTTGTCCACATCTGAGGGACCGAGGGCTGGCTATTGTGCTTAGACGGGGTTGATAACGGTGTCCCCGGCAAACTGCCGGTCTGTGAGGAAGATGCAGGCGGACATGTTAGGTTGCCTTGATCCAAAGGTGGTGCTATCGATGTCGGACAGCGCTCAACACCAGCTGGTGTTACCACCTCCAAAGAAAATGATGACCTGCCAATCACGCTGGCTGTTGCGGGTAAAGAGGTGGCAGGTCTGCGCCCCAAAACAGGTGTGACTGCTGTCCCCCCAGTCACAGAGGATGAAGAGGCTGCGGATGCACAAGATATGGCAGACGGGGGTTGGCCCGGCCGGCTAGGCCGCATTGTAGCACACTGAGCTTCCCACTGCAACTTATGCTTCATGTCCATGTGCTGGTTCATGCATGAAGTACTCAAACTATGTATTTTTTGGCCTCTACTTAGCTTTTGCTGACAAATGTTACAGATAACACGAGTTGGGTCATCTTTATCGATCTGAAAAAATGCCCAGGCTATGCAAGGCTTAGCACCCATGCGACCTGAAGAGCCACCACGACTTGTGGTGAGAGGCAGAGTTGTGTTTGAGGATGCAGTTGTTGACGTGCTTCCAGTACTACGTCTCTGTCCAGGAAGGCGCAACCTGACCTCGTCGTCACTAGCATCTTCCTCCACCTCCTCTGCTGACCTCATCTCTTGGCTGACTGTGGGTTGACAGTAAGTGGGATCTCCAACCTCATCATCATCACCCTGTGCGTTATCACACCCGTCGTCCTCAGAGCCAACCTGTTCTTGCCCTGACAAAAAACTAAAGTTGTCCCTCCAATCAGGTATTTGAGTCTCATCATCGTCTTCCTCATTGTCTCCACCAACAGGAGTTACAGTTTGGGAATGAGGGTCTACATTATGGTCAGAACCTTCTGCGTCTGGTCCTGGATCCGACTCATAAAGATTCTGGGCATCAGTGCAGATCATTTCCTCGTCTGGACTCACAGAAGCGCTGGAGTCGACCTCTGATTCCCAGGCTATAGTATGAGTAAACAGCTCTGCAGACTCAACCATCTGTTCTACCTCATACTCAGACGGGCAGCTGGAGATTTGGGAGCTGTGAGGAAGCAAGTGCGATTGGGGTGACACCTTTGAGGACTGAAGTATTTGTGATGTTGAAGTTGATGTGGAGGAGAGCCCACTTAAAGGAGCACTTGATATCCGTTGAAGCACCTGCTGTTTTTGTGCCTCATCTGGAATTTGTAGCGATTGGCGTGGCCGTAAGAAAGGGATCTTATCACATTGTCCGCTAAAAGAAGTAGACATTTTAGTTTGGCTGGAAGATGGTCTTTCTTCTGCAGATGTTACTGTTGCTTTAACACCTACCCCACGGACACAACCTTTTTTCCCCTTCCCAACATGCCTATTCCCCTTTCCACCAGCAGCAGGCCTTTTTCCACTCATTTTGGTGGTTAACTAATTCACAACTCTGGAGTTGTTTGCACAAAAAAACAATGGATGGGAACCGAGCAGAGCTGAGTGGCCAAACTGTGGTATTAGGCCAAAACTATTGGCTGGGTTAGATGCAGAAAAAAATTATATTCAATTTGCAACCTGATGGAGGTCAGTATAGATGGACTAATAGAACAAGTCCCACACACAGCTAGAAGCCCAAATATTTTTTCAGAGGTAGATGCAGAAAAAAATTGTATTCAGTTTGCAACCTGATGGAGGTCAGTATAGATGGACTAATAGAACAAGTCCCACACACAGCTAGAAGCCCAAATATTTTTTCAGAGGTAGATGCAGATAAAAATTATTTTTAATTTGCAACCTGATGGAGGTCAGTATAGATGGACTAATAGAGAAAGTCCCACACACTGCTAGAAGGCCAAATATTTTTTCAGAGCTAGATGCAGAAAAAAATTATATTCAGTTTGCAACCTGATGGAGGTCAGTATAGATGGACTAATAGAACAAGTCCCACACACTGCTAGAAGCCCAAATATTTTTTCAGAGCTAGATGCAGAAAAAAATTATATTCAATTTGCAACCTGATGGAGGTCAGTATAGATGGACTAATAGAATGATGCTATGCCCAAAAGATTTTACTTCACTAGGTGCAGTAAAAAAATTGGTATTCTATACACAGGTGGTATATCTTGCAACACAGATAGGCTACTCCACTGACTAACACACTCTGCAATAGGCCAAAAAGGATTAGCTTTGCTAGATTCAGCCAAATGCTGTGAAAAAAACTTGCACAGCACTGGCACAGACCTGCCTGGCAAAAACTGATAGGAACTGATGTAACCTAGTCCTGAAAAGGACTGCCATTACAATTAGTCTTTACTCCCACAATCTATCTATTTAAGAGCACAGACCTGCCTGATAAAAGTCGTAGGAAATGCTGTAACCTAGTCCTTAAAAGGACTGCAATCACAACTATTCCCTACTCCCAAGCTATCTGTAGATTTGTGCGAAAATTTGCTTGAAATTAACAAGGTATAGCGCACACAGCAACAGCGGTGCCGTCTAACACCCAGCTGCAGCAGTGAGAAAATGGTGGCGACGGGGAAAATGGCTTGGTCTTATAGGGCAAGGACATGTGACATACACTGCCAATGACACATGCCCTTGCTTGTGTGATAAAAAGCACTTCGCTCCGTGTGTGCGCTGCTGATAGGCTGACAGATTGCACCTCCCCACTGCAAATGCGTGAAAGAGAAAAAAAAATGGAGATCTTCATTATTCCTGTAGAGATCCATCCCCTGCCCCTCCCCCCACCCCGCTGTACACTCAAACTGCGTATTAACATTAATTTTCATCATTACTGAGAAAAAATCCAGTTATGATTTTGGTGCACGAACAGTTATCGAACATAACCTCGAACAGCCGAATTTTTCTCAAATCGTTCGTGTTCGCCGAACGGCTTGAACACCGCCCAAAACAGCTCGAATTTGAGATTGGCGAACAGTTCGAGTCGAACAACGCTCATCTCTAGTCCTAAAATGGACACTGTACTGAGGAGCAGCATGATCCTCCTACTACCGAATAATTGTGCCGCCCCTTGAGAGATACTTCAGCCCACTGACTGAGGCAAGATGCTCATCTCACCTTACAGAAGATGTTGCCCTGTTTTTATCTACCCAAAGAATCTCCAGGTGGAAAGGGATTTAAATACCATCAACAAGATACAAATGACTCAGAGTGAATGGGTGAGCGTCATCAGATGCTCATTAAAGCATTGTTGGTACAAAATTGACTCAAGGAGCAGAAGTTCCTTCTGTTAGAAACTGTAATTTGCAAATCCTAAATGCAAAGGAGGGGAGGGAGCTATAACCTATGACTCTCATCAAATAAACATTAAATAACATTTGACCCCTTAATTAACTTTTTCCCTTCCTTTATAACTTAAATTACATAGTAATTATTGTGCCAGAATGCTAAGATTGTACTTGGTTAGCATAATGGGATTTACATCCTCCCTGACCACATACATCAATATGTGATCAGTACCACAATTTTCCACGGAATATAAAGTACTGAGATCGAATTCTTATGTCGCTAATAAAGGCAAATGTCCCATTTACTTACACAAAATCTATATCTTCAATCTAACTGCATTTACAAGGGCTAAGACACAATATTGCATTATTGCTACATTTGTATCAATGCAATTAAGTATTTCAATGCACATTGTTACAAATGTAGTCAATAGATTCATTGGCTTTTCTCACATTAATAAAACACATTGTAGTCAATTAGTTTTGTTGGTTGTTTCTTCTTTTTCATATTGGTACAGCTATTTCAAGGCTGCTAAGCCATTCCTTCTCCGTGGTTCCTTAGGGATTTCCTCTCTGTTTCTTTATTTTCCTTAGACTAAGGTTCCTCTATTTTCTTCTGACTTTATTACTGGACAATTTACTCCCTTCATTACCAGGCATTTTTTAAAATTATTTTACCCATGACATATTTAACTGCAATTAACATTTTCAATCTTTGTCTACCTACATATATTCCATTTTTTTTCTGGATCTATTAGATCTTTAGTGCAAATAGATGATAGATAAATTAAATATTAAATATTGCTGGATAGCATCTCACATTCTGGAAAATATTTTTTTGGCCATTGTTAGAGATTTAGAGTTTTTTTCTCTCTATAACTAAATAACTTGACACAAACAAAACTGCCTTTTTCTTACCTCTTCATTTTCCAAAAGAGAAAGCCTATACCCATGTATATTACAAAAAAAGAATAAAAATTGTATATGTACATATAAAATATACAGAAAAGTCATATAAATAGGATATATTACCTCTAAATTACTTCCAGAAAAAGGGCAGGTACAGACTGCCATATATTCTCTTATCCGAGAGAATCGGGACAATTATGCAAATGACACTATGATCAGACTTTGATCAGAGTGTGATCATAGTGTGCTCCAATTCTCTCGGATGATCAGAAGATGGAGAAAAAAAATTCACCACCTTCTCCATTCTGTTAGTCCATGTCATCCGAATGCAGTCCAATGGCTTCCACGCACTTCGATGATTTATTGGATCGCACTTGGAGAGCAAATACGCTCATCTACGCCTGCCCTAACTAAAAGGAACTAATATTCTAAGAATCAAAAAATGTGTCTGTGCGTATGTGTAGAGATGAGCGAACCGAACTTAAAAGTTCGGGGTTCATACGGGACAGTTAGTGCCCAGTGCTAAACTGCGAACATGGAAGTCCATTGCAATGTTCGGATTTCCGAGGGAAGTCGAGAGAGAGAGATTTTTCCAGCTCAAAAGTACAGGTCCTATCGTTTTCAGTGGGGTACAGGTTCTGGTTCAAGTTCAGGTACAGTTATGGTACTTTGAAATAAAGTTTGAGTGGAGTACCGGAACCCAAGCTTCCTCGGGTTCCGCTCATCCCCACGTATGTGTATATTACACACACAAGAAACCCCTAAATGTTACCAAAAACTATATAAAGCCATCCAGCCATAGACAAGTAATTAACGGTGACATTTTTAGGTTGTCTTTCTCTATTTTTAATTTTTGGTCATCTGTAAGAAGCAGTGTAAGATGTCTAGCTTTAAAGAAAAAATTATTTTATGGTGGGCTACTTTGGGGAGTTGTTTATTCTTTATGAGTCTATTCGAGGCCACCCATTTGTTGTGAAATGTAGCCTCTCGAGTTTTTAAAGTATATTACAATAGTGTATTGAAATTTTATTGAGAAAAATTTTATGTATTATGCATAGTGATGAATGAGTGTGTTTTGTTAACTTTAATTTGCTTACTTTACAGCTGGACTGTAACGGGTCTGGGAGGCGGAACCTCTGAGCTACTATACAAGGGGGCGGTCCTTGTAAGGGAGCGGGTGGCAACCAGGGAAGACGGGCAGGCAGTCACAGCAGGTGACCGGGACAGTCTCTGAGTGAACGGGCTGGAGGTCACGGCAAGTGACCGGGGCAGTCTCTTAATGAACGGGCAGGAGGTCACGGCAAGTGACCGGGGCAGTCTCTGGATGAACGGGCAGGAGGTCACGGCAAGTGACCGGGGCAGTCTCTGAATGAACGGGCAGGAGGTCACGGCAAGTGACCTGGGCAGTCTCTGGATGAACGGGCAGGAGGTCACGGCAAGTGACCGGGGCAGTCTCTGGGTAAAGGGTAGGTACGACCTGTGATGGCAGAACCTCCAGGTAGGCTAGTAGGCAGATGGTAGATGTGTGCTCCCAGGTGAGCAAGCGAAAGTCTCTGGAATGGCAGGTGGTCACAGCACGTGACGGCGGAGCCTCCAGGTAGGCTAGCAGGCAGGTAACAGGTGTGCGCTCCCAGGTGAGCGGGCAGGAGTCTCTGGAATAGCAGGTGGTCACAGCACGTGACGGCGGAGCCTCCAGGTAGGCTAGCAGGCAGGTAGCAGATGTGCGCTCCCAGGTGAGCGAGCAAGCTGGTCCATAGACAGACTGACAGGAGTTGGAGGGCAGACTGTCGGACCTCAGGCTAGCAGGCAGGTAGCAGAAGAGCGCTCCCAGGTGAGCGGGCAAGCTGGTCCTTAGACAGACTGACAGGAGTCGGTAGGCAGACCGTCGGACCTCAGGCTAGCAGGCAGGTAAGCGGAATATCAGGCAGGAATCAGACAGCAACTGGCAGGAATCTGGCAGGTAACTGGCAACGGGACCTGAGGGCTGAAGCAGAGTAGTGAACAGTGCAACAACATTGCTCGGGCACCTCCATTTTGGAGGAGGTGCCTTATATATGGTGAAGTCCTCCGGCCATTGGCCGGGGACTCCTTAGGACGGCGCGCGCGGCCCCTTTAAGAGGGAGGGAGTGCACGCGCCCTAAGCACAGTGGCCGGAAGGAGCGCGCGCTTCCAGCAGAGCGGGAGGAGGACGCCGGGCTCGGAGCAGAGGGGTGAGGGGAACAGCGTCCCTGCCTAGCAGAGGGCAGGGACGCCGGCGCTACAGTACCCCCCCTTTAGGCCCCCCTTTTTTAGGCCAGAGAGAAATTTAGCTAGGATGAGAGGGGCATGGATGTTCTCCCGGGGCTCCCACGTTCTCTCCTCAGGACCAAACCCCTTCCAATCTACTAGAAAAAAGGTCTTCCCTCTTACCCTTTTGGTGGCCAGAATGCTCTCTACCTCAAATTCGTTTTCAGCGGAAACCGGAGCAGGAGGCGTACCTGTAGACTTGGAAAAAGAGTTAAGTACCACAGGTTTGAGGAGAGATACATGGAAGGAGTTAGGGATCCGCAAGTTGGCCGGGAGTTTCAATTTATAGGCCACCGGGTTGATCTGACTGATGACCTCCAGAGGACCGATGAACCGAGGCCCTAACTTATAGGAAGGAATCTTGAGCCGGACATACTTGGACGAGAGCCAGACCTTATCCCCTGGACGGAATTGAGGAGGATCCAGACGTTTTTTGTCAGCATGTCTTTTCATACGCTTGGATGACAGAAGGAGTGCGGATCGGGTACTCTCCCATATGGAGGAAAATTTGTTAACAAGAGATTCCGCAGCCGGATTGTCCACCGAGGTGGAGACGGGAAATGGGATCCGATGATGCTGACCGAAGACTACAAAAAACGGGGATTTGGAGGAAGATTCGCTCTCGTGATTGTTGTAAGAAAATTCGGCCCATGGCAGGAGATCCACCCAGTCTGAATGGTGGGCATTAACGAAGTGCCGGAGGTAACTGGTCAGGTTCTGATTGATCCGCTCCACTTGACCATTAGACTGTGGGTGGTAAGCGGAGGAGAAGTCCAGGGTGACGTCTAGCAGTTTACAAGTGGCTCTCCAGAAGCGTGAGGTGAACTGTACCCCACGATCCGACACGATGTGGAGGGGCAGGCCATGAAGACGGAAGATGTGGCGGATAAAGTCTTTAGCCAGCTCGGATGCAGATGGGAGGCCTGGCAGGGGAACGAAATGAGCCATCTTGGAAAAGCGGTCAGCGACCACCCAAATGACCGTACAACCGGCAGAGACGGGGAGATCAGTTATAAAGTCCATTGCTATATGCTGCCAGGGGGCAGCAGGTACTGGGAGTGGAAGGAGGCGACCGGCTGGCAGATGTCTCGGAACCTTGTTGCGGGCGCAGGACACACAGGCTGAAACAAAGTCTATTGCGTCCTTGTGCAGGGTAGGCCACCAGTAGTGCCGGGTAATAAGCTGGAGGGTCTTTTTCTGACCGGCGTGGCCAGCTAGTTTAGACGAGTGACCCCAGTGTAGGATCTTCTCCCGATCAAGTACTGATGCGAACGTCTTACCGGGAGGGAGACGATTTAGACTCACGGGAGCCACCTGCATTACTCTGGCGGGATCGATGATGTGTTTCGGTTCTTCCTCGAGATCAGACACCAGAAAGGATCGGGATTAGGCGTCCGCCTTGATGTTTTTGTCAGCCGGGCGAAAATTAAGAATAAATTGAAAGCAAGCAAAAAACAAGGACCACCGAGCTTGGCGCGGGTTAAGTCTCTGGGCATGCTGGAGGTAAGCCAAGTTCTTGTGGTCAGTGTAAATTATTACCGGGTGAAGAGCCCCTTCGAGCAGGTAACGCCACTCCTCCAATGCCAGCTTGATGGCCAATAACTCTTGATCTCCAATGGAATAGTTGCGCTCAGAAGAGGAGAAGAGTTTGGAGAAGAAGCCACAAGTTACCATTCTCCCGGAAGATGATTTTTGGGTAAGTACCGCTCCGGCTCCAGAGGAGGAGGCGTCAACCTCCAGGAAGAACTGCTTGTTGCCATCTGGGCGATGCAGCACCGGGGCGGAAGAGAAGGCCTGTTTTAAGGAAAGAAAGGCCTCCTCTGCTTCGGGCGGCCACTCTCTGGGATTAGTGCCCTTACGGGTGAGCGCGGAAATTGGGGCAGTCCGGGAAGAGAAGTGCGGTATGAAGAGGCGGTAGTAGTTGGCGAAGCCCAGGAACCGCTGAATGGCCTTCAACCCCTCCGGTTGGGGCCATTTCTCGATGGCAGACAGTTTCTCTGGATCCATTCGTAGGCCGGTCTGAGAAATAATGTAGCCCAAAAACGGAAGCGAGGTCTGCTCAAAGAGGCACTTCTCATATTTAGAGAAGAGGTGATTCTGCCTGAGCCTGAGCAGGACCTGACGAACGTCTCTCCGGTGAGTCTGGAGATCCGGAGAGAAGACCAAGATGTCGTACAGGTACACCACTACGCAGGAGTAGAGAAGGTCCCGGAAGATGTCATTGACCAACTCTTGAAAGACGGCAGGAGCGTTACAGAGACCAAAGGGCATTACCAGATATTCATAGTGGCCGTCCCGGGTGTTGAATGCAGTCTTCCATTCATCCCCTTGACGGATACGGACCAGGTTGTACGCCCCACGGAGGTCCAGTTTGGTGAAGATTCTAGCCCCCCTCAGACGATCAAATAATTCTGGAATGAGCGGAAGGGGGTATTTATTCTTCACCGTGATCTGGTTAAGGCCTCTATAGTCTATACAGGGACGGAGAGAGCCGTCATTCTTTTTTACGAAAAAGAAGCCTGCTCCCGCCGGGGAGGTAGATTTCCGGATGAATCCCCTGGCCAAATTCTCCTCAATATATTCGGACATCGACCGGGTCTCAGCAGCGGACAATGGGTAAATACGCCCACGGGGAGGCGTAGCACCGGGTAACAGGTCGATAGGACAGTCGTATGGTCTATGAGGGGGTAATGTCTCTGCCTCCTTTTTATTAAAGACATCAGCAAATGACCAATAGGGTATCGGAAGTCCAGGTAGATTAGTTGGGGTAGGAGAAGGACGGGCGGGATGAACAGGAACCAAACAAGTCTTATGACAGTCCTGTCCCCAGCGAAGGACTTCTCCGGTCTGCCAGTCAAGCACGGGTGCATGTCTCTGGAGCCAAGGTAGACCTAGTAAGAGGGCGTGAGAGAGTCCAGGCAGAACATGAAAAGAGATGCTCTCAGAATGCAGCATTCCCACCTGCAGAGTTACGGATTCGGTGATGAGTTGGATGGGACGTGGTAAGAGGCCCCCATCCACAGCAGCGACAGATAATGGTATAGCCAGAGGTTTGGTGGGAATGCGGTATTTTTCTACCAGGGCCTGTGAAATAAGATTCCCGGCCGCTCCAGAGTCAAGTTGGGCTAGTTCGAAAAAACGTTTCTCCCCGCAGATAATTGAGACTGACAGCAGCAGAGATGGAGAGGATTTATTCTTGTCTAGGTCGACCTCTCTGAGCGAACCTAGACACAGGCGTTTCCCGACCTCTCCGGGCAGGTACGGATCCGGTGCTCCTTACTGCCACAGTAGAAGCAGCTCCCCTCGGCACGGCGTAAGTCCTGACGGGTTTTGACCATCTTGGTCTGGTCGACCTGCATAGGCTCAGGAGAGTGTACCTGGGGAGAAACGGAGGGAGTGACGGATTTCTGAAAAGTAGGAGCTAGACGTGGAAACCTCCTCTCACGGGTGACTTCTTTGGCACGCTCCTGGAACCGTAGGTCAATCCGGGTGGCAAGAGTTATTAGGTCATCGAGAGTGGTAGGAATGTCTCGACCGGCAAGTTCATCTTTAATACGGCCGGACAGACCCTACTAGAAGACAGATACCAGAGCGTCGTTATCCCAGGCCAGCTCCGAGGCAAGGGTACGGAACCGTATGGCATATTGGCCCACGGTGAGACTTCCCTGATGGAGGCGTAGCAGAGATGATGCGGATGAGGTCTTCCTTCCAGGTTCGTCGAAGACTTTCCGGAAAGCCGTGAGAAAGGCAGGCAAGTCGGACACCAGGGGGTCTCCTCTCTCCCATAGAGGATTTAGCCAGGCCAGGGCCTCCCCGGTGAGATGGGACATGATGAAGGCAATTTTGACCCGGTCGGAGTTAAACTGGTGGGACAGGAGTTCAAAGTGCAGGGTGCACTGATTTATAAAGCCCCGAGCCTGAGCGGAGTCGCCTCCGAAGCGAGGAGGTGCAGAAAGCCGGGGTCCGGGGTAGGATACCATAGTATTGGTGGGCAGCGGAGCTGCCGGATTGCGAGTCATGGCACTGGCGGTGGTTGCTGGTGGAGCAGTCAGAGTGTCCTGGCGAGAATTGACATTCCGCAGGTGACCCAGGATGGACTCCTGTTGGGACCTCTGACGGGACAGTTCATGACACAGGTCAGAGAGTGAGGGAGCTTGGGTGCCACCGGGTTCCAGGGCCCGAGCAAACTGTAACGGGTCTGGGAGGCGGAACCTCTGAGCTACTATACAAGGGGGCGGCCCTTGTAAGGGAGCGGGTGGCAACCAGGGAAGACGGGCAGGCAGTCACAGCAGGTGACCGGGACAGTCTCTGAGTGAACGGGCAGGAGGTCACGGCAAGTGACCGGGGCAGTCTCTGGATGAACGGGCAGGAGGTCATGGCAAGTGACCGGGGCAGTCTCTGGATGAACGGGCAGGAGGTCACGGCAAGTGACCGGGGCAGTCTCTGGATGAACGGGCAGGAGGTCACGGTAAGTGACCGGGGCAGTCTCTGGGTAAAGGGTAACTACGACCTGTGATGGCAGAACCTCCAGGTAGGCTAGCAGGCAGATGGTAGATGTGTGCTCCCAGGTGAGCAAGCGAGAGTCTCTGGAATGGCAGGTGGTCACAGCACGTGACGGCGGAGCCTCCAGGTAGGCTAGCAGGCAGGTAGCAGGTGTGCGCTCCCAGGTGAGCGGGCAGGAGTCTCTGGAATGGCAGGTGGTCACAGCACATGACGGTGGAGCCTCCAGGTAGGCTAGCAGGCAGGTAGCAGATGTGCGCTCCCAGGTGAGCGGGCAAGCTGGTCCATAGACAGACTGACAGGAGTTGGAGGGCAGACCGTCGGACCTCAGGCTAGCAGGCAGGTAGCAGAAGAGCGCTCCCAGGTGAGCGGGCAAGCTGGTCCTTAGACAGACTGACAGGAGTCGGTAGGCAGACCGTCGGACCTCAGGCTAGCAGGCAGGTAAGCGGAATATCAGGCAGGAATCAGACAGCAACTGGCAGGAATCTGGCAGGTAACTGGCAACGGGACCTGAGGGCTGAAGCAGAGTAGTGAACAGTGCAACAACATTGCTCGGGCACCTCCATTTTGGAGGCAGTGCCTTATATATGGTGAAGTCCTCCGGCCATTGGCCGGGGACTCCTTAGGACGGCGCGCGCGGCCCCTTTAAGAGGGAGGGAGTGCGCGCGCGCACGCCCTAAGCACAGTGGCCGGGAAGGAGCGCGCGCTGCCAGCAGAGCGGGAGGAGGACGCCGGGCTCGGAGCAGAGGGGTGAGGGGAACAGCGTCCCTGCCTAGCAGAGGGCAGGGACGCCGGCGCTACATGGACTTAGAAGGTGTGGATGGTTGATTGAAGGTTTTTATTCTTTTTCTTCTTTCTGTTTCTATTTTTTCTAATTTTATTTGTGCCTTTGTATTTTTACTGAGGAAAATCGATATAAAAATATATTTATTGAAAAAAATGTTATAATCAATATTTGTTAGTGTTGATCTGTAGATTTTGGAGTCCTGAGAATCCCACTAATTAGAATTGACCATAAAAGATTTGCGCTAACCTGGCCCAGAATCATGTCTAAGTGCTACATGGCAGTTTCCACTTCATGATATTGCAGGGCTCAGTAAGCACAAGGGTCCACTTGGATGCTCTGGAGAAGAAAGCTCTGGTCTGGCTCCCATGGCGGACTGGACTGGATACTGGATTAGGGAAGAAAAAATCTTTTTTGCTCAACTTTGCCACCAGTAGACCTACCAAGCAAGAATCAAAATATTATCTTTGAGTAGGACTTCATTGGAAAGTCTAAAGATCAGTACACCGCTCTGCTCAATCTTTTAAATACTTTTCTGGTAAAATAATAATTCTTGATAATTTTTATAAAAGATCTGAATTGTGCCATTCCACTGTTATTCCATCTGTAAATATATTTGATAAAAAGAAATAGTAACACTCAGTTATGAAAATAATGTGCCTGTACACAGTCTATGCAAATTGCCTCTTCATAGAGGAAGAGGACTAGAACTCTAGTGCCACCTACAGGAAGTAGCAATCCTAAAAGTCAAAATCGACCCTTTAACAAGCCTTGCCACATTACTTAGGATAAGTCAAGACAAGGCTCATTTAAGGGTCGGAATTGACTTTAAGGATTGCTACTTCCAATAGGTGGCACTAGAGTTCTAGTCCTCTTCCTCTCTGAAGAGGCAATTTTCATATTTAAATTCCCAGAGGAGCATTGATGGCTTAAAAGTCTCCTCACATTGGCATGCCAGGCTTGGCATGCCACGCTCCACAAGGAGAAACATTACCCCTTTGACCCTTGCACACAGTCTGGCAGTGTGAACAATAAGATACATATCCTACCTAGGCTATGCTCACATGACCTTAATTTCGGTATGTGTGCTGTCCACAGAAAATGCTGATATCACTTGGACCAATATTTTCCAATTGGACTGTTCAGAAAACTGTTTTTTTTTTTTTTTTTTATACTTACCAAATGTCAGCGTGACAAAAATGACAGCATGCACTGGTCTCCTCTATATTTTGGATAAGACTTGCATATTTAAGTCTATGGGTGCGCAAAAAAAATTGCATCCCCTACTAATCAGTTGTATTGCTTTTGATTTTAATTGATATATTGCATTATTAACATAGGAATTTGTTTTTGATTCTGCAAATTGTATGCACTGCTGATGAATAAAAACGGATGACAATACAGGTGAAAAATTATGAGATTTTTTTCTGGATGAAAGTGGAATGATTTTTAATACACTCATGTGAATTTAGCCTATTCCGGGAAATTATAATGTCTAATTGTTGATTTATTCATAAATATCCAGGAGAAATTGACACAAGACAGAGTTTTAAGAAAAAAAATAAAAAATGCCCCAGAATTGTCCTTTCATTGGAAATACTATTATTTATTGTAACAGACATGTCAGGAGAGCTGACAGCTGACAGCGATCGCTATCATATCCAGTCTTGACTCCACAGTGTCTTGCCTATGAAGGATCTCACTCATCATGTTGGTCATTTGTACAGATGATGCCTGATGTATTGCTCTTAAGCTATTTTTCTGCTCCTTCAATTTTGATTTTATATTTATTTTGACCAAATAAGCTGAAGCCTGAAGCAGAGCACATACATGCCAACTCCTGCTGGTTGTTCACATTTTTTCCGTGTATGCCTGGCAACACACAGCTCATTTCCATGCACACATCAAAGGCTTCAATCACAAAAATATATATATCATCTTAATCTTTCTCGATAAGGCTCTTTGAAGTGTACTAATGTCACTTTCATGACAGAGGATTAGCAGCCATATTAATTTACATTTTGGACCATTTTTTCAGTAATTGTTGCTTTGTGAAAATGCCACTGCTGCTACCGCTTCAATAAATTTTGTCGACTCTACGCTCAAAGCTAGTAGTTCTTAACCTTGTTTTCCACCATGCTGAGATCTTTGATTAGTTGAACAGGTGTATTAATTAGTCACTGACACGTTTGGGATCATATGCTAAAAGGATTTGAAGGGTTCTTTGAATGTGGGAGAAAATACATTAAAAGTTGCATCAAAACAGAACAATTTTCTTTGAGAGTTCTCCAAAGGTCAGGTAGTAATTTACGGAGAACCAGCTTGTGTAGAGCTAGGATCCTTGGTAAAAAAAAAAGTTTGAAAATTAGCTCTCTTCCAGGAACATAGGTAACTAGTTTGTGAGTCAATGTGTGATCCATTATGGAGCCTGGAGATCTGATTAGAGATAAGGACCACACATGAGACATCTTCTGTAAAGAGTAATATTTTGATGTTCATACTTATAGTGCAAAACTGAGTACCAGTTTACTGGGTGAAATGCAGGGTCATATTTTTCACTTGGAATTGTTGGGCCAGCGCTTAGGGTGGCGAGCTGTGGAGGAGGCTTCAGCTGTCAAAAAAAGAGAAAAGATAACTTCTTCTTCCTGCCAGGCTTGTCAGCAAAACTGGTAAGGAAAGGGATGAAGGATAAAACAGAGAGCATAGACTTTATAGCACAGAGAAAAGGAGACAAGCAAGGCTCCTCCTTACTCTGCTCTTGAAGCGGTTGTGCACTACCCAGACAACCCCTTCTGAATCCTTAAATTTCTTCCCAGTAAAATAATAACACTTATACTTATTCTCATATCTGGTGCCAACACCAGGCATGGGGGAATGCATGCCTACAGAGAAGCCATATTTGCAGAAATACTTAAATAATAATTGCTTGTAATTCCACAGTGTAGAGCTATAGTCACAGTATGTAGGTGTTACCAATCCTGGTTTGGGGGTATTATCCAACCACAGTGTGTGGTGTTATTGCACTACTGAATACCGCACCTGGCTGTGTGGGCAGAGATGACTGTGGTACATGTCTCCGAGCAGCATTTACAGTTATATGAAAAAGTTTGGGCACCCCTATTAATCTTAAGCTTAATGTTTTATAAAAATTTGTGTTTTTGCAACAGCTATTTCAGTTTGATATATGTAATAACTGTTGGACACAGTAATGTTTCTGCCTTGAAATGAGATTTATTGTACTAACAGAAAATATGCAATCTGCATTCAAACAAAATTTGACAGGTGCATAAGTATGGGCACCCTTATCATTTTCTTGTTTTAAATACTCCTACCTACTTTTTACTGACTTACTAAAGCACTTCTTTGGGGTTTGTAACCTCATTGAGCTTTGAACTTCATAGCCAGGTATATGCAATCATGAGAAAAGCTACTTAAAGTGGCCAGTTGCAAGTTGTTCTCCTGTTTGAATCTCCTCTGAAGAGTGGCATCATGGGCTCCTCAAAACAACTGTCAAATGATCTGAAAACAAAGATTATTCAACATAGTTGTTCAGGGGAAGGATACAAAAAGCTGTCTCAGAGATGTAACCTGTCAGTTTCCACTGAGAGGAACATAGTAAGGAAATGGAAGAACACAGGGACAGTTCTTGTTAAGGCCAGAAGTGGCAGGCCAAGAAAAACATCAGAAAGGCAGAGAAGAAGAATGGTGAAATCAGTCAAGGACAATCCTCAGACCACCTCCAAAGAGCTGCAGCATCAACTTGCTGCAGATGGTGTCACTATGCATCGGTCAACTATACAATGCACTTTGCACAAGGAGAAGCTGTATGGGAGAGTGATGCGAAAGAAGCCGCTTCTGCAAGCACGCCACAAACAGAGTCGGCTGAGGTATGCAAAAGCACATTTGGGGAAGCCAATTTCCTTTTGGAAGAAGGTCCTGTGGACTAATGAAACCAAGATTGAGTTGTTTGGTCATACAAAAAGGTGTTATGTATGGCGGCAAAAAAACACAGCATTCCAAGAAAAACACTTGCTACCCACAGTAAAATTTGGTGGAGGTTCCATCATGCTTTGGGGCTGTGTGGCCAATGCCGGCATCGGGAATCTTGCTAAAGTTGAGGGACGCATGGATTCCACTCAGTATCAGCAGATTCTTGACAATAATGTCAAAGAATCAGTGATAAAGTTGAAGTTACGCAGGGGATGGATCTTTCAGCAAGACAATGATCCAAAACACCGCTCCAAATGTACTCAGGCATTCATGCAGAGGAACAATTACAATGTTCTGGAATGGCCATCCCAGTCCCCATACCTGAATATCATTGAACATCTGTGGGATCATTTGAAGAAGGCTGTCCATGCTCGGCGACCATCAAACTTAACTGAACTGGAATTGTTTTGTAAAGAGGAATGGTCAAAAATACCTTCATCCAGGATCCAGGAACTCATTAAAAGCTACAGGAAGCGACTAGAGGCTGTTATTTTTGCAAAAGGAGGATCTACTAAATATTAATGTCACTTTTCTGGTGAGGTGCCCATACTTATGCACCTGTCAAATTTTGTTTGAATGCAGATTGCACATTTTCTGTTAGTACAATAAACCTCATTTCAAGGCAGAAACATTACTGTGTCCAACAGTTATTACATATATCAAACTGAAATAGCTGTTGCAAAAACACCAATTTTTATAAAACATTAAGCTTAAGATTAATAGGGGTGCCCAAACTTTTTCATATGACTGTACATATAAAAATTGTGCCACAGGTGATGATCAATGGAAAACTATAGTTTTATCATCAGTCTTATTTTTAGCAATGAATATCACTACATTTGCTCAAAAAAGAGCAAATTATAAGGAAAATTGGCGAGAGTGAATGGGCTTCTTTCTGATGACATGTCTTTGATGCAGCTCTTGGAAGGTCCTGACTTCTACTTCTCCTTATTGTGATGACCCCATTGACCATTGTAATGTGGGTGGAACTGACATGTGATTGACGGTTCTGTTCTGAAACAACAGCTCATGTGAGAATAGAGTAAAAACATGAGTAGCGGGGGTGTCTAAAAACGTTGAATTTTTGAGAGGTAATATCTGAATTGTTGAAATTTTGAATTTTGAACATTTCAGCATTGAGCAGAAGTAAATACCTATTGGTGATACCAATGGACAGCTGCAATGGTGAGCTAGGAAGCTTCTTATATTAGCAGATTAGTTGAGAGGTAGAATGAGAGAGTTCATAGGATTCACCCTCACCTTCGATAGATAGATACATAGACAGATAGATAGATAAATGATAGCTACATAGATACATAGAGATAGATAGATAGATAGATACATGATAGATGCATAGATAGATAGATAAATGATAGATGCATAGATAGATTGATAGATAGATAGATGATAGATGCATAGATAGATAGATAGATAAATGATTGATAGATAAATGATAGCTACATAGATACATAGAGATAGATAGATATGAGATAGATACATAAATTCTAGATAGATAAAAAGATAGATAAATGATGGATAGATAGATAGATAAATTATAGATGGATAGATAGATAGATAAATGATAGATTTATAGATAGATAGATAAATGATAGATGCATAGATAGATATATAGATATATAGATAGATAGATGATAGAGGCATAGATAGATAGATAAATGATAGATAGATAGATAGATAGATAGATAGATAAATGAAAGCTACATAGATACATAGAGATAGATAGATATGAGATAGATACATAAATTATAGATAGATAGATAAATGATAAATGGATAGATAGATAGATAGATGATAGATGCATAGATAGATAGATAAATGATTGATAGATAGATAAATGATAGCTGCATAGATACATAGAGATAGATATGAGATAGATACATAAATTATAGATAGATAGCTAGATGGATAGATAGATAGATAGATGATAGATGCATAGGTAGATAGATAAATGATAGATAGATAATAGATGCATAGATAGATAGATAGATAAAAGATAGATAAATGTTAGATGCATAGATAGATAGATAGATGATAGATGCATATGTAGCGCCCCGAGGGTTCGGCCGCTACAGGGGTATTGCACCTTGCCAGAGGTGTGGTATTCCACTCCCGGGTAAGGATGGAGTATGGACCGGGACTCAGTTAGCTGCATGCATCACACACACCCCATTTCCGGGGGACAGCTCAACAGTGCTCCCATTTATACAGTAATGCAGGCACGACAGACCATGTCCCCGGCTGGAGTGGGGAGGGGGGAGGAAAACCCAGTGATGTAGGAGCAGAAGGAGACGGTTTCTGAGCACAGGTAGGAGCTCATTGGGTGCTGGTCACCTGAGCTCACACTCAGAGGGGAGGTATAAAAGGTGGGCACCATCTTAGGACAGGGGTCAGCCAGTCAGTCAGTTCAGAGTGAGAGGACAAGACAGGGAGCGGAGGCTCTGTAGGAGCTCTGCTCAAAGGCAGGCCTAGGGTGAAGGCCGGAGCCTGGGAGGAGAAGTAGAAGTAGGCCTAGAGAAGAGGCCGAGGGAAGGAGGAGAAGAAGGAACAGGAAAGGAGAAGAAGTGACAGAGAAACAGAAGGGCTCAGAAACAAGAAGGCAGAGGGGACCCTAAGGACCAACATGAAATCGGGTGACGGGTCAGGCAAGAAAAGGGTACCGGATCCCAAATTGGTGGAGGTAAATTATCCCTCAGCCAAGAACCAGAGATCGTGATCATCACTTGGTGCGACCCCCTGCTAAACCTTGCTAGGAAGGCACCATATAGGATAGAGGGAAACGGGGCCCACGTTTACCCGCATAGATCCGCGGCAGCTGGACAAAAGCTTGGTCACTGGTGGGGCACGAGCCAGAGGAAGGATAGAAGGGAGCCCGGTGCCATACTCCTGAATTGCTTGGGGGTCGACCGAGCCCCTCACCTGGTGGGCGCAGCACGGCTTGGGCAGTCACTACCTGTACAGAAGTGGCTTGGAGTATACAAACTGTGAGTAAAAGACCCTGGACTGCAACACATTGTCTTTGTGCTTTTTACTTCGCCAGCACTAACGGTACTGGGACTCCCTGCACCATCACCCCCACCATCTACACCTCGCTGCCCTGAGGCTACACTCCTCCCGTGGGGAGTCGTACTATTCCCTGCTGCACCCACAACACCAGCCTCAGCGGTCTGCACTGCAGCGGCGGTTAGCCCTGACCGCAATCCACGGGTGGCGTAGTCGGACATTGCAAAGCACATAGTAGACTACCACTGGTCTGACCACCCTGAGCCACGGACCGGGTTGCCACTATTACCCCCATCATTACACTGAAGTCCGGTCCCGAGTGCCCCACGGCCCAGGGGGTGAGTCACATAGATAGATAGATAGATAGATAGATAGATAGATAAATGATAGATGGATAGATAGATAGATAGATAGATAGATGATAGATGCATAGATAGATAGATAGATGATAGATAGATGATAGATGCATAGATAGATAGATAGATAAAAGATAGATAAATGATAGATGCATAGATAGATAGATAGATGATAGATGCATAGATAGATAGATAGATAGATAGATAGATAGATAGATAAATGATAGCTACATAGATAGATAGATAGATAGATATTAGATAGATAGATAAATGATAGATAGATAGATACATAGATAAATGATAGATAGATAAATGATAGATAGATAGATAGATAGATAGATAGATAGATAGATAGATAGATAGATAGATAGATACATGATAGAATGATAAAAGTCCCATTTTATAGTCAGTAAATTACAGGATGGATATGTGTATTAGTGAAGGCATAGAAAAAAAAGAAAAACATTTTTTTTTAAGTCCGCCAGTCAGATTTGCCACTGGTAATGCTATTATCCATCATCAAGCCAAATTCCAATTGTCTTTTCAAGAAATGGACCTGTAAATCCGCAACGTGACTGTACTGATCTTTGTAAAAAAATAAATAAATCTTAGGGAAGTCATAAATGAATACATCATCATGATATATATAGTTTTCAGCTCATTCGGCAGAATATTTTTTTTATCAGGTTATACTGAATCAGTTTTTTTCTAGCTTTGTATTTTTTAGATGTTTGTTCATTTTATTAGATATTGGATGAGCATGAATCTAATATAAGTTGTCATTTGGTTGAGGATTTAGAGTTAAGTTTTGAGGCATACATTTTCTTTTTTTGGTATGGTTTAAGCTTGGCATTTTGTGCTGATTTAACCCAGACATTTAAATACGTAAAAAGAAAATTAAACTACTTATTTCTCAAATTTTACTGATTGGAACAGTACAGGAACAATTTAGTTTGCTCTCTACCGTTCAAATCAAGCTATCCGGCTCTTACAGTTTTTAGCTAAACGGAAAAAACTTAAAAAATGCTGAAAACTGAGCTTTAAGCAGTTCGATGTCTGATGTAGCTCTATGATTGGGCCACTATCATACCGCTGAAAAGAGGGTATGTGCAACGTTTTCTGATGTGTGCAACCGAGTTACTTATCTATGGTCGACTGGAGGGAATGGAAGAGGGCTGCATCCATCTCTATTATTTTATATACCATATATACTCGAGTATAAGCAGACACGAATATAAGCCGAGGCACCTAATTTTACCACAAAAAAATGGGAAAACTTATTGACTCAAGTGTAAGTCTAGAGTGGGAAATGCAGCAGCTACTGGTAAATTTCCCCATATTGGTAAGTATTGCCCACTCATCACCAATCTGGGCATGCATGACCCCTCATCCCCAATCTTGGAATGCATGGCCCCATCTTCCCCAATCCTGGTATGCATGGCTCCCCTCAACCCAATCCTGGTATGCATGTACTCATCATCCCCAATCCTAGTATGCATGGCTCCCTCATCCCCAATCCCGGTATGCATGGCCTCATCATCCCCAATCCTAGTATGTATGGCTCCCTTATCCCCAGTCCTGTTATGCATGGCCCCATCATCCCCAATCCTGGTATGCATGGCTCCCCTCAACCCAATCCTGGTATGCATGACCTCATCATCCCCAATCCTAGTATGCATGGCTCCCTCATCCCCAATCCTGGTATGCACGGCCCCATCATCCCCAATCCTAGCATGCATGGCTCCCCTCAACCCAATCCTGGTATGCATGACCTCATTATCCCCAATCCTAGTATGTATGGCTCCCTCATCCCCAATCCTGGTATGCATGGCCCCATCATCCCCAATCCTGGTATGCATGGCTCCCCTCAACCAAATCCTGGTACGCATGACCTCATCATCCCCAATCCTGGTATGCATGGCTCCCTTCAACCAAATCCTGGTATGCATGGCCCCATCATCCCCAATCCTGGTATGCATGGCTCCCTTCAACCAAATCCTGGTATGCGTGACCTCACCATCCCCAATCCTGGTATGCATGGCCTCATCATCCCCAATCCTGGTATGCATGGCACCCCTCATCCCCAATCCTGGTATGCATAGCTACCCTCATCCCCAGTCCTGATATGCATAGCCCCCTTATCCCCAATCCTGATATGCATGGCTCCCTCATCCCCAATCCTGATATACCTTGCCACCTCATCCCCAATCCTGGTATGCATGGCCCCCTCAACCCAATCCTGATATGCATAACCTCATCATCCCCAATCCTAGTATGCATGGCCCTATCATCCCAAATCCTGGTATGCATGGCACCCCTCATCCCTAATCCTGGTATGCATGGCCCTATCATCCCAAATCCTGGTATGCATGGCACCCCTCATCCCCAATCCTGGTATGCATGGCCCCCTCATCCCCAATCCTGGTATGCATGGCCCCCTCATCCCCAATCCTGATATGCATGGCCCCCTGAGACCCAATCCTGGTATGCATGGCCAGCTCATGCCAATCCTGGAAAGTATGGCCCCCCTATCCTGGTTTGCATGGCCCTCCATCACTGCACACATTAAAAAAAATAAACACTCATACTCACATTCCTCCCCTCTGCCCCACCACTTCTCCTGTTCTGCCAGCAGCAGCTCGCCTCCACATCTGAGCAGCGCGTGACGTCACTGCCATGCGCCCTCAGACGCCGAAGTGAGCTGCGGGGACATTCACTCCTCTCCACGCCGAGACTATGTGCATGGAGAAGAGTGAATATCCCTGTTCTTTAATTGCGTGTGCACAGTGTCAGTAGCGCCGCAGCTCCCGCTGCGGCTCAGCTATCTTGTGTGCCCTCTACTAAAGAGAATGCATATTCACCTTTCTCCATGCCCATGGGCGTGGAGAAGGTGAATATTCATTCTCTTTAGTAGCGGGCATAAAGGATCACTGAATATTAAATAAATTAATATTCACCCCTCTCCACTCCCATGAACGTGGAGATGGGTGAATATTAATTTCTCTTTAACTGCGGGCACATGTGGAAGCTGCATCAGCCGACTACTTTGTGTGCCCCGCTCCTCCGCCGCCGCAACCCCCCCAATATCCACCATCGAACTATGTATACACCCGAGTATAAGCCGAGGGGGGCTTTTTCAGCCTAAAAAATGGGCTGAAAAAATCGTCTTATACTCGAGTATATACAGTACCTGATTTTTGCATAGAAAACAGTAGAAGTGACATTTTCTTTTTAAAGAAAAAGCAAACAAATCATTAAAATAGACTATGGTATCCACAATACACATTGGAGCTCTTCATTAATATCTGAAGCACTGTCACAGTGTAGTGGGATCATCCTTATTCTCATTTGCACATGGAAACACGAGAAGCAATGGACTGAAACTGAATAGGAGAAGATACAGATTAGATATTAGAAAAAACTTTTTGACAGTGAGGGCGATCAATGAGTGGAACAGGCGGCCACGAGAGGTGGTGAGTTCTTCTTTAATGGAAGTCTTCAATCAGAGGCTGGACAGACATCTGTCTGAGATGGTTTAGTGAATCCTGCATTGAGCAGGGGGTTGGCCAGATGACCCTAGAGGTCCTTTCCATATCTAACATTTACGATTCTATGATCTAAGTGTGTTTTACTGTTGACCTAGCTCCCCATGAAGTTAATGAAGAGCAAATATGCATTTCTTCTCAGTTCTCCACTCACATCAAAGACCTTACACCCTTGTTCTTGTATTAGTATTGGTCCCAGTAGTCAGCCGCATGCGTCAAATTTTTATGGCATGTCCAGTTGATAAGCCATAAAAATCTGTGATTGGAAAATCCTGTAAGTAAAATTGTGAGTGGCTTTCTCCTGATTCACTGTACGTGAAGTGAATTTCTTACATTGTCACTTTATATACTGTCAGGCTGTCAGTATCTCATACGCTAATTCATTTGTCCTTCACATCTTCATTCTCTTGTGTAAGATTTTCTGTTTCTCTCCTCTGATATTTTCACACCAAGACACAAAGCCGTCCTCTATTTTTGCCCCTGTCATTTTTCCCAGCACCTTGCTGTTTTCCTTCCATCACACCCCTTGTTCCATGGTTCCCCTCCTATCGTGTCCTTTCTCTCTTCTCTCCTCCAGCTGTGTCAGCGGGGTCTCTACCTCACTCATCCACATACTGTTTAATCAAAGATTATTAGTGCCCCAATACATCGCTTTGATCTGAAGTGATATTTACAATGCTTACTCTTCTCCATGTTCTTTCTTTTCTTCCAGCCTCTACCAGTATAAGGCAAATCATATAATATGCAGTATATTGAGCATTCCCCATGTACGGTGGCTTCCATCTAGCCCCATTAGCTGGCTACAATGTCACATAATCCAATTCTACAGTATTTACAAATAAAACTATAATATATTCTTAGATACAATTTCAAAGAAAACTACAATGAAATTTAACATTTATCTTAGGTGGTGTAGGTATAGGTGTAGGTGCACTAGAGTTGTAGTCCTCTTCCTCTCTGAAGAGACAATTTTCAACATTTATCTTACAATGATTCAGAGCCGTTTTTGTGATACAGAACTCCAAATTATCTACATAATGTGTTATAACTGAAAAAGAGAGTAGTACGACCTCGAAATGTGTAATAGCAAGCAAAGAAAAGTGAATCCAAGCAATCTGAATTGTTCACAATGAATAACAAAATGCCACCAAAGGAACGCAGAATATTGGCTTCTACTGTTCTGACTTTATTGAACCTGATCCAAGGCAACTTATCCACATTTATACTATTGTGCACCTACTGTACACACCTCATGAGGTGACCCACTTCCACAATACAGTGAATAATCTCCTACATTGCAGCATTCTGTATTTTTTTTTATCTCTTGCTTAGTATATTCTGATTTCCCACATAGACATAGATTTAAAACATAACATTTTAGTTAGCTGGCAGAAAGGAACTGCTACGAGGGTAAGGTTGCAATTCACTCTTTTAATATTGATTTCAATGTATAACAGAGTACAGTTAGCTCTACAGCTCCCTCCAGGGGTGCCTGAAGTCATCAAAAATGTTATCTTTAAAGGGAACCTGTCATGTCCAATATTGCTAAAGCCTAAGATAAAAACAAAGTGAGTAAATACCCTGCAGTAAATAAATAAATAAATAAATAAATAGCAATAGTGCATGAAAACAATATAGGGGACTTGGTTAATATAATTTTTATTTTAAAAAATGTAAAAACCATCCCACCACATCATGGTGACCCTATTGGGGATAGTCCTAACTAGTGTTGAGCAAGTATGTTCTGTTCCGAGTATGCTCGGGCGAGCTCCGAGTATTTACAGCTGCTCGGTGATATGTTTGAATCGCTCCCGTGTGTATGATTTGCGACTGTTTGACAGCTTTATTACATGTGAGGAATGTGTAAGAAATAGACATTCCTCACATGTAATAAAGCTGTCAAAGAGTTGCAAATCATACACATGGAAGCAATTCAAACATATCACCGAGCAGCTGTAAATACTCGGAGCTCGGCCAGAGCATACTCGCCGAAAGGGTTAACAGAACATACTCGCTCAACACTAGTCCTAACCTCTAGTATTAAAACCTTACCACATGTCAAAATAATGTAAATGTGAATAAGGGCTGAGCAGGACCAAGACCCCAACTAACGTACACCCAGTGATGTCGAGCTACATAAACGTGATGTCCAGCTCAAGGAAAAGGAAGGCCATGCCCTTGTTTGCACAGAATGTGAAAAACTGAAACAAAACCTAAAGAAATTAACTGGAATATAAGTTGGTATGCATGCAACATGTAGGTGCATGTTCACACTGGCCACTAAACAGACAAAACCTACAACAAAAACAAAGTTAGCAAATGCCCTGCATAAATAAATAGCAATAGTGCATGAAAATAATATAGGATACTTGGCTAACATAATTTTGATTAAAAAAAACATAAAAGTCATCCCACCACATCACAGTGACCCGATTTGGGATGGTCCTAACCTCTAATATTAAAACCTTACCATATGTGAAAATGACATAAATGTGAGTAAGGGCCGAACAGGACAAAGGCCCTGACTAATGGACACTCAGCCATGGGGAGCTATATAAAGTAATGTCCAGCTCAAGGAAAAGGAACGCCGCACCCCTGCTTGACCTTTATTCACATTTACGTCATTTTACTAGAGGTTAGGACCATCCTGAATAAGGTAACTGTGACATGGTGGGATGGCTTTTACGTTTTTTTGATCAAAATTATGTTAACCAAATACCCTATATTATTCTCATGCACTATTGCTATTTATTTTTTTACTGCAGGGAATTTGTTCACTTTGTTTTTATCTTAGGTTTTGTTTGTTTAGTGGCCAGTGTGAACATGCATCTACATGTTGCATGCATACCAACTTATATTCCAGTTCACATCTTTAGGTTTTAAGTCTGATATTGCTTTTAACCTGCAGATATATGGTTAATCTGCAGGTTAATAGTGTTATGAAAGTGCTTGGCCATAGTACTAAAAGTATAGCACCCGGGAGAAAATGAACTTTATTTCTCCTGGGAGCTGCCGGCTTTCAGTCATGCAGGTATGCTGTCGCGGTTACAGTCATCGCTCTTTATACTATGAGTCATGGCTATAAGAATGTCCCAGTACTTTGACTGACAGGCAGCAATGCATTAGTACAGAGCCGGGGCGTGCTTACAGCTGCCACTTTAAGTGCTGAGAGCGGTAACTATAATTTCTCCAGTCATGTGTGCATAACTGAAAGCCTGCAGCTTTCGGGAGAAAGAAAGATCAGCACAGCAGACAGGCACCTTCATAATTCAATGAACTAGCAGATTAACCCCATATTTTCAGGTTAAAAGTGTTATTGGACATGACAAGTTCCTTGTAAAGCCTACTCCTTTTTAGGAACTTTTTAATATCAGGAAAATAGTGCTTTGATAAGTTAAAGAAATATTTAATAAAAACAAATTTGCACAGAAAAATCAAACTGTTGTTTAAGAGTGGATATTCACTTTAAGCAAGCATCAAATCAATTGTATTTACAGAGTCGGTTTTCAGAGTTAAAGAGAACCTGTCATTTCCAGAAATGCTATTTACCTACAGATATGGGGTTAATCTGCAAGCAAATAGATTTTTAAACTCTGTGTAGTTGGCTTATTGGGGCAGCAGCTACAGGGAGGAAATGAAGTTTTATCCTCCCTATAGCCGCTCACTTCCAGTCATCAGGACAGTTCAGGGAACAGTTACGGTCATCACTCAGTACAAAGTGATCACTTCCTGACACCCTTATCTCTGTGTACACATAGGCTGCACACACACTCCGCAGACTAGTCTGTCAATCAAAAAGCAGGGGGAGTGATTACAGCTGCTCTCACAGCCATAATGACTGGAAGCGAGCAGCTGCAAGGAAAATATAACTTCTTCTCCACTATCTCTTCAGCTCAATGGGAATTCTGGAAGTGTAAGGTTTCCTTTAAGTAAAAGTTAAAACTGTATCGCTATAATATTGAAGAAAAAAAAAAAAAGCATAAAATCCTTGAACTTCGCTGCTGATAGAATCCATTCACAGTTTATTCCACATCACTCCCTAACCTTCCTATTGATGAATCCTTTGCTGCAGACAGTGCCAAAATGGCCTGTGGTGCATTGCTGCACAATGTGTTGCCATAGCGCTCACAAAAGCTCCTCGGACTTGAACGCAACTATCAGCAAGTCGCTTACGCTACAGACACTTCAGCCTGCTTTTCCTTTAACCTCCTTTTCATTCCATCTACTCTTATGACCCTCTTCACCGGTTTTAATCCTCTTCAGTTGCATTCAAATGTATATCCAAAGACCAACAGCTGACATACAGCTCGATGGAGCGATCCGGCTCTGACATGTAGGGAGCCGGTGTGGTGCCATGAGCTTGGTGTCTGCAGGGGGGCTGCTATCATCTGTTTCAGTGCCCATTGCAGTCCAGAAATGAAAGCAGGTGAAAAAGATGTTGTCAGTTCCTTCACCACAAGACGTTTATTAAATGAGTTAATCTGGTATTCCCTCTGCACGCAGGTCTAATGGTGATGCAATGTAATGATTAGCATTGAATAAATTGAGAAATAATGGATATTAGATTAATCTAGTTATGGAGTGCAGCTTGGGGATTTGGTAATTTCTAATAATATATAGAATGTGACTTTTAATTTAATTACATACACCAATATGTGCATATATATATATATATATATATATATATATATATATATACACACACATATTGGTGTATATAATTAAATTAAAATTCACATTCTATATATTATTCTTTATATATATTATTCTATTCTATTATTATTTATATATATATATATATATATATTTCTATTCTATTATTCTATTCTATATATTATTCTATATAGATATTATTCTATTCTATTATTATTCTATATAGATTATTCTATTATTATTCTATATATTATTCTATATATATATGTATATAATTCTATTCTATATATTATTCTATTCTATATATTATTCTATTTATATATTATTCTATTTATATATTATTCTATTCTATTATTATTTTATATTTATATTATTCTATTCTATATATTATTCTATATATATATTATTCTATTCTATTATTATTTTATATTTATATTATTCTATTCTATTATTATTCTATTCTATATATTATTCTATATATATTATTCTACTCTATTATTATTCTATTCTATATATTATTCTATATATATTATTCTATTCTATTATTATTCTATTATTATTCTATTATATATATTATTCTATATATATTATTTTATTCTATTATTATTCTTTTCTATATATTATTCTATATATATTATTCTACTCTATTATTATTCTATTCTATATACACAGCTCAAAAAAATAAAGGGAACACTCAAATAACACATCCTAGATCTGAATGAATGAAATATTCTCATTGAATACTTTGTTCTGTACAAAGTTGAATGTGCTGACAACAAAATCACACAAAAATCGTCAATGGAAATCAAATTTATTAACCAATGGAGGCCTGGATTTGGAGTCAACCCCAAAATTAAAGTGGAAAAACAAACTACAGGCTGATCCAACTTTGATGTAATGTCCTTAAAACAAGTCAAAATGAGGCTCAGTATTGTGTGTGGCCTCCATGTGCCTGTATGACCTCCCTACAATGCCTGGGCATGCTCCTGATGAGGTTGCAGATGGTCTCCTGTGGGATCTCCTCCCAGACCTGGACTAAAGAATCCGCCAACTCCTGGACAGTCTGTGGTGCAACGTGACGTTGGTGGATGGAGCAAGACATGATGTCCCAGATGTGCTCAATCGGATTCAGGTCTGGGGAATGGGCTGGCGAGTCCATAGCTTCAATGCCTTCATCTTGCAGGAACTGCTGACACACTCCAGCCACATGAGGTCTGGCATTGTTCTGCATTAGGAGGAACATAGGGCCAACCGCACCAGCATATGGTCTCACAAGGGGTCTGAGGATCTCATTTCGGTACCTAATGGCAGCCAGGCTACCTCTGGCGAGCACGTCTGTCACATGTGCTCAGTGTGAACCTGCTTTCATCTGTGAAGAGCACAGGGCGCCAGTGGAGACTTTGCCAATCCTGGTGTTCTGTGGCAAATACCAAGCGTCCTGCACGGTGTTGGGCTGTGAGCACAACCCCCATCTGTGGATGTCGGGCCTTCATACCACCCTCATGGAGTCGGTTTCTAACCATTAGTGCAGACACATACACATTTGTGGCCTGCTGGAGGTCATTTTGCAGGGCTCTGGCAGTGCTCCTCCTGTTACTCCTTGCACAAAGGCGGAGGTAGCGGTCCTGCTGCTGGGTTGTTGCCCTCCTATGGCCCCCTCCACATCTCCTGGTGTACTGGCCTGTTTCTGGGTAGCGCCTCCAGCCTCTGGACACTACGCTGACAGACACAGCAAATCTTTTCGCCAAAGCTCGCATTGATGTGCATCCTGGATGATCTGCACTACCTGAGAAACTTCTGTGGGTTGTAGAGTCCGTCTCATGCTACCATGAGTGTGAAAGCACAGCCAACATTCAAAAGTGACCAAAACGTCAGCCAGAAAGCATTGGTACTGAGATGTGGTCTGTGGTCCCCACTAGTGTTGAGCCACCCCCGTAGTGTTCGAGTTCGGTTCGGTTCGTCGAACACCCGTGTGTTCGCCGAACTGTTCGTCGAACTGTTCGTCGAACACCTTCGAACACCGTTAAAACCAATGGCAGGCAAACAAAAACACATAGAAACACATAGAAAACACCTTCAAAGGTGTCCAAATGCTGACAAACTGCTCAGAAGACACAAATTACACATGGAAAAGTGACAAGTACATATAGTCATGCGAAAAGAAAAGAGGTGGAGGAGTAAAAGGAGGGGGAGACACAGATATAGGCATGTCATGCCCTTCTAAAATCCAAAAAGTGAGAAGTCGACACGTTCAGTCCGCTCCTGCCCGTGCCACCTCCGCGTCGCCGGGTTTGTGCCAGAGCCGCGGTGAACCCTGACGGCCAGCCCCCTCTCCCAATACTGGTGCCTGTCCGCTGGTGGGTCGAGCGAGCCCCCCTGTGGTGGAGGCAGCTCTAAGCTTTTTAATTTAAATTGTCTCTCTAATTTGAATGAATACACTTTAAATCCATTTACAAGGATCTATTGGAGGGCAAGTCTCATGCCAGCAGCCGCGTAATTCCAGCTCCAGTAGCGTACACTAAAGCTGCTGCAGTTAAAAAGCTTTTATAAGGATCGAGCTCGGCTGTCCAACGCAAGGCATCCTACTGCCAGTCCCAGCCCCTATGCCTTGGGGTGCCTCCTGATGCTCTTCACTGAGTATCCCGTGGTCCCGAAGCATTTCCTTTGAAAAAATTAAGTGTCCAAACTACAGGTGGTGTAGCTTGCTTAACAGCCGGGATAATCCGCTGACTAGCAGACACTGCTACTAGGCACAAAGTATTTCCTGGGCTAGATGCAGTTAAAAATTTGTAATTAGATACTCTCGTTGGATGCTGAGAAAGCATTCCATAGAGTCTCCTGGCACGCCATATATGATTCTCTTAAAAAGCTTGGGGTAGGGGGTCTAGGGGACCCTTTTATAGCCAAAATCACGGCCCTGTATCGCAATACGTCACCTAGGCTGAAGATAAATGGAACTGTAGCACCCTGAGGGCTCGGTTGCTACAGAGGTATTGCACGTCACCCAGAGGTGTGATATCTCACTCTCAGGTAAGGATGTAGTGTGGATCAGGACCCGACACCTGCATGCATTACACCACATTGCCGTGGGGCAGGGCGACCAATATGCCCCTGAGATGGGCACGACAGTCCCTGTCCCTGGCTGGAGTGGGGGGAGGGAACACTGAGGAAGGGGAACCCTGTAGTGCAGGAGCAGGGAGGAAGCAGTTCCTGGGTGAATTGAGAAGGGAGTATAAAAGGTGGGCACCATCTTAGTTCAGTGCAGAGAAGTCTGAGCAGAAGTGGCAGGGAGCAGGGGCTCTGCATGAACTCTGCTCCGGAGGCGGGCCTAGTAACAGAGGCCCAGGCCTGGAAGAGGGAGAAGGAAGGAAGAGGAGCGGAGAAGGCTCCAGGAGCGAGGAACGAAGGGATCGCAGGGGTGCGAACGGGCGAGTCTCCACCGCACGCCCGAATCCACCTGCGTGGAGGGGTCAGGCCAAAGGGGGAGACCGGTCCCCGAAACTAGTGGAGGCAGGAAACGACCCTCAGCTAGAAACAGGAGGCTGTGACATTTTATGTGGCGCAGCCCCTCGCTACACCCGCTAGGAAGGCACCACATAGGGTCAGGGAAACTGGCGCCAAGTTTACCAAGAGGAGGCCCGAGGCAGCCGGACAGAAGGGTTGGTAAGAAAGGCCAGACAAAGGACACACAAAGGGGGTCCTGTGAAGCGCTCCAAAGTTATCTGGGAGTTGTCTGAGCCCCTCACCTGGTGAGCACAGTACGACGTGGGCAGCCGTTACCTGCAGACGTGGTCTGGATAATAAGAACTGTGAGTAAAGGCCCTGGACTGCATCACTGACTCTGTGTCGTTACTGCTGCTGCCCTGCACCATCACCCCCATCCTCCGCATACACTGCCCTGAGGCTATACTCCTCCCGTGGGGAGTTATGCTACGCTCTGCTGCACCCACAACACCAGCCTCAGCGGTCTGCCCTGGAGCAGCGGTTCACTCTGACCGCAATCCACGGGTGGCGTAGTCGGACATTTAAACATCAAAACCACATAAATAGTTCCGCCACTGGTTTGACCGCCCTGAGCCACGGAACCGGGTCGCCGCCACGGAGACTACAACCACCAGCATCCACCAAAAAGGGTCCGGCTCCGGGTGTCCCAAGGCCCAGGGGGCGCGTCAGAACATTTTCATCACCTTTCACAATCACCAATGGGACAAGGCAGGGATGTTCTCTGTCCCCTCTCTTATACATCCTAGTGACGGAGCACCTGCTCTCATCAATTCGCCATAACCCCAATATTAGGTGGATTGAGGTGGGAGGCACCGAGTACAAGTGCTCTCTATTTGCTGATGATGTCCTAGTATATATCACTCAATCACATATATCCATCCATGCTGTTATGGCTGAAATAGATCACTTTGTTACATGGTCAAATTTTAAAATCAATGCAGCGAAGTCTGAGGCCCTCGATGTCTCCCTCCCCAAATCCATATAGGATTCCATCCAGTCCAACTTTCCCTTTGCCTGGCCCTCACAGGGTATCAAATACTTAGGAATTCCTATTCATAGAGACCTCTCCCATCTATGTTATCTTAATTTTGGGCCCTTTATTGAACAACTCCATACAGACCACGGTTGGCAAGTTAGAACTGTAAGATTCACTACGTGAACCACTGGTGTTTTGTGGAAAAGCACATGTACACTGTGTTCCAAATTATTATGCAAAAAGTGTTTAGGAGTGATAAGGGAAGAATTTGTTTGTTTGTCAGTTAAACTCATTGATGGTGATGTGTGTCAGGGCTCTTTATATCACTGTAAGCAATTGCAGACACCTGTGCTAATTAGTTTGGCAGGTGTGTCCAATGAAAGGCAAGACTACTTAAGAAGGCTGTCTCACATTATTAAGCAGCCTACATTTTCTGCCAAAATGGGAAAGAAAAAGGATGTGTCGGCTGCTGAGAAGCAACAAATTGTGGAGTGTTTAGGTCAAGGCATGACTACAATCAACATTGTGCGATGATCAGGATGAAGTGTCTTGGCAATCAAGAAGTATGTAGCTGATTCACAGGGCAAATTGAGGACTCTTTCCTACAGGCAATTACGTCAGGTTGAAAGAGCAGCGGCAAAAAAGCCTTGTCATAGCAGCAGACAAGTTTTTGAAGCTGCTGGTGCCTCCAACGTCCCCCGAACAACAAGATGCAGGGTCCTTCAGAGGTTTGCAGCTGTGCATACGCCATCCTGTCGACCTCCTCTATCCATTTCACACAAGCAGAAACGGCTCCAGTGGGCCAAACATTACATGAAGACTGATTTCAAAACTGTTTTGTTCACAGATGAGTGCCGTGCAGCGCTCGATGGTCCAGATGGATGGAGTGGAGGATGGCTGGTTGATGGACACCCCACGCAAACACGGCTACAGCGCCAACAAGGAGGAGGTGGAGTAATGTTTTGGGCTGGAATCATGGGGAGAGAGATTGTCGGCCCCTTTAGGATCCCTGAAGGCGCTAAAGATGAACTCCATAATGTATGTGGATTTTCTCAAACAGCACTTCCTGCCATGGTTCAAGAAGAAGAACCGTGTATTTCACAGCAAGATCATTTTTTTGCATGATAATGCACCATCTAATGCTGCACATAAAACATCTGCATCTCTGGCTGATATGGGCATAAAAGGGGACAAACTTATGGTGTGACCCCCATGCTCCCCTGACCTCTACCCCATTCAGAACCTTTGGAGCATCATTAAAAGGAGTGTCTATGATGGCGGTAGGCAGTTCACATCTAAGCAACAGCTCTGGGAGGGTATTCTGTCCTCATGCAAAACAATTGAAGCAGAAACCATCCAAAACCTGACAAATTCAATGGACGAGAGAGTTCAGAAGCTCCTTTCGAACAAGGGGTCCTATGTGAAAATGTAACATCACCTAGAATAAAGTTTTGAGTTGAAAACTGTTTGATTTCAGTTTCTAACAACCTGCTAATGCTTATAATTTCAAAAATGACCATTTTTTTGGTCTTTATTAAAATGAAAAGGTTGATCGAAAAGTTTGGGGGATCTAAGAGTGTGGCAACCCAGTAGTCATGATTACTTCGAATTCTGACAATATGAGGGTCATGCTGCAGGTAGTGCAGCAAGAAGGCACTTATGTGTCTTGCGCATCTCGGAGCCCCAAAATTATTTTCCGGGCTAGATGCAGCTAAACATTATTATTAATTTTAAATCTGGTGAAGCTTTAGTATAGATGGCCTAATAGGATCAGTGCTGCACACTGCTACAAAGCCCAAATTATTTTCCAGTCAAGATACAGATAAACATGATTAGTAATTTTAAATCTGGTGGAGCTTATTATAGATGGCCTAATAGAATCAGTGCTGCACACTGCTACAAAGCCCAAATTATTTTCCAGCCAAGATACAGATAAACATGATTAGTAATTTGAAAGCTTAAAACGGTTGGTAGGGTGATTTTAACCAATCATCAAGCTTTTACTCTCCCCAGGATGACACAGGGGTAGAAAAGTCGTTTCGGATCCATGATTTGTTCATCTTTATGAACGTGAGTCTGTCTACATTATCAGTGGAGAGCCGCGTGCGCTTATCTGTCAGCACACCACCAGCAGCGCTGAACACACGTTCAGACAGAACGCTGGCTGCGGGGCATGACAAGATCTCCAAGGCGTAAGTGGCTAGCTCCGGCCATTTATCCAGATTGGAAGCCCAAAAAGAGCAAGGGTCCAGTGACACAGTCATGGCTTCAATGTTTACTTGGAGATACTCCTGTACCATCGTCTCTAGGCGTTGACTATGTGTCAGACTTCTTGTCTCCTGTGGCCTTGCAAAGGATGGGCTAAAAAAGTGGTGAAATGATTCCGCAAAATTGATGTTACCAGCAGATACTGTGGTTCTGTTACGGTTTGAGTGCTGAACACTTGACGGTCCCACAGTTGGCAAGTTGGAACTGTGAGATTCACTACGTGCACCACTGGTATTTTGTGGAAAAGCACATGTAAGATTCTGCAACAGTCTCTGCTGATACTCCTGCATGCGTGCATCCCTTTCTATGGCAGGAATAATTTCTGCAAATTTACTTTTGTACCGGGGATCTAACAGTGTGGCAACCCAGTAGTCAGGATTATTTCTAATTCTCACAATTCGAGGGTCATGTTGCAGGTAGTGCAGCAAGAAGGCACTCATGTGTGTTGCGCATCCAGGAGCACCAAGTCCCTGTTGTGTTGGTGGCGAGGTAACAATCATGCTTCCTTCCTCTGTCCTCTCCCCCCAACCTCGCACAACAGAAATGTGATCAAGGTCTCCCTCATCTGATGAGTCTTCCATCAGTTCGTCCTTCACTTCTTCCTGGGCTCCTGCACCTTCCTCACTAGTTTGGCTGCTACCATGCGCCCTGGTAAAACCATCACCCCCACCCTCACATGCCTGCCGCCTTGGTGCTGCCGACCGTCTGGACCTTGCAGATGTTAGCCCTTCCGCATACAACTCCTCCTCCTCTACTTCCTCCACCTCCTCTTGTGCCACCACCTGACTCCGAATTCTGTTTAACATGTGCTCCAGCATGTAAATCACCGGAATAGTCATGCTGATAATGGCATCGTCAGCACTAAACATCTTCGTCGCCATTTCAAAACTGTGCAGAAGGGTGCATAGGTCCCTGATCTGAGACCACTCCTCCAGCGTGATTTGCCCCACCTCTGGATCTCGTTGGCCCAAGCTATACGTCAGAACGTATTGCACCAGGGCTTGTCGGTGCTGCCACAGTCGCTGCAACATGTGCAGAGTTGAATTCCACTGGGTAGGCACATCGCATTTTAGCCGGTGAAGTGGCAGGCCCAACGACTTCTGTAGAGATGTAAGTCGCTGAGCTGCGGGATGCGAACGGCGGAAGTGAGCACACAGCGACCGTGCCCTCTGCAGAAGGCCATCTAGTCTGGGATAGTGGTCTAAAAATTGCTGGACAACCAGGTTCAACACGTGAGCCATACAAGGCACGTGTGTGACATTGCCCCGGCGAAGGGCCGCACCCAGGTTTGCAGCATTGTCGCACACGGCCTTCCCTGGTTTCAGGTCCAGTGGAGGCAACCATTCATGAAATTGGTTCTCTAGAGCTGACCACAACTCCTCAGCTGTGTGACTCACATTTCCCAGACATTTCAATGTAAAAACCGCCTGATGATGTTGAGCCCTACTGCCAGCATAGTAAGGAGGTGTGCAGGATCCCTTCTGCGCAGTTAGAAAGCTTATGGCATGACCAGACAGGCTTTGGGTGCAGGTGGAAGATCGAGAGGAGGTTGAGGAGGCAGAAGCAGTGGAGGAACTTTGACATAAAGAGGATTGACGCACAACTCGTGGGGACGGCAAGACTTGGACAGCAGCCCCTTGTCCTGCTGTCACCATAGTTACCCAGTGCCCAGTCAGCGACATGTAACGCCCCTGTCCATGCCTACTCGTCCAAGTGTCTGTGGTGAAATGCACCCTGTCCACACAGAGTTTCTCAAAGAAGCGGTGATGTTGTGTGCGACATGCTGGTGGAGCGCAGGCACACCTTTCTTTGAGAAGTAGTGCCGACTGGGCATCTGGTACTGGGGCACTGCGACGGACATAAGGTCTCGAAAATCCTCTGTGTCCACCAGGCGGAAAGGCAGCATTTCTGTAGCCAAGAGCTTGAAGATGGTGAAATTCAACCTCTTAGCTTTCTCATGGCTAGGAGGAAATGGTCTTTTACTTGTCCACATCTGAGGGACCGAGGGCTGGCTATTGTGCTTAGACGGGGTTGATAAGGGTGTCCCCGGCAAACTGCCGGTCTGTGAGGAAGATGCAGGCGGACATGTTAGGTTGCCTTGATCCAAAGGTGGTGCTATCGATGTCGGACAGCGCTCAACACCAGCTGGTGTTACCACCTCCAAAGAAAATGATGATCTGCCAATCACGCTGGCTGTTGCGGGTAAAGAGGTGGCAGGTCTGCGCCCCAAAACAGGTGTGACTGCTGTCCCCCCAGTCACAGAGGATGAAGAGGCCGCGGATGCACAAGATATGGGAGACGGTGGTTGGCCCGGCCGGCTAGGCCGCATTGTAGCACACTGAGCTTCCCACTGCAACTTATGCTTCATGTCCATGTGCCGGTTCATGCATGAAGTACTCAAACTATGTAATTTTTGGCCTCTACTTAGCTTTTGCTGACAAATGTTACAGATAACACGAGTTGGGTCATCTTTATCGATCTGAAAAAATGCCCAGGCTATGCAAGGCTTAGCACCCATGCGACCTGAAGAGCCACCACGACTTGTGGTGAGAGGCAGAGTTGTGTTTGCGGATGCAGTTGTTGACGTGCTTCCAGTACTACGTCTCTGTCCAGGAAGGCGCAACCTGACCTCGTCGTCACTAGCATCTTCCTCCACCTCCTCTGCTGACCTCATCTCTTGGCTGACTGTGGGTTGACAGTAAGTGGGATCTCCAAACTCATCATCATCACCCTGTGCGTTATCACACCCGTCGTCCTCAGAGCCAACCTGTTCCTGCCCTGACAAAAAACTAAAGTTGTCGCTCCAATCAGGTATTTGAGTCTTATCATCGTCTTCCTCATTGTCTCCACCAACAGGAGTTACAGTTTGGGAATGAGGGTCTACATTATGGTCAGAACCTTCTGCGTCTGGTCCTGGATCCGACTCATAAAGATTCTGGGCATCAGTGCAGATCATTTCCTCGTCTGGATTCACAGAAGCGCTAGAGTCGACCTCTGATTCCCAGGCTATAGTATGAGTAAACAGCTCTGCAGACTCAACCATCTGTTCTACCTCATACTCAGACGGGCAGCTGGAGATTTGGGAGCTGTGAGGAAGCAAGTGCGATTGGGGTGACACCTTTGAGGACTGGAGTATTTGTGATGTTGAAGTTGATGTGGAGGAGAGCCCACTTAAAGGAGCACTTGATATCCGTTGAAGCACCTGCTGTTTTTGTGCCTCATCTGGAATTTGTAGCGATTGGCGTGGCCGTAAGAAAGGGATCTTATCACATTGTCCGCTAAAAGAAGTAGACATTTTAGTTTGGCTGGAAGATGGTCTTTCTTCTGCAGATGTTACTGTTGCTTTAACACCTACCCCACGGACACAACCTTTTTTTCCCTTTCCCAACACGCCTATTCCCCTTTCCACCAGCAGCAGGCCTTTTTCCACTCATTTTGGTGGTTAACTAATTCACAACTCTGGATTTGTTTGCACAAAAAAACAATGGATGGGAACCGAGCAGAGCTGAGTGGCCAAACTGTGGTATTAGGCCAAAACTATTGGCTGGGTTAGATGCAGAAAAAAATTATATTCAATTTGCAACCTGATGGAGGTCAGTATAGATGGACTAATAGAACAAGTCCCACACACAGCAAGAAGCCCAAATATTTTTTCAGAGGTAGATGCAGAAAAAAATTTTATTCAGTTTGCAACCTGATGGAGGTCTGTATAGATGGATTAATAGAACAATTCCCACACACAGCTACAAGCCCAATATTTTTTCAGAGGTAGATGCAGAAAAAAAATATATTCAGTTTGCAACCTGATGGAGGTCAGTATAGATGGACTAATAGAGAAAGTCCCACACACTGCTAGAAGGCCAAATATTTTTTCAGAGCTAGATGCAGACAAAAAATTATTTTGAATTTGCAACCTGATGGAGGTCAGTATAGGTGGACTAATAGAACAAGTCCCACACACTGCTAGAAGGCCAAATATTTTTTCAGAGCTAGATGCAGAAAAAAATTATATTCAGTTTGCAACCTGATGGAGGTCTGTATAGATGGATTAATAGAACAAGTCCCACACACAGCTAGAAGCCCAAATATTTTTTCAGAGGTAGATGCAGATAAAAATTATTTTTAATTTGCAACCTGATGGAGGTCAGTATAGATGGACTAATAGAGAAAGTCCCACACACTGCTAGAAGGCCAAATATTTTTTCAGAGCTAGATGCAGATAAAAATTATTTTTAATTTGCAACCTGATGGAGGTCAGTATAGATGGACTAATAGAGAAAGTCCCACACACTGCTAGAAGGCCAAATATTTTTTCAGAGCTAGATGCAGATAAAAATTATATTCAATTTGCAACCTGATGGAGGTCAGTATAGATGGACTAATAGAACAAGTCCCACACACAGCTAGAAGCCCAAATATTTTTTCAGAGGTACTGTAGATGCAGATAAAAATTATTTTTAATTTGCAACCTGATGGAGGTCAGTATAGATGGACTAATAGAGAAAGTCCCACACACTGCTAGAAGGCCAAATATTTTTTCAGAGCTAGATGCAGAAAAAAATTATATTCAATTTGCAACCTGATGGAGGTCAGTATAGATGGACTAATATTGAAAGTCCCACACACTGCTAGAAGGCCACATATTTTTTCAGAGGTAGATGCAGAAAAAAATATATTCAGTTTGCAGCCTGATGGAGGTCTGTATAGTTGGATTAATAGAACAAGTCCCACACACAGCTAGAAGCCCAATATTTTTTCAGAGGTAGATGCAGAAAAAAATATATTCAGTTTGCAACCTGATGGAGGTCTGTATAGATGGATTAATAGAACAAGTCCCACACACAGCTAGAAGCCCAATATTTTTTCAGAGGTAGATGCAGAAAAAAATATATTCAGTTTGCAACCTGATGGAGGTCAGTATAGATGGACTAATACAACAAGTCCCACACACAGCTAGAAGCCCAATATTTTTTCAGAGGTAGATGCAGAAAAAAATATATTCAGTTTGCAACCTGATGGAGGTCTGTATAGATGGATTAATAGAACAAGTCCCACACACAGCTAGAAGCCCAATATTTTTTCAGAGGTAGATGCAGAAAAAAATATATTCAGTTTGCAACCTGATGGAGGTCAGTATAGATGGACTAATACAACAAGTCCCACACACAGCTAGAAGCCCAATATTTTTTCAGAGCTAGATGCAGAAAAAAATTATATTCAATTTGCAACCTGATGGAGGTCAGTATAGATGGACTAATAGAATGATGCTATGCCCAAAAGATTTTACTTCACTAGGTGCAGTAAAAAAATTGGTATTCTATACACAGGTGGTATATCTTGCAACACAGATAGGCTACTCCACTGACTAACACACTCTGCAATAGGCCAAAAAGGATTAGCTTTGCTAGATTCAGCCAAATGCTGTGAAAAAAACTTGCACAGCACTGGCACAGATCTGCCTGGCAAAAACTGATAGGAACTGATGTAACCTAGTCCTGAAAAGGACTCCAATTACAATTAGTCTTTACTCCCACAATCTATCTATTTAAGAGCACAGACCTGCCTGATAAAAGTCGTAGGAAATGCTGTAACCTAGTCCTTAAAAGGACTGCAATCACAACTATTCCCTACTCCCAAGCTATCTGTAGATTTGTGCGAAAATTGGCTTGAAATTAACAAGGTATAGCGCACACAGCAACAGCGGTGCCGTCTAACATGCAGCTGCAGCAGTGAGAAAATGGTGGCGACGGGGAAAATGGCTTGGTCTTATAGGGCAAGGACATGTGACATACACTGCCAATGACACATGCCCTTGCTTGTGTGATAAAAAGCACTTCGCTCCGTGTGTGCGCTGCTGATAGGCTGACAGATTGCACCTCCCCACTGTAAGTGCGGGAAAGAGAAAAAAAAAATGGAGATCTTCATTGTTCCTGCAGAGATCCATCCCCTGCCCCTCCCCCCACCCCGCTGTACACTCAAACTGCGTATTAACATTAATTTTCATCATTACTGAGAAAAAATCCAGTTATGATTTTGGTGCACGAACAGTTATCGAACATAACCTCGAACAGCCGAATTTTTCTCAAATTGTTCGTGTTCGCCGAACGGCTCGAACACCGCCCAAAACAGCTCGAATTTGAGATTGGCGAACAGTTCGAGTAGAACAACGCTCATCTCTAGTCCCCACCTGCAGAACCACTCCTTTATTGAGGACAGAGACACAGAGACAAGCCTCAAAACTTCTGGAACAAGGTAATTTGGAGTGATGAGACCAAAATTGAACTTTTTGGCCACAACCATAAACGTTACATTTGGAGAGAGGTCAACAAGGCCTATGATGAAAGGAACACCATTCCTACAGTAAAGCTCGGAGGTGGATCGCTGATGTTTTGGGGATGTGTGAGCTACAAAGGCACAGGAAACTTGGTAAAACTTGAAGTAAAGATGAATGCAGCATGTTATGAGCAAATACTGGAGGCAAATGTGCACTCATCAGCCCGGAAGCTGCGCATGGGACGTACTTGGACATTCCAACATGACAACGATCCAAAACACAAGGCCAAGTAGATCTGTCATTGGCTACAGCAGAACAAAGTGAAGGTTCTGGAGTGGCCATCTCAGTCTCCTGACCTCAATATCATTGAGCCACTCTGGGGAGAGCTCAAGCGCGCAGTTCATGCTAGACAGCCCAGGAATTTACAGGAACTGGAGGTTCTTTGCAAGAAGAATGGGCAGCTTTACTATCTGAGAAAATAAAGAACCTCATCCACAACTACCACAAAAGACTTCAAGCTGCCATTGATGTTAGAGGGGGCAATACACGGTATTAAGAACTGGGGTATGTGAACTTTTGATCAGGGTCATTTGGATGTTTTTGTTTATCATTAAGATTTAAAAACAGAACACACAATAGTTTGACAATAAATGGCTTCACCTAACTGATAACCATGAGTGGAGAAAAAGTGGAGAAAATGTTTTTTTGCTATCATTCATATTCTCTGAAACAAGGCCAAGAAAAGAAAGGAAAAAATCTGCTGAGGTATATAAACTTTTGAGCACAACTGTATATGTATAATGTGAAAAAAAATTCCAAGTTTGGCAAAATAGCAAACACAATGCAATTTTCCAGGTCAGTGCTTTTATGGAAATACCAAACATGCATAGTTTTTTTTTTAAATGGTGAAAAAAAAGTGTTAAAAAATAAATAAATTTTTGCTTGTGATGCTTTTTGCCGAGAGCCGTAGCACTTAAAATTTTCGGGATCGGAGGCTATGTGAGGGTTCTTTTTTTGACCTCCCGAGTCAGTGTTTTTATTGACTTCTTATTAGGGTAGATACATGTTTTAATCTCCTCTTATTACATTATTTTGTGGTGCGGTGCATGAAAACTGCAGTTCTGCGGGGTTTTATTCTTGTTACGCAGTTTACCGATCAGATGAATTTTTTTGATATTTTGATAGATCAGACTTTTACGAACGCAGCAATACCAAATATGTGTATCTTTTTATTTTTTTTAGTTAATTTTTAGTTGGGGGGAAAGGGTAATTTGAACTTTTCTAATTTTTTTTTCCATACGTTTCTTTAAAACTTTTTTTTTTACTTATCACTGTGTCGGTTTGTCCCTTTAGGGGACTTGAACCTGCGATCATCTGATCGCTTGTGCTATATACACAGCAATGCTACAGTATTGCTGTATATAGTAAAAAATCACAGTCCCCTGTGAACGCCAAACAGGGGTTGGCTTTCACAGGAGTACCGTCATAACAGGCACAGGGGTCTTCTGCTGTCCCCTGGTCATCATGGCAACCCATTGGTGTCCCGCAATCACGTGACATGAGAGCTGATGGACAGATAAAACGGCGCCCCCCCCCATCAGGCGCACAGTAAATACCACTGTCCACCTGTGGCTGTCAGAGGCAGATAATGGCTGTTTAGCACAGCTATCAACTGCTAGCAAAGTCAGGGAGACGGCAGTACGCCATATATCGGTAAGGGGTTAAAATCAGAAAAAAAAATTGATATGTCAGAATAGCTATTCGTCAGTCACAGCCCTTCCCCAAAAAATATAATAAAAAGAGATCATTTTTTTTTTGTTTGTTTTTACAAGGTTTTGAATTATTTTTTAACAATTAAGATATAAAAAATTGGCATAAGCTTACTGACCTGGAGAAGTAGCTTACCATGCCATTTTTACTGCAGAATGAACCCCATAAAAACAAAATCCAAAGAAAAATGGTAGAATTGTTTTTTCTTCTTTTTTCTTCACGTTTCACTGCACTTGTAACTTTTTTCCAGTACATTATATGGTAAAGTGAATGGTCTCATTCAAAAATACAACTTGTAAGACTCATCTATGTGCAATTCTAATACGTGATGCAGCAGCCCCCTTAACAAAGGGGGTAACACGGGGGCAATATACTGATGAGACAACCACATAGATGAGTCTTGCTTGCTGTTGGCTGGGCACTGTGCTTCACAAGTGTGTGACTTGTGCCCTATAGCAAGCTTCATATCTGTGCAATTCTAATACTGGACAATCACCCCCTCCATGGACGGGTAGACTGAGAGTGGTTGTCACATCATCATCAGTATATTGCATCTGTGTTAGCTCCTTTGTTAAGGGCGGCTGCAATAATTGGCTATTTGGAAATGTTTTATTTTAATTCTTTGGCTACGCATTTTAGAAAACTACAGCTTGACTCGCAATAAACAAGCTTACAAGTGGCTAAGAATATTATGCTATGGCTCGTAGAACTAGGGGAGGAACAAACGAAAGCACAAAAATGTCTGGATCCTTAAAGGTTTTAAAAAAAAAAAGGTGGTGTGCCCTGGGCCAGGTTCAGACATATTCCCCAGTCCACATATGAACCACAATGCCTGGACCAGCCTGAAATCTCTTGGAAGCCAACAAGCCGTCTCATAGATGTCCATAGAGCAGTTGAGTTCAGGTCAGGAGACTGCCGATCAGTCTGGGCTTTTTGGGCCATAAATGGACTGTGGAATACGACCGTCTGAACCAGGCCTTAAAGGGGTTGTCCGGTCCAAATCGATAATTCTGCAGTCACTCTGCGTGACTGCAGACTTATGAATCCCCCCAGCTCACACACTGTGCGCTACAGGGATTTGTCGGTTTCTGAGCCAGGACCGGAGGCTATATATGCGTTATACATACTCCCGGCAAGTGGGCGTTGCTTCGCCTTCATACACTTGTATGGAGTGAAGTCTAGTCGGCCACGCCCACAGGAAACCGGTGAATACCCGCAGTGGACAGTGCGTGCGTTGGGGGATTCATAAGTCTGCAGTCACACAGAGTGACTGCAGACTTATCAGCTTGGACCGGACAACCCCTTTAAGTTGCTTCACACCTACATTGTGACATTTCTTTTCTCTGTTTATTTTTTACAAGCAGAAAAAATAGGAGTTTTTTATGTTTTTTTTTTATGCTAATTTTCTGCTGCGTTTTACAGTACCAGCAAAGTCTATGAGATTCCAGAAATCTCATGCACACATCTTGGTTTTTGTTTCATCAGTATTTTGTGTTTTGCATGTTTTTTTTGCAGAATAGAGCATGTCACTTTCAGCTCTTTTTTCAGCGTTTTTCCCCCATTTGGAAGTAATGGATGGTGAAAAAATGCTGAAAAAACGCATGAAAAAACGGAGGTATCAGGTTTTGCAGCGCTTTTTGTACCAAAACCTGATGAAATAGAATGAGATTTTTTCTTTTCTCAGAACTTTATGTACATGCATAAAGAGACAAAAGGACAGTGAAAAAAACAGCAAAAAAAAAGCAACAAACCAAATAAAATCCTGAAAAAACCTTCCTGGCAAGAGATCAGGTTTTGTTGCAGAAAAAAAACGGTGAAAAAATGCCTAGTGTGAACATAGCCTAAAACTGATACAAAGGAAAGCAGAAGGACCCCATAGATTATTATGGGGTGCATTTGGGTTCCGCTATATTTCTGTATTTATTATAGAAGTACAAGAGCATCACACAGAAGTTTATTTTCAATGATAAAACTGACACATAACAGAACCCAGATGCACCCCAAAATAATCAATGGGGCTCCACAGTTTCCATTTGCATTAGTTATGCAACTATTTGACTTAAGACATTCTGTTTTTTTTCTAAAAACAGAACAAAAAGAATTTACATTTGTAGGTGGGAACGCAATCTAACTGTGATATTACATCCCTTACATTCATGGTTTTTACCAACACGATGCACAATTAAGTGGAAAGGAGTTTCAATGCAATGCACTTTTTTCCAACATGTTGCATGCATCTTTGCACTTTGGTTTGGTTCTGTTGCTGCCTATAATCACTGTTAACTCTGGTGTTACATGGGACTGTAGGTTTCACTTACATTATTTGTACTCAGAGAGCTATCACTATGTTATCAGTGGTGTTACATTTTTTTTGTTAAGGGGAGAGGTAGGATGCAAAGATTATGCCTCGGGGCTTGGGCCCCTGGTCTTTTCTGACCCTAGCAATGCCTCTGGAGTCAAGTGTTCTCCCCGAGGCACCAGACTACAATACAATGAATTCAGCTTTTTCGATGCTCAGCTCAAGAAAGTAAGAGATGGAAACAGTGGAAATAACCATCAGAAACTCTGCGCAACAAAGAGGTAACACTTGGGCAATATAAGTAAATTTGAATGTACTGTTAAGGGGGAGCGGGTCTGCTACTGACACTGGAATTGGGGTAATGTCCCCCAATTCTGATAATATCCCCCATCCTGGTAGATATGCCCCCCATTCCCATTATATGTGGCTCCCATCCCCATCCTGATATGCATGGCACCCCTCCATCCTGATATTCAAGGCACCCGCATCCTTATCCTGGTATGCATGGCACTCTTCATCCTTATCCTGGTATGCATGGCACCCCTCATCCCTATCCTGGTATGCATGGCACCCCTCATCCCTATCCTTGTTTGCATGGCACCCCTCATCCCTATCTTGGTATGCATGGCACCTCTCATCCCTATCCTGGAATGCATGGCACCCCTCATCCCTATCCTGGTATGCATGGCACCCCTCATCCCTATTCTGGTATGCATGGCACCCCTCATCCCTATCCTGGTATGCATGGCACCCCTCATCCTTATCCTGGTATGCATGGCACACCTCATCCTTATCCTGGTATGCATGGCCCCCTCATCCTTATCCTGGTATGCATGGCACCCCTCATCCCTATCCTGGTATGCATGGCACCCCTCAACCCTATCCTGGTATGTATGGCCCCCTCATCCTTATCCTGGTATGCATGGAACTCCTCATCCTTACTCTGGTATGTATGGCCCCCTCATCCTTACCCTGGTATGTATGGCCCCCTCATCCTTATCCTAGTATGCATGGTCCCCCTAATCCCCATCAGGCTGCACATAAAAAATAAATGCTCCTACTCACCTTTCTTCTCTCTCCTCCAACGCTGCATCATGTCTGTCCGCACTGATCTCTACATGTGAGCCGCGCATGGTGTCACTGCCATGCGCGGCTCACAAGGAGAGATCAGCTGCCGGAAGTAACTGCTCCCCATGCCGGGACTGTGTGCGCGGGGAGCAGTGACTTCATGCTCCTTAATAGCTGGCACACAGCATAGCCACAGGGCGGCTCCTGCTGCTACAGGGCTATCGCGTGTGGCCGCTGTTAAAGGACATGAATATTCACCCCCTCCCCATGCCCAAGGGCGTGGAAAGGGGGTGAATATTCATGCCCTTTAACCTTTAATAGCGGGCACACGCGATCACCCAGCAGCAGCAGGAGCAGAGCTGCTGATACACTGTGTGCCGCTATTAAGGAGCATGAATCTTCAGTGCTCCCCACGCCTATGGGCGTGGGGAGCACTGAATATTCATTTTCTTTAGCAGCGGGGACAGTGTAGGCTGCAGCAGGCAGCTGCTGCCTCCTGCGTCCCGCTCCTCCGCCGCAACTGCTCCCCCAGCACAGTATATATATATATACCCCCCAGCAACATTCGGACTATAAGAAGCACCCCCTATTTTCCTTCAAAATTTTGGAGGAAAAAAGTGCGTCTTATAGTCCAAAAAATATGGTAATCACCATGAAAGTGGTACTGAAAGCTATGGGATACAATGAACTTTCCCAGGCCGAAGGAATAGATTAGAGTATGGTTCCCAGAACGGAAACTTGGGTGGCACCAGCAAAGTGATGGTGAGAGGAGGAGGTAGTGTGAGAATGAGAGACAGTGACTGTGTATTTAGTGAGATATGAAGTAATCTAAAAGAGTACCAATTGTCTGATGCCAAGGGATAAGAGTTGGAAAGAGTAGAGACTGTGTTGAAGGCAGATGACTAGTCAAGGAGGAGAAGCACAGAGTAGTGTTGTTTGGCTTTGACAGTTAATAGACCATTAGTGAGTGTAACTTAAAGGGAACATGTCACCTGGGAAAATTCTTCTTACCTTCAGATATAGGGTTAATCCATAGATACATTAGTTTATAATGTTTCTCAGCTGCATTGCTAAAAGTGCAGCTACCAGGAGAAAAGGAACCTATTTCCTACTAGAAGCTGCTGGCTTTCAGTCTTAGCAGGGTTCACAGAGTGATTACAGTCACCACTCACAGCATCACTCACTATACTGTGAGCAGAGGGTGTAAGCACACACAGTGTAGTGATTTTATAGCAGTCTGTTGTCACGCCAGGTGAGAGTGCAGCACAGAGAGGAAAGGGAAAGGGAGTCCAGACACTAGGGAAAGGGGGAAGAGGTGACCTCCTAATCTGGACTAGCGTCACCCTCTCTCCCCTAACGTCCCTATAAAGCCTCCGCAGCTGTCGCCGATCACGTGCCTTGCCCTACTATCCCTGGCGTAAGGCTATTGCTGGGGATGGAAGGAGATGAGCACTAGTCAACCTCTGCTAGCACTCTAAAGACAAAAGAGGAAAACAACACAGGGGAACAACAACTCAGCTTTAGAAGAACTCCAACAGGGCACACGGCCTCAAGACTCCAGAGAGGCTGCTTCAGCCAAGTTCCAGGTAGAAATGGGTATAACCGACGATGCCCACCTGGAAAGATCAGGTATATATACACCCAGGCCAGAGGGAGGTAGTCACTGGGTCCTAAAGACAGCCTCCTATCTAGGCAGCTGTCTGCATTGCCAAACATGGAGATCTCCTGCAAACCACTGCAGGATGACTGTCTGTCACCTCTGACACACCTGTGACATCTGTGTAGTGCAAGCTGTCAAATAAAGTACCAGGTATGCTTATAGCCGTTACTCACAGGATAGTGAGCGATGACTGTAATAACTTTGTGCACGCCCCTATGACTGAAAGCCTGCAGCTCCTGGGAGGAAATGAGTAAATTTTCTTCTGGAAGCTGCACGTCACTTTCAGTATGGCAGCCAGGAAACATGTTGATGCTATTTTCCTGCAGAAAACTCTTTGAATGTAAATAGCAGTTTTCTAAAGAGTACTTGTTGAAAGATGGGTTTGTAAGGATGAATGTGATGTTTACTAGTTTAAAGGAAGACAGGAAGCTGTCTTTGGATATTGTTAAAAGGCTATTACCAAGTTCTTTAAGTGTTAAAATTGCAAAGTGCTTGTAAATACAAGCAATTTTTAAATTAACATGTTTTTAAAAACTCTCTCTGTTCTCAAGATTGGAAGGATTTTTAATTTCACTGTTTACCACCCATTGCCTAGGTTATTAGCTGGTGCTGATCTCCAATGCTGGGAGTGCAGCACTTACAAGCTCTTTCCAGTAGAGCTAGTAAGTGCTGTTCAGGGACTAGGCGGATAAAAGTATTCAGCCCCCTTTAGGGCCACTGAGCATTTCAGATGATTGAGGCATCTCTGCTCTGCTTGCAGCTTCAGAGAAACAAAATAAAGCATGATTTCACCCCCCTGTTACCCAGAACCGGCTAGAGGTCACGGAGTGATGTACCTCTGGAATGCTAACATAAGACACCTTTTTTAAAGGTAATCTGTCAGCGGGATCTACCCCCCTAAATTGTCTATATGGGCATGTAGGTCATAGGAAGCTGAATAAAATAATACCTTGAAATCTGTGATCCGATGTCTTAGTCTAGAGAAATACACTTTTTTCTTATATGTAAATGAGTTGTTCAAGGCTATGGGCTGGACATAGATCTCCCCGATAATCTGCCTCTAGAGCTTATTTTGAATAAAAGGGGACATTACTAGTGTAAGACATGTAACTAACAAAGAACAGTAGAACTGAACTTTGTCTTCTTACAAACACATTTGCTGCAGCTCTCACAGCTCTGCTCTATTACTTCCTGTCTGCCTGTGAGCTGGAGGCTGAAGCTGAGAGGAACCTGCAGATGTGTCAGTTATAATCACCCACAGCTCAGCAATGAGATCAGGAGAGCAGGGTGGTGATATGGAGAATTAATAAAATATCACTAGGTCAAACATGTCAAGTATTTGCTCTTATTTTATCCCCCCTAATTCCTTGAGTATTATATTTATTATATTTTTTTGTTTTAAAATAGACCATGCAGTTCTAGAGATATGGCCATTTTTATTTAGTGCTTATTTTTATTGCCAGTTTTAAGAGAGGAGCGGTGCTCACAGGATAATAATACAGAGCAGCCTTTATACACGCCCCTGAGCTTCCTGGAAGCCATACCCCTTTGGAAATTACCATAAAAAATAGCACTAAATAAAAAGGCTCGTATCTCTGGAATGCTGTGGAAGGTTTTAAAAAAAAAACAAAAAACACTGTCACTAAAAAAAAAACACTAATAAAAAATCCAGACATTCACGACCTGGTGACAGGTCCTGTTCAATATGAAAACCTGATTTAAACAATAAGTAATTTTCTGACCACTCATCCACCTTTAAATTCTATTAATTTAATGTCTAATGTAAAGGTATTATAAATGATATTCAGTGGTGTGAGAGAATTGTTTGGGGAGGTATATTAATTGCTGGTTGATGGGCACTGGTTTTGTCAAAAACAGCAAAATGATACTGGGATCATTTAACCCTTCCAGGAAAACTCTGAGAACCAACAGGTAATATAATTAATAAAAGATTATAAGAAACTAGATAAGTCTCAGTAGCAAATGATCCTCTTCAGCGTTGGGGGGCCCTTATATCGGGCCCTGAACCCACTAAGGTGACCATGCATCCACTCTGAAAAATACCAGTCACATCAGGAACAAGAAACCATCAAGGGCTCTGCTTTTTCTGAGCCGTGGTTGTGATTACGCTCGGTTAGATACTTTAGCTAAACAGATTTAGCTCTTTGTCAGGTACATCAGCCCTGAGGTCCTCTTCTTTATTGAGTGATGAATAACCTTATTTTATCTTAGCAACAAGCCGGGAACATGGAGAACATGAAACAAATGATGGTTTTAAAGGTCCTCACAATCATTTAATTTGATCAGCTACAATCAAATAGGGGGTTGAGTGATTGCTTATTAAATGCTGTGGCCATTTCAGCTTAAACATGACGGTGCCACTGGTGCAGTAAAACATGGCTCTGGAGAAGTCATTATTAAAACACTTTGACATTCTGTAGAAAACCTTGTAGCACACAATGAAATGTTAAGAAGCATTGCAAATCTATAGTAAAGAGGAGTAGTCGTAATACTTCATATAATCCACACTTTTACAAATGTCTAGTATGTTGTGACAGGTGCGGAAGAGTATGCTTTAATATTGCATTGAAAAAAAGGTGTTTCCCTGGGAATAAAAATGATTTGCATTGGTGCAAAAAGAATATTAAAGTAATACCATCAGATTCCGTTCACACTTACCCCACCCCTCTTGATCTATGCTACCGATTCCTTCTCGGCACATTATAAATGTCACTAAGCTTCAATGAAAAAAGATGAAGCGTTACCAAAGAACTGTAGCAAAGAAGCTTATAGGGGTTATGATAGACTAAATCCACAAATGATGGAAACGCTACAGATTTTCTGTCCAAGTTAGGGCTTGTTCAGATGACTGTATTTTTGGCCCAAGCGCAATCCAACAAAACCTCAGGTCGACCTCGGAGCAACATTATTTTATGGGGCCACCCAAAATTCTGTTTTTTTCTTTCTACAGAGTCTGTCCGAGGTAAAAAATGCAGCATGCTCAAGTTAATGAGTCTGTGGAAAATATCGGACTGCACTTGGATACCATCTGAGTGCAGTGTGATTTTCCCATCCTGACCGAATAAAGAAGAAGGAGAAATTTATTTTCTCCATCTTCTCCTCAACCGAGAAAATTGGATTACACTATGATCACATTCTGATCAAACTCTAATTAGAGTTTTAGCCCACCTTCACATGTTCAGTATTTGGTCAGTATCTTACATCAGTATTTGAAAGCCAAAACCAGGAGTGGAACAATAAGAGGAAAAGTATAATAGAAACACATCACCACTTCTGTATTTATCACCCACTCCTGGTTTTGGTTTACAAATACTGATGTAAAATACTGACCAAATACTGAACGTGTGAAAATGGCCTAATTAGGATAATATGCCCAATTCTCGAGGATGAAATAAAATACATTGGTGTTACTCTATGTTCAGTATTTGGTCAGTGTTTTACATCAGTATCAGTAAGCCAAAATCAGGAGTGGAACAATCAGAGGAAAGAATAAAAGAAACAGAGGTAAAATACTGACCAAATACAGAACATGTGAATGTGGTCTTATAGTGAAGGAAAATCTGCAATATAATATAGTAACAGCAAAGTCAATGAGATTTTAACAAATGTCAGTACTAATCTGCAATGCAGAATGTAAAATCCTCACAGATGATCACAGATCAGTCATAAATCGGTCATGGATTAGTTGTGGATTTACTCCATTGAGATCAGTGGTGAAGAAGCCAATATCTGCAACAAATCTCAAGTGTTAAGACTAAATTCAAATAGCACACCCCTTTGATAAAGTGATATATGCGAAACGCGAGTCAGGGGCCGCAAGGAGGAAAATTACAATTGGGGTTCACCATGGGTAAGCCCCAACATGCTTGTGTATTTTAGCACATGCTCTATTTTCATGATCCGTTGATGGGGGCTTTCCTCTATCCGTACTTTATGGATCTTATCTGACCAAATTGATGGTCTCTCTATTTTATGTCTCCATCTTCAGCTCTATGGTGTCTTTCTCCTTTCCCACATGAGATTGTGCTGTTCTTTTGCTGTTTTCTTCCACGTTTTCCTCCTTAGGCAGAACCGAAAATGCTATATATGTCAAACATATTTATGTGTTGTTTTTAACTGTTCTCAATAAATATTGTTTTTATATTTTACTCTTTGGTGGCTTTAGCGTGACTCCGTTTTTGGTAATTCAAATCTCAAGTGTTGTGGTTTTACTGTAGATTACTTGCAGAACCAAAGCATAGTCCACAGGTTTATACAATCATATAAAAAATAGCAGTTTCAATAAAAAAAATATGCTCAGCATACTCCATGGTAATCCTAGCCTGGGCCCCTCCCAACGATATAGTGTCAGGTTAACATTGGACCATTGGTTACATCATCAGTGAAGACCAGAATAAAGAGTCGGGAAGGCGACCAGGCTATTGTTACCACCAAGGAAGCAGAAGATTTTTAAATTGGTAACTTTTTTTTGTTTAAAAGAAACACAAAACTGATCCAAAAATTTAATTGTGTACGATTCTAAATGTTGTACAAAGTTCTATACAAGATTAAAATTGGAAATTTGGATCTTAAAAGTTGTATTTAATGACCATCTTGGTCCATTTGCTTGTTTTATACTTACAATCATAGAACTATATGTAGCAACTTTCTATAATACCCACTTTTTATTTTCAGGAACCAGCTATATGCCACATCATTTGCTCAACATTCAAGATTTTAGCTGAGTTGTATGCAAAAATATTTGCCATCCTCAGTTCAACAAGATGATTTTGAATGTGCTACAAAGTAAAGGAGGTTGGAGATAGCCAGAAGAACACTCGTATGCCTAATATCTGAAGACAGGAAATCTGAGCTGAAGGCAAGTGTTTTTAGAATTTACTATACTTATGACATTATTTAAATCAACCATTGCTAAGAATATATTGTATATTAAAAGATAAATTTGGTTTATATCTCTAAGGCTACATTCAACCATCCATTTCTGTTTTTACATCCATGAAAAATAGATACAAAAAGCTAAGCCACACTAAGAAGATTTAAAATCCCCCCTAGATTTAGTGCTGGCATTGAAAACTAGGGTGTCTGTTCTCATGGGGTGCACTTAGATACTACCGGACAGCCCGCCTAATCTAATAGTAGGGGATTAACTAATAGGCTGTATGCCGGATACTGTGCACTACCCAAGTGTGAACAGCACCCTATACAAGCCTTTTTGAGTGCAATTCTAACACTAAGCAGTCACCCCCTCCATGAAATGGTAGGTTGTGAGTGGTTGTCTCATCAGTATTTTGCACCTGTATAGCCGCCATCTTTGTTATATGGGTTTGCTGTATCCTGGTAGTGCATTAGGCCTGAAGAACTGAGCAGGTAAATACCACTTCTTTTTTTTGCTGTATGAAATATAGATCATTATTCTTCTGTGTCTAATCCATTTTCCATCCATGTTGCGTCACTTTTTTTCTCATTTGTTTTTAAAATTGAATTGAAAAACTGATGAAACGATGATGGAACACTGAAATAAATAGGATGCCTTCCCTTTTTATCCAGTTTTAATGGATCTCCATATACTTTAATGGATTTGATTGATTTACAAAATTCATCAGAATTGGACATGACATGAAGTACCATGTAACAGAGGTAGCACTAGCTATTCTTTAAGATGACGACCCTTATAATAGGGTATTATAAGAATAATTATATTATATGTATATATATATATACAGCGAATGAAATAAGTATTGAACACGTCACCATTTTTCTAAGTAAATATATTCTAAAGGTGGTATTGACATGCAATTCTCAACTCATCTAATCCACACAGGCAAAGAAATTAAACCATAGATGTCAATAAATTAAGTTATATGTAATAATGAGAAACATTACAGGTAAAAAGTATTGAGCATGCTTACTGAAATTTATTTAATACTTCATACACAAGCATTTGTTGGTGATGAAGCTACAAGATGCCTCCTTTATGGAGAAACTAGTCGCAGGCATTGCTCAGGTGTGATTTTGGCCCATTCTTCCACATAAACACTCTTCACATCCTGAAGGTCCTGTGGGTGTCTTCTATGATCTCTGAGCTTTAGTTCCTATCATAGATTTTCTATTGGATTTAGGTCAGGTGATTGGCTGGGTCATTCTCTGAAACCAATTGAGAGTTTCCTTGGCTGTGTGTTTGGGATCATTATCTTGCTGAAATGTCCACCCTCGTTTGATCTTCATCATTCCGGTAGATGGCAGGAGATTGTTATCAAGAATGTCTCGGTCCATTCATCCTTTATGCATGCATTACACAGGCATATTTTGACAATAATGTTCATCCAGGCCAAATGCGCTCCCAAGAAGCCAGTGAATACTGTGGGTATATATTCTCCAAATGATCTTTATTTCTCAAGTAAATACAACGCGGTTCGACAAGATTATGTCTTCCTCAGGTATATTCTCAGAAATTTTTAAGATACAACTGCTTCTTAAAGGAAGCAAAAGCACAGTTTTGTGTGGGGGATGTGTTCCACACAAAGCAGACACACCCATTCCCTTAGACATCAGTAATAGAGATGAGCGTTGTTCTACTCGAACTGTTCGCCAATCTCAAATTCGAGCTGTTTTGGGCGGTGTTCGAGCCGTTCAGCGAACACGAACAATTTGAGAAAAATTCGGCTGTTCGAGGATATCTTCGATAACTGTTCGTGCACCAAAATCATAACTGGATTTTTTCTCAGTAATGATGAAAATTAATGTTAATACGCAGTTTGAGTGTACAGCGGGGTGGGGGGAGGGGCAGGGGATGGATCTCTTCAGGAACAATGAAGATCTGCATTTTTTTTTCTCTTTCCCGCATTTACAGTGGGGAGGTGCAATCTGTCAGCCTATCAGCAGCGCACACACGGAGCGAAGTGCTTTTTTTCACACAAGCAAGGGCATGTGTCATTGGCAGTGTATGTCACATGTCCTTGCCCTATAAGACCAAGCCATTTTCCCCGTCGCCACCATTTTCTCACTGCTGCAGCTGCGTGTTAGACGGCACCGCTGTTGCTGTGTGCGCTATACCTTGTTAATTTCAAGCCAATTTTCGCACAAATCTACAGATAGCTTGGGAGTAGGGAATAGTTGTCATTGCAGTCCTTTTAAGCACTAGGTTACAGCATTTCCTACGACTTTTATCAGGGAGGTCTGTGCTCTTAAATAGATAGGTTGTGGGAGTAAAGACTAATTGTAATTGGAGTCCTTTTCAGGACTAGGTTACATCAGTTCCTATCAGTTTTTGCCAGGCAGGTCTGTGCCAGTGCTGTGCAAGTTTTTTCACAGCATTTGGCTGAATCTAGCAAAGCTAATCCTTTTTGGCCTATTGCAGAGTGTGTTAGTCAGTGGAGTAGCCTATCTGTGTTGCAAGATATACCACCTGTGTATAGAATACCAATTTTTTTACTGCACCTAGTGAAGTAAAATCTTTTGGGCATAGCATCATTCTATTAGTCCATCTATACTGACCTCCATCAGGTTGCAAACTGAATCTAATTTTTTTCTGCATCTAGCTCTGAAAAAATATTTGGCCTTCTAGCAGTGTGTGGGACTTGTTCTATTAGTCCACCTATACTGACCTCCATCAGGTTGCAAACTGAATATATTTTTTTCTGCATCTACCTCTGAAAAAATATTGGGCTTCTAGCTGTGTGTGGGACTTGTTGTATTAGTCCATCTATACTGACCTCCATCAGGTTGCAAACTGAATATATTTTTTTCAGCATCTACCTCTGAAAAAATATTGGGCTTCTAGCTGTGTGTGGGTCTTGTTCTATTAATCCATCTATACTGACCTCCATCAGGTTGCAAACTGAATATAATTTTTTTCTGCATCTAGCTCTGAAAAAATATTTGGCCTTCTAGTAGTGTGTGGGACTTTCTATGTTAGTCCATCTATACTGACCTCCATCAGGTTGCAAACTGAATATATTTTTTTCTGCATCTACCTCTTAAAAAATATTGGGCTTCTAGCTGTGTGTGGGTCTTGTTCTATTAATCCATCTATACTGACCTCCATCAGGTTGCAAACTGAATATAATTTTTTTCTGCATCTAGCTCTGAAAAAATATTTGGCCTTCTAGTAGTGTGTCGGACTTTCTCTGTTAGTCCATCTATACTGACCTCCATCAGGTTGCAAATTAAAAATAATTTTTATCTGCATCTACAGTACCTCTGAAAAAATATTTGGGCTTCTAGCTGTGTGTGGGACTTGTTGTATTAGTCCATCTATACTGACCTCCATCAGGTTGTAAACTGAATATATTTTTTTCTGCATCTACCTCTGAAAAAATATTGGGCTTCTAGCTGTGTGCGGGTCTTGTTCTATTAATCCATCTATACAGACCTCCATCAGGTTGCAAACTGAATATAATTTTTTTCTGCATCTAGCTCTGAAAAAATATTTGGCCTTCTAGCAGTGTGTGGGACTTGTTCTATTAGTCCACCTATACTGACCTCCATCAGGTTGCAAATTCAAAATAATTTTTTGTATGCATCTAGCTCTGAAAAATATTTGGCCTTCTAGCAGTGTGTGGGACTTTCTCTGTTAGTCCATCTATACTGACCTCCATCAGGTTGCAAACTGAATCTAATTTTTTTCTGCATCTAGCTCTGAAAAAATATTTGGCCTTCTAGCAGTGTGTCGGACTTTCTCTATTAGTCCATCTATACTGACCTCCATCAGGTTGCAAATTAAAAATAATTTTTATCTGCATCTACAGTACCTCTGAAAAAATATTTGGGCTTCTAGCTGTGTGTGGGACTTGTTGTATTAGTCCATCTATACTGACCTCCATCAGGTTGCAAACTGAATATATTTTTTTCTGCATCTACCTCTGAAAAAATATTGGGCTTCTAGCTGTGTGTGGGTCTTGTTCTATTAATCCATCTATATAGACCTCCATCAGGTTGCAAACTGAATATAATTTTTTTCTGCATCTACCTCTGAAAAAATATTGGGCTTCTAGCTGTGTGTGGGACTTGTTGTATTAGTCCATCTATACTGACCTCCATCAGGTTGCAAACTGAATATATTTTTTTCTGCATCTACCTCTGAAAAAATATTGAGCTTCTAGCTGTGTGTGGGACTTGTTCTATTAATCCATCTATACAGACCTCCATCAGGTTGCAAACTGAATATATTTTTTTCTGCATCTACCTCTGAAAAAATATTGGGCTTCTAGCTGTGTGTGGGACTTGTTGTATTAGTCCATCTATACTGACCTCCATCAGGTTGCAAACTGAATATATTTTTTTCTGCATCTACCTCTGAAAAAATATTGGGCTTCTAGCTGTGTGTGGGACTTGTTGTATTAGTCCATCTATACTGTCCTCCATCAGGTTGCAAATTGAATATAATATTTTTCTGCATCTAGCCCAGCCAATAGTTTTGGCCTAATACCACAGTTTGGCCACTCAGCTCTGCTCGGTTACCATCCATTGTTTTTTTGTGCAAACAACTCCAGAGTTGTGAATTAGTTAACCACCAAAATGAGTGGAAAAAGGCCTGCTGCTGGTGGAAAGGGGAATAGGCGTGTTGGGAAGGGGAAAAAAGGTTGTGTCCGTGGGGTAGGTGTTAAAGCAACAGTAACATCTGCAGAAGAAAGACCATCTTCCAGCCAAACTAAAATGTCTACTTCTTTTAGCGTACAATGTGATAAGATCCCTTTCTTACGGCCACGCCAATCGCTACAAATTCCAGATGAGGCACAAAAACAGCAGGTGCTTCAACGGATATCAAGTGCTCCTTTAAGTGGGCTCTCCTCCACATCAACTTTAACATCACAAATACTCCAGTCCTCAAAGGTGTCACCCAAATCGCACTTGCTTCCTCACAGCTCCCAAATCTCCAGCTGCCCGTCTGAGTATGAGGTAGAACAGATGGTTGAGTCTGCAGAGTTGTTTACTCATACTATAGCCTGGGAATCAGAGGTCGACTCCAGCGCTTCTGTGAATCCAGACGAGGAAATGATCTGCACTGATGCCCAGAATCTTTATGAGTCGGATCCAGGACGAGACGCAGAAGGTTCTGACCATAATGTAGACCCTCATTACCAAACTGTAACTCCTGTTGGTGGAGACAATGAGGAAGACGATGATAAGACTCAAATACCTGATTGGAGCGACAACTTTAGTTTTTTGTCAGGGCAGGAACAGGTTGGCTCTGAGGACGACGGGTGTGATAACGCACAGGGTGATGATGATGAGGTCGGAGATCCCACTTACTGTCAACCCACAGTCAGCCAAGAGATGAGGTCAGCAGAGGAGGTGGAGGAAGATGCTAGTGACGACGAGGTCAGGTTGCGCCTTCCTGGACAGAGACGTAGTACTGGAAGCACGTCAACAACTGCATCCTCAAACACAACTCTGCCTCTCACCACAAGTCGTGGTGGCTCTTCAGGTCACATGGGTGCTAAGCCTTCATAGCCTGGGCATTTTTTCAGATCGATAAAGATGACCCAACTCGTGTTATCTGTAACATTTGTCAGCAAAAGCTAAGTAGAGGCCAAAAAATACATAGTTTGAGTACTTCATGCATGAACCGGCACATGGACATGAAGCATAAGTTGCAGTGGGAAGCTCAGTGTGCTACAATGCAGCCTAGCCGGCCGGGCCAACCACCGTCTGCCATATCTTGTGCATCTGCGGCCTCTTCATCCTCTGTGACTGGGGGGACAGCAGTCACACCTGTTTTGGGGCGCAGACCAGCCACCTCTTTACCCGCAACAGCCAGCGTGATTGGCAGGTCATCATTTTCTTTGGAGGTGGTAACACCAGCTGGTCTTGAGCGCTGTCCGACATCGATAGCACCACCTTTGGATCAAGGCAACCTAACATGTCCGCCTGCATCTTCCTCACAGACCGGCAGTTTGCCGGGGACACCCTTATCAACCCCGTCTAAGCACAATAGCCAGCCCGCGGTCCCTCAGATGTGGACAAGTAAAAGACCATTTCCTCCTAGCCATGAGAAAGCTAAGAGGTTGAATTTCACCATCTGCAAGCTCTTGGCTACAGAAATGCTGCCTTTCCGCCTGGTGGACACAGAGGATTTTCGAGACCTTATGTCCGTCGCAGTGCCCCAGTACCAGATGCCCTGTCGGCACTACTTCTCAAAGAAAGGTGTGCCTGCGCTCCACCAGCATGTCGCACACAACATCACCGCTTCGTTGAGAAACTCTGTGTGTGACAGGGTGCATTTCACCACAGACACTTGGACGAGTAGGCATGGACAGGGGCGTTACATGTCGCTGACTGGGCACTGGGTAACTATGGTGACAGCAGGACAAGGGGCTGCTGTCCAAGTCTTGCCGTCCCCACGAGTTGTGCGTCAATCCTCTTTATGTCAAAGTTCCTCCACTGTTTCTGCCTCCTCAACCTCCTCTCGGTCTTCCACCTGCACCCAAAGCCTGTCTGGTCATGCCACAAGCTTTCTAACTGCGCAGAAGGGATCCTGCACACCTCCTTCCTATGCTGGCAGTAGGGCTCAACGTCATCAGGCGGTTTTTACATTGAAATGTCTGGGAAATGTGAGTCACACAGCTGAGGAGTTGTGGTCAGCTCTGGAGAACCAATTTCATGAATGGTTGTCTCCACTGGACCTGAAACAGGGAAGGCCGTGTGCGACAATGCTGCAAACCTGGGTGCGGCCCTTCGCCGGGGCAATGTCACACACGTGCCTTGTATGGCTCACGTGTTGAACCTGGTTGTCCAGCAATTTTTAGCCCACTATCCCAGACTAGATGGCCTTCTGCAGAGGGCACGGTCGCTGTGTGCTCACTTCCGCCGTTCGCATCCCGCAGCTCAGCGACTTACATCTCTACAGAAGTCGTTGGGCCTGCCACTTCACCGGCTAAAATGCGATGTGCCTACCCGGTGGAATTCAACTCTGCACATGTTGCAGCGACTGTGGCAGCACCGACAAGCCCTGGTGCAATACGTTCTGACGTATAGCCTGGGCCAACGAGATTCAGAGGTGGGGCAAATCACGCTGGAGGAGTGGTCTCAGATCAGGGACCTATGCACCCTTCTGCACAGTTTTGAAATGGCGACGAAGATGTTTAGTGCTGACGATGCCATTATCAGCATGACTATTCCGGTGATTTACATGCTGGAGCACATGTTAAACAGAATTCGGAGTCAGGTGGTGGCACAAGAGGAGGTGGAGGAAGTAGAGGAGGAGGAGTTGTATGCGGAAGGGCTAACATCTGCAAGGTCCAGACGGTCGGCAGCACCAAGGCGGCAGGCATGTGAGGGTGGGGGAGATGATTTTACCAGGGCGCATGGTAGCAGCCAAACTAGTGAGGAAGGTGCAGGAGCCCAGGAAGAAGTGGAGGACGAACTGATGGAAGACTCATCAGATGAGGGAGACCTTGATCACATTTCTGTTGTGCGAGGTTGGGGGGAGAGGACAGAGGAAGGAAGCATGATTGTTACCTCGCCACCAACACAACAGGGACTTGGTGCTCCTGGATGCGCAACACACATGAGTGCCTTCTTGCTGCACTACCTGCAACATGACCCTCGAATTGTGAGAATTAGAAATAATCCTGACTACTGGGTTGCCACACTGTTAGATCCCCGGTACAAAAGTAAATTTGCAGAAATTATTCCTGCCATAGAAAGGGATGCACGCATGCAGGAGTATCAGCAGAGACTGTTGCAGAATCTTACATGTGCTTTTCCACAAAATACCAGTGGTGCACGTAGTGAATCTCACAGTTCCAACTTGCCAACCGTGGGACCGTCAAGTGTTCAGCACTCAAACCGTAACAGAACCACAGTATCTGCTGGTAACATCAATTTTGCGGAATCATTTCACCACTTTTTTAGCCCATCCTTTGCAAGGCCACAGGAGACAAGAAGTCTGACACATAGTCAACGCCTAGAGACGATGGTACAGGAGTATCTCCAAGTAAACATTGAAGCCACGACTGTGTCACTGGACCCTTGCTCTTTTTGGGCTTCCAATCTGGATAAATGGCCGGAGCTTGCCACTTACGCCTTGGAGATCTTGTCATGCCCCGCAGCCAGCGTTCTGTCTGAACGTGTGTTCAGCGCTGCTGGTGGTGTGCTGACAGATAAGCGCACGCGGCTCTCCACTGATAATGTAGACAGACTCACGTTCATAAAGATGAACAAATCATGGATCCGAAACGACTTTTCTACCCCTGTGTCATCCTGGGGAGAGTAAAAGCTTGATGATTGGTTAAAATCACCCTACCAACCATTTTAAGCTTTCAAATTACTAATCATGTTTATCTGTATCTTGACTGGAAAATAATTTGGGCTTTGTAGCAGTGTGCAGCACTGATCCTATTAGGCCATCTATAATAAGCTTCACCAGATTTAAAATTAAAAATAATTTTTAGCTGCATCTAGCCCGGAAAATAATTTTGGGGCTCCGAGATGCGCAAGACACATAAGTGCCTTCTTGCTGCACTACCTGCAGCATGACCCTCATATTGTCAGAATTCGAAGTAATCATGACTACTGGGTTGCCACACTCTTAGATCCCCCAAACTTTTCGATCAACCTTTTCATTTTAATAAAGACCAAAAAAATGGTCATTTTTGAAATTATAAGCATTAGCAGGTTGTTAGAAACTGAAATCAAACAGTTTTCAACTCAAAACTTTATTTTAGGTGATGTTTCATTTTCACATAGGACCCCTTGTTCGAAAGGAGCTTCTGAACTCTCTCGTCCATTGAATTTGTCAGGTTTTGGATGGTTTCTGCTTCAATTGTTTTGCATGAGGACAGAATACCCTCCCAGAGCTGTTGCTTAGATGTGAACTGCCTCCCGCCATCATAGACACTCCTTTTAATGATGCTCCAAAGGTTCTGAATGGGGTAGAGGTCAGGGGAGCATGGGGGTCACACCATAAGTTTGTCCCCTTTTATGCCCATATCAGCCAGAGATGCAGATGTTTTATGTGCAGCATGAGATGGTGCATTATCATGCAGAAAAATGATCTTGCTGTGAAATACACGGTTCTTCTTCTTGAACCATGGCAGGAAGTGCTGTTTGAGAAAATCCACATACATTATGGAGTTCATCTTTAGCGCCTTCAGGGATCCTAAAGGGGCCGACAATCTCTCTCCCCATGATTCCAGCCCAAAACATTACTCCACCTCCTCCTTGTTGGCGCTGTAGCCGTGTTTGCGTGGGGTGTCCATCAACCAGCCATCCTCCACTCCATTCATCTGGACCATCGAGCGCTGCACGGCACTCATCCGTGAACAAAACAGTTTTGAAATCAGTCTTCATGTAATGTTTGGCCCACTGGAGCCGTTTCTGCTTGTGTGAAGTGGATAGAGGAGGTCGACAGGATGGCGTATGCACAGCTGCAAACCTCTGAAGGACCCTGCATCTTGTTGTTCGGGGGACGTTGGAGGCACAAGCAGCTTCAAAAACTTGTCTGCTGCTATGACAAGGCTTTTTTGCCGCTGCTCTTTCAACCTGACGTAATTGCCTGTAGGAAAGAGTCCTCAATTTGCCCTTATCAGCACGCACACGTGTGTACTGTGAATCAGCTACATACTTCTTGATTGCCAAGACACTTCATCCTGATCATCGCACAATGTTGATTGTAGTCATGCCTTGACCTAAACACTCCACAATTTGTTGCTTCTCAGCAGCCGACACATCCTTTTTCTTTCCCATTTTGTCAGAAAATGTAGGCTGCTTAATAATGTGAGAGAGCCTTCTCAAGTAGTCTTGCCTTTCATTGGACACACCTGCCAAACTAATTAGCACAGGTGTCTGCAATTGCTTACAGTGATATAAAGAGCCCTGACACACATCACCATCAATGAGTTTAACTGACAAACAAACAAATTCTTCCCTTATCACTCCTAAACACTTTTTGCATAATAATTTGGAACGCGGTGTACATGTGCATTTCCACAAAACACCAGTGGTTCACGTAGTGAATCTTACAGTTCTAACTTGCCAACCGTGGTCTGTATGGAATTGTTCAATAAAGGGCCCAAAATTAAGATAACATAGATGGGAGAGGTCTCTATGAATAGGAATTCCTAAGTATTTGATACCCTGTGAGGGCCAGGCAAAGGGAAAGTTGGACTGGATGGAATCCTATATGGATTTAGGGAGGGAGACATCGAGGGCCTCCGACTTCGCTGCATTGATTTTAAAATTTTACCATGTAACAAAGTGATCTATTTCAGCCATAACAGCAGGGATGGATATATGTGATTGAGTGATATATACTAGGACATCATCAGCAAATAGAGAGCACTTGTACTCGGTGCCTCCCACCTCAATCCACCTAATATTGGGGTTATGGTGAATTGATGAGAGCAGGTGCTCCGTCACTAGGATGTATAAGAGAGGGGACAGAGGACATCCCTGCCTTGTCCCATTGGTGATTGTGAAAGGTGATGAAAATGTTCTGACGCACCCCCTGGGCCTTGGGACACCCGGAGCCGGACCCTTTTTGGTGGATGCTGGTGGTTGTAGTCTTCGTGGCGGCGATCCGGTTCCGTGGCTCAGGGCGGTCAAACCAGTGGCGGAACTATTTATGTGGTTTTGATGTTTAAATGTCCGACTACGCCACCCGTGGATTGCGGTCAGAGTGAACCGCCGCTACAGGGCAGACCGCTAAGGCTGGTGTTGTGGGTGCAGCAGAGCGTAGCATAACTCCCCACGGGAGGAGTATAGCCTCAGGGCAGTGTATGCGGACGATGGGGGTGATGGTGCAGGGCAGCAGCAGTAACGACACGGAGTCAGTGATGCAGTTCAGGGCCTTTACTCACAGTTCTTATTATCCAGACCACGTCTGCAGGTAACGGCTGCCCACGTCGTACTGTGCTCACCAGGTGAGGGGCTCAGACAACTCCCAGATAACTTTGGAGCGCTTCACAGGACCCCCTTTGTGTGTCCTTTGTCTGGCCTTTCTTACCAACACTTCTGTCCGGCTGCCTCGGGCCTCCTCTTGGTAAACTTGGCGCCAATTTCCCTGACCCTATGTGGTGCCTTCCTAGCGGGTGGAGCAAGGGGCTGCGCCACATAAAATGTCAGAGCCTCCGGTTTCTAGCTGAGGGTCGTTTCCTGCCTCCACTAGTTCGGGGACCGGTCTCCCCCTTTGGCCTGACCCCTCCACGCAGGTGGATTCGGGCGTGCGGTGGCGACTCGCCCGTCCGCACCCCTGGGATCCCTTCATTCCTCGTTCCTGGAGCCTTCTCCGCTCCTCTTCCTTCCTTCTCCCTCTTGCAGGCCTGGGCCTCTGTTACTAGGCCCGCCTCCGGAGCAGAGCTCATGCAGAGCCCCTGCTCCCTGCCACTTCTGCTCAGACTTCTCTGCACTGAACTAAGATGGTGCCCACCTTTTATACTCCCTTCTCAATGCACCCAGGAACTGCTTCCTCCCTGCTCCTGCACTGCAGGGTTCCCCTTCCTCAGTGTTCCCTCCCCCCACTCCAGCCAGGGACAGGGACTGTCGTGCCCATCTCAGGGGCATATTGGTCGCCCTGCCCCACGGCAATGTGGTGTAATGCATGCAGGTGTCGGGTCCTGATCCACACTCCATCCTTATCTGAGAGTGAGATATCACACCTCTGGGTGAGGTGCAATACGTCTGTAGCAACCGAGCCCTCGGTGCTACAGTTCCATTTATCTTCAGCCTAGGTGACGTATTGTGATACAGGGCCGTGATTTTGGCTATAAAAGGGTCCCCTAGACCCCTACCCCAAGCTTTTTAAGAGAATCATATATGGCGTGCCAGGAGACTCTATGGAATGCTTTCTCAGCATCCAACGAGAGTATCTACTTACAAATTTTTAACTGCATCTAGCCCAGGAAATACTTTGTGCCTAGTAGCAGTGTCTGCTAGTCAGCGGATTATCCCGGCTGTTAAGCAAGCTACAGCACCTGTAGTTTGGACACTTAATTTTTTCAAAGGAAATGCTTCGGGACCACGGGATACTCAGTGAAGAGCATCAGGAGGCACCCCAAGGCATAGGGGCTGGGACTGGCACTAGGATGCCTTGCGGTGGACAGCCGAGCTCGATCCTTATAAAAGCTTTTTAACTGCAGCAGCTTTAGTGGACGCTACTGGAGCTGGAATTACGCGGCTGCTGGCATGAGACTTGCCCTCCAATAGATCCTTGTAAATGGATTTAAATTGTATTCATTCAAATTAGAGGGACAATTTAAATTAAAAAGCTTAGAGCTGCCTCCACCACAGGGGGGCTCTCTCGACCCACCAGCGGACAGGCACCAGTATTGGGAGAGGGGGGCTGGCCGTCAGGGTTCACCGCGGCTCTGGCACAAACCCGGCGACACGGAGGTGGCACGGGCAGGAGCGGACTGGCCGTCTCGGCTTCTCACTTTTTGGATTTTAGAAAGGCATGACATGCCTATATCTGTGTCTCCCCCTCCTTTTACTCCTCCACCTCTTTTCTTTTCGCATGACTATATGTACTTGTCACTTTTCCATGTGTTAGTTGTGTCTTCTGAGCAGTTTGTCAGCTTTTGGACACCTTTGAAGGTGTTTTCTATGTGTTTCTATGTGTTTCTATGTGTTTTTGTTTGCCTGCCATTGGTTTTAACGGTGTTCGAAGGTGTTCGACGAACAGTTCGACGAACAGTTCGGCGAACACACGGGTGTTCGACGAACCGAACCGAACTCGAACACTACGGGGGTGGCTCAACACTACTCAGCACCCTAGTCTCTCCTGTATTAGATAAGATGGACAGGCTGCACAGCTGTCACACGAAGGGATGCGGGGAGGGTAGCCCAAACGCTAGGGAAAGGGGTAATGGAGACCCCTAGGCAGATATAATATCACCCTACCTGTCCTACCACCCCTTTATAGGTTCCACACCTATCGCTGAACAGGAAACCTAATCCCTGTATATCCCTAGAGCTAGGCCCTAGATATAGATGGGGGTGAGCACTGTTCAGTCCCCACTATAAACTAAAGACAACAAGGGAGACAAAGAAAGGAAAGAAAACTTAGCTTGAGTAGACACCAGAGAGATAACACCAAACATCCTCCAAGGGCACCAGAGAGGAAGCTAGCCGACTGCTATTGCTCCAAGCCTTCACAAGGGAAAATGAGAATATCACCGGCGACTCCCTGAAGCAGACTAAGAGTTTATAAACACCCAGACAAGGGTGTTTCAATCAGAGCAGGAAGGTGGTTGCCATTGGGTCCAAAAGTAAGAAAGATTAAGAAGGCGTCTGCAATGCCAAACTCAGTTACCTTCTGCAGCCATATCCAGAGTGACTGTCTGTTACATCTGACACACCCGTGACAACAGCAGTGTGAGTAGCCAATTCTTACCTCAGCATCCATGGCATCTCCAATATTAGATCAGATAGACAGGATGGGCAGCAGTGTGAAAAGCCTTTTCTTACCTCAGCACCTCTGGTACCTACAGTATTAGATCAGATAGACAGTGTGGACAGCAGTGTGAGAAGCCTCTTCTTACCTCAGCAACCTTAGTGTCTCCAGTATTAGATCAGAAAGACAGGGTGGACAGCAGTGTGAGCAGTCCCTTCTTACTACAGCACACCTAGTATCTCCAGTATTAGTCAGAGAGACAAGAGTGGACAGCAGTGTGAGCAGCTTCTTTTCACTTTAGCACTCCTGGAATCTCCAATATTATATCAGATAAACAAGATTGAACAGCAGTGTGAGCTGCCCCTTCTTGCCTCATCACTCCTGGTATCTCCAGTATTAGATAAGATAGACAGGCTGGGCAGGAGTGTGGGCAGCATCTTCTTACTTAAGAACCCCTGGCATCTCCAGAATTATGTCTGATAGTCAGAGTGGACAATGGTGTGGGCAGTATACTGTTACTTCAACACTCCTGGTATCTCCAGTATTAGATCAGATAAACAGGGTGGACAGCAATGTGAGCAGCCTCTTCTTTCCACAGCACCTCTGGTGTCTCCAGTAGTAGGTCAGAAAGACAAGGTGTTGAGCAGAGCACTTTTTTAAGCAGTTCTCCATCATTTTTGTGGCGGCTTTGTACCGGCAGTTTCCAAACATTTATTTTAACTCCATTCAACGATAAATATTTTTTTGTAAGCATTCTGTTAATGTTTACTGGAACATTTTGTTAACATTATCAACATTTTCAAGTCTTTTTTTGTGGGTGTCTTTGCCACTATTTTGAAATTTTTAAAAGAATAGCAAGTTTATTCTCAATAGAAATGAATAGAAAATGTCTTTGAATCATTTTTTAGAAATTTTTCATGATTTCTTGAAGCAAGCACACTCCTAAAGGCTCTAGAAAAACTTTTAGTGCACATAGCCTAACACTTTGGTCAGCCATCTTTCCACACACCTCTGCTCATACAGTCATGTTCTGATGCAGGAAATGCTGACCTATGTTGAGTACAGAAATGCAAGTAAACCTGCTGGTGTTTTCAATGGAGCCCTGATGATCGAGGCCACCTAACAACTATTTTATTTTCATGCCATAAAGAATAAAGCACAAGTAAAAATAATATAAGCTATTTATAAAATCAACATTTTTGATTAAACATTTCCTAATAAGATAACTCAAAATTTTTCCAAACATTTCACCTCTTACAGCAATAAACTTATGCAATGTACTGTATATTTCAACCAGCAATAGCAACCTTATAAAGTGATCATTTATTAGTTTTTAATAAAATTGGAATAGTGTCAGTAAAATCCCTCAAGACATTCTAAAATGTAGTGATGATGTAATTATCCTGTAAGAAGCTTCAATGTATATGAGATATTCATGCAAGGAATAAAAGTCTATGCTAGAAATTGGACGATAAGCTTTAATTGATTCATGATGACACACAAGTGCATATTACCTTCAAGTCTGGATGGTGTCAGATCCTGAGTCATCATACTGTAGGTTGACGGAGTTCTGCAAGGTCATAGCAAAGACCAGAGGAGATGGTAGAATCTTAACGTGCTTAACACCTATCACACAAAAACGTTTTGAAGTCCGTAGTAAGAAAATGTCTTCTGCATAGTATGCTGACCTTTCACTACATCCCAGCAGATAAACACTGACCTTATTAACAAATCTTCAATTTACATAATTGTTTCTTATGATCTTTGATGTAAAATAGAATGTTTGCCAAACCTTGAAATAATTTGCATTATGACTTTTGGTACCAAGAATATATTATTGTAAAGAACACAAAACCATATAGTGGTTGGCTTATTTATTGGCTGTTATCACCAGACACATATAAATATCACTAGAATCTCTCAAAATAACAAACATGGGAAGTATGGTTTCATTATAGGGAAGACAGATATCACATGTCACAAGAATGAATCCATCTGATAAAAATATTTTACGAATTACTCAAATCAGTACTCACCATAACTGTTTCCATGTCCCGAAGCTGTCATGGGTGTGTCAGATGTGACAGTCGTGCTGCAGTTGGTTGCAGAAGATCTCTTCGTTTGGCATTACAGACAGCTTCTTAGCTGTTTCACTCTTGGACCCAGCGGCTACCTCCCTCCTGCTCTAATTGACACACTTGCCTGGGTGTTTAAATAGTTTCACTTTGCAACAGGGTGGTGCTGGTGATATTTACATGTTTCCTTTTGAAAGCTTGGAGCAAGTGCAATCTGTTTACTCCCTCTCTGGTGCTAAGAGGATGTGTGTGTTATCTCTATGAAAAATATATAAGACCCAGCACCACCTTATAATAAGACATACACCTGTGCCAAAGTCCCTGAGAAATAAATGAGAGAGAAAAAGCAAAGGGTAGAGCAGGCACCAAGCATAGTAAATAATCAAATATAGAGGCAGTGTAATGAAAACATTGTAGAAATTTTATTATAGAAAAGACTATCTTTTCTATAATAAAATTTCTACAATGTTTTCAATACACTGCCTCTATATTTGATTATTTACTATGCTTGGTGCCTGCTCTACCCTTTGCTTTTTCTCTCTCTGTTATCTCTATGAAGTCGGCTCAAGCTAAGTTATCTTTACCTTGTGTCTGTCTACCTTCTTGTCTTTAGTTGTTAGTGGGGATAGACTAGTGCTCATCCCCTCCTTCCTTATCCAGGGCCAAGAACTAATGAAATACAGGGATAGGCTCCTGTGCGGCGATTGGTGAAGAACCAACATAGGGACGGTAGGGGAGTCAGGGTGATATCAGATCAGCCTAGGAGGTCTCCACTCCCCCCTTTCCCTAGAGTCTGGGCTCCCTTCCCCTCTTCCCTTTGTGTTGCACTTAGCCTTTTGCACACCTTGCATGACAGAAACTTACTGAATTTTGATTGGTCTCTTCATCATGTGGATCCAGAAGTAGAGAAGAGTGAGCATTGGAATTGGAGCTGGGGGTATTGACGAAAGTACGGGATCTTTTAGTTCTGAACAACTTCCTCACATATGAAGTACGGATATGTCATATTCTGGGTCCTCTTCTTTGCTTAGGAGATGAACTTGCATCATTGTTGGCAGAAACTGGCTATGTTATTCAGCCATCAACTATCTCTAACAATAGATGGTGGAGCCAAGCTCTACCCACTGCTGTTAACCTCTTAAACACTGTGGTCAATCACTGGCATTTAATGCATGCAAACTGGCTGGTGCACAATTTCATGTGCCAATCAGTGCTGAAGGTTTACCAGAGACCTTCCAGTGGCTGGTGTTCATAGGTGACTTTGACTTCACAAGTTCACAAAAAAAATTTTTTTTCAGGTGCCAAGGTTTTAAACCCCTTTCTTACCAAGTGAGTAATAGTACATAGCTGCGCCCTGGGACTTATGGACCAGCTACATACTATTATGCATAATGCGATCGCGCCCGCACACAGGGAGTGCGGGGCAACAACCGCCAGGTGTCAGCTGATTGTCACAGCTGACACCCAGTGCTATGTGCAGGGAGCGGTCCCGCACCGCTCCTGGAACATTAACCCCCGCAATGCTGCGATCGAATTCGATCGCAGCATTGCAGGGGCAAGGGGGGAGGTAAGCGTCGGTACTCACCTCCTCTCCGGCATTCAGCGATATCTTCGGCGGCTCCCGGATGTTGTCATGTTGACCCAATGTTGCCATGACAACATCTGGGTCACCAGGAGGCAGGAAGTTACTTTGGTCATGCGCAGTGCATGACCAAAGTAACTGTGCAGCGCTGACAGGATGCATGGCATAGGGAGCTGCTGCTCTCCACGCTATACAGCCGATCAGGCTGCAAAAAGTGAAAGTCCCATAGTGGGACAATGTGTAACAGTAAAAAAAAAGTGTAATAAAGTGAAAAAAAAAATTGCAAAAATATAAAAAAAGTGAAAAAAAATAATCCCCAAAAATAAAAATATATTGTACCATTAATATTTATTTATTATGAAAAAAATAAATAAATCAATAAATGTACACATATTAGGTAACCCTTTTAGTGAACTCGGTAAAAAAAATAAACAAAAGACGAGGCAAAAAACGATGCTATATCATCATACAGCCAAACAAAAAAATGGAATAACACGTGATTAAAAAGACGAATGTAAATAAAAATGGTACCACTGAAAACATCATCTTGTCCTGCAAAAAACAAGCCATGAAACAGCTTCAGCATCTGAAAAATAAAAAAGTTACAGCTCTCAGAATAAAGTGATACAAAATAATTATTTTTACTAGAAAAATGACCCTCACCGCCGTGGTCCTGGTCCAGCATCTTCCTGCTCCCCTGCTGCTGTGGCGCGCACTGCCCGCAGCTTCCTGGGCACTGTGCTTAGGGCGCGCGTGCACTCCCTCCCTCTTAAAGGGGCCGCGCGCGCCGTCCTATAGAGTCCCCGGCCAATGGCCGGAGGATCTCTCCTATATAAGGCACCTCCTCCAAAATGGAGGTGCCTGTGCAAGGTTGTTGTTCTGTGTGCTAACACTTGCTTTAGCCCTCAGGTTCTACTGCCTGTCAGTCCAGCCCGCCAGACTGTCTAACAGTCCAGCCCGCCTTTCTGTCTACAGTTCAGCCTGCCAGTCTGTCTAACAGTTCTGCCTGCCAGCCTGCCTACCTGGAGCTCCTGCCAGTCATCTACCATGCCCGCCAGCCTGCTTACCTGGAGCACCTGTCTGTTACCTGTTGTGCCTGCCAGCCAGCCTACCTGGAGCACCTGCCTGTAACCTGTCATGCTCGCCAGCCTGTCCTCCCGGAGCACTTGCCAGTTATCTGCCGTGCCCGCCTGCTTGCCTACCCAGAGCACCTGTCTCTGCCAGTTGCCTGCCGTTCCTGCCTGCTTGCCTACCCAGAGCACCTGTCTGGCTATCTGCCGTACCAGCCTGGTTATCTACCCGGACTACCTGTCAGCCTTCCTGCCGTGCTCATCCGCTGTACCGGTCAGCTCCTGTCATCTGACTCATGAGAGTCACCTGCTTTCACACAAGGTCGGTCCCAGAGTGGCACCTGGTCCACCTGTCCGGTCCCTTCCTGTTCACGGAGTCGACTGAGCCACCGTCTGACCTGGGTCTGTCCGAGTAGGCACTTAGTTACATCCCTCTGGTCCCTCCTTGCACCGCAGCACAGAGGTTCCACCACCCGGACCCGTAACAGTCACACAGAGCTCCCACTTCTGAACCCTGATGTGCACCCAAACAGTGTATTTTCCCCACAAATTGTACAACAGTTTTTAGGTTCCATTTTCTCCTCTTACTCTTGTGAAAATAAAAAAATTGGGGCTAAATTTTTGGAAAAAGTTAGATTTTTTTATTTTTACGTCTCAATGTTATAAACTTCTGTGAAGCACCTGGGGGTTAAGGGTGCTCACCACACATCTAGATAAGTTCCCTGAGGGGTCTAGTTTCCAAAATGGTGTCACTTGTGGGGTTTTTTCACTGTTTAGGCACATCAGGGGTTCTCCAAAAGGAACATGGTGTCCACTAATTATTCAAGCAAATTTTACATTCAAAAGTTAAAAATGGCGACCCTTCCCTTTTGAGTCCGGCCATGTGCCCAAAATTCTCCCCACATATGGGGTATCTGCATGCTCAGGGGAAATTGCACAACGGTTTTTGGGGCCCATTTTTCTTCCCCATTCCAAAAATTCCTGTGAAACACCTGAAGGGTTAATAAACTTCTTGAATGTGGTTTTGAGCAACGTGACAGGGTGTGACTTCCAATGTAATTCTGATTGACCGCTGGCCCCCCCCAAGTCAGGCAGCGGGAATCTGACTGTCAATCAGAATGACTTCAGAAGTCGACAGAGCAAAGCGGAAACGCCTCTGCTCTGTAGACATAACATCAGCAGAGGTTTTAGAATCCTGGCAGGAGCGATCTGTGACCCCTCCATGAAGGGGAATAACGGCATCGGGAAAAACAGGCAGGTAAGTTGGAATTACCTGCCTGTTAGTGCTTAGCCACATTTTTTGTTTTATATATAGTCCCGGATATATCCTGTAATATAAAACTGTTCAGATATCGTTGGCACCAAAATCACAGTATACCAGTGTTTTTACTGTATATGCATTGTTCCGGTATAAGAAATCTGTGTTATCAGAAATCTAACCATTCCAGGTTCAAGTGTCTCAAGCGGAATAAAAAAATTGTATTTAAAAAAACTTTTCCCCCATTAAAAATAATAGAAATAAATTTTAAAATTAAGAAAAACAAACATATTTGGTATTACTGTGTTCGTAAAAATCTGTTCTATCAAAATATAACTTTTGTGACGAAAAATAATTAAAATGCCAGAACCCTGGGTTTTTGGTTACTTCAGTAGTGCAAAAATGCAATAAAAAGTGATTAAAACATTGTATCTACTCCAAACTGGTATTTATAAAAAAGCTCACCACCTAAAAAACAAGTCCTCATAGAGCTCCATTGACAGAAAAATTTAAATCTTGTGGCCTTGGAAAATGACACATATTTAATTTTTCTCCATTAAATGAAAAAAAAACCTATATATGATTGGTATTGACCGTAATTGTACTGACCTGTAGAATAATGTTGACCAATCTTTTTTACCATACAATAAAAGCCATAAAATAAAAATAAAAATCAGTTGCGGAATTGCATTTTTTTGCGCAATTTCATCTCAATTGGAATTTTCATTCTCATTTTCCAGTACATTGAATAGTAAAATGAATCGTGTCATACAAAATTACAACTCGTAAAAAAAGAATAACTTGGATGAAAAACTAAAAAAATCTATTTTTCTTTTCACTATCTGTTCTAAATGTAATCTGCATCTAGCAGTTGAGAGCCTGAAAAAAGACACAGGTTACAGGATATGAGGACAAATTTCCCTCTCTGCTCCTGCTCTCTTATCCTTTAAACTACATGCAAACATAACGGAGGCAAGGTAACAGGGTAGTGTCAACTATAGTGCCTGCTGGAAAATGAGGGAAAGGTAATTCCAGCACCCATAGTTCGGGCAGAATGTTGAGGCCAAAAAATTAGCCATTCAAAAAGAGTAAATGACAAGAATAAGACATAAGAATGGGCACACTGTCTGGACATATTGTACAATTATTTGCATCAAACAAAGTGATAGCAGTTTTAGCTTGCTTTAGCTATACTGTACAAAGGATAATTTTTTGACTTTAAATATATTAACCCTTTCGCAACCCTGGGATTTTCCATTTTTGCATTTTCGATTTTTGCTCCCCTTGTTCCCAGAGCCATAGCGTTTTTATTTTTTGGTCAACATGGCCGTATGAGGGCTTATTTTTTGTGGGATGAGTTGTGCTTTTGAACGACGTTGCTGGTTTTACCATATCGTGTACAGGAAAATGGGAAAAAAATTCCAAGTGCTGTGAAATTGCAAAAAAAGTGCAATACCACAGATGTTTTTTTTTTTTTTTTTTATTCTCCAAGTCATTACGAGTTCGTAGATACTAAACATGTATAGGTTCTTTTTTATTTAAGTGGTGAAAAAAAATTCCAAAGTTTGCTAAAAAAAAAAAAAAATGGCGCCATTTTCCAAGACCCATAGTGTCTCCATTTTTAGGGATCTGGGGCCAGATGAAGGCTTATTTTTTGCTCGCTGAGCTGAAGTTTTTACTGATACCATTGTGGGGTAGATCCGATGTTTTGATTTTCTATTGCACTGTTGCGGCGACCAAAAACATAATTCTGGCGTTAAGAATTTTTTTCTCGTTACACCGTTTACCGATCGGATTAATTCTTTTTTTATATTGATAGATCGGGCGATTCTGAACTCGGCGATACCAAATATGTGTGATTTTTTTAATTATTTTTTTGAATGGGGCGAAAGGGGGGTGATTTAAACTTTTATATTTTTTTAATTTTGTTTATATTTTTAAAAACATTTTTTTTCACTTTTTGCTTTCTTCTATAGTCTCCATAGGAGACTAGAAGCAGCACTTGTCTGATCACCTCTGCTACATAGAGGTGATGAGCAGATCACCTCTATGTAGCAGAAATGCTCCTGTGCTATGAGCGCCAACCACTAGGTGGCGCTTATAGCGATCAGCTCATGACAACCACTGGAGTCTGCTGCGAACCCAGGGTTGTCATGCCCACGCATCGGTGACCCGCGATCACGTGACGGGGTCACCGAAGGGCAGGGTAAGTGACGCGCTTCCGGCGTGGCGATGTTAAATGCCGCTGTCAGAGATTGACAGCGGCATATAACATATTAACAGCCGCAGGTGGATCGTGATTCCACCTGCGGGTGTTGTGGGCACATGTCAGCTGTAGTAATCAGCTGACATGTGCCGGGTTCAGTGTGGGCTCAACGCCGGAGCCCGCGCTGAACAGGGGGGTGACAGCCTGGTGCGTACTAATACGCCACAGGCTGTAAAGGGGTTAAGTAGCATAAATTCTACTGAGCTTCTTCAAATTTTTTGCCAATAGTTAAAAAAAATTCCAACTTAAATCTTCTCCTGTGCAATAGACAAACAGGTGTAAATGTGAATGAAAGCATTAGTGTTCTCTGTATAAACAATTGTTTTACTTCTTTATTATGTTTGTGCCCCAGTAAGGTGCTTAGTTCAGATTAATTGTATCTATCTAACCAGAAGATATAAAAACAATGGTGTATGTAAAGATGCTCTTTTCTGAAAATATCCTGTTGCTTAAGTTATGATACTTAAGAAAAAATAGCAGCGGAAGTCTTTATTTCTCCATTCTTTGCAGGTGTGCTATCTGCCCAGAGGTTTAATGGGCCATTTCAGCAGTAATTGCTCACAAGAAGCAGGTTACAATTTTATTTCCTATTAAGAAGTCTGAGACAAATGGGAAAGGGAAGATAATACAGTGTACAGGGCTAAAAAGAGTAAAACGTAGAACTGGAAAACTGAAAACAAGCATTTTACATATCATACCTCATTCAGAGACGTCCATGGACTACAAAAAGGAGAAACGGTTCAAAAAACTCTATTCTCATTTGAGTAGAGGTGATGAGTAATACAGTATTGTACACTACGCATCGAGTGAAACATTCAGAGCAAGAATATATATTACACTGTAATTCAAGAGACCTCTATTAAAATAAATAATGTAGATTTATTAAATAAAAATGTCACTTTATATAAATAAATACAGTAGAATAGGGGAAAAAAAGAAAAGTGAAAACCGTAATAATGATAGTATGGAAGATGTCTATGAACTATGTTACATTGGACAATATAAAACATTAGACACTGAGACATTTAAAAATTTGAAAAATAATTGAAATCCATGAGAAGCTCCAGTGTATATGTTGAGCCCTCCCCTTTTAACAATGTGCCTATATAAATAATAATTGCTAACCCATTAATTGTTTGAAAAAAAACGCAAATATGCAAATCTACTGTAATAAAAATATAATTGTGTCTTTAGCGTTTTATAGAAAATAAAATCATAGTTGCATTTTATCAAATCTTTGAGTTCCATAATTATATATATATATATATATATATATATATATATATATATATATATACACTGCTCAAAAAAATAAAGGGAACACTCAAATAACACATCCTATATCTGAATGAATGAAATGTTCTCAATGAATACTTTGTTCTGTACAAAGTTGAATGTGCTGACAACAAAATCACACAAAAATCAACAATGGAAATCAAATTTATTAACCAATGGAGGCCTGGATTTGGAGTCATCCTCAAAATTAAAGTGGAAAAACACACTACAGGCTGATCCAACTTTGATGTAATGTCCTTAAAACAAGTCAAAATGAGGCTGAGTATTGTGTGTGGCCTCCACGTGCCTGTATGACCTCCCTACAATGCCTGGGCATGCTCCTGATGAGGCTGCGGATGGTCTCCTGTGGTATCTCCTCCCAGACCTGGACTAAAGCATCCATCAACTACTGGACAGTCTGTGGTGCAGCGTGACATTGGTGGATGGAGTGAGACATGGTGTCCCAGATGTGCTCAATCGGATTCAGGTCTGGGGAACGAGCTGGCCAGTCCATAGCTTCAATGCCTTCATCTTACAGGAACTGCTGACACACACCAGCCATATGAGGTCTAGCATTGTCGTGCATTAGGAGGAACCCAGGGCCAACAGCACCAGCATATGGTCTCACAAGGGGTCTGAGGATCTCATCTCGGTACCTAATGGCAGTCAGGCTACCTCTGGCGAGCACATGGAGGGCTGTGCGGTCCTCCAAAGAAATGTCACCCCACACCATTACTGACCCACTGCCAAACCGGTCATGCTGAAGGATGTTGCAGGCAGCAGATCGCTCTCCACAGCATCTCCAGACTCTGTCACGTCTGTCACATGTGCTCAGTGCGAACCTGCTTTCATCTGTGAAGAGCACAGGGCACCAGTGGCAACTTTGCCAATCCTGGTGTTCTGTGGCAAATGCCAAGCGTCCTGCACGGTGTTGGGCTGTGAGCACAACCCCCATCTGTGGACCTCGGGTCTTCATACCACCCTCATGGAGTTGGTTTCTAACCATTTGTGCAGACACATGCACATTTGTGGCCTGCTTGAGGTCATTTTTTGCAGGGCTCTGGCAGTGCTCTTCCTGTTCCTCCTTGCAAAAAGGCAGAGGTAGCGGTCCTGCTGCTGGGTTGTTGCCCTCCTACGGCCCCCTCCACGTCTCCTGGTATACTGGCCTGTCTCCTGGTAGCGCCTCCAGCCTCTGGACACTACGCTGACAGACACAGCAAACCTTCTTGCCACAGCTCGCATTGATGTGCCATCCTGGATGAGCTGCACTACCTGAGCAAATTCTGTGGGTTGTAGAGTCCGTCTCATGCTACCACGAGTGTGAAAGCACAACCAACATTCAAAAGTGACCAAAACATCAGCCAGAAAGCATTGGTACTGAAATGTGGTCTGTGGTCCCCACCTGCAGAACCACTCCTTTATTGAGGATGTCTTGATAATTGCCAATAATTTCCATCTATTGTCTATTCCATTTGCACAACAGCATGTGAAATTGATTGTCAATCAATGTTGCTTCCTAAGTGGACAGTTTGATTTCACGGAAGCTTAACTTACTTCGAGTTATATTCTGTTGTTTAAGTGTTCCCTTTATTTTTTTGAGCAGTGTATATATATATGGTATTGCTGCATTTGATAAATATAACTGAATAATTTACAGGGTACTTTTTTTTCTAATTAGCCATAATAAAAAATAAACATTTTGATCTAAATCTATTTTTTATTGTCACAAATGTAATTTTTCACTTTCACACAGCTAAATGGTAAAGAAAGAGATAAAACACCTTTTGGACAAAAATGCTCATTTCATCCCTAAATGAATTCCCTAAAGGGAGTAGTTTTCTTAATGGGGTCATTTTAAGTGTTTTCTGCTGCTCTGGCATGTCAGAGGTTGTGAGAGTGCCATCCATAAACAATACCTGCCAAATTTGCGCTCCAAAAGCCAAATAATGTTCCTTCCCTTCTAAGACCTACCATGTGTTCACACAATAGTTTTTGACCATGTAGGAACAGCAAACTTGGGAGAAATTGCTTTACAAATTGTATGGCCCAATTTTTCCTATTAATCCTTGTGAAAATAAAAAATATGGGGCTAGAACATCATTTTAGTGGAAAATGGCTTCCTTTTTCATTTACGCATCCCAATATTACAAACTATTTTTCTTCGCACTTGTAGGTCAAAAATGGTCACTGCATACCAAGATGAATTCGCTAGGAGGTGTAGTTTCCCAAATAAGATCAAGTGTGAATGGTTTCTGCTGTTTCCTCCATTGGTTCTGCATATGCAACATGACGTTCAAAAGTCAAATTGCACACCTTCTCTTGCATCTCATGCAGTAAAAAGTAGATTCCAACCACATAAAGGATATTCAACATTCAGTTGACATTGTGTGACAATTTTTGGGTTCATTTTCTCTCATTACAGTTTGTAAATAGGACAAATTTGAGGCTAAAGCAACATTTTTGTTGAAAGAATTAAATTTTTGAAATTTTTCATTTGTTTTCATTTCACTTTGCATTAATTCCTGTGAAGCACCTGACGGACTAACAATCTTTTTAAATGTGGTATTGAAGACATCGAGGGATGCAGCTTATAAAATGGTACCACTTTTGGAGATATTCTGAAATATAGGCCCTTCAAAATAACATCAAATTTAAATAGATCTGTTAGAAAGTAGATTTTATAAATTTTGTGGAAAAAAAAGAAAACATGTTGCTAAGCTTTTAACGTTTTTAACACCCTAAAACAATGTTTGAAAAATCATGCTGTGACATTTGCATTGGTGCCTGCCCTTCCTGTCTCTGTTTCTGTCATTGAGCATTACTGCACTCTCATTTTGGGTAGTGCATGCAACAACTTTAGTTCTGTATACTCTGAGTTTTGTGGTTCTGTCAAGGCTGGGAGCAATGAAGGTAACTACTGCCAGTGTTTGCTCCTTGCTGTGTAGTTTAGGCAGTGGTGCAAGCTATTTAAGCTCATGAAATCCTACTGTCCATTGCCAGTTATAATTTCACTAGCTTTCGTAAACTTCTGAGTGCTTCTTCTTGAATTCTCAGTGGATTTTTCTCTTGCCTTACACTTTTATCTGGACACATACATACTACTTTTGACCCAGACACTGGACCATTCTTTCTGCCAGCCTGCACCACTGGACAGCAGCTGACTCTATGGCTCTAACCCAGATAGCCTCTGTGTTGGTCTAGATCCCTTTTCAGTGGTTAAAGTGAGAAGGCTATGGCAACCCAGCAACCCATGGGATCTGGTAAACAGAATGGCTTGCACTAAGCAAAACCATGTTATCCATTTTAGAGATGCCAGGAGACCACTGATACACCCAGATACCACATAACTTACCACATGTCTATTTGTTATAAGAACATAAAAATTAAAAGTTTGAAATTTTTACAGAACTTTTGCCAAATTTCAAATATTTTCATGAATAATCTCATCAATCTAAATTTACCATTATCATGACGTATAAAATCTTGAGAAAGCAGTTTCTTAGAACCACTGGGATTGAAAAAAGCATTCCAAAGTTATTACCCCATAAAGTGACAGGTCAGAATTAAAAATTAGGGCTTTGCTCTGTCAGGAAAGTGAAACTTAGCTTTGGAAGTAAGTGGTTATTTCATGCCAAAAAGTCTCTCCAAAAATTTCATACATGTCTTGAGTGAAAATTATGACATATTTTACACATTCCTACACAAGGTTTGTGTGTGTGATGTTAGACTGGGAGTGGCTTAAAATTTTACATCATGCATCAAAATTGCACACATTTTTGCTGTAAAGTTTGCCAACCAAGAGGTGGCAAAACGTAAAGTGTTTGCCATGTCAAGTAAGTTGCTCCAAATTTATTACACAGCATGAGACACTAAATTTGGCACATCCTGGTTTTTCTTTAAATTTTCTATGTTTTAAGATGCATTAATCAATTTATCCAAGTGTTTTACTCTAAAACAATGTGACGATCCTGAGAAGTAAAAATTTTATAAAGAGCCAAGCACAGACAGAAGGGTGCACTGGGCAACTTCAAACTAACTTCTCCCAGCCCTTCTAGACCTGTCTATCAAGCCAAACCGAACAATGAGACACTGGAAGGAAGCCACTTGATTGTTGCTTCTTCATGTGTCGATTCCTTTTAAAACTTTGACCATGATTAAGCAAACCATTTTCCCTGGAATCCTAGTGTAAACTGGTTTGAAATGTGGCAATATTTTTGAGCTGTTACGACAATTTACGTTCTACACCATATCCAGCATCTTTTTACAAAGTGGACGGAGCACAGCAATGACAGGAGATTGCAGAGCGCAATCAAGAAAATCATCATAATTTAAGTCACAAAAGTAACATTAATTATGACGGAAATATACTGCTGTCCCTGGCAGCTAAAGCGCACCTTACCTTTCATCAAGACTGGTACAAAACGCCAGTATTGATGAATTTCAAGAGGTTGTCCACTACTTTAGCATTAATGACCTATTCTTAGGATAGGTCTTTAATGTCTGATCTGTCAGGGTCCGACACCTGGCACCGCCGCTGATCAGCAATTCTCGGCGTAGATGGCGATGGCCAAAAATTCATACTTGCAGAGCTGGTCGTCTTCTTATGGTGGCCATGGCTGGGAACTACACATCCGCCTCTTATCAGACATTGATGACCAATCCTAAGGATAGGTCATCAATGCTAGAGTAGTGGACAACTTCTTTCATTCTATGTTTGTTCTTTTCAGAAACACTGCAACATTTCAGACTAAACCATGGTTCTTTGTAATTAGGGAGCCTGGTGGTGTTTCATGCTGTCAGTGATTAGGACAGCATGAATCCTTTGACAAGAGTAATAATGATATGTTTTCCTGAGTATTACAATGAACATGGTAGTTAAAGTAAATATTTAGTGGCCACATCATGCTGGAATCAATGCCCCATGTCTAGCATAACAATAATCAATAGAGAGACAATTGCTTTCATTGGAAAAGCAGACAGGATGCTGTCGTATTTCAGACTTCTTCTCGCCAACAGAGATTTCTCTTTGTTAACAGAGTGTTGAAAAATAAAAAAAAAAATAAAAAAGCTTTGAGTTTCTTTTGCCTGTCTTCGGGGTATCAATGATGAGAACTCCTTGGATGTATCCTCTTTAGGTTGCAGGTAATGATTTTACATGTGCACATTGTTTGTAGCAACCATTTACAAAAGTGGCATTCACAAGCTGTATTAGAAAGCCCTAAGGGTTCCTTAAGGTATTTTCTTACATTTTTCTTATATAAGTTTTGACAATTCTATTTCTTTGTAATTCTATGAAACAACACAAAAAATCCGACGCATTTCATTTCATCTTTTACCTGCATCTGAACACACATTTCTATTCTTTATTGAAATCATAAATTAGTTTTTGGCTGTAAGTGAACTTTTAAGTACTTATCTGTGTACTAGTTCAATTCATAGCCTTCTTTGCAGGTGCAGAGGGCGATTCAGGTCTTAAGGTCCATGACTAGAGGAGGTACTAGCTCTTCAATCAGTAATCACTAGTGATAAGCGAGCGTGCTCGGATAAGGGGTCATCCGAGCATGCTAGGGTGCTAACCGATTATCTTCGGCATGCTCGAAAAATAGGTTTGAGTCACCACATCTGCATATCGCGTGTCTGTTTGACAGCTGCAACACATGCATAGATTGCCTAACAAACAGGCAATCCATACATGTGTTGCGGCTGTCGAACAGACACATGTCATGCCGCTGCGGTGACCCAAACCTGTTTTTCAAACATGCCGAAGATACTCGGATAGCACCCGAGCATGAACGGATAACCCTTTAGCTGAGCACACTCGCTCATCACTAGATTTCACTAATATTGCATGCAAAAAATATAATTGATAAGTGTTGTTCATCTGCAACTTGTCAATCCAATTTAGGTGTTTTATGGCTCTAGTGATCGGCAAGGAGCCCATGACCTTCAGGATATTTTCACTTTGAGGGATGTGCCATACATTCTAGAATGCTCCCTGCTTCTTCCTCACTAATATGCTTGCTAGAAGAAAATGAGGTTAATTATGGCCTGTGTTTGGCAGTACTACTGCCCGAGCGGCTGGTACTAGTGGATAGGGTGTTCCTCATTCTACTGCTACCGACTCTCATATTTCTATCTGTGGTATTGTTGTCTTTTCTTTTTCACTACCCCCTCCATTGCCATTGCAACAATTGCTTTTACTATACATTTTGTATAACACTATAATGAATTTTTGACACTCTTTTCAACTCCAATTATTCAATCCTTGCCAAATGTGATATAACAAGAAATTCTAGCTAGGTAGTTACATGAACAGAAAGCAAAATGTGTCTGTTATTCGCAGAATTGGTGTGGCATGTATGGTTGTCAAATTGAACTAGTAAAACAAGTGTGCAAAAGCAGATATGCACAGTTGAATGCCTACATTTATTTTTATGTTTTTGTAATAAAATTCAACCCATTTCCCAAAAATGATGAAATAATAAATGCTAGGTGGGTACAAGTCTAAAAAGCCATCAGCTGCCACAAGTCACTGTACTAGTGCAACATGTATGAATGTAAAATTTGACTAGTAAAAGAGACATACAGCATACATGTTGGGTACACAGTCGAGGTTAAATGTCTGCATCTAGGACATTTTGGGAATTTTGTATTTTTAAAGCAATTATTGCCCCCCTTAAAAAAAGGAGTACACAAGACATTTTTCTGTGCCTTGCTGCTGGTTTCTAGTCCATTTAAGAATGAAGAAAAAATGTGTAATTGTAATTCAAATGCAGAAGGACAGATGCCAGTTAGACCATATCACTGATTAATCACACTGAGTCTTGCACCTCTGCTATCTTTTCCTACTCCTATCAAGTGAATCTTTGTACTATTCGCTGACTACTACACTCATCCCAAAATCACTGCTTCTCTCTTGACAATTTTAAACATATTTGCATTGTAATGTAGCTAAAGGCCTGACATTTTTTTAAATATGAATTAGGCACAGTAATTAGTGTTGAGCGAGCATGCTCGACACTGCTTGGTACTCGTCCGAGCATCTCACTACTCAGGATGTTCGGTGAGCACCGAGCATTTCCGGGTTACTCGGGCGCGTTTGGCGCTCTACACAGAGCCAATAAACATGCAGGGATTGCCAGCCAGTCACTGTAATGCCGCAGCCATGTTGCTTGTGGGCATTACAGTGATTGGCTGGCCCCACAGCGTCACCTCGAGTATTTAAAACCGGGCTCCGCCATCTTGGACACAGTCGCTCCAGATCAGACAGTGTAGGGTCAGTGCTGCAGAGCTAGGGAGAGATTTATACTGCAAAATAGTTAATGTAGGGTCTCTAAAGCCTGCCAGATCAAACAAACAGTCCTTCTCAGGACTAATATCCATCCCAGATATCAGGCAGGCAGGCAGGCAGTATAGGAGATGCAGTGGTTATACCAGCAAACACTGCATTACAGTCCTGTGTGCTCCTGTTGGTCAAATTGCTAGACTTATCTCCCGGTCTCAGGGGCCAAGAAAAATCCTTTTTTTTCATCTAAATCCTGTATTTTTTTTTCCCTCAGTCAGACTGTACAAATACGCGTCTTATTAACCTTTTGGTATTTCCCTCCCCCCCAAAAAAAAAATTGAGTGCGTCTGTGACTGTTCAGACAGCAATATATCTGTTTAAAAGAGTCTGGTGTAGGCTAGATAACTAGAACTGTGGTTTTGCAGTTCCACGGTTCAATTCTCTGTATTATCCTGCTTTTGGCATTTTTTCCATAAAAAAAAACTGTAATAGTGTCTCCCTGACTGTTCAGATACAAATATATCTGTTTAAAAGAGTCTGGTGTAGGTCAAATAACTAGAACTGTGGTTTTGCAGTTCCACGGGTCAAATCTCTGTATTATCCTGCTTTTTGCATTTTTTCCGTAAAAAAAAAAAGCAATAGTGTCTCCCTGACTGTTCAGACACCAATATATCTGTTTAAAAGAGTCTGGTGTAGGCCAGACAACTAGAACTGTGGTTTTGCATCTCCATGGTTCAATTCTCTGTATTATCCTGCTTTTGGCTTTTTTCTGTAAAAAAAAACTGTAATAGTGTCTCCCTGACTGTTCAGATACAAATATATCTGTTTAAAAGAGTCTGGTGTAGGCGAGATAACTACAACTGTGGTTTTGCAGTTCCACAGATCAAATCTCTGTGTTATCCTTCTTTTGGCATTTTTTCCGTTAAAAAAAAAAAAAGTAATAGTGTCTCCCTGACTTTTCAGACACCAATATATCTGTTTAAAAGAGTCTGGTGTAGGCCAGATAACTAGAACTGTGGTTTTGCAGTTCCACGGGTCAAATCTCTGCATTATCCTCCTTTAGGCATTTTTTCCATAAAAAAAAAAGTAATAGTGTCTCCCTGACTGTTCAGACACCAATATATCTGTTTAAAGTAGTCTGGTGTAGGCCAGATAACTAGAACTGTGATTTTGCAGTTCCACGGGTCAAATCTCTGTATTATCCTGCTTTTGGCATTTTTTCCGTTAAAAAAAAAAAGTAATAGTGTCTCCCTGACTGTTCAAACACCAATATATCTGTTTAAAAGAGTTTGGAGTAGGCCAGATAACTACAACTGTGGTTTTGCAGCTCCACAGTTCAATTCTCTGTATTATGCTGCCTTTGGCATTTTTTCCGTAAAAAAAACCTGTAATAGTGTCTCCCTGACTGTTCAGATACAAAAATATCTGTTTAAAAGAGTCTGGTGTAGGCGAGATAACTAGAACTGTGGTTTTCCAGTTCCACGGATCAAATCTCTGTATTATCCTGCTTTTGGCATTTTTTCCGTAAAAAAAAATAAGTAATAGTGTCTCCCTGACTGTTCAGACGCAAATATATCTGTTTAAAAGAGTCTGGTGCAGGCCAGATAACTAGAACTGTGGTTTTGCAGTTCCACGGTTCAAATCTCTGTATTATCATGCTTTTGGCATTTTTTCCATAAAAAAAAACTGTAATAGTGTCACCCTGATTGTTCAGACACAAATATATCTATTTAAAAGAGTCTGGTGTAGGCCAGATTACAAGAACTGTGGTTTTGCAGTTCCACGGGTCAAATCTCTGTATTATCCTGCTTTTGGCATTTTTTCCGTAAAAAAAAATAAGTAATAGTGTCTCCCTGACTGTTCAGACGCAAATATATCTGTTTAAAAGAGTCTGGTGTAGGCCAGATTACAAGAACTGTGGTTTTGCAGTTCCACGGGTCAAATCTCTGTATTATCCTGCTTTTGGCATTTTTTCCGTAAAAAAACAGTAATAGTGTCTCCCTGACTGCTCAGACACCAAAATATCTGTTTAATATAGTCTGGTGTAGGCCAGATAACTAGAAGAACTGTGGTTTTGCAGTTCCACGGTTCAAGTCGCGTGGCAAGGGACGTGGAACTGGACGTTCTGGTGATGGTGCGTGTAGAGGACAGGGCCGTGGCCAAGGTGAAAATGTGCTACAACCAAAAGCCACATCTTCTCGCTCCCACTTCTTGACTGAATTACTAGGGAAGCACACTACAACACCAGTACTGCGAACTGATCAGTGTGAACAGGTTATTAAATGGATAGCAGATAATACTTCCATTTACCTGGGCACCACCACCTCCAGTCTGTCTTCCACACGGTAAAGTTTTAGTAGCCGTGAGTCTCAGCCACAAACTCCTCCTCACCCTGATGCTCCTTCCTCCCACCATGCCGAGTGTCGTCAGACAGCAACTGATCCCACAGTTGGACACTGTGAAGAGCTGTTAACTGGTCCATTTCCATATTTGTGCCCCTCGCCTGCTCCGCTTCAAGCGGTGGAAGAGGTGATCCCGTGTAGCGATGCCCAAATATTTGAACAGCCACGGCCACAGGAAGTCGACGCTGGCAATTTGTCACAAAAGGTGGACGATGACGAGACACAATTGCCACGAAGTGAGGAAGAGGATCGTGGTGCTCAAGTGGAAGAGGAGGAGGTGGTGGACGATCTAGTAACTGACCCAACGTGGCAGGAGGACAAGCAGAGCGAGGTCAAAAGCACACAGGTGGAGGCAGAGTACGCCAACAGGGAGGAAGAAGCAGTGTGGTGGCCGCACACAGAAGGAGGGAAACAGTACCCCATAACACCAACACGAGGGATGCTGCCAGTACAACAGGTAGGTCTTCCAGAGTCTGGAATTTTTTTAAAGACTTTGCTGATAGCCCCAAAAAGGCCATTTGTACCACCTGCCATGCCAGCATCAGCAGGGGTGACAAAACTACCAGCCTGACCACCACCAGCATGATCAGGCACATGTCAGCAAAGCACCCGACTTTGTGGGGCGATCCCCAGGGTCCACGACCAGTGTCAGCGAGTGTCACCACTGCTTCTTCCACTATTGTGCGTGTAATAGAAACCCCTGTTGTGCGTGCAAGGCAATCCCCTGTCAATACTGCATGCAAAGATGCCCCCTCCTCTCAGTCTTCAGTTGTTATGGCAGTTTCTCAAGAAACAGCATCAACATCCACGTACACGTCCCACCACAGCGTTCAATTGTCCTTATCCCAAGCGCAAATTCACAGCCAACGCCCCACAGGCCACAGTCCTAAATTCGCACATTTCACGACTACTTGCGTTGGAAATGCTGCCTTTTAGGCTGTTGGAGATGGAATCCTTCCGCAACCTTATGGCGGTGGCTGTCCCTCGGTACTCGGTCCCCAGCCGACACTATTTTGCTCGGTGTTCCATCCCCGCACTACACAAGCACGTGTCCCAAATCATCTACAGTGCCCTCAACAACGCAGTTACTGGGAGAGTCCACCTGACAACGGACACGTGGAGTAGTGCTTGTGGCCAGGGACAGTACATCTTCCTGACGGCACACTGGGTAAACATAGTGGAAGCCGGGACCCAGTCGGACCTTGGGATGGAACACATCCTGCCCACACCGAGGATTGCGGGCCCTATGTAAGTCAGAGTTGCCCCAACAGTTTACAGCTCCTGTGCCTCAACCTCCTCCTCCTCCTCATGTTCAGCCTCTATCTCAGATATCACCACATCAGTTACAAGCTGGAAGCACTGAAGTACTGCCTCAGCCTAGCGGCAACAGGCTGTGCTGAAACTCATAAGCTTAGGTGATAAATCTCACACTGCTTGTGAGTTGTGGACAGCTGTGAAAGAGCAGGCAGATCTGAGGCTGAGACTGCTGAACCTACACCCAGGCATGGTCGTGTGTGACAATGGCCGTAACCTGGTGGCGGCTCTGAGGCGAGGCGAGATCACACACGTACCATGCCTGGCTCATGTGCTTAACCTCGTGGTTCAGCGGTTTCTTAAATCGTACCCCGAGTTGCCAAATCTGCTCGTCAAAGTACGCCGCCTGTCAGCTCATTTTCGGAAGTCAGCTACAGCTTCCGCTGCCCTTGCTGTTTTGCAGCAGCGTTTGCAGCTTCTGGCACACAGACTGGTGTGTGATGTCCCCACACGTTGGAACTCTACCCTCCACATGTTGCAAAGGATTTGTGAGCAGAAGAGAGCAGTTGTGGAGTACCAGCTGCAACAAGGCCGTCAATATTCAGGTCAGACTCCACACATAAGACTTCAGGAGTGGATCTGGATGTTTGACATATGTAACATCCTGACAAACTTTGAGGAGTCCACTAAGATGGTGAGTGGCGATGACGCCATCATTAACATCAGCATCCCACTTGTCTATCTTTTGCAACGCTCTCTGCAGAGAATTAAAGAGGAGGCATTGCAGCCAGAGAATGATGAGATGGATCAAGAAGCCGTAGCGGGCGATTACACACAGCCCAGCCTCATCTCATCCCAACATGCATTGGGGGACAATGAGGGAGAGGAAGAGGAGGAGGAAGAACAGGAGATGGTATCATGCACTGTAGACGGTAGTACCTGTACAACTGTCATACAGTCGCTTCAGCGTGGGTGGCCTGAGGACAGGGGGGAGGAGGAGGAGGAGAAGGAGGAGGAGAGCATGGTCAGTCGTCATCTTGGTGAGGACACGGAAGTCTTGCCCGTTACCAGTCTGGCATGCATGGCTGACTTTATGTTACGCTGCCTTAACCGTGACCCTCGCGTAGTCAAAATGTTGGGTGACAGTCATTACTGATTGGTGACACTTTTAGACCCCCGCTACAAGGAGAACTTTCAGTCTCTTATTCCTGAGGTGGAGAGGTCTACAAAAATGGGGCAGTACCAGAAAGCACTTGCTGCAGTACTGTTAAAAAAATTCCCATCTGAACACGCTAGCGGCAGAGGTCACAGTTCGTTGACCAACCATGGCATACAGGCGAGAGAGACGCAACTCCAATCCAGCAGAAAAAGGGGAACACTGTCAACATTCTGGGACAGTTTTCTGAGACCCGCCCAGCTTACAGCCCATGAGGCACGGGGTACTCTCAAAAGGAGTGGAAAGTTTCAAAAGACGGTAAGGGAGTACCTTGCTGACCGTACCAGCGTCCTCCGTGATTCCTCTGTGCCTTTTAATTATTGGATATCCAAGCTGGACACTTGGAATGAACTCGCTCTGTACGCCTTGGAGGTCCTGGCATGCCCTGCGCTAACGTGTTATCAGAGCGTGTTTTTAGTGCCGCTGGGAGAATTATAACTGATAAGCGCACTCGCCTGTCAACTGACAATGCTGACAAGCTGACCCTTAGCAAAATGAACAAGGACTGGATTGGGCCAGACTTCTCACCACCAAATGACAGCGGAGTAACATAAAGTCATTTCCACTGTGTTATTTCGGGAGGTGTATTCCCATGCACCGCTTCACACCCACACATGCATATACGCTTCCTCATTTCGGCTGTTTTTTGCTCTTCTCCTTATCCTCAGCCTCCACCACCACTATAGCACCAGGGTGACCGTGGTCCATGTTGCCAGCATTGCAAGTTCCTCCGTCCTAATTTTTGGCAGCTTTTGCTTGGGAGGCATAGGCAAAGACTATGGGAGACCCACTCCCCAATAATGGGAATAATGTTTTTAATATGCTGTACTGCATGGCTCTTGTAAGGGGCATTAAAACCATCTTGATAATCTACTGTGACCTCCACCACTCTTCCAAGGGGCATTAAAACCGTCTTGTTAAGCTACTGCGACCTCCACCACTTTTCCAAGGGGCATTAAAACTGTCTTGTTTAGCTACTGCAACCTCCAACACTTTTCCAAGTGGCATTAAAACCGTCTTGTTAAACTACTGCGACCTCCACGTCTCTTCCAAGGGGCATTAAAACCGTCTTGTTAAGCTACTGCGACCGCCACCACTTTTCCAAGGGTCATTAAAACCGTCTTGTTAAACCACTCTGACCTCCACGTCTCTTCTAAGGGGCATTAAAACTGTCTTGTTAAGCTAATGTGACCTCCATCTCTCTGCCAAGAGACATTAAAACCGTCTTGTTAAGCTACTGCGACCTCCATGTCTCTTCCAAAAGGCTTTAAAACCATATTGTTAAGCTACTGCGACCTCCACCACTTTTCCAAGGGGCATTAAAACCGTCTTGTTAAGCTACTGCAACCTCCACCACTTTTCCAAGGGGCATTAAAACCGTCTTGTTAAGCTACTGCGACCTCCACGTCTCTTCCAAGGGGCATTAAATCCGTCTTGTTAAGCTACTGCGACCTCCACCACTTTTCCAAGGGTCATTAAAACCATCTTGTTAAACCACTCTGACCTCCACGTCTCTTCCAAGGAGCATTAAAACCGTCTTGTTAAGGTACTGCGACCTCCACCACTTCTCCAAGGGGCATTGAAATGTTGTTTTTAATTACCTCTAACCTCCACGACTCTTCCAACGGGCATTGCATTTCCTCCTAATTTTAGTCAGCTTTTGCTTTTTCAATGCATAGGCGAACACTAAGGGGGACCCACTACCCAATAATGGGTAGAACGTTTTTAGTATGCTGTAATCCACATCTGTTTCAAGGGGCATTGCAGTTCTTCATAATTTTTGAAAAGCCTTCCATTCACTGCTTAGGCCAACAGTGTACAGGAGACCCAGTTGCTATAAATGCAAAAACCGTTTAGTTAAGGCCCTCTGACCTCCATATGACTTCCAAGGGGCATTGGAGTGCCTTGAAATTTTTGGTAGGCATTGCACTCACTGTATGCCCTATAACTGTGTAGCCAAACCGCTCCGTTTGGTACAGAAACATATCCTACAAGACATGTGTGGTTGACTGGCCTGATATTGATGTGAATGGTCCCTGTTCCTCCTGCTCTTTCTTCTTTGCCACAACTTCATCCATCATTCATCACCTGAAGCTTTGTTTTAATGGGAGTCATAGAACTGGGATAGTAGCAGGAAACATCCAGCAATCCTCGGAAGAGGTAGGATATGCGCCAAAACGCTGACCACCTCAGGCCTAGCCGCTACTACATACATGCGCTTGCATTCCAAGGAACAGAAAACTAAGGAGATGGATGGCCTCATGATCATTAATCATTTACTCGTTGTGTAGGAGGCCGACCACTGCTGCTGTCTACCTTCTGAACTTTGTGTTGAAGCCTGATTGACCCAGGACCCGCAATCCTCTATGTCTGGAGGACATGTTGCATCCCAGTGTCCAACTGTGTCCCGGCTTTCACAATATTAACCAAGCGTGAAGGCTTCAGTCAGATGGACAATCCCTGGCCACATTCACTTGTCCACGTGTTTGTGGTTAGGCTGTCCTTAAAATAGGGGCAGCAGGGGACCGTTTATGGACACCCTGCCGCCCCCAGGCGCCTGGGGACCGTGTGTGGGCACCAGGCTGCGGGGCGGCTGGGGACCGAGTATGGACACCCGGCCGCCCCCCGGCGGCTCGGGACCGAGTGTGGACACCCGGCCGCCGGGCGGCTGGGTACCGAGTATGGACTCCCGGCCACCTTGGTTGCTGGAGACCAAGCGTGGACACCAGGCCACCGGGCAGCTGCGGACTGAGTATGGATACCAGGCCACCGACGCAGCCATGACTTGGTGGCCGGCGTCTGCCTCCACATGCCTAAAAGGCCCAATTTCAAGTGCAAGCAAGCAGTATGGTATTGCAGCCTGGGGGTGGGTGGGTGGCAGGCTGCATACTTGCGCTTGCATTCCAAGGAATGAGGGAGGTACAATTGAACACTGCCCTGGGACAAGGACTTGCACGGGGATAGTTGCAAGTCTGCATCTTCTGATGCGGCAAGGATCACTTCTGATGGGCACACTTTTAGGCAGTGACCTGGGTGTCAGAGATGCTTCCAGGGGTCTTCCCCATGCTGTTCCCATGTCTTTTCAGCACTCTATTCATGTGTCACACAGCACATGGCCAGATAAGATTGTAAAATGTTAAAATGACATTTCCCGGTGAATGCATTTGTCACGGTTGAAAGCAATACAAAAGTGCAAAAGCGCATAAAAAATGCTACTTGTGAACATAGCCCAAGGTGTGAAGGAGTATTTTTGTTTTTGGTTTTTTATTTTACCTTATACACAAGTCTTTACCCTGGAAAGGAAGCTCCTTAACATATTTTACATGAAAACCGTTTCAGTTTCGTTTTTGAACGTTTTATTGTGAGCCCGAAAAAGTGGCTTAATACCTTTGACCATGTTGTTTACAGCAGTGACCTGGGGGTCAGAAATGCTTCCTGCGGTGATGCCCATGCTGTCCCCATGTCTTTTGAGCACTGTCACTATCGTTTTGGGCACTTTTTATACAGACTGCCGGGGGTGCCGCCGCAAAAATGCTCGGGTCTCCCATAGACTAACATTGGGCTTGTTGCCCGAGTATCACGGTGAGCTCGGCCTGAGCTTCGAGCACCTGAGCATTTTAGCGCTCGCTCAACACTAACCGTAATCCCTCCAGCTACAATAGTCTTATGTGAAAAATGTTTAAAACGTTGTTCTCACTTACTATATTTGAGAGAGAACTGCTCCCCAGCTTCCTGACTTCCTTTTTGCCAAAGGTGATCCATTGGTCCAAACTGCGTGCGTTCTGCTGATATAACAATGTTGGAGGAGCAAAATTGTAAAAACCCACTAAGCTACATCACTAAGCATGAAATGGGACAGAGGTTACCACCTAATATAGATAAAGAATAATGTGAACACAGTCCTTGGATTCTAAGTATGGCGTAGCATGGTGGCTCAGTGGTTAGTATTGTAATCTTTCAAGCACTGATATCCCGCAAGCGGGTAAAAAGTCATGGCGATATGTCATCACAATGTGCACCGTGACCTTGTGCAGTACCATTCTGGGCCTCATCAGAGATGGAAGTCCCTAGCTAGCATGAGTTCATGATTTCATCTTCTGATTTCCGTGCTATTGGCGTCAATCAGAAAATTAACTGAGGGCCAGACGGATGACAGTAAGGAGCTGAGGTTCTGTAGAGGTGAATGGTAAGGTAAGTATTATTCTTTATTTTTTAACCTTTTGCTGGCCTTTGACTGTTCAGAGAAATGGCAGCTAGTGGCCAGCATTTTGCTGAATCAGCACAAAAGAAAGTTACAAATATACATATTTTGGTCGAATGCGAGTTTTTGTAAAATTTGAGTAGCATTCAATTCCACTCAAATATATCCATCTCTACTACAGGCAATTACACGCTCTTGGCATACCTATGTACAGTATGGCATGTACTATTGCAGTGTTAGATTACAGTCCTTTATACACTGTGTAGTGAAGTAAGCCAACCTCAAATCATTGCAGATCTTTCAAACTCATTGTAAATGTGACAATAGTTTCTTCCAATTGTAATCATTTTAAGACCTAGTCATTCTTTATATTAAGAGAAGAGGAGTGAGGTGGTAATACAATTTCCGATTTGAGAAAGACGCCAAGCTGTGTAAAGAGAGATTGCAGAGTACTTATAATTTCTACAATGACTTCATCTCACACTTATGGCAAAAACTATTGTCTTTGGAACAGGGTCAGGATTGTATTTTAGATTCTCGGGAAGACGTGCACCTGCCAGTACATCATCTGCTCAGTTTGAAGTCATCTTGTGTGAGGTCTCATTTCTTCCCACTCATTTCACACGTACAAGAGGTTCTTTGGCATTCTCTCTGTTTCTTTTTTCTTTTATGCTGGCACAGCATTGTACTGAGGTTCACTAAACCAACCACCAGGCTTTTAATTTAACATGGAAAACATATAATGGCATTTAGCATGGTCAGAACATTACCATACCAGATACAATGATTATGTTAACAACATAAAGAACAAAAAGACCCATCTCCAAAGGTGTAACTGATATTGTGCCATTGCTGCGATTAAAAAAAATAGGAATTAAATTACCTTCCACATGTAGATCTTGCTGCACAAATTATGGAGCTTACATCCAAATTCTATGAGACATAATTTAGAACAATTATCTGCTCAGTAGCCTCGTTCCAACTTCCTCCGCTAGTCACACCTAAATTGATGGGTCTCTTTATACACAAAAATATAGAGACTGGTTTATCATAGTGTGTCCACTCCTGAGATCCCACCAATCACGGGGCACTGGACAGGAGTACCGCTGTTTTCTCATTGCTCAATCTGACACAGTAAGGTTTATACACTTGTGCATACACCCAAATGTCCCGTTTTTCTAGTAGATTGTCCTGCAAAATATACTTACGAAAGGGTGTCACTTATGCAAATCTGCAAGAAAAGTGCCAGTTACTGGATTGCTTTGTGGGTGGTCCAAAGCAGGACAGTGCTTAAAAGTTGTGGTGCAAATGTTGGGAGGTATGCATGTGTGTCTGAGCTGAAATGAGCTAACTTGGAAAGGATTACTAGAAAAATGTACTAAGGATAAGCCATTAAAGCTAAATGTTAGAAAATCACGGTAAATGGGCTATCCAGTACTAAATTATTTTCTTGTAGAAAAACAAATGCAAATAGTCAGCTCACCCTCATAGCAGATTCGTGCTCGGAACCAGCAGTGCAGCAGAGGTCCAATATAGGAAAGGAATATGTTCCAGCTTCAGAACAGGGTTAAAACTTGATAAATTTATTAAAAAATGTTTGTTCTTAGTTTGAGCCAAAAAACAAACAGGCAGGTAGTTGCTAACTAGTTAGCAACTACCTGTCTGGTCTACTCAGCGTCAACTCAGAGCTGCTACTGGCAATTCAGCTGCTCCATGTCAAGAGAGCAGCTCTTCCTCTTCCAGGCTGCTCTGTTGACAGGGTGTGACTGCCAACATCATGCTGATTGACAGCCGGCTCCCTGCAGTTAGGCAACGGGGAGCTAGCTGTCAATCAGCATGATATCGGAAATCATGCCCAGTCAACAGAGAAGAGTGGATGAGAAGCTGCTGCTCTGATGACATGACATCAACGACAGGGGCTGAATTGATGGCAGGAGTGGTCTGTGACCTCTTTGTGCTGAAGAGATCATGGTCAGGCACAACTACCTGCCTGTTCCTAAACTGCTTAAACCAAACTCAGACATTGAGTGCAAAATTGTCGTGGCTAAACAGTTTCGGTCATCTTTCCACCAACTTGTTTTGCATCCATTTCGGTACTTCCTTGATGGACAACGCTAGCTTTTCAGTAACCAGAGAAGGGCAGAGTTAGATGGAAAACAAAGTGGTGGGAAGCTGCACGGCTTCAGCAGGGCTGCACGAAGTGCCTGTGCTTGGTTTGAAAATTCATTTGGAGCAGACATAGTCCCTGTTAGAATATGTGAAATTGCAAACTTCATTTCCTTTGTATATATTCTGTAAAAATAGAAATCAGGGTCCTACTGCCTTGTACAATAAAGAGAGAATGAGGCCATCTGCTGTGCAAAAAATCAATAACAGATTTTGTAATTGTGTCTGTTTATTATAAAAAGTCTATTCAGTACAATCCAGCTATGCTTTCGAAGCAATTTAAACTGTGACCCCAATAATGGAAGAATAAACAACTTTATTTAATCACTTTAGCATTTCTGTTCAAAATATATTTCCGAAAGAAAAAAAAAAAGGTTTACAGAATAGTAAAGGTTGTTCTGAATAAAGCAATCTTAAAAGGTGTGAATTCCTTCTGTGTAAATATAGGCTATTTAAAAAATCCTAGTACATCATCTATACAGAGTTCTAGTAATTATTTAAATCTCCCTGCCTTGAGTATTCAGATTTGGTACTAACTGTACATATATATATATATATATGAGAAGATATTCTTTCATCATTTCCCTAATAAAAACACTTCCTGTCACAAGGACATAGGCAAAAAAGCAATACCAGTGATATAATCATTTAAAAACCTGAAGAAAAAATAAGATATTAGAATATTTTATATAAAATTGTCTATAGACTAAAAGAACATTTGTATAGATCTTCTCAAAGTTTTCATTTGATATTCGTTACACAGAAATGATTGAATCATTTCAAAATCAAATACACCAAATACTTCCCTTTGGAAGTGCATTGAGCTGTAGGTTGGATTGCTGCTAAGGGGGGGGGGGGAACCTCTTTAAATCTTCTTCCTTAGCCAGTATGAACGAGCTGAGTATGACCGGATCGTAAGTGCAAACGGAAGTAAGTGTGTGACTTGTTTTTCAGTGAATAGGTAATTGGGAATCCTGCAGAAAATACCTGTGTGAATTGCTGTGAGTTGTTGAATTGTGAACTGTGTGCTGAGTGCTTTTCTACTTGTTTAGTTTTATTTGGCTTTTTAAAACCTATTTTCTCTCTACAGTTTTACAGTCTCTTATATTACTACTTGTGTGTTTAAGGGTTAACTACATTACAATTAAATACTGAGGTGTAGCTGTACTCACAAGGGGTTAATTAAGGGTGGGGGGGTCATAATTAAGGGTTTATAAGGGGCAGCTCTTTGGGGCATCCATTCCTTTGGAAGTGCAATGAGCTGTAGGTTGGATTGTTACTAAAGGGAAAAAGTCAAGTGCAATCCCCATTAATGAGCTCCATTATTGACAATGCTATCCAGTGTACATCTTACCACATGTATGCAATCCTTGAACAGCCAGTCGTGGGTGCATACTGCTGTGCGAGATGTGTGCACATTGTGCCTTTGGAAGCCTGGGTACTGGATCTAAATGAGCAGCTGGCAACACTGAGATCCATTGACAATATGGAAAGGAGTCTGCTGCTCACTGAGCAGCTGCTCACTGGGGTAGATATGGGGGACGGTGGTAGTATGGAGCTGCAGGACAGTAAGGCAGCTAGCTGGGTGACAGTTAGAAGGAAGGGTAGAGGGAAGAATGCCAGGGAGGCTAGTCCTGATCTGGCACACACCAATAAGTTTGCAAAGTTGGCAGATGAGGGTGGTGTCGGTACAGGGGTAGCACTGCTGCAGCAAGTCATGTCCTCTGAAAGCCGGAGAAGCTTCAGCTCCAGTAAGGGGGGAAATAGGAGAGCAGGGCAGGCCAGGCAGGGCCTGGTAGTGGGGGACTCAATTATTAGAGGAACAGATAGGACAATCTGTCACAAAGACAGGGATCATCGAACAGTGTGCTACCTACCTGGCGCTCGAGTACGGCACATTGCTGATCGGGTTGACAGATTACTGGGAGGGGCTGGTGAGGACCCAGCAGTCATAGTGCACATTGGCACAAATGACAAAGTTAGATGTAGGTGGAAGGTCCTTAGAGATGATTTCAGGGAATCAGGCTGCAAGCTTAAAGCAAGGACCTCCAAGGTGATAGTCTCTGAAATACTGCCTGTACCATGTGCCACACCAGAGAGGCAATAGGAGATTAGGGAGATAAATAAGTGGCTCAGGAATTAGTGTAGGAAGGAGGGGTTTTGCTTCTTGGAGAACTGGGCCGACTTCTCAGTTGGCTACAGTTTCTATGCTAGGGACCGGCTGCACCTCAATGGGGAGGGTGCAGCTGTGCTGTGGGAGAAAATGGCTAGAAGGTTGGAGGAGTGTTTAAACTAGGGATTGGGGGGGAGGGTATTCATTTTATAGGTGGGGAAGATAGCGCAGATAGTGACCTGGGCACAAATAAAGAAATTTGTGGTGGGGTTAGAACAGTCAATATAGTAAGAAAGAATAGAGGTACAGAGAGATACATAAAATGCATGTACACTAATGCCAGAAGCCTCACCAACAAAATGGAGGAATTAGAATTAATTTTGTTGGAAAATAATTATGACATGGTGGGGATATCTGAGACATGGCTGGACGAGAGCCATGACTGGGCAGTTAATTTACAGGGCTATAGTCTGTTCAGAAATGACCGTACAAACAAGCGAGGGGGGTGTGTGTTTATATGTAAAATAATCCTTAAAACTCATCATGCGTGAGAATATATGTGAATCTAATGAAAATGTAGAGTCCCTGTGGGTGGAGATAAGAGGAGCGGGAAAAAATAATAAATTACTGAAAGGGCTTTGTTATAAGTCTCCAAAAATAATGGAAGCAGCGGAGAATATCCTCATAAAGCAAATTGATGAAGCAGCTACTCAAGGAGAAGTCATTATTATGGGGGACTTTAACTACCCTGAAATACATTAGGGAACAGAAACCTGTAGTTCAAGCAAAGGTAATAGGTTTTTTACATCTATGAGAGACAATTACCTTTCACAACTGGTTCAGGACCCAACAAGAAGGGGGGCGCTGCGAGACCTAATATTAACCAACAGGCCAGACCGCATATCAAATATGCGAGTTGGGAGTCACTTGGGTAATAGTGATCACAAAATAATAAGTTTTCATGTATCCTTTAATAAGATGTGTAGTAGAGAGATTACCAGTACACTAAACTTCAGGAAGGCAAATTTCCAATGGTTGAGAGATGGTCTTAGTGCAATAAACTGGGAAGATATCCTGAGACATAAAACTGCACAAAGCAAATGGGAGACATTTATTAGCTTCCTGAATAGGACCTGTGCACAATATATACCCTATGGGAATAAATATGCTAGAAATGGGAGGAAACCACTATGGCTAAATAGAGCTGTAAGGGGCGCAATAAGTGACAAAAAGAATGCATTTAGTGAACTAAAGCAAGTAGGTAGTGATGAGGCATTAAATAAATACAGAAAATTAAATAAATTCTGTAAAAACCAAATCAAGGCAGCAAAGATTAAGACAGAGAGACTCATTGCCAGAGAAAGTAAAAATAAGCCCAAAATATTCTTTAACTACATAAATAGTAAAAAACTAAAAAATGATAGTGTTGGCCCCCTTAAAAACAGTCTGGGTGAAAAGGTGGATGAGGATGAGGAAAAAGCCAATATGCTAAATGATTTTTTTTCAACAGTATTTACACAAGAAAATCGCATGGCAGAAAACACGATCATTGATAGCAAAATTTTTCTCCATTAAATGTCACTTGCTTAACCCAGAAAGAAGTACGGTAGCATCTAAAAATCACTGAAGTTGACAAATCCCCAGGCCCGGATGGGATACACCCGCGAGTACTGCAGGAATTAATTAACGTCATAGATAGACCATTATTTTTAATCTGTAAAGATTTCATAATAACAGGGTCTGTACCACAGGACTGGCATATAGCAAATTTGGTGCCAATAATCAAAAAGGGGACAAAAACTGAACTTGGAAATTATAGGCCAGTAAGCTTAACCTCTGCTGTGGGTAAAATCCTGGAGGGTTTCCTAAGAGATGCTCTACTAGAGTTTCTGAAGAAGAATAACCTCATGACCCAATATCAACATGGGTTTATGAGGGACCGTTCCTGTCAGACTAATCTGATCAGCTTTTATGAAGAGATAAGTTCTGGACTGGACCAAGGAAAAGCAGTGGATGTTGTGTATATGGACTTTTCAAAAGCTTTTGATACGGTTCCACACAAAAGGTTGATAAATAAAATGAGAACAATGGGGATAGGGGAAAATATATGTATGTGGGCTAAGAACTGGCTTAGTGATAGGAAACAAAGGGTGGTTATTAGTGATGAGCGAGTATGTTCTGTTAACCCTTTCGCCGAGTATGGTCGGTGTTATGTTTCAATCACTCCCGTGTGCATGATTTGCGACTGTTTGACCGCTTTATTACATGTGAGGAATGTGTAAGAAATAGACATTCCTCACATGTAATAAAGCTGTCAAACAGTCGCAAATCATGCACACAGGAGTGATTCAAACATAACACCGAGCAGCTGTAACTACTCGGTGCTCGCCCGAGCATACTCAGCGAAAGGGTTAACAGAACATACTCGCTCATCACTAGTTATTAATGGAACACACTCAGACTGGGTCTCAGTTAACAGTGGGGTACCACAGGGGTCAGTATTGGGCCACCTTCTTTTTAACATATTTATTAATGACCTTGTAGGGGGCATACAGAGTAATATTTCAATATTTGCAGATGACACTAAACTCTGCAGGGTAATCAATACAGAGGAGGACAATTTTATATTACAGGAGGATCTATGTAAACTAGAAGCTTGGGCTGATAAATGGCAAATGAGCTTTAATGGGGATAAATGTAAGGTATTGCACTTGGGCAGAGAAAATAAAATGTATAATTATATGCTTAATTGTAAAACACTGGGCAAAACTGTAACTGAAAAAGACCTGGGTGTATTGGTGGATGACAAGGTTACGTTTGGTGGCCAGTGTCAGGCAGCTGCTGCAAAGGCAAATAAAACTATGGGATGCATTAAATGAGGCATAGATGCTCATGAGGAGAACATAATTTTACCTCTATACAAGTCACTAGTGCGACCACACTCAGAATACTGTGTACAGTTTTGGTCTCCGGTGTATAAGAAAGCCATAGCTGAACTAGAGTGGGTGCAGAGAAAAGCGACCAAGGTTATTAGAGGACTGGGGGGTCTGCAATACCAAGGCAGGTTATTACACTTGGGGTTATTTAGTTTGGAAAAACTAAGACTTAGGGGTGATCTTATTACAATGTACAAGTATATAAGGGGACAGTATGTGGCACCCCTGAGGGTTCGACCGCCACAGGAATGCTGCACTTCTTTAATGGAGTGTAGTGTTCCTCCTCCGAGGTAAGGCCAGTGTGATAGTTGTGACCTAACCTTTTACATCCAACACCACACTTCTCCACCAGAGGGAGCTAGTATGCACTAGGTGCTGCTCCCCTGGTAACAGGAAGACTGGGGAACACAAAGTGGTAGGAACCAGTTAGTTGGTGTGGGTGGAGGACTTACAAGTTAGTTACACTTTAGAATTCATATTTAATAGTATGCCATCTTTGATCTTGGTCCGTCCTTCTGCGAATTCTCCCTAGTTAATTAGTTGGTCGTACTGTGCTGTCAAAATACTGTGTGTAATGTGACCTCCCCCCGGGAGCCCAGATCCTGTGTGGGCCTGCGCCGGTAAGGGACACAGCCCTCGTACCCTGGCCTTGGGATGAGAGGTAGGTTGCAGACAAGGAATGTCTCAACCCGGCCGAGGACCAGTATCAAGAAGGCCCAGGAGCTTTAGAGTGTGGCTCCCCAGCAAATGGGTCCCAGGGAGGATGCAGACGGAGCGGAGCATGCCACCTGTCCTCGCCTACCTGATCTATTCAGAGGGATTCCGGCTGCAAGAGGGGTACCGGACCCCGACACCTGACCTTGTACTCTATGCCCTGGATGGGAAAGCCCGGTTAGGCCCTGAGGATCCAACCGGGCATCGGATGGAGAGGAATTGCCCTAGTCCTGAGAGGAGCTCAGAGGGAGATCTGGCCTATCTACACACGCACAGACGGGAAAGGGTGAAGTTTGTACTGCAGGATCACTCTGGTGTAGGGTCTCTACCGAACACTGGACTTTCTCGGAGGTAGTCGGACCCCCGTCCCTGGTGGCTGCAGGACTCCGCGGGGAGCAGGGAGTCGCCTTCCCGCTGACATCTCTAAGTGAGTAAAGCCTTGGAAGTTCACCCCTATGGCCTCCGGACTGTTCATTACGCGCCATACCATGCGACGCGGTGCCCCTACTCCCCGCATGCTACCCCCCTCTCTTTCCTGTTTGCCTGCCCTGAGGCCTCGCTCCGCCTGTGGGGAGCAGTGAGAACTTTAGCCGCCATGACACCGGGCCTCAGCGGACTGCAGCGGCGCTGGTGACCCTTCACCAGGCACCACAGGTGGCGTAGTCGTTAAAATAAGCCACTCAACCCGGACGAGCCCACAACATCTCTCTTTTTTAATGTGATGGCCCTGAGCACGGGTCGGGCCCGGGCCATGGCTGCATCCCATCTCTCCATCACAGGGCCCGACACCGAGTCCCCCAACACCCAGGGTAAAACACGGGCTTCTCTGAGTAGAGGCGTCACAAGTACAAAGACCATTCTACTGATCTTTTTACTCTGAGGCCTGAGATGGGGACAAGGGGGCATCTTCTACGTCTGGAGGAAAGAAGGTTTAATCATAATCACAGACGCGGATTCTTTACTGTAAGAGCAGTGAGACTATGGAACTCTTTGCCACATGATGTTGTAATGATTGATTCACTACTAAAATTTAAGAAGGGCATGGATGCCTTTCTTGAAAAGTATAATATTAAAGGTTATATATACTAGATTCCTTGATAGGACGTTGATCCAGGGAACTCCCCAATGTGGAGCTTGGTGTTTACCACATGCGTTTTTTTTTCTTTCCTCTGGATCAACATGTTAGGCTATGGGTTGAACTAGATGGACTTAGTCTTCCTTCGACCGTAAAAACTATGTTACTATGTTACTATGATACCAGGTTCGAGAAATTTTTCAGAAAAATTTGAAATGACAACAAATCAATTTACCGTGAATACTGGAAAAATCTCCAAATTAATTGAAAAATATGCGTAACACTATGAGTTCTCCTAGGACTGTATCAAAGACCATTCAACTATTTTAACACAAGCACAGATTTAGTAATGTGAAAGTGACCTCACCATAAAAATGGATGGCAACCTGGTAGTAACCAACAGCCCACTTAATAACACAACTCAATGACAGACTTTTCATGTTGTTTTTTTTAATAAAAACTGTTCAAAAATGATCTTTCTAAGTCATTTGTGACCAGGTATAGCATTCCATGCACAAATCTGACTGAAAATGATGTCTGGATTCAGGACTTTCCCCAAGTGAATGACGTCACTCTGAGTAGGCGGACTTTGCTATGCCTGCGGTGGTGATTATGTGCAAGTGACGCGCCCCCTGGGCCGTGTGTGCAAGTGTGGGTTACCCGGAGCCGGGTCTCGGGGGGTTGTAGTCTCCGTGGCGGCGACCCAGTCCCGTGGCTCAGGGTGGTCAAACCAGTGGCAGTCCGTATAGGGTTTTTGTGGTTTAATGTCCGACTAAGCCACCCGTGGATTGCGGTCAGGGTGTACCGCCGCTGCGAGGCAGTCCGCTGAGGCTGGTGTGGTGTGCGCAGCTAAAGATGGGTTAACTCCCCACGGGAAGAGTATGGCCTCAGGGCAGGGAATGTGGATGATGGGAGTGATGGTGCTCGGGCGTCCCCGTACTAGTAGTGCTGTATGCGGTGAGAAAGCAGGAACGACTCAGAGTCTTTGCAGTGCAGTTCAGGGTCTTTACTGATGATATTAAGGCAGACCCTCCCGGGAGTACTGGCTAGCATAAGGGGCCTGGACAGTCTACGAGCAAGCAGGAGTTCCCCTGGCCAGGTGGAGTTGTAGGCCTCACCGTCTATCTGCACTCTTCCTGGCTACCTTGCTGTAAGCGAGTGGAAGTAGCCCACGTCCCTGAGTATACCGTGTGGTGCTCACCCGTATGGCTGGTGACTTGGGGCCTTCTGATAGCCTCCGCTCCTCGATGGCGGTGCTGGTCCCTTCCTTGTGACTGAGCCTCCGGGCTTCTATGGCCAGAGGACCTGGAATCCCCTGCCGGCTGGGTTCTGCTGCAGGACTTGAAGATCCTTGCAGCCTCGGACTCCGGTGTCCGGTATTTAGATTCTTCTGCCAGGGCGAGCTCTGCTCAACTCCAGCCCCTGGACTCAGTTCCTGTTCCTACAGAGCTCCTGCTGTTTCTTTCCCTGTGTCTGCTTGTTCTGTCTAACCCCGCCCCAGACCCAGTTTATATAGGGCAGATTCCTCCCCTCCCAGGTCTGAGCAGGAGGTGTTGCATGCTTAAGGGCTCCTGACCAGGAAACCTCCTACTTGCTCTCAGACGTAATATTTCTATTACTGTGGTAACCAAACCCATGGGGTGCCACATTCCCCGCTAGTGAAATTTAGTACTCCGGGACTAAACACATTTTTAAGAAAACACAAGTACAGGGTATAAACAATAATACAACAACATGTGCACAAGAATCTGTAGTCTTTAAAGGTCACAGCGTGTCCATAACCGGGTGTCCATGTCACCCAAGGTGAAGTTTTAGAACTGAGTAGGGGACCTGTCCAAAGCAAACCCCAAACGTTGGCCCTGGGCGTGGCTGCAAGGCAAAGCGAACTACTTTGGACCACACGGGACCACGCCAGACAGGTTTTTCTTCCGTGGCCTTCTTCGCAAGAGGCACGAAGTGCAACTATCTACAATTTAGTTCCGGTTATTCAGCGTCCATAACCTGTCAGTCCAAATAAACCTGAAGGGTAACTAGAGAAACATAATTAGTAACCAGGTAACAAAAACATAAACCTTTTTCAACATTGGCAATTTACAAGCAAATTCAAATTATATTTTAGATTCTCCAGCGAGCGGGCATCTGTCCTCTAGTGCTCCTGGTGGACCTACGTAACCCACTATCTGGCTCTGCACTACAGGGTGTAGGAGGTGTTACGGGTAGGTCTGGCAGCTTTCTGCGTACTCTTTGGCTTACTAGGGGCACGGCAGGCTCACTACTAGCAGAGGGTTGATTCTCCTATGCTGCTGGTATGGATTCTTCTGCCTCCTGGGCCGGCTGCTCTTCTGACACTACCTGTTCTTCTGTAGGCCCTTGAGGGGCTGGCTGGAGAAAGGTGAGGATGGGTACCACGACTGCGTTGTTGATTTGAGTCCAGGACCGGGGAAAGTCTCCGAGTACGGTACTGATCATTTCTTCCCTTTCCTCTGCGGGTTGAGGGTTCTCTTGATCTTCGTCAGAACTTTGCAGCTGCTCGGGACACTTTTTCAGGTGGTCTCTGGAAGCAATGGCTGTGGTTTCTCCTCCATCCTTACTGATTACACAGATTTTTGGATTGTCATGATTTGAAGGCAGTACTGTGTACGGGTCCTTCTCCCACTGGTCGTCCAACTTGTGGAGCCGCCTCTTTCTCTTCAAGACCTGCTCTCCAGGTACCAGGGGAACAGCGGGAGCATGCTGGTTATAAGTCTTCTCTTGCCTTTCTCTTGCTTGAGACAGACTCCGCTCGATGCTCTCCTGTACTTTCCGATACTGCTGCTGCCGTTCTGTATCCCTGTCTGCCTCTGGCGAAGTGCCCTCAGGTGTCAGGACTCCCATATCCAGGTCAATAGGCAGCTTACCAGGTCTTGCTCTCATTATCTAAGCCGGGGTACAGTTGGTGGAACCTACGGGGATGTGATTATACAAGTCCACCAGATCAGGCAGTTTTTCAGGCCAGAGACTGCGTTCTTCCTGGGGCAACGTTTTTAGCAAGTCTATCACCACCTGGTTCATTTTCTCACATAGTCCGTTGGTCTGAGGGTGATAGGGCGTTGTTCTTATCTTCCTGCAGCCATACAGATTGCAGAACTCTTGGAACACCTCCACTTCGAAGGCTGGCCCTTGGTCAGTCAACACTTGCTCCAGATACCCGTGTGGACAGCAGAAGTTCTGCTGGAAGGCTCTAGCTGCTGTTTGAGCCGTTAAGTCCTTGACAGGGACCACCACCAGGAACCGGGAGTAGTGATCTACGATTGTGAGGGCTTAAACGTACCCAGATTTGCTTGGAGCCAGTTTCACATGGTCCAGAGCTACCAGCTCCAGTGGCTGCCTGGTAATGATGGGCTGCAGAGGAGTCTTCTGGCTGGCAGGGTCCTTCCTTCTTAGGTTGCACGGGCCACAGTCTCTGCACCACCTCCCGATGGCTCCTCTCATGCCTACCCAGTACAACCGTCCACGCAACAGGAACTCCAGCTTCTTCCATCCGAAGTGTCCTGCTCCGTCATGGTATGCCTCCAGAACCATAGCCGCATCTCGTCTTGGGACCACTACCTGCCAGGTCAGCTCATGTGTTCTAGAGTTGACCATTCTCCGGCACAGCTTCTCCTTGTAAAGAAACAGTCTACTTTTCTCCTTCCACAGTTGCTTGGTCTCCTCCGGAGCGTCTGGGTCAAGACGGGCATCAGCCTGTGTCAGCATTTCCTTCATCAGACGGACTGCGGGATCACTGTCTTGTGTCTCCGCCCAGCTGTAGTGGGGTAAGGGATTGAACGTGGCTGAGCGCCTGTCCCTTACACGGTGGGAATACAGGGTAATCCCATGACGGTGGAGCGCAGGGAGTTCGACTTCTTCCAGTTCTTCTGGATCTTCCCCTACGTCCGGTAAGTTTTGCATTCTGGACAGGGCATCCGCATTGGCATTTGAGCATCCCGCCCGGTATTTAATGGTGAATTCATAGTTTGACAGGCGGGCCATCCTTCTCTGCTCCAGGGCACCAAGTCTTGCAGTGTCCAGGTGTGTCAACGGGTTGTTATCCGTGTACACGGTGAACTTGGAAGAGGCAAGGTAACGCTTGAAACATTCGGTCACTGCCCACACCACTGCCAGGAACTCTAGCTTGAATGAGCTATAATTCTCAGGATTTCTCTCTGTGGGCCGTAATTTCCGGTTGGCGTAAGCGATTACCCGTTCTTTCCCCTGCTCGATCTGGGACAGTACGGCTCCTAGCCCGATGTTGCTCGCGTCCGTGTGGAGGATAAAGGGCTGGCTGTGGTCTGGGTACACTAGGATTTCATCCCCCGTGAGGGCCATCTTCAGCTGGCGGAAGGACTCCTCTTCCAGCTTTTCCCACCTGAAGGGCGACTTCTGGTTTTTGACCTTCTTTGATTGAGCTATCAGGAGGTCCTGCATAGGAGCTGCCATTTTGGTGAAACCGGGAATGAATCTTCGGTAGTAGCCTACCAACCAGAGAAACTGCCGCACTTCCTTTATGCTGGAGGGTCGTGGCCAGTCTTTAATCACGGTGATCTTATCGGGGTCGGGAGCCACTCCGTCAGCACTCACCACGTGTCCCAGGTACTGTACCTTTGGTTTCAGCAGGTGACACTTGGAGGGTTTCACCTTTAGGCCGTAGCTTGCCAGGGCGTCAAACACTTCTGCCAGGTGTTTCAGATGGTCCTCGTTGGTTTTGGAATAAACGATGACATCGTCCAGGTATAACAGGACCGTCTCGAAATTCCGGTGTCCCAGACAGCATTCCATCAACCGCTGGAAGGTTCCTGGTGTGTTGCAGAGCCCGAACGGCATACAGTTGAATTCGCTGAGACCCATCAGGGTGGTGAATGCAGTCTTCTCCTTGTCTGCCTCTGCTACAGGAACCTGCCAGTACCCGCTAGTAAGATCCAAAGTGGAGAAGAAGTTAGCAGATTTTAATGCAGCTAAAGATTCTTCTATTCTAGGTAACGGGTACGCATCTTTGTGTGTGATACGGTTGACCTTTCTGTAGTCCACACACATTCTCATTGTGTTGTCCTTCTTTTTCACTAGAACTAGTGGAGCTGCCCAGGGGCTACAGCTGTCCCTGATTACCCCAGCCTCCTTCATGTCCCGCAACATCCCTTTTGCATGCTGATAGTGTGCAGGGGGTACAGGACGGTATCTTTCCTTTATGGGTGGATGGTCTCCAGTGGGGATGTGATGTTCTACCCCCTTTACTCGCCCGAAGTCTAGCGGGTGTTTACTAAAGACTCTTTCGTACTCCTGAACCACCCGGTAGACTCCCTGTTTTTGGTGTGAGGGAGTGGAGTCAGTACCCAAATGCAGTTGCTGACACCAGCCGTCCATTTGTTTCTTAGAGCCGTTACCTTCCTCTGGTTGAGATGGAGGCAAGGGTTCTACGGCCTTTACAGAATTTTGGTTTATGGTGAACAATTTGGCTAGCGTGGCATACCGGGGCAGGTGTACTTCTCTCTCCCTGATATTTACGATGCGGACAGGTACCCTCCCATGACATACATCGACCACTCCCCATGCTGTCAAAATGGTGGGCCTACTGTCTGAGTAGACGGGCTCTACCATTGTTAGGTAGTCTCTACCTCTTAGACCAATAGCTGCCCGGCACCATATCATCATCTCACTTTTCGGGGGCATGGCAATAGGGAACGGGTCACACATTCTCACGCTACCAATCTCACCACCAGATAATTCCACCTGTTGCCGTTTCATCAGTGCCAGGATCTTTTTTTGGAGGACACGCTGCTGGCTGGAACTGGCGTTCTTGGCAACCTGCTGTAAAATGAGAATCACCTCTGCAAGACAATTTTCAATCACGTTAGTTCCCAAGGTTATTCTAGGGTGACTCTCATGACGGTCAATGTCCACAATAATCAGTCCTTCTGCCGCCAGTTCGACCTTACCGACCTTAATGGTCACTTCTTTGAACCCCTTCTGTAGCACGGGCTGACCATTGCTGGCGATGAACCTAAGGTCGTCATCTGGGTAGCGGGTTATGTCCGAGTCATTCCAGTACCGCTTAAAGAGCACGTACGGGATGGTAGTCACCAGTGCCCCAGTGTCTAGTAGGGCACTCATAGGAATGCCATCCAGTACCACAGGCAAGACCGGACATCCCCCTACGTATTTATCATGCCAGTTCGATGGGCCTGATGATCTTATGCATTGGGGTTGGCCCTCTGCCCCAGGTTGTGCCCGTTTAAATGACAGTACCTTGCCATATGTCCGGGTTGATTGCAGCGGCGGCAGATGGGTTGTCCGTCCTCTTTGTATCTGTCGCTGGGTCTTCCTCTGGACGATGGGATCCTCCTCTTTTGGTGCCATGGGACGTCCTCCGGACTGGTGGCCAGCTTGATCCTTCCTGGAGGAGAGACCTGTAAAGACTGCACAGTTCGGGTTAGCGGGGCTACGCTTTTAGTTAGCTCTTGGACCTGATGGTGCAGGTCTGTAGCCGGGTTGTTGCCCAAAGCCTGCGCACCAGCTCCTAAAGGCTCTGCAGACAAGGGCGCCGCCTCCTGGTGATAGGTAATAGCAGGGCGCCGGTGGGTTACAGCGCTACCCGGTGCCGGTTCTCGGAGCACCCGGATGGCCCTGTCTTTGAACTTTGCAAAGTCTAAACCAGGCTTCTGCAAGGCCATTGCACATAACTGGGTTCGGTGGGCGTTGGACAGCAGACCCTCAATGAATTGCTCAGTTAACAGTTCATCTGCATTCCGCACACTGTCAGGGTCTGCCTGTTAAATGGCTCCCAGGGCCTCTTGCAAACTCAAAGCATAGTCTCTTATACTGTCTTTGGCCCGCTGCTTGCACCCATAAAATCTCATTTTGATCTCGGCTGAGGTGCGGGTATCAAAAGTGTCCTTCAGACGGGCTAAGATCTCCTTTACGGTCTCCTTGTCCTGGACTGACCAGGACTTTACTTCGCTTTGGGCTGCGCCGGTTAGCTGGCCTATCAATATGCTCACTTTCTGGTCCTCCGTCAGGGGCTATACCTTATATAGGCTGTACAGTCTCTCTTTAAAGTCGCTTAGGGTATGCGACTCCCCTAAGTATTGGGGCAGCCAGGCCGCTCCGGGGATGTAAGGCATTGTAAATGGCATCACTGCGGCAGTGGCCGCGCTGGTAGTCGAGGGTCCCTCCGTGTCCGTCATCTTCCTCCCCCCTAGTTAAGTGTGGCCTACGTTCCGATGATCCTCTTTTGTAGGCCGCGGCTCCGCTGGTGCTGCTCTGGATGAGGACCTTGCGTCGCGTCCTGGTGACGTCAGCGTCGCTCTCTCTCCCTTCCAGGACCTTGCGCAGCGTCGGTGCGTAGGGCGGAGCTTCAGGTCTCGCGCTTTTTCGGCGTCCATGCCCCTCTTCTTCCCGTGCGGCGTCCCGAAGATGGCGCCCGATGGCGGGAAAACGACTGCAGATGGCGGGAAAACAGCTGCGGATGGCGGGAAAACGGCTGAAGATGGCGGGAACCTTCACCACGGCAGGTATGACAGTCTTTTGAAGGCACGCAGTACCCGGTGGTTGCGGGCATGAAATCCTGCCGACTACGCCAAAGTTGATACGCCCCCTGGGCCGTGTGTGCAAGTGTGGGTTACCCGGAGCCGGGTCTCTGGGGGTTGCAGTCTCCGTGGCGGCGACCCGGTCCCGTGTCTCAGGGTGGTCAAACCAGTGGCAGTCCGTATAGGGTTTTTGTGGTTTAATGTCCGACTACGCCACCCGTGGATTGCGGTCAGGGTGTACCGCCGCTGCGAGGCAGTCCGCTGAGGCTGGTGTGGTGTGCACAGCTAAAGATGGGTTAACTCCCCACGGTAAGAGTATGGCCTCAGGGCAGGGAATGTGGATGATGGGAGTGATCGTGCGCGGGCGTCCCCGTACTAGTAGTGCTGTATGCGGTGAGAAAGCAGGAGCGACTCAGAGTCTTTGCAGTGCAGTTCAGGGTCATTACTGATGATATTAAGGCAGACCCTCCTGGGAGTACTGGCTAGCATAAGGGGCCTGGTCAGTCTGAGAGCAAGCAGGAGTTCCCCTGGCCAGGTGGAGTTGTAAGCCCCCCCATCTATCTGCACTCTTCCTGGCTACCTTGCTGTAAGCGAGTGGAAGTAGCCCACATCCCTGAGTATACCGTGTGGTGCTCGCCCGTATGGCTGGTGACTTGGGGCCTTCTGATAGCCTCCGCTCCTCGATGGCGGTGCTGGTCCCTTCCTTGTGACTAAGCCTCCGGGCTTCTATGGCCAGAGGACCTGGAATCCCCTGCCGGCTGGGTTCTGCTGCTGGACTTGAAGATCCTTGCACCCTCGGACTCCGGTGTCCGGTATTTAGATTCTTCTGCCAGGGCGAGCTCTGCTCAGCTCCAGCAGCTGGTCTCAGTTCCTGCTCCTACAGAGCTCCTGCTGTTTCTTTCCCTGTGTCTGCTTGTTCTGTCTAACCCCGCCCCAGACCAGTTTATATAGGGCAGATTCCTCCCCTCCCAGTTCTGGGCAGGAGGTGTTGCATGCTTAAGGGCTCCTGACCAGGAAACCTCCCACTTGCTCTCAGACGTAATATTTCTATTACTGTGGTAACCAGACCCCTGGGGTGCCACACAAGCGCTACTGTCTGGAGCACTGCACAGACACTTTGCGCACCTATTATCCTTGAATGATGAACACCAGTGATGAGCGAGCATGTTCTGTTAACCATTTTGGCGAGCATGCTCTGGTGCTTGCCAAGTATTTGCTGCGTGCTCGAATGTTATGTTTGAGTCACTCTGTGTGCATGATTTGCGACTGTTTGACTGCTTTAAAACATGTGAGGAATGCCTAACAAACAGGCATTCCTCACAAGTATTAATGCTGTGAAACAGTCGCAAATCATGCACACACAGTGACTCAAACATAACATTCGAGCACGCCGAAGATACTCGGAAATTACCCAAGCATGCTCGTAAATCTCGAGTAACGAGCATGCTCGCTTATCATTAGTGAACACCCATCATCCACATACTTAGAAATTAGCAGCCCAGAGGCAGACACTCTACTTTTTTGTCTCTTCATTTCAAAACTCTCTGAGAAACTGTTTATCTATTCCATTAAGGCGGGACTTTAGATTTTACACGTACCTATGGCAAATATATATAGAATTTAACACATGAACTTTTTATCTACTATCAGGTGCATGTTTAATGTGGATCGCTTTATTGTGTGTATCTTCTTGTTTTTTAGCAGGTTGAAGCAGATGGCTTGTTGTCCACCTCAGCTGTGTGTACCTGTAGGTGGAAGCACCATTATATTTGTATTTTGTTTTGTTTATATTTTTTGGTATATAAGCGCTGAGATTGTTTTTACTTTTTCCTGCATTTTTTGTGTTAGCGTTTGTTTAATCAATCATGTTGTGGTTAGAGATGAGCAGATCTGACAAAATTTGAATTTGCCAAAATTAAAAACAATAAAAAAAAAGCTTAAACTCACTTAACCGCTTACCTGTATGGCCCCTCCGCTGCTCACTGTCCACTGTGCAATTCTCAAAGCCACCTCTTTTCCATGTCATGAGCTATATCTCCTGTCCGGTTCACTTTAGGCCACAACTTTTGGCCATGACCAGACATTGAAGGTCAATGTGCATCACAAGCTGTGACGTTACAGTTGTATAACATGCAGTGGCCTCTGGGGCCAAAGTTGCAATTGCAGAAAGAAGAAACTTGAGGCCCGGGCAGTGGTCAGTAAGCCTTCTTTCCGTTGTTGCATCTTGGACCTATTCACTCTAAGCCATAAACTTTTGGAAGTCGTCAGGTATCGGAGGTCACTGTGTGTTGCTTGTCTGTGATTTCGCAATGTGCGATGCACAGTGACTTCCAAGGCTTGGTCGTGGAGGGAATTCCCATCTTAGAGTGAACAGGGTGAGAGATGCGGCTCCCCACGGGGGAAACAAGAGAAAACCAGAGGCAGATCTAAGGACTGGATTGACAGCAATAGCAAGCAGAAGAGGGGCCAAACAGGTGAGCTATGAGCAGGGCCGGCGTCAGCACCCGGCGCACCCGGGCAAATTCCGGGGCCCTGAGCAGGCAGAGGGGCCCACTGGCGGTCGCGCACGCCACTGGGCTATGGGCGGAGGAGAGCGGTGTCAGCGCCCGCCCTTCTCCACTGCTTGCTCAGGGCCTCGGCAGCTGGATACTTACCTCTCCCCGTGCCTCCGCAGATCCGCTGTCTTCCTGCTCTGCGCTCGCTGTGACATCTCAGGTCAGAGGGCGCGGTGACGTCTTTACACCGCGCCCTCCCCTGAGCCATCACAGAGAGCGCTGAGCGGGAAGACGCTGACAACGCTGGAGTTCGGACCCGAGCAGCGGGCAGCAGGTAGCAGGTGAGGAGAAGGGAGGTGAGTATTTGATTTTTTTTTTTAATGTATGGAGGCATGGGGCAGTATAAAGAGAAGGAAGGGGGGGGTGGCATCGTCCATGGAGCATTATAAAGAGAGGGGGGGGCATCCTGCATGGGGAATTATAAAGAGAGGGGGGGTATCCTGCATGGGGCATTATAAAGAGAGGGGGGGCATCCTGCATGGGGCATTATAAAGAGGGGGGTGACATCCTGCATGGGGCATTATAAAGGGGGGGCAGCCTGCATAGTGCATTATGTGGGGGGGAACAGCCTGCATGGAGCATCATAAGGGGAGGGGGCAGCCTGTATGGGGCATTATGTGGGGGGTAACAGCCTGCATGGAGCATTAAAAGGGGGGGGCCTGTATGGGGCATTATGTGGGGGGTAACAGCCTGCATGGAGCATTGTAAGGGGGGGACAGCCTGTATGGGGCATTATGTGGGGGGTAACAGCCTGCATGCAGCATTATATGGGGGCCAGTATCCTGTATGGAGCGTTATAAGGGGACCGGTATCCTGTATGGAGCGTTATATGGGGGCCAGTATCCAGTATGGAGTTTTATAAGGGGACCAGTATCCTGTGTGGAGCGTTATATGGGGGCCAGTATCCTGTATGGAGCTTTATAAGGGGACCAGTATCCTGTATGGAGCCTTATATGGGGGCCTGTATTCCGTATGGAGCCTTATATGGGGGCCAGTATTCCGTATGGAGCCTTATATGGGGGCCAGTATTCCGTATGGGGCCTTATATGGGGGCCAGTATTCCGTATGGAGCCTTATATGGGGGCCAGTATTCCGTATGGAGCCTTATATGGGGGCCTGTATTCCGTATGGAGCCTTATATGGGGGCCAGTATTCCGTATGGAGCCTTATATGGGGGCCAGTATTCCGTATGGAGCCTTATATGGGGGCCAGTATTCCATATGGAGCCTTATATGGGGGCCAGTATTCCGTATGGGGCCTTATATGGGGGCCAGTATTCCGTATGGGGCCTTATATGGGGGCCAGTATTCCGTATGGAGCCTTATATGGGGGCCAGTATTCCGTATGGAGCCTTATATGGGGGCCAGTATTCCATATGGAGCCTTAAATGGGGGCCAGTATTCCGTATGGAGCCTTATATGGGGGCCAGTATTCCATATGGAGCCTTATATGGGGGCCAGTATTCCGTATGGAGCCTTATATGGGGGCCAGTATTCCGTATGGAGCCTTATATGGGGGCCAGTATTCCGTATGGAGCCTTATATGGGGTTCAGTATTCCGCATGGAGCCTTATATGGGGGCCAGTATTCCGTATGGGGCCTTATATGGGGGCCAGTATTCCTTATGGGGCCTTATATGGGGGCCAGTATTCCGTATGTGGCCTTATATGGGGGCCAGTATTCCGTATGAAGCGTTGTATGGGGGCCAGTATTCCGTATGGAGCCTTATATTGGGGGCCAGTATTCTGTGTGGAGCGATTCACCGGTTTCTGAGCTATTGTGGAATTTACAATAGATATCACTCATGTAATGGAAGAAGTGAAATCTTTGCATTGTACTATATATATATATTTCTCCGCCGTATCTCTGCATCATGAATCGTGGTATGTGTTAAAGGGGCCCACTGAGACTCTTTTGCCCGGGGCCCAGAAAAACCTGGAGCCGGCCCTGGCTATGAGTATAATGTACTTTGTTTTGTCAAACTTTTGCCAGCTGACTATGGTTAAGCAAATTGTTGGCCAACAGGCCACCACTTTGCTCAATCCGTATGAAATTTAAAAAAATTGTATTTCCAAAAATACGATTTTTTTTGTATATTCAACTAGAATTGAATTAATTTGCTAATTTTTAGCTGTAATCTTTATCTGCAACAAATTGCTAGAAGGATACTATATAACAGATAAGTACTCCTCAGCACAGTCTATAACAATAGTACTTGCAGAAATGTAAAACTGGGCACTCAGCTAGCTTGTTTTTATATCATCAGACCAAGATTTATGCAGTATAAAGATAGAGGAGATTTATTTTGGAGCTCACCACACTGCACTGATGGTGCCGATCCGACTGGTGAGTGCAGTCGATATGGAAAGAAGGAGGATTCTGTCCGGCACATCCATTCAGATAATGTAAAACTAAATTTTATTGAGTGAACATTAAAATGTAATAAAACTGAAAGCTGACGCGTTTCTGGCGCACTCAGGCGCCCTTAGTTGTAGGGTGTCAGACAAATCCTCCTTCTTTCCATATCAACTGCAGTATAAAGATATTATTGCTACAGATTTATATTTTTTTTCTGTACATTACCTCTTTTATGAAAACATATTATAAGGGCATAACATGGTGTATAATATTTGACAAAATATATACAATCTGAGTCCAACAGTTTGTGGACCCTAGGATGATAGAACCCAACTTTCCTAATCTTTTTAAACCTAAAATGAACAGACAAACAATGCACTCCAGAGGATGTCTATATTCGGGGATTTGATCTTTGCCACTTACTGATGCTTGTTCTAGACTTGTTGAACGCTGTCCTACTTTTTTTTTTATAAAAGGTCACGTTTTTCTAGCTATTCTTCTCCAGCTTCTCTACCTGATTCCTGATATTAACCTTTATATCCCTGGTTGCAGGTTTAAATCCTACTTCTTCAGAATAATTGTACAAAAAAGGACTTCGGAAAACAAGGAACACAATCATAATAAATGTAGGGCAGAGTGGAAAATCGATAGCGGTTTCAGTTTTACTTTAGACCTTGGCTTGCTGCCTTTCCTTCTTCACTGTTTCTAGTGTATTGTATCTAATGTATTTTCTCAAATGTTCCATTGTTTATACCAATCACCAAATAAAAATAAGAAGAATTCTTATATGGCTGATGTGATCCGGAGGATTTTATTGCCTGGGACTGCAGTGTTTAAAGCAAAAACTTCTTTGACTAATGTTGTAGATAGTCAACAAATAGAAAATCCAATCTGTGCTCAAAGTTCAGAAACTTTACTTATTTTTGGTTTTTAGAAAAATATATTTCTCCTCCTGTATAGCTTCTGTTGACAGATTTGTTATTCCCATGGTGTTCCCCCACTTATTGCTTCTGGAACTTTGCTCCATCTAACCATTCATGACTGAGATGAGAAAACCTTGTCCATATGTGGTTGTCAGAGGTGGATGGGAGCAACCGAAATGATGCCAAACAGCCCGCTGCTATTTCAATAATTCAGGCAAGCCCTCATATAGACAGCTATTCTGGGATGAGAAAAGTCCTTTAGCACATGAATAATAAAAAGACCAGACTCTGGACAGAAACTTGATGGATCTCATTATCACTCAAGGGGATCCATTAGGATTCATTGAAAACTGTTTTCACTCTCACAGTTCTGGTGTGAATGGAAGTCAAGATAGCAGTGTGAATAGAGCCCAAGCTATTCGTTATAATATTAATGCCAATTTTTCTAGGAATTGTATCTAAGGTATTTTGAGCCTTTTTCCTCCTGAACATAATTGAGGCTTACTCATCTGTATGACTGTGCAGTATAATGTATAGTTTAATGTGTAGTTTTGCATTAATTTGGCAAGTATAACATGTAAAATATTCATAGGTTTATCTGACTTTTTTGATTTTCATGCTTCTAATTAGCTACAAATGCACATAACAAATGAGAGACTGAAACACCACCACAATAAACAAGGATGAAATATATCAAGTCCCAATGGACCCATGTTATTGTATATATGATTTAATCCACAGAACAGACCATCTAGTGGAGATAAGGAAGGGGGGGATCTCCGCAAAGCAGAGAAAAGGATGGTCACACTAGTTCATATGTAAAGAAATTTTTTTGAACTTTATTGAAAAAAATAGGTCACATCATGTACATACACATACGAAACATGTCCAAAAAAACAGAGTACTAAGACCAAGACATATATATAAAAAGGCCATGATCACAAACAATGATAAAATTTGTGGCGCATCCGTGGCAAATGGTAGGCTAACATAATGCACAGGCTAGTGGGGAGAAATTTTTTTTTATCAATATTCAAAATGACTCAAAGATTAGGAAATATTCCATCCCCATATAACATCTGCATCCCTATATGGCATCTAGGATACCCAGTAAACCGAGTATAATCACTCCCCACATACATATATACATGGTACTATTTAATTAGTAACCAAATATTGGGGAAAAGTATACCTGGATCGTTGCTCAGCCACCAATTGAACCGCGGTAAGCGTCACCCCGACGCACGTTTCGGTAGGAAAACTTGAAGAAGGGAATGACATCAGCAAGAGATGTGAGGATAAGCTTTTTTATTTTATCAGGGCCAAGCAGGGGGTTTGAGGCGGAGTTTTCCAAGTAGTGGACAACTTCTTTAATTTTTCTCTATAAGGGCTCTGATGAGTGCTATTGATGTGTTATCGGATAGCACTCAGCCCAATGCTATACTATGAGGCAGTGCAAATCTGAGTTTTTTTTCTCATGCCGAATTGGAAATATTGAAGCATGCTGTAAGTGACTCCTCAAATTGGATCACGCACACCCATTCAAGTCTGTTGGTGCATTTAAAACAATGGACTGCATTTGGATATCATCTGAGTTCAGTCCTACATCTGCAGGCTTAGACAATGGAGAAGATGGAGAAATTAAGTTCTCTGTCTTCTCCGCACCTGTGTTACAATTCTTTCATGCAAGAAAATTGGATCAGAGTAAACTGACACTCATCTCAAATTCTGATCAGAGTTTGAGCAGAATGCCATTACCATAATCGATCCAATTCTCTCGGAAGAGAGAATCATAACTTATCTGAGCCAGCCCCATGATTGGGTTAACCATTTAAAGGTGACCCTAGAATGCCAATTTTTTCTAAGAGAGAAGAGTTATCTTTCATTCTCTCTCCTAGGGACCACGTCCGCACTGATTTTATGGATTACTACTTGTTTCTCCATAAGGAGAATACTTCTTGTGATTTATCAGTAATGCAAATTATTTGCCATAAAAAAGAAATGTAAACTAAAAAAGACAAAAAAAAAATGAGTTAGATTTAGTGTTGAGCGAGCACTAAAATGCTTGGGTGCTCGAAGCTCGGGCCAAGCACATTGTGATACTCGGGTGCTCGACCCGAGCAACGAGCCCAATGTTAGTCTATGGGAGACCCGAGCATTTTTGCGGCGGCACCCCTGGCAGTCTGTAGAAAGCCTAAAAAGTGCCCAAAACTATAGTGACAGTGTTCAAATGACATGGGGACAGCATGGGGATCGCCTCAGGAAGCATTTCTGACCCCCAGGTCACTGCTGTCAACAATGTGGTCAGAAGTATTAAGGCACTTTTATGGGCTCACAAAAAATGTTCAAAAACTAAACTGAAACGGTTTTCCTGTGAAATATGTTAAGGAAGTTCCTTTCCAGGGTAAAGACTTGTGTACAAAGTAAAATAAATAACCAAAAACAAAAATACTCCTCCACACCTTGGGCTATGTTTACAAGTAACATTTTTTATGCGTTTTTGCACTTTTGTATTGCTTTCAACTGTGACAAATGCATTCACCGGGAAATGTAATTTTAACCTTTTACAACCTTATCTGGCCATGAGCTGTGTGACACATGCATACACTACGGAAAAGACATGGGAACAGCATGGGGAAGACCCCTGGAAGCATCTCTGACACCCAGGTCACTGCCTAAAAGTGTGCCCATCAGAAGTGAACCTTGCCGCATCAGAAGATGCAGACTTGCAACTATCCCCGTGCAAGTCCTTGTGCCAGGGCACTGTTCAATTGTACCTCCCCCATTCCTTGCAATGCAAGGGCAAGTATGCAGCCCGCCACCCACCCACCCCCAGGCTGCAATACCATAATGCTTGCTTGCTTGCACTTGAAATTGGGCCTTTTAGGCATGTGGAGGCGGAATCTGGCCACCACGTCATGGCTGCGTCGGCGGCCTGGTATCCATACTCAGTCCCCAGCCGCCCGGCGGCCGGGTGTCCACGCTTAGTCCTCAGCTGCCGCTATTTGTCCCGGTAACCTTCCCCACACTTTTCTTAGCCTGGCCTGCTTTAGGGCAGCATTGGACGAGCCCACCAGAGAACCAGACTCTTCCAGTGGGCCCTGGCTTCTCCATCAGAGGAGTTGAGAGTGCCGAGGTGAGGAGCATGATGATGATGATAGAAGTTAGCATCTGCTTTGTTTTCTTGGAATGCAAGCGTAAGTGTGCAGCATGCCACCCATGCACCCCCAGGCTGCAATACAATACTGTTAGCTTGCTTGCACTTGAAATGAGGCCTTTTAGGCTTCTGGAGGCAGACGCCGGCCACCATGTCATGGCTGCGTCGGCGGCCTGGTATCCATACTCAGTCCCCAGCCGCCCGGCGGCCAGGTGCCCACACGCGGTCCCCAGCCACCTGGGGGCGGCAGGGTGTCCATAAATGGTCCCCAGTCACCCCTATTTGTCCCGGTGCGCCTTATACACAAGAGCGCATACCAAAACATTACCTGTGCCCTCCCCTGTGCATTTAGTGGGAAGGACAGCCTAACCACAAACACGTGGACAAGTGAATGTGGCCAGGGTTGGTCCATCTCACTGACGCCTTCACACTGGGTTAATATTGTGGAAGCCGGGACACAGTTGGACACTGGGATGCAACACGTCCTCCAGACATAGAGGATTGTGAGTCCTGGGTCAATCAGGCTTCAACACAAAGTTCAGAAGGTAGACAGCAGCAGAGGTTGGCCTCCTACACAACGAGCAAATTATTCATGATCATGAGGCCATCCATCTCCTAAGCTTTCTGTTCCTTGGAATGCAAGCACATGTATGTAGTAGTGGCTAGGCCTGAGGTGGTCAGCGTTTTGGCGCATATCCTACCTCCTCCGAGGATTGCTGGATGTTTTCCTGCTACTATTCCAGTTCTCTGACTCCCGTAAAAAAAAACATTCAGGTGATGAATGATGGATGAGGTGGTGGCAAAGGAGAAAGACAGGAGGGACAGGGACCATTCACATCAATATCAGGCCAGTCAACCACACATATCTTGTAGGATATGTGTCTGTACCAAAAGGAGCGGCTCGGCTACACAGTTATAGGGCATACAGTGAGTGCAATGCCTACCAAAAATTTCAAGGCACTCCAATACTCCTCGGAAGTGACATGGAGGTCAGAGGGCCTAAGCTAAACTGTTTTTTCCATTTATAGCAACTGGGTCTCCTGTACACTGTTGGCCTAAGCAGTAAATGGAAGGCTTTCCAAAAATTATGAGGAACTGCAATGCCCCATGAAACAGACGTGGATTACAGCGTACTAAAAATCTTCTACCCATTATTGGGGAGTGGGCCTCCCTTACTTTTCGCCTATGCATTGAAAAGCAAAAGCTGACTAAAATTAGGAGGAAATGCAATGCACGATGGAAGAGTCGTGGAGGTTAGAGGTAATTAAAAACAACATTTCAATGCCCCTTGGAAAAGCTGTGGAGTTCAGAGTGGTTTGACAAGACAGTTTTAATGCCCCTTGGAAGAGACGTGGTGGTCACAGTAGTTTAACTAGATGGTTTTAATGCCCCTTGTAAGAGCTATGGAGTTCAGCGTGGTTTAACAAGATGGTTTTAATGCCCCTTGGAAGAGACGTGGAGGTCACAGTAGCTTAACAAGACAGTTTTAGTGCCCCTTGGAAGAGTGGTGGAGGTAGCTGTGGAATAAAAAGACAATATCAATGACCCTTGGAAGAGAGGTGGAGGTCACAGTAGCTTAACAAGACGGTTTTAATGCCCCTTGGAAGAGACGTGAAGGTCACAGTAGCTTAACAAGACAGTTTTAATGCCCCTTGGAAGAGTGGTGGAGGTTGCAGTGGAATAAAAAGACAATATCAATGCCCCTTGGAAAAGTGGTGCAGGTCACAGTAGCTTAACAAGACGGTTTTAATGCCCCTTGGAAGAGCTGTGGAGTTCAGAGTGGTTTAACAAGATTAGTTTAATGCCCCTTGGAAGAGACGTGGAGGTCACAGTAGCTTAACAAGATGGTTTTAATGCCCCTTGGAAGAGCTGTGGAGTTCAGAAAGGTCTAACAAGACGGTTTTAATGCCCCTTGGAAGAGACGTGGAGGTCACAGTAGCTTAACAAGATGGTTTTAATGCCCCTTGGAAGAGCTGTGGAGTTCAGAGTGGTTTAACAAGATGGTTTTAATGCCCCTTGGAAGAGACGTGGTGGTCACAGTAGCTTAACAAGACGGTTTTAATGCCCCTTCGAAGAGTGGTGGAGGTCGCAGTTGAATAGAAAGACAATATCAATGCCCCTTGGAAGAGTGGTGGAGGTCGCAGTGAAATAAAAAGACAATATCAATGCCCCTTGTTAGAGTGGTGGAGGTCATTATAGCTTAACAAGACAGTTTTAATGCCCCTTGGAAAAGTGGTGGAGGTCGCAGTGGAATAAAAAGGCAATATCATTGCCCCTTGGAAGAGTGGTGGAAGCCACATTAACTTAACAAGATACTTTTAATGCCCCTTGGAAGAGCTGTGGAGTTCAGAGTGGTTTAAAAAGACGGTTTTCATGCCCCTTACAAGAGCCATGCAGTACAGCATGTTAAAAACATTATTCCCATTATTGGGGAATGGGTCTTCCATAGTCTTTGCCTATGCCTTCCAAGCAAAAGCTGCCAAAAATTAGGACAGAGGAACTTGCAATGCCCCTTACAAGAGCCATGCAGTAGAGCATATTAAAAACATTATTCCCATTATTGGGGAGTGGGTCTCCCATAGTCTTTGCCTATGCCTTCCAAGCAAAAGTTGCCAAAACTTTGGACTGTGGAACTTGCAATGCTGGAAACATGGACCACAGTCACCCTGGTGGTATAGTGTTGGTGGAGGCTGAGGATAAGGAGAAGAGCAAAAAACTGCCGAAATGAGGAAGCGTATACCCATGTGTGGGTGGGAAGCGGTGCATGGGAATACACCTCCCGAAATAACAAAGTGGATTTGACTTTATGTTACTCTGCTGTCATTTGGTGGTGATGAGAAGTCTGGCCCAATCCAGCCCTTGTTCATTTTGATAAGGGTAGGCTTGTCAGCATTGTCAGTTCACAGGCGAGTGCGCTTATCAGTTATAATTCCCCCAGGGGCACTAAAAACACGCTCCGATAACACGCTAGCAGCAGTGACCGCCAAGGCATACAGAGCGAGTTCATTCCAAGTGTCCAACTTGGATACCCAATAATTAAAAGGCACTACGCTGCTACGCTGCTACGGTCGGCAAGGTACTCCCTCACCATCTTTTGAAACATTCCACTCCTTGTGAGATTACCTTGCACCTCAGGGCCTGTAAGCTGGGCAGGTCTCAGAAAACTGTCCCAGAATGTTGACAGTGTTCCCCTGCCTCTGCTGGATTGGAGTTGCGTCTCTCTCGCCTGTACGCCTTGGTTAAGCAACGAACTGTGACCTCTGCCGCTAGCGTGTTCAGATGGGAATTTTTTTAAGAGTTCTGCAGCAAGGGCCTTCTGGTACTGCCCCATTTTTGTAGACCTCTCCACCTCAGGAATAAGAGAGTGAAAGTTCTCCTTGTAGCGGGGGTCTAAAAGTGTCATCAACCAGTAATGACTGTCACACAACATTTTGACAATGCGAGGGTCACGGTTAAGGCAGCGTAACATAAAGTCAGCAATGTGTGCAAGACTGGTAACGGGCAAGACTTCTGTGTCCTCACCAAGATGACGACTGACCATGCTCTCCTCCTCCCCCCTGTCCTCAGGCCATCCACGCTGAACCGACGGTATGACAGTTGTACAGGTACTACCATCTATGCACATGATACCAGCTCCTGTTCTTCCTGCTCCTCCTCCTCCTATCCCTCATTGTCCCCAATGCACGTTGGGATGAGATGACGCTGGGCTGTGTGTAATCGCCCGTTATGGCTTCTTGATACATCTCTTCATACTCTGGCTGCAATGCCTCCTCTTTAATTTTCTGCAGAGAGCGTTGCAAAAGACAGACAAGTGGAATGCTGACGCTAATGATGGCATCATCGCCACTCACCATCTTGGTGGACTCCTCAAAGTTTGTCAGGATGGTACATATGTCAGACATCCAGGTCCACTCCTGAGGTCTTATGTGTGGAGTCTGACCTGAATATCGACGGCCTTGTTGCAGCTGGTACTCCAAAACTGCTCTCTTCTGCTCACAAATCCTTTGCAACATGTGGAGGGTAGTGTTCCAATGTGTGGGGACATCACACACCAGTCGGTGTGCCGGAAGCTGGAAACGCTGCTGCAACACAGCAAGGGCAGCGGAAGCTGTAGCCAACTTCCGAAAATGAGCTGACATGTGGCGTACTTTGACGAGCAGATCTGGCAACTCGGGGTACGATTTAAGAAACCACTGAACCACGAGGTTAAGCACATGAGCCAGGCATGGTACGTGTGTGATCTTGCCTCGCCTCAGAGCCGCCACCAGGTTACGACCATTTTCACACACGACCATGCCTGGATGTAGGTTCAGCGGTCTCAGCCACAGATCTGCCTGCTCTTTCACAGCTGTCCACAACTCACAAGCAGTGTGAGATTTATCACCTAAGCTTATCACTTTCAGCACAGTCTGTTGCCGCTTTGCGGAGGCAGTACTGCAGTGCTTCCAGCTTGTAACTGATGTGGTGATATCTGAGATGGAGGCTGAACATGAGGAGGAGGAGGATGATACGCAGGAGCTGTACACTGTAGGGGCAACTCTGACTGACATAGGGCCCGCAATCCTCGGTGTGATTAGGATGTGTTCCGTCCCAAGGTCCGACTGGGTCCCGGCTTCCACTATGTTTACCCAGTGTGCCGTCAGGGAGATGTACCGTCCCTGGTCACAAGCACTTCTCCACGTGTCCGTTGTCAAGTGGACTCTCCCAGTAACTGCATTGTTGAGGGCACGGCAGATGTTTTGGGACACATGCTTGTGTAGTGCGGTGATGGCACACCAGGCAAAATAGTGTCAGCTGGGGACCGAGTACCGAGGGATGGCCACCGCCATAAGGTTGCGGAAGGATTTAGTCTTCACCAGCCTAAAAGGCAGCATTTCCAACGCAAGCAGTCGTGAAATGTGCAAATTTAGGACTATGGCCTGTGGGGCATTGGCAGAGAATTTGCGCTTTCGTTCAAAGCTCTGGGATATGGACAATTGAACGCTGCGTTGGGACGTGGACGTGGACGTTGATGCTGTTTCTTGAGAAACTGCCATAACAAGTGAAGACTGAGAGGAGGGGGCATTTTTGCATGCAGTATGGACAGGGGATTGCCTTGCACACACAACAGCGGGTTCTCTTACACGCACAACAGTGGAAGAAGCAGTGGTGATACCCGCTGACACTGGTCGTGGACCCTGGGGTTCGCCCCACAAAGTCGGGTGCTTTGCTGATATGTGCCTGATCATGCTGGTGGTGGTCAGGCTGGTAGTTTTGTCACCTCTGCTGATGCTGGCATGGCAGGTGGTACAAATGGCCTTTTTGGGGTTATCAGCTCAGTCTTTAAAAAAATTCCAGACTCTGGAAGACCTACCGGTTGTACTGGCATCGTCCCTCATGTTGGTGTTACAGGGAACGGTTGCCCGCCTTCTGTCTGCGGCCACCACACTGCTTCTTCCTGCCTGATCGGGTACTCTGCCCCCCTCCCCCTGTGTGCTGCTGGCCCCACTCTGCGTGTCTTCTTGCCACGTTGGGTCAATTACTAAATCATCCACCACCTCCTCCTCTTCCACTTGAGCACCACGATCCTCTTCCTCACTTCGTGGCAATTGTGTCTCGTTATCGTCCACCTTTTGTGACAAATTGCCAGCGTCGACTTCCTGTGGCCGTGGCTGTTCAAATATTTGGGCATCGCTACATGGGATCTCCTCTTCCACCACTTAAAGCGAAGCAAGCGAGGGGCACAAATATGGAAATGGACCAATGAACAGCTCTTCAGAGTGTCCAACTGTGGGATCAGTTGCTGTCTGATGACACTCAGCATAGTGGGAGGGAGGAGCATCAGGGTGAGGAGGAGTATGCGGTCGAGACTCACGGCTACTAAAACTTGACCGTGTGGAAGACAGACCGGAGGTGGTGGTGCCCAGGTAATTGGAACCATTATCTGCTATCCAATTAATAACCTGTTCACACTGATCAGTTCGCATTACTGGTGTTGTAGTGTGCTTCCCTAGTAATTCGGTCAAAAAGTGGGAGCGAGAAGATGTGGCAGTTGGTTGGGGCACATTTTCACCTTGGCCACGGCCCGGTCCTCTACACGCACCATCACGGAACTTCCAGTTCCACGTCCCTTGCCACGCGCCTTGCCCATTGTAAATGAAGTAAAATAGCTTACACTAGCACTATCAATGGAAAAAGGGTAATAAAAAGGAGATTAGAACCATGGAAGAGGAAACCCACAGTTCTATTTCTCTGGCCTACACCAGAATCTTTTAAACAGATATATTTGTGTCTGAACACTGAGCGAGACACTCAAACTGTTTTTTTTTTATGTAAAAAAGGCAAAAAGGTGGATAATACAGAGATTTGAACTGTGGAAGTGCAAAACCACAGTTATAGTTATGTTCCCTACACCAGAATCTTTTAAACAGATATATTTGTGTCTGAACAGTCAGCAAGACACTATTACTGTTTTTTTTTTTTGGAAAAAAGGCCAAAAGCTGGATAATACAGAGATTTGAACTGTGGAACTGCAAAACCACAGTTATAGTTATGTGGCCTACACCAGAATCTTTTAAACAGATATATTTGTGTTTTAACAGTCAGCGAGACACTATTACTGTTTTTTTGACGGAAAAAAGGCAAAAAGCTGGATAATAGAGAGATTTGATCCGTGGAACTGCAAAACCACAGTTATAGTTTTGTGGCCTACACCAGACTCTTTTAAAAAGATATATTTGTGTCTGAACAGTCACGGAGACACTATTACAGTTTTTTTTATGGAAAAAAGGCCAAAAGCTGGATAATACAGAGATTTGAACCGTGGAACTGCAGAACCACAGTTATAGTTATGTGGCCTACACCAGAATCTTTTAAACAGATACATTTGTGTCTGAACAGTCAGGGAGATACTATTACTGTTTTTTTTTTTATGGAAAAAAGTCCAAAAGCTGGATAATACAGAGATTTGAACCGTGGAACTGCAAAACCACAGTTATAGCTTTGTGGCCTACACCAGTATCTTTTAAACAGATATATTTGTGTCTGAACAGTCAGCAAGACACTATTACTGTTTTTATTTATGGAAAAAAGGCCAAAAGCTTGATAATACAGAGATTTGAACCGTGGAACTGCAAAACCACAGTTATAGTTATATGGCCTACACCAGAAACTTTTAAACAGATATATTGGTGTCTGAACAGTCACAGACATACTCTTTTTTTTTTTTTGGTGGGGGGGGATAACAAAAGGTTAATAAGACGCATATTTGTACAGTCTGACTGAGGAAAAAAAATACAGGATTTAGATGAAAAAAAAAGGATTCTTCCTGGCCCCTGAGACCTGGGGATAAGTCTAGCAATTTGACCAGCAGGAGTACACAGGACTGTAATGCACTGTTTGTTGGTATAACCACTGTGTCTCCTATACAGCCTGCCTGCTTGATACCTGGGGTGGTTATTAGTCCTGAGAAGGACTGTTCGTTTGATTTGGCAGACTTTAGAGACCCTACACTACCTATTTCGCACTGTATATCTCTCTCTAACTCAGCAGCACTGACCCTACACTGTCTGATCCGGAGCGACTGTGTCCAAGATGGCGGCGCCCTGTTTTAAATACTCGAGGTGACGCTGTGCGGCCAGCCAATCACTTTAATGCCCACAAACAACATGGCTGTGACATTACAGTGACTGGCTGGCAATCCCTGCATGCTCATTGGCTCTGTAAATAGCGCCAAACATGCAGGGTGGAGACCCGAGCTCCCGCCCGAGTAACCCGGAAATGCTCGGTGCTCGCCGAACATCCCGAGTAGCGTGATGCTCGGGCGAGTACCGAGCAGTGTTGAGCATGCTCACTCAAAGCTAGTTAGATTTATTACAATTAGTGAGCTTTAACCAAATTTGGGCATTTTTGGTGTAAACTGATGGCTTCTAGTTTTAGACCTATTGTGTTAAAAAAAAACCTGCATTAGCTTATTGGGTTTGGATTTACCAGAAGGAACTTGAGTTATCCAGAAGGGAATGTCTGTAACGATTAGATTAAATTTCAATGCTTTAATTAGTCTAAAAATAAGCGAACTAGGAGATAATGTAGATTTAAAATCATGTGAGTAAAAGCAAGTCAAATTTATCATCAACGAGTCATTCAGATGGCTTAGGCAGTTTTATACCTGCCCCCAATATACTTTATCCCACCCATTCTCTTCTGTTAAATGAAATATTTTGAATGTCAGTACATACAGTATATACCACAATAGTGTCAGCATCATTTACATGCAAAGTGAAACTTATTTGCAAAAGATGAGATGCATCTCCACGGCCTTCACATTTTCTTAGAGACTTCTATTGCTTTTCTCATCTGCAGCAACTGTAACTTCAGTGGACCATGATAAATGCATATTACATTGTGTATAGTGAAGATACCGCACAGCCTCTCATTTAGACAAATGGATTGTACTTAGCTTTTCATTACTCATTGTATTTTGCGTCTCATTACTTTAGTTCTAATTTTATTTTGTACCGGTCTATAATAAGCTTTCGGTAACCAATACTGTAAGAAACTATTTCCTCTTTATTACATTATGTTCTTTAGTATAATTACAGCAACTGGCCAAGATGTGAATTTCATTGCAAAGTTTTATTTGGAGGAATATAATTAATTTGCTATTTTTCAGTCAATTATTAAAATGGTTTATCCAGGACTATTTTACTTTTTTATTATGGGCCTAACAAATAACAGGGAGATAGTTGCTAACTACCTGCCTGTTGTACTCGACGATGGCTCAAAACAGTCATCGACCGCGATTCATCTTCTCCATGTCAACAGAGCAGTTCTTCTTCTTCCGGGCTGCTCTGTCGACGGGGATTAACTGCTGATGTCATGCTGATTGACAGCTGACTCCCCGCAGTAAGGCAGTGGGGAGCAGGCTGCCAATTAGTATAGCGTCAGCAGTCGCATGCCATCAACAGAGCAGAATGGAAAAGAAACCACTGCTCTGTCGACATGACATCAGTAGAAGCAGATGAATCACCGGCAGGAGTGGTCTCTAACCACCCTGTGCCGGCAAAGATTGGCGCGAGGCACAATAGACAGGTAATTAACAACTACTTGCCTGATAACCCTTTTAGTATATTAAAAATGAATGAGCATTTAGACTGAAATACATTTGGAAATACATATCTAAGTCCATCGCCAATACAAGTGATCATCTGTTACAGCCTTGGATATGCATTCAAGCTTCTGCAGGTGTGAAAAATATAATTTAATAGTATTTACTTGAGTCAGTGTCAGCTCCAGTTTATTTGGTAATGTGGACAGTTTCTTATGTCCTACTGGTATAAATTATTACCAGTCCCTTGCAATGTAATGGCTAAGCAAAACTGTGCAGATATTTTTCAGTTGCATATTCATATTACAGATTTTTTATTTTAAATTAAAACCTTTCATTGGTAAAAGACGAGCGTCGCAAATTTTTCTGATTCACTAATATCTAATAGTAGCAACTTTTAAGCTTGTGATCCCTTATCCAAAATGTTCAACAGGGCTCCCAACAATGGCAGGTCTTTTAAAGAATTTGTTTTCTCATATTGGCTAAATGGACTTTTTGGGACCTCATGCAGATTCATAATTAAAAAATATTTTCCCAGGCTCTGTAGTATCTTTATAATCTCATAGTGTTTATAGAGATACTAAAATGCACCAGCTTGACAGCCATCTGAAATGTCTAAAACACATGGGCTCAGATTCACAAAAGTTGATTAAATTCTTGCTAGTCTTGATGAGGAGGCGTGTAAGGGTCAGACGCTCCTGATTCACATTTGCCTCTGTGCACCTCGCACAAACCTTACTCCTGTTCCCGACTGGAGTAAGGTCTTTGACAAAAGGAACGTCACAGTTTATCATGCATTAGATGAGTTGTTGCATCATGCCCCACATTGCTCCTGTTCCACTCCAGCTCTGCCCATTTAGGCAGAACATGTCAAGAATATAACAAATTTTGCACAACTTCGGGTTGCGCCAAATTTTTGCAATTTTTCAAAGCAATCTACACCTGAATTCTGGTAAAATTGTTTGATGAATCGAGGCCATCATATCTCAATCCTGCTGGGTGGTTATGTGTCTACTTATAAAAGTGTCCATTAATTTACAAGGGTCAGGAGATTAGTATTTCACAAATTATTTACCCATTTTTGACCTAGTTTATCATTTTAGAGACATCCTGGTTGTTATGCATTACAAATTTGTGCAGAAATTGCATTACGTTAAGCCTTACTATTGACACTGCTCTGTATATATCCACGCAAAACATTTTCATAAGAAGCATGAGAGTTAATGGGTTTTACAAAAGTTCAATGGTAGTGCAGAGTAAATAGCTGTCTGTAAGCTGCTGTGTGTGGCAGATATTTATACTGCCAGACGTCTTAATACAGCTCGGATGAGTGTTTTGATGTATGGCATCCTGGCCGTGAGTTATTTCCTTTTTCTTCCCATGGCTGGACAGTTTTGCTCTTTAAAAACTAGGTTTTAAGAATACTGATCACCAGTCTGTGGCTGCCCTTTTCATTTAAGAAAACAATGGTTAGTCATAGACTTGAGATTTTTCTAAATAACCCTTGCTTGTAAGAGTTTCTAATGCTTCTTGAAAGGACTCTACTGTCTAGTAAAAATTGGGTCTGAACTTCTGAGTTATGGAATCCTGGTGTCCAGACCATGATCCAACAATCTTCCACAGCTCTCCTCATTGCGATATCTCGCTTGTTATTGTATCTTGCAATTGCTCAATTGTAACATTAATGCGATAACCATTCGGTAGTTGCTTAGTAGAGGATATGGAAGGACTAATTTAGTTCCAAATGTGGGATCTCATGATGACATGCTTACACAGTGAGGAGGACTGCACAGATTTGGAAATCCAAACCCAACTTTTGACAAAATATTGGGTTCTTTGGGCTAGGACTACACAGAGACATACAGCAACTTTCGAAAAGTTGCATAACAAAATAATGTGTGGAACTTGTTGACTTATAGCTGTGGATTGTCACTAGCAACTTACATTGAAAAATATGGCAAGTGTGTTGCATGCAACTTGCAACCAGTGATAGAAAATCCAACACATTTGGAAACTTTTCCAGCTCTTTGTTGCAGTCTCAGTATGTCACAGGTCATAATGCGATAGGAAAGGACGAGTTGTACTTTTGAATGAGATCATTCATTTTATCATGTGATGTACTGGAAAGCAGGAAAAAAATTCCAAGTGCATTACAATTTCAAAAAAAAGTTCAATTCCACAATTATTTTTGAGATTTTTTTACATACCTCATTCACTATATGGTAAAACAGACCTGGCAATATGATTCCCCAGGGCAGCACAAGTACACAGATATCAAACAATGTATAGATTTTTTTTTTTATGGTGAGGAAAATTTTGGACATTTGTAAGAAAAAAAATAGCTTTTGTCACTATTTTCCAAGACCTGTAATGTTTTTATTTTTTGGGATAAGGGGCTGTGTGATAGCTTATTTTTTGCGCCCTGAGCTGATATTTTTATTGACACCATTTTGGGGTAGATACGATGTTTTAATAGCCTCTTATTGCATTTTATTGCTATGTTGCAGTGGCCAAGAAACATAATTCTCGTGTTTTTTTTTTCATAATGCAATTTACCAATAGGATTAATTTGCTTTAGAGCTCGTTTACATAATCGGATGAATTTCTCAACAACAAGGCATCTGACATGAGGTTTACAGATAGGACTGTTTTCAGCAGTCTATAACCTGTATGCCTATATTAATAGGTTAGATAGCTCAAATGTGGTGACAGATTCCCCTTAAGAATTTGGATATACTGTAAACTAAAATTCCAAAATAGCCACAAAAACAATCTCTAAGATTTTTTGGGGATTTCCTCAACTTTTAGATTTTACTTTGGAGTTTTTCTTGTGCCGGAATACATTATCACGTGTGTTTACCCAGAGGACTGCAGAATCTTAGTTTTGGAGTTAACCTTAACCCAGAGTAGAGTTGTTGAAAGCTGTCACCATTTCTTTAAAACATTTCCAGCTGATCAAGACCCAGTTTAATTGTGTTTCATCAGTTGGAAATAATATAGGTCCTCATCATATTCCTTTCAAGGCAGTAGAGTAACAGTGTAGTAAGCAGTACAAATGGGTCTCATAATCTGACAAATTCATTGTCCATCTTGTCATCAGCCTTAAGGTATAGGAATGTTCCACAAATTGTAGGTTGAGAGTTTCTTTTCGCAATTAGAAACTCCATTTCTTTGCTTGGACTCACTAATCAAGTAAGCTTGAAACTGGTCACACGGGGCAAGACTTGGCATAATGTAATGTCGTAGTAGACACCAACCGAGAAGAGATGCCCTTCTCTTTCAGCTATTCTTGAGTAGAGACTGCTAATCTTAACAAATAACATGGTGTGGCTCCAGATAAAAATATGCTGTAATTTTACCTATGCAAGAAAAATTATGAATGGTTTTTAACTGAAAATGTAACTTCTGGAGTTATTGTGCTACCTTATCTTTAGAGTTGCGCAAACCAACGCGGTGAATTAAGATGAGCCAATAATGGTAAATGATCATTGGTTGACCACTTGTTCTCAGATTACTGGCTTGTGTAAATATGCCTGAAATCACCCATGAATGGGCAAACATTTGTTCATCGGATGATTGGATAATTCATACCACCAATAAAATCATCATTGTCAGCATCACATTGTCCTGTGAAAATAGAGGATGTGCTGCAGATAACAATGATATTCTATGAGCACAGAACAATCATACTAGCAATTAATTATTGTTCTGTGAGCATTGAATTCAGTTTGTCATTCTGAATAGGTGATTAAATGACTGCCTATCGCCTTGCATGTAACCAGTCGGCAATTGTTTAAAGAAGTACTCCCATCAAAGCTTTCATAGTATTTGCAGTATACTATCATATTTTTTAGCACTGTGTACTTACAATTTCTCATTTTTCCTTTCTACCTAACTAATTCTTCCCTTTTCCATTAGGTCTGTGGCATGACGTGATTAAAAACTTGCTAGCTGAATCCTTCTAAGCTCTATGTAGAAAAAGGAGGTCAATTTTCTCTACATGAGTCATCCCTATCATCAATCCTGACCCAGCTGCTCCACTGCTCCCCCTGTCAGGGATTTTTCTGTGATGACTCATGCAGGGAAAAGAGACTTCCTGTTTTTCGACAGAAGGATTCAGCTAGCCTGTTTTTAATCACATGATGTCATAGACCTAATAAAAAATGAGAAGAATTAACTGGATAGACAGGCAAAATGAGCAATTGTAAGTTCACAGTGCTATATAATAAGATAACGGCAATATATAAAAAGGATACAAATTTGGATGGGCATGCTTCTTTAATATCTGTGGCCAGCTCCTGTAAATGGATCCTTATTTATTCTCAGAGTTGAGCGAATTCAAAAGATTCAAAATAATAAGAACTGTGAGATTATGCTGCAATATAATGTATGTTTTCTTCTGGATCAACATATAAACTTAATGGACTTTTAGGTATCAATTACTAACTTTCTGTACTGCAAAGTAGATTCATTATTATTACTTGATATACAGAAAAAACTCTCAAATTCCAGTAGAATGACATTGGATCATTATTACACTTGATTTTCAGTAGGGATGAGCAGACCAGTGGAAGTTTTGGGTTTTGGTAACCAACACGAACTTTATTCCAAAATTCGGTTAGGGTACCAGAACTTTACGAGTACCCAAAACCCATTGAAAACAATGGGGACCCAAACTTTTTAGCAGGAAAATACTATCTCTTTCTCTGCAATGGACTTCCCTCCAAATATTGCAACGGACTTCGGGGAGAAGTCCGTGTTCGATGTTTCATATTGGACACTAACTGTCCGGTATGAACCCCAAACTTTTAAGTTCGGGTTTGCTCATCTCTACTCACCACTTAATTCCCATATTTATAGGTAGTCCCTTCATCATTAAAAATGAGCAGAATGATTCCTATCTGAGTTATCTCCTTTTTTCACTTCTAAATACTGTATATGGCTGTAATAGAGGAATTACTGTAAATCCATGAATGCAGCACTCATTCCTTGTGTTTTCCGGCAATAGAAAATGATCCAATGATGTTGATTGCATGAAGTCCACATGAAGAAAATAGCATAACAAATATAATTATTCTATATGGAGCTTTTTTCATCTGTTCATACTTTTACTGTACCGATAAAACGTTTCTGGGTGACAATCAGAGTTAATTACAAAATAATGTACACCAAGCAAGTTGTTTTGGCTTAACAGAACAAGAAGATGCCTTTCCTCTCATTCAAATTATGTGATGTTAAGTATTTATAGAACAGCTGGAATTTGGATCTTCTCCCAGAATCTCTTGGGAATATTCCATAATCCCTTGGGGCCATTTTACATCCTAGTGGGGTCATTTGTCAAAGAAAAAAAATCAGATTTTAAAGTTATGACAATTTTGCTTTAGAAAACTTTATTTTGTTTTACTCTCACTCCGCTAAAGGAAATTAATAAATAGGCAGATCTTGAGCAATAAAGAAATGGCGTTTTATTAGCATTCAGTGTGTACTATGGGATGCAAACATCCATTTCAACAGACAGAACTTCAATTTTATATTTTTCTCCATCCTCATTACGAGAGATGAGTGGATCTGACAAAATTTTACTTTGCCAGATCATGCAGATTTTACCAGGAAATTTAATTTGCAGTGAAGTTATTCTCTATTAATTGAAAATATTCTATTATGCTCTGGGGTTTTTCCAGATCCAAGAACATAATATACATAAGATGTAAAAAAAAATAAAACAAAATACTTATACTCACCTTATGGCTTATTTGTCCGGCCAATCCCGCTGCCCCCTGCCTGCTGTCCTGTCCTCGGTGCCTCCATCATGGTGTTCACTCCCGCCCATATTTTCCCAGCTGAGAGTGAACATGGGCATGGACTTCATGCATGCACAGTGATCTCCGAGGCCTGATTACGGCCGGAATACTCAACTTAGAGTGAACAATGGGCTGAAAATCAAGCATGGAGGAGGACCAGACAATAAGCAGGGTGAGATGAGTATGTTTTTTTTTTCCTTTTAACATTTTACCGACCCTCTACTGTTCAGCAAGAAGGCAGCTGCAGTTGGATGTCATTTTGCTGAATTCACGCTGAGTGAATTGCAAAATAATTCTGTATTCACCAAAATATGAATTGTTGAAAATTTTTAGGAGAATTCAATTCCATTTGATTGAATTTGCCCATCTTTACTCATTACACATTCAATCCAATAATAACACAATATGCCATAAGCTCCTAAGTTCCACATCTGGATACTGTACTCTTCATTGTTGCATGAATCTTGGATACACACTTTTCTAAATGCCCAATGGGATAGTATGTTGAGGCTATAGTTGGAACCCCCGCTTGTATCATTCACATGTTCTATTCCAAGTAATAGGAAATGTACATGATACGTGCCTGATATCAGGCAGTTGGTTGAGCATATATTTCAATTTGTGTCTCACACCCTGCCCCCAATATTAAAATTAATTTGTAAGCACTTTTTCATGTGGTTTTCAGGTGGAAACCACCTGAAAAAAACATTGTGTGTGCATACCCTTAGAGTTTTTTCATCTTAGACATTTGCAGTAAAGTTTATCAACAAGATGTGCAATAAATGTCTGATAGATGTGGAATCCATCTCTGGGAGTTGGGTGGTCATTGTGTAGCGATCTCTTTGATCACAACCACCATGTGTCAGAGGTCTTGGACCCTATTACTGCAGACAGGTACTGGTCTCAGACGAGCATCTTTTAGGTATTTATGGCATATCCTGTGAACATTTAGTAAACTTCTAAGATGGGAATTCTCCTTTATGAGTAATTCAAAGAGCATACTGAGTCATGATCTAGTAAGAGGACCTTTCAATTTCTTTGTTTAATTTAAACTAAGTACGTTCACCAATTGGTGCTGCTCCACTTATTCGGGAACATTTTTTCTATATCTTCTGTACCCCTCTGTACAAAAATTATGGTTCCTGGAAATAAAGATATAAATTTTCTTTCCATCCAACTGGGTACCACAGAACTTCTCTGTGGGCATTTGTCTTTTCTTCTCTGACTCTGGCAAATCAAAATATTGTCGCACCCATAGAGAAGGTTTGTGGAATACACCCAGTTGGTTGAAGGGAAAATTTGTATCTTTTTTTTCAGGGGGCTTATACTTTGGAATGGAGGGGAAGAGAAGACAGATTTCATTGAATTTGGAATTTGTTTGAAAAGACAAAATTGCAAAAAAAAAAATTGCTAAGTCATTAAGGGGTTAGATCAACAATTGGCAATCCTCATATATTTAAAGTCATAGGACCTGATTCACAACACCAGTCTTAATTAATGGGCTCACTGGAGTACAATGTGCCTGATACACTAAGAGGTGCATGCCGCTCAATGAAACACATGCATCTCTTAACTGGTATGTGCCTCTCTCCACCAAAGATGTACTTCAATCATTGACTGTTAATGTTTGAAGTACATTATTTTTGAGATTAGAGAGAGGGAAATCAGGTAAATTTTAATGGATTTAGCAAGTGGGCTTAGACATGTGCTCTCCTACCGATGCTCCACCCATTTAAGCGGAGCTAGCCAGGACAGGCATGAAAATGCCAAATTTTGACAAATTTTTGCATAAAATCCGAGTTGTACAAAAAATTTTCAAAAAATGTACATGTTTTATTAGAGAAAACTGACGTAAACACCAGTATGAATTTGGCCTAAAGACTTTGAATGATATGGCCTTGCACATGTACAGATTTACACTCATCTCCTCCTGCATAAAGGATACTGAAGTTCAAAGCTAAAATTAAATATACCAGTTCCATGGTGATCAATAGGAGTCTCAATAGCAGCTCTGCCAACTTTATTTTCTTAGTTTTTCTGGACAACTTATCATAAAATCACGGACAGTCAATATTTTTTTTGGACGCATTGGCAAGCCATAGTAAATCAGTTTACTTATAATTGATACATGTCTACAGTCCATAATTTGGATATAGACATTAGTTTTATTCACAATGAATTGGAAAATGCTAATTACAGTCATGATAATCTGTAGTCGTTTCTCCAGCTTCAAAGAAATCATAGACTTTACAATTTTTTTATGGGCAGAGGAAAAAAGTGTCATATTTTTATGGACTGTCTAGGAATTTTTGGATGGTTGTCAATCCTGCCCTGTAGTAGCTCTCATAATAATCTAACAGTCTCCAGTGGATATGTGATAACATGCTTAGACCAGAATAGTTCCTTAAGTCCCAAAAATGTTTTAAAATTTTACGGAGAGACGTGAAGAATTTTTGGAGACTATTTATCACATTTGACAATTTTTTTCAATGGCTGTCTGTGTTTGTTCTCAGTCAATAGACTATATGACGTGCCAGAAAAGAAAGATCTCTATGAAAAACATTGGAAATTCCTGGATCTCATGAATAGAAAAAGCATTGTGCAAAGGAATTACTATTCATTCAGTTCTCTAACTTATTCTTTAAAAAAATATTCAGGGCATATTGTGCTCACAGACAAACCTTTACCTTTGAAGAACCTCTAATATATTTCTTAGAATTCATAGTATTGCTGCAATTGAAAAATTGCCATCATGTCTCCTACAGAAAGGGCAAGTGTCTGTAGACCTAGATGGCACAGTCCTGTTCTTGTCATAATACGAGCTCTTCGACAGCCGAAATCAAACTAAGTCACAGGCGCTTACACGTTGCGAGAGGACTGAGTTAATGTAACGTGGTCCAGAGCATCAGACAACAGAAGATGAGCCATCTATATACGCTGCCGGCACAAAATATAATAACCAAATGTAATAACCAGGTTTCCTTTTTTATGTGTTTTATATGATAATGGTTTGTGTTGTATCTGTCACTTTTCATTCCTGGATCATTGCCACTAACCATGCAAAGCTTTCAGGCTGCATTTATACATAACCACTATGTCCAACCTAGAATGTGTCAAAATAGTACATCATAACGCAAAAGGTGGATAGGAACTCATGACTAATAAATAATTAGGAAATCTATGCCAAGTGATGTGTTGTCAGAAATAATAGCTTTTACATATACATCTAGTATGAGAAGATGATTTTAATAAAGTGCTTCATAGATGGCAATTATTGATGTCAGCAGCATTTTAAAATGGTGATCTTCTTGGACAATGACTCTATTTTCTGCCATGATAGTTGTCATAATAAAAGGTAAAAAAAGAGAAAATCATCCTGCAACTCTAATATAGTGTACTACATGATCCTTCTCAGATAATCCGCAATAGGAGCAATTACCAGGGTGTATGTTATGTGATTTTGGCCTTCTAACTTAACATTTTTGAAGGCAGAATTGAAGGAAGCACTCCGAGGGTCACTCCAGTGTTCTTTTAGTTAGACGCCTCTGCATAGGGATTGACTCCATCTGTACCATGCCCCCACCCCATCTCCTACAAGACACCAATTCCTCCTATTCCTGTTTGGCACACAGCAAGTCCAACAAAGACCCCATTCGATTATGTCCGGGTTTCAACAGCCATTTAAATAAAATTAACCATTCACTTTCACAAATGTCAGTCATGTTTGCAGCTACATGTGCTTTTTCATATTGCGGATGAATTAACTGAATTCTATTGCATACACTACTTTAGTCTCTAAAAAAGTCTAGAATAATGAATTCTATGATTTTTTTTTTATTCGGACTGGTCGATTGTGTAGAAAATCTGCCATGTTCACTGTGTACGGTATATCATGTACCCAAACAGCCTATGAGCAGAAAACAGTCTTGCCGGAATGTGCCTTCAAATCATCCAACTTAGCTTAAGGTGTCAAGATCTTGTACGGTTGTTTCCAGGTCCCATACCCAGGTTAGAAATAGCAGACACTAAGGTAAATTCTTCAGCAATGTCTGAATGTAAAATTTCCACTGATCTAACAGAGTGGGGAAAGACAAAGCTCCAATAAGGAAATACGTCTAATAATCAGTCACAGTGCACCAAAGCTTTTATTATGCACTAAAAATTCTAATGAACAAAGATATTAAAAAGCATTTTCCAACAGTGTATGTGTACTGCACACCTACCCAATTCAAGTTTTACCTTATTGGCTTCCTTCAGGTTTTGCTCTAGAAGAGCTGTTATAAAACAGCAAACAGGACTAGCCCTGGAAGAAGCCAATTAGGCAAAACTCATGGTGATTAAGTGTGCAATACACACACTGATTGGATTAAGTGCTGGATGCTGTTCTTAACTTTATTTATGCATCCAGACATTTCCGAAGATTTGATCTCCATGTCTGCTATTAAGAACCTGGTTGTGGGACTTGGAAAAACCTTTAGAAGTTCAGCTAAGTTTTTAGTGTATCAAAAATTTGATTATTTGACTCTGGGCATTGGCTTGCATTCATTACACCTGCTGTGGCTATTGTCTGTGACTGTTTGGGCATCTTCATTTTCCTCTATCTAAAATCTGCCACACCTGCTAATTTTATAGGAACAGCTGTCCATTCAATGTGTATGGCCTTCTCTAACTCTTCTCTAGCATCATGTGTAATGGTAACATAATTTCAATTCTAATGTCAAATCCTTTTGTTTTCCAGGAGATATCCAACTGTCAGAGGTGTCTGGCAGATGGTTTCTTTGTTCTTCTCCACTTGTACATTCAGTCAAGCTGACCATTCTTGTAGAGTTAGTCAAAAAGATGTGATAACAAATGTCCAGCCTACAACTATCTAAGTTGTAAGAACAGGTTGAAAATGTTGTCGAACTTCATAAAATTCTGGTCCTTGGGCAAAGTTTGGTATAAGAAAGCAAACCGTGCTTTACTTACCATCTCTGAACCTAGTGCTGAGTCTCTACCGCTGCTCCCGATGTCAGTTATTGGCTGCAGCGTTGATGTCATGTCGACAGTGTGGTAGTCAATCAGTAAGCCCAACAACTCTGCCTATGTAGATGAAATACCCTTCTCATAGCCACTTACCTGAGCTATTGGCCACTGCGCTGTCGACATGAAGCCAGCACTGCAGCCAATAGCTAACACTGTAAGCAGCGGTGGAGAATTAGCGCTTGACCTGGAGATGGTGAGTAAGCAGCAGATTGCTTTTTTTATATATAACAAACTGCTCCCAAGGTCTGGAATTTTTTTTCAGGAAGGGGGCAGTGACTTTAACACTATCAATATTACATACAATGTATAGACAGACCAGACATTTAAAAACTCTTATAGAGGGGGTTCACTACCATTTAGGAGCACCTTCTATGTGCCAAGAAGGACAGACTATTGGTATAAGAAGCTCCATTTCTTGGTGGTCTCAAGCAGCCCCTGTGTTACTTTGAATGACAATTAATCTAAATGGCTGACTTGTTGTAAAGATTCCGACTGTAGCAGCTATGTATTGCCCATCTTTAGCCTGTCCAAAATAATTGTTAAACTGAGATATCTAATAGAGCTAAAAGCCCACAGTCTGCAATGTTTACTGATAATGATGCTATTAAGCTGCATTCACATTATGTTTTTGCACCGTGTTTAACACATACTCGTACATCTAAAAAGCTCCCAACATACACACTAAAAATGGGAATAGTGGTTTATTAGTCAGACAGAGGCTAAAAGAGTGTCATTTTTATCTTCGTCTGGCAGTATACATCATTACACTACTAAAAAGAGTATGGAGTACCATAGTAGAAGATTATGCTATTGTATACAACAGCACGCAGGAAAAAAGTATATAGATAATTTATACATTTTTTTAAGATCGAATCAATGGGTAATGTGTACTACTTTATGGTAATACAAGAATCTATAAAAATTATACTTCCTGGTGTGTATGTTAAATGGAAGTCATAAACACAGAATCAACATAGTCTTACAAAAACAATTAACCCATAGAAGTAAATGGCATCCCAATCAATTAACTTTAGTACAATAACCATTTAAAATAAATATAATACTATCTCACTACCAGGCAGTCATAGAAGCAGAACAACCAGGCCAACCACACCATCTCCCCCCTAATGAGTTAGAACAACCAGTTCAGCACCCTAATAATATATACTGTATGTTACTGTCCCTTATTATTTTATACAATGTCCTCCCTTATTATTATATATGTCATTGTTTCCTTTATTGTTCACTACGATCTCCCTTGATTCATATAGCATCATCTCTTATCATAACATACAGTCACCCTTGTTATATACAGTGTCATTCATTTTCATTCTATACCATTTGTCTCTTATTCATTACAGTGTCCTCCCTTAATATATACAACATTGTCCTTTATCAGTACATACCCCTTTAATACTGCATTTGGTGTCATTACTTTTTATAGAAAGTGTCCTCCATTATTATACAGAGCAACAGATAACACTGTGTGTTGACTATATTTGTTTAGGGGTCTAGTGTTATTTGGGGATGAGTTGAAAGGGGTCATATTTACTATTTGTAATTCAGATCTCAATGGGGGCATGCCCTATATTAGTTAGCAAGATGCAAGAAAAAAGTTTTGAGAAACTTCTTTTCCTTTTGGAATTGCCCTCCTGTGCCTTCTCTAGTTGTCAAGTATAGTTATGTGCCAAATCATTACAAATGAATTACATGATATATTACACACTGGCTTGGTGTGGAATTAAAAGCTATGCGAGCAATGAAATGATTGAATTGTCTTCATAGCTTTTATTTACACACCTAAGCAACCTTATGCATTACATACTGTAGTACCTATAGCTTGTCACAGTCTCTGGTTACCCTGAAAATCATCCCCTCAAGACACATCATGTTGTTTTTTTTATTTTGGGGGGGAATAGTGGATTGTATCATTTATTTTAAAGGGCACTGTGCACTGGTTTATTTATTTCTGGAAGGTGATTGTATTGTTTTATGGCTATGCCATGCATCATTTTATTTTGGTAAAAGGACACCCTGCTCAGGCCAATTAATCAGAAGAAAAGAGGCTAGGCATGCTTTTTGGAATTATATTTCAGTTGCAATAAATGTCGATATCTCAGAAAATAAGTCAGCCCCATAATTGTAATTGGAACATGGAGCTCTTTCTTACAAATATGTTGTAGGTTCTTTGTAGGTGCAGGGTAAAAGTCTAATATTTTCTCAAAAGATAGTCTTTATGTACTAAAATTTAAAGAGAACCTATTGGTTTGTCGGAAAAGATTCAATATAACTTATATTTTATTCATTGAAATCCCTTGTATCTGTATGTATGAGTCCAGTAGGCGGTGCTACTAGCGATTGACAGCTAGCTGTCAATCACTGAATAGGACCACCTATTGGACAACAGCTAGCTGTCAATCATGCGCACTGAGGAAGGCTATATGCCAACACACATGTTGGGACCTGGCGCCATTCTAGCAGGAGGAGATGAATTCAGGTATTACATGTTTTTTTTCTTCTGATATTACTTTTCTGTTGATTTATTCTTTCAACATTACATAATATTTATGTCCTATTGGCTACTACTTACGGTCATCTTTTGCAATTTTGCCATATTTACAAGTTTTTATTAATTGACTCACCCTCTCCTGCTGCCTATGTGTCGCCTTTAGTATTTGCCCATTGTGCCTTTTTATATAAAAAAAATTTCTTGTATATGTTTTCAATAAAGATTTACATTGATCTATCTATCTTTGCCTATATATTCTTGTGAATAAGTTTATCATTACTACCTTATATGCAGTAGCTGCATTTGTGTATAATTTGCTAGATAAGGGCTATGATATTTTGTCTTACTTAACTAGCACTATATTGCTTCGCTGATGATTGGCTATATATATATATATATAAGTGGACAGTTTGATTTCACAGAAGTTTGATCCACTTGGAGTTATATCTTGTTGTTTAAGAGTTCCCTTTATTTTTTTGAGCAGTGTGTATACATAATATGTGTATATACATATATATAAACAGTACAGACCAAAAGTTTGGACACACCTTCTAATTTAAAGATTTTCTGTATTTTCATGACTTTGAAAATTGTACATTCACACTGAAGGCATCAAAACTATGAATTAACACATGTGGAATTATATACTTAACAAAAAAGTGTGAAACAACTGAAAATATGTCTTATATTCTAGGTTCTTCAAAGTAGCCACCTTTTGCTTTGATGACTGCTTTGAACACTCTTGGCATTCTCTTGATGAGCTTCAAGAGGTAGTCACCGGAAATGGTTTTCACTTCACAGGTGTACCCTGTCAGGCTTAATAAGTGGGATTTCTTGCCTTATACATGGGGTTGGGACCATTAGTTGTGTTGTGCAGTAGTAAGGTGGATACACAGCTGATAGCCCTACTGAATAGACTGTTAGAATTTGTATTATGGCAAGAAAAAGCAGCTAAGTAAAGAACAACGAGTGGCCGTCATTACTTTAAGAAATGAAGGTCAGTCAGTCCGAAAAATTGGGAAAACTTTGAAAGTGTCCCCAAGTGCATTTGCAAAAACCATCAAGCGCTACAAAGAAACTGGCTCACATGAGGACCGCCCCAGGAAAGGAAGACCAAGAGTCACCTCTGCTTCGGAGGATAAGTTTATCCGAGTCACCAGCCTCAGAAATTGCAGGTTAACAGCAGCTCAGATTAGAGACCAGGTCAATGGCACACAGAGTTCTAGCAGCAGACACATCTCTACAACAACTGTTAAGAGGAGACTTTGTGCAGCAGGCCTTCATGGTAAAATAGCTGCTAGGAAACCACTGCTAAGGACAGGCAACAAGCAGAAGAGACTTGTTTGGGCTAAAGAACAGAAGGAATGGACATTAGACCAGTGGAAATCTGTGGTTTGGTCTGATGAGTCCAAATTTGAGATATTTGGTTCCAACAACCGTGTCTTTGTGTGACGCAGAAAAGGTGAACGGATGGACTCTACATGCCTGGTTCCCACCATGAAGCATGGAGGAGGAGGTGTAATGGTGTGGGGGTGCTTTGCTGGTGACACTGTTGGGGATTTATTCAAAATTGAAGGCATACTGAACCAGCATGGCTACCAGAGCATCTTGCAGCAGCATGCTATTCCATCCGGTTTGCGTTTAGTTGGACTATCATTTATTTTTCAACAGGACAATGACCACAAACACACCTCCAGGCTGTGTAAGGGATATTTGACCAAGAGGGAGAGTGATGGGGTGCTACGCCAGATGACCTGGCCTCCACAGTCACCAGACCTGAACCAAATCGAGATGGTTTGGGTTGAGCAGGACCGCAGAGTGAAGACAAAAGGACCAACAAGTGCTAAGCATCTCTGGGAACTCCTTCAAGATTGTTGGAAGACCATTTCCGGTGAAGCTCATCAAGAGAATGCCAAGAGTGTGCAAAGCAGTCATCAAAGCAATAGGTGGCTACTTTGAAGAAGCTAGAATATAAGACATATTTTCAGCTGTTTCACACTTTTTTGTTAAGTATATAATTCCACATGTGTTAATTCATAGTTTTGATGCCTTCAGTGTGAATGTACAATTTTCATAGTCATGAAAATACAGAAAAATCTTTAAATGAGAAAGTGTGTCCAAACTTTTAGTCTATACTGCATATATATACAATGCCTTCATTTTGCAGGAACTGCTGACACACTCCAGCCACATGAGGTCTGGCATTGTCCTGCATTAGGAGGAGCCAAGGGCCAACCGCACCAGCAAATGGTCTCACAAGGGGTCTGAGGATCTCATCTCGGTACCTAATGTCAGTCAGGCTACCTCTGGCAAGCACACGGAGGGCTGTGCTACCCTCCAAAGAAATGCAACCCCTCACCATTACTGACCCATTGCCAAACCGGTCATGCTGAAGGATGTTGAAGGCAGCAGATCACTCTCCACTGCGTCTCCAGACTCTGTCACGTCTGGCATATGTGCTCAGTAGTGTTCAGTGATACCTTCCGATATCGGGAAATATCGGATCGGATTGGATCGGACCGATACCCAAAAAATATCATATATCGCCGATTCCGATACCGGAAGCCAATGCAAGTCAATGGGACACAAATATCGGAATGAAAATAAACCCTTTCTTGTCTTGTAGGTTAATTCTACATGAAGGAAAACAACTAAGAATAATGTAGAATGCATTACATGAAAAGCCGGCAATTCAGCAGCGGCATACACCGGTACCCAACAAATTAGAGCAGAAAGAATAGAGCATCACAGATAGATTAGATAGATAGAATCATGTCAGTCACATATATAATAAGTACAGTGACAGTGTTGGTTACTGTACTTGTCATTTAGTGTTAAAGTATTTATTTAAAAAAATAATAGTATTTTCATGCACCTGTCTCTTTAAAAAAGCCGGCCGGCATTTCAGCATCTGTACGCGACAATTTAGAAAAGAAAGAATAGAGCATCACGCATAGATTAGATACATAGAAACATGTCAGTCACATATATAAGAAGTACAGTGATAGTGTTGATTACTGTACTTGTCATTTAGTGTTAAAATAAAGGATTCATTCAAAAAAAAATTGGCGTGGGGTTCCCCATAATTTTAGTCTCTAGCGGAGGTTAAGCAGACGGCTGGGGCAGATGTTTGAAGCCTGGGAAGGGGGTAATACCCACGGAGCTTCCCAGGCTACTAATATCAGTCCCCAGCTGAATACCTAGCCTTTACTAGCTATTAAAATGGGGGACCCCCAACAAAATGATGTGGGGTTCCCCTTATTTTAATAGCTAGCAAAGGCTAGGCAGACAGCTGGGGACTGATATTAATAGCCCAGGAAGGGTGCCATGAATATTGGCCCCCTCCCAGGCTAGAAACACCAGCCGTCAGCCGCCCCAGAAATGGCGCATCCATAGGATGCGCCAATTCTGGCACTTAGCCTCGCTCTTCCCACTGCCCTGTAGCGGTGGCAGTGGGGTAATAGGGTTGGGGTTGATGTCAGCTTAAAATGCCAGCTGACATCAAGCCCAGGTTAGTAATGGAGAGGCGTCTATAAGACACCCCCATTACTAACCCCATAGTCAAAGTTAAAAAAAAACACAACACCCAGAATAAAGTCATTTAATTTAAATAAATACACAATTCTTTATTGTTCTAAATTAAACCATACTTACCATCACGCCCATTTCAGCTGAAGCTAATGTCTTCTGCAATAAAAGTAAAATAATAAAGCAACCTCATCCTTACCTTTCCATGGTTCCCAGGACGGCTCCAGCTCTGCTACATTCACATGACAGGCTGGATCGCAGCTGAAAGCTGGCATCCCGCTTGCCATGCCGCAGACACTGAGAAGCGCAGGCTCAGCCGTCTGCTTAACCTCCGCTAGAGACTAAAATTACGGGGAACTCCACGCCAAATTTTTTTTTAATAAATCCTTTATTTTAACACTAAATGACAAGTACAGTAATCAACACTATCACTGTAATTGTTATATATGTGACTGACATGTTTCTATGTATCAAATCTATGTGTGATGCTCTATTCTTTCTATTATAAATTGCCGGGTACTGATGCTGAATTGCCCGCCGGCCTTTTTAAAGAAACGTTGCATGAAAACACTATTATTGTTTTTAATAAATCCTTTAACACTAAATGACAAGTACAGTAAGCAACACTGTCACTGTACTTCTTATATATGTGACTGACATGTTTCTATCTATGTAATCTATGTGTGATGGTTTATTCTTTCTGTTCTAAATTGTCGGGTACCGGTATATGCTGCTGCTGAATTGCCGGTTTTTCATGTAATACATTCTACATTATTCTTAGCCATCCAGCTTGTCATCCTTCAGAGACACTGCAGAGCGCAGGCATTGTGGGAATTTCCTATTCCGGTATTCGATATTCTAAAAGTATCGGAACTCAGTATCTGAACTCCGTTACCGCGAATATCGGTCGATACCCGATATTTCAGTATCGGAATGCTCAACACTAGTGCTCAGTGTGAACCTGCTTTCATCTGTGAAGAGCACAGGGCACCAGTGGCGACTTTGACAATCTTGGTGTTCTGTGGCAAATGCCAAGCATCCTGCACGGTGTTGGGCTGTGAGCACAACCCCCATCTGTGGACATCGGGCCCTCATACCACCCTCATGGAGTCAGTTTCTAACCGTTTGTGCAGCCACATGGACATTTGTGGCCTGCTGGAGGTCATTTTGCAAGGCTATCGCAGTGGTCCTCCTGTTCCTCCTTCCTCAAAGGAGGAGGTAACGGTCCTGCTGCTGGGTTGTTGCCCTCCTATGGCTACCTCCACATCTCTTGGTATTTGCTCCATGCTCTTTACACTCTGCTGACAGACACAGCTACCCTTCTTGCCACAGCTCGCACTGTTGTGCCATCCTGGATGAACTGCACTACCTGAGCAACTTCGGTGGATTGTACTGTAGACACCGACTTATGCTACTGTACCAAAACAACAGCCAAAAAGGATGAGAACAGAGAAATGGTCTGTGGTCACCACCTGCAGAACCTCTCCTTTTATAGGGGGTATCTTGCTAATTGCCTATCATTTCTACCAGTTGTCTCTTCCATTTGCACAACAGCAGGAGAAATAGATTCATAATCAGTTTTGCATCATAACTTGACAGGTAGATTTCACAGAATTGTTATTGACTTGGAGTTACATTGTGTTGTTTAAGTGTTCCCTTTATTTTTTTTGAGCAGTGCATATGTATATATACAGTGGGTAGGGAAAGGATTCAGATCCCTTTAAATTTTTCATTCTTTATTTCATTGCAGCCATTTGGTAAATTCTAAAAAGTACATTTTTTTCTCATTAAAGTACACTCTGCACCCCATCTTGACTGAAAAAACCCCCAGAAATGTAGAAATTTTTGCACATTTATTAAAAAAGAAAAACTGAAATATCACATGGTCATAAGCATTCAGACCCTTTACTCGGTATTGAGTATAAGCACCCTTTTGAGCTAGTACTGCCATGAGTCTTCTTGGGAATGATGCAACAAGTTTTTCACACCTGGATTTGGGGATCCTCTGCCATTCTTCCTTGCAGTTCCTCTCCAGTTCCATCAGGTTGGATGGTGAACGTTGGTGGACAGCCATTTTGAGGTCTCTCCAGAGATGCTCAATTGGGCTTAGGTCAGGGCTCTGGCTGGGCCAGTCAAGAATGGTCACAGAGTTGTTCTGAAGCCACTCCTTTGTTATTTTAGCTGTGTGCTTAGGGTCATTGTCTTGTTGGAAGGTGAACCTTAGGCCAAATCTGAAGTCCAGAGCACTCTGGAAGAGGTTTTCATCTGTACTTGGCCGCATTTGTTTCCTTCAATTGCAATTAGTCATCCTGTCCCTGCAGCTGAAAAATACCCCCATAGCATGATGCTGCCACCACCATGTTTCATTGCTGGGATTGTATTGGGCAGGTGATTAGCAGTGCTTGGTTTTCTCCACACATACTGCTTAGAACATTTTGGTGATAATTCTATCTTCATCTCATCAGACTAGAGAATCTTATTTCTCATAGTCTGGGAGTACTTCATGTGTTTTTGAGCAAACTCTATGCAGGCTTTCATATGTCTTGCACTAAGGAGAGGCTTCCACTCTGCCATAAAAACCTTACTGGTGGAGAGCTGCAGTGATAGTTGACTTTGTGGAACTTTCTCTCATCTCCCTACTGCATCTCAGGAGCTCAGCCATAGTGATCTTAGGGTTCTTCTTTACCTCTCTCACCAAGGCTCTTCTCCCACGATTGCTCAGTTTGGCTGGACAGCCAGGTCTAGGAAGACTTCTGGTGGTCCCAAACTTCTTCAATTTAAGGATTATGGAGGCCACTTTGCTCTTACGAACCTTGAGTAATGCAGAAATTATTTTATAACCTTAGCCAGATCTGTGCCTTGCCACAATTCTGTCTCTGAGCTCCTTGGGCAGTTCCTTTGAGCTCATGATTCTCATTTGGTCTGACATGCACTGTGAACTATGAGGTCTTATATAGACAGGTGTGTGCCTTTCCAAATCAAGTCCTTTCAGTTTTATTAAATACTGCTGTACTCCAATGAAGGAGTAGAACCATCTCAAGGAGGATCACAAGGAAATGGATAGCATGTGACATAAATATGAGTGTCTGAGCAAAGGGTCTGAATACTTATGACCATGTGATATTTCAGTTTTTCTTTTTTAATAAATTTGTAAAAATTTCTACATTTCTGTTTTTTTTTCAGTCAAGATGGGGTACAGAGTGTACATTAATGAGAAAAAAAATGAACTTTTTAGAATTTACCAAATGGCTGCAATGAAACAAAGAGTGAAAAATTTAAAGGGGTCTGAAAACTTTCCGTATCCACTGTATATATGTGTATATATACAGTACAGACCAAAAGTTTGGACACACCATCTCATTTAAAGATTTTTCTGTATTTTCATCACTATGAAAATTGTACATTCACACTAAAGGCATCAAAGCTAAGAATTAACACATGTGGAATTATATACTTAACAAAAAAGTGTGAAACAACTGAAAATATGTCTTATATTCTAGGTTCTTCAAAGTAGCCACCTTTTCCTTTGATGACTGCTTTGCACACTCTTGGCATTCTCTTGATGAGCTTCAAGAGGTAGTTACCGGAAATGGTTTTCACTTCACAGTTGTGCCCTGTCAGGTTTAATAAGTGGGATTTCTTGCCTTATAAATGGGGTTGGGACCATCAGTTGTGTTGTGCAGAAGTCTGGTGGATACACAGCTGATAGTCCTACTGAATAGACTTTTAGAATTGTTATTATGGCAAGAAAAAAGCAGCTAAGTAAAGAAAAACGAGTGGCCATCATTACTTTAAGAAATTAAGGTCAGTCAGTCTGATAAATTGGGAAAACTTTGAAAGTGTCCCCAAGTGCAGTTGCAAAAACCATCAAGCGCTACAAAGAAACTGGCTCACATGAGGACCGCCCCAGGAAAGCAAGACCAAGAGTCACCTCTGCTTCTGAGGATAAGTTTATCCGAGTCACCAGCCTCAGAAATCGCAGGTTAACAGCAGCTCAGATTAGAGACCAAGTCAATGCCACACAGAGTTCTAGCAGCAGACACATCTCTTCAACAACTGTTAAGAGGAGACTTTGTGCAGCAGGCCTTCATGGTAAAATAGCTGCTAGGAAACCACTGCTAAGGACAGGCAACAAGCAGAAGAGACTTGTTTGGGCTAAAGAACAGAAGGAATGGACATTAGACCAGTGGAAATCTGTGCTTTGGTCTGATGAGTCCAAATTTGAGATCTTTGGTTCCAACCACCGTGTCTTTGTGAGACGCAGAAAAGGTGAACGGATGGACTATACATTTGCTAAGCATCTCTGGGAACTCCTTCAAGATTGTTGGAAGACCATTTCCGGTGACTACCTCTTGAAGCTCATCAAGAGAATGCCAAGAGTGTGCAAAGCAGTCATCAAAGCAAAAGGTGGCTACTTTGAAGAACCTAGAATATAAGACATATTTTCAGTTGTTTCACACTTTTTTGTTAAGTATATAATTCCACATGTGTTAATTCATAGTTTTGATGCCTTCAGTGTGAATGTACAATTTTCATAGTTATAAAAATACAGAAAAATCTTTAAATGTGTCCAAACTTTTGGTCTGTACTGTGTATATATACATATATATATATATATATATATATTTATATAATTGTGCAAGTTCTCCCATTTAAAAAGATGAGAGAGGCCTGTAATTGACATCATAGGTAGACCTCAAATATGAGAGACAAAATGAGAAAACAAATCCTGAAAATCACATTGTCTGATTTAGAAAGAATTTTTTTTCAAATTTTGGTGGAAAATAAGTATTTGGTCAATTACAAACAAGCTAGATTTCTGGCTCTCACAGAACTGTAACTTCTTCTTTAAGAGGCTCCTCTGTCCTCCACTCATTACCTGTAGTACTGGCATCTGTTTGAACTTGTTATCAGTATAATAGACCGCAACCTCAAACAGTCACACTCCAAACTCCACTATGGTGAAGACCAAAGAGCTGTCGAAGAACACCAGAAACAAAATTGTAGCCCTGCACGAGGCTGGAAAGACTAAATCTGCAATAGGCAAGCAGCTTGGTGTGAAGAAATCAACTGTGGGAGCAATAATTAGAAAATGGAAGACATACGAGACCACTGATAATCTCCCTCGATCTGGGTCTGCACACAAGATCTCACCCTGTGGGGTCAAAATGATCTCAAGAACATTGATCAAAAATACCAGAACCACACGGGGGGGACCTAGTGAATGACCTGCAGAGAGCTGGGACCAACGTTACACAGGCTACCAACAGTAACACACTACGCCGCCAGGGACTCAGATCCTGCAGTGCCAGACGTGTCCCCCTGCTTAAGCCATTACATGTCCGGGTCCGTCTGAAGTTTGTTAGAGAGCATTTGGATTATCCAGAAGATTATTGGGAGAATGTCATATGGTCAGATGAAACCAAACTAGAACTGTTTGGTAGAAACACAACTCTGCATGTTTGGAGGAGAAAGAATGCTGAGTTGCATCCAAAGAACACCATACCTACTGTGAAGCATGGGAGTGGCAACATCATGCTTTGGGCTGTTTCTCTGCCAAGGAACCAGGACTACTGATCCGTGTACATGAAAGAATGAATGGGGCCATGTATCGTGAGATTTTGAGTGCAAACCTCCTTCTATCAGCAAGGGCATTGAAGATTAAATGTGGCTGGGTCTTTCAACATGACAATGATCCCAAGCACACCGCCAAGGCAATGAAGGAGTGGCTTCGTAAGAAGCATTTCAAGGTCCTGGAGTGGCCTAGCCAGTCTCCAGATCTAATCCCAATAGAAAACCTTTGAAGGGAGTTGAAAGTCTGTGTTGCCCAGTGACATCCCCAAAACATCACTGCTCTAGAGGAGATCTGCATAGAGGAATGGGCCAACATACCAGCAGCAGTGTGTGCCAACCTTATGAAGACTTACAGAAAACGTTTGACCTCAGTCATTGCCAACAAAGGATATATAACAAAGTATTGAGAAGAACTTTTGCAATTGACCAAATACTTATTTTCCACCAAAATTTTAAAAAAAAATTCTTCCAAAATCAGACAATGTGATTTTCAGGATTTGTTTTCTCATTTTGTCTCTCATAGTTGAGGTCTATCTATGATGTCAATTACAGGCCTCTCTCATCTTTTTAAGTTGGGGAACTTGCGCAATTGGTGGCTGACTAAATACCTTTTTCCCCCACTGTATATATATATATATATATATATATATATATATATATATATATATATATATATACAGTGCCTACAAGTAGTATTCAACCCCCTGCAGATTTAGCTGGTTGACACATGCGGAATTAACTTGGCATTGTGACATTTGTACTGTAGATCAGCCTGGAAGTGGGAAATGCACTGCAGCAAATTTTTTTTGTTTTTGTTTTTTTTAAACGTAAAAAGTTAATTCAGAGTGTCATTTATTATTCAACCCCTCAAACCACAAGAATTCTGTTTGGTCCCCCTAAAGTATTAAGAAGTAGTTCAGGCACCAAGAATAATGAGCTTCACATGTGTGGATTAAAGATCTCTTTTGCCAGCCTTTTATGACTATTTAAGACCCTCCCCGAACTTGTGAACAGCACTCAGACATGGTCAACATGGGAAAGACAAAGGAGCATTCCAAGGCCATCAGAGACAAGATCGTGGAGGGTCACAAGGCTGGCAAGGGGTACAAAACCCTTTCCAAGGAGTTGGGCCTACCTGTCTCCACTGTTGGGACCATCATCCGTAAGTGGAAGGCTTATGGAACTACTGTTAGCCTTCCACGGCCAGGACAGCCTTTGAAAGTGTCCTCCTGTGCCGAGGCCAGGCTTGTCCGAAGAGTCAAGGCTAACCTAAGGATAACAAGGAAGGAGCTCCGGGAAGATCTCATGGCAGTAGGGACATTGGTTTCAGTCAATACCATAAGTAACGTACTCCACCGCAATGGTCTCCGTTCCAGACGAGCCCGTAAGGTACCTTTACTTTCAAAGCGTCATGTCAAGGCTCGTCTACAGTTTGCTCATGATCACTTGGAGGACTCTGAGACAGACTGGTTCAAGGTTCTATGGTCTGATGAGACCAAGATCGAGATCTTTGGTGCCAACCACACACTTGACGTTTGGAGACTGGATGGCACTGCATATGACCCCAAGAATACCATCCCTACAGTCAAGCATGGTGGTGGCAGCATCATGCTGTGGGGCTGTTTCTCTGCCAAGGGGCCTGACCATCTGGTCCGCATCCATGGGAAGATGAATAGCACGGCCTACCTGGAGATTTTTGCCAAGAACCTCCGCTCCTCCATCAAGGATCTTAAGATGGGTCGTAATTTCATCTTCCAACAAGACAGCGACCCAAAGCACACAGCCAAGAAAACCAAGGCCTGGTTCAATAGGGAAAAAGTCAAGGTGTTGGAGAGGCCTAGTCAGTCTCCTGACCTTAACCCAATTGAAAACTTGTGGAAGGAGTTCAAGAATAAAGTCCACATGAGACACCCAAAGAACCTAGATAACTTGGAGAAGATCTGCATGGAGGAGTGGGCCAAGATAACTCCACAGACCTGTGCCGGCCTGATCAGGTCTTATAAAAGACGATTATTAGCTGTAATTGCAAACAAGGGTTATTCCACAAAATATTAAACATAGGGGTTGTATAATAATTGACCCACACTTTTATGTTTAAAATTTAATAAAATTCAACTGAGCAACATAACTTTTTCGTTTGTAAGATTTATGCTTCTGTTCATAAAACCTACTCTCGTTTGCAGTTTGAAGGCTCTAACTTATTTGCATCTTATCAAACCAGCTAAATCTGCAGGGGGTTGAATACTACTTGTAGGCACTGTATATATATAACAATCACTAAATAGGACCACGTACTGGACTCGTATACATTCAAACATCCGGGATTTCAATAAATAATGTGCAAGATATACTGTATATCATTGTGATCAGCTCCTCCTGCTTTATAACACCCTGCCTGAAGATCATACACCATTTGCAAGATGACAAGTACCCATTAGACAGGGCAGTAATAGTGGAAGGTTTTCTTTAACCCCTTCATGACACATGACGTACATGTACGCCCCGGTAGGAGGGTGCGTCACTCTACGCTCCCATTGGTGCAAACATTACGTGATTGTGGGGTGGTGATGGGTTGCCATGACAGCCGGGGGTCTACTGAACACCTCCATGCTTTTATGTCAATCCTCCTGTGAAGCCAGACAGTATCTGGCGTTCATAGGAGATTGTGATTTTCTCTATACATAGCAGAGCTGATGCACTGCTATGTATAGCATAAGCGATTAGATAATTGCAGCTGCAAGTCCTCTAAAAGGGCTATTAAATACAGTAAAAAGTAAAAAAAATGTTTTTAAAAATCTGAAAAAATTAAAGAACACAAAAATTCAAATCACCCTCTTTTTGCCCCTTTAAAAATAAAACAATTTAAAAAAAAAATAAAAAATACACATATCTGGTATCGCTGCATTTTGTCCGCCGCAACATTGCAATAAAATGCAATAAGAGGCTATGAAAACATCATATCTACTCCAAAATGATATCAGTAAAAACGTCAGCTCAGGGTGTAAGAAATGGGCCATCAAAAAGCATTATATCCCGAAAATTAAAAGTGTTACGTGTCTTGGAAAATGACGACATAAGAAAAGTGTTTTTTTTTAATTTTCAAATTTTGTTTTTATTGCTTAAATTAAAAAAAAGCTATACATGTTTGGCATCTGCATAATTGTATTGACCTGCAGAATCATATTTCCATAGTAATATGATTTCAATGCACTTGATATTTTTTTCCCGCTTTCCAGTACATCACATGATAAAATGAATGATATCATTCAAAAGTATAACTTGTTCCGCAAAAAAAAAGGCCTCAAATTGCTATATTGATAGAAAACTAAAAAAGTTATGGCTCTTGGAAGAAGTGGGGAAAAACGAAAAGAAAACTGAAAATTGCCCTTGGGCGATGGGGTTAATCCACTAATATGATAATGTATAATAATTTTTCCCCATAACATTTTTATAGCGCACCTTACTATTATTTTGATATTTTCCACATCAGTATTTTGTATTTTAAGCACATTTTTTTTATACTAAGGTGATTGGTTCTGATTATAACTATATATTACTGGATAGGTTTTTTATAAATATTTTTTTAATAATTTTTAATGTTTATTTTTTTATATATTATTCTTTAGTCCCCTCATTATTCACTTGACTGCTTGTATTACACACTGCAAAACTTCTGTATTTTATTGTTATTTCTGAGGCAGGACTTCATAGAAGAATGAACTTGGCAGACTCAGAGGCTTTCATTAAGCCCCCGGCTATTATCAAACAACTTAAAGGCACCCTGCAATACATTTGGGGAGGGATGTGAAAATGGGATGACACAAGAGATCCCCTTTCTATTGTCTCACCACTTCATGTACATGACACAGTTGGCAATGATCAAGTCAGCTCCAACTGCAGTTGGAAGTGAGTATGCCGCAGTGGGCAATAATCGAGTTAGCTCCAACTGCAGTTGGAAGTGAGTTTTAGCTTTAAATACAGCTCCATACGTATACAACCAAAAATCTATCCTACAAATATGGTAGATGATGGGAGGTGGTTAAATAATTTCTTGATACTGTGGCCCCAATTCATCAAGATCGGCGTTGCTGGCATGCTGGAGTCAGAGGCACCACCTAATGAACCGGGAGCCTCTGAAAAGTGGTGTGATCCTCCATGCACCTTGCCACAAATATTACTCTAGTCAGTGACTAGAGTAAGATTTCTGCCCTAAGGTACATCACAGCTCATCATGAATTAGACAAACTGGGGTGTCAGGTCCCCATTCTGCACATTTTGGCAGAGCTGGAGAGAATAGTGTGAAAATGACCAAAGTCACAAGGTTTTTGCACAAAAATTTTGCAACTTATCACAGTGTTTTACGCCACATTTCTGGTGAAAATACGCTCATGATTCGGGGCCGTTAAGCACATGCAAGTTGTCTAAAGTCAGTCTGCACATACAAATGTACTGCTGACTCTAGAGCTATATTTATGAGGGTATGAGTAATATATACCGTAGAATGCATTGCTGCCAACCAGTTTATAAAGCAAAGCAGACTATTACACCTAGAGCTGGGTATAAGTGGGGTTAATAAGATCAAAGGCTTTTTTCGTTTTAATTCTTTCCAGTACATCATAATGTTTTTGCTGGCATTGCAAACAATTCGCTAAAAGCTTTTTTGTTGTTGCTGTTTTCAATGGAGATGATGCGCAGTTTGCAAGCGATTTGTTTGTAATGATTTACTAGAAGACAAAAGAATCATGAGTTATATTAGATGTGCTTGTTTCACAGTGGGAGGAAAAAAAAAAAAGCGCAAACATTTCTTTCCACAAAATGTGCTGTAACGCTCTGCGGATCACTACCCAATAATTATAAATGTCTGTACATTCAGCAATTCCTGTCTGTTCTACAAATCCATCTGGCCTTATCTTAAAGACATTAATGGAAGAGAAACATGACTTGAAGTTCATGTTCATGCAAATAGCTGTCTTAAAAGAAATGCTTGTGGAAGATGGTTAGCAGAATTTTGAGAGCAGCCGGGAAAGAAGACTAAGTAGATGAGTCAAGAAATAAGATGTGTTTCTCAAGGGATGTTAGAAGGTCATCCGTATGGCACAGTCAATATTCAAGCTTAAGAAATTCACCACCGCAAGAGCTATAGACAAATTCTATTGCAGAAACTGCACAGGGGGTTAAAAGTCTCCGACGTCCAATCAATCTGCTCCTGTGATAGGCACGTATTTATGTCCCTCTGTATCAGCAGGGTTACTACTTTTTAGTTTTTTCCTATCTCTGAAATTCCTAAGCATTCAGCAATAACAAGAGAGAAAAGGAGAATTATAAAAGGGACACATCAATAGCAAGGAACACTGCAGCTTTAATACCTACCGCCTTTCTCCTTCCTAGCATGCAACATCTTGCATCAAAAAGCTTTTCTCATTCATAAACTGGCATTCACAATAAAATGAATCTCTATTCTACAAATAAGAGTCTCAGTATCACATTACTATTGCTTAAAGGGAACCTCTCTGGAGTTTTACGGTCACAAAACCAATAACCTCGCTTGGTAGGGTAGTAAAAGACAAACTCGGATATACCTTCTTGGCTGTAAACAGATTTTGCATTACCAAGAAAATGAGCTTTGATTCCAGGGCAAATGGGGCTGCAAGGGCACTGTGGTCAGGACAATTTTTGTAAGTGTGTAATCATCTGCATTCTTTTCTTCTTAGTGCCAGTCCCCATTGATATCTGTTCAGCAATAACAGTGACATAGTAGTGCCCCCCAAAAAAATCAGTCAGTATTGAAGCGACATACGAACCCACACAACAAAACAGTTATCCCCTTAATCTCAAGTGATGACCACCAGATAAGTAGGCAGTCCAGCAATATAGGCACAGTAGAAAAAGTAAACTGTGGCACTTACCTGAATAAAAATGTCAATAGACTTCATTCCAAATATACAAAAGAATACAGTGTCACGGATGTGTCAGATGTGACAGACAGTTGCCTGTAGTTTGCTGCAGGAGATCTCTTTGTTTGCCATTACAGACGCCTTCTTGGATCTCTCTCACTCTAGGACACAGCGGCTACCTCTCTCTGGCTAAGTGTCACCCAGGCCAGGGTGTTTAAATACTTCCTGTTTGCTATAGAGAGGTGCCGGTGATATTCACATGACCCCTTGTGAGGCTTGGAGCTTTTGCAGTCTGCTTACTTCCTCTTTGGTGCTAGGAGGCCGAGTGTGTAATCTCTCTGAAGTCGTCTCAAGCTAAATTACTTCCCCCATTTCTGTCTCCCCTTGCTGTCTTTAGTTGTTAGTGGGAACTGACTAGCACTCACCCCCCCTTCCCTAGCCAGGGCCTAGCTCTAGGGAGATACAGGGTTTTAGATTTCTGATCAGCAATTGGTGAGAAACCAATATAGGGACGGTAGGGAAGACAGGGAGATATCAGATAAGCTTAGGAGGTCTCCACCCCCTCTTTCCTTAGTGACTGGGCTCCCTTCCCTTCATCTCTTTGTGTTGCACTTTGCCTTTCCTACACTGTGCGTGACAGATAGCCAGTGGAATACTAAAAAGTATTAACAACAACTGTTTCGTGCCCAGCAAGCACTTCCTCCGGGTCCCAAGCCAGGACCAGGAAGAAGCACCTGCAGGACGCAAAACGGCTGTTGCCATAACCTTTTAGTATTCTCCTGGCTACCAAACTCTATTCATTTGGAAAAAAGTCTATTGACATTTTTATTTGTGTGAGTCCAGCAGTTTTTTTTCTACATTAGCCCTACAAAAATAGCTTATTTTCACAACAATGAAACATTTATTAGCCTATAGGCACACAGAGTCTTTTTGCTGAGCTTTTGGAGCAGAAATTAAGGAGAAACTCCAAGTTTTTGAGGAGTTTTGTTTAAGAGGATATGGAGAGTTTTCATTCAGTTTTTGCTCCAAACCCTCCTCCAAAAACTTTACATCCACATAGCCTTAGGGGCCAGGAAGATAATTTTGAGCATAACCTTTACTAATCAACCCAGCATTGTAATAAAATCTATAAATATAAAGATCCTGATGGGTCATATTATCGTTGACATCTCCTTGATAACTGTACCAGGACTATAAAGCCAGGTTCATACAGAGTTTTTGGAACAAATCCACTCCAAAATCCTTTTCAAAAACACTTATAGAACTTTACTTATTTATTTCTATTGTATATTGACTTTGCTTTTCATATGAATTTTTTGAGTGTTTTATTCCTGAAAAGGTATTGAAAAACACATGTTGAAAAAGAGATATATGTCAGATCTTTGAAATCAAGGCAAATCAAAAGGCTGCAAAAAACAAATCTCTTCAAAACCACTTCAGACTTCAAGGAACTCTTCAGCAAAAGAAAAACGCCTCCAAAACCTCACCCAAAAAGCAACATTTCTTGAGGTGGTTTCTTCTTAAAAAACTTGCAGTTGAATACCTAAAAAAGAAAGCTGCGTTAATATAGTCTTAACATCATAAGACAGGATATGAATTCTTCACTTCTTGCCAGTACACTTTTACAGTATTGTTTCAAATTTCCAACCTACTAAACTTATGGTTGTCATAATTGGTGGTGTTAATTGTTTGCCTTTGTCAACATTACAGGCACTTTGAGTTTTTATTGTATATACAAAAGGATGATCCCATAGGTGTGTGAATTTTGTGTGTGTGTGTGCTTTAGTATCTATATGTGTGCGTTTATGTAATCTTACTTAACTGTTACTTAACTGTTCGCATTATGACTAGGTACTTAGACAGATATTACAAATTTTTGGTATGAAAATTCTATTACATTTATAGATAAATACTGTGAATGATCTAAAGTATCACCTGTTTGGCCATATGGAAAATTTTGAGTGTTTTTTCATTACATGATCCTTTTGTGTAGTCTTAACTATAAATTACATGGCATTCATCCACTTAATTGGATATTGTGTCATAGTAAATATGCCTTTTGGTTAGAAAATGTGTGACCTACTGCATATCTCTCCCTACTAGTTCAGTCAACCAGACCTGAGTTGATTAACTGATTTCCAGGACAGTTTTTGTGTAAGGAAGACTCATTCAGAATAAGTAACCTTTTTAATGCATATAGACTATTAGTTCTGCCTATTTTCTCACAAAACGTGTATGAACGAATGTAGTTCCTAAATTGATTGTAACTATAAATAACACAGACAAAAACTTTGGACCCGTTTAGACAACACGACCTGTGGCATTAAACAATCACTGATTGGCTACTGTGGGGATTCATGCTCTTTAGTATTTGCCAGGTCCACACAGGTAGAAAGTTTCTTGGTGCAAACAGGTAGATTTATTAGAGTTCATAATTCTTCAGTCTAAAGTAAAACAAGCAGTCTTTTCTCCCCCATAGATGAAAGCACAAATAAACAAACTATACTGCAATATGGGATCACCGAGCGGGCTAACTTTTTTCAAGTCCAATTGTAGTCCGCCTCTGACAGAGACTGATCAGCATACAATAGGTCTAGCCACCTTCATGCACAGACACCACTAAATGAGCCCAGGTGCCTTAAATAGGCCCTTCGAATACCGAAGTGCAGATATGGGAATGGCCTGTCCCATCCAGTTCTTCAGATCGCTCTAAAAACCCAGATCTAAAAATCCAGGCCCATTAAAAACCCTGACAGCAACTTATCATTGCTGGAGCCTTCTTTTCTGGGACTCACATCACTGAGGCTAGCCACCTCGGTGACACATACCTCCCAGCTGCTTTCCAACACTACATATTTGCCGTTTGGCAGTTATTTATTAGCAATAGCCTACGTACTATCATAAACACTGGGAAATAATAACGTCTGTGATTGTTCTTATAAAAAATTGAACATTTGTGGCCAATGCGGCGAGTGCTACACTGTGGGATTTTGCTGAATGAAGCTAGGACAGCCACTGATGTTTCTTCATTAGTGGCAGTTTTCTTGCGTCCACATTTTGGCAAATCCAACACTGATCCTGTTTCACGAAATTTGGCAAGCAGTTTGCTAACTGTAGAATGGGAGATGGGTGGTCTCGTAGGGTGTCTTGCATTGAAATCTGCTGCAATGATCCGGGTACTGCATACACCAGACATCAACACAATTTCTATCCGCTTCTCCTCACGTGTTAACCTCTGCGAAATTTCAATGGCTGTAAACAAAGAGAAACTTGTAAATAACTCATGAAAGAATAAAGTTACGTTAAAACCAAAGCACACCATTGTGTTTCTCATGAAATTCTCAATAAGTTTGATGTGTCATATGACACTCATCCCATTGAAAAAAATAAAGTTGGATCCAAAATGGCCGACTTCAAAATGGCCGACATGGTCACCACCCATCTGGAAAAGTTTTCCCCCTCCCATATACTAATGTGCCACAAACAGGAAGTTGATATCACCAAACATTCCCATTTTATTTAGGTGTATCCATATAAATTGCCCACCCTATATATGCGCGATGCCTGCAGATGAAGAAACATCAAGTGCCAGAGATATCTTTTATCCCCAGCTATTTATATCTGTGATTGCTCTCAACAGCACATGTCCAGTGTAAATAAGACATTTGCTGCCAAGAACAATCACTTTTTTTAAGCCTGTTCATCGGATGTCCAGTTGCCTGTTTATACTGCATGATTACCGGGAAGTGTAAATGCTCCCTTTACATTTTAGAGGAAGCTTAACATGTGTAAACACTGACTGATTCAATTTGTGTGAATAAAGCAGAAAATCTGCCACTAATTCAATTACTGGTAGAATTAAGATGTTATTTTTCAATATCTCACAGTCATTTGCAATTTGTTCAATTCTAACACTCATTCTTCTTTGTTTCATTTATAGAGTGGCAGCAAAACCCTTCGAGATGTGTTTTCCACCAGCTGTGAACACTGCCTTTGTGCCCGTTGCTGCTAGGATGCTATTTTTGTTGGCCCTGGCATGCGCCAGTCCTTTTCTAGAATTTCGAGAAGAAGCTCCAAGATCCCTTAATGTGGCCATAATATTTAGTGGTACCTCGTACCCACCAGAGAGTGCCCGGTTTTCACCCGCAGCTTTCCGCAATTTTTCTATGGAAGTGAATCCCGTTTCTGTAATACTTAACGACACAAATCCTCGCAGCCTTATCCTGCAAATATGTGATGTTCTCTCCAGCTTGAGAATTCATGGCGTTGTTTTTGAAGATGACACCAGGACAGAATCTGTTGCTCAGATCCTTGACTTCATTTCTGCACAAACATCTATGCCCATCATTGGCATTAATGGAGGATCTGCAATTGTGCTGACACCCAAGGTAGGAGCAAGCATTTTTTTTCATTGTATGAAAAGTAAGAACTTTTGCTGTTACATTCAATGAATATGCAATCTTTCTCTTGTACCGAGGAGTTATGGAAACCATAAATTTAGATATTGCTACATTGGAAGGGGATGGGAAGATACACTTCAGAAACACTCTTTGTCAGAATTGGCGATTGGGATGAGGAACATTTACATCCTCCCCACGTAGCAGATAGAATTCCTAGAGATTGTTCTCTACTAGTTTGTTGAAAGATGTATGAGGCCAAAGCACATCTACTGTATCTACATAAGAAATTCTCTCCCTCGTCTTGAATAGTAATATGACAGGCTTTCCATTATGTCCAGTAAGTGACCTTGGTTGCTCTATCAAAGTGATTTGCTAGGGATGATTTACAGGAAAGAAACAATTCATGTTAATCTTATTCCAACTACTTGTAACATTATAAAGTCTAAATCAATGGGAGCTGGGTAAGAAAAGATTCGATCTGTCTGCTATAGAGCAAAAAGCATCGGTCAGCGTTCTGCCATAGTCCAATCTACTGCAAGGGACGGCTGTGTTTTCTCTATAGATTCTTGCAAATAAAATGTGTTTTTTAGCAAATGTTTGCAAAATATTAATATTTTACATTTACATAAACTGAATAAATATGTCATCACTTTCGCGTGGAGCACCGACCCAGGATCTAACTGATTGGATGTGTAAATGGAAACCAACCAGATTGTATTGCATTGGCAGTAAGGCTGCTTTTAATCTGTAATTTGGGGTCACATTTGCATATTTCATCTAATAAGAATTGAAAAAAAATGTTAATGCATTCATGAATTGTTCTCTACCATTTTTTTAAATACTACTATTACTTATACTAATTTAATTAATGATTTCTCTAGTTGAAATCACGCCAATATGTTTCTCAGTGCTGTACAGAGATTGTCAGCAGTTACATTAGTCCCTCTCCTAAATGGATATTGCCATCTAAAGGCCTCTTACACAGTAGATAAGATTTGCCTCAAACTGCCTATTTTAGCTGGACTGTTTGTCCATTTAAAGTATATTGTGGCCTCCTGACTTCCAGTATATGTTAGAGAGGAGAAGGCTTACTTCACATGTACCTCTTTCCAGTTCATGTGGTATCCGTTGAATTTTCATAGATACCACACGTATCCATTCTAACCCATGGAGCTGCTCACATGTTTTTCCACGAACTGTGTGTCCTTGTAAACCACAGAGACATGTCCATTTTTTCTAGCAGCACCGATGACAACGGCCAATACAAGTCTAAGGGGCCATGAAAAACATGTACAGCACACGGATGCCATCCATGTGTCACCCATGTGCTAACATTGCAAAGTATAGGACAAGCTTTTTAATTTAATTCTTTATCCATACCGGAAAAACACTAGTGGCACACTGATGGCACACTGATGACACACTGATGGCACACTGATGACACACTGATGACACACTGATGGTTCACTATTGGCACACTGATGAGACACTGATGGCACATTAATGACACACTGATGGCACACTGATGGTACATTAATGGCACACTGATGACACACTGATGGTACACTGATGGCACACTGATGACACACTGATGGCACACTGATGACACACTGATGGTTCACTATTGGCACACTGATGACACACTGATGGCACACTGATGGCACACTAGTGACACACTGATGGCACACTGATGACACACTGATGGCACACTAGTGACACACGGATGGCACACTGATGACACACTGATGGTTCACTATTGGCACACTGATGACACACTGATGGTACACTGATGGCACACTGATGGCACACTGATGGCACACTGATGGTACACTGATGGCACACTGATAACACACTGATGACACACTGATGACACACTAGTGACACACTGATGGCACACTGATGACACACTGATGGTTCACTATTGGCACACTGATGACACTAATGGCACACTAATGGCACACTGATGGCACACTGATGGTACATTAATGGCACACTGATGACACACTGATGGTACACTAATGGCACACTGATGACACACTGATGGCACACTGATGGTACACTAATGACACACTGATGGCACACTGATGACACACTGATGACACCACACTGATGACACACTGATGGCACACTGTTGACACACTGATGGCACACTGTTGACACACTGATGACACAGTGATGGCACACTGATGACACACTGATGGCACACTGGTGACACACTAATGCCACACTGATGGCACACTGATGACACACTAATGACATACTGATGGCACACTGATGACACACTGATGACACACTGATGGTACACTGATGACACACTAATGACATACTGATGACACACTGATGGTACACTGATGGTACACTAATGACACACTGATGGCACACTGATGGTACACTGATGGTACACTAATGACACACTGATGGCACACTGATGACACACTGATGACACCACAGTGATGGCACACTGATGACACACTGATGGCACACTGATGACACAGTAATGGCACACTGATGACACACTGATGGCACACTGGTGACACACTAATGTCACACTGATGACACACTAATGACATACTGATGGCACACTGATGACACACTGATGACACACTGATGGCACACTGATGACACACTAATGACATACTGATGACACACTGATGGCACATTGATGACACAGTGAACTAAAGCACTAATAATACCGATATCAGTTTTTCATGCATGTGTTTTATACACATGTGTGAAGGGGGACTACATTTTTCTAGTGCACGGTGGGGACTGTAGATACTGTATAAATGTTGGCCAAACTAGCTCTTAGTTATCAAAGGTGTATTAGCATTTAATTATCCTCTTCATTATGACATTTTATAGCATACAATCTCGATATAGAAGGAAATGGCTATTAAAGTGCCTATAGCAACTCTAGGTGTGCGAATCTGCTGAGAATTGAAATTGGGCAAATCACTAGAATTTAACAGGAAAATTTGATTTTCATCGAAACAATTTGATGTTAATTGAATGTCCCATATTATGCTCTGGATTCCCTCCAGACGGCACACAAGATGACATCATTCACAACGTCACGACATGCCAAGGTCTAATCAGCGCCCCAACTTACATATGTCGTGATTTCAGGAATTGTACCACAACAGCATGGCTGGCAGAAACATCAGAGACCTACTCAGCGCTGGAAGTTCCGGCACAAAATGAAACAGGCCATAGAGGTTGTACATAGGGGAAGGCAAAAAAAATAGATCTTGTCGAACAGATGGCAGGCAGCAGGAGCGGCAAGACAGTTGAGTAGTAAGAATAGTATTCATTTTTGCCTTTTTGCCGAGCCTCTACAGTTTAGCAAAATGACAGCCAGCTGTAAGTTGCAAAAAAAAAAAATCAGATTCTGGAGAACCCCAACTTTTTGTAAAATTTGAAGATAATTCAAATCTACTTGAACCAATCTGCTCACCTCTACTAGCATCCAATGTATCTCAAATGGACAAAGCTGGATAGACCCAATATTGTAATCATAGAAGTATACACACATTTAACCAAGGGATCTTTCATCTCAGTTGAGTATTCTGTAGTTATATTCAAAATCAATGTTTTTTTATTTATTATGCTTTGCTTATATAGCATTACCATATTCCAGAGCGCTTTACATACATCATCATCGCTGTCCAAAATGGAGCTCACAATCTACGTTCCCTATCAGTATGCCTTTGGAATGTGGGAGGAAACCGGAGAATCTCGAGGAAACCCACGCAAATACTGGGAGAACATACAGACTCCTTGCAGATGTTGTTTTGGTGGGATTTGAACCCAGGACCCCAGAGCTGCAAGGCTACAGTGCTAACCACTGAGCCACCATGCTGTTAAAGGAGTCAATGTAGATTTTGACACCAAAACAAATTTTAAAGCAAATTATAAATTGACATTAAGGTAAATATTTACCTATAAATGTTAAAAATTCTGGGGGACATTCTGTTTTTTAAATTTCATTAGGAGGAATTTGCTAAGACAGGCAATTCTTAAACGCCTCCTTCGGTAACAAACCGAAACCTTTCCATTCTCATTCACGCCAAATTTTCCCTTTGATTATGGTAAATCTTCCAGGATAAGTTAACCATTACCCACTTTCACTAAAACACACTGAATTTTAAGAAAAATGGAAAGATCAACATAAAATAAAGTTACACATTTTTGTGCAAAATAGCTGGAGGTGACCGTCCTAATAGGAGGCGGGAGATGGAAAAAGTCACTAAGTGGGTATGGAGTGGAAAGTAGGTGAAAATACGGGGCTGCTCATCTTTACCAGTTGGGAGCAATACCAATATACATTTACATGAGATGTAGGAGTCTGCTTCAAGCCAGGGCTGTCATCCTAGGAAAAGTAACCAATGGAACTTAGGACAAGTAGAGAATCAACTGTTGAGACCGGAAACACCTTCAGTGTTGCAGATATACTTATTCTTTGTCATTGGTATCAGAAGAAATATATTACCCAGGATGTAATGAGTACAAGCTGGATTTTATTAGAATAACTAAAGGCTATGAGTTTCCTACACTGAGGAAGGCACTGGTTCAGTGACAAAATGCATAGCTTTTTGTCATTCCAAAAAATTGCAGCTTGCACTCATTACATCCTGGGTAATACATTTTTTCTGATACAGACGACAAACAAGGAGCATACCTGCAGAGCCAAAGGTGTTTCTAGTTTCCACTGTCAATTTTCAAATTTTTTTGCAATATTGAAGAGCAAAAATATACAACTTTTTTCCTTCAAAATTCTAACATTCAGCCATTGAGAGTATTCTCTTATTGCATTTTTATATTTTACAGCAAAAGCAAATGATTAATAACCCAAAACAATGTTTTTGGATGATGGTTTTTTTCCAATAGTAATAGGACATGCAGAATTAAAATGGTGCCCCCATGTGATGCTGGTAAACACTAATACCATAGCTTCAGTGGCATTGAACAGGAAAAGAGAGCTTGGTCTTAGTTTTTCATTTTTCCTTTCCATGATCCATCGGTTAATATCCTATTTCCTAACATTCTAGGGCCTTTGAATAGGGAAACCCTTTACAGCTTTTTTCCACTTTGTAATATAGGGATTTTTGTCTTGTGTCCATAATAACTAGCCCCCCACGAGACATGCCCCATCTTGACCCGTCTTATTCTTCAAGACCGGTGTATCAGTTACATGGCGAGTCTCTGTAATGCAAATATTCTTTACTAAGCTTTAATAAGGTCCGTCAAGCTTCCAACAAGATTTCCGGTATGTTTGACATCAAGAATAATCCCGCGGAATACTCTTTTTCCAACATGAAAACTGAAAAATACCAAAGAGGATGCAGTAAAAGAAAAATAACAAATATATAAGCTTACAATATGAAAACATAAATGTATTATTATTCTTTTTCTCCATGATTACGTTTGACAATGTTAAGCCATATTCACTGGTGGAAAGAATATATTAACCATCATCTTTATAAGATGAATGAATTCTCCTCTTTTAATAAAAATAAGAAAATATATGCCAGGAGTCTAATTTGAGTTGCGGTTTTGTTTTTTCAAATTTTACTCAAAAGGATTATTTCAATTTTATTAAACAGGTAGCAAAATAATGTAATAAAGTATATTTTTCCTTATGGACCTGAATCAATATCATAAGCAAATGTTTATCAGTAAGAAGAATCTTAGGGGTTATCAATTACATTTTAATAATGATAACTTGGCTTGATTAAAAATTGATTATTGCTCACATCATAAAATGTTAAAAGTAATTTAGAATTAAAAATGTTCTAATCTGATTGACCTTCTTTGCTAATTTAATATCATTGCATATTAGTGCCAGTGTGCATAAAAATCTGTTTTTGACTGATTTGTATTCCAATAATCAAGTTTCTGAGGAAAGGAAAGTTCATTTTTACATAAATATGAATGTCTACTGTTAAATAATATATTAATTTTTTAATCTAACTAGATTCAAAACTTTAGCCCTTGTTAATCAAAGTTTTTGTAGAAACTGTTGGAAAATTTTGCAAAAATGTTGGCATTTTCACGTCAGTCCTGGACATCCTCATCAACTTTTGAAAAAGTGGTTGGGGCATCATAGGGAGAAACAAAGCCTGCAAAATCTCCAAAATTTGTGGAGTAAATTTTCGGGATCCAAGAGGTAACCTTTCTCCTTGCAGAGAATGACAGTCAAGTCTGAGCCGAGGTGAGGAGACTTAAGTCGCAATGCTCCTCTCGAAAATATGCAAATTGTCTTTTCAGAGAGGAAGAGGACTAGAACTCTAGTGCCACCTATAGGAAGTAGCAATCCTAAAAGTCAATATCAACTCTCTAACGAGCCTTGTCGCATGATTTAGGATTAAAGCCTTGGTTTTGGCTTTAATCTTAAATCATGTGACAAGGCTCTTAGAGAATCTATATTGACTTTTAGGATTGCTACTTCTTATGGAAGGCACTAGAGTTCTAGTCCTCTTCCTCCCTGAAGAGACAATTTGGAGTAAATTATAGTACTGACTGGAGTACATTTCTTGTGCTGGAGCATGGCACCTGAATGATCCACCAAATTTAGGAGGTGCACACCTCTTAATGAATTTGGTGCATTTTACTCTCAACATACTGTTTCACATGAAACCTTTACAGACATATGACATACTGTTACATCATATACCAGTTCCCTGGATATGATATGGGCTCGCAAGCCAAGCCAGCATCTTTCCTCATCATCTGCCTGTTAACCTACTAAATTGACAGCGGCATTTAATGCATGCCAGCGGGGGTGCATCATTCTATTCTTATATTGGCGTGCCTGTGCCCTAAAGCAGGCCAGGCTAAGAAAAGTGTGGGGAAGGTTCCCGGGACAAATAGTGGCGGCTGGGGACTGAGTATGGAGACCTCGCTGCCGAAGCAGCCATGAGGTAGTGGCCAGCTTCGGCCTCCTCCAAACTAAAAGGCCCCATTTCAAGTGCAAGCTATCAGTATGGTATTGCAGCCTGGGGGTGGGTGGGTGGCAGGCTGCACACTTACTCTTGCATTCCAAGAAAACAAAGCAGATGCTAACTTCTAGCATCATCATCATGCTCCTCACCTTGGCACTCTCAAGTCCCCTGATGGAGAAGCCAGGGCCCACCGAAGGAGTCTCTGGTTGTCTGGTGGGCTCGTCCAATGCTGCCCTAAAGCAGGCCAGGCTAAGAAAAGTGTGGGGAAGGTTCCCGGGACAAATAGTGGCGGCTGGGGACTGAGTATGGAGACCTCGCCGCCAACGCAGCCATGATTTAGTGGCCAGCTTCGGCCTCCTCAAAACTAAAAGGCCCCATTTCAAGTGCAAGCTGGCAGTATAGTATTGCAGCCTGCGGGTGGGTGGGTGGTTGGCTGCATATTTGCGCTTGCATTGCAAGGAATGGGGGAGGTACAATTGAACACTGCCCTGGGACAAGGACTTGCACGGGGATAGTTGCAAGTCTGCATCTTCTGATGCGGCAAGGAGGAAAGGAGGTTCCTGCACCAGCATAGAAAGGGATTCTTTATGGTCAGAGCCGTGAGACTCTGGAACTCTCTGGGAGAGGAAGTAGTGATGTCCAACTCACTTAATGAGTTCAAGAGAGGCCTGGATGCCTTTCTTGAGAACAATAAAATTGCATTTTATGCTTAGTGATAGTTAATTAATCCTGGGATTTAATCTGACTGCCAGATTGGAGTCGGGAAGTGAATTTTTCCTCAATGATGTAATTTGGCCTATACCGCATGGCTTTTTTTTGCCTTCCCCTGGATCAACGCTGCGGAATAGCTGCAGTGCACAAGAAATAGGCTGAACTGGATGGACGCTTGTCTTTTTGCGGCCTTATAAACTATGTGTTCACATGGCACCGATGGGTTGCCATGATTGCCAGGGGTTTTCTGAAGACTCCTGTGCCTTTAATGATGGTTCTCCTGTGAATTCCAGCTATAGATTTTTGCCATGTATATAGCAATACTGTTGCATTGCTGTATATCATAGAAGAGATCGGACAATCACTGGGTCAAGTCCCCTAAGGAGACTAACAAAAAACTGAAAAGTAATAAAGAAATGTTTTAAAAAATATGAAATCATTAAAAAAATATAAGTTCAAATCATCCCCTTAAAAATGAAGAAATAAGACAATTAAAAAGTACACATATTTGGTATTTCTGCATTCGTAAATGTCCGATCTATCAAATTATAGAATGAATGAATCCGATCGGTAACCAGCCTAAAGATAAAAAAATCAAAACGCTAGAATTGTGGTTTATTGGCCACTGCAACAACACAAAAAGTGTAACAAAAGGCTATTAAAACATCATATCTACCCCAAAATGATATCCATAAAAAACATCACTTCAGGGCACAAAAAACAGACCTCTTCTGGCACTGTTTCTGAAGAATCTTAGCCCATTCCAAATTGGGTTGTTTCCTTGCACAAATAATGAAAAGGACACAAAGAGATAGCAAAAACTTTGAATGTTCTGAGACGTACAGTTGGATGCGTAGTTCACAAGTTCAAAGACACAGGCTTTATTACTTGAACATGTCAGAAAGAGGAATCTATCACTGGCTGCCATCAGATTACTGAGGATGCAGGTAGCCAAAAGCCATTGAGTAACTGTAAAAACTTGTGGCAAAATTTGGCGGCACAAAGCACAGACAATTCAGTTTCACATTAAAGCCCATAATAAATACTGAAGGTCTCCAGGTCTGAACTCCAAGATGTATAAGGTGTACAACCTCTACTGAGCCAAAATCATAAGAAGAGTAATCTCTAAACAATATAAATAAGCCACAGAAGTTTTAGGATTAAGTTCTGTTTATCAATTAAATAAAACCGGAACTTTTCAGGAACTTTCATTAGCAGTTTGTCAGCAGGGGGAAGAATAAAACTTAATATGCTGAAAAGAATACCTTGCTTACAGTTGAGAATGGTGGTCTTTTTAAGTTGAATTTTCTTGTGCTTTCTGAAACTAGTAATTTGCAACAAGTGGAGGCCAAGGTGGATTCAATAAAGTGCCTGGAAATCCTAGGAGGAAACTTCATGTTTGAATGATGAAGCTAAGGCTTTCTCACCGTTGCATTGGAGTTTCCACCAGGAGGATTACCAACAAGCATACTAAAAATCTACCATTTCTTGCTCTCACAAGTAATGAATGATTCTGAAGTGACCTCATAGTTGACTGACTTAAACCCCATTGCAAATCTTTGATGGGATTGGAAAGCAATGGCTGCAGCACACAAATCCAAGAATATCAATGAACTGAAGGCCATTGGCTAAGACTCAAGACAAAAGATGGTGCCTGGCTATAGCAAAAAACTTTGGTTTAAACCTGTAAGTGTAACAGTACAATTGAAAAACTTTTCATATATTATAGGGAAATGTCACAAGTTTTGATTGGTGGATGTTTGGATACAGAAATATTCACTGATCTGTAGAACAAAAAAAAACAGGAAAACTCAGCCATGTTCTACTATTCCTTCATAACTGCAGATGAGCACAATGGTACGTTTATGATCCACTTGACTGAGCAATTCTGTTCCTTTATTTTAGTGATTGTTTCAGTGTCCAGACCCTCATGGATTGAAACTTGCAAACATGTCTCTAAGTTGAGCTTTTATTAAGTTCTGTTATACTTTAACTACAGTAAAACCTGAATTTTTCACTCATGAAGAACCCATTTCCATATACTTGACTAGAACATATTACTTTCACAGAGGGTAGTCAATAAATCTGGACCCCCTCGATGAGTCAGCATTCATATATTAGATTGACAACCATTCATTTAAAGTTTTAAGGAGAACTTTTATAATTGTCCCCTTTGTTAGCAATCCATATTGGGTATAGTGAATGTTTTACATACTTTTACAGGTGGCTGTCTTCTTCTCTGGTGGCATATGACCACATTTGTAACCTGCCAGCTCCGACAACATCTTCTGACCGGAGACTGACCGGAGACTTTTCTGAGAAAATGACCGGAGGTCATTTTCTCCAAGTATGTGTACAAAACTCAGAATGAGGCTCTCCTAGCCTCATTCTCAGTAAAGAGACCTACATTGAGAAAGTGACTTCCAGTCCAGAATACTATGTGCGAGCCAGGAGGTCACTATTGTTGTCACATGCCGTCAGAACTGACCAAACAAGGGATGAGAATGGAAGAAAACATTTACCAATAATAACTGTAATACACTCCATGCACACATAATACAGGTTGCCAAGAGTGGTTATAATAAAAAATGCTGCTGTGCTCCTCGAATACCTTCCAAAACTTTGCCAGGTGATGACATGTGAAGTCGGATTAAAGGCCATCATCTGATTGAAAATAAATGTTTCCAGGTGACACAACTCAGGGTTTCCCTTGGGGAAAAAATCTGATTTTCTTTTTTTTAAACTAAAAAGCAGTGATATGTGTGACTGGATTTGTAGTTCAACCTCAATCACTTAAATGTGGATGACCAGCAATACCAAACAAATGCCATATTTTTCAGTGACATAAAGCAGACAAAACATAAACTAAAAATGTGTCCCAATAGTTCCACCTTAATCTTCACCTTTACTTTATCTTATTTTTTTCGTGTTGTTGTAAAATCTGTGAGATATATACATTGCATATACAGTACAGACCCAAAGTTTGGACACACCTTCTCATTTAAAGATTTTTCTGCATTTTCATGACTATGAAAATTGTACATTCACACTGAAGGCATCAAAACTATGAATTAACACATGTGGAATTATATACTTAACAAAAAAGTGTGAAACAACTGAAAATATGTCTTATATTCTAGGTTCTTCAAAGTAGCCACCTTTTGCTTTGATGACTTCTTTGCACACTCTTGGCATATATACACTACCGTTCAAAAGTTTGGAGTCATCCAGACGATTTAGTGTTTTCCATGAAAACTCATACTTTTATTTATCAAATGAGTTGCAAAATGATTAGAAAATATAGACCAGACATTGACAAGGTTAGAAATAATGATCTTTATTAGAAAGAATATTTTCTCCTTCAAACTTTGCTTTCGTCAAAGGATGCTCCCTTTGCAGCAATTACAGCATTGCAGACCTTTGGCATTCTAGCTGTTAATTTGCTGAGGTAATCTTGGGAAATTTCCCCCCATGCTTCCTGAAGCCCCTCCCAGAAGCTGGATTGGCTTGATGGGCACTTTTTGCATACCATACGGTCAAGCTGCTCCCACAACAGCTCAATGGGGTTGAGATCTGGTGACTGCACTGGCCACTCCATTACCGATAGCATACCAGCTGCCTGCTTCTTCCCTAAATAGTTCATACATAATTTGGAGGTGTTCTTTGGGTCATTGTCCTGTTGTAGGATAAAATTAGCTCCAATCATGCGCTATCCACAGGGTATGGCATGGCGTTCCAAAATAGAGTGATAGCTTTCCTTATTCAAAATACGATTTACCTTGTACAAATCTCCCACTTTACCAGCACCAAAGCAACTCCAGACCATCACATTACCTCCACCATGCTTGACAGATGGTGTCAGGCACTCTTCCAGCATCTTTTCAGTTGATCTGCATCTCACAAATGTTCTTCTGTGTGATCCAAACACCTCAAACTTTGATTTGTCTGTCCATAAAACTAACTTTTTTCCAATCTTCCTCTGTCCAATGTCTGTGTTCTTTGCCCATATTAATCTTTTCCTTTTATTAGCCAGTCTCAGATATGGCTTTTCCTTTGCCACTTTGCCCTGAAGGCCAGCATCCCGGAGTCGTCTCTTCACTGTAGACGTTGACACTGGCGTTTTGCGTCTACTATTTAATGAAGCTGCCAGTTGAGGAGCTGTGAGGCATCGATTTCTCAAACTAGGGACTCTAATGTACTTGTCTTGTTGCTTAGTTGTGCAGTGGGGCCTCCCACTTCACTTTCTACTCTGGTTAGAGCCTGTTTGTGCTCTCCTCTGAAGGGAGTAGTACACACCGTTGTAGGAAATCTTCAGTTTCTTGGCAATTTCTCCATGGAATAGCCTTCATTTCTAAGAACAAGAATAGACTGTCGAGTTTCACATGAAAGTTCTCTTTTTCTGGCCATTTTGAGAGTTTCATAGAACAAACAAATGTAATGCTCCAGATTCTCAACTAGCTCAAAGGAAGGTCAATGTTATAGCTTCTCAAATCAGCCAAACCTTTTTGAGCTGGGCTAATATACTTGTGCAAGGGTTTTCTAGGGTTTTCTAAACATCCATTAGCCTTCTTACACCGTTAGAAAACACAATGTACTATAAAAACACTGAAGTGGTGGTTGTTGGAAATGGGCCTCTATACACCTATGTAGATATTGCAATAAAAACAAGACGTTTGCAGCTAGAATAGTCATTTACCACATTAACAATGTATAGAGTGTATTTCTGATTCATTTAATGTTAGCTTCATTGAAAAAAAATGTGCTTTTCTTTAAAAAATAATGACATTTCTAAATGACCCCAAACTTTTGAACGGTAGTGTTTATATATATACTAGATGGTGGCCCGATTCTAACGCATCGGATATTCTAGCATATGTCTCCCAACCCTCCTTTATAATAACCCATGCAGGAAGTCACATCCCCTATATATAATACCCCATGCAGAATGTCACATCCCCCACATATAATGCCACATGCAGGAAGTCACATCCCCCGTATATAATACCCCATGCAGGAAGTCACATCCCCCGTATATAATGCCCCATGCAGGATGTCACCTCTCCCCGATATAATGCCCCATGTAGGATGTGACCTCTCCCCCCATATCATGCCCCATGCCGGATGTGACCTCTCCCCCCATATAATACCCCATGCAGGATGTCACCTCTCCCCCATATAATGCCCCATGTAGGATGTCACCTCTCCCCCCCATATAATGCCCCATGTAGGATGTCACCTCTCCCCCCCATATAATTCCCCATGCACGATGTCACCTCTCCCCCCATATAATGCCCCATGCAGGATGTGACCACTCCCCCCATATAATGCCCCATGTAGGATGTGACCTCTCCCCCCATATAACGCCCCATGTAGGATGTGACCTCTCCCCCCATATAATGCCCCATGCAGGATGTCACCTCTCCCCCCATATAATGTTCCATGCAGGATGTCACCTCTCCCCCATATAATTCCCCATGTAGGATGTCACCTCTCCCCCCCATATAATGCCCCATGTAGGATGTCACCTCTCCCCCCCATATAATGCCCCATGCAGGATGTCACCTCTCCCCCCATATAATGCCCCATACAGGATGTGACCTCTCCCCCCATATAATGCCCCATGTAGGATGTGACCTCTCCCCCCATATAATGCCCCATGTAGCATGTGACCTCTCCCCCCATATAATGCCCCATGCAGGATGTGACCTCTCCCCCCATATAATGTCACATGCAGGATGTCACCTCTCCCCCATATAATGCCCCATGTAGGATGTTACCTCTCCCCCCCATATAATTCCCCTTGCAGGAAGTCATATCCCCTGTATATCCATTCCCCCATAGTACCCCATGCTGGTCACCTATGGCCCCATGCAAAAAAAAAAAATTCAATACTCACCTCCCTTCTCAGCTGCTTCTCTGGACTCCAGGTAGCCGTCATGTTGACGCTGTGCGCTGTGACCGGTCAGGAGAGAGCGCGGTGTAAAGGCATCACCGCACCCTCTGACCAGAGATGTCACAGAGCATCAGCGGAAGACACAGGAGCTGCTGCGGAGGCAAGGGGAGGGGTAAGTATGACGCCGGTGCCGGGGTCCTGATCGAGCGGGGGGAGGGACGGTAGGAGAGGGGAGGGATGGGAGGAGAGGGGAGGGGAGAGGAGGGGAGGGGTAAGTATGACGCCGGGTGCCGGGGTCCTGATCGAGCCGGGGACGGACGGGAGGAGAGGGGAGGGGAGAGGAGAGGAGAGGAGGGGAGAGGAGGGGAGGGGTAAGTATGACGCCGGGTGCCAGGGTCCTGATCGAGCGGGGGGAGGGACGGGAGGAGAGGGGAGAGGAAATTAGAGGAGGGGAGGGGAGGGGCGTCACACTTGTCCTCGGGAGATAGGCGGCCGTAGCCGCTGATCTCCCAACGATAGCCACATGTAAGTCAGCGGCGCCTGCGGTCTGGGGACTTATGCTGCGAGTAGCCGGCTGCATCTCCCGGCTGCATCGCTGCTGACCTCCGTGCCGCACATGAGCCGCTAACGGCCGCCATGTTTTTCAGAAATGCAGCATCAATGATTGGCCGGACCAATCAGTGACCCAGGACAGACAGACAGACAGAAAGACAGACAGACAGACGGGATAAGACAATTATATAGTAGATTTGTTGTAAAAATGTGCAGTAGGATGCAGAAAAGATGACTGAGTCTCACTGCTATATCACCTGGCCACCAGCCTTAAATAGAAGTAATTAGCAGGAGCTTAATCCCTTTCTTCTTTGCAGGGTTTCTACAATACTCACTGGTTGAAGATCATGTAGTAAATACTGCAAACTAAAAAACTTTGAGAGCATTTTTATTTCTTGTCTAATTTAATCATTTATTTCTAGGTTTACTGTCCCTTTAAGATGAGAAAATAATTCATAGAGGACCTGTCAACAAGTCAAAAGTTGCCATTTTTTCTCTTATTTTATTCCCACTACTCCCCTGACTACTTTGATTTTTATATTTTATAAGTCTGTCATACGGTTCCAGAGATATGGGCCTTTTTATTTAGCGCTAATTTTATTGGTCTTCCATGGGGGTGTGGCTCACAGGATTCCTTGGGGGCATTTATTTAAGCTGTTTTGCATAACTAAGCTGTGAGCCACGCCCCTTAGTAAAAACCTTCAAAATTAGAATTAAATATAAAAGAGCATGTCTCTGGGACTGTATGGCAGATTTAAAAAATAATAAAAATGGATTACTCAGGGTATCAGCGAGAATAAAATAAGAGCAAAAAGATGCCACTTTTGACTTGGTGACAGTTTCTCTTTAAATGTAATAACAAGCAAGTAATTCCCTTTTATTGTATACTTCCTTGAAGTCAATATGCTTTTTCAAATATATATCAGTAATATTTCTGCATATATGACATCAGGGTCACAGAGAACTGTAATGCATACACCATGCTTCTACTATTGTCTTTCAAAGTATAAAATCTGCATTCGAGTACTCTATGACAGTAACCTTTAAATGGATTTAATCCTCCATTATTTCCATTATATTAAGTGACTCATGAAAAATCCAGCCTAATAGCAGTATCATTCTCCTTGGAAGCTGTTGTCCTTGACAGCTGGGACAGAAGATGCTATGAAGTACCGGCAACTGTTAGGACAAATTCATGATCCTTGTCTGTTACTTTGTTTCTCTGCTTCTTCCTCTCTTCTTACTTTAAGCCCTCTTGTGGTGAAGACTTCGCATTTCCCCTTAGTCAATTCCATCATTTTTTGCTGTTTTTATTTGTTTTTATCTCTTTGAATGTCACATTTTTTATCACCTCTCCCATGCATTTATTTCCCCATTTTCATTCTCTCATTATTCCATCCTCTCGTTAACATAATTTGCTTTCCTCTGATGTCTGTATTATTTCTCTGCTTGCAAAATGACTTCTCTATTTCACAACTTCAATCAGTCTTTGTCTTTCATTTACATATCAGTTATTTCATTCCTGTCTGTCTCCTTTTCACACTTTGGACCATGCCGCTCATTCTCCTCCTGTCTCGCTCTACCCTCCCTTCTTCTGCCTTCCTTTCCTGAGCTGACTGGTAGACAATTTTCCTCCATTAATATTTCACAAATGGTCTTGGGGCAAATGGTTCTTTTCTGACAGTTTATATACACACTCACTTCATTCATCCAGCTGCCAGCGTGAGTTATCTGCAAGGCTAATATAGTTATTAACATTCAATCAAACCACCAGGGAAGGTCCTCGTGAATATATGTGTCAAGAGTAACCAGTCAGGGTCTCCTATACTTACTGTAAATACAAGAAATTAAGGACACACGTCTTCTTCTAGAAACGCCAGCGAAGTCCAGGCCAGGCTCACATCCCTACTGGCAGTGTAAGATATTGGATGATATTAGGACATGAATATTTAAAAGCTAGGCAATGCCATGCAAGTAAAGATCAGTGAATCTAATTTCATGGGTTGCTGGTTCTATAAGAACTGGAACTGTTAATTCTGGGATCGCTCTTCATGCTTGGCATTACGCTTTACTTGCCCATCAGCTGCCAAAGGAGTATTACATAGGACACCAGCAGTCTAAATTGAAATCATTCTTAATCTTTGGGTATTTTTTTTTTCTGAAATATTTATTTTCATGTCTTACCTCTGAAGAGACTAGATAAGAAGTGGTGCATGGTCGGCATTACATTTTAAGGGCATTAAAATAAGCTCATTTTCAATAGCGGAACAGTAAAAAATAGAAAAGTTTTACAGCCAACGTTCGGAGCCCCCACAATATCTTTGACACACAAAAGTCAATAAAAACATTATGGTCCCAATTCATCAAAGCTTTTACGGCATAAATTGCTTTGAAAACTCACAAAATGTTTGTGCAGTGCAGAGTTGAGCGAAAAAAGTTACGCCTTTAGCATTTTCACATCAGTTTCACCCAGCTTCGCCAAAATGGACAGAGTTGAGGTAGAACAGGGCTTGATGCCACAGCTTGTCTAATTCACAATCAGCTTTGGCATACTTTATGCCAGAAATCTTACTCTAGTTCCTGACTGGAGTAAGCTTTGCTGCAAAGTGCACACCTCTTGTCAGATTCATTAAAGGGGTTATCCATAACGTTTTTATTTTTTTTTTACTATTGGCTTAAAAGCTAAAAGCAAGTAGTTGGTAACTACCTTCCTGTTCTACTAGTACCTGCTCAGAGTGGTCACTGAATGCTCCTGCCGGCAAGTAAACTGCTCCATGTTAATAGAGTAGCCCTTATTCGTCCGGACTGCTCTGTCAATGGAGCATCACTGCCGACGTCATGCTGATTGACAACCAGCTCCCTGTAATTAGGCAGCAGGGATCCAGCTGTCAATCAGCAATGTGTTGGCAGTCACACCCCGTCAACAGAGTAGAGTCATAGAGAAGCTGATGCTCTGTCAACGTGACATCAGTGGAGGCCACTGAATCAATGGCAGAAGCAGTCAGTGACCGCTCTGACCTGGCAGATATCGGCACCGGGCACAACAAGCAGGTAATTACCATCTACGTGCCTGTTGGTTCTTAGGCCCATAGTAAAAAATAATTAGTCCTGGATAACCCCTTTAAGAGGCATGCACCACTTAATGAATCAGGAGTGTCTGACTCTAACCTGCCCCCTCATCAAGATTGGCATGAACACTGCCAGTCTTGATGCATCGACGCCTACGGGCATAAAGCCTTATGCATTATACATAGAGAATTATACCAAGAAGTATGAGTTTTTGCTTTTTTTATTTCAACATTGGAAATTTGGTAAATTCAGAAATAAAGAGGATCTGTCACCAGATTTCACGATAAAAACTGCACACATTAATCAATTGATCTCTTAGACAGCGATGCATTTACTTTCCAGCTGTAACTTGACAAAAAGCTCATTTATGTTTCAAATCTTATACATTTTAAGCAAGCCATATAGCAGCAAATTCTGACATAAAATTTTGAAGTAAATACACCAGCCATATCAGGTCTATGAGACCTATTTATTAATGTGTGCAGTTTTTGTATTGTGAAATCTGGTGACTAGTGATGGGCGAGCACTAAAATGCTCTAGTGCTTGATGCTCGGGTCGAGCAAATTGGAATACTCAGGTGCTCGACCCGAGCAACGAGCCCAATGTAAGTCTAGGGGAAACTCGAGCACTTTTCAGGCGGCTCCCCCCGGCGGTCTGCAGAGGGCCTAAAATTGCCCAAATCGATAGGAACAGTGCTCAAATGACATGGGAACAGCATGGGGAAGACCCCTGGAAGCATTTCTGACTCCCAGGTCACTACTGTCAACAACGTTGTCAGAGTATTACGCCACTTTTACGGACTCACAATAAAACATACAAAAACAAAACCAAAATGGATTTTCCTTGGAAATATGTTAAGGAACATCCTTTCCAGGGTACTGACATGTTTATAAGGCAAAATAAATAACGAAAAACAAAAATACTCCTCCACACCTTGGGCTATGTTCACACATAGCGTTTTTTATGTGTTTTTGCACTTTTGCATTGCTTTCAACCAAGACAAATGCATTCACTGGGAAATGTCATTTTAACATTTTACAACCTTATCTGGCCATGTGGTGTGTGACACATCATCAGACACATGCATACAGTGTTGAAAAGTCATGTGAACAGCATGTGGAAGACCTTTGGAAGCATCTCTGACTCCCAGGTCACTGCCTAAAAGTGTGCCCATCATAAGTGATCCTTGGCGCATGCAAAGATGCCTCCCGCCATGCACCTGTCGTTGCAGACTTGCAACAATCATCATCCACGTCCTTGTCCCAGTGCAGCGTTCAGTTGTCCCTACCCAATTCCTTGGCATGCAAGCACAAGTATGCAGCCAGCCACCCACCCACCCACAGGCTACAATACTATATTGCAACATTTTTGACAGCTGCTTTCACTTGAAATGTGGTCTTTTAGGCTTGTGGAGGTGGAAGCTGTCCACAATCTTATGGTGGCGGTGACCAGGTATCCATACTCGGTCCCCAGCCGCCACTATTTCTCCTGGTATCGTCTCCGCCTTCCACTAGCACCGGTCCCACAACATTACCCGTGCCCTCCCCAGTGCACTTACTGGGAAGGACCGCCTAACCACAAACACGTGGACAGGTGAATGTGGCCAGGGATGGTACGGAGCCAGTCCACAGCTTTTTTTTGCTGAGTTGCATTTCACCACAGCCATGATCTTTAGCTTGGTGAAAGGACTTGGGAAGCCATATCTACCCAGCTGTCATTTTCAAAATTTTTGACAGCTGCTTTCACTTTAAATGTGGCCTTATAGGCTCGTGGAGGCGGAAGCTTTTCATAATCTCATGCCGGTGGCGGCCGGGTGTCCATACTCGGTCCCCAGCCGCCACTATTTATCCCGGTATCGTCTCCGTCTTCCACAAGCACGGGTCCCGCAACATTACCTGTGCCCTCCTCAGTGTACTTACTGGGAAGGACCGCCTAACCACAAACACGTGGACAGGTGAATGTGGCCAGGGACGGTACGGCGCCAGTTCACAGCTTTTTTTGCTGAGAGTTGTATTTCACCACAGCCATATTCTTTAGCTCAATGAAAGGACTGGCATAGAGGGAAACTGTATCTACTCTGGGTGTCATTTCACCCAGGAAGTCCTCTAAAGCAGCTTGTTGCAGAAGCAATGGCAGCCTGTCCAACATCAACTCGCACTTGTCAGTGGTGCTTTGGCACACAAACATCTTTCTTTGCGCATTTAATTTCATGACTACAGAGTTGGGCAATAGCCTGATCTGCAATGCGGTTTGAGAAATAAAATGCTTAAGCACGTCCGATACACATTAAAAAAGCAGCCATAGACTGTCCGGGAACCTTCCCCACACTTTTCTTAGCCAGGGCTGCTTCTCGACAGGATTGGATGGACCCACCAGAAGACCGGAGACTCTAGAGAGTTCATAGTGCCAAGGTGAGGCCATGATGATGATAGAGGTCACCATCTGCTTAGTTTTCTGTTACCTGGAATGCAAGCGCAAGTATGCAGCCAGCCACCCACCCACCCACAGGCCGCAATACTAAACTGCCAGATTTCTGGGCAGCTGCTTGCACTTGAAATGTGGCCTTTTAGGCTCGTGGAGGTGGAAGCTTTTCACAACCTCAAGCCTCATGCCTCGTCTCCATACTTGGTCCCCAGCCGTCACTATTTCTCCGGGGTTGTCTCCGCCTTCTACAAGCGTGGGTCCCTGAACATTACTGCTGGTACTTTTCTGTGGGAATTTGCTTGCCTCCTACCAGCCTGGAATATTTTCAGTAAACTATGGTACGACACCATGGTATTAGCACTAGTGTTGAGCCACCCCCGTAGTGTTCGAGTTCGGTTCGGTTCGTCGAACACCCGTGTGTTCGCCGAACTGTTCGTCGAACTGTTCATCGAACACCGTCGAGCACCGTTAAAACCAATGGCAGGCAAACAAAAACACATAGAAACACATAGAAAACACCTTCAAAGGTGTCCAAAAGCTGACAAACTGCTCAGAAGACATAACTAACACATGGAAAAGTGACAAGTACATATAGTCATGCGAAAATAAAAGAGGTGGAGGAGTAAAAGGAGGGGGAGACACAGATATAGGCATGTCATGCCCTTCTAAAATCCAAAAAATGAGAAGCCGACACGGCCAGTCCGCTCCTGCCCGTGCCACCTCCGTGTCGCCTGGTTTGTGCCAGAGCTGCGGTGAACCCTGATGGCCAGCCCCCCTCTCCCAATACTGGTGCCTGTCCGCTGGTGGGTCGAGCGAGCCCCCCTGTGGTGGAGGCAGCTCTAAGCTTTTTAATTTAAATTGTCTCTCTAATTTGAATGAATACACTTTAAATCCATTTACAAGGATCTATTGGAGGGCAAGTCTCATGCCAGCAGCCGCGTAATTCCAGCTCCAGTAGCGTCCACTAAAGCTGCTGCAGTTAAAAAGCTTTTATAAGGATCGAGCTCGGCTGTCCACCGCAAGGCATCCTACTGCCAGTCCCAGCCCCTATGCCTTGGGGTGCCTCCTGATGCTCTTCACTGAGTATCCCATGGTCCCGAAGCATTTCCTTTGAAAAAATTAAGTGTCTAAACTACAGGTGGTGTAGCTTGCTTAACAGCCGGGATAATCCGCTGACTAGCAGACACTGCTACTAGGCACAAAGTATTTCCTGGGCTAGATGCAGTTAAAAATTTGTAATTAGATACTCTCATTGGATGCTGAGAAAGCATTCCATAGAGTCTCCTGGCACGCCATATATGATTCTCTTAAAAAGCTTGGGGTAGGGGTCTAGGGGACCCTTTTATAGCCAAAATCATGGCCCTGTATCACAATACGTCACCTAGGCTGAAGATAAATGGAACTGTAGCACCCTGAGGGCTCGGTTGCTACAGAGGTATTGCACCTCACCCAGAGGTGTGATATCTCACTCTCAGGTAAGGATGGAGTGTGGATCAGGACCCGACACCTGCATGCATTACACCACATTGCCGTGGGGCAGGGCGACCAATATGCCTCTGAGATGGGCACGACAGTCCCTGTCCCTGGCTGGAGTGGGGGGAGGGAACACTGAGGAAGGGGAACCCTGTAGTGCAGGAGCAGGGAGGAAGCAGTTCCTGGGTGCATTGAGAAGGGAGTATAAATGGTGGGCACCATCTTAGTTCAGTGCAGAGAAGTCTGAGCAGAAGTGGCAGGGAGCAGAGGCTCTGCATGAGCTCTACTCCGGAGGCGGGCCTAGTAACAGAGGCCCAGGCCTGGAAGAGGGAGAAGGAAGGAAGAGGAGCAGAGAAGGCTCCAGGAACGAGGAATGAAGGGATCCCAGGGGTGCGGACGGGCGAGTCGCCACCGCACGCCCGAATCCACCTGCGTGGAGGGGTCAGGCCAAAGGGGGAGACCGGTCCCCGAAACTAGTGGAGGCAGGAAACGACCCTCAGCTAGAAACCGGAGGCTCTGACATTTTATGTGGCGCAGCCCCTCGCTACACCCACTAGGAAGGCACCACATAGGGTCAGGGAAACTGGCGCCAAGTTTACCAAGAGGAGGCCCGAGGCAGCCGGACAGAAGGGTTGGTAAGAAAGGCCAGACAAAGGACACACAAAGGGGGTCCTGTGAAGCGCTCCAAAGTTATCTGGGAGTTGTCTGAGCCCCTCACCTGGTGAGCACAGTACGACGTGGGCAGCCGTTACCTGCAGACGTGGTCTGGATAATAAGAACTGTGAGTAAAGGCCCTGGTCTGCATCACTGACTCCGTGTCGTTACTGCTGCTGCCCTGCACCATCACCCCCATCCTCCGCATACACTGCCCTGAGGCTATACTCCTCCCGTGGGGAGTTATGCTACGCTCTGCTGCACCCACAACACCAGCCTCAGCGGTCTGCCCTGCAGCGGCGGTTCACTCTGACCGCAATCCACGGGTGGCGTAGTCGGACATTTAAACATCAAAACCACATAAATAGCTCCGCCACTGGTTTGACCACCCTGAGCCACGGAACCGGGTCGCCGCCACGAAGACTACAACCACCAGCATCCACCAAAAAGGGTCCGGCTCCGGGTGTCCCGAGGCCCAGGGGGTGCATCAGAACATTTTCATCACCTTTCACAATCACCAATGGGACAAGGCAGGGATGTCCTCTGTCCCCTCTCTTATACATCCTAGTGACGGAGCACCTGCTCTCATCAATTCGCCATAACCCCAATATTAGGTGGATTGAGGTGGGAGGCACCGAGTACAAGTGCTCTCTATTTGCTGATGATGTCCTAGTATATATCACTCAATCACATATATCCATCCATGCTGTTATGGCTGAAATAGATCACTTTGTTACATGGTCAAATTTTAAAATCAATGCAGCGAAGTCTGAGGCCCTTGATGTCTCCCTCCCCAAATCCATATAGGATTCCATCCAGTCCAACTTTCCCTTTGCCTGGCCCTCACAGGGTATCAAATACTTAGGAATTCCTATTCATAGAGACCTCTCCCATCTATGTTATCTTAATTTTGGGCCCTTTATTGAACAACTCCATACAGACCACGGTTGGCAAGTTAGAACTGTAAGATTCACTTCGTGAACCACTGGTGTTTTGTGGAAAAGCACATGTACACTGCGTTCCAAATTATTATGCAAAAAGTGTTTAGGAGTGATAAGGGAAGAATTTGTTTGTTTGTCAGTTAAACTCATTGATGGTGATGTGTGTCAGGGCTCTTTATATCACTGTAAGCAATTGCAGACACCGGTGCTAATTAGTTTGGCAGGTGTGTCCAATGAAAGGCAAGACTACTTAAGAAGGTTGTCTCACATTATTAAGCAGCCTACATTTTCTGCCAAAATGGGAAAGAAAAAGGATGTGTCGGCTGCTGAGAAGCAACAAATTGTGGAGTGTTTAGGTCAAGGCATGACTACAATCAACATTGTGCGATGATCAGGATGAATTGTCTTGGCAATCAAGAAGTATGTAGCTGATTCACAGTACACACGTGTGCGTGCTGATAAGGGCAAATTGAGGACTCTTTCCTACAGGCAATTACGTCAGGTTGAAAGAGCAGCGGCAAAAAAGCCTTGTCATAGCAGCAGACAAGTTTTTGAATCTGCTTGTGCCTCCAACGTCCCCCGAACAACAAGATGCAGGGTCCTTCAGAGGTTTGCAGCTGTGCATACGCCATCCTGTCGACCTCCTCTATCCACTTCACACAAGCAGAAACGGCTCCAGTGGGCCAAACATTACATGAAGATTGATTTCAAAACTGTTTTGTTCACGGATGAGTGCCGTGCAGCGCTCGATGGTCCAGATGGATGGAGTGGAGGATGGCTGGTTGATGGACACCCCACGCAAACACGGCTACAGCGCCAACAAGGAGGAGGTGGAGTAATGTTTTGGGCTGGAATCATGGGGAGAGAGATTGTCGGCCCCTTTAGGATCCCTGAAGGCGCTAAAGATGAACTCCATAATGTATGTGGATTTTCTCAAACAGCACTTCCTGCCATGGTTCAAGAAGAAGAACCGTGTATTTCACAGCAAGATCATTTTTCTGCATGATAATGCACCATCTCATGCTGCACATAAAACATCTGCATCTCTGGCTGATATGGGCATAAAAGGGGACAAACTTATGGTGTGACCCCCATGCTCCCCTGACCTGTACCCCATTCAGAACCTTTGGAGCATCATTAAAAGGAGTGTCTATGATGGCGGGAGGCAGTTCACATCTAAGCAACAGCTCTGGGAGGGTATTCTGTCCTCATGCAAAACAATTGAAGCAGAAACCATCCAAAACCTGACAAAAACAATGGACGAGAGAGTTCAGAAGCTCCTTTCGAACAAGGGGTCCTATGTGAAAATGTAACATCACCTAGAATAAAGTTTTGAGTTGAAAACTGTTTGATTTCAGTTTCTAACAACCTGCTAATGCTTATAATTTCAAAAATGACCATTTTTTTGGTCTTTATTAAAATGAAAAGGTTGATCGAAAAGTTTGGGGGATCTAAGAGTGTGGCAACCCAGTAGTCATGATTACTTCGAATTCTGACAATATGAGGGTCATGCTGCAGGTAGTGCAGCAAGAAGGCACTTATGTGTCTTGCGCATCTCGGAGCCCCAAAATTATTTTCCGGGCTAGATGCAGCTAAAAATTATTATTAATTTTAAATCTGGTGAAGCTTTAGTATAGATGGCCTAATAGGATCAGTGCTGCACACTGCTACAAAGCCCAAATTATTTTCCAGTCAAGATACAGATAAACATGATTAGTAATTTTAAATCTGGTGGACCTTATTATAGATGGCCTAATAGAATCAGTGCTGCACACTGCTACAAAGCCCAAATTATTTTCCAGCCAAGATACAGATAAACATGATTAGTAATTTGAAAGCTTAAAACGGTTGGTAGGGTGATTTTAACCAATCATCAAGCTTTTACTCTCCCCAGGATGACACAGGGGTAGAAAAGTCGTTTCGGATCCATGATTTGTTCATCTTTATGAACGTGAGTCTGTCTACATTATCAGTGGAGAGCCGCGTGCGCTTATCTGTCAGCACACCACCAGCAGCGCTGAACACACGTTCAGACAGAACGCTGGCTGCGGGGCATGACAAGATCTCCAAGGCGTAAGTGGCTAGCTCCGGCCATTTATCCAGATTGGAAGCCCAAAAAGAGCAAGGGTCCAGTGACACAGTCGTGGCTTCAATGTTTACTTGGAGATACTCCTGTACCATCATCTCTAGGCGTTGACTATGTGTCAGACTTCTTGTCTCCTGTGGCCTTGCAAAGGATGGGCTAAAAAAGTGGTGAAATGATTCCGCAAAATTGATGTTACCAGCAGATACTGTGGTTCTGTTACGGTTTGAGTGCTGAACACTTGACGGTCCCACGGTTGGCAAGTTGGAACTGTGAGATTCACTACGTGCACCACTGGTATTTTGTGGAAAAGCACATGTAAGATTCTGCAACAGTCTCTGCTGATACTCCTGCATGCGTGCATCCCTTTCTATGGCAGGAATAATTTCTGCAAATTTACTTTTGTACCGGGGATCTAACAGTGTGGCAACCCAGTAGTCAGGATTATTTCTAATTCTCACAATTCGAGGGTCATGTTGCAGGTAGTGCAGCAAGAAGGCACTCATGTGTGTTGCGCATCCAGGAGCACCAAGTCCCTGTTGTGTTGGTGGCGAGGTAACAATCATGCTTCTTTCCTCTGTCCTCTCCCCCCAACCTCGCACAACAGAAATGTGATCAAGGTCTCCCTCATCTGATGAGTCTTCCATCAGTTCGTCCTCCACTTCTTCCTGGGCTCCTGCACCTTCCTCACTAGTTTGGCTGCTACCATGCGCCCTGGTAAAACCATCTCCCCCACCCTCACATGCCTGCCGCCTTGGTGCTGCCGACCGTCTGGACCTTGCAGATGTTAGCCCTTCCGCATACAACTCCTCCTCCTCTACTTCCTCCACCTCCTCTTGTGCCACCACCTGACTCCGAATTCTGTTTAACATGTGCTCCAGCATGTAAATCACCGGAATAGTCATGCTGATAATGGCATCGTTAGCACTAAACATCTTCGTAGCCATTTCAAAACTGTGCAGAAGGGTGCATAGGTCCCTGATCTGAGACCACTCCTCCAGCGTGATTTGCCCCACCTCTGAATCTCGTTGGCCCAGGCTATACGTCAGAACGTATTGCACCAGGGCTTGTCGGTGCTGCCACAGTCGCTGCAACATGTGCAGAGTTGAATTCCACCGGGTAGGCACATCGCATTTTAGCCGGTGAAGTGGCAGGCCCAACGACTTCTGTAGAGATGTAAGTCGCTGAGCTGCGGGATGCGAACGGCGGAAGTGAGCACACAGCGACCGTGCCCTCTGCAGAAGGCCATCTAGTCTGGGATAGTGGGCTAAAAATTGCTGGACAACCAGGTTCAACACGTGAGCCATACAAGGCACGTGTGTGACATTGCCCCGGCGAAGAGCCGCACCCAGGTTTGCAGCATTGTCGCACACGGCCTTCCCTGGTTTCAGGTCCAGTGGAGACAACCATTCATGAAATTGGTTCTCCAGAGCTAACCACAACTCCTCAGCTGTGTGACTCACATTTCCCAGACATTTCAATGTAAAAACCGCCTGATGACGTTGAGCCCTACTGCCAGCATAGTAAGGAGGTGTGCAGGATCCCTTGTGCGCAGTTAGAAAGCTTGTGGCATGACCAGACAGGCTTTGGGTGCAGGTGGAAGACCGAGAGGAGGTTGAGGAGGCAGAAGCAGTGGAGGAACTTTGACATAAAGAGGATTGACGCACAACTCGTGGGGACGGCAAGACTTGGACAGCAGCCCCTTGTCCTGCTGTCACCATAGTTACCCAGTGCCCAGTCAGTGACATGAAACGCCCCTGTCCATGCCTACTCGTCCAAGTGTCTGTGGTGAAATGCACCCTGTCACACACAGAGTTTCTCAAAGAAGCAGTGATGTTGTGTGCGACATGCTGGTGGAGCGCAGGCACACCTTTCTTTGAGAAGTAGTGCCGACTGGGCATCTGGTACTGGGGCACTGCGACGGACATAAGGTCTCGAAAATCCTCTGTGTCCACCAGGCGGAAAGGCAGCATTTCTGTAGCCAAGAGCTTGCAGATGGTGAAATTCAACCTCTTAGCTTTCTCATGGCTAGGAGGAAATGGTCTTTTACTTGTCCACATCTGAGGGACCGAGGGCTGGCTATTGTGCTTAGACGGGGTTGATAAGGGTGTCCCCGGCAAACTGCCGGTCTGTGAGGAAGATGCAGGGGGACATGTTAGGTTGCCTTGATCCAAAGGTGGTGCTATCGATGTCGGACAGCGCTCAACACCAGCTGGTGTTACCACCTCCAAAGAAAATGATGACCTGCCAATCACGGTGGCTGTTGCGGGTAAAGAGGTGGCAGGTCTGCGCCCCAAAACAGGTGTGACTGCTGTCCCCCCAGTCACAGAGGATGAAGAGGCCGCGGATGCACAAGATATGGCAGACGGTGGTTGGCCCGGCCGGCTAGGCCGCATTGTAGCACACTGAGCTTCCCACTGCAACTTATGCTTCATGTCCATGTGCCGGTTCATGCATGAAGTACTCAAACTATGTATTTTTTGGCCTCTACTTAGCTTTTGCTGACAAATGTTACAGATAACACGAGTTGGGTCATCTTTATCGATCTGAAAAAATGCCCAGGCTATGCAAGGCTTAGCACCCATGCGACCTGAAGAGCCACCACGACTTGTGGTGAGAGGCAGAGTTGTGTTTGAGGATGCAGTTGTTGACGTGCTTCCAGAACTACGTCTCTGTCCAGGAAGGCGCAACCTGACTGTTATGTTCTGCTACCAGAGCTAAGGAAAGAGAGGAGATCTGTCCCTACGATAGAACTCAGCTTAATCCCTACGATGTAACAGGGAACCTGATCCTGCGATCAGACCTGTTAAAGTCCTAAGCTAGTCTGTACGGAAACCTATAGATGTGGGGAAGGAATCCCTACAAGTACTAAGGACTGGGAGGAATATGGGACACCTCCTAACAGAAATAGTAGCAGACAGACGAACAAACAAAATATATAGAACACAGAGGTCCGTAGACCAAGCAAACTAACAGAGCAAGACACAGAGCACAGGCTAGCTAGAAAGTAGATATACAATGAAGTCCAGCAAAGCCAGAAGGGCGGAGCAGGATTAAATAGGCCAACAAGGTCATGTGACCAGCAAAGGAAAAAAAAACCAAGAGCAAGGTTCTAACAGTACCCCCCTTCTAAGAGGATCCTCCGGATCCCCTAGGACCAGGCTTATCAGGAAATCTCCTGTGAAACGCTCTGATAAGTCTGGACGCGGAAACATCATCCGACCTCACCCAAGAGTTATCCTCGGGACCGAAACCTTTCCAGGCCACAAGATACTGCAAACTACCTCTATACCGTCTAGAGTTAAGGATGCTAAAAATTTCATATTCCCCGTCCTCCACCACCGGAGGAACAGAGGCAGAGGCGTCACAATCCGATACAACAGCTTTTTTCAACAGAGAGACATGAAATACCGGATTAATTCTCCAGGAGGTAGGAACCTCCAACCTAACAGCAGATTGGTTGACAACCTGAAGCACCTTAAAGGGCCCTACAAACTTGGGACCCAATTTCTTTGAAGAAATCCTCAACCGCAGATTCCTAGAGGACAACCAAACCATGTCACCAACAGCGAACAAAACCTCCTGTCGTTTCCTATCAAAGTAGTCTTTAGATTTTCTGTTGGCCTCCTGAAGATTACCACGCACATCCGTCCAAACTCTCTCCAAATCACCGGAAAAATTCTCCTCCTCAGGCACGGCAGATCCCAACTTGGAGAACGACCCAAACGACGGATGTCTCCCAGAACAACAAAAAAAGGCGAACAACCAGCAGAAGAAGATGTATGTTTGTTCAGAGCAAATTCAGCAAGTGGCAGAAACTCAGACCACCCCTCTTGATTGTCTGCCACAAAACAACGCAAGAACTGCTCAACATCCTGGTTTTTCCTTTCTGTCTGGCCATTAGATTCAGGATGATATCCGGACGAGAACGACAAATGAACTCCCAACCTATCACAAAAGGCACGCCAAAAACGAGCCACGAACTGAGGACCCCTATCAGAAACAATGTCAGTAGGAACGCCATGAAGTCTGACAATTTCCTTGACAAAGGCCTTAGCGAGAGTTTTAGCGCAGGGCAGTTTGACGAAAGGAAACAAGTGACACATCTTGCTAAAACGGTCCACGACCACCCAGATGACAGTAAAACCCTCAGAGGGGGGAAGGTCAGTTATAAAGTCCATAGCCAAATGTGTCCAAGGAGCACTGGGAACCTCCAAAGGACAAAGCAACCCCGCAGCAGGAGTATGTGAGGACTTAGATCTAGCACATATAGTACATTGACGCACCCACTTAATGACTACCTTCTGCCATCCAGGCCACCAAAAACTGCGACCCACCAGTCTCTTGGTCTCAGAGATTCCGGGATGACCTGCCAACCGAGATTCGTGACACTCAACAAACAAATAACTCCTAAAGGTCCCAGGCACAAACAACCTCCCATGAGGAGTGTTAGAAGCGGCATTCTCCTGTGCTTTAAGAATCTCATTTTCCAAAACGGAGTCCAAAGCAGCTATCACAACACCTTCTTGTAAAATGTTCTCCTCTTTCTCAGCACAGACTATGGGAGAAAAACTGCGAGACAAGGCATCCGCCTTAACATTCTTAGTACCAGGGATGTAAGTAACGGAGAAATTAAACCGCGAGAAAAACAGTGCCCACCTAGCCTGACGGGCATTCAGGCACTTGGCAGCATCAAGATATATCAGATTTTTATGATCCGTAAGAACCTGAACGGGAAATTCCGCACCTTCCAAGAAGTGGCGCCAGTGTTCAAATGCGAGTTTAATAGCCAATAATTCCCGATTACCAATATCGTAATTCAGTTCAGTCTCCGAAAAATTTTTTGAAAAAAAGGCACAGGGATGTAATCCATCCCCGTTATCCTGAGACAATACTGCGCCAACCCCCACAGAGGAAGCATCAACCTCAACCAAAAACGGCCTAGTAACATCAGGCTGCATAAGGATGGGAGCAGAGGTGAACCTCTCCTTGAGATACACAAAAGCTTCAATGGCCTCAGAAGACCACTGAACCGCATCAGCACCTTTCCTGGTGAGATCAGTCAGAGGTTTGACAATACTAGAAAAATTTTTTATGAATTTTCTATAGTAATTGGCGAAACCCAAAAACCTCTGTATCGATTTCAAACCAATAGGCCTAGGCCATTCCTGCACAGCCTGAACCTTAACCGGATCCATCTCAAAACCTTTGCTGGAGATAATGTAGCCCAAAAAACTAATTCTCTGTACAGCAAACTCACATTTCTCCAGCTTAGCAAAAAGCGAATTGTCCATTAATAACTGTAATACCTCACGCACGCTCCGCCAATGAGACTCCAGATACGGCGAATAAATCAAAATGTCATCCAAATACACAACCACATTTTTACCGATCAAAGGTCTAAGGATGTCATTAATCAGATTCTGAAAAAATGCAGGAGCATTAGTAAGACTAAAAGGCATAACCAGATTCTCAAAATGACCCACAGGAGTGTTAAAAGCAGTCTTCCATTCGTCACCCTCCTTCATGCGCAACAGATTGTATGCCCCCTTAAGGTCAATTTTAGAGAACCACTTGGCCCATATTAACTGGTTAAACAGATCAGGAATCAATGGCAGTGGGTAAGGATTGCGTACAGTAATTTTGTTAATCTCACGAAAATCCAGACAAGGACGTAAACCGCCGTCCTTTTTTTTTACAAAAAAAAATCCAACCGCCACAGGAGACTTAGAGGGCCTAATGTGACCGGCGGCCAAACTTGTCTGTATGTATTCCTCCAAAGCCTTCCTCTCAGGAATAGTAAGGTTAAATTAACGACTTTTAGGAAGAGTCGCTCCAGGGACAAATTCAATAGAACAATCATAGTCTCTATGGGGAGGCAAAACCTGCGATTCCTTCTCAGAAAAAACTCTCCAAAAATCCTGAATAGGAACAGGCAATTCTCCCCTATCCAAAGCTGCAATACGCCCATTACAACACTTGTCATAACATTTATGGCTCCAGGATTTAATTTCACTGGTAGACCAATCCAGTACAGGATTGTGAAATTTTAACCAGGGCAATCCCAATATTACTGGAGAAGGCAAGTTATTCAACACTACCAAATCCAATTTCTCATGGTGAACACCATTAATAGTGAGAGGAAATTCACAGACCTTGAGAGTAATATTCTTCAAAGGGGAACCATCCACAGAAACCACAGCAATGGGGGATGATAAAGGTTCAGGTTTTAAATTGAGTCTTTCCACGAATCCCCCATCAATAACATTCAGAGTAGACCCACAATCGACAAACACCCGAAATTCCATTAATTTTTCCTGAGCAATCGTGGAAGCAGCTAAAAATACACCCTTGGAATTTAAACAGGCAATACGGGCGTGACTGACCATTTTTTTTTCTTTCTTCATACGAAGCTCACAGCCTTTAATCAAATGACCAGATTTTCCGCAATAGAAACACAAGCCTTCAAAAAATCGACGGTCTTTTTCTTGAGAGCGAGGTGCCACCGATCCAATCTCCATCGGTTCACCACTGTTAGTACACACATTCTCATAACCAGAAACTGACATAGCAGAGGATTTGCTCTCATTAACCCTTGCACGCAGTCTTCTATCCACCCGTATAGCTAATTGCATAGCCTGTTGCAAATCTTCAGGTGTAGGATAAGCAATTAGCAGGTCTTTAACCCTTTCACTGAGCCCAGCAAGAAATAGACTTTTCAGAGCAGAATCGTTCCACCCTGTTTGAGTAGACCAACGACGGAAATGAGTACAATATTTTTCCACATTACCTGATCCTTGTTTTAAACGTCTCAACTCAGTCTCAGCTGATGCAACACGGTCAGGATCATCATATAATAGTCCCAAAGCAGAAAAAAAACTATCCACTGATCTGAAGCATGTATCACTAGGTTGCAAAGAAAAGGCCCACTCCTGAGGCTCTTTGCGCAAAAGTGACATTATGAACCCTACGCGCTGGGATTCATCCCCAGAGGACTTAGGTCTCAAACGAAAATACAATAAGCAAGCATTTTTGAATGAAAAAAATTCTCGGTGTTCACCAAAAAATAAATCCGGCAAACATACCTTAGGCTCCAAGAAATGTGCTCCAGGACAGTTACTCACGTGCTGACGGAGCTCGGCCACCTCCAGAGAGAGTCCCTGCAGGCGATGAACCAAATCCTGAACCGACACCATGATGGAACAGAAAAATCTTTCCTTAGAGAATTTGCTGGCTGGACTTACTGTTATGTTCTGCTACCAGAGCTAAGGAAAGAGAGGAGATCTGTCCCTACGATAGAACTCAGCTTAATCCCTACGATGTAACAGGGAACCTGATCCTGCGATCAGACCTGCTAAAGTCCTAAGCTAGTCTGTACGGAGACCTATAGATGTGGGGAAGGAATCCCTACAAGTACTAAGGACTGGGAGGAATATGGGACACCTCCTAACAGAAATAGTAGCAGACAGACGAACAAACAAAATATATAGAACACAGAGGTCCGTAGACCAAGCAAACTAACAGAGCAAGACACAGAGCACAGGCTAGCTAGAAAGTAGATATAGAATGAAGTCCAGCAAAGCCAGAAGGGCGGAGCAGGATTAAATAGGCCAACAAGGTCATGTGACCAGCAAAGGAAAAAAAAACCAAGAGCAAGGTTCTAACACTGACCTCGTCGTCACTAGCATCTTCCTCCACCTCCTCTGCTGACCTCATCTCTTGGCTGACTGTGGGTTGACAGTAAGTGGGATCTCCAACCTCATCATCATCACCCTGTGCGTTATCACACCCGTCGTCCTCAGAGCCAACCTGTTCCTGCCCTGACAATAAACTAAAGTTGTCGCTCCAATCAGGTATTTGAGTCTTATCATCGTCTTCCTCATTGTTTCCACCAACAGGAGTTACAGTTTGGGAATGAGGGTCTACATTATGGTCAGAACCTTCTGCGTCTGGTCCTGGATCCGACTCATAAAGATTCTGGGCATCAGTGCAGATCATTTCCTCGTCTGGATTCACAGAAGCGCTGGAGTCGACCTCTGATTCCCAGGCTATAGTATGAGTAAACAGCTCTGCAGACTCAGCCATCTGTTCTACCTCATACTCAGACGGGCAGCTGGAGATTTGGGAGCTGTGAGGAAGCAAGTGCGATTGGGGTGACACCTTTGAGGACTGGAGTATTTGTGATGTTGAAGTTGATGTGGAGGAGAGCCCACTTAAAGGAGCACTTGAAATCCGTTGAAGCACCTGCTGTTTTTGTGCCTCATCTGGAATTTGTAGCGATTGGCGTGGCAGTAAGAAAGGGATCTTATCACATTGTCCGCTAAAAGAAGTAGACATTTTAGTTTGGCTGGAAGATGGTCTTTCTTCTGCAGATGTTACTGTTGCTTTAACACCTACCCCACGGACACAACCTTTTTTCCCCTTCCCAACACGCCTATTCCCCTTTCCACCAGCAGCAGGCCTTTTTCCTCTCATTTTGGTGGTTAACTAATTCACAACTCTGGAGTTGTTTGCACAAAAAAACAATGGATGGGAACCGAGCAGAGCTGAGTGGCCAAACTGTGGTATTAGGCCAAAACTATTGGCTGGGTTAGATGCAGAAAAAAATTATATTCAATTTGCAACCTGATGGAGGTCTGTATAGATGGATTAATAGAACAAGTCCCACACACAGCTAGAAGCCCAATATTTTTTCAGAGGTAGATGCAGAAAAAAATATATTCAGTTTGCAACCTGATGGAGGTCAGTATAGATGGACTAATACAACAAGTCCCACACACAGCTAGAAGCCCAATATTTTTTCAGAGGTAGATGCAGAAAAAAAATATATTCAGTTTGCAACCTGATGGAGGTCTGTATAGATGGATTAATAGAACAAGTCCCACACACAGCTAGAAGCCCAATATTTTTTCAGAGCTAGATGCAGAAAAAAATATATTCAGTTTGCAACCTGATGGAGGTCTGTATAGATGGATTAATAGAACAAGTCCCACACACAGCTAGAAGCCCAATATTTTTTCAGAGGTAGATGCAGAAAAAAATATATTCAGTTTGCAACCTGATGGAGGTCTGTATAGATGGATTAATAGAACAAGTCCCACACACAGCTAGAAGCCCAATATTTTTTCAGAGGTAGATGCAGAAAAAAATATATTCAGTTTGCAACCTGATGGAGGTCTGTATAGATGGATTAATAGAACAAGTCCCACACACAGCTAGAAGCCCAATATTTTTTCAGAGGTAGATGCAGAAAAAAATATATTCAGTTTGCAACCTGATGGAGGTCTGTATAGATGGCTTAATAGAACAAGTCCCACACACAGCTAGAAGCCCAATATTTTTTCAGAGGTAGATGCAGAAAAAAATATATTCAGTTTGCAACCTGATGGAGGTCTGTATAGATGGATTAATAGAACAAGTCCCACACACAGCTAGAAGCCCAATATTTTTTCAGAGGTAGATGCAGAAAAAAATATATTCAGTTTGCAACCTGATGGAGGTCTGTATAGATGGAATAATAGAACAAGTCCCACACACAGCTAGAAGCCCAATATTTTTTCAGAGCTAGATGCAGAAAAAAATTATGTTCAATTTGCAACCTGATGGAGGTCAGTATAGATGGACTAATAGAATGATGCTATGCCCAAAAGATTTTACTTCACTAGGTGCAGTAAAAAAATTGGTATTCTATACACAGGTGGTATATCTTGCAACACAGATAGGCTACTCCACTGACTAACACACTCTGCAATAGGCCAAAAAGGATTAGCTTTGCAAGATTCAGCCAAATTCTGTGAAAAAAACTTGCACAGCACTGGCACAGACCTGCCTGGCAAAAACTGATAGGAACTGATGTAACCTAGTCCTGAAAAGGACTCCAATTACAATTAGTCTTTACTCCCACAATCTATCTATTTAAGAGCACAGACCTGCCTGATAAAAGTCGTAGGAAATGCTGTAACCTAGTCCTTAAAAGGACTGCAATCACAACTATTCCCTACTCCCAAGCAATCTGTAGATTTGTGCGAAAATTGGCTTGAAATTAACAAGGTATAGCGCACACAGCAACAGCGGTGCCGTCTAACACGCAGCTGCAGCAGTGAGAAAATGGTGGCGACGGGGAAAATGGCTTGGTCTTATAGGGCAAGGACATGTGACATACACTGCCAATGACACATGCCCTTGCTTGTGTGAAAAAAAGCACTTCGCTCCGTGTGTGTGCTGCTGATAGGCTGACAGATTGCACCTCCCCACTGCAAATGCGGGAAAGAGAAAAAAAAATGGAGATCTTCATTGTTCCTGCAGAGATCCATCCCCTGCCCCTCCCCCCACCCCGCTGTACACTCAAACTGCGTATTAACATTAATTTTCATCATTACTGAGAAAAAATCCAGTTATGATTTTGGTGCACGAACAGTTATCGAACATAACCTCGAACAGCCGAATTTTTCTCAAATTGTTCGTGTTCGCCGAACGGCTCGAACACCGCCCAAAACAGCTCGAATTTGAGATTGGCGAACAGTTCGAGTAGAACAACGTTCATCTCTAATTAGCACTGCCCCCACTACCAGTAGCGAAGCCATCCTCAATTTCCTCTCAAGAATTTTATTTGGTAGACTGAGTGGCTGCCCAAATACATTACTTTCTCAAATAGGAGCTGAAGATAGAGTGGCAGTAGGTGCAAGTTTCTCCAGCCTGTTAGATATTAGAGGATGAATGGCAGCACATTGGATCAGTGGTTAGCACTGAAGCCTTGCAGCGCAGGGATCCTGGGTTCAAATTCCAGCAATGACAACATCTGCAAGGACTTTGTATGTTCTGCCCGTGTTTGCGTGGGTTTCCACCTCAGTAAAAAAGCAGCCATAGAGTGTCCGGGAACCTTCCCACACACTTTTCTTAGCTAGGACTGCTTCTCGGCAGGGTTGGACGGTCCCACCAGAGAATCCTGTGGTGTGCCCTGGCTTCTACATCAGGAGAGTACATGATAGTGCTAACTTTGCAGCTGCTATGGGGCTCTTGAGCGGGGGAGAGAGGTGAGCCCTCAGAATCAAATCCTCTGGTGGGCCCAATGTTTTTCCATCTGAAACAGCTTCTCAGTGGGAGTGGTATTTCACCACAGCCATATTCTTTAGCTCGGTGAAAGGAATGGCATAGAGGGAAACCATATCTACTCCGTTTGTCATTTCTTTGTCACCAGGTTCCGCCCATTGTCACAAACGACCATGCCTGGTTGTATGTTCAGCGGTGAGAGCCACAAATTAGGCTGCTGTGTTACTGCTTTCAACAACTCTGCAGAGCTGGGCAGTTTGTCACCTAAGCATTAACCCCTTTACCCCCTAGGGTGGTTTGCACGTTAATGATCGGGCCAATTTTTACAATTCTGATCACTGTCAATTTATGAGGTAATTACTCTGGAACTCTTCAATGGATCCCACTGATTCTGAGACTGTTTTTTCATGACATATTGTACCTCATGATAGTGGTAAAATTTCTTTGATATCACTTGCGTTTATTTGTGAAAAAAATGGAAATTTGGCGAAAATTTTGAAAATTTTGCAATTTTCAAAATTTTAATTTTTATGCCCTTAAATCAGAGAGATATGTCACACAAAATAGTTAATAAATAACATTTCCCACATGTCTACTTTATATGAGCAACATTTTGGAACCCAAATTTTTTTATTAGGGAGCTATAAGGGTTAAAAGATGACCAGCGATTTCTCATTTTTACAACAAAATTTACAAAACCATTTTTTTAGGGACCACATCACATTTGAAGTCACTTTGAACGGTGTTTATGACAGAAAATACCCAAAAGTGACAACATTCTAAAAACTACACCCCTCAAGGTGCTCAAAACCACATTCAAGAACTTTATTAACCCTTCAGGTGCTTCACAGGAATTTTTGGAATGTGGAAGAAAAAAATTAACATTTAACTTTTTTCAAAAAATTTTTACTTTAGACCCAATTTTTTTTATTTTTGCAGGGGTAACAGGAAAAAATGGACCACAAAATTTGTTGTGCAATTTCCCCTGAGCACGCAGATACCCCATATGTTGGGAAAAAACACAGTTTGGGCGCACGGCAGAGCTCGGAAGAGAAGGAGCGCCATTTGACTTTTTGAATGTAAAATTTGCTTGAATAATTAGTGGATGCCATGTTGCGTTTGGAGAGCCCCTGATGTGCCTAAACAGTGGAAACCCCCCACAAGTGTCACCATTTTGGAAACTAAACCCCTCAGGGAACTTATCTAGATGTGTGGTGAGCACCTTGAACCCCCAGGTGCTTCACAGAAGTTTAGAACATTGAGCCATAAAAATCTAATTTTCACATTTTTCCCCAAAAAATGTTTTTCAGCCCCCAATTTTGCATTTTCATAAAAGTAACAGGAGATATTGCACCATGCAGTTTGTTGTGCAATTCCTCATGAGCATGCCGATACCCCATATGTGGGGGAAAACCACTGCTTGGGCGCACGGCAGAGCTCGGAAGAGAACGAGCGCCATTTGACTTTTGAATGTAAAATTTGCTTAAATAATTAGCGGACGCCATGTTGCGTTTGGAAAGCCCCTGATGTGTCCAAACAGTGGAATCCCTCACAAGTGACACCATTTTGGAATCTAGACCCCTCAGGGAACTTATCTAGATGTGTGGTGAGCACCTTGAACCCCTAGGTGCTTCACAGGAGTTTAGAACATAGAGCCGTAAAATGTTTTTCAGCCCCCAAATTTGCATTTTCATAAGGGTAACAGAAGAAATTGCACCATGCAGTTTATTGTGCAATTTCTCCTGAGTAAGTTGATACCCCATATGTGGGGGAAAACCACTTTTTGGACGCACGGCAGGGTTCGGAAGGGAAGGAGCGCCATTTGACTTTTTTAATGTAAAATTTACATGAATACTTAGCGGATGTGCCCCTGATGTGCCTAAACAGTGGAAAAAACCCAGAAGAGACACCATTTTGGAAACTAGACCCCTCAGGGAACTTATCTAGATGTGTGGTGAGCACCCTGAACCCCCAAATGCTTTGCAGAAGTTTAAAACATGGAGCCGTGAAAATAACTTTTTCCACAAAAATAATGTTTTAGCCCCAATTTTTTTATTCTCACAAGGGTAAGAGGAGAAAATAGACCCCAAAAACTGTTGTGCAATTTCTCCTGAGTACGCCAATACCCCATATGTGGGGAAAATACAGTTTGGGGGCACGGCAGAGTTTAGAAGGGTAGAAGCACTTTGTGACTTTTTAAACGCAAAAATTTCTGGAATTGAGAGTGGACGCCATGTAGCGTTTGGAGAGCCCCAGATGTGCCTAAATAGTGGAAACCCCCCCCCCACAAGTGACCCCATTTTGGAAACTACACCCCTCAAGGATTTTATCAAGGGGTATAGTGAACATTTTGAATCCAGAGATACGACACAGAATTTGATAACATTAGGTCATCATATTGAATAAGTTGTCATTAGTCTTGAGCGCAAGTGCTCGCTACTTGAGTTTGCATCAGGTACATGGGTATGCACCATGTATCACGGGTGCTCAAGTGAAATGCTCGAGTCCCCGCTCGCATGTTTCATGGTTATTAGACACCCCCAAAAAAATATGCGGGGATCGCTCGTGCATGGCAGACAATCCCCACGAGGTTTTTTTGGCCACGAAGCATATGGAACAGAGACTCGAGCATGTCACTTGAGCACCCGCGATACTCAGTGCATACCCGAGCACCCGATGCAAACTCAAGTAGCAAGCACTTACGCTCAACACTAGTCGCCATATCGTCATCTTTTTTTTTTTTACTTTTGAAAAAAATCCCAACCCCATCGCAACCCTAACTCTAGCACAACCCTAGCCCTAGAGTTTATTTTTTACGCCGTTCCACGTGCGGTATAAGTGATTAGACGACTTTATTCTTTGGGTCGGTGCGATTACAGCAATACCAGAATCATATCGGGTTTTTATGATTGACAGCTGTCACACACTAAAAGACACATTTTTTTGCAAAATCTAGTTTTTGCATCGCCATATTTTGAGAGCTCTAATATTTCCATATTTTGGCTGACAGAGTCATGTGATGGCTTGTTTTTTACAGGATGACTTGTCGTTTTTATTAGTGCCATTTTCAGGCACATGACATTTTTTGATCGCTTTCTATTCCGATTTTTGTGAGGCAAAATAAACAAAAAACAGCAATTCCAGAACTTTTTTATGCTTTTTTTTAATGCTGTTCCGCGTGTGGTAAAATTGATAAGGCAGCGTTATTCTTCAAGCCAGTACGTTTACAACGGTACCACATTTATATCGTTTTTCTATGTTTTGGTGCTTTTACACAATAAAAGCTATTTTATAGAAAAAAATATTTTTTTGCATCGCTTTATTCTGAGAGCTATAACTTTTTTATTTTTCGGCTGATGGAGCTGTATGGTGGCTTGTTTTTTTGCGGGACTAGATGACATTTCAGCGGTACCATTTTTATTTATATTCGTCTTTTTGATCGCGTGTTATTTCATTTTTTGTTTGGCGGTATGATGATAAAGCATTGTTTTTTGCTTCGTTTTTTATTTTGTTTTTTATCGTGTTCACTAAAGGGGTTAACTAGTGGGACAATTTTATTGGTCAGGTCGTTCCAGATGAGGCAATACCAGATATGTGTACTTTTATAGTTTTTTTTGTTTTTTTTTCAAAATAATATTTATTGATGGGTACATTATATTTTTTTTTTTGGTGGATTTTTTTTTTTTTTTTTTTTCCTTGATCTTTTAACACTTTTTGGACTTTGATTCTGTGTCCCACTCTGGGACTTTCACTCTTTTTACTCTGATCGCCTGTATAGCACAGGAATGCAGCACCATTCCTGTGCTATACAGGCTGTCAGTGCTGCACAGGGAGAAGATAGTTTGGTCATGTACTGCGCATGACCAAAGAATCTTCCTGCTGCCTGGTGACCTGGATGTTGTCATGACGACATCGGGTCATCATGGTAACATCCGGGAAGCCGCAGCAGACAGCACTGGAGGCCGGGAGAGGAGGTGAATATTACGATCATCTCCCCTTGCCACCGCAATGCTGCGATCGACTTCGATCGCAGCATTGCGGGGGTTAATGTGTCGGGAGCGGTGTGGGACCGCTCCCTGCACATAGTACCGGGTGTCAGCTGACACACGGCGGCGATCGCGCCGCACCTCTTGTGTGCGGGCGCGATTGCCATATGACCTAATAGTACGTCATTGGTCCAATCGGCCCAGGTCACGGTAGACAAATGCATTCACCGGGAAATGCAATTTTAACATTTTACAACCTTATCTGGCAATGTGGTGTGTGACACATCTTCAGACACATACTGTTTCATTTATGATGGAGGGACTCTGAAAGTCACAAAGCCTATTTTTATAGGCGGCAGTTACTATTCTTAAAAGGCCAGAAGTCGGCCCTCGCTATTGTTAGAGAGCCATCAGCCGGCTATGCTTTGTTGCTCCCATTATTAACGAGTGGGTCTCCTATATACTGTGTTCCAAATTATTATGCAAATAATATTTTCTCAGATTTTCCCAAATTACCTATATGAATTGCAGTCACTGTAGTTTTCCAGTCAAATTACTATTAGAGTACAATTGAAAGGTTTTTGTACAAACTGCCTATGATCACAGTATATTTTTAAAAAAATAAAAAACTCAAACTGCACTCAAAATGCATGTTCCAAATTATTATGCACAGCAGAGTTTTCAACCTTTTAATTTTAATAAAGAACAAAAAAATGGTCATTTTTGAAATTATAAGCATTAGCAGGTTATTACAAACTGAAATCAAACAGTTTTCAACTCAAAAGTTTATTCTAGGTGATGTTACATTTGCACATAGGACCCCTTGTTCGAAAGGAGCTTCTGAACTCTCTCGTCCATTGAATTTGTCAGGTTTTGGATGGTTTCTGCTTTAATTGTTTTGCATGAGGACAGAATACCCTCCCAGAGCTGTTGCTTAGATGTGAACTGCCTCCCGCCATCATAGACACTCCTGTGTCTGTGCCATGGGAGAGTCTGAAAAAACTGTCCCAGAACTTTGACAGTGATCCGCTGCCTCTGCTTTACTGCATTTGTGTCTCTCTCGCCTGTACTCCTTGGTTGTCCAACGAAGTGTGACCTCTGCCATCAGCGTTTTCAGATGGGATTTTTTTTAATAGTTCTGCAACAAGGGCCTTCTGGTACAGCCCCATTTTTGTAGACCTGTCCGCCTCAGGAATAAGAGATATAAAGTTCTCCTTGTAGCGTGGGTCTAGAAGTGTCACCAACAAGTAATTACTGTCTCCCAAAATGTTGAGAACACGAGGGTCATAGGAAAGGCAACGTAACATAAACTCAGCCATGCGTGTCAGACTGCTAACAGGCAAGATTTCCATGTCCTCACCAAAAGGATGACTGACCATGCTCTCCTCCTCCTCTCTGTCCACTGGCCATCCACGCTGAACAGACGGTATGACAGTTGTGCAGGTAGTACCATCTAATGCGCATGAAACTAGCTCCTCTTCTTCCTCCTCCTCTTCCTCATTGTCACCCAATCCACTTTGGGATGAGATGAGGCTGGGCTGTGTTTAATCACCCTGTATGGTTCCTTGCTCCATCTCATCCTGCTCTGCCTGCAATGCAACCTTTTTGATTGTGAGCAGAGAGCGCTTCAGACGCCAGAGAAGCAGGATGATGATGCTAATTATGGCGTCATCGCCGTTCACCATCTTGGTGGAGTACTCAAAGTTTTGGAGGATGGTACATATGTCTGACATCCATGTCCACTTCTGAGGTCTTATGTGTGGAGTCTGAAATGAATACCGACGTCGTTGTTGATGCTAGTACTCAACAACTAGTTGAGTTCCAAGGCGTGGGGACATCACATACCAGTCTGTGAGCCGGAAGCTGCAAACGCTGCTGAAACATGGCAAGGGCAGCGGAAGCTGTAAGTGACTTTTTAAAATGGGCACACAGGCGGTGTACTTTAACAAGCAGATCCAGCAGCTCCAGGTAGGATTTGAGAAACTGCTGAACCACGAGGTTAAGCACATGGGCCAGGCATGGTACGTGTATGAGCTCGCCTCACCTCAGAGCCGCCACCAGGTTCTGGCCACTGTCACACGTGACCATGCCTGGCTGTAGGTTCAGCTGTGTGAGCCACAGATCTGCCTGCTCTTTCAGAGCTGTCCACAACTCTTCACCATTGTGCGGTTTGTCATTTAAGCATATTAGCTTCAGCACAGCCTGTTGCCGCTTGGCCGAGGCAGTGCTGCAGTGCTTCCAGCTTGTGACTGATGTGGCCATTTCGGAGATGGAGGTTGAAGAGGAGGATGACGTGCAGGAGCTGTAGACTGTGGGGGAACCCTGATTGACCTAGGACCCGCAATCCTTGGCGTCGGGAGGACGTGTGACATCCCAAAGTCCGACTGGGTCCCGGCTTCCACTATGTTAGCCCAGTGTGCCATCAGCAAGATGTACCGTCCCTGCCCAAAAGCACTTGTCCACGTGTCCGTGGTTAGGTGGACTTTCCCAGTAACTTTTTCGTTGATGAGGGCACGGCTAATGTTTTGGGACACTTGCTTGTGTAATGTGGGAACGGCAAATGGGGAGAAATAGTGGCAGCTGGGGACCGAGTTCCGAGGGACGGCCGCCGCCATCAGGTTGCGGAATGCTTCCGTCTCCACGAGCCTAAAAGGCAACATTTCAAGCGCAAGCATTCGTGAAATGTGGGAATTTAGTAGTGTGACCTGTAGGGCGTTGGCTGCGTATTTGCGCTTGCATTCCAAGGACTGGGGTATGGACAACTGAACGCTGCACTGGGACAAGGACGTGGACGTGCTTCCTGATGCTGCTACTTGAGAGTGTGCAACGACAGGTGCAGGGCAGAAGGCATCTTCGCATGCACCATGGACAGTGGATTGGCTTGCATGCACAACAGTAGAAGAAGCAATGGTGCCACCCACAGACACTGTTCCTGGACCCTGGGTTTCGGCCCACAAAGTAAGGTGCTTTGCTGCCATATGCCTGATCATGCTGGTGGTGGTCAGGCTTGTAGTTTTGCTACACCTGCTGATGCTGAACTGGCAGGTGGTGCAAATGGCCTTTTTGGGGTTATTGGCAGAGTCTTTAAAAAACAACCAGACTCGGTAAGACCTAACAGTTGTACCAGCAACTTCCGTCGTGCTGGTGCTATGGGGAACGGTGTCCTGCCTTCTGTCTGCGGCCACCACACTGGTTATTACTGCTTGTTGGGGTGCTCTGCCTCCCTCCCCCTGTGTGCTGCTGTCCACGCTCTGCATGTCCTCCTGCCAGGTTGGGTCAGTTATTATATCATTCACCACCTCGTCTTCCACTTCCGCACTCTTTTCCTTCTCCTGACTTTCTGGCAATGGTGTCTCATCATCATCCACCTCTTGTGACACTTTCCCACCGTCGCCTTCATGTGATCATGGCTGCTCAAATATTTGTGCATCTCTACATGCGATCTCCTCTTGCCCCACTTCAAGTGGACCGGGCGAGAGGCCCGAATCTATAAATAGAAAAGTGAACAGCTCTTCGGAGTGTGGCATCAGTTGTCTCTGGGCACTCAGCATGGTGGGAGGAAGGAGGTTCAGGGTGAGGAATATACGGTCCAGACTCACAGCTACTGAGACTTGACCGTGTGGAAGACAAGGTGGTGGTGGTGGTGACTAAGTGACTGGAAGCATTATCTGCTATCCAGCCAATAACCTTTTCACACTGCTCTGTGTTCAATAGTGGTGTTCTGCGGTCCCTTATTAATTGGGACAGGAAGGTCGAGCGAGAAGATGTGGGTGTTTGTTGTGGCACAATTTCATCTTGCCCATGGCCTCGGCCTCTGCATGCACCATCATCACCATCACGTCTAGTTTCCCATCCCTTGCCACGTGCCTTGCCCATTTTAAATGGAGGACAATATCTTCCACGCTCACTACAAATGACTGAATTTGGAGCAAACTTATATGTGATTCGTGTGACTGACAAACCACAGTTTTAAATACCTGGCCAGTAGGTAACTATTTTGAACAGCAAACTGGTGTCAATTGCTTCACTGACACACTGAAATATTTTTTAATGGAGGTCAGAAATGGCAGTATTTTCTAAAAACGTATATGTGATCCGTGTGATGGAGAAAACACAGTTTTAAATACCTGGCCTGTAGGTAACTATTTTGAAGAGCAATCTGGTGTCAATTCCTTCACTGACATACTGAAACAAATTTTCAATGGAGGTCAGAAATGGCAGTATTTTCTGAAAACGTACAGTATATGTGATCTGTGTGACGGAGAAAACACAGTTTTAAATACCTGGCCTGTAGGTAACTACTTTGAACAGCAAACCGGTGTCAAAAAATTTGCTGACACACTGAAACAAATTTTTAATGGAGGTCAAAAATGGCAGTATTTTCTGAAAACGTATATGTGAGCCGTGTGACGGAGAAAGTACAGTTTTAAATATCTGGCCTGTAGGTAACTATTTTGAACAGCAAACTGGGGTCAATTGCTTTACTGACACACTGAAAATTTTTTAATGAAGGTCAGAAATGGCAGTAAGTTCTGAAAACGTATATGTAATCTCTGTGACTGAGAAAACACAGTTTTAAATATCAGGCCTGTAGGTTACTATTTTGAACAGCAATCTGGTATCAATTGCTTCATTGACACACTGGAACAAATTTTTAATGGAGGTCAGAAATGGCAGCATTTTCTGAAAACGTATATATGTGATTCGTGTGACGGAGAAAACGCAGTTTTACATACCTGGCCTGTAGATAACTATTTTGAACAGCAAACCATTGTCAAAAACTTTGCTGACACACTGAAAAAAAAAATTAATGGAGGCCAGAAATGGCAGCATTTTCTGAAAACGTATATATGTGATACGTGTGACAGAGAAAACACAGTTTTAAATACCTGGCCTGTGGTAACTATTTTGAACAGCAAACTGGTGTCAAAAACTTTGCTAACACACATGTCTGCCTATATAGACTGCCTGCCTGATGTCTCTGCAGATGGATTAGTCCTCAGAAGGACTGTTTGTTGAGATGGATATGTGTCTCTAATATAGTTTGGTACACTTACACTAACTAGAAACAAGCAAATCTCTCCCTAGCTCAGCAGCAGCTCTCCCTACACTGTCTGATTCCAGAGTGACTGTGACGAACATGGCGGCACCAGGTGTGATATAGACCTGATGACGCTGTGCGGCCAGCCAATCACTGTAATGCCACAACCAACATGGCTACGGCATTACAGTGAGTGGCAGACAATCTCTGCATGCTCATTGGCTCTCTAAAAAGCGCCAAACATGCGGAGAGGAGACCCAAGCTCCCGCTGAGCAACCCTGGAAATAGTCGGCGAGCGCCGAGCATCTCGAGCAGTGAGATGCTCAGGCGAGCACCGAGCAGTAGCGAACATGCTCGCTCATCACTACTGGTGACAGATCAGCTTTAAATATGGAATAATAAGTATGCAATATCATATTTTTAGGATTTAACTATTAGGTAAATATGAAAAAATCAATTCAATATAATTCAAATCTGGATCAAATGTTTAAAAATTTGCAGAACTCAAGAAGTGATTTGCTACTCTAAAATGGCTGTCACCTTTTTATACATTTCAGAAAATTATCAGCCAGAGAAGGCTCAAATGACCACTGATGTGGCCAAGTGGGCTTCTCCATAAGGACTTTCAGCTATCACATGGCATAGGGAGGGACTATCAAAGCCTGTATAAAAGCAAAAGCAAGGAATGCAGCAGCCATTTTTTGTGAATCTGGATAGTAATAGGATGTCGTGTCACAACTCATAGTTTATCCACAGAAAAAGGGTGATAAAGCCATAAAACTTAACAAATTCAGCAGATAGATACGCGATTCATGAAAAATAGTGTTCACACCATTCTTGATGAGGGAGTGTAGTGGTGTCAGATGCTCATGACTCTTAATGAATCAGGAGTGCCTGACAAGTGGCGTGTGCCTTCTTGAAATTCTCTACAAATCTTATTTGTAGTGAGGCATAAGAAATGCCACAGCTTGTCATGCATTAAATGAACTATGGCATCACTCCACAATCACGTTCACTGCTACCCTATTTTTGCAGAACTGGGCAACCGCTGTAAAAATGCCAAAAGTTGTAACATTTTTGTGCAGTTCAACACTGCACAAAATTTTGAAAGTTTCTCAGAGCAATTTAGCCAATCGCTTTGATAAATTGGGGCCAGTGTGTGTGACCGCACAGAAGTGAAGAATGATTACGATGATCCATTTACCCATAGCCACATATGTTGAGGTCACTTTGACATTACTAAGGCAGTATTTGCTGTTTGAGAGTAGAGATGAGCGTTGTTCTAATCGAACTGTTCGCCAATCTTAAATTCGAGCTGTTTTGGGCGGTGTTCGAGCCGTTCGGCGAACACGAACAATTTGAGAAAAATTCGGCTGTTCGAGGAAATGTTCGATAACTGTTCGTGCACCAAAATCATAACTGGATTTTTTCTCAGTAATGATGAAAATTAATGTTAATACGCAGTTTGAGTGTACAGCGGGGTGGGGGGAGGGGCAGGGGATGGATCTCTGCAGGAACAATGAAGATCTCCATTTTTTTTTCCCTTTCCCGCATTTGCAGTGGGGAGGTGCAATCTGTCAGCCTATCAGCAGCGCACACACGGAGCGAAGTGCTTTTTTTCACACAAGCAAGGGCATGTGTCATTGGCAGTGTATGTCACATGTCCTTGCCCTATAAGACCAAGCCATTTTCCCCGTCGCCACCATTTTCTCACTGCTGCAGCTGCGTGTTAGACGGCACCGCTGTTGCTGTGTGCGCTATACCTTGTTAATTTCAAGCCAATTTTCGCACAAATATACAGATAGCTTGGGAGTAGGGAATAGTTGTGATTGCAGTCCTTTTAAGGACTAGGTTACAGCATTTCCTACGACTTTTATCAGGGAGGTCTGTGCTCTTAAATAGATAGGTTGTGGGAATAAAGACTAATTGTAATTGGAGTCCTTTTCAGGACTAGGTTACATGAGTTCCTATCAGTTTTTGCCAGGCAGGTCTGTGCCAGTGCTGTGCAAGTTATTTTCACAGCATTTGGCTGAATCTAGCAAAGATAATCCTTTTTGGCCTATTGCAGAGTGTGTTAGTCAGTGGAGTAGCCTATCTGTGTTGCAAGATATAACACCTGTGTATAGAATACCAATTTTTTTACTGCACCTAGTGAAGTAAAATCTTTTGGGCATAGCATCATTCTATTAGTCCATCTATACTGACCTCCATCAGGTTGCAAACTGAATATAATTTTTTTCTGCATCTAGCTCTGAAAAAATATTTGGGCTTCTAGCAGTGTGTGGGACTTGGTCTATTAGTGCATCTATACTGACCTCCATCAGGTTGCAAATTAAAAATAATTTTTTTCTTCATTTAGCTCTGAAAAAATATTTGGGCTTCTAGCAGTGTGTGGGACTTGTTCTATTAGTCCTTCTATACTGACCTCCAGCAGGTTGCAAATTGAATATAATTTTTTTCTGCATCTAGCTCTGAAAAAATAGTTGGGCTTCTAGCGGTGTGTGGGACTTGGTCTATTAGTCCATCTATACTGACCTCCATCAGGTTGCAAATTAAAAATAATTTTTTTCTGCATCTAGCTCTGAAAAAATATTTGGGCTTCTAGCAGTGTGTGGGACTTGGTCTATTAGTCCATCTATACTGACCTCCATCAGGTTGCAAATTAAAAATAATTTTTTTCTGCATCTAGCTCTGAAAAAATATTTGGGCTTCTAGCAGTGTGTGGGACTTGGTCTATTAGTCCATCTATACTGACCTCCATCAGGTTGCAAATTAAAAATATTTTTTTTCTGCATCTAGCTCTGAAAAAATATTTGTGCTTCTAGCAGTGTGTGGGACTTGGTCTATTAGTCCATCTATACTGACCTCCATCAGGTTGCAAATTAAAAATAATTTTTTTCTTCATTTAGCTCTGAAAAAATATTTGGGCTTCTAGCAGTGTGTGGGACTTGTTCTATTAGTCCTTCTATACTGACCTCCAGCAGGTTGCAAATTGAATATAATTTTTTTCTGCATCTAGCTCTGAAAAAATAGTTGGGCTTCTAGCGGTGTGTGGGACTTGGTCTATTAGTCCATCTATACTGACCTCCATCAGGTTGCAAATTAAAAATAATTTTTTTCTGCATCTAGCTCTGAAAAAATATTTGGGCTTCTAGCAGTGTGTGGGACTTGGTCTATTAGTCCATCTATACTGACCTCCATCAGGTTGCAAATTAAAAATAATTTTTTTCTGCATCTAGCTCTGAAAAAATATTTGGGCTTCTAGCAGTGTGTGGGACTTGGTCTATTAGTCCATCTATACTGACCTCCATCAGGTTGCAAATTAAAAATAATTTTTTTCTGCATCTAGCTCTGAAAAAATATTTGGGCTTCTAGCAGTGTGTGGGACTTGGTCTATTAGTCCATCTATACTGACCTCCATCAGGTTGCAAATTAAAAATAATTTTTTTCTGCATCTAGCTCTGAAAAAATATTTGGGCTTCTAGCGGTGTGTGGGACTTGGTCTATTAGTCCATCTATACTGACCTCCATCAGGTTGCAAATTAAAAATAATTTTTTTCTGCATCTAGCTCTGAAAAAATATTTGGGCTTCTAGCAGTGTGTGGGACTTGGTCTATTAGTCCATCTATACTGACCTCCATCAGGTTGCAAATTAAAAATAATTTTTATCTGCATCTACAGTACCTCTGAAAAAATATTTGGGCTTCTAGCGGTGTGTGGGACTATTTGTATTAGTCCATCTATACTGGCCTCCATCAGGTTGCAAACTGAATATATTTTTTTCTGCATCTACCTCTGAAAAAATATTTGGCCTTCTAGTAGTGTGTCGTACTTTCTCTATTAGTCCATCTATACTGACCTCCATCAGGTTGCAAATTAAAACTAATTTTTATCTGCATCTACAGTACCTCTGAAAAAATATTTGGGCTTCTAGCTGTGTGTGGGACTATTTGTATTAGTCCATCTATACTGACCTCCATCAGGTTGCAAATTCAAAATATTTTTTTTCTGCATCTAACCCAGCCAATAGTTTTGGCCTAATACCACAGTTTGGCCACTCAGCTCTGCTCGGTTACCATCCATTGTTTTTTGTGCAAACAACTCCAGAGTTGTGAATTAGTTAACCACCAAAATGAGTGGAAAAAGGCCTGCTGCTGGTGGAAAGGGGAATAGGCGTGTTGGGAAGGGGAAAAAAGGTTGTGTCCGTGGGGTAGGTGTTAAAGCAACAGTAACATCTGCAGAAGAAAGACCATCTTCCAGCCAAACTAAAATGTCTACTTCTTTTAGCGGACAATGTGATAAGATCCCTTTCTTACGGCCACGCCAATCGCTACAAATTCCAGATGAGGCACAAAAACAGCAGGTGCTTCAACGGATATCAAGTGCTCCTTTAAGTGGGCTCTCCTCCACATCAACTTCAACATCACAAATACTCCAGTCCTCAAAGGTGTCACCCAAATCGCACTTGCTTCCTCACAGCTCCCAAATCTCCAGCTGCCCGTCTGAGTATGAGGTAGAACAGATGGTTGAGTCTGCAGAGCTGTTTACTCATACTATAGCCTGGGAATCAGAGGTCGACTCCAGCGCTTCTGTGAATCCAGACGAGGAAATGATCTGCACTGATGCCCAGAATCTTTATGAGTCGGATCCAGGACCAGACGCAGAAGGTTCTGACCATAATGTAGACCCTCATTCCCAAACTGTAACTCCTGTTGGTGGAGACAATGAGGAAGACGATGATAAGACTCAAATACCTGATTGGAGCGACAACTTTAGTTTTTTGTCAGGGCAGGAACAGGTTGGCTCTGAGGACGACGGGTGTGATAACGCACAGGGTGATGATGATGAGGTCGGAGATCCCACTTACTGTCAACCCACAGTCAGCCAAGAGATGAGGTCAGCAGAGGAGGTGGAGGAAGATGCTAGTGACGACGAGGTCAGGTTGCGCCTTCCTGGACAGAGACGTAGTACTGGAAGCACGTCAACAATTGCATCCTCAAACACAACTCTGCCTCTCACCACAAGTCGTGGTGGCTCTTCAGGTCGCATGGGTGCTAAGCCTTGCATAGCCTGGGCATTTTTTCAGATCGATAAAGATGACCCAACTCGTGTTATCTGTAACATTTGTCAGCAAAAGCTAAGTAGAGGCCAAAAAATACATAGTTTGAGTACTTCATGCATGAACCGGCACATGGACATGAAGCATAAGTTGCAGTGGGAAGCTCAGTGTGCTACAATGCGGCCTAGCCGGCCGGGCCAATCACCGTCTGCCATATCTTGTGCATCCGCGGCCTCTTCATCCTCTGTGACTGGGGGGACAGCAGTCACACCTGTTTTGGGGCGCAGACCTGCCACCTCTTTACCCGCAACAGCCAGCGTGATTGGCAGGTCATCATTTTCTTTGGAGGTGGTAACACCAGCTGGTGTTGAGCGCTGTCCGACATCGATAGCACCACCTTTGGATCAAGGCAACCTAACATGTCCGCCTGCATCTTCCTCACAGACCGGCAGTTTGCCGGGGACACCCTTATCAACCCCGTCTAAGCACAATAGCCAGCCCTCGGTCCCTCAGATGTGGACAAGTAAAAGACCATTTCCTCCTAGCCATGAGAAAGCTAAGAGGTTGAATTTCACCATCTGCAAGCTCTTGGCTACAGAAATGCTGCCTTTCCGCCTGGTGGACACAGAGGATTTTCGAGACCTTATGTCCGTCGCAGTGCCCCAGTACCAGATGCCCAGTCGGCACTACTTCTCAAAGAAAGGTGTGCCTGCGCTCCACCAGCATGTCGCACACAACATCACCGCTTCTTTGAGAAACTCTGTGTGTGACAGGGTGCATTTCACCACAGACACTTGGACGAGTAGGCATGGACAGGTGCGTTACATGTCGCTGACTGGGCACTGGGTAACTATGGTGACAGCAGGACAAGGGGCTGCTGTCCAAGTCTTGCCGTCCCCACGAGTTGTGCGTCAATCCTCTTTATGTCAAAGTTCCTCCACTGCTTCTGCCTCCTCAACCTCCTCTCGGTCTTCCACCTGCACCCAAAGCCTGTCTGGTCATGCCACAAGCTTTCTAACTGCGCAGAAGGGATCCTGCACACCTCCTTACTATGCTGGCAGTAGGGCTCAACGTCATCAGGCGGTTTTTACATTGAAATGTCTGGGAAATGTGAGTCACACAGCTGAGGAGTTGTGGTCAGCTCTGGAGAACCAATTTCATGAATGGTTGTCTCCACTGGACCTGAAACCAGGGAAGGCCGTGTGCGACAATGCTGCAAACCTGGGTGCGGCCCTTCGCCGGGGCAATGTCACACACGTGCCTTGTATGGCTCACGTGTTGAACCTGGTTGTCCAGCAATTTTTAGCCCACTATCCCAGACTAGATGGCCTTCTGCAGAGGGCACGGTCGCTGTGTGCTCACTTCCGCCGTTCGCATCCCGCAGCTCAGCGATTTACATCTCTACAGAAGTCGTTGGGCCTGCCACTTCACCGGCTAAAATGCGATGTGCCTACCCGGTGGAATTCAACTCTGCACATGTTGCAGCGACTGTGGTAGCACCGACAAGCCCTCGTGGAATACGTTCTGACGTATAGCCTGGGCCAACGAGATTCAGAGGTGGGGCAAATCACGCTGGAGGAGTGGTCTCAGATCAGGGACCTATGCACCCTTCTGCACAGATTTGAAATGGCGACGAAGATGTTTAGTGCTGACGATGCCATTATCAGCATGACTCTTCCGGTGATTTACATGCTGGAGCACATGTTAAACAGAATTCGGAGTCAGGTGGTGGCACAAGAGGAGGTGGAGGAAGTAGAGGAGGAGGAGTTGTATGCGGAAGGGCTAACATCTGCAAGGTCCAGACGGTCGGCAGCACCAAGGCGGCAGGCATGTGAGGGTGGGGGAGATGGTTTTACCAGGGTGCATGGTAGCAGCCAAACTAGTGAGGAAGGTGCAGGAGCCCAGGAAGAAGTGGAGGATGAACTGATGGAAGACTCATCAGATGAGGGAGACCTTGATCACATTTCTGTTGTGCGAGGTTGGGGGGAGAGGACAGAGGAAGGAAGCATGATTGTTACCTCGCCACCAACACAACAGGGACTTGGTGCTCCTGGATGCGCAACACACATGAGTGCCTTCTTGCTGCACTACCTGCAACATGACCCTCGAATTGTGAGTATTAGAAATAATCCTGACTACTGGGTTGCCACACTGTTAGATCCCCGGTACAAAAGTAAATTTGCAGAAATTATTCCTGCCATAGAAAGGGATGCACGCATGCAGGAGTATCAGCAGAGACTGTTGCAGAATCTTACATGTGCTTTTCCACAAAATACCAGTGGTGCACGTAGTGAATCTCACAGTTCCAACTTGCCAACCGTGGGACCGTCAAGTGTTCAGCACTCAAACCGTAACAGAACCACAGTATCTGCTGGTAACATCAATTTTGCGGAATCATTTCACCACTTTTTTAGCCCATCCTTTGCAAGGCCACAGGAGACAAGAAGTCTGACACATAGTCAACGCCTAGAGACGATGGTACAGGAGTATCTCCAAGTAAACATTGAAGCCACGACTGTGTCACTGGACCCTTGCTCTTTTTGGGCTTCCAATCTGGATAAATGGCCGGAGCTAGCCACTTACGCCTTGGAGATCTTATCATGCCCCGCAGCCAGCGTTCTGTCTGAACGTGTGTTCAGCGCTGCTGGTGGTGTGCTGACAGATAAGCGCACGCGGCTCTCCACTGATAATGTAGACAGACTCACGTTCATAAAGATGAACAAATCATGGATCCGAAACGACTTTTCTACCCCTGTGTCATCCTGGGGAGAGTAAAAGCTTGATGATTGGTTAAAATCACCCTACCAACCGTTTTAAGCTTTCAAATTACTAATCATGTTTATCTGTATCTTGACTGGAAAATAATTTGGGCTTTGTAGCAGTGTGCAGCACTGATCCTATTAGGCCATCTATACTAAAGCTTCACCAGATTTAAAATTAAAAATAACTTTTAGCTGCATCTAGCCCGGAAAATAATTTTGGGGCTCCGAGATGCGCAAGACACATAAGTGCCTTCTTGCTGCACTACCTGCAGCATGACCCTCATGTTGTCAGAATTCGAAGTAATCATGACTACTGGGTTGCCACACTCTTAGATCCCCCAAACTTTTCGATCAACCTTTTCATTTTAATAAAGACCAAAAAAATGGTCATTTTTGAAATTATAAGCATTAGCAGGTTGTTAGAAACTGAAATCAAACAGTTTTCAACTCAAAACTTTATTCTAGGTGATGTTACATTTTCACATAGGACCCCTTGTTCGAAAGGAGCTTCTGAACTCTCTCATCCATTGAATTTGTCAGGTTTTGGATGGTTTCTGCTTCAATTGTTTTGCATGATGACAGAATACCCTCCCAGAGCTGTTGCTTAGATGTGACCTGCCTCCCGCCATCATAGACACTCCTTTTAATGATGCTCCAAAGGTTCTGAATGGGGTAGAGGTCAGGGGAGCATGGGGGTCACACCATAAGTTTGTCCCCTTTTATGCCCATATCAGCCAGAGATGCAGATGTTTTATGTGCAGCATGAGATGGTGCATTATCATGCAGAAAAATGATCTTGCTGTGAAATACACGGTTCTTCTTCTTGAACCATGGCAGGAAGTGCTGTTTGAGAAAATCCACATACATTATGGAGTTCATCTTTAGCGCCTTCAGGGATCCTAAAGGGGCCGACAATCTCTCTCCCCATGATTCCAGCCCAAAACATTACTCCACCTCCTCCTTGTTGGCGCTGTAGCCGTGTTTGCGTGGGGTGTCCATCAACCAGCCATCCTCCACTCCATCCATCTGGACCATCGAGCGCTGCACGGCACTCATCCGTGAACAAAACTGTTTTGAAATCAGTCTTCATGTAATGTTTGGCCCACTGGAGCCGTTTCTGCTTGTGTGAAGTGGATAGAGGAGGTCGACAGGATGGCGTATGCACAGCTGCAAACCTCTGAAGGACCCTGCATCTTGTTGTTCGGGGGACGTTGGAGGCACAAGCAGCTTCAAAAACTTGTCTGCTGCTATGACAAGGCTTTTTGGCCGCTGCTCTTTCAACCTGACGTAATTGCCTGTAGGAAAGAGTCCTCAATTTGCCCTTATCAGCACGCACACGTGTGTACTGTGAATCAGCTACATACTTCTTGATTGCCAAGACACTTCATCCTGATCATCGCACAATGTTGATTGTAGTCATGCCTTGACCTAAACACTCCACAATTTGTTGCTTCTCAGCAGCCGACACATCCTTTTTCTTTCCCATTTTGGCAGAAAATGTAGGCTGCTTAATAATGTGAGAGAGCCTTCTTAAGTAGTCTTGCCTTTCATTGGACACACCTGCCAAACTAATTAGCACAGGTGTCTGCAATTGCTTACAGTGATATAAAGAGCCCTGACACACATCACCATCAATGAGTTTAACTGACAAACAAACAAATTCTTCCCTTATCACTCCTAAACACTTTTTGCATAATAATTTGGAACGCAGTGTACATGTGCTTTTCCACAAAACACCAGCGGTTCACGTAGTGAATCTTACAGTTCTAACTTGCCAACCGTGGTCTGTATGGAGTTGTTCAATAAAGGGCCCAAAATTAAGATAACATAGATGGTAGAGGTCTCTATGAATAGGAATTCCTAAGTATTTGATACCCTGTGAGGGACAGGCAAAGGGAAAGTTGGACTGGATGGAATCCTATTTGGATTTGGGGAGGGAGACATCGAGGGCCTCAGACTTCGCTGCATTGATTTTAAAATTTGACCATGTAACAAAGTGATCTATTTCAGCCATAACAGCAGGGATGGATATATGTGATTGAGTGATATATACTAGGACATCATCAGCAAATAGAGAGCACTTGTACTCGGTGCCTCCCACCTCAATCCACCTAATATTGGGGTTATGGCGAATTGATGAGAGCAGGTGCTCCGTCACTAGGATGTATAAGAGAGGGGACAGAGGACATCCCTGCCTTGTCCCATTGGTGATTGTGAAAGGTGATGAAAATGTTCTGACGCACCCCCTGGGCCTTGGGACACCCGGAGCCGGACCCTTTTTGGTGGATGCTGGTGGTTGTAGTCTTCGTGGCGGCGACCCGGTTCCGTGGCTCAGGGTGGTCAAACCAGTGGCGGAACTATTTATGTGGTTTTGATGTTTAAATGTCCGACTACGCCACCCGTGGATTGCGGTCAGAGTGAACCGCTGCTACAGGGCAGACCGCTGAGGCTGGTGTTGTGGGTGCAGCAGAGCGTAGCATAACTCCCCATGGGAGGAGTATAGCCTCAGGGCAGTGTATGCGGAGGATGGGGGTGATGGTGCAGGGCAGCAGCAGTAATGACACGGAGTCAGTGATGCAGTCCAGGGCCTTTACTCACAGTTCTTATTATCCAGACCACGTCTGCAGGTAACGGCTGCCCACGTCGTACTGTGCTCACCAGGTGAGGGGCTCAGACAACTCCCAGATAACTTTGGAGCACTTCACAGGACCCCCTTTGTGTGTCCTTTGTCTGGCCTTTCTTACCAACACTTCTGTCCGGCTGCCTCGGGCCTCCTCTTGGTAAACTTGGCGCCAGTTTCCCTGACCCTATGTGGTGCCTTCCTAGCGGGTGTAGCGAGGGGCTGCGCCACATAAAATGTCAGAGCCTCCGGTTTCTAGCTGAGGGTCGTTTCCTGCCTCCACTAGTTCGGGGACCGGTCTCCCCCTTTGGCCTGACCCCTCCACGCAGGTGGATTCGGGCGTGCGGTGGCGACTCGCCCATCCGCACCCCTGGGATCTCTTCATTCCTCGTTCCTGGAGCCTTCTCCGCTCCTCTTCCTTCCTTCTCCCTCTTGCAGGCCTGGGCCTCTGTTACTAGGCCCGCCTCCGGAGCAGAGCTCATGCAGAGCCCCTGCTCCCTGCCACTTCTGCTCAGACTTCTCTGCACTGAACTAAGATGGTGCCCACCTTTTATACTCCCTTCTCAATGCACCCAGGAACTGCTTCCTCCCTGCTCCTGCACTACAGGGTTCCCCTTCCTCAGTGTTCCCTCCCCCCACTCCAGCCAGGGACAGGGACTGTCGTGCCCATCTCAGGGGCATATTGGTCGCCCTGCCCCACGGCAATGTGGTGTAATGCATGCAGGTGTCGGGTCCTGATCCACACTCCATCCTTACCTGAGAGTGAGATATCACACCTCTGGGTGAGGTGCAATACGTCTGTAGCAACCGAGCCCTCAGGGTGCTACAGTTCCATTTATCTTCAGCCTAGGTGACGTATTGCGATACAGGGCCATGATTTTGGCTATAAAAGGGTCCCCTAGACCCCTACCCCAAGCTTTTTAAGAGAATCATATATGGCGTGCCAGGAGACTCTATGGAATGCTTTCTCAGCATCCAACGAGAGTATCTAATTACAAATTTTTAACTGCATCTAGCCCAGGAAATACTTTGTGCCTAGTAGCAGTGTCTGCTAGTGAGCGGATTATCCCGGCTGTTAAGCAAGCTGCACCACCTGTAGTTTAGACACTTAATTTTTTCAAAGGAAATGCTTCGGGACCATGGGATACTTAGTGAAGAGCATCAGGAGGCACCCCAAGGCATAGGGGCTGGGACTGGCAGTAGGATGCCTTGCGGTGGACAGCCGAGCTCGATCCTTATAAAAGCTTTTTAACTGCAGCAGCTTTAGTGGAAGCTACTGGAGCTGGAATTACCGCGGCTGCTGGCATGAGACTTGCCCTCCAATAGATCCTTGTAAATGGATTTAAAGTGTATTCATTCAAATTAGAGAGACAATTTAAATTAAAAAGCTTAGAGCTGCCTCCACCACAGGGGGGCTCGCTCGACCCACCAGCGGACAGGCACCAGTATTGGGAGAGGGGGGCTGGCCGTCAGGGTTCACCGCGGCTCTGGCACAAACCTGGCGACACGGAGGTGGCACGGGCAGGAGCGGACTGGCCGTGTCGGCTTCTCACTTTTTGGATTTTAGAAGGGCATGACATGCCTATATCTGTGTCTCCCCCTCCTTTTACTCCTCCACCTCTTTTATTTTCGCATGACTATATGTACTTGTCACTTTTCCATGTGTTAGTTATGTCTTCTGAGCAGTTTGTCAGCTTTTGGACACCTTTGAAGGTGTTTTCTATGTGTTTCTATGTGTTTTTGTTTGCCTGCCATTGGTTTTAACGGTGTTCGAAGGTGTTCGACGAACAGTTCGACGAACAGTTCGGCGAACACACGGGTGTTCGACGAACCGAACCGAACTCGAACACTACGGGGGTGGCTCAACACTATTTGAGAGTTCAAAAGGGATTGGTTAAAGTCTTAGGAGTCCCCATAGTTTCCTTCCTGTTCTTTCAGTGAATCGGTTTGCCGCAAACCAATTTTTACTTTACAAAGTATAACATATTAAATAAGTTTGCCTTTATTATGTAAACATTTTAAGTTTAATTTATTTAGAATTGCATTAATTTTAGAATAAAATTAAAAAATTGAACATTTTTTTCAGCCAATTATCTTATTGCTCCAATTTATCGAAGCAAAATGTTAAAGAATGTAATCAAACTCCCTTACTGCCCGAGTCAGACTGGGGAGCCAAGGGTCCACCAGTAACATCAACTCCAGGGCCCCACTTTTCAGCTCCATACAAATATGACTTTATCCTCATTTACAAATTTTTATAGCAGTAAATTGGGTTGATTGTTAAATTAATAAGATTCCGACCTTTTTCTGTATATGGTAAATCAAGTGTATTGTGCCAAATACCATTCATATAAGAGGGTGGTGAGCCAAACCTGAAGATGGGCCCACCGGAGAATTCTCCTGTTCTCCTATGGGCCAGTCTGAGCCTGCCTAAATCCTTATGTTACTTTTATTTCCTCTGTCCTTTCTTCATTTGTCTGTAAGCTAGCAAGAAAATGGCAAATTAAAGGGAGAAGCCCTTGACTACAACCCTAGGGTACAAAGAATTTTTTTGTATTCTGTAATCATGGAGACATATAGATCTGCATAACAGCTAGAGTCCATTGCATATTTCTTTTTGCTGTAAGTAAAGAAAGAGAGAAGAATAATAGAAGAAAGAATAATACATAAGACTCGCCAATAACAATTTATTAAAATAAGGCAAATTACTTATTGTGTAATGACAGGAGGGATAATTATAACTACAGTTGTTCCATCTGCAATTATTAGATTGATGACTTTTTCTTAAGACCTTTGATCTTTTTTCACTTTGATATTTCAAATATGACCAATACATTTTAGTTTGTTTTCAATGTCTTTCATTATTAATACATTACTCTGTCGACTTTTTTTACCTTTTACAAATGTTTATTCTTTTTTTCAGCAATTTTATTATGGTTTTCCTCATTTTACAGAACTATTTAAATGGAATCCGTCAGCAGATTTTTTTCTATTTAATCTGAGGGCAGCATGAGGTAGGGGCTAAAACACTGAATTAGTGTTATTTATCAGGCTGTGTGCTTTTTTTTAACTTACAATGAAGATTTTATCACTAGGACATTATCATTACCCAGACCACAGTGCACGTGATGCCTGGTCCGACCAGATAAGCAGCTTACTGTCAATAGACAAAGTACATAGGGAGACTAGTGTGGGCGGGGTTAGCTTCATGAGCTCTGCTTCATGCTACATCTAAGAACTCTGATTGGGTCACAACTGCTCACATAATACACTAAGTGACACATTGTTGGAATCAGGGTCTCCTTCTCTACATTTTGCTTATCTCAGATGAGGTAGCAAAAACCTGGTGACAGATTCCCTTTAATCAAAATTTTTTAGTTGTTATGTTTTACAATGCATATCTAATAATATTTCCGTAGCAGTTGTAGTGTATATAATATTACTACTTGTATTCATATTTTTGTTTTTTTTCTCAGGAAAAAGGTTCCACCTTCCTACAGTTAGGGGCTTCTACAGAGCAGCAACTGCAAGTCATCTTTGAGGTTTTGGAGGAATATGATTGGACAGCTTTTGCAGTTATCACCACGTTATTCCCTGGCTATGAAGACTTTGTGGATTACATTGAGTTACTAACTGACAGTAGTTTTATCGGATGGGAAAATCGAGGGGTTTTAACACTCAACCTCACTGATGACCCCAGTGAGGCGAAACTAAAGAGACAATTGAAAGAGATAACTGTACAGGTGCGACTGCTCTATTGTTCTAAGGATGAAGCTGATGGAGTCTTCAAGGCTGCAAGAGAAGCTGGGTTAACCGGACCGGGTTACATTTGGTTTATGGTGGGGACTAACCTAGGAGGCACAGATTACATGCCAGAGCACTTGCCTGTTGGTCTGTTTACAGTTTTGTCTGCTGGATGGAAAGATGATCTCCACAGAAGAGTACAAAATGGGGTTGCTATCATAGCAAAAGGGGCAATGGCTTTGTACAAAGATTTTGGTTTTATTCCAGAATTTAACAATGATTGCCGAGCACCAAACCTTACTCATGGAACTGAAAACCTGCACAGGTAATGTTAACACTATTATTTCCCTTTGATTAAGTAATGCTAAAACTTTGACTAGTTATTTGAAATGGCGTAGTTAATAAGAAATTTAGAACAGATTCCAGCTTCAGAGTAGTGTCTGAAATTGGCAGGCTTTGACTTTTATGGTTGTAGCCATTAGGATTGAGCAAAAAGACTGATAGGACACTGGGCCAGTAGAGTTATCAGTAGTTCGTGGCCACCAGACCAGAGCCATACGAACCTACCTCTACCTACTCACAACTCTGATGTCTCTTTTGTTTAGAAGACCAGGCACAATGCTACCAGTGCATCACTCCACAATGTTGCAGCGGGCCAAGTAATCAGAAGGGCTACAAGGAATGCTGGCGGTGTTCTGGTCCGGTGGTCACAGACTACTGACGTGACTGCTGGACCAGGCCCTGGGAATGTTTTTGCTCAATTCTAGTACCTATCATTCTTGTTGCTTGTTGTCTTCCACTTGTTTTTCTGTTCCTGTTACAGTCCACTATTAACATTCAAATTAATCATCAAATGTTAATTAATTTATTACAACTTTTCCAAAGGACAGTAATACTGCTGACAAAATTATCCCAAAAACGAATATAATCCCATGATAAATAAGGCCCTCCTAAGTTTTAATATCTAATATTCCTCACTTTTGTATTTGTATTTTGTATCATATGGAAGTGGATATAAAGTAAAATATATTGCTTGTTAGGTGTAGGTCATAATTTCATTGTCTAGGTACCCCATTCATGGACCAGTATGTGAAAACACTGCCTTGCATCGAAAATAGCTTAAAGAGATTGTCCGGAAAGCTCTCTAGTTGTTGTTAGTTGCTGTCCAAGTGTAAAATAATAAAACAATCTAATTTAATTTTGAATACTGCACCAATAGCTGATTTTAAAAAACTTTTTGGGGTAGAAAAGCGCACACACATAGAGCAGTAAGGCCTGATCAGGTTAGTGAATGGCTTGAGTATGTGCTTCCCCGGCAGGTGTTGTGTGAAGGCACAATGCCTGTAGACGCTTGTCTGGAGAAGAAAATAATAGAGAAGGACGAGATCATGTTGAATGGTCTGCTCTGCGGTAAATGAGAAGCCTTTTGTGTTCCAAAATGGTTCTTTATTGTTAAAAAGCTTTTCGGCGCCTTTCTCAAGGTAAAAAAACAATCGCTTATTCTAGACCCCTCTTGTCATCCTGAAGGTTCCACTTTGGATGTCCTTTTGAAAAGGCAGAGATTCTTTCCTCTCTTTTTCTATGGAGATGGCTGTTTGTCCAAGTTCATCGGCTAAACCAGCCCCTTCCTCTGACTCCGCATCAGTCATGGCAATGTAAGGATGCTGGTTTAGCTAATGAATTGAGCCAAAAAGCCAACCCCTTTCTGTAAAACATAGCTTTCCATTATGTTTGGATTTTAAGCTACTTGTAGATCAGGAAGCATGGAACTGAAGAAAGGTCTCTTTAACTCATTTTACTCACAAACCCGAGTTTATTCTAAAGATGACAAAAGCCATCTAGAATATTACTCCTTGATAGTTACTGGCAATCGGACAAATCCTTAGATAAAATCTCAGCATTACTACTAGTAACCTTGCATGCAATGTATTACAATATTTCTAGAGGGGTTCCAGATTAACTGACTGAAAATGCAGCAAATTGGTAAATGAGGTTCATCACTGACAAGTGAAAGAAAAAACTGTTTTAATGCAAAATATATGCAGAATATTTATACTCTTAATCAGGGGCATCACTAGGCATTTAGATCTGGGACCCGGGCCCTGGATCAAGAGTGCACTTCCCCGAATCGCTAGTTAGTTTTTTAGTTTAATTGAATAAACTGTGAACGCACACGCAGAGTTTGCCTGAGACTTCCCTGTGTGATGCGGCTGTGTGATCACCTTGGTAGCTCCTCCTCCGGCTCTCTGGTCCTCCTCCTTGGCGCCAGCTACTGGAGAAAATGTATCCATCCATGTGCAGAGCCACTGCACAGTGTCAGTGAGGAGGCAGAGGGAGGAGTTGGGCGAGGCTAAGGATGTGGAGGACAACAAGGCCCCGTCCCTGAGGAGAGGGGAGACAAGTTCTGCCCGCTCCCATATGTAGCTGCTGTTAATACACAGGAGCTCCCTCTCCTGTAATATCACTAGCAGCTCAGCAGTCGGGACAAGGGGGGATGACGAGGAGGTCTGGCAGGGACAGTGCAGGGTATACAGGAGGTCTCCTGATGCTGATTACCAACTTCAGGCTCCCTCACTGATGCCACTGGGTGCGGGATGATGAAGAAGAGAATGAGTATATATATATATATATATATATATATATATATATGTAATGTGTATGTGTGCTGGTCATGTGTCTGAGATGTGTGTATGGTGTGTGTTTCTACAGATATCATGTATGCGTGATGTACAGTATGTATGGTGTGTCTGTATGATGTCCCCCCATGTGTGCCTGGTGACCCTTATCTCTGTGTGTAGATAACATTATACATTTGGTTAAAAATTGCATTGGGATATTCGGGGTATAGTTACTACAGCTGTGCACTACAGTCTTATAGCATTTACAAATCTGTAAATACACTGCAAAAAAAGGGGATTAAATGCATGTTAGTTATATGTGGTTTCTAGTGGATCTGCTTTTATTATTACTTTTTTAATTTACTGGTGTGTTGTTTTTTCAATTTTTTTGCCCTGCCCTGATAACCCCTATGTTGTGTCTGCTATTAAATTACTGTAATACCTGTAAATCAGTCTTTTAGGCAAAAAAAGGTGGCAAATGTGTTAACCCCTTATCTACCTTTGATGTACATTTTCGGTACAGGTCTCTAAGGGCTGTATGAAACTGGCTCCAGAGCAGAGCCCACTCCATATGCCACAAATGCCGACTGTGCTGTATAGCCAAAAACTGCCTGCAACTGCAGAAACCAAAGTTTTATTTGACTGCTGAAGTTTATTTATTTTAATGCTGCTGTCAATCACCGAATGGCGATTGGAAGGAGCCAATGGGTTACCTTGGCAGCCAGTAAGTATAGTGTAAGCAATCAAACAATTGAAGGTTTAGATCTCCCAGGGGTACTAAAAAAAGTAAATATTAAAAACATTTTTTTTTAAAATGTATAAAAGCTGTACTTCCTTTTTCCCCATTCAAAGAAAAGTTTAATATCGTCATTACTAAAAATGTCCAATCAATCAAAGTATTGAATTATTTAAAACATACATTAAACATAGAGAAGAAAAACATAAAACACAATTCTAGAATTGCCATTCTCCTGTCACAATACTCCCCCCAGAAAATAAATAAAACAAAAAAAGCAAAAAGTGATGTCATTCAAAACAACTTCTTGTCCTACAAAAACATGCCCTCATATGACTAAAAATAAGAAAGTAAGGGCTCTTAGAACAATGAAGGAACTAATGAACGCACAAAAATTCACGGGTCCTTAAAAGGTTAAAAAAAGGTGGTGTGCCTTAGGCCAGGGGTAGACAGCTGGATTTCAAGGACCATGTACAGAGTACAATTCCTGGACCATCTGCAGATCTACTGTCCTCAGTTCAGCAGCTCCATGTATGCTCATGAGGTTTAGTTTAGGTGAAGAGACCGGCGATCGGTCTGGGCATTGTGCTCCATTCAAGGACCCTGGAACACGGCTGTCGGATCTCGGCCTCAGGCTACGTCACACATCCATTCTGATATTACATTTGCCTTTTCCGTTTTTAGAAAAAAACAAATGGATTTAAAGGAGATATCCATGACTTTGAAAAAAAGGCACGTAATTGTTAACAGAGGCAACTACCTGTCTGCTGTACCCGGCGTCAGTCATTGACTGCTCCTGACAGAGATTCAGCTACTCCCTGTCAACAGAGCAGCAGTTTCCCCTCCTGTTGACAGGGCAGGACTACTGGTGTCATGCTGATTATCAGCTGGCTCTCCTCTGCCTAATTGGGGGAAGACAGCTGTCAATCAGAATGACACCAGTAGTCCCTCCCTGCCAACAGGAGGGGAAACTGCTGAATGCAGAGAGAATACAATTTAGTTTCTGTACAAAGTTTGTTTAAACTATAAAATGAAACATGGTTAGTTTTTGAACAATTCTGCCTATATCCATTCAATCTTCATCAATCAATTGGGATTTTTGGCATGGCCCCTATTAAGATGACAAAAGTCAGTAGTCAAATGAACAAGAATACTGGTAAATCATTGGTGAGTAGACAATTACTCATTAATTCTATGTTCCAAAATATCACAAATTATGTGCCAAAAACATGTACCAAAGAACAAACTTGAAGAACAGACCTGCAGTGAAATAATGGGCGGCTGTTGGTTTGGAAAGCAAACCATATTTTGCTTTCCAAGGCTTTTTTCTCTTCTCCAGTAACCCAGAGAATTGTGTTTGTCCCCAGAGACCACAGACTTTTAATAAAATTCTATGTACACTGAATCAAGCTTAAAAGCCTAACATGAAATGTCAAAACTGTCACTGAGAGTTAAAGGGCAGCTTAGGGAGCAAAGCCATACATAGCTAGCATTAAGGTATTTAATATAATGCAACTTGGCTGAGAATGAAGCAGTAAAAGAAGCCACCTATCTTTTCAAAAAACGGTTTGTGTCAACACTTATGATAACATAATGCTAGGATTTGTCATGAATGTTCAGCTAGTATGCAATGGTTGAACATGAGAGCTCTGTAAACAGTCAAGTAAAACAGAGAAATAGTAGTTTGCAACTCAACCTCACATTATTAATTGGTTGGGATCCAGCTGACTTTTTCTGATAATGTCATGGTTGGTCACTGACTTTTATGTGGCCACCAGGTAGCACAAAGGGTCAAGTTGGGCCCACATTAAAAACATGCCGCAAACAAGGTAAATCAGTCCTCTTTTCATCTCTACATTATTTTTTTGATTGGCAGGAGTCATGACTATTGGACTCCTGCTGATCAGAGGCGGACAGGTCTTCATAACTAACAAGTCCTTATTTGGGTATGTGCACACAATGTCTTTTTCAGGTGGATTTAACCTAAAACCCACTTGAAAAAGCATTGAAGAAAAAAGTAAAAAAGAATTACCATGTACACATGAATGTCAAAACTCCTTCGTATGCATATGTTCAGTCTTTTATCATTTTATTTAACTGCTTCAGGCTACGAAAGCCATGAAGTGGCAAAATGAATCGACCGGTCGGTTTCTCAAGTGGTTTTCACTTGGAAGCCACCACTATTTTACATATGAAAAGTAAAAAAAAGTACATCAGCTCCAAAGGAATATCAGAAAAGTCGTTGCAGGGAAAACATCGCTGGCATTTTCCTGAAGCATCTTTTGCTTTAAAAATGATATGGGTATGCCGACGTCTAAAAGACATCATGCACACATACCCTTTGGGTTGTAGCTGTAGGCTTCCTGTGGTGTAATATATTACTTAGCTCTGAAGAACATATTTATTATTTTTTTTACAAAATATAACAAAGTGTAATTAGCACATTCTGCATAAGATGATTAAAAATAATCATCTTGTTCAATGGGTAAAGTCTTAAGTACGATGAGTCATCTTGTATGGATGAAAACTAATAGGCTATATCCATAATCCATAATTTACCATTGCTAAATTCTATATTATACGGAACTCTATAGATTGATTTCAGGTTTGTGAATCAGTAGCAAAACACTTTAATTATGGTGAATATTGCAATCCACCAATTTCTGAAGACTTGATTTGCAAACCACCAAACCCGATAACTAATGTCGTATATTGAAAGTGGCACTATGATTAGGAATTCATATAATAGGATGTTAAATATAGTCATACTTTACAATAGCAATTTTACTGTGATTTTATGTTTGAATGAGATACCATTTGCTATTGTCTTTTATCTGTCTAATATACAGAAAAACAAATGTGTTATTGGACACGCTCATAAATTAGTAACAAATAACCATAATTCACATTTTTGTGTGGAAGGCAGAGCTCAGTATTCTTAATCCTAAAATATGATCTGTAAATCCACCACTTGTTTTCTTAAGATTGGAAACTTTAAAAATAGATTGAACATTTGGTTGAATTTGCTTCGCAAAGACTGGGCAGTATTACAATTGTTTCAGAAAATCCTTGTCTCCTGGCTGCAGATTGAGCTAAAAAAACAAACGTGCAGTACACACCTTCCCGAGACCGGCACTTAGTCTCTGCCGTTGCTTCCTTTTGTCTGTTAATGTCTGCAGAGCTGCAGCCAATCACTGAACTCAGTGGCTTTAAAAAGTTTGTAACTAGTGATGAGCGCAAGTACTTGTTACTTGAGTTTGCATGGGGTGCTCGGGTATGCACCGAGTAGCGCAGGGGCTCCAGTGACATGTTTGCGTCCCTGCAGCCACATGTTTCACAGCTGTTAGACAGCCACAAAACTTGTGGGCACTTCCTGACAATCACTAGCAATCCCCACATGTTTTGTGGCTGTCTAAAAGCCTTGACATATGCGGCCACGGGGATTCGAACATCTCACTCGAGCTCCTGCGACACTCGGTGCATACCTGAGCACCCTAGGCAAACTAGAGTAATGAGCACTTACGCTCATCCCTATTTGTAATGTCAAGTTAGACACAGTCACTGAGCTCATTTACTGACAGCAGCTCTGTCAATGTATAGACAAAAATGGACACCAGGAGCTGGAGCAGAGACTGCTGGACCTGGAGAAGATGAGTAAAGCCCCCGTCTCACATAGCGAGACTGCTAGCGAGATCGCTGCTGTGTCACGGTTTTGGTGATGCAACAGCGACCTCACCAGCGATGTCGCTATGTGTGACATTTTGCAACGATCAGGCCCCTGCTGTGAGGTCGCTGATCGCTGCAAAGTGTCCTGGACCATTTTTTGGTCGTTGCTCTCCCGCTGGTCAGCACACATCGCTGTGTGTGACCAGCGGGAGCAGCGATCAGGCTGGTAACTATGGTAAACATCGGGTTACTAGGGGCACACGCTCACCTAGTAACTCGTTGTTTATCATGGTTACGAGCCTGCTAAAGTGAGCGGTAACCTCCCACTCACCGTAGCAGAGTGGTAACCATGATAAACAACGGGTTACTAGGTGCGCGTGTGCCCCTAGTAACCCGATGTTTACCATAGTTACCAGCCTGCTCCTGCTTCAGCAGGCTCGTAACCAGGAGCAGGACATCGTGGAAAGATTCTTTCCACGATGTCACTGCTCCCCTGATCGTTGGTGAGCCTGCCTGTTTGACAGCTCACCAGCGACCACATAGCGACACAGCAACGATCCCTGACAGGTCTTATCGTTGTCGGGATCGTTGCAGCGTCACTAAGTGTGACGGGGCCTTAAAGCAAACTTTGTTTGTCTCAAAGAAACTTCAGGTATTGGGACAGAGGTTTTCTTAACGACCACAGATATGCCTTTTTAAGACATTAATTATGTTTAAGACTTTATTCTAGAGTATTGTGTTTTTCAGCAATCCATTATAATGGTTGCATTGGGCTTCATCCAGATATCCACAAAGAGGAAGCAGAATCGGTATGTAACTATTCTGCCTTCTCAGTCACTAGTTTCTGTGTTCTTAGATCAAATGATTGTTGTGTGACAGGTCACATGACTAAGATATCTCTGTAACTGGAGCTGCTGGGCCATCTCTAGTCATAGAGGAAATAGGAAATATTGAAAGTAAAATAAAGCTAAAAAAATAGTTCCAAATATCTTTTCTAAACTTTCGAGGGAAAAATAAACTAAAAGTAAAGCAAAAAGTGTAGAATCTAAAAAAAATAGTGAAAAAAAACACCTAGATAATATAAACAATGCACTATTCATTGACCATAAAGGGTTGTTCCTTTTCAATAAAAGTTAATCCCTGGCTGCAGGCAATTATAAAGAAACAAACAGTGCTGTACTCACCTTACTCGGTTCCTCTGCCTAGTCTTGCTGATGCTCCGAGTGTTTGGCATTGGCTTTGGCACTAACACTCACTGATTGGCTGCTGCAATTGTCCTTGTGATGATAGAGTCGAAACCAATACCAGAGAATCAGACCAGGGGCCAGACTCACCCAAGTATCCTGGTAGGGTGAGAAACGTTTGTCTCTTTATAGTAGTCTACAGCCCCAGATTAACTTTTAATGAAAGGGAAGAACCCCTTTAACTAGGGCATGCCATGTTTCAAAATAGCCATCACACTGTGGTGGAAAAATTTTTCTACATTTTAGAAAAATGTAAATGATTTAGTCTAAATATGAAAACATTGCATTCTAACATTTTTAGACAATAAATGGCCCATTAAATTACTTTTATATGGTTAAAAATTGTTTCAAATTAAAGCCCTTTATGTAACAAAAAAGTCACAAAAATTACTTTATTAGCCTAAAAATAACAAACACTTATAACCTTTCGAGTCGGCCAGTACATGCTAAAATGAATGGGTGTATGACTTAGAAGAAATCATATTTTGCTTTCTCACTTCAACATTTTAGATATTCTAATTATTGCATTACCTCAAATATCTATAATATATCCCAATATTTTTCTATATTTCTTTAAGTTTCACGTAATTAAAAAAGTCAGTTGTCTCATAATGCATTGCTGACAAGAATAAAAAATGTTTTTTAAACTTCTCGACTCCGAACGCCATAAAAGTGCAATTATTCCTCGACAATTACTCGTAGGTCCTTGATAAACCTATTTTCACACGAGGGTAATTTTTTCCTAAAACTAATTAAAACACTTTTGTAAAATTAAAATATATTGTATTTTAGATGGAGGAGATCATTTGGCATCATTCATCAAGATGCTGCAAAGTGGTGTAGAGACACAAATCTGTTTTTTTATTTGCATTAAAGGGAGTCTGTTGACCCCCAAATGCTATTTAAATTGCTTAAACATTTATATAGGGACTTAACCCTTTAAAAAATCAAAAATCATGTCAGTGCCAGTAGTATACATTTTGATGCAAGAGTTGAAGAGAATTTTTTTTATTTCATATGCAAATGAAGGTCACTTCCTTCAATTTGCATATAAAACACTTTCACTGATTTTGATTGACAGCACTCAATCTGCATTTCTCCACATGCACACTGACACTAGAAGAGGACAGTGTTGGTGTTGGTGTGCTCTGAGCTCTGGCTTCTCTACAAAGCTGCTTGGGAGATACACTTCCAGGTGTCTCATTGCAGAAGCCACAGACAGGAGCCAGAGGTCAGAGTGAGCCCGCACCCACACTGTTTTATCAACGCTGGGCTCCTCTAGTTTTAGCGCGCATGTACAGGATCATGGACTAAGTTCAGCAAGCACTGTCCATCAAAATCAGGGAGAGTGATCAATATGCACATTTGAGGGCATAACAGTGCACTGAGCCCTTAGCCATACCAAGGGTGCACCAAGACCTCAGTCATGCCAAGGGTGCACCAAGACCTTGGTCTTGCCAAGGGTGCACCAAGACCTCGGTCATGCCAATGGTGCACCAAGACCTTGGTCATACCAAGGGTGCACCAAAGCACCCTCACTTGCATATGAAATAAAATATGATTTCTCTGATACTGAACTATTAAAATGTATACTGCTTGTGTGACTTTTATGTTTGTTAGTTTAAGTAGTTAAATTTGCAATTTGAGGGTGATAGAATCCCTGAGGTGATTCAGCTATAAATGATATTATTCCAAGATTAAGGGGCCATTAATGCTATTTATTGACTATTTTTATCTTATGAATCAGAATATTTCACATTACTGGACAAAAAAAGGCAGAGTGGTTTCTAGATCATCTTTGAGAGTACTCTTGAAATGATAATGGTTCTTAAAGCAGCACTCAAGCCTTATTATTATTAGATTTTTTTTTTGCCTATAATGCAGTCTAGGCTACTATTGAATAGTAATGAAGAGATGACTGTACACATCTCTTCGGTATGTTTATTTTGGTTGATGTGTTACATCTGAATTTTCAGCTATTTTGTTTTTTTCTTCTTCTCTTATATGGTTCCCTTAATGCAGTCTATATTTGGCTTTTAACTCAACTAGAATTTTCGGATTTAGACATGCAAATTTTATTAAGTGTTATTTATATTCAAACTGTATTAATGTTTTTTTACCTGTCAATTTTCTCAAGCCCCGCCTCCTAAACCACGCTCTACCCACAAGCATCACTTTTTGGCAGTTTATTGTATTCTCTAGTATGCTGCTTGATGTACATTATGTCTTATTGTACCTGATGAAGGGCCTTTATGCCTGGAAAGTCATTGTCATTTGAGAGCAATAAATTTGATATTAATACATCTGAGCTTTGCTGACACAACAAGAGAAGAATAGCATAAACTCATCAATTGTTTTTCAGATTAGTGACATAGAACGGCTGTCCCGCCACAATGCAGTCTTAACATATTGCTACCAGATGCAACTTTAGTTTGTTTAATTTTGTCTCCACTGCCTCATGCCTTCCTGTGCATTCTATGCTCAGTGTCTTAGTGTATTTCATAACATGAACCTTTAGTATGTCTCCCCTGCCTCCAGCTTGTGATGGGATTCTCTCTATCAGCCCTTACATTCAGAAAGGTGAGAAAGCAGGTGACAGCTGCATCACATAAAAATTTGCCGAAAATTATGTAGACAATATACGGTATGCATACAACATACACAGACAGAGATAAGTGTTGCACCTCCTTATTGGAAACATCTGTAAATAAAAAGTAATTTGCTTTCAACCTCTTAAGAACTGGGCAACTTTTCATTTTTGCACTTTATTTTTTTCCTTCCCTTCTTCTGACTGCTAAAACCTTTTATTTTCACCTCAACATAGCTGTATGAGGGCTTTTTTTGCATGACAAAATTTAGTTTATTATGGCCACAGTTACTTTTATATACAATATACTGAAACGTTTGAAAAAATTCCAAGTGCAGTGAAACAGTGAAAATGTAATTCAGTCGGGGGTTTTTTGGGTTTTGTTCTTACAACATTTACAGTGTGGTAAAATTACTAAGTAACATGATTTTTTAGGGCAGTACGAATATGGCAATATCAAACTTATTTTTTTTGGACATTAGTGGTAAAAAAATCAGAATTATGTAAATTTGGTTTGTGAGGTTAGTTACCAGGTTTTTATCAAAAAGCGTATAAACCATCCAACCACAACAAGGTGACCTCATGAATGGACCTTAAATCTTTTGATTTACCAACCTAGCCTGCAATAAAGTGGAAAAGAGATAGAATCTGGCTTAGCTCTAATGAAAACCTGTCTGGGAAAGATGGGAGGATAAGGATGTGCAGCACGTGATAAAGAAAAATAGAATCAATATGGATGTAAAAAACGAGCACAAGGGTGAAAATACAGATGACAATCATCTTTTTTTCTGGATGAAGATAGGATAATTTTTTATAGACTACTTTGAACCCAGCTAAAAACTGACACACTGACCAAGATACTGACTAAAATTGCTCCATTTATTTCTCATGCATGAAAAAATGGACTTGTGAATGAGATCTTATCGAGATGAGTAAAACAGAATATTATAAATCTCTGCACTGACTATTTTAAAATAAGTTACTAGGCTTGAAAATATATTGAGATTCAATCTACAAAAACTCAACATGGAGACTGTCTGCTGGAGAAATAGAATAATCTGCTTTTGGCTAGAAAATCCATAGGAATACATTATACCTATTACTTCACATATAAAAAATACCCATTACTTAACATGCTTTGAACAAGCTTGAAAATCATTTTTGCAGCACATACATTGGGGAAAATAAGTATTTGATACACTGACAGTTTTGCAAGTTTTCCCACCTACAGTACAAAGAATGGAGAGGTCAGTAATTTTTATCGTAAGTACACTTCCACTGTGAGAGACTGAATATAAACAAAAATACAGAAAATCACATTGTATGATTTTTACATAATTAATATGCATTTGATTGCATGAAATAAGCATTTGATACAATAGAAAAACAAAACTTAGTATTTGGTACAGAAACCTTTGTTTGCAATTACAGAGGTCAGATGTTTCCTGTAGTTCTTAACAAAGTTTGCACACACTGCAGCAGGGATTTTGGCCCACTCCTCCATACAGATCTTCTCCAGATCTTTCAGGTTTCGGAGTTGTCGCTTGGCAACATTGAGTTTCAGCTCCTTTCAAAGATTGTCTATTGGGTTAAGGACTGGAGACTGTCTCGGCCACTCCAGGACCTTGAAATGTTAGTTGCCCTGGCTAAATGTGGACAGGAGACTGGGATCAGGTTGCTGAGTTACTGGAAGCTGCAGACAGACATGAGAGGTCCTGGAGACTGCAGACAGGCAACAGAGGTACTAGAATCCGCAGGAAGACAGGAAACATCCTGGAGACTGCAGATAGGTAGCAGAGGTAATGAAAGCTACAGCCAGACAGGAGATGTCCAGGAGACCACAGATAGGTAGTAGAGGTACCAAAGACAGGTAGGTCTCAAGAACGCTAAAATCTTAATACCAACATAGACACGTGTGTGTGTTGAGAGGCCTAATAAGAGTCCAGGAAGATGATTACATGGGAGCACGCCAGACCATCTGCAAAGCCTGACGTGGAGCACAACAGAGTTTAGCAGACCGGAGTGAGGGACTGGTGCATAACAGGTACATAAGAGACTCTTGTCTTCAGAGGATGATTCCATCATTGTCATGCTATCTCAACATTAATCCTAACTATAGTCACTATGATATAAATTCTATGGGCTAGATTCATCAAAGCTTTTCTGACAGAATTCTAGAGTAAAATTCTTTGAAAAGTTGCAAAATTTTGGTTCAATGCAAGACTGCACTAAAATTTTGCCACTTTTGAAGTCACACCATCTTCATTAGGCAGGACAATGGAGTGGTAACCCCTGTAATCAAATTCATGATAAGCAGGGATGTTTCATTCACCGAAAATATTATTCCAGTTAAGATGAAGTGTTCGTAGAGACATTCGCTAGTTTTCAGATGCACTTCTAATGAATCAGGAGCATGTATCTTGAGGAATTGGAGCCTATGTTTCTAGATAACTACCTTAACTTGCCCAAGTTTTACATTTATGGGATTCATTGTTCTATTTATGTTGATATTTAAAATTAAATTTCAAGTTGTAACCTATTCTGAGTCTGTGGCTCCCCGTTTCTTTGTAAACTTTATGTACACACTGAGGTTTTTGAAGACCATCCAAATGAAAAGACTTCCTATCCCTTTGCTGTTCATATGTTCTGTACCATGTGTGTATTTTTCCACTTGAAAAAAAACAGCTGGTGGGAAAAAAAAGAATGTGCGTGTCACTTTTTTGAAGGGTTCTTGATGGAATCTGTTTTAAATTAGGCTGTGTCCTGTCAAGAAAATAAAACACTTTAGGAAAAAAACTCTTCAAAACTGCTATGGAAAACACAAAACTCCCCAAAGAAGGAGAAATTCCTGAATTGGTTTCCACTTGAAATGTCATTGTTTTTGTCCATCTCAAAAAATTCTACGTGTATATAACCTTATACGAGGAAAGATGGAATTTTGAAACAGTTGAGGAATCACAAATTAATGACCACTACTTGAAGTAAAAAAGAAATTAGAGAAAGTAATGTTTTATAAGGTAAATTTGTTTAAAGTTTCTGTCAATCTATATGACTCGCCCCCTGGGCCGTGGGGCACGCAGAACCGGGCGATAGGGGAACGATGGGGGTAGTAGTGGCGGCCCGGTCAAACGGCTCAGGGTGGTCAGACCAATGGTTGTCTGATACGTGCTTCAGATAATGTCCGACTACGCCACCCGTGGATTGCGGTTATTAGGAACCGCCGCTGCAAGGCAGTCCGCTGGGGCTGATGATGAATGCAGCTGGGATGGTGTGACTCCCCACGGGAAGAGTGCGGCCCCAGGGCAGTGTAGTGGATGTTGGGAGTGATGGGAGTGAGAGTCCCAGTGCTGATAGTGCTGGAGGAGCGAAAGAGCACACAGACAACGTACTGCAGTCCAATGTCATTTACTCACAGTTCAGGTACTCCAGGTCACATCTGTACAGGTAGTGACCGTCCGAGCCGTGCTGCGTCCACCAGGTGTGGGGCTCGGTCAACTCCCAGGCAGTTCAGGAGCATGGCACAGGACCCCCTTTAATCCTTTCTCTGGCCTGCCTCACCAGTGACCCACTTTTGTCCAGCTGCCACGGACTTGTGCGGTTAAACGTGGGCCCCGTCCTCCGCTGTCCTATATGGTGCCTTCCCAGCAGGTTTGATGAGGTGTCGCACCAATAAATGATCACGACGACCGGTCTTTGTCTGAGGGTAGTTTCTCCTCCACCAACTTGGGATCCGGTACCCTTAATCTGCCTGACCCTTCACCCTGGATTCTCGTGGGTTCTTAGGGTCCCTTCCACCTTCTTGTTCCTGAGCCCTTCTGTTTCTCTGTCTCTTCTTCTCCCTTTCCGTTCCTTCCTGTTCCTTTCTCTTGGAGCTGGGCTCAGGTGGCACCACAGCTCCCCTTCACCTCCTCCTCGGCCTCTCACTAGGCCCTCCTGGAGTAGAGCTCCTACAGAGTCTCTACTCACTGTCTTCTCCTCTCTGGACAGAACGAACTTCTCCTAGAGCTAAGATGGTGCCCACCTTTTATACCTCCCTCTGACCATGAGCCCAGGTGACCAGCAACCAATGGGCTCCTTCCTATGCTCAGGAACCAACCCCTATCTGCCCCTACAGCACTGGGTGTTCCACCCCCCTCCCCACTCCAGGCAGGGACATAGTCGGTCGTGCCTGCACTTCTGTCTAGTGGGAGCACCGTTGAGCTGTCCCTCGGAAATGGGGTGTGTGTGCTGTATGCAGCTAACTGAGCCCTGGTCCATACTCCATCCTTACCTAGGAGTGGAATATCACACCTCTGGGCTGAGGTGCAATACCCCTGTAGCGGCCGAACCCTCGGGGCGCTACATATATAATGAATCACTAATACATTGATGTATTTTGCAGATAGAATCAAATAAAGTGGAAACCAGTGGAAAAATCACATTATATTCCGATGCATTGATGGTTTTCTGTAGAATGTAAGCATTTTTTTGGCTGGCTGTATTTTGGAGACTCATATATAGTTGGGATATGAATGTTCCTGGAAGAAATCAATAGTCTATCATTATTTTTAGCAAGTTCACCAAACACCATCTGTCTTATAGGCATTACTTCATTCATGTCACTGCTATATGAGATGTTTCTTAGCCAGTAGGAAAGTTTGAGAGACGGAATTTAGTCGTGCAGGTCAAAGTTAACTCACTAAGCACAGGCACTTAAGTATAGAAATATGGTATAGATGAGTAAGGCAATGCAGCAAAGTTTCATTTATCATGTGCCATGATTTCTAATTACAAAGTGAGAAAAAAAAACATAATTCCATCATTGTTTTTTGTGTTTTGTTTTCATAGCATTCATAATATGCTAGAAATTACCATACAGTATAATTGTCCAGGTCAGAACGATTCCGGTGATACCAACTATGCATAGTTAGTTCTAAGTGGTTAAAAGAAAGGAAATTTCTAAAAAAAATGTTTTGCTTGTGTTTTTTTTTTCACCGTGAGCTGAGGTTTTGATAGATACCAATTTTGCATACATACAAGATCACTGCTTATGACATATTTTGGTGGTGCTGTGGGGGCCAAAAAACTGCAATTCTGATTTTTTTTTCTCATTACAGTATTTACAAGTCAGGGAAATCAATTTTATGTCCAATAGACCTCACTTTTACAGACATGGAGATACTATACATGCATATTTTTTTATAAAAATATATATTTTTATTGGAGGGAAAAGGCAGTGATTCATACTTTTATATTTTTCTTATTTTTTTCATATGTTTAAAAACTTTTTTTTTTTAACTTTTTACTATATTTTGTATTCCCCTTAAGGCACTTGAACCAGCGTCTGATCGCTTGTACTCTACGCAGCAATACCACAGGCTGTATGTAGAAAAAAAATTATTGTTTCCTATGAATGTAGCCACAGGCTGACATTCATAGAAGAGCTCAATAAAAATTAGATATACGGCACTCAGGGTATGGTGCCTGAGGAAGGGTTCCACCCCGTATGCACAAAAATATAGAATACTCGGCACTCAAAAAACTTATGAATAAATGTGATTTCTCTTGAAGTTTTTTGAGTGCCGAGTATTCTATAGTTTTATTCATAGGAGAACTGTTATGACAGGCATGGGGGTCTTCAACAGACTCAGCTATCAAAGCAATCCATTGGCACCCCACAATAGCACTGATCAGTAGCTAAATGAGCGTACCCCCCTCCCCCGGCTATGTGCTGTAAATGCTGCTGTCAGATATTGACAGTGGCATTTAATAGGTCAACAGCCCAGGGGCAGAGCTTTGTTTAAGTCACGGCTGTATGCGGCAGATGATAGCTGAATAATACAATGGTTATCTGCAAGCTCGCATCCTGAGCCCGTATAAAAGACAGGGAGAAGACATTTGAAGTACCATTTTGTCATATCTTGATATGGGGTTTTAATAGCACTCCTCTTAAGTTTTTTATTCATTAAATGTGTGCTTATATGCATGCAATGTAGTGAAAGTGTAGTAACTCACCTATCACTGTGCAGTCCGGTGTCCAGCGCCTTTCTTCTCCTCGCTTGAGTGACATCACAGCTCTGCAGACTGTCAAGGTCATGCTGAGCTGTGAGTGACTTTTAAAATATACAGTAAATCTTTGGAGCATGAGAGCAAGGAACCATAGGCTTGCATTGTAAAAGAGATTTCCGCTCACAAATAGAGCATAGAGTCAGCCGGCTAGTCGTAATTGTAAGTCAGAAGAGAAGACAAACGTCGCTGGATCCTGGAGAAAGCAGTTGTAGGTGAGTATATGAATGCACTCACACAACAATATATGCACATATGCACACATTTAATTAATAAAAAACCTAATGGGAATGCTTCTTTAAGAAATTAAAACAAATTTGGAATATTTTTTAAAAAAATGTGGTATGTGTTTCGATGTGTGGTATGTGTATCGATAATATTTTTAATTTTCTATTGATAGAGCTGTATATGGGCTTGTTTTATGCATTTCGAGCTAACATGTTTATTGATACCAATTTATGGTGCATACTTTGTTTTGATAACTTATTATTGCATTTTTAGGGAGGCTAAAAAAAATGCATTTCTAACATTTAGATTTTTCTTCTTTACAATTTTTATTATAGCACATATTTAATTACATGCCTTTCAAGGGAAAAATAAAGGAAATGTTTTTTTTAGGTACATTCTAAATGCATTGTACAGTTTACTCTAAAGAGCAAGTTTTTCCTCCTGATCCCGACTCTTAATCAACTGAATCAACATTCAGAACGAGAATTTTATACATTTAAGTATGTTGTTATTTTCTTCTAAAAAAGTATCTAATCCCTTTTTGAAACCATTGACAATTCCATTGTGACTAGTGTTGAGCCACCCCCGTAGTGTTCGAGTTCGGTTCGGTTCGTCGAACACCCGTGTGTTCGCCGAACTGTTCGTCGAACTGTTCGTCGAACACCTTCGAACACCGTTAAAACCAATGGCAGGCAAACAAAAACACATAGAAACACATAGAAAACACCTTCAAAGGTGTCCAAAAGCTGACAAACTGCTCAGAAGACACAACTAACACATGGAAAAGTGACAAGTACATATAGTCATGCGAAAAGAAAAGAGGTGGAGGAGTAAAAGGAGGGGGAGACACAGATATAGGCATGTCATGCCCTTCTAAAATCCAAAAAGTGAGAAGCCGAGACGGCCAGTCCGCTCCTGCCCGTGCCACCTCCGTGTCGCCGGGTTTGTGCCAGAGCCGCGGTGAACCCTGACGGCCAGCCCCCCTCTCCCAATACTGGTGCCTGTCCGCTGGTGGGTCGAGAGAGCCCCCCTGTGGTGGAGGCAGCTCTAAGCTTTTTAATTTAAATTGTCCCTCTAATTTGAATGAATACACTTTAAATCCATTTACAAGGATCTATTGGAGGGCAAGTCTCATGCCAGCAGCCGCGTAATTCCAGCTCCAGTAGCGTCCACTAAAGCTGCTGCAGTTAAAAAGCTTTTATAAGGATCGAGCTCGGCTGTCCACCGCAAGGCATCCTAGTGCCAGTCCCAGCCCCTATGCCTTGCGGTGCCTCCTGATGCTCTTCACTAAGTATCCCGTGGTCCCGAAGCATTTCCTTTGAAAAAATTAAGTGTCCAAACTACAGGTGGTGTAGCTTGCTTAACAGCCGGGATAATCCGCTGAATAGCAGACACTGCTACTAGGCACAAAGTATTTCCTGGGCTAGATGCAGTTAAAAATTTGTAAGTAGATACTCTCGTTGGATGCTGAGAAAGCATTCCATAGAGTCTCCTGGCACGCCATATATGATTCTCTTAAAAAGCTTGGGGTAGGGGTCTAGGGGACCCTTTTATAGCCAAAATCACGGCCCTGTATCACAATACGTCACCTAGGCTGAAGATAAATGGAACTGTAGCACCGAGGGCTCGGTTGCTACAGACGTATTGCACCTCACCCAGAGGTGTGATATCTCACTCTCAGATAAGGATGGAGTGTGGATCAGGACCCGACACCTGCATGCATTACACCACATTGCCGTGGGGCAGGGCGACCAATATGCCCCTGAGATGGGCACGACAGTCCCTGTCCCTGGCTGGAGTGGGGGGAGGGAACACTGAGGAAGGGGAACCCTGCAGTGCAGGAGCAGGGAGGAAGCAGTTCCTGGGTGCATTGAGAAGGGAGTATAAAAGGTGGGCACCATCTTAGTTCAGTGCAGAGAAGTCTGAGCAGAAGTGGCAGGGAGCAGGGGCTCTGCATGAGCTCTGCTCCGGAGGCGGGCCTAGTAACAGAGGCCCAGGCCTGCAAGAGGGAGAAGGAAGGAAGAGGAGCGGAGAAGGCTCCAGGAACGAGGAATGAAGGGATCCCAGGGGTGCGGACGGGCGAGTCGCCACCGCACGCCCGAATCCACCTGCGTGGAGGGGTCAGGCCAAAGGGGGAGACCGGTCCCCGAACTAGTGGAGGCAGGAAACGACCCTCAGCTAGAAACCGGAGGCTCTGACATTTTATGTGGCGCAGCCCCTTGCTCCACCCGCTAGGAAGGCACCACATAGGGTCAGGGAAACTGGCGCCAAGTTTACCAAGAGGAGGCCCGAGGCAGCCGGACAGAAGTGTTGGTAAGAAAGGCCAGACAAAGGACACACAAAGGGGGTCCTGTGAAGCGCTCCAAAGTTATCTGGGAGTTGTCTGAGCCCCTCACCTGGTGAGCACAGTACGACGTGGGCAGCCGTTACCTGCAGACGTGGTCTGGATAATAAGAACTGTGAGTAAAGGCCCTGAACTGCATCACTGACTCCGTGTCGTTACTGCTGCTGCCCTGCACCATCACCCCCATCCTCCGCATACACTGCCCTGAGGCTATACTCCTCCCGTGGGGAGTTGTGCTACGCTCTGCTGCACCCACAACACCAGCCTTAGCGGTCTGCCCTGTTGCGGCGGTTCACTCTGACCGCAATCCACGGGTGGCGTAGTCGGACATTTAAACATCAAAACCACATAAATAGTTCCGCCACTGGTTTGACCGCCCTGAGCCACGGAACCGGATCGCCGCCACGAAGACTACAACCACCAGCATCCACCAAAAAGGGTCCGGCTCCGGGTGTCCCAAGGCCCAGGGGGCGCGTCAGAACATTTTCATCACCTTTCACAATCACCAATGGGACAAGGCAGGGATGTTCTCTGTCCCCTCTCTTATACATCCTAGTGACGGAGCACCTGCTCTCATCAATTCGCCATAACCCCAATATTAGGTGGATTGAGGTGGGAGGCACCGAGTACAAGTGCTCTCTATTTGCTGATGATGTCCTAGTATATATCACTCAATCACATATATCCATCCATGCTGTTATGGCTGAAATAGATCACTTTGTTACATGGTCAAATTTTAAAATCAATGCAGCGAAGTCTGAGGCCCTCGATGTCTCCCTCCCCAAATCCATATAGGATTCCATCCAGTCCAACTTTCCCTTTGCCTGGCCCTCACAGGGTATCAAATACTTAGGAATTCCTATTCATAGAGACCTCTCCCATCTATGTTATCTTAATTTTGGGCCCTTTATTGAACAACTCCATACAGACCACGGTTGGCAAGTTAGAACTGTAAGATTCACTACGTGAACCGCTGGTGTTTTGTGGAAAAGCACATGTACACTGTGTTCCAAATTATTATGCAAAAAGTGTTTAGGAGTGATAAGGGAAGAATTTGTTTGTTTGTCAGTTAAACTCATTGATGGTGATGTGTGTCAGGGCTCTTTATATCACTGTAAGCAATTGCAGACACCAGTGCTAATTAGTTTGTCAGGTGTGTCCAATGAAAGGCAAGACTACTTAAGAAGGCTATCTCACATTATTCAGCAGCCTACATTTTCTGCCAAAATGGGAAAGAAAAAGGATGTGTCGGCTGCTGAGAAGCAACAAATTGTGGAGTGTTTAGGTCAAGGCATGACTACAATCAACATTGTGCGATGATCAGGATGAAGTGTCTTGGCAATCAAGAAGTATGTAGCTGATTCACAGTACACACGTGTGCGTGCTGATAAGGGCAAATTGAGGACTCTTTCCTACAGGCAATTACGTCAGGTTGAAAGAGCAGCGGCAAAAAAGCCTTGTCATAGCAGCAGACAAGTTTTTGAAGCTGCTTGTGCCTCCAACGTCCCCCGAACAACAAGATGCAGGGTCCTTCAGAGGTTTGCAGCTGTGCATACGCCATCCTGTCGACCTCCTCTATCCACTTCACACAAGCAGAAACGGCTCCAGTGGGCCAAACATTACATGAAGACTGATTTCAAAACTGTTTTGTTCACGGATGAGTGCCGTGCAGCGCTCGATGGTCCAGATGGATGGAGTGGAGGATGGCTGGTTGATGGACACCCCACGCAAACACGGCTACAGCGCCAACAAGGAGGAGGTGGAGTAATGTTTTGGGCTGGAATCATGGGGAGAGAGATTGTCGGCCCCTTTAGGATCCCTGAAGGCGCTAAAGATGAACTCCATAATGTATGTGGATTTTCTCAAACAGCACTTCCTGCCATGGTTCAAGAAGAAGAACCGTGTATTTCACAGCAAGATCATTTTTCTGCATGATAATGCACCATCTCATGCTGCACATAAAACATCTGCATCTCTGGCTGATATGGGCATAAAAGGGGACAAACTTATGGTGTGACCCCGATGCTCCCCTGACCTGTACCCCATTCAGAACCTTTGGAGCATCATTAAAAGGAGTGTCTATGATGGCGGGAGGCAGTTCACATCTAAGCAACAGCTCTGGGAGGGTATTCTGTCCTCATGCAAAACAATTGAAGCAGAAACCATCCAAAACCTGACAAATTCAATGGACGAGAGAGTTCAGAAGCTCCTTTCGAACAAGGGGTCCTATGTGAAAATGTAACATCACCTAGAATAAAGTTTTGAGTTGAAAACTGTTTGATTTCAGTTTCTAACAACCTGCTAATGCTTATAATTTCAAAAATGACCATTTTTTTGGTCTTTATTAAAATGAAAAGGTTGATCGAAAAGTTTGGGGGATCTAAGAGTGTGGCAACCCAGTAGTCATGATTACTTCGAATTCTGACAATATGAGGGTCATGCTGCAGGTAGTGCAGCAAGAAGGCACTTATGTGTCTTGCGCATCTCGGAGCCCCAAAATTATTTTCCGGGCTAGATGCAGCTAAAAATTATTTTTAATTTTAAATCTGGTGGAGCTTATTATAGATGGCCTAATAGGATCAGTGCTGCACACTGCTACAAAGCCCAAATTATTTTCCAGTCAAGATACAGATAAACATGATTAGTAATTTGAAAGCTTAAAACGGTTGGTAGGGTGATTTTAAACAATCATCAAGCTTTTACTCTCCCCAGGATGACACAGGGGTAGAAAAGTCGTTTCGGATCCATGATTTGTTCATCTTTATGAACGTGAGTCTGTCTACATTATCAGTGGAGAGCCGCGTGCGCTTATCTGTCAGCACACCACCAGCAGCGCTGAACACACGTTCAGACAGAACGCTGGCTGCGGGGCATGACAAGATCTCCAAGGCGTAAGTGGCTAGCTCCGGCCATTTATCCAGATTGGAAGCCCAAAAAGAGCAAGGGTCCAGTGACACAGTCGTGGCTTCAATGTTTACTTGGAGATACTCCTGTACCATCGTCTCTAGGCGTTGACTATGTGTCAGACTTCTTGTCTCCTGTGGCCTTGCAAAGGATGGGCTACAAAAGTGGTGAAATGATTCCGCAAAATTGATGTTACCACCAGATACTGTGGTTCTGTTACGGTTTGAGTGCTGAACACTTGACGGTCCCACGGTTGGCAAGTTGGAACTGTGAGATTCACTACGTGCACCACTGGTATTTTGTGGAAAAGCACATGTAAGATTCTGCAACAGTCTCTGCTGATACTCCTGCATGCGTGCATCCCTTTCTATGGCAGGAATAATTTCTGCAAATTTACTTTTGTACCGGGGATCTAACAGTGTGGCAACCCAGTAGTCAGGATTATTTCTAATTCTCACAATTCGAGGGTCATGTTGCAGGTAGTGCAGCAAGAAGGCACTCATGTGTGTTGCGCATCCAGGAGCACCAAGTCCCTGTTGTGTTGGTGGCGAGGTAACAATCATGCTTCCGTCCTCTGTCCTCTCCCCCCAACCTCGCACAACAGAAATGTGATCAAGGTCTCCCTCATCTGATGAGTCTTCCATCAGTTCGTCCTCCACTTCTTCCTGGGCTCCTGCACCTTCCTCACTAGTTTGGCTGCTACCATGCGCCCTGGTAAAACCATCTCCCCCACCCTCACATGCCTGCCGCCTTGGTGCTGCCGACCGTCTGGACCTTGCAGATGTTAGCCCTTCCGCATACAACTCCTCCTCCTCTACTTCCTCCACCTCCTCTTGTGCCACCACCTGACTCCGAATTCTGTTTAACATGTGCTCCAGCATGTAAATCACCGGAATAGTCATGCTGATAATGGCATCGTCAGCACTAAACATCTTCGTCGCCATTTCAAAACTGTGCAGAAGGGTGCATAGGTCCCTGATCTGAGACCACTCCTCCAGCGTGATTTGCCCCACCTCTGAATCTCGTTGGCCCAGGCTATACGTCAGAACGTATTGCACCAGGGCTTGTCGGTGCTGCCACAGTCGCTGCAACATGTGCAGAGTTGAATTCCACCGGGTAGGCACATCGCATTTTAGCCGGTGAAGTGGCAGGCCCAACGACTTCTGTAGAGATGTAAGTCGCTGAGCTGCGGGATGCGAACGGCGGAAGTGAGCACACAGCGACCGTGCCCTCTGCAGAAGGCCATCTAGTCTGGGATAGTGGGCTAAAAATTGCTGGACAACCAGGTTCAACACGTGAGCCATACAAGGCACGTGTGTGACATTGCCCCGGCGAAGGGCCGCACCCAGGTTTGCAGCATTGTCGCACACGGCCTTCCCTGGTTTCAGGTCCAGTGGAGACAACCATTCATGAAATTGGTTCTCCAGAGCTGACCACAACTCCTCAGCTGTGTGACTCACATTTCCCAGACATTTCAATGTAAAAACTGCCTGATGACGTTGAGCCCTACTGCCAGCATAGTAAGGAGGTGTGCAGGATCCCTTCTGCGCAGTTAGAAAGCTTGTGGCATGACCAGACAGGCTTTGGGTGCAGGTGGAAGACCGAGAGGAGGTTGAGGAGGCAGAAGCAGTGGAGGAAAAATGACATAAAGAGGATTGACGCACAACTCGTGGGGACGGCAAGACTTGGACAGCAGCCCCTTGTCCTGCTGTCACCATAGTTACCCAGTGCCCAGTCAGCGACATGTAACGCCCCTGTCCATGCCTACTCGTCCAAGTGTCTGTGGTGAAATGCACCCTGTCACACACAGAGTTTCTCAAAGAAGCGGTGATGTTGTGTGTGACATGCTGGTGGAGCGCAGGCACACCTTTCTTTGAGAAGTAGTGCCGACTGGGCATCTGGTACTGGTGCACTGCGACGGACATAAGGTCTCGAAAATCCTCTGTGTCCACCAGGCGGAAAGGCAGCATTTCTGTAGCCAAGAGCTTGCAGATGGTGAAATTCAACCTCTTAGCTTTCTCATGGCTAGGAGGAAATGGTCTTTTACTTGTCCACATCTGAGGGACCGAGGGCTGGCTATTGTGCTTAGACGGGGTTGATAAGGGTGTCCCCGGCAAACTGCCGGTCTGTGAGGAAGATGCAGGCGGACATGTTAGGTTGCCTTGATCCAAAGGTGGTGCTATCGATGTCGGACAGCGCTCAAGACCAGCTGGTGTTACCACCTCCAAAGAAAATGATGACCTGCCAATCACGCTGGCTGTTGCGGGTAAAGAGGTGGCAGGTCTGCGCCCCAAAACAGGTGTGACTGCTGTCCCCCCAGTCACAGAGGATGAAGAGGCCGCGGATGCACAAGATATGGCAGACGGTGGTTGGCCCGGCCGGCTAGACCGCATTGTAGCACACTGAGCTTCCCACTGCAACTTATGCTTCATGTCCATGTGCCGGTTCATGCATGAAGTACTCAAACTATGTATTTTTTGGCCTCTACTTAGCTTTTGCTGACAAATGTTACAGATAACACGAGTTGGGTCATCTTTATCGATCTGAAAAAATGCCCAGGCTATGCAAGGCTTAGCACCCATGCGACCTGAAGAGCCACCACGACTTGTGGTGAGAGGCAGAGTTGTGTTTGAGGATGCAGTTGTTGACGTGCTTCCAGTACTACGTCTCTGTCCAGGAAGGCGCAACCTGACCTCGTCGTCACTAGCATCTTCCTCCACCTCCTCTGCTGACCTCATCTCTTGGCTGACTGTGGGTTGACAGTAAGTGGGATCTCCGACCTCATCATCATCACCCTGTGCGTTATCACACCCGTCGTCCTCAGAGCCAACCTGTTCCTGCCCTGACAAAAAACTAAAGTTGTCGCTCCAATCAGGTATTTGAGTCTTATCATAGTCTTCCTCATTGTCTCCACCAACAGGAGTTACAGTTTGGGAATGAGGGTCTACATTATGGTCAGAACCTTCTGCGTCTGGTCCTGGATCCGACTCATAAAGATTCTGGGCATCAGTGCAGATCATTTCCTCGTCTGGATTCACAGAAGCGCTGGAGTCGACCTCTGATTCCCAGGCTATAGTATGAGTAAACAGCTCTGCAGACTCAACCATCTGTTCTACCTCATACTCAGACGGGCAGCTGGAGATTTGGGAGCTGTGAGGAAGCAAGTGCGATTTGGGTGACACCTTTGAGGACTGGAGTATTTGTGATGTTGAAGTTGATGTGGAGGAGAGCCCACTTAAAGGAGCACTTGATATCCGTTGAAGCACCTGCTGTTTTTGTGCCTCATCTGGAATTTGTAGCGATTGGCGTAGCCGTAAGAAAGGGATCTTATCACATTGTCCGCTAAAAGAAGTAGACATTTTAGTTTGGCTGGAAGATGGTCTTTCTTCTGCACCTACCCCACGGACACAACCTTTTTTCCCCTTCCCAACATGCCTATTCCCCTTTCCACCAGCAGCAGGCCTTTTTCCACTCATTTTGGTGGTTAACTAATTCACAACTCTGGAGTTGTTTGCACAAAAAAACAATGGATGGTAACCGAGCAGAGCTGAGTGGCCAAACTGTGGTATTAGGCCAAAACTATTGGCTGGGTTAGATGCAGAAAAAAATTATTTTTAATTTGCAACCTGATGGAGGTCAGTATAGATGGACTAATAGACCAAGTCCCACACACCGCTAGAAGCCCAAATATTTTTTCAGAGCTAGATGCAGAAATTTTTTTTATTCAATTTGCAACCTGATGGAGGTCAGTATAGATGGACTAATAGACCAAGTCCCACACACTGCTAGAAGCCCAAATATTTTTTCAGAGCTAGATGCAGAAAAAAATTATTTTTAATTTGCAACCTGATGGAGGTCAGTATAGATGGACTAATAGACCAAGTCCCACACACTGCTAGAAGCCCAAATATTTTTTCAGAGCTAGATGCAGAAAAAAATTATTTATAATTTGCAACCTGATGGAGGTCAGTATAGATGGACTAATAGACCAAGTCCCACACACCGCTAGAAGCCCAAATATTTTTTCAGAGCTAGATGCAGAAAAAAATTATATTCAATTTGCAACCTGCTGGACGTCAGTATAGAAGGACTAATAGAACAAGTCCCACACACTGCTAGAAGCCCAAATATTTTTTCAGAGCTAAATGAAGAAAAAAATTATTTTTAATTTGCAACCTGATGGAGGTCAGTATAGATGGACTAATAGACCAAGTCCCACACACCGCTAGAAGCCCAAATATTTTTTCAGAGCTAGATGCAGAAATTTTTTTTATTCAATTTGCAACCTGATGGAGGTCAGTATAGATGGACTAATAGACCAAGTCCCACACACTGCTAGAAGCCCAAATATTTTTTCAGAGCTAGATGCAGAAAAAAATTATTTTTAATTTGCAACCTGATGGAGGTCAGTATAGATGGACTAATAGACCAAGTCCCACACACTGCTAGAAGCCCAAATATTTTTTCAGAGCTAGATGCAGAAAAAAATTATTTTTAATTTGCAACCTGATGGAGGTCAGTATAGATGGACTAATAGACCAAGTCCCACACACCGCTAGAAGCCCAAATATTTTTTCAGAGCTAGATGCAGAAATTTTTTTTATTCAATTTGCAACCTGATGGAGGTCAGTATAGATGGACTAATAGACCAAGTCCCACACACTGCTAGAAGCCCAAATATTTTTTCAGAGCTAGATGCAGAAAAAAATTATTTTTAATTTGCAACCTGATGGAGGTCAGTATAGATGGACTAATAGACCAAGTCCCACACACTGCTAGAAGCCCAAATATTTTTTCAGAGCTAGATGCAGAAAAAAATTATTTTTAATTTGCAACCTCATGGAGATCAGTATAGATGGACTAATAGAACAAGTCCCACACGCTGCTAGAAGCCCAAATATTTTTTCAGAGATAAATGAAGAAAAAAATTATTTTTAATTTGCAACCTGATGGAGGTCAGTATAGATGGACTAATAGACCAAGTCCCACACACTGCTAGAAGCCCAAATATTTTTTCAGAGCTAGATGCAGAAAAAAATTATTTTTAATTTGCAACCTGATGGAGGTCAGTATAGATGGACTAATAGACCAAGTCCCACACACTGCTAGAAGCCCAAATATTTTTTCAGAGCTAGATGCAGAAAAAAATTATATTCAGTTTGCAACCTGATGGAGGTCAGTATAGATGGACTAATAGAATGATGCTATGCCCAAAAGATTTTACTTCACTAGGTGCAGTAAAAAAATTGGTATTCTATACACAGGTGGTATATCTTGCAACACAGATAGGCTACTCCACTGACTAACACACTCTGCAATAGGCCAAAAAGGATTAGCTTTGCTAGATTCAGCCAAATGCTGTGAAAAAAACTTGCACAGCACTGGCACAGACCTGCCTGGCAAAAACTGATAGGAACTGATGTAACCTAGTCCTGAAAAGGACTCCAATTACAATTAGTCTTTACTCCCACAATCTATCTATTTAAGAGCACACACCTGCCTGATAAAAGTCGTAGGAAATGCTGTAACCTAGTCCTTAAAAGGACTGCAATCACAACTATTCCCTACTCCCAAGCTATCTGTATATTTGTGCGAAAATTGGCTTGAAATTAACAAGGTATAGCGCACACAGCAACAGCGGTGCCGTCTAACACGCAGCTGCAGCAGTGAGAAAATGGTGGCGACGGGGAAAATGGCTTGGTCTTATAGGGCAAGGACATGTGACATACACTGCCAATCACACATGCCCTTGCTTGTGTGAAAAAAAGCACTTCGCTCCGTGTGTGCGCTGCTGATAGGCTGACAGATTGCACCTCCCCACTGCAAATGCGGGAAAGAGAAAAAAAAATGGAGATCTTCATTGTTCCTGCAGAGATCCATCCCCTGCCCCTCCCCCCGCCCCGCTGTACACTCAAACTGCGTATTAACATTAATTTTCATCATTACTGAGAAAAAATCCAGTTATGATTTTGGTGCACGAACAGTTATCGAACATAACCTCGAACAGCCGAATTTTTCTCAAATTGTTCGTGTTCGCCGACCGGCTCGAACACCGCCCAAAACAGCTCGAATTTGAGATTGGCGAACAGTTCGAGTAGAACAACGCTCATCTCTAATTGTGACCAACTACTGAGATGCAGAAGGTGGTTCCACAAATTAATAGTACTCATGGTAAAGAAGACTTGTATCTTCAGAAGATTGAACCTTTTTTTCTCTAAACAGAGAGAGTGTCCCTTGTTTTTTATGGGGTTTTACATGAAACAGCTTTTAATCATATTTTTATGTCAATTATATACTTGCACAAGGTAATCATATCCCCTTAGATGACTCATTTCAAGACTAAATAAATGTAAATCTTTTACATTTTCCTTATAACTATGATCCTCCATGTCCTTTATCAGTTTTTGACTCTTTTTGTACCCTTTTTAACACCAGGTCATCCTTTCTATGAACTGGTACCTAGAACTGAACTATGTATTCCAGATGAGGTCTATTAACACTTTTTAAAATGTCAGTATTAAATCAATGTCCGAAGAGTTTATACTTCTTTTAAGACATGAAACTTTCTTGCTGGCGTTTTAAACCATTGTCTGACATTGCAAGCTGCTATTTACTCTGTGATCTACAAGTACTCCCAAAGCTTTCTCTAGAAGTGACTCTCCTAGTTGTACTTCCCCTAGACCTCTGGTGGTTAGGGCCCAGATGCTTAACTTTGGGGGCTTCTTTGAGCTACTTTTTGATCTAATCAAAACCTTACTTCTTAAGCCTATGGATTTGAATTTAACTATTAACCATTTATGTGGGACAATGTCAAATGCCTTTGCCGATTTCAAAAACACTATATCCACAGCCTACACCTCCATCTTGATTTCTACTCCCCTCTTCAAAAAAAATAATTAGGTCAATTTGACAACTTTGCCCCTAGTAAAACCGTGCTGACTATCACTTATAATGTTATTTTCCATCATATATTCTTGCATATAGTCCCTTAGAAGCACCTTAAACATATTTATCATAATGAATGTTACTTGCTGGTCTATAATTACCGTGAAAGACTTAGAGCCCTTTATAAACATGGGCACTAAATTAGCTTAGCACAGTTGCTCAACACAGCACTATTCTCTAAAACGTAGGTACAGGGCAAAAACAATAACTGAGCTAAGTTCCTTAAGGGCCCTTGGATGCAACCCATCTGTGCCTGGGACTTGTGTACATTGATTTTATGTAACTTAGCTTGAACCATATCTAAATTTAGTCAATTGAGAATATTAGATGATGTACGAGAATCAGTCAATAAGTAATGCCTCCTATTTTTTTCCTCCTTAAATAAGGTAGTTATGTTAAATATTCGAATTTGGCACAATTCCTCAAACCTTCTTCTACAATCCACAGCAATTGCAACTTCCTGCACCAACAGGTGGCAGGACTGTATCCATTTGCAAAATGGCTGACATCGATGATCGTATTAGACAACGTTCTGTGATTGAATTCTTGCATGCAGAAGGTGAAAAGCCCATTCGAATTCATGAGAGACTGAAAAATGTGTACGGTGATGCATCAGTGGATGTCAGTACTGTTAGACGATGGGTTCATCGCTATAACACAGCTGAAAGGCCATCACCGTTGGCTGACAAAATGCGGAGTGGCAGGCCAGTAACCGCAGTGACTCCAAGCAACATTCAGCGAGTCGATGACATCATTCGTGGTGACCGCCGGGTGACTGCAGATGAATTGTGTGGCATTTTCTGCCTCAGTAAAGGCAGTGTGATGAAAATTATTGGACAACTGGGATGCAGAAAAGTTTGTGCATGGTGGGTCCCAAGAATGCTTTTTACTATGCTGGAATACATGCCCTTGTTAAACGGTGGACCAAGACTGTGGAAATGGATGGAGATTATATTGAAAAGTGACAAATTAATCGTTTATGTTGTGGTTTTCAACCTATGTAATTGCATTTGAATTTCTTGCCAATTAAAAGGAGAAAAAAAATAGGAAGCATTACTTATTGACTGACCCTCGTATTAAGTGCACATGAATTGATAAAGACCACTGCTGTCTTCTTTGGCATACTGTACATGGAATTGTAGAATCTATTTAGCAATTCAGCCTTCTCTCCTTCTTTTGATTGTCAGTGACCAACTCCGGATTTCCATTATTTAGATGTCCCACCTATGCAGATCTTGTTTTTTTTGTATTTAAAAATTAAAAGTATTTACTAGGATTTTTCGTGCTTTCCTTGGCTACATGCCATTTATTTTAGAGCTTCTAATCTGCTCTTTATAGTTTTTAAAGGGAATCTGTCACATGAAAAAATGCTATTTACCTGCAGTTATGGGGTTAATCTGCAGGTTAATAGTGTTCTGAACCTGTCCAGCGCCGGTACGGCTATAACCAATCCCCCAGATATGACTGTCAGCAGCTCAGCATTAGACCTGGCTGTCAGTCAGTGCCGAGAGCACAGTTACAGCCGCCACATAATAGGTTGGTATACAAAATGAGAATGATGGGGCTGGGGGAAAATGTTTGCAGGTGGGTAGCTAACTGGCTAAGGGATAGAAGTCAGAGTGTGGTTATAAATGGAATATACTCAGATTGGGTAAGCGTCACTAGTGGGGTACCACAGGGGTCTGTACAAGGCCCAATGTTATTTAATATCTTTATTAACGACATAGTCAACGGGATAAATAGTAAAATATCTATATTTGCAGATGACACAAAGTTATGTAAAACAATTAATACAAAAGAGGACAGTGCAGACCTACAGAGGGATTTGGATAAGCTGGGTAGGTGGAGCATTAAATGGCAAATGAGTTTTAATGAGGAGAAATGTAAGGTCATACATATGGGAAGGAAAAATGGAAGTCACCAGTACTCACTGAATGGGAAATCATTGGGGAATTCAGAGATGGAGAGGGACTTGGGCATCTTGATTGATAGCAAACTAAATTGGAGTGCCCAAAGTCAGGCCGCTGCTGTAAGGGCAAACAGGGTTATGGGATGTATCAGAAGAGGTATAGCTGCAAAGGATGAGAACATTGTTCTTCCACTGTACAAAGCACTGGTCAGACCACACTTATATATATATATAGAAAGGATATAAATGAGCTTGAAAAGGTGCAAAGGAGGGCAACAAAATTAATAAAGGGAATGGAGGGACTGCAATACCCAGAGAGGTTGGCAAAACTAGGACTATTCAGCCTGGAAAAGAGAAGGTTGAGGGGGGACATAATAAATGTGTACAAATATGTTAGGGGACAGTATAGAGATCTTGCCTGGGATTTGTACAAAAGGAGGGATATGACGGTAACAAGAGGGCATTCACTAAGACTGGAAGAGAAAAGGTTTCAGCACCAGCATAGGAAGGGGTTCTTTACGGTAAGAGCAGTGAGAATATGGAATTCACTGAGTGAGGAGACGGTAATGTCGGATTCACTACACCAGTTCAAGCGGGGACTGGATGCATTTCTAGATACCAGGCAGATTTCAGCATATACTTAAAAATAAAATAAAATAGTAGGTTGATACAGGGATTTATCTGACTGCTGGTTTCAGAGTCGGGAGGGAATTTTTCCTCAGGTGAAGATTGGCTAAATCATTTGGGGTTTTTGCCCTCCTCTGGATCAACTTTAGCAATTACAGAACTAACAGGTCGAAGTTGATGGACGCAAGTCTTTATTCAGCCTTACAAACTATGTTACTATGTTACTATGTTACTCATTATACACAGAGCGGTGATCTAACCCGTGCCGAGACCACCCTTGTGACTGAACGCTGAACTCTGGCTGAGGAAATAAAGTTGATTTACGCCTGGCAGTGGAGCTCTCCGTGTGGGCGCCGGACAGGTTCAGAAAGTGTTTTTCACATGACAGGTTCCCTTTAAATGCTATGGCTGACTTGTCAGATTTATCTATTGCAAATGCCCTTTTATGTTATTAATGGCCTTCTTAACCCTGCAATTTGCCACCCTCCAATTAAATTTGACCCCTCTCTTACCTATCTAACCCTTCCTTTTCTGCCTTTTCTTCTCCTTTATACCCTAAATTAAGTACTCTTCCACTCCTGCTTGAACTATCTCTCCAGAAGAGCAGACTCCCTTCCATTCTGGTGCAATTTATCTGGAGAATACAGGTTATACACCAATGGAAAGTCAGTCCAGTACTGTAGGAACTCAAATCCTTCTGATCTACACCAAGACTTAAGCCAGACATTTAACTCTCTAAGTTCCCACTGTCTTTCCTCCTTTTTAACTCATTTTATACTTTGGAGGATAGAATTTTATGAATGCCACAATACCAAATATGTTTTTTTTATTTTATTTCTTGATTTGTAATGAGGAAAAAGAGAGTGATTAAACATTTTAATTTATTTTATTTTTGTTATATTTTTAAAAGCATTTTATTATTTTTTACTTGAAATTTTAGTCTTGAACTTGCGATCATTGAATTGCTAGTTCTATATAATGAAATACTAATGTATTGCTGCAAAAATAAATTCTATATAAAAATGTGCAGAACTAGCCAATAAATAAAAGATAAAATAGTATTCTTTGCTAAATTAGTAAAAAGCAGAAAAGTGAGTCACTGTAATAGAATGGCTACATGCTTAAACAGAGATAGGAATTGTCAGGAAGCAAAAGTTTCAATATTATGTAATCTTAGACCATAGATAATAGACAGCTCAAGCGTGCATGATATCTGTGTAATTGTAAAATTATATCAGGTCACTCTGAGTTGGGTAGGAAAATGTACAATATGCACAGTGCCAAAAATAACAATCGCATAATATATAGATATTATATAGATATTGTAAACAGGTGTAGTCCAGCTCATCTTGGTTGAGGCTTTCAATGACACTCAGCACAGAAATTCCACTACTGCATAACAAATAGATGATTTTCCAGACGATTCTTGATTAAAATATTTTAAAAACTTTTATTCCATATGGTAAAAATTGGCATTCACAACAAATCCAAGCATGATGTAGTTCCTATGCATTTCAGACTAAAATGTCCTTAACAATGAAATTCTATGATTAAGGACTTTTTGTTAGTCTGAAACGCGTTGGAAACTACATCATGCTTACATTTCTTGTGAGTGCCAATTTTTATTATATGGAATAAAAGTTTTTGAAACTTTTGTGCTTTACATTCCAAAACCTTCCTCCTATCTACTTTGAGAGAACTCTTGTGGTTTCTCGGTTGGATGCTACATTTGTAATTCCAAAACTGCTGGCAGACTTCCTTTAAATAACTGCTAGGAAGAGTCTGTAAACAAAATGTGGCGACAAGTTAAGTTAATAAAAAAATAACCAAATCATTAGTAAATATAAATAATAAATCGATATCTAGTGCTGCCGAATACAAAGCCAACTCCTTGGACAAATTGATAATTATTGTTTTTAAATTTGTGAATTATATATTTTTGGGATTCTGGTTATGATGCAGGTTTACAGGTTTTCGTTATCCTTTGCCTTAGAGAGATTACAACATTTTCTTTAAAAAATAAAATAAATAGAATTTTACAATAACAGAAAACAATTTTGCCAACAGGAAAATGCCAATACGTGCTTTAAAAAAACCTGTATAAATCTGGAGCCGATACTTTATTCTACATTATTGCTCCCAGACCATGTAAAGGCAACATGATGACCACAAATGCACTGCAGGAAGATTGTGAAAACATTATCATTTAACCAGAACACTGGATCTCCTGAAGTTTGATTCAGGTTTGGAAAGGAGAATGACATTTTTGTTAACGGTTTGAGACAATCTAGTTCTGCACACTGAACACAGATGAAGCGACTCAGTGGGCTGAAGAATTAAATTTATTGACTAGAAATTCGAGAAAATAATGTGACCAGCAGTATATTCTAAAAGAAAATAGTCTGCTGAAAATCATCATTAAATCATCATTTTGTGGGATATTTTACACTTTTACAGAAAACAAGTAAGTGTTTCATTCAGTTGTGATTAAAATTAGAAATACGTAGAGAACATAATTAACTGTAATGAGATGTAAAATATAAATTAATACTCATAAACCTTAAATTATGCATAATGGATTTTTTGTTTAAAATTGTGCTTAATATTTACACATATTTAAAAATAAAATCTTCACTGCTTTTTTTAATAAACAGCATAAATCAATAGTACAAGAAAACATTATAAGTAAAAATGGGTAAATTAATTCAAGTGGAATTGAATTCTACTCCAATTTTACAAACATCTACATTCAGAAGAATAAAGACTTTTTTTGCAATTTGCTCCTCGTATATTCAGCAAAATGGCAGTTTCATCTTGCTAAACAATAAGGGCCGGCGAAAGTTTAAAAAGGATAAAAAAGACATACACACTTCACCACTCACCTCTCCACTGGCCCCCCATTGCTGCCTGCCCACTGTCTGGTTCTCCGCGCCTCTGTTGCCTCACATCTCCGGCCAGATATTCATTCTAGGCCAAGGTTTTCGGATGTAAGCATACCCCAAAGGTCACTGTGCATGCTCTGGTGTCTACTCTTGGCTAAAAATACCGGCATAGAGTGAACATCGGGCAAGGACTTCCCGCCACAGTTCACAGAGGTCACTGTGCATGCGCCCGGCCAGAAGCTCCAGCCTAGAGTGAACATCAAGATGCAATGTGAAAACCAGACAGTGGGCAGGAAGCAGACAGAATTTTGAGCTGTGATGTAAATATGTTCTTTTTTAACTTTCCAACCTTTTGCCAGCCACTTAACTGTCTGAACATCCCTGCTGTTCCTTGCTGCTTTTCGCTCCTTTGTGCCTCTTCAATAAAACAGCTTCTGTCCTTTGAAAATCATATTTCCTGGGAAAATCTGCACGAACAGCAAAATCAAATTTTGCTTGATCTGCTTATCTATAATTATAACCTTTTTTTCTATATACGGCCACTTTCTATCCTCTGCATTGCCATCTGCACTCATTACTCTCAATTCACTGCTCAAATTTGTCTTGATAGACTTCCAGCTCACTCAAGGATCAGTTTACAGCTCTTGTCCATAAAAGCCTATGAAGAAAAGAGCAGTAAAAAGGAACAGCTATACACACATGCTGCTGCTGCTTCTACCAAGTATGCTGCTATTATTCACCTGTCGATCTGAAACTGATGACCTTTTTTTAAGAATTGGTATTAATGTCCTGGGAAACCCTTTATCTAATATCGCTCAATTCAGCATCAATAGTTGAGTGGCACTAATGAAGTTGCATCTCTGGATGCCTGCGGGAATGAGTGTAGGATCGTCAGATATTGGGACCTTGTCTTATTCATTAGAGGTTTGTGAAGGTTTGATGTAATTTGCTCTACTCACCAGTGGAATGATTGGCCTTGAAGAACCTCTCTAAGAATTTAATTTCTTAATAGAAAGCTCTTAGACCCCATACAAACAAATGGAGAACATACAGTCATGGCCGAAAGTAGTGGCCCCCTTGAAATTGTTCCAGAAAATGAAATATGTCTCCCAGAACATTATTGCAATTACACATGTTGTGTTACACACATGTTTATTTCCTTTGTGTTTATTGGAACACAATTGGTTTATGGGAAAAAAGGCATTTTGGACATAATTTCACACAAAACCCAAAAATGGGCCCGACATCGCAGGACTTGCCTCCCATTGTGCACATATTGTACATCATTGGTCAGCAATTGCAAGAGAGTTTCCAGCAGTAGATCTTGATGATATGAACAAGTGCATTTAGCAAGGCAGAATATTTCTCAGACAACCATTAGTACTTTCATCGATAACATGCCAAGGTGGGTAGGTGTGTGCATTTCTGTGCGTGGTACTGACACTTGTTACTGAACAAATTGAGATGTTTTGAAATATTTGTTGACATTTTTTCATTATTTTCATGTAATTATTATGTCTACCAATCCTATGATTTTAATATTTCCACAACTTTTGCATTTCGGTGTTGAAATTAAAATTTTGAGAAGTGTATATATATATATATATATATATATATATATATTTATATATATATATATATATATATATTACAGATATATATGCATGGATTGAACGTGACGTCTAGGAAATTCGAAGGTCCCAGCAAATTCGACCAATTTGCAATTTTATTTGCGCTTATTGCTAAAAAATTCCTGCTCCAGTTTACATATTGCAGAAGATTGTGTCACATATTTCTTACATGATCCTTGTCATGGCCGCATGGATTTTTATATAATGCCTTGCAGCTATGACATCACTTGATAAAGCACAGGCAATCTGTAGAGATACATATCTACGTTGGTTTATCCAACCAGTGGAGAAGCATTTTGGTTTTTGCTATTCAGGCTATTCAATTGATTGCTATGTTTTCACAGCACCGCAAGGTGAGGCCAAAAAAAACGCAATAGAACCACATGCTATTTGTTTAATGCCCTATGTGAGCTTTTTGTCAATCCCTAGTCTACCTAGCATTTGTTAGGATGTAATTTTTGGAAAGAAGATTACATTTTTGACAATATGAGATTTAGATAAAAGAAAACGTAGTCTTTTAACTGTGCATGACTAATTTTTTTAGGACATCAGTCTTACTAGTCCAAACTGACAACCATTGCACTCTACACCTATACTGCGACCTGCTGCCACGGTCTACTGTCTGTAAATGTGCTATCCATAGCAATAGAAGTTCTAATATCCACAAAAAGGGAGGGATTAAGAAATAATTTATTATAATGTCAAGATTAAAAATGTACAAAAATGAGCACGATTGTAAGTTACTTCAGTCTTATGCTTTTCGGTTCACTTATGGATCCTTTTTCATCGTTAATTCACAGTGAACAGAGACTATCGTTTAAATGCAAAAAGGAAGGTTTAACTTAACTCCTAATTTCCTGCATGTTATAAAATCTGGAAAATAATCTAAACCTTTGTCTTCTGTGCATTATAAAAAAAATGTAATGCTTCATTTTGTGTGGATGCTGGAACTTCTATTGCTCTGGATTGTACTTCATATACCTGAGATCCAACTCAGTGTTTCTATCTTCCATGCACCACTCTTGAGCTTCATTTACCCAGGTACAATAATAAGAATATATATTTTAAGATTATGATCTGTATATACAGTACATATATACTGTATATATATATATTTATCTGGTAAACCTGTATGTGACTATGTCATATTATACCCCAGTATAACATAACGGTTATTTACACAGGATATTGTGATAAATCTTGCCATATATTGATGGCATATTTAGAACTGGTGCAAATGACTGTTCTACAGAAACTCAACACCTCTGTGTGAAACATTTTTACTTTTCTGACAACATTGTACTAAAGTTGACGCTTTACTTTTCTTGATGTATAATTCTAGCCCACAAAGCATTAATTGTTCATGACTTTCAACTTTTCTCTGTAAATGAGCAGATGCTGCCTTTTTATTAAATGCCAGACTCTTATTATTTATTCTTCAGCCACTACAATTAGCGCCAGTATTGCCATACCCACCTGTTTATAAATACCGTTGACATATAGCAGTTTATGGGTGAGCCCATGTTTCCTTTTTATTAAGGTATCATTAAAATAAATAAAGAAATGATAATAGATAATATCATAGCTTAGTTAGCACTGTGCTGTATATTAAACAGAAGAAGTGGTTGTCAAAGAGGGTTTCTGTGTGTCATGGTATTTGAGCACTTTCTTAATACAACCATACAAAAAAGGCACAGAAGGCAGAAAAATATCTAAAGAAATACTATATATATATATATATATATATATATATATATATATATATATGTTAATTCATCCATAATAAGCTGCCAATGCATATAACTGATATACAATAGATACATTTTTGCCCTCAAATCCTAAATCCTGAAAGGTATTTCTTAACTAGGGCATGTGGAAAGAGTAGAGAATAAGTGCCAGAATTGGGGCATCTTATGGATGAGCCATTTCTGGGGTGGCTGAGACCTAATGTTCTTTGTCTTGGAGGGGGCAAATATCTATGACTCCTTCCTAGCCTATTAATATCAGCCCACATCTGTGTTATTAATTGGGGGGGACCCCACATCATTTTTTTTTGCAGTCCCCCATTTTAATAACCTGTAAAGGCTAAATATAAAGCTGTGAGCTGATATTAATAGCCTGGGAAGCTCCATGTGTATTATCCCCTTCCTAGGCTATAAACATCAGCCCCCAGCTGTCGGCTTTCCCTCAGCTGGTTATTAAAATTTCGGGTGACCACACTCTATTTTTTAATTTAAATATTGAAGTATTAGGCTGCGTGCCCACGTAGCGTTTTTCAAGCGTTTACGCTGCGGAATTTCCACAGCGTAAACGCTTGTTAAACGCTAGGTAATCCGCTCCCCATGCTCCCCAAGGGGATTCCGCAAGTTCTATGCCCACGCTGCGGATTTTTCAGCAGCGTTTATGCTGCGTTCAAAAATCCGCAGCATGTTCATTAATTTTGCATTTCCGCAAGCGGAATTGCCTTGTGCAATGCATTAAAAACGCAAGGCAATTCCGCATGTGGTAAACGCGCGATAAGCGCGTGATAAACGCGCAATAAACGCGTGCGGAATTCCGCATGCGTTTTTCCGGGAGAGGACATGCGGAAATGAAGCAGAAATTTTCTGCTTCATTTCCGCAACGTGGGCACATAGCCTTAGCTAAATACATGAACATTAAACTACACACGCACTAATTATATATGTCACTGAAATCTTTCTATCTATTTTATGTATTTATCTACTCTATCTATTCTATGTATATATCTACTCTATCTATTCCATTCTTACGAGTCACACTGTGAATTTACTGTACTCGGCTGATGATATGTTGGGTTTTCTAGGAGATGGGTGCATAAACATTGGATGGCAGACGCATGGTCTGCGTGCCATGCAATTTTTTTTCTCGCACTCATTGACTTGCATTGGCGAGTCTCGTCCGATATACAGGTGCATCTCACAAAATTAGAATATCATCAAAAAGTTAATTTATTTCAGTTCTTCAATACAAAATGTGAAACTCATATTATATAAAGTCATTACAAACAGTGATCTATTTCAAGTGTTTTTTTCTGTTAATGCTGATGATTATGGCTTACAGAAAATGAAAACACAGAAGTCTTTATCTCAGTAAATTAGAATACTTTATAACAACAGCTTAAAAAATGTTTTGAAAATCCGAAATATTGGCCTACTGAAATGTATGTACAGTAAATGGACTCAATACTTGGTCGGGGCTCCTTCTGCATCAATTACTGCATCAATGCAGCGTGGCATGGAGGAGGTCAGCCTGTGGCACTGTTGAGGTGTTATGGAAGTCCAGGTTGCTTTGATAGCAGCCTTCAGCTCGTCTGCATTGTTGGGTCTGGTGGCTCATCTTCCTCTTGACAATGCCCCATAGATTCTCTATGGGGTTAAGGTCAGGAGAGTTTGCTGGCCAATCAAGTGATATTGTTGTTTGTAAACCATTTATTGGTACTTTTGGCAGTGCGGACAGGTGCCAAGTCCTGCTGGAGAATGAAATTTCCATCTCCAAAAAGCTAGTTGGCAGAGGGAAGCATGAAGTGCTCTAAAATTTCCTGGTAGACGGCTGCGCTGACTTTGGTCTTAATAAAACACAGTGGACCTACACCAGCAGATCACAAGGCTCCCTAAACCATCGCTGATTGTGGAAACTACACACTAGACCTCAAGCAGCTTGGATTGTGGCCTCTCCACTCTTCCTCCTGACTCTGGGGCCTTGATTTCCATATGAAAATTGGAACTCTGGAACCTTGTGGAGTGTGTCAATGACTGCATTCTGGACATCTGTCAAGTCAGCAGTCTTCCCCATGATTGTGGAGCCTATCGAAATAGACTAAGGGACCTTCTTAAACACTTAGGAAGCCTTTGTAGGTGTTTTTGTTTAATTTACTGAGATAATGACTTTTGTGTTTTTGTTGGCTGTAAGCCATAATCATCAACATTAACAGAAATAAACACATGAAATAGATCACTCTGTCTGTAATGACTCTATATAATAAATGAGTTTCACTTTTTGTAAGAACTGAAATAAATTAACTTTTTGATGATATTCTAATTTAGTGAGATGCACCTGTATGCGGCTACTCGCAGCATGCTGCAATTTTTTTCTCAGTCCGATCTGAGCTGAGAAAAAAAAATCGCAGATGAGCAGGGAATCATTGAACAACATTAGTCAGAGTGCAATCTGATTTTTTTACTGGACTGCACTAGTCCATTTTTCAAGCAGATGAGCATGAGCCCTAAAAGGTGTTCTCCACTTGTAGAAAAGTTTTTGCATATCTCTTCAGTCCTTTTGAGCTTCTTTGTACTGCTTCAGGCTTCGAAAGCTATGAAGCATCTAAAAGAAGTGACCTGACCATTGTTTAGGTGAATTTTGTTTGAAGAAGCTCAGTATTTTACATATACAATTTTAAAAAAAAGTTGCTGAGAAAAAGACCATAAAGATGTCAAAGACGACATTTCATCAAAAACACTTCCAGCAGTTTACTGAATAGGCTCCTGCTTCAAACAAGACTGCTGGTACTCTGGAGTCTAAATAACATCATGTGACCCTAACAAAACCTCTTGGGAAAACTTTTCCTAAAAGGGGAAACCTATTTCATTTTAAGGTGGCCATACACACTAAATAGAAGTAGAAGAGATGAGTGGATTGTTCCACAGAGGTTCACATTAAAGCCAAATTTCCTAAAATGTAGTTTAACGCAAATTCGAACATTTTGAGATTCAATTTGCGCTTCACAAAAAAGAAAAAATAACTGGCCCGGCATGATTTCCCACACAACTGAAGCATCACAGAGCGTAGTGGGCTAACATCCTTTTGCATTTCTGTGCGGCCTCTCCATAAAGCCCTGCAGCTACACTGACAGTATTACCATACATTGTACAGTGGTGGTCAGTACCTATGATATACAGTGGAGCATAGTTTGTCCGCAGAGTTATATAGTTACATAGGTTGAAAAAATACATAGGTTCATCAAGTTTAACCTTTCTCCACTAATTATAAATTTTTTGTCACTAAATTATATATAGCCCACAATGTTTTGTGTACTGATGAAATGGTCCAGCCCTTTTTTAAGAGCTGTTATAGTGTCTGCCATTACTACCTCTTGCAGTCGGCATTCCATAGTCTGACTTCTCTGACTGTAAAGAACCCTTTCCTATTTAGCTGCCAGAATCACCTTTCTTCCACCCATAATGAGTGCCCCCTGGTCCTTAGCGTGGTCTTCAGAAGGAATAAGTCATGTGCTAGTCCTTTTGTATTGACTACACATGTATTAATACATGTAAATGAGATCTCCCCTGAGACGTCTTTTTTCTAAGCTAAACAAGCCCAACTTTTCCAAACTGTCACCATATGAGAGGCCTTCCATCCCTTGTAGTAATCTAGTTGCCTGTCTTTAAGCTGATGCTAACTTTTGAATATCCTTTTTAAAATGCAGAGCCTAAAACTGAATCCCTTATTCCAGATCTTGCCTCACCAGTGATTTAACAATACGTAGGGATCACAGTTTTTTATCTCTTTTTATACAACCTAAAATCTTGTTTGCTTTTGCGGCTGCTGCTTGACATTGAGTACTGCTGCTCAGCTTACTTGTAACCAGAATACTTAAGTGCTTCTCCTGTTCTTTAGTCCCGAGTATACTCCCATTTATTGTATATGTAACAATAAGGATTAGTCCGTCCTAGGAGCATTACTCTACTTTTATCAACATTAAACCCCATTTGCCAAGTGTTTGCCCATTCAGTCATCTTATCCAGATCATTTTGTAATATTGTAATGTCAAGGTCAGTTTTTAATATCCTACATAGTATAGTGTCAGCAAAGACAGGCACTTTCCTTTCAGTCCCATCCACAAAGTCATTAATAAAGAGATTAAAAAGAATCAGTCCTAGCACAGATCCTTGCGGTACTGCACTGCTGACTGTATCCCATTTAGAGACTATACCATTAACAATGACTCTTTGTTTCCTGTCTTTTAGCCAATTCCTTACCGTCTGCATATCGTTTTCCCTAGTCCCTGCTTCTGGAGCTTCAGTATAAGGCTGTTATGTGTTACAGTATCAAATGCCTTTGCAAAGTCCAGATATATAACATCAGCCGCATTACCAACATCCAGATTTTCACTTACCTCCTCATAGAAACCCAACATGTTGGTTAGACACAACTTATCTTTCATGAATCAGTGCTGGTTGTCCTTTATTATAATGTTGTCTGCAATATATTTTTTCAGGTCATCTATTATGATGCCCTCAAAACTTTGCACACTACTGATGTCAGACTTACCATACAGTAGTTATCTGGATCCACTTTCTTACCTTTCTTAAATATCGAAACCATGTCAACCATCGTCCAATCTTGTGGCATCAACCCTGTTGCAATAGAGTCTAAGAATATGAGATACAGTGGTTTGTCAATTTCTAATTTCAATTCCCTAATATCTGTGGATGAATGCCATCTTGCCCGCAGGATTTGTCAATATTTAATTTGCTCAGACGCAGGCATACTTCTTGTTTTAAACTAGTTATATCAGGCGATGAACTTTGATTTTTGATTTGTTGAATGATCATTGGAACAGTCAGTTCATTGGTAAACACGGATGAAAAGTGTCTGTTTAATATCTGAGCCTTTTCTTTCTCTTCTATAATTGTCTTGTTATTATCATCTATTATGGGGCCGATACTGTCTGTTTTTCCTTTTTGGCATTGATGTATTTATTAATTTTTGAGGGGATTTATTTTAATGTCGCTGGCGATTTGTGTTTCAGTAGCTTACTTTGCTAGCTTGATTTCTTTTTTAAATTTCATATTGAGATCTTTATACACCTGAAATGCTATTTCTGTTTTCTCGGCCTTCAAGATTTTGAATGCCCTTTGTTTTTGTCTTATTAAAATTTTTACTGTCTTATTTATCCATAATGGTTTCTTTTTATTTCTGAACATTTTATTAAAAGAGTGTTGTTTACCATCTCCAGAGACACTGAGTAAGTCTCTCTCTCCCGTAGAGTGTAAGATCATATGGCCAGTGAGGTCCTCTCATTCCCTTCTGTAGAATGTAAGCTTTTATGATCGGCATGGTAATCTCTCTCCTTTAGAGTGTAAGCTCTTATGATCGGTGGAGTTGAAGTTGGTGACTGAATTTCAATAGATCCACTCATCTCTAAGAAGTAGGTCAAGGGCTGATCAACAAATGGAAAATGGTCACCTGATGAACAATCATTTTGGTGATGAAACCACACTTAAGTCTACACTGGCATGTAAAAGTTTGGGCAACCCTGGTCAAAATTACTGTTATTGTGAATAGTTAAGCAAGATAAAGATGAAATGATCTCTTAAAGGCCTAAAGTTAAAGATGACACATTTCCTTTGTATTTTAGGCAAAAAATATATATTTTTTCATATTTTACATTTTAAAGATTACGAAAAGGAAAATAGGCCAAAGCAAAGGTTTGGGCTCCCTTAAAGATTTGTGTGCTCAAATAACTTTGACCAAGGTTTTAGACTTTAATTAGCCTGTTAGGGTTATGGCTTGTCCACTATCATCATTAGGAAAGGACAGGTGATGCAAATTTCACATATTTACAAAAACGCAGCCTGCTCTAACCTTGTGCCAAAAAAAAGCAGGGATGGGTTCTTCTAAGCAGCTGTCTAGCACTCTGAAAATGAAAATGTTGGAGGTCCACAAAGCATGAGAATGCTATAAGAAGATAGCAAAGCGTTTTCAAGTTGCCCTTTCCTCAGTTTGAAAAGTTATTAAGGAATGGTAGTTAACAGGAATAGTGGAGGTCAAGATAAGGTCTGGAAGACCAAGCAAAATTTCAGTGAGAGCTGCTCGTAGGATTGTTGGAGAGGCAAATGAGAACCCCTACTTGACTGCAAAAGATCCTCAAAAAAATTTAGCAGACTCTGGAGTTGTGGTACATTGTTCTACTGTTCAGAGACACCTGCACAAATATGGCCTACATGGAATAGTCAACAGAAGACGACCTCTCCTGCATCCTCACCATAAAATTCATCATCAGAAATATGCAAAAGAACATCTAAACAAGCCTGATGCATTTTAGAAACAAGTCCTGTGGCCCGACAAGGTTAAAATAGAACTCTTGGCCACAATGATCAAAGGTATTTGTGGAGAAAAAAGGGCACAGAATTTCAGGAAAAGAACATCTCACCAACCATTAAGCATGAGGGTGGATCAATCATGCTTTGGGATTGAGTTGCAGTGAATGGCATAGGGAACATCTTACTTGTAGAGGGAAGAATGGACTCAATAAAATTGGAACAAATTCTCCTCCTCCTTAATATGCAAATTGCCTCTTCAGAGAAAAAGAGGACTTGAACTCTATAGCGCTACCTACTGGAAGCAGAAATCCTTCAAGTCACAATCAACCCTTAAATGAGTCGTGCAATATGACTTAGGATAATAGTTAAATAAGAATCTCAATTTGCAGACACAAAGTTTAGGGGCTAGTCCAGAGCCTCTCACCTAGCCAAATCAGTTTTCATACTTTGCACTGATGAGGGCCAACAGCCCGAAACACCGTGTCTGCAAATTGAGATTCTGATTTGGCTATCTTAAATCATATTGCACGACTTGTTAAAGGGTTGATTGTGACTTGTAGGATTGCTGCTTCCAATAGGTGGCGCTATAGAGTTCAAGTCCTCTTTTTCTCTGAAGAGGCAATTTCCATGCTCTGGAAAACTGCTTGACTTTGCCCTTCACTTCCATTATGCTTGCTACTCGAGTTGAGCAGGTCCAAGCATCCGACATGCTCGTTTCGAGTACCGAGCACTCAAGCACTTCACTGCTTAATCAACACTAGGTGCTACAGTTAACTAGACAAATATTCATTGTGGATGAAATCGAACATTTTCGTTACAATTCAATTTGAATTTTGCTATTAGATTGGTAGGACTGGAGGGCATTCTGTAAATTATGTATACCCACAGAGCTGGCAGCACTGTAAGATTATAGTGGATGAATTCATAAACAAATAATATTTTGGATATTTACATGGACATTTTTTTCTGTATCTTTTGTGACTTTTTGGTAAAAGATTACACTACCGTTTAGGACAAAAATATAAAAAAAAGAAGAGAAACTATTAGCACAGATTAAGGCACCAGAGGATGACAGGAAATGAAATAGAATGCAGAATATTAAAATTCCTTCCGAACTTTAAATCAAAGGTTATTCTATCTGAATGAATGATTGCTTCTCTCCCAAGCCAGTATACTGAAAATATTTTTTACAGCTACTTTCACCTTAAAGTCATCTATTCTGCCAAAAATATGAAAGGTGTTTATTCCTCTCCACATTATTAACCAGTTTTAAGAAAACTTGACTATTGAACATTTAAATGTGCATTACATCTGAGATAGAGAAACTTAACGCTGATTTTTTCCATTTTCCAAAAACAGTGACGCACTTAGTTATATTTAGTATTAAATTATTTAAAAAAATCAACCTAAAACTGGACACATGAAATATTAAAACATAATTACAATGATGTTATCTATATCCATCTAAGGGAAAATCTCCCTGTTAAGTCACTGTCAGTCTTTCTCTACCTCACCGTGGAGGGTGGCACCCTAAGGCTATGTGCCCACGATGCAGAAACACTCAGGATTTTTTCCTGAGCATTTCTGCATCTCCCTGGCAGAAAAAACGCATGCGGATTGTACATGCGGATTGTACATGCGTTTTTCCTGCCAGGGACAAGCGGAAGTGAAGCGCGTTCTTCACATGCATTTCCGCATGCGGGTTGTCAAGCGCTTTCCAAGCGATTTTAGCATCACTTGAAAAGTGCTTGACAACTTGGTCACACTATATAAATCCATGCAAACGGCATTTATATAGTGTGACCCCAAAGAATGTTTAAAAATAAATAAATCTGTACTTACCTTCTTATGGCCCCCGGAGTCTTGCTTCACTCCGTCCTGGCTTGCCGGCAGCTCGCTGTACACTACACTGAAGGACCTGCCGTCATATGACTATGATGTCATAGGCGGCTGCTGTAAGGGCAAACAGGGTAATGGGATGTATCAGAAGAGGTATAGCTGCAAAGGATGAGAACATTGTTCTTCCACTGTACAAAGCACTGGTCAGACCACACTTGGAATACTGTGCTCAGTTATGGGCCCCACTATATAGAAAGGATATAAATGAGCTTGAAAAGGTACAAAGGAGGGCAACAAAATTAATAAAGGGAATGGAGGGACTGCAATACCCAGAGAGGTTGGCAAAACTACGACTATTCAGCCTGGAAAAGAGAAGGTTGAGGGGGGACATAATAAATGTGTACAAATATGTTAGGGGACAGTATAGAGACCTTGGCCGGGATTTGTTCAAAAGGAGGGATATTACGGTAACAAGAGGGCACTCACTAAGACTGGAAGAGAAAAGGTTTCAGCACCAGCATAGGAAGGGGTTCTTTACGGTAAGAGCAGTGAGAATATGGAATTCACTGAGTGAGGAGACGGTAATGTCGGATTCACTAAACCAGTTCAAGCGGGGACTGGATGCATTTCTAGATACCAGGCAGATTTCTGCATATACTTAAAAATAGAATAAAATAGTAGGTTGATACAGGGATTTATTCTGACTGCTGGTTTCAGAGTCGGGAGGGAATTTTTCCTCAGGTGAAGATTGGCTAAATCATTTGGGGTTTTTGCCCTCCTCTGGATCAACTTTAGCAATTACAGAACTAACAGGTCGAACTTGATGGACGCAAGTCTTTATTCAGCTTTACTAACTATGTATATGTAACTATGTATATGTCAGCGCAGGTCCTTCAGTCCACCGCGATCTGCCGGCAAGGGAGGACAAGTGCAGCGGGAGCCATCAGAAGGTAAATATAATATTTATTTTTTATTTTATTCTTTTTTTTACAGGTTCTATGGTACCCGGGCCTGGAGGAGAGTTTCCTCTTCTCCATACCCGGGTACCATCACATATTGAAACGTTTGGATTCCGCATGAACAGATGCAGTGATGCAGAATCCAAGCGATTCAATGCAAGTCATTGGTGGCGAAAACGCAGCACTTCTGCAAAATAATTGGTAGTGCTGTGTTTTTTTCCGCAATGATAACCCGCAGCGGATATTTCCGCAGCCTGTGCACAGCACATGCAGATTATCATTGCGGAACATGGCAGGCCTTCTACCATGCGTTTTTTAAGCGTTTCTGCAGCATTTTTGCCTCTGCGGAAACACTTAAAAAATGCATCGTGGGCACACAGTCTAAAAGACACAAAGTGGCGGTCCCACTCAATAAAGGCTCACCCTCACTACCCTTGGGTAGCCCTATTGCACAGCAGGGGTAGTCTAAATAAAGAGGAGAACTAAAAGAAGTCAGATACAGATTATCTGTGAGTCCTATGTTCAACCACAAGGGAGCTAAAATGGAAGACTGTCCCAAATAAAAGTAAAGGTCTGATACTAAACAAATATATGAGCAAATATATTTCAATATGAAAGTCATAATTTGGAAAATCAGGCTAATCGCCCAAGATATATACCAACAACATTGCTATATGAAACTTAATTAGACTTATCTTTATGTTAATTCCATATGCTGTCTCGCCTCTACACATTTCCCCTCCTCTCAGAGGTTCATCACGAGGATTCCAGATGTCCCAGCATGACACTCTGATGTGTATCCGTCTTACTTCATTCCCTCTGTCATGAAGATTTTAGCCTGATTTCCCAAATTATGTTTTTCATATTGAAATATATTATCTTTGATGCATGACCTATTATTTGCTGATATATTTGTCTAGCATCAGACCTTTACCTTTATTTGGGACAGTCTTCCATTTTGGTTCCCTGGTGTCCAATCATAAGACTTAGAGATAATCTGTATCTGAACACCTTGGGTTCCCCTGTTTATTCAGACTATCCTTGCTGTGCAATAGGGCTACCCAGGGATAGTGAGGGTGACCCTTTGTTGAGCGAGGGTGCCACTTTGTATCTTTTAGGGCGCCAACCTCTGCGAAAAGTGACTTAATAGGGAGAATGACCTTTATATAGATCTAGATAACATCCTTGTAATTATGTTTTAATACTTCATGTGTGCAGTGTTAGGTTGATTTTTTTTAAATAATTTAATAAAGAAATCATTTTTAAGGGTATTGTTTTGTGAAATGTATATGTATACCTCCACTTTATGTGTTTTGGAAATTTTATCTAGTGTTGTAGCTAAATCTTATTCACTTACTTAGAAGCAGCTATGCCAGAGAAGGCAGTAGCTTAAGGATTCAGGGTGTGGATATCAATAATTTTGAGGAAACCTGTAATTTTTGGAGTGTAAATCTAAATAAATGCTGTACCTAATCTTTCTCTGGAAGAAATATTGATAAGGAGGGAAAAATCTCTACTGACACTTAAACCCACGGCTTGGGAACCTTTTTTTCCGCCAAGGGTTATTTGGATATTTATACCATAATTCAAAGGTCATACACAATTATCAAATTAAAAATTACCCTGGTCAAACATTTAATTACGTAGCTCATCCTAATGTGATGGCTGGAACTGCTTCTCTTTGGTGAGGTTGTGATATTAGATGTTATGGATGATGTTGCTATTAAAAACTTATTTTCCAGATTTACGTGGGTCTGGAGCACAGGTGACTCTTTGCGATGATAAGTTTTGTAAAGAACTCGCAGCAGTAAGTTTTTCCGAACACAGATGTATATTACGTTGCATGTCTCCTTACAGTAGGAAATTCATTACTGATCACATTACACTTATAAAACTCAAGCAGTGGGAGATCTGCAGTATACATCCCAAAGGAGACACTTGAGACTGTGGTACATACATCATATAGGAAACACCGAGAGTGCTGTATATATATAACATAGGAGACACCAAGACTATTGAATATAAATGACATAGGATACATTGAGGCTGCAGTGTATACATCAGATAGGATACACTGGGGTTGCAGTATATACATCACAGGAGACTCGGAAGCTGCAGATTTTACATCACATGAGATATGTGGCTGCAACATATACATCACAGAAGACATGGGACTGTGGTATATACATGACTAGAAAGATATGGGCTGAGGTATATGACTCGCCCCCTGGGCCGTGGGGCACTCGGATCCGGGCAACAGGGCAATAATGGGGGTAGTAGTGGCAACCCGGTCCGTGGCTCAGAGTGGTCAGACCAGTGGCAGTCTTCTATATGTTTTGCAATGTCCGACTACACCACCCGTGGATTGCGGTCAGGGAGGACCGCCGCTGCAAGGCAGACCGCTGAGTCTGGTGTTGGGGATGCAGCAGGGAATAGTACAACTCCCCACGGGAGGAGTGTAGCCTCAGGGCAGTGTAATAGGATGGTGGAGGTGATGGTGCAGGCGCCGCAGTAATCACACAGAGTCCAATAATGCAGTCCAGGGTCTTTTACTGCAGAACTTATCACAAACCCACCAGGAGTACAGGGTAGGAATGGACCTGGGTGTCTGAGGGCATTCGGGTGATCTCTACATGCCAGGGTGAGAGGGTAGGCCTATCGTTCTCTCTCTGCCCTTGCTGACTATCTCCCCCTTTAGTGGTATGATAGCCCACGTCCCTGAGCTTGCCGTGTACTACGCCTGTATGGCTTGCGACTCGGGCCTTAGGTACCTGTAGCTTCTCCGTGCTGTACCGGTCCCTCTGTGTGGCGGAGCCTCCAGGCTTCTTAGGCCAAGGGACCTGAAATCCCTTGCGGGTTGGTTATCTGTGGCAGGACCTGCAACCCTGACAGCCTCAGACCCCAGTGTCCTGTTGTGTAGTCTCTCCCTGCCAGGACCTGCTCTCGTCACCTCTGTCCCTGGCTTTCTGTTCCTCCTTTGCCTCCTGGACTCGTCAGCTGTGGCTGACCTGTCCCTCTCTTCTGGGAACCATTCTGGATGCTTCAGAAGTGGGTCCTGGTCTCTCTAACCCTGCCCTCAGTACCAGTTTTTATAGGGGCAGCCTGCTCCCCCTACTGGCCTGGGACAGGAGTTGCTGCATGCAAATGGTCCATGACCAGAGAACCTCCCTCCTGCTCTCAGACACAGCCTTACAAGTTTGTGGCATCCAGGCCTGGGGTGACATATTCCCCCCTAGGAAAGCTTAGTACTCCGGGACTAAACAAGAAACACGATACAGGGTATAAATTATAACATAAACATAACAGAGAAGAAAACAACAAACAACACCACATATTGAGTTCTTTAGGTCACAGTATGGCCTGTGACCGGGTGTCCATTTCACCCAATAAGGCTAAGTCTCAACCGGTGCGGGGAGCTGTCCAAAGCAAACCCCAAACGTTGGCCCTGGGTGTGGCTGCAAGGCGAAGAAAACTACTTTGGACTACTCGGGACCACGCCAGACAGGTTTTTCTTCCGTGGCCGTCTTCGCAAGAGGCACCAAGTGCAACTATTTACAAGGTAGTTCCGGTTATCCAAAGTTCATAACCTGTCAGTCCATATATCTAGACAAACTGGAGAAAACACTATTAGTTACAGGTAACAAACATATTAAATATATACATGGTACATTTAGATCTTGTACTTATATCCTCCAGCTAGCTGGTTTTTGTCCCCTAGTGCTCCTGGTTGACCTCCTTAACCCACTGTCTGGTAGTGGACCAACCTGGCTTTCCCCACTATCATTGAGGGCACAGCTACTAGCTGGGTGTACAGGCAGGTCAGGCAGCTGTCTGCGGGTCCTTTGGCTTACCGCAGGCTTGGCAGGCTCACTGTCAGCAGAGGGTTGACTCTCCTGGGCTGCTGGCGTGGGTTCTTCCGCCTCTGGGGCCGCTTGCTCTTCTTGTTCTTCCTGTCCTTCTGTAGGCTCCTGCTGGGTAGGCTGAAGGAAGTGTAGGACGGGTACCACTATTGCGCCATTTATCTGAGTCCAGGTCCGGGGGAACTCTCCGAGAACTGTGCTGATCATCTCTTCCTTGTCCTCTGCGGGTTCAAGGTCATCTTGATCTTCACTTGGACTCTGTAGTTGCTCGGGGCATCGTTTTAGGTCGTCTCTGGAGATGGTGCTAGTGGTTTCTCCTCCATCCTTGGTAATCACACATACCTTCAGGTTGTCGTGGTCGGACTGCAGTACTGTGTTTGGGTCTCTCTCCCACTGGTCATCCAGCTTGTGTAACCTTCTCTTCCGCTTCAGGACCTGCTCACCAGGTTCCAGGGGACCAGCAGGGGCGTGTTGGTTGAAGAGCCTCTCTTGCTTTTCTCTCGCTTGAGCCAGACTCCTCTCCACACTCTCCTGTACCTTTTTGTACTGTAGCCGCCATTCCGTATCCCAGTCTGCATCTGGGGAGGTGTCCTCAGGTGTCAGGACTCCCATTTCCAGGGCGATCGGCAGCTTACCTGGTCTTGCTCGCATCAGGTAAGCCGTAGTGCAATTTGCAGCATTCACCGGGATATGGTTGTACAAGTCAATCAGGTCTGGCAGCTTCTCCGGCCACAGGCTGCGTTCTTCTAGGGGTAACATCTTGAGGAGATCAATGACGATATTGTTCATCTTCTCACACAGCCCGTTGGTTTGCGGGTGGTAAGGCGTTGTCCGAATCTTCCTTCAGATGTAGAGGTTGCAGAACTCCAGGAATACTTCAGCCTCAAACGCTGGACCTTGGTCTGTCAAGACCTTTTCAAGATACCCATGTGGACGGCAGAAGTGTTGCTGGAAGGCTCTGGCCGCTGTTTGGGCTGTCAGGTCTTTAACAGGAACCACTACCAGGAACCGGGAGTATTGGTCTACAATTGTCAGGGCATAGACGTAGCCCGACCGGCTTGGAGCCAATTTCACAGGGTCCAGAGCTACCAGCTCAAGAGGCTGCCTGGTGACGATGGGCCTCAAGGGTGTCTGCTGGCTGGTATGGTCCTTTCTTCTGAGGTGACATGGGCCGCAGTCCCTGCTCCACTTCTCGATGGCCCTTCTCATGCGGACCCAGTAGAACCGCTCTCTCAGTAGGAACTCCAGTTTCTTCCACCCGAAGTGTCCCGCTCTGTCATGGTAGGCCCCCAGGACCATTGCTGCATCTCGCCTTGGGACCACTATCTGCCAGGTCAGCTCGTGCGTCCGGTGGTTGACAAGCCTTCTGCACAGCTTACCCTCGTAGAGGAATAGCCTGCTTTTCTCCTTCCATATCTGCTTGGCTTCCTTTGGAGCATCCGGGCCAGGGCTAGCGTCTTCCTGGGTTAACATGTCTTTCACCAGGCGTATTGTAGGGTCGCTAACTTGCGTTTCAGCCCAGCTGTGGTAGGGTAAGGGATTGAATATGACGGTGGTTAAGTCTTTGTCTCTTACCCGGTGAGAATGCTGAGTGACCCCATACCGGTGGAACGCAGGGAGCTCTAATTCCACCAGCTCTTCCGAGTCATCTTCTCCTTCAGGTAGGTGGGGCATTCTTGATAGGGTGTCTGCGTTTGTTCTGCCCGCCCGGTATTTGATTGTGAAGTCATAATTGGATAGCCGGGCCATCCACCGCTGTTCTAGGGCACCTAGTCTTGCATTGTCCAGATGTGTCAACGGGTTGTTGTCCGTGTTCACGGTGAACTTTGCGGAGGCCAGGTAATGCTTAAACCATTCTGTGACGGCCCATACCACTGCCAAGAATTTTAGCTTGAAGGAGCTGTAGTTCTCCGGGTTTCTTTCAGTGGGCCTGAGCTTCCGGCTGGCATACGCGATCACCCTTTCTCTGCCCTGTTGGTTCTGTGACAGTACGGCTCCCAGCCCCATATTACTGGCATCTGTGTGGAGGATAAAAGGCTGGCCATAATCCGGGTAGGCCAGGATCTCATCCCCCGTGAGGGCCATCTTCAACTGGCGGAAGGACTCCTCTTCCGGCTTGTCCCACTTGAAGGGTGGCTTGTGACTTCTGGATTTAGATTGCCCTATCAGGAGGTCCTGCATAGGGGCTGCCATCTTAGTGAACCCAGGGATGAGCCTTCGGTAGTAGCCTACCAACCCGAGGAATTGCCTCACTTCCTTGATGTTAGAGGGGCTTGGCCAGCTCATGATGGCTGTAACTTTGTCGGGGTCGGGGGCTACTCCCTCTGCACTCACCACGTGTCCTAGGTACTGGACCTTCGGTTTTAACAGGTGGCACTTTGAAGGCTTCACTTTCAGGCCGTAGCCTGCCAGGGCTTCGAACACCTCGTCCAGGTGCTTTAGATGGTCCTTGTAAGTCTTCGAATAGACGATCACGTCGTCCAGGTAAAGGAGGACCATCTCGAAGTTTCGGTGCCCTAGACAGCATTCCATCAGCCTCTGGAAGGTCCCTGGTGCGTTGCAGTGCCCGAAGGGCATACAGTTGAACTCGCTCAGTGAAGGCGGTCTTCTCCTTGTCAGCCTCTGCCACAGGAACCTGCCAGTACCCGCTAGTAAGGTCCAAAGTAGAGAAGAAATTAGCTGATTTTAGAGTTGCTAAAGACTCCTCTATCCTAGGTAATGGGTACGCATCTTTATGGGTGATACGATTGATTTGTCTATAGTCCACGCACATTCTCATCGTACCGTTTTTCTTTTTTACCAAAACCAAGGGAGCTGTCCAGGGGCTACAGCTATCTCTAATGACCCCGGCTTCTTTCATTTCTCTCAGCATACCTTTGGCGTTCTGATAATGTGCAGGGGGTACAGGCCTGTGTCTCTCTTTTATTGGTGGGTGGCTCCCCGTGGGGATACGGTGTTCTATCCCTTTTACTCTGCCGAAGTCTAGCGGGTGCTTACTAAAAATTCTCTCGTACTCCTGAACCACCCGGTAGACTCCTTGTTTTTGGTGCAGGGGAGTGGAGTCAGCACCCACATGGAGCTTCTGGCACCAGTCCTCCTTTTGTTTCTGGGAACAATTACCCTCTGCCTGTGGAGATGGAGTCAACGGTTCCACGGCCCAGATAGCTTTGTGCTCAACAGCAAACAGTTTGGCAAGTGTAGCGTACCTGGGTAGGTGTACCTCCCTCTCCCCAATGTTGAGAATGCGAACGGGCACCCTCCCATGACGGACATCAACCACCCCCCTGGCTGTCAAAATGGTGGGCCTGCTGTCCGACTACGCCACCCGTGGATTGTGGTCAGGGAGGACCTCCGCTGCAAGGCAGACCGCTGAGCCTCGTGTTGGGGATGCAGCAGGGAATAGTACAACTCCACATGGGAGGAGTGTAGCCTCAGGGCAGTGTAATAGGATGTTGGAGGTGATGGTGCAGGCGCCGCAGTAATCACACAGAGTCCAATAATTCAGTCCAGGGTCTTTTACTGCAGAACTTATCACAAACCCACCAGGAGTACAGGGTAGGAATGGACCTGGGTGTCTGAGGGCATTCGGGTGAGCTCCACAGGCCAGGGTGAGTGGGTAGGCCTACCGTTCTCTCTCTGCCCTTGCTGACTATCTCCCCCTTTAGTGATATGATAGCCCACGTCCCTGAGCTTGCCGTGTACTACGCCTGTATGGCTTGCGACTCGGGCCTTAGGTACCTGTAGCTTCTCCGTGCTGTACCGGTCCCGCTGTGTGGCGGAGCCTCCAGGCTTCTTAGGCCAAGGGACCTGAAATCCCTTGCGGGTTGGTTATCTGCTGCAGGACCTGCAACCCTGACAGCCTCGGACCCCAGTGTCCGGTTGTGTAGTCTCTCCCTGTCAGGACCTGCTCTCGTCGCCTCTATCCCTGGCTTTCTGTTCCTCCTTTGCCTCCTGGACTCCTCAGCTGCGGCTGACCTGTCCCTCTCTTCTGGGAACCCTTCTGGATGCTTCAGAAGTGGGTCCTGGTCTCTCTAACCCTGCCCTCAGTACCAGTTTTTATAGGGGCAGCCTGCTCCCCCTACTGGCCTGGGACAGAAAGTGCTACATGCAAATGGTCCATGACCAGAGAACCTCCCTCCTGCTCTCAGACACAGCCTTACAAGTTTAAAAAACCAAGCAATGTGAACTGAGGTCTAAGATGGTACACATGCAAGAAATAGGAGCATGTTCACACTAGCAAAAAGAAGCAAAACCTACAAAAGACAAAAAATATATCTCATACCCTACCATCATTATATATAAATGTAAAGCAAAGTTGCATATTAAATAGTTTGTGGCATATTAAGTTGCATCTTAAATAGTTTGTGGCATCCAGGCCTGGGGTGACACATATATACACCACAGGAGACATTGGGTTGCGATATATACTGTACAGCACAGGAGGAGACAGAGGGGCTGCTGCAGTCTTCTGTGGGATGGGAGCACATTGTGCGCTAACTCAGCCCATAAAATATGTAATCTTTCATTGTATGTGCCACAGTGTTCAGTAGAGAATGCTGCATGCATGTGGTCACAGAGCAAAAAGAAATAAAGGGCTCGGAGTCGTTAAAATGCAGTTGCCAGCCCGAGCTTTGCTGTCCCCAGAAATCTGTCAGGGGGCCAGAGAAAAGGTCATTGCGAGCCATAAATGGCCCAAAGGCCTGAGGTTCCCCACCCCTGCTTCAACCCCTTCTCAACAAGGCCAAATTCCGTTGATGTTGGGAGGTTGTGTAACCATTTTTCAAGACCTGCAATGTTTTTATTGTTTGGTTGATGGAGCTGTGTGATGGCTTATTTTTTGCAAGATGAGACAATGTTTTAATTTATACCATTTTGGGATAGATATGATGTTTCAATCACTCGTTACAGTATTTTTTGTGTTATTGCAGCCACCAAAAGAAATGCAATTTTGGCACTCTTGAATTTTTTGTTAATGGTGTTTAATGATCGGATTAATTATTTTTATATTTTGATAGATTAGACTTTTCTGAATGCAGAGATACCACATATGTGTATTTATTTACATTTTATTATCTTTATATTGAATTGGGGAAAAGAGGGGGGATTTGAATTTTTATGTTTTTTAATTTTTTATAGTTTTTAAAACTTTTTTTTTTAGTTTTCCCTGCACTTGTTGAATACGCAATTGTCTGATTGCTTGTGTTATATACAGTAATGCCACAGCATTGCCGCCCCCTCTGAAGATGACCTGGATCCTGGGTGATAGATCCTATGGGCGAGGTGAGTGCAGCGCCTACACTCTGCTTCTATCTCTGCTGTCACCGGAGATTCTAACTGAAAGATGAAATCCTCAGTGCCAACACTCTATCATCTCACACATCTCTGCCACCACAGTAGCTTCTGTGAAAGACTTCAACAGGGAATGGAGATAGAAGCAGTGAGTAACACTAACACCACCCCACAGCTTCTAGACCCACCCTCAAATGAATCACCATCAGCAGGGAGTAGCGATAGAAGCAGTGAGTGACATCAGCCCCTCCCTCTGATGACTATTCATTTAAGGGTGGTGCTAGAAGCTGTGGGGCGGTGCAAGTGTCACTCACTGCTTTTATGTCCATCCCCTGTCGACTTCTTTCACTGAAGCTACTGAGGCCACAGAGAAAGAAGGAGAGTGTTGGCACTGTACTCACATCTGCCTCAGTGTCCATCACCGAGGATCAGAGAGGGCAGCGATGCAAGAAACTAGCAAGTAACAGGAGTGCTTCCCCCTGTGACGTCCTGTTCCAGGAGGGTCGATAGACGCTGCGGGGAGTAAGTGCAGCCCCAGGCTCCCATGAATCATGTTTGAGACTTCTTTCAAACAAAATATCTCAAGAAGCGCAGTAAAAAAAACACATTTAGGGATTACCTAGTTCTGAAAATGTGTAGGATATTGTGTAATAAAGCAAATTACAAAAGTGGTTAGGGTGTAAGGATACATAGTTAGAAAACACGTTTTAGGTGCCGGACCACCCCTTTTAACACAAAATGACATAAATATTTGTATTTAGAAGAAATTGCTTTAGGTATGTCGACATTTATTTGACACTTTTTGATCACACCGGAGAAAGCAGGTGTGCCCATGTTATCACCCAATTATTGACCTGTAAAAATTGTAAGTTGTTCTTTTTGAAAACTCTTCTTTTTGATAGTTTGTATTCTCAACACCATATTAAATCAACTACATTCTCTGGGAAAGGAAAATCAAAGCTTCAAACTACTGCAAAGACATAAAAGCAAAATGTCATAGCTGACAGAATGCTGGGAAGCAAACAAATGAAATATTCTTCTGAGCTCTATGCCTGAAAGAAGTTTTGTTAATAAATAAGGTGTACAGGTTAAGAAAAATATGTTGCGTTTAAAAAAAAAAAAAAAAAACACCACAACTGTCCCCAGGTCATGGGCAGTATTGCAGCCCAATAATGTAAAAAAGTTAAGCTATAATGCCAGACATAAACCATGGACAGATGTGGTACCATTTTAGGACAAAAGCAGCCATGTTTTGCTTTGGTCTTCTCCTGTACAAAACCCTGAAGGGTTAAAGCTCCCGTAAAAATAAAGCAGTCTGATAATGATAATATATAAACCTTTACAGTAAGGTCAGGAAGGTTATTACATTGCACAGAATACAATATGTGTTGGGAAAATTGTGAGGCATGGAAATAAAACATAGTTTGAAGGAAACAAGAACTGCACTGAATTTCAGCAGCAACACTACTTACTGGACAAAGCTTTTTCAGTCTGACATCTTGTAGTAATGAAAATGCTTTTGTTAAGTGGCAATGCAACAAAGTTCAAAATCTGAAAGACATGTACACAATTTCCCTGCTTGACATTATTTTTTATACATACTAAAGCATTTTCTTTCCAACCATCTAAGGCTCACTTAGAATAAACCATCTAGTTTTCATGAAAGTGCAGGACAACAGCAGTCTTTTCAGGAAGGACATACCTGATGGGCAGTGGGTTCAGTGGCAGAGGGGCCCGTTGGTGAAGGAAGGTCTGGTCACACTGTACATTTCTCATTCAGGATACTGCTGTGATCCTTCTGTTGTCACCTGTGTAGATTCTTCTTCTCAAACTCAGGACATTGGGCCGAGATCCGTGGGCATCTGTCCTTGCTCAGTAGATTTTCTTCTTCCTTTTTTTGTTATTTCCTTGAAATCAAACTCATAATCTATTGTCATGGTGTAACCGCGACAGTGTGGAGCCAGAAAGCCACAGCGTCGGATGGCTCCTACTCCAGCTCCAAGAAGAAGCACTTCTCCGCCTTTTTAAATGTGTTTATTTTCTTCTGGCAGAACAGGTGTTAAACAGCCATGCTGGAATTCCCTGTGTTCACAGCTGAGCTCAGTTAGCCACTCCTTTTCCCTTCATAATCTGGGCTCTGATACTAATCCTTGTCAGACCTAGCTTTTGCTGCATGGCTAACGGAGGGAGAGGAGTTGTTATGAGAAGGAGAGTTGGAGGAGTTATCAGTGACTGTTGTTTGGTTTGCATGCGTGATTATTCCTTAACCTTCTCTACTTTGGTTTATTTCCCTTACCTCTGCACCCCGGTGCATTCCTCTGTTATATGTGAGTGAATATTTTGTGTGCCTGGAGTTTTCTGTTTACCCTTTTCTGTGTTGCCCAGTTCATCAGGTTAGTGTACTATGGTGCACAGTAGCGCCCCTCTTCCCTGGGTGGGGAAGATGAACAGACGGAGGGCTTATTCAGGTGGAAAGGTGAGGGCAGAGGCCCCGGCATCTTCACCTTTAGAAGTATCCCAGAGAGCAGGGCAAGCTAGGGCACCCTCTAGCATTAGGGACAGGGTTGGTGCCCCTGTTCCCGGGTCTTTCGACAGCTGTGTCGTGACACCGACAGAATAAGAAGAAAAAAAGCTTAGCAGTGACCTCATGCTGCTTGTTAAGTAAAGAAGAATTTAAATACGATTTAAATAGGATCTAAATACTATTCTTCTTCTTTACAGGCATATTGTACTGGTACATAGAGATACATCTCTATTTACGAGCACACCTCTATATACCTGTATATCAATGCTAAAATATAAGTCATAGATTTGTTTCCTATAAAATTCCTACAAATAATGAAAGCCAATAATAATAATAATAATGATCACAATTATATTACACTGTTTAAAAATAAATGTAAAATATCAGCAAATAACATGGAAATTTTTGATATCACGTGAATTGTAAATAAATAAATATATGTACAGTACAATGAACAGAATATTTATGATGATTGGTAAATGGCATAAAAATGGTCTGATTGTTTTTCTTTTCACTATTAAACCCATGAAAAAGTTAACAAAAATCTTACGCTTATGTATATGTTTGAAACAATAGCACTTTAAGAAACCTACAGCCCGTCTCACAAAAACAAAGACCTTATATAGCGAAGCTTACGAAGAGGTAAAAAAGTTATGGTTGTTTCAATAAAAGAGTGAACAAAAAAAAAGCCTGGTCATCAGAATAAGAGCATCAAAACAATGTCATTGTTTGTGTAATGTGTAAATGTGTGTATAGTGTATTAGCATGTTCGATTTTTTTTATATATTTACCTAATGTAATTTTGCATTTAAATGTGCATGTGAATATGCATGTGGGGCCTTCTGGAGGGGACAACCCAGACACAAGTCCTTCACGCAAGTAATAACTATAATAGACTGCTGGCATCATAGGCATCACATCTATGCAAAAGTATTATATTTGCTCCAAGTAAAATTGGGATAATTGGAAAACTAGTTTTGTCTTTGTCAATGAAAATTTTCATTACATCTCATTCTTAAAATAGAAGTTAAATAACCCAGGATAATAGAATGTATTTTCTTAGAGTGGCAATTGTGAAATTTTGCGGTTGTATATTTCTATGTACATTTTATAATGAATCTGTCAGCAAACATAATGACTATTCAAACTAAGCAAAGCATGTAGGGATGTACCACTAAATAAATATCACACCTTTTGTGTTCAAATCTATTTCTACAATTCCCAGAAATTGCTTTTTATTCAAATAAATTTGAAGTTTGCTGATAATTAGATTTCGGTGCACAGGGGCTGGACTTGGCAATGGGTCTTCTCCTCCTTGTCTGTGATTCCTGGCCCCTCCACCTGTTTCCGTATTTGACTACCAGGTCACTGCTGAGATTTAAAACAGAGGAGGCAGATCATTCACAGACTGGAAGCAGGCAGAGGGGCGGGGGACCACAGACAGTCCGTCCCCTGTGCACCGAAATCTAAATAGCATCAAACTTCAAATGGTGATTAAAGAAGAACAACAAAGTGGATTTCTTCTCCAAAAGTATCAATTTAATTTTTATTTTAGCATCATTACAGCCATGTCTTTACTTTACATTCCAAAATTGTGCTGACAGGTTCTTTTTAAATCACTGATAACTAAACTATTATGTCACCTTTGTCATGGAAAAAAAGTATATAGAAACGTACCTGTGCAATAATCAGAATGTGGAGTTTTTATCCCTCAAAAGTGAACCTTTAGAATGAAGTGTCAGTGTTCATGCCCAAATGCCACTTCATTCACTCTCTATGGTGCTGCCGTAAAAAGCCAAGCATATTGCTTCACACTCCATAGGGAATAAATGGAGTGGCGGACTAAAAGTTTCTGTTTTGTCAATCAGTGTGGGTCTCAGTGGTCAGACACCCACGATTAATATATTATCACCTATCTTGTAGATAGGAGATAACTAAAAATGAGTGAATCAGGAAACATTTGAATTCACCAGAGAAATTTGATTAGCAAAGAAGTTATTCTTGGGGGTGTCTCCAGACATGCACCATGACCTTGTGTGCGCATACGCAAAACCATCCCGGGCCTTGTTAAAGCCGGAAGTCCCGGTCTAGCATGTAGAGGCCTGAAGAGTTAACACTCATGATGGTGATTTGAAGATATGAACAAGGCTGGACAAGTGACAGAGAACAGCGGAGGGGCCGAGGAGGTGAGCAGTAAGATGACTATTTTTTATTTTTTAACCTTTTTATGACTCTTTCTAGTTTAGTAAAATGGACTATTTTGCTGAACCCGTGTGAAATCGAATTACAAAAAAATTTGCATTGGGGCAAAAGCCGATTTTTGGAATATTCAAGTAGAATTCAAGTCCATTCAAATGTAATCGCTCATCTCCAGTAATTAATTGCTTTCACTGGACAACCCTTTACCGGGAGACCCTCAATAGCTTTATGCTGCCCCTTTTGAGAGCAGCATAAGGATGGGGCAGAGAGTCTCAGAGAGAAAGGGAAGAAATAGGGGATTTTTATGTGTAAGGGCTGTTTAAATGAATTTTTTTTTTGTAGTCAAAATCATTGAGCCGTAGTTTTTTCAGCAATGAGCTAAAGGTTTGTACAGAACCTGTATGCACAAAACATTGAGAGCTTTTTAATCAAAATCATTTGCAAAGTTATTTTGCTTTGTACTTTAGTTTCATTGCCGGAAAAAGAACTGCTTACATAATCGCTTTCAGTGTTTGTTACTACAGCTATCAATATCGCATATTGCTGTAGATAAATGTTCCTCTTTTGTTTTGTTGTTGTTGATTTATGTCATTTTGTATGTTTATTGTTTTCGTCGATTGTGAAGTTTCTACAAAATATATTGTTTCTCGGTTACAATTGTTTATACAGGAGAATTTTCTCCTACTCTATGGAACATGCCATGTCCAATTAATTTACTAGGTGAAATTAAAGTTCTAATTTAAAAGAAATAAAACAATGGCCAATCTGTAAATTAACCTCTGACATTCTGCATAGAAGTCTTTTAGTTTATTTCTAAAAATAAATTACTATTTCGGTACAAAATTTAATATTTCCAGTCCATTAATGTTTTAATTATTTAATCTTTTTTCATCTATGTAATTATGACATTTGTGCCTTCTTGAGCAGGGGGATCTTGCGGGCATTGCAAGATTTTAAACCTTTAAGGTATAATGTGTTACAAATGGTTTTCTTGGTGACTGTGGTCCCAGCTGCCTTGAGATCATTAACAAGTTCCCTCCATGTAGTTTTAGGCTGATCTCTCACCTTCCTCATGATCAAGGATACCCCACGACGTGAGATTTTGCATGGCGCTCCAGATCGATGTCGATTGACAGTCATTTTGTATTTCTTCCATTTTCTTACTATTGCACCAACAGTTGTTTCCTTCTCACCCAGCGTCTTACTTATAGTTTTGTAGCCCATTCCAGCTTTGTGCAGATCTATGATCTTGTTCCTTACATCCTTAGAAAGTACTTTGGTCTTGCCCATGTTGTAGAGGTTAGAGTCTGACTGATTAATTGAGTCTGTGGACAGGAGTCTTTTATACAGGTGACTATGTAAGACAGCTGTCTTTAATGCAGGTAACGAGTTGATTAGGAGCATATAACTGGTCTGTAGGAGCCAGAACTCATAATGGTTTGAAGGGTTTGAAAGACTTATTTCTCACTGCAAAAATGCAAAAAAATGTATCTAAATTATACAATGTGATTTTCTTGATTTTTTTTTGAATATTCTATCTCTCAACGTTAAAATTAACCTACCCTTAAAATTATAGACTGTTCATTAGAGATGAGCGTTGTTCTACTCGAACTGTTCGCCAATCTCAAATTCGAGCTGTTTTGGGCGGTGTTCGAGCCGGTCGGCGAACACGAACAATTTGAGAAAAATTCGGCTGTTCGAGGTTATGTTCGATAACTGTTCGTGCACCAAAATCATAACTGGATTTTTTCTCAGTAATGATGAAAATTAATGTTAATACGCAGTTTGAGTGTACAGCGGGGCGGGGGGAGGGGCAGGGGATGGATCTCTGCAGGAACAATGAAGATCTCCATTTTTTTTTTCTCTTTCCCGCATTTGCAGTGGGGAGGTGCAATCTGTCAGCCTATCAGCAGCGCACACACGGAGCGAAGTGCTTTTTTTCACACAAGCAAGGGCATGTGTGATTGGCAGTGTATGTCACATGTCCTTGCCCTATAAGACCAAGCCATTTTCCCCGTCGCCACCATTTTCTCACTGCTGCAGCTGCGTGTTAGACGGCACCGCTGTTGCTGTGTGCGCTATACCTTGTTAATTTCAAGCCAATTTTCGCACAAATATACAGATAGCTTGGGAGTAGGGAATAGTTGTGATTGCAGTCCTTTTAAGGACTAGGTTACAGCATTTCCTACGACTTTTATCAGGCAGGTCTGTGCTCTTAAATAGATAGATTGTGGGAGTAAAGACTAATTGTAATTGGAGTCCTTTTCAGGACTAGGTTACATCAGTTCCTATCAGTTTTTGCCAGGCAGGTCTGTGCCAGTGCTGTGCAAGTTTTTTCACAGCATTTGGCTGAATCTAGCAAAGCTAATCCTTTTTGGCCTATTGCAGAGTGTGTTAGTCAGTGGAGTAGCCTATCTGTGTTGCAAGATATACCACCTGTGTATAGAATACCAATTTTTTTACTGCACCTAGTGAAGTAAAATCTTTTGGGCATAGCATCATTCTATTAGTCCATCTATACTGACCTCCATCAGGTTGCAAACTGAATATAATTTTTTTCTGCATCTAGCTCTGAAAAAATATTTGGGCTTCTAGCAGTGTGTGGGACTTGGTCTATTAGTCCATCTATACTGACCTCCATCAGGTTGCAAATTAAAAATAATTTTTTTCTGCATCTAGCTCTGAAAAAATATTTGGGCTTCTAGCAGTGTGTGGGACTTGGTCTATTAGTCCATCTATACTGACCTCCATCAGGTTGCAAATTAAAAATAATTTTTTTCTTCATTTATCTCTGAAAAAATATTTGGGCTTCTAGCAGCATGTGGGACTTGTTCTATTAGTCCATCTATACTGACCTCCATCAGGTTGCAAATTAAAAATAATTTTTTTCTGCATCTAGCTCTGAAAAAATATTTGGGCTTCTAGCAGTGTGTGGGACTTGGTCTATTAGTCCATCTATACTGACCTCCATCAGGTTGCAAATTAAAAATAATTTTTTTCTGCATCTAGCTCTGAAAAAATATTTGGGCTTCTAGCAGTGTGTGGGACTTGGTCTATTAGTCCATCTATACTGACCTCCATCAGGTTGCAAATTGAATAAAAACATTTTCTGCATCTAGCTCTGAAAAAATATTTGGGCTTCTAGCGGTGTGTGGGACTTGGTCTATTAGTCCATCTATACTGACCTCCATCAGGTTGCAAATTAAAAATAATTTTTTTCTGCATCTAGCTCAGAAAAAATATTTGGGCTTCTAGCAGTGTGTGGGACTTGGTCTATTAGTCCATCTATACTGACCTCCATCAGGTTGCAAATTAAAAATAATTTTTTTCTTCATTTAGCTCTGAAAAAATATTTGGGCTTCTAGCAGTGTGTGGGACTTGTTCTATTAGTCCTTCTATACTGACGTCCAGCAGGTTGCAAATTGAATATAATTTTTTTCTGCATCTAGCTCTGAAAAAATATTTGGGCTTCTAGCGGTGTGTGGGACTTGGTCTATTAGTCCATCTATACTGACCTCCATCAGGTTGCAAATTAAAAATAATTTTTTTCTGCATCTAGCTCTGAAAAAATATTTGGGCTTCTAGCAGTGTGTGGGACTTGGTCTATTAGTCCATCTATACTGACCTCCATCAGGTTGCAAATTAAAAATATTTTTTTTCTGCATCTAGCTCTGAAAAAATATTTGGGCTTCTAGCAGTGTGTGGGACTTGGTCTATTAGTCCATCTATACTGACCTCTATCAGGTTGCAAATTAAAAATAATTTTTTTCTTCATTTAGCTCTGAAAAAATATTTGGGCTTCTAGCAGTGTGTGGGACTTGTTCTATTAGTCCTTCTATACTGACCTCCAGCAGGTTGCAAATTGAATATAATTTTTTTCTGCATCTAGCTCTGAAAAAATATTTGGGCTTCTAGCGGTGTGTGGGACTTGGTCTATTAGTCCATCTATACTGACCTCCATCAGGTTGCAAATTAAAAATAATTTTTTTCTGCATCTAGCTCTGAAAAAATATTTGGGCTTCTAGCGGTGTGTGGGACTTGGTCTATTAGTCCATCTATACTGACCTCCATCAGGTTGCAAATTAAAAATAATTTTTTTCTGCATCTAGCTCTGAAAAAATATTTGGGCTTCTAGCAGTGTGTGGGACTTGGTCTATTTGTCCATCTATACTGACCTCCATCAGGTTGCAAATTGAATAAAAAAAATTTCTGCATCTAGCTCTGAAAAAATATTTGGGCTTCTAGCGGTGTGTGGGACTTGGTCTATTAGTCCATCTATACTGACCTCCATCAGGTTGCAAATTAAAAATAATTTTTTTCTGCATCTAGCTCTGAAAAAATATTTGGGCTTCTAGCGGTGTGTGGGACTTGGTCTATTAGTCCATCTATACTGACCTCCATCAGGTTGCAAATTAAAAATAATTTTTTTCTGCATCTAGCTCTGAAAAAATATTTGGGCTTCTAGCAGTGTGTGGGACTTGGTCTATTAGTCCATCTATACTGACCTCCATCAGGTTGCAAATTGAATAAAAAAAATTTCTGCATCTAGCTCTGAAAAAATATTTGGGCTTCTAGCGGTGTGTGGGACTTGGTCTATTAGTCCATCTATACTGACCTCCATCAGGTTGCATATTAAAAATAATTTTTTTCTGCATCTAACCCAGCCAATAGTTTTGGCCTAATACCACAGTTTGGCCACTCAGCTCTGCTCGGTTACTATCCATTGTTTTTTTGTGCAAACAACTCCAGAGTTGTGAATTAGTTAACCACCAAAATGAGTGGAAAAAGGCCTGCTGCTGGTGGAAAGGGGAATAGGCGTGTTGGGAAGGGGAAAAAAGGTTGTGTCCGTGGGGTAGGTGCAGAAGAAAGACCATCTTCCAGCCAAACTAAAATGTCTACTTCTTTTAGCGGACAATGTGATAAGATCCCTTTCTTACGGCCACGCCAATCGCTACAAATTCCAGATGAGGCACAAAAACAGCAGGTGCTTCAACGGATATCAAGTGCTCCTTTAAGTGGGCTCTCCTCCACATCAACTTCAACATCACAAATACTCCAGTCCTCAAAGGTGTCACCCAAATCGCACTTGCTTCCTCACAGCTCCCAAATCTCCAGCTGCCCGTCTGAGTATGAGGTAGAACAGATGGTTGAGTCTGCAGAGCTGTTTACTCATACTATAGCCTGGGAATCAGAGGTCGACTCCAGCGCTTCTGTGAATCCAGACGAGGAAATGATCTGCACTGATGCCCAGAATCTTTATGAGTCGGATCCAGGACCAGACGCAGAAGGTTCTGACCATAATGTAGACCCTCATTCCCAAACTGTAACTCCTGTTGGTGGAGACAATGAGGAAGACGATGATAAGACTCAAATACCTGATTGGAGCGACAACTTTAGTTTTTTGTCAGGGCAGGAACAGGTTGGCTCTGAGGACGACGGGTGTGATAACGCACAGGGTGATGATGATGAGGTCGGAGATCCCACTTACTGTCAACCCACAGTCAGCCAAGTGATGAGGTCAGCAGAGGAGGTGGAGGAAGATGCTAGTGACGACGAGGTCAGGTTGCGCCTTCCTGGACAGAGACGTAGTACTGGAAGCACGTCAACAACTGCATCCTCAAACACAACTCTGCCTCTCACCACAAGTCGTGGTGGCTCTTCAGGTCGCATGGGTGCTAAGCCTTGCATAGCCTGGGCATTTTTTCAGATCGATAAAGATGACCCAACTCGTGTTATCTGTAACATTTGTCAGCAAAAGCTAAGTAGAGGCCAAAAAATACATAGTTTGAGTACTTCATGCATGAACCGGCACATGGACATGAAGCATAAGTTGCAGTGGGAAGCTCAGTGTGCTACAATGCGGTCTAGCCGGCCGGGCCAACCACCGTCTGCCATATCTTGTGCATCCGCGGCCTCTTCATCCTCTGTGACTGGGGGGACAGCAGTCACACCTGTTTTGGGGCGCAGACCTGCCACCTCTTTACCCGCAACAGCCAGCGTGATTGGCAGGTCATCATTTTCTTTGGAGGTGGTAACACCAGCTGGTCTTGAGCGCTGTCCGACATCGATAGCACCACCTTTGGATCAAGGCAACCTAACATGTCCGCCTGCATCTTCCTCACTGACCGGCAGTTTGCCGGGGACACCCTTATCAACCCCGTCTAAGCACAATAGCCAGCCCTCGGTCCCTCAGATGTGGACAAGTAAAAGACCATTTCCTCCTAGCCATGAGAAAGCTAAGAGGTTGAATTTCACCATCTGCAAGCTCTTGGCTACAGAAATGCTGCCTTTCCGCCTGGTGGACACAGAGGATTTTCGAGACCTTATGTCCGTCGCAGTGCCCCAGTACCAGATGCCCAGTCGGCACTACTTCTCAAAGAAAGGTGTGCCTGCGCTCCACCAGCATGTCGCACACAACATCACCGCTTCTTTGAGAAACTCTGTGTGTGACAGGGTGCATTTCACCACAGACACTTGGACGAGTAGGCATGGACAGGGGCGTTACATGTCGCTGACTGGGCACTGGGTAACTATGGTGACAGCAGGACAAGGGGCTGCTGTCCAAGTCTTGCCGTCCCCACGAGTTGTGCGTCAATCCTCTTTATGTCATTTTTCCTCCACTGCTTCTGCCTCCTCAACCTCCTCTCGGTCTTCCACCTGCACCCAAAGGCTGTCTGGTCATGCCACAAGCTTTCTAACTGCGCAGAAGGGATCCTGCACACCTCCTTACTATGCTGGCAGTAGGGCTCAACATCATCAGGCGGTTTTTACATTGAAATGTCTGGGAAATGTGAGTCACAAAGCTGAGGAGTTGTGGTCAGCTCTGGAGAACCAATTTCATGAATGGTTGTCTCCACTGGACCTGAAACCAGGGAAGGCCGTGTGCGACAATGCTGCAAACCTGGGTGCGGCCCTTCGCCGGGGCAATGTCACACACGTGCCTTGTATGGCTCACGTGTTGAACCTGGTTGTCCAGCAATTTTTAGCCCACTATCCCAGACTAGATGGCCTTCTGCAGAGGGCACGGTCGCTGTGTGCTCACTTCCGCCGTTCGCATCCCGCAGCTCAGCGACTTACATCTCTACAGAAGTCGTTGGGCCTGCCACTTCACCGGCTAAAATGCGATGTGCCTACCCGGTGGAATTCAACTCTGCACATGTTGCAGCGACTGTGGCAGCACCGACAAGCCCTGGTGCAATACGTTCTGACGTATAGCCTGGGCCAACGAGATTCAGAGGTGGGGCAAATCACGCTGGAGGAGTGGTCTCAGATCAGGGACCTATGCACCCTTCTACACAGTTTTGAAATGGCGACGAAGATGTTTAGTGCTGACGATGCCATTATCAGCATGACTATTCCGGTGATTTACATGCTGTAGCACATGTTAAACAGAATTCGGAGTCAGGTGGTGGCACAAGAGGAGGTGGAGGAAGTAGAGGAGGAGGAGTTGTATGCGGAAGGGCTAACATCTGCAAGGTCCAGACGGTCGGCAGCACCAAGGCGGCAGGCATGTGAGGGTGGGGGAGATGATTTTACCAGGGCGCATGGTAGCAGCCAAACTAGTGAGGAAGGTGCAGGAGCCCAGGAAGAAGTGGAGGACGAACTGATGGAAGACTCATCAGATGAGGGAGACCTTGATCACATTTCTGTTGTGCGAGGTTGGGGGGAGAGGACAGAGGAAGGAAGCATGATTGCTACCTCGCCACCAACACAACAGGGACTTGGTGCTCCTGGATGCGCAACACACATGAGTGCCTTCTTGCTGCACTACCTGCAACATGACCCTCGAATTGTGAGAATTAGAAATAATCCTGACTACTGGGTTGCCACACTGTTTGATCCCCGGTACAAAAGTAAATTTGCAGAAATTATTCCTGCCATAGAAAGGGATGCACGCATGCAGGAGTATCAGCAGAGACTGTTGCAGAATCTTACATGTGCTTTTCCACAAAATACCAGTGGTGCACGTAGTGAATCTCACAGTTCCAACTTGCCAACCGTGGGACCGTCAAGTGTTCAGCACTCAAACCGTAACAGAACCACAGTATCTGCTGGTAACATCAATTTTGCGGAATCATTTCACCACTTTTTTAGCCCATCCTTTGCAAGGCCACAGGAGACAAGAAGTCTGACACATAGTCAACGCCTAGAGACGATGGTACAGGAGTATCTCCAAGTAAACATTGAAGCCACGACTGTGTCACTGGACCCTTGCTCTTTTTGGGCTTCCAATCTGGATAAATGGCCGGAGCTAGCCACTTACGCCTTGGAGATCTTGTCATGCCCCGCAGCCAGCGTTCTGTCTGAACGTGTGTTCAGCGCTGCTGGTGGTGTGCTGACAGATAAGCGCACGCGGCTCTCCACTGATAATGTAGACAGACTCACGTTCATAAAGATGAACAAATCATGGATCCGAAACGACTTTTCTACCCCTGTGTCATCCTGGGGAGAGTAAAAGCTTGATGATTGGTTAAAATCACCCTACCAACCGTTTTAAGCTTTCAAATTACTAATCATGTTTATCTGTATCTTGACTGGAAAATAATTTGGGCTTTGTAGCAGTGTGCAGCACTGATCCTATTAGGCCATCTATAATAAGCTTCACCAGATTTAAAATTAAAAATAATTTTTAGCTGCATCTAGCCCGGAAAATAATTTTGGGGCTCCGAGATGCGCAAGACACATAAGTGCCTTCTTGCTGCACTACCTGCAGCATGACCCTCATATTGTCAGAATTCGAAGTAATCATGACTACTGGGTTGCCACACTCTTAGATCCCCCAAACTTTTCGATCAACCTTTTCATTTTAATAAAGACCAAAAAAATGGTCATTTTTGAAATTATAAGCATTAGCAGGTTGTTAGGGTATGTGCACACGATGCAGAAATGAAGCAGAAAATTTCTGCATCATTTCTGCATCTCCCTGGCAGAAAAAACGCATGCAGATTGTGCATGCGTTTTTTCTGCAGAATACATGCGGATCCACATGCAGATTCACATGCGTTTCCGCATGCAGATTGACAAGCGCTTTCCAGGCGATGTTAGCATCACCTGGAAAGTGCTTGATAACTAGGTCACACTATATAAATCCATTCAAACAGCATGGATTTATACAGTGTGAACCGAGAGAGTGTATATACTTACCTCCGATGGCCCGCGCTGTCCTGCTCACTCCGTTCTCCCGGCTGCCGGCAACTTTGAATTGAAAGACCTGCCGACGTCAGCGTCACGTGACCCGTCACATGACTCTGACGTCACCGCAGGTCCTACAACTCACTGCAAGTGCCGGGAACCAAGCGGGAGCGCTGCGCGGGCCGACAGAAGGTAAGAATACATTATTTTTTATTTTATTCTTCTTTTTACAGCTTTTTTAATGGTACCTGGGTGTGGATGAGACTCTCCTCTCCTCCACACCCGGGTACCATCCGCACATTAGAACGCACCAATTACGCAAGTACAGATGCAGTCTTGCGGAATTGGCGCGTTCTAATGCAAGTCAATGGCGGCGAAATCGCCGCGTTTCCGCAAAATTAATTGACATGCTGCGGATTTTTGACCGCAGCGTTAACGCTGCGGAAAAATCCGCATCATGGGCACAGCACATGCGGATTTCCATTGGGGAACATTGCTGCCCTTCTACCATGCGTTTTTCATGCGTTTCCGCGGCGTTTACGCAACTGCAAAAACGCCGCGGAAACGCATGAAATACGCATCGTGTGAACACAGCCTTAGAAACTGAAATCAAACAGTTTTCAACTCAAAACTTTATTCTAGGTGATGTTACATTTTCACATAGGACCCCTTGTTCGAAAGGAGCTTCTGAACTCTCTCGTCCATTGAATTTGTCAGGTTTTGGATGGTTTCTGCTTCAATTGTTTTGCATGAGGACAGAATACCCTCCCAGAGCTGTTGCTTAGATGTGAACTGCCTCCCGCCATCATAGACACTCCTTTTAATGATGCTCCAAAGGTTCTGAATGGGGTAGAGGTCAGGGGAGCATGGGGGTCACACCATAAGTTTGTCCCCTTTTATGCCCATATCAGCCAGAGATGCAGATGTTTTATGTGCAGCATGAGATGGTGCATTATCATGCAGAAAAATGATCTTGCTGTGAAATACACGGTTCTTCTTCTTGAACCATGGCAGGAAGTGCTGTTTGAGAAAATCCACATACATTATGGAGTTCATCTTTAGCGCCTTCAGGGATCCTAAAGGGGCCGACAATCTCTCTCCCCATGATTCCAGCCCAAAACATTACTCCACCTCCTCCTTGTTGGCGCTGTAGCCGTGTTTGCGTGGGGTGTCCATCAACCAGCCATCCTCCACTCCATTCATCTGGACCATCGAGCGCTGCACGGCACTCATCCGTGAACAAAACAGTTTTGAAATCAGTCTTCATGTAATGTTTGGCCCACTGGAGCCGTTTCTGCTTGTGTGAAGTGGATAGAGGAGGTCGACAGGATGGCATATGCACAGCTGCAAACCTCTGAAGGACCCTGCATCTTGTTGTTCGGGGGACGTTGGAGGCACAAGCAGCTTCAAAAACTTGTCTGCTGCTATGACAAGGCTTTTTTGCCGCTGCTGTTTCAACCTGACGTAATTGCCTGTAGGAAAGAGTCCTCAATTTGCCCTTATCAGCACGCACACGTGTGTACTATGAATCAGCTACATACTTCTTGATTGCCAAGACACTTCATCCTGATCATCGCACAATGTTGATTGTAGTCATGCCTTGACCTAAACACTCCACAATTTGTTGCTTCTCAGCAGCCGACACATCCTTTTTCTTTCCCATTTTGGCAGAAAATGTAGGCTGCTTAATAATGTGAGAGAGCCTTCTTAAGTAGTCTTGCCTTTCATTGGACACACCTGCCAAACTAATTAGCACAGGTGTCTGCAATTGCTTACAGTGATATAAAGAGCCCTGACACACATCACCATCAATGAGTTTAACTGACAAACAAACAAATTCTTCCCTTATCACTCCTAAACACTTTTTGCATAATAATTTGGAACGCGGTGTACATGTGCTTTTCCACAAAACACCAGTGGTTCACGTAGTGAATCTTACAGTTCTAACTTGCCAACCGTGGTCTGTATGGAATTGTTCAATAAAGGGCCCAAAATTAAGATAACATAGATGGGAGAGGTCTCTATGAATAGGAATTCCTAAGTATTTGATACCCTGTGAGGGCCAGGCAAAGGGAAAGTTGGACTGGATGGAATCCTATATGGATTTAGGGAGGGAGACATCGAGGGCCTCAGACTTCGCTGCATTGATTTTAAAATTTTACCATGTAACAAAGTGATCTATTTCAGCCATAACAGCAGGGATGGATATATGTGATTGAGTGATATATACTAGGACATCATCAGCAAATAGAGAGCACTTGTACTCGGTGCCTCCCACCTCAATCCACCTAATATTGGGGTTATGGCGAATTGATGAGAGCAGGTGCTCCGTCACTAGGATGTATAAGAGAGGGGACAGAGGACATCCCTGCCTTGTCCCATTGGTGATTGTGAAAGGTGATGAAAATGTTCTGACGCACCCCCTGGGCCTTGGGACACCCGGAGCCGGACCCTTTTTGGTGGATGCTGGTGGTTGTAGTCTTCGTGGCGGCGATCCGGTTCCGTGGCTCAGGGCGGTCAAACCAGTGGCGGAACTATTTATCTGGTTTTGATGTTTAAATGTCCGACTACGCCACCCGTGGATTGCGGTCAGAGTGAACCGCCGCTACAGGGCAGACCGCTAAGGCTGGTGTTGTGGGTGCAGCAGAGCGTAGCATAACTCCCCACGGGAGGAGTATAGCCTCAGGGCAGTGTATGCGGAGGATGGGGGTGATGGTGCAGGGCAGCAGCAGTAACGACACGGAGTCAGTGATGCAGTTCAGGGCCTTTACTCACAGTTCTTATTATCCAGACCACGTCTGCAGGTAACGGCTGCCCACGTCGTACTGTGCTCACCAGGTGAGGGGCTCAGACAACTCCCAGATAACTTTGGAGCGCTTCACAGGACCCCCTTTGTGTGTCCTTTGTCTGGCCTTTCTTACCAACACTTCTGTCCGGCTGCCTCGGGCCTCCTCTTGGTAAACTTGGCGCCAGTTTCCCTGACCCTATGTGGTGCCTTCCTAGCGGGTGGAGCAAGGGGCTGCGCCACATAAAATGTCAGAGCCTCCGGTTTCTAGCTGAGGGTCGTTTCCTGCCTCCACTAGTTCGGGGACCGGTCTCCCCCTTTGGCCTGACCCCACCACGCAGGTGGATTCGGGCGTGCGGTGGCGACTCGCCCGTCCGCACCCCTGGGATCCCTTCATTCCTCGTTCCTGGAGCCTTCTCCGCTCCTCTTCCTTCCTTCTCCCTCTTGCAGGCCTGGGCCTCTGTTACTAGGCCCGCCTCCGGAGCAGAGCTCATGCAGAGCCCCTGCTCCCTGCCACTTCTGCTCAGACTTCTCTGCACTGAACTAAGATGGTGCCCACCTTTTATACTCCCTTCTCAATGCACCCAGGAACTGCTTCCTCCCTGCTCCTGCACTGCAGGGTTCCCCTTCCTCAGTGTTCCCTCCCCCCACTCCAGCCAGGGACAGGGACTGTCGTGCCCATCTCAGGGGCATATTGGTCGCCCTGCCCCACGGCAATGTGGTGTAATGCATGCAGGTGTCGGGTCCTGATCCACACTCCATCCTTATCTGAGAGTGAGATATCACACCTCTGGGTGAGGTGCAATACGTCTGTAGCAACCGAGCCCTCGGTGCTACAGTTCCATTTATCTTCAGCCTAGGTGACGTATTGTGATACAGGGCCGTGATTTTGGCTATAAAAGGGTCCCCTAGACCCCTACCCCAAGCTTTTTAAGAGAATCATATATGGCGTGCCAGGAGACTCTATGGAATGCTTTCTCAGCATCCAACGAGAGTATCTACTTACAAATTTTTAACTGCATCTAGCCCAGGAAATACTTTGTGCCTAGTAGCAGTGTCTGCTAGTCAGCGGATTATCCCGGCTGTTAAGCAAGCTACACCACCTGCAGTTTGGACACTTAATTTTTTCAAAGGAAATGCTTCGGGACCACGGGATACTTAGTGAAGAGCATCAGGAGGCACCCCAAGGCATAGGGGCTGGGACTGGCACTAGGATGCCTTGCGGTGGACAGCCGAGCTCGATCCTTATAAAAGCTTTTTAACTGCAGCAGCTTTAGTGGACGCTACTGGAGCTGGAATTACGCGGCTGCTGGTATGAGACTTGCCCTCCAATAGATCCTTGTAAATGGATTTAAAGTGTATTCATTCAAATTAGAGGGACAATTTAAATTAAAAAGCTTAGAGCTGCCTCCACCACAGGGGGGCTCTCTCGACCCACCAGCGGACAGGCACCAGTATTGGGAGAGGGGGGCTGGCCGTCAGGGTTCACCGCGGCTCTGGCACAAACCCGGCGACACGGAGGTGGCACGGGCAGGAGCGGACTGGCCGTCTCGGCTTCTCACTTTTTGGATTTTAGAAGGGCATGACATGCCTATATCTGTGTCTCCCCCTCCTTTTACTCCTCCACCTCTTTTCTCTTCGCATGACTATATGTACTTGTCACTTTTCCATGTGTTAGTTGTGTCTTCTGAGCAGTTTGTCAGCTTTTGGACACCTTTGAAGGTGTTTTCTATGTGTTTCTATGTGTTTTTGTTTGCCTGCCATTGGTTTTAACGGTGTTCGAAGGTGTTCGACGAACAGTTCGACGAACAGTTCGGCGAACACACGGGTGTTCGACGAACCGAACCGAACTCGAACACTACGGGGGTGGCTCAACACTACTGTTCATGTCATTGTCAATGGCAAACTTCAGACAGGCCTGCAGATGTGCCTTCTTGAGTAGGGGGACCTTGCGGGCACTGCAGAATTTTAAACCTTTAAGGTATAATGTGTTACCAATGGTTTTCTTGGTGACTGTGGTCCCGGGAGCCTTGAGATCATTAACAAGTTCCCCCGTGTAGTTTTAGGCTGATCTCTCACCTTCCTCATGATCAAGGATACCCCACGACGTGATATTTTGCATGGTGCTCCAGATCGATGTCGTTTGACAGTCATTTTGTATTTCTTCCATTTTCTTACCGTTGCACCAACAATTGTTTTCTTCTCACCCAGCGTCTTACTTATGGTTTTGTAGCCCATTCCAGCTTTGTGCAGGTCTATGATCTTGTCCCTGACATCCATAGAAAGTACTTTGGTCTTGCCCATGTTGTAGAGGTTAGAGTCTGACTGATTAATTGAGTCTGTGGACAGGAGTCTTTTATACAGGTGACTATGTAAGACAGCTGTCTTTAATGCAGGTAATAAGTTGATTAGGAGCATCTTACTGGTCTGTAGGAGCCAGAACTCATAATGGTTTGAAGCGGGTGAAAGACTTATTTCTCACTGCAAAATGCAAAAAAATGTATCTAAATTATACAATGTGATTTTCTTGATTTTTTTTGGATATTCTATCTCTCAACGTTAAAATTAACCTACCCTTAAAATAATAGACTAGTGATGAGCGAGCATGCTCGCCACTGCTCCGTACTCGCCCGAGCATCTCAGTACTCGAGATGCTCGGAGTTCTCCGAGTGCTTTCGAGATGCTCGGGCGGGAGGTCAGGTTCCCGTCCTGCATGCTTGGCGCTATTTAGAGCACCAATCATGCAGGGATTGTCTGCCACTCACTGTAATGTCACAGCCATGCTGGTTGTGGCATTACAGTGATTGCCCAAATCGATGGGAACAGTGCTCACAGTGAAACATGAAAAGCTGGCAATTCATCAGCGGCATACACCGGTACCCGACAATTTAGAACAGAACGAATAGAGCATCACACATAGATTAGATAGATAGAAACATGTCAGTCACATATATAATAAGTACAGTGACAGTGTTGGTTGCTGTACTTGTCATTTAGTGTTAAAATAAAGGATTTATTAAAATAAAAATAATAGTGTTTTCATGCACCCGTCTCTTTAAAAAAGCGGGCCGGCAATTCAGCAGCGGCATACATCGGTACCCGACAATTTAGAACAGAAAGAATAGAGCATCACACATATATTAGATAGATAGAAACATGTCAGTCACATATATAATATGTACAGTGACAGTGTTGGTTACTGTACATGTCATTTAGTGTTAAAATAAAGGATTTATTAAAAAAAAAATTGGCGTAGGGTTCCCCATAATTTTAGTCTCTAGTGGAGGTTAAGCAGACAGCTGGGGCAGATGTTTGAAGCCTGGGAAGGGGGTAATACCCACGGAGCTTCCCAGGCTACTAATATCAGCCCCCAGCTGAATACCTAGCCTTTACCAGCTATTAAAATGGGGGACCCCAAAAAAAATGATGTGGGGTCCCCCCTATTTTAATAGCTAGCAAAGGCTAGGCAGACAGCTGGAGGCTGAAATTAATAGCCCAGGAAGGGTGCCATGAATGTTGGCCCCCTCCCAGGCTAGAAACACCAGCCGTGAGCCGCCCCAGAAATGGCGCATCCATAGGATGCGCCAATTCTGCCACTTAGCCTCGCTCTTCCCACTGCCCTGTAGTGGTGTCAGTTGGGTAATAGGGTTGGGGTTGATGTCAGCTTATAATGCCAGCTGACATCAAGCCCAGTTTAGTAATGGAGAGACGTCTATAAGACACCCCCATTACTAACCCCATAGTGAAAGTTAAAAAAAACACAAACACACAGAATAAAGTCCTTTAATTGAAATAAAGACACAATTCTTTAATGTTCTAAATTAAACTGAATCTACTGTATTGCCCATTCCAGCTGAAGCCAATGTCTTCTGCAATAAAAGTAAAATAATAAACCAACCTCTGACATTCTGCATAGAAGTCTTTTAGTTTATTTCTAAAAATAAATTACTATTTCCGTACAATATTTAATATTTCCTGTCCATTAATGTTTTAATTATTTAATCTTTTTTCATCTATGTAATTATTACATTTATTATTTATTTTCAGTGATTTAATTTTTAATTATCTAACAGATTAACAATGCAGTGGTGGAAAGATGGTAAATGAAACAATTGTTTTAAACACAGTCAATTTTTCTTTAATAATTATTTATATGACTCCATTGTGAATCATAACCACTATTTTCATTTTCTTTTAACATATTTTTGCAAGTAAATGAAACCTTGCAACAAAAGTCCCAGTAAACCGAGCTGAATGCATTAAATCGCAACACCAGTGAATGTGTCTGTTTCAATTCCATAAAGCCTAGCAAGTTAACAAGATGGCTGTAGACAAGACAGACAGATAGGGAAATTGATGGTAATGATGATAGTGAATGTGGTGGCAGGAAGAAAGATGCATGTGCCGCGTGCAAACAATTATCTGGGACAGACATGAGGGAGATCAGTGTATTGGTAATGCATATCATACTGTCTTATTAACACCGTCATAATTATGCTTATCTCGCTTTACACTTCTAAGTAGCTCTCTGCACATTTCCTTTTCGTATTTTTATGGGAACGCAACTTTTTTCTGTTATTTTTTGCTTTGTTTTATGGTTTACTAGAAAAAGATTGCCAGATTTTGGCAACTAAATTTTTAGAGGTCCAAAAGACCCTATGCCATAATGCAATGGTCCCAATATTCTTCTATATGCACCCATAGTAACCCTTCTGTTGACTTAGGCCATTTTCACATGGTAGTATTTTGCTCAATATTTCACATCAGTATTTGCAAGGAGAGGTTCAAATGCAGAAGTGGTGCAAATATTTTTTATACACTTCTCTGATTGTTCCATTCTTGATTTTAGCTTACACATACTGAACTAATACTGATATATGAATGTGGCCATAGACTGCATGTACTTTGGCCAATCATGGGCATTAAATGACCTAAAATCAACTGCAGTGGGGGGAAATAAGTATTTGATCCCTTGCTGTTTTTGTAAGATTGCCCACTGACAAAGACATGAACAGTCTATAATTTTAAGGGTAGGTTAATTTTAACATTGAGAGATAGAATATCCAAAAAAAATCAAGAAAATCAAATTGTATAAATTAGATCAATTTTTTGCATTTTGCAGTGATAAATAAGTATTTGATCCCTCTGGCAAACAACACTTAATACTTGGTGGCAAAACCCTTGCTGGCAAGCACAGCAGTCAGACGTTTTTTGTAGTTGATGATGAGGGTTGTGCACATTTCAGGAGGAATTTTGGTCCACTCCTCTTTTCAGATCATCTCTAAATCATTAAGATTTTGAGGCTGTTGCTTGGCAACTCAGAGTTTTAACTTCCTCTGTTTTCTATGGGATTAAGGTCTGGAGTCTGGCTAGGCCACTCCATGATCTTACTGTGCTTCTTTTTTAGCCACTCCTTTGTTGCCTTGGCTGTCTTTTTTGGGTCATTGTCTTGCTGGAAGACCCAGGCATGACCGATCTTCAATGCTCTTACTGAGGGAAGGAGGTTGTTGACCAAAATCTAGCGATACATGACCCCATCCATCTTCCCTTCAGTAAGGTGCAGTCGTCATGTTCCCTTTGCAGAAAAGCACCCCCAAAGTATAATGTTTCCCCCATCATGCTTCACGGTTGGGACGATGTTCTTAGGGTTTTACTCATGCTTCTTCTTCCTCCAAACACGGCGAGTTGAGTTAATGCCAAATAGCTAAATTTTTGATTCATCTGACCACAGCACCTTCTCACAATAACTCACAGAATCATCCAAGTGTTCAATGGCAAACTTCAGACAGGCCTGCAGATGTGCCTTCTTGAGCAGGGGGACCTTGCGGGCACTGCAGAATTTTAAACCTTTAAGGTATAATGTGTTACCAATGGTTTTCTTGGTGACTGTGGTCCCGGGAGCCTTGAGATCATTAACAAGTTCCCCCGTGTAGTTTTAGGCTGATCTCTCACCTTCCTCATGATCAAGGATACCCCACGACGTGATAATTTGCATGGTGCTCCAGATCGATGTCGTTTGACAGTCATTTTATATTTCTTCCATTTTCTTACCATTGCACCAACAATTGTTTTCTTCTCATCCAGCGTCTTACTTATGGTTTTGTAGCCCATTCCAGCTTTGTGCAGGTCTATGATCTTGTCCCTGACATCCATAGAAAGTACTTTGGTCTTGCCCATGTTGTAGAGGTTAGAGTCTGACTGATTAATTGAGTCTGTGGACAGGAGTCTTTTATACAGGTGACTATGTAAGACAGCTGTCTTTAATGCAGGTAACGAGTTGATTAGGAGCATATAACTGGTCTGTAGGAGCCAGAACTCATAATGGTTTGAAGGGTTTGAAAGACTTATTTCTCACTGCAAAAATGCAAAAAAATGTATCTAAATTATACAATGTGATTTTCTTGATTTTTTTTTGAATATTCTATCTCTCAACGTTAAAATTAACCTACTCTTAAAATTATAGACTGTTCATGTCTTTGTCAGTGGGCAAATTTACAAAAACAGCAAAGAATCAAATACTTATTTCCCCCACTATAAATGCAAGCTGATTGGAGGTTGCTTAATAGCCTGTTTAGACATGGCATCCAGACACATCTATTGGCACAGAAAAATCTTTTATATGGTTATTCTGTGTGCCTAGAATACCATTGTTCTCAGCAGCACATGTTCTGTTTATACTGAGCCATGTGATGCCGAGAATGATGACTTTAAAGTTAGCTTAAAATATCATTTCATCTAATGAACAAGTGTTTTACTCAATCTTGAGGTGACTGTTTTGACAGCCTGATAATGAGGACGAAAAGTTTGTAGGAATGCTCATTTCCCAGCCAGTTTAAATATAGGCCTTAATGGGCTGTAATCTCTGTGAACACCATGCCCTTATAGTATATTGTCTAACACCTAATTCATATGAGTGCTATCCATATTTTTCACGGATAGCACTCGTACCCTTGATAGTCTATGAGGCCATTCATATGTCAATGATTTGTTCCGCAGAAAATTGCAGACATGTTCGATTTTGATTAGATGTTAGGATCAAAATCGGCATTGCAAGTCTATAGGTTCATGAAAAAATTGGATCACACTCAGATGTCAAATGATTTTCACGAACTGTAGCAAAGAGAAGGTGGAGAAATTTCTTTCTTTCTCCACGTATGAGAAAAACTGATGATACTCAGAGCACACTCTGACCAAACAATGATCAGAGTCGGTATCAAAATAATCGGTCCGGTTTTCACTTATGTCAGAAAATCAGACATGTGAACGAGATCTTAATAATATAATTCTGTACTCTAAAGTATCTAAATAACATTGCCCAATAAATTGGGGATATAGTTTAGCTGTGTGCCTCTCTCTTTCCATAAGTTAGATGCAAAGTATAGGAAAAGGAATTCAAGCTAGAGGTTGGCCAGTGTATTAGGATCAGTCGTTGTTCTTCAGTAATAACTGGCAATGTCCATTGGTTGAAATTCTGTTCACAAGCATGATACATACTATCTGATGTCTAAACATTGAAGAACACTCTCATTGATTGACAATAAAAAGAGATTTTGACAATCGGGAAGCATGAGTCCTATCTGCACGATTGCTGACTGGCCAATTATACTCTAAAATGATCCAGAGAAAATATATTTTTAACATCCATTCGAGGGAACCATGGTCGGAGACCAGACTAGTTTGGTACCATCCTCAGCCTGTTTTTGCCTGAGCCACTGTAGGCGATTGACAGGTCTCTCTCTATCAAAGACAAGTAGTAGGTTCACTTTAAGTTTTTCTGGTTTTCCCTGCCTGTCATATGAAATGCCATACATGCACTATGTTATGTAGAAGATTATGAACAAAGGAAGATAACAACTTCAATTTCCAGACACTTGTTTAACAAATTTCTCTATCATTTAGAAATGTGGTCAGATTCATTACCTTGGGCAGTTAGATATGTAAATTGCTTTTTTTTGTAGAATTTTTGGTAGATTAGTTAATCAACCATAAGGATACTAGAGTAGGAGACCACATGTAGAACCTTACCACTGTAATTTACAGAGACTGGTATGCTCTCTTAACAGATATTTCATGAACATCTCCTGGGGAGGAAAGGACTTCTCGTTTAATGAAGATGGGTACCTCATCAATCCTGCGCTTGTAGTGATTGCTCTCAACAAGGAAAGGAGCTGGGAGGTGGTAAGTGCCCATGGATTTCGTGTGATTTGAACTAAATCTTAATGCAAAAATGGCTGATCTGTATTAGTCTTAAACCTTTTGAATAAGTTTTCTTAGTTCATTTCTTTTTTATTCATTTTCCTGTGACTGATAAAGGGGTTATCCCAGAAAGATGTATCACATATCCCATGTGTGATTGGAGTTCGTCCAACAACTGGGACACCCACTGATTCCAAGAATGAGGGGAACTTGTGTCTCCTCTGTCAATTAAGTATAAGAACCCATTCATAACAAATAATTCCATTTGCTTCTATAGGCCTATAGGAATAGTAGCGCCCATGTATGCCCACCACTAACATAGAATATGAATGAAACAATGGTCATACATGCGTACATATTTTTTTGAAAATGGATCGAAACCCCTACTGATCATACATTTATTACTTATCTGATGGATAGGTTGGGGGTGGTATAATCCCTTTAACATAATTCATAATAATTAAGATCAAAGAGGGTTAGCATAGTCCAAGGCAAATTTCCTTCTCTTCTATCTGTGTTAGCAGCTGTAGAATAGTTAGGTGTCCAATGGCCCCAGACTCAAGTAAATTACACAGGTTCAAATGTTCTCAAGGACAGCCTATCAATACCAGCCATGTTAAATGAGAATAGTTGTAATTGACTCTTAAAATTGATATGTAGTCTTTCAGCAGTGTTCTTTCCCATTTTTCAGACATAAAGTACTGGGCTGCCAAGTGGTATTATTCATGGTCTATCTTCTATTTTGTGTATATATTTTATAAACATCTATTTGTGCTGTTACTGCATGCATTTTACTAAGAACCGTCGACTCTCAGGCATGTTTAATAATGCATGGTGAGCTCAGATTGAGATTGGATTGAGACTGGAGGCCATGTATTATAGCAGTCAAGGAAAAGATAACATGCCCTTTCTAGAGTGAAGGTTAGGAATAATTACCTCCATTTACTAACACTGGATTTAAGTGGTAGGTCCCTAAGAGGGAGGACCATATGCTCCCTATGTTCCAATTTGTGTGCTTGTTTGGCAGCTGCATGATTTTGCTCTGGGTTTCATTTTAACTTCTCTCTTCTGCTGTCAGCTAGTTTACACTAAATCCTAAATTTTTATCTATTTATTATAATAATCTTATCGCTTTTCTAATGTGCTTTAATTATAAAGTCCCTTCTCTAAATGACCTAACAGGTTTATGGTTTTTTATCTACTTCCTCTCTGATGATGCTTTGATTGAGAATCTCTAGTACATGCTGGGATGCTCAAATGGAACGTCATAAGAGGCAGAGACTGCAGTCACTGACACAGCCTATGTCTTCATTATGAAATGAAGCGTCATCAGTGACATCTGTTTTAGGGACTGGGCCTGTCCCTGCTCTACAGATAATTCATCAGTTGTCAATTCTAACTTATGCTTAATACAAGCTTTTTTGTCACTGTGCAATATTCTTTTCAATGCAAAGTGACAGTGCGCACCCTTGCCAGTTCCATTGAGGGCTGGCAAGAGAGCACATTGTCAGTACACTCTGTAAGGAAAGAATGCAGCGAGAAGAGACCAGCCCTTCCCACAAAGTGGAATTTGTTTCAGGAGCTGACAGTGTGCTCTCTTGTCCGCTTGTCACTTCTTATTAGAGCTGACAAGGGAGTGCACTGTCACTGTGCTTTGAAAAGAATATTGCATACATGAGATCATTGCAGAGGAGGGTTTAGAATACATTTCCACCAAAATGTATAACTGCAAAAAATTGCAATTGATAAATCAGTCAAAAACATCTGGAAACCTTATGCTATGCCCACAACTGTTCACATAAAAAACAAGTGAACGCATATGAGACAGACTTTAAAAGAAGAATTGGTTGCACCTTAAAAGCAAGAAAAAACACCAAAAACAAGGCAAAAAGGCCCAAATACAATAATGAACTTGGCCTACTATCTTTTTCCTGCCAAGTCCTCTGGTGTTTAGTAGTTTTTTTTCCTATGGCATTCCTGTTTCCGCCATTATTTTCTGCCATTCCTTCCTATCATATGGACCATCTGCTTGTGCCCTGGTTGTGATCTTGCTGGAACCTTTTAGTTCTAACTGTCTTCTCAAATTACTTTTTACTTTGTTTCTCAGATATGATCCTAGTCCTAAATCTAGTAGTTCTCCAGGTCTTTTTTAGTCTTAACTCTTTGCTATGTTCTGGGCACTGATTCCTTTCTTTTATCCTGGTTTTCACATGCATCCCATCAGAAACTACATAGAGTACCAACATTCCCAACAGCAAAGTCAATTCTTCCTTGTGTGTTTTCAGTATTAAGCCCAAAGACAATATTTTAAAAGATAGTCAGCTCCCTTACAAGGTCAAAGGGTGGACATTCTAAGTCATTGCAACGTATCTACAGAATATCTTATTTCTAGCTAAGCTATAAATTCAAAGTACTTAAACTTTGTCTTCATTCCATAGGTTAACATAGGTTTTCTTCAGTTACTGTACTTCTCTTTCCTCTTATACTCCAAAAACATACTGATAGGTTAGTAGATTTCCATTAAAAATTCACTCACTGACTCATCCTTATCATACCTGACAAAACAACAAGAATTTTTAGACTTCTCTTTGACTCCTTGGGGTGGACTTGAATAATAAAAATATGAGCAAAACTTAGACAAATGCAACATTGAAAAAGAGTGATAATAAGGAGTGCATTGGGACTACTACCATAAGAGCGTCTTTCATGACAAATCAAACTTATATAAAAAAGCAATATTACAAAAGAGCATTCCACACGATAAACAGTGAATAATAATTTGGAGATGAAGGATTCACTAGCAGCCAACAGCACATGTCCCTTGGAGCAGGACCTCAGCAATAGCAGGAGTAGTGGAAGATTTCTGCTCCCTTGGGTATCATCTGTATGGGAGCTGATAGAAAAACCTTTTCAACATGTGCTAATTGTTCTACTATCAGTCACAACAATGCAATGTCAGGAGTGTTCTTGGCATTGCCAAAGAACAATGTGTCGTCAAGCTAAAATATTTGGTCCAAGAAGGGTATTAACCTTAGTGCATTTCCAGGAAATATGTGGACAGGTACCAATAGTCTCTTGACATCTGTGTCTTGTCTTTTGATGTTGTTGGTATATTTTGTAAAATGATTGTGTCCTCAATAACACATTAAAAGTGTTTCTCCTCTTTATCTCTGCGCATCAACTGGTGACGTGCCAGGCTACCAAGATTCAGAACTTAATTTGACATGTTATGGATAGGAGCTGCAATGATCAGACAGATAAGGAAGAACAGACATAATTAAGAAACAGCTATTAAAATTTATAGTTGTAACATCCCTGGCTGCGTGCTGGCACGCCTTACCATCTCCCAATATGCAAGACCGCCAACTTACCTACCTGTCCAGGCTGTGCAGTATACTCCTCCACTTGCTGTGTGCATGTCTCTTGTCTGCTGGCTTAGGGCGGCGGCGCTGGTGCTTCCTGATTCTTAAAGTTACAGTGTGCGCAGTGCTAATGCGTCCCCAGACTATTGCTGTGAGTCACTGGATACGTAAACCTCCTCCATCCAGTGGGGGGTGCCTGAGCAACACTTTCTTACAGTGTGTTCTGTGCAACTGTGAGTTGCCAGGTCCTGTCCTGAACCTAGTCTGTTTCCGCCACCCTGGGGGCTGAGTACCCAGGCCCGTTACCTGTATCTGTGACTTCTGGTCTGTTTCTGCCACCCTGGGGGCCAAGTACCCAGGCCCGTTACCTGTATCTGTGACTTCTAGTCTATTTCCGCTACCCTGGGGGCTGAGTACCCAGGCTCGTTTCTGCATCTCGTTTGTGTCAGTTCCTGTCTGAACTGTGTTCTAGCCCGTTACCTGTGTGTCTCTATGTCCGATCCTTCCCTTTTCCTGCAGTGTCTGAACCAGTACCTAACTCCTACTTGTTGTCTCTGTACTTCCGTTTGTGAGTTTTGAGTCCACTCGCTACTTCATACCAAGTAACTAGTGTGTATATGGTTCTGCTTGTCCTGTTTCCCTACCTCGTATCTACCTCCTGTGTTCTGGCTATCTTCCTGTGTTTCCTGATCCCCATCTGTTCCATGTGAACAGAGCCTTGTCTGATCTGTCGGCTCCTGCGGCTCTGCTCTGCTCAGCCCTGCTCCGCTTGCCCTCTGCACCTGCGGCTCTGCTCTGCCCTGCTCCACTTGCCCTCCTCACCTGCGGCTCTGCCTGCTCCGCTTGCCCTCCTCACTTGCGGCTCTGGCCTGCTCCGCTTGCCTTCCTCACCTGCTGCTCTGCCCTGCTCCACTTGCCCTTGGCACTTGCGGCTCTGCCCTGCTCCGCTTGCCTTACGCACCTGCGGCTCTGCTCTACCCTGCTCCGCTTGCCCTCCACACCTGCTGCTCTGCACTGCCCTGCGTCACTTGCCCTCCGCACCTGCAGCTCTGCTCTGCCCTGCTCCGCTTGCCCTCTGCACCTGCAGCTCTGCTCTGCCCTGCTCCACTTGCCCTTTGCACCTGCGGCTCTGCTCTGCCCTGCTGCTCTTGCCCTCCGCACCTGCGGCTCTGCTCTGCTCTACCCTGCTCCTCTTGCCCTCCGCACCTGCGGCTCTGCTTTACTTGCCCTCCGCACCTGCAGCTCTGCTCTGCCCTACTCTGCTTGCCCTCCGCACTTGCGGCTCTGCTCTGCCCTGCTCCACTTGCCCTCCGCACCTGCGGTTCTGCTCTGCCCTGCTCCGTTTGCCCTCCGCACCTGTGGCTCTTCTCTGCTCTGCCCTGCTCCTCTTGCCCACCGCACCTGCGACTCTGCTCCACTTGCCCTCCGCACCTGCAGTTCTGTTCTACCCTGTTCTGCTTGCCCTCTCCACCTGTGACTCTGCTCTGCTCTGCCCTGCTACACTTGCCCTCCGTACCTGTGGCCCTGCTCTGCCCTGCTCTACTTGCCCTTTGCACCTGCAGATCTGTTCTGCTCTGCCCTGCTCCACTTGACCTCCGCACCTGCAGCTCTGCTCTGCTCTGCCCTGCTCCGCTTGCCCTCCACACCAGCAGCTCTGTTCTACCCTGCTCCACTTGCCCTCTCCACCTGTGACTCTGCTCTGCCCTGCTCCACTTGCCCTCTGCACCTGCGGCTCTGCTCTGCCCTGCTCCACTTGCCCTTTGCACCCGTGTCTCTGCTCTGCTCTGCCCTGCTCCGCTTGACCTCCACACCTGCAGCTTTGGTCTGCTCTGCCCTGCTCCACTTGCCCTCCACACCTGCGGCTCTGCTCTGCTCCACTTGACGTCTAAACCTGTAGCTCTGCTCTGCTCTGTCCTGCTCTGCTTGACCTTCACATCTGCAGCTCTGTTCTGCCCTGCTCCACATGCCCTCTGCACCTGCGGCTCTGCTCTGCTCTGCCCTGCTCCACTTGCCCTCTGCACCTGCGGCTCTGATCTGCCCTACTCTGCTTGCCCTCCACACCTGTGGCTCTGTTCTGCTCTGCCCTGCTCTATTTGCACTCTGCACCCGCAGCTCTGCTCTGCTCTGCCCTGATCCTCTTGCCCTCCGCACCTGTGGCTCTGCTCTTTTCTGCCCTGCTCCTCCTGCCCTCCGCACCTGCAGCTCTTCTCTGCTCTGCCCTTCTCCATTTGCCCTCTGCACCTGTGGCTCTGCTCTGCCCTGCTTTGCTTGCCATCCGCACCTGCGATTCTCCTCTTCCCTGCTCTGCCTGCCTTCTGCACCTGTGGCTCTGCTCTGCTCTGCCCTGCTCCGCTTGCCCTCAGCACCTGCGGCTCTGCTCTGCTCTGCCCTGCTCCGCTTGCCCTCCATACCTGCAGCTCTGCTCTTCTCTGCCCTGCTCCTCTTGCCCTCAACACCTGTGGCTCTGATTCGTTTGCCCTCCGCACCTACAGCTCTGCTCTGCTCTGCCCTGCTCCGCTTACCCTCCGAACCTGCGGCTCTGCTCTGACCTGCTCCACTTGCCTTCTGCACCTGTGGCTCTGCTCTGCCCTGGTCCACTTGCCCTCCACACCTGTAGCTCTGCCCTGCTCTGCCCTGCTCCACTTTCCCTCCACACCTGCAGATCTGCTCTGCTACACCTGCAGATCTGCTCTGCCCTGCTCCGCTTGCCATTCGCACCTGTGGCTCTGCTATGCTCTTGCCTGCTCCGCTTGCCCTCTGCACCTGTGGCTCTGGTCTGCCCTGCTCCACTTGCCCTCTGCACCTGCGGCTCTGCTCTGCCCTGCTCCACTTGCCCTCTGCACCTGTAGCTCTGCTCTGCTCATCTTGCCCTTCGCACCTGCAGCTCTGCTCTGCTCCACTTGCCCTCTGCACCTGCCTGCAGCTCTGCTCTGCTATGCCCTGCTCCGCTTGCCCTCTGCACCTGTGGCTCTGCTCTACCCTGCTCCGCTAGCCCTCTGCACCTGCGACTCTGGTCTGCCCTGCTCCACTTGCCTCCGCACCTGCAGCTCTGCTCTGCACTGCTCCACTTGCCCTCTGCACCTGCGGCTCTGCTCTGCCCTGCTCCGCTTGACCTCCACATCTGCGGCTCTGCTCTGCCCTGCTCCACTTGCCCTCCGCACCTGCGGGTCTGCTCTGCCCTGCTCTGCTTGCCTTCCGCACCTGTGGGTCTGCTCTGCTCTGTCCTGCTCCTATTGCCCTCTGCACCTGTGGCTCTGCTCTGCTTGCTCTCCACACCTGTGGCTCTGCTCTTCTCTGCCCTGCTCTGCTGGCCCTCCACACCTGCAGCTCTGCTCTCACCTGCTCTGCTTGCCCTCCCACCTGCGGCTCTGCTCTGCTCCACTTGACCTCCACACCTGCGGCTCTGCTGTGCCCTGCTCCGCTTGCCCTCTGCACCTGTGGCTCTCCTCTGCCCTGCACTGCTTGCCCTCCGCACCTGCGGCTCTGCTCTGCCCCGCTTGCCCTCCACACCTGCGGCTCTGCTCTGCTCTGCCCTGCTCCACTTGCCATCCGCACCTGCAGGTCTGCTCTGCTCTGTCCTGCTCCTCTTGCCCTCCGCACCTGCGGCTCTGCTCCATTTGCCCTCCGCACCTGCAACTCTGCTCTGCTCTGCCCTGCTCCGCTTGCCCTCTGCACCTGCGGCTCTGCTTTGATTGCCCTCTGCACCTGCAGCTGTGATCTGCCCCTCTTGCCCTCCACACCTGCAGCTCTGCTCTGCCTTGCTCCGCTTGCCCTCCACACCTGCGGGTCTACTCTGCTCTGCTTGCCCTCTGCACCTGCAGCTCTGCTCTGCCCCGCTCTGCTTGCCCTTCACACTTGTGGCTCTGCTGTGCCCTGCTCCGCTTGTCATCCGCACCTGTGGCTCTGCTCTGCTTGCCCTCTGCACCTGCAGCTGTGATCTGCCCCTCTTGCCCTCCACACCTGCGGCTCTGCTCTGTTCTGCCCTGCTCCACTTGCCCTCCACACCTGCGGCTCTGCTCTGTCCTGCTCCACTTGCCTTCTGCACCTGCAGCTCTGCTCTGCACTGCTCCACTTGCCCTCCGCACCTCCAGCTCTGCTCTGCTCTGCCCTGCTCTGCTTGCCCTCCACACCTGCGGCTCTGCTCTGCTCCACTTGCCCTTCGCACCTGCAGCTCTGCTCTGCCCCTCTCTGCTTGCCCTCTGAACCTGTGGCACTGCTCTGCTCTGCCCTGCTCCACTTCCCCTCCGCACCTGTGGCTCTGCTCTGCTTGCCCTCTGCACCTGCAGCTCTGCTCTTCTCTACCTTGCTCCACTTGCCCTCCGCACCTGTGGCTCTGCTCTGCCCTGCTCCACTTGTCCTCTGCGCCTGCGGCTCTGCTCTGCCCTGCTCCACTTGCCCTCTGCACCTGCGGCTCTGCTCTGCTCAGCTCTGCTCCTCTTGCCCTTCGCACCTGCTGCTCTGCTCTGCTTTGCCCTCCTCCGCTTGCCCTCCACACCTGCGGCTCTGCTCTGCCCTGCTCCACTTGCCCTCTGCACCTGTGGCTCTGCTCTGCTCTGACCTGCTCCGCTTGCCCTCCACTCCTGTGGCTATGCTCTTCCCTGCTCCTCTTGCCCTCCGCACCTGTGGTTCTGTTCTGCTCTGCCCTGCTCCGCTTGCCCTCTGCACCTGCGGCTCTGCTCTGCTCTGACCTGCTCTGCTTCGCCTCTGCACCTGCGGCTCTGTTCCTGTATCCCAGTCTGTACTGGTCCCTATTCAGCCTGTTTACTTACCTGCCAGTACCCGCCTGTCTGTATACCAGCCGTGCCTGCCAGTACCCGCCTGTCTGCATACCAGCCGTGCCTGCCACTACCCGCCTGTCTGCATACTAGCTGTGCCTGCCAGAACCCGCCTGTCTGCATACCAGCCAAACCTGCCCATTCCTGCATCCCCCCGTGTGGGTCAACAGCTGTGACCGGGGTCTGACCTGGAGTAGCACCTGGGCCATCTCCCACGTCCCTCCTCAGACCACGGAATCGATTAAGCCGCCGTGCATCTGTGGTCTGATCTAGCGAGGTCCCTAGTGACGTCCCTCCGGGCACTCCTCGTGACCACTAGCCACGCTCACGCCAAGCAGTCCGGGCGTGAGAGTAACAATAGTAAAGTAGAGTGCAACTTTACCACTTGAAGACTTGAAGATTTTCCATTTTTTTGTTTTAATTTTTTCCTCCCCTTATTCAGAGCCATAACTTTCTTATTTTTCCATCAATATGGCCATATGAGGGCTTGTCTTTTTGCAGGAAGAGTTGTACTTTTGAAGACTCCATTCATTATACCACACAATATACTGGAAAAGGGGAAAAAATTCCAAGTGCTTTGAAAATACAAAAAAAGTGGAATTTCACAATTGTTTTTTTGGGTTTTTTATTTACCATGTGCGCTATATGGTAAAACTGATCTGGCAATATGATTCTCCAGGTCAGTTCAAGTACGCAGATAGCAAACATGTTCAAGTTTCATATTTAAGTGGTGAAAAAAAAATTAGGAGATTTGTTAAGAAAAAAATTGCTTTTGTCGCCATTTTCCAAGACCTGTAATGTTTTCATTTTTTGGGATATGGAGCTGTGTGAGGGCTTGTTTTTCGTGCCCTGAGCTGATGTTTTTACTGATACCATTTTTGACTAGATAGGATGTTTTATTGAGATGTTGCATCTGTTCAAAAAATTAATTTTGGCGTTTTGATATTTTTTTTTGTGGCGCTGTTTACTGATGGGATAAATTTACTTTATATATAGATAGATCAGACTTTTCCAAATGCAGCAATACCAAATTGTTTTATTTTTAATGGGGCAAAAAAGGGTGATTTGAAATTTTGTGTTTTTCTATTTTTTCCTATTTTTAAAAATTTGTTTTGCTTTTTACTGATATTAATTAGCCCCTTAGAGGGCTTGAAGATGCAATCATCTTATTGCTTGTGCTATACATAGCAGTGCATCATCTTTAACAGGTTTAACAGCCAAATTAAAGTTGTACACTACTTTCACATTGATTCCCTATCCGTAGGTTAGGGCATGAATGCATGATCGGCAGGGGTACCGGATGCGGCACACCCGCCGATCAGCTGTTATTGGTGCCGGCAGTGGCAAGAAGTGCTTACCTGCGGTTTTTGGTCATCAAGTTGTAGTGGCCAGTGCTTGTTATTGCACATTCGCCTCCCTATTCAATTGAATGGGAGGCATATGTGCAATACCCCACGCTGGCCACTACAACTTGACGGCCAATCACCGCAGGTAAGCACTTCCGGCAGGCAGCCTCCGCCACTGGCACTGGTAACATGCTTGAGCTCTGCAGTGTCTCTGAAGGATGGTATGCTGGATGGCAGCATTCTGCTACCATCCAGCCTGCCATCTCAATGCCGTCCCAGCGTGGGAGAATTCTCCTGCTCAAGCGGTGACGTCATTTTCCGGCACCGCATGCGCAGGAGAATTCTCCCACGCTGTCAGTGACATGCATGAGGTGAGCTGAGTTCATTGGACATGAACTCGGCTCATCTGGATGCCGTCACAGCCAGACACTGAGGAGCTTCACTGAGGAGCTTCTCAGTGTCTGCGGTATGGCAAGCTGGATGGCGTTCTGCTGCTATCCAGCCTGTCTTGTCAATGTAGCAGAGCTGAAGCCGTTCTGGGAACCATCGAAAGGTAAGGATGAGGTTGGTTTATTATTTTACTTTTATTGCAGGAGGTCGCTGGCTTCAGCTGGAATGGGCGTGATGGTAAGTAGAGTTTAATTTAGAACATTAAAGAATTGTGTCTTTATTTCAATTAAAGGACTTTATTCTGGGTGTTTGTGTTTTTTTTTTAACTTTCACTATGGGGTTAGTAATGGGGCTGTCTTATAGACGCCTCTCCATTACTAACCTGGGCTTGATGTCAGCTGGCATTATAAGCTGACATCAACCCCAGCCCTATTACCCCACTGCCACCGCTACAGGACAGTGGGAAGAGCGAGGCGAGGTGCCAGAATTGGCGCATACTATGGATGCACCATTTCTGGGGCGGCTGATGGCTGGTATTTCTAGCCTGGGAGGGGGCTAATATTCATGGCACCCTTCCTGGGCTATTAATATCAGCCCCGAGCTGTCTGCCTAGCCTTTGCTATCTATTAAAATAGGGGGGACCCCACGTCATTGTTTTTTTGGGTCCCCCATTTTAATAGCTAGTAAAGGCTAGGTATTCAGCTGGGGGCTGATATTAGTAGCCTGGGAAGCTCCGTGGGTATTACCCCCTTCCCAGGCTTTAAACCTCTGCCCCAGCCGTCTGCTTAACCTCCGCTAGAGACTAAAATTAGGGGAAACCCACGCCAATTTTTTTTTAATAAATCCTTTATTTTAACACTAAATGACAAGAACAGTAACCAACAATGTCACTGTACTTATTATATATGTGACTGACATGTTTCTATCTAATAATTGTGTGATGCTCTATTCTTTCTGTTCTAAATTGTCAAGTACCGATGTATGCCGCTGATGAATTGCCGGACGGCTTTTTTAAAGAGATGGGTGCATGAAAATGGGAGGGCACTAGTGTGTTCCAAGTGCCCTGCTATGTTTTTCATGCACCCTCCTATATACCCTGCCTGCCAGTCTGCCTATATGTTCTGCCTGCCTGACATTTAATTGAGCACTGTTCCCATCGATTTGGCCAATTTTTGACCTTCTGCAGACCGCCGGGGGGAGGTCCGCCAGAAAAATGCTCGAGTTTACCATAGACTTACATTGGGCTCGTTGCTCAGGTCGAGCACCCGAGTATTCCAATGTGCTCGACCTGAGCTTCGAGCACCCGAGCATTTTAGTGCTCGCTCATCACTAATCATGAGTTACAATTTTTTCACGTTTTTCAAGTTTCCCTTTTCTGCTGAAAATTCTCCCACTCTTTAATAGGTGGGAGACCTGGGTGCCATTCATCTTCATGGCACTCTTCTTTTTGTGATCCTATATACTACATTCAGATCACAATAGGATGTATCCATAATTTCTTGAATCCCTTTTTCACCTTTTGTAGAATTGTTATTTGTGTTTTAATAATTTTTTCAATATAAATCTCTTTTATATTATTGCAAGTGGTTTTGGATTTCTTTATCCAAATATAGGTTGCACACTGGTGCAATAAGTTGCAAATATTGCGCCAAAATACTGGCGCACTAAAAACTACAGCAAGGATGGACTAGTGTGAAGTTGCTCCTATTTGAAACTTTTTAAAAAGTCACAATTGATGGATCAGGCTAAAACATCTGGAATTGCTAGACTACGCCAGCAAAGCAGAAAACAAAATAAACAAGAAAATACAGACAAACACATATAAAATAGATTTTAAAAAGGCTTAACCCCTTAACAAGCGCTGTACGCCTTTTAACGGCAGCCATTAATGGGCCTTATTCCTCAGCACCGCTTTAATGGCGCTGAGGGATAATTGAATAGTGCCATCCTGCGGCTGAAATTCTCACTGGTGACAGCTGTATTTGAATGCTGACACCCTGCAGTATCGGCCCCGGCTGGCTTTGAAACTGTTTGGGGCCGATTAACCCCTTAAAAACTGCTGTCAATCATGAGTGGTTAAAAAGGGGTATAAAGACTTTCTTTGGCTGGATTGACACCCCACAATTGTAATCGCAGCTGCCTATCATTGCCATGGTACCTTGAGGTCATTTGATGACATCAGGGAACAATGGCCACTTTTTAAAGGCGCTGAGGAATAAGTGAATAGCACCACCCCGCTCCTGAGATTCCCACTGGTGACAGCTGTATATGACTGCTGACACCCTGCAATATCGGCCCTGGCTGGTTTGGAAACCAATCGAGGCTGATTATCTCCTTAAATACCACTGTCAATTATTTTGTACAGCATGACTTACTGGTTTAAGGATCTCAAAATTGAAAGTTTTAAAATTCCACATTTTTCAAAATTTTCACCAAAATTCTCAATTTTCATGAAAAATATCAAAATATATTGACCTAAATTTACCACTATCATAAAGTACTGTGGGCCAAAAAAAAACAATATTTGAATCACTGTGATACATTGAAGCGGTCAGTAAGGTCAAAATTGGCTCAGTCACTGAGGAGATAAATAGACTAATGAATTGAGAGAAAAATAAAATAAAACACAAAATTAGACAAAAACAGGCTCAAAGGCAATGGTGACTCAGGGCCCTAATTTCTGCCTAAATAATTAGCACACCTTAAGATATTATCATATACAGAGGCTGCAGCAACATATAATGGTAATTATTATTATTATTTTTTTTTATAATGGTAGTTAGTAGAGCTTAGAAAATATTTTTGATTAGAAATGAATTTTACTCAGATGTTACAAAAATCCACTTTGCTAAATTCAGATTTTTGTCTTGTAATTCATTTTCTCAGGATATTTTTTTGATCCATAAGGTGACATCAATAGGTTAAAAAAAATTGTTATGCTCACTCCACCGCTCATCTCTCTGGCCCCTCCACTCCTCTCCTCACTTTCATCTGTCCAGTCAACATTACATTTTCTGATCGCTGCCACTCGTGCTGAAATCCCCACAATTTTTTGCACCATTTGGCTCTTACAAAATCTATGTTTCCCTGCATATTCAACTTTGATGCAGCTTGCAGTCATAAATCAGCCGAGAGGAGCTCAGAAAAAAAGACAGATAAAAGAGGAAAAGACAGATAAAGTTAGATATTCTCTTTCAGAACATCCTAGCGGATTATCACTTAATGCATTCTGCAACCATCAATAGGCAGCGCAACACAGAAGGCTATGGAAAGCAAATGGTACAAAAATTTTCATGAAACCCCAGATAGATATTTAGCTCCAATTTTAAGCTTTTAGGTGAACAAAATTATCATCAAAGGTGGACACCCCGACTAAGTAATTTTGTATAATCCCTAAGGCTATGTGCCCACGATGCAGAAATGCTCAGGATTTTTTCCTGAGCGTTTCTGTATCTCCCTGGTAGAAAAAACGCATGAGGATTGTACATGCGGATTGTACATGCGGATTGTACATGCGGATTGTACATGCAGATTGTACATGCGTTTTCCTGCCAGGGACAAGCGGAAGTGAAGCGTTCTTCACATGCATTTCTGCATGCGGGTTATCAAGTGCTTTTCCAAGCGATGTTAATGTGGCACCCCAGGGGTCTGGTTTCCACAGTAACAGCAATGATATGTCTGAGAGCAGGTGGGAGGTCTCTTGGTCAGGGATCCTGTGCATGCCACACCTCCTGCCCAGTCCTGGGAGGGGAAGAACTTCCCCTAGTTAAACCTAGGGCTGAGGCAGGGTTAGAGAGTTGAGAGGGAGAGTTCAGCCAGGAGGGCTGGCAGGGAGCTGTGGCTCCGGCTGGGCCCAGCTCCTGGGCCCTGCCAGAAGTAGAGACAGAGAAGCAGCATAGGAAGAAACAACAGGAGCTCTGTGGGAGCAGTGTTACAAGGAGTCAGGGGCTGGCAGCTGCAGAGCTCGCCCTGACTGAGAAGATTTCTTACCGGACCCGGAGTCCGAGGCTGTGGGGACTAACTCCTACCCAGCAGCAGAATCCGTCAGGCAGGGGATTTCAGGTCCTCTGGCCAAGAAGCCCGAAGGCACGGTCACACGCATGGGACCAGCACCGCCGTCGTGGAGCGGAAGCTACTAGAAGGCCCCGAGTCACCGGCCATACGGGTGAGCACCACACGGTACACTCAGGGACGTGGGCTACTTATACCGCCTCTAGCAAGGTAGCCAGAAGAGTACAGTTAGTTTGGGAGGCCTACAACTCCGCCTGGCCAGGGGAGATCCCATCTGCTCAAGGACTGACCAGGCCCCAATCGCTAGCCAGTACTCCGGGAGGGTCTGTCTTTGTCACCAGTAAAGACCCTGAACTACACCGTACCGTCTCCGAGTGGTTCCTGCTACCCCCATCATCCACGTCGGCTGCCCTGAGGCCATACCCCTCCCGTTGGGGGTTATACCATCTACGCTGCACTATCCTACCACCGGCCTCAGCGGTCTGCCCTGCAGCGGCAGCTCCATAGCTGCATTCAACGGGTGGCGTAGTCGTCCTACATCTACTGCTAAAACAGCGCCACTTAGTCTGACTCCCTGGGCACGGACCGGGTCACCGCCACGAGACTACTACCCCTATCAGATCCGGCTCCGGGTAGGATCCCGCGTGCGCAACGCTACTCAGCACAGGCCCAGGGGCGCGTCAACTTTTGGCGTAGTCGGCAGGATTTCGTGCCCGCAACCACCGGGTACTGCGTGCCTGAAAAAGACTGTTCAAACTTACCTGTGGTGAAGATTCATGCCATCCGGCGCCATCTTCCGCTTCCTTCCCGCCGTCGGTGGAGTTTTCCCGCCATCCGGCGCCATCTTCGGCCTTCTTCCCGCCATACGTGGAGTTTTCCCGCCATTGGACGCCATTTTGAGGACGCCGCGCGGGAAGAAGAGGGGCGTGGACTCCGAAAGCGCGCGAGAACTGAAGCCCCGCCTCACGTCCGGACGTTGCGTAAGGTCCTGGAAGGAGCCCAGCAGACGCCGACGTCACAGGAGCGCGACGGAAGGTCCTCAACCCTGACGATCCACTGCGGAGCCGCGGCCTACGGAAGAGGATCATCGCAAGGTAGGCCACGGTCCACTAGGGGGGAGAAGGATGTCAGATACGGAGGAGAGCTTCACCGCTTCAACCCCCGCCAGCGCCACCGCTGTTGCGGTCATGCCTTTCACCATGCCCTATATCCCGGGGACAGCCTGGCTACCCCAGTACTCAGGGGAGTCACATACCCTGCATGACTTTAGAGAAAAGCTGGATAGCCTCTTCCAGGTGTACCCCCTCACAGAGGAGCAAAAAGTGAGCATCCTGGTGGCCCAATTAACCGGGGCAGCCGAAAGGGAGGTAAAGTCCTGGCCACCTGGGAGGAGGACTGTCACAGAGATACTAACCCAGCTAACCGAGGAGGAGCTGCAGTACTACCAATACGAGGAAAGCCAAGAGGACCCGGACGGGTCTGAGGACTACTCTCAGGAGGGAGCACAAAGAGGACATAGCTACTGAAGGGAAGTAGCGTGAATAAAGAGCTGTAAATAGTTACCCGTAAGGGTACAAGGACTGCTGCTAATTAAAAAATGGTCCCCGTTGGGATTAGTGAATTGTTCCCCATGTGCCCCTATCTTAAACCAGGCTGAGGACTGTGAGCAGCCATCCCCTATCCCTTACCAGGCTGAGGACTGTGAGCAGCCAATCCTTATCCCCACTGGCTGAGGACTGAGAGCGGCCATATCCTGTAAATAATTATGTGTTTCTAGTTATTTATAGGAGTCCTTGGTGGATTTACCGGGAATCCTTGTACATGGTTGGAGCGTAACCTAGGAATGGACTAAAGACTGTTAAGGACTCGGGGCAGGACAGACCCCTACCTGGTTACGTCTCCCTGTTTTGGTGAAATGGACACCTTGCTTTTCTTCAAAGACTGCACCCGGTTGCGGACACGCCGTAACCATCTTTATGTGTTTTTCTTATCGTATTATTATTGTTTATACCTTGTTATGTTTTTCTAAAAATATGTTTAGTCCCGGAGTACTAAATTTCACTAGGGGGGAATGTGGCACCCCAGGGGTCTGGTTTCCACAGTAACAGCAATGTTATGTCTGAGAGCAGGTGGGAGGTCTCTTGGTCAGGGATCCTGTGCATGCCACACCTCCTGCCCAGTCCTGGGAGGGGAAGAACTTCCCCTAGTTAAACCTAGGGCTGAGGCAGGGTTAGAGAGTTGAGAGGGAGAGTTCAGCCAGGAGGGCTGACAGGGAGCTGTGGCTCCGGCTGGGCCCAGCTCCTGGGCCCTGCCAGAAGTAGAGACAGAGAAGCAGCATAGGAAGAAACAACAGGAGCTCTGTGGGAGCAGTGTTACAAGGAGTCAGGGGCTGGCAGCTGCAGAGCTCGCCCTGACTGAGAAGATTTCTTACCGGACCCGGAGTCCGAGGCTGTGGGGACTAACTCCTACCCAGCAGCAGAATCCGTCAGGCAGTGGATTTCAGGTCCTCTGGCCAAGAAGCCCGAAGGCACGGTCACACGCATGGGACCAGCACCGCCGTCGTGGAGCGGAAGCTACTAGAAGGCCCCGAGTCACCGGCCATACGGGTGAGCACCACACGGTACACTCAGGGACGTGGGCTACTTATACCGCCTCTAGCAAGGTAGCCAGAAGAGTACATTTAGTTTGGGAGGCCTACAACTCCGCCTGGCCAGGGGAGATCCCATCTGCTCAAGGACTGACCAGGCCCCAATCGCTAGCCAGTACTCCGGGAGGGTCTGTCTTTGTCACCAGTAAAGACCCTGAACTACACCGTACCGTCTCCGAGTGGTTCCTGCTACCCCCATCATCCACGTCGGCTGCCCCCGTTGGGGGTTATACCATCTACGCTGCACTATCCTACCACCAGCCTCAGCGGTCTGCCCTGCAGCGGCAGCTCCATAGCTGCATTCAACGGGTGGCGTAGTCGTCCTACATCTACTGCTAAAACCGCGCCACTTAGTCTGACTCCCTGGGCACGGACCGGGTCACCGCCACGAGACTACTACCCCTATCAGATCCGGCTCCGGGTAGGCTCCCGCGTGCGCAACGCTACTCAGCACAGGCCCAGGGGCGCGTCATTAGCATCACTTGGAAAGTGATTGTCAACTTGGTCACACTATATAAATCCATGCAACCGGCATGGATTTATATAGTGTGACCGTAAAGAATGTTTAAAAATAAAAAAATAAATCTATACTTACCTTCTGATGGCCCCTGCAGTCTTGCTTCGCTCCATCCTGGGGTGCTGGCAGCTCGCGGTACACTACACTGAAAAAGCAGCGCTTCCGCAAAATAATTGGTAGTGCTGCGTTTTTTTCCGCAATCATAAACCACAGTGGAAATTTCCGCAGCATGTGTACAGCACATGTGGATTATCATTGGGGAACATGGTAGGCATTCCACCATGTGTTTTTAAAGTTTTTAAAGCGTTTCTGCAGTGTTTTTGCCGCTGGGGAAACGCTTAAAAAACGCATCGTGGGCACACAGCCTAATTCTGTTTGTCATTGAATACTGATATTAATTCTGAATTTGGGACTCTTGGTGGAAAGGAAATCGAGTTCAAGCTTTTTTCAAATTATAACTAAATTTTTATCTGATCCAAATCGCCTTTCACGATCACCAAATAGCTATTTTTCTATGAATATTTATACATACAATAGAGCTGTGCAATTTTTCTTTTTTTTTTTTTTTTAACCTGCAACCTGTGCTCTCATTCCTTGCACTATGTGGCTATACTACAAACTGATCAAACACCAGGCTGATGAGAGCTGACATTCACCCACGAACATTCTGAACTGCTTGATAGAGTCCTTGCGTCATTAAAAGTGTAATTAATTGCATGGAGGCTGAGGAACACAGTTATTTACCATGCTGGGATTTATTTTTTACCATCTATACTATTTGTGGCCTTTTCAATGTGCGGACAAAGGGATGAAAATAGAATTTAGAGTCAAAGCTGTATAATCTGTTTACGTAGCAAATTAAAGCCACCACGTTGCTGAAAGTATGTAGAGACTTCAAATTATCTGCTGTGTGTGAATATACCCGAATACGATAGATACAAATGTAGCAGTCATCAAAGATGCGATGTGCTACAGCTTAGAGTGTCACTCATTTAAACGGAATGAGAACTGCTAGAATGAGAACTGCTATAGTACACAAATAGTTTGAGTGCAATCTTATGAACCTAGGTGTACTATGCTGTTTGTTGCTAAATGTGTTGATTTAGCAGCTAAATTTTTAGATATAGAAGTTTTTGCCTCTACTAGGCTGGAAAAAAAGAAACTGATAAACAATAGTGATGAGCGAGCACTAAAATGCTCGGGTACTCGTTGCTCGGGTCGAGCAAATTGGAATACCCAAGCAACGAGCCCAATGTAAGTCTATGATAACATCGAGCATTTTTCAGTCGGCTCCCCCTAGCGGTCTGCAGAGGGCCTAAAATTGCCCAAATCGATGGGAACAGTGCTCAAATGACATGGGAACAGCATGGGGAAGACCCCTGGAAGCATCTCTGACTCCCAGGTCACTGCTGTCAACAACATAGTCAGAGTATTACGCCACTTTTACAGACTCAAAATAAAACATACAAAAACGAAACCAAAATGGATTTCCTGGGAAATATGTTATGGAACATCCTTTCCAGGGTAATGACTTGTATAGAAGGCAAAATAAATAACCAAAACCAAAAATACTCCTCCACACCTTGGGCTATGTTCACACGTAGCGTTTTTGATACGTTTTTGCACTTTTGCATTGCTTTCAACCAAGACAACTGCATTCACTAGGAAATGTCATTTAAACATTTTACAACCTTATCTGGCCGTGTGGTGTGTGACACATCATCAGACACATGCATACAGTGCTGAAAAGACATGGGAACAGCATGGGGAAGACCTATGGAAGGATCTCTGACACCCAGGTCACTGCCTAAAAGTGTGCCCATCATAAGTGATCCTTGGCGCATGCGAAGATGCCTACCGCCATGCACCTGTCATTGCAGACTTGCAACTATCACCGTCCACGTCCTTGTCCCAGTGCAGCGTTCAGTTGTCCCTACCCCATTCCTTTGGAATGCAAGCGCAAGTATGCAGCCAGCCACCCACCCACAGGCTACAGTACTATATTGCAAAATTTTTGACAGCTGCTTTCACTTGAAATGTGGCCTTTTAGGCTCGTGGAGGCGGAAGCTTTTCATAACCTCATGCCGGCAGCGGCTGGGTGTCCATACTAGGTCCCCAGCCGCCACTTTTCTCCCAGTATCGTCTCCGCCTTCCACAAGCATGCGTCCCAAAGCATTACCCGTGCCCTCCATAGTGCACTTACTGGGAAGGACCACTTAACCACAAACACGTGGACAGGTGAATGTGGCCAGGGACTGTACAGAGCCAGTCCACAGCTTTTTATGCTGAGTTGTATCTTACCACAGCCATATTCTTTAGCTTGGTGAAAGGACTGGCATAGAGGGAAACCGTATCTACTCTGGGTGTCATTTCTCCCAGGAAGTCCTCTAAAGCAGCTTGTTGCAGAAGCAATGGCAGCCCATCCAACATCAACTCGCACTTCTCGGTGGTGCTTTGACACACAAACATCTTTCTTTGCGCATTTAATTTCATGACTACAGAGTTGGGCAATGGCCTCATCTGCAATGCGGTTTGAGTAATAACATGCATAAGCACATCCGATCCACATTTAAAAAACAGTCATAGAGTGTCCGGGAATTTGAAGACACATAGAGCAGGGCCACAGTAATGACAAAATCCCATTAGAAAGGAGAGAGTCTCCCATAGTGTTGGCCTATGCAGTGAATGCAAGGGCTGCCAAAAATTTGGAGGCACTTCAATGCACCTTGGAAGAGACATGGAGGTCAGAGGGCCTCCTGAAAACAATGTTCCCATTATTAGGAAGTGGGTCTCCCACAATGTTGGCCTATGCAGTGAATGCAAGGGTTGCCAAAAATTTGGAGGCACTTCAATGCCCCTTGGAAGAAATGTGTAGGAGGGCCTCATAAAATTTTTTTCCCATTAGAAAGGAGCGGGCCTCCTATACTTGTAATGCCCATGCACTAAGTGTATGGGCTGACAAACATTTACCCCTGGGGGGTATATATGAACATACTGTATAAAAATTTTTTTATGGCATCATAAACACCCTTTAAAAAAATTATGTGGGTGTTGCATGGTGATATGGTGGTGGAGGATGAGGAGAAGGAGGAGGAGAAGAGCAAATATCCAAAATCAGGAAGCCTATACCCATGTCTGTGTGTAAAAAGGTGCATGGGAATACACCTCCCTAGAAAAGACACTGGATTTGAGTTTATGTTACGCTGCTATCATTCGGTGGTGTTGAGAAGTCTGGCCCAATCCAACCTTGTGAGAGTACCCCGCGCCTCAGGGCCTGTGCGATGGGAGGGGCTGAGAAAACTCTCCCAGAACTTTGACAGTGTTCCCCTGCCTCTGCTGGATTGAAATTGTGTCTCTCTCGCCTGTACTCCTCGGTTGTCCAACGAAGTGTGCCCTCTGCCGCCAGCGTTTTCAGATGGGAATTTTTTTAATAGTTCCGCAACAAGGGCCCTCTGGTACAGCCCCATTTTTATAGACCTGTCCGCCTCAGGAAAAAGAGATATAAAGTTCTCCTTGTAGCGTGGGTCTAGAAGTGTCACCAACCAGTAATGACTGTCATCCAAAATTTTTAGAACGCAAGGGTCATGGGAAAGGCAACGTTATATAAACTCAGCCATGCGTGACTGACTACTGTACACTATATACACTGCCTGCCTATATACCCTGCCTGCCTGATATCTCGGCAGATGGATTAGTCATCAAAAGGACTGTTTGTTAAGATGGATATGTGTAATGTACGGTTTTTCTCCCTACACTACCTAATACACAAGCAAATCTCTCCCTGACGCAGCAGCACCTCTCCCTATTCTGCCTGATTCCGGAGTGACTGTGACGAGCACAGCGTCGCCAGGTCTGATATACCTGATGACGCTGTGCGGCCATCCAATCACTGTAATGCCACAACCACCATGGCTGCGGCATTAAAATGAGTGGCAGGCAATCCCTGTATGTTGATTGGTGCTCTAAAGAGCGCCAAACATGCAGGGAGGGGACCCGAGCTCCCGTCGAGCAACCCCGGAAATAATTGGCAAGCGCCGAGCATCTCGAGTAGTTAGATGCCTGGGCGAGCACCGAGCTGTAGCGAGCATGCTCGCTCATCACTAATAACCAACCCTTAGAGAGATTGAATATGTGAAGATACAGGTTGCTGTAACTGCATTGCTTTAGGATACATACAAATACAGTCACAATCTGAGATCACTACGTTTTATGTTCTCAAGAACACTACTCCCACAGCCACTGATTTGTCAAAATACCGACACGCATGTCTATGATGCTACTGTAAGAGGGATTCCGCTTCCCATACTCACTCATACACTCACCTAGCGCAATAGGCTGACAATGAGCTACGTGCACCCAACAGCTGGTTCTCATATCCCCACCTCACATCTCACATCCACACCTAACAACCAAGCTATTCTCACCTTTTTCAGGGTTTGTGTGTACGTTTAGAGCAGCGAGGAACAAACTTATTAAATGTTAGATTTAGTATACAAAAAGAGGTACAGTGCTTAAAAATAGGACACAAAAGATGGAGTACTAAGGTTATCTTACAGGTAATCATAGTATAAAATACAGATGAGTCTTTCGAATTGGATCCATGAGGGCTTCTGGCGGAGGAGAACACTTCAGGAAATATGGACAAATCTGTAATACTCATTGCTTCTCCTAAGGTCTGAATAGGACATTTGGAGATGTTATAAAGAGGTCTACCAGATCCTTCACTTCTCTCATAGCTGAGGTCAGAGGAGGACAGCGGATTAGATGTGATTCTAGTCCAGTTTAAGGTAATATTTACGTGGACTGCCATATTTTCCCCCAGGAAGCACCAATATAAATAATATTGTGATTATGTTACAGAACATCCTTCAAGTATTCTATACATACCACACATGAATATGATATATCCATAGTTCAGAGATATTGCGTTCCTATGGGCTGCCAGCAACCAAATCTTAGGTGATTTTACCAAAATCCCTGATCCCTGTTCATTGATATACCCATGAATTGTGCCAAAGTCAGGTTTTATAGATATGGCATGGAAAATATTGTACTTTCAATGTCATGTGAGACCTCTGATACAGAGTTGTCCTGTCAGCCTTTAGGTCTGTATGTGTCGCTTTTCATTGATTAGCACTAGTGTTGAGTGAGCATGATCGCCACTGCTTGGTACTCGCCCGAGCATCACGCTACTCTGGATGTTCGTCGAGCACTGAGCATTTCCGGGTTACTCGGGCGGGAGCTCGGGTCTCCGCCCTGCATGTTTGGCGCTCTTTACAGAGCCAATGAACATGCAGGGATTTGCAGCCAGTCACTGTAATGTCGCAGCCATGTTGTTTGTGGGCATTACAGTGATTGGCTGGCCGCACAGCGTCACCTCGAGTATTTAAAACCGGGCGCCGCCATCTTGGACACAGTCGCTCCGGATCAGACAGTGTAGGGACAGCGCTGCTGATTTAGGGAGAGATATATCCTGCGAAACAGTTAGTGTAGGGTCTGTAAAGGCTGCCAGATCAAACAAACAGTCCTTCTCAGGACTAATATCCATCACAGATATCAGGCAAGCAGGCGGGCTGTATAGGAGACGCAGTGGTTATACCAGCAAATGCTGCATTACAGTCCTGTGTGCTCCTGTTGCTGAAATTGCTGGACTTAGCTCCAGGTCTCGGGGGCCAGGAAAAATCCATTTTTTTTCATTTAAATCCTCTTTTTTTTTTTTCCTCCTTCACACTGTACAAATACCCGTCTTATCAACCTTTTGGTGTGTCCCCCCTCCCAAAAAAAAAAGTGTGTCTCTGATTTTTCAGACACAAATATATCTGTTGAAAATAGTGTGCTGTAGGTCAGAGAAATAGAAGTGTGGTATTGCAGTTCCATGGGCCATTTGTATCTAAAAAAACAGTTTGAGTGTGTCGCTCACTGATCAGCTGCAAATATATATATTTAAAAAAGTCTGGTATACACCAGTAAATTATAACTGTGGTTTTGCTGTTCCACGGTAAAAAATCTCTATTAACCTGTTTTTGGCATTTTTTGCCGTAAAAAAAATAATAATAGTGTCTCCCTGATTTTTCAGACACAAATATATCTGTTGAATATAGTCTGGTGTAGGCCAGAGAGACAGAAGTGTGCTTTTGCTGTTCCATGGTAAAAAATCTCTATTATCCTGCTTTTGGCATTTTTTGTCGTAAAAAAAAGAATAATAGTGTCTCCCTGAATTTTCAGACACAAATATATCTGTTGAAAATAGTCTAGTGTAGGCCTGAGAGATACAAGTGTGGTTTTGCAGTTCCACGGTTCAAACCTCTGTATTATCCACTTTTGGGCCATTTGTATCTAAAAAAAACAGTTTGAGTGTGTCGCTCACTGATCAACCGCAAATATATATATTTAAAAAAGTCTGGTATACACCAGTCAATTATAACTGTGGTTTTGCTGTTCCACGGTAAAAAATCTCTATTATCCTGCTTTTGGCATTTTTTGCTGTAAAAAATAAATAATAGTGTCTCCTGATTGTTCAGACACAAATATCTCTGTTGAAAATAGTCTGGTGCAGGCCCGAGAAATACATATGTGGTTTTGCAGTTCCACGGGGCAAATCTCTGTATAACCCTGCTTTTCGCAATTTTTGACGTAAAAAATAAATAATAGTGTCTCCTGATTGTTCAGACACAAATATATCTGTTGAAAATAGTCTGGTGTAGGCCCGAGAAATACAAGTGTGATTTTGCAGTTCCACGGTTCAAACCTCGGTATTATCCACTTTTGAGGCATTTGTATCTAAAAAAACCAGTTTGAGTGTGTCGCTCACTGTTCAGCCGCAAATATATATATTTAAAAAGTCTGGTATACACCAGTCAATTATAACTGTGGTTTTTCTGTTCCACAGTAAAAAATCTCTATTATCCTGCTTTTGGCATTTTTTGCCGTAAAAAATAAATAATAGTGTCTCCTGATTGTTCAGACACAAATATATCTGTTGAAAATAGTCTGGTGTAGGCCCAAGAAATACAAGTGTGGTTTTGCAGTTCCACGGGTCAAGTCTCTGTATTATCCTGCTTTTCGCAATTTTTGACGTAAAAAATAAATAATAGTGTCTCTCGATTGTTCAGACACAAATATATCTGTTGAAAATAGTCTGGTGTAAGCCCAAGAAATACAAGTGTGGTTTTGCAGTTCCACGGGTCAAATCTCTGTATTATCCTGCTTTTGGCATTTTTTGCCATAACAACTAAATAATAGTGTCTCCTGATTGTTCAGACACAAATATATCTGTTGAAAATAGTCTGGTGTAGGCCCGAGAAATACAAGTGTGGTTTTGCAGTTCCACGGGTCAAATCTCTGTATATTCCTGCTTTTGGCATTTTTTGCCGTAAAAAATAAATAACAGTGTCTCCTGATTGTTCAGACACAAATATATCTGTTGTAAATAGTCTGGTGTAGGTTCGAGAAATACAAGTGTGGTTTTGAAGTTCCACGGTTCAAACCTCTGTATTATCCACTTTTGGGCCATTTGTATCTAAAACAAACAGTTTGAGTGTGTCGCTCACTGTTCAGCTGCAAATATATATATTTAAAAAAGTCTGGTATACACCAGTCAATTATAACTGTGGTTTTGCTGTTCCACGGTAAAAAATCTCTATTATCCTGCTTTTGACATTTTTTGCCGTAAAAAATAAATAATAGTGTCTCCTGATTGTTCAGACACAAATATATCTGTTGAAAATGGTCTGGTGTAGGCCCGGGAAATACAAGTGTGGTTTTGGAGTTCCACGGTTCAAACCTCTGTATTATCCACTTTTGGGCCATTTGTATCTAAAAAAAACAGTTTGAGTGTGTCGCTCACTGATCAGCTGCAAATATATATATTTTAAAAAGTCTGGAATACACCAGTCAATTATAACTGTGGTTTTGCTGTTCCACGGTAAGAAATCTCTATTATTCAGCTTTTGGTATTTTTTCCGTAAAGAAACACAGTAATAGTTTCTCCCTGATTGTTCAGATTGTTTAAAAGAGTCGGGTGTAGGCCAGAGAAATAGAACTGTGGTATTGCTCTTCCACGGTTCTAATCTACTTTTTATTAACCTTTTTCCATTGATAGTGCGAGTGTAAGCTATTTTACTTCCTTTACAATGGGCAAGGCGCGTGGCAAGGGACGTGGAACTGGACGTTCTGGTGATCGTGCGTGCAGAGGACGGGGCCGTGGCCAAGGTGAAAATGTGCCACAACCAACAGCCACATCTTCTCGCTCCCACTTTTTGACCAAATTACTAGGGAAGCACAGAACAACACCAGTATTGCGAACTGATCAGTGTGAACAGGTTATTAATTGGATAGCGGATAATACTTCCAGTTACCTGAGCACCCCCACCTCTGGCCTGTCTTCCACATGGTCGACTCTTAGTAGCCGTGAGTCTCGACCGCATACTCCTCCTCACCCTGATGCGCCTTCCTCCCACCATGCCGAGTGTTGTCAGACAGCAACTGATCCCACACTTGGACACTCTGAAGAGCTGTTCAGTGGTCCATTTCCAGATTTGTGCCCCTCGCCTGCTGCGCTTGAAGTGGTGGAAGAGGAGATCCCATGTAGTGATGCCCAAATATTTGAACAGCCACGGCCACAGGAAGTCGACACTGGCAATTTGTCACAAGAGGTGGACGATGACGAGACACAATTGCCAGGAAGTGAGGAGGAGAATTGTGGTGCGCAAGTGGAAGAGAAGGAGGTGGTGGATGATCTAGTAACTGACCCAACGTGGCAGGAGGACATGCAGAGTGAGGCCAGCAGCACACAGGGGGAGGGAGGCAGAGTACCCCAACAGGCAGGAAGAAGCAGTGTGGTGGCCACAGACAGAAGGCGGGCAACCATTCCCCGTAACACCAACACGAGGGACGTTGCCAGTACAACCGGTAGGTCTTCCAGAGTCTGGAATTTTTTTAAAGACTCTGCTGATAACCCCAAAAAGGCCATTTGTACCACCTTCCATGCCAGCATCAGCAGGGGTGACAAAACTACCATCCTGACCACCACCAGTTATCAGGCACATGGCAGCAAAGAACCCGACTTTGTGGGGAGAACCCCTGGGTCCACGACCAGTGTCAGCGGGTGTCACCACTGCTTCTTCCGCTGTTGTGCATGCAATAGAACCCCCTCTTGTGTGTGCAAGGCAATCCCCTGTCCATACTGCATGCAAAGATGCCCCCTCCTCTCAGTCTTCACTTGTTATGGCAGTTTCTCAAGAAACAGCATCAACATCCACGTCCATGTCCCACCGCAGCGTTCAATTGTCCATATCCCATGCGAAAACGAAACCGGAAATTCGCAGCTAACGCCCCACAGGCCACAGTCCTAAATTCGCACATTTCACGACTGCTTGCGTTGGAAATGCTGCCTTTTAGGCTGGTGGAGATGGAATCCTTCTGCAACCTTATGGCGGTGGCTGTCCCTCGGTACTCGGTCCCCAGCCGACACCATTTTGCCCGGAGTGCCATCCCCGCACTACACAAGCACTTGTCCCAAAACATCTGCCGTGCCCTCAACAACGCTGCTAATGGGAGAATCCACCTGACAACGGACACGTGGACAAGTGCTTGTGGCCAGGGACGGTACATCTCCCTGAAGGCACACTGGGTAAACATAGTGGAAGCCGGGACCCAGTCGGACCTTGGGACGGAACACATCCTCCCCACACCGAGGATTGCGGGCCCTATGTCAGTCAGAGTTGCCCCCACAGTGTACAGCTCCTGCGCATCATCCTCCTCCTCCTCCTCATGTTCAGCCTCCATCTCAGATATCAACACATCAGTTACAAGCTGGAAGCACTGCAGTACTACCTCCGCCAAGCGGCAACAGGTTGTGCTGAAACTCATAAGCTTAGGTGAGAAACCTCACACTGCTTGTGAGTTGTGGACAGCTGTGAAAGAGCAGGCAGATCTGTGGCTGAGACCGCTGAACCTACATCCAGGCATGGTCGTGTGTGACAATGGCCGTAACCTGGTGGCGGCTCTGAGGCGAGGCGAGATCACACACGTACCATGCCTGGCTCATGTGCTTAGTCTCATGGTTCAGTGGTTTCTTAAATCGTACACCGAGTTGCCTGATCTGCTCGTCAAAGTACGCCGCCTGTCAGCTCGTTTTCACAAGTCGGCTACAGCTTCTGCCGCCCTTGCTGTGTTGCAGCAGCGTTTGCAGCTTCCGTCACACCGACTGGTGTGTAATGTCCCCACACGTTGGAACTCTACCCTCCACATGTTGCAAAGGATTTGTGAGCAGAAGAGAGCAGTTGAGGAGTACCAGCTGCAACAAGGCCGTCGATATTCAGGTCAGACTCCACACATAAGACCTCAGGAGTGGACCTGGATGTCTGACATCTGTAACATCTTGACAAACTTTGAGGAGTCCACCCAGATGGTGAGTGGCGATGACGCTATCATTAGCGTCAGCATTCCACTTGTCTCTGTTTTGCAATGCTCTCTGCAGAGAATTAAAGAGGAGGCATTGCAGCCAGAGTATGATGAGATGGATCAAGAAGCCGTAGCGGTTGATTACACACAGCCCAGCCTCATCTCTTTCCAACGTGCATTGGGGGACAATGAGGGAGAGGAGGAGGAGGAGGAGGAGGAAGAACAGGAGCTTGTATCATGCGCTGTAGACGGTAGTACCAGTACAACTGTCATACCATCGGTTAAGCGTGGGTGGCCTGAGGACAGGGGGGATGAGGAGGAGGAGGAGAGCATGGTCAGTCATCATCTTGGTGAGGACACGGAAGTCTTGCCCGTTACCAGTCTGGCACGCATGGCTGACTTTATGTTACCCTGTCTTAACCGTTATCCTCGCGTTGTCAAAATGTTGGGTGACAGTCATTACTGGTTGGTAACACTTTTAGACCCCTGCTACTAGGAGAACTTTCACTCTCTTATTCCTGAGGTGGAGAGGTCTACAAAAATGGGGCAGTACCAGAAGGCCCTTGCTGCAGAACTAATAAAAAAGTTCCCATCTGAATACGCTAGTGGCAGAGGTCACAGTTTGTTGAACAACCAAGGCGTACAAGCGAGAGAGAGGCAACTCTAATCCAGCAGAGGCAGGGGAACACTGTCAACGTTTTGGGAGAGTTTTCTGAGACCCGCCCAGCTTACAGGCCTTGAGGCGTGGAGTACTATCACAAAGAGTGGAAAGTTTCAAAAGATGGTGAGGGAGTACCTTGCCGACCGTACCAGCATCCTCCATGATTCCTCTGTGCCTTTTAATTATTGGGTATCCAAGCTGGACACTTGGAATGAACTCACTCTGTACGCCTTGGAGGTCTTGGCCTGCTCTGCCGTTAGCGTGTTATCGGAGCGTGTTTTTAGTGCCGCTGGTGGAATTATAACTGATACGCGCACTCACCTGTCAACTGACAATGCTGACAAGCTGACCCTTATCAAAATGAACAAGTGCTGGATTGGGCCAGACTTCTCATCACCACCAAATGACAGCAGAGTAACATAAAGTCAAATCCACTGTATTTTTTTCAGGATGGGTATACACTTCCTCATTTCGGCTGTTTTATGTTCTTCTACTTATCCTCAGCCTTCACCACCACTATACCACCAGGGTGACAGTGGTCCGTGTTGCCATTATTGGAAGTTCCTCTGTTCTTATTTTTGTCAGCTTTTCCTTGGAAGGCATAAGCAAAGACTGTGGGAGACCCACTCCCCAATAATGGGAATAATATTTTTAACACTAGAACTACTGATGGAGTCATTTTGACTCCTTTCGTTTTTTATTTCTCTTCTGTGACTACATTTTTCAGAATTCCGGCTTGAAACTCGGTGACTTTTCCTCAAATATGATGTGAAAAAAGATTTTGTGAGAATAAATAATTTTGGTGAAAAATTTGCGCGTTTTTTTCAAAATTTACCAAGAACTACTGAAGGGAGTCATTTTTACTCCCTACTATATTTTGAGGTCCTTTTGTCACTAAATGTTGCTATAAAGTTTTGTGCATAATTTTTTCACTCTGTCTTATTTACCCTGATGTTCATATAGATGTAGTTCAATTTACATGTCAACTTTTCACATTTTCCTTGTGTTTTACCTGCTTGTATTACTGTGTAATGCTGAACAAACTCTATCTGATGAGGAGCTAGATGCATTCATTGCGATATTCTATGCTCGTGGAATATCTGGCACGATCCGTCACTCGATTAGCAGTATTTGGTGTAATGACTGGGGAATACCGTTTTGCAAAGCGACAATGTCTAGGGACCGCTTTGTTGAAATTATGAGGTTTCTCAGATTTGATGAGAAATCTACTCGATCGGAGAGACTGCAAACGGACAAGTTTGCTCTATTTTCTACTGTGTGGGACAGGTTTATTGAAAATTGTATTGCGTGTTACAAACCTGGCCCATACATAACGGTGGATGAGCAACTTTTCCCAAGCAAAACTAGGTGTCCATTCACGCAGTACATGCCTTCCAAACCAGATAAATATGGCCACAAATATTGGCTAGCTTTTGATAAGAGGAGCAAATATCTGGCAAATGGCTTCCCTTATCTAGGCAAAGATGACACACGCCGTGCTGAGGACCGTTTAGCTGACCATGTGGCAATGAAGTTATTGGACCCGTTTTTGAAAAAAGGTCGCAATGTTACAACCGATAATTATTTTACTTCAGTAAAATTAGCTAAACAGCTAAATAGCAAAGGAACAACCATCGTGGGAACACTGAACAAGATAAGGTGAGAAGTGCCTAAAGAAATAAAATCCATGAAAGAGGAATTGTACAACACTAAAGTGTTTAGAAATGAAGACAATTTTACACTTACAGTATATCAAGGAAAGCCCAACAAAAATGTTGTCATTTTGAGTTCTGTCCATCCAGATGTTGTTGTTGCGTCTGATTCCGCTAAAAAAACTCCAGAAATGGTAAAGTTTTACAATGAAACAAAATATGGAGTAGATGTAGTGGATCAGATGGCACGAAAATATACCACATGAACATGCACAAGGAGATGGCCTGTTCATGCATTTGAAAATGCCTTAGACTTTGCGGGTATAAATGCATGGATAATATTCAAGGAGATTACCCACCAAAAAATGTCACGCAAGGCATTTTTGCAAACGCTTGTGAGAGAGTTGAGTGGTCCTTATGTCACAGATAGGGAAAAGGGTTCCACGTCCCAAGTTTCTACATGCTCAGAAGTGATGGTTCAAACAAAATTTTGCCAGATCAAAGAAAAGTGCAAGAAAAATAGATCTGTCGGAAATTGTAAGACTTGTGGTAAGTCTTTGTGTGGGCAATGTACTGCCATAAATCAAAGGCAATGCCTAAAATGCGAAACACCAAATGTTTAGAAGGTGAATTCTGCGCCATATTTTCATTTTTATGCTCCTCCACCTACATTTTCTCTGCTTTTTGTTCTTCAGTTGTTGTTTATATGTGTGCACTTGAATAAAAAAAAATGTTTGAAAAACGTCTATTATAATTATTGTTATTTTCTGTAGAAAAATAAGAAAAGCAGAAAAAAAACAATCAAAAGCATTACTGTTGGATCTCACAATAATAATACATTACAAAAAATATAATTATTAATAAATAACCACAAATGAAACTCTAAAAATAAACGAAAACAAGCAAGGAGTCAAAATGACTCCTTTCAGTAGTTCTAGGCGGGGTCACGAGTCCAGTAGTCCTAGTGTTAAGATGCTGTACTGTATGGCTCTTGTAAGGGGCATTGCAAGTTCCTCCGTCCTAATTTTTGGCAGCTTTTGCTTGGAAGGCATAAGCAAATAATATGGGAGACCCACTCCCCAATCATGGGAATAATGTTTGTAATATGCTGTACTGCATGGCTCTTGTAAGGGGCACTGCAAGTTCCTCCGTCCTAATTTTTGGCAGCTTTTGCTTGGAAGGCATAAGCAAATACTGTGGGAGACCCACTCCCCATTCATGGGAATAATGTTTGTAATATGCTGTACTGCATGGCTCTTGTAAGGTGCATTGCAAGTTCCTCCATCCTTATTTTTGGCAGCTTTTGCTTTGAAGGCATAAGCAAATACTATGGGAGACCCACTCCCCAATCATGGGAATAATGTTTGCAATATGCTGCACTGCATGGCTCTTGTAAGGGGCATTGCAAGTTCCTCCATCCTAATTTTTGGCAGCTTTTGCTTGGAAGGCATAAGCAAATAATATGGGAGACCCACTCCCCAATCATGGGAATAATGTTTGTAATATGCTGTACTGCATGGCTCTTGTAAGGGGCATTGCAAGTTCCTCCATCCTAATTTTTGGCAGCTTTTGCTTGGAAGGCATAACAAATGCTATAGGAGACACACTCCCCAATAATGGGAATAATGTTTTTAAGATGCTGTACTGTATGGCTCTTGTAAGGGGCATTAAAAGCGTCTTGTTAAGCTACTGCAACCTCCACCAATTTTCCGAGGGGCATTAAAAGCATCTTGTTAAGCTACTGGGACCTCCACGTCTCTTCCGAGGGGCATTAAAAGCGTCTTGCTAAGCTTCTGGGACCTCCACGTCTCTTCTGAGGGACATTAAAAGCGTCTTGTTAAGCTACTGGGACCTCCACGTCTCTTCTGAGGTGCATTAAAAGCGTCTTGTTAAGCTACTGGGACCTCCACCACTTTTCCGCGGGGCATTGAAAGCATCTTGTTAAGCTACTGGGACCTCCACATCTCTTCTGAGGGGCATTGAAAGCGTCTTGTTAAGCTACTGGGACCTCCACGTCTCTTCAGAAGGGCATTAAAAGCTTCTTGTTAAGCTACTGGGAACTTCACGTCTCTTCTGAGGGGCATTAAAAGCTTCTTGTTAAGCTAATGCAACCTCCACCACTTTTCCGATGGGCATTAAAAGCATCTTGTTAAGCTACTGGGACCTCCACGTCTCTTCTGAGGGGCATTAAAAGCATCTTGTTAAGCTACTGGGACCTCCACGTCTCTTCTGAGGGGCATTAAAAGCGTCTTGTTAAGCTACTGGGACCTCCACGTCTCTTCTGAGGGGCATTAAAAGTGTCTTGTTAAGCTACTGGCACCTCCACCACTTTTCCGAGGGGCATTAAAAGCGTATTGTTAAGCTACTGGGACCTCCACGTCTCTTCTGAGGGGCATTAAAAGCTTCTAGTTAAGCTACTGGGACCTCCACCACTTTTCCGAGGGGCATTAAAAGCGTCTTGCTAAGCTAATGGGACCTTCACGTCTCTTCTGAGGGGCATTAAAAGCTTCTTGTTAAGCTACTGGGACCTCCACCACTTTTCTGAGGGGCATTAAAAGCGTCTTGTTAAGCTACTGGGACCTCCACGTCTCTTCTGAGGGGCATTAAAAGCGTCTTGTTAAACCACTCTGAACTCCACAGCTCTTCCAAGGGGCATTGAAATGTTGTTTTTAATTAACTCTAACCTCCACGACTCTTCGAACGGGCATTGCATTTCCTCCTAATTTTTGGCAGCTTTTGCTTGGAAGGCATAAGCAAATACTATGGGAGACCCGCTCCCCAATCAGGGGAATAATGTTTGAAATATGCTGTACTGCATGGCTCTTGTAAGGGGCATTGCAAGTTCCTCCATCCTAATTTTTGGCAGCTTTTGCTTGGAAGGCATAAGCAAAGACTAAGGGAGACACAATTCCCAATAATGGGAATAATGTTTGTAATATGCTGTACTGTATGGCTCTTTGTCACGGTTGAAAGCAATACAAAAGTGCAAAAACGCATAAAAAATGCTACTTGTGAACATAGCAAAAGGTGTGGAGGAGTATTTTTTGGGGGGTTATTTATTTTACCTTATACACAAGTCTTTACCCTGGAAAGGAACTTCCTTAACATATTTCACAGGAAAGCAGTTTCAGTTTCGTTTTTGAACGTTTTATTTTGAGCCCTTAAAAGTGGCTTAATACTTCTGACCACATTGTTGACAGCAGTGACTTGGGGGTCAGAAATGCTTCCTGGGGTGATCCCCATGCTGTCCCCATGTCATTTGAGCACTGTCACTATCGTTTTGGGCACTTGTTAGGCTTTGAAAAGACTGCCGGGGGTGCCGCCACAAAAATGCTCAGGTCTCCCATAGACTAACATAGGGCTCATTGCTCGGGTCGAGCACCCGAGTATCACGGTGAGCTCGGCCCGAGCTTCGAGCACCCGAGCAATTTAGTGCTCGCTCAACACTAAATAGCACCTGTTTAGTAATTAGGGTGTATTCAATCAAAGTTTGCCTCTAGAACAACTGTCAGCCACTTGTTGATTACTCTTTATACATTGTCCATGTCTGGTCTCCATTAGATAGCCTGCTTCAATTACCCGTTCACAGTGTAATTAATGACTTGTGAACATTTAATACATGGATTTTGCTATTTAAACTATAGTTATCAAATTGAGATGCTTTGAACATAGTTTGATCAAATTGTGTGTGCCCATCTTTAAATGATAAGGCAATCTCTGTAAATGGGCTCAGACATACCTTTATTCGGCCTCAGCCAACAAATATAAAGAACAGGTAAGATCAAGCGATTCAAGCTCTAATTAAAAAAAGCCCTTGTGCATATGGAAGGAGTGATCAGTCAATATGGAGGCAGTCATTTATCTACAAAAAAATAAAACTGACAACAACTTCCTAAAACAATGAATGAAATACGCAGGTCCAAATTGTTGTGACTGCAACATTATGCAATACAAAGGAATTCAACCACACTTTGTGTCTGCCTGCCTATGACAAGGTAATATTTGAAGATGGGATCTCATCTATAGAAATTGTTGTTGGCAGATGTGCACATACAATTCGGGCAAACTCTAAACTGATATCTCAGTTTTATGAAGGTAGTCTATATGGCAGTAAGATAGTTAAAATTCATATATTTAATGTACACGTATACATTAGCACGCCCAGAGTGTGGTTGTATTTAATTGTATGCCATAGCAATAGTTGATGCTTGTAAATTTAATTTTTTGTTCTATACATTTTGTGGCAATTGACTTCCTCTATATTGGCTGAGCACTCAACCCATCTGTCACATTCTGTTTTTAATTAAAGCTAGATCTTACCTGCCCTTTAAATTTGTAGGTTGAGGCCCAAAAGAGGTAAGTTTGGTAGCTTAGGTTCCCATCTACAGAGATTCCCTTGTCATTGGCAGATGGGCATACACAATTTGGTCAAACTGTTAGCTAAGTATCTAAATTTTATATAATTATAGTCTATATGGCTGTAATGAAGTTTACAATTCATGTTCTAAATGTTCACATATAATTTAGACTGCTTTTGTATTAGATTGTCTACTAGGTTGGATTCACACATGCAATTTTTGATGCCGCTTTTTGAGCCAGGAGTGGATAAATGAAAAATGAAGGAAATATATACAGGAGAGATCTGTATGTCTTATTTATCTCTAATATTATATGCACATTTATTTCTGCACTTGGGTTCAAAAACTGCATCAAAACTTGAACCCAACTTTTCTAGTCTCCACTTTTAAGTGATAACTTTCCAATAGACTTCTCCACATGCCTGCTATGATTTATATCTGTATAGTAGCAAAAATATTGGCTAGAACTGACAATAATGCTGAACATAAGTATGCACATGTGCTTTCAATAAGAGTAAGCCAATTTAGAACATGCATGTACTATTTAGTCGAGTGCGCATGTGATGTCAAGTGGGAGAGGGAGTAAGCTGATGCTGTACACTTCTAGTGACAGCTTATTTTCCTTACAAATAAAAGGATGGATCTGGCATTGATAGTCAACTAGACCAAATTGGAGGTCCTGATATGCAGAAAAGATAGTCAGCCGGAACTGCTGAAATGAGTGGGTGTCGGATGATGTTGGATAGCCGGGGCTATAGGGTCCTGGGTTGAAATTCCACCAAGTAGAACATCTGCTAGAAGGTTTCATCTTCTCCCCATGTTTATGTGGGCTTTCTTTGTGTCCAGCTCTGTGCAATTGATCCCTTTTACACGGCACCAAATTAATCCAGCCATTTGCTTATGGACCTTTCTCTGGGTATTAAAGCAGCATCGCTGCTAAAACAGGAGAAATGTTCTGCCAAAATGTCCATATTTTCTTCTACAGTATAGAAGCACTAAAGACCGTCTCTCATTTCATCAAACTTCTGATACGGTACAGAGACATGTCAGGAGTTGCGACTATTATAGTCAAAGTCCACAGAGCACCAACTGAAAGAGCAAGTAGGCACAAGAGATTAAATGAGCTCTGTGCTGCTGTTGCTCCCTGAAATTACAATAACAGCTCTTACACTTGGCAGCGACATCAGAGCAGAAATTTTTGGCAAGGTGGTTTCCATTGACACTGAGTTCAGTCAATTGCTAATAGTTGTCTATAGAGAATGCGTGGCATTATGCCTACTTTATGCTATTGTTTGCAAATGGAGGTGGTTGAAACGGTCGAGCCCACTTTCACAAACAAAAAAACAAAAGAAAATTGCAGGTCTTTCTTTTTACTCCTAGTCAAATGTCCTTTGAGAATAGTTTTATATAACCATTTAATCTGTTTAGGTTTCTCTAATATTAAGTAAAGATGAAGGTTTTATAGCTGAAAAGTTGTTGGTCTTTACTCCAAATATAAATGACGCCCCGTGGACCTCCTATAAATAGTCTTAAATAGCAAGCTGCTATATCATATGTATGGTGAATAAATAGCATAATGGGATAATTGCTGAGGGTATTATGATAAGAATACATGTACAGTATGAGAGTTATAGAAATCTACAACGAGCTTACATTTCCTTTTAAAGACTTTTAACTTGGATTGAGCTAAAAAAAGGACGCAGATTGTTTTTGGCTGGTATTGTATCAATTTAAGTAATTAAATACCGCAAAGGTTGACCACATGTTATTCTGTGACATTATTTTCTTGAAAAAAAATATTGTCATAAAATTCCATCACCCTTTTGAGGATTTTATGCAATAGACTACAGCTGAATAGAGAAGGCACTGGATACTCACCTACAATGTGTGAATTGTAATAATGCAAGATGTCTCATACTAGCAGATTGCCCTTCGAATGCCATCAGGTACGAAAGCCCAAGTTCGGCTGCTGGCTCTGCACTTCTATTAGATACACCCCTGATTAAAAAAATGGTAGGATGTAGAGAGGTCTTCATTATTCAGTAATAATTTATGCAATATAATATCTAATTTCTAGGTGTAATCCTGAAACTAGTACATCAGTTCTAGAGCTGAGTGGATTTTTTGAAATTTGAATACATCAAGGTGCGCTGAATTTTCCCCCAAAATTTGATTTGCATTGAAGAAATTTGCTTTGAAACACAACACTGAAAAGACACTAATTGCTCTGAAAATTAGGAGAGAGAAAGATAAAGAGACTATTACCCTCCTTGTCAGATTAATCAATTCAATCACAATTTGTGACTATAAAGCTACAGCACTTCCCTATATATCACTTGAATTTTTGGATTTGAATTCACAGACTGAAACCACTCCAGTTTTCAATCTGATTGCACAGTTAGAATTATGTCACAATCACAACTTTGTTATCCCTTTGCTGTATGCTCTGAGCTCTTATCCGTATACATTACAAGCATAAAATTGTGTTCTTTGACCAGCTCCCATTTTTATGCTGCAGTTGATAGCCCCCATGTTTGGCTGTGCTATACCATGTGATCTGATTGCTTCAGGACATTATGAATAAGCCCACACACTGTGCCTAATTCCATTGGTTCACTCTCTGAGGCTTCTGCAATTCCTGACATGGTACCGGACATTTTTTTGTCTGGTCTACATGAATCGTTTTGTAGAGTATACAAATTTACGGGAACCTGTGAATTTTAGGAAATTTGACTTAAAGTTGATCCACTGAGGAAAAATGTGCCCATCTCTGATCAGCAGCTGTAAGTGGAAGAAACAGATCAAGATCTCTTGGTGCCCAAAAGCTTTAGTTTTAGTATGTACCCACCTGAATCCCTGAAGTTTAGCCTTATTGCCATGAGATGGATAATTTTTTCTAATCATTTCCTGTTGCACATTTCCAACACTCACCAATCCCTAAAAGGTCTGCATTACTTTAAAAAAAATATCTATGCATTGTACCCCTCTGTTAAGTAGTGCTTTAGAATTAGGTGATAACCCGATCCTCCTATCTTTTGTCTGACCCATGCTTAAGGTAGTCAATAAAGTCAATAGATTCAGCATTAAGCAAGGTGACACCACCTCTGGTAATCACAACTCCAAATGGAATTACTTTAAATTAATTATATAAATAGTTGATGGAAAAAGCCTAAAAAGGCAAAGAAAACATTGAGTGCCGAAACGTTTAAGTCAAATTTTAGGAATGCATGTCTAGAACACTTAAAGGGGTTTCCTATCTTCAACAAAGTGAACCCCAAATACTTGCATCAATGTAAACCTGCAAAGCCAGATGGTACTCACCCTCCCCTGATACTCTTTAATGCTGCTCCAGTCAATGTTTTCTGGCTGCAACAGTGTTGTCATGTCGACATCGTGCATCACTGCCTCAGCCAATCAGCTCAGCGGCTCTGCCGATGTAGACAGCATGAAGATGTCTATTACTAGCACATTGGCCTTCGAACGCCATCAGGTACGAAAGCCCAGGTTTGACTGCTGGCTCTGCACCTCTTTTAGATTAACCCCTGATTAAAAATGGTAAAAATGGTCGGTTGTAGAGAGGCTCAGTGATTGGCTTCTAACGTGATGTATATTGCAATTATGGGTTAGGAATGAGCGGACCTATGGATGTTTGGGTTTCTCAGGTTCAACTGAACTTTAGTCCAAAGTTCAGTTCGGGTACCAGAACTGTACACGAACTTGAACCAGAACTCGACCTATGCAGTAGTCAATAGGGACCTGAACTTTGGTGCTGTAAAATGGTGGTAGTAAGGACATGGGAGCTGCCAAAGGAAGCAGTCTCTCTTGCTCCAGGAGAAGTCCGTGTTCGGAGTTCAGCAACAGACACTAGGTGTCCAGTACCCACCCTGAACTTTACAGTTTGGGTTCACTCATCTCTAATTATGATGTTATCTCAGCAATGAAAACACAGAAAGGAGCTGCCCTTGGTAAGGGTAGGTATCATCTGGCTTAGTTATTTTGCATGACTCAAGGCATTTGGCGTCTACATTGTTGAAAGTAGAAAATCCCTTTAATACAATTTCTTTGCTGTATAGAATATATATGTCACAAAACAAATTGTAAAATAAAGCTTTAAAATGAAAAAATAACGACTATGTCTATATAATTTCATGGATCTAGGTTGGAATCTGGGAACATGGTGATCTGAGGATGAAATACCCTGTGTGGTCTCGATATGGGAAGTTTCTGCAGCCTGTAGATGATGACCAGCATTTGACAGTGGCAACATTAGAAGAACGGCCTTTTGTAATCGTTGAAGGTGTTGATCCAGCAACAGGAACTTGCATTCGAGATTCTGTGCCCTGCCGCAAGCAGCTCAACAAAACTGACAAGTACAGTATACCTTTACATCTTTATTGTATGTTAATTATTTGAAAAGTAAATGGTGCTAAGCACAAACTTTCAAGACTTCTGGCCATTATTATTATTGCAGTTTTCTTTTGCCATAATGAGACTGCTATAAAGTTCATAAACCCCAATAGTACAGCTCCATGCATTGTACAGAGGTAAACAGATGTTATTTCTGTAGGATTCCTTGAAGATAACCTGTCAAGTGAACCAAGCTGCCTGGACTATAGGTAGCATAAATTAGGGTCAGGCTTCCTAATTGCAGATGTTTATGCTTAAAAAGGGCAAAAAATAGAAAACAAATAACTATAAAAAGACTTAATTTAGTCAAAAATCTACAGTGTTGTATTGGGTTCCCTGTACATATGGTCAAAATGGCGTCCCCATACAAAGGCCCAAAAGTATGACGAATAATAGATAGAAGTCACGTGCAGAAGCCACAAGATATGTATATATAAACCAGACCCTTAATCTTGCCCTATATGTTCCTGACTGACCGCGGAGGTTGGCACCCTAATTGCGAATGCACTAGTGCCCAAACTCAATAAAGACTGTCAGTATAACATCCCTAAATATTCACAAAATCACAGATATAAATAAATATATCTTCTGTTATAGGGTATTAGAAATATGTATCACTCTTCTAATATGATAATATAATTAATTAAGGTCTTTATAAGAGAGTAAAAAATTAATGACTAGTGGTCCCACTGGCCAAAAATCCATCCATGTTATCAGGATAGAGATTGCTGATCCACTTTTTTCAACGTGTTTTCCATTATAGTAGGTGAGGTACATCAGGGGAGAAAGGGACCATCCAGAGATGCAGAAGAACGATCAACTCTATAAGGCACTCTGTCCGTTACGTAGTGTGGTGCATTCTTCCGCAGCACTGGAAATTAATATAGCCTTGTAGAGTTGTTATTTATGCAATTACTCAAAAATTATCCCATCAAAGGTGTAGTAGATACTGTACTGTATTTGAGTAGTTCTATGCATTCAATTGGTGTGGATAAGTGGTTATGCTGTTCTTCTGGAATTTAAAAGAATGAGAATGTCCTGAAAGGGATTTAGAATCAGAAATCAGGTTTAATCTCAACGTGTTTTGAAGTTCAACTAACGTCTTCATCAGAAGAACCACATAGTTTAATATAGCCTTATATCGTTGTTATTTGTGTACTTACCTAAAAATTGGTCCTCCAAAGGTATAGTCGATAACGTTTATGTGTAGCTCTATTGACCTTTTTACTGCACAAGACTTACAAATAGTAATTCACACTTTTTAAAAAATATTTTTTTTCCTTCAGATTCAACGCAAGAAAAATGTAACTGAAATAGAAATAAAGCTACAATAAACCCCATTAAATAATTGCACCGATTTTGTAGGATAACCTAAAGAATACATAGTTCATTCCCAGAAAATTCCTAGCCATACCCAGCAAAGTAATATGGGATACTCTTATTCAAGATAAGGTTGAATTTAATCTTTAAGTCTAGAGTAAAAATGTAACCACTTGCTGGAAATAGAAAGACAAAGGTTATTGGATAATTATATTTTAGGACATGATTACCGTAAATTACCTCTGCATTCAGCCATTAAGTTTACATGCTGTTCATATTTGTTAAAATTACTGCTGGTTATGCTCATTTCATTATTTTGACATGAGAAATTGAAATTTACGTATAGATTTCCAAAGCTTTATGAAAGAGTAACCATAATTAAAAGACAATAAAGTAGTTGTTAATTTTATAAGCAGTCTGGCCGGAACACATTCTAAAAATTATCATTTTTTCTTAGCATAAAATAAACTATAAATTAATAAGGGATGGCTTTAGTTCTCAAAACAAAAAATGTATTTTGTATTCTTGCCACTAGGAACAAATTGCAAAGCAATACAACAACTAGTTATCCACTTAAACATCTAAAAAACATGGTAAGTTTAAGCTACTAATGGAGAAAAAAGAAGAGTCCTTTTCTATTAGACTCATAGTCATATTCCTTACCAACCGCTACACCGTTGCCTCTACCCTGTGCCAGTCATTACACTGGTTGCCCACCACTACAGAGTGCAATATAAACTTATTACTCTCACCCACAAAGCTCTCCACAGTTCAGCACCACTCTACATCTCCTCCCTAGTCTCAGTCTACCACCCTACCCATGCCCTACGTTCCGCTAATCAGAACCACCCCTCCCGTCTCCAAAACTTCTCTCTTGCCGCACCAATTCTTATGAATGCATTACTCAGAAGTTCGAATAATTACCAATATCCACAGTTTTAAGCATGGCTTAAAAATGTATTTCTTTAGACAGGCCTATTGCCGTACCTCATTTATCTAACTATCCCCATTTTTCCCATACAAACTTTTCTTCAAAATCTGGACCCTTGTAGCATCTATTCACACACCCTCCATGCACTTAATAGCCCTCTGTGTCTTTACTTTTACACATAATGGCTGGTGACCGATTCATGCAGCAGTATGTGAATACTCCTTTTGGTATCTGTTTTGTGTTATACTGTACAGTCTTTATTGTCTGTACAAGTCCCCTCTAATATGTAAAGTGCTGCAGAATATGTTGGCGCTATAGAAATAAATTTTTTGATCATTATTATAAACAAATAAAATTCACATGTCATTCATTTCTATTATGAGAAAAGGAGGGGAGTGAAATTACTTTAGACCTTTACTTTCTCCCTGCTGAAAATTTGAGAGAGATGAGATGGATAAATCAATAATGTTACAGTACCTGTGATTCATCTAGCTGCACAATAACAATATGTATATATACATAAAAAAATGCCCAGAAAAGTTTTAAAGTGTGGGATGCCACTGAATACTTTACCCACAAAAATCACATTACTCTATAACAGAACTATTGGATTAGTATTCCTACCCAAGGTTGTATAGAGGGAAAATAAAGGAATTGTCTTTACTGTGGGTTTCAGCAGATCTTTTTTGGCCAATCTCCATCCTTACTACTCAGTGGATATAAAAAGTCTGCACACACCTGTTAAGATGCCAGGTTTTTGCCATGAAAAAAAATCATATCAGGAAGAATCATTTCAGAACTTTTTTCCACCATTAATGTCACCCATAATCTGTACAAATCTATTGAGCCACAAACTGAAAACATTTTAAAGCAGCAAATAAAAATGTTAAAAAATAATATAATTTGGTTGCATAAGTGTGAACACCCTGCTCTAAATAGGGTTGTGGTTGTGTTCATAATTAACCAATTATATTTAAACTCATGTTAAATAGTAGACAGAATAGGAGAAAATTCAGCACTCACCAAACTGTTTAAAATGTTTTCCTTAATTCCTAAAAGAGCATATCTACGGAAGAGAGCGGTGCATGGTGTCAAACGTGTTTCAATACACTCCCAAGGGCCAGAGGAAGCATTATTGAAATCAAAACGACCCCTATAGCATCCCCATTGACTAAGCACAGGCTGCTTCGGAGAACTGCATTGGTCCTTCTGCAGTGTTCAGAAGTCATAGGACAGCTGCAGCCTGTAATTGGTTGTAGTGGACAGGTGACTAGTAGAGCACGTCTTCAGAGAAACCTCTGATGATGTACTCTTTTAGTCTTTTGACCATTTCTCCCAGTCACAAACTGCATCAGTCATGTGACCTTCTAAATAAAGCAAACACAGCTTACGTTGGATCCATGGGGGGTGCTAGATGGGGTAAAGCCTCACTGTACTCAGTAGCTTCATATGAAGACCTAAGAGCACTGAAAATGTTTTATGTCTCACTGGTGCTTCATTTTAACACTTGTCCTTCAGCAATCAAATGTAATCTAATGGAACTCTGAAGCTAGTACAGTCATGGCCAAAAGTATTGAGAATGAGACAAATAGTAATTTTTCCAAAGTTTACTGCTTCATTTTTTGTAATGGCAATTTGCATATACTCCTGAATGTCAAAGAGTGGTCTGCTTAACAGCAATTACTGTACTTGCAAAGTCAATATTTGCCCAGAAAATGAACTTTAACCCCCAAAACACATTTCAACATCATTGCAGTCCTGCCTTAAAAGGAGCAGCTAACATCGTTTTAGTGATTGATCCATTAACACAGGTGTGGGTGTTGATGAGGACAGGGCTGGCGATCAATCAGTCATGATTAAGAAAGAATGACATCACTGGACACTTTAAAAGGAGGCTGGTTCTTGGTATAATTGTTTCTCTTCAGTTAACCATGGTTATCTCTAAAGAAACACGTGCAGCCATCATTGCACTGCACAAAAATGGCCTAACAGGGAAGAGTATCGCAGCTACAAAGATTGCACCTCAGTCAACAATCTATCGCATCATCAAGAACTTCAAGGAGAGAGCTTCCATTGTTGTCAAAAAGGCTCCAGGGCGCCCAAGAAAGACCAGCAAGCGCCAGGACCGTATCTTAAAACTGTTTCAGCTGCGGGATCGGACTACCAGCAGTGCCGAGCTTGCTCAGGAATGGCAGCAGGCTGGTGTGAGTGCTTCTGCACGCACTGTGAGGCGGAGACTCTTTGAGCAAGGGCTGGTTTCAAGGAGGGCAGCAAAGAAGCCACTTCTCTCCAGAAAAAACATCAGGGACCGACTGATATTCTGCAAAAGGTACAGGGAGTGGACTGCTGAGGACTGGGGCAAAGTCATTTTCTCTGATGAATCCCCTTTTCGATTGTTTGGGACATCTGGAAAACAGCTTATTCGGAGAAGAAGAGGTGAGCGCTGCAACCAGTCTTGTCTCTTGCCAACTGTAAAGCATCCTGAAACCATTCATGTGTGGGGTTGCTTCTCAGCCAAGGGAATTGGCTCACTCACAGCCTTGCCTAAAAACACAGCCATGAATAAAGAATGGTACCAGAATGTCCTCCAAGAGCAACTTCTCCCAACCGTCCAAGAGCAGTTTGGCGCCCAACAATTCCTTTTCCAGCATGATGGAGCACCTTGCCATAAAGCAAAGGTGATAACTAAATGGCTCATGGAGCAAAACATAGAGATTTTGGGTCCATGGCCTGGAAACTCCCCAGATCTTAATCCCATTGAGAACTTGTGGTCAATCATCAAGAGACGGGTGAACAAACAAAAACCAACAAATTCTGGCAAAATGCAAGCATTGATTATGCAAGAATGGACTGCTATCAGTCAGGATTTGGTCCAAAAGTTGATTGAGAGCATGCCAGGGAGAATTACAGAGGTCTTGAAGAAGAAGGGGCAACACTGCAAATATTGACTTGCTGCATTAACTCATTCTAACTGTCAATATAACCTATTGGTACTCATAATTTGATTGCAATTATATTTCTGTATGTGATATAAACATCAGACAACCACTAATAAAAACCTGAGGCCAGCAGATCATGTGAAAATATAATTTTGGTGTCATTCTCAAAACTTTTGGCCATGACTGTACTCATTTGACCCAGAGAGCCCATGCATATGAAATAAATCATTGCACAGGAGGACAGGGCTATAAAAATAAAAAAAGGTTTCCATGTAACATTTTGATATGTGAAGTCCAACAGAGCATAATCACTTGGGAAAAAAATAAAGCATAACTTTTATAGTCAGGATTGTCCAGAGCAAACAGAGGAGGGTATGTGCAAAAAGTTCTGAACCTGCAGCACACGCATCAATTGCTTTAATTATAAGCTCTGTCTCCACGTCCTCTTTGTTAATTTTGCTCAGCTCCTTTGTTTTCATTTCTGCTGGAGGGGTCTTTTCCTTGGCAGGATCATTAAACACTGAAGACATTAAAAATGCAGTACTTACAATTTATGGAAGGAGTCTTACATGTACACAGACTTCAATGGCTAAGGCGGAAAAATGATTTAAGCAGCAATATCACTTGTATTTTATGCTTGCAAAGAAAGCACATTCATAAATGTAATCTGTAAATATTCAGCCATAATTTGTTGTGTTGCTGGTGGTATTTGCCTAGATTTTCTAGGTAAAGTAGAAAGACAAATGCACTGGGTGAATTTTTCTCTTTCCAGCCATAACATGTCAAGGTTGAGATTTTTCAGCATCCTTATTATTAAATGAGTCAGACAGCACAAACTGACTACCGTTGTCTGGCACTATCCCCCTAATCTAGTTATTCCAATGCAGCACACAACTATTGCAGTACAGCGCCAACTAATTAGTCTTAACTTTGCTAGTTAATGGGTTTAATGGGTAGTTAAGGGGTTTAGTAACATACTTAACCCCATCCCCCCCTTCGTGTTTTCACCTTCCTGACCAGGCCAATTTTTCCAATTCTGACCAGTATCACTTTATGAGGTAATAAATCTGGTACACTTCAACAGACCTTAGTGATTCTGAGACTGTTTTTTCGGGACATGTACTTTAAGTTAGAGGTAAATTTTGGTCGATATGATTTGCAGTTATCTATGAAAATATCAAAAATTTGACAACAAAATTAGAAAATTTTGCAATTTTCAAACTTATTATTTTTTATGCGCTTAAACCACTTATATCACACAAAATAGTTAATAAATAACATTTACCGCATGTCTACTTCAGATTAGAATCATTTTTTAAACATAATTTTTTTCTTTAAGGAAGTTAGAAGGGTTAAAAGTTTATCAGTGATTTCTGCTATTTCCAACAAAATTTACAAAACCATTTTTTCTAGGGACAACATTCCATTTGTAGTGATTTTGAAGGGCCTACATGACAAATTCCAAAAAGTGACATCATTTTAAAAACTACACACCTCAAAATTCTCAACACCACATTCAAGAAGTTTATTAACCTTTTAAAGGCTACAATGGAATTAAAGCAATGTGGAAGAAAATAATAAAAATTTTACTTTTTCACACAAAAATGTAGCTTCAGCCCCAAATTTTTCATTTCCAACATGGTAGCATAAGAAAATGGACCCCAAAATTTGTTTTAAAATTTCTCCTGGACTCGCTGATACCCCATATGTAGTGGAAAACTACTGTTTGGGTGCACGATAGGGCTCAGAGCACCATTCAACTTTTGAAGTGGAAAATTGGCTGGAATAGATTGCAGATGCAATGTCACATTTGCAGAGCCCCAATTCCCCACAAGTGACCCCATTTTGGAAACTGCACCCCTCAAGGAACTTATCTAGAGGTGTGGCAAGCAGCTTGAACTCGAAGGTGCTTCACAGAATTTTATAACGGAAAGCCATGACAATGAAAAAATAAATTTTTCCCATAAAAATGTTGCTTTAGCCCCAATTTTTTTCACAAGGGTAACAGGAGAAAATGGACCCCAAAGTCTGTTGTGCCATTTCTCCTAAGTACACAGATACCCCATATGTTGTCAAGAACTACTGTTTGGGCACACAGCAGGGCTCAGAAGGGAAGGGGAGCCAATTGTATTCTGGAGCGCATTTTTGGCTAAAATAGATTGTGGATGCCATGTCACATTTGGAGAGCCCCCATGACATGCCAATACAGCAGAAACCTCCACATGTGACCCCATTTTGGAAACAACCCTTCTTGAGAAATTCATCTGAAGGTGTAGAGAGCATTTTCAACCCTTAGGCGATTCAAAGAATTGTACAGCATTGGGCTGAGTCATTGGAAAATTACAATTTTTTCCACTAAAATGTTGCTTTGGCCGAAGATTTACATTTTTCAAAAGGGATAATTTTTCTGAGAATGCCAATACCCCATATGTGGTAAAAAACTACTTTTGAAGCACAGTGCAAAGCTCAGAAAAAAAGAATCGCCATATTTGAGTTCAGATTTGCTGGCATGGTTTGAGATTTCCGTAACACATTGGCAGAGCCCCTGAGGTGCCAGAACAGTGGAATTCCTCCTTCCTTTATCCATTTTACAAACTACATCTCTTAATGAATTCATCTAAGAGTGCAGTGATCATATTGACAAGACAGAATTTTATTCCATAGCGTAGTGAATGAAAAAATAATTATATTTTTACCAGAAAATTTGTGTTTTAGGCCCATATTTTACATTGCCACACAGGAAAATGGGAAAAAATGGCACCAAAATTTGTCACACAATTTGTGCTGAATGTGGCAATACCCTATATGTGGCTGTATAGTACTGCTAAGCCACACAGGGAGAATCGGGTGAGAAGAAGCAATATTTGACTCTTGGAAAACAAATTATAATAGAAAAGTTTGCAACATCCATATACAAAGCCTTACGTGCCAGAAAAGCAGAATACCCACTAAAGTGACCCCACTTTGGAAATTACTCCCCTCTGGCAATTTATCTACAGATGTATTGACGATTTTGACTCCATGGGTGTTTTCCAGAAATATGTTGCAGTGGATGTTACTGAGTGAGTATCCAATATGTTATAGTGCCAAGTACAGTTGAAACCAGAAGTTTACATACACTATATAAAAAGACACATATGCACGGTTTTCTCAATATCTGACATGAAATCAAAATACTGTAAGCCTTTCCCGTTTTAGGTCAATTAGGATTACCATAATTTTTAATATTTGCCAAATGCCAGAATAATAAGAGAGAGAATGTTTTAAGTAGTGTTGAGCCACCCCCGTAGTGTTCGAGTTCGGTTCGGTTCGTCGAACACCCGTGTGTTCGCCGAACTGTTCGTTGAACTGTTCGTCGAACACCTTCGAACACCGTTAAAACCAATGGCAGGCAAAAAAAACCACATAGAAACACATAGAAAACACCTTCAAAGGTGTCCAAAAGCTGACAAACTGCTCAGAAGACATAACTAACACATGGAAAAGTGACAAGTACATATAGTCATGCGAAAAGAAAAGAGGTGGAGGAGAAAAAGGAGGGGGAGACACAGATATAGGCATGTCATGCCCGTCTAAAATCCAAAAAGTGAGAAGCCGACACGGCCAGTCCGTTCCTGCCCGTGCCACCTCCGTGTCGCCGGGTTTGTGCCAAAGCCGCGGTGGACCCTGATGGCCAGCCCCCCTCTCCCAATACTGGTGCCTGTCCGCTGGTGGGTCGAGCGAGCCCCCCTGTGGTGGAGGCAGCTCTAAGCTTTTTAATTTAAATTGTCTCTCTAATTTGAATGAATACACTTTAAATCCTTTTACAAGGATCTATTGGAGGGTAAGTCTCTTGCCAGCAGCCGCGTAATTCCAGCTCCAGTAGCGTCCACTAAAGCTGCTGCAGTTAAAAAGCTTTTATAAGGATCGAGCTCGGCTGTCCACCGCAAGGCATCCTACCGCCAGTCCCAGCCCCTATGCCTTGGGGTGCATCCTGATGCTCTTCACTGAGTATCCCGTAGACCCGAAACATTTCCTTTGAAAAAATTAAGTGTCCAAACTAGAGGTGGTGTAGCTTGCTTAACAGCCGGGATAATCCGCTGACTAGCAGACACTGCTACTAGGCACAAAGTATTTCCTGGGCTAGATGCAGTTAAAAATTTGTAATTAGATACTCTCGTTGGATGCTGAGAAAGCATTCCATAGAGTCTCCTGGCACGCCATATATTATTCTCTTAAAAAGCTTGGGGTAGGGGTCTAGGGGACCCTTTTATAGCCAAAATCACGGCCCTGTATCACAATACGTCACCTAGGCTGAAGATAAATGGAACTGTAGCACCCTGAGGGCTCGGTTGCTACAGAGGTATTGCACCTCACCCAGAGGTGTGATATCTCACTCTCAGATAAGGATGGAGTGTGGATCAGGACCCGACACCTGCATGCATTACACTACATTGCCGTGGGGCAGTGCGACCAATATGCCCTTGAGATGGGCACGACAGTCCCTGTCCCTGGCTGGAGTGGGGGGAGGGAACACTGAGGAAGGGGAACCCTGTAGTGCAGGAGCAGGGAGGAAGCAGTTCCTTGGTGCATTGAGAAGGGAGTATAAAAGGTGGGCACCATCTTAGTTCAGTGCAGAGAAGTCTGAGCAGAAGTGACAGGGAGCAGGGGCTCTGCATGAGCTCTGCTCCGGAGGCGGGCCTAGTAACAGAGGCCCAGGCCTGGAAGAGGGAGAAGGAAGGAAGAGGAGCGCAGAAGGCTCCAGGAACGAGGAACGAAGGTATCCTAGGGGTGCGGACGGGCGAGTCGCCACCGCACGCCCGAATCCACCTGCGTGGAGGGGTCAGGCCAAAGGGGGAGACTGGTCCCCGAAACTAGTGGAGGCGGGAAACGACCCTCAGCTAGAAACTGGAGGCTGTGACATTTTATGCGGTGCAGCCCCTCACTACACCCGCTAGGAAGGCACCACATAGGGTCAGGGAAACTGGCGCCAAGTTTACCAAGAGGTGGCCCGAGGCAGCGGGACAGAAGGGTTGGTAAGAAAGGCCAGACAAAGGACACACAAAGGGGGTCCTGTGAAGCGCTCCAAAGTTATCTGGGAGTTGTCTGAGCCCCTCACCTGGTGAGCACATTACGACTTGGGCAGCCGTTACCTGCAGAAGTGGTCTGGATAATAAGAACTGTGAGTAAAGGCCCTGGACTGCATCACTGACTCCGTGTCGTTACTGCTGCTGCCCTGCACCATCACCCCCATTCTCCGCATACACTGCCCTGAGGCTATACTCCTCCCATGGGGAGTTATGCTACACTATGCTGCACCCACGACACCAGCCTCAGCGGTCTGCCCTGCAGCGGCGGTTCACTCTGACCGCAATCCACGGGTGGCGTAGTCGGACGTTTAAACATCAAAACCACATAAATAGTTCCGCCACTGGTTTGACCGCCCTGAGCCACCGAACCGATTTGCCGCCATGGAGACTACAACCACCAGCATCCACCAAAAAGGGTCCGGCTCCGGGTGTCCCAAGGCCCAGGGGGCGTGTCAGAACATTTTCATTACCTTTCATAATCACCAATGGGACAAAGCAGGGATGTCCTCTGTCCCCTCTCTTATACATCCTAGTGACGGAGCACCTGCTCTCATCAATTCGCCATGACCCCAATATTAGGTGAATTGAGGTGGGAGGCACCGAGTACAAGTGCTCTCTATTTGCTGATGATGTCCTAGTATATATCACTCAATCACATATATCCATCCCTGCTGTTATGGCTGAAATAGATCACTTTGTTACATGGTCAAATTTTAAAATTAATGCAGCGAAATTTGAGGCGCTCGATGTCTCCCTCCCCAAATCCATACAGGATTCCATCCAGTCCAACTTTCCCTTTGCCTGGCCCTCACAGGGTATCAAATACTTAGGAATTCCTATTCATAGAGACCTCTCCGGTCTATGTTATCTTAATTTTGGGCCCTTTATTGAACAACTCCATACAGAACACGGTTGGCTAGTTAGAACTGTAAGATTCACTACGTGAACCACTGGTGTTTTGTGGAAAAGCACATGTACACTGTGTTCCAAATTATTATGCAAAAAGTGTTTAGGAGTGATAAGGGAAGAATTTGTTTGTTTGTCAGTTAAACTCATTGATGGTGAAGTGTGTCAGGGCTCTTTATATCACTGTAAGCAATTGCAGACACCTGTGCTAATTAGTTTGGCAGGTGTGTCCAATGAAAGGCAAGACTACTTAAGAAGGCTGTCCCACATTATTAAGCAGCCTACATTTTCTGCCAAAATGGGAAAGAAAAAGGATGTGTCGGCTGCTGAGAAGCAACAAATTGTGGAGTGTTTAGGTCAAGGCATGACTACAATCAACATTGTGCGATGATCAGGATGAAGTGTCTTGGCAATCAAGAAGTATGTAGCTGATTCACAGTACACACGTGTGCGTGCTGATAAGGGCAAATTGAGGACTCTTTCCTACAAGCAATTATGTCAGGTTAAAAGAGCAGCGGCAAAAAAGCCTTGTCATAGCAGCAGACAAGTTTTTGAAGCTGCTGATGCCTCCAACGTCCCCCGAACAACAAGATGCAGCGTGCTTCAGAGGTTTTCAGCTGTGCGTACGCCATCCTGTCGACCTCCTCTATCCACTGCACACAAGCAGAAACGGCTCCAGTGGGCCAAACAATACATGAAGACTGATTTCAAAACTGTTTTGTTCACGGATGAGTGCCGTGCAACATTCGATAGTCCAGATGGATGGAGTGGAGGATGGCTGGTTGATGGACACCCCACGCAAACACGGCTACAGCGCCAACAAGGAGGAGGTGGAGTAATGTTTTGAGCTGGAATCATGGGGAGAGAGATTGTCGGCCCCTTTAGGATCCCTGAAGGGGAAAAGCTGAACTCCATAATGTATGTGGAGTTTCTCAAACAGCACTTCCTGCCATGGTTCAAGAAGAAGAACCGTGTATTCCACAGCAAGATCATTTTCATGCATGATAATGCACCGTCTCATGCTGCACATAACACATCTGCATCTCTGGCTGATATGGGCATAAAAGGGGACAAACTTATGGTGTGACCCCCATGCTACCTTGACCTCTACCCCAATCAGAACCTCTGGAGCATCATCAAAAGGAGTGTCTATGATGGCGGGAGGCAGTTCACATCTAAGCAACAGCTCTGGGAGGGTATTCTGTCCTCATGCGAAACAATTGAAGCAGAAACCATCCAAAACCTGACAAATTCAATGGACGAGAGAGTTCAGAAGCTCGTTTCGAACAAGGGGTCCTATGTGCAAATGTAACATCACCTAGAATAAAGTTTTTGAGTTGAAAACTGTTTGATTTCAGTTTCTAATAACCTTCTAATGCTTATAATTTCAAAAATGACCATTTTTTTGGTCTTTATTAAAATGAAAAGGTTGATCGAAGAGTGTGGGGGAACTAAGAGTGTGGCAACCCAGTAGTCAGGATTACTTCAAATTCTGACAATCTGAGGGTCATGTTTCAGGTAGTGCAGCAAGAAGGTACTTATGTGTCTTGCGCATCTCGGAGCACCAAAATTATTTTCCGGCTAGATGCAGCTAAAAATTATTATTAATTTTAAATCTGGTGGAGCTTAGTATAGATGGCCTAATAGAATCAGTACTGCAAACTGCTACAAAGCCCAAATTATTTTCCAGCCAAGATACAGATAAACATGATTAGAAATTTTAAATCTGGTGGAGCTTAGAATAGATGGCCTAATAGAATCAGTACTGCACACTGCTACAAAGCCCAAATTATTTTCCAGCCAAGATACAGATAAACATGATTAGTAATTTGAAAGCTTAAAACGGTTGGTGAGGTTATTTTAACCAATCATCAAGCTTTTACTCTCCCCAGGATGATACAGCTGTAGAAAAGTCATTTCGGATCCATGATTTGTTCATCTTTATGAACGTGAGTCTGTCTACATTATCAGTGGAGAGCCGCGTGCGCTTATCTGTCAGCACACCACCAGAAGCGCTGAACACACGTTCAGACAGAACGCTGGCTGCGGGGCATGGCAAGATATCCAAAGCGTAAGTGGCTAGCTCCGGCCATTCATCCAGATTGGAAGCCCAAAAAGAGCAAGGGTCCAGTGACACAGTCATGGCTTCAATGTTTACTTGGAGATACTCCTGTACCATTGTCTCTAGGCGTTGACTATGTGTCAGACTTCTTGTCTCCTGTGGCCTTGCAAAGGATGGGCTAAAAAAGTGGTGAAATGATTCTGCAAAATTGATGTTACCAGCAGATACTGTGTTTCTGTTACGGTTTGAGTGCTGAACACTCGACGGTCCCACGGTTGGCAAGTTTGAACTGTGAGATTCACTACGTGCACCACTGGTGTTCTGTGGAAAAGCACATGTAAGATTCTGCAACAGTCTCTGCTGATACTCCTGCATGCGTGCATCCCTTTCTATGGCAGGAATAATTTCTGCAAATTTACTTTTGTACCGGGGATCTAACAGTGTGGCAACCCAGTAGTCAGGATTATTTCTAATTCTCACAATTCGAGGGTCATGTTGCAGGTAGTGCAGCAAGAAGGCACTCATGTGTCTTGCGCATCCGGGAGAAACAAGTCCCTGTTGTGTTGGTGGCGAGGTAACAATCATGCTTCCTTCCTCTGTCCTCTCCCCCCATCCTCACACAACAGAAATGTGATCAAGGTCTCCCTCATCTGATGAGTCTTCCATCAGTTCGTCCTCCACTTCTTCCTGGGCTTCTGCACCTTCTTCACTAGTTTGTCTGCTACCATGCGCCCTGGTAAAACCATCTCCCCCACCCTCACATGCCTGACGCCTTGGTGCTGCCGACCGTCTGGACCTTGCAGATGTTAGCCCTTCCGCATACAACTCCTCCTCCTCTACTTCCTCCACCTCCTCTTGTGCCACCAACTGACTCCGAATTCTGTTTAACATGTGCTCCAGCATGTAAATCACCGGAATAGTCATGCTGATAATGGCATCGTCAGCACTAAACATCTTCGTCGCCATTTCAAAACTGCGCAGAAGGGTGCATAGGTCCCTGATCTGAGACCACTCCTCCAGCGTGATTTACCCCACCTCTGGATCTCGTTGGCTCAGGCTATACGTCAGAACGTATTGCACCAGGGCTTGTCGGTGCTGCCACAGTCGCTGCAACATGTGCAGAGTTGAATTCCACCGGGTAGGCACATCGCATTTTAGCCGGTGAATTGGCAGGCCCAACAACTTCTGTAGAGATGTAAGTCGCTGAGCTGTGGGATGCGAACGGCGGAAGTGAGCACACAGCGACCGTGCCCTCTGCAGAAGGCCATCTAGTCCGGGATAGTGGGCTAAAAATTGCTGGACAACCAGGTTCAACACGTGAGCCATACAAGGCACGTGTGTGACATTGCCCCGGCGAAGGGCCGCACCCAGGTTTGCAGCATTGTCGCACACGGCCTTCCCTGGTTTCAGGTCCAATGGAGACAACCATTCATGAAATTGGTTCTCCAGAGCTGACCACAACTCCTCAGCTGTGTGACTCACTTTTCCCAGACATTTCAAAGTAAAAACCGCCTGTTGATGTTGAGCCCTACTGCCAGCATAGTAAGGAGGTGTGCAGGATCCCTTCTGCGCAGTTAGAATGCTTGTGGCATGACCAGACAGGCTTTGGGTGCAGGTGGAGGACCGAGAGGAAGTTGAGGAGGCAGAAGTAGTGGAGGAACTTTGAGATAAAGAGGATTGACGCACAACTCGTGGGGACGGCAAGACTTGGACAGCAGCCCCTTGTCCTTCTGTCACCATAGTTACCCAGTGCCCAGTCAGCGACATGTAACGCCCCTGTCCATGCCTACTCGTCCAAGTGTCTGTGGTGAAATGCACCCTGTCACACACAGAGTTTCTCAAAGAAGCGGTGATGTTGTGTGCGACATGCTGGTGGAGCGCAGGCACACCTTTCTTTGAGAAGTAGTGCCGACTTGGCATCTGGTACTGGGGCACTGCGACGGACATAAGGTCTCGAAAATCCTCTGTGTCCACCATGCAGCATTTCTGTAGCCAAGAGCTTGAAGATGGTGAAATTCAACCTCTTAGCTTTCTCATGGCTAGGAGGAAATGGTCTTTTACTTGTCCACATCTGAGGGACCGAGGGCTGGCTGTTGTGCTTAGACGGGGTTGATAAGGGTGTCCCCGGCAAACTGCCGGTCTGTGAGGAAGATACAGGCGGACATGTTAGGTTGCCTTGATTCAAAGGTGGTGCTATCGATGTCGGACAGCGCTCAACACCAGCTGGTGTTACCACCTCCAAAGAAAATGATGACCTGCCAATCACGCTGGCTGTTGCGGGTAAAGAGGTGGCAGGTCTGCGTCCCAAAACAGGTGTGACTGCTGTCCCCCCAGTCACAGAGGATGAAGAGGCCGCGGATGCACAAGATGTGCAGACGGTGGTTGGCCCGGCCGGCTAGGCCGCATTGTAACACAGTGAGCTTCCCACTGCAACTTATGCTTCATGTCCATGTGCCGGTTCATGCATGAAGTACTCAAACTATGTATTTTTTGGCCTCTACTTAGCTTTTGCTGACAAATGTTACAGATAACACGAGTTGGGTCATCTTTATCGATCTGAAAAAATGCCCAGGCAATGCAAGGCTTAGCACCCATGCGACCTGAAGAGCCACCACGACTTGTGGTGAGAGGCAGAGTTGTGTTTGAGGATGCAGTTGTTGACGTGCTTCCAATACTACGTCTCTGTCCAGGAAGGCGCAACCTGACCTCGTCGTCACTAGCATTCTCCTCCACCTCCTCTGCTGACCTCATCTCTTGGCTGACTGTGGGTTGACAGAAAGTGGGATCTCCAACCTCATCATAATCACCCTGTATGTTATCACACCCATAGTCCTCAGAGCCAACCTGTTCCTGCCCTGACAAAAAACAAAAGTTGTCGCTCCAATCAGGTATTTGAGTCTCATCATCGTCTTCCTCATTGTCTCCACCAACAGGAGTTACATTTTGGGAATGAGGGTCTACATTATGGTCATAACCTTCTGCGTCTGGTCCTGGATCCGAATCATAAAGATTCTGGGCATCAGTGCAGATCATTTCCTCGTCTGGATTCACAGAAGCGCTTGAGCCAACCTCTGATTCCCAGGTTATAGTATGACTAAACAGCTCTGCAGACTCAACCATCTGTTCTACCTCATACTCAGACGGGCAGCTGGAGATTTGGGCGCTGTGAGGGAAGCAAGTGCGATTAGGGTGACACCTCTGAGGACTGGAGTATTTGTCATGTTGAAGTTGATGTGGAGGAGTGCCCACTTAAAGGAGCACTTGATATCCGTTGAAGCACCTGCTGTTTTTGTGCCTCATCTGGAATTTGTAGCGATTGGCATGGCCTTAAAAAAGGGATCTTATCACACTGTCCGCTAAAAGAAGTAGACAATTTAGTTTGGCTGGAAGACGGTCTTTCTTCTGCAGATGTTACTGTTGCTTTAACACCTACCCCACGGACACAACCTTTTTTCCCCTTCGCAACATGCCTATTCCCCTTTCCACCAGCAGCAGGCCTTTTTCCACTCATTTTGGTGGTTAACTAATTCACAACTCTGGAGTTGTTTGCACAAAAAAACAATGGATGGGAACCGAGCAGAGCTGAGTGGCCAAACTGTGGTATTCGGCCAAAACTATTGGCTGGGTTAGATGCAGAAAAAAATTATATTCAATTTGCAACCTGATGGAGGTCAGTATAGATGGACTAATAGACCAGGTCCCACACACTGCTAGAAGCCCAAATATTTTTTCAGAGCTAGATGCAGAAAAAAATTATATTCAATTTGCAACCTGATGGAGGTCAGTATAGATGGACTAATAGAATAAGTCCCACACACTGCTAGAAGCCCAAATATTTTTTCAGAGCTAGATGCAGATAAAAATTATTTTTCATTTGCAACCTGATGGAGGTCAGTATAGATGGACTAATAGAACAAGTCCCACACACTGCTAGAAGCCCAAATATTTTTTCAGAGCTAGATGCAGAAAAAAATTATATTCAATTTGCAACCTGGTGGAGGTCAGTATAGATGGACAAATAGAACAAGTCCCACACACTGCTAGAAGCCCAAATATTTTTTCAGAGCTAGATGCAGAAAAAAATTATATTCAATTTGCAACCTGGTGGAGGTCAGTATAGATGGACTAATAGAACAAGTCCCACACACTGCTAGAAGCCCAAATATTTTTTCAGAGCTAGATGCAGAAAAAAATTATATTCAATTTGCAACCTGGTGGAGGTCAGTATAGATGGACTAATAGAACAAGTCCCACACACTGCTAGAAGCCCAAATATTTTTTCAGAGCTTGATGCAGATAAAAATTATTTTAATTTGCTACCTGATGGAGTTCAGTACGGATGGACTAATAGACCAAGTCCCACACACTGCTAGAAGCCCAAATATCTTTTCAGAGCTAGATGCAGAAAAAAATTATATTGAATTTGCAACCTGATGGAGGTCAGTATAGATGGACTAATAGACCAAGTCCCACACACTGCTAGAAGCCCAAATATTTTTTCAGAGCTAGATGCAGAAAAAAATTATTTTTAGTTTGCAACCTGATGGAGGTCAGTATAGATGGACTAATAGACCAAGTCCCACACACTGCTAGAAGCCCAAATATTTTTTCAGAGCTAGATGCAGATAAAAATTATTTTTAATTTGCAACCTGATGGAGGTCAGTATAGAAGGACTAATAGACCAAGTCCCACACACTGCTAGAAGCCCAAATATTTTTTCAGAGCTAGATGCAGATAAAAATTATTTTTAATTTGCAACCTGATGGAGGTCAGTATAGATGGACTAATAGACCAAGTCCCACACACTGCTAGAAGCCCAAATATTTTTTCAGAGCTAGATGCAGAAAAAAATTATATTGAATTTGCAACCTGATGGAGGTCAGTATTGATGGACTAATAGACCGAGTCGCACACTCTGCTAGAAGCCCAAATATTTTTTCAGGGCTAGATGCAGAAAAAAATTATATTCAATTTGCAACCTGATGGAGGTCAGTATAGATGGACTAATAGAACAAGTCCCACACACTGCTAGAAGCCCAAATATTTTTTCAGAGCTAGATGCTGATAAAAATTATTTTTAATTTGCAACCTGATGGAGGTCAGTATAGATGGACTAATAGAACAAGTCCCACACACTGCTAGAAGCCCAAATATTTTTTCAGAGCTAGATGCAGAAAAAAATTATATTCAATTTGCAACCTGGTGGAGGTCAGTATAGATGGACTAATAGAACAAGTCCCACACACTGCTAGAAGCCCAAATAATTTTTTCAGAGCTAGATGCAGAAAAAAATTATATTCAATTTGCAACCTGGTGGAGGTCAGTATAGATGGACTAATAGAACAAGTCCCACACACTGCTAGAAGCCCAAATATTTTTTCAGAGCTAGATGCAGAAAAAAATTATATTCAATTTGCAACCTGGTGGAGGTCAGTATAGATGGACTAATAGAACAAGTCCCACACACTGCTAGAAGTCCAAATATTTTTTCAGAGCTAGATGCAAAAAAAAATTATATTCAATTTGCAACCTGGTGGAGGTCAGTATAGATGGACTAATAGAACAAGTCCCACACACTGTTAGAAGCCCAAATATTTTTTCAGAGCTAGATGCAGATAAAAATTATTTTTAGTTTGCAACCTGATGGAGGTCAGTATAGATGGACTAATAGACCAAGTCCCACACACTGCTAGAAGCCCAAATATTTTTTCAGAGCTAGATGCAGATAAAAATTATTTTTAATTTGCAACCTGATGGAGGTCAGTATAGAAGGACTAATAGACCAAGTCCCACACACTGCTAGAAGCCCAAATATTTTTTCAGAGCTAGATGCAGATAAAAATTATTTTTAATTTGCAACCTGATGGAGGTCAGTATAGATGGACTAATAGACCAAGTCCCACACACTGCTAGAAGCCCAAATATTTTTTCAGAGCTAGATGCAGAAAAAAATTATATTGAATTTGCAACCTGATGGAGGTCAGTATTGATGGACTAATAGACCGAGTCGCACACTCTGCTAGAAGCCCAAATATTTTTTCAGGGCTAGATGCAGAAAAAAATTATATTCAATTTGCAACCTGATGGAGGTCAGTATAGATGGACTAATAGAACAAGTCCCACACACTGCTAGAAGCCCAAATATTTTTTCAGAGCTAGATGCTGATAAAAATTATTTTTAATTTGCAACCTGATGGAGGTCAGTATAGATGGACTAATAGAACAAGTCCCACACACTGCTAGAAGCCCAAATATTTTTTCAGAGCTAGATGCAGAAAAAAATTATATTCAATTTGCAACCTGGTGGAGGTCAGTATAGATGGACTAATAGAACAAGTCCCACACACTGCTAGAAGCCCAAATAATTTTTTCAGAGCTAGATGCAGAAAAAAATTATATTCAATTTGCAACCTGGTGGAGGTCAGTATAGATGGACTAATAGAACAAGTCCCACACACTGCTAGAAGCCCAAATATTTTTTCAGAGCTAGATGCAGAAAAAAATTATATTCAATTTGCAACCTGGTGGAGGTCAGTATAGATGGACTAATAGAACAAGTCCCACACACTGCTAGAAGTCCAAATATTTTTTCAGAGCTAGATGCAAAAAAAAATTATATTCAATTTGCAACCTGGTGGAGGTCAGTATAGATGGACTAATAGAACAAGTCCCACACACTGTTAGAAGCCCAAATATTTTTTCAGAGCTAGATGCAGATAAAAATTATTTTTAATTTACAACCTGATGGAGGTCAGTATTGATGGCCTAATAGACCAAGTCCCACACACTGCTAGAAGCCCAAATATTTTTTCAGAGCTAGATGCAGATAAAACTTATTTTTAATTTGCAACCTGATGGAGGTCAGTATAGATGGACTAATAGACGAAGTCCCACACACTGCTAGAAGCCCAAATATTTTTTCAGAGCTATATGCAGATAAAAATTATTTTTAATTTGCAACCTGATGGAGGTCAGTATAGAAGGACTAATAGACCAAGTCCCACACACTGCTAGTAGCCCAAATATTTTTTCAGAGCTAGATGCAGATAAAAATTATTTTTAATTTGCTACCTGATGGAGGTCAGTATAGATGGCCTAAAAGACCAAGTCCCACACACTGCTAGTAGCCCAAATATTTTTTCAGAGCTAGATGCAGATAAAAATTATTTTTAATTTGCTACCTGATGGAGGTCAGTATAGATGGCCTAAAAGACCAAGTCCCGCACACTGCTAGAAGCCCAAATATTTTTTCAGAGCTAGATACAGATAAAAATTATTTTTAATTTGCAACCTGATGGAGGTCAGTATAGATGGACTAATAGACCAAGTCCCACACACTGCTAGAAACCCAAATATTTTTTCAGAGCTAGATGCAGAAAAAAATTATATTCAGTTTGCAACCTGATGGAGGTCAGTATAGATGGACTAATAGAACAAGTCCCACACACAGCTAGAAGGCCAAATATTTTTTCAGAGGTAGATGCAGAAAAATATTATATTCAGTTTGCAACCTTATGGAGGTCAGTATAGATGGACTAATAGAACAAGTCCCACACACAGCTAGAAGGCTAAATATTTTTTCAGAGGTAGATGCAGAAAAAAATTATATTCAGTTTGCAACCTTATGGAGGTCAGTATAGATGGACTAATAGAGCAAGTCCCACACACAGCTAGAAGCCCAAATATTTTTTCAGAGGTAGATGCAGAAAAAAATTATATTCAGTTTGCAACCTGATGGAGGTCAGTATAGATGGACTAATAGAACAAGTCCCACACACTGCTAGAAAGCCAAATATTTTTTCAGAGGTAGATGCAGACAAAAAATTATTTTGAATTTGCAACCTGATGGAGGTCAGTATAGATGGACTAATAGAACAAGTCCCACACACTGCTAGAAGGCCAAACATTTTTTCAGAGCTAGAGGCAGAAAAATATTATATTCAATTTGCAACCTGATGGAGGTCAGTATAGATGGACTAATAGAACAAGTCCCACACACAGCTAGAAGGCCAAATATTTTTTCAGAGGTAGATGCAGAAAAAAATAATATTCAGTTTGCAACCTTATGGAGGTCAGTATAGATTCTAGCAGTGTGTGGGACTTGTTCTATTAGTCCATCTGTACTGACCTCCATCAGGTTGCAAATTCAAAATAATTTTTTGTCTGCATCTACCTCTGAAAAAATATTTGGCCTTCTAGCAGTGTGTGGGTCTCATTGTATTAGGCCATCTATACCAAGCTCCACCAGCTTTTCAATTAATAGTAATTTTTCGCTGCATCTAGCCCTGAAAATAATTTTTCTTCCCAATAGTGGTAGCAATAGAAATATGGGGCGCGCTCCTGGCTTACAAAAATATACGCTTCATAACAAAAAACACCAGCTTAGCGCACTGCATTAATAAGATGGCATCATCGTCTCTCCCAGTGCTAGGCCTACTACCCAGGCTAGCATTCCTGTGCCTAAAACACAATGTATGGGTACGCGCTAGCCACTATACTGAGGGGTCTAAAACTGCTGCTAACGCTTTATAACAATTCAATTGGCAGATTTTCACAGAGCTCTTCCACAATGCCCACCCATAGGGACAACAGTTGCCCACCTTCCCTATGGGATCTAGTGGCGAATAGTTGATGCCATTAATCAGAGCGTCAGTTGCCCCGTCGACGTGGCAAGCATACGGTAAGGCATGGGAAGAGTGGACACGACTAGTAGCAGGCAGACGGGTTGACCAATGTGAACAAGCCAGATCACAAGTCACCATAGAATTTCTCCACCAGCTAATGATGAGGGGCATATCAGGGGCGTCAGCGCAGTGGTGTCTGACCGGAGTAGCATTTCACTTCCAACTACTGAATTGGAGAGATGTGACAAAGATTCATCATCAGACAATCCATAAAAGGGTGGAAAAGGGGTCAGCCAAGTCAGGAGTGTAGACGTCCCGTCCCGTGTCACTAAAATTGATTTCTCACATCATATCCCTAACACCATTAACATGACACTCACAATTTGAAGCAACACTACTGTCTACTGCATTTGTGATCGCCTTCTTCGGGGCGCTATGCATAAGCGAATTAGTCCCTCAATCCAAAATTAGCACCAGTGGAGGCTTATTACACCAGGACGTAGTCATAGGCAATACTGCAATACGTCTACGCATACACAAATCGAAAATGGTTCCAGCGGGCAGGGGCACTTGGGTACTTCTACAACCCACAAACGGTACACTGAGTCGGGTAACAATAGTAAAACCATATCTAACCATCAGATCACAAAGTAATTTGTTCCTATCACACATTGATGGGACGCCATTATCAAGATACCAGTTCCAAGCTATATTTAATAAATGCATAACATCGGCAGGGAACCACCCCAAAGATTACGGGACACACTCATTCCGCATAGGCGCGGCCACAGAAGCATCAAGAGCAGGACTGTCAGAAACGGAAGTTCAGAGGATAGAGAGATGGTGATCCACGTGTTTGGCAAGATACATAAGACCGGACTTGTTATCCTAACGTGGTTTGTTTCTTTTACAGGTGACGCTAAGCCAACAGTGTGGGTGATAGGCCACTCGTATATATATTGGGCAGATTAAAGGGCGAAAGTCCGCCCAGGCGGGAGGAAATTAGAGTTTCATAACACATATTTCAACTGGAGAGGTATTAGAGGCCTGCTATGGCCACAGGTACTAATGGAGGTAATCAAGGTAGGGAGAGAGGCAAGATGTCTGGTCATCTTAGTTATACAGGCCGGGGGAAACAACCTAGGTCATCACAAGAGCGCATAACTAATGGCAATAATGAAACTAGACACTGAGCGCTTCAGAGAATTTTTCACAAAACTAGCTATAGTATGGTCAGAGATTGTGCCGATAGCGGTATGGCAAGGTGCGCGAGACATCACGGCCATCGAACGGACAAGGCGGGTAATAAATATTCGGATGGCAAAATTTAGAAGAGACAGAGGCGGTGTAGTGGTACGACACCGACAACTGGAAGGAGATAAAGCAGGCCTCATACGGCCCGACGGTGTTCACTTAATGGATATTGGACTGGACATATTCCTGTCAGGACTCCAGGACGGAGTGGAACAAGAGTTAAGAGTGATGGGTGGGGGTCAGAGTCCTGCATACGAGTACGCAGGATCCTCCGTGGCCTGGAAATAGAAAGGACATGTTGGAGAGTTACACTTGTTGGCCAAGTTGCCGGAGTGGAGACCCAGAGCATGCTGCAACAAGCTGAATTATTTTAGAAATAAAATGTCTTTCTAATGGAATGAGTATAAAGAGTTAATAAACCTGTGACCGATCCTCACCCATCCAGTTGTAAGAGTTACATTATTGTATTGTCAAGGAAAGGGGGGCGGTAGGGGGGCTGAGCGTCTGGGTTTGGTTGGGGGTCCCCACAGTCTGCCTAGGCTAGATGCATTTAAAAATTCTTATTAGATACACAGGCGGTGCAGCTTGCTTCGCAGCTGGGCTACTATGCCCAAAGTATTGCCTAGGCTAGATGCAGTTAAAAATTCTACGCTGACTAGCAGACACTGAAGATTTGTAGCAGACCTCTGAGTAAAAGCTCTTCAGACTCAATCATCTGTGTTACCCCAAGCCATAGTGTATGTAGTTTCTTACAGTTAAAAGGGGGGGGGAGCGACCCAACCCACCTGGAATTGACGATGCCAACGTCACGTAAGACACAGCAAGGGGACTCCAAAAAGAGTTTCCATTTTTTCACAAAATTGTGGCACAGACACCACTTAACCCTAGAACGCATACCTGGGGCCTCGCAGTCCCGCCCTGTTAATTGTTTTCTATTTTCTGCAAGATTACTTTAGTTAGAATTTTGAAACTCTAGGTATTCTTCATGTATATAGTTGTTTGTCATTTGAGTTTGAGTTATTCAATGTTATTTGCACACGGGCCTAAAAGGCCCCAGGTATATGAAAGTGTAGATTTTTATGGTCATGCGTTCTAGGGTTAAGTGGCATCAATTGCCCCACAGTTGCTTAAAACGGTTGGTGAGGTGATATTATCAAATCCTCAAGCTTTTAGCCTCCCAAGGATAACACAGGATTAGAAAAGTCCTTGCGAATCCATGATTTGTTCATCTTTATGAACGTGAGTCTATCTACATTCTCAGTGGACAGCCGCGTGCGCTTATCTGTCAGCACACCATCAGCAGCTCTGAACACACGTTCAGAGAGAACACTGGCTGCAGGGCATGACAAGATCTCCAAGGCGTGAGTGGCGAGCTCCGGCCATTTTTCCAGATTGGAATACCAAAATGAGCAAGGGTCCAGTGACACAGTCATGGCTTCGATGTTCACTTGGAGATACTCCTGCACCATCCTCTCTAGGCATTGACTATGTGTCAGACTTCTTGTCTCCTGTGGCCTTGCAAAGGATGAAGACTCGACAGTCCCGCGGTTGGCAAGTTAGAACTGTGAGATTCACTTCGTGCACCACTGGTGTTTTGTGGAAAAGCACATGTAAGATTCTGCAACAGCGTCTGCAGATACTCCTGCATGCGTCAATTCCTTTTTATGGCAGGAATTATTTCGGCAAATTTACTTTTGTACCGGGGATCTAAGAGTGTGGCAACCCAGTAGTCGAGATTACTTCGAATTCTGCAATCTGAGGGTCATGTTGCAGGTAGTGCAGCAAGAAGGCACTCATGTGTCTTGCGCATCCAGGAGGACCAAGTCCTTGTTGTGTTGGTAGCGAGGTAAGAATCATGCTTCTTTCCTCTGCCCTCTCCCCCCAACCTCGCACAACAGAAATGTGATCAAGGTCTCCCTCATCTGATGAGTCTTCCATGCCCATCGCCAGTTCATCCTCCACTTCTTCCTCGGCTCCTGCACCTTCCTCAACAGTTTGGCTGCTACCATGCGCCCTGTTTAATCCCTCTCCCCCATCCTCCCATGCCTGCCTCCTTGGTGCTGCCAACCATCTGGACCTTGGAGATGTTATCCCTTCCGCATACGACTCCTCCTCTACTTCCTCCACCTCCTCTTGTCCGACCACCTGACTCTGAATTCTGTTTAATGTGTGCTCCAGCATGTAAATCACCGGAATAGTTATGCTGATAATGGCATCGTCGTCAGCACTAAACATCTTCGTCGCCATTTCAAAACTGTGCAGAAAGGTGTGTGGCGCCCCTGAGGGTGCAGTCACCACAGAGTTACTGCATCTCACCCAGAGGTGTGGTATCTCACCCTCAGGTAAGGAAGGCGTATGGCTCGGGACCCTAACACCTGCATCCAACACATACCCGCAGTGGGGTTAGGGCGAGATTGCTCCTAAGGGAGAGCACAGTCCCAGGTCCCTAGCTGGTGGGAGGATCCTATGTAGTGGGTGCTTAGGGGAGCAGCTTAGGGGAGCACATGACAGGGAGAGTATAAATAGGAAGCCATCTTAGAAAGAGCAAGCCAGTCAGAGGAGGAAAAGTGACAGGAGCAGAGGCTCGGCATGAGCTCTGCTCCGGAGGCGGGCCTAGCCTGGGAGGCCCAGGACTGAAGGAGAGAAGAGAGGAGTGGGAGCAGGAAGGCTCCAGGAACCGAAGTGACCCTAGGGCTACGGGCCGTGCAGAAGGCCACCTGTACTCCCGCTGCTACCAGGAGGTAGAGGGGTCAGGCCAGATAAGGGGAACCGGTCCCTCAACTAGAGGAGAAACAGCAAGGCTCAACTAGAAACCGGAGGCTGCAGCATTTCATGTACTGCAGGCAAAAGTCCACACCAGTCTCACTAAGAAGGTAGCCACATAGGACCCAGGGGACGGAACACAAGTCGCCCGCCAAGGCCCGAGCATACCAGATAGAAGTGTCACTGGGTGTGAGGTGCAGGGAGAAGGCCAGAGAAAGGACACACAGAAGGGGGTCCTGCTAACTACTCCGGAGCTATCTGGGGGTGGACTGAGCCCCTCACTGAGTACGCACAGCACGACGGGTGAGATAGCTCTGGTACCTGTAATCTGGACTGCAACAACCGTGAGTAAAGATCTTGGGACTGCATCACACGGAATCTGTGTTCATTACTGACTCCCTGCACTACAACCACCATCATCCACCCACACTGCCCTGAAGCTACACTCTTCCTGTGGTGAGTAATAATACCATTGCAGCAAAACCACCAGCTTCAGAGGACTGTTCCGCAGCGGCGGCCCCTTTGGCTGCACTCCACAGGTGGCGTAGTCGGACATTATAAAATCCATATATACAAATTACCGTTGGATTGACCGCCCTGGGTCACGGACCAGGTCACCGCCACAGTGACTACAACCCCCAGCGTCTACCGGCCCGGCTCCGGGTACCCCACGGCCCAGGGGGCGCGTCAACTTCATAGGTCCCTGATCTGAGACCACTCCTGCTGTGTGATTTGCCCCACCTCTGGATCTCGTTGGCCCAGGCTATACGTCAGAAACTATTGCACCAGGGCTTGTTGGTGCTGCCACAGTCGCTGCAACATGTGCAGAGTTGAATTCCACCGTGTCGGCACATCGCATTTCAGCCGGTGAACTGGCAGGCCCAACGACTTCTGTAGAGATGTAAGTCGTTGAGCTGTGGGATGCGAACGGCGGAAGTGAGCACACAGCGACCGTGCCCTCTGCAGAAGGCCATCTAGTCCGGGATAGTGGGCTAAAAATTTATGGACAACCAGGTTCAACACGTGAGCCATACAAGGCACGTGTGTAACATTGCCCCGGCGAAGGGCCGCACCCAGGTTTGCAGCATTGTCGCACACGGCCTTCCCTGGTTGCAGGTCCAGTGGAGACAACCATTCATGAAACTGGGTCTCCAGAGCTGACCACAAGTCCTCAGCTGTGTGACTCACATTTCCCAGACATTTCAAAGTAAACACTGATGCTGTTGAGCCCTGCTGCCAGCATAGTAAGGAGGTGCGCAGTTAGAAAGCAGGTGGCATTACCAGACAGGCTTTGGGTGCAGGTGGAGGACCGAGAGGAGGTTGAGGAGGCAGAAGCAGTGGAGGAACTTCTAGATAAAGAGGATTGACGTACAACTCGCGGGGACGGCAAGACTTGGACAGCAGCCCCTTGTCCTGCTGTCACCATAGTTACCCAGTGCCCTGTCAGCGACATGTAACGCCCCTGTCCATGCCTACTCGTCCAAGTGTCTGTGGTGAAATGCACCCTGTCACACACAGAGTTTCTCAAAGAAGCGGTGATGTTGTGTGCGACATGCTGGTGGAGCGCAGGCACACCTTTCTTTGAGAAGTAGTGCCGACTGGGCATCTGGTACTGGGGCACTGCGACGGACATAAGGTCTCAAAAATCCACTGTGTCCTCCAGGCGGAAAGGCAGCATTTCTGTAGCCAACAGCTTGCAGATGGTGAAATTCAACCTCTTAGCTTTCTCATGGCTAGGAGGAAATGGTCTTTTACTTGTCCACATCTGAGGGACCGAGGGCTGGCTGTTGTGCTTTGACAGGGTTGAGTAGGGTGTCCCTGGCAAACTGCCGGTCTGTGAGGAAGATGCAGGCGGACATGTTAGGTTGCCTTGATCCAAAGGTGGTGCTCTCGATGTCAGAGAGCTCTCAACACCAGCAGGTGTTTCCACTTCCCAATGAACTGACGACCTGCCAATCACACTGGCTGTTGCAGGTAAAGAGGTGGCAGGTCTGCGTCCAAAAACATGTGTGACTGCTGTCCCCCAGTCACAGAGGATGAAGAGGCCGCGGATGCACAAGATGGGGCAGACGGTGGTTGGCCCAGCCTGCTAGGCCGCATTGTAGCACAGTGAGCTTCCCACTGCAACTTATGCTTCATATCCATGTGACGGTACATGCATGAAGTACTCAAACTATGGATTTTTTGGCCTCTACTTAGCTTTTGGTGACAAATATTACAGATAACACGAGTTGGGTCATCCTTATCGATCTGAATAAATGCCCAGGCTATGCAAGGCTTAAAGCCCATGCGACCTGAAGAGCCACTACGACTTGTGGTCAGAGGCGGAGTTGTGGTTGAGGATGCAGTTGTTGACGTGCTTCCAGTACTCCGTCTCTGTCCAGGAAGGCGCAACCTAACCTCGTCGTCAATAGCATCTGTGACGCCCCGCTGCGCTTGGTATCACAGATCCTAGAAGAGTGTATTGATGGAATCCTCCACAAGAGGCCCCCATAAACATTCACACATCTCCACCTTCCACCTCAGACCAGCAGAGGGAGCCAGAGCTTACCGGATCCGAGCTTACCGGGATCTCTATGACCCAGTAAGGCATAACCGGAATCCCTGGAGAACTACAAGTCCCAGGATCGCTAAGGTGCTGATACGTAACAGAGCCAGGAGACGCTTAGGCCCCGCATACTGGGAGCGTGAACTTCAAGAGAAGGCCCTACCACAAGGTCAGCCAGCGCAGGACAGAGAAAAAGTTAGGCCTAGCTCCAGTCAGGTCAGAAACTTACTGCGCAGAGGCAAGAAACAGGAGGCCCTACACCCGCTCATTGGGGAGGATCCTGATATGCACCCTTCACCCTACAGTGCTCCAGGATGTGCCTGAATTTCCTCCAGTAAAAGGTACTGAAGTGACTACCGTGTCCGTTTCCGTTCTTGCTCTGACCCAGCTGGGTCTCGCCTGTCCTGCATTCCCCCTGCATACGCTGCCCTGAGACCTAGCTCCACCTGTGGGGAGCTATACCATCGAGCTGCCTTATCACGGGCCTCAGTGGACTGCTGCAGCACTGGTGCTTCTCACCAGATACCACAGGTGGTGTCACAAACTCTTATAAAATTAACAATTATCCACCCTTTTAAAGAGTGACCCCAGGGTACGGGCCAGGGAGCCGACCACCGCGACATCCCAAAGGCCAGGCAAAGGCCCGGGTGACCTCATCGACTGGCTGACTGTGGGTTGACAGTAAGTGGGATCACAAACCTTGTCATCATCACCCTGTGTGTTATCACACCCGTCGTCCTCAAAGCCAACCTCTTCCTGCCCTGACCGAAAAGTCAAGTTGTCGCTCCAATCGGGTATTTGAGTCTCATCATCGTCTTCATCATTGTCTCCACCAACAGGAGTTACAGTTTGGGAACGAGGGTCTACACTATGCTCAGAACCTTCTTCATCTGGTCCTGGATCCCACTTATAAAGATTCTGGGCATCAGTGCAGATCATTTCCTCGTCTGGATTAACAGAAGCTCTGGAGCAGACCTCCGTTTCCCAGGCTATAGTATGAGTAAACAGCTGTGCAGACTCAACCATCTGTGTTACCCCATACTCAGACGGGCAGCTGGAGACTTGGGAGCTGTGAGGAAGCAAGTGCGATTGGGGTGACACCTCTGAGGACTGGAGTATTTGTGATGTTGAAGTTGAGGTGGAGGAGAGCCCACTTGAAGGAGCACTTGATATCCGCTGAAGCACCTGCTGTTTTTGTGCCTCATCTGGAATTTGTAGCGATGGGCGTGTCCGTAACAAAGGGATCGTATCACATTGTCCACAAAAAGAAGTCGACATGTTAGTTTGGCTGGAAGATGGTCTTTCTTCTGCAGATGTTACTCCCCCCCCACCGCGGGGGGCTCGACCCACCAGCGGACAGGCACCAGTATTAGGAGAGGGGGGCTGGCCGTCAGGGTCCACCGCGGCTCTGGCACAAACCCGGCGACACGGAGGTGGCACGGGCAGGAACGGACTGGCCGCGTCGGCTTCTCACTTTTTGGATTTTAGAAGGGCATGACATGCCTATATCTGTGTCTCCCCCTCCTTTTACTCCTCCACCTCTTTTATTTTCGTATGACTATATGTACTTGTCACTTTTCCATGTGTTAGTTATGTCTTCTGAGCAGTTTGTCAGCTTTTGGACACCTTTGAAGGTGTTTTCTATGTGTTTCTATGTGTTTTTGTTTGCCTGCCATTGGTTTTAACGGTGTTCGAAGGTGTTCGACGAACAGTTCGACGAACAGTTCGGCGAACACACGGGTGTTCGACGAACCGAACCGAACTCGAACACTACGGGGGTGGCTCAACACTAGTCAGTATAGAAGGACTAATAGACCAAGTCCCACACACTGCTAGAAGCCCAAATATTTTTTCAGAGCTAGATGCAGAAAAAAATTATATTGAATTTGCAACCTGATGGAGGTCAGTATAGATGGACTAATAGACCAAGTCCCACACACTGCTAGAAGCCCAAATATTTTTTCAGAGCTAGATGCAGATAAAAATTATTTTTTATTTGCAACCTGATGGAGGTCAGTATAGATGGACTGATAGAACAAGTCCCACACACTGCTAGAAGCCCAAATATTTTTTCAGAGCTAGATGCAGAAAAAAAATATATTCAATTTGCAACCTGGTGGAGGTCAGTATAGATGGACTAATAGACCAAGTCCCACACACTGCTAGAAGCCCAAATATTTTTTCAGAGCTAGATGCAAAAAAAAATTATATTCAATTTGCAACCTGGTGGAGGTCAGTATAGATGGACTAATAGAACAAGTCCCACACACTGCTAGAAGCCCAAATATTTTTTCAGAGCTAGATGCAGAAAAAAATTATATTCAATTTGCAACCTGGTGGAGGTCAGTATAGATGGACTAATAGAACAAGTCCCACACACTGCTAGAAGCCCAAATATTTTTTCAGAGCTAGATGCAGAAAAAAATTATATTCAATTTGCAACCTGGTGGAAGTCAGTATAGATGGACTAATAGAACAAGTCCCACACACTGCTAGAAGCCCAAATATTTTTTCAGAGCTAGATGCAGATAAAAATTATTTTTAATTTGCAACCTGATCGAGGTCAGTATAGATGGACTAATAGACCAAGTCCCACACACTGCTAGAAGCCCAAATATTTTTTCAGAGCTAGACGCAGAAAAAAAATATATTCAATTTGCAACCTGATGGAGGTCAGTATAGATGGACTAATAGACCAAGTCCCACACACTGCTAGAAGCCCAAATATTTTTTCAGAGCTAGATGCAGATAAAAATTATTTTTAATTTGCGACCTGAAGGAGGTCAGTATAGATGGACTAATAGACCAAGTCCCACACACTGCTAGAAGCCCAAATATTTTTTGAGAGCTAGATGCAGAAAAAAATTATATTGAATTTGCAACCTGATGGAGGTCAGTATAGATGGAATAATAGACCAAGTCCCACACACTGCTAGTAGCCCAAATATTTTTTCCGAGCTAGATGCAGAAAAAAATTATATTCAATTTGCAATCTGGTGGAGGTCAGTATAGATGGACTAATAGAACAAGTCCCACACACTGCTAGAAGCCCAAATATTTTTTGAGAGCTAGATGCAGAAAAAAATTATATTCAATTTGCAACCTGATGGAGGTCAGTATAGATGGACTAATAGAATAATGCTATGCCCAAAAGGTTTTACTTCCCTTGGTACAGTAAAAAAATTGGTATTCTATACACAGGTGGTGTAGCTTGCAGCACAGATAGGCTACTCCACTGACTAACACACTCTGCAATAGGCCAAAAAGGATTAGCTTTGCTAGATTTAGCCAAATGCTTTGAAAAAAACTTGCACAGCCCTGGCACAGACCTGCCTGGCAAAAACTGATAGGAACTGATGTAACTTAGTCCTGAAAAGGACTGCAATTACAATCAGTCTTTACTCCCAACCTATCTATTTAAGATTACAGACCTGTCTGATAAAAGTCGTAGGAAATGCTGTAACTTAGTCCTTAAAAGGACTGCAATCACAACTATTCCCTACTCCCAAGCTATGTGTAGATTTGTGCGAAAATTGGCTTGAAATTAACAAGGTATAGCGCACACAGCAACAGCGGTGCCGTCTAACACGCAGCTGCAGCAGTGAGAAAATGGTGGCGACGGGGAAAATGGCTGGGTCTTATAGGGCAAGGACATGTGACATACACTGCCAATGACATATGCCCTTGCTTGTGTGAAAAAAATCACTTCGCTCCGTGTGTGCGCTGCTGATAAGCTGACAGATTGCACCTCCCCACTGTAAATGCGGGAAAGAGAAAAAAAAATGGAGATCTTCATTATTCCTGCAGAGATCCATCCCCTGCCCCTCTCCCCGCCCCGCTGTACACTCAAACTGCATATTAACATTAATTTTCATCATTACTGAGAAAAAATCCTGTTATGATTTTGGTGCACGAACAGTTATTGAACATAACCTCGAACAGCCGAATTTTTTTCAAATCGTTCGTGTTCGCCGAACGGCTCGAACACCGCCCAAAACAGCTCGAATTTGAGATTGGCTTACAGTTCGAGTCGAACAACGCTCATCTCTAGTATTAAGGCATTTTTATTCCTTACTGCAAAGTCAAAAGTTTACCTACATTTCAATAGTATTTGGTACTGTTGCCCTTAAACTGAGTGACTTGGGTCAAACATTTGGGATATCCTTCCACAAGCTTCTCACAATAGTTGTTCGTAATTTAGACTCATTTCTCCTGACAAAACTGGTGTAACTGATCCATGTTTGTAGGTCGCCTTGCTCGCACCTGCCTTTTCAGCTTTGCCCATACATTTTCAAAAGGATTGAGATCAGGGCTTTGTAATGGCCACTCCAAAACATTGACTTTGTTATCCTTAAGCCACTTTGCTACCAGTTTGGCAGTATGCTTTTGGTCATTGTCCATTTGGAAGACCCATTTCCACCCAAGCTTTAACTTCCTGGCTGATGTCTTAAGATGTTGCTTCAGTATTGCCACATAATCTTCTTTTCTAATGAAGCCATCTATTTTATGAAGTGAACCAATTTCAAAACAACCCCACAACAAGATGCTGCCAACCCCGTGTTTCACAGTTAGGATGGTGTTCTTAGGCTTCCAAGCTTCTCCCTTTTTCCTCCAAATGTAATGATGGTCATTATGCCCAAAAAGTTCAATTTTAGTTTCATCAGACCACAGGACATGTTTCCAAAAATTAAGGTCTTTGCTCCTGTGTGCATTTGCAAACAATGATCTGGCTTTTTTATGTTTCTTTTGGAGTAATGGCTTCTTCCTGGCAGGGTGGCCTTTCAGCCCATGTTGATAAAGTACTCATTTCACTGTGGATATTGACACAATCTTTCCAGATTCCGCCATCATCTTCACAAGGTCTTTTTATTTTGTCCTTGGGTTGATATGCACATGTCGGACCAAAGCACGTTCATCTCTGGGACACAAAACATGTCTCCTTCCACAGTGGTATGATGGCTGGACATTCCCATCTTGTTTGTACTTGTGTTTAATTGTTTGTACAGATGAACGAGGCACCTTTGGGTATCTTAAAATTGTACCCAAGGATGAGCCAGACTTGTGCAAATCCAAAATTATCTTACTGATATTTTGGCTGATTTCTTTAGACTTTCCCATGATGCTATAGAAAGAAGCAGTGTGTTTCAGGTGTGCATTAAATTATATCCACAGGTGTGTCTCTAATTAACTCAGATGTTGCCAAAAAACCTATCAGAAGCTTCCAAACACACGACATAATCATATGGACAGTCCAGAATTGTTTAAAGGCATAGTAATCTTAGTGTATGTAAACTTTTGACTTTGCTGTAAGTAATAAAAATGCCTTAAAACATTCTCTCTCTCTCATTATTCCAACATTTGGCAAATATTAAAAATTATGGTAATCCTAAGTGACCTAAAACGGGAAAGGTTTAATTTGATTTCATGTCAGATGTTAAGAAAAAGATGCATATGTGTTTTTTATATAGTATATTTAAACTTCTGGTTTCAACTGTATATTACAGTGCCCATAAGGGCTCTCATCGCTACAGAAATTCCAAACGTGGATGTTTAATTTGGTTTAGACATATTGGGATTCAGAAGGGAGAGGGGCTTTGGATTTGAGAGTGCGGAAATTGCTTGATTTCTTTAGAGGGGTTAGGAGCCATACATCTTTTCCGGAGCCTTTGTACTACCAGAAACTTGGAAGTCCCCTATATTTTCATTGACAGATGATGGACCTGAGTGGGGCCTTTTTTGTGGATTGAGTTGAAACTTTTATTGGGAACATTTTACATAACATTTGGGATCACATTTATCTTGCACTCTACGCTGATTACTGATATCGGTGTTTCCATCTAAATCTCCGAATGATGTGATTCAGATGAAACCCCCAATCGATCCATTCACTATAATGAAGCAGCAGAGTTACTCTCTACTCTATCTGGCCTCTATTTAGCAGTGTCCTTCTTGGCAGAGGTGCACAAAACTGTGGCCGACCGCACTTTTAGTCACGCTTAAAAAGACGGACACCGCCCGATCATAGGCCAGACAGCAACCACAGTGTCTCCATCTGCCTCATTATAGAGAATCTTCCATCGGGGGTCCATTTGAGTCACGTATTTCAGAGATTTACATGGAAACCCCGATGTAAGTGCTCAGCGCAGAGCTCAGGACAAATGTGCGCCCAGCCATACTGTAATCTTTGGGAGGCGGAGTGAACAAATCAACAGCACGTCAAGAATTAGTTTTATTTATTTTTTACATAGTTTCTCGTGCCGTGTAAGTGATATCATGACTTTATTCTTTGGGTCGGTACGATTACAGCAATACCAGATTTATATCGGTTTTCATGTTTGGCTGCTGTCACACACTAAAAGATGCTTCTTTTTGCAAAAGCAAGTTATTGCAGTGCCATTTTTTGAGAGCTATAATTTTTCCATATTTCTGCCAACAGAGTCATGTGAAGGCTTATTTTTTGCGGGACGAGTTGACATTTTTATTAGTATAATTTTCAAACACATAACATTTTTTGATCGCTTTCTATTCCGAATTTTTGAAGGCAGAATGAACAAAAAACAATTCAAGAGTTGTTTTTATTTTTTTTTATGCCGTTCACCATGTGGCAAAAGTGATAAGGTAGCTTTATTCTTCAGGTCAGTATGATCACAGCGCCACCACATTCATGTCTTTTTTTATGTTTTTCAGCTTTTGCACAATAAATATTATTTTATAGAAAAAATAATTATTTTTAAATCAGAGCTATAGCTTTTTTATTTCTCCACTGATAGAGGTGTATGACAGCTTATTTTTTGCGGGATAAAATGAGGTTTTCAATTATACCATTTTTATTTCTATTTTAATTTTTTATTTTGTTTTATTACACTGTTTGTTTGCCAGTATGATAAAAAAGTATTTTTTTTACGGTGTTTACTAGAGAGGTTAACAAGTGAGATATATTTTTATAGGAGGGGTCATTCCGGACATCAAAGTTATTATTTTTATTTATTTTATGATAGTTTTTAAAAATAATTTTTACATATTTTTATTTTATTTTTTTACATTTTTACTTAGTGCCTCTATGGGATTTTAACTTTTTTTAGTCTGATCTCTAATATAATACACTGCAATGCATTATGCATGTTAGCATTATACTGACAAAAGCATCTTAGACCATGCTCGTGACATGGTCTAAGCAAGCCACCATCACTGGCTAACCAAGAATTCATCTTGACTACATCGAGTTGTCATGACAATGATCGGGCCCTCTCAGTGATGTTTCGGGGGCGCCGATCGGACAGGAAAGAGAGTCCCTTCTCTCTGCTAACCTCCCAAATGTATTGCTCCTGGCAATAACAGCCGGAGCTTGGCTATCACAAAAGCCAAGCTCCTGGTGATGAGATCATGCGGGCCCAGCTCTTGTGTCCAGCATGATCGCCTTTGCGTACCCATACTTCACATGCTGGGAACCCTTACCTGACCATGATGTATGGGTACGTCAAAGGTCATAAAGGGGTGGTTTTAAACACAAATTAATTTTGATCCTAAATCCCTATCTATTTATTGCCATAATCTAAACTATTTTCTAATATGGTTGGATTAAAAATGCCCTACCATTCCCTAACTGCACTACCTTACTGCTTTTCTTTTTTTTCCTACTTTGACGATGCTTCATTTGAGAATCGCAGTGCATGCTGGGATGCTCAAATGAAGTGTCATCAGGGAGTAGAGGCTGTGGCCTTTGCCCCCTACCAGAAACAAAGTGTCATCAGTGACTTTGTTTCAGAGGCTAGGGCTAGTCCCTGTACGATATGCACTGTACGCTGTGCACAATGACAGTGCTCCCTCTCATCAGGTCAGATCAGCAGTATTGAGCTGGCAGCAGAGCACACTGTCAATGCACTTGAAAGACAAATACCTAGCTTGCAGAGACCAACAACGCCCCCATAATGATGTCACTTGTAGGGGTGGTGCTAATCTCTGCACTCCATATATTCTTACAATGCACACTGTCAATGCGTTCTGTTGCTGACTCGTTACTGTTGATCTGAGCTGGTTAATGAGCATGCTGTCATTGTGAAACTCAAACAGTTAATTTTTAATTCCAGTATGTTAAAAAATAGTTTAGATCATGGCATTAAATAGATAGGGATTTAGGATGAAAGGTCTTGGACAGAAAAAGAGTTAATATTTGAAACTGTGGGCATTTAGCGCTGTAAAGAAATCAGAGTCTAGTAATCTATAGCAGAGAAGGGGTCACTTTCAGGACTTGTGACATATGTTTTCTTCCTTTTATTGTCAAATAGCAAAACTTTAACACTCTAGTTTGATCCATGAAAAATAAATAATGGGAACCCAGAAAGGAGATATTGGGGGATTATGTAACTCTAGCAGGAGATCCCCTTTAATAACATATTACTCGATTATTTTATATAGAGGATTACCTGAGTTACTCTATTTCAATAGAAGACAGCAACTGATCCTGATTCATTATTTAAGATTTTCTTGATGTTACTTTTCTTTTTTGTCTTGTGGTATTAGTTGCTCTTTTTGTCGCCAAATTAATCAAAATGATGTACATGATTTATGAATTTGGCCAAAGTCAAGAATTGATTTTTTTTCCTCTCTTGAACTGCTTTTGTGACTTTTGCTGCCAAAAGTCGCAATTTGGTAATGGAAGATGTAAAAATTGAGTCAAAAGTCTGCATACTAAAAATACACCAGAAAGGGACTGCAGTGAAATTGCGCCAAATTTTGTGACTTTTTAAAAAGTTGCAATTTAAGAATTAGACAAAACATCTGGAATTTATAGAATCTGTCCACAAAATGGAAAACAACAAAAAAAAATATCAGGCGATCATAAATAAATTAGACTTAAAAAATGGCGCAAATAAAATAATGAATTGGGTGCAAACAGAAAAAGCGCAAAACACACAAAGCTACATAAAAAATCAGGCGCAAAGGAAATGATGAATCAGGACCTCAGTATGCACAAACCCTAATATGTCCAGAAATTGCCAAAATCCTTATGCTCTGTAACTGGTCACCCACTTTTTTTGTGAGGATGGCTTTTTCACATATTTTGTGCCAAAATGTAGTTGCTGAAACGCTCCTTCTCTGACTTCCCAGCAAACTTTGTACCTTCCAAAATCTATTCGCTTGTATGTTCTAAATAGAGATGAGCGTTGTTCTACTCGAACTGTTCGCCAATCTCAAATTCGAGCTGTTTTGGGCGGTGTTCGAGCCGGTCGGCGAACACGAACAATTTGAGAAAAATTCGGCTGTTCGAGGTTATGTTCGATAACTGTTCGTGCACCAAAATCATAACTGGATTTTTTCTCAGTAATGATGAAAATTAATGTTAATACGCAGTTTGAGTGTACAGCGGGGAGGGGGGAGGGGCAGGGGATGGATCTCTGCAGGAACAATGAAGATCTCCATTTTTTTTTCTCTTTCTCGCATTTGCAGTGGGGAGGTGCAATCTGTCAGCCTATCAGCAGCGCACACACGGAGCGAAGTGCTTTTTTTCACACAAGCAAGGGCATGTGTGATTGGCAGTGTATGTCACATGTCCTTGCCCTATAAGACCAAGCCATTTTCCCCGTCGCCACCATTTTCTCACTGCTGCAGCTGCGTGTTAGACGGCACCGCTGTTGCTGTGTGCGCTATACCTTGTTAATTTCAAGCCAATTTTCGCACAAATATACAGATAGCTTGGGAGTAGGGAATAGTTGTGATTGCAGTCCTTTTAAGGACTAGGTTACAGCATTTCCTACGACTTTTATCAGGCAGGTCTGTGCTCTTAAATAGATAGATTGTGGGAGTAAAGACTAATTGTAATTGGAGTCCTTTTCAGGACTAGGTTACATCAGTTCCTATCAGTTTTTGCCAGGCAGGTCTGTGCCAGTGCTGTGCAAGTTTTTTTCACAGCATTTGGCTGAATCTAGCAAAGCTAATCCTTTTTGGCCTATTGCAGAGTGTGTTAGTCAGTGGAGTAGCCTATCTGTGTTGCAAGATATACCACCTGTGTATAGAATACCAATTTTTTTACTGCACCTAGTGAAGTAAAATCTTTTGGGCATAGCATCATTCTATTAGTCCATCTATACTGACCTCCATCAGGTTGCAAACTGAATATAATTTTTTTCTGCATCTAGCTCTGAAAAAATATTTGGGCTTCTAGCAGTGTGTGGGACTTGGTCTATTAGTCCATCTATACTGACCTCCATCAGGTTGCAAATTAAAAATAATTTTTTTCTTCATTTAGCTCTGAAAAAATATTTGGGCTTCTAGCAGTGTGTGGGACTTGTTCTATTAGTCCTTCTATACTGACCTCCAGCAGGTTGCAAATTGAATATAATTTTTTTCTGCATCTAGCTCTGAAAAAATATTTGGGCTTCTAGCGGTGTGTGGGACTTGGTCTATTAGTCCATCTATACTGACCTCCATCAGGTTGCAAATTAAAAATAATTTTTTTCTGCATCTAGCTCTGAAAAAATATTTGGGCTTCTAGCAGTGTGTGGGACTTGGTCTATTAGTCCATCTATACTGACCTCCATCAGGTTGCAAATTAAAAATAATTTTTTTCTTCATTTATCTCTGAAAAAATATTTGGGCTTCTAGCAGCGTGTGGGACTTGTTCTATTAGTCCATCTATACTGACCTCCATCAGGTTGCAAATTAAAAATAATTTTTTTCTGCATCTAGCTCTGAAAAAATATTTGGGCTTCTAGCAGTGTGTGGGACTTGGTCTATTAGTCCATCTATACTGACCTCCATCAGGTTGCAAATTAAAAATAATTTTTTTCTGCATCTAGCTCTGAAAAAATATTTGGGCTTCTAGCAGTGTGTGGGACTTGGTCTATTAGTCCATCTATACTGACCTCCATCAGGTTGCAAATTGAATAAAAAAATTTTTTGCATCTAGCTCTGAAAAAATATTTGGGCTTCTAGCGGTGTGTGGGACTTGGTCTATTAGTCCATCTATACTGACCTCCATCAGGTTGCAAATTAAAAATAATTTTTTTCTGCATCTAGCTCTGAAAAAATATTTGGGCTTCTAGCAGTGTGTGGGACTTGGTCTATTAGTCCATCTATACTGACCTCCATCAGGTTGCAAATTAAAAATAATTTTTTTCTTCATTTAGCTCTGAAAAAATATTTGGGCTTCTAGCAGTGTGTGGGACTTGTTCTATTAGTCCTTCTATACTGACGTCCAGCAGGTTGCAAATTGAATATAATTTTTTTCTGCATCTAGCTCTGAAAAAATATTTGGGCTTCTAGCGGTGTGTGGGACTTGGTCTATTAGTCCATCTATACTGACCTCCATCAGGTTGCAAATTAAAAATAATTTTTTTCTGCATCTAGCTCTGAAAAAATATTTGGGCTTCTAGCAGTGTGTGGGACTTGGTCTATTAGTCCATCTATACTGACCTCCATCAGGTTGCAAATTAAAAATAATTTTTTTCTGCATCTAGCTCTGAAAAAATATTTGGGCTTCTAGCAGTGTGTGGGACTTGGTCTATTAGTCTATCTATACTGACCTCCATCAGGTTGCAAATTAAAAATAATTTTTTTCTTCATTTAGCTCTGAAAAAATATTTGGGCTTCTAGCAGTGTGTGGGACTTGTTCTATTAGTCCTTCTATACTGACCTCCAGCAGGTTGCAAATTGAATATAATTTTTTTCTGCATCTAGCTCTGAAAAAATATTTGGGCTTCTAGCGGTGTGTAGGACTTGGTCTATTAGTCCATCTATACTGACCTCCATCTGGTTGCAAATTAAAAATAATTTTTTTCTGCATCTAGCTCTGAAAAAATATTTGGGCTTCTAGCGGTGTGTGGGACTTGGTCTATTAGTCCATCTATACTGACCTCCATCAGGTTGCAAATTAAAAATAATTTTTTTCTGCATCTAGCTCTGAAAAAATATTTGGGCTTCTAGCAGTGTGTGGGACTTGGTCTATTAGTCCATCTATACTGACCTCCATCAGGTTGCAAATTGAATAAAAAAATTTTTTGCATCTAGCTCTGAAAAAATATTTGGGCTTCTAGCGGTGTGTGGGACTTGGTCTATTAGTCCATCTATACTGACCTCCATCAGGTTGCAAATTAAAAATAATTTTTTTCTGCATCTAGCTCTGAAAAAATATTTGGGCTTCTAGCAGTGTGTGGGACTTGGTCTATTAGTCCATCTATACTGACCTCCATCAGGTTGCAAATTAAAAATAATTTTTTTCTTCATTTAGCTCTGAAAAAATATTTGGGCTTCTAGCAGTGTGTGGGACTTGTTCTATTAGTCCTTCTATACTGACGTCCAGCAGGTTGCAAATTGAATATAATTTTTTTCTGCATCTAGCTCTGAAAAAATATTTGGGCTTCTAGCGGTGTGTGGGACTTGGTCTATTAGTCCATCTATACTGACCTCCATCAGGTTGCAAATTAAAAATAATTTTTTTCTGCATCTAGCTCTGAAAAAATATTTGGGCTTCTAGCAGTGTGTGGGACTTGGTCTATTAGTCCATCTATACTGACCTCCATCAGGTTGCAAATTAAAAATAATTTTTTTCTGCATCTAGCTCTGAAAAAATATTTGGGCTTCTAGCAGTGTGTGGGACTTGGTCTATTAGTCTATCTATACTGACCTCCATCAGGTTGCAAATTAAAAATAATTTTTTTCTTCATTTAGCTCTGAAAAAATATTTGGGCTTCTAGCAGTGTGTGGGACTTGTTCTATTAGTCCTTCTATACTGACCTCCAGCAGGTTGCAAATTGAATATAATTTTTTTCTGCATCTAGCTCTGAAAAAATATTTGGGCTTCTAGCGGTGTGTAGGACTTGGTCTATTAGTCCATCTATACTGACCTCCATCTGGTTGCAAATTAAAAATAATTTTTTTCTGCATCTAGCTCTGAAAAAATATTTGGGCTTCTAGCGGTGTGTGGGACTTGGTCTATTAGTCCATCTATACTGACCTCCATCAGGTTGCAAATTAAAAATAATTTTTTTCTGCATCTAGCTCTGAAAAAATATTTGGGCTTCTAGCAGTGTGTGGGACTTGGTCTATTAGTCCATCTATACTGACCTCCATCAGGTTGCAAATTGAATAAAAAAAATTTCTGCATCTAGCTCTGAAAAAATATTTGGGCTTCTAGCGGTGTGTGGGACTTGGTCTATTAGTCCATCTATACTGACCTCCATCAGGTTGCAAATTAAAAATAATTTTTTTCTGCATCTAACCCAGCCAATAGTTTTGGCCTAATACCACAGTTTGGCCACTCAGCTCTGCTCGGTTACCATCCATTGTTTTTTTGTGCAAACAACTCCAGAGTTGTGAATTAGTTAACCACCAAAATGAGTGGAAAAAGGCCTGCTGCTGGTGGAAAGGGGAATAGGCGTGTTGGGAAGGGGAAAAAAGGTTGTGTCCGTGGGGTAGGTGCAGAAGAAAGACCATCTTCCAGCCAAACTAAAATGTCTACTTCTTTTAGCGGACAATGTGATAAGATCCCTTTCTTACGGCCACGCCAATCGCTACAAATTCCAGATGAGGCACAAAAACAGCAGGTGCTTCAACGGATATCAAGTGCTCCTTTAAGTGGGCTCTCCTCCACATCAACTTCAACATCACAAATACTCCAGTCCTCAAAGGTGTCACCCAAATCGCACTTGCTTCCTCACAGCTCCCAAATCTCCAGCTGCCCGTCTGAGTATGAGGTAGAACAGATGGTTGAGTCTGCAGAGCTGTTTACTCATACTATAGCCTGGGAATCAGAGGTCGACTCCAGCGCTTCTGTGAATCCAGACGAGGAAATGATCTGCACTGATGCCCAGAATCTTTATGAGTCGGATCCAGGACCAGACGCAGAAGGTTCTGACCATAATGTAGACCCTCATTCCCAAACTGTAACTCCTGTTGGTGGAGACAATGAGGAAGACGATGATAAGACTCAAATACCTGATTGGAGCGACAACTTTAGTTTTTTGTCAGGGCAGGAACAGGTTGGCTCTGAGGACGACGGGTGTGATAACGCACAGGGTGATGATGATGAGGTCGGAGATCCCACTTACTGTCAACCCACAGTCAGCCAAGAGATGAGGTCAGCAGAGGAGGTGGAGGAAGATGCTAGTGACGACGAGGTCAGGTTGCGCCTTCCTGGACAGAGACGTAGTACTGGAAGCACGTCAACAACTGCATCCTCAAACACAACTCTGCCTCTCACCACAAGTCGTGGTGGCTCTTCAGGTCGCATGGGTGCAAAGCCTTGCATAGCCTGGGCATTTTTTCAGATCGATAAAGATGACCCAACTCGTGTTATCTGTAACATTTGTCAGCAAAAGCTAAGTAGAGGCCAAAAAATACATAGTTTGAGTACTTCATGCATGAACCGGCACATGGACATGAAGCATAAGTTGCAGTGGGAAGCTCAGTGTGCTACAATGCGGTCTAGCCGGCCGGGCCAACCACCGTCTGCCATATCTTGTGTATCCGCGGCCTCTTCATCCTCTGTGACTGGGGGGACAGCAGTCACACCTGTTTTGGGGCGCAGACCTGCCACCTCTTTACCCGCAACAGCCAGCGTGATTGGCAGGTCATCATTTTCTTTGGAGGTGGTAACACCAGCTGGTCTTGAGCGCTGTCCGACATCGATAGCACCACCTTTGGATCAAGGCAACCTAACATGTCCGCCTGCATCTTCCTCACAGACCGGCAGTTTGCCGGGGACACCCTTATCAACCCCGTCTAAGCACAATAGCCAGCCCTCGGTCCCTCAGATGTGGACAAGTAAAAGACCATTTCCTCCTAGCCATGAGAAAGCTAAGAGGTTGAATTTCACCATCTGCAAGCTCTTGGCTACAGAAATGCTGCCTTTCCGCCTGGTGGACACAGAGGATTTTCGAGACCTTATGTCCGTCACAGTGCCCCAGTACCAGATGCCCAGTCGGCACTACTTCTCAAAGAAAGGTGTGCCTGCGCTCCACCAGCATGTCGCACACAACATCATCGCTTCTTTGAGAAACTCTGTGTGTGACAGGGTGCATTTCACCACAGACACTTGGACGAGTAGGCATGGACAGGGGAGTTACATGTCGCTGACTGGGCACTGGGTAACTATGGTGACAGCAGGACAAGGGGCTGCTGTCCAAGTCTTGCCGTCCCCACGAGTTGTGCATCAATCCTCTTTATTTCATTTTTCCTCCACTGCTTCTGCCTCCTCAACCTCCTCTCGGTCTTCCACCTGCACCCAAAGCCTGTCTGGTCATGCCACAAGCTTTCTAACTGCGCAGAAGGGATCCTGCACACCTCCTTACTATGCTGGCAGTAGGGCTCAACGTCATCAGGCGGTTTTTACATTGAAATGTCTGGGAAATGTGAGTCACACAGCTGAGGAGTTGTGGTCAGCTCTGGAGAACCAATTTCATGAATGGTTGTCTCCACTGGACCTGAAACCAGGGAAGGCCGTGTGCGACAATGCTGCAAACCTGGGTGCGGCCCTTCGCCGGGGCAATGTCACACATGTGCCTTGTATGGCTCACGTGTTGAACCTGGTTGTCCAGCAATTTTTAGCCCACTATCCCAGACTAGATGGCCTTCTGCAGAGGGCACGGTCGCTGTGTGCTCACTTCCGCCGTTCGCATCCCGCAGCTCAGCGACTTACATCTCTACAGAAGTCGTTGGGCCTGCCACTTCACCGGCTAAAATGCGATGTGCCTACCCGGTGGAATTCAACTCTGCACATGTTGCAGCGACTGTGGCAGCACCGACAAGCCCTGGTGCAATACGTTCTGACGTATAGCCTGGGCCAACGAGATTCAGAGGTGGGGCAAATCACGCTGGAGGAGTGGTCTCAGATCAGGGACCTATGCACCCTTCTGCACAGTTTTGAAATGGCGACGAAGATGTTTAGTGCTGATGATGCCATTATCAGCATGACTATTCCGGTGATTTACATGCTGGAGCACATGTTAAACAGAATTCGGAGTCAGGTGGTGGCACAAGAGGAGGTGGAGGAAGTAGAGGAGGAGGAGTTGTATGCGGAAGGGCTAACATCTGCAAGGTCCAGACGGTCGGCAGCACCAAGGCGGCAGGCATGTGAGGGTGGGGGAGATGGTTTTACCAGGGCGCATGGTAGCAGCCAAACTAGTGAGGAAGGTGCAGGAGCCCAGGAAGAAGTGGAGGACGAACTGATGGAAGACTCATCAGATGAGGGAGACCTTGATCACATTTCTGTTGTGCGAGGTTGGGGGGAGAGGACAGAGGAAGGAAGCATGATTGTTACCTCGCCACCAACACAACAGGGACTTGGTGCTCCTGGATGCGCAACACACATGAGTGCCTTCTTGCTGCACTACCTGCAACATGACCCTCGAATTGTGAGAATTAGAAATAATCCTGACTACTGGGTTGCCACACTGTTAGATCCCCGGTACAAAAGTAAATTTGCAGAAATTATTCCTGCCATAGAAAGGGATGCACGCATGCAGGAGTATCAGCAGAGACTGTTGCAGAATCTTACATGTGCTTTTCCACAAAATACCAGTGGTGCACGTAGTGAATCTCACAGTTCCAACTTGCCAACCGTGGGACCGTCAAGTGTTCAGCACTCAAACCGTAACAGAACCACAGTATCTGCTGGTAACATCAATTTTGCGGAATCATTTCACCACTTTTTTAGCCCATCCTTTGCAAGGCCACAGGAGACAAGAAGTCTGACACATAGTCAACGCCTAGAGATGATGGTACAGGAGTATCTCCAAGTAAACATTGAAGCCACGACTGTGTCACTGGACCCTTGCTCTTTTTGGGCTTCCAATCTGGATAAATGGCCGGAGCTAGCCACTTACGCCTTGGAGATCTTGTCATGCCCCGCAGCCAGCGTTCTGTCTGAACATGTGTTCAGCGCTGCTGGTGGTGTGCTGACAGATAAGCGCACGCGGCTCTCCACTGATAATGTAGACAGACTCACGTTCATAAAGATGAACAAATCATGGATCCGAAACGACTTTTCTACCCCTGTGTCATCCTGGGGAGAGTAAAAGCTTGATGATTGGTTAAAATCACCCTACCAACCGTTTTAAGCTTTCAAATTACTAATCATGTTTATCTGTATCTTGACTGGAAAATAATTTGGGCTTTGTAGCAGTGTGCAGCACTGATCCTATTAGGCCATCTACAATAAGCTTCACAAGATTTAAAATTAAAAATAATTTTTAGCTGCATCTAGCCCGGAAAATAATTTTGGGGCTCCGAGATGCGCAAGACACATAAGTGCCTTCTTGCTGCACTACCTGCAGCATGACCCTCATATTGTCAGAATTCGAAGTAATCATGACTACTGGGTTGCCACACTCTTAGATCCCCCAAACTTTTCGATCAACCTTTTCATTTTAATAAAGACGAAAAAAATGGTCATTTTTGAAATTATAAGCATTAGCAGGTTGTTAGAAACTGAAATCAAACAGTTTTCAACTCAAAACTTTATTCTAGGTGATGTTACATTTTCACATAGGACCCCTTGTTCGAAAGGAGCTTCTGAACTCTCTCGTCCATTGAATTTGTCAGGTTTTGGATGGTTTCTGCTTCAATTGTTTTGCATGAGGACAGAATACCCTCCCAGAGCTGTTGCTTAGATGTGAACTGCCTCCCGCCATCATAGACACTCCTTTTAATGATGCTCCAAAGGTTCTGAATGGGGTAGAGGTCAGGGGAGCATGGGGGTCACACCATAAGTTTGTCCCCTTTTATGCCCATATCAGCCAGAGATGCTGATGTTTTATGTGCAGCATGAGATGGTGCATTATCATGCAGAAAAATGATCTTGCTGTGAAATACACGGTTCTTCTTCTTGAACCATGGCAGGAAGTGCTGTTTGAGAAAATCCACATACATTATGGAGTTCATCTTTAGCGCCTTCAGGGATCCTAAAGGGGCCGACAATCTCTCTCCCCATGATTCCAGCCCAAAACATTACTCCACCTCCTCCTTGTTGGCGCTGTAGCCGTGTTTGCGTGGGGTGTCCATCAACCAGCCATCCTCCACTCCATTCATCTGGACCATCGAGCGCTGCACGGCACTCATCCGTGAACAAAACAGTTTTGAAATCAGTCTTCATGTAATGTTTGGCCCACTGGAGCCGTTTCTGCTTGTGTGAAGTGGATAGAGGAGGTCGACAGGATGGCGTATGCACAGCTGCAAACCTCTGAAGGACCCTGCATCTTGTTGTTCGGGGGACGTTGGAGGCACAAGCAGCTTCAAAAACTTGTCTGCTGCTATGACAAGGCTTTTTTGCCGCTGCTCTTTCAACCTGACGTAATTGCCTGTAGGAAAGAGTCCTCAATTTGCCCTTATCAGCACGCACACGTGTGTACTGTGAATCAGCTACATACTTCTTGATTGCCAAGACACTTCATCCTGATCATCGCACAATGTTGATTGTAGTCATGCCTTGACCTAAACACTCCACAATTTGTTGCTTCTCAGCAGCCGACACATCCTTTTTCTTTCCCATTTTGGCAGAAAATGTAGGCTGCTTAATAATGTGAGAGAGCCTTCTTAAGTAGTCTTGCCTTTCATTGGACACACCTGCCAAACTAATTAGCACAGGTGTCTGCAATTGCTTACAGTGATATAAAGAGCCCTGACACACATCACCATCAATGAGTTTAACTGACAAACAAACAAATTCTTCCCTTATCACTCCTAAACACTTTTTGCATAATAATTTGGAACGCGGTGTACATGTGCTTTTCCACAAAACACCAGTGGTTCACGTAGTGAATCTTACAGTTCTAACTTGCCAACCGTGGTCTGTATGGAATTGTTCAATAAAGGGCCCAAAATTAAGATAACATAGATGGGAGAGGTCTCTATGAATAGGAATTCCTAAGTATTTGATACCCTGTGAGGGCCAGGCAAAGGGAAAGTTGGACTGGATGGAATCCTATATGGATTTAGGGAGGGAGACAACGAGGGCCTCAGACTTCGCTGCATTGATTTTAAAATTTTACCATGTAACAAAGTGATCTATTTCAGCCATAACAGCAGGGATGGATATATGTGATTGAGTGATATATACTAGGACATCATCAGCAAATAGAGAGCACTTGTACTCGGTGCCTCCCACCTCAATCCACCTAATATTGGGGTTATGGCGAATTGATGAGAGCAGGTGCTCTGTCACTAGGATGTATAAGAGAGGGGACAGAGGACATCCCTGCCTTGTCCCATTGGTGATTGTGAAAGGTGATGAAAATGTTCTGACGCACCCCCTGGGCCTTGGGACACCCGGAGCCGGACCCTTTTTGGTGGATGCTGGTGGTTGTAGTCTTCGTGGCGGCGATCCGGTTCCGTGGCTCAGGGCGGTCAAACCAGTGGCGGAACTATTTATGTGGTTTTGATGTTTAAATGTCCGACTACGCCACCCGTGGATTGCGGTCAGAGTGAACCGCCGCTACAGGGCAGACCGCTAAGGCTGGTGTTGTGGGTGCAGCAGAGCGTAGCATAACTCCCCACGGGAGGAGTATAGCCTCAGGGCAGTGTATGCGGAGGATGGGGGTGATGGTGCAGGGCAGCAGCAGTAACGACACGGAGTCAGTGATGCAGTTCAGGGCCTTTACTCACAGTTCTTATTATCCAGACCACGTCTGCAGGTAACGGCTGCCCACGTCGTACTGTGCTCACCAGGTGAGGGGCTCAGACAACTCCCAGATAACTTTGGAGCGCTTCACAGGACCCCCTTTGTGTGTCCTTTGTCTGGCCTTTCTTACCAACACTTCTGTCTGGCTGCCTCGGGCCTCCTCTTGGTAAACTTGGCGCCAGTTTCCCTGACCCTATGTGGTGCCTTCCTAGCGGGTGGAGCAAGGGGCTGCGCCACATAAAATGTCAGAGCCTCCGGTTTCTAGCTGAGGGTCGTTTCCTGCCTCCACTAGTTCGGGGACCGGTCTCCCCCTTTGGCCTGACCCCTCCACGCAGGTGGATTCGGGCGTGCGGTGGCGACTCGCCCGTCCGCACCCCTGGGATCCCTTCATTCCTCGTTCCTGGAGCCTTCTCCGCTCCTCTTCCTTCCTTCTTCCTCTTGCAGGCCTGGGCCTCTGTTACTAGGCCCGCCTCCGGAGCAGAGCTCATGCAGAGCCCCTGCTCCCTGCCACTTCTGCTCAGACTTCTCTGCACTGAACTAAGATGGTGCCCACCTTTTATACTCCCTTCTCAATGCACCCAGGAACTGCTTCCTCCCTGCTCCTGCACTGCAGGGTTCCCCTTCCTCAGTGTTCCCTCCCCCCACTCCAGCCAGGGACAGGGACTGTCGTGCCCATCTCAGGGGCATATTGGTCGCCCTGCCCCACGGCAATGTGGTGTAATGCATGCAGGTGTCGGGTCCTGATCCACACTCCATCCTTATCTGAGAGTGAGATATCACACCTCTGGGTGAGGTGCAATACGTCTGTAGCAACCGAGCACTCGGTGCTACAGTTCCATTTATCTTCAGCCTAGGTGACGTATTGTGATACAGGGCCGTGATTTTGGCTATAAAAGGGTCCCCTAGACCCCTACCCCAAGCTTTTTAAGAGAATCATATATGGCGTGCCAGGAGACTCTATGGAATGCTTTCTCAGCATCCAACGAGAGTATCTACTTACAAATTTTTAACTGCATCTAGCCCAGGAAATACTTTGTGCCTAGTAGCAGTGTCTGCTAGTCAGCGGATTATCCCGGCTGTTAAGCAAGCTACACCACCTGTAGTTTGGACACTTAATTTTTTCAAAGGAAATGCTTCGGGACCACGGGATACTTAGTGAAGAGCATCAGGAGGCACCCCAAGGCATAGGGGCTGGGACTGGCACTAGGATGCCTTGTGGTGGACAGCCGAGCTCGATCCTTATAAAAGCTTTTTAACTGCAGCAGCTTTAGTGGACGCTACTGGAGCTGGAATTACGCGGCTGCTGGCATGAGACTTGCCCTCCAATAGATCCTTGTAAATGGATTTAAAGTGTATTCATTCAAATTAGAGGGACAATTTAAATTAAAAAGCTTAGAGCTGCCTCCACCACAGGGGGGTTCTCTCGACCCACCAGCGGACAGGCACCAGTATTGGGAGAGGGGGGCTGGCCGTCAGGGTTCACCGCGGCTCTGGCACAAACCCGGCGACACGGAGGTGGCACGGGCAGGAGCGGACTGGCCGTCTCGGCTTCTCACTTTTTGGATTTTAGAAGGGCATGACATGCCTATATCTGTGTCTCCCCCTCCTTTTACTCCTCCACCTCTTTTCTTTTCGCATGACTATATGTACTTGTCACTTTTCCATGTGTTAGTTGTGTCTTCTGAGCAGTTTGTCATCTTTTGGACACCTTTGAAGGTGTTTTCTATGTGTTTCTATGTGTTTTTGTTTGCCTGCCATTGGTTTTAACGGTGTTCGAAGGTGTTCGATGAACAGTTCGACGAACAGTTCGGCGAACACACGGGTGTTCGACGAACCGAACCGAACTCGAACACTACGGGGGTGGCTCAACACTAGTTCTAAACTGGGTGTCCACCTCTTTGCTATGCCTGTATGAAGCTTGGCAGTCAAAAGACCAGGAGCAGAGAGACATTGATTAGATGTGATCAGGTTTTCAGAAAATACAGTGAAAATGTAAGTTTCCAGCTCTCATCTTTTTTTGTACCAATCCTACTTTAAATTGTAGCAATTTTGGAAAGAAATGTATACCTGTGAATTGCTTATAATGTACACTAAATCTCAAATAAAGTGAACGTCCCTAAGATAGGCATTTATTGTACAGGGTTTGCAGAATTTTAGAGAGGTAATTTGCATATTAGTTTATTAATTAAATAAGAATATTTTTGCTCAACCTTTTGTCACCATATTGAATGGATGTAGAATGGAAGACCACTATACCACATGTCCTTGAAAACTTTCTGGTCTATTTCTTTTAATTGTAAGGGTAAATTACCCTTCTGTAGCCATTTATTCAGGCAATCAGAATTATATACCAATTAGCTCAGTGTTCAAAGTGGCTCATGTAGAAGACTGAGGGTGCCGGTAAGGTTAACATTACTGTGTCTTTTCCGGTCCATGGCTATGTTTCTATCTTTTCAATGGACATAGAAAAACCTGCCCTTCCTGATAAGGTTTAATTACTGGTACTGCTGTAATGTAAATTCCCAGAATCCTCACCTGGAGTCTACATTGTGTCATCATATGCTGAAAGATAATTACAATGAATATAAAAATAGGATCCAAGGAAGACTCATCTTTTTTTTTTCAACTCATTCAGATTGCACCAGCTAGGAGGTCGAAAGTCCTCACCAGAATCAAAGCGATGGGATATTAAGTAATTTGTCTTTCTCAGTTTTTGAGATAACCTGTTTTAATTAATGTTAATATTTTTAAACAGGGTGATTCAGAAAGGATGGTGCAAAATTATAGCGTCAGTATTCATAATCAAGAGAACATAACACACATTTATTAATGTGAAAAGACTCAATATCTATTCAAGTTTAATCTATAGACTACAAAATGTTTAAAGTGATGTCCATTTGTGGCTCGACAGATGTCTAGGCAATAATTCACTTCTGTCCACATGCCAACAGAACTTCAGATATGGACTTTACTGTTTCATTGATGCATTTTGTTTCTAGTCTTCAGATGCTGTGGCTAGGGTTGGGGAGGGCAGGAACATTGAGTCCTTAATGTAGCCCTACAAAAAGAGGTCACAGAGTGTTAGATCTGGCAATCATGGAAGCCAGCACAACAAAGGTGAATCATTGTTACTATCTGGTCTGATTGATCCAACAGTTTGATTGAGTTTTATTCAGGTATCAGTGAACATCAAAATGAAAATATTGGCCAGTGCCTTTACAAAACAAAGGGACCATAGACTAAGCTCTTGTTCATTGCACAGAACACCTTTACTTTGGGTGAGTCGCTCATGTTCTCGAGAAGGGCACCTTGTTTTTCTGAGCCATAAATTTTAATGGTGTGGAGATTGACTTTGTCATTGAGATGTAAGGTAGCCTAATAGTTGAATACTATCCTGTCAGCAAATTCTTCTTGTTCAATTTCGCCCTGCAAGTCAATGGTCAATGCAAAAGTCACAAAATTTCAGTTTGTCATCTGGTTTCATCTGAAGAAGATGTCATTTGTATGGCTTACAGCGCAAATGTTTTCATAACATACAACCCAACATGGTTTGTGGCACCTGCAGCTCCATGCTAGACAACTTGACAACTTTCTAGGACTATGTTTGTAAATGGCTTTCATCCTATTTTCTGTCTGTTCCAAACTCCTGGATTTCCTACACTTTTCCCATGACATAAACACCAAGTGGATTCAAACTGCTTCACCCAAAGTGAAATGTAGTTTCTATGCAGAGCACATTTACTACATTTATTCTGAAGTTTTGCTGGATTTTCACAACAGACACCGTTTTTGCAAATTCCAATACGCCAAAAGTGTTTTTCTTGCTTCAATGTCACCTTCTTATGTAACAATATGTGAGCACATTTTACATTTGGCTCTTGTAAAATGAAAGCTGTGCTATAACTGGTTGCAATGGGCAAATAAGCTAGTTTTGCCTTGATTTTTAGTCACCAGCTATTTACCAGTAATGTTACTTTAACTACAAGATTTTACTTTTGCAACATTCTTTTTGAATCATTCTGTGTGGTAAAAATTCTGGACACAGATTTTTGAAAAACAAAGCAATGTAAATTAGGCAAGAAGTAAAATTTTGAAATTAGAATTTTGGTCAAGAAATCAGTTGGGCAAGTTAACACTCACAATTCACTTTTTAAGTCATCTATAATATCAAGCATGACAGGTGAACTCAGAGACATTATTAACCATTTCCTGAATGGGCATTTTTTTTCCCTCTCCTTCTTTCAAGAGCCATACCTTTTAGATTTTTCCTCCACATACAGTGGGTACGGAAAGTATTCAGACCCCTTTAAATTTTTCACTCTTTGTTTCATTGCAGCCGTTTAGTAAATTCTAAAAAGTTATTTTTTTTCGCATTAATGTACACTCTGCACCCCATCTTGACTGAAAAAAAACAGAAATGTTGAAATTTTTTGCAAATTTCTTAAAAAGAAAAACTGAAATATCATATGGTCATAAGATTTCAGACTCTTTGCTCAGAAACTCATAATTAAGTCACATGCTGTCCATTTCCTTGTGATCCTCCTTGAGATGGTTCTACTCTTTCATTGGAGTCCAGCTGTGTTTAATTAAACTGATATCACGTGATTTGGAAAGGCACACACCTGTCTATATACAGTGGTAGCCAAAAGTATTGGCACCCTGGCAATTCTGTCAGATAATACTCAGTTTCTTCCTGAAAATGATTGCAATCCCAAATACTTTGGTATTATTATCTTCATTTAATTTGCTTGCAAGTAAAAAAAAAAAAGAGAATGAAGCAAAAATCAAATCAATGATCATTTCACACAAAACTCCAAAAATGGGCCAGACAAAAGTATTGGCACCCTCTGCCTAATACTTGGTTGCACAACCTTTAGCCAAAATAACTGTGAACAACCGCTTCTGGTAACCATCAATGAGTTTCTTACAATGCTCTGCTGGAATTGCAGACCATTTTTCTTTGGCAAACTGCTCCAGGTCCCTGATATTTGAAGGGTGCCTTCTCCAAACTGCCATTTTGAGATCTCTCCACAGGTGTTCTATGGGATTCTATGGGATTCTGGTCTGGACTCATTGCTGGCCACCTTAGAAGTCTCCAGTGCTTTCTCTCAAACCATTTTATAGTGCTTTTGGAAGTGTGTTTTGGGTCATTGTCCTGCTGGAAGACCCATGACCTCTGAGGGAGACCCTGCTTTCTCACACTGGGCCCTACATTATGCTGCAAAAATTTGTTGGTAGTCTTCAGACTTCATAATGTCATGCACACAGTCAATCAGTCCAGTGCCAGAGGCAGCAAAGCAACCCCAAAACATCAGGGAACCTCCGCCATGTTTGACTGTAGGGATCATGTTCTTTTCTTTGAATGCCTCTTTTTTTTTCCTGCACACTCTATGTTGATGCTTTTTCCCAAAAAGCTCTACTTTTTTCTCATCTGAGCAGAGAACATACTTCCAAAACGCTTTAGGCTTTCTCAGGTAAGTTTTGGAAAACTCCAGCCTGGCTTTTTTATGTCTCGGGCTAAGAATTGAGGTCTTCCTGGGTATCCTACCATACAGTCCCTTTTCATTCAGACGCCGACTGATAGTACGGGTTGACACTGTTGTACCCTCAGACTGCAGGGCAGCTTGAACTTGTTTGGGTGTTAGTCGAGGTTCTTTATCCACCATCCGCACAATCTTGCGTTGAAATCTCTCGTCAATTTTTCTTTTCCGTCCACATCTAGGGAGGTTAGCCACAGTGTCATGGGCTTTAAACTTCTTGATGACACTGCGCACGGAAGAACTCACGTCTTTGGAGATGGACTTGTAGCCTTGAGATTGCTCATGCTTCCTCACAATTTGGTTTCTCATGTCCTCAGACAGTTCATTGGTCTTCTTTCTTTTCTCCATGCTCAATGTGGTACACACAAGGACACAGGACAGAGGTTGAGTCAACTTTAATCCATGTTAACTGGCTGCAAGTGTGATTTAGTTATTGCCAACACCTGTTAGGTGCCAGAGGCAAGTTACCGGTGCGGTTAATTACACGAATTAGAGAAGCATCACATGATTTTTCAAACAGTGCCAATACCTTTGTCCACCCCCTTTTTTAGGTTTGGTGTGGAATTATATCCAATTTGGCTTTAGGACAATTATTTTTGTGTTTATTCTTTGAAGGCAATTTAAATGAAGATAATAATACCAAAGAATTTGTGTTTGCAATCATTTTCAGGAAGAAACTGAGTATTATCTGACAGAATTGCAGGGGTGCCAATACTTTTGGCCACCACTGTAAGACCTCACAGCTCACAGTGCATATCAGACCAAATGAGAATCATGAGCTCAAAGGAACTGCCCAAGGAGCTCAGAGACAGAATTGTGTGAAGGCACAGATCTGGCCAAGGTTACAAAAGGATTTCTGTAGTACTCAAGGTTCCTAGGAGCACAGTGGCCTCCATAATCCTTAAATGGAGGAAGTTTGGGACCACCAGTAGTCTTCCTAGACCTGGCCGTCTAGCAAAACTGAGTAATCATGGGAAAAGAGCCTTGGTGACAGAGGTAAAGATGTACCCCAAGATCACTATGACTGAGCTCCTGAGATGCAGTAGGGAGATGGGAGAAAGTTCCATAAAGTCAACTATCACTGCAGCCCTCCGCCAGTCAGGCCTTTATGGCAGAGTGGCCTGATGGAAGCCTCTCTTCAGTGCAAGACATAAGAAAGCCCGCATAGAGTTTGCTCAAAAACACATGAAGGAATCTCAGACTATGAGAAATAAGATTCTCTGGTCTGATGAGACGAAGATAGAACTTTTTTGTGATAATTCTAAGCGGTATGTGTGGAGAAAACCAGGAATAGCTCATCACCTACCCAATACAATCCCAACAATGAAACATGTTGGTGGCAGCAGCATTCTGTGGGGGTGTTTTTCAGCTGCAGGGACAGCATGACTGGTTGCAATTGAAGGAAACATGAATGCGGCCAAGAACAGAGATATCCTGGATGAAAACCTCTTCCAGAGTGCTCTGGACCTCAGACTTGGCCGAAGGTTCACTTTCCACCAAGACAATGACCCTAAGCATACAGCTAAAATAACAAAGGAGTGGCTTCAGAACAACTCTGTGACCATTCTTGACTGGCCCAGCCAGAACCCTGGCCTAAACCCAATTGTGTAAACATGAAAAAACCTCTAAAAATAATTTTTATTCTGATTCCTTTTAAAACACACCAAAAAACCGCTGTGATATGCAAGTAAGATGGTTCATGATTTTATCAAGATCCGTCCAAAAATCCCTTAGGGACTACTTAGCATTGAGTCAAAAATGGAAATAGATAATCACACATGGGTCAGTGAAGTCTTAAGCATAATAAACATTCATATACAATATAGACTTAAAACTGCCCTATCTTAAAAAGCCTCAACTGATACTGCCTGTCATGGAGGTTGGCACCCTAGTATACGAATCTGGCACCCCCAGATTATTTTTAGAGGTTTTTTCATGTTTACACATATTCTAGTTACCTCTATTTCAATAGAGCTTTTTGTATGTCTAAACCCAATTGAGCATCTCTGCAGAGACCTAAAAATGGCTGTCCACCAATGTTCACCATCCAACCTGACGGAACTGGAGAAGATCTGCAAGGAAGAATGGCAGAGGATCCCCAAATCCAGGTGTGAAAAACTTGTTGCATCATTTCCAAGAAGACTCATGGCTGTACTAACACAAAAGGGTGCTTCTACTCAATACTGAGTAAAGGGTCTGAATACTTATGACCATGTGATATTTCAGATTTTCTTTTTTAAGAAATTTGCAAAAATGTCGACATTTCTGTTTTTTTTCAGTCAAGATGGGGTGCAAAGTGTACATTAATGAGAAAAAAGAGAATTCATCAAAAAGCTGCAATGAAACAAAGACTGAAAAATGTAAAGGGGTCTGAATACTTTCCGTACCCACTGTAGCCATATGGGGGCTTGATTTTTGTGAGATGAGTTTTACTTTTGAATGACACCATTCATTTTATCATGTGATGCACTGAAAAGTTGGAAAAAAAATCCAAGTATGTTGAAATTGCAAAAAAAAAAATGAAATTCCACAATTGTTTTTTGGGTTTTTTATTTACTATGTTCACAATATGGAAAAAATGATCTTGCGATATGATTTTCCAGGTTATTACAATTACACAAATATAAATTTTTTTTTATTTAAGTGATTAAAAAAATTAGACAATTTGTAAAAAAAAATGTTGCGTTTGTTGCCATTTTCTGAGGCCTGTACCGTTTTACATTTTTGGGAGATGGGATTGTGCAGGTGCTTAATTTTTACACCCTGAGCTGACATCTTTACTGATACCATTTTGGGATAGATGCAATGCCTTGATCGCCTGTTATTCCATTTTATTGCAATGTTGCGGCAGACAAAAAAAGCAATTCTGGTGTTTGGATTTTTTTCTCGTTGCGCTATTTATCAATAGGAATAATTTATTTTATATTTTGATACATTGGACTTTTACGAATGCAGCGATACCAATCTTGTGTATTTTTTGTTTCCATTGTTTTATTTTAATGGGGCAAAAGCGGAGTGATTTGAAGTTTTGTGTGTTTTAATTTTTTTCATATTTTTACGTTTATTTTTCATTTTTCTTTTTTTATGGTAAGCTAACTCTTTTACTGATACCATTTTGGAATATATACCATGTTTTGATTACTTTCCATTGCATTTTTTGGGGAAAGGCAGCAGTCAAAAAATTGCAATATTAACATTTTGATTTTTTTCTTTTTTTTAGTTATGGTATTTACCACAAAGGATAAATATTATTATACTTTGATAGGACACGATGTTACCAAATATATTTATTCTTTATTTTTTCAATCTACTTTTAATGGTGGGGAAGAAGTTGATTTTTTTTTATATGTTTTTTGCAGTTGACTGCTTGTTTCATATACTGCAATACTACTACGTTGCAATACATAGCTAAATACATAGGGCTCGATTCATCAAGACCGATGTTGTTCAGTTCCACACACCACTAATCAGGTAAAGGAGAGAGATTTCTAGTGTAGGGAATGTCACTGCTTGTCCTGAATTAGAGGAGCTGTGGTGTCCAACGCCCGCCGCACCCCATCCTACCCTTGCTCTGCCCACTTTTTCAGAGCCTGGAGAAACTGGTGTGAAAACTCCAAAAGTTGCAAAACTTTGGCTCAAATACAACTTTTCAAAGATTTCACTCCAGAATTCTAGCATAAAACCTTTGATGAATTGGACCCAAAGTTTCCTATGGCCTGCTGAAGCCACAAGCTGGACTTTACTAGAGAACTGGCATGGCCGATAAGTGCCCAAAATGGCACGCCTATAGGACAGCATTACTTAGAAGCTTCTGTCACAAATAATTAGCTACATTTAAGGGGGTGAAAGAAGCGACTGGAGCTTAGTGTTATGCTCGTGCCCGGACTGACTGGCGTGAGCGTGATTAGTGATCCCACTGTACCATGAACCGAGGAGTGCCTGGAGGGACGTAAGTAAGTATCAACCCGATACGACCAAGGTCGCACAGCGGCTAGTCGACTCCGTGGACCAAGGAGGAACTGAGAAGGGGGACCAGGTGCGACTCCAGGTCAGACCTCGGTCACAGTTGTTGACCCACACCGGGGAATGCAGGAACAGGCAGGTTAGACTGGCATACAGGCAGGTGGGTATTGGCAAGTACGGCTGGTATGCAGACAGGTGGGTACTGGCAAGTACGGCTGGTATGCAGACAGGTGGGCACTGGCAAGTACGGCTGGTATGCAGACAGGTGGGCACTGGCAAGCACGGCTAGTATGCAGACAGGTGGGCACTGGCAAGCACGGCTGGTATGCAGACAGGGAGAAACTGACAAGCACGGCTGGAGCGCAGGCTGGATAGGGTCCAGTACAGACCCACAGATGCGGTAGATAAGCAGAGTAAAGCGAAACCGCCAGAGCGGAGGACAAGGCAGAGCAGAGAGGAACTGCTGGTGCTGTGAGCAAGCAGAGCAGAGCGAAAACCACAGGTGAGGTGGGCAAGGCAGAGCAGAGCTGAACCGCCGGAGCGGTGGACAAGGCAGAGCAGAGAGAAACCGCAGGTGTGGTGGACAAGGCAGAGCAGAGCGGAACCGCCGGAGCGGTGGGCAAGGCAGAGCAGAGAGAAGCCGCCGGAGCGGTGGGCAAGGCCGAGCAGAGAGAAGCCGCCGGAGCGGTGGACAAGTCAGAGCAGAGAGAAACCACTGGTGTGGTGAGCAAGGCAGAGCAGAGAGAAGCCACCGGAGCGGTGGGCAAGGCAGAGCAGAGAGAAGCCGCCAGAGCAGTGGGCAAGTCAGAGCAGAGAGAAACCGCTGGTGCGGTGAGCAAGGCAGAGCAGAGAGAAGCCGCCGGAGCGGTGGGCAAGTCAGAGCAGAGAGAAGCCGCCGGAGCTGTGGGTAAGGCAGAGCAGAGGGATGCCGTCGGAGCAGTGGGCAAGTCAGAGCAGAGAGAAACCGCCGGAGCGGTGGGTAAGGCAGAGCAGAGGAATAGCGCCGGAGCGGTGAGAAACTCAGAGCAGAGAGAAACCGCCGAAGTGGTAGGCAAGACAGAGTGGAGCGAAACTGCAGGTGCGGTGGACAAGGCAGAGAGGACAGGGCTCTGTTCACATGGAACAGACTGGAAAATCCAGGAAGATACGGAGGAAGGGAAAATGGACAAGCAGAACCAGATACACACAAGGTACTTCCAATGAAGTAGCTAGTGGACACAAAACTCACAAAAGGAAGTACAGAGACAACGAGTTGGAGTTAGGTGCAGGTTCAGATACTGCAGGAAAAGGGAAGGTACGGACATAGAGACAAACAGGTAAGAGGCTAGGATACAGTTCAGACAGGAACTGCTACTACAATGAGATACAAGAACGAGCCTGGGTATACAGCCCCCAGAGATGGCGGAAACGGACAGAAGTCACAGATAACAGGTCTGGGTATGCAGCCCCCTGAGATGGCGGAACATACAAGAGGCAGAACTGGACCTGGCAACTTCAGAGTCAAGGAGCACACTGAATCATAGTGTTGCTCAGGCACCTCCTACTGGGTGGAGGGGGTTTAGAAAACCAGTGACTCACAGCAATAGGCTGGAGACGCATTAGGGGTGCGGCCACAGCAGCTATAAGAATCAGTCAGTCAAGAGACATGCACACAGCATGAACTGGAGCAAGATTTGCAGGCTGGACTGACAGGTAAGATTGCTGTCTTGCATAGTGGGAGGTGGTGCACTATGCAAGCACACCGCCAGGGATGTTACTCTTAGCTTTATTTGCTGCTCTTCCATGCAGATACATTCAGTTATACAAGTCTACTAACCCACAACAGATGCCGAGAAGGACCTTGTACTATTCTACTATCAAGTTAAAGAGGATATCGACAAGAAACCAAAATAAGACTTACTTATTATCATGGGAGACTTGAATGCCAAAGTGGGCCACGGTAAACATGGAGCCATTATTGGAAATTTTGGACTTTGTAAACAAAACAAGGCTGGAGACAAATCAAATGTCCATCATGAACACCTTCTTTCAAAATCGAAACAGAGACTCAACTCATGGACATCACCAAATGGGGCTACTAATCCAATTGATTAGATATGTGTTTTCCAAAGTTGGAAGTCGTCGATCATTACCGTGAAAACAAGGCCAAGAGCTGACTGTGGAACTGATAATGAATAGTGATGAGCGAGCACTGAAATGCTTGGGTACTCATTGTTCGGGCAAGCAAATTGGAATGCTCGAGAGCTCAGTCTGAGTTGCGAGCCCAATGTACAGTAAGTCTATGGGAAACTCGAGCATTTTTCTGGCGGCCCCCCCCGGCGGTCTGCAGAGGGCCTAAAAATTGCCCATGTCGATGGGAACAGTGCTCAAATGGCATGGAAACAGCATGACAAAGACCCCTGGAAGCTTTCCTGACTCCCAGGTCACTGCTGTCCACAATGTTGTCAGTGGTATTAAGCCACTTTTACGAATTCACAATAATGCATACAAAAACGAAGCCAAAATGAATTTTCCTGGGACATATGTTAAGGAACATCCGTTCCAGGGTAATGACTTGTATATAAGGCAAAATAAATATACAAAAACGCTCCTCCACACCTTGGGCTATGTTCACACGTAGCATTTTTGATGCGTTTTTACACTTTTGCATTGCAATCAACCAAGACAAATGCATTCACCGGGAAATGTCATTTTAACATTTTACAACCTTATCTGGCCATGTGGTGGGTGACATGGGAACAGCATGGGGAAGACCCCTGGAAGCATCTCTGACTCCCAGGGCACTGCCTAAAACTGTGGTCATCTCATCAGACGTGATACGATATTAGTGCGGTAATAATACAGACATTTTTGGCAAGGTGACAAATCTCAAACTCCATTTAAAATGGGCAAGGTGTGTGTCAAGGGACGGGGAAGTGGACGTTATGGTGATGGTGATAGTGCACGCAGAGGCAGTGGGCAAGATGAAACTGTGCACGCAGAGGTAGTGGGCAAAATGAAACTGTGCCTGCTGAGGGAGCACAAAAAACACCCAAGTTATGTCGAACTACCTTCCTGTCCCAATTTTTAGGGGGCTGCAGAACACCACTATTAAAGCCAGAGCAGTGTGAAAAGGTTGTTGGCTGGATAGCAGATAAAGTTTCCAGTCAGTTTGCCACCACTACCACCCTGTGTTCCACATAGTCCAGTCTCAGTAGATGTGAGTCTGGATCACATTATTATTATTACTTTATCGCCATTTATTCCATGGCACTTTACATGTGAAAAAGGGGTCTACATCGCAAAAACAATTACAATAATCTTGAATAAAAATGTAACAGCGACTGGTACAGGAGAGGAGAGGACCCTGCCCACCAGGGCTCAGTCTACAAGGCATGGGTGAGGATACAATTGGTGAGGATAGAGCTTGTCTTGCAGCGGTATGGTGGAGAGAGGGTTACTGCAGGTTATACGCATGTTGCAAGAGGTGGGTTTTCAGCTTCCTTTAAAGGTTTCAACAGTAGGCGAGAGTCAGAAATGGTGGGGTAGAGAGTTCCAGAGAAGGGGGGATGCACTGGAGAAATCTTGTATGTGATTTTGGGAAGAAGAGATAAGAGGGGAGTAGAGAAAGAGATGTTGTGAGGATCAGAGGTTGCGTGCAGGTAAGTACCGGGAGACTAGGTCACAGATGTATGGAGGAGACAGGTTGTGGATAGTTTTGCATTCCAAGGTTAGGGTTTTGAACTGGAGTCTCTGGGTAATGGCGAGCCAGTTAAGGGATTGAGAGAGAGGATAGGCCAGGGAATAGCAAGGGGACAGGTGGATTAGTCGGGCAACAGAATTTAAAATAGATTGGAAGAATGGAGGCCACAGAGCAGGAGGTTGCAGTCGTGGAGAAGGAAGATGATGAGCGTGTGCACTAGTGTTTTTGTAGATTCGTGGTTGAGGAATGTGCAGATCTAGGAGATTTTTTTTATTTGGAGTCGGCATCTTCCCCACCCTGGTCCTCCTTCCTCCCACCACTTTGAGTGCCCTGAGACAACTGACAACACACTTGGACACTTCGAAGAGCTGTTTTGTTCATCTTTCCATTTATAGATTCTAGCCTCTCGCTCGGTCCGCTCGGAAGTGGAAAGAGCTTGGATATGTGATTTGAAGGAGAGATTGGAGTCCAGGGTTACCCCAAGAGCTGTTCAGTTTTCCATCGATTAATTTGGGCCTCTCGACCGGCCAGCTTCGAGCAGGGCAACAGAAAATCACATGTAGTGATTTGAGGAGCCATGGTCACCTGAAGGTGACAGCGGGAAAGTTCAAATACTGTTGCAAGAGGTGGATAATGATGAGACACAATGGACAGAAAGTCAGGAGGAGGACCAGGGTGCGGAAGTGGAAAACGAAGCTGTGGACGATGAAGTCACTAACTCAGCCTGGCAAGGGGACATGTAGAGCAAGGACAGCAGCACCCAAGGGGAGGGAGGCATAGCACCACAACAGGCAGGAACAAGCAGTGTAGTGGCCACAGACACAAGTAGGGCAACTGCTCACCGTATCACCAACACGACGGAAGTTGCCAGTACAACTGTTAGGTCTTCCCGAGTCCGGTTCTTTTTTAAAGACTGTTTAGATAACCACAAAAAGGCCATTTGAAACATCTGCCAGGCCAGCATCAGCAAGAGCACCAAAACTAAGCTCAGGCACATGCACAGCAAAGCACCTGACTAGCTGGGCCGAATACCAAGGTCTAGAAACATTGTCTGCGGGTGACCACTGCCTCTACCACTGTTGTGCATGCGCATCAATCTCCTGTCCATGGCGCATATGAAGATGCCTCCCGCCCTGCACCTGTCATTGCAGACTTGCAACCATCACCGTCCACGTCCTTTTCCTTTTGCAGCATTCAGTTGTCCCTACCACAGTTGGAATGCAAGCGCAAGTATGCAGCCAGCCACCAACCCACAGAGAGCAATGCTAAACTGACACATTTCTGGACTGCTTGCACTTGAAATGTTGCCTTTTATTCTCGTGGAGGCGGAAGCTTTCCACAACCTCATGGCGGTGGTCGGGTGTCCATTCTCGTTCCCAAACTGCCACTATTTCTCGCCTTCCACAAGCTCGAGTCCCCGAACATTACCCGTGCCCTACCCTGTGCACTTAAGTGGGTAGGACCACCTAACCACAAACACCTGGACAAGTGAATGTGGCCAGGGATGGTACGTCTCACTGACGCATGACACTGGGTTAATATTGTGCTTGGTCTCCTAGACAATGACCAAATTATTCATGATGGTTAGATCATCCATCTCCTTAGCTTTGTGTTATTTGGAATTCAAGCGCAAATATGCAGCGAACCACACACCCACAGGCCGCAATACTGAACTGCCACATTTCTGGACTGCTTGCCTGCACTTGAAATGTTGCCTTTTAGGCTCGTGGAGGCGGAAGCTGTTCACAACCTCATGCCGGCGGCTGCCGGTTGTCCATACTTGGTTCCCAGCCGCCACTATTTCTCCCGGTATTATCTCCGCCTTCCACAAGTGCGAGTCCTAGAAAATGACCCGTGCCCTCCCCACTGCACTTACTGGGAAAGACCGCCTGACCACAAACACGTGGACAGGTAAATGTGGCCAGGGATGGTACGGAGCTAGTCCACAGTAAAAAAAACAGCCATAGACTGTCTGGGAACCATCCCACACACTTTTCTTAGCCAGGGCTGCTTTTCGGCAGGGTTGGACGGGCCCACCAGAGAACCAGAGAATCCTCCGGTGGGCCCTGGCTTCTCCATCAGGAGAGTACATAGTGCCGAGGAGAGGTCATGATGATGATAGAGGCCACCATCTCCTTAGCTTGCTGCTGGTACTATTCTATGGGAATCAGCTTGGCTCCAACCAGCCCGGAATATTTCCAGTGAGCTATGGCACAACACCATGGTATTAGCAGTGCCCCCTGTACGAGTAGCGAAGCCATCCACAATTTCCTTCTCAGAAATTTTATTTATTAGACTGAGTGGCTGCCCAAATACATTAGTTTCTCCGAAAGGAGCTGAAGATACTGAGTGACAGTAGGTGCAAGTTTCTCCAGCATGTTAGATATCAGAGTCAGACCAGAGAGGGCAGAACAGTGGCTCAGTGATTAGCACTGAAGCCTTGCAGCACTGGGGTCCAGGGTTCAAATCCCACCAAGGACAACATCTGCAAGGATTTTGTATGTTCTCCCTGTTCTCCCCGTGATTGCCAGGGTTTCCACCTCAGTAAAAAAAGCAGCCATAGAGTGTCCAGGAACCTTCCCACACACTTCTCTTAGCAGGGCTGCTTTTCGGCAGGGTTGGATAGGCTCACCAGAGAACCGGAGAATCCTCCGGTGGGCCCTGGCCTCTCCTTCAGGAGAGTTCATAGTGCCGAGGTGAGGTCGTGATGATGATGACATCTGCTTAGTTTTCCATTACTTGGAATGGAAGCGCAAGTATGCTGCCAGCCACCCACCCACAGGCCGCAATACTAAACTGCCAATTTCTGGACAGCTGTTTGCACTTGAAATGTTGCCTATTAAGCTCGTGGAGATGGAAGCTTTTCACAACCTCATGGCGGCGGCTCGGTCTCCATACTCAGTCCCCACTATTTCTCCCTGTGTCGTCCCCGACTCCCACAAGCACGGGTCCTAGAACCTTACCCAGTGCACTTAGTGGGAAGGACTGCCTAACCACAAACACGTGGACAAGTGAATGTGGCCAGGGAGGGTACATCTCACGGATGCATGTCATTGGGTTAATATCATGCTCGGTCTCCTAGACAACCACCATATTATTCATGATGGCTGGATCACCCATCTCCTTAGCTTTCTGTTACTTGGAATGCAAGCACAAGTATGCAGTCAACCACCCACCCACTGTCACATTTCTGGACTGCTTGCACTTGAAATGTTGCCTTTTAGGCTCGTGGAGGCGGAAGCTTTCCACAACCTCATGGCGGCGGCTGGGTGTCCATACTCGGTCCCTAGCCACCACTATTTCTCCCAGTATAGTCTCTGCCTTCCACAAGCGCAAGTCCCAGAACATTACCTGTGCCCCTCCAGGTCAAGGACAGCCTAACCACAAACACGTGGACAAGTGAATGTGGCCATAGACGGTTCATCTCACTGACGCATTCCACTGGGATAATATTGTAGAAGCCAGGACCCAGTGGGATCCTGGGATGGAACACGTTCTTGTGATGCAGAGGATTACGGGCCCTGGGTCAATCCGGGTTACCCCTACATTCTGCATCTCCTGCACCAACTCATCCTCCTATTCAGCCTCCATCTCTATCACTTGATTCATTTTTTAAGGATATATTCCAGATTATTTACTTAAACTTCGTGTGTGGCAATAACAATAAGCAGGACGGTATGCTTAGGCAAAAAACAGCACACCATTGCAGAGTTATTGAAAGCTGTATCAGAGAACCTGGTGTCAGCTCTGAAGCTAGGCAAGCTCATACATGTACCATGCCTGACCCATGTGCTCAACTTAGTGGTTCTGCAGCTTCTCAAAATCTACAAGGATCTGCCAGAGCTGCTTGTGAAAGTACGCCGCGTGTGTGCCCATTTCAGAAAGTCACCTACAGCGTCCGCCGCCCTGGCAGGGCTTCAGCGGCATTTGCAGCTTCTAGCTCACCGACTGGTGTGCGATGCAACTACACATTGGAAATCAACATTGCAGATGTTTGGAATGATTTTGAGCAGCAGAGAGCAGTTGTTGAGTACCGGCTTCAACACGTCCATCGGCATTCAGGTTAGCCTCCGCACAAAAGAGCTGATGAGTGGGCATGGATGTCTGACATCTGTGCCCTCCTTCAAAACTTTGAGGACTCCACTAGGATGGTGAGTGGTGATGATGCCATAATTGGCATCACCATCCCGCTTCTCTGTCTACTGAAATGCTTGCTGCTCACAATTAAAGATGAGGCATTGCGGGCAGAGCAAGGAACTGTACAGGGTGATGCTACCCAGCCCAGCATCAACTCAGTGCGGATTGGGTGATAATGAGAAGGAGGAAGAGAACATAAACAGTCATACTCTTGGTGAGAAGAGGGAAGTCTTGGCTGTTGGCAGTCCGGCACACAAGGCCGACTTTATGTTCACCTGCCTTTACCGTGACAATCGCATTGTACGCATTTTGGGCATTACAGAAAACTTTCACGGCAAGAGAAAATTCTTGGAGATGGAGGTGTGAGGTTCTGATTAAGGAGGATGTCTGTCTTAGATCAGTTGCAGAACAGAGGGCACAGGAGGGGTGATACACAGAAATGAGGGAAGAGATATAGGCCGGTGCAGAACAGTGGACAGCTTGGTGGGTGAGAGAGATGAGTTTGTTTTGTATTCTATAGTGATTGCTTAACCTAACCCGTGGAATGACTGGCACAGGGTAGAGGCGTCGGTGAGGTGGCTTGATTGAATTACGACCCTGGCTGGTGCATCATTCAGAAGGGATTGGAGAGGAGACAGTTTGTTTAGAGGGAGACCGATTAGAAGAGAGTTGCACTAGTGAATAAGAGAGACATTAAGGCTGTGTGCCCACTATGCGTTTTTTAAGTATTTCCGCAGCGACAATTTCGCTGCAGAAATGCTTAAAAATTGCTTGGTAGAAGGTCTGTCATGTTCCCCAATGATAATTCGCATGTGCTGTGCACATGCTGCGGAAATTTCAGCTGCGGATGATCATTGCGGAAAAATCAGCACTACCAATTATTTTGCGGAATCGCGGCGTTTTTGCCGCCATTGACTTGCATTGGACCGCTTGGAATCTGCATCACTGCATCTGCAGATGCGGATTCCATGCGTTTCAATGTGCGGATGGTACCCGGGTTTGGAGAAGAGGAGACTCTCCTCCTGACCCGAGTACCATATAGTACCTGTAAAAAAAAAGAATAAAATAAAAAATATACATTATACTTTCCTTCTGATGGCCCCCGGTGTCCTTAGCAATGCGTCTTGGCTTGCCGGCAGCTCGCGATAGCCTAAAAAAGAACTGCCATGACGTAATTTAGTCATGTGACAGGTCACGCGACCACTGACATCGGCGGTGGCGTGACCCTTCACATGACTAAATGACGTAATGTCAGGTAATTTTAGTCAACCACGAGCTGCAAACCCAGGTACCATTCTTTTACGGTCACACTATATAAATCCATGCTGGTTGCATGGATTTATATAGTGTGACCAAGTTGTCAAGCACTTTCCAATTGATGCTAATATCACTTGGAAAGCGCTTGACTACCCGCATGCGGAAATGCATGCAAAAAGGCTTGACTTCCGCTTCTCCGCTTGTTCCGCTTTTTGCATCGTGGGCACATAGCCTAAGAGTTTTTGCAACATCAAAGGTGAGAAAAGGTTGATTTCTGGAGAAGTTTTAAAGGTGCAGGTGATATGAGCGTGTGAGTGATTTTCCACATTGAATAAAGGAAAGTTGTGTGTCAAATATTACTCCAAGATAGCAGGCGTGAAGAGTGGGAGCTATGGTGGCAGCACCTAAAAGAAATTGCAAAGTTAGGTTAGTAGAGGGAGGAAACCGAAGGAGTTCATTTTTGGAGATATTAAGTTCAGGCTCTTGTTGAAGAATTACAACAACAAAAAAATTCCCATCTGACAACGCTGGCAGCAGAGGTCACAGTCAGACAGTTCATTGGACAATCAAGGAGTACAAGAGAGGAAGACACAAACCAGATGTGGAAGAGGTAGGTGACCGCTGTCAAAGGTCTGGGACAATTTTCTCAGACCCTCCCAGCACCTAGGCCCTGATACACGTGGTACTCTGAGAAGGAGGGAAAAGTTTTGGAAGATGCAATCTAGACAGGTGGCATGAACTGTCTTTCTACGCCTTGGAGGTCCTGGCCACTAGCGTTTTGTCAGAGATAGTTCATTGGACATGTCTAATGAACTCAGCTCACCTCATGCACGTCACTGACAGCGTGGGAAAATTCTCCTGCGCTTGGGGTGAGCGTGAGAGAGCTCTCCTGCGCTCACTGCAAGCGCAGGACAATTTTCCCATGCTGTCAGTGACGTGCATGTCCAATGTACTCACCTCACCTCATGCACGTCACTGACAGCGTGGGAAAATTCTCCTGCGCTTGCGGTGAGCACAGGAGAATTCTCTCACGCTCACCGCATGCGCAGGAGAATTCTCCCACGCTGTCAGCAGTGACGTGCATGAGGTGAGCTGAGTTCATTGGACATGAACTCGGCTCATCTGGATGCCGTCACAGCGAGACACTGAGGAGTGCAAGCATGCCTGCACTTCTCAGTGTCTGCGGCATGGCAAGCTGGATGGCAGCTTTCTCCTGCGATCCAGCCTCTCATGTGAATGTAGCAGAGCTGGAGCCGTCCATGGAACCATGGAAAGGTAAGGATGAGATTGGTTTATTATTTTACTTTTATTGCAGGAGATCGTTGGCTTCAGCTGGAATGGGCGTGACGGTAAGTATTGTTTAATTTAGAACATTAAAGAATTGTGTGTTTATTTCAATTAAAGGACTTTATTCTGGGTGTTTGTGTTTTTTTAAATTTTGACTATGGGGTTAGTAATGGGGGTGTCTTATAGACGCCTCTCCATTACTAACCTGGGCTTGATGTCAGCTGGCATTATAAGTTGACATCAACCCCAGCCCTATTACCCCACTGCCACCGCTACAGGGCAGTGGGAAGAGCGAGGCTAAGTGCCAAAATTGGCGCATCCTATGGATGATGCCATTTCTGGGGCGGCTGACGGCTGATGTTTCTAGCCTGGGAGGGGGCCAATATTCATGGCACCCTTCCTGGGCTATTAATATCAGCCCCCAGCTGTCTGCCTAGCCTTTGCTAGCTATTAAAATAGGGGGGACCCCACGTCATTTTTTTTGGGGGTCCCCCATTTTAATAGCTAGTAAAGGCTAGGTATTCAGCTGGGGGCTGATATTAGTAGCCTGGGAAGCTCCGTGGGTATTATCCCCCTTCCCAGGCTTCAAATATCTGCCCCAGCCATCTGCTTAACCACCGCTAGAGACTATAAATCCGGGGAACCCCACGCCAATTTTTTTTTTAATAAATCCTTTATTTTAACACTAAATGACAAGTACAGTAATCAACACTATCACTGTATTTATTATATACTAGATGGTGGCCTAACGCATCGGGTATTCTAGAATATGTATGCAGCCGACCGGGCGCGACTAATCAGCGAAGTAGTATTTAAATGGGTTGTGCACTACTTTAAATTAACCTCCCAATTTATCCCCCCGGAGCCCCTAATGAATTTTGGAGGACCGGGGAGCGAGGCTGCCGGTCGGGGTACTTTTGCTGCGAGCAGCGGGGAGATGACTGGCTAGCACAGGGTGAGCGGGTGAGCGTGTGAGGGAGATGACCGGCTAGCACAGGGTGAGCGGATGAGCGTCTGAGGGTGAGAGTGTGCGGGTGAGCGTGTGCGGGTTTGCGTGTGCGGGTGAGCGTCTGAGGGTGACTGTGTGTGGGTGAGCGCCTGAGGGTGAGAGTCTGAGGGTGAGCATGTGCGGGTGAGCATGTGCGGGTGAGCATGTGCGGGAGAACGTCTGAGGGTGAGCGTCTGAGGGTGAGCGTGTGCGGGTGAGCATGAAAGGGTGAGCATCTGAGGGTGAGCGTGTGCAGGTGAGCATCTGAGGGTGAGAGTGGGAGCGTCTGAGGGTGAGCGTCTGAGGGTGAGACTGGGAGCGTCTGAGGGTGAGCGTGGGAGCATCTGAGGGTGAGCGAGGGAGCATCTGAAGGTGAGTGTGGGAGAGTCTGAGGGTGAGCGTGGGAGCGTCTGAGAGTGAGAGGGTGAGAGTCTGAGGGTGAGCGTGGGAGCGTCTGAGGGTGAGTATGTGCGGGTGAGCGTTTGAGGGTAAGCGTGGGAGCGTCTGAGGGTGAGCGTCGGAGGGTCTGAGGGTGAGCGTCTGAGGGTGAGCGTGGGAGCGTCTGAAGGTGAGCTTCTGAGGGTGAGTGTGGGAGTGCCTGAGGGTGAGCGTGGGAGCATCTGAGGGTGAGCATGGGAGCGTCTGAGAGTGAGCGTCTGAGGGTGAGCGTGGGAGCGTCTGAGAGTGAGCGTCTGAGGGTGAGCGTGGGAACGTCTGAGGGTGAGCATCTGAGGGTGAGCGTGGGAGCATCTGAGGGTGAGCATGGGAGCGTCTGAGGGTGAGCATCTGAGGGTGAGCGTGGGAGCCTCTGAGTGTGAGCGTGGGAGCATCTGAGGGTGAGCATGGGAGCGTGAGAGGGTGAGCGTCTGAGGGTGAGCATGGTAGTGTCTGAGGGTGAGCATGGGAACGTCTGAGGATGAGCGTCTGAGGGTGAGCGTCTGAGGCTGAGCATCTCACGGTGAGCGTCTGAGGGTGAACGTCTGAGGGTGAGCATGGGAGCATCTGAGGGTGAGCGTCTGAGGGTGAGCGTGGGAGCGTCTGAGGTTGAGCGTGGGTGAGTCTGAGGGTGAGCGTCTGAGGGTGAGCGTTGGAGCATCTGAGGGTGAGCGTCTGAGGGTGAGCGTGGGAGTGTCTGAGGTTGAGCGTGCCAGCGTCTGAGGGTGAGCGTCTGAGGGTGAGAGTGGGAGTGTTTGAGGGTAAGCGTGGGAGCGTTTGAAGGTGAGCGTGGGAGTGTCTGAGGTTGAGCGTCTAAGCGTCTGAGGGTGAGCATCTGAGGGTGAGCGTGGGAGCGTGAGAGGGTGAGCGTCTGAGGGTGAGCATGGTAGTGTCTGAGGGTGAGCATGGGAACGTCTGAGGATGAGCGTCTGAGGGTGAGCGTCTGAGGCTGAGCATCTGACGGTGAGCGTCTGAGGGTGAACGTCTGAGGGTGAGCATGGGAGCATCTGAGGGTGAGCGTCTGAGGGTGAGCGTGGGAGTGTCTGAGGTTGAGCGTGCCAGCATCTGAGGGTGAGCGTCTGAGGGTGAGAGTGGGAGTGTTTGAGGGTAAGCGTGTGAGCGTTTGAAGGTGAGCGTGGGAGTGTCTGAGGTTGAGCGTCTAAGCGTCTGAGGGTGAGCATCTGAGGGTGAGCGTGGGAGCGTGAGAGGGTGAGCGTCTGAGGGTGAGCATGGTAGTGTCTGAGGGTGAGCATGGGAACGTCTGAGGATGAGCGTCTGAGGGTGAGCGTCTGAGGCTGAGCATCTGACGGTGAGCGTCTGAGGGTGAACGTCTGAGGGTGAGCATGGGAGCATCTGAGGGTGAGCGTCTGAGGGTGAGCGTGGGAGCGTCTGAGGTTGAGCGTGGGTGAGTCTGAGGGTGAGCGTCTGAGGGTGAGCGTTGGAGCATCTGAGGGTGAGCGTCTGAGGGTGAGCGTGGGAGTGTCTGAGGTTGAGCGTGCCAGCGTCTGAGGGTGAGCGTCTGAGGGTGAGAGTGGGAGTGTTTGAGGGTAAGCGTGGGAGCGTTTGAAGGTGAGCGTGGGAGTGTCTGAGGATGAGCGTCTAAGCGTCTGAGGGTGAGCATCTGAGGGTGAGCGTGGGAGCGTGAGAGGGTGAGCGTCTGAGGGTGAGCATGGTAGTGTCTGAGGGTGAGCATGGGAACGTCTGAGGATGAGCGTCTGAGGGTGAGCGTCTGAGGCTGAGCATCTGACGGTGAGCGTCTGAGGGTGAACGTCTGAGGGTGAGCATGGGAGCATCTGAGGGTGAGCGTCTGAGGGTGAGCGTGGGAGTGTCTGAGGTTGAGCGTGCCAGCATCTGAGGGTGAGCGTCTGAGGGTGAGAGTGGGAGTGTTTGAGGGTAAGCGTGTGAGCGTTTGAAGGTGAGCGTGGGAGCGTCTGAGGTTGAGCGTCTAAGCGTCTGAGGGTGAGCATCTGAGGGTGAGCGTGGGAGCGTGAGAGGGTGAGCGTCTGAGGGTGAGCATGGTAGTGTCTGAGGGTGAGCATGGGAACGTCTGAGGATGAGCGTCTGAGGGTGAGCGTCTGAGGCTGAGCATCTCACGGTGAGCGTCTGAGGGTGAACGTCTGAGGTTGAGCATGGGAGCATCTGAGGGTGAGCGTCTGAGGGTGAGCGTGGGAGCGTCTGAGGTTGAGCGTGGGTGAGTCTGAGGGTGAGCGTCTGAGGGTGAGCGTTGGAGCATCTGAGGGTGAGCGTCTGAGGGTGAGCGTGGGAGTGTCTGAGGTTGAGCGTGCCAGCGTCTGAGGGTGAGCGTCTGAGGGTGAGAGTGGGAGTGTTTGAGGGTAAGCGTGGGAGCGTTTGAAGGTGAGCGTGGGAGTGTCTGAGGTTGAGCGTCTAAGCGTCTGAGGGTGAGCATCTGAGGGTGAGCGTGGGAGCGTGAGAGGGTGAGCGTCTGAGGGTGAGCATGGTAGTGTCTGAGGGTGAGCATGGGAACGTCTGAGGATGAGCGTCTGAGGGTGAGCGTCTGAGGCTGAGCATCTGACGGTGAGCGTCTGAGGGTGAACGTCTGAGGGTGAGCATGGGAGCATCTGAGGGTGAGCGTCTGAGGGTGAGCGTGGGAGTGTCTGAGGTTGAGCGTGCCAGCATCTGAGGGTGAGCGTCTGAGGGTGAGAGTGGGAGTGTTTGAGGGTAAGCGTGTGAGCGTTTGAAGGTGAGCGTGGGAGTGTCTGAGGTTGAGCGTCTAAGCGTCTGAGGGTGAGCATCTGAGGGTGAGCGTGGGAGCGTGAGAGGGTGAGCGTCTGAGGGTGAGCATGGTAGTGTCTGAGGGTGAGCATGGGAACGTCTGAGGATGAGCGTCTGAGGGTGAGCGTCTGAGGCTGAGCATCTCACGGTGAGCGTCTGAGGGTGAACGTCTGAGGGTGAGCATGGGAGCATCTGAGGGTGAGCGTCTGAGGGTGAGCGTGGGAGCGTCTGAGGTTGAGCGTGGGTGAGTCTGAGGGTGAGCGTCTGAGGGTGAGCGTTGGAGCATCTGAGGGTGAGCGTCTGAGGGTGAGCGTGGGAGTGTCTGAGGTTGAGCGTGCCAGCGTCTGAGGGTGAGCGTCTGAGGGTGAGACTGGGAGCGTCTGAGGGTGAGCGTGGGAGCATCTGAGGGTGAGCGAGGGAGCATCTGAAGGTGAGTGTGGGAGAGTCTGAGGGTGAGCGTGGGAGCGTCTGAGAGTGAGAGGGTGAGAGTCTGAGGGTGAGCGTGGGAGCGTCTGAGGGTGAGTATGTGCGGGTGAGCGTTTGAGGGTAAGCGTGGCAGCGTCTGAGGGTGAGCGTCGGAGGGTCTGAGGGTGAGCGTCTGAGGGTGAGCGTGGGAGCGTCTGAAGGTGAGCTTCTGAGGGTGAGTGTGGGAGTGCCTGAGGGTGAGCGTGGGAGCATCTGAGGGTGAGCATGGGAGCGTCTGAGAGTGAGCGTCTGAGGGTGAGCGTGGGAGCGTCTGCGAGTGAGCGTCTGAGGGTGAGCGTGGGAACGTCTGAGGGTGAGCATCTGAGGGTGAGCGTGGGAGCATCTGAGGGTGAGCATGGGAGCGTCTGAGGGTGAGCATCTGAGGGTGAGCGTGGGAGCCTCTGAGTGTGAGCGTGGGAGCATCTGAGGGTGAGCATGGGAGCGTGAGAGGGTGAGCGTCTGAGGGTGAGCATGGTAGTGTCTGAGGGTGAGCATGGGAACGTCTGAGGATGAGCGTCTGAGGGTGAGCGTCTGAGGCTGAGCATCTCACGGTGAGCGTCTGAGGGTGAACGTCTGAGGGTGAGCATGGGAGCATCTGAGGGTGAGCGTCTGAGGGTGAGCGTGGGAGCGTCTGAGGTTGAGCGTGGGTGAGTCTGAGGGTGAGCGTCTGAGGGTGAGCGTTGGAGCATCTGAGGGTGAGCGTCTGAGGGTGAGCGTGGGAGTGTCTGAGGTTGAGCGTGCCAGCGTCTGAGGGTGAGCGTCTGAGGGTGAGAGTGGGAGTGTTTGAGGGTAAGCGTGGGAGCGTTTGAAGGTGAGCGTGGGAGTGTCTGAGGTTGAGCGTCTAAGCGTCTGAGGGTGAGCATCTGAGGGTGAGCGTGGGAGCGTGAGAGGGTGAGCGTCTGAGGGTGAGCATGGTAGTGTCTGAGGGTGAGCATGGGAACGTCTGAGGATGAGCGTCTGAGGGTGAGCGTCTGAGGCTGAGCATCTGACGGTGAGCGTCTGAGGGTGAACGTCTGAGGGTGAGCATGGGAGCATCTGAGGGTGAGCGTCTGAGGGTGAGCGTGGGAGTGTCTGAGGTTGAGCGTGCCAGCATCTGAGGGTGAGCGTCTGAGGGTGAGAGTGGGAGTGTTTGAGGGTAAGCGTGTGAGCGTTTGAAGGTGAGCGTGGGAGTGTCTGAGGTTGAGCGTCTAAGCGTCTGAGGGTGAGCATCTGAGGGTGAGCGTGGGAGCGTGAGAGGGTGAGCGTCTGAGGGTGAGCATGGTAGTGTCTGAGGGTGAGCATGGGAACGTCTGAGGATGAGCGTCTGAGGGTGAGCGTCTGAGGCTGAGCATCTCACGGTGAGCGTCTGAGGGTGAACGTCTGAGGGTGAGCATGGGAGCATCTGAGGGTGAGCGTCTGAGGGTGAGCGTGGGAGCGTCTGAGGTTGAGCGTGGGTGAGTCTGAGGGTGAGCGTCTGAGGGTGAGCGTTGGAGCATCTGAGGGTGAGCGTCTGAGGGTGAGCGTGGGAGTGTCTGAGGTTGAGCGTGCCAGCGTCTGAGGGTGAGCGTCTGAGGGTGAGAGTGGGAGTGTTTGAGGGTAAGCGTGGGAGCGTTTGAAGGTGAGCGTGGGAGTGTCTGAGGTTGAGCGTCTAAGCGTCTGAGGGTGAGCATCTGAGGGTGAGCGTGGGAGCGTGAGAGGGTGAGCGTCTGAGGGTGAGCATGGTAGTGTCTGAGGGTGAGCATGGGAACGTCTGAGGATGAGCGTCTGAGGGTGAGCGTCTGAGGCTGAGCATCTGACGGTGAGCGTCTGAGGGTGAACGTCTGAGGGTGAGCATGGGAGCATCTGAGGGTGAGCGTCTGAGGGTGAGCGTGGGAGTGTCTGAGGTTGAGCGTGCCAGCATCTGAGGGTGAGCGTCTGAGGGTGAGAGTGGGAGTGTTTGAGGGTAAGCGTGTGAGCGTTTGAAGGTGAGCGTGGGAGTGTCTGAGGTTGAGCGTCTAAGCGTCTGAGGGTGAGCATCTGAGGGTGAGCGTGGGAGCGTGAGAGGGTGAGCGTCTGAGGGTGAGCATGGTAGTGTCTGAGGGTGAGCATGGGAACGTCTGAGGATGAGCGTCTGAGGGTGAGCGTCTGAGGCTGAGCATCTCACGGTGAGCGTCTGAGGGTGAACGTCTGAGGGTGAGCATGGGAGCATCTGAGGGTGAGCGTCTGAGGGTGAGCGTGGGAGCGTCTGAGGTTGAGCGTGGGTGAGTCTGAGGGTGAGCGTCTGAGGGTGAGCGTTGGAGCATCTGAGGGTGAGCGTCTGAGGGTGAGCGTGGGAGTGTCTGAGGTTGAGCGTGCCAGCGTCTGAGGGTGAGCGTCTGAGGGTGAGAGTGGGAGTGTTTGAGGGTAAGCGTGGGAGCGTTTGAAGGTGAGCGTGGGAGTGTCTGAGGTTGAGCGTCTAAGCGTCTGAGGGTGAGCATCTGAGGGTGAGCGTGGGAGCGTCTGAGGATGAGCGTCTGAGGGTGAGCGTCTGAGGCTGAGCATCTGACGGTGAGCGTCTGAGGGTGAACGTCTGAGGGTGAGCGTGGGAGCGTCTGAATGTGAGCGTCTGAGGGTGAGCGTGGGAGCGTCTGAGGGTGAGCGTCTGAGGGTGAGCGTGGGAGCGTCTGAGGGTGAGTGTGGGAGCATCTGAGGGTGAGCGTGGGAGCATCTGAGGGTGAGTGTCTGAGGGTGAGTGTGGGAGAGTCTGAGGGTGAGCGTGGGAGCATCTGAGAGTGAGAGGGTGAGGGTCTGAGGGTGAGCGTGGGAGCGTTCGAGGGTGAGCATGTGCGGATGAGCGTCTGAGGGTGAGCGTGAGTGGGTGAGCGTCTGAGGGTGAGCGTCTGAGGGTGAGTGTGGGAGCGTCTGAAGGTGAGCGTCTGAGGGTGAGCGTGGGAGTGTCTGAGGGTGAGCGTGGGAGCATCTGAGGGTGAGCATAGGAGCGTCTGAGAGTGAGTGTCTGAGGGTGAGCGTGGGAACGTCTGAGGGTGAGCGTCTGAGGGTGAGCGTGGGAGCGTCTGAGGGTGAGCAAGGGAGCATCTGAGGGTGAGCGTCTGAGGGTGAGCGTGGGAGCCTCTGAGTGTGAGCGTGGGAGCCTCTGAGTGTGAGCGTGGGAGCATCTGAGGGTGAGCATGGGAGCATCTGAGGGTGAGCGTCTGAGGGTGAGCGTGGGAGCGTCTGAGGTTGAGCGTGGGTGCATCTGAGGGTGAGCGTCTGAGGGTGAGCGTTGGAGCGTCTGAGGGTTAGCGTCTGAGGGTGAGAGTGGGAGTGTTTGACGGTAAACGTGGGAGCGTTTGAAGGTGAGCGTGGGAGTGTCTGAGGTTGAGCGTTGCAGCGTCTGAGGGTGAGCGTCTGAGGGTGAGAGTGGGAGTGTTTGAGGGTAAACGTGGGAGCATTTGAAGGTGAGCGTGGGAGTGTCTGAGGTTGAGTGTCTAAGCGTCTGAGGGTGAGCATCTGAGGGTGAGCGTGGGAGCGTCAGAGGGTGAGCATCTGAGGGTGAGCATGGTAGTGTCTGAGGGTGAGCGTGGGAGCGTCTAAGGATGAGCGTCTGAGGGTAAGCGTCTGAGGCTGAGCATCTGACGGTGAGCGTCTGAGGGTGAACGTCTGAGGGTGAGCGTGGGAGCGACTGAGGGTGAGCGTCTGAGGGTGAGCGTGGGAGTGACTGAGGGTGAGCGTCTGAGGGTGAGCGTCTGAGGGTGAGCTTGGGAGCGTCTGAGGGTGAGCGTCTGAGGGTGAGCGTGGGAGCGTCTGAGGGTGAGCGTCTGAGGGTGAGCATAGGGAGTGTCTGAGGGTGAGCATCTGAGGGTGAGCGTCGGAGCGTCTGAGGGTGAGCGTGGAAGTGTCTGAGGGTGAGCGTGGGAGCATCTGATGTTGAGCGTCTGAGGGTGAGCGTGGGAGCGTCTAAGGGTGAGCATCTGAGGGTGAATGTGGGAGCGTCTGAGGGTGAGCGTGGGAGCATCTGAGGGTGAGCGTCTGAGGGTGAGCATAGGGAGTGTCTGAGGGTGAGCATCTGAGGGTGAGCGTCGGAGCGTCTGAGGGTGAGCGTGGAAGTGTCTGAGGGTGAGCGTGGGAGCATCTGATGTTGAGCGTCTGAGGGTGAGCGTGGGAGCGTCTAAGGGTGAGCATCTGAGGGTGAATGTGGGAGCGTCTGAGGGTGAGCGTCTGAGGGTGAGCGTCTGAGGGTGAGCGCCTGAGGGTGAGCGTGGGATCGTCTGAGGGTGAGCGTCTGAGGGTGAGCATGGGAGCGTCTTATGGTGAGCGTCTGAGGGTGAGCGTGGGAGCGTCTGAGGGTGAGCGTTGGAGCGTCTGAGGGTGAGCGTCTGAGGGTGAGCTTGGGAGCGTCTGAGGGTGAGCGTGGGTGCGTCTGAGGGTGAGCATCTGAGGGTGAGCGTGGGATCGTCTGAGGGTGAGCGTCTGAGGGTGATCATGGGAGCGTCTGAGGGTGAGCGTGGGAGCGTCTGAGGGTGAGCGTCTGAGGGTGAGCGTGGGAGCGTCTGAGGGTGAGCGTGGGTGCGTCTGAGGGTGAGCATCTGAGGGTGAGCATGGGAGCGTCTGAGGGTGAGCGTGGGAGCGTCTGAGGGTGAGCGTGTGAGCGACTGAGGGTGAGCGTGGGATCGTCTGAGGGTAAGCGTCTGAGGGTGAGTGTGGGAGCATCTTAGGGTGTGCGTGGGAGTGTCTGAGTGTGAGCGTGGGAGCGTCTGAGGGAGAGTGTGGGAGCGTCTGAGGGTGAGCGTCTGAGGGTGAGCGTGGGAGCATCTGAGGGTGAGCATCTGAGGGTGAGCATGGGAGCTTCTGAGGGTGAGCATGGGAGCGTCTGACGGTGACCGTCTGAGGGTGAGCGTGGGAGCCTCTGAGTGTGAGCGTGGGAGCATCTGAGGGTGAGCGTGGGAGCGTCTGAGGGTGAGCGTGGGAGCGTCTGAGGGTGAGCGTCTGAGGGTGAGAGTGGGAGCGTCTGAGGCTGGGCATCTGAGGCTGAGCATCTGAGGGTGAGCGTCTGAGGATGACGGTGAGTGTGTGGGGTGGGAGCGTCTGAGGGTGAGCGTCTTAGGGTGAGCGTGGAGCGTCTAAGGGTGAGCATCTGAGGGTGAGCGTGGGAGCGTCTGAGGGTGAGCGTGTGAGGGTGAGAGTCAGAGGGTGAGCGTGGGAGCGTCTGAGGGTGAGCGTGGGAGTGTCTGAGGGTGAGCATCTGAGGGTGAGCATGGGAGCGTCTGAGGGTGAGCGTCTGAGGGTGAGCGTGGGAGCGTCTGAGGGTGAGCGTCTGAGGGTGAGCGTGGGAGCGTCTGAGGGTAAGTGTCTGAGGGTGAGCGTTGGAGCGTCTGAGGGTGAGTGTCTGAGGGTGAGCTTGGGAGCGTCTGAGGGTGAGCGTGGGTGCGTCTGAGGGTGAGCATCTGAGGGTGAGCGTGGGATCGTCTGAGGGTGAGCGTCTGAGGGTGATCATGGGAGCGTCTGAGGGTGAGCGTGGGAGCGTCTGAGGGTGAGCGTCTGAGGGTGAGCGTGGGAGCGTCTGAGGGTGAGCGTGGGAGCGTCTGAGGGTGAGCGTGGGAGCGTCTGAGGGTGAGCGTGTGAGCGACTGAGGGTGAGCGTGTGATCGTCTGAGGGTAAGCGTCTGAGGGTGAGTGTGGGAGCGTCTTAGGGTGTGCGTGGGAGTGTCTGAGTGTGAGCGTGGGAGCGTCTGAGGGAGAGCGTGGGAGCGTCTGAGGGTGAGCGTCTGAGGGTGAGCGTGGGAGCATCTGAGGGTGAGCATCTGAGGGTGAGCGTGGGAGCGTCTGAGGGTGAGCATGGGAGCGTCTGACGGTGACCGTCTGAGGGTGAGCGTGGGAGCCTCTGAGTGTGAGCGTGGGAGCATCTGAGGGTGAGCGTGGGAGCGTCTGAGGGTGAGCGTGGGAGTGTCTGAGGGTGAGCGTCTGAGGGTGAGAGTGGGAGCGTCTGAGGCTGGGGTTCTGAGGCTGAGCATCTGAGGGTGAGCGTCTGAGGATGACGGTGAGTGTGTGGGGTGGGAGCGTCTGAGGGTGAGCGTCTGAGGGTGAGCGTGGGAGCGTCTAAGGGTGAGCATCTGAGGGTGAGCGTGGGAGCGTCTGAGGGTGAGCGTGTAAGGGTGAGAGTCAGAGGGTGAGCGTGGGAGCGTCTGAGGGTGAGCGTGGGAGCGTCTGAGGGTGAGCATCTGAGGGTGAGCATGGGAGCGTCTGAGGGTGAGCGTCTGAGGGTGAGCGTGGGAGCGTCTGAGGGTGAGCGTCTGAGGGTGAGCGTGGGAGCGTCTGAGGGTAAGTGTCTGAGGGTGAGCGTGGGAGCATCTGAGGGTGAGCCTCTGAGGGTGAGCGTGGGAGCGTCTGAGGGTGAGCATCTGAGGGTGAGCGTGGGAGTGCCACAACCAACAGTCACATCTTCTCGCTCCCAGTTCTTGACCGTATTACTAGGGAACCACACAACAACACCACTATTGCGAACTGATCAGTGTGAACAGGCTATTAATTGGATAGCAGATAATACTTCCAGTCACCTGTGCACCACCACCTCCGGACTGTCTTCCACACGGTCAAGTCTTATTAACACTGAGTCTCGACCGCATACTCCTCCTCACCCTGATGCTCCTTCCTCCCACCATGCTGAGTGTCGTCAGACAGCAACTGGTCCCACAGTTGGACACTCTGAAGAGCTGTTCACTGGTCCATTTCCATATTTGTGCCCCTCACCTGCTCCGCTTAAAGTGGTGTAAGAGGAGATCCCATGTAGCGATGGCCAAATATTTGAACAGCCACGGCCACAGGAAGGCGACACTGGCAATTTGTCACAAGAGGTGGATGATGACGAGACACAAATGCCACAAAGTTAGGAGGGGGACCGTGGTGCGGAAGTGGAAGAGGAGGATGTGGTGGATGATCTAGTAACTGACCCAACGTGGCAGGAGGACACGCAGAGCGAGGCCAGTAGCACACAGGGGAGGAAGGCAGAGTACCCCAACAGGCAGGAAGAAACAGTGCGGTGGCCACAGACAGAAGGCGGGCAACCATTCCCCATAACACCAACACGAGGGACGTTGCCAGTACAACCGGTAGGTCTTCCAGAGTCTGGAATTTTTTTAAAGACTCTGCTGATAACCCCAAAAAGGCCATTTTTACCACCTGCCAGGCCAGCATCAGCAGGAGTGACAAAACTACCAGCCTGACCACGACCAGCATGATCAGGCACAGGTTAGCAAAGCACCCAACTTTGTGGGGCGAACCCCAGGGTCCACAACCAGTGTCAGCGGGTGTCACCACTGCTTCTTCCGCTGTTGTGCATGTAAGAGGACCCCCTGTTGTGCGTGCAAGGCAATCCCCTGTCAATATTGCATGCAAAGATGCTCCCTCCTCTCTGTCTTCACTTGTTATGGCAGTTTCTCAAGAAACAGCATCAGCGTCCACGTCCACGTCCACGTCCCACCGCAGCCAATATCCCAGACCTTTGAACGAAAGCACAAATTCGCAGTCAACACCCCACAGGCCACAGTCCTAAATTTCACGACTGCTTGCATTGGAAATGCTGCCTTTTAGACTGGTGGAGACGGAATCCTTTCGCAACCTTATGGTGGTGGCCGTCCCTCGGTACTCGGTCCCCAGCTGACACTATTTTGCCCAGTGTGCCATCCCCATACTACACAAGAACGTGTCCCAAAACATCAGCCGTGCCCTCAACAACGCAGTTACTGGGAGAGTCCACCTGACAACGGACACGTGGACAAGTGCTTGTGGCCAGGGACGGTACATCTTCCTGACGGCACACTGGGTAAACATAGTGGAAGCCGGGACCCAGTCAGACCTTGGGACGGAACACATCCTCCCCACACTGAGGATTGCGGGCCCTATGTCAGTCAGAGTTGCCCCCACAGTGTACAGCTCCTGCGCATCATCCTCCTCCTCCTCATGTTCAGCCTCCATCTCAGATATCACCACATCAGTTACAAGCTGGAAGCACTGCAGTACTGCCTCAGCCAAGCGTCAACAGGCTGTGCTGAAACTCATAAGCTTAGGTGATAAACCTCACACTGCTTGTGAGTTGTGAACAGCTGTGAAAGAGCAAGCAGATCTGTGGCTGAGACTGCTGAACCTACATCCAGGCATGGTCGTGTGTGACAATGGCCATAACCCGGTGGCGGCTCTGTGGCGAGGCGAGATCACACACGTACCATGCCTGGCTCATGTGCTTAACCTCGTGGTTCAGCGGTTTCTTAAATCGTACCCTGAGTTGCCAGATCTGCTTGTCAAAGTACGCCACCAGTCAGCTCATTTTCAGAAGTCGGCTACAGCTTCCGCCGCCCTTGCTGTGTTGCAGCAGCGTTTGCAGCTTCCAACACACAGACTGTTGCAAAGGATTTGTGAGCAGAAGAGAGCAGATGTGGAGTACCAGCTGCAACAATGCCGTCGATATTCAGGTCAGACTCCACACATAAGACCTCAGGAGTGGACCTGGATGTCTGACATATGTACCATCCTGACAAACTTTGAGGAGTTCACCAAGATGGTGAGCGGCGATGATGCCATCATTAGCATCAGCATCCCACTTGTCTGTCTTTTGCAATGCTCTATGCAGAGAATTAAAGAGGAGGCATTGCAGCCAGAGTATGATGAGATGGATCAAGAAGCTATAGCGGGCAATAACACACAGCCCAGCCTCATCTCATCCCAGCATGCATTGGGGGACAGTGAGGGAGAGGAGGAGGAGGAGGAAGGAGCTGGTATCATGCGCTGTAGATGGTAGTACCTGTACAACTGTCATACGGTCGGTTCAGCGTGGGTGGCCTGAGGACAGGGGTGAGGAGGAGGAGAGCATGGTCAGTCGTCATCTTGGTGAGGACACAGAAGTCTTGCCCGTTACCAGTCTGGCTTGCATGGCTGACTTTATGATACGCTGCCTTAACCGTGACCTTCGCATTGTCAAAATGTTGGGTGACAGTCATTACTGGTTGGTGACACTTTTAGACCCCCGCTACAAGGAGAACTTTCACTCTCTTATTCCTGAGGTGGAGAGGTCTACAAAAATTGGGCAGTACCAGAAAGCCCTTGCTGCAGAATTGTTAAAAAAATTCCCATCTGAACACGCTAGTCGCAGAGGTCACAGTTTGTTGCCCAACCAAGGCATACAGGCGAGAGAGACGCATCTCCAATCTAGCAGAAGCAGGGGAACACTGTCAACATTCTGGGACATTTTTCTGAGACCCGCCCAGCTTACAGGCCCTGAGGCGTGGGGTACTCTCACAAGGAGTGGAATGTTTCAAAAGATGGTGAGGGAGTACCTTGCTGACCGTACCAGCATCCTCCGTGATTCCTCTGTGCCTTTTAATTATATGGTATCCAAGCTGGACTCTTGGAATGAACTCACTCTGTACGCCTTGGAGGTCCTGGCCTGCCCTGCCGCTAGCGTGTTATCGGAGCTTGATTTTAGGGCCGCTGGGGGAATTACAACAGATAAGCGCACTCGCCTGTCAACTGACAATGCTGACAAGCTGACCCTTATCAAAATGAACAAGGGCTGGATTGGGCCAGACTTCTCATCACCACCAAATGACAGCAGAGTTACATAGTCAAATCCACTGTGTTATTTCGGGAGGTGTATTCCCATGCACCACTTCACACCTGGGTATATGCTTCCTCATTTTGGCTATTTTTTGCTCTTCTCCTTATCTTCAGCTTCCACCACCACTATACCACCAGGGTGACCATGGTCCGTGTTGCCAGCATTGCAAGTTCCTCTCTCCTAATTTTTGGCAGCTTTTGCTTAGAAGGCGTAGGCAAAGACTATGGGAGACCCCCTCCACAATAATGGGAATAATGTTTTTAATATGCTGTACTGCATGGCTCTTGTAAGGGGCATTGCAAGTTCCTCTGTCCTAATTTTTGGCAGCTTTTGCTTGGAAGGCATAGGCAAAGACTATGGGAGACCCACTCCCCAATAATGGGAAAAATGTTTTTAATATGCTGTACTGCATGGCTCTTGTAAGGGGCATTAAAATCGTTTTGTTAAGCCACTGTGACCTCCACGTCTCTTCCAAGGGTCATTGATATTGTCTTTTTTTACCACTGGGACGTCCACGTCTCTTTCAAGGGGCATTGATATTGTCTTTTTATTCCACTGTGACCTCCACGTCTCTTCCAAGGGGCATTAAAACCATCTTGTTAAGCCACTGTGACCTCCACGTCTCTTCCAAGGGGCATTAAAACCATCTTGTTAAACCACTCTGAACTCCACGTCTCTTCCAAGGGGCATTAAAATCGTCTTGTTAAGCCACTGTGACCTCCACGTCTCTTCCAAGGGGCATTAAAACCATCTTGTTAAACCACTCTGAACTCCACGTCTCTTCCAAGGGGCATTAAAATCGTCTTGTTAAGCTACTGTGACCTCCACGTCTCTTCAAAGGGTCATTTATATTGTCTTTTTATTCCACTGGGACCTCCACCACTCTTCCAAGGGGCATTGATATTGTCTTTTTATTCCACTGTAACCTCCACCACTCTTCCAAGGGGCATTGATATTGTCTTTTTATTCTACTGGGACCTCCACCACTCTTCCAAGGGGCATTGATATTGTCTTTTCATTCCACTGGGACCTCCACATCTCTTACAAGGGGCATTAAAACCATCTTGTTAAACCACTCTGAACTCCACAGCTTTTCCAAGGGGCATTGAAATGTTGTTTTTAATTTCCTCTAACCTCCACGACTCTTCCAACAGGCACTGCATTTCCTGCTAATTTTAGTCAGCTTTTGCTTTTCAATGCATAAGCGAACACTAAGGGAGACCCACTCCCCAATAATGGGTAGTAAGTTTTTAGTACGCTGTAATCCATATCTGTTTCAAGGGGCATTGCAGTTTCTCATAATTTTTGGAAAGCCTTCTATTCACTGCTAAGGCCAACAGTGTACATGAAACCCAGCTGCTATAAATGGAAAAAATGGTTTAATTAAGGCCCTCTGACCTCCATGTCACTTCCAAGGGGCATTGGAGTGCCTCGAAATTTTTGGTAGGCATTGCACTCACTGTATTCCCTATAACTGTGTAGCCGAACCGCTCCATTTGGTACAGAAACATATCCTACAAGACATGTGTGGTTGACTGGCCTGATATTGATGTGAATGGTCCCTGTTCCTCCTGCTCTTTCTCCTTTGCCACCACCTCATCCATCATTCATCACCTGAAGCTTTGTTTTAACGGGAGTCATAGAACTAAGATAGTAGCAGGAAAACATCCAGCAATCCTCGGAGGAGGTAGGTTATGCGTCAAAACGCTGACCACCTCAGGCCTAGCCGCTACTACATATTTGCGCTTGCATTCCAAGGAACAGAAAGCTAAGGAGATGGATGGCCTCATGATCATGAATAATTTACTCGTTGTGTAGGAGGCCGACCACTGCTGCTGTCTATCTTCTAAACGTTGTGTTGAAGCCTGATTGACCCAGGACCCGCAATCCTCTATGTCTGGAGGACGTGTTGCATCCCAGTGTCCAACTGTATCCCGGCTTCCACAATATTAACCCAGTGTGAAGGCGTCAGTGAGATTTACCATCCCTGGCCACATTCACTTGTCCACAAGTTTGTGGTTTGGCTGTCCTTCCCACTAAATGCACTGGGGAGGGCACAGGTAATGTTCTGGGACTCACGCTTGTGGAAGGCAGAGACTATACCGGGAGAAATAGTGGCGGCTAGGGAACGAGTGTGGACACCCGGCCGCCGGGCGGCTAGGGACTGAGTATGGATACCAGGCCGCCATGACATGGTGGCCGGTGTCTGCCTCCACAAGCCTAAAAGGCCTCATTTGAAGTGTAAGCAAGCTAGCAGTATGGTATTGCAACCTGGGGGTGGGTGGGTGGTAGGCTGCACACTTACGCTTGCATTCCAAGAAAACAAAGCAGATGCTAACTTATATCATCATCATGCTCCTCACCTTGGCACTCTCAACTCCCCTGATGGAGAAGCCAAGGACCACTGGAGGAGTCTGGTTGTTTGGTGGGCTTGTCCAATGCTGCCCTAAAGCAGGCAAGGCTAAGAAAAGTGTGGGGAAGGTTCCCGGGACAAATAGTGGCGGCTGGGGACTCATTATGGAGACCTCGCTGCCGACGCAGCCAAGAGGTAGTGGCCAGCTTCGGCCTCCTCAAAACTAAAAGGCCCCATTTAAAGTGCAAGCTAGCAGTATAGTATTGCAGCCTCGCGGTGGGTGGGTGCTTGGCTGCATATTTGCGCTTGCATTGCAAGGAATGGGGGAGGTACAATTGAACACTGCCCTGGGACAAGGACTTGCACGGGGATAGCTGCAAGTCTACAACTTCTGATTCGGCAAGGATCACTTCTGATGGGCACACTTTTAGGCAGTGACCTGGGTGTCAGAGATGCTTCCAGTGGTCTTCCCCATGCTGTTTCCATGTCTTTTCAGCACTGTATGAATGTGTCACACAGCACATGGCCAGATAAGGTTGTAAAATGTTAAAATGACATTTCCCAGTGAATGCATTTGTCACGGTAGAGAGCAATACAAAAGTGCAAAAGCGCATAAAAAAAGCTACTTGTGAACATAGCCCAAGGTTTGGAGGAGTATTTTTGTTTTTGGTTATTTATTTTACCTTATACACAAGTCTTTACCCTGGAATGGATGTTCCTTAACATATTTCACAGGAAAACAGTTTCAGTTTCGTTTTTGAACGTTTTGTGAGCCCGTAAAAGTGGCTTAATACCTCTGACCACGTTGTTGACAGCAGTGACCTGGGGGTCATAAATGCTTCCTGGGGCGATCCCCATGCTGTCCCCATGTCATTTGAGCACTGTCACTATCGTTTTGGGCACTTTTTAGGCTTTCTACAGACTGCCGGGGGTGCCGCCGCAAAAATGCTCGGGTCTCCCATAGACTAACATTGGGCTCGTTGCTCGGGTCGAGCACCCGAGTATCACGGTGAGCTCAGCCCGAGTTTCGAGCACCGGAGCATTTTAGTGCTCGCTCAACACTAGTTCTAGAATATTAACTGTCTTATCTGAAATTCTTTTACGGGTGAGGTATTGCAGTTTGAATAGCGTATTACAGCGATCTAGCCAGGTATTATTGCCTTATACTGCGTGCTGCTGGTGCTGCCCCAAAAAAATTAAAATCTATTCTATTCCCTATCGATAGCACTGTCAGATGCATTTACAATAGGAACAGGTGCTACTGCTAGGTGGTATCATCACCAGCTACACATGAGTGTTCATTCAGGTCACATAAATGTCTTACACTGTACGTAACTTTATTTTTTTTTTATTTCTTTGGTCTTATATACAAATCATTACCCTGGAAAGAATGTTTCTTAACATTTTTTCCAATTTAGCTTGCATTTGTATGTTTATTTTTTTGTTAGTTCACAAAAGTGGCATAATACTCTGACAACATTGTTAACAGATATGCTATTTGTCAGCGGCCAACTGAGAGTAGGTTTGAACCCTCAACTGCAATACTTTAAATGGAGTGTAATATTTGACACACTTACAATAATTGCTGGATTATTAGGGCAGTCATATGGCCATGGTTTCAGGCAGTCACCTAATGGTATGGTATTTGTCAGAGACCAAGTGTCAATTGGTTCAACAAAACACAGGTGGCTGACTTTAAAAGGAGAGGAATATTTTGCACGCTCCACAAAATTTCTGTATTATTACGGCAGTCATATGGATCATGTGCGTCTGATCATTGAAAATGGTTCCTCTGCTTCCACAATACAGTAGTGTGAATAAAACTAAAGAAATTTGGCTGTATTCTGCGAACAAGCAAATGGAGCTGTAAAATGGTGTACACTGACACACTGCCACAATCTATAAATGGAGGACAATATTTTCCACGTTCACAACAAATGGCTGGATTTGAACCACAGTTATATGTGATATGCCTGACAGAGAACCACGGTTTTAAATAGCAGGCCTGAAATTTACTAATATTATTCTACACAGAGACCTAGTGTGAATAGCTTGACCAACACACTGCAACGAATTGAAAAAGGAAGAAATGGCTGATTTTGGAAAACTCTGATAGGTGATATGTCTGACAGAGAACCACGGTTTTAAATAGCAGCCCTGTAATTTACTAATACTATTCTTCACAGACACCTAGTGTGAATAGCTTGAGAGACATACTGCAACAAAATGAAAATGGAAGAAATGGCTGATTTTGGAACACTTTTATAGGTGATATGTCTGACAGAGAATCATGGTTTTAAATAGCAGGCTATAATTTACTAATATTATTCTACACAGAGACCTAGTGTGAATAGCTTGACCGATACACTGCAATGAAATGAAAATGGAAGAAATGGCTGATTTTGGAATTCTGTTGTAGGTGATATGTCTGACAGAGAACCACGGTTTTAAATATCAGGCCTGTAATTTACTAATATTATTCTACACAGAGACCTAGTGTGAATAGTTTGACCAACACTCTGCAACAAAATAAAAACGGAAGAAATGGCTCATTTTGGAACACGCTTATAGGTGATATGTCTGACGGAGAACCACAGTTTTAAGTAGCAGGCCTGTAATTTACTAATATTATTCTTCACAGATATCTAGTGTGAATAGCGTGACCGACACACTGCAACGAAATGAAAATGAAACAAATGGCTGATTTTGGAACACTCTTATAGGTGATATATCTGACAGAGAACCACGGTTTTAAATAGCAGGCCTGCAATTTACTAATATTATTTTACACAGACACCTAGTGTGAATAGCTTGACCGACACTGCAACAAAATGAAAATGGAAGGAATGGCTGATTTTGGAATACTTTTATAGGTGATATGTCTGACATAGAAGAACGGTTTTAAATAGTAGGCCTGTAATTTACTAATACTATTCTTCACAGACACCAAGTGTGAATAGCTTGACCGACACACTGCAACATAATGGAAAAGGAGGCCAATATTTTCCATGTTCTGTTCAAATTTCTTGATTTTTATAGCTGAAATATGGAACAGATCTGGCTGTATTCTGCAGTGCTTACAAGCAAATGGAGCAGAAAAATTGTGTACTCAGGATTGCTTTTTAAGCAAATAACCAGGATTAAGATAAAAAAAAAATATGCCCTGGCCCCTTATGTCTGGGGCTATGTATACAACTATCTATATTTATTAAAGCAGCAGCAGACAGGACGTTCAATGGACCCTCTTGCGCTATATGCACTGCAGTCTGCCACATATCCTGCCTTCCTGCCTGCGTAACTCCTGCTATCACCACTGAATATATGCAGCTGGATTAGTCCTCAGAAGGACTGTTAATTCAGAATGATATATATATATATACATATATATATATATATATATATATATATATATATATATATATATATATATATATATATGTGTATATGTTGTGGAATACCTATACTAACTATAAACAAGCAAATCTCTATTCTGCCTGATTCCGGGGTAGACAGTGACGAGCATAGCGGCGCCAGGTCTTATATAGACCTGATGATGCTGTGCGGCCAGCCAATCACTGTAATGCCCACAACCAACACGGCATTACAGTGCGTGGCAGGCAATCCCTGCATGTGCATTGGTTCTCTAAAGAGCACCAAACATGCAAGGAGGGGACCCGAGCTCCCGCCCGAGCAACCTGGAAATACTCGCCGAGCGCTGAGCTTATCGAGCACCGTGATGCTCGGGCGAGTAGTGGCAAGCATATTCGCTCATCACTAATTATGAACTTTTGACAGTCAAGCTGAGCAAATGGAGTAAACAACAGGCCATTTCCAACTTCGATTTGAGCAACATACCTAAAGTTTTATGGAATGGTCTGCACAATCGATTTATATCACTGAGCATAGATTAAAGAAACCCTGAGGAATTATGGACACATATACAGACTTTTAGTACTGAAGAAGTAAGACAATAAATAAGAGACAGAAGAGATCTCCCACAATCATGGCTATCAGAACAGACCCTAAAGATCATTATAGAAAGACGAATGCCAAAAGGAAAGAGTAAGAAGCAGGATGCAAGCAACATCAGGAAAAGACTAATGAGAACCATTTGAGCAGACAAAGAACTTTATTACCAAAAGCTATGCACAGAGATAAAAAGCCAACATCTGAGGGGCAAGACCAGGAAAGCATACCTAAAGATCAAAGCGATATCATGAAAGTTTTAGCCAAGAGAGGGCATGTTGAAAGACGCCACAAACTAGACAGCCAGAACAGATCAAAGAAATACGGAAAGAGTACAAGAAGCATCTCTACAAGAAAGATTCAGTGATACGGGAAGAAACTGAGCCTGGAAATGACAGTTAAACATCCTGAAAGACGAAGTTGTTGCTGAGACAAAGCTTCTGTCAAACAACAAAGTGCTTGGATGTTACAATATTCCAATAGAGCTAATAATGTCTTGTAAAGCAGCAGTTGATGTCATAACACATCTGTGTCAACAGATATGGACAACTGGTAAATGGCCGAAGGTTTGGACATGTCATTGTTTATGCATATTTTGAAGAAGGGAGCTGCTACCGACTGTGAAACTATCAGACTATTCCGCTCATGCCTCATGTAAGCAAAATACTACTGAAGATCTTACAAAGATCGTTACAGCCTTACATTGACAAAGAGCTGCCAGAGGAAGAAGCAAGATCCAGAAAAGGCAGAGGAATAAGAAATATGATTGGCCTTTTCCATTATCCATGTAAAGTTAGCAAAGAATATGACAGGGAGATCTATGTTTGCTTCATCGACTACAGCAAAACCTTCCACTGTGTTGATCACCAGAAACTTTGGAATGCTATGCAGGATATGGGTGTGCCAAATCATCTAATCAGCTTCATTAGGAACCTTTACATTGACCTAAAAGCATCAGTTTGAATGGAACACAGCATCAAAATAAGTTTCAATGCAGAGCAAAGCGTCAGACAAGGCTGCATCCAGTCATCATTTCTATTAAATTTATATTCAGAAGCTATTTACAGGAAGGCTTGATTTGCTGAAAAAGAAAACGGAATCAAAATTGCTGGCTGAATCATCAACAATCTTAAATATGCAGATAATATAACAATAATATCAAAAGCATAGGTGGAATGAAGAACTTATTACTGAGTGTCAAGAAGAAAAGCTCAAACATGGAACTGTTACTGAACACAAAGAAGGTAAAGATATTGTATTGACTACTGCCAGGTATGACCGGAACACATTTGAGATGGATGGAGACAAACCGGAAGCTGTAAAGGACTTCAACCTACTCAAATCAATGATAAATCAAGATGACACCGGAAATCAATATGTGAATAGCTATTGGCAAATCAACAATGATGTCACTGGACAAGGGCTTCAAATCGAGGAACATTTGACTGGTGTTGAAAACACAGCTCGTACATAGTTTTGTCTTTTCGGTGATAACATATAGATGTGAAACAAGGACGATATAGAAAGAAGAAAGAAAAAGAATTGACACCTTTGAAATGTGGTGCCGGAAAAGGATGTTATCAATGCCATGGATGGCAAGATGAACCAACAAATATATTTTTTAATAAATCAGGCCAGACCTGTCACTCGAACAAGGATCACCAAACTATGACTTGCCTACTTTGGTCACATCATACGAGGAAAGCAATGACTGGAGAAGGACAACATGGTCAGAAGCATAGAAGGCGGAAGGCAAAGAGTAAGACCAGCAACCAGATAACTTGACACTATCAAGATAATGACGGAGAAGACCCTTGTGGACCTATGTAGACTTGCGCAAGATAGATCTTCCTACAAAGTGTTCATCCATCAAGTTGCCATGGCTCGAGATCGAACCAAAGGCCGTTAAATAAATACATGCAGATGCCAAGTGTACAACACAGCTTGAGCCCTCTCCAAACACAGTTCCTGTCATCTGCCATACCTGTTTGCGAAGGGGTTAAAGTGGTTGTTAGATTAATAGCAAAGCAATTATAAATTTCCTCATATGAAATTTTAAATTATTAGAACAGAAGCACATCAGCAACAAAGAGCACCTCTCACTCCGGAGGATACAGCATGCATGTGGTATGCATGGACTGTCCATTACTTTAAATGGGAACTAGACAATGCTTCATTTGACCTGCAGGGGCACAGCAGGTCTCAAGTCCCTTTTTATGGCCAAGACTTTTAATATATACTATAAATGCACAGAGCAAAACATTTTGAAATGATACAATCCAACTGTAATATTGAGTGATCAACAAATTCTAGTGTCACAGCCATCACATTGCATTAAGCAAGTATTCGCAAGCAGAGGCCAGCATTCCTCTTGCCCCATGAGCCAGATTGATATCCAAGTCCTCATTACAATGTAACATGACAATAGCCTAAGTAAGGACATTCCTTAATGCATTTTGGCTATAATATTGCATTGCACTGTTTTCTTCCTTTATTTTTAATCTACCAGCCCTCCAGGTTTCACAACGAATGTGCTCAAATTCGCTGTAATTTTAGGAAAAAGCAAAAGCAATAGTCATCTAAATGATTCTAAATGACAGAAAAGTCCGTAAGCTTCCATTTTTTTTCTTGGCTTGCCCACTGAGCCATGACCTTATCTTTGTTTTGCCTGATACAAAGAATAAGATAAGTTGCTCAATATTTTTTTAACCTAGCAGTCACAAATGTTTCAAATCTCCCTCTCAATTCTTCATCTTGCGACGCGGACAATTTAACTCACATCGCAGATAGTGTGAGAAAAGGTCAGAGATCCCTTTCCCAGCCATCAAAGTGACAAAGTGGGTAAAAGAACAAGCAGTTTAATGAAGAGTTGTGGTGTCACAACAGGAAAAAAAAAGATCCATTCCGCCGGCAGATAAGAGGCTTGTTTCTTCTTCCGGCTGTAATGTGCCACTTTCTCTTTACCTTCATGTCGATTTCTTAAAGCTTTTGGTCTTCTTTTCCTTCCCGTTCATTTGTGATGTTTATTGCTGGTTATCTGGCAAGCACTACTGTACCGAGACAACCTGAAAATACATCTATTTTTGAATTAGCCCTCCCCGGCACAATGATCCTTCAGTAGAAGAATATATGCGGGATTGCATTTCATCAGTAGTGTCAGGAGTGATAGCATTTCTGCAGTATATAGATGCCATTAAAATATCTGTGTCAGGTGCAATATCAAAGCTGTCAAAATACTTGATAAAGTTAAATCATATCTTTTAAATTCACATCCAATGCTTTAGATACAGTAGAAAATGAAAGTTTAGAAATGTTTCCATGCCATGTTGGCTTCTCTCCACGGTCAGAAACATTTAATTAGATACTATATATTTTGAGTAAGATTATTTTTAATGATTGTCCAATGCATTCTAGGAGGATTCTCCAATTTTAGTGTTAATGTTTAATATATTTTACATATTTTTACATATTTTTTCTATTTCTAGACAGCATCTTATGGTGATTCTGCATGAAGCTTTATGAATATGTATGGACATATCATGTATGTTTGGGCTTTTCTCCACTTACCTATCTCCAATACCTCACCAAAATGGAGGCATCAGGGTTGATAACGTTAGATCTTTAGTCTGGGCTCACAAGTGTAGTCGCAAAGAGGTAGACAATGTCCAAAATGGGTGGTAGTAGAAAAAAAGACTTGTATATTATGCCAAGTTATGACTTGCCTAGTTTGAAATACATCATACGAAGACAGCAATCACTGGAGAAGGACATTATGGTCAGTAGAATAGAAGGAACAAGACAAAGAGGAAGACCAGCATCCCAAAGCATTGGTACTATAAAGATAAAGGCAAAAAAGACCCTGGTGGACCTATCTAGGCTTGCACAAATTCGACCTTTCTACAGATCGTTCATCCATCAAACTGCCATGGCTTGAGATCAAGCCAAAGGTTAATAAAAACAAAAATTGTGCCAAACACATCACAGCTATGTTTCCACCTGTCATAATTCTTTATCCGACTAGTCAAAATGTAGCTGTGATGTGTTAGCAAGCAAGTCTCTTTTCTAGCTGCTGCTTGTTTTGGACCCTGTCTACCTTTTTGTGACTGTGTAACTATTAACAAGTTGGATTCTTTGTTTTTTGGAATTTGTGTCATGGTGAAAGAGGACTGCTCATGGCCATTGGGCTCATGGATATTTCTGACATCTACAAGGTTTTCAGGATTAGGAAATCTCAGGTCACTTACGTGATAATGGAAAAAATATGATGCAATTTTTCCACTATTGTGCATTAATTTATGGAAAAATAGGTTTTCTCTGCATTCAGTATTTTGAGATTTTCTGTTTTGATTTTGCATTTTTGAGCGTATTCCCTTTCCAAGCCAGGAATTATGATGTTTACAATTGCAATGCATCCATAATCAAAGATTGACAAATAAGTGGCTAATTATATTTTTCATATCAGATTACAGTTTTTTCATTTTTTTTTTAAACTCCATCCAAAAACTAAAAGTGGAGATCAACCATGAAAAAGCAAGACTTACTGGCAAATTTACTAGTGTTTTAACATATTTGGTAAATTGGATATTTATTGTTAAATTAATATAAACTTGACCAAGACTTATTGACTTTTTGTCTTTACAGCCATATGACAGACCCCATCATCTTTGTCAAGCAATGCTGTAAAGGATTCTGCATCGATATTCTCAAACGTCTTGCCAAAACCATTGGATTTACTTATGATCTTTATCTCGTAACCAATGGAAAACATGGGAAGAAAATAGAGGGAGTATGGAATGGAATGATTGGAGAGGTGAGATTAGTACTACCTCATATTTTCATGCTATTTCTTTTTTCCATCTTTAGCCATTTTTTTCAATATGCTGTATATGCTTAGTTATTTTTCAGTGAGTTACATAATATCATTGTGTTAAATTGTGAATTGTTGTACACATAAAGTATTAGTATTTTCAAGGCATATGCTTATCTAAATATCTACTATATATATTGTTACTGGTATGGTGCAAGATTAATTTGGAAGATCTCACATAACCACATTTTGTATTCTAAAGGATATTGACAATGATAATGTGTAATAACTAGGTAGCAGCCAACATCTAAAGTGTTGCAGATGCCTTAAGATAGGAGTTGGTTCTCAAGGCTCTGGTCCATTGGCTACATCAGTAAAAGGTATTTACTGGTCTTGTCAACTGATTTGCACCAACTCTAGTCACCAGCTTTCATGAGATATGTCAATGGGGTGGAGATCATAAAACATAACTGTTAATGTTAAAATACTAAAAACGACTCTTGGCTAAAATATCAAGACAAACAATTAACACACTACAGCCATTTAAATCTTCATGCCCTTGGGTGACCCCAAATGAATAATCAACCATATAACAAGGGTCCCAGAAGTTGTAACCAAGTCATGAATTGGAACAATCTCACCATAGATCAGGTGGTGTCCTTATGAGAGGTATGCCAGGTAGTAGATCCTCAGAATGGGACAGGATTGGTGGGGTATAACTTCAATCTGCCAAACATTACCTGGCTACAAGGTCCAAGGGATCGGTAATAGATTTTTCCCAAGCTAATCCCGACGTGTTTCATCAGGTGAATCAGTGAAGGCAGATCATGGGGAGCCAGCCAACATGGCTGTATATAACCAATACCGCAAAAGCGGTATATACTATTAACCTGGAATTTGATCCTTTAAGGATTGTATGCTTAACCAACTTTCACGAGCATTGATACCAAATGACTCCAAATTGTTGTTCTCCATCTACTGCTTGTTGGCTGAAGTTTGGAAGCAGCTGAAGAACTAAAAAGTGAAGACAACTGCACTATTTATATAACTCTACACAGCTGTATATACTTATAAAATTCACCAATTTTACATTTCATGGACTAATTTTTTCATGATGTAGGTTTATTTTACACTTTTTTTGTAAGAGACACATCAATAGGTGTCCTAGAAAGGACTGTGACATACAGTGACTTCGACTTTATTATTTTCTTAGGCCAAAACAGAAGTGACATTCATGTAAAAGACCAACCAGTAGACAAGTGTGAGCGCAGCTAAATAAAGCAACAAATTTAATAGGTTTGTCTGACTAAGGAGTGAAAATAGAAAAGCATGTCTACATCTTTCAACACCAAGTGGGGGAAGGGTGGAATTTAGATGACCCGAGGAAATGTTCTTACAGATAAAGGCAATGTACACTCACTTAAAATAGAAACAAACATAAAATCAAAGCTTGTCTGTTCTCATGGCAGCAAAAGTTCTGAACATGATGGCGTTAAAGTTCAGGCTGATGTGATAGAAAGTGACAGCAGAGAGCCAAGTGCATAAAGTTGTCTCTGTTTTTTAAGACTTCCCAGCCCTGAAGTCAGAAGCAGAGTCAATTGAAAATGCTGAAAAGGTCACTGGGAATGAATAAACCACATATAACACAACAAACTTAAAACTGTAAAAACGCATCTGTTCAAGTGTACATGCCTATTTGTAATTGTGGTGGATCCTTCATTTGTTGGAGTGCAATATTCTATTTACATTTATGGTGACCATGGCTGACCAGAGGTGACTAATCTTCAATGATGAAATTGAAAAAAAAAGTAGATTTAATGCACTTTAGAAAATAATTCAAAGCATTTATATCTTAGTTGGACCCATGATTAAGATCTGGATGCATGAATATTTGCTGAGATCCAGTATGTGGCAGTGGCCGCTAAACATTGACTGGATATGTGCAGTGTAGCTCTGTTCAATGTTTCCATCTGGCCACCGGTGGAGCTATTAACATCTGATCTATGGTGGTGCAAATCTTGATGAACTATTGCATTTTTCTGCTCTGTCATAGGAACAAAGCAATGAAATTAATGGCAGAGTCGGATGGAAGCCAATGGCATCTAATGGAGCCCATTGATTATACTCATAGTTGGGGTCTATCACGTTTCCATCACAATGTCTTGCACTTTAACTAGACAATATAGCAAAGCATACTCAGTGTTTATGTTATCCAGACCTAAGGACGTACTAATTTTAATGTTTAACTTCAACCCTAGAAGAAGCTAATTCAACACAAGTTGGGGTTTCGCTATTCTTGGCGCTTGCACTTTTGATAAAATTTCTCCATTGGTATACTGTAGTTATGAACCTGTATTTTATGGCCATGGTACACTCTATACACTTGTTTGTTTCTCTTTGGAATATTGATATACCTTTGGAGTTTTACTGTGTTTTATTAGCTACTCAATAAGCATTTTGTGACTACTCCTTCCTTCCTACTAAGGGTTAATGATTTGGTATTATATATACTTTTCTTATCGATTGAGCATCCAAACTTACATAGTTGCCACACATTTTTGTTTATAGGTATATAGTATATTGATTTGATGCCCTTACTGAGGATGTGTCCTTTGTTATATACAGATTTAATGCCAATGTCAGTTTTTCACGTACGAGTTGTATCTGTGTTTTCATCGATAGAACTCTGACCTATTATAGTCTATGGAGTTGTTCACATGTTAATTTATTTTTGCGGACTGAGTGTTCTACAACAAAGCACAGAGGCATGTCAGATTTTGACCCAATAGTCTAGGAATTGACAAAATGCTCACATAGGGCATTTAATAGCATGCGATTTTATTGTGTTTTTTGCACTCACCTTGTGATACTGTGAAACCACAGCACTGGATTGCCTCTGATAACAATACCCCAGCTGCTGCTCCACTGATGAGATAAACCAACGTTGATAAAAAACAAATAGGAGAAATTTGGGTGTGCTGCGCTGCTGGTGAAGAATTCATAGGATTCAGATGGGGATCTAAGATGTAAGGTTTCTCCTTGTGGAGAGTGACAAGCTAGGCCTGGCATGTCAGAGTGAGGAGACCCATACGCCATGCATGCTCCTCTCAGAAATTAAATAAGCAAATTGCCTCTTCAGAGAGGAAGAGGACTAGAACTCTAGAGCCATATATTGGAAGTAGAAATCCTAAAAGTCAATATCGACACTTTAACGTGACTTGCCATGTGACTTAGGATGATGTTACCCCTTAGATCCTAGTCTTAAGCCTCTCACCTAGTCAAATTAGATCTCATACTTTGCACTGAAGAGTGGCAATCACCCCGAAACACTGTGTCTGCAAATTGAGATTCTGGGGTTTGGCTTTTTTTTCCCTAAGTTTTATGACAAGGCCTCTTCCTCAGGGAAACCATGTTCCTTATTGAGGTTCCCTGGGGAAGAGATCTGTTTGATCTAGAAACACTTAGGGAATAAACTACAATCTATTTCTATTCATCTGAATCCTGTGAAATCTTCCCTAGAAGCTCAGCATACCCGCATTTCAACTTTTGATTATAGATTTTGATCCATGTCACCGATTAAACTCGCAAATACAAGTCTCTGGGTTTGTGAAAAAAAATCAAGAGCACTTTGATGACATCGATGTGCTGTCAGTAGTGATGAGCGAACATGCTCGGTCAACCCTTTAACCGAGCACGCTCGGGTCCTAACATTGTATCTTCGGCGTGCTCGAAAACTGTGTTCGAGTTGCCGCGGCTGCATGTCTTGCGGTTGTTAGACAGCCGCGACACGTGCAGGGATTGCCTGTTTGTTAGCCGCGGCGACTTGAACACAGTTTTCGAGCTCGCCGAACATACTCTTTTAGGACCCGAGGGTGCTCGGTTAAAGGGTTAACCGAGCACATTCACTCATCACTAGTTCTCTGTTATTCATTGACTGATAGGAGAAGTTTGGAACAATTCATCAGAACTGATGATATTTTGATGTAAAAACTGACTCATTGTCATCAGTGATTTGGATCAGAACAATCAGTCTGATTTTTGCATACAAGTAAAAAGACTGAGATCTGAATGAGGCCTAATTGATTTCAACTTAATTTATATTTTTAAGTATTATGCAAATTTACTACTCACTTGACTTTTTGATCTCACTTTTTTGAATATAGGATAGGTGCTCTATTTGATGAGTAGTATTTTTCTTATTTTTCTTGTCCAATTTTATTCCTTGCTATGGGGCAATCTATATTTTATAAACACAACTGGATCTTTGGGATATTCTTGTTTAATTAACAAAACTACTAAAGTGTTGCATTTAGATCTGCAGACTTGAAGAGTTTGCTTATTGGTGGTCAGTTAATATCCCATTCAGACAGGTGGACGACACTTTCCATGCACACAGAATGATCGGTAATGGATTGTTCTGTGCACATAGACTGGCATTGTTCTTGGCAGCACATGTCTTGTTTACATATGACAAAGTGCTGCCGAGAGTGATGATCTTCAAGCAAGCTAAAATGTTATTTCACCTGACAAGCGACAGTTTTTCCTTGTTTTTTGGGTGATTTGCAGCTTGTTTAAACTGGTCGATTTAGGAAGAAATGAGAATCTTAGGAATGTTTTTTTTTACATAAATGTACCTGAAAAGGTGCTTGAGTCTTGAGCAGCACTCTGCTCCATTTTCTTGTTGCTGAGGAGAGATCACTCCTCCCTGAGTTACAGTTCTAGTTTAATAGCTTCATCCTTCTGCTGAAATTCTATTTGCTACTGTGACACAGTCTTGTCAGTACTTGTTCTGAATTCTACACTCTTATCACTATATTTGCTTATATATATAACGGTGCCTTTGAACAAGCACTAGCTAAAGTGAGTAATAAATATGAGATTGGTCTAAAACTGCCAATAGTGGGGGCCAGTGGATTGTGATTTTGCAAGACTGATAACAGCAGCTGAAGATCAGGAGTTGACAGAGAGAAAAAGGTGAGCAGCTAACTGCTGTATAGAAATCAATGGGCTGAAATTACAAAAGCTAACTCATCAGTCTGGATTGTAGCTAGTGATCAAACTCAGTCAGGCACTGGTGGAAAATCTTCTTGGAACAAGCTGTACACAATGTAAAATAAAAGTTCTCATAGAGGGAAAACCGCTGCAGATATTAAAAGAAAGTCAATTTCAAACATGCTATTCACCAATACAAATATTAAAACTTGCAAATAATTTATTTAGGTCTAATCTGAATTAGCCCATTAGCCATTTGTTTTTCATGATCTATGGTCAGATACCAGTCTTTAATAATTCAAGAATAGTATTGTTCCCAACATGTTAGTCTATAGCATAGTACCAAGTCCCTTGTGAGTGAGTTTTTAACTAGGTTTCTCAGCCTGGTATTAATGCCTCATCATAGAGTCACACCAGTGACATTTTTACCTAATTGGTAGGATGTGTTTGGTATGCCATTATTTTTTTCAACCTGTTAGATCTTTAGTCTTCTAATGTGAAGTTCTCACTCTGTTGGATTTGAGCCATACATGTCTTACACTGCCAAATATATGAAGAGACAGTACATCAGATCTCTCTAACAGTAGATCTTTCTAATGATTTTTTTACACATTGGCCTGCAACTATAACAAGGGGACATCCTCTATGTCTAAAGGAAAGAAGGTATAATCTTTACTATAAGAGCAGTGAGATAACGGAACTCTCTGCCACATGATGTTGTGTAATGGTTGATTCACTAAGAAAGTTCAAGAAGGACCTGGAAGTCTTTCTTGGAAAATATAATATTGAAAAATATAATGTTATATTTTATAGGTACTAGATTCTTTGATGGGATATAGATCCAGGGAACTAGTCTGATTGCCGTATGTGGAACCGGGAAGAAATTTTCCTCTAATCTGGGGCAATTAGCATTTGCCTCATCGGTATTTGCCTACCTTGGAATCAACTTGTTAAGTTATAGGTTGACTTTGATGGACTTATGTCTACCTTCAACCTAAAAACTATGAAACTATGCATGCTGCACTTATCACTGGGAAATATCTGACCATGGAAGGCTTCCTACAGCAATATTTTCAAACTGGTTGTCCCCTTTAATGACAATTACTCTTTTATTCTCCATTTAATTCTAGCTGGTTGTGCAGGATCCCTATGTATATGCCATTAATCCTTAATATTATGTTTAATAATACAAAAATTTTCCAAGTATGTTTTATTCACTTTTAAAATATTTCATAGGACTTCTGTGCTCATTTTCAATATGAGATAATGTGGTGTATGAGATGTAATGAATTCTTCAGTCAGTGGATTTGATTGACATCTACTATGACGCTATTCTAACGGGCCGGCAAATGAATGGCTAAGAAATCATTTCAAGAAATATTTCCATCAGAATTCCCTGCAGGAAATAAAAGACACATTTGTAATGTAATGACTAGGTATAGGTAGAAAGCTCCAGATTAGCTCATTATTTTTACTTTTACACATATGCATATGAAGTTTATCCATCCGAACACTGATAGTAAAATTTACATAAAGCCTTTGTATACTGAAGCATTGTAGGGGCAATGGGTTGGAATGCAAATGAAAGGATTTTGCATGTAGATCTCAAATGGATAGCTCTGATATGATTATAAATTCTGCATGCACCATACACTCCATGCTAATGCGCATTATGAAATACACTTGCAGATTTTTAGAGATACTTCAGACCTGGCGTTTGCATGATTAATGAATTTTATTATTTTACATCCAAAAGGATTAACCTATTTATCTCACAATTTTTCCATTGTCTATAATGAAAAATTTGACACATAAAACTATACCTAGATTTTTTTTTAAGTATGCCATTTTTCTAGTTACTATTACAATATTTCCTCTACAAAGTGGACAGAAATAACCTCTCTTTTTACTACCCAGTTGCTTTATTATAGCTGATAATGAAATTTAGTGAGCACTCATTTTCAGATACTTTCATGTATAGCTGATTTCATTAAGGACCGGCGTGATTTACATTTTTGTCCCAACCCCCTACTACTTTTACAGTGCCGTTTTTAATGGGTCCAAGCTTGCACTGCCTTCTTCTTGTATCGTATAAGTGCATTGAAAATATGTAGGTTCCATTAAACCCAAAGGGTAACATTCATGTGATGTAAATGATAATTTATTAATATATGGAATGCATAATATACATAATACAAAGGCATCATGCAAATTGAAAACAATAATGTACAACGCAAAGGAATATTCTCTCTGCCGAATATTTGGCCTGTGGTTTTTCAACCTAGTAGTGACAACCTGTTTATTCACTTGGTATGTGCCACAGTTTTAATTTTATGTACTGAATTTGCAATTTCCCTATTTATAGACCTGGCATTAATAGGTTTTGAATAATAAATTCTAAAAAAAAAGAGAAACAATGGTGCCTTGTAGCATTTAGATCTAATGACGCACTGGGATATTAGTTAGATTAACCAACTTGGTAAGAATGTTACATAGCATAGATTAATATACAATCTCTATGGTTTTTCACTAAGTTTACATTTACAGAGGCCAATCATTAAGAATGAGCATTCTTATCCATGCAGTTTAAAAAGGGTGCCGCTCATCCAATGAACTGTTACGAATCGTGGTTCTGTGCTCCCACCTGGGAATGGAGCCAGTCCAGTGCTACACTACTGCAGTCACAAGCACCACCATCCAGAAGGTTTTGGGGGGAAGCCTGGATCCATCACAGGAAAGCAGAGGAGACTATGAAGATGCAAGCTGATAAGCGTCAGCAAGGTTGCAAACTCAGAGTGGGGGACAGAGTTTGGGTGTATACTAAGAATCCAAGATCAAGGTACCACGTCCTAAGCTCACACCGAGGTTTATAGGCCCATTTCGCATTATCGAGATTGTCAATAAAGTGGCTTTTTAGCTAGGTCTGCATTCCTCTATGTTGGTTCCCAATGTTTTTCACACTACATTATTAAAGAAGATGGTTACTCCGCTTATGACCCAGGATCCTCCACCTATTCTGGTTTATAATACTGAAGAATTTGAGGTAGAAAGTACTGTGGACTCTTGTAGAGTTCGGAACTCCATTCAGTATTTGATTCATTGGAAGCAGAAAGCTTTTGCCTACTTTGATCCTTTATTAACAAAGTATCATATCAAGAAACCTGATGTTTATGCTTGATAGAGCAAAGGAAAAAGTGTTATGTCTTAAAACCCTATAAGTTATAGAGCCTTACTGAAAGCGAGTTTGCCGGGAGAAAAAAGGTTAATTTTTTTTCCTGTAGCCATGCTTTCATGCTTTCAGTAAGGCTGCAAGGTAGCATTGTAACACTATTAAACCGCAGATTAAATTGAATATGTCAGTACGGTTTTGCTAACTAATCTGAGAGCAGCATGTGTGTCACTTACTCAGCAGCTTGCTGTAGTTTCCACATAATCAATGTTTTATCAGCAGGAGATTATCACTTCTGGACTAGGTGTCTCGTGCAAGCTAATCAGGCTAATCTGTATAGCCCCGCCCCCACCACTGATAGTCAGCTCGCTGACAATGTACAATGTACACAAGAAGCTAAGAATCAGGAGTGTGAGCGAGGATATTCATGGCTTAGCATTCGTGTACGTCCAGGAAAGTGAAAAAAGGGGGGGGAATTCCAGCTCCTAAAAGTCAAAAGTTTATTCCATAAATATAAAACATTGAATCCAAATGTGATCAAGGCAACGTGTTTTGAATGCTCACATGCGTTCTTTGTCTGAGCTGAGGCAAAGAATGCCTATGAGAACGCCCGTGAGTGTTCGAAACGTGTTGCTTTGATCACATTTGGATTACCGGGTTCGGTTGCATTTCTTTTTAATAAAGTTGTTGCAACCATCCCCTTAACATACTCTATAGCGCCACCTATTGGAAGCAGCAATCCTACAAGTCACAATCAACCCTTTAACGAGTCGTGCAATATGACTTAGGATAAAAGCCAAATAAGAATCTCAATTTGCAGACGGTGTTTCGGGCTGTTGGCCCTCGTCAGTGGAAAGTATGAGAACTGATTTGCCTAGGTGAGAGGCTCTGGACTGAGGTCAAAGGAGGTAACGTTTCTCGTTATGGAGAGTGACACACCAGCTCTGGCACGTCAAGGTAAGGAGGCTTATTTGCCATGCAATGCTCCTCTGGGAAATTTAATATGCAAATTGCCTCTTCAGAGAAAAAGATGACTTGTACTCTGTTAGGCGTTTGCTGGATCTGAAATTGGGTCAGAATCATCAGTGGATTCTGTGGTCTCCCATTCTGGACCAGCCAAGCAGAGGCTGCTCTGCATCGCCATCAGTCCCAACTCCTGGCTAGTGCACCAGATATACAAGTTGTCTCTTGGGTCTTTGTTTCTAGTAGTGTTAAGCATAGGTTGCGGAGGGGAAAAGGGCTGCTACAGCCTAAATCCAGGATGCACTGCACTGAGCATGCCCGTAACATGGCGGACCGTGATTGGTGGTTTGGTTTCAGTTGATCCGGTGACCTGGCACCGCCTGATTGGCTGCTGGTGACGTCATCAGTAGTGCGACCAATAATTCGATTGTGGGCAGGGCTAAGTCTTAAAATAGCCCACCCACAAGCATGGCGGTGCGCTCTGATCATTCCGTTTAGGTTGTGTACATGTGTGGATGCTTGTCTGTTTGGGCTCCACGTGCTCCCTAGCTGCTCTCTCCGTGACCTGCCGATGCCATAATTCACTCGGCTGATTAGCACAGGTCGCTTAGGCAGGTTTAGCGTGCTCTCTAGCTGCTCTCTCCGTGACCTGCCAATGCCAGAATTCTCTCGGCTGATTAGCACAGGTCGCTCAGGCAGGCTTAGCGGGGGGAGGCAGGTAGTTTCCGTTTTGCAGTCTGGCTCCGACAAGGGGGTTGCTATACGCCCCGAGCAGACTGCGGGTTCCGTATCCCTGGCACCGCCTGTTATCCACTTGGAGAGTTACTCCGCAGACCGGTTACACACCAGTTGGGAGCACGTACACTCCGGCGTCAGTCACACACACTTCCTAGCCCCTGCTGCGTAGCCTCTGTGCAGTCAACAGAGCTACAGCTACGTTAGTTGTCGCACATCTTCCGTGTAGTTAACGGAGATAGTGCAAATCCTTTTCCTGTCCAGGTGTGTAGTAACACTGGATGGATTTACACTTTAAGTTGGTTGTTTTACACTCTAACCCAGTGGGTGTTCGGCTGCATCGCGGACCCCGGGTTCGGTTGCATTTCATTTTAATAAAGTTGTTGCAACCATCCCCTAACATACTCTATAGCGCCACCTATTGGAAGCAGCAATCCTACAAGTCACATTCAACCCGTTAACGAATCGTGCAATATGACTTAGTATAAAAGCCAAATCAGAATCTCAATTTGCAGACACGGTGTTTCGGACTGTTGGCCCTCATCAGTGCAAAGTATGAGAACTGATTTGGCTAGGTGAGAGGCTCTGGACTGAGGTCTAAGGGGTAACATTTCTCCTTATGGAGAGTGACACTCCAGCTCTGGCACGTCAAGGTAAGGAGGCTTATTCGCCATGCAATGCTCCTCTAGGAAATGTAATATGCAAATTGTCTCTTCAGAGAAAATTGAGTATCTCGCTGACTGTTCAGACACAAATATATCTGTTTAAAAGATTATGGTGTAGGCCAGAGTAATAGAACTGTGGTTTTCCTCTTCCACGGTTCAAATCTGGGTGTAATCCACCTTTATGCATAAAAAAAACAGTTTGAGTGTCTCGCTGACTGTTCAGACTCAAATATGTCTGTTTAAAAGATTCTGGTGTAGGCCAGAGAAATAGAACTGTGGTTTTCCTCTTCCATGGCTCATATCGGGGTGTAATCCACCTTTTTGCATAAAAAAAAACAGGTTGAGTGTCTCGCTGAGTGTTCAGACACAAATATATCTGTTTAAAAGATTGTGGTGTAGGCCAGAGAAATAGAACTGTGGTTTTCCTCTTCCACGGTTCAAATCTGAGTGTAATCCACCTTTTTGCATAAAGAAAAACAGTTTGAGTGTCTCGCTGACTGTTTAGACACAAATATATCTGTTTAAAAGATTCTGGTGTAGGCCAGAGAAATAGAACTGTGGTTTTCCTCTTCCACGGTTAAAATCTGGGTGTAATCCACCTTTTTGCCTTTTTTACATAAAAAAAAAAAATTTGGAGTGTCTCGCTGACTGTTCAGACACAAATATATCTGTTTAAAAGATTCTGGTGTAGGCCAGAGAAATAGAACTGTGGTTTTTCTCTTCCACGGTTCAAATCTGGGTGTAATCCACCTTTTTGCCTTTTTCACATAAAAAAAAACATTTTGAGTGTCTCGCTGACTGTTCAGACACAAATATATCTGTTTAAAAGATTCTGGTGTAGGCCAGAGAACTAGAACTGTGGTTTTCCTCTTCCACAGTTAAAATCTGGGTGTAATCCACCTTTTGGCATAAAAAAGAACAGTTTGAGTGTCTCGCTGATTGTTCAGACACAAATATATCTGTTTAAAAGATTGTGGTGTAGGACAGAGAAATAGAACTGTGGTTTTCCTCTTCCACGGTTCAAATCTGGGTGTAATTCACCTTTTTGCATAAAAAAAAAACAGTTTGAGTGTCTCGCTAACTGTTTAGACACAAATATATCTGTTTAAAAGTTTCTAGTGTAGGCCAGAGAAATAGAACTGTGGCTTTCCTCTTCCACGGTTCAAATCTGGGTGTAATCCACCTTTTTGCCTTTTTTACATAAAAAAATCATTTTGAGTGTCTCACTGACTGTTCAGACACAAATATATCTGTTTAAAAGATTCTGCTGTAGGCCAGAGAAATAGAACTGTGGTTTTCCTCTTCCACGGTTCAAATCTGGGTGTAATCCACCTTATTGCCTTTTTTACATCAAAAAAACAGTTTGAGTGTCTCGCTGACTGTTTAGACACAAATATATCTATTTAAAAGATTCTGGTGTAGGCCAGAGAAATAGAATTGTGGTTTTCCTCTTCCACGGTTCTAATCTCCTTTTTATTACCCTTTTGCCATTGATAGTGCGAGTGTAAGCTATTTTACTTCATTTAAAATGGGCAAGGCGCGTGGCAAGGGACGTGGAATTGGACGTTCTGGTGATGGTGAGTGCAGAGGACAGGGCCGTGGCCAAGGTGAAAATGTGCCACAACCAACAGCCACATCTTCTCGCTCCCACTTCTTGACTGAATTACTAGGGAAGCACACAACAACAGCACTATTGTGAACTGATCAGTGTGAACAGGTTATTAATTGGATAGCAGATAATACTTCCAGTCACCTGGGCACCACCACCTCTGGTCTGTCTTCCACACAGTCAAGTGTTAGTAGCCGTGAGTCTCGACCGCATACTCCTCCTCTCCCTGATGCTCCTTCCTCCCACCATGCCGAGCGTCGTCAGACAGCAACTGATCCCACAGTTGGACACTCTGAAGAGCAGTTCACTGGTCCATTTCCATATTTGTGCCCCTCACCTGCTCCACCTGAAGTGGTGGAAGTGGAGATCCCATGTAGCGATGGCTAAATATTTGAGCAGCCACGGTCACAGGAAGGCGACGTTGGCAATTTGTCACAAGAGGTGGACGATGACGAGACACAATTGCCATGAAGTGCTGAGGAGGACTGTGGTGCGGAAGTGGAAGAGGAGGAGGTGGTGGATGATCTAGTAACTGACCCAACGTGGCAGGAGGACACGCAGAACGAGGCCAGCAGCACACAGGGGGAGGGAGGCAGAGTACCCCAAAAGGCAAGAAGAAGCAGTGTGGTGGCTGCAGACAGAAAGTGGGCAACCATTCCCCGTAACACCAACACGAGGGACGTTGCCAGTACAACAGGTAGGTCTTCCAGAGTCTGGAATTTTTTTAAAGACTCTGCTGATAACCCCAAAAAAGGCCATTTGTACCACATGCCATGCCAGCATCAGCAGGGGTGACAAAACTTCCAGCCTGACCACGACCAGCATGATCAGGCACATGGCAGTAAAGCACTCGACTTTGTGGGGCAAACCCCAGGGTCCACGACCAGTATCAGCGGGTGTCACCACTGCTTCTTCCACTCTTGTGCGTGTAAGAGAATCCCCTGTTGTGTGTGCAAGGCAATCCCCTGTCCATACTGCATGCAAAGATGCCCCCTCCTCTCAGTCTTCACTTTTAGGGCAGTTTCTCAAGAAACAGTATCAATGTCCACGTTCCACTGCAGCGTTCAATTGTCCATATCACAGACCTTTGAACGAAAGCGCAAATTCGCAGCCAACGCCCCACAGGGCAAAGTCCTAAATTCGCACATTTCACGACTGCTTGCGTTGGAAATGCTGCCTTTTAGGCTGGTGGAGACAGAATCCTTCCACAACCTTATGGCGGTGGCCGTCCCTCGGTACTCTGTCCCCACCCGACACTATTTTGCCTGGTGTGCCATCCCCACACTACCAAAGCACGTGTCCCAAAACATCTGCCATGCCCTCAACAACGCAGTTACTGGGAAAGTCCACCTGACAACGAACAAGTGGACAAGTGCTTGTGGCCAGGGACGGTACATCTCCCTGACGGCACACTGGGTAAACATAGTGAAATCTGGGACCCAGTCGGACCTTGGGATGGAAAACATCCTCCCCACACCAAGGATTGCGGGCCCTATGTCAGTCAGAGTTGCCCCCACAGTGTACAGCTCCTGCACATCATCCTCCTCCTCATCCTCATGTTCAGCCTCCATCTCAGATATCACCACATCAGTTACAATCTAGAAGCACTGCAGTGCTGCCTCAGCCAAGCGGCAACAGGCTGTGCTGAAACTCATAAGCTTAGGTGATAAACCTCACACTGCTTGTGAGTTGTGGACAGCTGTGAAAGAGAAAGCAGATCTGTGGCTGAGACCGCTGAACCTACATCCAGGCATGGTCGTGTGTGACAATGGCCGTAACCTGGTGGCGGCTCTGAGGTGAGGTGCGATCACACGCGTACCATGCCTGGCTCATGTGCTTAACCTCGTGGTTCAGTGGTTTCTTAAATCGTACCCCAAGTTGCAAGATCTGCTTGTCAAAGTACTCCGGATGTCAGCTCATTTTCAGAAGTCGGCTACAGCTTCCGCCACTATAGCTGTGTTGCAGCAGCGTTTGCAGCTTCCGGCACACCGACTGGTGTGTGAAGTCCCCACATGTTGGAACTCTACCCTCCACATGTTGCAAAGTATTTGTGAGCAGAAGAGAGCAGTTTTGGAGTACCAGCTGCAACAAGGCCGTCGATATTCAGGTCAGACTCCACACATAAGACCTCAGGACTGAGTGGACCTGGATGTCTGATATATGTACCTTCCTGACAAACTTTTAGGAGTCCACCAAGATGGTGAGTGGTGATGACGCCATCATTAGCGTCAGCATCCCTCTTGTCTGTCTTTTGCAATGCTCTCTGCAGAGAATTAAAGAGGAGGCATTGCAGCCAGAGTATGATGAGATGGATCAAGATGCAGTAGCGGGTGATTACACACAGCCCAGCCTCATCTCATCCCAACGTGCATTGGGGGACAATGAGGGACAGGAGGAGGAGGGGGAGGAAGAACAGAAGCTGGTATCATGCGCTGTAGACGGTAGTACCTGTACAACTGTCATACCGTCGGTTCAGCGTTGGCGCCTGAGGACAGGGGGGAGGAGGAGGAGGAGGAGAATGAGAAGAGCATGGTCAGCCGTCATCTTGGTGAGGACACGGAAGTCTTGCCCGTTACCAGTCTGGCACGCATGGCTGACTTTATGTTACGCTGGCTTAACCGTGACCATCGCGTTGTCAAAATGTTGGGTGACAGTCATTACTTGCTGGTGACACTTTTAGACCCCCACTACAAGTAGAACTTTCACTCTCTTATTCCTGAGGTGGAGAGGTCTACAAAAATGGGGCAGTACCAGAAGGCCCTTGCTGCAGAACTGTTAAAAAAATTCCCATCTGAACACGCTAGCGGCAGAGGTCACAGTTCGGTGCCCAACCAAGGCGTACAGGCGAGAGAGACGCAACTCCAATACAGCAGAGGCAGGGGAACACTGTCAACGTTCTGGGACAGTTTTCTGAGACCCACCGAGCTTACAGGTCCTGAGGCGCAGGGTACTCTCACAAGGAGTGGAAAGTTTCAAAAGATGGTGAGGGAGTACCTTGCCGACCCTACCAGCGTCCTCCGTGATTCCTCTGTGCCTTTTAATTATTGGGTATCCAAGCTGGACGCTTGAAATGAACTCGATCTGTACGCCTTGGAGGTCCTGGCCTGTCCTGCCGCTAGCGTGTTATCGGAGCTTGTTTTTAGTGCCACTGGGGGAATTATAACTGATAAGCGCATTCGCCTGTCAACTGACAATGCTGACAAGCTGACCCTTATCAAAATGAACAAGGGCTGGATTGGGCCAGACTTCTCATCAGCACCAAATGACAGCAGAGTAACATAAAGTCAAATCCACTGTGTTATTTCGGGAGGTGTATTCCCATGCACCGCTTCACACCCACACATGGGTATTCGCTTCCTCATTTAGGCTGTTTTTTGCTCTTCTCCTTATCCTCAGCCTCCACCACCACTAAACCACCAGGGTGACCGTGGTCTGGGTTGCCAGCATTGCAAGTTCCTCCATCCTAATTTTTGGCAGCTTTTGCTTGGAAGGCATAGGCAAAGACTATGGGAGACCCACTCCCCAATAATGGGAATAATGCTTTTAATATGCTGTACTGCATGGCTCTTGTACGGGCATTGCAAGTTCCTCTGTCCTAATTTTTGGCAGCTTTTGCTTGAAAGGCATAGGCAAAGACTATGGGAGACCCACTCCCCAATAATGGAAATAATGTTTTTAATATGCTGTACTGCATGACTCTTGTAAGGGGCATTGCAAGTTCCTCCGTCCTAATTTTTGGCAGCTTTTGCTTGGAAGGCATAGGCAAAGACTATGGGAGACCCACTCCCCAATAATGGGAATAATGTTTTTAATATGCTGTTCTGCATGGCTCTTGTAAGGGGCATTAAAATCGTCTTGTTAAGCTACTGTGACCTCCAAGTCTCTTCCAAGGGTCATTGATATTGTCTTTTTATTCCACTGGGACCTCCACGTCTCTACCAAGGGGCATTGATATTGTCTTTTTATTCCACTGCGACCTCCACCACTCTTCCAAGGGGCATTGATATTGTATTTTTATCCCACTGCGACCTTCACCACTATTCCAAGGGGCATTGATATTGTATTTTTATCCCACTGCGACCTCCACCACTATTCAAAGGGGCATTCATATTGTCTTTTTATTCCACTGGGACCTCCACGTCTCTTCCAAGGGGCATTAAAACCATCTTGTTAGACCACTCTGAACTCCACATCTCTTCCAATGGGCATTAAAACAGTCTTGTTAAGCTACTGTGACCTCCACGTCTCTTCCAAGGGGCATTAAAACCGTCTTGTTAAACCACTCTGAACTCCACAGCTCTTTCAAGAGGCATTGAAATGTTGTTTTTAATTACCTCTAACCTCCACGACTCTTCCAACGAGCATTGCATTTCCTCCTAATTTTAGTCAGGTTTTGCTTTTCAATGCATTAGCGAACACTAAGGGAGACCCACTCCCCAATAATGGGTAGAAGGTTTTTAGTATGGTGTAATCCAGGTCTGTTTCACGGGGCATTGCAGTTCCTCAGAATTTTTGGAAAGCCTTCCATTCACTGCTTAGGCCAACAGTGTACAGTAGACCCAGTTGCTATAAATGGAAAAAACGGTTTAGTTAAGGCCCTCTGACCTCCATGTCACTTTCAAGGGGCATTGGAGTGCCTCGAAATTTTTGGTAGGCATTGCACTCACTGTATGCTCTATAACTGTGTAGCCGAACAGCTCTTTTTGGTACAGAAACATATCCTACAAGACATGTGTGGTTGACTGGCTTGATATTGATGTGAATGGTCTCTGTTCCTCCTGCTCTTTCTCCTTTGCCACCACTTCATCCATCATTCATCACCTGAAGCTTTGTTTTAATGGGAGTCATAGAACTGGGATAGTAGCAGGAAAACATCCAGCAATCCTTGGAGGAGGTAGGATATGCGTCAAAACGCTGACCACCTCAAGCCTAGCCACTACTACATACATGTGCTTGCATTCCAAAGAACAGAAAGCTAAGGAGATGGATGGCCTCATGATCATGAATAATTTACTCATTGTGTAGGAGGCTGACCACTGCTGCTGTCTACCTTCTGAACTTTGTGTTGAAGCCTGATTGACCCAGGACTCGCAATCCTCTGTGTCTGGAGGACGTGTTGCATCCCAGTGTCCAACTGTGTCCCGGCTTCCACAATATTAACCCAGTGTGAAGGCATCAGTGAGATGGACCATCCCTGGCCACATTCACTTGTCCACGTGTTTGTGGTTAGGCTATCCTTCCCATTAAATGCACTGGGGAGGGCACATCTAATGTTTTGGTATGTGCTCTTGTGTAAAAGGTGCACTGGGACAAATAGGGGCTACTGGGGACTGTTTATGGACACCCAGCCGCCCCCAGGTGGCTGGGGACCATGTGTGGGCACCCGCCCGCGGGGCAGCTGGGGACCATGTGTGGGCAACCGGCCATGGGGCAGCTGGGGACCGAGTATGGACACCCGGCCGCCCCCTGGCGGCTGGGGACCAAGCATGGACACCTGGCCGCCGGGCAGCTGGGGACTGAGTATGGATACCAGGCCGCCGATGCAGCCATGACGTGGTGGCCAGATTCCACCTCCACACGCCTAAAAGGCCCAATTTCATGTGCAAGCAAGCAGTATGGTATTGCTGCCTGAGGGTGGGCGGATGGCAGGCTGCATACTTGTTCTTGCATTGCAAGGAATGGAGGAGGTACAATTGAACACTGCCCTGGGACAAGGACTTGCACGGGGATAGTTGCAAGTCGGCATCTTCTGATGCGGCAAGGATCACTACTGATGGGCACACTTTTAGGCAGTGACTTGGGTGTCAGAGATGCTTCCAGGGGTTTTCCCCATGCTGTTTCCATGTCTTTTCAGCACTGTATGCATATGTCACACAGCACATGGCCAGATAAGATTGTAAAATGTTAAAATGACATTTCCCCGGTGAATGCATTTATCACGGTTGAAAGCAATACAAAAGTGCAAAAACGCATAAAAAATGCTACTTGTGAACATAGCCCAAGGTGTGGAGGAATATTTTTGTTTTTGTTATTTATTTTACCTTATACACAAGTCTATACCCTGGAAAGGATGTTCCTTAACATATTTTACAGGAAAACAGTTTCACTTTCGTTTTTGAATGTTTTATTGTGAGCCCGTAAAAGTGTCTTAATACCTCTGACCACTTTGTTGACATCAGTGACCTTGAGGTCAGAAATGCTTCCTGGGGCGATCCCCAAGCTGTCCCCATGTCATTTGAGCACTGTCACTATCGTTTTGGGCACTTTTTAGGCTTTCTACAGACTGCTAGGGGTGCCACCGCAAAATTGCTCGGGTCTCCCATAGACTAATATTGGGCTCGTTGCTCGGGTCGAGCACCCGAGTATCACGGTGAGCTCAGGTCGAGCTTCGAGCACCTGAGCATTTTAGTACTCGATCAACACTACTCCTTACCTTTACGTGCCAGAGCCGGTATGTCACTCTCCATAAGGAGAAACGATACCCCTTAGACCTCAGTCCAGAGCCTCTCACCTAGTCTAATCAGTTCTCATACTTTGCACTGATGAGGGCCAACAGCCCGAAACACCATGTCTGCAAATTGAGATTCTGATTTGGCTTTTATCCTAAGTCATATTGCACGACTTGTTAAAGGGTTGATTGTGACTTGTAGGATTGCTGCTTCCAATAGGAATATAGAGTACAAGTCCTCTTTTTCTCTGAAGAGGCAATTTGCATGTTAAATTTCCCAGAGTAGCATTGCATGGCGATTAAGCCTCCTTACCTTGACATGCCAGAGCTGGTGTGTCACTCTCCATAAGGAGAAACGTTACCCCTTATATTTAGGGAATAAACTGTTGAATTTTAGGAGCTGGAATTGCCCCCCTTTATTTCATTTTCCATCTGTTTGACATATACTTTTATGTATTATACTTGCACTATACATCTTGACATATATTGGGTTTATAAAGCAGTTAGGAAACAACACATCGTCTTGTATTGACTGTGGTAATCTAGTCCTTTATAGCATGGTATATTTATAGCAAAGAGTGAATAAATTGCTCACTGTGCAGTAAATGACCAAATTTGTCCTTTATATACAATGGGTGCAATGTCAAATGATGCCGACCTTCAGGAAATTAGTTCTAGAAAAGTAAAGTTGAACGGCGCATCCAAAAGATAGATTAAATCTTAAAATTTTATTCCATAAGTAACAAACAATTAATATCAACATGTTGGTGATAGAAAAACACTCTGATGCTTTTCTGGCGCTCTATGCGCCCTTAGTCTATGACTATCACTACGGTCGTATATAGCGCCAGAACCGCGTCAGAGTTTTTTTCTATCACCAACATGTTGATATTAATTGTTTGATACTTATGGAATAAAATTTGAAGGTTTTTTTTTTTTGATGTGTTGTTCAACTTTACTTTTTCTTGGTATCTGTATAGCGTTCATATTGGCTCCCTGTTTTCGCACTGGTTTTATTCTGGTATTCTGGTCTCCTCCAACTTTGCAAAAGCAAAAGCAAACGAGTAAGTTTATAGGATTAAGGTAGAATTTACATGGGCAGATTTTTTGCCCGAATGAATAAGAATTGAAGAAATAACAAGTTAATTGGCGCTCATTTGTAAACCTTAGGAACAAGATTTCTGTTAACTGACAAGTTTACACGGGTCAATAGTAGGAAATTAATGCTCTTATGAAAACTTCAGACAATTAGCAGCCTGTGTAATAATGCCCTATGTATTGTAGCGCCAATTGACACATTATTGAGTTAAGGAAGTGGCGACCCGACCTAGAAACTTATATGAGTTGTATTTAACTAAAAAAAAAGTTTAAATAATTGAAGTAGTAAAACTAGGGTGAAAGGACTTTAACAATAAAACTTAATATAAACAGGATTATTACGAAAAGTCATCTTTTTGATTCAAAATATGAAAAAAACGAAATGTAGACAACTCGAAACATTAAACCAGTGGACAATTATGACAACAATTTCTTGCAAGTATGTCAATAACTAAGAATAATTATAAAGCTTGACCCCTTAATGAGATTTTTTAGTTATTGCGCTTTAGTTTATTACTCCCCTAGTACTAAGTGCCATTAATGTTGTTATTTATTATTAGTATTTATTTATATAGCACCATTGATTTTATGGTGCTGTACATTTATCTATTGACATAGACGTATGATGGTATGTTTTTACAGGACAAGTTGTAATTTTGACTGACACTATACATTTTGCCTTTTAATGTGTTGAAAAACTGGAAACAATTTCCAAGTGTGGCAAAATTGCGAAAGAAAAAAAAAGGAACAGCAATTCCACCAGTGTGTTTTATGGGGTTTTATATTTATCGCATTCATTGTCCGGCAAAAATTACTTGGCAACATGATTATTCAGGTCATTATGATTACATTGATACCAAACATGGACATATAATTTGTTATTTTAGAGTTGAAAAAAATTCTGAAATTTTTAAAAAGAAAATTTTGGTTTGTGTCACCTTTTCTGGGACCCGTCTCTTTTTAATTTTCTATCTATGGAGCTGTATGCAAGCTCATTTTTTATTTATTTTAATTTTTTTTTTTAATTTTTAATAGAGAAAAAAGGTGTTGATTAAAATTTGTACATTTTTATTTATTTATTATTGTACTTATTTGTTCTATATTTTTTTTTAGTACTCTTAAGGAACTTGAACTTGCGATTATTCAATCGCTACTACTATATACTGCTATACCAAGGTATTTCAGTATATAGAGAAGGTATTTCAATATGTACAGTTCCCTGACATCACTTCTTTTAAATTTACTTTAGCTTTTAAATGGTTAAACTGCAACTAACAGAGCCAGCTCCAGCTGCTTTTTTTTAAAGCCAGATGCTGGCTAAGTAACACAGTCGGCATTTGCCTGACAATGAAGCAGGCTCAGTTTTTCAGTATATATATGACGCGCCCCCAGGGCCGTGGCGTACCCGGAGCAGGGCCTGTAGATGCTGGGGGTTGTAGTCACCGTGGCGGTGACCCAGTCCGTGACCGAGGTGGTCAATCCAAGGGTAGCAGATGTATATAGGTTATATAATGTCCGACTACGCCACCTGTGGAGTGCGGTTAATAGAGACCGCCGCTGCGGAACAGTCCTCTGATGCCGGTGGTGTAGCAGCAAACGTGGTATAATTCCCCACAGGAAGAGTTAGCTTCAGGACAGTGTGTGTGGATGATTGTGGTTGTGCAGGGTGTCGCGGTGCAGAAATAACCACAGAGTCCGTGCAGTGCAGTCCCAGGGTCTTTACTGGTAGCAATTAGACAGGCCTGGACTGGACTACTGGCTAGAGATAAGAGTCTGGTCAGTCTGGGAGCAAGTATAGAGTCCTCCTGGGCAGGTGGAGTTGTAGGCCTGCCGTTCTCACTATTCTCTTTGGCTATTCTGCTTGTAGCTGTGATGTAGCCCACGTCCCTGAGTGTAACGTGCGGTGCTCACCCGTATGGCTGGCAGCTCAGGCCTTGTGGATGCCTCGCTCCTCCGTAGCGGTACTGGTCCCTCGGTGCTGCTGAGCCTCCGGGCGTCTGATGGGGCCAAAAGACCTGCAATCTCCTGCCCTGCGGTATCTGTTGCTGGGTCTGGAATCCCCCACAGCCTCGGACTCCGTTGTCCGGTTCTCTGTGTGCTCCAGCTAGGACAAGCTATCTCCAGCTCCAGTCCCTAGCTCCTCTCTCTTCAATGTCCTAAACTCAACTCCTGCACTAAGCTGACCTAACCCCGCCCCCAGATCCAGTTGCCAAGGGGAGAGGTCTCCCCTTGCTGGCCTGGAGCCAGGAAAGTGTTGCATGTATTGTGTTCCTGAGCAGGAAACCCCTGCTTGCCTCCAAACATGGCATTCCTCTTTTAAGGGAGGCAATACCACTGTGGCAACCAGACCCTCTGGGGTGCCACATTCCCCCCTAGTTAATTTCAGTACTCTGGGACTGAACATATTTTTCAAAAGTAACAGGTAACAATAACAGGCACATTAGAATATTTACAAACATTACAGTCTTTAACAGGTTACTGTAAAATCCGCAACCAGGTGTCCATTCCACTGTGCAAGGTGTAATTTGAGAGACCCGTCCAAAACTCTCCACGGAGGCCCTGGGGTGGCTGCAGGGCATAGATGATCCAGGTGTTGGACCACGTCTTCGGCCACCTCCAACGGGTTTTTGTTCAGTAGTCTTTCAATAAGGGGCACTTTAACAAGTGCAACTATGTACAAGGGAAAGTTCCTTGGTTATTCACTGTCCATAACCTAAAAGTCTCTGTACCCTTTTCGGGTAACGGGATAAACAGGTTAAATGCACACATATAAAACATTTAAAAATTTTTAAGTCTCTTGTATACCTTTACAGGTAACTACAAACAGCATACTTTGCATTTTAAGTTCTCCAACGGGCAGGGGGCTGACCTCTTGTACTTCTGGTGGATCTATGGAGTACAGTCATGGCCAAAAGTATTGAGAATGAGACAAATAGTAAATTTTCCAAAGTTTACTGCTTCATTTTTTGTAATGGCAATTTGCATGTACTCCTGATTGTCAAAGAGTGATCAGCTTAACAGCAATTACTGTACTTACAAAGTCAATATTTGCCCAGAAAATGAACTTTAACCCCCAAAACACATTTCAACATCATTGCAGTCCTGCCTTAAAAGGAGCAGCTAACATCGTTTTAGTGATTGATCCATTAACCCAGGTGTGGGTGTTGATGAGGACAGGGATGGCGATCAATCAGTCATGATTAAGTAAGAATGACATCACTGGACACTTTAAAAGGAGGCTGGTTCTTGGTATCATTGTTTCTCTTCAGTTATCCATGGTTATCTCTAAAGAAACACGTGCAGCCATCATTGCACTGCACAGAAATGGCCTAACAGGGAAGAGTATCACAGCTACAAAGATTGCACCTCAGTCAACAATCTATCGCATCATCAAGAACTTCAAGGAGAGAGCTTCCATTGTTGTCAAAAAGGCTCCAGGGCGCCCAAGAAAGACCAACAAGCGCCAGGACCGTATCTTAAAACTGTTTCAGCTGCGGGATCGGACTACCAGCAGTGCCGAGCTTGCTCAGGAATGGCAGCAGGCTGGTGTGAGTGCTTCTGCACGCACTGTGAGGTGGAGACTCTTTGAGCAAGGGCTGGTTTCAAGGAGGGCAGCAAAGAAGCCACTTCTCTCCAGAAAAAACATCAGGGACCGACTGATATTCTGCAAAAGGTACGGGGAGTGGACTGCTGAGGACTGGGGCAAAGTCATTTTCTCTGATGAATCCCCTTTTCGATTGTTTGGGACATCTGGAAAACAGCTTATTCGGAGAAGAAGAGGTGAGCGCTACCACCAGTCTTGTCTCATGCCAACTGTAAAGGATCCTGATACCATTCATGTGTGGGGTTGCTTCTCAGCCAAGGGAATCGGCTCACTCACAGTCTTGCCTAAAAACACAGCCATGAATAAAGAATGGTACCAGAATGTCCTCCAAGAGCAACTTCTCCCAACCGTCCAAGAGCAGTTTGGCGCCCAACAATGCCTTTTCCAGCATGATGGAGCACCTTGCCATAAAGCAAAGGTGATAACTAAATGGCTCATGGAACAAAACATAGAGATTTTGGGTCCATGGCCTGGAAACTCCCCAGATCTTAATCCCATTGAGAACTTGTGGTCAATCATCAAGAGACGGGTGGACAAACAAAAACCAACAAATTCTGGCAAAATGCAAGCATTGATTATGCAAGAATGGACTGCTATCAGTCAGGATTTGGTCCAAAAGTTGATTGAGAGCATGCCAGGGAGAATTACAGAGGTCTTGAAGAAGAAGGGGCAACATTGCAAATATTGACTTGCTGCATTAACTCATTCTAACTGTCAATATAACCTATTGGTACTCATAATATGATTGCAATTATATTTCTGTATGTGATATAAACATCAGACAAACACTAATAAAAACCAGAGGCCAGCAGATCATGTGAAAATATAATTTTGGTGTCATTCTCAAAACTTTTGGCCATGACTGTACACTATCTGTCAGTGCTCTACCCTGGTCCCTTGTGTCTACCCCTGGTGTGGTGGGTTCAGTGTGAACTGCATCACTAGTATTTTGACGTAACACTGGTAGGTTTGGAAACTTCCTACGGATTCTTTGGCTCACCGTGGGTACGACAGGTTCACTATTAGCAGAGGGTTGATTCTCCTGGTCTGCTGTCAATGAAACTTCTGCCTCTGGGGCCAACTGTTCATCCAACTCTTCTGGGACTTCTGCAGCTTCCTGAGGGGCTGGTTGGAGAAAGGTAAGGACTGGCACGACTATTGCATTGTTCACTTGTGTCCACGACCGGGGAAATTCTCCGAGTACTGTTTTGACCATTTCTTCCACTTCCTCTGTGGATTGAGGGCTATACTGGTCTTCTTCAGTGTGTTGTAATTGCTCGGGACATTTCTTCAAGTGGTCTCTTGAAACTGTTGCTGATGTTTCTCCTCCATCCTTACTAATGAGGCACACCTTGGTGTTATCATGACTCGAGGGTAGGATGGTGTATGGCTCTACCTCCCACTGGTCATCCAATCTGTAGAGTCGCCTCTTTCTCTTAAGGACCTGTTCTCCAGGTGACAATGGAACAGCAGGTGCATGTTGATTGTAAGTCTTCTCTTGTCTTTGTCTTGCTTGGGACAGACTTCTTTCAACACTCTCTTGCACTTTGCGGTATTGTTGTTGCCGCTCAATGTCCCAATCTGCATCTGGTGAGGCTGTCTCTGGTGTTAGAACTCCCATGTCCAGGTCGATGGGCAGCTTACCAGGTCTTGCTCTCATCAGGTAAGCAGGTGTGCAGTTGGTAGAGTTCACTGGGATGTGGTTGTATAGGTCCACCAGATCTGGCAACTTTTCTGGCCACAGGCTGCGTTCTTCCAGGGGCAACGTCTTCAGCAGGTCTATCACCACCTGGTTCATCTTCTCACACAACCCGTTGGTTTGGGGGTGATAAGGCCTTTTCCTGATTTTCTTGCAGCTGTACAGGTTGCAGAATTCCTGGAACACCTCCGCTTAGAAGGCTGGACCTTGGTCAGTAAGCACATGGCCAGGGTAACCATGCGGGCGGCAGAAGTGCTGCTGGAAAGCTTTGGCCACTGTCTGAGCCGTCTGGTCCTTTACTGGCACTACTACCAGGAACCGCGAGTAGTGGTCTACGATGGTGAGAGCGTAGACATAACCTGACCTGCTTGGGGCTAGCTTCACGTGGTCCAAGGCTACCAGTTCAAGTGGTTGTTTGGTGATGATGGGCTGCAGGGGAGCCCTCTGGCTGTCACGGTCTTTTCGCCTCAGGTTGCATGGTCAGCATTCTCGACACCACCTCTCGATTGCTTTCCTCATGCCTGCCCAGTAGAACCGTTCACGTAGCAGGACTTCCAACTTCTTCCAGCCAAAGTGTCCTGCTCCATTGTGGTACGCTTCCAAGACCATTGATGCATCCCGCCTCGGGATTACCACTTGCCAGACCAGTTCATGTGTCTGGGAGTTGATGGCTCTTCGATACAGCTTCCCTTCATATATGAATAGCTTCCCCTTTTCCTTCCACAGCTTTTTGGTCTCCTCTGGAGCATCTGGATCAGGGTACGAGTCAGCTTGTGTCAGCAACTCCTTGATTAGGCGGACAGCTGGGTCACTATCCTGTGTCTCTGCCCATCCATGGTGGGGCAATGGATTGAACGTGGCCTCTCTGTTGGCGTAGCACCTGTTCCTCACACAATGGGATCACTGGGTTACTCCATGACGGTGGAAAGCGGGGATCTCTATCTCCTCCAGCTCTTTGGGTCTTCTCCCCCATCTGGCAAGTTAGTCATTCTGGACAGCGCATCGGCGTTTGCATTCTTGCGCCCAGCCCGGTACTTGATGGTGAACTCATAATTAGACAATCGGGCCATCCATCTTTGTTCCAGGGCACCAAGTTTCGCAGTGTCCAGGTGCATCAGCGGGTTATTATCCGAGAAGACGGTGAATTTGGAGGAGGCGAGATAATGCTTGAAGCGCTCTGTCACAGCCCAGACTACGACGAGGAACTCCAACTTGAAGTAACTGTAATTTTTGGAATTCCATTCTGTGGAATCTGTGAGCTTCCTGCTGGCATAGGCAATCACTCTTTCTCTGCCTTGCTGTGTCTGGAACAGCACCGCTCCTAGCCCCATGTTACTTGCGTCTGTATGGAGTATGAAGGGTTGGCCATAGTCAGGGTAGGCCAGGATCTCGTCTCCTTTGATAGCCATCTTCAGCCTGCTGAAGGATTCGTCTTCCGGCTTCTCCCATTTGAATGGAGGCTTTGGGTTTTTGGCCTTCCTGGAAGGGCCTAATAGGAGGTCCTGCATGGGTGCCGCCAGCTTGGTGAAGCCTTGGATAAATCTTCGGTAGTATCCCACCAACCTGAGGAACTGCCGCACTTCCTTGATAGTGGAGGGTCTTGGCCAGTCCTTGATTACTGTGACCTTGTCAGGGTCTGGTGCTACACCTTCAGCGCTTACCACATGACCTAGGTACTGTACCTTGGGCTTCAACAGGTGTCATTTTGACGGCTTCACCTTTAGGCCAAAACCAGCTAGGGCTTCAAACACCTCTGTCAGGTGCTTCAGGTGATCTTCATAGGACTTGGAGTATACTATGACATCATCCAGGTACAGCAGGACTGTCTCGAAGTTCTTATGTCCTAGACAGCACTCCATCAACCGCTGGAAGGTTCCTGGGGCGTTGCAGAGCCCGAATGGTATGCAGTTGAACTCGCTGAGGCCCATCGGCGTTGTGAATGCGGTCTTTTCTTTATCTGCCTCTGCTACAGGAACCTGCCAATACCCACTAGTGAGATCCAAAGTGGAGAAATAATTAGCAGATCTTAATGCAGCTAGTGACTCCTCAATCCTGGGTAATGGGTATGCATCTTTATGTGTAATGCGGTTAATTTGCCTGTAGTCTACGCACATTCTCATTGTGCCATCTTTTCTCCTTACGTGGACTAATGGAGCTGCCCAGGGGCTACAACTATCTCTTATCTCCCCAGCCTCCTTCATCTCTCATAACATCCCTTTGGCATTTTGGCAGTGTGCTGGTGGTACAGGCCGGTACCTTTCTTTAATGGGTGGATGGTCTCCCGTGGGGATATGGTGTTGAACCCCTTTCACCTGCCCGAAGTCGAGCGGGTGTTTGCTGAAGACCCTTTCATACTCCTGGACCACCCGGTATACTCCATGCTTTTGGTGTTGAGGGGTGGAGTCAGTGCCCAGGTGTAGCTTCTGACACCAGTCCTCCATCTGTCCCTTGGAGACATTATCCTCCGCCGGTTTGGATGGAGGTAAGGGTTCCACTGTTTTTATAGAATTGTTGCTGACGGTAAATAATTTGGCAAGGGTAGCATACCGGGGCAAATGGACTTCTTTCTCCCCAATATTTAGGATGCAGACTGGCACTCTCCCATGGCAGACATCAACCACCCCCCAGGCTGTCAAGATGGTGGGCCTACTGTCAGAGTATACGGGCTCTACCAGGGCCTGATAATCTCGACCCCTGAGACCGATTGCTGCCCGGCACCATATCAACATTTCAGTTCTTGGGGGCATGGCAATGGGGAACCGGTCGCTCATCCTGACACTGCCAATTTCACCACCAGACAGTTCTACCTGTTGTCTTCTCATCAGGGCTCTGATTTCTCTCTGCAGAACCTGCTGCTGACTGGAACTGGCGGTCTCCGCAACCTGCTGTAGCAAGACAATAAATTCTGAAAGACAATTTTCAATGACATTAGTAGTGTTGAGCCAACCCCATAGTGTTCGAGTTCGGTTCGTCGAACACCCTTGTGTTCGCCGAACTGTTCATCGAACTGTTCGTCGAACACCTTCGAACACCATTAAAACCAATGGCAGACAAACAAAAACACATAGAAACACATAGAAAACACCTTCAAAGGTGTTCAAAAGCTGACAAACTGCTCAGAAGACATAACTAACACATGGAAAAGTGACAAGTACATATAGTCATGCGAAAAGAAAAGAGGTGGAGGAGTAAAAGCAGGGGGAGACACAGATATAGGCATGTCATGCCCTTCTAAAATCCAAAAAGTGAGAAGCTGACACGGCCTGTCCGTTCCTGCCTGTGCCACCTCCGTGTCGCCGGGTTTGTGCCAGAGCCGCGGTGGACCCTGACGGCCAGCCCCCCTCTCCCAATACTGGTGCCTGACTGCTGGTGGGTCGAGCGAGCCCCCTTGTGGTGGAGGCAGGTCTAAGCTTTTTAATTTAAATTGTCTCTCTAATTTGAATGAATACACTTTAAATCCTTTTACAAGGATCTATTGGAGGGCAAGTCTCATGCCAGCAGCCGCGTAATTCCAGCTCCAGTAGCGTCCACTAAACCTGCTGCAGTTAAAAAGCTTTTATAAGGATCGAGCTCGGCGGTCCACCGCAAGGCGTCCTACCGCCAGTCCCAGCCCCTATGCCTTGGGGTGCCTCCTGATGCTCTTCACTGAGTATCCCGGGGTCCCGAAGCATTTCCTTTGAAAAAATTAAGTGTCCAAACTACAGGTGGTGTAGCTTGCTTAACAGCTGGGATAATCTGCTGACTAGCAGACACTGCTACTAGGCACAAAGTATTTCCTGGGCTAGATGCAGTTTAAAATTTGTAATTAGATACTCTCGTTGGATGCTGAGAAAGCATTCCATAGAGTCTCCTGGCACGCCATATATTATTCTCTTAAAAAGCTTGGGGTAGGGGTCTAGGGGACCCTTTTATAGCCAAAATCACGGCCCTGTATCGCAATACGTCACCTAGGCTGAAGATAAATGGAACTGTAGCACCCCGAGGGCTCGGTTGCTATAGAGGTATTGCACCTCACCCAGAGGTGTGATATCTCACTCTCAGGTAAGGATGGAGTGTGGATCAGGACCCCGACACCTGCATGCATTACACCACATTGCCGTGGGGCAGGGCGACCAATATGCCCCTGAGATGGGCACGACAGTCCCTGTCCCTGGCTGGAGTGGGGGGAGGGAACACTGAGGAAGGGGAACCCTGTAGTGCAGGAGCAGGGAGGAAACAGTTCCTGGGTGCATTGAGAAGGGAGTATAAAAGGTGGGCACCATCTTAGTTCAGTGCGGAGAAGTCTGAGCAGAAGTGACAGGGAGCAGGGGCTCTGGATTAGCTTTGCTCCGGAGGCGGGCCTAGTAACAGAGGCCCAGGCCTGGAAGAGGGAGAAGGAAGGAAGAGGAGCGGAGAAGGCTCTAGGAACGAGGAACGAAGGGATCCCAGGGGTGCGGACGGGCGAGTCGCCACCGCACGCCCGAATCCACCTGCGTGGAGGGATCAGGCCAAAGGGGGAGACAGGTCCCCGAAACTAGTGGAGGCGGGAAACGACCCTCAGCTAGAAACCGGAGGCTGTGACATTTTATGTGGCGCAGCCACTCGCTACACCAGCTAGGAAGGCACCACATAGGGTCAGTTTACCAAGAGGAGGCCTGAGGCAGCGGAACAGAAGCGTTGGTAAGAAAGGCCAGACAAAGGACACACAAAGGGGGTCCTGTGAAGCGCTCCAAAGTTATCTGGGAGTTGTCTGAGCCCCTCACCTGGTGAGCACAGTACGACGTGGGCAGCCGTTACCTGCAGAAGTGGTCTGGAAAATAAGAACTGTGAGTAAAGGCCCTGGACTGCATCGCTGACTCCGTGTCGTTACTGCTGCTGCCATGCACCATCACCCCCATCCTCTGCATACACTGCCCTGAGGCTATACTCCTCCCATGGGGAGTTATACTACGTTCTGCAGCACCCACAACACCAGCCTCAGCGGTCTGCCCTGCAGCGGCGGTTCACTCTGACCGCAATCCACAAGTGGCGTAGTCGGACATTTAAACATCAAAACCACATAAATAGTTCCGCCACTGGTTTGACCACCCTGAGCCACGGAACCGGGTCGCCGCCACGGAGACTACAACCACCAGCATCCACCAAAAAGGGTCCGGCTCCGGGTGTCCCAAGGCCCAGGGGGCGCATCAGAACATTTTCATCACCTTTCATAATCACCAATGGGACAAGGCAGGGATGTCCTCTGTCCCCTCTGTTAAACATCCTAGTGACGGAGCACCTGCTCTCATCAATTCGCCATAACCCCAATATTAGGTGGATTGAGGTGGAAGGCACTGAGTACAAGTGCTCTCTATTTGCTGATGATGTCCTAGTATATATCACTCAATCACATATATCCATCCCTGCTGTTATGGCTGAAATAGATCACTTTGTTACATGGTCAAATGTTAAAATCAATGCAGCGAAGTCTGAGGCCCTCGATGTCTCCCTCCTCAAATCCATACAGGATTCCATCCAGTCCAACTTTCCCTTTGCCTGGCCCTCACAGGGTATCAAATACTTAGGAATTCCTATTCATAGAGACCTCTCCCGTCTATGTTATCTTAATTTTGGGCCCTCTATTGAACAACTCCATACAGACCACGGTTGGCAAGTTAGAACTCTAAGATTCACTGTGTGAACCACTGGTGTTTTGTGGAAAAGCACATGTACACTGTGTTCCAAATTATTATGCAAAAAGTGTTTAGGAGTGATAAGGGAAGAATTTGTTTGTTTGTCAGTTAAACTCATTGATGGTGATGTGTGTCAGGGCTCTTTATATCACTGTAAGCAATTGCAGACACCTGTGCTAATTAGTTTGGCAGGCGTGTCCAATGAAAGGCAAGACTACTTAAGAAGGCTGTCCCACATTATTAAGCAGCCTACATTTTCTGCCAAAATGGGAAAGAAAAAGGATGTGTCGGCTACTGAGAAGCAACAAATTGTGGAGTGTTTAGGTCAAGGCATGACTACAATCAACATTGTGCGATGATCAGGATGAAGTGTCTTGGCAATCAAGAATTATGTAGCTGATTCACATTACACACGTGTGCGTGCTGATAAGGGCAAATTGAGGACTCTTTCCTACAGGTAATTACGTCAGGTTAAAAGAGCAGCGGCAAAAAAGCCTTGTCATAGCAGCAGACAAATTTTTGAAGCTGCTGGTGCCTCCAACGTCCCCTGAACAACAAGATGCAGGGTCCTTCAGAGGTTTTCAGCTGTGCGTAAGCCATCCTGTCGACCTCCTCTATCCACTGCACACAAGCAGAAACGGCTCCAGTGGGCCAAACAATACATGAAGACTGACTTCAAAACTGTTTTGTTCACGGATGAGTGCCGTGCAACGCTCGATGGTCCAGATGGATGGAGTGGAGGATGGCTGGTTGATGGACACCCCACGCAAACACGGCTACAGCGCCAACAAGGAGGAGGTGGAGTAATGTTTTGGGCTGGAATCATGGGGAGAGAGATTGTCAGCCCCTTTAGGATCCCTGAAGGGGTAAAGATGAACTCCATAATGTATGTGGAGTTTCTCAAACATCACTTCCTGCCATTGTTCAAGAAGAAGAACCGTGTATTCCACAGCAAGATCATTTTCATGCATGATAATGCACCGTCTCATGCTGCACATAACACATCTGCATCTCTGGCTGATATGGGCATAAAAGGGGAAAAACTTATGGTGTGACCCCCATGCTCCCCTGACCTCTACCCCTTTCAGAACCTCTGGAGCATCATTAAAAGGAGTGTCTATGATGGCGGGAGGCAGTTCACTTCTAAGCAACAGCTCTGGGAGGGTATTCTGTCCTCATGCAAAACAATTGAAGCAGAAACCATCCAAAACCTGACAAATTCAATGGACGAGAGAGTACAGAAGCTCCTTTCGAACAAGGGGTCCTATGTGCAAATGTAACATCACCTAGAATAAAGTTTTGAGTTGAAAACTGTTTGATTTCAGTTTCTAATAACCTGCTAATACTTATAATTTCAAAAATGACCATTTTTTTTGTTCTTTATTAAAATGAAAATGTTGATCGAAGAGTGTTGTGGATCTAAGAGTGTGGCAACCCAGTAGTCAGGATTACTTCGAATTCTGACAATCTGAGGGTCATGTTGCAGGTAGTGCAGCAAGAAGGCACTCATGTGTCTTGCGCATCTAGGAGCCCCAAAATTATTTTCCAGGCTAGATGCAGCTAAAAATTATTATTAATTTTAAATCTGGTGGAGCTTAGTATAGATGGCCTAATAGAATCAGTACTGCACACTGCTACAAAGCCCAAAAAAAATTTCCAGCCAAGATACAGATAAACATGATTAGTAATTTTAAATCTGCTGTAGCTTATAACGGGTCTGGGAGGTGGAACCTCTGTGCAACTATACAAGGGGGCAGTCCATGTAAAGAAGCGGGTGGCTCCCAGGGAAGATGGGCAGGTAGTCACGGCAAGTGACAGGGACAGTCTCTGGGTAGAGGGGCAGGTAGTCACGGCAAGTGACAGGGACAGTCTCTGGGTAAAAGGACGGGTACTCACGGCAAGTGACCGGGACAGTCTCTGGGTAGAAGGACAGCAGGCAGGTGGCTGGTGAGCAGGCGAGAGTCTCTGGACGGGCAGGTGGTCACGGCAAGTGATGGCAGAGCCTCCAGGTAGGCTAGCAGACAGGTAGCAGGTGAGCGCTCCCAGGTGAGCAGGCAAGAGTCTCTGGACAGGCACGTGGTCACGGCAAGTGACGGCAGAGCCTCCAGGTAGGCTAGCAGGCAGGTAGCAGATGAGCGCTCCCAGGTGAGCGAGCAGGCTGGTCCATAGACAGACTGACAGGTGTAGGAAAGCAGACCATCGGACCGCAGGCTTGCAAGCGGGTAAAGGGATATCAGCCAGGTATCAAGCAGGAATCAGGCAGGTAACTGGCAGGTAACAGGCAGGAATCTGGCAGGTGACTGGCAGGTAACAAGCAGGAATCTGGCAGGTGACTGGCTGGTAACTGGTAACGGGACCTGAGGGCTGAAGCAGAGTGAAGGCTTTGCAACAACATTGCTCGGGCACCTCCATTTTGGAGGAGGTGCCTAAAATATGGGAGGTCCTCCGGCAATTGACCGGGGACTCCTTAGGACGGCGCGCGCGGTCCCTTTAAGAGAGGGGGAGCGCGCGCGCGCCCTAAGCACACTGCCGGGGAAGGAGCGCATGCCGGAAGCAGCGGGGAGAGAAGCGCTGGAGGACGCCGCGCCAGGAGCGGGGAGGTGAGAGGGACGGCGTCTCTGCCTAGTACGGGGCAGAGACGCCGATGCTACATAGCTTAGTATAGATGGCCTAATAGAATCAGTACTGCACACTGCTACAAAGTCCAAATTATTTTCTAGCCAAGATACAGATAAACATAATTAGTAATTTTAAATCTGGTGGAGCTTAGTATAGATGGACTAATAGAATCAGTACTGCACACTGCTACAAAGCCCAAATAATTTTCCAGCCAAGATACAGATAAACATGATTAGTAATTTGAAAGCTTAAAACGGTTGGTGAGGTGATTTTAACCAATCATCAAGCTTTTACTCTCCTCAGGATGACACAGGGGTAGAAAAGTCATTTCGGATCCATGATTTGTTCATCTTTATGAATGTGAGTCTGTCTACATTATCAGTGGAGAGCCGCGTGCACTTATTTGTCAGCACACCACCAGCAGCGCTGAACACACATTCAGACAGAACGCTGGCTGCGGGTCATGACAAGATCTCCAAGGCGTAAGTGGCGAGCTCCGGCCATTTATCCAGACTGGAAGCCCAAAAAGAGCAAGGGTCCAGTGACACAGTCATGGCTTCAATGTTTACTTGAAGATACTCCTGTACCATCGTCTCTAGGCGTTGACTATGTGTCAGACTTCTTGTCTCCTGTGGCCTTGCAAAAGGATGGGCTAAAAAAGTGGTGAAATGATTCCGCAAAATTGATGTTACCAGCAGATACTGTGTTTCTGTTACGGTTGGAGTGCTGAACACTCGACGGTCCCACGGTTGTCAATTTGGAACTGTGAGATTCACTACGTGCACCACTGGTGTTTTGTGGAAAAGCACATGTAAGATTCTGCAACAGTCTCTGCTGATACTCCTGCATTCGTGCATCCCTTTCTATGGCAGGAATAATTTCTGCAAATTTACTTTTGTACCGGGGATCTAAGAGTGTGGCAACCCAGTAGTCAGGATTATTTCTAATTCTCACAATTCGAGGGTCATGTTGCAGGTAGTGCAGCAAGAAGGCATTCATGTGTCTTGCGCATCCAGGAGCACCAAGTCCCTGTTGTGTTGGTGGCGAGGTAACAATCATGCTTCCTTCCTCTGTCCTCTCCCCCCAACCTCGCACAACAGAAATGTGTTCAAGGTCTCCCTCATCTGATGAGTCTTCCAACCAGTCCGTCCTCCACTTCTTCCTGGGCTCCTGCACCTTCCTCACTTGTTTGGCTGCTACCATGCGCCCTGGTAAAACCATCTTCCCCACCCTCACATGCCTGCCGCCTTGGTGCTGCCGACCGCCTGGACCTTGCAGATGTTAGCCCTTCCGCATACAACTCCTCCTCCTCTACTTCCACCACCTCCTCTTGTGCCACCACCTGACTCCGAATTCTGTTTAACATGTGCTCCAGCATGTAAATCACCGGAATAGTCATGCTGATAATGGCATCGTCAGCACTAAACATCTTCGTCGCCATTTCAAAACTGTGCAGAAGGGTGCATAGGTCCCTGATCTGAGACCACACCTCCAGCGTGATTTTCCCCACCTCTGGATCTCGTTGGCCCAGGCTATACATCAGAACGTATTGCACCGGGGCTTGTCGGTGCTGCCACAGTTGCTACAACATGTGCAGAATTGAATTCCACTGGGTAGGCACATCACATTTTAGCCGGTGAAGTGGCAGGCCCAACGACTTCTGTAGAGATGTAAGTCGCTGAGCTGCGGGATGCGAACGGCGCAAGTGAGCACACAGCGACCGTGCCCTCTGCAGAAGGCCATCTAGTCCGGGATAGTGGGCTAAAAATTGCTGGACAACCAGGTTCAACACGTGAGCCATACAAGGCACGTGTGTGACATTGCCCCGGCGAAGGGCCGCACCCAGGTTTGCAGCATTGTCGCACACGGCCTTCCCTGGTTTCAGGTCCAGTGGAGACAACCATTAAAGAAACTGGTTCTCCAGAGCTGACCAAAACTCCTCAGCTGTGTGACTCACATTTCCCAGACATTTCAAAGTAAAAACCGCCTGATGACGTTGAGCCCTGCTGCCAGCATAGTAAGGAGGTGTGCAGGATCCCTTCTGCGCAGTTAGAAAGCTTGTGGCATGACCAGACAGGCTTTGGGTGCAGGTGGAGGACCAAGAGGAGGTTGAGGAGGCAGAAGCAGTGGAGGAAATTTGAGATAAAGAGGATTGACGCACAACTCGTGGGGACGGCAAGACTTGGACAGCAGCCCCTTGTCCTGCTGTCACCATAGTTACCCAGTGCCCAGTCAGCGACATGTAACGCCCCTGTCCATGCCTACTCGTCCAAGTGTCTGTGGTGAAATGCACCCTGTCACACACAGAGTTTCTCAAAGAAGCGGTGATGTTGTATGCGACATGCTGGTGGAGCGCAGGCACACCTTTCTTTGAGAAGTAGTGCCAACTGGGCATCTGGTACTGGGGCACTGCGACGGACATAAGGTATCGAAAATCCTCTGTGTCCACCAGGCGGAAAGGAAGAATTTCTGTAGCCAAGAGCTTGCAGATGGTGAAATTCAACCTCTTAGCTTTCTCATGGCTAGGAGGAAATGGTCTTTTACTTGTCCACATCTGAGGGACCGAGGGCTGGCTGTTGTGCTTAGACGGGGTTGAGAATGGTGTCCCCGGCAAACTGCCGGTCTGTGAGGAAGATGCAGGCGGACATGTTAGGTTGCCTTGATCCAAAGGTGGTGCTATCGATGTCGGACAGCGATGAACACCAGCTGGTGTTTCCACCTCCAATGAAATTGATGACCTGCCAATCACGCTGGCTGTTGCGGGTAAAGAGGTGGCAGGTCTGCATCCCAAAACAGGTGTGACTGCTGTCCCCCCAGTCACAGAGGTTGAAGAGACTGCGGATGCATAAGATGAGGCAGACGGTGGTTGGCCCGGCCGGCTAGGCCGCATTGTAGCACAGTGAGCTTCCCACTGCAACTTATGCTTCATATCCATGTGCCGGTTCATGCATGAAGTACTCAAACTATGGATTTTTTGGCCTCTACTTAGCTTTTGCTGACAAATGTTACAGATAACACGAGTTGGGTCATGTTTATCGATCTGAAAAAATGCCCAGGCTTTGCAAGGCTTATCACCCATGCGACCAGAAGAGCCACCACGACTTGTGGTCAGAGGCAGAGTTTTGTTTGCGGATGCAGTAGTTGATGTGCTTAAATTACTATGTCTCTGTCCAGGTAGGCGCAACCTGACCTCGTTGTCACTAGCATCCTCCTTCACCTCCTCTGCTGACCTCATCGACTGGCTGACTGTGGGTTGACAGTAAGTGGGATCTCCAACCTCGTCATCATCATCCTGTGTGTTATCACACCCGTCATCCTCAGAGCCAACCTCTTCCTGCCCTGACAAAAAACTAAAGTTGTCACTCCAATCAGGTATTTGAGTCTCATCATCGTCTTCCTCATTGTCTCCACCAACAGGAGTTACAGTTTGGGAACTTGGGTCGACATTATGGTCAGAACCTTCTGCGTCTGGTCCTGGATACGACTCATAAAGATTCTGGGCATCAGTGCAGATCATTTCCTCATCTGGATTCACAGAAGCTCTGGAGCCGACCTCTATTTCCCAGGCTATAGTATGAGTAAACAGCTCTGCAGACTCAACCATCTGTTCTACCCCATACTCAGACGGGCAGCTTGAGATTTGTTAGCTGTGAGGAAGCAAGTGCGATTGGGGTGACACCTCTGAGGACTGGAGTATTTGTGATGTTGAAGTTGAGGTGGAGGAGAGCCCACTTAAAGGATCACTTGATATCCGTTGAAGCACCTGCTGTTTTTGTGCCTCATCTGGAATTTGCAGCGATTGGCGTGGCCGTAAGAAAGGGATCTTATCACATTATCCGCTAAAAGAAGTTGACATCTTAGTTTGGCTGGAAGATGGTCTTTCTTCTGCAAATGTTACTGTTGCTTTAACACCTACCCCACGGACACAACCTTTTTTTCCCTTCCCAACACGCCTATTCCCCTTTCCACCAGCAGCAGGCCTTTTTCCACTCATTTTGGTGGTTAACTAATTCACAACTCTGGAGTTGTTTGCACAAAAAACAATGGATGGGAACCGAGCAGAGCTGAGTGGCCAATCTGTGGTATTAGCCCAAAAGTATTGGCTGGGTTAGATGCCGATAAAAATTATTTTGAATTTGCAACCTGGTGGAGGTTAGTATAGATGGACTAATAGAACAAGTTCCACACACTGCTACAATCCCAAATATATTTTCAGCGCTAGATGTAGAAAAAAATTATATTGAATTTGCAACCTGGTGGAGGTTAGTATAGATGGACTAATAGAACAAGTCCCACACACTGCTACAAGCCGAAATCTTTTTTCAGAGCTAGATGCAGAAAAAAATTATATTGAATTTGCAACCTGGTGGAGGTTAGTATAGATGGACTAATAGAACAAGTCCCACACACTGCTACAAGCCGAAATATTTTTTCAGAGCTAGATGCAGATAAAAATTATATTGAATTTGCAACCTGGTGGAGGTTTAGTATAGATGGACTAATAGAACAAGTCCCACACACTGCTACAAGCCGAAATATTTTTTCAGAGCTAGATGCAGAAAAAAAATATATTGAATTTGCAACCTGGTGGAGGTTAGTATAGATGGACTAATAGAATGATGCTATGCCCAAAAGGTTTTACTTCACTAGGTGCAGTAAAAAAATTGGTATTCTATACACAGGTGGTATAGCTTGAAACACAGATAGGCTACTCCACTGACTAACACACACTGCAAAAGGCCAAAAAGGATTTGCTTTGCTAGATTTAGCCAAATGCTGTGAAAAAAACTTGCACAGCACTGGCACAGACCTGGCTGGCAAAAAGTGATAGGAATTGATGTAACCTAGCCCTCAAAAGGACTGCAATTACAATTAGTCTTTACTCCCAACCTATCTATTTAAGAGCACAGACCTGCCTGATAAAAGTGATAGGAACTGATGCAACCTAGCCCTGAAAAGGACTGCAATTACAATTAGTCTTTACTCCCAACCTATCTATTTAAGAGCACAGACCTGCCTGATAAAAGTCGTAGGAAATGATGTAACCTAGTCCTTAAAAGGACTGCAATCACAACTATTCCCTACTCCCAAGCAACCTGTAGATTTGTGCGAAAATTGGCTTGAAATTAACAAAGTATAGCGCACACTGCAACAGCGGTGCCGTCTAACACGCAGCTGCAGCAGTGAGAAAATGGTGGCGACGGGGAAAATGGCTGGGACTTATAGGGCAAGGACATGTGACATACACTGCCAATGACACATTCCCTTGCTTGTGTGAAAAAAAGCAGTTTGCTCCGTGTGTGCGCTGCTGATAGGCTGACAGATTGCACCTCCCCACTGTAAATGCGGTAAAGAGAAAAAAAAATGGAGATCTTCATTATGTCTGCAGAGATCCATCCCCAGCCCCCCCCTCCCGCGCCCTGCTGTACACTCAAACTGGGTATTAACATTAACTTTCAGCATTACTGAGGAAAAATCCAGTTATGATTCTGGTGCACGAACAGTTATCGAACAAAGCCTCGAACAGCCAAATTTTTTTCAAATCGTTCGTGTTCGCCGAATGGCTCGAACACCGCCCAAAACAGCTCGAATTTGAGATTGGCGAACAGTTCGATTCGAACACCGCTCATCTCTATTAGACACTTGCAGGCTACTCCACTGCAAAGCAGGCTTCACTTCCAAAAGTCTGTGCTACCGCCTCTTCCTGTATTTCAGCATGGGTGACACCAGGGGTATTCCGTGTATTCAGCAACAATTCGCTCCTTAGCGCCTCACTCCGTATCCCCTCAATGAACTGATCCCGAAGAATGCTGTCAACATCGGCCTCAGTACCCACGGTTACTGGCGACTTCTTTTTGATCTCCTGATGCAGTTCCTCCAGCGCTATAGCATACTGGATCAGGCTTTCTCCGTCTCTCTGGGTTCGGGCGAAAAACTGTACTCGTAGTTGCCCTGCTGCCGCCACATGATCAAATGCTTTCTCTAGTTTCCGGATGATGTCGTTGACCGTCTTTCGCCTATCCTCGGATTTTAACAATACAACTTTGTGGGCATCCCCCTCCAGAGCATTCAGCATGACTTCCGGTTGCAGCTGAGAGCTGACACCGTGCAAGGCAATGGCATTCTTCAACCTGCCTTACCAATCACTGAATCGCAAGTTATACCCATCAAACTTGGCCAGGTGGTTAAGTAGTGTGCCCGTTGCAGAGCAACCAACTAACCGGTGTCTACCGGTCACAACAGGAGGAGGGGGGTGGATTACTAAAGCAGGTGCAGCAGCACCTTCCGTGCTATTGTCACCATTCATGGCGAGCACAGTATCCTGCCGACTACGCCAAGGTGTAACGACCGGAACGCAGGTCGAATGAGAATGAGGGATACTGCGCTGCTATGAATGATTCCAACCTCGTATAGTGGCAAATAGCTTTCTTTATACTGGTCACACAAATGACAGGGTTAAACGATTGTACAAAATATGGGCCACAACAGCCGCTAACAAAAATTACAAGTTATGCAGCCCGAGAGAGCCCAAGTGCCAATCTCATGGGAACGAGCCAAACTACCCCTGGGCTATGCTGCTCCCACCCTTATTCAGTATAGGGCCTACCCAGGATGTTACCGCAGATGTGGCACGTGGTCCTCCCAGGAATATAACCTTACACCTCCCTCCCCCACTAATACAATGGGATCTGGGTATCCTTGTTTTCCCCTTAGAGAACACTCATATATATATTTAGCCAACACGTTACCTATACAGTATACAGTTTCTTTACTTACAAGAGCAAACAGAAATCTCTCAGACTTAATACATATACAAACAGTTAACAAACTAAACCTTTTATTAGACCCTGATCTCAGGCCTCAGGGTTTGATCAGCTTCTTCTTCTCAACAAGCTCTCCAACACGTTCAGGTGTAAGCAGGAATTAGAATCAATCTCAGTCTCAAAGTGTAGTTCGCAACAGGGCTCCTTTGTAGTATCCACGTACACAGTCTTAGTATACCAGATCCTTTACAATCTCTGAGTCAAGCCTGATCAGTCCATCAGCAGTGATATACACCAGGCAGTTCTCAGTACTACTGGAATCACTAACTAGCTTTCCCTAACTGACTACACAGTTGGTGACCGGTCACATATCTCAGTTACTCACAAGGCACAGCTTCTTCTTGGACACACCGTCTGGCTGCAGTCTGTACAAGCTGCTAAATGTTCCCTAGGAATCCAAACATCCCTCCAGTGTGAGGGCAGAACTGGAGAGAAAACCAAGATATCGTCCAGGTATACCACCACGCAAGAATACAGGAGATCATGGAAGATGTCGTTAACCAGCTCCTGGAAGACAGCTGGAGCATTACAGAGACCAAAGGTCATCACGCGGTATTCGTAGTGACCGTCCCGTGTGTTGAATGCCGTCTTCCACTCATCTTCCTGGCAGATTAGGACCAAATTGTACGCCCCACAAAGATTGAGCTTGGTGAAGAACTTCGCAACTTTAAGGCGGTCAAACATCTCCGAGATGAGAGGCAGGGGGTATTTATTTTTGATGGTGATCTGTTTAAGGCCCCTGTAATTGATACAGGGACGTAGAGAGCCATCTTTCTTCTTGACGAAGAAGAATCCTGCTCCAGCCGGAGAGGAGGATTTCTGGATAAATCCCCTAGCAAGATTCTCCTCAATGTACTCAGACATGGCACGGGACTCGGCCAGTGACAAAGGGTAGATTCGCCCATGGGGAGGAGAAGCACCAGTGACCAGGTCCATGGGGCAATCATACGGCCTATGAGGTGGTAGTGTCTCAGCCTCCTTTTTGTCAAAGACATCCGCATAGGACCAGTAGGTCACCGGCAGACCAGGTAGATTAGCCGGAGTAGACGGGGGTCAAGCAGGACGAACAGGAACCAGACAGGACTCATAGCATTCCTAACCCCAACGGAGCACTTCACCAGATCTCCAATTCAGGATGGGTTCATGTCTTTGTAACCAGGGTAGACCAAGCAATAGGGAGTGAGAGAGACCGGACAGCTCATGAAAGGATATCTTCTCCGAGTGCAGCATTCCCACCTGAAGGGTTACAGGCTCAGTGACAAGATCGTCTCCGGGAGAAGCTTCCCATCCACAGAGGCAACAGGCAACGGTTCAGCCAGACATACGGTAGGAATCTGGTAACGCTCCTCGATGGCATGTTGAATGAGATTCCCAGCGGCTCCGGAATCCAGGTGGGCTGTCTCGAAGAAGTTGGTCTCACCACTGGAAATGGAAACAGGCAGAGTCAAAGATGGAGAGGGTTTATTCTTGCCTAGGATAACCTCTCCGAGCGGTCCTAGACACTGGAGTTTCCCTGCCTCACCAGGCATGAACAGATCAGATACTCTATACTGCCACAGCAGAAGCAACTCCCCTCAGTTCGGCTTGTCTCCAGGCAAGACTCGACCATCTTGGTTTGGTCAATATACACAGGCTCAGGCGAACATGCCCGGGGAATTGCTGGTTGCGAGCCTGATCTTTGCAATGTTGGAGCGAGACGCAGAAATATTCTCTCCCGGGTAGTCTCCTTAGTTCGTTCCAGAAAACGAATGTCAATCCGGGTGGCTAATGACACCAGGTCGTCCAGGGTGGAACGGATGTCACGACCCGCTAGCTTATACTTGATCCATTCGGAAAGACGCTCCCAAAAGATGGACACCAGGGCCTCATTGTTCCAGGCAAGTTCAGATGCGAGGGTTTGGAAATGTATGGCATACTGGCCCACAGTGAGACTCCCTTGGCGGAGACGGAGAAGTGAGGAGGCAGTAGAAGATTTTCGTCCGGGCTCATCAAAGACCTTCCGGTAGGCAGCGAGGAAAGCCAGAATATCGGACACCAGGGGATCCCCTCTTTCCCACAGAGGGTTTAGCCATGCCAATACCTCCCCTGTGAGGTGTGACATGATGAACGCCACCTTGGCCTGGTTGGAGGTGAACTGGTGTGCCAGGAGTTCAAAGTGCAGAGTGCACTGATTTATGAAGCCCCGACATAAGACCGGGTCACCTCCAAAACGTGGAGGTGCAGAGAGCCGGGGTCCAAAGCCAGGTGCCACAGCGCCACTGGGTTGAGGTGCCGCCGGAATGGGTACCGCTCGGTTAGAAATGGAAACAGTCGGGGTGGACAGCGTGTCCAGGCGGGAGTTGACTGTCCGCAGATAGGACAGGACAGTATCCTGTTGGGATCTCTGACGTGAGACCTCCTAGTACAGGTCAGAGAGCGAAGGAGCCTGGGAGCCACTGGATTCCATGGCCTGTGCAAACTGTTACGGGTCCGGGTGGTGGAACCTCTGTGCTTCGATGCAAGGAGGGACCAGAGGAGCATGACTTAATGCCTACTCAGACTGAACCAGGTCACACGGCGGCTTAGTCGACTTCGTGAACCAGGGAGGGACTGGGCAGGTGAACCAGGTGCCACTCTCGGACCTACCTTGTGTGAGAGCAGGTGACTCCCACGGGTCAGATGACAGAAGCTGACCGGTACAGCAGATGAGCACGGCAGGAAGGCTGGCGGGTGGTCCGGGTAGATAAGCAGGCAGGTATGGCTGATAGCCAGACAGGTTCTCTGGGTAGGAAAGCAGGCGGGTACGGCAGATAGCCAGACAGGTGCTCCGGGTAGGCAAGCTGGCAGGCATGGCAGGTTTCTTGGTTGGTGCTCCAGGTTGGCAGGCTGCTGAACACGCCTGGCTACTTGGCAGGTGCTCCGGGTAGGCAGGCTGGCGGGCACGGCAGGTAACAGGCAGGTGTTCCAGGTAGGCAGGCAGATGGACATGGCAGGTAACTCGCAGGTGCTCCGGGTAAGCAGGCTGGCGGGCTCGTTTGTTAGACACACTGGTGGGCAGAACTGTTTGACAGGCTGGCAGACTGGACTGACAGACAGACTGGTGGGCAGGACTGACAGGCAGCGGGACCTGAGGGCTGCGGAAAGTGTTAGCACACAAACAACAACCTTGCACAGGCACCTCCATTTTGGAGGAGGTGCCTTATATAGGAGAAGTCCTCCGGCCATTGGCCGGGGACTCTTTAGGACAGCGCGTGGCCTATTTAAGAGGGAGGGAGCGTGCACGCCCTAAGCACAGTGTCCAGGAAGCTGCACGCGGTGCACGACACAGCAGCAACAGGGGAGCAGGAAGACGCCTGACTGGGACCGCGGCGGTGAGGGGAGCGGCGTCTCTGCCTGACAGGAGGCAGAGATGCTGATGCTACAGTCTCCAGACTCTGTCACGTCTGTCACATGTGCTCAGTGTGAGCCTGCTTTCATCTGTGAAGAGCACAGGGTGCCAGTGGCAACTTTGCCAATACTGGTGTTCTGTGGCAAATGCAAAGCGTCCTGCATGGTGTTGGGCTGTGAGCACAACACCCATCTGTGGACGTCGGGCCCTCATACCACCCTCATGGAGTCAGTTTCTAACCGTTTGTGCAGACACATGCACATTTGTGGCCTGCTGGAGGTCATTTTGCAGGGCTCTGGCAGTGCTCCTCCTCTTCCTCCTTGCACAAAGGCAGAGGTAGCGGTCCTGCTGCTGGGTTGTTGCCCTCCTACAGCCCCCTCCATATCTCCTGGTGTACTTGCCTGTCTCCTGGTAGCGCCTCCAGCCTCTGGACACTACGCTGACAGACACAGCAAAACTTCTTGCCACAGCTCGCATTGATGTGCTGTCCTGGATGAGCTGCACTACCTGAGCAACTTCTGTGGGTTGTAGAGTCCGTCCCATGCTACCACGAGTGTGAAAGCACAACCAACATTCAAAGGTGACCAAAACATCAGCAAGAAAGCATTGGTACTGAGATGTGGTCTGTGGTCCCCACCTGCAGGACCACTCCTTTATTGAGTGTGTCTTGATAATTGCCAATAATTTTCATCTATTGTCTATTCCATTTGCACAACAGCATGTGAAATTGATTGTCAATCAGTGTTGCTTCCTAAGTGGACAGTTTGATTTCACACAAGTCTGATTTACTTGGAGTTATATTCTGTTGTTTAAGTGTTCCCTTTATTTTTTGAGCAGTGCATATATATATATATATATATATATATATATGTGTATATATATATATATATATATATATATATATGATTATACAGAATATATATATACAGTACAGACCAAAAGTTTGGACACACCTTCTCATTTAAAGATTTTTCTGTATTTTCACGACTATGAAAATTGTACATTCACACTGAAGACATCAAAACTATGAATTAACACATGTGGAATTATATACTTAACAAAAAAGTGTGAAACAACTGAAAATATGTCTTATATTCTGGGTTCTTCAAAGTAGCCACCTTTTGCTTTGATGACTGCTTTACACACTCTTGGCATTCTCTTGATGAGCTTCAAGAGGTAGTCACCGGAAATGGTCTTCCAACAATCGTGAAGGAGTTCCCAGAGATGCTTAGCACTTGTTGGCCCTTTTGCATTCACTCTGCAGTCCAGCTCACCCCAAACCATCTCGATTGGGTTCAGGTCTGGTGACTGTGGGGGCCAGGTCATCTGGCGTAGCACCCCATCACTCTCCTTCTTGGTCAAATAGCCATTACACAGCCTGGAGGTATGTTTGGGGTCATTGTCCTGTTGAAAAATAAATGATGGTCCAACTAAACGCAAACCAGACGGAATAGCATGCCGCTGCAAGATGCTGTGGTAGCCATGCTGGTTCAGTATGCCTTCAATTTTGAATAAATCCCCAACAGTGTCACCAGCAAAGCACCCCCACACCATTACACCTCCTCCTCCATGCTTCACGGTGGGAACCAGGCATGTAGAGTCCATCCTTTTCTGCATCGCACAAAGACTCGGTGGTTGGAATCAAAGATCTCAAATTTGGACTCATCAGACCAAAGCACAGATTTCCACAGGTCTAATGTCCATTCCTTGTGTTCTTTAGCCAAAACAAGTCTCTTCTGCTTGTTGCCTGTCCTTAGCAGTGGTTTCCTAGCAGCTCTTTTACCATGAAGGCCTGCTGCACAAAGTCTCCTCTTAACAGTTGTTGTAGAGATGTGTCTGCTGCTAGAACCCTGTGTGGCATTGACCTGGTCTCTAATCTGAGCTGCTGTTAACCTGCGATTTCTGAGGCTGGTGACTCGGATAAACTTTTCCTCAGAAGCAAAGGTGACTCTTGGCCTTTCTTTCCTTGGGCGGTCCTCATGTGAGCCAATTTCTTTGTAGCGCTTGATGGTTTTTGCAACTGCACTTGGGGACACTTTCAAAGTTTTCCTAATTTTTCGCACTGACTGACCTTCATTTCTTAAAGTAATGATGGCCACTCGTTTTTCTTTACTTAGCTGCTTTTTTCTTGCCATAATACAAATTCTAACAGTCTATTCATTAGGACTATAAGCTGTGTATCCAGCTGATTTCTGCACAACACAACTGATGGTCCCAACCCCATTTATAAGTCAAGAAATCCCACTTATTAAACCTGACAGGGCACACCTGTGAAGTGAAAACCATTTCCGGCGACTACCTCTTGAAGCTCATCAAGAGAATGCCAAGAGTGTGCAAAGCAGTCATCAAAGCAAAAGGTGGCTACTTTGAAGAACCTAGAATATAAGACATATTTTCAGTTTCACACTTTTTTGTTAAGTATATAATTAAACATGTGTTAATTCATAGTTTTGATGCCTTCAGTGTGAATGTACAATTTTCATTGTCATGAAAATACAGAAAATTTTTTAAATGAGAAGGTGTGTCCAAACTTTTGGTCTGTACTGTATATACGTATATATATATAAATATATTTGTTGGAAAGTTTTAGTAAACCTAGTATTTATTTCATGGGAATCACCAATGTTTGTATGCATATCAGTTCAGTGGCTGGTCCTAGGCAGTGACTGAATATCTTCATTGTATGTGCATGCATAGATAGCAGTCAATCACTGAGTAGGACTGCCCACCGGACTCATACATACAAACACCAGGGATTTCAATGAATAAAATCAATAAAATCAAAGTTATATTGAACCTTTTACAACAAACCCATATATCGTTCTGCTCAGCTTCTTCTCTATACCATAGCATCCACAGATCTATCTGTATGTATACCATGACAAACTCCCTTTATCGCTGTAGCACTACAGTTTTTCAGAGAAAAAATAATTTAAAATGTCAACACAGAGCTGATATATGAAAGTGTTCGCACTAGAAAACTGGCATAAAACCCTTTAAATAGTCTCAAATTTTTTGGGGCAAAGCAAATATCTTGTGGCTTTTGATGATTTTACGCCACTTTAAAATCGTTCTGCCAATATGGGTGGAGCTGGGAAGGATCTGAGGAAGGATGGTGCGTGGCTACTCTTGACCATCAAATTCATCATCAGTGCTGGCCAGAAATGCTACTCCATCCATTGAGTGGAATAACATTTTTTGGCAAGGTGTAAGGAGACGTATGTCCCTGTTAGGATGCACCAAATTCATTAAGTGGAGTGACCCACTAAGTTAATTTGGTGCACCCTACTCCAAACGCCCATCAAAACCTAGCCCTTTGTCTCCTGGCTGACTTGTCTAAGGCCAATCTCCAGCAGCTTCTTTCCACCCCACTCATCATGACTGACAGGTCTCTTCTTATGTGTGCAATTGAGGAGAAAATAGTGGAAACCTGCAAATGGAATTGTTAACCAAGACACGTAGACCCTGGACAGCTTTTCAAGATATGTTCTCTCTAAAATGCCACAATGTTTCAGAGTAACAGAATCCCAGCCGTAACAGCACAGCCAAACTCTCATTCATGCTGCTGTGGATGGGGCAGCATGAATCAGGTGACAGGTTCCCTTTAATGATTAGAGCATGTTTATTATACCTAATATCTCAGTGCGTATAATTTTTTTCAAGTAAATGTTTGTCTATCGTTTGAATAAATTAAAATGTATTACAATTTAAAAATAATGTCTATACTTTCTTGTCTATAATTAGATTACCTTTCAAATAAAGCTATAGTAAAAATCTTATTTGCCTTGATCAGGTTGTCAAATATGACAACAAAATACCTTGGAATGCTTGTACACATAAAGCAGCACGGTGCCTTTGAGCCTACATAAACCATATCATTAGATAACCTCTGTGGTACGAATAATGCTCTTCTGTAATTAGTTTTGGTCTGACATTATTTAATTAGCTTGCAAATGCGATGGTTCATTTACCTGCCTAAAATAGATGCGTGAATTGGAGGCTTATAAATCTCATCTTGAACTGCTGCACCTCTGGAGGAAAATTTTAGCAGCAGATTTACATATGATCTGTGATTGGAATATTTGGTTTTAATAAGCTCATGCAGGTTTCCATGCTTTTTAGTAATGATTTATCACCCTTGTCAATCAATGGCCTTCCATCCATCAGTAGGCAGGCAATGAATCAGAAGTACTCTATTACAGGTCTAAGTTATGTTTTTGTCTGATTGCATTAGTTATATAGTCGATAAGTGTTGTAGCATCTTGTATGACACACTGTATATAAAACCATTTTTTCATATTTTATTGATGATGATGATACTTTTCTCCATATACAAACCCAAGCAGTTGTCTATGTACAGTACAGACCAAAAGTTTGGACACACCTTCTCATTTAAATTTTTTTCTGTATTTTCATGACTATGAAATTTGTACATTCACACTGAAGGCATCAAAACTATGAATTAACACATGTGGAATTATATACTTAACAAAAAAGTGTGAAACAACTGAAATTATGTCTTATATTCTAGGTTCTTCAAAGTAGCCACCTTTTACTTTGATGACTGCTTTGCACATTCTTGGCATTCTCTTGATGAGCTTCAAGAGGTAGTCACCGGAAATGGTTTTCACTTCACAGGTGTGCACTGTCAGGTTTAATAAGTGGGATTTCTTGCCTTATAAATGGGGTTGGGACCATCAGTTGTGTTGTGCAGAAGTCTGGTGGATACACAGCTGATAGTCCTACTGAATAGACTGTTAGAATTTGTATTATGGCAAGAAAAGAAGCAGCTAAGTAAAGAAAAACAAGTGGCCATCATTACTTTAAGAAATGAAGGTCAGTCAGTGCGAAAAATTGGGAAAACTTTGAAAGTGTCCCCAAGTGCAGTTGCAAAACCATCAAGCGCTACAAAGAAACTGGCTCACATGAGGACCGCCACAGGAAAGGAAGACCAAGAGTCACCTCTGCTTCTGAGGATAAGTTTATCCGAGTCACCAACCTCAGAAATCGCAGGTTAACAGCAGCTCAGATTAGAGACCAAGTCAATGCCACACAGAGTTCCAGCAGCAGACACATCTCTTCAACAACTGTTAAGAGGAGACTTTGTGCAGCAGGCCTTCATGGTAAAATAGCTTCTAGGAAACCACTGCTATGGACAGGCAACAAGCAGAAGAGACTTGTTGGGGTTAAGAACACAAGGAATGGACATTAGACCAGTGGAAATCTGTGCTTTGGTCTGATGAGTCCAAATTTGAGATCTTTGGTTCCAACCACCGTGTCTTTGTGCGAAGCAGAAAAGGTGAACGGATGGACTCTACATGCCTGGTTCCCACCGTGAAGCATGGAGGGGGAGGTGTGATGGTGTGGGGGTGCTTTGCTGGTGATTCTATTGGGGATTTATTCAAAATTGAAGGCATACTGAACCAGCATGGCTACCACAGCATCTTGCAGCGGCATGCTATTCCATCCGGTTTGCGTTTAGTTGGACCATCATTTATTTTTCAACAGCACAATGACCCCAAACACACCTCCAGGCTGTGTAAGGGCTATTTGACCAAGAAGGAGAGTGATGAGGTGCTACGCCAGATGACCTGGCCTCCACAGTCACCAGACCTGAACCCAATCGAGATGGTTTGGGGTGAGCTGGACCGCAGAGTAAAGGCAAAAGGGCCAACAAGTGCTAAGCATCTCTGGGAACTCCTTTAAGATTGTTGGAAGACCATTTCCGTTGACTACCTCTTGAAGCTCATCAAGAGAATGCCAAGAGTGTGCAAAGCAGTCACCAAAGCAAAAGGTGGCTACTTTGAAGAACCTAGAATATAAGACATATTTTCAATTGTTTCACACTTTTTTGTTAAGTTTATAATTCCACATGTGTTAATTCATAGTTTTGATGCCTTCAGTGTGAATGTACAATTTTCAAAGTCATGAAAACACAGAAAAATCTTTAAATGAGAAGGTGTATCCAAACTTTTGGTCTGTACTGTATATTTAGACTTGCAGGATTGTATAGGAATACAAAAGAAAGTCCAGAAGTCTTATTCCTGTGTAAACAGGAAATGCAGACTCATTGGTACAGTAAACAAGTAATTATTTATTAACTATTTAATGCAAATGCAATAACTGATAAACGTCAATCAGAAAGTTACTGATAATAAAATTCAGCACTCTTGTAATCTTTCCATACTTTAAGGGTTATGCTCTGTTCTTAGCTCTGTCCCTACAACCCTGGCCACTGCCCTATATCACAATAAACCTGACACTATCAAACTTAGGAGTGCGAGACCGATAGGTAAATCGTTTACTAAAATTCCTTAACTCTCTATATACAATTAACTGTTATGTTCATGTACAAGCAATCAAACTTCTAAATATAATTTGGATTTATATCCTCAACAATATAGGACTCCGAGAGATATTGATTAGATGTACTGGTCTGTTGGCTGTTAGAGTGTACCAATAAGGGCTTCCACTCAGCCCCTCTGTCTACCGATGGTGGTTACCACCAGGGCTATGGAGTCAGTAAGCCAAGCCAATTTCCCTGACTTCCGACTCTAACTCTGACTCCACAGCCCTGCCTCACTACTAAGCATGTACATAATGTGCACCACAAATTCATCTCACCTAAAAGCTTAAAGAAGATGTCCACTACTTTTTATTATCCTCTCAATGTATTCACCCGGTGCCCTTACGGGTTTTTATAATTACCTAGAGTGGTCCTTCTTGCCTGTGAGCGGCGCTATTGCTGGTCGCTCACAGGCATCACGTGACCCCTCGCTGATGTCACGTCAAGTGAGGCGTGACATCAGTGACGCGGTCCCCATGGTGAATGCTGGGTTGTCGGCGGGGTTTCCCCACATGTCACACCCAGAATCCACCATGCGCTTTCACAATGAATGAGGAGAGGGAAAGCGAGTGGTGGATGCTGGGTGTGATAAGCGGGGTAACCCCACCCACAGCCCAGCATCCACCGTGGAGCGCAGCGCTGGGTCACGCCCGGCTGCAGCCGGAACTTGATGTGTCATCAGCGGATGTCAGAGCCAGCTGCAGCAGGGGGTCACGTGTTGCCTGTGAGAGAGGCCAGCGATAGCGCCGCTCACAGACCATAAAGACACAGCAAGGTAATTACAAAAACACTTATGGGCACAGGGTGAATACATTGGGGAGATAATAAAAAGTATTGGACAACTCCTTTAAATCCTAAGATCAGGAGTAGAACAGACATTTATAGGACATTTCATAATTTTCCCAAATTCTTATGAAAACATTTACAGCACATACTGCATTGTACTACTCTACTAATTTATTATATATTTTAGGAGTTTTATACTGACTCCATCTCCACCAAAATCGACACAGACTCAAACTCCACGACTAGAACTCCACAGCCCTAGTTACCACTACAGACCCTAACAGGTGTAGACACTGCACTCCTGCTAGGCTGCAAGTCTTGTACTGTACGCCACAAACAGTCTTGTTTATCACAAACCTGTTTTTGCTGTTTCCTATCTCTAGAGCTCAACTTAAGTCCTGTCCTGTCCCTTTAATTAAGCCTCCTGGCCTGCTGCTCACCAAAGTAAAGCTCCATCCCTTTAATTAGGCCTCCTGGCCTGCTGCTCACCCGAGCTTAGTTCCATTCCTTAAATTTGGCCTCCTGGCCTGCTGCTCACCAAAGTAAAGTTCCATTCCTTAAATTAGGCCTCCTGGCCTGCTGCTCACTTGAGTGAAATTCTGTACTGTTTATTAGGGTAACCAGAATTCCTTGTTCCTTTAAGAGGATCCTCACCCCTATACAAGTCGACTACCAAAGATAGTTATAATTCTCTAGTCACACTCTTCTAGGATTTGGCTATAAGCCAGTTCCGATGACACTTTAAATGCAACTTGATACAAGTCTGAGCGATGACTGGGTTCTTCGCCTGGCCCCTAAGGCTTTTATATTTTCTTGCTGCGTCACAGCAGATGACATGTCCCTGTGTATCTGGCTCCATTTTTCCTCCAGGGTAATCAATCCTCTTTTGGTAGTTTCTAAGTTGTTTTTAGTTCCCATATCTTTTGTTTCTGGCTTCTAGATGGCAACATCCATTCACACAAGTCTCCCTGTGCCTTCCTATGGTATAAGTCACTTACTTCCTTAAACATGATTTATCCAATTGTGTGCACATTTCTACTTGATTTATATTTGAACATGACTTTTGCCTGTTACAACGAAAAACAAGTATACTTTTCTTTGACCATTGGCATTGTCACTATGAAAGTGAATTATCAATGGTTAAAACTTCAGCTTTGAGCCCAATTTAGCTAATTGGGTAACTTATTTGGGAAAACATATCAAAGCAGAGCAGTTAGCCATAGAAACAATCACATTTCTTCAGCTCTTTTGAGAAATAAAATCAGCAACGGGATTGGATTCTATTGACAAATCTTCCACTTTTTTTCTTTTCTCCACTTTTCTACATTAGTTTGATAAATCTCCCCCATCTGCTGTTTATTACTAATGGGTAAAGATGAGCAAATTTATTTAATTGGATATTGAATTATATTCTAATTTTACAAAAAAAATCTATTCTCCATAATATGAACTTTTCTTCAATTTGCTTACGTTCAATTCAGTAAAACGGCATCTAGCTGTGGCCCCCATTTTTCTGAACCCTAAGGGGTCAGGCAAACAGTTTAAAAAAAATAATACTCTCTGCTCTCCTTTCCCACCACCCACATAGCTTGCCATGCATTTCTAGGCTCTTCTTCTTTTCTACTTTCCCCCATTCTGTTCAGCCTTCTTCACTTCAGGCCCTGACTTCTGGGTCCAGTAGGCTTTTGACTGATGTCACTGCACGTCATAAGTCGTAACATCACGACGTTGCGAAAAAAATTTGTCTGTGCGATAAAATTGTTCTCAAGCACATTGCCGTAAGAGGCTTGGAGAACCTGGATGCCTCATCCTGGAGTAAAGAAGGATGAAGAGAATATGCTTGACGAATGGGGGAAGGAGAAAGAAAAGAGACATCAAGAACCAGATGGCGAGCTGAGGAGGCAGCGGGACAACTGCTAATTTTTTTTTTTCATCCTACATTTATTATGCTCTGGGTTTTGTGAACAACAATAAGGAATATTCTGTTCACAGAGAATAATTTTGCTGTATATAGAATGTTCTTGCAAAGTCCGAGTGATCTAATGAATTAAAATTTTGCCAGATCTGCTCATTTCTATCAATGGGTGGAAAACAAGTACGCATTCAATTCTTTTTATAATTGTATCAGGTTGAAGAATACTGCCGTTTTATGATCATTTGAATATCCTTTTGAAGAAACAGTAAAGGCAGTGATGCATTTTTATTTTAGGTTTCACAGAATGACAAAAGTACGTCTAGTATTAATCAGTTATGATATAACATCAAAGAATGTATTGTCGCTGAACAGTTTTCTTCATTCTCTGGTTTCAGCATCTATATATCTGCTCTTTTATTCTGACAGGTGTTTTACCAGCGTGCCGATATGGCCATCGGCTCTCTCACTATAAACGAGGAACGATCTGAAATTATTGACTTCTCAGTTCCCTTTGTGGAAACAGGGATCAGTGTGATGGTGTCTAGGAGCAATGGAACGGTCTCCCCTTCAGCATTTTTAGGTAATACTGTAACACATCATTTTTTTTTGTTCCTTCGCCGAGGATTACTCGTTTTCAAACAAAATATACTCTATACAGTTTTACAGTTTTTGCCTCCATCCCTTCATAATATTTGTTTTATGCCGTAGCTATGGACTTACAAAATCATGTATCCAGTTGACATCATGGTTAAGCTGTCAGTAATGGTGGAGTCATGGTTTGAAATGTATTTGACAGGTACTAAGTTTAAATTTACAGACTCAACATGGAGTAAAGACACTTCTAATATTTACTTCTCATTATTAGTTTTAAGTCAGGTTTCATATTGGAGTCACTCTAAGGCTGTAATCACACATGTAGGTTTATTTGTTATATTTTTCAAACAAAACTCAGGAGAAGATCTAAAAAGAAGAAAATTATAAAGAAAAGACTGACCCTTCTCTCTTTTGCATCTAGTCTTTTGTGTCCAGTCTTGCGCTTGGCTCAAATCACTGGATTATAGGCTGCCACAAAAATGGCATGTTTGATTTATCAGAAGTCAGGAATGGCACATGCAGTTTTTGTGCCAATTTTTGAGCCAAAGAGAAGAGTAGATTCAAAGAGAATACTAAATTTGTTGGAGGTACTATTTTTCTCCACATTTTTGGATTATCATCCGACTTTATAGCTTAAAAGAATATTATTAAATACATAATTTCCTTAACATCATGTTTTTGAAAATTCTCCATACATAGGTGGGAGCAATTTTTCAGGAATAACTCCATCCTATGGATGTCTTTGCCTGTACAGATATCTGACCAATTCCTGTTCTTTATTAATCTATTTCTCGAGCAAATTGATTGCAGTCTGCAAGCAAAATCTAAAAGAGGGAATAAAATGTTTTTAACTTAATATTATCAAATCTATAAAGAAGATGCTAATTGGATCTATCCTCATGTAATATCTGTGGAAGTTAAGAGCCAAGCAGAAGTCTAGAATTACAAAAGCATGGCTACTTTTTTCACATAAAACACAACAGCTGTTTTCCATGGAAAACAAGTTATCACGTATCCAGTAGATAGGTGATGATAGCTTATTTATCGGTGGAAGTCTGACCATTGGGACCAGTACTGATCGACAAAAAAGAGTATTTTTATCCTCAACAGGGCACTTTTATCCCTGTTGGATTAGAGCAGCAGTGCACATGCTTGACCCCACTCCCTTTACTATGAGGCTGCTGAAAAAAACAAAGCACGGCACTCAGCAGCCCCGTAGGGAAAGAATGGAGCGGCGGTTGGGCATTGATTTCCGCTTTTCCATTCTAAAAGGTATAAAAGTTCCCAAATCTGCAGATTAATCCAGTGGTCAGAACACGACTGCTCAGTCATTTATAACTTATATTGCAGATAGATGACAAACGGGTTGTCCGGCAAAAACAACTTTAGGAAAGAGTCATAGTGCATTACAATGTTATGAAGACACTGCTGGTCCTCATAATGCATTTTTTTAACCATGGTTGAGAGGCATACAAAAATTAATTAATGTCAGTACCTTACAAAATGTATAGCGACTTTGTATTAGATGTCATTAACTTCAAAATAAAGTGCAATATGAGTGACAGATGCAAAGCAGGTTCTGTGTCCCTCCACCCTGATGCTCGTTTCGTCTTGCTTCCCCCTGAGCTATTATAGCCAGGGGTCTTACGGATGACCTTCATGCCACTTATCTCCATTGAAACTCAGCCTGTAGCAGGGCTTCAAAATAGACTGTGATTTTTGCTACATACAGCAATGCTTTGTTATTGCTGTATATAGAACATGTGTTCAGACGGTCAGAAATTTTATGTCCCCTAAGGGAACTTGCAAAAAGTAAAAAACAAAAGTTTTAAAAAATATGGAAAATGAAAAAAAAACTTGAATTACCCCACTTTTCTGTCTTTAAAAATAAAAGTACTAAAAATATAAAAGATATTATTAAAAAAAATTACACAAAATTATTTTTTTTTACCACATAACGTTCTCTGTAGAAACAATTCCCAAAAAACAATGTCAGAATTCCTTTTTTTATTTCAATTTCACCGTTCTTTTTTTTCTTTTTTTCCAGTATACTATGTGTTAAAATGAATGATATCTTTTAAAAGTACAATTCGTCCCGCAATAATCAAGCCTTCATATGTCTATGTGGGCAGAAAAATAAAAAAGTTAAGTCTCTTAGATAAAAAGAAGGAAAAATCAAAAATGCAAAAATGGAAGTTAACCATGTTGACAAGGAGATAAAGGGATTTTCTACTACTCGGAAAACCCCTTTTTAATCACTATATTCACCCATTGTTTTTCAGAAGAATGTAACTGTATTTGCTTTAATACTAGAAAACTCTTTAAACTCAAAGATGCTGGTTTTCAAGCAACATTTAGTACAGCCTGTATGCTATAATTATGCACATGAGTCTTATTAACCCTATTACAGCATAGAAGACAAGTAAAAATGACGGCTTTTGATGACTTATGATTATGAACTTATGATAAGGATCTAATATACTGTATATGTATATTATTTTAGAACATAGTTTTTTAGTTATCCCATCTGTAATATTAGGAATACTCATAATCAACATCTAAAGAAATAATCATGAAATAATAACATTTAAAAAGCTTCATTATCCAGAATATGTACCATTCAGTTAAAATCTTTAGCTTTATTCAAGCATTCAGTTGCATCTAGGAAGGTGAGATAAGGACGAGACCAATCAAGTCAGCAGTCATTCTGTGTATATTTCCTCAGGGTTTCTGTAAGTTTGTGGCTTTTAATGTGTTGTTACTATCAAGTATTTTAAAGGTCAATTTGTGTGAGAGAAGGCCAGCTATAGTGTGATTCCTTACCCATCCATGTAGCTAGTGAGACATCGCTCAGTTCCTAAAACCTTAATTTTGCTGGTGGCACCTTAGCACAGGCTTTATATTACTTTTCTAGAAAAATTATTTAAGTTTGCCAAGAGATTTCCAAATATGTGTAGTTATTGACTCAATGACTCATTGGCCAAATTATTAACAGTTTATGCTCAATTTCCTTTTATACTAATGAGATGTGAACATTGGCTTATATGTAGTGATGGGAAATCACTAGTCATGGGCGAGCATTAAAATGCTCGGGTACTCGTTGCTCGGGTCAAGCACATTGGAATACTCGGGTGCTCGACCCGAGCAATGAGCCTAATGTAAGTCTATGGGAAACTCGAGCATTTTTCAGGCGGCTTCCCCGGCGATCTGCAGAGGGCCTAAAAATTGCCCAAATCGATGGGAACAGTGCTCAAATGACATGGTAACAGCATGGGGAAGACCCCTAGAAGCATTTCTAACTCCAAGGTCACTGCTGTCAACAACGTTGTCAGAGGTATTACGCCACTTTTACAGACTCACAATAAAACACACAAAAACGAAACCAAAATGGATTTTCCTGGGAAATATGTTAAGGAACATCTTTTCCAGGATAATGACTTCTATATAAGGCAAAATAAATGACCAAAAACAAAAATGCTCCTCCACACCTTGGGCTATGTTCACATGTAGTGTTTTTTATGCATTTTTGCACTTTTGCATTGCTTTCAACCAAGACAAATGCATTCACCGGGAAATGTAATTTTAACATTTTACAACCTTATCTGGCCATGTGATGCGTGACACATCATCAGGCACATCCTGTTTCATTTATGATGGAGGGACTCTGAAAGTCACAAAGCCTATTTTTATAGGGCCATCAGGCGGCTCTTACTATTCTTAAAGGGCCAGCCATCGGCCCTTGCTATTGTTAGAGAGCCATAAGCCGGCTATGCTTTGTTGTTCCCATTATTAACGAGTGGGTCTCCTATACTGTTATTGTGTATGCAGTGACTGCAAGGGCTGCCAAAAATTTGGAGGCACTCCAATGCCCCTTGCAAGAGATGTAAAGGTCAGAGAGCCTCCTAAAAACAATGTTCCCACTATTAGGAAGTGGGTCTCCCATAGTGTTTGCCTAAGCAGTGAATGCAAAAGCTGCCAAAAATTTGAAGGCACTCCAATGCCCCTTGGAAGAGACGTAGAGGTTGGAGAGACTCCTAAAAACAATGTTCCCATTATTAGGAAGTAGATCTCCCATAGTGTTTGCCTAAGTAGTGAAGTAATGGCTAGCAAAAATTTGGAGGCACTCCATTGCCCCTTGGAAGAGACGTAGAGGGCCTCATGAAAAAAATTCCCATTATTAGGAAGTGGGTCTCCCATAGTGTTTGCCTATGCAGTGAAGCAACGGCTGCCAAAAATTTGGATGCACTCCAATGCCCCTTGGAAGAGGCGTAGAGGGCCTTATGAAAAAATGTTTCCATTATTAGGAAGTGGGTCTCCCATAGTGTTTACCTATGCAGTGAATGCAAAAGCTGCCAAAAATTTGGAGGCACTCCAATGCCCCTTGGAAGAGACGTAGAGGTTGGAGAGCCTCCTAAAAACAATGTTCCCATTATTAGGAAGTAGGTCTCCCATAGTGTTTGCTTATGTAATGAAGCAACGGCTACCAAAAATTTGGAGGCACTACAATGTCCCTTGGAAGAGACGTAGAGGGCCTTATGAAAAAATTTCCCATTATTAGGAAGTGGGTCTCCCATGGTGTTTGCCTATGCAGTGAATGCAAAAGCTGCCAAAAATTTGGAGGAACTCCTTTGCCCCTTGAAAGACACGAAGAGGAGGTGATATGGTAGATGGTGGTGAATGATATGGTGATGGAGGATGAGGAGAAGGAGGAGGACAAGAGCAAATAGACAAAATCAGGAAGCGCATACCCATGTGTAGGTGTGAAGAGGTGCATGGGAATAGACCTCTCAAAAAAAGACTCAGGATTTGAGTTTATGTTACGCTACTATTATTCGTTGGTGTTGAGAAGTCTGGCCCAATCCAACCCTTGTTTATTTTAATAAGAGTCAGCCTGTTAATATTTTCGGTTGACAGGCAGATGCGCTTATCAGTTATAATACCACCAGCGACACTAAAAACCTGCTCTGACAAAACGCTAGCGGCAGGGCAGGCAAGGACCTCTAAGGAGTAGAGAGCCAGTTCATGCCACTTGTCCAGCTTGGATACCTAATAACTATAAGGCACAGAGGAATTACGTAGGACGTTGGTACGGTCGGCAAGGTACTCCCTTATCATATTCCCAAACTCCTTGTGAGAGTACCCCGCGTCTTAGGGCCTGTAAGATGGGAGGGTCTGAGAAAACTGTCCCAGAACTTTGACAGTGTTCCCTTGCCTCTGCTGGATTGAAGTTGTGTCTCTCTCGCCTGTACTCCTTGGTTGTCCAACAAACTGTGACCTCTGCCGCCAGCATTTTCAGATGGAAATTTTTTTAATAATTCCGCAACAAGGGCCTTCTGCTACTGCCCCATTTTAGTGGACCTGTCCGCCTCGGGAATAAGAAATTGAAAGTTCTCCTTGTAGCATGGGTCTAGAAGTGTCACCAAAATTTGGCGAGGGTCACAAGAAAGGCGGAGTAACATAAACTCAGCCATGCATGCCAGACTGCTAACAGGCAAGACTTCCGTATCCTCACCAAGAGGACGACTGACCATGCTCTCCTCCACCTCCTCCCTATCCTCAGGCCATCCACGCGGAACAGACGGTATGACAGTTGTGCAGGGAGTACCATCTATATCGCATCAAACTAGCTCCTCCTCCTCCTCTCCTCATTGTCACCCAATCCACGTTGGGATGAGATGAGGCTGGGCTGTGTGTAATCACCCTATATGGTTCCTTGCTCCATCTCATCGTGCTCTGCCTGCAAGGCATCCTTTTTGATTGTGAGCAGAGAGCATTTCAGAAAACAGAGAAGCGGGATGGTGACACTAATTATGGCATCATCGCCGCTCACCATCTTGGTGGAGTCCTCAAAGTTTTGGATGATGGTATATATGTCTGACGTCCATGTCCAATCCTGAGGTCTTATGTGTGGAGTCTAAACTGAATACTGATGGTCTTGTTGATGCTGGTAGTCAACAACTGCCCTCTTCTGCTCACAAATCCTTCCCAACATCTGTGGACATAACACACCAGTCGGTGAGCCAGAAGCTGCAAATACTGCTGAAACACGGCAAGGGCGGTGGAAGCTGTAGCTGACTTTCTAAAATGGGCACACAGGCCCATGACTTACTTTGACAAGAAGATCCGGAAGCTCCGGGTAGGTTTTGAGAAACCGCTGAATCATGAGGTTAAGAACATGGGCCAGGCATGGTAAGTGTGTGAGCTCGCCTCGCCTCACAGCCGCAACCATTTTCCAGCCATTGTCACACACAACCATGCCTGGCTGTAGGTTCAGCGGTGTCAGCCACAGATCTGCCTGCTCTTTCAGAGCTGTCCATAACTCTTCAGAGTTGTGTGGTTTGTTACCTAAGCATATTAACTTCAGCACAGCCTGTTGCCGCTTGGCCGAGGCAGTGCTGCAGTGCTTCCAGCTTGCGACTAATGTGGTCATTTTGGAGATGGATGCTGAAGAGGAGGAGGAGAAGGTGCAGGAGATGTAGAATGTGGGGGCAACCCTGATTGACCCAGGGTCCGCAATCCTAATAATGCAGGGACGGCACACCGGGAGAATTAGTGGCGGCTGGGGACCGAGTACCGAGGGACGGTCACCGTCATCAGGTTGCGGAAAGCTTCTGTCTCCACGAATCTAAAAGCCAACATTATGAGCGCAAGCAGTTGCGAAATGTGTGAATTTAGTCCAAGGACTGGGGTAGGGACAACTGAACGCTGCACTGGAACAATTATGTGGACGTGCTTGCTGATGGTGCTACTTTAGAGTGTGCATTGACAGGTGCAGGGCAGGAGGCATCTTCTCGTGCACCATGGACAGAGGATTGGCTTGCATGCACAACAGCAGAAGAAGCAGTGGTGCCACCCGCAGACACTGTTCCTGGACCCTGGAGTTCGGCCCACTTAGTCGGGTGCTTTGCTGCCATGTGCCTGATCATGCTGGTTGTGGTCAGACAGGTAGTTTTGCTACCCCTGCTGATGCTGGCCTAGCAGGTGGTGCAAATGGCCTTTTTGGGGTTATCGGCAGAGTCTTTAAAAAGCAACCAGACTCGGGAAGACCTAACAGTTGTACTGGCAACTTCCGTCGTGTTGATGTTACGGGAAACGGTTGTCCGACTTCTGTCTATGGCCACCACAATGCTTCTTCCTGCCTGTTGTGGTGCTATGCCTCCCTCCTCCTGTGTGCTGCTGTCCTCGCTCTGTATGTCCCCCTGCCAGGTTGGGTAAGTTACTATATCTTCCACCAACTCGTCTTTCACTTCCGCACCCTGTTTATCCTGACTTTCTGGCAATTGTGTCTCATAATCGTCCACCTCTTGTGACAGTTTCCCACTGTTGCCTCTGTGTGACCGTGGCTGCTCAAATATTTGGGCATCTCTACATGCAATCTCCTCATGCCCCGCTTCAAGTGGACCGGGCGAGAGGCCCGAATCTATAAATGGAAAAGTGAACTGCTCTTCGGAGTGTCCAAGTGTGGGATCAGTTGTCTCCAGGCACTGGGCATGGTGGGAGGAAAGAGGATCAGGGTGAGGAATATGCAGTCCAGACTCACAGCTACTGAGACTTGACTGTGTGGAAGACAAGGTGGTTGTGGTGGTGGCTAAGTGACAGGAAGCATTATCTGTTATACAACCAATAACCTTTTCACACTGCTCTGTGTTCAATAGTGGTGTTCTGCAGTCCCCTATTAATTGGGACAGGAAGGTCAAGCGAGAAGATGTGGGTGTTTGTTGTGGAACAATTTCAGCTAGCCCACTGCCTCGGCCTTGTACTCTTCATGCACCATCATCACCATCACGTCCACTTCCCCGTCCCTTGCCATGCGCCTTGCCCATTTTAAATGGAGGACAATATTTTCCACGTTCACTACAAATGGCTGGATTTGAACAGCAATGATATGTGATCCATGTGACGGACAAACCACAGTTTTAAATAGCTGGCCTGTAGGTAACTATTTTTAACAGCGAACTGGTGGCAATAACTTTGCTAACACACTGCAACAAAATTTCAATGGAGGTCAGAAATGGCAGAATTTTCAGCACAGTTAAATGTGATCCGTGTGACAGACAAACCACAGTTTTAAATAGATGGATTTTTAGCGCTGTAATATGGAAAGGATCTATTCTGCCAACAACCAAATGGAGCAGAAAAACAGTGTTCTCTGGATGGCTTTTTAAGCAAATAATCAGGATTAAAATCTAAAAAAAGATATTCCTGGCCCTTGATACCTGGGCCTATTTCTAGATTTATCTGTAAAAGCACCAGCAGCAGACAGAACTGGAATGGACCCTCTTGCTATATGCACTGATGACGTTGTGCGGCCAGCCATTCACTGTAATGCCACAACCAACATGGCTGTGGCATTACAGTGTGTGGCAGACAATCCCTGCATGTTCATTGGCTCTGTAAACAGCGCCAAACATGCAGGGAGGGGACCCGAGCTCCCGCCGAGCAACCCCGGAAATACTCGGCGAGCGCCGAGCATCTCGAGCAGTGAGATGCTCGGGCGAGCACCGAGCAGTAGCAAGCATGCTCGCTCATCACTAGGAATCACTAAAATGCTCGGGTGCTCTTTATTTGAATTGAGCAAATCGTAATGCTCGGCTGCTCATTTCAATTATCGAACAAAATGGATGTCAATGGGAAACTTAAGCATTTTTCCGGCAAATCCTGCCAGGAGGCCTGGGGGACCTGGAAAATCGGCATTTTGTGTGTGTTTATTTGTTTTTAAATAACTCAACTGCCAGTTAAATGATTAATGAATATACACTCCCCCCCCATGTCTCAGCACCGAGAGATTGGCGGAAGAAGTGAATATTCATTTTATCCTCTGATCTCAGAGGTCAGTGGGCCAAGTCTTGGGTCCCTTGGTCTAAGATAGAGCCGATAAAGCGATGCGGCCGACCAATCACAGTAATGCCAGTAGCAAACATGACTACTGCATTATTGTGTATTATTGTGCATGTTTTGCAGCTATTAGACAGCCAATCAACATGCGGGATAGGGACTTAAGCATTGCACTGAAGCACCCCAGATACTCGGCCAAGTAACGAGCGTGACCGAGCAAACTAATGCTCGATCGAGTAGCGAGCAGTACTGAGCACTCTCGCTCATCACTACTTGAATGCAAAAGAGAATTGTAGAGGAAGAAATCACTGTGATGGGATACTCGCATCAAAGCACAATCAAATATTTTTGGTGAAGGGTTTATACAGGACTTTTTTATTGTGGGCCTAAAGACTAACAGGCAGGTATTTGTTAATCACTTGCCTGTTCTAACTGGCATAGGCACAAAGTGGTCATTAATCGCTCCTGCTAGCGATTCATCTGCTCAACGTCAACAGAGCATCTCTTCCTCTTCCGAGCTGTTGTGTCAACAAGGTCTTACTGCCAACGTCATTCTGATAGATGACCAGCTCCCCACAGTTGGGCAACAGGGACCCCTCTGTCAATCAGCATGACTTTGGCAGTCACATCCAGTCAACAGAGCAGAGCAGAAGAGAACTCTTTGCTCTGACTATGTGACTTCAGCGGAACCTGCTGAATAACTGACAGGAGCAGTCTATGACCGCTCTGTGCTGTCAGAGATCAGCACCTGGCACAACAGATAGGTAGGTAGCAACTACCTGCCTGTTACTTTTATGCCAATAGTAAAAAAATAATCCTGGATAACCTCTTAAAGGATCAAATAAGAATTGTTCCATGGAAAGACTTTTTACAACCCAATTTGGAAAAATCTCTATTGTCTACCATTTTTTTTGTATGTCAAATCTATGGAACCCAGGGCTACATTTACAGCTTGTGTTGCCCTATTCTGAATATGACCCATTTAATTGATGAACACAAACTATGCCCCCTAATCGTTAAAATTAGTGTTTTTTATGCCAGTCTTAATGAGTATGCAGGAATAAGATGCACCAGATTAATTAAGAGGCTCACATTCCTTACTGAATTTGGCGTATCTTATCAGTGATATGTGCCTCTGTGAACCTCACCAGAAAAGTTATGCCAGGCTCTTATCAGTGCTTTTCCCCTCCATGCACCTCCACAGAAATGCAATGCCAGGGACTGGTGTAATATTTGTGGTGTAAGGAACGTTGGCACTTTTAATGAATTTGTCAGATAGGCATTGCCACGTCTCGTTCTGTCACGGCTCTTCCCCAGCTCCACTTATTTTGGCAGAGCTGCCTGAAACTAACGTGAAGAAGTTGCAAAAATTTTGCCTACCTTCATGTTGTGCAAAAATTCTGTGATACTTGAAGATGTTTTATGTCAGACTTCTGGTGTAAACACCACAATGAATTGGAGTCTAGATGTTTCATTTTTACTAAGAAGGTATCAAGTCCTCATCCAAAATTAAAAAAAAAATCTTCACAAATTTAGGCATGTACAATGCCAAAACCGGGTAAGGTTTATGTAACCCCTTTCAAAAGTTGGGTTTTCTTGCCTTGTTTCAGGCGCTCCCAAGTTGGTTCTTTATTTTACCAACAGATATGTTGTTATTGATGGGATTGACTTTGAATCATGCTTTTTAAATTAAAAACCAAAGTAAAATTGCAAAAATACTGTCATACACGTGAATTTGCATACATACACCAGATGGGTTTACAACCACGGCAAGTGATTGGCTTGGTGAGCATTTTCTCCCATTTCTGGAATATTGCAGTGGAACTAGGAAGCTGAGACCAATGAGGACTGAGTAAACAGATGCTGTAAGTTACTCTAATATTGAATATACTATTGTTGCTATATCCCATTTTTATATTTGTAATAAATATACAGTATATATACTAGAGATGAACAAAGCAGGCAAAATTGTAAACCACCTGTTCGCATGGATTTTCCATGAATTTTCCAGACCCCTGAACATAAAAAATGTAAGATTGTAAAAAAAAATTTAAAAATACTTATACTAACCTCAACGGTCTCTCTGATTTCCACTGTCCCGCATCTGATCCTTGGTGCATGTCCTTATCACTGCCGATGAGTGCTGAATCCCAGGGCTTCTCCATTCTATGCTAAGACCTCCAGCTCTGATGACGCCCTGGACATTTTTGTGCCATCGCATGTAAGCTTACAATGCCATGACATAGCAACAAGCACCGTGACTTTGTGTTGAAACGTCACGAGCCCCAGCACAGCCAAAAGTCATGGCATTACATGTAGCGGTGCAGGGATTTCAGTGCTACGGAGCGGTGACATGAAGATGCTCCGATGACCAATTGTGAGATATTGAGAAGAGGACGGTCTGGAGAGGTGATGGTAAGGTGATTATAAGTATTCTTTTAACCTTTTGAGAGCCCCTTATGGTTCAGCAGCTGCTATTTTGCCGAATTCGCACAAAAGCGAATTCCAAAAAATCAGCACAACACAAAAAGAGGCAAGAATTAAAAATTAGTATGTAGGATACAATGGGAAGGCAAATCTATCAAGCTCACCACAGATGTATCCTTTGTAACAAGCAATCTGTAGGTTGTACAATACAGACATTGATAAAAATCAACATCTATAATCCTCTTCAAACAGCGATTGTCTTAGCAAACCAAATGCCGCCTTCCATAAACATGCTCCAAAACCATATATCCTGATCTAGTTTTGCAATAAATAGCCCGGCATGGCATGCTGTTATATTTAGTCCTATAGTATACAGCTCTGTGATATGTCTTTCCATTACTTATGCAATACTGACCTTTATTTTTAATCAAATCTATTTGGCAAAAGGCTTAATATTACCCCGCAGCACACAATAAGTACTCTATTATACATGAATATCTAGACAGCTTGTGGCTCAGTCCTCCAGCTATAGGAATATAAAATTAGGCACTAAGTACTGGTATGATGGAAAATAACGTCACTCGGGATAAGCTGTTTGCTTTTGGGTTTGTATAATCTCAACGCGGAATAAAATGCAGATCCAAAGATTGTTAGCAATGGTCACTGTGTGAAGAGTTCATATACCGTATATTCCAAATTAACACAATTACTTTATCTGCCTATCTTATTCTGTACCTTTAATAAAACGAGAAAAAAAAGTCACAGTAACATTTATTATGGTGTAATATTAATGCATAGAAGTAATTAAGCATCATTTCATCAATGGACAACAAGCTCCTACCAGGCATCGCAAATAATATTTTATGTAATGTAGAGTTTTTTTTTAATTCATATATTGGACAGAATTTTAAATTATAGGCAAATGTATAGTATGGAGTTGAGTCATGAGACATGGAAACTATCCCAGAGTCATTTACTTGTTACTGCTTTGTGACAAATAGTAGGACTAGAAATTGCTGAGTCAGATGTGATCAGTGGCATAGACTGAATTTTTCTCACTGGGGAACATCTGTTTGATGTCCGCCCCTTCTCCCTCTTCAACTTAAAGTGATTTTCCACTTTCAGCAAAGTGGTCCTCAAATGCTGGCAGGCACTCCACTTCACTCCACTGCTACTACTCCGGTGTCTGTATTTTGTCTGCAGCAGTGACATCATGTTCTCAGTGCGCATCACCTATGAGCTCAATAGTTGGCTGTAGCGGTGATGACATCTTCTCTGAAGCCAAAACAGAGGGTTCAATTTTGCTGAAATGCTTTAAGTAAATAAATGTAACATATCAGGTGATTCATGCTGGGCAGCATGAACTCAGAACAGGCTTCCTCATTGTAGGCATCTATGTTTTTCTCTGAAATGGTACGTAGTTAACAATAATTCCATAAACTTGGAGAACAGTCATCTGTTTGGGTTCCTGTTGGCTTTTCCAAGCCCAGTTGGCTAAATTGACATGTCCCTCCCTTTACAGGATTTCCAAAAGTATTGGTCCAAAGGTGAAGAACTCTACCTGCCAGACATTTTTTCCCACGTCTTAACTTGAATATTAATGCAGGCTCCTGATGACTCTATGACCGATTGACAAAAGAGAAAGCAGATGATTTTTTCCAGAAAGTAAATGTTCTTGTTTTTGCAGTACAGTCTATATACAGTCTCATGTCCGCTGAAAGTCTACTGGCACCGTTACTACATTTTTACTTTCTGTGCTTGATTGTACACTGTGAAATCCCATTTACAGGTTCTACTGAGCTGACAGATGAAAAGAATGGGCAGCTAGCACATTGATAATAACCTGAATGTGGGGGATCAAACTTTATGTATTCTAATTCATGGTGGAATTGTGTAGAACATAAAAAGAAATAAAAGAAAAGGGTTGAAAATTGAATAAAAGGAAATGAAAGCATTCGGGATAAAAAAAAACAAAAAACAATATTTGAACAGACTAGTATTAGATTTTTGTTGGGATTTGTTAGACATAATTTTATTATTTGTAATATTCCTAAAATATTTTCATACGCTCAATAACAGATAATATCCATGCTAGCCACTGCAGGGGCCTTCATAACATTGTCAGCGATAGGAAGTGTGCTGATAAAGGACCCACAAAATGGTGCAATCCACAAAATCTACAAACCGCCATACAAAGCCAGACAGAAGAAAGGAAAAGCTTTGGTTAATACAGTAAATCATCAACAACATGTAGACAAGATTGTTTCTAGATGCACGGTCAAACAATCCGGACTCCCAAATCTAGAATGATGAATACAAAAAAGAGAAGTTCTCCAGTATTCATGAAAAATCAGGCAAAATTGTATTGGGATTCCTTGTTAAAAACACAATATATTGGCGTGCACAGATATCTAACATGCATAATTTCTTATATACAAATGTATGGACAAGAGGAAATATCCCCAATGAATGCAAGGAAAAATCAAAGAGAAATGGCATTATTAAAGGGCATCTGTCAGATCTTTGCTATGTAATCAGACAGTAGCATGATGTAGGGATAGAGAACTTGATTCTATTGATGTATTACTTAGTGTACTGGGTGCAGCAGTTGTGATACAATCACAGTTTTCCCTGTTTTTCTCTGATTTAGCAGAGCTCTGAATGCTGAGCTGTGTACGGTACCACCCACACCACTGATTATCAGCCTTTTGTGCACAATTGATATTGATAGAAAGCTGCTAATCAATGGTGGGTGCATGGTTGGACTAGAAAGTATGTGGCACCTAGTCCTTTAGTGATAATCTCCTGCTGTTAAAACACTGATTATATTGGAACAGCAAAACACAGCCTAGTAAGTGACCCATCCCCAGAATCAAGCTCCCTTCCCCTACAACATGCTGGTCTCAGATTACAATACAGAAATCTGTTGACAGATACCCTTCAAGAAACCCACAAGTCCCAGCTGGCTCATACATAACAGACAGTACATAAAGGTCAACATATCGGGCATATAATACTGTGGAGTCTGACAGAAAGGTCTCAGAGATGGCTGTTAGGTAAATAATTAAAGAAACTTTATTGTATCTGACGCGCCCCCTGGGCCTGTGCTGTGCAGGGGATACCCGGAGCCGGGCCTTCTGTAAGATGCTGGGGGTTGTAGTCTCCGTGGCGCTGACCCGGTCCGTGCCCAGGGTGGTCAAACCAGTGGCAGTCTATTTGTGTTGAAATAAGTGTCCGACTACGCCACTTGTGGATTGCGGTCAGTGGGGACCACCGCAGCGCTGCAGACCGCTGAGACTGATGTTATATGCGCAGCCAAGAATGGGATAACTCCCCACGGGAGAAGTATTGCCTCAGGGCAGCTAGAGTAGATGATGGTAGTGATGGTGTGAGCATCCCAGTACTAATGGTGCAGGTGCGGCGATGAAACACAGAGACGTGTGGTTGCAGTTTCCAATGCTTTACTCACAGTTCTTTACTGGTCCTAGTCACCTCGGTACCGGCGGTGACTGCCCAAGCCGTGATGCGTCCACCAGGCAAGGGGCTCGACCAACTCCCAGGCAATTCCAGAGCGTGGCACAGGACTCCCTTCCTTTCCTTTCTCTGGCCGTCCCCACCAGTGACCCACCTTTGTCCAGCTTCCTCGGGCCTTCTGTTGGCGAAACCTCTCTCCGGTTTCCCTGACCCTATGTGGTATGCTTTCCTGGTGGATGTAGTGAGGGGTCGCACCAAGATGTGGTCACAACCTCCGGTTTTGGCTGAGGATTAGTCGCCTCCACCAATTTGGGTTCCGGTACCCTGCTCTGCCAACCCTTCACCCTGTATCTCCTGGGCATATGGGGTTCCTTCTGTCCTCGTGTCTCTGGGCCTTTCTCTGTGTTCCTGTTCCTTTTTTCCTTTCTTACTGTCCTTTCTGTTCCTTCTCCTTTCTCTCTTTCTCAGGCTCCAACCTCCTGACAAGGCCTGCCTGCGGAGGAGAGCCCATGCAGGGGCTCTGCTTCCTGTCTTCTTCTCTCACTCTTAGTTTCTTCTCTGCACTGCACTGACTACTGTTCTAAGATGGTGCCCACCTTTTATACCTCCTTCTAACACCCGAGCCCAGGTGACTAGCAACCAATGGGCTCCTACCTATGCCCAGAGACCCACCCCTATCTGCTCCTACACCACTGGGTGTACTTTCCCCTCCCCACTTCAGCCAGGAACAGATGCTGTCGTGCCTGAACTTCTGTCTAGTGGGAGCACCGCTGAGCTGTCCCTCGGAAATGGGGTGTGTGTGGTGCATGCAGCTTTCTGAGCCCTAGTCCACACTCCATCCTTACCCGGGAGTGGAATATCACACCTCTGGTTCGAGGTGCAATACCCCTGTAGCAGCCGAGCCCTCAGGGTGCTACATTCCCCCCTGGTAAATCACAGCACGTCCTCGGGCTGGAAAAGAATAAAACAATTTTCAACATACAAAATTTTTAGAATGCATTCGCATATAAGACATTTAACCAAAAACTCATCTCTTTATGGGAGGTACTCTTTTCTTTCCAACGTTACTGGTTTAAACATTATAAGACTTTCTTCACACACACATAAAATACCATAAACTCTTTTAGCAGCATATGAAACTTTTTCAGTATAAGACATTCTTAAGTAAAGCATTTTTTTTTCCAAAACACATTCTTGAGTTCTGGCCGTGGTGCGACTTGCGACCAGGTGTTCTTTCTTCTTAGGGGAATGGCTGCTCACAGTCCTCAGCCTGGTTAGGGATTAGGGGCACACAGATAACAGTTCTTTAACAGTTCCACACTAGTCCCAACGGGGACCACACTCCACTCAGTAACAGTTTCTATACCCTTACGGGTAACTATATACAGTTCCATTTACCGTTCACTGGTAACGGTGTCCTCCTGATGCTTCCTTCTTGTACTCTTCAGACCCGTCCGGGCCCTCAGGGTAGTCCATGTCTGGGCGGTACCGCAGTTCCTCCTCTGTTAGATGGTGGACATGGAGGGCATACAGTCCCTTTGCGCCCTTGTGTAGCAGGCCTTGCGACCGGGCCTGGAGAAGGTCGCTGTTAATGACGCCCGGGGTCAGAGGGTGCAAATTTGGGCCTGGGCTGGTGGCAGCAGTGACCAGGGCTAGAGGGCTCGGCAGCAGGGCTTGTTGCGGGGTCTGGAGCAGGTCGGTGTTTGCAGCGCCCGGGATCGGCGGCTCCTCCAGGGGGCCCGGGAGCAGGCTGACGCTGGCAGCGTCTGGGACAGGGAGACTCCTCTTACCTGCTCCCGCGACCGCTCCTGCATCACGCGTCTTCTCCTGGCGCTGGTCGGGGCCCGTGACGGCTGGGGCACTGCCGATGCTGGGCAGCTTAGTCTGCTGCCGATCCGCCATCTTGCAATCCGTTCCTGGTGTCCTCCTCCCCCTGGTGGACCGTGGCCTACCTTGCGTTGATCTTCCTCCGTAGGCCGCGGCTCCGCAGTCGATAGTCGGGGTTGAGGACCTTGCGTCGCACTCCTGTGACGTCAGGGTCGCTCCCTCTCCCTTCCAGGACGTTACGCAGCGTCGGTGCGTGGGGCGGAGCTTCAGATCTCGCGCGCTTTTGGCGTCCACGCCCCTCTTCTTCCCGTGCGGCATCCCGAAGATGGCGCCCGATGGCGGGAAAACGACTGCGGATGGCGGGAAGACGGCGGGAAACGACCCAAGATGGCGTCCGATGGCGGGAAACGGTCCAAGATGGCGTCTGATGGCGGGAATCGGCTCCGGATGGCGGGAAACGACTCCGGATGGCGGGAAACTTCGGGAAATGGTGGGAGACTTCTTTTCCAGGTACATGTACAATTTTCTTCAGGCACGCAATACCCGTTTGTGGCGGGTTGGTCTCGATCCTGCTGACTACGCCAAAGTTGACGCGCCCCCTGGGCCTGTGCTGTGCAGGGGATACCCGGAGCCGGGCCTTCTGTAAGATGCTGGGGGTTGTAGTCTCCGTGGCGCTGACCCGGTCCGTGCCCAGGGTGGTCAAACCAGTGGCAGTCTATTTGTGTTGTAATAAGTGTCCGACTACGCCACCCGTGGATTGCGGTCAGTGGGGACCGCCGCAGCGCTGCAGACCGCTGAGGCTGATGTTATATGCACAGCCAAAAATGGGATAACTCCCCACGGGAGAAGTATTGCCTCAGGGCAGCTAGAGTAGATGATGGTAGTGATGGTGTGAACGTCCCAGTACTAATGGTGCAGGTGCGGCGATGAAACGCAGAGATGTGTGGTTGCAGTTTCCAATGCTTTACTCACAGTTCTTTACTGGTCCTAGTCACCTCGGTACTGGCGGTGACTGCCCAAGCCGTGCTGCGTCCACCAGGCAAGGGGCTCGACCAACTCCCAGGCAATTCCAGAGCGTGGCACAGGACTCCCTTCCTTTCCTTTCTCTGGCCGTCCCCACCAGTGACCCACCTTTGTCCAGCTTCCTCGGGCCTTCTGTTGGCGAAACCTCTCTCCGGTTTCCCTGACCCTATGTGGTATGCTTTACTGGTGGATGTAGTGAGGGGTCGCACTAAGATGTGGTCACAACCTCCGGTTTGGGCTGAGGATTAGTCGCCTCCACCAATTTGGGTTCCAGTACCCTGCTCTGCCAACCCTTCACCCTGTATCTCCTGGGCATATGGGGTTCCTTCTGTCCTCGTGTCTCTGGGCCTTTCTCTGTGTTCCTGTTCCTTGTTTCCTTTCTTACTGTCCTTTCTGTTCCTTTTCCTTTCTCTCTTTCTCAGGCTCCAGCCTCCTGACAAGGCCTGCCTGCGGAGCAGAGCCCATGCAGGGGCTCTGCTTCCTCTCTTCCTCTCTCACTCTTAGCTTCTTTTCTGCACTGCACTGACTACTGTTCTAAGATGGTGCCCACCTTTTATACCTCCTTCTAACACCCGAGCCCAGGTGACTAGCAACCAATGGGCTCCTACCTATGCCCAGAGACCCACCCCTATCTGCTCCTACACCACTAGGTGTACTTTCCCCTCCCCACTTCAGCCAGGAACAGATGCTGTCGTGCCTGCACTCTTGTCTAGTGGGAGCACCATTGAGCTGTTCCTCGGAAATGGGGTGTGTGTGGTGCATGCAGCTTACTGAGCCCTAGTCCACACTCCATCCTTACCCGGGAGTGGAATATCACACCTCTGGTTCGAGGTGCAATACCCCTGTAGCAGCCGAGCCCTCGGGGTGCTACATATCACTAGAGGTGTATTCCACAGAACATTGGTACGATCTTCAAGGGATTTAACACTGCAACTACAGGAAAAAAAATCCGGGTGCACCATCCGGTAATCCTACCTCAAGAAGTGCAACAAACACTAGTCCTGTGACCTCATGGGGCCCTATTGTGTTCAATACTTTTATGAATAAAATAAAGGTTCTTGCAACTGTGCTGCACTGCTATTCCACTTTAATGAAAAAAGCGCAAGAAATAAGAAAAGATGTCTCATAAAACTGCTTTAGGGTATTTAAAGGGACTCTGTCAGCACAGAATAACTGTTCAAACCAAACACAGGCACACGGTACATGAAGGCACAGCCAAACAATTAAGTTCAGCTTCACACCTACTTGTTTTCCCCTTATTTCCTACCCCCTCCATCTTTGATTTATAGCTCTGGTTTCATAAAATTGAGACAAAGAACATTTCCATTTTTAGGGGGACCAAAAAGCAATTGTTTTGAGACCCAATTTCAGCATTCTCTACATTATTACAGAGTTTGTGTCCACATCTGTATGACTTCAATGAGGGATACACCTGTCACTTGGTGACATCTTTTCCTTAAGTTGGACCAATGTCAATTCCAAATGTATCCGATCATCCCATTGAGATGGTCCTTCATGGACACAAATAGACAAATAGAGCTCTAGCCCAATTACTATCCATATCTTTAGGGTACAATAAAGCCACCCCTTTTACTGATTGAAGTTTCATCTTGCATCCATTGAGTATTTTATAGGGATAGCCTTTAGAAGAAAATTTAGAGCAGTCACAGTGTTCTCCACTCTATTAGGATCGCTCACTATTCCCGTACAAAGTAGCTATTGGCTCCAAGGATGCGTGAGGCCTTATTACATTGCATGGATGATTACTGTTGAACAAAAGGAGATGGTTGAGATCCGTGGATTTGGTATATTAGTCAGACTGCAGACCACCATCTGACACATAAACTGGTGTGTCCATGCTTGAACGTCTGTGAGCTAGTGAGGGTTAACTAGATTTCGGGCAAGATATTTTTATGCTCATCATGAAACATATCTAATTCCTCCCTCGTGCCCGTCCATATTAGTAATATATCTTTGTATCTGAGCCCAATACCAGTAACTACATGTATGTACAGATTCCCACTTAAAGGCCATCACAAAAATACTTGCATAGGTAAGGGCCATGTAGGACTGAATGACAATCCAACAAGGCACTGGTAAATATAATTCCAAAAGAAATAATAATTCCGTCTCAAAATGAGTTCTAGCAGAGTGAAGACAAAGTCTGTAGTTCAGTTGTTGAGCTCGGTGGTGGTCAAGAAAGACCTGTCTCTTGTCTAATGGACTTATATCAAGACATAACATAAAAAAATTGCTAGCCAGGCCAGGCACTTACCCTTTTACACTCCTTGGCACTTCCAGTAGTTGGAAGCTACAAGTCACCCCTACTTTTATATCCTCAATCCCTTGTTAGTTTAAGGTGTTCATAGACCTTTAATATCTTTCAGCCTTTTTCAGTTTTCAGTGGCTTCTCTGCAAAGGAAACAAAAAGATTAAGTTTAATTAAGATGTCATTTTTTTGTGCTTTCAGCATTTACAGGAGTGCCTTATTTTAGAAAAGCCTGGCTGCATATGATGTAATAACTCCTTAAGTGGAGTGATTGATGTCCACCACACTGTCACATGTCGTAGTACTAGTATCGTTGACTTTTTTGCAGTGGAAATATTACCTGGTTACCTAATTTATGGTATTACTATATAAATGTAATTGTTTGCTATTATATTCTATTTGCTATATCATGAATATCTAATGACTACCATCAGCATTTGTAGATAGTATTATGCCTTATGGTTGACATTGCTATTGTATTATATAGATCTTGTAGCTGAGTTGCAACAAATATGTGACAAATTCATGTGAACATTGCATGAATGATGTATGGGTGAATGATGATCACAGGGCCATGGCATATTAGGGAATATATGTCCGAGGTCACAAAAACTGTCACCGAGCAAAGGTGACGAAATCTGAATTGTCGCTCACAAAGAGCTAAGATTCCTCTGCTTCCTTTAACAAAAACAATGTAGTTAATTGCTCGTCACGTGGCTGGGTTAAAAGGCAGTGTGGGTCAATGCTGTAAGAGCAACAACTCTCTGTTAGCACTGGAGACAACATAAATAATTAATATTTTCTGCTAGGATCAGACAAATTTAAATGGCATATGGAAACAAAAAGAGGAGAGCTGTGCAGCAGGATTGGAATGCCTACATCATAGTTAGCTAGCAAGTGGGCATGAGTAGCACTCGCCTTTAACATACACTACCCCACGTCTTTAGAAAGGCTACAGATGAGCATACAAAATCTTCCCACTTCACCTGCATAAGTGTTGCTTTAACAAGTATAGTGAGAGTGTGCTGAGCTGTATGGGGAGTAAAACAGGGATTTTTGCAAAGTGATATAGGTGCTCCTAAGGAGAGTGTCAACAAACATCCATCACTCTGTGGCCTCAACAGTCACTGTGCTAGTATCATGTTGGTACTGCTAAAGTCTTTGCTACAAGAATGTTGTCCAAGAGGTAATGTTTCTCCTTGTGGAAAGTGACATGTTAAGCATGTCAAGGTGAGGAGACTTTTAAGCAACAATGCTCCTCTGGAAAATATGCAAATTGTCTCTTCAGAGAGGAAGAGGACTAGAATTGAGATTCTGGTTCTGGATTTTATCCTAAGTTATGTGACAAGGCTAGTTAGAGAGTCGATATTGACTTTTAGGATTGACACTTTCTATAGGAGGCACTAGAGACCTATTCTTCTCTGAAGAAACAATTTGCCTAAAGGAATGTTTCAAGAGTTAGGGCCCCGTCACACTAAGCGATGCAGCAGCGATCCCGACAACGATACGACCTGTCAGGGATCGTTGCTGCATCGCTAATACATCGCTGGTGAGCAGTCAAACAGGCAGGCTCACCAGCGATCAGGGGAGCAGCGATATCGTGGAAAGAATCGTTCCACGATGTCCTGCTCCCGTTACCATCCTGCTGCAAGCAGGAGCAGGCTGGTAACTATGGTAAACATCGGGTTACTAAGTGCGCGTGTGCCCCTAGTAACCCGCTGTTTACCATGGATACCACTCTGCTACGGTGCGCGGGAGCCTCCGCGCACCGTAGCAGAGTGGTATCCATGGTAAACAGCGGGTTACTAAGTGCGCGCGTGCCCCTAGTAACCCGATGTTTACCATAGTTACCAGCCAGATCGTTGGTCCCGCTGGTCACACACAGCGATGTGTGCTGGCCAGCGGGAGGCCAACGACCAAAAAATGGTCCAGGACACTTTGCAACGATCAGCGACCTCACAGCAGGGGCATGATCGTTGCAAAGTGTCACACACAGCGACATCGCTGGTGAGGTCGCTGGTGAGTCACCAAAACCGTGACTCAGCAGCGATATCGCTAGCGATATCGCTATGTGAGACGGGGGCTTTAGTCAAGTGTGACAAAAGTCAATAAAGTGTCACAGGTGACAACCAACCAATGCATACAACAATTTTCCACCTCCGTTCAAATTTACCTATTGCCTCATGTTAGATTTTTGAAACCACCAATCTGCTTGCTTCCAGTGAGACTGTCAAGCATGTTGCCTTCTGTGAGTAAGGTTGAAACTTCCAACTTCCAACTGTACATACATGTATTACTTCCATTTCATCCACTACCAAGGGCCAGAACATCCTATATTTTATTTGAAGTGACACATTGTAACTAGTGATGAGCGAGTACCATAATAATCGTAACGAGTACTTTGTAATAATCGCGTATTCGTTCCGAATAGCGAGTACAATGTAAGTCAATGGGAAATGCAAGTAATTTTCTGCTGGACCCTACAAAGGGGTCTGGGGGCCTGAGGAAAAGGCTGAAATGGATGTGAAAGTGATGAAGCAGAATGGAAAGAGCCTGGAGAATATGCCTGCATGCATTTCTGACTCACATATGGTTTCTGGGAATAAGTTTGTCGCAGTATCACGCCACTTTTACAGACACACAAGAACAACTACCAAACCTAACCTAAATTGCGTTTAACGGGCCAAAAGGTTGAGAAACAGTTTTTCCTGAATAATCACTTGTATATAAGGCTAAATAAACCAGAGAAACCAAAAAAATATCCCTTTTAGAGTTTGTTCACACATACTGTTGTGGCTTTTTTTCTCCTTTTACAATTGGGAGGGACCTGACTTTTACATTTTGTAAGTCCATCTGTCATACATTATTTTTAGTTTGCTATTCCCCAGCACTTTACAAGCACAGCTAGAACACACCAGTGGGTATGTTGATCTTCGACCTGAGAGGCCTCAGGTGGCTCTGTAACATGCATTTTGGAGGGACAGCTGTTACTTAGACATTTAGGCGGTCCTTCAATCATTGACACTCAGATAGTGGAATACATATTCCACAGCAGTTTACAATGTGCCCATTGTAGCATTGGGCTTGACCCTCCTCCTCCACCACCATGTGATATTGCGGCCCTAAATTTAAATGTTCAGAGGGCCTGCAGTAGGCAGGAAAGCTGAGTTTTGTGAGAGTCCTCTTGTGGCCCTGTAACATACATTTTGAAGTGCCCTCCTCTAGAAATTTTGAAGGTGCCTTGTGTACATTTGAGAGTGCCCTCACCTATTCATATTGTAGGGCCCTCACTATTATTTAACTCATTTAAGGGCAGAAACTACAGAGAAAAAGAGATATGGAGTACTAGAAGGTAGCAGTGAGTGCAGCCTGAGATTCTCAGGTATGGCTTAACTCTGTGAACCAGAAAAATAAAGCTGCACTAGTCAACTGGATGACGAGATCAAATATATCACTTGTGCAAGTCAATGGACAAAGGATATATGGTGCCCCCCCCCTCCAGGATGGGTTGGAGAAGCTTCTCCAAATGGCTCAGAGATTTTGATTGTCAATATTCCCCAAATTATATAGGAAGAGAAGACTTCTTGGTACTGTACTACTTGGTCCAGTGCAGAATGTGCATTGTATTTCCAAAAATTACTCCTAGGGGCTGTGTCATAGGTGCAGGAAGATTCCATGACAAAGGCCTCCCTTGACAAACATTATCTACGATGGAGTACTGTAGTAGTTATGGCCCTCATTTCAAGTTTTCAGAGGGCCATCAGTCGGTCATCAACAGTCAGTGTAAATTTCTATTGAATATGTATCCCCTATCTCAGTCACAATGTGGAAAAACCTGTGACAAAGGCCTCGAATGACAAATATTAGTTTGGTAGGACCACTGTACATTCCAGATTTGTCCACTGCACAATGTGAATAGGGTTTGTAAAAATTAGCCCTATGGGCTGAGTCATGGTTGACTCACTATTTTGGCTGTGACAGCTAGCTTGGCTTGTGCCATCAACATCTGAAAATCTGTCAAAAAAAACAAAATGCCAAAAAAACTGTTGTTAAGGGACGTGGATGTGGTGTTGTCAGGTCAGAAGAAGCTTGATGCATCCACTATATTCCTGGAAAAATTTCCCTGTCTGGAACGAAAACGTGTGTGGAAGCCAGAAGAGCGAAAGCAGATTCTATCTTGAATAGCAGACAAGGCCTCTACGCATTTGTCAAGCAGCAACAAATCTTCCATGACCACACAGTGTACTGTGGATACACAGCAGGCTGGCCCATCCAATCCTGAAGCTGGTTCTCTTTCCTCCCGCCATTATCAGTCAAAGGAGACATATGACCCCAAGCTTGGCCACTCCGAGGATCTGTTTGGTACATTTCCTTTGGTTGGCTCTGGCCTATCACCATGCAGTATTGAAGAGGGACAAGAGGAGGTGGCGTGAGTTGATGCTCATGTGTTTGAGGACCTACGGCCAGAAGAAAGCCACTTGGAAGAGCATCATTTACTGTCTCCAGAGGTGGAGGCTGATGATGGTGAGACACAGTTGCCATCAGGTCAGCGTACAATGTCAACTGGGAAGGAGGATGAGATGGAAGACGAGGTGGTTGATGATAAGTCCACTGATTCGACCTGGACCGTTGGCACGCATAGCCATGACAGCAACACAGAGGAAGATGGATATGTAGCACAAACACAGACACCAAGGGGTCGTAGTTTGCCCAGAGTGAGAAAAGGGTCAACTGTTCCCAAGAGCAACCCTACTGTGTGTTAAGTCAGGGCAAGGGGGCGTTCAGCTGCTGTGTGGAATTTTTTTTCGGAAAGTCCTTCAGAGAAAAATATTGCTGTCAGTAGCATCTGCCATACCAAGTTGAGCAGAGTCCAGGGCAAAGGCAACCTGAGAACCACCAGTATGCTAAACTACATGGCAGCCAAGCACCTCAGTTGGTGGGCGGAACACCAGGGTACCAAATCTGCGTCTGCGGGTCAAACCAATGCCATGTCGATTGGGCTATGTACTTCAGAATCTGCTGTTCAGGAAGAAGCCGCTCATATCTCCTGCCCACAAGCTGTAGTTGCTCACACACAACAAACATCAACCACATCCACTTCCTTGTCCAGAGAAGCATCCAATTGTCCGTGCCTGAGAGCCTGGAAAGAAAGCGTAAATACCCAGCCACGCACCAACAGGCACAATTACTAAACTCGCATATTGTCAAATTGCTAGCTGTGGAGATGTTGCCGTTTACGCTTGTGGGAGCACAGTCTTTCCGTGATCTCTTGGCTGTGACTGCCCCACGATACAGTGTTTCCAGCCACCACTATTTGGCCAGGTGTGCCGTCCCTGCTTTACATAAGCACGTGTTAAACAATCTGAACCATGCCCTCACCATCGCCGTAACCGGGAAGGTCCACCTAACAACAGACACCTGGACAAATTGTAGTGGACAGGGACAATACATTTCTGTCATGGCACACTTGGTGAACCTAATGGAGAGTGGGACAAAGACACAAACTGGAACATCACACATCCTACCCACTCCAAGAATAGCAAACCCAACTTGTGTCACGGTTTCCGCCTCTTCATATTCCACTTTCTCTCTCCCCTCCTCATGCTCCTCATCCTCTGCTGAATTACCCTACCCGTCACTGGCAAGCTGGGACCTGTGCAGCAGCACATTAAAAAGAGGCAACACGCTCTGCTGAAGCTGATCTGTTTAGGTCAGAAAGCATATACTGCAGCAGAGCTGTGGCAAGCTTTAAAACAACAGACCAATCAGTGGCTCTCCCTGCTGCACCTCCAACCCGGTCTGGTCATCTGCGATAATGGGCGTAACCTGGTAGCGGCTTTAAAGGTCAGCAAGCTGGTACATGTGTCATGCATGGCTCACGTGCTGAACCTAGTTGTTCAGAAATTTCTGAAAACTTACCGTAACTTGCCGTACCTACATGAGAAGGTGCGCTGTATTAGCACCCATTTCCACCATTCCTCTACCGCTTTTGCTGCTCTTACAGTACTGCAAAAGCGCTTGAATTTGCCAAGCCACCAACTCATTTGCGACCTGCTTGTTTTTCTGTGCTACTGTGGGAACTCGTAATGCTACAGAGGGGACACCCAACCCAAGCTTCATGTCTGTCCAGCTTGGATGGGCTGTAGAAGAGGAAGTGGAGGAGAAGGAGGAGGCGAGTCAGTGTGAGGAGAGGATGGGTACTGTTTCTACTGTTGAGGACACAAAACATTTGCCTTTTTTGCAGCTTGGCCCACATGGCACAGTTCATGTGTAAGTGTCTGTGGCAAAACCCTCACGTGATACACATTTTATCCAACAATAATAATAATCATTTTTATTTATATAGCGCCAACATACAGTACAGACCAAAAGTTTGGACGCACCTCATTTAAAGATTTTTCTGTATGTTCATGACTTTGAAAATTGTACATTCACACTGAAGGCATCAAAACTATGAATTAACACATGTGGAATTATATACTTAACAAAAAAGTGTGAAACAACTGAAAATATGTCTTATATTCTAGGTTCTTCAAAGTAGCCACCTTTTGCTTTGATGACTGCTTTGCACACTCTTGGCATTCTCTTGATGAGCTTCTAGAGGTAGTCACTGGAAATGGTTTTCACTTCACAGGTGTGCCCTGTCAGGTTTAATAAGTGGGATTTCTTGCCTTATAAATGGGGTTGGGACCATCAGTTGTGTTGTGCAGAAGTCAGGTGGATACACAGATGATAGTCCTACTGAATAGACTGTTAGAATTTGTATTATGGCAAGAAAAAAGCAGCTACGTAAAGAAAAACGAGTGGCCATAATTACTTTAAGAAATGAAGGTCAGTCAGTCTGAAAAATTGGGCAAACTTTGAATGTGTCCCCAAGTGCAGTTGCAAAAACCATCAAGTGCTACAAAGAAACTGGCTCACATGAGGACTGCCCCAGGAAAGGAAGACCAAGAGTCACCTCTGCTTCTGAGGATAAGTTTATCTGAGTCACCAGCCTCAGAAATCGCAGGTTAACAGCAGCTCAGATTAGAGACCAGGTCAATGCCACACAGAGTTTGTTATGGGAACGGTTGTAAACAACTTTATTAATAATGGAAAGCAACCGAACCCGGGGTCCACGATGCAGCCTGGAAGACTGCGGCCAAACACCTTCCAGGTAAGAAGGTAAAACAACCAATTGATATATAAATCCCTCCAGTGTTACTGCACACCGAGACGGGAAAAGGGATTCGCACCATCTCCGTTAACTGCACGAGAGATGTGCGACAAATAATGTAGCCATAGCCCTGTTAACTGCACAGAGGCTACGCAGTAGGCGCTAGGACACGTGTGTGACACACGCCGACGAATACGTGCTCCCAGCCGGTGTGCTACCGGACTGTGGAGTAACTCTCCACGTGGCTAACAGGCGGTGCCAGGAATACGGAGTCCGCAGTCTGCTTGGGGTGTATAGCGACCCCCTTGTCAGAGCCAGACTGTTAAATGGAACTACCTGCCTCCCTCCAGCTAAGACTGCCTATCCCCAGCTAAACCTGCCTGTCCAAAGCTAGAGCAGCAAGTCGGTAGAAGGCTCTGAGACTACCCTCCGGGCTGCCGTAACCATACACTGAGAAACACAGTTCTCACCCCAGGAAAAAATTCTCCCCGTATTCCAGTCAATGTGTGGAGAGTGACAACGTAGCCATGGAAGACCCAATAGCACCTCATCTAATCCACCGGGAATAATAAGGAACTAGATAACCTCCCGGTGACCCTGAGGAAATGACATCGTGAGTGGAATCGACTGGTGAGTGATTTGCGTGTCCAGCAGTGAACCATTGACCACCCTAATGTTCATTGGTTTTGGGAGTAACTCCATAGGAATGGCGTGCTTCTGGGCAAACGTTGATGACAAAAAATTGCCATTGGCACCAGAATCCACCCACGCCCTGGCAGTAACCGTGGTTGTTCCGAAGAACAACATCACCTCATACAGTAATTTGGAGGAAGAAGCCCCAGAATCTAACACACCTCCTCCAACGGTGGTTAGACACCTTCGTTTCCCGACTGCTTGGAACCCTTATCAATGGGGTACTCCAAGAGATGAGCAGGTCGGAAACGAGGGGACTTAGACTTAAGTCCCGGATATATCCATAGCCTCAGACTCCGGGTCAGGAGCCGCGGGTTTGGAAATAGGTCTAGAAAATGAAGGTGCCAACTGAAAGCGAGGTCTGGAGACCTCCAGCTCTAACTTGCGTTCTGCATGACACAAATCTATTCGGTTAGTGAGAGTGACTAACTCTTCCAGAGAGGTTGGAATCTCTCTGGCAGCTAGAGCATCTATAATATGCCAAGCTAGACCCTTCCAGAACACGGGGATTAGCGACTGCTCAGACCAATCCAGTTCAGCCGCTAAGGATCTGAACTGGATGGCATAGTGGCTGGCGGTGGCCGAACCCTGGACCAACGCAAGAAGCTTAAGAGCTGTATCATGCATGACCTGAGGACCCAGGAAAACACTCTTTAGGGCTCTAAGAAAGAGACCCGCATTAGCCAATACCGGGTCATTCCGCTCCCACAAAGGGGTAGCCCACTCAAAAGCCCTGTGGGAGAGTAACTAGATGACAAAACCCACTTTGGCCCTTTCGGAGGGGAACCGTGCTTCCATCATCTCTAAATTAATGGAGCACAGATTAATAAAACCTCTGCAGGATCTGCTGTCGCCAGAAAATTTTTCCGGGAGAGCAAAATGGGGTAATGGAGCAATAGAAGCTGCCGCAGCATTCACCGCAGCAGTATTAACTAGATTAGCCGCCTGTGAAGCTGCCTGGGTAGCTACTGCAGTGATATCAGCGACCGGGGCAGTTTGTTCCAGAGTCCTAAGTCTGGCCTCAAGTTGCTGTATATAGCGCTGCAGTTGCTGGTTGTCAGCCATGTTCTGCTAGACCCTGGCGCTCTGAGACTGTTATGGGGACGGTTGCAAACAACTTTATTAATAATGGAAAGCAACCGAACCCGGGGTCCGCGATGCAGCCTGGAAGACTGCGGCCGAACACATTCCAGGTAAGAAGGTAAAACAACCTATTAATATATAAATCCCTCCAGTGTTACTGCACACCGAGACTGGAAAAGGGATTCGCACTATCTCCTTTAACTGCACGAGAGATGTGCGACAAATATTGTAGCCGTAGCCCTGTTAACTGCTACGCAGTAGGTGGTAGGACACGTGTGTGACTCAAGCCGGTGAATACGTGCTCCCAGCAAGTGTGATATCGGAGTGTGTAGTAACTCTCCACGTGGCTAACAGGCGGTGCCAGGAATACGGAGTCCGCAGTCTGCTCGGGGTGTATAGCGACCCCCTTGTCAGAGCCAGACTGTCAAACGGAACTCCCTCCAGCTAAGACTGCCTATCCCAAGCTAAACCTGCCTGTCCAAAGCTAGAGCAGCAAGACAGCACGTGGAGCCCAAACAGACAAGAGTCAACACAGTAACACAACCTTAGCTCAATGATCAGAGCGCACCGCCATGTTTGTGGGCGGGCTATTTAAAGACTAAGCCCAGCCCACCTTCGCATTATTGGTCGCATTACTGATGACATCACCCGCGGCCAATCAGGCGGTGCCAGGTCACCGGATGAGCTGACACCAAACCACCAATCACGGTCCGCCATTTCACGGGCATGCTCAGTGCAGTGCATCCTGGACTTAGGCTGTAGTAGGCCTGTTCCCCTCCGCAACCTATGATTAACACTACTAGGAACAAAGACCCAAGAGACCGCTTGTACATCTCATGCACCAGCTAGGTGTTGGGACCAATGGTAATGCTGAGCAGCATCTGCCCTGGCTGGACCAGAATGGGAGACCACAGAATCCACTGATGATTCTGAACCAATTTCAGATCCAGCAAATGCCCAATGCCTAACAGAGTTCTAGCAGCAAACACATCTCTACAACAACTGTTAAGAGCAGACTTTGTGCAGCAGGCCTTCATGGTAAAATAGCTGCTAGGAAACCACTGCTAAGGACAGGCAACAAGCAGAAGAGACTTGTTGGGGTAAAGAATGAGTAAGGTCCCTGCTCGCAAGCTTACATTCTACAAGGAAATGGGTGGACACAACAGGTGAAAAGTACTTGTTATTTCAGGTCTGGCAATAATAATAAGTAGGGATTTTCATATAAAGCTGCATGATCCGGTCATCAGCCAGTATGCTTAAGTGCAATAATCAAGTATTGAGTGCAGTTATCGTGTGCATGGAGGGTGTGGAGATGAAGAGTAGGGTGCAGATTCTGAATAATATTTAGAAGGAGGGAACAGGGGAAAGTTAGTTTACTGAGTAGTTGAGGTGGTGGGCTTGTTTAAATAGATGAGTTTTTAAACCGCGCTTGTAGATATTAGGGCTAGGCATCAGTCGGATCGTCTGGGGTAGCGCATTCTAGAGAACTGATGCAGCACTAGAGAAGTCTTGGAGACCGAGGTGCGAGGTTCAGATTATGGGGGATGCCTAAGTCTAAGGTCATTTGAAGAATGGAGGGCACGTTTAGGGCGATAGACAGAGAAGAGAGAGGAGATATAAGGCAGTGCAGAACTGTGGAGAGCTTTGTGGGTGAGAGTGATGAGTTTATATTGGACCCTGTAGCGAATGGGCAACCAGTGTAATAACTGGCACAAGATGGAGGCATCGGTGAAGCGGCTGGACAGAAATATGACCCTGGCTGCCGCATTCAGGACGAATTGGAGAGGAGAAAGTTTGGTAAGAGGGAGACCGACCAGAAGAGAGTTGCAGTAGTCCAGACAAGAGTGAATGACAGTGACAGAAAGAGTTTTAGCAGTTTCAAAGGTGAGAAAAGGTCGGATTCTGGTGATGTTTTTAAGGTGAAGGTAGCAAGAGCGACCTATACTGGTTGGCCACCTTTCTCGATCCACGGTACAAGGGGAAATTTCCTTCTCTACTTTTGGAGTCACCAAAGAGTTTTACAATGGAATCGTTCAACAGGGCCATTGTAGATCAGTTGCTGAAAACAGTTTTACAGCTTTTCAGCACCAAGGGATAATGGGGAGAGACATGAACACCAGCTCCAACAGAGGTGGGGGGAAAATGTGCACAAATTGGGCAATTTTCAATAAACTAGCACAACAGCAATGGCTATCTGTGCCTGTAACAATTCCAAGGTGGAATAAGTTTCAGAACATGGTCAAGGGGTACTTAAGCAACCATACGTGCGTCCTTTCTGACGCTTCAGTTCCCTTTAATTATTGGGTATCTAAGCTGAACACTTGGCCCAACCTCTCCTTATATGCCTTGGAGGTGCTGGCCTTCCCGGCTGCTAGTGTGTTGTCTGAGCGTGTTTTCAGTTCCGCTGGGGCAATCATCACTAATAGGCGCACATGCCTCTCTACGGAAAATGCAGACAGACTTACTCTGATTAAATTCAACAAGGACTGGATAGCTCTACAGTTTGTAATCCCTCCAGATGACAGCAAGCCAACCTAAATTCACCAAAAATGCAGATTCATGCTACTGCTGTTAACGTCACCTCCTTCCCATAAAAACCTGTTTCCTTCCTTAGTCAACCAAGACTCAGCCAATAGGGCTAATTTTTACAAAACCTATGCACATTGTGCAGTGGACAAACCAGGACAGTATTTCTACTCCCGCCTAACTACTATTTGTGATTGGAGGCCCTTGGGATGGTGGTTTTCTGCGTCAACCATGGCTCAGCCCATAGCGCTAATTTTTACAAACCCTATGCACATTGTGCAGTGGACAAAACAGGACTGTATTCCTACTCCAGCCTAACTACTATTTGTGATAGGTGTCCCTTGGGATGGTGACTTCCAAAATAGTGGGTAAAATGGCCTGGTGCTTGCTTGGTAGCAGGCAGTAGGAAATGTTTGGACTACTGCTTTGCGTTGGGCTCTAATTGCCTTTTTATGTGGACTAATGTGGACAGCAGAAGGCAGGCTCTGACCCCTAAAACAGCAGTGGAAATAGACCGGTGCTTTTAAAAAAAAAGGCAGGACAAAATGCTACTTCTGTGTGTGCTGGAAAAATATTGTTTTGCCTCTGACAAGAGCTGTTTTAAGATGGACGTTGGAAGAACACTTTAACCTCTCCCTACCTAATACACAATCTCTCCCTCCCTGTACTCTGACTTTGTTGTGTGCCTTCAGCTCTGAAAAGAGCTATTTTTTGGTGATATTATGGAGCTAGTGAGCGGCTCCTTTAAACTTTTCCTGCTCGAGTATCTCTCTCTCCCTACTCTACACAGAACTAGCATACACTGCAGGTAGCCCTTAAAAGGGCTTTTGTTTTATCAAGAGGCCTAAACACTCTCCCTAGCAGCTCAGCGATCTCTCCCTATGCTTGTAGAACGCAGGCTCCAGACGCAATGTGCACAAAATGGTGGCGGCAGGGCTTATATAGACCCTATGACGCTAGGCGGCCAGCCAATCACAGTAATGCCACAACCAAGATGTCTGCGGCATTACTGTGATTGGTTAAGTAGCCCAACATGTTTAGTGGCTGCAAAGGAGGCGCCAAAACTGCAGGGCGGGCATCCAAATATAGCGAGGCTAGTATACAAATATTCACAATATAACGAGTAACCCGAATACCGTACTATCCGTGAAAATAGCGAATAGTAACGAATACACTCGCTCATCACTAATTTTAACCCAGTTATCCATAACATGAAGCCATAATGGACTTGTCTCCATAAAGCTAGAAACAGTTGGAGACCAGTTGTAGCAAGTCATACATTGGACTGCTGTCTTCTTGCCAATAAAGTCACCTCCTACCACAGGAGATCATGAGGCAATTTACAATATGCATTTACATGCAAGTAATAGGTTGCTTTAGTTATATCGTGGTAAGAGCAATATAAGATAAAAATGTCATTAACTAGAAGCCACTATAGCCTCAATAGCTCATTTTACTGCAGTTGGAAATAAACAAATGATGTGCACTCCTCTGCTACCTTATCTGCAGCTTGTGCCTCTGGTCTTTAATTAAGGCATGTAAGTAATAGCACTGTTTGCCTTTCTAGTGAAATAGTAAAGTTGAAATTAAATACAGGGCCCGGCACTTCTCAGGGGTGTAATTAATTTGACAAAGTGTTCATTTGAGTACTCACAGGTATTGGATAAATAGGATATGGAACACAATTTAGTGCCAGAAAAAACTCGCTTCCTATAAAATACATAAATCTTTATTTGAATACATTAAAAATACTCCATAATTTAAAATAGAAATGTATAAATGCAGTTACATACAGTCAGTCCAGACACAACAAAGACAATAAACCATCAAACTTATAGGGATAATACCCAAAAAGGTGTATACTAACCCCTTTCCCCCGAAGGTGGTTTGCACGTTAATGACCAGGCTAATTTTTAAAATTCTGACCACTGTCTCTTTATGAGGTAATTACTCTGGAACGCTTCAACGGATCCCACTGATTCTGAGATTGTTTTTTTGTGACATATTGTACTTCATGATAGTGGTAAAATTTCTTCGATATGACTTATTTGTGAAAAAATGTGAAATTTGGTGAAAATTTAGAAAGTTTTGCAATTTTCAAAATTAGAATTTTCATTCCCTTAAATCAGAGACATATGTCACACAAAATAGTTAATAAATAATATTTCCCACATGTCTACTTTACATCAGCACAATTTTGGAACCAAATTTTTTTTTGGTTAGGAAGTTATAAAACGTAAAAGTTGACCAGCGATTTCTCATTTTTCCAACAAAATTTACAAAACCATTTTTTTAGGGACCACATCACATTTGAAGTGACTTTGAGGGGCCTTTAGTGACAGAAAATACCCGAAAGTGACACCATTATAAAAAATGCACCCCTCAAGGTGTTCAAAACCACATTCAAGAAGTTTATTAACCCTTCAGGTGCTTAACAGGAATTTTTGGAATGTGGAAGAAAAAAATGAACATTTAACTTTTTTCACAAAAATGTTACTTAGACCCCAATTTTTTTATTTTCGCAAGGGTACCAGAAAAAAATGGACCGCAAAATTTGTTCAACAAAATTTGTTGTACAATTTCCCCCAAGCATGCCAATACCCCATATGTGGGGGAAAACCACTGTTTGGGCACATGGCAGGGTTCGGAAGGGAAAGAGCGCTATTTGACTTTTTGAATGTAAAATTTGCTTGAATTATTAGCAGACGCCATGTTGTGTTTGGGGAACCCCTCATGTGCCTAAACAGTGGAAACCCCCCATAAGTGACACCATTTTGGATACTAGACCCCTCAGGGAACTTATCTAGATGTGTGATGAGCACCTTGAACCCCCAGGTGCTTCACAGAAGTTTATAACATTGAGCCGTAAAAATAAAATTTTCACAATTTTCCCACAAAAATGTTTTTTTCCTCCAATTTTGCATTTTAATAAGGGTAACAGGAGAAATTGCACCATACCATTTGTTGTGCCATTTCTCCTGAGTAAGTCGGTACCCCATATGTGGGGGAAAACCACTGTTTGGGAACACGGCAGGGTTCGGAAGGGAAGGAGCGCCATTTAACTTTTTGAATGTAAAATTTGCTTAATAATTAGCAGATGCCATGTTGCGTTTGGAAAGCCCCTGATGTGCCTACACAGTGGAAACTCCCGACAAGTGACACCATTTTGGAAACTAGACCCCTCAGGGAACTTACATAGATGTGTGGTGAGCACCCTAAACCCCCAGGTGCTTCACAGAAGTTTATAACATGGAGCCGTGAAAATAAAAAAATCAAACTTTTTTCACAAAAGTGATCTTTTAGCCCCAATTTTTTATTTTCACAAGGGTAAGAGGAGAAAATTTACCCCAAAAACGGTTGTGCAATTTTTCCTGAGTATGCTGATACCTCATATGTGAGGAAAAAACATTGTTTGGGTGCACGGCGGGGTTCAGAATGGAAGGAGCACTGTGTGACTTTTTGAATGCATAATTGTCTGGAATAGAGAGCAGACACCATGTCGCCTTTGGAGAGCCCCTGATGCGCCTAAATAGGGGAAACCCCCCATTAGTGACCCCATTTTGGAAACTAGACCCCTCAAGGATTTTATCAAGGGGTATAGTGAACACTTTGAACCCAGAGATACGACACAGATTTTGATAACATTAGGCCATCATATTGAATAAGTTGTCATTAATCTTGAGCGCAAGTGCTCACTACTTGAGTTTGCATTGGGTACTCGGGTATGCATCATGTAACGCGAGTGCTCGACTGACATGCTCGAGTCCCTGCCCGCATGTTTCATGGTTGTTTGACACCCAAAAAAAACATACAGGGATCGCTCGTGCATGGCTGCAATTCCCGCAAGATATTTTTGGTCGTGAATCATATGGGGCGGATACTCGAGCATGTCACTCGAGCACCCGCGATACTTGGTGCATACCGGAGCACCCGATGCAAACTCAAGTAGCAAGCACTTGTGCTCAACACTAATCGCCATATCGTTATCATTTTTTTTCTTTACTTTTGAAAAAATCCCAACCCCAACACAACTCTAACCCCAACCCTAACCCTTGCAAAACCCTAACCCTAGCACAACCCTAACCCTAGCCCTAACCCTAGCACAACCATAAACCTAATCCTAGCACAACCCTAACCCTAGCACAACCCTAACCCTAAAGTTTATTTTTTACTCTGTTCCTCGTGCACTATAAGTGATTAGACTACTTTATTCTTCAGGTCGGTGCAATTTCAGCGATGCCAGATTCATATAGGGTTTTTATGCTTGGCAGCTATTACACACTAAAAGACACTTTTTTTTTGCAAAGACTAGTTTGCAGGACAATTTGACATTTTATTGGTACCATTTTCGGGCACGTGACATTTTTTGATTACTTTCTATTCCGATTTTTGGGAGGCACAATAAACAAAAATCAACAATTCAGGAATTGTTTTTTTGGGGATTTTTTTATGCCATTCCGCGTGTGGTAAAATTGATAAGGTAGCTTTAGGCTATGTGCCCACGATGCAGAAATGCTCAGGATTTTTTTCCTGAGCGTTTCTGCATCTCCCTGGCAGAAAAAAACGCATGCGTTTTCCTGCCAGGGACATGCAGAAGTGAAGCGTTCATCATTTGCATTTCCGCATGCGGGTTGACAAGCGCTTTCCAAGCGATTTTAGCATCACTTGGAAAGTGCTTGACAACTTGGTCACACTATATAAATCCATGCAAACAGCATGGATTTATATAGTGTGACCCGAGAGAATGTCAAAAAATAAAAAAATAAATCTATACTTACCCTCTGATGGCCCGCGCAGTCTTGCTTCGCTCGGTCCCTGCTGCCGGCAGCGGTACACTGAAGGACCTGCCGACGTCAGCGTTGCGTGACCCGTCACATCACTCTGACGTCAGCGTAGGTCCTTCATTCCATCGTGAAGTGCAGGGAAGCAAGGCGGAGCGCAGCGCGGGCCGCCAGAAGGTAAGTATACATTTATTTTTTATTTTATTCTTTTTTACAGCTTTTTTAATGGTACCTGGGTGTGGATGAGACTCTCCTCTCCTCTACACCCGGGTACCATCCGCACATTAGAACGCGCCAATTACGCAAGTACAGATGCAGTCTTCCGGAATTGGCGCGTTCTAATGCTAGTCAATGGCGGCGAAAACGCAGCACTTCCGCAAAATAATTGGTAGTGCTGCATTTTTTTCCGTAATGATAATCTGCAGCGGAAATTTCCGCAGCTTGTGCACAGCACATGCGGATTATCATTGGGAGACATGGAAGGCCTTCTACTATGCCTTTTTAAGCATTTCTGCAGCGTTTTTGCCGCTGCGGAAATGCTTAAAAAATGCATCGTGGGCACACAGCCTAATTCTTCAGGTCAGTAAGTTTACAGCAGTACCAGATTTATATTGTGTCTTTATGGTTTGGTGCTTTTATACAGTCATGGCCAAAAGTTTGAGAATGACACCAAAATTATACTTTCACATGATCTGCTGGCCTCTGGTTTTTATTAGTGTTTGTCTGATGTTTATATCACATACAGAAATATAATTGCAATCATATTATGAGTACCAATAGGTTATATTGACAGTTAGAATGAGTTAATGCAGCAAGTCAATATTTGCAGTGTTGCCCCTTCTTCTTCAAGACCTCTGTAATTCTCCCTGGCATGCTCTCAATCAACTTTTGGACCAAATCCTGACTGATAGCAGTCCATTCTTGCATAATCAATGCTTGCATTTTGCCAGAATTTGTTGGTTTTTGTTTGTCCACCCGTCTCTTGATGATTGACCACAAGTTCTCAATGGGATTAAAATCTCAGGAGTTTCCAGGCCATGGACCCAAAATCTCTATGTTTTGTTCCATGAGCCATTTTGTTATCACATTTGCTTTATGGCAAGGTGCTCCATCATGCTGGAAAAGGCATTTTTGGGCGCCAAACTGATCTTGGACGGTTGGGAGAAGTTGCTCTTGGAGGACATTCTGGTACCATTCTTTATTCATGGCTGTGTTTTTAGGCAAGACTGAGACTGTGAGTGAGCCAATTCCCTTGGCTGAGAAGCAACCCCACACATGAATGGTTTCAGGATGCTTTACAGTTGGCATGAGACAAGACTGGTGGTAGCGCTCACCTCTTCTTCTCCGAATAAGCTGTTTTCCAGAAGTCCCAAACAATTGAAAAGGGGATTCATCAGAGAAAATGACTTTGCCCCAGTCGACAGCAGTCCACTCCCTGTACCTTTTGCAGAATATCAGTCGGTCCCTGATGTTTTTTCTGGAGAGAAGTGGCTTCTTTGCTGCCCTCCTTGAAACCAGCCCTTGCTCAAAGAGTGTCCGCCTCACAGTGCGTGCAGAAGCCCTCACACCAGCCTGCTGCCATTCCTGAGCAAGCTCGGCACTGCTGGTAGTCCGATCCCGCTGCTGAAACAGTTTAAGATACGGTCCTGGCGCTTGCTGGTCTTTCTTGGGCACCCTGGAGCCTTTTTGACAACAATGGAAGCTCTCTCCTTGAAGTTCTTGATGATGCGATAGATTGTTGACTGAGGTACAATCTTTGTAGCTGCGATACTCTTCCCTGTTAGGCCATTTTTGTGCAGTGCAATGATGGCTGCACGTGTTTCTTTAGAGATAACCATGGTTAACTGAAGAGAAACAATGATACCAAGAACCAGCCTCCTTTTAAAGTGTCCAGTGATGTCATTCTTACTTAATCATGACTGATTGATCGCCAGCCCTGTCCTCATCAACACCCACACCTGTGTTAATGGATCAATCACTTAAACGATGTTAGCTGCTCCTTTTAAGGCAGGACTGCAATGATGTTGAAATGTGTTTTGGGGGTTAAAGTTCATTTTCTGGGCAAATATTGACTTTGCAAGTACAGTAATTGCTGTTAAGCTGATCACTCTTTGACATTCAGGAGTATATGCAAATTGCCATTACAAAAAATGAAGCAGTAAACTTTGGAAAAATTACTATTTGTCTCATTCTCAATACTTTTGGCCATGACTGTACAATAAAAACTATTTTAAAGAAAAAATATATTTTTTATCGCTTTATTCTGAGAGGTATAACTTTTTTATTTTTTGGCTGACAGAGCTGTATGGCAGCTTTTTTTTATGGGACAAGATGACATTTTCAGCGGTAACATTTTTATTTACATTCGTGCTTTTGATCACGTTTTATTGCATTTTTTGTTTGGCGGTATGATGATAAAGCATAGTTTTTTGCTTCGCTTTTTATTTATTTATTTTTTTACTGTGTTCACTAAAGGGGTTAACTAGAGGGACAGTTTTATAGGTCAGGTTGTTCCGGACGCGGCGATACCAGATATATGTAATTTTATTGTTTTGTTTTCCAGAATAATATTTATTTATGGGTACAATATATATATATATATATATATATTTTTTTTTTTTTTTTTTCATTTTTACAATTTTTTTTTTCACTTTCTGACACTGTTTTTTACTTTTATACTTTGTCCCACTATGGGACTTTAATTTTTTGCAGGCTGATCACTTGTATATGACGCGCCCCCTGGGCCTGTGTTGCTGCTGCTGTGCAGGGGGAATACCCGGAGCCGGATCGCTGGGGGGTTGTAGTTCTCCGTGGCGGTGACCCGGTCCGTGCCCAGGGTGGTCAAACCAGTGGCAGTCTATTTGTATTGGAATAAGTGTCCGACTACGCCACCCGTGGATTGCGGTCAGTGGGGACCGCCGCTGCGCTGCAGACCGCTGAGGCTGATGTTGTTTGGGCAGCCGAGTATGGGATAACTCCCCACGGGAGGAGTATGGCCTCAGGGCAGCTGATGTGGATGATGGTGGTAGTGATGGTGTGAATGTCCCAGTACTGATGGTGCTGGTGCGGCGATGAAACACAGAGACTTGTAATTGCAGTTTCCAAAGCTTTACTCACAGTTGTTATTCAGGTCAATGCTGCAGGCGATGACTGCCCAAGCCATGCTGTGTCCACCAGGTGAGGGACTCGGTCAACTCCCAGGCAATTCCAGAGTGTGGTTCAGAGCTCCCCTCTCTTCCTTTCTACTGGCCGTCCCCACCAGTGACCCACCTTTGTCCAGCTTCCTCGGGCCTTCTGTTGGCGAAACCTCTCCCGGTTTCCCTGACCCTATGCGGTATGCCTTTCTGGTGGATGTAGTGAGGGGTCGCACCAAGATGTGGTCACAACCTCCGGTTTTGGCTGAGGATTAGTCGCCTCCACCAATTTGGGTTCCGGTACCCTATTCTGCCAACCCTTCACCCAGTATCTCCTCTGGGCATATGGGGTTCCTTCTGCCTTCGTGTCTCTGGGCCTTTCTCTGTGTTCTTTGCTTCCTTTCTCCTCTGTTCCAGTTCCTTTCTTATCTTCCTTTCTGTTCCTCCTCCTCTCTCTCTGCTGCTTCTGGCCTCCACTCTAGGCCTGCCTCTGGAGCTGGGCCCAGACTGAGCCACAGCTCCCTGTCAGCCCTCTCTGGCTGAGCTCCTCTCCTCTTCTCCTCCTGACTGAACTGGCTGAACTCGACTACTGTTCTAAGATGGTGCCCACCTTTTATACCTTCTTCTGACACCCGAGCCCAGGTGACTAGCAACCAATGGGCTCCTACCTATGCCCAGAAACCCACCCCTATCTGCTCCTACACCACTCGGTTTTCCACCCCTCTCCCCACTCCAGCCAGGAACAGAAGCTGTCGTGCCTGCACTCTGTCTAGTGGGAGCACCGTTGAGCTGTCCCTCGGAAATGGGGTGTGTGTGGTGCATGCAGCCTACCGAGCCCTGGTCCACACTCCATCCTTACCCGGGAGTGGAATATCACACCTCTGGTCTGAGGTGCAATACCCCTGTAGCAGCCGAGCCCTCGGGGTGCTACATTCCCCCCTGGTAAATCACAGCACGTCCTCGGGCTGGAAAAGAGCAAAGACAATTCAAAAACATGCAATGCTTTTTCAAAACTTTTCACATTAGAAACCGGCCGGCATTATTCAACTTCCCTTTATGGGAAACACTTTCTCTTTACTAGACATTATACTGCACTTTTAATATTACTGGAACTCTTTTGTCATATAACATTTTCTAGCAGCATATAAAACTATTCAGCATATCAAACTTTTTCTGGTAAAACATTTTAGTAAATTCTCTTCTTCACTGGCCACTGTGCAACTTGCGACCAGGTGTCCATTTTTCTATTAGGGAGATGGCTGCTCTCAGTCCTCAGCCAGGTAGGGAAGAGGGATGGCTGCTCTCAGTCCTCAGCCAGATAACTTAGGGAATAGGGCAACTTTTCAAACCGGTAACAGTCCCAACGGGGATCACACTCCACTCAGCAACAGTTTCTATACCCTTACGGGTAACTATATACAGTTACACTTTACCGCTCATTAGTAACGGTGTCCTCCTTGCGCACCTTCCTCATAATCTTCAGACCCGTCCGGGTCCTCTTGGCTTTCCTCGTACTGGTGGTACTATAGCTCTTCCTCGGTTAGCCGGTTGACGTGGAGGGTGTACAGTCCTTTTGCGCCTGGGGAGTTCAGGCCTTGCGACCGGGCCTGGAGAGGGCCGCCGTTGATGACGCCCGGGGTCAGAGGGTGCGACTTTGGGCCTGGGCGCGGGCTGGTGGTGGCGGTGCCCAGGGCTGGAGGGCTCGGCTGCAGGGCTTGTTGCGGGGTCTGGAGCAGGTCGGTGTCTGCAGCGCCCGGGAGTGGCGGCTCCACCAGGGGGCCCGGGAGCAGGCTGACGCTGGCAGCGTCTGGGACAGGGAGACTCCTCTTACCTGCTCCCGCGACCGCTCCTGCATCACGCGTCTTCTCCTGGCGCTGGTCGGGGCCCGCGACGGCTGGGGCACTGCCGATGCTGGACAGATTAGTCTGCTGCCGGTCCGCCATCTTGCTGTCCGTTCCTGGTGTCCTCCTCCCCCCTGGTGGACCGTGGCCTACCTTGTGATGATCTTCCTTCGTAGGCCGCGGCTCCGCAGTCGATCATCGGGGTTGAGGACCTTGCGTCGCGCTCCTGTGACGTCAGCGTCGCTCCCTCTCCCTTCCAGGACCTTACGCAGCGTCAGTGCGTGGGGCGGAGCTTCAGATCTCGCGTGCTTTCGGCATCCACGCCCCTCTTCTTCCCGCGCGGCGTCCCGAAGATGGCGCCCGATGGCGGGAAAACGACTGCGGATGGCGGGAAGACGGCGGGAAACGACACAAGATGGCGTCCGATGGCGGGAAACGGTCCAAGATGGCGTCTGATGGCGGGAAACGACTCCGGACGGCGGGAAACTTCTGGGAATGGTGGGAGACTTCTTTTTAAGGTACATGTGCAGTTTTCTTCAGGCACGCAATACCCGCTTGTGGCGGGTTTGTAAAGATCCTGCCGACTATGCCAAAGTTGACGCGCCCCCTGGGCCTGTGTTGCTGCTGCTGTGCAGGGGGAATACCCGGAGCCGGATCGCTGGGGGTTGTAGTTCTCCGTGGAGGTGACCCGGTCCGTGCCCAGGGTGGTCAAACCAGTGGCAGTCTATTTGTATTGGAATAAGTGTCCGACTACGCCACCCGTGGATTACGGTCAGTGGGGACCGCCGCTGCGCTGCAGACCGCTGAGGCTGATGTTGTTTGCGCAGCCGAGTATGGGATAACTCCCCACGGAAGGAGTATGGCCTCAGGGCAGCTGATGTGGATGATGGTGGTAGTGATGGTGTGAGTGTCCCAGTACTGATGGTGCTGGTGCGGCGATGAAACACAGAGACTTGTAATTGCAGTTTCCAAAGCTTTACTCACGGTTGTTATTCAGGTCAATGCTGCAGGCGATGACTGCCCAAGCCATGCTGCGTCCACCAGGTGAGGGACTCGGTCAACTCCCAGGCAATTCCAGAGTGTGGTTCAGAGCTCCCCTCTCTTCCTTTCTACTGGCCGTCCCCACCAGTGACCCACCTTTGTCCAGCTTCCTCGGGCCTTCTGTTGGCGAGACCTCTCCCGGTTTCCCTGACCCTATGCGGTATGCCTTTCTGGTGGATGTAGTGAGGGGTCGCACCAAGATGTGGTCACAACCTCCGGTTTTGGCTGAGGATTAGTCGCCTCCACCAATTTGGGTTCCGGTACCCTATTCTGCCAACCCTTCACCCAGTATCTCCTCTGGGCATATGGGGTTCCTTCTGCCTTCGTGTCTCTGGGCCTTTCTCTGTGTTCTTTGCTTCCTTTCTGCTCTGTTCCAGTTCCTTTCTTATCTTCCTTTCTGTTCCTCCTCCTCTCTCTCTGCTGCTTCTGGCCTCCACTCTAGGCCTGCCTCTGGAGCTGGGCCCAGATTGAGCCACAGCTCCCTGTTAGCCCTCTCTGGCTGAGCTCCTCTCCTCTTCTCCTCCTGACTGAACTGGCTGAACTCGACTACTGTTCTAAGATGGTGCCCACCTTTTATACCTTCTTCTGACACCTGAGCCCAGGTGACTAGCAACCAATGGGCTCCTACCTATGCCCAGAAACCCACCCCTATCTGCTCCTACACCACTGGGTTTTCCACCCCCCTCCCCACTCCAGCCAGGAACAGAAGCTGTCGTGCCTGCATTCTGTCTAGTGGGAGTACCGTTGAGCTGTCCCTTGGAAATGGGGTGTGTGTGGTGCATGCAGCCTACCGAGCCCTGGTCCACACTCCATCCTTACCCGGGAGTGGAATATCACACCTTTGGTCTGAGGTGCAATACCCCTGTAGCAGCCGAGCCCTCGGGGTGCTACATATTGCATAGAGAGCAGCAGCATCTCTATGCTATACAGCCTGTCAGTGCTGCACAGGCACAAGCTACTTTGATCCTGCACTACTCATGATCAAAGTAACTTGCTGATGCCTGGTGACCCAAATGTCGTCATGACGACATCGGGTTACCTTGTCAACTGCAGGAACCCAGCACAGACAGCGCAGGACGCCGGTGACAAGGTAAGAGGCTCGCGCTTATCTCCCCTTGCTCCCAGAATCCTGCGATCGACTTCGATCGCAGCATTTCGGGGGTTACTGTGCCGGGAGCACCACTCCTGGCATATAGCACCGGGTGTCAGCTGTGAGAATCAGCTGACACCCTGCGGCAATCACCCTACGGGCGTGATGGCATTGTGCGTAATAGTACGTACCTGGTCCAATAATCCCAGGGCACAGGGACTTACTATTACTGACAATGTCAGAAAGGGTTTAAAGTAGCAGGGAAAAACAAAAGGTCTAAGGTGAGGCAATAATATTTTACAATTTGAGTAGGTTAAAGGGTTGCCCCTAAATAGAGCCTGCCAAATGGAAACAGCAATGTAAATTAAATACAAAATGAAAAAAACAAATTATGATCCTATAGAGCGACTGTTCCCTACCTGGCCATGGAGGTTGGCACCCTGATATCAAAATGGTGCACCAGCCCAACGGTGGCTTACTATAACAGCTTTCCCTGTTAAAAACCCTTAATATTTATTGAGGCTTACACAATAAACACTAAACAAGCGCCAAAAGTTTTATATACTTAGCTTAAGTATCCTGCTACTTATGTATATGGCTCATATGATAGCTAATCCCATGTCAAAGGTAATGATCACATAAAAAAAAAATCCCAGATAAAAGGTAACGGTTCCGACGTGTTTCGCCCTCCTAAATAAACAAGAGTTCCTCAGGGGACAAAAATCGATGTGGCATAATAGCCCATCATCCTAGCCCAAGGATAAAGACATCTTTATGGTTTGAGAAGGGTAGAGGTCAGCCTATATCATATCATTACACGTGATGCATTTGCATGGTGCCAATGATTTATATGGTAGCCTATCAATAGCTAGCCTCCCGGTCTAAAATATTACTAGATAGGAATTTATTCAGAGGGGCTCTAATTTTCAGGTGGAATGCACCCAAATCCACTTCAATAAGTGACATAACTTACCAATCAAGGAGTCAAATGGAGGTATTGACAGTGCGGTTTATTCTACATGTTTCGAAGTATTATAAGAGTGTGACAGGACTGTCATATACCTTCCCCTGAAGACAATAATTGTAGTGTGATACTAATATGCGGTTGTATTGTGCTTTTATGGCATAATGTGAAATGTAGAATGCATAGAGTGTTATAGGTACTGATGCTGCTGTGTGAGTACTACATTGGTAATGCCTAAAGTAAGCTGGTACACTCAGCTAAGGGGTAGGGACAGTATAGAATATGGTTTAGTGTTTAGTTATTGATAGGTAGGGCCATTAGGAAATAAAAGGCAGTGGTGAGTCTTATTCGTGTACAATAATACGAATAGGTTAAGATACAGGTAAATGTTTGGGACCAGCCTAGCATTCAAGGGGATAAGGTCAAGCGAAAAGGGGAAGCATTTCCTGGTTTAGTCAAACAGTATTATTGTGTGAGGTTCGTGTCAAGTGGAAGTTCAGATGGAAGTGGGGCTGGAGGCTTGTGGAGCACATAATGTTCTGGCAGCACAATGTCGTACCAAATTTCCTGCGGACATTCCAGTAATGTCTGGGGCCTATGGCCTAAATTCATCATTGAGAAGTATGCACGATTCTTTCCATACAGAGAAAGATGGCTGGAGAAACACGTGAGGGAAATGTAACGTATCTCTGGAGTCCTAAGGTGTCGGACGTGAAATCCATTGGACTGACAGGAGTATCAATCGTAGGAATAGTCTGAGCTGAACATAAGCTGAGGCTTGAAATGTACTGAGTTGATAAAACTGAAACTGGAGGGAGATGTGCCTAAAACTGTTGCATCTGAACTGTCCAGTAAAGTTAAAATTGTTATAACGAACCGGGTGCCCGTGATGTGTGCGCGGCTGATCTAGGACCAAGTATGTGGATGCAGCCAAGGTCTCCGGCCTGTAAGTGAGTACACTGCATTGTACAAAGCACAACATTGATGGACTGAGAAACTGTTTATTTGTGTGGTGCCTGAGCGTGGAGAAGCAGTAGCTCTCCCACACCTACTGCACCTTACAGTATTACAACTTCTTCAGTAGCCCCACAGAGATTGTATACAGCAGCAAATAACAGTCTTAAATACTTTGAAATGAGCGCCATTTTTGAATTTTCAATGTATTTAAGACTGTTATTTGCTGCTGTACACAATATTTATGGTTCATCGGAAAAAGTTGTAGAACTTTGAAACGCTTAGAGAATAAGCTGCACTGATAATATCTTCATCTGACTCTAAATCCTTGATCGGATGTTCACCAGCAGCGCAGATCACCTGCTATTTCCCTACTACTACCATTACCACGTTGGATCTAGCAACCTGAAGGGCTGCAGCAGCTGGAACCATATTTGATGCCATTTCAGAGTTGCATCTTACACAACCACAATAGGGGAGTAGAACTGCCTCTGATTACCGCGTTAATCTGGATAACACTTTGTTGTGCTTTTTTTTGCTCCCCAGCTACTTACTTGCATATAACTTACCAAACTGTTTTTGTAAAATACGTTAGAAATTAAATGCGGCAGGATGTTTTGTAGGAATATTTTATGTGAATTGTGATGCAGAAAATATGCATTTCCATGCCAAAATATGCACAAAAAAACCTTTGTGTGAAGATATTCTAACCTACTTATTTATATAAATATAACATGAATGTATTATTGTTTGTCGGGATTAGGTTTGATAACTACCAATCAAATGGCAACTATATTTAATGTCTATAATCACAATGAGATAACCCCAACAGCCTGAATAATCTATATATTATTCAGTTGAAAAGCTCAGCGAAACTTTACTTTATTTTACCGCTATTTGCTTCTTCCTTCTTATAAAAATGTTTCCAAAATTTTAGATGAAGCGCCTTTATAATCTTATTTCGCATTAAATATAAATACAGAATATTAATATTTCAGAAGCCATGCATAAAACAGTTAAAAAATAACCACCTTCAGGTCTTCAAGGTCAAATATGCTAATATGATGACCTGCTGCCAAAATAAATCCTACATTTTTTATTATTCAAGCTGAAAGCTAGACTTCTAGTTACATAGATCTGATAAATAGAGAGAATCCAGAGCAGTTTGCATCATCTAACAGTACAGATGAATTCGATTTAGTAGATGTACTATGCGACCATTATAGTGATGCACAGGAGCTAATGGTATACTTCGAATTGCAGGATGTCTTTCATTACATGCATCAGCTAAATTGCTAGTTTAATCTATATCAGACTAGGAAACTAAAATAATTGAACAAGAGAATGGGAAGGCACTGAAATCCCATACACCATTATTACATCAGTTCTTCTACAATGGAAAGCAATATGTAGCCTTAGAGCAGAATTGAGCTACATCAGTAGGATGGAGGATGCCACTTTACATGTACCTCTATTACAAAAAAATTAATGTTAGTTCTCCAAAGGTTAGCCCGAACATTACGTAGACTGTATTTGTACTTTGCATTTTAAATTATTTTTTTGCTATCCTTTTTTGTAGAAGCACTCTCATCAACATTTTATTCTCTTAATTGCAGTCATCATATTATATTGCACTGTGTACTTACAATTGCTCATTTTGCCTTTCTACCCATAATTATTCTCTTTTCCATTAGGTCTGTGATTAAAAACTGACTAGCTGAATCCTTGTAAGCTCAATGTAGAAACAGGAGGTCAATTTTCCCTGCATGAGTTTTCACTGCGAAACTCCATGGCAGGAGGTAGGTGGAGAGCAGCTGGGTCAGAAGTTGAAGAAGGGGATGACTCATGCAGGGAAAAAAAGACTTCTGGTTTCTACATAGAACAGAGAAAAGAGAAGAATTATCTTGGTAGAAAGGCAAAATGAGCAATTGTAAGTACACAGTGCTATATAATATGATGACTGCAATATATTAAGAGGATAAATACTTTGATGGGAGGAGTGCTTCTTTAATTTAAAATTAGAAACGGCTGCAGAAAAAGAGACCCGGGAGGGTATGTAATACTCTATTGTTTTTCTTATGACTAATGCAGCTTATAGAAGAAAAGTTTTTGGAAGACAGAGGTGGCAGTTTTGGAAGAAGGACACAACACTTATTTTAACTTGACTATCCTTTAGCCTACATTCTCACAATGAGTTATTTAATTTGAGGAATTTCTGCAGCATTTCTACATCTATTATGTAAATTAGATTATTTGCAATTTTTTTTTCTTTGCATATTTGAGTTTTTTTACATGCTCTTTTTTGTTGCTTCCTGGTATTTGGCTTTGACAAAAATGTATTGATGCAATCATGTGTGGACTATATGCATTTTAGTGCACAAACTTTCTAATTGCGGAGATAGGAGATGACAGTTGATTTTGAGAAGATTCTATGTAGAAGGGAGAGAGGGAGAGGAGAAGCTTTGTTTCCAACTCCTCCTTATTTCTCCCCTCCCATCTACACGAAATCTTATCAGAAGCATCTGCCATCTTCTATCTCAGCAATGGAAAAGTTTTCACTGAATTTTACACAAGAATTGATAAATTTGAGAATGAATGATCAATCCTGGTGGAGAAAGAATTCTCTGATAAGATATATTACAAAGCTGCTTTTTTCATGTGTATTAGTGATTCATGAAATGAAAATTTAAATTACGGTTATACTTTAATAATTATGTTATATTATTATGAGTAATAATATCACATCACTATTGTATTTGTAAATGTTGATGCAAACTTATAACATTTTTTTAACCCCTTCACGACTTATGATGTATATTTGCGTCATGTGTTGTTTCCCTGACTTTGATATAGGCTATGACGCTGAGCACGTATCTTTCCCAGCACATGACAGCTGATTAAATTGGAGCTCCACCCTCGGTGCTGTTAACCAGTTAAATCCTGCTGATAATCTCTGACAGCTGGATTTAACATGCGCAAGTCGGAAGTGTGTCATTCTGGCAGGCCATTGGCACCCCTTTCATGTGGTTGTGGGGAGCTGATGGGTTATCTTGACAGCCGGAGGTCTGCAGAAGACCCCCATGCCTGTCATTACGATACTCCTGTGAATGTCGGCTTGTGGCTGGCGTTCACGGGAGATCGTAATTTTTGCTCCACATTCTGTAGAAGTGCTGAAGCCTTGCTTTGTGTAGCACTGGTAATCGGATGAACCCAGCTTCAAGTCTCCTAAGAGGACTATTAAATTCAGTGAAAAGTGAATAAAAAAAGTTTTTAAGAATAGGAAAAAAAACACAAATGTTCAAAATGTCCCTTTACTCCATTGAAAATGCAACATAAAAAAATACAAATATCTGGTTTCACTGCATTCAGAAATGTCCGATCAATCAAATTATAAAACAAATTAATCAGATCGGTAAGCAGCATAACGAGAAAAAAGTTGCAAATTGTCTCTTCAGAGAGGAAGAGGACTAGAACTCTAGCGCCACCTACAGGAAGTAGCAATCCTAATAGTCAATAGTGACCCTTTAACGAGCCTTATCACATGACTTAGGATAAAAGCCAATGCCAGAAACTCAATTTGCAGACACTGTGTTTCAGGGTACTGCCCCTCATCAGTGCAAAATGTGAGTTCTAGTTTGGCTGGGTGAAAGGCGTCAGACTGGTATCTAGGGGTAATATTTCTCCTTGTGGAGAGTGACGTGTTAAGCACGTCAACTGAGGAGACTTTTAAAGCCGCAATGCTTCCCTGGGAAATATGCAAATTGTCTCTTCAGAGAGGAAGAGGACTAGAACTTTAGTGCCACCTACAGTAAGTAGCAATCCTAAAAATCAATAGTGACCCTTTAACGAGCCTTATCACATGACTTAGGATAAAAGCCAGTACAAGAAACTCAGTTTGCAGACACTGTGTTTCGGGGTACTGCCACTCATAAGTGCAAAGTGTGAGTTTTGGTTTGGCTGGATGAGAGACATTAGATTGCAGACATCAAGGTATCATTTTATTCATCTTTCTATGACTGTCATGCTAATATGGCTTAGAAGAGTTGATCGTATGGACACATTCCCTTTAAGGGAAAACTGTTACTAGATTCATCCTGCAATGATGTTACTATCATAATGTATAAATAAGTTAAATGTTAGATTTTATTTAAGAGTTAAAATACTTTAATTAGTTGCAGATATATTTTTCTTGTTTTCTGAGCATATGAAAATGTTATGTTATACTCTGAATAGTTTTAAATGCAACAATCTGACCTGACAATATGCGAAGATTGAAAAAAAAATTACATCTAGGTCTTGGTGTCTGTTCAACTAAATTGTAGTCTGTCCAATTACTGTTCAGTTTATACTTTAGGGAAGAAATGTACTTTTCCTTTTCTGTACTTGGAGGAGAATGAAGCAGAGAGATGGTAACTAGTGATATGTTGTGTCATCCTGAAATTCTAAGGTCTCCAGCTCAGTGTTTTGTTGCGATAGCTCACATATTAGTGTAGGACCAATCCAGTGTATTCGGAATGCCACTTGCACTTCTGTGTCTTGCCTTGTCTTTGTGCCAGTAGTAAGCTAGAAAAGAGGAACGGTAATAGAAAAGGATATCCTGCTCTGCAGAACAGCAAAACATATTAGATTTCCTGGTGTTTTCATCACAAACTATCAGGAAGCATTTTCTCTAGTGGATTGGAGCTTACTTGGAGGAGAAATCATTAAAAAAGAATCCTCAGCTCAAGAATCTTCATAGTAGCAAGTGCCATAAAGGAAAAAAACTTTACTTTCAGACAGTTCTCTGGGGAAAAATGGCCAACCATTGCACGCCATTGACATTTAGACAAATGTTTCTAATAATCCTCTCTGCTAAGATTTTTAAATAACCACTAACCCTAAAGTACAAGTACTAGACATAGAAAAGCTGCTAATATTGACAGAATGCATCAATGTTTTTTAAGAACTGGAATTATTTCAGATATTATATTTACCAAGATTCTGTAAAAGAAACTCTGTCTTTGTCAATCAGAGCTCAGCTTTCATTTCTTAAACTACTTTGATAAGATAAGAGCTTCATTGTGATTGCACTTTCTTTTTGACAGTTTCATAAATCTGTCTGAAAGTGTTGTGGTGCATTTGCAGTGCACAATTATCGTGAACTAGTGTTCCTAGTATCTCTTATGCCATGATAATCTTGCTGTCTACATTGGATATCAATCATTCTATGAATGTGCAAAATCCTCATTCATTTGGTGAAATTATCTTTTGATTTGCACAACAAAACAATGGCAGTCTAGGCATACTGAATGACATAGTACCAAATGTTCAGTGCACATCACAAACGCAGTCTGCCGGTATAAAAAGTCTACTAATCAACTGATGATTAGCAAACATGTTGCCGGTAAACAGTCATTTAAAACTGCATATCATGAAGTATAAACAGACCATTAGTCAACCATAAAAATTAGTGTATCATAGTATTAACATATTTTATTTACCAGGAAGCATTGAATGGCCTATGTGTCTTTATGCCACTTTAGGAGTCTCCTTAAGGAGAAACTTTACAGATTAGACCCCCATCAAAGACTTCCACCCAGACAACCGGTCTTCTGCTGTGTGCTAATGAAGGACAAGAACCTGAAATGATAGTATGAAAATAGAGATACTGGTTTGATTTTATATCCTAAGAGTCCATTTACATGAACTGACCAGCGGCACTAGACAACCGCCTAACAATAAGTCTTTACTGATTGGCCGTCATTCTAACAGCCTGTTTACACACATGTGTAATAGATCGCTCAGCATGCATTGGCTGCCATTGTTCTCAATAATACAAGTCCTGTTTACACATGACAGAGCACCTCTGAGAACGATGATCTTTGCACCACACTAAAGGTCATCTCGGGAGATCGACAGCCTATTTACACCGAAAGAGTATTCTGAGATCAACATTCTTAAGAAGTAAAATAAAACTATTGTATGCAAATGGAATTCTGATTGATCTTATATCCTAAGGGCCCGACCGGTGGCACTAAACAATAGGCCAATTGACGGTTATTTAATATCCTGTTTAAACAGAAAGACCAAAGTAGACAATTCGCACTCAGTGATCTATAACAGATAGAGGTACATTGGCTGCCATTGTTCTTAGTAGAGCGAGTCTTGTTTACAAAGGACAATGCACCATTGAAAATGATGATCTCTTGCGCTGCGCCAAAAATCATTTCACTGGATGAACGAGTATTTAGCACATTCATCAGGTGATCACCAACCTGTTTACACAGAAAGATTATTTTGAAGTAAGCATTCTTACGAATGTTCATTCACAATTATCTTTCAGTCTAAATGCAGCTTAAGTCATGTTTCAAGGCTCTTTAAATGGTTAATATTGCTACTACAGTTAGGTGGCACTAGAGACCCCTTTGTTGTCTGAATCATATTTTCTTCTTTCAGAACTCTTTTCTATTTTTTACCTATCTTGATCTAAACTTCCCATTATTTTAAAGATTAAAGATGTAGCATTTCTTATCCTATCTTACTGTATTTTGTTATGGAAAAATTTCTTGAGGCCGAAAACTGTTATTGGACACTTAACACAACACAAGCTTTTGAACATGTCAAGTAAGGTTAAAATTTTCTGCTTCAAGATATTTTGCTGCACCATGATGACTCATGCTGAAAAATGCTCCATTTGTATGTAATTTTGGTTTTAAAGACTGAAAAATGATTCATTTTAGATCGAGATTGCAATTGTAATTTTTTTTGTATACATATATATATATATATATATTTTTTTTTTTTTAAATATTGAAATGTTTCTATTTTCATCTTATTTCCCTTCTGACTGGGACTGGTATGTTAGCCTGAGCCTGAGATACAAGGGACATGGAGTCCATAAAAAAATTAGTATAATGTCTAAAAATATTTATTACAGACTGGGAAACAAATTTTAGTAGCATTTTAGTAGTCCTGCGTAGTCATTAAAAAAAAAAAAGAATAAGAAAAAAAGACACTTATTTTGCTTATTTTACAAATGATATCAGCAAAACAAAAGAATATGACGGTGACATAAAATGAAGACCCATGTATCACAAAAAAAGACACAAAAAGTACTTGCATATCTGTTCAACAATTTTTTTTATATCTCTTTAAACTGAAAAAAGAAAAGACAAATTGTGTATGGTTAGGACACAGGGGTAAATATCCCGGTCTTGAACTGATTAAGCATGAAGTGTTTATAAATAAATACACAAAATGCTTAAAAACACAACAGATGTTTTCAACCAGACTCCCCAAAATCTCTTTCTGTTGTTATGTGTACTTTTGACCCTGAAGGTCTAAGATTTGGTAGTCACATACTTTCGAGAGCTCCAATATCATGTTGTGTTCAGTCAAAGGCTATTTTTGCTCACTTCTCCAAAAATGTCCATGGATTTGTTTATTACTATAGTTAAGGAAGGAGAAAAAGCTCTCATACTAGAGGAGAACGAAGGATTTGACAGATTAAAAGACAATTTACAGGTGCATCTACTTTAGCCAACTTTACGCAGTTAAATAACCGCCGATTAGTTGATATTTACTGGTCAGCAGTCATTTAAAAGTCTGTTTAAACAGGTAGACCACGCTTCAGTTGCACATTGAATGCTCTGTAACACATCTGTAATACATCATTCAGGGCCCACAGGCTGCCATTGTTATTGTCAGTTTAGGTTTTGTTAACGTAGGACAATGTGCTACCGAAAGCAATGATTTTTCTGTGCAAACCTAAAGATCATTTCATCAACAAATGAGCTTTTTACTCATTCATTGGGTGATTGTTTAGACTGGACAAATATTGTGAAACAAGCATTTTTAAGAAGATTTATTCACAATAATAATGCTGTATAAATGCGTCTTAACCAATTATTTTGTTTTGCATAATGGCCAGTCAATCTCCTCCATACACATCAGATAATGAAAATATCAGTTGATATTTTATCTCCCCATTTGTGCAAGTGGAAACATATAGACCACCACTGCTGGCCAAGATGGTCATCCAACATTGACAACCACCTGTTAATTACTTTGTATACAGACTACATGTCTGCTCTTCATCAGATAACCTGCTTCAATTACTTTCTCACAGTGGGAGATGCAAACAGAGATCCAATGTCCCCAGCCTTTGATCTGTAAAATTATAATTGTATTTATGATAACCAATACATTATTTTTCTCACCTTTTGTACATTTTATGCATCAATTTTATACCAATTCTTGTATTTTTTTTATACATTCTGTTCCTTCATCAAAATTATTATAACCTTTCTGAGATTAAGATGCATTATATAGAAGAACGACAGATTTCTTCTTACTGAAAAAAATCTATAGGAATATTAGGAGCAGGGTAAAGAAAAGTGACTCTATATTAGTGCAGCTATATGGGAAGAGTAGCATACAAATGCACCAGGACTTCAGTGTTTATGGGTCCATGTAACAATCCTTTAGGCATGACTATAGTAGAACCGGAACAAAAAAAAACTGTCGTGCTATGATAATATTGTAATAATGAAAGAAATAGAAGCTAAATATAGAAATGTAAATGTAACTTTTGTCTACTTTTATAATTCCCATACAGTGTTAAAGTGGTAGTTTTAATTTTTCAAAAAGTTGCCCACCAGCAGAAAATCTAATAAAATCATTAAAAAAGTTGTATTCACCTGTTATATTCAATAACGCCCTAGTGCTACAGAATTAGCAGAGATGACCAAAGTCGTGTAGGTTTACTGATAAGTAAGGGATCTTTTGTTATTTTATTAATTCGCGGACAACTATTCTAAGATTATACATATGACACAGGATATTGAGGATGCACACCCTGCTGTAGCTTTCTTCTTTGAGTTTAAGAAACCGTTCTTCTTTCTAAAGAAATTTAATTAATAAAATTGAAATACTATATTTTTGCATGTGTTTTTGTTTTCCAATGTAATGGCCTCTTTTTGAAAGATCAATATAGACTTCACTATTTAGGCTATTGTTAAAAATTACCTGTCACAGCTCCTGACATGTTGATTTAGTACTTGCATTCCATATAAAAGAAGAATTCTGAATCATCTTTCTCCAAATGAATTTGAGTAATTCCTAGCTTAACCTTCCCGAATATATTTTTTAATGAATTGATAATTGGGCACTATAAATCCCCTGATCAAAGGGTTATGTTCCTATACAGTCCAATACTGTCTTCCCTAATTAGTCAGTGTCAGAGTGGTAGAAAAACACCCAATTGACAACGGTAACACTCAGCTAACAATTTACTTATCCACTTCTAGAAGAAATCATTCAAAATACAACACAGTGCAAACTTTAAAAAAAAGTTGTTTAAAAAATTGTTATTTTATGAAGAATACAAGTATTCATTTTAATTAAGATGAAAGTCAAGAAGATGGCGTGCGTGATAATCAAGAGTGAAAAAAGTTCTAACTTTCTGGCACAGATTATGGCTTTTTGTCCAAGGTTTCCTATGGATTTCCAAGGTATTTTTTTATCCCAATTTAAAGAAGCACTCCCAATTTTTTTTATTTGCAAAACCTGTCTAAATATGTGTGTTGTGTAATGTAACTTCAATAAAATGCTCACCGATCGACACCTTCCCCAGTTTACAGCACAGCTCCAGTCCTCTTCTCACTCATATGACTGAAATTCCGACTCACCAGATCACCCAGGAGTTTGTGTGTAGTGTTGAGCCACCCCCGTAGTGTTCGGGTTCGGTTCGGTTCGTCGAACACCGGGATGTTCGAGGAACTGTTCGTCGAACTGTTCGTCGAACACCTTAGAACACCGTCGAACACCGTTAAAACCAATGGCAGGCAAACAAAAACACATAGGAACACATAGAAAACACCTTCAAAGGTGTCCAAAAGCTCACAAACTGCTCAGAAGACGCTTTCTTTAAAAAAGCCGGCCGGCAATTCAGCAGCGGCATACACCGGTACCCGACAATTTAGACATGAAGGAATAGAGCATCACACATAGATTAGATAGATAGAAACATGTCAGTCACATATATATGAAGTACAGTGACAGTGTTGCTTACTGTACTTGTCATTTAGTGTAAAGGATTTATTAAAAAATATAATAGTGTTTTCGTGCACCGTCTCTTTAAAAAAGCCGGCCGGCAATTCAGCAGCGGTACCCGACAATTTATAACAGACAGAATAGAGCTTCACACATAGATTAGATAGATAGAAACATGTCAGTCACATATATATGAAGTACTGTGACAGTGTTGCTTACTGTACTTGTCATTTACTGCAAAGGATTTATTAAAAAAAATAATAGTGTTTTCATGCACCGTCTCTTTAAAAAAGCCGGCCGGCAATTCAGCATCTGTACCCGACAATTTAGAATAGAAGGAATAGAGAATCACACATAGATTAGATAGATAGAAACATGTCAGCCACATATATATGAAGTACAGTGACAGTGTTGCTTACTGTAATTGTCATTTAGTGTAAAGGATTTATCAAAAAAAATAATAGTGTTTTCATGCACCGTCTCTTTAAAAAAGCCGGCCGGCAATTCAGCATCTGTACCCGACAATTTATAACAGACAGAATAGAGCTTCACACATAGATTAGATAGATAGAAACATGTCAGTCACATATATAATAAGTACAGTGATAGTGTTGGTTACTGTACTTGTCATTTAGTATTAAAATAAAGGATTTATTATTAAAAAAAATTGGCGTGGGGTTCCCCGTAATTTTAGTCTCTAGCGGAGGTTAAGCAGATGGCTGGGGCAGATGTTTGAAGCCTGGGAAGGGGGTAATACCCACGGAGCTTCCCAGGCTACTAATATCAGCCCCCAGCTGAATACCTAGCCTTTACTAGCTATTAAAATGGAGGACCCCCCCCAAAAAAATGACGTGGGGTCCCCCCTAATTTAATAGCTAGCAAAGGCTAGGCAGACAGCTGGGGGCTGATATTAATAGCCCAGGAAGGGAGCCATGAATATTGGCCCCCTCCCAGGCTAGAAACACCAGCCGTCAGCCGCCCCAGAAATGGCGCATCCATAGGATGCGCCAATTCTGGCACTTAGCCTCGCTCTTCCACGCTGCCCTGGTGCGGTGGCAGGGGGTAATAGGGTTGGGGTTGATGTCAGCTTATAATGCCAGCTGACATCAAGCCCAGGTTAGTAATGGAGAGGCGTCTATAAGACACCCCCATTACTAACCCCATAGTCAAAGTTAAAAAAAAAACACAAACACCCAGAATAAAGTCCTTTAATTGAAATAAATACACAATTCTTTATTGTTCTAAATTAAACCATACTTACCGTCACGCCCATTCCAGCTGAAGCCAACGATCTCCTGCAATAAAAGAAAAATAATAAAGCAACCTCATCCTTACCTTTCTATGGTTCCCACGACAGCTTCAGCTCTGCTACATCGAGATGACAGGCTGGACCGCAGCAGAACTCTGCCATCCAGCCTGTCATCCCGCAGACACTGAGAAGCGCAGGCATGCTTGCGCTCCTCAGTGTCTGACTGTGACGGCATCCAGATGAGCCGACAATGAACTCGGCTCACCTCATGTACAGCGTGGGAAAATTCTCCTGCACTCAGCGCTTCAGCGTGAGAATTTTCCCACGCTGCCAGTGACGTGCATGAGGTGCGCCGAGTTCATTGGACATGACCTCGGCTCATCTGGATGCCGTCACAGCCAGACACTGAGTAGCGCAAGCAAGCCTGCGCTTCTCAGTGTCTGCGGGATGACAGGCTGGATGGCAGCGTTCTGCTGCGGTCCAGCCTGTCATCTCGATGTAGCAGAGCTGAAGCTGTCGTGGGAGCCATGGAAAGGTAAGGATGATGTTGCTTTATTATTTTAATTTTATTGCAGGAGATCATTGGCTTCAGCTGGAATGGGCGTGATGGTAAGTATGGTTTAATTTAGAACAATAAAGAATTGTGTGTTTATTTCAATTAAAGGACTTTTTTCTGGGTGTTGTGTTTTTTTTAAATACTTTACTAGAAATTCATGGTGGTCATGTCTAATATTGGCGTGACCCCATGAATTTCGGGCTTAGGGCCAGCTGATAATGCCAAGCTGGCCTTAACCCCTTTATTACCCAGTGAGCCACCGCACCAGGGCCCTGGATGAGTTGGGTACAGCGCCAGAAGATGGCGCTTCTATGAACGCGCCATTTTCCGGGGCGGCTGCGGACTGCAATTTGCAGCGGGTGGGCCCAGAAAGCTTGGGCCTCCCTGCGCTGCAGATTCCAGCCCCCAGCTGCCTAGTTGTACCTGGCTGGACACAAAAATAGGGCGAAGCTCCACGTATTTTTTTTTTAAATTCATGAAATTCATGGAATAATTAAGAAAAAAAGGGCTTCCCTATATTATTGTGTCCGGCTAGGTACAAATAGGCAGCTGGTGGTTGGGAGCTGCCCGTTCCTGCCTTCTGTACCTGACTGGACACAAATATAGGGCGAAGCCCCACATCAATTTTTTTTTCATTATTTCATGAATTTCCTGAAATAATTTAAAAAAAATTGACGTGGGGCTTCGCCCTATATTTGTGTCCAGTCAGGTACAGCAGGCAGGAACAGGCTGCCCCCAACCACCAGCTGCCTATATGTACCTGACCAGACACAACAATATAGGGAAGCCGTTTTTTAAAAAAATTATTTCATGAAATAATTTAAAAAAAATTGACGTGGGGCTTCGCACTATATTTGTGTCCAGCCAGGTACAGCAGGCAGGGACGGGCTGCCCCCAACCACCAGCTGCCTATTTGTACCTGGTTGGACACAACAATATAGGGAAGCCCTTTTTTTCTTAATTATTCCATGAATTTCATGAAATAATTTAAAAAAAAAATGCGTGGGGCTTCGCCCTATTTTTGTGCCCAGCCAGGTACAACTAGGCAGCTGGGAGCTGGAATCCGCAGCGCAGGGAGGCCCAAGCTTTCTGGGCCCCACCCGCTGCCAAATTGCAGTCCGCAGCCGCCCCAGAAAATGGCGCGTTCATAGAAGCGCCATCTTCTGGCGCTGTACCCAACTCATCCAGGGCCCTGGTGCGGTGGCTCACTGGGTAATAAAGGGGTTAAAGCCAGCTTGGCATTATCAGCTGGCCCTAAGCCCGAAATTCATGGGGTCACGCCAATATTAGACATGACCACCATGAATTTATAGTAAAGTATTTAAAAAAACACAACACCCAGAATAAAGTCCTTTAATTGAAATAAACACACAATTCTTTATTGTTCTAAATTAAACCATACTTACCGTCACACCCATTCCAGCTCAAGCCAATGTCTTCTGCAATAAAAGTAAAATAATTAAGCAACCTCATCCTTACCTTTCCATGGTTCCCAAGACAGCTTCAGCTCTGCTACATCGAGATGACAGGCTGGACCGCAGCAGAACGCTGCCATCCAGCCTGTCATCCCGCGGACACTGAGAAGCGCAGGCATGCTTGCGCTCCTCAGTGTCTCGCTGTGACGGCATAAAGATGAGACAAGTTCATGTCCAATGAACTCGGCGCACCTCATGCACGTCACTGACAGCGTGGGAGAATTCTCCTGCACTCAGCACTTCAGCGTGAAAATTCTCCCACGCTGTCAGTGACGTACATGAGGTCAGCTGAGTTCATTGGACATGAATGAGCTCACCTCATGCACGTCACTGACAGCGTGGGAAAATTCTCACGCTGAAGCGCTGAGTGCAGGAGAATTTTCCCACGCTGTCAGTGACATGCATGAGGTGAGCTCATTCATGTCCAATGAACTCAGCTGACCTCATGTACGTCACTGACAGCGTGGGAGAATTCTCATGCTGAAGTGCTGAGTGCAGGAGAATTCTCCCACGCTGTCAGTAACGTGCATGAGGTGCGCCGAGTTCATTTTACATGACCTCGGCTCATCTGGATGCCGTCACAGCCAGACACTGCAGAGCGCAAGCATGCCTGCGCTTCTCAGTGTCTGCGGGATGACAGGCTGGATGACAGCGTTCTGCTGCGGTCCAGCCTGTTATCTCGATGTAGCAGAGCTGAAGCTGTCGTGGGAACCATGGAAAGGTAAGGATGAGGTTGCTTTATTATTTTTCTTTTATTGCAGGAGATCGTTGGCTTCAGCTGGAATGGGCGTGACGGTTTGTATGGTTTAATTTAGAACAATAAAGGAATGTGTCTTTATTTCAATTAAAGGACTTTATTCTGGGTGTTTGTGTTTTCTTTTAACTTTGACTATGGGTTTAGTAATGGGGGTGTCTTATAGACGCCTCTCCATTACTAACCTGGGCTTGATGTCAGCTGGCATTATAAGCTGACATCAACCCCAACCCTATTACCCCACTGCCACCGCTACAGGGCAGTGGGAAGAGCGAGGCTAAGTGCCAGAATTGGCGCATCCTAAGGATGCGCCATTTCTGGGGCGGCTGACGGCTGGTGTTTCTTGCCTGGGAGGGGGCCAATATTCATGGAACCCTTCCTGGGCTATTAATATCAGCCCCCAGCTGTCTGACTAGCCTTTGCTAGATATTAAAATAGGGGGGACCCCACGTCATTTTTTTGGGGGGTCCCCCATTTTAATAGCTAGTAAAGGCTAGGTATTCCGATGGGGGCTGATATTAGTAGCCTGGGAAGCTCCGTGGGTATTACCCCCTTCCCAGGCTTCAAACATCTGCCCCAGCCGTCTGGTTAACCTCCGCTAGAGCCTAAAATTATGGGGAACCCCACGCCAATTTTTTTTTAAATAAATCCTTTATTTTAACACTAAATGACAAGTACAGTAATCAACACTGTCACTGTACTTCATATATATGTGACTGACATGTTTCTATCTATCTAATCTATGTGTGATTCTCTATTCCTTCTATTCTAAATTGTCGGGTACAGATGCTGAATTGCCGGCCGGCTTTTTTAAAGAGACGGTGCATGAAAACACTATTAATTTTTTAAATAAATCCTTTACACTAAATGACAAGTACAGTAAGCAACACTGTCACTGTACTTCATATATATGTGACTGACATGTTTCTATCTATCTAATCTATGTGTGATTCTCTATTCCTTCTATTCTAAATTGTAGGGTACAGATGCTGAATTGCCTGCCGGCTTTTTTAAAGAGACGGTGCATGAAAACACTATTATTTTTTTTTAATAAATCCTTTACACTAAATGACAAGTACAGTAAGCAACACTGTCACTGTACTTCATATATATGTGACTGACCTGTTTCTATCTATCTAATCTATGTGTGATTCTCTATTCCTTCTATTCTAAATTGTCGGGTACAGATGCTGAATTGCCGGCCGGCTTTTTTAAAGAGACAGTGCATAAAAACACTATTATTTTTTTTAATAAATCCTTTATACTAAATGACAAGTACAGTAAGCAACACTGTCACTGTACTTCATATATATGTGACTGACCTGTTTCTATCTACCTAATCTATGTGTGATTCTCTATTCCTTCTATTCTAAATTGTCGGGTACAAATGCTGAATTGCCGGCTGGCTTTTTTAAAGAGACGGTGCATGAAAACACTATTATTTTTTTTAATAAATCCTTTACACTAAATGACAAGTACAGTAAGCAACACTGTCACTGTACTTCATATATATGTGACTGACCTGTTTCTATCTACCTAATCTATGTGTGATTCTCTATTCCTTCTATTCTAAATTGTCGGGTACAAATGCTGAATTGCCGGCTGGCTTTTTTAAAGAGACGGTGCATGAAAACACTATTATTTTTTTTAATAAATCCTTTACACTAAATGACAAGTACAGTAATCAACACTGTCACTGTACTTCATATATATGTGACTGACCTGTTTCTATCTACCTAATCTATGTGTGATTCTCTATTCCTTCTATTCTAAATTGTCGGGTACAAATGCTGAATTGCCGGCTGGCTTTTTTAAAGAGACGGTGCATGAAAACACTATTATTTTTTTTAATAAATCCTTTACACTAAATGACAAGTACAGTAATCAACACTGTCACTGTACTTCATATATATGTGACTGACATGTTTCTATCTATCTAATCTATGTGTGAAGCTCTATTCTTTCGGTTCTAAATTGTCGGGTACCGGTGTATGCCGCTGATGAATTGCCGGCTTTTCATGTTTCACTGTTGGCACTGTTCCCATCGATTTGGGCAATCACTGTAATGCCACAACCACCATGGCTGTGGCATTACAGTGAGTGGCAGACAATCCCTGCATGATTGGTGCTCTAAATAGCGCCAGACATGCAGGACACGCTTTTGGTGCACGAACAGTTATCGAACATAACCTCGAACAGCCGAATTTTTTGCAAATCGTTCGGGTTCGTCGAACAACTCGAACACCGCCCAAAACAGCTCGTATTTGAGATTGGCGAACAGTTCTAGTCGAACACCGCTCATCTCTATTTCTGTGTGCCACATGTCACTTTTACCCACCAGAGCAAGTCTTGTGCAACCTTAGACTTTCATGGGCAATTCTTATCAGCCACTCAAGAGAAACTAGTGCATGCTTGCAATTTTTTCACATGCAGATTCAGTCAGTGAAAAAAATCATTCATCTGTGCTGACCATTAAATAACTTTGGTCCGTGCATTGCCTTTTTTTCTCCGGAAACGCTGTCGAACTCTGACCAAAAATACTGTCATTTTTGTTAACTCCTGCATTATCTGGCGAATTTCAGTCACGTGAGTGAGTGAGAAGTAGACTGAAGCGGCACCGGAAGCCATAGAAGATGGCGATTGGTAAGTATGTTATTGCACTTCCTTTACACAACACCCATACAGGTTCATCTCACTAAATTAGAAAATCATCAAAAAATTAATTTAAGTTCTTCAATACAAAAAGTGAAACTCATATATTATATAGAGTCATTACAAGCAGAGTGCTCTATTTCAAGGGATTTTCTGTTAATGTTGATGATTATGGCTTACAGCCAATGAAAACACAAAAGTCAATATCTCAGTAAATTAAAATAATTAACAAAAAACACCTGCAAAGGCTTCACAAGCGTTTAAAAAGGTCCATTAATCTGTTTCAATAGGCTTCACAATTATGGGGAAGACTGCTGACTTGACAGATGTCCAGAAGGCAGTCATTGACACACTCCACAAGGTCCCAGAGTTCCAATTTTCATTTGGAAATCAAGGTCCCAGATTCTGGGGGAAGGGAGGAGAGGCCACAATCCAATTTGCTTGCGGTCTAGTGTGAAGTTTCCACAATCAGTGATGGTTTAGGGAGCCATGTCAACTGCTGGTGTAGGTCCACTGTGTTTTATCAAGACCAAAGTCATTGCAGCCATCTACCAGGAAAATTTAGAGCACTTCATGCTTCCCTCTGCCAACAAGCTTTTTGGAGATGGAAATTTCATTCTTCAGCACAACTTGGCACCTGTCCACACTGCCAAAAGTACCAATACCTGGTTTACAAACAACAGTATCACTGTGCTTGATTGGCCAGCAAACTCACCTGACCTTAACCCCATAGAAAATCTATGTGGTATTGTCAAGAGGAAGATGAGAGACACCAGACTCAACAATGCAGATGAGCTGAAGGCTGCTATCAAAGCAACCTGGGCTTCCATAACACCTCAGCAGTGCCACAGGCTGATCGCCTCCATGCCACGCAGCATTGAGGCAGTAATTGATGCAAAAGGAGCCCCAACAAAGTATTCAGTACATTTACTGAACATACATTTCAGTAGGCCAACATACATTTCAGTAGGCCAACATTTCGGATTTGAAAAACATTTTTCAAGCTGTTGTTAAAAAGTATTCTAATTTACTGAGATAATGACTTTTGTGTGTTCATTGGCTGTAAGCCATAATCATCAACATTAACAGAAATAAACACTTGAAATTGGTCACTCTTTGTAATAAATCTATGTAATATATGAGTTTCACTTTTTGTATTGAAGAACTGAAATAAATTAACTTTTTGATGATATTCTAATTTAGTGAGGTGCACCTGAATTTTGCCTCGCCAGAGAGGAAGAAGTCTTGAACTCTAGAGCCAACTATTGGAAGAAGCAACAAGGAATGAGGGGGGATGAATGGATTCAAGCATCACTATCCAGGTAAAATGTAGTTCTTTATTAGGGTATCATTAAAACCGAGTTAAAATGGAAGTTCCTAATCCTATGACTAAGGGCACACCTTGGTGCCAGAAACGCGTAAGGAATAGTGATGAGCGAGCACTAAAATGCTCGGGTACTCCTTGTTCGAGTCGACCAAATTGGAATACTTGAGTGCTCGGTCTGAGTAACGAGCCCAATGTAAGTCTATGGGAAACTCGAGCATTTTTCCGGCGGCTCCACCCGGATGTCTGCAGAGGGCCTAAAAATTGACCAAATCAATGGGAACAGTGCTCAGATGACATGGGAACAGCATGGAGAAGACCCCTGGAAGCATTTCTGACTCCCAGGTCACTGCTGTCAACAACGTTGTCTGAGGTATTATGCCACTTTTACAGACTCACAATAAAATATACAAAAACAAAACCAAAATGAATATTCCTGGGCAATAAGTTAAGGAACATCCTTTCCAGGGTAATGACTTGTATAGAAGGCAAAATAAATAACCAGAAACAAAAATCCTCCTCCACACCTTGGGCTATGTTCACACGTAGCGTTTTTGATGCATTTTTGCACTTTTGCATTGCTTTCAACCAAGACAAATGCATTCACCAGGAAATGTCATTTTAATATTTTACTACCTTATCTGGCCATGTGGTGTGTGACACATCATCAGACACATTCTGTTTCATTTATGATGGAGGGACTCTGAAAGTCACAAAGACTATTTTTTAGGGCCATTCAGGGGGCCATTAGAATTCTTAAAGGACCAGCACTCGGCCCTCGCAATTGTTAGAGAGCCATCAGCCGGCTATGCTATGTTGTTCCCATTATTAATGAGTGGGTCTCCTATACTGTTATTGCATATGCAGTGACTGCAACGGCTGCCAAAAATTTGGAGGAACTCCAATGCCCCTTGCAAGAGACGTAGAGGTCGGAGGGCCTCCTGAAAACAATGTTCCCATTATTAGGAAGTGTGTCTCCCATACTGTTTGACTATGCAGTGAAGCAATGGCTGCCAAAAAATTGGAGGAACTCTAATGCCCCTTGCAAGAGACATAGAGGTTGGAGTGCCCCCTGAAAACAATGTTCCCATTATTAGGAAATTGGTCTCCCATACTGTTTGCCTATGCAGTGAAGCACCGCTGGCAAAAATTTGGAGGAACTCCAATGCTCCTTGCAAGAGACGTACAGGTCGGAGGGCCTCCTGAAAACAATGTTCCCATTATTAGGAAATGGGTCTCCCATACTGTTTGCCTATGCAGTGAAGCACCGCTGCCAAAAATTTGGAGGAACTCCAATGCTCCTTGCAAGAGACATACAGGTCGGAGGGCCTCCTGAAAACAATGTTCCCATTATTAGGAAATGGGTCTCCCATACTGTTTGCCTATTCAGTGAAGCAATGGCTGACAAAAATTTGGAGGAACTCCAATGCCCCTTGCAAGAGACATAGATATGTTGATATGGTGGTGGAGGATGAGGATTCAGAGAAGGAGGAGGACAAGAGCAAATAGACAAAATCAGTAAGCCTATACCCAGGTCTGGGTGTGAAGACAGAGGTGCATGGGAATAGAGTTAGACCTCCCCAAAAAAGACACTGTATTTGAGTTTATGCTGCGCTGCTATCATTCAGTGGTGTTGAGAAGTCTGGCCCAATCCAGCCCTTGTTCATTTTTATAAGAGTCAGCCTGTCAGCATTTTCAGTTGACAGGCTGATGCGCCTATCGGTTAAAATTCCACCGGCGGCACTAAAAACCCACTCTGACAAAACGCTAGCGGCAGGGCAGGCCAGGATCACCAAGGCGTAGAGAGCCAGTTCATGCCACGTGTCCAGCTTGGATATCCAATTATTATAAAGCACAGAGGAATAACGGAGGACGTTGGTACAGTCAGCAAGGTACTCCCTCACCATCTTCCGAAACTTTGACTCTTTAGGAGAGCACCCTGTGCCTCAGAGCCTGTGCGATGGGAGGGTCTGAGAAAACTGTCCCAGAACTTTGACAGTGTTCCCCTGCCTCTGCTGGATTGCATTTGTGGCTCTCTCACCTGTACTCCTTGGTTGTCCACATAACTGTGAGCTCTGCTGCTGTTTTTTTCAGATGGGAATTTTTTTAATAATTCTGCAACAAGTACCTTATCGTACTACACCATTTTATTAGGCCTGTCCTGCAAGGGAATAAGAGACATAGAATTCTCCCTGGAGCGTGGGTCTAGAAGCATCACCAACCAGTAATGACTGTCAATCAAAGTTTGGATAACACATGGTCACGGGAAAGGCAGCGTAATATAAACTCAGCCATGTGTGCCAGACTGCAAAGAGGCAAGACTTCCATGTCCTCACCAAGAGAAGGACTGACCATGCTCTCCTCCTCATCCTCCTCGTCTTCCTCCTCCTCCCTGTTCTCTGGCCATACACTCTGAACAGACGGTATGACAGTTGTGCAGGTAGTACCATCTATAGCGCAGGAAACTAGCTCCTGTTCTTCCTCCTCCTCCTCCACTTCCTCATTGTCACCCAATCCACTTTGGGATGAGATGAGGCTGGGCTGTGTGTAATCACCTTGTATGGTTCCTTGCTCCATCTCATCGTGCTCCGCCTGAAATGCATCCTGTTTAATTGAGAGCAGAGAGCGTTTCAAAAGACAGAGAAGCAGGATGGTGACGCTAATTATGGCATCATCGCCGCTCACCATCTTGGTGGAGTCCTCAAAGTTTTGGAGGATAGTACATATGTCTGACATCCATGTCCACTCCTGAGGTCTTATGTGTGGAGTCTGACCTAAATACCGACGGCCTTGTTGATGCTAGTAGTCAACAACTGCCCTCTTCTGCTCACAAATCCTTCCCAACATCTGTAATGTAGAGGTCCAATGCGTGGGGACATCACACACAAGTCGGTGAGCCGGAAGCTGAAAATGCTGCTGAAGCAATGCAAGGGTGACGGAAGCTGCAGATGACTTTCTAAAATGGGCACACATGCGGTGTACTTTGACAAGCAGATCCGGCAGATCTGGGAAGGTTTTGAGAAACTTCTGAACTACGAGGTTAAGCACATGGGCCAGGCATGGTACGTGTATGAGCTCTCTTCGCCTCAGAGCCAACACCAGTTTCCGGCCATTGTCACACCAACCATGCCAGGCTGTAGGTTCAGCAGTGTCAGCCACAGATCTGCCTGCTCTTTCAGAGCTGTCCACAACTCTTCAGCATTGTGCGGTTTGTCACCTAAGCATATTAGCTTCAGCGCAGCCTGTTGCCGCTTGGCTGAGGCAGTGCTGCAGTGCTTTCCACTTGTGACTGATGTGGTCATTTTGGAGATGGAGGCTGAAGAGGTGGAGGAAGAGGTTGAGGTGCAGGAGCTGTATAATGTGGTGGCAACCCTGATTGACCTAGGGCCTGTAATCTTTGGCGTCGGAAGGATGTGTTCCATTCCAAGGTCCGACTGGGTCCGGCTACCACTATGTTATCCTAGTGTGCCATCAGAGAGATGTACAGTCCCTGCCCACATGCACTTGTCCACATGTCCGTGGTTAGGTGGACTTTCCCAGTAACTGCATTGTTCAGGGCACAGCTAATTTTGTGGGACACGTGCTTGTGTAATGTGGGGACGGCACACCAGGATAAATAGTGGCAGCTGGGGACTGAGTACCGAGGGATGGCCACCACCATCAGGTTGGGGAAAGCTTCAGTCTCCACGAGCCTAAAAGGCAACATTTTGAGTGCAAGGATTCGCGAAATGTGTGAATTTAGTAGTGTGGCCTGTGGGGCATTAGCTGCGCAATTGTGCTTGCATTCCAAGGACTGGGGTAGGGATAGCTGAACGCTGCACTAGGACAATGACTTGGACGTACTTGCTGATGGTGCTAGTTGAGAGTTTTCAATGACAAGTGCAGGGCGGGAGACATCTTGGCATGCGCCATGGACAGGGGATTGGCGTGCATGCACAACAGCAGAACAAGCAGTGGTGTCACAAGCAGACACTGTTGCTGGACCCTGGGGTTCGGCCCACTTAGTCTGGTGCTTTGCTGCCATGTTCCTCATCATGCTGGTGGTGGTTAGGCTGTTAGTTTTGCTATCCCTGCTGATGCTGGCCTGGCAGGTAGTGCAAATGGCCTTTTTGGGGTTAGCGGCAGAGTCTTTAAAAAACAACCAGACTCGGGAAGAGCTAACAGTTGTACTGGCAACTTCTGTCGTGTTGATGTTAGGGGGAGTGGTTGTCCGCCATCTGTCTGCAGCCATCACACTGCTTGTTCTTGCCTGTTGTGGGGCTCTGCCTCCCTCCCCCTGTGTGCTGCTGTCCTCGTTCTGCATGTCACTTTGCCAGGTTGGGTCAGTGACTTCATCGTCCACCACCTCATCTTCCACTTCCACACCCTGGTCCTCCTCCTGACTTTCTGGCAATTGTGTCTCATCATTGTCCACTTCTTGTGACACTTTCACACCGTTGCCTTCGTGTGACCATGGCTGCTCAAATATTTGGGCGTCGCTAACTGCGATCTCCTCTTGCCCCGCTTCAAGTGGACCGGGCAAGAGGCCCGAATCTATAAATTGAAAAGTGAACAGCTCTTTGGAGTGTCCAAGTGTGGGATCAGTTGTCTCTGGGCACTCAGCATGGTGGGAGGAATGAGGATCAGGGTGAGGAATATGAAGTCCATACTCACAGCTACTGAGACTTGACTGTGTGGAACACAGTGTGGTTGTGGCTAATTGACTGGAAGCATTATCTGCTATCCAACCAATAACCTTTTCACACCGCTCTGTGTTCAATAGTGGTGTTCTGCGATCCTCTATTAATTGGGACAGGAAGGTCGAGGGAGAAGATGTAGTTGTTTGTTGTGGCACAATTTCAGCTTGCCCACAGCCTCAGCCTCGTTATTGTTTTTCACAGCGTCCTCATGTCAATAACTTAACTGACACACTGCAACAAAATTTAAATGGAGGCCAATATTTTCCACGTTCACTACAAATTTCTGGATTTTTATCGCTGTAGTGTGGAAAGGATCTGGCTGTATTCTGCAGTGCCAACAAACAAATGGAGCAGAAAAATTGTGTACTCTGGATTACTTTTTAAGCAAATAACCAGGATTAAGATAAAAAAAAAATTTGCCTTTCTATGTCTAGAAATGTCTGTAATTATTACAGCAGCAGCAGACAGGACGTTCAGTGGACCCTCTTGTGCTGTATCATACACTGCAGTATGCCACATACACTGCCTGTCTGCCTAGCACTGATTATATGCAGGTGGATTAGTCCTCAGAAGGACTGTTAGTTCAGATGGATATTATAGATATATGTTGTGGAATACCTATACTAACAGAACGTTCAATGGACCCTCTTGAGCTGTATCATGCACTGCAGTCTGCAACATACACTGCCTGCCTGCCTAGCACTGATTAAATGCAGCTGGATTAGTCCTCAGAAGGACTGTTAGTTCAGATGGATATTATAGATATATGTTGTGGAATACCTTTACTAACTCTAAACAAGCAAATCTCTCCCTGACACAGCAGCACCTCTCCCTACTCTGCCTGATTCCGGGGTAGGCTGTGACGAGCATGGCAGCGCTCAGTCTTATATACACCTGATGACGCTGTGTGGCCAGCCAATCACTGTAATGCCCACAACCAACATGGCTACGATATTACAGTGCATGGCAGGCAATCCCTGCATGTTCACTGGCTCTCTAAAGAGCACCAAACATGCAGGGAGGAGACTCAAGCTCCAGCCCGAGCAACTCGGAAATGCTCGTCGAGCGCCGAGCATCTCAAGCAGTGAGATGCTCGGGCGAGTCCCGAGCAGTGACGAGCAAGTTCGCTCATCACTAGTAAGGAACTTCCATTTTAACTCGGTTTTAATAATACGCTAATAAAGAACAAAATTTTACCTGGATAGTGATGCTGGAATACGTTCCCCCCCTACCTTCCTTGTTGCATACGGCTGCAGTCACCAGCAGGACTAGCTCCCCCCAGGGAATCTCTGACCGAAGCTGATGATAGCAGTGGCGTGGTGAGCTATATATCTTTTTTGTTTTGGAAGAAGCAATCTGTAGTAACAGAAAGTCTATTTTCCCTGTAGGAGTCATGAGTCATCACTACAAAAATCCCTGGCAGGGGGGAGGAGGGAGTATCTGGGTCATGAGTTGAAGAGGGGAATGATAAATTCAGGGACAAGAGACTTCCTGTTTTTACATAGAGAAAAGAGAAGAATTTACAGGGTAGAAAGGCAAAATGAGCAATTGTATGTATACAGTGCCATATAACAATGATTGGAATATATTGGGAGAATAAAATTCTTTCATTGGAGGAGGAGTGCTTCTTTAATGACAGCAGACCTCAGAGTGATTTCAAAATGTTATTGCATATAGTTTATGATATACAATAAATATAATCTAACTAATCATGCATTTTAAAAAATAATAGTACAAAATGTTGAATAACATAATGAATAAAAGTGTTTATTGCTATCAGAAAGTGAATACCATAATTAGAAGGGTAACACTACCATTTTAAAGAAGGTGACAATATAATTCTTAATGTTCTGTTGTACCTTATATAATTCTATAATTCTATTTTATTGTTTCTGTACTCAAGAGTCTCATCCTCTTTTCCAGAGCCGTACAGCCCTGCCGTTTGGGTCATGATGTTTGTCATGTGTCTTACTGTGGTCGCTGTGACTGTTTTCATCTTTGAGTATTTCAGCCCTGTTGGATATAACCGAAGTCTCTCCACAGGAAAACGTAAGTACCTAAACTACAATACTTCCCCTTTCGATTCTTTAAATCGTCTTGCACTTTGCTGTTTAGTTGTTCTTAATTGCCTTGGCTGTAGTTCAGCTTTTTGACTTGTCTGTTTCTTCCCATTTTCTTTTTTATTTCTCCCTGAGTTATCCTTACTCTCTTTTATGATAACTTTCTAACGATTGATAGTTGAGGATGTCATCATTTTATTTTTAGAATTCCATGTTCATAGCTATTTTGCCACAGGCTTGTAATGTTGAAGATGTGAAACTGAAATATTTTGTGATCCTGCCATTTTTTAGTGCACTGTGTTCTGTATCACAGCCTGGCTTTATAGATTTAAAGTATATTTGACTCCTGAACAACTGTAGAAATGTAACTAGTCGTTGTGGCTTTTTAGTCGTCTTCTATTACTTAAGAGAAATGTAACACTTAAATTATATTTTACTAATTAAAATAAAAAATGAAAACATTTTCTTTTTTTTCTAAACTATTTTACTGGTATGTGTAATAAATGAGTAAGGGACTAAAGTTTGGAATTGGTCTGATTCTTGTCTTGTACAATGCGGAAATCAAACGTCAAAGGATAATAATGCAAGGAAGACTTAGGCCATGTGCCCACGTAGCGTTTTTGTAGCGTTTTTGCGGCATTTTTATGGCTGCGAAAACACCGCGAAAACGCTTGTAAAACAGTCTGCCATGCAAAGCAATGTGAATTCGGATGTGCTGTGCACAAGATGAGCTAATTAGTGCGTCGAATTCGCATTGCGTTGCAAAATTCAGCATGTCTGTTTCTACCACGATTACATTGCTAATTCGCGGCCATTGAGGAACATTGAAACGCAGCAAACCCGCAGGTATATGTGGATTTGCTGTGTTTCAAGTAAATTCAATGGCCGCGAATTTGCGGCATAATCGCGGTGCGTGTGGTACCCAGGATGAAGAGGAGACTATAACTCCTCTTCATCCCGGCTACCACGCGGTGAAAAAAAGAAATAAAAAAGTTAAAAATAAAAAAAACCTGTATACTCACCTCTCCGGTCTGTTCCCGGCGGCGTCCTCTCTCCTCGGCGTCCCGCGGTGTACTTGCAGGACCTGCGGTGGCGTCATTTAGTCATTTAGTCACGCGACCGCTGACGTCAGCGGTCAGGTGATGGTCGCGTGACTATCAGCTGACTAAATGACATCACCGCAGGTCCTGCCAGTACAGTGTGGGACACCGACGAGAGAGGATCGTCGCCGGGAGCCATCTGGAGGAGACCGGAGAGGTGAGTATACAGGCTTTTTTTATTTTTAACTTTTTAATTCTTTTTTTTACTATAGATACTGCATTTAAAGCATCTAAGTTGGTCACACTTTATAAATCCATGCTGGTTGCATGGATTTATATTGTGTGACCAACTTGTCAAGCACTTTTCCAAGTGATGCTCAAAATCGCTTGGAAAAGTGCTTGAAAAAACGCATGTGAAAACGCATGTAAGGCAGCGTTCACACCTTGCGTATTTTTGCTCGCTTTTTTGCGCGCGCTTTTTCAAAATACGCAATGTGCCTTGTGTCTGCCAGCAAAGTGAATGGGAAATTCACTTTGCCGTTCAGACACTGTGTGATTTTACGCAGAGCGAAAGCGCGGCTGCGTAAAGAATTGACATGTCAATTCTTTACACACCGCGGCCTGCGCTTTCTCACATATTGTGCCAATTATAAGCGCTGGAATTACGCAGCGGTGTTCAAACACTGCGTAATTCCAGCGCTTTTTTACGGAGGTGCAGGAGAAACTATGGATACTCACCTATCCGATGGATGGGAGAGGCGTCCGGTCTGGTCCCGCCGCTTCCAGCATCTGCCGGTGAACCGATCAGCTGACTGTCAGCTGACCGGCTTGTAAATCAGCTGATAGGTCTAGTCAGTTGATCGGTATACCGACCGATGAGCTGATGTACGAGCCGGTCAGCTGACAGTCAGCTGATCGGTTCACCAGCAGATGCTGGAAGCGGCGGGATGATGCCTCAGTGTCTGTAGGTGCAGGAGATGAGGCTCCGCCCACCAGCTCCGGCCTGTAGCTCCAGCAGAGCGGCTGCTCCCAGCATGGCCCCTTCTCCCTGCCTCCCCTGTGCTCTCTCTCTCTCTGCCTCCCCTGTGCTCTCTCTCCCTGCCTCCCCTGTGCTCTCTCTCCCTGCCTCCCCTGTGCTCTCTCTCCCTGCCTACCCTGTGCTCTCTCTCCCTGCCTCCCCTGTGCGCTCTCTCCCTGCCTACCCTGTGCTCTCTCTCCCTGCCTCCCCTGTGCGCTCTCTCCCTGCCTCCCCTGTGCGCTCTCTCCCTGCCCACCCTGTTCTCTCTCTACCTGCCTACGCTGTGCTCTCTCTCTCTCTGCCTCCCCTGTGCGCTCTCTCCCTGCCTACCATGTGCTCTCTCTCTCTGCCTACCCTGTGCTCTCTCTCTCTGCCTCCCCTGCTCCGCTCTCCCCCTCCTGCCTTCAGCCCTGCAATTTGCAATAACACCCTGCAGTCGGGCCCTGGGAGATGGGACGGCTGCATCAGAGAAATGCATCATGTGGAATCATCTGCACAGAGGGTTAGTCCATGTGTGTACATGTGTGTGTGTGTGTATATATATGTGTGCATATATGCAGTGGTGTACCGCCAATGGCGGCAGGCCACTCCACTGTTATGGGACCCATGAGAGCCTCACCGCAGCGGGCCCTGCTTCTTCCAGTTAGCACCGGCACTGCCCGGCCGCTCGCCTGCACAAAATGATGGGATTGGAAACGTCTTCTGATGCTTCCTCCTCCATCATCATTGCTCACACTGACAGCCGGAGGTGGCCCAGTGTGAGCAGGTAGCGTCAGAAGACGTTTCCATTCCCATCATTTTACTCGACATATGACGTCAATACAGGGCACTCGCTGCTATGAGATGTCCGGCGCTTCACACTGCACGCTGAGGAGACCGGAGCATCGACTTGAACCAGGAGAGGTGAGTACTGGATCTATTTTTTTTAAATCAGTGACCGGTGGCCATAATACAGTATGAGTGTACACTGCAGAAAAAACGCATGCGTAAAAAAAGCAGCAAATACGCAATGTGTGAACGTAGCCTAAAAACGCTGAAAAAAACGCTTCTCTCTGGCAGAAAAAACGCATGGAAATCTGCATGCGTTTTTTTCTGCCAGAGAGAGGCAAAAACGCTCTGCATCAAATCTGCTACATGGGCCCATAGCCTAAAGCCATTTTTTATTATGTTTAAACATTTCAATTAGTTGAAACGTTTTCATTCAGTATTTGCCACTAGCAAAACTGCTGTATTTGCTAAATCTCGGAACGCTGAGATTTCACCATGAACCTCAAGAGTCCTGATTTCATGGCCACAATTTTGCTAAACTTTAGAGCAAAAGGTAAAAAAAAATAAAAAGAGGAGATACCAGAGCATAATAAGGAACTTTCAGTTTGAAGAGAAAACATTGCTGTTAGTTGAATTTCCTAGGAAAACTGCATTGTTTGGCAAATTTGAATTTTTCAAAAGTTTTATTTTTCCCATTTTTACAAATTATTTAAGCGCATTTTTCAATAAAAGTTTTATTTAATTGTAGCTGTACTTCTATGCCAACCCCTGTAATTATTTGTAAGTTGTGTTTAAGCTCACATTCAACACCACAAAATAAAATGTTATACATTATACATGTACATTGATATCAATAAGCTGGTCATGCATGGGTACTCTCCACTCTAGTTAAAGAGTTGTCCCACAAACAAAATATATTTAATTATTAGATATTGGAATAATAATATGTTCCACATTTGGATTTGTTTTAAAAACATGTTTCTCTACTGAGATAATTTTATAAAAGTGCCCCTGCTATTGTCTCTCTTATTTGCTGTATACAACCATGTAGAGCAGCTCGTTTTTGGTTGGCACATACCACAGCTCCGGGCCAGGAGAAGAAGCATAAGGGAGTATACAGATGACACAGAAAGAGTTTTCAGTTGCTTCTTTCTGTGAGGTAACACATTTCCCTCCCCTGTTTTTTCACAGGAGTGAGTGTTTCCGCAGTGTCATTAGCCCAGTGAGCTTATCCTAAAATAAGTCAATGACACACCAGATCAGTGACCACCAGAGCTCCTACGTCACTGATTTGTTTATTGATGAGCTCTGAGGGCTAGGGATGTGGGAGAAATACTTGCTTCTATGATAAAGCAGGCAGAGAAATGTTCTACCTCACTGAAAGAAGCTATTGCTAGCCCTTGCTGTTTCCTCTGTATATTCGTAAATGATCATAATTGACTTATGCTTCATTCACTGGCCAGGAGCTGAGGTATGTACTAGCCATGAACTGGAACAAATCTGCATGATCGAACACAGCAAATAAAGCAGTAAATAGCAGGGGCACATTTATAAGATTTTTTCAGCACAGGAAAAAAATTAACGCATCCAATTGTTGAACTTGTTATTATTCCAAAATCTATTCATTTAAATGCACTTTATTCGAGGAACAACCTATTAAGTAAAACACACCTCAGTGACATTGCTATGGCGCAGATAACACATAATTCACCACTGACATTAGGTTTAAAACATAGACCACCTCTTCCTCCTCTCTTCACAGTGACCTCCAACTCTTAGTAGTGTCCATAACTCCAGCATTTGATGGGGGAAAAAGAAATGTCAACATGACTGATTATTTGTTTTCAATGAAGATTTGCTGCTGCTAGAGTTGTGTAGCAGTGGCTTGTTTTTCTCTGTCTTTTGAGAATACATTCATAAGAGATAAGCAAGTCTGGCAAAATTTGAATCAATCAGATTCGTTTAACCTTATGACATTTGACGTAAGTTTACGACATTGGCGGGAACGGGTTCCTGCAAAATGATTTATGTTATGAGGATCATGGAGATTTACGTCATGGCAATTATGAGGGCAAAGGAGCAGTGTTCACATGATCGCTGCCGGGAGATCGGCTTAAATGAAAGCTAAGCCTCTTCTATCACTGCCTTTAGTGGCGCCCGCACCACACTACCCCGGGCCATTTAGCCCTCTAAATTCCGGCATCGACAGCATTTAGAATGCAGGGAGAGGGGGGCTTCCTCTCCCTTCAGATCGGCGCCCCGACATCGCGACTGCTCGATCGTTGCTATGGCAACCCGAGGTTGTCATGAAGACATTCAGGTCACCCAGATATGGCAAGCCTGTTAGACCACGTGCAGAGCATGGTATAAGATGGATATGTCAGTTCAGCACTGACAGGTATAATGCATTGCAATGATTGTGCACGTTGATGGAGCTACAGTATATGGCTGCTTGTCTTTTCCCGGACAAGATGACGTTTTCAGTAGTACCATTTTTATTAACCTTCGACTTTTTCATCGTATTTTATTCTACTTTTTGATCAACAGTATGATGAAAAAGTATAGTTTTTTTGCCACTTTTTTACGGTGTTCACTGTAGGGGTTAACTAGTGTGATGCTTTTATAGGTCAGGTCATTTCGGTCACCCCATAAGAGTGCTTCCTACACCCGCTTCCGATTTGCGCCGTACATGTATGGCGCATGTTGTGATTGGGTTTAATTTAAAAAAAAATAATAAATTGATGTCCTTGCTATGAAAAAAAATGTATTTAGATTTGATGAATAAAATGAGAGTAAAAAAGATATATTTGAAATAATATTTTGATTGAAATAATAGAAATTCAGTGAAAAAGAAGAAAAATAAAAAGCCCCTAGCTTCAACATTTTTTTTTTTCTGGCTGTGATAGGTAAACATAGTCTTATCAAACAAAATTGTGAAGCAGTGAGTGTAATATTACTTTCCTTGCCAACCCGCCATCAGGATTTTATGAAGCGACGAGTGTGAGATCTGAGCTAGAATCTAACAAAACGCAGAACACTAAAATAAATAGAAGGGCTGTCTGGTTGTCAAGAAGTTTTTTTTCTTCTTCCCTTCTTTGCATCTGTTTGAGATAATTGTTCTGATGTACATAGTAAGCTCCAATCACAAAGAAAGGCTCAGGGGATGATTAGTATCTCTTACTGATCAAGAGAAAATGTGATTAGCTAATTAGAACAGCAGATAAGAACTTTCCCTAATTCAGCTGCCATTAGTTGCTTGCTCATAATCTTCAAGTGTTTCAAAGTTGAGACAAAGACAGAGGCAAATGGGCTAAAAGGTAAATGGAAAATGTATTTTCTTAGAACTTATGTCACAAGGTTTATAATAAAATTGCTATATTTGTTTTATAAAATATACCGTTTTACTTTTTATTTCCAAATTCTAGAGCAGTCGTTTTCTTATAAGCGGCACATTTCAATGTCTTATGTCAAAGGAGGAGGCCATAACTCTGCCTATTCTAATTTCTGGCAATTTTGCCCACTGAAATGTATTGCCTAGCTGTCAGGTAAATCCCTGACCAGTCGTGCATGTCTACATAATGTTACAGTGGGTACGGAAAGTATTCAGACAACTTTACATTTGTCACACTTTGTTTCATTGCAGCCATTTGGTAAATTCTAAAAAGTTAATTTTTTTCTCATCAAAGTGCACTTTGCACCATGTCTTGACTGAAAAAAACTGAAATGTAGAAATTTTTGCAAATGTATTAAAAAAGAAACACTGAAATATCACATGGTCATAAGTATTCAGGCCCTTTGCTCAGACACTCATATTTAAGTCACATGCTTGAGATGGTTCTATTCCTTCATTGGAGTCCAGCTGTGTTTAATTAAACTGATAGGACTTGATTTGAAAAGGCACACACCTGTCTATATAAGACCTCACAGCTCACAGTGCATGTCAGACCAAATGAGAACCATGAGCTCAAAGGAACTGCCCACGAGCTCAGAGAAAGAATTGTGGCAAGGCACAGATCTGGCCAAGGTTATAAAAGAATTTCTGCATTACTCAAGGTTCCTAAGAGCATAGTGGCCCCCATAATCCTTAAATGGAAGAAGTTTGGGACCACCAGAAGTCTTCCTAGACCTGGCTGTCCAGCCAAAATAAGCAATCGTGGCAGAAGAGCCTTGGTGAGAGAGGTAAAGAAGAACCCCAAGATCACTGTGGTTGAGCTCCAGAGATGCAGTAGGGAGGTGGGAGAAAGTTCCACAAAGTCAACTATCACTGCAGCCCTCCACCAGTTGGACCTTGATGGCAGAGTGGCCAAACGGAAGCCTTTCCTCAGTGCAAGACATATGAAAGCCCACATAGAGTTTGCTCAAAAACACATGAAGGACTCCCAGACTATGAGAAATAAGATTATCAGGTCTGATGAGTTGCAGATAGAACTTTTTGGTGATAATTCTAAGCGGTATGTGTGGAGAAAACCAGACACTGCTCATCACCTGCCCAATACAATCCCAACAGTGAAACATGGTGGTGGTAGCATCATGCTATAGGGGTGTTTTTTAGCTACAGGGACATGATGACAGGTTGCAATTGAAGGAAACATGAATGCAGCCAAGTACAGAGATATCCTGGATGAAAACCTCTTCCAGAGTGCTCTGGACCTCAGACTTGACCGAAGGTTCACCTTCTAACAAGACAATGACCCTAAGAACACAGCTAAAATAACAAAGGAGTGGCTTCAGAACAACTCTGAGACCATTTTTGACTGGCCCAGCCAGAGTCCTTACCTAAACCAATTGAGCATCTCTGGAGAGACCTGAAAATGGCTGTCCACCAACATTCACCATCCAGCCTGACGGAACGGGAGAGAATCTGCAAGGAAGAATGGCAGAGGATGCCCAAATCCTGGTGTGAAAAACATGTTGCATCATTCCCAAGAAGACTCAAGGCTGTACTAGCTCAAAAGGGTGCTTCTACTCAATACTGAGCAAAGGGTCTGAATACTTATGACCATGTGATAATTCAGTTTTTCTTTTTTAATAAATTTGCAAAAATTTCTACATTTCTATTTTTTTTTCAGTCAAGATGGGGTGCAGAGTATTGGAATTCAAGGTAATGAAAAATTTCACATCAGATAACCCTCTCCAGGTATCATTAAATTTAATAAGGGTGCGGTGCACGGACTCCCGGGTGAAAATGATCAAGTAGAATGCAGGAAGACGTCCAGCAACCAAATTGGAAAGGACTATAAAAACAGTATTTATTGGAATCTATTAAAATATCAAAAGGGAAAAAATAAAAGAAACACACTAGGCCTACCTGTTTTGAGCACTAAGAGAGTTATCTCCTGAGAAGCCCAACCTATGGATGGGCTTAATAGGAGAATGTCTTATTCTCTATATAGTATTATTGCACTATATGGAACAAGTGGTGCAATGATTACCATATAAAGTCTCCTAAGTGGAATAAAACTTAAAGTTTTTAAAAATATAAAAATTGCCAATCACCCCAATTTATCTAGTTTAAAAAGAAAAATTGGTATCACTGCTTTTGTAAGTGCCTGATCTATCAAAATGTAAGCTAAATATATACTGTAAATGCACTACCGTTCAAAAGTTTGGCGTCACCCAAACAATTTTGTGTTTTCCATGAAAACTTATACTTTTATTTATCAAATGAGTTGCAAAATGAATAGAAAATATAGTCCAGACATTGACAAGGTTAGAAATAATGATTTTTATTAGAAAGAATAATTTTCTCCTTCATAATTTGCTTTCATCAAAGAATGCTCCCTTTGCAGCAATTACAGCATTGCAGACCTTTGGCATTCTAGCTGTTAATTTGCTGAGGTAATCTTGAGAAATTTCCCCCCATGCTTCCTGAAGCCCTTCCCACAAGTTGAATTGGCTTGATTGGCACTTTTTGCATACCATATGGTCAAGCTGCTCCCACAACAGCTCAATGGGGTTGAGATATGGTGACTGCGCTGGCCAGTCCATTACAGATAGAATACCAGCTACCTGCTTCTTCCCTAAATAGTTCATGTACAATTTGGAGGTGTGCTTTGGGTCATTGTCCTGTTGTAGGATGAAATTGGCTCCAATCAAGCACTGTCCACAGATATTGGCATGGCGTTGCAAAATGGAGCGATAGCCTTCCTTATTCAAAATCCCATTTACCTTGTACAAATCTCACACTTTACCAGCACCAAAGCAACCCCAGACCATCACATTACCTCCACCATGCTTGACAGATGGTGTCAGGCAATTTTCCAGCATCTTTTCAGTTGTTCTGTGTCTCACAAATGTTCTTCTGTGTGATCCAAACACCTCAAACTTTGATTCGTCTGTCCATAAAACTTTTTTCCAATCTTCCTCTGTTCAATGTCTGTGTTCTTTTGCCCATGTTAATATTTTCCTTTTATTAGCCAGTCACAGATATGGCTTTTTCTTGACAACTTTGGCCTGAAGGCCAGCATCCCGGAGTCGCCTCTTCACTGTAGATGTTGACACTGACACCTCAACTGGCACTATTTAATGAAGCTGCCAGTTGAGGAGCTGTGAGGCGTCAATTTCTCAAACTAGAGACTCTAATGTACTTGTCTTGTTGCTTAGTTGTGCAGCGGGGCCTCCCACTTCTCTTTCTACTCTGGTTAGAGCCTGTTTGTGCTCTCCTCTGAAGGGAGTAGTACACACCGTTGTAGGAAATCTTCAGTTTCTTGGCAATATCTCACATGGAATAGCCTTCATTTCTAAGAACAAGAATAGACTGTCGAGTTTTACATGAAAGTTCTCTTTTTCTGGCCATTTTGAGAGTTTCATAGAACAAACAAATGTAATGCTCCAGATTCTCAACTAGGTCAATTTTATAGCTTCTCAAATCAGCCAAACCGTTTTCAGCTTGGTTAACATACTTGTGCAAGCGTTTTCTAGGGTTTTCTAAACATCCATTAGCCTTCTTACACAGTTAGCAAATACAAAGTACCATTAAAACACTGGAGTGGTGGTTGTTGGAAATGGGCCTCTATACACCTATGTAGATATTGCAGTAAAAACAAGACGTTTGCAGCTAGAGTAGTCATTTACTACATTAACAATGTATAGAGTGTATTTCTGATTCATTTAATGTTAGCTTCATTGAAAAAAAATAGTGCTTTTCTTTCAAAAATAATGAAATTTCTAAATGACCCCAAACTTTTGAACGGTAGTGTATATAAATATATATACTGTACAGTACATACAGTATATATAAACATATATAAACAATATATACACAGCTCAAAAAAATAAAGGGAGCACTCCAATAACACATCCTAGATCTGAATGAATGAAATATTCTCATTGAATACTTTGTTCTGTACAAAGTTGAATGTGCTGACAACAAAATCACACAAAAATCAACAATGGAAATCAAATTTATTAACCAATGGAGGCCTGGATTTGGAGTCACCCCCAAAATAAAAGTGTAAAAACACACTACAGGCTGATCCAACTTTGATGTAATGTCCTTAAAACAAGTCAAAATGAGGCTCAGTATTGTGTGTGAACTCCACATGCCTGTATGACCTCCCTACAACACCTTGGCATGCTCCTGATGAGGTTGCGGATGGACTCCTGTGGGATCTCCTCCCAGACCTGGACTAAAGCATCCGCCAACTCCTGGACAGTCTGTGGTGCAACATGACATTGGTGGATGGAATGAGACATGATGTCCCAGATGTGCTCAATCGGATTCACGTCTGGGGAAAGGGCGGGCCAGTCCATAGCTTCAATGCCTTCATCTTGCAGGAACTGCTGACACACTCCAGCCACATCAAGTCTGGCATTGTCCTGCATTAGGAGGAACCCAGGGCCAACCGCACCTGCATATGGTCTCACAAGGGGTCTGAGGATCTCATATCGGTATCCAATGGCAGTCATGCTACATCTGGCGAGCACATGGAGGGCTGTGCGATGGTCCAAAGAAATGCCACCCCACACCATTACTGACCCACTGCCAAACCGGTCATGATGAAGGATGTTGCAGGCAGCAGATTTCTCTCCACGGCGTCCCTAGACTCTGTCACGTCTGTCACATGTGCTCAGTGTGAACCTGCTTTCATCTGTGAAGAGCACAGGGCGCCAGTTGTAACTTTGCCAATCCTGGTGTTCTGTGGCAAATGCCAAGCGTCCTGCACGGTGTTGGGCTGTGAGCACAATCCCCATCTGTGGACTTCGGGCCCTCAAACCACCCTCATGGAGTCGGTTTCCAACCATTTGTGCTGACACATGCACATTTGTGGCCTGCTGGAGGTCATTTTGCAGGGCTCTGGCAGTGCTCCTCCTGTTCCTGCTTGCACAAAGACGGAGGTAGCGGTCCTGCTGCTGAGTTGTTGCTCTCCTACGGCCCCCTCCATGTCTCCTTGTGTACTGGCCTGTCTCCTGGTAGCGCCTCCAGCCTCTGGACACTATACTGCCAGCCACAGCAAACCTTCTTGCCACAGCTCGCATTGATGTGCCATCCTGGATGAGCTGCACTACCTGAGCAACTTCTTTGGGTTGAATAGTCCGTCTCATGCTACCACGAGTGTGAAAGCACAACCAACATTCAAAAGTGACCAAAACATCAGCCAGAAAGCATTGGTACTGAGATATGGTCTGAGGTCCCCACCTGCAGAACCACTCCTTTATTGAGGGTGTCTTGATAATTGCCAATAATTTCCATCTATTGTCTATTCCATTTGCACAACAGCATGTGAAATTGATTGTCAATCAGTGTGCTTCCTAAGTGGACAGTTTGACTACTCAGAAGTTTGATTTACTTGGAGTTATATTCTGTTGTTTGAGTGTTCCCTTTATTTTTTTGAGCAGTGTATATATATATATATATATATATATATATATATATATATATATATATATACAGTACAGACCAAAAGTTTGGACACACCTTCTCATTTAAAGATTTTCCTGTATTGTCATGACTATGAAAATTGTACATTCACATTGAAGGCATCAAAACTATGAATTAACACATGTGGAATTATATACTTAACAAAAAAGTGTGAAACAACTGAAAATATGTCTTATATTCTAGGTTCTTCAAAGTAGCCACCTTTTGCTTAGATGACTGCTTTGCACACTCTTGGCATTCTCTTGATGAGCTTCAAGAGGTAGTCTCCGGAAATGGTTTTCACTTCACAGGTGTGCCCTGTCAGGTTTAATAAGTGGGATTTCTTGCCTTATAAATGGGGTTGGGACCATCAGTTGTGTTGTGTTGAAGCCTGGTGGATACAAAGTTGATAGTCCTACTGAATAGACTGTTAGAATTTGTATTATGGCAAGAAAAAAGCAGCTAAATAAGGAAAAACGAGAGGCCATCATTACTTTAAGAAATGAAGGTCAGTCAGTGCGAAAAATTGGTAAAACTTTGAAAGTGTCCCCAAGTGCAGTTGCAAATACCATCAAGCTCTACAAAGAAACTGGCTCACATGAGGACCGCCCCAGGAAAGGAAGACCAAGAGTCACCTCTGCTTCTGAGTATAAGTTTATCCCAGTCACCAGCCTCAGAAATCTCAGGTTAACAGCAGCTCTGATTAGAGACCAGGTCAATGCCACACAGAGTTCTAGCAGCAGACACATCTCTACAATAACTATTAAGAGGAGACTTTGTGCAGCAGGCCTTCATAGTAAAATAGCTGCTAGGAAACCACTGCTAAGGACAGGCAACTAGCAGAAGAGACTTGTTTGGGCAAAAGAACACAAGGAATGGACATTAGACCAGTGGAAATCTGTGCTTTGGTCTGATGAGTCCAAATTTGAGATCTTTGGTTCCAACCACCGTGTCTTTGTGCGACGCAGAAAAGGTGAACGGATGGACTCTACATGCCTGGTTCCCACAGTGAAGCATGGAGGAGCAGGTGTGATGGTGTTGGAGTGCTTTGCTGGTGACACTGTTGGGGATTTATTCAAAATTGAAGGCATACTGAACCAGCATCGCTACCACAGCCTTTAGCAGCGGCATGCTATTCCATCCGGTTTGCGTTTAGTTGGACCATCATTTATTTTTTAACAGGACAATGACCCCAAACACTCCTCCAGGCTGTGTAAGAGCTATTTGACCAAGAAAGAGAGTGATGGGGTGCTATGCCAGATGACCTGGCCTCCACAGTCACCAGACCTGAACCCAAACGAGATGGTTTGGGGTGAGCTGGACCGCAGAGTGAAGGCAAAAGGGCCAACAAGTGCTAAGCATCTCTGGGAACTCCTTCATGATTGTTGGAAGACCATTTCCGGTGACTACCTCTTGAAGCTCATCAAGAGAATGCCTAGAGTGTGCAAAGCAGTCATCAAAGCAAAAGGTGGCTACTTTGAAGAACCTAGAATATAAGACATATTTTCAGTTGTTTCACACTTTTTTGTTAAGTATATAATTCCACATGTGTTAATTCATAGTTTTGATGCCTTCAATGTGAATGTACAATTTTCATTGTCATGAAAATACAGAAAAATCTTTAAATGAGAAGGTGTGTCCAAACTTTTGGTCTGTACTGTATATATATATATATATATAGTAGCAATGCCAGGTAGGCAAGGGTTTAATCCTAGCTCTGCAGGCTATGATCAGCACACCTGGCTAGCTCTGGGTTTAACCAGGCTAAATGCTCATATAAAGTAGTCAGCTGGGGAAAACAGAATGTGTCTTTAAGCTGAAGAGTGAGACAGGCCAGAATCCCTCTCTGAGAAGAGTCTGCAAAGGCTGTGTGTAGAGAACCTCACACGGCCTGTACACCACATGCAGAGAACAGAAGAAGTATCAGTGGCTGCTATGGACAATAACAGTTTAAGTTTTCCAAGCTCGGGCTAGCTCAGCTGTGTGTGAGTAGCCAAGATCTGTTCTGTTTAGTTAGCGCCTGGACAAGGCTAGGAATTTATGCTTTAGTTTGTTTCAGTGCTGTGCAACCTGTGGAAAGCAATAAAACTGCATGTATTTGGATCAAATTGCATTGCCTGTGTGCACGCTGCCTAAGACCTAATGACTTATGCCTACCATATATATATATATATATATATATATATATATATATATATATATATATATATTTATACAGTACAGACCAAAAGTTTGGACTCATAGAAAAATCTTTAAATGAGAAGATATTTTCATGACTTTGAAAATTGTACATTCACACTGAAGGCATCAAAACTATGAATTAACACATGTGGAATTATATACTTAACAAAAATGTGTGAAACAACTGAAAATATGTCTTATATTCTAGGTTCTTCAAAGTAGCCACCTTTTGCTTTGATGACTGAATTGCACACTCTTGGCATTCTCTTGATGAGCTTCAAGAGGTAATCACCGGAAAAAGTTTTCACTTCACAGGTGTGCCATGTCAGGTTTAATAAGTGGGATTTCTTGCCTTATAAATGAGGTTGGGACCATCAGTTGTGTTGTGCAGAAGTCAGGTGGATACACAGCTGATAGTCCTACTGAATAGACTGTTAGAATTTGTATTATGGCAAGAAAAAAGCAGCTAAGTAAAGAAAAACGAGTGGCCATCATTACCTTAAGAAATGAAGGTCAGTCAGTCCGAAAAATTGGGCAAACTTTGAATGTGTCCCCAAGTGAAGTAGCAAAAACCATCAAGCGCTACAAAGAAACTGACTCACATGAGGACCGCCCCAAGAAAGGAAGACCAAGAGTCACCTCTGCTTCTGAGGATAACTTTATCCGAGTCACCAGCCTCAGAAATCGCAGGTTAGCAGCAGCTCAGATTAGAGACCAGGTCAATGCCACACAGAGTTCTAGCAGCAGACAAATCTCTACAACAACTGTTAAGAGGAGACTTTGTGCAGCATGCCTTCATGGTAAAAAAGCTGCTAGGAAACCACTGCTAAGGACAGGCAACAAGCAGAAGAGACTTGTTTGGGCTAAAGAACACAAGGAATGGACATTAGACCAGTGAAAATCTGTTCTTTGGTCTGATGAGTCCAAATTTGAGATCTTTGGTTCCAACCACCGTGTGCGACGCAGAAAAGGTGAAGGGATGGACTCTAAATGCCTGGTTCCCACCGTGAAGCATGGAGGAGGAGGTGTGATGGTGTGGGGGTGCTTTGCTGGTGACACTGTTGGGGATTTATTCAAAATTGAAGGCATACTGAACCAGCATGGCTACCACAGCATCTTGTAGCAGCATGCTATTCCATCCGGTTTGCGTTTAGTTGGACCATCATTTATTTTTCAACAGGACAATGACCCCAAACACACCTCCAGGCTGTGTAAGGGCTATTTGACCAAGAAGGAGAGTGATGGGGTGCTACGCCAGATGACCTGGCCTCCACAGTCACCAGACCTGAAACCAATCGAGATGGTTTGGGGTGAGCTGGACCGCAGAGTGAAGGCAAAAGGGCCAACAAGTGCTAAGCATCCCTGGGAACTCCTTCAAGATTGTTGGAAGACCATTTCCAGTGACTACCTCTTGAAGCTCATCAAGAGAATGCCAAGAGTGTGCAAAGCAGTCATCAAAGCAAAAGGTGCCTACTTTGAAGAGCCTAGAATATAAGTCACATTTTCAGTTGTTTCACACTTTTTTGTTAAGTATATAATTCCACATGTGTTAATTCATAGTTTTGATGCCTTCAGTGTGAATTTACAATTTTCATAGTCATGAAAATACAGAAAAATATTTAAATGAGAAGGTGTGTCCAAACTTTTGGTCTGTACTGTATATACACACATATATTATAGTTCTAAATTATACAATACTCAATATTGAAATTGCAACACAAAGAAGAAAAAGTAATAGAAGCATGGAAATGACAGGATGATAGACATGTTAATTATATGCATTTGCTAATTATGAAAAAGTGGAAGCAATTTTTCAAAGCATCTCAAGTTTTTTTAGTATAAATTATAAGCTCCATAAAAAGAAATATGTGCAATTATACACATTGGCTGTTATCAATGAAATTATTAATGGCTGTCTGAGGAATATTCTGCCACGCTGAATGCACTTGGCATGCACATTATCATGATCTGCTGCTGGCAGCTCCCTTTGCAATTGCCGACCAATAAGTGCTAGATGTGCTCGGTGGGAGACAAGGCCAGATACGTTGTAGGCCATTGTAGCATGTTAAGTAGTGTTGAGCGAGCACTAAAATGCTCGGGTGCTCGAAGCTCGGGCCGAGCTCACCGTGATACTCGCGTGCTCGACACGAGCAACGAGCCCAATGTTAGTCTATGGGAGACCCGAGCCTTTTTGCGGCGGCACCCCCGGCAGTCTGTAGAAAGCCTAAAAAGTGCCCAAAACGATAGTGACAGTGCTCAAAAGACATGGGGACAGCATGGGCATCGCCCCAGGAAGCATTTCTGACCCCCAGGTCACTGCTGTCAACAACGTGGTCAGAGGTATTAAGCCACTTTCACGGGCTCACAATAAAACGTTCAAAAACGAAACTGAAAGTGCTTTCCTGTGAAATATGTTAAGGAACTTCCTTTCCAGGGTAAAGACTAAAGGTAAGGTAAGGTAAAATAAATAACTAAAACCAAAAATACTCCTCCACACCTTGGGCTATGTTCACAAGTAGCATTTTTTATGCGTTTTTGCACTTTTGTATTGCTTTCAACCGTGACAAATGCATTCACCGGGAAATGTCATTTCAACATTTTACAATCTTATCTGGCCATGTACTGTGTGACACATGCATACAGTGCTGAAAAGACATGGGAACAGCATGGGGAAGACCCCTGGAAGCATCTCTTACACCCAGGTCACTGCCTAAAAGTGTGCCCATCAGAAGTGATCCTTGCCGCATCAGAAGATGCAGACTTGCGACTATCCTCGTGCAAGTCCTTCTCCCAGAGAAGTGTTCAATTGTACCTCCCCCATTCCTTGCAATGCAAGCACAAGTATGCAGCCTGCCACTCACCCACCCCCAAGCTGCAATACCATACTGCTAGCTTGCTTGCACTTGAAATTGTGCCTTTTCGGCATGTGGAGGAAGACGCCGGCCACCATGTCATGGCTGCGTCGGCAGCCTGGTATCCATACTCAGTCCCCAGCCGCCCAGCTCCGGGTGTCCACGTTCGGTCCCCAGCCACCCCTATTTCTCAGCTGAACTTCCCCCACACTTTTCTTAGCCTGGCCTGCTTTAGGGCAGCATTGGACGAACCCACCAGAGAATCAGACTCCTCCCGTGGGCCCTGGCTTCTCCATCAGGGGAGTTGAGAGTGCCAAAGAGAGGAGCATGATGATGATGATAGAAGTTAGCACCTGCTTTGTTTTCTTGGAATGCAAGCGTAAGTGTGCAACCTGCCACCCAACTACCCCCAGGCTGCAATACCATACTGCTAGCTTGCACTTGAAATGGGGCCTTTTAGTTTAGAGGAGGCCAAAGCTGGCCACTACCTCATGGCTGCTTCGGCAGCGAGGTATCCATACTCAGTCCCCAGCCGCCCGGCAGCCGGGTGTCCACACTCGGTCCCCAGCCGCCAGGGGGCGGCCGGGTGTCCTTACTCGGTCCCCAGCCACCCCGCGGCCGGGAGTCCACACACAGTCCCCAGCCGCCTGGGGGCGGCCGGGTGTCCATAAACGGTCCCCAGCCGCCCCTATTTCTCCGCTGAACTTCCCCCACACTTTTCTTAGCCTGGCCTGCTTTAGGGCAGCATTGGACGAGCCCACCAGAGAACCATACTCCTCCGGTGGGCCCTGGCTTCTCCATCAGGGGAGTTGAGAGTGCCAAGGTGAGGAGCATGATGATGATGATAGAAGTTAGCATCTGCTTTGTTTTCTTGGAATGCAAGCGCATGTATGTAGTAGCGGCTAGGCCTGAGGAGGTCAGCATTTTGGTGCATATCCTACCTCCTCCGAGGATTGCTGGATGTTTTCCTGCTACTATCCCAGTTCTATGACTCCCATTAGAACAAAGCTACAGGTGATGAATGATGGATGAGGTGGTGGCAAAGGAGATCCGTTATTGAATATAATCATTCATTTTTTCTGTGGTTATATATACATATTTTTCCATTGTTTTTTACTTTACCACAAACAATTCCTTTGGGTCTTAAAATGTCACTATCCTTGGAAGTGGAAAATGGAGCTTATTGCAAGCCAGATTTTCCATATGATGAAGACCACACAAAAAGACGCAGTTAAGCGGCGTCTATATTCAGTCTGAACTCATCTCAACCTGCAGAAGCAGGACAAGAGTTACACCCACACCTGAAAGCATTAGAGAATCTTCTCATCAAAGAGACAAAACTATGGCGAGATAGTACTACTCTGCAATCCTACGTGGAAAAAAACATGATACCACGTGGATTGCGCATTAGAAAACTTGCTACACATGCATTTAATGATGAGTTTAGTACGAAGTGGTTTGATATTTTAGACAATTGTTCTTTTCAATTGATGAAGTTATTAATAACCTTTGAGGAACAACAGCTATCATCTAATAAGCTGGAAATTTTAAAAATTAAATCACTCATTAATACACTTCCAATGGATAAAACATATGATGATTGGAATGCCTCTATGAAACAAAGAATTATTCGTTTGGAAAATGATATTGTTGCAATGAAAAAGAACAAGTTTGATAGAGACATACAGGACTATGCTAATAAAGAAGTTTATTTGTGGAAACGGAAAACGAGACATTCTTTCCAAAGACCCATACTCAGACAGGGAGGCACGCCAAATAATAACAAAAAAATCACCTACAGGCATTTTGGCAAAAAAAGTCAGTTTTTTGGAATCAGATTCATCCTGGGATAATTCAGAAGTCACCACCTCAGAAGACCTTTCAGACTCCTCAACTGATTTTTTTAGTGCAACAAGACGCAATACTGCATACAATAAAAGTTCCATGGGTGTGAACACGCCCAATACTACTATAACATCAAAAAACAGAAGAGGAGGAAACGAGGGGGCAGAAAACACAAAAGAACAAACATCGTACCCCCTGAGATACAAGAAGAAATACAATGCCCGCTAATCAACTTATCAAGTTATATATTGTCTGAATCTCAAATTTCTGTTTTATCTAAGGGACTGTCTTTTTCCCCTTCTAATGAATTTGATATATATAAAACCATGATGGATGTTAGTAAATTTGCAAGAGCACTGACTTTACGCTGTCATTTTTTTGAAGAACCAACTGATCTAATGAGTAGAGATGAGCGGTGTTCGACTAGAACTGTTCGCCAATCTCAAATTCGAGCTGTTTTGGGCGGTGTTCGAGTTGTTCGACGAACCCGAACGATTTGCAAAAAATTCGGCTGTTCGAGGTTATGTTCGATAACTGTTCGTGCACCAAAAGCGTGTCCTGCATGTCTGGCGCTATTTAGAGCACCAATCATGCAGGGATTGTCTGCCACTCACTGTAATGCCACAGCCATGGTGGTTGTGGCATTACAGTGATTGCCCAAATCGATGGGAACAGTGCCAACAGTGAAACATGAAAAGCCGGCAATTCATCAGCGGCATACACCGGTACCCGACAATTTAGAACCGAAAGAATAGAGCTTCACACATAGATTAAATAGATAGAAACATGTCAGTCACACATATAAGAAGCACAGTGACAGTGTTGCTTACTGTACTTGTCATTTAGTGTAAAGGATTTATCAAAAAAAATAATAGTGTTTTCATGCACCGTCTCTTTAAAAAAGCCGGCCGGCAATTCAGCATCTGTACCCAACAATTTAGAATAGAAGGAATAGAGAATCACACATAGATTAGGTAGATAGAAACATGTCAGTCACATATATATGAAGTACAGTGACAGTGTTGCTTACTGTACTTGTCATTTAGTATAAAGGATTTATTAAAAAAAATAATAGTGTTTTCATGCACTGTCTCTTTAAAAAAGCCGGCCGGCAATTCAGCATCTGTACCCGACAATTTAGAATAGAAGGAATAGAGAATCACACATAGATTAGATAGATAGAAACATGTCAGTCACATATATATGAAGTACAGTGACAGTGTTGCTTACTGTACTTGTCATTTAGTGTAAAGGATTTATTAAAAAAAAATATTAGTGTTTTCATGCACCGTCTCTTTAAAAAAGCCGGCCGGCAATTCAGCATCTGTACCCGACAATTTAGAATAGAAGGAATAGAGAATCACACATAGATTAGATAGATAGAAACATGTCAGTCACATATATATGAATTACAGTGACCGTGTTGATTACTGTACTTGTCATTTAGTGTTAAAATAAAGGATTTATTTAAAAAAAATTGGCGTGGGGATCCCCATAATTTTAGTCTCTAGCGGAGGTTAAGCAGACAGCTGGGGCAGATGTTTGAAGCCTGGGAAGGGGGTAATACCCACGGAGCTTCCCAGGCTACTAATATCAGCCCCCAGCGGAATACCTAGCCTTTACTAGCTATTAAAATGGGGGACCCCCCAAAAAAATGACGTGGGGTCCCCCCTATTTTAATAGCTAGCAAAGGCTAGGCAGACAGCTGGGGGCTGATATTAATAGCCCAGGAAGGGTTCCATGAATATTGGCCCCCTCCCAGGCTAGAAACACCAGCCGTCAGCCGCCCCAGAAATGGCGCATCCTTAGGATGCGCCAATTCTGGCACTTAGCCTCGCTCTTCCCACTGCCCTGTAGCGGTGGCAGTGGGGTAATAGGGTTGGGGTTGATGTCAGCTTATAATGCCAGCTGACATCAAGCCCAGGTTAGTAATGGAGAGGCGTCTATAAGACACCCCCATTACTAACCCCATAGTCAAAGTTAAAAGAAAACACAAACACCCAGAATAAAGTCCTTTAATTGAAATAAAGGCACATTCCTTTATTGTTCTAAATTAAACCATACTTACCATCACGCCCATTCCAGCTGAAGCCAACGATCTCCTGCAATAAAAGAAAAATAATAAAGCAACCTCATCCTTACCTTTCCATGGTTCCCACGACAGCTTCAGCTCTGCTACATCGAGATAACAGGCTGGACCGCAGCAGAACGCTGCCATCCAGCCTGTCATCCCGCAGACACTGAGAAGCGCAGGCATGCTTGCGCTCTGCAGTGTCTGGCTGCGACGGCATAAAGATGAGACGAGTTCATGTCCAATGAACTCGGCGCACCTCATGCACGTCACTGACAGCGTGGGAGAATTCTCCTGCACTCAGCACTTCAGCGTGAGAATTCTCCCACGCTGTCAGTGACGTACATGAGGTCAGCTGAGTTCATTGGACATGAATGAGCTCACCTCATGCACGTCACTGACAGCGTGGGAGAATTCTGAAAAAAAAATTGATGTGGGGCTTCGCCCTATATTTGTGTCCAGTCAGGTACAGCAGGCAGGAACGGGCTGCTCCCAACCACCAGCTGCCTATTTGTACCTAGCCAGACACAACAATATAGGGAAGCCCTTTTTTTCTTAATTATTCCATGAATTTCATGAATTTAAAAAAAAAATACGTGGAGCTTCGCCCTATTTTTGTGTCCAGCCAGGTACAACTAGGCAGCTGGGGGATGGAATCTGCAGCGCAGGGAGGCCCAAGCTTTCTGGGCCCCACCCGCTGCAAATTGCAGTCCGCAGCCGCCCCGGAAAATGGCGCGTTCATAGAAGCGCCATCTTCTGGCGCTGTACCCAACTCATCCAGGGCCCTGGTGCGGTGGCTCACTGGGTAATAAAGGGGTTAAGGCCAGCTTGACATTATCAGCTGGCCCTAAGCCCGAAATTCATCGGGTCACGCCAATATTAGACATGACCACCATGAATTTCTAGTAAAGTATTTAAAAAAAACACAAACACCCAGAAAAAAGTCCTTTAATTGAAATAAACACACAATTCTTTATTGTTCTAAATTAAACCATACTTACAGTCACGCCCATTCCAGCTGAAGCCAATGATCTCCTGCAATAAAAGTAAAATAATAAAGCAACATCATCCTTACCTTTCCATGGCTCCCACGACAGCTTCAGCTCTGCTACATCGAGATGACAGGCTGGACCGCAGCAGAACGCTGCCATCCAGCCTGTCATCCCGCAGACACTGAGAAGCGCAGGCTTGCTTGCGCTACTCAGTGTCTGGCTGTGATGGCATCGAGATGAGCCGAGGTCATGTCCAATGCACTCGGCTCACCTCATGCACGTCACTGACAGCGTGGGAAAATTCTCCTGCACTCAGCGCTTCAGCGTGAGAATTTTCCCACGCTGTCAGTGACGTGCATGAGGTGAGCCGAGTGCATTGGACATGACCTCGGCTCATCTCGATGCCATCACAGCCAGGCACTGAGTAGCGCAAGCAAGCCTGCGCTTCTCAGTGTCTGCGGGATGACAGGCTGGATGGCAGCGTTCTGCTGCGGTCCAGCCTGTCATCTCGATGTAGCAGAGCTGAAGCTGTCGTGGGAGCCATGGAAAGGTAAGGATGATGTTGCTTTATTATTTTACTTTTATTGCAGGAGATCATTGGCTTCAGCTGGAATGGGCGTGACTGTAAGTATGGTTTAATTTAGAACAATAAAGAATTGTGTGTTTATTTCAATTAAAGGACTTTTTTCTGGGTGTTTGTGTTTTTTTTAAATACTTTACTAGAAATTCATGGTGGTCATGTCTAATATTGGCGTGACCCGATGAATTTCGGGCTTAGGGCCAGCTGATAATGTCAAGCTGGCCTTAACCCCTTTATTACCCAGTGAGCCACCGCACCAGGGCCCTGGATGAGTTGGGTACAGCGCCAGAAGATGGCGCTTCTATGAACGCGCCATTTTCCGGGGCGGCTGCGGACTGCAATTTGCAGCGGGTGGGGCCCAGAAAGCTTGGGCCTCCCTGCGCTGCAGATTCCATCCCCCAGCTGCCTAGTTGTACCTGGCTGGACACAAAAATAGGGCGAAGCTCCACGTATTTTTTTTTTAAATTCATGAAATTCATGGAATAATTAAGAAAAAAAGGGCTTCCCTATATTGTTGTGTCTGGCTAGGTACAAATAGGCAGCTGGTGGTTGGGAGCAGCCCGTTCCTGCCTGCTGTACCTGACTGGACACAAATATAGGGCGAAGCCCCACATCAATTTTTTTTTCAGAATTCTCCCACGCTGTCAGTGACGTGCATGAGGTGAGCTCATTCATGTCCAATGAACTCAGCTGACCTCATGTACGTCACTGACAGCGTGGGAGAATTCTCACGCTGAAGTGCTGAGTGCAGGAGAATTCTCCCACGCTGTCAGTGACGTGCATGAGGTGCGCCGAGTTCATTGGACATGAACTCGTCTCATCTTTATGCCGTCGCAGCCAGACACTGCAGAGCGCAAGCATGCCTGCGCTTCTCAGTGTCTGCGGGATGACAGGCTGGATGGCAGCGTTCTGCTGCGGTCCAGCCTGTCATCTCGATGTAGCAGAGCTGAAGCTGTCATGGGAACCATGGAAAGGTAAGGATGAGGTTGCTTTATTATTTTTCTTTTATTGCAGGAGATCGTTGGCTTCAGCTGGAATGGGCGTGATGGTAAGTATGGTTTAATTTAGAACAATAAAGAATTGTGTATTTATTTCAATTAAAGGACTTTATTCTGGGTGTTTGTGTTTTTTTTTTAACTTTGACTATGGGGTTAGTAATGGGGGTGTCTTATAGACGCCTCTCCATTACTAACCTGGGCTTGACGTCAGCTTGCATTATAAGCTGACATCAACCCCAACCCTATTACCCCCTGCCACCGCACCAGGGCAGCGTGGAAGAGCGAGGCTAAGTGCCAGGATTGGCGCATCCTATGGATGCGCCATTTCTGGGGCGGCTGACGGCTGGTGTTTCTAGCCTGGGAGGGGGCCAATATTCATGGCTCCCTTCCTGGGCTATTAATATCAGCCCCCAGCTGTCTGCCTAGCCTTTGCTAGCTATTAAATTAGGGGGGACCTCACGTCATTTTTTGGGGGGGGGGTCCTCCATTTTAATAGCTAGTAAAGGCTAGGTATTCAGCTGGGGGCTGATATTAGTAGCCTGGGAAGCTCCGTGGGTATTACCCCCTTCCAAGGCTTCAAACATCTGCCCCAGCTGTCTGCTTAACCTCAGCTAGAGACTAAAATTACGGGGAACCCCACGCCAATTTTTTTTAATAATAAATCCTTTATTTTAATACTAAATGACAAGTACAGTAACCAACACTATCACTGTACTTATTATATATGTGACTGACATGTTTCTATCTATCTAATCTATGTGTGAAGCTCTATTCTGTCTGTTATAAATTGTCGGGTACAGATGCTGAATTGCCGGCCGGCTTTTTTAAAGAGACGATGCATGAAAACACTATTATTTTTTTTGATAAATCCTTTACACTAAATGACAATTACAGTAAGCAACACTGTCACTGTACTTCGTATATATGTGGCTGACATGTTTCTATCTATCTAATCTATGTGTGATTCTCTATTCCTTCTATTCTAAATTGTCGGGTACAGATGCTGAATTGCCGACCGGCTTTTTTAAAGAGACGGTGCATGAAAACACTATTATTTTTTTTAATAAATCCTTTACACTAAATGACAAGTACAGTAAGCAACACTGTCACTGTACTTCATATATATGTGACTGACATGTTTCTATCTATCTAATCTATGTGTGATGCTCTATTCCTTCATGTCTAAATTGTCGGGTACCGGTGTATGCCGCTGCTGAATTGCCGGCCGGCTTTTTTAAAGAAAGCGTCTTCTGAGCAGTTTGTGAGCTTTTGGACACCTTTGAAGGTATTTTCTATGTGTTCCTATGTGTTTTTGTTTGCCTGCCATTGGTTTTAACGGTGGTCGACGGTGTTCTAAGGTGTTCGACGAACAGTTCGACGAACAGTTCCCCGAACATCCCGGTGTTCGACGAACCGAACCGAACCCGAACACTACGGGGGTGGCTCAACACTACTAATGAGTACAGACCAGAACCAGGGACAATTTATTTTGGAGACTTTCGAAATCCCGAACATAGAGACCTATGAAGAACAAAAATCCCTTTTTGATCTACAATTATTACAGTCGGAGAATATACAGGACTGCACCAATTTGAATCACAAATATACCATCAAGCATCGTTACTACTATCCACTTCAATCAAGACCGGCTGTTCTAGATGACTTTCAGGAAGCTGTTGAAAGGGACTTGCATTCTCTAAAACAATCTCTAAAACATGAAGGGAGACTGGCTTCCAATTTGACTAAACTGGAAAGAGATGCTATCATGGATATTAAAAATAATAACGATCTTATAGTGAGACCAGCAGATAAAGGAGGAGCAGTGGTACTCCTAGATGGAGGCCTATATGAGAAAATAAATCTAGATATGTTACAGGACAGTAATACCTATGAAGCACTATCAAATGACCCTAAATTTAAGTTTAAAAAAGAATTAGAAAATTTATTAGCTTATGGTATACAATTGGGAGTCATCAATGATAAATTAGCAGAGGATCTTTTGGTTAAATGTCCTATTACTCCCATATATCATTCCCTTCCTAAAATGCATAAAGGTATTTTTCCCCCACCCTTCCGCCCAATAGTGGCAGGCATTGGCAGCTTAAATGAAAAACTCAGTATGTGGGTCGATATATTTCTACAACCTTAAGCCAAACAATTACCTGGTTACATTAAAGATACTAAACATCTTGTAGCATCTCTTGATAATACTGAACGGGGGAATTCATCCCTTTGGCTTTCATGTGATGTCGTAGGTCTTTATCCGTGTATACCACACACACTAATGATCTCCATATTATCATACCATCTCCATACTTATAGCACTCATAGTGAAGATTTACAATGGGTTTTGGTGCTTTCAGTTGAATATTTACTCAGCCACAACTATTTTTCCTTTAATAAACATTTTTTTCTACAGAAATGCGGAGCTTCAATGGGGGCGGGTTTCTCTTCCCCTATAGCCAATATTCTTATGGCCTTTTGGGAAAAACAGTACATTTTTTCTGACTCTGGTCCTTTCTCCTCCCATATCAGGTGGTATGGTCGCTATATAGACGACCTGCTCCTGATATGGGACGGGACAAGGTCAGAGGCGAATGAATTTTTTAAATTCATTTTGGATAATTCTATGAATCTTAAATTCACCCATAATATACAATCTAATTCGATTGATTTTTTAGATATTACTTTGACTCTGACTGATCACACTGTAACTGTCACACCCTATAGAAAAAGTTTATCAAGAAATTCTACCTTATTGGCTTCCTCTTGTCATAATAAAAAGACTATAATTAATATACCAGTAGGAGAATTAATACGAACAAAAAGGAATACTAGTAACCCATGACAATATGAGATTAAAGCAAAAAAGGTCCTAGATAGATTATCAGCTAGACATTACCCCAAATGAACTTTAAAAAGAGCATACAATATAGTTAGCTCTAAAAACAGGAGTGATATGATTGGACCCAAATTCAGTAATCACCCTTCAGATGGTGTGAATGGATCCAACCAGGTCACCTTTGTCTCTCAGTATTGCCCCCAATTTTCTATCATCAAAAATATTATCAACAAATATCTTCCTATGCTTTCTACAGATCCCAAATTGAGAGAAGTACTACTAACACCAGTTAGGTTCACAGCTCACAATGCACCCACTTTGGGTGATCTTTTATCCCCTAATCTTTTTCTCAAACAAGATCCTTCTAATTCTAGTACCTGGTTACACACAACTGTTTTTTATAAATGTGGTCACTCCATTTGCACTTGCTGCAGCCATGTTAAAAATGCAGCGACTTTTACATCTTTTCTACCAATATAAAATATAACATAAAAATTTTATTAATTGTAACACTACTTATGTTATATATATTATTTCATGCAGTGCGTGCTGTCTTCAATATGTGGGATGTACGTGTACTCCCTTGAAAAAACGCATCAGACGGCATTTATCAGATGCACATAATAAATTAAGTATCAGGTGTCCTGCAGCATCAAGACATTTTTCGTTATGCCATAATGGAGATACTTCAACATTTATAGTAATGGGCATAGAAAAAGTGTTGAAACCCATGGATCATAGGAGAAAACTCCTTAATAGAGAAAGTTGGTGGATTTATAATTTAAATACACGTGTACCAGCAGGTTTAAATATCAGACACGATTTGATGTATCATTATGAGTGATTACTTATGGATTATTATTATGTTTATGTTCCTTTTTTCTCTTGGATTATTCACATTTATATGCATTGTTTCTATGCTATACGGTTTTAATATGGTATGTGTGTTTAAATTTTTGATTAACCTAGCTCTGAACAGGTGCATAGCAGGACATGACATATACACTTATATGAAAAAGTTTGGGCACCCCTATTAATCTTAAGCTTAATGTTTTATAAAAATTGGTGTTTTTGCAGCAGCTATTTCAGTTTGATATATGTAATAACTGTTGGACACAGTAATGTTTCTGCCTTGAAATGAGGTTTATTGTACTAACAGAAAATGTGCAATCTGCATTCAAACAAAATTTGACAGGTGCATAAGTATGTGCACCTCACCAGAAAAGTGACATTAATATTTAGTAGATCCTCCTTTTGCAAAAATAACAGCCTCTAGTCGCTTCCTGTAGCTTTTAATGAGTTCCTGGATCCTGGATGAAGGTATTTTTGACCATTCCTCTTTACAAAACAATTCCAGTTCAGTTAAGTTTGATGGTCGCCGAGCATGGACAGCCCTCTTCAAATGATCCCACAGATGTTCAATGATATTCAGGTCTGGGGACTGGGATGGCCATTCCAGAACATTGTAATTGTTCCTCTGCATGAATGCCTGAGTAGATTTGGAGCGGTGTTTTGGATCATTGTCTTGCTGAAAGATCCATCCCCTGCGTAACTTCAACTTTGTCACTGATTCTTGAACATTATTGTCAAGAATCTGCTGATACTGAGTGGAATCCATGCGTCCCTCGACTTTAACAAGATTCCCGGTGCCGGCATTGGCCACACAGCCCCAAAGCATAATGGAACCTCCACCAAATTTTACTGTGGGTAGCAAGTGTTTTTCTTGGAATGCTGTGTTTTTTTGCCGCCATGCATGCCTTTTTGTATGACCAAACAACTCAATCTTGGTTTCATCAGTCCACAGGACCTTCTTCCAAAAAGAAATTGGCTTCTCCAAATGTGCTTTTGCATACCTCAGCCGACTCTGTTTGTGGCGTGCTTGCAGAAACGGCTTCTTTCGCATCACTCTCCCATACAGCTTCTCCTTGTGCAAAGTGCATTGTATAGTTGACCGATGCACAGTGACACCATCTGCAGCAAGTTGATGCTGCAGCTCTCTGGAGGTGTTCTGAGGATTGTCCTTCACTGATCTCACCATTCTTCTTCTCTGCCTTTCTGATGTTTTTCTTGGTCTGCCACTTCTGGCCTTAACAAGAACTGTCCCTGTGTTCTTCCATTTCCTTACTATGTTCCTCACAGTGGAAACTGACAGGTTAAATCTCTGAGACAGCTTTTTGTATCCTTCCCCTGAACAACTATGTTGAATAATCTTTGTTTTCAGATCATTTGACAGTTGTTTTGAGGAGCCCATGATGCCACTCTTCAGAGGAGATTCAAACAGGAGAACAACTTGCAAGTGGCCACTTTAAGTAGCTTTTCTCATGATTGCATACACCTGGCTATGAAGTTCAAAGCTCAATGAGGTTACAAAACCCAAAAAAGTGCTTTAGTAAGTCAGTAAAAAGTAGGTAGGATTGTTTAAAACAAGAAAATGATAAGGGTGCCCATACTTATGCACCTGTCAAATTTTGTTTGAATGCAGATTGCACATTTTCTGTTAGTTCAATAAATCTCATTTCAAGGCAGAAACATTACTGTGTCCAACAGTTATTACATATATCAAACTGAAATAGCTGTTGCAATAACACCAATTTTTATAAAACATTAAGCTTAAGATTAATAGGGGTGCCCAAACTTTTTCATATAACTGTAAATACCACTTCCATGCTGTTTTTTTGCTATGCAATGATTAAGAACTTTTAGTTCGAAACGCGTTAGCTGTTCTTCTCCAAGGTGGACTTTTAAAATATTTTTTGCATGACCCAATAAAATATGGATTTTAGAAGATTTGTTCAGCTGGATCTTCCTGGTTCCTCATCCCAGTTCTATGACTCCCGCTAAAACAAAGCTTCAGGTGATGAATGATGGATGAGGTGGTGGCAAAGGAGAAAGAGCAGAAGGAACAGGAACCATTCATATCAATATCAGGCCAGTCAACCACACATGTCTTGTAGGATATGTTTCTGTACCAAAAGGAGCGGTTTGGCTACACAGTTATAGGGCATGCAGTGAGTGCAATGCCTAACAAAAATTTTGAGGCACTCCAATGCCCCTTGGAAGTGACATGGAGGTCAGAGGGCCTTAACTAGACCGTTTTTTCCATTTATAGCAACTGGGTCTCCTGTGCACTGTTGGCCTAAGCAGTGAATGGAAGGCTTTCCAAAAATTATGAGGAACTGCAATGCCCCTTGAAACAGACGTGGATTACAGCATACTAAAAACCTTCTAACCATTATTGGGGAGCGGGTCTCCCTTAGTGTTCGCCTATGCATTGAAAAGCAAAAGCTGACTAAAATTAGGAGGAAATGCAATGCCCGTTGGAAGAATGGTGGAGGTCGCAGTGTAATAAAAAGACAATATCAATGCCCCTTGGAAAAGTGGTGGAGGTCGCAGTAGCTTAACAAGATGGTTTTAATGCTCCTTGGAAGAGACGTGGAGGTCGCAGTGGAATAAAAATACAATATCAATGCCACTAGGAAAAGTGGAGGAGGTCGCAGGAGCTTAACAAGATGGTTTTAATGCCCCTTGGAAGAGACGTGGAGGTTGCAGTTGCTTAACAAGACAGTTTTAATGCCCCTTGGAAGAGACGTGGAGGTGGCAGTGGAATAAAAAGACAATATCAATGCCCCTGGGAAAAGTGGTGGAGGTCGCAGTAGCTTAATAAGACGGTTTTAATGCACCTTGGAAGAGACATGGAGGTCGCAGTGGAATAAAAAGACAAAATCAATGCCCCTGGGAAAAGTGGTGGAGGTCGCAATAGTATAACAAGACGGTCCTAATGCCCCTTGGAAGAGACGTGGACGTTGCAATAGCTTAGCAAGACAGTTTTAATGCCCCTTGGTAGAGACGTGGAGGTTGCAGTAACTTAACAAGACGGTATTAATGCCCCTTGGAAGAGAGGTGGAGGTCGCAGTGGAAAAAAAATACAATATCAATGCCCCTGGGAAAAGTGGTGGAGGTCTCAGCAGCTTAACAAGACGGTGTTAATGCCCCTTAGAAGAGACGTGGAGGTCACAGTGGAATAAAAAGACAATATCAATGCCCCTGGGAAAAGTGGTGGAGGTCGCAGTAGCTTAACATGATGGTTTTAATGCCCCTTGGAAGAGACGTGGAGGTCGCAGTGGAATAAAAAGGCAATATCAATGCCCCTAGGAAAAGTGGTGGAGGTCGCAGTAGCTTATCAAGACAGTTTTAATGCCCCTTGGAAGAGACGTAGAGGTTGCAGTTGCTTAACAAGACGGTTTTTATGCCCCTGGTAAGAGACATGGAGGTCACAGTGGAATAAAAAGACAATATCAATGCCCCTGGGAAAAGTGGTGGGGGTCGCAGTAGCTTAACAAGACGGTTTTAATGCCCCTTGGAAGAGACGTGGAGGTCGCAGTGGAATAAAAAGACCATATCAATGCCACAGGGAAAAGCGGAGGGGGGTTGCAGTATATTAACAAGACTGATTTAATGCCCCTTGGAAGAGAAGTGGAGGTTGCAGTAGCTTAACAAGATGGTTTTAATTGCCCTTGGAAGAGTCGTGGAGGTCGCAGTGGAATAAAAAGACAATATCAATGCCCCTGGGAAAAGTGGTGGAGGTCGCAGTAGCTTAACATGACGGTTTTAATGCCCCTTGGAAGAGACGTGGATGTTGCAGTAGATTAACAAGACAGTTTTAATGCACCTTGGAAGAGACGTGGAGGTCGCAGTGGAATAAAAAGACAATATCAATGCCACTAGGAAAAGTGGTGGAGGTCGCAGTAGATTAACAACATGGTTTTAATATCCCTTGGAAGAAACGTGGAGGTTGCAGTTCCTTAACAAGACAGTTTTAATGCCCCATGGGGGAGACGTGGAGGTCGCAGTGGAATAAAAAGACAATATCAATGCCCCTGGGAAAACTGGTGGAGGTCGCAGTAGTTTAACAAGACGGTCTTAATGCCCCTTGGAAGAGACGTGGAAGTCGCATTGGAATAAAAAGACAATATCATTGCCCCTTGGAAAAGTGGTGGAGGTTGCAGTAGCTTAACAAGACGGTTTTAATGCCCCATGGAAGAGACGTGGAGGTCGCAGTGGAATAAAAAGACAATATCAATGCCCCTGGGAAAAGTGGTGGAGGTCGCAGTAGCTTAACAAGATGGTTTTATTGCGCTTTGGAAGAGACGGGGAGGTTGCTGTAGCTTAACAAGATGGTATTAATGCCCCTTGGAAGAGACGTGGAGGTCGCAGTGGAATAAAAAGACAATATCAATGCCCCTGGGAAAAGTGGTGGAAGTCGCAGTAGCTTAACAAGATGGTTTTAATGCTCCTTGGAAGAGACGTGGAGGTTGCAGTGGAATAAAAAAACAATATCAATGCCCCTGGGAAAAGTGGTGGAGGTCGCAGTAGCTTAACAAGACAGTTTTAATGCCCCTTGGAAGAGACGTGGAGGTCGCAGTGGAATAAAAAAACAATATCAATGCCCCTAGTAAAAGTGGTGGAGGTCGCAGTAGATTAACAACATGGTTTTAATATCCCTTGGAAGAAACGTGGAGGTTGCAGTTGCTTAACAAGACAGTTTTAATGCCCCATGGGGGAGACGTGGAGGTCGCAGTGGAATAAAAAGACAATATCAATGCCCCTGGGAAAACTGGTGGAGGTCGCAGTAGTTTAACAAGACGGTCTTAATGCCCCTTGGAAGAGACGTGGAGGTCGCATTGGAATAAAAAGACAATATCATTGCCCCTTGGAAAAGTGGTGGAGGTCGCAGTAGCTTAACAAGATGGTTTTATTGCGCTTTGGAAGAGACGTGGAGATTGCTGTAGCTTAACAAGATGGTTTTAATGCCCCTTGGAAGAGACGTGGAGGTCGCAGTGGAATAAAAAGACAATATCAATGCCCCTGGGAAAAGTGGTGGAAGTCGCAGTAGCTTAACAAGATGGTTTTAATGCCCCTTGGAAGAGACGTGGAGGTTGCAGTGGAATAAAAAGACAATATCAATGCCTCTGGGAAAAGTGGTGGAGGTCGCATTAGCTTAACAATATGGTTTTAATGCCCCTTGGAAGAGACGTGGAGGTTGCAGTAGCTTAACAAGACAGTTTTAATGCACCTTGGAAGAGACTTGGAGGTCGCAGTTGAATAAATAGACAATATCAATGCCACTGGGAATAGTGGTGGAGGTCGCAGTAGCTTAACAAGATGCTTTTAATGCCCCTTTGAAGAGACGTGGAGGTCGCAGTGGAATAAAAAGACAATATCAATACCCCTGGGAAAAGTGGTGGACGTCGCAGAAGCTTAACAAGGCGGTTTTAATGCCCCATGGAAGAGACGTGGAGGTCGCAGTGGAATAAAAAGACAATATCAATGCCCCTGGGAAAAGTGGTGGAGGTCGCAGTAGCTTAACATGATGGTTTTAATGCCCCTTGGAAGAGACGTGGAGGTTGCAGTAGCTTAACAAGACAGTTTTAATGCACCTTGGAAGAGACTTGGAGGTCGCAGTTGAATAAATAGACTATATCAATGCCCCTGGGAATAGTGGTGGAGGTTGCAGTAGCTTAACAAGATGCTTTTAATGCCCCTTGGAAGAGACGTGGAGGTCGCAAAGGAATAAAAAGACAATATCATTGCCCCTTGGAAAAGTGGTGGAGGTCGCAGTAGCTTAACAAGATAGTTTTATTGCGCTTTGGAAGAGACGTGGAGATTGCTGTAGCTTAACAAGATGGTTTTAATGCCCCTTGGAAGAGACGTGGAGGTCGCAGTGGAATAAAAAGACAATATCAATGCCCCTGGGAAAAGTGGTGGAAGTCGCAGTAGCTTAACAAGATGGTTCTAATGCCCCTTGGAAGAGACGTGGAGGTTGCAGTGGAATAAAAAGACAATATCAATGCGTCTGGGAAAAGTGGTGGAGGTCGCATTAGCTTAACAATATGGTTTTAATGCCCCTTGGAAGAGACGTGGAGGTTGCAGTAGCTTAACAAGACAGTTTTAATGCACCTTGGAAGAGACTTGGAGGTCGCAGTTGAATAAATAGACAATATCAATGCCACTGGGAATAGTGGTGGAGGTCGCAGTAGCTTAACAAGATGCTTTTAATGCCCCTTTGAAGAGACGTGGAGGTCGCAGTGGAATAAAAAGACAATATCAATACCCCTGGGAAAAGGGGTGGACGTCGCAGAAGCTTAACAAGGCGGTTTTAATGCCCCATGGAAGAGACGTGGAGGTCGCAGTGGAATAAAAAGACAATATCAATGCCCCTGGGAAAAGTGGTGGAGGTCGCAGTAGCTTAACATGATGGTTTTAATGCCCCTTGGAAGAGACGTGGAGGTTGCAGTAGCTTAACAAGACAGTTTTAATGCACCTTGGAAGAGACTTGGAGGTCGCAGTTGAATAAATAGACTATATCAATGCCCCTGGGAATAGTGGTGGAGGTTGCAGTAGCTTAACAAGATGCTTTTAATGCCCCTTGGAAGAGACGTGGAGGTCGCAGTGGAATAAAAAGACAATATCAATACCCCTGGGAAAAGTGGTGGAGGTTGCAGTAGCTTAACAAGACGGTTTAAATGCCCCTTGGTAGAGACGTGGAGGTTGCAGTAGCTTAACAAGACAGTTTTAATGCCCCTTGGAAGAGACGTGGAGGTCGCAAAGGAATAAAAATACAATATCAATGCCCCTGGGAAAAGTGGTGGAGGTCGCAGTAGCTTACCAAGGCAGTTTTAATGCCCCTTGGAAGAGACGTGGAGGTCGCAGTGGAATAAAAAGACAATATCAATTCCCCTGTGAAAAGTGGTGGAGGTCGCAGTAGCTTAAAAAAGACGGTTTTAATGCCCCTTGAAAGAGACGTAGAGGTTGCAATAGCTTAGCAAGACGGTTTTAATGCCCCTTGGAAGAGACGTGGAAGTTGCAGTAGCTTAACAAGACGGTTTTAATGCCCCTTGGAAGAGACGTGTCGGTAGCAGTGAAATAAAAAGACAATATCAATGCCTCTGGGAAAAGTGGTGGAGGTCGCAGTATCTTAACAAGACGGTTTTAATGCCCCTTGGAAGAGACGTGGAGGTTGCAGTAGCTTAACACGACGGTTTTAATGACCCTTGGAAGAGACGTGTCGGTCGCAGTGAAATAAAAAGACAATATCAATGCCCCTGGGAAAAGTGTTGGAGGTCGCAGTAGCTTAACAAGACTGTTTTAATGCCCCTTGGAAGAGACGTGGAGGTTGCAGTAGTTTAACAAGATGGTTTTAATGCCCCTTGGAAGAGACGTGGAGGTCGGAGAGGAATAAAAAGAAAATATCAATGCCCCTGAGAAAAGTGGTGGAGGTCGCAGTAGCTTAACAAGGCGGTTTTCATGCCCCTTGGAAGAGACGTGGAGGTTGCAGTGGAATAAAAAGACAATTTCAATTCCACTGGGAAAAGTGGTGGAGGTCGCAGTAGCTTAACATGACGGTTTTAGTGACCCCTGGAAGAGACGTGGAGGTTGCAGTAGCTTAACAAGATGGTTTTAATGTCCCTTGGAAGAGACGTGGAGGTTGCAGTAGCTTATCAATACGGTTTTAATGCCCCTTGGAAGAGACGTGGAGGTCGCAGTGTAATAAAAAGACAATATCAATGCCACTGGGAAAAGCGGAGGGGGTTGCAGTAGCTTAACAAGACTGATTTAATGCCCCTTGGAAGAGAAGTGGAGGTTGCAGTAGCTTAACAAGATGGTTTTAATGCCCCTTGGAAGAGTCGTGGAGGTCGCAGTGGAATTAAAAGACAATATCAATGCCCCTGGGAAAAGTGGTGGAGGTCGCAGTAGCTTAACATGACGGTTTTAATGCCCCTTGGAAGAGACGTGGATGTTGCAGTAGCTTAACAAGACAGTTTTAATGCACCTTGGAAGAGACATGGAGGTCGCAGTGGAATAAAAAGACAATATCAATGTCCCTAGGAAAAGTGGAGGAGGTCGCAGTAGATTAACAACATGGTTTTAATATCCCTTGGAAGAAACGTGGAGGTTGCAGTTGCTTAACAAGACAGTTTTAATGCCCCTTGGAAGAGACGTGGAGGTCGCAGTGGAATAAAAAGACAATATCAATGCCCCAGGGAAAAGTGGTGGAGGTCGCAGTAGTTTAACAAGACGGTCTTAATGCCGCTTGGAAGAGACGTGGAGGTCGCATTGGATTAAAAAGACAATATCAATGCCCCTTGGAAAAGTGGTGGAGCTCGCAGTATCTTAACAAGACGGTTTTAATGCCCCTTGGGAGAGACGTGGAGGTTGCAGTAGCTTAACAAGACGGTTTTAATGCCCCTTGGAAGAGACGTGGAGGTCGCAGTGGAATAAAAAGACAATATCAATGCCCCTGGGAAAAGTGGTGGAGGTCACAGAAGCTTAACAAGACGGTTTTATTGTGCTTTGGAAGAGACGTGGAGGTTGCTGTAGCTTAACAAGATGGTTTTAATCACCCTTGGAAGAGACGTGGAGGTCGCAGTGGAATAAAAAGACAATATCAATGCCCCTGGGAAAAGTGGTGGAGTTCGCAGTAGCTTAACAAGGCGGTTTTAATGCCCCATGGAAGATACGTGGAGGTCGCAGTGGAATAAAAAGACAATATCAATGCCCCTGGGAAAAGTGGTGGAGGTCGCAGTAGCTTAACAAGACGGCTTTATTGCGCTTGGGAAGAGACGTGGAGGTTGCTGTAGCTTAACAAGATGGTTGTAATGCCCCTTGGAAGAGACGTGGAGGTCGCAGTGGAATAAAAAGACAATATCTATGCCCCTGGGAAAAGTGGTGGAGGACGCATTAGCTTAACAAGATGGTTTTAATGCCCCTTGGAAGAGACGTGGAGGTTGCAGTGGAATAAAAAAACAATATCAATTCCCCTGGGAAAAGTGGTGGAGGTCGCAGTAGCTTAACAAGACAGTTTTAATGCCCCTTGGAAGAGACGTGGAGGTCGCAGTGGAATAAAAAGACAATATCAATGCCTCTGGGAAAAGTGGTGGAGGTCGCATTAGCTTAATAAGATGGTTTTAATGCCCTTTGGAAGAGACGTGGATGTCGCAGTGGAATAAAAAGACAATATCAATACCCCTGGGAAAAGTGGTGGAGGTTGCAGTAGCTTAACAAGACGGTTTTAATGCCCCTTGGGAGAGACGTGGAGGCTGCAGTAGCTTAACAAGCCAGTTTTAATGCACCTTGGAAGAGACTTGGAGGTCGCAGTGGAATAAAAAGACTATATGAATGCCCCTGGGAATAGTGGTGGAGGTCGCAGTAGCTTAACAAGATGCTTTTAATGCCCCTTGGAAGAGACGTGGATGTCGCAGTGGAATAAAAAGACAATATCAATACCCCTGGGAAAAGTGGTGGAGGTTGCAGTAGCTTAACAAGACGGTTTTAATGCCCCTTGGTAGAGACGTGGAGGTTGCAATGGAATAAAAAGACAATATCAATGCCCCTGGGAAAAGTGGTGGAGGTCGCAGTAGCTTACCAATTCGGTTTTAATGCCCCTTGGAAGAGACGTGGAGGTCGCAGTGGAATGAAAAGACAATATCAATTCCCCTGGGAAAAGTGGTGGATGTCGCAGTAGCTTAAAGAAGACGGTTTTAATGCCCCTTGGAAGAGACGTGGAGGTTGCAATAGCTTAGCAAGACGGTTTTAATGCCCCTTGGAAGAGACGTGGAAGTTGCAGTAGCTTAACAAGACGGTTTTAATGCCCCTTGGAAGAGATGTGGAGGTCGCAGTGAAATAAAAAGACAATATCAATGCCTCTGGGAAAAGTGGTGGAGGTCGCAGTATCTTAACAAGACGGTTTTAATGCCCTTTGGAAGAGACGTGGAGGTTGCAGTAGCTTAACACGACAGTTTTAATGCCCCTTGGAAGAGACGTGGAGGTCGCAGTGAAATAAAAAGACAATATCAATGCCCCTGGGAAAAGTGTTGGAGGTCGCAGTAGCTTAACAAGACGGTTTTAATGCCCCTTGGAAGAGACGTGGAGGTTGCAGTAGCTTAGCAAGATGGTTTTAATGCCCCTTGGAAGAGATGTGGAGTTCGCAGTGGAATAAAAAACAATATCAATGCCCCTGGGAAAAGTGGTGGAGGTCGCAGTAGCTTAACATGGCGGTTTTAATGCCCCATGGAAGAGACGTGGAGGTCGCAGTGGAATAAAAAGACAATATCATTGCCCCTGGGAAAAGTGGTGGAGGTCTCAGTAGCTTAACAAGACGGTTTTATTGTGCTTTGGAAGAGACGCGGAGGTTGCTGTAGCTTAACAAGATGGTTTTAATGCCCCTTGGAAGAGACGTGGAGGTCGCAGTGGAATAAAAAGACAATATCAATGCCCCTGGGAAAAGTGGTGGAGGTCGCAGTAGCTTAACACGATGGTTTTAATGCCTCTTGGAAGAGACGTGGAGGTTGTAGTGGAATAAAAAAACAAGATCAATGCCCCTGGGAAAAGTGGTGGAGGTCGCAGTAGCTTAACAAGACAGTTTAAATGCCCCTTGGAAGAGATGTGGAGGTTGCAGTGGAATAAAAAGACAATATCAATGCCTCTGGGAAAAGTGGTGGAGGTCGCATTAGCTTAACAAGATGGTTTTAATGCCCCTTGGAAGAGACGTGGAGGTTGCAGTAGCTTAACAAGATGGTTTTAATGCACTTTGGAAGAGACTTGGAGGCCGCAGTTGAATAAAAAGACTATATCAATGCCCCTGGGAATAGTGGTGGAGGTCGCAGTAGCTTAACAAGATGCTTTTAATGCCCCTTGGAAGAGACGTGGAGGTCGCAGTGGAATAAAAAGACAATATCAATACCCCTGGGAAAAGTGGTGGAGGTTGCAGTAGCTTAACAAGACGGTTTTAATGCCCCTTGGTAGAGACGTCGAGGTTGCAGTAGCTTAACAAGACAGTTTTAATGCCCCTTTTAAGAGACGTGGAGGTCGCAATGGAATAAAAAGACGATATTAATGCCCCTGGGAAAAGTGGTGGAGGTCGCAGTAGCTTACCAAGGCGGTTTTAATGCCCCTTCGAAGAGACGTGGAGGCCACAGTGGAATAAAAAGACAATATCAATTCCCCTGGGAAAAGTGGTGGAGGTCGCAGTAGCTTAAAAAAGACGGTTTTAATGCCCCTTGGAAGAGACGTGGAGGTTGCAATAGCTTAGCAAGACGGTTTTAATGCCCCTTGGAAGAGACGTGGAAGTTGCAGTAGCTTAACAAGACGGTATTAATGCCTCTTGGAAGAGACGTGGAGGTCGCAGTGAAATAAAAAGACAATATCAATGCCCCTGGGAAAAGTGTTGGAGGTCGCAGTAGCTTAACAAGACGGTTTTAATGCCCCTTGGAAGAGACGTGGAGGTTGCAGTAGTTTAACAAGACGGTTTTAATGCCCCTTGGAAGAGACGTAGAGGTTGCAGTAGTTTAACAAGACGGTTTTAATGCCCCTTGGAAGAAATGTGGAGGTTGGAGAGGAATAAAAAGACAATATCAATGCCCCTGGGAAAAGTGGTGGAGGTCGCAGTAGTTTAACAAGACTATTTTAATGTCCCTTGGAAGAGACGTGGAGGTCGCAGTGGAATAAAAAGACAATATCATTGCCCCTAGGAAAAGTGATGGAGGTCGCAGTAGCTTAACAAGACGGTTTTAATGCCCCTTGGAAGAGACTTGGAGGTTGCAGTAGCTTAACAAGATGGTTTTAATGTCCCTTGGAAGAGACGTGGAGGTTGCAGTAGCTTATCAATACGGTTTTAATGCCCCTTGGAAGAGACGTGGAGGTCGCAGTGTAATAAAAAGACAATATCAATGCCACTGGGAAAAGCGGAGGGGGTTGCAGTAGCTTAACAAGACTGATTTAATGCCCCTTGGAAGAGAAGTGGAGGTTGCAGTAGCTTAACAAGATGGTTTTAATGCCCCTTGGAAGAGTCGTGGAGGTCGCAGTGGAATTAAAAGACAATATCAATGCCCCTGGGAAAAGTGGTGGAGGTCGCAGTAGCTTAACATGACGGTTTTAATGCCCCTTGGAAGAGACGTGGATGTTGCAGTAGCTTAACAAGTCAGTTTTAATGCACCTTGGAAGAGACGTGGAGGTCGCAGTGGAATAAAAAGACAATATCAATGTCCCTAGGAAAAGTGGAGGAGGTCGCAGTAGATTAACAACATGGTTTTAATATCCCTTGGAAGAAACGTGGAGGTTGCAGTTGCTTAACAAGACAGTTTTAATGCCCCTTGGAAGAGACGTGGAGGTCGCAGTGGAATAAAAAGACAATATCAATGCCCCAGGGAAAAGTGGTGGAGGTCGCAGTAGTTTAACAAGACGGTCTTAATGCCGCTTGGAAGAGACGTGGAGGTCGCATTGGATTAAAAAGACAATATCAATGCCCCTTGGAAAAGTGGTGGAGCTCGCAGTATCTTAACAAGACGGTTTTAATGCCCCTTGGGAGAGACGTGGAGGTTGCAGTAGCTTAACAAGACGGTTTAAATGCCCCTTGGAAGAGACGTGGAGGTCGCAGTGGAATAAAAAGACAATATCAATGCCCCTGGGAAAAGTGGTGGAGGTCACAGAAGCTTAACAAGACGGTTTTATTGTGCTTTGGAAGAGACGTGGAGGTTGCTGTAGCTTAACAAGATGGTTTTAATCACCCTTGGAAGAGACGTGGAGGTCGCAGTGGAATAAAAAGACAATATCAATGCCCCTGGGAAAAGTGGTGGAGTTCGCAGTAGCTTAACAAGGCGGTTTTAATGCCCCATGGAAGATACGTGGAGGTCGCAGTGGAATAAAAAGACAATATCAATGCCCCTGGGAAAAGTGGTGGAGGTCGCAGTAGCTTAACAAGACAGTTTAAATGCCCCTTGGAAGAGATGTGGAGGTTGCAGTGGAATAAAAAGACAATATCAATGCCTCTGGGAAAAGTGGTGGAGGTCGCATTAGCTTAACAAGATGGTTTTAATGCCCCTTGGAAGAGACGTGGAGGTTGCAGTAGCTTAACAAGATGGTTTTAATGCACTTTGGAAGAGACTTGGAGGCCGCAGTTGAATAAAAAGACTATATCAATGCCCCTGGGAATAGTGGTGGAGGTCGCAGTAGCTTAACAAGATGCTTTTAATGCCCCTTGGAAGAGACGTGGAGGTCGCAGTGGAATAAAAAGACAATATCAATACCCCTGGGAAAAGTGGTGGAGGTTGCAGTAGCTTAACAAGACGGTTTTAATGCCCCTTGGTAGAGACGTCGAGGTTGCAGTAGCTTAACAAGACAGTTTTAATGCCCCTTTTAAGAGACGTGGAGGTCGCAATGGAATAAAAAGACGATATTAATGCCCCTGGGAAAAGTGGTGGAGGTCGCAGTAGCTTACCAAGGCGGTTTTAATGCCCCTTCGAAGAGACGTGGAGGCCACAGTGGAATAAAAAGACAATATCAATTCCCCTGGGAAAAGTGGTGGAGGTCGCAGTAGCTTAAAAAAGACGGTTTTAATGCCCCTTGGAAGAGACGTGGAGGTTGCAATAGCTTAGCAAGACGGTTTTAATGCCCCTTGGAAGAGACGTGGAAGTTGCAGTAGCTTAACAAGACGGTATTAATGCCTCTTGGAAGAGACGTGGAGGTCGCAGTGAAATAAAAAGACAATATCAATGCCCCTGGGAAAAGTGTTGGAGGTCGCAGTAGCTTAACAAGACGGTTTTAATGCCCCTTGGAAGAGACGTGGAGGTTGCAGTAGTTTAACAAGACGGTTTTAATGCCCCTTGGAAGAGACGTAGAGGTTGCAGTAGTTTAACAAGACGGTTTTAATGCCCCTTGGAAGAAATGTGGAGGTTGGAGAGGAATAAAAAGACAATATCAATGCCCCTGGGAAAAGTGGTGGAGGTCGCAGTAGTTTAACAAGACTATTTTAATGTCCCTTGGAAGAGACGTGGAGGTCGCAGTGGAATAAAAAGACAATATCATTGCCCCTAGGAAAAGTGATGGAGGTCGCAGTAGCTTAACAAGACGGTTTTAATGCCCCTTGGAAGAGACTTGGAGGTTGCAGTAGCTTAACAAGATGGTTTTAATGTCCCTTGGAAGAGACGTGGAGGTTGCAGTAGCTTATCAATACGGTTTTAATGCCCCTTGGAAGAGACGTGGAGGTCGCAGTGTAATAAAAAGACAATATCAATGCCACTGGGAAAAGCGGAGGGGGTTGCAGTAGCTTAACAAGACTGATTTAATGCCCCTTGGAAGAGAAGTGGAGGTTGCAGTAGCTTAACAAGATGGTTTTAATGCCCCTTGGAAGAGTCGTGGAGGTCGCAGTGGAATTAAAAGACAATATCAATGCCCCTGGGAAAAGTGGTGGAGGTCGCAGTAGCTTAACATGACGGTTTTAATGCCCCTTGGAAGAGACGTGGATGTTGCAGTAGCTTAACAAGACAGTTTTAATGCACCTTGGAAGAGACGTGGAGGTCGCAGTGGAATAAAAAGACAATATCAATGTCCCTAGGAAAAGTGGAGGAGGTCGCAGTAGATTAACAACATGGTTTTAATATCCCTTGGAAGAAACGTGGAGGTTGCAGTTGCTTAACAAGACAGTTTTAATGCCCCTTGGAAGAGACGTGGAGGTCGCAGTGGAATAAAAAGACAATATCAATGCCCCAGGGAAAAGTGGTGGAGGTCGCAGTAGTTTAACAAGACGGTCTTAATGCCGCTTGGAAGAGACGTGGAGGTCGCATTGGATTAAAAAGACAATATCAATGCCCCTTGGAAAAGTGGTGGAGCTCGCAGTATCTTAACAAGACGGTTTTAATGCCCCTTGGGAGAGACGTGGAGGTTGCAGTAGCTTAACAAGACGGTTTAAATGCCCCTTGGAAGAGACGTGGAGGTCGCAGTGGAATAAAAAGACAATATCAATGCCCCTGGGAAAAGTGGTGGAGGTCACAGAAGCTTAACAAGACGGTTTTATTGTGCTTTGGAAGAGACGTGGAGGTTGCTGTAGCTTAACAAGATGGTTTTAATCACCCTTGGAAGAGACGTGGAGGTCGCAGTGGAATAAAAAGACAATATCAATGCCCCTGGGAAAAGTGGTGGAGTTCGCAGTAGCTTAACAAGGCGGTTTTAATGCCCCATGGAAGATACGTGGAGGTCGCAGTGGAATAAAAAGACAATATCAATGCCCCTGGGAAAAGTGGTGGAGGTCGCAGTAGCTTAACAAGACGGCTTTATTGCGCTTGGGAAGAGACGTGGAGGTTGCTGTAGCTTAACAAGATGGTTGTAATGCCCCTTGGAAGAGACGTGGAGGTCGCAGTGGAATAAAAAGACAATATCTATGCCCCTGGGAAAAGTGGTGGAGGACGCATTAGCTTAACAAGATGGTTTTAATGCCCCTTGGAAGAGACGTGGAGGTTGCAGTGGAATAAAAAAACAATATCAATTCCCCTGGGAAAAGTGGTGGAGGTCGCAGTAGCTTAACAAGACAGTTTTAATGCCCCTTGGAAGAGACGTGGAGGTCGCAGTGGAATAAAAAGACAATATCAATGCCTCTGGGAAAAGTGGTGGAGGTCGCATTAGCTTAATAAGATGGTTTTAATGCCCTTTGGAAGAGACGTGGATGTCGCAGTGGAATAAAAAGACAATATCAATACCCCTGGGAAAAGTGGTGGAGGTTGCAGTAGCTTAACAAGACGGTTTTAATGCCCCTTGGGAGAGACGTGGAGGCTGCAGTAGCTTAACAAGCCAGTTTTAATGCACCTTGGAAGAGACTTGGAGGTCGCAGTGGAATAAAAAGACTATATGAATGCCCCTGGGAATAGTGGTGGAGGTCGCAGTAGCTTAACAAGATGCTTTTAATGCCCCTTGGAAGAGACGTGGATGTCGCAGTGGAATAAAAAGACAATATCAATACCCCTGGGAAAAGTGGTGGAGGTTGCAGTAGCTTAACAAGACGGTTTTAATGCCCCTTGGTAGAGACGTGGAGGTTGCAATGGAATAAAAAGACAATATCAATGCCCCTGGGAAAAGTGGTGGAGGTCGCAGTAGCTTACCAATTCGGTTTTAATGCCCCTTGGAAGAGACGTGGAGGTCGCAGTGGAATAAAAAGACAATATCAATTCCCCTGGGAAAAGTGGTGGATGTCGCAGTAGCTTAAAGAAGACGGTTTTAATGCCCCTTGGAAGAGACGTGGAGGTTGCAATAGCTTAGCAAGACGGTTTTAATGCCCCTTGGAAGAGACGTGGAAGTTGCAGTAGCTTAACAAGACGGTTTTAATGCCCCTTGGAAGAGATGTGGAGGTCGCAGTGAAATAAAAAGACAATATCAATGCCTCTGGGAAAAGTGGTGGAGGTCGCAGTATCTTAACAAGACGGTTTTAATGCCCTTTGGAAGAGACGTGGAGGTTGCAGTAGCTTAACACGACAGTTTTAATGCCCCTTGGAAGAGACGTGGAGGTCGCAGTGAAATAAAAAGACAATATCAATGCCCCTGGGAAAAGTGTTGGAGGTCGCAGTAGCTTAACAAGACGGTTTTAATGCCCCTTGGAAGAGACGTGGAGGTTGCAGTAGCTTAGCAAGATGGTTTTAATGCCCCTTGGAAGAGATGTGGAGTTCGCAGTGGAATAAAAAACAATATCAATGCCCCTGGGAAAAGTGGTGGAGGTCGCAGTAGCTTAACATGGCGGTTTTAATGCCCCATGGAAGAGACGTGGAGGTCGCAGTGGAATAAAAAGACAATATCATTGCCCCTGGGAAAAGTGGTGGAGGTCTCAGTAGCTTAACAAGACGGTTTTATTGTGCTTTGGAAGAGACGCGGAGGTTGCTGTAGCTTAACAAGATGGTTTTAATGCCCCTTGGAAGAGACGTGGAGGTCGCAGTGGAATAAAAAGACAATATCAATGCCCCTGGGAAAAGTGGTGGAGGTCGCAGTAGCTTAACACGATGGTTTTAATGCCTCTTGGAAGAGACGTGGAGGTTGTAGTGGAATAAAAAAACAAGATCAATGCCCCTGGGAAAAGTGGTGGAGGTCGCAGTAGCTTAACAAGACAGTTTAAATGCCCCTTGGAAGAGATGTGGAGGTTGCAGTGGAATAAAAAGACAATATCAATGCCTCTGGGAAAAGTGGTGGAGGTCGCATTAGCTTAACAAGATGGTTTTAATGCCCCTTGGAAGAGACGTGGAGGTTGCAGTAGCTTAACAAGATGGTTTTAATGCACTTTGGAAGAGACTTGGAGGCCGCAGTTGAATAAAAAGACTATATCAATGCCCCTGGGAATAGTGGTGGAGGTCGCAGTAGCTTAACAAGATGCTTTTAATGCCCCTTGGAAGAGACGTGGAGGTCGCAGTGGAATAAAAAGACAATATCAATACCCCTGGGAAAAGTGGTGGAGGTTGCAGTAGCTTAACAAGACGGTTTTAATGCCCCTTGGTAGAGACGTCGAGGTTGCAGTAGCTTAACAAGACAGTTTTAATGCCCCTTTTAAGAGACGTGGAGGTCGCAATGGAATAAAAAGACGATATTAATGCCCCTGGGAAAAGTGGTGGAGGTCGCAGTAGCTTACCAAGGCGGTTTTAATGCCCCTTCGAAGAGACGTGGAGGCCACAGTGGAATAAAAAGACAATATCAATTCCCCTGGGAAAAGTGGTGGAGGTCGCAGTAGCTTAAAAAAGACGGTTTTAATGCCCCTTGGAAGAGACGTGGAGGTTGCAATAGCTTAGCAAGACGGTTTTAATGCCCCTTGGAAGAGACGTGGAAGTTGCAGTAGCTTAACAAGACGGTATTAATGCCTCTTGGAAGAGACGTGGAGGTCGCAGTGAAATAAAAAGACAATATCAATGCCCCTGGGAAAAGTGTTGGAGGTCGCAGTAGCTTAACAAGACGGTTTTAATGCCCCTTGGAAGAGACGTGGAGGTTGCAGTAGTTTAACAAGACGGTTTTAATGCCCCTTGGAAGAGACGTAGAGGTTGCAGTAGTTTAACAAGACTATTTTAATGTCCCTTGGAAGAGATGTGGAGGTCGCAGTGGAATAAAAAGACAATATCATTGCCCCTAGGAAAAGTGATGGAGGTCGCAGTAGCTTAACAAGACGGTTTTAATGCCCCTTGGAAGAGACTTGGAGGTTGCAGTAGCTTAACAAGACTGTTTTAATGCCCCTTGGAAGAGAGGTGGAGGTCGCAGTGGAATAAAAAGACAATATCAATGCCCCTGGGAAAACTGTTGGAGGTCGCAGTACCTTAACAAGATGGTTTTAATGCCCCTTGGAAGAGACGTGGAGGTCGCAGTGAAATAAAAAGACAATATCAATGCCCCTGGGAAAAGTGGTGGAGGTTGCAGTAGCTTAACAAGATGCTTTCAATGCCCCTTGGAAGAGACGTGGAGGTTGCAGTAGCTTAACACAGCGGTTTTAATGATCCTTGGAAGAGACGTGGAGGTCGGAGTGGAATAAAAAGACAATATCAATGCCCCTGGGAAAAGTGGTGTACGTCGCAGTAGCTTAACAAGGTGGTTTTAATGCCCCTTTGAAGAGACGTGGAGGTCGCAGTGGAATAAAAAGACAATATCAATTCCCCTGGGAAAAGTGGTGGAGGTCGCAGTAGCTTAACAAGACGGTTTTAATGCCCCTTGGAAGAGACGTGGAGGTTGCAGCAGCTTAACAAGACGGTTTTAATGCCCCTTGGAAGAGACGTGGAGGTCGCAGTGGAATAAAAAGACAATATCATTGCCCCTAGGAAAAGTGGTGGAGGTCGCAGTAGCTTAACAAGACGGTTTTAATGCCGCTTGGAATAGACTTGGAGGTTCCCGTAGCCTAACAAGATTGTTTTAATACCCCTTGGAAGAGACGTGGAGGTCGCAGTGGAATAAAAAGACAATAACAATGCCCCTGGGAAAACTGTTGGAGGTCACAGTAGCTTAAAAAGACGGTTTTAATGCCCCTTGGAAGAGACGTGGAGGTCGCAGTGAAATAAAAAGACAATATCAATGCCCCTGGGAAAAGTGGTGGAGGTCGCATTAGTTTAACAAGACTGTTTTAATGCCCCTTGGAAGAGACGTGGAGGTCGCAGTGGAATGAAAAGACAATATCAATTCCCCTGTGAAAAGTGGTGGAGGTTGCAGTAGCTTAACAAGACGGTTTTAAGGCCCCTTGGAAGAGATGTGGAGGTTGCAGTAGCTTAACAAGACAGTTTAAATGCCCCTTGGAAGAGCCATGGAGTACAGCATCTTGAAAACCTTTTTCCCATTACTGCCAAAAATTAGGATGGAGGAACTTGCAATGCTGGCAACACGGACCAAGGTCACCCAGGTGGTATAGTGGTGGTGGAGGCTGAGGATAAGAAGAAGGGCAAAATACAGCCGAAATGAGGAAGCGTTTACCCATGTGTGGGTGTTAAGCGGTGCATGGGTGTATACCTCCCAAAAAAACACAGTGGATTTGACTTTATGTTACTCTGCTGTCATTTGGGGGTGATGAGAAGTCTGACCCAATCCAGCCCTTGTTCATTTTGATAAGGGTCAGCTTGTCAGCATTGTCAGTTGACAGGCGAGTGCGCTTATCTGTTATAATTCCCCCATCGGCACTAAAAACACGCTCTGATAACACGCTAGTGGCAGGGCAGGCCAGGACCTCCAAGGCGCACAGAGCGAGTTCATTCCAAGTGTCCAGCTTGGATTCCCAAAAATTAAAAGGCACAGAGGAATAAAGAGGATGCTGGTACAGTCGGCAAGGTACTCCCTCACCATCTTTTTGAAACTTTCCACTCCTTGTGAGAGTACCCCGCGCCTCAGGGCCTGTAAGCTGGGTGGATCTCAGAAAACTGTCCCAGAACGTTGACAGTGTTTCCCTGCCTCTGCTGGATTGCAGTTGCGTCTCTCTCGCCTGTACGCCTTGGTTTGGCAACGAACTGTGACCTCTGCTGCTAGCGTGTTTAGATGGGAATTTTTTTAACAGTTCTGCAGCAAGAGCCCTCTGGTACTGCCCCATTTTTGTAGACCTCTCCTCCTCAGGAATAAGAGAGTGAAAGTTCTCCTTGTAGCGGAGGTCTAGAAATGTCACCAACCAGTATTGACTGTCACCCAACATTTTGACAACGCGAGGGTCACGATTAAGGCAGCGTAACATAAAGTCAGCCATGCGTGCCAGACTGGTAGAGGGCAAGACTTCCGTGTCCTCACCAAGATGATGACTGACCATGCTCTCCTCCTCCTCCTCCTCCTCCCCCCTGTCCTCAGGCCACCAACGCTGAACCGACTGTATGACAGTTGTACAGGTACTATCGTCTACAGCGCATGATACCAGCTCCTGTTCTTCCTCCTCCTCCTCCTCCTTTCCCTCGTACCCCAATGCACGTTGGGATGAGAAGAGGCTGGGCTGTGTGTAATCGCCCGCTACGGCTTCTTGATCCATCTCTTCATACTCTGGCTGCAATGCCTCCTCTTTAATTCTCTGCAGTGAGCGTTGCAGAAGACAGACAAGTGGGATGCTTGCGCTAATGATGGCATCATCACCACTCACCATCTTGGTGGACTCCTCAAAGTTTGTCAGGATAGTACATATGTCAGACATCCAGGTCCACTCCTGAGGTCTTATGTGTGGAGTCTGACCTGAATATCGACGGCCTTGTTGCAGCTGCTACTCCACAACTGCTCTCTTCTGCTCACAAATCCTTTGCAACATGTGGAGGGTAGAGTTCCAATGTATGGGGACATCACACACCAGTCGGTGTGCCGGAAGCTGCAAATGCTGCTGCAACACAGCAAGGGCGGCGGAAGATGTAGCCGACTTGCGAAAATGAGCTGACAGGCGGCGTACTTTGACGAGCATATCTGGCTACTCAGGGTACGATTTAAGAAACCGCTGAACTACGAGGTTAAGCACATGAGCCAGGCATGGTACTTGTGTGATCTTGCCTCGCCTCAGAGCCGCCACCAGGTTATGGCCATTGTCACACACGACCATGCCTGGATGTAGGTTCAGCGGTCTCAGCCACAGATCTGCCTGCTCTTTCACAGCTGTCCACAACTCACAAGCAGTGTGAGGTTTATCACCTAAGCTTATGAGTTTCCGCACAGCCTGTTGCCGCTTGGCTGAGGCAGTACTGCAGTGCTTCGAGCTTGTAACTCATGTGGTGATATCTGAGATGGAGGCTGAACATGAGGAGGAGGAGGAGGATGATGCGCAGGAGCTGTAAACTGTGGGGGCAACTCTGACTGACATAGGGCCCGCAATCCTCGGTGTGGGGAGGATGTGTTCCGTCCCAAGGTCCGACTGGGTCCCGACTTCCACTATGTTTACCCAGTGTGCCATCAGGGAGATGTACCGTTCCTGGCCACAAGCTCTTGTCCACGTGTCCGTTGTCAGGTGGACTCTCCCAGTAACTGCGTTGTTGAGGGCATGGCAGATGTTTTGGGACACGACACGTGCTTGTGTAGTGCGGGGATGGCACACTGGGAAAAATAGTGTCGGCTGGGGACCGAGTACCGAGGGACGGTCACCGCCATAATGTTGCGGAAGGATTCCGTCTCCACCAGCCAAAAAGGCAGCATTTCCAATGCAAGCAGTCGTGAAATGTGCGAATTTAGAACTGTGACCTGTGGGGCGTTGGCTGCGAATTTGCGCTTTCATTCACGCTCTGAGATATGGCGGTGGGACGTGGACATGGACGTTGATTCTGTTTCTTGAGAAACTGCCATAACAAGTGAAGACTGAGAGGAGGGGGCATCTTTGCATGCAGTATGGACAGGGGATTGCCTTGCATGCACAACAGGGGGTTCTATCACACGCACAACAGTGAAAGAAGCAGTGGTGACACCGGCTGACACTGGTCGTGGACCCCGGGGTTCGTCCTACAAAGTTGGATGCTTTGCTGCCATGTGCCTGATCATGCTGGTGGTGGTCAGGCTGGTAGTTTTGTCACCCCTGCTGATGCTGGCATGGCAGGTGGCACAAATGGTCTCTTTGGGTTTATCAGCAGGGTCTTTAAAAAGATTCCAGACTCTGGAAGACCTACCGGTTGTACTGGCAACGTCCCTCGTGTTGGTGTTACGGGGAACTGTTGCCCGCCTTCTGGGTGCGGCCACCACACTGCTTCTTCCTGCCTATTAGGGTACTCTGCATCCTTCCCCCTGTGTGCTGCTGGCCTCGCTCTGCGTGTCCTCCTGCCACGTTGGGTCAGTTACTAGATCATCCACCACCTCCTCCTCTTCCACTTGCGCACCACGATCCTCTTCCTCACTTTGTGGCAATTGTGTCTCGTCATCGTCCACCTCTTGTGACAAATTGCCAGAGTCGACTTCCTGTGGCCGTGGCTGTTCAAATATTTGGGCATCGCTACATGGGATCTCCTCTTCCACCACTTCATGCGAAGCAGACGAGGGGCACAAATATGGAAATGGACTAGTGAACAGCTCTTCAGAGTGTCCAACTGTGGGATCAGTTGCTGTCTGACGACACTCGGCATGGTGGGAGGAAGGAGCATCAGGGTGAGGAGTAGTATGCGGTCGAGATTCACGGCTACTAAAACTTGACCGTGTGGAAGATAGACCGGAGGTGGTGGTGCCCAGGTAACTGGAAGTATTATCTGCTATCCAATTAATAACCTGTTCACACTGATTAGTTCGCAATACTGGTGTTGTAGTGTTCTTCTCTAGTAATTCGGTCAAGAAGTGTGAGCGAGAAGATGTGGCTGTTGGTTGTGGCACATTTTCCCCTTGGGCACGGCCCTGTCCTCTACACACACCATCACCAGAACGTCCAGTTCCACATCCCTTGCCACACGCCTGGCCTATTGTAAATGAAGTAAAATAGCTTACACTCGCAATATCAATGGAAAAAGGGTAATATAAAGGAGATTAGAACCGTGGAAGAGGAAAACCACAGTTCTATTTGTCTGGCCTACACCAGAATCTTTTAAACAGATATATTTGTGACTGAACGGACAGGGAGACACTATTACTGTATTTTTTACGTAAAACAGGCCAAAAGCTGGATAATACAGAGATTTAAACCATGGAATTGCAAAACCACAGTTCTAATTTACTAGCGTATACCAGACTTTTTTAAATAGATATATTTGAGGCTGAACAGTCAGTGACACACTCAAACTGTTTTTTTTATGTAAAAAAGACCCAAAAGTGGATAATACAGAGATTTGACTCGTGGAACTGCAAAACCACAGTTATAGTTATGTGGCGTACACCAGACTCTTTTAAACAGATATATTGGTGTCTCACCAGTCAGGGAGACACTATTTCAGTTTTTTTTTACGGCAAAAAATGCCAAAAGCTGGATAATACAGAGAATTGACCCGTGGAACTGCAAAACCACAGTTATAGTTATTTGGCGTACACCAGACTCTTTTAAAGAGATATATTAGTGTCTGACCCATCATAGAGACACTATTACTGTTTTTTTATGGCAAAAAATGCCAAAAGCAGGATAATACAGAGATTTGACCCGTGGAACTGCAAAACCACAGTTATAGTTATGTGGCATACACCAGACTCTTTTAAACAGATTTATTGGTGTCTGACCAGTCAGGGAGACACTATTACAGTTTTTTTTTTACGGAAAAAATGCCAAAAGCAGGATAATACAGAGATTTGACCAGTGGAACTGCAAAACCACAGTTCCATTGTTCTGGCCTACACCAGACTCTTTTAAACAGACATATTTGTGTCTGAACAGTCACAGACACACTAATTTTTTTTTTGGGGGGGGGGGGGATACCAAAAGGTTAATGTAAGGTTAACTGTATTTGGACAGTCTGACTGAGGAAAAAAAAATACAGGATTTAGATGAAAAAAAAAAAAAAATTTTTCCTGGCCCCTGAGACCAGGGTGATAAGTCTAGCAGTTTGACCAACAGGAGCACACAGGACTGTAATGCAGCATTTGCTGGTATAACCACTGCGTCTCCTATACAGCCTGCCTGCCTGCCTGATATCTGGGATGGATATTAGTCCTGAGGACTGTTTGTTTGATTTGGCAGCCTTTAGAGACCCTACACTACCTATGTCGCACTATATATCTCTCCCTAACTCAGCAGCACTGACCCTACACTGGCTGATCTGGAGCGACTGTGTCCAAGATGGCGGCGCCCGGTTTTAAATACTCGAGGTGACGCTGTGCGGCCAGCCAATCACTGTAATGCCCACAAACAACATGGCGGCAGCATTATAGTGACTGGCTGGCAATCCCTGCATGTTCATTGGCTCTGTAAAGAGCGCCAAAAATGCGGGGCGGAGACCCGAGCTTCCGCCCGAGTAACCCGGAAATGCTCGGTGCTCGCCGAACATCCCGAGTAGCGTGATGCTCAGGCGAGTAACGAGCAGTGTTGAGAATGCTCGCTCAACACTAATGTTAAGCCATGCAGACTGCTCATAGTAGTTACATCATTCTACCCAACTTCATAATCCCAAAAGTAGGGTCAGTTGAAGAATGGCGCGTAGTGATCCATTCCGTACTGAAAATTAAATTGGACATCACATATCAAGCCAATGGCATCGAAAACTGTCTACACAAATCATCCAATGACTCTTGCATGATATTAGACTGTGAGATACCAACGCTTTCAAAAGCTATCATGGTGCAAACCAAGATGGCAATGGTGGCAGGAATGGAGGACTATCCTCTTCAGTGGTGAATCTCAGTTTTGTTTTGGATACAATGATAGCCAGAGATTTTTCTAGAGACCATGTGGGCAATGACATGAAGAGATTTTCAAGAAAAAAAAGTGAAACTATCCCATGAGCAATTTTTCAACCTGAAGCATCTCCAGACTTGTCTCCCATCGAGCACATCTATACCATTATTGATCGGCTGTTAACAGCTGACCTTGATAATTTGCACAAGTGCATTCTGCGCGGCAGAACATTCTTCAACCTATAATAACCTCATTGATAGCAGCTAAGGCCGTAAATGTGGGGATTTCTGTGTGTGAGATGCTCATTCTCCCATATTGAATGAATGTTGTTTACATTTATTCAATTACCGATCAGTAGCATGCCTATAGATCCTGTAATTTTCATATTTCCAAGACTTGTCCTTTTTTGTGTTGCAGTTTCAATATGGTGGAGTTTATACTAATTATACTTATTAATTATCCTATATGGCAAACTTCAGAAAAAAAATTGAAACATCAAAATTGCAGTTTTATGGTCAACACATCTACCTGCAAAAAAAAAAAAAGGTACTTCAATATTATTTTATTAAAAAATTACAGGTCTCAGAAAATGATGACACAAACAATTTTTTTCAACAAATTTCTATTTTTTTTCCAGCAATTAAATAAAATAAAAGAACAATGCAAGTTTCATATCGCCATACTTGTACTCGCCTAAAGAATCATGTTGCCCATTTCACTGCCCTTGGAGTTCTTTTTCCATTTTTAGTCTATTATACAATAAAGTTAATGGTGTCATTCAAAACTACAACTCATCTCACAAAATAAAACCAAGCCCTAATGCTGATATGTTGATGGAAAAATAAAAAAGTTATGGCCTTTGGAAGAAAGGGAGGAAAAAGTACAAAAATAAAAAAAATTGCTCCGGCAGGAAGGGATTCATATAGCTAGCATATGGAAAACTACATTCATTTTTTATAGTATACATTTATAACAAAAATATTTAAACAATAAGTCATTTTCTAATGACACATTTCCACTAAATAAAATGTAGATTGCAATTGTGATACATGTACTGTGCTATGTATCTACTTTATCCGCCCTACTATTTTGTTCCTTATAAAACTTGGCTTTGAGCAAAGGTGAAGTCACAATTATTACCCCTCTTTGAAAAATTGCAGGGAAAGTGTTTCCCTTTATTTCTCACATCTACATGCTTTTTCTTGTCATCTTGTGGGTGGCCTTGTGCACAGTGTTTTTCAGTATTGCTACAAATTTAAAGTGAACGAGTATTCTCAGTAGGTGAAATGTGCCATAAAAATGGCAATTATTATTGCTGTAAGTGACAAAGTCTGTTCGCGAACAACTGGAGAGAAAACAAGGAAGAAAAAAATTAAATCTGTATTTTATTATTTTTTAGGATTCCCTAGTTCAGCTGCTAGGATTTGATTCATTTTACTTTGAGTTTGGATAGAATCAAAATGGCAAAAGCAATAAGAACGGTTCAACTGCATATTAATAAAATGCATTAGCGTTAGCCTATCAATCCCCTCTGTTCTTGGTTTCTATTAAGTTCCGACTTATTTTTTTCACTTTGCTTGAATTTCACTGTTATAAAGACAATAAACTGGAAGTTTCATTAAATAAAGGTCTGGAAAAACAATGTAAAAGAACTATGAACCATAAGAGCCTATGAATAGGTAAAATTGATTCTTTCCCAATTATACTTAGATTGCCTTCATAATGTACACATTGGAAGTTCCTTATTCTTTATATCATACTGTAGTATGTGCAGATGTAGCAAAGGTTATTGTAGCGTCGGCGTCCCTGCCTCCTGCTAGGCAGGGACGCTGTTCCCCTCACCTCTCCACTCCGTGCCCTGCGTCCTCCTCCCGCTCTGCTGGCAGCGCGCGCTGCTTCCCGGCCACTGTGCTTAGGGTGCGCGCGCGCGCTCCCCCTCCCTTAAAGGGGCCGCGCGCGCCGTCCTAAGGAGTCCCCGGCCAATGGCCGGAGGACCTCACCATATATAAGGCACCTCCTCCAAAATGGAGGTGCCCGAGCAAAGTTGTTGCAAAGCCTTCACTCTGCTTCAGCCCTCAGGTCCCGTTTCCAATTACCTGCCAGTCGCCTGTCAGATTCCTGCTTGATACCTGCCTGATATCCGTTTACCTGCTTGCAAGCCTGCGGTCCGACGGTCTGCCTTCTGACACCTGTCAGTCTGTCTATGGACCAGCCTGCCCGCTCACCTGGGAGCGCTCATCTGCTACCTGCCTGCTAGCCTACCTGGAGGCTCCGCCGTCACTTCCCGTGACCACCTGCCTGTCCAGAGACTCTTGCCTGCTCACCTGGGAGCGCTCATCTGCTACCTGCCTGCTAGCCTACCTGGAGGCTCCGCCGTCACTTGCCGTGACCACCTGCCTGTCCAGAGACTCTTGCCTGCTCACCTGGGAGCGCTCACCTGCTACCTGTCTGCTAGCCTACCTGGAGGCTCCGCCGTCACTTGCCGTGACCACCTGCCTGTCCAGAGACTCTTGCCTGCTCACCTGGGAGCACTCACATGCTACCTGCCTGCTAGCCTACCTGGAGGCTCTGCCGTCACTTGCCGTGACCACCTGCCTGTCCAAAGACTCTCGCCCGCTCACCTGGGAGCGCTCACCAGCCACCTGCCTGCTGTCCTTCTACCCAGAGACTGTCCCTGTCACTTGCCGTGAGTACCCGTCCTTCTACCCAGAGACTGTCCCTGTCACTTGCCGTGACTACCTGCCCTTCTACCCAGAGACTGTCCCTGTCACTTGCCGTGACTACCTGCCCGTCTTCCCTGGGAGCCACCCGCTTCATTACAAGGACCGCCCCCCTTGTATAGTTGCTCAGAGGTTCCGCCTCCCAGACCCGTTACAGTTATCATGATTCACTGTGCACAATCTTGATAGCTTGTCACAGAAGGCTATGTCACGTAGAGGATAAAAATAACTTAGCAAGTTGACATTGCCCAAGCCATTGACCAATGTCAAATTAGGTGCTGAATTGCACTTTTCTGAGCCATGATAGCGCAGTGCCATGTTATCTAAATCAAGTTAACCTATGCTAGATTTATACTTGAATTTTACTAAATATTAGTGATGAGCGAGCGTGCTCGGCACTGCACAATATTCAATAGAGCACCAGATGCTCAGGCACGCTTGACATGCTTGAGTCCCATTCCGCTTGTTTTGCAGCTGTTAGACAGTAGAGATGAGCCAACTTGATCGGAAAAAATTTGCCAATCTCAAAGTCGGCACAAACATTGCACATTCGGATTTGTGTCAGGATTCCCGAGCATTTTCCTCAAAATCAGTAAAATTCTTCCAAAGTTTCGTAAATGATTGAGTTTCCACTAATCCTTTTGTTAGGAGTTTGGCTAGGATAGTGCTGCTGTATGATGAGCGGGGGTGTATGTTTGATGAGGTCAGAGTAGCGGCAGAGAACAGTTATTTTTATTTTATTTATTTATTAACTTAATGTGTGGAGATTCCAGCAGCTAATCAGGGTGCAGAAACCATCCACAACGTCCAGACACAAGGGCTTGTGTCATTGGCTGCCAAAGTCACATGTCCCACTTCATATAAAAGTGTGCATGTTGTTTTGGCACCATTTGGTTAGTGCAATAGTGCAGAGAGGCTGCTACTGTTGATGCTGCAAGTAGTGAGATAGCTATCTAGGCGGTTTATTGTCAGCTAGTTCAGATAGATGGGATCCTGTGTGAAATTAACCTTCCAGTATATCAATCCTTTGTGCTTATTGTGTGGTCCATACAACAGTCCACATTTCAACATTTAAATCCTTTGTGCTAATTGTGTGGTCGAGACACCAGTCCACATTTCAGCATCTAAATCCTTTGCGTTAATCGTGTGCTTCAGACACCAGTCCACACTTAAACATATAAATCTTTTGTGCTAATAGTAAGGTCAAGGCACCAGTCCACATTTCAGCATCGAAATCCTTTGTGCTAATAGTGTAACCCAGACAACAGTCCACATTTCAGCACATAAATCGTTTGTGCTAATTGTGTGGTCCAGACACCAGTTCACATTTCAGCATCTAAATCCTTTGTGCTAATTGTGTGGTCCAGACACCAGTCCACATTTCAGCATATAAATCTTTTGTGCTAATTGTGTGGTCCAGACACCAGTCCACATTTCAGCATCCAAATACTTTGTGCTAATTGTGTGGTTCAGACTCCAGTCCACATTTCAGCCTTTAAATCCTTTGTGCAAATTGTGTGGTCCAGGTACCAGTCCACATTTCAGAATATAAATCCTTTGTGCTAATAGTGTGGTCCAACTACATTATCTGAGCAAATAAATACTGATTGTTTATTTAGTCACTGGTGACTGATAGTGTTGAGCCACCCCCGTAGTGTTCGAGTTCGGTTCGGTTCGTCGAACACCCGTGTGTTCGCCGAACTGTTCGTCGAACTGTTCGTCGAACACCTTCGAACACCGTTAAAACCAATGGCAGGCAAACAAAAACACATAGAAACACATAGAAAACACCTTCAAAGGTGTCCAAAAGCTGACAAACTGCTCAGAAGACATAACTAACACATGGAAAAGTGACAAGTACATATAGTCATGCGAAAATAAAAGAGGTGGAGGAGTAAAAGGAGGGGGAGACACAGATATAGGCATGTCATGCCCTTCTAAAATCCAAAAAGTGAGAAGCCGACACGGCCAGTCCGCTCCTGCCCGTGCCACCTCCGTGTCGCCGGGTTTGTGCCAGAGCCGCGGTGAACCCCTCTCCCAATACTGGTGCCTGTCCGCTGGTGGGTCGAGCGAGCCCCCCTGTGGTGGAGGCAGCTCTAAGCTTTTTAATTTAAATTGTCTCTCTAATTTGAATGAATACACTTTAAATCCATTTACAAGGATCTATTGGAGGGCAAGTCTCATGCCAGCAGCCGCGGTAATTCCAGCTCCAGTAGCGTCCACTAAAGCTGCTGCAGTTAAAAAGCTTTTATAAGGATCGAGCTCGGCTGTCCACCGCAAGGCATCCTACTGCCAGTCCCAGCCCCTATGCCTTGGGGTGCCTCCTGATGCTCTTCACTAAGTATCCCATGGTCCCGAAGCATTTCCTTTGAAAAAATTAAGTGTCTAAACTACAGGTGGTGCAGCTTGCTTAACAGCCGGGATAATCCGCTCACTAGCAGACACTGCTACTAGGCACAAAGTATTTCCTGGGCTAGATGCAGTTAAAAATTTGTAATTAGATACTCTCGTTGGATGCTGAGAAAGCATTCCATAGAGTCTCCTGGCACGCCATATATGATTCTCTTAAAAAGCTTGGGGTAGGGGTCTAGGGGACCCTTTTATAGCCAAAATCACGGCCCTGTATCGCAATACGTCACCTAGGCTGAAGATAAATGGAACTGTAGCACCCTGAGGGCTCGGTTGCTACAGACGTATTGCACCTCACCCAGAGGTGTGATATCTCACTCTCAGGTAAGGATGGAGTGTGGATCAGGACCCGACACCTGCATGCATTACACCACATTGCCGTGGGGCAGGGCGACCAATATGCCCCTGAAATGGGCACGACAGTCCCTGTCCCTGGCTGGAGTGGGGGGAGGGAACACTGAGGAAGGGGAACCCTGTAGTGCAGGAGCAGGGAGGAAGCAGTTCCTGGGTGCATTGAGAAGGGAGTATAAAAGGTGGGCACCATCTTAGTTCAGTGCAGAGAAGTCTGAGCAGAAGTGGCAGGGAGCAGGGGCTCTGCATGAGCTCTGCTCCGGAGGCGGGCCTAGTAACAGAGGCCCAGGCCTGGAAGAGGGAGAAGGAAGGAAGAGGAGCGGAGAAGGCTCCAGGAACGAGGAATGAAGGGATCCCAGGGGTGCGGACGGGCGAGTCGCCACCGCACGCCCGAATCCACCTGCGTGGAGGGGTCAGGCCAAAGGGGGAGACCGGTCCCCGAACTAGTGGAGGCAGGAAACGACCCTCAGCTAGAAACCGGAGGCTCTGACATTTTATGTGGTGCAGCCCCTCGCTACACCCGTTAGGAAGGCACCACATAGGGTCAGGGAAACTGGTGCCAAGTTTACCAAGAGGAGGCCCGAGGCAGCCGGACAGAAGTGTTGGTAAGAAAGGCCAGACAAAGGACACACAAAGGGGGTCCTGTGAAGTGCTCCAAAGTTATCTGGGAGTTGTCTGAGCCCCTCACCTGGTGAGCACAGTACGACGTGGACAGCCGTTACCTGCAGACGTGGTCTGGATAATAAGAACTGTGAGTAAAGGCCCTGAACTGCATCACTGACTCCGTGTCGTTACTGCTGCTGCCCTGCACCATCACCCCCATCCTCCGCATACACTGCCCTGAGGCTATACTCCTCCCGTGGGGAGTTATGCTACGCTCTGCTGCACCCACAACACCAGCCTCAGTGGTCTGCCCTGTAGCGGCGGTTCACATAAATAGTTCTGCCACTGGTTTGACCGCCCTGAGCCACGGAACTGGGTCGCCGCCACGAAGACTACAACCACCAGCATCCACCAAAAAGGGTCCGTCTCCGGGTGTCCCAAGGCCCAGGGGGTGCGTCAGAACATTTTCATCACCTTTCACAATCACCAATGGGACAAGGCAGTGATGTCCTCTGTCCCCTCTCTTATACATCCTAGTGACGGAGCACCTGCTCTCATCAATTCGCCATAACCCCAATATTAGGTGGATTGAGGTGGGAGGCACCGAGTACAAGTGCTCTCTATTTGCTGATGATGTCCTAGTATATATCACTCAATCACATATATCCATCCATGCTGTTATGGCTGAAATAGATCACTTTGTTACATGGTAAAATTTTAAAATCAATGCAGCGAAGTCTGAGGCCCTCGATGTCTCCCTCCCCAAATCCATATAGGATTCCATCCAGTCCAACTTTCCCTTTGCCTGGCCCTCACAGGGTATCAAATACTTAGGAATTCCTATTCATAGAGACCTCTCCCATCTATGTTATCTTAATTTTGGGCCCTTTATTGAACAACTCCATACAGACCACGGTTGGCAAGTTAGAACTGTAAGATTCACTACGTGAACCACTGGTGTTTTGTGGAAAAGCACATGTACACTGCGTTCCAAATTATTATACAAAAAGTGTTTAGGAGTGATAAGGGAAGAATTTGTTTGTTTGTCAGTTAAACTCATTGATGGTGATGTGTGTCAGGGCTCTTTATATCACTGTAAGCAATTGCAGACACCTGTGCTAATTAGTTTGGCAGGTGTGTCCAATGAAAGGCAAGACTACTTAAGAAGGCTCTCTCACATTATTAAGCAGCCTACATTTTCTGCCAAAATGGGAAAGAAAAAGGATGTGTCGGCTGCTGAGAAGCAACAAATTGTGGAGTGTTTAGGTCAAGGCATGACTACAATCAACATTGTGCGATGATCAGGATGAAGTGTCTTGGCAATCAAGAAGTATGCAGCTGATTCACAGTACACACGTGTGCGTGCTGATAAGGGCAAATTGAGGACTCTTTCCTACAGGCAATTACGTCAGGTTGAAAGAGCAGCGGCAAAAAAGCCTTGTCATAGCAGCAGACAAGTTTTTGAAGCTGCTTGTGCCTCCAACGTCCCCCGAACAACAAGATGCAGGGTCCTTCAGAGGTTTGCAGCTGTGCATGCGCCATCCTGTCGACCTCCTCTATCCACTTCACACAAGCAGAAACGGCTCCAGTGGGCCAAACATTACATGAAGACTGATTTCAAAACTGTTTTGTTCACGGATGAGTGCCGTGCAGCGCTCGATGGTCCAGATGGATGGAGTGGAGGATGGCTGGTTGATGGACACCCCACGCAAACACGGCTACAGCGCCAACAAGGAGGAGGTGGAGTAATGTTTTGGGCTGGAATCATGGGGAGAGAGATTGTCGGCCCCTTTAGGATCCCTGAAGGCGCTAAAGATGAACTCCATAATGTATGTGGATTTTCTCAAACAGCACTTCCTGCCATGGTTCAAGAAGAAGAAGCGTGTATTTCACAGCAAGATCATTTTTCTGCATGATAATGCACCATCTCATGCTGCACATAAAACATCTGCATCTCTGGCTGATATGGGCATAAAAGGGGACAAACTTATGGTGTGACCCCCATGCTCCCCTGACCTCTACCCCATTCAGAACCTTTGGAGCATCATTAAAAGGAGTGTCTATGATGGCGGGAGGCAGTTCACATCTAAGCAACAGCTCTGGGAGGGTATTCTGTCCTCATGCAAAACAATTGAAGCAGAAACCATCCAAAACCTGACAAATTCAATGGACGAGAGAGTTCAGAAGCTCCTTTCGAACAAGGGGTCCTATGTGAAAATGTAACATCACCTAGAATAAAGTTTTGAGTTGAAAACTGTTTGATTTCAGTTTCTAACAACCTGCTAATGCTTATAATTTCAAAAATGACCATTTTTTTGGTCTTTATTAAAATGAAAAGGTTGATCGAAAAGTTTGGGGGATCTAAGAGTGTGGCAACCCAGTAGTCATGATTACTTCGAATTCTGACAATATGAGGGTCATGCTGCAGGTAGTGCAGCAAGAAGGCACTTATGTGCCTTGCGCATCTCGGAGCCCCAAAATTATTTTCCGGGCTAGATGCAGCTAAAAATTATTTTTAATTTTAAATCTGGTGAAGCTTTAGTATAGATGGCCTAATAGGATCAGTGCTGCACACTGCTACAAAGCCCAAATTATTTTCCAGTCAAGATACAGATAAACATGATTAGTAATTTGAAAGCTTAAAACGGTTGGTAGGGTGATTTTAACCAATCATCAAGCTTTTACTCTCCCCAGGATGACACAGGGGTAGAAAAGTCGTTTCGGATCCATGATTTGTTCATCTTTATGAATGTGAGTCTGTCTACATTATCAGTGGAGAGCCGCGTGCGCTTATCTGTCAGCACACCACCAGCAGCGCTGAACACACGTTCAGACAGAACGCTGGCTGCGGGGCATGACAAGATCTCCAAGGCGTAAGTGGCTAGCTCCGGCCATTTATCCAGATTGAAAGCTCAAAAAGAGCAAGGGTCCAGTGACACAGTCGTGGCTTCAATGTTTACTTGGAGATACTCCTGTACCATCGTCTCTAGGCGTTGACTGTGTCAGACTTCTTGTCTCCTGTGGCCTTGCAAAGGATGGGCTAAAAAAGTGGTGAAATGATTCCGCAAAATTGATGTTACCAGCAGATACTGTGGTTCTGTTACGGTTTGAGTGCTGAACACTTGACGGTCCCACGGTTGGCAAGTTGGAACTGTGAGATTCACTACGTGCACCACTGGTATTTTGTGGAAAAGCACATGTAAGATTCTGCAACAGTCTCTGCTGATACTCCTGCATGCGTGCATCCCTTTCTATGGCAGGAATAATTTCGGCAAATTTACTTTTGTACCGGGGATCTAACAGTGTGGCAACCCAGTAGTCAGGATTATTTCTAATTCTCACAATTCGAGGGTCATGTTGCAGGTAGTGCAGCAAGAAGGCACTCATGTGTGTTGCGCATCCAGGAGCACCAAGTCCCTGTTGTGTTGGTGGCGAGGTAACAATCATGCTTCCTTCCTCTGTCCTCTCCCCCCAACCTCGCACAACAGAAATGTGATCAAGGTCTCCCTCATCTGATGAGTCTTCCATCAGTTCGTCCTCCACTTCTTCCTGGGCTCCTGCACCTTCCTCACTAGTTTGGCTGCTACCATGCGCCCTGGTAAAACCATCTCCCCCACCCTCACATGCCTGCCGCCTTGGTGCTGCCGACCGTCTGGACCTTGCAGATGTTAGCCCTTCCGCATACAACTCCTCCTCCTCTACTTCCTCCACCTCCTCTTGTGCCACCACCTGACTCCGAATTCTGTTTAACATGTGCTCCAGCATGTAAATCACCGGAATAGTCATGCTGATAATGGCATCGTCAGCACTAAACATCTTCGTCGCCATTTCAAAACTGTGCAGAAGGGTGCATAGGTCCCTGATCTGTGACCACTCCTCCAGCGTGATTTGCCCCACCTCTGAATCTCGTTGGCCCAGGCTATACGTCAGAACGTATTGCACCAGGGCTTGTCGGTGCTGCCACAGTCGCTGCAACATGTGCAGAGTTGAATTCCACCGGGTAGGCACATCGCATTTTAGCCGGTGAAGTGGCAGGCCCAACGACTTCTGTAGAGATGTAAGTCGCTGAGCTGCGGGATGCGAACGGCGGAAGTGAGCACACAGCGACCGTGCCCTCTGCAGAAGGCCATCTAGTCTGGGATAGTGGGCTAAAAATTGCTGGACAACCAGGTTCAACACGTGAGCCATACAAGGCACGTGTGTGACATTGCCCCGGCGAAGGGCCGCACCCAGGTTTGCAGCATTGTCGCACACGGCCTTCCCTGGTTTCAGGTCCAGTGGAGACAACCATTCATGAAATTGGTTCTCCAGAGCTGACCACAACTCCTCAGCTGTGTGACTCACATTTCCCAGACATTTCAATGTAAAAACCGCCTGATGACGTTGAGCCCTACTGCCAGCATAGTAAGGAGGTGTGCAGGATCCCTTCTGCGCAGTTAGAAAGCTTGTGGCATGACCAGACAGGCTTTGGGTGCAGGTGGAAGACCGAGAGGAGGTTGAGGAGGCAGAAGCAGTGGAGGAACTTTGACATAAAGAGGATTGACGCACAACTCGTGGGGACGGCAAGACTTGGACAGCAGCCCCTTGTCCTGCTGTCACCATAATTACCCAGTGCCCAGTCAGCGACATGTAACGCCCCTGTCCATGCCTACTCGTCCAAGTGTCTGTGGTGAAATGCACCCTGTCACACACAGAGTTTCTCAAAGAAGCGGTGATGTTGTGTGCGACATGCTGGTGGAGCGCAGGCACACCTTTCTTTGAGAAGTAGTGCCGACTGGGCATCTGGTACTGGGGCACTGTGACGGACATAAGGTCTCGAAAATCCTCTGTGTCCACCAGGCGGAAAGGCAGCATTTCTGTAGCCAAGAGCTTGCAGATGGTGAAATTCAACCTCTTAGCTTTCTCATGGCTAGGAGGAAATGGTCTTTTACTTGTCCACATCTGAGGGACCGAGGGCTGGCTATTGTGCTTAGACGGGGTTGATAAGGGTGTCCCCGGCAAACTGCCGGTCTGTGAGGAAGATGCAGGCGGACATGTTAGGTTGCCTTGATCCAAAGGTGGTGCTATCGATGTCGGACAGCGCTCAACACCAGCTGGTGTTACCACCTCCAAAGAAAATGATGACCTGCCAATCACGCTGGCTGTTGCGGGTAAAGAGGTGGCAGGTCTGCGCCCCAAAACAGGTGTGATTGCTGTCCCCCCAGTCACAGAGGATGAAGAGGCCGCGGATGCACAAGATATGGCAGACGGTGATTGGCCCGGCTGACTAGGCCGCATTGTAACACACTGAGCTTCCCACTGCAACTTATGCTTCATGTCCATGTGCCGGTTCATGCATGAAGTACTCAAACTATGTATTTTTTGGCCTCTACTTAGCTTTTGCTGACAAATGTTACAGATAACACGAGTTGGGTCATCTTTATCGATCTGAAAAAATGCCCAGGCTATGCAAGGCTTAGCACCCATGCGACCTGAAGAGCCACCACGACTTGTGGTGAGAGGCAGAGTTGTGTTTGAGGATGCAGTTGTTGACGTGCTTCCAGTACTACGTCTCTGTCCAGGAAGGCGCAACCTGACCTCGTCGTCACTAGCATCTTCCTCCACCTCCTCTGCTGACCTCATCTCTTGGCTGACTGTGGGTTGACAGTAAGTGGGATCTCCGACCTCATCATCATCACCCTGTGCGTTATCACACCCGTCGTCCTCAGAGCCAACCTGTTCCTGCCCTGACAAAAAACTAAAGTTGTCGCTCCAATCAGGTATTTGAGTCTTATCATCGTCTTCCTCATTGTCTCCACCAACAGGAGTTACAGTTTGGGAATGAGGGTCTACATTATGGTCAGAACCTTCTGCGTCTGGTCCTGGATCCGACTCATAAAGATTCTGGGCATCAGTGCAGATCATTTCCTCGTCTGGATTCACAGAAGCGCTGGAGTCGACCTCTGATTCCCAGGCTATAGTATGAGTAAACAGCTCTGCAGACTCAACCATCTGTTCTACCTCATACTCAGACGGGCAGCTGGAGATTTGGGAGCTGTGAGGAAGCAAGTGCGATTTGGGTGACACCTTTGAGGACTGGAGTATTTGTGATGTTGAAGTTGATGTGGAGGAGAGCCCACTTAAAGGAGCACTTGATATCCGTTGAAGCACCTGCTGTTTTTGTGCCTCATCTGGAATTTGTAGCGATTGGCGTGGCCGTAAGAAAGGGATCTTATCACATTGTCCGCTAAAAGAAGTAGACATTTTAGTTTGGCTGGAAGATGGTCTTTCTTCTGCAGATGTTACTGTTGCTTTAACACCTACCCCACGGACACAACCTTTTTTCCCCTTCCCAACACGCCTATTCCCCTTTCCACCAGCAGCAGGCCTTTTTCCACTCATTTTGGTGGTTAACTAATTCACAACTCTGGAGTTGTTTGCACAAAAAAACAATGGATGGTAACCGAGCAGAGCTGAGTGGCCAAACTGTGGTATTAGGCCAAAACTATTGGCTGGGTTAGATGCAGAAAAAAATTATTTTGAATTTGCAACCTGATGGAGGTCAGTATAGATGGACTAATACAAATAGTCCCACACACTGCTAGAAGCCCAAATATTTTTTCAGAGGTACTGTAGATGCAGATAAAAATTATTTTTAATTTGCAACCTGATGGAGGTCAGTATAGATGGACTAATTGACCAAGTCCCACACACTGCTAGAAGCCCAAATATTTTTTCAGAGCTAGATGCAGAAAAAAATTATTTTTAATTTGCAACCTGATGGAGGTCAGTATAGATGGACTAATAGACCAAGTCCCACACACCGCTAGAAGCCCAACTATTTTTTCAGAGCTAGATGCAGAAAAAAATTATATTCAATTTGCAACCTGCTGGAGGTCAGTATAGAAGGACTAATAGAACAAGTCCCACACACTGCTAGAAGCCCAAATATTTTTTCAGAGCTAAATGAAGAAAAAAATTATTTTTAATTTGCAACCTGATGGAGGTCAGTATAGATGGACTAATAGACCAAGTCCCACACACTGCTAGAAGCCCAAATATTTTTTCAGAGCTAGATGCAGAAAAAAATTATTTTTAATTTGCAACCTGATGGAGGTCAGTATAGATGGACTAATAGACCAAGTCCCACACACCGCTAGAAGCCCAAATATTTTTTCAGAGCTAGATGCAGAAAAAAAATATTTTTAATTTGCAACCTGATGGAGGTCAGTATAGATGGACTAATAGACCAAGTCCCACACACTGCTAGAAGCCCAAATATTTTTTCAGAGCTAGATGCAGAAAAAAATTATTTTTAATTTGCAACCTGATGGAGGTCAGTATAGATGGACTAATAGACCAAGTCCCACACACTGCTAGAAGCCCAAATATTTTTTCAGAGCTAGATGCAGAAAAAAATTATTTTTAATTTGCAACCTGATGGAGGTCAGTATAGATGGACTAATAGACCAAGTCCCACACACCGCTAGAAGCCCAACTATTTTTTCAGAGCTAGATGCAGAAAAAATTATATTCAATTTGCAACCTGCTGGAGGTCAGTATAGAAGGACTAATAGAACAAGTCCCACACACTGCTAGAAGCCCAAATATTTTTTCAGAGCTAAATGAAGAAAAAAATTATTTTTAATTTGCAACCTGATGGAGGTCAGTATAGATGGACTAATAGACCAAGTCCCACACACTGCTAGAAGCCCAAATATTTTTTCAGAGCTAGATGCAGAAAAAAATTATTTTTAATTTGCAACCTGATGGAGGTCAGTATAGATGGACTAATAGACCAAGTCCCACACACTGCTAGAAGCCCAAATATTTTTTCAGAGCTAGATGCAGAAAAAAATTATATTCAGTTTGCAACCTGATGGAGGTCAGTATAGATGGACTAATAGAATGATGCTATGCCCAAAAGATTTTACTTCACTAGGTGCAGTAAAAAAATTGTTATTGTATACACAGGTGTTATATCTTGCAACACAGATAGGCTACTCCACTGACTAACACACTCTGCAATAGGCCAAAAAGGATTAGCTTTGCTAGATTCAGCCAAATGCTGTGAAAAAAACTTGCACAGCACTGGCACAGACCTGCCTGGCAAAAACTGATAGGAACTCATGTAACCTAGTCCTGAAAAGGACTCCAATTACAATTAGTCTTTACTCCCACAACCTATCTATTTAAGAGCACAGACCTCCCTGATAAAAGTCGTAGGAAATGCTGTAACCTAGTCCTTAAAAGGACTGCAATCACAACTATTCCCTACTCCCAAGCTATCTGTATATTTGTGCGAAAATTGGCTTGAAATTAACAAGGTATAGCGCACACAGCAACAGCGGTGCCGTCTAACACGCAGCTGCAGCAGTGAGAAAATGGTGGCGACAGGGAAAATGGCTTGGTCTTATAGGGCAAGGACATGTGACATACACTGCCAATGACACATGCCCTTGCTTGTGTGAAAAAAAGCACTTCGCTCCGTGTGTGCGCTGCTGATAGGCTGACAGATTGCACCTCCCCACTGCAAATGCGGGAAAGAGAAAAAAAATGGAGATCTTCATTGTTCCTGCAGAGATCCATCCCCTGCCCCTCCCCCCACCCCGCTGTACACTCAAACTGCGTATTAACATTAATTTTCATCATTACTGAGAAATAATCCAGTTATGATTTTGGTGCACGAACAGTTATCGAACATAACCTCGAACAGCCGAATTTTTCTCAAATTGTTCGTGTTCGCCGAACGGCTCGAACACCGCCCAAAACAGCTCGAATTTGAGATTGGCGAACAGTTCGAGTAGAACAACGCTCATCTCTAGTGACTTACAGGTCTGGACCTATGGTTGTGAAACAGCTGGTTAAAAGAGGGGAATGGTACATCCAACATGAGTGGGGAAAAGCGAGGTCATGGTGGAAGGGGGAATAGGCTTGGTGTTTGAGGTGTACGTGGAGGAGGTGGTAATGTTACTGAAAGCTCTACTGAGCAAACCCTAACTCGTCCTTTCTAAAGACAACTGACTACTTCTGTTACTGGATGGGCTACTCGACTCCGTTTCTTTGGCAGCCACAGAGCAGTATGCCATGTAGATGAGGGCCAGAAAGAGCATGTTTTCCAGTGGATGGCAAGCGCTGTATCAAGTGGCCTCTTCTCTTCTTCCTCCACCTTAACATCACATACAGTACAGTCCTCAGAGGTTTCCCCTTGCGTCAAAACTCTCCAACTGCCCAATTGACTGTGGGGAACCACAGATGAGTGATTCTGCAGAGCTGTTCACATATTCTATTCCATAGGCATCAAAGGTCTGCTCCAAAGCTTCACAGACTCAAGAGGAGGAAAGCATCTGCACCGATGCCCAAATTTTTTTTCAGTTTGATGCAGGGCCAACAAAGTAGGGTCCCAGCAGAATCCAGACCCTCGTCCTCATATGTTAAACCTCGGGTGGGAGGTGATCCTGATGAGACTCAGATACACGAGGTGAATGCGCGGACTGTACTGTGCTGTCAGGGCACGAAGAGGAGGAGGGTGACTTTCAGGGTGAGGAGTGAGGGAGGATGACGATGAGGTTGTAGATGCCACTTGGTGTGAGCCCAGAGTCACGCAGCTGAGTAGCTTAGCAGAGAAGGTGGAGAAGGAGGAAGACAAGGAAGTTACTTTGCGGCTTCCCGCACAGACACGAGTGATGCAACTACGACAAGCACTGCATCCTCAGCAACAATTCAATGTGGTTTGGATATGTTCGATGAACTCTTCGGTGAACATTGGGACATTCACCGAACCTAACCAAACTTTGAAAGGTTCACTCATCTCTGTTAAACAGCCACTAAACATTCAAAGTTTTCCCACGAGTAATGCCATAGCCATGTTACACTGAATTCCATAGCCATGAGGACTACTAGCATTACTGTGTTTGGCCAGTCGCATCGTATCATATGGTCTTATAGAAGACCCAGTGATGCGATGCTTGGCTCACTCGCCTCCTGCCCACCTCTTGGTGCCTGTGAAGATTTTTACTATCACTGACCCAGCACCAAGAGGTGGGCATTAGTGTTGAGCCACCCCGTAGTGTTCAGGCTCGGTTCGGTTTGTCGAACACCGGGATGTTCGTGGAACTGTTCGTCGAACACCTTAGAGCACTGTCGAACACCGCCGAACACCGTTAAAACCAAAGGCAGGCAAACACATAGAAAACACCTTCAAAGGTGTCCAAAAGCTGACAAACTGCTCAGAAGATACTCTCTTTAAAAAAGCCGGCCGGCAATTCAGCATCAGTACCCGACAATTTAGAACAGAAAGAATAGAGCATCGCACACAAATTAAATAGATAGAAACATGTCAGTCACATATATAAGAAGTTCAGTGACAGTGTTGGTTACTGTACTTGTCATTTAGTGTTAAAGGATTTATTAGAAAAAATAATAGTGTTTTCATGTGCACCGTCTCTTTAAAAAAACGGCCAGCAATTCAGCATTCGTACCCGACAATTTGGAATAGAAAGAATAGAGCATCACACATAGATTAGATAGATAGAAACATGTCAGTCACATATATATTAAGTACAGTGATAGTGTTGATTACTGTACTTGTCATTTAGTGTTAAAATAAAGGATTTATTAAAAAAAAAATTGGCACCCTTCCTGGGCTATTAATATCAGCCCCCAGCTGTCTGCCTAGCCTTTGCTAGCTATTAAAATAGGGGGGACCCCATGTCATTTTTTGGTGGGGTCCCCCATTTTAATATCTAGTAAAGGCTAGGCATTCAGCTGGGGGCTGATATTAGTAGCCTGGGAAGCTCCGTGGGTATTACCCCCTTACCAGGCTTCAAACATCTGCCCCAGCCGTCTGCTTAACCTCTGCTAGAGACTAAAATTACGGGGAACCCCTCACAAATTTTTTTTTTAATAAATCCTTTATTTTAACACTAAATGACAAGTACAGTAATCAACACTATCACTGTACTTATTATATATGTGACTGACATGTTTCTATCTCTCTAATCTATGTGTTTTGCTCTATTCTTTCTATTCTAAATTGTTGCTGAATTGTAGGCCAGCTTTTTTAAAGAGACGGTGCATGAAAACATTATTATTTTTTTTATAAATCCTTTAACACTAAATGACAAGTACAGTAACCAACACTGTCACTGTACTTCTTATATACTGTATGTGACTGGCATCTTTCTATCTATCTAATCTATGTGTGATGCTCTATTCTTTCTTTTCTAAATTGTCAGGTACCGGTGTATGCCGCTGCTGAATTGCCGGTTTTTCATGTTTCACTGTGAGCACTGTTCCCATCGATTTGGGCAACCACTATAATGCCACAACCACCATGGCTGTGACATTACAGTGAGTGGCAGACAAGCCCTGCATGATGTGAAAAAATCCAGTTACGCTTTTGGTGCACGAACAGTTATCAAACATAACCTTGAACAGCCGAATTTTTTGCAAATCGTTCGCATTCGTTGAACGACTCGAACAACGACCAAAACAGCTCGAATTTGAGATTGGTGAACAGTTCAAGTCGAACACCGCTCATCTCTAATGGGCTTGGGGAGCAGTGAATATTCAGTGAATATTCATTTTCAATTTACATCTGACTAACTGGGCAGCATGGCTGTTTCCATCCATTTCAGTGATTTTCTGCCTCCCCCAAGCCCTCCAGGTAGAGTCTGCCATAAAAATGCTCGAGTTTCCAATTTACTTCCATCATATTCGGTGTGATGACACAGCCTGTAATCTTAATCAACCAGACATCTAGATTTGTTAGGCCAAGAGACATACACTATTTTGTTTGTATTGACTTCAGATTGTGTGTGTTTCTTTGGCTGGTCAAGAAGGACAGACTAGTATTTGTATAACCCTGAATTTTGACTTCTATTGGTCTGTGAACAATGATGTTTTTTACTATGCTAATTTCGTATTGTACTAAGCCAGCTAGTTGTTGATTTACAAGAGCAGGGGGATACCAACTATGCAAATTTATTAAATGCTCAAACAATGAGACCTGTGTCCTGCATCTTTCCCTGTGACTTGTGAATGATGACCATAGCCACATATGTAAATATAAAAAGGGTTCTCTATCCTGCTGCAAGTAGAATTAGAGAATCAGAGAGACTATTCATGACAGTAGCTTGATAGCATGGCTCCATGCAGAGAGACACAGATTTGGATTGTACAGGATTCCAGCCTAAGGGTACATGGTTCTAACTGGAAGGATACAGATCTGCTCCATTGACCATCAGAGAACCCATGAATACATTTGGGCAAACTAGGTTGGGACAATGAGGTCACGTGGTCCCATGGATATGTTATTTGGGGTTGCCAGATGGGAACCTTGGGTCACCTTGAACCCATGGAGACGTTCGGAGAAGCCATATTGGGACCAGCGGGACTTCTGGCCCCATGGAAACTCTCGGAGAAGACCCTCGAGTCTCCTTGCCTTGTACCTCGATGGACTGTCAGCTTCCTAAGCTTGTCGCTACCTCCTCTCTGTGAGGGCCCACCAAGAGCAGGGGGGCCACTTGTTGATGAAATTGGCCCTGGAAGTTCCAAAGTCACAGCTAATATATTCCCAGCGGGCCAGCGGAAAGCTGAGACTGTGTCATTTTGCACCATCTTGGGTATTTTCTGGAACTGTTCTATGTGTTTATTTTCCGTTTGGTGGTTCAATAAAGTATTGAGACACTGTTCTACCCTCACCCTGTGTGGTCTGAGTGGTATTATGCCCATGGAAGACCCCGGGTCTTCACACTCAGTGCTTGAGTTGTGCGGGTCCGAGCGTCCGACCTGCTCGATTCGACTACAGAGCACTCGAGCATTTTAGTGTTCGCTCATCATTACTAAATATATCTATCTAATCAGAAATAGTATTTTGCATAAACAGTAAAAGTGGGTAAAACTTGTTAAAAATATCTATTTTTAAAAATAAAAAAAAATATTTTAATTAATATAAGATTCATACAATGTTCAATTTTGAGAGCACTTTTTATTATAAGAATAAAATGCAACTACGTATCAACTAAAATTATTCTGTATACCTGTGTGTAAAGCTATTATGTATACTAAGGTTGCTGTTGCTTTTCCATAGAGACCTACTGCATACTGACTACAAATTGTTCTGCAGTCATAGAACTAAGTTCTATAACCAGAAAAATAGCTAGTGTGGGGCAGCATCTCACCACAGATAAATCGATACGTACCAAAGACGGTGGTTGCAATTATGCCATAAAGAGGGTGATCCTAATCCTCCAAAAAGATCCAAAAATGAAGAGAAAAACAAGAGCATCCACAGTAACAAAATACATCTTCCTCTTTATCAATAAATAATACAGGGAGACAGCAACATTTCGACCTTACAGGATAGATAGATAGATAGATAGATAGATAGATAGATAGATAGATAGATAGATAGATCAATAGATAGATAGATAGGTCTTTATCAAGACTTCACGTGGCTTGATAAAGACCTATCTTACCTGTAAAGTCAAATTGTTGCTTTCTGCCTGTATTATGTGACGTATTAATAAAGAAGAAGATACTTTTTACTACTTTGGATGCTGATTTCACTCTCTTCATTTTTTGAGTTCTAAAGCCAGCCAAAGCCAATAAATAAGACTTTGTGGAAATCCAAGACCCTTTTGCTAATCTCACACAATATCAGTAATGATGATTTTGATAATTAATTTTCTGTGCAATGAATGATCCAGCTATACTTCCTGCCCAGTTACATCTCCTGCAGCTTGCCTAATGACTCTATTGCCTGAAGTCTCAAAAATCACAGAGGCTGCCAGTCAAGCAGGAGGAGGCGACAATGGGCCAGGAATAGAGCTGGAGTGACAGAGGCTTCAGATCTATCATAGTCCTTCAGCCTCATTTGCATTTCCATTCAAGTGTTAATTTCTCAGTAAGAAAGGAACAGACTGGCCATGTAAAGGTGTTACTGGACTTGTCTTTGAAAAAACTACATGATCATATACAGTAAATAGTTTGGGGGTGAAATCCTGTTGACAGATTCACTTTAATTATACACAATAAACAAATATATATATATTAAGTTTAAAAATGGTGGAAACTGGTGCTAAAATGTAGATAAATAAGAAGCTTTTAAAGGAAAAACAAAATATATTGAGCATTGTAAAATGGAAGATAGAGAAAAACATTAATTCATTTTTACACCAAGCTATCCAAATAATTAATTGCAATCCAGCAAAAATCAGTGGTGCATTTTAATGGAGCAGCTAGCAGTACTAATTACATGTATCTGATATTTATAATTATATCATTAAAATATTTTGTGGCTAATCTATGTAACAAATCCTCAGTGTGTACTGAACTCATACCGTCATGTGCTGAAGTAATCATTAAAAGGCAACTGCAGTCAAATTCCCCTACATCTCGAAATCCATGTTCTTCTTCACAGGGTGCAGTACTTTAGTAGTTATATTTGGTGCTTATAAAGATATTTAACATTAAATGGGCTTTAATAGCAGGGATGCAGTCTTTCTGTATTGGGATTTCCACTTTTATCTATTGAGTGACACTTGCATTTTATAGTTGCATGCCACTCAATATATTTCTAAGAATTGTAGCTAAAGCTTTACAAAATCACACTAAAAAAAGTTACTTTTTGCTACGGTTGCTTACTTTTTCTATTAATTAGAAATATGATGTACAGTACAGTTTTGAAACAAGAAAAAATTAGAAAAACAATATTTTTAAATTTCCTATCTAACTTAACAATGGAATTGATAAGAGATAACAATCAGCAGGTGCTTAGCCCAGAAGAGAAGTTTTGAAACACTTTGTAGATAGACAAAAGGCAGCACTCCAGCAAGCGATTTCAATTGCAGAACCTTTATTCCTTATTCACACATTAAAACCGGGGGAGTGGGGTACCTTCAGGACAATGGCTGTTTCACACCTAGCTGGTGCTTCAACGGGTCCAAATACTATATTTGTATTATATAGTATTTGGACCCAATGAAGCACCAGCTAGGTGAGAAACGGCCATCATCCTGAGGGTACCCCGCTCCCCTAGCTCCAGGTTTTAAAGTGAGAATAAGGAATAAAGGTTCTGCAGTTGAAATCACTTGCTGGAGTGCCCCTTTTGTCTATCTACAAAGTTTTACAAATTTAACTTGCATTGTGCATTGTACGTGCATTGAACATGCATTGTAAGATTTATGCCTTTTAGACATATCCTTAGTGTCATCCTAATGCCTCCTCTATATGTCGGTGTTTAAACATGTATAAGAAAAAACGTTACAGGAGTCAACATTGTTTTTCATTCGTGTTTCATCCATGTGTCCGTTTATTTCCACCAGTGTGTCATCCGTGTGTCCATTTTTACAACCAGTGTGTCATTAGTGTTTTTCTAGTATGGCTGAAAAAAGAAATACAAAGCTTCCCCGACATTTTGCAGTATTAAACACGAACCCGATGCAGTCTGTGTGCTGTAGGTGTTTTTCAGGGACCCATAGACATACAGTCATGACCGAAAATGTTGGCACCCTTGAAATTGTTCCAGAAAATTATTGCAATTACACATGTTTTGTTATGCACATGTTTATTTTCTTTGTGTGTATTGGAACAACACAAAAAATGGAGAAAAAAAGGCAAATTGGACATAATTTCACACAAAACCCCAAAAATGGGCCAGACAAAATTGTTGACATCCTCAGCTTAATATTTGGTTGCCACCCTTTGGAATAAATAACTGCAATGAATCACTTCCTATAGCAATCAACAAGCTTCTTATACCTCTCAAATGGAATTTTGGACCAATCATCTCCTGTAAACTGCTCCAGGTGTCTCATATTTGAAGGATTCCTTCTCCCAACAGTAATTTTAAGATCTCTACACAGGTGTTCAATTGAAGTTAGATCCACACTTATTGCTGGTCACTTCAGAACTCTCCAGCGCTTTGTTTCCATTCATTCCTGGGAACTTCTGGAAGAATGTTTGGGGTCATTGTCCTGCTAGAAAACCCATGACCTAGGATGCAAACCCAGCTTTCTGACAATGGGCATCACATTGTGACTCAAAATCCTTTGGTAGAATGAAAACCAAATTCTTTTGTAATCTTCAGATCTCATGAAGCTTTGCACAAAGTCAAAGCACCCAATGCCAGAGGAAGCAAAACAACTCCAAAAAAACTTTGCAGCTCCACCATAATTCACTGTGTTCTTTTTTTTGTAGGTCTCATTTCTTTTTCGGTAAACAGAATGATGTGCTTTACAAAAAAGCTCTATCTTGGTCTCATATGTCCAAGAGAAGCTTTCCCCTAAGGATTTTGGCTTACATACACTTTGGAAAACTGCAGTCTAGTTTTTTTATGTCTATGTGTCAGCAGTGGTGTTCTCCTGGATCTCCTGCCATAGCATTTCATTTTATTGAAATGTCGATGGATAGTTCATGCTGACACTGATGCACTCTGAGCCTGTAGGACAGCTTAAATTTCTTTGGAAGTTGATTGTTGCTGCTTATTCACCATTCGGACGATCCTGCGTTGCAACCTTTCATCAATTTTTTTCTTCCGTCCACGTCCAGAAAAATTAGCTATAGTACCATGGGTTGTAAACGTCTTGATTATGTTGCGCACCGTGGACAAAAAAACATCAAGGTCTCTGGTACTTGTAACCTTCAGATTGTTGATATTGTTCAACAATTTTGGTTCTCAAGTCCTCAGACAGTTCTCTTCTCCCCTTTCTGTTCTCCATGATTAGTGTGGCACATGCAGACACACAATGCAAATATTGAATCAGCTTCTCCCCTTTTTATCTGATTTCAGGTGGGATTTTCATATTGCCCATATCTGTTATTTGCCACTGCTGAGTTTGAACGAGCATGCTTTAAATAAAGTTGTTTACCCACAATTTTGGAGAGGTGCCAACAATTTTGTTTGGCCCATTTTTGGGGTTTTATGTGAAATTATGACCAATTTGACTTTTTTTTCAATTTTTTTTGTGTTGTTCCAATACACACAAAGAAAATAAACATAACAAAACGTGTAATTTCAATAATTTTCTGGGAGAAATATTTCATTGTCTGGAACAATTTCAAGGGTGCTTGCACTTTTGGCCATGAGTGTATATTGTCCCTTGTTATCCATGCTGATGGAAAAACACGGACATATGCATAGCAGCATAGGTTATAATAGATTTGTGTGGTATCCATGAACAAAAAGGATACCACATGTACTAGAAACACAGACATGAGAATGAAGCCTAAAAGATCATAAATAGAGATGAGCGAATTTGTTCGGCGAACGACCGCCTGTTTCAAATTCAGCACGAATGCCCCCGAACAACTCTGATTTCCCACGCTGTCATCTGCATGACAGTGTGGGAATCAGGGCCTGTGATCAGCGGTAATATCATTACCACCGGTAACAGCGTTTTTGGGATCATACTGACAGCTGTCAGCGTGATTCCCTCAGCTGTGACAGTGACGTGAGGTAATGTCAAAAGTTAAAATAATATTTAAATAAGAATAATAAACACATACACTCACCTACTACTTACCTGCACCTTGACCCCAATGTTCTCGTCCCCTTTAAAAAAAATAAATAAAAAAACAACATATACTCACAGCTAATCTCCAAAGCCCATGCTCACCTGCAGTAAAGGTAAAATATTAAACCAACCTCATCCTCACCTGTCCGCCGCAATTTATAAAGCGAATATCCCATGACAGCACATGTCAGTGATAGCACGGCCACATCCGGAGATGTGATCTTCCTATCCGGCAGCCGGCAATACATTGATAGGAGCTATGGCTCCCGCAGTGTATCGCGAGAAGCTGCTGGGTCACCGGAGTTCAAACAGCTGATGATCAGTTGAGAGCTCCAGGACCTGACTTACATCCTTAGTGCTGTGTGGGAGATTTCCCACACAGCACTAATGTAAGTGAGATCACTGCAGCTCTCAGCTGAACATCAGCTGTTTGAACTCAAGTGACCTCACCCCTGCAGCAGCACTATACACTGACAGGAGTGATTCCACTCCTGTCAGTGTACCGTGCTGTCTTCTACAGCAGTCACATCAGTGATTGCTGATGTCCCTGCTGTAGAAGTGACTGGATCGCTGTGGGACATTCTGAATTACGTCATGACGGTGGACAGGTGAGGGATATAGTTCTCTTTTATTTATTTATTTTTTCAGGAGGCAAAGGATTCGGGGACTAGCAGAATAATAAAAAAAATATTAAAACCGTGTGTCATTTTATTTCAATAAAAGACTTTATTCTGGCCGTGTATTTATTGAATAAGAGTTGTAAACCTTTACTACTCGATTAGTAATGGGGGCGTATTATAGACGCCTCTCCATTACTAAACTGGGCTTCATGTCAACCACCAATACAAGGTTGACCTGAACGTCAACCCTATTACCTCACTCGCCACCGCTACACGGCAGTGAGAAGAGCAAGGCTAAGTGCCAGATTTGGCGCATCTTAGCCAGTAAAGGCTAAGCAAACAGCTGTGAGCTGTTATTAATAGCCAGGGAACATCTTCAGCTAATGGCTCCCTCCCCAACTAGTAATATCAGCCTCCAGGAGTCGGCTTTCCCTCTGCTGGTTATGAAAATACGAGGCAGCCCACGCCATTTTTTTTATTTAATTCTTCATTTCTTTTCATTTATAAGAAATCCCATGCTCATTGTGCATGTTTTTCACTCTGCGTAAACTCAACTGCAGCATGTCAATATCTGTAGCAGAGACGCAACTCTTCTCTGCACACAGCTAAAATAACCAAGGAGTGGCTTCAGAACAAATCTGTGACCATTCTTGACTGGCCCAGCCAGAGCCCTGACCTAAACCAATTGAGCATCTCTGGAGAGACCTGAAAATGGCTGTCCACCAACGTTCACCTAAAGGAACTGGAGAGGATCTGCAAGGAAGAATGGCAGAGGATGCCCAAGGTGTGAAAAACTTGTTGCATCATTCCCACGCAGACTCATGGCTATACTAGCTCCAAAGGGTGCTTCTACTCAATACTGAGCAAAGGGTCTGAATACTTATGACTCTGTGATATTTCAGGTTTTTTTTTAATAAATTTGCAAAAATTTCTACATTTCTGCTTTTTTTTCAGTCAAGATGGGGTGCAGAGTCTACTTTAATGAAAAAAAAAATAAACTTTTTAGATATTACTAGTGTTGAGCGAACATGCTCGACACTGCTCGGTACTCGCCCGAGCATCACGCTACTCGGGAAGTTCGGTGAGCACCGAGCATTTCCGGGTTACTCGGGCGGAGGCTCGGGTCTCCGCCCTGCATGTTTGGCGCTCTTTACAGAGCCAATGAACATGCAGGGATTGCCAGCCAGTCACTGTAATGCTGCAGCCATGTTGGTTGTGGGCATTACAGTGATTGGCTGGCCGCACAGCGTCACCTCGAGTATTTAAAACCGGGCGCCGCCATCTTGGACACAGTCGCTCCAGATTAGACAGTGTAGGGACAGCGCTGCTGATTTAGGGAGAGATATAAACTGCGAAATAGTTAGTGTAGGGTCTGCAAAGGCTGCCAGAACAAACAAACAGTCCTTTTCAGGACTAATATCCATCCCAGATACCAGGCAGGCAGGCTGTATAGGAGACACAGTGGTTATACCAGCAAACGCTGCATTACAGTCCTGTGTGCTCCTGTTGCTGAAATTGCTGGACTTAGCACCAGGTGTCGGGGGCCAGGAAAAATCCTTTTTTTTTCATCTAAATCCTCCTTTTTTTTTCCTTCTTCACACTGTACAAATACCCGTCTTATTAACCTTTTGGTGTGTCCCCCCCCCCCAAAAGAAAGCATGTCACAAATATAACTGTTGAAAATAGTCTGATGTAGGCTAGAGAAACAGAAGTGTTGTTTTGCACTTCCACGGTTCAAACCTCTGTATTATCCATTTTGGGCCATTTGTATCTGAAAAAAAAAACAGTTTGAGTGTGTCGCTCACTGTTCAGCCGCAAATATCTCTATTTAAAAAAGTGTGGTATACCCCAGTAAACTTTAACTGTGGTTTTGCCATCCCACGGTAAAAAATCTCTATTGTTCAGGTTTTGGTATTTTTTTCCGTAAAGAAAAAGAGTAGTGTATCCTGACTGTTGTGACACAAAAATATATCTGTTGAAAATAGTCTTGTGTAGGCCCGACATCCCAGTGTGGTTTCTCAGTTCCACGGGTCAAATCGCTGTACTATCCAGTTTTGGGCCTTTGGTATCTAAAAAAAAAGCAGTTTGAGTGTGTCGCTCACTGTTCAGCCGCAAATATCTCTATTTAAAAAAGTGTGGTATACCCCAGTAAACAATAACTGTGGTTTTCCTCTTCCACGGTTCTAATCTACTCTTTATTACCCTTTTTCCATTGATAGTGCAAGTGTAAGCTATTTTACTTCATTTACAATGGGCAAGGCGCGTGGCAAGGGACGTGGAAGTCGACGTTCTGGTGATGGTTCGTGCAGAGAATGGGGCAGTGGCCAAGGTGAAAATGTGCCACAACCAACAGCCACATCTTCTCGCTCCCACTTCTTGACTGAAATACTAGGGAAGCACAGAACAGCACCAGTATTGAGAACTGATCAGTGTGAACTGGTTATTAATTGGATAGCAGATAATACTTCCAGTTACCTGGGCACCACCACCTCCGATCTGTCTTCCACACGGTCAACTCTTAGTAGCCGTGAGTCTCGACCGCATACTCCTCCTCACCCTGATGCTCCTTCCTCCCACCATGCCTAGTGTCGTCAGACAGCAAGTGATCCCACACTTGGACACTCTGAAGAGCTGTTTACTGGTCCATTTCCATATTTGGGCCCCTCGCCTGATACGCTTGAAGTGGTGGAAGAGGAGATCCCATGTTGTGATGCCCAAATATTTGAACAGCCACGGCCACAGGAAGTCGACATTGGCAATCTGTCACAAGAGGTGGACGATGACGAGACACAATTGCCAGGAAGTGAGGAGGAGGATCGTGGTGCGCAAGTGGAAGAGTAGGAGGTGGTGGATGATCTAGTAACTGACCCAATGTGGAAGGAGGACATGCAGAGTGAGGCCAGCAGCACACAGGGGGAGGGAGGCAGAGTACCCCAACAGGCAGGAAGAAGCAGTGTGGTGGCCGCAGACAGAAGGCAGGCAACCATTCCCCGTAACACCAACACGAGGAACGTTGCCAGTACAAGCGGTAGGTCTTCCAGAGTCTGGAATTTTTTTAAAGACTCTGCTGATAACCCCAAAAAGGCCATATGCTCCACCTGCCATGCAAGCATCAGCAGGGGTGACAAAACTACCTGCCTGACCACCACCAGCATGACCAGGCACATGGCAGCAAAGCACCCGACTATGTGGGGCGAAACCCAGGGTCCACGACCAGTGTCAGCGGGTGTCACCACTGCTTCTTCCACTGTTGTGCGTGCAATAGAACCCCCTGTTGTGTGTGCAAGGCAATCCCCTGTCCATACTGCATGTAAAGATGCCCCCTCCTCTCAGTCTTCACTTGTTATGGCAGTTTCTCAAGAAACAGCATCAACGTCCACATCCACGTCCCACCGCAGCGTTCAATTGTCCATATCCCAGACCTTTGAACGAAAGCGGAAATTCGCAGCTAACGCCCCACAGGCCACAGTCCTAAAATCGCACATTTCATGACTGCTTGCATTGGAAATGCTGCCTTTTAGGCTGGTGGAGACGGAATCCTTCCTCAATTTTATGGCGGTGGCCGTGCCTCGTTACTCTGTCCCCAGCCGACACTATTTTGCCCGGTGTGCCATCCCCGCACTACACAAGCACGTGTCCCAAAGCATCAGCCGTGCCCTCAACAACGCAGTTACTGGGAGAGTCCACCTGACAACGGACACGTGGACAAGTGCTTGTGGCCAGGGATGGTACATCTCTCTGATGGCACACTGGGTAAACATAGTGGAAGCCGGTACCCAGTCGGACCTTGGGACGGAACACATCCTCCCCACACCGAGGATTGCGGGCCCTATGTCAGTCAGAGTTGCCCCCACAGTGTACAGCTCCTGCGCATCCTCCTCCTCCTCCTCCTCCTCATGTTCAGCCTCCATCTCAGATATCACCACATCAGTTACAAGCTGGAAGCATTGCAGTACGGCCTCCGCCAAGCGGCAACAGGCTGTGCTGAAACTCAGAAGCTTAGGTGATAAACCTCTCACTGCTTGTGAGTTGTGGACACCTGTGAAAGAGCAGGCAGATCTGAGGCTGAGACCGCTGAACCTATATCCCGGCATGGCCGTGTGTGACAATGGCCGTAACCTGGTGGCGGCTCTGAGGCGAGGTGAGATCACACACGTACCATGCCTGGCTCATGTGCTTAACCTCGTGGTTCAGCGGTTTCTTAAATAGTACCCCGAGTTGCCAGATCTGCTCGTGAAAGTACGCCGCCTGTCAGCTCATTTTCGCAAGTCGGCTACAGCTTCCGCCGCCCTTGCTGTGTTGCAGCAGCGTTTGCAGCTTCCGGCACACCGACTGGTGTGTGAAGTCCCCACATGTTGGAATGCTACCCTCCACATGTTGCAAAGGATTTGTGAGCAGAAGAGAGCAGTTGTGGAGTACCAGCTGCAACAAGGCCGTCGATATTCAGGTCAGACTCCACACATAAGACCTCAGGAGTGGACCTGGATGTCTGACATATGTACCATCCTGACAAACTTTCAGGAGGCCACCAAGATGGTGAGTGGCGATGACGCCATCATTATTGTCATCATCCCACTTGTCTGTCTTTTGCAACGCTCTCTGCAGAGAATTAAAGAGGAGGCATTGCAGCCAGAATATGATGAGATGGATCAAGAAGCCATAGCGGGCGATTACACACAGATCAGCCTCATCTCATCCCAACATGCATTGGGGGACAATGAGGGAGAGGAGGAAGAGGAGGAGGAGGAGGAGAGCATGGTCAGTCGTCATCTTGGTAAGGACATGGAAATCTTGCCCATTACCAGTCTGGCACGCATGGCTGACTTTATGTCACGCTGCCTTAACCGTGACCCTCGCGTTGTCAAAATGTTGGGTGACAGTCATTACTGGTTGGTGACACTTGTAGACCCCCGCTACAAGAGAACTTTCACTCTCTTATTCCTGAGGTGGAGAGGTCTACAAAAATGGGGCAATACCAGAAGGCCCTTGCTGCAGAACTCTTAAAAAAATTCCCATCTGAACACGCTAGCGGTAGAGGTCACAGTTTGTTGCCCAACCAAGGCGTACAGGCGAGAGAGATGCAACACCAATCCAGCAGAGGCAGGGGAACACTGTCAACGTTCTGGGACAGTTTTCTGACACCCGCCCAGCTTACAGGCCCTGAGGCGCGGGGTACTCTTGCAAGGAGTGGAAAGTTTCAAAAGATGGTGAGGGAGTACCTTGCCGATCGTACCAGCGTCCTTCGTGATTACTCTGTGCCTTTTAATTATTGGGTATCCAAGCTGGACACTTGGACTGAACTCGCTCTGTACGCCTTGGAGGTCCTGGCCTGCCCTGCCGCTAGCGTGTTATCGGAGCGTGCTTTTAGTGCCGCTGGGGGAATTATAACTGATAAGCACACTCGCCTGTCAACTGACAATGCTGACAAGCTGACCCTTATCAAAATGAACAAGGACTGAATTGGGCCAGACTTCTCATCACCACCAAATGACAGCAGAGTAACATAAAGTCAAATCCACTGTGTTATTTCGGGAGGTGTATTCACATGCACCGCTTCACACCCACACATGGGTATACGCTTCCTCGTTTCGGCTGTTTAATCTTCTTCTCCTTATCCTCAGCCTCCACCACCACTATACCACCAGGGTGCCAGCATTGCAAGTTCCTCCGTCCTTATTTTTGGCAGCTTTTGCTTGCAAGGCATAAGCAAATACCATGGGACACCCACTCCCCAATAATGGGACTTATGTTTGTAATATGCTGTACTGCATGGCTCTTGTAAGGGGCATTGCAAGTTGCTCCGTCCTAATTTTTGGCAGCTTTTGCTTGGAAAGAATAAGCAAATACTATGGGACACCCACTCCCCAATAATGGGACTTATGTTTGTAATATGCTGTACTGCATGGCTCTTGTAAGGGGCATTGCAAGTTGCTCCGTCCTAATTTTTGGCAGCTTTTGCTGGGAAAGCATAAGCAAATACTATGGGACACCCACTCCCCAATAATGGGACTTATGTTTGTAATATGCTGTACTGCATGGCTCTTGTAAGGGGCATTGCAAGTAGCTCCGTCCTAATTTTTGGCAGCTTTTGCTGGGAAAGCATACAGTGGTGGCCAAAAGTATTGGCACCCCTGCAATTCTGTCAGATAATACTCAGTTTCTTCCTGAAAATGATTGCAATCACAAATTCTTTGGTATTATTCTCTTCATTTAATTTGTCTTCAATGAAAAAACACAAAAAGAATTGTCCTAAAGCCAAATTGGATATAATTCCACACCAAACCTAAAAAAGGGGTGGACAAAAGTATTGGCACTGTTTGAAAAATCATGTGATGCTTCTCTAATTCGTGTAATTAACAGCACCTGTAACTTACCTGTGGCACCTAACAGGTGTTAGTAATAACTAAATCACACTTGCAGCCAGTTAACATGGATTAAAGTTGACTCAACCTCTGTCCTGAGTCCTTGTGTGTACCACATTGAGCATGGAGAAAAGAAAGAAGACCAAAGAACTGTCTGAGGACTTGAGAAACCAAATTGTGAGGAAGCATGAGCAAGCTCAAGGCTACAAGTCCATCTCCAAAGACCTGAATGTTCCTGTGTCTTCCGTGCGCAGTGTCATCAAGAAGTTTAAAGCCCATGGCACTGTGGCTAACCTCCCTAGATGTGGACGGAAAAGAAAAATTGACGAGAGATTTCAACGCAAGATTGTGCGGATGGTGGATAAAGAACCTCGACTAACATCCAAACAAGGTCAAGCTGCCCTGCAGTCCGAGGGAACTACAGTGTCAACCCGTAATATCCGTTGCCGTCTTTATGAAAAGGGACTGTATGGTAGGATACCCAGGAAGACCCCACTTCTTACCCCGAGACATAAAAAAGCCAGGCTGGAGTTTGCCAAAACTTACCTGAGAAAGCCTAAAACATTTTGGAAGAATGATCTCTGGTCAGATAACACAAAAGTAGAGCTTTTTGGGAAAAAGCATCAACATAGAGTGTACAGGAAAAAAAAGAGGCATTCAAAGAAAAGAACACGGTCCCTACAGTCAAACATGGCGGAGGTTACCTCATGTTTTGGGGTTGCTTTGCTGCCTCTGGCACTGGACTGCTTGACCGTGTGCATGGCATTATGAAGTCTGAAGACTACCAACAAATTTTGCCGCATAATGTAGGGCCCAGTGTGAGAAAGCTGGGTCTCCCTCAGAGGTCCTGGGTCTTCCAGCAGGACAATGACCCAAAACACACTTCCAAAAGCACTATAAAATGGTTTGAGAGAAAGCACTGGAGACTTCTAAGGTGGCCAGCAATGAGTACAGACCTGAATCCCATAGAACACCTTTGGAGAGATCTCAAAAGGGCAGTTTGGAGAAGGCACCCTTCAAATATCAGGGACCTGGAGCAGTTTGCCAAAGAAGAATGGTCTTCAATTCCAGCAGAGCATTGTAAGAAACTCATTGATGGTTACTGGAAGCGGTTGTTCGCAGTTATTTTGGCTAAAGGTTGTGCAACCAAGTATTAGGCTGAGGGTGCCAATACTTTTGTCTGGCCCATTTTTGGAGTTTTGTGTGAAATGATCAATGATTTGATTTTTGCTTCATTCTCTTTTGTGTTTTTTCCTTGCAAGCAAATTAAATGAAGATAGTAATACCAAAGAATTTGTGATTGCAATCATTTTCAGGAAGAAACTGAGTATTATCTGACAGAATTGCAGGGGTGCCAATACTTTTGGCCACCACTGTAAGTAAATAGTATGAGACACCCACTCCCCAATAATGGGACTTATGTTTGTAATATGCTGTACTGCATGGCTCTTGTAAGGGGCATTGCAAGATGCTCCGTCCTAATTTTTGGCAGCTTTTGCTGGAAAGCATAAGCAAATACTATGGGACACCCACTCCCCAATAATGGGACTTATGTTTGTAATATGCTGTACTGCATGGCTCTTGTAAGGGGCATTGCAAGTTGCTCCATCCTAATTTTTGGCAGCTTTTGCTTGGAAAGCATAAGCAAATACTATGGGACACCCACTCCCCAATAATGGGACTTATATTTGTAATATGCTGTACTGCATGGCTCTTGTAAGGGGCATTGCAAGTTGCTTTGTCCTCATTTTTGGCAGCTTTTGCTGGGAAAGCATAAGCAAATACTATGGGACACCCACTCCCCAATAATGGGACTTATGTTTGTAATATGCTGTACTGCATGGCTCTTGTAAGGGGCATTGCAAGTTGCTCCGTCCTAATTTTTGGCAGCTTTTGCTGGGAAAGCATAAGCAAATATCATGGGACACCCACTCCCCAATAATGGGACTTATATTTGTAATATGCTGTACTGCATGGCTCTTGTAAGGGGCATTGCAAGTTGCTCCGTCCTCATTTTTGGCAGCTTTTGCTGGGAAAGCATAAGCAAATACTATGGGACACCCACTCCCCAATAATGGGACTTATGTTTGTAATATGCTGTACTGCATGGCTCTTATAAGGGGCATTGCAAGTTGCTCCGTCCTAATTTTTGGCAGCTTTTGCTGGGGAAGCATAAGCAAATACCATGGGACACCCACTCCCCAATAATGGGACTTATGTTTGTAATATGCTGTACTGCATGGCTCTTGTAAGGGGCATTGCATGTTGCTCCGTCCTAATTTTTGGCAGCTTTTGCTGGGAAAGCATAAGCCAATGCTATGGGACACCCACTCCCCAATAATGGGACTTATGTTTGTAATATGCTGTACTGCATGGCTCTTGTAAGGGGCATTGCAAGTTGCTCCGTCCTAATTTTTGGCAGCTTTTGCTTGGAAAGCATAAGCAAATACCATGGGACACCCACTCCCCAATAATGGGACTTATGTTTGTAATATGCTGTACTGCATGTGACGCGCCCCCTGCGCCGTGTGTACACATGTGTGGGATACCCGGTGCCGGGTCTCTGGGGTCTGTAGTCTCCGTGGCGGTGACCCAGTCCCGTGGCTCAGGCTGGTCAAACCAGTGGCAGTCTTTCTTAGGTTTTGAGGTTAATTGTCCGACTGCGCCACCCGTGGATTGCGGTCAGGGAGTACCACCACTGCGAGGCAGACCGCTGAGGCTGGTGTTATGTGCGCAGCATAGAATGGGATAACTCCCCTCGGGAGGAGTATAGCCTCAGGGCAGTGAGTGTGGATGATGGGGGTGATGGTGCATGAGCGCAGCAGGAATGACTCAGAGTCTTTGCAGTGCAGTTCAGGGTCTTTACTGATGATTATAAGGTAGACCCTCCCGGGACTACTGGCTAGCATAAGAGGCCTGGTCAGTCTGTGAGCAAGCAGGAGTTCCCCTGGCCAGGTGGAGTTGTAGGCCTCCCCGTCTGTCTGCACTCTTCCTGGCTACCTTGCTGTAAGCGGGTAGAAGTAGCCCACGTCCCTGAGTGTACCGTGTAGTGCTCACCCGTATGGCTGGTGACTTGGGGCCTTCTGTTAGCCTCCGCTCCACGACGGCGGTGCTGGTCCCTTGCTTGTGACTGAGCCTCCGGGCTTCTATGGCCAGAGGACCTGAAATCCCCTGCCGACTGGTTTCTGCTGCTGGATATATAAGTCCTCACAGCTTCGGACTCCTGTGTCCGGTTCCTATTATCTTCTGCCAGGGCGAGCTCTGCTCAGCTTCCAGCCCCTGGTCTTTAGCTCCTAGCTCCTACAGAGCTCCTTGCTGTTACTTTCCCTTGCTCTCACTCTGACTCTGACTGTTCTCTGACTCACTCAACCCCGCCCCAGATCCAGTTTATAAGGGCAGAATTCTCCCCTCCCAGGATTGGGGCAGGAGGATGTTGCATGTTTAAGGGATCCTGACCAGGAAACCTCCCACTTGCTCTCCGACGTAATATCTCTATTACTGTGGTGACCAGACCACTGGGGTGCCACACATGGCTCTTGTAAGGGGCATTGCAGTTCCTCATAATTTTTGGAAAGCCTTCCATTCACTGCTTAGGCCAACAGTGCACGGGAGACCCAGTTGCTATAAATGGAAAAAAAGGTTTAGTTAACGACCTCTGACCTCCATGTCATTTCCAAGGGGCATTGGAGTGACTCGAAATTTTTGGTAGGCATTGCACTCACTGTATGCCCTATAACTGTGTAGCCGAACCGCTCCTTTTGTTACAGAAACATATCCTACAAGACATATCTGGTTGACTGGCCTGATATTGATATGAATGGTCCCTGTTCCTCCTGCTCTTTCTCCTTTGCCACTACCTCATCCATCATTTATCACCTGAAGCTTTGTTTTAACGGGAGTCATAGAACTTGGATAGTAGCAGGAAAACATCCAGCAATCCTCGAAGGAGGTAGGATATGCGCCAAAACGCTGACCACCTCAGGCCTAGCCACTACTACATACATGCGCTTGCATTACAACAAAACAAAGCAGATGCTAACTTCTATCATCCTCATCATGCTTCTCACCTTGGCACTCTCAACTCCCCTGATGGAGAAGCCAGGACCCACCGGAGGAGACTGATAGTCCGGTGGGCTCGGCCAATGCTGCCCTAAAGCAGGCCAGGCTAAGAAAAGTGTGGGAAAGGTTACCGGGACAAATAGGGGTGGCTGGGGACCGAGTATGGACACCCGACCACTCCCTGGAGGCTGGGGAGCAAGCGGGGACACCCGGCCACCAGGCGGCTGGGGACCAGGCCGCCGACACAGCCATGGCGTGGTGGCCAGATTCCGCCTCCACATGCCTAAAAGGCCCAATTTAAAGTGCAAGCAAGCAAGCAGTATGGTATTGCAGCCTGGGGGTGGGTGGGTGGCAGGCTGCATACTTGCGCTTGCATTGCAAGGAATGGGAGAGGCACAATTGACAGTGCCCTGGGACAAGGACTTGAATGGGGATAGTTGCAAGTCTGCAATGACAGGTGCAAGGTGGGAGGCATCTTCGCATGTACCATGAACAGGGGTTTGGCATGCACACACTACAGTGGAATAGGCTCTCCTTCCCACTAAATGCACTGGGGAGGGCACAGGTAATGTTTTGGTATACGCTCTTAATCTTATGTATAAGGCACACCAGGAAAAATATGGGCGGCTGGGGACTGAGTATGGATACCTCGCTGCCGAAGCAGCCATGAGGTAGTGGCCAGCTTCGGCCTCCTCCAAACTAAAAGGCCCCATTTCAAGTGCAAGCTAGCAGTATGGAATTGCAGTCTGGGGGTGGGTGGGTGGCAGGCTGCACACTTAGACTTGCATTAAAAGAAAACAAAGCAGATGCTAACTTCTGTCATCATCATCATGCTCCTCACCTTGGCACACCGGAGGAGTCTGGTTCTCTGGTGGGCTCGTCCAATGCTGCCTAAAGCAGGCCGGGCTAAGAAAAGTGTGTGGGGTGATGTTCCAAGGAGAAATAGGGGCGGCTGGGGACCGTTTATGGACACCCGGCTGCCCCAAGGCGGCTGGGGACCGTGTGTGGACACCCGGCCGTGGGGCGGCTGGGGACCGAGTATGGACACCCGGCCGCCGGGCGGCTGGGGACTGAGTATGGATTCCAGGCTGCCAACACAGCCATGACGTGGTGGCCAGATTCCGCCTCCACATGCCTAAAAGGCCCAATTTCAAGTTCAAGCAAGCAAGCAGTATGGTATTGCAGCCTGGGGGTGGGTGGGTGGCAGGCTGCATACTTGAGCTTGTATTGCAAGGAATGGGGGAGGTACAATTGAACACTGCCCTGGGACTATAACTTGCATGGGGATAGTTGCAAGTCTGCTTCTTCTGATGCGGTAAGGATCACTTATGATGGTCACACTTTTAGACAGTGACCTGGGAGTCAGAGATGCTTCCAGGGGTCTTCCCCATGCTGTTCCCTTGTCTTTTCAGCACTTTATGCATGTGTCACACAGCATATGGCCAGATAAGGTTGTAAAATGTTAAAATGACATTTCACGGTGAATGCATTTGTTATAGTTGAAAGCAATACAAAAGTGCAAAAACGCATAAAAAAATGCTACTTGTGAACATAGCCGAAGGTGTGGAGGAGTATTTTTGTTTTTGGTCATTTATTTTAACTTATACACAAGTCTTTACCCTGGAAAGGATGTTCCTTAACATATTTCACAGGAAAAAAGTTTCACTTTCGTTTTTGAACGTTTTATTGTGAGCCTGTAAAAGTGGCTTAATACCTCTGACCACGTTGTTGACAGCAGTGACCTGGGGGTCAGAAATGCTTCCTGGGGCGATCCCCATGCTGTCCCCATGTCATTTGAGCACTGTCACTATCGTTTTGGGCACTTGTTAGGCTTTTAAAAGACTGCCGGGGGTGCCACCGCAAAAATGCTCGAGTCTCCCATAGACTAACATTGGGCTCGTTGCTCGGGTCGAGCACCCGAGTATCACGGCGAGCTCGGCCCGAGCTTCGAGCACCTGAGCATTTTAGTGCTCGCTCAACACTAGATATTACCAAATGGCTGCAATGAAACAAAGAGTGAAAAATTTAAAGGAGTCTGAACACTTTTCGTACCCACTGTAAAAGCCCATGTTAAAATTGCATTGCATACGGTTTGCATACGGATGTCATATGGATGCTAGGTGAGAAAATCACATAGCAATTGCATGGCACTCGCATAATGCTCGCAAGGCACTCGTCCGTTTTTTCTGTCCAGAAATTGAAATTTTTTTTTTCGCACATATAAGTATGTACACTTAGGGTATGTGCACACTATCAGGAGCCGCTGCGGGTTTGACACTGAGTGCTTATGCAACGTCAAACCCACAGCGCTAGTTGTCACAGCATAGTGGATGGATTTGTAGAAATCCAATGTCCACTATGCATTCATCTGTGCCTGCGGCTCATCCGTGGACACGGACATGCGGCATGTCTTTCAAGACCGCACCATGTCAATTTCTCATGCGGAGTCGCTAGTTTCTGCAAGAGAAATCTGATTAGTACAATGTATTGAATGCGGTGAATTCGTATGGTTCAATGAAAACATGTGGATTCATCTGAGTTCAATTGAATGCAGTGCTTTGGACGCAGCATAAAGTATACTGGGTCCAAAGCGCTACTTGTCCGGATCGTGTGCACATACCCTAAACCTTGGATTACCGTCGGACCGTGATTGAGTATTTTCGCTGTATCCGAAATGCTGCGCTCTAATGCCGTACTTGTTTTGTCGGTACATGCGGATCCACCACATATAATGACATTTCAATTGGTCAAAATCTGCAGCGGAGAGTTGCATCTTCCCTACAGAAAATTACATGCTGCGGGTGAGTTTACGCAGCTTGAAAAACAAGCACAGTGGGCATGAGATTTCTTATAAATAAAATAAAATGAAGAACTCAATTTAAAAAATGGTTGAGCTCCCTCGTCATTTTCATAACCAGGAGAGGGAAAACCGTATACTGGGAGCTTATATTACTAGCCGGGGAGGGGGGCAATAGCCAAAGATGTTCACTGGCTATTAATAACAGCTCACAGCTGTTTGTTCAGCTTTTACTGGCTAAATTACAGGGGGACCCCCCCAAAATAAATAATTGACGTAGGGTCCCCATATAAAATCTAACCAGCAAAGGCTAAACAGACAGTGAGTTGATATTAATAGCCAGGGAAGGGGACAATGGATACTGGCCCCCTCCGAGGCTAATAACATCAGCTCTCAGCGGACCCAGGAACGGCGCATCCATAAGGTGCACCAAATCTGTCGCTTAGCCTTGTCCTTCGCACTGCCTTGTAGCGGTGGCGAGAGGTGTAATAGGGTTGGAGTTCATGTCAGCATTGTATTGGCGGCTGACATGAAGCCCCGGTTAGTAATGGAGAGGCATCTATAAGACGCCCCCATTACTAATTGTGTAGTAAATATTTAAAAAGCTTTTTCAATAAAGACACTGCCAGAATAAAGTCTTTTATTGAAATAAAATGACACACGGTTTTAATAATTTTTTTTTTATTATTGCGCTAATCCCCGAATCCCTCATCTCCTGAAAAAAAATAAAAATAAAAAACAACCATATCCCTCACCTTTTCGCCATCATGACGTAATCCAGATTGTCCCACAGCGATCCGGGTCACTTCTACACCAGGGACAGCAGCAATCACTGATGTGACTGCTGTAGAAGACAGCACTGTACACTGACAGGAGTGGAATCACTCCTGTCAGTGTATAGTGCTGCGCTGCTGCTGGGGCTGAGGTCACTTGAGTTCAAACAGCTGATGATTAGCTGAGAGCTGCAGTGATCTCACTTACAGTAATGCTGTGTGGGAAAATTCCCACACAGCACTAATGCCGTAAGTCAGGTCCCAGAGCTCTCAGCTGATCATCAGTTGTTTGAACTCCGGTAACCCCAGCTGCTTCTCGCGATACACTGGGGGAGCAATAGCTCCTGTCAGTGTATTGTCGGCTGGCGGATAGCACGGTCACATCTCCAGATGAGATCAACGTGGGACACTTGGTATATGGACTGCGGCGGACAGGTGAGGATGAGGTTGGTTTATTATTTTACCTTTATTGCAGAGGATCATGGGCTTCAGGGATTAGCTGGAAGGTGAGTATATGGTGTTTTTTTATTTTTTACAGGGGATGAGAACATCGGGGTCAAGGTGCAGGTAAGTGATAGGTGAGTTTGATATGGTTATTATTTTTATTTAAATATTGATTTATTTTAACTTTTTTTTTTACTTTCACCGCACAAGCGCGCTGATGAGAGAATATTTCTCCCATCAGCGGTGCTTGTCTACAGTGGCAGGAGGCGCCAGATGATTGGGGTAGTAGCCCCATCAACCGGCACCTGTTACCTACGGTAAGCTTTTTACCGCAGGTGACTGTCACAGCTGCGGGAATCACGCTGACAGCTGTCAGTATGATCCCTGCAGCGCTGTTACCGGAGGTAATGATAATACTGCTGATCACAGGCACTGATTCCCGTGCTGTCACGCAGATGACAGCATTGGAAGCCAGGGATGTTCGGGGCCATGTTCGTGTTCAGGTTCGTGATCGGGAGCCCGAACACGTACATTTTTTTGATGTTCGGGTTTATTTGCCGAACCTGAACAGCAAAACATTCGCTCATCTCTAATCATAAAAAACCTCTCCAATACAAAAGGTTTTAGCAAAATATTTTCTGATCCCAGAACACAAGATTCTTGGCATTAACCACTTCCCGACCGCCAACTGTATATAAACGTCGGCGCTGCCTGGGCTCTGTGCAGCGCCGACGTATATAAAAGGTCAGTGGTCCCGCAGATCTCAGGACCCCTAGGGTCCTGCAAGCGCTGAAGGTGCAATGCAGAGCGACAGCTCTGACAGGGGACATCATCGGGACCTGATTGGATCAGGTCCCAATGATGTTAAACCTTTGCTATTTTCTAGATGCCGCGATCTATAGCGATCGCGGCATTTAGAAGATAGTGAGAGGAGAGGGGGTTGTCCACTTACCTCTCCAACGGCCCCCCTGATGTCTAAGAGGACCTGGCGCTGTCATGGCACCCGGAGGTCACATGACCGCCTCCTGGTCTGTCATGTACGATGTCCTACTAGGCTCAGCCTGCAGCTGAGACTAGCAGGAGATAATGACAGTTTTATACTGTCAGCAAGAATAAAACCATTTCTTCACCTGCTGCTGATTTGTTTATTATGTCTCCCAAAGATCGCAGTAAGGCTCTGCTCACATTTATCCTGTGCTCTGCACTGAGCACTTACACCTGGGTTTCCTTGTAAATCTCTGAAATACGTGATTCAGACGGAACCCATGATGGAAGATTCCCTGTAATGAGGCAGATATAGGCACTGTGGATGCCGTCTGGCCTGTGATCCCACGGTGTCAGTTTTTTTAGACGTGCATAAAAGTGCGGTTGGCCACAATTTTGTGCACTTCTGAAAAAAAGGATACCGCCATATCAGAGGCCAGACGGAGTCCAGAGTAACTCTGCTGCCTCATTATAGTGAATTGATCCTGCAGGGGTTTCATCTGAATTACATCACTTGGAAATTTAGATGGAAACCTCGATGTAAGTGCTCTGCCTAGAGCGCCGGATAATTGTTATGTAAAATGTTCCCATTAAAAGCTTCAACTCAGTCCTCAAAAAAAGCTAGTCCCCACTCAGGTCCATTATCTTTTAAAAATATAAGGGACTTCCAAGTTACTGGTAGCAGAAAGGCTCTGGAAAAGCAAAACGGCCCTTGCCCCCAAAAGAAATTCAGAAAATTTTGTGCTCCCAAATCCAAATGCCTCCCTCTCTTCTGAGCCCCACAATGTGCCTAAACTACATTTAGGATCCACATGTAGTGATGAGAGCTTGCCTAATCTACAGGTGCATGTCTCCAGAAGCACGATCTGGGCACAACGTACTGGTCACTGCAGCATACTGGTCACTTCAACAGCAGTTTGAAATTTTCACTCAGCAACATCCACTGCTGCTTGTTTCTGGAAAAGACCCATGGAGTCAAAATCGTCACTACACCTGTAGGTAAATCTCTAAAGGGGTATAATTTCAAATATGGGGTCACTAGAGGGGGGATTCTGCTCTTCTAGCACTTAGGGGCTGTGTATATGGAGTCCGCAAACTATTCTACAATAATTTGTTCTCCAAGAGTCAAATAGCGCTCCGTCCCTCCCGGATCTCGCCGTATGGCTAAACGATACGGTACAGCCACATATGGGGTATTGCCATGTTTAGAAGAAATTGTGTGACACATTTCGGCACCATTTTTACCCATTGGCCTGTGTGAAAATGTTAAATCTGAGGGTAAAACTTTTTTTTGTGGTAAAAATATAATGGTAATAATGCCCAATGGTATAAATTTAAAAATTAAAAAATACTCACTATTTCCATAGATGAATTCCTTGAAAGGTGTAGTTTACAAAATGGGGTCACTTGTGGGGGTTTCTGCTGTTTTGGCGTGTCAGCGACTCTTCAAATGAGACATGGTGTCTGCAACCTAATAATGCAAAATTAGGGGATGAAAAACATTTTCGTGGGAAAAATGTGAAAATTTTATTTTTACGGCTCAATATTATAAACTTCTGTGAAGCCCCTGTGGGTGCAAGGTGCTCACCACACATCTAGATAAGTTCCCTAAGGGGTCTAGTTTCCAAAATGGTGTCACTTGTGGGGGGTTTCCACTGTTTAGGTACATCAGGGGCTCCCCAAACACAACATGGCGTCCACTAATTTTTCAAGCAAATTTTACATTCAAAAAGTCAAATGGCACTCCTTCCCTTCCGAACCCTACAGTGCACCCAAACAGTGGTTTTCCCCCACATATGGGGTCTAGGCATACTCAGGAGAAAGTAACATTTTTGTGAAAAAAAGTTAAATGTTCATTGCTTTCTTCCACATTCCAAAAATTCCTGCGAAGCACCTGAAGGGTTAATAAACTTCTTGAATGTGGTTTTGAGCATCTTGAGGGGTGCAGTTTTTAGAACAGTGTCACTTTTGGGTATTTTCTGTCATAAAGACCACTCAAAGTCACTTCAAATAAGATGTGGTCCCTAAAAAATAATTTTGTAAATTTTGTTGGAAAAATGAGAAATCGCTAGTCAACTTTTAACCCTTATAGCTTCCTAACAACAAAAAATGTTGATTCCAAAATTGTGTTTATGTAAAGTAGACATGTGGGAAATGTTATTTCTTAACTATTTTGTGTGACTTATCTCTCTAATTTAAGGGCATGAAAATTCAAAGTTTGAAAATTGCAAAATTTTCAAAATTTTCACCAAATTTCTGATTTCTTCACAAATAAACGCAAGTGATATCGAAAATTTTTTACCACTATCATGAAGTACAAGATGTCATAAAAATGCAGTCTCAGAATCAGTGGGATCCGTTGAAGCATTACAGAGCTATTACCTCATAAATTGACAGTGGTCAGAATTGAAAAAATTTGCCTGGTCACGAAGGTGAAAACAGGCTCTGGTGCGAAGTGGTTAAATACCAAGTTCACTGCTCAGTCTATTTTCTCCTGGAAAAAAATAGCAAACGCATTTTTACAGGAAATGTATCTCTAAAAATCAGATGTCACGTGGATGTGTTTAGAATTAGAATTGAATATGCGAGTCTCATCCAAGAATCGGAAGGGAATAGTTCATGCTACAATTTTGTATCAGTGTGAAAAACTATCACCTGAGCTCTATTAAGTAACATTAGACGTTTCTTCTTACACGTCCATATGCTTGTCTGAACGAGTACTAAAAGAAAGAATTCGAAAGTGTTCTAAGCAATACATTTAAAAATATGAAAAATGTTGCTATAGTTGCAAAATATAGGTGTAGGTGTATTATTCAAAATAATCCAACATTTTGGCTCAAAATAATGACATATTAAGTTAGACAACTTTCTAAATATGCATGAAATGTATGAGCCATTGTGAAAAAATTATTATACCCAGTATAATTCTGAACTGTCTTCAAGAGAATTTATCACCAGGTTTTTGCTATGAAATCTGAGAGCAGCATGGTGTAAGATCAGAAATTCGGATTCCAGTGATATATCACTTACTGGGCTGCTTGGTGTAGGTTGTTCTCTCTACTGCAGATCTAGCAGTTTTATGAATGTTGAGCTCTGCATAGACCCGCCCACACCACTGATTGGTGTGTACAGTGGTGGGGACGGGGTTAAACAGAGCAGGAGGATTACATGGCGTAAGGCAACTAGTCCTCTGGTGATAATCTCCTGCTGATAAATACCGATTTTATAAAAACTAAAACAGGCAGCCCAGTAAGTGGCACATCCCTGAAATTGGTGTCTCTTCTCCTATATCATGCAGCTTTCAGATTAAATAGCAAAAACCTGCTGACAGATCCTCTTTAAGGGAAAACTCTATCTGCTGTTTTGTAGCAGTTTTCTCAGCAAATAGTATGAAATGTTATCCCAGACTGTTTTTAAAGGAACAGTGCCACATTAGTCCATATATTATATCTGGTAATACGACTCAGCCCATAAAACCAGAGCATTACTGTATTTTGCTACCAAAGCGTTAAAATAGAAATCTGCCTCCCCTCTGTGACAATTTATCTGATATCTGACTGTGATTTAAATTAGTGTAGTTCTCTTTGATAGCACTGACAATAAATTAGATTTTCTCTGCAAATGGTACAGTGTGCAGTTCAGCTGATAATTATGGCACGAGCTGTTGATTTCCTAAAGGATGTGCGTGTTTTATCTTTAAAATGTCATCGACAGTCAAAATGCATAGTGCGTAATGTCAGTAAAAGGATATTATCTTGTCTGCACATGGCTTAGATTTGCATGCACTAACATGCCTAGATAAATAATGCATAACTGTTATTCACATCATAATAATGTAAGTGTTATGTGTTTATTCCTTCGATGGCTCCCTACTGTTTTCTGAATGCCATACCCATTAGGATCCTGTTTGTATGCAAATTATTGTTATTTATATCCTCCTGCCCTCCATCCTTCTTCTAAGTTTACATCCTTTGTCGTTCCCCAGTCTTCAGATGGAATCCTTCGCTTTTCCTCTATGGGTCCCCACAGTACTATTTCACATGTCTGTAGTAATTATACAATAGGATACAATCATCACAACCTTCCTTTGGGAGTAATCTGTTTACTTGTGCATGGCTTTAATAGCAGTAACACTGTGCGCCTTTTCCACCTCATTACCAGATCAACCCAATATTCTGGGGAAAAAAAAGTTGTTAAGTTCATCTTTTATTTTTCACCTCTGAATCAAGCGGAAGACACTTGGAATCATTCGGCGTTTCGGCACCAGATGTTAGTGGTTATGTGGATTACTAATCAATATAAAAATGCCACATGCCATGGTATTAGTAGTGTGGCTCGTTAAAACCTGAAATAAACATTTGCAATGAGGGAAGGTTTTTGTGTTTTCTTTTTTTCCTCCCCCTTCTTTTTTATTTTATTGTTCATATAAAGATATGATGGCTTGTTTTTTGCGGGACGAGTTGTACTTTTCAACGACACCATTCATTTTACCATATAGTGTACTGGTAAACGGGAAAAAAATTCCAAGTGGGGAAAATTTTGGAAAAAAAACACAATTTTGACATTTGGGAATTGTTTATACAGTGTACATTTTGTGGTAAAAATGACCTCTCAATATGATTATGTTCATTTGCATGATAACAGTGATTTAGTGGTGAAAAAAAATCATAAGCTTGGAAAAAAAATTTTGGGTGTCGTATTGCCATTTTCGGAGACCTGTAACATTTTTATTTTTCAGTTGATGGAGCTTTGTGACAGCTTATTTTTTGTGGATTGATACAAACTTTTTATTGACAGAGATAAATGGGACATTTTGATCACTTGTTACAGCATTTTTTGTGGAATTTCAGGGACCAAAAAATTGTAATATTGGCATTCTTGATTTTTTTTTTATTTACGGCTTAATTATTTTTATATTTTGGTAGATCAGACTTTTCTGAAAGCAGGGATACCACATATGTGTATTTTTTTTTTATATCTTTATTTTTAATGGTGGGAAAGTGGGTGATTTGAACTTGTATTTTTTTTATTCTTTTATCACTTTTCACTGTTCTTATAGTCCACTTAGGGGACTTTTAGTTAAGATCATCTGATCGCCTGTGTTATATACAGCAATGCTTTAGCATTGCTATTTATTGCAATAATCATGGTCTCCATTAAAGACAGACACTGGCAGGGTTTCAAAGGAGCTCCATAATAACAAGCGTGGGGGTCTTCAGCAGTCATAGCAACCCATCGGCGACCCGTGATCACATCACAGTTTGACAGCGGCATTTAACAGGTTAACAATCGTGGGCAGAGCTCTGCTCCACCCACAATCGTTAGAGGCAGATCCTGGCTGTAATACTCAGCCATCACCTTCCGATGATAGCTATTGTTATGTTCTGCTACCAGAGCTAAGGAAAGAGAGGAGATCTGTCCCTACGATAGAACTCAGCTTGATCCCTACAATGTAACAGGGGACCTGATCCTGCGATCAGACCTGCTAAAGTCCTCAGCTAGTCTGTACGGAGACCTATAGATGTGGGGAAGGAATCCCTACAAGTACTAGGGACTGGGAGCAAAATGGACACCTCCTAACAGAAATAGTAGCAGACAGACGAACAAACAATATATATAGAACACAGAGGTCCGAAGACCAAGCAAACTAACAGAGTTAGATACTGAGCACCGGCTAGCTAAAGAGTAGTAATACAATGAAGTCCAGCAAAGCCAGAAGGGCGGAGCAGGACTAAATAGGCCAACAAGGTCATGTGACCAGCAATAGAAAAAACCTAAGAGCAAGGTTCTAACAGTACCCCCCCTTCTAAGAGGATCCTCCGGATCCCCTAGGACCAGGCTTATCAGGAAATCTCCTGTGAAACGCTCTGATAAGTCTGGACGCGGAAACATCATCCGACCTCACCCATGAGTTATCCTCGGGTCCGAAACCTTTCCAGGCCACGAGATACTGCAAACTACCTCTATACCGTCTAGAAATAAGGATGCGAGAAATTTCATATTCCCCGTCCTCCACCACCGGAGGAACAGAGGCAGAGGCGTCACAATCCGACACAACAGCTTTTTTCAACAGAGAGACATGAAACACCAGATTAATTCTCCAGGAGGTAGGAACCTCCAATCTAACAGCAGATTGGTTGACAACCTGAAGCACCTTAAAGGGCCCTACAAACTTGGGACCCAATTTCTTAGAAGGAATCCTCAACCGCAGATTCCTAGAGGACAACCAAACCATGTCACCAACAGCGAACAAAACCTCCTGTCGTTTCCTATCAAAGTAGTCTTTAGATTTTCTGTTAGCCTCCTGAAGATTACCACGCACATCCGTCCAAACTCTCTCCAAATGCCGGAAAATTCTCCTCCTCAGGCACGGCAGATACCAACTTGGAGAACAACCCAAACGACGGATGTCTCCCAGAACAACAAAAAAAAGGCGAACAACCAGCAGAAGAAGATGTGTGATTGTTCAGAGCAAATTCAGCAAGTGGCAGAAACTCAGACCACCCCTCTTGATTGTCTGCCACAAAACAACGCAAGAACTGCTCAACATCCTGGTTTTTCCTTTCTGTCTGGCCATTAGATTCAGGATGATATCCGGATGAGAACGACAAATGAACTCCCAACCTGTCACAAAAGGCGCGCCAAAAACGATCCACGAACTGAGGTCCCCTATCAGAAACAATGTCAGTAGGAACGCCATGAAGTCTGACAATTTCCTTGACAAAGGCCTTAGCGAGAGTCTTAGCGCAGGGCAGTTTGACAAAGGGAACCAAGTGACACATCTTGCTAAAACGGTCCACGACCACCCAGATGACAGTAAAACCCTCAGAGGGGGGAAGGTCAGTTATAAAGTCCATAGCCAAATGTGTCCAAGGAGCACTGGGAACCTCCAGAGGGCAAAGCAACCCCGCAGCAGGAGTATGTGAGGACTTAGATCTAGCACATATAGTACATTGACGCACCCACTTAATGACTTCCTTCTGCCATCCAGGCCACCAAAAACTGCGACCCACCAGTCTCTTGGTCTCAGAGATTCCGGGATGACCTGCCAACCGAGATTCGTGACACTCAACAAACAAATCTCTCCTAAAAGTCCCAGGCACAAACAACCTCCCATGGGGAGTGTTAGATGGGGCATTCTCCTGTGCTTTAAGAATCTCATCTTCCAAAACGGAGTCCAAAGCAGCTATCACAACACCTTCTTGTAAAATGTTCTCCTCTTTCTTAGCACCTACTATGGGAGAAAAACTGCGAGACAAGGCATCCGCCTTAACATTCTTAGTACCTGGGATGTAAGTAACGGAAAAATTAAACCGCGAGAAAAACAGTGCCCACCTAGCCTGACGGGCATTCAGGTGCTTGGCAGCATCAAGATATATCAGATTTTTATGATCCGTAAAAACCTGAACGGGAAATTCAGCACCTTCCAAGTGGTGGCGCCAGTGTTCAAATGCGAGTTTAATAGCCAATAATTCCCGATTACCAATATCGTAATTCAGTTCAGTCTCCGAAAAAATTTTTGAAAAAAAGGCACAGGGATGTACTCCATCCCCGTTATCCTGAGACAACACTGCGCCAACCCCCACAGAGGAAGCATCAACCTCAACCAAAAACGGCTTAGTCACATCAGGCTGCATAAGGATGGGAGCAGAGGTGAACCTCTCCTTGAGATACACAAAAGCTTCAATGGCCTCAGAAGTCCACTGAACCGCATCAGCACCTTTCCTGGTGAGATCGGTCAGAGATTTGACAATAATAGAAAAATTTTTAATGAATTTTCTATAATAATTGGCGAAACCCAAAAACCTCTGTATCGATTTCAAACCAATAGGCCTAGGCCATTCCTGCACAGCTTGAACTTTCACCAGGTCCATCTCAAAACCTTCGCTGGAGATAATGTAGCCCAAAAAACTAATTCTCTGTACAGCGAACTCACATTTCTCCAGCTTAGCAAAAAGCGAATTGTCAATTAATAACTGTAATACTTCACGTACGCTCCGCCAATGAGATTCCAGATCCGGCGAATAAATCAAAATGTCATCCAAATACACAACCACATTTTTGCCGATCAAATTTGTAAGGATGTCATTAATAAGATTCTGAAAAAATGCAGGAGCATTAGTAAGACCAAAAGGCATAACCAAATTCTCAAAATGACCCACAGGAGTGTTAAAAGCAGTCTTCCATTCGTCACCCTCCTTCATGCGCAACAGATTGTATGCCCCCCGAAGGTCAATTTTAGAGAACCACTTGGCCCCCACTAACTGGTTAAACAGATCAGGAATCAATGGCAGTGGGTAAGGATTGCGTACAGTAATTTTGTTAATCTCACGAAAATCCAGACAAGGACGTAAACCGCCGTCCTTTTTTTTTACAAAAAAAAATCCAACCGCCACAGGAGACTTAGAGGGCCTAATGTGACCGGCGGCCAAGCTTGTCTGTATGTATTCCTCCAAAGCCTTTCTCTCAGGAATAGTAAGATTAAATAAACGACTTTTAGGAAGAGTCGCTCCAGGGACAAATTCAATAGTACAATCATAGTCTCTATGGGGAGGCAAAACCTGCGATTCCTTCTCAGAAAAAACTCTCCAAAAATCCTGAATAGGAACAGGCAATTCCCCCCTATCAACAGCTGCAATACGCCCGTTACAACACTTGTCATAACATTTATGGCTCCAGGATTTAATTTCATTGGTAGACCAATCCAGTACAGGATTGTGCAATTTTAACCAGGGCAATCCCAAGACCACCGGAGAAGGCAAGTTATTCAAAACTACCAAATCCAAATTCTCATGGTGAACACCATTAATAGTGAGGGGAAATTCACAGACCTTGAGAGTAACATTCTTCAAAGGGGAGCCATCCACAGAAACCACAGCAATGGGGGATGACAAAGGTTCGGGTTTTAAATTGAGTTTTTCCAAGAATCCCCCATCAATTACATTCAGAGTAGACCCACAATCGACAAACACCCGAAATTCCATTAATTTTTCCTGAGCAATAGTGGAAGCAGCTAAAAATACACCCTTGGAATTTAAACAGGCAATACGGGCATGACTGACCATTTTTTTTTTCTTTCTTCATACGAAGCACACAGCTTTTAATGAAATGACCAGAATTTCCGCAATAGAAACACAAACCTTCAGAAAATCAGCGGTCCTTTTCTTGAGAGCGAGGTGCCATCGCTCCAATCTCCATCGGCTCTCCACTGTCAGTACACACATTCTCATGATCAGAAACTGACATAGCAGAGGATTTGCTCTCATTAACCCTTGCACGCAGTCTCCTATCCACCCGTATAGCTAATTGCATAGCCTGTTGCAAATCTTCAGGTGTGGGATAAGCAATTAGCAGGTCTTTAACTCTTTCACTAAGCCCTGCAAGAAACAGACTCTTCAGAGCAGAATCGTTCCACCCTATTTGAGTAGACCACCGACGGAAATGAGTACAATATTTTTCCACATTACCTGATCCCTGTCTCAAACGTCTCAACTCAGTCTCAGCAGATGAGACACGGTCAGGATCATCATATAATAGCCCCAAAGCAGAAAAAAAACTATCCACTGATCTAAAGCATGTATCACTAGGTTGCAAAGAAAAGGCCCACTCCTGAGGCTCTTTGCGCAAAAGTGACATTATGAACCCTATGCGCTGGGATTCATCACCAGAGGATCTGGGTCTCAAATGAAAATACAATAAGCAAGCATTTTTAAAAGAAAAAAATTCTTGGTGTTCACCAAAAAATAAATCAGGCAAACGTACCTTAGGCTCCAAGAAATGTGCTCCAGAACAGTTACTCACGTGCTGATGGAGCTCGGCCACCTCCAGAGAGAGTCCCTGCAGGCCTTTAGCCAAATCCAGAACCGACACCATGATGGAACAGAAAAATCTTTCCTTAGAGAATTTGCAGGCTGGACTTACTGTTATGTTCTGCTACCAGAGCTAAGGAAAGAGAAGAGATCTGTCCCTACGATAGAACTCAGCTTGATCCCTACGATGTAACAGGGGACCTGATCCTGCGATCAGACCTGCTAAAGTCCTCAGCTAGTCTGTACGGAGACCTATAGATGTGGGGAAGGAATCCCTACAAGTACTAGGGACTGGGAGCAAAATGGACACCTCCTAACAGAAATAGTAGCAGACAGACGAACAAACAATATATATAGAACACAGAGGTCCGAAGACCAAGCAAACTAACAGAGTTAGATACTGAGCACCGGCTAGCTAAAGAGTAGTAATACAATGAAGTCCAGCAAAGCCAGAAGGGCGGAGCAGGACTAAATAGGCCAACAAGGTCATGTGACCAGCAATAGAAAAAAACCTAAGAGCAAGGTTCTAACAGCTATGATGGCAGTTCCCTTTGAAATTACCGGTCAATGATGTCCCAGATTTGCTCAATGGGAGAAAAGTCTGGAGGCAGTGCAATCAATGGTAACACATTTAGGCCATGATGGCTGCTGACGGTTATCACGACCAATGGCTTGGCATTGTCATGTTGAAAAACAGCTCCTGGGACATTTTGGAGAAATACCGTACCTCTGGTTCCATGACCAAAGCAATGTAAATTCGAGCTATTATTTTACGTGAATGAAGACTAAAGGGGTCCATCTATCATATATTTGCCACTCCACATCATAATCCTGGGAGTAGGGATGTTGAGATGTTGGCTTTTTAAGTCCTCTTTATGATGTTGCCCACATGGTAAGAGGAATCTCTATTTGTCATTGCATACAAGACTAAACCTGGACTCATGGGTGAAAAAGATAGACCTCAATTTCAGACTTCATTGTCATCTTGCTATGCATCATGGTAACCTTTGAGAGCAGTGATATCAGGTCATGAAGAGGCCTCCACGATAGAACATCACTTTGGGCTTACTTCCCGAATCAGTCTGTGAGGTGGCATAATGTACAATAGCCGGACAGTTTTCATCACTCACTGTCTCAGCATAGTGACTTCTGAAAAGTTCACAGAGAATGGCAAGAAAACTCTTCTACAGACTAATACCTTCATCTCAAGTAGTTGCTCTAAAGCATATTTGAAAATGTTTTTGGCATAAGCTTAAGCTAGATCACTGCACTCATAATCAAGTGCATAAAATAGAATAAAAAGTTCTACAATCAGGAATTAAAAACAGACTAAAAAGTAGCAGTATGTTTCAATATCTGGTCGAGTTTGACAGATCATTTGAAATTTACAAGCTTCAAAAAATTTTTCCCCCAAATTTGATATAAATAAATTTGTCACAAATCGCAATGCTGAAAAGCCTCTAATTGCCCAGATTATAAACATATAACACTCTGAGATCTTCTAATACTGTAGTAAACCCATTTTAATCTCTTTAATGCAAACACAACACATCCTTTTTATTGTCCCAGTGACTTTAACATATTTAGCTATGGGAAAACGGGTGGTAACCCATGGCAACCAACAGCTTTTTTTCTGGTGACATTTATGAGTTTAATTTTAAACTGTTGCAACAGTGAGGTGTGCAAAAAAATATATATATTTTTACACCACGCACACTGTGTGAGGTAGACTGTTGTATTTAAATTTCTGGATTATAGTTTTTTCTTTTGTCTTTTTAAAAAAATATGTCTATCCTATCTCACAAGTCAGGAGGCACACTTTTTGTGATGCACAATCGTTAATTTCAGGATTTTGGTTTAGTAGCATAATTAGGACAGAGGGGTCTTATAATGCCCTTCTTGTTTGCAGTGTGAAAGAGTAAGAAAAACTGTTATTAAGGTCCTGTTACTGCAGTATATCACAGATCAATGAATTCACAGTCACACTGACTATGCAGGTACAGCACCTCCGTATATCACTTGAATCTTTGGATTATTCACAGACTGAGACTATCACTCCCATTTTTATCATTATTCTGCGCTGCAGTAGCACACCACAATCAGATTAGGCCCCAATTATGGTTTGGATGGCATCCCTCATCCCCAATCCTGGTATGCATGGCACCTCATCTCTCATCCTGGTATGCATGGCCCCTTCATCCCAAATTTGATATACATGGCACCCCTCATCCCAATCCTGGTATGTACGGCACCCCCCATCCCCCAATCCTAGTATGTATGGTACCCAGTCCCTCATCCTGGTATGCATGGTACCCCTCATCCCCAATCCTGGTATGCATGGCACTCCTCATCGATATCCTGGTATGTATGGTACCCCTCTTCCTGGTATGCATGGCAACACATCCCTCATCCTAGTATGCATGGTACCCCGCATCCCTATCCTGGTATGTATAGTACACCTCATCCTGGTATGCATGGCACCCATCTCTCATCCTGATGTGCATGGTACCCCGCATCCCTATTCTGGTATACATGGCACCCCTCATCCCAATCCTGGTATGTATGGCCTCCTCATCCCTCAATCCTCGTATGCATGGCACTCCATCCCTCATCCTGGTATGCATGGTAACCCGCATTCCTATCCTGGTATGCATGGTACCCCTCATCCCTATTGTGGTATGCATGGCACCCCTCATCCTGGTATGCATGGCACCCCATCCCTCATCCTGGTATGCATGATACCCCACATCCCTATTCTGGTATGTATGGTACCCCTCATCCTGGTATACATGGCACCTCACATCCCAATCCTGGTATGTATGACCTCCACATCCCCCAATCCTGATATGCATGGCACCCAACCCCTCATCCTGTTATGCATGGCTCCCTCATCCTCAATCCTGGTATGCATGGCCCCCTCATCCCTATCCTGGTATGCATGGCACTCCTCATCCCCCAATCCTGGTATGCATGGCACCATATATTCCTATTCTGGTATGCATGGTACCCGTCATCCCTATTCTGATATGAATGGTACCCCTCATCCTGGTATGCATGGCACCCCATCTATCATCCTGGTATGCATGGTACCCCACATCCCTATTCTGGTATGTATGGTACCCCTCATCCTGGTATACATGGCACCCCTCATCCCAATTCTGGTGTGTATGGCACCCCTCATCCCCCATTCCTGGTATGTATGGCCTCCACATCCCCCAATCCTGATATGCATGGCACCCAACCCCTCTTCCAGTTATGCATGGCTCCCTCATCCCCAATCCTGGTATGTATGTCCCCCTCATCCCTATCCTGGTATGCATGGCACTCCTCATCCCTCAATCCTGGTATGCATGGCACTACATATTCCTATTCTGTTATGCATGGTACCCCTCATCCTGGTATGCATGGCACCCCATTCATAATCCTGGTATGCATGGTACTCCGCATTACTATCCTGGTATGCATGGTACTCCTCATCCCCAATGCTGGTATGCATGGCACCCCTCATCCCCAATGCTGGTATGCATGGCACCCCTCATCCACCTATCCTGGTATGCATGGCACCGCTCATCTCCAATCCTGGTATGCATGGCCCCCGTCGCCGCCCAATCCTGGTGTGCATGGTCCCCTCACCCCCCAAACCTGGTATGCATGGTCCCCTCACCCCCCAATCCTGGTATACATGGTACCCCTCACCCCCCAATTCTGGTATGCATGGTACCCCTCACCCCCCAATCCTGGTATGCATGGTACCCCTCATCCCCCAATCCTGGCATGCATGGTCCCCTCACCCTCAATTCTGGTATGCATGTCCCCTCACCCCCCAATTCTGGTATGCATGGTCCCCTCACCCCTCAATCCTGGTATGCATGGTCCCCTCGCCCCTCAATCCTGGTATGTATGGTACCCGCCATCCCCCAATCCTGGTATGTATGGTACCCCTCAACCCCCAATCCTGGTATGTATGGTACCCCTCATCCCCCAATCCTGGTATGTGTGGCACCCTCATCTCCCAATCCAGGTATGTGTGGCCCCCTCATCCCCCAATCCTGGTATGTGTGGCGCCCTCATCCCACAATCCTCGTATGTGTGGCCCCCTCATCCCACAATCCTTGTGTGTGTGGCCCCCTCATCCCCCAATCCTGGTATGTGTGGCCCCCTCATCCCCCAATCCTGGTATGTGTGGCCCCCTCATCCCCCAATCTGGTGTTTGTGGCCCCCTCATACCTTTCACGCTGCACACAAACAAAAAAAAACACTTATACTCACCTTTCTTCCTTGTGCTCCAGCGCTGTGGTGTCCCGTTCTTCTGGAGGCCAGGGGAGGAGTGTGGCGCCATAGTACGCGCGCGCCCATACCGTGCTGTCCAGTGCCATTTTGCTGAAGACACACTGCAAATATGTCTTCAGTAAAATGGCACCGGATAGCGCTTTCACTCCTGCTCCAGTCTCCAGCGAGAAGAGAGGCGCTGCGGCAACGCTCCTCCCGGTCAGGTAAGTATGTAAGTATGGCGCTGGAGATCGCGGTATGCGTTCAGTGTCTACGCATACCGCGATCTCCAGCGCCATACACTCCTCCTACCTGTAACGACTCCATGTGTTCTTCTGTCTGGAGCCAGACTGTTCAGGCGAGTCGCGCTTGCGCAATCTATAGAGGCTTCAGACAGAGGGACGCTTGTAGAGTTATATTATAGATTGTAAAATATTGATTATATTAAAGGCATACCCTAATAAAAATGTCACTGTGCTCTTGAATCAATACGTGTAGAAACTATTTCCAGTATTCTTTTGTTTTCCTAGCTGTTTGTAACCCATCTTTCAATCTTCATTTGTTTAAGCAGGAAGTAACTACTTAAAGCACAAAAAATGCAGGGAACTTTTGTTCAAATGCAGTGTGAGTCAGGAGGAAGTATCTAGCTTCTCCTCCTTGTTAGTTTTTAATAGGAATCAATGTTACTAATGGTGTGAGACATAATGGCTTGGAAAAAAAAGACATGGAAGTTTTATTGTATTGCTTGAGGCACATATTCTCAATGGATTCATCTCTTATGTTGTAACCATTCCTTGTTCAGAATAACATCTCCAGTATGCCTTGTCTTGAATTTTGATCTTCAGGTGTATAAATTGCATCAATGGTATAGTCAATATGTTTCAAATTATATCCATTTCTAGTCGTTCTTTTTCTACTTTAAAGTGGTTTTCTGGAACTTTAAAATTAATAATCTATCATTAGAATAGGGGTCTGACTCTTGAAAACTCCATTATCAGTTAATTGAAGGGGCGTCCACACATCTGAACTGTCACTGCTCTATATATTATATAGGGGCTGTAAATTATATTTCAAGGTTTTCCCATTCAAATGTCCCTGAAAACTATAACACTTACGAGTTTTTTTTTAAGTAAGTTGGGATTTATTACATAATATTAGATTTTCATTTATCTGGTGAAGAACATATGTGTTTGTGTTTAATACCATCCATTCCTGAAAGGTCAATTCCAATATCAAAGTTCAAAGGCATCAGTGCTTTTCTGTCCCACTTTTTTTCCTTTTAATAACTTTGATATTGAAGACACAGGAGATCAGCTGGTACTAGGGCTAACTCTGAGACTAGGATGGAAGAAAAATAGCAATGGTAAGATATAATATTACAAGGCAAAATCATATGGCCAGAAAATACAATCATCAGTTCAACTATGAAACATCTAGACTCCGATCAGACTGAAAAAATGATCCACTAATCTCTTTCCAAAATCTTTGTAAATCTGGAAAGAGAACATGGAAAGACAACAGAGTAAGGGCTTGTGCAGACGATGGTAGTTTGGCTCTGAGTGAGATCCTGCAAAACATCAGATCACACTTGACCAAATGTTGTTCAATGAAAATAACAATCGCAGCATTCATGATTTGTCTCCGATAATCAGATTGGACTTGACTATTCAAGTCTATGGGTTGGTGAAAAAAATCGGACCTCACTCGGATGACATTTGAGTATAGTCCGGTTTTAATGGACAGACAGAATGGATATAATGGAGAAACTTTTTTTAATTCTCCACATCTGAGAAAATCGGATCACACTCTTATGAAACTCTTATCAGACTCTGATCAGAATGTGATTAGCATAATCGGACTGATTTTCCTAAATGAGAGATAAATGGTCATGTGAGCCTAACCCAAGGGGAAGCAGAAAAAGTTAAGGCCAAGAAAGTGCTGAGATTGGAAGATAGAAGGATGAGAGAAAAGAGGTAGGTAGGGTATAAAATTACTCACACAGATCAAGGACAGAGATGTAAAAGTGCAAGCCAATAAATAATGGTGAAAAAAAAGTTGTCCAGCTTCACAGCAGACTACACAACGAGGTTCCTATAAGCCCTGAAAAACTCTAGTCAATAGATCCAAGTAAATAATTAAAATCTTTCTCACTTTTACCGCCCAGCTACCTTGGCGCTTAACCGAAAAGGGTAATATCATAAATCATCTGGAGATCACTATAAGAGTATGCCACGCAATGTCCTTGGAAAGCTCTGAAACTGCTAAAAAGAATGAACATATGTACTGCAATGTCAAAACGACTTGCTGTGCATATGTTCAGTCTTCTTGAGCTCCTTTTCGAAGCCTGAAGAGGTTAACCCAATTGACCAGACCATTCGGTAGGCAGCTTCTGTGTGGTAGCTGCTCACTATTTGTATTCATAATGTAAAAATAACCCGATGAAATAGAAATCTACAAAAAATATACCACTGCCCCACTACCAGCATTTTTCTGATGTGTCTTCTGCTTGAAAATCTCGACGGGTACTCTGGCATCTAAAAGACGACAAGTGCATATACCCTAAAGCCCCCGTCTCACATAGCGAGATCGCTGGCGAGATCGCTGCTGAGTCACGGTTTTGGTGACGCAACAGCAACCTCACCAGCGATGTCGCTATGTGTGGCACTTTGCAGCGATCAGGCCCCTGCTGTGAGGTCGCTGATCGCTGCAGAATGTCCTGGACCATTTTTTGGTCTTTGCCCTCCTGCTGGTCAGCACACATCGCTGTGTGTGACCAGCGGGACCAGCGATCAGGCTGGTAACCATGATAAACAGCGGGTTACTAGGGGCGCATGCGCACTTAGTAACCCGCTGTTTATCATGATTACCACTCTGCTACGTGAGCGGTAACCTCCCGCTCACCGTAGCAGAGTGGTAACCATGATAAACAGCGGGTTACTAGGTGCGCGTGTGCCCCTAGTAACCCGCTGTTTATCATGGTTACCAGCCTGCTCCTGCTTCAGCAGGCTGGTAAACAGGAGCAGGACATCGTGGAAAGATTCTTTCCACGATGTCGCTGCTCCCCTGATCGCTGGTGAGCCTGCCTGTTTGACAGCTCACCAGCGACCACATAGCGACGCATCAACGATCCCTGACAGGTCCTATCGTTGTGGGGATCGCTGTAGCGTCGCTTAGTGTGACGGGGGCCTTTAGACCTCAAGCACTTGACAGTCATGCATACTGATACTGTCCATCTGTAATTGCTAAAACGTAATTAGAGTAATTCTTTTCTAATAGCTTCCTGGAGTTGCCACATAATGCACATTAATATCATGACTGCTACATAGCTGAGACATGTTATCTATTGTTTGCTAACTAGATGTGGAGCCACTTGTCTGACGCAGAGAAACCCAGCAGCAGATGACTGGAGCAAGCAATTTAAAGCAGCCCAGGATTGTTGTCAGTCTTTGCTGTTACAGATTTAATACAGTTTGTCATAGCTTGTCTTTGAGCGTAAGGGGTTGAAAGGTGAATTTAATATCCCAGTGTTCTCTCACAACCTCTATTTCCCCATAGGTTTATCTACCATTGGTTGAAGCAGTTCTCTTTGTTCTACTGAGATGCAATATTTTACTTACTGTCACTCAGGTTTATGTATTAGCTTTTTACTTGAGAATAGTCTTTCTGGAAATATTTAATAGTCAATTTTTATCATGAAAGTTTGTTTTCGATACCCATTCTGTTTGGAGCTAAATAATGAAGAAGTCTTTGACTTATTTAAACCATGAGGGGGAAAAAAAACTCATAGCACAAATAAAAAAAAAATTTGGCCTTTATTTTTTTAATCTTTTTTAGTCTTACTTGGGTCTTTGTTACCATACACTGCAATAGTTATGTAGAAGGGCTTAGTAGCAGCACAAAAATGGCAGACCTAGCGGCTTAGATTAGCACTATAGCTGTTTCCCAATAATCATTGGGCAGTTGCAAGGGTGATGATGTGGTGGCTGAGACAATCTCCTCTCTGCTTAGTCACCTAAATGCAGAGGTTAATCTGCCATCATCACTGCAGTTGCAAGAGGTTGTCTACTGTATAAGAAAGTTGGTATACTCTGTATGTAAGTGCTGGCACTATACGTAAATGCATGCCACATGTCACCAAAGAATAAAGTGGTATTTTCATTTAAGAATGTCTTCGATCCCCCTACTACCCTTAGGCACTGCAGGTGACCCACTTGGCAGTGGAATGCAAAGAGCGGAGGTAGGCCGTGGGTGGGGAAAAGACAAATAGCACCGGAGAGCTGAACGTGCAATGCCTACCACACTGAACCTGCAACTAAAAATATCCTGCAAAATACTACAAGCAAAGAATGAATGGAATAAGCATTAAATTTGCTTTTCATTCATGCTTTTGATGCTTAAAAATGTACATTTTTTTAAATAAAAAAATGTGCAGCTAACAGATCATCTTCCCGTGAAACTTCTCACTCTTAAGCCCCCGTCACACTAAGCGAGATGGCTAGCGAGTCACAAGTTTTGTGATGCAACAGCGACCTCAGCAGCGATCTCGCTCCGTTTGACATGTAGCAGCGACCAGGCCCCTGCTGTGAGATCGCTGATCGTGTCGAAATGGCCTGGACCATTTTTTGATCGTTGAGGTCCCACTGGGTAGCATGCATCGGTGTGTTTGACAAATTACCAACGACCTCGTTGGCAACTCAGAACTGAGACACATAGGCATGCATTTACGTTGCATCGTTATACAGGTCGCTACGGGTCGCCGTATCGTTGCTGCGTCGTTGGGAAGATCTAATTGTTTGACATCTCACCAGCGACCACACAGCGACGCAGCAACGATCCCTGACAGGTCGTATCATTGTCGGGATCGCTGTAGCGTCGCTAAGTGTGACGGTACCTTAAGGCCACCTAATCAATGACTATGATCTTGAAAATACTAAGGCTGGCCTTAAAGAGATAGTCTGAAATTCAAATTAATTTTCATTCTAAATCCCTATCTATATAATGCCATAATCTAAACCATTTTCTGGTTTATATGGTTTAATATACTAAAATTAAAAAATCCCTATCCTTCCCTAACTACACTGTCAAACTGCTTTTTTAATTCCTTATTCATACTTTCTTTTTGATGATACTTCATTTGAGAATCCTAGTGCATGCTGGGATACTTAAATGAAGCATCATCAAGGGGCAGAAGCTGCAGTCATTGCTGCAGTACCAACCCCCTCCATGAAAAGAAGCATCATTAGTGACACTTGTTTCAGAGGTTGGGTTAGTCCCTATGTGATGTGCACAATGACAGCGCACTCTCTCGCTGGCTCAGATCAGAAGTAACAAGCCGACAACAGAGCACACTGTCAGCGCGCAGTGTTAGGATACCCAGCGTGCAGAGACAAGCGACTTTCCTTGCAGCTTTGGTCTCTACACGCTGGGTATTCTGACACCGTACACTGTTAGTGCACTCTGCTTCCAACTCATTACCATTGATCTGAGCTGGTAAGAGAGCATGCACAATGCCCATTACATAGAGACTAGCCCAGCCTCTGAAATGAACGTCCTTGATGAAACTTCTTTCATGGAGGGGTCAGTGTTATGACCTGCAACAAGTACAAAGGAAAGAAAGGGGAAAGCTGTCCCTACAGTAAGACTAAGCTGAATCCCTACAATGTAGCGGGCTGCTTTTTCCTTGCGAACAGACCCGCCTTAGTCCTCGGCTAGTCTGAACAAAGAACTATAGCATAAGGGGAGGGGTCCCTAAAAGAACTAAGGACTGGAGCAAAAATGGGACACCTCCGGAACAGAGAAAGTTGTTGCAGAACAGAAAAAGACAAACTGACAAAAAGGTACTAGAGGTCCCAGAAGGACCAAGCGAACTGACAGAGAAAGGCACTGAAGCACCTGGCTAGCAAAACAGTCAAACAACACTGCAGTCCAGCACAGCCAAAAGGGCAGAGCTGGAATATAAAGGTAGTTGGTCACGTGACCGCAAAACAACATGGAAAAAACAAACAGGAGGGTTCTAACAGTCAGGGTTTGTGGCAGTGATTGCTGCCTCTGCCACCTGGCCATGCTTTGTTTGTGTATCCCAGCATGCACTGGGATTCTCAAACAAAGCATCATCAAAAATGAAGTGGAAAAAAAAGCAGTTAGATAGTGCATCTAGGGAAGGATAGGGGATTTTTAATTCAAGTATATAAGAAAATAGTTTAGATTATGCCATTAAATAGATAGGGATTTAGGACAAAAATTAATTTGATTTTTGACCATGGCTTTAATTTGATACATTTAGTTTAATAATAAAAACTTCTTGGAAAGAAGGGGGCTGGAGGCAGGGGAACCTAGAAGGAAGCCCCACATGACCGGGATTGGCCAGGAGGGTGCAATTTTTAAATCCCAATGGTCGGGATTGGGTATAGGCTTGGAGGGGCTGGCATTTGGATGGGGGTGGGGTAAAGGGGGGGAGAGGTATAATAGGGAAAAGTGCGGGAAAAAGGGCAGTCCAGATAAGAAGTCATTGAGAGAAGTTCTGGAGCACTAATCCCAAAAAAATATATATATATATATAAAATAATTTTACCTTTTACCAATTTGCTGGGACACTCTTCTGGCTATTATGGAGTCCGTGGAGTCCCTTATCGCCAGGCTGAGGGAGACTTCCAGATCCAGGCGAGGAGGGTGGCTTGAGTCCCAGCTGGCCGGGCTACTGGGGAATGCCGGAGAGGAAAAATCCCCGTCGGGATCGGGAAGAATTGCAAGGAGGACGCGGCCCCCCGAGAGGCTTTCCCCAGAGATGGTCGGTATGGGCAGCAGGCGCAGGCTGCGGAGCCCCTCAGGGGACCCTGCGTCCGGTGAGCATGCCGGCGGAATCCCCTGCCGGCTTGCCCGCCGCGACAGAAATCCGCCCTGCCGGTCTGCGGGCTCCCCCCGCAGAAGTTCCCCGCTCCGTCGTGGTGCGGCCTGCCCCTTCGGCGCGCCGCAGTACTAGATCTCATGCCGCGCCGGAAGCAAGGCCCGGGCCGCAGACGCGTCACCCGGGGGCGGGGCCTCACCGGAAATGGGGCCTACGTCACTTCCGGCCACGGATACAGATGGAAGGGACGCACAGCCAATGAGCGGCGGGCGCAGGGACACGCCCCCCGCTCCTATATCCAGCGGCGATTCAAGACGCCGTTTATTCACAAGAAAAAAGGGCGGCAATCCTGCAGCGGGGAACGGAGGGACCACCAGCGCGGCAGGCACACCTGGCGATGTTCCTATCGGGGTGCCTGCCAGACAGACCAGAGGGGGCAGACAGCAGCGGAGCTACACGGCCAGGCAGCAGCAACTCCAGGACCTGCTGCCTGGCCCAAGTCACTCCAGGCAGAGCGATGCAGCGGCGGGCAGCAGTACGGAGTTGCCTGGCAGTTATCCATGGATCAACACGGATCGGGCTGGTGAGTCCGGGTCTGAAAATCGCGGAGGTGCGCGTTTGGCGGTGAGGACCGGAGCAGAGACGAGCGGAGGAGGAACGATGGGGATGTCGGCATGGGCTCGGGTCCCCCCTGGTGACGAGGAGGCCAGGGGCATGGGCCTTGAGCGGCAGGGGTCGGTCGGACTGGATTATGGAGAAGAACAAGACGAACCAAGGACTCATCAAGACTCGGGGAGTACGGCTGGCGGGGACACAGCACCTGCGCAGCTTCGTGAGTATGCGTCTATGTATGGTTTGTCACCCGCGGGGTCTTTAACGGATGGGGTAGGGGATAGGCAGGTGCCTGGGCCCAGCAGGGAAAATGCTAGGGGAGGTAGTGGGTCGGATGTCGGATGTCAGATGTCGGTTTAGGGATTTGTTGCTAGCATGTCGCGCATTTTGGTGAGAATAGACGGGGGGGGAGCCATTCAAGGGGGGTTGTCACCGGCGGGGGCTTGGCTACCTAGTCAACTGGTGTTGTTGCAGGTGGGGAGCGAGTCGGCGAGGTCGGCGGGGTATGCAGCTGGGACACCTTCTGGGGTATCGGTTTGTGTGCAGACAGAAAAGGAAAATGCAGATACTGTAAAACTGCATGATAGGGCGAAAGGGGAGGTATACGTGTGCTTTGAGGGGCCGTTGGGGGCGCATTTAAAAAAAGATCTTAAAGAAAAGATTTGATGGGACGAGTATGTCGAAATTTTTTCCCTTCTTCCGTTGGAAAAGTTTAACCTGGATAAGGGAAAAAAGAACGACAGTAAAAAAGAGGAGGAGGAGAAGCGTAGGTGGAGGTTGATTCCACAGACGTTTGTCAATTGGTTACAAGCTTTTGCAATAATGGCTAGCGTTATTGGAGAAAAAGTTCCTGATAATTGTTCGGGTTTGTTTTGCTACCTTGATGCTATTGGGGAGGCTCATAGGACTTACGGGGGTCAGGCGTGGTTACGATATGACGAGCAATTTCGGCAGAGGAAGGCAGTCCGCCCTGAGATCAGATGGGATCAAAAGGACATTGGTTTGTGGTTGAAGGTTATGGCCCCAGTGAGGTATGGGCAGTCCTTTCATGGGAGCAGCAGTAGTGGTAACCAATCAGCAGGACACGGGGGAAGTAGCCAGGGCGCGCAAAGCACTAAGAAGGAAGTGGGAACTTGCTGGCAATTTAACGATGGCCAATGCATGTATGGGAGCTCCTGTAAATTCAAACAAGTGTGCTCCCATTGTAATGGAAGCTCACACGGAGCATCAAAATGCTTTAAGAACGGTAAGGGAAAGCCGACATTGGGTACCGGTCAAGGGGGTGACTCCGGTGAGGGTGCACGCGATGGTCCCCTTTCTAAGTAGGTATCCGGATCAGTTGAAGGCTAAGGTCATTTCGGATGGGTTTTTGGTAGGTTTTAGAATCCCTCCTCCTGAGCACGAGGTCCCCTTTTCAGTAAAAAATTTGACGTCGGCTTCCCTTCATACAGATGTGGTTAGCGTGAAGTTGGCTAAGGAGGTGGAATTGGGCAGGATGGCTGGACCGTTTCGGGTATTACCTAGCAGCAGGGTGGTTATTTCGCCGTTGGGGGTTGTGCCCAAGAAAGAGCTGAATAAGTTTTGTTTGATTCAGCATTTGTCGTACCCGAAGGGGCTCTCGGTGAATGATGGCATTGCACAGGAATTATGTTCAGTTGAATATACATCATTTGATGCGGCGGTGCGATGGGTACAGCGATATGGGTCAGGATCGTTGCTAGCCAAGACGGATATCGAGTCGGCTTTTCGGTTGCTGCCAGTTCACCCGGATAGCATCCCGTTGTTAGGTTGTTTTTGGAATGGGGCATATTACATGGATAGGTGTTTGCCAATGGGTTGTGCAATTTCGTGTTCTTTGTTTGAAACGTTTTGTACCTTTTTGGAATGGGTGGTGAAGGACCCGCCATCAGTTAATTCAGTCATTCATTATTTGGATGATTTTTTGTTTATAGGCCCTCCGCAATCGTTGTTGGGTAGGAATATATTAGGTACTATGGTCTGGGTAGCGGAGCATTTTGCGTACCATTGGCAAAAGAAAAGACAGAAGGCCCTTGCACAATCCTAAGCTTCTTGGGCATTGTAATTGATACGGAAAGGATGGAGTGTCGATTACCTGAAGATAAATTGTGTTTGCTCAAGCAGGAGGTCGATAGAGTTGGGAGGTTGCGCAAGGTGACCCTGAGGGAGCTTCAATCACTGCTGGGGCGCTTAAATTTTGCATGCAGGATTATGCCAATGGGCAGAATTTTTTGTCGCAGGTTGTCAGGCGCGACAGCAGGAGTGTGTGCGCCCTATCATTTTATCCGCCTAAATAAGGAACACAAGGAGGACCTGAAGGTTTGGAAGTTGTTTTTGGAAAGCTATAACGGCAGGTCGTTAATCCAGCAGGAGTTTGTAAGCAGTTTTGATTGTGAGATATTTACAGATGCTGCAGGAAGTGCTGGTTATGGGGCCTACTGGAAAGGGCGGTGGAGTGTTGGGGCATGGCCGATTGGTTGGACGGAGAGGGGTCTTACGAGGAGCCTGGCGTTTTTGTAATTGTTCCCTATTGTTGTCGCGGTTACTATTTGAGGTGAGTGTTTTGCCAACAGGAGAATTCGGTTTCATTGCGATAACATGGGAGTGGTGTCTGTCATCAACAGCTTGTCGGCCTCGTCCCCGCCGGTGATTAGGCTGCTCAGGGAGCTAGTTCTTTGTTGTCTCAATTTGAACGCTTGGATTACAGCAGTCCATGTTCCAGGCGTACAAAATTCCATAGCAGATGCCTTATCTCGTTTTCAGTGGGACCATTTTCGGGCGCTAGCACCAGAGGCAGAGGACGTGGGTCAAGAATGCCCTTCGCATTTGTGGCAACTGGTTATGGAGGAGCCGGACGGTTAATAAGGGAGTCCATTACGAGGCAGACCTGGGCATCATACGAGGCATCGTGGCGAGTATGGCAAAGTTGGATTCTGGAGTGGGGTGTGGTGGAAAGTGAAGGAGATAGAGAGATGGCAGTGTTGTTTCTTGTGGGAAGGGCAGCAGAGATTGGATGGTCTGTGTCAAAAGTTAGTAAATTTGTAGCAGGATTGGCATTTACTTTTAAATTGCAGGGGATAAAAGATGTTACAAAGTCCTTTTTAGTGAAGCAAGCACTTAGGGGCTTTAGGAGAGGAGGTAAGGTGTTGGATAAACGAAGACCAGTGACTTTTAGTATTTTAGAGCGGTTGGGTTTTGTGTTGGATAAGATTTGTTGTTCAGGTTTTGAAGCCACACTGTTTAGATTGGCTTTTTCATTGGCGTTCTTTGGCGCACTAAGATTAGGTGAGTTGGTGGCACCAAGTAGGAATAAGGTTGGGGGTTTGTTTGCTGAGGATGTGAGGGTCGGAAAGGGGGCATCGAATTTTGGATTAGTAGGGGGAAGACGGATCAATTGGGCAGAGGTAAGCGAGTGGTATTGGGGGAGGTTAATGGATCTTTTATTTGTCCTAGGAGATGTTTAATGGCTTACTGGCTGGTTTGGTCGGGACGTAAGGGCCCATTATTGTGTCATAAAAACTGAGAGTTTTTGTCTCGTTTTCAATTTATTGCAGTATTTAAAAAAGGGATCCTGGAGTTGGGCCTTAGTCCTGAGGTGTACGGGTCGCATTCTTTCAGAATCGGTGCGGCGTCAGAAGCGGACGGTTTGGGTTTAGGAAAGGATGTGATAAAGCGCATCGGGAAGTGGAGTTCAGATCGTTATCTGTCCTATGCACGACATTAGGTGTGCGGAAATATGGTTTTATTTTGTCCAGAAGTGAATACCTTTTTGGTTGTCTTGCTGCAGGTGACGTTCCGTTATTAGTCAGGATTCTTGGACACTCTTTCGGTCATTGGGGGGCGCTGCGGGCGGATTTGAGGCCAAACGGTAGGCAATTGGGTTTTAGCAGAGAGCAAGTGGTGGTCCGGTGGCTGGGTTTTCGAGGGATGGTATGGAGAAGGGTGCTTCCTGAATTCCATAAGGCGGCTCATTTAGACCGGGCGCCGGACATTTTGGTGGTGCATATGGGGGGGAATGATTTGGGGGCTCGGCCGGTTAGGGAATTGATGAGGGATATTCAAATTGATTTTTTAAGGTTATGGACATGTTTTCCTGGGGTGTTGACAGTTTGGTCTGACATTGTGCCGAGAAAAAATTGGAGGGAGGCCAGATCAGTGAAGGGCATTAATAGGGCACGAGTAAAGTTGAATAGAGCCATAGCAGCTTTTGTTGGTAGAAACGGGGGTGTAAGTGTTCGGCATCTTGATCTTGAGGCAGGGGTTGGTGATTTTTGGGCAAAGGATGGTGTGCACCTGAACGATATTGGGATTGATTTATGGCCATTATCTATACAGGAGGGGATTGAGAGGTCTTTGGCAGTGTTGGGGCGCTCACGAGCCTGAGGTAGTCAGGGCTGTTTGTTTGTGGCGGGGGGTGGGGTTCTTGGAGTTAGCACAGAAGTGTCAGTGGGAAAGTTATTGGAAATTTACAGGCAGTGGCTTGATTAAGCGGGGTGATCTGGCATTTGGTTTTTGGGGCTCTGGACGGGGTTTTACCCTGGGAGCTTTTGGTGCCCTTGAGCTAGTGATGGACGGCTGAGGGTAACACTGTGGTTCGTTTTCGGTTTAGTTATGCCAGATCTAATTTTTAACTCCAAGAACCCTCCCTTATTTATTTGAATAATAATGTTTATATGTTAATGTTGTTTGTTAATAAAGTGGCCGCTGTGGCCAAATTTATCCAAAGAATTTACAGGTGCAGTGTTTTTATTTGTTAAGGTACATGAGGTCGGTAAGATGGGGAGGGGGCTTACGGAACTATGGAACATGGGTTGGCCGTACACGGTCAAGAAGGGGGCTGGAGGCAGGGGAACCTAGAAGTAAGCCCCACATGACCGGGATTGGCCAGGAGGGTGCAATTTTTAAATCCCAATGGTCGGGATTGGGTATAGGCTTGGAGGGGCTGGCATTTGGATGGGGGTGGGGTAAAGGGGGGAGAGGTATAATAGGGAAAAGTGTGGGAAAATGGGCAGTCCAGAGAAGAAGTCATTGAGAGAAGTTCCCACCCACCCACCCTCTTTTTTCCATTGGTATATTTTGTGATTAATGGTAAAAGGGTGGTTGTTTATCGTGAAAGAATTAAAGGGGTATTTGATGTTGTGCATTATACTGGGTTATATTAAAAGTGTTATGTAAAGTTGTGTAAGAAGGTTTGTCACAGTGGCCTGGCGGGGGGTGGGGTTCTTGGAGTTGGCACCGAAGTGTCGGTGGGAAAGTTATTGGAAATTTACAGGCAGTGGCTTGATTAAGCGGGGTGATCTGGCATTTGGTTTTCGGGGCTCTGGACGGGGTTTTACCCTGGGAGCTTTTGGTGCCCTTGAGCTGGTGATGGATGGCTGAGGGTAACACGGTGGTTCGATTTCGGTTTAGTTATGCCAGATCTAATTTTTAACTCCAAGAACCCTCCCTTTCTTATTTATTTGAATAATAATGTTTATATGTTAATGTTGTTTATTAATAAAGTGGCCGCTGTGGCCAAACTTATCCAAAGAAATTACAGGTGCAGTGTCTTTATTTGTTAAGGTACATGAGGTCGGTAAGATGGGGAGGGGGCTTACGGATCTATGGAACCCGGGATGGCCGTACACGGTCATGATCATTGCTAGGAAGGTGAATTCATTTATGGAAAAATTTAGTGGGGCCAACCATCACACTTCTGGAACCCACATCTCACTTAATGGAGCTACATAAAGGAAACACAAATGAGAGTTATGGAGACAACTGGGACATTGTGTTTGCTAGACTTCAAAAGGGAAAACCAGAGGCATCTGTGACTCCGAGCTTTTTATCAGGTGTGTAGGATTCGAGGACATTGAGAAAAGGTCTACCATTGTTCGAAGAGGTTAGCAGTGAATAGCAATATAAAAAATGTATGGGGTGTAAGCACTGACGTCTGTGGAAAGCCCATAAGTATTTAAAGTGATGGAAACCCTTGGGCAGATACCCTTGTTATAATCTTACCCTAATGTAATATGGACATAGCTGTGAATGGGTCATATACTTGATGTTCATCATAGTTGCTGCAGATTTGCAACAAAACATTTTCACTTATTTGAGACCTAAGTGATAGAATGAGAGCTCAATTTTGTCCTAAAATGTGTACACCAGCATGTATTCTAGTAAAAAAATAATATAGTGCATTCTGAAAAATGTGGAAATAATTCTAAAAAGTATTTTGGTACAGTTATCAGTGAGCTCAACTCTTTTATATTGGCTTGCTCAGTAATACACATTATAAGACTTTGCAGTCACTACAAAGACAAACCATCTAAGTAAAATTATATAATTGAAGCAAACTTATTTAACATCCATTTCGGTAGAAAGAATGTTACTAAGCGTTTGCTTAATTTAGAATTCTTGGGCATCTGGGCGGCCACATAATGGAGATGTGTCTAATTGATCATAGTTCATGATGGATAATTGTATAAACTTATTAAGAAGAAAAAGAACCTTGTAATTAAAATTCTGTTATGAGCAAACATAAAACACAGCCCATCACTTAAATGGATTTTGACAAAACCTCTGACAGCATCATTTATGTTTGTGTCCACACTAAGCACTCCAGGGAAATTATACATTATGCTTGATTCATCTGATGAAGTCTACTTTTTCTTCAAATGATTAAATCGCATTTTTTTTACTAATTAAAACCAGATACTAAAACCTATAAATTTTTCTAATTTGTTTTCATTTTTTGATTGCAGATTTCTTAATTTTACTTTCTTTACATGGTTAGGTGAGATCATCTTGTCTGAGCTGAAACTGCAGATGACTGATTAATTCATACAGGGGAGCGTTCTAGATAAGTCTGTGACCTGTGCAGAAGTCATTGTGCAGAGAGAGAGGAAGTGAGCTGTGACCATTTCCTATGATGAATAGTAGATCCTGTGTTTGTTATTAGAGATGAGCGAACTCGAACTGTAAAGTTCTAAGTTCGCAACGGACACCTTGTGTTCGGTGCTGAACTCCAAACACAAACTTCTCCTGGAAGTCTGTTTCACAGTCCGGAAGTCTGGGGAGGGGAGACAGATTTTTTCCAGCTCCAAAGTTCAGGTCCCCATTAATTTCAATAGGGATCAGGTTCAAGTTCGGGTACAGTTTTGGTACTCAAACCTAACTTTAGGCTAAAGTTTGGTTGGGTACCAGAACCCGAACTTCTACAGGTCCACTCATCCATATTTGTTATTTGTCTCTAGTTTTAGAATAGAGATGTTAGCTTTCATTTTTCTCCTGCCTGTGATGACATTGACATGATTACTGAGTGATCAATGTAGGAATGCAAATCTCAGAGTTTTTTTTTCTTTTTTTTGTATGGAACACTCCCGTTGGCATATACCCTCAAGCTCAGTAAAACAGCATTCTTTGGAACACGGCACAATTATTTTTTTGTTGCACTCTGTTAGTTTTCTTTAGATGCATCTTAGTTAAAGTAAATTTGCTTTATACAATACTAAAACGCTCAGTGGGAAGTACCTAAAAGCTCTGTATGGCCAATTACTGAAGCAAACAAAATATATTCCTTTATAGTTACTTTATTGCTTTTCACTGTTAGACTTTTTATGTTGTATTTATATGGGTATAATGAATGTTTTTAAGACAAAAACAATGTAAGAAAAATGTTTCTCTAAATTGCATTTCATTATTGCATTACTGAAGTTTTACATCAGTTAGATTTAGGACTAGTGTGAGCCCTGTGAAAATTACAGCTTTGTAGACTTCTCGACATTCAAATTAGGCTGAGCCTCTCAACTTTAGTGACCGGATGCTACACCCTGCATCTCATAAACAGATTCTGCTAATCTAGGATTAAGATGCTTTTGAAGTTAATTGCATTTCTTGTGTTTGTTAGAAATATGATATACTGTACAGTGAATGTTCTAAACTATGACTTTGGATGATCGAGACCATGATGAATACATTTTCAACCTGATGAATATGAATATTATGCTTTTCCATTCTAACTTAAGTTATTTTTATCGTGTGATTTCACACAGAAGTTACTATTCCTTGTTCAGTTGGGCCAAGCCATAAATTAGGTCCTACAGAGCTGTCCACCACCATAGTATTAAAAGATAATATCGTGACTGCCTTCAACCACCAGGAGGGAAGGAAGACTAAAAAGCTTACCAAAGATAGACTTATGTTTGATTTCATTGAGAGCAGTACAAATCTGGTAAATCTGTTAAAGTGAGGGCTTTTATTTTTCATAGTGTACAGATTGTTCCTATGGAGCTTGAACACTCTTGCCTGGCCAATCATGGTTAGTAGTTACATTCAAGGAGAGAGGTTATTTCTTAACGTGATAGTCAGCTCTCTTGATCCCATTTATTTCACTAGTTAGTTGCAGACCGCCTTCCTTCTCCCACTCAGCTCCTGACAAGCTGCTGTTATAAATCTTGCAAAATCATCAGCCCGTACCATGAGCTTCTCTCAAAGAAGGTTCCCTAATTATTGCTCTCATTTTCTTGAGGGGAGCTGGTTCAAATGCATTATTATTAGAGTTGAGCGAGCATGCTCGACACTACTCTTTACTCTCCTGAGCATCACGCTACTCGGGATGTTCGTCGAGAACCGAGCATTTCCGGGTTACTCGGGCGGGAGCTCGGGTCTCCGCCCTGCACATTTGGCGCTCTTTACAGAGCCAATGAACATGCAGGGATGGCCAGCCAGTCACTGTAATGCCGCAGCGATGTTGTTTGTGGGCATTACAGTGATTGGCTGGCCGCACAGCGTCACCTCGAGTATTTAAAACCGGGCGCCGCCATCTTGGACACAGTCGCTCCGGATCAGACGGTGTAGGGAAAGTGCTGCTGAGTTAGGGAGAGATATATAGTGCGAAATAGGTAGTGTAGGGTCTCTAAAGCCTGCCAAATCAAATAAACAGCCCTTCTCAGGACTAATATCCATCCCAGATATCAGGCAGGCAGGCAAGCAGGCTGTATAGGAGACCCAATGGTTATACCAGCAAAAGCTGCATTACAGTCCTGTGTGCTCCTGTTAGTCAAATTGCTAGACTTATCACCCCGGTCTCAGGGGCCAGGAAATTTTTATTTTTTTTTTCCATCTAAATCCTGTATTTTTTTTCATCAGTCAGACTGTCCAAATATGCATTTTATTAACCTTTTGGTATTTCCCCCTCCCCTAACAAAAAAATTGAGTGTGTCTGTCACTTTTCAGACTCCAATATATCTGTTTAAAAGAGTCTGGTGTACGCCACATAACTATAACTGTGGTTTTGCAGTTCCACGGGTCAAATCTCTGTATTATCCTGTTTTGGGCATTTTTTGCCATAAAAAAAAACTGTAATAGTGTCTCCTTGACTGGTCAGACACCAATATATCTGTTTAAAAGAGTCTGGTGTACACCGCATAACTATAACTGTGGTTTTGCAGTTCCATGGGTCAAATCTCTGTATTATCCTATTTTGGCATTTTTTGCCATAAAAAAAAACTGTAATAGTGTCTCCCTGACTGATCAGACACCAATATATCTGTTTAAAAGAGTCTGGTGAACGCCACATAACTATAACTGAAGTTTTGAAGTTCCACGGGTCAAATCTCTGAATTTTCCTGCTTTTGGCATTTTTTGCCGTAAAAAAACTGTGATAGTGTCTCCCTGACTGGCCAGACACCAATATATCTGTTTAAAAGAGTCTGGTGTACGCCACATAACTATAAATGTGGTTTTGCAGTTCCACGGGTCAAATCTCTATATTACCCTTTTTTTGGCATTTTTTGCCGTAAAAAAAACAGTACTAGTGTCTCCCTGACTGGTCAGACACCAATATATCTGTTTAAAAGAGTATGGTGTACACCACATAACTATAACTGTGGTTTTGCAGTTCCACAGGTCAAATCTCTATATTATCCTGCTTTTTGCATTTTTTGCCGTAAAAAAAAACAGTAATAGTGTCTCCCTGACTGGTCAGACACCAATATATCTGATTAAAAGAGTCTGGTGTATGCCACATAACTATAACTGTGGTTTTGCAGTTCCACGGGTCAAATATCTGTCTTATCCTTTTTTTGGCATTTTTTGCCATAAAAAAAGACTGTAATACTGTCTCCCTGACTGATCAGACACCAATATATCTGTTTAAAAGAGTCTGGTGTACGCCACATAACTATAACGGTGGTTTTGCAGTTCCACGGGTCAAATCTCTGTATTATCCTGTTTTTGGCATTTTTTCCCGTGAAAAAAAAAATTAATAGTGTCTCCCTGACTGGTCAGACACCAATATATCTGTTTAAAAGAGTTTGGTGTACGCCACATAACTATAACTGTGGTTTTGCAGCTCCATGGGTCAAATCTCTGTATTATCCTTTTTTTAGCATTTTTTGCCGTAAAAAAAAACCAGTACTAGTGTCTCCCTGACTGGTCAGACACCAATATATCTGTTTAAAAGAGTCTGGTGTACGCCACATAACTATAACTGCGTTTTTGCAGTTATACGGGTCAAATCTCTGTATTATCCTGCTTTTTGCATTTTTGCCGTAAAAAAACTGTAATAATGTCTCCCTGACTGGTCAGACACCAATATATCTGTTTAAAAGAGTCTGGTGTACGCCACATAATAATAAGTGCGGTTTTGCAGTTACACGGGTCAAATCTCTGTATTATCCTGCTTTTTGCATTTTTTGCCGTAAAAAAAACTCTAATAGTGTCTCCCTGACTGGTCAGACACCAATATACCTGTTTAAAAGAGTCTGGTGTACGCCACGTAACTATAACTGTGGTTTTGAAGTTCCACAGGTCAAATCTCTGTATTATCCTTTTTTTGGCATTTTCTGCCATAAAAGAAAACTGTAATACTGTCTCCCTGACTGATCAGACACCAATATATCTGTTTAAAAGAGTCTGGTGTACGCCACATAACAATAACGGTGGTTTTGCAGATCCACGGGTCAAATCTCTGTATTATCCTGTTTTTGGCATTTTTTCCCGTGAAAAAAAAAATTAATAGTGTCTCCCTGACTGGCCAGACACCAATATATCTGTTTAAAAGAGTCTGGTGTACGCCACATAACTATAAATGTGGTTTTGCAGTTCCACGGGTCAAATCTCTATATTACCCTTTTTTTGGCATTTTTTGCCGTAAAAAAAACAGTACTAGTGTCTCCCTGACTGGTCAGACACCAATATATCTGTTTAAAAGAGTCTGGTGTACGCCACATAACTATAAATGTGGTTTTGCAGTTCCACGGGTCAAATCTCTATATTACCCTTTTTTTGGCATTTTTTGCCATAAAAAAAGACTGTAATACTGTCTCCCTGACTGATCAGACACCAATATATCTGTTTAAAAGAGTCTGGTGTACGCCACATAACTATAACGGTGGTTTTGCAGTTCCACGGGTCAAATCTCTGTATTATCCTGTTTTTGGCATTTTTTCCCGTGAAAAAAAAAATTAATAGTGTCTCCCTGACTGGTCAGGCACCAATATATCTGTTTAAAAGAGTTTGGTGTAGGCCACATAACTATAACTGTGGTTTTGCAGCTCCATGGGTCAAATCTCTGTATTATCCTTTTTTTAGCATTTTTTGCCGTAAAAAAAAAACAGTACTAGTGTCTCCCTGACTGGTCAGACACCAATATATCTGTTTAAAAGAGTCTGGTGTACGCCACATAACTATAACTGCGGTTTTGCAGTTATACGGGTCAAATCTCTGTATTATCCTGCTTTTTGCATTTTTGCCGTAAAAAAACTGTAATAATGTCTCCCTGACTGGTCAGACACCAATATATCTGTTTAAAAGAGTCTGGTGTACGCCACATAACTATAAGTGCGGTTTTGCAGTTACACGGGTCAAATCTCTGTATTATCCTGCTTTTTGCATTTTTTGCCGTAAAAAAAACTCTAGTAGTGTCTCCCTGACTGGTCAGACACCAATATACCTGTTTAAAAGAGTCTGGTGTACGCCACGTAACTATAACTGTGGTTTTGAAGTTCCACAGGTCAAATCTCTGTATTATCCTTTTTTTGGCATTTTCTGCCATAAAAGAAAACTGTAATACTGTCTCCCTGACTGATCAGACACCAATATATCTGTTTAAAAGAGTCTGGTGTACGCCACATAACTATAACGGTGGTTTTGCAGATCCACGGGTCAAATCTCTGTATTATCCTGTTTTTGGCATTTTTTCCCGTGAAAAAAAAAATTAATAGTGTCTCCCTGACTGGTCAGACACCAATATATCTGTTTAAAAGAGTCTGGTGTACGCCACATAACTATAACTGTGGTTTTGCAGCTCCATGGGTCAAATCTCTGTATTATCCTTTTTTTAGCATTTTTTGCCATAAAAAAAAAACTGTAATAGTGTCTCCCTGACTGGCCAGACACCAATATATCTGTTTAAAAGAGTCTGGTGTACGCCACATAACTATAACTGCGGTTTTGCAGTTATACGGGTCAAATCTCTGTATTATCCTGCTTTTTGCATTTTTGCCGTAAAAAAAAAACTGTAATAATGTCTCCCTGACTGGTCAGACACCAATATATCTGTTTAAAAGAGTCTGGTGTACACCACATAACTATAACTGCGGTTTTGCAGTTACACGGGTCAAATCTCTGTATTATCCTGCTTTTTGCATTTTTTGCCGTAAAAAAAACTCTAATAGTGTCTCCCTGACTGGTCAGACACCAATATATCTGTTTAAAAGAGTCTGGTGTACGCCACATAACTATAAATGTGGTTTTGCAGTTCCACGGGTCAAATCTCTATATTACCCTTTTTTTGGCATTTTTTGCCATAAAAAAAACAGTATTGGTGTCTCCCTGACTGGTCAGACACCAATATATCTGTTTAAAAGAGTATGGTGTACACCACATAACTATAACTGTGGTTTTGCAGTTCCACAGGTCAAATCTCTATATTATCCTGCTTTTTGCATTTTTTGCCGTAAAAAAAAACAGTAATAGTGTCTCCCTGACTGGTCAGACACCAATATATCTGTTTAAAAGAGTCTGGTGTATGCCACATAACTATAACTGTGGTTTTGCAGTTCCACGGGTCAAATATCTGTCTTATCCTTTTTTTGGCATTTTTTGCCATAAAAAAAGACTGTAATACTGTCTCCCTGACTGATCAGACACCAATATATCTGTTTAAAAGAGTCTGGTGTACGCCACATAACTATAACGGTGGTTTTGCAGTTCCACGGGTCAAATCTCTGTATTATCCTGTTTTTGGCATTTTTTCCCGTGAAAAAAAAAATTAATAGTGTCTCCCTGACTGGTCAGACACCAATATATCTGTTTAAAAGAGTTTGGTGTACGCCACATAACTATAACTGTGGTTTTGCAGCTCCATGGGTCAAATCTCTGTATTATCCTTTTTTTAGCATTTTTTGCCGTAAAAAAAAAACAGTACTAGTGTCTCCCTGACTGGTCAGACACCAATATATCTGTTTAAAAGAGTCTGGTGTACGCCACATAACTATAACTGCGGTTTTGCAGTTATACGGGTCAAATCTCTGTATTATCCTGCTTTTTGCATTTTTGCCGTAAAAAAACTGTAATAATGTCTCCCTGACTGGTCAGACACCAATATATCTGTTTAAAAGAGTCTGGTGTACGCCACATAACTATAAGTGCGGTTTTGCAGTTACACGGGTCAAATCTCTGTATTATCCTGCTTTTTGCATTTTTTGCCGTAAAAAAAACTCTAATAGTGTCTCCCTGACTGGTCAGACACCAATATACCTGTTTAAAAGAGTCTGGTGTACGCCACGTAACTATAACTGTGGTTTTGAAGTTCCACAGGTCAAATCTCTGTATTATCCTTTTTTTGGCATTTTCTGCCATAAAAGAAAACTGTAATACTGTCTCCCTGACTGATCAGACACCAATATATCTGTTTAAAAGAGTCTGGTGTACGCCACATAACTATAACGTTGGTTTTGCAGATCCACGGGTCAAATCTCTGTATTATCCTGTTTTTGGCATTTTTTCCCGTGAAAAAAAAAATTAATAGTGTCTCCCTGACTGGTCAGACACCAATATATCTGTTTAAAAGAGTCTGGTGTACGCCACATAACTATAACTGTGGTTTTGCAGCTCCATGGGTCAAATCTCTGTATTATCCTTTTTTTAGCATTTTTTGCCATAAAAAAAAACTGTAATAGTGTCTCCCTGACTGGCCAGACACCAATATATCTGTTTAAAAGAGTCTGGTGTACGCCACATAACTATAAATATGGTTTTGCAGTTCCACGGGTCAAATCTCTATATTACCCTTTTTTTGGCATTTTTTGCCGTAAAAAAAACAGTACTAGTGTCTCCCTGACTGGTCAGACACCAATATATCTGTTTAAAAGAGTATGGTGTACACCACATAACTATAACTGTGGTTTTGCAGTTCCACAGGTCAAATCTCTATATTATCCTGCTTTTTGCATTTTTTGCCGTAAAAAAAAACAGTAATAGTGTCTCCCTGACTGGTCAGACACCAATATATCTGATTAAAAGTGTCTGGTGTATGCCACATAACTATAACTGTGGTTTTGCAGTTCCACGGGTCAAATATCTGTCTTATCCTTTTTTTGGCATTTTTTGCCATAAAAAAAGACTGTAATACTGTCTCCCTGACTGATCAGACACCAATATATCTGTTTAAAAGAGTCTGGTGTACGCCACATAATAATAAGTGCGGTTTTGCAGTTACACGGGTCAAATCTCTGTATTATCCTGCTTTTTGCATTTTTTGCCGTAAAAAAAACTCTAATAGTGTCTCCCTGACTGGTCAGACACCAATATACCTGTTTAAAAGAGTCTGGTGTACGCCACGTAACTATAACTGTGGTTTTGAAGTTCCACAGGTCAAATCTCTGTATTATCCTTTTTTTGGCATTTTCTGCCATAAAAGAAAACTGTAATACTGTCTCCCTGACTGATCAGACACCAATATATCTGTTTAAAAGAGTCTGGTGTACGCCACATAACTATAACGGTGGTTTTGCAGTTCCACGGGTCAAATCTCTGTATTATCCTGTTTTTGGCATTTTTTCCCGTGAAAAAAAAAATTAATAGAGTCTCCCTGACTGGTCAGACACCAATATATCTGTTTATAAGAGTTTGGTGTACGCCACATAACTATAACTGTGGTTTTGCAGCTCCATGGGTCAAATCTCTGTATTATCCTTTTTTTAGCATTTTTTGCCGTAAAAAAAAAACTGTACTAGTGTCTCCCTGACTGGTCAGACACCAATATATCTGTTTAAAAGAGTCTGGTGTACGCCACATAACTATAACTGCGGTTTTGCAGTTATACGGGTCAAATCCCTGTATTATCCTGCTTTTTGCATTTTTGCCGTAAAAAAACTGTAATAATGTCTCCCTGACTGGTCAGACACCAATATATCTGTTTAAAAGAGTCTGGTGTACGCCACATAACTATAAGTGCGGTTTTGCAGTTACACGGGTCAAATCTCTGTATTATCCTGCTTTTTGCATTTTTTGCCGTAAAAAAAACTCTAGTAGTGTCTCCCTGACTGGTCAGACACCAATATACCTGTTTAAAAGAGTCTGGTGTACGCCACGTAACTATAACTGTGGTTTTGAAGTTCCACAGGTCAAATCTCTGTATTATCCTTTTTTTGGCATTTTCTGCCATAAAAGAAAACTGTAATACTGTCTCCCTGACTGATCAGACACCAATATATCTGTTTAAAAGAGTCTGGTGTACGCCACATAACTATAACGGTGGTTTTGCAGATCCACGGGTCAAATCTCTGTATTATCCTGTTTTTGGCATTTTTTCCCGTGAAAAAAAAAATTAATAGTGTCTCCCTGACTGGTCAGACACCAATATATCTGTTTAAAAGAGTCTGGTGTACGCCACATAACTATAACTGTGGTTTTGCAGCTCCATGGGTCAAATCTCTGTATTATCCTTTTTTTAGCATTTTTTGCCATAAAAAAAAACTGTAATAGTGTCTCCCTGACTGGCCAGACACCAATATATCTGTTTAAAAGAGTCTGGTGTACGCCACATAACTATAACTGCGGTTTTGCAGTTATACGGGTCAAATCTCTGTATTATCCTGCTTTTTGCATTTTTGCCGTAAAAAAAAAACTGTAATAATGTCTCCCTGACTGGTCAGACACCAATATATCTGTTTAAAAGAGTCTGGTGTACACCACATAACTATAACTGCGGTTTTGCAGTTACACGGGTCAAATCTCTGTATTATCCTGCTTTTTGCATTTTTTGCCGTAAAAAAAACTCTAATAGTGTCTCCCTGACTGGTCAGACACCAATATATCTGTTTAAAAGAGTCTGGTGTACGCCACATAACTATAAATGTGGTTTTGCAGTTCCACGGGTCAAATCTCTATATTACCCTTTTTTTGGCATTTTTTGCCATAAAAAAAACAGTACTAGTGTCTCCCTGACTGGTCAGACACCAATATATCTGTTTAAAAGAGTATGGTGTACACCACATAACTATAACTGTGGTTTTGCAGTTCCACAGGTCAAATCTCTATATTATCCTGCTTTTTGCATTTTTTGCCGTAAAAAAAAACAGTAATAGTGTCTCCCTGACTGGTCAGACACCAATATATCTGTTTAAAAGAGTCTGGTGTATGCCACATAACTATAACTGTGGTTTTGCAGTTCCACGGGTCAAATATCTGTCTTATCCTTTTTTTGGCATTTTTTGCCATAAAAAAAGACTGTAATACTGTCTCCCTGACTGATCAGACACCAATATATCTGTTTAAAAGAGTCTGGTGTACGCCACATAACTATAACGGTGGTTTTGCAGTTCCATGGGTCAAATCTCTGTATTATCCTTTTTTTAGCATTTTTTGCCGTAAAAAAAAAACAGTACTAGTGTCTCCCTGACTGGTCAGACACCAATATATCTGTTTAAAAGAGTCTGGTGTACGCCACATAACTATAACTGCGGTTTTGCAGTTATACGGGTCAAATCTCTGTATTATCCTGCTTTTTGCATTTTTGCCGTAAAAAAACTGTAATAATGTCTCCCTGACTGGTCAGACACCAATATATCTGTTTAAAAGAGTCTGGTGTACGCCACATAACTATAAGTGCGGTTTTGCAGTTACACGGGTCAAATCTCTGTATTATCCTGCTTTTTGCATTTTTTGCCGTAAAAAAAACTCTAATAGTGTCTCCCTGACTGGTCAGACACCAATATACCTGTTTAAAAGAGTCTGGTGTACGCCACGTAACTATAACTGTGGTTTTGAAGTTCCACAGGTCAAATCTCTGTATTATCCTTTTTTTGGCATTTTCTGCCATAAAAGAAAACTGTAATACTGTCTCCCTGACTGATCAGACACCAATATATCTGTTTAAAAGAGTCTGGTGTACGCCACATAACTATAACGGTGGTTTTGCAGATCCACGGGTCAAATCTCTGTATTATCCTGTTTTTGGCATTTTTTCCCGTGAAAAAAAAAATTAATAGTGTCTCCCTGACTGGTCAGACACCAATATATCTGTTTAAAAGAGTCTGGTGTACGCCACATAACTATAACTGTGGTTTTGCAGCTCCATGGGTCAAATCTCTGTATTTTCCTTTTTTTAGCATTTTTTGCCATAAAAAAAAACTGTAATAGTGTCTCCCTGACTGGCCAGACACCAATATATCTGTTTAAAAGAGTCTGGTGTACGCCACATAACTATAAATATGGTTTTGCAGTTCCACGGGTCAAATCTCTATATTACCCTTTTTTTGGCATTTTTTGCCGTAAAAAAAACAGTACTAGTGTCTCCCTGACTGGTCAGACACCAATATATCTGTTTAAAAGAGTATGGTGTACACCACATAACTATAACTGTGGTTTTGCAGTTCCACAGGTCAAATCTCTATATTATCCTGCTTTTTGCATTTTTTGCCGTAAAAAAAAACAGTAATAGTGTCTCCCTGACTGGTCAGACACCAATATATCTGTTTAAAAGAGTCTGGTGTACGCCACATAACTATAACTGCGGTTTTGCAGTTACACGGGTCAAATCTCTGTATTATCCTGCTTTTTGCATTTTTTGCCGTAAAAAAAACTCTAGTAGTGTCTCCCTGACTGGTCAGACACCAATATACCTGTTTAAAAGAGTCTGGTGTACGCCACGTAACTATAACTGTGGTTTTGAAGTTCCACAGGTCAAATCTCTGTATTATCCTTTTTTTGGCATTTTCTGCCATAAAAGAAAACTGTAATACTGTCTCCCTGACTGATCAGACACCAATATATCTGTTTAAAAGAGTCTGGTGTACGCCACATAACTATAACGGTGGTTTTGCAGATCCACGGGTCAAATCTCTGTATTATCCTGTTTTTGGCATTTTTTCCCGTGAAAAAAAAAATTAATAGTGTCTCCCTGACTGGTCAGACACCAATATATCTGTTTAAAAGAGTCTGGTGTACGCCACATAACTATAACTGTGGTTTTGCAGCTCCATGGGTCAAATCTCTGTATTATCCTTTTTTTAGCATTTTTTGCCATAAAAAAAACTGTAATAGTGTCTCCCTGACTGGCCAGACACCAATATATCTGTTTAAAAGAGTCTGGTGTACGCCACATAACTATAACTGCGGTTTTGCAGTTATACGGGTCAAATCTCTGTATTATCCTGCTTTTTGCATTTTTGCCGTAAAAAAAAAACTGTAATAATGTCTCCCTGACTGGTCAGACACCAATATATCTGTTTAAAAGAGTCTGGTGTACACCACATAACTATAACTGCGGTTTTGCAGTTACACGGGTCAAATCTCTGTATTATCCTGCTTTTTGCATTTTTTGCCGTAAAAAAAACTCTAATAGTGTCTCCCTGACTGGTCAGACACCAATATATCTGTTTAAAAGAGTCTGGTGTACGCCACGTAACTATAACTGTGGTTTTGAAGTTCCACAGGTCAAATCTCTGTATTATCCTTTTTTTTGCCATTTTTTGCCATAAAAAAAAAACAGTACTAGTGTCTCCCTGACTGGTCAGACACCAATATATCTGTTTAAAAGAGTCTGGTGTAGGCCAGAAAAATATAACTGTGGTTTTGCAGTTCCATGGGTCAAATCTCTATATTATCCACTTTTGGGCCTTTTGTGCATAAAAAAAACAGTTTGAATGTGTCGCTGACTGTTCAGCCCCAAATATATCTATTTAAAAAAGTCTGATATACGCCAGTAAATTAGAACTGTGGTTTTTGCAGTTCCACAGTTCAAATCTCTGTATTATCCAGCTTTTGGTAATTTTTCCGTAAAGAAAAACAGTAATAGTGTTTCCCTGATGGTTCAGACACAAATATATCTGTTTAAAAGATTCTGGTGTACGCCACATAACTATAACTGTGGTTTTGCAGTTCCATGGTTCAAATCTCTGTATTTTCAAATTTCGGGCCTTTTTTACATAAAAAAATACAGTTTGAGTGTGTCGCTGACTGTTCAGCCCCAAAATATATCTATTTAAAAAAGTCTGGAATATGCCAGTAAATTAGAACCGTGGTTTTGCAGTTCCACGGTTCAAATCTCTGTATTATCCAGCTTTTGGTATTTTTTCCGTAAAGAAAAACAGTAATAGTGTCTCCCTGATTGTTCAGACACCAATATATCTGTTTGAAAGATTCTGGTGTACGCCACATAACTATAACTGTGGTTTTGCAGTTCCACGGTACAAATCTCTGTATTATCCACTTTCGGACCTTTTTTACATAAAAAAAACAGTTTTAGTGTATCGCTGACTGTTCAGCCCCAAATATATCTATTTAAAAAAGTACGGTATACTCCAGTAAGTTAGAACTGTGGTTTTGCAGTTCCACTGTTCAAATTTCTGTATTATCCAGCTTTTGGCCTGTTTTACGTTTAAAAAACAGTAATAGTGTCTCCCTGTCTGTTCAGTCACAAATATATCTGTTTAAAAGATTCTGGTGTAGGCCAGAGAAATAGAACTGTAGTTTTCCTCTTCCACGATTCTAATCTCCTTTCTATTACCCTTTTTCCATTGATAGTGCGAGTGTAAGCTATTTTACTTCATTTACAATGGGCAAGGCATGTGGCAAGGGACGTGGAACTGGACGTTCTGGTGATGGTGTGTGTAGAGGATGGGGCCGTGGCCAAGGTGAAAATGTGCCACAACCAACAGCCACATCTTCTCGCTCCCAGTTCTTGACCGAATTACTAGGGAAGCATACTACAACATCAGTATTGCGAACTGATCAGTATGAACAGACTATTAATTGGATAGCAGATAATACTTCAAGTTACCTGGGCACCACCACCTCCGGTCTGTCTTCCACACGGTCAAGTTTTAGTAGCCGTGAGTCTCGACAGCATACTCCTCCTCACCCCAATGCTCCTTCCTCCCGCCATGCCGAGTGTCGTCAGACAGCAACTGATCCCACACTTGGACACTCTGAAGAGCTGTTCACTGGTCCATTTCCATATTTGTGCCTCACGCCTGCTCCACTTGAAGTGGTGGAAGAGGAGATCCCATGTAGCGATGGCCAAATATTTGAACAGCCACAGCCACAGGAAGTCGACCCTGGCAATTGGTCACAAGAGGTGGACAATGACGAGACACAATTGTCAAGAAGTGAGGTGGAGGATCGTGGTGCGCAAGTGGAAGAGGAGGAGGTGGTGGATGATCTAGTAACTGACCCAACGTGGCAGGAGGACACGCAGAGCGAGGCCAGCAGCACACGGGGGAGGGTGGCAGAGTACCCCAACAGGCAGGAAGAAACAGTGTGGTGGCCGCACACAGAAGGCGTGCAACAGTTCCCCATAACACCAACATGAGGAACATTGCCAGTACAAGCGGTAGGTCTTCCAGAGTCTGGAATTTTTTTAAAGACTCTGCTGATAACCCCAAAAAGGCCATTTGTACCACCTGCCATGCCAGCATCAGCAGGGGTGACAAAACTACCAGCCTGACCACCACCAGCATGATCAGGCACATGGCAGCAAAGCATCCGACTTTGTGGGGCGAACCCCAGGGTCCACGATCAGTGTCAGCGGGTGTCACCACTGCTTCTTCCGATGTTGTGCGTGTAATAGAACTCCCTGTTGTGCATGCAAGGCAATCCCCTGTCCATACTGCATGCAAAGATGCCCCCTCCTCTCAGTCTTCACTTGTTATAGCAGTTTCTCAAGAAACAGCATCAACGTCCACGTCCACGTCCCACCGCAGCGTTCAATTGTCCTTATCTCAGAGCTTTGAATGAAAGCGTAAATTCGCAGCCAACGCACCTCAGGCCACATTCCTAAATTTGCACATTTCATGACTGCTTGCGTTGGAAATGCTGCTTTTTAGGCTGGTGGAGACGGAATCATTCCGCCACCTTATGGCGGGGGCCGTCCCTCGGTACTCTTTCCTCAGCCGACACTATTTTGCCCTGTGTGCCATCCCCGCACTACACAAGCACGTGTCCCAAAACATCTGCCATGCCCTCAACAACGCAGTTACTGGGAGAGTCCACCTGACAACAGACACGTGGACAAGTGCTTGTGGCCAGGGACGTTTCATCTCCCTGACGGCACACTGGGTAAATATAGTGGTAGCCGGGACCCAGTCTGACCTTGGGACGGAACACATTCTCCCCCCACCGAGTATTGCGGGCCCTATGTCAGTCAGAGTAGCCCCACAGTGTACAGCTCTTGAGCATCATCCTCTTCCTCCTCCATCTCAGATATCACCACATCAGTTACAAGCTGGAAGCACTGCAGTACTGCCTCAGCCAAGCGGCAACAGGCTGTGCTGAAACTCATAAGCTTAGGTGATAAATTTCACACTGCTTGTGAGTTGTAGACAGCTGTGAAAGAGCAGGCAGATCTGTGGCTGAGACTGCTGAACCTACATCCAGGCATGGTCGTGTGTTACAATGACCGTAACCTGGTGGCGGCTCTGAGGTGCGGCGAGATCACATACGTACCATACCTGGCTCATGTGCTTAACCTCGTGGTTCAACGGTTTCTTAAATCGTACCCCGAGTTGCCAAATCTGGTCGTCAAAGTACGCCGCCTGTCAGCTCATTTTCGGAAGTCGGCTACAGCTTCCCTCGCCCTTGCTGTGTTGCAGCAGCGTTTGCAGCTTCCGGCACACAGACTGGTGTGTGATGTCCCCACACGTTGGATCTCTACCCTCCACATGTTGCAAAGGATTTGTGAGCAGAAGAGAGCAGTTGTGGATTACTAGCTGCAACAAGTCCGTCGATAATCAGGTCAGACTCCACACAAAAGACCTCAAGAGTGGACCTGGATGTCTGACATATTTACCATCCTGACAAACTTTGAGGAGTCCACCAAGATGGTGAGTGGCGATGATGCCATCATTAGCATCAGCATTACACTTGTCTGTCTTTTGCAACGCTCTCTGCAGAGAATTAAAGAGGAGGCATTGCAGCCAGAGTATGATGAGATGGATCAAGAAGCCATAGCGGGTGATTACACACAGCCCAGCCTCATCTCATCCTACCATGCATTGGGGGACAATAAGAGAGAAGAGGAGGAGGAGGAGGAAGAACAGGAGCTGGTATCCTGCGCTGTAAACGGTAGCATCTGTACAACTGTCATACCGTCGGTTCAGCATGGGAGGCCTGAGGACAGGGGGGAGGAGGAGGAGGATAGCATGGTCAGTCGTCATCTTGGTGAGGACACAGAAGTCTTGCCCGTTACCAGTCTGGCACGCATGGATGACTTTATGTTACGCTGCCTTAACCGTGACCCTCGCGTTCTCAAAATGTTGGGTGACAGTCATTACTGGTTGTTGACACTTTTAGACCCCCGCTACAAGGAGAACTTTCACTCTCTTATTCCTGAGGTGGAGAGGTCTACAAAAATGGGGCAGTACCAGAAGGCCCTTGCTGCAGAACTGTTAAAAAAATTCCCATCTGAACACGCTAGCGCAGAGGTCACAGTTCGTTGACCAACCAAGGCGTACAGGCGAGAGAGACGCAACTCCAATCCAGCAGAGGCAGGGGAACACTGTCAACTTTCTGGGACAGTTTTCTGAGACCCGCCCAGCTTATAGGCCCTGAGGCGCAGGTTACTCTCACAAGGAGTGGAAAGTTTCAAAAGATGGTGAGGGAGTACCAGCGTCCTCCATGATTCCTCTGTGCATTTTAATTATTGGGTATCCCAACTGGACACTTGGAATGAACTCGCTCTGTGCGCCTTGGAGGTCCTGGCCTGCTCTGCCGCTAGCGTGTTATCGGACCGTGTTTTTAGTGCCGCTGGGGGAATTCTAACTGATAAGCGCACTCACCTGTCAACTGACAATGCTGACAAGCTGACCCTTATCAAAATGAACAAGGGCTGGATTGGGCCAGACTTCTCATCACCACCAAATGACAGCAGAGTAACATAAAGTCAAATCCACTGTGCTTTTTCGGGAGGTGTATTCCCATGCACCGCTTCATACCCACACATGGGTATACGCTTCCACAATTCCGCTTTTTTTTGCTCTTCTCCTTATCCTCAGCCTCCACCACCGCTATACCACCAGGGTGACCATGGTCTGTGTTGCCAGCATTGCAAGTTCCTCCCTCCTAATTTTTGGCAGTTTTTGCTTGGAAGGCATAGGCAAAGACTATGGGAGACCCACTCCCCAATAATGGGAATAATGTTTTTAATATGCTGTACTGCATGGCTCTTGAAAGGGGCATTAAAACCGTCTTGTTAAACCGCTCTGACCTCCAAGTCTCTTCCAAGGGCCATTTAAACCGTCTTGTTAAGCTACTGCAACCTCCACGTCTCTTCCAAGGGCATTAAAACCGTCTTGTTAAGCTAATGCGACCTCCACCACTCTTCCAAGGGTCAATAAAGCTGTCTTGTTAAGCTACTGCGACCTCCACCACTTTTCCAAGGGGCATTAAAACCGTCTTTTTAAGCTACTACGACCTCCACCACTTTTCCAAGGGGCATTACATTCTGTTTTGTTAAGCTACTGTGACCTCCACGTCTCTACCAAGGGGCATTAAAACCATCTTGTTAAGCTAATGCGACCTCCACCACTTTTAAAAGGGGCATTAAAACCTTCTTGTTAAGCTACTGCAACCTCCACGTCTCTTCCAAGGGGCATTAAAACCGTCTTGTTAAGCTAATGCAACCTCCACCACTTTCCCAAGGGGCATTAAAACCGTCTTGTTAAACTACTGCGACCTCCACCACTTTTCCAAGGGGCATTAAAACTGTCTTGTTAAGCTGCTGCGACCTCCACCACTTTTCCAAGGGGCATTAAAACTGTCTTGTTAAGCTACTGTGACCTCCACCACTCTTCCAAGGTGCATTAAAACCGTCTTGTTAAGCTACTGCGACCTCCACGTCTCTTCCAATGGGCAATAAAACCGTCTTGTTAAACCACTCTTACCTCCACGTCTCTTCCAAGGACCATTTAAACCATCTTGTTAAGCTACTGCAACCTCCACGTCTCTTCCAAGGGGCATTAAAACCATCTTGTTAAGCTAATGCGACCTCCACCACTTTTCCAAGGGGCATTAAAACTGTCTTGCTAAGCTACTGCGACCTCCACCACTTTTCCAACGGGCATTAAAACCGTCTTGTTATGCTAATGCGACCTCCACAACTTTTCCAAGGGGCATTAAAAACGTCTTGATAAGCTACTGCAACCTCCACGTCTCTTCCAAGGGGCATTAAAACCGTCTTGTTAAGCTAATGCGACCTCCACCACTTTTCCAAGGGGCATTAAAACCATCTTGTTAAGCTACTGCGACCTCCACCACTTTTCCAAGGGGCACTAAAGCTGTCTTGTTAAGCTACTGTGACCTCCACCACTCTTCCAAAGGGCACTAAAGCTGTCTTGTTAAGCTACTGTGACCTCCACCACTCTTCCAAGGGGCATTAGAGCTGTCTTGTTTAGCTACTGCGACCTCCACCACTCTTCCAAGGGGCATTAAAACGTCTTGATAAGCTACTGCGACCTCCACGTTTCTTCCAATGGGCATTAAAACCATCTTGTTAAGCTAATGCGACCTCCACCACTTTTCCAAGGGGCATTAAAACCGTCTTGTTAAGCTACTGCGACCTCCACCACTTTTCCATGAGGCATTGATATTGTCTTTTTATTCCACTGCGGCCTCCACGTCTCTTCCAAAGGGCATTTAAACCGTCTTGTTAAGCTACTGCGCCCTCAACTACTTTTCCAAGGGGCATTAAAGCTGTCTTGTTTAGCTACTGCGACCTCCACCACTTTTCCAAGCGGCATTAAAGCTGTCTTGTTAAGCTACTGTGACCTCCACAACTCTACCAAGGGGCATTAAAACCGTCTTGTTAAGCTACTGCGACCTCCACCACTTTTTCAAGGGGCATTGATATTGTCTTTTTATTCCACTGCGAACTCCACCATTCTTCCAATGGGCATTGCATTTCCTCCTAATTTTAGTCAGCTTTTGCTTTTCAATGCATAGGTGAACACTAAGGGAGACCCACTCCCCAATAATGGGTAGAAGATTTTTAGTATACTGTAGTCCAATCTGTTTCAAGGGGCATTGCAGTTCCTCATAATTTTTGGAAAGCCTTCCATTCACTGCTTAGGCCAACAGTGCACAGGAGACCCAGTTGCTATAAATGGATAAAACGGTTTAGTTAAGGCCCTCTGACCTCCATGTGACTTCCAAGGGGCATTGGAGTGCCTCGAAATTTTTGGTAGGCATTGCACTCACTGCATGCCCTATAACTGTGTAGCCGAACCTCTCTTTTTGGTACAGAAATATATCCTACTAGACATGTGTGGTTTACTGGCCTGATATTGATGTGAATGGTCCCTGTTCCTCCTACTCTTTCTCCTTTGCCACCACCTCATCCGTCATTCATCACCTGAAGCTTTGTTTTAACAGGAGTCATAGAACTGGGATTGTAGCAGGAAAACATCCAGCAATCCTCAAAGGAGGTAGGATATGCACCAAAACGCTGACTACCTCAGGCCTAGCCGCTACTACATACATGCACTTGCATTCCAAGAAATCAAAGCAGATGCTAACTTCTATCATCATCATCATGCTCCTCACCTTGGCACTCTCATCTCCCCTGATGGAGAAGCCAGGGCCCACCGGAGGAGTCAGGTTCTCTGGTGGGCTCTTCAAATGCTGCCCTAAAGCAGGCCAGGCTAAGAAAAGTGTGGCTGGGGACCAATCGTGGACACCCGGCCGCCGGGCGGCTGGGGACTGAGTATGGATACCAGGCCGCCAATGCAGCCATGTCATGGTGGCCGGCGTCTGCCTCCACATGCATAAAAGGCCCAATTTCAAGTGCAAGCTAGCTAGCAGTATGGTATTGCAGCCTGGGGGTGGGTGGGTGGCAGGTTGCACACTTACGCTTGTGTTCCAAGAAAACAAAGCAGATGCTAACTTCTATCATCATCATCATGCTCCTCACCTTGGCACTTTCAACTCCCCTTATGGAGAAACCAGGGCCCACCAGAGGAGTCTGGTTCTCTGGTGGGCTCGTCCAATGCTGCCCTAAAGCAGGCCGGGCTAAGAAAAGTGTGGGGGGATGTTCCAAGGAGAAATAGGGGTGGCTGGGGACCGTTTATGGACACCCGGCCGCCCCCAGGCGGCTGGGGACCATGTGCGGACACCCTGCCGCGGTGCGGCTGGGGACCGAGTGTGGACACCCGGCCGCCCCCTGGCGGCTGGGGACCGAGCATGTACACCCGGCCTCCGGCTGGCTGGGGACTGAGTATGGATACCTCGCTGCTGAAGCAGCCATGAGGTAGTGGCCAGATTCGGCCTCCTCCAAACTAAAAGGCCCCATTTCACGTGCAAGCAAACTAGCAGTATAGTATTGCAGCCTGGGGGTGGCAGGCTGCATACTTGTGCTTGCATTGCAAGGAATGGGGGAGGTTCAATTGAACACTGCCCTGTGACAAGGACTTGCATGGGGATAGTTTCAAGTCTCCATCTTCTGATGCGGAAAGGATCACTTCTGATGGGCACACTTTTAGGCAGTTACCTGGGTATCAGAGATGCTTCCAAGAGTCTTCCCCATGCTGCTCCCATTTCTTTTCAGCACTGTATGCATGTGTCACACAGCACATGGCCAGATAAGATTGTAAAATGTTAAAATGACATTTCCCGGTGAATGCATTGGTCACGGTTGAAAGCAATACAAAAGTGCAAAAACGCATAAAAAATGCTACTTGTGAACATAGCCCAAGGTGTGGAGGAGTATTTTTGTCTTTGTTTATTTATTTTACCTTATACACAAGTTTTTACCCTGGAATGGAAGTTCCTTAACATATTTCACAGGAAAACCGTTTCAGTTTCGTTTTTGAACGTTTTATTGTGAGCCCGTTAAAGTGGCTTAATACCTCTGACCACGTTGTTGACAGCAGTGACCTGGGGGTCAGAAATGCTTCCTGGGGCGATGCCCATTCTGTCCCCATGTCTTTTGACCACTGTCACTAATGTTTTGGGCACTTTTTAGTCTTTCTACAGACTGCCGGGGGTGCTGCCGCAAAAATGCTCGGGTCTCCCTTAGACTAACATTGGGCTCGTTGCTCGGGTCGAGCACCCGAGTATCACGGCGATCTCGGCCCGAGCTTTGGGCACCCGAGCATTTTAGTGCTTGCTCAACACTAATTATTATTTTACACTCAAGAACAAAACCACTGATAGCTGAATGTGCTACAGCAGAACTTGTGTTGACTTTTATAGTTCTTTTAATACAACAGCTCTCCTACTTAACAGAACTTTCCATAAAGGAGGAGTGTCTTCCCTTCCACACACCAGGAAGTTAGGAGACTGAATAGTTGTGAGCTGCTCAAGAGACATCTTGAGAATACCCCCTTTATTAAGATATGTAATTCAGCCAATTTACCCTCACCCAATTAATTTCCACTGCCATGAATAATAAGATAATATAAGTACTGACAGGCTTTGGATTTGAAGGCTAAGGGATATCAATGCACATGTAGCCATCCCATTGGAAAATAAAGCAGGAAAAAAAGGTCCCTTGTGGCGGAAGTATGGTGGACATACATTAAGGCATGCTCGGTCCAATCAAGCCACGCATCGCCGACCCCCTGATCCTGACTAGTGTTGAGCCACCCCCGTAGTGTTCGAGTTCGGTTCGGTTCGTCGAACACCCGTGTGTTCGCCGAACAGTTCGTCGAACTGTTCGTCGAACACCTTCGAACACCGTTAAAACCAATGGCAGGCAAACAAAAACACATAGAAACACATAGAAAACACCTTCAAAGGTGTCCAAAAGCTGACAAACTGCTCAGAAGACACAACTAACACATGGAAAAGTGACAAGTACATATAGTCATGCGAAAAGAAAAGAGGTGGAGGAGTAAAAGGAGGGGGAGACACAGATATAGGCATGTCATGCCCTTCTAAAATCCAAAAAGTGAGAAGCCGAGATGGCCAGTCCGCTCCTGCCCGTGCCACCTCCGTGTCGCCGGGTTTGTGCCAGAGCCGCGGTGAACCCTGACGGCCAGCCCCCCTCTCCCAATACTGGTGCCTGTCCGCTGGTGGGTCGAGAGAGCCCTCCTGTGGTGGAGGCAGCTCTAAGCTTTTTAATTTAAATTGTCCCTCTAATTTGAATGAATACACTTTAAATCCATTTACAAGGATCTATTGGAGGGCAAGTCTCATGCCAGCAGCCGCGTAATTCCAGCTCCAGTAGCGTCCACTAAAGCTGCTGCAGTTAAAAAGCTTTTATAAGGATCGAGCTCGGCTGTCCACCGCAAGGCATCCTAGTGCCAGTCCCAGCCCCTATGCCTTGGGGTGCCTCCTGATGCTCTTCACTAAGTATCCCGTGGTCCCGAAGCATTTCCTTTGAAAAAATTAAGTGTCCAAACTACAGGTGGTGTAGCTTGCTTAACAGCCGGGATAATCCGCTGACTAGCAGACACTGCTACTAGGCACAAAGTATTTCCTGGGCTAGATGCAGTTAAAAATTTGTAAGTAGATACTCTCGTTGGATGCTGAGAAAGCATTCCATAGAGTCTCCTGGCACGCCATATATGATTCTCTTAAAAAGCTTGGGGTAGGGGTCTAGGGGACCCTTTTATAGCCAAAATCACGGCCCTGTATCACAATACGTCACCTAGGCTGAAGATAAATGGAACTGTAGCACCGAGGGCTCGGTTGCTACAGACGTATTGCACCTCACCCAGAGGTGTGATATCTCACTCTCAGATAAGGATGGAGTGTGGATCAGGACCCGACACCTGCATGCATTACACCACATTGCCGTGGGGCAGGGCGACCAATATGCCCCTGAGATGGGCACGACAGTCCCTGTCCCTGGCTGGAGTGGGGGGAGGGAACACTGAGGAAGGGGAACCCTGCAGTGCAGGAGCAGGGAGGAAGCAGTTCCTGGGTGCATTGAGAAGGGAGTATAAAAGGTGGGCACCATCTTAGTTCAGTGCAGAGAAGTCTGAGCAGAAGTGGCAGGGAGCAGGGGCTCTGCATGAGCTCTGCTCCGGAGGCGGGCCTAGTAACAGAGGCCCAGGCCTGCAAGAGGAAGAAGGAAGGAAGAGGAGCGGAGAAGGCTCCAGGAACGAGGAATGAAGGGATCCCAGGGGTGCGGACGGGCGAGTCGCCACCGCACGCCCGAATCCACCTGCGTGGAGGGGTCAGGCCAAAGGGGGAGACCAGTCCCCGAACTAGTGGAGGCAGGAAACGACCCTCAGCTAGAAACCGGAGGCTCTGACATTTTATGTGGCGCAGCCCCTTGCTCCACCCGCTAGGAAGGCACCACATAGGGTCAGGGAAACTGGCGCCAAGTTTACCAAGAGGAGGCCCGAGGCAGCCGGACAGAAGTGTTGGTAAGAAAGGCCAGACAAAGGACACACAAAGGGGGTCCTGTGAAGCGCTCCAAAGTTATCTGGGAGTTGTCTGAGCCCCTCACCTGGTGAGCACAGTACGACGTGGGCAGCCGTTACCTGCAGACGTGGTCTGGATAATAAGAACTGTGAGTAAAGGCCCTGAACTGCATCACTGACTCCGTGTCGTTACTGCTGCTGCCCTGCACCATCACCCCCATCCTCCGCATACACTGCCCTGAGGCTATACTCCTCCCGTGGGGAGTTATGCTACGCTCTGCTGCACCCACAACACCAGCCTTAGCGGTCTGCCCTGTAGCGGCGGTTCACTCTGACCGCAATCCACGGGTGGCGTAGTCGGACATTTAAACATCAAAACCACATAAATAGTTCCGCCACTGGTTTGAACACCCTGTGCGTTATCACACCCGTCGTCCTCAGAGCCAACCTGTTCCTGCCCTGACAAAAAACTAAAGTTGTCGCTCCAATCAGGTATTTGAGTCTTATCATCGTCTTCCTCATTGTCTCCACCAACAGGAGTTACAGTTTGGGAATGAGGGTCTACATTATGGTCAGAACCTTCTGCGTCTGGTCCTGGATCCGACTCATAAAGATTCTGGGCATCAGTGCAGATCATTTCCTCGTCTGGATTCACAGAAGCGCTGGAGTCGACCTCTGATTCCCAGGCTATAGTATGAGTAAACAGCTCTGCAGACTCAACCATCTGTTCTACCTCATACTCAGACGGGCAGCTGGAGATTTGGGAGCTGTGAGGAAGCAAGTGCGATTTGGGTGACACCTTTGAGGACTGGAGTATTTGTGATGTTGAAGTTGATGTGGAGGAGAGCCCACTTAAAGGAGCACTTGATATCCGTTGAAGCACCTGCTGTTTTTGTGCCTCATCTGGAATTTGTAGCGATTGGCGTGGCCGTAAGAAAGGGATCTTATCACATTGTCCGCTAAAAGAAGTAGACATTTTAGTTTGGCTGGAAGATGGTCTTTCTTCTGCACCTACCCCACGGACACAACCTTTTTTCCCCTTCCCAACACGCCTATTCCCCTTTCCACCAGCAGCAGGCCTTTTTCCACTCATTTTGGTGGTTAAATAATTCACAACTCTGGAGTTGTTTGCACAAAAAAACAATGGATGCTAACCGAGCAAAGCTGAGTGGCCAAACTGTGGTATTAGGCCAAAACTATTGGCTGGGTTAGATGCAGAAAAAAATTATTTTTAATTTGCAACCTGATGGAGGTCAGTATAGATGGACTAATAGACCAAGTCCCACACACCGCTAGAAGCCCAAATATTTTTTCAGAGCTAGATGCAGAAATTTTTTTTATTCAATTTGCAACCTGATGGAGGTCAGTATAGATGGACTAATAGACCAAGTCCCACACACTGCTAGAAGCCCAAATATTTTTTCAGAGCTAGATGCAGAAAAAAATTATTTTTAATTTGCAACCTGATGGAGGTCAGTATAGATGGACTAATAGACCAAGTCCCACACACCGCTAGAAGCCCAAATATTTTTTCAGAGCTAGATGCAGAAATTTTTTTTATTCAATTTGCAACCTGATGGAGGTCAGTATAGATGGACTAATAGACCAAGTCCCACACACTGCTAGAAGCCCAAATATTTTTTCAGAGCTAGATGCAGAAAAAAATTATTTTTAATTTGCAACCTGATGGAGGTCAGTATAGATGGACTAATAGAACAAGTCCCACACGCTGCTAGTAGCCCAAATATTTTTTCAGAGATAAATGAAGAAAAAAATTATTTTTAATTTGCAACCTGATGGAGGTCAGTATAGATGGACTAATAGACCAAGTCCCACACACTGCTAGAAACCCAAATATTTTTTCAGAGCTAGATGCAGAAAAAAATTATTTTTAATTTGCAACCTGATGGAGCTCAGTATAGATGGACTAATAGACCAAGTCCCACACACTGCTAGAAGCCCAAATATTTTTTCAGAGCTAGATGCAGAAAAAAATTATTCTTAATTTGCAACCTGATGGAGGTCAGTATAGATGGACTAATAGAACAAGTCCCACACGCTGCTAGAAGCCCAAATATTTTTTCAGAGATAAATGAAGAAAAAAATTATTTTTAATTTGCAACCTGATGGAGGTCAGTATAGATGGACTAATAGACCAAGTCCCACACACTGCTAGAAGCCCAAATATTTTTTCAGAGCTAGATGCAGAAAAAAATTATTTTTAATTTGCAACCTGATGGAGGTCAGTATAGATGGACTAATAGAACAAGTCCCACACGCTGCTAGAAGCCCAAATATTTTTTCAGAGATAAATGAAGAAAAAAATTATTTTTAATTTGCAACCTGATGGAGGTCAGTATAGATGGACTAATAGACCAAGTCCCACACACTGCTAGAAGCCCAAATATTTTTTCAGAGCTAGATGCAGAAAAAAATTATTTTTAATTTGCAACCTGATGGAGGTCAGTATAGATGGACTAATAGACCAAGTCCCACACACTGCTAGAAGCCCAAATATTTTTTCAGAGCTAGATGCAGAAAAAAATTATTTTTAATTTGCAACCTGATGGAGGTCAGTATAGATGGACTAATAGAACAAGTCCCACACGCTGCTAGAAGCCCAAATATTTTTTCAGAGATAAATGAAGAAAAAAATTATTTTTAATTTGCAACCTGATGGAGGTCAGTATAGATGGACTAATAGACCAAGTCCCACACACCGCTAGAAGCCCAAATATTTTTTCAGAGCTAGATGCAGAAAAAAATTATATTCAGTTTGCAACCTGATGGAGGTCAGTATAGATGGACTAATAGAATGATGCTATGCCCAAAAGATTTTACTTCACTAGGTGCAGTAAAAAAATTGGTATTCTATACACAGGTGGTATATCTTGCAACACAGATAGGCTACTCCACTGACTAACACACTCTGCAATAGGCCAAAAAGGATTAGCTTTGCTAGATTCAGCCAAATGCTGTGAAAAAAACTTGCACAGCACTGGCACAGACCTGCCTGGCAAAAACTGATAGGAACTGATGTAACCTAGTCCTGAAAAGGACTCCAATTACAATTAGTCTTTACTCCCACAATCTATCTATTTAAGAGCACAGACATGCCTGATAAAAGTCGTAGGAAATGCTGTAACCTAGTCCTTAAAAGGACTGCAATCACAACTATTCCCTACTCCCAAGCTATCTGTATATTTGTGCGAAAATTGGCTTGAAATTAACAAGGTATAGCGCACACAGCAACAGCGGTGCCGTCTAACACGCAGCTGCAGCAGTGAGAAAATGGAGGCGACGGGGAAAATGGCTTGGTCTTATAGGGCAAGGACATGTGACATACACTGCCAATCACACATGCCCTTGCTTGTGTGAAAAAAAGCACTTCGCTCCGTGTGTGCGCTGCTGATAGGCTGACAGATTGCACCTCCCCACTGCAAATGCGGGAAAGAGAAAAAAAAATGGAGATCTTCATTGTTCCTGCAGAGATCCATCCCCTGCCCCTCCCCCCGCCCCGCTGTACACTCAAACTGCGTATTAACATTAATTTTCATCATTACTGAGAAAAAATCCAGTTATGATTTTGGTGCACGAACAGTTATCGAACATAACCTCGAACAGCCGAATTTTTCTCAAATTGTTCGTGTTCGCCGACCGGCTCGAACACCGCCCAAAACAGCTCGAATTTGAGATTGACGAACAGTTCGAGTAGAACAACGCTCATCTCTAATCCTGACCCTTTTCCAGTAAGTGTGATGCAGCCCACTGAGTGTTCTCTGAACTGGTTGGAGGCCGTACGAGTGTTGTGTGGTCAGAATGAGAAATAGGCTGCACTGTAGAAGAGTGCTCCAGCCCATCTCTACTACATCTTCATGGGACCCAGGGGCTTCTTGTGCTATGGCCTGCATCAAAGAAGGAAAAAAGACTTGAAATGTGGGTGGCATAATTGCTCCCTCATAGTGAAGGTAAGAGTGGCAGCTTTCACAATTTGTATTATTCACACTCTTAAACAGATGGGCTGTATGCCCTCAAGGTATGACTTTAGTTAAGACTGAGACATTCATTTGCAAAGTGGCCTGCTTCTCCACAATTCAAATGAAGCCTGCTCCCTTGAACACCATTTGAACACCTCCTTCAATCATCCTGGGCCTTTCAAGGATATCCACTGGGCCACTTACTTCAGCAACTCATCTGTTATCTCTGCACTGACTCCATCCCACCCCATCACACCACTTTAATCAACAATTCCAATCCATTCTTTTCCTGCATTTTTCCAATGCCATCCACCGTCTTCTTCCAGGCACTATCATTAACCAATTTTGTGCCACAATGAGAGATTACTTACATATATAGCTTTTCATTTCATTGTTTTTATCGTTTTTCTTTATTTTCTACCGCTGCCACAAGTTGATAGTTGAAATTTTGTTCCTTCTACTATTAATAAAAATATCAGCATTCTTGGAGATTTCATAGTTAATCCTTCATTCATTGATGAAAATTGACCTTGTCGATCTAATAATTGTATACATATTGCACAGAATAAAGAAATGTCAGTACTATTTTCCATTCCAGAGTGATTCAGTCCTTAAAGACTAGTGTTGAGCGATACCTTCTGATATCAGGAAATATCGTATCGGATTGGATCGGACCGATACCCAAAAAGTATCAGATATTGCCGATTCCGATACTGGAAACCAATGCAAGTCAATGGGACACAAATATCGGAATGAAAATAAACCCTTTCTTTCCTTGTAGGTTAATTCTACATGAAGTAAAACAACTAAGAATAATGTAGAATGTATTACGCGAAAAGCCGTCAATTCATGAGCGGCATACACCGGTACCCGACAATTTACAACAGAAAGAATAGAGCTTCACACATAGATTAGATAGATAGAAACATGTCAGTCACATATATAATACGTACAGCTTACTGTACTTGTCATTTAGTGTAAAGGATTTATTTTAAAAAATAATTGTGTTTTCATGCACTGTCTCTTTAAAAAAAGCCGGCCGGCAATTCAGCAGCGGTACCCGACAATTTATAACAGACAGAATAGAGCTTCACACATAGATTAGATAGATAGAAACATGTCAGTCACATATATATGAAGTACAGTGACAGTGTTGCTTACTGTACTTGTCATTTAGTGTAAAGGATTTATTTAAAAATATAATAGTGTTTTCATGCACCGTCTCTTTAAAAAAAACGGCCGGCAATTCAGCATCTGTACCCGACAATTTAGAACAGAAAGAATAGAGCATCACACATAGATTAGATAGATAGAAACATGTCAGTCACATATATAAGAAGTACAGTGACAGTGTTGATTACTGTACTTGTCATTTAGTGTTAAAATAAAGGATTTATTTAAAAAAAAATTGGCGTGGGGTTCCCCCTAATTTTAGTCTCTAGCGGAGGTTAAGCAGATGGCTGGGGCAGATGTTTGAAGCCTGGGAAGGGAGTAATACCCACGGAGCTTCCCAGGCTACTAAGATGAGCCCCCAGCTGAATACCTAGCCTTTACTAGCTATTAAAATGAGGGACCCCCCCAAAAAAATGACGTGGGGTACCCCCTATTTAATAGCTAGCAAAGGCTAGGCAGACAGCTGGGGGCTGATATTAATAGCCCAGGAAGGGTGCCATGAATATTGGCCCCCTCCCAGGCTAGAAACACCAGCCGTCAGCCGCCCCCGAAATGGCGCATCCATGGGATGCGCCAACTCTGGCACTTAGCCTCGCTCTTCCACACTGCCCTGGTGCGGTGGCAGGGGGTAATAGGGTTGGGGTTCATGTCAGCGCCAGCTGCCATGAAGCCCAGGTTCGTAATGATGGGCGTCTATAAGACACCCCCATTACTAACCTACAAAGTGTTAAAAAGAAAAAACACACTACACCCAGAAAAAAATAATTTATTTGAAATAAAACACACAATTTTATTTAACTCTTAGTTTACTAAAAAAAATAGTTACCTGTCCACGTTCCTGCGCTGATCTCCCATGCACAGCTGTCACATCTGGAGATGGTGACAGCTGTGCATGGCTGCTGTAAGCTCACACTGCCGGGAACACGTCCGCTCCCGGCAGCGGGAGCCACTGACTGAGGTCACCGGAGTGCATTCAGGCAGCGCAGCTCCGGAGACCTCCTTTACGGCACTGCTGTACCGTGGGAATTTCTCACGATACAGCAGGGCCGTAAAGGAGCTAACCGGAGCAGCGCTGCCTGAACTCCGGCAAACCCGCTTATGCAGTGACCGGGCTGCTTTACGGCCCCATCATTCTAGCGGCGGCAGCGGTTCAGAGCGGTCACATTCTATGGGGCTGCTCTAAACTGGAGATCATCGTGGGACACTCGTGGACTACTACGGAGGGGTAAGGATAAGGTTGTGGTTTATTATTTTATATTTTATTACAGGAGATCGATGGCTTAAATTATGGGGGGGGAATGGGGAATTAGGTGTCTAGGTGAGTATAGGTGTAGTTTTTTATTTTTTACTTTATTTTAGGTGGCGATCGGCGGGGACAGGTAATGTATGAACTAATTTATTGTAGGCAAGCACTGGCCACCAATGACATGTATTTAAAATTTATTGGGGACACAGTAGGGCAATTTAAATAGCAGGATCAGGCTGATGGGAACTACTGCTCCCATCGAGCTGATCCTGCTGGCACGAGTGGACGGGGGACAGACATAGGCCGATGGGAGTAGTAGTGTCACATCGGCCTATGTCTGCCTGCACGCACACACCCACAGACATCGCACAGACACCGCACACACCCGCAGACATCGCACAGACACCGCACACACTCGCAGACATCGCACAGACACCGCACACACTCGCAGACATCGCACAGACACCGCAGACATCGCACAGACACCCCGCACACATCGCACAGACACCCCGCACACACTCGCAGACACACGCACAGACACCCCGCACACACCAATCATGACGGGCTGATCGTCTGGGAGGTGAGGCTGACCTGTGCGGCTGTGGGAAAGTTCATGTGAGTTCATGCAATGCAGTCAAGCATGAACTCACGTGAACCCTCTGAGGGCACCACGGCTACTTCAAATGAACAGCTGATCGGCATCACCTGATACCTCAGCTGTTCATTTGAAATAACCGGCGGGAAAGCGCAGCACAGAACGGGAAAGCCGGCGGTGAAGTCTTTTCACTGCCTGCTTCCCCGCCCGGGTCCTTCGCTCCCCGCTTCTTGGTGCTGCGCTCCCCACCCGGTCCTAACTTACGATCGGGATGGGAGGTGGCGGGGGGAGCGGAGGATCGGGGTGGGAGGCTGCAGGGAAGCAGTATGGGGCTGTGTGATTGTTTAAAAGCCGGTGGCTTTTTACCGCCCGCCGGCTTTTAAACGATCAGGAGAATTCTCCCACGCTGGGATGGCATTCTGATGACAGGCTGGATCTCAGCTGAGCGCTGCTATCCAGCTTGTCATCCTTCAGAGACACTGCAGAGCGCAGGCATTATGGGAACTTCCGATTCCGGTATTCGATATTGTAAAAGTATCGGAATTAAGTATCAGAATTCCGATACCGCGAATATCGGCCGATACCAGATATTTCAGTATCGGAATGCTCAACACTATTAAAGACCAGACATGTGATTTTGTGCAAGTGAACATTTAAGAGCCCTCATTTTTGTGTTTCTTATACGAGCATATAACTGTTTATTTTTTCATTCTACTTAGGAGTCTGACTGTTTGTCCTTCTATAGACTACTATATATATATAATTTTTAGGTGAAATGTATGGTTACTTCTTGCAAATTGACACAGAAAAAAAGCAAAAACATGAGTCTGTATTTTTTGGGGTAATTTTGATGTAAGATATTTTTCTGCATATTGGGCTGCAACGGAAAAGGTGGTGGTGTTAGTTTGTTTTTTATCTGCATTTAATTTTGCATTTATTTACTTTTGTTTGTATATATTTTGTTACATAACATGTTTCCCAAGACAAATGGTCTGTGGGGGAAGATTAACACCTTAATTTTTTTTTTCCATAAGAGTCCCAGTTACAAGGGAAAGCAAACCCTGACATGGGTCTGCTCATACCAAGCAGCTCTGACAGTACCCCACAGTCACGTTTCCAGGGTCTAATATAGGCAATATGTATTTAATTGTAATATATTCATATATACAGTGACCTACAGTACAGACAAAAAGTTTTGACACATCTTCTCATTTAAAGATTTTTCTGTATTTTCATGACTATGAAAATTGTACATTCACACTGAAGACATCAAAACTATGAATTAACACATGTGGATTTACATACTTAACAAAAAAGTGAGAAACAACTGAAAATATGTCTTATATTCTAGGTTCTTCAAAGTAGCCACCTTTTGCTTTGATGATTGGTTTGCACACTCTTGGCATTCTCTTGATGAGCTTCAAGAGGTAGTCACCAGAAATGGTTTTCACTTCACAGGTGTGCACTGTTAGGTTTAATAAGTGGGATTTCTTGCCTTATAAATGGGGTTGGGACCATCAGTTGTGTTGTGCAGAAGTCTGGTGGGTACACAGCTGATAGTCCTACTGAATAAACTGTTAGAATTTGTATTATGGCAAGAAAAAAGCAGCTAAGTAAAGAAAAACGAGTGGCCATCATTACTTTAAGAAATGAAGGTCAGTCAGTGCGAAAAATTGGGAAAACTTTGAAAGTGTCCCCAAGTGCAGTTGCAAAAACCATCAAGCGCTACAAAAAAACTGGCTCACATGAGGACCGCCACAGGAAAGGAAGACCAAGAGTCACCTCTGTTTCTGAGGATAAGTTTATCCGAGTCACCAGCCTCTGAAATCGCATGTTAACAGCAGCTCAGATTAGAGACCAGGTCAATGCCACACAGAGTTCTAGCAGCAGACACATCTCTACAACAACTGTTAAGAGGAGACTTTGTGCAGCAGGCCTTCATGGTAAAATAGCTGCTAGGAAACCACTGCTAAGGACAGGCAACAAGCAGAAGAGACTTGTTTGGGCTAAAGAACACAAGGAATGGACATTAGACCAGTGGAAATCTGTGCTTTGGTCTGATGAGTCCAAATTTGAGATCTTTGGTTCCAACCACTGTGTCTTTGTGCGATGCGGAAAAGGTGAATGGATAGACTCTACATAATAGCCAAAACAAAAGCAGATCACCAAAGGTGAAATGCCAACTCCAAATAACCAAATCAAAAACCCAAACTAAAGTCTGATAGGTATCTAAAGATCAGTCAGACAGATAATAATATAACAGAAAGAAAAATATATAAACAGATACCCAAGACACATCGGAGATCTATACAAAATATAATCAAAGAGCAGCTTTGATAACCATGCTTAATACGATCAAATCGTTATTTATGCAGTATTTATATTGATTTGGGGCTATATTGGCGGTCTTACCACTACCATCTTGGGTTTATATACCCTGTATTCCTTACTGTTTTAGCTGCTCTTTTCCCAATACCCTCTTATGTGATGTCTTTATTAGAATTATAAATTGTTATGAATAAAATTATTATATTTTGTATAGCTCTCCGATGTGTCTTGGGTATCTGTTTATATATTTTTCTTTCTGTTATATTATTATCTGTCTGACTGATCTTTAGATACATATCAGACTTTAGTTTGGATAGACTCTACATGCCTGGCTCCCACCGTGAAGCATGGAGGAGGAGGTGTGATGGTGTGGGGGTGCTCTGTCTGTGACACTGTTGGGGTTTTATTCAAAATTGAAGGCATACTGAACCAGCATGGCTACCACAGCATCTTGCAGCGGCATGCTATTCCATCCGGTTTGCGTTTAGTTGGTTCAGCATTTATTTTTCAACAGGACAATGACCCCAAACACACCTCCAGGCTGTTTAAGGGCTTTTTGACCAATAAGGAGAGTGATGGGGTGCTACGCCAGATGACCTGGCCTTCACAGTCACCAGACCTGAACCCAATCGAGATGGTTTGGGGTGAGCTGGACCGCAGAGTGAAGGCAAAAGGGCCAACAAGTGCTAAGCATCTCTGGGAACTCCTTCAAGATTGTTGGAAGACCATTTCCGGTGACTACCTCTTGAAGCTCATCAAGAGAATGCCAAGAGTGTGCAAACCAGTCATCAAAGCAAAAGGTGGCTACTTTGAAGAACCTAGAATATAAGACATATTTTCAGTTGTTTCACACTTTTTTGTTAAGTATATAATTCCACATGTGTTAATTCATAGTTTTGATGCCTTCAGTGTGAATGTACAATTTTCATAGTCAAGAAAATACAGAAAAATCTTTAAATGAGAAGGTGTGTCCAAACTTTTGGTCTGTACTGTATATAAATAATGAAACCTTTTGTAGTAAATTTATTCACATGAAAAGAAAGCTGCTTGTTAAAAAAAATAAAAAACAAACAAGATTTTATAAAATGTCTTTAACAAGAATTTATCTGATGATTTTCCATCCCTGTTCAACAAACCCATGCCTTTCATCACAACCCATTCAAGATTAATTTGAACAATTGAAGTGTTTTTCAGAGTTTGATTAATTATTAGATTCTCAGAAGATTCAGCAGCAGCATCCACTTTAAGCCTCACATGGCAATAAACTGTTATTTGCAGATTTCAAGATTACCAGATGATAATTTGTCCATTGCTAAATTTTCTCACTAAGGGAATGGAAAAACAAGCAAGTGGCATGTGTGCACCAATTTTATAGTTACAGTTTGTTATGTAATTTTAATGGGTAAAAGTAATTTCTGCACTTATAATACTATAATACATTTTATTGTATAATAAGAATAGTGATTTGTTTTTACATGAAGCAGGATGACTGAAAAAGACTTTCTTCATTAAATAAAAAGAAATACGATTCTTTTCTTTGCTCCAAGTATATGGTTCCTGCACAGTAATGTTATTGGCACCTTGTGCATCTAAGAATTATGATCAAGGATTACCATACCATAATTTTTCCCTAAATTTTAAGCTATTGACTAGGTGAAAAATAGGAGGAACATAAGAAAGGCACTAACCAGTTGTAAAACAATAAGTCTTCTTTATTCGTGTCAAAAATGCAAACACCGCTAAGATTGTATGTTTTAAATGGTAGAAAATGGATTAAGCAGGGAAGGCACAGCAACATACGAATATAGACAAAAAAGATAAAGAATAGGAGGAATAAAATGAAGGCATTCACCAGTAGTAAAAAATTAGACATGTATGTGTTTGTATTTAGATACGAATAAAGAAGACAATTTTTTACTACTGGTGAGAGCCTTTATTTTTTCACTCCTATTTTTCATATTTTGTCTATGTTCGAAAGACCACCACCTGTTTGTTATTGTGCATTGTCTGCTTTATCTACCTACTACCTTTTGACAAATCTAATCTTCATTTTCTTCGGTAGTTTCTCTTTTTTTCATGTTGACTACGTGCACATACTGACTCCCAAGTTGCCGAAACACTATGCAGCATAGCTATCTGTGTTCTGTCCAATTCACTTCTATGCAAGTTATGGAAACAGAGTAACTTAAACATCTCTCCATCAATGCTTCTGTGGGGCCCCTGAGGGTTCAGTCGCCACAGAGTTATTGCATCTCATCCAGAGATGTGGTACCTCACTCTCAGGTAAGGAAGGAGTATGGCTCAGGACCCTAACACTACATCCACTACACCACATTTCCGGGGGACAGGGCGAGATTGCTCCTACGGGAGAGCACATTCCCTGGTCCCTGGCTGGAGTGGGGAGGAACCACTTAGAAAGGGGGAACTATGTAGTGGATGGGTGGAGGACGTAGATCCTGGGAGCACTGGAGTAGGAGTATAAGTATGGGAGCCATCTTAGATCAAGGGAGTCCGGACAGAAAGTTCCAGTCCAGACGGACTGAGGAGAAGACAGGGAGCAGGGGCTCTGTATGAGCTCTGCTCCACAGGTGGGCCTAGTCAGGAGGCCTGAGCCTAAGAGGAGTGGGAGCAGGAAGGCTCCAGGAACAGTGGGAACTCCCAGGGGTACGGGCCGTGCAGCAAGCCACCCGTACGCCCGCCGCTACTAGAAATTAGGGGGGGGTAAGGCCAGAAAAAGGGAACCGGTCCCTCAACTAGCACGGAGCTACAAGGCCCAACTAGGAACCTGAAGGCTGCAGCACTTCAAGTACTTCAGGCCACAAGTCCACACCAGTACACTAATAAGGTAGCTGCATAGGACCCAGGGGATGGAACACATGCCGCCCGCCAAGGCCTGAGGATACCGGATAGAAGTGCCACTGGGTGTGAGGTGCAGGGAGCAGGCCAGAGAGAGGACACACAGAAGGGGGTCCTGTAAAATGTTCCGAGTTACCTGAGGGTCGGCTGAACCCCTCACTGCGTGAACACAGGACGCCGTGGGCCTTGCACTGGCGCCTGTAACTGGAACTGCTATAATCGTGAGTAAAGGCCCTGGGACTGCACTATCTGACTCCGTGTTATTACTGACTACCTGCACCATAACCACCATCATCTGTACACGCTGCCCTGGAGCTACTCTGTTCCTGTGGGGAGTTACACTACCTTAGCTGCTATACCACCAGCTTCAGAGGACTGTTCCGCAGCGGCGGTTCCTATTGACCGCATTCCACAGGTGGCATAGTCGGACATTAAACACCTTTACACATAGACTGCTCTTGGTTTGACCACCCTGGGCCACGGACAGGGTCGCCGCCATGGTGACTACAACTCCCGGCGTCTACAGGCCCGGATCCGGGTGCCCCGCGGCCCAGGGGGCGCGTCACTTCCATAAGCACAACCACTCAGAGACAGATACCTTTGTAATTAATACATGCTATATTTTTCTTTTAAGTGTGCATTTCTATGACTAAATTTGATGCCATTTGGCCTGCCTCTATGTAGATCAAAGGATTGTTAACCCAAGTATAGGTAAGTTGTCCCAAAAGGCACTGCCAGGCATTGGAAAACCAAAAACAAAAAAACGTGCCAGACTGAAATTTTGATACCAATGGGTTAAAAATGTAAAATTTTATTAAATTCAAAATATAACAAAAGCATGTAATAAAAATTTCAAAATACAGACACAAGAACAATATTGGTGGAACCCCAATAGTAAAAAAGTCCTATTCAAAGGGCAACATGTATACACATGATGGAACATAGACAAAGTAAATACATATATACAGGTATTTTTGAGTGTATTCCCCCAATATCTATGACCATATAGAAATGAACATGAGAAAGTTTTGCATAATGTTGCCTACAGATGATAGTCACAAACAGTAGTAGAACAGAGTATAGTAAATAGTTAAAAACCCACCTATCTGATGAGCGTTTCACAAATGCTTTGTCAGGGGTGTTTGGTGGGTGAGTTTTTTACCATTTACTATACTCTGTTCTACTACTGTTTGTGACTTTCATCTGTAGGTTATATTATGCAAAACTTTCTCATGTCCATTACCATATGGTCATAGACATTGGGTGACTACACTCAAAAATACCTGTATATATTTATATACTTTGTCTATTTTCCATAATGTGTATACATTTTGTCCATGAATGGGACTTTTTTACTACTAGGGTTCCTAAAGATACACATCCACCAATTTGTCCTTGTGTCTGTATTTTGGGATTTTTATTACATGCTTTCCTTTAATTTGCATTTAATAAAGTTTAACATTTAACTAATTGGTTTTATAATTTCAGTCCTGGTGTTAGGTTGGTACTGGATTTGAAATAGGTGCAGAACCTTCTGTGGTCACCCATTCCAGTCCAGCCAGGGCTGATGCTGCTCAGCATCATCATCAGCCCCAACTCCTAGCTAGTCCACGAGATGTACAGATTGTCTCTAGAGTATTTGAGTCTGGCAATGTTGAGCATAGGTTGCGGAGGGAGACTGGGCTCTTGGAGTCTAAGTCCAGGATTCACCGCACTGAGCATGCCCGTGACCTGGCGGACCGTGATTTGTGGTTTGGCAACCACCTGACCCGGTGACCTGGCACCACCTGATTGGTCCACGGGTGGCGTCACCAATGGTGCGATGGTGGGCAGGGCTTAGTCTTTAAAAGGCCCGTCCACAAACATGGCGGCGCTCTCTGATCATAGAGCTTGTGATGCTGTTGTGTGGACGACTGTGTTCCACGTAGTTTCTGTTGGCAGGTTTAGTGGAAATAGGCAGGCTAATGGAAATAGGCAGGTAGCTTCGTCTTGCAGTCTGGCTCTGCAAAAGCGGTCGCCTAACACCCCGAGCAGCCTGCAGACGTCCTATCCAAGGCTATCGCCTGTCAGCCACGAGGAGTAGTACCCTTCAGTCCAGTAGCAGAGGCACGTGTACCCGTCGGCGTAGTCACACACGCATCCTAGCGCCGTCAGTGTAGTCCCTGTGCTGTAACAGGACTACAGATAGTTTTTCACAGCATATCTCTCATGCTGCTAATGGAGATAGTGCGAATTGCTATACCCGTTCCAGTGTGCAGTAACACGGAAGTGTTTATCATTTAAGTTGGTTGCTTTCCATTTCACCCGGAGAGTGTTCGGCAGCAGTCCACCAGGCTGCATTGCTGACCCCGGGGTCGGTTGCATTCCATTATAATAAAGTTGTTTGCAACCGCCTTCCTAACGGTATCAGAGAGCCAGGGTCTTGCCGAACTTGGCCGACAACCAGCAACTGCTGCAATATATACAGCGAATTGAGGCCAGACTTAAGTCTCTTGAACAAGTTGTCCCTTTCGCTGATATCATTGCAGTAGCTACCCAGGTGGCTTCTCTCGCAGCCAATATTATTAACTCGGCTGCGGTGAATAATGCGACCACTGCAAGTGCTCCATTACCCCGTTTTGCTCTCCCGGAAAAATTTTCTGGGGACAGTAAATTCTGCAGGGGTTTTATTAATTTGTGCTCCATTCATTTGGAGATGATGGAGGCACGGTTCCCCTCCGAAAGAGCCAAAGTGGGTTATGTCATCTCGTTACTCTCCCACAGGGGTCTGGAGTGGGCTACTACTCTGTGGGAGCGGAATGACCCAGTAGTGGCTAATGCGGGTCTCTTTCTTAATGTCTTAAAGAGTGTTTTCCTAGGTCCTCAGGTCACGCATGATACGGCTCTTAAGCTTCTTGCGTTGGTCCAGGGTTCGGTCACCACCAGCCACTATGCCATCCAATTCAGAACCTTAGTGGCTGAATTGGATTGGTTTGAGCAGTCTTTAATCCCGGCGATCTGGAAGGGTCTGGCTGGACATATTAAAAATGCTCTATTTACCAGAGAGATTCCAACCTCCCTGGAGGAGTTAATATCTCTCGCTAACCAAATAGATTTGCGTCATGCTGAACACAAGTTAGAGCTGGAGGTCGCCAGACCTCAGTATCGGTTGGCACCATCCCTCTCTAATCCCGTGACCCCCGACCGGGAGCCTGAGGCTAAGGATATATCCCGAACTGAGTCTAGCTTTCCTCATTCCCGACCTGCACATCTCTTTGAGTCCCCCGCTAATAAGGGTTCCAAGCAGTCGGGTAAACGAGTGTGTCTAACCACCATTGGAGGAGGTGTGTTAGATCCTGGGGCCTCTTCCTCCAAATTATTGTATAAGGTGTCCTTGTCCTTCAGAGCAACCGTGGTTACTGCCAAGGAGTGGGTGGATTCTGGCGCCGATGGCAATTTTTTGTCATCTACGTTTGCCCAGAGGCATGCCATCCCTATAGAGTTACTGCCAAGACCAATGAACATCAGGGTAGTCAACGGTTCACTCCTGGACATGCAAATCACCCACCAGTCGATTCCCCTCATCATGTCATTTACTCAGGGTCACCGGGAGGTTATCTCCTTTTTTATTCTTCCCGGGGGATTAGATGAGGTGTTATTGGGTCTTCCATGGTTACGTTGTCACACTCCACACATTGACTGGAATACAGGGAAAAAGTCTTCCTGTAGTGAGAATTGTGTGTCTCAGTGTTTGGTTACTGTCACCCGGGTCTAAAATGGTTCGTGGGAAAAAAGGGTACCCTGTACACCGGAGGGGTCACGGATCTGAGGATCTTCCCTGTGAACCGGTGGACCACATTCATGATCCCCTGCTCATTGAGGAAAATGAGCGTCAAATGCAGGGGGATGTTAGAAGAGGAGATAATGTTAGGCATTGGGCTGGTACTGGATTTGAAATGGGTCCAGAACCTTCTGTGGTCTCCCATTCTGGTCCAGCTGGGGCTGATGCTGCTCAGCATCGTCGTCGGCTCCAAAGCCTAGCTGGTCCACGAGATGTACAGATTGTCTCTTGGGTATTTGTGTCAGGCAATGTTGAAAATAGGTTGCAGAGGGAGACTGGGCTCTTGGAGTCTAAGTCCAGGATTCGCCGCACTGAGCATGCCCGTGACCTGGCGGACCGTGATTGGTGGTTTGGCAACCACCTGACCCGGTGACCTGGCACCGCCTGATTGGTCCACAGGTGGTGTCACCAATGGTGCGACGGTGGGCAGTGCTTAGTCTTTAAAAGGCCCACCCACAAACATGTCGGCGCGCTCTCATCATTGAGCTTGTGATGCTGTTGTGTGGACGACTGTGTTCCACGTAGTTTCCAAAGGCAGGTTTAGTGGAAATAGGCAGGCTAGTGGAAATAGGCAGGTAGCTTCGTCTTGCAGTCTGGCTCTGCCAAAGGGGTCGCCTAACACCCTGAGCAGCCTGCAGACGTCCTATCCACGACTATCGCCTGTCAGCCACGTGGAGTAGTACCCTTCAGTCCGGTAGCATGCCGGCTGGGGGCACGTGTACCCGTTGGCGTAGTCACACACGCATCCTAGCGCCGCCAGTGTAGTCCCTGTGCTGTAACAGGACTACAGATAGTTTTTCACCGCATATCTCTCGTACTGCTAACGGAGATAGTGCGAATTGCTATACCCATTCCAGTGTGCAGAAACACGGAAGGGTTTATCATTTAAGTTGGTTGCTTTCTGTTTCACCCGGAGAGTGTTCGGCAGCAGTCCACCAGGCTGCATCGCGGACCCCGGGGTCGGTTGCGTTCCATTATAATATAGTTGTTTGCAACCGCCCTCCTAACACCTGGTATGTTTTTTTATTTTGGTTTTCCTACCTCTATGTAAGAAAATAGAAAACAGTCTTTCTAGTGCCATCTATTAAGGTATGTTCACACTAAGTTCTAAAAGAGTTTAGAGCAGAAAATCTCCAAATCCTCTTTGAAAACTTTAAACACCTGAAAAAATTGGAGTTTCTTCTCTATTTCTGCTCCAAAAGCTCAGCAAAAAGAGTGTTCACATACCCTTATTTAAATGTACAATAAAAAATAATATATAATAGTGTCTACTATATATACTACACTACTGATGTCAGACTTACCAGACAGTAGTTGTCTGTATCCACTTTCTTACCTTTCTTAAATATCGATACCATGTCAACCATCAACCAGCCTGATTTCCCAAATTATGTTTTTCATATTGAAATACAGTACAGACCAAAAGTTTGAACACACCTTCTCATTTAAAGATTTTTCTGTATTTTCATGACTTTGAAAATTGTACATTCACACTGAAGGCATCAAAACTATGAATTAACACATGTGGAATTATATACTTAACAAAAAAGTGTGAAACAACTGAAAATATGTCTTATTTTCTAGGTTCTTCAAAGTAGCCACCTTTTGCTTTGATGACTGCTTTGCACACTCTTAGCATTCTCTTGATGAGCTTCATGAGATAGTCACCGGAAATGGTCTTCCAACAATGTTGAAGGAGTTCCCAGAGATGCTTAGCACTTGTTGGCCCTTTTGCCTTCACTCTGCGGTCCAGCTCACCCCAAACCATCTCGATTGTGTTAAGGTCTGGTGACTGTGGAGGCCAGGTCATTTGGCGTAGCATCCCATCACTATCCTTCTTGGTCAAATAGCCCTTACACAGCCTGGAGGTGTGTTTGGGGTCATTGTCCTGTTGAAAAATAAATGATGCTCCAACTAAACGCAAACCGGATAGAATAGCATGCCGCTGCAAGATGCTGTGGTAGCCATGCTGGTTCAGTATGCCTTCAATTTTGAATAAATCCCCAACAGTGTCACCAGAAAAGCACCCCTACACCATCATGCCTCCTCATCCATGCTTCATGGTGGGAACCAGGCATGTAGAGTCCATCCATTCACGTTTTCAGCGTCGCGCAAAGACATGGTGGTTGGAACCAAAGATCTCAAATTTGGACTCATCAGACCAAAGTACAGATTTTCACTGGTCTAATGTCCATTCCTTGTGTTCTTTAGCCCAAACAAGTCTCTTCTGCTTGTTGCCTGTCCTTAGCAGTGGTTTCCTAGCAGCTATTTTACCATGAAGGCCTGCTGCACAAAGTCTCCTCTTAACATTTGTTGTAGAGATGTGTCTGCTGCTAGAACTCTGTGTGGCATTGACCTGGTCTCTAATCTGAGCCGCTGTTAACCTGTGATTTCTGAGGCTGGTGACTCGGATAAACTTATCCTCAGAAGCAGAGGTGACTCTTGGTCTTTCTTTCCTCTGGCGGTCCTCATGTGAGCCAGTTTCTTTGTAGCGTTTGATGGTTTTTGCAACTGCACTTGGGGACACTTTAAAAGTTTGCCCAATTTTTCGCACTGACTGACCTTCATTTGTTAAAGTAATTATGGCCACTCATTTTTCTTTACTTAGCTGCTTTTTTCTAGCCATAATATAAATTCTAACAGTCTATTCAGTAGGACTATCAGCTGTGTATCCACCTGACTTCTGCACAACACAACTGATGGTCCCAACCCCATTTATATGGCAAGAAATCCCACTTATTAAACCTGACAGGGCACACCTGTGAAGTGAAAACCATTTCCGGTGACTACCTCTTGAAGCTCATCAAGAGAATGCCAAGAGTGTGCAAAGCAGTCATCAAAGCAAAAGGTGGCTACTTTGAAGAACCTAGAATATAAGACATATTTTCAGTTGTTTCACACTTTTTTGTTAAGTATATAATACCACATGTGTTAATTCATTATTTTGATGCCTTCAGTGTAAATGTACAATTTTCCAAGTCATGAAAATATAGAAAAATCTTTCAATGAGAAGGTGTGTCCAAACTTTTGGTCTGTACTGTATATTATCTTTGATGCATGTTCTACTATTTGCTGATATATTTGTCTAGCATCAGACCTTTACCTTTTATTTGGGACAGTCTTCCATTTTGGTTCTAAATGGAGTTATAGTTATACAGATCAAATACTGGGGGCCTTAGATCACTGCCCGCACCCCCAGCTGTGAACAGGTAATTGAAGAAGGTTGTCTGATGGAGAACAGACATGGAGCATGTATACAGAAAAATTAACAAATAGCTGACAGTTGTTGGAAGAGCAAACATTGACTTTGTACATCCTAAGTACTAAACAGGTGCTAATCAATGCAAGGTGACGATACGGTCCCCAAAGGCAAAAAAACGGCTCCTTATCAGAGACATCAAATGACAATGGCAGTACAATATTTTCAAGGCCATATCTATAAAATCTGAGGTTGACGCAATCCATGGATAGATCCATAAGCATGGAACATATTCACCTTTTTGCGGTAAAATTGCAACAGTTTTGGTGGCTGGCAACCCACTGGAGCATAATACTTCCTAAATTATGGATATATCATATTCATGTGTGGTATGTATAGAATGCTTGGAGGATGTTCAGTAAGATGACAACCATATTGTTTCTCTAGGAGGGTCCTGGGGGAAAGTATGGCCAACAGCAGAAATATGGTCTAAAACTGGTTTACAATCAAATCTAATCAGCCGTCCTAATCTAATCTTACCTCAGCCGAGGGAGGGCTGAGGGGTCTAGTGAGACTTTTTATAAAATATCATCCAATGCATATCATTGTCAGACCCCAGGAGAAGCAATGAGTATTGCAGATTTATCCATATTTCATGTGGCATTCTCCACCACCAGAAGCTTTTACGGATCCATTTCATAAGACTTATCTGTAGTTTATGCCTTTTATTTTATACTGTTTTTGCCTGTTTGCATGTCTTTTTATTATTCAATCTTTTGTAACCTTTTTTATTAAGCACTGTACATCTTTTTTCATATATTAATTTCAAAGTTGAATAAGTTTTTTCCTTGCTGCTCTAAATGTACTTACAAATCCTGCACAGGGCCAGAATAGCTTGATTGTATTACCCTGTGTTTGCCAGAGTGCAAGAAGAATACCTATCAAATGCACAGGAAATCTGGCTGTTGTGTGTACTAGAGTGTGACCCAGCGTAGGTGTCTCACAGGTATATTAAAATGGCCAGTGGTGGCAGTGAAAAAGTGAGGTGTGGATGTAAGAATTGTCTGTGGAGTGCATTTATCTTATTACTAGCCTATTGTGATTGGTCAGTGGACAAGTAGGTGGGACGTGGAGTCTCCCTTTAGAGTATCAACACAGGCACGTGCGTCGCGAGCAACTTGTGTTCGTAACAAGTTTATGGCAGAAGGAGTTTTGATCCCTAATAAATAATAAAGTGATATAGGTGCTTTAATAGTATACTTGCTAATTTGCTTATTTTCACTTTTTTCAATTTATAACCATTACTTGTTTTATTACTATTTGTGGAATTTTTTTCTTATGTCATTATATGCCTCAACAGAGATGATTCCAATAATAATATACTGTAGAATAAGCAAAGTGCAAAATAAAGTGCTCCATATTATAAATATTTGCCATGCTATGATGATATTAATTAGAAAAAAATATAAATTAGGAAAAATTGTAGATAAATAAAATTGTGAATAAATTTAATTGATTCCAGTGGAGGTGATAAAACTTCTGAAATAAATGTTCTATAAGTAAATATACACTGCTCAAAAAAATAAAGGGAACACTTAAACATCAGAATATAACTCCAAGTAAATCAAACTTCTGTGAAATCAAACTGTCCACTTAGAAAGCAACACTGATTGACAATCAATTTCACATGCTGCTGTGCAAATGGAATAGACAATAGATGGAAATTATTGGCAATTATCAAGACACCCTTAATAAAGGAGTGGTTTTGCAGGTGGGGACCACAGACCACATCTCAGTATAAATGCTTTCTGGCTGATGTTTTGGTCACTTTTGAATGTTGGTTGTGCTTTCACACTCATGGTCGCATGAGATGGACTCTACAACCCACAGAAGTTGCTCAGGTAGTGCAGCTCATCCAGGATGGCACATCAATGCGAGCTGTGGCAAGAAGGTTTGCTGTGTCTGTCAGCATAGTGTCCAGAGGCTGGATGCGCTACCAGGAGACAGGCAAGTACAGCAGGAGATGAGGAGGGGGCCATAGAATGGCAACAACCGAGCAGCAGGACCACTACCTCCACCTTTGTACAAGGAGGAACAGGAGAAGCACTGCCAGAGCCCTGCAAAATGACCTCCAGCAGGCCACAAATGTACATGAGTCTGCACAAACGGTTAGAAACCGACTCCATGAGGGTGGTATGAGGGCCCGACGTCCACAGATGGGGGTTGTGCTCATAGCCCAACACCGTGCAGGACGTTTGCCATTTGCCACAGAACACCAGAAATGACAAAGTCGCCACTGGCGCCCTGTGCTCTTCACAAATGAAAGCAGGTTCACACTGAGCACATGTGACAGACATGACAGAGTCTGGAGACGCCATGGAGAGCGATCTGCTGCCTACAACATCCTTCAGCATGACCAGTTTGGCAGTGAGTCAGTAATGGTGTGGGGTGGCATTTCTTTGGAGGGCCACACAGCCCTCCATGTGCTCGCCTGAGGTAGCCTGGCTTCCATTAGGTACCGAGATGAGATCCTCAGACCCCTTGTGAGACCATATGCTGGTGCGATTAGCCCTGGGTTCCTCCTAATGCAGGACAATGCCAGACCTCATGTGGCTAGAGTGTGTCAGCAGTTCCTACAAGATGAAGGCATTCAAGCTATGGACTGGCCCGCCCGTTCCCCAGACCTGAATCCGATTGAGCACATCTGGGACGTCATGTCTCACTCCATCCACCAACGTCACGTTGCATCACAGACTGTCCAGGAGTTCGCGGATGCTTTAGTCCAGGTCTGGGAGGAAATCCCTCAGAAGACCATCCGCAACCTCATCAGGAGCATGTCCAGGCATTGTAGGGAGGTCATGCAGGCACGTGGAGGCCACACACAATACTGAGCCTCATTTTGACTTGTTTTAAGGACATTATATCAAAGTTGGATCAGACTGTAGTGTGTTTTTCCACTTTAATTTTGGGGGTGACTCCAAATCCTGGCCTCCATTGGTTAATAAATTTGATTTCCATTGATGATTTTTGTGTGATTTTATTGTCAGCACATTCAACTTTGTACTGAACAAAGTATTCAATGAGAATATTTCATTCATTCCGGTTTAGGATGTGTTATTTGAGTGTTCCCTTTATTTTTTTGAGCAGTGTATTTTGTTTTACTCTTGCCTCTATTTTAACTAACAGAAACATAATTTAATTTTCTATTTTCAGGTCCCGGAGGTTCCAAATTCACAATTGGCAAGTCCATCTGGTTGCTCTGGGCTCTTGTATTTAACAACTCTGTTCCAGTCGAAAACCCAAAAGGCACCACGAGTAAAATCATGGTTCTCATCTGGGCATTCTTTGCAGTAATATTTCTAGCCAGCTACACTGCCAACCTGGCTGCATTCATGATCCAGGAGGAGTATGTTGATACTGTGTCTGGACTCAGCGATAAAAAAGTAAGGGATTAAGGATTTGTGTTGTTGATATTAATTAAATTTGTGTTTATTTCAGTCATGTATGTACAGTACTGATGCGAAAGTTTTAGGCAGGTATGGAAAAAATGCTGCAGAGTAAGAATATTTTCAAAATATGTATTAATAGTTTCTTTTTATCAATTAACAAAATTCAAAATGAATAAACAAAGAAAAATCTAAATTAAATCAATATTTCATGTGATCGCCTTTTGCTTTCAAAACAGCTTCACTTTTTATAGGTACACTTGCACACAATTTTTGAAGGAGCTATGCAGGGAGACCTAATGTTGAGATCAGGTCTCTGTGGGGCCAAATAATCACATCCAGGACTAATTTTTCTATTTTATACGAAAGATAGTTTTACAGTATTTTACATTTGCTGTATATTGGGGTTGTTTTTCTGCTGCAGAAAAAAATTGTAACCAATCAGATGCCTCCTTGATAGTATTGCATGATGGATACGTATCTCTCTATATTTCTAAGCATTGAGGATTCCATTAATCCTGATTAAATCTCCAACTATATTAGCTAAGATACAGCTTCAAACTTGCAAGTAACATCCACTATGCTTCATTGTTGCCAGTAGGCTCACAGTATTGTACCACTCTTCAGCCCTTCAGAGAACAAACTGCTCTCTACTACTGCCAAATATTTCACATGTTGACTCATCAAGCCAGGGCACCTGCTGCTATTTTTCTGCAACCCAGGTCCTAAGTTTTTGTGGATAACTGAGCCACTTGGGTTTGCTTCCATGTTGAGGATTTGGCTTTTTGGCATCTATTCTTCAATGAAGACCACTTTTGGCCAAAGCCAGACATCTCTGAACAGTAAAATTGTGCAACTACGTTCCACTTGTTGCTACCAGTTATGAGGTGATGGTACTGCTAGACATCTTCAAATTTAGATGGAAAGTTATCAGAATTTGCCTTTCATTTGGTACGCTAAGTTTTGTTGGCTAACCACTATGTCTACCGTTCTCAACATTGCCCATTCCTTGATTCTTCTGCAAAAGAACCTTAACAGCACATCTTTATACCCCAGTCTGCTATGAAATTTTTGCCTGGGAGAGAAAATACTGATGCAGTATAACTACCTTATGTATTGTTATTGTGCTTTGTCTTGCCATGGAGTATGTTTTTGACTGTTCCTCATCCAATTTTCAACCTTCTACATAGTTGCTTCTGTTTTTGTTAATGACTTTTGTTTCAACCTACATATGAAAATAATCATTATCACCTTTTGAGTATACTTGGCTACTCATAAACCTGACTATAATGCTATGAAATCTCTGACTTTGCGACAAGTGTACATTGCAGAATTTATGCTATTATGAAAGCAAAGGTTGATCACAGCAAATATTGATTTGATTTAGATTTTTCATCTGCTTTGCATTTTGTTAGTTGATAAAATTACACAATTAATTCTTAATTTATAGCATTTTTCCACACCTGCCTAAGTTTTTTGCACATTACTGTGTATCAGGAAGAAAGTTAACTAATTAAACCTCTTAGCACTCATGGACAGAACAATGTGTCCGCTCCTGGGTCCGCAAATGTGGAGGAGGCTTAGCAGTCAGCAGCTGACCCCGCGGCAGATGCCAGCTGTGTTAAAAACCTGGCATGGGTCTCTGACAGTACCAACAAAATTGATAGAAACAAAACCAAAAACTTAGCATGCAAAAAAACGGCCCTCATATACCTCCATTGGCAGAAAAATAAAAACGCAATGGTTGCAGAAAAAAGTGTCAAAAAAGTTGTTTTTTTTGCAAAGCTAAGAATATTTTTTCACTAATTATGTTAAAATAAGCTATGCAAGTTTACAATTGCCATATTTATACTTACCTGGAAAGTCATTGCCACATCTTTTTTACTGTTTTCAGTACATTATATGGTACCTGAATTGTGTGAATCAAAACTACTTTTCCCAAAATAGTCAAGGCTTCAAATGGTTATGCCAATGGAAAAATGTAAAAGTTATGGTTCTTGGAAAAAAACTAAAGAGTAAAAATGAAAAATCGGAGAAAGAACTACAGTTATCATGAAAAGTTTTGAGACTAACTAAAATTTTGGCTTTCACAAAGTATGTTGCTTCCGTTTCTATATTAGCAATTTGCACTAACTGTAGATTGTAAAGAACAGTCAAAAAATTGCAGTCATACTTTGTCATGAAAATTAACTTAATCTAAAAAATCTAATTAACACTGAATTTCAGCCTTGCAGCAAAATTACTTGCTAACATCATTTCAGTGATCTTGTCATTAGCACAGGAGAAAGTGTTAACAAGGACAGGGTAGCTTATATCACTTTGTCATGCTGATTGAAATATAAGACCAAACTGGTTACTTTAAAAGGGATCAGGTGCTTGAAATCATTCTCTTCTTTTGTTAACCATGTTCACCTCAAAGGAAACATGGTCAGACATCATCGCTTTAAATCAAAAGGCCTTTACAAGCAAGGGCATTGCCATTTGAAAGATTGTCTCTAAATCAACCATTTATCAAATCATCAATAACTTCAAAAAAATAGTTGAAAAGGTCTTCAGCGTGTCTAAAATCTTCCAACAAGTGCCACGACCAGTCTCCTAAAGAGAACTCAGCTACAGGATCAGTTCAACATTAGTACAGAGCTTTCTCAAGATTGGTAGCAGTCATAAGTCAGTATATCTGCATTCAAATTGACGTGAAGGTTGGCATGATGTCAAAAGGGCAGCAAAAAAGCCACTCTTCAAGAAAAACAACAAAGACAGATTGACATTTTACAGGAATTTGAGGCATTGGACTGCAGAGAACTGGGGTAAAGGTATTGCCTTTGATGAAGCCTTCTTCAGACCATTTGAATATCTGAAAGAATGCTTGTCCAGAGAAGAAAAGGTGAGTTCTGCCATAAGTCATGTGTCGTGCCAACAGTAAAGCATCCTGAGACCATTCATGTATGGGGTTGCTTTGACGCCATCAGAGATTGTCACAATTTTGACTAAAAACAATAAAGAATGATATCTAAATATCCTCCAAGAGTAACTGCTCCCAATGATCCAGGAATAATGCAGTGATAAATTATGCTTTTTCGAGCATGATGGAGATCTTGTCACAAGACAAAAATGATAACTAACTGGCTCTGTGAGCAAACTTTGAAATTATGAGTCCATTACCAGAAAACTCCCAAGGTATAAATTCCATTGAGAGCCTGTGATCATTCCTCAAGCAGTGAGTGGACTAACCAAAACACAGAGATTGTAATAAATACCAAGCACTGATTAGATATGAAATGGGTCAACATCAGTTAGGATTGGATCCAAAAGCTGGTTCCAGCATGCCAAAGCCAAAGCAAATTGCAGAAGTCTTGAAAAATAAAGGTCAACCCTGTAAAGATTGGGTGTCTACACAAATGTAATGTATTTGTCAATAAAAATGTATAGACTGTTTAAATGTTTAAAATTAAACTAAATGATCTATAAACCCTGATGAAGGATACTTTGTGAAAATCAAAATTTGTATCAGTATCGCAACATTTGGCAACAACTGTGGTTTAAGGAAGCAGTTATTATGAGGAAATATTTATAGACACTGATAGCTGAAAAGGTAATGAGTAAAAAATCAAAGATCTTTTTCAGACATAAAACATCCATTTGCAGGTCACAAATGTCTGCCATTCTAAGAGAAACATAGCTTTTAGGCATAAGAGTCCAATATATTTACATGGTGATGAAGTATATTTTCATCTTAACCTTTCCTATTGGTTCGACATATCCCAACATTAACACCAGGTGATGGCCGACCATTCTTGAAAAAAAATACAGGATTTTAAGATACTCTGTTGGGGGATATTTTTCCTATATCTGTCATTATACAGTATGTTTTTTTATTAGAGGCCATTAGTGCTTGTTAGGATATTTGCTGACTATGAAGGGTTTTGGTAGCATGCCACAATAATGTAAATGATTAATTATTATTATTATTATTATTATTATTACATTTTATCGTAAGAAATTGTACTCCTTAATGACATTTGTGTAAAATAATGTTGGACACATTTGTAAGTAATCTTTTGTGTCACAAATCTAAAGCTAGCAATATACTTTTGATATTGATGCATGTGTTGCTAATTTTGATAGGCTGTAGGTAAGGGTGAAAACTGAGTACCCACATTTTCTCCTTTCAAGAGAAACAAATGTTGGATGAGTATTATTTTAACCCCTTCACGACCTTGCAATTTTTCATTTTTGTGCTTTCGTTTTTTGCTCCACTTCTTCCCAGAGCCATAATTTTTTATATTTCCGTCAATGAGGGCTTGTTTTTTGCGGGAATAGTAATACTTTTTAATGACACCATTAATTTTTTCATATAGCTTACTAGAAAACGTGAAAAAAAATTCAAAGTGCGGTGAAATTGCAAAAAAAAGTGCAATTCCACAATTGTTTTTTTGTGTTTTATTTACCATGCTCACTTAATGCTAAAACTGCTCTGGCAATATGATTCCCCAGGTAAATACAAGTACACAGATACCAAACATGTATAGATTCTTTTTTAATTAAGTCGTGAAAAAAAAAATCCGTAATTTGTAATAAAATTTTCCAAAGCCCATAGTTTTGTTATCTGGGGCTGGGTGAGGGCTTATTTTTTGCCCCCACGTTCTGACTTTTTTTATTGCTACCATCTTGGGATAGATATGATGTTTTGATCTCCCATTATTGCATTTTATTGCAATGTTGTGGCGGCTAAAAAACAGTGGTTCTGGCATGTCGATTTTGCTTCTCGTTATGCCGTTTACCGATCTGATGAATTTACTTTATATTTTGATAGATCGGATATTTTCAAATGTAGCGATACTAAATATGTGTATTCTTTTTTTAATTGTATCATTTTCAATAGGGCAAAAGGGGGGTGATATCAACTTTTTTTGTTTTTTTAATTTTTTTTGTAATTTTTTAAAACTTTTTCTTTTTACTTTTTTCTGGCTTCAATGTTCCCCTTAGAAAACTTGAAGCTGTGAACATCCGATCGTCTGTGCTATATATAACAATGCTTCAACACTGCTATGTGTAGCAAAAATCACGATCTCCTATGAATGCTGTCTACGAGACGGCATTCATAGGAGATTCACAATGACAAGCACAAGGGTCTTCTGTAGACCCCTGGCTGTCATGACAACCCAACGGCATCCCGCGATCATGTGACAAGGGCACCGATGGGTGGGAATTCTGATGCACTTCTGGCCGGCGCATGTTAAATGCCGCTATCAGTGATTGGAAAGATGTAGGCTCTGCGTCGGAGCCCGTATCAAAGGCAGGGACACGATCTTTGACTACCTGTACGTCAAAGGTTGTGAAGGTGTTAAACATCCTTCTTTTCAAGGAGATAGGAGTATAAAAGATGTCTGGTAGATGCTTGTCTTACTTTCCCTAAGGAAACAACATCCATGGTTGACTCACTTAAGTTGAAGTTGAAGGTGATGGCAATGGGCGTATTCAACATTCGTCTGATAGCAATTTTATAGCTAACTTTTATATTTGCCTTTGAAAAATATTTTGATCAAGAATTAGGATTGCCAACTCTGAATAATTTCAAGCTACTGATGCATGGAAACAAAATTGTCCTCCAGGCAGGTTCAGAAAACTTTATTTTGGAAGGAATAATGGACCTGGACACAAAATTTTAACATGTCAGATAAATGTCCTCTTCAAAATCTGCTTTTTAGAAAAGAATACCCATTAGATTGTAATAAGACGCTACTAAAATTCTCATGAACTGACAGCAAAAAAACTAAGAAAGTGTTTCTGAACTAAGGCTTCATATAACCCTAAGGTATCTTGGTATCTCTAATTTAAATGCACAGAACATTGTGTTAAACTTCAGGTCCCTTAAAGATAGGTTGGGAAAACATTCCAGAACTGAGTAATTTCATGTTTTCCCTGCCGTCATAATTCCCTGCCCTAATCATACTGAAATAAATACAATGTATACTGTGGTAACAGGTGTTATGTATCATAGAGGTAGAGATGTGTTATTCCTCAACTTGTCTCTAAATCTAACATATCCAGAGGCGTATGACGTGAGATATTAAGCAAACATGAAAAAGAGTCAGCCATCCATCAGCCATTTGTCACCCATAGGTTCCTTTGCTAATGCAATGTATACATTTATTGTAAACTTTTTTTTTTCCTTTATGGTTATGACTAACGGCTTTGACAGACATTATCCTTCATCAATGGTCTCACATGTTAAAAACCATTTATGTTGAATGAATTCTTTTTTCACAAATTGTATAACTTAATAAGAAAGTTTAATGGTAGACACTAGGTATGAGTGGATCGATAATAAGTAGCTAATGCTATACAGCCACCATGTACTGCCATACAGGCTGTTGGACTACATGTGCACAGAGTTATTCTAATTAGAAATGAATGGGTCGATCCACGAAGAATAGAGTTTGAGTCAAGTTTAACTAAATTTGCAGTTTTACAAAAATTCAAACACTTTAATATTTGACTCTTGGTTCACACATAAAAAGCATTGCACTGCACCATTTCCCTCACTGCTGAACCATCGAAGAGCTGGCTAATATCTTTTTACATGGCTGCATGGGTGTCCCCATATTGCTCTGCAGCTGTGACATCTAGTGGATTATCATACATTGTACAGTGGTGGTCAATACCTGGGTCATCACAGATCAGAGGTTCCCAGTGGAGCACCGTTTGTACGGAAAAGTTGTTTTTTATCTCCAGAGTCACTGGGTAAGTCTCTGGAGACCTTTCTCTTCTGTAGAGTAGAATATCTTATGGTCAGCAGGGTCCTCTCTTTCTCTTCTGTAGAGTGCAAGATCTTATGATCAGCAGGGTCCCCTCTCTTACTTCTGTAGAGTGCAAGATCTTATGGTAAGCAAGGTCCTCACTCTCTCCTGCAGAGTGCAAGCCCTTCAGATCAGTGGGGTCCTCTCTCTCTCCCTGTGTTCCATAATGTGTAATCTCTGATGGTCAACTGGGTTCTCGCTCTCCTTTCCCAATGTGTATTTTCCAAGCAATTACAAGCTTTCCAGCATTTAGATTTGCACATTTATTCAGCGAAGTTGTTGAAATGGTTTATCAAAAGATCCACTCAACTCTAGTGGACACATCTCTATATATGATGGAGTTTAATAAATGTGTGCTGCCAATGCAGTGAGTCATGAGGTTTGCTATGTGTATGGATCAGGAACCGAAGATAAAAACAAAATCAGCGCATACCCTGTAGTAAGTAAATAAATAGTAATAGTACATGTAAATTACATGGAATACTTCGTTAACAGTGTTTTGGTTAAAAAACTTAATAGCCATCACCATGACTGGGCGTACCCCAATTGGGACGGTTGCTAACTCTTGTAGTTCACCTCACTTTGTGTCAGCAGATGTAAAATTAGATAAAGGCAGAGCAGGACCTGCCTTTGGAAAGGTATATATAAAAAATGAGCAGCCCAAAAAGGGGAACTATGCCCCTTTTGTACAACGTGCAAAAAACTAAACCAAAACCTAAAAAAGTTGAGCCAGAGCATATGTTGATATAAGTGCAATGCATAGGTGTGCATTCACACTGTGGCCATTTAACAAGCAGAGCCTAAGAAAAAAAAAATTACTGCAAGGTAGTTGCTCATTTTGTTTTTATCTTGGGTTCTGATTGTTAAATGATCACAGTGTAAATGCACACCTATGCATTGCATTTATACCATTATATGCTCTAGCTCAATTTTTTTAGGTTTTGGTTTATGCGTATGGGTCCTTAAGATAGAATTTTTTTTAAGAGATTAACATGAAAAACACACTCAAAAAGGAAGGATTAATACACATGAGGGTAGAAAATGTATTATTTATCATAAGTTAGTGCTGGGAAAATTCCCTACTACCACCACATGTGTACCCTGGACTAGTTAGAGACTCATAGGAGAAAATGCAGAAATACAAAAGAAAAGCCAACAAAAGGAGTACTAACTTCATTGATCAAGAATGCTAAAATAGAAGGGTGGGAAAAACAACCAAATAGAAAAGCAGACGTAATTCCAAGTGACAGTATTTAGAGATAAATATCAATACATACTGGTATCTGGCTAGAATGAGTACAATGATGATACAAGGTAACAGTAATAAATTCTAATCAATAGAAATAGAGATGAATATGAGTGTCCTTAAAGGGGTTGTCTAGTACTTTTAAAAATATGCCAATGTGTTTTAATTATAAATAGAAGCTTCTTTCTAAATACCTCCTGGTGCTGTTTCTGCCTGTGAGTGGCGCTATCGGCGGCCGCTCACAGGCAGCACATAACCCCTGGCTGCAGCCGGCTCTGACATCGACTGACGTTACGACAAGTCCACACTGCAGCCAGGGGTCTCTGTCTTCCGCGTTCCACCAGTGGCTGCTGGGTTGTGGACGGGGTTACCCCACGTGTCACACCTGGTATCCACTGCGTGCTCTCCCTATCCCCATTCATTGGGAAAGGGTGTGGTGGATGCTGGGTGTGACGCGCGGAATCACCCCTCCCATAACCCAGCAGCCACAGCGGGGACCCCAGCGCTGAGTCACGCATCATTTGACGTGACGTCAGCGGGGAGGGTCACGTGCTGCTTGTAAGGGGCCACCGATAGCGCCGCTCACAGGCAGAAACGGCACCAGGAGTTAATTAGAAAGAAGTTTCTATTTATCATTAAAACACATTGGCATACAGTGGGTACGGAAAGTATTCAGACTCCTTTAAATTTTGCACTCTTTGGTTTATTGCAGCCATTTGGTAAATTCTAAAAAGTTGTTTTTTTTTCTCATTAAAGCACCCATCTTGACTGAAAAAAAAACAGAAATGTCGAAACTTTTGCAAATTTATTAAAAAAGAAAAACTGAAATATCACATGGTCATAAGTATTCAGACCCTTTGCTCAGACACTCATATTTAAGTCACATGCTGTCTATTTCCTTGTAATCTGTTACGCTCGTGCCCGGACTGACTGGCGTGAGCGTGATTAGTGATCCCACTGTACCATTAACCGAGTAGTGCCTGGAGGGGTGTAACTAACTATCAACCCGATCCGACCAAGGTCGCACGGTGGCTTAGTCAACTCCGTGGACCAAGGAGGAACTGAGCAGAGGGACCAGGTGCGACTCCAGATCAGACCCCGGTCACAGTTGTTGACCCACACCGGGGAATGCAGGAACAGGCAGGTTAGACTGGCATACAGGCAGGTGGGTATTGGCAAGTAAGGCTGGTATGCAGACAGGTGGGTACTGGCAAGCACGGCTGGAGTGCAGACAGGGAGATACTGGCAAGCACGACTGGAGTGCAGACAGGGAGGTACTAGCAGTTTGGAGCGTGGGCTGGATAGGGTCCAGTACAGACTGGGAGACAGGTACAGAGCCGCAGATGTGGTAGACAAGCAGAGTAAAGCGAAACAGCCAGAGAGGAAGACAAGGCAGAGAAGAGAGGAACTGCTGGTGCGGTGAGCAAACAGAGCGGAGCGAAAACCGCAGGTGCGGTGGCAAGGCAGAGTAGAGGGGAACCGCTGAAGCGGTGGACAAGGCAGAGCAGAGAGAAACCGCAGGTGAGGTGGACAAGGCAGAGCAGAGCGGAACCACCGGAGCGGTGGGTAAGGCAGAGCAGAGAGAAGCCGCCGGAGCGGTGGGCAAGTCAGAGCAGAGAGAAACCGCTGGTGCGGTGAGCAAGGCAGAGCAGAGAGAAGCCACTGGAGCGGTAGGCAAGTCAGAGCAGAGAGAAGCCGCCGGAGCGGTGGGCAAGGCAGAGCAGAGGGAAGCCGCGGGAGCGGTGGGCAAGTCAGAGCAGAGATAAACCGCCAGAGCGGTGGGTATGGCAGAGCAGAGGGAAGCCACCGGAGCAGTGGGCAAGTCAGAGCAGAGAGAAACCACCGGAGCGGTGGGCAAGACAGAGCAGAGCGAAACCGCAGGTGCGGTGGACAAGGCAGAGAGGACAGGGCTCTGTTCACATGGAACAGACTGGAAAATACTGGAAGATGGCCAGGACACAGGAGGAAGATACGGAGGAAGGGAAAAGGGACAAGCAGAACCAGATACACACAAGGTAATTACTATGAAGTAGCGAGTGGACACAAAACTCACAAACAGAAGTACAGAGACAACGAGTTGGAGTTAGGTGCAGGTTCAGAAACTGCAGGAAAAGGGAAGGTATGGGCATAGAGACAAACAGGTAACAGGCTAGGATACAGTTCAGACAGGAACTGCTACTGCAATGAGATACAAGAACGAGCCTGGGTATACAGCCCCCAGAGTGGCGGGAACAGACTAGAAGTCAGAGATAACAGGTCTGGGTATGCAGCCCCCAGAGTGGCGGAAACAGACCAGAAACAGGACAGGACCTGGCAATACAGTTGCAAAGACAAACTGAGTGAAGGTATTGCTCAGGGACCTCCTTCTGGGTGGAGGGGGTTTAAATATCCAGTGACTCACAGCATTAGGCTGGAGATGCATTAGGGGTGCGCCCACAGCAGCTATAAGAATCAGGAAGTAACGGGGCCGCCGCCCTAAGCAGTCAGCCAAGAGACATGCACACAGCATGAACTGGAGCATGCTTTGCAGGCTGGACTGAGAGGTAAGATTGCGGTCTTGCATAGTGGGACGTGGTGCACTATGCAAGCACACCGCCAGGGATGTTACATAATCCTCCTTGAGATGGTTCTACTCCTTCATTGGAGTCCAGCTGTGTTTAATTAAACTGATAGGACTTGATTTGGAAAATCACACACCTGTCTATATAAGACCTCACAGCTCAGAGTGCATGTCTGACCAAATGAGAATCATGAGTTCAAAGGAACTGCCCAAGGAGATCAAAGACAGAATTGTGGCAAGGCGAGATTTGGCCAAGGTTACAAAAGAATTTCTGCATCACTCAAGGTTCCTAAGAGCACAGTGGCCTCCATAATCCTTAAATGGAAGAAGATTGGGACCACCAGAAGTCTTCCTAGATCTGGCCGTCCAGCCAAACTGAGCAATCGTGGGAGAAAAGCCTTGGTGAGAGAGGTAAAGAAGAACCCCAAGATCACAGTGGTTGAGCTCCTGAGATGCAGTAGGGAAATGGCAGAAAGTTCCACAAAGTCAACTATCACTGCAGCCCTCCACCAGTTGGGCCTTTATGGCAGAGTGGCCCAACGGAAGCCTCTCCTCAGTGCAAGACATATGAAAGTCCTCATAGAGTTTGCTCAAAAGCACATGAAGGATTTCCAGACTATGAGAAATAAGATTCTCTGGTCTGATGAGACGAAGAAAGAACTTTTTTGTTATAATTCTAAGCGGTATGTGTGGAGAAAACCAGGCACTGCTCATCACCTGCCCAATACAATCCCAACAGTGAAACATGGTGGTGGCAGCATCATGCTATGGGGGTGTTTCTCAGCTGCAGGGACAGGATGACTGGTTGCAATTGAAGGAAACATGAATGCGGCCAAGTACAGAGATATCCTAGATGAAAACCTCTTCCAGAGTGCTCTGGACCTCAGACTTGGCTGAAGGTTCACCTTCCAACAAGACAATGACCCTAAGCACACAGCTAAAATAACAAAGGAGTGGCTTCAGAACAACTCTGTGACCATTCCTGACTGGCCCAGCAGGAGCCCTGACCTAAACCCAATTGAGCAAAAATGACTGTCCACCAACGTTCACCATCCAGCCTGACGGAACTGGAGAGGATCTGCAAGGAAGAATGGCAGAGGATTCCCAAATCCAGGTGTGAAAAACTTGTTGCATCATTCCCAAGAAGACCCATGGCTGTACTACCTCAAAAGGTTGCTTCTACTCAATACTGAGCAAAGGGTCTGAATACTTATGACCATGTGATATTTCAGTTTTTCTTTTTTAATAAATTTGTAAAAAATTCTACATTTCTGTTTGTTTTTTAAGTCAAGATGGGGTGCAGAGTGTACTTTAATAGAAAAAAAAATTAACTTTTTAGAATTTACCAAATGGCTGCAATGAAACAAAGAGTGAACATTTTAAAGGGGTTTGAATACTTTCCGTACCCACTGTATCTTTAAAAGTACTGGACAACCGTTTTAAATATATTAGAACTCAAAAATTATAAGTTCAACAGTGCATAGATCTATAGAAACCTCTAAATGTCAGAGCGAAGTAGAATAGTCAAAGGATAACAATGTATCAGATAAAATATGTAGGTATAGATATGTGGCTGTAAGTAACCTTGTATAGGTGTTAAAGTGCAAGTGCATAGGTGCCAAAGGTCCACATGGTTACTGTTTGATATATTGATAGACAGATGTCATATGACTATGGTAATATTCAATACTGTGTCCAAAATAGCATCATGTTACTATAAATGTGGGAGAGGGTCAGTGGTGGTCTGTCACTCAGATGCGTGCACCCCGATGCGCGTTTCTGTGTCTGAGTTCATCAAGAGAACCTTTCAATGTTTTTACACATGGGAGTAGTGGAATTTCTGGACAGCAGCTTGTCCAACAATGCAATTGATGACTTTTTTAGAGAGATATGATTTGCCAGTTATGGGGAAATCTAATGTAGAAACCATATGCATATCATATGGGAATGCATTGGGGTGTACAAACATACTCAAAATAAACGGGTAAAGTGCAGTGGCATGCCCCCAAGGTACTTCTGATCTAACTTTTATGTGGCTTCTCTGCTATATTTTGCATGACTATCATTTTATTGCGAGGGGAGGTGGTGACAGCAAACACTTATACAGTCATAACACTACTTCCATGTTAAACAAAGTGCAGACAGGTTCCCTTTAAATGTTTCCTTCATGGTAAAAGCAACTTTTGTTTTTAAAGTTTGAATACAACTATTGAGTACTTTATATGTATACATTATTGGATTGGTTTTTGGTTGTAAACAGTTGAAGATATGTTTCAAGATTTTGAGTGAAGTGTCGCTTAAAATACAAAAAGACAAGTCCCAGTTTTGTAAAAAGAAGTTCTTTATTTCATGAGCTTTTTGCTATGATCTTGTGCTGTAGAAGTAGATCAGCTCATGATCCAAGGCATTTGACTAGTTTGATGTGTCATGTCTGACGTGGGAAGTGAATGCACAAAAGTAACTATCATTATCCCACGTGAATCAAGCTCAGTCTCAACAGAGAGCAATTGTTGGTGAAATGTAACAAAAAGAAACAGTTTGACAATTGAGTTATCGTTAACACAAAGCTGTTAACTGGGCAAGAATAGTTTCTGGTTTGCTTGATGAAGCCAACTTGGATCCACATAATTTCAACCAATAAGTTAGCCTGCTGATATCATAGGAAGAAGAAAGTAGCCTATCATTAAACATGGTCTCCATTAACAACTATAGCAAGGCCACGTAAAAGTAGTATTGTAACATTGGCATCATTGAGCAGGTGCATGCTGATGTTACAGACATTTCCTCAATGAAACCACATGATTTCAGCATTTCAATAGAGTGGTTAGTCACTCTGAATTAAAAATACACATTACCATCAATAGATCTTGAGTCAGAACAGTTGAAAAAAACTACTAAATATATATAATTGTAAGAGATGTTTCTTTTTAAAAATACCTTCCTAATGTCAAGAAAAACAAGGTCGAAGATAGAATTTAATATCTTAAAATAGTGCATAGCATATAATTGCTGCCGACATGCTGCCACTTTTTTTTCCTGCAAGAACATAATCCTCCTCTTCAATCAACTTTGCTGGTTTATACATGTACGAGGCATCAGTATTGAAATTGGAAGTGTTCATAATTCCGCATTGATGCAAATATTGAAATTTTAATGCAGAAATCTTCAAATTTTGTCCCAATATGTCAATAGACATTTTGTAAAGTTTTGGAAGAAATTGGTGCAATCAAAGTATACAAGGTAAATACAGGCAGGCATAACTCTTTCACCAGGATACTTTGCAAATTTTATTTTGATTTTTTTTTTATTAATTGCTTTAGTTAATCAGCAAGCTACTTAGATAGGCAGATAAATGATATTTCATGTCACCACAACTCATCCTGGTGCTCAACTTTGCCATTTAACTTCATGAATGCCTCATGAAGTATCTTTCTCAAAATGAACCATGTAGTACAGACTACTAGGGTCATTTTCAATTAGACTTAGTAGTATCTAGTGTTGAGTGAGTATGCTCTGTTAACCCTTTCGCCGAGTATGCTCGGGCGAGAACCGAGTAGTTACAGCTGCTCGGTGTTATGTTTAAATCACTACCGTGTGCATGATTTGCAACTGTTTGACAGCTTTACTACATGTGAGGAATGTGTAAGAAATAGATATTCCTCACATGTAATAAAACTGTCAAACAGTCGCAAATCATGAACACGGGAGTGATTCAAACATAACACCGAGCAGCTGTAACTACTCGGTGCTCGCCCGAGCATACTCAACGAAAGGGTTAACAGAACATATTCGCTCAACACTAGTAGTATCTAATGAAATTCATAAACAACCTATGAGCATCATGGTGGCTCAGTGGTTAGCACTGTAGCTTTGCAGCACTGGGGTCCTGGGTTCAAATCTCACCAAGGACAACATCTGCAAGGAGTTTGTATGTTCTCCCAGTGTTTGGGTGGTTTTCCTTCGGGTTCTCCAGTTTCCTCCCACATTCCAAAGACATACTGATAGGGATTGTAGATTGTGGGGACAGTGATGGCAACATCTGGAACGAGCTAAGGAATTAGTGGTGCTATATAAACCAGAAAAATAAATCAATAAATGTTAAATAAGTAATAAAAATACCAAAAAATAGAAACAATTTATCAAAGATTAACAAAATAGACAGAGTGAGAACAAAACTCTAAATACCCTGGCATGGAGAAAACTAATCTGAATTTTACACAATATTCCTGATTTTATTAAATCAAATAAAGAAACTTATAAACAGCATAGACAAGTATATAATGAAAATTTAAGTAGGGGGAACAAGGATAAGCCTATTGATCAATGGTAACTGGGAAGCAAAAAAGCACAATAGGGTTTTACCCAATAGCAGCAGGTATGTTAATGGGGAGTGCTTGCTCACCTGATGGTGTTGTGTAGCCCACAGCAATCTCAAGGTTTTGATAGAAGAGCAGCTGCAGAACCATGGGTCCCAAAGCCAAAAAAAGTTTTGTGGAGGAAAATTGAAAAAATTGAGTGTTTTTTCTGCGCTTCTGGTGTAATAAGACCAGAAGGTTTTAGGACACACAGAGATTGAAGACATGCGATTTTAATATTGACGCGTTTCGAAGTTATCAAACTTCTTCTTCATGATACAACCACATTGTGGTTATATCCTGAGGAAGAAGTTTTATAACTTCAAAACACGTCCATTTTAAAACCGCATGTCTTCCACCTCTGTGTTCTTGATCCTTCCTCTGGGACTCCACCAACAGTGCAGAAAAAACACTAATTTTTACTCCACAGAAATAAGCCAATTGAGGTATAATATGGATGAATGTACAGATCATGAGCAACAGAAACAGATACACATTAAATAATGCAAATTGTACAATGATATAAATAATATCATTATTTATTTAAATAATTATTAATATGAAAATGGCAAAAAAGAAATTTGTAGATTATTTGCGGCAAAAATGGTAACACAATTACTGTAAATTCATCCACAGACTGTGCTCCTATTGGGCCAAAATGGGAATAATGAGTTTTGTTTTTAAGCCAAGTGGTAGTCCAGTCTTTCGATCATTCCAAAAACACTTTTTCTGTTTCCTACTTTTACCACTTTGAGCATCTTTCTTGACTCAGTCATGTCTTCTCAGTGATTTTGGTGCTTAACGTAAACTTAAAAAAATGTAGAAAATGAATCTCATAGTCTAATGTTCACCACATTTAAAACAGTCAAGATAAAATTAACAAGATAAAATTACTATGGAGAAATTATAGGTTGTACACTACCTTCAAAGCAAGGGTTTTCAGCTACGTCCATCAAGGAATTATGAAGAGTCAATGCATTCTGCCTTGTTTGTAAAGCAGATACGATGGAAACAAAATATCGGAGCTAACCACATATCAATAATCATATTTAGAAATATGAAGAGTTTTTGCTGCTATTTAACAAATACAATATTTTATAAGATGCATCATATGTTAGATGTATAAATGATTTTAGAATATATTACCAAACATGGGCCTGAAAATCATGGGCAATCCTCACATGTTTTGTGGCTGCCTAACAGTTGGGAAAAACATGGAACCACAGGGACACGAACATGTCACTCGTGCACCTGCGATATTCAGTGTGTACCTGAGCACCCTCGGCAAACTCGAGTAATGAGAACTTGCGCTCATCACTACATCAACACATCTTTGGCAAAATTTTATAGAATATATTTTTTGGAAAAAAAGTAATCTTTGTAAATAAAGAAAATGTATAGCATTATTCACAATTTTTGCAAATGCGCCTTTATTATATAACAGAGTTTCATTTATAGCTCTTGATTTAATATCACCCAGCATGTTTTGCTGCCTCACGATTTTCATAGAAATTGCTCAGATGTTTTTAAAGTTTTTAAAGGATTGTTGTAATGTCTGACAACAAGTCTCTGTCCAAGTCTGGAATGACAAACTATAGATTCTATCAATTTCTTAGCTAAGTAAATAGTTGAATATGCATTAGCCATTATAGTTGATCAGGTTTTTACCCTATGGGCTGTCTAAATAGTATGCATTTCTCCTGATGAATCCTGGGGAAGGAAATGCGTTGGGTAGCATATAGGGAATGCATAGGGCTATTTTTCTGCAGGGACAGTATCAGGAATTCTGTTGCCTTCTACAGTTTGACTACTAGTGGCTTCTATTGTTAATTTTAATAATTGTGCTGCAGTTTAACTCCTAACCACTGGAGGCCACTGTTGTGTTCTACAATTGCCCTTTTCCAAGATGGCAGATTCTGAATCTATGGCATCCATCTTGTTCCTGTTTGGGCCTACTTAAAGCCGCAAGGATCTCTCACTCATTGGTTGAGTATTGTGTCTAGCTTTTAGCTTAGCTTCAGTCTCCAGCTCCTGAACATTCTTACCCAGTCTGTTCTAATTTATCTACGGATTGTTTCCTTCAATTCCTTGCTATCGCCAAGAACTTCTGCTACCACTTGCTGTTCCTGCTTTTGCTCCACTGGACACTTGTTTCCAGCAGTACTACTCCAGTATAGTAACAGGATACTCAAGCCTTCAACATGGATGCCGCCGAGGGAGGAAAATTGGAAGTGTGTGTAATTAAAATGAACTGTTTGCTTGCTAACATTTATGCATATATGCAAACACTAAAAGAAAAATACACGGCATTTGAAAATCAGACAACTCATGATGTTCAAATTTTTGGACAATCTTCACAGGATCTGCAGAATATTGTGCAAGATCTAAGCAATAAAATTGCACTGCAGTCTGAACAGATCCTTCAGCTACAAAATCAACATATTCTTCCGGCCCCTCCACCCACCCTTCTTCTGCCACCTTTCAGGTTTGGTGGAGACCGTGACAAATTTTGTGGATTCATCAACCATTGCAGATTGTACTTTGGTGCACACCCTTCTCACTTCCATACAGAAAGACCAAAAGTATTGTGTATCATTATGCTACTAACACATAAACTATTGGCATGGGCCAGTCCCCTTATTGAAACTCATGATGATTGACTTAATGACCTGAAGGCTTTCCTAGCAGCCATGAGCCAGGCGTTTGATGACCATAATCATTGTGCAACAGCTTCAGCTACACTGATGGTGCTACATCAGGTTAAACGCTCTGTTGCAGAGTATGCCACAGAATTAAGACAGTGGGTGATTGATACCAAACGGGAATAATGCTGCAAAATTATCTTTTTTTTAGAAGGTCCGTTCCGGTTCAGCACACTCAAAGATGAACTAGCCCGGGCTGATGCTTCCACAAATTTTGATGACTTCATTCACCATTGTATTTGTACAATCAACCGATTATCAAAGAGAAGATTAAAAAAATGAAATTCAAGCTGGTCCCGCAACAATAATCGTTATCCACCTGCTTCAACCACCAGTCCCAGAGACTTTAAGATAAAGAGTCCCTACATATCTGAAGTTGAATCCTTGCAGGTCGATGACAGCCTGTTAAAATGTGAAAGTGCTCAGAGAGAAGAACGGAGACTTCTGGAAAATCAGTGTTTTTATTGTGGCAAGACTGATCACTTTCTCATCAATTGTCCTTCCCGACAATGTAAAACAGTGGCAGTAATAGCGGATCCCAACTTTTCTGACAAAGAATTAGTCTTGTCTGAACCAGCGCCTGCAGTGTATGCTGTCATCCATTCAATTTCTTCTATTGCACCCAACATTAAAAAAGAAAACAGGAACTCTCATTGCTTCCTTTCTATCAAGTTTCATCAAGTAGGTGACATGAAAAATGCTGACAATCTCCCTCCTCATCGGCCGTATGATTGTCAAATTGATCTATTGCCTGGAGCAGCAATACCTTTTGAAAGCATTTACCCATTGGCAGAGCAGGAATTAAAAACACTCAAGGAAAACAACAATGAAATGTAGCCAAAGGGTTTATTCGTCCATCTTCATCACCAGAAGGTGCGCCTATATTTTTTGTCACAAAGAAAGATGGTTCCTTAAGGCCCTATGTTGATTACAGAGAATTAAAAAAAATTACTGTAAAGAATCGTTACACTCTGCCTTTGATTATTGAGTTGCTGGACAGAATTTGTCATGCAAAGTTGTTCACAAAGCTGGGTCTTCCAGGGGCATACAACTTGGTTTGTGTTAGACCAGGTAATGGAAAACGACATTCAGATTACATTATGGACACTTTGAGTACTTAGTCATGTTGTTTGGACTGTGTAATGCACCTGCAACATTTCAGCATTTTGTTAAAGATAAAAATAATAATAATAGGTTGCTGTTATGTTCTACTGTTGCCCTTTTCCATGATGGCGGATTCTGAATCTATGGAATCCATCTTATTTCTTGTTTGGGCCTACATAAAGCTGCATAGATCTCTCACTCATTGCTTGAGTACTGTGTCTAGCTGTTAGCTTAGCTTCAGTCTCCAGCTCCTGAACATTCTTACCCAGTCTGAGTCTGTTCTAATTTAGCTACAAATTGTTTCCTACAACTCCCTGCTATCTTCAAGAACTTCAACTACCGCTTGCTTCTCCTGCTTGTGTTCCTTCACCCACTGGTATCCAGCAGTACTATGCACAGATGTGGACTGCCTTTGTGAGGGCAGGAAATAAAGGGACCTTATTACATTACAGCACGGGATCACAGCTAATTCTTTCTTTGAGGTAAAGCGTTGCATAAAAACAGGCAGGAAAATGTTTTACCTCACAAAAATAATCAGCTGTGATCCCCTGCTGTAATGTCTGTACACTTTCTTTTGCTTCTTCCCCTGCCCAGGTGCTGTGGTATGATCACCCCATGTTCCTGTACGGTAAGACACAGCCATTACACAGTACACAGCAGGGGCACATTTATAAGATTATCTCAGCACAGTGACATTTTATTTAAACACAACCAATTGTGGACGTTATTATTATTCCAAGATGTATTAACAAAAATGTACTTGGTTCGGGGGAAAACCCCTTTAACAAATGGAAATACTCTTGTGATATTATAGAAGCTCATCTGGCAGAAACCCGCTGGTGATGTCACAAGAGCATTCCTGATTGAAACAAAATTGTGAAATCACATCTGCGTACCTGACTGAATCTGACTTGTGATGTCAGAGCAACTCGCCTAACAGAAAAACAATGACATTATTGCAAGAGCTAACTTCAGTAATAATATCTCAGTTGTTTACCCATTGGCTACCATTTTTCTAAATTTGAAATTACAAAAAATCAAAAATGAGGATTTGAAATTCAAGTAGAATTCAGTTTCACTTAAAAATATATTTGGTCATCTCTAATATGTATAATACATATATGTGTATATAAATATTCAAATATTGTTATATGTTGTAAATATTGTGAGGCTTAATACTATAATAACCAATTTAAAGTCATTATTTTAACTCAATAAACCACCTTTAGACCATATTGAAGTAACAGTGAGTAGAATCCACTCAGGAATCCTCCACATTCATGTGTTAGAATACATATAAAATGGTATTCCAACAATACAATTGGTGAAATATTAATGTAGAATGCCACAAATGTCTGACTTATGAGGGAAATTCCCCAGTGCCACCATAGGAACTAAAGAAAAAAAATAAAGTTTGCCATACCCTATAAAGCACTTGTGCTCCTTAGTAGTGTTGAGCCACCCCCATAGTGTTTGGGTTCTGTTCGGTTCGTCGAACATCGGCATGTTCGCCGAATGGTTCGTTGAACGGTTCATCGAACACCGTTAAAACCAATGGCAGGCAAAAGAAAACACATAGAAACACATAGAAACCACATAGAAAACACCTTCAAAGGTGTCCAAAAGCTGACAAACTGCTCAGAAGACACAACTAACACATGGAAAAGTGACAAGTACATATAGTCATGCGAAAAGAAAAGAGGTGGAGGAGTAAAAGGAGGAAGAGACACAGATATAGGCATGTCATGCCCTTCTAAAATCAAGAAAGGCTGGAGTAAAAATCTAAAATCAGCTTACCAACACCCAGACGTGGTGACAAGAAAATTAAAAAAAGAAATATCTTTAGGTAGAATGGCGGTTCCATTCAGAACACTTTCCTTACAAGACGTAGTGGTATCCCGGTTGGGAGTAATGCCAAAAACGGAACCCAATACATTCGGACTAATCCACCATTTGTCATATCCAAGGGGCAGGTCAGTAAACGACAACATCGACGCGGAACCAAGTACAGTAGTATATACTGTACCTCCTTTGTCAAGGCAATCAGGCGGGTCAAGAAGTTGGGAAGGGGCACCCTAATGGCCAAAACAAACATTGAGGGGGAATTCCGGTTACTTACTACCTGTGCCTCCGAATAGTGTCCGCCTTTAGGGCTGCTTCTGGGAAGGAGCATACTATATAGATCGCTGCTTGCCCATGGGGTGCTCCATAACCTGCTCACTATTTGAGGCATTTAGTTGCTTCCTCGAATGGGTTGTCATGGACATTTCTAAGGGGGCACATATTATCCATTACCTCGACGACTTCTTATGCCTGGGCCCAAAAGATTCGCCACAGTGTGAATACAGGTGGTAGTCCACCTGTGAGAAGGAGAGAGCTGGAGGGAGAGCGGACACCACAGAGCCGAGGGGTTAGATGGAGAACGGAAGAAGGAAAGAGGGCGAGGGAGGTAAGGGAGTATGGTGGAAAGGCCGATCTGAGCTCCCCCACATTCCTGCTGGACGGGGAACAGCTCTGGGAAGAAAAGCCGCTTGCGCATCCCTTTAAGGTTACGGGCGCAAGCGGGCAGAGGGACTACGCTGGAGTGCGAAGCCGACACAGCCAGGCCGTTCCTGCCCGTGCGACCTCCAAGTCGCCGGGTTTGTGCCAGAGCCGCAGTGGACCCTGATGGCCAGCCCACCTCTCCCAATATTGGTGCCTGTCCGCTGGTGGGTCTAAGCTCTATAATTTAAATTGGCTCTGTAATTTGAATGAGTACACTTTAAATCCTTTTACAAGGATCTATTGGAGGGCAAGTCTGGTGCCAGCAGCCGCGGTAATTCCAGCTCCAGCAGCGTCCAGTAAAGCTGCTGCAGTTAAAAAGCTTTTATAAGGATCGAGCTTGGCGTTCTGCAGCAAGGCGTGCTACCGCCAGTCCCAGCCCCTTTGCCTTGGGGCGCCTCCCCGATGCTCTTGACTGAGTTTCCCGGGGGCCCGAAGCATTTCCTTTGAAAAAATTAAGTGTCCAAAGCACAGGTGGTGTAGCTTGCTTAACAGCCGGGCTATTCCGCTGACTAGCAGACACTGCTACTATGCCCAAAGTATTGCCTGGGCTAGATGCAGTTAAAAATTTGTAATTAGATCTACAGGCAGTGTAGCTTGCTTAACAGCTGGGCTACTCTGCTGACTAGCAGACACTGCTACTAGACCCAAAGTATTGCCTGGGCTATATGCAGTTAAAAATTGTTATTAGATACAAAGGCGGTGTAGCTTGCTTCAGATGGGCTACTCCGCTGACTATGTGACACTGCTACTAGCCCAAAAGGATTTCCTGGGTTAGATGCAGTAAAAAATTGTTATTAGATACACAGGCAGTGTGGCTTGCTTCACAGCTGGGCTACTACATTGACTAGCAGACACTGAAGCTTTGGAGCAGACCTCTGATTCCCAGGTTATAGTATGAGTAAACAGCTCTGCAGACTCAACCATCTGTGTTACCCCAAGCCATAGAGTATGTAGTTTCTTACGGTTAAAAGGGGGGGGGATCGACCTGACCTACCTGGAATTGATGATGCCAACGTCATGTAAAAAACAGCAAGGGGACTCCAAAAAGAGTCTCCATTTTTTCCAAAAATTGTGGCACAGACACCACTTAAGTGGCATCAATTGCCCCAGAGTTGCTTAAAATGGTTGGTGAGGTGATTTTACCAAATCCTCAAGATTTTAGTCTCCCCAGGATGACACAGGGGTAGAAAAGTCCTTGCGGATCCATGATTTGTTCATCTTTATGAATGTGAGTCTATCTACATTCTCAGTGGACAGCCACGTGCGCTTATCTGTTAGCACACCACCAGCAATGCTGAACACATGTTCAGAGAGAACGCTGGCTGCGGGGCACGAAAAGATCTCCAAGGCGTGAGTGGCAAGCTCAGGTCATTTTTCCAGATTGGAAGCCGAAAATGAGTAAGGGTCCAGTGACATAGTCATGGCTTCGATGTTCACTTGGAGATACTCCTGTACCATCCTCTCTAGGCATTGACTCTGTGTCAGACTTCTTGTCTCCTGTCGCCTCGCAAAGGATGTTCTAAAAAATTGGTGAAACGATTCCACAAAATTGCTGTTACCAACAGATACAGTGTTACTGTTACGGTTTGAGTGATGAAAACTCGACAGTCCTACGGTTGGCAAGTTAGTACTGTGAGATTCGCTACGTGCACCACTGGTGTTTTGTGGAAAAGCACATGTAAGATTCTGTAACAGCCTCTGCTGATACTCCTGCATGCATGAATCCCTTTTTATGGCAGGAATTATTTTGGCAAATTTACTTTTGTACCCGGGATCTAAGAGTGTGGCAACCAAGTAGTCGGGATTACTTCGAATTCTGACAATCCGAGGGTCATGTTGCAGGTGGGCACTCATGTGTCTTGCGCATCCAGGAGGACTAAGTCCTTGTTGTGTTGGTGGCGAGGTAAGAATCATGCTTCCTTCCTCTGCCCTCTCCCCCCAACCTCGCACAACAGAAATGTGATCAAGGTCTCCCTCATCTGATGAGTCTTCCATGCCCATCGCCAATTCGTCCTCCACTTCTTCCTCAGCTCCTGCACCTTCCTCAACAGTTTGGCTGCTACCATGTGCCCTGGTTAATCCCGCTCCCCCACCCTCCCATGCCTGTCGTCTTGGTGCTGCCGACCGTCTGGACCTTGGAGATGTTATCCCTTCCGCATACGACTCCTCCTGTGCTTCCTCCCCTCCTCTTGTCCCACCACCTGACTCCGAATACTGTTTAAAGTGTGCTCTACCATGTAAATGACTGGAATAGTCATGCTGATAATGGCATCGTCAGCACTAAACATCTTTGTCGCCATTTCAAAACTGTGCAGAAGGGTGCATAGGTCCCTGATCTGAGACCACTCCTCCAGCGTGATTTGCCCCACCTCTGGATCTCGTTGGCCCAGGTTATACGTATTGCACCAGGGCTCGTCGGTGCTGCCACAGTCACTGCAACATGTGCAGAGTTGAATTCCATCATGTCGGCATATCGCATTTCAGCCGGTGAACTGGCAGGCCCAGCGACTTCTGTAGAGATGTAAGTCGTTGAACTGCGGGATGCGAACGGCAGAAGTGAGCACACAGCGACCGTGCCCTCTGCAGAAGGCCATCTAGTCCGGGATAGTGGGCTAAAAATTGCTTGTCAACCAGGTTCAACACGTGAGCCATGCAAGGCACCTGTGTGACATTGCAACAGCGTAGGGCCGCACCGAGGTTTGCAGCATTGTCGCACACGGCCTTCCCTGGCTGCAGGTTCAGTGGAGACAAACATTCATGAAACTCAGTCTCCAGAGCTGACCACAACTCCTTAGTTGTGTGACTGACATTTCCCAGACATATCAAAGTAAACACCGCCTGATGCCGTGGAGCCCTCCTGCCAGCATAGTATGGAGGTGTGCAGGATTCCTTCTGCACAGTTAGAACGTGGGTGGCATTACCAGACAGGCTTTGGGTGCAGGTGGAGGACCGAGAGGAGGTTGAGGAGGCAGAAGCAGTGGAGGAACTTCGAGATAAAGAGGATTCACGCACAACTCGTGGGGACGGCAAGACTTAGACAGCAGCCCCTTGTCCTGCTGTCACCATAGTTACCCGGTGCCCAGTCAGCGACATGTAACGCCCCTGTCCATGCCTACTCGTCCAAGTGTCTGTGGTGAAATGCACCCTGTCACACACAGAGTTTCTCAAGGAAGCGATGATGTTGTGTGCGACATGCTGGTGCAGCACAGGCACAGATTTCTTTGAGAAGTAGTGGCGACTGGGCATCTGGTACTGGGGCGCTGCGACAGACATAAGGTGTCGAAAATCCTCTGTGTCCACCAGGCGGAAAGGCAGCATTTCTGTAGCCAAGAGCTTGTAGTTGGTGAAATTGAACCTCTTAGCTTTGTCACGGCTAGGAGGAAATGGTCTTTTACTTGTCCACATCTGAGGGACCGAGGGCTGGCTGTTGGGCTTAGACGGGGTTGAGTAGGGTGTCCCCGGCAAACTGCCGGTTTGTGAGAAAGATGCAGGCGGAAAAGTTAGGTTGCCTTGATCCAAAGGTGGTGCTCTCGATGTTGGAGAGCGCTCAACACCAGCTGGTGTTTCCACTTCCAAATGAAATGATGACCTGCCAATCACACTGGCTGTTGCGGGTAAAGAAGTGGCAAGTCTGCGTCCAAAAACATGTGTGACTGCTGTCCCCCCAGTCACAGAGGATGAAGAGGCTGCGGACACAATATGGGGCAAACGGTGGTTGGCCCGGCCAGCTAGGCCGCATTGTAGCACAGTGAGCTTCCCACTGCAAATTATGCTTCATATCCATGTGACGGTTCATGCATTAAGTACTCAAACTATGGATTTTTTGGCCTCTACTTAGCTTTTGATGACAAATGTTACAGATAACATGAGTTGGGTCATCCTTTGCAATCTCAAAAAATGCCCAAGCTATGCAAGGCTTAGAGCCCATGCGACCTGAAAAGCCACCACGACTTGTGGTCAGAGGCAGAGTTGTGGTTGAGGATGCAGTTGTTGATGTGCTTCCAGTACTCTGTCTATGTCCAGGAAGGCGCAACCTAACCTCGTCGTCATTAGCATCCTCCTCCACCTCCTCTGCTGACCTCATTGACTGGCTGACTGTGGGTTGACAGTATGTGGGATCTCCAACCTCGTCATCATCACCCTGTGTGTTATCACACCCGTCGTCCTCAGAGCCAACCTCTTCCTGCCCTGACCCAAAAGTCAAGTTGTCGCTCCAATCAGGTATCTGAGTCTCATCATCGTCTTCCTCATTGTATCCACCAACAGGAGTTACAGTTTGGGAACGAGGGTCTACATTATGCTCAGAACCTTCTTCATCTGGGCCTGGATCCGACTCATAAACATTCTGGGCATTAGTGCAGATCATTTCCTCGTCTGGATTCACAGACGCTCTGGAGCAGACCACTGATTCCCAGGCTATAGTATGAGTAAACAGCTCTGCAGACTCAACCATCTGTGTTACCCCATACTCAGACGGGCAGCTGGAGACTTGGGAGCTGTGAGGAAGAAAGTGCGATTGGGGTGACACCTCTGGGGACTTGAGTATTTGTGATGTTGAAGTTGAGGTGGAGGAGAGCCCACTTGAAGGAGCACTTGATATCCGTTGAAGCACCTGCTGTTTTTGTGCCTCTTCTGGAATTTGTAGCGATGGGCGTGTCCGTAAGAAAGGGATCATATCACATTGTCCACGAAAAGAAGTAGACATCTTAGTTTGGCTGGAAGATGGTTTTTCTTCTGCAGATGTTACTGTTGCTTTACCACCGACCCCACGGACACAACTTTTTTTTCCGTTTCCAACACGCCTATTCCCCTTTCCACCAGCAGCAGGCCTTTTGCCACTCATTTTCGTGGTTAACTAATTGGCAACTCTGTAGTTGTTTGCACAAAAACTGAAGGATGGAAACCGAGCAGAGTTGAGTGGCCAAACTGTGGTACTAGCCCAAAGGGATTGGCTGGGTTAGATGCAGTAAAACATTTTTATTAGATACACAGGCGGTGTAGCTTGCTTCACCGCTGGGCTACTCCAATGACTCCGAGACACTGCTACTAGGCCCAAAAGGATTTCCTGGGTTAGATGCAGTAAAAAATTTGAATTAGATACACAGGTGGTGTAGCTTCCTTCACAGTTGGGCTACTCCGCAGACTACGAGACACTGCTACTATGCCCAAAAAGATTTCCAGGGTTAGATGCAGTAAAAAAATAGAATTAGATACACAGGTGGTGTAGCTTCCTTCACAGTTGGGCTACTCCGCTGACTACGAGACACTGCTACTATGCCCAAAAAGATTTCCTGGGTTAGATGCAGTAAAAAATTAGAATTAGATACACAGGCGGTGTAGCTTACTTCACAGGTGGGCTACTCCTCTAACTACCAGACACTGCTACTAGGCCTAAAAGGATTTCCTGGGTTAAATGCAGTAAAAAATTAGAATTAGATACAAAGGTGGTGTAGCTTCCTTCACAGTTGGGCTACTCCGCTGACTACGAGACACTGCTACTATGCCCAAAAATATTTCCTGGGTTAGATGCAGTAAAAAATTAGAATTAGATACACAGGCGGTGTAGCTTCCTTCACAGGTGGGCTACTCCTCTAACTACCAGACACTGCTACTATGCCCAAAAAGATTTCCTGGGTTAGATGCAGTAAAAAATTAGAATTAGATACACTGGCGGTGTAGCTTCCTTCACAGGTGGGCTACTCTGCTGACTACAAGACACTGCTACTAGGCCCAAAAAGATTTCCTGGATTATTTGCAGTAAAAAATTAGAATTAGATACACAGGTGGTGTAGCTTCTTTCACAGTTGGGCTACTCCGCTGACTACGAGACACTGCTACTATGCCCAAAAAGATTTCCTGGGTTAGATGCAGTAAAAAATTAGAATTAGATACACAGGCGGTGTAGCTTCCTTCACAGGTGGTCTACTCCGCTAACTACCAGACACTACTACTAGGCCCAAAAAGATTTCCTGGGTTAGATGCAGTAAAAAATTAGAATTAGATACACAGGCGGTGTAGCTTCCTTCACAGGTGGGCTACTCCGCTGACTACAAGACACTGCTACTAGGCCCAAAAAGATTTCCTGGGTTATATGCAGTAAAAAATTAGAATTAGATACACAGGCGGTGTAGCTTCCTTCACAGGTGGGCTACTCCGCTGACTACCAGACACTGCTACTAGGCCCAAAAAGATTTCCTGGGTTAGATGCAGTAAAAAATTAGAATTAGATACACTGGCGGTGTAGCTTCCTTCACAGGTGGGCTACTCCACTGACTACAAGACACTGCTGCTAGGCCCAAAAAGATTTCCTGGGTTATATGCAGTAAAAAATTAGAATTAGATACACAGGTGGTGTAGCTTCCTACACAGTTGGGCTACTCCGTTGACTACGAGACACTGCTACTATGCCCAAAAAGATTTCCTGGGTTAGATGCAGTAAAAAATTAGAATTAGATACACAGGCGGTGTAGCCTCCTTCACATGTAGGCTACTCTGCTGACTACAAGACACTGCTACTAGGCCCAAAAAGATTTCCTGGGTTAGATGCAGTAAAAAATTAGAATTAGATACACAGGCGGTGTAGCTTCCTTCACAGGTGGGCTACTCCGCTGACTACCAGACACTGCTACTAGGCCCAAAAAGATTTCCTGGGTTAGATGCAGTAAAAAATTAGAATTAGATACACTGGCGGTGTAGCTTCCTTCACAGGTGGGCTACTCCGCTGACTACAAGACACTGCTGCTAGGCCCAAAAAGATTTCCTGGGTTATATGCAGTAAAAAATTAGAATTAGATACACAGGTGGTGTAGCTTCCTTCACAGTTGGGCTACTCCGTTGACTACGAGACACTGCTACTATGCCCAAAAAGATTTCCTGGGTTAGATGCAGTAAAAAATTAGAATTAGATACACAGGCGGTGTAGCCTCCTTCACATGTGGGCTACTCTGCTGACTACAAGACACTGCTACTAGGCCCAAAAAGATTTCCTGGGTTAGATGCAGTAAAAAATTAGAATTAGATACACAGGCGGTGTAGCTTCCTTCACAGGTGGGCTACTCCGCTGACTACAAGACACTGCTACTAGGCCCAAAAAGATTTCCTGGGTTATATGCAGTAAAAGATTAGAATTAGATACACAGGCGGTGTAGCTTCCTTCACAGGTGGGCTACTCCGCTGACTACCAGACACTGCTACTAGGCCCAAAAAGATTTCCTGGGTTAGATGCAGTAAAAAATTAGAATTAGATACACTGGCGGTGTAGCTTCATTCACAGGAGGGTACTCCGCTGACTACCAGACACTGCTACTAGGCTCAAAAAGATTTCCTGGGTTAGATGCATTAAAAAATTGTTATTAGATACACAGGTGGTGTAGCTTACAACACAGATAGGCTACTCCAATGACTAACAGACACTGCTACAGGCCCAAAAGGATTGGCTGAGCTACATTTCGCCAAATGCTGTGAAAAACACTTGCACAGCACTGGCACAGACCTGCCTGGCAAAAAGTGCTATGAACTGCTTTAACCTAGCCCTCAAAAGGGCTGCAATTAGAACTAGTCCCTATTCCTAAACCTATCTCTCTATGTAACTGGAAATTCGCTCACAATTCACACAGTTATACTGCCCACAGCAGCAGCGGTGCCGTCTAGCACTCAGCTGCAGCAGTGAGAAAATGGTGGCGACAGGGAAAATGGCTGGGTCTTATAGGGCAAGGACATGTGACATACACAGCCAATGACACATGCCCTTGCTTGTGTGAAAAAAGAGCACTTCGCTGCGTGTGTGCGCTGCTGATAGGCTGACAGACTGCACCGCCCCACTGTAAATGCGGGAAAGAAAAAAAAAATGGCATTATTTCTGCAGAGATCCATCCCCTGCCCCTCCCCCCGCCCACTCTACATTGAAACTGTCTATTAACATTGATTAACAGTATTACTGTGAAAAAATCCAGTTACTTTTGGTGCACGAACAGTTATCGAACATAACCTCGAACAGCCAAATTTTTTGCAAATCATTTGAGTTCGTCGAACGGCTCGAATACCGCCAAAAACAGCTTGAATTTGAGATTGGCGAACAGTTCGAGTCGAACACTGCTCATCTCTACTCCTTAACTTTACTCCCACACATTGCTGATCCTGAAGCTGCCTCACTAATCAGACATTTCGGCCAGAGCATATTAATCTTCCATTAACACAAACAATATACTAATATTCTAGTTGAAGTGACTAAATTCATCCCATTACCAGGATATTTTGAGGTTTGATCCTATCAATCAATATTTCTAATCTATTCAATACAATAGCGATGGTGTAGATCAATGAGCAGGACCTAGTCCAGAGGTTATGTAAGTAATCTATGGTCGCCATAAGGGAGCCATGTGAAATGCCTACTACCTGCCAGCATCCTTGACTTTTAGAGATGAGCAAATATATTGGAGTGGAATTTAATTCTACTTTCATTTTACAAAAATCTGATTTTTTGTCATTGCTTCTGCATGGATGCAGCAAAATGGTGGCCAATAGCTACTGGGCACTTCCAGTCAGTTTGTCTGTTCATTAAGCCCCATAATATTATATGGGGTGTTATGCCGCCAATCACTACTCAATGTGAAGCTATTCACTACACAAAGACTTACCATGGGGCAGTATAGATAAGAGGTCCGGGGTCAGTACTAGAGATGAGCGTTGTTCTACTCGAACTGTTCGCCAATCTCAAATTCGAGCTGTTTTGGGCGGTGTTCGAGCCGGTCGGCGAACACGAACAATTTGAGAAAAATTCGGCTGTTCGAGGTTATGTTCGATAACTGTTCGTGCACCAAAATCATAACTGGATTTTTTCTCAGTAATGATGAAAATTAATGTTAATACGCAGTTTGAGTGTACAGCGGGGCGGGGGGAGGGGCAGGGGATGGATCTCTGCAGGAACAATGAAGATCTCCATTTTTTTTTCTCTTTCCCGCATTTGCAGTGGGGAGGTGCAATCTGTCAGCCTATCAGCAGCGCACACACGGAGCGAAGTGCTTTTTTTCACACAAGCAAGGGCATGTGTGATTGGCAGTGTATGTCACATGTCCTTGCCCTATAAGACCAAGCCATTTTCCCCGTCGCCACCATTTTCTCACTGCTGCAGCTGCGTGTTAGACGGCACCGCTGTTGCTGTGTGCGCTATACCTTGATAATTTCAAGCCAATTTTCGCACAAATATACAGATAGCTTGGGAGTAGGGAATAGTTGTGATTGCAGTCCTTTTAAGGACTAGGTTACAGCATTTCCTACGACTTTTATCAGGCAGGTCTGTGCTCTTAAATAGATAGATTGTGGGAGTAAAGACTAATTGTAATTGGAGTCCTTTTCAGGACTAGGTTACATCAGTTCCTATCAGTTTTTGCCAGGCAGGTCTGTGCCAGTGCTGTGCAAGTTTTTTTCACAGCATTTGGCTGAATCTAGCAAAGCTAATCCTTTTTGGCCTATTGCAGAGTGTGTTAGTCAGTGGAGTAGCCTATCTGTGTTGCAAGATATACCACCTGTGTATAGAATACCAATTTTTTTACTGCACCTAGTGAAGTAAAATCTTTTGGGCATAGCATCATTCTATTAGTCCATCTATACTGACCTCCATCAGGTTGCAAACTGAATATAATTTTTTTCTGCATCTAGCTCTGAAAAAATATTTGGGCTTCTAGCAGTGTGTGGGACTTGGTCTATTAGTCCATCTATACTGACCTCCATCAGGTTGCAAATTAAAAATAATTTTTTTCTTCATTTAGCTCTGAAAAAATATTTGGGCTTCTAGCAGTGTGTGGGACTTGTTCTATTAGTCCTTCTATACTGACCTCCAGCAGGTTGCAAATTGAATATAATTTTTTTCTGCATCTAGCTCTGAAAAAATATTTGGGCTTCTAGCGGTGTGTGGGACTTCGTCTATTAGTCCATCTATACTGACCTCCATCAGGTTGCAAATTAAAAATAATTTTTTTCTGCATCTAGCTCTGAAAAAATATTTGGGCTTCTAGCAGTGTGTGGGACTTGGTCTATTAGTCCATCTATACTGACCTCCATCAGGTTGCAAATTAAAAATAATTTTTTTCTTCATTTATCTCTGAAAAAATATTTGGGCTTCTAGCAGCGTGTGGGACTTGTTCTATTAGTCCATCTATACTGACCTCCATCAGGTTGCAAATTAAAAATAATTTTTTTCTGCATCTAGCTCTGAAAAAATATTTGGGCTTCTAGCAGTGTGTGGGACTTGGTCTATTAGTCCATCTATACTGACCTCCATCAGGTTGCAAATTAAAAATAATTTTTTTCTGCATCTAGCTCTGAAAAAATATTTGGGCTTCTAGCAGTGTGTGGGACTTGGTCTATTAGTCCATCTATACTGACCTCCATCAGGTTGCAAATTGAATAAAAAAATTTTCTGCATCTAGCTCTGAAAAAATATTTGGGCTTCTAGCAGTGTGTGGGACTTGTTCTATTAGTCCTTCTATACTGACGTCCAGCAGGTTGCAAATTGAATATAATTTTTTCTGCATCTAGCTCTGAAAAAATATTTGGGCTTCTAGCGGTGTGTGGGACTTGGTCTATTAGTCCATCTATACTGACCTCCATCAGGTTGCAAATTAAAAATAATTTTTTTCTGCATCTAGCTCTGAAAAAATATTTGGGCTTCTAGCAGTGTGTGGGACTTGGTCTATTAGTCCATCTATACTGACCTCCATCAGGTTGCAAATTGAATAAAAAAAATTTCTGCATCTAGCTCTGAAAAAATATTTGGGCTTCTAGCGGTGTGTGGGACTTGGTCTATTAGTCCATCTATACTGACCTCCATCAGGTTGCAAATTAAAAATAATTTTTTTCTGCATCTAACCCAGCCAATAGTTTTGGCCTAATACCACAGTTTGGCCACTCAGCTCTGCTCGGTTACCATCCATTGTTTTTTTGTGCAAACAACTCCAGAGTTGTGAATTAGTTAACCACCAAAATGAGTGGAGAAAGGCCTGCTGCTGGTGGAAAGGGGAATAGGCGTGTTGGGAAGGGGAAAAAAGGTTGTGTCCGTGGGGTAGGTGCAGAAGAAAGACCATCTTCCAGCCAAACTAAAATGTCTACTTCTTTTAGCGGACAATGTGGTAAGATCCCTTTCTTACGGCCACGCCAATCGCTACAAATTCCAGATGAGGCACAAAAACAGCAGGTGCTTCAACGGATATCAAGTGCTCCTTTAAGTGGGCTCTCCTCCACATCAACTTCAACATCACAAATACTCCAGTCCTCAAAGGTGTCACCCAAATCGCACTTGCTTCCTCACAGCTCCCAAATCTCCAGCTGTCCGTCTGAGTATGAGGTAGAACAGATGGTTGAGTCTGCAGAGCTGTTTACTCATACTATAGCCTGGGAATCAGAGGTCGACTCCAGCGCTTCTGTGAATCCAGACGAGGAAATGATCTGCACTGATGCCCAGAATCTTTGAGTCGGATCCAGGACCAGACGCAGAAGGTTCTGACCATAATGTAGACCCTCATTCCCAAACTGTAACTCCTGTTGGTGGAGACAATGAGGAAGACGATGATAAGACTCAAATACCTGATTGGAGCGACAACTTTAGTTTTTTGTCAGGGCAGGAACAGGTTGGCTCTGAGGACGACGGGTGTGATAACGCACAGGGTGATGATGATGAGGTCGGAGATCCCACTTACTGTCAACCCACAGTCAGCCAAGAGATGAGGTCAGCAGAGGAGGTGGAGGAAGATGCTAGTGACGACGAGGTCAGGTTGCGCCTTCCTGGACAGAGACGTAGTACTGGAAGCACGTCAACAACTGCATCCTCAAACACAACTCTGCCTCTCACCACAAGTCGTGGTGGCTCTTCAGGTCGCATGGGTGCTAAGCCTTGCATAGCCTGGGCATTTTTTCAGATCGATAAAGATGACCCAACTCGTGTTATCTGTAACATTTGTCAGCAAAAGCTAAGTAGAGGCCAAAAAATACATAGTTTGAGTACTTCATGCATGAACCGGCACATGGACATGAAGCATAAGTTGCAGTGGGACGCTCAGTGTGCTACAATGCGGTCTAGCCGGCCGGGCCAACCACCGTCTGCCATATCTTGTGCATCCGCGGCCTCTTCATCCTCTGTGACTGGGGGGACAGCAGTCACACCTGTTTTGGGGCGCAGACCTGCCACCTCTTTACCCGCAACAGCCAGCGTGATTGGCAGGTCATCATTTTCTTTGGAGGTGGTAACACCAGCTGGTCTTGAGCGCTGTCCGACATCGATAGCACCACCTTTGGATCAAGGCAACCTAACATGTCCGCCTGCATCTTCCTCACAGACCGGCAGTTTGCCGGGGACACCCTTATCAACCCCGTCTAAGCACAATAGCCAGCCCTCGGTCCCTCAGATGTGGACAAGTAAAAGACCATTTCCTCCTAGCCATGAGAAAGCTAAGAGGTTGAATTTCACCATCTGCAAGCTCTTGGCTACAGAAATGCTGCCTTTCCGCCTGGTGGACACAGAGGATTTTCGAGACCTTATGTCCGTCGCAGTGCCCCAGTACCAGATGCCCAGTCGGCACTACTTCTCAAAGAAAGGTGTGCCTGCGCTCCACCAGCATGTCGCACACAACATCACCGCTTCTTTGAGAAACTCTGTGTGTGACAGGGTGCATTTCACCACAGACACTTGGACGAGTAGGCATGGACAGGGGCGTTACATGTCGCTGACTGGGCACTGGGTAACTATGGTGACAGCAGGACAAGGGGCTGCTGTCCAAGTCTTGCCGTCCCCACGAGTTGTGCGTCAATCCTCTTTATGTCATTTTTCCTCCACTGCTTCTGCCTCCTCAACCTCCTCTCGGTCTTCCACCTGCACCCAAAGCCTGTCTGGTCATGCCACAAGCTTTCTAACTGCGCAGAAGGGATCCTGCACACCTCCTTACTATGCTGGCAGTAGGGCTCAACGTCATCAGGCGGTTTTTACATTGAAATGTCTGGGAAATGTGAGTCACACAGCTGAGGAGTTGTGGTCAGCTCTGGAGAACCAATTTCATGAATGGTTGTCTCCACTGGACCTGAAACCAGGGAAGGCCGTGTGCGACAATGCTGCAAACCTGGGTGCGGCCCTTCGCCGGGGCAATGTCACACACGTGCCTTGTATGGCTCACGTGTTGAACCTGGTTGTCCAGCAATTTTTAGCCCACTATCCCAGACTAGATGGCCTTCTGCAGAGGGCACGGTCGCTGTGTGCTCACTTCCGCCGTTCGCATCCCGCAGCTCAGCGACTTACATCTCTACAGAAGTCGTTGGGCCTGCCACTTCACCGGCTAAAATGCGATGTGCCTACCCGGTGGAATTCAACTCTGCACATGTTGCAGCGACTGTGGCAGCACCGACAAGCCCTGGTGCAATACATTCTGACGTATAGCCTGGGCCAACGAGATTCAGAGGTGGGGCAAATCACGCTGGAGGAGTGGTCTCAGATCAGGGACCTATGCACCCTTCTGCACAGTTTTGAAATGGCGAAGAAGATGTTTAGTGCTGACGATGCCATTATCAGCATGACTATTCCGGTGATTTACATGCTGGAGCACATGTTAAACAGAATTCGGAGTCAGGTGGTGGCACAAGAGGAGGTGGAGGAAGTAGAGGAGGAGGAGTTGTATGCGGAAGGGCTAATATCTGCAAGGTCCAGACGGTCGGCAGCACCAGGGCGGCAGGCATGTGAGGGTGGGGGAGATGATTTTACCAGGGCGCATGGTAGCAGCCAAACTAGTGAGGAAGGTGCAGGAGCCCAGGAAGAAGTGGAGGACGAACTGATGGAAGACTCATCAGATGAGGGAGACCTTGATCACATTTCTGTTGTGCGAGGTTGGGGGGAGAGGACAGAGGAAGGAAGCATGATTGTTACCTCGCCACCAACACAACAGGGACTTGGTGCTCCTGGATGCGCAACACACATGAGTGCCTTCTTGCTGCACTACCTGCAACATGACCCTCGAATTGTGAGAATTAGAAATAATCCTGACTACTGGGTTGCCACACTGTTAGATCCCCGGTACAAAAGTAAATTTGCAGAAATTATTCCTGCCATAGAAAGGGATGCACGCATGCAGGAGTATCAGCAGAGACTGTTGCAGAATCTTACATGTGCTTTTCCACAAAATACCAGTGGTGCACGTAGTGAATCTCACAGTTCCAACTTGCCAACCGTGGGACCGTCAAGTGTTCAGCACTCAAACCGTAACAGAACCACAGTATCTGCTGGTAACATCAATTTTGCGGAATCATTTCACCACTTTTTTAGCCCATCCTTTGCAAGGCCACAGGAGACAAGAAGTCTGACACATAGTCAACGCCTAGAGACGATGGTACAGGAGTATCTCCAAGTAAACATTGAAGCCACGACTGTGTCACTGGACCCTTGCTCTTTTTGGGCTTCCAATCTGGATAAATGGCCGGAGCTAGCCACTTACGCCTTGGAGATCTTGTCATGCCCCGCAGCCAGCGTTCTGTCTGAACGTGTGTTCAGCGCTGCTGGTGGTGTGCTGACAGATAAGCGCACGCGGCTCTCCACTGATAATGTAGACAGACTCACGTTCATAAAGATGAACAAATCATGGATCCGAAACGACTTTTCTACCCCTGTGTCATCCTGGGGAGAGTAAAAGCTTGATGATTGGTTAAAATCACCCTACCAACCGTTTTAAGCTTTCAAATTACTAATCATGTTTATCTGTATCTTGACTGGAAAATAATTTGGGCTTTGTAGCAGTGTGCAGCACTGATCCTATTAGGCCATCTATAATAAGCTTCACCAGATTTAAAATTAAAAATAATTTTTAGCTGCATCTAGCCCGGAAAATAATTTTGGGGCTCCGAGATGCGCAAGACACATAAGTGCCTTCTTGCTGCACTACCTGCAGCATGACCCTCATATTGTCAGAATTCGAAGTAATCATGACTACTGGGTTGCCACACTTTTAGATCCCCCAAACTTTTCGATCAACCTTTTCATTTTAATAAAGACCAAAAAAATGGTCATTTTTGAAATTATAAGCATTAGCAGGTTGTTAGAAACTGAAATCAAACAGTTTTCAACTCAAAACTTTATTCTAGGTGATGTTACATTTTCACATAGGACCCCTTGTTCGAAAGGAGCTTCTGAACTCTCTCGTCCATTGAATTTGTCAGGTTTTGGATGGTTTCTGCTTCATTTGTTTTGCATGAGGACAGAATACCCTCCCAGAGCTGTTGCTTAGATGTGAACTGCCTCCCGCCATCATAGACACTCCTTTTAATGATGCTCCAAAGGTTCTGAATGGGGTAGAGGTCAGGGTAGCATGGGGTCACACCATAAGTTTGTCCCCTTTTATGCCCATATCAGCCAGAGATGCAGATGTTTTATGTGCAGCATGAGATGGTGCATTATCATGCAGAAAAATGATCTTGCTGTGAAATACACGGTTCTTCTTCTTGAACCATGGCAGGAAGTGCTGTTTGAGAAAATCCACATACATTATGGAGTTCATCTTTAGCGCCTTCAGGGATCCTAAAGGGGCCGACAATCTCTCTCCCCATGATTCCAGCCCAAAACATTACTCCACCTCCTCCTTGTTGGCGCTGTAGCCGTGTTTGCGTGGGGTGTCCATCAACCAGCCATCCTCCACTCCATTCATCTGGACCATCGAGCGCTGCACGGCACTCATCCGTGAACAAAACAGTTTTGAAATCAGTCTTCATGTAATGTTTGGCCCACTGGAGCCGTTTCTGCTTGTGTGAAGTGGATAGAGGAGGTCGACAGGATGGCGTATGCACAGCTGCAAACCTCTGAAGGACCCTGCATCTTGTTGTTCGGGGGACGTTAGAGGCACAAGCAGCTTCAAAAACTTGTCTGCTGCTATGACAAGGCTTTTTTGCCGCTGCTCTTTCAACCTGACGTAATTGCCTGTAGGAAAGAGTCCTCAATTTGCCCTTATCAGCACGCACACGTGTGTACTGTGAATCAGCTACATACTTCTTGATTGCCAAGACACTTCATCCTGATCATCGCACAATGTTGATTGTAGTCATGCCTTGACCTAAACACTCCACAATTTGTTGCTTCTCAGCAGCCGACACATCCTTTTTCTTTCCCATTTTGGCAGAAAATGTAGGCTGCTTAATAATGTGAGAGAGGCTTCTTAAGTAGTCTTGCCTTTCATTGGACACACCTGCCAAACTAATTAGCACAGGTGTCTGCAATTGCTTACAGTGATATAAAGAGCCCTGACACACATCACCATCAATGAGTTTAACTGACAAACAAACAAATTCTTCCCTTATCACTCCTAAACACTTTTTGCATAATAATTTGGAACGCGGTGTACATGTGCTTTTCCACAAAACACCAGCGGTTCACGTAGTGAATCTTACAGTTCTAACTTGCCAACCGTGGTCTGTATGGAATTGTTCAATAAAGGGCCCAAAATTAAGATAACATAGATGGGAGAGGTCTCTATGAATAGGAATTCCTAAGTATTTGATACCCTGTGAGGGCCAGGCAAAGGGAAAGTTGGACTGGATGGAATCCTATATGGATTTTGGGAGGGAGACATCGAGGGCCTCAGACTTCGCTGCATTGATTTTAAAATTTTACCATGTAACAAAGTGATCTATTTCAGCCATAACAGCAGGGATGGATATATGTGATTGAGTGATATATACTAGGACATCATCAGCAAATAGAGAGCACTTGTACTCGGTGCCTCCCACCTCAATCCACCTAATATTGGGGTTATGGCGAATTGATGAGAGCAGGTGCTCCGTCACTAGGATGTATAAGAGAGGGGACAGAGGACATCCCTGCCTTGTCCCATTGGTGATTGTGAAAGGTGATGAAAATGTTCTGACGCACCCCCTGGGCCTTGGGACACCCGGAGCTGGACCCTTTTTGGTGGATGCTGGTGGTTGTAGTCTTCGTGGCGGCGATCCGGTTCCGTGGCTCAGGGCGGTCAAACCAGTGGCGGAACTATTTATGTGGTTTTGATGTTTAAATGTCCGACTACGCCACCCGTGGATTGCGGTCAGAGTGAACCGCCGCTACAGGGCAGACCGCTAAGGCTGGTGTTGTGGGTGCAGCAGAGCGTAGCATAACTCCCCACGGGAGGAGTATAGCCTCAGGGCAGTGTATGCGGAGGATGGGGGTGATGGTGCAGGGCAGCAGCAGTAACGACACGGAGTCAGTGATGCAGTTCAGGGCCTTTACTCACAGTTCTTATTATCCAGACCACGTCTGCAGGTAACGGCTGCCCACGTCGTACTGTGCTCACCAGATGAGGGGCTCAGACAACTCCCAGATAACTTTGGAGCGCTTCACAGGACCCCCTTTGTGTGTCCTTTGTCTGGCCTTTCTTACCAACACTTCTGTCCGGCTGCCTCGGGCCTCCTCTTGGTAAACTTGGCGCCAGTTTCCCTGACCCTATGTGGTGCCTTCCTAGCGGGTGGAGCAAGGGGCTGCGCCACATAAAATGTCAGAGCCTCCGGTTTCTAGCTGAGGGTCGTTTCCTGCCTCCACTAGTTCGGGGACCTGTCTCCCCCTTTGGCCTGACCCCTCCACGCAGGTGGATTCGGGCGTGCGGTGGCGACTCGCCCGTCCGCACCCCTGGGATCCCTTCATTCCTCGTTCCTGGAGCCTTCTCCGCTCCTCTTCCTTCCTTCTCCCTCTTGCAGGCCTGGGCTTCTGTTACTAGGCCCGCCTCCGGAGCAGAGCTCATGCAGAGCCCCTGCTCCCTGCCACTTCTGCTCAGACTTCTCTGCACTGAACTAAGATGGTGCCCACCTTTTATACTCCCTTCTCAATGCACCCAGGAACTGCTTCCTCCCTGCTCCTGCACTGCAGGGTTCCCCTTCCTCAGTGTTCCCTCCCCCCACTCCAGCCAGGGACAGGGACTGTCGTGCCCATCTCAGGGGCATATTGGTCGCCCTGCCCCACGGCAATGTGGTGTAATGCATGCAGGTGTCGGGTCCTGATCCACACTCCATCCTTATCTGAGAGTGAGATATCACACCTCTAGGTGAGGTGCAATACGTCTGTAGCAACCGAGCCCTCGGTGCTACAGTTCCATTTATCTTCAGCCTAGGTGACGTATTGTGATACAGGGCCGTGATTTTGGCTATAAAAGGGTCCCCTAGACCCCTACCCCAAGCTTTTTAAGAGAATCATATATGGCGTGCCAGGAGACTCTATGGAATGCTTTCTCAGCATCCAACGAGAGTATCTACTTACAAATTTTTAACTGCATCTAGCCCAGGAAATACTTTGTGCCTAGTAGCAGTGTCTGCTAGTCAGCGGATTATCCCGGCTGTTAAGCAAGCTACACCACCTGTAGTTTGGACACTTAATTTTTTCAAAGGAAATGCTTCGGGACCACGGGATACTTAGTGAAGAGCATCAGGAGGCACCCCAAGGCATAGGGGCTGGGACTGGCACTAGGATGCCTTGCGGTGGACAGCCGAGCTCGGTCCTTATAAAAGCTTTTTAACTGCAGCAGCTTTAGTGGACGCTACTGGAGCTGGAATTACGCGGCTGCTGGCATGAGACTTGCCCTCCAATAGATCCTTGTAAATGGATTTAAAGTGTATTCATTCAAATTAGAGGGACAATTTAAATTAAAAAGCTTAGAGCTGCCTCCACCACAGGGGGGCTCTCTCGACCCACCAGCGGACAGGCACCAGTATTGGGAGAGGGGGGCTGGCCGTCAGGGTTCACCGCGGCTCTGGCACAAACCCGGCGACACGAAGGTGGCACGGGCAGGAGCGGACTGGCCGTCTCGGCTTCTCACTTTTTGGATTTTAGAAGGGCATGACATGCCTATATCTGTGTCTCCCCCTCCTTTTACTCCTCCACCTCTTTTCTTTTCGCATGACTATATGTACTTGTCACTTTTCCATGTGTTAGTTGTGTCTTCTGAGCAGTTTGTCAGCTTTTGGACACCTTTGAAGGTGTTTTCTATGTGTTTCTATGTGTTTTTGTTTGCCTGCCATTGGTTTTAACGGTGTTCGAAGGTGTTCGACGAACAGTTCGACGAACAGTTCGGCGAACACACGGGTGTTCGACGAACCGAACCGAACGCGAACACTACGGGGGTGGCTCAACACTAGTCAGTACCAAGAGGGCTCATAATAGAAAGAGGGAAAAGCAAGACAAAAGCATGGTTAAGTCACAGTACGAGGTTAGGAAGGTTGCGAATCAAGACAAGGGTAAGTCGAAAGGATGGTCAAAAGTAGTGTTGAGCCATCCCAGTAGTGTTCGAGTTCGGTTCATCAAACACCCGTGTGTTCGCCGAACTGTTCGTCGGACACCTTCGAACACAGTTAAAACCAATGGCAGGCAAACAAAAACACATAGAAACACATAGAAAACACCTTCAAAGGTGTCCAAAAGATGACAAACTGCTCAGAAGACATAACTAACACATGGAAAAGTGTCAAGTACATATAGTTATGCCAAAGAAAAGAGGTGGAGGAGTAAAAGGAGGGGGAGACACAGATATAGGCATGTCATGCCCTTCTAAAATCCAAAAAGTGAGAAGCCGACACGGCCAGTTCGTTCCTGCCCGTGCCACCTCCGTGTCGCCGGGTTTGTGCCAGAGCCGCGGTGTACCCTGACGGCCAGCCCCCCTCTCCCAATACTGGTGCCTTTCCGCTGGTGAGTCGAGCCCCCCCGCGGTGGGGGGGGGGGTAACATCTGCAGAAGAAAGACCATCTTCCAGCCAAACTAAGATGTCGACTTCTTTTCGTGGACAATGTGATACGATCCCTTTCTTACGGACATGCCCATCGCTGCAAATTCCAGATGAGGCACAAAAGCAGCAGGTGCTTCAGCGGATATCAAGTGCTCCTTTAAGTGGGCTCTCCTCCACCTCAATTTCAACATCACAAATACTCCAGTCCTCAGAGGTGTCACCCCAATCGCACTTGCTTCCTCACAGCTCCCAAGTCTCCAGCTGCCCGTCTGAGTATGGGGTAACCCAGATGGTTGAGTCTGCAGAGCTGTTTACTCATACTATAGCCTGGGAAACGGAGGTCTGCTCCAGAGCTTCTGTTAATCCAGACGAGGAAATGATCTGCACTGATGCCCAGAATCTTTATAAGTCGGATCCAGGACCAGATGAAGAAGGTTCTGAGCATAATGTAGACCCTCGTTCCCAAGCTGTCACTCCTGTTGGTGGAGACAATGATGAAGACGATGATGAGACTCAAATACCTGATTGGAGCGACAACTTGACTTTTCGGTCAGGGCAGGAAGAGGTTGGCTTTGAGGACGATGGGTGTGATAACACACAGGGTGATGATGACGAGGTTGGAGATCCCACTTACTGTCAACCCACAGTCAGCCAGTCGATGAGGTCAACGGAGGAGGTGGAGGAGGATTTGACTAGACCAGGGGATGGGGATGACTCGGTACCCGGGCCTTTGTCTGGCCTTGGGGATGTCGCGGTGGTCGGCTCCCTGGCCCGTACCCTGGGGTCACTCTTTAAAAGAGTGGATAATTGTTAATTTTATAAGAGTTTGGGACGCCACCTGTGGTATCTGGTGAGAAGCACCAGCGCTGCAGCAGTCCACTGAGACTCGTGATAAGGCAGCTCGATGGTATAGCTCCCCACTGGTGGAGCTAGGTCTCAGGGCAGCGTATGCAGGGGGAATGCAGGACAGGCGAGACCCAGCTGGGTCAGAGCAAGAACGGGAACGGACACGGTAGTCACTTCAGTACCTTTTACTGGAGGAAATTCAGGCACATCCCGGAGCACTGTAGGGTGAACGGTCAATATCAGGATCCTCCCCATTGAGCGGGTGTAGGGCCTCCTGTTTCTTGCCTCTGGATAGTAAGTTTCTGACCTGCCTGGAGCTAGGCCTAACTTTGTCTCTGTCCTGCGCTGGCTGACCTTGTGGTAGGGCCTACTCTTGGAGTTCACGCTCCCACTATGCGGGGCCTAAGCGTCTCCTGGCTCTGTTACGTATCAGCACCTTAGCGAGCCTGGGACTTGTAGTTCTCCAGGGATTCCGGTTATGCCTTACTGAATCTAGCTAGCAGGAGCCTCGTGCTCCACTGCTGAACTATTAACTGAGTTCTCTAGACTAGACTGAGCTCCACTGCAGACTGACCTCTCTTAGGCTTCTCTACTGCAGGAACTCTTCAGAGGAACTGAACTGCCTAGCTCCACCTTCCCTATTTATATCCCTAACGGGCTCCCTCTGCTGGTCTGAGGTGGAAGGTGGAGATGTGTGAATGTTTATGGGGGCCTCTTGTGGAGGATTCCATCAATACACTCTTCTAGGATCTGTGATACCAAGCACAGCGGGGCGTCACAAATGCTATTGACGACGAGGTTAGGTTGCGCCTTCCTGGACAGAGACGGAGTACTGGAAGCACGTCAACAACTGCATCCTCAACCACAACTCTGCCTCTGACCACAAGTCGTAGTGGCTCTTCAGGTCGCATGGGCTCTAAGCCTTGCATAGCCTGGGCATTTATTCAGAATTATAAGGATGACCCAACTCGTGTTATCTGTAATATTTGTCACCAAAAGCTAAGTAGAGGCCAAAAAATCCATAGTTTGAGTACTTCATGCATGTACCGTCACATGGATATGAAGCATAAGTTGCAGTGGGAAGCTCACTGTGCTACAATGCGGCCTAGCAGGCTGGGCCAACCACCGTCTGCCCCATCTTGTGCATCCGCGGCCTCTTCATCCTCTGTGACTGGTGGGACAGCAGTCACACATGTTTTTGGACGCAGACCTGCCACCTCTTTACCTGCAACAGCCAGTGTGATTGGCAGATCGTCAGTTCATTGGGAAGTGGAAACACCTGCTGGTGTTGAGCGCTCTCTGACATCGAGAGCAGCACCTTTGGATCAAGGCAACCTAACATGTCCGCCTGCATCTTCCTCACAGACCGGCAGTTTGCCGGGGACACCCTACTCAACCCCGTCTAAGCACAACAGCCAGCCCTCGGTCCCTCAGATGTGGAAAAGTAAAAGACCATTTCCTCCTAGCCATGAGAAAGCTAAGAGGTTGAATTTCACCATCTGCAAGCTCTTGGCTACAGAAATGCTGCCTTTCCGCCTAGAGGACACAGTGGATTTTCGAGACCTTATGTCCGTCGCAGTGCCCCAGTACCAGATGCCCAGTCGGCACTACTTCTCAAAGAAAGGTGTGCCTGCGCTCCACCAGCATGTCGCACACAACATCACCACTTCTTTGAGAAACTCTGTGTGTGACAGGGTGCATTTCACCACAGACACTTGGACGAGTAGGCATGGACAGGGGCGTTACATGTCGCTGACTGGGCACTGGGTAACTATGGTGACAGCAGGACAAGGGACTGCTGCCCAAGTCTTACCGTCCCCACGAGTTGTGCGTCAATCCTCTTTATATCGAAGTTCCTCCACTGCTTCTGCCTCCTCAACCTCCTCTCGGTCCTCCACCTGCACCCAAAGCCTGTCTGGTAATGCCACCTGCTTTGTAACTGCGCAGAAGGAATCCTGCACACCTCCTTACTATGCTGGCAGCAGGGCTCAAGGCATCAGTGTTTACTTTGAAATGTCTGGGAAATGTGAGTCAAACAGCTGAGGAGTTGTGGTCAGCTCTGGAGACCCAGTTTCATGAATGGTTGTCTCCACTGGACCTGCAACCAGGGAAGGCCGTGTGCGACAATGCTGCAAACCTGGGTGCGGCCCTTCGCCGGGGCAATGTCACACACGTGCCTTGTATGGCTCACGTTTTGAACCTGGTTGTCCAGCAATTTTTAGCCCACTATCCCAGACTAGATGGCCTTCTGCAGAGGGCACGGTCGCTGTGTGCTCACTTCCGCCATTCGCATCCCGCAGCTCAGCGACATACATCTCTACAGAAGTCGTTGGGCCTGCCACTTCACCGGCTAAAATGCGATGTGCCTACCCGGTGGAATTCAACTCTGCACATGTTGCAGCGACTGTGGCAGCACCGACAAGCCCTGGTGCAATACGTTCTGACGTATAGCCTGGGCCAACGAGATCCAGAGGTGGGGCAAATCACGCTGCAGGAGTGGTCTCAGATCAGGGACCTATGAAGTTGACGCGCCCCCTGGCCCGTGGGGTACCCTGAGCCGGGCCGGTAGACGCTGGGGGTCGTAGTCACTGTGGCGGTGACCCGGTCTGTGATCCAGGGCGGTCAATCCAAGGGTAATTTGTATATATGGGTTTTATAATGTCCGACTACGCCACCTCTGGAGTGGGGCTAAAGGGGCCGCCGCTGCGGAACAGTCCTCTGAAGCTGGTGGTTTTTGCAGCAGGAAAAAACGAGAACCTGTAAAAAACAAATAAAAATAGCGAAGGAGGAAACAGAGAAACGTATTGCTAGGGAAAGTAGATCAAATCCCAAACTGTTCTTTAGATGTATAAATAGTAAAAGGATTAAATCGGATAATATTGGACCGATAAAAAGTGAGGAAGGCAAAATCATAGAGAAAGATGAGGATAAAGCTAATCTATTAAATAATTTTTTTTCGACAACTTTCACAAAGGAAATAGAACTAACAGGAGAAATGAGAAGTGACAAGCTTAATCCTCCACTAAGTATGACAAATCTAACCCAAGTTGAGGTACAGAAACGCCTCAGTAACATTAAAATAAACAAATCACCAGGACCTGATGGCATACACCCACTGGTACTAAGGGAACTAAGTAATGTGATAGACAGACCGTTATATCTTATATTTAAGGACTCTGTTGAGACTGGGTCTGTGCCACTTGATTGGCGACAGGCGAATGTAGTGCCAATATTCAAAAAGGGAGCAAAAAGTGACGCCGGAAACTATCGGCCGGTGAGTCTGACGTCCATTGTGGGCAAAATTTTTGAAAGCTTCATTAAAGAGGCAATTACGGAGCATCTTGATGCTAATAATCTTTTAATCCCGAACCAACATGGATTCACAAGGAATCGCTCCTGCCAAACAAACCTGATTGACTTCTATGAGGAGGTTAGCTCTCGAGTAGATCAGGGGGAACCAGTGGATGTCGTGTATCTCGACTTCTCAAAAGCGTTCGATAGCGTGCCACATAATAGGTTGGTATGCAAAATGAGAATGATGGGGCTGGGGGAAAATGTCTGCAAGTGGGTAGCTAACTGGCTAAATGATAGAAGGCAGAGGGTGGTTATAAATGGAATATACTCAGATTGGGTAAGCGTCACTAGTGGGGTACCACAGGGGTCTGTACTAGGCCCAATGTTATTTAATATCTTTATTAACGACATAGTCAACGGGATAAATAGTAAAATATCAATATTTGCAGATGACACAAAGTTATGTAAAACAATTAATACAAAAGAGGACAGTGCAGACCTACAGAGGGATTTGGATAAGCTGGGTAGGTGGAGCATTAAATGGCAAATGAGGTTTAACGAGGAGAAATGTAAGGTCATACATATGGGAAGGAAAAATGGAAGTCACCAGTACTCACTGAATGGGAAATCATTGGGGAATTCAGAGATGGAGAAGGACTTGGGCATCTTGATTGATAGCAAACTAAATTGGAGTGCTCAAAGTCAGGCCGCTGCTGTAAGGGCAAACAGGGTAATGGGATGTATCAGAAGAGGTATAGCTGCAAAGGATGAGAACATTGTTCTTCCACTGTACAAAGCACTGGTCAGACCACACTTGGAATACTGTGCTCAGTTATGGGCCCCAATATATAGAAAGGATATAAATGAGCTTGAAAAGGTACAAAGGAGGGCAACAAAATTAATAAAGGGAATGGAGGGACTGCAATACCCAGAGAGGTTGGCAAAACTAGGACTATTCAGCCTGGAAAAGAGAAGGTTGAGGGGGGACATAATAAATGTGTACAAAGATGTTAGGGGACAGTATAGAGATCTTGCCCGTGATTTGTTCAAAAGGAGGGATATTACGGTAACAAGAGGGCATTCACTAAGACTGGAAGAGAAAAGGTTTCAGCACCAGCATAGGAAGGGGTTCTTTACGGTAAGAGCAGTGAGAATATGGAATTCACTGAGTGAGGAGACGGTAATGTCAGATTCACTACACCAGTTCAAGCGGGGACTGGATGCATTTCTAGATACCAGGCAGATTTCAGCATATACTTAAAAATAAAATAAAATAGTAGGTTGATACAGGGATTTATTCTGACTGCTGGTTTCAGAGTCGGGAGGGAATTTTTCCTCAGGTGAAGATTGGCTAAATCATTTGGGGTTTTTGCCCTCCTCTGGATCAACTTTAGCAATTACAGAACTAACAGGTCTAACTTGATGGACGCAAGTCTTTATTCGGCTTTACAAACTATGTTACTATGTTACTATGTTACTATGTATTATTACTCACCACAGGAAGAGTGTAGCTTCAGGGCAGTGTGGGTGGATGATGGTGGTTGTAGTGCAGGGAGTCAGTAATGAACACAGAGTCTGTGTGATGCAGTCCCAAGATCTTTACTCACAGTTGTTGCAGTCCAGATTACAGGTACCAGAGCAATCTCACCCGTCGTGCTGTGCGTACTCAGTGAGGGGCTCAGTCCACCACCAGATAGCTCCGGAGTACTTAGCAGGACCCCCTTCTGTGTGTCCTTTCTCTGGCCTTCTCCCTGCACCTCACACCCAGTGACACTTCTATCCGGTATCCTCGGGCTTTGGCGGGCGACTTGTGTTCCGTCCCCTGGGTCCTATGTGGCTACCTTCTTAGTGAGACTGGTGTGGACTTTTACCTGCAGTACATGAAATGCTGCAGCCTCCGGTTTCTAGTTGAGCCTTGCTGTTTCTCCGCTAGTTGAGGGACCGGTTCCCCTTATCTGGCCTGACCCCTCTACCTCCTGGTAGCAGCAGGAGTACGGGTGGCCTTCTGCACGGCCCGTAGCCCTAGGGTCCCTTCGGTTCCTGGAGCCTTCCTGCTCCCACTCCTCTCTTCTCTCCTTCAGTCCTGGGCCTCCCAGGCTAGGCCCGCCTCTGGAGCAGAGCTTATGCCGAGCCTCTGCTCCTGTCACTTTTCCTCCTCTAACTGGCTTGCTCTTTCTAAGATGGCTTCCTATTTATACTCTCCCTGTCATGTGCTCCGCTAAGCTGCTCCCCTAAGCACCCGCTACATAGGACCCTCCCACCAGCTAGGGACCTGGGACTGTGCTCTCCCTTAGGAGCAATCTCGCCCTACCCCCACTGCGGCTATGTGTTGGATGCAGGTGTTAGTGTCCCGAGCCATATGCCTTCCTTACCTGAGGGTGAGATACCACACCTCTGGGTGAGATGCAGTAACTCTGTGGCGACTGAACCCTCAGGGGCGCCACACACCCTTCTGCACAGTTTTGAAATGGCGACGAAGATGTTTAGTACTGACGACGATGCCATTATCAGCATGACTATTCCGGTGATTTACATGCTGGAGCACACATTAAACAGAATTCAGAGTCAGGTGGTGGGACAAGAGGAGGTGGAGGAAGTAGAGGAGGAGTCGTATGCGGAAGGGATAACATCTCCAAGGTCCAGACGGTTGGCAGCACCAAGGCGGCAGGCATGGGAGGGTGGGGGAGAGGGATTAACCAGGGCGCATGGTAGCAGCCAAATTGTTGAGGTAGGTGCAGGAGCCGAGGAAGAAGTGGAGGACGAACTGGCGATGGGCATGGAAGACTCATCAGATGAGGGAGACCTTGATCACATTTCTGTTGTGCGAGGTTGGGGGGAGAGGGCAGAGGAAGGAAGCATGATTCTTACCTCGCTACCAACACAACAAGGACTTGGTCCTCCTGGATGCGCAAGACACATGAGTGCCTTCTTGCTGCACTACCTGCAACATGACCCTCAGATTGTCAGAATTCGTAGTAATCCCGACTACTGGGTTGCCACACTCTTAGATCCCCGGTACAAAAGTAAATTTGGCGAAATAATTCCTGCCATAAAAAGGGATTGACGCATGCACGAGTATCTGCAGACGCTGTTGCAGAATCTTACATGTGCTTTTCCACAAATCACCAGTGCACGTAGTGAATAGTGTTGAGCCACCCCCGTAGTGTTCGGGTTCGGTTCGGTTCGTCGAACACCGGGATGTTCGAGGAACTGTTCGTCGAACTGTTCGTCGAACACCTTAGAACACCGTCGAACACCGTTAAAACCAATGGCAGGCAAACAAAAACACATAGGAACACATAGAAAACACCTTCAAAGGTGTCCAAAAGCTGACAAACTGCTCAGAAGACGCTTTCTTTAAAAAAGCCGGCCGGCAATTCAGCAGCGGCATACACCGGTACCCGACAATTTAGACATGAAGGAATAGAGCATCACACATAGATTAGATAGATAGAAACATGTCAGTCACATATATATGAAGTACAGTGACAGTGTTGCTTACTGTACTTGTCATTTAGTGTAAAGGATTTATTAAAAAATATAATAGTGTTTTCGTGCACCGTCTCTTTAAAAAAGCCGGCTGGCAATTCAGCAGCGGTACCCGACAATTTATAACAGACAGAATAGAGCTTCACACATAGATTAGATAGATAGAAACATGTCAGTCACATATATATGAAGTACAGTGACAGTGTTGCTTACTGTACTTGTCATTTACTGCAAAGGATTTATTAAAAGAAATAATAGTGTTTTCATGCACCGTCTCTTTAAAAAAGCCGGCCGGCAATTCAGCATCTGTACCCGACAATTTAGAATAGAAGGAATAGAGAATCACACATAGATTAGATAGATAGAAACATGTCAGTCACATATATATGAAGTACAGTGACAGTGTTGCTTACTGTAATTGTCATTTAGTGTAAAGGATTTATCAAAAAAAATAATAGTGTTTTCATGCACCGTCTCTTTAAGAAAGCCGGCCTGCAATTCAGCATCTGTACCCGACAATTTATAACAGACAGAATAGAGCTTCACACATAGATTAGATAGATAGAAACATGTCAGTCACATAAATATGAAGTACAGTGACAGTGTTGGTTACTGTACTTGTCATTTAGTATTAAAATAAAGGATTTATTATTAAAAAAAATTGGCGTGGGATTCCCCGTAATTTTAGTCTCTAGCGGAGGTTAAGCAGACGGCTGGGGCAGATGTTTGAAGCCTGGGAAGGGGGTAATACCCACGGAGCTTCCCAGGCTACTAATATCAGCCCCCAGCTGAATACCTAGCCTTTACTAGCTATTAAAATGGAGGACCCCCCCCAAAAAAATGACGTGGGGTCCCCCCTAATTTAATAGCTAGCAAAGGCTAGGCAGACAGCTGGGGGCTGATATTAATAGCCCAGGGAGGGAGCCATGAATATTGGCCCCCGTCCCAGGCTAGAAACACCAGCCGTCAGCCGCCCCAGAAATGGCGCATCCATAGGATGCGCAAATTCTGGCACTTAGCCTCGCTCTTCCACGCTGCCCTGGTGCGGTGGCAGGGGGTAATAGGGTTGGGGTTGATGTCAGCTTATAATGCCAGCTGACATCAAGCCCAGGTTAGTAATGGAGAGGCATCTATAAGACACCCCCATTACTAACCCCATAGTCAAAGTTAAAAAAAAAACACAAACACCCAGAATAAAGTCCTTTAATTGAAATAAAGACACAATTCTTTATTGTTCTAAATTAAACCATACTTACCATCACGCCCATTCCAGCTGAAGCCAACGATCTCCTGCAATAAAAGAAAAATAATAAAGCAACCTCATCCTTACCTTTCCATGGTTCCCAGGACAGCTCCAGCTCTGCTACATCGAGATGACAGGCTGGACCGCAGCAGAACGCTGCCATCCAGCCTGTCATCCCGCGGACACTGAGAAGCGCAGGCATGCTTGCGCTCCTCAGTGTCTGACTGTGACGGCATCCAGATGAGCCGACAATGAACTCGGCTCACCTCATGTACGTCACTGACAGCGTGGGAAAATTCTCCTGCACTCAGCGCTTCAGCGTGAGAATTTTCCCACGCTGTCAGTGACGTGCATGAGGTGCGCCGAGTTCATTGGACATGACCTCGGCTCATCTGGATGCCGTCACAGCCAGACACTGAGTAGCGCAAGCAAGCCTGCGCTTCTCAGTGTCTGCGGGATGACAGGCTGGATGGCAGCGTTCTGCTGCGGTCCAGCCTGTCATCTCGATGTAGCAGAGCTGAAGCTGTCGTGGGAGCCATGGAAAGGTAAGGATGATGTTGCTTTATTATTTTTCTTTTATTGCAGGAGATCGTTGGCTTCAGCTGGAATGGGCGTGATGGTAAGTATGGTTTAATTTAGAACAATAAAGAATTGTGTGTTTATTTCAATTAAAGGACTTTTTTCTGGGTGTTGTGTTTTTTTTAAATACTTTACTAGAAATTCATGGTGGTCATGTCTAATATTGGCGTGACCCCATGAATTTCGGGCTTAGGGCCAGCTGATAATGCCAAGCTGGCCTTAACCCCTTTATTACTCAGTGAGCCACCGCACCAGGGCCCTGGATGAGTTGGGTACAGCGCCAGAAGATGGCGCTTCTATGAACGCGCCATTTTCCGGGGCGGCTGCGGACTGCAATTTGCAGCGGGTGGGGCCCAGAAAGCTTGGGCCTCCCTCCGCTGCAGATTCCAGCCCCCAGCTGCCTAGTTGTACCTGGCTGGACACAAAAATAGGGCGTAGCTCCACGCATTTTTTTTTTAGATTCATGAAATTCATGGAATAATTAAGAAAAAAAGCGCTTCCCTATATTGTTGTGTCCGGCTGGGTACAAATAGGCAGCTGGTGGTTGGGAGCAGCCCGTTCCTGCCTGCTGTACCTGACTGGACACAAATATAGGGCGAAGCCCCACATCAATTTTTTTTTCATTATTTCATGAATTTCCTGAAATAATTTAAAAAAAATTGACGTGGGGCTTCGCCCTATATTTGTGTCCAGTCAGGTACAGCAGGCAGGAACGGGCTGCCCCCAACCACCAGCTGCCTATTTGTACCTGGCCAGACACAACAATATAGGGAAGCCCTTTTTTAAAAAAATTATTTCATGAAATAATTAAAAAAAATTGACGTGGGGCTTCGCACTATATTTGTGTCCAGCCAGGTACAGCAGGCAGGGACGGGCTGCCCCCAACCACCAGCTGCCTATTTGTACCTGGTTGGACACAACAATATAGGGAAGCCCTTTTTTTCTTAATTATTCCATGAATTTCATGAAATAATTTTAAAAAAAATGCGTGGGGCTTCGCCCTATTTTTGTGCCCAGCCAGGTACAACTAGGCAGCTGGGAGCTGGAATCCGCAGCGCAGGGAGGCCCAAGCTTTCTGGGCCCCACCCGCTGCAAATTGCAGTCCGCAGCCGCCCCAGAAAATGGCGCGTTCATAGAAGCGCCATCTTCTGGCGCTGTACCCAACTCATCCAGGGCCCTGGTGCGGTGGCTCACTGGGTAATAAAGGGGTTAAGGCCAGCTTGGCATTATCAGCTGGCCCTAAGCCCGAAATTGATGGGGTCACGCCAATATTAGACATGACCACCATGAATTTCTAGTAAAGTATTTAAAAAAACACAAACACCCAGAATAAAGTCCTTTAATTGAAATAAACACACAATTCTTTATTGTTCTAAATTATACCATACTTACCATCACGCCCATTCCAGCTGAAGCCAATGTCTTCTGCAATAAAAGTAAAATATTAAACCAACATCATCCTTACTTTTCCATGGTTCCCAGGACAGCTCCAGCTCTGCTACATCGAGATGACAGGCTGGACCGCAGCAGAAAGCTGCCATCCAGCCTGTCATCCCGCGGACACTGAGAAGCGCAGGCTTGCTTGCGCTCTGCAGTGTCTGGCTGTGACGGCATAAAGATGAGACAAGTTCATGTCCAATGAACTCGGCTCACCTCATGCACGTCACTGACAGCGTGGGAGAATTCTCCTGCACTCAGCACTTCAGCGTGAGAATTCTCCCACGCTGTCAGTGACGTACATGAGGTCAGCTGAGTTCATTGGACATGAATGAGCTCACCTCATGCACGTCACTGACAGCGTGGGAAAATTCTCACGCTGAAGCGCTGAGTGCAGGAGAATTTTCCCACGCTGTCAGTGACGTGCATGAGGTGAGCTCATTCATGTCCAATGATCTCAGCTCACCTCATGCACGTCACTGACAGCGTGGGAAAATTCTCACGCTGAAGCGCTGAGTGCAGGAGAATTTTCCCACGCTGTCAGTGACGTGCATGAGGTGCGCCGAGTTCATTGGACATGACCTCGGCTCATCTGGATGCCGTCACAGCCAGACACTGCAGAGCGCAAGAATGCCTGCGCTTCTCAGTGTCTGCGGGATGACAGGCTGGATGGCGGCATTCTGCTGCGGTCCAGCCTGTTATCTCGATGTAGCAGAGCTGAAGCTGTCGTGGGAACCATGGAAAGGTAAGGATGAGGTTGCTTTATTATTTTTCTTTTATTGCAGGAGATCGTTGGCTTCAGCTGGAATGGGCGTGACGGTAAGTATGGTTTAATTTAGAACAATAAAGGAATGTGTCTTTATTTCAATTAAAGGACTTTATTCTGGGTGTTTGTGTTTTCTTTTAACTTTGACTATGGGGTTAGTAATGGTGGTGTCTTATAGACGCCTCTCCATTACTAACCTGGGCTTGATGTCAGCTGGCATTATAAGCTGACATCAACCCCAACCCTATTACCCCACTGCCACCGCTACAGGGCAGTGGGAAGAGCGAGGCTAAGTGCCAGAATTGGCGCATTCTAAGGATGCGCCATTTCTGGGGCGGCTGACGGCTGGTGTTTCTAGCCTGGGAGGGGGCCAATATTCATGGCACCCTTCCTTGGCTATTAATATCAGCCCCCAGCTGTCTGCCCAGCCTTTGTTAGCTATTAAAATAGGGGGGACCCCACGTCATTTTTTGGGGGGGGTCCCCCATTTTAATAGCTAGTAAAGGCTAGGTATTCCGCTGGGGGCTGATATTAGTAGCCTGGGAAGCTCCGTGGGTATTACCCCCTTCCCAGGCTTCAAACATCTGCCCCAGCAGTCTGCTTAACCTCCGCTAGAGACTAAAATTAAGGGGAACCCCACGCCAATTTTTTTTTAAATAAATCCTTTATTTTAACACTAAATGACAAGTACAGTAATCAACACTGTCACTGTACTTCATATATATGTGACTGACATGTTTCTATCTATCTAATCTATGTGTGAAGCTCTATTCTGTCTGTTATAAATTGTCGGGTACCGCTGCTGAATTGCCGGCCGGCTTTTTTAAAGAGACGGTGCATGAAAACACTATTATTTTTTTTGATAAATCCTTTACACTAAATAACAAGTACAGTAAGCAACACTGTCACTGTACTTCATATATATGTGACTGACATGTTTCTATCTATCTAATCTATGTGTGAAGCTCTATTCTTTCTGTTCTAAATTGTCGGGTACCGGTGTATGCCGCTGATGAATTGCCGGCTTTTCATGTTTCACTGTGAGCACTGTTCCCATCGATTTGGGCAATCACTGTAATGCCACAACCACCATGGCTGTGGCATTACAGTGAGTGGCAGACAATCCCTGCATGATTGGTGCTCTAAATAGCGCCAGACATGCAGGACACGCTTTTGGTGTACGAACAGTTATCGAACATAACCTCGAACAGCCGAATTTTTTGCAAATCGTTCGGGTTCGTCGAACAACTCGAACACCGCCCAAAACAGCTCGAATTTGAGATTGGCGAACAGTTCTAGTCGAACACCGCTCATCTCTAGTAGTGAATCTCACAGTTCTAACTTGCCAACCGTGGGACTGTCGAGTCTTCATCACTCAAACCGTAACAGTAACACAGTATCTGCTGGTAGCAGCAATTTTGTGGAATCGTTTCACCACTTTTTTAGACCATCCTTTGCAAGGCCACAGGAGACAAGAAGTCTGACACCTAGTCAATGCCTAGAGAGGATGGTGCAGGAGTATCTCCAAGTGAACATCGAAGCCATGACTGTGTCACTGGACCCTTGCTCATTTTGGTATTCCAATCTGGAAAAATGGCCGGAGCTCGCCACTCACGCCTTGGAGATCTTGTCATGCCCTGCAGCCAGTGTTCTCTCTGAACGTGTGTTCAGCGCTGCTGGTGGTGTGCTTTCAGATAAGCGCACGAGTCTGTCCACTGAGAATGTAGACAGACTCACGTTCATAAAGATGAACAAATCATGGATTCGCAAGGACTTTTCTACCCCTGTGTTATCCTTGGGAGACTAAAACCTTGAGGATTTGGTAAAATCACCTCACCAACCGTTTTAAGCAACTGTGGGGCAATTGATGCCACTTAACCCTAGAACGCATGACCATAAAAATCTACACTTTCATATACCTGGGGCCTTTTAGGCCCGTGTGCAAATAACATGGAATAACTCAAACTCAAATGACAAACAACTATATACATGAAGAATACCTAGAGTTTCAAAATTCTAACTAAAGTAATCTTGCAGAAAATAGAAAACAATTAACAGGGCAGGCCTGCTAGGCCCCAGGTATGCGTTCTAGGGTTAAGTGGTGTCTGTGCCACAATTTTGGGAAAAAATGGAGACTCTTTTTGAAGTCCCCTTGCTGTGTCTTACGTGACGTTGGCATCGTCAATTCCAGGAGGGTTGGGTCGCTCCCCCCCCCCCCTTTTAACTGTAAGAAACTACATACACTATGGCTTGGGGTAACACAGATGGTTGAGTCTGAAGAGCTGTTTACTCAGAAGTCTGTTCCAAATCTTCAGTGTCTGCTAGTCAGCGTAGAATTTTTAACTGTATCTAGCCTAGGCAATACTTTGGGCGTAGTAGCCCAGCTGCGAAGCAAGCTGCACAGCCTGTGTATCTAATAAGAATTTTTAAATGCATCTAGCCTAGGCAGACTGTGGGGACCCCCAACCAAACCCAGACGCTCTGCCCCCCTACCGCCCCCCTTTCCTTGACAATACAATAATGTAACTCTTACAACTGGATGGGTGAGGATCGGTCACAGCTTTATTAACTCTTTAAACTCATTCCATTAGAAAGGCATTTTATTTCTAAAATAATTCAGCTTGTTGCAGCATGCCCTGGGTCTCCACTCCGGCAAGTTGGCCAACAAGTGTAACTCTCCAACATGTCCTTTCTATTTCCAGGCCACGGAGGATCCTGCGTACCCGTATGCATGACTCTGACCCCCACCCATCACTCTTAACGCTTGTTCCACTCCGTCCTGGAGTCCTGACAGGAATATGTCCAGTCCAATATCCATTAAGTGAATACCGTCGGGCCATATGAGGCCTACTTTATCTCCTTCCAGTTGTCGGTGTCGTACCACTACACCGCCTCGGTCTCTTCTAAATTTTGCCATCCGAATATTTATTACCCGCCTTGTCCGTTCGATGGCCGTGATGTCTCGCGCACCTTGCCATACCCCTATCGGCACAATCTCTGTCCATTCTATAGCTAGTTTTGTGAAAAATTCTCTGAAGCGCTCAGTGTCTAGTTTCATTATTGCCATTAGTTATGCGCTGTTGTGATGACCTAGGTTGTTTCCCCCGGCCTGTATAACTAAGATGACCAGACATCTTGCCTGTCTCCCTACCTTGATTACCTCCATTAGTACCTGTGGCCATAGCAGGCCTCTAATACCTCTCTAGTTGAAATATGTGTTATGAAACTCTAATTTTCTCCCGCCTGGGCAGACTTTCGCCCTTTTTTCTGCCAAATACATATACGAGTGGCCTATCACCCACACTGTTGGCTTAGCGTCACCTGTAAAAGAAACAAACCACGTTAGGATAACAAGTCCGGTCTTATGTATCTTGCCAAACACGTGGATCGTCATCTCCCTATCCTCTGAACTTCCGTTTCTGACAGTCCTGCTCTTGCTGCTTCCGTGGCCGCGCCTATGCGGAATGAGTGTGTCCCGTAATCTTTGGGGTGGTTCCCTGCCGATGTTATGCATTTATTAAATATAGCTTGGAACTGGTATCTTGATAATGGCATTCCATCAATGTGTGATAGGAAGACATTACTTTGTGATCTGATGGTTAGATATGTTTTTACTATTGTTACCCGACTCAGTGTACTGTTTGTGGGTTGTAGAAGTACCCAAGTGCCCGTGCCCGCTGGAACCGTTTTCGATTTGTGTATGCGTAGACGTATTGCATTATTGGCTATGACTACGTCCTGGTGTAATAATCCTCCACTGGTGGTAATTTTGGATTGAGGGACTAATTCGCTTATGCATAGAGCCCCGAAGAAGGCGATCACAAATGCAGTAGACAGTAGCGTTGCTTCAAATTGTGAGTGTCATGTTAATCGTGTTAGGGATATGATGTGAGAAATCAGTTTTAGTGACACGGGACGGGACGTCTACACTCCTGACTTGGCTAACCCCTTTTCCACCCTTTTATGGATTGTCTGATGATGAACCTTTGTCACATCTCCCCAATTCAGTAGTTGGAAGTGAAATGCTACTCCGGTCAGACACCGCTGCTCTGACGCCCCTGATATGCCCCTCATAATTAGCTGGTGGAGAAATTCTATGGTGACTTGTGATCTGGCTTGTTCACATTGGTCAACCCGTCTGCCTGCTACTAGTCGTGTCCACTCTTCCCTTGCCTTACCGTATGCTTGCCACGTCGACGGGGCAACTGACGCTCTGATTAATGGCATCAACTATTCGCCACTAGATCCCATAGGGAAGGTGGGCAACTGTTGCCCGATGGGTGGGCGTTGTGGAAGAGCTCTGTGAAAATCTGCCAATTGAATTGTTATAAAGCGTTAGCAGCAGCTTTCGACCCCTCAGCATAGTGGCTAGCGCGGACCCATACATTGTGTTTTAGGCACAGGAATGCTAGACTGGGTAGTAGGCCTAGCACTGGGAGAGACGATGATGCCATCTTATTAATGCAGTGCGCTAGGCTGGTGTTTTTTGTTATGAAGCGTATATTTTTGAAAGCCAGGCGCGCGCCCCATATTTCTATTGCTACCACTATTGGGAAGAAAAATTATTTTCAGGGCTAGATGCAGCTAAAAATTATTATTAATTTAAAAGCTGGTGGAGCTTGGTATAGATGGCCTAATACAATGAGTCCCACACACTGCTAGAAGGCCAAATATTTTTTCAGAGCTAGATGCAGATAAAAATTATTTTTCATTTGCAACCTGATGGAGGTCAGTATAGATGGACTAATAGAGAAAGTCCCACACACAGCTAGAAGGCCAAATATTTTTTCAGAGCTAGATGCAGAAAAAAATTATATTCAACATGGGCAAGGACATGTGACATACACTGCCAATGACACATGCCCTTGCTTGTGTGAAAAAAAGCACTTCGCTCCGTGTGTGCGCTGCTGATAGGCTGACAGATTGCACCTCCCCACTGTAAATGCGGGAAAGAGAAAAAAAAATGGAGATCTTCATTATTCCTGCAGAGATCCATCCCCTGCCCCTCCCCCCGCCCCGCTGTACACTCAAACTGCGTATTAACATTAATTTTCATCATTACTGAGAAAAAATCCAGTTATGATTTTGGTGCACGAACAGTTATCGAACATAACCTCGAACAGCCGAATTTTTCTCAAATCGTTCGTGGTCGCCGAACGGCTCGAACACCGGCCCAAACAGCTCGAATTTAAGATTGGCGAATAGTTCGAGTCGAACAACGCTCATCTCTAGTCAAAAGTCAATTTCAAGGTCAACATTGGAGAACAGGATATAACTCCGAGCAGCGACCAGAGAAACACACCACTTGAGCAGAGATACAATTGGCATAGGTCTGGCATGTGTCAGAGTTCTAACTGTAATCACCCAGAACGGATGACTCCTGGAGGAGTTTCCACAGACCCAGCCAGATAGGATGGCTGAGCTGTCAATCACACCACGCACACCTCAGCCTCAGATTGGGTGGCAGAGCTGTTACTCACAATCCTGACAGCTCAGCCAGCCTTCCATCCCATATGGCGGCAGAGCTGTCACTCACAGAGTCCCTAGGACACCGGGAGTGGTGGAATTGTGACAGGTGTGATGTATATCATTAAAAAGAATCTATCAGCAAGTTTTTGTTTTGTAATCTGAGGACAGCATAAGGTAGAGGTTAAAACACAGACTTCAACTATGTGTCACATATGTCAGGCTGTGTGCTGTTGCTCACGTCCAATGAAGGTTTTATCACCTAGTGATTATCATTGCCTGGACTACAGCAGCTGCATCAGCGCATGCATGCTAGTCCGACTCTGCCCCCCTCCTATAATAAGCAGCTCACTGTCTATAGACAATGTACATTAAGAGCCTGGTGTGGGCGGGGTTAGCTTTCTCAGCCCTGCTGCTTTGCTAAATCTTTAAACTCTGATTGTGTCAGAACAGCTGCACCCAGTAATCTAAGGGACACATCTTTGGATTCAGGGTCTCTGCCTACATTATGCTCCTCTCAGATGAGGTAGCAAAATCCTGCTGACAGATTCTCTTTAACTACATGCATTGCTCTGTATGCAGTCTCATGAAACTTAGTGGACAGAAATCCTGGCCAGAAGTGAAAAAGTGACAGAACAAAGATATAACAGAGAAGACAGGAAATAGAAGATAGAAAACAGAAGAGACAATCAGAGAACTAGAGGCAGCAGTACTGGTATGGGGAGGGGCGGGGAGAGGTGACTATAAGGTTTCAACCCTTTCCCCTCCGTTTTGAATCCAGGAAAAGGCTGGACAGATGTCCTTGATTTTGCTGGATTTGCACCAAACAAGTATCAAAATATTTGTATGCTTGAAATTGATTGACTCACCTCTTGTCATAGCAGCTCCTTAGGATAGTAGTGATCCAGGTCCTGAGTCCCTCACTGATTGGTTAAACCAAGTGCAAACAGAACCCAGTTTATCTTCAAACATGGACTGATTAGTGTGCTCTGCATATTAGCTAAGCAATTCTGCCCCTTCATTTACGCAATTGGTGGAGACTATAGGAATTAGACCCTTAGCGACACTACATAGGGCTATAACATATAAAAGATGTTTACACTTTTACTTACCCTTTCATGAAATGTCTGTAAAGTCTGCAGATGAGTTGGACTATATTATTATTCTATAAACATCTTTTTGTATTCTATATCACTGTATGTAAAAAAATATATATTCAGACCCTGATGTATAGTTAAAGGATCTCGCCTAACTTTTTCTTCATTTTACTTCTTCAATTACTTTTCTGAACAGGACATAACATTGACTTTCTGTTTCCGTCAATTAAATGCATGCTCTTGGTCACAATGTGAATTGCATTCTTTTCCATTTATTTAAAGATCTTAAATTTCTCCAATAGAACTTTTCTGGAAATGTTCTCAGAGTAAAAGGACTTTATTTCCATTTTATTAGGAGTAAACAGCCTTCATGTACGATATAAGTTCACTTTAAAGGAAGCGCAATACACAATGGCATGATGAAACATAAAACTGCATATAATTCAGGCTGCCCAAACAAAGCACTTGTCTAGTAGATACACCTTCAACTTCCACTCCTGGACCAGAGAGACATACGACTTCAGACTAACATAGTATATTGCCTGTTTGTCAATTATAAAACTGCTGTCAAATATACTTGAGTCAGCACAGTGTGAAGATGAAATCCAGTAAATGATCTTTATCCAATCATATGATAGATTGAAAAGTAATTTTGTATTTCATTCTTAAACTACAGCATATATAATTTTTTCTGTAATAGCATTTTTCGATGAGATGGCTTTCCTAGGTCCATGTTTATCCCCTTCACCACTTTGGGATTTTCCATTTTTATATCTTCTCTTCTTGCTCCCCTTCTTCCCAGAGCCATAACTTTTTATTTTTCGGTTAATATGGCCATGTGATGTCTTGTTTTTTGCGGGACGATTTGTACTTTTGAACGACACTATTGATTTTAACATATACTGTACTAGAAAACGGGAAAAAAATTTCAAGTGTGAAGAAAAGTGCAATTCCACAATAGTTTTTTGGGTTTGTTATTTACCATGTTCACTAAATGCTAAAACTGGCCTGCCACTATGATTTTCCAAGCCATTATGAGATTGTAGATACCAAAATGTATAAGTTCTTTTTTATTTAAGTGGAGAAGAAAAAATCCAAAGTTTGTAAAACAAAAAATGGGGCCATTTTATGAGACCTGTAGCTTCTCCATTCTTCGGGATCTGGGGCTGAGTGAGGGATTATTTTTGTGTGCCTAGCTAACGTTTTTGTTGATACCATGTTGGGATAAATACAAAGTTTTAATCTCTCCAAAATATTGCATTTTATTGGAATGTTGCGGTGACCAAAAAACATAATTTTGGCGTCCTGATATTTTTTCTCCTTATGCCGTTTACTGATCGGATTAATTATTTTTATATTTTGATAGATTGGGCATTTTTGATTGCAGCAATACCACATATGTGTATTTATGATTTTCTTTTTTTTGTTTTATTTTTAATGGGGCAAAAGGGTGGTGATTTGAAGTTTTACATTTTTATTTTTTTTTTAATTTTTGTAAAAATCTTTTTTTTTTCTTTTCACTTGATTCAATAATCTCCTTAGTACACTTGAAGCTGAGATCATCTGATCGCCTGTGCTATACACAGCACTGCTTCAGACCTCTATGTGTACCAGAAATGATCAACTGCTATGAACTCCAGCCACTGGGCGGCGCTCATAGAAAATCGGCAATGACAAGCACTTGCGTCTTCTGCAGACACCCAATGGTCATGCCAAACCATCGACGCCACGCGATCATGTGACGGGGTGCTGAGGGGCGGAGTTAGTGAAACGCTTCTGGGGCGTGCATTTTAAATGCCGCTATAAGAAATTGGCAGCAACATTTAACATGTTAACAGCTGCGAATGGATTGCATTTCCACCCGCGGGTGTTAGTAGCACATGACAGCTGATCAGATCAGCTGACATATACCTGAAAATATGGGGGCTCAGCGCTGGGGCTGTATTAAAGAGGGGGAGGCGACTTTTGACGTACCTATATGTCATAGGTTGTAAAGGGTTAAATTAATAGCCACCATGAACACTGAGCTGTACCAAAAAGAATTAAAAATCCATAAATTATGTCTAGTGACAACACATAACTTGGAAACGAAAACAAAAGGAACCACAAATGGGAAACATTGCACAGTGCAAGGATATAGGAAATTTTACAGTAAAAAAGGTTTGTCTGCACCCCTGATATGTCAAGATGTAGCATTTTTTTTTAAACTAATGCTTTTTTTTTAATGACCTCTGGCTCTATTTCGAGTCATGGCAACTTGATGGATATACAACCTGTAGGAAGATCGATATTGTGCAAGCCTTGATAGGTACACCATGGTATTCTCTGCCGTTATCTTGATAGTTTCAAGCTATTGGGTTGCTGGTCTTCCTCTTTGCCTTGTTACTTTTATTCATTCGACCATGATATCCTTCTCCAGTGATTGCTCCCTTCAAATGATGTGTCCAAGGTAGGCAAGTCGCAGCTTGTTGATCCTCGCTTCAAGTGACATGTCTGGCTTGATTCACTCAAAATAGATTTTTTTCTGTTCTTCTTGCCACCCAAGGTACTGATAACATCCTTCTCCAGCACCACATTTCTAACTCATCAATTCTATACCATAATGCAGAATGATATCTTGATACAGAAAATTATAACTGTAAACTTAACACAGTACAAACCATTGAACAAGTCCAGTTTGGTGTTGAGTTTAATTTCTCTGTATCAAAATATCTTTCTGCATGGTGGTATTGTATGTTAAGTTGGCTCCAAAAGTCCCATACCACAACAAATTGCAATTGCATAGCACAGTCTATAAATTGCAAAATTAATGAGCAGTTGCACCATGCTAATAATGTAGGCTGTTTATTGAAACAATTTAGAGTGCCATTCAAGTTTGCATATGCTTAGGGCTGCACAATGCCTTTGGCTGCAACATGGATTGTGCTGCTAAATATGGCTGTTGCATTTTTAGTTGCCGTGATTTTGGATTTATTGCAACTTGTTTGTCATTTGAAAATTGTGGGACACGTTGTTGGACCATAATCACTTTCATTATGGTGCAATGTTGCTGGAATTTTTACCATGCAATGTAGGTTATGCCCAAAGTCACCAGTATCAATGCCAGGTAGGCTAGGGTTAGATCCCAGCTCTACAGAGTCTGATTAAGAACACCTGGCTAAGCTTTGCTTATAACTTTTTGGGTGTTCATCTAAGTCAGTCAGTTCAGGAAAGCTGACCAGACTGGATTTGTCTTGAAGCTAAAAAGTGAGATGAGCAAGAATCTCTCTCTAAGAAGTGTCTGCACCGGCCGTGTGCACCAAACTGCAAGTATCACCAGTTGCTATGGACAATAGCCTTTGTGTTTGAAGAGATTGGGACAGAGCTCAGCCATGTCTGAGTAGCCAAGGTCTGTGTTTAGTTAGTGCCTGGACAAGGCTAGGGATTTGTGTTTATGAGTTTGCTTTGGTGTAGTGCAATTTGAGGAAAGCAAATAAAACTGCATGTGTTTGGACCAAAACTGCATTGCCTGTGTGAACTGTTCCTAAGGCATAATGCCTACCAGAGAGAGTGAAACCCTACACACCCTAAATCCTTATCCTGGGCAGCACGGTGGCTCAGTGGGTAGCACTGTTGCTTTGTGCCACTGGAATGCTGGATTCAAATCACTCCAAGGACAATATCTGCCCTGAGTTTGTGTGTTCTCCCCATGTTTGTGTGGGTTTCCTCCAAGTTCTCTGGTTTCCTTCCACACTCCAAAAAAACTGATCGGGAATTTAAATTTTGAGGTCCAATACGGACAGTGATGATAATGTCTGTAAAGTGCTGTGAAATTAATAGCGCTATAAAAGTGAGTAATATAAATAAATAAGCCTTTGAAATGCTACATCTATAGTTCTATTTCCATATTAAAATAGCAATTATTCACTACAATTAATTTATCAGAATTTTGCACTATCAATTATCATTTACTCCTCAATACCAACTGAGAGTAGCACTTTTTTATTAGCAAGTTGACCTATTCTACTTTTTTGAGTTTCCCTAAGAAAGTTTTACAAAACGTGTTCTTGATTTCTGTGAGGATTAAAATATATGGCAAAGCAGTTACTAAGGATCTGGTGTAGCGGGATAAGGATGACATGAGACTCCAACTGTTGGCGCTGTAGACACTTCCTTGGCCCATATATGGGGCCTTATATAATACTGTATTTTCGATGGAATGTTTCCAGGGAACAAACAAATGTGTTTGTGGTGCAAGGTGTTCATATGTTTATTAAAATGGAAAGAAATAATAAGTAACTATCAGATGAATATGCTAAGGGCAGTATTTTACATTTGCAATTTTATATTCCAGGTACCCATGATGACACATAAAAAGTTCTGCTATTTGGCCCCTGGCATCTCAGAAAAAATATGCCAGGCACGTAGTATAAAAGGCACTGCCCCACCTATTTCTGCCTCCCTTTATGCAGTATCTCTTAGGCTGCTATATATACTGTATATTCATACTCAGTAGCTTGTCACTCAATGCTCATCAGCTGGGTTTACATAGAATTTTTGTCTACACTCAGTGGTTCTACGGAGCTTATGTCAGAACTCCATCTAAATGGGATTCAGCCATGTGTACCGACATGCGTATGAGCCAACTACATCTTGCTGCCTGCCTTGACTATGTGCATATGGCCAAAAATAATGCACGACAGACAATTCTGTGACTCTGAATCGTTATAGTCAATTGCCCCGTCGGCACATATGTCCTAATCCCGTTTGGCGGGGGTTTGGAAGTAAGCCCCAACAGAGCCACTAAATATAGTGGCTAACACTATGCGAGCTTAGCCTTAGGGGTGAAGATAGATGGGTAAGGGTGGACGCTGTTCGGCTCATGAATGCCACAGGACCCTTGCTATGTGTTTCATATATTCTTGCATTGCTGTTAGTAAACAAACATCATATTTTTTGGGGTCCTTTTTAGCTACTTATGGGTACAGACCTGTAGCTGTAATAAGCTGCCTTTAGATAGGGCGACATAATAAACCAATAAATTCACTTTAACAGAGATCTTCAACAAAAGTTTTGCTTTTTTTGACAGAAGTATAATATTGTTTCAAAATACTAATCCTTTTTCTGACTGCAAAAGCCTTTTCATACAGCGCTCTGCACTTCTAAAATTACATTTATTATTTTTCTGCAGTAGTCACTCACTGTATTCATGATGGACATTTAATATCTAGCTATTTTACAGTAGTTAGATCATTTTCAGTGATTATTGCCTATCATGTACAGTCATGAAATTACTTTTTTATTGTGAGCAACATTACTCTCAGAATTGTTAACATAAGGCCATGTGATGGGCACTAACTAGTTTTTATTATTAGGAAGAAAGATTTAACGGTTCTGCAAGAATGTGCTTTATTGCCATCATTTTAATGGTTTTATGTGTTTTTATGATCCCAGTTTCAGAGACCTCATGAGCAGTACCCTCCACTGAAGTTTGGTACAGTACCCAATGGGAGCACCGAGAAGAACATAAGAAGTAACTACCCAGATATGCACGCTTACATGATTAAATACAACCAACGGCATGTTGAAGATGCACTGCAAAATCTCAAGACAGGGTGAGTGTTAGGATGCTTCACCTTGGTTCATATTCCTTTATTGAAGTGTGAATCATAATTATAGTCTGTAAGATACTCTAGACCATAAGAAAATACAATGCAGAAACGACATTGATTAGGCAATATGCCAGCACATAATTATTTCTTATAATATTGTTTCCACCTCTTGGAATGGAATTGTTCATAACAATTTTAACAGAATAGTAAAAGTGTTCATGCAAACATGCCATCTGTAGCAGTGCACATACACAAGTAGTTCATTTATTTCAAGCTGACCTCATTGCTGACACAGAGACATAAAAAAGCTAGACAGCAGTTTACCAAAATGTACATAAGGAAGCCAAAATCCTTCTGAGAAAGCATCTTGTGGACAGATGAGACCAAGATAGAGCTTATTGCTAAAGCATATCATGCACCTGTTTACCAAAAATGGAATGAGACCTAAAAAGAAAAGAACACAGTACCCACAGTCAAATATGGTGGAAGTACAAATATGTTTTGGGATTGTTTTGCTGCCTCTGGCATTGGATGCCTTGACTGTGTGCAAAGCATCATGAAATCGGAAGACTACCCAAAGATTTTGGATTGCAATGTAGTGCCCAGTGTCAGAAAGCTCAGTTTGTGTCCTTGGTCATGGGTCTTCCAACATGACAATGACCCCAAACATACTTCAAAAAGCCCCCCCAGAAATGGATGGAAACAAAGCACTGGAGAGTTCTGAAGTGGCTATTAATGATTCGGGATCAAAATTCCATTGAACACCTGTGGAGAGATCTTAAAATTGCTGTTGGGAGAAGGCATCCTTCAAATATGAAAGACTTGCAGCAGTTTTCAAAAGAAGAGTGGTCCAAAATTCCAGGTATAAGAAGCTTGTTGATGGTTATAGGAAGTGATTGATTGCAGTTATTTATTCCAAAGGGGTGTGCTACCAAATATTAAGTTGAGGGTGCAAACAATTTTGTCAAGCCCATTTTTGAGGTTTTGAGTGAAATTATTTTTTATTTTTTCTTATTTTCTTTGTTTTTTGAGTTTTTACGATGCACGCAAAGGAAATAAACATGTGTATAACAAAACATGTAATTGCAATAATTTTCTGGGAGAAATACTTCATTTTCTGTAAAAATTTCAAGGGTGCCAACACATCCAGCCATGATTGTAAATATACATACAAAGTTTGATATGTCAGGAGCCACAAGAAAGAGATCCACATGCTTCTTTAGAGTTACATTGTGGCCACTCTGAGTCTATAGTGTCTTTCCCCTTCAAAGTTCAAATGAATAAAGTGACCATCGACATACGTGTATGAGACCATTCAAAATTCTGTATGAATATAGCATTATCCGTGGACACCTAATTTATAAGAATGTAACTATGCTCTTCAATGTTGACAAAAGTGTATGTATAGTAGTTGAGTCTACTGAATTACTGTTATCGTTCTCAAAAACGTCATGAACATTATTATCGTAATTAATACAATGCGATTACTGAATGGTTTCCAGATCCATTGACTCACTACTTTTATTTTGAAGGAAACTGGATGCCTTTATTTATGATGCAGCGGTATTGAACTACATGGCTCGGAAAGATGAAGGTTGTAAGCTCGTTACTATTGGTAGTGGAAAAGTCTTTGCTACCACAGGTTACGGTATTGCTCTCCAAAAAGGTTCTAAGTGGAAACGGTCCATCGATCTTGCATTGCTACAATTTCTAGGAGATGGTATGTATCTCTTCGTTCTACGGTTTCTTCTCAGATTATATTTCTGTGGTTTGCTCAACTTGTTACCAAATATTGAATATGTATATTATCAACATTTTCATATAGGTGAAATTTTACTGAAATGTTTCCTTTTCATTACTATTCCTCATTGTGTCGGGTCACCTTACAGCTCAATGGTATGTTAGACGTCTTTGTATGGTCGCTATATAAAGTAAATATTTTTTACTGAGTAAGCATGTTCTACATAGTTGATATCACATGATACTCCCAGGCCTTAAATGGAATCTGTCACCTGGTTTTTGCTGCCTCATCTGAAAGCACCATAACAGAGGAAAAGAGACTCTGATCTCAGTAATGTCTCCAATTGTCAAGAAAAACACTTCGTCAGACCGTGCAGCCCTCTGGCGCCCCCTTATCCTGCTGGTCAAACACGGTATTGACCGAGGATAAGCACGGGCGCAGCTGCTCTAATTTATGACGACTATTGTGGCACGTAATGTGACAGGACATATATATACCACCAGTTCCTTTCAGGAACGTATATATACCTCCATCCAGCCACCCTCAAACCACAATATCACATAAATACTGGTATACTGCCACCACCGATCGCTTATCAGGTGGATCGGGTACCCATCAGGTAACGTGAATTAGCGGGTGAGGAACGTGTTTGCTCAACATAGAACAAGAAGAACGAAGCTGGTAAATAATAATGATTTACTCCCGAAAGTGGGCAGTGTTTACAAAAGATACACAAGATATTATAAAGGAGACAATTTACATATATGCATAAAACAGTTATTAATATAAAAGGGATAAGTGATAGCAAAACCTGCGCCACGAGGTGATGGTCTCAGATTCTGTGGGGGGGACGGCTCCCCGGAAATTAGGTGTGATTCCTCCACGCAGCGAGTAGTGCTTGCGTCTGGCGTCCCTGGGTAAGAATGGGGTAAAATGGCCGTTCTGGTTTTTAGTAAGGGGCCAAAACCCTAGAAGACACCCATGTTGTTTACCTCACACGGGGGCTCGGTTTTGTGAACCCACACAGCTGCCTAAGACATAAAATCCTTCAGATTTCATATATTGGTATGGGGGGGTCCCACATCCAAGATGGACACATCATGTTTGCCGTCACCACTATTCATGAAGATGGATATCAAATATGATATCTCTATGATGCTCAGAAGCTCAGAAACCATTTTCCAGGTTCCGGGTGGTCTTCCAGCCATGAAAACCACACCATCACAATTGGAAAAAGGTGAACATCTCAAAAATGTGGTCCCTGTGTTTGTGACAGTCATGGGCATTATTAAAATCGACATAAAAAATTTGTACAGTTAGACAATAGGATTTTGGAGGGAATTTCCAGTTTACCAGTATGCTTGCTCTGGCTGAGGTTTTATGGGTTTTATGGCGGTAATAAAAATTCATTGGTTGGTGGGGAGAAAGAGCGAGTTCTATGTAGCCTCTTCCAAATGAGCAGGGGATGGAGATTTAAGACATCTCTCATTTTTAAAACTGGGACAAAAATACATTTTGCCAGACACCTCCCCCTTTTTAGACTGCGCTATGGAGGTAGGACCTTCTGGTACTCCTCCAGGTGTATCTCTGGGGGCTCCCCTCGCCAGGACAACCCATCAGCATTGCCAAGCTCGCTGCCTTTGCGGTGTTGAACGGTAAAGTCGTACTGCTGGAGGGTGAGGTATTACTTATCCCTTTTATTTTAATAACTGTTTTATGCATATATGTAAATTGTCTCTTTTATAATATCTTGTATATCTTTTGTAAACACTGCCCACTTTCGGGAGTAAATCGTCATTATTTACCAGCTGCATTCTTCTTGTCCTATGTCGAGCCAACACGTTCCTCACCCGCTAATTCACGCTACCTAACTGGTACCCGATCCACCTGTTAAGCGATCGGTGGTGGCAGAAAGCAGTATTTATGTGATATTGTGGTTTGAGGGTGGCTGGTCGGAGGTATATATACTTTCCTGGAAGGAACTGGTGGTATATATACGTCCTGTCACATCACGTGACACAATAGTCAACATAAATTAGAGCAGCTGCGCCCTGTTGCTTATCCTCGGTCAATACCGTGTTTGACCAGCAGGATAAGGGGGCGCCAGAGGGCTGCGAGGTCTGACTAAGTGTCTTTTCCTGACAATTTGTATATACTTCTGACTCTCTATGTTGTTTAATCCATGATACATTAAGGTCATCACACTTACTTTAACAGTTTATGATCCATGTAGAGTTGCCAGTCTGTTTATTTTTCTGCAGTTGTATGGTCTCCTGTTGTCTTAAGCCAGTTGATTGATTGCTAACGAGTTAAATCTGTGTAGATCTAAGCAGATACGTCCCTATATATTGAGACATAGTCAAGGGGCAGCATTTATGCGGGGGCATTTATTCATATAGCATTTATGCATACTTTATCGAAGTGCCATAATTTATCAAAGTGCCGCGGCAGTTAGAAAATGTCAGTTGGACAGGGCAGGAGACAGGTAAGACATGCAAGACAATTAAGCAAACTTGCTTCCAGGTCATCCGTTTTGCCAACAGTATTCACCATTTGTATCTGTGCCATTTATATTCTGGCTGCTACAATCATCCACATTCACCGTTCTCCCACAAATTCGGCCCTCTTCATCCATATTAACCCCTCTCTCCTCTCTTCTCCTATGTACAGTTGTCATGCTCTCTTCACAATGTTATACCACGCAGATCCATTCATTCCCACCATACAACACAGGAAACGCTCTCACAAATCACTCAACCATCTGCTCACTCTGTGTATCTTCCTTCTATTAGTCGCAGGTGATATTTCTCCCAACCCAGGACCCTCCAGTAATAATAACACTAACTCTTTCCCTGTTACATTCAGAAACCCTGCTAATCTCATTAATATTCCCTGCATATCTTCTGTCTCATTCAACTGTGCCCTTTGGAATGCGCGCTCAGCTTGTAATAAACTCTCTTACATCCATGACTTTTTCCTCTCTAATTCCCTCAACCTTCTGGCTCTCACTGAAACCTGGATCCAGCAGTCGGACACCACCGCTGCTGCAGCTCTCTCCTATGGTGGCCTACATTTCTCTCATACCCCGCGACCTGACAACAGAACAGGGGGAGGTGTTGGTCTGCTTCTTTCAACAAAATGTACTTTTCAGGTTATCCCCCCTGTACCCTCCCTTATCTTCCCGTCTTTTGAGGCCCACACAGTCAGACTCTACCGGCCCTTCTCCCTGCGAGTGGCGGTTGTCTATCGCCCTCCAGGTCCCCCCCGTCAATTCCTGGATCACTTTGCTGCCTGGCTTCCAAATTTTCTATCCTGCGACATCCCCATGATAATCATGGGAGATTTTAATATCCCAATTGGCGATTCTCTTTCCCCATCTGCCACGCATCTTTTATCACTAACCTCCTCCTTCGGCCTTTCACAGCTTGCTAATTCTCCTACACATGAAGACGGGAACTCATTGGACCTGATCTTCTTCCGGCTTTGCTCAGTACATGACTTTACTAACTCTCCCCTTCCACTCTCTGACCATAATCTTCTTTCATTCTCTGTCAAGAACTGTGACTCTACTCAAGACACTCCCACCGTCCACACGTATAGAAATTTACGCGCCATCAACACCCAGAAAGTTATAAAAAGGTTGCAATCATCATTGGCCCCAATCTCCTCCCTCTCATGTCCCGACTCTGCATTGAAACATTATAACAAAATAATGCTATGTGCTCTGGATGAAGCCGCACCTCCTACACAAAGAAAAATTCAGCATAGACGGCGACAACCCTGGCACGCGCCTCAAACATGTCTTCTCCTGAGGTACTCCAGGTGCGCTGAACGGCTGTGGAGAAAATCAAATCTGCCTGAAGATTTCCTCCATTATAAATTTATGCTGAAAACATATAACTCTGCCCTTCACCTCTCCGAACAAATCTACTTTAACAACCTCATCATCTCACTTTCCAATAATCCTATACGACTCTTTGACACGTTTCATTCTCTCCTCAATCAAACAACACAGGCCCCGACCACCGACCTCAGTGCTGACGATCTGACCAATTATTTCAAAGAAAAAATTGACCATATCCGACAGGAAATTTTCTACCAATCCCCAAATGTTCTGCATGCTCTCCCCCGCCACATTGTATCTTGCTCACTTTCTGACTTCGAACCAGTCACGGAAGATGAAGTGATCAGGCTCCTTGCATCTTCTCGCCCTACCACCTGCACCAGTGACCCTATTCCCTCACATCTCCTTCAGTCCCTTGCTCCAGCTGTCACCACTTACCAAACTAAAATTTTCAACCTTTCCCTCTCACCTGGTATCTTTCCCTCTTCTCTTAAACACGCCAGCATACAACCATTACTTAAAAAATCATCCCTCGACCAGAACTGCACGGCCAACTACAGACCTGTTTCCAATCTTCCCTTTATCTCTAAACTCCTGGAACGCCTGGTCCACTCCCGTCTCATCCGCTATCTCTCAGACAACTCTCTTCTTGACCCTTTACAATCTGGTTTCCGCTCTTTACATTCTACTGAAACTGCCCTCACTAAAGTCTCTAATGATTTACTAACAGCTAAATCTAATGGTCACAGCTCCCTGCTGATTCTCCTGGATCTCTCTGCAGCATTCGACACTGTGGATCACCAGCTCCTCCTCACTATGCTCCACACTATTGGCCTCAAGGACACTGTTCTCTCCTGGTTCTCCTCCTATCTGTCTGACCGCTCCTTCTCTGTGTCTTTTGCCGGCTCCTCCTCCTCCCTACTTCCCCTTACTGTCGGGGTTCCTCAAGGATCAGTCCTAGGCCCCCTTCTTTTCTCCTTATACACCGCTCCTATTGGATAAACAATCAGTAGATTCGGTTTTCAGTACCATCTCTATGCTGATGACACCCAATTATATACCTCTGCTCCGGACATCACCCCTGCATTACTGCAAAAGACCAGTGATTGTCTTTATGCTGTGTCTAACATTATGTCCTCCCTCTACCTAAAACTGAATCTGTCAAAAACTGAACTACTCGTCTTTCCTCCCTCCACTAACCTACCTGTGCCCGATATTGCCATTTCCGTTTGTGGCTCAACCATTACTCCCCAGCAACAAGCCTGCTGTCTTGGGGTCATTTTTGATTCAGATCTTTCTTTCACTCCTCACATCAAATCACTCGCTCGTTCACGTCATCTACACCTCAAAAACATCTCAAGAATCAGGACTTTTCTCACCTTTGACTCGGCAAAAACTCTTACTGTAGCTCTTATTCATTCTCATCTTGACAATTGCAACGCTCTACTAATCGGTCTCAATCTTACTAAACTCTCCCGTCTCCAATCCGTCCTTAACGCAGCAGCCAGGATCATATTCCTCACCAACCGCTACATCGACGCCTCTTCCCTGTGCCATTTATTGCATTGGTTGACCATCCAATATAGAGTTCAATTTAAACTTATCACGCTTACCCACAAAGCGCTTCATGCTTCAGTACCACCCTACATCTCCTCTCTTGTCTCAGTCTACCACCCTACACGTGCCCTCCATTCTGTAAATGACTTAAAACTAAAATCCTCCATAATCCGAACTTCCCACTCCCGTCTCCAAGATTTCTCGCGTGGTGCGCCAATTCTTTGGAATGCACTACCCAGGACAGTTTGATTAATTCCCAATACCCACAGTTTCAAGCGGACCCTAAAAACCCATTTCTTTTGACTGGCGTATCGCCTAAACACACTCTGTCCGTCCCAGTTTTCCCCCATATTAAAATCTTCTTCAACTTCAGGTTCATACCAACCATGCACTTAATAGCCTCTGTCAGGACTGTACACATACTGGCTGGCGACCAGTCCATGTATTATTATTTATCCTATTTAGTATATCAAGGCTGCATTATACAATATATGTACTTTCTACCTTTTGTGTGTCCCCCCATTTCCTCATAGACTGTAAGCTTGCGAACAGGGCCCTCACTCCTTTCGATATGAGATATGTTTATTCTGTATTGTCTGTGTATGTCACCCCTAAAATTTGTAAAGTGCTGCGGAATATGTTGGCGCTATAAAAATAAAAACTATTATTATTATTATTATGTCTCATTTAGTTTACTGGGTGCAGCAGTTGTGATACAATCAGAGTTTTTAGATGCAGCATGAAGCAGAGCTCAGAAAACTAACCTTGCGCACACCAGGCTCTCTGTGTACATCGTATATTAACAGTAAGATGGTAATCAGTGCTGGGAGTGTGGTTGGACCAGATTGCACTGGAGCTGTATTCCTGTAGTGATAATCTCCTGCTGATAAAACACTCATTGCATTAAAACAACCTAATAAGTGACTCATCGCTGAAATCAGTGTCTCAGCTCCTACCTCATGCTGTCCTCAGATTACATTGCAAAACCTGCTGACAAATTTCCTTAAAAGGGTCCCCACAAATTACAATCAAGTAAACCAAGGACTATGGACCTAAAAAAACACTTTTTAGGACCATGTTAATCAATACAGTTGTTCCTAATTATGGAGTTTTCATAGGTATGTATCATCTATATTTTTACTAATGAAAAGATACTGTTAAATTTACTTTTTTGTAATTTTTTTGTAGTTTTTGGTTATAGATTTGTATTCTGTTTCTTGTATATTATTGCTTGTATGTGTTTTAGGTACTTAATTATTATGGGACATCTATATTTCCTGAGCTGCAGTTACCAGCAGTTCTGAACTTTATATTTCATTAGTTACATGGACCTAATTGCCTGGAGGTTTGTTCTAGGTATGTGCTGTGATCTGTGCAGAGGTCCTTGTGTAGGGAAGGAGAGAAAGATAGCTGTGCATATTGGGATAAAGTTTAATTCGAGTCCTGCCAGTGATGATAATGAAATGGCGTGTTTGCAAACTTAATCAGGATGATTGACACTTCCTCAAGTCACACAGATTTTCTGGCTGCCAGTTAATAAGAGAACCTGGTCAGCAGTCGAATGAGAGGACTGACTCAGCAACCAATTGGCTATACTGTTACCTTATTTAAAGGGGTTGACCACTTTTTCTTCATTTTAGCAAATGTGTTAAAGACATGATTTTCTGTCACTTACTAGTATACAGTGTACGGTTTTAGCTCTCTGGTATCTGCTGGGATACACACTGGAACATGGTTGTTATATCAAAACAGCATAACGTTTATTGCCCATCATAAACTCCACAGCTCCAAAACGAAAACAGCTTTTCTCCAGTACAAATTAATAACATAAACAGTCCTTCCTTCAGGCACAGTGAAACAATATAAACGAAGCAGCCTCACCAATCTTGGTATTCCAGGTCATATCTGCTCAATCAGCTCCAAACATGTTCATCAAACAAACACAGCTCTTTTCAGGTCCCAGCACAATCTCTATACTGCTGAGTTAACCCAGCTGCTGTAGTTAAGCTTTTAAGCTCTGGACTGGATCATGGGAACCACCTTTCCCATTCAGACTCTTTTGCTTACTCCTAAATCCTGGACCCAAAATCCAGTTAAATTAAAACTCTCTCAGTAGCCTGGAGTTACTGGTTACAGACTTTACATTAACGAGGCCAACTACCATATTAGCCATATCTTCGATCCAGGAACTTAGATCCTTCTTTCTTACAATAGATATTGAGAGAATCTTCTCCATCAGTGCAGCTTTCTTTACAGATGGCACAGATCTCCTGTCTACAAAAAAGCTACTAAGAATGTGACTAGACCAGTGCATCAGCCTCATCCAATTGAAAAGTAACTGTTTTATAATTGGATGAGGTTTATAGATGAATTTGGTCACATGCTCCTCCATCAGCTGCTATCTGAGAGGAAAGCTGCAAGAACAAGAGCAGGAGGAGAAACTGTCATGCCTACAGTGTATAATAGTAAGTGCCGCAAAATCATGTCCTCAGTACATCGGTTAAAGTAAGGATAAAGTGGCCAACCCCTTTTGGCTTCCAGTATTCTCAAACCAGTACCATTCCCTGTGGTTTTGGATACTATTTAGTGTGCTATTCTGGATTTTTACTTTGCATTCAGTTTTTATGCTGGTGCATACTTTGTGTCCTCAATGGTGAAGTCAGTGGTGAAGTCTGGGTGTACAGCATGAGACTGCTGAGGCCAGTGATTTGCTATAGCATTTATGTAGATGGATCGCATGGGATCCCTACACATATTAGCCAGGAGGCACCTACCGAACAATGATGCTGAAATGGTGGAGGATTTAAGAGGTGAGTATTGCTTTTGTTTTTTAAACTATAACTAGCATCACGCTACTCGGGATGTTCGGTGAGCAGCGAGCATTACCGGGTTACTCGGGCGGGAGCTCGGGTCTCCGCCCTGAATGTTTGGCACTCTTTACAGAGCCAATGAACATGCAGGGATTGCCAGCCAGTCACTGTAATGCCGCAGCCATGTTGTTTGTGGGCATTACAGTGATTGGCTGGCCGCACAGCGTCACCTCGAGTATATAAAACCGGGCGCCGCCATCTTGGACACAGTCGCTCCGGATTAGACAGTGTAGGGACAGCGCTGCTGAGCTAGGGAGAGATTTATCCTGCAAAATAGTTAGTGTAGGGTCTGTAAAGGCTGCCAGATCAAACAATCAGTCCTTCTCAGGACTAATATCCATCCCAGATATCAGGCAGACAGGCAGGCTGTATAGGAGACGCAGTGGGGTTATACCAGCAAGCGCTGCATTACAGTCCTGTGTGCTCCTGTTTCTGAAATTGCTGAACTTAGCTCCAGGTCCCTGGGGCCAGGAAAAATCCTTTTTTTCATCTAAATCCTCTTTTTTTTTCCTCCTTTACACTGTACAAATACCCATCTTATTAACCTATTGGTGTCCCCCCCCCAAAACAAAAAAAGGTGTGTCTCTGATTCTTCAGACACAAATATATCTGTTGAAAAGAGTCTGGTATAGGCCACAGAAAAAGAAGTGTTGTTTTGCAGTTCCATGGGTGAAATCTCTGTATTATCCAGTTTTGTGCCTTTTGTATCTAAAAAAAAAACAGTTTGAGTGTGTCGCTCACTGTTCAGCCGCAAATATATATATATTTTAAAAAGTCTGGTATACACCAGTAAATTATAACTGTGGTTTTGCTGTTCCACGGTAAAAAATCTCTATAATCCTGCTTTTGGCATTTTTTGCCGTAAAAAAATAAATAATAGTGTCTCCTGATTTTTCAGACACAAATATATCTGTTGAAAATAGTCTGGTGTAGGCCCGAGAAATACAAGTGTGGTTTTGCATTTCCACTGGTCAAATCTCTGTATTATCCTGCTTTTCGCAATTTTTGGCCGTAAAAAATAAATAATAGTGTCTCCTGATTGTTCAGACACAAATATATCTGTTGAAAATAGTCTGGTATAAACCAGTAAATTATAACTGTGGTTTTGCTGTTCCACGGTAAAAAATCTCTATTATCCTGCTTTTGGCATTTTTTGCCGTAAAAAATAAATAATAGTGTCTCCTGAATGTTCAGACACAAATATATCTGTTGAAAATAGTCTGGTATACACCAGTAAATTTTAACTGTGGTTTTGCTATTCCACGGTAAAAAATCTCTATTATCCTGCTTTTGGCATTTTTTGCCGTAAAAAATAAATAATAGTGTCTCCCTGATTGTTCAGACACAAATATATCTGTTGAAAATAGTCTGGTGTAGGCCCGAGAAATACAAGTGTGGTTTTTCAGTTCCACGGGTAAAATCTCTGAATTATCCTGCTTTTTGCAATTTATGGCCGTAAAAAATAAATAATAGTGTCTCCTGATTGTTCAGACACAAATATGTCTGTTGAAAATAGTTTGGTATACACCAGTAAATTATAACTGTGGTTTTGCTGTTCCATGGTAAAAAATCTCTATTATCCTGCTTTTGGCATTTTTTGCCGTAAAAAATAAATAGTGTCTCCTGATTGTTCAGACACAAATATATCTGTTGAAAATAGTCTGGTGTAGGCCCGAGAAATACAAGTGTGGTTTTGCAGTTCCACGGTTCAAACCTTTGCATTATCCACTTTTGGGCCATTTGTATCTAAAAAAAACAGTTTGAGTGTGTCGCTCACTGTTCAGCCGCAAATCTATATATTTAAAAAAGTCTGGTATACATACACAAGTAAATTATAAATGTGGTTTTGCTGTTCCACGGTAAAAAATCACTATTATTCAGCTTTTGGTATTTTTTCCATAAAGAAAAACAGTAATATTTTCTCCCTGATTGTTCAGATTGTTTAAAAGAGTCGGGTGCATTTCAGAGAAATAGAACTGTGGTTTTCCGCTTCCACGGTTCTAATCTACTTTTTATTACCCTTTTTCCATTGATAGTGCGAGTGTAAGCTATTTTACTTCCTTTACAATGGGCAAAGCGCGTGGCAAGGGACGTGGAAGTGGACGTTCTGGTGATGGTGCGTGAAGAGGACGGGGCCATGGCCAAGGTGAAAATGTGCCACAACCAACAGCCACATCTTCTCGCTCCCACTTCTTGACCGAATTACTAGGGAAGCACAGAACAACACCAATATTGCGAACGGATCAGTGTGAACAGGTTATTAATTGGATAGCAGAAAATACTTCCAGTTTCCTGGGTACCACCACCTCTGGCCTGTCTTCCACACGGTCGACTCTTAGTAGCTGTGAGTCTCGGCCACATACTCCTCCTCACCCTGATGCTCCTTCCTCCCTCCATGCCGAGTGTCATCAGATAGAAACTGATCCCACACTTGGACACTCTGAAGAGCTGTTCACTGGTCCATTTCCAGATTTGTGCCCCTCGCCTGCTCCGCTTGAAGTGGTGGAAGAGGAGATCCCATGTAGCGATGTACAAATATTTGAACAGCCACGGCCACAGGTAGTCGACGCTGGCAATTTGTCACAAGAGGTGGATGATGACGAGACACAATTGCCAGGAAGTGAGGAGGAGGATCGTGGTGCGCAAGTGGAAGAGGAGGACGTGGTGGATGATCTAGTAACTGACCCAATGTGGCAGAAGGACATGCAGAGTGAGGCCAGAAGCACACAGGGGAAGGGAGGCAGAGTACCCCAACAGGCAGGAAGAAGCAGTGTGGTGGCCGTAGACAGAAGGCGGTCAACCGCTCCCCGTAACACCAACACGAGGGACGTTGCCAGTACAAGCGGTGGGTATTCCAGAGTCTGGAATTTTTTTAAAGACTCTGCTGATAACCCCAAAAAGGCCATTTGTACAACCTGCCATGCCAGCATCAGCAGTAGTGTTGAGCCACCCCCGTAGTGTTCGAGTTCGGTTCGGTTCGTCGAACACCCGTGTGTTCGCCGAACTGTTCGTCGAACTGTTCGTCGAACACCTTCGAACACCGTTAAAACCAATGGCAGGCAAACAAAAACACATAGAAACACATAGAAAACACCTTCAAAGGTGTCCAAAAGCTGACAAACTGCTCAGAAGACACAACTAACACATGGAAAAGTGACAAGTACATATAGTCATGCGAAAAGAAAAGAGGTGGAGGAGTAAAAGGAGGGGGAGACACAGATATAGGCATGTCATGCCCTTCTAAAATCCAAAAAGTGAGAAGCCGACACGTTCAGTCCGCTCCTGCCCGTGCCACCTCCGTGTCGCCGGGTTTGTGCCAGAGCCGCGGTGAACCCTGACGGCCAGCCCCCCTCTCCCAATACTGGTGCCTGTCCGCTGGTGGGTCGAGCGAGCCCCCCTGTGGTGGAGGCAGCTCTAAGCTTTTTAATTTAAATTGTCTCTCTAATTTGAATGAACACACTTTAAATCCATTTACAAGGATCTATTGAAGGGCAAGTCTCATGCCAGCAGCCGCGTAATTCCAGCTCCAGTAGCGTCCACTAAAGCTGCTGCAGTTAAAAAGCTTTTATAAGGATCGAGCTTGGCTGTCCACCGCAAGGCATCCTACTGCCAGTCCCAGCCCCTATGCCTTGGGGTGCCTCCTGATGCTCTTCACTGAGTATCCCGTGGTCCCGAAGCATTTCCTTTGAAAAAATTAAGTGTCCAAACTACAGGTGGTGTAGCTTGCTTAACAGCCGGGATAATCCGCTGACTAGCAGACACTGCTATTAGGCACAAAGTATTTCCTGGGCTAGATGCAGTTAAAAATTTGTAATTAGATACTCTCGTTGGATGCTGAGAAAGCATTCCATAGAGTCTCCTGGCACGCCATATATGATTCTCTTAAAAAGCTTGGGGTAGGGGTCTAGGGGACCCTTTTATAGCCAAAATCACGGCCCTGTATCGCAATACGTCACCTAGGCTGAAGATAAATGGAACTGTAGCACCCTGAGGGCTCGGTTGCTACAGAGGTATTGCACCTCACCCAGAGGTGTGATATCTCACTCTCAGGTAAGGATGTAGTGTGGATCAGGACCCGACACCTGCATGCATTACACGACATTGCCGTGGGGCAGGGCGACCAATATGCCCCTGAGATGGGCACGACAGTCCCTGTCCCTGGCTGGAGTGGGGGGAGGGAACACTGAGGAAGGGGAACCCTGTAGTGCAGGAGCAGGGAGGAAGCAGTTCCTGGGTGCATTGAGAAGGGAGTATAAAAGGTGGGCACCATCTTAGTTCAGTGCAGAGAAGTCTGAGCAGAAGTAGCAGGGAGCAGGGGCTCCGCATGAGCTCTGCTCCGGAGGCGGGCCTAGTAACAGAGGCCCAGGCCTGGAAGAGGGAGAAGGAAGGAAGAGGAGCGGAGAAGGCTCCAGGAACGAGGAACGAAGGGATCCCAGGGGGGCAGACGGACGAGTCGCCACCGCACGCCCGAATCCACCTGCGTGGAGGGGTCAGGCCAAAGGGGGAGACCGGTCCCCGAAACTAGTGGAGGCAGGAAACGACCCTCAGCTAGAAACAGGAGGCTGTGACATTTTATGTGGCGCAGCCCCTCGCTACACCCGCTAGGAAGGCACCACATAGGGTCAGGGAAACTAGCGCCAAGTTTACCAAGAGGAGGCCCGAGGCAGCCGGACAGAAGGGTTGGTAAGAAAGGCCAGACAAAGGATACACAAAGGGGGTCCTGTGAAGCGCTCCAAAGTTATCTGGGAGTTGTCTGAGCCCCTCACCTGGTGAGCACAGTACGACGTGGGCAGCCGTTAACTGCAGACGTGATCTGGATAATAAGAACTGTGATTAAAGGCCCTGGACTGCATCACTGACTCCGTGTCGTTACTGCTGCTGCCCTGCACCATCACCCCGATCCTCCGCATACACTGCCCTGAGGCTATACTCCTCCCGTGGGGAGTTATGCTACGCTCTGCTGCACCCACAACACCAGCCTCAGCGGTCTGCCCTGGAGCGGCGGTTCACTCTGACCGCAATCAACGGGTGGCGTAGTCGGACATTTAAACATCAAAACCACATAAATAGTTCCGCCACTGGTTTGACCGCCCTGAGCCACGGAACCGGGTCGCCGCCACGGAGACTACAACCACCAGCATCCACCAAAAAGGGTCCGGCTCCGGGTGTCCCAAGGCCCAGGGGGCGCGTCAGAACATTTTCATCACCTTTCACAATCACCAATGGGACAAGGCAGGGATGTCCTCTGTCCCCTCTCTTATACATCCTAGTGACGGAGCACCTGCCCTCATCAATTCGCCATAACCCCAATATTAGGTGGATTGAGGTGGGAGGCACCGAGTACAAGTGCTCTCTATTTGCTGATGAAGTCCTAGTATATATCACTCAATCACATATATCCATCCATGCTGTTATGGCTGAAATAGATCACTTTGTTACATGGTCAAATTGTAAAATCAATGCAGCGAAGTCTGAGGCCCTCGATGTCTCCCTCCCCAAATCCATATAGGATTCCATCCAGTCCAACTTTCCCTTTGCCTGGCCCTCACAGGGTATCAAATAATTAGGAATTCCTATTCATAGAGACCTCTCCCATCTATGTTATCTTAATTTTGGGCCCTTTATTGAACAACTCCATACAGACCACGGTTGGCAAGTAAGAACTGTAAGATTCACTACGTGAACCACTGGTGTTTTGTGGAAAAGCACATGTACACTGTGTTCCAAATTATTATGCAAAAAGTGTTTAGGAGTGATAAGGGAAGAATTTTTTGTTTGTCAGTTAAACTCATTGATGGTGATGTGTGTCAGGGCTCTTTATATCACTGTAAGCAATTGCAGACACCTGTGCTAATTAGTTTGGCAGGTGTGTCCAATGAAAGGCAAGACTACTTAAGAAGGCTGTCTCACATTATTAAGCAGCCTACATTTTCTGCCAAAATGGGAAAGAAAAAGGATGTGTCGGCTGCTGAGAAGCAACAAATTGTGGAGTGTTTAGGTCAAGGCATGACTACAATCAACATTGTGCGATGATCAGGATGAAGTGTCTTGGCAATCAAGAAGTATGTAGCTGATTCACAGTACACACGTGTGCGTGCTGATAAGGGCAAATTGAGGACTCTTTCCTACAGGCAATTACGTCAGGTTGAAAGAGCAGCGGCAAAAAAGCCTTGTTATAGCAGCAGACAAGTTTTTGAAGCTGCTGGTGCCTCCAACGTCCCCCGAACGACAAGATGCAGGGTCTTTCAGAGGTTTGCAGCTGTGCATACGCCATCCTGTCGACCTCCTCTATCCACTTCACACAAGCAGAAACGGCTCCAGTGGGCCAAACATTACATGAAGACTGATTTCAAAACTGTTTTGTTCACGGATGAGTGCCGTGCAGCGCTCGATGGTCCAGATGGATGGAGTGGAGGATGGCTGGTTGATGGACACCCCACGCAAACACGTCTACAGCGCCAACAAGGAGGAGGTGGAGTAATGTTTTGGGCTGGAATCATGGGGAGAGAGATTGTCGGCCCCTTTAGGATCCCTGAAGGCGCTAAAGATGAACTCCATAATGTATGTGGATTTTCTCAAACAGCACTTCCTGCCATGGTTCAAGAAGAAGAACCGTGTATTTCACAGCAAGATAATTTTTTTGCATGATAATGCACCATCTCATGCTGCACATAAAACATCTGCATCTCTGGCTGATATGGGCATAAAAGGGGACAAACTTATGGTGTGACCCCCATGCTCCCCTGACCTCTACCCCATTCAGAACCTTTGGAGCATCATTAAAAGGAGTGTCTATGATGGCGGGAGGCAGTTCACATCTAAGCAACAGCTCTGGGAGGGTATTCTGTCCTCATGCAAAACAATTGAAGCAGAAACCATCCAAAACCTGACAAATTCAATGGACGAGAGAGTTCAGAAGCTCCTTTCGAACAAGGGGTCCTATGTGAAAATGTAACATCACCTAGAATAAAGTTTTGAGTTGAAAACTGTTTGATTTCAGTTTCTAACAACCTGCTAATGCTTATAATTTCAAAAATGACCATTTTTTTGGTCTTTATTAAAATGAAAAGGTTGATCGAAAAGTTTGGGGGATCTAAGAGTGTGGCAACCCAGTAGTCATGATTACTTCGAATTCTGACAATATGAGGGTCATGCTGCAGGTAGTGCAGCAAGAAGGCACTTATGTGTCTTGCATATCTCGGAGCCCCAAAATTATTTTCCGGGCTAGATGCAGCTAAAAATTATTATTAATTTTAAATCTGGTGAAGCTTTAGTATAGATGGCCTAATAGGATCAGTGCTGCACACTGCTACAAAGCCGAAATTATTTTCCAGTCAAGATACAGATAAACATGATTAGTAATTTTAAATCTGGTGGAGCTTATTATAGATGGCCTAATAGAATCAGTGCTGCACACTGCTACAAAGCCCAAATTATTTTCCAGCCAAGATACAGATAAACATGATTAGTAATTTGAAAGCTTAAAACGGTTGGTAGGGTGATTTTAACCAATCATCAAGCTTTTACTCTCCCCAGGATGACACAGGGGTAGAAAAGTCGTTTCGGATCCATGATTTGTTCATCTTTATGAACGTGAGTCTGTCTACATTATCAGTGGAGAGCCGCGTGCGCTTATCTGTCAGCACACCACCAGCAGCGCTGAACACACGTTCAGACAGAACGCTGGCTGCGGGGCATGACAAGATCTCCAAGGCGTAAGTGGCTAGCTCCGGCCATTTATCCAGATTGGAAGCCCAAAAAGAGCAAGGATCCAGTGACACAGTCATGGCTTCAATGTTTACTTGGAGATACTCCTGTACCATCGTCTCTAGGCGTTGACTATGTGTCAGACTTCTTGTCTCCTGTGGCCTTGCAAAGGATGGGCTAAAAAAGTGGTGAAATGATTCCGCAAAATTGATGTTACCAGCAGATACTGTGGTTCTGTTACGGTTTGAGTGCTGAACACTTGACGGTCCCACGGTTGGCAAGTTGGAACTGTGAGATTCACTACGTGCACCACTGGTATTTTGTGGAAAAGCACATGTAAGATTCTGCAACAGTCTCTGCTGATACTCCTGCATGCGTGCATCCCTTTCTATGGCAGGAATAATTTCTGCAAATTTACTTTTGTACCGGGGATCTAACAGTGTGGCAACCCAGTAGTCAGGATTATTTATAATTCTCACAATTCGAGGGTCATGTTGCAGGTAGTGCAGCAAGAAGGCACTCATGTGTGTTGCGCATCCAGGAGCACCAAGTCCCTGTTGTGTTGGTGGCGAGGTAGCAATCATGCTTCCTTCCTCTGTCCTCTCCCCCCAACCTCGCACAACAGAAATGTGATCAAGGTCTCCCTCATCTGATGAGTCTTCCATCAGTTCGTCCTCCACTTCTTCCTGGGCTCCTGCACCTTCCTCACTAGTTTGGCTGCTACCATGCACCCTGGTAAAACCATCTCCCCCACCCTCACATGCCTGCCGCCTTGGTGCTGCCGACCGTCTGGACCTTGCAGATGTTAGCCCTTCCCCATACAACTCCTCCTCCTCTACTTCCTCCACCTCCTCTTGTGCCACCACCTGACTCCGAATTCTGTTTAACATGTGCTCCAGCATGTAAATCACCGGAATAGCCATGCTGATAATGGCATCGTCAGCACTAAACATCTTCGTCGCCATTTCAAAACTGTGCAGAAGGGTGCATAGGTCCCTGATCTGAGACCACTCCTCCAGCGTGATTTGCCCCACCTCTGGATCTCGTTGGCCCAGGCTATACGTCAGAACGTATTGCACCAGGGCTTGTCGGTGCTGCCACAGTCGCTGCAACATGTGCAGAGTTGAATTCCACCGGGTAGGCACATCGCATTTTAGCCGGTGAAGTGGCAGGCCCAACGACTTCTGTAGAAATGTAAGTCGCTGAGCTGCGGGATGCGAATGGCGGAAGTGAGCACACAGCGACCGTGCCCTCTGCAGAAGGCCATCTAGTCTGGGATAGTGGGCTAAAAATTGCTGGACAACCAGGTTCAACACGTGAGCCATACAAGGCACGTGTGTGACATTGCCCCGGCGAAGGGTCGCATCCAGGTTTGCAGCATTGTCGCACACGGTCTTCCCTGGTTTCAGGTCCAGTGGAGACAACCATTCATGAAATTGGTTCTCCAGAGCTGACCACAACTCCTCAGCTGTGTGACTCACATTTCCCAGACATTTCAATGTAAAAACCGCCTGATGACGTTGAGCCCTACTGCCAGCATAGTAAGGAGGTGTGCAGGATCCCTTCTGCGCAGTTAGAAAGCTTGTGGCATGACCAGACAGGCTTTGGGTGCAGGTGGTAGACCGAGAGGAGGTTGAGGAGACAGAAGCAGTGGAGGAACTTTGACATAAAGAGGATTGACGCACAACTCGTGGGGACGGCAAGACTTGGACAGCAGCCCCTTGTCCTGCTGTCACCATAGTTACCCAGTGCCCAGTCAGCGACATGTAACGCCCCTGTCCATGCCTACTCGTCCAAGTGTCTGTGGTGAAATGCACCCTGTCACACACAGAGTTTCTCAAAGAAGCGGTGATGTTGTGTGCGACATGCTGGTTGAGCGCAGGCACACCTTTCTTTGAGAAGTAGTGCCGACTGGGCATCTGGTACTGGGGCACTGCGACGGACATAAGGTCTCGAAAATCCTCTGTGTCCACCAGGCGGAAAGGCAGCATTTCTGTAGCCAAGAGCTTGCAGATGGTGAAATTCAACCTCTTAGCTTTCTCATGGCTAGGAGGAAATGGTCTTTTACTTGTCCACATTTGAGGGACCGAGGGCTGGCTATTGTGCTTAGACGGGGTTGATAAGGGTGTCCCCGGCAAACTGCCGGTCTGTGAGGAAGATGCAGGCGGACATGTTAGGTTGCCTTGATCCAAAGGTGGTGCTATCGATGTCGGATAGCGCTCAACACCAGCTGGTGTTACCACCTCCAAAGAAAATGATGACCTGCCAATCACGCTGGCTGTTGCGGGTAAAGAGGTGGCAGGTCTGCACCCCAAAACAGGTGTGACTGCTGTCCCCCCAGTCACAGAGGATGAAGAGGCCGCGGATGCACAAGATATGGCAGACGGTGGTTGGCCCGGCCGGCTAGGCCGCATTGTAGCACACTGAGCTTCCCACTGGAACTTATGCTTCATGTCCATGTGCCGGTTCATGCATGAAGTACTCAAACTATGTATTTTTTGGCCTCTACTTAGCTTTTGCTGACAAATGTTACAGATAACACGAGTTGGGTCATCTTTATTGATCTGAAAAAATGCCCAGGCTATGCAAGGCTTAGCACCCATGCGACCTGAAGAGCCACCACGACTTGTGGTGAGAGGCAGAGTTGTGTTTGAGGATGCAGTTGTTGACTTGCTTCCAGTACTACGTCTCTGTCCAGGAAGGCGCAACCTGACCTAGTCGTCACTAGCATCTTCCTCCACCTCCTCTGCTGACCTCATCTCTTGGCTGACTGTGGGTTGACAGTAAGTGGGATCTCCAACCTCATCATCATCACCCTGTGCGTTATCACACCCGTCGTCCTCAGAGCCAACCTATTCCTGCCCTGACAAAAAACTAAAGTTGTCGCTCCAATCAGGTATTTGAGTCTTATCATCGTCTTCCTCATTGTCTCCACCAACAGGAGTTACAGTTTGGGAATGAGGGTCTACATTATGGTCAGAACCTTCTGCGTCTGGTCCTGGATCCGACTCATAAAGATTCTGGGCATCAGTGCAGATCATTTCCTCGTCTGGATTCACAGAAGCGCTGGAGTCGACCTCTGATTCCCAGGCTATAGTATGAGTAAACAGCTCTGCAGACTCAACCATCTGTTCTACCTCATACTCAGACGGGCAGCTGGAATTTTGGGAGCTGTGAGGAAGCAAGTGCGATTGGGGTGACACCTTTGAGGACTGGAGTATTTGTGATGTTGAAGTTGATGTGGAGGAGAGCCCAGTTAAAGGAGCGCTTGATATCCGTTGAAGCACCTGCTGTTTTTGTGCCTCATCTGGAATTTGTAGCGATTGGCGTGGCCGTAAGAAAGGGATCTTATCACATTGTCCGCTAAAAGAAGTAGACATTTTAGTTTGGCTGGAAGATGGTCTTTCTTCTGCAGATGTTACTGTTGCTTTAACACCTACCCCACGGACACAACCTTTTTTCCCCTTCCCAACACGCCTATTCCCCTTTCCACCAGCAGCAGGCCTTTTTCCACTCATTTTGGTGGTTAACTAATTCACAACTCTGGAGTTGTTTGCACAAAAAAACAATGGATGGGAACCGAGCAGAGCTGAGTGGCCAAACTGTGGTATTAGGCCAAAACTATTGGCTGGGTTAGATGCAGAAAAAAATTATATTCAATTTGCAACCTGATGGAGGTCAGTATAGATGGACTAATAGAACAAGTCCCACACACAGCTAGAAGCCCAAATATTTTTTCAGAGGTAGATGCAGAAATTTTTTTTATTCAGTTTGCAACCTGATGGAGGTCTGTATAGATGGATTAATAGAACAAGTCCCACACACAGCTACAAGCCCAATATTTTTTCAGAGGTAGATGCAGAAAAAAAATATATTCAGTTTGCAACCTGATGGAGGTCAGTATAGATGGACTAATAGAGAAAGTCCCACACACTGCTAGAAGGCCAAATATTTTTTCAGAGGTACTGTAGATGCAGAAAAAAATTATTTTTAATTTGCAACCTGATGGAGGTCAGTATAGATGGACTAATAGAGAAAGTCCCACACACTGCTAGAAGGCCAAATATTTTTTCAGAGCTAGATGCAGATAAAAATTATTTTTAATTTGCAACCTGATGGAGGTCAGCATAGATGGACTAATAGAGAAAGTCCCACACACTGCTAGAAGGCCAAATATTTTTTCAGAGCTAGATGCAGATAAAAATTATATTCAATTTGCAACCTGATGGAGGTCAGTATTGATGGACTAATAGAACAAGTCCCACACACAGCTAGAAGCCCAAATATTTTTTCAGAGGTACTGTAGATGCAGATAAAATTTATTTTTAATTTGCAACCTGATGGAGGTCAGTATAGATGGACTAATACAACAAGTCCCACACACAGCTAGAAGCCCAATATTTTTTCAGAGGTAGATGCAGAAAAAAATATATTCAGTTTGCAACCTGATGGAGGTCAGTATAGATGGACTACTAGAGAAAGTCCCACACACTGCTAGAAGGCCAAATATTTTTTCAGACCTAGATGCAGAAAAAAATTATATTCAGTTTGCAACCTGATGGAGGTCAGTATAGATGGACTAATAGAGAAAGTCCCACACACTGCTAGAAGGCCACATATTTTTTCAGAGGTAGATGCAGAAAAAAATATATTCAGTTTGCAACCTGATGGAGGTCTGTATAGATGGACTAATAGAGAAAGTCCCACACACTGCTAGAAGGCCAAATATTTTTTCAGAGCTAGATGCAGATAAAAATTATTTTTAATTTGCAACCTGATGGAGGTCAGTATAGATGGACTAATAGAGAAAGTCCCACACACTGCTAGAAGGCCAAATATTTTTTCAGAGCTAGATGCAGATAAAAATTATATTCAATTTGCAACCTGATGGAGGTCAGTATAGATGGACTAATAGAGAAAGTCCCACACACTGCTAGAAGGCCAAATATTTTTTCAGAGCTAGATGCAGATAAAAATTATATTCAATTTGCAACCTGATGGAGGTCAGTATAGATGGACTAATAGAACAAGTCCCACACACAGCTAGAAGCCCAATTATTTTTTCAGAGGTACTGTAGATGCAGATAAAAATTATTTTTAATTTGCAACCTGATGGAGGTCAGTATAGATGGACTAATAGAGAAAGTCCCACACACTGCTAGAAGGCCAAATATTTTTTCAGAGCTAGATGCAGAAAAAAATTATATTCAGTTTGCAACCTGATGTAGGTCAGTATAGATGGACTAATAGAGAAAGTCCCACACACTGCTAGAAGGCCACATATTTTTTCAGAGGTAGATGCAGAAAAAAATATATTCAGTTTGCAACCTGATGGAGGTCTGTATAGATGGATTAATAGAACAAGTCCCACACACAGCTAGAATCCCAATATTTTTCCAGAGGTAGATGCAGAAAAAAATATATTCAATTTGCAACCTGATGGAGGTCAGTATAGATGGACTAATACAACAAGTCCCACACACAGCTAGAAGCCCAATATTTTTTCATAGGTAGATGCAGAAAAAAATATATTCAGTTTGCAACCTGATGGAGGTCTGTATAGATGGATTAATAGAACAAGTCCCACACACAGCTAGAAGCCCAATATTTTTTCAGAGGTAGATGCAGAAAAAAATATATTCTGTTTGCAACCTGATGGAGGTCAGTATAGATGAACTAATACAACAAGTCCCACACACAGCTAGAAGCCCAATATTTTTTCAGAGGTAGATGCAGAAAAAAATATATTCAGTTTGCAACCTGATGGAGGTCTGTATAGATGGATTAATAGAACAAGTCCCACACACAGCTAGAAGCCCAATATTTTTTCAGAGGTAGATGCAGAAAAAAATATATTCAGTTTGCAACCTGATGGAGGTCAGTATAGATGGACTAATACAACAAGTCCCACACACAGCTAGAAGCCCAATATTTTTTCAGAGCTAGATGCAGAAAAAAATTATATTCAATTTGCAACCTGATGGAGGTCAGTATAGATGGACTAATAGAATGATGCTATGCCTAAAAGATTTTACTTCACTAGGTGCAGTAAAAAAATTGGCATTCTATACACAGGTGGTATATCTTGCAACACAGATAGGCTACTCCACTGACTAACACACTCTGCAATAGGCCAAAAAGGATTAGCTTTGCTAGATTCAGCCAAATGCTGTGAAAAAAACTTGCACAGCACTGGCACAGACCTGCCTGGCAAAAACTGATAGGAACTGATGTAACCTAGTCCTGAAAAGGACTCCAATTACAATTAGTCTTTACTCCCAAAATCTATCTATTTAAGAGCACAGACCTGCCTGATAAAAGTTGTAGGAAATGCTGTAACCTAGTCCTTAAAAGGACTGCAATCACAACTATTACCTACTCCCAAGCTATCTGTAGATTTGTGCGAAAATTGGCTTGAAATTAACAAGGTATAGCGCACACAGCAACAGCGGTGCCGTCTGACACGCAGCTGCAGCAGTGAGAAAATGGTGGCGATGGGGAAAATGGCTTGGTCTTATAGGGCAAGGACATGTGACATACACTGCCAATGACACATGCCCTTGCTTGTGTGAAAAAAAGCACTTCGCTCCGTGTGTGCACTGCTGATAGGCTGACAGATTGCACCTCCCCACTGTAAATGCGGGAAAGAGAAATAAAAATGGAGATCTTCATTGTTCCTGCAGAGATCCATCCCCTGCCACTCCCCCCACCCCGCTGTACACTCAAACTGCGTATTAACATTAATTTTCATCATTACTGAGAAAAAATCCAGTTATGATTTTGGTGCACGAACAGTTATCGAACATAACCTCGAACAGCCGAATTTTTCTCAAATTGTTCGTGTTCGCCGAACGGCTCGAACACCGCCCAAAACAGCTCGAATTTGAGATTGGCGAACAGTTCGAGTAGAACAACGCTCATCTCTAATCAGCAGGGGTGACAAAACTACCAGCCTGACCACCACCAGCATGATCAGGCACATGGCAGAAAAGCACCCGACCTTGTGGGGTGAACCCCAGGGTCCACGACAAGTGTCAGCGGGTGTCTCCACTGCTTCTTCCGCTGTTGTGTATGCAAGGCAATCCCCTGTCCATACTGCATGCAAAGATGCCCCCTCCTCTTAGTCTTCACTTGTTATGGCAGTTTCTCAAGAAACAGCATCAACGTCCACGTCGCACCGCAGCTTTCAATTGTCCATATCCCAGACCTTTGAACGATAGCGGAAATTCGCAGCTAACGCCCCACAGGCCACAGTCCTAAATTCGCACATTTCACGACTGCTTGCGTTGGAAATGCTGCCTTTTAGGCTGGTGGAGATGGAATCTTTCCGCAACCTTATGGCGGTGGCCATCCCTCGGTACTCGGTCCCCAGCCGACACTATTTTGCCCGGTGTGCTATCCCCGCACTACACAAGCACGTGTCCCAAAACATCTGCCGTACCCTCAACAACGCAGTTACTCGGAGAGTCCACCTGACAACGGACACGTGGACAAGTGCTTGTGGCCAGGGACGGTACATCTTCCTGACGGCACACTGGGTAAACATAGTGGAAGCCGGGACCCAGTCGGAACTTGGGACGGAACACATCCTCCCCACACCGAAGATTGCGGGCCCTATGTCAGTCAGAGTTGCCCCCACAGTGTACAGCTCCTGCGCATCATCCTCCTCCTCCTCCTCATGTTCAGCCTCCATCTCAGATATCAACACATCAGTTACAAGCTGGAAGCACTGCAGTACTGCCTCAGCCAAGCGGCAACAGGCTGTGCTGAAACTCCTAAGCTTAGGTGAGAAACCTCACACTGCTTGTGAGTTGTGGACAGCTGTGAAAGAGCAGGCAGATCTGTGGCTGACACCGCTGAACCTACATCCAGGCATGGTCATGTGTGACAATGGCCGTAACCTGGTGGCTACTCTGAGGCGAGGCGAGATCACACACGTGCCATGCCTGGCTCATGTGCTTAACCTCGTGGTTCAGCGGTTTCTTAAATCGTACCCCGAGTTGCCAGATCTGCTCGTCTAAGTACGCCGCCTGTCAGCTCATTTTCGCAAGTCGGCTACAGCTTCCGCCACCCTTGCTGTGTTGCAGCAGCGTTTGCAGCTTCCGTCACACCGGCTGGTGTGTGATGTCCCCACACGTTGGAACTCTACCCTCCACATGTTGCAAAGGATTTGTGAGCAGAAGAGGGCAGTTGTGGAGTACCAGCTGCAACAAGGCCATCGATATTCAGGTCAGACTCCACACATAAGACCTTAGGAGTGGACCTGGATGTCTGACATATGTTTCATCTTGACAAACTTTGAGGAGTCCACCCAGATGGTGAGTGGCGATGATGCCATCATTAGTGTCAGCATTCCACTTGTCTGTCTTTTGCAACGCTCTCTGCAGAGAATTAAAGAGGAGGCATTGCAGCCAGAGTATGATGAGATGGATCAAGAAGCCATAGCGGTCGATTACACACAGCCCAGCCTCATCTCATCCCAACGTGCATTGGGGGACAATCAGGGAGAGGAGGAGGAGGAGGAGGAAGAAGTACAGGAGCTTGTGTCATGAGCTGTAGACGGTAGTACCTGTACAACTGTCATACCGTCGGTACAGCGTGGGTGGCCTGAGGACAGAAGGGAGGAGTAGGAGAGCACGGTCAGTCATCATCTTGGTGAGGACACGGAAGTCTTGCCCGTTACCAGTCTGGCACGCATGGCTGACTTTATGTTACACTGCCTTAACCGTGACCCTCGCGTTGTCAAAATGTTGGGTGACAGTCATTACTGATTGGTGACACTTTTAGACCCCCCACTACAAGGAGAACTTTCACTCTCTTATTCCTGAGGTGGAAAGGTCTACAAAAATGGGGCCGTACCAGAAGGCCCTTGCTGCAGAACTGTTAAAAAAGTTCCCATCTGAACACACTAGTGGCAGAGGTCACAGTTTGTTGACCAACCAAGGCGTACAAGCAAGAGAGAGGCAACTCCAATCCAGCAGAGGCAGGGGAACACTGTCAACGTTCTGGGACAGTTTTCTGAGACCCGCCCAGCTCACAGGCCCTGAGGCGCGGGGTACTCTCACAAGGAGTGGAAAGTTTCAAAAGAAGGTGAGGGAGTACCTTGCCGACCGTACCAGCGTCCTCCGTGATTCCTCTGTGCCTTTTAATTATTGGGTATCCAAGCTGGACACTTGGAATGAACTCGCTCTGTACGCCTTGGAGGTCCTGGCCAGCCCTGCCGCTAGCGTGTTATCGGAGCGTGTTTTTAGTGCCGCTGGGGGAATTATAACTGATAAGCACACTCGCCTGTCAAATGACAATGCTGACAAGCTGACCCTTATCAAAATGAACAAGGGCTGGATTGGGCCAGACTTCTCATCACCACCAAATGACAGCAGAGTAACATAAAGTCAAATCAACTGTGTTTTTTCGGGAGGTGTATTCATATGCACTGCTTCACACCCACACATGGGTATACGCTTCCTCATTTCAGCTGTTTTATGCTCTTCTCCTTATCCTCAGCCTCTACCACCACTATAGCACCAGGGTGACCGTGGTCCATGTTACAATTATTGAAAGTTCCTCCGTCCTTATTTTTGTCAGCTTTTGCTTGGAAGGCATAAGCAAAGACTGTGGGAGACCCACTCCACAATAATGGGAATATTATTTTTAAGATGCAGAACTGTATGGCTCTTGTAAGGGGCATTAAAAGCGTCTTGTTAAGCTACTGCGACCTCCACCACTTTTCCGAGGGGCATTAAAAGCATCTTGTTAAGATACTGGGACCTCCACGTCTCTTCTGAGGGGCATTAAAAGCGTCTTGTTAAGCTACTGGGATGTCCATGCCTCTTCTGAGGGGCATTAAAAGCATGTTGTTATACCACTCTAACCTCCACGTCTCTTCCAAGGGGCATGAAAACCGTCTTGTTGTACCACTCTGACCTCCACATCTCTTCTGACGGGCATTAAAACCGTCTTGTTATACCACTCTGACCTCCACATCTCTTCTGAGGGGCATTAAAAGCATCTTGTTAAGCTACTGCGACATCCACATCTCTTTTGCGGGGCATTAAAACTGTCTTGTTATACCACTCTGACCTCCACGTCTCTTCTGAGGGGCATTAAAAGCGTCTTGTTAAGCTACTGCGACCTCCACGTCTCTTCTGAGGGGCATTAAAAGCGTCTTGTTAAGCTACTGCGACCTCCACGTCTCTTCAGAGGGGCATTAAAACCGTCTTGTTATACCACTCTGAACTCCAAGTCTCTTCTGAGGGGCATTAAAAGCGTCTTGTTAAACTACTGCGTCCTCCACTTCTCTTCTGAGGGGCATTAAAACCATCTTGTTATACCACTCTGACCTACACGTCTCTTCTGAGGGGCATTAAAAGCGTGTTGTTATACCACTCTGACCTCCACGTCTCTTCTGAGGGGCATTAAAAGCGTGTTGTTAAGCTACTGGGACATCCACGACTCTTCGAACGGGCATTGCATTTCCTCATAATTTTTGGCAGCTTTTTGCTTGGAAGGCATAAGCAAATACTATGGGAGACCCACTCCCCAATCATGGGAATAAAGTTTGTAATATGCTGTACTGCATGTCTCTTGTAAGGGGCATTGCAATTTCCTCCATCCTAATTTTTGGCAGCTTTTGCTTGGAAGGCATAAGCAAAGACTATGGGAGACCCACTCCCCAATAATGGGAATAATGTTTGTAATATGCTGTACTGCATGGCTCTTGTATGGGGCATTGCAAGTTCCTCCGTCCTAATTTTTGACAGCTTTTGCTTGGAAGGCGTAAGCAAAGACTATGGGAGACACACTCCCCAATAATGGGAATAATGTTTTTAAGATGCTGTACTTTATGAATCTTGTAAGGGGCATTAAAACGGTCTTGTTAAGCTACTGCGACCTCCACCACTTTTCCGAGGGGCATTAAAAGCATATTGTTAAGCTACTGTGACCTCCATGTCTCCTCTGAGGGGCATTAAAACCGTCTTGTTATACCACTCTGACCTACACGTCTCTTCTGAGGGGCATTAAAAGCTTGTTGGTTTACCACTCTGACCTCCACGTCTCTTCTGAGGGGCATTAAAACGGTCTTGTTAAGCTACTGGGACCTCCACGACTCTTCGAACGGGCATTGCATTTCCTCATAATTTTTGGCAGCTTTTGCTTGGAAGGCATAAGCAAATAATATGGGAGACCCACTTCCCAATAATGGGAATAATGTTTGTAATATGCTGTACTGCATGGCTCTTGTAAGGTTATTGCAAGTTCCTACGTCCTAATTTTTGGCAGCTTTTGCTTGGAAGGCAAAAGCAAAGACTATGCGAGATCCACTTCCCAATAATGGGAATAATGTTTGTAATATGCTGTACTGCATGGCTCTTGTAAGGGTATTGCAAGTTCCTGCGTCCTAATTTTTGGCAGCTTTTGCTTGGAAGGCATAAGCAAAGACTATTGGAGACCCACTTCCCAATAATAGGAATAATGTTTGTAATATGCTGTACTGTATGGCTCTTGTAAGGGGCATTAAAACCATCTTGTTAAGCTACTGCGACCTCCATGAGTCTACTGAGGGGCATTAAAAGCGTCTTATTAAGCTACTGGGACTTCCAAGTCTCTTCTGAGGGGCATTAAAAGCATATTGTTATACCACTCTAACCTCCATGTCTCTTCTGAGGGGCATTAAAAGAGTCTTGCTAAGCTACTGCGACCTCCACATCTCTTCTGAGGGGCATTAAAAGTGTCTTGCTAAGCTACGGGGATGTCCATGTCTCTTCTGAGGGGCATTAAAAGCATGTTGTTATACCACTCTGACCTCCACGTCTCTTCCAAGGGGCATTAAAGCCGTCTTGTTAAACTACTGCGACCTCCACGTCTCTTCTGAGGGGCATTAAAACCGTCTTGTTATACCACTCTGACCTCCGCGTCTCTTCTGAGGGGCATTAAAACCGTCTTGTTAAGCTACTGCATCCTCCATTTCTCTTCTGAGGAGCATTAAAACCATGTTGTTATACCACTCTAACCTACACATCTCTTCTGAGGGGCATTAAAAGCGTGTTGTTATACCACTCTGACCTCCACATCTCTTCTGAGGGGCATTAAGAGCGTGTTGTTAAGCTACTGGGACATCCACGACTCTTCGAATGGGCATTGCATTTCCTCATAATTTTTGGCAGCTTTTTGCTTGGAAGGCATAAGCAAATACTATGGGAGACCCACTCCCCAATCATGGGAATAATGTTTGTAATATGCTGTACTGCATGGCTCTTGTAAGGGGCATTGCAAATTCCTCCATCCAAATTTTTGGCAGCTTTTGCTTGGAAGGCATAAGCAAAGACTATGGGAGACCCACTCCCCAATAATGGGAATAATGTTTGTAATATGCTGTACTGCATTGCTCTTGTATGGGGCATTGCAAGTTCCTCCGTCCTAATTTTTGACAGCTTTTGCTTGGAAGGCATAAGCAAAGACTATGGGAGACACACTCCCCAATAATGGGAATAATGTTTTTAAGATGCTGTACTTTATGGCTCTTGTAAAGGGCATTAAAATCGTCTTGTTAAGCTACTGCGACCTCCACCACTTTTCCGAGGGGCATTAAAAGCATATTGTTAAGCTACTGTGACCTCCACGTCTCTTCTGAGGGGCATTAAAACCGTCTTGTTATACCACTCTGACCTACACGTCTCTTCTGAGGGGCATTAAAAGCTTGTTGTTATACCACTCTGACCTCCACGTCTCTTCTGAGGGGCATTAAAATGGTCTTGTTAAGCTACTGGGGTCTCCACGACTCTTCGAACGGGCATGGCATTTCCTAATAATTTTTGGCAGCTTTTGCTTGGAAGGCATAAGCAAATACTATGGGAGACCCACTCACCAATAACGGGAATAATGTTTGTAATATGCTATACTGCATGGCTCTTGCAAGGGTATTGCAAGTTCCTACGTCCTAATTTTTGGCAGCTTTTGCTTGGAAGGCATAAGCAAAGACTATGCAAGACCCACTTCCCAATAATGGGAATAATGTTTGTAATAGGCTATACTGCATGGCTCTTGTAAGGGTATTGCAAGTTCCTACGTCCTAATTTTTGGCAGCTTTTGCTTGGAAGGCATAAGCAAAGACTATGGGAGACCAACTTCCCAATAATAGGAATAATGTTTGTAATATGCTGTACTGTATGGCTCTTGTAAGGGGCATTAAAACCATCTTGTTAAGCTACTGCGACCTCCATGTCTCTACTGAGGGGCATTAAAAGCGTCTTGTTAAGCTACTGGGACCTCCATGTCTCTTCTGAGGGGCATTAAAAGCATGTTGTTATACCACCCTGACCTCCACGTCTCTTCTAAGGGGCATTAATACCGTCTTGTTATACCACTCTGACCTCCACGTCTCTTCTGAGGGGCATTAAAACCGTTAAGCTACTGTGACCTCCACCACTTTTCCAAGGGGCATCAAAAGCATCTTGTTATGCTACTGCGACCTCCACGTCTCTTCTGAGGGGCATTTAAAACCATCTTGTTAAGCTACTACAACCTCCATGTCTCTTCCACGGGGCATTAAAAGCATCTTGTTAAGCTACTGTGACCTCCACCACTTTTTCAAGGGGCATTAATACCGTCTTGTTAAGCTACTGTGATCTCCACGTCTCTTCCGAGGGGCATTGAAATGTTGTTTTTAATTACCTCTAACCTCCACGACTCTTCCAACGGGCATTGCATTTCCTCCTAATTTTAGTCAGCTTTTGCTTTTCAATGCAAAGGCGAAAACTAACGGAGACCCACTCCCCAATAATGGGTAGAAGATTTTTAGTACGCTGTAATCCACGTCTGTTTCAAGGGGCATTGCAGTTCATCATAATTTTTGGAAAGCCTTCCATTCACTGCTTTGGCCAACAGTGTACAGGAGACCCAGTTGCTATAAATGGAAAAAACGGTTTAGTTAAGGCCCTCTGACCTCCATGTAACTTCCAAGGGGCATTGGAGTGCGTCGAAATGTTTGGTAGGCATTTCACTCACTGTATGCCCTATAATTGTGTAGCAGAACCGCACCTGTTGTTACAGAAATATATCCTACAAGACATGTGTGGTTGACTGGTCTGATATTGATGTGAATGGTCCCTGTTCCTCCTGATCTTTCTCCTTTGCCACCACTTCATCCATCATTTATCACCTAAAGCTTTGTTTTAACAGGAGTCATAGAACTGGGATAGTAGCAGGAAAACATCGAGCAATCCTCGTAGGAGGTAGAGTATGCGCCAAAATGCTGACCACCTAAGGCCTAGCCGCTACTAGATACATGTGCTTGCATTCCAAGAAAACAAAGCGGATGCTAACTTCTATCATCATCATGCTCCTCACCTTGGCACTCTCAACTCCCCTGATGGAGAAGCCAGGGCCCACCGGAGGAGTCTGGTTCTCTGGTGGGCTCGTCCAATGCTGCCCTAAAGCAGGCCAGTCTAAGAAAAGTGTGTGGGTCGGTAACAGGAGAATTAGGTGCGGCTGGGGACCGTTTATGGACACCCGGCCGCCCCCAGGCGGCTGCGGACCGAGTGTGGACATCCAGCCGCCGCCTGGCGGCAGGGGACCGAGAGTGGACACCCGGCCGCCGGGCGGCTGGGGACTGAGTATGGATAAAAGGGCCGCCAACGCAGCCATGACATGGTGGCCGGCGTCTGCCTCCACATGCCTAAAAGGCCCAATTTCAAGTGCAAGCAAGCTAGCAGTATGGTATTGCAGCCTGGGGGTGGGTGGGTGGCAGGTTGCACACTTACGCTTGCATTCCAACAAAACAAAGCGGATGCTAACTTCTATCACCATCATCATGCTCCTCACCTTGGCACTCTCAACTCCCCTGATGGAGAAGCCAGGGCCCACCGGAGGAGTCTGGTTCTCTGGTGGGCTCGTCCAATGCTGCCCTAAAGTAGGCTAAAAGTGTGTGGGTCGGTAACAGGAGAAAAAGTGGTGGCTGGGGACCGTTTATGGACACCCGGCCACCCCCAGGCGGCTGGCGACCGAGTGTGGACATCCAGCCACCGCCTGGCGGCAGGGGACCAAGGGTGGACACCCGGCCGCCGTGCGGCTGGGGACTGAGTATGGATAAAAGGGCCGCCAACGCAGCCATGACATGGTGGCCGGCGTCTGCCTCCACATGCCTAAAAGGCCCAATTTCAAGTGCAAGCAAGCTAGCAGTATGGTATTGCAGCCTGGGGGTGGGTGGGTGTCAGGTTGCACACTTACGCTTGCATTCCAACAAAACAAAGCGGATGCTAACTTCTATCACCATCATCATGCTCCTCACCTTGGCACTCTCAACTCCCCTGATGGAGAAGCCAGGGCCCACCGGAGTAGTCTGGTCCTCTGGTGGGCTCGTCCAATGCTGCCCTAAAGTAGGCCGGACTAAGAAAAGTCTGTGGGGATGTTCCGCGGAAAAATCGGGGCGTCTGGGGACCGTTTATGGACACCCGGCCGCCCCCATGCGGCTGGGGTCCGTGTGTGGACACCCGGCTGCAGGGCGGCTGGGGACCGAGTGTGGACACCCGGCCGCCCCCTGGCAGCTGGGGACCGAGGGTGGACACCCGGCAGCCTGGCGCTGGGGACTGAGTATGGATAACTCGCTGCCGAAGCAGCCATGAGGTAGTGGCCAGCTTCGGCCTCCTCAAAACTAAAAGGCACCATTTCAAGTGCAAGCTAGCAGTATGGTATTGCAGCCTGCGGGTGGGTGAGTGGTTGGCTGCATATTTGCGCTTGCATTGCAAGGCATGGGGGAGGTACAATTGAACACTGCCCTGGGACAAGGACTTGCATGGGGAAAGTTGCAAGTCTGCATCTTCTGATGCAGCAAGGATCACTTGTGATGAGCACACTTTTAGGCAGTGACCTGGGAGTCAGAGACGCTTCCAGGGGTCTTCCCCATGCTGTCCCCATGTCTTTTCAGCACTGTATGCATGTGTCACACAGCACATGGCCAGATAAGGTTGTAAAATGTTAAAATGACATTTCCCGGTGAATGCATTTGTCACAGTTGAAAGCAATAGAAAAGTGCAAAAACGCATAAAAAATGCTACTTGTGAACATAGCCCAAGGTGTAGAGGAGTATTTTTGTTTTTGGTTATTTATTTTACCTTATACACAAGTCTTTACCCTGGAAAAGAAATTCCTTAACATATTTTACAGGAAAAAAGTTTCACTTTCGTTTTTGAATGTTTTATTATGAGCCTGTAAAAGTGGCTTAATACCTCTGACCATGTTGTTGACAACAGTGACCTGGGGGTCATAAATGCTTCCTGTGGCGATCCCCATGCTGTCCCCATGTCATTTGAGCACTGTCACTATCGTTTTGGGCACTTGTTAGGCTTTTAAAAGACTGCCGGGGGTGGCGCCGCAAAAATGCTCGGGTCTCCCATAAACTTACTTTGGGCTCGTTGCTCGGGTCGAGCACCCGAGTATAACGGCGAGCTCGGCCCGAGCTTCGAGCACCCAAGCATTTTAGTGCTCGCTCAACACTAACTATAACCTGTTTTTAGAGAATTTTTTTTAAAAATCCTGGGTACCCCCTTTAAAGAATTGAGGTTTCAAAATTATTATATTATATTTCTTTGTGTATGAAACTCAGTTGTGAAACTATAATTAAAAATTTAATGCCAAAGTCGAAACAATTTAATACATTTCTGGTGATCCTTTTGCTTTCCTGAGCTTGGTGTATATAATTCAGCATGACAATGAGCAATAAAGTATGCAAATTAGCTTTCCTCCAGAAAAAAGAAATATTTCTCTAGTGACACCTATTTGAGGTAGCACTAAAGACACAGCTTTCCTCTTCTGGAGTAGAGACAATTTGCGTACCCTTTTTCCCAAGGACTATTTTCTGGTTTATGTAATTCTCTACAGTCCCTTTATTGGCCGGACTCTATACACATTAGCATTGCAAAGAAAATGTACTTTAAGGAGTATTGATAGGGACTGTGGAATGATGAATAATTATTATGGGAATTGTAAGCCAGCGGCTTCCACAACAGTGCAGTAATGAGGTAGTAATCCAGAATAGTATAACTTAGATATCTTTATTTTGGCAAATTATGAAAATAAACTCAAACTATATCCTCTGGTTTACTGCCGGATCATCCTTAACAGTCCGTATCAGGCCGTTGACATGAGCGACTTCACCACTGTGTAACTCGTGGGTGCGGCAACGGCTTTGCTCTCTCTGGCTCTGATCTGTGTTCACTCTCACACAGACCTGGCATACACATAACTGCTGCTCTCCTGCTTGCAAAACCAAATACTAACATACCCAAACCTTACCTGAAAGTTTAAATGGGAATCGCAGACATGGGCCACTTTTAAGACCCGGACTGGAGGAAGAGATGCATCCCACTACCTTCCTACAGATCTTTCCAAAAATAAAAGCCTTTGTAAGGTTTTCCTAAATCTGACTTGGTCAAATAGCTTGATCAAGTCCACTCTCTCTTTTACTTTGCATTGTAAACACAGCTGTAGCTGTAATTACAATGCTCTCCAGCGGGTTCAGTATGTTTCTATGCACATCCTGGGGCATACATAATGACCCTCATATACAGTGCATTGTGAAAATATTTGGCCCCTTAAACTTTTCTACCTTTTGACACATTTCTGGCTTCAAGCATAAAGATATAAAATTCTATTTTTTTGGGCTAGAATCAACAACAAGTGGGACACAATCGTGAAATGGAACGAAATTTATTGGATATTTTAAACTTTTTTAACAAATTAAAAACTGAAAAGTGGGGCGTGCTATATCATTCGGCCCCTTTACTTTCAGCGCAGCAAACTCATTTCAGAAGTTCAGTGAGGATCTCTGAATGATCCAATGTTGTCCTAAATGACTGGTAATGATAAATAGAATCCACGTGTGTGTAATCAAGTCTCCGTATAAATGCACCTGCTCTGTGATAGTCTCAGGGTTCTGTTTCAAGTGCACAGAGCATCATGAAGACCAAGGAACACACCAGGCAGTTCCAAGATACTGTTGTGGCGAAGTTTAAAGCCGGATTTGGATACAAAAAGATTTCCCAAGTTTTAAACATCTCAAGGAGCACTGTGCAAGTGATCATATTGAAATGGAAGGAGTAACAGACACTGCAAATCTACCAAGACCCGGCCGTCCCTCTAAACTTTCATCTCGAATAAGGAGAAGACTGATCAGAGATGCAGCCAAAAGGCCCATGATCACTCTGGATGTACTGCAGAGATCTACAGCTGAGGTGGGAGAGTCTGTCCATAGGACAACAATCAGTCGTACACTGCACAAATCTGGCCTTTATGGAAGAGTGGCAAGAAGAAAGCAATTTCTCAAAGATATCCATAAAAAGTCTTGTTTGAAGTTTGCCACAAGCCACCTGGGAGACACACCAAACATGTGGAATAAGGTGCTCTGGTCAGATGAAACCAAAATCGAACTTTTTGGCCACAATGCAAAACGATATGTTTGGCATAAAAGCAACACAGCTCATCACCCTCAAATCACCATCCCCACTGTCAAACATGGTGGTGGCAGCATCATGGTTTGGGCCTGCTTTTCTTCTGCAGGGACAGGGAATATGGTTAAAATTGATGGGAAGATGGACGGAGCCAAATACAGGACCATTCTGGAAGAAAACCTGTTGGAGTCTGCAAAAGACCTGAGACTGGGACGGAGATTTATCTTCCAACAAGACAATGATCCCAAACATAAAGCAAAATCTACAATGGAATGGTTCAGAAATAAATGTATCCAGGTGTTAGAATGGCCAAGTCAAAGTCCAGACCTGTATCCAATCGAGAATCTGTGGAAAGAGCTGAAAACTGCTGTCATAATCTTTACAGAAAATGTTGACATATTACTACCGGTTGCACATTTGATAGACTTCTCTTAGTAGTGTACATAGAAGAGAGTGGCCCCATCAATTATTATGATGCCCAAATTTATCACCCATGGAAGAGTTGCTCTTTGATCCAAGTCATTACCCTTTCTATGACCTAATTACTTTGCTAGCTATCAATTACATTTCTGTAGAGAAGAAAGTTTAAAAAGTTCTCACCACACAGTATTAACGATGATGGGACCATGAAGTTTCCAAGGACTTCATGTTCTACTTCTATGACTGCATAAATGGTTAAAATTTCAGTTATGTACATTTTAATTGCACTCTGCAGAAAGGAAATGTTTTTTTGACTGTACCCAATATTCATAGAAAGAAAATGGCAATTTGCAACAGCTGTTCTAATAATGTCTATTTCTTAACCAGCTGTCACTGATGCTTAAGGTTTGTCTACGATGTGTTTTCAATTGGCCCTATACATCATCCCTGAATAGAATTGCTTACCCCACGCACTCTGAAAATTAGAAAAGTAGAAGCAAATACATCATTTTTATGTATCTGTCTAGTTCATAACCTGTGGCCTAATAGTTAAAAGAAAAACTAGCCAATCAACTATGAGTATTTGCACACAATGTTCATAGGCTGGGTATTTCCAGCAGTGGTGGAACAAGGAGGACAATTAAGCTTTCTTACTGCAGATGAGCATATTAATTTTGTTTTGTGTATGTAAGAAATAAAGAACATGGTGTTACTCTGAACATCTTTACACAGCATAAGTATATGTTACGCTGGTTGATCAAACTTTTATTCAACAGGAATCAACATTTAAAAGCTAATTTGAAATGTAATCAGTTCTCTCCTTATGGAGACAAGTCCCTTCCTAGTGATCATCCTATTTAAGTCAAAGTGACACAGAAAAAATGAGCAGTTATGGAATTTTTTTTTGGAGGGGAATTAACAATTTTATCAGTAACACTAATGGGTCAACTTCAATAAAAGGTTGTTGACAATTTAAAAAGCGTTTTTTTGCCCAAATAACCAAATGGCAGTAGAGAGTATGTCAAAATATTATACTTCAATATTGAGTTAGTAGTTCAATATTCGCAAGTTAGAAAGTTATCCCCAATTTATGGACCCCCACTTATACTGAGAATTTGGACTCTGAAGAGCCACGTGTGAATAGAGCGGTAGTCAACCATTCTTAATGGGACTGGACTTCTGCACTCCCATGAAATTTAGTGGATTAGCAGTATGCATGATCAACCTCCATCCCAGTTCTTAGGATCAGTGGGGATCCCAGAAGTCAGACCTCCAGTGATTGGGAATTAATTCCCTATCATTGAGATAGGAGATAACTTCCAAACTTCAAAATATCTCTGGGCAGATTCACAATGTTATTAACCTGCATATTAACCCCATATCTGCAGATTAATAGCATTTTTCAGGTGACAGGTTCCCTTTTAGTGGCTGCACAGGATTTGGCCTTTACCCAGGATTGGGAACATAAAAGTCAGATAGCGTTTCTTCTTTTATTCTCCCAATATTCACTATCAAGTAGCTTAGTAGACAGATGATTCCTGCTCAATGTTGTTGAATAAAAATTCAAGAGATGGCAATATTAAGCTTTTATTTTGAGAAGGCATACCTTCTTCATGTGTTTCAGGTTCAACAGAATTTATTTTGACTTAATAATGGCTATTTGTTCTGGTGATGGAATATCTATTGCTGGTCCTTCAATTTCAACATTACAATTCTTCAATACGGGTTCTTTATTTGCCAGGCCAACAGTTCTGGCATTTTTATTTTTTTTCTCGCTATGCTGTTTACAGATCGGATTAATTTATTTTATATTTTGATCGGACTTTTTTATGAACACAGCAATATCAAATATGAGTATTGATTTTATATTGATTTTTAATTGGGGAAGTGGGGGTGCTTGGAACCTTTATTTATTTTTTTCATATTACTTAATACTTTTTGCTTTAATTTTTCACTGTGTTTGTTAGTCCCCCTAGGAGACTTGAACCTGCGATCATCTGATTGCTTGTGCTTTAAACAGCAATGCCACAGTATTGCTATATATAGCAAAAATCAAGGTCTCCTGTGAAAGACAGCCACAGGCTGGCTTTTACAGGAGTACCATCATGATAGGCACAGGAGTCTTTAGCAGACCTCTGGCTGTCACGGCAATCCATCGGCATACCGTGATCACGTCACAGGCGCACTGATGGACGCATACAATGGCATGACCTCTGCCAGAAAGCTGAGTATGCCATTGTCACAGATTGACAGTGGCATTTGACAGGTTAATAGCAAAGGATGAAGCTCCACTCCACTCTGCTGTTAAAGGCACATGATGACTGATTATTACCGCCATCATCTGCCAGCAAAGATGCGGGCCTGCATCAAAGGAAGGCAGCCGGCATATGACGTTTCCTGTACGTAAAATGTTGTTAAGGAGTTAAACAGGCTATTGATTGCCATCAGTTATCATTCCTTTTGCCAGATATGTTGAGGTCACATTGACATTTCTATGGCTGTGCAGTCCTATGGGACCTCAGAGTGTTATACATCTCTTCTGGACAATTAAAGACTCAGCAGATTATTCCGAAATGCGAAGAATCAATTCACTGCAAAGCAAATTTTGGGGAAAATTTCGATAAAGTTGGACAGTTTGAATTCCAAAGATTTTTTGATTTCTACAGTATATACATCATCCTTACGTTTTGGGACCTGGGCCTCAAGGTGACCACGTAAAAAAAGTTTTTGTGCCTGTCCTCTGCTGTGTCTTTGTAAAGGTGCAGCACATATGTTTTTATTTATTAACTCTATGTGGCAGACAAACAGCGGTAACATGTTTCCTTAGAGAAACACAAAAAGCTCATACTTTCTAACTGCATCTTCTATTTTATGTAGTCTGAGAGCTTTCTCATGTTTTTTAATGCAATGATCAATCCTAAGAGTAAGACCTCAGCTCTCTGAAGATGTCATAAACAACATTAGATTGAAAAGTATACAAAATATTTCTTTTAACACATTTGAAATGACTTCTTGCCACATAAATCAAGGTATAGGATGCGAGTATCAAAATTCAGTTTAATAGAAAAAGGAAAAATTAATAGAATTAGCTCAGATGTGTAATTGCAACCTTCAGAGAGTTATATAATGTGTTAGAGGTAGACATTGAAGCTTGCCACATTGCTGCTCTCTACATTTACCGGTTCATCATTTCCAGTTGCTTAGTACTGGGATGTCCCTGACGAAAAATGTTCTCACAAGAATTCTCTTTGATGTGCAGGCATGGCTGTCAGGACGAAAAAAAAGTTTTAGAAAAGTTAGAAAAGTAGAAAATAATAATAGAATCTGTTAATTATATGTTGACAAAAACACTCTAACCATTACTGAATAATGATTCGTACCTGGCAGCTCTAGCCGAAAAATCTTAAATTGAACACAGATAACCCCTGTGACACTTCACTGGCATAAAGCACTAAGCCAACACTTTTTTTACTGCAGCACTGTAGTGGTTCAGTGAATATAAGTTGCCTTACACCCAGTCATATACTTACCAGCCATCGTCTTCATATTTTGTCCTCTCGGTCTACAGAAGTTTGCGACCTGCCGGATTGCTCCAGTGTTTGCTGGGTGATCCATAAGTCACAATTCAATGTAAGTCTATGAGAGCAGGAACAAGACTCTCATAGACTTACATTGAGCTCTTGGGACTATTACTTGTTGACTTCTGGTCAGTCAGAAGATGGGGTGACAAAATGGTGGCATGGGACCAGTGTGGCACTGAGAAGACCTGAAGACGGCAACTGGTAAATATAAATATAGGACTAGGGTCAGGAAACTTAGATTAGAAGCACCACTCTAGCACTGAAATAAAAAAAAATATGCTAGAGTGGTGCTTTAAGTTGCAAAACTTTGCTGAAACTACTATCTTCAGCAGCTCCTCCTTTACTCTGGGACAGTCTCTGTGTCACTCTGTGTGTTTATGCAGTACTGCATACACTTTCAGTGCTTGCCATAGTCCCCGAACCAATGCCCACTAGAAGTCTGTCTGGTAGTTTGCTTTTGCCTATGACGCGCCCCCTGGGCCAGTGCTGTTTGGGGATTACCCGGAGCCGGATCTGATGGGGGTTGTAGTCTCCGAGTGGCGGCGACCCGGTCCGTGCCCAGGGTGTCAAACTCAGTGTGTGGCAGTCTTTACAGATGTTATTAGTTGTTCTTAGTGTCGACTACGCCACCCGTTGATTTGCGGTCAAAAGGCCGCCGCTGCAGCAGGGTCCGCTGAGGCTGGTGGTCTATGTGCAGCTGTGGTAGTATAACCCCCAACGGGAGTGGTATAGCCTCAGGGGGTCAGGTGTAGAGGATGGTGGTAGTGGTGGTGCAGTGTGGATGGTAAGAAGACTCAGAGTCGGGCTGTGCAGTTCAGGGTTTTTACTTACTGCTGTTCTGTTGGTCACTCTGGCCTTGAGTGACCGCCCGAGCCGTGCTGCGTCCACCAGGTCCTGGACTCGGCCAACCCCCAAGCAATTCTGGAGCGTGGTCCTGAGCTCCCTTTCTGACTGTCCTCTCTACTGGCCGTTCCCACCAGGGGTCCACTTATGTCCGGCTCCCTCGGGTCTCCTGTTGGGTGAACCTTCTTTGGCTTCCCTGACCCTATGCTCGGTGTGCCTTCTTAGTGGACTTGGTGAGGGGCTGCTCCACATGTAATGTCGCAGCCTCCGGTTCTTAGTTGAGGGTAGTTTCTCTCCTCCACTAATTTGGGATCCGGTTCCCTTGCGTGCCAACCCTTCAACCTTCTGGTTGTATACTGGGTTCTTGGGGTTCCTTCTTCTCCCCCTCTGGGTCCTTCTCTTCTCCTCTCTCTCTTCTCTCTGCAGGCGCTCCTGGACCTCTCTCAGGACTGACTGACCCTCTACAGAAGACTGACCCTGATCTAAGATGGTGCCCACCTTATATACTCCCTCTATGTGTGAGCTCAGGTGACCAGCACCCAATGAGCTCCTAGCCTTACCCAGACTGCTCCCCCTATCTGCCCCTACACTACTGGGATGTTCCACCCCCCTCCCACTCCAGCCAGGGACAGACACTGTCGTACCTGCACATATACTGGTGGGAGTACCGTCGGTCTGTCCCCCGGAAATGGGATGTATGTAGTGTATGCAGCTATCTGAGCTCAGTCCCACACTCCATCCTTACCCGGGAGTGGAATACCACACCTCTGGCTTGAGGTGTAATACCCCTGTAGCAGCCGAGTCCTCAGGGTGCTACACCTACTTACATAATTGCAATGTAAAAAGATAAGTGAATATTGTAAAATTTTCCAGCTTAGCTGAATTTTTCCAAAAAATGTGATTAGCGTTGAATTGATTCACAACAAATCACAAGAACTCTAATAATCCTAAAATGATGTGTATTACACTCTGAGGTCTTCTTGATTGTATCCATCTTCTAAGTTCTTTAAAAAATCATAGTCTTAGTAATATCAAAAGGATCCATATGACTCTAGGTAAATGGATGGTAGCTGTTGTACTACTGTGCTGTCACACACACTGTCAGAAGAATTGTTCAGTGTTTTATGTTTTTCTCTTCCTGTCTCTATTGCTAAGTCGTGAGCTGTGACATCCTCTCACTTTCCAGATTCATCCCAACCTGGCTGCTGTGTTCCCTGCCTTTGCTTTTATGCAAGCTATGATATTTCATAATGATTGGCTGCGCTACACAATGTGATGTGATAGCTGCAAAGAATTATGATAGGGTCCTGGTATTTTGAGAAATGCGGCTACCAGGTACACATGAATTGGCCAATTTATGCACTAAGATTTCGCATTTATTTCTATTTTCTACAGCAGTAATGCTCTTCATATTTAATATATTTCATGTTCACATACTTAACGTTACAGTGTGCTACTTTGTTAAATGTGACATTTGCCTTGCAGTTGGTTGCAGGAGATGTCTACATTTGGCATTACAGACATCTTCTTAGATGAGAGGCTGTGTTTAGGATCCAGCGGCTACCTCCCTCTGGCTAATTAGCACTCTGGCCTGGGTGTAAAAATACTTGATGTGTCTGAGAGGGAGGTGCCAGCTATATTCATTTCTACTTGTGATGGCTTAGCAAGAGAAGTATTTCGTTCTCTCTGGAGCTTGAGGCCGAGTGTGCATTTGTCTGGAGTTGTCTAAAGCGTGACAGGCCTATGTCTGTACAAAAAGAAAGACCTGTCACTCCAGGGCAGTGGGAAGGGAGGAGCCATCGGGGACCCGCCTGTCCGACTAGTCTCCAAGTTTGCTCAGTCCCCAGCAGCTTCTGAAGTTTGATTTTCTCTGAAATGCTGCAGAACTTAAGAGTGAAACTTACTTGGCTGAGTTCAAACAGTTAATGTCTAATGCATGCTGCCTGTGGATCGGACAGCATGTATCCACTGTTAGGGTCTCTTTAACGGCTGCCAACAGCCAATGAAATTGCACGAAAGTTGTCAAGCTAGAACTTGAGAAATCCACCTATAGAAGGGGAAAATTCGATTTTTATTTCATTCCTAGAGAGTTTCTTTAATATTTGAGAAACTTGGTTAATATAATTTAGTTACAATACATTATTTTGGCGCTACTTTCAATAATCTTTATTACAAGCACTTGAAAACATTTCACATATCTAATATGTATTCTAGATTTTTATGCTAATTAAAGATATTATAATTTTCTATTAGTGAAGCTGAAAGTAAGCTCATTTGCATACATTAATTATAACTAGCAATAGCATGGCATTGTATTCTTGCTTGCAAAGTATGTTGTGTTGAAGTAAAAAGCAAAACTTTCCAAATCATACCAATGAATTTTCTTATTAACAATTCAGAAGCAATATACAAGAGAAAACTTACATATAATTTGTGTGATGCTGTTTTTAGAAGCTAATATATCATATCATGATGTTTCCCATAAATTGCACCTTTATTCCCCTGGGCTCTTGTTTCCTGGTCTACCAAGGCAAAAGTGGAGGGTGAGGCTACGTTCACATGTTGCGTTTTTGCTGCGTTTTTCTCTGCAGGCAAAACCTGATTTCTTGGCAGTAGAAAAGCTGCTTACTAAAACAGGTTTTGCTGCATTTTTTGCTGCATTTTCCAGGATTCCAAAGTTCAGCTTTGCTTCTAACACAGAAGCATGAACACAGGTCATCAATGCAAGACCTATATAAAATCTTAAAATCATTTTTGGAAAAAAGGGGAATTTGATCAAATTAATTAGTGGAAAAAGATTTTTATGCTTGAAAAAAAATAGTAACTATTCTGAACAGAAAAAAACATATGAGTTCATGAAAAAATACACAATTACAAATGTCGGGGGGGGGGAAATTGGTCAGGAATAGTTTACCTAAGACATTGGCAGTGCATGGAGCTTGAAGGACACTTTACTTTCACACTTTGGTCAGCCCTTGAGTTGATCAGGTATGGTACAATTTCACACCTTGGTCAGCCACTGTTTACTTTGCACACATCCCTAAATTAGTTAAACTGTACTAATCCTAACTGCCATTCTCAGATGAGAATACCAAGACATTGTGGTTTAAACTTGGGAAAATCACACAAAGAAATGGGTTTCACATACTGCTGTACATGTTTTTTTTCATTAAAAATGCAGCAAAACCTGATACCTAGGTTTTTTGCTGCATTATTTCTGCATTTTGGCACTTATTCATTGCTTTCTATTGGTGAAAAAACACTGTAAAATCGCTGAATAAACACTGAAAGAAGTGGAGAAGCTGCAGTTTTCAAAAACGCAGCAGTTCTCCAATTCAGTCAGGAAAAAAAACAATGTGTGTGCAAGAGGTTTCTGAAATCCCATAGCTTTTGCTGGTACTGTAAAAGGTAGCTTTTAATTTGCAAAAAAAATGCATTAAAACGCAACGTGTGACCGTAGCCTGAAGATGTAAACTATCAGGTAGACATCCACAGCTAAACAATTTTTTTTGCATGGAGTAAAAGGTATGTGGTATAAAGTTGCTTGTGGACATTGTCGTGAACTTGTGAGGACTTTTTATTTAAACTGTTTTTAAGTGGTTTTGATAATTTCTTAATTTACAATACCTATAATGCATATTCTTATATCTTGTGCATTTCTCTCTACAGATGAGATTGAGATGCTGGAAAGACTGTGGCTATCAGGGATTTGTCACAATGACAAAATTGAAGTTATGAGCAGCAAACTGGACATAGACAACATGGCGGGGGTCTTCTACATGCTTCTAGTTGCAATGGGATTAAGTTTGCTGGTGTTTGCATGGGAACATCTCATTTACTGGAAGTTGCGGCACTGCATGAGGCATTCCGGGAGGCTGGACTTTTTATTGGCATTTAGCAGGGTAAATATATTATCAATTATCTTTATGTCTTCATTCACTTAATTTGTAGCTTCAAACAAAAATTATTGTGGCAATTTTGTAACTTATGTTCTTTTTTCTTAATTAGTCCTTGACAGATGAGACCATTAATCTTGCTATGTATTTCTGCTAAAAAAAAACAAGTTTGACCCTTTAGTTTTATCATTGCCTGGTGATATTATGGCGATGATATTTTAGTAGAATTATTCATAATTGCTACTAACCGGGGCTGGCTTTGATGGTATTAGTATATGATTATTTATAGAGGTACAGTATATCTGGTTATCAACACCTCTATAGGACATCATTAGGGTGACAGGCTACATCCATTTATGTGATCAGTCACCTTCATTTTTGCACACAATGAAAGAAATCCTTTTTCTCACTCACTTAAACACTTCCTTAAAACTTTGACAATTTGGTTGTATTTTTAATTTCCTGGTCAGTTATTGACTGAGAGTAACCTAGAGATGACCACAAATGGGTCAATGGCTGATTCTACTTCAAAGTGCCTTCCTATAGTCAATAGATTCAGAATATGGACTGACAGAAAAGCAGCTGTAATGTGTGGGGAAACCAATCGCAAGTTTTTAAGTCCACCTCCTGCACCACTACTGATTAGTTACCTAACAGGTTGTTAAAAATACCACACAACCTATTTAGGAGTTAGTTTACTAAAAGGGTTTTTGGGATCCATATATATTTTGGTAGTCACTGCAGTTTGTAGAATCCTGACAGTGTACAGAGTGCACACTGTCAGGATATCCCTTGATTGCTAATCTGAGCTGGTGGTCACATAACCACAAGTATGCAGTTTGCATACCTGCAATTACCTTGTGACTAGCTTTTCATCTGATTTTGTCAATGTTTAATGAGACTGTAGAATTCTTTGTTGAGCCCTGAACACCCCTTTAAAATATATACCCCAACTAATCACACAAACACAAGTTCAATGTTCTTCATTGCTTGTTAAGCCTTGTTGCATATGGGAGGAAAAGGAGAAGCATCAGCCATATATGCACGTAACACGCTACATCTTACCTGTGTATATAAAAGCAATTGACAACAAATAGTTCTTGAGAAGCAAATTGGAGATTGTCAACTTGATATGAGCAAATCCCAGTATCTTCACTGAGACTCAAAATTTTCAGTTTTGAAACTATATTTCCACCATAGTCGACAATCGAATATTAATGCCTTGTATTGGGAAATGCAGATTGGGTCATCTTTAAAAAGTAACTAAACTTTTAAAGAGGACCTTTCAGCAGTAGGTTCATGAACACACTATGTAATAGTGGCTACAGAGCAGAAATCGTTTTATTTATTTATACATTTATTTTTTAAATTTTGACTTACCATTGCGTAGAATATTATCAATCAAATATTTAGCAACTCATGAGTTAACTTTAGTGTGGGTATCATTAGATATTTTTCACTGGGGGTGTGTACTTCTTCTCCCTGTTTAACTCTGACCAATCATAAGCAGGCAGCAACATAGAAGTTTAGAAGGACCTATGATGATGTCATCAAGGTAACATTACCTGAGTCTATTGGTCCTGCCAGTCGTGGTGTGCAGCCTAAATAAACACTGAAGATATATTTCACACCTCTGAAGTGTGGATATTTTAACTTCAATTAATATTTCCACACGTCTGTGCTGTGTTATATATCTTCAGTGTTTATTTAGGCTGCACATTCTAGCTGGCAGGATTTGTGCACTCATGTCATGTGACCCTGATGACATCATCACAGATCCTTCAGCACTCCTATGTTGCTGTCTTCTTACAATTGGTCAGTGTCATATAGGAATGTGAAGTACACGCCTCCCACAGAGAAAACTTTCTAGTAACACCCACTTGGACTTAACTAAATTTAACTCAATAGGTACAAAATATTTGATAATATCTCTGTAATAGAAAGGCAAAATAAAAAAAAATGAACTAACTTTTGTTTTCCAATCTGCAGCCACTTTTACATTGTGTGTAGAGTTAGTTCAGCATGAAAAATTTGATGAAAGGTCCTTTTTAAAAGGGTTGTCCACTACTTTCACACTGATGCCCTATCCGTAGGATGCCCTATCCATAAGGTAAGGGAATCAATGTTTGATCGGCCAGAGTCCCGTACACCGTACCCCCGCCAATCAGCTGTTAACAGCTCCAGATGGTGGCCGCAGGCCGGAAGTCCTAACCTGCGCTGCTTGGCTGTCAAGTTATAGTGGCCGTCACTTGTTACTGCACATCCGGCTCTTATCCAATTGAATGGGAGGCAGATGTGCATTACCCCATGGCGGCCACTACAGATCGACGGCCAAGCACCGCAGGGAAGCACTTCCAGCCGGCGGACGCCGCCTGCACTGGTAACAACTGATCGGCGGGGATGCTGCATGCGGGACCCCGGCCAATAATACATTGATGCCCTATCCTACGGATAGAGCATCAATGTGAAACTAGTAGATAACTTCTTTAATTTTAATAATAAGCTCATAGACTGCTTAGCTTTCTGTGTTTCTACTAATTTGTTTATCACTACATTCTGACTATACTTACACTACATTATATAATGCTGTTTATGATTTTACACAGAAGGCTCTTATATTTTCTTTCCCTTACAAACAGACCATATTTATTTTTCCTCTCCCCCCAGTAGGATGCAAACATATTTCTAAGTCATGATTTTTATTGGCAGAAACAGAGTTCCTCATAACTTAGGTGATATATTTTATTATTTTTATTTAAATTATTACTGTGCAGAGCCATTCTTTTGTTATGTTATTACCTTTACTGGAACAATTTTTATATCTGCACTATTATGATTTTGTAGAATGAAAAAGATCCTATTTTGCGACAGGAAATAAAAAAAGCATGGTTTACATTATTTTTTCACGAATTATTGAATTCTAAAAGACTCAGTGGTAGAATTTATGTCAGCTCCTATGAAAACAATTACAAATGTTAACATAATTATATTTACAATTATTCTTGAAACATTTGGCCATAAAGAACAGGAAATTCCACAATGTGCCACCAAGGACTTGACACTATAACCCTAGGTCAAAATGCCATAAGATCATTTTTACAGCCTGGGCATTTAACAAACATGCAACAAATTGTCAGTTGATAATTAATTGGGCTCCGTGTCCTAGGGTGAGCATAAACCGGCCATAATATCATATCTTTAACTATATCTCTGGTCACTTTCTATAGATAACTAATAGTGATGAGTGAGCGTGTTCTGTTAACCCTTTCGGCGAGCATGCTCAAGTGCTTGCCTAGTTTTTGCGGCGTGCTCGAATGTTATGTTAGAGTCACTGTCTGTGCATGATTTGCGACTGTTTGACAGCTTTAATACATGTTAGGAATGCCTAACAAACAGGCATTACTCACATTTATTAAAAATGTCAAACAGTTGCAAATCATGCACATGGAGTGACTCTAACATAACATTCGAGCACGCCGAAGATACTTAGAAAACACCGGAGCATTCTCTTAAATCTCGAGTAACGAGCATGCTTGCTCATCACTAGTGTTGAGCGATACCTTCCGATATCAGGAAATATCGTATCGGATTGGATCGGACCGATACCCAAAAAGTATCGGATATTGCCGATTCCGATACCGGAAACCAATGCAAGTCAATGGGACACAAATATCGGAATGAAAATAAACCCTTTCTTTCCTTGTAGGTTAATTCTACATGAAGTAAAACAACTAAGAATAATGTAGAATGTATTACGCGAAAAGCCGGCAATTCATCAGCGGCATACACCGGTACCCGACAATTTACAACAGAAAGAATAGAGCTTCACACATAGATTAGATAGAGAGAAACATGTCAGTGACATATATATGAAGTACAGTGACAGTGTTGCTTACTGTACTTGTCATTTAGTGTAAAGGATTTATTTAAAAAAATAATTGTGTTTTCATGCACCGTCTCTTTAAAAAAGCCGGCCGGCAATTCAGCATCTGTACCCGACAATTTATAACAGACAGAATAGAGCTTCACACATAGATTAGATAGATAGAAACATGTCAGTCACATATATATGAAGTACAGTGACAGTGTTGCTTACTGTACTTGTAATTTAGTGTAAAGGATTTATTTAAAAATATAATAGTGTTTTCATGCACCGTCTCTTTAAAAAAGCCGGCCGGCAATTCAGCATCTGTACCCGACAATTTAGAATAGAAGGAATAGAGAATCATACATAGATTAGATAGATAGAAACATGTCAGTCACATATATATGAAGTACAGTGACAGTGTTGATTACTGTACTTGTCATTTAGTGTTAAAATAAAGGATTTATTTAAAAAAAAATTGGCGTGGGGTTCCCCTTAATTTTAGTCTCTAGCGGAGGTTAAGCAGACAGCTGGGGCAGATGTTTGAAGCCTGGGAAGGGGGTAATACCCACGGAGCTTCCCAGGCTACTAATATGAGCCCCCAGCTGAATACCTAGCCTTTACTAGCTATTAAAATGGGGGACCCCCTCAAAAAAATGACGTGGGGTCCCCCCTAATTTAATAGCTAGCAAAGGCTAGGCAGACAGCTGGGGGCTGATATTAATAGCCCAGGAAGGGTGCCATGAATTTTCGCATGCTGTCAGTGACGTGCATGAGGTGAGCTGAGTTCATTGGACATGACCTCACCTCATTCACATCACTGACAGCGTGGGAAAATTCTCACGCTGAAGCGCTGAGTGCAGGAGAATTTTCCCACGCTGTCAGTGACGTGCATGAGGTGAGCCGAGTTCATTGGACATGACCTCGACTCATCTTTATGCCGTCACAGAGAGACACTGAGGAGCGCAAGCAAGCCTGCGCTTCTCAGTGTCTGCGGGATGACAGGCTGGATGGCAGCGTTCTGCTGCGGTCCAGCCTGTCATCTCGATGTAGCAGAGCTGAAGCTGTTGTGGGAACCATGGAAAGGTAAGGATGAGGTTGCTTTATTATTTTTCTTTTATTGCAGGAGATCGTTGGCTTCAGCTGGAATGGGCGTGATAGTAAGTATAGTTTAATTTAGAACAATAAAGAATTGTGTGTTTATTTCAATTAAAGGACTTTTTTCTGGGTGTTGTGTTTTTTTTTAAATGCTTTACTAAAAATTCATGGTGGTCATGTCTAATATTGGCGTGACCCGATGAATTTCGGGCTTAGGGCCAGCTGATAATGCCAAGCTGGCCTTAACCCCTTTATTACCCAGCGAGCCACCGCACCAGGGCCCTGGATGAGTTGGGTACAGCGCCAGAAGATGGCGCTTCTATGAACGCGCCATTTTCCGGGGTGGCTGCGGACTGCAATTTGCAGCGGGTGGGGCCCAGAAAGCTTGGGCCTCCCTGCGCTGCAGATTCCAGCCCCCAGCTGCCTAGTTGTACCTGGCTGGACACAAAAATAGGGTGAAGCCTCACGTATTTTTTTTTTAAATTATTTCATGAAATTCATGAAATAATTAAGAAAAAAAGGGCTTCCTCATATTGTTGTGTCCAACTAGGTACAAATAGGCAGCTGGTGGTTGGGGGCAGCCCGTTCCTGCCTGCTGTACCTGGCTGGACACAAATATAGTGCGAAGCCCCACGTCAATTTTTTTAAAATTATTTCATTAAATAATTTTTTAAAAAAAGGGCTTCCCTATATTGTTGTGTCCGGCCAGGTACAAATAGGCAGCTGGTGGTTGGGCGCAGCCCGTTCCTGCCTGCTGTACCTGGCTGGACACAAATATAGGGCGAAGCCCCACATCAATTTTTTTTAAATTATTTCATGAATTTCCTGAAATAATTAAAAAAAAATTGACGTGGGGCTTCGCACTATATTTGTGTCCAGCCAGGTACAGCAGGCAGGAACGGGCTGCGCCCAACCACCAGCTGCCTATTTGTACCTGGCCGGACACAACAATATAGGGAAGCCCTTTTTTCTTTATTATTTCATGAATTTCATGAAATAATTAAAAAAAAAATATGTGGGGCTTCTCCCTATTTGTGTGTCCAGCCAGGTACAACTAGGCAGCTGGGGGATGGAATCTGCAGCGCAGGGAGGCCCAAGCTTTCTGCCCCCCCCTGGAGCAAATTGCAGTCCGCAGCCACCCTGGAAAATGGCACGTTCATAGAAGCTGGATGCTCTACCTGGCTGGCATACAAAAATATGGCAAAGCCCACGTCAAAATTTTTGGGAAAAATTAATTAAAAAATAAATAATAATTTAGGGACTGCATCTTTATTAACTCCTCAAATGTCATTTAGTGTTAAAATAAAGGATTTATTTAAAAAAAAATTGCCGTGGGATCCCCCATAATTTTAGGCTCTAGCGGAGGTTAAGCAGCCGGTTGGGGCAGATGTTTGAAGCCTGGGAAGGGGGTAATACCCACGGAGCTTCCAAGACTACTAATATCAGCCCCCAGCTGAATACCTAGCCTTTACTAGCTATTAAAATGGGGGACCCCCCCAAAAAATGACGTGGGGTACCCCCTATTTAATAGCTAGCAAAGGCTAGGCAGACAGCTGGCGGCTGATATTAATAGCCCAGGAAGGGTGCCATGAATATTGGCCCCCTCCCAGGCTAGAAACACCAGCCGTCAGCCGCCCCGGAAATGGCGCATCCATAGGATGCGCCAACTCTAGCACTTAGCCTCTCTCTTCCACGCTGCCCTGGTGCGGTGGCAGGAGGTAATAGGGTTGGGGTTCATGTCAGCGCCAGCTGCCATGAAGCCCAGGTTAGTAATGATGGGCATCTATAAGACACCCCCATTACTAACCTACAAAGTGTTAAAAAGAAAAAACACACTACACCCAGAAAAAAATAATTTATTTGAAATAAAACACACAATTTTATTTAATTCTTAGTTTACTAAAAAAAAAATAGTTACCTGTCCACGTTCCTGCGCTGATCTCCCATGCACAGCTGTCACATCTGGAGATGGTGACAGCTGTGCATGGCTGCTGTAAGCTCAAGCTGCCGGGAACACGTCCGCTCCCGGCAGCGGGAGCCACTGACTGAGGTCACAGGAGTGCATTCAGGCAGCGCAGCTCCGGAGACCTCCTTTACAGCACTGCTGTACTCTGGGACTTTCTCACGATACAGCAGGGCCGTAAAGGAGCTAACCGGAGCAGCGCTGCCTGAACTCCGGCGAACCCGCTTATGCAGTGACAGGGCTGCTTTACGGCCCCATCATTCTAGCGGCGGCAGCGGTTCAGAGCGGTCACATTCTATGTGGCTGCTCTAAACTGGAGATCATCGTGGGACACTCGTGGACTACTACGGAGGGGTAAGGATAAGGTTGTGGTTTATTATTTTATATTTTATTACAGGAGATCGATGGCTTCGGGGAAATAGGTGTCTAGGTGAGTATAGGTGTAGTTTTTTATTTTTTACTTTATTTTAGGTGGTGATTGGCGGGGACAGGTAATGTATGAACTAATTTATTATAGGCAACCACTGGCTACCAATGACATGTATTTAAAATTTATTGGGGACCATGGGGCAGTTTAAATAGCAGGATCAGGCTGATGGGAACTACTGCTCCCATCGAGCTGATCCTGCTGGCACGAGTGGACGGGGGACAGACATAGGCCGATGGGAGTAGTAGTGTCACATCGGCCTATGTCTGCCTGCACACACACACCCCCCAGACATCACACAGACACCGCACACACTCGCAGACATCGCACAGACACTACGCACACCCGCACACATCGCACAGACACCGAACACACCCGCAGACATCGCACAGACAACGCAGACACCCGCAGACATCGCACACACCCGCAGACATCGCACAGACACCGCAGACGCCCGCAGACATCGCACACACCCGCAGACATCGCACAGACACCCCGCACACGCACAGACACCCCGCACACACTCGCAGACACACACACAGACACCCACACACACCAATCATGACGGGCTGATCGTCTGGGAGGTGAGGCTGACCTGTGCGGCCGTGGGAAAGTTCATGTGAGTTCATGCAATGCAGTCAAGCATGAACTGACGTGAACCCTCTGAGGGCACCACGGCTACTTCAAATGAACAGCTGATCAGGATCACCTGATACCTCAGCTGTTCATTTGAAATAACCGGCGGGAAAGCGCAGCACAGAACGGGAAAGCCGGCGGTGAAGTCTTTTCACTGCCGGCTTCCCCGCCCGGGTCCTTCGCTCCCCGCTCCTTGGTGCTGCGCTCCCCGCCCGGTCCTAACTTACGATCGGGATGGGAGGTGGTGAGGGGAGCGGAGGATCGGGGTGGGAAGCTGCGGGGAAGCAGTATGGGGCTGTGTGATTGTTTAAAAGCTGGCGGCTTTTTACCGCCCGCCGGCTTTTAAGCGATCAGAAGAATTCTCCCACGCTGGGATGGCATTCTGATGACAGGCTGTATCTCAGCTGAGCGCTGCCATCCAGCTTGTCATACTTCAGAGACACTGCAGAGTGCAGGCATTATGGGAACTTCCGATTCCGGTATTCGATATTGTAGAAGTATCGGAATTAAGTATCGGAATTCCGATACCGCGAATATCGGCCGATACCCGATATTTCAGTATCGGAATGCTCAACACTACTCATCACTAATAACTAATTGTTTGCTTTACTTATGTTTTTCTCAATAAACGTGTTGCTAGATGACCAGTTTTACAACAAAAAAAAACATACTCGCTATAGAGTTTGTGCTATATGTCTGTCTGCACCCACCTAGTGGTTGTGATGTGCTATATGCCCTATCAAAGGTTTTGCTAATAATTTTTCTTCACTGTTGAGGAGTTGGAGTCCTTAAACAGGTATGCATCATCAGAAAACTACCTATTGAATAAATCAAGTTTTTTTGTGCTAAAAAGGTTTCCCACTACTTTAGCATTGATGGCTTATGCTTAGGATAGATCATCAATGTCTTATTGGGGGGGGGTGGAGCACACTGCACCTCTGATGATCAGCTGTTCCCAATGTTGGCGACAGCTGGAAGTGCTCATTTTCGAAGCAGCTCTATCGACTGTATAGTGGTCGCGGCGGGATACTACACATCCATCACCTATTCATATCAATAGGTGGTGGATGTGTAGTACACGGTCGCAGCCACTATCAGTAGTGCACTAATAGAGCATTTCTAGCTGCCACCGGCACAGGGAGAAGCTGATCGAAAGGGCTGCCGGGTGTCACACTGCCACTGATCAGACATTGCTGATTTATCCTAAGGATAGGTCATCAATATTAAAGTAGTGGACAACCTTTTTAAATGTATCTAAAAAAAAATTGGCAATGTTCTTTTACATATCACAATCTGTATAAATAGAAATCTTGCAAATTTCACACTGGCCACTGAAGCCACACTCTTCCGGTTCTTTCTATAAGACTTTTTCAGTTGTCTCTGTTATGATCTGCAACATGTACTAAGGAAAGATAGGGGAAAGCTGTCCCTACAGTAAGACTAAGCTGAATCCCTACGATGTAGCAGACTGCCTGCTCCTAGTGAACAGACCCGCCTTAGTCCTCGGCTAGTCTGAACGAAGACCTATAGAATTAAGGGAGGGGTCCCTAAAAGAACTAAGGACTGGAACAAAAATGGGACACCTCCTAAACAGAAGTTGTTGCAGAACACAAAAAGACAAACTGACAAAAAGTACTAGAGGTCCCAGAGGACCAAGCGAACTTGACAGAGAAAGGCACAGAAGCACCTGGCTAGAGAGACAGTCAAACACTGAAGTCCAGCACAGCCAGAAGGGTGGAGATCCTCCGGATTCTCAAGGGCCAGGCCTATCCAGAAACCTCCTGTGGAAAGCTTTAGTAAGCCTAGGAGCAGAGACATCATCCATCTTTACCCAGGAGTTGTCTTCGGGACCGAAACCCTTCCAGGAGACAAGATACTGTAATCTCCCTCTATGCCATCTAGAATTCAAGATACGAGAAATTTCATATTCGCCATCTTCCACCACTGGAGGAACTGTGACAGTGGTGTCCCTATCAGATACGTCAGCCTTTTTCAACAAGGAAACATGAAACACAGGATTAATCTTCCAGGAAGTAGGGACATCCAGCCTAACAGCAGACGGGTTAACAACCTGAAGCACTTTAAATGGACCCACAAACTTAGGGCCCAGTTTTTTAGAGGGAATCCTCTATCGTAGGTTCTTCGAGGATAACCAAACCATGTCACCCACAGTAAACAAAACCTCTTTATGTTTCCTGTCAAAATACTTCTTGGACTTCTTGTTAGCCTCTTGAAGGTTACTAACTCTCTCCAAATCACCGGAAAAATTCTCCTCCTCTGGCACCGCCGACCCCAATTTGGAGAACGAACCAAAATACGGATGTCTCCCAGTACAACAAAAAAAGGAGAACACCCAGCAGAGGAGGATGTATGATTGTTAAGAGCAAATTCTGCGAGAGGCAGAAACTCAGACCAAACCTCTTGATTGTCCGCCACAAAGCAACGCAAAAACTGTTCAACATCCTGGTTCTTTCTTTCAATCTGTCCATTTGACTCAGTATGATAACCAGACAAAAATGACAAATGGACTCCCAACCTGTCACAAAAAGCACGCCAAAAGCGAGCCACAAACTGAGGTCCTCTATCAGAAACAATATCCGTGGGAACGCCATGGAGCTTGACAATCTTCTTAACAAACGCCTTAGCAAGTGTCTTGGTGCAGGGCAACTTAATGAATGGAACCAAATGACACATCTTACTAAAACGGTCCACGACCACCCAGATGACAGTAAAACCCTCGGACACAGGAAGATCAGTAATAAAATCCATAGTGAGATTCGTCCAAGGCGCACTAGGAACCTCCAGAGGGCAAAGCAACCCTGCAGCAGGAGTATGTGAAGCCTTTGACCTAGCACACACAGTACACTGACGCACCCACTTGATGACTTCCTTCTGCCATCCAGGCCACCAAAAGCTATGACTGATAAGTCTCTTAGTCTTTGAAACTCCTGGATGACCTGCCAATGGAGACTCATGACTAGAGATGAGCGTTGTTCTACTCGAACTGTTCGCCAATCTCAAATTCGAGCTGTTTTGGGCGGTGTTCGAGCCGGTCGGCGAACACGAACAATTTGAGAAAAATTCGGCTGTTCGAGGTTATGTTCGATAACTGTTCGTGCACCAAAATCATAACTGGATTTTTTCTCAGTAATGATGAAAATTAATGTTAATACGCAGTTTGAGTGTACAGCGGGGCGGGGGGAGGGGCAGGGGATGGATCTCTGCAGGAACAATGAAGATCTCCATTTTTTTTTCTCTTTCCCGCATTTGCAGTGGGGAGGTGCAATCTGTCAGCCTATCAGCAGCGCACACACGGAGCGAAGTGCTTTTTTTCACACAAGCAAGGGCATGTGTGATTGGCAGTGTATGTCACATGTCCTTGCCCTATAAGACCAAGCCATTTTCCCCGTCGCCACCATTTTCTCACTGCTGCAGCTGCGTGTTAGACGGCACCGCTGTTGCTGTGTGCGCTATACCTTGTTAATTTCAAGCCAATTTTCGCACAAATATACAGATAGCTTGGGAGTAGGGAATAGTTGTGATTGCAGTCCTTTTAAGGACTAGGTTACAGCATTTCCTACGACTTTTATCAGGCAGGTCTGTGCTCTTAAATAGATAGATTGTGGGAGTAAAGACTAATTGTAATTGGAGTCCTTTTCAGGACTAGGTTACATCAGTTCCTATCAGTTTTTGCCAGGCAGGTCTGTGCCAGTGCTGTGCAAGTTTTTTTCACAGCATTTGGCTGAATCTAGCAAAGCTAATCCTTTTTGGCCTATTGCAGAGTGTGTTAGTCAGTGGAGTAGCCTATCTGTGTTGCAAGATATACCACCTGTGTATAGAATACCAATTTTTTTACTGCACCTAGTGAAGTAAAAATCTTTTGGGCATAGCATCATTCTATTAGTCCATCTATACTGACCTCCATCAGGTTGCAAACTGAATATAATTTTTTTCTGCATCTAGCTCTGAAAAAATATTTGGGCTTCTAGCAGTGTGTGGGACTTGGTCTATTAGTCCATCTATACTGACCTCCATCAGGTTGCAAATTAAAAATAATTTTTTTCTTCATTTAGCTCTGAAAAAATATTTGGGATTCTAGCAGTGTGTGGGACTTGTTCTATTAGTCCTTCTATACTGACCTCCAGCAGGTTGCAAATTGAATATAATTTTTTTCTGCATCTAGCTCTGAAAAAATATTTGGGCTTCTAGCGGTGTGTGGGACTTGGTCTATTAGTCCATCTATACTGACCTCCATCAGGTTGCAAATTAAAAATAATTTTTTTCTGCATCTAGCTCTGAAAAAATATTTGGGCTTCTAGCAGTGTGTGGGACTTGGTCTATTAGTCCATCTATACTGACCTCCATCAGGTTGCAAATTAAAAATAATTTTTTTCTTCATTTATCTCTGAAAAAATATTTGGGCTTCTAGCAGCGTGTGGGACTTGTTCTATTAGTCCATCTATACTGACCTCCATCAGGTTGCAAATTAAAAATAATTTTTTTCTGCATCTAGCTCTGAAAAAATATTTGGGCTTCTAGCAGTGTGTGGGACTTGGTCTATTAGTCCATCTATACTGACCTCCATCAGGTTGCAAATTAAAAATAATTTTTTTCTGCATCTAGCTCTGAAAAAATATTTGGGCTTCTAGCAGTGTGTGGGACTTGGTGTATTAGTCCATCTATACTGACCTCCATCAGGTTGCAAATTGAATAAAAAAATTTTCTGCATCTAGCTCTGAAAAAATATTTGGGCTTCTAGCGGTGTGTGGGACTTGGTCTATTAGTCCATCTATACTGACCTCCATCAGGTTGCAAATTAAAAATAATTTTTTTCTGCATCTAGCTCTGAAAAAATATTTGGGCTTCTAGCGGTGTGTGGGACTTGGTCTATTAGTCCATCTATACTGACCTCCATCAGGTTGCAAATTAAAAATAATTTTTTTCTGCATCTAGCTCTGAAAAAATATTTGGGCTTCTAGCAGTGTGTGGGACTTGGTCTATTAGTCCATCTATACTGACCTCCATCAGGTTGCAAATTGAATAAAAAAATTTTCTGCATCTAGCTCTGAAAAAATATTTGGGCTTCTAGCGGTGTGTGGGACTTGGTCTATTAGTCCATCTATACTGACCTCCATCAGGTTGCAAATTAAAAATAATTTTTTTCTGCATCTAACCCAGCCAATAGTTTTGGCCTAATACCACAGTTTGGCCACTCAGCTCTGCTCGGTTACCATCCATTGTTTTTTTGTGCAAACAACTCCAGAGTTGTGAATTAGTTAACCACCAAAATGAGTGGAAAAAGGCCTGCTGCTGGTGGAAAGGGGAATAGGCGTGTTGGGAAGGGGAAAAAAGGTTGTGTCCGTGGGGTAGGTGCAGAAGAAAGACCATCTTCCAGCCAAACTAAAATGTCTACTTCTTTTAGCGGACAATGTGATAAGATCCCTTTCTTACGGCCACGCCAATCGCTACAAATTCCAGATGAGGCACAAAAACAGCAGGTGCTTCAACGGATATCAAGTGCTCCTTTAAGTGGGCTCTCCTCCACATCAACTTCAACATCACAAATACTCCAGTCCTCAAAGGTGTCACCCAAATCGCACTTGCTTCCTCACAGCTCCCAAATCTCCAGCTGCCCGTCTGAGTATGAGGTAGAACAGATGGTTGAGTCTGCAGAGCTGTTTACTCATACTATAGCCTGGGAATCAGAGGTCGACTCCAGCGCTTCTGTGAATCCAGACGAGGAAATGATCTGCACTGATGCCCAGAATCTTTATGAGTCGGATCCAGGACCAGACGCAGAAGGTTCTGACCATAATGTAGACCCTCATTCCCAAACTGTAACTCCTGTTGGTGGAGACAATGAGGAAGACGATGATAAGACTCAAATACCTGATTGGAGCGACAACTTTAGTTTTTTGTCAGGGCAGGAACAGGTTGGCTCTTAGGACGACGGGTGTGATAACGCACAGGGTGATGATGATGAGGTCGGAGATCCCACTTACTGTCAACCCACAGTCAGCCAAGAGATGAGGTCAGCAGAGGAGGTGGAGGAAGATGCTAGTGACGACGAGGTCAGGTTGCGCCTTCCTGGACAGAGACGTAGTACTGGAAGCACGTCAACAACTGCATCCTCAAACACAACTCTGCCTCTCACCACAAGTCGTGGTGGCTCTTCAGGTCGCATGGGTGCTAAGCCTTGCATAGCCTGGGCATTTTTTCAGATCGATAAAGATGACCCAACTCGTGTTATCTGTAACATTTGTCAGCAAAAGCTAAGTAGAGGCCAAAAAATACATAGTTTGAGTACTTCATGCATGAACTGGCACATGGACATGAAGCATAAGTTGCAGTGGGAAGCTCAGTGTGCTACAATGCGGTCTAGCCGGCCGGGCCAACCACCGTCTGCCATATCTTGTGCATCCGCGGCCTCTTCATCCTCTGTGACTGGGGGGACAGCAGTCACACCTGTTTTGGGGCGCAGACCTGCCACCTCTTTACCCGCAACAGCCAGCGTGATTGGCAGGTCATCATTTTCTTTGGAGGTGGTAACACCAGCTGGTCTTGAGCGCTGTCCGACATCGATAGCACCACCTTTGGATCAAGGCAACCTAACATGTCCGCCTGCATCTTCCTCACAGACCGGCAGTTTGCCGGGGACACCCTTATCAACCCCGTCTAAGCACAATAGCCAGCCCTCGGTCCCTCAGATGTGGACAAGTAAAAGACCATTTCCTCCTAGCCATGAGAAAGCTAAGAGGTTGAATTTCACCATCTGCAAGCTCTTGGCTACAGAAATGCTGCCTTTCCGCCTGGTGGACACAGAGGATTTTCGAGACCTTATGTCCGTCGCAGTGCCCCAGTACCAGATGCCCAGTCGGCACTACTTCTCAAAGAAAGGTGTGCCTGCGCTCCACCAGCATGTCGCACACAACATCACCGCTTCTTTGAGAAACTCTGTGTGTGACAGGGTGCATTTCACCACAGACACTTGGACGAGTAGGCATGGACAGGGGCGTTACATGTCGCTGACTGGGCACTGGGTAACTATGGTGACAGCAGGACAAGGGGCTGCTGTCCAAGTCTTGCCGTCCCCACGAGTTGTGCGTCAATCCTCTTTATGTCATTTTTCCTCCACTGCTTCTGCCTCCTCAACCTCCTCTCGGTCTTCCACCTGCACCCAAAGCCTGTCTGGTCATGCCACAAGCTTTCTAACTGCGCAGAAGGGATCCTGCACACCTCCTTACTATGCTGGCAGTAGGGCTCAACGTCATCAGGCGGTTTTTACATTGAAATGTCTGGGAAATGTGAGTCACACAGCTGAGGAGTTGTGGTCAGCTCTGGAGAACCAATTTCATGAATGGTTGTCTCCACTGGACCTGAAACCAGGGAAGGCCGTGTGTGACAATGCTGCAAACCTGGGTGCGGCCCTTTGCCGGGGCAATGTCACACACGTGCCTTGTATGGCTCACGTGTTGAACCTGGTTGTCCAGCAATTTTTAGCCCACTATCCCAGACTAGATGGCCTTCTGCAGAGGGCACGGTCGCTGTGTGCTCACTTCCGCCGTTCGCATCCCGCAGCTCAGCGACTTACATCTCTACAGAAGTCGTTGGGCCTGCCACTTCACCGGCTAAAATGCGATGTGCCTACCCGGTGGAATTCAACTCTGCACATGTTGCAGCGACTGTGGCAGCACCGACAAGCCCTGGTGCAATACGTTCTGACGTATAGCCTGGGCCAACGAGATTCAGAGGTGGGGCAAATCACGCTGGAGGAGTGGTCTCAGATCAGGGACCTATGCACCCTTCTGCACAGTTTTGAAATGGCGACGAAGATGTTTAGTGCTGACGATGCCATTATCAGCATGACTATTCCGGTGATTTACATGCTGGAGCACATGTTAAACAGAATTCGGAGTCAGGTGGTGGCACAAGAGGAGGTAGAGGAAGTAGAGGAGGAGGAGTTGTATGCGGAAGGGCTAACATCTGCAAGGTCCAGACGGTCGGCAGCACCAGGGCGGCAGGCATGTGAGGGTTGGGGAGATGATTTTACCAGGGCGCATGGTAGCAGCCAAACTAGTGAGGAAGGTGCAGGAGCCCAGGAAGAAGTGGAGGACGAACTGATGGAAGACTCATCAGATGAGGGAGACCTTGATCACATTTCTGTTGTGCGAGGTTGGGGGGAGAGGACAGAGGAAGGAAGCATGATTGTTACCTCGCCACCAACACAACAGGGACTTGGTGCTCCTGGATGCGCAACACACATGAGTGCCTTCTTGCTGCACTACCTGCAACATGACCCTCGAATTGTGAGAATTAGAAATAATCCTGACTACTGGGTTGCCACACCTTTAGATCCCCGGTACAAAAGTAAATTTGCAGAAATTATTCCTGCCATAGAAAGGGATGCACGCATGCAGGAGTATCAGCAGAGACTGTTGCAGAATCTTACATGTGCTTTTCCACAAAATACCAGTGGTGCACGTAGTGAATCTCACAGTTCCAACTTGCCAACCGTGGTCTGTATGGAATTGTTCAATAAAGGGCCCAAAATTAAGATAACATAGATGGGAGAGGTCTCTATGAATAGGAATTCCTAAGTATTTGATACCCTGTGAGGGCCAGGCAAAGGGAAAGTTGGACTGGATGGAATCCTATATGGATTTAGGGAGGGAGACATCGAGGGCCTCAGACTTCGCTGCATTGATTTTAAAATTTTACCATGTAACAAAGTGATCTATTTCAGCCATAACAGCAGGGATGGATATATGTGATTGAGTGATATATACTAGGACATCATCAGCAAATAGAGAGCACTTGTACTCGGTGCCTCCCACCTCAATCCACCTAATATTGGGGTTATGGCGAATTGATGAGAGCAGGTGCTCCGTCACTAGGATGTATAAGAGAGGGGACAGAGGACATCCCTGCCTTGTCCCATTGGTGATTGTGAAAGGTGATGAAAATGTTCTGACGCACCCCCTGGGCCTTGGGACACCCGGAGCCGGACCCTTTTTGGTGGATGCTGGTGGTTGTAGTCTTCGTGGCGGCGATCCGGTTCCGTGGCTCAGGGCGGTCAAACCAGTGACGGAACTATTTATGTGGTTTTGATGTTTAAATGTCCGACTACGCCACACGTGGATTGCGGTCAGAGTGAACCGCCGCTACAGGGCAGACCGCTAAGGCTGGTGTAGTGGGTGCAGCAGAGCGTAGCATAACTCCCCACGGGAGGAGTATAGCCTCAGGGCAGTGTATGCGGAGGATGGGGGTGATGGTGCAGGGCAGCAGCAGTAACGACACGGAGTCAGTGATGCAGTTCAGGGCCTTTACTCACAGTTCTTATTATCCAGACCACGTCTGCAGGTAACGGCTGCCCACGTCGTACTGTGCTCACCAGGTGAGGGGCTCAGACAACTCCCAGATAACTTTGGAGCGCTTCACAGGACCCCCTTTGTGTGTCCTTTGTCTGGCCTTTCTTACCAACACTTCTGTCCGGCTGCCTCGGGCCTCCTCTTGGTAAACTTGGCGCCAGTTTCCCTGACCCTATGTGGTGCCTTCCTAGCGGGTGGAGCAAGGGGCTGCGCCACATAAAATGTCAGAGCCTCCGGTTTCTAGCTGAGGGTCGTTTCCTGCCTCCACTAGTTCGGGGACCGGTCTCCCCCTTTGGCCTGACCCCTCCACACAGGTGGATTCGGGCGTGCGGTGGCGACTCGCCCGTCCGCACCCCTGGGATCCCTTCATTCCTTGTTCCTGGAGCCTTCTCCGCTCCTCTTCCTTCCTTCTCCCTCTTGCAGGCCTGGGCCTCTGTTACTAGGCCCGCCTCCGGAGCAGAGCTCATGCAGAGCCCCTGCTCCCTGCCACTTCTGCTCAGACTTCTCTGCACTGAACTAAGATGGTGCCGACCTTTTATACTCCCTTCTCAATGCACCCAGGAACTGCTTCCTCCCTGCTCCTGCACTGCAGGGTTCCCCTTCCTCAGTGTTCCCTCCCCCCACTCCAGCCAGGGACAGGGACTGTCGTGCCCATCTCAGGGGCATATTGGTCGCCCTGCCCCACGGCAATGTGGTGTAATGCATGCAGGTGTCGGGTCCTGATCCACACTCCATCCTTATCTGAGAGTGAGATATCACACCTCTGGGTGAGGTGCAATACGTCTGTAGCAACCGAGCCCTCGGTGCTACAGTTCCATTTATCTTCAGCCTAGGTGACGTATTGTGATACAGGGCCGTGATTTTGGCTATAAAAGGGTCCCCTAGACCCCTACCCCAAGCTTTTTAAGAGAATCATATATGGCGTGCCAGGAGACTCTATGGAATGCATTCTCAGCATCCAACGAGAGTATCTACTTACAAATTTTTAACTGCATCTAGCCCAGTAAATACTTTGTGCCTAGTAGCAGTGTCTGCTAGTCAGCGGATTATCCCGGCTGTTAAGCAAGCTACACCACCTGTAGTTTGGACACTTAATTTTTTCAAAGGAAATGCTTCGGGACCACGGGATACTTAGTGAAGAGCATCAGGAGGCACCCCAAGGCATAGGGGCTGGGACTGGCACTAGGATGCCTTGCGGTGGACAGCCGAGCTCGATCCTTATAAAAGCTTTTTAACTGCAGCAGCTTTAGTGGACGCTACTGGAGCTGGAATTACGCGGCTGCTGGCATGAGACTTGCCCTCCAATAGATCCTTGTAAATGGATTTAAAGTGTATTCATTCAAATTAGAGGGACAATTTAAATTAAAAAGCTTAGAGCTGCCTCCACCACAGGGGGGCTCTCTCGACCCACCAGCGGACAGGCACCAGTATTGGGAGAGGGGGGCTGGCCGTCAGGGTTCACCGCGGCTCTGGCACAAACCCGGCGACACGGAGGTGGCACGGGCAGGAGCGGACTGGCCGTCTCGGCTTCTCACTTTTTGGATTTTAGAAGGGCATGACATGCCTATATCTGTGTCTCCCCCTCCTTTTACTCCTCCACCTCTTTTCTTTTCGCATGACTATATGTACTTGTCACTTTTCCATGTGTTAGTTGTGTCTTCTGAGCAGTTTGTCAGCTTTTGGACACCTTTGAAGGTGTTTTCTATGTGTTTCTATGTGTTTTTGTTTGCCTGCCATTGGTTTTAATGGTGTTCGAAGGTGTTCGACGAACAGTTCGACGAACAGTTCGGCGAACACACGGGTGTTCGACGAACCGAACCGAACTCGAACACTACGGGGGTGGCTCAACACTACTCATGACACTCCAAAAACAAATCTCTCCTAAAGGCTCTAGGCACGAACAACCTCCCATGGGGAGTGTTAGATGGAGCATCATCTTGAGCATTCTGAATCCCATTCTCCAAAACGGAGTCCAAAGCCGCCACCACAACTCCTTTCTGTAAAATGCTCTCCTCCTCCTCGGCACCGACCGTAGGAGAGAAGCTGCGAGATAAAGCATCGGATTTAACATTCTTAGTACCAGGAATATAGGTAATAGAAAAATGAAACCGAGAAAAAAAAAGTGCCCACCTAGCTTGACGGGCATTCAAGCGCTTGGCAGCATCCAGATAGATCAAATTCTTATGATCTTTGAAAGCCTGAATAGGAAATCTAGCGCCTTCCAAAAAATGGCGCTAATGTTCAAGCGCGAGTTTAATAGCCAGCAACTCCCGATTTCCAACATCATAATTCAGGTCGGTTTCCAAAAATTTTTTTGAAAAGACGGCATAAGGATATACTCAACCCTTGTTCTCCTGAGACAAAAATGCTCCGACCCCAACCAATGAAGCATCGACCTCGACCAAAAAATGGTTGGTCTCATCAGGCTGCATAAGGGGCAGAACTGAACATCTCTTTGAGATACTCAAAGGCTTCAATGACCTCAGTAGTCCACTGGGCCGTATTCGCACCTTTCCTGGTGAGATCGGTTAGAGGTTTAACAATTACAGATAAATTCTTAATAAATTTCCTGTAATAATTGGCAAAACCAAAAAATCTCTGTATAGATTTCAAACCAATAGGCCTAGGCCATTCCTGCACAGCCTGAACCTTCACAGGGTCCATCTCAAAGCCCTCGCTGGAGACAATGTAGCCCAAAAAACTAATTTTCTGCACAGCGAACTCACATTTCTCCAGCTTAGCAAAGAGTGAATTATCACTCAATAACTGCAAAACTTCACGTACACTCTGCCAATGGGACTCTAGATCTGGTGAATAAATCAAAATGTCATCAAAATACACAACCACATTCTTACCAATCAAAGGTCTCAGGATTAGTGTTGAGCCATCCCCGTAATGTTCGAGTTCGGTTTGGTTCGTTGAACACCCGTATGTTCGCCGAACTGTTCATCGAACTGTTCGTCGAACACCTTCGAACACCGTTAAAACCAATGGCAGGCAAACAAAAACACATAGAAACACATAGAAAACACTTCAAAGGTGTCCAAAATCTGACAAACTGCTCAGAAGACACAACCAACACATGGAAAAGTGACAAGTACATATAGTCATGCGAAAAGAAAAGAGGTGGAGGAGTAAAAGGAGGGGGAGACACAGATATATGCATGTCTTGCCCTTCTAAAAGCAAAAAAGTGCGAAGCCGACACGGCCTGTCCGTTCCTGCCCGTGCGACCTCCGTGTCGCCGGGTTTGTGCCAGAGCCGCAGTGGACCCTGACGGCCAGCCCCCCTCTCCCAATACTGGTGCCTGTCCGCTGGTGGGTCGAGCGAGCCCCCCAGCGGTGGAGGCAGGTCTAATCTTTTTAATTTAAATTGTCTCTCTAATTTTAATGAGTACACTTTAAATCCTTTTACAAGGATCTATTGAAGGGCAAGTCTCATGCCAGCAGCCGCGGTAATTCCAGCTCTAGTAGCGTCCATTAAAGCTGCTGCAGTTAAAAAGCTTTTATAAGGATCGAGCTTGGCAGTCCACCGCAAGGCGTCCTACCGCCAGTCCCAACCCCTGTGCCTTGAGGTGCCTCCCCGATGCTCTTCACTGAGAGTCCCGGGGGCCCGAAGCATTTCCTTTGAAAAAATGAAGTGTCCAAACTACAGGTGGTGTAGCTTGCTTAACAGCTGGGATAATCCGCTGACTAGCAGACACTGCTACTAGGCACAACGTATTTCCTGGACTACATGCAGTTAAAAGTTTGTAATTAGATACTCTCGTTGGATGCTGAGAAAGCAATCCATAGAGTCTCCTGGCACGCCATATATTATTCTTTTAAAAAGCTTGGGGTAGGGGTCTAGGGGAACCTTTTTATAGGCAAAATCACGGCCCTGTATCGCAATACGTCACCTAGGCTGAAGATAAATGGAACATTTTCATCACCTTTCATAATCACCAATGGGACAAGGCAGGGATGTCCTCTGTCCCCTCTCTTATACATCCTAGTGACGGAGCACCTGCTCTCATCAATTTGCCATAAACCCAATATTAGGTGGATTGAGGTGGGAGTCACCGAGTACAAGTGCTCTGCATTTGCTGATCATGTCCTAGTATATATCACTCAATCACATATATCCATCCCTGCTGTTATGGCTGAAATAGATCACTTTGTTACATGGTCAAATTTTAAAATCAATGCAGCGAAGTCTGAGGCCCTCGATGTCTCCCTCCCCAAATCCATACAGGATTCCATCCAGTCCAACTTTCCCTTTGCCTGGCCCTCACAGGGTATCAAATACTTAGGAATTCGTATTCATAGAGACCTCTCCCATCTATGTTATCTTAATTTTGGGCCTTTTATTGAACAACTCCATACAGACCACGGTTGGCAAGTTAGAACTATAAGATTCACTTCGCGAACCACTGGTGTTTTGTGGAAAAGCACATGTACACTGTGTTTCAAATTATTATGCAAAAAGTGTTTAGGAGTGATAAGGGAAGAATTTTTTTGTTTGTCAGTTAAACTCATTGATGGTGATGTGTGTCAGGGCTCTTTATATCACTGTAAGCAATTGCAGACACCTGTGCTAATTAGTTTGGCAGGTGTGTCCAAAGAATGGCAAGACTACTTAAGAAGGCTGTCCCACATCATTAAGCAGCCTACATTTTCTGCCAAAATGGGAAAGAAAAAGGATGTGTCGGCTGCTGAGAAGCAACAAATTGTGGAGTGTTTAGGTCAAGGCATGACTACAATCAACATTGCCAAGACACTTCATCCTGATCATAGCACAATCAAGAAGTATGTAGCTGATTCACAGTACACACGTGTGCGTGCTGATAAGGGAAAATTGAGGACTCTTTCCTGCAGGCAACTATGTCAAGTTAAAAGAGCAGCGGCAAAGAAGCCTTGTCATAGCAGCAGACAAGTTTTTGAAGCTGCTGGTGCCTCCAATGTCCTCCGAACAACAAGATGAAGGGTCCTTCAGAGGTTTGCAGCTGAGCATAAGCCATCCTGTCGACCTCCTCTATCCACTGTACACAAGCAGAAACGGCTCCAGTGGGCCAAACAATACATGAAGACTGACTTCAAAACTGTTTTGTTCTCCGATGAGTGCCGTGCAACGCTCCATGGTCCAGATGGATGGAGTGGAGGATGGCTGGTTGATGGACACCCCATGCAAACACGGCTACGGCGCCAACAAGGAGTAGGTGGAGTAATGTTTTGGGCTGGAATCATGGGGAGAAAGATTGTCGGCCCCTTTAGGATCCCTGAAGGGGTAAAGATGAACTCCATAATGTATGTGGAGTTTCTCAAAAAGCACTTCCTGCTATGGTTCAAGAAGAAGAACCGTGTATTCCGCATTTCATGCATGATAATGCACCGTCTCATGCTGCACATAACACATCTGCATCTCTGGCTGATATGGGCATAAAAGGGGACAAACCTATGGTGTGACCCCCATGCTCCCCTGACCTCAACCCCATTGAGAACCTCTGGAGCATCATCAAAAGGAGTGTCTATGATGGCAGGAGGCAGTTCACATCTAAGCAACAGCTCTGGGAGGGTATTCTGTCCTCATGCAAAACAATTGAAGCAGAAACCATGCAAAAACCTGACAAATTCAATGGACGAGAGAGTCGAGAAGCTTCTTTCGAACAAGGGGTCCTATGTGCAAATGTAACATCACTTAGAATAAAGTTTTGAGTTGAAAACTGTTTTATTTCAGTTTCTAATAACCTGCTAATGCTTATAATTTCAAAAAGGACCATTTTTTTGTACTTTATTAAAATGAAAAGGTTGATCGAAGAGTGTGGGGGATCAAAGAGTGTGGCAACCCAGTAGTCAGGATTATTTCGAATTCTGACAATCTGAGGGTCATGTTGCAGGTAGTGCAGCAAGAAGGCACTCATGTGTCTTGCGCATCTAAGAACCACAAAATTATTTTCCGGGCTAGATGCAGCTAAAAATTATTATTAATTTGAAAGCTGGTGGAGCTTAGTATAGATGGCCTAATAGAATCAGTACTGCAAACTGCTACAAGGCTCAAATTATTTTCCAGCCAAGATACAGATAAACATGATTAGTAATTTTAAATCTGGTGGAGTTTAGTATAGATGGCCTAATAGAATCAGTACTGCACACTGCTACAAGGCCCAATTTATTTTCCGGCCAAGATACAGATAAACATGATTAGTAATTTTAAATCTAGTGGAGTTTAGTATAGATGGCCTAATAGAATCAGTACTGCACACTGCAACAAGGCATAAATTATTTTCCAGCCAAGATACAGATAAACATGATTAGTAATTTGAAAGCTTAAAACAGTTGGTGAGGTCATTTTAACAAATCATCAAGCTTTTACTTTTCCCAGGATGACACGGGTAGAAAAGTCCTTTCGGAACCATGATTTGTTCATCTTTATGAACGTGAGTCTGTCTACATTATCAGTGGAGAGCCACGTGCGCTTATCAGTCAGCACACTACCAGCAGCGCTGAACACACGTTCAGACAGAATGCTGGCTGCGGGGCATGACAAGATCTCCAAGGCGTAAGTGGCGAGCTCCGGCCATTTATCCAGATTGGAAGCCCAAAAAGAGCAACGGTCCAGTGACACAGTCATGGCTTCAATGTTTACTTGGAGATACTCCTGTACCATCGTCTCTAGGTGTTGACTATGTGTCAGACTTCTTGTCTCCTGTGGCCTTGCAAAGGATGGGCTATAAAAGTGGTGAAAACATTCCGCAAAATTGATGTTACCAGCAGATACTGTGTTTCTGTTACGTTTTGAGTAGTGTTGAGCCACCCCCGTAGTGTTCGAGTTCGGTTCGGTTCGTCGAACACCCGTGTGTTCGCCGAACTGTTCGTCGAACTGTTCGTCGAACACCTTCGAACACCGTTAAAACCAATGGCAGGCAAACAAAAACACATAAAACACATAGAAAACACCTTCAAAGGTGTCCAAAAGCTGACAAACTGCTCAGAAGACACAACTAACACTTGGAAAAGTGACAAGTACATATAGTCATGCGAAAAGAAAAGAGGTGGAGGAGTAAAAGGAGGGGGAGACACAGATATAGGCATGTCATGCCCTTCTAAAATCCAAAAAGTGAGAAGCCGACACGTTCAGTCCGCTCCTGCCCGTGGCACCTCCGTGTCGCCGGGTTTGTGCCAGAGCCGCGGTGAATCCTGACGGCCAGCCCCCCTCTCCCAATACTGGTGCCTGTCCACTGGTGGGTCGAGCGAGCCCCCCTGTGGTGGAGGCAGCTCTAAGCTTTTTAATTTAAATTGTCTCTCTAATTTGAATAAATACACTTTAAATCCATTTACAAGGATCTATTGGAGGGCAAGTCTCATGCCAGCAGCCGCGTAATTCCAGCTCCAGTAGCGTCCACTAAAGCTGCTGCAGTTAAAAAGCTTTTATAAGGATCGAGCTCGGCTGTCCACCGCAAGGCATCCTACTGCCAGTCCGAGCCCCTATGCCTTGGGGTGCCTCCTGATGCTCTTCACTGAGTATCCCGTGGTCCCGAAGCATTTCCTTTGAAAAAATGAAGTGTCCAAACTACAGGTGGTGTAGCTTGCTTAACAGCCGGGATAATCCACTGACTAGCAGACCCTGCTACTAGGCACAAAGTATTTCCTGGGCTAGATGCAGTTAAAAATTTGTAATTAGATACTCTCGTTGGATGCTGAGAAAGCATTCCATAGAGTCTCCTGGCACGCCATATATGATTCTCTTAAAAAGCTTGGGGTAGGGGTCTAGGGGACCCTTTTATAGCCAAAATCACGGCCCTGTATCGCAATACGTCACCTAGGCTGAAGATAAATGGAACTGTAGCACCCTGAGGGCTCGGTTGCTACAGAGGTATTGCACCTCACCCAGAGGTGTGATATCTCCCTCTCAGATAAGGATGTAGTGTGGATCAGGACCCGACACCTGCATGCATTACACCACATTGCCGTGGGGCAGGGCGACCAATATGCCCCTGAGAATGGCACGACAGTCCCTGTCCCTGGCTGGAGTGGGGGGAGGGAACACTGAGGAAGGGGAACCCTGTAGTGCAGGAGCAGGGAGGAAGCAATTCCTGGGTGCATTGAGAAGGGAGTATAAAAGGTGGGCACCATCTTAGTTCAGTGCAGAGAAGTCTGAGCAGAAGTGGCAGGGAGCAGCGACTCTGCATGAGCTCTGCTCCAGAGGCGGGCCTAGTAACAGAGGCCCAGGCCTGGAAGAGGGAGAAGGAAGGAAGAGGAGCGGAGAAGGCTCCAGGAACGAGGAACGAAGGGATCTCAGGGGTGCGGACGGGCGAGTCGCCACCGCACGCCCGAATCCACCTGCGTGGAGGGGTCAGGCCAAAGGGGGAGACCGGTCCCCGAAACTAGTGGAGGCAGGAAACGACCGTCAGCTAGAAACAGGAGGCTGTGACATTTTATGTGGCGCAGCCCCTCGCTACACCCGCTAGGAAGGCACCACAAAGGGTCAGGGAAACTGGCGCCAAGTTTACCAAGAGGAGGCCCGAGGCAGCCGGACAGAAGGGTTGGTAAGAAAGGCCAGACAAAGGACACACAAAGGGGGTCCTGTGAAGCACTCCAAACTTATCTGGGAGTTGTCTGAGCCCCTCACCTGGTGGGCAGAGTACGACGTGGGCAGCCGTTACCTGCAGACGTGGTCTGGATAATAAGAACTGTGAGTAAAGGCCCTGGACTGCATCACTGACTCCGTGTCATTACTGCTGCTGCCCTGCACCATCACCCCCATCCTCCGCATACACTGCCCTGAGGCTGTACTCCTCCCGTGGGGAGTTATGCTACGCTCTGCTGCACCCACAACACCAGCCTCAGCGGTCTGCCCTGGAGCGGCGGTTCACTCTGACCGCAATCCACGGGTGGCATAGTCGGACATTTAAACATCAAAACCACATAAATAGTTCCGCCACTGGTTTGACCGCCCTGAGCCACGGAACTGGGTTGCCGCCACGGTGACTACAACCACCAGCATCCACCAAAAAGGGTCCGGCTCCGGGTGCCCAAGGCCCAGGGGGCGCGTCAGAACATTTTCATCACATTTCACAGTCACCAATGGGACAAGGCAGGGATGTTCTCTGTCCCCTCTCTTATACATCCTAGTGACGGAGCACCTGCTCTCATCAATTCGCCATAACCCCAATATTAGGTGGATTGAGGTGGGAGGCACCAAGTACAAGTGCTCTCTATTTGCTGATGATGTCCTAGTATATATCACTCAATCACATATATCCATCCATGCTGTTATGGCTGAAATAGATCACTTTGTTACATGGTCAAATTTTAAAATCAATGCAGCGAAGTCTGAGGCCCTCGATGTCTCCCTCCCCAAATCCATATAGGACTCCATCCAGTCCAACTTTCCCTTTGCCTGGCCCTCACAGGGTATCAAATACTTAGGAATTCCTATTCATAGAGACCTCTCCCATCTATGTTATCTTAATTTTGGGCCCTTTATTGAACAACTCCATACAGACCACGGTTGGAAAGTTAGAACTGTAAGATTCACTACGTGAACCACTGGTGTTTTGTGGAAAAGCACATGTACACTGTGTTCCAAATTATTATGCAAAAAGTGTTTAGGAGTGATAAGGGAAGAATTTGTTTGTTTGTCAGTTAAACTCATTGATGGTGATGTGTGTCAGGGCTCTTTATATCACTGTAAGCAATTGCAGACACCTTTGCTAATTAGTTTGGCAGGTGTGTCCAATGAAAGGCAAGACTACTTAAGAAGGCTGTCTCACATTATTAAGCAGCCTACATTTTCTGCCAAAATGGGAAAGAAAAAGGATGTGTCGGCTGCTGAGAAGCAACAAATTGTGGAGTGTTTAGGGCAAGGCATGACTACAATCAACATTGTGCGATGATCAGGATGAAGTGTCTTGGCAATCAAGAAGTATGTAGCTGATTCACAGTACACACGTGTGCGTGCTGATAAGGGCAAATTGAGGACTCTTTCCTACAGGCAATTACGTCAGGTTGAAAGAGCAGCGGCAAAAAAGCCTTGTCATAGCAGCAGACAAGTTTTTGAAGCTGCTTGTGCCTCCAACATCCCCCGAACAACAAGATGCAGGGTCCTTCAGAGGTTTGCAGCTGTGCATACGCCATCCTGTCGACCTCCTCTATCCACTTCACACAAGCAGAAACGGCTCCAGTGGGCCAAACATTGCATGAAGACTGACTTCAAAACTGTTTTGTTCACGGATGAGTGCCGTGCAGCGCTCGATGGTCCAGATGGATGGAGTGGAGGATGGCTGGTTGATGGACACCCCACGCAAACACGGCTACAGCGCCAACAAGGAGGAGGTGGAGTAATGTTTTGGGCTGGAATCATGGGGAGAGAGATTGTCGGCCCCTTTAGGATCCCTGAAGGCGCTAAAGATGAACTCCATAATGTATGTGGATTTTCTCAAACAGCACTTCCTGCCATGGTTCAAGAAGAAGAACCGTGTATTTCACAGCAAGATCATTTTTCTGCATGATAATGCACCATCTCATGCTGCACATAAAACATCTGCATCTCTGGCTGATATGGGCAGAAAAGGGGACAAACTTATGGTGTGACCCCCATGCTCCCCTGACCTCTACCCCATTCAGAACCTTTGGAGCATCATTAAAAGGAGTGTCTATGATGGCGGGAGGCAGTTCACATCTAAGCAACAGCTCTGGGAGGGTATTCTGTCCTCATGCAAAACAATTGAAGCAGAAACCATCCAAAACCTGACAAATTCAATGGACGAGAGAGTTCAGAAGCTCCTTTCGAACAAGGGGTCCTATGTGAAAATGTAACATCACCTAGAATAAAGTTTTGAGTTGAAAACTGTTTGATTTAAGTTTCTAACAACCTGCTAATGCTTATAATTTCAAAAATGACCATTTTTTTGGTCTTTATTAAAATGAAAAGGTTGATCGAAAAGTTTGGGGGATCTAAGAGCGTGGCAACCCAGTAGTCATGATTACTTCGAATTCTGACAATATGAGGGTCATGCTGCAGGTAGTGCAGCAAGAAGGCACTTATGTGTCTTGCGCATCTCGGAGCACCAAAATTATTTTCCGGGCTAGATGCAGCTAAAAATTATTATTAATTTTAAATCTGGTGAAGCTTTAGTATAGATGGCCTAATAGGATCAGTGCTGCACACTGCTACAAAGCCCAAATTATTTTCCAGTCAAGATACAGATAAACATGATTAGTAATTTTAAATCTGGTGGAGCTTATTATAGATGGCCTAATAGAATCAGTGCTGCACACTGCTACAAAGCCCAAATTATTTTCCAGCCAAGATACAGATAAACATGATTAGTAATTTGAAAGCTTAAAACGGTTGGTAGGGTGATTTTAACCAATCATCAAGCTTTTACTCTCCCCAGGATGACACAGGGGTAGAAAAGTCGTTTCGGATCCATGATTTGTTCATCTTTATGAACGTGAGTCTGTCTACATTATCAGTGGAGAGCCGCGTGCGCTTATCTGTCAGCACACCACCAGCAGCGCTGAACACACGTTCAGACAGAACGCTGGCTGCGGGGCATGACAAGATCTCCAAGGCGTAAGTGGCTAGCTCCGGCCATTTATCCAGATTGGAAGCCCAAAAAGAGCAAGGGTCCAGTGACACAGTCGTGGCTTCAATGTTTACTTGGAGATACTCCTGTACCATCGTCTCTAGGCGTTGACTATGTGTCAGACTTCTTGTCTCCTGTGGCCTTGCAAAGGATGGGCTAAAAAAGTGGTGAAATGATTCCGCAAAATTGATGTTACCAGCAGATACTGTGGTTCTGTTACGGTTTGAGTGCTGAACACTTGACGGTCCCACGGTTGGCAAGTTGGAACTGTGAGATTCACTACGTGCACCACTGGTATTTTGTGGAAAAGCACATGTAAGATTCTGCAACAGTCTCTGCTGATACTCCTGCATGCGTGCATCCCTTTCTATGGCAGGAATAATTTCTGCAAATTTACTTTTGTACCGGGGATGTAACAGTGTGGCAACCCAGTAGTCAGGATTATTTCTAATTCTCACAATTCGAGGGTCATGTTGCAGGTAGTGCAGCAAGAAGGCACTCATGTGTGTTGCGCATCCAGGAGCACCAAGTCCCTGTTGTGTTGGTGGCGAGGTAACAATCATGCTTCCTTCCTCTGTCCTCTCCCCCCAACCTCGCACAACAGAAATGTGATCAAGGTCTCCCTCATCTGATGATTCTTCCATCAGTTCGTCCTTCACTTCTTCCTGGGCTCCTGCACCTTCCTCACTAGTTTGGCTGCTACCATGCGCCCTGGTAAAACCATCTCCCCCACCCTCACATGCCTGCCACCTTGGTGCTGCCGACCGTCTGAACCTTGCAGATGTTAGCCCTTCCGCATACAACTACTCCTCCTCCTCTACTTCCTCCACCTCCTCTTGTGCCACCACCTGACTCCGAATTCTGTTTAACATGTGCTCCAGCATGTAAATCACCGGAATAGTCATGCTGATAATGGCATCGTCAGCACTAAACATCTTCGTCGCCATTTCAAAACTGTGCAGAAGGGTGCATAGGTCCCTGATCTGAGACCACTCCTCCAGCGTGATTTGCCCCACCTCTGGATCTCGTTGGCCCAGGTTATACGTCAGAACGTATTGCACCAGGGCTTGTCGGTGCTGCCACAGTCGCTACAACATGTGCAGAGCTGAATTCCACTGGGTAGGCACATCGCATTTTAGCCGGTGAAGTGGCAGGCCCAACGACTTCTGTAGAGATGTAAGTCGCTGAGCTGCGGGATGCGAACGGCGAAAGTGAGCACACAGCGACCGTGCCCTCTGCAGAAGGCCATCTAGTCTGGGATAGTGGGCTAAAAATTGCTGGACAACCAGGTTCAACACGTGAGCCATACAAGGCACGTGTGTGACATTGCCCCGGCGAAGGGCCGCACCCAGGTTTGCAGCATTGTCGCACACGGCCTTCCCTGGTTTCAGGTCCAGTGGAGACAACCATTCATGAAATTGGTTCTCCAGAGCTGACCACAACTCCTCAGCTGTGTGACTCACATTTCCCAGACATTTCAATGTAAAAACTGCCTGATGACGTTGAGCCCTACTGCCAGCATAGTAAGGAGGTGTGCAGGATCCCTTCTGCGCAGTTAGAAAGCTTGTGGCATGACCAGACAGGCTTTGGGTGCAGGTGGAAGACCGAGAGGAGGTTGAGGAGGCAGAAGCAGTGGAGGAACTTTGACATAAAGAGGATTGACGCACAACTCGTGGGGACGGCAAGACTTGGACAGCAGCCCCTTGTCCTGCTGTCACCATAGTTACCCAGTGCCCAGTCAGCGACATGTAACGCCCCTGTCCATGCCTACTCGTCCAAGTGTCTGTGGTGAAATGCACCCTGTCACACACAGTTTCTCAAAGAAGCGGTGATGTTGTGTGCGACATGCTGGTGGAGCGCAGGCACACCTTTCTTTGAGAAGTAGTGCCGACTGGGCATCTGGTACTGGGGCACTGTGACGGACATAAGGTCTCGAAAATCCACTGTGTCCACCAGGCGGAAAGGCAGCAATTCTGTAGCCAAGAACTTGCAGATGGTGAAATTCAACCTCTTAGCTTTCTCATGGCTAGGAGGAAATGGTCTTTTACTTGTCCACATCTGAGGGACCGAGGGCTGGGTATTGTGCTTAGACGGGGTTGATAAGGGTTTCCCCGGCAAACTGTCGGTCTGTGAGGAAGATGCAGGCGGACATGTTAGGTTGCCTTGATCCAAAGGTGGTGCTATCGATGTCGGACAGCGCTCAACACCAGCTGGTGTTACCACCTCCAAAGAAAATGATGACCTGCCAATCACGCTGGCTGTTGCGGGTAAAGAGGTGGCAGGTCTGCGCCCCAAAACAGGTGTGACTGCTGACCCCCAGTCACAGAGGATGAAGAGGCCGCGGATGCACAAGATATGGCAGACGGTGGTTGGCCCGGCCGGCTAGGCCGCATTGTAGCACACTGAGCTTCCCACTGCAACTTATGCTTCATGTCCATGTGCCGGTTCATGCATGAAGTACTCAAACTATGTATTTTTTGGCCTCTACTTAGCTTTTGCTGACAAATGTTACAGATAACACGAGTTGGGTCATCTTTATCGATCTGAAAAAATGCCAAGGCTATGCAAGGCTTAGCACCCATGCGACCTGAAGAGCCACCACGACTTGTGGTGAGTGGCAGAGTTGTGTTTGAGGATGCAGTTGTTGACGTGCTTCCAGTACTACGTCTCTGTCCAGGAAGGTGCAACCTGACCTCGTCGTCACTAGCATCTTCCTCCACCTCCTCTGCTGACCTCATCTCTTGGCTGACTGTGGGTTGACAGTAAGTGGGATCTCCAACCTCATCATCATCACCCTGTGCGTTATCACACCCGTCGTCCTCAGAGCCAACCTGTTCCTGCCCTGACAAAAACTAAAGTTGTCGCTCCAATCAGGTATTTGAGTCTTATCATCGTCTTCCTCATTGTCTCCACCAACAGGAGTTACAGTTTGGGAATGAGGGTCTACATTATGGTCTGAACCTTCTGCGTCTGGTCCTGGATCCGACTCATAAAGATTCTGGGCATCAGTGCAGATCATTTCCTCGTCTGGATTCACAGAAGCGCTGGAGTCGACCTCTGATTCCCAGGCTATAGTATAAGTAAACAGCTCTGCAGACTCAACCATCTGTTCTACCTCATACTCAGACGGGCAGCTGGAGATTTGGGAGCTGTGAGGAAGCAAGTGCGATTGGGGTGACACCTTTGAGGACTGGAGTATTTGTGATGTTGAAGTTGATGTGGAGGAGAGCCCACTTAAAGGAGCACTTGATATCCGTTGAAGCACCTGCTGTTTTTGTGCCTCATCTGGAATTTGTAGCGATTGGCGTGGCCGTAAGAAAGGGATCTTATCACATTGTCCGCTAAAAGAAGTAGACATTTTAGTTTGGCTGGAAGATGGTCTTTCTTCTGCAGATGATACTGTTGCTTTAACACCTACCCCACGGACACAACCTTTTTTCCCCTTCCCAACACGCCTATTCCCCTTTCCACCAGCAGCAGGCCTTTTTCCACTCATTTTGGTGGTTAACTAATTAACAACTCTGGAGTTGTTTGCACAAAAAAACAATGGATGGGAACCGAGCAGAGCTGAGTGGCCAAACTGTGGTATTAGGCCAAAACTATTGGCTGGGTTAGATGCAGAAAAAAATTATATTCAATTTGCAATCTGATGGAGGTCAGTAAAGATGGACTAATAAAGAAAGTCCCACACACTGCTAGAAGGCCAAATATTTTTTCAGAGCTAGATGCAGATAAAAATTATTTTTAATTTGCAACCTGATGGAGGTCAGTATAGATGGACTAATAGAGAAAGTCCCACACACTGCTAGAAGGCCAAATATTTTTTCAGAGCTAGATGCAGATAAAAATTACTTTTAATTTGCAACCTGATGGAGGTCAGTATAGATGGACTAATAGAGAAAGTCCCACACACTGCTAGAAGGCCAAATATTTTTTCAGAGCTAGATGCAGAAAAAAATTATATTCAGTTTGCAACCTGATGGAGGTCAGTATAGATGGAATAATAGAACAAGTCCCACACACAGCTAGAAGCCCAAATATTTTTTCAGAGGTAGATGCAGAAAAAAATTATATTCAGTTTGCAACCTGATGGAGGTCTGTATAGATGGATTAATAGAACAAGTCCCACACAGAGCTAGAAGCCCAATATTTTTTCAGAGGTAGATGCAGACAAAAAATTATTTTGAATTTGCAGCGTGATGGAGGTCAGTATAGATGGACTAATAGAGAAAGTCCCACACACTGCTAGAAGCCCAATATTTTTTCAGAGGTAGATGCAGAAAAAAAATATATTCAGTTTGCAACCTGATGGAGGTCAGTATAGATGGACTAATAGAGAAAGTCCCACACACTGCTAGAAGGCCAAATATTTTTTCAGAGCTAGATGTAGATAAAAATTATTTTTAATTTGCAACCTGATGGAGGTCAGTATAGATGGACTAATAGAGAAAGTCCCACACACTGCTAGAAGGCCAAATATTTTTTCAGAGGTAGATGCAGAAAAAAATATATTCAGTTTGCAACCTGATGGAGGTCAGTATAGATGGACTAATAGAGAAAGTCCCACACACAGCTAGAAGCCCAATATTTTTTCAGAGGTAGATGCAGAAAAAAATATATTCAGTTTGCAACCTGATGGAGGTCTGTATAGATGGATTAATAGAACAAGTCCCACACACAGCTAGAAGCCCAATATTTTTTCAGAGGTAGATGCAGAAAAAAATATATTCAGTTTGCAACCTGATGGAGGTCAGTATATATGGACTAATACAACAAGTCCCACACACAGCTAGAAGCCCAATATTTTTTCAGAGGTAGATGCAGAAAAAAATATATTCAGTTTGCAACCTGATGGAGGTCTGTATAGATGGATTAATAGAACAAGTCCCACACACAGCTAGAAGCCCAATATTTTTTCAGAGGTAGATGCAGAAAAAAATATATTCAGTTTGCAACCTGATGGAGGTCAGTATAGATGGACTAATACAACAAGTGCCACACACAGCTAGAAGCCCAATATTTTTTCAGAGGTAGATGCAGAAAAAAATATATTCAGTTTGCAACCTGATGGAGGTCTGTATAGATGGATTAATAGAACAAGTCCCACACAAAGCTAGAAGCCCAATATTTTTTCAGAGGTAGATGCAGAAAAAAATATATTCAGTTTGCAACCTGATGGAGGTCAGTATAGATGGACTAATACAACAAGTCCCACACACAGCTAGAAGCCCAATATTTTTTCAGAGGTAGATGCAGAAAAAAATATATTCAATTTGCAACCTGATGGAGGTCTGTATAGATGGATTAATAGAACAAGTCCCACACACAGCTAGAAGCCCAATATTTTTTCAGAGGTAGATGCAGAAAAAAATATATTCAGTTTGCAACCTGATGGAGGTCAGTATAGATGGACTAATACAACAAGTCCCACACACAGCTAGAAGCCCAATATTTTTTCAGAGGTAGATGCAGAAAAAAATATATTCAGTTTGCAACCTGATGGAGGTCTGTATAGATGGACTAATACAACAAGTCCCACACACAGCTAGAAGCCCAATATTTTTTCAGAGGTAGATGCAGAAAAAAATATATTCAGTTTGCAACCTGATGGAGGTCAGTATAGATGGACTAATACAACAAGTCCCACACACAGCTAGAAGCCCAATATTTTTTCAGAGGTAGATGCAGAAAAAAATATATTCAGTTTGCAACCTGATGGAGGTCTGTATAGATGGATTAATAGAACAAGTCCCACACACAGCTAGAAGCCCAATATTTTTTCAGAGGTAGATGAAGAAAAAAATATATGCAGTTTGCAACCTGATGGAGGTCAGTATAGATGGACTAATACAACAAGTCCCACACACAGCTAGAAGCCCAATATTTTTTCAGAGCTAGATGCAGAAAAAAATTATATTCAATTTGCAACCTGATGGAGGTCAGTATAGATGGACTAATAGAATGATGCTATGCCCAAAAGATTTTACTTCACTAGGTGCAGTAAAAAAATTGGTTTTCTATACACAGGTGGTATATCTTGCAACACAGATAGGCTACTCCACTGACTAACACACTCTGCAAAAGGCCAAAAAGGATTAGCTTTGCTAGATTCAGCCAAATGCTGTGAAAAAAACTTGCACAGCACTGGCACAGACCTGCCTGGCAAAAACTGATAGGAACTGATGTAACCTAGTCCTGAAAAGGACTCCAATTACAATTAGTCTTTACTCCCACAATCTGTCTATTTAAGAGCACAGACCTGCCTGATAAAAGTCGTAGGAAATGCTATAACCTAGTCCTTAAAAGGACTGAAATCACAACTATTCCCTACTCCCAAGCTATCTGTAGATTTGTGCGAAAATTGGCTTGAAATTAACAAGGTATAGTGCACACAGCAACAGCGGTGCCGTCTAACACGCAGCTGCAGCAGTGAGAAAATGGTGGCGACGGGGAAAATGGCTTGGTCTTATAGGGCAAGGACATGTGACATACACTGCCAATGACACATGCCCTTGCTTGTGTGAAAAAAAGCACTTCGCTCCGTGTGTGCGCTGCTGATAGGCTGACAGATTGCACCTCCCCACTGTAAATGCGGGAAAGAGAAAAAAAAAATGGAGATCTTCATTGTTCCTGCAGAGATCCATCCCCTGCCCCTCCCCCCACCCCGCTGTACACTCAAACTGCGTATTAACATTAATTTTCATCATTACTGAGAAAAAATCCAGTTATGATTTTGGTGCACGAACAGTTATCGAACGTAACCTCGAACAGCCGAATTTTTCTCAAATTGTTCGTGTTCGCCGAACGGCTCGAACACCGCCCAAAACAGCTCGAATTTGAGATTGGCGAACAGTTTGAGTAGAACAACGCTCATCTCTAGTTTTGAGTGCTGAATACTCGACGTCCCATGGTTGGCAAATTGGAACTGTGAGATTCACTACGTGCACCACTGGTGTTTTGTGGAAAATCACATGTAAGATTCTGCAACAGTCTCTGCTGATACTCCTGCATGCGTGCATACCTTTCTATGGCAGGAATAATTTCTGCAAATTTACTTTTGTACCGGGGATCTAACAGTGTGGCAACCCAGTAGTCAGGATTATTTCTAATTCTTACAATTCGAGGGTCATGTTGCCGGTAGTGCAGCAAGAAGGCACTCATGTGTCTTGCGCATCCAGGAGCACCAAGTCCCTGTTGTGTTGGTGGCGAGGTAACAATCATGCTTCCTTCCTCTGCCCTCTCCCCGCAACCACGCACAACAGAAATGTGATCAAGGTCTCCCTCATCTGATGAGTCTTCCATCAGTTCGTCCTTCACTTCTTCCTGGGCTCCTGCACCTTCCTCACTAGTTTGGCTGCTACCATGCGCCCTGGTAAAACCATCTCTCCCACCCTCACATGCCTGCTGCCTTGGTGCTGCCGACCGTCTGGATCTTGCAGATGTTAGCCCTTCCGCATACAACTCCTCCTCCTCTACTTCCTCCACCTCCTCTTGTGCTACCACCTGACTCCGAATTCTGTTTAACATGTGCTCCAGCATGTAAATCACCGGAATAGTCATGCTGATAATGGCATCGTCAGCACTAAACATCTTCGTCGCCATTTCAAAACTGTGCAGAAGAGTGCATAGGTCCCTGATCTGAGACCACTCCTCCAGCGTGATTTGCCCCACCTCTGGATCTCGTTGGCGCAGGCTATATGTCAGAACATATTGCACAAGGGCTTGTCGATGCTGCCACAGTCGCTGAAACATGTGCAGAGTTGAATTCCACCGGGTAGGCACATCGCATTTTAGCCGGTGAAGTGGCAGGCCCAATGACTTCTGTAGATATGTAAGTCGCTGAGCTGCGGGATGCGAATGGCGGAAGTGAGCACACAGCGACCGTGCCCTCTGCAGAACGCCATCTAGTCTTGGATAGTGGGCTAAAAATTGCTGGACAACCAGGTTCAACACGTGAGCCATACAAGGCATGTGTGTGACACTGCCCCGGCGAAGGGCCGCACCCAGGTTTGCAGCATTGTCGCACAAGGCCTTCCCTGGTTTCAGGTCCAGTGGAGACAACCATTCATGAAACTGGTTCTGCAGAGCTGACCACAACTCCTCAGCTGTGTGACTCACATTTCCCAGACATTTCAAGGTAATAACCGCCTGATGACGTTGAGCCCTGCTGCCAGCATAGTAAGGAGGTGTGCAGGATCCCTTCTGCGCAGTTAGAAAGCTTGTGGCATGACCAGACAGGCTTTGGGTGCAGGTGGAGGACCGAGAGGAGGTAGAGGAGGCAGAAGCAGTGGAGGAACTTCGAGATAAAGAGGATTGACGCACAACTGGGGACGGCAAGACTTGGACAGCAGCCCCTTGTCCTGCTGTCACCATAATTACCCAGTGCCCAGTCTGCGACATGTAACGTCCCTGTCCATGCCTACTTGTCCAGGTGTCTGTGGTAAAATGCACCCTGTCACACACAGAGTTTCTCAAAGAAGCGGTGAAGTTGTGTGCGACATGCTGGTGGAGCGCAGGCACACCTTTCTTTGAGTAGTAGTGCCGACTGGGCATCTGGTACTGGGGCACTGCGACGGACATAAGGTCTCGAAAATCCTCTGTGTCCACCAGGCGGAAAGGCAGCATTTCTGTAGCCAAGAGCTTGTAGATGGTGAAATTCAACCTCTTAGCTTTGTCATGGCTAGGAGGAAATGGTCTTTTACTTGTCCACATCTGAGGGACCAAGGGCTGGCTGTTGTGCTTAGACGGGGTTGAGAAGGGTGTCCCCGGCAAACTGCCGGTCTGTGAGGAAGATGCAGGCGGACATGTTAGGTTGCCTTGATCCAAAGGTGGTGCCATCGATGTCGGACAGCGCTGAACACCAGCTGGTGCTTCCACCTCCAAAGAAAATGATGACCTGCCAATCGCGCTGGCTGTTGCGGGTAAAGAGGTGGAAGGTCTGCGTCGCAAAACAGGTGTGACTGCTGTCCCCCCAGTCACAGAGGATGAAGAGGCCGCGGATGCACAAGATGTGGCAGACTGTGGTTGGCCCGGCCGACTAGGCCGCATTGTAGCACATTGAGCTTCCCACTGTACCTTATGCTTCATATCCATGTGCCGGTTCACGCATGAAGTACTCAAACTATGTATTTTTTGGCCTCTACTTAGCTTTTGCTGACAAATGTTACAGCTAACACGAGTTGGGTCATCCTTATCGATCTGAAAAAATGCCCAGGCTATGCAAGGCTTAGCACCCATGCGACCTGAAGAGCAACCACGACTTGCGGTCAGAGGCAGAGTTGTGTTTGAGGATGCAGTTGTTGACGTGCTTCCAGTACTACGTCTCTGTCCAGGAAGGCGCAACCTGACCTCGTCGTCACTAGCATCCTCCTCCACCTCCTCTGCTGACCTCATCGACTGGCTGACTGTGGGTTGACAGTAAGTGGGATCTCCAACCTTGTCATCATCACCCTGTGTGTTATCACACCCTCCGTCCTCAGAGCCAACCTCTTCCTGCCCTGACAAAAAACTCAAGTTGTCGCTCCAATCAGGTATTTGAGTCTCATCATCGTCTTCCTCATTTTCTCCACCAACAGGAGTTACAGTTTGGGAACGATGGTCTATATTATGGTCAGAACCTTCTGCGTCTGTTGCTGGATCCGACTCCTAAAGATTCTGGGCATCAGTTCAGATCATTTCCTCGTCTGGATTCACAGAAGCTCTGGAGTTGACCTCTGATTCCCAGGCTACAGTATGAGTAAACAGCTCTGCAGACTCAACCATCTGTTCTACCCCATACTCAGACGGGCAGCTGGAGACTTGGGAGCTGTGAGGAAGCAAGTGCGATTGGGGTGACACCTCTGAGGACTGGAGTATTTGTGATGCTGAAGTTGAGGTGGAGGAGAGCCCACTTAAAGGAGCACTTGATATCGGTTGAAGCACCTGCTGTTTTTGTGCCTCATCTGGAATTTGTAGCTATTGGCGTGGCCGTAAGAAAGGGATATTATCACATTGTCCGCTAAATGAAGTAAACATCTTAGTTTGGCTGGAAGATGGTCTTTCTTCTGCAGATGTTACTGTTGCTTTAACACCTACCCCACGGACACAACCTTTTTTTCCCTTCCCAACACGCCTATTCCCCTTTCCACCAGCAGCAGGCCTTTTTCCAGTCATTTTGGTGGTTAACTAATTCACAACTCTGGAGTTGTTTGCACAAAAAAAAATGGATGGGAACTGAGCAGAGCTGAGTGGCCAAATTGTGGTATTAGCCCAAAAGTATTGGCTGGGTTAGATGCAGTAAAACAATTTTATTACATACACAGGTGGTGGAGGTTAGTATAGATGGACTAATAGAACAAGTCCCACACACTGCTACAAGCACAAATATTTTTTCAGAGCTAGATGCAGATGAATATTATTTTGAATTTGCAACCTGGTGGAGGTTAGTATAGATGGACTAATAGAACAAGTCCCACACACTGCTACAAGCCCAAATATTTTTTCAGAGCCAGGTGCAGATAAAAATTATTTTGAATTTTCAACTAGGTGGAGGTTAGTATAGATGGACTAATAGAACAAGTCCCACACACTGCTACAAGCCCAAATATTTTTTCAGAGCTAGATGCTGAAAAAAATTATTTTGAATTTGCAACCTGGTGGAGGTTAGTATAGATGGACTGATAGAACAAGTCCCACACACTGCTACAAGCCCAAATATTTTTTCAGAGCTAGATGCAGATAAAAATTATTTTGATTGTGCAACCTGGTGGAGGTTAGTATAGATGGACAAACAGAACAAGTCTCACACACTGCTACAAGCCCAAATATTTTTTCTGAGCTAGATGCAGATAAAAATTATTTTGAATTTGCAACCTGGTGGAGGTTAGTATAGATGGACTAATAGAACAAGTACCACACAATGCTACGAGCCCAAATATGTTTTCAGAGCTAGATGCAGATAAAAATTATTTTGAATTTGCAACCTGGTGGAGGTTAGCATAGATGGACTAATAGAGCAAGTCCCACACACTGCTACAAGCCCAAATATTTTTTCAGAGCTAGATGCAGATAAAAATTATTTTGAATTTGCAACCTGGTAGAGGTTAGTATAGATGGACTAATAGAACAAGTCCCACACACTGCTACAAGCCCAAATATTTTTTCAGAGCTAGATGCAGATAAAAAATATTTTGAATTTACAACCTTGTGGAGGTTAGTATAGATGGACTAATAGAACAAGTCCCACTGCTACAAGCCCAAATATTTTTTCACAGCTAAATGCAGAAAAACTTATTTTGAATTTGCTTCCTGTTGGAGGTTAGTATAGGTGGACTAAGAGAACTATTCCCACACACTGCTACAAGCCCAAATATTTTTTCAGAGCTAGATGCAGATAAAAATTATTTTGAATTTGAAACCTGGTGGAGGTTAGTATAGATGGACTAACAGAATGATGCTATGCCCAAAAGGTTTTACTTGGCTTGGTGCAGTAAAAAAAATTGTATTCTATACACAGGTGGTGTAGCTTGCAACACAGACTCCACTGACTAACACACACTGCAAGAGGCCAAAAAGAATTTGCTTAGCTAGATTTAGCCAAATGCTGTGAAAAAAACTTGCACAGCACTGGCACAGACCTTCCTGGCAAAAAGTGATAGGAACTGATGTAACCTAGTCCTCAAAAGGACTGCAATCACAACTATTCCCTACTCCCAAGCTATCTGTAGTTTTGTGCGAAAATTGGCTTGAAATTAACACTCAAAGTATAGTGCACACAGCAACAGCAGTGCCGTCTAACACGCAGCTGCAGCAGTGAGAAAATGGTGGCTACGTGGAAAATGGCTAGGTCTTATAGGGCAAGGACATGTGACATACACTGCCAATGACACATGCCCTTGCTTGTGTGAAAAAAAGCAGTTCGCTCCATGTGTGCGCTGCTGATAGGCTGACAGATTGCACCTCCCCACTGTAAATGTGGGAAAGAGAAAAAAAAATGGAGATCTTCATTATTTATGCAGAGATCGATCCCCTGCCCCTCCCCCCGCCCCGCTGTACACTCAAACTGCGTATTAACATTAATTTTCAGCATTACTGAGAAAAAATCCAGTTATGATTTTGGTGCATGAACAGTTATCGAACATTACCTCGAACAACCAAATTTTTTTCAAATTGTTCGTGTTCGCCGAACGGCTCGAACACCGCCCAAAACAGCTCGAATTTGAGATTGGCGAACAGTTCGAGTCGAACACTGCTCATCTGTACTCAGGATGTCATTAATAAGGTTCTGAAAAAATGCAGGTGCATTGGTAAGACCAAAAGGCGTCACCAGATTCTCAAAATGACCTACCGGAGTGTTAAAAGCAGTTTTCCATTCATCACCCTCCTTCACTCGTAACAAATTGTATGCCCCCCGGAGATCAATTTTGCAGAACCACTTGGCTCCCACTAACTGGTTAAACAAGTCAGGAATTAACGGCAATGGGTAGGAATTGCGTACAGTAATCTTATTAATTTCACGAAAATCCAGACATGGACATAAACCGCCGTCCTTTTTTTAACAAAGAAGAATCAAACTGCCACAGGCGACTTAGAAGGTCTAATGTGACCAGCAGCCAGGCTAGTCTGTATGTACTCCTCCAAGGCCTTTCTTTCAGGGATAGTCAGATTAAACAAGCGACTTTTGGGAAGAGTAGCACCAAGAACAAACTCAATGGTGCAATCATAATCCCTATGAGGAGGTAAAACTTGCGACTCCTCCTCCGAAAAAACCCTCCAAAAATCTTGAATAGGTACCGGTAATTCCCCTTTTTCCACAGCCGTAATGCGACCATTACAACATTTATCATAGCACTTCGGACTCCAAGACTTAATCACATTAGTAGACCAGTCCAATAAAGGATTGTGCAGTCTTAACCAAGGCAATCCTAGAACAACTGGAGAGGGCAAATTATCCAAAACAACAAAGTCCAAAATTTCTTGGTGAACTCCATTGATAGTGAGGGGAAATGCAGCAGTCTTGTGAGTAATACATTTCAAAAGGAGTGTTATCAATTGCAACCACAGAAATAGGTGATGACAAAGGTTTGGATTTCAATTTAAGGTTTTCCAAAAACCCTTTATCAATCACATTAAGTGTTGTACCACAATCCACAAATACCTGAAATTCAATCAAATCTCCCTGCAGAGTAGTACTCCCAGAAAGAAACACTCCTGCAGAGCGTAAACAAGCTATACGGGCGTAACTGACCTTTTTTTTTTCTTTACTTAAACGACGCTCACAATACTTAATCAAATGGTCAGCTTTACCACAATAAAGACACAATCCCTCTGCGAATCTCCGGTCTCTTTCTTGAGAGCGGAATGACATCGCCCCAACCTCCATCGGTTCCCCGCCGTCAGAGCAGATTTTCTGGGGACTAGGACCTGACATTACAGGAGTCTTCACCTCATTGAGCCAGCACCTCAGTCTCCTGTCTATACGAACAGCTAACTGCATAGCTTCCTGCAGAGTCTCAGGTGCTGGGAATGCAATTAGCAAATCCTTAACCCTTTCACTCAGACCAGCAAGAAATAAACATCTCAATGCCGGATCATTCCACTTAACTTCTGAAGCCTATCTCCTGAAGTGTGTGCCATAATTTTCAACATCATCTGACCCCTGATTCAGATTCAGCAGATGAGATTCAATCAGGATCGTCATATAATAGCCCCATAGCAGAAAAAAATTCTTCAACAGACCTTAAACACGGATCATTAGGCTGGAGAGAAAAGGCCCACCCCTGTGGTTCATTGCGCAAAAGTGACATAATAAAACCAATGCTCTGTGATTCATTCCCAGAGGATCTTGGTCTCAAATGAAAATATAACAAACAAGCATTTTTAAAGGAAAAAAATCTTGCTGTTTACCATAAAAAACATCAGGCAGTCTTACCTTGGGTTCGACAAAATGCGCTCCAGGACAGCTACTCACGTGTTGCTGAAGCTCGGCCACCTCCAGAGACAATCCCTGCAGGCGTTGAGCCAAATCCTGGACGGAAACCATACTGATCCCCGAATTTCTTTCCTTTTAGTTTTTTGGGCTGGACTTACTGTTATGATCTGCAACATGTACTAAGGAAAAATAGGGGAAAGCTGTCCCTACAGTAAAACTAAGCTGAATCCCTACGATGTAGCGGGCTGCCTGTTCTTAGTGAACAGACCCGCCTTAGTCCTCGGCTAGTCTGAATGAAGACCTATAGAATTAAGGGAGGGATCACTAAAAGAACTAAGGACTGGAACAAAAATGGGACACCTCCTAAACAGAAGTTGTTGCAGAACACAAAAAGACAAACTAACAAAAAGTACTAGAGGTTCCAGAAGACCAAGCAAACTTGACAGAGAAAGGCACAGAAGCACCTGGCTAGAGAGACAGTCAAACACTAAAGTCCAGCATAGCCAGAAGGGCGGAAAAAACAAACAGGAGGGTTCTAACAGTCTCATCATCACAGGCAGAATTACAATGACTGGTGATATCTCTATATAAATCTCATAACACAAGATCCAACAATCACAATAGGTGATTTCACAGCTCCACCATCCCCCACTACCTTCACAATGACCTTTGCACTCGTTCATTGGATGCTACATTACAAAATATAGGGTTTTAGTCAGTCTATTGCTACTAATGTATATATGGACTTCCTGAAAAGTACAAGTCTCGAATAATTCAATTGAGCAGTGTGAAAATTGCCAGATATCTATTTGTTGCTTTTCTTTTTTCATCTAGTAATCATGATATGAAAAAAAATACTAAAAGTGTTTAAAACTACATTTAGCATAAACGCTAGACTCTAACAATATATCATTTTCTGAGGACACATTTCCTTTATTGAAATTTGTGGAAAAGTGGATACAATTTTTTTGAAAGGTGTTTCAAAAAACATATTTAGGAAAATAAAAAATTAACAATTGTTAAGTTATTATAAAAATTATTTTTAAGAGGTCCTATTACCATAAAACAAAACACAGTGTACCAGTATATAAAAAGACACAACTCTTCCTCAAGTCCGATCTTACGGGTTGTGCAACCTGAAATAGCGAGTGCCTTCCAACAAGCCACTCAGCAGCATATGGCTATGATGGAAAGTGTTATGGGTTATCATGAGCTTGCATTGGTTGAATTTATCAAGCACAGCCTGCAAAATTAGCAAATCAGTAGTCAATTGGTAGTTTATGTTCAGCTTAGACACCCAATAATTAAAGCTGAAGCATCAGAAAGGACGCACGTATGGTCACTTAAGTACCCCTTGACCATGTTCTGCAACTTATCCCTCCTTGGCATTGTTACAGGCACAGATAGCCTTTACTGTTGTGCTGGTCTATTGAAAATTGCCCAGTTTGTGCACATTTTCCCCCCACCTCTGTTGGAGCTGGTGTTCTTGTCTTTCCCCATTATCCCTTGGTGTTGAAGAAAGCCAGTACCTCTGCCACGATCATTGTCTGAGGGTAATGTTTTCAGCAACTGATCTACAACGGCCCTCTTGAACAATGCAATTGTAAAACTCTTTGTTGATTCCAAAAGGAGAGAAGAAAATTTCTCCTTGTACCGTGGATCAAGAAAGGTGGCCAACCAGTATAGGTCGCTCTTGTCACCTGCACCTTAAAAACCTTTCCAGAATCCGACCTTTTCTCACCTTTGAAACTGCTAAAACTCTTACTGTCGGTCTTATTCACTCTCATGTGGACTGCTGCAACTCTCCTCTGATCGGTCTCCCTCTTACCAAACTTTCTTCACTTCAATCTGTCCTGAATGTGGCAGCCAGGGTTGTATTTCTGTCCAGCAGTTTCACCAATGCCTCCATCTTGTGCCTCCATCTTGTGCCAGTCATTACACTGGTTGCCCATTTGCTACAGGGTCCAATATAAACTCATCACACTCACCCACAAAGCTCTCCACAATTCTGCACCGCCTTATATCTCCTCTCTCATCTGTCTATTCCCCTACATGTGCCCTCCGTTCTACAAATGACCTAAGACTAACATCTCCCATAATCAGAACTTCGCACCTCCATCTTCAAGACTTCTCTCGTGCTGCACCAGTTCTCTGGAATGCTTTACCCCAGACGATCCGACTGATGCCTAGCCATCACGACTTCAAGCGCGCTTTAAAAACCCATCTCTTTAAACAAGCCTACCACCTAAACTACTCAGTAAACTAACATTCCCCTGTTCCCTCCTTCTAAATATTATTCTGAATCTGCACCCTACTATTCATCTGTCTCCACACCGCACATGATAACTACACTCGATACTTGATTATTGCACTTAAAAATACTGGCTGATGACCAGATCATGCAGTCTTATATGAAAATCCCTACTCCCTACCAACATATGATAGGTTGAGTTCCACCGTGTGGGCAGGTCGCAAATGAGAACGTGACTTAGAAAATTCAAACGCTTTTGCAGCGCTATAAAAGCAGCAAAAGCAGTAGAGGAATGGTGGAAATGGGCACTAATATGGCGCACCTTCTCACGTAGGTACGGCAAGTCACGGAAAGTTTTCAGAAATTTCTAAACAACTAGGCTCAGCACGTGAGCCATGCATGGCACGAGTACCAGCTTGCCAATCTTTAAAGCCGCCACCAGGTTACGCCCATTATCGTAGACGACCAGACCCGGGTTGGAGGTGTTGCGGGGAGAGCCACTGATTGGTCTGTTGTTTTAAAGCTTGCCACAGCTTTGTTGCCGTGTTTGCTTTCTGACCTAAACAGATCAGCTTCAGCAGAGCGTCTTGCCACTTTACCGATGCGCTGCTGCACAGATCCCAGCTTGGCTGTGATGGGGAGGGTAATTAAGCAAAAGATGAGGAGCAGGAGAAGGGGAGAGAGGGAGTGTAATATGAAGCTGTGGAAACCCTGACAGCAGTTTGGGCCGCTATTCTTAGCGTGGGTGGGATGTGTGATGTTCCAGTTTGCGCCTTTGTCCCACCCTCCACCAGGTTCCCCCAGTGTGCCATGACAGAAATGTATCGTCCCTGTCCACAACAATTTGTCCAGGTGTATGTTGTTAGGTGGACCTTCCGGGTTACAGCGTTGGTGAGAGCATGGTTCAGATTGTTTCACACGTGCTTGTTTAACGCAGGGACGTCACAGCGGGCAAAATAGTGGCGGCTTGGAACACTGTATCATGGGGCAGCGTCAGCCAAGAGATTACGGAAGACTGTGCTCCCACGAGCCTAAACGGCAACATCTCCACAGCTAGCAATTTGGCAATGTGCGAGTTTAGTATTTGTGCCTGTGGGTGCTTGGCTGGGTATTTACGCTTTCTTTCCAAGTTCGCAGGCATGGACAATTGGACGCTTTGCTGGTACAAGGAAGTGGATGTGGTTAATGTTTGTTGTGTGTGAGCAACCGCAGCTTGTGGGCAGGAGGTGTGAGCGCCTGCTTCTTGAACAGAAGATTCTGAAGAACATAGCTCAGGCGACATGGCATAAGTCTCCACCGATTCAGGCTGGTGATGAGCTCATGCAGCCTTTATCTATCCCTCGTCCCCTCAAGATGGCTGGACCATCATTGTAAATAAGCCCCTGTCCTTTGTGTCACCCCCAACTCATTGTAGATCGTAAGATCTTACGAGCAGAGTCGTGATTATTTTTGCTTTAACCCCTTAACGACAATTTGTCTTTCTGTTTTTGTGTTTTCATTTTTTGCTTCCCTTCTTCCCAGAACCAGAACTTTTATAATTTTCGTTCAATATGGCCATGTGAGGGCTTTTTTTTTGCGGGACGAGTTGTTCTTTTAAATGCCTTCACTGGTTTTACCATATCGTGTGCTGGAAAACAGGGAAAAAATTCCAAGTGTGGTGAAATTGCAAAAAAAATGCAATTCCTCAGAGGTTTTTTGGGTCCTTTTTCACCACATTCACTGATTGCTAAAACTGACCAGCCATCATTATTCTCCAGGTCATTACTAGTTCGTATACACCAAACATGTATAGGTTCTTTTTTATTTAAGTGGTGAAAAAAAATCCAAAGTTTGCTAGAAAAAAAAAAAAAAAGACGCCATTTTCCAAGACCCGTAGCGTCTCCATTTTTCGGGATCTGGGGCCAAATGAGGGCTTATTTTTGCGCGCCAGGCTGTAGTTTTTATTAATTCCTTTTTGGGGCAGATCTGATGTTTTGATCGCCCGTTATTGCATTTTATTGCAATATTGCAGCGACAAAATTTTATATTGATAGATCGGGAGATTCTGAAAGCGGCGAAAACAAATATGTGTATGTGGGTTTTTTTTTAATTATTTTATTTTGAATGGGGCGAAAGGGGGGTGATTTAAACTTTTATATATTTTTTTTTTTTTTTAATATTTTAAAAAATATATTTTTCTTTCTGCATGCTTCAATAGTCTCCATAGGAGATTAGAAGCAGCAGTTGTCTGATTGCTTCTACTGCATACAGGCGATGAGCAGATCGCTTGTATGCAGCAGAAATGCTCACTTGCTATGAGCGCTGACCACTAGGCGGCGCTCATAGTAATTGAGACATGACAACCACAGGCGTCTGCTGCAGACCCTGGGTTGTCATGTCCACCCATTGGTGACCCGCGATCACGTGACAGGGTCACCGATGGGCGGGGCTTAGGACGCGCCTCCTGGAAGTGCGAGTTAAATGCCGCTGTCAGAGATTGACAGCGGAATTCAACTGGTTAACAGCCGCGGGTGGATCGCGATTCCACCCGCGGCTGTTGCGGGCACATATCAGCTGTAAAAATCAGCTGACCTGTGCCCGGTTCAGTACGGGCTCAGCGCCGGATTCCCCGCTGAACCGGCCTTTCCAACCTGGTGCGTACTATTACTGACCAGGTCGGAAAAGGGTTAATTATTGTATCATCTTTAGCTATGTTACTTATGACTGTTAAATATGAATCTCTGAATTGTAAAGCGCTGCGGAATAGGTTGGCGCTATATAAATAAAGAATATCATTATTATTGGTTTGACCCGCGGATGCAGAGTTGGTACTCTGGTGTTCTGCCCACCTACTGGGGTACTTGGCTGCCATGTGGTTTCTCATGCTGGTGGTGCTCAGGTTGCCTTTGCCCTGGCCTCTGCTCAACTTGGTAAGGCAGATGCTACAGGCAACAATGTTTTTCTCTGAAGGACTTTCAGAAAAAAAAATTCCACACAGCAGCTGAACGCCCCCTAGCCCTGACTTTGTGCACAGCGCAGGTGCTCTTGGGAACAGTTGACCCAGTTCTCACTCTGGGCAAACGATGACCCCATGGTGCCCGTGATGGTGCTACATATCCATCTTCCTCTGTGTTGCTGTCATGGCTATGTGTGCCAGCGGTCCAGGTCAGATCAGTTGACTCATCATCGACCACCTCGTCTTCCATCTCATCCTCCTTCCCAGTTGACATTGTAGGCTGACCTGATGGCAACTGTGTCTCATCATCATCAGCCTCCACCTGGTGACAGTAAATGACATTCTTCCAAGTGCCTTTCTTCTGTCCGTAGGTCCTCAAATACTTGAGCATCAACGCACGCCACCTCCTTTTGCCCCTCTTTTGCCAGAGCCAACCAAAGGATACGTACCAAACAGATCCTCGGAGTGGCCAAGCTTGGGGTCATATGTCTTTTGTGACTGAAAATGTCAGAGGAAGGAAAACCAGCTTCAGGATTGGAAGGGCCAGCCTTCTGTGTATCCACAGTAGACTGTGTGGTCGTGCAAGATTTGTTGCTGCTTGACATATAAACGTAGAGGCCTTGTCTGCTATGCAAGGCAGAATCTGCTCTCAGTCTTCTGACTTCCACACACGTTTACGTTCCAGACCGGGAACTTTTTCCAGGAAGATAGTGGATGCATCAAGCTTCTTCTGACCTGACACAGACTGAGTGCCTTCTCACACACCACTGACAACACCACGTCCACGTCCCTTAACAACAGGCTTTTTTGGCATTTTGGGTTTTGTTGACAGATTTTCAGATGTTGATGGCACAAGCCAAGCTAACTGTCACAGGCACAGACAAAACAGTGAGTCAACCATGACAAAGCCCATAGGGCTAATTTTTACAAATCCTATGTACATTGTGCAGTGGACAAACCAGGACAGTATTCCTACTCCAGCCTAACTACTATTTGTAATTGGAGGCCCTTGGGATGGTGGCTTCCTGCGTCAACCATGACTCAGCCAATAGGGCTAATTTTCAGAAACCCTATGCACATTGTGCAGTGGTCAAATCTGGAATGTACAGTAGTCCTACCAAACTAATATTTGTCATTGGAGGCCCTTGTCACAGGTTGTTGTGTCACACTGTGACTGAGAAAGGGGATACATATTCAATAGAAATTTACACTGACTGTTGATGACCGACTGATGGCCCTCTGAAAACTTGAATTGAGGGCCACAACTACTATAGTACTCCATTGTAGATAATGTTTGTCAAGGGAGGCCCTTGTCATGGAATCTTCCTGCACCTATGACACAGCCCCCAGCCCCTGGAGTAATTATTGGAAATACGATGCACATTTTTCACTGGACCAAGTAGTACAGTATCAAGAAGTCTTCTCTTGCTATATAATCTGGAGAATATTGATAATCAAAATCTCTAAGCCATTTGAAGAAGCTTCTCCAACCCATCTTGGAGGGTGGGGGGCACCATATATCCTTTGTCCATTGACTTGCACAAGTGATATATTTGAGCTCGTCATCCTGTTGACTAGTGCAGCTTTATTTTTCCGGTTCACAGAGTTCAACCATACCTGAGGATTGTAGGCTGCACTCACTGCTACCTTCTAGTACTCCATGTCTCTTTTTCTCTGTAGTTTCTGCCCTTAAATGAGTTAAATAATAGTGAGGGCCCTACAATATGAATAAGTGAGGGCACTCTCAAATGTACACAAGAGGCACCTTCAAAATTTATAGAGGACACTTCAAAATGTATGTTACAGGGCCACATGAGGGCTCTCACAAAACTCAGCTTTCCTGCCTACTGCAGGCCCTCTGAACATTTGAATTTAGGGCCGCAGTATCACATGGTGGTGGAGGAGGATGAGGAGGCTCAAGCCCAACGCTACAATGGACACATTGTAAACTGCTATGGAATATGTATTCCACTATCTGAGTGTCAATGATGGAGGGACCGCACAAATGTCTAAGTAACAGCTGTCCCTCCAAAACGCATGTTACAGAGCCACCTGAGGACTCTCAGGTCAAAGATCAACATACCTACTAGTAAATTCTAGCTGTGCTTGTAAAGTGCTGCGGAATAGCGAACTAAAAATGATGTATGACAGAGGGACCTACAAAAATGTATAAGTCAGGGCCCTCCTAATTGTAAAAGGCGATTGTAAAAAAGCCACAACAGTATGTGTGAACAAAGGCTAAAAGGGATATTTTTTTAGTTTCTCTGATTTATTTAGCCTTATATACAAGTGATTATGCAGGAAAAACTGTTTCTTAACCTTTTTGGCCTGTTAAATTCAATTTAGGTGAGGTTTGGTAGTTGTTCTTGTGTGTCAGTAAAAGTGGCCTAATACTGCGACAAACTTATTCCCAGAAACCATATGTGAGTCAGAAATGCATGCAGGCATATTCTCCAGGCTCTTCCCATTCTGTTTCATCACTTTCCCATCCATTTCAGCCTTTTCCTCAGGCCCCCAGAGCCCTTTGTAGGGTCCAGCTGAAAATTACACTCATTTCCTATTGACTTACATTCTACTCGCTATTCGGAACGAATACGCGATTATTACAAAGTACTCGTTACGAGTATAGCGATTACGAATATTACGATACTCGCTCATCACTAGCTGAAACACAACCCCAAAGCATGATTAATCCAACCCCATGCTTAATGGTTGGTGAGATGTCCTTTTCCAGAAATTCTGTGCCCTTTTTTCTCCACACATATCTTTAATCATTGGGGACAAAGAGTTCTATTTTAACCTCATCGGTCTACAGGAATTGTTTCCAAAATACATCAGGCTTGTTTACATGTTCTTGTGCATACTTCTGATGCTGAATTTGCTGGTGAGGATGCAGGAGAGGTTTCCTCCTGCTGACTCTTCCACGAAGGCCAAATTTGTGCAGGTGTCTTTGAGCAGTAGAATAATGTACCATAAATTCAGATTCTATTAAATCTTTCTGAAGATATTTTGCTGTCGAGGGAGTTCTGATTTCCCTCTCTAGCAATCCTATGAGGAGCTCTCACTGAGCTTGGTCTTCCAGACCTTATCTTGAACTCCACTGTTCCTGTTAACTGCCATTTCTTAATTACATTCGAAATGAGGAAAGGGCAACCTGAAAACGCTTTGTTATCTTCTTTTTTAGCTTCTCCTGCTCTGTGGGCCTCCACCATTTTCATTTTCAGAACCCATGGCTGCTGTTTTTGGCACAAGATTGGAGGAGGCTGTTTTTTTTTTATAAAGCTGGGAAATTTGCATCACCTGGCCTTTCCTAATGATAATAGTGAACAAGCCATAACCCTAACAGGCTTGTTAAGCTCTGAAACCTTGGTCAACGTTATCTGAGCACACAAATGTCCAAAGGTGTTCAAACGTTTGCATTGGCCCATTTTCCTTTTAGTAATTTTGAGAATGTAAAAGATGAAAATATTGTTATTTTCTTGCCTAAAATATGAAGGAAATGTGTGATCTTAAACTTTAGGCCTTTTAGAGATCATTTAATCTTTAATTTGCTTTACTGTTCACAATAACAATAATTTTGACCAGGGGTGCCCAAACTTTTACATGCCTGGGAAGTGTATATAATAATAGCTGTTATTGTTTTAATGGAAATGGGGGCAATTAATGACAAGTGACAAGATACGCTTAAGTGTCAGTACTTGTATGTATTTAGTTATACAAACATTTTAAAAGCTCATATTATTTGAAAATATTGCAGAATTTATTACTTAACATTTAAACATGGGTCGATCACAATCGAATTGCATTTTTGGCATATTTTGATCAGAATTAGCTTGTCCATGCTCTAAATTCTTTTAATGTACTTTATGCCTTCCATAGATTTGCTCTGCTTGTCACATACCTTGCATCATTCTCTTTTACACTTTATTCATATATTTTCCGTAGTCTCCATTGGTATACACTACAAGCACCCATATAATTAACATGCCAGCCACATTAACAGCTGCCTGAAAAATGAGTCTTTTTATCGCAACATGGTTTCTTAGGTGATTCCTGGCAAATTATACTGCCTCAATCTCTTTTAATCTTATCCCTCCCCCTCCCTCTCGGTTTGCCTTGCCTTGTTACTATTTCTCAAAAATTAATGACCTAAAACAAGGACAAACAGAAAGACATAGCAGATCATTCTAGGAAGAGAATAAAAACAAATCAGATAAGAAAGATGGAGAGAGAATTCAAATATATCCAGTAAATACCATACTGCATAAGCATTATGTACAGGTCCGGAAATGATCTAGTTGTGTTAACCCTTAGTTCTCCATTTTGAAGTTTTTCTTTTCACTAAAATTAGATAAACATGTTGGGCAAGTTATGCAGTTTGTTAAACTGTACTTCAAATGAAAAAACAATTTAAAGGGGTTGTCCGGGACTTAGAATAGGTAATCAATGTCTGATCGGTGGAGATACGACACTCAGCACCCCCATTGATCAGCTGTTCCCAGTATTGGCTTCGTCTGGAACTGCTGTCGACAGTATAGTGGTCGCGGCCGGGTACTGCACATTCTCCACCTATTCAAATCAATAATGGGTGAATGTGTGAGTTGTAAGGCAGCGCTAGTCATCGTCCTGGGGGATACTCGCTGCACCGGGTAAATTAAGCACACGTGCAATGTCCTTCCGGTATTTTCTCAATACAGCAGTTTATTATATTATCATAAACCGCATATCACACAGTCCTTCTTAGTTTATCACCGGCATGTTTACACACTTAACATCCGGGAATCTCTCAAGTAGCAGACAGGCCCAATTGGCCCAAGTTACAGCCTTCCGCAAGGTAATACTCTAGCAATGTCTATATAAGTGTCCATATAACAAAGTGTATTACCTTTGCCGGGTTTAGTTGCTGCAGTCCATTTAATCCGCCACCACTGTGGCTTTAAGGCTTTCCCAGGTGGGGGTCTCTAGCCATTGTCCCGTCTAAGGCTACTGGAGTGTTTCACTCACACACATCCAGTCTGTGCCTTTCCGGACTCTTCACCAAGCCGCTGCTTTCCAAGGCCACAAGCATCCACTCACAGGATCCAGTCTCGGCCTTTCGGGCTGCCAGGCTTCACTCAGCCTCACTAGGCCTCACACGAAAGGTGTCCCACACACATGGGGAACAGGCCTCAAGCCTATCACAGAACACACCTGTCTCCCATCAAGCAGGGTTTATTTATCCATCCCGTGCACACACACACACACACACACACACACACACACACACACACACACATACACACAGACAGGACCTTGCTGATGTCACAGTCATGTGATCAGACAGACATTTTGTGCATGCAGGACCTGTGCTATGTCACAATCATGTGACCAGTCACCTGAGGGGGAAGGTACATGGTCAGGTAAAACACATCCTGGACCATTACCGTAATGCCAGCAAGTCACTGCATTACATACCCCCCCCCTGTTCAAACTTGTGGGGTTGAACACATAATATACACAATGACATTATAACCCCCAGTTCACATAGAGACCATGTACTTTACAATTGTGCTACTCAGCCCCTGGAACATTAGTCAACGACATTAGCCCATTCCTTAGGGACCTACCATTTGTCACTGTCACTGACTTAGTCAGGTCACCTTTCCGGGTCGTAACCTTGTCAGAGTTCCCCCGCTCCCAGCAGTCAGTTGTAACCTTGTCAGGTCTCCCTTGCTCCCTGCGGTCAGTCGTAACCTTATCAGGTCTCCCCCGCTCCCAGCAGTCAGTCGTACAGTGGTGTGACTCACATGCCCTGGTATCTAAGGTCCGGTTCGACTCCCGTCCTCTATTGGGTCGTTTGTATGGGCTGCTCAAACCTGAGTTACTGGAGGTCTCACTACCTCTAAACCCACGCCCACTACTCTCAGGACATCTTGAAAGGTCCCTAACTCCAGCTATAGCTGTTCTGTTATTTAGGGGGCCCTTTGTCTGTCTGGTCTCATAATTTCTAGACGGCTGCCATCTTCTGCTACTCAGATGATGCTGTCTATCCACTCGCAGTCTAGCGAGATTCAACTGTTCTACCTCTCTCAGGTAGGTCACTCGGTACTCCAACAGCATGCGCATATATCCCAGGCTTTCTTCTGTTCCTACAGCGGAGAATGATACCATGCCGTCTTCGTCTGTTATCCAGTCCTGACGATCACGTGGACTGCTTACTTTCACCACACCAGACTTCTTGACCATCATCTGAATGGCTCGACCATTTCTCCCAACGAGCTTCCTCACCAGAACCTGAGGCACCCGGATGACCTCTTCACGCATACTGTGAGCTTTCCTCATCAACTCCAGTTGTCTAACGGCTTGTTCCGTCTTCAACCGGAGAAACCGCTTCTTGCGAATACATCACCAGTGCATGTCACTTAGGATAGCCACCCTCTTCACTGTGACTTTGGTCGTGGACTGGACCACCAGCTGTTTAGCTTCTGAGGTCAAGTACACCTTACAGGCTCCCACGGCCTTCTTAAACTCCTCATGCACGGACTCACTGGTGCATTCTTCCCTCAAATCCTCGGGTACATCTACGAGGCACTTGTACCGAGACGTTTCGGTCTCACCAGTGGTTTCCAGACGATCCAGCAGCTCAGGTTTCAGGGACAACTGACCTCCAGCTTCTTCACCCTGTATGCTTTCCCTGAGCTGACTCACGGCTACAACGTCATGAATTTCCATCTTGACCACTTCCATCTCATATTTATCTGTGGTTAACACTCTCTTAGCTCTCCTCAGGTCCACCCTCTCTTGGTATAAGGGAGTGAGTGCAACGTGTTCGCCCTTTTCCTTCTCTAAGAAGGCCTCGTTCACTGAGTGATACTTTGTCAGGCGACTTTTGAGCCTGGAAACTTCTTCCTCTAGCTCCGCCACTCGCCTCTCAGCGGCCCGTCTCTGAAACTCCTCTTGCTTCCAATGGGTTTGTAGCGACTCCTTGAGCTCCTTGATCCCGGCTCCTACACCCACCGAATCATCCGAGCTCACATCACTCGAGGAGGTATCTGCTTCATACCTCCCATCACCAGCGGCCAACTCCTGGTCCTGGTCTGCGGCTTCTCCGATAGACTCCTCCATCTGCTTCTGCTCAGCCTCCATCTTGCTGAGCCTTTCCTTAAGGCACGTCTCTGCCCTCTGGAGATTATCACAGAACGTCTGCAGCTCCTTCACCTGAGCTTCCAGACCTAAGGTCCTTCTGCGGAGACCACCATTTTCATTATTTGTGTCCTGCAGAGTGGTCTCACCCAGTTGGCGTATGTGCTCTGCATCCACCTTATCATCCTCTAGTTTTCCTTTAACCCTGAGGAGATCCTCATAGTCTCTCTTGAATTGTTGCAGTTCCCTCATGAGTTCACCATATTCCTTCTTGGAGTCACATAGCTCCCGGTTGAACTGTTCGCGCAGTCGTTTTAGGTTTTGGTCACGTCCGGAAACTTCAACCTGCAGCACCTCTTTTAAGGCAGACAGCTCTCTATCCCTCTGGTGTAGTCCCTCATCCAGCTTTTGCTTCACTTGTATCAGAACCTACGTTTACCAGAGAGAACCTATCTTTCAACTCGCACAGCTCATCTTCAAACTCCGCTTTGTCAAGCTCCAACTGAAAAACCTCCTCTTTATTTCTCTGGAACTTTTCCTTCCAATTGTTGACTTCCTTACTGTTTTCCTCCAGTTCTCGCTGCAAGTTTCTCACAACCTGGTTTAATTTCTGCCGTTCAGACTCCAGGCCCAGCTGGTCTGAGGACCTGTTCTCCATGTTTTTCCTTAGTTGATGTACATCACTCTGATACTGCTGCCTGACAGGCTCCAGCTCTTAGTCTTGACTGGCCACCTCCTCTTTCAGGGCTGTCCGATCCTTCTGACTCGGTACTGTATCGGAGGTTGCTACTGGCAACGTCACCTCCTCTTCTGCCTCGGAAGGAGGATCCACACTTGAAACCAAGGCACACAGCATTACATTTTCCTTATTTTCACTTTCAGCCAAGACTACAGGAGCAACCTTTTTGTGGCCCTTGTGCCGTTTACGAGATGGGGACTTTCTCACCTCGTCTATCCCCTCCTGACTGACCTCTCCTACTACTTTCGTAGTGTCACCGTCAGCTACGGGGTCTGTGTCACTCCCCATGGTGTTGTGGACTAACAGGTCACCTCCCACTTCTACTGGAGCTACCCCGTTATCAACGGTCACATTGTCATTTTTAGGAGGTACCAACCCACCACCAGTAATTTTTTTTGATTTTCTATCCTCCACGCTGTTTTGAACAACCGCCCCTTTTTTAGACTCCGCCCCCTTTTTAACAACCACACCGGCAGTGGAATTTCTACAAGAAAAATCAACAATAGTCTTAGGACTCAATTCACAACAGCTCTTACCACCTTCCCGGGCACTCTGGGACAACAATGGCGCCCCCGGTGAGTTCACAGAATGGTCCACTGCCACCATTCTATACGGTTCCTGCACCATGTCCTGTAAAAGTTTCTCAATTACCTGCTGTGAGTCCTGTCGCTGTTTCTCAAATACCTGCTGCTGTTTCTCAAATGCCTGCTGCTGCGACTCCATCAGGCATTTCAAACGCTCAACAGCTTCAGACTCATTTGCTGCTCCCTTCAGAGCCACCTCCATCAGCTCCTGCAATTCCTCAGGACACTCCATTATGCCGAAGAGCGATTGCACACGGTCATCTAACTCCTTCTCCATTCCGTCTGGAGATACTGCACCATTCATGGCCATTGCGGTACACACTAGACACTCTACACCGCTCTCCCCGAAAATTTTTGTGGCCCCGCCGAGCCACAGCAAAACCGGATTTGAGTGCGACGACAACCTTCGCAACCCCGCCGAGTGGCAGCCAGATGCTTTAAACTTCGTGAGCCCCGCCGAGCAACAGCAAACCAGGTTTGAGTGCAACGACAACCTTCGCAACCCCACCGAGTTGCAGCAAGATGATTTAATCCACACTCGTCGTCCTGTGCCGTTGCCCCTAGCAACCGGGCTGCAGTTGCCTCAAGCAACCAGACTGCAGTTAACCCTAGCAACCGGACTGCAGTTGCCCCTAGCAACTGGACTTCAGTTGCCCCAGCAACCGGGTTGTCGTTGCCGCTAGCAACCGGGCTGCAGTTGCCCGCATTCTCGAACCATATATAAGGCAGCGCTAGTCATCGTCCTGGGGGATACTCGCTGCACCGGGTAAATTAAGCACACGTGCAATGTCCTTCCGGTATTTTCTCAATACAGCAGTTTATTATATTATCATAAACCGCATATCACACAGTACTTCTTAGTTTATCACCGGCATGTTTACACACTTAACATCCGGGAGTCTCTCAAGTAGCAGACAGGCCCAATTGGCCCAAGTTACAGCCTTCGGCAAGGTAATACTGTAGCAATGTCTATATAAGTGTCCATATAACAAAGTGTATTACCTTTGCCGGGTTTAGTTGCTGCAGTCCATTTAATCCGCCACCACTGTGGCTTTAAGGCTTTCCCAGGTGGGGGTCTCTAGCCGTCGTCCCGTCTAAGGCTACTGGATTGTTTCACTCACACACATCCAGTCTGCACCTTTCTGGACTCTTCACCAAGCCGCTGCCTTCCAAAGCCACTAGCATCCACTCACAGGATCCAGTCTCGTCCTTTCGGGCTGCCAGGCTTCACTCAGCCTCACTAGGTCTCACACGAACCGTGTCCCACACACATTGGGAACAGGCCTCACGCCTATCACAGAACACACCTGTCTCCCATCAAGCAGGGTTTATATATCCATCCCGTGCACACACATACACACACACACACACACACACATACACAGAGACAGGACCTTGCTGATGTCACAGTCATGTGATCAGACAGACATTTTGTGCGTGCAGGACCTGTGCTATGTCACAGTCATGTGACCAGTCACCTGAGGGGGAAGGTACATGGTCAGGTAAAACACATCCTGGACCATTACCGTAATGCCAGCAAGTCGCTGCATTACAGAGTCTAATGTATGTATGGTATGTATGGTATTCCTCATCCTGGTATGCATGGCCCCACTCATCCGAATCCCAGTGTGCATTGCCCCCCTCATTCGAATCCCGGTATGCGTGGCACCCCTCATCCCCCCAATCCCAGTATGCGTGGCACAACTCATCCCCCCCAATCCTGGTATGCGTGGCACCCCTCATCCCCCCAATCCCGGTATGCGTGATACCCCTCATCCCCCCCAATCCCGGTATGCGTGGCACCCCTCATCCCCCCAATCCTGGTATGCGTGGCACCCCTCATCCCCCCAATCCCGGTATGCGTGGCACCCCTCATCCCCCCAATCCCGGTATGTGTGGCACCCCTCATCCCCCCAATCCCAGAATGCGTGGCACCCCTCATCCCCCCAATCCCGGTATGCGTGGCACCCCTCATCCCCCCAATCCTGGTATGTGTGGCACCCCTCATCCCCCCAATCCCGGTATGCGTGGCACCCCTCATCCCCCCAATTCTGGTATGTGTAGTACCCCTCACCCCAATGCTGGTATGTGTGGTACCCCTCACCCCAATCCTGGTGTGTGTAGCCCCCACATCCCTTTCACGCTGTACAGTCATGGCCAAAAGTTTTGAGAATGACACCAAAATTATATTTTCACATGATCTGCTGGCCTCTGGTTTTTATTAGTGTTTGTCTGATGTTTATATCACATACAGAAATATAATTGCAATCATATTAAGGGTACCAATAGGTTATATTGACAGTTAGAATGAGTTAATGCAGCAAGTCAATATTTGCAGTGTTGCCCCTTCTTCTTCAAGACCTCTGTAATTCTCCCTGGCATGCTCTCAATCAACTTTTGGACCAAATCCTGACTGATAGCAGTCCATTCTTGCATAATCAATGCTTGCATTTTGCCAGAATTTGTTGGTTTTTGTTTGTCCACCCGTCTCTTGATGATTGACCACAAGTTCTCAATGGGATTAAGATCTGGGGGGTTTCCAGGCCATGGACCCAAAATCTCTATGTTTTGTTCCATGAGCCATTTAGTTATCACATTTGCTTTATGGCAAGGTGCTCCATCATGCTGGAAAAGGCATTGTTGGGCACCAATCTGCTCTTGGACGGTTGGGAGAAGTTGCTCTTGGAGGACATTCTGGTACCATTCTTTATTCATGGCTGTGTTTTTAGACAAGACTGTGAGTGAGCCGATTCCCTTGGCTGAGAAGCAACCCCACACATGAATGGTTTCAGGATGCTTTACAGTTGGCATGAGACAAGACTGGTGGTAGCGCTCACCTCTTCTTCTCCGAATAAGCTGTTTTCCAGATTTCCCAAACAATCGAAAAGGGGATTCATCAGAGAAAATGACTTTGCCCCAGTCCTCAGCAGTCCACTCCCTGTACCTTTTGCAGAATATCAGTCGGTCCCTAATGTTTTTTCTGGAGAGAAGCGGCTTCTTTGCTGCCCTCCTTGAAACCAGCCCTTGCTCAAAGAGTCTCCACCTCACAGTGCGTGCAGAAGCACTCACACCAGCCTGCTGCCATTCCTGAGCAAGCTCGGCACTGCTGGTAGTCCGATCCCTCAGCTGAAACAGTTTTAAGATACGGTCCTGGCGCTTGCTGGTCTTTCTTGGGTGCCCTGGAGCCTTTTTGACAACAATGGAAGCTCTCTCCTTGAAGTTCTTGATGATGCGATAGATTGTTGACTGAGGTGCAATCTTTGTAGCTGCGATACTCTTCCCTGTTAGGCCATTTTTGTGCAGTGCAATGATGGCTGCACGTGTTTCTTTAGAGATAACCATGGTTAACTGAAGAGAAACAATGATACCAAGAACCAGCCTCCTTTTAAAGTGTCCAGTGATATCATTCTTACTTAATCATGACTGATTGATCGCCAGCCCTGTCCTCATCAACACCCACACCTGTGTTAATGGATCAATCACTAAAACGATGTTAGCTGCTCCTCATAAGGCAGGACTGCAATGATGTTGAACTGTGTTTTGGGGGTTAAAGTTCATTTTCTGGGCAAATATTGACTTTGCAAGTACAGTAATTGCTGTTAAGCTGATCACTCTTTGACATTCAGGAGTATATGCAAATCGACATTACAAAAAATGAAGCAGTAAACTTTGGAAAAATTACTATTTGTCTCATTCTCAATACTTTTGGCCATGACTGTACACACATCCCAAAAAAATAAACACTTATACTCACCTTTCTTCTCTGTGCTCCAGCGCTCTCTGTCCTGTTCTGCCGGAGGCCGGGGAGGAGCGCTACGCCAGAGCAACGCGCTGTCCGGCGCCATTTTGCTGAAGACACTGCAAATGAGTCTTCAGTAAAATGGCGCCAGATAGCGCTATGCGCATGCGCCGATCCGACGCCTCACTCCTGCCCCGGTCTCCGGCGAAGAGAGGCGCCGCGCAACGCGGTCAGGTAAGTATGTAAGTATGGCGCCGGAGATCGCTGTATGAATTCAGTGTCTACACATACCGCGATCTCCGGCGCCATACACCTCCTCTTACCTGTAACGGCTGATGCGTTCTTCTGTCTGGAGCCAGACTGCGCGTCACGCATGTACAGTCTTTAAGGCTTCAGACAGAGGGACGCATCCCCCGTTATATTATAGATGTATGCAGTACACTCTTTTACTTACTCCCATGGTCAGGAGCTGTGATATGATCAGACCATGTTCCTGCCCGGTCAGACGCAACTATTACACAGTACACAGGAGGAGCACATTTATAAGATTATCTCAGCACAGGAAAAAAAATTAACATTGAATTGTGGACCTTGTTTCTATATTTTGTTTGTAGGACATCCCTTTTAAAATGGAGCAGGCATGGAGATGCTTGGCAGTTTAGGGCCAGCAATGGTGGCCCCCGCAGCAGCAGTAGTAAATTTTAGATGGCAGGTTACTGGACAGACCTGTGGGAAAACATTTCTCTGCACCTGACACAGTATGACAGATTTAAAGCACCACCCCAGCCTTTTTTTTAATTTTACCACTGGGGTGGTGCTACTAATCCCTGGCCAAAATCTTATACTTACCAGCTACTTTTTTCAGCTCTTCCTAATGCCAATCCGGTCCTGTGCCACCATCTTGTGACCTCAACTTCTGGCTGACCGGAAGTCAGAAGTAACGGTCAGCAGCTTTCAGTGTAGGTCTGAGATCCTCATTCTGGCCTCATTCTGACTCTCACAGACTTACATTGAGTTGTAAACTCCAGATCACCCAGTAAACTCTGGCACTATCTGCAGGTCACAAACTGCTAGACACTGACTGGAGCGGCACTGATAAAAGATGTAGATGGCGCCTGGTAAGTATAAAAATAGGGGCAGGGAACTTGGAATAGTAAAAATATGCTGGTGTGGTGCTTTAAAAGTCTTAATACTGAAAGATTATTTTAAGGATGACAGAGAGAGAAAAATTTGGGAATTCAAGCTGATAAAAATGTTCAAGTTTTTGACAACAGGACTCAATCTAACACCTGGATTTATGACTCACTGCATGGATACACTTCATACCTCCACCAGACTGACTGGAGATCACCACACTCCTAAGCCATTACTCCCACTACCTCTCCATTTGTAACAACAGCCTTCATTTTATAACCTTGGCTTATATTTAGGAGGTATCACCCCATCTACCCCATGTACAAATGTCCTATTATACATCTCTTAAATGTGATGCTCTTGTCTCGGCCATTCATTTCTAAACTCATCTGATGAAGGAGCCTCTGTGCTCTGAAAGCTTGCAAATATAATTTTCTGGTTAGTCAATAAAGATGTTAGTCCTAGAATACTTTTGTCTCTTTTTGGGCATAAGTGTATTTACATTGATTTTTTTTGGGCAAGCATGGTACCACAATATAATTTTTTATTGTATATTTTCAGTGAATTCGAAATGTTTGATAAGCGGGGCAAAACAGTCACCATAGTTGACCATAGTAAAAGTTTACGAGGACTCAAAAAAATATTAAAATTTAAGAGTCCTCAGTGGTAGTGTTGAGCCACCCCCGTAGTGTTCGAGTTCAGTTCGGTTCGCCGAACTGTTTGTCGAACTGTTCGTCGAACACCTTCGAACACCGTTAAAACCAATGGCAGGCAAACAAAAACACATAGAAACACATAGAAAACACATAGAAAACACTTCAAAGGTGTCCAAAAGCTGACAAACTGCTCAGAAGACACAACTAACACATGGAAAAGAGGTGGAGGAGTAAAAGGAGGGGGAGACACAGATATAGGCATGTCATGCCCTTCCAAAACCAAAATAGTGCGAAGCCGACACGGCCAGTCCGTTCCTGCCCGTGCGACCTCCGTGTCGCCGGGTTTGTGCCAGAGCTGCGGTGGACCCTGACGGCCAGCCCCCCTCTCTCAATACTGGTGCCTGTCCGCTGGTGGGTCGAGCCCCCCCGCAGTGGGGGGGAGTAACATCTGCAGAAGAAAGACGATCTTCCAGCCAAACTAAGTTGTCTACTTCTTTTCGTGGACAATGTGATGCGATCCCTTTCTTACGGACTTGCCCATCGCTGCAAATTCCAGAAAAGGCATAAAAACAGCAGGTGCTTCAACGTATATCAAGTGCTCCTTCAAGTGGGCTCTCCTTCACCTCAAATTCAACATCACAAATACTCCAGTCCTCAGAGGTGTCACCCCAATCACACTTGTTCCTCACAGCTCCCAAGTCTCCAGCTGCCCGTCTGAGTATGGGGTAACACAGATGGTTGAGTCTGCACAGCTGTTTACTTATACTATAGCCTGGGAAACGGAGGTCTGCTCCAGAGCTTCTGTTAATCCAGACGAGGAAATGATCTTCACTGATGCCCAGAATCTTTATGAGTCGGATCCAGGACCAGATGAAGAAGGTTCTGAGCATAATGTAGACCCTCGTTCCCAAACTGTAACTCCTGTTGGTGGAGACAGTGATGAAGGCGATGATGAGACTCAAATACCTGATTGGAGTGACAACTTGACTTTTCGGTCAGGGCAGGAAAAGGTTGGCTCTGAGGACGACGGGTGTGAGAACACACAGGGTGATGATGACGAGGTTGGAGATCCCACTTACTGTCAACCCACAGTCAGCCAGTCGATGAGGTCAGCAGAGGAGGTGGAGGATGTGACTAGCCCAGGGGATGGGGATGACTCGGTACCCGGGCCTTTGCCTGGCCTTTGGGATGTCACGGTGGTCGGCTCCCGGGCCCGTACCCTGGGGTCAGTCTTTAAATGGGTGGATAATTGTTAATTTTATAAGAGTTCGTGACGCCACCTGTGGTATCTGGTGAGAAGCACCAGCGCTGCAGTAGTCCACTGAGGCCGGTGATAAGGCAGCTCGATGGTATAGCTCCCCACAGGTGGAGCTAGGCCTCAGAAAAGCATATGCAGGGGGAATGCAGGACAGGTGAGACCCAGCGGGGTCAGAGCAAGAACGGGAACGGACACGGTAGTCACTTCAGTACCTTTTACTGGTGGAAATTCAGGCACATCCCGAAGCACTGTAGGGTGAAGGGTGCATATCAGGATCCTCCCCAATGAGTGGGTGTAGGGCCTCCTGTTTCTTGCCTCTGCGTAGTAAGTTTCTGACCTGCCTGGAGCTAGGCCTAACTTTGTCTCTGCCTGTGCTGACTGACCTTGTGGTAGAGCCTTGTTTTGGAGTTCACGCTCCCAGTATGCGGGGCCTAAGCGTCTCCTGGCTCTGTTACGTATCAGCACCTTAGCGATCGTGGGACTTGTAGTTCTCCAGGGATTCCGGTTATGCCTTACTGGGTGTCCGGTGTCCGGTAAATGCTTCGGGTTGAGCTGGTTAAGCTCCTCTGCCCCCTATGTACTAACTCTCCTCTCACCTTCGGCCTACTCGGGCCCTCACTAGGCTATACACACTAACGGCAACTTGCCGCGCTTCACCGATCATATGGCGCCAGCACACCTTAAGCTCTAACTGGGTTCCCTAAATCTAGCTAACAGGAGCCTCGTGCTCCACTGCTGAACTATTAACTGAGCTCTCTAGACTAGAATGAGCTCCAATGCAGACTGACCTCTCTTAGGCTTCTTTACTGCATGAACTCTTCAGAGGAACTGAACTGCCTAGCTCCACCTTCCCTATTTATATCCCTAACTGGCTCCTTCTGCTAGTCTGAGGTGGAAGGTGGAGATGTGTGAATGTTTATGGGGGCTTCTTGTGGAGGATTCCATCAATGCACTCTTCTAGCATCTGTGATACCAAGCGCAGCTGGACGTGACAGATGCTATTGACGACGAGGTTAGGTTGCGCCTTCCTGGACAGAGACGGAGTACTGGAAGCACATCAACAACTGCATCCTCAACCACAATTCTGCCTCTGACCACAAGTCGTAGAGGCTCTTCAGGTCGCATGGGCTCTAAGCCTTGTATAGCCTGGGTATTTTTTCAGATCGATAAGGATGACCCAACTCGTGTTATCTGTAATATTTGTCACCAAAAGCAAAGTAGAGGACAAAAAATCCATAGTTTGAGTACTTCATGCATGAACCGTCACATGAATATGAAGCATAAGTTGCAGTGGGAAGCTCACTGTGATACAATGCTGCCTAGCGGGCCGTGCCAACCAATGTCTGCCCCATCTTGTGCATCCGCGGTCTCTTCATCCTCTGTGACTGGGGGGACAGCAGTCACACATGTTTTTGGACGCAGACCTGCCACCTCTTTATCCGCAACAGCCAGTGTGGATGGCAGGTCATCATTTCATTTGGAAGTGGAAACACCAGCTGGTGTTGAGCGCTCTCTGACATCGAGAGCACCACCTTTGGATCAAGGCAACCTAACTTTTCCGCCTGCATCTTCCTCACAGACCGGCAAGTTTGCCGGGACACCCTTCTCAACCCCGTCTAAGCACAACAGCCACCCCTCGGTCCCTCAGATGTGGACAAGTAAAGGACCATTTCCTCCTAGCCATGACAAAGCTAAGAGTTTGAATTTCACCATCTGCAAGCTGTTGGCTACAGAAATGTTGCCTTTCCGCCTGGTGGACACAGAGGATTTTCGAGACCTTATGTCCGTCATAGTGCCCCACTACCAGATGCCCAGTCGGCACTACTTCTCAAAGAAAGGTGTGCCTGCGCTCCACCAACATGTCGCACACAACATCACCGCTTCTTTGAGAAACTCTGTGTGTGACAGGGTGCATTTCACCACAGACACTTGGGCGAGTGGCCATGGACAGGGGCGTTACATGTCACTGACTGGGCACTAGGTAACTATGGTGACAGCAGGACAAGGGGCTGCTGTCCAAGTCTTGCCATTCCCACGAGTTGTACGTCAATCCTCTTTATCTAGAAGTTCCTCCACTGTCTCTGCCTCCTCAACCTCCTCTCAGTCCTCCACCTGCACCCAAAGCCTGTCTGGTAATGCCACCCGCTTTCTAACTGCGCAGAAGGAATCCTGCACACCTCCTTACTATGCTGGTAGCAGGGCTCAATGGCATCAGGCGGTGTATACTTTGAAATGTCTGGGAAATGTGAGTCACACATCTGAGAAGTTGTGGTCAGCTCTGGAGACCCAGTTTCATGAATGGTTGTCTCCACTGGACCTGCAACCAGGGAAGGCCGTGTGCGACAATGCTGCAAACCTGGGCACGGCCCTTCACCGGGGCAGTGTCACACACGTGCCTTGTATGGCTCACGTGTTGAACCTGGTTGTCCAGCAATTTTTAGCCCACTATCTCGGACTAGATGGCCTTCTGCAGAGGGCACGGTCGCTGTGTGCTCACTTCCGCCGTTCGCATCCAGCTCAATGACTTACATCTCTACAGAAGTCGTTGGGCCTGCCAGTTAACCGGCTGAAATGCGATGTGCTGAGATGGTGGAATTCAACTCTGCACATGTTGCAGCGACTGTGGCAGCACCGACAAGCCCTGGTGCAATACGTTCTGACGTATAGCCTGGGCCAACGAGATCCAGAGGTGGGGCAAATCACGCTGGAGGAGTGGTCTCAGATCAGGGACCTATGAAGTTGACGCGCCCCCTGGGCCATGGGGTACCCGGAGCCGGGCCGGTAGACGCTGGGGGTTGTAGTCACTGTGGTGGCGACCCGGTCCGTGACCCAGGGCGGTCAATCCAAGGGTAATTTGTATATATGGGTTTTATAATGTCCAACTACGCCACCTGTGGAGTGCGGCCAAAGGGGCCGCCGCTGCGGAACAGTCCTCTGAAGCTGGTGGTTTTGCAGCAATGGTATTATTACTCCCCACAGGAAGAGTGTAGCTTCAGGGCAGTGTGGGTGGATGATGGTGGTTGTAGTGCTGGGAGTCAGTAATGAACACAGAGTCCGTGTGTTCCAGTCCCAAGATCTTTACTCACAGTTGTTGCAGTCCAGATTACAGGTACCAGAGCAATCTCCCCCTTCGTGCTGTGCGTACTCATTGAGGGGCTCAGTCCACCCCCAGATAGCTCCGGAGTACTTAGCAGGACCCCCTTCTTTGTGTCCTTTCTCTGGCCTTCTCCCTGCACCTCACACCCAGTGACACTTATATCCGGTATCCTCGGGCCTTGGCGGGCGACTTGCGTTCCGTCCCCTGGGTCCTATGTGGCAACCTTCTTAGTGAGACTGGTGTGGACTTTGGCCTGCAGTACATGAAATGCTGCAGCCTCCGGTTTCTAGTTGAGCCTTGCTGTTTCTCCGCTAGTTGAGGGACCGGTTCCCCTTATCTGGCCTGACCCCTCTACCTTCAGGTAGCAGCGGGCATATGTGTGGCCTTCTGCATGGCCCGTACCCCTAGGGTCCCTTCGGTTCCTGGAGCCTTCCTGCTCCCACTCCTCTCTTCTCTCCTTCAGTCCTGGGCCTCCCAGGCTAGGCCCGCCTCCGGAGCAGAGATCATGCAGGGCCTCTGCTCCTGTCACCTCTCCTCCTCTGACTGGCTTGCTCTTTCTAAGATGGCTTCCTATTTATACTCTCCCTGTCATGTGCTCCCCTAAGCTGCTTTCTCCACCCACACCCACTACATAGGACCCTCCCACCAGCTAGGGACCTGGGACTGTGCTCTCCCTTTGGAGCAATCTCGCCCTACCCCCACTGTGGGTATGTGTTGGATGCAGGTGTTAGGGTCCCGAGCCATACTCCTTCCTTACCTGAGGGTGAGATACCACACCTCTGGGTGAGATGCAGTATCTCTGTGGCGACTGAACCCTCAGGGGCGCCACACACCCTTCTGCACAGTTTTGAAATTGCGACGAAGATGCTTAGTGCTGATGACGATGCCATTATCAGCATGACTATTCTTGTGATTTACATGCTGGAGCACACATTAAACAGAATTCAGAGTCAGGTGGTGGGACAAGAGGAGGTGGAGGAAGTAGAGGAGGAGTCGTATGGGGAAGGGATAACTAATCTCCAAGGTCCAGACGGTCGGCAGCACCAAGGCGGCAGGCATGAGAGTGTGGGGGAGAGGGATTAACCAGGGCGCATGGTAGCAGCCAAACTGTTGAGGAAGGTGCCGGAGCCGAGGAAGAAGTGGAGGACGAACTGGCGATGGGCATGTAAGACTCATCAGATGAGGGAGACCTTGATCACATTTCTGTTGTGTGAGGTTGAGGGGAGAGGGCAGAGGAAGGAAGCATGATTCTTACCTTGCTACCAACACAACAGGGACTTGGTCCTCCTGGATGCGCAAGACACATGAGTGCCTTCTTGCTGCACTACCTGCAACATGAACCTCGGATTGTCAGAATTCGAAGTAATCCCGACTACTGCGTTGCCACACTCTTAGATCCCTTAGATCATTTTGGGCTTCCAATCTGGAAAAATGGCCGGAGCTTGCCACTCATGCCTTGGAGATCTTGTCATGCCCTGCAGCCAGCGTTCCCTCTGAACGTGTGTTCAGCGCTGCTGGTGGTGTGCTGACAGATAGGCGCACGCGGCTGTCCACTGAGAAAGTAGACAGACTCACGTTCATAAAGAAGAACAAATCATGGATCCGCAAGGACTTTTCTTCCCCTGTGTCATCCTGGGGAGACTAAAAGCTTGAGGATTTGGTAAAATCACCTAATCAACCGTTTTAAGCAACTCTGGGGCAATTCATGCCACTTAAGTGGTGTTTATGTCACAATTTTTCGAAAAAATGGAGACTCTTTTTGGAGTCCCCTTGCTGTGTTTTACGTGACGTTGGCATCATCAATTCCAGGTGGGTTGGGTCGCCCCCCCCCCCTTTTATCTTTAAGAAACTACATACACTATGGCTTGGGGTAACACAGATGGTTGAGTCTGAAGAGCTGTTTACTCAGAGGTCTGCTCCAAAGCTTCAGTGTCTGCTAGTCAGCGTAGAATTTTTAACTGCATCTAGCCTAGGCAATACTTTGAGCGTAGTAGCCCAGCTGCGAAGCAAGCTGCACCACCTGTGTATCTAATAAGAATTTTTAAATGCATCTAGCCTAGGCAGACTGTGGGGACCCCCAACCAAACCCAGACGCTCAGCCCCCCTACCGCCCCCCTTTCCTTGACAATACAATAATGTAACTCTTACAACTGGATGGGTGAGGATCGGTCACAGCTTTATTAACTCTTTATACTCATTCCATTAGAAAGGCATTTTATTTCTAAAATAATTCAGCTTGTTGCAGCATGCCCTGGGTCTCCACACCGGCAAGTTGGCCAACAAGTGTAACTCTCCAACATGTCCTTTCTATTTCCTGGCAACGGAGGATCCTGCATACTCATATGCAGGACTCTGACCCCCATCCATCACTCTTAATGCTTGTTCCACTCTGTCCTGGAGTCCTGACAGGAATATGTCCAGTCCAATATCCATTAAGTGAACACCGTTGGGACGTATGAGGCCTGCTTTATCTCCTTCCAGTTGTCGGTGTTGTATCATTACACCGCCTCTGTCTCTTCTAAATTTTGCCATCCGAATATTGCCTCTCTCCCTACCTTGATTAACTCCATTAGTACCTGTGGCCATAGCAGGCCTCTAATACCTCTCCAGTTGAAATATGTGTTATGAAACTCTAATTTCCTCCTGCCTGGGCGGACATTTGCCCTTTTTTCTGCCCAATATATATACGAGTGGCCTATCACCCACACTGTTGGCTTAGTGTCACCTGTAAAAGAAACAAACCACGTTAGGATAACAAGTCCGGTGTAACATACCTGGCGGCGTCCTTGCATAGTGGTCCATCTCCCACTGTGCAAGAGCGCGCACTTGATCTCCTGTCCAGAATGTCTCTCTGGCTTCCCTCCATGCTGTCTGTTTGTGTCTGTTTCTGCTGCTTAAGGGCGGCGCCCGATCACTTCCTGCTTTTTGTACCTGCTGTGGGTCACACCCCTTGTGCGTCCTCAGCCTATTGCTGTCTGTCACCTGGTATATAGCTCAGCTGCTCCAATCAATCCCTGCCTGAGCATAGTGTTTCATTCAGTGTGTGCTTGCACTCTGAAGGTGCCAGGTCCCGTTCTGTGTTCTCTTGTCTGCCTATCCTGGAGGCTGTATTTCCAGGCCTGTCTGAACACGCTCCTAGCCTGTTCCTCCTGCCTTCTAGGGGCCGATTACCTAGACCCGCTCCTGTATCTTGTCTGTCCTGTCTGAACACGCTCCTAGCCTGTTCCTCCCGCCTTCTAGGGGCCGATTACCTAGACCCGCTCCTATATCTTGTCTGTCCTGTCTGAACACGCTCCTTGCCTGTTCGTCCTGCCTCTCTGGGGGCCATATTCCCAGACCCACTCCTGTATTCCGCTGCAGTGTCGGTCTCCTCCGTACACTCAGTTCCAGTCTGAACTCTCTCCTATCCTTTACCTGTTTTGCCTCTATGTCCGTTCCCTTCCTTTTTCTGCAGAGTCTGAACTCGTACCTAACTCCTGCTTGTTGTCTCTGTACTCCCGTTTGTGAGTTTGTGGTCCACTCGCTACTTCACTGCAAGCACCCTGTGGGTATCTGGCTCTGCCTTTCCCTTCCTGTCTGTTCCGTGTGAACAGAGCCCTGTCCCCCCTGCTCAGCCTTGCCTGCTCTGAATCCTTTGCTCACCGCTCCGGCGGTTCTAGCCTGCTCTGACTCCTTTGCTCACCGCTCCGGCAGTTCTAGCCTGCTCTGACTCTTTTGCTCACCGCTCCGGCGGTTCTAGCCTGCTCTTACTCCTTTGCTCACCGCTCCGGCGGTTCTAGCCTGCTCTGACTCCTTTGCTCACCGCTCCGGTGGTTCTAGCCTGCTCTGACTCCTTTACTAACCGCTCCGGCGGTTCTAGCCTGCTCTGACTCCTTTGCTCACCGCTCCGGCGGTTCTAGCCTGCTCTGACTCCTTTGCTCACCGCTCCGGCGGTTCTAGCCTGCTCTGACTCCTTTGCTCACCGCTCCGGCGGTTCTAGCCTGCTCTGACTCCTTTGCTCACCGCTCCGGCGGTTCTAGCCTGCTCTGACTCCTTTGCTCACCGCTCCGGCGGTTCTAGCCTGCTCTGACTCCTTTGCTCACCGCTCCGGCGGTTCTAGCCTGCTCTGACTCCTTTGCTCACCGCTCCGGCGGTTCTAGCCTGCTTTGACTCTTTTGCTCACCGCTCCGGCGGTTCTAGCCTGCTCTGACTCCTTTGCTCACCGCTCCGGCGGTTCTAGCCTGCTCTGACTCCTTTGCTCACCGCTCTGGCGGTTCTAGCCTGCTCTGACTCCTTTGCTCACCGCTCCGGCGGTTCTAGCCTGCTCTGACTCCTTTGCTCACCGCTCCGGCGGTTCTAGCCTGCTCTGACTCCTTTGCTCACCGCTCCGGCGGTTCTAGCCTGCTCTGACTCCTTTCCTCACTGCTCCGGCGGTTCTAGCCTGCTCTGACTCCTTTGCTCACCGCTCCGGCGGTTCTAGCCTGCTCTGACTCCTTTGCTTACCGCTCCGGTAGTTCTAGCCTGCTGTCACGGGTGTGTCGCCACGAAGATCGTCACGATTACACAGCCTGACTTCTCGCAGCTGACTTTTTGGTGCTTTGTGTTTTCGGCAGTGAGGGAGTTAATTCTCTCTCTCTCTCTGTGCTAGACGAGGTCCAGCCTCGCCCAGCTGCAATCAATGCTGCTGTAGTGAGTCTCCTTCAAATGCCTGCTGGTCTGTTTGGGAAGTGTCGGTGAAAGCATTTCATACAGACTTACAGAGCGGATCGTGGTATTTGGAGTTTCTGAGGTAAGTGTATTTGGAGTGGTTTTTCCCTTCCTCGCTTTATCATTTATCTCCTTTCCCGTTGGTGTTCCCTCTGTTGTAGTTGTGTAGTTTTTGTATGCAAGGTGGTTTTGGTTTTTCCCTTGTACTGTCTCGTTCGTCTAAGTACTGTGTGTGGGCATATTATTACTTGTCCTCTTTTGTTGTGATCGGGGTCCTTCTCAGGACTAGATTACTTAGGTGCAGGGATCCTCAGGAGGTAGGGGTTACGCTGGCGGCCTGGACCTCTGTACCTTTAACAGTACCTTCAGGTTGAGGGATTAGTCAGGGCCCCAGCTTAGGGTCAGCTTAGGCCCCCTACCTCCAGTATACAGAGACAGCGTGACATTTTCACCGACCCACTTAGTTTTTCTCCAGCTGCCATGGATCCAGTAGCCGGTCGAGCTCGGCAGTTGCAGAGTTAGTCCATGGAGCTGGCGGACGTTAGGTCCAAGGTTTTGCATCCTCAGGAGCAAGCCGGACCAGAACCTAAAGTAGCTCTCCCTGACAGGTTCACTGGGGGGCGGGACAAGTTTTTTGTTTTCCGGGAGGCATGCAAATTGTACTTTCGGCTGCGGCCTCGGTCATCGGGGAGTGAAGAACAAAGGGTGGGAATTGTCATCTCGCTCCTACAAGGGGACCCACAATCTTGGGCGTTCTCTCTTCCCCCGGGCTCCCCGGCTCTCCAGTCAGTGGATAGGTTTTTCGCTGCTCTGGGACTCGTATATGATGACCCAGATCGGATCTCCCTTGCTGAGTCTAAGTTACGTAGGATCCAGCAGGGAGATCGTCCGGCGGAGGAATTCTGTTCGGAGTTCCGTAGGTGGGCCACGGACACCCAGTGGAATGACCCAGCTCTTAGGAGCCAGTTTTGTCAAGGTTTATCCGACAAATTACAGGATGTGTTGGCACAGTATGACTCTCCCGCGTCACTGGAAGCCGCTATGGCCCTGGCTATTCGCGTTGACAGACGGCTTCGGGAGAGGTGCGGGATAACTCGACCCCCTGTGATGACTCCACCTCCTACAAGGTCCCCTCATATGGTGGTTCCCCTGGTCAGTCCAGAGGAGCCTATGCAATTAGGAGGGACATCATTTCGGGGGAGGGGACCGGTGGTGCGCCATAAGACAGGAAGGTGTTTCTTCTGCGGGAGAAAGGGACATTTTATTGGGGGGTGTCCATCCCGTCCCTTGCAGAGTGAAGAGTCGTCGGAAAACTGTTGATCCCAGGTTGTGTGGTGGACGGCAATCTGGGAGTAGGTATTTCGTCCCTAGGTTCGTCTCAGTTTCTCGTACCGGCGGAGGTGGTGGTGGGTACGAGAACTGAGAGGATATCTGTTCTTCTGGATAGTGGGGCCGGGGCTAATCTGGTTGATGCTCGGTTTGCCCGGGTTCAAGGTATGCGATTGAGTGAGTTGGCTAAACCCATCCCCATATTCTCGATCGATGCCAGGCCTCTCGGTCAGGGAAGTTTTTTGCAAGCTGTGCATGACGTAAAACTTCAAATGGGGGCGATACATAAAGAACTGTTGTCTTGCTACGTGTTGGAGGGTCTTCCCACTCCTATAGTGTTGGGCCTTCCTTGGTTAACTAAGCATAACCCGGTTATTAATTGGCAAACCAGAGAGATAAGCCAATGGAGTAAATTCTGTAATAAAAACTGCATGAACACGGTCATCGGTGCGGTTACTCCTTGGGTCTTACCTCCATTTCTGGCGGACTTTGAGGATGTATTCTCGGAGAAAGGGTGTCAGGAACTACCTCCTCATCGCGAGTATGACTGTTCTGTAAAACTGCTCCCTGAGGCCAAGTTACCTAAAGCTAGGTTGTATAACCTTTCTGGTCCTGAGAGGCAGGCCATGAAGGATTATATTTCAGAAAGTCTGGCTAAGGGGCATATTAGACCTTCATCTTCACCGGTGGCTGCGGGGTTCTTCTTTGTTAAGAAGAAAGATGGAGGCCTACGCCCTTGCCTGGATTTCCGTGAACTTAATCGGATTACGGTCCGAGATCCGTATCCACTCCCACTTATTCCCGATCTCTTTAATCAGATCGTGGGCGCCAAATGGTTCTCTAAGTTGGATCTCAGGGGGGCATACAATTTGATTAGGATGAAGGAGGGGGATGAGTGGAAGACGGCGTTTAACACTCCGGAGGGGCATTATGAGAACCTTGTCATGCCATTCGGTCTGACTAATGCCCCGGCGGTGTTCCAACACTTTGTTAATGACATTTTTCGCCGCCTGGTGGGACAGTTTGTTGTCATATATCTGGATGATATCTTAATTTACTCGCCGGATCTGGTGTCTCATCAGGAGCACGTTAGGCAGGTGTTACAGATCTTGCGGGATAATAAACTGTATGCCAAATGGGAAAAGTGTGTGTTCGCCGTACAGGAACTCCAGTTTTTAGGCTTCCTGGTTTCAGCGTCCGGTTTTCGTATGGACCCTGGGAAAGTGCGGGCAGTTCTTGAGTGGGATCGGCCAGAGAATCTTAAGGCACTACAACGTTTCCTGGGGTTTGCTAATTATTACCGGAAGTTCATTCGTAATTTCTCGTCCATGGTTAAGCCTCTCACAGACATGACTAAAAAGGGGACGGATTTTTCTAGGTGGTCTGACAAGGCTTATCAAGCATTCTCCTGCTTGAAAAAATGTTTTGCCTCGGCACCCATACTCATTCAACCTGATGCGTCACAGCCATTCATTGTAGAGGTAGACGCTTCTGAGGTAGGGGTGGGAGCAGTATTGTCACAAGGTTCGTCCCCTGGTAAGTGGCATCCGTGCGCCTTTTTCTCTAAAAAATTGTCGTCCGCTGAGAGGAATTACGATGTCGGCAATAGGGAACTCTTGGCCATTAAGTTAGCTTTTGAGGAGTGGCGCCATTTTTTGGAGGGGGCAGTCCATCCGGTCACCGTCATCACCGATCACAAGAACCTGCTATATCTGGAGTCCGCGAAACGTCTGAATCCCAGACAAGCTAGGTGGTCATTGTTTTTTACCAGGTTTAATTTTGTCGTTACTTATCGTCCTGGGTCAAAAAATGTAAAGGCGGATGCCTTATCTCGCAGTTTCCCTGGGGCCGGGAATACGGACGACCCGATTCCTATCCTTCAGGAGGGGGTGGTGGTTTCGGCAGTATGCTCTGAGCTGGAGGAGGAGGTATTGGAGGCTCAGGGGGACGCCCCTGTTGGACCTCCGGGGAGACTGTTTGTTCCAGATCAGTTGCGACAAAAGGTGATCGAGGCACACCATAACTCAGTTTTGGCAGGACACCCGGGGAGTAAAGCAACTGTGGATCTCCTCTCTCGTCGGTTTTGGTGGCCTAACTTACATAAGGAGGTGGTAACTTTTGTTGCGTCCTGTGGGGTTTGTGCGTGCTCTAAGACCTCACATACCCGTCCGTCTGGGGCCCTCTTACCTTTGAAGATCCCGGAGCGTCATTGGACTCATCTGTCTATGGACTTTATTACGGACCTCCCTCCGTCTTCGGGTAAAACGGTCATACTCGTTGTAGTGGACAGGTTCAGCAAGATGGCACATTTTATCGCTCTTCCGGCTCTCCCTAATGCTAAAACTCTTGCGCAGGTGTTCATTGGGGAGATTGTGAGGCTTCACGGGGTACCCTCCGATGTGGTGTCTGATCGGGGGTCTCAGTTTGTGTCCAAGTTCTGGAAGGCGTTTTGTGCACGGCGGGGGATGCATTTGTCATTCTCATCGGCTTTTCACCTTCAGACCAATGGTCAGACGGAACGTATGAACCAGAGCTTGGAGACATATCTCCGGTGTTTTGTGTCAGAGAACCAGGAGGACTGGGCTTCTTTCTTACCTCTGGCAGAGTTTGCTCTTAATAATAGGCGGAGCGAGTCCACTGGTAAGTCCCCGTTTTTTGGGGCATATGGTTTTCACCCCCAGTTTTGTACTTTCAGTAGGGGGGGCTCTTCGGGGGTTCCTGAGGAGGAACGATTTTCCTCATCACTCGCTTCAGTATGGAGAGGGGTGCTGAAGAATCTGAATACTATGGGGAACCGATACAAACGTATGGCTGATAGGAGGAGAGTGTCTGGTCCGGACCTAAGTGTGAACGATCTGGTATGGTTGTCTACCAGGAATATTAAACTTAAGGTTCCCTCCTGGAAACTGGGTCCCAGGTTCATCGGGCCGTACAGAATCAGTTCTATTATTAATCCGGTGGCATTCCGTCTTGACCTTCCCCCTACGTTTAAAATTCACAACGTGTTCCACAGATCGTTGCTTAAGAGGTATGTGGCGCCGGTGGTACCGTCACCTTTACCTCCCCCTCCAGTGGTGGTCAATGGTAACTTGGAGTTCCAGGTATCAAGGGTCATCGATTCACGTTTTAATCGCCGGTCCCTTCAGTACCTGGTTCATTGGAAAGGGTATGGTCCTGAGGAGAGGATGTGGGTTCCTGCGTCGGATATTAACGCAGACCGATTAGTTCGGGCCTTCCACACGACTCACCCGGATAAACCTGGCCCTGAGGGTCCGGAGGCCCCTCGTAGAAGGGGGGGTACTGTCACGGGTGTGTCGCCACGAAGATCGTCACGATTACACAGCCTGACTTCTCGCAGCTGACTTTTTGGTGCTTTGTGTTTTCGGCAGTGAGGGAGTTAATTCTCTCTCTCTCTCTGTGCTAGACGAGGTCCAGCCTCGCCCAGCTGCAATCAATGCTGCTGTAGTGAGTCTCCTTCAAATGCCTGCTGGTCTGTTTGGGAAGTGTCGGTGAAAGGATTTCATACAGACTTACAGAGCGGATCGTGGTATTTGGAGTTTCTGAGATAAGTGTATTTGGAGTGGTTTTTCCCTTCCTCGCTTTATCATTTATCTCCTTTCCCATTGGTGTTCCCTCTGTTGTAGTTGTGTAGTTTTTGTATGCAAGGTGGTTTTGGTTTTTCCCTTGTACTGTCTCGTTCGTCTAAGTACTGTGTGTGGGCATATTATTACTTGTCCTCTTTTGTTGTGATCGGGGTCCTTCTCAGGACTAGATTACTTAGGTGCAGGGATCCTCAGGAGGTAGGGGTTACGCTGGCGGCCTGGACCTCTGTACTTTTAACAGTACCTCCAGGTTGAGGGATTAGTCAGGGCCCCAGCTTAGGGTCAGCTTAGGCCCCCTACCTCCAGTATACAGAGACAGCGTGACACCTGCTCTGACTCCTTTGCTCGCTGCTCCGGCAGCCTTGCTCCGCTCTGACCCATTTGCTCACTGCTCCGGCAGTCTCGCTCCGCTCTTATCCTTTTGCTCACTGCTCCGGCAGTCTTGCTCCACTCTTGCTCACCGCTCCAGGCGGTCTCGTCCTGCTTTACTCTTGCTTACTGCTCCGGCAGTCTCACTCAGCTCTGACCCTTTGCTCACCGCTCCTGGCGGCCTTGTCCTGCTTTACTCTTGCTCACCACTCCAGGCGGTCTTGTCCTGCCCTGTTCTCGCTCACCTCTCTGGGCGGCCTCACTCTGCTGTGTTTGTCTGCCACATCTGTGGTTCTGTTCCTGAGTCCCAGTGTGTACTGGGTCCTATCCCGCCAGTGTCACTACCTGCTAGTGCCTCCCTGTCTGAACTCTAGCTGTGCTTGCCTGTACCCCTCTGCCTGTATTGTTCCTGAGTCCCAGTGTGTACTGGGTCCTATCCCGCCTGTGTTCCTACCTGCTAGTGCCTCCCTGTCTGCACTCTAGCTGTGCTTGCCTGTACCCCCCTGCCTGCATACCCGCCTGCCTGCATACCAGTCGTGCCTGCCTATACCCACCAGTCTGTGCGCCAGCCTAACCAGCCTGTTCCTGTATTCCCCTGTGTGGGTCAACAGCCGTGTCCGGGGTCTGTCCTGGAGTAGCACCTGGTCCCTCTGCTCGGTTCCTCCTTGGTGCACTGGCGTCGTATGCCGTCGTGCGACCCTGGTCGGATCGGGTGAATACCTAGTTACGCCCCTCCAGGCATTCACTCTCCGGCACGGTCCAGTGGAATCACACGCACACGCCGCTCAGCCCGGGCGTGTGCATTACATCCGGACTTATGTATCTCGCCAAACACGTGGATTGCCATCTCCCTATCCTCTGAAATTCCGTTTCTGACAGTCCTGCTCTTGATGCTTCCGTTGCTGAATGAGTGTGTCCCGTAATCTTTGGGGTGGTTCCCTGCCGATGTTATGCATTTATTAAATATAGCTTGGAACTGGTATCTTGATAATGGTGTTCCATCAATGTGTGATAGGAAGAAATTACTTTGTGATCTGATGGTTATATATGTTTTTACTATTGTTACCCGACTCAGTGTACCGTTTGTGGGTTGTAGAAGTACCCAAGTGCCCCTGCCCACTGAAACCATTTTCTATTGGCGTATGCGTAGACGTATTGCATTATTGGCTATGACTACGTCCTGGTGTAATAAGCCTCCACTGGTGGTAATTTTGGATTGAGGGACTAATTCGCTTATGCATAGCGCTCCGAAGAAGGCGATCGCAAATGCAGTAGACAGTAGTGTTGCTTCGAATTGTGAGTGTCATGTTAATGGTGTTAGGGATATGATGTGAGAAATCAGTTTTAGTGACACGGGACAGGACGTCTACACTCTTGACTTGGCTGACCCCTTTTCCACCCTTTTATGGATTGTCTGATGATGAATCTCTTGGTCACATCTCCCCAATTCAGTAGTTGGAAGTGAAATGCTACTCCGGTCAGACACCGCTGCGCTGATGCCCCTGATATGCCCCTCATCATTAGCTGGTGGAGAAATTCTATGGTGACTTGTATTCTGGCTTGTTCACATTGGTCAACCCGTCTGCCTGCTTCTAGTCGTGTCCACTCTTCCCATGCCTTACCATATGCTTGCCAAGTCGACGGGGCAACTGACGCTCTGATTAATGGCATCAACTATTCGCCACTAGATCCCATAGGGAGGGTGGGCAACTGTTGCCCGATGGGAGGGCGTTGGGGAGGAGCTCTGTGAAAATCTGCCAATTGAATTGTGATAAAGCGTTAGCAGCTGCTTTAGACCCCTCAGCATCGTGGCTAGCGCGGACCCATGCATTCTGTTTTAGGCACAGGAATGCTAGCTGGCGTAGACGGGAGAGACGATGATGCCATCTTATTAATGCAGTGCACTAGGCTGGTGTTTTTTGTTATGAAGCGTATATTTTTGTTAGCCAGGAGGGCGCCCCATATTTGTATTGCTACCACTATTGGGAAGAAAAAAAATTTTCCGGGCTAGATGCAGCTAAAAATTATTATTAATTTAAAAGCTGGTGGAGCTTGGTATAGATGGCCTAATACAATGAGTACCACACACTGCTACTATGCCCAAAATTATTTTCCAGGCAAGATGCAGCTAAAAATTATTAGTAATTTGAAAGCTGGAGGAGCTTAGTATAGATGGACTAATAGAACAAGTCCCACACACTGCTACAAGCCGAAGCCCAAATATTTTTTCAGAGCTAGATGCAGATAAAAATTATTTTGAATTTGCAACCTGGTGGAGGCTAGTATAGAAGGACTAATAGTACAAGTCCCACACACTGCTACAAGCCGAAGCCCAAATATTTTTTCAGAGCTAGATGCAGATAAAAATTATTTTGAATTTGCAACCTGGTGGAGGTTAGTATAGATGGACTAATAGAACAAGTCCCACACACTGCTACAAGCCCAAGCCCAAATATTTTTTCAGAGCTAGATGCAGATAAAAATTATTTTGAATTTGCAACCTGGTGGAGGTTAGTATAGATGGACTAATAGAACAAGTCCCACACACTGCTACAAGCCGAAGCCAAAATATTTTTTCAGAGCTAGATGCAGATAGAAATTATTTTGAATTTGCAACCAGGTGGAGGTTAGTATAGATGGACTAATAGAACAAGTCCAACACACTGCTACAAGCCGAAGCCAAAATATTTTTTCAGAGCTAGAGGCAGATTAAAATTATTTTGAATTTCCAACCTGGTGGAGGTTAGTATAGATGGACTAATAGAATGATGCTATGCCCCAAAGGTTTTACTTCACTAGGTGCAGTAAAAAAATGTGTATTTTATACACAGGTGGTGTAGCTTGCAACATAGGCTACTCCACTGACTAACACACACTGCAAGAGGCCAAAAAGGATTTGCTTTGCTAGATTTAGCCAAATGCTGTGAAAAAAACTTGCACAGCACTGGCACAGAACTGCCTGTCAAAAAAGTGATAGGAACTGATGTAACCTAGCCCTCAAAAGGACTGCAATTACAATTAGTCTTTACTCCCAACCTATCTATTTAAGAGCACAGACCTGCCTGATAAAAGTTGTAGGAAATGATGTAACCTAGTCCTCAAAAGGACTGCAATCACAACTATTCCCTACTCCCAAGCTATCTGTAGATTTGTGCGAAAATTGGCTTGAAATTAACACTGAAAGTATAGCGCACACAGCAACAGCGGTGCCGTATAACACGCAGCTGCAGCAGTGAGAAAATGATGGCGACTGGGAAAATGGCTGAGTCTCATAGGGCAAGGACATGTGACATACACTGCCAATGACACATGCCCTTGCTTGTGTGAAAAAAAGCACTTTGCTCCGTTTGTGCGCTGCTGATAGGCTGACAGATTGCACTTCCCCACTGTAAATGCGGGAAAGAGAAAAAAAATGGAGATCTTCATTATTTATGCAGAGATCCATCCCCTGCCCCTCCCCCCGCCCCGCTGTACACTCAAACTGCGTATTAACATTAATTTTCAGCATTACTGAGAAAAAATCCAGTTATGATTTTGGTGCACGAACAGTGATCGAACATAACCTCGAACAGCCGAATTTTTTTCAAATTGTTCGTGTTCACCGAACGGCTCGAACACCGCCCAAAACAGCTTGAATTTGAGATTGGCGAACAGTTCGAGTCGAACACCGCTCATCTCTACTCAGTGGTTGATAACTTTTAATGGCTAACTGAAAAGATTGTAACAAATAGCAAGCTTTCGAAGTTTTCAGTTAGCCATTAATAGGTATCAACCACTGAGGATTCTCAAATTTTAATATTTTTCTATCTATTGACTAACACGGTGCAAAGATAGATTTTTCCTGTACCAGGACTCAAGAATTGCTACAGGTAAACAGATTTTCTTTCATTTAACTTGCTTTTTATTGATTTTACAATATATAAATTCACAAACATATATTCTAAAAAAAGTACACTAATTCATTATTCTCCACTTCACTTCTATTTCTCTTCTCCATTTACATTCAATGATAGCCAACATCACCATAGAGTTTTAAACCCATCTTTTCTTTTTCTATATATTATGGATTATCTCATGTCACTAAATGTTTTAGCATTCAATATCCAACTTCGTTTTGTTCAAGGGATTTTGGTTATCCAGTCTTTTATAATCACGTTCCTGGCACAGTATGATACCTTCATAATCACCACTAGTTTTTTAGCTTATCTAGACAAAAATCCTAAGCTCCAATGGAAGATCAATACTGTACAATGCTGTACACATTAGCATTAGTAGTAACAACCTCCTTTCAAAATTGCATTATGATTGGAAATCAATATTTTTGTCATCACATATTTTTGTCTTCAGCTATGATATGGAAAAAATAATCTATTCCAATTACAAATACTAATACCTGGGCGTGAATTCAATCTATCTACTATTCATTTTAATGCAATAAATTTAACTTTCCGTTTTTATAATATCACATAAAGGACCATAGATTTTGCAGAGCTGTACTATTTGTACGCTGTGTATTACATAAGCTATGATGATTTTACAGAGTCATGCACAGGTTCTGTAATACATGAGCTTTGAGACAGTCAAACCTCCTTCTACAGAAACATCCTCTCTGTAAAGACTTTTGTGGTCTCAGAGCTGATTCATTATACTCATGAAGTTTCTTGAAGTCCTTTCATCCAAACCTCATAAAAGGAATGTTAATTTGCTTCCGAAAGAAAGGACTCCTATGAATAAAAGGCTTGATAATGTTACCATTCCACCAAGTTAGTTTTACTATTTACAGAGCGCGAAGGCAAAATAATTTTGCGGCTGGAGTACATTACAGCATTACTCTATAGGAACAGAGGATAGTAGACGATCATCCAGCCCACTCTTAATTAAAAAATAATATTGAATTAGACAATGACAGATTGCATGTCCTATTTTTCATATGCTTAAAGAGGTTGTCCGAAAACACAAATTAATTTAGCATCAGAACATTTTGCCACCATTACACACAGAACATATCAATGTGGTTAAAAGCAAGGAGGCCTGGAGCCGAGGGCTGGTCTTATTAGGCTGAGAATATCCATGGACCTTCCCAGCCCATTATTATTATCAACCCCCAGCTGTCTGCTTTGCCTTTGCTAGTATTAAAAATAGGAGGGATCCCACTTCATTTTTTTTTAGTTTTCCCATTTTTAATAACCAGTAAAGGCAAAGCAGAAAGCTGAGGGTTAATATTAGTAGGCTGGGAAGGTCCATGGATATTGGCCCTTACCCAGAATAATAAGACCAGATCACAGCTGTCTGCTTTCCCTTGGCTGGCTATTAAAAATACTGCTGCCCACCATGTCTATCTGATCTAATACTAGAGCTAATTGGTGTGATGAAGTAAGATAAGGCCACTCATACCACTATCCACCATGACATTCTGATGCAATAATACTGGAGATACCAGGGAGCTGAGGTAGAAGCCGGTCATACTGCTAGACATCTTGTCTATCTGATCTAATACTATTAATATCAGTAGTGCTGCTGTAAGAAGATGTTGCTCACATTGTTGTCCACCCTGGCATTCTGATCAAATACTCAAGATACCCTGGGGCTGAGGTACGAAGAGACTGCTCACAGTATTGTCCACCACATCTTTCTGATCTAATAATACTGGGGATACCATGGAGCTGAGGTAAGAAGAGGCCACTCCACCCTGTTGGCCACCTTGTCTATCTGATCTAATGCTAGAAATGCCAGGAGTGTGAAGGCAAGAGGCTGCTCACACTGCAGTCCACTCTGTCATTCTGATACTGGAGATACCACTGGTGCTGGAGATACCAGGGGTGTTGAGGTAAGAAGAAGCTGCCCATACAACTGTCTACCACATATTTCTTTTATAATAATACTGGAGATACCATACTCACACTAATGTACACCCTGGTTATCTGATCAAAACCTTGAGACACCAGGGGTGCTGAGGTAAAAAGAGGCTGCTGACACTGCTGACCACCATGTCTATCTGATATAATGTTGGAGATACCATATATGCTGAGGTAAGAACAGGTTGCTCACATTGCTGTCCATCCTATCATTTTGATCTAATACTGGAGACTCCAGGGGTGCTGAGGCTTGTTCAAACTTCTGGTCACTTTGTCTTTCTCATCTAATTGGCGCAAAGTTAAGAAAAGATGGCTCACTCTTCTGTCCTCCCTGTCATTTTGAAGGAAATCACATGGTATAGGGTATTCCCTGGTATTAGTGCTTTCTTCTGCAAATTCTCACAGAATTTTGTCCCAACATTATTGGAAAGATTTATGTAACTGAAAAAGGTAGTTGACCATTTTAATTCCATAGAGCTTACTTCCCTATACAAAAAACAATCATATATTAGTGAAAGGAAAATTTGAGGAATGGCGTGGTTTACACCTAGACCCAAGAATATCATGAAAATTGCCTTCCACTAATTTACAATCACTTTGTCTAGGGATGTAGAATCATTATAGAACATGTCCACCATACTGTTATACTGAGAGAAATCTGTCCAAGAATGTTGTCCATTACCATATAGCTTACTCACTAAACCTACCCGGTAAGGTCAGAGCAGACAGGTTCAGCTGCCACCCGCTTATTCACTACATAGGTTTTTGGTTGTTATGCTCTCAGCATAACTCTACCAGATGAGAGTCCTACCTTTACCTCAACTTATCTGCTTGATCTCTAATTATTTTAATTGCTATCCTATGAAGCACTATACTTTCTTTTTTTTTTCATGTATTCACTTTTAGACAAAATTATTGTTATTTGTAGAACAGGTCTGTAGAACCGAGATTCCTCTCCATAAGGGAGCGGCAATGCACATACCTGACCTCTGTTTTAATCATTGTCTACAGGACTGCTAGAAATAGGCAAGCAATATCCTATGAGTAACGCATAACCTTCAATTCTGGGAAAATCCCTTTAAATTGAGTGTTTTCTTATGTTCTCCATGTTTAAAATTTAATTTTATTGATAGACCATATCATTAAATGTCTCAAATAAGCAATAATATGAACATCTGAAAAGGGGATAATATCTGTTTATGGTATTATAGCTTTTAGTCTGTATAAATATTCAAGATATTTGAACAGACTTGAAAAAGGCATGTTGCATTGAATTTTAGGTAAGATAAGTACGTCCATGTATAATGCACGTCAATATCATGTCAATACTGCAAGCTGCTTTCAAGCTAATTTTATTCTGCTTATGTCACTAAATAGCTTAAGATGAATTAGAAGAAAAATACAAGGTAGCAAGGTAAATACATTGTTGAATAGATTGTATTCAATGTACAATCTTCAACATTGATATTGCAAGAAGAAAACGTCAGTGAATTTTGGAAAACACAGGATGGTTACACATGTTATAATATGCAAATGATACAAAAATGGAAACAACTTTTTCAAAACATCTCAATGTATTTGTTAACGAGAATGAGCGCCATGAACAGAAATCCCTTTACTTACAGCCTTGACTATCAATGAGTTTATTAATGGTTGTCTGAGGAATATTCTGCACTGCTGAATGGAGGCTGAAATGGAGATTGGTCAGGAGACTACATGGACAATGCCATGAAGAGGTCTTCACAAAGGAACATCAAACTGGTCCTACTCTTGGGATGATGTTGTGTGGTGACATAGTGTATGGTATCTGGAACTCTCTGGTCTTAATTCCAGGTTCCCTAACAGCTTAGCATTATATTTATTTAGTTATGGAACCAGTGGTGCTGCCATTTCTCCAAAGGGTCCTAAGAGCTGTTTTTCAACACAGCAATGCAAGGCTGCATGTTGCTCATGCTACAGTGAGCCTGCTTAGCCTGAATGAGCTACCAAGTCCTGCAGCATCTCCATCCTTGGACAGCAATTGCAAAATAATAATTCAAATGATTATAACTCACCAGGTAGATGTCTCCACCACCACTTGCTTGTATAAAATTTATGAAGATCCAGGAAGCCTGTCAGCCAGAGTAGGTAAATACTGTATACTTCATGAAAAAAAACAAAAAACTGGTATCTCTGTTTAACGGCGATACTATTTTTTTTTTGTTTTCTTGAATTGCAAAAGAAGATCTTGATAATTTGCCCAAGTGCAATTCAACACAGCAGCACATTCTTCAGGCAACCATTAATAACTTCATTGATAGCATGCCAAGACATGTATGTGCGGGAATTTCTTTGCTTATTAACACAAATTTTTGATACTCATTCAGTTGAGATGTTCTGAAAAATTTGTCTCCATTTTGTCATCATTTACAGATCATTAACATGTGTATCAATCCAGGGATGAACAGAATTCTATGACCATTCCTTCTTGGTGTTGCAATTTCAGTGCTGAGGATTACATATTTTGGAGTTCATGCTTAGTGTATATATAAGTATATATATATATATATATATATATATATATAAATACATGCACATATATATGCCAATGTATGTATATACTGTACATATGTATGTGTATATATAATGAACATTTGTTATAAGGTGGATGAACAATTACATTTTTCCATTACACTTTCTGAATATTATAACATTAATCATAAAATAATAATTCAATTGGAATAAAATTTACAAGGAATTGTCAATGCTGAATATTTCATCTGTTTTTTTCTGAACCTTGCATCTTCAAAGGCTTATAAATGACTATGCATTTCTGTTTTACCTTCAGGGTATGTACAGCTGTTGCAGTGGTGAAGATCCAAAGGCTATAGACCAGCAGCTTCCTACTTTAAATCATTGTTATCCCTCTCAAAGAATACCAGCACTATCAAATTCAGTACCACCACCCCCACCACCATCTGCTCCATTACCATGTTCCAACTTTCTGCCACGAGAAAGGCGCATAGTGGAAAGATGGCGTCATGCCAGGAGTCCTAATTGTTATAAAGATATGTATACTCCAACGCGCACTGTCCACGATCCTAATAGCAAAGTGGCTGCTCCTCGCCATTCTCATAAGAACACATTTTCTGATGGATTTCACAGATATTATGGTCCTATTGAGCCTGAAGGACTTTCAGATCATTTAGTAGAATCAGGGCAAGCTTACAGCAAAGACAAAAAATTATCTCCTTGTCAAATGTCACCACCATCTCAAAGGGAACACTTCCTAGAAAATCCACCCTCTTATTTTGCAATTGTGCGTGAAAAAGATGCTCCAGAACCTCCTGGCTGGCAATCAAAAATTTCAAGAGGCCTATATGAAAATTACCAAGGTGGAAAAGAACGGACTCCAAAATCAGGTGGTGGAGCACGAGGAAGTCGCACCCCTGAAACAGCAGTGAAAAAATTTGACCACTTGGGCAGTAGTTACCAAACAAAGAGTACATGTGAGATGGAATGTGAGGTTTATAGTGGTGGTGGTCCAAATACTAGCACAAACCGCCAAAACAAAGCCAGTGTGGAGGTATGTGATAGTTCACACTATGGAGGTCATACAAGGTTTACATATGAAGATGAGCGTAGTTGTGGAAGAGATTGCCACCATCACCGGGAAGACATAGACATGGAATCCCAGCCTTTGCTTCACAAAAAACCTAATCGTTCTCACATGTGCAGGAGCCATTCTCACCCTCTAGTTATGAGCGCAAATCAAAGTAAATATGCTGACCTTTCAGATTCTGATTCAGATGTTTGTGAGAGAGAGCCTCCGTGTGTAAAATCAGAAATGGGCCATAACTGTTGGTACTCACCAAACTATTTCTGCACATACCCATCAAGAGAGAGGGAGCGGCAAACATCATCTGCACCCCGCAAACCCATGAGATATTGGTCAGTAGATAAACTTGGCAAATATCGACAGTTAAGCAAGGAGTACCTTCCAAATACATGCCATGGTTCTTGTTATTGTAATAGCTTAGAAATGCTGCAGCCTCACTGCCATAAGGAGCCAAGATACTTCAGCTGCTCTGATGAAAAGCTTGAGAGAAGATTGGACTGGGATCACCTACGGGGAGGTCACTGCTCTTTTCTCCATCATCATCATCACTCTTGTGACTTGGCTCCCATACATCCTACCTCCCGTAGTTTGGAGGACCTGAGCAGATGCCATTTGAGATGTCATAGACACATCTTTTCACCAGAATGTCAACCTAGGTCAAGTCATAGTGGAACCCTTTATAAAAGAAGGGGATCTGCACACTTCTCTAGTTTGGAGTCCGAGGTATGACCAGAGGAAACCAAGCTATTTCAAGGCCACCAATGTTTAGTAATGGGAAATTTGTTCTATATGAGTTGAAACCAAAACTTAATATAAACTCGGCTACAGTCGTGAAAAACTTTTGTCTTAAATGGGCCATATTAGACTACAAATCTTAATATCCAGATTTACCAAGTAAATACCAAGGATATTTTTTCTGTTATACTGTTGCAGCTTTGCATTAACTGGTTAATGTTTTGAGAAGAGCTTACACTTATTACCTACTGGCTGGACCAGCAGAATGACCCATTTGCAATCAAGTCATTGAAGGAATTGCTATTGAAAATGATACAGCATGGGAGGTTTAACCAATATTTAAGGAGGTCATGTCGGAGGTTTCAATATTTAACATCTACAATCTGGTTATTTGGTGTGATGGGGACATTGATATAGAGGAGGATTTGGTATGTAGAAGTGTAAGAGGTGGAGATAAATCGAGAAGTCGATAAATGGACATCATTTTATTAGACTCTCCTCTTCTGCTTTTACATTTGAGGAAATGTTAAGGGCTTATTTAGACATTTGTAACACTTTTAAGCACACTGCAATAGATACATAAATAATTGTGACTAGGTAAATTTAGTATACTTATATAATTAATTAGTTATAGTATTCCTAGATAAACTTTTTTTTTTTTGTTTTCCACTGTTAAAACTCAGCCAAAACAATGAAAGCCTTTGGCTGCAATGTGCTTCTTAGCTTCAGAGCAGAATTTTTAATGTAAAATATCAAGTATATCTAATAATACATATTAGTTGTAAGGATTTTTTTAAATATTTTTTTTCTTCTTATTTTTGGAGACAAAACTGTGATATATACATATATATAGATATATAAAATGAAAAAAAAAATCTTTTTTTACTACACCTGTTACTTTGTTGTTGAAGTTTGACATTTTTTTGGACATCTTGTGAAGGGTTTGTGTTAACATTAAGGTGGTAATGGATATGAGATTAATGTCTAGTATTTAAGAGTTAAGTCTGGTTCCCGATGCATATCTTTTTTTTCTGCCACAGTCCATTTTTACTAGAAACAAAAAAAATAAACATAGTGGCCTAATCTTGTAGCAACGAGCCATTGGCCTTTTCAGGTAAATTCTTACATTCTGCATTTTGATTGCAGCATTTATTTTAGTTCTCTTGCTGATCTACTATAAGGTTGGTGCAACTGCTGGAATATTGAATCTTTCTACCCCTGCACTTAAATTTTAAAACCGAGCCTGCGCAATGCATAGCTCTTGCACATATTTTGTAAAAACCTATAATTTACGTTGTCTGCATGTATCACTGTTATACAAGATATTCGCAATTTGTCACTGGTTATATAAACATACAGTGTGGATTTTCCAATTCACTTTATGTCCGATTACCATAGCTAGTGAACGGATACTACTGGTCAATTTGCACCAAGCAAATTGTAATATGATATCCTAAACAATATGCTGCTGTTCGGCTCCATATGTATATACTCTTTAAATACCATTTTTTAGCACTGTGACCCATAAGTGCCACACAATGCTAATCAGATGTCATTTCTGGAACCTAGTTATGGACATACCACAAAAGATGTCAGGTCCTGGAAAGAGTTATTGGAATATTATGACATTTTAATACCATTTAGATAAATCTTATAAGTAACATTATTATCACTTATGAACTTTTAAAAATTATATTCATGTTTGAGTGTCTTAGGATGATAACCTTTTTTCAGATGTATCTCTTCATAACAGAGTAAAAGTTAGTATGGAAAAAAGAAGGGAGAGCGGCACTTCCAGCGGCTCAATAAATCAAGGATTTTATTTAGAAAGCCATAAAAAAGACATATGATTAAGGGCATCCTGGACGCTAGAAACTAGTCCATTTTTTAAACCTGTGCGTTTTTTTTATGGCTTGCTAAATAAAATTGTTTTATTAAGCCACTGGAAGTGCCACTCTCCCTTCCTTTTTCCTTGTATTGTTGCTGGGCCACACCAGCTGGAGACATGGCACCCACTGGTCCCATGGACTCTAATTTTATAAGCGCGGTAAGCCCCAACAACCCCCTTTTCTCTAAAAGCTAGTATGGGTGGGGATCGGAAATTAAGTATAGGAAGGAGTGTAGAATTATGTTAAAGACTACCAGGTCAAAAGTGGCCAGTTTATATTTTTATTTTATTCCCACTGCTACGCTGAGTTTTCCAATTTTTTTTTTAATCTACAGTACGGTTCAAGAGATATAGGCTTTTTTATTCAGTGTAATTTTTTAAGGTCATTAGTAAGGGGGTGTGACTCTCAGGATCCTCAGGGGCATGTCTTTAGGCTCCTCTGCATAATTACCCTGTGAGCCAAGCCGCCTTGTAAAGACCACAACAATTTGAATAAATAAAAAGGCCAATATCTTTGGAACCGTATGGCAACTATAAAAAAGACGAAAATTAGAAAATTCGGGGGAGCAACTAGAATAGAATCATAGAATCATAGAATGGTAGAGTTGGAAGGGACCTCCTGGGTCATCTGGTCCAACCCCCTGCTCAAAGCAGGATTCACTAGATCATCTCAGACAGATGTCTGTCCAGCCTCTGTTTGAAGACGTTCAATTCAATAAAATAAGAGCAAACACTGGCCACTTTTGGATTAATGACAACATCTATTTAAGGTCTAATTAGAATAACAGTACAGTAATAGGATAATTAAAACCCTTCACCTTAATTTTCAGCCTTATTTCATGCACTAGTGTTGACTTTCTTAGGATTCATGTACACAATAGAGCTTATATGGTGACACACAAAATCCCTGCAGCTTGATACTATGGTGTTATATGGTGTTATATGGTGCCATATGGTGCCTGTGCTCAATGTCACTTGACAAATGTATTCTCCCACTGAAATTAGAGTTTTTGGTTCTGTTGGAGTCCATATAAAGCTAGCAAACATATCCAAGACATCTGTCTGTATCTACAGGAAATTGGAGGCAATTGAGGGTAAAATATGGCCCTATAGATTTGTATGAGTTCTTTAATATTTAGAATGGTTTCCTACAAATCAGAGCTTGTGCTAAGCCATTATTTAGATGTTTGCATGAGCTGTTAGGGGCCAAATATAGAAATTAATTCAATCAGATTGAAATTTGTACCGATTGCTCTCTCATTTCATGTGAAGAGGATCCCATTCTTTCTAATAAGATAAAATGCTAAATAATTTGCAAGACGAACTGGTTAGCAAACAGTGCTAATGCTCACTTGGTATTGCTCAGTAACATATAACATATAACAGTTAAATTAAATAATGTTTCCTTAAAGGGGTTGTCCGGGACTTTAATAATGATGGCCTCTTCTTTGGCTATCAGCTGTTTCTAGTGTCGGTGGAGCCAGAAATGCTCAGCTGCACAGCATCGGTCTGTCGATGGAAGAATGGCCACGGCCATGTACTGCACATTCGCCCTCTATTAATTTAAATAGTGGATGGATTGAAGTACCCGGCCGCGGCTAATGTACAGTTGACAGAGTTGTGCAGCTCTGTAACTGAGAAGTTCTGGCTGCTGCCTGCACCAGGAACAGCTAAGTGGCCGGGAGAGCTGGGTGTCGCACCCCCATCGATCAGACATTGATGACCTATTCTAAGGATAGACAATCAATGTTAAAGTTCCAGACATCCTCTTTTAATCAAATCAAAATTAAAAATTTGTTTCTGTAACTTTTGTCATGTATGGACATTTTACTATTTCATTTGACCACTTTTTGTTCTTAATCTTCATTCTTAAAGGCTCACTGCGGTGATTCTTCCTTATTTTTCTTTTTTTTCAGCAAATTGTAATCTGTATGTAGAGATTGTATTGAATTACTCACCAGTTGCCATCTTCTACTGTTTCCAGTGCCAGTCCGGTTTGCTCCGGCATCATGTGACCACATTTGTGTCCTGTCGAATCACAGAGTCTTATATGTGGAGTGGGGGTCACTTTTCCAATGTAAATTAATGAGACTGAGTCTCATGGACGTACATCATGGAAATGGAAAAAGTGACCTCCTCTCCACACAATTGACATTCTGTGATTTGGCAATTCACAAAAGCGTCCAAGTGACATTGGAGCTACTTTAATGCAATAATTGTACAATATACAGTATTTTTTAGATGTATCTTAGACTTTGTAGAGAAAGTCCCTGATGGATTTACTCTCCACATTCTTTGGACACCATAAAGGGGAAAAAGTCAAAACTGTTCTATAAGTAGATATGAGCAGTGACCCCACAGCCCCATTCATATAATCCTACCCTGCCTTTAAGATTTGTGTCAGTTGTCTATAATCTTCCCTTACATATCATCAATACAAAAACTGCTTATGTTGGTTCTAGCAGTCTAGTAGCCATACTATTCTGCCAGCCAGTTTGCAGTATTATAGGGAAAAAGTTTAAAGGGGTTTTATGACCCCCCCCCCAAATATTGTTCATAACTTAATCGAGCATTGATGAAGTGTTTTTCTATGAATACATCTCAGTTTCATCCATATTACTACTGCAGGTCTTTTCTTTTGTTGCTAGAGGGTAGGACAACCTGCAGTGATGGACTGCCATGCTCAGTAGCTTTCCTGCTCTGGCCCTGCTCATGGTTTGTATTGATGGACCTTTCACATGATGTATACAATTTGTGCCCTATAGAGTAACGTGACTGTAATTGGAGTCTTTCAAGCTTTAGACTTGATGTCCGTTATTACCAGAAAATATAATACAGCAAGCTGAGCTATTTCTTCCAATTGAAATATTATTGAAATACGTCAACAGTAGTGTTCGGTTAAGCCTTTCACCGAGCACGCTTGGGTGCTGCCCCAATATTTTTGGCATGCTCGGCATCTATGCATGTGTCGCGGCTGTCTAACAGCCGCGATACATACAGCCACGGCGGCTCGAGCATAGATGCCGAACACGCCGAAAGTACTCGGGCAGCACCCGAGCGTGCTCGGGGAAAGGCTTAACCGAGCACACTCGCGCAGCACTAGTCAACAGATGTCAACAAAACCCAAGACTGCAATCAATTGTGCTGCTAGAAGAAAAGTTGTTGTCTGCAGATTTTATTCCTTTGGATGTTAACAAAAATGTTTCCGTTCATTGACAGCAAACAGAAGTTTCAAAGATAAGGATGAATGAAAAGACAATGTGTTGTGACTTTTGCCATTTTCATGCTAGTTTCACGCAGCTCTGCCAAAATGGGCAGAGCTCAGATGGAAGGAGGATGCAATGGTGGCATGACACTACTAATTCATGATGATCTGTGCTGTTCCTTATGCAGAAATCTTACTCTAATCCCTGACTGGAGTAAAATTTATGGCAAGGGGAACAGAGACGCATACTACTTCACGAACACTGTTGATTCATTAAAATGCCTGCCTCAGGGGAATCTGTCTCCATCAAGACTGGCATGAAAATCACCAATCTGGCTGAATCGAGGCCTTCATCTATATCTACATTAATCAGAAATTCCCTCTTACCCATTTACCTGCAATTAGCGGTAAAATTCAATGTAGGGTCTAAAAACAATCAGAGATATGTCAATGTAAAAGCACCTGTAGTCTAGCTTGATTTGTGCCTAAATGCTATCTTACATGTATTTGCACCTTATTTATTATACATTTTAGACACTTTTTCAGCTTGACATTGGAGCGTGGTTTAGTTTAAATGGTCAGTGGCTTCAATGGAATGGGTTCGCAGAATGAAATGTAACATTTTGCACTAAAATTTGGGCAAAAGTTTTTGGAGCATAATGAGCCAACTAATGAGCAGTGCAAACTAAGACTAGACGGTCTAAAAATGCACCATATTTAACAGAAGGAACCACTTTGATGGTGTATTTGAAGTACGGTTTAATGTAAGTTTACACTGTCTAAATATTAGACAATTTTAGAAAATTCCCAATACTTTTTTTACCCATCTAATTTAAATTAACATACATGACAGAATACAATTGTCCGAGTTTTGAAAAAAGAATGATAAAATTAGTTGTTCGTGATAGTCTTTTAAAAATAATTTCAGTCATTTTAATTGGTTGTTCCTTGTAGTGTTATATAACTTGAGCAGAAAAATTTAGTTTCCTATCTAAGACAAATGCAGATTATGCAGACATCCTGATTATTATTATTATTATTATTATTATTATTAATATTATTATTATTAGTGTGCCATTAAATGGGTTGTTTAGCCATAAAAAACTTTCTGAAAACATCATAGAAATAAATTCTGATCCACCCAATACTCAACAAAAGTAGGTTTGGTGAGGACTGGAAAATATGGGTAAGGAGGTATCAGGAGATTAGGTCAGAGGTATGGGGGTGAAAGGATGTGGACTTCCTTGTACCGACCTGTTGGTTTTATGTTTTCTTGTGATTTGTTATCTTCCTGTTAAAACTTACATAGGAAGAGTTCTAGCAAAACAAATACTTTGAATGTAAAGTATATGTATGTATATATATCAAACTCTTTGCTTTTACATTTCATATATAGATCCCATATGTAGACCAGATTGATCCATGGAACAATGACAATCAATATTAGTTTTTATTCATTACATTTAAACTTGAAGGTTTATCACAGATGAAACCGCATTGTCCCATATTTATAAATAATAGAGAGCTGTTCACAAACTGAAGAAGGCAATTGGTGAAATACACCTGATATGTGGGATATTTCAAGTGTTGTGCATTTGTTATTGTGATAACTCGAGAAGCTCCATTAGAATACTGTTGGTTAATTGTACCAATACTTTTAATAAAAAAATCATATTAATAATAAAGAAATGTTCTCTAAATAGCAACACTGTGCTAAATCTTTTAGTTTCCTGCTAATGAAATCAGAGTGCCTGAAAGATACTAAGATAGGATATGGAGCCCAATAAGATGGTAGTCTTGTCAGAATTTATCCATGATATTCCACCAGTTAATAAAATGGATGAATAGTTTCTGAAAACACACATAAATATACAGGGCTGGACTGGCCAACCAGAGAACTGGAGAATCTTCCGGTGGGCCCTGGCTTCTCCTTCCGGAGAGTTCATAGTGCAAATCTTGCCGCTGCTAAAGGGCTCTTGAGTGGGGAAGAAAGGTTGGCCCTCAGAATCAAATCTTCTGGTGGACCCAACGTTCTTCAGTCTGACTCTGTAGATAGATATTAGACAGATAGGTAGATACAGTAGATAGTACAACAGGAGCAGTGTTCATTGCCCCTTGGCAGATCTAAAGAGGGCTACCACAAACAGGCTTGGCGCTAGCTACTCCGTTTTCCAGATCCCAAGTGTTGCCCTGGCCATTTCTCTTTAACCACTATACTAAGATCTGGACCCCTATGCAGGGGCCAAAGATTAGCTGCCATTCGGTGGTGCAAGCTGGCAAGTGGAATAGTCTAGTAGCCAGGTAAGAGTCAAGAAGTCAGTATCGTTGTCAGTATAATCACAAGGCAGGATCATTGTCAAAAAACGAGCCACAGTCAAAATCAGGAATTTCTACAGAATTCAAAACAAGATGTTGAGAAATTCTCTTGGATCAAGTAAAATTATAGGTGGCAGTGAACAATAGGATTTCATGAGCTTAAATAGCCTGCAGCCCCTCCCAGGCCACTCAGTAGGAAGCTAACACAGAAAAATTAACTCCTGATCTCTCAGTGCAGATAGAACTATAATTTCCAAAGGACGTGGAACTAGAGTTGTTGCCTTGTGTCACCCTCAACAAAGGCGGGGCGCTGCCTGGTGACAGAAGCAGAGGCAGGAAGGGCAGGCACCTACATAGATGTCACAGATAGATACTGTAGATAGATAGATATTACATATCAAGGCCTTTAGATAAAAGTGGTTCTGCACTCATGGTTTCCGTTTTTTTTTTACCATGTTATACCTTGAGGCTTTGCCTCTCCCTATGTTTCTTTATTACCCAGCGCATTTCCTGTAGGTGACATCTATATGAGCTAAAATGGCAAATATTTCTTCTTATCTTTTTTGGAAAACACAGAAAAAAAGAAAGTTATAAGATAGTGGAATTAACAGGATAAAAAAAAGGAAAAAAAAGAAAATATAAGCTTCTATATATGTATTTTATTCGATACTTTTCAATTTTTGGTGGAAACGTTTTCTACCGATGTATAGCAGGCAATAAGTGACTTAAAGAGAATCTATCAGCATATTGTTGTTATGTAATCTGAGAATAGCATGATGTAGGAGCAGAGACCCTGATTCCGTTGATGTGTCACTTACTGGGCTGTCTTTTGTTGTTTCAATACAATCAATATTTTAGCAGTAGGAGATTAATCACTGCAGGACTAGGTGTCTCGTGCCTCCTAGTCAACTACTCTTTATAAACACGCCCCCACCACTGATAGGCAGCTTTTTTTCTATGCACAGTGTACACATGAAACTGCCAATCAGTGGTGTGGGTGGAGTTATACAGAGCTCAGCATTCAGAGAACTGCTAGATCTGCAGCAGAGAAAACATGACAAAATGACAGCAAGCAGAGCAGCAAGTGACACATTGCTGGAATCAGGGTATCAGTCGCTACATCATGCTGCTATCAGATTACATGGCAAAAGCCTGATAACAATTCCCTTTACACATGGCATGCTTATAACATAGCATACTACCACCCTTAGACATATTATTGGCGTGACGTGGTGCTATATTATTTGTGTTGAGCACCGTGGCATGCTACGTTAATAGCATAGGGTATTATTTTTTATTTTCCGAGGTATGCTATGTTAATAGCATAGGGTATTATTTTTTCTTTTAGCTGCAATATCTGTATATAAAAAAATACAGTTTCGGAAAAGTTAGAAGCAGAAGATGAGAAATTCTTAACATAATTCATCTCTATTCAATTGTCTTTTTCCAACAATTTTGTTCCATACCAATATTGTCCAAATCTCTCGTTACTGAAGATATCGATATTTGTTTTTCACGCTTTGCACCTGTTACCTGGTTTATGTGAACTCATTCTCAGGGTCTTATGTCAAGAAGGAGATTTAGGGCAGCAAAATAATAACAGAAAAGTAATAGGCTGACACCGCGACCCTTTCATTAATTTTTAAGCATTTATAGATTTGGACAAAAAAAACAGACATATTACTGTGCTGTCTAAGCATATGATATAGTCTTATAGCCACTTGTCATGAAAAAAATATTTCCTGCCATAAAAACATGAAATAAATGATGCATTTTTCTGAAATGAAAAGGAAGCAAACACTACATGTTTGCATTTAAGAAGCCATATATATATTTTTTCCTTTTATTTTTAATAACTTAATGCAAAGACCTTTTCCAAGTGGTTCTGTAAATGAGTTTTCATTAAAGGGGTTGTCTGGGACTTTAACATTGATGGCCTATCCTTATGATAGGTGATCAATGTCTGATCGGTGGGGGTGTGACACCCAGCACTCCTGCCCTGGTGTTGGTGGCTGCTGTAACTGCATAGTTACGGAGCTGCACAGCTCCATTGACAGAATAGGGGGTGGATGTGCTGTCATGAACGAAGAAAAAAATTACCAGCATCCGCAAGGAAAAAATAAATATTAATGGATGTGGCCACTCTTCCATCAACGGGGCTGTGCAGCTCTGTAACTGAGCAATTCCATCCACTGCCGACACTGGAGACAGCTTATTGGCAAGGGTGCCGGGTGTGTCACCCCCACCTATCAGACATTGATGACCTTGACCAGTGAAGCTAATCTAAGTGTAAAATTCACCTTGTGCTGCACTGTATACTCCTGTAGAGTACCCTGTCTGATCAATTTTATCTTCCGCCATCTTTTTCATTATAGCAGCCTGTGTAGTGTAACATTATTAACTTGTTAGAGCAGACCTCAAATCTCCTGCAGTTCCCCACAATGGCATTTCAGAGTTTTGTTTGTTTCCTGTTCCAGACAGATAAATGATGTGAAACAGCAAATGCTACTCTGTTGATGCATATAAAAGAAGATAATCTTTTGCTATATGCATCAATAGAGTGGAATTTGCAGTTTCACATTTCTGGTTTCTTTGCAGCAAGCAACAAACATAATTTAACTAATCTCAGCCCCTGTAGACAAAGTCCTATATTGAAATATATCTATCCTCTATGCCTCCTGCAAAGAGCCCACCCTGATATCCACCCTCACAGATAAAGCTCAGTTCTAGAAACAGCACAGCTATGCGGTAGCCATTTTTGGCAATTCAGTGAATTGCTAAAACATTTACAAAAATCTGATTAGCATCGTTTCGCTCACCTCAAAATATTGAGTTATTTTACTGTTATTCAGCTCCTCAACTCAATAATAAAAACAATGAAAAAACATATGACAATTTATTGACTAAACTTGTTTTTTTTTATTTTTAAATCCCTGCTCCTGTAGAATCAAAGGTAACATGATCATTGATTTGTCGGAATAATGTAAAAATTTCATACATCTTACTAGAAACTTATTGGTTTAATGCATCAAAACTGAGCAAAAGAGTCGGACAGAAACACTGTCTTTTCACTGACAGCTCAAAAACGTTCTCAACATGAAATATGAACATTTTTCTCTTCTCTCTTTACATGATAAAATACATATCCCAGGAAAAAGAAACCGAAATTCGAGACAGTGAGTTATTATTCAAAATTAAGCTGAAATGTCACTTCTTTTATAGTAGTTCACTTCATCTAAAAGAATAGACTCATTATCAGTTCTACTGGAGTATTTTATAAATGTCAGAAGTGTTCTCCTTATCTCTCTTAGTTTCATATATAAAGCATGAAGTCCAGGCCTAGAAGTCACCACCTGATTGGTAGCGGCAGGTGTCAAAACTCCATAAATTTTGGTGGTCCTTGCCCTAGGATGTGTACGGGACAAGAGTTGCAAACATCAACTTTGTACTGGGTGAAGAAGAGCCTATCTACTGCTAAGATGATGATTTCTTCATAAATGGCTGTCAGTGTCCAAACCTATGAATAAAATATAGAAAAACACATATATCATATACTGTATAATCACAGTTTGTCGCACTAAGGGTAGGCAAACACGAGCGTATAAAAAGTCATTCACAGTTTCATCCAGAAAAATGGGATGATTTTTTTTCTCTTGTCACATTTTTTTTATAGCAGCTATTAATCATTTACAAGACCATTTACAATTTTTATTTTACAAAAGTGCAATGTATCCTTAAAAATCGGATGTTATATTGTGACTGCTTTTTTTTGGCGAACCCATAGACTTGGCTGGGTGAGTCTCATCAAATTTATGGAAGAAACTGGACATGCTGCTTTTTTTTCAGCTAGTGGAAAATATCGCTCATCTGCTCTGCCCCATTGAGTAACATTGGTCCGAATGCTGTCTGTTTTCACTGATAGCACTTGGGCCGAAAATACGGTCATTTGAACGAGCCCTTAGTATCCTGATCCTTAGTATCCTGGTCCCCAAGTATCCTGATTTGACAAATAGTAAAATCAGGAATTGTTCTTAGATGTTAGAAAAAAATTATAATTAAAAGTTTATGCATTTATTTGTTTGATTAAATCCCCACATAAAATGAATTATGACTTGGCAAAGTAATTGTGTGTGTATGTTTGCTCCAAGCCCATAACTGATCATTAGCAAGAAACAGTTTGTCAAGTCATTGTGATATTCCAATGAACCGTATCTGTAGTTTTCATGGTACTGTAGGTGAGCCTACTTGGTTATCTTAACTCAGTGAGTTATCAAAGTGCACAAAAGAAACAGTTAAAAGACTTACACTCTACCTAGATCTGCATTGGATGGTATGGATTAAAGTCTCACAAAGAAAAGTTTTGCAAATCAGGTGACATTTTAAAATGCACATTTTTTCTAGATTTTGTCTTAATGAATACAGGAATTAATTTGCTGTCTGAAATTACATTGAAGAAATTACAGTTTTATTCTAGTCTATGGAAGTTTTGACACAATGCCATCAATTCAGAATGCGGGGATCGCTTTGCATTTTACTCGAATGATGTTTTTGAAGAGACACCTATCTTTAAAACTGGGAACAAATCAATCCCTTTTAATGTGAATGTAGTTTTAGGATGTATCAAGTTGAGTTTGACACTTTCTTTTCATGTAAAAAAAAATACTACTTTTACGAAAAAATTTCCACTTGATAAGAGAAAATATATATTAAAGTTTATCCATCAGAGTCATCTGCCATGTATATTCTGTACAGATCTATCTCTGTGGATATCTCAGCCTCATTTCTACTCCCAAGTGCTTGTTACCCATGTTCCGTGCTGTTTCTGTCTAGGTACTTTTATTCATAGTTTCAGACCTTCTGGCTTTCTGTAGATATTCCAGGAAGATTAGAAACTCTCTAGAAAGATGTAATGTTGGCTGCAATGTGGGTTTTAATGTACAAGGTGTCCTTCGAGTTCCTTTTTAAATGGTGTTTTATATCTACTGAAGCCAAGCCGCGTTACTAATGCTGTGTATAATCATTCAGTGCATTTTAACAAGAGATACATTGCTGTGAACAGAGAACGTCACATCAATTGTCCCCAAGGTGCCAACTCCGTACACATCTGTGGACTTTTTCCTCACATTGCCATGAAAATGCTCAGGAACTTCTTGAAACTTTTTCGTTTTTTTTTCATGTTCTTTTTATTCTAATGAACTCAGTGCTGATACGTGTTGCCACAATGAACGCATTGGGATGTAATGGAATTTATATGATGATAAATGGCAAAAAATGAACCTGCTTTTCAAATGTGCCTCAATAACATCAGAGAGAAGCATACTGATGGCGTGTTGTTGCATTTTTCTTTCCCACTCTTCACTTTAAGTTGTAGGACTGTTCCGTGTATGTATTTTATAACATGTCAATGTAGATGTATTAACACTGTGTGCTTATTAATGTTAATTGTTAATATATGTTGTTCATGTTTGGAATGGGAATGAAGAGAATGATTCAGCCAAACCAAAAGTGAGAATTGTAACATGGTATTGCCATTATGTTTCCAGATCATAAAAGGACAAAAAACATTAAACTGGACCCGTCGGTATAAATGAATATGTCCACTACACACCACTATTCAAGAGATACTACCTACAAATGGCCTCATTTATGAACACTAAATGGATAGTGTGAGAGGTGTCGGCAACTACCACTAGCAGTACCTGCAACACAAAAATGATAGCAAGAATTGTTTGCTATGGAAATTGCTAGTCTGTACAAGAGTCCAGTATGTTATAATAGTCATCTTATATTTTTAAAGAGTTATCTGACAAACTCAACTTATCATTAGTGATAAAAGTATCTGGAGGTATTTGAATTTGTCAAATCATGCCGACTTTATTGGCAAATTTGATTTGCATCAAAGTTATTCTCTGCAAATTGAATATTCCTTATTATGCTCTAGAGTCTATGTAGACCCCAGAGCACAATCAGGGTAAAATTTTAAAAATAAATTAAACTCACTTCACTGCAGTCAGTCTTCAGGTCAGTCGTGTGATGGTGTCTTCACTCTAGAACAGGACTTCCAGCTATGACCAGGCCTTGACATCACAGTGCCCCAGGACCTCCAAGGCCTGGTGTCTTCAATCTAGAACAAAACTTTTGGCCACGCCCAAACCTTGGAGGTGACTGTGCATCATGAGCTCTGAGGCCTACTGTCTAGAGCAGGTGTTCTGACCATGACCAAGCCATGGAGGTCACATTGGACTATGTCCTCCAAGGCCTGGTGTCTTCAAACTAGAGCAGGACTCCTGGCTATGATCAGACCTCAGTGGTGACGGTGCACTGTGACTTCTGATGCCTAGTGTCTTGATTCTAGAAAAGGACTTCCGGTTGTGACCATGCCATAGAGGTCACAGTGCACTTTGATCTCTGAGGTTTGGTGTTTCCACCCTAGAACAAGACTTCTGGCCATGACCAGGCCTTGGAGATCACGGCGTGTTGTGACCTGATGATGGTTCGACATGCTGTAACCTCCGAGGCCTGTTTATGGGCCAAAGTCCTGTTCTACAGTGAAGACACTGGTGGTTAACTGTGGAAAAAGAGGGCCTGAGAATAGGATGTGTCCTGTTCTAGAATAAAGACACTGATGCATGACTGTGGAAAGGAGAGGCCATGAGAACAGGATGGTGGGCAATGGGCAAGCGGTGAGGCATCATGGGTTTTTTCGGGGGTACCCTGTACAGTTCAGCAAAATGGTGGCCACAACTGGTAGCAATTTGGCTTAATTTGTGAGGAATGAATTACAAAAAAATCTACATTCAGGAGAAAACAGATTTTTGTAAAATTTGAGTAGAATTCAATTCCACTTGAATAATTTCACCTTACTGTAGCTATCATCCACTGCATCTGTGGTAAAAGGGATAAGTTGAAAAGTTGCTTATCACTGGGGATCTCATTACACCCCCCAATAATAAGAGCAAGGGTCCAAAGTCCCCCATTTAAAAGACTAGCTGTCAATCTCACAGGTGCTCCTTATAAAGCCTTTGCAACTGATGGAAATCACTGATACTTTGCTATCTCCATTTATTCCAAAGACTTTGTTTTTGTAACTTGTGGGAGTTCCAGTGATTAGCAACGTTTCACCAACACTGTGGATAGATGATAAGTTGTGATTGTCCAAAAAGTCCTTTAAATCATATATGTCTATATGATATATATCTGGCCACTATCATTTGCTTTCTAACACTTAAATAAGGAAAATACTGGTAAAAGTCTGAATGGCTTGTTTCTCTGATGAGTGTGCTTAGCTGAACTCCACAACTGAAATAGATTGAATTTTTCTAAACAAGTAAGCAAGAATAGTTAGTGACCTGTCCAGTGTCTGTGATCCTGCGATGTACAATATTAGTTCCTTGTGACCATATATCCCTCATCCAAAAGTGCCATTTATGTGGATAGTCTATAAGTCAATGTGGGAGCCTTAAATATCAGTATTTGCTGAATGGAGAACTAACTAATAAAGCTCTGCTCACTAAGAGAAAGAAAGTGGATTATTTTCAAGAAACGTTCTACCTTTTGGTTAAGAGCTATTTGCATATTTGTCATTGTAAGTGTAAAGTATCCATAATATATGTGCAATACATGTATAATCTAATATGTATCAGTTTTATCCAGAGTGATTACGCCAATGAAATTACAAATTGACCTATAACCATGACAGGGTCATGTTAAGAACCAATGTAAAGGGTGGTACTAATATTTTAATTCACTAACACTACCGTTTTTTTTTTCGGTTACTATATTATTTTGTGCTTGATGATAAATATAAATGTAATAGATGCCAACATTTTACCATTACATTGTAATCAATGTATATTTTAGGAAGAAATGACAATGATGTTTTGACTATTGTATAGTAAAAAAAATAACGATATTAAGACAGTTCTATACTTTTTATGCTTTTCAGTACTTTCAGCTTTGACTAATTGAAAGTTTTTGATTCATATGGAAACATTTTACTTCTCAAGGAAATCAGTAATTGTGCTCATTTACATATGGTTAAATGATAATAGATTTTATTACACCTGGTCAATAAAAAGGGAGTTGTCACCCACAAGCCTAGTAATAAAAGCCACAAAATCTATTCAACTAATCGTGCCATTTATCAGATTAAAGGGGTTGTGCAGTCAATTTTTTATCTATTTTTTTTGGGTAGGAAACAACTTGGAAAGATACAAAATATTAAAAGAAGACATATACACTTTACTAAATGCAATGACACTCTGGTTCCAACACTTCCTGGTCCCCCACTCTGCTTTGCGAGAGGATATACAGTGACCTGCTACAGTCAGTGATTTGCTGCTGTAGTCAAATGTCCACTTTGACATGTCACTTCAGGAGCAAAAATTGCAAAGACTAGTGGGGATAGATGTGGCAAAGGATCACCAAGATCAAGATGTTTTCTTTTATTATTCTACAACATGCAAAGTTGTTTTTCAAAAAAAAATTTCCAGACTGGACAATTCTTTACGTTGACCTCTTGGATCTTGGAGATCCAAGATAGATAACCTTATAATAGATATTAGGCCACTCATAAAGAGGTTAGTTACTAAAAGAGGCCATGTTCACACATTCAGTATTTGGTCAGTATTTTACATCAGTATTTGTAAGCCAAGTCCAGGAGAGGAACAATCAGAGGAAAAGTATAATAGAAACATGTCACCACTTCTGTATTTATCACTCACTCATAGTTTTGGCTTACAAATACTGATGTAAAATACTGACCAAATACTGAATGGGTGAACATGGCCACATAGTGAGAATCACTCTGAAACCCTGCATTTCCAACAACTAATTTATTATTCTTTTAAGTTAGAGCTTATATACTATCAATATTCATGATGACTCATATTGATTAGGAAATTGATGAAATTCTAAAGAAATTTGATGAAAGTTATTCCAATAAATATCTTTTACAAAGTGCAATTTTTTATTAATTAAAAACATACAAATACCACATTTTGATGACATTATTTGGTCCTTGGTCATCTTCTAGATCAAACTGTCCTTGACGTTACTGCTATTCAAGAATGGATGAAGAAGTCGCTGATATAAATGTCTCATCATTCTGACCCATAGAATCCAATTTCCCAGATTCTACTCACTTCTTTTTTTTTAATTTTTAATGTTTAAAATTCTTAATATCATTGAATATTTCATTTTTTTTAACTGTTACAAACCAAACTGCTGAGCATGTTGAATGTTAACCAATGAACCAATGAGACGAGTATGTGGCGTAACTTTTTACCATTCTGTTAACAAAGGTGTAATTGATAAAGAAGATCATTCATAATAATTTGATTAAATGTATTTCCATTTAAAATAAAATTCTCTAATTGAATTTTTGATGGGATGTGATAGAAAACCCTACAATGATACAAAGTTGCATTCATATGTTCGAAACATAGTAAGCAGGTAATTTTCTATATATTGATGATCAAAAACGACTGCAATGAGGTTGTCATTTATTATTACTGTTGAGACACACTTTAATACAAAGTTTAACATTACATATACGTGATATATGTAAATTATACCTCTGGTAATCCAGCCAATGACACCCACTGAATATACAGTATATTGACAGTTAAACCCTCTGGAAAGTAGTCACATAGTACTGCAATATATTGAATAGGATTTTTCAGGTCAGTTGAGTGACTATTAGCAATACCATGTAACTGATTGCTGTGGCATTATAATTTGCTTATGTAATTAATGGAGGAGATGGGGTCACTTTTTAAGAAAAGTCATAGACAATAAATGGATTAATAAAAGCACTATAAAATAAATAACCGTGTTCTGCGTTCTTTTATTTTTGGAGTTGCATCATTTATTTTGGGAAAACGTTGCCACAGTCCAGTGTGTCGTCTTCATAAGTGCACTGTTGTGAAGTTAAATCAGATGTGGAGACAGACTTCTTGTCTGTCAGGTGTTCTCCTATGTACCCACATGCTTCTATTCTTTCCTAATCTGTCATTTGAGCAGTTAATTCTTATGGGCATCACTTCACAATGAAAACAAGCACTTTGAAGGTCATACAAGGATTTGGCAGTGTCCACTTAGATCCTCTCTAAATCATCTATAACCGGTAGTATGTCATAATGAAAGCTTCACAGTCATATATAATACAGAATCTACGATGCTGTAAAATCCTCCATTACAAGGGTTGTTATCCACTTCTACTTAATACTAATCCCTCTTTACATACATTTTATCTCAACTTGAAAACTCTGATCATCTGATCAGTCTGGAAATAAAAATGAATATAAACAGAAGCTTCAAGTGGGAGCGCTGGTGTTTCATATACAACCTTGGAAATTAAAATGCTTCCTCTACTCCTTATTGAAAAGAAAAGGTAGACAAGCGCACATAGGGTAATACCGTATTTTAAAAGGGAAGTCGGTGGTTGAGGGGGTTGCTCGCCTGATTGGATTGTGTGTGTCATAACTAGTGTTGAGCCACCCCCGTAGTGTTCGAGTTCGGTTCGGTTCGTCGAACACCCGTGTGTTCGCCAAACTGTTCGTCGAACTGTTCGTCGAACACCTTCGAACACCGTTAAAACCAATGGCAGGCAAACAAAAACACATAGAAACACATAGAAAACACCTTCAAAGGTGTCCAAAAGCTGACAAACTGCTCAGAAGACATAACTAACACATGGAAAAGTGACAAGTACATATAGTCATGCGAAAATAAAAGAGGTGGAGGAGTAAAAGGAGGGGGAGACACAGATATAGGCATGTCATGCCCTTTTAAAATCCAAAAAGTGAGAAGCCGACACGGCCAGTCCGCTCCTGCTCGTGCCACCTCCGTGTCGCCGGGTTTGTGCCAGAGCCGCGGTGAATCCTGATGGCCAGCCCCCCTCTCCCAATACTGGTGCCTGTCCGCTGGTGGGTCAAGCGAGCCCCCCTGTGGTGGAGGCAGCTCTAAGCTTTTTAATTTAAATTGTCTCTCTAATTTGAATGAATACACTTTAAATCCATTTACAAGGATCTATTGGAGGGCAAGTCTCATGCCAGCAGCCGCGTAATTCCAGCTCCAGTAGCGTCCACTAAAGCTGCTGCAGTTAAAAAGCTTTTATAAGGATCGAGCTCGGCTGTCCACCGCAAGGCATCCTACTGCCAGTCCCAGCCCCTATGCCTTGGGGTGCCTCCTGATGCTCTTCACTGAGTATCCCGTGGTCCCGAAGCATTTCCTTTGAAAAAATGAAGTGTCCAAACTACAGGTGGTGTAGCTTGCTTAACAGCCGGGATAATCCGCTGACTAGCAGACCCTGCTACTAGGCACAAAGTATTTCCTGGGCTAGATGCAGTTAAAAATTTGTAATTAGATACTCTCGTTGGATGCTGAGAAAGCATTCCATAGAGTCTCCTGGCACGCCATATATGAATCTCTTAAAAAGCTTGGGGTAGGGGTCTAGGGGACCCTTTTATAGCCAAAATCATGGCCCTGTATCGCAATACGTCACCTAGGCTGAAGATAAATGGAACTGTAGCACCCTGAGGGCTCGGTTGCTACAGAGGTATTGCACCTCACCCAGAGGTGTGATATCTCACTCTCAGGTAAGGATGTAGTGTGGATCAGGACCCGACACCTGCATGCATTACACCACATTGCCGTGGGGCAGGGCGACCAATAGGCCCCTGAGATGGGCACGACAGTCCCTGTCCCTGGCTGGAGTGGGGGGAGGGAACACTGAGGAAGGGGAACCCTGTAGTGCAGGAGCAGGGAGGAAGCAGTTCCTGGGTGCATTGAGAAGGGAGTATAAAAGGTGGGCACCATCTTAGTTCAGTGCAGAGAAGCCTGAGCAGAAGTGGCAGGGAGCAGGGGCTCTGCATGAGCTCTGCTCCGGAGGCGGGCCTAGTAACAGAGGCCCAGGCTTGGAAGAGGGAGAAAGAAGGAAGAGGAGCGGAGAAGGCTCCAGGAACGAGGAACGAAGGGATCTCAGGGGTGCGGACGGGCGAGTCGCCAACGCACGCCAGAATCCACCTGCGTGGAGGGGTCAGGCCAAAGGGGGAGACCGGTCCCCGAAACTAGTGGAGGCAGGAAACAACCCTCAGCTAGAAACAGGAGGCTGTGACATTTTATGTGGCGCAGCCCCTCGCTACACCCGCTAGGAAGGCACCACATAGGGTCAGGGAAACTGGCGCCAAGTTTACCAAGAGGAGGCCCGAGGCAGCCGGACAGAAGGGTTGGTAAGAAAGGCCAGACAAAGGACACACAAAGGGGGTCCTGTGAAGCACTCCAAAGTTATCTGGGAGTTGTCTGAGCCCCTCACCTGGTGAGCACAGTACGACGTGGGCAGCCGTTACCTGCAGACGTGGTCTGGATAATAAGAACTGTGAGTAAAGGCCCTGGACTGCATCACTGACTCCGTGTCATTACTGCTGCTGCCCTGCACCATCACCCCCATCCTCCGCATACACTGCCCTGAGGCTATACTCCTCCCGTGGGGAGTTATGCTACGCTCTGCTGCACCCACAACACCAGCCTCAGCCGCCTGCCCTGGAGCGGCGGTTCACTCTGACCGCAATCCACGGGTGGCGTAGTCGGACATTTAAACATCAAAACCACATAAATAGTTCCGCCACTGGTTTGACCGCCCTGAGCCACGGAACCGGGTTGCCGCCACGGAGACTACAACCACCAGCATCCACCAAAAAGGGTCCGGCTCCGGGTGTCCCAAGGCCCAGGGGGCGCGTCAGAACATTTTCATCACCTTTCACAATCACCAATGGGACAAGGCAGGGATGTTCTCTGTCCCCTCTCTTATACATCCTAGTGACGGAGCACCTGCTCTCATCAATTCGCCATAACCCCAATATTAGGTGGATTGAGGTGGGAGGCACCGAGTACAAGTGCTCTCTATTTGCTGATCATGTCCTAGTATATATCACTCAATCACATATATCCATCCATGCTGTTATGGCTGAAATAGATCACTTTGTTACATGGTCAAATTTTAAAATCAATGCAGCGAAGTCTGAGGCCCTCGATGTCTCCCTCCCCAAATCCATATAGGAATCCATCCAGTCCAACTTTCCCTTTGCCTGGCCCTCACAGGGTATCAAATACTTAGGAATTCCTATTCATAGAGACCTCTCCCATCTATGTTATCTTAATTTTGGGCCCTTTATTGAACAACTCCATACAGACCACGGTTGGCAAGTTAGAACTGTAAGATTCACTACGTGAACCACTGGTGTTTTGTGGAAAAGCACATGTACACTGTGTTCCAAATTATTATGCAAAAAGTGTTTAGGAGTGATAAGGGAAGAATTTGTTTGTTTGTCAGTTAAACTCATTGATGGTGATGTGTGTCAGGGCTCTTTATATCACTGTAAGCAATTGCAGACACCAGTGCTAATTAGTTTGGCAGGTGTGTCCAATGAAAGGCAAGACTACTTAAGAAGGCTCTCTCACATTATTCAGCAGCCTACATTTTCTGCCAAAATGGGAAAGAAAAAGGATGTGTCGGCTGCTGAGAAGCAAAAAATTGTGGAGTGTTTAGGTCAAGGCATGTCTACAATCAACATTGTGCGATGATCAGGATGAAGTGTCTTGGCAATCAAGAAGTATGTAGCTGATTCACAGTACACACGTGTGCGTGCTGATAAGGGCAAATTGAGGACTCTTTCCTACAGGCAATTACGTCAGGTTGAAAGAGCAGCGGCAAAAAAGCCTTGTCATAGCAGCAGACAAGTTTTTGAAGCTGCTTGTGCCTCCAACGTCCCCCGAACAACAAGATGCAGGGTCCTTCAGAGGTTTGCAGCTGTGCATACGCCATCCTGTCGACCTCCTCTATCCACTTCACACAAGCAGAAACGGCTCCAGTGGGCCAAACATTACATGAAGACTGATTTCAAAACTGTTTTTTCACGGATGAGTGCCGTGCAGCGCTCGATGGTCCAGATGGATGGAGTGGAGGATGGCTGGTTGATGGACACCCCACGCAAACACGGCTACAGCGCCAACAAGGAGGAGATGGAGTAATGTTTTGGGCTGGAATCATGGGGAGAGAGATTGTCGGCCCCTTTAGGATCCCTGAAGGCGCTAAAGATGAACTCCATAATGTATGTGGATTTTCTCAAACAGCACTTCCTGCCATGGTTCAAGAAGAAGAACCGTGTATTTCACAGCAAGATCATTTTTCTGCATGATAATGCACCATCTCATGCTGCACATAAAACATCTGCATCTCTGGCTGATATGGGCATAAAAGGGGACAAACTTATGGTGTGACCCCCATGCTCCCCTGACCTCTACCCCATTTAGAACCTTTGGAGCATCATTAAAAGGAGTGTCTATGATGGCGGGAGGCAGTTCACATCTAAGCAACAGCTCTGGGAGGGTATTCTGTCCTCATGCAAAACAATTGAAGCAGAACCATCCAAAACCTGACAAATTCAATGGAAGAGAGAGTTCAGAAGCTCCTTTCGAACAAGGGGTCCTATGTGAAAATGTAACATAACCTAGAATAAAGTTTTGAGTTGAAAACTGTTTGATTTCAGTTTCTAACAACCTGCTAATGCTTATAATTTCAAAAATGACCATTTTTTTGGTCTTTATTAAAATGAAAAGGTTGATCGAAAAGTTTGGGGGATCTAAGAGTGTGGCAACCCAGTAGTCATGATTACTTCGAATTCTGACAATATGAGGGTCATGCTGCAGGTAGTGCAGCAAGAAGGCACTTATGTGTCTTGCGCATCTCGGAGCCCCAAAATTATTTTCCGGGCTAGATGCAGCTAAAAATTATTTTTAATTTTAAATCTGGTGAAGCTTTATTATAGATGGCCTAATAGGATCAGTGCTGCACACTCCTACAAAGCCCAAATTATTTTCCAGTCAAGATACAGATAAACATGATTAGTAATTTGAAAGCTTAAAACGGTTGGTAGGGTGATTTTAACCAATCATCAAGCTTTTACTCTCCCCAGGATGACACAGGGGTAGAAAAGTCATTTCGGATCCATGATTTGTTCATCTTTATGAACGTGAGTCTGTCTACATTATCAGTGGAGAGCCGAGTGCGCTTATCTGTCAGCACACCACCAGCAGCGCTGAACACACGTTCAGACAGAACGCTGGCTGCGGGGCATGACAAGATCTCCAAGGCGTAAGTGGCTAGCTCCGGCCATTTATCCAGATTGGAAGCCCAAAAAGAGCAAGGGTCCAGTGACACAGTCGTGGCTTCAATATTTACTTGGAGATACTCCTGTACCATCGTCTCTAGGCGTTGACTATGTGTCAGACTTCTTGTCTCCTGTGGCCTTGCAAAGGATGGGCTAAAAAAGTCGTGAAATGATTCCGCAAAATTGATGTTACCAGCAGATACTGTGGTTCTGTTACGGTTTGAGTGCTGAACACTTGACGGTCCCACGGTTGGCAAGTTGGAACTGTGAGATTCACTACGTGCACCACTGGTATTTTGTGGAAAAGCACATGTAAGATTCTGCAACAGTCTCTGCTGATACTCCTGCATGCGTGCATCCCTTTCTATGGCAGGAATAATTTCTGCAAATTTACTTTTGTACCGGGGATCTAACAGTGTGGTAACCCAGTAGTCAGGATTATTTCTAATTCTCACAATTCGAGGGTCATATTGCAGGTAGTGCAGCAAGAAGGCACTCATGTGTGTTGCGCATCCAGGAGCACCAAGTCCCTGTTGTGTTGGTGGCGAGGTAACAATCATGCTTCCTTCCTCTGTCCTCTCCCCTCAACCTCGCACAACAGAAATGTGATCAAGGTCTCCCTCATCTGATGAGTCTTCCATCAGTTCGTCCTCCACTTCTTCCTGGGCTCCTGCACCTTCCTCACTAGTTTGGCTGCTACCATGCGCCTGGTAAAACCATCTCCCCCACCCTCACATGCATGCCGCCTTGGTGCTGCCGACCGTCTGGACCTTGCAGATGTTAGCCCTTCCGCATACAACTCCTCCTCCTCTACTTCCTCCACCTCCTCTTGTGCCACCACCTGACTCCGAATTCTGTTTAACATGTGCTCCAGCATGTAAATCACCGGAATAGTCATGCTGATAATGGCATCGTCAGCACTAAACATCTTCGTCGCCATTTCAAAACTGTGCAGAAGGGTGCATAGGTCCCTGATCTGAGACCACTCCTCCAGCGTGATTTGCCCCACCTCTGAATCTCGTTGGCCCAGGCTATACGTCAGAACGTATTGCACCAGGGCTTGTCGGTGCTGCCACAGTCGCTGCAACATGTGCAGAGTTGAATTCCACCGGGTAGGCACATCGCATTTTAGCCGGTGAAGTGGCAGGCCCAACGACTTCTGTAGAGATGTAAGTCGCTGAGCTGCGGGATGCGAACGGCGGAAGTGAGCACACAGCGACCGTGCCCTCTGCAGAAGGCCATCTAGTCTGGGATAGTGGGCTAAAAATTGCTGGACAACCAGGTTCAACACGTGAGCCATACAAGGCACGTGTGTGACATTGCCCCGGCGAAGGGCCGCACCCAGGTTTGCAGCATTGTCGCACACGGCCTTCCCTGGTTTCAGGTCCAGTGGAGACAACCATTCATAAAATTGGTTCTCCAGAGCTGACCACAACTCCTCAGCTGTGTGACTCACATTTCCCAGACATTTCAATGTAAAAACCGCCTGATGACGTTGAGCCCTACTGCCAGCATAGTAAGGAGGTGTGCAGGATCCCTTCTGCGCAGTTAGAAAGCTTGTGGCATGACCAGACAGGCTTTGGGTGCAGGTGGAAGACCGAGAGGAGGTTGAGGAGGCAGAAGCAGTGGAGGAACTTTGACATAAAGAGGAATGACGCACAACTCGTGGGGATGGCAAGACTTGGACAGCAGCCACTTGTCCTGCTGTCACCATAGTTACCCAGTGCCCAGTCAGCGACATGTAACGCCCCTGTCCATGCCTACTCGTCCAAGTGTCTGTGGTGAAATGCACCCTGTCACACACAGAGTTTCTCAAAGAAGTGGTGATGTTGTGTGCGACATGCTGGTGGATCGCAGGCACACCTTTCTTTGAGAAGTAGTGCCGACTGGGCATCTGGTACTGGGGCACTGCGACGGACATAAGGTCTCGAAAATCCTCTGTGTCCACCAGGCGGAAAGGCAGCATTTCTGTAGCCAAGAGCTTGCAGATGGTGAAATTCAACCTCTTAGCTTTCTCATGGCTAGGAGGAAATGGTCTTTTACTTGTCCACATCTGAGGGACCGAGGGCTGGCTATTGTGCTTAGACGGGGTTGATAAGGGTGTCCCCGGCAAACTGCCGGTCTGTGAGGAAGATGCAGGCGGACATGTTAGGTTGCCTTGATCCAAAGGTGGTGCTATCGATGTCGGACAGCGCTCAAGACCAGCTGGTGTTACCACCTCCAAAGAAAATGATGACCTGCCAATCACGCTGGCTGTTGCGGGTAAAGAGGTGGCAGGTCTGCGCCCCAAAACAGGTGTGACTGCTGTCCCCCCAGTCACAGAGGATGAAGAGGCCGCGGATGCACAAGATATGGCAGACGGTGGTTGGCCCGGCCGGCTAGGCCGCATTGTAGCACACTGAGCTTCCCACTGCAACTTATGCTTCATGTCCATGTGCCGGTTCATGCATGAAGTACTCAAACTATGTATTTTTTGGCCTCTACTTAGCTTTTGCTGACAAATGTTACAGATAACACGAGTTGGGTCATCTTTATCGATCTGAAAAAATGCCCAGGCTATGCAAGGCTTAGCACCCATGCGACCTGAAGAGCCACCACGACTTGTGGTGAGAGGCAGAGTTGTGTTTGAGGATGCAGTTGTTGACGTGCTTCCAGTACTACGTCTCTGTCCAGGAAGGCGCAACCTGACCTCGTCGTCACTAGCATCTTCCTCCACCTCCTCTGCTGACCTCATCTCTTGGCTGACTGTGGGTTGACAGTAAGTGGGATCTCCAACCTCATCATCATCACCCTGTGTGTTATCACACCCGTCGTCCTCAGAGCCAACCTGTTCCTGCCCTGACAAAAAACTAAAGTTGTCGCTCCAATCAGGTATTTGAGTCTTATCATCGTCTTCCTCATTGTCTCCACCAACAGGAGTTACAGTTTGGGAATGAGGGTCTACATTATGGTCAGAACCTTCTGCGTCTGGTCTTGGATCCGACTCATAAAGATTCTGGGCATCAGTGCAGATCATTTCCTCGTCTGGATTCACAGAAGCGCTGGAGTCGACCTCTGATTCCCAGGCTATAGTATGAGTAAACAGCTCTGCAGACTCAACCATCTGTTCTACCTCATACTCAGACGGGCAGCTGGAGATTTGGGAGCTGTGAGGAAGCAAGTGCGATTTGGGTGACACCTTTGAGGACTGGAGTATTTGTGATGTTGAAGTTGATGTGGAGGAGAGCCCACTTAAAGGAGCACTTGATATTCGTTGAAGCACCTGCTGTTTTTGTGCCTCATCTGGAATTTGTAGCGATTGGCGTGGCCGTAAGAAAGGGATCTTATCACATTGTCCGCTAAAAGAAGTAGACATTTTAGTTTGGCTGGAAGATGGTCTTTCTTCTGCAGATGTTACTGTTGCTTTCACACCTACCCCACGGACACAACCTTTTTTCCCCTTCCCAACACGCCTATTCCCCTTTCCACCAGCAGCAGGCCTTTTTCAACTCATTTTGGTGGTTAACTAATTCACAACTCTGGAGTTGTTTGCACAAAAAAACAATGGATGGTAACCGAGCAGAGCTGAGTGGCCAAACTGTGGTATTAGGCCAAAACTATTGGCTGGGTTAGATGCAGAAAAAAATATATTCAGTTTGCAACCTGATGGAGGTCAGTATAGATGGACTAATACAACAAGACCCACAAACAGCTAGAAGCCCAATATTTTTTCAGAGGTAGATGCAGAAAAAAATATATTCAGTTTGCAACCTGATGGAGGTCAGTATAGATGGACTAATACAACAAGTCCCACACACAGCTAGAAGCCCAATATTTTTTCAGAGGTAGATGCAGAAAAAAATATATTCAGTTTGCAACCTGATGGAGGTCAGTATAGATGGACTAATACAACAAGTCCCACACAGATAGAAGCCCAAATATTTTTTCAGAGGTAGATGCAGAAAAAAATATATTCAGTTTGCAACCTGATGGAGGTCAGTATAGATGGACTAATACAACAAGTCCCACACACAGCTAGAAGCCCAAATATTTTTTCAGAGGTACTGTAGATGCAGATAAAAATTATTTTTAATTTGCAACCTGATGGAGGTCAGTATAGATGGACTAATACATCAAGTCCCACACACAGCTAGAAGCCCAAATATTTTTTCAGAGGTACTGTAGATGCAGATAAAAATTAGTTTTAATTTGCAACCTAATGGAGGTCAGTATAGATGGACTAATAGAGAAAGTCCGACACACTGCTAGAAGGCCAAATATTTTTTCAGAGCTAGATGCAGAAAAAAATTATATTCAGTTTGCAACCTGATGGAGGTCAGTATAGATGGATTAATAGAACAAGACCCACACACAGCTAGAAGCCCAATATTTTTTCAGAGGTAGATGCAGAAAAAAATATATTCAGTTTGCAACCTGATGGAGGTCAGTATAGATGGACTAATACAACAAGTCCCACACACAGCTAGAAGCCCAATATTTTTTCAGAGGTAGATGCAGAAAAAAATATATTCAGTTTGCAACCTGATGGAGGTCAGTATAGATGGACTAATACAACAAGTCCCACACACAGCTAGAAGCCCAAATATTTTTTCAGAGGTACTGTAGATGCAGATAAAAATTAGTTTTAATTTGCAACCTGATGGACTTCAGTATAGATGGATTAATAGAGAAAGTCCGACACACTGCTAGAAGGCCAAATATTTTTTCAGAGCTAGATGCAGAAAAAAATTATATTCAGTTTGCAACCTGATGGAGGTCAGTATAGATGGATTAATAGAACAAGGCCCACACACAGCTAGAAGCCCAATATTTTTTCAGAGGTAGATGCAGAAAAAAATATATTCAGTTTGCAACCTGATGGAGGTCAGTATAGATGGACTAATACAACAAGTCCCACACACAGCTAGAAGCCCAAATATTTTTTCAGAGGTACTGTAGATGCAGATAAAAATTAGTTTTAATTTGCAACCTGATGGAGGTCAGTATAGATGGACTAATACAACAAGTCCCACACACAGCTAGAAGCCCAAATATTTTTTCAGAGGTACTGTAGATGCAGATAAAAATTAGTATTAATTTGCAACCTGATGGAGGTCAGTATAGATGGACTAATAGAGAAAGTCCGACACACTGCTAGAAGGCCAAATATTTTTTCAGAGCTAGATGCAGAAAAAAATTATATTCAGTTTGCAACCTGATGGAGGTCAGTATAGATGGATTAATAGAACAAGACCCACACACAGCTAGAAGCCCAATATTTTTTCAGAGGTAGATGCAGAAAAAAATATATTCAGTTTGCAACCTGATGGAGGTCAGTATAGATGGACTAATACAACAAGTCCCACACACAGCTAGAAGCCCAAATATTTTTTCAGAGGTAGATGCAGAAAAAAATATATTCAGTTTGCAACCTGATGGAGGTCAGTATAGATGGACTAATACAACAAGTCCCACACACAGCTAGAAGCCCAAATATTTTTTCAGAGGTACTGTAGATGCAGATAAAAATTAGTTTTAATTTGCAACCTGATGGAGGTCAGTATAGATGGACTAATACAACAAGTCCCACACACAGCTAGAAGCCCAAATATTTTTTCAGAGGTATTGTAGATGCAGATAAAAATTAGTTTTAATTTGCAATCTGATGGAGGTCAGTATAGATGGACTAATAGAGAAAGTCCGACACACTGCTAGAAGGCCAAATATTTTTTCAGAGCTAGATGCAGAAAAAAATTATATTCAGTTTGCAACCTGATGGAGGTCAGTATAGATGGATTAATAGAACAAGACCCACACACAGCTAGAAGCCCAATATTTTTTCAGAGGTAGATGCAGAAAAAAAATATATTCAGTTTGCAACCTGATGGAGGTCAGTATAGATGGACTAATACAACAAGTCCCACACACAGCTAGAAGCCCAAATATTTTTTCAAAGGTACTGTAGATGCAGATAAAAATTAGTTTTAATTTGCAACCTGATGGAGGTCAGTATAGATGGACTAATAGAATGATGCTATGCCCAAAAGATTTTACTTCACTAGGTGCAGTAAAAAAATTGGTATTCTATACACAGGTGGTATATCTTGCAACACAGATAGGCTACTCCACTGACTAACACACTCTGCAATAGGCCAAAAAGGATTAGCTTTGCTAGATTCAGCCAAATGCTGTGAAAAAAAACATGCACAGCACTGGCACAGACCTGCCTGGCAAAAACTGATAGGAACTGATGTAACCTAGTCCTGAAAAGGACTCCAATTACAATTAGTCTTTACTCCCACAACCTATCTATTTAAGAGCACAGACCTCCCTGATAAAAGTCGTAGGAAATGCTGTAACCTAGTCCTTAAAAGGACTGCAATCACAACTATTCCCTACTCCCAAGCTATCTGTAGATTTGTGCGAAAATTGGCTTGAAATTAACAAGGTATAGCGCACACAGCAACAGCGGTGCCGTCTAACACGCAGCTGCAGCAGTGAGAAAATGGTGGCGACGGGGAAAATGGCTTGGTCTTATAGGGCAAGGACATGTGACATACACTGCCAATGACACATGCCCTTGCTTGTGTGAAAAAAAGCACTTCGCTCCGTGTGTGCGCTGCTGATAGGCTGACAGATTGCACCTCCCCACTGCAAATGCGGGAAAGAGAAAAAAAAATGGAGATCTTCATTGTTCCTGCAGAGATCCATCCCCTGCCCCTCCCCCCACCCCGCTGTACACTCAAACTGCGTATTAACATTAATTTTCATCATTACTGAGAAAAAATCCAGTTATGATTTTGGTGCACGAACAGTTATCGAGCATAACCTCGAACAGCCGAATTTTTATCAAATTGTTCGTGTTCGCCGAACGGCTCGAACACCGCCCAAAACAGCTCGAATTTGAGATTGGCGAACAGTTCGAGTAGAACAACGCTCATCTCTAGTCATAACTCAAATAAATGCCGATAGATTATTCAGCTGCTGCAGTCACATCTACAGATTAGAGATGAGCGAACCCGAAGATACAAGTTCGGCGTTCGTACCGGACAGTTACTGTCTGGTGCTAAATGCCAAACACGGACTTTCCTCGGAAATCTATTGCAATGTTCGGAGTTCCTTGAGAAGTCCAGCGGGAGAGAGAGAATTTTTTTTGCAGCTCCAGAGTTCGGGCCACCATTGTTTTCAATGTTGTTCACGTTTTGGTTCAAGTTCGAGTACTGTTCTGGTACTTGAACCGAACTTAGGACTAAAGTTCAGGTTGGGTACTAGAATCTGAACTTCCACTTGTCCGCTCATCCCTTCTACAGATAAAAGAGGATCTTCTTCTGCATGTAGATCGAAGAGAAGTAGGAGATAAACATTCTGAAGATTCCACTGCTGTGAAAAAGGAGTAGTTCCATGTGTGGTAATACTTCAAGTAGCTTTTATTAATGCGTTTCAGGTTCCTACCGAACCCTTTCTCAAAGCTGAACTACATATTAAATATAGTATAGTACATACATATCAAATGTAGTTCAGTTTTGAGAAAGGTTTCGGTAAGAACCTGAAATGCGTTAATAATAGTTACTTGTAGTATTACCACACTTGGAACTAATCCTTTTTCACAGCCGCAGGGTCTACCAGAACGTCTATCACCTACTTCGCTGCTCCTTATTGGCATTCTTGAGTTATGTTTATGTGGCGCCCCTGTGGGTTCAGTTGCCACAGAGGTACTGGATCTCACCCAGAGGTGTGGTATCTCACTCTCAGGTATGGATGGAGTACTGCCCGGGACTTTAACACCTGCATTCATTACACCACACTTCAGAGGGCAGGGCGAGATTGCTCCTACGGGAGAGCACAGTCCCTGGTCCCTGTCTGGAGTGGGGGGGGGAACCAAGTGAGGGGGAACCATGTAGTGGGTGTGGGTGGAGGACGTAGATCAGGGGAGCACTTCAGTAGCTGTATAAAAAGGGGAGACATCTTAGAAAGACAAGCCAGTCAGAGTGTTCAGTCAGAGGAGGAAAGTGAGGGGAGCAGAGGCTCTGCAGGAGCTCTGCTCCAGAGGCGGGCCTAGCCAGTGAGGCCCAAGTCTGAAGAGAGAGAGAGGAGCGGGAGGAAGGCTCCAGAATGAAAGAGGGGATCCTAGGGGTACGGGAAGTGCTGGAGGCCACCCGTACGCCCGAATCTGCCAGGCGGTGGAGAGATCAAGCCGCAGAGGGGACCGGCCCCTTAACTAGTGGAGAACTACAAGGCTCAGCTAGAAACCGGAGGCTTCTGTACTTTCAGAGTGCAGTGGCCACATCCGCAATTATATCGCCGAGAAGGTAGCCACAGAGAGTCCAGGGGACTGCAGGTCTTGGGACACTGATTGCAAGGCGCAGGGCAGGAGGGTGAGAGCCAGCACAGGAAGAAGACTGAGAAAGGCACACAGAAAGGGGTCCCGTTAAGTGCTCCTGAATTATCTGGGGGATTGCTGAGCCCCTGCTTGGTGAACGCAGCACGACGTGGGAGGCTGTACCTGTACAGTGCAGCTTGAAGAACTTATCAACTGTGAGTAAACTTGGAAGACTGCACCCCACTGTCTCTGTGATTATTGCCTGCGCCATCACCCCCTGCACTACAACGCCCAGCATAATCCATAAAATCTACCCTGCCCTGGAGCTAAGCTCTACCGGTGGAGAGCCACACCATCCCTGCTGCAGTAACATGAGCTTCAGAGGACCTGCTCCGCAGCGGCGGCTCCCATAGCCGCATACCACAGGTGGCATCACGAACTTTGCACATAAATCCCCTATAAAAAAAAACTTTTTATTGACCGCCCTGGGTCACGGACCGGGTCACCGCCACTGTGACATCCCCCAGCATTTACCAGCCCGGCAGCGGGTACCCCACGGCCCAGGGGGCACTTCAACTTGGCGTCACGAACAGGATATGCAACCCACCCGTTATCACTGGGTGTTGTGCGCCTAGAGACTGTGTCTAATACTGATGTGGCGCCTGCCCCAGAAGAACAGGTGCCATTATGTGCGTGATCAAAGACAACAATGCAGAACCTCCCATCATGGGCCGGGTCCCAGAATGGCACCAAAAGTGCAACCCGCCCCCTGCAACTGTGGCCATACACATAGATGTGTCCATCAAGGTGGGAAAGACGCCCCCAGGTGTGACCGACCTCAAGCAGCCATGGGACTGCCCCAGAAAGGGGAGAGGGGAAAAGAAAACTGGGAAACAGGGTGTGGTCTCCAGCAGACCAGACAGACCACACCCGGCAGGCAAGATGGAGGGAGTTGAGCCTGAGAACCCGGCCCGCGGCCTGCAACCAAGCGAGACACCGCTTACCCTTGCAGAGGTGATCTACAAGTTGACCCTGGATGATGCGGAGTTTCTCCATGCCGAGATGCGTGAGCTCAGCCGACGGGTAGGAGAGGCCGAGAGGACAGCCATCACCGGCTGGAAGGAGGAGGTGCTGGGGAAGATAGAGGCCAGGCGGTAGCGAGTCCCGTGTTCCATTGACAGCGCCCCAGCCCCGGCAGAGCCAAACCAGGACCAGGAGGCAGAGAGGAGCCAAGGAGCGGCCGCGGGAGCAGGTAGGAAGAGTTTCCCTGTCTCGGACACAGACCGCACTGACCTGCTACTGGGCCCCCTGGCGGTGCCTCCATACCTGGACGCGCATGCTCCCGACTTGCTCTCAGGCCCAGAATCTCCTACACTGGGTGCCTGCTCCGCCGACCAGCTCATCGAGCCCCTGGCGGAATCTCTGTACCTCGGCGCCTGCTCCACCGACCAGCTCCACGATCCCCTGTCGGAATCCCCATGCCACCTGGCCTGCTCTGCCGATTCGCTCCTCGATCCCTTGGCGGAAGCACCACACCCGGGCGCCTGCTCACATGACCTGCTTCTGGGCCCCCTACCGGAGCCACCAGCCCCCGCACCTGAGTGGGCATACAGAGGCCCCACTTATGACTGGTCTGCCAGGAATGAGGACCAGCAGGGACTCCCTCTGACGCCCATGCCTGCACCCCCGGTCACCTGCCCAGGAAGAGAGGAGTTCCGGTGGGACGACCGGGAAGGGGACCTCATGGGGTTCCCAAGGGAGATGCAGGCCCAGGCACTCGGGAAGGAAGAGGACTGCAGGAGGGAGCTCCTGCAGCTGGAAAAGGAGCGATATAACCAGCAGGTGTGGTGGGAGCACATGGAAGCCCGGAACATGGCGGCCAAGACTGTCTATTTCTTACACATTCCTCACATGTAATAAAGCTGTCAAACAGTCGCAAATCATGCACACGGAAGCGATTTAACCTTATCACCGAGCAGCTATAAATACTCGGAGCTTGGCCCGAGCATACTCGGCGAAAGGGTTAATACAACCTACTCGCTCAACACTAACTGTAACCTTTTGACAAATGTTTTATATGAAAAATGTTTTATATGTGAAGAGTAGTGTTGAGTGAGCACTAAAATGCTTGGGTGCTCGAAGCTCGGGCCGAGCTCGCCGTGATACTCGGGTGCTCGACCCGAGCAACGAGCCCAATGTTAGTCTATGGGAGACCCGAGCATTTTTGCGACGGCACCCCTGGCAGTCTGTAGAAAACCTAAAAAGTGCCCAAAACGATAGTGACAGTGCTCAAAAGACATGGGGACAGCATGGGCATCGCCCCAGGAAGCATTTCTGACCCCCAGGTCACTGCTGTCAACAACGTGGTCAGGGGTATTAAGCCACTTTTACGGGCTCACAAGAAAACGTTCAAAAACAAAACTGAAAGTGCTTTCCTGTGAAATATGTTAAGGAACTTCCTTTCCAGGGTAAAGACTGGTGTATAAGGTAAAATAAATAACCAAAAATAAAAATACTCCTCCACACCTTGGGCTATGTTAACAAGTAGCATTTTTTATGCGTTTTTGCACTTTTGTATTGCTTTCAACCGTGACAAATTTTACAACCTTATCTGGCCATGTGCTGTGTGACACATGCATACAGTGCTGAAAAGACATGGGAACATCATGGGGAAGACCCCTGGAAGCATCTCTGACACCCAGGTCACTGCCTAAAAGTGTGCCCATCAGAAGTGATCCTTGCCGTATCAGAAGATGCAGACTTGCAACTATCCCCGTGCAAATCCTTGACCTAGGGCAGTGTTTAATTGTACCTCCCCCATTCCTTGCAATGCAAACACAAGAATGCATACTGCCACCCACCCACCCGCAGGCTGCAATACCATACTGCTAGCTTGCACTTGAAATGGGGCCTTTTAGTTTGGAGGAGGCCGAAGCTGGCCACTACCTCATGGCTGCTTTGGTAGCGAGGTATCCATACTCAGTTCCCAGTCGCCCGGCGGCCGGGTGTCCAGGCTCGGTTTCCAGCCGCCAGGGGGCAGCCGGGTGTCCATAAACGGTCCCCAGCCGCCCCTATTTCTCAGCGGAACATCCCCCCACACTTTTCTTAGCCCGGCCTGCTTTAGGGTAGCATTGGACGAGCCCACCAGAGAACCAGACTCCTCCGGTGTGCCCTGGATTCTCCATCAGGGGAGTTGAGCGTGCCAAGGTGAGGACCATGATGATGATGATAGAAGTTAGCATCTGCTTTGTTTTCTTGGAATGCAAGCATAAGTGTGCAACCTGCCACCCACCCACCCACCCCCAGGCTGCAATTCCATACTGCTAGCTTGCACTTGAAATGGGGCCTTTTAGTTTGGAGGAGGCCGAAGCTGGCCACTACCTCATGGCTTCTTCGGCAGCGAGGTATCCATACTCATTCCCCAGCCACCCAGCGGCCGGGTGTCCATGCTCGGTCCCCAGCCACCAGGGGGCGGCCGGGTGTCCATGCTCAGTCCCCAGCCGCCCCGCAGCTAGGTGTCCACACACGGTCCCCAGCCGCCTGGGGGCGGCCGGGTGTCCATAAACGGTCCCCAGCCGCCCCTATTTGAAGGACAGCCTAACCACAAACACGTGGACAAGTTAATGTGGCCAGGGATGGTCCATCTCACTGACGCCTTCACACTGGGTTAATATTGTAGAAGCAAGGACACAGTTGGACACTGGGATGCAACACGTCCTCCAGACATAGAGGATTGTGGGTCCTGGGTCAATCAGGCTTCATCACAAAGTTCAAAAGGTAGACAGCAGCAGTGGTCGGCATCCTACACAACGAGTAAATTATTCATGATCATGAGGCCATCCATCTCCTTAGCTTTTTGTTCCTTGGAATGCAAGCGCATGTATGTAGTAGAGGCTAGGCCTGAGGTGGTCAGCGTTATGGCGCACATCCTACCTCCTCCGAGGATTGCTGGATGTTTTCCTGCTACTATCCCAGTTCTATGACTCCCGTTAAAACAATGCTTCAGGTGATGAATGATGGATGAGGTGGTGGCAAAGGAGAAAGAGCAGGAGGAACAGGGACCATTCACATCAATATCAGGCCAGTCAACCACACATGTCTTGTAGGATATGTTTCTGTACCAAAAGGAGCAGTTCGGCTACTCAGTTATAGGGCATACAGTGAGTGGAATGCCTACAAAAATTTCAAGGCACTCCAATGCACCTTTCTAAGTGACATGGAGGTCAGAGGGCCTTAACTAAACCATTTTTTCCATTTATAGCAACTGGGTCTCCTGTGCACTGTTGGCCTAAGCAGTGAATGGAAGGCTTTCCAAAAATTATGAGGAACTGCAATGCCCCTTGAAACAGATATGGATTACAGCGTACTAAAAACATTCTACCCATTATTGGGGAATGGGTCTCCCTTAGTGTTCGCCTATCCATTGAAAAACAAAAGCTGACTAAAATTAGGAGGAAATGCAATATCCGTTGGAAGAGTCGTGGAGGTTAGAGTTAATTAAAAACAACATTTTATTGTCCCTAGGAAGAGCTGTGGAGTTCAGAATGGTTTAACAAGACGGTTTAAATGCCCCTTGGAAGAGACGTGGAGGTCGCAGTAGCTTAACAAGACGGTTTTAATGCCCCTTGGAAGAGACGTAGAGGTCGCAGTAGCTTAACAAGACGGTTTAAATGCCCCTTGGAAGAGACCTGGACGTCACAGTAGCTTAAAAAGACGTTTTTAATGCCCCTTGGAAGAGACGTGGAGGTCGAAGTAGCTTAACAAGGCAGTTTAAATGCCCCTTGGAAGAGACGTGGAGGTCGCAATAGCTTAAAAAGTCGGTTTTAATGCCCCTTGGAAGAGCGGTGGAGGTCGCAGTAGCTTAAAAAGACGATTTTAATGCCCCTTGGAAGAGACGTTGAGGTCACAGTGGAATAAAAAGACAATATCAATGCCCCGTGAAAATGTGGTGGAGGTCGCAGTAGCTTAACAAGACGGTTTTAATTCCCCTTGGAAGAGACGTGGAGGTCACAGTGGAAAAAAAAGACAATATCAATACCCCTTGGAGAAGTGGTGGAGGTCGCAGTAGCTTAACAAGACGGTTTTAATGCCGCTTGTAGAAGTGGGGGAGGTCGCAGTAGCTTAAAAAGACTGTTTTAATGCCCCTTGGAAGAGACGTGGAGGTCACAGTAGCTTAACAAGACGATTTTAATGCCCCTTGGAAGAGACGTGGAGGTTGCAGTAGCTTAACAAGATGGTTTAAATGCCCCTTGGAGGAATGGTGGAGGTCGCAGTAGCTTAACAAGACAACTTTAATGCCCCTTACAAGAGCCATGCAGTACAGCATATTAAAAACATTATTCCCATTATTGGGGAGTGGGTCTCCCATAGTCTTTGCCTATGCCTTCCAAGCAAAAGCTGGCAAAAATTAGGACGGAGGAACTTGCAATTCTGGCAACACGGACCATGGTCACCCTGGTGGTATAGTGGAGGTGGAGGCTGAGGATAAGGAGAAGAGCAAAATACAGACAAAATGAGGAAGCGTATACCCATGTGTGGGTGTGAAGCGTTGCATGGGAATACACCTCCCAAAATAACACAGTGGATTTGACTTTATGCTACTCTGCTGTCATTTTGGTGGTGATGAGAAGTCTGGCCCAATCCAGCCCTTGTTCATTTTGATAAGGGTCAGCTTGTCAGCATTGTCAGTTGACAGGCGAGTGTGCTTATCAGTTAAAATTCCCCCAGCGGCACTAAAAACACGCTCCGATAACACGCTAGCGGCAGGGCAGGCCAGGACCTCCAAGTCGTACAGAGCGAGTTCATTCCAAGTGTCCAGCTTGGATACCCAATAATTAAAAGGCACAGAGGAATCACGGAGGACGCTGGTACGCTCGGCAAGGTACTCCCTCACAATCTTTTGAAACTTTCCACTCCTTGTGAGAGTACCTCACGCCTCAGGGAATGTAAGGTCTCAGAAAACTGTCCCAGAATGTTGACAGTGTTCTCCTGCCTCTGCTGAATTGGAGTTGCGTCTCTCTTGCCTGTATGCCTTGGTTGGTCAACGAACTGTGACCTCTGCCGCTAGCGTGTGCAGAAGGGAATTTCTGTGTTCTGCAGCAAGGGCCTTCTGGTACTGTCACATTTTTGTAGACCTCTCCACCTCAGGAATAAGAGAGTGAAAGTTGTCCTTGTAGCGGGGGTCTAAAAGTGTCACCAACCAGTAATGACTGTCACCCAACATTTTGACAACGTGAGGGTCACGGTTAAGGCAGCGTAACATAAAGTCAGCCATGTGTGACAGACTGGTATCGGGCAAGATTTTCGTTTCCTCACCAAGCTGACGATTTACCATGCTCTCCTCCTCTTCCTCCTCCCCCTCCCCCCTGTCCTCATGCCACCCACGCTGAACCGACTGTATGACAGTTGAACAGGTACTAACGTCTACAGCGCATGATACCAGCTCCTGTTCTTCCTCCTCCTCCTCCTCCTCTCCCTCATTGTCCCCCAATGCACATTGGGATGAGATGAGTCTAGGCTGTGTGTAATCGCCCGCTACGGCTTCTTGATCCATCTCATCATACTGTGGCTGCAATGCCTCCTCTTTAATTCTCTGCAGAGAGCATTGCAACAGACAGACAAGTGGGATGCTGATGCTAATGATGGCGTCATCGCCACTCACCATCTTGGTGGACTCCTCAAAGTTTGTCAGGATGGTACATATGTCAGACATCCAGGTCCATACCTGAGGTCTTATGTGTGGAGTCTGACCTGAATATCGATGGCCTTGTTGCAGCTGGTACTCCACAACTGCTCTCTTCTGCTCACAATTCCTTTGCAACATGTGGAGGGTAGAGTTCCAACGTGTGGGGACATCACACACCAGTCGGTGTGACGGAAGCTGCAAACACTGCTGCAACACAGCAAGGGCGGCGGAAGCTGTAGCCGACTTCTGAAAATGAGCTGACAGGCGACGTACCTTGACGAGCAGATCTGGCAACTCAGGGTACGATTTAAGAAACCGCTGAACCACGAAGTTAAGCACATGAGCCAGGCATGGTACATGTGTGATCTTACCTCGCCTCAGAGCCGCCACCAGGTTACGGCCATTGTCACACACAACCATGCCTGGATGTAGGTTCAGCAGTCTCAGCCACAGATCTGCCTGCTCTTTCACAGCTGTCCACAACTCACAAGCAGTGTGAGGTTTCACAGTGCTTCCAGCTTGTAACTGATGTGGTGATATCTGAGATGGGGGCTGGACATGAGGAGGAGGAGGAGGATGATGCCCAGGAGCTGTACACTGTGGGGGCAACTCTGACTGACATAGAGCCGCAATCCACGGTGTGGGGAGGATGTGTTTCGTCCCAAGGTCCGACTGGGTCCCGGCTTCCACTATATTTACCCAGTGTGCCGTCAGGGAGATGTACTGTCCCTGGCCACAAGCGCTTGTCCACGTATCCGTTGTCAGGTGGACTCTCCCAGTAACTGTGTTGTTGAGGGCACGGCAGATGTTTTGGGACACGTGCTTGTGTAGTGCGGGGAAGGCACACCGGGGAAAATAGTGTCGGCTGAGGACCGAGTACAGAGGGACGGCCACCGCCATAAGGTTGTGGAAGGATTGCCAGAGTCGACTTCCTCTGGCCGTGGCTGTTCAAATATTTGGGCATCGCTACTTGGTATCTCCTCTTCCACCACTTCAAGCTGTGCAGGCGAGAGGCACAAATATGGAAATGGACCAGTGAACAGCTCTTCAGAGTGTCCAAGTGTTGGATCAGTTGCTGTCTGACGACACTCGGCATGGTGCGAGGAAGGAGCATCAGGTTGAGGAGGAGTATGGGGTCGAGACTCACGGCTACTAAAACTTGACCATGTGGAAGACAGACCAGAGGTGGTGGTGCCCAGGTAACTGGAAGGATTTTCTGCTATCCAATTAATAACCTATTCACACTGATCAGTTCGCAATAGTGGTCTTGTTGTTGTGTGCTTCCCTAGTAATTCGGTCAAGAACTGGGAGCGAGAAGATGTGGCTGTTGGTTGTGGCACATTTTCACCTTGGCCACGGCCCCGTCCTCTACACGCACCATCACCAGAACGTCCAGTTCCACGTCCCTTTCCTTGCCCATTGTAAATGAAGTAAAATAGCTTACACTTGCACTATCAATGGAAAAAGGGTAATAAAAATTAGATTAGAACCGTGGAAGAGGAAAACCACAGTTATATTTTTCTGGCCTACAACAGACTATTTAAAACAGATATATTTGTGTCTGACCAGTCAGGGAGACACTATTACCGCCGTTTTTTACGGAAAAAAATGCCAAGAAAAGGATAATACAGAGATTTGACCTGTGGAACTGTAAAACCACAGTTATATTTTTCTGGCCTACACCAGACTCTTTTAAACACATATATTTGTGTCTGACCAGTCAGGGAGACACTATTACAGTTTTTTTTTACGGCAAAAAATGTCAAAAAAAGGATAATACAGAGATTTGACCTGTGGAACTGCAAAACCACAGTTATATTTTTCTGGCCTACACCAAACTCTTTTAAACAGATATATTTGTGTCTGACCAGTCATGGAGACACTATTACAGTTTTTTTTTACGGCAAAAAATGCCAAAAAAGGATAATACAAAGATTTGACCCGTGGAACTGCAAAACCACAGTAATATTTTTCTGGCCTACACCAGACTCTTTTAAACAGATATATTTGTGTCTGACCAGTCAGGGAGACACTATTACAGATTTTTTTCTACGGCAAAAAATGCCAAAAAAAGGATAATACAGAGATTTGACCTGTGGAACTGCAAAACCACAGTTATATTTTTCTGGCCTACACCAGAATCTTTTAAACAGATATATTTGTGTCTGACCAGTCAGAGAGATAATATTACAGTTTTTTTTAAGACAAAAAATGCCAGAAAAAAGGATAATACAGAGATTAGACCTGTGGAACTGCAAAACCACAGTTATATTTTTCAGGCCTACATCAGTCTCTTTTAAACAGATATATTTGTGTCTGACCAGTCAGGGAGACAATATTACAGTTTTTTTTAGAGCAAAAAATGCCAAAAAAAGGATAATACAGAGATTTGACCCATGGAACTGCAAAACCATTTTTCTGGCCTACACCAGACTCTTTTAAACAGATATATTTGTGTCTGACCAGTCAGGGAGACACTATTACAGGTTTTTTTTTACAGCAAAAAATGCCAAAAAAAGAATAATACAGAGATTTGACCTGTGGAACTGCAAAACCACAGTTATATTTTTCTGGCCCACACCAGAGTCTTTTAAACAGATATATTTGTGTCTTACCAGTCAGGGAGACACTATTACAGGTTTTTTTTTACAGCAAAAAATGCCAAAAAAAGGATAATACAGAGATTTGACCCGTGGAAATGCAAAACCACAGTTATATTTTTCTGGCCTACACCAAACTCTTTTAAACAGATATATTTGTGTCTGACCAGTCAGGGAGACAATATTACAGTTTTTTTTACGCCAAAAAAGCCAGAAAAAAGGATAATACAGAGATTTGACCTGTGGAACTGCAAAACCACAGTAATATTTTTCTGGCTTACACCAGAGTCTTTTAAACAGATATATTTGTGTCTGACCAGTCAGGGAGACACTATTACAGATTTTTTAGAGCAAAAAATGCCAAAAAAAGGATAATACAGAGATTTGACCTGTGGAACTGCAAAACCACAGTTATATTTTTCTGGCCTACACAAGAGTCTTTTAAACAGATATATTTGTGTCTGACCAGTCAGGGAGACACTATTACAGTTTTTTTTAGAGCAAAAAATGCCAAAAAAAGGATAATACAGAGATTTGACCTGTGGAACTGCAAAACCACAGTTATATTTTTCTGGACTACACCAGAGTCTTTTAAACAGATATATTTGTGTCTTACCAGTCAGGGAGACACTATTACAGTTTTTTTTTTACAGCAAAAAATGCCAAAAAAAGGATAATACAGAGATTTGACCCATGGAACTGCAAAACCATTTTTCTGGCCTACACCAGACTCTTTTAAACAGATATATTTGTGTCTGACCAGTCAGGGAGACACTATTACAGTTTTTTTTTACGCCAAAAAACGCCAAAAAAAGGATAATAGAAAGATTTGACCTGTGGAACTGCAAAACCACAGTTATATTTTTCTGGACTACACCAGAGTTTTTTAAACAGATATATTTGTGTCTTACCAGTCAGGGAGACACTATTACAGTTTTTTTTTTACAGCAAAAAATGCCAAAAAAAGGATAATACAGAGATTTGACCCATGGAACTTCAAAACCATTTTTCTGGCCTCCACCAGACTCTTTTAAACAGATATATTTGTGTCTGACCAGTCAGGGAGACACTATTACAGTTTTTTTTACGGCAAAAAATGCCTAAAAGAGGATAATAGAAAGATTTGACCTGTGGAACTGCAAAACCACAGTTATATTTTTCTGGCCTACACCAGAGTCTTTTAAACAGATATATTTGTGTCTGACCAGTCAGGGAGACACTATTACAGGTTTTTTTTTACAGCAAAAAAATGCCAAAAAAGGATAATACAGAGATTTGACCTGTGGAACTGCAAAACCACAGTTATATTTTTCTGGCCTACACCAGAGTCTTTTAAACAGATATATTTGTGTCTTACCAGTCAGGGAGACACTATTACAGGTTTTTTTTTACAGCAAAAAATGCCAAAAAAAGGATAATACAGAGATTTGACCCGTGGAACTGCAGAACCACAGTTATATTTTTCTGACCTACACCAGACTCTTTTAAACAGATATATTGGAATCTGAACAGTCACAGACACACTCATTTTTTTTTTGGGGGGGGGGGAATACCAAAAGGTTAATAAGACGCGTATTTGGACGGTCTGACTGAGGAAAAAAAAAATACAGGATTTAGATGAAAAAAAAAAGGATTTTTCCTGGCCCCTGAGACCGGGGAATAAGTCTATCAATTTGACCAGCAGGAGCACACAGGACTGTAATGCAGCGTTTGCTGGTATAACCACTGCGTCTCCTATACAGCCTGCCTGCCTGCCTGCCTTATATCTGGGATGGATATTAGTCCTGAGAAGGACTGTTTGTTTGATTTGGCATGCTTTAGAGACCCTACACTTACTATTTCACAGGATAAATCTCTCTCTAGTTCAGTAGCACTGATCCTACACTGTCAGATCCGGAGCGACTGTGTCCAAGATGGCGGCGCCCGGTTTTAAATACTCGAGGTGACGCTGTGCGGCCAGCCAATCACTGTAATACCCACAAACAACATGGCTGCGGCATTACAGTGACTGGCTGGCAATCCCTGCATGTTCATTGGCTCTGTAAAGAGCGCCAAACGTGCAGGGCGGAGATCCGAGCTCCTTCCCGAGTAACCTGGAAATGCTCGGTGCTCGCCGAACATCCCGAGTAGTGAGAAGCTCGGGCGAGTACCGATCAGTGTCGAGCATGCTTGCTCAACACTAGTGAAGAGAAATGTAATTTAAAAATTCTTATAATGTTTTGACAAAGAAACCAGTAATGTTCAAGTGATGTGCCTCTCATAAAGGGAAGAAAAAGTTTGTTTATTGTCTTCTATGCGAATGCATTCTAAAAATTTGCATGTCTGTAATATACCCTGTTTTTACTCTGCTCCAGCCCGTGGACATGCTGTGCTTTACCAAGGAGGTATGTGGCTCCCTTGTGGGTTCAGTTGCCACAGAGGTATTGCATCTCACCTAGAGGTGTGGTATCTCGCTCTCAGGTAAAGATGGAGCACTGCCCGGGACCCTAACACTTGCATTCATTACACCACACTTCAGAGGGCAGGGCGAGATTGCTCCTACGGGAGAGCACAGTCCCTGGTCCCTGGCTGGAGTGGGGTGGGGGGACCAAGTGAGGGAGAACCATGTAGTGGGTGTGTGTGGAGGACGTAGATCAGGGGGGCACTTCAGTAGCTGTATAAAAAGGGGAGCCATCTTAGAAAGACAAGCCAGTCAGAGTGTTCAGTCAGAGGAGGAAAGTGAGGGGAGCAGAGGCTCTGCAGGAGCTCTGCTTCAGAGGCAGGCCTAGCCAGTGAGGTCCAAGTCTGAAGAGAGAGAGAGACAGAGAGAGGAGAGGGAGGAAGGCTCCAGAAGGAAAGAGGGGACCCTAGGGGTACAGGAAGTGCTGGAGGCCACCGATATTTCCGAATCTGCCAGGCGGTGGAGGGATCAAGCCGCAGAGGGGACCGGCCCCTTAACTAGTGGAGAACTACAAGGCTCAGCTAGAAACTGGAGGCTTCTGTGCTTTCAGGGTGCAGTGGCCACATCCGCAATTATATCGCCGAGAAGGTGGCCACAGAGGGTACAGGGGACTGCAGGTCGCCCGACAAGACCCGAGGTTACCGGATTGGGACACTGATTGCGAGGCGCAGGGCAGGAGGGTGAGAGCCAGCGCAGGAAGAAGACTGAGAAAGGCACACAGAATGGGGTCCCGTTAAGTGCTCCTGAATTATCTGGGGGATTGCTGAGCCCCTGCTTGGTGAACGCAGCACGACGTGGGAGGCTGTATCTGTACAGTGCAGCTTGAAGAACTTAAGAACTGTGAGTAAACTTGGAAGACTGCATCCCACTGTCTCTGTTATTATTGCCTGCACCATCACCCCCTGCACTACAACACCCAGCATAATCCATAAAATCTACCCTGCCCTGGAGCTCAGCTCTACTGGTGGAGAGCCACACCATCCCTGCTGCAGTAACATCAGCTCCAGTGGACCTGCTCCACAGTGGCGGCTCCCCTAGCCGAATACCACAGGTGGCGTCACGAACTTTGTACATAAATCCCCTATAAAAAAAAACCTTTTTATTGACCGCCCTGGGTCACGGACCGGGTCACCGCCACTGTGACATCCCCCAGCATTTACCGGCCTGGCACCGGGTACCCCACGGCTCAGGGGGCATGTCATTTATGTCCCTGATATTGTAGTTTTTTGGTACAACCTGTGACAGAGTCACTGGTGAAGTATGTGAAGGGCGATATGGTTCACTATGGCTACGAGCCTCAGTGAACTGAACCTAGAAGTTTTTTTAGCATGTTTGGTGCTGAAGAGGTCCAACAGCCATCTTGGGTCTGGTTCTTTGTGAGTAGGTGAGAGAGGAGCGGGACACCTACTCTCCATATCTCCACCTCAAGGGTGTTACTGGGAGAAGTTAAATACTCAGTAACTGTTTTTTTTTCTCTGTTCTGGTCTGGAGGCGGAAGTCTCCAGACAATGAGTGGGTGCCAGATAGAGATGAGCGTTGTTCTACTCGAACTGTTCGCCAATCTCAAATTCGAGCTGTTTTGGGCGGTGTTCGAGCCGTTCGGCGAACACGAACAATTTGAGAAAAATTCGGCTGTTCGAGGTTATGTTCGATAACTGTTCGTGCACCAAAATCATAACTGGATTTTTTCTCAGTAATGATGAAAATTAATGTTAATACGCAGTTTGAGTGTACAGCGGGGTGGGGGGAGGGGCAGGGGATGGATCTCTGCAGGAACAATGAAGATCTCCATTTTTTTTCTCTTTCCCGCATTTACAGTGGGGAGGTGCAATCTGTCAGCCTATCAGCAGCAGCACACACGGAGCGAAGTGCTTTTTTTCACACAAGCAAGGGCATGTGTCATTGGCAGTGTATGTCACATGTCCTTGCCCTATAAGACCAAGCAATTTTCCCCGTCGCCACCATTTTCTCACTGCTGCAGCTGCGTGTTAGACTGCACCACTGTTGCTGTGTGCGCTATACCTTGTTAATTTCAAGCCAATATTCGCACAAATCTACAGATAGCTTGGGAGTAGGGAATAGTTGTGATTGCAGTCCTTTTAAGGACTAGGTTACAGCATTTCCTATGACTTTTATCAGGCAGGTCTGTGCTCTTAAATAGATAGGTTGTGGGAGTAAAGACTAATTGTAATTGGAGTCCTTTTCAGGACTAGGTTACATCAGTTCCTATCAGTTTTTGCCAGGCAGGTCAGTGCCAGTGCTGTGCAAGTTTTTTTCACAGCATTTGGCTGAATCTAGCAAAGCTAATCCTTTTTGGCCTATTGCAGAGTGTGTTAGTCAGTGGAGTAGCCTCTCTGTGTTGCAAGATATACCACCTGTGTATAGAATACCAATTTTTTTACTGCACCTAGTGAAGTAAAATCTTTTGGGCATAGCATCATTCTATTAGTCCATCTATACTGACCTCCATCAGGTTGCAAATTGAATATAATTTTTTTCTGCATCTAGCTCTGAAAAAATATTGGGCTTCTAGCTGTGTGTGGGACTTGTTGTATTAGTCCATCTATACTGACCTCCATCAGGTTGCAAATTGAATATAATTTTTTTCTGCATCTAGCTCTGAAAAAATATTTGGCCTTCTAGCAGTGTGTGGGACTTTCTCTATTAGACCATCTATACTGACCTCCATCAGGTTGCAAATTAAAAATAATTTTTATCTGCATGTACCTCTGAAAAAATATTTGGGCTTCTAGCTGTGTGTGGGACTTGTTCTATTAATCCATCTATACAGACCTCCATCAGGTTGCAAACTGAATATATTTTTTTCTGCATCTACCTCTGAAAAAATATTGGGCTTCTAGCTGTGTGTGGGACTTGTTGTATTAGTTCATCTATACTGACCTCCATCAGGTTGCAAACTGAATATATTTTTTTCTGCATCTACCTCTGAAAAAATATTGGGCTTCTAGCTGTGTGTGGGACTTGTTCTATTAATCCATCTATACAGACCTCCATCAAGTTGCAAACTGAATATATTTTTTTCTGCATCTACCTCTGAAAAAATATGTGGCCTTCTAGCAGTGTGTGGGACTTTCTCTATTAATCCATCTATACTGACCTCCATCAGGTTGCAAACTGAATATAATTTTTTTCTGCATCTAGCTCTGAAAAAATATTTGGCCTTCTACCAGTGTGTGGGACTTTCTCTATTAGTCCATCTATACTGACCTCCATCAGGTTGCAAATTCAAAATAATTTTTTGTCTGCATCTAGCTCTGAAAAAATATTGGGCTTCTAGCTGTGTGTGGGACTTGTTGTATTAGTCCATCTATACTGACCTCCATCAGGTTGCAAATTGAATATAATTTTTTTCTGCATCTAGCTCTGAAAAAATATTTGGCCTTCTAGCAGTGTGTGGGACTTTCTCTATTAGTCCATCTATACTGACCTCCATCAGGTTGCAAATTAAAAATAATTTTTATCTGCATGTACCTCTGAAAAAATATTTGGGCTTCTAGCTGTGTGTGGGACTTGTTCTATTAATCCATCTATACAGACCTCCATCAGGTTGCAAACTGAATATATTTTTTTCTGCATCTACCTCTGAAAAAATATTGGGCTTCTAGCTGTGTGTGGGACTTGTTGTATTAGTTCATCTATACTGACCTCCATCAGGTTGCAAACTGAATATATTTTTTTCTGCATCTACCTCTGAAAAAATATTGGGCTTCTAGCTGTGTGTGGGGCTTGTTCTATTAATCCATCTATACAGACCTCCATCAAGTTGCAAACTGAATATATTTTTTTCTGCATCTACCTCTGAAAAAATATGTGGCCTTCTAGCAGTGTGTGGGACTTTCTCTATTAATCCATCTATACTGACCTCCATCAGGTTGCAAACTGAATATAATTTTTTTCTGCATCTAGCTCTGAAAAAATATTTGGCCTTCTACCAGTGTGTGGGACTTTCTCTATTAGTCCATCTATACTGACCTCCATCAGGTTGCAAATTCAAAATAATTTTTTGTCTGCATCTAGCTCTGAAAAAATATTGGGCTTCTAGCTGTGTGTGGGACTTGTTGTATTAGTCCATCTATACTGACCTCCATCAGGTTGCAAATTAAAAATAATTTTTATCTGCATCTACAGTACCTCTGAAAAAATATTTGGGCTTCTAGCTGTGTGTGGGACTTGTTCTATTAGTCCATCTATACTGACCTCCATCAGGTTGCAAATTGAATATAATTTTTATCTGCATCTAGCTCTGAAAAAATATTTGGCCTTCTAGCAGTGTGTGGAACTTTCTCTATTAGTCCATCTATACTGACCTCCATCAGGTTGCAAATTAAAAATAATTTTTATCTGCATCTACCTCTGAAAAAATATTTGGGCTTCTAGCTGTGTGTGGGACTTGTTCTATTAGTTCATCTATACTGACCTCCATCAGGTTGCAAATTGAATATAACTTTTATCTGCATCTAGCTCTGAAAAAATATTTGGCCTTCTAGCAGTGTGTGGTACTTTCTCTATTAGTCTATCTATACTGACCTCCATCAGGTTGCAAATTAAAAATAATTTTTATCTGCATCTACCTCTGAAAAAATATTTGGGCTTCTAGCTGTGTGTGGGACTTGTTCTATTAGTCCATCTATACTGACCTCCATCAGGTTGCAAATTGAATATAATTTTTATCTGCATCTAGCTCTGAAAAAATATTTGGCCTTCTAGTAGTGATTGGGACTTTCTCTATTAGTCCATCTATACTGACCTCCATCAGGTTGCAAATTCAAAATATTTTTTTGTCTGCATCTAGCTCTGAAAAAATATTGGGCTTCTAGCTGTGTGTGGGACTTGTTGTATTAGTCCATCTATACTGACCTCCATCAGGTTGCAAATTAAAAATAATTTTTATCTGCATCTACAGTACCTCTGAAAAAATATTTGGGCTTCTAGCTGTGTGTGGGACTTGTTCTATTAGTCCATCTATACTGACCTCCAGCAGGTTGCAAATTGAATATAATTTTTATCTGCATCTAGCTCTGAAAAAATATTTGGCCTTCTAGCAGTGTGTGGAACTTTCTCTATTAGTCCATCTATACTGACCTCCATCAGGTTGCAAATTAAAAATAATTTTTATCTGCATCTAGCTCTGAAAAAATATTTGGGCTTCTAGCTGTGTGTGGGACTTGTTCTATTAGTCCATCTATACTGACCTCCATCAGGTTGCAAATTGAATATAATTTTTATCTGCATCTAGCTCTGAAAAAATATTTGGCCTTCTAGCAGTGTGTGGAACTTTCTCTATTAGTCCATCTATACTGACCTCCATCAGGTTGCAAATTAAAAATAATTTTTATCTGCATCTACCTCTGAAAAAATATTTGGGCTTCTAGCTGTGTGTGGGACTTGTTCTATTAGTCCATCTATACTGACCTCCATCAGGTTTCAAATTAATAATAATTTTTAGCTGCATCTAGCCCTGAAAATAATTTTTCCCAATAGTGGTAGCAATAGAATTATGGGGCGCGCGCCTGGCTAACAAAAATATACGCTTCATAACACAAAACACCAGCCTAGCGCACTGCATTAATAAGATGGCATCATCGTCTCTCCCAGTGCTAGGCCTACTACGCAGGCTAGTATTCCTGTGCCTAAAACACAACGTATGGGTCCGCGCTAGCCACTATGCTGAGGGGTATAAAGCTGCTGCTAACGCTTTATAACAATTCAATTGGCAGATTTTCACAGAGCTCTTCCACAACACCCACCCATCGGGCAACAGTTGCCCACCCTCCCTATGGGATCTAGTGGCGAATAGTTGATGCCATTAATCAGAGCGTCAACGTGGCAAGCATACGGTAAGGCATGGGAAGAGTGGACACGACTAGTAGCAGGCACACGGGTTGACCAATGTGAACAAGCCAGATCACAAGTCACCATAGAATTTCTCCACCAGCTAATGATGAGGGGCATATCAGGGGCGTCAGCGCAGCGGTGTCTGACCGGATATATAACCACAAAAAAATTAGCTTAATAAAGCAAAAATATTAAATGTTTATGTGTCAATTACAAATCTAAATCTAAAAATAGACACATCAACCAATGAATAATAAATGATTAAATTTTATTAAATAGTTGAATTAAAAATCACAATAACAGAACGGGAAAGGGAATAAAATAAGATCCGAAAGAGACATACGCAAGGGGAAAATAATGACTGACTCCATCCATATGGATTATAATAACATTAAAAGGATGGCAGTGGATATAGATGACAAATGTAGGTGGGATAAAATCTATATAAATAGATAAATAAATAAGTAAAGTGCACAATACAAATATACTGATAATATATATGACCATAAATTATTAATGATATGAATAAATGAATATACAAAATATATTTCAATATAATAAATACAAAACAATAAATGGTATAATATATTAAATAAGTGAAGTATACAAAAAATTATATAAGGTGCATACTAGTATATTAATCCATTCAAAGAATAGTCAACTACATATGAATACCACTAGTAATCACTCAGTGGGTGAAAAACAGTCAAGAGGGTGCATATGAAATCATGTAGGCACATGTACTAACCCGAGCTATGTCTCACATCCGACGCGCGTTTCGCTGTTGCTTTCTCAAGGATATAATGAGACTGAATGAATCAGGACATATATATATATGTAGAGCAAGTAGCTCATTATTATGGACCGGTGGTACATGAGGAGGAGCTGTTCAGATCATGCATGATCGTGTCGGCGTGGCCTCCCCCCAGAGAGACGTGTCTCCATAGAGCGCGGCTGTCCAGGATGAGGCGGCGCCGGCGTGCGTGTCAGCTTGGAGCGCAAGAGAAAAGGAACCGGAAATGACGTTGAACAAGGTAACGCTATGATAGGACGAGGCAGCGCCAGCGTGCGTGTCAGCTTGGAACGCAAAAGAGGAGGAACCGGAAGTGACATTAGACAGTGTAACTCTATGAATGAGATGAATCCCAATCGTATTACTAGGAGGAAAACAGTGAAAAAATAAGTGTGGGCAAATGTGAAACAGTGGAGAGAGTGAAGCAAAGGTACAAATAAATCAGTCCATAAGTACATAAATACATAAGCATGAAGCTAAAAAATATATATATATATATATATAGATAAATATAGAAATATATGTAAAAATATAAGCGGTTCCATCATCACAGAAGCTTAGAGAGCGTTGGTCCGGTGTTTTCACTAAAAGTCACACAATGATCACGAACCACCAAGAAAAACCTTCGGATAGAACAAGGAAACTAGAAAAAAATAGAAAAAAATATATACAAAAAGGGGGGCATTAAGAACAAATAAAACATAAATAAATGTATATAAAAACCAATAAATGAAGCGCACACAAGTTGATCAAAGAAAAGGAGCAAAATTATAAGACTCATTAAGACCACGGGGAGACATAGATTCTAAAACGGTGATCCATTTTACCTCTTTTTGTGCCAAAAGCTTTTTCCATTTTCCACCCCGAATCCCCGGATAGACCCGATCAATCCCACTTACCTTTAAAGTTGTCGGATCACAGTTGTGAAATTTTTTAAAATGACGAGGAATGGTCTTTAACTCTTCAGGATTTTCATTATCACTGGCTGCCCTTATGTCTAGGACATGTTCACGTGTCCTTCGACGTAAATCCCTCGTAGTCATTCCAATGTAGATCTTATTACACGGGCATCTGGCGCTATATATAACGCCTACTGTATTACATGTCACCGTATGAGTAATTTTAAAAGTCCTAGAATTGTCAGCATTCGTGAAAATCTTTGTTGAGTCAATATTAGGGCAGGCTACGCACCCACCACAGGGGCGACAGCCCCATTGTGGGCCCTTAGAGTCAAAGAGATATTTGTTATTGGTTGTCAAATGACTATGAACAAGCATATCTCGTAGATTTCGAGATCTTCGATAAGTGATCGTAGGATTTTTTGAAATATAAGGTGCTAGTGATGGATCAAGTTCCAGAATCCGCCAATGTTTTTTCAATGCAGTCCAAATTTCGGGGCTTTTTGTGTTAAAAGTGGAAATGAATCTCACCACATCCGTTGTCCCTCGCATCTGTTTCTTATATAATAGATCTTTCCTTTTAGAAAATTTAGCCCTTCGATAGCTACGCTGAATGATTTTATTACTATAGCCTCTTTCACGAAGTCGATTTTTTAATAAGTCAGCTTGAGTTTCAAATTTGGCGTCACTTGAACAAATCCGACGTATTCTAAGGAATTGTCCAGTTGGAAAGTTTTCCACGAGATTCCTAGGATGTGAGGAGGCAGCATACAGGAGGGAATTCACCGAAGTTGGTTTACGAAATACGTCTGTGTGAATAGAACCATACTGGTCGATATCCAACAACACGTCCAAAAACTCAATTTTGTGTTGTCCAAACTTGAAGGTTAGTTTTATATTGAGGTCGTTTTCATTGAGAGCCATCATGAAAGATGCGAGGTCCTCATGGGATCCCTGCCATAAAAAAAAGATGTCATCAATGAAACGACCCCAATATAAAACCTTGTCAATATTAGGAATGGGATCAGTCATAAAAATCTTCCTCTCCCACAGCCCCAGGAACAAGTTGGCATACGAGGGGGCACAAGCTGCCCCCATAGCGGTACCCTGGAGCTGTAGGAAGAAGGCATCTTTAAAAATAAAAAAATTATGTTTCAAAACGAAATCCAACAATATGGTGATAAATTCACCAAAATCCCTATCCACATTTGACATCTCCAAGAAGGCTATTACTGCCCTGATCCCATCATCATGGCGAATAGATGTGTAGAGGGATTCGACGTCACATGTAACTAAGACAACACTCCCATCCACCTGAATTCCATCAATTTTCTTCAGAAAGTCTGAAGTATCTTTTAGATATGATGGTAGGGTTTCCACAATGGGACGTAAGGTATAATCAATCAGTTTACAAACGGATTCACAATAGTTGTCGACACCAGATACGATGGGCCTACCTGGAGGATTAATGAGGTCCTTATGGGTCTTAGGGAGGATGTAAAATGTTGAAATCAATGGATCTTTTTTGAAAAGGTAAGACATTTCTTGTTTATTCAAGGTTCCTCTCTGAACCGCATCATTGAGAATGATCTCAAGGGAGCTCTGAAATTTAGATAAAGGATTAAATGTTAATTTCTTATAAGTTGTTTTATCATTTAAATGACGTCTAACTTCTTTCTCATATTTTGGTAGAGAGAGCAGTACAATATTGCCCCCCTTGTCTGAGGGTTTAATGACTATATTTGGAAGTGATTGTAGTTCCTTAATCGCCTTCCTCTCCTCTCTACTACAGTTGTCAAATGAAATTGAGGTTGGTATCTGTTTAAATTCGTCACTTACCAATTGCACGAATAATTCTATATTCGAGTACATCGAAAGGGGAGGAAAACGCTGAGACTTCGGAATAATGGATGATGGAAATTTACCCATCGATTTAACAGTTTGCTCCTCCAAAAGACTCTCAAGGGTCCTCAAGGCCTCCCGTTCTTCTATAGTAGAGAAAACGTTATCATCATTACATTTTTTATGAAATATTTTTTTGAAAGTCAATTTACGGGCGAAGAGGTGAAGGTCTTTAAGACCAGTAAATAAATCGAAACCACTAGTTGGTGAAAACGTTAAACCCTTCATTAGAACATTGGTCTGAGGGGTAGTGAGAATGTGATCCGTCAAATTGATTACCTTCAATGTGGATTTAAACATGCCAACTTCCATCAGAGTGGTTTGTTTAGGGTGATTTCTCCAGTGATTTTGCCTCTTCTGACCCAGTCTTGTGTTATAGTTGAATTTAGATGAAGAGGAATCGATAGATTCATTGTCGGTAGACATGTGGGAGGACTCTGAGCTTCTCCGTTCGCCCTGAGAGGATCTTGTAAATTTCCATTTATAGACCCTATTACTGCTTTTGTCAGATTGATCACGTAGATATTTGTTGGTCTTGGTGGTGCTGATTTGTTTCTCCCATAAGGAAAAACAAGCTTCCATATCTTCACTAAATTTTTCAAAATCCGTCACTGGAATCAAGGATTTAAGTCTTGCTTCTTTGTTACTAATCTCAGAATCAATGTCATTGAGAGTGGTGCCATTTTTATTAATAATAAGGCCCAAAAATTCACAAGAACATCTATCACAGGATTCCTCCCATCGATTGACAAAATCAGGGTCTTCCCTTCCATAGGAAGGAAAGACCTGAATACGTAGGCCCCGTGGAATGAGTTTCTCCTCGACATATTGTTCCAACGAAAATTTGTTCCACCATGTTTTTATACGACGATGGTAGAGTAATTTCAAAGTGCGCTTACATTCATTGATGTCAACTTGAGCAGTATTATCTAATTGAGTCCCTTTCCCTTTAAATACTGATAAGGCTTGTGAATGCCATACGGCCTCTTTGGCTTTAAAATCCATGGTTGGAATGACCAGACCTCTGTAAATATACAGGATATATAACCACAAAAAAATTAGCTTAATAAAGCAAAAATATTAAATGTTTATGTGTCAATTACAAATCTAAACCTAAAAATAGACACATCAACCAATGAATAATAAATTATTAAATTTTATTAAATAGTTGAATTAAAAATCACAATAACAGAACGGGAAAGGGAATAAAATAAGATCCGAAAGAGACATACGCAAGGGGAAAATAATGACTGACTCCATCCATATGGATTATAATAACATTAAAAGGATGGCAGTGGATATAGATGACAAATGTAGGTGGGATAAAATCTATATAAATAGATAAATAAATAAGTAAAGTGCACAATACAAATATACTGATAATATATATGACCATAAATTATTAATGATATGAATAAATGAATATACAAAATATATTTCAATATAATAAATACAAAACAATAAATGGTATAATATATTAAATAAGTGAAGTATACAAAAAATTATATAAGGTGCATACTAGTATATTAATCCATTCAAAGAATAGCCAACTACATATGAATACCACTAGTAATCACTCAGTGGGTGAAAAACAGTCAAGAGGGTGCATATGAAATCATGTAGGCACATGTACTAACCCGAGCTATGTCTCACATCCGACGCGCGTTTCGCTGTTGCTTTCTCAAGGATATAATGAGACTGAATGAATCAGGACATATATATATATGTAGAGCAAGTAGCTCATTATTATGGACCGGTGGTACATGAGGAGGAGCTGTTCAGATCATGCATGATCGTGTCGGCGCGGCCTCCCCCCAGAGAGACGCGTCTCCATAGAGCGCGGCTGTCCAGGATGAGGCGGCACCGGCGTGCGTGTCACCTTGGAGCGCAAGAGAAAAGGAACCAGAAATGACGTTGAACAAGGTAACGCTATGATAGGACGAGGCAGCGCCAACGTGCGTGTCAGCTTGGAACGCAAAAGAGGAGGAACCGGAAGTGACATTAGACAGTGTAACGCTATGAATGAGATGAATCCCAATCGTATTACTAGGAGGAAAACAGTGAAAAAATAAGTGTGGGCAAATGTGAAACAGTGGAGAGAGTGAAGCAAAGGTACAAATAAATCAGTCCATAAGTACATAAATACATAAGCATGAAGCTAAAAAAAATATATATATATATATATATATAGATAAATATAGAAATATATGTAAAAATATATATAATGTACATATAAAACATGTAGTGAACATATAATAAGTCATATGACTGAGGTAATACATAGGTGTAAAATGTAAAGAGTATGTGTAGAAAGCGGTTCCATCATCACAGAAGCTTAGAGAGCGTTGGTCCGGTGTTTTCACTAAAAATCACACATTGATCACGAACCACCAAGAAAAACCTTCGGATAGAACAAGGAAACTAGAAAAAAATAGAAAAAAATATATACAAAAAGGGGGGCATTAAGAACAAATAAAACATAAATAAATGTATATAAAAACCAATAAATGAAGCGCACACAAGTTGATCAAAGAAAAGGAGCAAAATTATAAGACTCATTAAGACCACGGGGAGACATAGATTCTAAAACGGTGATCCATTTTACCTCTTTTTGTGCCAAAAGCTTTTTCCATTTTCCACCCCGAATCCCCGGATAGACCCGATCAATCCCACTTACCTTTAAAGTTGTCGGATCACAGTTGTGAAATTTTTTAAAATGACGAGGAATGGTCTTTAACTCTTCAGGATTTTCATTATCACTGGCTGCCCTTATGTCTAGGACATGTTCACGTGTCCTTCGACGTAATTCCCTCGTAGTCATTCCAATGTAGATCTTATTACACGGGCATCTGGCGCTATATATAACGCCTACTGTATTACATGTCACCGTATGAGTAATTTTAAAAGTCCTAGAATTGTCAGCATTCGTGAAAATCTTTGTTGAGTCAATATTAGGGCAGGCTACGCACCCACCACAGGGGCGACAGCCCCATTGTGGGCCCTTAGAGTCAAAGAGATATTTGTTATTGGTTGTCAAATGACTATGAACAAGCATATCTCGTAGATTTCGAGATCTTCGATAAGTGATCGTAGGATTTTTTGAAATATAAGGTGCTAGTGATGGATCAAGTTCCAGAATCCGCCAATGTTTTTTCAATGCAGTCCAAATTTCGGGGCTTTTTGTGTTAAAAGTGGAAATGAATCTCACCACATCCGTTGTCCCTCGCATCTGTTTCTTATATAATAGATCTTACCTTTTAGAAAATTTAGTCCTTCGATAGCTACGCTGAATGATTTTATTACTATAGCCTCTTTCACGAAGTCGATTTTTTAATAAGTCAGCTTGAGTGCTTATGGGAGAAATAAATCAGCACCACCAAGACCAACAAATATCTACGTGATCAATCTGACAAAAGCAGTAATAGGGTCTATAAATGGAAATTTACAAGATCCTCTCAGGGCGAACGGAGAAGCTCAGAGTCCTCCCACATGTCTACCGACAATGAATCTATCGATTCCTCTTCATCTAAATTCAACTATAACACAAGACTGGGTCAGAAGAGGCAAAATCACTGGAGAAATCACCCTAAACAAACCACTCTGATGGAAGTTGGCATGTCTAAATCCACATTGAAGGTAATCAATTTGACGGATCACATTCTCACTACCCCTCAGACCAATGTTCTAATGAAGGGTTTAACGTTTTCACCAACTAGTGGTTTCGATTTATTTACTGGTCTTAAAGACCTTCACCTCTTCGCCCGTAAATTGACTTTCAAAAAAATATTTCATAAAAAATGTAATGATGATAACGTTTTCTCTACTATAGAAGAACGGGAGGCCTTGAGGACCCTTGAGAGTCTTTTGGAGGAGCAAACTGTTAAATCGATGGGTAAATTTCCATCATCCATTATTCCGAAGTCTCAGCGTTTTCCTCCCCTTTCGATGTACTCGAATATAGAATTATTCGTGCAATTGGTAAGTGACGAATTTAAACAGATACCAACCTCAATTTCATTTGACAACTGTAGTAGAGAGGAGAGGAAGGCGATTAAGGAACTACAATCACTTCCAAATATAGTCATTAAACCCTCAGACAAGGGGGGCAATATTGTACTGCTCTCTCTACCAAAATATGAGAAAGAAGTTAGACATCATTTAAATGATAAAACAACTTATAAGAAATTAACATTTAATCCTTTATCTAAATTTCAGAGCTCCCTTGAGATCATTCTCAATGATGCGGTTCAGAGAGGAACCTTGAATAAACAAGAAATGTCTTACCTTTTCAAAAAAGATCCATTGATTTCAACATTTTACATCCTCCCTAAGACCCATAAGGACCTCATTAATCCTCCAGGTAGGCCCATCGTATCTGGTGTCGACAACTATTGTGAATCCGTTTGTAAACTTATTGATTATACCTTATGTCCCATTGTGGAAACCCTACCGTCATATCTAAAAGATACTTCAGACTTTCTGAAGAAAATTGATGGAATTCAGGTGGATGGGAGTGTTGTCTTAGTTACATGTGACGTCGAATCCCTCTACACATCTATTCGCCATGATGATGGGATCAGGGCAGTAATAGCCTTCTTGGAGATGTCAAATGTGGATAGGGATTTTGGTGAATTTATCACCATATTGTTGGATTTCGTTTTGAAACATAATTTTTTTATTTTTAAAGATGCCTTCTTCCTACAGCTCCAGGGTACCGCTATGGGGGCAGCTTGTGCCCCCTCGTATGCCAACTTATTCCTGGGGCTGTGGGAGAGGAAGATTTTTATGACTGATCCCATTCCTAATATTGACAAGGTTTTATATTGGGGTCGTTTCATTGATGACATCTTTTTTTTATGGCAGGGATCCCATGAGGACCTCGCATCTTTCATGATGGCTCTCAATGAAAACGACCTCAATATAAAACTAACCTTCAAGTTTGGACAACACAAAATTGAGTTTTTGGACGTGTTGTTGGATATCGACCAGGATGGTTCTATTCACACAGACGTATTTCGTAAACCAACTTCGGTGAATTCCCTCCTGTATGCTGCCTCCTCACATCCTAGGAATCTCGTGGAAAACATTCCAACTGGACAATTCCTTGGAATACGTTGGATTTGTTCAAGTGACGCCAAATTTGAAACTCAAGCTGACTTATTAAAAAATCGACTTCGTGAAAGAGGCTATAGTAATAAAATCATTCAGCGTAGCTATCGAAGGGCTAAATTTTCTAAAAGGAAAGATCTATTATATAAGAAACAGATGCGAGGGACAACGGATGTGGTGAGATTCATTTCCACTTTTAACACAAAAAGCCCCGAAATTTGGACTGCATTGAAAAAACATTGGCGGATTCTGGAACTTGATCCATCACTAGCACCTTATATTTCAAAAAATCCTACGATCACTTATCGAAGATCTCGAAATCTACGAGATATGCTTGTTCATAGTCATTTGACAACCAATAACAAATATCTCTTTGACTCTAAGGGCCCACAATGGGGCTGTCGCCCCTGTGGTGGGTGCGTAGCCTGCCCTAATATTGACTCAACAAAGATTTTCACGAATGCTGACAATTCTAGGACTTTTAAAATTACTCATACGGTAACATGTAATACAGTAGGCGTTATATATAGCACCAGATGCCCGTGTAATAAGATCTACATTGGAATGACTACGAGGGAATTACGTCGAAGGACACGTGAACATGTCCTAGACATAAGGGCAGCCAGTGATAATGAAAATCCTGAAGAGTTAAAGACCATTCCTCGTCATTTTAAAAAATTTCACAACTGTGATCCGACAACTTTAAAGGTAAGTGGGATTGATCGGGTCTATCCGGGGATTCGGGGTGGAAAATGGAAAAAGCTTTTGGCACAAAAAGAGGTAAAATGGATCACCGTTTTAGAATCTATGTCTCCCCGTGGTCTTAATGAGTCTTATAATTTTGCTCCTTTTCTTTGATCAACTTGTGTGCGCTTCATTTATTGGTTTTTATATACATTTATTTATGTTTTATTTGTTCTTAATGCCCCCCTTTTTGTATATATTTTTTTCTATTTTTTTCTAGTTTCCTTGTTCTATCCGAAGGTTTTTCTTGGTGGTTCGTGATCATTGTGTGATTTTTAGTGAAAACACCGGACCAACGCTCTCTAAGCTTCTGTGATGATGGAACCGCTTTCTACACATACTCTTTACATTTTACACCTATGTATTACCTCAGTCATATGACTTATTATATGTTCACTACATGTTTTATATGTACATTATATATATTTTTACATATATTTCTATATTTATCTATATATATATATATATATATATATTTTTTAGCTTCATGCTTATGTATTTATGTACTTATGGACTGATTTATTTGTACCTTTGCTTCACTCTCTCCACTGTTTCACATTTGCCCACACTTATTTTTTCACTGTTTTCCTCCTAGTAATACGATTGGGATTCATCTCATTCATAGCGTTACACTGTCTAATGTCACTTCCGGTTCCTCCTCTTTTGCGTTCCAAGCTGACACGCACGTTGGCGCTGCCTCGTCCTATCATAGCGTTACCTTGTTCAACGTAATTTCCGGTTCCTTTTCTCTTGCGCTCCAAGCTGACACGCACGCCGGCGCCGCCTCATCCTGGACAGCCGCGCTCTATGGAGACGCGTCTCTCTGGGGGGAGGCCGCGCCGACACGATCATGCATGATCTGAACAGCTCCTCCTCATGTACCACCGGTCCATAATAATGAGCTACTTGCTCTACATATATAAATATGTCCTGATTCATTCAGTCTCATTATATCCTTGAGAAAGCAACAGCGAAACGCGCGTCGGATGTGAGACATAGCTCGGGTTAGTACATGTGCCTACATGATTTCATATGCACCCTCTTGACTGTTTTTCACCCACTGAGTGATTACTAGTGGTATTCATATGTAGTTGGCTATTCTTTGAATGGATTAATATACTAGTATGCACCTTATATAATTTTTTGTATACTTCACTTATTTAATATATTATACCATTTATTGTTTTGTATTTATTATATTGAAATATATTTTGTATATTCATTTATTCATATCATTAATAATTTATGGTGATATATATTATCAGTATATTTGTATTGTGCACTTTACTTATTTATTTATCTATTTATATAGATTTTATCCCACCTACATTTGTCATCTATATCCACTGCCATCCTTTTAATGTTATTATAATCCATATGGATGGAGTCAGTCATTATTTTCCCCTTGCGTATGTCTCTTTCGGATCTTATTTTATTCCCTTTCCCGTTCTGTTATTGTGATTTTTAATTCAACTATTTAATAAAATTTAATCATTTATTATTCATTGGTTGATGTGTCTATTTTTAGGTTTAGGTGTCTGACCGGAGTAGCATTTCATTTCCAACTACTGAATTGGGGAGATGTGACAAAGATTCATCATCAGACAATCCATAAAAGGGTGGAAAAGGGGTCAGCCAAGTCAGGAATGTAGACGTCCCGTCCCTTGTCACTAAAACTGATTTCTCACATCTTATCCCTAACACCATTAACATGACACTCAGAATTTGAAGCAACACTAATGTCTACTGCATTTGTGATCGCCTTCTTCGGGGCGCTATGTATAAGCGAATTAGTCCCTCAATCCAAAATTACCACCAGTGGACGCTTATTACACCAGGAAGTAGTCATAGCCAATAATGCAATACGTGTACGCATACACCAATCGAAAACGGTTCCAGCGGGCAGGGGTACTTGGGTACTTCTACAACCCACAAACGGTACACTGAGTCGGGTAACAATAGTAAAAACATATCTAACCATCAGATCACAAAGTAATTTCTTCGTATCACACATTGATGGAACGCCATTATCAAGATACCTGTTCCAAGCTATATTTAATAAATGCATAACATCGGCAGGGAACCACCCCAAAGATTACGGGACACACTCATTCCGCATAGGTGCGGCCACGGAAGCAGCAAGAGCAGGACTGTCAGAAACGGAAGTTCAGAGGATAGGGAGATGGCGATCCACGTGTTTGGCGAGATACATAAGACCGGACTTGTTATCCTAACGTGGTTTGTTTCTTTTACAGGTGATGCTAAGCCAACAGTGTGAGAGATAGGCCACTCGTATATATATTGGGCACAAAAAAGGGCGAAAGTCCGCCCAGGCGGGAGGAAATTAGAGTTTCATAACTCATATTTCAACTGGAGAGGTATTAGAGGCCTGCTATGGCCACAGGTACTAATGGAGGTAATCAAGGTAGGGAGAGAGGCAAGAGGTCCGGTCATCTTAGTTATACAGGCCGGGGGAAACAACCTAGGTCATCACAAGAGCGCATAACTAATGGCAATAATGAAACTAGACACTGAGCGCTTCAGAGAATTTTTCACAAAATTAGCTATAGTATGGTCAGAGATTGTGCCGATAGCGGTATGGCAAGGTGCGCGAGACATCACGGCCATCGAATGGACAAGGCGGGTAATAAATATTCGGATGGCAAAATTTAGAAGAGACAGAGGCGGTGTAGTGATACGACACCGACAACTGGAAGGAGATAAAGCAGGCCTCATATGGCCCGACGGTGTTCACTTAATAGATATTGGACTGGACATTTTCCTGTCAGGACTCCAGGACAGAGTGGAACAAGCGTTAAGAGTGATGGGTGGGGGTCAGAGTCCTGCATACGAGTACGCTGGATCCTCCATGGCCTGGAGATAGAAAGGACATGTTGGAGAGTTACACTTGTTGGCCAACTTGCCGGAGTGGGGACCCAGGGCATGCTGCAACAAGCTGAATTATTTTAGAAATAAAATGCCTTTCTAATGGAATGAGTATAAAGAGTTAATAAAGCTGTGACCGATCCTCACCCATCTAGTTGTAAGAGTTACATTATTGGGTTGTCCATGAAAGGGGGCGGTAGGGGGGCTGAGCATCTGGGTTTGGTTGGGGTTCCCCACAGTCTGCCTAGGCTAGATTAATTTAAAAATTCTTATTACATACACAGGCGGTGCAGCTTGCTTCGCAGCTAGGGCTACTACGCCCAAAGTATTGCCTAGGCTAGATGCAGTTAAAAATTCTACGCTGACTAGCAGACACTGAAGATTTGGAGCAGACCTCTGAGTAAACAACTCTTCAGACTCAACCATCTGTGTTACTCCAAGCCATAGTGTATGTAGTTTCTTACAGTTAAAAGGGGGGGTGCGACCCAACCCACCTGGAATTGACGATGCCAACGTCACGTAAGACACAGCAAGGGGACTCCCAAAATTGTGGCACAGACACCACTTAACCCTAGAACGCATACCTGTGGCCTTGCAGGCCCGCCCAGTTAATTGTTTTCTATTTTCTGCAAGATTGCTTTAGTTAGAATTTTGAAACTCTAGGTATTCTTCATGTATATAGTTGTTTGTCATTTGAGTTTGAGTTATTCCATGTTATTTGCACACGGGCCTAATGGGCCCCAGGTATGTGAAAGTGTAGATTTTTATGGTCATGCGTTCTAGGGTTAAGTGGCATCAATTGCCCCACTGTTGCTTAAAACGGTTGGTGAGGTGATTTTACCAAATCCCCAAGCTTTTAGTCTCCCAAGGATGACACAGGGGTAGAAATGTCCTTGTGAATCCATGATTTGATCATCTTTATGAACGTGAGTCTGTCTACATTCTCAGTGGACAGCCGCGTGCGCTTATCTGTCAGCACACCACCAGCAGCGCTGAACACACGTTCAGAGAGAACGCTGGCTGCATGGCATGACAAGATCTCCAAGGCGTGAGTGGCGAGCTCCGGCGATTTTTCAAGATTGGAATACCAAAATGAGCCAGGGTCCAGTGACACAGTCATGGCTTCGATGTTCACTTGGAGATTCTCCTGTACCATCCTCTCTAGGCATTGACTATATGTCAGACTTCTTGTCTCCTGTGGCCTTGCAAAGGATGGTCTAAAAAAGTGGTGAAACGATTCCACAAAATTGCTGTTACCAGCAGATACTGTGTTACTGTTTGAGTGATGAAGACTCGACAGTCCCACCGTTGGCAAGTTAGAACTGTGAGATTCACTACGTGCACCACTGGTGTTTTGTGGAAAAGCACATGTAAGATTCTGCAACAGATACTCCTGCATTCGTCAATACCTTTTTATGGCAGGAATTATTTCGGCAAATATACTTTTGTACCGGGGATCTAAGAGTGTGGCAACCCAGTAGTCGGGATTACTTCGAATTCTGACAATCCGGGGGTCATGTTGCAGGTAGTGCAGCAAGAAGGCACTCATGTGTCTTGCACATCCAGAAGGACCAAGTCCTTGTTGTGTTGGTAGCGAGGTAAGAATCATGCTTCCTTCCTCTGCCCTCTCCCTCCAACCTCGCACAACAGAAATGTGATCAAGGTCTCCCTCATCTGATGAGTCTTCCATGCCCACTGCCAGTTCGTCCGCCACTTCTTCCTCGGCTCCTGCACCTTCCTCAACAGTTTGGCTGCTACCATGCGCCCTGGTTAATCCCTCTCCCCCACCCTCCCATGCCTGCCGCCTTGGTGCTGCCAACCGTCTGGACCTTGGAGATGTTATCCCTTCCGCATACGACTCCTCCTCTACTTCCTCCACCTCCTCTTGTCCCACCACCTGACTCCGAATTCTGTTTAACATGTGCTCCAGCATGTAAATCACCGTAATAGTCATGCTGATAATGGCATCGTCAGCACTAAACATCTTCGTCGCCATTTCAAGACTGTGCAGAAGGGTGCATAGGTTCCTGATCTGAGACCACTCCTCCAGCGTGATTTGCCCCACCTCTGGATCTCGTTGGCCCAGGCTATACGTCAGAACGTATTGCACCAGGGCTTGTCGGTGCTGCCACAGTCGCTGCAACATGTGCAGTGTTGAATTCCACCGTGTCGGCACATCGCATTTCAGCCGGTGAACTGGCAGGCCCAACGACTTCTGTAGAGATGTAAGTCGTTGAACTGCGGGATGCGAACGGCGGAAGTGAGCACACAGCGACCGTGCACTCTGCAGAAGGCCATCTAGTCCGGGATAGTGGGCTAAAAATTGCTGGACAACCAGGTTCAACACGTGAGCCATACAAGGCACGTGTGTGACATTGCCCCAGCAAAGTGCCGCACCCAGGTTTGCAGCATTGTCGCACATGGCCTTCCCTGGTTGCAGGTCCAGTGGAGACAACCTTTCATGAAACTGGGTCTCCAGAGCTGACCAAAACTCCTCAGCTGTGTGACTCACATTTCCCAGACATTTCAAAGTAAACACTGATGTGTTGAGCCCTGATGCCAGCATAGTAAGGAGGTGTGCAGGATTCCTTCTGCGCAGTTAGAAAGCAGGTGGCATTACCAGACAGGCTTTGGGTGCAGGTGGAGGACCGAGAGGAGGTTGAGGAGGCAGAAGCAGTGGAGGAAGTTCGAGATATAGAGGATTAACACACAACTCGTGGGGACGGTAAGACTTGGACAGCAGCCCCTTGTCCTGCTGTCACCATAGTTACCCAGTGCCCAGTCAGCGACATGTAACGCCCCTGTCCATGCCTTCTCGTCCAAGTGTCTGTGGTGAAGTGCACCCTGTCACACACAGAGTTTCTCAAAGAAGTGGTGATGTTGTGTGCGACATGCTAGTGGAGCGCAGGCACACCTTTCTTTGAGAAGTAGTGCCGACTGGGCATCTGGTACTGGGGCACTGTGACGGACATAAGGTCTTGAAAATCCTCTGTGTCCTCCAGGTGGAAAGGCAGCATTTCTGTAGCCAACAGCTTGCAGATGGTGAAATTCAACCTCTTAGCTTTCTCATGGCTAGGAGGAAATGGTCTTTTACTTTTCCACATCTGAGGGACCGAGGGCTGGCTGTTGTGCTTAGACGGTGTTGAGTAGGGTGTCTCCGGCAACTGCCGGTCTGTGAGGAAGATGCAGGCGGACATGTTAGGTTGCCTTGATCCAAAGGTGGTGCTCTCGATGTCGGATAGCGCTCAACACTAGCAGGTGTTTCCACTTCCCAATGAACTGACGACCTGCCAATCACACTGGCTGTTGCGGGTAAAGAGGTAGCAGGTCTGCGTCCAAAAACATGTGTGACTGCTGTCCCCCCAGTCACAGAGGATGAAGAGGCTGCGGATGCACAAGATGGGGCAGACTGTGGTTGGCCCAGCCGGCTAGGCCGCATTGTAGCACAGTGAGCTTCCCACTGCAACTTATGCTTCATATCCATGTGACGGTACATGCATGAAGTACTCAAACTATGTATTTTTTGGCCTCTACTTAGCTTTTGCTGACAAATATTACAGATAACATGAGTTGGGTCATACTTATCGATCTGAATAAATGCCCAGGCTATGCAAGGCTTAGAGCCCATGTGACCTGAAGAGCCACTACGACTTGTGGTCAGAGGCAGAGTTGTGGTTGAGGATGCAGTTGTTGACGTGCTTCCAGTACTCCATCTCTGTTCAGGAAGGCGCAACCTAACCTCGTCGTCAATAGCATCTGTGATGCCCCGCTGCGCTTGGTATCACAGATCCTACAAGAGTGCATTGATGGAATCCTCCACAATAGGCCCCCATAAACACTCACACATCTCCACCTTCCACCTCAGACCAGCAGAGGGAGCCCGTTAGGGATATAAATAGGGAAGGTGGAGCTAGGCAGTTCAGTTCCTCTGAAGAGTTCCTGCAGTAGAGAAGCCTAAGAGAGTTCAGTCTGCAGTGGAGCTCAGTCTAGTCTAGAGAATGCAGTTAATAGTTCAGCAGTGGAGCACGAGGCTCCTGCTTGCTAGATTCAGGGAGCCCAGATAGAGCTTAAGGTGTGCCGGTGCCGTAAGATCAGTGAAGCGCGGCAAGCTGCCGTTAGTGTGTATAGCCTAGTGAGGGCCCGAGTAGGCCGAAGGCGAGTGGCGAGTTAGTACATAAGGGGCAGAGGAGCTTAACCAGCTCACCCCGAAGCATTTACCGGACACAGGATCCAAGCTTACCGGTATCTCTATGACCCAGTAAGGCATAACCGGAATCCCTGGAGAACTACAAGTCTCAGGATCGCTAAGGTGCTGATATGTAACAGAGCCAGGAGATGCTTAGGCCCCGCATACTGGGAGCGTGAACTCCAAGAGAAGGCCCTACCACAAGGTCAGCCAGCGCAGGACAGAGACAAAGTTAGGCCTAGCTCCAGGCAGGTCAGAAACTTACTACGCAGAGGCAAGAAACAGGAGGCCCTACAACCGCTCATTGGGGACGATCCTGATATGCACCCTTCACCCTACAGTGCTCCGGGATGTGCCTGAATTTCCACCAGTAAAAGGTACTGAAGTGACTACCGTGTCCGTTCCCGTTCTTGCTCTGACCCAGCTGGGTCTCGCCTGTCCTGCATTCCCCCTGCATACGCTGCCCTGAGACCTAGCTCCACCTGTGGGGAGCTATACCATCGAGCTGCCTTATCACCGGCCTCAGTGGACTGCTGCAGCGCTGGTGCTTGTCACCAGATACCACAGGTGGCGTCATGAACTCTTATAAAATTAACAATTATCCACCCTTTTAAAGAGAGACCCCAGGGTACGGGCCAGGGAGCCGACCACCGCGACATCCCCAAGGCCAGGCAAATGCCCGGGTACCGAGTCATCCCCATCCCCAGGGCTAGTCACATCCTCCTCCACCTCCTCTGCTGACCTCATCGACTGTCTGACTGTGGGTTGACAGTAAGTGGGATCTCCAACCTCATCATCATCACCCTGTGTGTTATCACACCCGTCGCCCTCAGAGCCAACCTCTTCCTGCCCTGACCGAAAAGTCAAGTTGTCGCTCCAATCAGGTATTTGAGTCTCATCATCGTCTTCATCATTGTCTCCACCAACAGGAGTTAGAGTTTGGGAACAAGGGTCTACATTATGCTCAGAACCTTCTTCATCTGGTCCTGGATCCAACTTATAAAGATTCTGGGCATCGGATCAGATCATTTCCTCATCTGGATTAACAGAAGCTCTGGAGCAGACCTCCGTTTCCCAGGCTATAGTATGAGTAAACAGCTGGGCAGACTCAGCCATCTGTGTTACCCCATACTCAGACGGGCAGTTGGAGACTTGGGAGCTGTGAGGAAGCAAGTGCGATTGGGGTGACACCTCTGAGGACTGGAGTATTTGTGATGTTGAAATTGAGGTGATGGAGAGCCCACTTGAAGGAGCACTTGATATCCGTTGAAGCACCTGCTGTTTTTGTGCCTCATCTAGAATTTGTAGCGATGGGCGTGTCCGTAAGAATGGGATCGTATCACATTGTCCATGAAAAGAAGTCGACATCTTAGTTTGGCTGGAAGATGGTCTTTCTTCTGCAGATGTTACTCCCCCCCCCCATCGTGGGGGGCCTCGACCCACCGGCGGACAGGCACCAGTATTGGGAAAGGGGGGCTGGCCGTCAGGGTCCACAGCGGCTCTGGCACAAATCCGGCGACAGAGAGGTGGCACAGGCAGGAACGGACTGGCCGTGTCGGCTTCTCATTTTTTGGATTTTAGAAGGGCATGACATGCCTATTAGTGTTGAGCCACCCCCGTAGTGTTCGAGTTCGGTTCGGTTCGTCGAACACCCGTGTGTTCGCCGAACTGTTCGTCGAACTGTTCGTCGAACACCTTCGAACACCATTAAAACCAATGGCAGGCAAACAAAAACACATAGAAACACATAGAAAACACCTTCAAAGGTGTCCAAAAGCTGACAAACTGCTCAGAAGACATAACTAACACATGGAAAAGTGACAAGTACATATAGTCATGCGAAAATAAAAGAGGTGGAGGAGTAAAAGGAGGGGGAGACACAGATATAGGCATGTCATGCCCTTCTAAAATCCAAAAAGTGAGAAGCCGACACGGCCAATCCGCTCCTGCCCGTGCCACCTCCGTGTCGCCGGGTTTGTGCCAGAGCCGCGGTGAACCCTGATGGCCAGCCCCCCTCTCCCAATACTGGTGCCTGTCCGCTGGTGGGTCGAGCGAGCCCCCCTGTGGTGGAGGCAGCTCTAAGCTTTTTAATTTAAATTGTCTCTCTAATTTGAATGAATACACTTTAAATCCATTTACAAGGATCTATTGGAGGGCAAGTCTCATGCCAGCAGCCGCGTAATTCCAGCTCCAGTAGCGTCCACTAAAGCTGCTGCAGTTAAAAAGCTTTTATAAGGATCGAGCTCGGCTGTCCACCGCAAGGCATCCTACTGCCAGTCCCAGCCCCTATGCCTTGGGGTGCCTGCTGATGCTCTTCACTGAGTATCCCATGGTCCCGAAGCATTTCCTTTGAAAAAATTAAGTGTCTAAACTACAGGTGGTGTAGCTTGCTTAACAGCCGGGATAATCCGCTGACTAGCAGACACTGCTACTAGGCACAAACTATTTCCTGGGCTAGATGCAGTTAAAAATTTGTAATTAGATACTCTCGTTGGATGCTGAGAAAGCATTCCATAGAGTCTCCTGGCACGCCATATATGATTCTCTTAAAAAGCTTGGGGTAGGGGTCTAGGGGACCCTTTTATAGCCAAAATCACGGCCCTGTATCACAATACGTCACCTAGGCTGAAGATAAATGGAACTGTAGCACCCTGAGGGCTCGGTTGCTACAGAGGTATTGCACCTCACCCAGAGGTGTGATATCTCACTCTCAGGTAAGGATGGAGTGTGGATCAGGACCCGACACCTGCATGCATTACACCACATTGCCGTGGGGCAGGGCAACCAATATGCCTCTGAGATGGGCACGACAGTCCCTGTCCCTGGCTGGAGTGGGGGGAGCGAACACTGAGGAAGGGGAACCCTGTAGTGCAGGAGCAGGGAGGAAGCAGTTCCTGGGTGCATTGAGAAGGGAGTATAAAAGGTGGGCACCATCTTAGTTCAGTGCAGAGAAGTCTGAGCAGAAGTGGCAGGGAGCAGGGGCTCTGCATGAACTCTGCTCCGGAGGCGGGCCTAGTAACAGAGGCCCAGGCCTGGAAGAGGGAGAAGGAAGGAAGAGGAGCGGAGAAGGCTCCAGGAACGAGGAATGAAGGGATCCCAGGGGTGCGGACGGGCGAGTCGCCACCGCACGCCCGAATCCACCTGCGTGGAGGGGTCAGGCCAAAGGAGGAGACCGGTCCCCGAAACTAGTGGAGGCAGGAAATGACCCTCAGCTGGAAACCGGAGGCTGTGACATTTTATGTGGCGCAGCCCCTCGCTACACCCGCTAGGAAGGCACCACATAGGGTCAGGGAAACTGGCGCCAAGTTTACCAAGAGGAGGCCCAAGGCAGCCGGACAGAAGGGTTGGTAAGAAAGGCCAGACAAAGGACACACAAAGGGGGTCCTGTGAAGCGCTCCAAAGTTATCTGGGAGTTGTCTGAACCCCTCACCTGGTGCGCACAGTACGACGTGGGCAGCCGTTACCTGCAGACGTGGTCTGGATAATAAGAACTGTGAGTAAAGGCCCTGGACTGCATCACTGACTCCGTGTCGTTACTGCTGCTGCCCTGCACCATCACCCCCATCCTCCGCATACACTGCCCTGAGGCTATACTTCTCCCGTGGGGAGTTATGCTACGCTCTGCTGCACCCACAACACCAGCCTCAGCGGTCTGCCCTGCAGCGGCGGTTCACTCTGACCGCAATCCACGGGTGGCGTAGTCGGACATTTAAACATCAAAACCACATAAATAGTTCCGCCACTGGTTTGACCACCCTGAGCCACGGAACCGGGTCGCCGCCACGAAGACTACAACCACCAGCATCCACCAAAAAGGGTCCGGCTCCGGGTGTCCCAAGGCCCAGGAGGTGCATCAGAACATTTTCATCACCTTTCACAATCACCAATGGGACAAGGCAGGGATGTCCTCTGTCCCCTCTCTTATACATCCTAGTGACGGAGCACCTGCTCTCATCAATTCGCCATAACCCCAATATTAGGTGGATTGAGGTGGGAGGCACCGAGTACAAGTGCTCTCTATTTGCTGATGATGTCCTAGTATATATCACTCAATCATATATATCCATCCATGCTGTTATGGCTGAAATAGATCACTTTGTTACATGGTCAAATTTTAAAATCAATGCAGCGAAGTCTGAGGCCCTCGATGTCTCCCTCCCCAAATCCATATAGGATTCCATCCAGTCCAACTTTCCCTTTGCCTGGCCCTCACAGGGTATCAAATACTTAGGAATTCCTATTCATAGAGACCTCTCCCATCTATGTTATCTTAATTTTGGGCCCTTTATTGAACAACTCCATACAGACCACGGTTGGCAAGTTAGAACTGTAAGATTCACTACGTGAACCACTGGTGTTTTGTGGAAACGCACATGTACACTGCGTTCCAAATTATTATGCAAAAAGTGTTTAGGAGTGATAAGGGAAGAATTTGTTTGTTTGTCAGTTAAACTCATTGATGGTGATGTGTGTCAGGGCTCTTTATATCACTGTAAGCAATTGCAGACACCTGTGCTAATTAGTTTGGCAGGTGTGTCCAATGAAAGGCAAGACTACTTAAGAAGGCTGTCTCACATTATTAAGCAGCCTACATTTTCTGCCAAAATGGGAAAGAAAAAGGATGTGTCGGCTGCTGAGAAGCAACAAATTGTGGAGTGTTTAGGTGAAGGCATGACTACAATCAACATTGTGCGATGATCAGGATGAAGTGTCTTGGCAATCAAGAAGTATGTAGCTGATTCACAGTACACACGTGTGCGTGCTGATAAGGGCAAATTGAGGACTCTTTCCTACAGGCAATTACGTCAGGTTGAAAGAGCAGCGGCAAAAAAGCCTTGTCATAGCAGCAGACAAGTTTTTGAAGCTGCTTGTGCCTCCAACGTCCCCCGAACAACAAGATGCGGGGTCCTTCAGAGGTTTGCAGCTGTGCATACGCCATCCTGTCGACCTCCTCTATCCACTTCACACAAGCAGAAACGGCTCCAGTGGGCCAAACATTACATGAAGACTGATTTCAAAACTGTTTTGTTCACGGATGAGTGCCGTGCAGCGCTCGATGGTCCAGATGGATGGAGTGGAGGATGGCTGGTTGATGGACACCCCACGCAAACACGGCTACAGCGCCAACAAGGAGGAGGTGGAGTAATGTTTTGGGCTGGAATCATGGGGAGAGAGATTGTCGGCCCCTTTAGGATCCCTGAAGGCGCTAAAGATGAACTCCATAATTTATGTGGATTTTCTCAAACAGCACTTCCTGCCATGGTTCAAGAAGAAGAACCGTGTATTTCACAGCAAGATCATTTTTCTGCATGATAATGCACCATCTCATGCTGCACATAAAACATCTGCATCTCTGGCTGATATGGGCATAAAAGGGGACAAACTTATGGTGTGACCCCCATGCTCCCCTGACCTGTACCCCATTCAGAACCTTTGGAGCATCATTAAAAGGAGTGTCTATGATGGCGGGAGGCAGTTCACATCTAAGCAACAGCTCTGGGAGGGTATTCTGTCCTCATGCAAAACAATTGAAGCAGAAACCATCCAAAACCTGACAAATTCAATGGACGAGAGAGTTCAGAAGCTCCTTTCGAACAAGGGGTCCTATGTGAACATGTAACATCACCTAGAATAAAGTTTTGAGTTGAAAACTGTTTGATTTCAGTTTCTAACAACCTGCTAATGCTTATAATTTCAAAAATGACCATTTTTTTGGTCTTTATTAAAATGAAAAGGTTGATCGAAAAGTTTGGGGGATCTAAGAGTGTGGCAACCAAGTAGTCATGATTACTTCGAATTCTGACAATATGAGGGTCATGCTGCAGGTAGTGCAGCAAGAAGGCACTTATGTGTCTTGCGCATCTTGGAGCCCCAAAATTATTTTCCGGGCTAGATGCAGCTAAAAATTATTATTAATTTTAAATCTGGTGAAGCTTTAGTATAGATGGCCTAATAGGATCAGTGCTGCACACTGCTACAAAGCCCAAATTATTTTCCAGCCAAGATACAGATAAACATGATTAGTAATTTGAAAGCTTAAAACGGTTTGTAGGGTGATTTTAACCAATCATCAAGCTTTTACTCTCCCCAGGATGACACAGGGGTAGAAAAGTCGTTTCGGATCCATGATTCGTTCATCTTTATGAACGTGAGTCTGTCTACATTATCAGTGGAGAGCCGCGTGCGCTTATCTGTCAGCACACCACCAGCATCGCTGAACACACGTTCAGACAGAAAGCTGGCTCCGGGGCATGACAAGATCTCCAAGGCGTAAGTGGCTAGCTCCGGCCATTTATCCAGATTGGAAGCCCAAAAAGAGCAAGGGTCCAGTGACACAGTCATGGCTTCAATGTTTACTTGGAGATACTCCTGTACCATCGTCTCTAGGCGTTGACTATGTGTCAGACTTCTTGTCTCCTGTGGCCTTGCAAAGGATGGGCTAAAAAAGTGGTGAAATGATTCCGCAAAATTGATGTTACCAGCAGATACTGTGGTTCTGTTACGGTTTGAGTGCTGAACACTTGACGGTCCCACGGTTGGCAAGTTGGAACTGTGAGATTCACTACGTGCAACACTGGTATTTTGTGGAAAAGCACATGTAAGATTCTGCAACAGTCTCTGCTGATACTCCTGCATGCGTGCATCCCTTTCTATGGCAGGAATAATTTCTGCAAATTTACTTTTGTACCGGGGATCTAACAGTGTGGCAACCCAGTAGTCAGGATTATTTCTAATTCTCACAATTCGAGGGTCATGTTGCAGGTAGTGCAGCAAGAAGGCACTCATGTGTGTTGCGCATCCAGGAGCACCAAGTCCCTGTTGTGTTGGTGGCGAGGTAACAATCATGCTTCCTTCCTCTGTCCTCTCCCCCCAACCTCGCACAACAGAAATGTGATCAAGGTCTCCCTCATCTGATGAGTCTTCCATCAGTTCGTCCTCCACTTCTTCCTGGGCTCCTGCACCTTCCTCACTAGTTTGGCTGCTACCATTCGCCCTGGTAAAACCATCTCCCCCACCCTCACATGCCTGCCGCCTTGGTGCTGTCGACCGTCTGGACCTTGCAGATGTTAGCCCTTCCGCATACAACTCCTCCTCCTCTACTTCCTCCACCTCCTCTTGTGCCACCACCTGACTCCGAATTCTGTTTAACATGTGCTCCAGCATGTAAATCACCGGAATAGTCATGCTGATAATGGCATCGCCAGCACTAAACATCTTCGTCGCCATTTCAAAACTGTGCAGAAGGGTGCATAGGTCCCTGATCTGAGACCACTCCTCCAGCGTGATTTGCCCCACCTCTGGATCTCGTTGGCCCAGGCTATACGTCAGAACGTATTGCACCAGGGCTTGTCGGTGCTGTCACAGTCGCTGCAACATGTGCAGAGTTGAATTCCACCGGGTAGGCACATTGCATTTTAGCCGGTGAAGTGGCAGGCCCAACGACTTCTGTAGAGATGTAAGTCGCTGAGCTGCGGGATGCGAACGGCGGAAGTGAGCACACAGCGACCGTGCCCTCTGCAGAAGGCCATCTAGTCTGGGAAAGTGGGCTAAAAATTGCTGGACAACCAGGTTCAACACGTGAGCCATACAAGGCAAGTGTGTGACATTGCCCCGGCGAAGGGCCGCACCCAGGTTTGCAGCATTGTCGCACACGGCCTTCCCTGGTTTCAGGTCCGGTGGAGACAACCATTCATGAAATTGGTTCTCCAGAGCTGACCACAACTCCTCAGCTGTGTGACTCACATTTCCCAGACATTTCAATGTAAAAACCGCCTGATGACGTTGAGCCCTACTGCCAGCATAGTAAGGAGGTGTGCAGGATCCCTTCTGCGCAGTTAGAAAGCTTGTGGCATGACCAGACAGGCTTTGGGTGCAGGTGGAAGACCGAGAGGAGGTTGAGGAGGCAGAAGCAGTGGAGGAACTTTGACATAAAGAGGATTGACGCACAACTCGTGGGGACGGCAAGACTTGGACAGCAGCCCCTTGTCCTGCTGTCACCATAGTTACCCAGTGCCCAGTCAGCGACATGTAACGCCCCTGTCCATGCCTACTCGTCCAAGTGTCTGTGGTGAAATGCACCATGTCACACACAGAGTTTCTCAAAGAAGCGGTGATGTTGTGTGCGACATGCTGGTGGAGCGCAGGCACACCTTTCTTTGAGAAGTAGTGCCGACTGGGCATCTGGTACTGGGGCACTGCGACGGACATAAGGTCTCGAAAATCCTCTGTGTCCACCAGGCGGAAAGGCAGCATTTCTGTAGCCAAGAGCTTGCAGATGGTGAAATTCAACCTCTTAGCTTTCTCATGGCTAGGAGGAAATGGTCTTTTACTTGTCCACATCTGAGGGACCGAGGGCTGGCTATTGTGCTTAGACAGGGTTGATAAGGGTGTCCCCGGCAAACGGCCGTTCTGTGAGGAAGATGCAGGCGGACATGTTAGGTTGCCTTGATCCAAAGGTGGTGCTATCGATGTCGGACAGCGCTCAACACCAGCTGGTGTTACCACCTCCAAAGAAAATGATGACCTGCCAATCACGCTGGCTGTTGCGGGTAAAGAGGTGGCAGGTCTGCGCCCCAAAACAGGTGTGACTGCTGTCCCCCCAGTCACAGAGGATGAAGAGGCTGTGGATGCACAAGATATGGCAGACGGTGGTTGGCCCAGCCGGCTAGGCCGCATTGTAGCACACTGAGCTTCCCACTAGTGTTGAGCCACCCCCGTAGTGTTCGGGTTCGGTTCGGTTCGTCGAACACCGGGATGTTCGAGGAACTGTTCGTCGAACTGTTCGTCGAACACCTTAGAACACCGTCGAACACCGTTAAAACCAATGGCAGGCAAACAAAAACACATAGAAACACATAGAAAACACCTTCAAAGGTGTCCAAAAGCTGACAAACTGCTCAGAAGACGCTTTCTTTAAAAAAGCCGGCCGGCAATTCAGCAGCGGCATACACCGGTACCCGACAATTTAGACAAGAAGGAATAGAGCATAACACATAGATTAGATAGATAGAAACATGTCAGTCACACATATAAGAAGCACAGTGACAGTGTTGCTTACTGTACTTGTCATTTAGTGTAAAGGATTTATTAAAAAATATAATAGTGTTTTCATGCACTGTCTCTTTAAAAAAGCCGGCCGGCAATTCAGCATCTGTACCCGACAATTTATAACAGACAGAATAGATCTTCACACATAGATTAGATAGATAGAAACATGTCAGTCACATATATATGAAGTACAGTGATAGTGTTGGTTACTGTACTTGTCATTTAGTATTAAAATAAAGGATTTATTATTAAAAAAAATTGGCGTGGGGTTCCCCTTAATTTTAGTCTCTAGCGGAGGTTAAGCAGACAGCTGGGGCAGATGTTTGAAGCCTGGGAAGGGGGTAATACCCACGGAGCTTCCCAGGCTACTAATATGAGCCCCCAGCTGAATACATAGCCTTTACTAGCTATTAAAATGGGGGACCCCCAAAAAAAATGACGTGGGGTCCCCCCTAATTTAATAGCTAGCAAAGGCTAGGCAGACAGCTGGGGGCTGATATTAATAGCCCAGGAAGGGAGCCATGAATATTGGCCCCCTCCCAGGCTAGAAACACCAGCCGTCAGCCGCCCCAGAAATGGCGCATTCATAGGATGCGCCAATTCTGGCACTTAGCCTCGCTCTTCCACGCTGCCCTGTAGCGGTGGCAGGGGGTAATAGGGCTGGGGTTGATGTCAGCTTATAATGCCAGCTGACATCAAGCCCAGGTTAGTAATGGAGAGGCGTCTATAAGACACCCCCATTACTAACCCCATAGTCAAAGTTAAAAGAAAACTCAAACACCTCTGTTCTAAATTAAACCATACCTACCATCACGCCCATTCCAGCTGAAGCCAACGATCTCCTGCAATAAAAGAAAAATAATAAAGCAACATCATCCTTACCTTTCCATGGTTCCCACGACAGCTTCAGCTCTGCTACATCGAGATGACAGGCTGGACCGCAGCAGAACGCTGCCATCCAGCCTGTCATCCCGCAAACACTGAGAAGCGCAAACAAGCTTGCGCTCTGCAGTGTCTGGCTGTGACGGCATAAAGATGAGACGAGTTCATGTCCAATGAACTCGGCGCACCTCATGCACGTCACTGACAGCGTGGGAAAATTCTCACGCTGAAGCGCTGAGTGCAGGAGAATTCTCCCATGCTGTCAGTGACGTGCATAAGGTGAGCTCATGTCCAATGAACTCAGCTCACCTCCTGCACGTCACTGACAGCGTGGGAGAATTCTCCTGCACTCAGCGCTTCAGCGTGAGAATTCTCCCACGCTGAAGCGCTGAGTGCAGGAGAATTTTCCCACGCTGTCAGTGACGTGCATAAGGTGAGCTCATGTCCAATGAACTCAGCTCACCTCCTGCACGTCACTGACAGCGTGGGAGAATTCTCCTGCACTCAGCGCTTCAGTGTGAGAATTCTCCCACGCTGAAGCGCTGAGTGCAGGAGAATTTTCCCACGCTGTCAGTGACGTGCATGAGGTGAGCCGAGTTCATTGGACATTAACTCGGCTCATCTTTATGCCATCACAGCCAGACACTGCAGAGCGCAAGCATGCCTGCTCTTCTCAGTGTCTGCGGGATGACAGGCTGGATGGCAGCGTTCTGCTGCGGTCCAGCCTGTCATCTCGATGTAGCAGAGCTGAAGCTGTCGTGGGAACCATGGAAAGGTAAGGATGAGGTTGCTTTATTATTTTATTTTTATTACAGGAGATCGTTGGCTTCAGCTGGAATGGGCGTGACAGTAAGTATGGTTTAATTTAGAACAATAAAGAATTGTGTCTTTATTTCAATTAAAGGACTTTATTCTGGGTGTTTGTGTTTTTTTAACTTTGACTATGGGGTTAGTAATGGGGGTGTCTTATAGACGCCTCTCCATTACTAATCTGGGCTTGATGTCAGCTGGCATTATAAGCTGACATCAACCCCCGCCCTATTACCCCCTGCCACTGCACCAGGGCAGCGTGGAAGAGCGAGGCTAAGTGCCAGAATTGGCGCATCCTATGAATGCGCCATTTCTGGGGCGGCTGACGGCTGGTGTTTCTAGCCTGGGAGGGGGCCAATATTCATGGCTCCCTTCCTGGGCTATTAATATCAGCCCCCAGCTGTCTGCCTAGCCTTTGCTAGCTATTAAATTAGGGGGGACCCCACGTCATTTTTTTTGGGGGGTCCCCCATTTTAATAGCTAGTAAAGGCTATGTATTCAGCTGGGGGCTGATATTAGTAGCCTGGAAAGCTCCGTGGGTATTACCCCCTTCCCAGGCTTCAAACATCTGCCCCAGCTGTCTGCTTAACCTCCGCTAGAGCCTAAAATTAAGGGGAACCCCACGCCAATTTTTTTAGTAATAAATCCTTTATTTTAATACTAAATGACAAGTACAGTAATCAACACTATCACTGTACTTCATATATATGTGACTGACATGTTTCTATCTATCTAATCTATGTGTGAAGCTCTATTCTGTCTGTTATAAATTGTCGGGTACAGATGCTGAATTGCCGGCCGGCTTTCTTAAAGAGACGGTGCATGAAAACACTATTATTTTTTTTAATAAATCCTTTACACTAAATGACAAGTACAGTAATCAACACTGTCACTGTACTTCATACATATGTGACTGACATGTTTCTATCTATCTAATCTATGTGTGATTCTCTATTCCTTCTATTCTAAATTGTCGGGTACCGCTGCTGAATTGCCGGCCGGCTTTTTTAAAGAGACGGTGCATGAAAACACTATTATTTTTTTTGATAAATCCTTTACGCTAAATGACAAGTACAGTAAGCAGCACTTTCACTGTACTTCGTATATATGTGGCTGACATGTTTATATCTATCTAATCTATGTGTGAAGCTCTATTCTTTCGGTTCTAAATTGTCGGGTACCGGTGTATGCCGCTGCTGAATTGCCGGCTTTTCATGTTTCACTGTTGGCACTGTTCCCATCGATTTGGGCAATCACTGTAATGCCACAACCACCATGGCTGTGGCATTACAGTGAGTGGCAGACAATCCCTGCATGATTGGTGCTCTAAATAACACCAGACATGCAGGACACGCTTTTGGTGCACGAACAGTTATCGAACATAACCTCGAACAGCCGAATTTTTTGCAAATCGTTCGGGTTCGTCGAACAACTCGAACACCGCCCAAAACAGCTCGAATTTGAGATTGGCGAACAGTTCTAGTCGAACACCGCTCATCTCTACTTCCCACTGCAACTTATGCTTCATGTCCATGTGCCGGTTCATGCATGAAGTACTCAAACTATGTATTTTTTGGCCTCTACTTAGCTTTTGCTGACAAATGTTACAGATAACACGAGTTGGGTCATCTTTATTGATCTGAAAAAATGCCCAGGCTATGCAAGGCTTAGCACCCATGCGACCTGAAGAGCCACCACGACTTGTGGTGAGAGGCAGAGTTGTGCTTGAGGATGCAGCTGTTGACGTGCTTCCAGTACTACGTCTCTGTCCAGGAAGGCGCAACCTGACCTCGTCGTCTCTAGCATCTTCCTCCACCTCCTCTGCTGACCTCATCTCTTGGCTGACTGTGGGTTGACAGTAAGTGGGATCTCCAACCTCATCATCATCACCCTGTGCATTATCACACCCGTCGTCATCAGAGCCAACCTGTTCCTGCCCTGACAAAAAACTAAAGTTGTCGCTCCAATCAGGTATTTGAGTCTTATCATCGTCTTCCTCATTGTCTCCACCAACAGGAGTTACAGTTTGGGAATGAGGGTCTACATTATGGTCAGAACCTTCTGCGTCTGGTCCTGGATCCGACTCATAAAGATTCTGGGCATCAGTGCAGATCATTTCCTTGTCTGGATTCACAGAAGCGCTGGAGTCGACCTCTGATTCCCAGGCTATAGTATGAGTAAACAGCTCTGCAGACTCAACCATCTGTTCTACCTCATACTCAGACGGGCAGCTGGAGATTTGGGAGCTGTGAGGAAGCAAGTGCGATTGGGGTGACACCTTTGAGGACTGGAGTATTTGTGATGTTGAAGTTGATGTGGAGGAGAGCCCACTTAAAGGAGCACTTGATATCCGTTGAAGCACCTGCTGTTTTTGTGCCTCATCTGGAATTTGTAGCGATTGGCGTGGCCGCAAGAAAGGGATCTTATCACATTGTCCGCTAAAAGAAGTAGACATTTTAGTTTGGCTGGAAGATGGTCTTTCTTCTGCAGATGTTACTGCTGCTTTAACACCTACCCCACGGACACAACCTTTTTTCCCTTCCCAACACGTCTATTCCCCTTTCCACCAGCAGCAGGCCTTTTTCCACTCATTTTGGTGGTTGACTAATTCACAACTCTGGAGTTGTTTGCACAAAAAAACAATGGATGGGAACCGAGCAGAGCTGAGTGGCCAAACTGTGGTATTAGGCCAAAACTATTGGCTGGGTTAGATGCAGAAAAAAATTATATTCAATTTGCAACCTGATGGAGGTCAGTATAGATGGACTAATAGAACAAGTCCCACACACAGCTAGAAGCCCAAATATTTTTTCAGAGGTAGATGCAGAAAAAATTTTTATTCAGTTTGCAACCTGATGGAGGTCTGTATAGATGGATTAATAGAACAAGTCCCACACACAGCTACAAGCCCAATATTTTTTCAGAGGTAGATGCAGAAAAAAAATATATTCAGTTTGCAACCTGATGGAGGTCAGTATAGATGGACTAATAGAGAAAGTCCCACACACTGCTAGAAGGCCAAATATTTTTTCAGAGCTAGATGCAGACAAAAAATTATTTTGAATTTGCAACCTGATGGAGGTCAGTATAGGTGGACTAATAGAACAAGTCCCACACACAGCTAGAAGCCCAATATTTTTTCAGAGGTAGATGCAGAAAAAAATATATTCAGTTTGCAAACTGATGGAGGTCAGTATAGATGGACTAATACAACAAGTCCCACACACAGCTAGAAGCCCAATATTTTTTCAGAGCTAGATGCAGAAAAAAATTATATTCAATTTGCAACCTGATGGAGGTCAGTATAGATGGACTAATAGAATGATGTTATGCCCAAAAGATTTTACTTCACTAGGTGCAGTAAAAAAATTGGTATTCTATACACAGGTGGTATATCTTGCAACACAGATAGGCTACTCCACTGACTAACACACTCTGCAATAGGCCAAAAATGATTAGCTTTGCTAGATTCAGCCAAATGCTGTGAAAAAAACTTGCACAGCACTGGCACAGACCTGCCTGGCAAAAACTGATAGGAACTGATGTAACCTAGTCCTGAAAAGGACTCCAATTACAATTAGTCTATACTCCCACAATCTATCTATTTAAGAGCACAGACCTGCCTGATAAAAGTCATAGGAAATGCTGTAACCTAGTCCTTAAAAGGACTGCAATCACAACTATTCCCTACTCCCAAGCTATCTGTAGATTTGTGCGAAAATTGGCTTGAAATTAACAAGGTATAGCGCACACAGCAACAGCGGTGCCGTCTAACACGCAGCTGCAGCAGTGAGAAAATGGTGGCGACGGGGAAAATGGCTTGGTCTTATAGGGCAAGGACATGTGACATACACTGCCAATGACACATGCCCTTGCTTGTGTGAAAAAAAGCACTTCGCTCCGTGTGTGCGCTGCTGATAGGCTGACAGATTTCACCTCCCCACTGTAAATGCAGGAAAGAGAAAAAAAAATGTAGATCTTCATTGTTCCTGCAGAGATCCATTCCCTGCCCCTCCCCCCACCCCGCTGTACACTCAAACTGCGTATTAACATTAATTTTCATCATTACTGAGAAAAAATCCAGTTATGATTTTGGTGCACGAACAGTTATCGAACATAACCTCGAACAGCCGAATTTTTCTCAAATTGTTCGTGTTCGCCGAACGGCTCGAACACCGCCCAAAACAGCTCGAATTTGAGATTGGCGAACAGTTCGAGTAGAACAACGCTCATCTCTAGTCGAGAGAGGCGAAATTAGTCCACAAGTCAATAAAGACGAGGCAATCCAGAACTGGCCGCAACTGCTCTCCAAGAAGCAGGTGAGAGCATTTCTTGGAATTGTGGGGTATTACCGGCAGGTTTATCCCAAATTTTGCCATGATGGCCGCGCCACTTACGGATCTCCTCAAAGGCTCTAGATCAACGATGGTGAAATGGACAGATGAAATGGAGATGGCATTCCAACAGCTGAAGCTAGCACTGTGTTAGCAGCCGCCAATCCTGGTCGAACCAGACTTTAATAGAGAATTCGTGGTCCAGACAGACGCTTCAGAAGTTGGCCTAGGAGCCATGTTCTCTCAAGAGATAAATTGGGAGGAACATCTTATTCTCTATCTGAGCGTGAAGTTCTCTTCCTGTGAGAAAAACTATGCGATAGTGGAAAAAGAGTGCTTAGCCATAAAATGGGCCATATATACTCTGAGATATAACCTACCAGGCCGGAAGTTTAAACTTGTGTCTGACCATACCCCTTTGAGGTGGTTAAGGGAGAACAAGGGTAAGAATGCCCAGGTATATAGGTGGTTCTTAGGTCTCCAGGGCTTTAATTTTCATGTGGAGCATAGGCCCAGGAAGTTACACGGGAACGCTGATGCCCTCTCTAGAATTCCCTGTTTGGTGTCTGAAGGAGTTCAAACCCCCGGCTTTGGGCAGAGGGGGTGAATATGTGACAGATCCAATGGTGAAGAATGTGAGGGGAGATATGTTTCACTACAGCTACGAGCCTCAGTGAACTGAACCTAGTAGTTTCTTTAGCATGTTAGGCATAGAAAAGATTAAACAGCCATCTTGGGTCTGGTTCTTTCTGAGTAGGTGAGAGACGGGCGTGACGCCTACTCAACATATCTCCTCCTCAAGGGTGTGGCTGGGAGAAGTTAAATACTCAGTCACTGTTTTTTTTCTCTGTTCTGGTCTGGAGGAGGAAGTCTCCAGACAATGAGTGGGTGCCAGAGAGCTTCACATAAGGACTTTGCTATACGGTTTGTGTTACTGAGAGTGGGCAAAACCCGCTCACCTATGAACTGTGATATACTTTATCTTCTTTTGTTTGCCTGTTATCTCTGAGAGGACTTGTTTATTTTGTGGAACCCTGACGTGGTTTATGCCATATAATAAACCCGCAGGAAGTTAACCCGAGCCGTGTGTCCTGTGTCTGACTCTGTGAGAGCCGAGCAAGTCGCTTTGCCACAAACCCAATTCCAAAAAAGTTGGTAATTCTTTTTAATTTCATTTAAAAAAATTAACTCATTTAAAAATTGATGGCAGCAACAAATTTTAAAAAGTTGGGACATGGTAATGTCTACCATTGTGTAGCATCCTCTTCTTTTTTACAGCAGCTTGTAAATGTCTGGGAAGTGAGGAGGCCAATTAATGGAGCTTTTGGAGAGTAATGTTCAAATCTTGCCTGATGGAGGATTCTAGCTGCATCACAGTCTGGGGTCTTCTTTGCTTGATTTTTTGTTTCATAATACAAGAAATGTTTTCTGTTGTTTAAAAGACTGGACTGCAGTTCATCAGCCAAACTCTTCTGCAAAGCCATGCTGTTTTGATGGATGTAGTATGTGGTTTAGCAATGTCTTACTGAGAAATGCAAGGCCTTTTCTGAAAAAGACATTGTCTGGGTGGGAGCACATGTTCTATATAATGCACATTGATATTGTCTTGGAAGATGTGTAAGCTATCAATTCACTAGACACTACTGGAAACCTTTACATTAAGAGATGCAGGCTTTTGAACTGTGCACTGATAACAAGTTGGATGATTCTTCCCTTCTTGAGTCCACATTACATGGCATCCGTAATTTTCATAAATAATAACCACAGATCAGTTTTCTATTTTGTCTCAATCTATTTTAAATTAGTTAGACCCTGAGAAGATGGCAGCTTTGGCTAATTTATGGCTTCTTCTTTGCATGATAGAGCTTTAACTTTGTGGATTGCATGGTGATTTGTGCTTGCAGACTGATTTCTGACAGTATTAATGAGCCCATGCAGCTATTTGTATGACAAAATAGTGTCTATTATAAATGCAATGCCACCTGGATTCTCGTGATCTAAGTGGTCACGAGCATCCAAAATTCACCATTGGCCTTGCCACTTGTTACTATAGATTTCACCAGAATCTCTGAATCTTTTGATATTATGTCCTGTAGATTGTGGGATAAACAAAGTCTTTGCAATTTCAAGTTGAGGAACATTTTTCTGAAATTGTTCCACAAATTTTAAACACAGTTTTTCACAGATTGGTGAAGCTCTGACCATTTTTGCTTCTGACAGACTCTGACTCTCTAACATGCTACTTTTATGGAGGCATGTGACTTGATTGAAAAGTGACCTTCCAGCAGCTTTGCGCTATTGACACTTACATTTCCAGCTCTTTATTAACCCTGTACGTTTTTTTATGATGCGTTGATGCCATCAATTTTAAAATAAGTTATTTTTTTCTAATGAAATGCAAAAATGCTTAATGTTCAACTTCTGATCTGTGTTCTATGTCCTGTTGTGAATATATTATGGCAATAAGAAATTTCCAAATCATTGCATTCTTGTTTTCTTTACATTTTCTACAGCGACCCAACTATTTTTGGAATTGGGGTTGCATATGCCAAAAAGAAGCAATGGCAAAAAATACAAACACATTTTCATTTTGTAAACCACAGTATTGGGGCTACTCTACTTGAGTATCTTTGCTGCACATTTTTATTATAGTAGTAATGCTACAGAAATAAAGTAGTGCAATGAATGTTTGTTTGCTACATTTGTAGTAACATCAGAACTTTAGTTATTTAACCCCTTACCAACATATGATGCCCTGGTACATCATATGTTGGCTCCCTGATGCAGGCTCAAACACTAAGCTAGCATCTTTGTGGGCAAATGATGCTTAAAATAGTTAGTCATTATCTGTCTTTAACAGCTGCATGTGAATCAGAACTTTTCCCACAGCTGTTAACCTGGTAAATACCGCTGTAAATCTGTGACAACATTATTTACAGCATGCGGCCAAGCGGGCTTGCAGTTCTAATCACCCATATGGGTGCCCGCTGCACAACTGTGGGGTGCTGATGGGCTTTTATGGTGGATAATGGCCTTTGTCAAGCAAGGTGAGGGAAAGACTAAGTGCACAACAATGTGAAAAGGGGGATGAAGCCCAAACACTAGGGAAAGGAGGAGTGGAGACCCCTAGGCAGATCTGACAACACCCTGACTCCCCTAACATCCCTAAATAGGTTTCTCGCCTATCGCTGAGCAGGAAACCTAATCCCTGACTGCACCTAGCGATAGGCCCTAGATAGGGAGGGGACAGGGTGAGCATTAGTCAGCCCCCACTGCAACTAAAGACAAACAGGTAAACAGAAAAGTGAAACACTTAGCTTGAGAAGACACCAGAGAGATCACGCCAACTATCCTCTAAGGGAACTCCAAGAAGACACTAGTCAACTACTAGTACTTCAAACCTGGACTGAGGGAAATAGAGCTATCACTGGTGACTCTCTGGAGAGACTGAAGGTATTTAAACATCCAGCAAGGGTGTGTCAATTAGCAGCAGAAGTTGGAGGTCACTGCTAGGTCCTAGAGGGAGAAGGATATCAGTACACTACAGAGATGAAAAAGATCAAGAAGGTGCCTGCAGAGCCAAGCGCAATGACCTTCTACAGTTGGATTCAAAATGACTGTCTGTCACAACTGACACACCCGTGAAAGCCCTCTGAAGACTCCTGTGCCTGTCAGGATAGTATTCCTGTGAAAGCCAGCCTGTGGCTGGTGTTCATATGAGATTGTGATTTTTGCTATGTACAACAATAATCTGGTGTAAGCAATCATATGAACGCAGGTTCAAGTCTACTAATGGAACTACAAAAAACAGTAAAAAGTTAAAAAAAAATAAATTAAAAGCATAAAAAATATATATATACATACTGTATATATATATATATATATATATATATATATATATATTATATATATATATATATATATATATACATTTGAATATATACACACTGCTCAAAAAAATAAAGGAAACTCTCAAATAACACATCCTAGATCTGAATGAATGAAATATTCTCATTGAATACTTTGTTCTGTACAAAGTTGAATGTGCTGACAACAAAATCACACAAAAATCGTCAATCAGCGTTTAAAATGCTCTATGCATTCTTAGTAGTGATGAGCGTGCATGCTCCCTACTGCTCGGTGCTCTCCCGAGCATCTCACAGTATTTCTGGGGTTGCTCGGGCGGGAACTCGGGTCCCCTCCCTGCAAGTTTGGCGCTCTTTAGAGAGCCAATGAACATGCAGGGATTGCCTGCCATGCACTGTAATGCCGTAGCCATGTTGGTTGTGGGCATTACAGTGATTGGCTGGCTGCACAGCGTCATCAGGTCTATATCAGACCTGGCACCGCCATGCTCATCACAGTCACTCCGGATCAGACAGTGTAGGGAGAGGTGCTGCTGTGTCAGGGAGAGATTTGCTTGTGTATTAGGTAATGTAAGGAGAAAAACTGTACATTACACATATACATCTTAACAAACAGTCCTTCTGAGGACTAATCCATCTGCAGAGATATCAGGCAGGCAGGGTATATAGGCAGGCGGTGTATATAGCAGACTGCAGTGCATATAGCACAAGAGGCTCCATTCCAGTTCTGCCTTCTGCTGCTGTTAGATATTTCTATACAAAGGCCAATCAGCATTTAAAACGCTCTATGCATTCTTAGTAGTGATGAGCGAGCATGCTCCCTTCTGCTCGGTGCTCGCCCGGGCATCTCACTGCTCGAGATGCTTGGCGCTCGCCGAGTATTTCCGGGGTTGCTCGGGCGGGAGCTCGGGTCCCCTCCCTGCATGTTTGGCACTCTTTAGAGCCCCAATCAACATGCAGGGATTGTCTGCCACTCACTGTAATGTCGTAGCCATGTTGGATGTGCCATTACAGTGATTGGCTGACCGCATAGCGTCATCGGGTCTATAACAGACCTGGCGCTGCCATGCTCGTCACAGTCACTCTGGAATCAGGCAGTGTAGGGAGAGCTGCTGCTGAGTCAGGGAGAGATTTGCTTGTGTATTAGGTAGTGTAGGGAGAAAAAACGTACATTACACAAATCCATCTTAACAAACAGTCCTTTTGAGGACTAACTAATCCATCTGCAGAGATATCAGGCAGGCAGTGTATATAGGCAGGCAGGGTATATAGCAGACTGCAGTGCATATAGCACAAGAGGCTCCATTTCAATTCTGCCTTCTGCTGCTGTTAGATATTTCTATACAAAGGCCTAGGTCTCAGGGGCCAGTAATACTTTCTTTGGATCTTAATCCTCATTATTTGCTTAAAAAGCAATTCAGAGAACATAATTTTTTCTGTGCAATTTGCTTGTTGGCACTGCAGAATACAGCCAGGTCCATTCCATATTAGAGCACTATAAATCCAGCTATTTAAAACTGTGTTTTTTCCGTCAAACGGATCACATATGCGTTGTCAGAAAATACTGCCATTTCTGCCCTCCATTAAAAATTTCCTTTAGTGTGTCATTGAAGCAATTCACAGCAGTTTGCTGTTCAAACTAGTTACCTACAGGCCAGGTATTTAAAACTGTGTTTTCTCCATCACACGGACCACATATACATTGTCAGAAAATACTGCCATTTCTGGCCTCCATTAAAAATTTCCTTTAGTGTGTCATTGAAGCAATTCACAGCAGTTTGCTGTTCAAACTAGTTACCTACAGGCCAGGTATTTAAAACTGTGTTTTCTCCATCACACGGACCACATATACATTGTCAGAAAATACTGCCATTTCTGGCCTCCATTAAAAATTTCCTTTAGTGTGTCATTGAAGCAATTCACCACAGTTTGCTGTTCAAACTAATTACCAACAGGCCAGGTATTTCAAACTCTGTTTTCTCTATCACACTGATCACATATAAGTTCGCTCCAATCTCAGTCATTTGTAGTGAGCGTGGAAGATACTGTCCTCCATTTAAAATGGGCAAGGCACGTGGCAAGGGACGGGGAACTGGAAGAGATGGTAGTGGTGCATGCAGAGGTCGAGGACAAGGCCGTGGGCAAGCCGAAATTGTGCCACAACAAACACCCACATCTTCTCACCTGACCTTCCTGTCCCAATTTCTAGGGGACCACAGCACACCACTATTGAACACAGAGCAGTGTCAAAAGGTTTTTTTTTGGATAGCGTATAATGCTTTCAGTCACTTTGCCACCACCACCACCCTGTCTTCCACACGGTCAAGTCTCAGTAGCCATGAGTCTGGACCGCATATTCCTCACCCTGATCGTCCTTCCTCCCACCATGCCGAGTACCCAGAGACAACTGATCCTACACTTGGACACTCTGAAGAGCTGTCAACTTTTCCATTTATAGATTCGGGCCTCTCGCCCGGTTCACTTGAAGCGGGGCAAGAGGAGATCGCGTGTGTCAATGCCCAAATATTTGAGCAGCCACGGTCACATGAAGGCAACGGTGGGAAAGTGTCACAAGAGGTGGACGATGATGAGACACAATTGCCAGAAGGTCAGGAGGAGAACAAGGGTGCGGCAGTGGAAGACGAGGTGGTGGATGATATAGTAACTGACCCAACCTGGCTGGAGGACATGCAGAGCGAGGACAGCAGCACACAGGGGGGAGGGAGGCAAAGCACCCCAACAGGCAGGAAGAAGCAGTGTGCTGGCCACAGATGGAAGGCAGGCAACCATTCCCCGTAACACCAACATGAAGGAAGTTGCCAGTACAACTGTTAGGTCTTCCCGAGTCTGGTTGTTTTTTAAAGACTCTGCCGATAGCCCCAAAAAGGCCATTTGCACCACCTGCCAGGCCAGCATCAGCAGGGGTGGCAAAACGACCAGCCTGACCACTACCAGCATGATCAGGCACATGGCAGCAAAGCACCCGACTTTGTGGGCCAAACCCAAGGGTCCAGGAACAGTGGTACCATTGCTTCTACCGCTGTTGTGCATGCAAGCCAGTCCCCTGTCCATGGTGCATGCGAAGACGCCTCCTGCCCTGCACCTGTAGTTGCACACTCTCAAGTAGCAGCATCAGGAAGCACATCCATGTCCTTGACCCAGCGCAGCGTTCAGTTGTCCATACCCCAGTCCTTCGAACGCAAGCGCAGATATGCAGCCAACGCCCTATAGGCCATACTACTAAATTCTCACATTTCACAACTGCTTGCTCTCAAAATATTGCCTTTTAGGGTCGTGGAGACGGAAGCATTCCACAACCTGAAGGCGGCGGCCGTCCCTCGGTACTTGGTCTCCAGCCGCCACTATTTCTCCCGGTGTGCCGTCCCCGCATTACACAAGCACGTGTCCCAAAACATTAGCCGTGCTCTCAACAACGCAGTTACCGGTAAAGTCCACCTAACCTCGGACACGTGGACAAGTGCTTGTGGGCAGGGAAGGTACATCTAGCTGACAGCACACTGGGTTAACATAGTGGAAGCCGGGACCCAGTCGGACCTTGGGACGGAACACGTCCTCCCGATGCCAAGGATTGTGGGCCTAGGTCAATCAGGATTGCCCCCATGGTCTACAGTTCTTGCACCTCATCCTCCTCAGCCTCCTCCTCCTCTTCAGCCTCCATCTTCAAAATGACGCCATCAGTCACAAGCTGGAAGCACTCTAGCACTGACTCGGCCAAGCGGCAACAGGCTGTGCTGAAGCTAATATGCTTAGGTGAAAAACCGCACAATGCTGAAGAGTTGTGGACAGCTCTGAAAGAGCAGGCAGATCTGTGGCTCACACTGCTGAACCTACAGCCAGGCATGGTTGTGTGTGACAATGTCCGGATCCTGGTAGCGGCTCTGAGGCGAGGCGAGCTCACACACGTACCATGCCTGGCCCATGTGATTAACCTAGTGGTTCAGCGGTTTCTCAAATCCTACCTGGAGCAGCCGGATCTGCTTGTTAAAGTACGCCGCCTTTGTGCCCATTTAAGAAAGTCAGCTACAATTTCCGCCGCCCTTGCAGTGTTTCAGCAGCGTTTGCAGCTTCCAGCTCACAGACTGGTGTGTGATGTGCCCACGTGTTGGAACTCTACACTACAGATGTTGGGAAGGATTTGAGAGCAGAAGAGGGCAGTTGTTGAGTACCAGCATCAACAAGGCCATCCGTATTCAATTCAGACTCCACACATAAGACCTCAGGAGTGGACATGGATGTCAGACATATGTACCATCCCCCAAAACTTTGAGGACTCCACCAAGATGGTGAGCGGCGATGATGCCATAATTAGCGTCACCATCCCGCTTCTGTCTTCTGAAATGCTCTCTGCTCACAATCAAAGAGGATGCATTGCAGGCGGAGCACGATGAGATGGAGCAAGGAACCATACAGGGTGATTACACAGAGCCAAGCCTCATCTCATTCCAACGTGGATTTGGTGACAATGAGGAAGAGAAGGAGGAGGAGGAAGGACAGGAGCTAATTTCATGCACTATAGACAGTACTACCTGCACAGCTGTCATACCGTCTGTTCAGCGTGGATGGCCAGAGGACAGAGAGGAGGAGGAGGAGAGCATGGTCAGTCATCCTCTTGGTAAGGACACGGAAGTCTGGCCTGTTAGTAGTCTGGCATGCATGGCTGAGTTTATGTTATGCTGCTTTTCCCATGACCCTCGCGTTCTCAAAATTTTGGGTGACAGTCATTACTGGTTGGTGACACTTCTAGACCCACGCTACAAGGAGAACTTTATATCTCTTATTCCTGAGGCGGACAGGTCTACAAAAATGGGGCAGTACCAGAAGGCCCTTGTTGCGGAACTATTAAAAAAATTCCCATCTGAAAACGCTGATGGCAGAGGGCACACTTCGTTGGACTACCAAGGACTACAGGCGAGAGAGACACAACTTCAATCCAGCAGAGGTAGCAGACAACTGTCAAATTCTGGTAGAGTTTTCTCAGACCCTCCCATCACACAGGCCCTGAGGCGTGGGGTACTCTCACAAGGAGTGCAAAGTTTGGGAAGATGCTGAGGGAGTACCTTACCGACCATACCAACATCCTCCGTGATTCCTCTGTGCCTTATAATTATTCGGTATCCAAGCTGGATATGTGAAACGAACTGTCTCTCTATGCCTTGGAGGTCCTGGCCTGCCCTGCCGCCAGCGTTTTATCAGAGCGGGTTTTTAGTGCCGCTGGTGGAATTATAACTGATAAGCACATTTGCCTGTCAACTGAAAATGCTGAGAGGCTGACTCTTGTAAAAATGAACAAGGGCTGGATTGGGCCAGACTTCTCAACACCACCAAATAATAGCAGCGTAACGTAAACTCAAATCCAGTGTCTTTTCTTGGGAGGTGTATTCCCATGCACCTTTTCACACCCACACATGGGTATACGATTCCTGATTTTGTCTATTTGCTCTTGTCCTCCTCCTTCTCCTCATCCTCCACCACCATATCACCAGGGTGACCATGGTCCCTGATGCAACACCCACAGAATTTTTTTAAAGGGTGTTTATGATGACCATGACATTTTTTTTTTATACAGTATGTTCATGTATACACCCAGGGGAAAATGTTTGTCAGCCCATACACTTAGTGCATGGGCATTAAAAGTATAGGAGGCCCGCTCCATTCTAATGGGAACATTTTTTTTTATGAGGCCCTCCTCCACATTTCTTCCAAGGGGCATTGAAGTGCCTCCAAATTTTTGGCAGCCCTTGCATTCACTGCATAGGCCAACACTATGGGAGACTCTCTCCTTTCTAATGGGAATTTGTCGATATTGTGGCCCTGCTCTGTGTGTCTTTAAATTCTTAGTGGGGTTTTTCCTTAAATTGGTCAGCCGTTGGACCCACTGCATACCCTATAACTGTATAGCAGACCCTCTCCTTTCTAATGGGAACGAGTCGTACCTTGTTACTGTGGCCCTTCTCCGTGTGTCTTTAAATTCTTAGTGTGGTTTTTCCTAAAATTAGTCAGCCGTTGGACTCACTGCATACCCTATAACTGTATAGCAGACCCTCTCCTTTCTAATGGGAATGTGTCACCCTGGCCTGGATGCCACAAATGTTTAATAAAGCTGTGTCTGAGAGCAAGGGGGAGGTTCCCTAGTTAGGGACCATTAGCATGCAGCACCTCCTGTCCCAAGCCAGTAGGGGGAGCAGGCTGCCCCTGTAAAAGCTGGAACTGGGGGCAGGGTTAGAGAGAGCTGGACGACCTGTCTCTGAAGTGAGAGGCGTCCCAGAGAAGGGAGAGTCAGTTCAGCTGTAGCTGAGGAGGTCGTGTGGCAGTAGAGGAGCCACGAGCAAGGGAGGGAAGGCGAGGTGAGCCTGTCCTGGCTGAGAGAGAAACTGATCTACCGGACTTTGGTGTCCGAGGCTGTTAGGATTCCAAAGCCCTACAGCAAATAACCAGCCCGCTGGAGATTGTATGTCCCTTGGCCTAAGAAGCCCGGAGGTTCCGCCACAGCAGAAGGGACCAGCAAAGCTGCACCAGGCCAAGAGTAGAAAGGGACCCAAGTTGCAAGCCATACGGGCGAGAAGACACGGCGAGCTCAGGAACGTGGGCTGTTACACCACGAGGAGGGAAATAGCCAGAAAGAGCGCAGAGAGCACGGTAGGCCTTCACCCTCACCCTGACCAGGAGGGCTTCCCACTTGTTCTCAGACATCCAGGCCCCCCCTCCTAGCCGGGACTGTTTTTGGGTCGTCTCACCTGTTCCAATAAAGACCCTGAACTGTTCAAGAGGCCTCCGTTTCCTGGCTATTGCGATCGGAATCATCCTCTCCATCATCCACTTACACTGCCCTGGGGCTACACTCCTCCCGTGGGGAGTTATACTACTCAGTGCTGCACACTTACATCTGCCCCAGCGGTCTGCACTGCTGCGGCGGTTATCCCTGACCGCAATCCACGGGTGGCGTAGTCGGAACATTCCATACATATATCAAAAGACGGTTCCCCTTTAAGCCTGACACCCTGAGCACGGGACCGGGTCGCCACTACTACTCCCCATCCGCATCCAGAGGCCCGGCCCTGATTACCCCACAGCCCAGGGGGCGAGTCAGCTTTCTGGCGTAGTCGGTGGGATTGTGACCAACCCGCCACAAACGGGTATTGCATGCCTGGAAAAGACTTCATACTTACCTGAAAAAGAGGTTTACCGCCATCCGGAGCCATTTCCCGCCATCTTCAGCCGTTTCCCGCCATCCTCAGCCGTGTTCGCGCCATCGGACGCCATCTTCAGGATGCCGTGCGGGAAGAAGAGGGGCATGGACGTCCAAACCGCACGAGACCCGAAGCCCCGCCCTACGCACCGACGCTGCGCAAGGTCCTGGAAGGAGTGAGAGCGACGCTGACGTCACCAGGACACGACGCAAGGTCCTCGCCCGGAGCAGCACCAGCGGAGCCGTGGCCTACGGAAGAGGATCAACGGAAGGTAGGCCACGCTTAACTAGGGGGGAGGAAGATGACGGACGCGGAGGGACCTTCTACCACCAGCGTGGCTGCAGCAGCGGTGATGCCATTCTCCATGCCCTACATCCCCTTAGCAGCCTGGCTGCCCCAATACTCAGGGGAATCCCATACCTTAACTGACTTTAAAGAAGGACTACACAGTCTATTTAAAGTTTATCCCCTGACAGAAGAACAGAAAGTGAGCATTCTGACGGGGCAGTTAACCGGTGCAGCCCAGCGGGAAGTGAAATCATGGTCAGATGAGGAGAAAAGGACTCTAAGGGACATTCTGACCCAGCTGCGGAGTAACTTTGACACCAGTACCTCAGCAGAGATCAAAATGCGGTTCTATGGCTGTAAACAGCGGGCACAGGACAGCATCAGAGACTATGCCCTAAATTTGCAGGAAGCCTTGAGAGACATCAAACAAGCTGACCCTGGCAGCGTGCAGGATACAGATAAGCTACTAACAGAACAATTCATAGAAGGTCTGCTGTCTAGCGCCCACAGAACCCAGCTGCACCTCATGTTCTTTCAAAACCCTGGTCTAACCTTTGCCCAATTCAAGGACAGGGCCATAAGGGTGCTCCGTGAACCTGCACTAAATGACGCTATAAACCCCCGGCACCCTGCTCTCACCTACCACCAGGAGGCGGCGCCCTCTTCTATGGACTCTGTGGGGGCCGATGCACAGGCCCTGAACCAAGCCCCATCGAAAGATCTGCACCACCAAGTCCAGGAGCTGACCAAGAGCATCGCGGCTTTGACCAGGACCATCCAGGCATTACAAGTGGACCCGTCAAGACTAGTGTTGAGCCACCCCCGTAGTGTTCGAGTTCGGTTCGGTTCGTCGAACACCCGTGTGTTCGCCGAACTGTTCGTCGAACCGTTCGTCGAACACCTTCGAACACCATTAAAACCAATGGCAGGCAAACAAAAACACATAGAAACACATAGAAAACACCTTCAAAGGTGTCCAAAAGCTGACAAACTGCTCAGAAGACACAACTAACACATGGAAAAGTGACAAGTACATATAGTCATGCGAAAAGAAAAGAGGTGGAGGAGTAAAAGGAGGGGGAGACACAGAGATAGGCATGTCATGCCCTTCTAAAATCCAAAAAGTGAGAAGCCGAGACGGCCAGTCCGCTCCTGCCCGTGCCACCTCCGTGTCGCCGGGCTTGTGCCAGAGCCGCGGTGAACCCTGACGGCCAGCCCCCCTCTCCCAATACTGGTGCCTGTCCGCTGGTGGGTCGAGAGAGCCCCCCTGTGGTGGAGGCAGCTCTAAGCTTTTTAATTTAAATTGTCCCTCTAATTTGAATGAATACACTTTAAATCCATTTACAAGGATCTATTGGAGGGCAAGTCTCATGCCAGCAGCCGCGTAATTCCAGCTCCAGTAGCGTCCACTAAAGCTGCTGCAGTTAAAAAGCTTTTATAAGGATCGAGCTCGGCTGTCCACCGCAAGGCATCCTAGTGCCAGTCCCAGCCCCTATGCCTTGGGGTGCCTCCTGATGCTCTTCACTAAGTATCCCGTGGTCCCGAAGCATTTCCTTTGAAAAAAATTAAGTGTCCAAACTACAGGTGGTGTAGCTTGCTTAACAGCCGGGATAATCCGCTGACTAGCAGACACTGCTACTAGGCACAAAGTATTTCCTGGGCTAGATGCAGTTAAAAATTTGTAAGTAGATACTCTCGTTGGATGCTGAGAAAGCATTCCATAGAGTCTCCTGGCACGCCATATATGATTCTCTTAAAAAGCTTGGGGTAGGGGTCTAGGGGACCCTTTTATAGCCAAAATCACGGCCCTGTATCACAATACGTCACCTAGGCTGAAGATAAATGGAACTGTAGCACCGAGGGCTCGGTTGCTACAGACGTATTGCACCTCACCCAGAGGTGTGATATCTCACTCTCAGATAAGGATGGAGTGTGGATCAGGACCCGACACCTGCATGCATTACACCACATTGCCGTGGGGCAGGGCGACCAATATGCCCCTGAGATGGGCACGACAGTCCCTGTCCCTGGCTGGAGTGGGGGGAGGGAACACTGAGGAAGGGGAACCCTGCAGTGCAGGAGCAGGGAGGAAGCAGTTCCTGGGTGCATTGAGAAGGGAGTATAAAAGGTGAGCACCATCTTAGTTCAGTGCAGAGAAGTCTGAGCAGAAGTGGCAGGGAGCAGGGGCTCTGCATGAGCTCTGCTCCGGAGGCGGGCCTAGTAACAGAGGCCCAGGCCTGCAAGAGGGAGAAGGAAGGAAGAGGAGCGGAGAAGGCTCCAGGAACGAGGAATGAAGGGATCCCAGGGGTGCGGACGGGCGAGTCGCCACCGCACGCCCGAATCCACCTGCGTGGAGGGGTCAGGCCAAAGGGGGAGACCAGTCCCCGAACTAGTGGAGGCAGGAAACGACCCTCAGCTAGAAACCGGAGGCTCTGACATTTTATGTGGCGCAGCCCCTTGCTCCACCCGCTAGGAAGGCACCACATAGGGTCAGGGAAACTGGCGCCAAGTTTACCAAGAGGAGGCCCGAGGCAGCCGGACAGAAGTGTTGGTAAGAAAGGCCAGACAAAGGACACACAAAGGGGGTCCTGTGAAGCACTCCAAAGTTATCTGGGAGTTGTCTGAGCCCCTCACCTGGTGAGCACAGTACGACGTGGGCAGCCGTTACCTGCAGACGTGGTCTGGATAATAAGAACTGTGAGTAAAGGCCCTGAACTGCATCACTGACTCCGTGTCGTTACTGCTGCTGCCCTGCACCATCACCCCCATCCTCCGCATACACTGCCCTGAGGCTATACTCCTCCCGTGGGGAGTTATGCTACGCTCTGCTGCACCCACAACACCAGCCTTAGCGGTCTGCCCTGTAGCGGCGGTTCACTCTGACCGCAATCCACGGGTGGCGTAGTCGGACATTTAAACATCAAAACCACATAAATAGTTCCGCCACTGGTTTGACCGCCCTGAGCCACGGAACCGGATCGCCGCCACGAAGACTACAACCACCAGCATCCACCAAAAAGGGTCCGGCTCCGGGTGTCCCAAGGCCCAGGGGGTGCGTCAGAACATTTTCATCACCTTTCACAATCACCAATGGGACAAGGCAGGGATGTCCTCTGTCCCCTCTCTTATACATCCTAGTGACGGAGCACCTGCTCTCATCAATTCGCCATAACCCCAATATTAGGTGGATTGAGGTGGGAGGCACCGAGTACAAGTGCTCTCTATTTGCTGATGATGTCCTAGTATATATCACTCAATCACATATATCCATCCCTGCTGTTATGGCTGAAATAGATCACTTTGTTACATGGTAAAATTTTAAAATCAATGCAGCGAAGTCTGAGGCCCTCGATGTCTCCCTCCCTAAATCCATATAGGATTCCATGCAGTCCAACTTTCCCTTTGCCTGGCCCTCACAGGGTATCAAATACTTAGGAATTCCTAATCATAGAGACCTCTCCCATCTATGTTATCTTAATTTTGGGCCCTTTATTGAACAATTCCATACAGACCACGGTTGGCAAGTTAGAACTGTAAGATTCACTACGTGAACCACTGGTGTTTGTGGAAAAGCACATGTACACCGCGTTCCAAATTATTATGCAAAAAGTGTTTAGGAGTGATAAGGGAAGAATTTGTTTGTTTGTCAGTTAAACTCATTGATGGTGATGTGTGTCAGGGCTCTTTATATCACTGTAAGCAATTGCAGACACCTGTGCTAATTAGTTTGGCAGGTGTGTCCAATAAAGGCAAGACTACTTAAGAAGGCTCTCTCACATTATTAAGCAGCCTACATTTTCTGCCAAAATGGGAAAGAAAAAGGATGTGTCGGCTGCTGAGAAGCAACAAATTGTGGAGTGTTTAGGTCAAGGCATGACTACAATCAACATTGTACGATGATCAGGATGAAGTGTCTTGGCAATCAAGAAGTATGTAGCTGATTCACAGTACACACGTGTGCGTGCTGATAAGGGCAAATTGAGGACTCTTTCCTACAGGCAATTACGTCAGGTTGAAAGAGCAGCGGCAAAAAAGCCTTGTCATAGCAGCAGACAAGTTTTTGAAGCTGCTTGTGCCTCCAACGTCCCCCGAACAACAAGATGCAGGGTCCTTCAGAGGTTTGCAGCTGTGCATACGCCATCCTGTCGACCTCCTCTATCCACTTCACACAAGCAGAAACGGCTCCAGTGGGCCAAACATTACATGAAGACTGATTTCAAAACTGTTTTGTTCACGGATGAGTGCCGTGCAGCGCTCGATGGTCCAGATGAATGGAGTGGAGGATGGCTGGTTGATGGACACCCCACGCAAACACGGCTACAGCGCCAACAAGGAGGAGGTGGAGTAATGTTTTGGGCTGGAATCATGGGGAGAGAGATTGTCGGCCCCTTTAGGATCCCTGAAGGCGCTAAAGATGAACTCCATAATGTATGTGGATTTTCTCAAACAGCACTTCCTGCCATGGTTCAAGAAGAAGAACCGTGTATTTCACAGCAAGATCATTTTTCTGCATGATAATGCACCATCTCATGCTGCACATAAAACATCTGCATCTCTGGCTGATATGGGCATAAAAGGGGACAAACTTATGGTGTGACCCCCATGCTCCCCTGACCTCTACCCCATTCAGAACCTTTGGAGCATCATTAAAAGGAGTGTCTATGATGGCGGGAGGCAGTTCACATCTAAGCAACAGCTCTGGGAGGGTATTCTGTCCTCATGCAAAACAATTGAAGCAGAAACCATCCAAAACCTGACAAATTCAATGGACGAGAGAGTTCAGAAGCTCCTTTCGAACAAGGGGTCCTATGTGAAAATGTAACATCACCTAGAATAAAGTTTTGAGTTGAAAACTGTTTGATTTCAGTTTCTAACAACCTGCTAATGCTTATAATTTCAAAAATGACCATTTTTTTGGTCTTTATTAAAATGAAAAGGTTGATCGAAAAGTTTGGGGGATCTAAGAGTGTGGCAACCCAGTAGTCATGATTACTTCGAATTCTGACAATATGAGGGTCATGCTGCAGGTAGTGCAGCAAGAAGGCACTTATGTGTCTTGCGCATCTCGGAGCCCCAAAATTATTTTCCGGGCTAGATGCAGCTAAAAATTATTTTTAATTTTAAATCTGGTGAAGCTTATTATAGATGGCCTAATAGGATCAGTGCTGCACACTGCTACAAAGCCCAAATTATTTTCCAGTCAAGGTACAGATAAACATGATTAGTAATTTGAAAGCTTAAAACGGTTGGTAGGGTGATTTTAACCAATCATCAAGCTTTTACTCTCCCCAGGATGACACAGGGGTAGAAAAGTCGTTTCGGATCCATGATTTGTTCATCTTTATGAACGTGAGTCTGTCTACATTATCAGTGGAGAGCCGCGTGCGCTTATCTGTCAGCACACCACCAGCAGCGCTGAACACACGTTCAGACAGAACGCTGGCTGCGGGGCATGACAAGATCTCCAAGGCGTAAGTGGCTAGCTCCGGCCATTTATCTAGATTGGAAGCCCAAAAAGAGCAAGGGTCCAGTGACACAGTCGTGGCTTCAATGTTTACTTGGAGATACTCCTGTACCATCGTCTCTAGGCATTGACTATGTGTCAGACTTCTTGTCTCCTGTGGCCTTGCAAAGGATGGGCTAAAAAAGTGGTGAAATGATTCCGCAAAATTGATGTTACCAGCAGATACTGTGGTTCTGTTACGGTTTGAGTGCTGAACACTTGACGGTCCCACGGTTGGCAAGTTGGAACTGTGAGATTCACTACGTGCACCACTGGTATTTTGTGGAAAAGCACATGTAAGATTCTGCAACAGTCTCTGCTGATACTCCTGCATGCGTGCATCCCTTTCTATGGCAGGAATAATTTCTGCAAATTTACTTTTGTACCGGGGATCTAACAGTGTGGCAACCCAGTAGTCAGGATTATTTCTAATTCTCACAATTCAAGGGTCATGTTGCAGGTAGTGCAGCAAGAAGGCACTCATGTGTGTTGCGCATCCAGGAGCACCAAGTCCCTATTGTGTTGGTGGCGAGGTAACAATCATGCTTCCTTCCTCTGTCCTCTCCCCCCAACCTCGCACAACAGAAATGTGATCAAGGTCTCCCTCATCTGATGAGTCTTCCATCAGTTCGTCCTCCACTTCTTCCTGGGCTCCTGCACCTTCCTCACTAGTTTGGCTGCTACCATGCGCCCTGGTTAAACCATCTCCCCCACCCTCACATGCCTGCCGCCTTGGTGCTGCCGACCGTCTGGACCTTGCAGATGTTAGCCCTTCCGCATACAACTCCTCCTCCTCTACTTCCTCCACCTCCTCTTGTGCCACCACCTGACTCCGAATTCTGTTTAACATGTGCTCCAGCATGTAAATCACCGGAATAGTCATGCTGATAATGGCATCGTCAGCACTAAACATCTTCGTCGCCATTTCAAAACTGTGCAGAAGGGTGCATAGGTCCCTGATCTGAGACCACTCCTCCAGCGTGATTTGCCCCACCTCTGAATCTCGTTGGCCCAGGCTATACGTCAGAACGTATTGCACCAGGGCTTGTCGGTGCTGCCACAGTCGCTGCAACATGTGCAGAGTTGAATTCCACCGGGTAGGCACATCGCATTTTAGCCGGTGAAGTGGCAGGCCCAACGACTTCTGTAGAGATGTAAGTCGCTGAGCTGCGGGATGCGAACGGCGGAAGTGAGCACACAGCGACCGTGCCCTCTGCAGAAGGCCATCTAGTCTGGGATAGTGGGCTAAAAATTGCTGGACAACCAGGTTCAACACGTGAGCCATACAAGGCACGTGTGTGACATTGCCCCGGCGAAGGGCCGCACCCAGGTTTGCAGCATTGTCGCACACAGCCTTCCCTGGTTTCAGGTCCAGTGGAGACAACCATTCATGAAATTGGTTCTCCAGAGCTGACCACAACTCCTCAGCTGTGTGACTCACATTTCCCAGACATTTCAATGTAAAAACCGCCTGATGACGTTGAGCCCTACTGCCAGCATAGTAAGGAGGTGTGCAGGATCCCTTCTGCGCAGTTAGAAAGCTTGTGGCATGACCAGACAGGCTTTGGGTGCAGGTGGAAGACCGAGAGGAGGTTGAGGAGGCAGAAGCAGTGGAGGAAAAATGACATAAAGAGGATTGACGCACAACTCGTGGGGACGGCAAGACTTGGACAGCAGCCCCTTGTCCTGCTGTCACCATAGTTACCCAGTGCCCAGTCAGCGACATGTAACGCCCCTGTCCATGCCTACTCGTCCAAGTGTCTGTGGTGAAATGCACCCTGTCACACACAGGGTTTCTCAAAGAAGCGGTGATGTTGTGTGCGACATGCTGGTGGAGCGCAGGCACACCTTTCTTTGAGAAGTAGTGCCGACTGGGCATCTGGTACTGGGGCACTGCGACGGACATAAGGTCTCGAAAATCCTCTGTGTCCACCAGGCGGAAAGGCAGCATTTCTGTAGCCAAGAGCTTGCAGATGGTGAAATTCAACCTCTTAGCTTTCTCATGGCTAGGAGGAAATGGTCTTTTACTTGTCCACATCTGAGGGACCGAGGGCTGGCTATTGTGCTTAGACGGGGTTGATAAGGGTGTCCCCGGCAAACTGCCGGTCTGTGAGGAAGATGCAGGCGGACATGTTAGGTTGCCTTGATCCAAAGGTGGTGCTATCGATGTCGGACAGCGCTCAAGACCAGCTGGTGTTACCACCTCCAAAGAAAATGATGACCTGCCAATCACGCTGGCTGTTGCGGGTAAAGAGGTGGCAGGTCTGCGCCCCAAAACAGGTGTGACTGCTGTCCCCCCAGTCACAGAGGATGAAGAGGCCGCGGATGCACAAGATATGGCAGACGGTGGTTGGCCCGGCCGGCTAGACCGCATTGTAGCACACTGAGCTTCCCACTGCAACTTATGCTTCATGTCCATGTGCCGGTTCATGCATGAAGTACTCAAACTATGTATTTTTTGGCCTCTACTTAGCTTTTGCTGACAAATGTTACAGATAACACGAGTTGGGTCATCTTTATCGATCTGAAAAAATGTCCATTCTATGCAAGGCTTAGCACCCATGCGACCTGAAGAGCCACCACGACTTGTGGTGAGAGGCAGAGTTGTGTTTGAGGATGCAGTTGTTGACGTGCTTCCAGTACTACGTCTCTGTCCAGGAAGGCGCAACCTGACCTCGTCGTCACTAGCATCTTCCTCCACCTCCTCTGCTGACCTCATCTCTTGGCTGACTGTGGGTTGACAGTAAGTGGGATCTCCGACCTCATCATCATCACCCTGTGCGTTATCACACCCGTCGTCCTCAGAGCCAACCTGTTCCTGCCCTGACAAAAAACTAAAGTTGTCGCTCCAATCAGGTATTTGAGTCTTATCATCGTCTTCCTCATTGTCTCCACCAACAGGAGTTACAGTTTGGGAATGAGGGTCTACATTATGGTCAGAACCTTCTGCGTCTGGTCCTGGATCCGACTCATAAAGATTCTGGGCATCAGTGCAGATCATTTCCTCGTCTGGATTCACAGAAGCGCTGGAGTCGACCTCTGATTCCCAGGCTATAGTATGAGTAAACAGCTCTGCAGACTCAACCATCTGTTCTACCTCATACTCAGACGGGCAGCTGGAGATTTGGGAGCTGTGAGGAAGCAAGTGCGATTTGGGTGACACCTTTGAGGACTGGAGTATTTGTGATGTTGAAGTTGATGTGGAGGAGAGCCCACTTAAAGGAGCACTTGATATCCGTTGAAGCACCTGCTGTTTTTGTGCCTCATCTGGAATTTGTAGCGATTGGCGTGGCCGTAAGAAAGGGATCTTATCACATTGTCCGCTAAAAGAAGTAGACATTTTAGTTTGGCTGGAAGATGGTCTTTCTTCTGCACCTACCCCACGGACACAACCTTTTTTCCCCTTCCCAACACGCCTATTCCCCTTTCCACCAGCAGCAGGCCTTTTTCCACTCATTTTGGTGGTTAACTAATTCACAACTCTGGAGTTGTTTGCACAAAATAACAATGGATGGTAACCGAGCAGAGCTGAGTGGCCAAACTGTGGTATTAGGCCAAAACTATTGGCTGGGTTAGATGCAGAAAAAAATTATTTTTAATTTGCAACCTGATGGAGGTCAGTATAGATGGACTAATAGACCAAGTCCCACACACCGCTAGAAGCCCAAATATTTTTTCAGAGCTAGATGCAGAAAATTTTTTTATTCAATTTGCAACCTGATGGAGGTCAGTATAGATGGACTAATAGACCAAGTCCCACACACCGCTAGAAGCCCAAATATTTTTTCAGAGCTAGATGCAGAAAATTTTTTTATTCAATTTGCAACCTGATGGAGGTCAGTATAGATGGACTAATAGACCAAGTCCCACACACTGCTAGAAGCCCAAATATTTTTTCAGAGCTAGATGCAGAAAAAAATTATTTTTAATTTGCAACCTGATGGAGGTCAGTATAGATGGACTAATAGACCAAGTCCCACACACCGCTAGAAGCCCAAATATTTTTTCAGAGCTAGATGCCGAAAAAAATTATATTCAATTTGCAACCTGCTGGACGTCAGTATAGAAGGACTAATAGAACAAGTCCCACACACTGCTAGAAGCCCAAATATTATTTCAGAGCTAAATGAAGAAAAAAATTATTTTTAATTTGCAACCTGATGGAGGTCAGTATAGATGGACTAATAGACCAAGTCCCACACACTGCTAGAAGCCCAAATATTTTTTCAGAGCTAGATGCAGAAAAAAATTATTTTTAATTTGCAACCTGATGGAGGTCAGTATAGATGGACTAATAGACCAAGTCCCACACACCGCTAGAAGCCCAAATATTTTTTCAGAGCTAGATGCAGAAATTTTTTTTATTCAATTTGCAACCTGATGGAGGTCAGTATAGATGGACTAATAGACCAAGTCCCACACACTGCTAGAAGCCCAAATATTTTTTCAGAGCTAGATGCAGAAAAAAATTATTTTTAATTTGCAACCTGATGGAGGTCAGTATAGATGGACTAATAGACCAAGTCCCACACACCGCTAGAAGCCCAAATATTTTTTCAGAGCTAGATGCAGAAAAAAATTATATTCAATTTGCAATCTGCTGGACGTCAGTATAGAAGGACTAATAGAACAAGTCCCACACACTGCTAGAAGCCCAAATATTTTTTCAGAGCTAAATGAAGAAAAAAATTATTTTTAATTTGCAACCTGATGGAGGTCAGTATAGATGGACTAATAGACCAAGTCCCACACACTGCTAGAAGCCCAAATATTTTTTCAGAGCTAGATGCAGAAAAAAATTATTTTTAATTTGCAACCTGATGGAGGTCAGTATAGATGGACTAATAGAACAAGTCCCACACGCTGCTAGAAGCCCAAATATTTTTTCAGAGATAAATGAAGAAAAAAATTATTTTTAATTTGCAACCTGATGGAGGTCAGTATAGATGGACTAATAGACCAAGTCCCACACACTGCTAGAAGCCCAAATATTTTTTCAGAGCTAGATGCAGAAAAAAATTATTTTTAATTTGCAACCTGATGGAGGTCAGTATAGATGGACTAATAGACCAAGTCCCACACACTGCTAGAAGCCCAAATATTTTTTCAGAGCTAGATGCAGAAAAAAATTATTTTTAATTTGCAACCTGATGGAGGTCAGTATAGATGGACTAATAGACCAAGTCCCACACACCGCTAGAAGCCCAAATATTTTTTCAGAGCTAGATGCAGAAAAAAATTATATTCAGTTTGCAACCTGATGGAGGTCAGTATAGATGGACTAATAGAATGATGCTATGCCCAAAAGATTTTACTTCACTAGGTGCAGTAAAAAAATTGGTATTCTATACACAGGTGGTATATCTTGCAACACAGATAGGCTACTCCACTGACTAACACACTCTGCAATAGGCCAAAAAGGATTAGCTTTGCTAGATTCAGCCAAATGCTGTGAAAAAAACTTGCACAGCACTGGCACAGACCTGCCTGGCAAAAACTGATAGGAACTGATGTAACCTAGTCCTGAAAAGGACTCCAATTACAATTAGTCTTTACTCCCACAATCTATCTATTTAAGAGCACAGACCTGCCTGATAAAAGTCGTAGGAAATGCTGTAACCTAGTCCTTAAAAGGACTGCAATCACAACTATTCCCTACTCCCAAGCTATCTGTATATTTGTGCGAAAATTGGCTTGAAATTAACAAGGTATAGCGCACACAGCAACAGCGGTGCCGTCTAACACGCAGCTGCAGCAGTGAGAAAATGGTGGCGACGGGGAAAATGGCTTGGTCTTATAGGGCAAGGACATGTGACATACACTGCCAATCACACATGCCCTTGCTTGTGTGAAAAAAAGCACTTCGCTCCGTGTGTGCACTGCTGATAGGCTGACAGATTGCACCTCCCCACTGCAAATGCGGGAAAGAGAAAAAAAAATGGAGATCTTCATTGTTCCTGCAGAGATCCATCCCCTGCCCCTCCCCCCGCCCCGCTGTACACTCAAACTGCGTATTAACATTAATTTTCATCATTACTGAGAAAAAATCCAGTTATGATTTTGGTGCACGAACAGTTATCGAACATGACCTCGAACAGCCGAATTTTTCTCAAATTGTTCGTGTTCGCCGACCGGCTCGAACACCGCCCAAAACAGCTCGAATTTGAGATTGGCGAACAGTTCGAGTAGAACAACGCTCATCTCTAATTAACATTAATTTTCATCATTACTGAGAAAAAATCCAATTATGATTTTGGTGCATGAACAGTTATCGAACATAACCTCGAACAGCCGAATTTTTCTCAAATTGTTCGTGTTCGCCGAACGGCTCGAACACCGCCCAAAACAGCTCGAATTTGAGATTGGCGAACAGTTCGAGTAGAACAACGCTCATCTCTACTGACCACAACTCCTCAGCTGTGTGACTCACATTTCCCAGACATTTCAAAGTAAAAACCGCCTGATGATGTTGAGTCCTACTGCCAGCATAGTAAGGAGGTGTGCAGGATCCCTTCTGCGCAGTTAGAAAGCTTGTGGCATGACCAGACAGGCTTTGGGTGCAGGTGGAAGACCGAGAGGAGGTTGAGGAGGCAGAAGCAGTGGAGGAACTTTGACATAAAGAGGATTGACGCACAACTCGTGGGGACGGCAAGACTTGGACAGCAGCCCCTTGTCCTGCTGTCACCATAGTTACCCAGTGCCCAGTCAGCGACATGTAACGCCCCTGTCCATGCCTACTCGTCCAAGTGTCTGTGGTGAAATGCACCCTGTCACACAGAGTTTCTCAAAGAAGCGGTGATGTTGTGTGCGACATGCTGGTGGAGCGCAGGCACACCTTTCTTTGAGAAGTAGTGCCGACTGGGCATTTGGTACTGGGGCACTGCGACGGACATAAGGTCTCGAAAATCCTCTGTGTCCACCAGGCGGAAAGGCAGCATTTCTGTAGCCAAGAGCTTGCAGATGGTGAAATTCAACCTCTTAGCTTTCTCATAGCTAGGAGGAAATGGTCTTTTACTTGTCCACGTCTGAGGGACTGAGGGCTGGCTATTGTGCTTAGACGGGGTTGATAAGGGTGTCCCTGGCAAACTGCCGGTCTGTGAGGAAGATGCAGACGGACATGTTAGGTTGCCTTGATCCAAAGGTGGTGCTATCGATGTCGGACAGCGCTCAACACCAGCTGGTGTTACCACCTCCAAAGAAAATGATGACCTGCCAATCACGCTGGCTGTTGCGGGTAAAGAGGTGGCAGGTCTGCGCCCCAAAACAGGTGTGACTGCTGTCCCTCCAGTCACAGAGGATGAAGAGGCCGCGGATGCACAAGATATGGCAGACGGTGGTTGGCCCGGCCGGCTAGGCTGCATTGTAGCACACTGAGCTTCCCACTGCAACTTATGCTTCATGTCCATGTGCCGGTTCATGCATGAAGTACTCAAACTATGTATTTTTTGGCCTCTACTTAGCTTTTTCTGACAAATGTTACAGATAACACGAGTTGGGTCATCTTTATCGATCTGAAAAAATGCCCAGGCTATGCAAGGCTTAGCACCCATGCGACCTGAAGAGCCACCACGACTTGTGGTGAGAGGCAGAGTTGTGTTTGAGGATGCAGTTGTTGACGTGCTTCCAGTACTACGTCTCTGTCCAGGAAGGTGCAACCTGACCTCGTCGTCACTAGCATCTTCCTCCACCTCCTCTGCTGACCTCATCTCTTGGCTGACTGTGGGTTGACAGTAAGTGGGATCTCCAACCTCATCATCATCACCCTGTGCGTTATCACACCCGTCGTCCTCAGAGCCAACCTGTTCCTGCCCTGACAAAAAACTAAAGTTGTCGCTCCAATCAGGTATTTGAGTCTCATCATCGTCTTCCTCATTGTCTCCACCAACAGGAGTTACAGTTTGGGAATGAGGGTCTACATTATGGTCAGAACCTTCTGCGTCTGGTCCTGGATCCGACTCATAAAGATTCTGGGCATCAGTGCAGATCATTTCCTCGTCTGGATTCACAGAAGCGCTGGAGTCGACCTCTGATTCCCAGGCTATAGTATGAGTAAACAGCTCTGCAGACTCAACCATCTGTTCTACCTCATACTCAGATGGGCAGCTGGAGATTTGGGAGCTGTGAGGAAGCAAGTGCGATTGGGGTGACACCATTGAGGACTGGAGTATTTGTGATGTTGAAGTTGATGTTGCGGAGAGCCCACTTAAAGGAGCACTTGATATCCGTTGAAGCACCTGCTGTTTTTGTGCCTCATCTGGAATTTGTAGCGATTGGCGTGGCCGTAAGGAAGAGATCTTATCACATTGTACGCTAAAAGAAGTAGACATTTTAGTTTGGCTGGAAGATGGTCTTTCTTCTGCAGATGTTACTGTTGCTTTAACACCTACCCCACGGACACAACCTTTTTTCCCCTTCCCAACACGCCTATTCCCCTTTCCACCAGCAGCAGGCCTTTTTCCACTTATTTTGGTGGTTAGCTAATTCACAACTCCGGAGTTGTTTGCACAAAAAAACAATGGATGGGAACCGAGCAGAGCTGAGTGGCCAAACTGTGGTATTAGGCCAAAACTATTGGCTGGGTTAGATGCAGAAAAAAATTATATTCAATTTGCAACCTGATGGAGGTCAGTATAGATGGACTAATAGAACAAGTCCCACACACAGCTAGAAGCCCAAATATTTTTTCAGAGGTAGATGCAGAAAAAAAATATATTCAGTTTGCAACCTGATGGAGGTCAGTATAGAAGGGCTAATAGAGAAAGTCCCACACACTGCTAGAAGGCCAAATATTTTTTCAGAGCTAGATGCAGACAAAACATTATTTTTAATTTGCAACCTGATGGAGGTCAGTATAGATGGACAAATAGAGAAAGTCCCACACACTGCTAGAAGGCCAAATATTTTTTCAGAGCTAGATGCAGATATAAATTATTTTTAATTTGCAACCTGATGGAGGTCAGTATAGATGGACTAATAGAGAAAGTCCCACACACTGCTAGAAAGCCAAATATTTTTTCAGAGCTAGATGCAGAAAAAAACTATATTCAGTTTGCAACCTGATGGAGGTCAGTATAGATGGACTAATAGAACAAGTCCCACACACAGCTAGAAGGCCAAATATTTTTTCAGAGGTAGATGCAGATAAAAATTATTTTTAATTTGCAGCCTGATGGAGGTCAATATAGATGGACTAATAGAGAAAGTCCCACACACTGCTAGAAGGCCAAATATTTTTTCAGAGGTAGATGCAGACAAAAAATTATTTTGAATTTGCAACCTGATGGAGGTCAGTATAGATGGACTAATAGAGAATGTCCCACACACTGCTAGAAGGCCAAATATTTTTTCAGAGCTAGATGCAGACAAAAAATTATTTTTAATTTGCAACCTGATGGAGGTCAGTATAGATGGACTAATAGAGAAAGTCCCACACACTGCTAGAAGGCCAAATATTTTTTCAGAGCTAGATGCAGAAAAAAATTATATTCAGTTTGCAACCTGATGGAGGTCAGTATAGATGGACTAATAGAACAAGTCCCACACACAGCTAGAAGCCCAAATATTTTTTCAGAGGTAGATGCAGATAAAAAATATTTTTAATTTGCAACCTGATGGAGGTCAGTATAGATGGACTAATAGAGAAAGTCCCACACACTGCTAGAAGGCCAAATATTTTTTCAGAGCTAGATGCAGACAAAAAATTATTTTGAATTTGCAGCGTGATGGAGGTCAGTATAGATGGACTAATAGAGAAAGTCCCACACACTGCTAGAAGCCCAATATTTTTTCAGAGGTAGATGCAGAAAAAAAATATATTCAGTTTGCAACCTGATGGAGGTCAGTATAGATGGACTAATAGAGAAAGTCCCACACACTGCTAGAAGGCCAAATATTTTTTCAGAGCTAGATGCAGATAAAAATTATTTTTAATTTGCAACCTGATGGAGGTCAGTATAGATGGACTAATAGAGAAAGTCCCACACACTGCTAGAAGGCCAAATATTTTTTCAGAGCTAGATGCAGAAAAAAATTATATTCAGTTTGCAACCTGATGGAGGTCAGTATAGATGGAATAATAGAACAAGTCCCACACACAGCTAGAAGCCCAAATATTTTTTCAGAGGTAGATGCAGAAAAAAATTATATTCAGTTTGCAACCTGATGGAGGTCTGTATAGATGGATTAATAGAACAAGTCCCACACAGAGCTAGAAGCCCAATATTTTTTCAGAGGTAGATGCAGACAAAAAATTATTTTGAATTTGCAGCGTGATGGAGGTCAGTATAGATGGACTAATAGAGAAAGTCCCACACACTGCTAGAAGCCCAATATTTTTTCAGAGGTAGATGCAGAAAAAAAATATATTCAGTTTGCAACCTGATGGAGGTCAGTATAGATGGACTAATAGAGAAAGTCCCACACACTGCTAGAAGGCCAAATATTTTTTCAGAGCTAGATGCAGATAAAAATTATTTTTAATTTGCAACCTGATGGAGGTCAGTATAGATGGACTAATAGAGAAAGTCCCACACACTGCTAGAAGGCCAAATATTTTTTCAGAGCTAGATGCAGAAAAAAATTATATTCAGTTTGCAACCTGATGGAGGTCAGTATAGATGGAATAATAGAACAAGTCCCACACACAGCTAGAAGCCCAAATATTTTTTCAGAGGTAGATGCAGAAAAAAATTATATTCAGTTTGCAACCTGATGGAGGTCTGTATAGATGGATTAATAGAACAAGTCCCACACAGAGCTAGAAGCCCAATATTTTTTCAGAGGTAGATGCAGAAAAAAAATATATTCAGTTTGCAACCTGATGGAGGTCAGTATAGATGGACTAATAGAGAAAGTCCCACACACTGCTAGAAGGCCAAATATTTTTTCAGAGCTAGATGCAGACAAAAAAATATTTTTAATTTGCAACCTGATGGAGGTCAGTATAGATGGACTAATAGAGAAAGTCCCACACACTGCTAGAAGGCCAAATATTTTTTCAGAGCTAGATGCAGATATAAATTATTTTTAATTTGCAACCTGATGGAGGTCAGTATAGATGGACTAATAGAGAAAGTCCCACACACTGCTAGAAGGCCAAATATTTTTTCAGAGCTAGATGCAGAAAAAAATTATATTCAGTTTGCAACCTGATGGAGGTCAGTATAGATGGACTAAGAGAACAAGTCCCACACACAGCTAGAAGCCCAAATATTTTTTCAGAGGTAGATGCAGAAAAAAATTATATTCAGCTTGCAACCTGATGGAGGTCTGTATAGATGGATTAATAGAACAAGTCCCACACACAGCTAGAAGCCAAATATTTTTTCAGAGCTAGATGCAGAAAAAAATTATATTCAGTTTGCAACCTGATGGAGGTCAGTATAGATGGACTAATAGAACAAGTCCCACACACAGCTAGAAGCCCAAATATTTTTTCAGAGGTAGATGCAGATAAAAAATATTTTTAATTTGCAACCTGATGGAGGTCAGTATAGATGGACTAATAGAGAAAGTCCCACACACTGCTAGAAGGCCAAATATTTTTTCAGAGCTAGATGCAGACAAAAAATTATTTTGAATTTGCAGCGTGATGGAGGTCAGTATAGATGGACTAATAGAGAAAGTCCCACACACTGCTAGAAGCCCAATATTTTTTCAGAGGTAGATGCAGAAAAAAAATATATTCAGTTTGCAACCTGATGGAGGTCAGTATAGATGGACTAATAGAGAAAGTCCCACACACTGCTAGAAGGCCAAATATTTTTTCAGAGCTAGATGCAGATAAAAATTATTTTTAATTTGCAACCTGATGGAGGTCAGTATAGATGGACTAATAGAGAAAGTCCCACACACTGCTAGAAGGCCAAATATTTTTTCAGAGCTAGATGCAGAAAAAAATTATTTTCAGTTTGCAACCTGATGGAGGTCAGTATAGATGGAATAATAGAACAAGTCCCACACACAGCTAGAAGCCCAAATATTTTTTCAGAGGTAGATGCAGAAAAAAATTATATTCAGTTTGCAACCTGATGGAGGTCTGTATAGATGGATTAATAGAACAAGTCCCACACAGAGCTAGAAGCCCAATATTTTTTCAGAGGTAGATGCAGACAAAAAATTATTTTGAATTTGCAGCGTGATGGAGGTCAGTATAGATGGACTAATAGAGAAAGTCCCACACACTGCTAGAAGCCCAATATTTTTTCAGAGGTAGATGCAGAAAAAAAATATATTCAGTTTGCAACCTGATGGAGGTCAGTATAGATGGACTAATAGAGAAAGTCCCACACACTGCTAGAAGGCCAAATATTTTTTCAGAGCTAGATGTAGATAAAAATTATTTTTAATTTGCAACCTGATGGAGGTCAGTATAGATGGACTAATAGAGAAAGTCCCACACACTGCTAGAAGGCCAAATATTTTTTCAGAGCTAGATGCAGAAAAAAATTATATTCAGTTTGCAACCTGATGGAGGTCAGTATAGATGGAATAATAGAACAAGTCCCACACACAGCTAGAAGCCCAAATATTTTTTCAGAGGTAGATGCAGAAAAAAATTATATTCAGTTTGCAACCTGATGGAGGTCTGTATAGATGGATTAATAGAACAAATCCCACACAGAGCTAGAAGCCCAATATTTTTTCAGAGGTAGATGCAGAAAAAAAATATATTCAGTTTGCAACCTGATGGAGGTCAGTATAGATGGACTAATAGAGAAAGTCCCACACACTGCTAGAAGGCCAAATATTTTTTCAGAGCTAGATGCAGACAAAAAAATATTTTTAATTTGCAACCTGATGGAGGTCAGTATAGATGGACTAATAGAGAAAGTCCCACACACTGCTAGAAGGCCAAATATTTTTTCAGAGCTAGATGCAGATATAAATTATTTTTAATTTGCAACCTGATGGAGGTCAGTATAGATGGACTAATAGAGAAAGTCCCACACACTGCTAGAAGGCCAAATATTTTTTCAGAGCTAGATGCAGAAAAAAATTATATTCAGTTTGCAACCTGATGGAGGTCAGTATAGATGGACTAAGAGAACAAGTCCCACACACAGCTAGAAGCCCAAATATTTTTTCAGAGGTAGATGCAGAAAAAAATTATATTCAGCTTGCAACCTGATGGAGGTCTGTATAGATGGATTAATAGAACAAGTCCCACACACAGCTAGAAGCCAAATATTTTTTCAGAGCTAGATGCAGAAAAAAATTATATTCAGTTTGCAACCTGATGGAGGTCAGTATAGATGGACTAATAGAACAAGTCCCATACACAGCTAGAAGGCCAAATATTTTTTCAGACGTAGATGCAGATAAAAATTATTTTTAATTTGCAGCCTGATGGAGGTCAGTATAGATGGACTAATAGAGAAAGTCCCACACACTGCTAGAAGGCCAAATATTTTTTCAGAGCTAGATGCAGACATAAAATTATTTTTAATTTGCAACCTGATGGAGGTCAGTATAGATGGACTAATAGAGAAAGTCCCACACACTGCTAGAGGGCAAAATATTTTTTCAGAGCTAGATGCAGATAAAAATTATTTTTAATTTGCAACCTGATGGAGGTCAGTATAGATGGACTAATAGAGAAAGTCCCACACACTGCTAGAAGGCCAAATATTTTTTCAGAGCTAGATGCAGACAAAAAATCATTTTTAATTTGCAACCTGATGGAGGTCAGTATAGATGGACTAATAGAGAAAGTCCCACACACTGCTAGAAGGCCAAATATTTTTTCAGAGCTAGATGCAGATAAAAATTATTTTTAATTTGCAACCTGATGGAGGTCAGTATAGATGGACTAATAGAGAAAGTCCCACACACTGCTAGAAGGCCAAATATTTTTTCAGAGCTAGATGCAGAAAAAAATTATATTCAGTTTGCCACCTGATGGAGGTCAGTATAGATGGACTATTAGAACAAGTCCCACACAAAGCTAGAAGCCCAAATATTTTTTCAGAGGTAGATGCAGATAAAAAATATTTTTAAATTTGCAACCTGATGGAGGTCAGTATAGAAGGACTAATAGAGAAAGTCCCACACACTGCTAGAAGGCCAAATATTTTTTCAGAGCTAGATGCAGACAAAAAATTATTTTGAACTTGCAGCGTGATGGAGGTCAGTATAGATGGACTAATAGAGAAAGTCCCACACACTGCTAGAAGCCCAATATTTTTTCAGAGCTAGATGCAGAAAAAAAATATATTCAGTTTGCAACCTGATGGAGGTCAGTATAGATGGACTAATAGAGAAAGTCCCACACACTGCTAGAAGGCCAAATATTTTTTCAGCGCTAGATGCAGATAAAAATTATTTTTAATTTGCAACCTGATGGAGGTCAGTATAGATGGACTAATTAAGAAAGTCCCACACACTGCTAGAAGGCCAAATATTTTTTCAGAGCTAGATGCAGAAAAAAATTATATTCAGTTTGCAACCTGATGGAGGTCAGTATAGATGGAATAATAGAACAAGTCCCACACACAGCTAGAAGTCCAAATATTTTTTCAGAGGTAGCTTCAGAAAAAAATTATATTCAGTTTGCAACCTGATGGAGGTCTGTATAGATGGATTAATAGAACAAGACCCACACACAGCTAGAAGCCCAATATTTTTTCAGAAGTAGATGCAGAAAAAAAATATATTCAGTTTGCAACCTGATGGAGGTCAGTAGAGATGGACTAATAGAGAAAGTCCCACACACTGCTAGAAGGCCAAATATTTTTGCAGAGCTAGATGCAGACAAAAAATTATTTTTAATTTGCAACCTGATGGAGGTCAGTATAGATGGACTAATAGAGAAAGCCCCACACACTGCTAGAAGGCCAAATATTTTTTCAGAGCTAGATGCAGAAAAAAATTATATTCAGTTTGCAACCTGATGGAGGTCAGTATAGATGGACTAATAGAACAAGTCCCACACACAGCTAGAAGCCCAAATATTTTTTCAGAGGTAGATGCAGAAAAAAATTATATTCAATTTGCAAAATGATGGAGGTCTGTATAGATGGATTAATAGAACAAGTCCCAAACACAGCTAGAAGCCCAATATTTTTTCAGAGGTAGATGCAGAAAAAAAATATATTCAGTTTGCAACCTGATGGAGGTCAGTATAGATGGACTAATAGAGAAAATCCCACACACTGCTAGAAGGCCAAATATTTTTTCAGAGCTAGATGCAGACAAAAAATTATTTTTAATTTGCAACCTGATGGAGGTCAGTATAGATGGACTAATAGAGAAAGTCCCACACACTGCTAGAAGGCCAAATATTTTTTCAGAGCTAGATGCAGATATAAATTATTTTTAATTTGCAACCTGATGGAGGTCAGTATAGATGGACTAATAGAGAAAGTCCCACACACTGCTAGAAGGCCAAATATTTTTTCAGAGCTAGATGCAGAAAAAAATTATATTCAGTTTGCAACCTGATGGAGGTCAGTATAGATGGACTAATAGAACAAGTCCCACACACAGCTAGAAGGCCAAATATTTTTTCAGAGGTAGATGCAGATAAAAATTATTTTTAATTTGCAGCCTGATGGAGGTCAGTATAGATGGACTAATAGAGAAAGTCCCACACACTGCTAGAAGGCCAAATATTTTTTCAGAACTAGATGCAGACAAAAAATTACTTTGAATTTGCAACCTGATGGAGGTCAGTATAGATGGACTAATAGAGAAAGTCCCACACACTGCTAGAAGGCCAAATATTTTTTCAGAGCTAGATGCAGACAAAAAATTATTTTTAATTTGCAACCTGATGGAGGTCAGTATAGATGGACTAATAGAGAAAGTCCCACACACTACTAGAAGGCCAAATATTTTTTCACAGCTAGATGCAGATAAAAATTATTTTTAATTTGCAACCTGATGGAGGTCAGTATAGATGAACTAATAGAGAAAGTCCCACACACTGCTAGAAGGCCAAATATTTTTTCAGAGCTAGATGCAGACAAAAAATCATTTTTAATTTGCAACCTGATGGAGGTCAGTATAGATGGACTAATAGAGAAAGTCCCACACACTGCTAGAAGGCCAAATATTTTTTCAGAGCTAGATGCAGATAAAAATTATTTTTAATTTGCAACCTGATGTAGGTCAGTATAGATGGACTAATAGAGAAAGTCCCACACACTGCTAGAAGGCCAAATATTTTTTCAGAGCTAGATGCAGAAAAAAATTATATTCAGTTTGCAACCTGATGGAGGTCAGTATAGATGGACTAATAGAACAAGTCCCACACACAGCTAGAAGCCCAAATATTTTTTCAGAGGTAGATGCAGATAAAAATTATTTTTAATTTGCAACCTGATGGAGGTCAGTATAGATGGACTAATAGAGAAAGTCCCACACACTGCTAGAAGGCCAAATATTTTTTCAGAGCTAGATGCAGACAAAAAATTATTTTGAATTTGCAGCGTGATGGAGGTCAGTATAGATGGACTAATAGAACAAGTCCCACACACTGCTAGAAGGCCAAATATTTTTTCAGAGCTAGATGCAGAAAAAAATTATATTCAGTTTGCAATCTGATGGAGGTCAGTATAGATGGACTAATAGAACAAGTCCCACACACTGCTAGAAGCCCAAATATTTTTTCAGAGTTAGATGCAGAAAAAAATTATATTCAATTTGCAACCTGATGGAGGTCAGTATAGATGGACTAATAGAATGATGCTATGCCCAAAAGATTTTCCTTCACTAGGTGCAGTAAAAAAATTGGTATTCTATACACAGGTGGTATATCTTGCAACACAGATAGGCTACTCCTCTGACTAACACACTCTGCAATAGGCCAAAAAGGATTAGCTTTGCTAGATTCAGCCAAATGCTGTGAAAAAAACTTGCACAGCACTGGCACAGACCTGCCTGGCAAAAACTGATAGGAACTGATGTAACCTAGTCCTGAAAAGGACTGCAATTACAATTAGTCTTTACTCCCACAATCTATCTATTTAAGAGCACAGACCTGCCTGATAAAAGTCGTAGGAAATGCTGTAACCTAGTCCTTAAAAGGACTGCAATCACAACTATTCCCTACTCCCAAGCTATCTGTAGATTTGTGTGAAAATTGGCTTGAAATTAACAAGGTATAGCGCACACAGCAACAGCGGTGCCATCTAACACGCAGCTGCAGCAGTGAGAAAATGGTGGCGACGGGGAAAATGGCTTGGTCTTATAGGGCAAGGACATGTGACATACACTGCCAATGACACATGCCCTTGCTTGTGTGAAAAAAAGCACTTCGCTCCGTGTGTGTGCTGCTGATAGGCTGACAGATTGCACCTCCCCACTGTAAATGCGGGAAAGAGAAAAAAAAATGGAGATCTTCATTATTCCTGCAGAGATCCATCCCCTGCCCCTCCCCCCGCCCCGCTGTACACTCAAACTGCGTATTAACATTAATTTTCATCATTACTGAGAAAAAATCCAGTTATGATTTTGGTGCACGAACAGTTATCGAATATAACCTCGAACAGCCGAATTTTTATCAAATCGTTCGTGTTCGCCGAACGGCTCGAACACCGCCCAAAACAGCTCGAATTTGAGATTGGCGAACAGTTCGAGTCGAACAACGCTCATCTCTACTGATAAGCAATCCACCTATGCCATAACTCATGCGAATGCTGTGTGTATTTATTAGGGGGTTGCTGATTTCCCAATTGAGGGTACTCAATTTTCTTTGTCAGTAGTATATTATTTAGTATTAATATGTTTAAATAGTTTATAATCTTTCTTTAACATATATTATACTTTCTATTCTTTGTTCTTATTCATGAAAATGTACATTGAAATGCTAATAATGCATAAGCAATCTCGTATTTCACAAAACAAAAAGTTAAGCCTTTGGCATTGGTGTACAATTGAACTGTCCTTTGTCCTGAACGGTATCTCCATTGTATGAACCTCCTGCAGATGCTCCCTAGATTTATTAATGTTAGACATAGTAAATTTACAGTATTATTTTTGTTTATCTGAGCCTGAACTTTACATTCATTACATGCTACTGAACTTTCTTGCTTTAAAATTAAGATTGTAATATTACACTAAGACGACTGGTGGCATGACTACTTATTCCACAGTCAATGAGATATAGTAGAATAAAAGAAAATGAAACAAATAAACATAATGCAAAAGCATTAAATAAAAAAACTCCCACCATACTGTACGTTCATGTGAAAAAGAAAGACTATCCAATGTAAAGTCTCTATTCTGTGGATATTTTATCTTTATTTAAACAATAGCCAGTTGTCTGTATTTCCAATCTAGCAATAATTTTTCAGTGTCATGCCTCCATGTGTGAAATGAAGAATAACACAGCTTTTATAGAAATCAATAAACCACCCATCAGAATAATTATACAATTTATTCAAATGGAAAATATGTATGGAGTGTGAACTTAGGAGTTCAGAACACATGTCGATTTTCTACAAGAATGTGTACCTGTATTCAGGGGCCTAATCATTTAGGTACAGAGGTTGCAATAGCACCCGGGCTCTGGAGTATAGATGGACCCAAAAGATCCATTTGGCACACATGAAAAGACCATTACTCTTAAAGACTTGCAATAATTGGGGGCTCCATTGGAGCTTTTGCATTGGGGCTCTCATGTTTCAAGTTACGCCACTGGCTGTAACAATGATTTTCTGAAGCACAGCAGCTAATTATTGTTGAGAATAGACCTCTAGTGTGACCGTGAGCATGGATGTAAAGGTGGAAATTTAGTATGACTTATCCTAGACTGTTGGGGAGTAAAGTAGAATATTTGAAATGGTGAAACCTAATTTACTTTTATATTTCCTGCTCCTGTTGCTCATAGAGTAAACTAAAATTTTCCCAGTGGGTATTTGTTCACAAATTTATCACAACTGATAACCCTTTTTTGAGACTCCTTTGAACAACAGGTAGTAAACGAGTGTACCAAATTTTCCTCTCCAAACTTAAAATTCCTTAATAAGGTTATCGAAAATGCCTATTGCTCATCAGACAAACAATCTTATCCTTATTTTATTCCTGCAACTTGTCCCAGTTAATTCACCTCTATCATCCACATTATTATTATTATTATTATTTATTATTATACCACCATTTATTCCATGCCACTTTACATGTGAAGAAGGGGTATACATACAAGAACAATTACAATAATCTTGAACACAATGTGACGGCGACTGGTACAGGAGGAGCGAGAACCATGCCTGCGAGGGCTCACAGTCTACAAGGGATGGTTGAGGATACAGTAGGTGAGGGTAGAGCTGGTCGTGCAGCATTATTTGTGGAGTGGTGGTTACTGCAGATTGAAGGCTTGTCGGAAGAGGTGGGTCTTCAGGCTCTTTTTGAAGGTTTCCACGGTCGACGAGAGTCTGATGTGTTGGGGTAGAGAGCTCCAGAGTAGGGGGGAAGCAGGGGAGAAATCTTGTATGCGATTGTGGGAAGAGGAGATAAGAGGGGAGTAGAGAAGGAGATCTTGTGAGGATCGGAGGTTGTGTGCGCGTATGTAGCGGGAGACTAGGTCAGAGATATATGGAGGAGACAGGTTGTGAATGGCTTTGTATGTCATGGTTAGGGTTTTGAACTGGAGTCTCTGGGCAATGGGGAGCCAGTGAAGAGATTGACAGAGAGGAGAGGCCGGGGAATAGCGGGGGGACAGGTGGATTAGTCGGGCAGCAGAGTTTAGGATGGATTGGAGGGGTGCGAGAGTGTTGGAAGGGAGGCCACAGAGCTAGAGGTTTCAGTAGTCAAGGCAGGAGATGATGAGGGTGTGCACTAGTATTTTTGCAGATTCATGGTTGAGGAATGTGCGGATCGGGGAGATATTTTTGAGTTGGAGTCGGCAGGAAGTGGAAAGGGCTTGGATATGTGGTTTGAAGGAGAGTTCAGAGTCCAGGGTTACCCCAAGGCAGCGAGCTTGTTGGACTGGGGAGAGTGAGCAGCCATTGACTATGATGGATAGGTCAGTTGGGGGGGTTGAATGAGATGGCGGAAAGATGATGAATTCTGTTTTGTCCATGTTAAGTTTTAGAAATCTAGCAGAGATGAAGGATGAAATAGCAGACAGACATTGAGGGATTTTGGTTAGTAAGGAGGTGATATCAGGTCCAGAGAGGTAGATCTGTATGTCGTCAGCATAGAGGTGATAATGAAAGCTATGAGACTCTATGAGCTGTCCCAGGCCGAAGGTGTAGATGGAGAAGAGCAGGGGTCCTAGAACTGAACCTTGGGGGACACCGACAGATAGGGGGTGAGATGAGGAAGTGGTCTGTGAGTGAGAGACACTGAATGTCCTGTCTGTTAGATATGAGGAGATCCAGGATAGGGCCAAGTCTGTGATGCCGAGAGATGAGAGAGTTTTTAGTAAGAAGGAATGGTCCACTGTGTTGAAGGCAGATGACAGGTCTAGGAGGAGGAGGACAGAATAGTGTCGCTTAGATTTGGCGGTTAGTAGGTCGTTGGTAACTTTGGTCAGTGCAGTTTCAGTAGAATGGTGCGGTCGGAAACCAGATTGTAGGCGGTCGAAGAGGGAGCAGGAGGAGAGGTGGGAGGACAGCTCAGAATGGACATGTTGTTCCAGTAATTTTGAGGCATAGGGGAGAAGTGATATGGGGCGATAGCTAGACAGAGAGGATGGTTCAAGGGAGGGCTTTTTGAGGATGGGTGTGATTGAGGCATGTTTGAAGCATGAGGGGAAGACACCAGTTGTTAGTGACAAGTTGAAGAGGTGGGCTAGGGCTGGGATGAAGTTAGTGTTAAGGTTTGGGATGCGGTGGGACGGGATTGGGTCAAGTTTACAGGTGGTGAGGTGTGATTTGGAGAGTAAAGAGGAAAGTTGATATTCCGTAATGGTGGAGAATGTGGTTTTGGAGGAGGAGGGTTGAGTAGGTGTGGGGAGGGGCTGTGGGGGCTTTAGGCAAAAGCTTTGTCTGATGGTGTCAATCTTCTGTTTGAAGAATGAGGCAAAGTCTTCAGCTGAAATAAGAGGAGAGGAAGGAGGCACTGGGGGATGGAGGAGAGAATTGAAGGTGTTGAATAGTTGTTTGGGGTTGTGAGACATGGAGGATATGAAAGATGAGAAGTATGTTTGTTTTGCTGCAGTGAGTGTGGACTTGAAGGTAGTGAGGGACTGTTTGAATGCGATGAAGTGCTCATTGGAGTGGGACCTTTTCCATCTACGCTCAGCAACACTGGAGGCCCGTCGCAGTTCTTTAGTTAGGCTGGTGTGCCAGGGTTGTCTGTAGATTGTGCGAGCTTTGGTATGTGTGTGGGGGGCGACCGAATCGAAAGCTGCAGCTGTCGTGGTGTTGTATAGTGTTGAGCCACCCCCGTAGTGTTCGAGTTCGGTTCGGTTCGTCGAACACCTTCGAACACCGTTAAAACCAATGGCAGGCAAACAAAAACACATAGAAACACATAGAAAACACCTTCAAAGGTGTCCAAAAGCTGACAAACTGCTCAGAAGACACAACTAACACATGGAAAAGTGACAAGTACATATAGTCATGCGAAAATAAAAGAGGTGGAGGAGTAAAAGGAGGGGGAGACACAGATATAGGCATGTCATGCCCTTCTAAAATCCAAAAAGTGAGAAGCCGACACGGCCAGTCCGCTCCTGCCCGTGCCACCTCCGTGTCGCCGGGTTTGTGCCAGAGCCGCGGTGAACCCTGATGGCCAGCCCCCCTCTCCCAATACTGGTGCCTGTCCGCTGGTGGGTCGAGCGAGCCCCCCTGTGGTGGAGGCAGCTCTAAGCTTTTTAATTTAAATTGTCTCTCTAATTTGAATGAATACACTTTAAATCCATTTACAAGGATCTATTGGAGGGCAAGTCTCATGCCAGCAGACGCGTAATTCCAGCTCCAGTAGCGTCCACTAAAGCTGCTGCAGTTAAAAAGCTTTTATAAGGATCGAGCTCGGCTGTCCACCGCAAGGCATCCTACTGCCAGTCCCAGCCCCTATGCCTTGGGGTGCCTCCTGATGCTCTTCACTGAGTATCCCATGGTCCCGAAGCATTTCCTTTGAAAAAATTAAGTGTCTAAACTACAGGTGGTGTAGCTTGCTTAACAGCCGGGATAATCCGCTGACTAGCAGACACTGCTACTAGGCACAAAGTATTTCCTGGGCTAGATGCAGTTAAAAATTTGTAATTAGATACTCTCGTTGGATGCTGAGAAAGCATTCCATAGAGTCTCATGGCACGCCATATATGATTCTCTTAAAAAGCTTGGGGTAGGGGTCTAGGGGACCCTTTTATAGCCAAAATCACGGCCCTGTATCGCAATACGTCACGTAGGCTGAAGATAAATGGAACTGTAGCACCCTGAGGGCTCGGTTGCTACAGACGTATTGCACCTCACCCAGAGGTGTGATATCTCACTCTCAGGTAAGGATGGAGTGTGGATCAGGACCCGACACCTGCATGCATTACACCACATTGCCGTGGGGCAGGGCGACCAATATGCCCCTGAGATGGGCACGACAGTCCCTGTCCCTGGCTGGAGTGGGGGGAGGGAACACTGAGGAAGGGGAACCCTGTAGTGCAGGAGCAGGGAGGAAGCAGTTCCTGGGTGCATTGAGAAGGGAGTATAAAAGGTGGGCACCATCTTAGTTCAGTGCAGAGAAGTCTGAGCAGAAGTGGCAGTGAGCAGGGGCTCTGCATGAGCTCTGCTCCGGAGGCGGGGCTAGTAACAGAGGCCCAGGTCTGGAAGAGGGAGAAGGAAGGAAGAGGAGCGGAGAAGGCTCCAGGAACGAGGAATGAAGGGATCCCAGGGGTGCGGACGGGCGAGTCGCCACCGCACGCCCGAATCCACCTGCGTGGAGGGGTCAGGCCAAAGGGGGAGACCGGTCCCCGAACAAGTGGAGGCAGGAAACGACCCTCAGCTAGAAACCGGAGGCTCTGACATTTTATGTGGCGCAGCCCCTCGCTACACCCGCTAGGAAGGCACCACATAGGGTCAGGGAAACTGGCGCCAAGTTTACCAAGAGGAGGCCCGAGGCAGCCGGACAGAAGTGTTGGTAAGAAAGGCCAGACAAAGGACACACAAAGGGGGTCTTGTGAAGTGCTCCAAAGTTATCTGGGAGTTGTCTGAGCCCCTCACCTGGTGAGCACAGTACGACGTGGGCAGCCGTTACCTGCAGACGTGGTCTGGAAAATAAGAACTGTGAGTAAAGGCCCTGGACTGCATCACTGACTCCGTGTCATTACTGCTGCTGCCCTGCACCATCACCCCCATCCTCCGCATACACTGCCCTGAGGCTATACTCCTCCCGTGGGGAGTTATGCTACGCTCTGCTGCACCCACAACACCAGCCTCAGCGGTCTGCCCTGTAGCGGCGGTTCACTCTGACCGCAATCCACGGGTGGCGTAGTCGGACATTTAAACATCAAAACCACATAAATAGTTCCGCCACTGGTTTGACCGCCCTGAGCCACGGAACCGGGTCGCCGCCACGAAGACTACAACCACCAGCATCCACCAAAAAGGGTCCGGCTCCGGGTGTCCCAAGGCCCAGGGGGTGCGTCAGAACATTTTCATCACCTTTCACAATCACCAATGGGACAAGGCAGGGATGTCCTCTGTCCCCTCTCTTATACATCCTAGTGACGGAGCACCTGCTCTCATCAATTCGCCATAACCCCAATATTAGGTGGATTGAGGTGGGAGGCACCGAGTACAAGTGCTCTCTATTTGCTGATGATGTCCTAGTATATATCACTCAATCACATATATCCATCCATGCTGTTATGGCTGAAATAGATCACTTTGTTACATGGTAAAATTTTAAAATCAATGCAGCGAAGTCTGAGGCCCTCGATGTCTCCCTCCCCAAATCCATATAGGATTCCATCCAGTCCAACTTTCCCTTTGCCTGGCCCTCACAGGGTATCAAATACTTAGGAATTCCTATTCATAGAGACCTCTCCCATCTATGTTATCTTAATTTTGGGCCCTTTATTGAACAATTCCATACAGACCACGGTTGGCAAGTTAGAACTGTAAGATTCACTACGTGAACCGCTGGTGTTTTGTGGAAAAGCACATGTACACCGCGTTCCAAATTATTATGCAAAAAGTGTTTAGGAGTGATAAGGGAAGAATTTGTTTGTTTGTCAGTTAAACTCATTGATGGTGATGTGTGTCAGGGCTCTTTATATCACTGTAAGCAATTGCAGACACCTGTGCTAATTAGTTTGGCATGTGTGTCCAATGAAAGGCAAGACTACTTAAGAAGGCTCTCTCACATTATTAAGCAGCCTACATTTTCTGCCAAAATGGGAAAGAAAAAGGATGTGTCGGCTGCTGAGAAGCAACAAATTGTGGAGTGTTTAGTTCAAGGCATGACTACAATCAACATTGTGCGATGATCAGGATGAAGTGTCTTGGCAATCAAGAAGTATGTAGCTGATTCACAGTACACACGTGTGCGTGCTGATAAGGGCAAATTGAGGACTCTTTCCTACAGGCAATTACGTCAGGTTGAAAGAGCAGCGGCAAAAAAGCCTTGTCATAGCAGCAGACAAGTTTTTGAAGCTGCTTGTGCCTCCAACGTCCCCCGAACAACAAGATGCAGGGTCCTTCAGAGGTTTGCAGCTGTGCATACGCCATCCTGTTGACCTCCTCTATCCACTTCACACAAGCAGAAACGGCTCCAGTGGGCCAAACATTACATGAAGACTGATTTCAAAACTGTTTTGTTCACGGATGAGTGCCGTGCAGCGCTCGATGGTCCAGATGGATGGAGTGGAGGATGGCTGGTTGATGGACACCCCACGCAAACACGGCTACAGCGCCAACAAGGAGGAGGTGGAGTAATGTTTTGGGCTGGAATCATGGGGAGAGAGATTGTCGGCCCCTTTAGGATCCCTGAAGGCGCTAAAGATGAACTCCATAATGTATGTGGATTTTCTCAAACAGCACTTCCTGCCATGGTTCAAGAAGAAGAACCGTGTATTTCACAGCAAGATCATTTTTCTGCATGATAATGCACCATCTCATGCTGCACATAAAACATCTGCATCTCTGGCTGATATGGGCATAAAAGGGGACAAACTTATGGTGTGACCCCCATGCTCCCCTGACCTCTACCCCATTCAGAACCTTTGGAGCATCATTAAAAGGAGTGTCTATGATGGCGGGAGGCAGTTCACATCTAAGCAACAGCTCTGGGAGGGTATTCTGTCCTCATGCAAAACAATTGAAGCAGAAACCATCCAAAACCTGACAAATTCAATGGACGAGAGAGTTCAGAAGCTCCTTTCGAACAAGGGGTCCTATGTTAAAATGTAACATCACCTAGAATAAAGTTTTGAGTTGAAAACTGTTTGATTTCAGTTTCTAACAACCTGCTAATGCTTATAATTTCAAAAATGACCATTTTTTTGGTCTTTATTAAAATGAAAAGGTTGATCGAAAAGTTTGGGGGATCTAAGAGTGTGGCAACCCAGTAGTCATGATTACTTCGAATTCTGACAATATGAGGGTCATGCTGCAGGTAGTGCAGCAAGAAGGCACTTATGTGTCTTGCGCATCTCGGAGCCCCAAAATTATTTTCCGGGCTAGATGCAGCTAAAAATTATTTTTAATTTTAAATCTGGTGGAGCTTATTATAGATGGCCTAATAGGATCAGTGCTGCACACTGCTACAAAGCCCAAATTATTTTCCAGTAAAGATACAGATAAACATGATTAGTAATTTGAAAGCTTAAAACGTTTGGTATTGTGATTTTAAACAATCATCAAGCTTTTACTCTCCCCAGGATGACACAGGGGTAGAAAAGTCGTTTCGGATCCATGATTTGTTCATCTTTATGAACGTGAGTCTGTCTACATTATCAGTGGAGAGCCGCGTGCGCTTATCTGTCAGCACACCACCAGCAGCGCTGAACACACGTTCAGACAGAACGCTGGCTGCGGGGCATGACAAGATCTCCAAGGCGTAAGTGGCTAGCTCCGGCCATTTATCCAGATTGGAAGCCCAAAAAGAGCAAGGGTCCAGTGACACAGTCGTGGCTTCAATGTTTACTTGGAGATACTCCTGTACCATCGTCTCTAGGCGTTGACTATGTGTCAGACTTCTTGTCTCCTGTGGCCTTGCAAAGGATGGGCTAAAAAAGTGGTGAAATGATTCCGCAAAATTGATGTTACCAGCAGATACTGTGGTTCTGTTACGGTTTGAGTGCTGAACACTTGACGGTCCCACGGTTGGCAAGTTGGAACTGTGAGATTCACTACGTGCACCACTGGTATTTTGTGGAAAAGCACATGTAAGATTCTGCAACAGTCTCTGCTGATACTCCTGCATGCGTGCATCCCTTTCTATGGCAGGAATAATTTCTGCAAATTTACTTTTGTACCGGGGATCTAACAGTGTGGCAACCCAGTAGTCAGGATTATTTCTAATTCTCACAATTCGAAGGTCATGTTGCAGGTAGTGCAGCAAGAAGGCACTCATGTGTGTTGCGCATCCAGTAGCACCAAGTCCCTGTTGTGTTGGTGGCGAGGTAACAATCATGCTTCCTTCCTCTGTCCTCTCCCCCCAACCTCGCACAACAGAAATGTGATCAAGGTCTCCCTCATCTGATGAGTCTTCCATCAGTTCGTCCTCCACTTCTTCCTGGGCTCCTGCACCTTCCTCACTAGTTTGGCTGCTACCATGCGCCCTGGTAAAACCATCTCCCCCACCCTCACATGCCTGCCGCCTTGGTGCTGCCGAACTTCTGGACCATGCAGATGTTAGCCCTTCCGCATACAACTCCTCCTCCTCTACTTCCTCCACCTCCTCTTGTGCCACCACCTGACTCCGAATTCTGTTTAACATGTGCTCCAGCATGTAAATCACCGGAATAGTCATGCTGATAATGGCATCGTCAGCACTAAACATCTTCGTCGCCATTTCAAAACTGTGCAGAAGGGTGCATAGGTCCCTGATCTGAGACCACTCCTCCAGCGTGATTTGCCCCACCTCTGAATCTCGTTGGCCCAGGCTATACGTCAGAACGTATTGCACCAGGGCTTGTCGGTGCTGCCACAGTCGCTGCAACATGTGCAGAGTTGAATTCCACCGGGTAGGCACATCGCATTTTAGCCGGTGAAGTGGCAGGCCCAACGACTTCTGTAGAGATGTAAGTCGCTGAGCTGCGGGATGCGAACGGCGGAAGTGAGCACACAGCGACCGTGCCCTCTGCAGAAGGCCATCTAGTCTGGGATAGTGGGCTAAAAAATGCTGGACAACCAGGTTCAACACGTGAGCCATACAAGGCACGTGTGTGACATTGCCCCGGCGAAGGGCCGCACCCAGGTTTGCAGCATTGTCGCACACAGCCTTCCCTGGTTTCAGGTCCAGTGGAGACAACCATTCATGAAATTGGTTCTCCAGAGCTGACCACAACTCAGCTGTGTGACTCACATTTCCCAGACATTTCAATGTAAAAACCGCCTGATGACGTTGAGCCCTACTGCCAGCATAGTAAGGAGGTGTGCAGGATCCCTTCTGCGCAGTTAGAAAGCTTGTGGCAAGACCAGACAGGCTTTGGGTGCAGGTGGAAGACCGAGAGGAGGTTGAGGAGGCAGAAGCAGTGGAGGAACTTTGACATAAAGAGGATTGACGCACAACTCGTGGAGACGGCAAGACTTGGACAGCAGCCCCTTGTCCTGCTGTCACCATAGTTACCCAGTGCCCAGTCAGCGACATGTAACGCCCCTGTCCATGCCTACTCGTCCAAGTGTCTGTGGTGAAATACACCCTGTCACACACAGAGTTTCTCAAAGAAGCGGTGATGTTGTGTGCGACATGCTGGTGGAGCGCAGGCACACCTTTCTTTGAGAAGTAGTGCCGACTGGGCATCTGGTACTTGGGCACTGCGACGGACATAAGGTCTCGAAAATCCTCTGTGTCCACCAGGCGGAAAGGCAGCATTTCTGTAGCCAAGAGCTTGCAGATGGTGAAATTCAACCTCTTAGCTTTCTCATGGCTAGGAGGAAATGGTCTTTTACTTGTCCACATCTGAGGGACCGAGGGCTGGCTATTGTGCTTAGACGGGGTTGATAAGGGTGTCCCCGGCAAACTGCCGGTCTGTGAGGAAGATGCAGGCAGACATGTTAGGTTGCCTTCATCCAAAGGTGGTGCTATCGATGTCGGACAGCGCTCAACACCAGCTGGTGTTACCACCTCCAAAGAAAATGATGACCTGCCAATCACGCTGGCTGTTGCGGGTAAAGAGGTGGCAGGTCTGCGCCCCAAAACAGGTGTGACTGCTGTCCCCCCAGTCACAGAGGATGAAGAGGCCGCGGATGCACAAGATATGGCAGACGGTGGTTGGCCCGGCCGGCTAGGCCGCATTGTAGCACACTGAGCTTCCCACTGCAACTTATGCTTCATGTCCATGTGCCGGTTCATGCATGAAGTACTCAAACTATGTATTTTTTGGCCTCTACTTAGCTTTTGCTGACAAATGTTACAGATAACACGAGTTGGGTCATCTTTATCGATCTGAAAAAATGCCCAGGCTATGCAAGGCTTAGCACCCATGCGACCTGAAGAGCCACCACGACTTGTGGTGAGAGGCAGAGTTGTGTTTGAGGATGCAGTTGTTGACGTGCTCCCAGTACTACGTCTCTGTCCAGGAAGGCGCAACCTGACCTCGTCGTCACTAGCATCTTCCTCCACCTCCTCTGCTGACCTCATCTCTTGGCTGACTGTGGGTTGACAGTAAGTGGGATCTCCGACCTCATCATCATCACCCTGTGCGTTATCACACCCGTCGTCCTCAGAGCCAACCTGTTCCTGCCCTGACAAAAAACTAAAGTTGTCGCTCCAATCAGGTATTTGAGTCTTATCATCGTCTTCCTCATTGTCTCCACCAACAGGAGTTACAGTTTGGGAATGAGGGTCTACATTATGGTCAGAACTTTCTGCGTCTGGTCCTGGATCCGACTCATAAAGATTCTGGGCATCAGTGCAGATCATTTCCTCGTCTGGATTCACAGAAGCGCTGGAGTCGACCTCTGATTCCCAGGCTATAGTATGAGTAAACAGCTCTGCAGACTCAACCATCTGTTCTACCTCATACTCAGACGGGCAGCTGGAGATTTGGGAGCAATGAGGAAGCAAGTGCGATTTGGGTGACACCTTTGAGGACTGGAGTATTTGTGATGTTGAAGTTGATGTGGAGGAGAGCCCACTTAAAGGAGCACTTGATATCCATTGAAGCACCTGCTGTTTTTGTGCCTCATCTGGAATTTGTAGCGATTGGCGTGGCCGTAAGAAAGGGATCTTATCACATTGTCCGCTAAAAGAAGTAGACATTTTAGTTTGGCTGGATGATGGTCTTTCTTCTGCAGATGTTACTGTTGCTTTAACACCTACCCCACGGACACAACCTTTTTTCCTCTTCCCAACACGCCTATTCCACTTTCAACCAGCGGCAGGCCTTTTTCCACTCATTTTGGTGGTTAACTAATTCACAACTCTGGAGTTGTTTGCACAAAAAAACAATGTATGGGAACCGAGCAGAGCTGAGTGGCCAAACTGTGGTATTAGGCCAAAACTATTGGCTGGGTTAGATGCAGAAAAAAATTATTTTGAATTTGCAACCTGATGGAGGTCAGTATAGATGGACTAATAGAGAAAGTCCGACACACTACTAGAAGGCCAAATATTTTTTCAGAGGTAGATGCAGAAAAAAATATATTCAGTTTGCAACCTGATGGAGGTCAGTATAGATGGACTAATACAACAAGTCCCGCACACAGCTAGAAGCCCAAATATTTTTTCAGAGGTACTGTAGATGCAGATAAAAATTATTTTAAATTTGCAACCTGATGGAGGTCAGTATAGATGGACTAATAGAGAAAGTCCGACACACTACTAGAAGGCCAAATATTTTTTCAGAGGTAGATGCAGAAAAAAATATATTCAGTTTGCAACCTGATGGAGGTCAGTATAGATGGACTAATACAACAAGTCCCACACACTGCTAGAAGCCCAAATATTTTTTCAGAGGTACTGTAGATGCAGATAAAAATTAGTTTTAATTTGCAACCTGATGGAGGTCAGGATAGATGGACTAATAGAGAAAGTCCGACACACTACTAGAAGGCCAAATATTTTTTCAGAGCTAGATGCAGAAAAAAATAATATTCAGTTTGCAACCTGATGGAGGTCAGTATAGATGGATTAATAGAACAAGACCCACACACAGCTAGAAGCCCAATATTTTTTCAGAGGTAGATGCAGAAAAAAATATATTCAGTTTGCAACCTGATGGAGGTCAGTATAGATGGACTAATAGAACAAGTCCCACACACTGCTAGAAGCCCAAATATTTTTTCAGAGGTACTGTAGATGCAGATAAAAATTAGTTTTAATTTGCAACCTGATGGAGGTCAGTATAGATGGACTAATAGAGAAAGTCCGACACACTACTAGAAGGCCAAATATTTTTTCAGAGGTAGATGCAGAAAAAAATATATTCAGTTTGCAACCTGATGGAGGTCAGTATAGATGGATTAATAGAACAAGACCCACACACAGCTAGAAGCCCAATATTTTTTCAGAGGTAGATGCAGAAAAAAATATATTCAGTTTGCAACCTGATGGAGGTCAGTATAGATGGACTAATACAACAAGTCCCACACACTGCTAAAAGCCCAAATATTTTTTCAGAGGTACTGTAGATGCAGATAAAAATTAGTTTTAATTTGCAACCTGATGGAGGTCAGGATAGATGGACTAATAGAGAAAGTCCGACACACTACTAGAAGGCCAAATATTTTTTCAGAGGTAGATGCAGAAAAAAATATATTCAGTTTGCAACCTGATGGAGGTCAGTATAGATGGATTAACAGAACAAGACCCACACACAGCTAGAAGCCCAATATTTTTTCAGAGGTAGATGCAGAAAAAAATATATTCAGTTTGCAACCTGATGGAGGTCAGTATAGATGGACTAATACAACAAGTCCCGCACACAGCTAGAAGCCCAAATATTTTTTCAGAGGTACTGTAGATGCAGATAAAAATTATTTTTAATTTGCAACCTGATGGAGGTCAGTATAGATGGACTAATAGAGAAAGTCCGACACACTACTAGAAGGTCAAATATTTTTTCAGAGGTAGATGCAGAAAAAAATATATTCAGTTTGCAACCTGATGGAGGTCAGTATAGATGGACTAATACAACAAGTCCCACACACAGCTAGAAGCCCAAATATTTTTTCAGAGGTACTGTAGATGCAGATAAAAATTAGTTTTAATTTGCAACCTGATGGAGGTCAGTATAGATGGACTAATAGAGAAAGTCCGACACACTACTAGAAGGCCAAATATTTTTTCAGAGGTAGATGCAGAAAAAAATTATATTCAGTTTGCAACCTGATGAAGGTCAGTATAGATGGATTAATAGAACAAGACCCACACACAGCTAGAAGCCCAATATTTTTTCAGAGGTAGATGCAGAAAAAAATATATTCAGTTTGCAACCTGATGGAGGTCAGTATAGATGGACTAATAGAACAAGTCCCACACACTGCTAGAAGCCCAAATATTTTTTCAGAGGTACTGTAGATGCAGATAAAAATTAGTTTTAATTTGCAACCTGATGGAGGTCAGTATAGATGGACTAATAGAGAAAGTCCGACACACTACTAGAAGGCCAAATATTTTTTCAGAGGTAGATGCAGAAAAAAATATATTCAGTTTGCAACCTGATGGAGGTTAGTATAGATGGATTAATAGAACAAGACCCACACACAGCTAGAAGCCCAATATTTTTTCAGAGGTAGATGCAGAAAAAAATATATTCAGTTTGCAACCTGATGGAGGTCAGTATAGATGGACTAATAGAACAAGTCCCACACACTGCTAGTAGCACAAATATTTTTTCAGAGGTACTGTAGATGCAGATAAAAATTAGTTTTAATTTGCAACCTGATGGAGGTCAGTATAGATGGACTAATAGAGAAAGTCCGACACACTACTCGAAGGCCAAATATTTTTTCAGAGGTAGATGCAGAAAAAAATATATTCAGTTTGCAACCTGATGGAGGTCAGTATAGATGGACTAATAGAACAAGTCCCACACACGGATAGAAGCCCAAATATTTTTCAGAGGTACTGTAGATGCAGATAAAAATTAGTTTTAATTTGCAACCTGATGGAGGTCAGTATAGATGGACTAATAGAGAAAGTCCGACACACTACTAGAAGGCCAAATATTTTTTCAGAGGTAGATGCAGAAAAAAATATATTCAGTTTGCAACCTGATGGAGGTCAGTATAGATGGATTAATAGAACAAGACCCACACACAGCTAGAAGCCCAAATATTTTTTAGAGGTACTGTAGATGCAGATAAAAATTAGTTTTAATTTGCAACCTGATGGAGGTCAGTATAGATGGACTAATAGAGAAAGTCCGACACACTACAAGAAGGCCAAATATTTTTTCAGAGGTAGATGCAGAAAAAAATATATTCAGTTTGCAACCTGATGGAGGTCAGTATAGATGGACTAATACAACAAGTCCCGCACACAGCTAGAAGCCCAAATATTTTTTCAGAGGTACTGTAGATGCAGATAAAAATTATTTTTAATTTGCAACCTGATGGAGGTCAGTATAGATGGACTAATAGAGAAAGTCCGACACACTACTAGAAGGTCAAATATTTTTTCAGAGGAAGATGCAGAAAAAAATATATTCAGTTTGCAACCTGATGGAGGTCAGTATAGATGGACTAATACAACAAGTCCCACACACAGCTAGAAGCCCAAATATTTTTTCAGAGGTACTGTAGATGCAGATAAAAATTAGTTTTAATTTGCAACCTGATGGAGGTCAGTATAGATGGACTAATAGAGAAAGTCCGACACACTACTAGAAGGCCAAATATTTTTTCAGAGCTAGATGCAGAAAAAAATTATATTCAGTTTGCAACCTGATGAAGGTCAGTATAGATGGATTAATAGAACAAGACCCACACACAGCTAGAAGCCCAATATTTTTTCAGAGGTAGATGCAGAAAAAAATATATTCAGTTTGCAACCTGATGGAGGTCAGTATAGATGGACTAATAGAACAAGTCCCACACACTGCTAGAAGCCCAAATATTTTTTCAGAGGTACTGTAGATGCAGATAAAAATTAGTTTTAATTTGCAACCTGATGGAGGTCAGTATAGATGGACTAATAGAGAAAGTCCGACACACTACTAGAAGGCCAAATATTTTTTCAGAGGTAGATGCAGAAAAAAATATATTCAGTTTGCAACCTGATGGAGGTTAGTATAGATGGATTAATAGAACAAGACCCACACACAGCTAGAAGCCCAATATTTTTTCAGAGGTAGATGCAGAAAAAAATATATTCAGTTTGCAACCTGATGGAGGTCAGTATAGATGGACTAATAGAACAAGTCCCACACACTGCTAGAAGCCCAAATATTTTTTCAGAGGTACTGTAGATGCAGATAAAAATTAGTTTTAATTTGCAACCTGATGGAGGTCAGTATAGATGGACTAATAGAGAAAGTCCGACACACTACTCGAAGGCCAAATATTTTTTCAGAGGTAGATGCAGAAAAAAATATATTCAGTTTGCAACCTGATGGAGGTCAGTATAGATGGACTAATAGAACAAGTCCCACACACTGATAGAAGCCCAAATATTTTTCAGAGGTACTGTAGATGCAGATAAAAATTAGTTTTAATTTGCAACCTGATGGAGGTCAGTATAGATGGACTAATAGAGAAAGTCCGACACACTACTAGAAGGCCAAATATTTTTTCAGAGGTAGATGCAGAAAAAAATATATTCAGTTTGCAACCTGATGGAGGTCAGTATAGATGGATTAATAGAACAAGACCCACACACAGCTAGAAGCCCAATATTTTTTCAAAGGTAGATGCAGAAAAAACTATATTCAGTTTGCAACCTGATGGAGGTCAGTATAGATGGACTAATAGAACAAGTCCCACACACTGCTAGAAGCCCAAATATTTTTTCAGAGGTACTGTAGATGCAGATAAAAATTAGTTTTAATTTGCAACCTGATGGAGGTCAGTATAGATGGACTAATAGAGAAAGTCCGACACACTACTAGAAGGCCAATATTTTTTCAGAGGTAGATGCAGAAAAAAATATATTCAGTTTGCAACCTGATGGAGGTCAGTATAGATGGACTAATAGAACAAGTCCCACACACTGCTAGAAGCCCAAATATTTTTTCAGAGGTACTGTAGATGCAGATAAAAATTAGTTTTAATTTGCAACCTGATGGAGGTCAGTATAGATGGACTAATAGAGAAAGTCCGACACACTACTAGAAGGCCAAATATTTTTTCAGAGGTAGATGCAGAAAAAAATATATTCAGTTTGCAACCTGATGGAGGTCAGTATAGATGGACTAATACAACAAGTCCCGCACACAGCTAGAAGCCCAAATATTTTTTCAGAGGTACTGTAGATGCAGATAAAAATTATTTTTAATTTGCAACCTGATGGAGGTCAGTATAGATGGACTAATAGAGAAAGTCCGACACACTACTAGAAGGCCAAATATTTTTTCAGAGGTAGATGCAGAAAAAAATATATTCAGTTTGCAACCTGATGGAGGTCAGTATAGATGGACTAATAGAACAAGTCCCACACACTGCTAGAAGCCCAAATATTTTTTCAGAGGTACTGTAGATGCAGATAAAAATTAGTTTTAATTTGCAACCTGATGGAGGTCAGTATAGATGGACTAATAGAGAAAGTCCGACACAATACTAGAAGGCCAAATATTTTTTCAGAGGTAGATGCAGAAAAAAATATATTCAGTTTGCAACCTGATGGAGGTCAGTATAGATGGACTAATACAACAAGTCCCACACACAGCTAGAAGCCCAAATATTTTTTCAGAGGTACTGTAGATGCAGATAAAAATTAGTTTTAATTTGCAACCTGATGGAGGTCAGTATAGATGGACTAATAGAGAAAGTCCGACACACTACTAGAAGGCCAAATATTTTTTCAGAGCTAGATGCAGAAAAAAATTATATTCAGTTTGCAACCTGATGAAGGTCAGTATAGATGGATTAATAGAACAAGACCCACACACAGCTAGAAGCCCAATATTTTTTCAGAGGTAGATGCAGAAAAAAATATATTCAGTTTGCAACCTGATGGAGGTCAGTATAGATGGACTAATAGAACAAGTCCCACACACTGCTAGAAGCCCAAATATTTTTTCAGAGGTACTGTAGATGCAGATAAAAATTAGTTTTAATTTGCAACCTGATGGAGGTCAGTATAGATGGACTAATAGAGAAAGTCCGACACACTACTAGAAGGCCAAATATTTTTTCAGAGGTAGATGCAGAAAAAAATATATTCAGTTTGCAACCTGATGGAGGTTAGTATAGATGGATTAATAGAACAAGACCCACACACAGCTAGAAGCCCAATATTTTTTCAGAGGTAGATGCAGAAAAAAATATATTCAGTTTGCAACCTGATGGAGGTCAGTATAGATGGACTAATAGAACAAGTCCCACACACTGCTAGAAGCCCAAATATTTTTTCAGAGGTACTGTAGATGCAGATAAAAATTAGTTTTAATTTGCAACCTGATGGAGGTCAGTATAGATGGACTAATAAGAGAAAGTCCGACACACTACTCGAAGGCCAAATACTTTTTCAGAGGTAGATGCAGAAAAAAATATATTCAGTTTGCAACCTGATGGAGGTCAGTATAGATGGACTAATAGAACAAGTCCCACACACTGATAGAAGCCCAAATATTTTTCAGAGGTACTGTAGATGCAGATAAAAATTAGTTTTAATTTGCAACCTGATGGAGGTCAGTATAGATGGACTAATAGAGAAAGTCCGACACACTACTAGAAGGCCAAATATTTTTTCAGAGGTAGATGCAGAAAAAAATATATTCAGTTTGCAACCTGATGGAGGTCAGTATAGATGGATTAATAGAACAAGACCCACACACAGCTAGAAGCCCAATATTTTTTCAAAGGTAGATGCAGAAAAAACTATATTCAGTTTGCAACCTGATGGAGGTCAGTATAGATGGACTAATAGAACAAGTCCCACACACTGCTAGAAGCCCAAATATTTTTTCAGAGGTACTGTAGATGCAGATAAAAATTAGTTTTAATTTGCAACCTGATGGAGGTCAGTATAGATGGACTAATAGAGAAAGTCCGACACACTACTAGAAGGCCAAATATTTTTTCAGAGGTAGATGCAGAAAAAAATATATTCAGTTTGCAACCTGATGGAGGTCAGTATAGATGGATTAATAGAACAAGACCCACACACAGCTAGAAGCCCAATATTTTTTCAGAGGTAGATGCAGAAAAAAATATATTCAGTTTGCAACCTGATGGAGGTCAGTATAGATGGACTAATACAACAAGTCCCGCACACAGCTAGAAGCCGAAATATTTTTTCAGAGGTACTGTAGATGCAGATAAAAATTATTTTTAATTTGTAACCTGATGGAGGTCAGTATAGATGGACTAATAGAGAAAGTCCGACACACTACTAGAAGGCCAAATATTTTTTCAGAGGTAGATGCAGAAAAAAATATATTCAGTTTGCAACCTGATGGAGGTCAGTATAGATGGACTAATAGAACAAGTCCCACACACTGCTAGAAGCCCAAATATTTTTTCAGAGGTACTGTAGATGCAGATAAAAATTAGTTTTAATTTGCAACCTGATGGAGGTCAGTATAGATGGACTAATAGAGAAAGTCCGACACAATACTAGAAGGCCAAATATTTTTTCAGAGGTAGATGCAGAAAAAAATATATTCAGTTTGCAACCTGATGGAGGTCAGTATAGATGGCCTAATACAACAAGTCCCACACACAGCTAGAAGCCCAAATATTTTTTCAGAGGTACTGTAGATGCAGATAAAAATTAGTTTTAATTTGCAACCTGATGGAGGTCAGTATAGATGGACTAATAGAGAAAGTCCGACACACTACTAGAAGGCCAAATATTTTTTCAGAGCTAGATGCAGAAAAAAATTATATTCAGTTTGCAACCTGATGAAGGTCAGTATAGATGGATTAATAGAACAAGACCCACACACAGCTAGAAGCCCAATATTTTTTCAGAGGTAGATGCAGAAAAAAATATATTCAGTTTGCAACCTGATGGAGGTCAGTATAGATGGACTAATAGAACAAGTCCCACACACTGCTAGAAGCCCAAATATTTTTTCAGAGGTACTGTAGATGCAGATAAAAATTAGTTTTAATTTGCAACCTGATGGAGGTCAGTACAGATGGACTAATAGAGAAAGTCCGACACACTACTAGAAGGCCAAATATTTTTTCAGAGGTAGATGCAGAAAAAAATATATTCAGTTTGCAACCTGATGGAGGTTAGTATAGATGGATTAATAGAACAAGACCCACACACAGCTAGAAGCCCAATATTTTTTCAGAGGTAGATGCAGAAAAAAATATATTCAGTTTGCAACCTGATGGAGGTCAGTATAGATGGACTAATAGAACAAGTCCCACACACTGCTAGAAGCCCAAATATTTTTTCAGAGGTACTGTAGATGCAGATAAAAATTAGTTTTAATTTGCAACCTGATGGAGGTCAGTATAGATGGACTAATAGAGAAAGTCCGACACACTACTCGAAGGCCAAATATTTTTTCAGAGGTAGATGCAGAAAAAAATATATTCAGTTTGCAACCTGATGGAGGTCAGTATAGATGGACTAATAGAACAAGTCCCACACACTGATAGAAGCCCAAATATTTTTCAGAGGTACTGTAGATGCAGATAAAAATTAGTTTTAATTTGCAACCTGATGGAGGTCAGTATAGATGGACTAATAGAGAAAGTCCGACACACTACTAGAAGGCCAAATATTTTTTCAGAGGTAGATGCAGAAAAAAATATATTCTGTTTGCAACCTGATGGAGGTCAGTATAGATGGATTAATAGAACAAGACCCACACACAGCTAGAAGCCCAATATTTTTTCAAAGGTAGATGCAGAAAAAACTATATTCAGTTTGCAACCTGATGGAGGTCAGTATAGATGGACTAATAGAACAAGTCCCACACACTGCTAGAAGCCCAAATATTTTTTCAGAGGTACTGTAGATGCAGATAAAAATTAGTTTTAATTTGCAACCTGATGGAGGTCAGTATAGATGGACTAATAGAGAAAGTCCGACACACTACTAGAAGGCCAAATATTTTTTCAGAGGTAGATGCAGAAAAAAATATATTCAGTTTGCAACCTGATGGAGGTCAGTATAGATGGATTAATAGAACAAGACCCACACACAGCTAGAAGCCCAATATTTTTTCAGAGGTAGATGCAGAAAAAAATATATTCAGTTTGCAACCTGATGGAGGTCAGTATAGATGGACTAATAGAACAAGTCCCACACACTGCTAGAAGCCCAAATATTTTTTCAGAGGTACTGTAGATGCAGATAAAAATTAGTTTTAATTTGCAACCTGATGGAGGTCAGTATAGATGGACTAATAGAGAAAGTCCGACACACTACTAGAAGGCCAATATTTTTTCAGAGGTAGATGCAGAAAAAAATATATTCAGTTTGCAACCTGATGGAGGTCAGTATAGATGGACTAATAGAACAAGTCCCACACACTGCTAGAAGCCCAAATATTTTTTCAGAGGTACTGTAGATGCAGATAAAAATTAGTTTTAATTTGCAACCTGATGGAGGTCAGTATAGATGGACTAATAGAGAAAGTCCGACACACTACTAGAAGGCCAAATATTTTTTCAGAGGTAGATGCAGAAAAAAATATATTCAGTTTGCAACCTGATGGAGGTCAGTATAGATGGACTAATACAACAAGTCCCGCACACAGCTAGAAGCCCAAATATTTTTTCAGAGGTACTGTAGATGCAGATAAAAATTATTTTTAATTTGCAACCTGATGGAGGTCAGTATAGATGGACTAATAGAGAAAGTCCGACACACTACTAGAAGGCCAAATATTTTTTCAGAGGTAGATGCAGAAAAAAATATATTCAGTTTGCAACCTGATGGAGGTCAGTATAGATGGACTAATAGAACAAGTCCCACACACTGCTAGAAGCCCAAATATTTTTTCAGAGGTACTGTAGATGCAGATAAAAATTAGTTTTAATTTGCAACCTGATGGAGGTCAGTATAGATGGACTAATAGAGAAAGTCCGACACAATACTAGAAGGCCAAATATTTTTTCAGAGGTAGATGCAGAAAAAAATATATTCAGTTTGCAACCTGATGGAGGTCAGTATAGATGGACTAATAGAACAAGTCTCACACACTGCTAGAAGCCCAAATATTTTTTCAGAGGTACTGTAGATGCAGATAAAAATTAGTTTTAATTTGCAACCTGATGGAGGTCAGTATAGATGGACTAATAGAGAAAGTCCGACACACTACTAGAAGGCAAAATATTTTTTCAGAGGTAGATGCAGAAAAAAATATATTCAGTTTGCAACCTGATGGAGGTCAGTATAGATTGATTAATAGAACAAGACCCACACACAGCTAGAAGCCCAATATTTTTTCAGAGGTAGATGCAGAAAAAACTATATTCAGTTTGCAACCTGATGGAGGTCAGTATATATGGACTAATTGAACAAGTCCCACACACTGCTAGAAGCCCAAATATTTTTTCAGAGGTACTGTAGATGCAGATAAAAATTAGTTTTAATTTGCAACCTGATGGAGGTCAGTATAGATGGACTAATAGAACAAGTCCCACACACTGCTAGAAGCCCAAATATTTTTTCAGAGGTACTGTAGATGCAGATAAAAATTAGTTTTAATTTGCAACCTGATGGAGGTCAGTATAGATGGACTAATAGAGAAAGTCCGACACACTACTAGAAGGCCAAATATTTTTTCAGAGGTAGATGCAGAAAAAAATATATTCAGTTTGCAACCTGATGGAGGTCAGTATAGATTGATTAATAGAACAAGACCCACACACAGCTAGAAGCCCAATATTTTTTCAGAGGTAGATGCAGAAAAAACTATATTCAGTTTGCAACCTGATGGAGGTCAGTATATATGGACTAATTGAACAAGTCCCACACACTGCTAGAAGCCCAAATATTTTTTCAGAGGTACTGTAGATGCAGAAAAAAATATATTCAGTTTGCAACCTGATGGAGGTCAGTATAGATGAATTAATAGAACAAGACCCACACACAGCTAGAAGCCCAATATTTTTTCAGAGGTAGATGCAGAAAAAAATATATTCAGTTTGCAACCTGATGGAGGTCAGTATAGATGGACTAATTGAAAAAATATTTGGGCTTCTAGCAGTGTGTGGGACTTGTTCTATTAGTCCATCTATACTGACCTCCATCAGGTTGCAAACTGAATATATTTTTTTCTGCATCTACCTCTGAAAAAATATTGGGCTTCTAGCTGTGTGTGGGTCTTGTTCTATTAATTCATCTATACTGACCTCCATCAGGTTGCAAACTGAATATATTTTTTTCTGCATCTACAGTACCTCTGAAAAAATATTTGGGCTTCTAGCAGTGTGTGGGACTTGTTCTATTAGTCCATCTATACTGACCTCCATCAGGTTGCAAATTAAAACTAATTTTTATCTGCATCTACAGTACCTCTGAAAAAATATTTGGGCTTCTAGCAGTGTGTGGGACTTGTTCAATTAGTCCATATATACTGACCTCCATCAGGTTGCAAACTGAATATAGTTTTTTCTGCATCTACCTCTGAAAAAATATTGGGCTTCTAGCTGTGTGTGGGTCTTGTTCTATTAATCAATCTATACTGACCTCCATCAGGTTGCAAACTGAATATATTTTTTTCTGCATCTACCTCTGAAAAAATATTTGGCCTTCTAGTAGTGTATCGGACTTTCTCTATTAGTCCATCTATACTGACCTCCATCAGGTTGCAAATTAAAACTAATTTTTATCTGCATCTACAGTACCTCTGAAAAAATATTTGGGCTTCTAGCAGTGTGTGAGACTTGTTCTATTAGTCCATCTATACTGACCTCCATCAGGTTGCAAACTGAATATATTTTTTTCTGCATCTACCTCTGAAAAAATATTTGGCCTTCTAGTATTGTGTCGGACTTTCTCTATTAGTCCATCTATACTGACCTCCATCAGGTTGCAAATTAAAACTAATTTTTATCTGCATCTACAGTACCTCTGAAAAAATATTTGGGCTTCTAGCAGTGTGTGGAACTTGTTCTATTAGTCCATCTATACTGACCTCCATCAGGTTGCAAACTGAATATATTTTTTTCTGCATCTACCTCTGAAAAAATATTTGGCCTTCTAGTAGTGTGTCGGACTTTCTCTATTAGTCCATCTATACTGACCTCCATCAGGTTGCAAATTAAAAATAATTTTTATCTGCATCTACAGTACCTCTGAAAAAATATTTGGGCTTCTAGCTGTGTGCGGGACTTGTTGTATTAGTCCATCTATACTGACCTCCATCAGGTTGCAAACTGAATATATTTTTTTCTGCATCTACCTCTGAAAAAATATTTGGCCTTCTAGTAGTGTGTCGGACTTTCTCTATTAGTCCATCTATACTGACCTCCATCAGGTTGCAAATTAAAACTAATTTTTATCTGCATCTACAGTACCTCTGAAAAAATATTTGGGCTTCTAGCAGTGTGTGGGACTTGTTCTGAGGTACTGTAGATGCAGATAAAAATTAGTTTTAATTTGCAACCTGATGGAGGTCAGTATAGATGGACTAATAGAGAAAGTCCGACACACTACTAGAAGGCCAAATATTTTTTCAGAGGTAGATGCAGAAAAAAATATATTCAGTTTGCAACCTGATGGAGGTCAGTATAGATGGACTAATAGAACAAGTCCCACACACTGCTAGAAGCCCAAATATTTTTTCAGAGGTACTGTAGATGCAGATAAAAATTAGTTTTAATTTGCAACCTGATGGAGGTCAGTATAGATGGACTAATAGAGAAAGTCCGACACACTACTAGAAGGCCAAATATTTTTTCAGAGGTAGATGCAGAAAAAAATATATTCAGTTTGCAACCTGATGGAGGTCAGTATAGATGGACTAATACAACAAGTCCCGCACACAGCTAGAAGCCCAAATATTTTTTCAGAGGTACTGTAGATGCAGATAAAAATTATTTTTAATTTGCAACCTGATGGAGGTCAGTATAGATGGACTAATAGAGAAAGTCCGACACACTACTAGAAGGCCAAATATTTTTTCAGAGGTAGATGCAGAAAAAAATATATTCAGTTTGCAACCTGATGGAGGTCAGTATAGATGGACTAATAGAACAAGTCCCACACACTGCTAGAAGCCCAAATATTTTTTCAGAGGTACTGTAGATGCAGATAAAAATTAGTTTTAATTTGCAACCTGATGGAGGTCAGTATAGATGGACTAATAGAGAAAGTCCGACACACTACTAGAAGGCCAAATATTTTTTCAGAGGTAGATGCAGAAAAAAATATATTCAGTTTGCAACCTGATGGAGGTCAGTATAGATGGACTAATAGAACAAGTCCCACACACTGCTAGAAGCCCAAATATTTTTTCAGAGGTACTGTAGATGCAGATAAAAATTAGTTTTAATTTGCAACCTGATGGAGGTCAGTATAGATGGACTAATAGAGAAAGTCCGACACACTACTAGAAGGCCAAATATTTTTTCAGAGGTAGATGCAGAAAAAAATATATTCAGTTTGCAACCTGATGGAGGTCAGTATAGATGGATTAATAGAACAAGACCCACACACAGCTAGAAGCCCAATATTTTTTCAGAGGTAGATGCAGAAAAAACTATATTCAGTTTGCAACCTGATGGAGGTCAGTATATATGGACTAATGGAACAAGTCCCACACACTGCTAGAAGCCCAAATATTTTTTCAGAGGTACTGTAGATGCAGATAAAAATTAGTTTTAATTTGCAACCTGATGGAAGTCAGTATAGATGGACTAATAGAGAAAGTCCGACACACTACTAGAAGGCCCAATATTTTTTCAGAGGTAGATGCAGAAAAAAATATATTCAGTTTGCAACCTGATGGAGGTCAGTATAGATGGACTAATAGAACAAGTCCCACACACTGCTAGAAGCCCAAATATTTTTTCAGAGGTACTGTAGATGCAGATAAAAATTAGTTTTAATTTGCAACCTGATGGAGGTCAGTATAGATGGACTAATAGAGAAAGTCCGACACACTACTAGAAGGCAAATATTTTTTCAGAGGTAGATGCAGAAAAAATATATTCAGTTTGCAACCTGATGGAGGTCAGTATAGATGGATTAATAGAACAAGACCCACACACAGCTAGAAGCCCAATATTTTTTCAGAGGTAGATGCAGAAAAAACTATATTCAGTTTGCAACCTGATGGAGGTCAGTATAGATGGACTAATAGAACAAGTCCCACACACTGCTAGAAGCCCAAATATTTTTTCAGAGGTACTGTAGATGCAGATAAAAATTAGTTTTAATTTGCAACCTGATGGAGGTCAGTATAGATGGACTAATAGAGAAAGTCCGACACACTACTAGAAGGCCATATATTTTTTCAGAGGTAGATGCAGAAAAAAATATATTCAGTTTGCAACCTGATGGAGGTCAGTATAGATGGACTAATAGAACAAGTCCCACACACAGCTAGAAGCCCAATATTTTTTCAGAGGTAGATGCAGAAAAAAATATATTCAGTTTGCAACCTGATGGAGGTCAGTATAGATGGACTAATAGAACAAGTCCCACACACTGCTAGAAGCCCAAATATTTTTTCAGAGGTACTGTAGATGCAGATAAAAATTAGTTTTAATTTGCAACCTGATGGAGGTCAGTATAGATGGACTAATAGAGCAAGTCCGACACACTACTAGAAGGCCAAATATTTTTTCAGAGGTAGATGCAGAAAAAAATATATTCAGTTTGCAACCTGATGGAGGTCAGTATAGATGGATTAATAGAACAAGACCCACACACAGCTAGAAGCCCAATATTTTTTCAGAGGTAGATGCAGAAAAAAATATATTCAGTTTGCAACCTGATGGAGGTCAGTATAGATGGACTAATAGAACAAGTCCCACACACTGCTAGAAGCCCAAATATTTTTTCAGAGGTACTGTAGATGCAGATAAAAATTAGTTTTAATTTGCAACCTGATGGAGGTCAGTATAGATGGACTAATAGAGAAAGTCCGACACACTACTAGAAGGCCAAATATTTTTTCAGAGGTAGATGCAGAAAAAAATATATTCAGTTTGCAACCTGATGGAGGTCAGTATAGATGGACTAATACAACAAGTCCTGCACACAGCTAGAAGCCCAAATATTTTTTCAGAGGTACTGTAGATGCAGATAAAAATTATTTTTAATTTGCAACCTGATGGAGGTCAGTATAGATGGACTAATAGAGAAAGTCCGACACACTACTAGAAGGCCAAATATTTTTTCAGAGGTAGATGCAGAAAAAAATATATTCAGTTTGCAACCTGATGGAGGTCAGTATAGATGGACTAATAGAACAAGTCCCACACACTGCTAGAAGCCCAAATATTTTTTCAGAGGTACTGTAGATGCAGATAAAAATTAGTTTTAATTTGCAACCTGATGGAGGTCAGTATAGATGGACTAATAGAGAAAGTCCGACACACTACTAGAAGGCCAAATATTTTTTCAGAGGTAGATGCAGAAAAAAATATATTCAGTTTGCAACCTGATGGAGGTCAGTATAGATGGACTAATAGAACAAGTCCCACACACGGATAGAAGCCCAAATATTTTTTCAGAGGTAGATGCAGAAAAAAATATATTCAGTTTGCAACCTGATGGAGGTCAGTATAGATTGATTAATAGAACAAGACCCACACACAGCTAGAAGCCCAATATTTTTTCAGAGGTAGATGCAGAAAAAACTATATTCAGTTTGCAACCTGATGGAGGTCAGTATATATGGACTAATTGAACAAGTCCCACACACTGCTAGAAGCCCAAATATTTTTTCAGAGGTACTGTAGATGCAGATAAAAATTAGTTTTAATTTGCAACCTGATGGAGGTCAGTATAGATGGACTAATAGAACAAGTCCCACACACTGCTAGAAGCCCAAATATTTTTTCAGAGGTACTGTAGATGCAGATAAAAATTAGTTTTAATTTGCAACCTGATGGAGGTCAGTATAGATGGACTAATAGAGAAAGTCCGACACACTACTAGAAGGCCAAATATTTTTTCAGAGGTAGATGCAGAAAAAAATATATTCAGTTTGCAACCTGATGGAGGTCAGTATAGATTGATTAATAGAACAAGACCCACACACAGCTAGAAGCCCAATATTTTTTCAGAGGTAGATGCAGAAAAAACTATATTCAGTTTGCAACCTGATGGAGGTCAGTATATATGGACTAATTGAACAAGTCCCACACACTGCTAGAAGCCCAAATATTTTTTCAGAGGTACTGTAGATGCAGAAAAAAATATATTCAGTTTGCAACCTGATGGAGGTCAGTATAGATGAATTAATAGAACAAGACCCACACACAGCTAGAAGCCCAATATTTTTTCAGAGGTAGATGCAGAAAAAAATATATTCAGTTTGCAACCTGATGGAGGTCAGTATAGATGGACTAATAGAACAAGTCCCACACACTGCTAGAAGCCCAAATATTTTTTCAGAGGTACTGTAGATGCAGATAAAAATTAGTTTTAATTTGCAACCTGATGGAGGTCAGTATAGATGGACTAATAGAGAAAGTCCGACACACTACTAGAAGGCCAAATATTTTTTCAGAGGTAGATGCAGAAAAAAATATATTCAGTTTGCAACCTGATGGAGGTCAGTATAGATGGACTAATAGAACAAGTCCCACACACTGCTAGAAGCCCAAATATTTTTTCAGAGGTACTGTAGATGCAGATAAAAATTAGTTTTAATTTGCAACCTGATGGAGGTCAGTATAGATGGACTAATAGAGAAAGTCCGACACACTACTAGAAGGCCAAATATTTTTTCAGAGGTAGATGCAGAAAAAAATATATTCAGTTTGCAACCTGATGGAGGTCAGTATAGATGGACTAATACAACAAGTCCCGCACACAGCTAGAAGCCCAAATATTTTTTCAGAGGTACTGTAGATGCAGATAAAAATTATTTTTAATTTGCAACCTGATGGAGGTCAGTATAGATGGACTAATAGAGAAAGTCCGACACACTACTAGAAGGCCAAATATTTTTTCAGAGGTAGATGCAGAAAAAAATATATTCAGTTTGCAACCTGATGGAGGTCAGTATAGATGGACTAATAGAACAAGTCCCAAACACTGCTAGAAGCCCAAATATTTTTTCAGAGGTACTGTAGATGCAGATAAAAATTAGTTTTAATTTGCAACCTGATGGAGGTCAGTATAGATGGACTAATAGAGAAAGTCCGACACACTACTAGAAGGCCAAATATTTTTTCAGAGGTAGATGCAGAAAAAAATATATTCAGTTTGCAACCTGATGGAGGTCAGTATAGATGGACTAATAGAACAAGTCCCACACACTGCTAGAAGCCCAAATATTTTTTCAGAGGTACTGTAGATGCAGATAAAAATTAGTTTTAATTTGCAACCTGATGGAGGTCAGTATAGATGGACTAATAGAGAAAGTCCGACACACTACTAGAAGGCCAAATATTTTTTCAGAGGTAGATGCAGAAAAAAATATATTCAGTTTGCAACCTGATGGAGGTCAGTATAGATGGATTAATAGAACAAGACCCACATACAGCTAGAAGCCCAATATTTTTTCAGAGGTAGATGCAGAAAAAACTATATTCAGTTTGCAACCTGATGGAGGTCAGTATATATGGACTAATGGAACAAGTCCCACACACTGCTAGAAGCCCAAATATTTTTTCAGAGGTACTGTAGATGCAGATAAAAATTAGTTTTAATTTGCAACCTGATGGAAGTCAGTATAGATGGACTAATAGAGAAAGTCCGACACACTACTAGAAGGCCAAATATTTTTTCAGAGGTAGATGCAGAAAAAAATATATTCAGTTTGCAACCTGATGGAGGTCAGTATAGATGGATTAATAGAACAAGACCCATACACAGCTAGAAGCCCAATATTTTTTCAGAGGTAGATGCAGAAAAAAATATATTCAGTTTGCAACCTGATGGAGGTCAGTATAGATGGACTAATAGAACAAGTCCCACACACTGCTAGAAGCCCAAATATTTTTTCAGAGGTACTGTAGATGCAAATAAAAATTAGTTTTAATTTGCAACCTGATGGAGGTCAGTATAGATGGACTAATAGAGAAAGTCCGACACAGTACTAGAAGGCCAAATATTTTTTCAGAGGTAGATGCAGAAAAAAATATATTCAGTTTGCAACCTGATGGAGGTCAGTATAGATGGATTAATAGAACAAGACCCACACACAGCTAGAAGCCCAATATTTTTTCAGAGGTAGATGCAGAAAAAACTATATTCAGTTTGCAACCTGATGGAGGTCAGTATAGATGGACTAATAGAACAAGTCCCACACACTGCTAGAAGCCCAAATATTTTTTCAGAGGTACTGTAGATGCAGATAAAAATTATTTTTAATTTGCAACCTGATGGAGGTCAGTATAGATGGACTAATAGAGAAAGTCCGACACACTACTAGAAGGCCAAATATTTTTTCAGAGGTAGATGCAGAAAAAAATATATTCAGTTTGCAACCTGATGGAGGTCAGTATAGATGGACTAATAGAACAAGTCCCACACACTGCTAGAAGCCCAAATATTTTTTCAGAGGTAGATGCAGAAAAAAATATATTCAGTTTGCAACCTGATGGAGGTCAGTATAGATTGATTAATAGAACAAGACCCACACACAGCTAGAAGCCCAATATTTTTTCAGAGGTAGATGCAGAAAAAACTATATTCAGTTTGCAACCTGATGGAGGTCAGTATATATGGACTAATTGAACAAGTCCCACACACTGCTAGAAGCCCAAATATTTTTTCAGAGGTACTGTAGATGCAGATAAAAATTAGTTTTAATTTGCAACCTGATGGAGGTCAGTATAGATGGACTAATAGAACAAGTCCCACACACTGCTAGAAGCCCAAATATTTTTTCAGAGGTACTGTAGATGCAGATAAAAATTAGTTTTAATTTGCAACCTGATGGAGGTCAGTATAGATGGACTAATAGAGAAAGTCCGACACACTACTAGAAGGCCAAATATTTTTTCAGAGGTAGATGCAGAAAAAAATATATTCAGTTTGCAACCTGATGGAGGTCAGTATAGATTGATTAATAGAACAAGACCCACACACAGCTAGAAGCCCAATATTTTTTCAGAGGTAGATGCAGAAAAAACTATATTCAGTTTGCAACCTGATGGAGGTCAGTATATATGGACTAATTGAACAAGTCCCACACACTGCTAGAAGCCCAAATATTTTTTCAGAGGTACTGTAGATGCAGAAAAAAATATATTCAGTTTGCAACCTGATGGAGGTCAGTATAGATGAATTAATAGAACAAGACCCACACACAGCTAGAAGCCCAATATTTTTTCAGAGGTAGTTGCAGAAAAAAATATATTCAGTTTGCAACCTGATGGAGGTCAGTATAGATGGACTAATAGAACAAGTCCCACACACTGCTAGAAGCCCAAATATTTTTTCAGAGGTACTGTAGATGCAGATAAAAATTAGTTTTAATTTGCAACCTGATGGAGGTCAGTATAGATGGACTAATAGAGAAAGTCCGACACACTACTAGAAGGCCAAATATTTTTTCAGAGGTAGATGCAGAAAAAAATATATTCAGTTTGCAACCTGATGGAGGTCAGTATAGATGGACTAATAGAACAAGTCCCACACACTGCTAGAAGCCCAAATATTTTTTCAGAGGTACTGTAGATGCAGATAAAAATTAGTTTTAATTTGCAACCTGATGGAGGTCAGTATAGATGGACTAATAGAGAAAGTCCGACACACTACTAGAAGGCCAAATATTTTTTCAGAGGTAGATGCAGAAAAAAATATATTCAGTTTGCAACCTGATGGAGGTCAGTATAGATGGACTAATACAACAAGTCCCGCACACAGCTAGAAGCCCAAATATTTTTTCAGAGGTACTGTAGATGCAGATAAAAATTATTTTTAATTTGCAACCTGATGGAGGTCAGTATAGATGGACTAATAGAGAAAGTCCGACACACTACTAGAAGGCCAAATATTTTTTCAGAGGTAGATGCAGAAAAAAATATATTCAGTTTGCAACCTGATGGAGGTCAGTATAGATGGACTAATAGAACAAGTCTCAAACACTGCTAGAAGCCCAAATATTTTTTCAGAGGTACTGTAGATGCAGATAAAAATTAGTTTTAATTTGCAACCTGATGGAGGTCAGTATAGATGGACTAATAGAGAAAGTCCGACACACTACTAGAAGGCCAAATATTTTTTCAGAGGTAGATGCAGAAAAAAATATATTCAGTTTGCAACCTGATGGAGGTCAGTATAGATGGACTAATAGAACAAGTCCCACACACTGCTAGAAGCCCAAATATTTTTTCAGAGGTACTGTAGATGCAGATAAAAATTAGTTTTAATTTGCAACCTGATGGAGGTCAGTATAGATGGACTAATAGAGAAAGTCCGACACACTACTAGAAGGCCAAATATTTTTTCAGAGGTAGATGCAGAAAAAAATATATTCAGTTTGCAACCTGATGGAGGTCAGTATAGATGGATTAATAGAACAAGACCCACACACAGCTAGAAGCCCAATATTTTTTCAGAGGTAGATGCAGAAAAAACTATATTCAGTTTGCAACCTGATGGAGGTCAGTATATATGGACTAATGGAACAAGTCCCACACACTGCTAGAAGCCCAAATATTTTTTCAGAGGTACTGTAGATGCAGATAAAAATTAGTTTTAATTTGCAACCTGATGGAAGTCAGTATAGATGGACTAATAGAGAAAGTCCGACACACTACTAGAAGGCCAAATATTTTTTCAGAGGTAGATGCAGAAAAAAATATATTCAGTTTGCAACCTGATGGAGGTCAGTATAGATGGATTAATAGAACAAGACCCATACACAGCTAGAAGCCCAATATTTTTTCAGAGGTAGATGCAGAAAAAAATATATTCAGTTTGCAACCTGATGGAGGTCAGTATAGATGGACTAATAGAACAAGTCCCACACACTGCTAGAAGCCCAAATATTTTTTCAGAGGTACTGTAGATGCAGATAAAAATTAGTTTTAATTTGCAACCTGATGGAGGTCAGTATAGATGGACTAATAGAGAAAGTCCGACACACTACTAGAAGGCCAAATATTTTTTCAGAGGTAGATGCAGAAAAAAATATATTCAGTTTGCAACCTGATGGAGGTCAGTATAGATGGACTAATAGAACAAGTCCCACACACTGCTAGAAGCCCAAATATTTTTTCAGAGGTACTGTAGATGCAGATAAAAATTAGTTTTAATTTGCAACCTGATGGAGGTCGGTATAGATGGACTAATAGAGAAAGTCCGACACACTACTAGAAGGCCAAATATTTTTTCAGAGGTAGATGCAGAAAAAAATATATTCAGTTTGCAACCTGATGGAGGTCAGTATAGATGGACTAATACAACAAGTCCCGCACACAGCTAGAAGCCCAAATATTTTTTCAGAGGTACTGTAGATGCAGATAAAAATTATTTTTAATTTGCAACCTGATGGAGGTCAGTATAGATGGACTAATAGAGAAAGTCCGACACACTACTAGAAGGCCAAATATTTTTTCAGAGGTAGATGCAGAAAAAAATATATTCAGTTTGCAACCTGATGGAGGTCAGTATAGATGGACTAATACAACAAGTCCCGCACACAGCTAGAAGCCCAAATATTTTTTCAGAGGTACTGTAGATGCAGAAAAAATTATTTTTAATTTGCAACCTGATGGAGGTCAGTATAGATGGACTAATAGAGAAAGTCCGACACACTACTAGAAGGCCAAATATTTTTTCAGAGGAAGATGCAGAAAAAAATATATTCAGTTTGCTACCTGATGGAGGTCAGTATAGATGGACTAATAGAACAAGTCCCACACACTGCTAGAAGCCCAAATATTTTTTCAGAGGTACTGTAGATGCAGATAAAAATTAGTTTTAATTTGCAACCTGATGGAGGTCAGTATAGATGGACTAATAGAGAAAGTCCGACACACTACTAGAAGGCCAAATATTTTTTCAGAGGTAGATGCAGAAAAAAATATATTCAGTTTGCAACCTGATGGAGGTCAGTATAGATGGACTAATACAACAAGTCCCGCACACAGCTAGAAGCCCAAATATTTTTTCAGAGGTACTGTAGATGCAGATAAAAATTATTTTTAATTTGCAACCTGATGGAGGTCAGTATAGATGGACTAATGGAGAAAGTCCGACACACTACTAGAAGGCCAAATATTTTTTCAGAGGTAGATGCAGAAAAAAATATATTCAGTTTGCAACCTGATGGAGGTCAGTATAGATGGACTAATAGAACAAGTCCCACACACAGCTAGAAGCCCAAATATTTTTTCAGAGGTACTGTAGATGCAGATAAAAATTAGTTTTAATTTGCAACCTGATGGAGGTCAGTATAGATGGACTAATAGAGAAAGTCCGACACACTACTAGAAGGCCAAATATTTTTTCAGAGGTAGATGCAGAAAAAAATATATTCAGTTTGCAACCTGATGGAGGTCAGTATAGATGGACTAATAGAACAAGTCCCACACACTGCTAGAAGCCCAAATATTTTTTCAGAGGTACTGAAGATGCAGATAAAAATTAGTTTTAATTTGCAACCTGATGGAGGTCAGTATAGATGGACTAATAGAGAAAGTCCGACACACTACTAGAAGGCCAAATATTTTTTCAGAGGTAGATGCAGAAAAAAATATATTCAGTTTGCAACCTGATGGAGGTCAGTATAGATGGACTAATACAACAAGTCCCGCACACAGCTAGAAGCCCAAATATTTTTTCAGAGGTACTGTAGATGCAGATAAAAATTATTTTTAATTTGCAACCTGATGGAGGTCAGTATAGATGGACTAATAGAGAAAGTCCGACACACTACTAGAAGGCCAAATATTTTTTCAGAGGTAGATGCAGAAAAAAATATATTCAGTTTGCAACCTGATGGAGGTCAGTATAGATGGACTAATAGAACAAGTCCCACACACTGCTAGAAGCCCAAATATTTTTTCAGAGGTACTGTAGATGCAGATAAAAATTAGTTTTAATTTGCAACCTGATGGAGGTCAGTATAGATGGACTAATAGAGAAAGTCCGACACACTACTAGAAGGCCAAATATTTTTTCAGAGGTAGATGCAGAAAAAAATATATTCAGTTTGCAACCTGATGGAGGTCAGTATAGATGGACTAATAGAACAAGTCCCACACACTGCTAGAAGCCCAAATATTTTTTCAGAGGTACTGTAGATGCAGATAAAAATTAGTTTTAATTTGCAACCTGATGGAGGTCAGTATAGATGGACTAATAGAGAAAGTCCGACACACTACTAGAAGGCCAAATATTTTTTCAGAGGTAGATGCAGAAAAAAATATATTCAGTTTGCAACCTGATGGAGGTCAGTATAGATGGATTAATAGAACAAGACCCACACACAGCTAGAAGCCCAATATTTTTTCAGAGGTAGATGCAGAAAAAACTATATTCAGTTTACAACCTGATGGAGGTCAGTATATATGGACTAATAGAACAAGTCCCACACACTGCTAGAAGCCCAAATATTTTTTCAGAGGTACTGTAGATGCAGATAAAAATTAGTTTTAATTTGCAACCTGATGGAGGTCAGTATAGATGGACTAATAGAGCAAGTCCGACACACTACTAGAAGGCCAAATATTTTTTCAGAGGTAGATGCAGAAAAAAATATATTCAGTTTGCAACCTGATGGAGGTCAGTATAGATGGATTAATAGAACAAGACCCACACACAGCTAGAAGCCCAATATTTTTTCAGAGGTAGATGCAGAAAAAAATATATTCAGTTTGCAACCTGATGGAGGTCAGTATAGATGGACTAATAGAACAAGTCCCACACACTGCTAGAAGCCCAAATATTTTTTCAGAGGTACTGTAGATGCAGATAAAAATTAGTTTTAATTTGCAACCTGATGGAGGTCAGTATAGATGGACTAATAGAGAAAGTCCGACACACTACTAGAAGGCCAAATATTTTTTCAGAGGTAGATGCAGAAAAAAATATATTCAGTTTGCAACCTGATGGAGGTCAGTATAGATGGACTAATAGAACAAGTCCCACACACTGCTAGAAGCCCAAATATTTTTTCAGAGGTACTGTAGATGCAGATAAAAATTAGTTTTAATTTGCAACCTGATGGAGGTCAGTATAGATGGACTAATAGAGAAAGTCCGACACACTACTAGAAGGCCAAATATTTTTTCAGAGGTAGATGCAGAAAAAAATATATTCAGTTTGCAACCTGATGGAGGTCAGTATAGATGGACTAATACAACAAGTCCCGCACACAGCTAGAAGCCCAAATATTTTTTCAGAGGTACTGTAGATGCAGATAAAAATTATTTTTAATTTGCAACCTGATGGAGGTTAGTATAGATGGACTAATAGAGAAAGTCCGACACACTACTAGAAGGCCAAATATTTTTTCAGAGGTAGATGCAGAAAAAAAAATATTCAGTTTGCAACCTGATGGAGGTCAGTATAGATGGACTAATAGAACAAGTCCCACACACTGCTAGAAGCCCAAATATTTTTTCAGAGGTACTGTAGATGCAGATAAAAATTAGTTTTAATTTGCAACCTGATGGAGGTCAGTATAGATGGACTAATAGAGAAAGTCCGACACACTACTAGAAGGCCAAATATTTTTTCAGAGGTAGATGCAGAAAAAAATATATTCAGTTTGCAACCTGATGGAGGTCAGTATAGATGGACTAATAGAACAAGTCCCACACACTGCTAGAAGCCCAAATATTTTTTCAGAGGTACTGTAGATGCAGATAAAAATTAGTTTTAATTTGCAACCTGATGGAGGTCAGTATAGATGGACTAATAGAGAAAGTCCGACACACTACTAGAAGGCCAAATATTTTTTCAGAGGTAGATGCAGAAAAAAATATATTCAGTTTGCAACCTGATGGAGGTCAGTATAGATGGATTAATAGAACAAGACCCACACACAGCTAGAAGCCCAATATTTTTTCAGAGGTAGATGCAGAAAAAACTATATTCAGTTTGCAACCTGATGGAGGTCAGTATAGATGGACTAATAGAACAAGTCCCACACACTGCTAGAAGCCCAAATATTTTTTCAGAGGTACTGTAGATGCAGATAAAAATTAGTTTTAATTTGCAACCTGATGGAGGTCAGTATAGATGGACTAATAGAGAAAGTCCGACACACTACTAGAAGGCCATATATTTTTTCAGAGGTAGATGCAGAAAAAAATATATTCAGTTTGCAACCTGATGGAGGTCAGTATAGATGGACTAATAGAACAAGTCCCACACACAGCTAGAAGCCCAATATTTTTTCAGAGGTAGATGCAGAAAAAAATATATTCAGTTTGCAACCTGATGGAGGTCAGTATAGATGGACTAATAGAACAAGTCCCACACACTGCTAGAAGCCCAAATATTTTTTCAGAGGTACTGTAGATGCAGATAAAAATTAGTTTTAATTTGCAACCTGATGGAGGTCAGTATAGATGGACTAATAGAGAAAGTCCGACACACTACTAGAAGGCCAAATATTTTTTCAGAGGTAGATGCAGAAAAAAATATATTCAGTTGCAACCTAATGGAGGTCAGTATAGATGGATTAATAGAACAAGACCCACACACAGCTAGAAGCCCAATATTTTTTCGGAGGTAGATGCAAAAAAAAATATATTCAGTTTGCAACCTGATGGAGGTCAGTATAGATGGACTAACAGAACAAGTCCCACACACTGCTAGAAGCCCAAATATTTTTTCAGAGGTACTGTAGATGCAGATAAAAATTAGTTTTAATTTGCAACCTGATGGAGGTCAGTATAGATGGACTAATAGAGAAAGTCCGACACACTACTAGAAGGCCAAATATTTTTTCACAGGTAGATGCAGAAAAAAATATATTCAGTTTGCAACCTGATGGAGGTCAGTATAGATGGATTAATAGAACAAGACCCACACACAGCTAGAAGCCCAATATTTTTTCAGAGGTAGATGCAGAAAAAACTATATTCAGTTTGCAACCTGATGGAGGTCAGTATAGATGGACTAATAGAACAAGTCCCACACACTGCTAGAAGCCCAAATATTTTTTCAGAGGTACTGTAGATGCAGATAAAAATTAGTTTTAATTTGCAACCTGATGGAGGTCAGTATAGATGGACTAATAGAGAAAGTCCGACACACTACTAGAAGGCCAAATATTTTTTCAGAGGTAGATGCAGAAAAAAATATATTCAGTTTGCAACCTGATGGAGGTCAGTATAGATGGACTAATACAACAAGTCCCGCACACAGCTAGAAGCCCAAATATTTTTTCAGAGGTACTGTAGATGCAGATAAAAATTATTTTTAATTTGCAACCTGATGGAGGTCAGTATAGATGGACTAATAGAGAAAGTCCGACACACTACTAGAAGGCCAAATATTTTTTCAGAGGTAGATGCAGAAAAAAATATATTCAGTTTGCAACCTGATGGAGGTCAGTATAGATGGATTAATAGAACAAGACCCACACACAGCTAGAAGCCCAATATTTTTTCAGAGGTAGATGCAGAAAAAACTATATTCAGTTTACAACCTGATGGAGGTCAGTATATATGGACTAATAGAACAAGTCCCACACACTGCTAGAAGCCCAAATATTTTTTCAGAGGTACTGTAGATGCAGATAAAAATTAGTTTTAATTTGCAACCTGATGGAGGTCAGTATAGATGGACTAATAGAGCAAGTCCGACACACTACTAGAAGGCCAAATATTTTTTCAGAGGTAGATGCAGAAAAAAATATATTCAGTTTGCAACCTGATGGAGGTCAGTATAGATGGATTAATAGAACAAGACCCACACACAGCTAGAAGCCCAATATTTTTTCAGAGGTAGATGCAGAAAAAAATATATTCAGTTTGCAACCTGATGGAGGTCAGTATAGATGGACTAATAGAACAAGTCCCACACACTGCTAGAAGCCCAAATATTTTTTCAGAGGTACTGTAGATGCAGATAAAAATTAGTTTTAATTTGCAACCTGATGGAGGTCAGTATAGATGGACTAATAGAGAAAGTCCGACACACTACTAGAAGGCCAAATATTTTTTCAGAGGTAGATGCAGAAAAAAATATATTCAGTTTGCAACCTGATGGAGGTCAGTATAGATGGACTAATAGAACAAGTCCCACACACTGCTAGAAGCCCAAATATTTTTTCAGAGGTACTGTAGATGCAGATAAAAATTAGTTTTAATTTGCAACCTGATGGAGGTCAGTATAGATGGACTAATAGAGAAAGTCCGACACACTACTAGAAGGCCAAATATTTTTTCAGAGGTAGATGCAGAAAAAAATATATTCAGTTTGCAACCTGATGGAGGTCAGTATAGATGGACTAATACAACAAGTCCCGCACACAGCTAGAAGCCCAAATATTTTTTCAGAGGTACTGTAGATGCAGATAAAAATTATTTTTAATTTGCAACCTGATGGAGGTTAGTATAGATGGACTAATAGAGAAAGTCCGACACACTACTAGAAGGCCAAATATTTTTTCAGAGGTAGATGCAGAAAAAAAAATATTCAGTTTGCAACCTGATGGAGGTCAGTATAGATGGACTAATAGAACAAGTCCCACACACTGCTAGAAGCCCAAATATTTTTTCAGAGGTACTGTAGATGCAGATAAAAATTAGTTTTAATTTGCAACCTGATGGAGGTCAGTATAGATGGACTAATAGAGAAAGTCCGACACACTACTAGAAGGCCAAATATTTTTTCAGAGGTAGATGCAGAAAAAAATATATTCAGTTTGCAACCTGATGGAGGTCAGTATAGATGGACTAATAGAACAAGTCCCACACACTGCTAGAAGCCCAAATATTTTTTCAGAGGTACTGTAGATGCAGATAAAAATTAGTTTTAATTTGCAACCTGATGGAGGTCAGTATAGATGGACTAATAGAGAAAGTCCGACACACTACTAGAAGGCCAAATATTTTTTCAGAGGTAGATGCAGAAAAAAATATATTCAGTTTGCAACCTGATGGAGGTCAGTATAGATGGATTAATAGAACAAGACCCACACACAGCTAGAAGCCCAATATTTTTTCAGAGGTAGATGCAGAAAAAACTATATTCAGTTTGCAACCTGATGGAGGTCAGTATAGATGGACTAATAGAACAAGTCCCACACACTGCTAGAAGCCCAAATATTTTTTCAGAGGTACTGTAGATGCAGATAAAAATTAGTTTTAATTTGCAACCTGATGGAGGTCAGTATAGATGGACTAATAGAGAAAGTCCGACACACTACTAGAAGGCCATATATTTTTTCAGAGGTAGATGCAGAAAAAAATATATTCAGTTTGCAACCTGATGGAGGTCAGTATAGATGGACTAATAGAACAAGTCCCACACACAGCTAGAAGCCCAATATTTTTTCAGAGGTAGATGCAGAAAAAAATATATTCAGTTTGCAACCTGATGGAGGTCAGTATAGATGGACTAATAGAACAAGTCCCACACACTGCTAGAAGCCCAAATATTTTTTCAGAGGTACTGTAGATGCAGATAAAAATTAGTTTTAATTTGCAACCTGATGGAGGTCAGTATAGATGGACTAATAGAGAAAGTCCGACACACTACTAGAAGGCCAAATATTTTTTCAGAGGTAGATGCAGAAAAAAATATATTCAGTTGCAACCTAATGGAGGTCAGTATAGATGGATTAATAGAACAAGACCCACACACAGCTAGAAGCCCAATATTTTTTCGGAGGTAGATGCAAAAAAAAATATATTCAGTTTGCAACCTGATGGAGGTCAGTATAGATGGACTAACAGAACAAGTCCCACACACTGCTAGAAGCCCAAATATTTTTTCAGAGGTACTGTAGATGCAGATAAAAATTAGTTTTAATTTGCAACCTGATGGAGGTCAGTATAGATGGACTAATAGAGAAAGTCCGACACACTACTAGAAGGCCAAATATTTTTTCACAGGTAGATGCAGAAAAAAATATATTCAGTTTGCAACCTGATGGAGGTCAGTATAGATGGATTAATAGAACAAGACCCACACACAGCTAGAAGCCCAATATTTTTTCAGAGGTAGATGCAGAAAAAACTATATTCAGTTTGCAACCTGATGGAGGTCAGTATAGATGGACTAATAGAACAAGTCCCACACACTGCTAGAAGCCCAAATATTTTTTCAGAGGTACTGTAGATGCAGATAAAAATTAGTTTTAATTTGCAACCTGATGGAGGTCAGTATAGATGGACTAATAGAGAAAGTCCGACACACTACTAGAAGGCCAAATATTTTTTCAGAGGTAGATGCAGAAAAAAATATATTCAGTTTGCAACCTGATGGAGGTCAGTATAGATGGACTAATACAACAAGTCCCGCACACAGCTAGAAGCCCAAATATTTTTTCAGAGGTACTGTAGATGCAGATAAAAATTATTTTTAATTTGCAACCTGATGGAGGTCAGTATAGATGGACTAATAGAGAAAGTCCGACACACTACTAGAAGGCCAAATATTTTTTCAGAGGTAGATGCAGAAAAAAATATATTCAGTTTGCAACCTGATGGAGGTCAGTATAGATGGACTAATAGAACAAGTCCCACACACTGCTAGAAGCCCAAATATTTTTTCAGAGGTACTGTAGATGCAGATAAAAATTAGTTTTAATTTGCAACCTGATGGAGGTCAGTATAGATGGACTAATAGAGAAAGTCCGACACACTACTAGAAGGCCAAATATTTTTTCAGAGGTAGATGCAGAAAAAAATATATTCAGTTTGCAACCTGATGGAGGTCAGTATAGATGGACTAATAGAACAAGTCCCACACACTGCTAGAAGCCCAAATATTTTTTCAGAGGTACTGTAGATGCAGATAAAAATTAGTTTTAATTTGCAACCTGATGGAGGTCAGTATAGATGGACTAATAGAGAAAGTCCGACACACTACTAGAAGGCCAAATATTTTTTCAGAGGTAGATGCAGAAAAAAATATATTCAGTTTGCAACCTGATGGAGGTCAGTATAGATGGATTAATAGAACAAGACCCACACACAGCTAGAAGCCCAATATTTTTTCAGAGGTAGATGCAGAAAAAACTATATTCAGTTTACAACCTGATGGAGGTCAGTATATATGGACTAATAGAACAAGTCCCACACACTGCTAGAAGCCCAAATATTTTTTCAGAGGTACTGTAGATGCAGATAAAAATTAGTTTTAATTTGCAACCTGATGGAGGTCAGTATAGATGGACTAATAGAGCAAGTCCGACACACTACTAGAAGGCCAAATATTTTTTCAGAGGTAGATGCAGAAAAAAATATATTCAGTTTGCAACCTGATGGAGGTCAGTATAGATGGATTAATAGAACAAGACCCACACACAGCTAGAAGCCCAATATTTTTTCAGAGGTAGATGCAGAAAAAAATATATTCAGTTTGCAACCTGATGGAGGTCAGTATAGATGGACTAATAGAACAAGTCCCACACACTGCTAGAAGCCCAAATATTTTTTCAGAGGTACTGTAGATGCAGATAAAAATTAGTTTTAATTTGCAACCTGATGGAGGTCAGTATAGATGGACTAATAGAGAAAGTCCGACACACTACTAGAAGGCCAAATATTTTTTCAGAGGTAGATGCAGAAAAAAATATATTCAGTTTGCAACCTGATGGAGGTCAGTATAGATGGACTAATAGAACAAGTCCCACACACTGCTAGAAGCCCAAATATTTTTTCAGAGGTACTGTAGATGCAGATAAAAATTAGTTTTAATTTGCAACCTGATGGAGGTCAGTATAGATGGACTAATAGAGAAAGTCCGACACACTACTAGAAGGCCAAATATTTTTTCAGAGGTAGATGCAGAAAAAAATATATTCAGTTTGCAACCTGATGGAGGTCAGTATAGATGGACTAATACAACAAGTCCCGCACACAGCTAGAAGCCCAAATATTTTTTCAGAGGTACTGTAGATGCAGATAAAAATTATTTTTAATTTGCAACCTGATGGAGGTTAGTATAGATGGACTAATAGAGAAAGTCCGACACACTACTAGAAGGCCAAATATTTTTTCAGAGGTAGATGCAGAAAAAAAAATATTCAGTTTGCAACCTGATGGAGGTCAGTATAGATGGACTAATAGAACAAGTCCCACACACTGCTAGAAGCCCAAATATTTTTTCAGAGGTACTGTAGATGCAGATAAAAATTAGTTTTAATTTGCAACCTGATGGAGGTCAGTATAGATGGACTAATAGAGAAAGTCCGACACACTACTAGAAGGCCAAATATTTTTTCAGAGGTAGATGCAGAAAAAAATATATTCAGTTTGCAACCTGATGGAGGTCAGTATAGATGGACTAATAGAACAAGTCCCACACACTGCTAGAAGCCCAAATATTTTTTCAGAGGTACTGTAGATGCAGATAAAAATTAGTTTTAATTTGCAACCTGATGGAGGTCAGTATAGATGGACTAATAGAGAAAGTCCGACACACTACTAGAAGGCCAAATATTTTTTCAGAGGTAGATGCAGAAAAAAATATATTCAGTTTGCAACCTGATGGAGGTCAGTATAGATGGATTAATAGAACAAGACCCACACACAGCTAGAAGCCGAATATTTTTTCAGAGGTAGATGCAGAAAAAAATATATTCAGTTTGCAACCTGATGGAGGTCAGTATAGATGGACTAATAGAACAATTCCCACACACTGCTAGAAGCCCAAATATTTTTTCAGAGGTACTGTAGATGCAGATAAAAATTAGTTTTAATTTGCAACCTGATGGAGGTCAGTATAGATGGACTAATAGAGAAAGTCCGACACACTACTAGAAGGCCATATATTTTTTCAGAGGTAGATGCAGAAAAAAATATATTCAGTTTGCAACCTGATGGAGGTCAGTATAGATGGACTAATAGAACAAGTCCCACACACAGCTAGAAGCCCAATATTTTTTCAGAGGTAGATGCAGAAAAAAATATATTCAGTTTGCAACCTGATGGAGGTCAGTATAGATGGACTAATAGAACAAGTCCCACACACTGCTAGAAGCCCAAATATTTTTTCAGAGGTACTGTAGATGCAGATAAAAATTAGTTTTAATTTGCAACCTGATGGAGGTCAGTATAGATGGACTAATAGAGAAAGTCCGACACACTACTAGAAGGCCAAATATTTTTTCAGAGGTAGATGCAGAAAAAAATATATTCAGTTGCAACCTAATGGAGGTCAGTATAGATGGATTAATAGAACAAGACCCACACACAGCTAGAAGCCCAATATTTTTTCGGAGGTAGATGCAAAAAAAAATATATTCAGTTTGCAACCTGATGGAGGTCAGTATAGATGGACTAACAGAACAAGTCCCACACACTGCTAGAAGCCCAAATATTTTTTCAGAGGTACTGTAGATGCAGATAAAAATTAGTTTTAATTTGCAACCTGATGGAGGTCAGTATAGATGGACTAATAGAGAAAGTCCGACACACTACTAGAAGGCCAAATATTTTTTCACAGGTAGATGCAGAAAAAAATATATTCAGTTTGCAACCTGATGGAGGTCAGTATAGATGGATTAATAGAACAAGACCCACACACAGCTAGAAGCCCAATATTTTTTCAGAGGTAGATGCAGAAAAAACTATATTCAGTTTGCAACCTGATGGAGGTCAGTATAGATGGACTAATAGAACAAGTCCCACACACTGCTAGAAGCCCAAATATTTTTTCAGAGGTACTGTAGATGCAGATAAAAATTAGTTTTAATTTGCAACCTGATGGAGGTCAGTATAGATGGACTAATAGAGAAAGTCCGACACACTACTAGAAGGCCATATATTTTTTCAGAGGTAGATGCAGAAAAAAATATATTCAGTTTGCAACCTGATGGAGGTCAGTATAGATGGACTAATAGAACAAGTCCCACACACAGCTAGAAGCCCAATATTTTTTCAGAGGTAGATGCAGAAAAAAATATATTCAGTTTGCAACCTGATGGAGGTCAGTATAGATGGACTAATAGAACAAGTCCCACACACTGCTAGAAGCCCAAATATTTTTTCAGAGGTACTGTAGATGCAGATAAAAATTAGTTTTAATTTGCAACCTGATGGAGGTCAGTATAGATGGACTAATAGAGAAAGTCCGACACACTACTAAAAGGCCAAATATTTTTTCAGAGGTAGATGCAGAAAAAAATATATTCAGTTTGCAACCTGATGGAGGTCAGTATAGATGGATTAATAGAACAAGACCCACACACAGCTAGAAGCCCAATATTTTTTGAGAGGTAGATGCAGAAAAAAATATATTCAGTTTGCAACCTGATGGAGGTCAGTATAGATGGACTAATTGAACAAGTCCCAAACACTGCTAGAAGCCCAAATATTTTTTCAGAGGTACTGTAGATGCAGATAAAAATTAGTTTTAATTTGCAACCTGATGGAGGTCAGTATAGATGGACTAATAGAGAAAGTCCGACACACTACTAGAAGGCCAAATATTTTTTCAGAGGTAGATGCAGAAAAAAATATATTCAGTTTGCAACCTGATGGAGGTCAGTATAGATGAACTAATAGAACAAGTCCCACACACTGCTAGAAGCCCAAATATTTTTTCAGAGGTACTGTAGATGCAGATAAAAATTAGCTTTAATTTGCAACCTGATGGAGGTCAGTATAGATGGACTAATAGAGAAAGTCCGACACACTACTAGAAGGCCAAATATTTTTTCAGAGGTAGATGCAGAAAAAAATATATTCAGTTTGCAACCTGATGGAGGTCAGTATAGATGGACTAATACAACAAGTCCCGCACACAGCTAGAAGCCCAAATATTTTTTCAGAGTTACTGTAGATGCAGATAAAAATTATTTTTAATTTGCAACCTGATGGAGGTCAGTATAGATGGACTAATAGAGAAAGTCCGACACACTACTAGAAGGCCAAATATTTTTTCAGAGGTAGATGCAGAAAAAAATATATTCAGTTTGCAACCTGATGGAGGTCAGTATAGATGGACTAATAGAACAAGTCCCACACACTGCTAGAAGCCCAAATATTTTTTCAGAGGTACTGTAGATGCAGATAAAAAATAGTTTTAATTTGCAACCTGATGGAGGTCAGTATAGATGGACTAATAGAGAAAGTCCGACACACTACTAGAAGGCCAAATATTTTTTCAGAGGTAGATGCAGAAAAAAATATATTCAGTTTGCAACCTGATGGAGGTCAGTATAGATGGACTAATAGAACAAGTCCCACACACTGCTAGAAGCCCAAATATTTTTTCAGAGGTACTGTAAATGCAGATAAAAATTAGTTTTAATTTGCAACCTGATGGAGGTCAGTATAGGTGGACTAATAGAGAAAGTCCGACACACTACTAGAAGGCCAAATATTTTTTCAGAGGTAGATGCAGAATAAAATATATTCAGTTTGCAACCTGATGGAGGTCAGTATAGATGGATTAATAGAACAAGACCCACACACAGCTAGAAGCCCAATATTTTTTCAGAGGTAGATGCAGAAAAAACTATATTCAGTTTGCAACCTGATGGAGGTCAGTATAGATGGACTAATAGAACAAGTCCCACACACTGCTAGAAGCCCAAATATTTTTTCAGAGGTACTGTAGATGCAGATAAAAATTAGTTTTAATTTGCAACCTGATGGAGGTCAGTATAGATGGACTAATAGAGAAGGTCCGACACACTACTAGAAGGCCAAATATTTTTTCAGAGGTAGATGCAGAAAAAAATATATTCAGTTTGCAACCTGATGGAGGTCAGTATAGATGGATTAATAGAACAAGACCCACACACAGCTCGAAGCCCAATATTTTTTCAGAGGTAGATGCAGAAAAAAATATATTCAGTTTGCAACCTGATGGAGGTCAGTATAGATGGACTAATAGAACAAGTCCCACACACTGCTAGAAGCCCAAATATTTTTTCAGAGGTACTGTAGATGCAGATAAAAATTAGTTTTAATTTGCAACCTGATGGAGGTCAGTATAGATGGACTAATAGAGAAAGTCCGACACACTACTAGAAGGCCAAATATTTTTTCAGAGGTAGATGCAGAAAAAAATATATTCAGTTTGCAACCTGATGGAGGTCAGTATAGATGGACTAATAGAACAAGTCCCACACACCTCTAGAAGCCCAAATATTTTTTCAGAGGTACTGTAGATGCAGATAAAAATTAGTTTTAATTTGCAACCTGATGGAGGTCAGTATAGATGGACTAATAGAATGATGCTATGCCCAAAAGATTTTACTTCACTAGGTGCAGTAAAAAAATTGGTATTCTTTACACAGGTGGTATATCTTGCAACACAGATAGGCTACTCCACTGACTAACACACTCTGCAATAGGCCAAAAAGGATTAGCTTTGCTAGATTCAGCCAAATGCTGTGAAAAAAACTTGCACAGCACTGGCACAGACCTGCCTGGCAAAAACTGATAGGAACTCATGTAACCTAGTCCTGAAAAGGACTCCAATTACAATTAGTCTTTACTCCCACAACCTATTTATTTAAGAGCACAGACCTCCCTGATAAAAGTCGTAGGAAATGCTGTAACCTAGTCCTTAAAAGGACTGCAATCACAACTATTCCCTACTCCCAAGCTATCTGTATATTTGTGCGAAAATTGGCTTGAAATTAACAAGGTATAGCGCACACAGCAACAGCGGTGCCGTCTAACACGCAGCTGCAGCAGTGAGAAAATGGTGGCGACGGGGAAAATGGCTTGGTCTTATAGGGCAAGGACATGTGACATACACTGCCAATGACACATGCCCTTGCTTGTGTGAAAAAAAGCACTTCGCTCCGTGTGTGCGCTGCTGATAGGCTGACAAATTGCACCTCCCCACTGTAAATGCGGGAAAGAGAAAAAAAAATGGAGATCTTCATTGTTCCTGCAGAGATCCATCCCCTGCCCCTCCCCCCACCCCGCTGTACACTCAAACTGCGTATTAACATTAATTTTCATCATTACTGAGAAAAAATCCAGTTATGATTTTGGTGCACGAACAGTTATCGAACATAACCTCGAACAGCCGAATTTTTCTCAAATTGTTCGTGTTCGCCGAACGGCTCGAACACCGCCCAAAACAGCTCGAATTTGAGATTGGCGAACAGTTCGAGTAGAACAACGCTCATCTCTAGTGTTGTATAAAGTGGCAGAAACATCTGCATCATGTAAGGAACTAATGTCTGTAAGAGGGAGAAGGGATTCAGAGAGTGAGTATAGGTCAAGGTGTTTGAGATTTCTGCGAGGGTATGCAAGTTTGTGAAGTGGGGATTGTTGCCCTGGAGAGGAGAGGGTAGAGAATGTAAGTAGGTTGTGGTCAGAGAGAGGGAGAGGTGAGTTAGAGAGGTTAGATAGGGAACAAAGGCGGGTGAAGATGAGGTCCAGCGTGAGACCGTCTTTGTGGGTGGGTGTGGAAGACCACTGGGTAAGACCAAAGGAGGAAGTGAGGGACAGAAGCTTAGAGGTGGCTGAGAGGGAAGTGTCAATGGGGATGTTGAAGTCACCCATTAGGATAGTGGGGATGTCAACGGAGAGGAAATGAAGTAGCCAAGTGGTGAAGTGGTCAAAGAAAGTGGTGGCTGATCCTGGGGGGCGGTAGATGACAGCCAGATGGAGGTTGGAGGGGGAGTAGATGCGTACGGAGTGCACTTCAAAAGAGGGGAGAGTAATTGAGGGTGGCAGTGGGATATGGGTGAAGGAGCAGTTATCTGAGAGGAGGAAACCTATTCCTCCACCGTGCTTTCCGGTAGGGCAGGGGGTATGGGAGAGGTGGAATCCGCCGTACGAAAGAGCAGCAGGAGAGGCCGTGTCAGAGGGGGTGAGCCAGGTTTCAGTGATGCCGAGGAAGGAAAGCTTGTTGGTGATGAAGAGGTCGTGAATGTAGGAAAGTTTGTTGCAGACGGAGCGAGCGTTCCATAGAGCTCCTGTTAGGGGGATTGGAGAAGCGGGGGCTGGGCGGATGGGTATAAGGTTAGAAGGGTTACGAGAGTTTGGGATAGATCATGGGTAGGAGGTGGAAGTGACTGTGGGGATGTGGTGAGGAGGGCCAGGATTTGGAGAGATGTCGCCGGCAGTAAGGAGGAGCAGAGAAAGCGTTAGTAGGTGGGAGCAGGAGAGGGCATGAGGTGGCTGTCTGTGTTTGGAGGCAAAGGATTGTATGTTGAGGAATAGCTCTGAGGAGGAGGAGAGATGGGTGGGGAGAATGGAGGGAGAGATGAAGAGTTCCTTACTAGGAGCAGGGATTAGGGGTGGTTGTAGGAAGTGAAGGATTAAGGGAGTGAGAGTGAAAACAAAGACAAACATTGTCTACTGTGACTTAGTATCCAGTTACCTTCAGTTCACTTCAGATATTATTCAGAATTAATTCATATTTCTCACACTTAAGCAATGGACACTTAAGGTGATGGACACAGACTAAAGTCTGACACAGACTCCTGACTCACAATATATTTGTAACTGAATGCATTCAGCTGTGAACCAGATGGGAGTGGTCTGTGCTCATCTTGATCAGCTGATCAAAGGTTGAGTAAACAAGGTCATAAATGAAAGTGGGGGGTAGTTGGTGTAAGTTGGGTCATGTACCATTAGTATATAGGAGCAGAGAGATGTAGAGAAGGCTGCATTGAAATCAGGATGGCAAAGTTGGGTCACGTACCATTAGTATATAGGAGCAGAGAGGTATAGAGAAGGCTGCATGGAAATCAGGATGGCAAAGTTGGGTCACGTACCATTAGTATATAGGAGCAGAGAGGTATAGAGAAGGCTGCACGGAAATCAGGATGGCAAAGTTCGGTCACGTACCATTAGTATATAGGAGCAGAGAGGTATAGAGAAGGTTGCATGGAAATCAGGATGGCAAAGTTGGGTCATGTACCATTAGTATATAGGAGCAGAGAGGTATAGAGAAGGCTGAATGGAAATCAGGATGGCAAAGTTGGGTCACGTACCATTAGCATATAGGAGCAGAGAGGTATACAGAAGGCTGCATGGAAATCAGGATGGCAAAGTTGGGTCACGTACCATTAGTATATAGGAGCAGAGAGGTATAGAGAAGGCTGCATGGAAATCAGGATGGCAAAGTTCGGTCACGTACCATTAGAATATAGGAGCAGAGAGGTATAGAGAAGGCAGCATGGAAATCAGGATGGCAAAGTTGGGTCACGTACCATTAGTATATAGGAGCAGAGATGTATAGAGAAGGCTGCATGGAAATCAGGATGTCAAAGTTGGGTCACGTACCATTAGTATATAGGAGCAGAGAGGTATAGAGAAGGCTGCATGGAAATCAGGATGGCAAAGTTGGGTCACGTACCTGTAAGAGGAATGGATAAACAGAGATGCTGATTAGAGTGCAGTGGTGGCAGGTAAGGTACAGTCTGCATGCATCATATTATTCAGAATTAATTCATATTTCTCACGCTTAAGCAATGGACACTTAAGGTGATGGACACAGACTAAAGTCCGACACAGACATAAGGTGCATATATTAATTAGGTAGTAGTATTACCAACATACAGGTCACTTTAAACTTCCAATAAAAGTAAAAATACTTTTGTAAAAGAAAAAGACTAAAGTTTAGCATCTCTGACATGCAAGATAGTACTGACTCTCAATCTCTTTGGGCTTCTTCTGAAAACCTTTCTATGAGATCTTGTACCTCTGACCAGTGATCTATTTGATATAAATTCTTACATTAACTACATTGGATGTGAGGTAGATATAGTGAAGTTAAGCAGAATATAGCAATAAAATGAGACACTGCTACAAAAATCACAAAAATCCAAGGATTCCTTCAAGTGGAAGAGAAAGAAAACCAAAGTTGGAAAACAACTAGGCACATCAGAGGATTGCATGCATACACAAAAAAAGAAAAAAAAATAGCAATTTTGCCTTTGTTTTTTGAGTGTTTAAATGTTACACTATTTTTGTGCTGCACAAATATAGTGTTTACTTTTTTCAATGGGTCAGTATGATTATTATGATACTAAATTTATATTGTTTTAATTGTGTTCTATTCCTTTTGTTTGTACAATAAATTTGTTGAAAAAAAAAACATTTGTTTTGCATCACCATATTCTGTGAGCTTTAAATTTGATTTGTTTTTGCAAACAGCTGTATAAGACAAAATATTTCTAATAGTGATGAACGAGCATGCTCGCTACTGCTCGGTACTCGCCCGAGCATCTCACTACTCGAGATGCTCGGCGCTCGCCGAGTATTTCCAGGGTTGCTCGGCAGGAGTTCGGGTCCCTTTACTGCATGTTTGGAGCTCTTTAGAACCCCAATCAACATGCTGGGATTGCCTGCCACTCACTGTAATGCCGTAGCCATGTTGGTTGTGGCATTACAAGTGATTGGCTGGCCGCATAGCATCATCGGGTCTATAACAGACCTGACGTCGCCATGCTCGTCACAGTCACTCCGGAATCAGGCAGTGTAGGGAGAGCTGCTGCTGAGTCAGGGAGAGATTTGCTTGTGTATTAGGCAGTGTAGGGAGAAAAAACCTACATTACACATATCCATCTTAACAAACAGTCCTTCTGGGGACTAATCCATCTGCAGAGATATCAGGCAGGCAGTATATATAGGCAGGTAGGGTATATAGCAGAATGCAGTGCATATAGCACAAGAGACTCCATTCCAATTCTGCCTTCTGCTGCTGTTAGATATTTCTATGCAAAGGCCAAGGTCTCAGGGGCCAGGAATACTTTTCTTTGGATCTTAATCCTCATTATTTGTTTAAAAAGCAATCCAGAGAACACGTTTTTCAGCGCCATTTGCTTGTTGGCACTGCAGAATACAGCCAGGTCCTTTCCATATTAGAGCGCTAGAAATCCAGCTATTTAAAACTGTGTGTTCTCCATCAAACGGATCCCGTATACGTTGTCAGAAAATACTGCCATTTCTGGCCTCCATTAAAAATTTCCTTTAGTGTGTCAGTGAAGCAATTCACCGCAGTTTGCTGTTCAAACTACTTACCTACAGGCCAGGTATTTAAAACTCTGTTTTCTCTATCACACGGATCACATATAAGTTTGCTCCAAACTCAGTCATTTGTAGTGAGCATGGAAGATACTGTCCTCCATTTAAAATGGGCAAGGCACGTGGCAAGGGACGGAAAACTGGATGAGATGGTAATGGTGTATGCAGAGGTCGAGGACAAGGCAGTGGGCAAGCTGAAATTGCGCCACAATAAACACCCACATCTTCTCGCCTGACCTTCCTGTCCCAATTTCTAGGGGACTGCAGCACACCACTTTTGAATCCAGAGCAGTGTCAAAAGGTTGTTGGTTGGATAGCGGATAATGCTTCCAGTCATTTAGCCACCACCACCACCCTGTCTTCCACACGGTCAAGTCTCAGTAGCCGTGAGTCTGGACCGCATATTCCTCACCCTGATCCTCCTTCCTCCCACCATGCCAAGTGCCCAGAGACAACTGATGCCACACTTGAACACTCTGAAGAGCTGTTCACTTTTCCATTTATAGATTCGGGCCTCTCGCCCGGTCCACTTGAAGCGGGGCAAGAGGAGATCGGGTGTAGCGATGCCCAAATATTTGAGCAGCCACGGTCACACAAAGGCGACGGTGGGAAAGTGTCACAAGAGGTGGATGATGATGAGACGCAATTGCCAGAAAGTCAGGAGGAGGACCAGGGTGTGGAAGTGGAAGACGAGGTGGTGGATGATATAGTAACTGACCCAACCTGGCAGGAGGACATGCAGAGCGAGGACAACAGCACACAAAGGGAGGGAGGCAGAGCACCTCAACAGGCAGGAAGAAGCAGTGTGCTGGCCGCAGACGGAAGGCAGGCAACCGTTCCCCGTAACACCAGCACGAAGGAAGTGGCCAGTACAACTGTTAGGTCTTCCCGAGTCTGGTTGTTTTTTAAAGACTCTGCCAATAACCACAAAAAGGCCATTTGTACCACCTGCCAGGCCAGCATCAGCAGGGGTGGCAAAACGACCAGCCTGACCACCACCAGCATGATCAGGCACATGGCTGCAAAGCATCCAACTTTGTGGGCCGAACCCCAGGGGCCAGGAACAGCGTCTGCAGGTGGCACCATTGCTTCTTCTGCTGTTGTGCATGCAAGCCAATCCCCTGTTCATGGTGCATGCAAAGATGCCTCCTGCCCTGCACCTGTCATTGCGCACTCTTAAGTAGCAGTATTAGGAAGCATGTCCATATCCTTGTCCCAGCGCAGCGTTCAGTTGTCCATACCCCAGTCCTTGGAACACAAGTACAAATATGCAGCCAGCGCCCCACAGGCCACACTACTGAATTCTCACATTTCACGGCTGCTTGAGCTCAAAATGTTGCCTTTTAGGCTTGTAGAGACGGAAACATTCTGCAACCTGATGGCAGCGGCCGTCCCTCGGTACTCGGCCCCCAGCCTCCACTATTTCTCCCGGTTTGCTGTCCCCGCATTACACAAGCACGTGTTCCAAAACATTAGCCATGCCCTCAACAATGCAGTTACCGGGAAAGTCCACCTAACCCCCGACACGTGGACAAGTGCTTATGGGTAGGGACGATACATCTCGCTGACGGCACACTGAGTTATGATAGTGGAAGCTGGGACCCAGTCGGACATTGGAACTCTACACTGGAGATGTTTGTAAGGATTTGTGAGCAGAAGAGGGCAGTTGTTGAGTACCAGTATCAACAAGGCCGTCGGTATTCAGTTCAGACTCCACACATAAGACCTGAGGAGTGGACATGGATTTCAGACATATGTACCATCCTCCAAAACTTTGAGGTCTCCACCAAGATGGTGAACGGTGATGACGCCATAATTAGCATCACCATCCCACTTCTCTGTCTTCTGAAAAGCTCTCTACTCACAATCAAAGAGGATGCATTGCAGGCGGAGCACGATGAGATGGAGCAAGGGACCATACAGGGTGATTACACACAGCCAAGCCTCATCTCATCCCAACGTGGATTGGGTGACAATGAGGAAGAGGAGGAGGAGGAAGGACAGGATTTAGTTTCATGCACTATAGACGGTACTACCTGAACAGCTGTCATACCGTCTGATCAGCGTGGGTGGCCAGAGGACATAGAGGAGGAGGAGAATAGCATGGTCAGTCATCCTCTTGGTGAGGACATGGAAGTCTTGCCTGTTAGCAGTTTGGCAAGCATGGCTTTTTTTATGTTACGCTGCCTTTCCCATGACCCTTGCGTTCTCAAAATTTTGGGTGACAGTCCTTACTGGTTGGTGACACTTCTAGACCCACGTTGCAAGGAGAACTTTTTATCTATTATTCCTGAGGCGGTCAGGTCTACAAAAATGGGGCTGTGCCAGAAGGCGCTTGCTGCTGATCTATTAAAAAAATTCCCATCTGAAAAGGGCACACTTCATTGGACAACCAAGGAGTACAGGCGAGAGAGACACAACTCCAATCCAGCAGAGGCAGGGGAACACTGTCAAAGTTCTGGGAGAGTTTTCTCAGACCCACCCATTGCACAGGCCCTGAGGCGCGGGATACTCTCGCTGAGGGAGTACCTTGCCGACCGTACCAACATCCTCCGTGATTCCTCTGTGCCTTATAATTATTAGGTATCCAAGCTGGATACTTGGAATGAACTGGCTCTCTATGCCTTGGAGGTCCTGGCCTGCCCTGCCGCCAGCGTTTTATCAGAGCTTGTTTTTATTGCCGCTGGTGGAATTATAACTGATAATCGCATCCGCCTGTCAACTGAAAATGCTGACAGGCTGACTCATAAAAATGAACAAGGGCTGGATTGGGCCAGACTTCTCAACACCACCGAATGATAGCAGTGTAACATAAACTCAAATCCAGTGTCTTTTCTTGGGAGGTGTATTCCCATGCACCTTTTCACACCCACACATGGGTATACGCTTCCTGATGTTGGCTATTTACTCTTGTCCTCCTCCTTCTCCTCGTCCTCCACCAACATATCACCAGGGTGACCGTGGTCCGTGATGCAACACCCACATATTATTTTTAAAGGGTGTTTATGATGCCGTAAAAAAAAATTTTTATACAGTATGTTCATGTATACCTCCCAGGGGTAAATGTTTGTCAGTCCATACACTTAGTGTATAGGAGGCCCACTCCTTTCTAATGGGAACATTTTTTTAGGCCCTCTTCCACGTCTCTTCCAAGGGGCATTGAAGTAGCACCTAATTTTTGGCATGCCTTGCATTCACGGCATAGGCCAACACTATGGGAGACTCTCTCCTTTCTAATGACCCTGCTCTATGTGTATTTAAATTTCCTAAAATTGTTCAGCCATTGGACTCACTGCATACCCTATAACTGTATAAAAGACTATCCTTTCTTATGGGAATTTGTCAGTACTGTGGCTCTTCTCTATGTGTCTTTAAATTCATAGTGGGGTTTTTCCTAAAATTGGCCAGCCTTTGGACTCACTGCATACCCTATAAATGTATAAAAGACTCTCTCCTTTCTTATGGGAATTTGTCGTTACTGTAGCCCTGCTCTATGTGTCTTTAAATTCTTAGTGGGGTTTTTCCTAAAATAGGCCAGCCGCTGGACTCACTGCATACCCTATAACTGTATAGCAGACTCTCTCCTTTCTAATGATAATTTGTCATTACCGTGGCCCTGCTTTATGTGTCTTTAAACTCTTTGTGGGGTTTTTCCTAAAGTTGGTGAGCCGTTGGATCACTGCATACCCTAAAACTGTATAGCAGACTCTCTCCTTTCTAGTGGGAATTTATCGTTACTGTGGCCCTGCTCTATATGTCTTTAAAATCTTTGTGGGGTTTTTCCTAAAATTGGTCAGTCGTTGGACTCACTGCATACCCTAAAACTGTATATCAGACTCTCTCCTTTCTAATGAGAATTTGTCGTTACTAGGGCCCTGCTCTATGTGTCTTTTTAAATTCTTAGTGGGGTTTTTGCTAAAATTGGCCAGCCGTTGGACTCACTGCATACCCTAAAACTGTATAGCAGACTCTCTCCTTTCTAATGGGAGTTTGTCGTTACTGGGGCCCTGCTCTATGTGTCTTTTTAAATTCTTAGTGACGTTTTTCCTAAATTTGGTCAGCCTTTGGACTCACTGCATACCCTATAAGTGTATAGCAGACTCTCTCCTTTCTAATGGGAATTTGTGATTCCTATTGCCCTGCTCTACGTGTCTTTAAATTTTTAGTGGGGTATTTCCTAAAATTGGTCAGCTTTTGGACTCATTGCATACCCTATAACTGTATAGCAGACTCTCTCCTTTCAAATAGGAATTTGTCGTTACTGTGGCCCTACTCTATGTGTCTTTAAATTCTTAGTGGGGTTTTCCTAAAATTGGTCAGCTGTTGGACTCACTGCATTCCCTATAACTGTATCGCAGACCCTCTCCTTTCTAATGGGAACATCTCGTACTTGTTACTGTGGCCTTGCTCTGTGTATCTTTAAATTATTAATGGGGTTTTTCCTAAAATTGGTCAGCCTTTGGACTCACTGCATACCCTATCAGTGTTTAGAAGACTCTCTCCTTTCAAATGGGAATTTGTCTTTACTATTTCCCTGCTCTATGTGTCTTTAAAGTCTTAGTGGGGCTTTTCCTAAAATTGTTCAGCCGATGAACTCACTGCATACCCTTTAACTGTATTGCAGACCCTCTCCTTTCTAATGGGAACATGACGTGCTTGTTACTGTGGCCCTGCTCTATGTGTCTTTAAATTCTTAGTGGGGTTTTTCCTAAAATTGGCCAGCCGTTGGACTCACTGCATACCCTATAACTGTATAGCAGACTCTCTCCTTTCTAATGATAATTTGTCGTTCCTGTGGCCCTGCTCTATGTGTCTTTAAACTCTTTGTGGGGTTTTTCCTAAAATTGGTCAGCCGTTGGACTCACTGCATACCCTAAAATTGTATAGCAGACTCTCTCCTTTCTAATGGGAATTTGTCGCTACTGTGGCCCTGCTCTATATGTCTTTAAAGTCTTTGTGGGGTTTTTCCTAAAATTGGTCAGCCGTTGGACTCACTGCATACCCTAAAACTGTATAGCAGACTCTCTCCTTTCTAATGGGAATTTGTCGTTACTGGGACCCTGGTCTATGTGTATTTTTAAATTCTTAGTGGGGTTTTTCCTAAATTTGGTCAGCCTTTGGACTCACTGCATACCCTATAAGTGTATAGAAGACTCTCTCCTTTCTAATGGGAATTTGTGATTACTGTTACCCTGCTCTACGTGTCTTTAAATTTTTAGTGGGGTTTTTCCTAAAATTGGTCAGCCTTTGGACTCACTGCCTACCCTATAACTGTATAGCAGACTCTCTCCTTTCTAATAGGAATTTCTCGTTACTGTGGCCCTGCTCTATGTGTCTTTAAATTCTTAGTGGGGTTTTTCCTAAAATTGGTAAGCCGTTGGACTCACTGCATTCCCTATAACTGTATAGCAGACCCTCTCCTTTCTAATGGGAACATCTCGTACTTGTTACTGTGGCCCTGCTCTGTGTATCTTTAAATTCTTAGTGGGGTTTTTCCTAAAATTGGTCAGCCTTTGGTCTCACTGCATACCCTATAACTGTATAGCAGACTCTTTATTTTCTAATGGGAATTTGTCTTTACTGTGGCCCTTCTCTATGTGTCTTTAAACTCTTTGTGGGGTTTTTCCTAAAATTCGTCAGCATTTGTAATCACTGCATACCCTATAACTGTATAGCAGACTCTCTCTTTTCTAATGGAAATCTGTCATTACTGTGGCCCTGCTCTATGTGTCTTTAAATTCTTAGTGGGGTTTTTCCTAAAAATGGTAAGCCGTTGTACTCACTGCATACCCTATAACTGTATAGCAGACTCTCTCCTTTCTAATGGTAATGTGTCATTACTGTGGCCCCTTTCTCTATGTGTCTTTAAACTCTTTGTGGGGTTTTTCTTAAAATTGGTCAGCCGTTGGACTAGCTGCATACCCTATAACTGTATAGCAGACTCTTTATTTTCTAATGGGAATTTTTCTTTACTGTGGCCCTGCTCTATGTGTCTTTAAAGTCTTTCGGGGGGTTTTCCTAAAAGTCGTCAGCCTTTGGTCTCACTGCATACCCTATAACTTTATAGCAGACTATCTCCTTTCTAATGGAATTCTGTCATTACTGTGGCCCTGCTTTATGTGTCTTTAAATTCTTAGTGGGGTTTTTCCTAAAATTGGTCAGCCGTTGGACTCACTGCATACCCTATAACTGTATAGCAGACTCTCTCCTTTCAAATGGTAATTTGTCGTTACTGTGGCCCTGCTCTATGTGTCTTTAAAGTCTTTGTGGGGTTTTTCCTAAAATTGGTCAGCCGTTGGACTCACTACATACCCTAAAACTGTATAGCAGACTGTCTCCTTTCTAATGGGAATTTGTCATTACTGGGGCCCTGCTCTATGTGTTTTTTTTAATTCTTAGTGGGGTTTTTCCGAAAATTGGTCAGCCTTTAGACTCACTGCATACCCTATAACTGTATAGCAGACTCTCTCCTTTCTAATAGGAATTTGTCGTTACTGTGGCCCTGCTCTATGTGTCCTTAAATTCTTAGTGGGGTTTTTCCTAATATTGGTCAGTCGTTGGACTCACTGTATTCCCTATAACTGTATAGCAGACAATCTCCTTTCTAATGAGAACATCTCATACTTGTTACTGTGGCCCTGCTCTGTGTATCTTTAAATTCTTAGTGGGGTTTTTCCTAAAATTGGTCAGCCTTTGGACTCACTGCATACCCTATCAGTGTATAGAAGACTCTCTCCGTTCTAATGGGAATTTGTCATTACTGTTTCCCTGCTCCGTGTATCTTTAAATTCTTAGTGGGTTTTTCCTAAAATGGGTCAGCCTTTGGAATCACTGCATACCCTATAACTGTATAGCAGACTCTCTCTCCTTTCTAATAGGAATTTATCGTTACTGTGGCCCTGCTCTATGTGTCTTTAAATTCTTAGTGGGGTTTTTCCTAAAATTGGTCAGCCGTTGGACTCACTGCATTCCCTATAACTTTATAGCAGACCCTCTCCTTTCTAATGGGAACATGACGTTCTTGTAACTGTGGCCCTGCTCTATGTGTCTTTAAATCCTTAGTGGGTTTTTTCCTAAAATTGGTCAGCCTTTGGACTCACTGCATACCCTATAACTGTATAGCAGACTCTTTCCTTTCTAATGGGAATTTGTATTTACTATGGCCCTGCTCTATGTGTCTTTAAACTCTTTGTGGGGTTTTTCCTAAAATTCATCAGCCTTAGGACTCACTGCATACCCTATAACTGTATAGCAGACTCTCTCCTTGCTAATGGAAATTTGTCATTACTGTGGCCTTGCTCTATGTGTCTTTAAATTCTTAGTGGGGTTTTTCCTAAAATTGGTCAGCCGTTGGACTCGCTGCATACCCTATAACTGTATAGCAGACTCATTCCTTTCTAAAGGGAATTTGTCATTACTGTGGCCCTGTTCTTTGTGTCTTTAAATTCTTAGTGGGGTCTTTCCCAAATTTTGGCAGCCCTTGCAGTCACAGCATGGGCATTGCTACTATAGAAGACCAGCTCCTTTATAATGGGAACATTTTTTTTAGTGAGACCCTCCTCTATGTCTCTTCAAAGGGGTATTGGGTTGCGTCCAAATTTTTGGCAGCCCTTGCATTCACTGGATACGCAATAACAGTATAGGAGACTAACTTGTTAATAATGGGATCAACAAAGCATAGCCGGCTGATGGCTCTCTAACAATAGCAAGGGCCGACTGCTAGCCTCTTAAGAATAGTAAGGGCCGTCTGATGGTCCAATAAAAATAGGCTTTATGACTTTCAGAGTACCTCCATCATAAATAAAACAGGATGTGTCTGATGATGTGTCACACACCACATTGCCAGAAAAGGTTGTAAAATGTTAAAATGACATTTCCCGGTGAATGCATTTGTCTTAAAAAATAACGTAAAAAAAAAAAAACAATAGGATCTTTCTTTAGCATAAAAAACAGCATCACCAATTTAACCTCAATGTAATCACATTGTTCAGCTCCTGCACCTCCTCCTCCATCTCTGAAATGACCACATCAGTCACAAGCTGACAGCACTGCAGCACTTCCTTGGCCAAGCGGCCACAGGCTGTGCTGAAGATAACATGCTTAATGCTTAATTGACAAACCGCCCAGCGCTGTAGAGTTGTTGAAAGCTGTAACACAGCAGCCTGATCTGTGGTTCTCACCGCTGAACATACAGCCAGGCATGGTCGTGTGTGACAATGGGTGGAACCTGGTGATGGAGAAATGACAGCCGGGGTAGATATGGTTTCCCTCTATGCTAGTCCTTTCACCGAGCTAAATACAACTCTCATAAAAAAAGCTGTGGACTGGCTCCGTACCATCCCCGTGGCGGCTGGGGACTGAGTATGGACACACGGCCGCCGCCGGCATGAGGTTGTGAAAAGCTTCCGCGTCCATGAGCCTAAAAGGCCATATTTCAATTGCAAGCAGCTGCCAAGAAATCTGGCAATTTAGTGTAGCAGCCTGTGGGTGGGTGGCTGGCTGGCTGCATACTTGCACTTGCATTCCAAGTAACAGTAAACTAAGCAGATGGTGGCCTCTATCATCATCATGGCCTCACCTTGGCACTATGAACTCTCCTGAAGGAGAAGCCAGGGCCCACCAGAGGAGTCTCCGGTTCTCTGGTGGGCCCGTGCAACCCTGCCGAGAAGCAGCCCTGGCTAAGAAAAGTGTGGGGGAAGGTTCCCAGACACTCTATGACTGCTTTTTTAATGTGGATCGGACATGCTTATGCATGTTATTTCTTAAACCGCATTGCAGATCAGGCCATTGTCCAACTCTGTATTCATGAAATTAAATGCGCAAAGAAAGATGTTTGTGTGTCAAAGCACCACCGACAAGTGCGAGTTTATGTTGGATGGGCTGCCATTGCTTCTGCAACAAGCTGCATTAGAGTACTTCCTGGGAGAAATGACACCCAGGGTAGATACGGTTTCCCTCTATGCCAGTCCTTTCACCGAGCTAAATACAACTCTCAGCAGAAAAAGCTGTGGTCTGGCTCCGTATCGTCCCTGGCCACATTCATCTGTCCACTTGTTTGTGGTTAGGCGGTCCTTCCCAGTAAGTGCACTGGGGAGGGCACGGGTAATGTTGTGGGACCCATGCTTGTGGAAGGCGGAGACGATACCGGGAGAAATAGTGGCGGATGGGGACCAAGGTCTAAGAGGTAACGTTTCTCCTTATGGAGAGTGACACACCAGCTCTGGCACGTCCAAGGTAAGGAGGCTTATTTTCCATGCAATGCTCCTCTGGGATATTTAATATGCAAATAGACCTCAGTCCAGAGCCTCTCACCTAGCCAAATCAGTTCTCATACTTTGCACTGATGAGGGCCAACAGCCCAAAACACCATGTCTGCGAATTGAGATTCGGATTTGGCTTTTATCCTATGTCATATTGCATGACTCGTTAAAGGGTTGATTGTGACTTGTAGGATTGCTGCTTCCAACAGGTGGCGCTATAGAGTACAAGTCCTCTTTTTCTATGAAGAGGCAATTTGCATATAAGGGGATAAAGTGCTGGGATATGTTAGAGCAGCTATCCTAGCAATTAATGCAGAAGTCCAGCTGCTTATATCAGTCACACTTAGGCCGTAGCCTAAGAAGGTGTTCAGCATGTCTGCAGTTCAGTTAAAAATTGGTTTCATGACTCCTTGATTGTAAGGTTGTGTGGGCATAAAGGCAACCTTTTCTTCAAAACATCACCAGCATGTATCCAGTGCAGATAGAAGCAATTTATTTGTCATAACTTGAATGGTGTACTTCTGAGTAATAGAGTTTTGCTGATTCAGGTGGATTTTCCCAGAAAAATTGATTTGCAGAAAAGTTATTCTCAGTGAATTGAATGTCCTTTATTATGCTTTGAGAGCTCTCCAAACCTCAGAGCACAACAAAGATAAGATACACTGTACAAAATAGAAAAAATTCTTATACTCACCTTACCGCTCATTTCTCCAGCATGTCCACTGCTGGAGAAATGGACCCATCAGGTCCTTTTCACACCTTCTTATCACCACCACTTGCACTTATTCCTAAGTATCTTCACACTGGGCTGGGACTTCCGGCTCCGATGAGGCTGCCATTTTGCTGAATCCGTATAGAAGCAAATTGCAAAAGTAAGTATTTTGTCGATTAAGAATTTTTATAATATTTGGGTAGAATTAAATTCCAGCACTGTGGCTCAGTGGTTAACACTGTTGCTTTGCAGCACTGGGGTCCTGGGTTCAAATCCACCAAGGGCAACATCTGCAAGGAGTTTGCATGTTCTCTCCGTGTTTGCGTGGGTTTCCTCTGTGTACTCTAGTTTCCTCCCACTCTCCAAAAACAAACTGAGAGGGAATGTCGATTGTGAGCCCAAATGGGAACAGTGATATTAATGTCTGTAAAGCGTGGTGGAATTAATGGAGCTATATAAGTAAGTAAAATAAATAAATTCCACTTGAATTTATACACTCTTCTCTGCTGTGTAAGTATCTTATGAGAGTGTTCTTGAGCTCTAACCCAGAGGGAAGGTCCATGTAATCCATTACACAATATACACTGCTCAAAAAAATAAAGGGAACACTTAAGCAACAGAATATAACTCCAAGTAAATCAAACTGATGTGAAATCAAACTGTCCACTTAGGAAGCAACACTGATTGACAATCAATTTCACATGCTGTTGTGCAAATGGAATGTGCAAATGGAATAGACAGTAGATGGAAATTATTGGCAATTATCAAGACACACTCAATTAAGGAGTAGTTCTGCAGGTGGGGACCACAGACCACATCTCAGTACCAATGCTTTCTGCCTGATGTTTTGGTCACTTTTGAATGTTGGTTGTGCTTTCACACTCCTGGTAGCATGAGACAGACTCTACATCCCACAGAAGTTGCTCAGGTAGTGCAGCTCATACAGGATGGCACATCAATGCAAGCTGTGGCAAGAAGGTTTGCTGTGTCTGTCAGCGTAGTGTCCAAAGGCTGGAGGCGCTACCAGGAGACAGGCTAGTACCCCAGGAGACAAGGAGGGGACCGTAGGAGGGCAATAACACTGCAGCAGGACTGCTACCTGTGCCTTTGTGCAAGGAGGAACAGGAGAAGCACTGCCAGAGCCCTGCAAAATGACCTCCAGCAGGCCACAAATGTGCATGTGTCTGCACAAACGGTTAGAAACTGACTCCATGAGGGTGGTATGAGGGCTCAACGTCCACAGATGGGGGTTGTGATCACAGCCCCACACCGTGCAGGATGCTTGGCATTTGCCACAGAATACCAGGATTGGCAAAGTCGCCACTGGCGCCTTGTGCTCTTCACGGATGAAAACAGGTTCACACTGAGCACATGTGACAGATGTGACAGAGTCTGGAGACGCCATGGAGAGCAATCTGCTGCCTGCAACATCCTTCAGCATGACCGGTTTGGCAGTGGGTCTGTAATGGCGTGGGGTGGCATTTCTTTGGAGGGCAGCATAGCACTCCATGTGCTTGCCAGAGGTAGCCTGACTGCCATTAGGTACCGAGATGAGATCCTCAGACCCCTTGTGAGACCTTATGCTGATGCTGTTGGCCCTGGGTTCCTCCTAATGCAGGACAATGCCAGACCTCATGTGACTGGAGTGTGTCAGCAGTTCCTGCAAGATGAAGGCATTGAAGCTATGGACTGGCCCACCCGTTCCCCTGACCTGAATCCGATTGAGCACATCTGGGACATCATGTCTCGCTCCATCCACCAACGTCACGTGGCACTTCAAACTGTCCAGGAGTTGGCGGATGCTTTAGTCCAGGTCTGGGAGGAGATCCCACTGGAGACCATCTGCAACCTCATCAGGAGCATGTCCAGGCATTTTAGGGAGGTCATACAGGCACGTGGAGGCCACACACAATACTGAGCCTCATTTTTACTTGTTTTAAGGACATTACATCAAAGTTGGATCAGCCTGTAGTGTGTTTTTCCACTTTAATTTTGGGGGTGACTCCAAATCCAGGCCTCCATTGGTTAATAAATTTGATTTCCATTGATGATTTTCGTGTGATTTTTTTGTCAGCACATTCAACTTTGTACAGAACAAAGTATTCAATGAGAATACTTCATTCATTCATATCTAGGATGTGTGATTTGAGTGTTCCGTTTATTTTTTTGAGCAGTGTATATATATTCCTCTTTGATGTAGAGCTGTCTACTAAGTCCCTATGTAGACCAGAAAATACCTTACTGTGCAATAGATGAGACAAGTGAGGTAAAGCAGAACTATGAGTATGGAAGAGGGGTACACATTTGTGGCCGTAAATATTGGAGCAGTTCATAGATAAGGAGTGAAATTTTTACTGTTTTGAGATTGAAGTCTGGTCCAGTTTTGTGATGACCACACAGGTCTGAGGAGTATATTCCTTAGTTGATGTAGAATGACATGAATTTATAAATAAAATGAACTAATTAATAGCGATGAATTGATTGATTTACAGAAGATTGAGTTCAAGTTGAATTTCCTGAAACAAGAATTCATACATATTGAAATTCTATTCGAATTTCGCGAAAAAAAGACCCCTTCATCATCACCATTTCCCACACTGCTGAAATAGCATTAAAGTTTAATTAGTGATGGAGCTTGGTTGGAGAGTAAGGCCTCCATCACATGTCCCTATAAAACAAATACCTGAAAAAGCGGTACCAGTGCCATCAGTGTTTTCCATCAGTGTGTCATCCATGTGTTATCAGTGTTTTGGATCAGTGTGTCATCCATTTATCCATTTTTACAATGTGTTTCATCAGTGTGTCATCTGTGTTTTTTTGGTATGGATAAAGAAATAAAGACATTACAAAGCTTCTCCTATCTTTTGCAATGTTAAACACAGACAGGACATGGATGGTACACGGATGCCATGATGTTTTTCACAGACATGTATACTTGTATTCTCCCTTGTCATCCGTGCTGCAAAAAAAAAACGGACATGTCTCCATAAAAACATGGACAAATGCACAGCAGCATAGGTTATAATGGGTACATGTGGCATCTGTGACAAAAATGGATACCACATGTACTGAAAACATGGACGTGTGAAGGAGGCTTACCTCTTCTTTCAGAGGGAAAGGAGATATATGTTCTTCCACTAAAACCCACAGTTTATGTTCTGGTTTTCTCAAGCTGTGAACTGACATGGTAAGGGCTCATGCAGACGTCCATGCAAATCGATCCAAGCACAGACCACTAATGAACAGACTGGCAGCAGAGACCCGAGTGTCACAGCCTCATAGAAATAAATAAAGTTGTGATGTCGGGGTTGGGAGAACCGTGGCCATTCCATGCATTGTGGTCCGAAATTGGGCCAATTTGCACAGACGCCTTGCATGAGCCCTAATGAAATGGTTTGGTAGGGTGCTAGAGTTTAGACTTGGTTTATAACAATTCAAAATATATCTATATGTGAGAACATTATCCTTTAAAAAAGTATTTAGGAATATGAAGAGGCAGCATTTCAAATGTAACCATTTATTTATGAATGATTATAACCTTAGCTAGGTTGGTGCACTCCATGCATTAAATAAAGGGGATGACCAAGATTTGTTAATGAAGGCAGTATACTGAGGAAGAGGCATTCTTCACCCCATTTTGACTGAATAAAAGCAGAAATGTAGAAATTTTCACAAATTTATTAAAAAAGAAAAACTGAAATATCACATGGTCATAAGTATTCGGACCCTTTGCTCAGTATTGAGTCGAAGCACCCTTTTGAGCTAGTACAGCAATGATTCTTCTTGGGATGCAACAAGTTTTTCACACCTGGATTTGGGAATCCTCTGCCATTCTTCCTTGCATATCTTCTCCAGTTCCATCAGGTTGGATGGTGAACGTTGGTGGACAGTGATTTTCAACTTTTTAGAATTTACCAAATGACTGCAATGAAACAAAGAGTGAAAAATTTATAACGAGCAGTGAAGTGTTTTCCCGGGAGCACAGCAACCGCATGGAGTCATAGAGACACTTCTGCAATAGAAAGTAAGTGTTCTGACCAGATTCATGTTGCCTGCTCGAAAGAAGGAATCACAGATCCAGTAACTTTTTACCTTGGACCCCTGACGATCCAAGGAATCGTCTAACAGAGGTATAATTAGCAGCAGGAAGGCTACACAACCTCATTGCAGAGAAACTGAACCCTCAACATGCAGGGCTGTCCAAACCCCTGTATGTGAACTGTACAGAAGCTGTTGGAGCTGTGTGCTGGATTCCAGTAAAAGGTACAAACTGGTTATCACCCTGTCTCAAGCTGATTATTTCCTGCTGTGCTATTCCTGCTCCATCTCCCCTGGGAGCCAGCCCTGGTTAGGAAGGGTTAATCTTCTGGCACTGCTCATCACCACCAAACTCCCAGGCCATACCACCACCAAATATCAGTGCCCGGCCATACCAGGCCGAACATCCCAACTGGCATCACAAACCTTTTTATTATTTTATTAACCCCCCACAATTGATAAAGACTGGCGCGCGCCCCCGGTCGGACCATACCAGCACTCGGACCGCTGTGCACCAGTACCGTGACTGTAGCGGCCCTGCCGGGGCGGCACAGATAACCTACCAGCCAGCAAGAATTTTGTCTCTCACAGACCTGTTAGTTTTTTTTATGAAGCCCTCCTACTCTGCACGCATTACCTGTATTAATTGTACCTGTTTAAACTCGCTACCGGTATAAAACACACCTGTCCATACACTCAATCAATCAGACTCCAACCTCTCCACCATGGCCAAGGCCAAAATTGTTGACCTGCACAAGGCTGGGCTACAGGACAATAGGCAAGAAGCTTGTTGAGAAGGCAACAACTGTTAGCACAATTAATAAAAAAAATGGAAGAAACACAAGATGACTGTCAATCTTCTTCGGTCTGGGGCTCCATGCAATATCTCACCTCGTGGGTAAGGATGATTCTGAGAAAGGTCAGGAATCAGCCCAGAACTACATGGGAAGACATGGTTGATGACCTGAAGAGAGCTGGGTCCACAGTCTCAAACATTACCATTAATAACACACTACGCCGTCATGGATTAAAATCCTGCAGGGCCCACAAGGTCCCTCTGCTCACGCCAGCACATGTACAAGCCCGTTTGAAATTCACCAATGACCATCTGGATGATCCAGAGGAGGCAAGGGAGAAGGTGATGTGGTCAGATGAGACCAAAATAGAACTTTTTGGAATCAACTCCACTTGCTGTGTTTGGAGGAAAAAGAAGGATGAGTACATCCCCAAGAACACCGTCCCAACTGTGAATCATGGTGGGGGAAACATCATACTGTTGGGTGCTTTTATGCAAAGGGGAAAGGATGACTGCACAGTATTGAAGGGAGGATGGATTGGGTCATGTTTTGCAAGATTTTGGCCAACAGTCTCTTTCCCTCAGTAAGGACATTGAAGATGGGTTGGGGCTGGGTCTTCTAGCATAACAATGACCTCAAACACACAGCTATGGAGTGGCTCTATAAGAAGTATTTCAATGTCCTGGAGTGGCCTAGCCAGTCTCCTGACCTAAACCCAGTAGAAAATCTTTGGAGGGAACTGAAACTCTATGTTGCCCAACGACAGTCCTATAAGCTGAAAGATCTGGAGAATATCTGCATGGAGGAGTGGGCTAAAATTCCTGCTGCAGTGTGTGCAAACTTGGTCTTGAACTACAGGAATCGTTTGACCTCTGTAATTGCAAAAAAAGGTTTCAATACCAAATATTAAGTTCTGTTTTTCTATTGCATCAAATACTTATTTCATGCAATAAAATGCAAATTATTATGCAAAAATCATACAATGTGATCATCTGAAATTTTTTTTAAAATTCTATCTCTCACAGTTGAAGTGTTCCTATGTTAAAAATCATAGACCTCTCCATTCTTTGTAGGTGGGAAACCTTGCAAAATCGGCAGTGTATCAAATGCTTATTTCCCCCACTGTTTATACAGTACAGACCAAAAGTTTGGACACACCTTCTCATTTAAAGATTTTTCAGTATTTTCATGACTATGAAAGTTGTACATTCATGCTGAAGTCATCAAAACTATGAATTAACACATGTGGAATTATATACTTAACAAAAAAGTGTGAAACAACTGAAAATATGTCTTATATTCTAGGTTCTTCAAAGTAGCCACCTTTTGCTTTGATGACTGCTTTGCACACTCTTGGCATTCTCTTGATGAGCTTCAAGAGGTAGTACTTTGAAGAACCTAGAATATAAGACATACTTTCTGTTGTTTCACACTTTTTTGTTAAGTATATAATTCCACATGTGTTAATTCATAGTTTTGATGCCTTCAGTGTGAATGTACAATTTTCATAGTCATGAAAATACAGAAAAATCTTTAAATGAGAAGGTGTATCCAAACTTTTGGTCTGTACTGTATATATATATATATATATAAACTGTATATATATATATATATATATATATATATATAGACTAACTTACCTAATGTTGACTTCTTTTCAGATGCTAATATTATATCAAATGATACAGTACATTGTACTAATCTATACAAAAGTCAGCACAGTGAAAGAAGAGTCTCTACAGGAGGAGTAGCCTGGTAAAAGCTAAGTTATGTTTATGCGTATAATGATTGCAAACAGCTAATTTGATGTAATACATGATCTACTACATGTTGACACTCTGATCTGATTTTTGCTATGCATTTGCTCTGGTCATGCTGCAAATCCTCACAATGAATAACCCCATTGTCATTCATTGGCACTAACCCTTGAACTTTTCATGCAGAATCAGCCCAAATAAGTAGCATACTACTTATTACAATTGCAATATTTCTGAGAATTTACATACATTTTCATACATAATTCCTGCTTAAATCTGTGTTAGATACTGTATTTTATTTGTGAATGAAGTATTATAGAGCATTAAATAAAGAATGGGGTTGAGGTAAAAAAAATATTTTACAAGGCTATTTTAGAACAGTTAATGTGATATTCCATTGTTATTAAATTGCCTTAGTTGGGCAGCATGAAAATAAGCAAGTTTGCAAATGACTTGCTTAATTATCTGCTATCATTTTCCTGAAATGAAAGCTTTTATCTTTCATAGTTTACAGAGATCTTCCATGGAGCTAGCCACTAGTGAGGGCCTAGACCCTAAGACCCAGAGTGTGGGGGGAAGTTACATTCCAGGAGTATAGTTAACTCCTAATATCTCAACCATCTCTCTCCAGCCCATTGATTTCTATCCAGCAGTTACTTGCTCACCTCCCTTTTAGCTATTGACAAACTGCTTTTACAAATCTTGCTAAATTACCAGCCCACAGCATCAGCTTATCACAGAGCAGCTCTCCTAGTCACAGTTCTCAGTGAGCTGTGTGCTTAATCAATTACACTATTATAGCTATGTGTAAATAGCTGAATTAATTACAGAAGAACTTGTGTTGAACTTCTATATATATATTTTGCTGTCTTCTTGGTTAGAAAATGGTGATTTTTTTTTTACCCCAACTAGATTTTATTCACCTATTTGTGTCAATTATGTCTGCAAATAGCTTTTTTATATCTATTTGAGATCCTGGTGTACATTTTTCACAGCTATGTCTCTTCTTTTTTGTAATGAAGCACTGTTAGAGGAAGGTTGGCAGCTCTTAAAAGGTTTCCATCAGAGGCGTAGCTAAGGGTTCCGCTCGGGGGGGGCGAAATATCTGAGTGGGCCCCTAACTCGTAACTCTGATTACAACTATGGCTCACTGATATTACTGGGATATGGTGACATATAGTGATAGAATCCAGTCCTGCAGAGCATACAAGTGATAAAAGTACAGTTATATATAGTAATTTATACTATCGTCTGCAGAGATTACAACAAAGACACATTTGACTTCTCACTTTTCTAGCACCGTCCCCGTCCATTTCTAACCTGCGCAAAAGCTTCATCCTACTGATACACCAATGCTGAGTTGCTGCCCTATGTGTCCCTATTACTGCACCTGCTGTTTGGCAAAATAATAGAGCTCCTCTTAGTGCCCCACATAATAATGCTCACTAGCGATGCGCCAACGTGCTCGGATAAGGAGTTATCCAAGCATGCTCGAGTCCTAACTGAGTATCTTTGGTGTGCTTTTAAACTATGTTCAAGCTGCCGTGGCTGCACGTCTCGCGACAAGATTGCCTAACAAACACGCAATCCCTGCATGTGTTGCGGCTGGTGAACAGCCGCGAGACATGCAGCCACAGCGGCTTGAACATATTGCACAAGCACACCAAAGATACTCAGTTAGCACCTGAGAGTGCTCAGATAACCCCTTATCCGAGCACGTTCGCACAGCACTAATGCCCACCACTGTACCCTTTACATAATAATAATGCCTCCTTTGTGCCCTCTAGATGGTAAAATTGCCCCCTTGAAAATATTAATGCCCTGCGCACATGCCCTAGAAAACAGAGTCTACATTTTGCTAATTTGATGGCCACAACACTGAGAGCTCCTCTAACTATAATTCTTTTTAAGTGCCCACTTAACATTTAATAATGTCCACTGAGTTCACCAATGTACAGCTCCTCTATACACGGTATGGTTTGCCCACAGCTCCCTTATACAGAGTTTGATGTCCCCACAGCTCCACTTTGCACTGCATGATGGGCCCACAGCTCCACTATACACAGTATAGTACCCCCACAGTTCCTCTATATACAGTGCTGGCCAAAAGTATTGGCACCCCTGCAATTCTGTCAGATAATACTCAGTTTCTTACTGAAAATGATTGCAATCACAAATTCTTTGGTATTATTCTCTTCATTTAATTTGCTTGCAAGGAAAAAACACAAAAGAGAATGAAGCAAAAATCAAATCATTGATCATTTCACACAAAACTCCAAAAATGGGCCAGACAAAAGTATTGGCACCCTCAGCCTAATACTTGGTTGCACAACCTTTAGCCAAAATAATTGCGAACAACCGCTTCCGGTAACCATCAATGAGTTTCTTACAATGCTCTGCTGGAATTGTAGACCATTCTTCTTTGGCAAACTGCTCCAGGTCCCTGATATTTGAAGGGTGCCTTCTCCAAACTGCCATTTTGAGATCTCTCCACAGGTGTTCTATGGGATTCAGGTCTGGACTCATTGCTGGCCACCTTAGAAGTCTCCAGTGCTTTCTCTCAAACCATTTTATAGTGCTTTTGGAAGTATGTTTTGGGTCATTGTCCTGCTGGAAGACCCATGACCTCTGAGGGAGACCCAGCTTTCTCACACTGGGCCCTACATTATGCTGCAAAATTTGCTGGTAGTCTTCAGACTTCATAATGCCATGCACATGGTCAAGCAGTCCAGTGCCAGAGGCAGCAAAGCAACCCCAAAACATCAGGGAACCTCCGCCATATTTGACTGTAGGGACCGTGTTCTTTTCTTTGAATGCCTCTTTTATTTCCTGTACACTCTATGTTGATGCTTTTTCCCAAAAAGCTCTAATTTTGTCTCATCTGACCAGAGAACATTCTTCCAAAACGTTTTAGGCTTTCTCAGGTAAGTTTTGGCAAACTCCAGCCTGGCTTTTTTATGTCTCGGGGTAAGAAGTGGGGTCTTCCTGGGTATCCTACCATACAGTCCCTTTTCATTCAGACGCCGACAGATAGTACGGGTTGACACTGTTGTATCCTCGGACTGCAGGGCAGCTTGAACTTGTTTGGATGTTAGTCGAGGTTCTTTATTCACCATCCGCACAATCTTGTGTTGAAATCTCTCATCAATTTTTCTTTTCCGTCCACATCTAGGGAGGTTAGCCACAGTGCCATGGGCTTTAAACTTCTTGATGACACCACACGGAAGACACAGGAACATTCAGGTCTTTGGAGATGGACTTGTAGCCTTGAGATTGCTCATGCTTCCTCACAATTTTGTTTCTCAAGTCCTCAGACAGTTCTTTGGCCTTCTTTCTTTTCTCCATGCTCAATGTGGTACACACAAGGACACAGGACAGAGGTTGAGTCTACTTTAATCCATGCTAACTGGCTGCAAGTGTGATTTAGTTATTGTCAACACCTGTTAGGTGCCACAGGTAAGTTACAGGTGCTGTTAATTACACAAATTAGAGAAGCATCACATGATTTTCCAAAGGGTGCCAATAATTTTGTCCACCCCCTTTTTTAGGTTTGGTGTGGAATTATATCCAATTTGGCTTTATGACAATTCTTTTTGTGTTTTTTTTCATTGAATACAAATTAAATGAAGAGAATAATACCAAAGAATTTGTGATTGCAATCATTTTCAGGAAGAAACTGAGTATTATCTGACAGAACTGCAGGGGTGCCAATACTTTTGGCCAGCACTGTATAGTATGATGTCTCCGCTGCTCCCCAAAAACACAGTATAATGACCCCCACAGAAGCCCTCACACTGTATAATTGCCCCCACAGTCAAACCCACACAGTATAATGTCCCCCACAATTTATAATGGCCTCCACGGTAGTCCCCACACTAGCACCCAAACTGTATAATAGCCCATACATAAGCTCTCATGCTGTATAATGGTGCCCACAGTTTTTGAGTACCTCCACAGATGTCCATACAATGTATGAGACCCCCGACAGTAGTCCCCACACTATATGATTCCCTGCACTATCTCTCTGATGTGGGGGCAGATTGTGCCCTGCTGGGCTTAAATGCATCAGCACATAGCGCACACCGATACAGGAAGGCTGTGTGCCCATGATGCGTTTTTGGTGCGTATTTTGGTGCTTATTTGCAGCGGGTAAACGCTCCAGAAACGCATTGCATACCTTATCCCATGACTTCCTATGACATTCCGCAAGTTCTGTGCACATGGTCCGTATTTTTTCTGCTCAGATTTTACTCGCAGAAAAAATATGGACATGACCAATTCTTGTGCGTTTCTGCATGCGTATTTGCCTTATACAATGCACTGGAAAAATGCATGGAAAATACGCATCAAATACGCGTCAAAAACGCATGTAAAAAACGCATGCGTTTTTCTACCAAGGAGATGTAGAACTGCTCAGGAAAATTTCTGATTCATTTCTGCATCGTGGGCACTAAGCCTTAAGGGTAGCATAGCTCTGGGTGGGTCCTTCTGAGTGCAGGAAGTGGAGCGACTGCCCCCTCTGCCCCCCACGGTAGCTAAACTACTGGTTTACATGGATAGAGTTTAAATAAGCAACACCTTTAAGCAGATCTCTGTGGAAGCTTAGCATTCTCTATTTAACCACTAGTGATCTGAACGTATGCAGAACCCTCTGGGTTGTGTCCACAGAGTGGCTGCTGGCAGGAAGAGAATAGTCACAATGTTGGGACAGAAACAGGAGATCAAGGACAGGAACAAAATCAAGAGGCATTCGAATAGTCAAAGCACAAGTAAATGTTAAGGACAGGAATATACAGATTAAGTCAAAGCAGAGTAGCAGGTTTAAACCAAACTAAGTATAATCTATAACTGTCAGAAGTTCCACGAGCATTATCAATTTCTACAGTCAGACCATTATAGGTCATATGTTGCATAAATACGTTAGGAATCACCCCAAATTATACATATGTACAAAGGAGGAGAAGGAGTGTTTGAATAAAAAAATACACCTTTATTGTATTTCATTAAAAAAGACAAATTTAAAACATGGATTAAATGGCCGTAGTACACAGGAGGTTAATTCCACACAAGGGCCAGTAATAACAAAATTTAATCTTTTTGGGACAGGTGGGATTACAAGGCACGTGTGATATTACATATAGAAAGATTTATAAAGTCGAGATACAGGTAAGTACCACAGAAAAGATCAGCCGGTAACCATATATCCTATATAGTAGTACGTCAAAGAAAATATTCTTACCGAGACAAATCGGGCAGAGCTAGAGTGGCCTAAACATATGCACGGTTATATATACTATAGTAGTGCAGCAAAAAATCCCACCACAAATATATCCTTAGAAATATAAGTCCTTACCCATGTGACCGGTGACCCTCCCGTGGAGTAGGTGGAAGACCGTTGTACCCCGATGCACGTTTCGCCTGCAGACCGCACACTTTCTCAAGGGGAGGTATTGCAGTGTTACCTCCAGGACCTTATTTAAATCATGTGATGAAATCAAATGATTGCCGAGTCACTGTCGCAAGCAAGGGTGAGACCCGTGCGCAGATTGCCGCAACCGCAGTATGCGCGCCCCCGGCCATCAAGCAGGTGCCAGCAGGCCAGGCAGTCTGAAAACTACCAAGCATGAGCAGACCCGCATGGAGATGCCGGAGTGTAGCGCGCACACGGAGTGGAGAAGAGGAGAAGAGTGATGTCAGCCATTGTCCTGGCCGCAGCAATGTCCCTCACATGCTCACGCATGTGTATGCGTAATTTCCGAGTTGTATGTCCGATATAGATCTTCTGACATCCGCAAGTCACATAATACACAACATTTGTACTCATGAAAGTAATAAGATGCTTTATCTCAAATTGGCAGAGTCCGACAGCTGACGAGAATGTGACATACTGGTAAAGACCCATTACACGCCTCCCATGGCTAATTTGTTTGGGAGCAGGGGCCCAAACAGGGGATTCTTTCCATGTCTCACCTGCAGCAATGTCCTTCGTAGCCTCACATTTTCGTCAGCCGACGGACTGCACCAATTCGAGATAAAACATCATATTATTTGTACGAGTACAAATGTGGTGTATTACGTGACTTGCGGATGTCAGAAGATCTATTTCAGACTTACAAATTGGGAATTACATGTACGTGTGCATGAGCATGTGAGGGACATTGCTACGGCCAAGACAACGGCTGACATCACTGAATTAAAACCCATCCCCCGACATTTCAAGATGCACCACGACTGTAACCCCAAATCATTTAAAGTAAGGGGTATTGACCTTATTCACACTGGCATACGCGGAGGAGATGTCGGGAAACGCCTGGCACAATGTGAGGCCAGATGGACAGTCACACTGGGGACACTCACTCCATCTGGCCTCAATGAAACGCTCCTTTTTGTGATTTGTGACTTGGACTATTTGCCATTACTTCCACTTATAATGTGGAAACGTTTTTCTGTTTTTTACTCTTTTGTTGATAATTTTTGTAAGTTTTGGTACTATATTAATTATATGTATATTTTTCATGGATTCAATTGCAGTTGTTCCTCCTTGGAAATGATTTTGGATGGTTTTCTGTCCAGGATTGATGCCATATACCCTCAAGTTTATTACCACGCAAAAAAGTGGGTCCTCTCTCATACATCTACATATGCCTCTCTGGGACGGTCTGCTGGAATGGAACCCAGAGCCTTCTTTTGATCTATGATCCAATATTGATTAATTGATTGTACTGTATTTTATTACAAATATTTAAGATACTATCAGTGTAATTAATGAGATGTTTATAGCATATGGCTTGAGTCCCTTTTCTTCATTATTCCTGTCCCCCCCCCCTCTTTTTTTCTTTCACATTGCACTTTTTTGTTCTTTTTTTCCCCTCTTCCTCCTTTTTTGTTGGCTTACATCTTCTTTATATACCAACCAGGGATGTATATGCATAGACTGAAATAGGTATCCTTCCTGTGAAGAGTAATTTCAGGCCTGATGGCCGGGGGCATGCGTACTGTGGTTGCGGTGATCTGCGCATGCGCCGCACGCTTGCTCGTGGTGGTGACTCGGCAATCATGTGATTTCATCACATGATTTAAATAAGGTCCTGGAGGTAACATTGCAATATCTCCCCTTGAGACAGTGTGCTGTCTGCATGCAAAACGTGCATCGGGGTACAACGGTCTTCCACCTACTCCACGGGAAGGTCACCTGTCACATGGGTAAGGATATATTTTACTATACTCCCTATTTATAGGGATATATTTGTGGTGGGATTTTTTGCGGCACTAGTATAGTATATATAACCGTGCATAGGTTCAGGCCACTGTAGCTCAGCCCCTTTTGTCTCACTACAAACATTTTTTTTGACGTGCTACTATATAGGAGATATGGTTACCAGTTGATCTTTTCTGTGGTACTTACCTGTTGCTTGTTTTTATAAATTTTTCTATATGTAATATCACAAGTGCCTTGCCCTCCCACCTGTCCCAAAAAGATTACATTTTGTTATTGCTGACCCTTGTGCAGTGGAATTAAGTTCCTGTGTGCTACCACCATTTAAACCATGTTTTAAATTTGTCTTTTTTAATGAAATGCAATAAAAGTATATATTTTTTTCAAACACTCCTTCTCCTCCTTTGTACATAATCTATAACTGATAGCTAGAGTCAAACTGCTGGTGGTTTACATAGGAGGAATCTTGGCCATGACTCTCAGCATATAGCTAACTACATTGACAACCAGCCTCTTGCTTCAAAGCACATAAATTAGAAGAATGACAAGCCCCTGCTATCTGATAAATAAGCTGAAACATGGTACCATCGCCCAGCGACTTCGACAGTATTAGTGCATCACTTCCTAGGGCCAAAAGCTGAGCATGTACAGACATCGATATTACATGATTTCATGTTTGCTAAAAAACTTGAAAGGAAACCCACGAGAAGGTTTGCCCTAGCATCTCCTCGCAACTTATCTGTGATGGCATCTGTGTGCTCCATCATTTTGTCAGTGGACCCTTTCGCTTGCATTTGGTCTGCAAAACATTTCAGAGTGAAACATCTCTGTTTCTTAGGCATATTATTGATAAGCAACATTTAAAAAAACCTTACATAAGAATAGTCCTATAATGTTGTTACACACCTGCTCCCCGACCTTGGTCTACTAACTTCAATTGTGCTCCATGTCGGGCTTTGCAGATTGCCCGGTATATGACATCATCCTCTGAGGCCTTTTAAAGGCACGTCAGGACACACATCTGTGTTTTTGGATTGTTATCCTAGACTTGAATTTGTTTCTCTCCTTCCCCTGTGCACACCGTGTTACTTGCTTCTATTGCTGCTGCCCTGTTGACCTCTCTTTGTCCTTCCTGCTGGTCTTAGGACTCCTGTGTGCACCATGTCCATGCTTCCTATGTGCCATGGGCAGCTGCACCAACGCCTGAGGTCCTTGTACTCACCCAGACCTGGGGTGTGGCGGGTCCACATGACAAGGTGAGACTTACAATCATATAATGTGTCTGTATTGTGTCAAGTGTAAAGAAATGCAAAAGCGTAATAGGGTCTTATCCACGTAAAAAGACTAATAAATAGTGTTGAGCGATACCTTCCGATATCAGGAAATATCGTATCGGATTGGATCGGGCCGATACCCAAAAAGTATCGGATATCGCCGATTCCGATACCGGAAACCAATGCAAGTCAATGGGACACTAATATCGGAATGAAAATAAACCCTTTCTTTCCTTGTAGGTTAATTCTACATGAAGTAAAACAACTAAGAATAATGTAGAATGACATGAAAAGCCGGCAATTCATCAGCGGCATACACCGGTACCCGACAATTTACAACAGAAAGAACAGAGCTTCACACATAGATTAGATAGATAGAAACATGTCAGTCACATATATATGAAGTACAGTGACAGTGTTGCTTACTGTACTTGTCATTTAGTGTAAAGGATTTATTAAAAAAAATATTAGTGTTTTCGTGCACCGTCTCTTTAAAAAAGCCGGCCGGCAATTCAGCAGCGGTACCCGACAATTTATAACAGACAGAATAGAGCTTCACACATAGATTAGATAGATAGAAACATGTCAGTCACATATATAAGAAGTACAGTGACAGTGTTGCTTACAGAACTTGTCATTTAGTGTAAAGGATTTATTAAAAAAAATATTAGTGTTTTCGTGCACCGTCTCTTTAAAAAAGCTGGCCGGCAATTCAGCATCTGTACCCGACAATTTATAACAGACAGAATAGAGAATCACACATAGATTAGATAGATAGAAACATGTCAATCACATATATATGAAGTACAGTGACAGTGTTGCTTACTGTACTTGTCATTTAGTGTAAAGGATTTATTAAAAAAAATATTAGTGTTTTCGTGCACCGTCTCTTTAAAAAAGCCAGCCGGCAATTCAGCAGCGGTACCCGACAATTTATAACAGAAAGAATAGAGCTTCACACATAGATTAGATAGATAGAAACATGTCAGTCACATATATATGAAGTACAGTGACAGTGTTGATTACTGTACTTGTCATTTAGTGTTAAAATAAAGGATTTATTTAAAAAAAAATTGGCGTGGGGTTCCCCTTAATTTTATGCTCTAGCGGAGGTTAAGCAGACAGCTGGGGCAAATGTTTGAAGCCTGGGAAGGGGGTAATACCCACGGAGCTTCCCAGGCTACTAATATCAGCCCCCAGCTGAATACCTAGCCTTTACTAGCTATTAAAATGGGGGAACCCCCCCAAAAAAATAACGTGGGGTCCCCCCTAATTTAATAGCTAGCACAGGCTAGGCAGACAGCTGGGGGCTGATATTAATAGCCCAGGAAGGGTGCCATGAATATTGGCCCCCTCCCAGGCTAGAAACACCAGCCGTCAGCCGCCCCAGAAATGGCGCATCCATAGGATGCGCCAATTCTGGCACTTAGCCTCGCTCTTCCACGCTGCCCTGGTGCGGTGGCAGGGGGTAATAGGGTTGGGGTTGATGTCAGCTTATAATGCCAGCTGACATCAAGCCCAGGTTAGTAATGGAGAGGCGTCTATAAGACACCCCCATTACTAACCCCATAGTCAAAGTTAAAAGAAAACACAAACACCCAGAGTAAAGTCCTTTAATTGAAATAAAGACACAATTCTTTATTGTTCTAAATTAAACCATACTTACCATCACGCCCATTCCAGCTGAAGCCAACGATCTCCTGCAATAAAAGAAAAATAATAAAGCAACCTCATCCTTACCTTTCGATGGTTCCCAGGACAGCTCCAGCTCTGCTACATCGAGATGACAGGCTGGACCGCAGCAGAAAGCTGCCATCCAGCCTGTCATCCCGCAGACACTGAGAAGCGCAAGCTTGCTTGCGCTCCTCAGTGTCTCTCTGTGACGTCATCCAGATGAGCCGAGTTCATGTCCAATGAACTCAGCTCACCTCATGCACGTCACTGACAGCGTGGGAAAATTCTCCTGCACTCAGCGCTTCAGCGTGAGAATTCTCCCACGCTGTCAGTGACATACATGAGGTGAGGTCATGTCCAATGAACTCAGCTCACCTCATGCACGTCACTGACAGCGTGGGAAAATTCTCACGCTGAAGTGCTGAGTGCAGGAGAATTTTCCCACGCTGTCAGTGACGTACATGAGGTGAGCTGAGTTCATTGGACATGACCTCGGCTCATCTGGATGCCGTCACAGCCAGACACTGAGGAGTGGAAGCATGCCTGCGCTTCTCAGTGTCTGCGGGATGACAGGATGGATGGCAGCGTTCTGCTGCGGTCCAGCCTGTCATCTCGATGTAGCAGAGCTGAAGCTGTCGTGGGAGCCATGGAAAGGTAAGGATGATGTTGCTTTATTATTTTACTTTTATTGCAGGAGATCGTTGGCTTCAGCTGGAATGGGTGTGACGGTAAGTATGGTTTAATTTAGAACAATAAAGAATTGTGTGTTTATTTCAATTAAAGGACTTTTTTCTGAGTGTTGTGTTTTTTTAAATACTTTACTAGAAATTCATGGTGGTCATGTCTAATATTGGCGTGACCCCATGAATTTTGGGCTTAGGGCCAGCTGATAATGCCAAGCTGGCCTTAACCCCTTTATTACCCAGTGAGCCACCGCACCAGGGCCCTGGATGAGTTGGGTACAGCGCCAGAAGATGGCGCTTCTATGAACGCGCCATTTTCTGGGGCGGCTGCGGACTGCAATTTTCAGCGGGGGTGGCCCAGAAAGCTTGGGTCTCCCTGCGCTGCGGATTCCAGCCCCCAGCTGCCTAGTTGTATCTGGCTGGGCACAAAAATAGGGCGAAGCCCCACGCATTTTTTTTTTAAATTATTTCATGAAATTCATGGAATAATTAAGAAAAAAAGGGCTTCCCTATATTGTTGTGTCCAACCAGGTACAAATAGGCAGCTGGTGGTTGGGGGCAGCCCATTCCTGCCTGCTGTACCTGGCTGGACACAAATATAGTGCGAAGCCCCACGTCAATTTTTTTTTAATTATTTCATGAAATAATTTTTTTTAAAAAGGGCTTCCCTATATTGTTGTGTCCGGCCAGGTACAAATAGGCAGCTGGTGGTTGGGGGCAGCCTGTTCCTGCCTGCTGTACCTGGCTGGACACAAATATAGGGCGAAGCCCCACGTCAATTTTTTTTAAAATAAATCCTTTATTTTAACACTAAATGACATTTGAGGAGTTAATAAAGATGCAGTCCCTAAATTATTATTTATTTTTTAATTAATTTTTCCCAAAACTTTTGACGTGGGCTTCGCCATATTTTTGTATGCCAGCCAGGTACAGCATCCAGCTTCTATGAACGCGCCATTTTCCGGGGTGGCTGCGGACTGCAATTTTCAGCGGGGGGGGGGGGCAGAAAGCTTGGGCCTCCCTGCGCTGCAGATTCCAGCCCCCAGCTGCCTAGTTGTACCTGGCTAGACACAAAAATAGGGAGAAGCTTCACGTATTTTTTTTTTTTAATTATTTCATGAAATTCATGAAATAATTAAGAAAAAAAGGGCTTCCCTATATTGTTGTGTCCAACCAGGTACAAATAGGCAGCTGGTGGTTGGGGGCAGCCCGTTCCTGCCTGCTGTACCTGGCTGGACACAAATATAGTGCGAAGCCCCACGTCAATTTTTTTTAAATCATTTCAGGAAATTCATGAAATAATTAAAAAAAATTGATGTGGGGCTTCGCACTATATTTGTGTCCAGCCAGGTACAGCAGGCAGGAACGGGCTGCCCCCAACCACCAGCTGCCTATTTGTACCTAGCCGGACACAACAATATAGGGAAGCCCTTTTTTTCTTAATTATTCCATGAATTTCATGAATTTAAAAAAAAAAACGTGGGGCTTCGCCCTATTTTTGTGTCCAGCCAGGTACAACTAGGCAGCTGGGGGCTGGAATCTGCAGCGCAGGGAGGCCCAAGCTTTCTGGGCCCCACCCGCTGCAAATTGCAGTCCGCAGCCGCCCCGGAAAATGGCGCGTTCATAGAAGCGCCATCTTCTGGCGCTGTACCCAACTCATCCAGGGCCCTGGTGCGGTGGCTCACTGGGTAATAAAGGGGTTAAGGCCAGCTTGGCATTATCAGCTGGCCCTAAGCCCGAAATTCATGGGGTCACGCCAATATTAGACATGACCACCAAGAATTTCTAGTAAAGTATTTAAAAAAAACACAAACACCCAGAAAAAAGTCCTTTAATTGAAATAAACACACAATTCTTTATTGTTCTAAATTAAACCATACTTACCATCACGCCCATTCCAGCTGAAGCCAACGATCTCCTGCAATAAAAGAAAAATAATAAAGCAACCTCATCCTTACCTTTCCATGGCTCCCACGACGGCTCCAGCTCTGCTACATCGAGATGACAGGCTGGACCGCAGCAGAACGCTGCCATCCAGCCTGTCATCCCGCAGACACTGAGAAGCGCAGGCATACTTCCACTCCTCAGTGTCTGGCTGTGACGGCATCCAGATGAGCCGACAATGAACTCGGCTCACCTCATGTACGTCACTGACAGCGTGGGAGAATTCTCCTGCACTCAGCGCTTCAGCGTGAGAATTTTCCCACGCTGTCAGTGACGTGCATGAGGTGAGGTCATGTCCAATGAACTCGGCGCACCTCATGCACGTCACTGACAGCATGGGAGAATTCTCACGCTGAAGCGCTGAGTGCAGGAGAATTTTCCCACGCTGTCAGTGACGTGCATGAGGTGAGCTGAGTTCATTGGACATGACCTCGGCTCATCTGGATGACGTCACAGAGAGACACTGAGGAGCGCAAGCATGCCTGCGCTTCTCAGTGTCCGCGGGATGACAGGCTGGATGGCAGCGTTCTGCTGCGGTCCAGCCTGTCATCTCGATGTAGCAGAGCTGAAGCTGTCCTGGGAACCAGGGAAAGGTAAGGATGAGGTTGCTTTATTATTTTACTTTTATTGCAGGAGATCGTTGGCTTCAGCTGGAATGGGCGTGGCGGTAAGTATGGTTTAATTTAGAACAATAAAGAATTGTGTCTTTATTTCAATTAAAGGACTTTTTTCTGGGTGTTTGTGTTTTTTTTAAATACTTTACTAGAAATTCATGGCGGTCATGTCTAATATTGGCGTGACCCCATGAATTTCGGGCTTAGGGCCAGCTGATAATGCCAAGCTGGCCTTAACCCCTTTATTACCCAGCGAGCCACCGCACCAGGGCCCTGGATGAGTTGGGTACAGCGCCAGAAGATGGCGCTTCTATGAACGCGCCATTTTCTGGGGCGGGTGCGGACTGCAATTTGCAGCGGGTGGGGCCCAGAAAGCTTGGGTCTCCCTGCGCTGCAGATTCCAGCCCCCAGCTGCCTAGTTGTACCTGGCTGGACACAAAAATAGGGCGAAGCGCCACACATTTTTTTTTTTAATTATTTCATGAAATTCATGGAATAATTAAGAAAAAAAGGGCTTCCCTATATTGTTGTGTCCGGCTAGGTACAAATAGGCAGCTGGTGGTTGGGGGCAGCCCGTTCCTGCCTGCTGTACCTGGCTGGACACAAATATAGGGCGAAGCCCCACATAATTTTTTTTAATTATTTCATGAATTTCCTGAAATAATTAAAAAAAAATTGACGTGGGGCTTCACACTATATTTGTGTCCAGCCAGGTACAGCAGGCAGGAACGGGCTGCCCCCAACCACCAGCTGCCTATTTGTACCTGGCCAGACACAACAATATAGGGAAGCCCTTTTTTTCTTTATTATTTCATGAATTTCATGAAATAATTAAAAAAAAAAAACGTGGAGCTTCTCCCTATTTTTGTGTCCAGCCAGGTACAACTAGGCAGCTGGGGGATGGAATCTGCAGCGCAGGGAGGCCCAAGCTTTCTGCCCCCCCCCCCCCGCTGAAAATTGCAGTCCGCGGCCGCCCCGGAAAATGGCGCGTTCATAGAAGCTGGATGCTGTACCTGGCTGGCATACAAAAATATGGCGAAGCCCACGTCAAAAGTTTTGGGAAAAATTTATTAAAAAATAAATAATAATTTAGGGACTGCATCTTTATTAAGTCCTCAAATGTCATTTAGTGTTAAAATAAAGGATTTATTTAAAAAAAAAATGGCGTGGGATCCCCCATAATTTTAGTCTCTAGCGGAGGTTAAGCAGACGGCTGGGGCAGATGTTTGAAGCCTGGGAAGGGGGTAAAACCCACGGAGCTTCCCAGGCTACTAATATCAGCCCCCAGCTGAATACCTAGCCTTTACTAGCTATTAAAATGGGGGACCCCCCCAAAAAAAATGACGTGGGGTCCCCCCTATTTTAATAGCTAGCAAAGGCTAGGCAGACAGCTGGGGGCTGATATTAATAGCCCAGGAAGGGTGCCATGAATATTGGCCCCCTCCCAGGCTAGAAACACCAGCCGTCAGCCGCCCCAGAAATGGCGCATCCATAGGATGCGCCAATTCTGGCACTTAGCCTCGCTCTTCCACGCTGCCCTGGTGCGGTGGCAGGGGGTAATAGTGGTGGGGTTCATGTCAGCGCCAGCTGCCATGAAGCCCAGGTTAGTAATGATGGCCGTCTATATGACACCCCCATTACTAACCTACAAAGTGTTAAAAAGAAAAAACACACTACACCCAGAAAAAAATAATTTATTTGAAATAAAACACCATTTTATTTAATTCTTAGTTTACTAAAAAAAAAATAGTTACCTGTCCACGTTCCTGCGCTGATCTCCCATGCACAGCTGTCACATCTGGAGATGGTGACAGCTGTGCATGGCTGCTGTAAGCTCACGCTGCCGGGAACACGTCCGCTCCCGGCAGCGGGAGCCACTGACTGAGGTCACCGGAGTGCATTTAGGCAGCGCAGCTCCGGAGACCTCCTTTACGGCAGTGCTGTACCGTGGGAATTTCTCACGATACAGCAGTGCCGTAAAGGAGCTAACCGGAGCAGCGCTGCCTGAACTCCGGTGAACCCTTACGGCCCAGTCATTCTAGCGGCGGCAGCGGTTCAGAGCGGTCACATTCTATGTGGCTGCTCTAAACTGGAGATCTTCGTGGGACACTCGTGGACTGCTACGGAGGGGTAAGGATAAGGTTGTGGTTTATTATTTTAGATTTTATTACAGGAGATCGATGGCTTCGGGGAATTAGGTGTCTAGGTGAGTATAGGTGTAGTTTTTTATTTTTTACTTTATTTTAGGTGGCGATCGGCGGGGGCAGGTAATGTATGAACTAATTTCTTTTAGGTAACCACTGGCCACCAATGACATGTATTTAACATTTATTGGGGACACAGTAGGGCAATTTAAATAGCAGGATCAGGCTGATGGGAACTACTGCTCCCATCGAGCTGATCCTGCTGGCAGGAGTGGACGGGGGACAGACATAGGCCGATGGGAGTAGTAGTGTCACATCGGCCTATGTCTGCCTGCACGCACAGACACCCCGCACACATCGCACAGACACCGCGCACACACACCCCGCACACACACACACCCCGCACACACACACACCCCGCACACACACACACCGCACACACACTAATCATGACGGGTCTGGGAGGAGTGGCTGACCTGTGCGGCCGTGGGAAAGTTGATGTGAGTTCATGCAGTCAAGCATGAACTCACATGAACCCTCTGAGGGCACCGCGGCTACTTCAAATGAACAGCTGATCGGCATCACCTGATACCTCAGCTGTTCCTTTGAAATAACCGGCGGGAAAGCGCAGCACAGAACGGGAAAGCCGGCGGTGAAGTCTTTTCACTGCCGGCTTCCCCGCCCGGGTCCTTCGCTCCTTGGTGCTGCGCTCCCCGCCCGGTCCTAATTTACGATTGGGATTGGAGGTGGCGAGGGGAGCGGAGGATCGGGGTGGGAGGCTGCGGGGAAGCAGTATGGGGCTGCGTGATTGTTTAAAAGCCGGCGGCTTTTTACCGCGCGCCGGCTTTTAAACAATCAGGAGAATTCTCCCACGCTGGGATGGCATTCTGATGACAAGCTGGATCGCAGCTGAGCGCTGCCATCCAGCTTGTCATCCTTCACAGACACTGCAGAGCGCAGGCATTATGGGAACTTCCGATTCCGGTATTCGATATTATAAAAGTATCGGAATTAAGTATCGGAATTCCGATACAGTGAATATCGGCCGATACCCGATATTTCAGTATCGGAATACTCAACACTACTAATAAACTAAAGTTAGAACTTCTCACCTTATGAGGTTGTGTGAGATAGAACACTTTAAAAAACAGATGCAGCAGCTTCCATGAAAACAGTAGTTTTGAGTGCGCTCTCCGGAACATTACAGAATTAGCGGTATGATAAAATTTTAGATTTGGGACTTCCGGTAGTGGGAAATCTAGCATGACTGCCTTTTAAACCAGCTCCTAGTTATACAGCCCAATCTGCTGAATACCACCACTGTCAGCAAAGAATCTGACTGACTGTGTGGAGGATTTGCCCCCGACACTATGACTTGCAGGAGTTACAGCCTTTTTCTCTTTCCAGAAGCCCTGTGTGTAGATCACATGACATAAGAGGAGAGGGGCCAGTCAACCACACTAAGGCACTGGTGTGATTTTCCTGATGACCCTTTCTGCAGGCTATAAGGACATTAAGATCAAAGCCAAATGTACTACCTAGCAGCAACATGGATCTTCTCTAACCTACTGTTGGGGATATACTGGTGCTTCTCACTAAATTAGAAAATCATCAAAAAGTTAATTAATTTCAGTTCTTCAATACAAAAAGTGAAACTCATATACACTGTGTGCAGAATTATTAGGCAAGTTGTATTTTAGAGGATTATTTTTATTATTGATCAACAACTATGTTCTCAATCAACCCAAAAGACTTATAAATATCCTAACAATATTTTTGGAAGTTGGAGAGGCTTTTTTTTAGATTTGGCTATCTTAGGAGGATATCTGTTTGTACAGGTAACTATTACTGTGCAGAATTATTAGGCAACTTAATAAAAATCAAATATAATCCCATCTCACTTGTTTATTTTCACCAGGTAAACCAATATCAGTGCACAAAATTTAGAAATAAACATTTCTGACATGCAAAAACAAAAAACAAAAAAATTAGAGATCAATATAGCCACCTTTCTTTATGATGACACTCAACAGCCTTCCATCCATAGATTCTGCCAGTTGCTTGATCTGATTTCGATCAACATTGTATGCAGCAGCCACCACAGCCTCCCAGACACTGTTCCGAGAGGTGTACTGTTTTCCCTCCCTGTAGATCTCACATTTTGTGATGGACCACAGGTTCTCTGTTGGGTTCAGATCAGGTGAACAAGGGGGCCATGTCATTAATTTTTCTTCTTTTAGACCTTTACTGGCCAGCCACGCTGTGGAGTAGTTGGATGCATGTGATGGAGCATTGTCCTGCATGAAAATCATGTTTTTCTTGAACAATACCGACTTCTTCCTGTACCACTGCTTGAAGAAGTTGTCTTCCAGAAACTGGCAGTAGGTCTGGGAGTTGAGCTACACTCCATCCTTAACCCGAAGAGGTCCCACAAGTTCATCTTTGATGATACCAGCCCATACCAGTACCCCACCTCCACCTTGCTGGCGTCTGAGTCGGAGTGGAGCTCTCTGCCCTTTACTGATCTAGCCTCTGGCTCATCCATCTGGCCCATCAAGAGTCACTCTCATTTCATCAGTCCATAAAACCTTTGAAAAATCAGTCTTATTTCTTGGCCCATTCTTGACATTTTATCTTATGTTTCTTGTTCAAAGGTGGTCGTTTTTCAGCGTTACCTTGGCCATGTCCCTGAGTATTGCACACCTTGTGCTTTTTGATACTCCAGTAACGTTGCAGCTCTGAAATATGGCAAAACTTGTGGCGAATGGCATTTTGGCAGCTTCACGCTTGATTTTTCTCAATTCGTGGGCAGTTATTTTGCGCCTTTTTTGGCCAACCCGCTTCTTGCGTCCCTGTTGGCTATTTGCCATTAAACGCTTGATTGTTCGGTGATCACGCTTCAAAAGTTTGGAAATTTCAAGACTGCTGCATCCCTCTGCAAGACATCTCACAATTTTGGACTTTTCAGAGCCTGTCAAATCTCTCTTCTGACCCATTTTGCCAAAGGAAAGGAAGTTGCCTAATAATTAAGCACACCATATATAGGGTGTTGATGTCATTAGTCAACACCCCTCCTCATTACAGAGATGCACATCACAGATTTACTTAATTGGTAGTTGGCTCTCAAGCCTATGCCCCTTGGAGTAGGACAACATGTATAAAAAGTATTATGTGATCAAAATGCTCATTTGCCTAATAATTCTGCACACAGTGTATTATATAGAGTCATTACAAACAGAGTGATCTGTTTCAAGCATTTATTTCTGTTAATTTTGATGATTTTTGCTTACAGCCAATGAAAGCACAAAAGTCAATATCTCAGTAAATTAGAATACTTTATTACAACAGCTTTAAATATATATGTGGCAAATAAGTATCATGTCTTACCTGCCTGGATCCCACTGCCCAAGACTATGATATAATAACCGTACTATGACAGTCTTCATACTTCCCAATCCACCGTGGCCTGTAGCCTGTCAATCCGCTAACCTCCTCTGCTGCCACTGACCTGCTGCTTTCCCCCACTAGTTGTAATGGACAAATATCTAACTAAAACCCAAGCAGAGAAATCCACTTGCTCGTAAGTGCCTTTACTTCTCAGTAAACAATCACCATCTAAAATGCACAAAAGTAATACCATCTTGAAACCACCTAAACAATCTGCTAAAGGCTCACGTCACCAACCCACTTCTCCATCTCTGAGAAACCCACCTGTGTTACTGACAGATGACTGTTTAACCCCTCCACAGCTTTCTGTGCTACTGAGCTGCTCTGAATCCTCTGTGCAAAAGTCTCCAAGCTACTGATGCCACTATTTGACAAATGATTTGACCTTCTCTATGGCTCCATCACTACAGCCATGGCTCAAATTACCACCAATTCTCAAAAAATTGCAGAACTGGAAAACAGGGTCCAGTCCAATGAAACCGAGCTTACAGATCTGAGGACCTCTCTCCAACAAGGTCAAGCCACAGAGCGAGAAATGCATGATAAGCTAGAGGAATTGGAAACAGAGATCACAGTAGCAATTTGCGTTTTGTGGGCCTCCCGGAATCAGTGGGTAGTGAACGTCTTATGGAATAATTTACCAAAGATCTCCCTGCTGTCCTCCAATTGGACCTTAGTAAAGACCTGATGTTAATCGAATGGGTGCACAGACTAGGTCCCCCAAGGCCTACCTGAGATGGTGGAAGTACGAGACCTCGCCCGGTTACAGCAAAATACCTCAATTAGGCCGTGAAAGAAAAGGTCTTAAGAGCATAAAGGCGGCAAAGAGAACTGACTATCCATGATTCTAAGATTTTAATCTTCCAGGATTTCTCTGCGGCTGTAGCTCAGAAACGCAAGACATTTGTACCTATCTGTCATCTATTGATTGAAGAAAACATTAGATTTCAGCTACTCTACCCAGCCAAACTGAAAGTCCAAGATGGAGATCGTGTAACTATTTACTAAGACCCAGAGGTGGCAGAAAGAAGATTCCGTTGTGCTGGAGATGTCACAGTGGGATGATCTATAGAACTCATTGTACATGTTATCTTTTATTGTAGGGGAACTGTTGTTTCCATAATGGATAGTTCTCTTTGGTGATGGCATTGCTCGCCTGGTGTATCTTCGGCAAGATGTTATCACTGATTCGTAAAGTTGAGTATATTGCTTTTTCTGTTGTTTTCTACTGTTTTACCTACCTATGCTTTTCCCCTTCTTAGTTCAGGTACTAATCTGTGCAGGACCCACCCTTGATGACAACTCCAATATTTATTCATGCCTGTGGCTTCCAAGGACCGAAGGGGATGAACACACCTAGTTGCTGAATATCACTCAGATCTTCCCCTGGGACCCAGGATGAGTATATCTCAGACACCAACTCCAACACCACCTCCACCTCACCACACTTGCATTTTTTGTCATGGAATGTAGAGGTCCTTAATAGAGATGAGCGTTGTTCTACTCGAACTGTTCGCCAATCTCAAATTCGAGCTGTTTTGGGCGGTGTTCGAGCCGTTCGGCGAACACGAACGATTTGAGAAAAATTCGGCTGTTCGAGGTTATGTTCGATAACTGTTCGTGCACCAAAATCATAACTGGATTTTTTCTCAGTAATGATGAATATTAATGTTAATACGCAGTTTGAGTTTACAACGGGGTGGGGGGAGGGGCAGGGGATGGATCTCTGCAGGAATACTGAAGATCTCCATTTTTTTTTCTCTTTCCCGCATTTACAGTGGGGAGGTGCAATCTGTCAGCCTATCAGCAGCGCACACACGGAGCAAAGTGCTTTTTTCACACAAGCAAGGGCATGTGTCATTGGCAGTGTATGTCACATGTCCCTGCCCTATAAGACCAAGCCATTTTCCCCGTCGCCACCATTTTCTCACTGCTGCAGCTGCGTGTTAGACGGCACCGCTGTTGCTGTGTGCGCTATACCTTGTTAATTTCAAGCCAATTTTCGCACAAATCTACAGATAGCTTGGGAGTAGGGAATAGTTGTGATTGCAGTCCTTTTAAGGACTAGGTTACAGCATTTCCTACGACTTTTATCAGGCAGGTCTGTGCTCTTAAATAGATAGATTGTGGGAGTAAAGACTAATTGTAATTGCAGTCCTTTTCAGGACTAGGTTACATCAGTTCCTATCAGTTTTTGCCAGGCAGGTCTGTGCCAGTGCTGTGCAAGTTTTTTTTCACAGCATTTGGCTGAATCTAGCAAAGCTAATCCTTTTTGGCCTTTTGCAGAGTGTGTTAGTCAGTGGAGTAGCCTATCTGTGTTGCAAGATATACCACCTGTGTATAGAATACCAATATTTTTCCTGCACCTAGTGAAGTAAAATCTTTTGGGCATAGCATCATTCTATTAGTCCATCTATACTGACCTCCATCAGGTTGCAAACTGAATATAATTTTTTGTCTGCATCTAGCTCTGAAAAAATATTTGGGCTTCTAGCTGTGTGTGGGACTTTCTCTATTAGTCCATCTATACTGACCTCCATCAGGTTGCAAATTAAAAATAATTTTTATCTGCATCTAACTCTGAAAAAATATTTGGGCTTCTAGCTGTGTGTGGGACTTGTTCTATTAGTCCATCTATACTGACCTCCATCAGGTTGCAAACCGAATATAATTTTTTTCTGCATCTACCTCTGAAAAAATATTTGGCCTTCTAGCAGTGTGTGGAACTTTCTCTATTAGTCCATCTATACTGACCTCCATCAGGTTGCAAACTGAATATATTTTTTTTCTGCATCTACCTCTGAAAAAATATTTGGGCTTCTAGCTGTGTGTGGGACTTTCTCTATTAGTCCATCTATACTGACCTCCATCAGGTTGCAAATTGAATATAATTTTTTTCTGCATCTAACCCAGCCAATAGTTTTGGCCTAATACCACAGTTTGGCCACTCAGCTCTGCTCGGTTCCCATCCATTGTTTTTTTGTGCAAACAACTCCAGAGTTGTGAATTAGTTAACCACCAAAATGAGTGGAAAAAGGCCTGCTGCTGGTGGAAAGGGAAATAGGCGTGTTGGGAAGGGGAAAAAAGGTTGTGTCCGTGGGGTAGGTGTTAAAGCAACAGTAACATCTGCAGAAGAAAGACCATCTTCCAGCCAAACTAAAATGTCTACTTCTTTTAGCGGACAATGTGATAAGATCCCTTTCTTACGGCCACGCCAATCGCTACAAATTCCAGATGAGGCACAAAAACAGCAGGTGCTTCAACGGATATCAAGTGCTCCTTTAAGTGGGCTCTCCTCCACATCAACTTCAACATCACAAATACTCCAGTCCTCAAAGGTGTCACCCCAATCGCACTTGCTTCCTCACAGCTCCCAAATCTCCAGCTGCCCGTCTGAGTATGAGGTAGAACAGATGGTTGAGTCTGCAGAGCTGTTTACTCATACTATAGCCTGGGAATCAGAGGTCGACTCCAGCGCTTCTGTGAATCCAGACGAGGAAATGATCTGCACTGATGCCCAGAATCTTTATGAATCGGATCCAGGACCAGACGCAGAAGGTTCTGACCATAATGTAGACCCTCATTCCCAAACTGTAACTCCTGTTGGTGGAGACAATGAGGAAGACGATGATGAGACTCAAATACCTGATTGGAGCGACAACTTTAGTTTTTTGTCAGGGCAGGAACAGGTTGGCTCTGAGGACGACGGGTGTGATAACGCACAGGGTGATGATGATGAGGTTGGAGATCCCACTTACTGTCAACCCACAGTCAGCCAAGAGATGAGGTCAGCAGAGGAGGTGGAGGAAGATGCTAGTGACGACGAGGTCAGGTTGCGCCTTCCTGGACAGAGACGTAGTACTGGAAGCACGTCAACAACTGCATCCTCAAACACAACTCTGCCTCTCACCACAAGTCGTGGTGGCTCTTCAGGTCGCATGGGTGCTAAGCCTTGCATAGCCTGGGCATTTTTTCAGATCGATAAAGATGACCCAACTCGTGTTATCTGTAACATTTGTCAGCAAAAGCTAAGTAGAGGCCAAAAAATACATAGTTTGAGTACTTCATGCATGAACCGGCACATGGACATGAAGCATAAGTTGCAGTGGGAAGCTCAGTGTGCTACAATGCGGCCTAGCCGGCCGGGCCAACCACCGTCTGCCATATCTTGTGCATCCGCGGCCTCTTCATCCTCTGTGACTGGGGGGACAGCAGTCACACCTGTTTTGGGGCGCAGACCTGCCACCTCTTTACCCGCAACAGCCAGCGTGATTGGCAGGTCATCATTTTCTTTGGAGGTGGTAACACCAGCTGGTGTTGAGCGCTGTCCGACATCGATAGCACCACCTTTGGATCAAGGCAACCTAACATGTCCGCCTGCATCTTCCTCACAGACCGGCAGTTTGCCGGGGACACCCTTATCAACCCCGTCTAAGCACAAAAGCCAGCCCTCGGTCCCTCAGATGTGGACAAGTAAAAGACCATTTCCTCCTAGCCATGAGAAAGCTAAGAGGTTGAATTTCACCATCTGCAAGCTCTTGGCTACAGAAATGCTGCCTTTCCGCCTGGTGGACACAGAGGATTTTCGAGACCTTATGTCCGTTGCAGTGCCCCAGTACCAGATGCCCAGTCGGCACTACTTCTCAAAGAAAGGTGTGCCTGCGCTCCACCAGCATGTCGCACACAACATCACCGCTTCTTTGAGAAACTCTGTGTGTGACAGGGTGCATTTCACCACAGACACTTGGACGAGTAGGCATGGACAGGGGCGTTACATGTCGCTGACTGGGCACTGGGTAACTATGGTGACAGCAGGACAAGGGGCTGCTGTCCAAGTCTTGCCGTCCCCACTAGTTGTGCGTCAATCCTCTTTATGTCAAAGTTCCTCCACTGCTTCTGACGCGCCCCCTGGGCCAGTGTTGTTGGGGATACCCGGAGCCGGATCAGATGGGGGTTGTAGTCTCCGAGTGGCTGTGACCCGGTCCGTGCCCAGGGTGTCAAGCTCAGTGTGTGGCAGTCCTTATGATGTTACTAGATGTTCTTTTGTGTCGACTACGCCACCCGTTGATTTGCGGTCAATACGGCCGCCGCTGCAGCAGGGTCCACTGAGGCTGATGATGTGAGTGCAGCTTAGGTAGTATAACCCCCAACGGGAGGGGTATAGCCTCAGGGGGTCAGCCGTGGAGGATGGTGGTTGTGAAGGTGCAGCAAGGAGACTCAGAGGCATAAAATGCAGTTCCAGGGTTTTACTTACTGGTGTTGCTCGGGTCACTGTGTACAGCAGTGACCACCCAAGCCGTGCTGCGTCCACCAGGTCCTGGACTCGGTCAACTCCCAGGCAACTCCGGAGTGTGGTCCTGAGCTCCTTTCTGTCTCTCCCTTCTTCTGGCCGTTCCCACCAGGGATCCACCTAAGTCCGGCTCCCTCGGGCCTCTTGTTGGTCAAGCCTCCTCTGGGCTCCCTGACCCTATTCTTGGTCTGCCTTCCGGGTGGATTTAGTGGGTGATCGTGGCAGATCCTGCCCACGACCTCCGATTCCTGGCTAAGGTGTGCTGTAGCCTCTGCCAGCTTGGGATCCGGTACCCTGTTGCCGACCCTTCACCCTATTAGCTCTCTTATGGGCTCTTGGGGTCCCCTCTGCGCCTCTGGGTCTCTCTCTCTTCTCCTCTGCTCTGCTTCTCAGGTTACACTCTGACAGACTGACTGACTGACTGACCCTGATCTAAGATGGTTCCCACCTTATATACTCCCTCTATGTGTGAGCTCAGGTGACCAGCACCCAATGAGCTCCTAACTTTACCCAGGCTGCTCCCCCTATCTGCCCCTACACTACTGGGATGTTCCACCCCCCTCCCACTCCAGCCAGGAACAGACACTGTCGTACCTGCACATTTCTCTAGTGGGAGTACCATCGGTCTGTTCCCCGGAAATGGGATGTGTGTAGTGCATGCAGCCTACTAGCTCAGTTCCACACTCCATCCTTACCCGGGAGTGGAATATCACACCTCTGGGTTGAGGTGCAATACCCCTGTAGCAGCCGAATCCTCAGGGTGCTACATTCCCCCCTGGTAAATCACAGCACGTCCTCGGGCTGTAAAATATAAACATCCAAAACATACAAAATTTTTTATTTTTTTTTTCATAAACATATAAAACATATAAAACATCATATACATCATCCGCAGCAATAAACTCTTCATATAAAAACTTTTCATAAATAACATTCTTGTTTCTGGTTCCTCCGGTCACGGTGCAACTTGTGACCGGGTAAAGTGCTACAGTCTCTTGAAGAAAACAGTTTCCTATAAAACCGGTAGGGGGCGCTTTAGGAAGCGCAACTATATACAAGGGGATATGGCCGCTCTCAGTCCTCGGCCAGGTATTAGGAACTAGGGACACACGGGCATCAGTTCAATTGGCTGGTCCCAACGGGGACTATATTTTAACTAGAACAGTTCTTATACCCTGACGGGTAACTATGTACAGTCTCTCTCTACCGTACTTCAACGACGGCGTCCTCCTGCTCCTTCTTTAGATTCTTCAGACCCGTCCGGGTCCTCTTGCTCCTCCTCACACCGCAGCTCCTCCTCCGTCAGGCGATGCACATGGAGGGCGTAGGGTCCTTTGGCACACTTGTGCCGGGTGAAGGTGACCTCGTCCGCTACATACAGGTCACGACCTCTGTGTCCCTCTGGCAGATGGCTTTCTACGTCTCTGCGGGTTACAAAGACGTCGCCGGGGGTCTTATGGTCTCTAATAAAGCTCCATCCGTGCTGCATGTTGAATTTTATCACAGTCCCGGTGGAAGGGGGACCATGTGCTGCACGGGGATTACTCCTGGTCCGGCTCTTCTGCTCCGCGCTCCTTATCTGCGCTTGCTGTTCCCGGACCCGCCTCTCTCTCCGCTCCCTCTCGAAGACCTCGAGCTGCTGGCGGCAGCACTCTGCACGCTCCGCTGCGGCCGCCCGAGTCTCCTGAGTGAACCCCATGAGGTCTTCTCCGGTGGGGTCCCACTCAAACTGTGCCTCCTCTAGCGGGGGTGAGGTCCTCTTTACAGGCTTCGGAGCCGGAATCCGGGACTCGCACATGGGCCTTGCTCTCTGGAGTTCCAGCTGAATGTACTCCTGGGGCCATATGAAGGGCTGCCCATCCGGGCACGTATGCTGGGCAAATAGATTTTCACTCAGGTGCGGCACTCTAGATGTTGAGGGCGCGTTGATGGTAGTGGCGCCCGGGTCGACCAGGCCTTGCGACCAGGCTTGGGGCACCCTAAAGGCAAAGGGCACCGTAAGAACGGCGGCGCCCGTGGTTACTCGGCCCTGCGGCCAGGCCGGTGGCTCCGCGGAGGTAGGGGGCGCTGTTGGAATTGCGGCGCCCGGGGGTACTAGGCCTTGCGACCAGGCCGGTGGTATTTCCTGCTTGGCCACGCTCGAGGTCGAGGCGTGTGACGTCACAGGGGTCGCAGCCGCGGTTTCCGGTTGAGGCCTAGTCGGCGGCGGTGACGATGCAGCGACGGGCACGGCAGGGGGAACTTCGGGCTCTGCGACGGGGAGCTGGGGCAGGCACGCGGTTTCCCGGCTCGGGGTAGAGACGTCCCCTTTGCCTGCCTCCGTCCATTCAGCTCCCTTCTCGGCGCCGTCTCCTGCCTTCATTCCTCCTGCGCCATCCTCAGAGGCGGTCTGTCTCCTCGTCTCAGGTGGCGTGCTCCGCTGTCGGGTTTCGGTCTGCTGGGCCATCTCTCGGCTCCACTCCGCCAACGTCTCCCGCTGCACCCGGGCCATCCTCCGTGCGAGGCCCTCCAACGCGGTCTGTGCACACTCCCGGTCTCGGGGGAGCTGTGCTAGGATCTCCAGCAGGCCTTCTGGAGTGGCGACCTGCAACAGGCTCCTGACCACTGGGTCGGTGCTGCCTGACTCTCCCTCCATCTCTGGGTAGGCTCTCTCTGGACTCTCTTCCAGATGTCTTGTCTCCGGGTGCGCTCTCTCCAGACTGCTCCAGGCGACACCCATCTTTGTTCTCTTGTTCTGTCTCCGCCCACATCGAGGGTGGTCCCGGGGCAACTTCAGTTCCAGGGGCAGTTCTCTTACGCTGATGGACACTTCCAGCATCACAGTCTCTGTTGGTGGGCGCGGTTTCCGCTTTTGGCGCCATTCTTCGACCTGGCCCACGATGGGAGGTGGCCTTTTGCCACCCTCTGGCACGCCCATAATGGCGTCCGCTCCCCCAAGGCGGGAAATCCTTGGAAATGGCGGGAATCGTCTCCCAGTGGCGGGAAACTCCATGGATGGCGGGAAAAAGCTGCAAATGGCAGACAACCGGCGGGAAACGACCTGTGATGGGGTCCGTTGGCGGGGACCCTCCGGAACCGGCGGGAGACTTCTTTTTGAGGTAACGGTGAACTTTTCTTCAGGCACGCAGTACCCGGTTGTTGCGGGCACGTTATCCTGCCGACTACGCCAAAGTTGACGCGCCCCCTGGGCCAGTGTTGTTGGGGATACCCGGAGCCGGATCAGATGGGGGTTGTAGTCTCCGAGTGGCTGTGACCCGGTCCGTGCCCAGGGTGTCAAGCTCAGTGTGTGGCAGTCCTTATGATGTTACTAGATGTTCTTTTGTGTCGACTACGCCGCCCGTTGATTTGCGGTCAATACGGCCGCCGCTGCAGCAGGGTCCACTGAGGCTGATGATGTGAGTGCAGCTTAGGTAGTATAACCCCCAACGGGAGGGGTATAGCCTCAGGAGGTCAGCCGTGGAGGATGGTGGTTGTGAAGGTGCAGCAAGGAGACTCAGAGGCATAAAATGCAGTTCCAGGGTTTTACTTACTGGTGTTGCTCGGGTCACTGTGTACAGCAGTGACCACCCAAGCCGTGCTGCGTCCACCAGGTCCTGGACTCGGTCAACTCCCAGGCAACTCCGGAGTGTGGTCCTGAGCTCCTTTCTGTCTCTCCCTTCTTCTGGCCGTTCCCACCAGGGATCCACCTAAGTCCGGCTCCCTCGGGCCTCTTGTTGGTCAAGCCTCCTCTGGGCTCCCTGACCCTATTCTTGGTCTGCCTTCCGGGTGGATTTAGTGGGTGATCGTGGCAGATCCTGCCCACGACCTCCGGTTCCTGGCTAAGGTGTGCTGTAGCCTCTGCCAGCTTGGGATCCGGTACCCTGTTGCCGACCCTTCACCCTATTAGCTCTCTTATGGGCTCTTGGGGTCCCCTCTGCGCCTCTGGGTCTCTCTCTCTTCTCCTCTGCTCTGCTTCTCAGGTTACACTCTGACAGACTGACTGACTGACTGACCCTGATCTAAGATGGTTCCCACCTTATATACTCCCTCTATGTGTGAGCTCAAGTGACCAGCACCCAATGAGCTCCTATTTTTACCCAGGCTGCTCCCCCTATCTGCCCCTACACTACTGGGATGTTCCACCCCCCTCCCACTCCAGCCAGGAACAGACACTGTCGTACCTGCACATTTCTCTAGTGGGAGTACCATCGGTCTGTTCCCCGGAAATGGGATGTGTGTAGTGCATGCAGCCTACTAGCTCAGTTCCACACTCCATCCTTACCCGGGAGTGGAATATCACACCTCTGGGTTGAGGTGCAATACCCCTGCAGCAGCCGAATCCTCAGGGTGCTACACTTCTGCCTCCTCAACCTCCTCTCGGTCTTCCACCTGCACCCAAAGCCTGTCTGGTCATGCCACAAGCTTTCTAACTGCGCAGAAGGGATCCTGCACACCTCCTTACTATGCTGGCAGTAGGGCTCAACGTCATCAGGCGGTTTTTACATTGAAATGTCTGGGAAATGTGAGTCACACAGCTGAGCAGTTGTGGTCAGCTCTGGAGAACCAATTTCATGAATGGTTGTCTCCACTGGACCTGAAACCAGGGAAGGCCGTGTGCGACAATGCTGCAAACCTGGGTGCGGCCCTTCGCCGGGGCAATGTCACACACGTGCCTTGTATGGCTCACGTGTTGAACCTGGTTGTCCAGCAATTTTTAGCCCACTATCCCAGACTAGATTGCCTTCTGCAGAGGGCACGGTCGCTGTGTGCTCACTTCCGCCGTTCGCATCCCGCAGCTCAGCGACTTACATCTCTACAGAAGTCGTTGGGCCTGCCACTTCACCGGCTAAAATGCGATGTGCCTACCCAGTGGAATTCAACTCTGCACATGTTGCAGCGACTGTGGCAGCACCGACAAGCCCTGGTGCAATACGTTCTGACGTATAGCCTGGGCCAACGAGATCCGGAGGTGGGGCAAATCACGCTGGAGGAGTGGTCTCAGATCAGGGACCTATGCACCCTTCTGCACAGTTTTGAAATGGCGACGAAGATGTTTAGTGCTGACGATGCCATTATCAGCATGACTATTCCGGTGATTTACATGCTGGAGCACATGTTAAACAGAATTCGGAGTCAGGTGGTGGCACAAGAGGAGGTGGAGGAAGTGGAGGAGGAGGAGTTGTATGCGGAAGGGCTATCTGCAAGGTCCAGACGGTCGGCAGCACCAAGGCGGCAGGCATGTGAGGGTGGGGGAGATGGTTTTACCAGGGCGCATGGTAGCAGCCAAACTAGTGAGGAAGGTGCAGGAGCCCAGGAAGAAGTGGAGGACGAACTGATGGAAGACTCATCAGATGAGGGAGACCTTGATCACATTTCTGTTGTGCGAGGTTGGGGGGAGAGGACAGAGGAAGGAAGCATGATTGTTACCTCGCCACCAACACAACAGGGACTTGGTGCTCCTGTATGCGCAACACACATGAGTGCCTTCTTGCTGCACTACCTGCAACATGACCCTCGAATTGTGAGAATTAGAAATAATCCTGACTACTGGGTTGCCACACTGTTAGATCCCCGGTACAAAAGTAAATTTGCAGAAATTATTCCTGCCATAGAAAGGGATGCACGCATGCAGGAGTAACAGCAGAGACTGTTGCAGAATCTTACATGTGCTTTTCCACAAAACACCAGTGGTGCACGTAGTGAATCTCACAGTTCCAACTTGCCAACCGTGGGACCGTCAAGTGTTCAGCACTCAAACCGTAACAGAACCACAGTATCTGCTGGTAACATCAATTTTGCAGAATCATTTCACCACTTTTTTAGCCCATCCTTTGCAAGGCCACAGGAGACAAGAAGTCTGACACATAGTCAACGCCTAGAGACGATGGTACAGGAGTATCTCCAAGTAAACATTGAAGCCATGACTGTGTCACTGGACCCTTGCTATTTTGGGCTTCCAATCTGGATAAATGGCCGGAGCTAGCCACTTACGCCTTGGAGATCTTGTCATGCCCCGCAGCCAGCGTTCTGTCTGAACGTGTGTTCAGCGCTGCTGGTGGTGTGCTGACAGATAAGCGCACGCGGCTCTCCACTGATAATGTAGACAGACTCATGTTCATAAAGATGAACAAATCATGGATCCGAAACGACTTTTCTACCCTTGTGTCATCCTGGGGAGAGTAAAAGCTTGATGATTGGTTAAAATCACCCTACAAACCGTTTTAAGCTTTCAAATTACTAATCATGTTTATCTGTATCTTGACTGGAAAATAATTTGGGCTTTGTAGCAGTGTGCAGCACTGATCCTATTAGCCCATCTATACTAAGCTCCACCAGATTTAAAATTAATAATAATTTGTAGCTGCATCTAGCCCGGAAAATAATTTTGGGGCTCCGAGATGCGCAAGACACATAAGTGCCTTCTTGCTGCACTACCTGCAACATGACCCTCATATTGTCAGAATTCGAAGTAATCATGACTACTGGGTTGCCACACTCTTAGATCCCCCAAACTTTTCGATCAACCTTTTCATTTTAATAAAGACCAAAAAAATGGTCATTTTTGAAATTATAAGCATTAGCAGGTTATTAGAAACTGAAATCAAACAGTTTTCAACTCAAAACTTTATTCTAGGTGATGTTACATTTTCACATAGGACCCCTTGTTCGAAAGGAGCTTCTGAACTCTCTCGTCCATTGAATTTGTCAGGTTTTGGATGGTTTCTGCTTCAATTGTTTTGCATGAGGACAGAATACTCTCCCAGAGCTGTTGCTTAGATGTGAACTGCCTCCCGCCATCATAGACACTCCTTTTGATGATGCTCCAGAGGTTCTGAATGGTGCAGAGGTCAGGGGAGCATGGGGGTCACACCTTAAGTTTCTCCCCTTTTATGCCCATATCAGCCAGAGATGCAGATGTTTTATGTGCAGCATGAGATGGTGCATTATCATGCAAAAAAATTATCTTGCTGTGAAATACATGGTTCTTCTTCTTGAACCATGGCAGGAAGTGCTGTTGGAGAAAATCCACATACATTATGGAGTTCATCTTTAGCGCCTTCAGGGATCCTAAAGGGGCCGACAATCTCTCTCCCCATGATTCCAGCCCAAAACATTACTCCACCTCCTCCTTGTTGGCGCTGTAGCCGTGTTTGCATGGGGTGTCCATCAACCAGCCATCCTCCACTCCATCCATCCGGACCATCGAGCGCTGCACGGCACTCATCCGTGAACAAAACAGTTTTGAAATCAGTCTTCATGTATTGGTTGGCCCACTGGAGCCGTTTCTGCTTGTGTGAAGTGGATAGAGGAGGTCGACAGGATGGCATATGCACAGCTGCAAACCTCTGAAGGACCCTGCATCTTGTTGTTCGGGGGACGTTGGAGGCACCAGCAGCTTCAAAAACTTGTCTGCTGCTATGACAAGGCTTTTTTGCCGCTGCTCTTTTAACCTGACGTAATTGCCTGTAGGAAAGAGTCCTCAATTTGCCCTTATCAGCACGCACACGTGTGTACTGTGAGTCAGCTACATACTTCTTGATTGCCAAGACACTTCATCCTGATCATCGCACAATGTTGATTGTAGTCATGCCTTGACATAAACACTCCACAATTTGTTGCTTCTCAGCAGCCGACACATCCTTTTTCTTTCCCATTTTGGCAGAAAATGTAGGCTGCTTAATAATGTGAGACAGCCTTCTTAAGTGGTCTTGCCTTTCATTGGACACACCTGCCAAACTAATTAGCACAGGTGTCTGCAATTGTTTACAGTGATATAAAGAGCCCTGACACACATCACCATCATTGAGTTTAACTGACAAACAAACAAATTCTTCCCTTATCACTCCTAAACACTTTTTGCATAATAATTTGGAACACAGTGTACATGTGCTTTTCCACAAAACACCAGTGGTTCACGTAGTGAATCTTACAGTTCTAACTTGCCAACTCTGGTCTGTATGGAGTTGTTCAATAAAGGGCCCAAAATTAAGATAACATAGATGGGAGAGGTCTCTATGAATAGGAATTCCTAAGTATTTGATACCCTGTGAGGGCCAGGCAAAGGGAAAGTTGGACTGGATGGAATCCTATATGGATTTGGGGAGGGAGACATCGAGGGCCTCAGACTTCGCTGCATTGATTTTAAAATTTGACCATGTAACAAAGTGATCTATTTCAGCCATAACAGCATGGATGGATATATGTGATTGAGTGATATATACTAGTACATCATCAGCAATTAGAGAGCACTTGTACTCGGTGCCTCCCACCTCAATCCACCTAATATTGGGGTTATGGCGAATTGATGAGAGCAGGTGCTCCGTCACTAGGATGTATAAGAGAGGGGACAGAGGACATCCCTGCCTTGTCCCATTGGTGATTGTGAAAGGTGATGAAAATGTTCTGATGCACCCCCTGGGCCTTGGGACACCCGGAGCCGGACCCTTTTTGGTGGATGCTGGTGGTTGTAGACTTCGTGGCGGCGACCCGGTTCCGTGGCTCAGGGTGGTCAAACCAGTGGCGGAACTATTTATGTGGTTTTGATGTTTAAATGTCCGACTACGCCACCCGTGGATTGCGGTCAGAGTGAACCGCCGCTGCAGGGCAGACCGCTGAGGCTGGTGGTGTGGGTGCAGCAGAGCGTAGCATAACTCCCCACGGGAGGAGTATAGCCTCAGGGCAGTGTATGCGGAGGATGGGGGTGATGGTGCAGGGCAGCAGCAGTAACGACACAGAGTCAGTGATGCAGTCCAGGGCCTTTACTCACAGTTCTTATTATCCAGACCACGTCTGCAGGTAACGGCTGCCCACGTCGTACTGTGCTCACCAGGTGAGGGGCTCAGACAACTCCCAGATAACTTTGGAGCGCTTCACAGGACCCCCTTTGTGTGTCCTTTGTCTGGCCTTTCTTACCAACCCTTCTGTCCGGCTGCCTCGGGCCTCCTCTTGGTAAACTTGGCGCCAGTTTCCCTGACCCTATGTGCTGCCCTCCTAGCGGGTGTAGCGAGGGGCTGCGCCACATAAAATGTCACAGCCTCCGGTTTCTAGCTGAGGGTCGTTTCCTGCCTCCACTAGTTTTGGGGACTGGTCTCACCCTTTGGCCTGACCCCTCCATGCAGGTGGATTCGGGCGTGCGGTGGCGACTCGCCCGTCCGCACCCCTGGGATCCCTTCGTTCCTCGTTCCTGGAGCCTTCTCCGCTCCTCTTCCTTCCTTCTCCCTCTTCCAGGCCTGGGCCTCTGTTACTAGGCCTGCCTCCGGAGCAGAGCTCATGCAGAGCCCCTGCTCCCTGCCACTTCTGCTCAGACTTCTCTGCACTGAACTAAGATGGTGCCCACCTTTTATACTCCCTTCTCAATGCACCCAGGAACTGCTTCCTCCCTGCTCCTGCACTACAGGGTTCCCCTTCCTCAGTGTTCCCTCCCCCCACTCCAGCCAGGGACAGGGACTGTCGTGCCCATCTCAGGGGCATTTTGGTCGCCCTGCCCCACGGCAATGTGGTGTAATGCATGCAGGTGTCGGGTCCTGATCCACACTCCATCCTTACCTGAGAGTGAGATATCACACCTCTGGGTGAGGTGCAATACGTCTGTAGCAACCGAGCCCTCAGGGTGCTACAGTTCCATTTATCTTCAGCCTAGGTGACGTATTGCGATACAGGGCCGTGATTTTGGCTATAAAAGGGTCCCCTAGACCCCTACCCCAAGCTTTTTAAGAGAATCATATATGGCGTGCCAGGAGACTCTATGGAATGCTTTCTCAGCATCCAACGAGAGTATCTAATTACAAATTTTTAACTGCATCTAGCCCAGGAAATACTTTGTGCCTAGTAGCAGTGTCTGCTAGTCAGCGGATTATCCCGGCTGTTAAGCAAGCTACACCACCTGTAGTTTGGACACTTATTTTTTTCAAAGGAAATTCTTCGTGACCACGGGATACTCAGTGAAGAGCATCAGGAGGCACCCCAAGGCATAGGGGCTTGGACTGGCAGTAGGATGCCTTGCGGTGGACAGCCGAGCTCGATCCTTATAAAAGCTTTTTAACTGCAGCAGCTTTAGTGGACGCTACTGGAGCTGGAATTACGCGGCTGCTGGCATGAGACTTGCCCTCCAATAGATCCTTGTAAATGGATTTAAAGTGTATTCATTCAAATTAGAGAGACAATTTAAATTAAAAAGCTTAGAACTGCCTCCACCACAGGGGGGCTCGCTCGACCCACCAGCGGACAGGCACCAGTATTGGGAGAGGTGGGCTGGCCGTCAGGGTTCACCGCGGCTCTGGCACAAACCCGGCGACACGGAGGTAGCACGGGCAGGAGCGGACTGAACGTGTCGGCTTCTCACTTTTTGGATTTTAGAAGGGCATGACATGCCTATATCTGTGTCTCCCCCTCCTTTTACTCCTCCACCTCTTTTCTTTTCTCATGACTATATGTACTTGTCACTTTTCCATGTGTTAGTTGTGTCTTCTGAGCAGTTTGTCAGCTTTTGGACACCTTTGAATGTGTTTTCTATGTGTTTCTATGTGTTTTTTTTTGCCTGCCATTGGTTTTAACGGTGTTCGAAGGTGTTCGACGAACAGTTCGACGAACAGTTCGGCGAACACACGGGTGTTCGACGAACCGAACCGAACTCGAACACTACGGGGGTGGCTCAACACTAGTCCTTAACACCCCTCTTTAATGCAAAAAAAGTTTTAATCCACCTGAGACGATTCTTGCCAAATGTGGTCTTTCTTTGAGAGACACATTGAAGGGCTGACAAGCCTGGTAAAATATTAGCACCATGGATAAGCAATTATTTTGCTGCCTCGCATACTTCATCATCATGCGGAGTAGCCATTCTTATTAAGAATAAGATGAGAGAAGTCTCCCAGCACAACACCATCTGTCACTAATTGTATCCCCTAGTACTGACCTCAGTTCATATGCTCAAAAGATCCAAGTGATGGTGCAAAAAAGCCAAGTCCAAATACATATATGAAGAGAAGTAATAAAGGCAGCACTCATCAGATCTTTATGAAACTAGTCCTTTATTGTAGACAAAGGGACATAATTATGGTCGGAGTGCAGGCAGAGCCCCGAAGGGACGTGCGGCGGAGGGAGGAGCAGAAGGCAAGAGTCTATTAGCGACTGCCAGGGTATATATCTGATACTGAAGGTGGAAATAACTGGCAAAATATATTTCTTGGTCAATCTCTATGCTCCCAACCATGACCAACATTATTCTACACATCAATTCTTCAGATTCTTTTAGGACTTGGGGCTAACTATCTAATAGTAGGAGGAGACTTTAATTTAGTACAGTGTCCTACCTTAGACCGCTCCTCACCCTGTCCACAGACCTCAGTAGCCGCTGCTCCCCTCCTACACTTCATGGAACAGCTTTCCCTCTACAACCCATGGAGAGTGACGGATTCTGCAGCTAGCGAGTACACATGCCACTCCCTTACCCATCAGTCCTTCTCCCAAATTGATTAACTTCCTCATTTCCACACAACTATTTACCCAACGACTTCCTAGATGACAACATCATCCACACTGACAATATCCCTTTATTCTGGGCCACTTCTAAGGCCGTAATAAGAGGCCATATCATTAGTTATCTGTCCTGTAGGAGGAAGGCACAAAGAAAGAAATTTGACGCCTTACATACCTCCCTCCTTCAGACTCAGACAATGCTTGCCCTGTTCCCATCCCCTGATGCTGAGCAAGCTTATAAAATGGCCAAACATCTCTTTGATTCTTTCATACATTCCCAATCACCATGGCAGGTCCAATTAACCCAAAATAAATTTTACCACTGGGGAAATAAGACGGACAAATTGTTAGCTACCCTTACTAAACACAAGCAATACTACAAACCAGTTATTAAACTGCAGAACCCCATAATGGGCTTGCAGACAACTGACTGTGAAGAGATCACACAAATTCTCAGTGATTATTATGAGGATCTATTCAGAGCCTCTGCTGCCAACTTCCCATAGTTTAACTCCTTTTTGAACTCTATTAATCTCTCATCCCTGGCCACTGAACAACAAGTGATGCTAGACTCAATGATAGCGGAAGATGAAATGAGACAAGCTATAACAGACGCATCCAATGGTAAGACCCTGGGCCCTGATGGTTTCTCTGCTGAATATTATAAGATTCTATCCCCTGACTTAGTACCCATTTTGACTAACCTTTTTAATACAGCTTTCCTTCAGGGGGCTTCTATCAATCAATATACTGACTCACGCACCATAGTTATCCCTAAACCTAGCAGAGACCCATTATTGCCACAATCTTACTGCCCAATCTTACTGCCCAATCTCACTTCTCAACCATGATTATAAACTTCTGGCGAAGATTTTAGCAAACCGTTTATATACTGTATGTTACTGCCTGGCCTTCTGTGTGAATCTCAGACGGGGTTTACCCAGGGTCGGAGCAGTGTGGCAAATATATGCCTGGCTGTCGCAGCCACGGTCTTGGCCCAAGACGCATCACGACCATCCACAATGCTGATGAGTCTAGATGCTGAAAAGGCCTTTGACAAGGTGATATGGCCTTTTTTGTATGAAGTTCTGGGCAGGGGAAATTTAAACCCAAGGTTCCTGCAATATATTCAATACTTTCATATAAATGCAAATACTTGTGTGACACTTAATGGATGTAGTGCACCAGCAATAGATCTCTATCGGGAAGCCAAGCAGGGATGCCCTCTCTCACTCCTTCTGTTTAACCTCTCTATAGACACCTTACTTATTGCAGGCTCCTACTTTTAGGGGATTTATGGTGGGCTCTAGAGAGTTAAGGGTAGTGGCATTAGCGGATGATATTCTTCTGGTAGTAACTAACCCCAAACAGGTCCTGCATTTTTTATATGAGAATTAGAAGACATGGGAGGCTTATTGGGCTACAATATTTATTAGAATAAAACAAAGGTGATGATGCTCCAGACCATTATGCGTATCAGGGTTCCCCTGTCAGTGGACTACTTGCTCATTAAAATACTTAGGAGTACAGATGACGAGACATCCGGCTAAATTGTACAAAACCAATATCAATTTATATCTCAATAACTTAGAATCCACTTTGGCTCAATGGAAGGATTTTAGTCTGTCAAACCTAAGTAGAGACAATTGAATTAAAATGACAGAATTTATGCGTCTTCTCTTTTTCATACTCTCCAAATCTATTTTGCTCCTAAGGAGGAGAAACGGATCAACTATTTATACTGCTCATTTATCTGGGAGGGAAAAAAGCCCCATATAGCCTTAAAAATACTCCAACAACTGAAGGGAAATGGGGGGATAAACGTCCCTGATATTAGACACTATAACCTAGCATCCCTATTCCAGTTGGTGGTGGACTGGCTGGGAGGGACATCCTGCCATACCCAATACAGCCTGGAGTGCTGTCTCACACTGGGGCTGGCTGCTCCTGCCCTCTTACACCTCCCTTCTACTGAATTGCTAGCTGAGGTAAGAGCAAACCCACTACTGGTGTCTACATGGAAGGCATGGCAGAAAATACGTCGACAGTTTCGGCTCTCCCCGGGTGTCGCTCCTTCTCCCACTCATTGGTAACCATCATTTTTAACATGGATATTCTCACCCTGCCTTTTATCGGTGGCACTCTCAAGGTATAACATCTGTTAAACATTTGGTCCACTGAGAGAATCTGTCACGGGTGTGTCAGAGGTGACAGTCAGTCGCCCTGCAGTGGTTTGCAGGAGGTCTCCACGTAGGGCAATGTAGACAGCTGCCTAGATAGGAGGCTGTGTTTAGGACCCAGAGACTACCTCGCTTTAGTCTGGGTGTATATATACCTGGTGTGTCTAGGTGGGCGTCGCCAGTTTTACTCATTTCCACTTGGAACTTGGCTGAAGCCGCTGTTAGAATCTATGTTGTTTTACATTTGGGCCATCTTGTTGTGGTTTGTTGGCTTCTAGTCTTTTCCTCTGGTGCTGGGTTTCTAGGTCACGTGATCTCTGCACTCTTTATTACCCAGCATCTGGCCCCCATTCCCTGCTGAACATCAGTGTCGTTTCACTCGTGCTCTGGCTAAGTAGCCTGGTTTAGTTCTTCTTGCTTTTGACTATTGTTATCTTGGGACTTCTTGTTCCACCAATTTTGATTCCTCTAATTTTCATTTCTGCAACTAACTTTTCTGTTAGGAGGTTTCTTGCTTTTGCTCCCAGTCCTTAGATCTTTCCCTTTCCTAAAGGTCTTCATTTCAGTTCAGTGCAGGAGCTTCGGTGCTGCTATTCATAAAGAATAGGGCACCCACCCCAGTGTAGGGTAAAGCTGAGTCTCAGTGCAGGGACAGCTTTTCCCTTCTATCTATTGCTTAGTTCTAAGTTGCAGAACATAACAGTATGTCAGCCGTGTTTAAAAAAATAAAAAAAAATAAGGGGGGGGGGGGGTTTCTTCTCCTTTCCTCTTCCTGGATTTTCTTCAGTATGTGTATCATCCAGGAGCTTGATCAGCACTTGAAAGGGCTGACTCTGGAGGTTGCCAATCTTCAGCAGTGCGTGAGTAAATACCCTGCAGAACGCTATGAAGAACCTAAGGGGAAACAACAGGACTTTTTTTTCATTTAAAAATACTTGTTTGTTGTATTTCCGTCTCAGACCTAAATCTTCTGGTAGTGAACTACAGCATGTAGGAATTATTATGTCTCTATTGCGTAAGGAACCTCAAATCTGGGCATTTTCCTTGTCTCCTGATGATCATTGTCTGAGGTCTGTGGAGGCATTTTTTGATGCCATGGGTTTGCTATATGACAATCCTGATTGGGTTGCATCAGCTGAGGCAGAGCTCAGACGTCTCAAACAGGGTTCTCTGAGAGTTATTGCACCCTGTTCAGACGATGGTCTGCAGAGGTCAGGTGGAATGACCCTGCACTCAAGTTTCAGTTTCTGGCAGGCTTGAGTGAAAGGTTTAAAGATTTTCTCATTGCATTCCCTGCACCTAATACTCTGCAAGTTGCCATGCAGTTAGCTATCCGTGTGGATAGAAGATTGAGGGCTAGACAGAATGAGGAGAAGTTTCCTGTATTGTTTGATTCTGTTTCTCACGATATTCCTACTGACACTGGGGAACCTATGCAGGTCATTGCAATTTTAACCCCTTTCCAGGGAGAGGGACAAGAGGTTCTCTGAGGGACTTTGCTTGTATTGCGGTAAGGCTGATCATTTTGTAAAGCAATGTGAAGTTCGCTTAAGGAAAGAAAAAAAAAATGGTCAGTAGAAATAACACTCCAGTTCGCATTGCGTTTTTACATTCTGCTGGGGTGTTTTTTCCTGGTAATACCACCTGTCAGGGTCGTTTGATTAAGTTTCAGGTTATGGTGGATTGTGGTTCTGCACTTAATTTGATTGATCAACAATTTCTTTAAAAGTAGTTTGATTCTTTACCTTTGTCGTCTCTTTTTCCTGTGGTGGCGATTGATAATACTCCCATGGAGCATGGGAGCATTCTTCGAAAGGTCACTGGGTTTCCGCTTAATATAAATATGGAACATCTGGAGCAGATTGACTTATTTGTACTTGCTAAGTTGCCTTCCCCGCTCATCCTGGGGTTGCCCTGGTTAAAAGTGTATAATCCTTTGCTGGACTGGTCCTCTGGTTCCATAAGATGCTGGGGTCAGGTGTGTTATGGTAAGTGTTGTAATGTTCACATTCGGCTGTTGTGAAGGGGGAGTTACCTGAACCCATTCAGGATTTTTGGAGGGTTTTTTCGGAGGTGGAGTCGAAAGCTTTACCACTTCATAGTGATTACGATTGCGCTATTGACTTCGTTCCTGATGCTAAGCTCCCTAAGAGGCGGTTGTTTAATCTGACAATTTCCCGAGAGGGAGACTTTGAAGGAGTACCTTCAGACTAGTTTAGCTGCAGGTCACATAAGACCCTTTAAGTCTCATGTGGCAGTTGGGTTCTTTTTTGTCAAAAAGAAGGATGGGGGTCTTAGGCCATGTCTGGATTTTCGGGAGATTAATAAGATCACTGTGCGCAATCCTTACGCGTTACCACTTATTCCAGATTTGTTTAACCAATTGACCGGAGTAAATCGTTTTCTAAGATTGACCTTCGTGGGGCAAATAATTTGCTGCGGGTGAAGGACGGAGATGAATGGAAGACAGCTTTTAATACCCCAGAAGGACATTTTGAGTGTTTGGTGATGCCTTTTGGGCTTACTAATGCCCCTGCATTTTTTCAAAATTTCATCAATGACATTCTGAGACCCTTGATCGGTAGGAGTGTTATTGTTTATCTGGATGACATTTTGATTTATTCATCGGATCTTGAGTCTCATTGGCAGAGAGTACGCAAAGTTATTCAGATACTGAAAGATAACACACTCTTTACTAAATTGGAGAAGTGTCAGTTTGCTGTCCAGAAAATTAGTTTTTTGGGTTACTTTGTCTCTTGTGATGGTTTTGAGATGGACCCGGTGAAAGTTCAGGCTGAGTGGCTGAGGCCTGAGGGTTTGAAGTCCATACAAAGGTTTTTGGCGTTTGCCAATTATTACAGGAAATTCATAAAGAATTTCTCTGTCATCGCTAAACCCATTTCTGATCTCACCATGAAGGGTGCTAATACAGTCCAATGATCAACTGAGGCTATTGAAGCTTTTGAGTTTCTCAAGGAGAGGTTCAGCTCTGCTCCTGTTCTTATCCAGACGGATGAGACCAAGCCATTTTTGGTGAGGTGGATGCCTCATCTATAGGCGTAGGGGCAGTTCTGTCCCAGGAGGGTGAGGATCGGTTGCATCCCTGTGCTTTCTTTTCAAAAAATTTTTCCGAGACACAGCTCAACTATGATGTTGGGAATCGTGAGTTGTTGGCTATTAAACTCGCGTTTGAGCATTGGCGACATTTTTTGGAGGGGGCTCGACATCCTATACAGGTTTTCACTGATCATAAGAATTTGATTTATCTGGACGCAGTTAAACGTTTGAATGCCCGTCAGGCTAGGTGGGCACTGCTTTTTGCCCGGTTTAATTTTTCCGTAACCTTTGTCCCAGGAACTAAGAATGTTAAGGCTGACGCTTTGTCTCATAGTTTCTCTCCAGCGGTGAATGCTGAGAGGGAGGAGTGTATTTTGCAGAGAGGGGTGGTGGTGGCCGCATTGGATTCTGAGTTGGAGAATAGCATCCTAGGAGCTCAGAGTGCGGCACCAATTAACACTCTGTGTGGTAAATTGTTTGTGCCTAGAGCCATAAGGAGAGCTTAGTTTGTTGAATGTCATGAGTCTCGGTTGGCGGGTCACCCAGGGATTTCGGAAACTAGGAAGTCTATTGGTCGGAGTTTCTGGTGGCCAGGGTGGCAAAGGGAAGTCGTCAAGTGGGTGCGACAGTGTTCTGTGTGCGCTAGGTCGAAGGCCTCTCACGCTCCGGCTGCGGTGTTGCTGTGCCCCTTGGAAGTTCCTAGTTCACCATGGACGCACCTTGCCATGGATTTTATCACCGATCTGCCTTTATCGGAGGATTTTTCTGTCATCTGGGTTGTTGTGGACCGGTTTAGTAAATGGTGTCATCTGGTTCCGTTCAACAAGTTACCTTGCACCAAGACTCTTGCTAAGGCTTTTGTGAAGGAGATTGTCAGGCTCCATGGTGTTCCCACGGACATTGTTTCTGATAGAGGACCACAGTTTGTAGCTCGCTTTTGGCGTGCTTTTTGTGACAGATTGAAAATTTATATGTCATTCTCGTCGGGGTATCATCCAGAGTCCAATGGACAGACTGAAAGGAAGAACCAGGATGTCGAGCAGTTTTTGTGATGTTTTGTGGCAGACAATCAGGAAATGTGGTCAGAATTTCTACCACTTGCGGAGTTTGCCCTTAATAATCATACTTCTTCCTCGGCTGGTTGTTCTCCTTTTTTTGTTGTACTAGCAGGTATCCATCTTTTGGTCCATTTTCCAAAGTTGGGGCTGCTGTACCGGAGGAGGACAATTTTTCTGGTGATTTGGAGGGGGTTTGGATCCTTGTACGCCTGAACCTTAAAGAGGCTAACAGGAGATCAAAAAGGTATTTTGACAAAAAAAGAAAGGAGTCCTTGCTTGCTGTTGGGGATATGGTTTGGTTGTCCTCTAGGATTCTTCGTTTGAAAATTCCTTCTGAAAAACTGGGACCTAAATTTGTGGGTCCTTTGAAAGTGGCTCAGATTGTCAACTCGGCAGCTGTGAGGTTGGTCATTCCCTCGTCCTGGAGGATTAATTCTGTGTTTCATGTGTCGTTACTTAAGAAGGCGCACACGCCTGATAAGCAGGCGAAGCCTACTGTTCCTCCTGTTGATGAGGATGGTGAATTTGAGATTTCTCGCATTTTGGATTCCAGGTGGCATAGAGGAAGATTACAGTATTGTTAGAACCCTCCTGTTTGTTTTTTTCCATCTTGTGTTTTTCGGTCACGTGACCATCTGCCTTTATATTCCAGCTCCGCCCTTTTGGCTGTGCTGGACTTCAGTGTTTGACTGTTTCTCTAGCCAGGTGCTTCGGTGCCTTTCTCTGTCAGTTCGCTTGGTCCTTCTGGGACCTCTAGTACCTTTTTGTCAGTTTGTCTTTTTGTGTTCTGCAACAACTTCTCTGTTTAGGAGGTGTCCCATTTTTGTCCCAGTCCTTAGTTCTTTTTGGGACCCCTCCCCTTATGCTATAGGTCTTCGTTCAGACTAGCAGAGGACAAAGGCGGGTCTGTTTGCTAGGAACAGGCAGCCCGCTACATCGTAGGATTCAGCTTAGTCTTTTTGTATGGACAGCTTTCCCCTATCTTTCCTTAGTACTTGTTGCAGATCATAACAGTAAGTCCAGCCCAAAAAACTAAGAGGAAATAAATTCGGGGATCAATATGGTTTCCGTCCAGTATTTGGCTCAACGCTTGCAGAGATTGTCTCTGGAGGTGGCTGAGCTACAGCAACACGTGAGTAGCTGTTCTGGTGCGCATTTTGTGGAACACAAGGTAGGACTGCCTGATGTTTTTTATGGTAAATAGCAAAATTTTTTTCCTTTAACAATGCTTGTTTGTTATATTTTCATTTGAGACCGAGGTCCTCTGGGAATGAATCACAGTGCATTGGTTTTATTATGTCACTTTTGCGCAATAAACCACAGGGGTGGGCCTTTTCTCTCCAACTTAATGATCCATGCTTAAGGTCTGTAGAAGAATTTTTTTTCTGCTATGGGTCTATTATATGATGATCCTGATAGAATCTCATCTGCTGAGGCAGAGCTCAGGCGTTTGAATCAGGGGTCAGGTGATGTTGAAAATTATTGCACACACTTCAGGAGATGGGCTTCAGAAGTCTTATGGAATGATCCAGCTCTGAAATGTTTATTTCTTGCTGGTCTGAGTGAAAGGGTTAAGGATCTGCTAATTGCATTCCCTGCACCTGAGACTCTACAGGATGCCATGCAACTAGCTGTTCGTGTGGACAGGAGGCTGAGGTCCAGGGTGAATGAGGTAAGACTCCTGTAATGCCAGGTCCTAGTCCGCAGAAAATCTGCTCTGACGGCGGAGAACCGATGGAGGTTGGGGCGATGTCGCTCCGCTCTTAGGAAATAGACCTGAGGTTTGCTGAGGGATTGTGTCTTTATTGTGGTAAAGCTGACCATTTGATTAAGTATTGTGAACTTTGTTTAAGTAAAGAAAAAAAAAAAGGTCAGGTACGCCCGTATTGCTTGTTTATGCTCTGCAGGAGTATTTCTTTCTGGGAGTACAACTTTGCAGGGAGATTTGATTGAATTTCAGGTATTTGTGGATTGCGGTTCAACACTTAATGTGATTGATAAAGGGTTTTTGGAAAAACTTAACTTGAAATCCAAACCTTTGTCATCACCTATTTCTGTGATTGCAATTGATAACACTCCCTTGAAATGTATTACTCACAAGGTTGCTGCATTTCCCCTCACTATCAATGGAGTTCACCAAGAAATTTTGGACTTGGTTGTATTAGATAATTTACCCTCTCCGGTTGTTCTAGGATTCTAGGAGGTGTCTCATTTTGGTCCCAGTCCTTAGTTCTTTTAGGGACCCCTTCCCTTATGCTATAGGTCTTCGTTCAGACTAGCCAAGGACAAAGGCGGGTCTGTTCGCTAGGAACAGGCAGCCCGCTACATCGTAGGGATTCAGCTTAGTCTTACTGTAGGGACAGCTTTCCCCTATCTTTCCTTAATACTTGTTGCAGATCATAACAAGTATTTTGTGTCCTGGAGAGGTTTCGGCCCCGAGGATAATTCCTGGGTGACGGCCGAGGACGTCTCGGCCTCAAGGCTAATTAAGGCTTTTCACAGGAGATTTCCTGGTAAGGCTCGGCCTAGAGAATCCGGAGGATCCTCGTAAAAGGGGAGGTATTGTTAGAATCTATTTTGTTTTACTATCGGCAATCTTGTTGTGGTTTGCTGGCTTCTAGTCTTTTCCTCTGGTGCAGGGTTTCTTGGTCACGTGATCTCTTCACTCTTTATTACCCAGCACCTGGCCCCCATTCACTGCTGGACATCATTGTTGTTTCTCTCGTGCTCTGGCTAAGTAGCCTGGTTTAGTTCTTCTTGCTTTTGACTATTGTTTTCCTGGGACTTCCTGTTCCACCAGTTTTGTTTCCTTTAATTTTCGTTTCTGCAACTAACTTTTCTGTTAGGAGGCCTCCTGCCTTTGCTCCCAGTCCTTAGATTCTTTAGGGACCGCTTTCCTTTCCTACAGGTCTTCGTTTGAGTTCAGTGCAGTAGCTTCGGTGGGGCTATTCATAAGGAATAGGGCACCCACCCCAGCATAGGGTAAAGCTGAGTCTCAGTGCAGGGACAGCTTTTCCCTCCTATTCCTTAGTTCTAAGTTGCAGAACATAACAGCAGCATCACATCCTCTCTGGAGCTTAGAGGCTGTGTGCCCTGTTGGAGTTCTTCTAAAAGCTAAGTTGTTATTCCCCTCTGTTGTCTTCCACTTTTGTCTTTAGAGTGCTAGCAGAGGTTGACTAGTGCTCATCACTTTCCACCCCCAGCTGTAGCCTTACACCAGGGATAGTAGGGCGAGGCACGTGATCGGCGACAGCTGTGGAGGCTGTATAGGGATGTTAGGGGGAGACAGGGTGATGCTAGTCCAGATTAGGAGGTCACCTCTTCCCCCTTTCCCTAGTGTCTGGGCTCCCTTTCCCCTCTGTGTTGCACTCACACCTGGTGTGACTCTGTGTTGCACTCACATCTGGCGTGACAGGAACGCTGTATGTACTTAATAGAGGAGAAGTAGTCTAAATACCCTAGCATCATATTCCCTTCTTTACAATATCTAAAAAGTAAGAGTTACGTAACAAAGATACTAGCACATCTTCCAGAGCAGGAGTGGAGACCATGCCTGCTTAGATGGTTCACCAAATCTAATTCCTCATCTGGCCAAATAGCCACCAACTACAAATTGATCCATGTTGCCCTGGATTATGAGCTATCCCTTTTCCGCTAACAAAATGGCAGATCGAGGACCTCATCTTGTCCTGCAGCACCATCCTGAAAGCTCTAGATCAAGCTAGCAAATTCTTCCCTTCAGTTCGTTTTTTAGAAATGAGACAGAAAATCTGTCATAAATCCTATTTAACTCTACAAAAAGGTTATAGAATGGGGCTGCACACGACCTCCATATGCTTTAAGAGCCACTCACCCGAAGGCAATTTGTTTCATTGCCTGTGGACATGCCCGGTCTTTAGACCTTTTTGGGTCAGAGTGTGACAGTTCACAACCACGCATCTGACAAACTTTGCTCCTGATGAGCCTCTATGGGCAATCTTTGGATATTTAAAACCAGATAAATATACATGCTTTCCAGGGGATCTTAAACTACTACTTTTGGTGGCGGCAGCTGACATTAAAGCCATTCAACATGTATGGATCCACGACCAAGCTCCTTCCTTCAAGATCTTTCTAAACAAACTGTCGTTTCTGCTTCAGATGGATTGGGCTGAGGCCTCCTTGCATAAAGAGGTAAGGGTTAAGTCCTTTTTTGAAACTTGGGAAAGTTTCATCTCCCTGCTTCCTCAACGCATTCAGGATGACATTAGAACTTGTTTCCAACCAACAGTATAGTATCAAGAGCAACTACTATTAGAAATATTCTTGGGAGAACCACTGCGTGGAGACACTTCTGGTTGTTGGGTGTCTACTCTGGTGTCGGTGGGTCCTTCACAGCTCTCAAAGAGAGATTAAGGTTATGCACCCATGTTGGGGGATCAATATGTTAGAGATGTACAGTTTCAGACATATTCTCTTCTCCATTCCTTTCCTCCCCATTCCCAGTTTTTGGTTTATTTATTTTCTTTTTGAATCAATGTAATTATGCCTAGAATATGTACTTTGCTACCCACCATCCTATAACAACATAGCATACGTCTGATAGTAGGCTTTGGTTAATCCTTGCCATTAACATATATGCTTCGGGCAATATTTGTATTGATGTATGTAAATTTTTCTATTCAATAAAAACAAGGTTTAAAAAAAAATAAAAAATTGTAGATTTATTGTCAATGCGTTAAAGAGTCCACCAACTCTTTTTTCAGGACAACCATACATTAATGACAAGGCAATGCAGGCTTACATGATTTAAATACATAAAAAAATCAAATAAAAGGTGCTAAGAGCGGAGAGATGGGTATGTACAGTCACGTCAAAATACCGTGCATCATGTTATATATGTGCATATTTATTGCAAAATCGCAGGGGAAATACATATGTTTAATTGTGCTTAAATTAAAAATAAAAAGGGTTATAATAAAGTGAATATTCAAAAAGTGTCAATTTTAAAGTGATGCTCTCGATGAGATACAATCCCAGTGCTGGTGAGAAGGAAAAAAGTGGGAGAAAGTGGCAAGCAGTTTGTAGCAAGTCATTTTGTGGCACTTTCCCCCACTTTTTTTTTTTTTTATGTAATTATACCATGTAAGCCTGTATTGCCTTGTTAGTTATATATGGGTGTCCTGAAGAAGGACAAGGACTCTGAAACGCATTGACAATAAACCTACAATTTTATCATACCACTAATTGTGTCGTATTCCGGAGAGCGCAGAAACACTTCCGATCCTATATTCTGTCAAGGAGATACAAAAAAATACAGCAGATGACTGCCAAACACTGATGTCTAGAAGAAATGTTATGAATGCAAAAAGTTTTTCTCTTTGTTTTTATTTAACAGACAAAGCCTAGAAACTTTAATAGAGATTATGAGAGGTGTTTTTTCAGCTTCAAGTAAAAGTGGTGTAGTTTGCAACCTCCTGAAGCCTAATTATGTGAATGTCAACTTTTCTAATAACATGAAACCTTTAGATTTTTCACACTTTAAGCATTTCATTGGGGTAATGTACTATTTGTATTAACAAACTGCTAATCATGTGTTAACCCAATGCTGACAGCTCTCCCCAGGTATGGAACATAACAAGCGAAGAATAAAAAAATGAAATGTGCTTACAGATAATAGGACAGAAGGAGCCACAAGCAGCTCTCCGTGGTGAATATTGAAGATCTAAATGAATAGAAAATTTCCTGTTTCCCCTACAGTTGTCTGTGTTCCAACTCTGTTTGAAGTGGCACTCACATTAACATATTGCTATATGTCCTCCAAAACAGGATTAGGACAAAATACTTTACAAAGAAAACTCATCTCAGCAAGCCTGGAACAGAAGAAAGAATACATCTTCCTTTGTACACAGACAAGTTGGCAGTGCAGCAGCCGGCACTGATCCTGCAGTGCTCGTGTTGACCACAGGCCACAATGATTATGTCTGTATTTATTATCTACACAGTGGGTTATTTTCCTGGTTGGATGGGTTTAAATGGCTTCTGCCTCAATGGCACCCGACAGTGCATGCTGAGGGTAACTGTGATTTCTGCATGTGTTAATGTTTGTGCATATTTATCATTGTCATTGTAGTAAGTCATTTTAGTTCTCAGCAGCGGCCCACAGAGGTGCAGTAATGTGATTATATTTAATTTTCTTATGTACTGTACCAGCATATCTCTTTATTAGACATCTTATTTAGAGACAGGAATTGGTGCAAAATGGAAATCTTGCAGCATCTTGTAGATTAAAAGGGTTGTCCAGTGCAGATTATTTTTTTTGCAAAGGGTCAGAATGGTTACTTTTTTCTTGCAAAGCTCTTCCTCATTGATCTCTCACTATTCCCATTTGACGCTTACCAGGTCCCTGCTGGTTTATTATATCCATTTATATAGCACCATTAATTCCACAGCGTGCTAAGACATTATCATCATCACTGTCCCCATTGGGGATCATAATCTAAATTCCCTATCAGTATGTCTTTGGAGTATAGGAGGAAACCCATGCAAACATGGTGAGGACATGCAAACTCCTTGCAGATGCTATTCTTAGTGAGATTTGAACCCGTGACTCCAGTACTGCAAAGCAACAGTGCTAACCACTGAGCCACTGTGATGTCCAGCTGGTATCTATACACTCTGAATATGTCCACTCCACAAATCACTGGCCACAACTGTACCCTTCCTCAAGGAATGATTGGCTGATAGTCCTTTCCTGGCAATAACGGTGTGACAGAAAGTAAAAACTCTATAGACATTAGAAGTGGCGTTGTGGGGCATGGGTGATGGTGATTAATGCTTTATTTTAATTTTTAAATTTCTCAGAGACCTTTTCATTTCCATGTTTAAGTATCCCTTTAACATGTAACATTGACACACAAACTATGAGAACAATTATAAACAATTTTAGTCTTCTTTCCCACATTCTTATCTTACCTGTATGTAACTGTGGTGTCACTGGCGATGTATGTGAGGGGAGATATGTGTCACGGAGGTTGCTATCTTCTGTAATGTGAAACCCAGAAGCTTTTCTCAGCATGTTAGGTGCTGAAGAGGTTAATCAGCCATTCTGGGTTGGGGCTTTTGTGAGTAGGTGTGAGATGGGCAGGATGCCTACTTAGCATATCTCCACCTCAAGGATGTGGCTGTAGGAGTTAAATATTCAGCATTGAGTTTGTTTTCTGTTGTCTGTTTGGAGACCAGGAAGTCTCCTGTGTGTGGAACTTCAGGGAGAGCTGAAGTCTGGGATAACCTGAGCGGGCGAATCCAGCAGGCATATACTTCATCTTTTGTTTTGCCGTTATGCCAGCAAGGTCTTGTTTATTCTGTTGAACCTGCAGTTCTTTATGCCATATTAGATAAACCTGCAGATGAAAACGTTCCTATGTCTACCTCTGGAAGCAGCCGAGTGAGTCAATCTACCACACTGTCCATTATGTCACTGTAAAAAAGACCCATGACCCAACTCAACTGGGTTAACAGCTCTATAACGATCCAATATATGGCTTTATATACTGAACTATATGCTTAGAAATTTGACTGCCAATGGAAGAAATCCTATACTAATTTCCATTTGATTGAAAAGCACACATAACTATGCTTTTTAATACAGTTAAGGATACACAATCCATGGCCAAAGGTGCCAAAATGATACAATTTTGACATACGTTTGTCTAAATAATTGTAACAAACATGAGTTATAAATTGGAAAATTCCTTTGGCTTATAATATGTGGCCTCACACAGATCTACATTATGTTTGCAGACGAGGAAAAATTGACTATTTTTTAAAAACATCCATTTTTCTCATCAGTGTGGTATCTGTTTTTCTCATATTTAACAAAAAAATCTGCTTTGAATTAAACAGTAAATAACAGACCACACTTGGAAGACACATGGACAGCATGCGTGTGCTGTCCATTCTTTCCCCTCATGTACTCATTTATTTGATTTCAGGGAGTTTGATCTATGACTTGGATTAAAACCTGACATGACTGTGGGTTTTCTTTGCGAACATCCGGTTTGCAAAATAACACAGCCATTTGACCAACCCAAAAATCTGTAAGGTTAAGTTCCAACGATGAGTATTTGGTGAGTTTTGGATGTTGCCGATTTTCTGCAGTATTTTGCACCAACTTGCTAATTTAGATTATTTACTTTTTTCATAGTGTTTTTTTTTTTACATGCGTCTATCACTTTTTTCAACTGCAGTTGTCTTCTTTTTGATATGCTATGTTTTAATTAAACAGCTATGTTTTGGAAACCTCCTTATTTGGTTTTGATAAAACTTTATTGATAAATGTATGTTTGGATTACGAATTTGCCTTTCTATCTATGGATCTTTCTAATCTCATTCAAGTCTATGGGGAAAATCTAAATATAAATCACATATTTACTGCAAAAGAATTTGACTTGTTGCAGATTTCAAAATCGCACCGCAGGTCAGTTCTGTAGCGTAAAATAAAAGCACAGCGGGCAGGAGATTTATAGAAATCCTGTACACTTTGCTGCAAAAAAAGCAAACAAATACTCTTTACAAGAACCTAATATATATTTATTTTACTTGTTTATATAGCTCTATGAAATTTCCCAAGTGCTTTTCTGATATCATCACTGGAGTACCTAGAGAAAACCCATACAAACACAGGGAGAAAAACTCCTTGAAAATATTATTCTTGGTGGGATTTCAACCCAGGACATCAACTCTGCAAGGCTAACTAGAGATGAGCAAACCTTTAAAGATCAGGGAACATCCCGATGTTCACCGAACAGTTCGCATAACATATCCAAATCCCATTGAATTCAATGGGAGGCAAAATCAAACGCATAAACAACCCCTTCAGACGGGCCCAAAAGCTGCCAAAACAGCTCAAATTAGGAACAGACACAAGGAAAAGTGGCGTCAATTGACCCAGAGTAGAAATAGTATAATTGCGCAGCATAGATACATGGGACAGGGCCTGGGACAGGGTTTGGGCCAGGATCTCTTGCTTAAACATTGATCAGTAACAGGTGGATGAGTGACAGGTAGGTGATGGATACTTATAGGCCTGCTGTGCTGGGAGCTCTGATGCCTCATGCAACAGCTCAAACTGCTTTCCTGCTCAGCCACACTCAGGTGGCACAAACATCAGTTTTGTCGACTACTCCCATCCTCTCCAGTCATTCACTACATGTCAGACTTGTACTCTGTTCTGCTGGTGCACGAGCACGTCTACAAAATTTGTGAAAGGACTCACAGAAATTTCTTCTGCCACTTACACTGCTGCTGCTGTTAATGTTTTTTTGTTTGAAGTCTACAACTGTGATGCAAACTGTGTGCCTCACTGCTGTCTTGGAGAAAACCACTTTCAAGATTGTCTACAAGTGTGTTTTGATACTCCTGCATGCACACGTCCCTTTCCAGGGGGTAAGCAACTTTCAAAATTTACTTTTGTACCGTGAATCTAACAGAGTGGCAACCCAGCAGTCAGCACTATTTCTAATCCTAACGATGCAGGCATCATGTTGTAGAAAGTGCAGAAAAAAGACACTCATGTTTCTTGCACTTCCATGACGTCCAAGTCCTTGGTGTGTTGGTGGCGGGGTAACACTCAAGCTTGCTTCAACCATACCCTCCCACCAACCACAGACAACAAAGATGGTATCATTATCGTCTTCATTTCCTGACTGTTGCATGCTCATCACCTGTCACAAAAGGTGTGGGAAAGACTAAGTGCAACACGGTGAGAAGGGGGAGGAAGCCCAAACATTAGGGAAAGGGGGAGTGGAGACCCCTAGGCACATGTAATATCACCCTGCCTATCCTACCGTCCCTGTATAAGTTCCACACCTATTGCCGATCAGGACCCTAAGCCCTGGATGACCCTAGATCTTGGCCCTAGATAGGCAGGGGGAGAGGTGAGCACTGTTCAGGCCCCACTACAAACTAAAGACAACAAGGTAGACAAACAAAGGGGATTAACTTAGCTTGGGCAGGCACCAGAGGAGTACCGCCACAGTCCTCCAAGGGCACCAGAGAAGACGCTAGCCGACTGCTAGTGCACCAAACCTATATATAGAAGTATCACCAGCGATTGCCTGGAAAAAACTGAGGGTTTTTAACTCCCATGCAAATGAGTGTCAATCAGCAGCAGGAGGGAGGTCGCTGCTGGGTCTTAAAGAAGAAGGATTAAGAAGATATCTGCAATGCCAAGCACAGTGACCTTCTACAGCCAGATCCAGAGGGACTGTCTATTCCACCTGACACACCCGTGACATCACCTCTTCTTCCTCATCCTCCTCCATTTGTTCCTCAGCTCCTACACCTTCACTAACAGATTGTCTGGTACCACGAGCCCCCCTCGATCACTGCAATCCACCCTTCCTTGGCACCAACCTGTGCGACGACAGTCTGCAGCTTAGAGATATTGTTATAGCTTCTTCATCTTCTTCTGCTTCCTCCTCTTCCTCTGGGACCACTATCTCCTTCCCTAGACTATTCAAAGTGTGCTCCAGCATTTAAATGACCGGAATAGTGATGCAAATGACGGCATTGTCAGCGCTAACATCTTAGTAGCCATTTAGAAACTGTGTAGAAAGATGCAGAGGTCCTTTATTTGTGCCCACTCTTTAAGAGTGATTTGCACAACGTCCATACGGCATTGGCCCAGGCTATGCAAAATGAGATACTGCACCAGGACTCGTCACTGCTGCCACAGTTGCTGCAACATGAGCAGAGTGGAATTCCACCGTGTCGGCACATCTCTATTAACCAATAGGCCGAAAGACCTCTGTAGCGATGCATGTCAATGACCCGCGGGGTGTGAACAGCGGAAGTGAGCACATAGCGACCCTGCTTTTTGCAGCAGCACATCCAGGCTGGGATAATGGCGGAGAAATAGCTGTACCACCAGGTTAAGGACGTGAACCATGCAAAGCACGTGTGTGAGGTTGCAGTCATTACAGCATGCACCTGTTCACACTATATGTAGGTTCTGGTCAGGTTTTTAGTTTTTTTTGTAGTTTGTCATTGGATGTTGTGACTGCCTCCTTTTCTGACTGTGTAGTCCACCCATCAGCTCAAGGATGCTTCTAATTAGTGCTGGTTCCTAACTGCCCATTTAAAATTGTAGGCTTATAGCTTGAGAGATACATGTTTGCCCATTTTAAATTGTAGGCTTATAGCCCAAGAGTAGCATTGGGATAGGGACCTTGCCTGGTCTATGGGCATGCATGAATTGACCAATTTATGCATTAAGAACCTTCATTTTTTGTAAGTATATTTTATTTAGCAACAATGTAGTTTATATATAATGTTTCCAGTGTTTGCATATACCTTGGCCTGTACAGGGTGCTGATAAAGTCATTGCAGCATACATCTGTTCACACTATATGGAGGAGCTGGTTAGGTTTTTTTTTCTGCCTGGATAGCTGTCTATGACTCTTGAGCTGTGTGACTACGATCTCCAAGGCATATTAATTTAAACACTGCCCGATTGCGGTGAGCCCTGGCTGTGCAGTACGGAGGTGGGGAGGACTCTCTATGCACTGCTGGAACACGTGTCTCATTAAGGCAGAGGTTGAGGGCACAGGTAGAGGTCCTAAAGGAGGTGAAGGAGGCAGATGCAGTGAAGGAAGTGTTAGGTACAGAGGTTTGTCCCGCAAGCCTTGAGGATTCCAATACTTATGGAGCAGCCCCTTCCCTCCCAGCCCCCACAGCCACCAGAGTCACCCAGTGCCAAGAGGTAACACCCCTGGTCATGCTTGCTCGTACCGGTGTCAGTGGTGAAATGCACCCTGTCAGACATAGAGCGGCTGATGTTGTCTGCGACATGCTGGTGTAGCGCAGGCCCAGCTTTCATAGACAAGTAATAGTGACTGGGCAACTGGTACTGGGGGACTACGATGGCCATCAGCTTTTGGAAACCGTCTGCATCCACCAGGCAGAAAGGCACTATTTCCGTGGCCAACAGATTGAAGATGGTGAAGTTTAAGCTCTTAGGTTTGGCAAGTGTAGAAAGCAATAAAATTTCATGGGACCACAACGGTGGGACCGAGGCCTGGCTGCTGTGCTGAGAGAGGGTGGAGTAGTGTGAACATGACAAACTGCTGGACTGTGAGTGAGGTGAAGGCAGAGATGTTATGATGAATTGAGAAAGATGTAGTGTGCTCTGTGAAACAAAAAAGAGCAGACATGTCCTCTTCGGAAACAACTGACGGGCTTTCATTCACCCAAACTGTAGCGGGTAAACAAGTGGAGGTTCTGAGGCCAGAGACCTGTGTGAGAACACTTGCCATGGTGACGGAGGAGGAAGAAGCAGCAGATGTGGTTGATGGGGCGGATGGTGGTTGGCGAGGCCAGCTAGTCCGCATTTTAGCGCAGTGAGATTACCAGACTAATGCATGATAATCGCGCATGTGTCGGTTCATGCATGTAGTAGTCAAATTGTTGCAATTTTTCCCTCTACTGAGTCCTTTTTCACAAAGTCGGCAGATAACATGAGTTGGGTCACCCTTTTCGGTCACTAAAAAGCCCCATGCTAGGCACCCCTTGCCGCCCCTGTGAACTGCAGACCAGCAACCGCTGCTGCCCACTGCCACAGTTGTGGCTGAGGATGTAGTGCTTGTCGTGGTTGCATCACTCTGTGTCTGTGCAAGAGGCAGCAACGCAACCTCCTCGTCTTCACCCTCCTCCACCTCTTCTGTTGAGTTACTCAGCTGCATGCCTCTGGGTTCACACCAAGTTGGATCTACAACCTCATCGTCATCCTCTCTGTTCTCCCACTCCTCACCCTAAGAGTCACCCTCCTTCTCTTCCTGCCCTGACAGCAAAATACAGTAAGTGTGCACCTCAAGTATCTGAATATCATCAGGGATCACCTCCACCCCAAGGGGTTAACATCTGGTGATGAGGGTCTAGATTCTGCTCGGACCCTACTTCATCCAGCCCTGGACCCAACTGAAAAAATTTTGAGCATACAATCAGTATTTGTTAGCTGACATAGTGTGGCTGGAGCACACTATTAGCACAAACTATTTAGATTCTGAAATGTGGACTCCTAGCTGAAGCAAAAATATGAGCACAAAATATTTATTTGCTGAAATGTGTCCTGCTTTCTGGACAACACTATTAGCAGAAGCAATGGAAATTCTGAAATGTGAACTCCTGGCTGGAGCAAAAATATGACCACTAAATATTTATATGTTGAAATGTGGCCTGCTTGCTGGACCACTCTATTAGCTCATAGAATTTAGATTCTGAAATATGGACTCCTGGCTGGAGAAAAAATATGAGCACAAAATATTTATATGTTGAAATGTGGCCTGCTTGCTGGACCACTCTATTAGCTCATAGAATTTAGATTCTGAAATATGGACTCCTGGCTGGAGAAAAAATATGAGCACAAAATATTTATATGCTTAAATGTGGCCGGCTTTCTGGACCACACTATCAGCACAGAGAATTTAAATTCTCAAATGTGGACTCCTGGCTGCAGAAAAAATATGAGCACAAAATATTTATATGCTGAAATGTGCCCTGGTTTCTGGAGCACACTATCAGCACAAACAATTTAGATTGTCAAATGTGGACTCCTGGCTGGAGCACAATATTAGCAGCACAAAAAGAGTTATATGCTGAAATGTGGCTTGGTATCTCTGGACCACACAATTAGCAAAAAAGATTGATCTGCTAGATGGTCAATTTCATAGCCACACAGGATACTATCTATTTGAACTAGCTGACTGACAATCAGCCACCTAGCTAACTATCTGATAATCCTGTAGCAGCAGCAGGAGTAGCCTCTGACAAAATAGCGCCAAAACAAAATGTCCGCTCTTTATATGGAGAGGGAGAAGTGACTTCGGCAGCCAATGACAGAAGCCCTTGTGTCTGGACGTTGTGGATGGTTTCTGCGCCCTGATTTGCTGCAGGAATCTCTACACATTTAGTTAACGGAAAAAAAATTAAGAATAACAATCCGTCACTTCTCTGACCGCTCCCCACTTCCTCTCCTCATCAGAAACGTCCCCCCAACTCATCATAGATCACCACTATCCTAGCCAAAGTCCTAGCAAAAGCAGTAGGGGAAATGCGATCATTTACCGAACTTTGACCGAATTTTGCCGATTTTGAGGAAAATGCTCAAGGGTCTGAACACGATGTGCAATGTTCGTGCCGACTTTGAGATTGGCGAACATTTTCCAAGAAAGTTCGTTCATCTGCAGTGCAAGATATTGAGCCACCATGTTGCCCCTTTGCTCTATTCTTGAAAAATAGAATACATACATGTTTTATGTATGTCTGAATGAGGTCTAAAAGTGCTACATAAACATGGCATAATCAACACCTCCTGATGAATCCCAGTGCTAATGAAACGCACGTCAAAGTGCTTGTGTGACTCCTTTGTTTTTATCTTTAGTCTCACACTGGCTCACTATGTCTCAAGGTATATGCATTATCAAGTGTTTGTACTGTACTATAGTCTATCTCTGGGACTTAAAGCGTAACCGTCATTTTACTTTTTACTTCATAAATCAGTAGTAGGGTATGTGCCCACGATGCGCAAATGAAGCGGAAATTTGCGCTTCATTTTCGCATGTCATTTTTCCGGAAAAACGCATGCGGAATTTGGCATCCGTTTTTCGCGCGTAATTCGCGCGTTTTGAACATGCGGAATTGCCTTGCGTTTTCTACTGCATTGTAGATGGCAATTCCGCATGCGTAAACACACAAAGAATTGACATGCTGCGGAATTTTCCGCACATCAAAAAAGCTGCGGAAAATTCCGCAGCATAGGCATTACAATTGTGGAATTACATAGGGTACCATGGCAGAGGGCTTAACATGCGTATATCATGCGTTTACGCTGCGGAAATTTCCGCACAAAATACGCATGAAATACGCATCGTGGGCACATACCCGTACACATGAAAATAAGAAACTTAGTAACTTATCTTATCAGATAGTTATGCTTTTTTCTCTGCCAGAATTGAGAAGTAATTATCAAGATTCTCAATTCTGAGATCAAATCTGCATTCAGTGAAGACAAACATTCACATTACTGAGATAGGAGAAGGCAGTTGCTACTAATACAATCCTATGTAGATGGGAGGAGACAGGAGCTAGAGGCAAAGCGCTATCCTCCTCCTATCTAGATAGAATCTTATTAATAGCAACTGCCATCTCCTATCGCTGAGACATCAGAGGCAGAGGAAGAATGATAGCACTGGGAGCTCGTGCTGATGCTCTTTCCTCCATCATTGCTTTCAATTGTATAGGCATTCAGGATGCCAATACAGTTGAAAGTGCTATGGCCAGGCATCACGGGCCAAAGACACTCACCCGGCGGGCCAGAGGTTGACTTATGTGCTCTAGAAGCTCTATTTCAGAGAGACCATACTGGGCCCCTGGCTTTGGAGGCCGACATAACAGGGTTTGTGGTGGGAATAGAGTGAAAAGGGTAATTAGGGATTGTAAGGGTTAAATAAAAAGGGGAGAATGTAGGGATGACATCAGAGAACGGTGAGCCATTTTAGGGAGGAGGTGCTTTAAAAGATGGGGACAGTTGAGGGAAGGGGGTTAAAATGGCTAGAGGTAAAACATGACCAGAGCAGATGTGGATATAATATACCCATCATAAGTGTAGGGCTTTGAAGTCAGCCCTCCATTTATCCCAATATAGTTAGTTTTTTTTATTTATGTTTGTTTAATAAAAAGCTGCTTTTGCCAAATTAATCTATTTTTGGTGTGTAGTCGGGTCATTGCAAGGGGTAACATAAACATTAAGTCACGCATGACTCGCCAATACCAAGGTCCTTACAAAAAATATCTGCAATCTGGTTGTGTGCACAAACTCAAAAATCTTGTAAGTGATAATACTCTATGTTTTAGTTAATTGTAATCCTATAAAAAAAGAATTGTATTTAAAACTCAAAGGAGACACAAAGCTTTGTGCTAGTAATTTTCTCTGTTTAATTTTTGCTCCTGGTTTTGACTTCAAAGACTGAAGAGAAAATGGCATAAGTCACCCGCTTTTTGATATTTTCTATAAAAGGTGTTTTCATCCTATTTTGCACTGGTCAAATTGAGGATGATTTGTAAAATATCTGAATATATAGAAAAGGGAAAATCTAATTATTTAGTACAGGAGGTAGAATAGGGATACAAAGCTTCTAGCTCTGCTTGAGAAGATGGCAGCTGCAGATAATCAAGGAATGGAAGAAAATTTGCCTGGAGCAGACTGCATACATGATGTTGTTTTTATAGTCATTCCAGCCATTATCAAGCGTATTTCTGAAAAATACAGCAGGTGCTGTAGCTTATCAATTGTTCATTCCAATGAAAATACATCAGGTGTGCCTATGTTTGTTTTACCTATGATCCCTCCAGCCATGCTGAGTTACTAGCTACTAAGGGACTGAATATAAAATGAAGCAAAGACACAAAATGCAGAGATTACTAAAGAATCATAATGCAAGAAGCAAAAATAAATAAAAAACATCAAATACAATATACACAAATTTGAAAATACAGCTTAAAGTTGTAGAGACATTTGTTAGAGTATAAAAAATGAAAATTAATTAAACCACCCCTCCCCCACACCACTTCTGAGAGTAGCCATGTGAACAAATGGTTCATTGACCTGCACTGCTATCAGTGACTGCATGAGGCTTTCATCACATCAGGCAGATTTACTATTGTGAATGTGTCTCGATTTTGGCATCATTTGTGGCTTCTAGTTTTAGACCTATTTATTATTTGTTTTCAACTCAGTATCTCATTTGAAAAGGAACCAAATATTTACCAAAGTAAAATTATCTAAATGTAAACCAACAGAGTAGTGGTGTATGGTTAAACAAAAAGGCGCCAATTCATCAAAACTAGGGTTGTTCATGCTCGTCTTGATGAGAGTGTGATGAGAGTGTGTGCTGAAATCAGAGGTGCCTGATTCAGTAAAGGCACACACACGTTACATAATCCAGGGAGTCGGAAAAAAGCATATGGCTCCGTGCACATCTCCACAAATCTTACTCCAATCATGGACTGGATTAACATTTCTGCTGTCAGGTATGCAGTAGTTCATCCTGAATTGAACTAGCCACACCCACTTTCTGCTTCAGTTCCACCCAAAACTGAAGTGAAAAGACCAACTGCCACAGCACTTTTGCACAACCTCGAGTTGCGCAAAAATCTTATGATTTCTCAAAGTCTTTTATGCCAGATTTGTGTCAAAAACTCTTTGATGAATTTAGTCAAAGAGTCGATAGATTTGTCAAATCTATCATGCAGTATGAGCCACTATCATAAATTGGTCACATTTTTAGACTGTCTCATTTATTTGATACAGAAAAACTTAAGACACAAACATATCAGTAAAAACTAGATAGAAAAAAGGATGCACCATTGAAAACCATCCCTGGACACAAGTAATAAGACAATATATAGCCTTGGTTAAATAGAAATTTAATTTACCTGTCCCTATCATGTCAATGATCACATGAATTTAATTAGTCTATGAATATGACTTTGATCCTTAAAAAAAACAGTTCAATTCCCTGTTCATTTCTGACAATCAAAAATACAAAGGAGATTAGACCTAAAATTGTACTGGGCACAAGACAATTTCTAGTGTTCTTGATTTGTGATGAGCGAATGTACTTGCCACTACTCGTTACTCGCCTGAGCATCATGGTGCTCGACAAGTTTGGCGAGTATTTCCGGGTTTCTCGGCGGGAGCTTGGGTCTCCTCCCTGCATGTTTTGAGCTCTTTAGAGAGCCAATGAACATGCAGGGATTACCTGCCTCACACTGTAATGCCGTATCCATGTTGGTTGTGGCATTACAGTGATTGGCTGGCCGCACAGAGTCATTAGGTCTGTATAAAACCTGGTGCTGCTGTGCTTGTCACAGTCTACCCCGGAATCAGACAGAGTAGGGAGAGGTGCTGCTGAGTCAGGGAGAGATTTGCTTGTTTATAGTTAGCATAGGTATTCCACAAAATATATATATATCCATCTGAACTAACAGTCCTTCTGAGGACTAATTCAGCTGCATATATTCAGTGGTGATACCAGGAGATAGGTAGGGAGGCAGGGTATGTTGCAGATTGCAGTGCATATAGTGCAAGAGGGTGCATTGAACGTCCTGTAAGTATAGGTATTCCACAACATATATATATATATATTTCTATATACATACATCTGAACTAACAGTCCTTCTGAGGACTTATCCAGATGCATATAATCATATAATCAGTGTTTGGTAGGCAGGCAGTGTATGAGGCAGACTGCAGTTCATATAGCGCAAGAGGGTCCATTGAACATCCTGTCTGCTGCTACTGTAAAATTACAGATATTTGTAGACATAGCCCCAGATATCAAGGGCCAGGGCACATTTTTTTTATATTAATCCTGGTTATTTGCCTAAAAAGCAATCCAGATTACACCATTTTTCTTCTCCATTTGCTTGTTAGCACAGCGGAATACAGCCAGATCTGTTCCATATTTCAGTGATAAGAATCCATAAATTTGAACTGAACCTGGAAAATATTGGCCTACTTTTCCATTCCGTTGCAGTGTGTCGGTCAAGCTATTCACACTAGGTGTCTGTGAAGAATAATATTAGTAAATTACAGGGCTGCTATTTAAAACCATGGTTCTCTGTCAGACATATCACTTATAACAGTGTTTCAAAATCAGCTATTTCTTCCATTTTAATTTCGTTGCAGTTTGTCGGTCAAGCTATTCACACTAGGTCTCTGTGTAGAATTATATTAGGAAATTACAGGTGTTATGGTTAATTTTTAATATCTATATATTATTATTAATTAGAAAAAAATCTATTCCATGAGGCCTCTGCTTGAGTGTTTTAAGACATACATTGTGAAATGTCTGACTAAGATATTGGTTTCCTGTGAAGTCGCTGAGAAGGTTTTTACGTTAGGTCAAGGGAAATGTGTTTACTACTGATAAGTCTATTTTGGTTTCCTGTTCAGCTGTATGTAACAATGAAGTTCCGCTTTGTGTTTAGCTAATAAATATGATGAGTCTATGTTGCCACACCAGAAGACTCTACCTGCTGACAATGCATGTTGCATGTACTCTGTCTCTCTTCCTTCATCGATGAAGTATCTTAATTTGAATCTCGCTGGCAATGTGAAGACCCTTTGCTGTCTATTTCAAAGTTCTCCTTAAACCAAAGAGGGTCTCCATAACAGTACATGGTGCCTGAAACCTAGGATTGTCATAACCGGACCTCCTCTGGACCCGTCAACAAGGATCTCTCTGGGAATTACTGAATGAAATCCGCGGTAAGTAATCCCTTGTATTACTACTAATTCAGTACTACCTAGAGGGCTTCAGGACGGGTAATTGGTGGTCCTAACAAGACAATCATTTTTGAACCCTTGCCAGTGATTGAATTTGTTGTCTTATTTGTTTCAATGTGTTTTTTAGATGTATGATTGACGATTGAATGACGGTTGAATGATAATTGAATGAATTGACGAGTAATCAACCTTGCCCAGCGTGTAGGGATTAGGCACCTCCGCAGTTCTTCTGTATATTTCAGGAGTCGGAGGATTGTTTTCTGTTGTTTGTTTTGTCTGCGTCATAAATGTCTGGTATGATATTGTAAACTATGAAGATCCTTGAATGTGGGACTGAATGATTTTTGATTGACCAATAAGAGACTACGGCCTCTGCTTGATAAGGGATCCCGTTAGGTGTGTTCTTTCACATGTGGTGGAGAGGAAAATCGGTCCGTAAGAGGATCAGGGAAGTGTGATTGCCTATAACAGAGGAATTCTTCACGGTAAGGTAGTACTCTGAGGGTATTGAATTCCCCTGTAAATTGATAAGGGCACCCTCAACAAAGGGGTAACGGAATGCAGTTTTTAGCCCAAATACAGCAGGGGGATTAATATCAGCGAATGTGCAGTGTACATTGAATGACTGACGTATTGTTAAGTCATTTTTGATGAATCAGAATCGTCCTCAGTGTCTGTGTTCTGTTTTGCGTAAGCTCAAGAGAGGGAAAATCATAGTAGCTGAAATTCTTGCTTAGCCTGTATACCCAGACTGGGAAACATATAGTATAAAAAGTAACATTTACTGCACATATAGTTGTCACGCAGTGCCTTTACAAGGTGTAGAAGGAAACCCTCTGAACTGAGAAATGTTATATGATCATGCAGAAATAATTGGAATAGTAGTTGGAGCAGTAGGCTTGGTATTGTTATTTGTTTGGTTGTGTGTAAGAATCTCCCTAGCTCACAGGGCTGGAAAATCGGTGTTAGTACTTCCTTAAAGATCTGTCTTCCGAGGCTCAGAGGAGACTGGGACAGGATCAGATCCGTCTTTCGAGGATCAGAGGAGACTGGGACGGGATCAAATTTAGAGTCTAAAAGGCTCTAGGTGTTCTGAAGAGAGTTCTGCGGTAACTCTGGCACAGTGGTTGCAGTCATGGGGACTGGCAACAGTAAGGAATTGACTAACCTAAAAGGTGAGGCCCCAGTTCCAGCATGTGAGATAGTGGAGAGACTGAAAGGGAAAGAAGCAGTAGAGGGATGTGAAATAATATTGAAGAAATTTGGTATGGGAAAGTGGGGGAAATTTAGAAGAGAAGGAATGGGAGAACTAAATCTGCATTTGGGAAGGATGGTTGAATGATAAAAACAAGCTAGAGCAGGCTAGGATATGGTTAGAAGTAGCAAAACGTCTCTCAATGAGTGAACATAAATCAGAGGAAACCAGGCATGGAACTGTCTATGTAATCTATGATAGTTTGAAAAACTCTCAAACCCCTGTAGTCTCTGTGCCTGATGTAAATTCTGCACTCCCTTAAGCACCACCACCTTATGCTGGGTCAATGGCATGGACTTGCAGACATTGTGGTCATCAGAATCCCCCTGGGGTTAATTGTTGCAGGTCCTGTGGGTCTTCACACCCAGGGAAAACACCCAGGGTGCCGCTGTTCCCTATGAGGACAACTAGTCATGTACAGTTTCAACCTCCTAGGATGGTTGATAATGTTCCGGTACATGATCCCCCCAAGTATGGCCAATAGAAACATATCGGCCTTGGTCCCCCAGTGAACTTATTGCCATCACTACACAGCTCCCAGATCCCCGAAAAACCCCCTTAACATTTAGAATGCGCCTCCAGGGTGTTCAGGAGGCATATCGGGCCACATGGGATGATCTAGTTTCTGTCATTCTGCAGAAAAGCAGTGACCCCTTACTTATGGAAATTACTCAGATGCTGCCAGGCCAGGAACCAGCCATTAAAAATACATCAGAGTCGAGTCGGATGTTTAAACAAAGAATGCAAAACTGCGCACGGGCAGAGCAGGATAAAAAACAAGACCTGTTACAAACTGCAGTACAGGATAAGGCTCAGTCAGTCTCAGAATATGCCTCTGTATTAGGACAAACATGGTTGGATTTTGGATATGAGCATAATGATGATAAGGATCGCAGATTATTGTTGCAGTGTTTTATGAATGGTCTAAGAGCTATGGTTCAGAACGCACTAGTCGCCCGGAGTGGCACAATATGCAATCGGTTGATTTAAAGGAAATAGCCCAAGGTGCTGAACTAGAAAGCATGTCAAAGAAAAGGGTTAACTTGGCTCCTGTGCAGCCCAGGAAGGGAAAATGGGGAGGGAGAGGAGGAATTAACCACCAAGGAGGAAATAGAGATTCCAGTAATGTAGAATGTTGGTCTTGCCGGCAAAAAGGACATCTATCCATCAAATGTCCCGCAAAATCAACAGCCACTGCCCAGCCCCCTCACACTTCAAGTTCCTCATGCTGTATCTGAAATACTTCAACAGGCTCAGACCCGCCACCTCTCAGCATCAAGGTTGACAAAATATGAAGTCTCACTCCTTACACCTCCCCATATAACTATCAAACGCTGTAATGTTCTAAATCCCGCTACACTACTACCAGTGGATTTAGAAAATTAGCAGATGAGGAAGCTCAGTTTGATATGGCACATGAACATAATTGTCAGGCATTGATGGAAGCTGAAATAAAGGGCTTGGTAAATATTACTGATGTGCCACTCACTAACCCCTCTGCTGACTATTTTGTAGATGGTTCCAGAGCTTGAGACAGTGAACAAGGACGATTCATCACCGGGTATGCACTAGTGCACAATGGTAAGGCAGTGATACAAGAATCACTCCCCTCCAGCTGCTCTGCGCAAGAGGCAGAGCTTAAAGCACTCGCTGCAGCGTGTAATCTGGGAAAAGGTAAAGAAATTAATGTATTTTCTGATTCTCAATATGCTTATGGTGTTGCACATGACTTTGGCGCCATTTGGCGAAGCCGTAATTTCTTGACCTCTGCTGGCAAACCTATAAGTAATGCACGAGCGGTAGAAGCTACTCACAACACTAACCCTTCCACCAAGGGCAGCCATAGTCAAAGTGTCAGCACACACTCGGGAACAAACTCCCCTTGCAGTAAGGAATGCTTTGGCCGACCAGGCGGCTAAGGAAGCAGCACGATTACCTCTGACAGAGATACTGGCTATCGCAAGTGCGGGAACCCCAGGAGACTCAGAGTCAGGGAGTGCAGGAAGCCCCCTTTCAAATAAGGAGAAATCCCCTGCACCGGTCCCAGTGGCCATGGACCTCGAACTACTGCAGGTCTTCCAGACCAAGGCTCCCCCCCACGAGCAGAATGCATGGGTCAAAATGGGCGCCATACAGTCAGTGTCAGGGGAATGGCAGGTAAACAAGCGTATTTGCCTTCCACGCTGCCTGTTCCCCATAATGGCTGCCCTTGCACATTCTCCGGTGCATAACTCAAAGGGTGTTATGTGTGCAGTGGTGCTACAAAATTGGTGTGCCCCAGGGGTCCTGAATACGGCTGCAAAGTATGTTAAAGAATGTCTAGTTTGTGCAAAACATAACCCTGGTAGGCCTATTTGAGTCCCACGAAAATGCACACCAAAACCAGATTACCCATTTCAGAGACTGCAGGTGGACTACATACAGCTACCTAAGGTGGGTAATTATGAATATGCCCTGGTATGCATTGACCTTTTCTCAGGGTGGTCAGAAGCTTGGGCGGTGACTAAAGCAAACACAAAAACTACTGCTAAAAAATTGATCAGTGAGGTGGTTTGTAGATATGGGGTGCCCGAAACTATAGAAAGTGACAGAGGAACCCACTTTACTGGGGAACTAATGAAACAAATCATGGTCACTCTTGGGATAGAACAGGCTTTCCATGTTCCCTATCATCCACAAAGTAGTGGGAAGGTGGAACGTCTCAATGGTACCTTGAAACTAAAAATCCAAAAGTGCATGGAAGAAACACACTTGTCCTGGGTAGATTGTTTGCCCATAGCATTGTATTCAGTGAGGACCGCCCCAAGGGGGATGGAGAAGCTGTCTCCATATGTAATACTGTTTGGTAGTGTCCCTAAGACAGGGTTGTATTTCCCACAGCAGCTGCAGGCCTCCTATGGTTCTCTCACTGAATATGTTCTGGAGTTGCATAAACATTTGACTGTTACTCATAAACGTGTTCTTTCCTCTATCCCAGACCCCAATTGCCTCAGCGGCACTCACACTTTGGTACCAGGAGACTGGGTCGTGGTAAAGAGACATATGAGGAGACCACTGGAGCCCAGATTCAGTGAGCCATTCCAAGTGCTGTTAACCACTGCCACTTCGGTCAAGCTTCAAGGCAAGGACACTTGGATCCATGCCAGCAATTGGAAAAAGATTTTGAACCCCAGCAGCAGCAAAGATGATGACCCTGTTTGTTTGGACTATGGCGATAGCAACCGTACCCTTTGCCCTAACTCTCCATGAAGTACTTAAAGAGAACTGGGATAACAAACTGATAAAGCATCACCAAGTCTTACTCCAAGACATGACCTCTAATGACCATCCTAAGAACTGTTGGATATGCACCCATAGTGCAATATCCTCCAATACTATGCCTTATTTAGCTATTCCAGTGAATTTGAATGAAATGTTTTACTTAAGTAACCACACTTTTCCTATTAGATTAAGAACAACAAAGAAAAAGAAGGCTGTAGGTCTAACTGTAGCTGTTTGGGTGACTGAGCCATGGTTGTTGTTTAACAGGAGTGGTCCGCCTCTAAGTCAGACTGAAATGCCTTGGGCGACCAGTCGTGTCGACCTCTCCTGTTATCTGAACTTTACCTTTTGCAGCTGTATTCAGATAAAATCCAGAGGGTTTCCTTTCTCTACAGCTGACTATTCAGAGTGTAATGGATCTGCTACCACTACTACGCAGTGTATAGGGGTTGATGCCACTCTCAATCCTAAGCTTCATTGTGTAAATGTCACCTTGCAAAATCTAATATCAGGTTTTACCTCAAATGACACTCAGCATCAGGAAAGAATTATGGAAAAATTAAGCATCACCTTGTTATCTAAATGGATTGCTAGTCTGTTCAACAACACTGTTGTTGGAGCACCAGAGAATTTATATATTGTATGTTGACATCAGGCTTACAAGTGGTTACCCAACAATTTCACAGGAGCTTGCACACTGGCCTTTCTGACACCTTCTACTTTTATAGTACCACACACAAGAGTAGATATTAAAGCAATCCCACTACACACACTGTACAGACAAGCTGCAGACGACAAGCCCAGACCAAATGGTAAACCACATCTTGTAGAAATGGGGGAGGCTAACAATTTTTTTTGTGTCTTATTCATTTACCCATTCATAATGCAAATGTGGGATAAGCTGGTAGAGGCGACTGATTATATAGATGACCAGATTTTCCAGATTCTTGACATTCTCAATACATCTAATATTTTACAGAAACAACTAATTGCAGTTACTAACCAACACACCATAGTGCTAGATTACTTAACTGCTAGAGAGGGCAGGATATGTCAGATAATAAGCCCTACCTGTTGCCACTGCATAGATCCTGCAGGAAATTGATATTAAGAGACTATGCAAGAAAACACATAAGATTAAGCATCACAGGCCTGCGAAATATAATACCACTTCTCCTATAAACGTATATGATGAGATGTACAAGCAAGATATTTGACGGTGAACGGGATTCGTCCCCTCCAGGCTTCCATAGCATGGGGAAGTAGCTGATGAATAAATTGTTTTGTAAAATAATTAAAAGGGAGGAATTGTTATGGTTAATTTTTAATATCTAGATATTATTAATTAGAAAAACAATCTATTCCATGAGGCCTCTGCTTGAGTGTTTTAAGACATACATTGTGAAATGTCTGACTAAGATACTGGTTTCCTGTGAAGTCCCTAGGAAGGTTTTTACGTTGGGTCAAGGGAAATGTGTATACTACTGATAAGTCTATTTTGGTTTCCTGTTTCAGCTGTATGTAACAATGAAGTTCCGCTTTGTGTCTAGCTAATAAATATGATGAGTCTATGTTGCCACACCAGAAGACTCTACCTGCTGACAATGCATGTCGCATGTACTCTGTCTCTCTTCCTTCATCGATGAAGTATCTTAATTTGAATCTCGCTGGCAATGTGAACACCCTTTGCTGTCTATTTCAAATTTCTCCTTAAACCAAAGAGGGTCTCCATAACACAGGCCTGTTATTTAAAACCATGGTTCTCTGTCAGACATATCACATATAACAGTGTTCCAAAATCAGCCATTTCTTTCATTTTCATTTTGTTGCAGTGTGTCGGCCAAGCTATTCACACTAAGTCTCTGTGTAGAATAATATTAGTAAATTAAAGGCCTGCTATTTAAATCCGTGGTTCTCTATCAGACATATCACCTATAACAGTATTACAAAATCAGTCATTTTTGCCTTCCATTTCATTGCAGTGTGTCGGTCGAGCTATTCACACTAGGTCTCTCTGTAGAATAATATTAGTAAATTACAGGCTTGCTATTTAAAACCATGGTTCTCTATCCGACGTATCACATATAACTGCGTTCCAAAATCAGCCATTTCTCGTGAACGTGGAAAATATTGTCCTCTATTTAAAATGGGCAAGGTGCCTGGCAAGGGACGGGGAAGAGGACGTGATGGTGATGGTGCATGCAGAGGCATAAAAAATAAACTCTAGGGTTAGGGTTGTGATAGGGTTAGGGTCAGGGTTGCGCTAGGATTAGGGTTTGGGTTGTGCTAGGGTTAGGATTGTGCTAGGGTTAGGGTTGTGCTAGGATTAGGGTTGTGCTAGGGTTAGGGTTGTGTTAGGGTTGTATCAAGGTTGTGTTAGGGTAGTGCTAGGGGTTAGGGTTGTGCTGGGGTTAGGGTTGTGTTAGGGTTAGGGTTTTGCTAGGGTTATGGTTGTGCTAGGATTAGGCTTGTGCTAAGGTTAGGGTTGTGCTAGGGTTAGGGTTGTGCTATGTTTAGGGTTGTATTATGTTTAGGGTTGTGCTAGGGTAAGTGTTGTGCCAGGGTTAGAGTTGTGCTAGGGTTAGGGTTGTGTTAGGGTTAGGGTTGTGTTAAGGTTTGGATTGTGTTAGTGTTAGGGTTGTGCTGGGGTTATGGTTGTGTTGGGGTTATGGTTGTGTTAGGGTTAGGGTTGTGCTGGGGTTAGAATTGTGCTAGGGTTAGAGTTAGGATTTTGCTAGAATTAGGGTTGTGCTATGTTTGTGGTTAGGGTTGTGTTGGGGGTTGGGATTTTTTTTAAATTAAAGAAAAAAAAGATGACGATATGGCGACTAGTGCTGCGAGTAGAGATGAGTGGTGTTCGAATCGAACTGTTCGCCAATCTCAAATTGGGCGGTGTTCGAGCCGTTCGACGAACCCGAACGATTTGAAGAAAATCCGGCTGTTCGAGGTTATGTTCGATAACTGTTCGTGCACCCAAATCGTAACTGGATTTTTTCACAGTAATGCTGATAATCAATGTTACTACACAGCTTGAGTGTACAGCGGGGCGGGGGGAGGGGCATGGGATTAATCTCTGCAGAATTAATGAAGATCTCCATTTTTTTTTCTCTTTCCCGCATTTACAGTGGGGAAGTGCAGTCAGTCAGCCTATCAGCAGCGCACACACGGAGCGAAGTGCTTTTTTTCACACAAGCAAGGGTATGTGTCATTGGCTGTGTATGTCATATGTCCTTGCCCTATAAGACCCAGCCATTTTCCCCGTCGCCACCATTTTCTCACTACTGCAGCTGAGTGTTAGACGTCACTGCTGCTGCTGTTAGCGCTATATTGTGTAACTGAATTGCAAGCGAATTTTCTCTTAAATAGACAGAAAGGTTTAGGGAGTAGGGACTAGTTTGTAATTGCAGCCCTTTTGAGGGCTAGGTTACAGCAGTTCCTAGCACCTTTAGCAGGCAGGTCTGTGCTCTTAAATCGACAGATAGGTTGGGAGTAGTGACTAGTTGTATTTCCAGTCCTTTTGAGGGCTAGGTTACATCAGTTCCTATCACTTTTTGCCAGGCAGGTCTGTTTTAGTGCTGTGCAAGTGTTTTTCACAGCATTTGGCTAAATCTAGCTAAGCAAATCCTTTTGGGCCTCTTGCAGTGTGTGTTAGTCAGTGGAGTTGCCTATCTGTGTTGCAAGCTACACCACCTGTGTATGTAATATAAATTTTTTACTGCACCTAGCCAAGTAAAACCTTTTGGGCCTGTAGCAGTATCTGGTACTCAAACTATTAGGTCATCTATACCAAGCTCCACCAGCTTTGAAATTAATAATAATTATTAGCTGCATCTAGCCCGGAAAATAATTTTGGGCTTAGCAGCAGTGTGTGGTACTCATTGTATTAGGCCATCCATACCAAGCTCCACCAGGTTTGAAATTAATAATAATTTTTAGCTGCATTTTGCCTGGAAAATAATTTTGGGCATAGTAGTAGTGTGTGGTACTCATTGTATTAGGCCATCTATACCAAGCTAAACCAGCTTTGAAATTAATAATAATTTTTAGCTGCATCTAGCCCAGAAAATAATTTTGGGCTTAGTAGCAGTGTGTGGTACTCATTGTATTAGGCTATCTATACCAAGCTCCACCAGGTTTGAAATTAATAATAATTTTTAGCTGCATTTTGCCTGGAAAATAATTTTGGGCATAGTAGTAGTGTGTGGTACTCATTGTATTAGGCCATCTATACCAAGCTAAACCAGCTTTGAAATTAATAATAATTTTTAGCTGCATCTAGCCCAGAAAATAATTTTGGGCTTAGTAGCAGTGTGTGGTACTCATTGTATTAGGCTATCTATACCAAGCTCCACCAGCTTTGAAATTAATAATAATTTTTAGCTGCATCTTGCCTGTAAAATAATTTTGGGCATATTAGCAGTGTGTGGTACTCATTCTATTAGGCCATCTATACTAAGCTCCACCAGTTTTCAAATTACTAATAATTTTTAGCTGCATCTTGCCTGGAACATAATTTTGGGCATGGTAGTAGTGTGTGGTACTCATTATATTAGGCCATCTATACTAAGCTCCACCAGCTTTCAAATTACTAATAATTTTTAGCTGCATCTTGCCTGGAAAATAATTTTGGGCATAGTAGTAGTGTGTGGTACTAATTGTATTAGGCCATCTATACCAAGCTCCACCATCTTTGAAATTTATAATAATTTTTAGCTGCATCTAGCCAGGAAAGCAATTTTGGGCTTAGTAGCAGTGTGTTGTACTCATTGTATTAGGCCATCTATACCAAGCTCCACCAGCTTTGAAATTAATAATAATTTTTAGCTGCATCTTGCCTGTAAAATTATTTTTGGCATATTAGCAGTGTGTGATACTCATTCTATTAGGCCATCTATATTAAACTCCACCTGCTTTCAAATTACTAATAATTTTTAGCTGCATCTTGCCTGGAAAATGATTTTGGGCATAGTAGCAGTGTGTGGTACTCATTGTATTAGGCCATCTATACCATGCTCCACCAGGTTTGAAATTAATAATAATTTTTAGCTGCATCTAGCCCGGAAAATATTTTTTCTTCCCATTAGTGGTAGCAATAGAAATATGGGGTGCGCACCTGGCTAATAAAAATATACGCTTCATAACAAAAAACACAAGCCTAGCGCACTGCATTAATAAGATGGCATCATCGTCTCTCCCAGTGCTAGGCCTACTACGCCGGCTAGCATTCCAGTGCCTAAAACACAATGTATGGGTCCGCGCTAGCCACGATGCTGAGGGGTTTAAAGCTGCTGCTAATGCTTTATCACAATACAATTGGCAGATTTTCACAGAGCTCCTTCCCAACGCCAACCCATCGGGCAACAGTTGCCCACCCTCCCTATGGGATCTAGGGGCGAATAGTTGATGCCTTTAATCAGAGCGTCAGTTACCCCGTCGATGTGGCAAGCATACGGTAAGGCATGGGAAGAGTGGACACGACTAGTAGCAGGCAGACGGGTTGACCAATGTGAACAAGCCAGATTACAAGTCACCATAGAATTTCTCCACCAGCTAATGATGAGGGGCATATCAGGGGCATCAGTGGAGCGGTGTCTGACCGGAGTAGTATTTCACTTCCAACTGCTGAATTGGGGAGATGTGACAAAGAGATTTATCATCAGACAATCCATAAAAGGGTGGAAAAGGGGTCAGCCAAGTCAGGAGTGTAGACGTCCCGTCCCGTGTCACTAAAACTGATTTCTCACATCATATCCCTAACACCATTAACATGATACTCACAATTTGAAGCAACACTACTGTCTACTGCATTTGCGATCGCCTTCTTCAGGGCGCTATGCATAAGCGCATTAGTCCCTCAATCCAAAATTACCACCAGTGGAGGCTTATTACACCAGGACGTAGTCATAGCCAATAATGCAATACGTCTAAGCATACGCCAATTGAAAACGGTTCCAGCGGGCAGGGGCACTTGGGTACTTCTACAACCCACAAACGGTACACTGAGTCGGGTAACAATAGTAAAAACATATATAACCATCAGATCACAAAGTAATTTCTTCCTATCACACATTGATGGAATGCCATTATCAAGATACCAGTTCCAAGCTATATTTAATAAATGCATAGCATCGGCAGGGAACCACCCCAAAGATTACGGGACACACTCATTCCGCATAGGCGCGGCCACAGAAGCAGCAAGAGCAGGACTGTCAGAAACGGAAGTTCAGAGGATAGGGAGATGGTGATCTACGTGTTTGGCGAGAAACATAAGACCGGACTTGTTATCCTAATGTTTGTTTCTTTTACAGGTGACGCTAAGCCAACAGTGTGGGTGATAGGCCACTCGTATATATATTGGGCAGAAAAAAGGGCAAAAGTCCGCCCAGGTGGGAGGAAATTAGAGTTTCATAACACATATTTTAACTGGAGAGGTATTAGAGGCCTGCTATGGCCACAGATACTAATGGAGGTAATCAAGGTAGGGAGAGACGCAAGAGGTCCGGTCATCTTAGTTATACAGGCCGGGGGAAATGACCTAGGTCATCACAAGAGCGCATAACTAATGGCAATAATGAAACTAGACACTGAGCGCTTCAGAGAATTTTTCACAAAACTAACTATAGTATGGTCAGAGATTGTGCCGATAGCAGTATGGCAAGGTGCGCGAGACATCATGGCCATCGAACGGACAAGGCGAGAAATAAATATTCGGATGGCAAAATTTAGAAGAGACAGAGGCTGTGTAGTGATACAACACCGACAACTGGAAGGAGATAAAGCAGACCTCATATGGCCCGACGGTGTTCACTTAATGGATATTGGACTGGACATATTCCTGTCAGGACTCTAGGACGGAGTGGAACAAGCGTTAAGAGTGATGGATGGGGGTCAGAGTCCTGCATACGAGTACGCAGGATCCTCCGTGGCCTGGAAATAGAAAGGACATGTTGGAGAGTTACACTTGTTGGCCATCTTGCCGGTGTGGAGACCCAGGGCATGCTGCAACAAGCTGAATTATTTTAGAAATAAAATGCCTTTCTAATGGAATGACTATAAAGAGTTAATAAAGCTGTGACTTATCCTCACCCATCCAGTTGTAAGAGTTACATTATTGTATTGTCAAGGAAAGGGGGGCGGTAGGGTGGCTGAGCGTCTGGGTTTGGTTGGGGGTCCCCACAGTCTGCCTAGGCTAGATGCATTTAAAAATTCTTATTAGATACAAAGGCGGTGCAGCAGGAATTTTTTCGGCAAATTTACTTTTGTACCAGGAATGTAAGAGTGTGGCAACCCAGTAGTCGGGATTACTTCGAATTCTGACAATCCAAGGGTCATGTTGCAGGTAGTGCAGCAAGAAGGCACTCATGTGTCTTGCGCATCCAGGAGGACCAAGTCCTTGTTGTGTTGGTAGCGAGGTAAGAATCATGGTTCCTTCCTCTGCCCTCTCCCCCCAACCTCACACAACAGAAATGTGATCAAGGTCTCCCTCATCTGATGAGTCTTACATGCCCATCGCGAGTTCGTCCTCCACTTCTTCCTCGGCTCCTGCACCTTCCTCAACAGTTTGGCTGCTACCATGTGCCCTGGTTAATCCCTCTCCCCCACCCTCCCATGCCTGCCGCCTTGGTGCTGCCGACCGTCTGGACCTTGGAGATGTTATCCCTTCCGCATACGACTCCTCCTCTTCTTCCTCCACCTCCTCTTGTCCCACCACCTGACTCTGAATTCTGTTTAACGTGTGCTCCAGCATGTAAATCACCAGAATAGTCATGCTGATAATGGCATCGTCAGCAATAAACATCTTCGTCGCCATTTCAAAACTGTGCAGAAGGGTGTGTGACGCCCCTGAGGGTTCAGTCGCCACAGAGGTACTGCATCTCACCCAGAGGTGTGGTATCTCACCCTCAGGTAAGGAAGGAGTATGGCTCGGGACCCTAACACCTGCATCCAACACATACCCGCAGTGGGGGTAGGGCGAGATTGCTCCTAAGGGAGAGCACAGTCCCAGGTCCCTAGCTGGTGGGAGGGTCCTATGTAGTGCGTGTGGGTGGAGAAAGCAGCTTAGGGGAGCACATGACAGGGAGAGTATAAATAGGAAGCCAGCTTAGAAAGAGCAAACCATTCAGAGGAGGAGAAGTGACAGGAGCTGAGGCTCTGCATGAGCTCTGCTCCGGAGGCGGGCCTAGCCTGGGAGGCCCAGGATTGAAGGAGAGAAGAGAGGAGTGGGAGCAGGAAGGCTCCAGGAACCGAAGGGGCCCTAGGGGTACTGGCCGTGCAGAAGGCCACCCGTACGCCCGCTGCTACCAGGAGGTAGAGGGGTCAGGCCAGATAAGGGGAACCGGTCCCTCAACTAGCGGAGAAACAGCAAGGCTCAACTAGAAACCGGAGGCTGCAGCATTTCATGTACTGCAGGCCAAAGTCCACACCAGTCTCACTAAGAAGGTAGCCACCTAGGACCCAGGGAACGGAACACACGTTTCCCGCCAAGTCCCGAGGATACCGGATAGAAGTGTCACTGGGTGTGAGGTGCAGGGAGAAGGCCAGAGAAAGGACACACAGAAGGGGGTCCTGTTAAGTACTCCGGAGCTATCTGGGGGTGGACTGAGCCCCTCACTGAGTACGCACAGCACGACGGGGGAGATTGCTCTGGTACCTGTAATCTGCACTGCAACAACTGTGAGTAAAGATCTTGGGACTGCATCACACGGACTCTGTGTTCATTACTGACTCCCTGCACTACAACCACCATCATCCACCCACACTGCCCTGAAGCTACACTCTTCCTGTGGGGAGTAATAATACCATTGCTGCAAAACCACCAGCTTCAGAGGACTGTTCCGCCGCGGCGGCCCCTTTGGCCGCACTCCACAGGTGGCGTAGTCGGACATTATAAAACCAATATATACAAATTACCCTTGGATTGACCACCCTGGGTCACGGACCGAGTCACCGCCACAGTGACTACAACCCCCAGCGTCTACCGGCCCGGCTCCGGGTACCCCACGGCCCAGGGGGCGCGTCAACTTCATAGGTCCCTGATCTGAGACCACTCCTGCAGCGTGATTTGCCCTACCTCTGGATCTCGTTGGCCCAGGCTATAAGTCAGAACGTATTGCACCAGGGCTTGTCGGTGCTGCCACAGTCGCTGCAACATGTGCACAGTTGAATTCCACCATGTCGGCACATCGCATTAAAGCTGGTGAACTGTCAGGCCCAACGACTTCTGTAGAGATGCAAGGCGTTGAGCTGCGGGATGCGAACGGCGGAAGTGAGCACACTGCGACCGTGCCCTCTGCAGAAGGCCATCTAGTCTGGGATAGTGGGCTAAAAATTGCTGGACAACCAGGTTCAACACATGAGCCATACAAGGCACGTGTGTGACATTGCCCCGATGAAGGGCCGCACCCAGGTTTGCAGCATTGTTGCACATGGCCTTCCCTGGTTGAAGGTCCAGTGGAGACAACCATTCATGAAACTGGGTCTCCAGAGCTGACCACAACTCCTCAGCTGTGTGACTCACATTTCCCAGACATTTCAAAGTAAACACCGCCTGATGCCATTGAGCCCTGCTGACAGCATAGTAAGGAGGTGTGCAGGATTCCTTCTGCGCAGTTAGAAAGCGGGTGGCATTACCAGACAGGCTTTGGGTGCAGGTGGAGGACCGAGAGGAGGTTGAGGCAGAAGCAGTGCAGGAACTTCTAGATAAAGAGGATTGACGCACAACACAATTCGTGGGGACAGCAAGACTTGGACAGCAGCCCCTTGTCCTGCTGTCACCATAGTTACCCAGTGCCCAGTCAGCGACATGTAATGCCCCTGTCCATGCCTACTCGTCCAAGTGTCTGTGGTGAAATGCACCCTGTCACACACAGAGTTTCTCAAAGAAGCGGTGATGTTGTGTGCGACATGCTGGTGTAGCGCAGGCACACCTTTCTTTGAGAAGTAGTGCCGACTGGGCATCTGGTACTGGGGCACTGCGACGGACATAAGGTCTCGAAAATCCTCTGTGTCCACCAGGCGGAAAGGCAGCATTTCTGTTGCCAACTGCTTGCAGATGGTGAAATTCCACCTCTTAGCTTTGTCATGGCTAGGAGGAAATGGTCTTTTACTTGTCCACATCTGAGGGACCGAGGGCTGGCTGTTGTGCTTAGACCGGGTTGAGTAGGGTGTCCCCGGCAAACTGCCGGTCTGTGAGGAAGATGCAGGCGGAAAAGTTAGGTTGCCTTGATCCAAAGGTGGTGCTCTCGATGTCGGAGAGTGCTCAACACCAGCTGGTGTTTCCACTTCCAAATGAAATGATGACCTGCCAATCACGCTGGCTGTTGCGGGTAAAGAGGTGGCAGGTCTGCATCCAAAAACATGTGTGACTGCTGTCCCCCCAGTCACAGAGGATGAAGAGGCCGCGGATGCACAAGATGGGGCAGACGGTGGTTGGCCTGGCCCGCTATGCCGCATTGTAGCACAGTGAGCTTCCCACTGCAACTTATGCTTCATATCCATGTGACGGTTCATGCATGAAGTACTCAAACTATGGATTTTTTGGCCTCTACTTAGCTTTTGGTGACAAATATTACAGATAACACGAGTTGGGTCATCCTTATCGAACGGAAAAAATGCCCAGGTTATGCAAGGCTTAGAGCCCATGCGACCTGAAGAGCCACCATGACTTGTGGTCAGAGGCAGAGTTGTGGTTGAGGATGCAGTTGTTGACGTGCTTCCAGTACTCCGTCTCTGTCCTGGAAGGCACAAACTTACCTCGTCGTCAATAGCATCTGTGAAGCCCAGCTGCGCTTGGTATCACAGATCCTAGAAGAGTGCAGCAGACCAGCAGAGGGAGCCCGTTAGGGATATAAATAGGGAAGGTGGAGCTCGGCAGTTCAGTTCCTCTGAAGAGTTCCTGCAGTAGAGAAGCCTAAGAGAGGTCAGTCTGCAGTGGAGTTCAGTCTAGTCTAGAGAACTCAGTTAATAGTTCAGCATTGGAGCACGAGGCTCCTGCTAGCTAGATTCATGGAGCCCAGTTAGAGCTTAAGGTGTGCCGGCGCCATAAGATCGGTGAAGCGCGGCAAGCTGCCATTAGTGTGTATAGCCTAGTGAGGGCCCGAGTAGGCCGAAGGCGAGTGGAGAGTTAGTACATAGGGGGCAGAGGAGCTTAACCAGCTCACCCCGAAGCATTTACCGGACACCGGATCCGAGCTTACTGGGATCTCTATGACCGTGTAAGGCATAACCGGAATCCCTGGAGAACTACAAGTCTCAGGATCGCTAAGGTGCTGATACGTAACAGAGCCAGGAGACACTTTGGCCCCGCATACTGGGAGCGTGAACTCCAAGACAAGGCCTTACCACAAGGTCAGCCAGCGCAGGACAGAGACAAATTTAGGCCTAGCTCCAAGCAGGTCAGAAACTTACAACGCAGAGGCAAGAAACTGGAGGCCCTACACCCACTCTTTGGGGAGGATCCTGAAATGCACCCTTCACCCTACAGTGCTCCGGGATGTGCCTGAATTTCCACCAGTAAAAGGTACTGAAGTGACTACCTTGTCTGTTCCCGTTCTTGCTCTGACCCAGCTGGGTCTCGCCTGTCCTGCATTCCCCCTGCATACGCTGCCCTGAGGCCTAGCTCCACCTATGGGGAGCTATACCATCGAGCTGCCTTATCACCGGCTTCAGTGGACTGCTGCAGTGCTGGTGCTTCTCACCAGATACCACAGGTGGCGTCACGAACTCTTATAAAATTAACAATTATCCACCCTTTTAAAGAGTGACCCCAGGGTACGGGCCCGGGAGCCGACCACCGCGACATCCCAAAGGCCAGGCAAAGGCCCAGGTACCGAGTCATCCCTATCCCCTGGGCTAGTAACATCCTCCTCCACCTCCTCTGCTGACCTCATCAACTGGCTGACTGTGGGTTGACAGTAAGTGGGATCTCCAACCTTGTCGTCATCACCCTGTGTGTTATCACACCCGTCGTCCTCAGAGCCAACCTGTTCCTGCCCTGACCGAAAAGTCAAGTTGTCGCTCCAATCATGTATTTGAGTCTCATCATCGTCTTCATCATTGTCTCCACCAACAGGAGTTACAGTTTGGGAACGAGGGTCTACATTATGCACAGAACCTTCTTCATTTGGTCGTGGATCCGACTCATAAAGATTCTGGGCATCAGTGCAGATCATTTCCTCGTCTGGATTAACCGAAGCTCTGGCGCACACCTCCGTTTCCAAGGCTATAGTATGAGTAAACAGCTGTGCAGACTCAACCATCTGTGTTACCCCATACTCAGATGGGCAGCTGGAGACTTGGGAGCTGTGAGGAAGCAAGTGCGAATGGGGTGACACCTTTGAGGACTGGAGTATTTGTGATGTTGAAGTTGAGGTGGAGGAGAGCCCACTTGAAGGAGGACTTGATATCCATTGAAGCACCTGCTGTTTTTGTGCCTCATCTGGATTTTGTAGCGATGGGCGTGTCCGTAAGAAAGGGATCGTATCACATTGTCCACGAAAAGATGTAGACATCTTAGTTTGGCTGGAAGATGGTCTTTCTTCTGCAGATGTTACCCCCCCCCCCCACCGTGGGGGGGCTCGACCCACCAACGGACAGGCACCAGTATTGGGAGAGGGGGGCTGGCCGTCAGGGTCCACCGCGGCTCTGGCACAAACCCGGCGACACGGAGGTCGCACGGGCAGGAACGGACTGGCCTTGTCGCCTTCGCACTCCAGCGTAGTCCCTCTGCCCACTCGCGCCCATAACCTCAAAGGGATGTGCAAGCGGCTTTTCTTCCCAGGGTTGTTCCCCGCCCAGCAGGAATGTGGGGGAGCTCAGGTCGGCCTTCCACTGTACTCCCTTACCTCCCTCGCCCTCTTTTCTTCTTCCATTTTCCATCTAACCCCTCTGCTCTGTGGTGTCTGCTCTCCTTCCAGCTCTCTCCATCTCACAGGTGGACTACCTCGTGTATTCACATTGTGGCAAATCTTTTGGGCCCAGGCATAAGAAGTTGTCGAGGTAATGGATAATATGTGTCCCATTAGAAACGTACATTACAACCCATTGGGGGAAGCAACTAAATGCCTCAAATAGTGAGCAGGATCTGGACCACCCCATTGGCAATCAGCGATCTATATAGTATGCGCCTTCCCAGAAGCAGCCCAATAGGTGGACACTATTCGTAGACACAGGTAGTAAGTAACCGGAACGCCGCATCAATGTCTGTTTTGGCCATTAGGGTGACCCTTCCCAACTTCTTGATCCACCTGATTGCCTTGTCAAAGGATGTACAGTATATACTACTGTACTTGGTTCCGCGTCGATGTTGTCGTTTACTGACCTGCCCCTTGGATATGACAAATGGTGGATTTGTCCGAATGTATTGGGTTCCGGTTTTGGCACAACTCACAACGGGGATACCACGACGTCTTGTAAGGAAAGTGTTCTGAATGGAACCGCCATTCTAACTAAAGATATTTATTTTTTTAATTTTCTTGTCATGACATCTGGGTGTTGGTAGGCTGATTTTAGATTTTTACTCCAGTCTTTCTTGATTCTAGAAGGGCATGACATGCCTATATCTGTGTCGCCCCCTCCTTTTACTCCTCCACCTCTTTTCTTTTTGCATGACTATATGTACTTGTCACTTTTCCATGTGTAAGTTGTGTCTTCTGAGCAGTTTGTCAGCTTTTGGACACCTTTGAAGTGTTTTCTATGTGTTTCTATGTGTTTTTGTTTGCCTGCCATTGGTTTTAACGGTGTTCGAAGGTGTTCGACGAACAGTTCGGCGAACATACGGGTGTTCGACGAACCGAACTGAACTCGAACACTACGGGAGTGGCTCAACACTAGTTGCGAGCAAGTTTTTGCTATTTGAGTTTGCATCGGGTGCTCGGGTATGCACCGAGTATCGCGGGTGCTCAAGCGACATGCTCGAGTCTCCATCCCATATGTTTCGTGACTGGTATACAGCCAAAAAAAACATGCTGGGATTACCCGCCATGCTTGAGCAATCCCCACATGTTTTTATTTTGGTGCCTAATAACTGTGAAACATGTGGAGTGAGGACTCGAGCATGTCACTCGAGCACTCGCGATACTCGGTGCATACCTGAGTACTCGATGCAAACTCAAGTAGCGAGCACTTGCGCTTAAGATTAATGCCAACTTTTTCAATATGATGACCTAATGTAATCAAATTCTGTGTCGTACCTATGTGTTCAAAATGTTCACTGTACCCCTTGATAAAATACTTTAGGGGTCTAGTTTCCAAAATGGGATCACTTATGGGGGGTTTCCACTGTTTAGGCGCATCAGGGGCTCTCCAAATACGAAATGGCGTCCGCTGTCGATTCCAGACAATTTTGCATTCAAAAAGTCACACAGTGCCCTTCCCTTGTGAACCCTGCCCAGTGCACAAACAGTGCATTTTCCCCACATATGGGGTATTGGTGTTCTCAGGAGAACACCAGTTTTTGGGGTCCAATTTTTCCTCTTACACTTGGAAAATAAAAGAATTTGGGGTTAAAAGATCACTTTTATGGAAAAAGTTTGATTTTTTTATTTCCACTGTTCCACGTTATAAACTTCTGTGAAGCAACTGGCGGTTGAGGGTGCTCACAACACATCTACAAAAATTCCGTGAGGGATGTAGTTTCCAAAATGGTGTCACTTGTGGGGGGTTTCCACTGTTTAGGCACATCTTGGGCTCCTCAAACACGACATGGCATCCGCTAATTGTTCAAGCAAATTTTACATTCAAAAAGTCAAATGTTGCTCCTTCCCTTCCGAAACTTACCATGCACCTAAACAGTGTTTTTTTTCCCACATAAGGGGTATCAGTTTACTCAGGAGAAATTGCACAACAATTTGCATGGTGCAATTTCTCCTGTTACCCTTATGAAAATGAAAAATTGGGGGCTGAATAACTCCTTTGTGGGAAAAATGTGAAAATGTTATTTTTACGACTCAATGTTATAAACTTCTGAGAAGAACCTTGGGGCTAAAGGTGCTCACTAGTGTTGAGCGAAAATGCTCGACACTGTTCGGTACTCGCCCGAGCATCACGCTACTCGGGATGTTCGACGAGCACCGAGCATTTCCGGGTTACTCTGGCGGGAGCTCGGGTCTCCGCCCTGCATGTTTGGCGCTCTTTACAAAGCCAATGAACATGCAGGGATTGCCAGCCAGTCACTGTAATGCCACAGCCATGTTGGTTGTGGGCATTACAGTGATTGGCTGGCCGCACAGCGTCACCTCGAGTATTTAAAACTGGGCGCCGCCATCTTGGACACAGTCGCTCCGGATCAGACAGTGTAGGGACAGCGCTGCTGATTTAGGGAGAGATATAAACTGCAAAATAGTTAGTGTAGGGTCTGTAAAGGCTGCCAGATCAAACAAACAGTCCTTCTCAGGACTAATATCCATCCCAGATATCAGGCAGGCAGGCTGTATACGAGACGCAGTGGTTATACCAGCAAACGCTGCATTACAGTCCTGTGTGCTGCGCCTGTTGCTGAAATTTGCTGGACTTAGCTCCAGGTCTCAGGGGACAGGAAAATTCCTTTTTTTTTTCATCTAAATCCTCTTTTTTTTTTCCTCCTTCACACTGTACAAATACCCGTGTTTTTAACCTTTTGGTGTCCCCCCACCCAAAAAGAAAGCGTGTCTCTGATTTTTCAGACACAAATACATCTGTTGAGAATAGTCAGGTGTAGGCTAGAGAAACAGAAGTGTTGCTTTGCACTTCCATGGTTCAAACCTATGTATTATCCACTTTTGGGCCATTTGTATCTAAAAAAAAACAGTTTGAGTGTGTCCCTCACTGTTCAGCCGCAAATATATCTATTTAAAAAAGTCTGGTATACCCCAGTAAACAATAACTGTGGTTTTGCCATCCCACGGTAAAAAATCTCTATTATTCAGGTTTTGGTATATTTTCCGTAAAGAAAAACAGTAGAGTCTCCTCACTGTTGTGACACAAAAATATATCTGTTGAAAATAGTCTGGTGTGGGCTCGACAAATCCCAGTGTGGTTTTGCAGTTCCATGGGTCAAATCACTGTACTATCCAGTTTTGGGCCTTTGGTATCTAAAAAAACACAGTTTGAGTGTGTCGCTCACTGTTCAGCCGCAAATCTATATATTTAAAAAAGTCTGGTATACCCCGGTAAACAATAACTGTGGTTTTGCCATCCCACGGTAAAAAATCTCTATTATTCAGGTTTTGGTATATTTTCCGTAAAGAAAAACAGTAGTGTCTCCTGACTGTTGTGACACAAAACTATATCTGTTGAAAATAGTCTGGTGTAGGCTCGACAAATCCCTGTGTGGTTTTGCAGTTCCATGGGTCAAATCTCTGTACTATCCAGTTTTGGGCCTTTGTTATCTAAAAAAAAAACAGTTTGAGTGTGTCGCTCACTGTTCAGCCGCAAATCAATATATTTAAAAAAGTCTGGTGTACCCCAGTAAACAATAACTGTGGTTTTGCCATCCCACGGTAAAAAATCTCTATTTTTCAGGTTTTGGTATATTTTCCGAAAAGAAAAACGGTAGTGTCTCCTGACTGTTGTGACACAAAACTATATCTGTTGAAAATAGTCTGGTGTAGGCCCGAAAAATCCCAGTGTGGTTTTGCAGCTCCAAGGGTCAAATCTCTGCACTATCCGGTTTTGGGCCTTTGGTATCTAAAAAAACACAGTTTGAGTGTGTCGCTCACTGTTCAGCCGCAAATCTATATATTTAAAAAAGTCTGGTAAACCCCAGTAAACAATAACTGTGGTTTTGCAATCCCACGGTAAAAAATCTCTATTATTCAGGATTTGGTATATTTTCCGTAAAGAAAAACAGTAGTGTCTCCTGACTGTTGTGACACAAAAATATATCTGTTGAAAATAGTCTGGTGTAGGTCTGACAAATCCCAGTGTGGTTTGTCAGTTTCACGGGTCAAATCTCTGTACTATCCAGTTTTCGGCCTTTCGTATCTAAAAAAACACAGTTTGAGTGTGTCGCTCACTGTTCAGCCGCAAATCAATATATTTAAAAAAGTCTGGTACACCCCAGTAAACAATAACTGTGGTTTTGCCATCCCACGGTAAAAAATCTCTATTATTCAGGTTTTGTTATTTTTTACGTGAAGAAAAACAGTAATAGTTTCTCCCTGATTGTTCAGATTGTTTAAAAGAGTCGGGTGTAGGCCAGAGAAACAGAACTCTGGTTTTCCTCTTCCACGGTTCTAATATACTTTTTATTACCCTTTTTCCATTGATAGTGCAAGTGTAAGCAATTTTACTTCCTTTACAATGGGCAAGGCGCGTGGCAAGGGACGTGGAAGTGGACGTTCTGGTGATGGTTCGTGCAGAGGACGGGGCCGTGGCCAAGGTGAAAATGTGCCACAACCAACATCCACATCTTCTCGCTCCCACTTCTTGACCGAATTACTAGGGAAGCACAGAACAACACCAGTATTGAGAACTGATCAGTGTGAACAGGTTATTAATTGGATAGCAGATAATACTTCCAGTTAGCTGGGCACCACCACCTCCGGTCTGTCTTCCACACGGTCAACTCTTAGTAGCCGTGAGTCTCGAATGCATACTCCTCCTCACCCTGATGCTCCTTCCTCCCACCATGCCGAGTGTCGTCAGACAGCAATTGATCCCACACTTGGACACTCTGAAGATCTGTTCACTGGTCCATTACAATATTTGTGCCCCTCATCTGATTCGCTTGAAGTGGTGGAAGAGGAGATCCCATGTAGCGATGCCCAAATATTTGAACAGCCACGGCCACAGGAAGTCGACGCTGACAATTTGTCACAAGAGGTGGATGATGACAAGACACAATTGCCAGGAAGTGAGGAGGAGGATCGTGGTGCACAAGTGGAAGAGGAGAAGGTGGTGGATGATCTAGTAACTGACCCAACGTGGCAGGAGGACATGCAGAGTGAGGCCAGCAGCACACAGGAGGAGGAAGGCAGAGTACCCCAACAGGCAGGAAGAAGCAGTGTCGTGGCCGCAGACAGAAGGCGGGCAACCGTTCCCCGTAACACCAACATGAGGGACGTTGCCAGTACAAGCGGTAGGTCTTCCAGAGTCTGGAATTTTTTTAAAGACTCTGCTGATAACCCCAAAAAGGCCATATGTTCCACCTGCCATGCCAGCATCAGCAGGGGTGACAAAACTACCAGCCTGACCACGACCAGCATGATCAGGCACAAGGCAGCAAAGCACCCGACTTTGTGGGGCGAAACCCAGGGTCCACGACCAGTGTCAGCGGGTGTCACCACTGCTTCTTCCACTGTTGTGCGTGCAATAGAACCCCCTGTTGTGTGTGCAAGGCAATCCCTTGTCCATACTGCATGTAAAGATGCCCCCTCCTCTCAGTCTTCACTTGTTATGGCAGTTTCTCAAGAAACAGCATCAACGTCCACGTCCACGTCCCACCGCAGCGTTCAATTGTCCATATCCCAGACCTTTGAACGAAAGCGGAAATTCGCAGCTAACGCCTCACAGGCCACAGTCCTTAATTCGCACATTTCACGACTGCTTGCTTTGGAAATCCTGCCTTTTAGGCTGGTGGAGACGGAATCCTTCCGCAATCTTATGGCGATGGCCATCTCTCGGTACGCGGTCCCCAGCCGACACTATTTTGCCCAGGTGTGCCATCCCCGTACTACACAAGCACGTGTCCCAAAGCATCTGCCGTGCCCTCAACAACGCAGTTACTGGGAGAGTCCACCTGACAACGGACACGTGGACAAGTGCTTGTGGCCAGGGACGGTACATCTCTCTGACGGCACACTGGGTAAACATAGTGGAAGCCGGGACCCAGTCGGACCTTGGGACGGAACACATCCTCCCCACACCGAGGATTGCGGGCCCTATGTCAATCATAGTTGCCCCCACAGTGTATAGCTCATGCGCATCATCCTCCTCCTCCTCATGTTCAGCCTTCATCTCAGATATCACCACATCAGTTACAAGCTGGAAGCACTGCAGTACTGCCTCCGCCAAGCGGCAACAGGCTGTGCTGAAACTCATAGGCTTAGGTGATAAACCTCACACTGCTTGTGAGTTGTGGACAGCTGTAAAAGAGCAGGCAGATCTGTGGCTGAGACCGCTGAACCTACATCCCGGCATGGTCGTGTGTGACAATGGCCGTAACCTGGTTGCGGCTCTGAGGCTAGGTGAGATCACACACGTACCAAGCCTGGCTCATGTGCTTAACCTCGTGCTTCAGCGGTTTCTTAAATCGTACCCCGAGTTGCCAGATCTGCTCGTGAAAGTACGCCGCCTATCAGCTCATTTTCGCAAGTCGGCTACAGCTTCCGCCGCCCTTGCTGTGTTGCAGCAGCATTTGCAGCTTCCGGCACACCGACTGGTGTGTGATGTCCCCACATGTTGGAACTCTACCCTCCACATGTTGCAAAGGATTTGTGAGCAAAAGAGAGCAGTTGTGGAGTACCAGATGCAGCAAGGCCGTCGATATTCAGGTCAGACTCCACACATAAGACCTCAGGAGTAGACCTGGATATCTGACATATGTACCATCCTGACAAACTTTGAATTAAAGAATTAAAGAGGAGGTATTGCAGCCAGAGTATGATGAGATGGATCAAGAAGCCGTAGTGGGCGATTACACACAGCCCAGCCTCATCTCATCCCAACGTGCATTGGGGGACAATGAGGGAGAGGAGGAGGAGGAGGAAGAACAGGAGCTGCTATCATGCGCTGTAGACGGTAGTACCTGTACAAATGTCATACCGTCGGTTCAGCGTGGGTGGCCTGAGGACAGGGGGGAGGAGGAGGAGGAGGAGAGCATGGACAGTCGTCATCTTGGTGAGGACACGGAAATCTTGCCCCTTACCAGTCTGGCACGCATGGCTGACTTTATGTTACGCTGCCTTAACCGTGACCCTCGCGTTGTCAAAATGTTGGGTGACAGTCATTACTGGTTGGTGACACTTTTAGACCCCCGCTACAAGGAGAACTTTCACTCTCTTATTCCTGAGGTGGAGAGGTCTACAAAAATGGACCAGTACCAGAAGGCCCTTGCTGCAGAACTCTTAAAAAAATTCCCATCTGAACACGCTAGTGGCAGAGGTCACAGTTCGTTGCCCAACCAAGGCGTACAGGCGAGAGAGATGCAACTCCAATCCAGCAGAGGCAGGGGAACACTGTCAACGTTCTGGGACAGATTTCTGACACCCGCCCATCTTACAGGCCCTGAGGCGCGGGGTACTCTCACAAGGAGTGGAAAGTTTCAAAATATGGTGAGGGAGTACCTTGCCGACCGTACCAGCATCCTCCATGATTCCTCTGTGCCTTTTAATTATTGGGTATCCCAGCTGGACACTTGGAATGAACTCGCTCTGTACGCCTTGGAGGTCCTGACCTGCCCTGCCGCTAGCGTGTTATCGGAGCGTGTTTTTAGTGCCGCTGGGGGAATTATAACTGATAAGCGCACTTGCCTGTAAACTGACAATGCTGACAAGCTGACCCTTATCAAAATGAACAAGGGCTGGATTGGGCCAGACTTCTCATCACCACCAAATGACAGTTGTTCCATCCTAATTTTTGGAAGCTTTTAGCTTGGAAGGTATAAGCAAATCCTATGGGAGACCCACTCCCCAATAATGGGACTTATGTTTGTAAAATGCTGTACTGCATGGCTCTTGTAAGGGGCATTGCAAGTTTCTCCGTCCTAATTTTTGGAAGCTTTTGCTTGAAAGGCATAAGCAAAGCCTATGGGAGACCCACTCCCCAATAATGGGACTTATGTTTGTAATATGCTGTACTGCAAGTTTCTTGTAAGGGGCATTGCAAGTTGCTCCATCCTAATTTTTGGAAGCTTTTGCTTGGATGGCATAAGCAAATACTATGGGAGACCCACTCCCCAATAATGGGACTTATGTTTGTAATATGCTGTACTGCATGGCTCTTGTAAGGGGCATTGCAAGTTGCTCCATCATAATTTTTGGAAGCTTTTGCTTGGAAGGCATAAGCAAATCCTATGGGAGACCCACTCCCCAATAGTGGGACTTATGTTTGTAATATGCTGTACTGCATGGCTCTTGTAAGGGGCATTGCAAGTTGCTCCGTCCTAATCTTCGGAAGCTTTTGCTTGGAAGGCATAAGCAAATCCCATGGGAGACCCACTCCCCAATAATGGGACTTATATTTGTAATATGCTGTACTGCATGGTTCTTGTAAGGGGCATTGCAAGTTGCTCCGTCCTAATTTTTTGAAGCTTTTGCTTGGAAGGCATAAGCAAATACTATGGGAGACCCACTCCCCAATAATGGGACTTATGTTTGTAATATGCTGTACTGCATGGCTCTTGTAAGGGGCATTGCAAGTTGCTCCATCCTAATTTTCGGAAGTTTTTGCTTGGAAGGCATAAGCAAATCGTATGGGAGACCCACTCCCCAATGATGGGACTTATGTTTGTAATATGCTGTACTGCATGGCTCTTGTAAGGGGCATTGCAAGTTGCTCCGTCCTAATTTTTGGGAGCTTTTGCTTGGAAGGCATAAGCAAATCCTATGGGAGACCCACTCCCCAATAATGGGACTTATGTTTGTAATATGCTGTACTGCATAGCTCTTGTAAGGGGCATTGCAAGTTGCTCCGTCCTAATTTTTGGAAGCTTTTGCTTGGAAGGCATAAGCAAATCCTATGGGAGACCCACTCCCCAATAATGGGACTTATGTTTGTAATATGCTGTACTGCAAGTTTCTTGTAAGGGGCATTGCAAGTTGCTCCATCCTAATTTTTGGAAGCTTTTGCTTGGATGGCATAAGCAAATACTATGGGAGACCCACTCCCCAATAATGGGACTTATGTTTGTAATATGCTGTACTGCATGGCTCTTGTAAGGGGCATTGCAAGTTGCTCCGTCCTAATTTTTGGAAGCTTTTGCTTGGAAGGCATAAGCAAATCCCATGGGAGACCCACTCCCCAATAATGGGACTTATATTTGTAATATGCTGTACTGCATGGTTCTTGTAAGGGGCATTGCAAGTTGCTCCGTCCTAATTTTTGGAAGCTTTTGCTTGGAAGGCATAAGCAAATACTATGGGAGACCCACTCCCCAATAATGGGACTTATGTTTGTAATATGCTGTACTGCATGGCTCTTGTAAGGGGCATTGCAAGTTGCTCCATCCTAATTTTCGGAAGTTTTTGCTTGGAAGGCATAAGCAAATCGTATGGGAGACCCACTCCCCAATGATGGGACTTATGTTTGTAATATGCTGTACTGCATGGCTCTTGTAAGGGGCATTGCAAGTTGCTCCGTCCTAATTTTTGGAAGCTTTTGCTTGGAAGGCATAAGCAAATCCTATGGGAGACCCACTCCCCAATAATGGGACTTATGTTTGTAATATGCTGTACTGCATGGCTCTTGTAAGGGGCATTGAAAGTTGCTCTGTCCTAATTTTTGGAAGCTTTTGCTTGGAAGGCATAAGCAAATCCTATGGGAGACCCACTCCCCAATAATGGGACTTATGTTTGTAATATGCTGTACTGCATGGTTCTTGTAAAGGGCATTGCAAGTTGCTCCATCCTAATTTTCGGAAGCTTTTGCTTGGAGGGCATAAGCTATTCCTATGGGAGACCCACTCCCCAATAATGGGACTTATGTTTGTAATATGCTGTACTGCATGGTTCTTGTAAGGGGCATTGCAAGTTGCTCCGTCCTAATTTTTGGAAGCTTTTCGCTTGGAAGGCATAAGCAAATCCTATGGGAGACCCACTCCCCAATAATGGGACTTATGTTTGTAATATGCTGTACTGCATGGCTCTTGTAAGGGGCATTGCAATTTGCTGCGTTCTAATTTTTGGAAGATTTTGCTTGGAAGGCATAAGCAAATCCTATGGGAGACCCACTCCCCAATAATGGGACATATGTTTGTAATATTCTGTACTGAATGGCTCTTGTAAGGGGCATTACAGTTCCTCATAATTTTTGGAAAGCCTTCCATTCACTGCTTAGGCCAACAGTGCACCGGAGACCCAGTTGCTATAAATGGAAAAAAAGGTTTAGTTAAGGCCCTCTGACCTCCATGTCATTTCCAAGGGGCATTGGATTGCCTCGAAATTTTTGGTAGGCATTGCCCTATAACTGTGTAGCCGAACCGCTCCTTTTGTTACAGAAACATATCCTACAAGACATATCCGGTTGACTGGCCTGATATTGATGTGAATGGTCCCTGTTCCTCCTGCTCTTTCTCCTTTGCCGCTACCTCATCCATCATTTATCACCTGAAGCTTTGTTTTAACGGGAGTCATAGAACTTGGATAGTAGCAGGAAAACATCCAGCAATCCTTGGAGGAGGTAGGATATGCGCCAAAACACAGACCACCTCAGGCCTAGCCGCTGCTACATACATGCGCTTGCATTCCAACAAAACAAAGCAGATGATAACTTCTATCATCCTCATCATGCTCCTCACCTTGGCTCTCTCAACTCCCCTGATGGAGAAACCAGGGCCCACCGGAGGAGTCTGGTTTTCTGGTGGGCTCGGCCAATGCTGCCCTAAAGCAGGCCAGGCTAAGAAAAGTGTGGAAAAGGTTACCGGGACAAATAGGGGTGGCTGGGGACCGAGTATGGACACCCGGCTGCCCCCTGGAGGCTAGGGAGCAAGCGGGGACATCCGGCCACCGGGCGGCTGGGGACTGAGTATGGATACCAGGCCGCCGACGCAGCCATGGCGTGGTGGCCAGATTCTGCCTCCACATGCCTAAAAGGCCCAATTTAAAGTGCAAGCAAGCAAGCAGTTTGGTATTGCAGCCTGGGGGAGGATGGATGGCAGGCTGCATACTTGCTCTTGCATTGCAAGGAATGGGAGAGGTACAATTGAACACTGCCCTGGGAGAAGGACTTGAACGGGGATAGTTGCAAGTCTGCAACGACAGGTGCAGGGTGGGAGGCATCTTCGCATGTACCATGAACGGGGTTTGGCATGCACACACTACAGTGGAATAGTCTCTCCTTCCCACTAAATGCACTGGGGAGGGCACAGGTAATGTCTTGGTATACGCGCTTAGTCTTATGTATAAGGCACACCAGGACAAATAGGGGTGGCTGGGGACTGAGTATGAATACCTCGCTGCCGAAGCAGCCATGAGGTAGTGGCCAGCTTCGGCCTCCTCCAAACTAAAAGGCCCCATTTCAAGTGCAAGCTAGCAGTATGGCATTGCAGTCTGGGGGTGGGTGGGTGGCAGGCTGCACACTTACGCTTGCATTAAAAGAAAACAAAGCAGATGCTAACTTCTGTCATCATCATCATCATGCTCCTCACCTTGGCACTCTCAACTCACCTGATGGAGAAGCCAGGGCCCACCGGAGGAGTCTGGTTCTCTGGTGGGCTCTTCCAATGCTGCCCTAAAGCAGGCCGGGCTAAGAAAACTGTGTGGGGGGATGTTCCAAGGAGAAATAGGGTCGGCTGGGAAACGTGTGGGAACACCCGGCCGCTGGGCGGCTGGGGACCGAGCATGGACACCAGGCCAGCGGGTGGCTGGGGACTGAGTATAGATTCCAGGCCGCCAATGCAGCCATGACGTGGTGGCTAGATTCCGCCTCCACATGCCTAAAAGGCCCAATTTCAAGTGCAAGCAAGCAGTATAGTATTGCAGCCTGGGGGTGGGTGGGTGGCAGGCTGCATACTTGCGCTTGTATTGCAAGGAATGGGGGAGGTACAATTGAACACTGCCCTGGGACTAGAACTTGCACGGGGATAGTTTCAAGTCTGCATCTTCTGATGCGGCAAGGATCACTTATGATGGGCACACTTTTAGACAGTGACCTGGGTGTCAGAGATGCTTCCAGGGGTCTTCCCCATGCTGTTCCCTTGTCTTTTCAGCACTTTATGCACTTTATGCATGTGTCACACAGCACATTGCCAGATAAGGTTGTAAAATATTAAAATGACATTTCCCGGTGAATGCATTTGTCACAGTGGAAAGCAATACAAAAGTGCAAAAACACATAAAAAATGCTACTTGTGAACATAGCCCAAGGTGTGGAGGAGTATTTTTGCTTTTGGTTATTTATTTTACCTTATACACAAGTCTTTACCCTGGAAAAGAAATTCCTTAACATATTTCACAGCAAAAAAGTTTCCGTTTTGTTTTTGAACGTTTTATTGTGAGCCCGTAAAAGTGGCTTAATACCTCTGACCACGTTGTTGACAGCAGTGACCTGGGGGTCAGAAATGCTTCCTGGGGCAATCCCCATGCTGTCCCCATGTCACTTGAGGACTGTCACTATCGTTTTAGGCACTTGTTAGGCTTTTAAAAGAATGCCGTGGGTGCCACCGCAAAAATGCTCGGGTCTCCCATAGACTAATATTGGGCTCGTTGCTCGGGTCGAGCACCTGAGTATCACGGCGAGCTCGGCCCGAGCTTCGAGCACCCTAGCATTTTAGTGCTCGATCAACACTAGTGCTCACCACACATCTAGATAAGTTCCCTGAGGGGTCTAGTTTCCAAACTGGTGTCACTTGTGGGGGGTTTCCACTGTTTAGGCACATCAGGGGCTCCCCAAACACAACATGGCGTCCGCTAATTATTCAAGCAAATTTTACATTCAAAAAGTCAAATGGCGCTCTTTCCCTTCCGAACCCTGTCTTTTGCCCAAACAGTGGTTTTCTCCCACATATAGGGTATTGGCGTGCTCAGGAGAACTTGCACAACAAATTTTGGGGTCCATTTTTTCATGTTACCCTTGCAAAAATAAAAAATTGGGTCTAAAGTAAGATTTTTGTGAAAAAAGTTAAATGTTCATATTTTTCTTCCACATTCCAAAAATTCCTGTGAAACACCTGATGGGTTAATAAACTTCTTGAATGTGGTTTTCAGCACCTCGAGGGGTGCAGTTTACAGATTGGTTTCACTTTTGGGTATTTTCTGTCATAAAGGCCCCTCAAGGTCATTTCAAATGTGATGTGGTCCCTAAAAAAATGGTTTTGTAAATTTTGTTGGAAAAATGAGAAATCGCTGGTCAACTTTTAACCCTTATAACTTCCTAACAAAATATTTTGGCTCCAAAATTGTGCTGATGTAAATTAAACATGTGGAAAATTTTCTTTATAACTATATTGTGTGACAAATCTCTCTGATTTGGAAATTTAAAGCCTGAAAAGTGCAAAATTTTCACCATTTTTGTCAAATTTCTGATTTTTTCACAAATAAACGCAAGTCATATCGAAGAAATTTTACCACTATCATAAAGTACAATATGTCACGAAATACATTCTCAGAATCAGGGGGATCCATTGAAGCGTTCCAGAGTTATTACCTCATAAAGAGACAGTGGTCAGAATTGTGAAAATTGGCCTGGTCATTAACGTGCAAACCACCTTCGGGGTAAAGGGGTGAAAGAGGACCTTTCATTAAATTTTTCACATTCACCTGGGAACAGGATGCAATAGTGGCTGCAGTGTGGATTTTTTTTATTTTGTCCCTTGTGAGGTAATTTTCGGAGGCTGTAGGGGCTTTATAGTGTGTGTTGGGGCATTATACTCTGTGGGCATAGTAAGTGTGGGGGTCATTGTGGGGACATAATTTCATGTGGTGGAGAATGTACTTATTTTTAACTATTGCCTCTGTTTCTAACTTGGAATACAAAAAATAGTGATTTTGACCTCTCCACATTTTTACATCAATGTAGTTTTCATTAGTTATTTATTTTTTTTAAAGAGAAGTTTTAATTAGCAGGAAACACACTTTTCCTACTTTCCAATATCTAAACTTGGAGCGTGATTTATAATAAAGTGCATAGTATAGCAAGAAAAAACTGTGCATATTCCACCCACACTGCTCTGCACTAGGATGGGGCATCACTGGGGGTGAACGGGCAGTAAAAATTGCTATGGTGTCCAGGCTCATCTAGTTACACCACTGTACTGCCAGTAGAGCAGGCAATCTACTTGCAAAGCCTGTTGGCAACAGCCTCTAAAATGAGCTTTTCACTTATGTATTTATATAGCTCTTAGAAACTATTTCACCCAAAATTTTCTAAATAATTTTTTTAATCACCAAAATAATGAATCATGAGAAAAGGTGTTAATATTTTTCATGTCAGATATGTGTCGCTATGTTGCATGTGAAACTGAGATCCCCTATTTTTAAGATGTTTGTCCTCTTTCCTATGAGTTTGTTCATTTGTCTATTTACAAGTTTAGTAAATGTTAACTTCACACTAATAATTTTACATACTGTGTTGCAGCAAACGTTAATGTGATACTTACTGTGTAATTTTCTATGTCTTGTGCTGTCATGTTAGGATTTATTTAACTTATTGTTAGTGATGAGCGAGTGTATTCGTTACTATTCGCTATTCAATAATACGGTATTCGGGTTACTCGTTATATCGCGAGTATTTGTGTACTCACCTCGATATATTCGGGTGTCTCGCCCTGCAGTTTTGGCGCCTCCTTTGCAGCCACTAGACATGCTGGGCTTCTTAACCAATCAAAGTAATGTCATAGACATCTTGGTTGTGGCATTATTGTGTTTGGCTGGCCGCCCAGCGTCATAGGGTCTATTTAAGCCCTGCCGCCATTTTGTGCACATTGCGTCTGAAGCCTGCATTCTACAAGCATAGGGAGAGATCGCTGAGCTGCTAGGGAGAGTGTTTAGGCCTCTTGATAAAAAAAAGCCCTTGTAAGGGCTACCTGCAGTGTGTACTAGTTCAGCGTAGAGTAGAGAGGGAGAGATACTCGAGCAGGGACAGTTTAATGGAGCCATTCACTAGCTCCATAATACTACCAAAAAATAGCTCTTTTCAGAGCTGAAGACACACAACAAAGTCAGAGTACAGGGAGGGAAAGATTGTGTATTAGGTAGGGAGAGGTTAAAGTGTTCTTCCAGTGTCGATCTTAAAACAGCTCTTGTCAGAGGCAAAGAAATATTTTTCCAGCACACAGAGTAGTAGCATTTTGTGCTGCCTTTTTTTTGAACAGCACCAGTCTATTTTCTGTTTTAGGGGTCAGAGCCTGGCTTCTGCTATCAACATTTGTCCACTTAAAAAAGCATTTAGTGCCCTATGCAAAGCAGTAGTCCAAACATTTCCTACTGCCTGCTACCAAGCACGCACCAGGCCATTTTCCCCACTGTTTTGGGGGTGACAGCCTGCCTTCTGTCCTCATTAGTCCACTTAAAAAGCCATTTAGTACTCTACGCAAAGCAGTAGTCCAAACATTTTCTACTGCCTGCTACCAAGCACGCACAGGTCATTTTACCCACTAGTTTGGAAGTCACCGTCCCAAGGGCCACCAATCACAAATAGCAGTTAGTCTGTAGTAGGAATATTGTCCTGGCTTGTCCACTGCACAATGTGCACAGGGTTTGTAAAAATTAGCCCTATGGGCTGAGTCATGGTTGACACAGGAAGCCACCATCCCAAGGGTCTCCAATCACAAATAGTAGTTAGGCTGGAGTAGGAATACTGTCCTGGCTTGTCCACTGCACAATGTGCATAGGGTTTGTAAAAATTACCCCTATGGGCTGAGTCATGGTTGACGAAGGAAGGAAACAGGTTTTTATGGGAAGGGGGTGACGTTAACAGCAGTAGTATGAATCTGCATTTTTGGTGAATTTAGGTTGACTTGGTGTCATCTGGAGGGATTACAAACTGTGGAGATATCCAGTCCTTGTTGAATTTAATCAGAGTAAGTCTGTCTGCATTTTCCGTGGAGAGGCGTGTGCGCATATCAGTGATGATTGCCCCAGCAGAACTGAAAACACGCTCTGACACCACACTAGCAGCCAGGCAGGCCAACACCCCCAAGGCATATAAGGAGAGGTCGGGCCAAGTGTTCAGCTTAGACACCCAATAATTAAAGGTAACTGAAGCGTCAAAAAGGATGCACGTATGGTCACTTAAATACCCCTTGACCATGTTCTACAACGTATCCCTCCTTGGCATTGTTACAGGCACAGATAGCCCTTGCTGTTGTGCTGGTTTATTGAAAATTGCCCAATTTGTGCACATTTTCCCCCCACCTCTGTTGGAGCTGGTGTTCGTGTCTCTCCCCATTATCCCATGGTATTGAAAAGAGTTGGTACCTCTGACACCAGCATTGTCTGAGGGTGATGTTTTCAGCAACTGATGTAAACGGCCCTCTTGAACGATTCCATTGTAAAAATTTTTGGTGACTGCAAAAGGAGAGAAGGCAATTTCTCCTTGTACCGTGGATTGAGAAAGGTGGCCAACCAGTATAGGTCACTCTTGTCACCTGCACCTTAAAACATCTCCAGAATCCGACCTTTTCTCACCTTGCTAAAACTCTTACTGTCATTCTTATTTACTCTCGTCTGGACTACTGCAACTCTCTTCTGATCGGTCTCCCTCTTACCAAACTTTCTCCTCTCCAATCTGTCCTGAATGCGGCAGCCAGGGTCATATTTCTGTCCAGCCGCTTCACCGATGCCTCCATCTTGTGTCAGTCATTACACTGGTTCCCTATTCGCTACAGGATCCAATATAAACTCATCACTCTCACCCACAAAGCTCTCCACAGTTCTGCACCGCCTTATATCTCCTCTCTCATCTCTGTCTATCGCCCTACACGTGCCCTCCATTCTACAAATGACCTAAGACTAACATCCCGCATAATCTGAACCTCGCACCTCGGTCTCCAAGACTTCTCTAGTGCTGCATCAGTTCTCTAGAATGCGCTACCCCAGACGATCCGACTGATGCCTAGCCCTAATATCTACAAGCGCGGTTTAAAAACTCATCTATTTAAACAAGCCCACCACCTCAACTACTCAGTAAACTAACTTTCCCCTGTTCCCTCCTTCTAAATATTATTCAGAATCTGCACCCTACTCTTCATCTCCACACCCTCCATGCACACGATAACTGCACTCAATACTTGATTATTGCACTTAAGCATACTGGCTGATGACCGGATCATGCAGCTTTATATGAAAATCCCTACTTATTATTATTGCCAGACCTGAAATAACAAGTACTTTTCACCTGTTGTGTCCACCCATTTCCTTGTAGAATGTAAGCTTGCGAGCAGGGACCTCACTCCTAATGTAACTGTTTAAACTGTCTTAACTTGTATTGAATTTATTGTATGTACATGCCCCTGCTTAATTGTAAAGTGCTGCGGAATATGTTGGCGCTATAGAAACAAAAATTACTATTATTATTATTGTTGGATAAAATGTGTATCACGAGAGGGTCTTGCCACAGACACTTACACATGAACTGTGCCATGTGGGCCAAGCTGCAAAAAGGCAAATGTTCTGTGTCCCCAACAGTAAAAACAGTACCCATCCTCTCCTCATGCTGACTCGCATCCTCCTCCTCCTCCACCTAATCCTCTCCAGCCCATCCAGGATGGACAGACATGAAGCTTGGGTTGGGTGTCCCCTCTGTAGCATTACGAGTGCCCTCAGTAGCACAGAAAAACAAGTCCTCTCTCTCCTCATTCTCCTCATCACCCAATGTTGACTCAGAATATTGGCTGGGCTGGTTAGTATCACCCATTCGGAAATCTGGCTCCATACCAACATGCTGGACACTCAAAGCTTCCTCTTTAAGATTATGCAGTGATTTTTTTAAGAGACACAGAAGCGGGATGGTTACTCTGATAATAGCCTGATCACCACTCACGAGGTTGGTGCAGTACTCAAAGTTCTCAAGAACCTCACAAATGTCAGCGATCCACACCCACTCAACAGTTGTTATGTGTGGTGGCTGACTCTCAGTCTGACGGGCATGTTGAAGCTGGTACTCAGCTACTGCCCTCTGCTGTTCATTAATTCTCACCAACATATGATAGGTTGAGTTCCACCGCATGGGCAGGTCACAAATGAGTCGGTGACTTAGAAAATTCAAACGCTTTTGCAGCGCTGTAAGAGCAGCAAAAGCGGTAGAGGAATGGTGGAAATGGGCACTAATACGGCGCACCATCTTAAGTAGGTACGGCAAGTCATGGTAAGTTTTCAGAAATTTCTGAACAACTAGGTTCAGCACGTGAGCCGACCTTTAAAGCCGCCACAAGGTTACGCCCATTATCGCAGATGAACAGACCATGTTAGAGGTGCAGCGGGGAGAGCCACTGATCGGTCTGTTGTTTTAAAGCTTGCTACAGCTCTGCTGCAGTGTGTGCTTTCTCACTAAACAGATCAGCTTCAGCAGAGCGTGTTGCCGCTTTGCTGATGCGCTGCTGCACAGGTCCCAGCTTGACAGTGATGGAGAGGGTAATTTAGCAGAGGAAGAAGAGCAAGAGGAGGGGAGAGAGGAAGTGGAAGATGAAGAGGCGGAAACCCTGACAGAAGTTGGGCCTGCTATTCTTGGCTTGGGTAGGATGTGTGATGCTCCAGTTTGCACCTTTGTTCCATCCTCCACCAGGTTCACCCAGTGTGCCGAGACAGAAATGTATCATCCCTGTCTACAACAACTTGTCCAGGTGTCTGTTGTTAGGTAGACCTTCCCGGTTATGGCATTGGTGAGAGCACGGTTCAGATTGTTTAACACGTGCTTGTGTAACACAGGGACGGCACACCGGGCAAAATAGTGGCGGCTAAGAACACTGTATAGTGGGGCAGCCACAGCCAAGAGACCACGGAAAGACTGTTTTCCCACAAGCCTAAACTGCAACATCTCCACAGCTAGCAATTTGGCAATGTGCAAGTTTAGTATTTGTGCCTGTGGGTGTGTGGCTGGGTATTTTCGCTTTCTTTCCAAGCTCTCAGGCACGGACAATTGGACACTTCACTGGGACAAGGAAGTGGATGTGGTTGATGTTTGTTGTTTGTGTGAGCAACCGCAGCTTGTGGGCAGGAAGTATGAGCGCCTACTTCCTGAACAGCATATTCAGAAGAACATAGCCCAGGCGACAAAGCACTGGTTTGACACGCAGACGCAGATTTGATAACCTGTTGTTCCTCCCACCTACTGGGGTGCTTGGCTGCTATGTGGTTTCGCATACTGGTGGTTCTCAGGTTGCCTTTGCCCTGGCCTCTGCTTAACTTGGTGTGGTAGATGCTACAGACTACAATGTTTTTCTCTGAAGGACTTTAAAAAAAAACTCCACACAGCAGCTGAACGCCCCCTTGTCCTGACTTGGCACACAGGTGTTCTTGTAAACAGTTGACCCAGTTCTCACTCAGGGCAAACTGCGACCCCTTGGTGCCTATGTTGGTGCTGCATACCCATATTCCTCTGTGTTGCTGTCATGGCTATGCGTGCCAACAGTCCAGGTCGGATCAGTGGACTCATCATCTACCACCTCGTCTTCCATCTCATACTCCTTCCCAGTTGACATTGTAGGCTGACCTGATGGCAACTGTGTCTCATCATCAACAGCCTCCACCTCTGGAGACCGTAAATGACGTTCCTCCAAGTGGCTTTGTTCTGGCCGTAGGTCCTCAAATACTTGAGTATCAATGCACGCCACCTCCTCTTGTCCCTCTTCAGTGCTGAATGGTGATAGGCCAGAGCCAACCAAAGGATACGTACCAAACAGATTCTCAGAGTGGCCCAGCTTGGGGTCACACAGTATGTCTCCGGTAACTGAAAATGGCGGGAGGAAGGAGAACCAGCTTCAGGTTGGATGGGCCAGCCTTTTGTATATCCACAGTAGACTGTGTGGTCATGGAAGATTTGTTGCTGCTTGACAAATGCGTAGAGACCTTGTCTGCTATCCAAGACAGAATCTGCTCTCGCTCTTCTGGCTTAAACACACGTTTACGTTCCAGACTGGGAAATTTTTCCAGGAACATCGTGGATGCATCAAGCTTCTTCTGACCTGACACAGACTGAGTGCCTTCTCTCACACCACTGACAACTCCACATACACGTCCACTTCCCTTAACAACAGCCTTTTTTAGCATTTTGGGTTTTGTTGACAGATTTTCAGATGTTGATGGCACAAGCCAAGCTATATGTCACAGCCAAAATAGGGAGTCAAGCATGACTCAGCCCATAGGGCTAATTTTGACAAACCCTATGCATATTGTGCAGTGGACAAACCAGGACAGTATTCCTACTCCAGCCTAACTACTATTTGTGACTGAAGGCCCTTGGGATGGTGGCTTCCTGGTCAACCATGACTCAGCCCATAGAGCTAATTTTTACATACCCTATGCACATTGTGCAGTGGACAAATCTGCAATGTATAGTGCTCCTATCAAACTAATATTTGGCATTGGAGGCCCTTGTCACAGGTTGTGCCACATTGTGACTGAGATAGGGGATACATATTTAATAGAAATGTACTGTCAGTCACACTACTTGGCAAAAAAAACATGACTGGTTTGTGCCACATTGTGACTGAGATAGGGGATACATATTCAATAGAAATTTACACTGACTGTTGATGACCGACTGACGGCCCTCTGAAAACTTGAATTGAGGGTAATATGATTGAACTTTGAAAACAGAGACCAAGATACCGTATCAAGCTTTACCCTCTTCTTGGTTTTGAAATAACAGCCATTGACATGCTTGGAAAAATAAACTGTTGAATGTTAGAGACAGAGGGCCTGATTCATTAAAACTTTTATAGAATTCTGGTATAAAAAACTTTGAAAAGTCGTAAAGTTTTGGTGCATATTGAAGCTGCGCTAAAATTTTAAAACTTTTGGCAGTCTCATGCTGTCACACACAGTGTAGGAAAGATGAAGTGCAACACAAAGGGATGAGGGAAAGGGAGCCCAGACACTAAGGAAAGAGGGGGTGGAGACCTCCTTGGCTGATATCATATTACCCTGTCTTCCCTACCATCCCTATATTGGTTTCTCACCAATCACCGATCAGGAACCTAAAACCCTGTATCTCCCTAGAGCTAGGCCCTGGCTAGGGAAAGGGGGGGATGAGCATTAGTCAATCCCCACTAACAACTAAAGACAGCAATGGGAGACAGACACGCAGAAAGTAACTTAGCTTGAGCCAACTTCAGAGAGATTACACCCATGGCCTCTTAGCACCAAAGAGGAAGTAAGCAGAATGCAACAGTTCCAAGCCTTCACAAGAGGTCACGTGAATATCACCGCCACCTCCCTATAGAAAACAGCAAGTGTTTAAACACCCAGGCCAGGGTGTTAATCAGAGCAGGAGGGAGGTAGCCGCTGGGTCCTAGAGTGAGAAAGATTCTAAGAAGGTGTTTGTAATGCCAAGCGAAGACATCTCTTGCAACCAACTGTAGGGCAACTGTCTGTCACATCTGACACACCCATGACAGTACCCCCTCCTCTACAAATGGCCTCCTGACACTCAGGACCAGGTTTCTCAGGATAAGAGGTGTGAAATGAACAAACCAACCTGGGAATTCACGTCTGATGCTGAAACCCACATCCTCTCTTCTGAATCATAACCGTTCCAGTGCACCAAGTATTGTAGGGAACAACATTGGAGATGAGAATCTACAATACTCGAAATATTAAACTCCAAAAAAAATTACCATCAACCATTATTGGGGGCAGCGGTAGGGGAGCTGTGGAAAACATTGTGGACCTTAATGACCTAATGAAGCTCAAGACAAACACTGCTGGGTTAATGACGGTGGTTATTTTATAGGGACCAATAAACCTAGGTCCTAGCTTCCAAGAAGGGACTTTCAACTTGATATTCCTGGTAGACAACCACACAAAGTCATTCACATTCAGGTCTGGACCTGGCAAGCATTTTCTGTCATCCATGCGTTATACCTGTCTCCCATGATCTTTAAATTACTCCTAATCCCCCGATTCACAAGGGGTCATGTCAATATCACCGGCACCTCCCTATAGTTAGCAAGAAGTATTTAAACACCCAGGGTGTTAATTAGAGCAGGAAGGAGGTAGCTGCTGGGTCCTAGAGTGAGACAGATTCTAAAAAGGTGTTTGTAAGGCCAAACAAAGAGATCTCCTGCAGCCAACTGCAGGGCGACTGTCACATCTGTCACACCCATGACACATACCATTTTTACCCAGATGAGACAAAGTGGATGGAGCTAGATCAGGATAGGGTGTGACAACCACTACATGACAAATTTATGTCAAGCAGCATCATATGTTAAGCCACGAATCTTACTCCAGCAGGGACTGAAATAAGATTTGTGACGAGGTGCATACAAACATTCACGCCACTCGACATACGCTCCTGATTCACTAAGAAGCATCTACCTCTCAATAATTCAGAAGCTTTGCACTCCACCTACACCATGTGAAGATTGCTGATTTTGATGAATCGCAGACAAAGATTTCAACTCAAGGAGGAATTTTCATTTTTAATACAAAGATATGCATTTCATCACATATTATCAGTATTTTAAATGCACTATCCACAAGGTTATTTAATTATAATACTGTCTGATGAAGTGGCTTCAGGGCCCCAGAAAATCACCATTTATATACTGTATAAATATATGTGCCTACATATGTATACAGTATATATATATATATATATATATATACAGTACAGACCAAAAGTTTGGACACACCTTCTCATTTAAAGATTTTTCTGTATTTTCATGACTATGAAAATTGTACATTCACACTGAAGGCATCAAAACTATGGATTAACACATGTGGAATTATATACTTAACAAAAAAGTGTGAAACAACTGAAAATATGTCTTATATTCTAGGTTCTTCAAAGTAGCCACCTTTTGCTTTGATGACTGCTTTGCACATTCTTGGCATTCTCTTGATGAACTTCAAGAGGTAGTCACCGGAAATGGTTTTCACTTCACAGGTGTGCCCTGTCAGGTTTAATAAGTGGGATTTCTTGCCTTATAAATGGGGTTGGGACCATCAATTGTGTTGTGCAGAAGTCTGGTGGATACACAGCTGATAGTCCTACTGAATAGACTGTTAGAACTTGTATTATGGCAAGAAAAAAGCAGCTAAGTAATGAAAAACGAGTGGCTATCATTAGTTTAAGAAATGATGGTCAGTCAGTGAGAAAAATTGGGAAAACTTTGAAAGTGTCCCCAAGTGCAGTTGCAAAAACCATCAAGGGCTACAAAGAATTGGCTCACATGAGGACCGCCCCAGGAAAGGAAGACCAAGAGTCACCTCTGCTTCTGAGGATAAGTTTATCCGAGTCACCAGCCTCAGAAATCGCAGGTTAACAGCAGCTCAGATTAGAGACCAGGTCAACGCCACACAGAGTTCTAGCAGCAGACACATCTCTTCCACAACTGTTAAGAGGAGACTTTGTGCAGCAGGCCTTCATGGTAAAATAGCTGCTAGGAAACCACTGCTAAGGACAGGCAATGAGCAGAAGAGACTTGCTTGGGCTAAAGAACACAAGGAATGGACATTAGACCAGTGGAAATCTGTGTTTGGTCTGATGAGTCCAAATTTGAGATCTTTGGTTCCAACCACCGTGTCTTTGTGCGATGCAGAAAAGGTGAACGGATGGACTCTACATGCCTGGTTCCCACCGTGAAGCATGGAGGAGGAGGTGTGATGATGTGGGGGTGCTTTGCTGGTGACACTGTTGGGGATTTATTAAAATATTGAAGGCATACTGAACCAGCATGGCTACCACAGCATCTTGCAGCCGCATGCTATTCCATCCGGTTTGCGTTTAGTTGGACCATCATTTATTTTTCAACAGGACAATGACCCCAAACACACCTCCAGGCTGTGTAAGGGCTATTTGACCAAGAAAGAGAGTGATGGGGTGCTATGCCAGATGACCTGGCCTCCAAAGTCACCAGACCTAAACCCAATCGAGATGGTTTGGGGTGAACTGGACCACAGAGTGAAGGCAAAAGTGCCAACAAGTGCTAAGCATCTCTGGGAACTCCTTCAAGATTGTTGGAAGACCATTTCCGGTGACTACCTCTTGAAGCTGATCAAGAGAATGCCAAGAGTGTGCAAAGCAGTCATCAAAATAAAAGGTGGCTACTTTGAAGAACATATTTTCAGCTGTTTCACACTTTTTTGTTATGCATAAAATTCCACATGTATTAATTCATAGTTTTGATGCCTTCAGTGTGAATGTACAATTTTCATAGTCATGAAAATTCAGAAAAATCTTTAAATGAGAAGGTGTTTCCAAACTTTTGGTCTGTACTGTATATATATATACATATATATATATATTTTTATTATTATTGTTAACAATTTTTGATATAATATTGGTTTTATAATATAAAGTAACACAGAATGTACCGTATTTTAAGTGGAGATTGGACAAAGAAGAGAAACAGTTACTGATTAATTGAGTTACCCCTTGTGGAAAATAAAAAAATATTAAACTATCCTGCATGAAAAGGCTGACATAAAAGGCAATACCTTCCAGCAACAGTTTGCAAAATGTCTTGCCACAATGTGTTGATAACAACTGCTGTTAAATGAGTTGAGATATCTGGCCGGAAGCAATCGCAGAATATGTTTTTTTATTGATGCATGATGTTCCTAAATTGTTTATCTAACTTTATTCTCTCCCAAAATTCATGTTCTACTATTTGTGCGTTCATCCTTTCTCAGATCAATTATACCTCATTCATCGCTAAATTATTTAAAGGGTTTGTCCAAGACCTAAAACCATATTTCAATTTTTTCATATAATATATATATTATTTAAACTTTTTTTTCCGATGCCTAAAACTATATTTTATTTTTCTCATCTAATAAATAAAAGCATTTTTCAAATTGAGATTCATTTAAAATTCCTTACAACTCTGTAGCTAAGGGAACTTTCTGTTTTAATTTTTTTCTCAAATCTCTGATGAAGTTTCATTTGAAACTCCAAGGATGCTTGGTTTGGAAGTGATGGGCTCACCAAAAATAGCTGTCTCTTTTGGACCCTAAAAGGATCCCTAGTAAATGTGTGTTTAACTTAGAGCCCATCCCATGACCAGCCCCAATATGAGTTCACCAAGGGGAGTTATGTGGGAGTAACCTTTATCTAATAAAATCAGAGTTGGAGGTTTTGTCATTGTCAATCCTAGAAAACACAGTTTGCTGTTGTTCTGTACCGTTTTGCTTTCCTCCACTATGATCTGCACCATCTCTGTGACACAGGTTTAGTACTTTTCTTTTGTTATCCCTTTATATTTTATGTGATTGTATATACTGTATTTTGTTGTCCCATTTTGTAATATCTTTTGTATATTTTTAGAAACATTGCTACTTTTCGGATTAAGTATATAAAATGTAATAGCTTCATTCCTCTTGTTCTATAAACTACACCGCTGAAGACATACACTACCAGTAATGGGTGTCCAATCAGCCTATATAAATAATTTGTGGTGAAAGATAGTTTTTTGTTGGTTATTGCGGAGCTGGCAGTGACCATACCTGAGTGTATATATATTCCATAAGTTGGAATCACATCTGTATATAGTATACATTCAAAGTGAGTTTCAAAATCACTGGCCTAGCAGTGAAAACAGCTGTGGCTTTCTCCATCACTCATTAGTCAAGTGCTTAATTGTCCTGATGATTGGAGGCAGCGGAGTGCTTATCCGTGACTACCTGGAAACAATGGAAAGATAACTGTGGGATCCCCTGGCTGTTCTCCTTGACCCTGTTTTTTCACATCTTCCACACAATATCCCCTAAAAATAATGTCTTCTTACATTGTTCCTCTAAAATATAATAGTGCTATTGAAATTGTGGCCACCTATAGTGCCTTGAATAAGTATTCATAAGACATGAACTTTTTCCCTTCTTTTCATGTCACACCCATGGTGTACAATATAAAGTTATATTGTGGTACCGTATTGGCCAGGAAATTCGATGTAAATACTTTTATGCTCAAAAATGACAAAAGTATTCTCAGGGTGATGCCCTTATTGGCTAACCAGAAAAAAAATATATGCAAGCTTTCAGGGCACAGAGGCTCCTTCTTCAGGCGAGATTACAAATGAATTAATTCAGAAGAAGGAGCTTCTTTGTTATGAAAGCTTGCATATATATATATTTTCTGGTTAGTCAATAAAGGCATCACCCCGAAAATACTTTTGTCATTTTTGCGCATAAAAGTATATACATGTCACACCCACAATCTTAAAGGAAATTTGTCAGCAGATCTTGGCTACCTCATTTGAGAGAAGCAAGATGAAGGCAAAGAGACCCTGAATCCAATGATGTATCACTTAGTTTACAGTGAGTAGACATTTCTGACACAATCAGAGTTTTCAGATTTAAAAATGCAGCAGAGCTGAGAAAGTTAAACCAGCCCAAACTAGACTCTCTATAGACAGTGAGATGCTTATCACAGTAGGGGGTGGAGTCAGAATAGAGCTCATGTGACCAGCTAGTCACAGCAATGTTAATCACAAGGTGATTAAACCTTCAGTATAAGTAAACAACACAACACAGCCGGACCAGTGACACATCCTTGAGTTTAGTGTTTTAACATATACCTCATTCTGTCCTCAGAATGCATAGGAAAAGCCTGCTGATATATTCCCTTTAAATATATTTTATTGTGATTTTATGTGATATACTAGCTCAAAGTCGCAAGTATTTGTGAAGTTAAAAAGAAATGATACATGGTTTTGTAATTATCTTAAAAATATAAAAGTGAAAATTGTGATGTGCATTTGTATTCAGCCCCCCTGAGTCAATACTTTATAGGACCACCTTTCGCTACAATTACTGCTGCAAATCTTTTGGGTATGTCTCTACCAGCTTTGCACATCAAGAGGCTAAATTATTTTATCCATTTATCTTTGCAAACTATCTCTAGCTCAGTGAGATTGGATGGAGAGCGTCTGTGTACAGCAATTTTCATGTCTTGCTACAGTTTTTCAATGGGAATAAATATATTTTGATCTAAGTCATTCTATTCTAGCTCTGGCATTATGCTTGGGGTCTTTGTCCAGTTGGAAGGTGAGCCTTTACACAGTCTCGAGCCTTTTTAAGCCTCTAACAGGTTGTGCTCGAGGATTGCTTTGTATTTAGCTCCATCCATCTTCCTATCAACTCTGACCAGCTTTCCTGTCCCTGCTGAAGAAAAGCAACCCTGCAGCATGCTGCTGCCACCACCATGTGTAACACTAATGCCGGTGTCCCTGCATGCTCCGTTTCCCTCCTTCTTGCATGGACGCAGACATACTTATCACCCTGGCTGCAAGGCGGTGTCCCCGTTCCCTGTTTGACCTCCTGCTGCCCTAGCTCTGCGCATGCCGCCCAGGTCTCCCGGTGGCACGTATTAGCGCGTGCGCCTCCATTCTTAAAGGGGCAGTGCACGCACTTTGGAAATGCCTACAGCCAATAGCTGGGAGGCATAAAGTATTTAAGGTACTCTCCCCAGTAGGGAGGTGTCTGAGAAACCCTTGTCATTTCCCTACGTTGTGTGTTTGTGCAAGTAGTATGTTCCCAGATCCCTGTCTTTGAGTTAGTTGGTGTTTGAACCTCACCTGTTTCCTAAGACCCGTGTTGAAAATGAAACCCCATCGGTGGTCCCTGAACTGAAACTGCACCAGCAGTCACTGAAAATGAAACCACACCAGCAGTACCTAAACCCTAAAACTGCACTGGCGGTACCTGTACCATGAAGCTGCACCAGCAGTACCTGTACGCTGAAGCTGCACCAGTGGTACATGTACCTTGAAGCCGCACTTACGGTACCTGAGTCCTGAAGCCACACCAGCAGTACCCAAACCTGAAGCCACTCTGGCAGTACCTTAACCTGTAGCCACACCGGTGGCACTCAAACTTGAAAACGTTCCAGCGGTACTTGAACCAGCACCAGTGTCTGTACTGGTTAACATTCCAGAGTCTGTACTGTCAGAGCCTGTTCCAATATCTGAATCTTCTCATGCCTGTGACTCTGAGTCTGTGTCCATTCTGTCCAGTGACCCAGAACACGTATTGTCTGAACAGAGTCCAAATCCTGTCCTGCCAGTGACTCAGAACCCGTGTCCATGTCTGCGATCCTGACCCCTGGGGTCAGCAGCTGCAGTGCCGGGGATTGTCTAGGCTTGGTACTGTACCTGCAGCTCAAGCCTAACTCCACCATCAGGAGCTCTAGCAAAAACCAGGTAGCCACTTAACCACACTTCTCCTAGGTAAGCATGGCCCCATAGTACAGTGGATCCACAATCCATGTATTTGAGACCTTGTATGATGGTGGGGATGGTGTTTTAAGGATAATATGCAGTGTTAGTATTCTGCCACACATAGTGTTTTGCACTTAGCACAAAAAGTTATACTTTGGTCTCATCTGACCAAAGCACCTTCTTCCACTTGCTAGCTGTGTCCGCTTTATGGCTTTTTGAAAACTTCAAATGGGACTTCTTATGGCTTTCTTTCAAAAGAATGCTTTCTTCTTGCCACTATTCCGTAAAGGCCAGATTTGTTGCGTATATATCTAAGGCCACATTCACACATTCAGTATTGGGCCAGTATTTTACATCAGTATTTGGAAGACAAATTCAGGAGTGGAAGAATTAGAGGAAAAGAATAATAGAAACACGTGCATCACTTCTGCATTTTTTGTCCACTCCTCATTTTGGCTTACAAATACTGTTATGTCTTCAGACAGACCCATTTCTTGTTTGCAGCACACTGACTCCCTCTAGCGGCTGAATGCTGAGTTTGTTTGTCTGCACTTGTTTCCTTTTTGATCTACTCAGGACACCATAGTATTGTCTGTAGTGATGCACTCTGGGAGAAGGAAGGTCCTTTTGCACACAGACTGATTGCAGAGAAGACGTCCACCATTTTATCCCTCTTGTGATAGCATCGTTGGTGAGACAGACTATGTTTTTCCTGATTGCAGACACCTGATTTGTAGGACTCTAATCCCTGCATCTTCCAGTTACACTTATGAGACTGGCAAGCTGCGTCATTACATGTTATATGCTGTTCTGCTATTGACTTCATGTAATTCTGTGTTGTGTATACACATATTGATTGTTTGTTTTTCCATTGCTCCTAGTTTTACCAAATTCATCTACTAATCGTTCAATAAACTGCATAGACTACAAGACACAGTCTCCTTATTGGATTACAAGTAGATAAGGTTTAGCTGCCTGTCGGAGTACACATACATCCCAGGATAACGTGTAGCGAGGACAGAACAGTAAAACAACGGCTACCGGCTAGTGAGATTCAGCAATCTCTGCACAGCCAAGCATTCCCTTAAAGGCACCATGTCCCAAAAATCATACAGAACGAAATCCGTAGCTTCTGCCTCCTCAAAGGCATCATCAATCAGCAACGCTGCCGCCATTGCCCGCGCAAAAGCTGAAGCCGCCAAAACACGAGCAACATTTGCTAACCAGGAAATGCATCTCAAGCTAGAGAAAGCGCACTTAGAAGCAACATTAGCTGACAGAGAACGGAGAGCACAACTTGATAAGGCACGTCTGGATGCCGCCTTAGAAAAACTAACAGCAGAAAAGGAAGCTGCAGCCGCTGTGGCTGAAGCAGAGTTCTTAGAGGCTGCACAACTCCCTGATTTGCAAAGACAAAGCAGTATGCCGAGTCTGAAGCTTATCTCACAGGATTCATTACAGCGCACAACTCAGTATGTCAATGAGCTCCCTGATTCAAATTACAATCCTGAGCCAATACTAAAGCAAGAATGCGATATCTCCAGTGAGACAGACAGAATTCAACATGGCAGGCATACCCAGATCAGTTATAAACGTGAATACAATTCTGCTAGTGACAACCCTGCCACTCAACAGGTTACCGAAGCAAAGCACCTTCCTGGCACGCCTTTCATCACGCCGAAACAAGACAACACCGGCTGGCGCCACCTAGAGGACACTAGCAGGTATGAGCGCACCTCACATCGTTACAAGGGCGATCCTCCACCAGTATACCCTACTGATAACCAGTTCACAACAGACTTTGCCAAGTTCTTTACACGATGTGAACTAGTGGCCAAAGGGCTCTTAAAATTCAACGACCATGCTGGAGGCTATAGGGCCTGGAGAGCTTCTTTCCAAAATGTTACTAGAGACTTGGAGTTGTCAGAGAGAGAAGAGGTAGACCTCTTAGTCAAATATCTTGGAGAAGAGTCAAGTAGACACGCATCAAGGATCAGAGACATTAATATAAACCACCCCGAGATTGGTCTCAAAATGATCTGGGACATACTCGATGAGTGTTACGGCTCAGCAGAGGCAATAGAAAGAGCCTTATTTAAAAGAATAGACGATTTTCCCAAAATATCTAACAAAGGTCTTCAGAAACTCAGAGAGTTAAGTGACCTGCTAATGGAAGTCCAGGTTGCAAAATGCGAAGAGGACTTACCAGGACTCACATTCCTCGACACAGCAAGAGGTGTTAACCCTATAGTCCAAAAGTTGCCCGACAATCTGCGGGAAAAGTGGCTCACACATGGATCAACGTACAAATATAAACACAATGTTCCATTTCCTCCCTTCTCCATTTTCGTAGAATTTGTGCATCAACAGGCAAGGATCAGGAACGACCCTAGCTTCGACTTTATGCTGTCGTATGCCACACCGACACCAGCTCCCAATCCACGCAAGACGTCTGTAGCAGTACACAAGACTAATGTTTCTTCTTCAGGTTCTGTTCACAGGTCTGGCAACTACTCTCAAGTAGGGACAAAGGAACAGGACCCCAGCAAGCAGTGCCCCTTCATCAAAAGCCTCATCCTCTCCTGAAATGCAGAGCATTCAGAGAGAAACCTATGCAGGATTGTAAGAGCTTCTTGAAAGAAAACTGCATATGTTACAAGTGCTGTTCATCTTCATCACATCTTGCTAAGGACTGTAATGTCAGTGTGAAATGCTCAGAATGTGGCACTGCAGACCACAACCCAGCACTACACCCCGGCTCAGCCCCTTGGAGTGCCAAAAACACTTTAACGGACAGTGAGCATGGCGGGGAGGAAAGGAACACGACTACAACTACACCAGAGATCACTTCACAATGTACTGAAATTTGCAAAGGGTCAATAGACAGTAGGTCCGGCTCCAAAATCTGCCTTGTCAGAGTTTACCCAAAGGGCCACAGAGACAAAGCTGTAAAACTATACGCCATCTTGGATGATCAAAGTAACAGATCCTTGGCTAGATCAGCGTTCTTTAATCTATTCAACGTCAAAGGGCCAAATACTCCCTATTCACTAAAAACATGTGCAGGTACTGTGATGACAGCGGGAAGGAAAGTTGCTGATTACCAAATTGAATCCATAGATGGACAGTTCAGCCAGCCATTACCTGCAATCACTGAATGTAACCAAATTCCTGACAACAGATCTGAAATTCCAACACCAGATGTAGCGATCCACCATGCTCACTTAAAACATATAGCACATCTTATACCACAACTCGATCATCAAGCCCAAATAGTCCTGCTCTTGGGAAGAGATATCCTGCAAGTCCATAAAGTGAGACGCCACATCAATGGACCCCGCAACACTCCTTATGCTCAAAGGCTAGACTTGGGATGGGTCATAGTAGGAGACGTGTGCCTAGGGCGCATGCACACTCCCACCACTGCGACAAGTATGCTTACTAAAATGCTGGAGAATGGTCGTCCATCTTTGTTCCAACCCTGTAACAATGACTTTCATATCAAGGAACTGCCATACAGCACCCAATTACCCAACAGCTATGAGGATCAGTTAGGGTGTGCAGTTTTCCAGAGAACCAAACAAGACAATCTGCTGGCAATGTCTATAGAAGACAAGCTGTTCTTAGAGATAATGGACAAGGGACTTGTTAAAGATGAGACTAACAGCTGGGTCGCAACTCTTCCCTTCAGAACCCACAGACCACGTTTGCCAAATAACAGAGATCAAGTGTTAAAACGTTTCTCCTTTCTCAAGCACAATTTTCAAAGGAAACCAGAAATGAAAGATCACTTTTTCTCCTTCATGGAAAAGATTTTCGAAAACAATCACGCAGAGATAGCTCCCACTCTCAAAGACTCTGATGAATGTTGGTTCCTACCCATGTTCGGAGTATACCACCCAAAGAAACCGGGCCAGATTAGAGTGGTGTTTGATTCTAGCGCCAAGTTCGGAAATGTCTCTCTGAATGATATCCTCCTAACAGGTCAAGACCTCAACAACAAACTGCTGGGAGTACTGATACGTTTCTGTAAGGATTCCATTGCCTTTGTCGCCGACCTTCAGAAGATGTTCCACTGCTTCCTCGTGAAAGAAAAAGACAGGAATTTCTTAAGGTTCCTCTGGTACAGAGACAATAATCCTTCTAATGAAGTGACAGAGTATCGCATGAGGGTACACATTTTCGGCAACAGTCCTTCACCCGCAGTTGCCATTTACGGACTCAAAAGATCTGCTCAAGAAGTAGAAGCAGAATATGGATCCGATGTCAAACAATTCATAGACAAGGACTTCTATATCGATGACTGCTTGAAAGCCATGCCTTCAAATGAGTCTGCCATCAGTCTCCTCAGGAGAGCTCAGGAGATGCTTGCCTGCTCTAACCTCAGGCTTCACAAAATAGCCTCAAACAGCCAAGAACTGATGGAAGCGTTTCCTTCTCAGGACTTATGCAACGATCTTAGAGACTTGGACTTAGGAACTGACCCCGTACCAATGCAACGCAGCCTCGGTCTTCTTTGGAATTTAAAGTCAGACACTTTCACCTTCCAAATCAGCCAGGAAGAAAAACCCTTCATGCGTAGAGGCGTTCTATCCACCGTCAACAGCCTATATGATCCCTTAGGATTTGCAGCTACAGTTACAATAAAGGGTAAGGCCTTATTAAGAGACTTAACTCATGAAACATCCGACTGGGATACACCTCTACCAGCTGACAAGAGGATCCTCTGGGAGGAATGGAGGAACTCCCTTGCAGCCCTGACAAAACTGAACGTGCTGAGACCATACGCCTCCGTGCCTTCTACAGAGATGCAGAGCCAGAACCTCTACGTATTCTCAGATGCTTCTGTCCAGGCAATTGCTGCCGTTGCCTACATTAAGACCATGGACTCAAAAGGTCAGATTCATATCGGATTCGTCATGGGGAAAGCCAAACTTGCACCACTCCCAGAGCACACTATACCCAGGTTAGAGCTTTGTGCTGCTGTATTAGCTGTTGAGTTAGCTGAACTCATTACATATGAGATGGACATTGATCTAGAGAAAACTAAGTTCTATATGGACAGCAAAGTAGTCCTAGGTTATATCTACAACGAGACAAGACAGTTCTACATCTATGTGAACAACAGAGTGCTACGAATCAGAAGATCCGTACATCCAAAGCAGTGGCATTACATAGCTACAGATCATAATCCCGCAGATCACGCTACTAGATCAGTAGATCCTAATTGGCTAGAGAGTACAACATGGCTCTCAGGACCAAAACTGTTATACAGCAAAGAACTATCCTCCGAATCCTTCGAGCTGGTAGAGGAGGACTCAGACGTCGAAATCCGCTCTCAAGTGTCTACACTTCATACGACAACCTCGGATATTCAACTCGGATCCCACAGGTTCAACAAGTTCTCAAGCTGGAAGTCACTCATCCGAGCTATCAACTGTTTGTCTCACATAGCTCGCTCATTTAAAGCCACCAGAACTTGTGATATAGACAGATGTAAAGGCTGGCATCTTTGTGAGAATACCTACGCTACCCCGAACTTGGATTTTTCTAGAAATCACATCATCTTCACCGTTCAAAGGGAAGCCTACCCAAGAGAAATTCAATGCCTCATGAATAAGACCTCAGTACCAGCAAAGAGCATTTTGAGAAAACTCGATCCATTCATCGATAACAGCGGCCTGCTGAGAGTGGGAGGCCGACTTAAAGAAGCTAAAATAGAGTTTAGAGAAAAATTCCCTTTTATCGTTCCCGGAAAGTGTCACGTCGCCTGTTTGATTGTACAGCACTACCACAATTTGGTCAAACACCAAGGAAGACTATTCACAGAAGGAGCCATAAGAACTGCTGGCCTATGGATTGTCGGAGCCAAAAAACTCATCAGCAGCGTCATCTTTAAATGCATCACCTGTTGCTGACTTCGTGGTTCAACTCAAACCCAAAAGATGGCTTACCTCCCAGCAGACAGACTCAGCATGGACCCTCCTTTTACAAGCGTTGGTCTTGATGTATTTGGACCTTGGTCAGTTGCTACGCGACAGACAAGAAGCAGTCAAGCCTATAGTAAACGTTGGGCAGTCATATTCACCTGCATGTCCATCAAAGCTATTCACATAGAGGTCATTGAGTCCCTCGACACTTCGAGTTTCATTAACGCTCTCAGACGATTCATTGCCATCCGAGGCCCCATCAAACAAATACATTCAGACAGAGGTACTAACTTTGTTGGGGCAGTCAAAGAATTGGGAATTCCTTCAAATATGGACTGCAAACCTATTGAGAGATTCCTTAGTGACCAGAGTTGCACATGGACCTTTAACCCACCTCACTCATCTCACATGGGAGGATCTTGGGAAAGAATGATTGGTGTAGTTCGAAGAATTCTTGACTCAATTCTGCTTCAAGCAGGCACAACAAGGCTCACCCATGAAAGCTTAATAACCTTCATGGCCGAAGCCGTGGCTATAATAAATGCCAGACCCTTGGCTCCAATCCCGAATGACCCTGAAGAACCCTTACTATTGACTCCAGCAACTCTCCTTACCCAGAAAACAGGACCATTCAGCGTTCCTGCAGGAGAATTTAATGTCAAAGACCTTTACAAGCGGCAGTGGAGACAGGTACAAAGTCTTGCAAATACATTCTGGGACAGGTGGCGCAAGCAATACCTATCTACACTGCAACCACGGACAAAGTGGCAATCTACAAGACCCAATCTGAACATTGGTGACCTCGTACTTGTGAAAGACGTTCAAACCCACAGAAACCAGTGGCCACTTGGCTTAGTAACTGCAACGTTCCCTAGCAAAGATGGAAATGTCCGGAAAGTGGAAGTGAGGATGACCAGAGGAGACGAACCAAAGACGTTCCTCAGACCAATATCCGAACTAGTTCTACTTTTACCCTTCAAGGACCAGGATGGTGACATCCATTGATGCCAGACGGGGAGTGTTATGTCTTCAGACAGACCCATTTCTTGTTTGCAGCACACTGACTCCCTCTAGCGGCTGAATGTTGAGTTTGTTTGTCTGCACTTGTTTCCTTTTTGATCTACTCAGGACACCATAGTATTGTCTGTAGTGATGCACTCTGGGAGAAGGAAGGTCCTTTTGCACACAGACTGATTGCAGAGAAGACGTCCACCATTTTATCCCTCTTGTGATAGCATCGTTGGTAAGACAGACTATGTTTTTCCTGATTGCAGACACCTGATATGTAGGACTCTAATCCCTGCATCTTCCAGTTACACTTATGAGACTGGCAAGCTGCTTCATTACATGTTATATGCTGTTCTGCTATTGACTTCATGTAATTCTGTGTTGTGTATACACATATTGATTGTTTGTTTTTCCATTGCTCCTAGTTTTACCAAATTCATCTACTAATCGTTCAATAAACTGCATAGACTACAAGACACAGTCTCCTTATTGGATTACAAGTAGATAAGGTTTAGCTGCCTGTCGGAGTACACATACATCCCAGGATAACGTGTAGCGAGGACAGAACAAATACTAATGTAAAATATTGAGCACATACTAAACCTGTTATTGTGACTTAATAGTTGTCTTAAGGACAGATTGTCCCACCTGAGATATGGATATGTGCACCTCCTCCAGTGTCATCATGAGCCTCTTGGCTGCTTCTCTAATTAGTGCTCTCCTTTCTTCGGATGTCAGTTTGGGTGCATGGCCATGTCTTGGTAGGTTTGCAACTGTGTCATTCTTCTTTCATTTTTGGATGATGGATTGAACAGTGCTCTGTGAGATTTTTAGAGCTTGGGATTTTTTTTATAACCAAACCATGCTTTACTCTTCTCCACAACTTTATCCCTGACCTTTCTGGTGTGTTCCTTGGTTTTCATGATGCTGTTTGATCCCTAATATTCTGAAGAAAATGTCTGAGGCCTTGACAGGACAGTAGTAACTAAACTGAGAATAATTTTCCTACAGGTGGACTCAATTTACTAATTACAGTTGTGCTCAAAAGTTTACATACCCTGGCAGAATTTTTCCTTTCTTGGCCTTGTTTCAGAGAATATGAATGATAACAAAAAACTTTTTCTCCACTCATGTTTATTGGTTGGGTGAAGCCATTTATTGTCAAACTACTGTGTTTTCTGTTTTATAATCGTAATGACAACCAAAAACATCCAAATGACCCTGATCAAAAGTTCACATTCACTAGTTCTTAATACAGTGTATTGCCCCCTCTAACATCAATGGCAGCTTGAAGTATTTTGTCGTAGTTGTGGATGAGGTTCTTTAATTTCTCAGATGGTAAAGCTGCCCATTCTTTTTAGCAAAAAGCCTCCAGTTCCTGTAAATTCCTGGGCTGTCTAGCATGAACTGCGCTCTTGAGATCTCCCCAGAGTGGCTAAATGATATTGAGGTCAGGGGACTGAGATGGCCAATTCAGATCCTTCACTTTGTGCTGTTGTAGCCAATGACAGGTCGACTTGGCCTTGTATTTTGGATCATTGTCATGTTGGAACGTCCAAGTACGTCCCATGCGCAGCTTCCGGGCTGATGAGTGCAAATTTGCCTCCAGTATTTGTTGATAACGTGCTGCATTCATCTTACCTTCAACTTTTACCAAGTTTCCTGTTCCTTTGTAGCTCACACATCCCCAAAACATCAGCAATCCACCTTCCTGCTTTACTGTATGAATGGTGTTCCTTTCATCATAGGCCTTGTAGACCTCTCTCCAAATGTAACATTTATGGTTGTGGCCAAAAAGTTCAATTTAGGTCTTATCACTCAAAATTATCTTGTACCAGAAGTTTTTGTGCTGTTTGGCATATTGCAGATGAGATACTTTGTGGCATTTGCGCAGTAATGGCTTTCTTCTGGCGACTCAACCATGCACCCCATTTTTCTTCAAGTGCCTCCTTTCTGTGCATCTTGAAACAGCCACACTGCTAGTTTTCAGAGAGTCCTGAATTTCAGCTGATGTTATTTGTGGGTTTTTCTTTGCATCCTAAACAATCTTCTTGGCAGTTGTGACCAAAACTTTTGTTGATCTACCTGACCGTGGTTGGGTTTTTACAGAGCCCCTGATTTTCCATGCTTTAATCACAGTTTGAACGCTGCTGACTGTCATTATCAGTTCCTTGGATATTTTTTTGTATCCCTTTCCTGTGTTATACAGTTCAACTACCTTTTCCCGTAGACCCGTTGTCAATTTTTTTGCTTTCCCATATGACTCACAATCCAGAAACATCAGTGGCTGGATGCAAGAGTTTGTCTGGATCCCAGAAACTCATTCAGCTTTTATGCACACACACTGATTACAAGCAAACAAGTCACAGGTGAGGATGTTACCTTTAGTAGCCATTCAAACCCATTTGTGACAAATTCTTTGCTTGTTATCAGGCCAAAATCACCAGGTTATGTAAACTTTTGATCAGGGTCATTTGGGTGTGCTGTGTGCCACCCATGTGCCGCATCAGAATCACATGTACCGGAGCCTGGAAATCAGCGGTACAATTAGCGCTGTTCCCAAGCGCTGGGTGCTGAAGGAATCTCTCATCATTGTCCCCTTATTCTGCTGCGATGAGCGCGAGCAAGGGACAATGTTGAGAGTAGTATTCAGCCCCTGCTGTCTCCAACAGTTGTAAAAATAAGAATAAAATAAAAAACCCATTATAGTTACCTTTACACTTAATTACCTGATGCTCTTGTCCCCCTGTAAACAAGCCAAAAATAAAAAAACACAATATCACTCACCTGTCCAAAGATGAAATAATCCAGTGTCCTATGCCATAATCCTTCTAAGCGACATTTCTTTACCAGCATGTGCGGTGGCTTGAGGCGATCGCACATGTTGAGGAGCAGGGGAGAATGACTCGATATAGGTAGTGGGCCCCTGAACTGCACTGAGCTCATTGAGTGACAGGACACTGCTCAGTGAGCTCAGCACAGTTCAGGGGTCGACTCGGTGCAGCGAGTTATTCTCCTCTGCTCCTCAGTATATGCGGGTGCTTCATGCCACTGCGCACGCTGATGAAGAAATGTCGGACAAATAGATTACTGCGTGTGACACTAGATTATTTAAACTTCGGACAGGTGAGAGATATTGTTGTTTTTTATTTTTGGTTTGTTTACAAGGGACAATGGCTTCAGGGAATAAGGTGTGAAGGTGAGTATAATTTTTTTTTTTTTTTACACCTGTTGGAGACAGTGGGGGTTGAATATTACTCTCAACATTGTTGCTTGCTCGCGCTGATCGCAGCGGAAGCAGGGGACAATGCTGAGAGATTCCTTCAGCACCCAGCACTTGGGAACAGTGCAAACTGTACTGCTGATTCCCAGGCACTAGCACGTGATGACACACATGTCAGTGTTCACGTGTGTTGGACATTTTGAGGCCCATGCAGGGTGCAAAAAGCATACATGTAATCGTGTTTTTCCCCCGAACACACAGTCCGTGGAAACACACTGACATGTGCGTAGACCAATTGATTTGAATGGGTGTACATGTTTATGTGTCTCCAGAAAGTGTAAAAATTGGCATCACACGTACAGGAGACACTGACCTGTGAAAGAGCCCTAAGTTGAATAAAGTATACAGATGTGTTTCTTTATGCCAATTGTAAATAATTGTAAAAAAAAAAAATGGCAATTTATGTTTTCCTTTATTTCATCTTTCTGATGTCAAAAAGTAAAAAAAAATTTTTGTAATGCTAAATTGCACAGAAATACAGCACATTTGTCCTTGTGTGTCAGCTCCGTTACTTTTGTAAAAAGTAGTTGGGACTTAATAATAGCTGATATGTCTGAACACCACTTGATAAATCTGAGACAACATTCACCTGAAACTGGTGGAAATTTATAAACGTGTTTCGCCCTTTAATGAATTTAGCACACCAACACTGGCATATGAAATTCTTGATAAATTCCACCAACAGTGTTTATGTGCAGAAGAAAACCACATTGATGATAGACACCAATAAACAATCTGAGCCCCAAATTGGTGAGAGAAGAGTAAGATAAATGTTTGTATAACTAATCTATCATAAATATAAAGGTCAGTCATTGTAGCAATTTATATCAATTGTAAAAGCAGAAAATAATGATTTACAAACAATTAGCAAACATGCAAACAATAACAATCCTTTTATGTACTTACAACTAGAAAATGCTTAAATGATAAACTGTATTTTATATATTTAACCCATAATGCCCCTAAAAGATGTCTACGACAAAGACTAAATGGACCCCTCTAATTCATGATTTTCAAAATGTATTAATTCATTGGCAAATCAGCTGTTGGGATAAAAAATGTTCCAACCAGTGGGGAATTAAAAAAAATGCTAAGTGAATTAATTTGCCCAGTGAGCAAGAGTTAGTTAATCGAATGGATAAAAAATTTACGGGGTGGATCAATTTCCTCATCTCTACCTTAAAGTATAACTGTGATTTCACAGAGAAATACAAAAATCTTAGAATTCGTCATATAATAATCATTATGGAGTCCAGTAAACTGAACATTTTTATTCTGAAACTCTTAGAAGTACATCTACTCCTTCTTAGGGTTTATTCAGATGTCTGATTTTTCCATGTATGAGAAAAATGGACTGATCATTCTGATCAGACATTGATTGGACTTTGATCAGGTTTGATCAAAGTGTAGTGCAAGTGTAATCCATTGTTCTCATATGTGGAGAAATAAAAAAAAAAAGTTTCTCCACTTTTCTAACAGTCAGTGAAAAACGGACCGCACTCAAATGTCATCTGAGTGCAGTACAATTTTTTTTTATGGATCCATTGACTTGCATTATCAATTTTGAACCCAGGATCAAAATTGGACATGTCTCCGCGATCTCTGGAGGACTTTTTGGTCCGTGAAAAATCACAGACAAGTGAAAGTCCGCATAGACTCTTACTGGTACGTATGTGATCTGTAAAAGACATGGATAGCACTCATGCACGAAAATTAGACATCTAAATGAACCCTTATTAATAGTCTATTCTTCTTTTCCTGAAATGCTGTGGAATGAAGATGGTTGAGGGTCTTCTCTCCCATGTTGTTTGCCAGCACTTCTGTCTCATGCTGGCTTCAATAACATCAAAAGCATACCCACCAGAATATTTTTCAATGCCTTTAAAAAACTTCAGTATATTAGCTATTTATTGCATATATCCATATATAGCAAATTCAACAAACTTTCACCATATTAACCCAGGTTGTATCTCAATCTTGGGGTGAAGTTTAACTGGTCTTCCATAATAAGTATTGGTATTGCACACAATTGCAAGCTTCATCTATGTGCAATTCTAATACTATCAATCGCTCCCTCAATGGACTGGTAGGCTGAAAGTGTTTTTTCATCAGTATTTTGCCCCTGTGTTACCTCCTTTAGTAAAGGGGTCTGTTGCATTCTGTTTGTGCATTTTCCTTTGTGATGTTGTCGGGTAAATGCCATTGACCTGTGGCAATGACACAATGAGTTAAGTTCTTAAATTAATCTGTCATCAAGTTTTTGTTATATAATCTGAGACCATGGCAATGTAGAGCGAGAGACTCTGATTCCAATGATGTATCACTTACTGGGCTGCTTGCTATAATATTGGTAAAATCAACTGTTTTATCAGCAGGAGATTATCACTAGATAACTAGAAAACCTGCTAACATGTAGTCCTCCATATTCACAAGCTCTATATAACCATGCCCCCCATCACTGATACACAGGCTTCTGCCTATGCACAGCATACCCAGAAATCAGCCAATGAGTTATGTGGGACGGGTACTACAAGGCCCAGCATTCAGAAAACTGGTAGATCTGCAGCAGAAAAAAACATAATTTTCTAAAAAATTAAGCAAGCAATCCAGTAAGTGATATATTGCCGTAATCAGGGTCTCTGCACTTATCACCGTGCTACACTCAGATGGGGTAGCAAAAACTTTGTGCATATTCTTAGGTGAGTTGACATATAAAATATTAAGATACAGTACATGTCTTAAAGGGAATCTATCAATATGTCCTGTGTGTTTTAGTAAATAAAAGCTGTGAAGAAATTCTACATGAGCCTCAAATACATTTTTAATAAGGATTTGATGAAACTGTGCACAGCTCTGCTGACTGAAAGCAAATTATTAAACAATTAACACACTTTGAGTGTATTTAATATGCAGTTTAATGATGTTCTATATAATTCAAACCTATTCCCTTTTTATAGTTAATGACGGAAATTTACCAAGGGAACTGTGCCTGAGAGAGCAGCTTCCATCATGACTCAGTAAAAGATGAGTAAGAGTTCTGATTTACTTTGATCTCCGTACTTGAAGATAAGAGGGGCCGTATTTCCTTTAAGGCAACCTGCTAGTTGAGCAGCAGGGCTACTTAATTAAAAGACTGCTTGATTTATAAAAAAAATATGATTAGTCTAAACCTGCATGCTCACATTATTTCAGAAGTTTTTACATGAAATTATTTCTAAAAGGTCAGGCACTTTATACCCTTACTTAAACTAACTTAAATAAGTGATAACATGAAAGAAAGAATAAGATAAAAATTAATTGAGAAACGAAGATATTAAAGGGTAATATCCATCATTGATATCCATTCAAAGGATAGGTGATAGTTTTCTGATTGGTGGGGTCTGATCCTGAGAACTGGGGTCTGAAATGTCCAGTCAAAATGGAGCATTGGGCTCACAAGAATATATCTAGAGATGAAGACAACACAATTAAATACTGTTTAGCAAAAATACAATTGCTATTGAAACATCTGCACATAGTTGCATAATTTGAAAAAAAGTCATAAGTCCAACAAGTTGACATCGCTAATGTAACATTATTTCAGTTACAACACTAGTGTAACCTCTTCACAATAGAATTCTGTCTAAAAAATTCAAGCACTGACGCAGCAAGATTAGACTCCCCCACCAGTCACACATTTATTGCATTGCACACAAACCATTCATTAGCCAAAGCTTAAAACAAGGATTTAAGACTAGGTGCACACTTCATCTATGTACCTAGCCTACAATGTATATCTGGAGCTTTTCAAACCAGTGTATACTACGTAATGTATACAGCAGTCTCAGTGTATCCTATGTGATATGTATATAGAAGTCTTAGTGTATACTATGTGATGTATATACCAGTCTTAGTGTATAGAGATGAGCGTTGTTCTACTCGAACTGTTCGCCAATCTCAAATTCGAGCTGTTTTGGGCGGTGTTCGAGCCGTTCGGCGAACGCGAACAATTTGATAAAAATTCGGCTGTTCGAGGTTATGTTCGATAACTGTTCGTGCACCAAAATCATAACTGGATTTTTTCTCAGTAATGATGAAAATTAATGTTAATACGCAGTTTGAGTGTACAGCGGGGTGGGGGGAGGGGCAGGGGATGGATCTCTGCAGGAACAATGAAGATCTCCATTTTTTTTTCTCTTTCCCGCATTTGCAGTGGGGAGGTGCAATCTGTCAGCCTATCAGCAGCGCACACACGGAGCGAAGTGCTTTTTTTCACACAAGCAAGGGCATGTGTCATTGGCAGTGTATGTCACATGTCCTTGCCCTATAAGACCAAGCCATTTTCCCCGTCGCCACCATTTTCTCACTGCTGTAGCTGCGTGTTAGACGGCACCGCTGTTGCTGTGTGCGCTATACCTTGTTAATTTCAAGCCAATTTTCGCACAAATAAACAGATAGCTTGGGAGTAGGGAATAGTTGTGATTGCAGTCCTTTTAAGGACTAGGTTACAGCATTTCCTACGACTTTTATCAGGGAGGTCTGTGCTCTTAAATAGATAGATTGTGGGAGTAAAGACTAATTGTAATTGGAGTCCTTTTCAGGACTAGGTTACATCAGTTCCTATCAGTTTTTGCCAGGCAGGTCTGTGCCAGTGCTGTGCAAGTTTTTTTCACAGCATTTGGCTGAATCTAGCAAAGCTAATCCTTTTTGGCCTATTGCAGAGTGTGTTAGTCAGTGGAGTAGCCTATCTGTGTTGCAAGATATACTACCTGTGTATAGAATACCAATTTTTTTACTGCACCTAGTGAAGTAAAATCTTTTGGGCATAGCATCATTCTATTAGTCCATCTATACTGACCTCCATCAGGTTGCAAATTAAAACTAATTTTTATCTGCATCTACAGTACCTCTGAAAAAATATTTGGGCTTCTAGCTGTGTGTGGGACTTGTTGTATTAGTCCATCTATACTGACCTCCATCAGGTTGCAAATTAAAAATAATTTTTATCTGCATCTACAGTACCTCTGAAAAAATATTTGGGCTTCTAGCTGTGTGTGGGACTTGTTGTATTAGTCCATCTATACTGACCTCCATCAGGTTGCAAACTGAATATATTTTTTTCTGCATCTACCTCTGAAAAAATATTTGGGCTTCTAGCTGTGTGTGGGACTTGTTGTATTAGTCCATCTATACTGACCTCCATCAGGTTGCAAACTGAATATATTTTTTTCTGCATCTACCTCTGAAAAAATATTGGGCTTCTAGCTGTGTGTGGGTCTTGTTCTATTAATCCATCTATACTGACCTCCATCAGGTTGCAAACTGAATATAATTTTTTTCTGCATCTAGCTCTGAAAAAATATTTGGCCTTCTAGCAGTGTGTCGGACTTTCTCTATTAGTCCATCTATACTGACCTCCATCAGGTTGCAAATTAAAACTAATTTTTATCTGCATCTACAGTACCTCTGAAAAAATATTTGGGCTTCTAGCTGTGTGTGGGACTTGTTGTATTAGTCCATCTATACTGACCTCCATCAGGTTGCAAATTAAAAATAATTTTTATCTGCATCTACAGTACCTCTGAAAAAATATTTGGGCTTCTAGCTGTGTGTGGGACTTGTTGTATTAGTCCATCTATACTGACCTCCATCAGGTTGCAAACTGAATATATTTTTTTCTGCATCTACCTCTGAAAAAATATTTGGGCTTCTAGCTGTGTGTGGGACTTGTTGTATTAGTCCATCTATACTGACCTCCATCAGGTTGCAAACTGAATATATTTTTTTCTGCATCTACCTCTGAAAAAATATTGGGCTTCTAGCTGTGTGTGGGACTTGTTGTATTAGTCCATCTATACTGACCTCCATCAGGTTGCAAACTGAATATTAGAGATGAGCGTTGTTCTACTCGAACTGTTCGCCAATCTCAAATTCGAGCTGTTTTGGGCGGTGTTCGAGCCGGTCGGCGAACACGAACAATTTGAGAAAAATTCGGCTGTTCGAGGTTATGTTCGATAACTGTTCGTGCACCAAAATCATAACTGGATTTTTTCTCAGTAATGATGAAAATTAATGTTAATACGCAGTTTGAGTGTACAGCGGGGTGGGGGGAGGGGCAGGGGATGGATCTCTGCAGGAACAATGAAGATCTCCATTTTTTTTTCTCTTTCCCGCATTTGCAGTGGGGAGGTGCAATCTGTCAGCCTATCAGCAGCGCACACACGGAGCGAAGTGCTTTTTTTCACACAAGCAAGGGCATGTGTGATTGGCAGTGTATGTCACATGTCCTTGCCCTATAAGACCAAGCCATTTTCCCCGTCGCCACCATTTTCTCACTGCTGCAGCTGCGTGTTAGACGGCACCGCTGTTGCTGTGTGCGCTATACCTTGTTAATTTCAAGCCAATTTTCGCACAAATATACAGATAGCTTGGGAGTAGGGAATAGTTGTGATTGCAGTCCTTTTAAGGACTAGGTTACAGCATTTCCTACGACTTTTATCAGGCAGGTCTGTGCTCTTAAATAGATAGATTGTGGGAGTAAAGACTAATTGTAATTGGAGTCCTTTTCAGGACTAGGTTACATCAGTTCCTATAAGTTTTTGCCAGGCAGGTCTGTGCCAGTGCTGTGCAAGTTTTTTTCACAGCATTTGGCTGAATCTAGCAAAGCTAATCCTTTTTGGCCTATTGCAGAGTGTGTTAGTCAGTGGAGTAGCCTATCTGTGTTGCAAGATATACCACCTGTGTATAGAATACCAATTTTTTTACTGCACCTAGTGAAGTAAAATCTTTTGGGCATAGCATCATTCTATTAGTCCATCTATACTGACCTCCATCAGGTTGCAAACTGAATATAATTTTTTTCTGCATCTAGCTCTGAAAAAATATTTGGGCTTCTAGCAGTGTGTGGGACTTGGTCTATTAGTCCATCTATACTGACCTCCATCAGGTTGCAAATTAAAAATAATTTTTTTCTTCATTTAGCTCTGAAAAAATATTTGGGCTTCTAGCAGTGTGTGGGACTTGTTCTATTAGTCCTTCTATACTGACCTCCAGCAGGTTGCAAATTGAATATAATTTTTTTCTGCATCTAGCTCTGAAAAAATATTTGGGCTTCTAGCGGTGTGTGGGACTTGGTCTATTAGTCCATCTATACTGACCTCCATCAGGTTGCAAATTAAAAATATTTTTTTTCTGCATCTAGCTCTGAAAAAATATTTGGGCTTCTAGCAGTGTGTGGGACTTGGTCTATTAGTCCATCTATACTGACCTCCATCAGGTTGCAAATTAAAAATAATTTTTTTCTTCATTTATCTCTGAAAAAATATTTGGGCTTCTAGCAGCGTGTGGGACTTGTTCTATTAGTCCATCTATACTGACCTCCATCAGGTTGCAAATTAAAAATAATTTTTTTCTGCATCTAGCTCTGAAAAAATATTTGGGCTTCTAGCAGTGTGTGGGACTTGGTCTATTAGTCCATCTATACTGACCTCCATCAGGTTGCAAATTAAAAATAATTTTTTTCTTCATTTATCTCTGAAAAAATATTTGGGCTTCTAGCAGCGTGTGGGACTTGTTCTGTTAGTCCATCTATACTGACCTCCATCAGGTTGCAAATTAAAAATAATTTTTTTCTGCATCTAGCTCTGAAAAAATATTTGGGCTTCTAGCAGTGTGTGGGACTTGGTCTATTAGTCCATCTATACTGACCTCCATCAGGTTGCAAATTAAAAATAATTTTTTTCTGCATCTAGCTCTGAAAAAATATTTGGGCTTCTAGCAGTGTGTGGGACTTGGTCTATTAGTCCATCTATACTGACCTCCATCAGGTTGAAAATTGAATAAAAAAATTTTCTGCATCTAGCTCTGAAAAAATATTTGGGCTTCTAGCGGTGTGTGGGACTTGGTCTATTAGTCCATCTATACTGACCTCCATCAGGTTGCAAATTAAAAATAATTTTTTTCTGCATCTAGCTCTAAAAAAATATTTGGGCTTCTAGCAGTGTGTGGGACTTGGTCTATTAGTCCATCTATACTGACCTCCATCAGGTTGCAAATTAAAAATAATTTTTTTCTTCATTTAGCTCTGAAAAAATATTTGGGCTTCTAGCAGTGTGTGGGACTTGTTCTATTAGTCCTTCTATACTGACGTCCAGCAGGTTGCAAATTGAATATAATTTTTTTCTGCATCTAGCTCTGAAAAAATATTTGGGCTTCTAGCGGTGTGTGGGACTTGGTCTATTAGTCCATCTATACTGACCTCCATCAGGTTGCAAATTAAAAATAATTTTTTTCTGCATCTAGCTCTGAAAAAATATTTGGGCTTCTAGCAGTGTGTGGGACTTGGTCTATTAGTCCATCTATACTGACCTCCATCAGGTTGCAAATTAAAAATAATTTTTTTCTGCATCTAGCTCTGAAAAAATATTTGGGCTTCTAGCAGTGTGTGGGACTTGGTCTATTAGTCCATCTATACTGACCTCCATCAGGTTGCAAATTAAAAATAATTTTTTTCTGCATCTAGCTCTGAAAAAATATTTGGGCTTCTAGCAGTGTGTGGGACTTGGTCTATTAGTCCATCTATACTGACCTCCATCAGGTTGCAAATTGAATATAATTTTTTTCTGCATCTAGCTCTGAAAAAATATTTGGGCTTCTAGCGGTGTGTGGGACTTGGTCTATTAGTCCATCTATACTGACCTCCATCAGGTTGCAAATTAAAAATAATTTTTTTCTGCATCTAGCTCTGAAAAAATATTTGGGCTTCTAGCGGTGTGTGGGACTTGGTCTATTAGTCCATCTATACTGACCTCCATCAGGTTGCAAATTAAAAATAATTTTTTTCTGCATCTAGCTCTGAAAAAATATTTGGGCTTCTAGCAGTGTGTGGGACTTGGTCTATTAGTCCATCTATACTGACCTCCATCAGGTTGCAAATTAAAAATAATTTTTTTCTGCATCTAGCTCTGAAAAAATATTTGGGCTTCTAGCAGTGTGTGGGACTTGGTCTATTAGTCCATCTATACTGACCTCCATCAGGTTGCAAATTAAAAATAATTTTTTTCTTCATTTAGCTCTGAAAAAATATTTGGGCTTCTAGCAGTGTGTGGGACTTGTTCTATTAGTCCTTCTATACTGACCTCCAGCAGGTTGCAAATTGAATATAATTTTTTTCTGCATCTAGCTCTGAAAAAATATTTGGGCTTCTAGCGGTGTGTGGGACTTGGTCTATTAGTCCATCTATACTGACCTCCATCAGGTTGCAAATTAAAAATAATTTTTTTCTGCATCTAGCTCTGAAAAAATATTTGGGCTTCTAGCGGTGTGTGGGACATGGTCTATTAGTCCATCTATACTGACCTCCATCAGGTTGCAAATTAAAAATAATTTTTTTCTGCATCTAGCTCTGAAAAAATATTTGGGCTTCTAGCAGTGTGTGGGACTTGGTCTATTAGTCCATCTATACTGACCTCCATCAGGTTGCAAATTGAATAAAAAAATTTTCTGCATCTAGCTCTGAAAAAATATTTGGGCTTCTAGCGGTGTGTGGGACTTGGTCTATTAGTCCATCTATACTGACCTCCATCAGGTTGCAAATTAAAAATAATTTTTTTCTGCATCTAACCCAGCCAATAGTTTTGGCCTAATACCACAGTTTGGCCACTCAGCTCTGCTCGGTTACCATCCATTGTTTTTTTGTGCAAACAACTCCAGAGTTGTGAATTAGTTAACCACCAAAATGAGTGGAAAAAGGCCTGCTGCTGGTGGAAAGGGGAATAGGCGTGTTGGGAAGGGGAAAAAAGGTTGTGTCCGTGGGGTAGGTGCAGAAGAAAGACCATCTTCCAGCCAAACTAAAATGTCTACTTCTTTTAGCGGACAATGTGATAAGATCTCTTTCTTACGGCCACGCCAATCGCTACAAATTCCAGATGAGGCACAAAAACAGCAGGTGCTTCAACGGATATCAAGTGCTCCTTTAAGTGGGCTCTCCTCCACATCAACTTCAACATCACAAATACTCCAGTCCTCAAAAGGTGTCACCCAAATCGCACTTGCTTCCTCACAGCTCCCAAATCTCCAGCTGCCCGTCTGAGTATGAGGTAGAACAGATGGTTGAGTCTGCAGAGCTGTTTACTCATACTATAGCCTGGGAATCAGAGGTCGACTCCAGCGCTTCTGTGAATCCAGACGAGGAAATGATCTGCACTGATGCCCAGAATCTTTATGAGTCGGATCCAGGACCAGACGCAGAAGGTTCTGACCATAATGTAGACCCTCATTCCCAAACTGTAACTCCTGTTGGTGGAGACAATGAGGAAGACGATGATAAGACTCAAATACCTGATTGGAGCGACAACTTTAGTTTTTTGTCAGGGCAGGAACAGGTTGGCTCTGAGGACGACGGGTGTGATAACGCACAGGGTGATGATGATGAGGTCGGAGATCCCACTTACTGTCAACCCACAGTCAGCCAAGAGATGAGGTCAGCAGAGGAGGTGGAGGAAGATGCTAGTGACGACGAGGTCAGGTTGCGCCTTCCTGGACAGAGACGTAGTACTGGAAGCACGTCAACAACTGCATCCTCAAACACAACTCTGCCTCTCACCACAAGTCGTGGTGGCTCTTCAGGTCGCATGGGTGCTAAGCCTTGCATAGCCTGGGCATTTTTTCAGATCGATAAAGATGACCCAACTCGTGTTATCTGTAACATTTGTCAGCAAAAGCTAAGTAGAGGCCAAAAAATACATAGTTTGAGTACTTCATGCATGAACCGGCACATGGACATGAAGCATAAGTTGCAGTGGGAAGCTCAGTGTGCTACAATGCGGTCTAGCCGGCCGGGCCAACCACCGTCTGCCATATCTTGTGCATCCGCGGCCTCTTCATCCTCTGTGACTGGGGGGACAGCAGTCACACCTGTTTTGGGGCGCAGACCTGCCACCTCTTTACCCGCAACAGCCAGCGTGATTGGCAGGTCATCATTTTCTTTGGAGGTGGTAACACCAGCTGGTCTTGAGCGCTGTCCGACATCGATAGCACCACCTTTGGATCAAGGCAACCTAACATGTCCGCCTGCATCTTCCTCACAGACCGGCAGTTTGCCGGGGACACCCTTATCAACCCCGTCTAAGCACAATAGCCAGCCCTCGGTCCCCCAGATGTGGACAAGTAAAAGACCATTTCCTCCTAGCCATGAGAAAGCTAAGAGGTTGAATTTCACCATCTGCAAGCTCTTGGCTACAGAAATGCTGCCTTTCCGCCTGGTGGACACAGAGGATTTTCGAGACCTTATGTCCGTCGCAGTGCCCCAGTACCAGATGCCCAGTCGGCACTACTTCTCAAAGAAAGGTGTGCCTGCGCTCCACCAGCATGTCGCACACAACATCACCGCTTCTTTGAGAAACTCTGTGTGTGACAGGGTGCATTTCACCACAGACACTTGGACGAGTAGGCATGGACAGGGGCGTTACATGTCGCTGACTGGGCACTGGGTAACTATGGTGACAGCAGGACAAGGGGCTGCTGTCCAAGTCTTGCCGTCCCCACGAGTTGTGCGTCAATCCTCTTTATGTCATTTTTCCTCCACTGCTTCTGCCTCCTCAACCTCCTCTCGGTCTTCCACCTGCACCCAAAGCCTGTCTGGTCATGCCACAAGCTTTCTAACTGCGCAGAAGGGATCCTGCACACCTCCTTACTATGCTGGCAGTAGGGCTCAACGTCATCAGGCGGTTTTTACATTGAAATGTCTGGGAAATGTGAGTCACACAGCTGAGGAATTGTGGTCAGCTCTGGAGAACCAATTTCATGAATGGTTGTCTCCACTGGACCTGAAACCAGGGAAGGCCGTGTGCGACAATGCTGCAAACCTGGGTGCGGCCCTTCACCGGGGCAATGTCACACACGTGCCTTGTATGGCTCACGTGTTGAACCTGGTTGTCCAGCAATTTTTAGCCCACTATCCCAGACTAGATGGCCTTCTGCAGAGGGCACGGTCGCTGTGTGCTCACTTCCGCCGTTCGCATCCCGCAGCTCAGCGACTTACATCTCTACAGAAGTCGTTGGGCCTGCCACTTCACCGGCTAAAATGCGATGTGCCTACCCGGTGGAATTCAACTCTGCACATGTTGCAGCGACTGTGGCAGCACCGACAAGCCCTGGTGCAATACGTTCTGACGTATAGCCTGGGCCAACGAGATTCAGAGGTGGGGCAAATCACGCTGGAGGAGTGGTCTCAGATCTGGGACCTATGCACCCTTCTGCACAGTTTTGAAATGGCGACGAAGATGTTTAGTGCTGACGATGCCATTATCAGCATGACTATTCCGGTGATTTACATGCTGGAGCACATGTTAAACAGAATTCGGAGTCAGGTGGTGGCACAAGAGGAGGTGGAGGAAGTAGAGGAGGAGGAGTTGTATGCGGAAGGGCTAACATCTGCAAGGTCCAGACGGTCGGCAGCACCAAGGCGGCAGGCATGTGAGGGTGGGGGAGATGATTTTACCAGGGCGCATGGTAGCAGCCAAACTAGTGAGGAAGGTGCAGGAGCCCAGGAAGAAGTGGAGGACGGACTGATGGAAGACTCATCAGATGAGGGAGACCTTGATCACATTTCTGATGTGCGAGGTTGGGGGGAGAGGACAGAGGAAGGAAGCATGATTGCTACCTCGCCACCAACACAACAGGGACTTGGTGCTCCTGGATGCGCAACACACATGAGTGCCTTCTTGCTGCACTACCTGCAACATGACCCTCGAATTGTGAGAATTAGAAATAATCCTGACTACTGGGTTGCCACACTGTTAGATCCCCGGTACAAAAGTAAATTTGCAGAAATTATTCCTGCCATAGAAAGGGATGCACGCATGCAGGAGTATCAGCAGAGACTGTTGCAGAATCTTACATGTGCTTTTCCACAAAATACCAGTGGTGCACGTAGTGAATCTCACAGTTCCAACTTGCCAACCGTGGGACCATCAAGTGTTCAGCACTCAAACCGTAACAGAACCACAGTATCTGCTGGTAACATCAATTTTGCGGAATCATTTCACCACTTTTTTAGCCCATCCTTTGCAAGGCCACAGGAGACAAGAAGTCTGACACATAGTCAACGCCTAGAGACGATGGTACAGGAGTATCTCCAAGTAAACATTGAAGCCACGACTGTGTCACTGGACCCTTGCTCTTTTTGGGCTTCCAATCTGGATAAATGGCCGGAGCTAGCCACTTACGCCTTGGAGATCTTGTCATGCCCCGCAGCCAGCGTTCTGTCTGAACGTGTGTTCAGCGCTGCTGGTGGTGTGCTGACAGATAAGCGCACGCGGCTCTCCACTGATAATGTAGACAGACTCACGTTCATAAAGATGAACAAATCATGGATCCGAAATGACTTTTCTACCCCTGTGTCATCCTGGGGAGAGTAAAAGCTTGATGATTGGTTAAAATCACCCTACCAACCGTTTTAAGCTTTCAAATTACTAATCATGTTTATCTGTATCTTGACTGGAAAATAATTTGGGCTTTGTAGCAGTGTGCAGCACTGATGCTATTAGGCCATCTATAATAAGCTTCACCAGATTTAAAATTAAAAATAATTTTTAGCTGCATCTAGCCCGGAAAATAATTTTGGGGCTCCGAGATGCGCAAGACACATAAGTGCCTTCTTGCTGCACTACCTGCAGCATGACCCTCATATTGTCAGAATTCGAAGTAATCATGACTACTGGGTTGCCACACTCTTAGATCCCCCAAACTTTTCGATCAACCTTTTCATTTTAATAAAGACCAAAAAAATGGTCATTTTTGAAATTATAAGCATTAGCAGGTTGTTAGAAACTGAAATCAAACAGTTTTCAACTCAAAACTTTATTCTAGGTGATGTTACATTTTCACATAGGACCCCTTGTTCGAAAGGAGCTTCTGAACTCTCTCGTCCATTGAATTTGTCAGGTTTTGGATGGTTTCTGCTTCAATTGTTTTGCATGAGGACAGAATACCCTCCCAGAGCTGTTGCTTAGATGTGAACTGCCTCCCGCCATCATAGACACTCCTTTTGATGATGCTCCAAAGGTTCTGAATGGGGTAGAGGTCAGGGGAGCATGGGGGTCACACCATAAGTTTGTCCCCTTTTATGCCCATATCAGCCAGAGATGCAGATGTTTTATGTGCAGCATGAGATGGTGCATTATCATGCAGAAAAATGATCTTGCTGTGAAATACACGGTTCTTCTTCTTGAACCATGGCAGGAAGTGCTGTTTGAGAAAATCCACATACATTATGGAGTTCATCTTTAGCGCCTTCAGGGATCCTAAAGGGGCCGACAATCTCTCTCCCCATGATTCCAGCCCAAATCATTACTCCACCTCCTCCTTGTTGGTGCTGTAGCCGTGTTTGCGTGGGGTGTCCATCAACCAGCCATCCTCCACTCCATTCATCTGGACCATCGAGCGCTGCACGGCACTCATCCGTGAACAAAACAGTTTTGAAATCAGTCTTCATGTAATGTTTGGCCCACTGGAGCCATTTCTGCTTGTGTGAAGTGGATAGAGGAGGTCGACAGGATGGCATATGCACAGCTGCAAACCTCTGAAGGACCCTGCATCTTGTTGTTCGGGGGACGTTGGAGGCACAAGCAGCTTCAAAAACTTGTCTGCTGCTATGACAAGGCTTTTTTGCCGCTGCTGTTTCAACCTGACGTAATTGCCTGTAGGAAAGAGTCCTCAATTTGCCCTTATCAGCACGCACACGTGTGTACTGTGAATCAGCTACATACTTCTTGATTGCCAAGACACTTCATCCTGATCATCGCACAATGTTGATTGTAGTCATGCCTTGACCTAAACACTCCACAATTTGTTGCTTCTCAGCAGCCGACACATCCTTTTTCTTTCCCATTTTGGCAGAAAATGTAGGCTGCTTAATAATGTGAGAGAGCCTTCTTAAGTAGTCTTGCCTTTCATTGGACACACCTGCCAAACTAATTAGCACAGGTGTCTGCAATTGCTTACAGTGATATAAAGAGCCCTGACACACATCACCATCAATGAGTTTAACTGACAAACAAACAAATTCTTCCCTTATCACTCCTAAACACTTTTTGCATAATAATTTGGAACGCGGTGTACATGTGCTTTTCCACAAAACACCAGTGGTTCAGGTAGTGAATCTTACAGTTCTAACTTGCCAACCGTGGTCTGTATGGAATTGTTCAATAAAGGGCCCAAAATTAAGATAACATAGATGGGAGAGGTCTCTATGAATAGGAATTCCTAAGTATTTGATACCCTGTGAGGGCCAGGCAAACGGAAAGTTGGACTGGATGGAATCCTATATGGATTTAGGGAGGGAGACATCGAGGGCCTCAGACTTCGCTGCATTGATTTTAAAATTTTACCATGTAACAAAGTGATCTATTTCAGCCATAACAGCAGGGATGGATATATGTGATTGAGTGATATATACTAGGACATCATCAGCAAATAGAGAGCACTTGTACTCGGTGCCTCCCACCTCAATCCACCTAATATTGGGGTTATGGCGAATTGATGAGAGCAGGTGCTCCGTCACTAGGATGTATAAGAGAGGGGACAGAGGACATCCCTGCCTTGTCCCATTGGTGATTGTGAAAGGTGATGAAAATGTTCTGACGCACCCCCTGGGCCTTGGGACACCCGGAGCCGGACCCTTTTTGGTGGATGCTGGTGGTTGTAGTCTTCGTGGCGGCGATCCGGTTCCGTGGCTCAGGGCGGTCAAACCAGTGGCGGAACTATTTATGTGGTTTTGATGTTTAAATGTCCCACTACGCCACCCGTGGATTGCGGTCAGAGTGAACCGCCGCTACAGGGCAGACCGCTAAGGCTGGTGTTGTGGGTGCAGCAGAGCGTAGCATAACTCCCCACGGGAGGAGTATAGCCTCAGGGCAGTGTATGCGGAGGATGGGGGTGATGGTGCAGGGCAGCAGCAGTAACGACACGGAGTCAGTGATGCAGTTCAGGGCCTTTACTCACAGTTCTTATTATCCAGACCACGTCTGCAGGTAACGGCTGCCCACGTCGTACTGTGCTCACCAGGTGAGGGGCTCAGACAACTCCCAGATAACTTTGGAGCGCTTCACAGGACCCCCTTTGTGTGTCCTTTGTCTGGCCTTTCTTACCAACACTTCTGTTCGGCTGCCTCGGGCCTCCTCTTGGTAAACTTGGCGCCAGTTTCCCTGACCCTATGTGGTGCCTTCCTAGCGGGTGGAGCAAGGGGCTGCGCCACATAAAATGTCAGAGCCTCCGGTTTCTAGCTGAGGGTCGTTTCCTGCCTCCACTAGTTCGGGGACCGGTCTCCCCCTTTGGCCTGACCCCTCCACGCAGGTGGATTCGGGCGTGCGGTGGCGACTCGCCCGTCCGCACCCCTGGGATCCCTTCATTCCTCGTTCCTGGAGCCTTCTCCGCTCCTCTTCCTTCCTTCTCCCTCTTGCAGGCCTGGGCCTCTGTTACTAGGCCCGCCTCCGGAGCAGAGCTCATGCAGAGCCCCTGCTCCCTGCCACTTCTGCTCAGACTTCTCTGCACTGAACTAAGATGGTGCCCACCTTTTATACTCCCTTCTCAATGCACCCAGGAACTGCTACCTCCCTGCTCCTGCACTGCAGGGTTCCCCTTCCTCAGTGTTCCCTCCCCCCACTCCAGCCAGGGACAGGGACTGTCGTGCCCATCTCAGGGGCATATTGGTCGCCCTGCCCCACGGCAATGTGGTGTAATGCATGCAGGTGTCGGGTCCTGATCCACACTCCATCCTTATCTGAGAGTGAGATATCACACCTCTGGGTGAGGTGCAATACGTCTGAAGCAACCGAGCCCTCGGTGCTACAGTTCCATTTATCTTCAGCCTAGGTGACGTATTGTGATACAGGGCCGTGATTTTGGCTATAAAAGGGTCCCCTAGACCCCTACCCCAAGCTTTTTAAGAGAATCATATATGGCGTGCCAGGAGACTCTATGGAATGCTTTCTCAGCATCCAACGAGAGTATCTACTTACAAATTTTTAACTGCATCTAGCCCAGGAAATACTTTGTGCCTAGTAGCAGTGTCTGCTAGTCAGCGGATTATCCCGGCTGTTAAGCAAGCTACACCACCTGTAGTTTAAAAAAACCAGACAATGTGAACTGAGGTCTAAGATGGCAGACATACAAGAAACAGAGGCATGTTCACACTAGCAAAAAAGAAGCAAGACAAAAATATATCTCATACCCTACCATAATTATATATAAATGTAAAGCAAAATTGCATAATAAATATAGGGTACTTAGTGAACTATTTTTGATCAAAAAAAGTATACAAGCCGTCCCACCAGCGGCAAGGTGACCCTAAATTGGGACGGTACCTATACTGCCTATATTAAAAACCTTACTGTATATCAAAGTTGAAGTAATGCATATAAAAGGGTAGACAAATAGGACCGGGTCCCAACTCCAGACCACCTAGGACCGGGGTAAGCTACATATATACCAATCAGCTCAACAAAGGGCATGCCACACCCTTAAATTGCACAGAATGCAAACAAGTCAAAAAACCAGACAATGTGAACTGAGGTCTAAGATGGCAGACATACAAGAAACAGAGGCATGTTCACACTAGCAAAAAAGAAGCAAGACAAAAATATATCTCATACCCTACCATAATTATATATAAATGTAAAGCAAAATTGCATAATAAATATAGGGTACTTAGTGAACTATTTTTGATCAAAAAAAGTATACAAGCCGTCCCACCAGCGGCAAGGTGACCCTAAATTGGGACGGTACCTATACTGCCTATATTAAAAACCTTACTGTATATCAAAGTTGAAGTAATGCATATAAAAGGGTAGACAAATAGGACCGGGTCCCAACTCCAGACCACCTAGGCCCGTGGTAAGCTACATATATACCAATCAGCTCAACAAAGGGCATGCCACACCCTTAAATTGCACAGAATGCAAACAAGTCAAAAAACCAGACAATGTGAACTGAGGTCTAAGATGGCAGACATACAAGAAACAGAGGCATGTTCACACTAGCAAAAAAGAAGCAAGACAAAAATATATCTCATACCCTACCATAATTATATATAAATGTAAAGCAAAATTGCATAATAAATATAGGGTACTTAGTGAACTATTTTTGATCAAAAAAAGTATACAAGCCGTCCCACCAGCGGCAAGGTGACCCTAAATTGGGACGGTACCTATACTGCCTATATTAAAAACCTTACTGTATATCAAAGTTGAAGTAATGCATATAAAAGGGTAGACAAATAGGACCGGGTCCCAACTCCAGACCACCTAGGCCCGTGGTAAGCTACATATATACCAATCAGCTCAACAAAGGGCATGCCACACCCTTAAATTGCACAGAATGCAAACAAGTCAAAAAACCAGACAATGTGAACTGAGGTCTAAGATGGCAGACATACAAGAAACAGAGGCATGTTCACACTAGCAAAAAAGAAGCAAGACAAAAATATATCTCATACCCTACCATAATTATATATAAATGTAAAGCAAAATTGCATAATAAATATAGGGTACTTAGTGAACTATTTTTGATCAAAAAAAGTATACAAGCCGTCCCACCAGCGGCAAGGTGACCCTAAATTGGGACGGTACCTATACTGCCTATATTAAAAACCTTACTGTATATCAAAGTTGAAGTAATGCATATAAAAGGGTAGACAAATAGGACCGGGTCCCAACTCCAGACCACCTAGGCCCGTGGTAAGCTACATATATACCAATCAGCTCAACAAAGGGCATGCCACACCCTTAAATTGCACAGAATGCAAACAAGTCAAAAAACCAGACAATGTGAACTGAGGTCTAAGATGGCAGACATACAAGAAACAGAGGCATGTTCACACTAGCAAAAAAGAAGCAAGACAAAAATATATCTCATACCCTACCATAATTATATATAAATGTAAAGCAAAATTGCATAATAAATATAGGGTACTTAGTGAACTATTTTTGATCAAAAAAAGTATACAAGCCGTCCCACCAGCGGCAAGGTGACCCTAAATTGGGACGGTACCTATACTGCCTATATTAAAAACCACCTGTAGTTTGGACACTTAATTTTTTCAAAGGAAATGCTTCGGGACCACGGGATACTTAGTGAAGAGCATCAGGAGGCACCCCAAGGCATAGGGGCTGGGACTGGCACTAGGATGCCTTGCGGTGGACAGCCGAGCTCGATCCTTATAAAAGCTTTTTAACTGCAGCAGCTTTAGTGGACGCTACTGGAGCTGGAATTACGCGGCTGCTGGCATGAGACTTGCCCTCCAATAGATCCTTGTAAATGGATTTAAAGTGTATTCATTCAAATTAGAGGGACAATTTAAATTAAAAAGCTTAGAGCTGCCTCCACCACAGGGGGGCTCTCTCGACCCACCAGCGGACAGGCACCAGTATTGGGAGAGGGGGGCTGGCCGTCAGGGTTCACCGCGGCTCTGGCACAAGCCCGGCGACACGGAGGTGGCACGGGCAGGAGCGGACTGGCCGTCTCGGCTTCTCACTTTTTGGATTTTAGAAGGGCATGACATGCCTATATCTGTGTCTCCCCCTCCTTTTACTCCTCCACCTCTTTTCTTTTCGCATGACTATATGTACTTGTCACTTTTCCATGTGTTAGTTGTGTCTTCTGAGCAGTTTGTCAGCTTTTGGACACCTTTGAAGGTGTTTTCTATGTGTTTCTATGTGTTTTTGTTTGCCTGCCATTGGTTTTAACGGTGTTCGAAGGTGTTCGACGAACAGTTCGACGAACAGTTCGGCGAACACACGGGTGTTCGACGAACCGAACCGAACTCGAACACTACGGGGGTGGCTCAACACTACTGAATATATTTTTTTCTGCATCTACCTCTGAAAAAATATTGGGCTTCTAGCTGTGTGTGGGTCTTGTTCTATTAATCCATCTATACTGACCTCCATCAGGTTGCAAACTGAATATAATTTTTTTCTGCATCTAGCTCTGAAAAAATATTTGGCCTTCTAGAAGTGTGTCGGACTTTCTCTATTAGTCCATCTATACTGACCTCCATCAGGTTGCAAATTAAAACTAATCTTTATCTGCATCTACAGTACCTCTGAAAAAATATTTGGGCTTCTAGCTGTGTGTGGGACTTGTTGTATTAGTCCATCTATACTGACCTCCATCAGGTTGCAAATTAAAAATAATTTTTATCTGCATCTACAGTACCTCTGAAAAAATATTTGGGCTTCTAGCTGTGTGTGGGACTTGTTGTATTAGTCCATCTATACTGACCTCCATCAGGTTGCAATCTGAATATATTTTTTTCTGCATCCACCTCTGAAAAAATATTGGGCTTCTAGCTGTGTGTGGGACTTGTTGTATTAGTCCATCTATACTGACCTCCATCAGGTTGCAAACTGAATATATTTTTTTCTGCATCTACCTCTGAAAAAATATTGGGCTTCTAGCTGTGTGTGGGACTTGTTGTATTAGTCCATCTATACTGACCTCCATCAGGTTGCAAACTGAATATATTTTTTTCTGCATCTACCTCTGAAAAAATATTGGGCTTCTAGCTGTGTGTGGGACTTGTTGTATTAGTCCATCTATACTGACCTCCATCAGGTTGCAAACTGAATATATTTTTTTCTGCATCTACCTCTGAAAAAATATTGGTCTTCTAGCTGTGTGTGGGACTTGTTGTATTAGTCCATCTATACTGACCTCCATCAGGTTGCAAACTGAATATATTTTTTTCTGCATCTACCTCTGAAAAAATATTGGGCTTCTAGCTGTGTGTGGGTCTTGTTCTATTAATCCATCTATACTAACCTCCATCAGGTTGCAAACTGAATATAATTTTTTTCTGCATCTAGCTCTGAAAAAATATTTGGCCTTCTAGAAGTGTGTCGGACTTTCTCTATTAGTCCATCTATACTGACCTCCATCAGGTTGCAAATTAAAACTAATTTTTATCTGCATCTACAGTACCTCTGAAAAAATATTTGGGCTTCTAGCTGTGTGTGGGACTTGTTGTATTAGTCCATCTATACTGACCTCCATCAGGTTGCAAACTGAATATATTTTTTTCTGCATCTACCTCTGAAAAAATATTGGGCTTCTAGCTGTGTGTGGGACTTGTTGTATTAGTCCATCTATACTGACCTCCATCATGTTGCAAACTGAATATATTTTTTTCTGCATCTAACCCAGCCAATAGTTTTGGCCTAATACCACAGTTTGGCCACTCAGCTCTGCTCGGTTACCATCCATTGTTTTTTTGTGCAAACAACTCCAGAGTTGTGAATTAGTTAACCACCAAAATGAGTGGAAAAAGGCCTGCTGCTGGTGGAAAGGGGAATAGGCGTGTTGGGAAGGGGAAAAAAGGTTGTGTCCGTGGGGTAGGTGTTAAAGCAACAGTAACATCTGCAGAAGAAAGACCATCTTCCAGCCAAACTAAAATGTCTACTTCTTTTAGCGGACAATGTGATAAGATCCTTTTCTTACGGCCACGCCAATCGCTACAAATTCCAGATGAGGCACAAAAACAGCAGGTGCTTCAACGGATATCAAGTGCTCCTTTAAGTGGGCTCTCCTCCACATCAACTTCAACATCACAAATACTCCAGTCCTCAAAGGTGTCACCCAAATCGCACTTGCTTCCTCACAGCTCCCAAATCTCCAGCTGCCCGTCTGAGTATGAGGTAGAACAGATGGTTGAGTCTGCAGAGCTGTTTACTCATACTATAGCCTGGGAATCAGAGGTCGACTCCAGCGCTTCTGTGAATCCAGACGAGGAAATGATCTGCACTGATGCCCAGAATCTTTATGAGTCGGATCCAGGACCAGACGCAGAAGGTTCTGACCATAATGTAGACCCTCATTCCCAAACTGTAACTCCTGTTGGTGGAGACAATGAGGAAGACGATGATAAGACTCAAATACCTGATTGGAGCGACAACTTTAGTTTTTTGTCAGGGCAGGAACAGGTTGGCTCTGAGGACGACGGGTGTGATAACACACAGGGTGATGATGATGAGGTTGGAGATCCCACTTACTGTCAACCCACAGTCAGCCAAGTGATGAGGTCAGCAGAGGAGGGGGAGGAAGATGCTAGTGACGACGAGGTCAGGTTGCGCCTTCCTGGACAGAGACGTAGTACTGGAAGCACGTCAACAACTGCATCCTCAAACACAACTCTGCCTCTCACCACAAGTCGTGGTGGCTCTTCAGGTCGCATGGGTGCTAAGCCTTGGATAGCCTGGGCATTTTTTCAGATCGATAAAGATGACCCAACTCGTGTTATCTGTAACATTTGTCAGCAAAAGCAAAGTAGAGGCCAAAAAATACATAGTTTGAGTACTTCATGCATGAACCGGCACATGGACATGAAGCATAAGTTGCAGTGGGAAGCTCAGTGTGCTACAATGCGGCCTAGCCGGCCGGGCCATCCACCGTCTGCCATATCTTGTGCATCCACGGCCTCTTCATCCTCTGTGACTGGGGGGACAGCAGTCACACCTGTTTTGGGGCGCAGACCTGCCACCTCTTTACCCGCAACAGCCAGCGTGATTGGCAGGTCATCATTTTCTTTGGAGATGGTAACAGCAGCTGGTGTTGAGCGCTGTCTGACATCGATAGCACCACCTTTGGATCAAGGCAACCTAACATGTCCGCCTGCATCTTCCTCACAGACCGGCAGTTTGCCGGGGACACCCTTATCAACCCCGTCTAAGCACAATAGCCAGCCCTCGGTCCCTCAGATGTGGACAAGTAAAAGACCATTTCCTCCTAGCCATGAGAAAGCTAAGAGGTTGAATTTCACCATCTGCAAGCTCTTGGCTACAGAAATGCTGCCTTTCCGCCTGGTGGACACAGAGGATTTTCGAGACCTTATGTCCGTCACAGTGCCCCAGTACCAGATGCCCACTCGGCACTACTTCTCAAAGAAAGGTGTGCCTGCGCTCCACCAGCATGTCGCACACAACATCACCGCTTCTTTGAGAAACTCTGTGTAGTGCCGGCGTCCCTGCCCTCTGCTAGGCAGGGACGCTGTTCCCCTCACCGCTCTGCTCCGTGCCCGGCGTCCCTCTCCCGCTCTGCTGGCAGCGCGCGCTCCTTCCCGGCCACTGTGCTTAGGGCGCGCGCGCGCGCCCTCCCTCCCTCTTAAAGGGGCCGCGCGCGCCGTCCTAAGGAGTCCCCGGCCAATGGCCGGAGGACTTTACCATATATAAGGCACCTCCTCCAAAATGGAGGTGCCCGAGCAATGTTGTTGCACCGTTCTACTCTGCTTCAGCCCTCAGGTCCCGTTGCCAGTTACCTGCCAGTTACCTGCCAGATTCCTGCCAGCTTGCTGTCCTAATCCTGCCTGATTTCCTGTTACCTGCCTGCCTGCCTGAGGTCCGACGGTCTGCCTTACAACTCCGGTCAGTCTGTCTAAGGACCAACTTGCCCGCTCACCTGGGAGCGCACATCAGCTACCTGACTGCTTGCCTGAGGTCCGACGGTATGCCTTACAACTCCGGTCAGTCTGTCTATGGACCAGCTTGCCCGCTCACCTGGGAGCGCTTCTCTGCTACCTGCCTGCTTGCCTGCCCGGAGGCTCCGCTGTCACGTGCTGTGACCACCAGCTATTCCAGAGACTCTTGCCCGCTCACCTGGGAGCGCTTCTCCGCTACCTGCCTGCTTGCCTACCTGGAGGCTCCTCCGTCACGTGCTGTGACCACCTGCTATTCCAGAGACTCTCGCTTGCTCACCTGGGAGCACACATCCTCCATCTGCCTTGCTAGCCTACCTGGAGGTTCAGCCATCACAGGTCGTACCTACCCTTTACCTAGAGACTGCCCCGGTCACTTGCCGTGACCTCCAGCCTGTTCTTCCAGAGACTGCCCCGGTCACTTGCCGTGACCTCCAGCCCGTTCTTCCAGAGACTGCCCTGATCACTTGCCGTGACCTCCTGCCCGTACACCCAGAGACTGTCCCGGTCACCTGCTGTGACTGCCTGCCTGGTCGCCACCCGCTCCCTTACAAGGACCGCTCCCTTGTATAGTAGCCCAGAGGTTCCGCCTCCCAGACCCATTACAGTTTGCTCGGGCCATGGAACCCGGTGGCACCCAAGCTCCCTCGCTCTCGGACCTGTGTCATGAACTGTCCCGTCAAAGGTCCCAACAGGAGTCCATCCTGGGTCACCTGCGGAATGTCAATACTCGCCTGGACACTCTGACTGCTCCACCAACAACCTCCGCCAGTGCCATGTCTCGCAATCCGGCAGCTCCGCTGTCCACTAACACCATGATATCCTACCCCGGACCTCGGCTTTCTGCACCTCCTCGCTTCGGAGGCGACTCAGCCCAGGCTCGGGGCTTCATAAATCAGTGCACCCTGCACTTTGAACTATTGTCCCACCAGTTTAACTCCGACCGAGCCAAAATTGCATTCATCATGTCCCATCTCACCGGGGAGGCCCTGGCCTGGCTAAATCCTCTATGGGAGAGGGGAGACCCCCTGGTGTCCAACTTGCCTGCTTTTCTCACGGCTTTCCGGAAAGTCTTCGACGAACCCGGACGGAAGACCTCATCCGCATCATCGTTGCTACGCCTCCGTCAGGAAAGTCTCACCGTGGGCCAATATGCCATACGGTTCCGTACCCTTGCCTCGGAGCTGGCCTGGGATAACGACGCTCTGGTTTCCGTCTTCTGGGAGGGTCTGTCCGGCCGTATTAAAGATGAACTTGCCGGTCGGGACATTCCTACCACTCTCGATGACTTAATAACTCTTGCCACCCGGATTGACCTACGGTTCCAGGAGCGTGCCAGAGAGGTCACCCGTGAGAGGAGGTTACCACGTCTAGCTCCTACTTTTCAGAAACCCGTCACTCCTTCTGTCTCTAACCAGGTACACCCTCCTGAGCCTATGCAGGTCGACCAGACCAAGATGGTCAAGACCCGTCAGGACTTACGCCGTGCCGAGGGGACCTGCTTCTACTGTGGCAGTAAGGAGCACCAGATCCGTGCCTGCCCGGAGAGGTCGGGAAACGCCTGTGTCTAGGTTCGCTCAGAGAGGTCCACCTAGACAAGAATAAATCCTCTCCATCCCTGCTGTTGTCAGTTTCAATCGTCTACGGGGAGAACCGTTATTTCGAACTAGCCCAACTGGACTCTGGAGCAGCCAGGAATCTTATTTCACAGTCCCTGGTAGAGAAATACCGCATCCCCACCAAACCTCTGGCTGTACCCTTGTCTGTTGCTGCCGTGGATGGGGGGCTCTTACCACGCCCCATCCAACTCATCACCGAATCCATTACTCTGCAGGTGGGAATGCTGCATTCTGAAAGTATCTCCTTCCATGTTCTGCCTGGACTCTCTCACGCCCTCTTGCTAGGCCTACCTTGGCTCCAGAAACATGCACCCGTTCTTGACTGGCAGACCGGAGAAGTCCTTCGCTGGGGACAGGGCTGCCATAAGACCTGTCTGGTTCCCGTTCATCCCGTCCGTCCTTCTCCTACCCCAGCTAATCTACCTGGACTTCCGATTCCTTATTGGTCTTATGCTGATGTCTTTAATAAAAAGGAGGCAGAGACACTACCCCCTCATAGACCATACGACTGCCCTATCGACCTGTTACCTGGTACTTCTCCTCCCCGTGGGCGTATTTATCCATTATCCGCTGCTGAGACCCGGTCGATGTCCGAATATATTGAGGAGAATCTGGCCAGGGGATTCATCCGGAAATCTACCTCCCCGGCGGGAGCAGGCTTCTTTTTCGTCAAAAAGAAGGACGGCTCTCTCCGTCCCTGTATAGACTATAGAGGCCTTAACCAGATCACGGTGAAGAATAAGTACCCCCTTCCGCTCATTCCGGAGTTATTTGATCGTCTGAGGGGGGCTAGAATCTTCACCAAACTGGACCTCCGTGGGGCGTACAACCTGGTTCGTATCCGTCAGGGGGATGAATGGAAGATGGCATTCAATACCCGGGATGGCCACTATGAATATCTGGTAATGCCCTTTGGCCTCTGTAACGCTCCTGCCGTCTTTCAAGAGTTGGTCAATGACATCTTCCGGGACCTTCTCTACTCCTGCGTAGTGGTGTACCTGGACGACATCTTGGTCTTCTCTCCGGATCTCCAGACTCACCGGAGGGATGTTCGTCAGGTCCTGCTCAGGCTCAGGCAGAACCATCTCTACGCTAAATATGAGAAGTGCCTCTTTGAGCAGACCTCGCTTCCGTTTCTGGGCTACATTATCTCTCAGACCGGCCTACAAATGGATCCTGAGAAACTGTCTGCCATCGAGAAATGGCCCCGACCAGAGGGGTTGAAGGCTATTCAACGGTTCCTGGGCTTCGCCAACTATTACCGCCTCTTCATCCCGCACTTCTCTTCCCGGACTGCCCCAATTTCCGCGCTCACCCGTAAGGGTACTAATCCCAAAGAGTGGCCGCCCGAAGCAGAGGAGGCCTTTCTTTCCCTAAAGCAGGCATTCTCTTCCGCCCCGGTGCTGCATCGCCCGGACGGCAACAAGCAGTTCTTCCTGGAAGTTGACGCCTCCTCCTCTGGAGCCGGAGCGGTACTTACTCAAAAATCATCTTCCGGGAGAATGGTAACTTGTGGCTTCTTCTCCAAACTCTTCTCCTCTTCTGAGCGCAACTATTCCATAGGAGACCGAGAGTTATTGGCCATCAAGCTGGCGTTGGAGGAGTGGCGTTACCTACTCGAGGGGGCTCTTCATCCGGTAATAATTTACACTGACCACAAGAACTTGGCTTACCTCCAGCATGCCCAGAGACTTAACCCGCGCCAAGCCCGGTGGTCCTTGTTTTTTTCTCGCTTTGAATTTGTTCTTCATTTTCGCCCGGCTGACAAAAACGTCAAAGCAGACGCCTTGTCCCGATCCTTTCTGGTGTCCGATCTCGAGGAAGAACCTAAACATATCATCGATCCCGCCAGAGTAATGCAGGTGGCTCCCGTGAGTCTAAATCGTCTCCCTCCCGGTAAGACGTTTGTTTCAGTACCTGATCGGGAGAAGATCCTACACTGGGGCCATTCGTCTAAACTAGCTGGCCACGCCGGTCAGAAAAAGACCCTCCAGCTTATTGCCCGGCACAATTGGTGGCCTACCCTGCACAAGGACATAATAGACTTTGTTTCTGCCTGTGTGTCCTGCGCCCGCAACAAAGTCCCGAGACATCTGCCAGCCGGACGCCTCCTTCCGCTTCCTGTACCTGCTGCCCCCTGGCAGCATATAGCAATGGACTTTATAACTGATCTCCCTGTCTCTGCCGGTTGTACGGTCATTTGGGTGGTCGCTGACCGCTTTTCCAAGATGGCTCACTTTATTTCCCTGCCAGGCCTTCCGTCTGCACCCGAGCTGGCTAAAGACTTTATCCGCCACATCTTCCGTCTTCATGGCCTGCCCCTCCACATCGTGTCGGATCGTGGGGTACAGTTCACCTCACGTTTCTGGAGAGCCACTTGTAAACTACTAGACGTCACCCTGGACTTCTCTTCCGCTTACCACCCACAGTCCAATGGTCAAGTGGAGCGGATCAATCAGAACCTGACCAGTTACCTCCGGCACTTCGTTAATGCCCACCATTCTGACTGGGTGGATCTCCTACCATGGGCCGAGTTCTCTTATAATAATCACGAGAGCAAATCCTCCTCCAAATCCCCGATTTTTGTAGTCTTTGGTAGAGATGAGCGTTGTTCTACTCGAACTGTTCGCCAATCTCAAATTCGAGCTGTTTTGGGCGGTGTTCGAGCCGGTCGGCGAACACGAACAATTTGAGAAAAATTCGGCTGTTCGAGGTTATGTTCGATAACTGTTCGTGCACCAAAATCATAACTGGATTTTTTCTCAGTAATGATGAAAATTAATGTTAATACGCAGTTTGAGTGTACAGCGGGGCGGGGGGAGGGGCAGGGGATGGATCTCTGCAGGAACAATGAAGATCTCCATTTTTTTTTCTCTTTCCCGCATTTGCAGTGGGGAGGTGCAATCTGTCAGCCTATCAGCAGCGCACACACGGAGCGAAGTGCTTTTTTTCACACAAGCAAGGGCATGTGTGATTGGCAGTGTATGTCACATGTCCTTGCCCTATAAGACCAAGCCATTTTCCCCGTCGCCACCATTTTCTCACTGCTGCAGCTGCGTGTTAGACGGCACCGCTGTTGCTGTGTGCGCTATACCTTGTTAATTTCAAGCCAATTTTCGCACAAATATACAGATAGCTTGGGAGTAGGGAATAGTTGTGATTGCAGTCCTTTTAAGGACTAGGTTACAGCATTTCCTACGACTTTTATCAGGCAGGTCTGTGCTCTTAAATAGATAGATTGTGGGAGTAAAGACTAATTGTAATTGGAGTCCTTTTCAGGACTAGGTTACATCAGTTCCTATCAGTTTTTGCCAGGCAGGTCTGTGCCAGTGCTGTGCAAGTTTTTTTCACAGCATTTGGCTGAATCTAGCAAAGCTAATCCTTTTTGGCCTATTGCAGAGTGTGTTAGTCAGTGGAGTAGCCTATCTGTGTTGCAAGATATACCACCTGTGTATAGAATACCAATTTTTTTACTGCACCTAGTGAAGTAAAATCTTTTGGGCATAGCATCATTCTATTAGTCCATCTATACTGACCTCCATCAGGTTGCAAACTGAATATAATTTTTTTCTGCATCTAGCTCTGAAAAAATATTTGGGCTTCTAGCAGTGTGTGGGACTTGGTCTATTAGTCCATCTATACTGACCTCCATCAGGTTGCAAATTAAAAATAATTTTTATCTTCATTTAGCTCTGAAAAAATATTTGGGCTTCTAGCAGTGTGTGGGACTTGTTCTATTAGTCCTTCTATACTGACCTCCAGCAGGTTGCAAATTGAATATAATTTTTTTCTGCATCTAGCTCTGAAAAAATATTTGGGCTTCTAGCGGTGTGTGGGACTTGGTCTATTAGTCCATCTATACTGACCTCCATCAGGTTGCAAATTAAAAATAATTTTTTTCTGCATCTAGCTCTGAAAAAATATTTGGGCTTCTAGCAGTGTGTGGGACTTGGTCTATTAGTCCATCTATACTGACCTACATCAGGTTGCAAAATAAAAATAATTTTTTTCTTCATTTATCTCTGAAAAAATATTTGGGCTTCTAGCAGCGTGTGGGACTTGTTCTATTAGTCCATCTATACTGACCTCCATCAGGTTGCAAATTAAAAATAATTTTTTTCTGCATCTAGCTCTGAAAAAATATTTGGGCTTCTAGCAGTGTGTGGGACTTGGTCTATTAGTCCATCTATACTGACCTCCATCAGGTTGCAAATTAAAAATAATTTTTTTCTGCATCTAGCTCTGAAAAAATATTTGGGCTTCTAGCAGTGTGTGGGACTTGGTCTATTAGTCCATCTATACTGACCTCCATCAGGTTGCAAATTGAATAAAAAAAATTTCTGCATCTAGCTCTGAAAAAATATTTGGGCTTCTAGCGGTGTGTGGGACTTGGTCTATTAGTCCATCTATACTGACCTCCATCAGGTTGCAAATTAAAAATAATTTTTTTCTGCATCTAGCTCTGAAAAAATATTTGGGCTTCTAGCAGTGTGTGGGACTTGGTCTATTAGTCCATCTATACTGACCTCCATCAGGTTGCAAATTAAAAATAATTTTTTTCTTCATTTAGCTCTGAAAAAATATTTGGGCTTCTAGCAGTGTGTGGGACTTGTTCTATTAGTCCTTCTATACTGACGTCCAGCAGGTTGCAAATTGAATATAATTTTTTTCTGCATCTAGCTCTGAAAAAATATTTGGGCTTCTAGCGGTGTGTGGGACTTGGTCTATTAGTCCATCTATACTGACCTCCATCAGGTTGCAAATTAAAAATAATTTTTTTCTGCATCTAGCTCTGAAAAAATATTTGGGCTTCTAGCAGTGTGTGGGACTTGGTCTATTAGTCCATCTATACTGACCTCCATCAGGTTGCAAATTAAAAATATTTTTTTCTGCATCTAGCTCGGAAAAAATATTTGGGCTTCTAGCAGTGTGTGGGACTTGGTCTATTAGTCCATCTATACTGACCTCCATCAGGTTGCAAATTAAAAATAATTTTTTTCTTCATTTAGCTCTGAAAAAATATTTGGGCTTCTAGCAGTGTGTGGGACTTGTTCTATTAGTCCTTCTATACTGACCTCCAGCAGGTTGCAAATTGAATATATTTTTTTTCTGCATCTAGCTCTGAAAAAATATTTGGGCTTCTAGCGGTGTGTGGGACTTGGTCTATTAGTCCATCTATACTGACCTCCATCAGGTTGCAAATTAAAAATAATTTTTTTCTGCATTTAGCTCTGAAAAAATATTTGGGCTTCTAGCGGTGTGTGGGACTTGGTCTATTAGTCCATCTATACTGACCTCCATCAGGTTGCAAATTAAAAATAATTTTTTTCTGCATCTAGCTCTGAAAAAATATTTGGGCTTCTAGCAATGTGTGGGACTTGGTCTATTAGTCCATCTATACTGACCTCCATCAGGTTGCAAATTGAATAAAAAAATTTTCTGCATCTAGCTCTGAAAAAATATTTGGGCTTCTAGCGGTGTGTGGGACTTGGTCTATTAGTCCATCTATACTGACCTCCATCAGGTTGCAAATTAAAAATAATTTTTTTCTGCATCTAACCCAGCCAATAGTTTTGGCCTAATACCACAGTTTGGCCACTCAGCTCTGCTCGGTTACCATCCATTGTTTTTTTGTGCAAACAACTCCAGAGTTGTGAATTAGTTAACCACCAAAATGAGTGGAAAAAGGCCTGCTGCTGGTGGAAAGGGGAATAGGCGTGTTGGGAAGGGGAAAAAAGGTTGTGTCCGTGGGGTAGGTGCAGAAGAAAGACCATCTTCCAGCCAAACTAAAATGTCTACTTCTTTTAGCGGACAATGTGATAAGATCCCTTTCTTACGGCCACGCCAATCGCTACAAATTCCAGATGAGGCACAAAAACAGCAGGTGCTTCAACGGATATCAAGTGCTCCTTTAAGTGGGCTCTCCTCCACATCAACTTCAACATCACAAATACTCCAGTCCTCAAAGGTGTCACCCAAATCGCACTTGCTTCCTCACAGCTCCCAAATCCCCAGCTGCCCGTCTGAGTATGAGGTAGAACAGATGGTTGAGTCTGCAGAGCTGTTTACTCATACTATAGCCTGGGAATCAGAGGTCGACTCCAGCGCTTCTGTGAATCCAGACGAGGAAATGATCTGCACTGATGCCCAGAATCTTTATGAGTCGGATCCAGGACCAGACGCAGAAGGTTCTGACCATAATGTAGACCCTCATTCCCAAACTGTAACTCCTGTTGGTGGAGACAATGAGGAAGACGATGATAAGACTCAAATACCTGATTGGAGCGACAACTTTAGTTTTTTGTCAGGGCAGGAACAGGTTGGCTCTGAGGACGACGGGTGTGATAACGCACAGGGTGATGATGATGAGGTCGGAGATCCCACTTACTGTCAACCCACAGTCAGCCAAGAGATGAGGTCAGCAGAGGAGGTGGAGGAAGATGCTAGTGACGACGAGGTCAGGTTGCGCCTTCCTGGACAGAGACGTAGTACTGGAAGCACGTCAACAACTGCATCCTCAAACACAACTCTGCCTCTCACCACAAGTCGTGGTGGCTCTTCAGGTCGCATGGGTGCTAAGCCTTGCATAGCCTGGGCATTTTTTCAGATCGATAAAGATGACCCAACTCGTGTTATCTGTAACATTTGTCAGCAAAAGCTAAGTAGAGGCCAAAAAATACATAGTTTGAGTACTTCATGCATGAACCGGCACATGGACATGAAGCATAAGTTGCAGTGGGAAGCTCAGTGTGCTACAATGCGGTCTAGCCGGCCGGGCCAACCACCGTCTGCCATATCTTGTGCATCCGCGGCCTCTTCATCCTCTGTGACTGGGGGGACAGCAGTCACACCTGTTTTGGGGCGCAGACCTGCCACCTCTTTACCCGCAACAGCCAGCGTGATTGGCAGGTCATCATTTTCTTTGGAGGTGGTAACACCAGCTGGTCTTGAGCGCTGTCCGACATCGATAGCACCACCTTTGGATCAAGGCAACCTAACATGTCCGCCTGCATCTTCCTCACAGACCGGCAGTTTGCCAGGGACACCCTTATCAACCCCGTCTAAGCACAATAGCCAGCCCTCGGTCCCTCAGATGTGGACAAGTAAAAGACCATTTCCTCCTAGCCATGAGAAAGCTAAGAGGTTGAATTTCACCATCTGCAAGCTCTTGGCTACAGAAATGCTGCCTTTCCGCCTGGTGGACACAGAGGATTTTCGAGACCTTATGTCCGTCGCAGTGCCCCAGTACCAGATGCCCAGTCGGCACTACTTCTCAAAGAAAGGTGTGCCTGCGCTCCACCAGCATGTCGCACACAACATCACCGCTTCTTTGAGAAACTCTGTGTGTGACAGGGTGCATTTCACCACAGACACTTGGACGAGTAGGCATGGACAGGGGCGTTACATGTCGCTGACTGGGCACTGGGTAACTATGGTGACAGCAGGACAAGGGGCTGCTGTCCAAGTCTTGCCGTCCCCACGAGTTGTGCGTCAATCCTCTTTATGTCATTTTTCCTCCACTGCTTCTGCCTCCTCAACCTCCTCTCGGTCTTCCACCTGCACCCAAAGCCTGTCTGGTCATGCCACAAGCTTTCTAACTGCGCAGAAGGGATCCTGCACACCTCCTTACTATGCTGGCAGTAGGGCTCAACGTCATCAGGCGGTTTTTACATTGAAATGTCTGGGAAATGTGAGTCACACAGCTGAGGAGTTGTGGTCAGCTCTGGAGAACCAATTTCATGAATGGTTGTCTCAACTGGACCTGAAACCAGGGAAGGCCGTGTGCGACAATGCTGCAAACCTGGGTGCGGCCCTTCGCCGGGGCAATGTCACACACGTGCCTTGTATGGCTCACGTGTTGAACCTGGTTGTCCAGCAATTTTTAGCCCACTATCCCAGACTAGATGGCCTTCTGCAGAGGGCACGGTCGCTGTGTGCTCACTTCCGCCGTTCGCATCCCGCAGCTCAGCGACTTACATCTCTACAGAAGTCGTTGGGCCTGCTACTTCACCGGCTAAAATGCGATGTGCCTACCCGGTGGAATTCAACTCTGCACATGTTGCAGCGACTGTGGCAGCACCGACAAGCCCTGGTGCAATACGTTCTGACGTATAGCCTGGGCCAACGAGATTCAGAGGTGGGGCAAATCACGCTGGAGGAGTGGTCTCAGATCAGGGACCTATGCACCCTTCTGCACAGTTTTGAAATGGCGACGAAGATGTTTAGTGCTGACGATGCCATTATCAGCATGACTATTCCGGTGATTTACATGCTGGAGCACATGTTAAACAGAATTCGGAGTCAGGTGGTGGCACAAGAGGAGGTGGAGGAAGTAGAGGAGGAGGAGTTGTATGCGGAAGGGCTAACATCTGCAAGGTCCAGACGGTCGGCAGCACCAAGGCGGCAGGCATGTGAGGGTGGGGGAGATGATTTTACCAGGGCGCATGGTAGCAGCCAAACTAGTGAGGAAGGTGCAGGAGCCCAGGAAGAAGTGGAGGACGAACTGATGGAAGACTCATCAGATGAGGGAGACCTTGATCACATTTCTGTTGTGCGAGGTTGGGGGGAGAGGACAGAGGAAGGAAGCATGATTGCTACCTCGCCACCAACACAACAGGGACTTGGTGCTCCTGGATGCGCAACACACATGAGTGCCTTCTTGCTGCACTACCTGCAACATGACCCTCAAATTGTGAGAATTAGAAATAATCCTGACTACTGGGTTGCCACACTGTTAGATCCCCGGTACAAAAGTAAATTTGCAGAAATTATTCCTGCCATAGAAAGGGATGCACGCATGCAGGAGTATCAGCAGAGACTGTTGCAGAATCTTACATGTGCTTTTCCACAAAATACCAGTGGTGCACGTAGTGAATCTCACAGTTCCAACTTGCCAACCGTGGGACCGTCAAGTGTTCAGCACTCAAACCGTAACAGAACCACAGTATCTGCTGGTAACATCAATTTTGCGGAATCATTTCACCACTTTTTTAGCCCATCCTTTGCAAGGCCACAGGAGACAAGAAGTCTGACACATAGTCAACGCCTAGAGACGATGGTACAGGAGTATCTCCAAGTAAACATTGAAGCCACGACTGTGTCACTGGACCCTTGCTCTTTTTGGGCTTCCAATCTGGATAAATGGCCGGAGCTAGCCACTTACGCCTTGGAGATCTTGTCATGCCCCGCAGCCAGCGTTCTGTCTGAACGTGTGTTCAGCGCTGCTGGTGGTGTGCTGACAGATAAGCGCACGCGGCTCTCCACTGATAATGTAGACAGACTCACGTTCATAAAGATGAACAAATCATGGATCCGAAACGACTTTTCTACCCCTGTGTCATCCTGGGGAGAGTAAAAGCTTGATGATTGGTTAAAATCACCCTACCAACCGTTTTAAGCTTTCAAATTACTAATCATGTTTATCTGTATCTTGACTGGAAAATAATTTGGGCTTTGTAGCAGTGTGCAGCACTGATCCTATTACGCCATCTATAATAAGCTTCACCAGATTTAAAATTAAAAATAATTTTTAGCTGCATCTAGCCCGGAAAATAATTTTGGGGCTCCGAGATGCGCAAGACACATAAGTGCCTTCTTGCTGCACTACCTGCAGCATGACCCTCATATTGTCAGAATTCGAAGTAATCATGACTACTGGGTTGCCACACTCTTAGATCCCCCAAACTTTTCGATCAACCTTTTCATTTTAATAAAGACCAAAAAAATGGTCATTTTTGAAATTATATGCATTAGCAGGTTGTTAGAAACTGAAATCAATCAGTTTTCAACTCAAAACTTTATTCTAGGTGATGTTACATTTTCACATAGGACCCCTTGTTCGAAAGGAGCTTCTGAACTCTCTCGTCCATTGAATTTGTCAGGTTTTGGATGGTTTCTGCTTCAATTGTTTTGCATGAGGACAGAATACCCTCCCAGAGCTGTTGCTTAGATGTGAACTGCCTCCCGCCATCATAGACACTCCTTTTAATGATGCTCCAAAGGTTCTGAATGGGGTAGAGGTCAGGGGAGCATGGGGGTCACACCATAAGTTTGTCCCCTTTTATGCCCATATCAGCCAGAGATGCAGATGTTTTATGTGCAGCATGAGATGGTGCATTATCATGCAGAAAAATGATCTTGCTGTGAAATACACGGTTCTTCTTCTTGAACCATGGCAGGAAGTGCTGTTTGAGAAAATCCACATACATTATGGAGTTCATCTTTAGCGCCTTCAGGGATCCTAAAGGGGCCGACAATCTCTCTCCCCATGATTCCAGCCCAAACATTACTCCACCTCCTCCTTGTTGGCGCTGTAGCCGTGTTTGCGTGGGGTGTCCATCAACCAGCCATCCTCCACTCCATTCATCTGGACCATCGAGCGCTGCACGGCACTCATCCGTGAACAAAACAGTTTTGAAATCAGTCTTCATGTAATGTTTGGCCCACTGGAGCCGTTTCTGCTTGTGTGAAGTGGATAGAGGAGGTCGACAGGATGGCATATGCACAGCTGCAAACCTCTGAAGGACCCTGCATCTTGTTGTTCGGGGGACGTTGGAGGCACAAGCAGCTTCAAAAACTTGTCTGCTGCTATGACAAGGCTTTTTTGCCGCTGCTGTTTCAACCTGACGTAATTGCCTGTAGGAAAGAGTCCTCAATTTGCCCTTATCAGCACGCACACGTGTGTACTGTGAATCAGCTACATACTTCTTGATTGCCAAGACACTTCATCCTGATCATCGCACAATGTTGATTGTAGTCATGCCTTGACCTAAACACTCCACAATTTGTTGCTTCTCAGCAGCCGACACATCCTTTTTCTTTCCCATTTTGGCAGAAAATGTAGGCTGCTTAATAATGTGAGAGAGCCTTCTTAAGTAGTCTTGCCTTTCATTGGACACACCTGCCAAACTAATTAGCACTGGTGTCTGCAATTGCTTACAGTGATATAAAGAGCCCTGACACACATCACCATCAATGAGTTTAACTGACAAACAAACAAATTCTTCCCTTATCACTCCTAAACACTTTTTGCATAATAATTTGGAACACAGTGTACATGTGCTTTTCCACAAAACACCAGTGGTTCACGTAGTGAATCTTACAGTTCTAACTTGCCAACCGTGGTCTGTATGGAGTTGTTCAATAAAGGGCCCAAAATTAAGATAACATAGATGGGAGAGGTCTCTATGAATAGGAATTCCTAAGTATTTGATACCCTGTGAGGGCCAGGCAAAGGGAAAGTTGGACTGGATGGAATCCTATATGGATTTGGGGAGGGAGACATCGAGGGCCTCAGACTTCGCTGCATTGATTTTAAAATTTCACCATGTAACAAAGTGATCTATTTCAGCCATAACAGCATGGATGGATATATGTGATTGAGTGATATATACTAGGACATCATCAGCAAATAGAGAGCACTTGTACTCGGTGCCTCCCACCTCAATCCACCTAATATTGGGGTTATGGCGAATTGATGAGAGCAGGTGCTATGTCACTAGGATGTATAAGAGAGGGGACAGAGAACATCCCTGCCTTGTCCCATTGGTGATTGTGAAAGGTGATGAAAATGTTCTGACGCGCCCCCTGGGCCTTGGGACACCCGGAGCCGGACCCTTTTTGGTGGATGCTGGTGGTTGTAGTCTCCGTGGCGGCAACCCGGTTCCGTGGCTCAGGGCGGTCAAACCAGTGGCGGAACTATTTATGTGGTTTTGATGTTTAAATGTCCGACTACGCCACCCGTGGATTGCGGTCAGAGTGAACCGCCGCTCCAGGGCAGACCGCTGAGGCTGGTGTTGTGGGTGCAGCAGAGCGTAGCATAACTCCCCACGGGAGGAGTATAGCCTCAGGGCAGTGTATGCGGAGGATGGGGGTGATGGTGCAGGGCAGCAGCAGTAATGACACGGAGTCAGTGATGCAGTCCAGGGCCTTTACTCACAGTTCTTATTATCCAGACCACGTCTGCAGGTAACGGCTGCCCACGTCGTACTGTGCTCACCAGGTGAGGGGCTCAGACAACTCCCAGATAACTTTGGAGTGCTTCACAGGACCCCCTTTGTGTGTCCTTTGTCTGGCCTTTCTTACCAACCCTTCTGTCCGGCTGCCTCGGGCCTCCTCTTGGTAAACTTGGCGCCAGTTTCCCTGACCCTATGTGGTGCCTTCCTAGCGGGTGTAGCGAGGGGCTGCGCCACATAAAATGTCACAGCCTCCTGTTTCTAGCTGAGGGTCGTTTCCTGCCTCCACTAGTTTCGGGGACCGGTCTCCCCCTTTGGCCTGACCCCTCCACGCAGGTGGATTCTGGCGTGCGGTGGCGACTCGCCTGTCCGCACCCCTGAGATCCCTTCGTTCCTCGTTCCTGGAGCCTTCTCCGCTCCTCTTCCTTCCTTCTCCCTCTTCCAGGCCTGGGCCTCTGTTACTAGGCCCGCCTCCGGAGCAGAGCTCATGCAGAGCCCCTGCTCCCTGCCACTTCTGCTCAGACTTCTCTGCACTGAACTAAGATGGTGCCCACCTTTTATACTCCCTTCTCAATGCACCCAGGAACTGCTTCCTCCCTGCTCCTGCACTACAGGGTTCCCCTTCCTCAGTGTTCCCTCCCCCCACTCCAGCCAGGGACAGGGACTGTCGTGCCCATCTCAGGGGCATATTGGTCGCCCTGCCCCACGGCAATGTGGTGTAATGCATGCAGGTGTCGGATCCTGATCCACACTACATCCTTACCTGAGAGTGAGATATCACACCTCTGGGTGAGGTGCAATACCTCTGTAGCAACCGAGCCCTCAGGGTGCTACAGTTCCATTTATCTTCAGCCTAGGTGACGTATTGCGATACAGGGCCGTGATTTTGGCTATAAAAGGGTCCCCTAGACCCCTACCCCAAGCTTTTTAAGAGAATCATATATGGCGTGCCAGGAGACTCTATGGAATGCTTTCTCAGCATCCAACGAGAGTATCTAATTACAAATTTTTAACTGCATCTAGCCCAGGAAATACTTTGTGCCTAGTAGCAGGGTCTGCTAGTCAGCGGATTATCCCGGCTGTTAAGCAAGCTACACCACCTGTAGTTTGGACACTTCATTTTTTCAAAGGAAATGCTTCGGGACCACGGGATACTCAGTGAAGAGCATCAGGAGGCACCCCAAGGCATAGGGGCTGGGACTGGCAGTAGGATGCCTTGCGGTGGACAGCCGAGCTCGATCCTTATAAAAGCTTTTTAACTGCAGCAGCTTTAGTGGACGCTACTGGAGCTGGAATTACGCGGCTGCTGGCATGAGACTTGCCCTCCAATAGATCCTTGTAAATGGATTTAAAGTGTATTCATTCAAATTAGAGAGACAATTTAAATTAAAAAGCTTAGAGCTGCCTCCACCACAGGGGGGCTCGCTCGACCCACCAGCGGACAGGCACCAGTATTGGGAGAGGGGGGCTGGCCATCAGGGTTCACCGCGGCTCTGGCACAAACCCGGCGACACGGAGGTGGCACGGGCAGGAGCGGACTGGCCGTGTCGGCTTCTCACTTTTTGGATTTTAGAAGGGCATGACATGCCTATATCTGTGTCTCCCCCTCCTTTTACTCCTCCACCTCTTTTATTTTCGCATGACTATATGTACTTGTCACTTTTCCATGTGTTAGTTATGTCTTCTGAGCAGTTTGTCAGCTTTTGGACACCTTTGAAGGTGTTTTCTATGTGTTTCTATGTGTTTTTGTTTGCCTGCCATTGGTTTTAACGGTGTTCGAAGGTGTTCGACGAACAGTTCGATGAACAGTTCGGCGAACACACGGGTGTTCGACGAACCAAACCGAACTCGAACACTACGGGGGTGGCTCAACACTATTAGTGTATCAAATGTGATATATACAACCTCCTTAGTGTAACCTATGTGATGTACAGTCATGGTCAAAAGTGTTGGCACCCATGAAATTGTTCCAGGAAATGAAGTATTTCTCCCAGAAAATGATTGCAATTATGCATGGTTTGTTATACACATGTTTATTTTCTTTTGTGTGTATTGGAACAACAGGAAAAAAAATAGAGAAAAAAAGGCAAATTCAACATAATTCCACACAAAACCCCAAAAGTGGTCCGAACAAAATAGTTGGCACCTTTCCAAAATTGTGGGTAAACAATTATGTTTCAAGCATGTGACGCTCAGTCAAACTAACTGTGGCAAGTAACAGGTGTGGGCAATATGAAAATCACACCTGAAAACAGATAAAAAGGAGAGAAGTTGACTCAATCTTTGCATTGTGTGCCTGTGTGTGTGACACTAAGCATGAAGAAAAGAAAGGATAGAAGAGAACTGCCTGAGGACTTGAGAAACAAAATTGTTGAAAAATGTCAACAATCTCAATGTTCCAAGTCCATCTCCGGAGAGCTTATGTCCACGATGTGCAACATAATCAAGAAGTTTACAACCCATGTGTCATGCATAGTGTGGGAAAGACTAAGTGCAACATGAAGGGATGAGGGGAAGGAAGCCCAGACACTAGGGAAAGAGGGAGTGGAGACCACTAGGCAGATCTAAAAACACCCTGTCTCCCCTATCGTACCTATATTGATTCCACACCAATCGCCAAGCATCAAACCTAAGCCTGTATATCCCTAGAGCTAGGCCCTCGATAGGGAGAGGGGGGTGAGCACTAGTCAGTCCCCATTATAAACTAAAGACAACAAGGGAGACAAACAAAGAGGAAGAAACTTAGCTTGAGCAGACTCCAGAGAGATAACACCAAACGTCTTCCAAGGGCACCAGAGAGGACGTAAGCCGACTGTTACAGCTCCAAGCCTTCACAAGGGACTATGTGAATATCACCAGCGACTCCCTGAAGCAGACTAAAAGTTTATAAACATCCAGGCCAAGGTGAGTCAATCAGAGAAGGAGGGAGGTTGCCACAGGTCCAAAAGTCAGAAGGATTAAGAAGGCATCTGCAATGCTAAATGCAGAGACCTTCTGCAGCCAGATGCAGAGCAACAGTCTGTTGCATCTAACACACCCGTGACACCATGGCACTGTAGCTAAAATCCCTGGACGTGGACAGCACAGAAAAATTGATGAAAGGTTGCAACACAGGATAGTCCAGATGGTGGATAAGATACTCCAATCAAGTTCCAAAAAAATTCAAACTGTCCTGCAGCCTCACGGTGCATCAGTGTCATTGTGAACTAACCATTGACATTTGAATGAATTGAAACGCTATTGAAGGAGACCCAGGAGAACTCCACGGCTGACACAGACAAAAAAAATTACACTGCAGTTTGCTAAATCCTTCTGGGAAGGCATCTTGTGGACAGATGGCACCAAGATAGAGCTTTTTGGTAAAGCACATCATTGGAAAATGGAAATGGAATGAAGCCTACAAAGCAAAGAACAAAGTATCTACACTCTAATATGGTGAGGGTTCAAAGATGTTTTGGAGTTGTTCTGCTGTTTCTGGCACAGCTTTTCTTAACAGTGTGCAAGGTATCATGAAATCTAAGGATTATCAAAGGATTTTGGGTCACAGTGTAGTGCCCAGTGTCAGAGCTGGGTTTGTGTCCTAGGTAATGAGTCTTCCAGCAGGACAATGACCACAAACATACTTCAGAAGCACTCTGAAATGGGTGTGAACAAAGCCCTGGAGAGTTCTGAAGTGTCCAGCAATGAGTTTGGATCTAAATCCCATTGAACACCTGTGGGGAGATTGCTGTTGGGAAAAAGCACCCTTCAAATTAGATATGGTGAGCAGTTTGTAAAAGAATGGTCCAAAATTCCAGTTGAGAGGTGAAAGAAGCATTTTGATGGTTATAGAAAGCGATTGCTAGCAGTTATTTATTCCAAATTGTGTACAACCAAATATTAAGTTGAGGATGCCAACAATTTTGCCTTGAGCATTTTTGGGGTTTTGTGTGGAATTATGTCTAATTTGCCTTTTTTTCTTTTTTTTTGTGTTGTTCCAATATACATAAAGGAAATAAACATGTATATAACAAAACATGTGTAATTGAAAGAATTTTCTGGGAGAAAACGTCATTTTCTGGAACATTTCAAGGGAGTCAACATCTTCGGCCATGTCTGTATATGTAGAAGTCTCAGTGTATCCTAAGGGATTTTTTCAGTCTTAGGCTATGCTCTTATGTTGCGTTTTTGCTGCGTTTTGTTCTACAGGCAAACCGAGTAGGTTCTTGTCAGTAAAGAAGCTGTTTACAGAAAGCAGGTTTTGCTGCATTATTTGCCGCATTTTTTGCTGCATTTTTGCTGCGTTTTTCAAGATTTTAAGGTTCAGCTTTACTTCACCCCTAAAGCATGAACACAGGTCACCAATGAAAGACATTTGTAAAACCATAAAAAATGCTTGGAAAAAGGGCAATTTGATCAAATTATTTAGTGGAGAAAGATTTTATGCCTGAAAAAATAGTGACTATTCTAAACAACAAAGTTCATATGAATTTATGAATAAATACACAATTACAAATGTAACAGCGGGGGGAGGTGAATTGGTTGGGAATAGTTTACCTAAGACATTGACAGAAAATTGAGTTTGTAGGACACTACATAGTTTTAGGATATGTTCACGCTTTGCAGCATTTTTTTTCTGCAGGCAAAACCTGCTCTCTTGGCAGTAAAGAAGCTGACTACAAAAATCAGGTTTTTCTGCATTTTTTGCTGCGTTTTTCAGGATTCCAAAGTTCAACTTTGCTTCCACCACAGAGGCATGAACACAGGTCACCAATGAAAGACATATGTGGAACCAAAGAAACATTTTGGAAAAAAAGGGCAATTTAATCAAATTATTTAGTGGAATTTTTTTTTTAATACAAATGTAACAGCAGGGGGAGGTGAATTGGTTGGGAATAGTTTACCTAAGACATTAACAGTGCATTGAGTTTGTAGGAAAATGTATACTTTCACACTTTGATCGGCCCTTGAGTTGATCAGGTATTGTTCAATTTCACACAATGGTCAGCGAATGTTTACTTTGCACACATCACTAATTTAATTAAACTGTACTAATCCTAATTGCCATCTCAGGTGACGATACCAAAACATTATGGTTTAAACTTGGAAAAATCAAAAAAAAAAATGAGTTTCATATACTGCTGCACATGCTTTTTTCTCTAAAAATGCAGCAATACCTGATACCTGCATTTCTGCTGCATTTTTGCACTTACTCATTGCTTTCTATGGGTGAAAAAAAGCTGCAAAAATGCTGAAAAAATGGTATAAGAAGTGACATGCTGCAGTTTTCAAAAACGCAGCAGTTTTCTAATTCAGTCACGAAAAAAAAACATTGTGTGTGCATGAGATTTTGCTGGTTTTGTAAAATTCAACTTTTAATTTGCATAAATTTCCATAAACAACGCAGCAAAAAAACAACATGTGAAAATAGCCTTAATGTATCTTATGTGATTTACAGTGGGTGAAATTCAAATTGAACACGACATCAATTTTCTAAGAAAATATATTTCTAACCCTCCATCACATACAATATCGGTTCTAACGAGTTCACATACAATGTGACTGTCAGGCGCAGGCTAGAAAAATACCTATAATATCTAATGTTTGAAATTTCAGTGCTCTAAAAGTGATCAGTGACCTTCATAGGGATGTAATAAAAGAGACTACACATAATGAGGTGCAAAAAAAAACCATTTACTTAACATGAAACTAATAACTCTGAAATACAAACATTTCAAAACTCCCGCCAAATAGTCCCCAGTTCGACTCTGTCAAAAAACTCTACAAAGAAAATTTATGGAAACAAACTTAATTTTAAGGTACCTTAAGTATTATTAAACACATATTCAATCAGAATTAGATCCTGAAGTTTCCCCAGAAAAATTACACTTGCAGAGCAAAGAGCAAGAATTACACATCATTTTTGCATGTGTCAGGCAGATTGCATTATGACATTTGTGACATTCATAATTAGAAAGCCTTCTGATTCCACTTTCCGTGGTGCATCTCCTTCTTTTGGGAGGTGGTGCAGGTGGTGAATTTTTACTATCATCTTCTGGGCGGAATCTTTTGAGTTGAACTTGAAGGCGAGAGGGGATACCGATTGTTTTCATACTTCTCCTGCGTAGCTCTCCAAGCACTAGTTCATGGGCCAATTTTTTCAGATAGAATCGTCTACGGAGTGGTTCAAGCTTGTTTTCAAGGTAAATTACTTGTGAATTTATACCACCCAAATTCAACATAGCAAAAAATATGACCATTGGCCAGCGTTTGGTGTTTCTGCTGACGTTGAAAGTTGAGCACATCTGATCAGATGTATCAACACCCCCTATGGTTGCATTATAAAATGTAATTATCTCTGGGTTTTTTTGTGCCTCAGTCCCAGGATCGATGGCATCATCATCATGAAGTGTTGATAGAAGAAGTACAATTTTTTTTGCTTGTGGTACATAGGAAACCAAAACCTTTCCATTATGGAATGCAAACATACTGTTGTACTGTTGTCTCCCTTTCACACTTTCAAACTGTGTAGGCAATTCTTTTTTATTTTTTCTTACAGTTCCGACATGAAAGCTTCTGCATTTTTAGATAATCAATCAGATCACAATTTGAAAACCAATTGTCAGCTGTTATATTGCGACCCGATCCAAATAAGGGCTCAGCCAGTCTTTTTACAACATCACTGGGCTTGTTGCTGACACAGTAAGGACCTTCTGGTTGTTTTCCTGCATAAACTTCCAGGTTGTAAGTGTAGGTCTTACTGGCATCAACAAGGGCATACATTTTTATTCCATATTTGTTAGGCTTTGATGGAATATATTGACGAAAGGCACATTTACCACGAAAATCAGGGAGCATTTCGTCAATAGTGAGATTCTCCACAGGGCAATAGCTTTTTTTACAGTTTTCAACAAATTTTTGGAATATATCACGAATTGGAGCAAGTCGGTCATGTGTTTTACTTTCGGTTCGGCTAGTTCTGTCGTCAAACCGAAGGCAACGAATTAGAAGCTTGAATCTGTTTATGGACATAACAAGGCCAAATTTTTCAACTCCATCCCCATATTTACTCCAAAGTTCCTCCAAACTTTGTCTATGTGCCCTATAAGCTCCTGCAAGGTATAATAATCCAAAAGAAGCATGCAGTTCTATTTAATCTGTGGCCTTGATGGTTCTGTTGCAGATGAACTTGTCCTTTATAATGTCTCTATTAGTGTTGAGCCACCCCCGTAGTGTTCGAGTTCGGTTCGGTTCGTCGAACACCCGTGTGTTCGTCGAACTGTTCGTCGAACACCTTCGAACACCGTTAAAACCAATGGCAGGCAAACAAAAACACATAGAAACACATAGAAAACACCTTCAAAGGTGTCCAAAAGCTGACAAACTGCTCAGAAGACACAACTAACACATGGAAAAGTGACAAGTACATATAGTCATGCGAAAAGAAAAGAGGTGGAGGAGTAAAAGGAGGGGGAGACACACATATAGGCATGTCATGCCCTTCTAAAATCCAAAAAGTGAGAAGCCGACACATTCAGTCCGCTCCTGCCCGTGCCACCTCCGTGTCACCGGGTTTGTGCCAGAGCCGCGGTGAACCCTGACGGCCAGCCCCCCTCTCCCAATACTGGTGCCTGTCCGCTGGTGGGTCGAGAGAGCCCCCCTGTGGTGGAGGCAGCTCTAAGCTTTTTAATTTAAATTGTCCCTCTAATTTGAATGAATACACTTTAAATCCATTTACAAGGATCTATTGGAGGGCAAGTCTCATGCCAGCAGCCGCGTAATTCCAGCTCCAGTAGCGTCCACTAAAGCTGCTGCAGTTAAAAAGCTTTTATAAGGATCGAGCTCGGCTGTCCACCGCAAGGCATCCTAGTGCCAGTCCCAGCCCCTATGCCTTGGGGTGCCTCCTGATGCTCTTCACTAAGTATCCCGTGGTCCCGAAGCATTTCCTTTGAAAAAATTAAGTGTCCAAACTACAGGTGGTGTAGCTTGCTTAACAGCCGGGATAATCCGCTGACTAGCAGACACTGCTACTAGGCACAAAGTATTTCCTGGGCTAGATGCAGTTAAAAATTTGTAAGTAGATACTCTCGTTGGATGCTGAGAAAGCATTCCATAGAGTCTCCTGGCACGCCATATATGATTCTCTTAAAAAGCTTGGGGTAGGGGTCTAGGGGACCCTTTTATAGCCAAAATCACGGCCCTGTATCACAATACGTCACCTAGGCTGAAGATAAATGGAACTGTAGCACCGAGGGCTCGGTTGCTACAGACGTATTGCACCTCACCCAGAGGTGTGATATCTCACTCTCAGATAAGGATGGAGTGTGGATCAGGACCCGACACCTGCATGCATTACACCACATTGCCGTGGGGCAGGGCGACCAATATGCCCCTGAGATGGGCACGACAGTCCCTGTCCCTGGCTGGAGTGGGGGGAGGGAACACTGAGGAAGGGGAACCCTGCAGTGCAGGAGCAGGGAGGAAGCAGTTCCTGGGTGCATTGAGAAGGGAGTATAAAAGGTGGGCACCATCTTAGTTCAGTGCAGAGAAGTCTGAGCAGAAGTGGCAGGGAGCAGGGGCTCTGCATGAGCTCTGCTCCGGAGGCGGGCCTAGTAACAGAGGCCCAAGCCTGCAAGAGGGAGAAGGAAGGAAGAGGAGCGGAGAAGGCTCCAGGAACGAGGAATGAAGGGATCCCAGGGGTGCGGACGGGCGAGTCGCCACCGCACGCCCGAATCCACCTGCGTGGAGGGGTCAGGCCAAAGGGGGAGACCGGTCCCCGAACTAGTGGAGGCAGGAAACGACCCTCAGCTAGAAACCGGAGGCTCTGACATTTTATGTGGCGCAGCCCCTTGCTCCACCCGCTAGGAAGGCACCACATAGGGTCAGGGAAACTGGCGCCAAGTTTACCAAGAGGAGGCCCGAGGCAGCCGGACAGAAGTGTTGGTAAGAAAGGCCAGACAAAGGACACACAAAGGGGGTCCTGTGAAGCGCTCCAAAGTTATCTGGGAGTTGTCTGAGCCCCTCACCTGGTGAGCACAGTACGACGTGGGCAGCCGTTACCTGCAGACGTGGTCTGGATAATATGAACTGTGAGTAAAGGCCCTGAACTGCATCACTGACTCCGTGTCGTTACTGCTGCTGCCCTGCACCATCACCCCCATCCTCCGCATACACTGCCCTGAGGCTATACTCCTCCCGTGGGGAGTTATGCTACGCTCTGCTGCACCCACAACACCAGCCTTAGCGGTCTGCCCTGTAGCGGCGGTTCACTCTGACCGCAATCCACGGGTGGCGTAGTCGGACATTTAAACATCAAAACCACATAAATAGTTCCGCCACTGGTTTGACCGCCCTGAGCCACGGAACCGGATCGCCGCCACGAAGACTACAACCACCAGCATCCACCAAAAAGGGTCCGGCTCCGGGTGTCCCAAGGCCCAGGGGGTGCGTCAGAACATTTTCATCACCTTTCACAATCACCAATGGGACAAGGCAGGGATGTCCTCTGTCCCCTCTCTTATACATCCTAGTGACGGAGCACCTGCTCTCATCAATTCGCCATAACCCCAATATTAGGTGGATTGAGGTGGGAGGCACCGAGTACAAGTGCTCTCTATTTGCTGATGATGTCCTAGTATATATCACTCAATCACATATATCCATCCCTGCTGTTATGGCTGAAATAGATCACTTTGTTACATGGTAAAATTTTAAAATCAATGCAGCGAAGTCTGAGGCCCTCGATGTCTCCCTCCCTAAATCCATATAGGATTCCATCCAGTCCAACTTTCCCTTTGCCTGGCCCTCACAGGGTATCAAATACTTAGGAATTCCTATTCATAGAGACCTCTCCCATCTATGTTATCTTAATTTTGGGCCCTTTATTGAACAATTCCATACAGACCACGGTTGGCAAGTTAGAACTGTAAGATTCACTACGTGAACCACTGGTGTTTTGTGGAAAAGCACATGTACACCGCGTTCCAAATTATTATGCAAAAAGTGTTTAGGAGTGATAAGGGAAGAATTTGTTTGTCAGTTAAACTCATTGATGGTGATGTGTGTCAGGGCTCTTTATATCACTGTAAGCAATTGCAGACACCTGTGCTAATTAGTTTGGCAGGTGTGTCCAATGAAAGGCAAGACTACTTAAGAAGGCTCTCTCACATTATTAAGCAGCCTACATTTTCTGCCAAAATGGGAAAGAAAAAGGATGTGTCGGCTGCTGAGAAGCAACAAATTGTGGAGTGTTTAGGTCAAGGCATGACTACAATCAACATTGTGCGATGATCAGGATGAAGTGTCTTGGCAATCAAGAAGTATGTAGCTGATTCACAGTACACACGTGTGCGTGCTGATAAGGGCAAATTGAGGACTCTTTCCTACAGGCAATTACGTCAGGTTGAAACAGCAGCGGCAAAAAAGCCTTGTCATAGCAGCAGACAAGTTTTTGAAGCTGCTTGTGCCTCCAACGTCCCCCGAACAACAAGATGCAGGGTCCTTCAGAGGTTTGCAGCTGTGCATATGCCATCCTGTCGACCTCCTCTATCCACTTCACACAAGCAGAAACGGCTCCAGTGGGCCAAACATTACATGAAGACTGATTTCAAAACTGTTTTGTTCACGGATGAGTGCCGTGCAGCGCTCGATGGTCCAGATGAATGGAGTGGAGGATGGCTGGTTGATGGACACCCCACGCAAACACGGCTACAGCGCCAACAAGGAGGAGGTGGAGTAATGTTTTGGGCTGGAATCATGGGGAGAGAGATTGTCGGCCCCTTTAGGATCCCTGAAGGCGCTAAAGATGAACTCCATAATGTATGTGGATTTTCTCAAACAGCACTTCCTGCCATGGTTCAAGAAGAAGAACCGTGTATTTCACAGCAAGATCATTTTTCTGCATGATAATGCACCATCTCATGCTGCACATAAAACATCTGCATCTCTGGCTGATATGGGCATAAAAGGGGACAAACTTATGGTGTGACCCCCATGCTCCCCTGACCTGTACCCCATTCAGAACCTTTGGAGCATCATTAAAAGGAGTGTCTATGATGGCGGGAGGCAGTTCACATCTAAGCAACAGCTCTGGGAGGGTATTCTGTCCTCATGCAAAACAATTGAAGCAGAAACCATCCAAAACCTGACAAATTCAATGGACGAGAGAGTTCAGAAGCTCCTTTCGAACAAGGGGTCCTATGTGAAAATGTAACATCACCTAGAATAAAGTTGTGAGTTGAAAACTGTTTGATTTCAGTTTCTAACAACCTGCTAATGCTTATAATTTCAAAAATGACCATTTTTTTGGTCTTTATTAAAATGAAAAGGTTGATCGAAAAGTTTGGGGGATCTAAGAGTGTGGCAACCCAGTAGTCATGATTACTTCGAATTCTGACAATATGAGGGTCATGCTGCAGGTAGTGCAGCAAGAAGGCACTTATGTGTCTTGCGCATCTCGGAGCCCCAAAATTATTTTCCGGGCTAGATGCAGCTAAAAATTATTTTTAATTTTAAATCTGGTGAAGCTTATTATAGATGGCCTAATAGGATCAGTGCTGCACACTGCTACAAAGCCCAAATTATTTTCCAGTCAAGATACAGATAAACATGATTAGTAATTTGAAAGCTTAAAACGGTTGGTAGGGTGATTTTAACCAATCATCAAGCTTTTACTCTCCCCAGGATGACACAGGGGTAGAAAAGTCGTTTCGGATCCATGATTTGTTCATCTTTATGAACGTGAGTCTGTCTACGTTATCAGTGGAGAGCCGCGTGCGCTTATCTGTCAGCACACCACCACCAGCGCTGAACACACGTTCAGACAGAACGCTGGCTGCGGGGCATGACAAGATCTCCAAGGCGTAAGTGGCTAGCTCCGGCCATTTATCCAGATTGGAAGCCGAAAAAGAGCAAGGGTCCAGTGACACAGTCGTGGCTTCAATGTTTACTTGGAGATACTCCTGTACCATCGTCTCTAGGCGTTGACTATGTGTCAGACTTCTTGTCTCCTGTGGCCTTGCAAAGGATGGGATAAAAAAGTGGTGAAATGATTCCGCAAAATTGATGTTACCAGCAGATACTGTGGTTCTGTTACGGTTTGAGTGCTGAACACTTGACGGTCCCACGGTTGGCAAGTTGGAACTGTGAGATTCACTACGTGCACCACTGGTATTTTGTGGAAAAGCACATGTAAGATTCTGCAACAGTCTCTGCTGATACTCCTGCATGCGTGCATCCCTTTCTATGGCAGGAATAATTTCTGCAAATTTACTTTTGTACCGGGGATCTAACAGTGTGGCAACCCAGTAGTCAGGATTATTTCTAATTCTCACAATTCGAGGGTCATGTTGCAGGTAGTGCAGCAAGAAGGCACTCATGTGTGTTGCGCATCCAGGAGCACCAAGTCCCTGTTGTGTTGGTGGCGAGGTAGCAATCATGCTTCCTTCCTCTGTCCTCTCCCCCCAACCTCGCACAACAGAAATGTGATCAAGGTCTCCCTCATCTGATGAGTCTTCCATCAGTTCGTCCTCCACTTCTTCCTGGGCTCCTGCACCTTCCTCACTAGTTTGGCTGCTACCATGCGCCCTGGTAAAATCATCTCCCCCACCCTCACATGCCTGCCGCCTTGGTGCTGCCGACCGTCTGGACCTTGCAGATGTTAGCCCTTCCGCATACAACTCCTCCTCCTCTACTTCCTCCACCTCCTCTTGTGCCACCACCTGACTCCGAATTCTGTTTAACATGTGCTCCAGCATGTAAATCACCGGAATAGTCATGCTGATAATGGCATCGTCAGCACTAAACATCTTCGTCGCCATTTCAAAACTGTGCAGAAGGGTGCATAGGTCCCTGATCTGAGACCACTCCTCCAGCGTGATTTGCCCCACCTCTGAATCTCGTTGGCCCAGGCTATACGTCAGAACGTATTGCACCAGGGCTTGTCGGTGCTGCCACAGTCGCTGCAACATGTGCAGAGTTGAATTCCACCGGGTAGGCACATCGCATTTTAGCCGGTGAAGTGGCAGGCCCAACGACTTCTGTAGAGATGTAAGTCGCTGAGCTGCGGGATGTGAACGGCGGAAGTGAGCACACAGCGACCGTGCCCTCTGCAGAAGGCCATCTAGTCTGGGATAGTGGGCTAAAAATTGCTGGACAACCAGGTTCAACACGTGAGCCATACAAGGCACGTGTGTGACATTGCCCCGGCGAAGGGCCGCACCCAGGTTTGCAGCATTGTCGCACACGGCCTTCACTGGTTTCAGGTCCAGTGGAGACAACCATTCATGAAATTGGTTCTCCAGAGCTGACCACAACTCCTCAGCTGTGTGACTCACATTTCCCAGACATTTCAATGTAAAAACCGCCTGATGACGTTGAGCCCTACTGCCAGCATAGTAAGGAGGTGTGCAGGATCCCTTCTGCGCAGTTAGAAAGCTTGTGGCATGACCAGACAGCCTTTGGGTGCAGGTGGAAGACCGAGAGGAGGTTGAGGAGGCAGAAGCAGTGGAGGAAAAATGACATAAAGAGGATTGACGCACAACTCGTGGGGACGGCAAGACTTGGACAGCAGCCCCTTGTCCTGCTGTCACCATAGTTACCCAGTGCCCAGTCAGCGACATGTAACGCCCCTGTCCATGCCTACTCGTCCAAGTGTCTGTGGTGAAATGCACCCTGTCACACACAGAGTTTCTCAAAGAAGCGGTGATGTTGTGTGCGACATGCTGGTGGAGCGCAGGCACACCTTTCTTTGAGAAGTAGTGCCGACTGGGCATCTGGTACTGGGGCACTGCGACGGACATAAGGTCTCGAAAATCCTCTGTGTCCACCAGGCGGAAAGGCAGCATTTCTGTAGCCAAGAGCTTGCAGATGGTGAAATTCAACCTCTTAGCTTTCTCATGGCTAGGAGGAAATGGTCTTTTACTTGTCCACATCTGAGGGACCGAGGGCTGGCTATTGTGCTTAGACGGGGTTGATAAGGGTGTCCCCGCCAAACTGCCGGTCTGTGAGGAAGATGCAGGCGGACATGTTAGGTTGCCTTGATCCAAAGGTGGTGCTATCGATGTCGGACAGCGCTCAAGACCAGCTGGTGTTACCACCTCCAAAGAAAATGATGACCTGCCAATCACGCTGGCTGTTGCGGGTAAAGAGGTGGCAGGTCTGCGCCCCAAAACAGGTGTGACTGCTGTCCCCCCAGTCACAGAGGATGAAGAGGCCGCGGATGCACAAGATATGGCAGACGGTGGTTGGCCCGGCCGGCTAGACCGCATTGTAGCACACTGAGCTTCCCACTGCAACTTATGCTTCATGTCCATGTGCCGGTTCATGCATGAAGTACTCAAACTATGTATTTTTTGGCCTCTACTTAGCTTTTGCTGACAAATGTTACAGATAACACGAGTTGGGTCATCTTTATCGATCTGAAAAAATGCCCAGGCTATGCAAGGCTTAGCACCCATGCGACCTGAAGAGCCACCACGACTTGTGGTGAGAGGCAGAGTTGTGTTTGAGGATGCAGTTGTTGACGTGCTTCCAGTACTACGTCTCTGTCCAGGAAGGCGCAACCTGACCTCGTCGTCACTAGCATCTTCCTCCACCTCCTCTGCTGACCTCATCTCTTGGCTGACTGTGGGTTGACAGTAAGTGGGATCTCCGACCTCATCATCATCACCCTGTGCGTTATCACACCCGTCGTCCTCAGAGCCAACCTGTTCCTGCCCTGACAAAAAACTAAAGTTGTCGCTCCAATCAGGTATTTGAGTCTTATCATCGTCTTCCTCATTGTCTCCACCAACAGGAGTTACAGTTTGGGAATGAGGGTCTACATTATGGTCAGAACCTTCTGCGTCTGGTCCTGGATCCGACTCATAAAGATTCTGGGCATCAGTGCAGATCATTTCCTCGTCTGGATTCACAGAAGCGCTGGAGTCGACCTCTGATTCTCAGGCTATAGTATGAGTAAACAGCTCTGCAGACTCAACCATCTGTTCTACCTCATACTCAGACGGGCAGCTGGAGATTTGGGAGCTGTGAGGAAGCAAGTGCGATTTGGGTGACACCTTTGAGGACTGGAGTATTTGTGATGTTGAAGTTGATGTGGAGGAGAGCCCACTTAAAGGAGCACTTGATATCCGTTGAAGCACCTGCTGTTTTTGTGCCTCATCTGGAATTTGTAGCGATTGGCGTGGCCGTAAGAAAGGGATCTTATCACATTGTCCGCTAAAAGAAGTAGACATTTTAGTTTGGCTGGAAGATGGTCTTTCTTCTGCACCTACCCCACGGACACAACCTTTTTTCCCCTTCCCAACACGCCTATTCCCCTTTCCACCAGCAGCAGGCCTTTTTCCACTCATTTTGGTGGTTAACTAATTCACAACTCTGGAGTTGTTTGCACAAAAAAACAATGGATGGTAACCGAGCAGAGCTGAGTGGCCAAACTGTGGTATTAGGCCAAAACTATTGGCTGGGTTAGATGCAGAAAAAAATTATTTTTAATTTGCAACCTGATGGAGGTCAGTATAGATGGACTAATAGACCAAGTCCCACACACCGCTAGAAGCCCAAATATTTTTTCAGAGCTAGATGCAGAAAATTTTTTTATTCAATTTGCAACCTGATGGAGGTCAGTATAGATGGACTAATAGACCAAGTCCCACACACTGCTAGAAGCCCAAATATTTTTTCAGAGCTAGATGCAGAAAAAAATTATTTTTAATTTGCAACCTGATGGAGGTCAGTATAGATGGACTAATAGACCAAGTCCCACACACCGCTAGAAGCCCAAATATTTTTTCAGAGCTAGATGCAGAAAAAAATTATTTTTAATTTGCAACCTGATGGAGGTCAGTATAGATGGACTAATAGACCAAGTCCCACACACCGCTAGAAGCCCAAATATTTTTTCAGAGCTAGATGCAGAAAAAAATTATATTCAATTTGCAACCTGCTGGAGGTCAGTATAGAAGGACTAATAGAAAAAGTCCCACACACTGCTAGAAGCCCAAATATTTTTTCAGAGCTAAATGAAGAAAAAAATTATTTTTAATTTGCAACCTGATGGAGGTCAGTATAGATGGACTAATAGACCAAGTCCCACACACTGCTAGAAGCCCAAATATTTTTTCAGAGCTAGATGCAGAAAAAAATTATTTTTAATTTGCAACCTGATGGAGGTCAGTATAGATGGACTAATAGACCAAGTCCCACACACTGCTAGAAGCCCAAATATTTTTTCAGAGCTAGATGCAGAAAAAAATTATATTTAATTTGCAACCTGATGGAGGTCAGTATAGATGGACTAATAGACCAAGTCCCACACACTGCTAGAAGCCCAAATATTTTTTCAGAGCTAGATGCAGAAAAAAATTATTTTTAATTTCCAACCTGATGGAGGTCAGTATAGATGGACTAATAGACTAAGACCCACACACCGCTAGAAGCCCAAATATTTTTTCAGAGCTAGATGCAGAAAAAAATTATATTCAATTTGCAACCTGCTGGACGTCAGTATAGAAGGACTAATAGAACAAGTCCCACACACTGCTAGAAGCCCAAATATTTTTTCAGAGCTAAATGAAGAAAAAAATTATTTTTAATTTGCAACCTGATGGAGGTCAGTATAGATGGACTAATAGACCAAGTCCCACACACTGCTAGAAGCCCAAATATTTTTTCAGAGCTAGATGCAGAAAAAAATTATTTTTAATTTGCAACCTGATGGAGGTCAGTATAGATGGACTAATAGACCAAGTCCCACACACCGCTAGAAGCCCAAATATTTTTTCAGAGCTAGATGCAGAAAATTTTTTTATTCAATTTGCAACCTGATGGAGGTCAGTATAGATGGACTAATAGACCAAGTCCCACACACTGCTAGAAGCCCAAATATTTTTTCAGAGCTAGATGCAGAAAAAAATTATTTTTAATTTGCAACCTGATGGAGGTCAGTATAGATGGACTAATAGACCAAGTCCCACACACTGCTAGAAGCCCAAATATTTTTTCAGAGCTAGATGCAGAAAAAAATTATTTTTAATTTGCAACCTGATGGAGGTCAGTATAGATGGACTAATAGAACAAGTCCCACACGTTGCTAGAAGCCCAAATATTTTTTCAGAGATAAATGAAGAAAAAAATTATTTTTAATTTGCAACCTGATGGAGGTCAGTATAGATGGACTAATAGACCAAGTCCCACACACTGCTAGAAGCCCAAATATTTTTTTCAGAGCTAGATGCAGAAAAAAATTATTTTTAATTTGCAACCTGATGGAGGTCAGTATAGATGGACTAATAGACCAAGTCCCACACACTGCTAGAAGCCCAAATATTTTTTCAGAGCTAGATGCAGAAAAAAATTATATTCAGTTTGCAACCTGGTGGAGGTCAGTATAGATGGACTAATAGAATGATGCTATGCCCAAAAGATTTTACTTCACTAGGTGCAGTAAAAAAATTGGTATTCTATACACAGGTGGTATATCTTGCAACACAGATAGGCTACTCCACTGACTAACACACTCTGCAATAGGCCAAAAAGGATTAGCTTTGCTAGATTCAGCCAAATGCTGTGAAAAAAACTTGCACAGCACTGGCACAGACCTGCCTGGCAAAAACTGATAGGAACTGATGTAACCTAGTCCTGAAAAGGACTCCAATTACAATTAGTCTTTACTCCCACAATCTATCTATTTAAGAGCACAGACCTGCCTGATAAAAGTCGTAGGAAATGCTGTAACCTAGTCCTTAAAAGGACTGCAATCACAACTATTCCCTACTCCCAAGCTATCTGTATATTTGTGCGAAAATTGGCTTGAAATTAACAAGGTATAGCGCACACAGCAACAGCGGTGCCGTCTAACACGCAGCTGCAGCAGTGAGAAAATGGTGGCGACGGGGAAAATGGCTTGGTCTTATAGGGCAAGGACATGTGACATACACTGCCAATCACACATGCCCTTGCTTGTGTGAAAAAAAGCACTTCGCTCCGTGTGTGCGCTGCTGATAGGCTGACAGATTGCACCTCCCCACTGCAAATGCGGGAAAGAGAAAAAAAAATGGAGATCTTCATTGTTCCTGCAGAGATCCATCCCCTGCCCCTCCCCCCGCCCCGCTGTACACTCAAACTGCGTATTAACATTAATTTTCATCATTACTGAGAAAAAATCCAGTTATGATTTTGGTGCACGAACAGTTATCGAACATAACCTCGAACAGCCGAATTTTTCTCAAATTGTTCGTGTTCGCCGACCGGCTCGAACACCGCCCAAAACAGCTCGAATTTGAGATTGGCGAACAGTTCGAGTAGAACAACGCTCATCTCTAGTCTCTATATTGGTTGGTATATGTGACAATAGAGTCCAGAATGTCATCTGTGAATAAACTATTCCAGCATTCAACTGCAGTTTTTGCATTACTTGCAGTTCCTATAACTGCAGGAAGGTGAGTAATAATGTTTTGAGGTTCCCTACATTTTTTCTGGAGTGGCTTCTTGTCCCATTGTTTTTTTTTATCATTTCCCATATAATAAGATTCTACATCTTCATCCTCATCACTGTCACCATCTTGCTCTCTTTCAGAATCCACTTCACATACTTCCACCTTATCATGAGAATCAATCTCACTTTCCTCTCCTAAATCCTCATTCAGTGTGGGGTCTGCATCATCTAACAGCATGTTTCTTACTTCCTCAACATCAAGGTTTTTTGATAAATTGTACATTTTCCTCTCCATTTCAGCAGATAATCTGAAGCAAGAGAAGGAATATGTGTTAGGAAACTACTGTATATGCCTGAGCAGCGCACTTTCTTTTTTAATCTGGTTTATTTCTATGAAATATCCTCACACTTTGTGCTATACATTCATAAAACAAGCTAAATAAACAATTGTGATGAATAAAAACATAAAATACCAACCTTATTGAGTGTGACGTGTTCACATACAATGAGCCTGAGAGATTAGCGCAGTTATATCTGTCCTCCTGAAGCTCTGCAATCCAACTGTGGTATGAGGTTTCACAGAGCTGCTAGAGACAGGAGACTACCTGGAGGGAGGGGATTTCCTCACAATCTGGTGAGGAAGGAGAAATGAAAGTAAAAGAGATGTGCCTGTCAGGCCTATTGTATGTGACGGAGGGCTAAAGGTGCTCTTGGCATGAATTTCAGTAACAACTCATCCAGTCCACACACGCAAAGAAATCAAACCATAGACATCCATAAATTAAGTTGGAAGTATGGAGCTAAATACAGGGAAATCCTGGAGGAAAACCTGTTAGAGGCTAATAGATAGATAGGAGCCACCCCCGTAGTGTTCGAGTTCGGTTCGGTTCGTCAAACACCCGTATGTTCGTCGAACTGTTCGTCGAACACCTTCGAACACCGTTAAAACCAATGGCAGTCAAACAAAAACACATAGAAACACATAGAAAACACCTTCAAAGGTGTCCAAAAGCTGACAAACTGCTCAGAAGACACAACTAACACATGGTAAAGTGACAAGTACATATAGTCATGCAAAAAGAAAAGAGGTGGAGGAGTAAAAGGAGGGGGAGACACAGATATAGACATGTCATACCCTTCTAAAACCAAAAAAGTGAGAAGCCGACACGGCCAGTCCGTTCCTGCCCGTGCGACCTCCGTGTCGCCGGGTTTGTGCCAGAGCCGCGGTGGACCCTGACGGCCAGCCCCCCTCTCCCAATACTGGTGCCTGTCCGCTGGTGGGTCAAGCGAGCCCCCCTGCGGTGGAGGCAGGTCTAATCTTTTTAATTTAAATTGTCTCTCTAATTTGAATGAGTACACTTTAAATCCTTTTACAAGGATCTATTGGAGGGCAAGTCGTATGCAGGCAGCCGCGTAATTCCAGCTCCAGTAGCGTCCACTAAAGCTGCTGCAGTTAAAAAGCTTTTATAAGGATCGAGCTTGGCAGTCCACCACAAGGCGTCCTACCGCCAGTCCCAGTCCCTGTGCCTTGGGGTGCCTCCCCGATGCTCTTCACTGAGTGTCCCAGGGACCCGAACCATTTCCTTTGAAAAAATTAAGTGTCCAAACTACAGGTGGTGTAGCTTGCTTAACAGCTGGGATAATCCGCTGACTAGCAGACACTGCTACTAGGCATAAAGTATTTCCTGGGCTAGATGCAGTTAAAAATTTGTAATTAGATACTCTCGTTGGATGCTGAGAAAGCATTCCATAGAGTCTCCTGGCACGCCATATATTATTCTCTTAAAAAGCTTGGGGTAGGGGTCTAGGGGACCCTTTTATAGGCAAAATCACGGCCCTGTATCGCAATACGTCACCTATGCTGAAGATAAATGGAACATTTTCATCACCTTTCATAATCACCAATGGGACAAGGCAGGGATGTCCTCTGTTCCCTCTCTTATACATCCTAGTGACGGAGCACCTGCTCTCATCAATTCGCCATAACCCCAATATTAGGTGGATTGAGGTGGGAGGCACCGAGTACAAGTGCTCTGCATTTTGCTGATGATGTCCTAGTATATATCACTCAACCACATATATCCATCCCTGCTGTTCTGGCTGAAATAGATCACTTTGTTACATGGTCAAATTTTAAAATCAATGCAGTGAAGTCTGAGGCCCTCGATGTCTCCCTCCCCAAATCCATACAGGATTCCATCCTGTCCAACTGTCCCTTTGCCTGGCCCTCACAGGGTATCAAATACTTAGGAATTCATATTCATAGAGACCTCTCCCGTCTAGGTTATCTTAATTTTGGGCCCTTTATTGAACAACTCCATACAGACCATGGTTGGCAAGTTAGAACTGTAAGATTCACTACGTGAACCACTGGTGTTTTGTGGAAAAGCACATGTGCACTGTGTTCCAAATTATTATGCAAAAAGTGTTTAGGAGTGATAAGGTAAGAATTTTTTTCTTTGTCAGTTAAACTGATTGATGGTGATGTGTGTCAGGGCTCTTTATATCACTGTAAGCAATTGCAGACACCTGTGCTAATTAGTTTGGCAGGTGTGTCCAATGAAAGGCAAGACTACTTAGGAAGGCTGTCCCACATTATTAAGCAGCCTACATTTTCTGCCAAAATGGGAAAGAAAAAGGATGTGTCGGCTGCTGAGAAGCAACAAATTGTGGAGTGTTTAGGTCAAGGCATGACTACAATCAACATTGCCAAGATACTTCATCCTGATCATCGCACAATCAAGAAGTATGTAGCTGATTCACAGTACACATGTGTGTGTGCTGATAAGGGAAAATTGAGGACTCTTTCCTACAGGCAATTACGTCAGGTTAAAAAAGCAGTGGCAAGAAAGCCTTGTCATAGCAGCAGACAAGTTTTTGAAGCTGCTGGTGCCTCCAACGTCCCCCAAACAACAAGATGCAGGGTCCTTCAGAGGTTTGCAGCTGTGCATAAGCCATCCTGTCGACCTCCTCTATCCACTGTACACAAGCAGAAATGGCTCCAGTGGGCCAAACAAAACATGAAGACTGACTTCAAAACTGTTTTGTTCACCGATGAGTGCCGTGCAACGCTCGATGGTCCAGATGGATGGAATGGAAGATGGCTGGTTGATGGACACCCTACGCAAACACGGCTACGGCGCCAACAAGGAGGAGGTGGAGTAATGTTTTGGGCTGGAATCATGGGGAGAGAGATTGTTGGCCCCTTTAGGATCCTTGAAGGGGTAAAGATGAACTCCATAATGTATGTGGAGTTTCTCAAACAGCACTTCCTGCCATGGTTCAAGAATAAGAACCGTGTATTCCGCAGCAAGATCATTTTCATGCATGATAATGCACCGTCTCATGCTGCACATAACCCATCTGCATCTCTGGCTGATATGGGCATAAAAGGGGACTAACTTATGGTGTGACCCCCCCATGCTCCCCTGACCTCTACCCCATTCAGAACCTCTGGAGCATCATCAAGAGGAGTGTCTATGATGGCGGGAGGCAGTTCACATCTAAGCAACAGCTCTGGGAGGGTATTCTGTCCTCATGCAAAACAATTGAAGCAGAAACCATACAAAACCTGACAAATTCAATGGACGAGAGAGTTCTGAAGCTCCTTTCGAACAAGGGGTCCTATGTACAAATGTAACATCACCTAGAATAAAGTTATGAGTTGAAAACTGTTTGATTTCAGTTTCTAATAACCTGCTAATGCTTATAATTTCAAAAATGACCATTTTTTTGTTCTTTATTAAAATTAAAAGGTTGATTGAAGAGTGTGGGGGATCTAAGAGTGTGGCAACCCAGTAGTCAGGATTATTTCGAATTCTGACAATTTGAGGGTCATGTTGCAGGTAGTGCAGCAAGAAGGCACTCAGTCGCTGCAAGATGTGCAGAGTTGAATTCCACCGGGTAGGCACATCGCATTTTAGATGGTGAAGTGGCAGGCTCAACGACTTCTGCAGAGATGTAAGTCACTGAGCTGCGGGATGCGAAAGGCGGATGTGAGCACACAGCGACCGTGCCCTCTGCAGAAGGCCATCTAGTCCGGGATAGTGGGCTAAAAATTGCTGGACAACCAGGTTCAACACATGAGCCATACAAGGCACGTGTGTGACATTGCCCCGATGAAGGGCCGCACCCAGGTTAGCAGCATTGTCGCACACGGCCTTCCCTGGTATCAGGTCCAGTGGAGACATGCATTCAAGAAACTGGTTCTCCAGAGCTGACCACAACTCCTCAGCTGTGTGACTCACATTTCTCAGACATTTCAAAGTAAAAAACGCCTGATGACGTTGAGCCCTGCTGCCAGCATCGTAAAGAGGTTTGCAGGATTCCTTCTGCGCAGTTAGAAAGCTTGTGGCATGACCAGACAGGCTTTGGGTGCAGGTGGAGGACCGATAGGAGGTTGAGGAGGCAGAAGGAGTGGAGGAACTTCGAGATAAAGAGGAATGACGCACAACTCATGGGGATGGCAAGACTTGGACAGCAGCCCCTTGTCCTGCTGTCACCATAGCTACCCAGTGCCCAGTCAGCGACATGTAACGCCCCTGTCCATGCCTACTCGTCCAAGTGTCTGTGGTGAAATGCACCCTGTGACACACAGAGTTTCTCAAAGAAGCGGTGATGTTGTATGCGACATGCTGGTGGATCGCAGGTGTTTCCACCTCCAAAGAAAATGATGACCTGCCAATCACGCTGTCTGTTGTGGATAAAGAGGTGGCTGGTCTGCGTCCCAAAGCAGGTGTGACTGCTGTCCCCCCAGTCACAGAGGATGAAGAGGCCGCGGATGCACAAGATGTGGCAGACGGTGGTTGGCCCGGCCGGCTAGGCCGCATTGTAGCACAGTGAGCTTCCCACTGCAACTTATGCTTCATATCCATGTGCCGGTTCATGCAGGAAGTACTCAAACTATGTATTTTTTGGCCTCTACTTAGCTTTTGCTGACAAATGTTACAGATAACACGAGTTGGGTCATTCTAATGGATCTGAAAAAATGCCCAGGCTATGCAAGGCTTAGCACCTATGCGACCTGAAGAGCCACCACGACTTGTGGTCAGAGGCAGAGTTGTGTTTGAGGATGCAGTTGTTGACGTGCTTCCAGTACTACGTCTCTGTCCAGGAAGGCGCAACCTGACCTCGTCGTCACTAGCATCCTCCTCCACCTCCTCTGCTGACCTCATCTCTTGGCTGACTGTGGGTTGACAGTAAGTGGGATCCCCAACCTCGTCATCATCACCCTGTGTGTTATCACACCCGTCGTCCTCAGAGCCAACCTATTCCTGCCCTGACAAAAAACTAAAGTTGTCGCTCCAATCAGCAATTTGAGGCTCATCATCGTCTTCCTCATTGTCTCCACCAACAGGAGTTACAGTTTGGGAACGAGGGTCTACATTATGGTCAGAACCTTCTGCGTCTGATCCTGGATCCAACTCATAAAGATTCTGGGCATCAGTGCAGATCATTTCTCGTCTGAATTCACAGAAGCTCTGGAGCCGACCTCTGATTCCCAGGCTATAGTATGAGTAAACATCTCTGCAGACTCAACCATCTGTTCTACCCCATACTCAGACGGGCAGCTGGAGACTTGGGAGCTGTGAGGAAGCAAGTGCGATTGGGGTGACACCTCTGAGGACTGGAGTATTTGTGATGTTGAAGTTGAGGTGGAGGAGAGCCCACTTAAAGGAGCACGTGATATCCATTGAAGCACCTGCTGTTTTTGTGCCTTATCTGGAATTTGTAGCGATTGGCGTGGCCGTAAGAAAGGGATCTTATCACATTGTCCACTAAAAGAAGTAGACATCTTAGTTTGGCTGGAAGATGGTCTTTCTTCTGCAGATGTCACTGTTACTTTAACACCTACCCCACGGACACAACCTTTTTTTCCCTTCCCAACACTCCTATTCCCCTTTCCACCAGGAACAGGCATTTTTCCACTCATTTTGGTGGTTAACTAATTCACAACTCTGGAGTTGTTTGCCCAAAAACAATGGATGGGAACCGAGCAGAGCTGAGTGGCCAAACTGTGGTATTAGCCCAAAAGTATTGGCTGGGTTAGATACAGATAGAAATTATATTGAATTTGCAACCTGATGGAGGTTAGTATTGATGGACTAATAGAACAAGTCCCACACACTGCTACAAGCCAAAATATTTTTTCAGAGCTAGATGCAGATAAAAATTATATTGAATTTGCAACCTGGTGAAGGTTAGTATAGATGGACTAATAGAATAATGCTATGCCCAAAAGGTTTTACTTCACTAGGTGCAGTAAAAAAAATTGTATTCTATACACAGGTGGTGTAGCTTGCAACACAGATAGGCTACTCCACTGACTAACACACCCTGCCAGAGGCCAAAAAGGATTTGCTTTGCTAGATTTAGCCAAATGCTGTGAAAAAAAATTGCACAGCACTGGCACAGACCTGCCTGGCAAAAAGTGATAGGAACTGATGTAACCTAGCCCTCAAAAGGACTGCAATTACAATTAGTCTTTACTCCCAACCTATCTATTTAAGAGCACAGACCTGCCTGATAAAAGTCATAGGAACTGATGTAACCTAGTCCTCAAAAGGACTGCAATTACAATTAGTCTTTACTCCCAACCTATCTATTTCAGAGCACAGACCTGCCTGATAAAAGTCGTAGGAACTGATGTAACCTAGTCCTCAAAAGGACTGCAATCACAACTATTCCCTACTCCCAAAGCTATCTGTAGATTTGTGCGAAAATTGGCTTGAAATTAACACTTAAACTATAGCGCACACAGCAACAGCAGTGCCATCTAACACGCAGCTGCAGCAGTGAGAAAATGATGGTGACGGGGAAAATGGCTGGGTCTTATAGGGCAAGGACATGTGACATACACTGCCATTGACACATGCCCTTGCTTGTGTGAAAAAAAGCAGTTCTCTCCGTGTGTGCGCTGCTGATAGGCTGACAGATTGCACCTCCCCACTGTAAATGCGGGAAAGAGGAAAAAAAATGGAGATCTTCATTATTTCTGCAGAGATCCATCCCCTCCCCCTCCCCCCACCCCGCTGTACACTCAAACTGCATATTAACATTAATTTTCAGCATTACTGAGAAAAAATCCAGTTATGATTTTGGTGCACGAACAGTTATCGAACATAACCTCGAACAGCCGAATTTTTTTCAAATTGTTCGTGTTCGCTGAACGGCTCGAACACCGCCCAAAACAGCTCGAATTTGAGATTGGCGAACAGTTCGAGTCGAACACCGCTCATCTCTACTTATAGACTCAAGACTGGGAAGTAGGCTCACCTTTCAGCAAGACAATGACCCTAAACCGGAATGGTTTATATCAAAGTATATTCATGTGTGTGAATGGCCCAGTCACAGTCCAGACCTAAATCCCATTGAGAATCTGTGGCAATACTTGAAAATTGCTGTTCACAGATGCCTCCTTCCAATTTAACTAGAGCTAGTTTGCAAAAAAATGGGCAAACATTTCAGGCTCTAGATGTGCAAAGCTGGTAGAGACATACCCCAAAAACTTGCAGCAGTAATTACAGCAAAAGGTGGTCCTAGATAGCATTGATTCGAGAGGCTGAATACAAATGCACGTCACAATTTTCAGATTTATATTTTTTAAATATTTAGAAAACCATGTATCATTTCCTGTATGCTTCACAAATACTTGGTACGTTTTATTGGTATCACACACACAGTGTGTGTGTGGTGCGTACGGCGTATACAGTGTGTGTGTGTGTGGTGCGTACGGCGTATACAGTGTGTGTGTGTGGTGCGCACGGCGTATACAGTGTGTGTGTGTGGTGCGCACGGCGTATACAGTGTGTGTGTGTGGTGCGCACGACGTATACAGTGTGTATGTGGTGCGTACGGCGTATACAGTGTGTATGTGGTGCGTACGGCGTATACAGTGTGTGTGTGGTGCGTACGGCTTATACAGTGTGTATGTGTGGTGCGTATGGCATATACAGTGTGTATGTGGTGCGTACGGCGTATACAGTGTGTATGTGGTGCGTACGGCGTATACAGTGTGTATGTGTGGTGCGTATGGCATATACAGTGTGTATGTGGTGCGTACGGCGTATACAGTGTGTATGTGGTGCGTACGGCGTATACAGTGTGTATGTGTGGTGCGTATGGCATATACAGTGTGTATGTGGTGCGTACGGCGTATACAGTGTGTATGTGTGGTGCGTATGGCATATACAGTGTGTATGTGGTGCATGCGGCGTATACAGTGTGTTTGTGTGGTGCGTACTGAGTATAGAGTGTGTGTGGTCTGTACAGCGCATACATTTTGTGTGTGTCATGCATACGGCGTATACAGTGTGTGTGTGTGTGGTGCGTACGGCATATACAGTGTGTGCGTGGTGTGTACGGCGTATGCAGTGTGTGTGTGGTGTGTACACCGTATACAGTGTGTGTGTGGTGTGTACACCGTACACACCAAACAAACACTGTATAAGCCGTACGCACCACACTCACACACTGTATACGCCGCAAGCACCACACATACACACTGTATACAACGTTCGCACCACACACACACTGTATACGCCGTATGCACCACACACACACACTGTATACGCCGTACACATCACACACACACTGTATGCGCCGTACGCACCATAGACACACACACACTGTATGCGCCGTACACACCACAGACACACACACACACTGTATACGCCGAACGCATAACATACGCACACTGTATACGCCATACACACCACACGCAAACTGTATACGACGTACGCACCACACACACACATACACACTGTATGTGCCGTACGCACCACAGACACACACACACACTGTATACGCCGAACGCACCACATACGCACACTGAATACGCCGTACACACCACGCACACACTGTATACACCGTACACCCACACAAACTGTATACGACGTACGCAACACATACACACTGTATACGCCGTACGCACCACATACGCACACTGTATACGCCGTACGCACCACACACACACTGTATACGCCGTACTCATCACACACACTTTATACGCTGAATGCACCACACACACTGTATACGCCGTACGCTCCGCACACACATTGTATACGCCGTACGCACCACACACACACTGTATACATCGTACACACCCAAAACTGTATACGCTGTACGCAACACACACACACTGTATATGCCGTACGCACCACACACACACTGTATACGCGGTACACACCACATACACACAATGTATACGCCGTACACACCACGCACACACTGTATATGCCATACACACACAAACTGTATATGCTGTATGCACCAGACACACACATACATACTGTATACGCCGTACGCACCACACTCAAACTGTATACGCCGTACGCACCACACACACTGTATACGCTGTACGCACCACACACACCCACTGTATACACCGTACGTACCACACACACACACTGTATACACTGTACGCACTACACATACTGTACACGCCGTACACACACAAACTGCATATGCCGTACGCACCACACACACACATACACTCTGTGTTCGCCGTACGCACACACACTGTTTACGCAGAAAGCACCACACACACACTGTATACGCCGTATGCATCACACACACACACTGTATATGCCGTATGCAACACACACACACACACACACACACTGTATACGCCATGCGCACCACACACACACTGTATATGCCGTACTCACCACACACACACTGTATACGACACAGGAACCACACACACACTGTATACGCCATACTTACCACACACACACTGTATACGACACAGGAACCACACACACACTGTATACGCCATACGCTCCACACACACTGTATACGCCATATGCACCACACTCTCACTGTATACGCTGTATGCACCACCACACACACACTCTGTATGCGGCGTACACACACACTGTATACGCCGTACGCACCACACACACACTGTATGCGCCATACGCACCACACACACACTGTATACGCCCTTTGCACCAGCACACACACTGTATACACCGTACGCACCACACACTGTATACGCCGTACGCACCACACACTGTATACGCCGTACACACCACACATACACTGTATACGCCGTACGCACCACCACACACGCTCTGTTTATGCCATACGCACCACACACACTGTATACGCCGTGCGCATCACCACACACACACACACACTATGTATACGCCTTACGCACCAGACGCACCAGACTCACACACACACTGTATACGGTGTACGAGCCACACACTGTATACGCCGTACGCACCACACATATACTGTATACTCCGTACGCACCACCACACACACACTCTGTATATGCCGTATGCACCACACACATACTGTATACGCCTTACGCACCACCACAAACACACTGTATACGACGTACGGACCACACACACACTGTTTATGCCGTACGCACCCCCCACACACACACTGTATACGCTGTACACACACACACTGTATACGCAGTATGCACTAAACACACACTATATACTCTGTACGCACCACACACACACACACACACTGTATACGCCGTATGCACCACACACTGTATATGCCGTATGCACCACCACACACACACTCTGTATACGGCGTACACACCACACACACACTGTATACGCCTTATGCACCACACACACACACTGTTTACGACTTATGCACCACACACACACACACACACTGTATATGCCGTACACACACACACATTTTATACGCCGTATGCACCACAATTACACTATGTACGCCGTACGCACCACACACACTGTATACGCTATGCGCTCCACAAACACTGCATATGCCGTACGCACCACCACACACACACTCTGTATACACCGTACGCACCACACACACTGTATACGTCCTATGCACCAACAAACACACTGTGTACGCCGTACGCACCACCACAAGCACACTCTGTATATGCTGTACGCACCACACACACACTGCATACGTCGTACACACACACACACTGTTTACGCAGAAAGCACCACACACACACACTGTATACGCCGTACGCACCACACACACACACTCGCTGTTTGCACCATACGCACCCCCCACACAGACTGTATACGCTGTACACACACACACTCTGTATATGCCGTATGCACCACACACACACACACACATATTGTATACGATGTATGCTCCACACACTGTATACGCCATACGCACCACACATACACTGTATACGCCATACGCACCAGCACACACACACTCTGTATATGCTGTATGCACCACACACACACTGTATACGCCATATGCACCACCACCACACACACACTATATACGCCGTACGCAACACACACACACACTGTATAAGCCGTACGCACCACACACACATATACACACTGTATACGCCATGCGCATTACACACACACACACTGTACGCACCACACACATTGTATACTCTGTACGCACCACATACACACTGTATACGCGGTACGCACCATGCACACACTATATACGCCGTACACATACACTCAAAATGTATACGCGGTACGCACCACACACACACAAACACACTGTATACGCCTTATGCATCACACACACACACACACACATGCACTGCTTACGCCATATGCACCACACACACACTGTTTACGCAGAAAGCTCCACACACACACTGTATACGCCGTACGCAACACACACACACACTGTATACGCCATAGGCGCACCACACACACACTGTATATGCCGTACGCACCACACACACTGTATATGCCGTACGCACCACACAGACACACTGTATATGCAGTACGCACCACACACACACTGTTTACGCCGTATGCACCACACACACACTGTATATGCCATACGCACCACCAAACACACACTCTGTATATGCCGAATACACCACACACACTTTATATGCCCTACGCACAAATGCACACACTGTGTACGCCGTGCGCACCACACACACACAAATTGCATACGACGTACGCTCCACACACTGTATACGCCGTACGCACCACATATACACTGTATACGCCGTATGCACCACCACACACACACTCTGTATGTGCCGTACGCACCACACACAAACTGTATATGCCATACGCACCACCACACACACATACTGTATACGCCGTACGCACCACACACACACACACACTGTATACGTCGTATTCACCACACACACTGTATGCGCTGTACGCACCACACACACACTGTTTACGCCGTATGCACCAAACACACACTATATACTCTGTACACACCACACACACACTGTATGCGCCGTATGCACAACACACTGTATACGCCGTACGCACCACCACACACACACTCTGTATACGGCGTACACACCACACACACACACTGTATATGCCGTACGCACCACACACACACACTGTATACGCTGTACACACCACCACACACACATTGTATACATGGTTCGCACCACGCACACACACACACACTGTATACGCCGTACACATGTGGCGCCCCTGAGGGTTCGACCGCCACAGGAATGCTGCACTTCTTTAATGTAGTGTGGTGTTCCTCCTCTGAGGTAAGGCCGGTGTGATGGTAGTGACCTAGCCTTTTGCATCCAGCACCACATTTCCACCAGAGGGAGCTAGTATGCACTAGTGCGGCTCCCCTGGTTACAGGGAGACTGGAGAACACAAAGTGGTAGGAACCAGTTAGTGGGTGTGGGTGGAGAAACAGTTAGTTAGTGACACTTCTAATTTCATATTTAATAGAATGCCATCATTGATCTTGGTCTTTGGTCTTTGGTCTTTTGGTTCTTCAGTCCTGTGTGGACTCGGACAGTCTGTCTGTCAAGTGGTCATACTGTGCTGTCAAAATACTGTGTGTATGCGACTTCCCTCCGGGAGTGCAGATCCTGTGTGGGCCTGCACCGGCATGGAACACAGCCCTCGTACCCTGTTCTTGGGACGAGAGGGAGGTTGCAGACGTAGGAATGTCTCAACCCGGCCAAGGACCAGGATCAAGAAGGCCTGGGAGCTTTAGAGTGTGGCTCCCTAGCAAATGGGTCCCGGGGAGGATGCAGACGGAGCGGAGTACGCCATCTGTCCTCTCCTACCTGATCTATTCAGAGGGATTCCGGCTGCAAGAGGGGTACCGGCCCCCGACACCCGACCTCGTACTCTACGTCCAGGACGGGAAAGCCCGGTTAGGCCCTGAGGATCCCGCCTGGCCTCGGATGGAGAGGAATTGCCACCCGAGCCCCACACCTGAGAGGAGCTCAGAGGGAGACCCGGCCTATCCACACACGCACAGACGGGAAAAGGGAAAGTCTGTAGTGCAGGAACACTCTGGTGCTGGGTCTCTACCGAACACTGGACTTACTCGGAGGTAGCCGGACCCCCGTCCCTGGTGGCTACAGGACTCCGCGAGGAGCAGGGAGAAGCCTTGCGCTGCTTATGAGAACTGTGAGTAAAGCCTTGGAAGTTCATCCCTATGGCCTCCGGACTGTTCATTACGCGCCATACCATGCGACATCGTGTTCATACTCCCCGCGCTACTACTACTACCCCCTTCATCCTGCCTTGCCTGCCCTGAGGCCGCGCTCCGCCTGTGGGGAGCAGCGAGAACTTTAGCTGCCATGACATCGGGCCTCAGCGGACTGTAGCGGTGCTCGTGGCGCATCAACAGACACCACAGGTGGCGTAGTCGACAATTACCACTCAACCAGGAAAGCCCTAACATAATTTTCAATGTGACGGCCCTGGGCACGGAACGGGTCTGGGCCACGGCTGCATCCCCCTCAACATCTGACCCGGCTTCGAGTATCCCCCATCCTCCCAGGGCAGGGCTTGCGAGCGTCACACACACCACACACAAACACACTGTATACGCCGTACACATCACCACACACACATACACTCTGTATACGCCGTACGAACCAGACACACACACACTGTATACGAGGTACGCACCACACACTGTATACGCCGTACGCACCACACATCCACTGTATATGCCGTACGCACCACCACACACACACTCTGTATATGCCATATGCACCACACACACACTGTATACACCGTACGCACCACCACACACACACTGTATACTCCATATACATCACCACACACACACACACACACACACTCTGTATGAGCTGTACGAACCAGACACACACACACACACACTGTATACGCCATACACACAACCACACACACTCTGTATATGCCGTATGCACCACACGCACACTGTATACGCCGTACGCACCACCACACACACTGTATACTCCATACGCACCACACACACACTGTATGCACCGTACGCACCAAACACACACTATATACTCTGTACACACCACACACACTGTATACGCCGTATGCACAACACACTGTATACGCCGTACGCACCACCACACACACACTCTGTATACGGCGTACACACCACACACACACACACACTGTATATGCCGTACGCACCACACACACACACTGTATACGCTGTACGCACCACCACACACACATTGTATATGCCGTACGCACAACACACACACACTGTATATGCCGTACGAACCACCACACACACACACACACACACTGTTTACGCTGTACTCACACACACTGTATACGCCATACGCACCACCACAAACACACTTTGCATAGGCTGTAGTATGCACCACACACACACTGTATGCGCAGTACGAACCACCACACACACACAAAGACACTGTATACGCCGTTTTCACCACACACACACTGTATACGCCGTATTCACCACACACACTGTTTACGCTGTACACACACACACACTGTATACGCCATACTCACCACACACACACTGTACACGCTGTACTCACCACACACACACACTATATACTTTGTACGCCCCCCCCCACACACACACTGTATACGCCGTAAGCAACACCACAAACACACTCTGTATAGGCCTTATGCACCACACACACACTGTATACGCCGTAAGCACCACCACACACACATTGTATATGCCGTACGCACCACCACACACACTGTATAGTCCGTACGCATCACCACACACACACACACACTCTGTATATGCTGTACACACCAGACACACACACACCCTGTATACGACGTACTCACCACACACTGTATACGCCGTATGCACCACACACACTGTATACGCTGTACGCACCACACACGCACTATATACTCCGTACTCACCACACACACACTGTATATGCCGTATGGACCACACACACACTGTTTACGCCGTACACACCCCCCCACATACACTGTATACGCTGTACACACACACTGTATACGCCGTATGCACCAAACACACACACACAGTATACACCGTACGCGCAAAACTCACACTTTATACTCCGTACGCACCACACACACACACACACACACTGTATACGCCGTTTGCACCACACACTGTATACGCCGTACGCACCACCACACACACACTCTGTATACGGCGTACACACCACACACACACACACTGTGTTCGCCGTACGCACCACATACACACACACTGTATGTGCCGTATGCACCACATACACACACACACTGCATGCACCGTACGCACTACACACACACTGTATACGCCGTATGCACTACACACACCACCACACACACTGTATACGCTGTATACACCTCACACACACACACACTGTATACGATGTATGCACCACACAAACACTGTATATGCCGTACACACCACCACACACACACTGTATACATGGTACGCACCACACACAAACACAGACACTATACGCCGTACGCACCACACACCACACACTGTATACGCCGTACGCACCACACATACACTGTATATGCCGTACGCACCACCACACACACACTCTGTATATGCCATACTCACCACACACACACTGTATACACCGTACGCACCACCACACACACACTGTATACTCCGTACGCATCACCAAACACACACACACACACACTCTGTATAGACCGTACGAACCAGACACACACACACACACTGTATAAGATGTACGCACCACACACTGTATACGCCGTACGCACCACACACACACTGTATATGCCATACGCACCACCACACACACACTCTGTATATGCCGTACGCACCACACACACACTGTATACACCGTACGCACCACACACACACTGTATACGCCGTACGGACCACACACACACTGTTCACGCCATACGCACCCCCCCACACACACTGCATACGCTGTACATACACACTGTATACGCCGTACGCACCAAACACACACTATATACTCTGTATGCACCACACACACACACTGTATACGCCGTATGCACCACACACTGTATACGCCGTACGCACCACCACACACACACTATGTATACGGCTTACACACCACACACACACTATATACGCCATAGGCACCACACACACACTCTGAATAAGACTTATGCACCACACACACACACACACTGTATATGCCGTACACACACACACACTGTATACGCCGTATGCACCACAATTACACTATATACGCCGTACGCACCACACACACACTGTATTCGCTATGCGCCCCACAAACACTGTATAAGCCATACGCACCACCAAACACACATTCTGTATACGCCAAATGCAACACACACACTTTATATGCCCTACCCACCAACACACACACTGTGTACGTCGTACGCACCACACATACACACAAATTGTATACGACGTACGCTCCACACACTGTATACGCCGTACGCACCACATATGCACTGAATACGTCGTACGCAGCACCACACACACACTCTGTATACGCCGTACGCACCACACACAAACTATATACGCCATACTCACCACCACACACACACACACTGTATACGCCGTACGCACCACACACACACTGTATACGTCATATTCACCACACACACTGTATACGCTGTGCGCACCCCACACACACTTTTTACGCCGTACACACCAAACACACACTATATACTCTGTACTCACCACACACACACTGTATACGCCCTATGCACCACACACTGTATACGCCGTACGAACCACCACACACACACTCTGTATACGGCGTACACACCACACACACACTGTACATGCCGTATGCACCACACACACACACTGTATACGCTGTACGCACCACCACACACACATTGTATATGCCGTACGCACCACACACACACACTGTATATGCCGTACGAACCACCACACACACACTGTTTACGCCGTATTCACCACACACACACACACACACACACACTGTATACGCTGTACACACACACACACACTGTATACGCCATACGCACCACCACAAACACACTCTGTATAGGCCGTATGGACCACACACACACTGTATACGCAGTACGAACCACCACACACACACAAACACACTGTATACGCCGTTTTCACCACACACACACTGTATACGCCGTATTCACCACACACACTGTTTACGCTGTACACACACACACACACACACACTGTATACACTGTACTCACCACACACACACACTATATACTCTGTACGCACCACACACACACACACTGTATACGCCGTACGCAACACCACAAACACACTCTGTATAGGCCGTATGCACCACACACACACTGTATGCGCAGTACGAACCACCACACACACACAAACACACTGTATACGCCGTTTTCACCACACACACACTGTATACGCCGTATTCACCACACACACTGTTTACGCTGTACACACACACACACACTGTATACACTGTACTCACCACACACACACACTATATACTCTGTGCGCACCACACACACACACACACTGTATACGCCATACGCAACACCACAAACACACTCTGTATAGGCCGTATGCACCACACACACGCTGTATACGCCGTACGCACCACCACACACACATTGTATATGCTGTACGCACCACCACACACACACTGTATACTCCGTATGCATCACCACACACACACACACACACACACACTCTGTATACACCGTACGCACCAGACACACACACACACTGTATACGACGTACGCACCACACACTGTATACGCCGTATGCACCACACATACACTGTATACGCTGTACTCATCACCACACACACACTCTGTATATTCCGTACACACCACACGCACTGTATACTCCATACTCACCACACACACACACACTGTATATGCCGTATGGACCACACACACACTGTTTACGCCGTACGCACCCCCCACATACACTGTATACGCTGTACGCACCACACACACACTGTATACGCTGTATGCACCACACACACACACTGTATATGCTGTACGCACCACACAAACACTGTATATGCCGTACACACCACCACACACACTGTATACATGGTACGCACCACACACACTGTATGCGACATACGCACCACACACACACGCTCTATATAGGCCGTATGCACCACATACACTCACACTGTGTATGCCGTATGCACCATACACACACTGTATACACCGTACACACCACACACACACACTGTATACGCCGTACACACCACACACACTATGTATACGCTGTACGCAGCCTCTTGCGCGGTACCACCAGCGGAACACCATCGCGATCACGCCGCACATGCCGCCGCTGCCAGGATCAGCCGAATGATTCACTGACCGCCGCAATCTTTGTACAGGAGGAGCGCATGCGCATTTTTAATGCGACCGCCGCTATCTGCCTGCACAAAGATGGCTGCGGTCTGATTTACTGCGCGGGGAGACAGCTCAAATGAGAAAACACATGAGGGAAGAAGACAGCACAGGTTGGAGAGAGAGCAGACAAGAGGGAAAGCACATGGGGTACAGAGGTCAAAGAAGAGATCGCAAGAGAGGAGAAGACAGCTGATAGGGGAGAGAAAGCGCACAGGGGGGAGAGAGACAGAGCACAGGGGGGGAGACAGCTCAAACGGGACAGCACATGAGGGGAGAAGACAGCACAGGAAGGAGAGAGACAGGAGAGAAGGGGGATAGCACATGGGGTAGACTGGTCAAAGAAGAGAGCACAGACGGGAGAAGTCAGCACATGGGGGAAAGAGAGAGTGGATAGGTGGGTGAGCACATGGGGGGGGAGAGATTCTCAACGCTGCAAGGCCTGCCCCCATCGTGACATTACTCCCCTCCCGATGCTAGAGCATCGGGCCTCCATCTAATATCACATAAAATTACAATAAATGCTTTTAAGGTTGTGGGTGTAACGTGAAAATATGTGGAAAAGTTCATGGTTTAGCAATACTTTTTCAAGGCACTGTATATTCATACTGCACAGTACTACATTTCATGTCCTGTATACTGGGTGTAATTCTCAGTATCTGAATTGCTCTTTATATACACAAAGTTTACAGTGCCACTTCTCCAGTCATGTATGCTCAGTGTAGTTATCAGTATATGCTATTATTCCTTATATGTACACTACACAGTACCATTTGGATCGAGGATAGGTAGTGGTGAGGAGCATGACTAGGAAAAAAGTAAAAAAAAGAAAGCAAAGATTTCTGAATCTTGCATTGCAATTGGAAAGTAGTGTATTATATTATGTGGACTGGTGGGGTTTGTGAGCCAGAGATGATTTTTTAATTACAAATTGCCAAACGTAAATTAATAATTAATATTGATTTATCCTACGCTGGCTTTCTTGAAAAGTTCCAGTTGCCCAGAGATGCTGTCACGGGTTTATCATGACAGACATGAGACAGAAGATGAAAGCGTCTGAGTTCACATACTCCTGCATTGAATAGAAGCATTTCTCCCTCATATTAAATTATGAGAGTTTCTTTCAGCAGTGTAGGAGTTAATGTGCTCAGCTTTGAGCCTCTGTGCCTTCTATTTGGAAGTTCTCAGCAGTGCAGCATCAGCCACTCCTCTCTCCTATATAGTCTCTGCTCTGGCTCTCTGGGATTGCCAGTGTTACAGTGGTGGCCAAAAGTATTGGCACCCCTGCAATTCTGTCAGATAATACTCAGTTTCTTCCTGAAAATGATTGCAATCACAAATTCTTTGGTATTATTATATTCATTTAATTTGTCTTCAATGAAAAAACACAAAAAGAATTGTCCTAAAACCAAATTGGATATAATTCCACACCAAACCTAAAAAAGGGGTGGACAAAAGTATTGGCACTGTTTGAAAAATCATGTGATGTTTCTCTAATTCGTGTAATTAACAGCACCTGTAACTTACCTGTGGCACCTAACAGGTGTTGGCAATAACTAAATCACACTTGCAGCCAGTTAACATGGATTAAAGTTGACTCAACCTCTGTCCTGTGTCCTTGTGTGTACCACATTGAGCATGGAGAAAAGAAAGAAGACCAAAGAACTGTCTGAGGACTTGAGAAACCAAATTGTGAGGAAGCATGAGCAATCTCAAGGCTACAAGTCCATCTCCAAAGACCTGAATGTTCCTGTGTCTTCCGTGCACAGTGTCATCAAGAAGTTTAAAGCCCATGGCACTGTGGCTAACCTCCCTAGATGTGGACGGAAAAGAAAAATTGACGAGAGATTTCAACGCAAGATTGTGCGGATGGTGGATAAAAAACCTCGACTAACATCCAAACAAGTTCAAGCTGCCCTGCAGTCCGAGGGTACAACAGTGTCAAACCATACTATCTGTCGGCGTCTGAATGAAAAGGGACTGTATGGTAGGATACCCAGGAAGACCCCACTTCTTACCCCGAGACATAAAAAAGCCAGGCTGGAGTTTGCCAAAACTTACCTGAGAAAGCCTAAAATGTTTTGGAAGAATGTTCTCTGGTCAGATGAGACAAAAGTAGAGCTTTTTGGGAAAAAGCATCAACATAGAGTGTACAGGAAAAAAAAAGAGGCATTCAAAGAAAAAAACACGGTCCCTACAGTCAAACATGGCGGAGGTTCCCTGATGTTTTGGGGTTGCTTTGCTGCCTCTGGCACTGGACTGCTTGACTGTGTGCATGGCACTATGAAGTCTTAAGACTACCAACAAATTTTGCAGCATAATGTAGGGCCCAGTGTGAGAAAGCTGGGTCTCCCTCAGAGGTCATGGGTCTTCCAGCAGGACAATGACCCAAAACACACTTCCAAAAGCACTATAAAATGGTTTGAGAGAAAGCACTGGAGACTTCTAAGGTGGCCAGCAATGAGTCCAGACCTGAATCCCATAGAACACCTGTGGAGAGATCTCAAAATGGCAGTTTGGAGAAGCCACCCTTCAAACATCAGGGACCTGGAGCAGTTTGCCAAAGAAGAATGGTCTACAATTCCAGCAGAGCATTCTAAGAAACTCATTGATGGTTATCGGAAGCGGTTGTTCGCAGTTATTTTGGCTAAAGGTTGTGCAACCAAGTATTAGGCTGAGGATGCCAATACTTTTGTCTGGCCCATTTTTGGAGTTTTGTGTGAAATGATCAATGATTTGATTTTTGCTTCATTCTCTTTTGTGTTTTTTCCTTGCAAGCAAATTAAATGAAGATAATAGTACCAAAGAATTTGTGATTGCAATCATTTTCAGGAAGAAACTGAGTATTATCTGACAGAATAGCAGGGGTGCCAATACTTTTGGCCACCACTGTTTGTCTTATACAGCCTGGTGAGGAGTGAAAGATTCAGTGTTGCTTGGAGTTTTGGCTGTGTGCATAGTTCCTTCCTCTTCTATTTTTTTTGCCTTCCTAATCCCTTTGGTGTTTCCTGCTGTCTTCTGTGAGTGCATATTTTGCGTTTGATATTTTCATTTGTCCCTGTAAGCCCTTCCTTGTTTGTCTGGTTTGTGTATATACAGTACATACACTTTTCCTCCCCACATCCCTGGGTAGTGGAAGGAACAGATAAGGGCTGATTCAGAAGAACAGTAAGGTACTTTACCCCAGCATCTTTGCCATCTGAAGTAACCTGGGCAACAGTGATAGATAGGGCGCTGTTAGGGACAGGGTAGGAGCCCCTGGTCCAGAGTTGTCAGACAACAGCAACTTGACAAATGCTTTTTGTCCCGGTCTGGCCATAATTGTGAGTTATATTCTCAGTAGCATCTATAGCATATTTATCGCACATTCACAAAACAGTATCAGCAGAGCATAATCTAAAATTCTAGATTGAATTTATTTTGGTGACTCCAAATTTTTAGTGTATATGGAAATCATCTATACCCCAATGACAATCCCTTGACTAAAACCATCAAGATAACTTTTTCTATGTAGCAAAATAGATAATAATAGATAGAATAGCAGTTTGCAGACAGATAGGGATGGATTCCAATTACTCAGTATGAATTGGACAACACTAATCCCCATTTAATCTTTTATACCCCTATCAATATTTTCATTTTAACCTTCTGGGTTAATGGTTAATAAATTTAAACTTCTAATCAATAAAGTATTTTCAATGATTTGAGAATTTATTGAGATATATTTTTCCTTTTCCTGCCCTAGGCCTTTAGAGTTTACCCTATGTGCGATTGAGTAATGTCAGTGCATTTATCCTGTGTGCCCTAAGCAGAGTTCAGGTTTTGTTCATCAAAATTGTCCATTTATTGTACAATTGCAGGTGACATAAAAAATTTCTATTTTTTACAGTACATGTAGTCAAATCACAATGCTATAGGGAAATATTGTATTCATATGTAATTCACTCATATATTTATGATGTCTTTGATATAAAACCTGTAGTATGTGGTTTAACTTAGTAGTTTTATTCCAAGACACGTTTATGATGATGTAACCCTTCTAACCTCTAATCTTTTAGGGTTTTCTAAGAAATGATATCATGGAGCATCTCAATAAACATATCGTCATGACCCAATACCAAGATGGGCTTATGGGGGATCAGTCCTGTCAAACTAATCTATTAAACTTCTATGAAGAGGTAAGTTCCAGACTGGATAAGGTTGCTGTTGAGGATGTTGTCTATCTGAATTTTTCAATGGCATTTAATAAAGTGCCACATAGAAGGTTGGTACTTAAAATTATAGCATAGTGGCCAGAAAGAATATATGTAATTGAGTTAACAACTGGCTCAATGATAGGACCCAGAGGGTGGTCATTAATTGAACACACTCAGATGGAGTCACATTTAACAGTAGAGTATTTCAGGGGTCAGTATTGGACCCTTTTCTTTTTAACATATTCATTGATGACCTTGTAGAGGACATATAGAATAGAATTTTAATATTTGCAGATGATACTAAACTTTGCAGGGTAATCATTACAGATGTGGATAATTTAATATTATAGATGGATTTATATAAGCTGGAGTGACTGGGCAGAGAATTGGCAATTGAAGTTTAATTTAGATAAATGTAATATCATGCACTTGGGAAGAGGAAATAAAAAAGTATTACTATGTACTAAATGGAAAACACTGGGTAAAACTGTCACTGAAAACAACTTGGGTGTAAGGGTGGAGGGAAAGATCAACTTTAGTGACCAATGCCAGGCAGCTGCTGCCAAGACAAATAAAATCAAAGGATGCATTAAAAGAGGCATAAGTGCTCATGACAAGAACATAGTTTTGCCTGTATATAAGTCACATATGTGGCCACATTTAAAATACTGTGTATAATTTTGTTCAGCATTATTTAAGAAGGACATAGCAGAATTTGAGCAGGAGCAGAAGAGCAACCAAGGTTATTAAGGAAAAGTAGTAACTAAAATATCAAAATGGATTATCGAACCTGAGGTTATTTTGCTTAGAAAAACAAAGGCTTAGGGGAAAATTTATTACAATGTACAAATATATGAGTCAGTACTGAGATCTTTCTAATGATCTTTTTACATGTAGATCTGAAATGGTAGCAACCAGGCAACCTTTACTTCTAGGGGAAGTAGAAGGTTTAATCATCGTAACAGATGAAGATTATTGAACTCTCTGCCACATGATTTGTATTGTTTAATTCACTAATAAAGTTCAAGGAGAGCTTGGATATCTTTCTTCAAAAATATAATATTACACTTTATGGGTACTAGAGTCTGTGATGGGACATTTTTCTGGGGAACAAGTCTGATTGCCGTGTGTGGAGTCAGTAAGAAAATTTTCCCCTAAGGGGGCAATAAGCATCTGCCTTATGGAGTCTTTGCCTTCCTCTGGATCAACATGTTAGGTTATAGATTGAAATCAATGGAAATCTCTACCTTCAACCTTAAAAAGTATGAAAATATGCTTCATATACTTCTGTATTGATTGACAATAGCTCTGGTGGCATAAGTTTGGTGATAATTTTTTTTTGGCCTCCTCAGCTTCCTAGGTCAAATCAAAGTTGGCTACAAAATATGGCAGCCCAGGGTTTTAAAAATGTCTTTATTTCTTTTAGATGCCTCTTAAATTTTACTTTATATATGGTCTAATAGTTTGTCTATCAGTTTTTCAAAGCATTATTATTTAGGCTTCTCCAGTCATGCTCTGAAGAGTATTGGATTTTGTGAATGACAATGAAGCTCACTAGATTTTGAAATGAGATATGCGTTTATCGATACATTTTCTCTAAAGAATAATCTCCAGTCTCTATAGAAAACAGTTATGCTACTGAGGTCCCTTGTGTTTGTGTGGTTTTTGCAACATTTAATCACCCATCTACAATCCAGCTTGTAGTACTATTTGAAGGAATTGTCCGTCAGCTGGTCTCAAGGCCCCTTGATGTAGTATATAGTTACTTGCTTTAATTAGAGTTGCAAAACTTGACAGGGTGAGATAGTGTCCTCTATTGTGTGTCCTTTGACCCAACTGAGCTCCCTGAGAGAGTGTGGACTTTTTTTTCTTTTGTTTCCCTCTGTACAAAGACATTATTGGTTAAAAGTAAAAATCATAAATAAAAGTTCTATAGTGAACAAAAAAAGTTTACTAAAAATTTACAAATACATAAAATAAAATATTTTTTCACCCCCAAAAAATAATGAAAAAACTATAAATATTTGGCATCATACAGAATTAATGTAACACTTTCTTCAGTAAGATAAGCACTAAACAACATGAAACATACACCAAGGCACAGTTGCATTTTTTATTTGATGAAAACTTCAAATATAATTACAAAAATTAAACTCTATGAATTGAGTTATGGATCAGATAAATCAAACTTCAAAATCACTGTGGAGGTAAATTAATTTAATTAGTATTTGACAATTTTTTGAAGAGCAAAGTTTTACTATGTACTTACTCGTTAGCAAATGGGTGGTTACTAGTGTTGAGCGAGCACTAAAATGCTCGGGTACTCGAAGCTCGGGCCGAGCTCGCCGTGATATTCGGGTGCTCGACCCCAATGTTAGTCTATGGGAGACTCGAGCATTTTTGCGGCGGCACCCCCGGCAGTCTGGAGAAAGCCTAAAAAGTGCCCAAAACGATAGTGACGGTGCTCAAAAGACATGGGGACAGCATGAGCATCACACCAGGAAGCATTTCTGACCCCCAGGTCACTGCTGTCAACAACGTGGTCAAAGTTATTAAGCCACTTTTACGGGCTCACAATAAAACATACAAAAACAAAACTGAAGCAGTTTTCCTGTGAAATATGTAAAGGAACTTCCTTTCCAAGGTAAAGACTTGTGTATAAGGTAAAATAAATAACCAAAAACAAAAATATTCCTCCACACCTTGGGCTATGTTCACAAGTAGCATTTTTTATGCGTTTTTGCACTTTTGTATTGCTTTCAACTGTGACAAATGCATTCACCGGGAAATGTCATTTTAACATTTTACAACCTTATCTGGCCATGTGCTGTGTGACACATGCATACAGTGCTGAAAAGACATGGGAACAGCATGGGAAAGACCCTTGGAAGCATCTCTGACACCCAGGTCACTGCATAAATGTGTGCCCATCAGAAATGATCCTTTCCGCATGCAGACTTGCAACTATCCCCGTGCAAGTCCTTGTCCCAGGGCAGTGTTCAATTGTAACTCCCCCAATCCTTGCAATGCAAGCGCAAGTATGCAGCCTGCCACCCACCCACCCCCAGGCTGCAATACCATACTGCTAGCTTGCTTGCACTTCAAATTGGGCTTTTTAGTTTGGAGGAGGCCAAAGCTGGCCACTACCTCATGGCTGCTTCGGCAGCGAGGTATCCATACTCAGTCCCCAGCCGCCCGGTGGCCAGGTGTCCATGCTCTGTCCCCAGTCGCCAGGGGGTGGCCGGGTGTCCATACTCGGTCCCCAGCCGCCCCACGGCCGGGTGTCCACACACGCTCCCTAGCCACCTGGGGGCGGCTGGGTGTCCATAAATGGTCCCCAGCCGCCCCTATTTCTCCTTGGAACATCCCCCCACACACTTTTCTGCGCCCGGCCTGCTTTAGGGCAGCATTGGACGAGCCCACCAGAGAACCAGACTCCTCCGGTGGGCCCTGGCTTCTCCATCAGGGGAGTTGAGAGTGCCAAGATGAGGAGCATGATGATGATGATAGAAGTTAGTGTCTGCTTTGTTTTCTTGGAATGCAAGCGCATGTATGTAGTAGCGGCTAGGCCTGAGGTGGTCAGCGTTTTGGCGCATATCCTACCTCCTCCGAGGATTGCTGGATGTTTTCCTGCTACTATCCCAGTTCTATGACTCCCGTTAAAAAAAAGGTGATGAATGATGGATGAGGTGGTGGCAAAGGAGAAAGAGCAGGAGGAACAGGGACCATTCATATCAATATCAGGCCAGTCAACCACACATTTCTGGTACTGCCCCATTTTTGTAGACCTCTCCATCTCATGAATAAGAGAGTGAAAGTTCTCCTTGAAGCAGGGGTCTAAAAGTGTCACCAACCAGTAATGACTGTCACCCAACATTTTGACAACGTGAGTGTCACGGTTAAGGCAGCGTAATCTAAAGTCAGCCATGCGTGCCAGACTGGTAACGGGCAAGACTTCCGTGTCCTCACCAAGATGACGACTGATCATGCTCTCCTCCTCCTCCTCCTCCTTCTCCCCCCTGTCCTCAGGCCACCCACGCTGAACCGACGGTATGACAGTATACCAGCTCCTGTTCTTCCTCCTCCTCCTCCTCCTCTCCCTCATTGTCCCCCAGTTGGGATGAGATGATGCTGACACTAATGATGGCGTCATCGCCACTCACCATCTTGGTGGACTCCTCAAAGTTTGTCAGGATGGTACATATGTCAGACATCCAGGTCCACTCCTGAGGTCTTATGTGTGGAGTCTGACCTGAATATCGACGGCCTTGTTGCAGCTGGTACTCCACAACTGTTCTCTTCTGCTCACAAATCCTTTGCAACATGTGGAGGGTAGAGTTCCAATGTGTGGGGATATCACACACCAGTCGGTGTGACGGAAGCTTCCAACTCTGCTGCAACACAGCAAGGGCGGTGGAAGCTGTAGCCGACTTGCAAAAATGAGCTGACAGGCAGCGTACTTTGACTAGCAGATCTGGCAAATCGGGGTACGATTTAGGAAACCGCTGAACCACGAGGTTCAGCACATGAGCCAGGCATGGTACGTGTGTGATCTCGCCTCTCCTCAGAGCCACCACCAGGTTACGGCCATTGTCACACACGACCATGCCTGGATGTAGGTTCAGCGGTCTCAGCCACAGATCTGCCTGCTCTTTCACAGCTGTCCACAACTCACAAGCAGTGTGAGGTTTATCACCTAAGCTTATGAGTTTCAGCACAGCCTGTTGCCGCTTGGCTGAGGCAGTACTGGAGTGCTTCCAGCTTGTAACTGATGTGATATCTGAGATGGAGGCTGAACATGAGGAGGAGGAGGATGATGCGCAGGAGCTGTACACAGTGGGGGCAACTCTGACTGACATAGGGCCCGCAATCCTCGGTGTGGGGAGGATGTGTTCCGTCCTAAGGTCCGACTGGGTCCCGGATTCCACTATGTTTCCCCAGTGTGCCGTCAGGGAGATGTACCGTCCCTGGCCACAAGAACTTGTTCACGTGTCCGTTGTCAGGTGGACAGTAACTGTGTTGTTGAGGGCACAGCAGATGTTTTGGGACACGTGCTTGTGTAGTGTGGGGATGGCACACCGGGCAAAATAGTGTCGGCTGGGGACCGAGTACCGAGGGACGGACACAGCCGTAAGGTTGCGGAAGGATTCCGTCTCCACCAGCCTAAAAGGCAGTATTTCCAACGCAAACAGTCGTGAAATGTGCGAATTTAAGACTGTGGTGTTGGCTGCAAATTTGCGCTTTCATTCAAAGGTCTGGGATATAGACAATTGAACGCTGCAGTGGGACATGGACGTGGACGTTGATGCTGTTTCTTGTGAAACTGCCATAACAAGTGAAGACTGAGAGGAGGGGGCATCTTTGCATGCAGTATGGACAGGGGATTACCTTGCACGCACAGCAGGGAGTTATATTACACTCACAACAGCGGAAGAAGCAGTGATTAAACCCGCTGACACTGGTTGTGGACCCTGGGGTTCGCCTCACAAAGTCGGGTGCTTTGCTGCCATGTACCTGATCATGCTGGTGGTGGTCAGGCTGGTAGTTTTGTCACCCCTGCTGATGCTGTCATGGTAGGTGGTACAAATGGCCTTTTTGGGGTTATCAGCAGAGTCTTTAAAAAAATTCCAGCCTCTGGAAGACCTACCGGTTGTACTGGCAACGTCCCTCGTGTTGGTGTTACGGGGAACGGTTGCCCGCCTTCTGTGTGTGGCCACCACACTGCTTCTTCCTGCCTGTTGTGGTACTCTGCCTCCCTCCCCCTGTGTGCTGTTGGCCTCGCTCTGCGTGTCCTCCTGCCACGTTGGGTCAGTTACTAGATCATCCACCACCTCCTCTTCATCCACTTGCGCACCACGATCCTCCTCCTCACTTTGTGGGAATTGTGTCTCGTCATCGTCCAACTCTTGTGACAAATTGCCAGGGTCGACTTCCTGTGGCCGTGGCTGTTCAATTATTTGGGCATCGCTACATGGGATAACATAGTAATATAGTAACATAGTTTTTAAGGTTGAAGGAAGACTAAGTCCATCTAGTTCAACCCATAGCCTAACATGTTGATCCAGAGGAAGGCAAAAAAAAACCATGTGGCAAACACTAAGCTCCACATTGGGGAAAAAAAATCCTTCCCGACTCCATACGACAATCAGACTAGTTCCCTGGATCAACGCCCTATCTAGGAATCTAGTATATATAACCTGTAATATTATACTTTTCAAGAAAGACATCCATGCCCTTCTTAAATTTTAATAGTGAATCACTCATTACAGCATCATGCGGCAGAGAGTTCCATAGTCTCACTGCTCTTACAGTAAAGAATCCGCGTCTGTGATTATGATTAAACCTTCTTTCCTCCAGACATAGAAGATGCCCCCTTGTCCCCGTCTCTGGCCTCAGAGTAAAAAGATCAGTAGAAAGGTCTTTGTACTGTCCCCTCATATACTTGTACATAGTAATAAGATCACCCCTAAGCCTTCTTTTTTCCACAGTAAATAACCCCAAGTGTAATAGCCTGTCTTGGTATTGCAGACCCCCAGTCCTCTAATAACCTTGGTCGCTCTTCTCTGCACCCTCTCTAGTTCAGCTATGTCTTTTTTATACACCAGAGACCAAAACTGTACACAGTATTCTAAGTGTGGTCGCACTAATGACTTGTATAGAGGTAAAATAGCAATATTTGCAGATGATACTAAACTTTGTAAAGTAGTTAATACAGATGAGGATAGGGCACAGCTACAGGAGGATTTAGATAAATTGGGGAGTTGGGCCAAAAAATGGCAAATGGGGTTCAATGCCGATAAATGTAAGGTCATGCACATGGGAAAGAAAAACAGCAGTCACCCATACATATTAAATGGGAAACCGTTGGGGAAATCTGACATGGAGAAGGACCTGGGCGTCTTGGTTAATAGCAAATTAAATTGGAGTGCCCAGTGTCAGGCAGCAGCTGCGAAGGCAAATAGAGTCATGGCATGCATCAGAAGAGGAATAGGGGCATATGATGAGAACATTGTTCTTCCTCTGTATAAAGCGCTGGTAAGGCCGCACTTAGAATATTGTGCACAGTTCTGGGCTCCGGTGCTCAGGAAAGATATACTGGAGCTAGAGAGGGTACAAAGGAGGGCGACTAAGGTAATAAAGGGAATGGAGGGACTAGAATACCCAGAGAGGTTGTCAAAATTAGGCCTATTTACATTGGAAAAGAGAAGGCTTAGGGGAGACCTCATAAACATGTATAAATACATCAGGGGGCAGTACAGAGATCTCTCCCATGACCTGTTTATACCAAGGATGGTGACAAAGACGAGGGGGCACACTATGCGTCTGGAGGAAAGGAGGTTCCTGCACCAGCATAGAAGGGGATTCTTTACGGTCAGAGCCGTGAGACTCTGGAACTCTCTGGGAGAGGAAGTGGTGATGTCCAACTCACTTAATGAGTTCAAGAGAGGCCTGGACGCCTTTCTTGAGAACAATAAAATTACATCTTATGCTTAGTTAATTAATCCAGGGATTTAATCTGACTGCCAGATTGGTGTCGGGAAGTGAATTTTTCCTCAATGATGTAAATTGGCCTATACCGCATGGTATAGGAATAGCGGAATAGCTGCAGTGCACAAGAAATAGGCTGAACTGGATGGACGCTTGTCTTTTTTCAGCCTTATAAACTATGTAACTATGTAACTATGTAAAATTATGTTCTCCTCATGAGTAGTGTTGAGCCACCCCCGTAGTGTTCGAGTTCGGTTCGGTTCGTCGAACACCCTTGTGTTCGCCGAACTGTTCATCAAACTGTACGTCGAACACCTTCGAACATCGTTAAAACCAATGGCAGGCAAACAAAAACACATAGAAACACATAGAAAACACCTTCAAAGGTGTCCAAAAGCTGACAAACTGCTCAGAAGACATAACTAACACATGGAAAAGTGACAAGTACATATAGTCATGCGAAAAGAAAAGAGGTGGAGGAGTAAAAGGAGGGGGAGACACAGATATAGGCATGTCATGCCCTTCTAAAATCCAAAAAGTGAGAAGCCGACACGGCCAGTCCGTTCCTAACCGTGCCACCTCCGTTTGTGCCAGAGCCGCGGTGGACCCTGACGGCCAGCCCCCCTCTCCCAATAATGGTGCCTGTCCGATGGTGGGTCGAGCGAGCCCCTCTGTGGTGGAGGCAGCTCTAAGCTTTTTAATTTAAATTGTCTCTCTAATTTGAATGAATACACTTTAAATCCTTTTACAAGGATCTATTGAAGGGCAAGTCTCATGCCAGCAGCCGCGTAATTCCAGCTCCAGTAGAGTCCACTAAAGCTGCTGCAGTTAAAAAGCTTTTATAGGGATCGAGCTCGGCTGTCCACCGCAAGGCGTCCTACCGCCAGTCTCAGCCCCTATGCCTTGGGGTGCCTCCTGCTGCTCTTCACTGAGCATCCTGTGGTCCCGAAGCATTTCCTTTGAAAAAATTAAGTGTCCAAACTACAGGTGGTGTAGCTTGCTTAACAGCCGGGATAATCCGCTGACTAGCAGATACTGCTACTAGGCACAAAGTATTTCCTGGGCTAGATGCAGTTAAAAATTTGTAATTAGATAGTCTCGTTGGATGCTGAGAAAGCATTCCATAGAGTCTCCTGGCACCCCATATATTATTCTCTTAAAAAGCTTTGGGTAGGGGTCTAGGGGAGCCTTTTATAGCCAAAATCACGGCCCTGTATCACAATGCGTCACCTAGGCTGAAGATAAATGGAACTGTAGCACCCCGAGGGCTCGGTTGCTGCAGAGGTATTGCACCTCACCCTGAGGTGTGATATCTCACTCTCAGGTAAGGATGGAGTGTGGATCAGGACCCCGACACCTGCATGCATTACACCACATTGCCGTGGGGCAGGGCGACAAATATGCCCCTGAGAAGCGCACGACAGTCCCTGTCCCTGGCTGGAGTGGGGTGAGGGAACACTGAGGAAGGGGAACCCTGTAGTGCAGGAGCAGGGAGGAAGCAGTTCCTGAGTGCATTGAGAAGGGAGTATAAAAGGTGGGCACCATCTTCGTTCAGTGCAGAGAAGTCTGAGCAGAAGTGACAGGGAGCAGGGGCTCTGCATGAGCTCTGCTCCAGAGGCGGGCCCAGTAACAGAGTCCCAGGCCTGGAAGAGGAAGAAGGAAGGAAGAGGAGCAGAGAAGGCTCCAGGAACGAGGAACGAAGGGATCCCAGGGGTGTGGATGGGCGAGTCGCCACCACACGCCCGAATCCACCTGCGTGGAGGGGTCAGGCCAAAGGGGGAGACCGGTCCCCGAAACTAGTGGAGGCGGGAAACGACCCTCAGCTAGAAACCGGAGGCTGTGACATTTTATGTGGCGCAGCCCCTCGCTACACCCGCTAGGAGGGCAGCACATAGGGTCAGGGAAACTGGCGCCAAGTTTACCAAGAGGAGGCCCGATGCAGCCGGACAGAAGGGTTGGTAAGAAAGGCCAGACAAAGGACACACAAAGGGGGTCCTGTGAAGCGCTCCAAAGTTATCTGGGAGTTGTCTGAGCCCCTCACCTGGTGAGCATAGTACGACGTGGGCAGCCGTTACCTGCAGAAGTGGTCTGGATAATAAGAACTGTGAGTAAAGGCCCTGGACTGCATCACTGACTCTGTGTCGTTACTGCTGCTGCCCTGCACCATTACCCCCCATCCTCCGCATACACTGCCCTGAGGCTATACTCCTCCCGTGGGGAGTTATGCTACGCTCTGCTGCACCCACAACACCAGCCTCAGCGGTCTGCCCTGCAGCGGCGGTTCTCTCTGACCGCAATCCACGGGTGGCGTAGTCGGACATTTAAACATCAAAACCACATAAATAGTTCCGCCACTGGTTTGACCGCCCTGAGCCACGGAACCGGGTCGCCGCCACGGAGACTACAACCACCAGCATCCACCAAAAAGGGTCCGGCTCCGGATGTCCCAAGGCCCAGGGGACGCGTCAGCAGAAGAGATGAGCGTTGTTCTACTCGAACTGTTCGCCAATCTCAAATTCGAGCTGTTTTGGGCGGTGTTCGAGCCGTTCGGCGAACACGAACAATTTGAGAAAAATTCGGCTGTTCGAGGTTATGTTCGATAACTGTTCGTGCACCAAAATCATAACTGGATTTTTTCTCAGTAATGATGAAAATTAATGTTAATACGCAGTTTGAGTGTACAGCGGGGTGGGGGGAGGGGCAGGGGATGGATCTCTGCAGGAACAATGAAGATCTCCATTTTTTTTTTCTCTTTCCCGCATTTACAGTGGGGAGGTGCAATCTGTCAGCCTATCAGCAGCGCACACACGGAGCGAAGTGCTTTTTTTCACACAAGGAAGGGCATGTGTCATTGGCAGTGTATGTCACATGTCCTTGCCCTATAAGACCAAGCCATTTTCCCCGTTGCCTCCATTTTCTCACTGCTGCAGCTGCGTGTTAGACGGCACCGCTGTTGCTGTGTGCACTATACCTTGTTAATTTCAAGCCAATTTTCGCACAAATCTACAGATAGCTTGGGAGTAGGGAATAGTTGTGATTGCAGTCCTTTTAAGGACTAGGTTACAGCATTTCCTATGACTTTTATCAGGCAGGTCTGTGCTCTTAAATAGATAGGTTGTGGGAGTAAAGACTAATTGTAATTGGAGTCCTTTTCAGGACTAGGTTACATCAGTTCCTATCAGTTTTTGCCAGGCAGGTCTGTGCCAGTGCTGTGCAAGTTTTTTTCACAGCATTTGGCTGAATCTAGCAAAGCTAATCCTTTTTGGCCTATTGCAGAGTGTGTTAGTCAGTGGAGTAGCCTATCTGTGTTGCAAGATATACCACCTGTGTATAGAATACCAATTTTTTTACTGCATCTAGTGAAGTAAAATCTTTTGGGCATAGCATCATTCTATTAGTCCATCTATACTGACCTCCATCAGGTTGCAAATTGAATATAATTTTTTTCTGCATCTAGCTCTGAAAAAATATTGGGCTTCTAGCTGTGTGTGGGACTTGTTGTATTAGTCCATCTATACTGACCTCCATCAGGTTGCAAACTGAATATATTTTTTTCTGCATCTACCTCTGAAAAAATATTGGGCTTCTAGCTGTGTGTGGGACTTGTTCTATTAATCCATCTATACAGACCTCCATCAGGTTGCAAACTGAATATATTTTTTTCTGCATCTACCTCTGAAAAAATATTGGGCTTCTAGCTGTGTGTGGGACTTGTTGTATTAGTCCATCTATACTGACCTCCATCAGGTTGCAAATTAAAAATAATTTTTATCTGCATCTACAGTACCTCTGAAAAAATATTTGGGCTTCTAGCTGTGTGTGGGACTTGTTCTATTAGTCCATCTATACTGACCTCCATCAGGTTGCAGATGGAATATAATTTTTATCTGCATCTAGCTCTGAAAAAATATTTGGCCTTCTAGCAGTGTGTGGGACATTCTCTATTAGTCCATCTATACTGACCTCCATCAGGTTGCAAATTAAAAATAATTTTTATCTGCATCTACCTCTGAAAAAATATTTGGGCTTCTAGCTGTGTGTGGGACTTGTTCTATTAATCCATCTATACAGACCTCCATCAGGTTGCAAACTGAATATATTTTTTTCTGCATCTACCTCTGAAAAAATATGTGGCCTTCTAGCAGTGTGTGGGACTTTCTCTATTAGTCCATCTATACTGACCTCCTTCAGGTTGCAAATTCAAAATAATTTTTTTCTGCATCTAGCTCTGAAAAAATATTGGGCTTCTAGCTGTGTGTGGGACTTGTTGTATTAGTCCATCTATACTGACCTCCATCAGGTTGCAAACTGAATATATTTTTTTCTGCATCTACCTCTGAAAAAATATTGGGCTTCTAGCTGTGTGTGGGACTTGTTCTATTAATCCATCTATACAGACCTCCATCAGGTTGCAAACTGAATATATTTTTTTCTGCATCTACCTCTGAAAAAATATTTGGCTTCTAGCTGTGTGTGGGACTTGTTCTATTAATCCATCTATACAGACCTCCATCAGGTTGCAAACTGAATATATTTTTTTCTGCATCTACCTCTGAAAAAATATTTGGCCTTCTAGCAGTGTGTGGGACTTTCTCTATTAGTCCATCTATACTGACCTCCATCAGGTTGCAAATTAAAAATAATTTTTATCTGCATCTACCTCTGAAAAAATATTTGAGCTTCTAGCAGTGTGTGGGACTCATTGTATTAGGCCATCTATACCAAGCTCCACCAGCTTTGAAATTATTAATAATTTTTAGCTGCATCTAGCCCTGAAAATAATTTTTCCCAATAGTGGTAGCAAAAGAAATATGGGGCGCGCGCCTGGCTAACAAAAATATACGCTTCACCAGCCTAGCGCACTGCATTAATAAGATGGCATCAGCGTCTCTCCCAGTGCTAGGCCTACTACGCAGGCTAGTATTCCTGTGCCTAAAACACAATGTATGGGTCCGCGCTAGCCACGATGCTGAGGGGTATAAAGCTGCTGCTAACGTCTTATAACAATTCAATTTGCAGATTTTCACAGAGCTCTTCCACAACGCCCACCCATCGGGCAACAGTTGCCCACCCTCCCTATGGGATCTAGTGGCGAATAGTTGATGCCATTAATCAGAGCGTCAGTTGCCCCGTCAACGTGGCAAGCATACGGTAAGGCATGGGAAGAGTGGACATGACTAGTAGCAGGCAGACGGGTTGACCAATGTGAACAAGCCAGATCACAAGTCACCATAGAATTTCTCCACCAGCTAATGATGAGGGGCATATCAGGGGCGTCAGCGCAGTGGTGTCTGACCGGAGTAGCATTTCACTTCCAACTACTGAATTGCGGAGATGTGACAAAGATTCATCATCAGACAATCCATAAAAGGGTGGAAAAGGGGTCAGCCAAGTCAGGAATGTAGATGTCCCGTCCCGTGTCACTAAAACTGATTTCTCACATCTTATCCCTAACACCATTAACATGACACTCACAATTTGAAGCAACACTAATGTCTACTGCATTTGTGATCGCCTTCTTCGGGGCGCTATGTATAAGCGAATTAGTCCCTCAATCCAAAATTACCACCAGTGGACGCTTATTACACCAGGAAGTAGTCATAGCCAATAATGCAATACGTGTACGCATACACCAATCGAAAACGGTTCCAGCGGGCAGGGGTACTTGGGTACTTCTACAACCCACAAACGGTACACTGAGTCGGGTAACAATAGTAAAAACATATCTAACCATCAGATCACAAAGTAATTTCTTCGTATCACACATTGATGGAACGCCATTATCAAGATACCTGTTCCAAGCTATATTTAATAAATGCATAACATCGGCAGGGAACCACCCCAAAGATTACGGGACACACTCATTCCGCATAGGTGCGGCCACGGAAGCAGCAAGAGCAGGACTGTCAGAAACGGAAGTTCAGAGGATAGGGAGATGGCGATCCACGTGTTTGGCGAGATACATAAGACCGGACTTGTTATCCTAACGTAGTTTGTTTCTTTTACAGGTGACGCTAAGCCAACAGTGTGAGTGATAGGCCACTCGTATATATATTGGGCACAAAAAAGGGCGAAAGTCCGCCCAGGCGGGAGGAAATTAGAGTTTCATAACACATATTTCAACTGGAGAGGTATTAGAGGCCTGCTATGGCCACAGGTACTAATGGAGGTAATCAAGGTAGCGAGAGAGGCAAGAGGTGCGGTCATCTTAGTTATACAGGCCGGGGGAAACAACCTAGGTCATCACAAGAGCGCATAACTAATGGCAATAATGAAACTAGACACTGAGCGCTTCAGAGAATTTTTCACAAAATTAGCTATAGTATGGTCAGAGATTGTGCCGATAGCGGTATGGCAAGGTGCGCGAGACATCACGGCCATCGAATGGACAAGGCGGGTAATAAATATTCGGATGGCAAAATTTAGAAGAGACAGAGGCGGTGTAGTGATACGACACCGACAACTGGAAGGAGATAAAGCAGGCCTCATACGGCCCGACGGTGTTCACTTAATAGATATTGGACTGGACATATTCCTGTCAGGACTCCAGGACGGAGTGGAACAAGCATTAAGAGTGATGGGTGGGGGTCAGAGTCCTGCATACGAGTACGCAGGATCCTCCGTGGCCTGGAAATAGAAAGGACATGTTGGAGAGTTACACTTGTTGGCCAACTTGCCGGAGTGGGGACCCAGGGCATGCTGCAACAAGCTGAATTATTTTAGAAATAAAATGCCTTTCTAATGGAATGAGTATAAAGAGTTAATAAAGCTGTGACCGATCCTCACCCATCCAGTTGTAAGAGTTACAGTATTGGGTTGTCCATGAAAGGGGGGCGGTAGGGGGGCTGAGCATCTGGGTTTGGTTGGGGGTCCCCACAGTCTGCCTAGGCTAGATTAATTTAAAAATTCTTATTAGATACACAGGCGGTGCAGCTTGCTTCGCAGCTGGGCTACTACGCCCAAAGTATTGCCTAGGCTAGATGCAGTTAAAAATTCTACGCTGACTAGCAGACACTGAAGATTTGGAGCAGACCTCTGAGTAAACAGCTCTTCAGACTCAACCATCTGTGTTACCCCAAGCCATAGTGTATGTAGTTTCTTACAGTTAAAAGGGGGGGTGCGACCCAACCCACCTGGAATTGATGATGCCAACGTCACGTAAGACACAGCAAGGGGACTCCCAAAATTGTGGCACAGACACCACTTAACCCTAGAACGCATACCTGTGGCCTTGCAGGCCCGCCCAGTTAATTGTTTTCTATTTTCTGCAAGATTGCTTTAGTTAGAATTTTGAAACTCTAGGTATTCTTCATGTATATAGTTGTTTGTCATTTGAGTTTGAGTTATTCCATGTTACTTGCACACGGGCCTAAAGGGCCCCAGGTATGTGAAAGTGTAGATTTTTATGGTCATGCGTTCTAGGGTTAAGTGGCATCAATTGCCCCACTGTTGCTTAAAACGGTTGGTGAGGTGATTTTACCAAATCCCCAAGCTTTTAGTCTCCCAAGGATGACACAGGGGTAGAAATGTCCTTGCGAATCCATGATTTGATCATCTTTATGAACGTGAGTCTGTCTACATTCTCAGTGGACAGCCTCGTGCGCTTATCTGTCAGCACACCACCAGCAGCGCTGAACACACGTTCAGAGAGAACGCTGGCTGCATGGCATGACAAGATCTCCAAGGCGTGAGTGGCAAGCTCCGGCGATTTTTCAAGATTGGAATACCAAAATGAGCAAGGGTCCAGTGACACAGTCATGGCTTCGATGTTCACTTGGAGATTCTCCTGTACCATCCTCTCTAGGCATTGACTATGTGTCAGACTTCTTGTCTCCTGTGGCCTTGCAAAGGATGGTCTAAAAAAGTGGTGAAACGATTCCACAAAATTGCTGTTACCAGCAGATACTGTGTTACTGTTACTGTTTGAGTGATGAAGACTCGACAGTCCCACCGTTGGCAAGTTAGAACTGTGAGATTCACTACGTGCACCACTGGTGTTTTGTGGAAAAGCACATGTAAGATTCTGCAACAGATACTCCTGCATTCGTCAATACCTTTTTATGGCAGGAATTATTTCGGCAAATATACTTTTGTACCGGGGATCTAAGAGTGTGGCAACCCAGTAGTCGGGATTACTTCGAATTCTGACAATCCGGGGGTCATGTTGCAGGTAGTGCAGCAAGAAGGCACTCATGTGTCTTGCGCATCCAGAAGGACCAAGTACTTGTTGTGTTGATAGCGAGGTAAGAATCATGCTTCCTTCCTCTGCCCTCTCCCTCCAACCTCGCACAACAGAAATGTGATCAAGGTCTCCCTCATCTGATGAGTCTTCCATGCCCATTGCCAGTTCGTCCTCCACTTCTTCCTCGGCTCCTGCATCTTCCTCAACAGTTTGGCTGCTACCATGCGCCCTGGTAAATCCCTCTCCCCCACCCTCCCATGCCTGCCGCCTTGGTGCTGCCAACCGTCTGGACCTTGGAGATGTTATCCCTTCCGCATACGACTCCTCCTCTACTTCCTCCACCTCCTCTTGTCCCACCACCTGACTCCGATTTCTGTTTAACATGTGCTCCAGCATGTAAATCACCGGAATAGTCATGCTGATAATGGCATCGTCAGCACTAAACATCTTCGTCGCCATTTCAAGACTGTGCAGAAGGGTGCATGGGTCCCTGATCTGAGACCACTCCTCCAGCATGATTTGCCCCACCTCTGGATCTCGTTGGCCCAGGCTATACGTCAGAACGTATTGCACCAGGGCTTGTCGGTGCTGCCACAGTCGCTGCAACATGTGCAGAGTTGAATTCCACCGTGTCGGCACATCGCATTTCAGCCGGTGAACTGGCAGGCCCAACGACTTCTGTAGAGATGTAAGTCGTTTAACTGCGGGATGCGAACGGCGGAAGTGAGCACACAGCGACCGTGCACTCTGCAGAAGGCCATCTAGTCCGGGATAGAGGGCTAAAAATTGCTGGACAACCAGGTTCAACACGTGAGCCATACAAGGCACGTGTGTGACATTGCCCCGGCGAAGTGCCGCTCCCAGGTTTGCAGCATTGTCGCACATGGCCTTCCCTGGTTGCAGGTCCAGTGGAGACAACCTTTCATGAAACTGGGTCTCCAGAGCTGACCAAAACTCCTCAGCTGTGTGACTCACATTTCCCAGACATTTCAAAGTAAACACTGATGCGTTGAGCCCTGCTGCCAGCATAGTAAGGAGGTGTGCAGGATTCCTTCTGCTCAGTTAGAAAGCAGGTGGCATTACCAGACAGGCTTTGGGTGCAGGTGGAGGACCGAGAGGAGGTTGAGGAGGCAGAAGCAGTGGAGGAAGTTTGAGATAAAGAGGATTAACACACAACTCGTGGGGACGGTAAGACTTGGACAGCAGCCACTTGTCCTGCTGTCACCATAGTTACCCAGTGCCCAGTCAGCGACATGTAACGCCCCTGTCCATTCCTTCTCGTCCAAGTGTCTGTGGTGAAGTGCACCCTGTCACACACAGAGTTTCTCAAAGAAGCGGTGATGTTGTGTGCGACATGCTAGTGGAGCGCAGGCACACCTTTCATTGAGAAGTAGTGCCGACTGGGCATCTGGTACTGGGGCACTGTGACGGACATAAGGTCTTGAAAATCCTCTGTGTCCTCCAGGTGGAAAGGCAGCATTTCTGTAGCCAACAGCTTGCAGATGGTGAAATTCAACCTCTTAGCTTTCTCATGGTTAGGAGGAAATGGTCTTTTACTTTTCCACATCTGAGGGACCGAGGGCTGGCTGTTGTGCTTAGACGGTGTTGAGTAGGGTGTCCCCGGCAACTGCCGGTCTGTGAGGAAGATGCAGGTGGACATGTTAGGTTGCCTTGATCCAAAGGTGGTGCTCTCAATGTCGGAGAGCGCTCAACACTAGCAGGTGTTTCCACTTCCCAATGAACTGACGACCTGCCAATCACACTGGCTGTTGCGGGTAAAGAGGTGGCAGGTCTGCGTCCTAAAACATGTGTGACTGCTGTCCCCCCAGTCACAGAGGATGAAGAGGCTGCGGATGCACAAGATGGGGCAGACGGTGGTTGGCCCAGCCGGCTAGGCCACATTGTAGCACAGTGAGCTTCCCACTGCAACTTATGCTTCATATCCATGTGACGGTACATGCATGAAGTACTCAAACTATGTATTTTTTGGCCTCTACTTAGCTTTTGCTGACAAATATTACAGATAACACGAGTTGGGTCATCCTTATCGATCTGAATAAATGCCCAGGCTATGCAAGGCTTAGAGCCCATGTGACCTGAAGAGCCACTACGACTTGTGGTCAGAGGCAGAGTTGTGGTTGAGGATGCAGTTGTTGACGTGCTTCAAGTACTCCGTCTCTGTTCAGGAAGGCGCAACCTAACCTCGTCGTCAATAGCATCTGTGATGCCCCGCTGCGCTTGGTATCACAGATCCTACAAGAGTGCATTGATGGAATCCTCCACAAGAGGCCCCCATAAACATTCACACATCTCCACCTTCCACCTCAGACCAGCAGAGGGAGCCCGTTAGGGATATAAATAGGGAAGGTGGAGCTAGGCAGTTCAGTTCCTCTGAAGAGTTCCTGCAGTACAGAAGCCTAAGAGAGGTCAGTCTGCAGTGGAGCTCAGTCTAGTCTAGAGAACGCAGTTAATAGTTCAGCAGTGGAGCACGAGGCTCCTGCTTGCTAGATTCAGGGAGCCCAGATAGAGCTTAAGGTGTGCCGGTGCCGTAAGATCAGTGAATCGCGGCAAGCTGCCGTTAGTGTGTATAGCCTAGTGAGGGCCCGAGTAGACCGAAGGCGAGTGGCGAGTTAGTACATAAGGGGCAGAGGAGCTTAACCAGCTCACCCCGAAGCATTTACCGGACACAGGATCCGAGCTTACCGGTATCTCTATGACCCAGTAAGGCATAACCGGAATCCCTGGAGAACTACAAGTCCCTGGATCGCTAAGGTGCTGATATGTAACAGAGCCAGGAGACGCTTAGGCCCCGCATACTGGGAGCGTGAACTCCAAGAGAAGGCCCTACCACAATGTCAGCCAGCGCAGGACAGAGACAAAGTTAGGCCTAGCTCCAGGCAGGTCAGAAACTTACTACGCAGAGGCAAGAAACAGGAGGCCCTACACCCGCTCATTGGGGAGGATCCTGATATGCACCCTTCACCCTACAGTGCTCCGGGATGTGCCTGAATTTCCTCCAGTAAAAGGTACTGAAGTGACTACCGTGTCCGTTCCCGTTCTTGCTCTGACCCAGCTGGGTCTCGCCTGTCCTGCATTCCCCCTGCATACGCTGCCCTGAGACCTAGCTCCACCTGTGGGGAGCTATACCATCGAGCTGCCTTATCACCGGCCTCAGTGGACTGCTGCAGCGCTGGTGCTTGTCACCAGATACCACAGGTGGCGTCATGAACTCTTATAAAATTAACAATTATCCACCCTTTTAAAGAGAGACCCCAGGGTACGGGCCAGGGAGCCGACCACCGCGACATCCCCAAGGCCAGGAAAATGCCCGGGTACCGAGTCATCCCCATCCCCAGGGCTAGTCACATCCTCCTCCACCTCCTCTGCTGACCTCATCGACTGACTGTGGGTTGACAGTAAGTGGGATCTCCAACCTCGTCATCATCACCCTGTGTGTTATCACACCCGTCGCCCTCAGAGCCAACCTCTTCCTGCCCTGACCGAAAAGTCAAGTTGTCGCTCCAATCAGGTATTTGAGTCTCATCATCGTCTTCATCATTGTCTCCACCAACAGGAGTTACAGTTTGGGAACAAGGGTCTACATTATGCTCAGAACCTTCTTCATCTGGTCCTGGATCCAACTTATAAAGATTCTGGGCATCGGATCAGATCATTTCCTCATCTGGATTAACAGAAGCTCTGGAGCAGACCTCCGTTTCCCAGGCTATAGTATGAGTAAACAGCTGGGCAGACTCAGCCATCTGTGTTACCCCATACTCAGACGGGCAGCTGGAGACTTGGGAGCTGTGAGGAAGCAAGTGCGATTGGGGTGACAATTCTGAGGACTGGAGTATTTGTCATGTTGAAATTGAGGTGATGGAGAGCCCACTTGAAGGAGCACTTGATATCCGTTGAAGCATCTGCTGTTTTTGTGCCTCATCTAGAATTTGTAGCGATGGGCGTGTCCGTAAGAATGGGATCGTATCACATTGTCCACGAAAAGAAGTCGACATCTTAGTTTGGCTGGAAGATGGTCTTTGTTCTGCAGATGTTACTCCCCCCCCCCACGGTGGGGGGCCTCGACCCACCGGCGGACAGGCACCAGTATTGGGATAGGGGGGCTGGCCGTCAGGGTCCACCGCGGCTCTGGCACAAACCCGGCGACACAGAGGTGGCACAGTCAGGAACGGACTGGCCGTGTCGGCTTCTCACTTTTTGGATTTTAGAAGGGCATGACATGCCTATATCTGTGTCTCCCCCTCCTTTTACTCCTCCACCTCTTTTCTTTTCGCATGACTATATGTACTTGTCACTTTTCCATGTGTTAGTTGTGTCTTCTGAGCAGTTTGTCAGCTTTTGGACACCTTTGAAGGTGTTTTCTATGTGTTTCTATGTGTTTTTGTTTGCCTGCCATTGGTTTTAACGGTGTTCGAAGGTGTTCGACGAACAGTTCGACGAACAGTTCGGCGAACACACGGGTGTTCGACGAACCGAACCGAACTCGAACACTACGGGGGTGGCTCAACACTAGTCAGCAGAACATTTTCATCACCTTTCATAATCACCAATGGGACAAGGCAGGGATGTCCTCTGTCCCCTCTCTTATACATCCTAGTGACGGAGCACCTGCTCTCATCAATTCGCCATAACCCCAATATTAGGTAGATTGAGGTGGGAGGCACCGAGTACAAGTGCTCTGCATTTGTTGATGATGTCAATCACATATATCCATCAGCAGGCTGTTATGGCTGAAATAGATCACTTTGTTACATGGTCAAATTTTAAAATCAATACAGAGAAGTCTGAGACCCTTGATGTCTCCCTCCCCAAATCCATACAGGATTCCATCCAGTCCAACTTTCCCTTTGCCTGGCCCTCACAGGGTATCAAATTCTTAGGAATTCCTATTCATAGAGACCTCTCCCGTCTATGTTATCTTAATTTTGGGCCCTTTATTGAACAACTCCATACAGACCACGGTTGGCAAGTTAGAACTGTAAGATTCACTACGTGAACCACTGGTGTTTTGTGGAAAAGCACATGTACACTGTGTTCCAAATTATTATGCAAAAAGTGTTTAGGAGTGATAAGGGAAGAATTTGTTTGTTTGTCAGTTAAACTCATTGATGGTGATGTGTGTCAGGGCTCTTTATATCACTGTAAGCAATTGCAGACACCTGTGCTAATTAGTTTGGCAGGTGTGTCCAATGAACAGCAAGACTACTTAAGAAGGCTGTCCCACATTATTAAGCAGCCTACATTTTCTGCCAAAATGGGAAAGAAAAAGGATGTGTCGGCTGCTGAAAAGCAACAAATTGTGGAGTGTTTAGGTCAAGGCATGACTTCAATCAACATTGTGCGATGATCAGGATGAAGTGTCTTGGCAATCAAGAAGTATGTAGCTGATTCACAGTACACACGTGTGCGTGCTGATAAGGGCAAATTGAGGACTCTTTCCTACAGGCAATTATGTCAGGTTAAAAGAGCAGCGGCAAAAAAGCCTTGTCATAGCAGCAGACAAGTTTTTGAAGCTGCTGGTGCCTCCAACGTCCCCTGAACAACAAGATGCAGGGTCCTTCAGAGGTTTGCAGCTATGCGTACGCCATCCTGTCGACCTCCTCTATCCACTGCACACAAGCAGAAACGGCTCCAGTGGGCCAAACATTACATGAAGACTGATTTCAAACCTGTTTTGTTCACGGATGAGTGCCGTGCAACGCTCGATGGTCCAGATGGATGGAGTGGAGGATGGCTGGTTGATGGACACCCCACGCAAACACAGCTACAGCGCCAACAAGGAGGAGGTGGAGTAATGTTTTGGGCTGGAATCATGGAGAGAGAGATTGTCAGCCCCTTTCAGATCCCTGAAGGGGTAAAGAAGAACTCCATAATGTATGTGGAGTTTCTCCAACAGCACTTCCTGCCATGGTTCAAGAAGAAGAACCGTGTATCCCACAGCAAGATCATTTTCATGCATGATAATGCACCGTCTCATGCTGCACATAACACATCTGCATCTCTGGCTGATATGGGCATAAAATGGGACAAACTTATGGTGTGACCCCCATGCTCCCCTGACCTCTACCCCATTCAGAACCTCTGGAGCATCATCAAAAGGAGTGTCTATGATGGCGGGAGGCAGTTCACATCTAAGCAACAGCTCTGGGAGGGTATTCTGTCCTCCTCATGCAAAACAATTGAAGCAGAATCCATCCAAAACCTGACAAATTCAATGGACGAGAGAGTTCAGAAGCTCCTTTCAAACAAGGGGTCCTATGTGCAAATGTAACATCACCTAGAATAAAGTTTTGAGTTGAAAACTGTTTGATTTCAGTTTCTAATAACCTGCTAATGCTTATAATTTCAAAAAATGACCAATTTTGGTCTTTATTAAAATGAAAAGGTTGATCGAAGAGTGTGGAGGATCTAAGAGTGTGGCAACCCAGTTGTCAGGATTACTTCGCATTCTGACAATCTGAGGGTCATGTTGCAGGTAGTGCAGCAAGAAGGCACTTATGTGTCTTGCGCATCTCTGAGCCCCAAAATTATTTTCCGGGCTAGATGCAGCTGAAAATTATTACTAATTTTAAATCTGGTGGAACTTAGTATAGCTGGCCTAATAGAATCAGTACTGCGCACTGCTACAAAGCCCAAATTATTTTCCAGCCAAGATACAGATAAACATGATTAGTAATTTTAAATCTGGTGGAGCTTAGTATAGATGGCCTAATAGAATAATTACTGCACACTGCTACAAAGCCCAAATAATTTTCCAGCCAAGATACAGATAAACATGATTAGTAATTTTAAATCTGGTTGAGCTTAGTATAGATGGCCTAATAGAATCTTTACTGCACACTGCTACAAAGCCCAAATAATTTTCCAGCCAAGATACAGATAAACATGATTGGTAATTTTAAATCTGGTGGAGCTTAGTATAGATGGCCTAATAGAATCTTTACTGCACACTGCTACAAAGCCCAAATAATTTTCCAGCCAAGATACAGATAAACATGATTAGTAATTTGAAAGCTTAAAACGGTTTGTGAGGTGATTTTAACCAATCATCAAGCTTTTACTCTCCACAGGATGACACAGGGGTAGAAAAGTCGTTTCGGATCCATGATTTGTTCATCTTTATGAACGTGAGTCTGTCTACATTATCAGTGGAAAGCCGCGTGCGCTTATCTGTCAGCACACCACCAGCAGCGCTGAACACACGTTCAGACAGAACGCTGGCTGCGGGGCATGACAAGATCTCCAAGGCGTAAGTGGCGCGCTCCGGCCAATTATCAAGATTGGAAGCCCAAAAAGAGCAAGGGTCCAGTGACACAGTCATGGCTTCAATATTTACTTGGAGATACTCCTGTACCATCGTCTCTAGGCATTGACTATGTGTCAGACTTCTTGTCTCCTGTGGCCTTGCAAAGGATGAGCTAAAAAAGTGGTGAAATGATTCCGCAATATTGATGTTACCAGCAGATACTGTGTTTCTGTTACGGTTTGAGTGCTGAACACAGGGTTGGCAAGTTGGAACTGTGAGATTCACTACGTGCACCACTGGTGTTTTGTGGAAAAGCACATGTAAGATTCTGCAACAGTCTCTGCTGATACTCCTGCATGCGTGCATCCCTTTCTATGGCAGGAATTATTTCTGCAAATTTACTTTTGTACCGGGGATCTAACAGTGCGGCAACCCAGTAGTCAGGATTATTTCTAATTCTCCCAATTCGAGGGTCATGTTGCAGGTAGTGCAGCAAGAAGGCACTCATGTGTCTTGCGCATCCAGGAGCACCAAGTCCCTGTTGTGTTGGTTGTGAGGTAACAATCATGCTTCCTTCCTCTGTCCTCTCCCCCCAACCTCGCACAACAGAAATGTGATCAAGGTCTCCCTCATCTGATGAGTCTTCCATCAGTTCGTCCTCCACTTCTTCCTGGGCTCCTGCACCTTCCTCACTAGTTTGGCTGCTACCATGCACCCTGGTAAAACCATCTCCCCCACCCTCACATGCCTGCCGCCTTGGTGCTGCCGACCGTCTAGCCCTTCCGCATACAACTCCTCCTCCTTTACTTCCTCCACCTCCTCTTGTGCCACCACCTGACTCCGAATTCTGTTTAACATGTGCTCCAGCATGTAAATCACCGGAATAGTCATGCTGATAATGGCATCGTCAGCACTAAACATCTTCGTCGCCATTTCAAAACTGTGCAGAAGGGTGCATAGGTCCCTGATCTGAGACCACTCCTCCAGCGTGATTTGCCCCACCTCTGGATCCCGTTGGCCCAGGCTGTACGTCAGAACGTATTGCACCAGGGCTTGTCGGTGCTGCCACAGTCGCTGCAACATGTGCAGAGTTGAATTCCACCGGGTAGGCACATCGCATTTTAGCCGGTGAAGTGGCAGGCCCAACGACTTCTGTAGAGATGTAAGTTGCTGAGCTGCGGGATGCGAACGGCGGAAGTGAGCACACAGCGACCGTGCCCTCTGCAGAAGGCCATCTAGTCTGGGATAGTGGGCTAAAAATTGTTGGACAACCAGGTTCAACACGTGAGCCATACAAGGCATGTGTGTGACATTGCCCCGGCCAAGGGCCGCAACCAGGTTTGCAGCATTGTCGCACACGGCCTTCCCTGGTTTTAGGTCCAGTGGAGACAACCATTCATGAAATTGGTTCTCCAGAGCTGACCACAACTCCTCAGCTGTGTGACTCACATTTCACAGACATTTCAAAGTAAAAACCGCCTGATGACGTTGAGCCCTACTGCCAGCATAGTAAGGATGTGTGCAGGATCCCTTCTGCGAAGTTTGAAAGCAGGTGGCATGACCAGACAGGCTTTGGGTGCAGGTGGAGGACCGAGAGGAGGTTGAGGAGGCAGAAGCAGTGGAGGAACTTTGACATAAAGAGGATTGACGCACAACTCGTGGGGACGGCAAGACTTGGACAGCAGCCCCTTGTCCTGCTGTCACCATAGTTACCCAGTGCCCAGTCAGCGACATGTAACGCCCCTGTCCATGCCTCCTCGTCCAAGTGTCTGTGGTGAAATGCACCCTGTCACACACAGAGTTTCTCAAAGAAGCGGTGATGTTGTGTGCGACATGCTGGTGGAGCGCAGGCACACCTTTCTTTGAGAAGTAGTGCCGACTGGGCATCTGGTACTGGGGCACTGCGACGGACATATGGTCTCGAAAATCCTCTGTGTCCACCAGGCGGAAAGGCAGCATTTCTGTAGCCAAGAGCTCGCAGATGGTGAAATTCAACCTCTTAGCTTTCTCATGGCTAGGAGGAAATGGTCTTTTACTTGTCCACATCTGAGGGACCGAGGGCTGGCTGTTGTGCTTAGACGTGGTTGAGAAGGGTGTCCCCGGCAAACTGCCGGTCTGTGAGGAAGATGCAGGTGGACATGATAGGTTGCCTTGATCCAAAGGTGGTGCTATCGATGTTGGACAGCGCTCAACACCAGCTGGTGTTACCACCTCCAAAGAAAATGATGACCTGCCAATCACGCTGGCTGTTGCGGGTAAAGAGGTGGCAGGTCTGCGTCCCAAAACAGGTGTGCTGCTGTCCCCCCAGTCACAGAGGATGAAGAGGCCGCAGAAGCACAAGATGGGGCAGACGGCGGTTGGCCCGGCCGGCTAGGCCGCATTGTAGCACAGTGAGCTTCCTACTGCAACTTATGCTTCATATCCATGTGCCGGTTCATGCATGAAGTACTCAAACTATGTATTTTTTGGCCTCTACTTAGCTTTTGTTGACAAATGTTACAGAAAACATGAGTTGGGTCATCTTTATCGATCTGAAAAAATGCCCAGGCTATGCAAGGCTTAGCACCCATGCGACCTGAAGAGCCACCACGACTTGTGGTGAGAGGCAGAGTTGTGTTTGAGGATGCAGTTGTTGACGTGCTTCCAGTACTACGTCTCTGTCCAGGAAGGCGCAATCAGACCTCGTCGTCACTAGCATCCTCCTCCATCTCCTCTGCTAACCTCATCTCTTGGCTGACTGTGGGTTGACAGTAAGTGGGATCTCCAACCTCATCATCATCACCCTGTGTGTTATCACACCCGTCGTCCTCAGAGCCAACCTGTTCCTGCCCTGACAAAAAACTAAAGTTGTCGCTCCAATCAGGTATTTGAGTCTCATAATCGTCTTCCTCATTGTCTCCACCAACAGGAGTTACAGTTTGGGAATGAGGGTCTACATTATGGTCAGAACATTCTGTGTCTGGTCCTGGATCCGACTCATAAAGATTCTGGGCATCAGTGCAGATCATTTCCTCGTCTGGATTCACAGAAGCGCTGGAGCCGACCTCTGATTCCCAGGCTATAGTATGAGTAAACAGCTCTGCAGACTCAACCATCTGTTCTACCTCATACTCAGACGGGCAGCTGGAGATTTGGGAGCTGGGAGGAAGCAAGTGCGATTGGGGTGACACCTCTGAGGACTGGAGTATTGTGATGTTGAAGTTGATGTGGAGGAGAGCCCACTTAAAGGAGCACTTGATATCCATTGATGCACCTGTTGTTTTTGTGCCTCATCTGGAATTTGTAGCGATTGGCGTGGCCGTAAGAAAGGGATCTTATCACATTGTCCGCTAAAAGAAGTAGACATTTTAGTTTTGCTGGAAGATGGTCTTTCTTCTGCAGATGTTAATGTTGCTTTAACACCTACTCCACGGACACAACCTTTTTTCCCCTTCCGAACACGCCTATTCCCCTTTCCACCAGCAGCAGGCCTTTTTCCACTCATTTTGGTGGTTAACTAATTCAAAACTCTGGAGTTGTTTGCACAAAAAAACAATGGATGGGAACCGAGCAGAGCTGAGTGGCCAAACTGTGGTATTAGGCCAAAACTATTGTCTGGGTTAGATGCAGAAAAAAATTATATTCAGTTTGCAACCTGATGGAGGTCAGTATAGATGGACTAATAGAACAAGTCCCACACACTGCGAGAAGGCCAAATATTTTTTCAGAGCTAGATGCAGGAAAATATTATATTCAGTTTGCAACCTAATGGAGGTCAGTATAGATGGACTAATAGAACAAGTCCCACACACAGCTAGAAGCCAAAATATTTTTTCAGAGGTAGATGCAGAAAAATATTATATTTAGTTTGCAACCTGATGTAGGTCAGTATAGATGGACTAATAGAACAAGTCCCACACACTGCTAGAAGGCCAAATATTTTTTCAGAGCTAGATGCAGAAAAAAAATATTTTGAATTTGCAACCTGATGGAGGTTAGTATAGATGGACTAATAGAACAAGTCCCACACACTGCTAGAAGGCCAAATATTTTTTCAGAGCTAGGTGCAGAAAAATATTATATTCAGTTTGCAACCTGATGGAGGTCAGTATAGATGGACTAATAGAACAAGTCCCACACACTGCTAGAAGCCCAAATATTTTTTCAGAGCTAGATGCAGAAAAAAATTATATTCAATTTGCAACCTGATGGAGGTCAGTATAGATGGACTAATAGAACAAGTCCCACACACTGCTAGAAGGCCAAATATTTTTTCAGAGCTAGATGCAGAAAAAAATTATATTCAGTTTGCAACCTGATGGAGGTCAGTATAGATAGACTAATAGAACAAGTCCCACACACTGCTAGAAGCCCAAATATTTTTTCAGAACTAGATGCAGAAAAAAATTAAATTCAATTTGCAACGTGATGGAGGTCAGTATAGATGGACTAATAGAACAAGTCTCACACACTGCTAGAAGGCCAAATATTTTTTCAGGGCTAGATGCAGAAAAAAATCATATTCAATTTGCAACCTGATGGAGGTCAGTATAGATGGCCTAATAGAACAAGTCCCACACACTGCTAGAAGGCCAAATATTTTTTCAGAGCTAGATGCAGATAAAAATTATTTTTAATTTGCAGCCTGATGGAGGTCATTATAGATGGTCTAATAGAACAAGTCCCACACACTGCTAGAAGGCCAAATATTTTTTCAGAGCTAGATGCAGAAAAAAAATATTTTCAATTTGCAACCTGATGGAGGTCAGTATAGATGGACTAATAGAACAAGTCCCACACACAGCTAGAAGCCCAAATAATTTTTCAGAGGTAGATGCAGAAAAAAATTAAATTCAGTTTGCAACCTGATGGAGGTCAGTATAGATGGACTAATAGAACAAGTCTCACACACTGCTAGAAGGCCAAATATTTTTTCAGAGCTAGATGCAGAAAAAAAATATTTTCAATTTGCAACCTGATGGAGGTCAGTATAGATGGACTAATAGAACAAGTCCCACACACAGCTAGAAGCCCAAATAATTTTTCAGAGGTAGATGCAGAAAAAAATTATATTCAGTTTGCAACCTGATGGAGGTCAGTATAGATGGACTAATAGAACAAGTTCCACACACAGCTAGAAGGCCAAATATTTTTTCAGAGCTAGATGCAGAAAAAAATGATATTCAATTTGCAACCTTATGGAGGTCAGTATAGATGGACTAATAGATTGATGCTATGCCCAAAAGGTTTTACTTCACTAGGTGCAGTAAAAAAATTGGTGTTCTATACACAGGTGGTGTAGCTTTCAACACAGATTGGCTACTCCACTGACTAACACACTCTGCAATAGGCCAAAAAGGATTAGCTTAGCTAGATTTAGCCAAATGCTGTGAAAAAAACTTGCACAGCACTGGCACAGACCTGCCTGGCAAAAACTGATAGGAACTGATGTAACTTAGTCCTGAAAAGGACTGCAATTACAATTAGTCTTTACTCCCACAACCTATCTATTTAAGAGCACAGACCTGCCTGATAAAAGTCGAAGGAAATGCTGTCACCTAGTCCTTAAAAGGACTGCAATCACAACTCTTCCCTACTCCCAAGCTATCTGTAGATTTGTGCGAAAATTGGCTTGAAATTAACAAGGTATAGCGCACACAGCAACAGCGGTGCCGTCTAACACGCAGCTGCAGCAGTGAGAAAATGGTGGCGACGGGGAAAATGGCTGGGTCTTATAGGGCAAGGACATGTGATATACACTGCCAATGACACATGCCCTTGCTTGTGTGAATAAAAGCACTTCGCTCCATGTGTGCACTGCTGATAGGCGGACAGATTGCACCTCCCCACTGTAAATGTGGGAAAGATAAAAAAAAAATGGAGATCTTCATTATTCCTGCAGAGATCCATCCCCTGCCCCTCCCCCCGCCCCACTGTACACTCAAACTGCGTATTAACATTAATTTTCATCATTACTGAAAAAAAATCCAGTTATGATTTTGGTGCATGAACAGTTATCGAACATAACCTCGAACAGCCGAATTTTTTTCAAATCGTTCGTTTTCGCCGAACGGCTCGAACACTGCCCAAAACAGCTCGAATTTGAGATTGGCGAATAGTTCGAGTCGAACAACGCTCATCTCTACTCATGAGTATCTATGCCTCTTTTAATGCATCCCATTATTTTATTTGCCTTTGCAGCAGCTGCCTGACACTGGCCACTAAACGTAAGCTTGTCATCCACCAATACACCCAGGTCTTTTTCAGTTACAGTTTTGCCCAGTGCTTTACAATTAAGCATATAATTATACATTTTATTTCCTCTGCCCAAGTGCATTACCTTACATTAATCCACATTAAAGCTCTTTTGCCATTTATCAGCCCAAGCTTCTAGTTTACATAGATCCTCCTGTAATAAAAAATTGTCCACCTCTGTATTGATTTCCCTGCAGAGTTCAGTGTCATCTGCAAATATTGAAATATTACTCTGTATGCCCCCTACAAGGTCATTAATAAATATGTTAAAAAGAAGGGGGCCCAATACTGACCCCTGTGGTACCCCACTGTTAACTGAGACCGATTCTGAGTATTTTTCATTAATCTCCTCTTCCACCACTTCAAACGGAGCAGGCGAGGGGCACAAATATGGAAATGGACCAGTGATCAGCTCTTCAGAGTGTCCGAGTGTGGGATCAGTTGCTGTCTGACGACACTCGGCATGGTGGGAGGAAGGAGCATCAGGGTGAGGAGGAGTATGCGGTCGAGACTAACGGCTACTAAAACTTGACCGTGTGGGAGACAGACCAGAGGTGGTGGTGCCCAGGTAACTGGAAGTATTATCTGCTATCCAATTAATAACCTGTTCACACTGATCAGTTCGCAATACTGGTGCTGTAGTGTGCTTCCCTAGTAATTCGGTCAAGAAGTGGGAGTGAGAAGATGTGGCTGTTGGTTGTGGCACATTTTCACCATGGCCACGGGCCCGTCCTCTACACGCACCATCACCAGAACGTCCAGTTTCACGTACCTTGCCACGCGCATTGCCCATTGTAAATTAAGTAAAATAGCTAACACTCGCACTATCAATGGAAAAAGGGTAATGTAAAGGAGATTAGAACCGTGGAAGAGGAAAACCACAGTTCTATTTCTCTGGCCTACACCAGAATCTTTTAAACAGATATATTTGTGACTGAACAGACAGGGAGACACTATTGTTTTTTTTGTTTTTTTTACGTAAAACAGGCCAAAAGCTGGATAATACAGATATTTGACCTGTGGAACTGCAAAACCACAGTTATATTTTTCTGGCCTACACCAGACTCTTTTAAACAGATATATTGGTGTCTGACCAGTCAGGGAGAAACTATTACGGGGTTTTTTTACGGCAAAAAATGCCAAAAACAGGATAATACAGAGATTTGACCCGTGGAACTGCAAAACCACAGTTATATTTTTCTGGCCTACACCAGACTCTTTTAAACAGATATATTGGTGTCTGACCAGTCAGGGAGACACTATTACGTTTTTTTTTTACCGCAAAAAATGCCAAAAGCCGGATAATACAGAGATTTGACCCATGGAACTGCAAAACCACTGTTATAGTTATGTGGCATACACCAGACTCTTTTAAACCGATATATTTGTGTCAGACCAGTCAGGGAGACACTATTACAAATTTTTTTTTTTTTGCGGTAAAAAATACCAAAAACAGGATAATACAGAGATTTGACCCGTGGAACTGCAAAACCACAGTTATATTTTTCTGGCCTACAGCAGACTCTTTTAAACAGATATATTGGTGTTCTAACAGTCACAGACCCACTCAATTTTTTTTTTTTGGGGGGGGGTTACCAAAAGGTTAATAAGATGCATATTTGGACAGTCTGACTGAGGAAAAAAAATACATGATTTAGATGAAAAAAAAAAAATTTCCTGGCCCCTAGCCATTCTAGCAATTTGACCAACAGGAGCACACAGGACTGTAATGCAGCGTTTGCTGGTATAACCACTGCGTCTCCTATACAGCCTGCCTGCCTGATATCTGGGATGGAGATTAGTCCTGAGAAGGACTGTTTGTTTGATTTGGCAGGCTTTAGAGACCCTACACTAACTACTTCGGAGTATAAATATCTCCCTAGCTCAGCAGCACTGACCCTACACTGGCTGATCTGAAGCGACTGTGTCCAAGATGGCAGCGCCCGGTTTTAAATACTCGAGGTGACGCTGTGCGGCCAGCCAATCACTGTAATGCCCACTAACAACATGGCTGCGGCATTACAGTCACTGGCTGGCAATCCCTGCATGTTCATTGGCTCTGTAAAGAGCGCCAAACATGCAAGGCGGAGACCCAAGCTCCCACCCGAGTAACCCGGAAATGCTCGGTGCTCGCTGAACATCCCGAGCAGTGAGATGCTCGGGCGAGTACCGAGCAGTGTCGAGCATGCTCGCTCAACACTAGTGGTTACATCAAAGGTGTAGAATACTGCCCCTAATGCAGTCTGGATGTAGCGTCGGCGTCCCTGCCTCCTGCTAGGCAGGTACGCTGTTCCCCTCACCTCTCCGCTCCGTCCCCGGCATCTTCCTCCAGCTCTGCAGGCAGCGCGCGCTGCTTCCCGGCCACTGTGCTTAGGGCACGCGCGCGCTCCCCCTCTCTTAAAGGGGCCGCGAGCGCCGTCCTAAGGAGTCCCCGGCCAATGGCCGGAGGACCTCACCATATATAAGGCACCTCCTCCAAAATGGATGTGCCCGAGCAATGTTGTTGCATAGCCTATCTCTCTGCTTCAGCCCTCAGGTCCCATTACAAGCTACCTGCCAGTTACCTGCCAGATTCCTGCTAGATACCTGCCTGATACTTGTCTATCTGCTTACATTACTGCGGTCCGACAGTCTGCCTACCAGCCCTGCCAGTCAGTCTATGGATCTGTTTGCCCGCTCACCTGGGAGCGCTCATCTGCTACCTGCCTGCTAGCCTACCTGGAGGCTCTGCCATCACGTGCTGTGACCACCTGCCTGTCCAGAGACTCTTACCCGCTCACCTGGGAGCGCTCATCTGCTACCTGCCTGCTAGCCTACCTGGAGGCTCTGCCGTCACGTGCTGTGACCACCTGCCTGTCCAGAGACTCTTGCCTGCTCACCTGGGAGCGTCCACCTGCTACCTGCCTGCTAGCCTACCTGGAGGCTCTGCCGTCACGTGCTGTGACCACCTGCCTGTCCAGAGACTCCGACCCGCTCACCTGGGAGCGTCCACCTGCTACCTGCCTGCTAGCCTATCTGGAGGCTTAGCCGTCACTTGCCGTGACCACCCGCCTGTCAAGGGACTGTCCCCGTCACTTGCCGTGACCTCCTGCCCTTCTACCCAGAGACTGTCCCCATCACTTGCCGTGACCTCCTGCCCTTCTACCCTGAGATTGTCCCCATCACTAGCCGTGACTACCCTGGGAGCCACCCGCTTCCTTACAAGGACTGCCCCTTTGTATAGTTGCTCAGAGGTTCCATCTCCCAGACCCGTTACAGTTTGCTCGGGCCATGGAACCCGGTGGCACCCAAGCTCCCTCGCTCTCGGACTTATGTCATGAACTTTCCCGTCAGAGGTCCCAACAGGAGTCCATCCTGAGTCACCTGCGTAGTGTTAACTCCCGCCTGGACACATTGTCTACCTCTTCGGGAGCTGCCTCTACACGCACACTTACTACCCCGACACCGCTGCAGCCCATCAACACCATGGCATCTCTTCCCGGTCCCCGCCTCTCCGCTCCTCCTCATTTTGGCGGAGATCCCAGCCAGGCACGGGGCTTCATTAACCAGTGCACTCTGCACTTTGAACTGTTGGCACACCAGTTTTCCACCGACCGAGCCAAAGTAGCCTTCATCATGTCCCATCTCACGGGAGAGGCACTGGCTTGGCTAAATCCTCTATGGGAGAGAGGAGACCCCCTGGTGTCCAACCTGCCAGCCTTTCTCACGGCTTTCCGGAAAGTCTTCGACGAACCAGGACGGAAGACCTCATCCGCATCATCTCTGCTACGCCTCCGTCAAGGAAATCTCACCGTGGGCCAATATGCCATACGGTTCCATACCCTTGATTCGGAGCTGGCCTGGGATAACGACGCCCTGGTGTCTGTCTTTTGGAAGGGTCTGTCCGGCCGTATTAAAGATGAACTCGCCGGTCGGGACATTCCTACCACTCTCGACGACTTAATACCACTTGCCACCCGGATTGACATCCGGTTCCAGGAGCGCGCCAAAGAGGTCACCCGTGAGAGGAGGTTTCCACGTCTAGCCCCTACCTTCCTGAAACTCGTCACTTCTCCCGTTACTCCCCAGGCGCACTCACCCGAGCCTATGCAGGTCGACCAGACCAAGATGGTCAAGACCCGTCAAGAGTTATGCCGAGCCGAGGGGAGCTGCTTCTACTGTGGCAGTAAGGAGCACCGGATCCGTTCCTGCCCGGAGAGGTCGGGAAACGCCTGTGTCTAGGATCGCTCAGAGAGGTCGTCCTAGATAAGAATAAACCCTCTCCATCTCTGTTGCTGTCGGTCTCTATCATCTGCGGGGAGAACCGTTATTTTGAACTAGCCCAACTTGACTCTGGAGCTGCCAGAAATCTCATTTCTCAGTCCCTGGTAGAGAAATACCGCATTCCCACCAAACCTCTAGCTGTACCCTTATCTGTCGCTGCCGTAGATGGGGGGCCTCTTACCACATCCCATCCAACTCATCACTAGTGTTGAGCCACCCCCGTAGTGTTCGAGTTCGGTTCGGTTCGTCGAACACCCGTGTGTTCGCCGAACTGTTCGTCGAACTGTTCGTCGAACACCTTCGAACACCGTTAAAACCAATGGCAGGCAAACAAAAACACATAGAAACACATAGAAAACACCTTCAAAGGTGTCCAAAAGCTGACAAACTGCTCAGAAGACACAACTAACACATGGAAAAGTGACAAGTACATATAGTCATGCGAAAAGAAAAGAGGTGGAGGAGTAAAAGGAGGGGGAGACACAGATATAGGCATGTCATGCCCTTCTAAAATCCAAAAAGTGAGAAGCCGAGACGGCCAGTCCGCTCCTGCCCGTGCCACCTCCGTGTCGCCGGGTTTGTGCCAGAGCCGCGGTGAACCCTGACGGCTAGCCCCCCTCTCCCAATACTGGTGCCTGTCCGCTGGTGGGTCGAGAGAGCCCCCCTGTGGTGGAGGCAGCTCTAAGCTTTTTAATTTAAATTGTCCCTCTAATTTGAATGAATACACTTTAAATCCATTTACAAGGATCTATTGGAGGGCAAGTCTCATGCCAGCAGCCGCGTAATTCCAGCTCCAGTAGCGTCCACTAAAGCTGCTGCAGTTAAAAAGCTTTTATAAGGATCGAGCTCGGCTGTCCACCGCAAGGCATCCTACTGCCAGTCCCAGCCCCTATGCCTTGGGGTGCCTCCTGATGCTCTTCACTGAGTATCCCGTGGTCCCGAAGCATTTCCTTTGAAAAAATTAAGTGTCCAAACTACAGGTGGTGTAGCTTGCTTAACAGCCGGGATAATCCGCTGACTAGCAGACACTGCTACTAGGCACAAAGTATTTCCTGGGCTAGATGCAGTTAAAAATTTGTAAGTAGATACTCTCGTTGGATGCTGAGAAAGCATTCCATAGAGTCTCCTGGCACGCCATATATGATTCTCTTAAAAAGCTTGGGGTAGGGGTCTAGGGGACCCTTTTATAGCCAAAATCACGGCTCTGTATCACAATACGTCACCTAGGCTGAAGATAAATGGAACTGTAGCACCGAGGGCTCGGTTGCTACAGACGTATTGCACCTCACCCAGAGGTGTGATATCTCACTCTCAGATAAGGATGGAGTGTGGATCAGGACCCGACACCTGCATGCATTACACCACATTGCCGTGGGGCAGGGCGACCAAGATGCCCCTGAGATGGGCACGACAGTCCCTGTCCCTGGCTGGAGTGGGGGGAGGGAACACTGAGGAAGGGGAACCCTGCAGTGCAGGAGCAGGGAGGAAGCAGTTCCTGGGTGCATTGAGAAGGGAGTATAAAAGGTGGGCACCATCTTAGTTCAGTGCAGAGAAGTCTGAGCAGAAGTGGCAGGGAGCAGGGGCTCTGCATGAGCTCTGCTCCGGAGGCGGGCCTAGTAACAGAGGCCCAGGCCTGCAAGAGGGAGAAGGAAGGAAGAGGAGCGGAGAAGGCTCCAGGAACGAGGAATGAAGGGATCCCAGGGGTGCGGACGGGCGAGTCGCCACCGCACGCCCGAATCCACCTGTGTGGAGGGGTCAGGCCAAAGGGGGAGACCGGTCCCCGAACTAGTGGAGGCAGGAAACGACCCTCAGCTAGAAACCGGAGGCTCTGACATTTTATGTGGCGCAGCCCCTTGCTCCACCCGCTAGGAAGGCACCACATAGGGTCAGGGAAACTGGCGCCAAGTTTACCAAGAGGAGGCCCGAGGCAGCCGGACAGAAGTGTTGGTAAGAAAGGCCAGACAAAGGACACACAAAGGGGGTCCTGTGAAGCGCTCCAAAGTTATCTGGGAGTTGTCTGAGCCCCTCACCTGGTGAGCACAGTACGACGTGGGCAGCCGTTACCTGCAGACGTGGTCTGGATAATAAGAACTGTGAGTAAAGGCCCTGAACTGCATCACTGACTCCGTGTCGTTACTGCTGCTGCCCTGCACCATCACCCCCATCCTCCGCATACACTGCCCTGAGGCTATACTCCTCCCGTGGGGAGTTATGCTACGCTCTGCTGCACCCACAACACCAGCCTTAGCGGTCTGCCCTGTAGCGGCGGTTCACTCTGACCGCAATCCACGGGTGGCGTAGTCGGACATTTAAACATCAAAACCACATAAATAGTTCCGCCACTGGTTTGACCGCCCTGAGCCACGGAACCGGATTGCCGCCACGAAGACTACAACCACCAGCATCCACCAAAAAGGGTCCGGCTCCGGGTGTCCCAAGGCCCAGGGGGTGCGTCAGAACATTTTCATCACCTTTCACAATCACCAATGGGGCAAGGCAGGGATGACCTCTGTCCCCTCTCTTATACATCCTAGTGACGGAGCACCTGCTCTCATCAATTCGCCATAACCCCAATATTAGGTGGATTGAGGTGGGAGGCACCGAGTACAAGTGCTCTCTATTTGCTGATGATGTCCTAGTATATATCACTCAATCACATATATCCATCCCTGCTGTTATGGCTGAAATAGATCACTTTGTTACATGGTAAAATTTTATAATCAATGCAGCGAAGTCTGAGGCCCTCGATGTCTCCCTCCCTAAATCCATATAGGATTCCATCCAGTCCAACTTTCCCTTTGCCTGGCCCTCACAGGGTATCAAATACTTAGGAATTCCTATTCATAGAGACCTCTCCCATCTATGTTATCTTAATTTTGGGCCCTTTATTGAACAATTCCATACAGACCACGGTTGGCAAGTTAGAACTGTAAGATTCACTACGTGAACCACTGGTGTTTTGTGGAAAAGCACATGTACACCACGTTCCAAATTATTATGCAAAAAGTGTTTAGGAGTGATAAGGGAAGAATTTGTTTGTTTGTCAGTTAAACTCATTGATGGTGATGTGTGTCAGGGCTCTTTATATCACTGTAAGCAATTGCAGACACCTGTGCTAATTAGTTTGGCAGGTGTGTCCAATGAAAGGCAAGACTACTTAAGAAGGCTCTCTCACATTATTAAGCAGCCTACATTTTCTGCCAAAATGGGAAAGAAAAAGGATGTGTCGGCTGCTGAGAAGCAACAAATTGTGGAGTGTTTAGGTCAAGGCATGACTACAATCAACATTGTGCGATGATCAGGATGAAGTGTCTTGGCAATCAAGAAGTATGTAGCTGATTCACAGTACACACGTGTGCGTGCTGATAAGGGCAAATTGAGGACTCTTTCCTACAGGCAATTACGTCAGGTTGAAAGAGCAGCGGCAAAAAAGCCTTGTCATAGCAGCAGACAAGTTTTTGAAGCTGCTTGTGCCTCCAACGTCCCCCGAACAACAAGATGCAGGGTCCTTCAGAGGTTTGCAGCTGCGCATACGCCATCCTGTCGACCTCCTCTATCCACTTCACACAAGCAGAAACGGCTCCAGTGGGCCAAACATTACCTGAAGACTGATTTCAAAACTGTTTTGTTCACGGATGAGTGCCGTGCAGCGCTCGATGGTCCAGATGAATGGAGTGGAGGTTGGCTGGTTGATGGACACCCCACGCAAACACGGCTACAGCGCCAACAAGGAGGAGGTGGAGTAATGTTTTGGGCTGGAATCATGGGGAGAGAGATTGTCGGCCCCTTTAGGATCCCTGAAGGCGCTAAAGATGAACTCCATAATGTATGTGGATTTTCTCAAACAGCACTTCCTGCCATGGTTCAAGAAGAAGAACCGTGTATTTCACAGCAAGATCATTTTTCTGCATGATAATGCACCATCTCATGCTGCACATAAAACATCTGCATCTCTGGCTGATATGGGCATAAAAGGGGACAAACTTATGGTGTGACCCCCATGCTCCCCTGACCTCTACCCCATTCAGAACCTTTGGAGCATCATTAAAAGGAGTGTCTATGATGGCGGGAGGCAGTTCACATCTAAGCAACAGCTCTGGGAGGGTATTCTGTCCTCATGCAAAACAATTGAAGCAGAAACCATCCAAAACCTGACAAATTCAATGGACGAGAGAGTTCAGAAGCTCCTTTCGAACAAGGGGTCCTATGTGAAAATGTAACATCACCTAGAATAAAGTTTTGAGTTGAAAACTGTTTGATTTCAGTTTCTAACAACCTGCTAATGCTTATAATTTCAAAAATTACCATTTTTTTGGTCTTTATTAAAATGAAAAGGTTGATCGAAAAGTTTGGGGGATCTAAGAGTGTGGCAACCCAGTAGTCATGATTACTTTGAATTCTGACAATATGAGGGTCATGCTGCAGGTAGTGCAGCAAGAAGGCACTTATGTGTCTTGCGCATCTCGGAGCCCCAAAATTATTTTCCGGGCTAGATGCAGCTAAAAATTATTTTTAATTTTAAATCTGGTGAAGCTTATTATAGATGGCCTAATAGGATCAGTGCTGCACACTGCTACAAAGCCCAAATTATTTTCCAGTCAAGATACAGATAAACATGATTAGTAATTTGAAAGCTTAAAACGGTTGGTAGGGTGATTTTAACCAATCATCAAGCTTTTACTCTCCCCAGGATGACACAGGGGTAGAAAAGTCGTTTCGGATCCATGATTTGTTCATCTTTATGAACGTGAGTCTGTCTACATTATCAGTGGAGAGCTGCGTGCGCTTATCTGTCAGCACACCACCAGCAGCGCTGAACACACGTTCAGACAGAACGCTGGCTGCGGGGCATGACAAGATCTCCAAGGCGTAAGTGGCTAGCTCCGGCCATTTATCCAGATTGGAAGCCCAAAAAGAGCAAGGGTCCAGTGACACAGTCGTGGCTTCAATGTTTACTTGGAGATACTCCTGTACCATCGTCTCTAGGCGTTGACTATGTGTCAGACTTCTTGTCTCCTGTGGCCTTGCAAAGGATGGGCTAAAAAAGTGGTGAAATGATTCCGCAAAATTGATGTTACCAGCAGATACTGTGGTTCTGTTACGGTTTGAGTGCTGAACACTTGACGGTCCCACGGTTGGCAAGTTGGAACTGTGAGATTCACTACGTGCACCACTGGTATTTTGTGGAAAAGCACATGTAAGATTCTGCAACAGTCTCTGCTGATACTCCTGCATGCGTGCATCCCTTTCTATGGCAGGAATAATTTCTGCAAATTTACTTTTGTACCGGGGATCTAACAGTGTGGCAACCCAGTAGTCAGGATTATTTCTAATTCTCACAATTCGAGGGTCATGTTGCAGGTAGTGCAGCAAGAAGGCACTCATGTGTGTTGCGCATCCAGGAGCACCAAGTCCCTGTTGTGTTGGTGGCGAGGTAACAATCATGCTTCCTTCCTCTGTCCTCTCCCCCCAACCTCGCACAACAGAAATGTGATCAAGGTCTCCCTCATCTGATGAGTCTTCCATCAGTTCGTCCTCCACTTCTTCCTGGGCTCCTGCACCTTCCTCACTAGTTTGGCTGCTACCATGCGCCCTGGTAAAATCATCTCCCCCACCCTCACATGCCTGCCGCCTTGGTGCTGCCGACCTCTGGACCTTGCAGATGTTAGCCCTTCCGCATACAACTCCTCCTCCTCTACTTCCTCCACCTCCTCTTGTGCCACCACCTGACTCCGAATTCTGTTTAACATGTGCTCCAGCATGTAAATCACCGGAATAGTCATGCTGATAATGGCATCGTCAGCACTAAACATCTTCGTCGCCATTTCAAAACTGTGCAGAAGGGTGCATAGGTCCCTGATCTGAGACCACTCCTCCAGCGTGATTTGCCCCACCTCTGAATCTCGTTGGCCCAGGCTATACGTCAGAACGTATTGCACCAGGGCTTGTCGGTGCTGCCACAGTCGCTGCAACATGTGCAGAGTTGAATTCCACCGGGTAGGCACATCGCATTTTAGCCGGTGAAGTGGCAGGCCCAACGACTTCTGTAGAGATGTAAGTCGCTGAGCTGCGGGATGCGAACGGCGGAAGTGAGCACACAGCGACCGTGCCCTCTGCAGAAGGCCATCTAGTCTGGGATAGTGGGCTAAAAATTGCTGGACAACCAGGTTCAACACGTGAGCCATACAAGGCACGTGTGTGACATTGCCCCAGCGAAGGGCCGCACCCAGGTTTGCAGCATTGTCGCACACAGCCTTCCCTGGTTTCAGGTCCAGTGGAGACAACCATTCATGAAATTGGTTCTCCAGAGCTGACCACAACTCCTCAGCTGTGTGACTCACATTTCCCAGACATTTCAATGTAAAAACCGCCTGATGACGTTGAGCCCTACTGCCAGCATAGTAAGGAGGTGTGCAGGATCCCTTCTGCGCAGTTAGAAAGCTTGTGGCATGACCAGACAGGCTTTGGGTGCAGGTGGAAGACCGAGAGGAGGTTGAGGAGGCAGAAGCAGTGGAGGAACTTTGACATAAAGAGGATTGACGCACAACTCGTGGGGACGGCAAGACTTGAACAGCAGCCCCTTGTCCTGCTGTCACCATAGTTACCCAGTGCCCAGTCAGCGACATGTAACGCCCCTGTCCATGCCTACTCGTCCAAGTGTCTGTGGTGAAATGCACCCTGTCACACACAGAGTTTCTCAAAGAAGCGGTGATGTTGTGTGCGACATGCTGGTGGAGCGCAGGCACACCTTTCTTTGAGAAGTAGTGCCGACTGGGCATCTGGTACTGGGGCACTGCGATGGACATAAGGTCTCGAAAATCCTCTGTGTCCACCAGGCGGAAAGGCAGCATTTCTGTAGCCAATAGCTTGCAGATGGTGAAATTCAACCTCTTAGCTTTCTCATGGCTAGGAGGAAATGGTCTTTTACTTGTCCACATCTGAGGGACCGAGGGCTGGCTATTGTGCTTAGACGGGGTTGATAAGGGTGTCCCCGGCAAACTGCCGGTCTGTGAGGAAGATGCAGGGGGACATGTTAGGTTGCCTTGATCCAAAGGTGGTGCTATCGATGTCGGACAGCGCTCAAGACCAGCTGGTGTTACCACCTCCAAAGAAAATGATGACCTGCCAATCACGCTGGCTGTTGCGGGTAAAGAGGTGGCAGGTCGGCGCCCCAAAACAGGTGTGACTGCTGTCCCCCCAGTCACAGAGGATGAAGAGGCCGCGGATGCACAATATATGGCAGACGGTGGTTGGCCCGGCCGGCTAGGCCGCATTGTAGCACACTGAGCTTCCCACTGCAACTTATGCTTCATGTCCATGTGCCGGTTCATGCATGAAGTACTCAAACTATGTATTTTTTGGCCTCTACTTAGCTTTTGCTGACAAATGTTACAGATAACACGAGTTGGGTCATCTTTATCGATCTGAAAAAATGCCCAGTCTATGCAAGTCTTAGCACCCATGCGACCTGAAGAGCCACCACGACTTGTGGTGAGAGGCAGAGTTGTGTTTGAGGATGCAGTTGTTGACGTGCTTCCAGTACTACGTCTCTGTCCAGGAAGGCGCAACCTGACCTCGTCGTCACTAGCATCTTCCTCCACCTCCTCTGCTGACCTCATCTCTTGGCTGACTGTGGGTTGACAGTAAGTGGGATCTCCGACCTCATCATCATCACCCTGTGCGTTATCACACCCGTCGTCCTCAGAGCCAACCTGTTCCTGCCCTGACAAAAAACTAAAGTTGTCGCTCCAATCAGGTATTTGAGTCTTATCATCGTCTTCCTCATTGTCTCCACCAACAGGAGTTACAGTTTGGGAATGAGGGTCTACATTATGGTCAGAACCTTCTGCGTCTGGTCCTGGATCCGACTCATAAAGATTCTGGGCATCAGTGCAGATCATTTCCTCGTCTGGATTCACAGAAGCGCTGGAGTCGACCTCTGATTCCCAGGCTATAGTATGAGTAAACAGCTCTGCAGACTCAACCATCTGTTCTACCTCATACTCAGACGGGCAGCTGGAGATTTGGGAGCTGTGAGGAAGCAAGTGCGATTTGGGTGACACCTTTGAGGACTGGAGTATTTGTGATGTTGAAGTTGATGTGGAGGAGAGCCCACTTAAAGGAGCACTTGATATCCGTTGAAGCACCTGCTGTTTTTGTGCCTCATCTGGAATTTGTAGCGATTGGCGTGGCCGTAAGAAAGGGATCTTATCACATTGTCCGCTAAAAGAAGTAGACATTTTAGTTTGGCTGGAAGATGGTCTTTCTTCTGCACCTACCCCACGGACACAACCTTTTTTCCCCTTCCCAACACGCCTATTCCCCTTTCCACCAGCAGCAGGCCTTTTTCCACTCATTTTGGTGGTTAACTAATTCACAACTCTGGAGTTGTTTGCACAAAAAAACAATGGATGGTAACCGAGCAGAGCTGAGTGGCCAAACTGTGGTATTAGGCCAAAACTATTGGCTGGGTTAGATGCAGAAAAAAATTATTTTTAATTTGCAACCTGATGGAGGTCAGTATAGATGGACTAATAGACCAAGTCCCACACACCGCTAGAAGCCCAAATATTTTTTCAGAGCTAGATGCAGAAAATTTTTTTATTCAATTTGCAACCTGATGGAGGTCAGTATAGATGGACTAATAGACCAAGTCCCACACACTGCTAGAAGCCCAAATATTTTTTCAGAGCTAGATGCAGAAAAAAATTATTTTTAATTTGCAACCTGATGGAGGTCAGTATAGATGGACTAATAGACCAAGTCCCACACACCGCTAGAAGCCCAAATATTTTTTCAGAGCTAGATGCAGAAAAAAATTATATTCAATTTGCAACCTGCTGGAGGTCAGTATAGAAGGACTAATAGAACAAGTCCCACACACTGCTAGAAGCCCAAATATTTTTTCAGAGCTAAATGAAGAAAAAAAATATTTTTAATTTGCAACCTGATGGAGGTCAGTATAGATGGACTAATAGACCAAGTCCCACACACTGCTAGAAGCCCAAATATTTTTTCAGAGCTAGATGCAGAAAAAAATTATTTTTAATTTGCAACCTGATGGAGGTCAGTATAGATGGACTAATAGAACAAGTCCCACACGCTGCTAGAAGCCCAAATATTTTTTCAGAGATAAATGAAGAAAAAAATTATTTTTAATTTGCAACCTGATGGAGGTCAGTATAGATGGACTAATAGACCAAGTCCCACACACTGCTAGAAGCCCAAATATTTTTTCAGAGCTAGATGCAGAAAAAAATTATTTTTAATTTGCAACCTGATGGAGGTCAGTATAGATGGACTAATAGAACAAGTCCCACACGCTGCTAGAAGCCCAAATATTTTTTCAGAGATAAATGAAGAAAAAAATTATTTTTAATTTGCAACCTGATGGAGGTCAGTATAGATGGACTAATAGACCAAGTCCCACACACTGCTAGAAGCCCAAATATTTTTTCAGAGCTAGATGCAGAAAAAAATTATTTTTAATTTGCAACCTGATGGAGGTCAGTATAGATGGACTAATAGAATGATGCTATGCCCAAAAGATTTTACTTCACTAGGTGCAGTAAAAAAATTGGTATTCTATACACAGGTGGTATATCTTGCAACACAGATAGGCTACTCCACTGACTAACACACTCTGCAATAGGCCAAAAAGGATTAGCTTTGCTAGATTCAGCCAAATGCTGTGAAAAAAACTTGCACAGCACTGGCACAAACCTGCCTGGCAAAAACTGATAGGAACTGATGTAACCTAGTCCTGAAAAGGACTCCAATTACAATTAGTCTTTACTCCCACAATCTATCTATTTAAGAGCACAGACCTGCTTGATAAAAGTCGTAGGAAATGCTGTAACCTAGTCCTTAAAAGGACTGCAATCACAACTATTCCCTACTCCCAAGCTATCTGTATATTTGTGCGAAAATTGGCTTGAAATTAACAAGGTATAGCGCACACAGCAACAGCGGTGCCGTCTAACACGCAGCTGCAGCAGTGAGAAAATGGTGGCGACGGGGAAAATGGCTTGGTCTTATAGGGCAAGGACATGTGACATACACTGCCAATCACACATGCCCTTGCTTGTGTGAAAAAAAGCACTTCGCTCCGTGTGTGCGCTGCTGATAGGCTGACAGATTGCACCTCCCCACTGCAAATGCGGGAAAGAGAAAAAAAAATGGAGATCTTCATTGTTCCTGCAGAGATCCATCCCCTGCCCCTCCCCCCGCCCCGCTGTACACTCAAACTGCGTATTAACATTAATTTTCATCATTACTGAGAAAAAATCCAGTTATGATTTTGGTGCACGAACAGTTATCGAACATAACCTCGAACAGCCGAATTTTTCTCAAATTGTTCGTGTTCGCCGACCGGCTCGAACACCGCCCAAAACAGCTCGAATTTGAGATTGGCGAACAGTTCGAGTAGAACAACGCTCATCTCTACTCATCACCGAATCCATAACGCTGCAGGTGGGAATGCTGCACTCAGAGAGCATCTTCTTTCATGTTCTGCCTGGACTCTCTCATGCCCTCTCGCTAGGCCTACCTTGGCTTCAGAAACATGCACCCGTGCTTGATTGGCAGATCAGAGAAGTCCTTCGCTGGGGACAGGACTGACATAAGACTTGTTTAGTTCCCGTACATCCTGTCCGTCTTCTCCTACCCCAGCCAATCTACCTGGTTTTCCGGTTCCCTATTGGTCTTATGCGGACATCTTTAATAAAAAGGAGGCAGAGACATTACCCCCTCAAAGACCATACGACTGCCCAATTGACCTGATACCCGGCGCTACTCCTCCCCGTGGGCGTATTTACCCTTTGTCCGCTGCTGAGACCTGGTCCATGTCTGAATATATTGAGGAGAATCTGGCCCGGGGATTTATCCGGAAATCGACCTCCCCGGCGGGAGCAGGCTTCTTCTTCGTCAAAAAGAAGGACGGCTCACTCCGTCCCTATATAGACTATAGAGGCCTTAACCAGATCACGGTGAAGAATAAATACCCCCTTCCGCTCATTCCGGAATTATTTGACCATCTGAGGGGGGCTAGAATCTTCACCAAGCTGGACCTCCGTGGGGCGTATAACCTGGTCCTTATCCGTCAAGGGGATGAATGGAAGACGGCATTCAACACCCGGGACGGCAACTATGAATACCTGGTAATGCCCTTCGGTCTCTGTAACACTCCCGCCGTCTTTCAAGAGTTGGTCAATGACATCTTCCGGGACCTTCTCTACTCCTGCGTAGTGGTGTACCTGGACGACATCTTGGTCTTCTCTCCGGATCTTCTCAGTCACCGGAGGGATGTTCGTCAGGTCCTGCTCAGGCTCAGGCAGAACCACCTCTACGCTTAATATGAGAAGTGCCTCTTTGAGCAGACCTCGCTTCCGTTTTTGGGCTACATAATCTCTCAGACCGGCCTACGAATGGATCCTGAGAAACTGTCTGCCATCCAGAAGTGGCCCCGACCAGAGGGGTTGAAGGCTATTCAGCAGTTCCTGGGCTTCGCCAACTACTACCGCCTCTTCATACTGCACATCTCTTCCCGGACTGCCCCAATCTCTGCGCTCACCCGTAAGGGCACTAATCCCAGAGAATGGCCGCCCGAAGCAGAGGAAGCCTTTCTTTCCTTAAAACAGGCTTTCTCTTCCGCCCCAGTGCTGCATCGTCTGGACGGCAACAAACAATTCTTCCTGGAAGTGGACACCTCCTCCTCTGGAGCCGGAGCGGTACTTACCCAAAAGTCGTCTTGTGGAAGAATGGTAACTTGCGGCTTCTTCTCCAAACTCTTCTCCCCTTCTGAGCGCAATTATTCTATAGGAGACCGAGAGTTATTGGCCATTAAGCTGGCACTGGAGGAGTGGCGTTACCTGCTCGAGGTGGCTCTTCACCCCGTAATTATTTACATGGACCACAAGAACTTGGCTTACCTCCAGAGTGCCCAGAGACTTAACTCGCGCCAAGTCCGGTGGTCCTTGTTTTTTGCCCGCTTTGATTTCGTTCTTCATTTTCGCCCGGCAGACAAAAACATCAAAGCTGACGCCTTGTCCCGATCCTTCCTGGTGTCTGATCTAGAGGAGGAGCCTAAGCACATCATTGATCCCGCCAGAGTAATGCAGGTGGCCCCGTGAATCTAAATCGTCTCCCTCCTGGTAAGACATTCGTAACAGTGCCTGATCGGAAGAAGGTCCTACACTGGGGTCACTCGTCTAAGCTAGCTGGCCACGCCGGTCAGAAAAAGACCCTCCAGCTTATTACCCGGCATTACTGGTGGCCTACCCTGCACAAGGACGTAATAGACTTTGTTTTCAGCCTGCGTGTCCTGCGCTCGCAACAAGGTTCCGAGACACCTGCCAGCCGGTCGCCTCCTTCCTCTTCCAGTACCTGCTGCCCCGTGGCAGCATATAGCTATGGACTTTATAACGGATCTCCCTGTCTCTGCCGGTTGTACGGTCATTTGGGTGGTCGCTGACCGCTTTTCCAAGATGGCTCACTTCATTTCCCTGCCGGGCCTCCCGTCTGCACCCGAGCTGGCTAAAGACTTTGTCCGCCACATCTTCTGTCTCCATGGCCTGCCCCTCCACATCGTGTCGGATCGTGGGGTTCAGTTCACCTCACGCTTCTGGAGAGCCACATGTAAGCTGCTTGACGTCACCCTGGACTTCTTCTCCGCTTACCACCCACAGTCCAATGGTCAAGTGGAGCGGATCAATCAGATCCTGACCAGTTACCTCCGGCACTTCGTTAATGCCCTCCATTCGGACTGGGTGGATCTCCTACCATGGGCCAAGTTCTCTTACAATAATCACGAGAGCGAATCTTCCTCCAAATCCCCGTTTTTTGTAGTCTTCGGTCAGCATCCTCGGATCCCATTTCCCGTTTCCACCTCGGTGGACAATCCGGCTGCGGAATCTCTCGTTAGCGAATTCTCCTCCATTTGGGAGATTACCCGATCCGCACTCCTTCAGTCGTCCCAGCGGATGAAAAAACACGCTGACAAAAAACGCCTGGATCCTCCACAATTCCGTCCTGGAGATAAAGTCTGGCTCTCGTCCAAGTATGTCCGGCTCAAGATTCCTTCCTACAAGTTAGGGCCTCGGTTCATCGGCCCACTGGAAGTTATCAAACAAATCAACCCGATGGCCTATAAATTGAAACTCCCGGCCAACTTGCGGATCCCTAACTCCTTCCATGTATCTCTCCACAAACCCGTGGTACTTAACTCTTTTTCCAAGTCTACAGGTACACCTCCTGCTCCGGTTTCCACTGAAAATGAGTTTGAGGTAGAGAACATTCTGGCCACCAAAAGGGTAAGAGAAAAGACCTTTTTTCTAGTAGATTGGAAGGGGTTTGGTCCTGAGGAGAGAACTTGGGAGCCCCGGGAGAACATCCATGCCCTTCTCATCCTTGATAAATTTCTGTCTGGCCTAAAAAAGGGGGGCCTAAAGGGTGGGGTACTGTAGTGTCGGCATCCCTGCCTCCTGCTAGGCAGGAACGCTGTTCCCCTCACCTCTCCGCTCTGTGCCCGGCATCTTCCTCCCGCTCTGCTGGCAGCGCGTGCTGCTTCCCGGCCACTGTGCTTAGGGCGCGTCCTAAGGAGTCCCCGGCCAATGGCCGGAGGACCTCACCATATATAAGGCACCTCCTCCAAAATGGAGGTGCCCGAGCAATGTTGTTGCATAGCCTATCACTCTGCTTCAGCCCTCAGGTCCCGTTACCAGATACCTGCCAGTTACCTGCCAGTTACCTGCCAGATTCCTGCTTGATACCTGCCTGATACTTGTCTATCTCCTTACATTCCTGCAGTCCGACAGTCTGCCTACCAGCCCTGCCAGTCTGTCTATGGATCTGTTTGCCCGCTCACATGGGAGCGCTCATCTGCTACCTGCCTGCTAGCCTACCTGGAGGCTCTGCCGTCACGTGCTGTGACCACCTGCCTGTCCAGAGACTCTTACCCGCTCACCTGGGAGCGCTCATCTGCTACCTGCCTGCTAGCCTACCTGGAGGCTCTGCCGTCACGTGCTGTGACCACCTACCTGTCCAGAGACTCTTACCCGCTCACCTCGGAGCATCCGCCTGCTATCTGCCTGCTAGTCTACCTGGAGGCTCAGCCATCACTTGCTGTGACCACCTGCCTGTCCAGAGGCTCTTGCCCGCTCACCTGGGAGCGTCCACTTGCTACCTGCCTGCTAGCCTATCTGGAGGCTTAGCCGTCACTTGCTGTGACCACCTGCCTGTCCAGAGACTCTTGCCCGCTCACCTGGAAGCGTCCACCTGCTCCCCGCCTGCTAGCCTATCTGGAGGCTTAGCCATCACTTGCCGTGACCACCCGCCTGTCAAGAGAATGTCCCCGTCACTTGCCGTGACCTCCTGCCCTTCTACCCAGAGACTGTCCCCGTCACTAGCCGTGACTACCTGCCCGCCTACCCTGGGAGCCACCCGCTTCCTTACAAGGACTGCCTCTTTGTATAGTTGCTCAGAGGTTCCACCTCCCAGACCCGTTACACTGGATGTCTTCATTTAACCTGGCACATCACATGACAATTTAAATGCAATATCTCCATACCATATCATTTCTAATCTGATATCAACACCATCCACAGATATGCCTGTGATTGTGGAGACATAATCGCTTCTGAGAGTTCAAGCATCAGGATTTTTTGCCTTGAAAAACCACAAAACGTTAATATCAACCTGAATTATGGATATACTGTATCATGTTTGGCTTGTTTAGAATGGTGAAAATAGTGTTGGAAATATGGTGGTTTTATTATTGCACTAGAAGATTTGTCTAGAAAAATATCACATAAATTAAGATTAGGTCCTGCTTCCATTTCTCATCAATTGCTTATGGATTTAATCTGTAAGGATTTTATTTATCTTTTTTTGCTTTAGACTCTTTTGCTTTATGTGTATTTCTTGAATTTTTTCATTTTTTTGGTCACTTTTTGAGCACTGAATTTCTTTTTATATCAAATCTAAAATATAAATAAGTTTGTTCCTTGCTGCTCTAATCGTACCCACAACCACAAAGAGGGAAAGTTTAGCCTGGCTGTGATACTTTATGTATGCCAAACTGCAAGAAGAATACCTATAAAGGGCTCAGGAATGTTGGGTGTGTATTTGTTTTAGCATGTTACACAGGGCAGGCATCTCACTCGCCAAACAAAATAGCAATTGTTGGCAAGAAGTGTTGTGTGGATGTATGAACTGGCAGTGCGGTGCACTTAGATGAGTGGAAGCAGGGGTGGGCATATCATTGGTGCAACTCGTGCAGCTGCACAGGGGTCAAAGAGATAAGGGGGCCCATTTCAACCTCCAAAGCCGGTGGAATTGTACATTATGATGAGCTATTGTTCTGGAAAGGGCCCATATATTGTTCTTGCAAAGTCACTAAACTATATATTCCAATTACAAGATACTTGAAATATTTCATTATTTCTAGCTCATATTGCTAGTGCCTACAGAATATTGCAAAAAATAAAAATATAAAATGAATCATCAGTGTTAAATGTACTATGTTAAACCTAGAATATACTGTACTATTCAGAGGCGTAGCTAGGGGTTCATCTCAGGGATGATGAAACATCTGAGTGGGCCCCTAACCAGGTAACCCTGAATATAACAATGGTGGCGGACCCTAATTATGGGTATAGAGGAACCTTAGCAGATGGCCAGGGTTGTACTGAAAATAAATCTCTATCCAATTATATTCCACTAATATTAACGCAATATGGTCACTATATAGTGGTAGATACCAGTCCGGCAGAACATGCAAGTGATTACCGAAGAGCTGGCATTCTTTCTGATGGAGTCGTCCATTTTTCCCATCTTTTTCATCTGGCCCAGACTGACATAACATCTTCTCCCAGCCACGTCTAGTCTGTAGAAATCACAACAAAGACACTTGGCTTCTCACATTTCCAGCACTGTCCCCATCTAATCCCAACCTACACAAACCCCAATTATGAGTCGTTGCTGCCGAATGTGCTCCTGTTACTGCACCTGCTGTGTGGCACAAAAGCGGGGTTCCTCTTACAGTCCCACACAATACTGCCCACCACTCTGCCCATTACAAAGTAAAATGCCCTCTTTGTGCCCTCTAGATGGTTATATTGTTGCCTAGAACTTATTATTGCCCTGTACATGTCTTAGAAAAGTGTGCACATTTTACCCCTAGATAGTAATGCCCTTATGTGCACATTTTACGGTCACAACACTGAGTGCCCCTACTATAATGCTTAAGTCAGCAGGACAGCAGGCTGTAAGCAGCAGGAGGAGCTGAAGAAGTGAGCGGTAAGCATAAGTATTTTTGTTATTATTTTTTTACATCTTACATATATTCTGCTCTAGGGCATGGAGAGAGCTCTGAGCATAGTGAGGGACATTCTATTTGGGGAGAATAACGTCTCTGTAAATCAAATTTCATGATAAGATCCGTGCAAATAAGCAAATTCAAATTTTGTCAGATCTGCTAATATCCAGTGAACACCCCTTTACCTCAAAACAGCATCAAAGCATACAATTTTCTAAATACAGTTGCACACAGTTTTAGAAGGAAATCTGTAGGTAGGTTGTGCCAAACATTTTGGAGAACTAACCACAGCTCTTCTGTGAATATAGTCTTATTCAAATCCCTCTTTCTCTTAATGCAATTTCAGACAGACTCAATGATGTTGTGATCAGGGCTCTGTGAGGGCCACATCATCTCTTTCAGGACTCTTCTTTACTCTGAAGATTGTTCTTAATGTCATTGGCTGTATGCTTGGGGCCAAAGCTCGGCTTCAGCATAAATTTGAAGGCAGTCAGATGCTTTCCTTATGGTATTGCACGATAGATAAGTAGCGGCCTATATTTCTCAGCATTGAGAACACCAGAAAATGTGCATTGTTGAGGTATATAAACACAATGGTCGGCCAAGGAAACTTAATCCAAAAAATGAAAGACACATCATTGCTACGGTACCTCAACATGTGCAAATTCATTCGAGTAAAATTAAATTCTACTAGAATATAAAAAATTTGAATTTGAATTTCATATTTGATTTTCAAATTTAATTTTTGAATTTGAATTTCGAATTTGAGAAAGTTCTAAATTTTAGTACAGTTTAATTGTACTGGAATATACAAAAAAATCAGCATTTTTGAGAAAACAAATTTCTGGAAATTCGCTCCATGCTGATTTTGCAAAATGGAGGCTGAATAGATGCTATTTTGCTGAACTATAGATGGTTGGCAAAAGTAAAAAAAAAACATACTCACTAATAACCTGTCCGATCCCTCCTCTGCTTGTCATTTTTATGTCCCCATATCAAGCTGCATCCCATGACCTATTCACTTTAGGCCCGAACTTCTAGCCGTGTCTAGCACTCTGAAGTCACTGCACGCCACACATTGTGATGTAATGACAAGTGACATGCAGTGGCCAGAGGTGCCAACCAGGAGTGAACAGGCCAGGAGATGTGGCTTGTGATAAGGAAAAGAAGAGGCAGTTCTGACTACAAGATGGTGGGCAGCTGGTAGCGGAAGAGTCAGACAGGTGAGCAGTGAGGTAAGCATACGTTTTTTTTGTTTTTTCGCATATTATGTCCATTATGCTCTGGGTTCAAAATAATAACTTCACTGCAAATCGAATTTGAGATGACAATTTGGTCAAGATTAATGAAGACCTCAATGCTGAGAAGCATAAGTAGATAATCATCCGTCATGAAGTACAATCAGGGAGGCGTCTTATTAGCTCCAGATTTATTCTGCAGCAGGAAACCAACCCCAATCTTACAGACATTGTCTTTAAGAACTATCTTTAGTGTATAGAAGAACAAAGAGTATTGGAAGTGATGATATGGCCCACAGAGAGGCCTGATCTCGATATCATCCAGTCAGTGTGGGATTATAGAAGAGACCAAAGGATTTGCAAAAGCAACATCCACAGAAGATCTGTGGTTAGTTCTCCAAAATATTTGGAACAACTAGTGTTGAGCAAGCACTAAAATGCTCGGGTGCTCGAAGCTCGGGCCGAGCTCGCCGTGATACTCGGGTGCTCGACCCGAGCAATGAGTCCAATGTTAGTCTATGGGACACCCGAGCATTTTTGCGGCGTCACCCCAGGCAGTATTTTAAAAGCCTAACAAGTGCCCAAAACGATAGCGACAGTGCTCAAATGACATGGGGACAGCATGGGGATTGCCCCAGGAAGCGTTTCTGACCCCGACGTCACTACTGTCAACAACGTGATCAGAGGTATTAAGCCACTTTTAAGGGTTCACAATAAAACGTTCAAAAACGAAACTGAAACTGCTTTCCTGTGAAATATGTTAAGGAAGTTCCTTTCCAGGGTAAAGACTTGTGTATAAGGTAAAATAAATAACCTCAAAAAAAATACTCCTCCACACCTTGGGCTATGTTCACAAGTAGCATTTTTTATGCGTTTTTGCACTTTTGTATTGCTTTCAACCGTGACAAATGCATTCACCGGGAAATGTCATTTTAACATTTTACAACCTTATCTGGCCATGTGCTGTGTGACACATGCATACAGTGCTGAAAAGACATGGGAACAGCATGGGGAAGACCCTTGGAAGCATCTCTGACACCCAGGTCACTGCCTAAAAGTGTGCCATCAGAAGTCATCCTTGCCGCATCAGAAGATGCAGACTTGCAACTATCCCCGTGCAAGTCCTTGTCCCAGGGCAGTGTTCAATTGTACCTCCCCCAATCCTTGCAATGCAAGTGCAAATATGCAGCCAACCACCCACCCACCCCAGGCTGCAATACCATACTGCTCGCTTGCACTTGAAATTGGGCCTTTTAGGCATGTGTTGAGGCGGAATATGGCCACCACGTCATGGCTGCGTTGGCGGCCTGGTATCCATTCTCAGTCCCCAGCCGCCCGGCGGCTGGGTGTCCATGCTCGGTCCCCAGCCGCCAGGGGGCGGCCGGATGTCCATACTCGGTCCCCAGCCGCCCCGTGACCGGGTGTCCACACATGGTCCCCAGCCGCCTGGGGGCAACCGGGTGTCCATAAACGGTCCCCAGCCGTCCCTATTCCTCCTGTCAACTTCCCCACACAAACTTTTCTTAGCCCGGCCTGCTTTAGGGCAGCATTGGATGAGCCCAACAGAGAACCAGACTCCTCCGGTGGGACCTGGCTTCTCCATCAGGGGAGTCGAGAGTGCCAAGGTGAGGAGCATGATGATGATGATAGAAGTTAGCATCTGCTTTGTTTTCTTGGAATGCAAGCGCATGTATGTAGTAGCGAATAGGCCTGAGGTGGTCAGCGTTTTGGCGCATATCCTACCTCCTCCGAGGATTGCTGGATGTTTTCCTGCTACTATCCCAGTTCTATGACTCCGGTTAAAACAAAGCTTCAGGTGATAAATAATGGATGAGGGAGGTGGTGGCAAAGAAGAAAGAGCAGGAGGAACAGGGACCATTCACATCAATATCAGGCCAGTCAACCACATATGTCTTGTAGGATATGTTTCCGTAACAAAAGGTGCGGTTCGGCTACACAGTTATAGGGCATACAGTGAGTGCATTGCCTACCAAAAATTTTGAGGCACTCCAATGCCCCTTGGAAATGATATGGAGGTCAGAGGGCCTTAACTAAACCATTTTTTCCATTTATAGCAACTGGGTCTCCTGTACACTGTTGGCCTAAGCAGTGAATGGAAGGCTTTCCAAAAATGATGATGAAATGCACTGCCCCTTAAAACAGATGTGGATTACAGCGTACTAAAAACCTTCTACCCATTATTGGGGAGTGGGTCTCCCTTAGTTTTCGCCTTTGCATTGAAAAGCAAAAGTTGACTAAAATTAGGAGGAAATGCAATGCCTGCTGAAAGAGTCGTGGAGGTTAGAGGTAATTAAAAACAACATTTCAATGCCCCTTGGAAGAGCTGTGGAGTTCAGGGTAGCTTAAGAAGATGCTTTTAATGCCCCTTTGAAGAGACATGGAGGTCCCAGTAGCTTAACAAGGCGGTTTGAATGCCCCTTGGAAGAGACGTGGAGGTCACAGTAGCTTAACAAGACGGTTTTAATGACCCTCGGAAGAGACGTGGAGGTCCCAGTAGCTTAACAAGACAGTTTTAATGCCCCTCGGAAAAGTGGTGGAGGTCGCTGTAGCTAACATGACGGTTTTAATGCCCCTCGGAAAAGTGGTGGAGGTCGCAGTAGCTTAACAAGACTGTTTGAATGCCCCTTGGAAGAGACGTGGAGGTCCCAGTAGCTAAACAAGACGGTTTGAATGCCCCTTGGAAGAGACGTGGAAGTGACAGTAGCTTAACTAGACGGTTTTAATGCCCCTTGGAAAAGTGGTGGAGGTTGCAGTAGCTTAACAAGACGGTTTGAATGCCCCTCGGAAGAGAAATGGAGGTCCCAGTACCTTAACAAGACGGTTTGAATGCCCCTTGGAAGAGACGTGGAGGTCACAGTAGCTTAACTAGACGGTTTTAATGCCCCTTGGAAAAGTGGTGGAGGTCGCAGTAGCTTAACAAGATGGTTTGAATGCCCCTCGGAAGAGACGTGGAGGTCCCAGAAGCTTAACAAGACAGTTTGAATGCCCCTTGGGAGAGAAGTGGACGTCACAGTAGCTTGACAAGACGGTTTTAATGCCCCTCAGAAGAGACGTGGTGGTCCCAGTAGCTTAAAAAGACGGATTTAATGCCCCTCGGTAGAGTGTTGGAGGTCGCAGTAGCTTAACAAGACGGTTTTAATGCCCCTCGGAAAAGTAGTGTAGGTCCCAGTAGCTTAACAAGACGGTTTGAATGCCCCTTGGAAGAGACGTGGAGGTCACAGTAGCTTAACTAGACGGTTTTAATGCCCCTTGGAAAAGTGGTGGAGGTCGCAGTAGCTTAACAAGACGGTTTGAATGCCCCTCGGAAGAGACGTGGAGGTCCCAGAAGCTTAACAAGACAGTTTGAATGCCCCTTGGGAGAGAAGTGGACGTCACAGTAGCTTGACAAGACGGTTTTAATGCCCCTCAGAAGAGACGTGGAGGTCCCAGTAGCTTAAAAAGATGGATTTAATGCCCCTCGGTAGAGTGGTGGAGGTCGCAGTAGCTTAACAAGACGGTTTTAATGCCCCTCGGAAAAGTGGTGGAGGTCGCAGTAGCTTAACAACATGGTTTGAATGCCCCTTGGAAGAGACGTGGAGGTCCCAGTAGCTAAACAAGACGGTTTGAATACCCCTTGGAAGAGACGTGGAAGTGACAGTAGCTTAACTAGACGGTTTTAATGCCCCTTGGAAAAGTGGTGGAGGTTGCAGTAGCTTAACAAGACGGTTTGAATGCCCCTCGGAAGAGAAATGGAGGTCCCAGTAGCTTAACAATATGGTTTGAATGCCCCTTGGAAGAGACGTGGAGGTCACAGTAGCTTAACTAGACGGTTTTAATGCCCCTTGGAAAAGTGGTGGAGGTCACAGTAGCTTAACAAGACGGTTTGAATGCCCCTCGGAAGAGACGTGGAGGTCCCAGAAGCTTAACAAGACAGTTTGAATGCCCCTTGGGAGAGAAGTGGACGTCACAGTAGCTTGACAAGACGGTTTTAATGCCCCTCAGAAGAGACGTGGAGGTCCCAGAAGCTTAAAAAGACGGACTTAATGCCCCTCGGTAGAGTGGTGGAGGTCGGAGTAGCTTAACAAGACGGTTTTAATGCCCCTCGGAAAAGTAGTGTAGGTCCCAGTAGCTTAACGAGACGGTTTTATTGCCCCTCGGAAAACTGGTGGAGGTCACAGTAGCTTAACAAGACGGTTTTACTGCCCCTTGGAAAAGTGGTGGAGGTTGCAGTAGCTTAACAAGATGGTTTTAATGCCCCTTACAAGAGCCATACAGTACAGCATCTTAAAAATATTATTCCCATTATTGGGGAGTGGCTCTCCCACAGTCTTTGCCTATGCCTTGCAAGCAAAAGCTGACAAAAATAAGGACGGAGGAACTTTCAATAATGGCAACATGGACCATGGTCACCCTGGTGGTAAAGTGGTGGTGGAGGCTGAGGAGAAGGAGAAGAACATAAAACTGCCGAAATGAGGAAGTGTAAACCCATGTGTGGGTGTGAAGCGGTGCACGAGAATACACCTCCCGAAATAACACAGTGGATTTGACTTTATGTTACTCTGCTGTCATTTGGTGGTGATGAGAAGTCTGGCCCAATACAGCCCTTGTTCATTTTGATAAGGGTCAGCTTGTCAGCATTGTCAGTTGACAGGTGAGTGCGCTTATCAGTTATAATTCCCCCAGCGGCACTAAAAACACGCTCCAATAACACGCTAACGGCAGGGCAGGCCAGGACCTCCAAGGCGTACAGAGCGAGTTCATTCCAAGTGTCCAGCTTGGATACCCAATAATTAAAAGGCACAGAGGAATCACAGAGGATGCTGGTACAGTTGGCAAGGTACTCCCTCACCATCTTTTGAAACTTTCCACTCCTTGCGAGAGTACCCCGCGCCTCAGGGTCTGTCCAAGGGGAGGGTCTGAGAAAACTGTCGCAGAACGTTGACAGTGTTCCCCTGCCTCTGCTGGATTGGAGTTGCGTCTCTCTCGCATGTACGCCTTGGTTGGGCAACGAAGTGTGACCTCTGCCGCTAGCGTGTTCAGATGGGAATTTTTTTAAGAGTTCTGCAGCAAGGGCCTTCTGGTACTGCCCCTATTTTGTAGAACTCTCCACCTCAGGAATAAGAGAGTGAAAGGTCTCCTTGTAGCGGGGGTCTAAAAGTGTCCCCAACCAGTAATGACTGTCACCCAACATTTTGACAACGCGAGGGTCACGGTTAAGGCAGCATAGCATATAGTCAGCCATGCGTGCCATGCTGGTAGCGGACAAGACTTCCGTTTCCTCACCAAGATGGCGAATGACAATGCTCTCCTCCTCCTCCTCCTCCCCCCTGTCCTCAGGCCACCCACGCTGAACCGACGGTATGACAGTTGCACACGTACTACCGTCTACAGCGCATGATACAAGCTCCTGTTCTTCCTCCTCCTCCTCCTCTCCCTCATTGTCCCCCAATGCACATGGGGATGAGATGAGGCTGGGCTGTGTGTAATCGACCGCTACGGCTTCTTGATCCAACTCATCATACTCTGGCTGCAATGCATCCTCTTTAATTCTCTGCAGAGAGCATTGCAAAAGACAGACAAGTGGAATGCTGACGCTAATGATGGCGTCATCGCCACTCACCATCTTGGTGGACTCCTCAAAGTTTATCAAGATGGTACATATGTCAGACATCCAGGTCCACTCCTGAGGTCTTATGTGTGGAGTCTGACCTGAATATCGATGGCCTTGTTGCAGCTGGTAGTCCACAACTGCTCTCTTCTGCTCACAAATCCTTTGCAACATGTGGAGGGTAGAGTTCCAACGTGTGGGGACATCACACACCAGTCGGTGTGACGGAAGCTGGAAACGCTGCTGCAACACAGCAAGGGCGGCGGAAGCTGTAGCCGACTTGCAAAAATGAGCTGACAGGCGGCGTACTTTGATGAGCAGATCTGGCAACTCAGGGTACAATTTAAGAAACCGCTGAACCACGAGGTTAAGCTCATGAGCCAGGCATGGTACGTGTGTGATCTCGCCTCGCAGCCGCCACTAGGTTATGGCCATTGTCACACACGACCATGCCTGGATGTAGGTTCAGCGGTCTCAGTGACAGATCTGCCTGCTCTTTCATAGCTGTCCACAACCCACAAGCAGTGTGAGGTTTCTCACCTAAGCTTATGAGTTTCAGCACCGCCTGCTGCCACTTGGTGGAGGCAGTACTGCAGTGCTTCCAGCTTGTAACTGATGTGGTGATATCTGAGATGGAGGCTGAACATGAGGAGGAGGATGATGCGCAGGAGCTGTACACTGTGGGGGCAACTCTGACTGACATAGGGCCCGCAATCCTCAGCGTGGGGAGGATGTCTTCCATCCCAAGGTCTGACTGGGTCCCGGCTTCCACTACGGTTACCCAGTGTGCCGTCAGGGAGATGTACCGTCCCTGGCCACAAGCACCTGTCCATGTGTCCGTTGTCAGGTGGACTCTGAGTTGTTGAGGGCACGGCAGATGTTTTGGGACACGTGCTTATGTAGTGTGGGGATGGCACACCGGGCAAAATAGTGTCGGCTGGGGACCGAGTACCGAGGGACGGCCGCCGCCATAAGGTTGTGGAAGGATTCCCTCTCCAGTAGCATAAGACGCAGCATTTTCAACACAAGCAGTCATGAAATGTGCGAATTTAGGACTCTGGCCTGTGGGGCGCTAGCGGCGAATTTCCGCTTTCGTTCAAAGGTCTGGGATATGGACAATTGAACGCTGTGGTGAGACGTGGACGTGGACGTTGATGCTGTTTCTTGAGAAACTGCCATTACAAGTGAAGACTGAGAGGAGGGGGCATCTTTGCATGCAGTATGGACAGGAGATTGCCTTGCACACACAACAGGGGGTTCTATTGCATGCAAAACAGTGGAAGAAGCAGTGGTGACACCCGCTGACACTGGTCGTGGACCCTGGGGTCCACCCTACAAAGTTGGGTGCTTTTCTGCCATGTGCCTGATCATGCTGGTGGTGGTCAGGCTGGTAGTTTTGTCACCCCTGCTGATGCTGGCATGGCAGGTGGTACAAATGGCCTTTTTTGGGTTATCAGCAGAGTCTTTAAAAAAATTCCAGCCTCTGGAAGACCTACCGGTTGTACTGGCAATGTCCCTCCTGTTGGTGTTACGGGGAACTGTTGCCTGCCTTCTGTGTGCGGCCACCACACTGCTTCTACCTACCTGTTGGGGTACTCTGCTTCCGTCCCCCTGTGTGCTGCTGGCCTCGCTCTACGTGTCCTCCTGCCGTGTTGGGTCAGTTACTAGATCATCCACCACCTCATCCTCTTCCACTTGCGCACCACGATCCTCCTCCTCACTTCCTGGCAATTGTGTCTCGTCATCGTCCACCTCTTGTGACAAATTGCCAGCGTCAACTTCCTGTGGCCGTGCTGTACAAATATTTGGGCATCGCTACATGGGATCACCTCTTCCACCACTACAAGCGGAGCAGGCGAGGGGCACAAATCTGGAAATGGACCAGTGAACAGCTCTTCAGAGTGTCCAAGTGTGGGATCAGTTGCTGTCTGACGACACTTGGCATGGTGGGAGGAAGGAGCATCAGGGTGAGGAGGAGTATGCGGTCAAGACTCACGGCTACTAAGATTTGACCGTGTGGAAGGCAGACCGGAGGTGGTGGTGCCCAGGTAACTGGAAGTATTATCTGCTATCCAATTAATAACCTGTTCACACTGATCAGTTCGCAAAACTGGTGTTGTTCTGTGCTTCCCTAGTAATTCGGTCAAGAAGTGGGAGCGAGAAGATGTGGCTGTTGGTTGTGGCACATTTTTACCTTGGATACTGCCCCGTCCTCTGCACGCACCATCACCAGGATGTCCAGTTCCACGTCCCTTGCCACGTGCCTTACCCATTGTAAAGGAAGTAAAATAGTTTACACTCGCACTATCAATGGAAAACGATAAGAAAAAGTAGATTAGAACCGTGGAAGAGGAAAACCACAGTTCTATTTCTCTGGCCTACACCTGACTCTTTTAAACAATCTGAACAATCAGGGAGAAAATATTACTGTTTTTCTTTACAGAAAAATTAACAAAAGCTGGATAATAGAGATTTTTTACCATGGAACGGCAAAACCACAGTTATATTTTACAGACTTTTTAAAATATATATATTTGCGGCTGAACAGTGAGCGACACACTCGAACAGTTTTTTTTTAGATACAAATGGCCCAAAAGTGGATAATACAGAGGTTTGAACTGTGGAACTGCAAAACCACACTTCTGTCTCTCTGGCCTACACCAGACTATTTTCAACAGATATATTTGTGTCTGAAAAATCAGGGGGACACTATTAGTTTTTTTTTTTTTTACTCGAGGTTACGCTGTGCGGCCAGCCAACCAATGTAATGCCCACAACCAGCATGACTGCGTCATTACAGTGACTGGCTGGCAATCCCTGCATGTTCATTGGCTCTGTAAAGAGTGCCAAACATGCAGGGCGGAGACCCGAGCTCCCGCCCGAGTAACCCGGAAATGCTCGGAGCTCGCCGAACATCCCGAGTAGCGTGATGCTCGGGCGACTACCGAGCAGTGTCGAGCATGTTCGCTCAACACTATGAACAACCTCTCTGCCACGTTCCTCAAAACACTATGTGATATTGAACCTAGAAGTGATGCTTTGATTCTCTTTTGAAGGCAAAGGGTGATCACATCATATATTGATTTTATTTATTCTCACTGGCAGAACAAGTAGGAAACTGACTAGATGGTAATGGAGACTATAATTACAGCTCCTAGGGCAGCAGTAGACTGACTCTGAACTTAAAGAGGCTACATTTGCAACTATGAGAGGACCGAGGACATTAACTTACTGTATAACTATCAGAGGGGAAAGTAGACAAACTGGTAAACCTAATAAGATTTATATTTACAGCCACCAGAGGGGAAAGTACTGACTGTGAACTTACAAGGGATTTATTTAGAGCTACAAGAGGTCGACTTGAGAATATTTGGAGCAGGGAGAATGGAGAATAAAAAAACTACATCAGATTTTGGAAGCCGTAGGCAGGACATGTAACCCTGCCTAGATGCCTGCTCATGATGGTGCAGTTCAACAGTAGTGCTGGGGGGATGCAGAAACGAAAAAAAAGTTGGAGATTTTTTTTATATAGGAACACAGCAAAAAATATTTTAAAATGGCAAGTAATAGACCTTTGAGACTTTTTAGATTAGATTTACTTGTGCGATAACCTCTTTAAGTGGCAGGATAGAAACTTTGTGTTATTTGCTCCCTTGACGGTCATATTTTATACATTGACATTCAAAAAACTGTTAAAATAATATACTGCAGATATTTGCATAGTAAATTTAGACAGGTAATGCCCTGAAAGGACTTTTCTACTTCGCACCGCTTTACCCAGCTACAAACGAACAAGAACAGCAATGACCTGAGCACGTGAAACTGATTCATCCCTATTAACCCCAGTCTTGTCTCTGAAAAATACAGACTATAAATGCTATAATGTGTGGTAAAAATATGGAGGTTAAACTTCTATTTTATATAAAAGTGAGGATACAAATGTAATAGATAATATAAACCAATAAAATCTAGGGCGTGCAGTACTTGTTCCACAGCACTGCATGCAGCCCAAAGGGCATGATTTACAGAAGACAGAGGGCTTCCAGACCTTGTATTTATCCAATTACAAGAGACAGAAAGTTCAGTACATCTGATTGCTTTCACTTTGCCAAAAGTTAATTTACATAGAAATTAAACAGCGCATTAGTTAAAAAATTTGTGTGTCTGATGAAAAATGTAATTTACTTCGAACTTGGGGGGGAAATACATAATTTCATCTTTGCTGATCATTTCAGTCCTTTGCTTTCCTAAGTGCCGTCAAGACTTATAAAAGCAAGCCTTGATCTTCAAGGAACAGTTGCATTTTTCAATTACATGCTCTTTGGTCATTGTGCTTCGTCTTATTTACTTTTAGAATGCATAACTCTGGTATGTTTGCCAAAACGACATTAAGGAATATGGGTTCATAAACTAGGAAAAATGGCATTTAGAAAAGTAAGCAATATTTCAAGTTCCTAAGATGTGAGGGTAGCACACGCATGCACCCACACCACACGCACATACATATACACAGACACATGCTATTGGATTGTTTTGTTATCAAGCTCTGTCTATATCGCAAACATCCTAAATAAAGTGGAATTGACCCAGATTTCGAGAACTGTCTCACTGTCCTGGGTAGCATGTCACAGAGTGCAGAAGAGTTGGGGCTTGTTGCCTTTGATCGGTGGTGGGTTAGACCCATGGAAGCTTATTGACACTCGAAAATGGTCATTGTCTGGCCACACCCTCACATGCTACATGTTCTATTTTAATGCACTTTAATGAAACATTAGACATATGGCGATTACAGCTTTCCTTGCATAATATGCTATGCTGCCCACTCTCACTGTTGGACTTTAAGCAGAGCACCACCATACACCATTGTGTGAGCTGTGTATTAGGTGGCCTTTTCTCATGCCATTTTTTTCTGATTGGGCCAAACTGTTTCTTTGCAAACATACAGTACACATCCATTGCTGAGTTGCTGAGTCTTAGCTGTCAAAACGTATGGACATCTGTTCCCGATTCATGAGTTGTTGTTTTTCTAAGTCACTTTTATTTTTTGTCTTGTGATATTTATTATTGCTTTTTGCCCCAAACACTTCAAAATGGAGCATGCTGTAAATTAATTTTGCTCACAGTCAAATATTGACTTTATTTTTATCATTAACTCTTTTTTTTTTACAATATTTTAATATCACTTGCTCTAAATAAAATCACTACAGGGGAGACTGGAGTACATGTACAACTATTTTTTTTAATTTTTCAAAAAGTCAAAACTGATGAATCAGATGAAAAAGCCTGAAAACCCCAAAGTGGTGAACTAAAAACAATAAAATAAAAAACAAACAAGCATACAGTTTATATAAAGTAGTCTTTAAAAAAGACACAAATGGAAAGATGTATATGGCACAAAGAAAAAAGTCGCCAAGTACAAAAACTAGACAAAAAACATACTCAAATGCAATAATGAATCTGGGCATATGTGTACACTAGAATTATCTTTAAATCAGTGGAGAAGAACCATAGATGCAAATTCTTGCTAAAATCTATGGTTACAGTCCTGCTCATGGTTATTGGCACCCATGAAGTTTAAGTACATAATGTGGAATATCTCCTGAAAAAAATGAATCAAGTGAAACAGTTTTTTTGTATAGAGCACTCGTGTTAAATACAAAAGAGCAAATGATAAAAAATAATTTAAAACCAAAAACAATGGAGGGAAAATAGAAAAACCTAAAGCTGTGACACTGGTATTGGCACCCTTTACATTAATTTAGTATGGAAACAGATTTTGACTCGCCTGTGATATATCACAAAAGAGATTCTCCTGGGATTAACTGTCAGTGCCCATGTGACATGAATTAGCCAATGAATGATGACTTCATTGTTTTAAAAAGCCACATGGTAGGCCCTGTTCCTTTATTAAAATGGTGAAGACAAATTAGCTGTCTGAGGACATCAGAACTGCTATTATTAGCAAACAAAAGACTTCCAAAGGGTATAAGGTCATCTCCAAAGACCTTGGTATCCCAGTTTCAACAGTGCGCAATGTTATTAAGAAGTTTGCCAAGCATGGAACTGTCAAGAACCTCCCTGGACGTGGAGGAAAGAGGAAAATTGACAGAAGATGTCTTCGAAGGTTGGTGTGAATGGTGGAAAAAACATCACAATAAACATCCAAAGACCTGAAGGCCAACCTGGAACAGTCTGGAGTCATGGTTTCAACAAGTACCATACACTGCACAGTAAACCAAGCAGAGCTTTATGGGCAAAGGAAACCATTGTTGAAGAAAAGACCTAAAAAGGAATTACTGATTTTGCTAAAGAGTACCTTGACAAACCACAATACTTCTGGGAAAATGTATTGTGGACAAATGAAACAAAAATAGAGATTTTTGGCAATGCAAAGCAACAGTTTGCTTTAAGATGGCGCAATGAATCTTATAAGGAAACACCTTACCAAGAGTTAAGAATGGTGGAGGATCCATAATTCTGTGAGGTTGCTTTGCTGTGTCTGGTACTGGAGACCTTGACCGTATCATAGGAATTATGAAATCAGAGAATTATAAAGAGATTTTAAAGCGAAATGTCCTACTCAGTGTATAAAACTTGGTTTGAGTCGAAGATCATGGGTCCTCCATCAAGACAATGACCCAAAGCTAACATCCAAAAGTACACAGGAATGATTGAAAAAGAAAAAATGGACTGTTTTAAAACGGCCAGCAATGAGTCCTTAATGACCTCAAATCCCATGAAAATCTTTGTGGTGAGCTTAAATCTGCCACTGGGAAAAAGAACCCTGCAAACATTCAAGACCTTGAACAAACTGCAAAGGAAGAGTGGGAGAAAATTCCAGCTGAGAAGTGCAAAAAGCTAATAGATGGCTACAAGAAATGTTTGGAGGCTGTCATCAATACCAAATGGTGTGCAACCAAGTATTAACTAGGGGTGACTTTATTGCTGCACATTCTGTTTATTTTGTTTCTTCTTTGAAATTGCAACATGGAAGTTGAAAAATAATGTTTTATTTTTGTATTACTTTGGACTAATTACTAATTACTTAGGATTAATTAATCTTGAGGATATAACTTTGGTACATTTCCATTTTTTTCTGAAGATATTTTACAGTCTATGAAAAAATGAAAAGGTGCCAAAAATGGTGAGCAGCAGTGTAAGACAGGGTAATACATTATTGTAGCAAATCGGGGCTCATGAAATTTAGTGTGGCCATGTGGGCTTCCCCATAATTCCCTGCAGCAATCATATCACATGGTTCCGCCCAGCCAATCAAGGGGTCTTACACAGGGATTAGAAAAGATGGGAGCAAGGAAATCAAAACTGTAGCCATTTTACAATTTTGCAGCATAAAGAGAGAACATCAGAACACGCAGCTTATTATTACAGATAAAGATAGAAAGGCCTAAATCTGATAGTGGTGTAGTACTGCAGTGCTGAAAAACCTTGAACATGGGAGTGGTAGTCTCAGTCTTTGAATAACAATGCAAATATTCAAGTGATAGGGAGGCGCTGCACCTGCAAAGTCATTGTGACTGGTTTGATTGATCCATAATATAATGCAGTAATAGTAACTTATGACATTTTTTATTTTAGCATTCTTGCATACTTAAAACAATAAGAGCAATTAAATGCCCCTCTGTACTAATTTGACTAAACAAAAATACTCAAAGCAAGGAATGTGTGGCACTTTGAGAAAGCAAAACTGTTGCAGATCCAAAAAAAGGGATACTTTTTTCACTTCTCATTGAGAAGCCATGGCTTCTTTAATTTCAAAACAGCAAACCTATTTCTGCTCCCTAAATGAAGGGATAATTTTTGGATGACTTGTCAAAAATGTATCCCTTCTTCATTTAAAAAAGTTCAAAGCTCTTGATACTCCACAAACAGGATAACTTTTGTATCCTCCTATTTAGAAAAGCCATTTTTTTCTATTTGCACTGCCTGTTAAATAAACACCAGCAAGCCAGCAAGCAAATATATGCCCCCCCAAAAAATTAAATAAGCTGCTGGTTACCACTTATTACCCTCAATTTGCCCATAACTGGATATTTTCAGGCCGCGCGTCTGCTGTCCCAAACTCGACAGCATCGTAGATGTCTATGAGGCTGTCAAGTTTTGGTGTGGAGAACCATGCCTGATACACGCATTGTGATATCTGTACTTGGCCTCTGAAATATGGATGTCTGCATACCATCTTAATAACAAAATGTGTTACACTTGTCTTAAAAATGACACTCACTAGTTATGTGATGACATTATTATAATGTTGAATATTGTGTGTAACATACATTTAACCTGGGCCAATTAATCACAGCCTGAGCAGATTAATGCAGTGTGTAAAGCAGAAATGTTGACTTGTAAATGAAGTGCTCAATGTTGCTCCTCAAGATTGTGGTTAGCAACAATAAGACGTTAACATTAGGGAAGAGCGAGCACTAAAATGCTCGGGTGCTCGTAGCTCGGGCCGAGCTCGCCGTGATACTCGGGTGCTCGACCCGAGCAACGAGCCCAATGTTAGTCTATGGGAGACCCGAGCATTTTTGCGGCGGCCCCCCCAGCAGTCTGTAGAAAGCCTAAAAAGTGCCCAAAGCGATAGTGACAGTGCTCAAATGACATGAGGACAGCATGGGAATTGCCCCAGGAAGCATTTCTGAACCTCAGTACACTACTGTCAACAACGTGGTCAGAGGTATTAAGCCACTTTTACGGACTCACAATAAAACGTTCAAAAACAAAACTGAAACTGCTTTCCTATGAAATATGTTAAGGAACATCCTTTCCAGGGTAAAGACTTGTGTATAAGGTAAAATAAATAACCAAAAGCAGAAATACTCCTCCACACCTTGGGCTATGTTCACAAGTAGCATTTTTTATGCATTTTTGCACTTTTGTATTGCTTTCAACCGTGACAAATGCATTCACCGGGAAATGTCATTTTAACATTTTACAACCTTATCTGCCCATGTGCTGTGTGACACATGCATACAGTACTGATAAGACATGGGAACAGCATGGGGAAGACCCCTGGAAGCATCTCTGACACCCAGGTCACTGCCTAAAAGTGTGCCCATCAGAAGTGATGCTTGCCGCATCAGAAAATGCAGACTTGCAACTATCCCGGTGCAAGTCCTTGTCCCAGGGCAGTGTTCAATTGTACCTCCCTCATTATTTGCAATGCAAGCGCAAATATGCAGCCAAACACCCACCCACCAGCAGGCTGCAATACTATACTGCTAGCTTGCACTTGAAATGGGGCCTTTTAGTTTGGAGGAGGCCGAAGCTGGCCACTACCTCATGGCTGCGTCGGCGGCGAGGTCCCCATACTCAGTCCCCAGCCACTATTTGTCCCGGGAACCTTCCCCACACTTTTCTTAGCCTGGCCTGCTTTAGGGCAGCATTGGATTAGCCCACTAGACAACCAGAGACTCCTCCGGTGGGCTCTGGCTTCTCCATCAGGGGAGTTGAGAGTGCCAAGGTGAGGAGCATGATGATGATGATAGAAGTTAGCATCTGCTTTGCTTTCTTGGAATGCAAGCGTAAGTGTGCAGCCTGCCACCCACCCACCCCCAGGCTGAAATACCATACTGCTAGCTTGCAATTGAAATGGGGCCTTTTAGTTTGGAGGAGGCCGAAGTTGGCCACTACCTCATGGCTGCTTCGGCAGCGAGGTCTCCATACTCAGTCCCCAGCTGCCATTATTTGTCCCGGTAACCTTCCCCACACTTTTCTTAGCCTGGCCTGCTTTAGGGCAGCATTGGACAAGCCCACCAGACAACCAGACTCCTCCGGTGGGCCCTGGCTTCTCCATCAGGGGAGTTGAGAGTGCCAAGGTGAGGAGCTTGATGATGATGATAGAAGTTAGCATCTGCTTTGTTTTCTTGGAATGCAAGCATAAGTGTGCAGCCTGCCACCCACCCACCCCCAGGCACAAATACCTTACTGCTAGCTTGCTTGCACTTGAAATGAGGACTTTTAGGCTTGTGGAGGCAGACGCCGGCCACCATGCCATGGCTGCGTCAGCAGCCTGGTATCCATACTCAGTCCCTAGCCGCCCGGAGGCCGGGTGTCCATACTCGGTCCCCAGCAGCCCATATTTGTCCCGGTGCGCCATATACACAAGCGCGCATACCAAAACATTACGTGTGCCCTCCCCAGTGCATTTAGTGGGAAGGACAGCATATTCCGCTGTAGTGTGTGCACACCAACCCCCTGTTCTTGGCACATGCGAAGAAACCTCCCGCCCTGCACCTGTCGTTGCAGACTTGCAACTATCCCCATTCAAGTCCTTGTCCCAGGGCAGTGTTCAATTGTACCTCCCTCATTCCTTGCAATGCAAGCGAAAGTATGCAGCCTGCCACCCACCCACCCCCAGGCTGCAATACCATACTGCTTGCTTGCTTGCTCTTGAAATTGGGCCTTTTAGGCATGTGGAGGTGGAATCTGGCCACCATGTTATGGCTGCATCGACGGCCTGGTATCCATACTCAGTCCCCAGCCGCCCGTCGGCCGGGTGTCCATGCTTGGTCCCCAGCCACCAGGGGGCGGCAGGGTGTCCATACTCGGTCCCCAGCCGCCCCGCGGCCTGGTGCCCACACACGGTCCCCAGCCGCCTGGGGGTGGCCGGGTGTCCATAAGCGGTCCCCAGCCGCCCCTATTTGTCCCATTGCGCCTTATACACAAGAGCACATACCAAAACATTACCTGTGCCCTCTCCAGTGCATTTAGTGGAAAGGACAGCCTAACTACAAACACGTGGAAAAGTGAATGTGGACAGGGATGGTCCATCTCACTGACGCCTTCACACTGGGTTAATATTGTGGAAGCCGGGACACAGTTGGACACTGGGATGCAATATGTCCTCCAGACATAGAGGATTGCGGGTCCTGGGTCATCAGGCTTCAACACAAAGTTCAGAAGGTAGACAGCAGCAGTGGTCGGCATCCTACACAATGAGTAAATTATTCATGATCATGAGGCCATCCATCTCCTTAACTTTCTGTTTCTCGGAATGCAAGCATATATGTGTAGTAGCGGCTAGGCCTGAGGTGGTCAGCGTTTTGGCGCATATCCTACCTCCTCCGAGGATTGCTGGATGTTTTCCTGCTACTATCCCAGTTCTATGACTCCAGTTAAAACAAAGCTTCAGGTGATGAATGATGGATGAAGTGGTGGCAAAGGAGAAAGAGCAGGAGGAACAGGGACCATTCACATCAATATAAGGCCAGTCAACCACACATGTCTTGTAGGATATGTTTCTGTACCAAAAGGAGCGGTTCGGCTAGACAGTTATAGGGCATACAGTGAGTGCAATGCCTACCAAAAATTTCGAGGCACTCCAATGCCCCTTGGAAGTGACATGGAGGTCAGAGGGCCTTAACTAAACAGTTTTTTCCATTTATAGCAACTGGGTCTCCTGTGCACTGTTGGCCTAAGTAGTGAATGGAAGGCTTTCCAAAAATTATGAAGAACTGCAATGCCCCTTGAAACAGATGTGGATTACAGCGTACTAAAAACCTTCTACCCATTATTGGGGAGTGGGTCTCCCTTAGTGTTCGCCTATGCATTGAAAAGAAAAAGCTGGCTAAAATTAGGAGGAAATGCAATGTCGGTTGGAAGAGTCGTGGAGGTTAAAGGTAATTAAAAACAACATTTCAATTCCCCTTGGAAGAGCTGTGGAGTTCAGAGTGGTTTAACAAGACGATTTTAATGCCCGTTGGAAGAGATGTGGAGTTCACAGTAGCTTAACAAGACGGTTTTAATGCCCCTTGGAAGAAACACAACAAATATATACAAGTAAGTAGGATAATGTGTCAGTAACTAACATATAACCGACAAATAGACACATAGCCACTAAAATGAATAAAATTACCAACTTTTATTAAGTAGTTAATATAAAAAAATATATAGAAAGAAAAGAACAAGAAATGGTAAAATGGGAAGGGTCAATCAGACCACACACAAAAGGACACTACAATATAAAATGGTAAACCTATCAATATAATCATATGCACATCAATCAAGTGTAACCAGAATGTATATATCTCCACAAATAACAGATAAAGTGCACTGCGCAATTAGGTACAATGCTAATAAATTCATCCGTGTAAAAAAGATTATATATAGAAAATAAATCCAAGTGGATATGTATTATTAAATGAATCTATAAATATGTGTACATATAATAAGTATTGCACTCCAAAAATAGATATAATAAGGGCATATACACTAAAATGCAAATGAATAAATAAACAGATAAGTACTAACCCTCAAGGTAAGTAGTGTCACATGTGTGAGTCCTGCATCCAACGTACGTTTCGCTGTCGCTTTCTCAAGGAAACTGAGGTGAAAAGGGGAGAGAGTATATATATATATATGTCTGGATCCGCCATAATCGATTTTATCCAGGTGGAGCAGGGAGGGAGAAATTAATACCATGCATGGTAACATCCGGAATGACATCCTCCAACAGCAGGTGTGTCTCATAGGAGCGCAACCGCCCAGGAAGATGAAAAACCGGAGTGCGTTCCACAGTGGAACGCATAAGGGCAGGAAATGCGCTCCACCGTTGAGCGGTGGGAGTGGAACCGGAAGTGATGTCACTAAGGGGGATTACATAGACGCTGGTAAGAAATTGGTCAGATAGTAGAAAGATGCGTTCCACAGTGGAACGCAATGAGCAGAGCCCAAAATAATAGCAGCGCTAAATAGCAGCCTATGATGAAGAGACCATAAGGAAAACAAATAGATAGATCAATTGAAGTGACTAAGTGAAGTGCATAAATAATAAAAAGGGTCATATAAAAAGAATATATATGAATAAAAAGATAAATATGAATATAAAGATATATAAAAAGTGTAAGTGATCTCATATATAATCTATAATGTAAAAGTATATGATATAGCACAAGAGTGTATCATAGCCCAATTTTATGTGAGTGAATATAATGAAGCTTCACGATACAGACAAAAACAATGCCGATCAATGTAGGTATATACAGTGGTGGCCAAAGGTATTGGCACCCCTGCAATTCTGTCAGATAATACTCAGTTTCTTCCTGAAAATGATTGCAATCACAAATTCTTTGGTATTATTATCTTCATTTAATTTGCTTGCAAGGAAAAAACACAAAAGAGATTGAAGCAAAAATCAAATCATTGATCATTTCACACAAAACTCCAAAAATGGGCCAGACAAATGTATTGGCACCCTCAGCCTAATACTTGGTTGCACAACCTTTAGCCAAAATAACTGCGAACAACCGCTTCCGATAACCATCAATGAGTTTCTTAGAATGCTCTGCTCGAATTGTAGACCATTCTTCTTTGGCAAACTGCTCCAGGTCCCTGATGTTTGAAGGGTGGCTTCTCCAAACTGCCATTTTGAGATCTCTCCACAGGTGTTCTATGGGATTCAGGTCTGGACTCATTGCTGGCCACCTTAGAAGTCTCCAGTGCTTTCTCTCAAACCATTTTATAGTGCTTTTGGAAGTGTGTTTTGGGTCATTGTCCTGCTGGAAGACCCATGACCTCTGAGGGAGACCCAGCTTTCTCACACCGGGCCATACATTATGCTGCAAAATTTGTTGGTAGTCTTCAGACTTCATAATGCCTTGCACACGGTCAAGCAGTCCAGTGCCAGAGGCAGCAAAGAAACCCCAAAACATCAGGGAACCTCCACCATATTTGACTGTAGGGACCGTGTTCTTTTCTTTGAATGCCTCTTTTTTTTCTTGTACACTCTATGTTGATGCTTTTTCCCAAAAAGCTCTACTTTTGTCTCATCTGACCAGAGAACATTCTTCCAAAATGTTTTAGGCTTTCTCAGGTAAGTTTTGGCAAACTCCAGCCTGGCTTTTTTATGTCTCGGGGTAAGAAGTGGGGTCTTCCTGGGTATCCTACCATACAGTCCCTTTTCATTCAGACGCCGACGGATAGTACGGGTTGACACTGTTGTACCCTCGGACTGCAGGGCAGCTTGAACTTGTTTGGATGTTAGTCGAGGTTCTTTATCCACCATCCGCACAATCTTGCGTTGAAATCTCTCGTCAATTTTTCTTTTCCGTCCACATCTAGGGAGGTTAGCCACAGTGCCATGGGCTTTAAAACTTCTTGATGACACTGCGCACGGAAGACACAGGAACATTCAGGTCTTTGGAGATGGACTTGTAGCCTTGAGATTGCTCATGCTTCCTCACAATTTCGTTTCTCAAGTCTTCAGACAGTTCATTGGTCTTCTTTCTTTTCTTCATGCTCAATGTGGAACACACAAGGACACAGGACAGAGGTTGAGTCAACTTTAATCCATGTTAACTGGCTGCAAGTGTGATTTAGTTATTGCCAACACCTGTTAGGTGTCACAGGTAAGTTACAGGTGCTGTTAATTACACGAATTAGAGAAGCATCACATGATTTTTCAAACAGTGCCAATACTTTTGTCCACCCCTTTTATTAGGTTTGCTGTGGTATTATATCCAATTTGGCTTTAGGACAATTATTTTTGTGTTTTTTCATTGAAGACAAATTAAATGAAGATAATAATACCAAAGAATTTGTGATTGCAATCATTTTCAGGAAGAAACAGAGTATTATCTGACAGAATTGCAGGGGTGCCAATACTTTTGGCCACCACTGTACATATATAAAATAAACATCAATGTGAATAAATGTGTACAAACATGTGCCTACTAGTGTTGAGCGAACATGCTCGACACTGCTCGGTACTCGCCCGAGCATCACGCTACTCGGGATTAGAGATGAGCGTTGTTCTACTCGAACTGTTCGCCAATCTCAAATTCGAGCTGTTTTGGGCGGTGTTCGAGCCGTTCGGCGAACACGAACAATTTGATAAAAATTCGGCTGTTCGAGGTTATGTTCGATAACTGTTCGTGCACCAAAATCATAACTGGATTTTTTCTCAGTAATGATGAAAATTAATGTTAATACGCAGTTTGAGTGTACAGCGGGGTGGGGGGAGGGGCAGGGGATGGATCTCTGCAGGAACAATGAAGATCTCCATTTTTTTTTCTCTTTCCCGCATTTGCAGTGGGGAGGTGCAATCTGTCAGCCTATCAGCAGCGCACACACGGAGCGAAGTGCTTTTTTTCACACAAGCAAGGGCATGTGTCATTGGCAGTGTATGTCACATGTCCTTGCCCTATAAGACCAAGACATTTTCCACGTCGCCACCATTTTCTCACTGCTGCAGCTGCGTGTTAGACGGCACCGCTGTTGCTGTGTGCGCTATACCTTGTTAATTTCAAGCCAATTTTCGCACAAATATACAGATAGCTTGGGAGTAGGGAATAGTTGTGATTGCAGTCCTTTTAAGGACTAGGTTACAGCATTTCCTACGACTTTTATCAGGGAGGTCTGTGCTCTTAAATAGATAGGTTGTGGGAGTAAAGACTAATTGTAATTGGAGTCCTTTTCAGGACTAGGTTACATCAGTTCCTATCAGTTTTTGCCAGGCAGGCCTGTGCCAGTGCTGTGCAAGTTTTTTTCACAGCATTTGGCTCAATCTAGCAAAGCTAATCCTTTTTGGCCTATTGCAGAGTGTGTTAGTCAGTGGAGTAGCCTATCTGTGTTGCAAGATATACCACCTGTGTATAGAATACCAATTTTTTTACTGCACCTAGTGAAGTAAAATCTTTTGGGCATAGCATCATTCTATTAGTCCATCTATACTGACCTCCATCAGGTTGCAAATTAAAACTAATTTTTATCTGCATCTACAGTACCTCTGAAAAAATATTTGGGCTTCTAGCTGTGTGTGGGACTTGTTGTATTAGTCCATCTATACTGACCTCCATCAGGTTGCAAACTGAATATATTTTTTTCTGCATCTACCTCTGAAAAAATATTGGGCTTCTAGCTGTGTGTGGGTCTTGTTCTATTAATCCATCTATACTGACCTCCATCAGGTTGCAAACTGAATATAATTTTTTTCTGCATCTAGCTCTGAAAAAATATTTGGCCTTCTAGCAGTGTGTTGGACTTTCTCTATTAGTCCATCTATACTGACCTCCATCAGGTTGCAAATTAAAACTAATTTTTATCTGCATCTACCTCTGAAAAAATATTTGGGCTTCTAGCTGTGTGTGGGACTTGTTGTATTAGTCCATCTATACTGACCTCCATCAGGTTGCAAATTAAAACTAATTTTTATCTGCATCTAAAGTACCTCTGAAAAAATATTTGGGCTTCTAGCTGTGTGTGGGACTTGTTGTATTAGTCCATCTATACTGACCTCCATCAGGCTGCAAACTGAATATATTTTTTTCTGCATCTACCTCTGAAAAAATATTGGGCTTCTAGCTGTGTGTGGGTCTTGTTCTATTAATCCATCTATACTGACCTCCATCAGGTTGCAAACTGAATATAATTTTTTTCTGCATCTAGCTCTGAAAAAATATCTGGCCTTCTAGCAGTGTGTCGGACTTTCTTTATTAGTCCATCTATACTGACCTCCATCAGGTTGCAAATTAAAACTAATTTTTATCTGCATCTACAGTACCTCTGAAAAAATATTTTGGCTTCTAGCTGTGTGTGGGACTTGTTGTATTAGTCCATCTATACTGACCTCCATCAGGTTGCAAATTAAAACTAATTTTTATCTGCATCTACAGTACCTCTGAAAAAATATTTGGGCTTCTAGCTGTGTGTGGGACTTGTTGTATTAGTCCATTTATACTGACCTCCATCAGATTGCAAACTGAATATATTTTTTTCTGCATCTACCTCTGAAAAAATATTTGGGCTTCTAGCTGTGTGTGGGACTTGTTGTATTAGTCCATCTATACTGACCTCCATCAGGTTGCAAACTGAATATATTTTTTTCTGCATCTACCTCTGAAAAAATATTGGGCTTCTAGCTGTGTGTGGGACTTGTTGTATTAGTCCATCTATACTGACCTCCATCAGGTTGCAAACTGAATATATTTTTTTCTGCATCTACCTCTGAAAAAATATTGGGCTTCTAGCTGTGTGTGGGTCTTGTTCTATTAATCCATCTATACTGACCTCCATCAGGTTGCAAACTGAATATAATTTTTTTCTGCATCTAGCTCTGAAAAAATATTTGGCCTTCTAGCAGTGTGTTGGACTTTCTCTATTAGTCCATCTATACTGACCTCCATCAGGTTGCAAATTAAAACTATTTTTTATCTGCATCTACAGTACCTCTGAAAAAATATTTGGGCTTCTAGCTGTGTGTGGGACTTGTTGTATTAGTCCATCTATACTGACCTCCATCAGGTTGCAAATTAAAACTAATTTTTATCTGCATCTAAAGTACCTCTGAAAAAATATTTGGGCTTCTAGCTGTGTGTGGGACTTGTTGTATTAGTCCATCTATACTGACCTCCATCAGGCTGCAAACTGAATATATTTTTTTCTGCATCTACCTCTGAAAAAATATTGGGCTTCTAGCTGTGTGTGGGTCTTGTTCTATTAATCCATCTATACTGACCTCCATCAGGTTGCAAACTGAATATAATTTTTTTCTGCATCTAGCTCTGAAAAAATATTTGGCCTTCTAGCAGTGTGTCGGACTTTCTCTATTAGTCCATCTATACTGACCTCCATCAGGTTGCAAATTAAAACTAATTTTTATCTGCATCTACAGTACCTCTGAAAAAATATTTGGGCTTCTAGCTGTGTGTGGGACTTGTTGTATTAGTCCATCTATACTGACCTCCATCAGGTTGCAAATTAAAACTAATTTTTATCTGCATCTACAGTACCTCTGAAAAAATATTTGGGCTTCTAGCTGTGTGTGGGACTTGTTGTATTAGTCCATCTATACTGACCTCCATCAGATTGCAAACTGAATATATTTTTTTCTGCATCTACCTCTGAAAAAATATTTGGGCTTCTAGCTGTGTGTGGGACTTGTTGTATTAGTCCATCTATACTGACCTCCATCAGGTTGCAAACTGAATATATTTTTTTCTGCATCTACCTCTGAAAAAATATTGGGCTTCTAGCTGTGTGTGGGACTTGTTGTATTAGTCCATCTATACTGACCTCCATCAGGTTGCAAACTGAATATATTTTTTTCTGCATCTACCTCTGAAAAAATATTGGGCTTCTAGCTGTGTGTGGGTCTTGTTCTATTAATCCATCTATACTGACCTCCATCAGGTTGCAAACTGAATATAATTTTTTTCTGCATCTAGCTCTGAAAAAATATTTGGCCTTCTAGCAGTGTGTTGGACTTTCTTTATTAGTCCATCTATACTGACCTCCATCAGGTTGCAAATTAAAACTATTTTTTATCTGCATCTACAGTACCTCTGAAAAAATATTTGGGCTTCTAGCTGTGTGTGGGACTTGTTGTATTAGTCCATCTATACTGACCTCCATCAGGTTGCAAATTAAAACTATTTTTTATCTGCATCTACAGTACCTCTGAAAAAATATTTGGGCTTCTAGCTGTGTGTGGGACTTGTTGTATTAGTCCATCTATACTGACCTCCATCAGGTTGCAAACTGAATATATTTTTTTCTGCATCTACCTCTGAAAAAATATTGGGCTTCTAGCTGTGTGTGGGACTTGTTGTATTAGTCCATCTATACTGACCTCCATCAGGTTGCAAACTGAATATATTTTTTTCTGCATCTACTTCTGAAAAAATATTGGGCTTCTAGCTGTGTGTGAGTCTTGTTCTATTAATCCATCTATACTGACCTCCATCAGGTTGCAAACTGAATATAATTTTTTTCTGCATCTAGCTCTGAAAAAATATTTGGCCTTCTAGCAGTGTGTCGGACTTTCTCTATTAGTCCATCTATACTGACCTCCATCAGGTTGCAAATTAAAACAAATTTTTATCTGCATCTACAGTACCTCTGAAAAAATATTTGGGCTTCTAGCTGTGTGTGGGACTTGTTGTATTAGTCCATCTATACTGACCTCCATCAGGTTGCAAATTAAAACTAATTTATCTGCATCTACAGTACCTCTGAAAAAATATTTGGGCTTCTAGCTGTGTGTGGGACTTGTTGTATTAGTCCATCTATACTGACCTCCATCAGGTTGCAAACTGAATATATTTTTTTCTGCATCTACCTCTGAAAAAATATTGGGCTTCTAGCTGTGTGTGGGACTGGTTGTATTAGTCCATCTATACTGACCTCCATCAGGTTGCAAACTGAATATATTTTTTTCTGCATCTAACCCAGCCAATAGTTTTGGCCTAATACAACAGTTTGGCCACTCAGCTCTGCTCGGTTACCATCCATTGTTTTTTTGTGCAAACAACTCCAGAGTTGTGAATTAGTTAACCACCAAAATGAGTGGAAAAAGGCCTGCTGCTGGTGGAAAGGGGAATAGGCGTGTTGGGAAGGGGAAAAAAGGTTGTGTCCGTGGGGTAGGTGTTAAAGCAACAGTAACATCTGCAGAAGAAAGACCATCTTCCAGCCAAACTAAAATGTCTACTTCTTTTAGCGGACAATGTGATAAGATCCCTTTCTTACGGCCACGCCAATCGCTACAAATTCCAGATGAGGCACAAAAACAGCAGGTGCTTCAACGGATATCAAGTGCTCCTTTAAGTGGGCTCTCCTCCACATCAACTTCAACATCACAAATACTCCAGTCCTCAAAGGTGTCACCCAAATCGCACTTGCTTCCTCACAGCTCCCAAATCTCCAGCTGCCCGTCTGAGTATGAGGTAGAACAGATGGTTGAGTCTGCAGAGCTGTTTACTCATACTATAGCCTGGGAATCAGAGGTCGACTCCAGCGCTTCTGTGAATCCAGACGAGGAAATGATCTGCACTGATGCCCAGAATCTTTATGAGTCGGATCCAGCACCAGACGCAGATGGTTCTGACCATAATGTAGACCCTCATTCCCAAACTGTAACTCCTGTTGGTGGAGACAATGAGGAAGACGATGATAAGACTCAAATACCTGATTGGAGCGACAACTTTAGTTTTTTGTCAGGGCAGGAACAGGTTGGCTCTGAGGACGATGGGTGTGATAACACACAGGGTGATGATGATGAGGTTGGAGATCCCACTTACTGTCAACCCACAGTCAGCCAAGAGATGAGGTCAGCAGAGGAGGTGGAGGAAGATGCTAGTGACGACGAGGTCAGGTTGCGCCTTCCTGGACAGAGACGTAGTACTGGAAGCACGTCAACAACTGCATCCTCAAACACAACTCTGCCTCTCACCACAAGTCGTGGTGGCTCTTCAGGTCGCATGGGTGCTAAGCCTTGCATAGCCTGGGCATTTTTTCAGATCGATAAAGATGACCCAACTCGTGTTATCTGTAACATTTGTCAGCAAAAGCTAAGTAGAGGCCAAAAAATACATAGTTTGAGTACTTCATGCATGAACCGGCACATGGACATGAAGCATAAGTTGCAGTGGGAAGCTCAGTGTGCTACAATGCGGCCTAGCCGGCCGGGCCAACCAACGTCTGCCATATCTTGTGCATCCGCGGCCTCTTCATCCTCTGTGACTGGGGGGACAGCAGTCACAACTGTTTTGGGGCGCAGACCTGCCACCTCTTTACCCGCAACAGCCAGCGTGATTGGCAGGTCATCATTTTCTTTGGAGGTGGTAACAGCAGCTGGTGTTGAGCGCTGTCTGACATCGATAGCACCACCTTTGGATCAAGGCAACCTAACATGTCCGCCTGCATCTTCCTCAGAGACCGGCAGTTTGCCGGGGACACCCTTATCAACCCCGTCTAAGCACAATAGCCAGCCCTCGGTCCCTCAGATGTGGACAAGTGAAAGACCATTTCCTCCTAGCCATGAGAAAGCTAAGAGGTTGAATTTCACCATCTGCAAGCTCTTGGCTACAGAAATGCTGCCTTTCCGCCTGGTGGACACAGAGGATTTTCGAGACCTTATGTCCGTCGCAGTGCCCCAGTACCAGATGCCCAGTCGGCACTACTTCTCAAAGAAAGGTGTGCCTGCGATCCACCAGCATGTCGCACTCAACATTACCGCTTCTTTGAGAAACTCTGTGTGTGACAGGGTGCATTTCACCACAGACACTTGGACAAGTAGGCATGGACAGGGGCGTTACATGTCGCTGACTGGCCACTGGGTAACTATGGTGACAGCAGGACAAGGGGCTGCTGTCCAAGTCTTGCCCTCCCCACGAGTTGTGCGTCAATCCTCTTTATGTCAAAGTTCCTCCACTGCTTCTGCCTCCTCAACCTCCTCTCGGTCTTCCACCTGCACCCAAAGCCTGTCTGGTCATGCCACAAGCTTTCTAACTGCGCAGAAGGGATCCTGCACACCTCCTTACTATGCTGGCAGTAGGGCTCAACGTCATCAGGCGGTTTTTACATTGAAATGTCTGGGAAATGTGAGTCACACAGCTGAGGAGTTGTGGTCAGCTCTGGAGAACCAATCTCATGAATGGTTGTCTCCACTGGACCTGAAACCAGGGAAGGCCGTGTGCGACAATGCTGCAAACCTGGGTGCGGCCCTTCGCCGGGGCAATGTCACACACGTGCCTTGTATGGCTCACGTGTTGAACCTGGTTGTCCAGCAATTTTTAGCCCACTATCCCAGACTAGATGGCCTTCTGCAGAGGGCACGGTCGCTGTGTGCTCACTTCCGCCGTTCGCATCCCGCAGCTCAGCGACTTACATCTCTACAGAAGTCGTTGGGCCTGCCACTTCACCGGCTAAAATGCGATGTGCCTACCCGGTGGAATTCAACTCTGCACATGTTGCAGCGACTGTGGCAGCACCGACAAGCCCTGGTGCAATACGTTCTGACGTATAGCCTGGGCCAACGAGATTCAGAGGTGGGGCAAATCACGCTGGAGGAGTGGTCTCAGATCAGGGACCTATGCACCCTTCTGCACAGTTTTGAAATGGCGACGAAGATGTTTAGTGCTGACGATGCCATTATCAGCATGACTATTCCGGTGATTTACATGCTGGAGCACATGTTAAACAGAATTCGGAGTCAGGTGGTGGGACAAGAGGAGGTGGAGGAAGTAGAGGAGGAGGAGTTGTATGCGGAAGGGCTAACATCTGCAAGGTCCAAACGGTCGGCAGCACCAAGGCGGCAGGCATGTGAGGGTGGGGGAGATGGTTTTACCAGGGCGCATGGTAGCAGCCAAACTAGTGAGTAAGGTGCAGGAGCCCAGGAAGAAGTGGAGGACGAACTGATGGAAGACTCATCAGATGAGGGAGACCTTGATCACATTTCTGTTGTGCGAGGTTGGGGGGAGAGGACAGAGGAAGGAAGCATGATTGTTACCTCGCCACCAACACAACAGGGACTTGGTGCTCCTGGATGCGCAACACACATGAGTGCCTTCTTGCTGCACTACCTGCAACATGACCCTCGAATTGTGAGAATTAGAAATAATCCTGACTACTAGGTTGCCACACTGTTAGATCCCCGGTACAAAAGTAAATTTGCAGAAATTATTCCTGCCATAGAAAGGGATGCATGAATGTAGGAGTATCAGCAGAGACTGTTGCAGAATCTTACATGTGCTTTTCCACAAAATACCAGTGGTGCACGTAGTGAATCTCACAGTTCCAACTTGCCAACCGTGGGACCGTCAAGTGTTCAGCACTCAAACCATAACAGAACCACAGTATCTGCTGGTAACATCAATTTTGCGGAATCATTTCACCACTTTTTTAACCCATCCTTTGCAAGGCCACAGGAGACAAGAAGTCTGACACATAGTCAACGCCTAGAGACGATGGTACAGGAGTATCTCCAAGTAAACATTGAAGCCACGACTGTGTCACTGGACCCTTGCTCTTTTTGGGCTTCCAATCTGGATAAATGGCCAGAGCTAGCCATTTACGCCTTGGAGATCTTGTCATGCCCCGCAGCCAGCGTTCTGTCTGAACGTGTGTTCAGCGCTGCTGGTGGTGTGCTGACAGATAAGCGCACGCGGCTCTCCACTGATAATGTAGACAGACTCACGTTCATAAAGATGAACAAATCATGGATCCGAAACGACTTTTCTACCCCTGTGTCATCCTGGGGAGAGTAAAAGCTTGATGATTGGTTAAAATCACCCTACCAACCGTTTTAAGCTTTCAAATTACTAATCATGTTTATCTGTATCTTGACTGGAAAATAATTTGGGCTTTGTAGCAGTGTGCAGCACTGATTCTATTAGGCCATCTATACTAAAGCTTCACCAGATTTAAAATTAAAAATAATTTTTAGCTGCATCTAGCCCGGAAAATAATTTTGGGGCTCCGAGATGCGCAAGACACATAAGTGCCTTCTTGCTGCACTACCTGCAGCATGACCCTCATATTGTCAGAATTCGAAGTAATCATGACTACTGGGTTGCCACACTCTTAGATCCCCCAAACTTTTCGATCAACCTTTTCATTTTAATAAAGACCAAAAAAATGGTCATTTTTGAAATTATAAGCATTAGCAGGTTGTTAGAAACTGAAATCAAACAGTTTTCAACTCAAAACTTTATTCTAGGTGATGTTACATTTTCACATAGGACCCCTTGTTCGAAAGGAGCTTCTGAACTCTCTCGTCCATTGAATTTGTCAGGTTTTGGATGGTTTCTGCTTCAATTGTTTTGCATGAGGACAGAATACCCTCCCAGAGCTGTTGCTTAGATGTGAACTGCCTCCCGCCATCATAGACACTCCTTTTAATGATGCTCCAAAGGTTCTGAATGGGGTAGAGGTCAGGGGAGCATGGGGGTCACACCATAAGTTTGTCCCCTTTTATGCCCATATCAGCCAGAGATGCAGATGTTTTATGTGCAGCATGAGATGGTGCATTATCATGCAGAAAAATGATCTTGCTGTGAAATACACGGTTCTTCTTCTTGAACCATGGCAGGAAGTGCTGTTTGAGAAAATCCACATACATTATGGAGTTCATCTTTAGCGCCTTCAGGGATCCTAAAGGGGCCGACAATCTCTCTCCCCATGATTCCAGCCCAAAACATTACTCCACCTCCTCCTTGTTGGCGCTATAGCCGTGTTTGCGTGGGGTGTCCATCAACCAGCCATCCTCCACTCCATCCATCTGGACCATCGAGCGCTGCACGGCACTCATCCGTGAACAAAACAGTTTTGAAATCAGTCTTCATGTAATGTTTGGCCCACTGGAGCCGTTTCTGCTTGTGTGAAGTGGATAGAGGAGGTCGACAGGATGGCGTATGCACAGCTGCAAACCTCTGAAGGACCCTGCATCTTGTTGTTCGGGGGACGTTAGAGGCACAAGCAGCTTCAAAAACTTGTCTGCTGCTATGACAAGGCTTTTTTGCCGCTGCTCTTTCAACCTGACGTAATTGCCTGTAGGAAAGAGTCCTCAATTTGCCCTTATCAGCACGCACACGTGTGTACTGTGAATCAGCTACATACTTCTTGATTGCCAAGACACTTCATCCTGATCATTGCACAATGTTGATTGTAGTCATGCCTTGACCTAAACACTCCACAATTTGTTGCTTCTCAGCAGCCGACACATCCTTTTTCTTTCCCATTTTGGCAGAAAATGTAGGCTGCTGAATAATGTGAGAGAGCCTTCTTAAGTAGTCTTGCCTTTCATTGGACATACCTGCCAAACTAATTAGCACTGGTGTCTGGAATTGCTTACAGTGATATAAAGAGCCCTGACACACATCACCATCAATGAGTTTAACTGACAAACAAACAAATTCTTCCCTTATCACTCCTAAACACTTTTTGCATAATAATTTGGAACACAGTGTACATGTGCTTTTCCACAAAACACCAGTGGTTCACGTAGTGAATCTTACAGTTCTAACTTGCCAACCGTGGTCTGTATGGAGTTGTTCAATAAAGGGCCCAAAATTAAGATAACATAGATGGGAGAGGTCTCTATGAATAGGAATTCCTAAGTATTTGATACCCTGTGAGGGCCAGGCAAAGGGAAAGTTGGACTGGATGGAATCCTATATGGATTTGGGGAGGGAGACATCGAGGGCCTCAGACTTCGCTGCATTGATTTTAAAATTTGACCATGTAACAAAGTGATCTATTTCAGCCATAACAGCATGGATGGATATATGTGATTGAGTGATATATACTAGGACATCATCAGCAAATAGAGAGCACTTGTACTCGGTGCCTCCCACCTCAATCCACCTAATATTGGGGTTATGGCGAATTGATGAGAGCAGGTGCTCCGTCACTAGGATGTATAAGAGAGGGGACAGAGAACATCCCTGCCTTGTCCCATTGGTGATTGTGAAAGGTGATGAAAATGTTCTGACGCCCCCCCTGGTCCTTGGGACACCCGGAGCCGGACCCTTTTTGGTGGATGCTGGTGGTTGTAGTCTACGTGGCGGCAACCCGGTTCTGTGGCTCAGGGCGGTCAAACCAGTGGCGGAACTATTTATGTGGTTTTGATGTTTAAATGTCCGACTACGCCACCCGTGGATTGCGGTCAGAGTGAACCGCCGCTCCAGGGCAGACCGCTGAGGCTGGTGTTGTGGGTGCAGCAGAGCGTAGCATAACTCCCCATGGGAGGAGTATAGCCTCAGGGCAGTGTATGCGGAGGATGGGGGTGATGGTGCAGGGCAGCAGCAGTAATGACACGGAGTCAGTGATGCAGTCCAGGGCCTTTACTCACAGTTCTATCCAGACCACGTCTGCAGGTAACGGCTGCCCACGTCGTACTGTGCTCACCAGGTGAGGGGCTCAGACAACGCCCAGATAACTTTGGAGTGCTTCACAGGACCCCCTTTGTGTGTCCTTTGTCTGGCCTTTCTTACCAACCCTTCTGTCCGGCTGCCTCGGGCCTCCTCTTGGTAAACTTGGCGCCAGTTTCCCTGACCCTATGTGGTGCCTTCCTAGCGGGTGTAGCGAGGGGCTGCGCCACCTAAAATGTCACAGCCTCCTGTTTCTAGCTGAGGGTCGTTTCCTGCCTCCACTAGTTTCGGGGACCGGTCTCCCCCTTTGGCCTGACCCCTCCACGCAGGTGGATTCTGGCGTGCGGTGGCGACTCGCCCGTCCGCACCCCTGAGATCCCTTCGTTCCTCGTTCCTGGAGCCTTCTCCGCTCCTCTTCCTTCCTTCTCCCTCTTCCAGGCCTGGGCCTCTGTTACTAGGCCCGCCTCCGGAGCAGAGCTCATGTAGAGCCCCTGCTCCCTGCCACTTCTGCTCAGACTTCTCTGCACTAAACTAAGATGGTGCCCACCTTTTATACTCCCTTCTCAATGCACCCAGGAACTGCTTCCTCCCTGCTCCTGCACTACAGGGTTCCCCTTCCTCAGTGTTCCCTCCCCCCACTCCAGCCAGGGACAGGGACTGTCGTGCCCATCTCAGGGGCATATTGGTCGCCCTGCCCCACGGCAATGTGGTGTAATGCATGCAGGTGTCGGGTCCTGATCCACACTACATCCTTACCTGAGAGTGAGATATCACACCTCTGGGTGAGGTGCAATACCTCTGTAGCAACCGAGCCCTCAGGGTGCTACAGTTCCATTTATCTTCAGCCTAGGTGACGTATTGCGATACAGGGCCGTGATTTTGGCTATAAAAGGGTCCCCTAGACCCCTACCCCAAGCTTTTTAAGAGAATCATATATGGCGTGCCAGGAGACTCTATGGAATGCTTTCTCAGCATCCAATGAGAGTATCTAATTACAAATTTTTAACTGCATCTAGCCCAGGAAATACTTTGTGCCTAGTAGCAGGGTCTGCTAGTCAGCGGATTATCCCGGCTGTTAAGCAAGCTACACCACCTGTAGTTTGGACACTTCATTTTTTCAAAGGAAATGCTTCGGGACCACGGGATACTCAGTGAAGAGCATCAGGAGGCACCCCAAGGCATAGGGGCTGGGACTGGCAGTAGGATGCCTTGCGGTGGACAGCCGAGCTCGATCCTTATAAAAGCTTTTTAACTGCAGCAGCTTTAGTGGACGGTACTGGAGCTGGAATTACGCGGCTGCTGGCATGAGACTTGCCCTCCAATAGATCCTTGTAAATGGATTTAAAGTGTATTCATTCAAATTAGAGAGACAATTTAAATTAAAAAGCTTAGAGCTGCCTCCACCACAGGGGGGCTCGCTCGACCCACCAGCGGACAGGCACCAGTATTGGGAGAGGGGGGCTGGCCATCAGGGTTCACCGCGGCTCTGGCACAAACCCGGCGACACGGAGGTGGCACGGGCAGGAGCGGACTGGCCATGTCGGCTTCTCACTTTTTGGATTTTAGAAGGGCATGACATGCCTATATCTGTGTCTCCCCCTCCTTTTACTCCTCCACCTCTTTTATTTTCGCATGACTATATGTACTTGTCACTTTTCCATGTGTTAGTTATGTCTTCTGAGCAGTTTGTCAGCTTTTGGACACCTTTGAAGGTGTTTTCTATGTGTTTCTATGTGTTTTTGTTTGCCTGCCATTGGTTTTAACGGTGTTCGAAGGTGTTCGACGAACAGTTCGACGAACAGTTCGGCGAACACACGGGTGTTCGACGAACCGAACCGAACTCGAACACTACGGGGGTGGCTCAACACTACTCGGGATGTTCGGCGAGCACCGAGCATTTCCGGGATACTCGGGCCGGAGCTCGGGTCTCCGCCCTGCATGTTTGGCGCTCTTTACAGAGCCAATGAACATGCAGGGATTGCCAGCCAGTCACTGTAATGCTGCAGCCATGTTGGTTGTGGGCATTACAGTGATTGGCTGGCCGCACAGCGTCACCTCGAGTATTTAAAATGGGGCGCCGCCATCTTGGACACAGTCGCTCCGGATTAGACAGTGTAGGGACAGCGCTGCTGATTTAGGGAGAGATATAAACTGCAAAATAGTTAGTGTAGGGTCTGTAAAGGCTGCCAGAACAAACAAACAGTCCTTTTCAGGACTAATATCCATCCCAGATACCAGGCAGGCAGGCTGTATAGGAGACACAGTGGTTATACCAGCAAACGCCGCATTACAGTCCTGTGTGCTCCTGTTGCTGAAATTGCTGGACTTAGCACCAGGTGTCGGGGGCCAGGAAAAATCCTTCTTTTTTCATCTAAATCCTCCGTTTTTTTTCCTCCTTCACACTGTACAAATAGCCTTCTTATTAACCTTTTGGTGTGTCCCCCCACCCCCCAAAAAAAAAACATGTCTCTGATTTTTCAGACACAAATATAACTGTTGAAAATAGTCTGGTGTAGGCTAGAGAAACAGAAGTGTTGTTTTGCACTTCCACGGTTCAAACCTCTGTATTATCCATTTTGGGCCATTTGTATCTAAAAAAAAAAACAGTTTGAGTGTGTCGCTCACTGTTCAGCCGCAAATATCTCTATTTAAAAAAGTGTGGTATACCCCAGTAAACAATAACTGTGGTTTTGCCATCCCACGGTAAAAAATCTCTATTATTCAGGTTTTGGTAGTTTTTTCCGTAAAGAAAAACAGTAGTGTCTCCTGACTGTTGTGACACAAAAATATATCTGTTGAAAATAGTCTTGTGTAGGCCCGACATCCCAGTGTGGTTTCGCAGTTCCACGGGTCAAATCGCTGTACTATCCAGTTTTGGGCCTTTGGTATCTAAAAAAAAAGCAGTTTGAGTGTGTCGCTCACTGTTCAGCCGCAAAAATATCTATTTAAAAAAGTGTGGTATACCCCAGTAAGCAATAACTGTTGTTTTGCCATCCCATGGTAAAAAATCTCTATTATTCAGGTTTTGGTAGTTTTTTCCGTAAGGAAAAACAGTAGTGTCTCCTGACTGTTGTGACACAAAAATATATCTGTTGAAAATAGTCTTGTGTAGGCCCGACATCCCAGTGTGGTTTCGCAGTTCCACGGGTCAAATCGCTGTACTATCCAGTTTTGGGCCTTTGGTATCTAAAAAAAAAGCAGTTTGAGTGTGTCGCTCACTGTTCAGCCGCAAATATCTCTATTTAAAAAAGTGTGGTATACCCCAGTAAACAATAACTGTGGTTTTGCCATCCCACGGTAAAAAATCTCTATTATTCAGGTTTTGGTAGTTTTTTCCGTAAAGAAAAACAGTAGTGTCTCCTGACTGTTGTGACACAAAAATATATCTGTTGAAAATAGTCTTGTGTAGGCCCGACATCCCAGTGTGGTTTCGCAGTTCCACGGGTCAAATCGCTGTACTATCCAGTTTTGGGCCTTTGGTATCTAAAAAAAAAGCAGTTTGAGTGTGTCACTCACTGTTCAGCCGCAAATATCTCTATTTAAAAAAGTGTGGTATACCCCAGTAAACAATAACTGTGGTTTTGCCATCCCACGGTAAAAAAATCTCTATTATTCAGGTTTTGGTAGTTTTTTCTGTAAAGAAAAACAGTAGTGTCTCCTGACTGTTGTGACACAAAAATATATCTGTTGAAAATAGTCTTGTGTAGGCCCGACATGCCAGTGTGGTTTCGCAATTCCACGGGTCAAATCGCTGTACTATCTAGTTTTGGGCCTTTGGTATATAAAAAAAAAGCAGTTTGAGTGTGTCGCTCACTGTTCAACCGCAAATATCTCTATTTAAAAAAGTGTGGTTTACCCCAGTAAACAATAACTGTGGTTTTCCTCTTCCACGGTTCTAATCTACTCTTTATTACCCTTTTTCCATTGATAGTGCAAGTGTAAGCTATTTTACTTCATTTACAATGGGCAAGGCGCGTGGCAAGGGACGTGGAAGTGAACGTTCTGGTGATGGTTCGTGCAATGGACGGGGCCGTGGCCAAGGTGAAAATGTGCCACAACCAACAGCCACATCTTCTCGCTCCCACTTCTTGACCGAATTACTAGGGAAGCACAGAACAACACCAGTATTGAGAACTGATCAGTGTGAACAGGTTATTAATTGTATAGCAGATAATACTTCCAGTTACCTGGGCACCACCACCTCCGTTCTGTCTTCCACACGGTCAACTCTTGGTAGCCGTGAGTCTCGACCGCATACTCCTCCTCACCCTGATGCTCCTTCCTCCCACCATGCCGAGTGTCGTCAAACAGCAAGTGATCCCACACTTGGACATTATGAAGAGTTGTTCACTGGTCCATTTCAATATTTGAGCCACTCGCCTGATACGCTTGAAGTGGTGGAAGAGGAGATCCCATGTTGCGATGCAAAAATATTTGAACAGCCACGGCCACAGCAAGTCAACGTTGGCAATCTGTCACAAGAGGTGGACGATGACGAGACACAATTGCCAGGAAGTGAGGAGGAGGATCGTGGTGCGCAAGTGGAAGAGGAGGAGTTGGTGGATGATTTAGCAACTGACCCAACGTGGCAGGAGGACATGCAGAGTGAGGCCAGCAGCACACAGGGGGACGGAGGCAGAGTACCCCAACAGGCAGGAAGAAGCAGTGTGGTGGCCGCAGACAGAAGGCAGGCAACCGTTCCCCGTAACACCAACACGAGGGACTTTGCCAGTACAAGCGGCATCATTAGTGTCATCATCCCACTTGTCTGTCTTTTGCAACGCTCTCTGCAGAGAATTAAAGAGGAGGCATTGCAGCCAGAGTATGATGAGATGGATCAAGAAGCCGTAGCGGGCGATTACACACAGCCCAGCCTCATCACATCCCAACGTGCACTGGGGGACAATGAGGGAGAGGAGCAGGAGGAGGAAGAACAGGAGCTGCTATCATTCGTTGTAGACGGTAGTACCTGTACAAGTGTCATACCGTCGGTTCAGCGTGGGTGGCCTGAGGACAGGGGGGAAGAGGAAGAGGAGGAGGAGGAGGAGAGGATGGTCAGTTGTCATCTTGGTGAGGACACGGAAATATTGCCCGTTACCAGTCTGGCACGCATGGCTGACTTTATGTTACGCTGCCTTAATCGTGCCCCTCGCGTTGTCAAAATGTTGGGTGACAGTCATTACTGGTTGTTGACACTTGTAGACCCCCACTACAAGGAGAACTTTCACTCTCTTATTCCTGAGGTGGAGAGGTCTACAAAAATGGGGCAATAACAGAAGGCCCTTGCTGCTGAACTCTTAAAAAAATTTCCATCTGAACACGCTAGCGGCAGAGGTCACAGTTCGTTGCCCAACCAAGGCGTACAGGTGAGAGAGATGCAACTCCAATCCAGCAGAGGCAGGGGAACACTGTCAATGTTCTGGGACAGTTTTCTGACACCCGCCCAGCTTACAGGCCCTGAGGCGCGGGGTACTCTCACAAGGAGTGGAAAGTTTCAAAAGATGGTGAGGGAATACCTTGCCGATCGTACCAGCGTCCTCTGTGATTCCTCTGTGCCTTTTAATTATTGGGTATCCAAGCTGGACACTTGGAATGAACTCGCTCTGTACGCCTTGGAGGTCCTGGCCTGCCCTGCCGCTAGCGTGTTATCGGATCGTGTTTTTAGTGCCGCTGGGGGAATTATAACTGATAAGGGCACTCGCCTGTCAAGTGACAATGCTGACAAGCTGACCCTTATCAAAATGAACAAGGGCTGGATTGGGCCAGACTTCTCATCAGCATCAAATGACAGCAGAGTAACATAAAGTCAAATCCACTGTGTTATTTCGGGAGGTGTATTCACATGCACCGCTTCACACCCACACATGAGTATACGGTTCCTCGTTTCGGCTGTTTAATCTTCTTCTCCTTATCCTCAGCCTCCACCACCACTATACCACCAGGGTGCCAGCATTGCAAGTTCCTCCGTCCATATTTTTGGCAGCTTTTGCTTGCAAGGCATAAGCAAATACTATGGGACACCCACTCCCAAATAATGGGACTTATGTTTGTAATATGCTGTACTGCATGGCTCTTGTAAGGGGCATTGCAAGTTGCTCCATCCTAATTTTTGGCAGCTTTTGCTGGGAAAGCATAAGCAAATACTATGGGACACCCACTCCCCAATAATGGGACTTATGTTTTAATATGCTGTACTGCATGGCTCTTGTAAGGGGCATTGCAAGTTGCTCCGTCCTAATTTTTGGCAGCTTTTGCTGGGAAAGCATAAGCAAATACTATGGGACACCCACTCCCCAATAATGGGACTTATGTTTGTAATATGCTGTACTGCATGGCTCTTGTAAGGGGCATTGCAAGTTGCTCCGTCCTATTTTTTGGCAGCTTTTGCTGAGAAAGCATAAGCAAATACTATGGGACACCCACTCCCCAATAATGGGACTTATGTTTGTATTATGCTGTACTGCATGGCTCTTGTAAGGGGCATTGCAAGTTGCTCCGTCCTAATTTTTGGCAGCTTTTGCTGGGAAAGCATAAGCAAATACTATGGGACACCCACTCCCCAATAATGGGACTTATGTTTGTAATATGCTGTACTGCATGGCTCTTGTAAGGGGCATTGCAAGTTGCTCCGTCCTAATTTTTGGCAGCTTTTGCTGGGAAAGCATAAGCAAATACTATGGGACACCCACTCCCCAATAATGGGACTTATGTTTGTAATATGCTGTACTGCATGGCTCTTGTAAGGGGCATTGCAAGTTGCTCCGTCCTAATTTTTGGCAGCTTTTGCTGGGAAAGCATAAGCAAATACTATGGGGCACCCACTCCCCAATAATGGGACTTATGTTTGTAATATGCTGTACTGCATGGCTCTTGTAAGGGGCATTGCAAGTTGCTCCGTCCTAATTTTTGGCAGCTTTTGCTGGGAAAGCATAAGCAAATACTATGGGACACCCACTCCCCAATAATGGGACTTATGTTTGTAATATGCTGTACTGCATGGCTCTTGTAAGGGGCATTGCAAGTTGCTCCGTCCTAATTTTTGGCAGCTTTTGCTGGGAAAGCATAAGCAAATACTATGGGACACCCACTCCCCATTAATGGGACTTATGTTTGTAATATGCTGTACTGCATGGCTCTTGTAAGGGGCATTGCAAGTTGCTCCGTCCTAATTTTTGGCAGCTTTTGCTGGGAAAGCATAAGCAAATACTATGGGACACCCACTCCCCAATAATGGGACTTATGTTTGTAATATGCTGTACTGCATGGCTCTTGTAAGGGGCATTGCAAGTTCCCTAGTCCTAATTTTTGGCAGCTTTTGCTGGGAAAGCATAAGCAAATACTATGGGACACCCACTCCCCAATAATGGGACTTATGTTTGTAATATGCTGTACTGCATGGCTCTTGTAAGGGGCATTGCAAGTTGCTCCGTCCTAATTTTTGGCAGCTTTTGCTGGGAAAGCATAAGCAAATACTATGGGACACCCACTCCCCAATAGTGGGACTTATGTTTGTAATATGCTGTACTGCATGGCTCTTGTAAGGGGCATTGCAAGTTGCTCCGTCCTAATTTTTGGCAGCTTTTGCTGGGAAAGCATAAGCAAATACTATGGGACACCCACTCCCCAATAATGGGACTTATGTTTGTAATATGCTGTACTGCATGGCTCTTGTAAGGGGCATTGCATGTTGCTCCGTCCTAATTTTTGGCAGCTTTTGCTGGGAAAGCATTACCAAATACTATGGGACAACCACTCCCCAATAATGGGACTTATTTTTGTAATATGCTGTACTGCATGGCTCTTGTAAGGGGCATTGCAAGTTGCTCCGTCCTAATTTTTGTCAGATTTTGCTGGGAAAGCATAAGCAAATACCCATGGGACACCTACTCCCCAATAATGGGACTTATGTTTGTAATATGCTGTACTGCATGGCTCTTGTAAGGGGCATTGCAAGTTGCTCCGTCCCGATTTTTGGCAGCTTTTGCTGGGAAAGCATAAGCAAATAATATGGGACACCCACTCCCCAATAATGGGACTTATGTTTGTAATATGCTGTACTGCATGGCTCTTGTAAGGGGCATTGCAAGTTGCTCCGTCCTAATTTTTGGCAGCTTTTGCTGGGAAAGCATAAGCAAATACTATGGGACACCCACTCCCCAATAATGGGACTTATGTTTGTAATATGCTGTACTGCATGGCTCTTGTAAGGGGCATTGCAAGTTGCTCCATCCTAATTTTTGGCAGCTTTTGCTGGGAAAGCATAAGCAAATACTATGGGACACCCACTCCCCAATAATGGGACTTATGTTTGTATTATGCTGTACTGCATGGCTCTTGTAAGGGGCATTGCAAGTTGCCTAGTCCTAATTTTTGGCAGCTTTTGCTGGGAAAGCATAAGCAAATACTATGGGACACCCACTCCCCAATAATGGGACTTATGTTTGTAATATGCTGTACTGCATAGCTCTTGTAAGGGGCATTGCAAGTTGCTCCGTCCTAATTTTTGGCAGCTTTTGCTGGGAAAGCATAAGCAAATACTATGGGACACCCACTCCCCAATAATGGGACTTATGTTTGTAAAATGCTGTACTGCATGGCTCTTGTAAGGGGCATTGCAAGTTGCTCCGTCCTAATTTTTGGCAGCTTTTGCTGGGAAAGCATAAGCAAATACTATGGGACACCCACTCCCCAATAATGGGACTTATGTTTGTAATATGCTGTACTGCATGGCTCTTGTAAGGGGCATTGCAAGTTGCTCCGCCCTAATTTTTGGCAGCTTTTGCTGGGAAAGCATAAGCAAATACTATGGGACACCCCCTCCCCAATAATGGGACTTATGTTTGTAATATGCTGTACTGCATGGCTCTTGTAAGGGGCATTGCAAGTTGCTCCGTTCTAATTTTTGGCAGCTTTTGCTGGGAAAGCATAAGCAAATACTATGGGACACCCACTCCCCAATAATGTGGCTTATTTTTGTAATATGCTGTACTGCATGGCTCTTGTAAGGGGCATTGCAAGTTGCTCCGTCCTAATTTTTGTCAGATTTTGCTGGGAAAGCATAAGCAAATACCCATGGGACACCTACTCCCCAATAATGGGACTTATGTTTGTAATATGCTGTACTGCATGGCTCTTGTAAGGGGCATTGCAAGTTGCTCCGTCCTAATTTTTGGCAGCTTTTGCTGGGAAAGCATAAGCAAATACTATGGGACACCCACTCCCCAATAATGGGACTTATGTTTGTAATATGCTGTACTGCATGGCTCTTGTAAGGGGCATTGCAAGTTGCTCCGTCCTAATTTTTGGCAGCTTTTGCTGGGAAAGCATAAGCAAATACTATGGGACACCCACTCCCCAATAATGGGACTTATGTTTGTAATATGCTGTACTGCATGGCTCTTGTAAGGGGCATTGCAAGTTGCTCCGTCCTAATTTTTGGCAGCTTTTGCTGGGAAAGCATAAGCAAATACTATGGGACACCCACTCCCCAATAATGGGACTTATGTTTGTAATATGCTGTACTGCATGGCTCTTGTAAGGGGCATTGCAAGTTGCTCCGTCCTAATTTTTGGCAGCTTTTGCTGGGAAAGCATAAGCAAATACTATGGGACACCCACTCCCCAATAATGGGACTTATGTTTGTAATATGCTGTACTGCATGGCTCTTGTAAGGGGCATTGCAAGTTGCTCCGTCCTAATTTTTTGCAGCTTTTGCTGGGAAAGCATAAGCAAATACTATGGGACACCCACTCCCCAATAATGGGACTTATGTTTGTAATATGCTGTACTGCATGGCTCTTGTAAGGGGCATTGCAAGTTGCTCCGTCCTAATTTTTGGCAGCTTTTGCTGGGAAAGCATAAGCAAATACTATGGGACACCCACTCCCCATTAATGGGACTTATGTTTGTAATATGCTGTACTGCATGGCTCTTGTAAGGGGCATTGCAAGTTGCTCCGTCCTAATTTTTGGCAGCTTTTGCTGGGAAAGCATAAGCAAATACTATGGGACAACCACTCCCCAATAATGGGACTTATGTTTGTAATATGCTGTACTGCATGGCTCTTGTAAGGGGCATTGCAAGTTCCCTAGTCCTAATTATTGGCAGCTTTTGCTGGGAAAGCATAAGCAAATACTATGGGACACCCACTCCCCAATAATGGGACTTATGTTTGTAATATGCTGTACTGCATGGCTCTTGTAAGGGGCATTGCAAGTTGCTCCGTCCTAATTTTTGGCAGCTTTTGCTGGGAAAGCATAAGCAAATACTATGGGACACCCACTCCCCAATAATGGGACTTATGTTTGTAATATGCTGTACTGCATGGCTCTTGTAAGGGGCATTGCAAGTTGCTCCGTCCTAATTTTTTGCAGCTTTTGCTGGGAAAGCATAAGCAAATACTATGGGACACCCACTCCCCAATAGTGGGACTTATGTTTGTAATATGCTGTACTGCATGGCTCTTGTAAGGGGCATTGCAAGTTGCTCCGTCCTAATTTTTGGCAGCTTTTGCTGGGAAAGCATAAGCAAATACTATGGGACACCCACTCCCCAATAATGGGACTTATGTTTGTAATATGCTGTACTGCATGGCTCTTGTAAGGGGCATTGCATGTTGCTCCGTCCTAATTTTTGGCAGCTTTTGCTGGGAAAGCATTACCATATACTATGGGACAACCACTCCCCAATAATGGGACTTCTTTTTGTAATATGCTGTACTGCATGGCTCTTGTAAGGGGCATTGCAAGTTGCTCCGTCCTAATTTTTGTCAGATTTTGCTGGGAAAGCATAAGCAAATACCCATGGGACACCTACTCCCCAATAATGGGACTTATGTTTGTAATATGCTGTACTGCATGGCTCTTGTAAGGGGCATTGCAAGTTGCTCCGTCCCGATTTTTGGCAGCTTTTGCTGGGAAAGCATAAGCAAATACTATGGGACACCCACTCCCCAATAATGGGACTTATGTTTGTAATATGCTGTACTGCATGGCTCTTGTAAGGGGCATTGCAAGTTGCTCCATCCTAATTTTTGGCAACTTTTGCTGGGAAAGCATAAGCAAATACTATGGGACACCCACTCCCCAATAATGGGACTTATGTTTGTAATATGCTGTACTGCATGGCTCTTGTAAGGGGCATTGCAAGTTGCCTAGTCCTAATTTTTGGCAGCTTTTGCTGGGAAAGCATAAGCAAATACTATGGGACACCCACTCCCCAATAATGGGACTTATGTTTGTAATATGCTGTACTGCATTGCTCTTGTAAGGGGCATTGCAAGTTGCTCCGTCCTAATTTTTGGCAGCTTTTGCTGGGAAAGCATAAGCAAATACTATGGGACACCCACTCCCCAATAATGGGACTTATGTTTGTAATATGCTGTACTGCATGGCTCTTGTAAGGGGCATTGCAAGTTGCTCCGTCCTAATTTTTGGCAGCTTTTGCTGGGAAAGCATAAGCAAATACTATGGGACACCCACTCCCCAATAATGGGACTTATGTTTGTAATATGCTGTACTGCATGGCTCTTGTAAGGGGCATTGCAAGTTGCTCCGCCCTAATTTTTGGCAGCTTTTGCTGGGAAAGCATAAGCAAATACTATGGGACACCCCCTCCCCAATAATGGGACTTGTGTTTGTAATATGCTGTACTGCATGGCTCTTGTAAGGGGCATTGCAAGTTGCTCCGTCCTAATTTTTGGCAGCTTTTGCTGGGAAAGAATAAGCAAATACTATGGGACACCCACTCCCCAATAAAGGGACTTATGTTTGTAATATGCTGTACTGCATGGCTCTTGTAAGGGGCATTGCAAGTTGCTCCGTCCTAATTTTTGGCAGCTTTTGCTGGGAAAGCCTAAGCAAATACTATGGGACACCCACTCCCCAATAATGGGACTTATTTTTGTAATATGCTGTACTGCATGGCTCTTGTAAGGGGCATTGCAAGTTGCTCCGTCCTAATTTTTGTCAGATTTTGCTGGGAAAGCATAAGCAAATACCCATGGGACACATACTCCCCAATAATGGGACTTATGTTTGTAATATGCTGTACTGCATGGCTCTTGTAAGGGGCATTGCAAGTTGCTCCGTCCTAATTTTTGGCAGCTTTTGCTGGGAAAGCATAAGCAAATACTATGGGACACCCACTCCCCAATAATGGGACTTATGTTTGTAATATGCTGTACTGCATGGCTCTTGTAAGGGGCATTGCAAGTTGCTCCGTCCTAATTTTTGGCAGCTTTTGCTGGGAAAGCATAAGCAAATACTATGGGACACCCACTCACCAATAATGGGACTTATGTTTGTAATATGCTGTACTGCATGGCTCTTGTAAGGGGCATTGCAAGTTGCTCCTTCCTAATTTTTGGCAGCTTTTGCTGGGAAAGCATAAGCAAATACTATGGGACACCCACTCCCCAATAATGGGACTTATGTTTGTAATATGCTGTACTGCATGGCTCTTGTAAGGGGCATTGCAAGTTGCTCCGTCCTAATTTTTGGCAGCTTTTGCTGGGAAAGCATAAGCAAATACTATGGGACACCCACTCCCCAATAATGGGACTTATCTTTGTAATATGCTGTACTGCATGGCTCTTGTAAGGGGCATTGCAAGTTGCTCCGTCCTAATTTTTGGCAGCTTTTGCTGGGAAAGCATGAGCAAATACTATGGGACACCCACTACCCAATAATGGGACTTATGTTTGTAATATGCTGTACTGCATGGCTCTTGTAAGGGGCATTGCAAGTTGCCTAGTCCTAATTTTTGGCAGCTTTTGCTGGGAAAGCATAAGCAAATACTATGGGACACCCACTCCCCAATAATGGGACTTATGTTTGTAATATGCTGCACTGCATGGCTCTTGTAAGGGGCATTGCAAGTTGCTCCGTCCTAATTTTTTGCAGCTTTTGCTGGGAAAGCATAAGCAAATACTATGGGACACCCACTCCCCAATAATGGGACTTATGTTTGTAATATGCTGTACTGCATGGCTCTTGTAAGGGGCATTGCAAGTTGCTCCATCCTAATTTTTGGCAGCTTTTGCTGGGAAAGCATAAGCAAATACTATGGGACACCCACTCCCCAATAATGGGACTTATGTTTGTAATATGCTGTACTGCATGGCTCTTGTAAGGGGCAATGCAAGTTGCTCCGTCCTAATTTTTGGCAGCTTTTGCTGGGAAAGCATAAGCAAATACTATGGGACACCCACTCCCCAATAATGGGACTTATATTTGTAATATGCTGTACTGCATGGCTCTTGTAAGGGGCATTGCAAGTTGCTCCGTCCTAATTTTTGGCAGCTTTTGCTGGGAAAGCATAAGCAAATACTATGGGACACCCACTCCCCAATAATGGGACTTATTTTTGCAATATGTTGTACTGCATGGCTCTTGTAAGGGGCATTGCAAGTTGCTCCATCCTAATTTTTGTCAGCTTTTGCTGGGAAAGCATAAGCAAATACCCATGGGACACCTACTCCCTAATAATGGGACTTATGTTTGTAATATGCTGTACTGCATGGCTCTTGTAAGGGGCATTGCAAGTTGCTCCGTCCTAATTTTTGGCATCTTTTGCTGGGAAAGCATAAGCAAATACTATGGGACACCCACTCCCCAATAATGGGACTTATGTTTGTAATATTCTGTACTGCATGGCTCTTGTAAGGGGCATTGCAAGTTGCCTAGTCCTAATTTTTTCCAGCTTTTGCTGGGAAAGCATAAGCAAATACTATGGGACACCCACTCCCCAATAATGGGGCTTATGTTTGTAATATGCTGTACTGCATGGCTCTTGTAAGGATCATTGCAAGTTGCTCCGTCCTAATTTTTGGCAGCTTTTGCTGGGAAAGCATAAGCAAATACTATGGGACACCCACTCCCCAATAATGGGACTTATGTTTGTAATATGCTGTACTGCATGGCTCTTGTAAGGGGCATTGCAAGTTGCTCCGTCCTAATTTTTGGCAGCTTTTGCTGGGAAAGCATGAGCAAATACTATGGGACACCCACTCCCCAATAATGGGACTTATGTTTGTAATATGCTGTACTGCATTTCTCTTGTAAGGGGCATTGCAAGTTGCTCCGTCCTAATTTTTGTCAGTTTTTGCTGGGAAAGCATAAGCAAATACCCATGGGACACCTACTCCCCAATAATGGGACTTATGTTTGTAATATGCTGTACTGCATGGCTCTTGTAAGGGGCATTGCAAGTTGCTCCGTCCTAATTTTTGGCAGCTTTTGCTGGGACAGCATAAGCAAATACTATGGGACAAACACTCCCCAATAATGGGACTTATGTTTGTAATATGCTGTACTGCATGGCTCTTGTAAGGGGCATTGCAAGTTGCTCCGTCCTAATTTTTGGCAGCTTTTGCTGGGAAAGCATAAGCAAATACTATGGGACACCCACTCCCCAATAATGGGACTTATGTTTGTAATATGCTGTACTGCATGGCTCTTGTAAGGGGCATTGCAAGTTGCTCCGTCCTAATTTTTGGCAGCTTTTGCTGGGAAAGCATAAGCAAATACTATGGGACACCCACTCCACAATAATGGGACTTATTTTTGTAATATGCTGTACTGAATGGCTCTTGTAAGGGGCATTGCAAGTTGCTCCGTCCTAATTTTTGGCAGCTTTTGCTGGGACAGCATAAGCAAATACTATGGGACAAACACTCCCCAATAATGGGACTTATGTTTGTAATATGCTGTACTGCATGGCTCTTGTAAGGGGCATTGCAAGTTGCTCCGTCCTAATTTTTGGCAGCTTTTGCTGGGAAAGCATAAGCAAATACTATGGGACACCCACTCCCCAATAATGGGACTTATGTTTGTAATATGCTGTACTGCATGGCTCTTGTAAGGGGCATTGCAAGTTGCTCCGTCCTAATTTTTGGCTGCTTTTGCTGGGAAAGCATAAGCAAATACTATGGGACACCCACTCCACAATAATGGGACTTATTTTTGTAATATGCTGTACTGCATGGCTCTTGTAAGGGGCATTGCAAGTTGCTCCGTTATAATTTTTGTCAGATTTTGCTGGGAAAGCATAAGCAAATACCCATGGGACATATACTCCCCAATAATGGGACTTATGTTTGTAATATGCTGTACTGCATGGCTCTTGTAAGGGGCATTGCAAGTTGCTCCGTCCTAATTTTTGGCAGCTTTTGCTGGGAAAGCATAAGCAAATACTATGGGACACCCACTCCCCAATAATGGGACTTATGTTTGTAATATGCTGTACTGCATGGCTCTTGTAAGGGGCATTGCAAGTTGGTCCGTCCTAATTTTTGGCAGCTTTTGCTGAGAAAGCATAAGCAAATACTATGGGACACCCACTCCCCAATAATGGGACTTATGTTTGTAATATGCTGTACTGCATGGCTCTTGTAAGGGGCATTGCAAGTTGCTCCGTCCTAATTTTTGGCAGCTTTTGCTGGGAAAGCATAAGCAAATACTATGGGACACCCACTCCCCAATAATGGGACTTATGTTTGTAATATGCTGTACTGCATGGCTCTTGTAAGGGGCATTGCAAGTTGCTCCGTCCTAATTTTTGGCAGCTTTTGCTGGGAAAGCATAAGCAAATACTATGGGACACCCACTCCCCAATAATGGGACTTATGTTTGTAATATGCTGTACTGCATGGCTCTTGTAAGGGGCATTGCAAGTTGCTCCGTCCTAATTTTTGGCAGCTTTTGCTTGGAAAGCATGAGCAAATACTATGGGACACCCAATCCCCAATAATGGGACTTATGTTTGTAATATGCTGTACTGCATGGCTCTTGTAAGGGGCATTGCAAGTTGCCTAGTCCTAATTTTTGGCAGCTTTTGCTGGGAAAGCATAAGCAAATACTATGGGACACCCACTCCCCAATAATGGGACTTATGTTTGTAATATGCTGCACTGCATGGCTCTTGTAAGGGGCATTGCAAGTTGCTCCGTCCTAATTTTTGGCAGCTTTTGCTGGGAAAGCATAAGCAAATACTATGGGACACCCACTCCCCAATAATGGGACTTATGTTTGTAATATGCTGTACTGCATGGCTCTTGTAAGGGGCATTGCAAGTTGCTCCGTCCTAATTTTTGGCAGCTTTTGCTGGGAAAGCATAAGCAAATACTATGGGATACCCACTCCCCAATAATGGGACTTATGTTTGTAATATGCTGTACTGCATGGCTCTTGTAAGGGGCATTGCAAGTTGCTCCGTCCTAATTTTTGGCAGGTTTTGCTGGGAAAGCATAAGCAAATACTATGGGACACCCACTCCCCAATAATGGGACTTATATTTGTAATATGCTGTACTGCATGGCTCTTGTAAGGGGCATTGCAAGTTGCTCCGTCCTAATTTTTGGCAGCTTTTGCTGGGAAAGCATAAGCAAATACTATGGGACACCCACTCCCCAATAATGGGACTTATTTTTGCAATATGTTGTACTGCATGGCTCTTGTAAGGGTCATTGCAAGTTGCTCCATCCTAATTTTTGTCAGCTTTTGCTCGGAAAGCATAAGCAAATACCCATGGGACACCTACTCCCCAATAATGGGACTTATGTTTGTAATATGCTGTACTGCATGGCTCTTGTAAGGGGCATTGCAAGTTGCTCCGTCCTAATTTTTGGCAGCTTTTGCTGGGAAAGCATAAGCAAATACTATGGGACACCCACTCCCCAATATTGGGACTTATGTTTGTAATATGCTGTACTGCATGGCTCTTGTAAGGGGCATTGCAAGTTGCTCCGTCCTTTTTTTTTTCAGCTTTTGCTGGGAAAGCATAAGCAAATACTATGGGACACCCACTCCCCAATAATGGGACTTATGTTTGTAATATGCTGTACTGCATGGCTCTTGTAAGGGGCATTGCAAGTTGCCTAGTCCTAATTTTTGGCAGCTTTTGCTTGGAAAGCATAAGCAAATACTATGGGACACCCACTCCCCAATAATGGGGCTTATGTTTGTAATATGCTGTACTGCATGGCTCTTGTAAGTATCATTGCAAGTTGCTCCGTCCTAATTTTTGGCAGCTTTTGCTGGGAAAGCATAAGCAAATACTATGGGACACCCACTCCCCAATAATGGGACTTATATTTGTAATATGCTTTACTGCATGGCTCTTGTAAGGGGCATTGCAAGTTGCTCCGTCCTAATTTTTGGCAGCTTTTGCTGGGAAAGCATAAGCAAATACTATGGGACATCCACTCCCCAATAATGGGACTTATTTTTGCAATATGTTGTACTGCATGGCTCTTGTAAGGGGCATTGCAAGTTGCTCCATCCTAATTTTTGTCAGCTTTTGCTGGGAAAGCATAAGCAAATACCCAAGGGACACCTACTCCCCAATAATGGGACTTATGTTTGTAATATGCTGTACTGCATGGCTCTTGTAAGGGGCATTGCAAGTTTCTCCGTCCTAATTTTTGGCAGCTTTTGCTGGGAAAGCATAAGCAAATACTATGGGACACCCACTCCCCAATATTGGGACTTATGTTTGTAATATGCTGTACTGCATGGCTCTTGTAAGGGGCATTGCAAGTTGCTCCGTCCTAATTTTTGGCGGCTTTTGCTGGGAAAGCATAAGCAAATACTATGGGACACCCACTCCCCAATAATGGGACTTATGTTTGTAATATGCTGTACTGCATTACTCTTGTAAGGGGCATTGCAAGTTGCCTAGTCCTAATTTTTGCCAGCTTTTGCTGGGAAAGCATAAGCAAATACTATGGGACACCCACTCCCCAATAATGGGGCTCATGTTTGTAATATGCTGTACTGCATACCTCTTGTAAGGATCATTGCAAGTTGCTCCGTCCTAATTTTTGGCAGCTTTTGCTGGGAAAGCATAAGCAAATACTATGGGACACCCACTCCCCAATAATGGGACTTATGTTTGTAATATGCTGTACTGCATGGCTCTTGTAAGGGGCATTGCAAGTTGCTCCGTCCTAATTTTTGGCAGCTTTTGCTGGGAAAGCATAAGCAAATACTATGGGACACCCACTCCCCAATAATGGGACTTATGTTTGTAATATGCTGTACTGCATGGCTCTTGTAAGGGGCATTGAAAGTTGCTCCGTCCTAATTTTTGGCAGCTTTTGCTGGGAAAGCATGAGCAAATACTATGGGACACCCACTCCCCAATAATGGGACTTATGTTTGTAATATGCTGTACTGCATGGCTCTTGTAAGGGGCATTGCAAGTTGCTCCGTCCTAATTTTTGTCAGATTTTGCTGGGAAAGCATAAGCAAATACCCATGGGACACCTACTCCCCAATAATGGGACTTATGTTTGTAATATGCTGTACTGCATGGCTCTTGTAAGGGGCATTGCAAGTTGCTCCGTCCTAATTTTTGGCAGCTTTTGCTGGGAAAGCATAAGCAAATACTATGGGACACCCACTCCCCAATAATGGGACTTATGTTTGTAATATGCTGTACTGCATGGCTCTTGTAAGGGGCATTGCAAGTTGCTTCGTCCTAATTTTTGGCAGCTTTTGCTGGGAAAGCATAAGCAAATACTATGGGACACCCACTCCCCAATAATGGGACTTATGTTTGTAATATGCTGTACTGCATGGCTCTTGTAAGGGGCATTGCAAGTTGCTCCGTCCTAATTTTTGGCAGCTTTTGCTGGGAAAGCATAAGCAAATACTATGGGACACCCACTCCCCAATAATGGGACTTATTTTTGTAATATGCTGTACTGCATGGCTCTTGTAAGGGGCATTGCAAGTTGCTCCGTCCTAATTTTTGTCAGATTTTGCTGGGAAAGCATAAGCAAATACCCATGGGACACATACTCCCCAATAATGGGACTTATGTTTGTAATATGCTGTACTGCATGGCTCTTGTAAGGGGCATTGCAAGTTGCTCCATCCTAATTTTTGTCAGCTTTTGCTGGGAAAGTATAAGCAAATACCCATGGGACACCTACTCCCCAATAATGGGACTTATGTTTGTAATATGCTGTACTGCATGGCTCTTGTAAGGGGCATTGCAAGTTGCTCCGTCCTAATTTTTGGCAGCTTTTGCTGGGAAAGCATAAGCAAATACTATGGGACACCCACTCCCCAATATTGGGACTTATCTTTGTAATATGCTGTACTGCATGGCTCTTGTAAGGGGCATTGCAAGTTGCTCCGTCCTTTTTTTTTTCAGCTTTTGCTGGGAAAGCATAAGCAAATACTATGGGACACCCACTCCCCAATAATGGGACTTATGTTTGTAATATGCTGTACTGCATGGCTCTTGTAAGGGGCATTGCAATTTGCTCCGTCCTAATTTTTGGCAGCTTTTGCTGGGAAAGCATAAGCAAATACTATGGGACACCCACTCCCCAATAATGGGACTTATGTTTGTAATATGCTGTACTGCATGGCTCTTGTAAGGGGCATTGCAAGTTGCTCCGTCCTAATTTTTGGCAGCTTTTGCTGGGAAAGCATAAGCAAATACCCATGGGACACCTACTCCCCAATAATGGGACTTATGTTTGTAATATGCTGTACTGCATGGCTCTTGTAAGGGGCATTGCAAGTTGCTCCGTCCTAATTTTTGGCAGCTTTTGCTGGGAAAGCATAAGCAAATACTATGGGACACCCACTCCCCAATAATGGGACTTATGTTTGTAATATGCTGTACTGCATGGCTCTTGTAAGGGGCATTGCAAGTTGCTCCGTCCTAATTTTTGGCAGCTTTTGCTGGGAAAGCATAAGCAAATACCATGGGACACCCACTCCCCAATAATGGGACTTATGTTTGTAATATGCTGTACTGCATGGCTCTTGTAAGGGGCATTGCAAGTTGCGCCGTCCTAATTTTTGGCAGCTTTTGCTGGGAAAGCATAAGCAAATACTATGGGAGACCCACTCCCCAATAATGGGACTTATGTTTGTAATATGCTGTACTGCATGGCTCTTCTAAGGGGCATTGCAAGTTGCCTAGTCCTAATTTTTTGCAGCTTTTGCTGGGAAAGCATAAGCAAATACTATGGGACACCCACTCCCCAATAATGGGACTTATGTTTGTAATATGCTGTACTGCATGGCTCTTGTAAGGGGCATTGCAAGTTGCTCCGTCCTAATTTTTGGCAGCTTTTGCTGGGAAAGCATAAGCAAATACTATGGGACACCCACTCCCCAATAATGGGACTTATGTTTGTAATATGCTGTACTGCATGGCTCTTGTAAGGGGCATTGCAAGTTGCTCCGCCCTAATTTTTGGCAGCTTTTGCTGGGAAAGCATAAGCAAATACTATGGGACACCCCCTCCCCAATAATGGGACTTATGTTTGTAATATGCTGTACTGCATGGCTCTTGTAAGGGGCATTGCAAGTTGCTCCGTCCTAATTTTTGGCAGCTTTTGCTGGGAAAGCATAAGCAAATACTATGGGACACCAACTCCCCAATAATGGGACTTATGTTTGTAATATGCTGTACTGCATGGCTCTTGTAAGGGGCATTGCAAGTTGCTCCGTCCTAATTTTTGCCAGCTTTTGCTGGGAAAGCATAAGCAAATACTATGGGACACCCACTCCCCAATAATGGGACTTATGTTTGTAATATGCTGTACTGCATGGCTCTTGTAAGGGGCATTGCAAGTTGCTCCGTCCTAATTTTTGGCAGCTTTTGCTGGGAAAGCATAAGCAAATACTATGGGACACCCACTCCCCAATAATGGGACTTATGTTTGTAATATGCTGTACTGCATGGCTCTTGTAAGGGGCATTGCAAGTTGCTCCGTCCTATTTTTTGACAGCTTTTGCTGGGAAAGCATAAGCAAATACTATGGGACACCCAGTCCCCAATAATGGGACTTATGTTTGTAATATGCTGTACTGCATGGCTCTTGTAAGGGGCATTGCAAGTTGCTCCGTCCTAATTTTTGGCAGCTTTTGCTTGGAAAGCATAAGCAAATACCATGGGACACCCACTCCCCAATAATGGGACTTATGTTTGTAATATGCTGTACTGCATTTGACGCGCCCCCTGGGCCGTGTGTACACGTGTGTGGGATACCCGGTGCCGGGTCTCTGGGGTCTGTAGTCTCTGTGACGGTGACCCGGTCCCGTGGCTCAGGCTGGTCAAACCAGTGGCAGTCTTTCTTAGGTTTTGAGGTTTATTGTCCGACTGCGCCACCCGTGGATTGCGGTCAGGGAGTACCACCGCTGCGAGCAGACCGCTGAGGCTGGTGTTGTGTGCGCAGCATAAAATGGGATAACTCCCCTCGGGAGGAGTATAGCCTCAGGGCAGTTAGTGTGGATGATGGGGGTGATGGTGCACGAGCACAGCAGGAATGACTCAGAGTCTTTGCAGTGCAGTTCAGGGTCTTTACTGATGATTATAAGGTAGACCGTCCCGGGAGTACTGGCTAGCATAAGAGGCCTGGTCAGTCTGTGAGCAAGCAGGAGTTCCCCTGGCCAGGTGGAGTTGTAGACCTCCCCGTCTGTCTGCACTCTTCCTGGCTACCTTGCTGTAAGCGGGTAGAAGTATCCCACGTCCCTAAGTGTACCGTGTAGTGCTCACCCGTATGGCTGGTGACTTGGGGCCTTCTGTTAGCCTCCGCTCCACGACGGCGGTACTGGTCCCTTGCTTGTGACTGAGCCTCCGGGCTTCTATGGCCAGAGGACCTGAAATCCCCTGCCGGCTGGTTTCTGCTGCTGGATATATAAGTCCTCACAGCTTCGGACTCCTGTGTCCGGTTCCTATTGTCTTCTTCCAGGGTGAGCTCTGCTCAGCTTCCTGCCCCTGGTCTTTAGCTCCTAGCTCCTACAGAGCTCCTTGCTGTTACTTTCCCTTGCTCTCACTCTGACTCTGACTGTTCTCTGACTCACTCAACCCCACCCCAGATCCAGTTTATAAAGGCAGAATTCTCCTCTCCCAGGATTGGGGCAGGAGGATGTTGCATGTTTAAGGGATTCTGACCAGGAAACCTTCCACTTGCTCTCCGAAATAATATCTCTATTACTGTGGTGACCAGACCCCTGGGGTGCCACACATGGCTCTTGTAAGGGGCATTGCAGATCCTCATAATTTTTGGAAAGCCTTCCATTCACTGCTTAGGCCAACAGTGCACGGGAGACCCAGTTGCTATAAATGGAAAAAAAGGTTTAGTTAACGCCCTCTGACCTCCATGTCATTTCCAAAGGGCATTGGAGTGGCTCGAAATTTTTGGTAGGCATTGCACTCACTGTATGCCCTATAACTGTGTAGCCGAACCGCTCCTTTTGTTACAGAAACATATCCTACCAGACATATCTGGTTGATTAGCCTGATATTGATGTGAATGGTCCCTGTTCCTCCTGCTCATCCCCCTTTGACACTACCTCATCCATCTTTTGTCACCTGAAGCTTTGTTTTAACGGGAGTCATAGAACTTGGATAGTAGCAGGAAAACATCCAGCAATCCTCGGAGGAGGTAGGATATGCGCCAAAACGCTGACCACCTCAGGCCTAGCCGCTACTACATACATGCGCTTGCATTACAACAAAACAAAGCAGATGCTAACTTCTATCATCCTCATCATGCTCCTCACCTTGGCACTCTCAACTCCCCTGATGGAGAAGCCAGGGCCCACCGGAGGAGTCTGATTGTTTGGTGGGCTCGGCCAATGCTGCCCTAAAGCAGGCCAGGCTAAGAAAAGTGTGGGAAAGGTTACCGGGACAAATAGGGGTGGCTGGGGACCGAGTATGGACACCCGGCCACCCCATGGATGCTGGGGAGCAAGCGGGGACTCCCGGCCACCAGGCGGCTGTGGACTAAGTATGGATACCAGGCCGCCGACACAGCCATGGCGTGGTGGCCAGATTCTGCCTCCACATGCCTAAAAGGCCCAATTTAAAGTGCATGCAAGCAAGCAGTATGGTATTGCAGCCTGGGGGTGGGTGGGTGGCAGGCTGCATACTTGCGCTTGCATTGCAAGGAATGGGAGAGGTACAATTGAACACTGCCCTGGGACAAGGACTTGAAAGGGGATAGTTGCAAGTCTGCAATGACAGGTGCAGGGTGGGAGGCATCTTTGCATGTACCATGAACAGGGGTTTGGCATGCACACACTACAGCGGAATAGGCTCTCCTTCCCACTAAATGCACTGGGGAGGGCACAGGTAATGTTTTGGTATACACGCTTAATCTTATGTATAAGGCACACCAGGACAAATATGGGCGGCTGGGGACAGAGTATGGATACCTCGCTGCCGAAGCAGCCATGAGGTAGTGGCCAGCTTCGGCCTCCTCCAAACTAAAAGGCCCCATTTCAAGTGCAAGCTAGCAGTATGGAATTGCAGTCTGGGGGTGGGTGGGTGGCAGGCTGCACACTTACACTTGCATTAAAAGAAAACATAGCAGATGCTAACTTCTGTCATCATCATCATGCTCCTCACCTTGACACTTTCGACTCCACCGATGGAGAAGTCAGGGCCCACCGGAGGAGTCTGGTTCTCTGGTGGGCTCGTCCAATGCTGCCTAAAGCAGGCCGGGCTAAGAAAAGTGTGTGGGGGGATGTTCCAAGGAGAAATAGGGGCGGCTGGGGACCGTTTATGGACATCCGGCTGCCCCCAGGCGGCTGGGGACCGTGTGTGGACACCCGGCCGTGGGGCGGCTGGGGACCAAGTATGGACACCCGGCCGCCGGGCGGCTGGGGACTGAGTATGGATTCCAGGCCGCCAACACAGCCATGACGTGGTGGTCAGATTCCGCCTCCACATGCCTAAAAGGCCCAATTTCAAGTTCAAGCAAGCAAGCAGTATGGTATTGCAGCCTGGGGGTGGGTGGGTGGCAGGCTGCATACTTGAGCTTGTATTGCAATGAATGGGGGAGGTACAATTGAACACTGCCCTGGGACTAGAACTTGCATGGGGATAGTTGCAAGTCTGCATCTTCTGATGCGGTAAGGATCACTTATGATGGCCACACTTTTAGACAGTGACCTGGGAGTCAGAGATGCTTCCAGGGGTCTTCCCCATGCTGTTCCCTTGTCTTTTCAGCACTTTATGCATGTGTCACACAGCACATGGCCAGATAAGGTTGTAAAATGTTAAAATGACATTTCACGGTGAATGCATTTGTCATAGTTGAAAGCAATACAAAAGTGCAAAAACGCATAAAAAATGCTACTTGTGAACATTTTCCTAATTAACCCCATTTCAAATATTGATAAAGTAATCTTTTGGGGTCGCTTTATCGATGATGTTTTCTTTTTGTGGCAGCGTTCTGATGCTGACCTGTCATCATTTATGAATACTCTTAACGCAAACAATCTCAATATCAAACTTACCTTCAAGGCTGGACGATGTAAAATGGATTTTCTGGATGTTTTGGTTGACATAGAAGATGATGGCTTTCTTCAGACTGATGTTTACCGAAAACCAGCCTCGGCTAATTCTTTATTGTGTGCCACTTCGTCACATCCCAGGAGTCTGGTTAACAATATTCCTACCAGACAATTTCTAAGGATACGCCGCATATGCTCAAATGATACGGAATTTGAAATTCAAGCCAATCAATTGAAAGAACGTTTCCGTGATACGGGTTACAGTGAGAAGGTCATTCAACGCAGTTATAGGAGGGCTAAATTTTCTGATCGTAAGGACCTACTATACAAACGACGTAAGGTGGAAACAACAGATACAGTTCGCTTCATTTCTACCTTTAATGCCAGGAGCTCCGATGTTCGGGCTGCGCTCAAAAAACATTGGCGTATTCTTAAACTAGATCATTCATTATCACCATTCATCTCTAACCATCCTACCATCACTTATCGTAGAGCACGAAATTTACGTGACATTTTAGTCCATAGTCATTTGACATCTGGCAAGAAATTTATTTTTAATTCAAAAGGACCTCAATGGGGATGTCGCCCTTGCAGTGGGTGTGTTGCATGTCCTAACATAGAATGCACCAACAATTTTACTAATGCAGAGGGCTCAAAGAACTACAAAATTACCCATATTGTCTCTTGCAATACAACCGGCGTTATTTATAGCGCCAGATGTCCTTGTAATAAAATCTATATCGGAATGACATCATGAGAGTTGAGAAGGCGGACACGCGAGCATGTATTGGACATCCGGGCAGCCAGCGAAATTGAAAACCTTGAAGATTTAAAGACTATCCCTCGCCATTACAAGAAGTATCACAATTGCGATCCATCATCTTTAAAGGTAAGTGGGATAGATCGAGTGTACCCAGGTATCAGGGGGGGCAATTGGAAGAAGGCTCTTGCCCAGAGGGAGGTAAAATGGATTACCATTCTAAATTCTCTCTCTCCACATGGCCTTAATGAATCGTATAGTTTTGCCCCTTTTCTGTGAGTTTCTTCAGATTTAGTCTATTAAGTTTATTATACGCTTCATCATTTTTTATTTGTCTTATTTTATTTGGTTTTTATCTTCTATATATATTTCTTTTTCTTAATTTCTAATTGTTTTTTCTTCTTCTCTGTTTAGCCCATCTGCGTCTTTTCTGAGGTGACATTGGGTTTACTGGGCAGCCTATGAGGATCCTGTTTTCATCTGATTCTTCACACAATTTGATCGTCTTTGTATTGTTTGTCTATTTTTGTTTTGTTTATTATTTACTCATTTATGTATTTTATATTCATCTTTTGAATATGTAGGCACATGTTTGTACACATATATTCACATTGATGTTTATTTTATATATGTTTATACCTACATTGATAGGCATTGTTTTTGTCTGCATCGTGTAGCTTCATTATATTCACTCACATAAAATTGGGCTATGATACACTCTTGTGCTATATCATATACTTTTACATTATAGAATATATATGAGATCACTTACACTTTTTATATATCTTTTTATTCATATTTATCTTTTTATTCATATATATTCTTTTTATATGACCCTTTTTATTATTTAAGCACTTCACTTAGTCACTTCAATTGATCTATCTATTTGTTTTCCTTATGGTCTCTTCATCATAGGCTGCTATTTAGCGCTGCTATTATTTTGGGCTCTGCTCATTGCGTTCCACTGTGGAATGCATCTTTCTACTATCTGACCCATTTCTTACCAGCGTCTATGTAATCCCCCTTAGTGACATCACTTCCGGCTCCGCTCCCAGCGCTCCACGGTGGAGCGCATTTCCTGCCCTTATTCGTTCCACTGTGGAACGCACTCCGGTTTTTCGTCTTCCTGGGCGGTTGCGCTCCCATGAGACGCACCTGCTGTTGGAGGATGTCATTCCGGATGTTACCATGCATGGTATTAATTTCTCCCTCCCTGCTCCACCTGAATAAAATCGATTATGGCGGATCCAGACATATATATATATATACTCTCTCCCCTTTTCACCTCAGTATCCTTGAGAAAGCGACAGCGAAACGTGCGTTGGATGCAGGACTCACACATGTGACACTACTTATCTTGAGGGTTAGTACTTATCTGTTTATTTATTCATTTGCATTTTAGTGTATTTGCCCTTATTATATCTATTTTTGGAGTGCAATACACATATTTATAGATTCATTTAATAATACATATCCACTTGGATTTATTTTCTATATACATATAATCTTTTTCACACGGATGAATTTATTAGCTTTGTACCTAATTGCACAGTGCACTTTATCTGTTATTTGTGGAGATATATACATTCTGGTTACACTTGATTGATGTGCATATGATTATATTGATAGGTTTACCATTTTATATTGTAGTGTCCTTTTGTGTGTGGTCTGATTAACCTTTCCCATTTTACCATTTCTTGTTCTTTTCTTTCTATATATTTTTTTATATTAACTACTTAATAAAAGTTGGTAATTTTATTCCCTTGGAAGAGACGTGGAGGTCCCAGTGGAATAAAGAGACAATATCAATGCCCCTTGTAAGAGTGGTGGAGGTCCCAGTTGAATAAAAAGATAATATCAATGCCCCTTGGAAGAGTGGTAGAGGTTACAGTGGAATAAAAAGACAATATCAATGCCCCTTGGAAGAGTGGTGAAGGTCGCAGTGGAATAAAAAAACAATATCAATGCCCCTTGGAAGAGTGGTGGAGGTCTCAGTGGAATAAAAAGACAATATCAATGACCGTTGGAAGAGACGTGGAGGTCACAGTAGCTTAACACGATTTTAATGCCCCTTGGAAGAGATGTGGAAGTCACAGTAGCTTAACAAGATAGTTTTAATGCCCCTTGGAAGAATGGTACAGGTCACAGTGGAATAAAAAGACAATATCAATGCAACTTGGAAGAGTGGTGGAGGTCACAGTGGAATAAAAAGACAATGTCAATGACCCTTGGAAGACACGTGGAGGTCACAGTAGCTTAATAAGATGATTTTAATGCCCCTTACAAGAGCCATGCAGTACAGCATATTAAAAACATTATTCCCACTATTGGGGAGTGGGTCTCCCATAGTCTTTGCCTAAGCCTTCCAAGAAAAAGCTGCCAAAAATTAGGACGGAGGAACTTGCAATGCCCCTTACAAGAGCCATGCAGTACAGAATATTAAAAACATTATTCCCATTTTTGGGGAGTGGGTCTCCCCTAGTCTATGCCTAAGCCTTCCAAGAAAAAGCTGCCAAAAATTAGGACGGAGGAACTTGCAATGCCCCTTACAAGTGCAGTGCAGCATATTAAAAATATTATACCCATTATTGGGGAGTGGGTCTCCCATAGTCGTTGCCTATGCCTTCCAAGCAAAAGCTGCCAAAAATTAGGACGGAGGAACTTGCAATGCCCCTTACAAGAGCCATGCAGTACAGCATATTAAAAACATTATTCCCATTATTGGGGAGTGGGTCTCCCATAGTCTTTGCCTATGCCTTCCAAGCAAAAGATGCCAAAAATTAGGACGGAGGAACTTGCAATGCCCCTTACAAGAGCCATGCAGTACAGCATATTAAAAACATTATTCCCATTATTGGGGAGTAGGTTTCCCATAGTCTTTGCCTATGCCTTCCAATCAAAAGCTGCCAAAAATTAGGACTGAGGAACTTGCAATAATGGCAACACGGACCATGGTCACCCTGGTGGTATAGTGGTGGTGGAGGCTGAGGATAAGGAGAAGAGCAAAAAATAGCCGAAAAGAGGAAGCGTATACCAATGTGTGGGTGTGAAGCGGTGCATGCGAGTACACCTCCCAAATAACACAGTGGATTTGACTTTATGTTTCTCTGCTGTCATTTGGTGGTTATGAGAAGTCTAGCCCAATGCAGCCCTTGTTCATTTGGTAAGGGTCAGCTTGTCAGCATTGTCAGTTGACAGGCGAGTGCGCTAGTCAATTTTAATTCCCCCAGCGGCACTAAAAACATGCTCCGATAACACGCTAGCGGCAGGGCAGGCCTGGAACTCCAAGGCATAAAGAGCGAGTTCATTCCAAGTGTCCAGCTTGGATACCCAATAGTTAAAAGGCACAGAGGAATCACGGAGGATGCTGGTACTGTCGGCAAGGTACTCCCTCACCATCTTTTGAAACTTTCCACTCCTTGTGAGAGCACCCCGCGCCTCAGGGCCTGTAAGCTGGGCGGTTCTCAGAAAACTGTCCCAGAACGTTGACAGTGTTCCCCTGCCTCTGCTGGATTGGAGTTGCGTCTCTCTCGCCTGTACGTCTTGGTTGGGCAACGAACTGTGACCTCTGCCGCTAGCGTGTTCAGATTTCAGATGGGAATTTTTTTTAACAGTTCTGCAGCAAGGGCTTTCTGGTACTGCCCCATTTTTGTAGACCTCTCCATCTCAGGAATAAGAGAGTGAAAGTTCTCCTTGTAGCGGGGGTCTAAAAGTGTCACCAACAAGTAATGACTGTCACCCAACATTTTGACAACGCAAGGGTCACGGTTAAGGCAGCGTAACATAAAGACAGCCATGCGTGCCAGACTGGTAACGGGCAAGACTTCAGCGTCCTCACCAAGATGACGACTGACCATGCTCTCCTCCTCCTCCTCCTCCCCCCTGTCCTCAGGCCACCCACGCTCAATCGACGGTATGACTGTTCTACACGTACTACCGTCTACAGCGCATGATACCAGCTCCTGTTCTTCCTCCTTCTCCTCCTCCTCCTCTCCCTCATTGTCCCCCAGTGTACATTGGGATGACATGAGGCTGGGCTGTGTGTAATTGCCCGCTACGGCTTCTTGATCCATCTCTTCATACTCTGGCTGCAATGCATCCTCTTTAATTCTCTGCAGAGAGCATTGCAAAAGACAGACAAGTGGGATGCTGACGCTAATGAAGGCGTCATCGCCACTCACCTTCTTGGTGGACTCCTCAAAGTTTTTCAGGATGGTAAATATGTCAGACATCCAGGTCCACTCCTGATGTCTTATGTGTGAAGTCTGACCTGAATATCGATAGCCTTATTGCAGCTGGTACTCCACAACTGCTCTCTTCTGCTCATCAATCCTTTGCAACATGTGGAGGGTTGAGTTCCAACGTGTGGGGACACCACACCTCAGTCAGTGTGTCGGAAGCTGCAAACACTACTGCAACACAGCAAGGGCGGCGGAAGCTGTAGCCGACTTCCGAAAATGAGCTGACAGGTGGCGTACTTTGATGAGCAGATTTGGCAACTCGGGGTACGATTTAAGAAACCGCTGAACCACAAGGTTAAGCACATGAGCCAGGCATGGTACGTGTGTGATCTTGCCTCACCTCAGAGCCGCCACCAGGTTACCGCCATAGTCAAACACGACCATGCCTGGATGCAGGTTCAGCAGTCTCAGCCACAGATCTGCCTGCTCTTTCACAGCTGTCCACAACTCACAAGCAGTGTGAGGCATATCACCTAAGCTTATGAGTTTCAGCACAGCCTGTTGCCGCTTGGCTGAGGCAGTACTGCAGTGCTTCCAGCTTGTAACTGATGTGGTGATATCTGAGTTGGAGGCTGAACATGAGGAGGAGGAGGAGGATGATACGCAGGAGCTGTACACTGTAGGGCCAACTCTGACTTACATAGGGCCCACAATCCTCGGTGTGGGGAGGATATGTTCCGTCCCAAGGTCCGACTGGGTCCCAGCTTCCACTATGTTTACCCAGTGTGCCGTCAGGGAGATGTACCATCCCTGGCCACAAACACATGTCCACGTGTCCGTTGTCAGGAGGACTCTCCCAGTAACTGCGTTGTTGAGGGCACGGCAGATGTTTTGGGACACGTGTATGGCGGGGATGGCACACCAGGCAAAATATTGTTGGCTGGGGACCGAGTACCCAGGGACGGCCACCGCCATAAGGTTGTGGAAGGATTCCGTCTCCACCAGCCTAAAAGGCAGCATTTCCAATGCAAGCAGTTGTGAAATGTGCAAATTTAGGACTGTGGCCTGTGGGGCGTTGGCTGCGAATTTGCGCATTCGTTCAAAGGTCTGGAATATGGACAACTGAACGCTGCGGTGGGACATGGACGTGGACATTGATGCTGTTTCTGGAGAAACTGCCATAACAAGTGAAGACTGAGAGGAGGGGGCATCTTTGCATGCAGTATGGACAGTGGATTGCCTTGCACGCACAACAGGGGGTTCTCTTACACGCACAACAGCGGAAGAAGCAGTGATGACACCCACTGACACTGGTCGTGGACCCTGGGGTTGGCCCCACAAAGTCGGGTGCTTTGCTGACATGTGCCTGATCATGCTGGTGGTGGTGAGGCTGGTAGTTTTGTCACCCCTGCTGATGCTGACCTGGCAGGTGGTACAAATGGCATTTTTGGGGTTATCAGCAGAGTCTTTAAAAAAATTCCAGACTCTGGAAGACCTACCGGTTGTACTGGCAACGTCCCTCGTGTTGGTGTTATGGGGAATTGTTGCCCGCCTTCTGTGTGCGGCCACCACACTGCTTCTTCCTGCCTGTTGGGGTACTCTGCCTCCCTCCCCCTGTGTGCTGCTTGCCTCGCTCTGCGTGTCCTCCTGCCACGTTGGGTCAATTACTAAATCATCCACCACCTCCTCCTCTTCCACTTCCGCAACATGGTCCTCCTCCTCACTTCATGGCAATTGTGTCTCGTCATCGTCCACCTCTTGTGACAAATTGCCAGCGTCGCCTTCCTGTGGCTGTGTCTGTTCAAATATTTGGCCATCGCTACATGAGATCTCCTCTTCCACCCCTTCAAGCAGAGCAGGCGAGGGGTCCAATTATGGAAATGGACCAGTTAACAGCTCTTCAGAGTGTCCAACTGTGGGATCAGTTGCTGTCTGACGACACTCGGCATGGTGGGAGGAAGGAGCATCAGGGTGAGGAGGAGTATGCAGTCGAGACTTCCGGCTACTAAACTTGACCTCGTGGAAGACAGACCGGAGGTGGTGGTGCCCAGGTGACTGGAAGTATTATCTGCTATCCAATTAATAACCTGTTCACACTGATCAGCTGGCAATAGTGGTGTTGTTGTGTGCTTCCCTAGTAATTCGGTCAAGAACTGGAAGCGAGAAGATGTGGCTGTTGGTTGTGGCACATTTTCACCTTTTCCACGGCCCCGTCCTCTGCACGCACCATCACCAGAACGTCCAGTTCCACGTCCCTTGCCACGCGCCTTGCACATTGTAAATGAAGTAAAATATCTTACACTCACACTATCAATGGCAAAAGGGTAATAAAAAGGAGATTAGAACCGTGGAAGAGGATAACCACAGTTCTAGTTCTCTGGCCTACACCAGAATCTTTTAAACAGATATATTTGTGTCTGAACAGTCAGCGAGACACTCAAACTGTTTTTTTTAATGGAAAAAAGGCAAAAAGGTGGATTACACCCAGATTTGACCCGTGAAAGAGGAAAACCACAGTTCTAATTTCCTGGTGAATACCAAACTTTTTAAAATAGATATATTTGTGTCTGAGCAATCACCGAGACACTCAAACTGTTTTTTTTATGGAAAAACGGCAAAAAGGTGGATAACACCTAGATTTGAATCGTGGAAGAGGAAAAACACAGTTCTAGTTTCCTGGCGTATACCAGACTATTTTAAATAGATATATTTGTGTCTGAACAGTCAGCGAGACACTCAAACTGTTTTTTTTATGGAAAAAAGGCAAAAAAGTGGATAATACAGAGATTTGAACCGTGGAACTGCAAAACCACAGTTCTAGTTATCTGGCCGAAACCGGACTCTTTTAAACAGATATATTTGTGTCTGAACACTCACAGACAGACTCAATTTTTTTTTGGGGGGGGGGAATACCAAAAGGTTAATAAGACGGGTATTTGTACAGTCTGACTGAGGGGAAAAAAAAAAGAGGATTTAGATGAAAAAAAAAAGGATTTTTCCTGGCCCCTGAGACCTGGGGCTAAGTCTAGCAATTTGAGCAGCAGCAGCACACAGGACTGTAATGAAGTGTTTGTTGGTATAACCACTGCGTCTCCTATTCAGCCTGCCTGCCTGATATCTGGAATGGATATTAGTCCTCAGAAGGACTGTTTGTTTGATTTTGCAGGCTTTAGAGACCCTACACTACCTATTTCACAGTATAAATCTCTCCCTAGCTCAGCAGCACTCTCCCTACACAGTGTGATCCGGAGCGACTGTGTCCAAGATGGCGGAGCCCGGTTTTAAATACTTGAGGTGACGCTGTGCGGCCAGCCAATCACTGTAATGCCCACAACCAACATTTGCTGTGGCATTACAGTGACTGGCTGGCAATCCCTGCATGTTCATTGGCTCTGTAAAGAGTGTCCAATATGCAGGGCGGAGACCCGAGGTCCCGCCCGAGTAACCCGAAAATGCTTGGTGCTCGCCGAACATCCCGAGTAGCAAGATGCTCGGGCGAGTACCGAGCAGTGTCGAGCATGCTCGCTCAACACTAGTTAACATGTGATCTACATTCTTTTTTTATGCTAATAATACCTCAATAAATACTATTACTAACGGTAATCCAACTACTTTACCAGTTTTATTTAAACTTTCACCCCTCTAAAGGGAAAAAACATGGAAGTCAAGATAGGAAACCATGCACTTTTTCCTTCAGTTCAGTTCTACAATGTCTGTAGAAAATTAATAAACACATATGTATGGTGAATCCATAGAATATTCATCCAGTGGAAATGTCGCCTATAGACTGGCATAAAATATCCACTTTGGCCTTTATTCTTCAAGATGAAGAGAGCAGAATCAAGTGTGAATCTCCTGATTCACACATTGCAGACTTAAAAATGCAACCTCGGACAGAGTTAGCGCAAGCCGCTCCATATGGCAGATTCCAGGGGAACCCTGACCTTCACCCATTAACCACAGTACAGGCACCAGGTCTTTCACCAGGTTATACAGGATAGCTTCCACTGAGGAGCCATTTTCTGGAGGATAGAACCAGACCAGAGAATAGTCTGATAGCTGAGTCAGAACCATGAGGTCAGTGTAGGAACAAAATTGTAAACAGACAACACCCAAGATAAAAACAAAAATGAACAAATACCCTACAGTAAATAAATAAATGCCAATAGTGCATGAAAATAATATAGCTTACTTGGTTAACGCCCAGTAGTGGATACCCAACAGTGGCTTTTGTTTTTTTGTTTTAGTTTTTGCACTCTGTGCAAATAAGGATATGGCCTCCCTTTTCTTTGACCTGGACGTTATGTTTATATAGCTCCTCACTACTCAGTGTCCATTAGTCAGAGCCTCGATTTTTCTCAGTCTTTATTCACATTTAAGTCATTAGACATATCTGACGATTTTAATACTAGAGGTCACAACCATCCCGATTGGGGTCACCTTGACGTGGTGGGGTGTTTTTTACATTCTATTGTAATCAAAATTATGTTAACCAAGTACCCTAAATTATTTTCATGCACTATTGTTTTTTATATATTTACTGCAGGGTATTTGCTCATTTTGTTTTTATCTTGGGTTTTATAACCGGCAGTGGGAAGCGGAAGCTTAAATATCTTGCAGCCCTTCCAAAACCACACAGCAGGGAGAAAACACTTACCGAAATTAACTCTTGATCTCCCAGCCTAGATGGAACTATGAGTCTCAGAGGGCCAAGAACTTGAACTGAATGAGAGTGCAGTGCTACACGGCGACAGAAGCAGAAACAGGAAGGGCAGGCACCGATACAGATGTCACACACTTCTTTTATTGAATCAAGAGTATCTGACAAATGGCATTTCAGTGTACGACTCAACAAAAATCTTACTGCAGTTCCTGCTGGATTAAAATTTGTGGTATAAAAAATGAATTATGATGAGCTGCAATCTCCCAGTCCCTGTCCCACACCAGCTCTGCCCACTGACTATGTCTTGCTTCTCGTCTCAACTAGGTGCATACGGCTGAAAATCATGCACGATATAGCCCCCTGTGACTCTGCATGATTATAGTCAATAGATCTGTCGGCACATACTCCTGAATCACGGGATTTGGACATAAGCCCCAACAGAGCCACTGTAAGCAAGCAAAATGGAAACCCTGCCTAAGTGTTGGGCTTTAGTGTATACTTGAAAAAATATTAAATAGACGTAAAGGAAATGATCATAAGAAGAGATGCAGAAGGATGTAAACCCAAGATATGTCTTAGTGTACATTTGGCCCTGCTTTTATAACCATACAATTGTGGAAGAAACAGACGTGATAGAACCTGGGAACATTGTATTATAAATAAGAAAGTTAGAGATTGGTTTGATAAAGGTGCATAAACATCTACACTTTAGGGTCTTATAACAGTGGGGAGCACTCTAGACCCCCTGCCAAGAGAACTTGTCTTGATCCTTCTCATAAACTCAGCTCAGTAGTAGAATATTCGGCAATCAGAAAATCATTGACTAAGAATACTTTTCAATTTTCACTTGTCTCCTAACGTTGCAATATAATAGAAGTCCACAGAAATCTTTTTATGCCCAACTTTTTATGAAATGCTATGTGTTTTGTGACTCTTTTTTAATGGTGCTAAACAGCCGAAGGCTAGTGGAATAATGTACTGTATATGCAATTTATATTGTGATATACATCTAATAAGTACCCTTCAACCATCATATTATAGCTATCGCATTCACAAAGGCTGGAGTAATTACTGACTGTGTTTATAAACCTTGCTCCTGAATTTCCGAAAAGTAGGAGTCTAATAGCAATGAGGTCAAGTAAGGGCCTCTATAATTTTATACTATATTCAATGACTTAATTTTAAAGCAGAAGCTAAAGCAATGCTCTACAAATTCCATGGCTAGTAAGATTAGGTAAACAGCTATTAAAAGTAATTGATATATTATTACAGTGTGTAGAGACAAAATCATAATTGAGAACATTGCCGTTATCATTACTGAATGAGAATGCATTTAATTGTAATAAATTATATATATTCAATGTCAGGACGTAAATTCAATTATTTTATTGAAAAGTAAAATTTCTTTTCAGCCTTACAGTGTATTCTCAATTTCTTGGTTTTAACGTGGAATGTACAAAAATAAGAGTTAAACTGTGAAAATTCTGTAATTTATTTAATTTATCTAAAATTAGCATTGAGGGTCTATATTACCTGCTTTATTGCCTTCCAAGGTTTCAAGATCAGGCAGCGTAACTTTTATTGCTGATTATGATATGAAATGGGTGTGTATTCTGGAAGGACTTTACTATTTCTCATCCAGGCTTCCTAAATATAACAGCACTCCAAAATGTTGGGTTTGCCTCAAGAGATTTTATTGATGAACACTTTCTTTCCTTATCGAATAACCACAGTATTTCAATTTAGGCAACATTTCACGTTAGAACTTACAGTTCATTGAGTATAAATGGTGTAAAAGAACTGTGAACACTACAGACCAATCCACTGTTCAGGAGTAGAGATTAGTGTTGAGCCACCCCCGTAGTGTTCGAGTTCGGTTCGGTTCGTCGAACACCCGTGTGTTCGCCGAACTGTTCATCGAACTGTTCGTCGAACACCTTCGAACACCGTTAAAACCAATGGCAGGCAAACAAAAACACATAGAAACACATAAAAAACACCTTCAAAGGTGTCCAAAAGCTGACAAACTGCTCAGAAGACACAACTAACACATGGAAAAGTGACAAGTACATATAGTCATGCGAAAAGAAAAGAGGTGGAGGAGTAAAAGGAGGGGGAGATATGCCCTTCTAAAATCCAAAAAGTGAGAAGCCGACACGTTCAGTCCGCTCCTGCCCGTGCCACCTCCGTGTCGCCGGGTTTGTGCCACAGCCGCGGTGAACCCTGATGGCCAGCCCCCTACTCCCAATACTAGTGCCTGTCCGCTGGTGGGTCGAGCGAGCCCCCCTGTGGTGGAGGCAGCTCTAAGCTTTTTAATTTAAATTGTCTCTCTAATTTGAATGAATACACTTTAAATCCATTTACAAGGATCTATTGGAGGGCAAGTCTCATGCCAGCAGCCGCGTAATTCCAGCTCCAGTAGCGTCCACTAAAGCTGCTGCAGTTAAAAAGCTTTTATAAGGATCGAGCTCGGCTGTCCACCGCAAGGCATCCTACTGCCAGTCCCAGCCCCTATGCCTTGGGGTGCCTCCTGATGCTCTTCACTGAGTATCCCGTGGTCCCGAAGCATTTCCTTTGAAAAAATTAAGTGTCCAAACTACAGGTGGTGTAGCTTGCTTAACAGCCGGGATAATCCGCTGACTAGCAGACACTGCTACTAGGCACAAAGTATTTCCTGGGCTAGATGCAGTTAAAAATTTGTAATTAGATACTCTCGTTGGATGCTGAGAAAGCATTCCATAGAGTCTCCTGGCACGTCATATATGATTCTCTTAAAAAGCTTGGGGTAGGGGTCTAGGGGACCCTTTTATAGCCAAAATCACGGCCCTGTATCACAATACGTCACCTAGGCTGAAGATAAATGGAACTGTAGCACCCTGAGGGCTCGGTTGCTACAGAGGTATTGCACCTCACCCAGAGGTGTGATATCTCACTCTCAGGTAAGGATGGAGTGTTGATCAGGACCCCGACACCTGCATGCATTACACCACATTGCCGTGGGGCAGAGCGACCAATATGCCCCTGAGATGGGCATGACAGTCACTGACCCTGGATGGAGTGGGGGGAGGGAACACTGAGGAAGGGGAACCCTGTAGTGCAGGAGCAGGGAGGAAGCAGTTCCTGGGTGCATTGATAAGGGAGTATAAAAGGTGGGCACCATATTAGTTCAGTGCAGAGAAGTCTGAGCAGAAGTGACAGGGAGCAGGGGCTCTGCATGAGCTCTGCTCCAGAGGCGGGCCTAGTAACACAGGCCCAGGCCTGGAAGAGGGAGAAGGAAGTAAGAGGAGCGGAGAAGGCTCCAGGAACGAGGAACGAAGGGATCCCAGGGTTGCGGACGGGCGAGTCGCCACCGCACGCCCGAATCCACCTGCGTAGAGGGGTCAGGCAAAAGGGGGAGACCGGTCCCTGAAACTAGTAGAGGCGGGAAACGACCCTCAGCTAGAAACCGGAGGCTGTGACATTTTATGTGGCGCAGCCCCTCGCTACACCCGCTAGGAAGGCACCACATACGGTCAGGGAAACTGGTGCCAAGTTTACCAAGAGAAGGCCCGAGGCAGCCGGACAGAAGCGTTGGTAAGAAAGGCCAGACAAAGGACACACAAAGGGGGTCCTGTGAAGCGCTCCAAAGTTATCTGGGAGTTGTCTGAGCCCCTCACCTGGTGAGCACAGTACGACGTGGGCAGCCGTTACCTGCTGACGTGGTCTGGATAATAAGAACTGTGAGTAAAGGCCCTGGACTGCATCACTGACTCCGTGTCGTTACTGCTGCTGCCCTGCACCATCACCCCCATCCTCCGCATACACTGCCCTGAGGCTATACTCCTCCCGTGGGGAGTTATGCTACGCTCTGCTGCACCCACAACACCAGCCTCAGCGGTCTGCCCTGCAGCGGCGGTTCACTCTGACCGCAATCCACGGGTGGCGTAGTCGGACATTTGAACATCAAAACCACATAAATAGTTCTGCCACTGGTTTGACCACCCTGAGCCACGGAACCGGGTCGCCGCCACAAAGACTACAACCACCAGCATCCACCAAAAAAGGTCCGGCTCCGGGTGTCCCAAGGCCCAGGGGGTGCGTCAGAACATTTTCATCACCTTTCACAATCACCAATGGGACAAGGCAGGGATGTCCTCTGTCCCCTCTCTTATACATCCTAGTGACGGAGCACCTGCTCTCATCAATTCGCCATAACCCCAATATTAGGTGGATTGAGGTGGGAGGCACCGAGTACAAGTGCTCTCTATTTGCTGATGATGTCCTAGTATATATCACTCAATCACATATATCCATCCATGCTGTTATGGCTGAAATAGATCACTTTGTTACATGGTCAAATTTTAAAATCAATGCAGCGAAGTCTGAGGCCCTCGATGTCTCCCTCCCCAAATCCATATAGGATTCCATCCAGTCCAACTTTCCCTTTGCCTGGCCCTCACAGGGTATCAAATACTTAGGAATTCCTATTCATAGAGACCTCTCCCATCTATGTTATCTTAATTTTGGGCCCTTTATTGAACAACTCCATACAGACCACGGTTGGCAAGTTAGAACTGTAAGATTCACTACGTGAACCACTGGTGTTTTGTGGAAAAGCACATGTACACTGTGTTCCAAATTATTATGCAAAAAGTGTTTAGGAGTGATAAGGGAAGAATTTGTTTGTTTGTCAGTTAAACTCATTGATGGTGATGTGTGTCAGGGCTCTTTATATCACTGTAAGCAATTGCAGACACCTGTGCTAATTAGTTTGGCAGGTGTGTCCAATGAAAGGCAAGACTACTTAAGAAGGCTGGCTCACATTATTAAGCAGCCTACATTTTCTGCCAAAATGGGAAAGAAAAAGGATGTGTCGGCTGCTGAGAAGCAACAAATTGAGGAGTGTTTAGGTCAAGGCATGACTACAATCAACATTGTGCGATGATCAGGATGAAGTGTCTTGGCAATCAAGAAGCATGTAGCTGATTCACAGTACACACGTGTGCGTGCTGATAAGGGCAAATTGAGGACTCTTTCCTACAGGCAATTATGTGAGGTTAAAAGAGCAGCGGCAAAAAAGCCTTGTCATAGCAGCAGACAAGATTTTGAAGCTGCTGGTGCCTCCAAACTTCCCCTGAACAACAAGATGCAGGGTCCTTCAGAGGTTTGCAGCTGTGCATACCCCATCCTGTCGACCTCCTCTATCCACTGCACACAAGCAGAAACGGCTCCAGTGGGCCAAACATTACATGAAGACTGATTTCAAAACTGTTTTGTTCACGGATGAGTGCCGTGCAGCGCTCGATGGTCCAGATGGATGGAGTGGAGGATGGCTGGTTGATGGACACAGCACGCAAACACGGCTACAGCGCCAACAAGGAGGAGGTGGAGTAATGTTTTGGGCTGGAATCATGGGGAGAGAGATTGTCGGCTCCTTTAGGATCCCTGAAGGCGCTAAATATGAACTCCATAATGTATGTGGATTTTTTCAAACAGCACTTCCTGCCATGGTTCAAGAAGAAGAACCGTGTATTTCACAGCAAGATCATTTTTTTGCATGATAATGCACCATCTCATGCTGCACATAAAACATTTGCATCTCTGGCTGATATGGGCATAAAAGGGGACAAACTTATGGTGTGACCCCCATGCTCCCCTGACCTCTACCCCATTCAGAACCTCTGGAGCATCATCAAAAGGAGTGTCTATGATGGCGGGAGGCAGTTCACATCTAAGCAACAGCTCTGGGAGGGTATTCTGTCCTCATGCAAAACAATTGAAGCAGAAACCATCCAAAACCTGACAAATTCAATGGACGAGAGAGTTCAGAAGCTCCTTTCGAACAAGGGGTCCTATGTGAAAATGTAACATCACCTAGAATAAAGTTTTGAGTTGAAAACTGTTTGATTTCAGTTTCTAATAACCTGCTAATGCTTATAATTTCAAAAATGACCATTTTTTTGGTCTTTATTAAAATGAAAAGGTTGATCGAAAAGTTTGGGGGATCTAAGAGTGTGGCAATCCAGTAGTCATGATTACTTCGAATTCTGACAATATGAGGGTCATGTTGCAGGTAGTGCAGCAAGAAGGCACTTATGTGTCTTGCACATCTCGGAGCCCCAAAATTATTTTCCGGGCTAGATGTAGTTAAAAATTATTATTAATTTTAAATCTGGTGGAGCTTAGTATAGATGGCCTAATAGGATCAGTGCTGCACACTGCTACAAAGCCCAAATAATTTTCCAGTCAAGATACAGATAAACATGATTAGTAATTTCAAATCTGGTGGAGCTTATTATAGATGGCCTAATAGAATCAGTGCTGCACACTGCTACAAAGCCCAAATTATTTTCCAGCCAAGATACAGATAAACATGATTAGTAATTTGAAAGCTTAAAACGGTTGGTAGGGTGATTTTAACCAATCATCAAGCTTTTACTCTCCCCAGGATGACACAGAGGTAGAAAAGTCGTTTCGGATCCATGATTTGTTCATCTTTATGAACGTGAGTCTGTCTACATTATCAGTGGAGAGCTGCGTGCGCTTATCTGTCAGCACACCACCAGCAGCGCTGAACACACGTTCAGACAGTTCAGACAGAACGCTGGCTGCGGGGCATGACAAGATCTCCAAGGCGTAAGTGGCTAGCTCCGGCCATTTATCCAGATTGAAAGCCCAAAAAAAGCAAGGGTCCAGTGACAGAGTCATGGCTTCAATGTTTACTTGGAGATACTCCTGTACCATCGTCTCTAGGCGTTGACTATGTGTCCGACTTCTTGTCTCCTGTGGCCTTGCAAAGGATGGGCTAAAAAAGTGAAATGATTCCGCAAAATTGATGTTACCAGCAGATACTGTGGTTCTGTTATGGTTTGAGTGCTGAACACTTGACGGTCCCACGGTTGGCAAGTTGGAACTGTGAGATTCACTACGTGCACCACTGGTGTTTTGTGGAAAAGCACATGTAAGATTCTGCAACAGTCTCTGCTGATACTCCTGCATGCGTGCATCCCTTTCTATGGCAGGAATAATTTCTGCAAATTTACTTTTGTACCGGGGATCTAACAGTGTGGCAACCCAGTAGTCAGGATTATTTCTAATTCTCACAATTCGAGGGTCATGTTGCCGGTAGTGCAGCAAGAAGGCACTCATGTGTGTTGCGCATCCAGGAGCACCAAGTCCCTGTTGTGTTGGTGGCGAGGTAACAATCATGCTTCCTTCCTCTGTCCTCTCCCCCCAACCTCGCACAACAGAAATGTGATCAAGGTCTCCCTCATCTGATGAGTCTTCCATCAGTTCGTCCTCCACTTCTTCCTGGGCTCCTGCACCTTTCTCACTAGTTTGGCTGCTAACATGCGCCCTGGTAAAACCATCTCCCCCACCCTCACATGCCTGCCGCCTTGGTGCTGCCGACCGTCTGGACCTTGCAGATGTTAGCCCTTCCGCATACAACTCCTCCTCCTCTACTTCCTCCACCTCCTCTTGTGCCACCACCTGACTCCGAATTCTGTTTAACATGTGCTCCAGCATGTAAATCACCGGAATAGTCATGCTGATAATGGCATCGTCAGCACTAAACATCTTCGTCGCCATTTCAAAACTGTGCAGAAGGGTGCATAGGTCCCTGATCTGAGACCACTCCTCCAGCGTGATTTGCCCCACCTCTGCATCTCGTTGGCTCAGGCTATACATCAGAACGTATTGCACCAGGGCTTGTCGGTGCTGCCACAGTCGCTGCAACATGTGCAGAGTTGAATTCCACCGGGCAGGCACATCGCATTTTAGCCGGTGAAGTGGCAGGCCCAACGACTTCTGTAGAGATGTAAGTTGCTGAGCTGCGGGATGCGAAAGGCGGAAGTGAGCACACAGCGACCGTGCCCTCTGCAGAAGGCCATCTAGTCTGGGATAGTGGGCTAAAAATTGCTGGACAACCAGGATCAACACGTGAGCCATACAAGGCACGTGTGTGACATTGCCCCGGCGAAGGGCCGCACCCAGGTTTGCAGCATTGTCGCACACGGCCTTCCCTGGTTTCAGGTCCAGTGGAGACAACCTTTCATGAAATTGGTTCTCCAGAGCTGACCACAACTCCTCAGCTGTGTGACTCACATTTCCCAGACATTTCAAAGTAAAAACCGCCTGATGACGTTGAGCCCTACTGCCAGCATAGTAAGGAGGTGTGCAGGATCCCTTCTGCGCAGTTAGAAATCTTGTGATATGACCAGACAGGCTTTGGGTGCAGGTGGAAGACCGAGAGGAGGTTGAGGAGGCAGAAGCAGTGGAGGAAATTTGACATAAAGAGGGGTGACGGCAAGACTTGGACAGCAGCCCCTTGTCCTGCTGTCACCATAGTTACCCAGCGCCCAGTCAGCGACATGTAACGCCCCTGTCCATGCCTACTCATCCAAGTGTCTGTGGTGAAATGCACCCTGTCACACACAGAGTTTCTCAAAGAAGCGGTGATGTTGTGTGCGACATGCTGATGGAGCGCAGGCACACCTTTCTTTGAGAAGTAGTGCCGACTGGGCATCTGGTACTGGGGCACTGCGACGGACATAAGGTCTCGAAAATCCTCTGTGTCCACCAGGCGGAAAGACAGCATTTCTGTAGCCAAGAGCTTGCAGATGGTGAAATTCAACCTCTTAGCTTTCTCATGGCTAGGAGGAAATGGTCTTTTACTTGTCCACATCTGAGGGACCGAGGGCTGGCTATTGTGCTTAGACAGGGTTGATAAGGGTGTCCCTGGCAAACTGCCGGTCTGTGAGGAAGATGCAGGCGGACATGTTAGGTTGCCTTGATCCAAAGGTGGTGCTATCGATGTCGGACAGCGCTCAACACCAGCTGGTGTTACCACCTCCAAAGAAAATGATGACCTGCCAATCACGCTGGCTGTTGCGGGTAAAGAGGTGGCAGGTCTGCGCCCCAAAACAGGTGTGACTGCTGTCCCCCCAGTCACAGAGGATGAAGAGGCCACGGATGCACAAGATGAGGCAGACGGCGGTTGGCCCGGCCGGCTAGGCCGCATTGTAGCACAGTGAGATTCGCACTGCAACTTATGCTTCATGTCCATGTGCCGGTTCATGCATGAAGTACTCAAACTATGTATTTTTTGGCCTCTACTTAGCTTTTGCTGACAAATGTTGCAGAAAACACGAGTTGGGTCATCTTTATCGATCTGAAAAAAATGCCCAGGCTATGCAAGGCTTAGCACCCATGCGACCTGAAGAGCCACCACGACTTGTGGTGAGAGGCAGAGTTGTGTTTGAGGATGCAGTTGTTGACGTGCATCCAGTACTACGTCTCTGCCCAGGAAGGCGCAACCTGACCTCGTCGTCACAAGCATCTTCCTCCACCTCCTCTGTTGACCTCATCTCTTGGCTGACTGTGGGTTGACAGTAAGTGGGATCTCCAACCTCATCATCATTACCCTGTGCGTTATCACACCCGTCGTCCTCAGAGCCAACCTGTTCCTGCCCTGACAAAAAACTAAAGTTGTCGCTCCAATCAGGTATTTGAGTCTCATCATCGTCTTCCTCATTGTCTCCACCAACAGGAGTTACAGTTTGGGAATGAGGGTCTACATTATGGTCAGAACCTTCTGCGTCTGGTCCTGGATCCGACTCATAAAGATTCTGGGCATCAGTGCAGATCATTTCCTCGTCTGGATTCACAGAAGCGCTGGAGTCGACCTCTGATTCCCAGGCTATAGTATGAGTAAACAGCTCTGCAGACTCAACCATCTGTTCTACCTCATACTCAGACGGGCAGCTGGAGATTTGGGAGCTGTGAGGAAGCAAGTGCGATTGGGGTGACACCCTTGAGGACTGGAGTATTTGTGATGTTGAAGTTGATGTGGAGGAGAGCCCACTTAAAGGAGCACTTGATATCTGTTGAAGCACCTGCTGTTTTTGTGCCTCATCTGGAATTTGTAGCGATTGGCGTGGCCGTAAGAAAGGGATCTTATCACATTGTCCGCTAAAAGAAGTAGACATTTTAGTTTGGCTGGAAGATGGTCTTTCTTCTGCAGATGTTACTGTTGCTTTAACACCTACCCCACGGACACAACCTTTTTTCCCCTTCCCAACACACCTATTCCCCTTTCCACCAGCAGCAGGCCTTTTTCCACTCATTTTGGTGGTTAACTAATTCACAACTCTGGAGTTGTTTGCACAAAAAAACAATGGATGGGAACCGAGCAGAGCTGAGTGGCCAAACTGTGGTATTAAGCCAAAACTATTGGCTGGGTTAGATGCAGAAAAAAATTATATTCAATTTGCAACCTGATGGGGTTCAGTATAGATGTACTAATAGAACAAGTCCCACACACAGCTAGAAGCCCAATATTTTTTAAGAGGTAGATGCAGAAAAAAATTGTATTCAGTTTGCAACCTGATGGAGGTCAGTATAGATGGACTAATAGAGAAAGTCCCATACACTGCTAGAAGGCGAAATATTTTTTCAGAGCTAGATGCAGATATAAATTATTTTTAATTTGCAACCTGATGGAGGTCAATATAGATGGACTAATAGAGAAAGTCCCACACACTGCTAGAAGGCCAAATATTTTTTCAGAGCTAGATGCAGAAAAAAATTATATTCGGTCTGCAACCTGATGGAGGTCAGTATAGATGGACTAATAGAACAAGTCCTACACACAGCTAGAAGCCCAAATATTTTTTCAGAGGTAGATGCAGAAAAAAAATATATTTAGTTTGCAACCTGATGGAGGTCAGTATAGATGGACTAATAGAGAAAGTCCCACACACTGCTAGAAGGCCAAATATTTTTTCAGAGCTAGATGCAGATATAAATTATTTTTAATTTGCAACCTAATGGAGGTCAGTATAGATGGATTAATAGAGAAAGTCCCACACACTGCTAGAAGGCCAAATATTTTTTCAGAGCTAGATGCAGAAAAAAATTATATTCAGTCTGCAACCTGATGGAGGTCAGCATAGATAGACTAACAGAACAAGTCCCACACACAGCTAGAAGGCCAAATATTTTTTCAGAGGTAGATGCAGATAAAAATTATTTTTAATTTGCAGCCTGATGGAGATCAGTATAGATGGACTAATAGAGAAAGTCCCACACACTGCTAGAAGGCCAAATATTTTTTCAGAGCTAGATCCAGAAAAAAAATATATTCAGTTTGCAACCTGATGGAGGTCAGTATAGATGGACTAATAGAACAAGTCCCACACACAGCTAGAAGGCCAAATATTTTTTCAGAGGTAGATGCAGATAAAAATTATTTTTAATTTGCAGCCTGATGGAGGTCAGTATAGATTGACTAATAGAGAAAGTCCCACACACTGCTAGAAGGCCAAATATTTTTTCAGAGCTAGATGCAGATAAAAATTATTTTTAATTTGCAACCTGATGGAGGTCAGTATAGATGGACGAATAGAGAAAGTCCCACACACTGCTAGAAGGCCAAATATTTTTTCAGAGGTAGATGCAGAAAAAAATTATATTCAGTTTGCAACCTGATGGAGGTCTGTATAGATGGATTAATAGAACAAGTCCCACACACAGCTAGAAGCCCAATATTTTTTCAGAGGTAGATGCAAAAAAAAAATATATTCAGTTTGCAACCTGATGGAGGTCAGTATAGATGGACTAATAGAGAAAGTCCCACACACTGCTAGAAGGTCAAATATTTTTTCAGAGCTAGATGCAGATATAAATTATTTTTAATTTGCAACCTGATGGAGGTCAGTATAGATGGACTAGTAGAGAAAGTCCCACACACTGCTAGAAGGCCAAATATTTTTTCAGAGCTAGATGCAGACAAAAAATTATTTTCAATTTGCAACTTGATGGAGGTCAGTATAGATGGACTAATAGAGAAAGTCCCACACACTGCTAGAAGGCCAAATATTTTTTCATAGCTAGATGCAGATAAAAATTATTTTTAATTTTCAACCTGATGGAGGTCAGTATAGATGGACTAATAGAGAAAGTCCCACACACTGCTAGAAGGCCAAATATTTTTTCAGAGCCAGATGCAGAAAAAAATTATATTCAGTTTGCAACCTGATGGAGGTCAGTATAGATGGATTAATAGAACAAGTCCCACACAGCTAGAAGCCCAAATATTTTTTCAGAGGTAGATGCAGAAAAAAATTATATTCAGTTTGCAACCTGATGGAGGTCTGTATAGATGGATTAATAGAACAAGTCCCACACACAGCTAGAAGCCCAATATTTTTTCAGAGGTAGATGCAGAAAAAAAATATATTCAGTTTGCAACCTGATGGAGGTCAGTATAGATGGACTAATAGAGAAAGTCCCACACACTGCTAGAAGGCCAAATATTTTTTCAGAGCTAGATGCAGACAAAAAATTATTTTGAATTTGCAACCTGATGGAGGTCAGTATAGATGGACTAATAGAGAAAGTCCCACACACTGCTAGAAGGCCAAATATTTTTTCAGAGCTAGATGCAGATATAAATTATTTTAAATTTGCAACCTGATGGAGGTCAGTATAGATGGACTAATAGAGAAAGTCCCACACACTGCTAGAAGGCCAAATATTTTTTCAGAGCTAGATGCAGACAAAAAATTATTTTTAATTTGCAACCTGATGGAGGTCAATATAGATGGACTAATAGAGAAAGTCCCACACACTGCGGGAAGGCCAAATATTTTTTCAGAGCTAGATGCAGATATAAATTATTTTTAATTTGCAACCTGATGGAGGTCAGTATAGATGGACTAATAGAGAAAGTCCCACACACTGCTAGAAGGCCAAATATTTTTTCAGAGCTAGATGCAGAAAAAAATTATATTCAGTTAGCAACCTGATGGAGGTCAGTATAGATGGACTAATAGAACAAGTCCCACACACAGCTAGAAGGCCAAATATTTTTTCAGAGCTAGATGCAGACAAAAAATTATTTTTAATTTGCAACCTGATGTAGGTCAGTATAGATGGACTAATAGAGAAAGTCCCACACACTGCTAGAAGGCCAAATATTTTTTCAGAGCTAGATGCAGAAAAAAATTATATTAAATTTGCAACCTGAAGGAGGTCAGTATAGATGGACTAATAGAATGATGCTATGCCCAAAAGATTTTACTTCACTAGGTGCAGTAAAAAAATTGGTGTTCTATACACAGGTGGTATATCTTGCAACACAGATAGGCTACTCCACTGACTAACACACTCTGCAATAGGCCAAAAAGGATTATCTTTGCTAGATTCAGCCAAATGCTGTGAAAAAAAACTTGCACAGCACTGGCACAGACCTGCCTGGCAAAAACTGATAGGAACTGATGTAACCTAGTCCTGAAAAGGACTGCAAATACAATTAGTCTTTACTCCCACAATCTATCTATTTAAGAGCACAGACCTGCCTGATAAAAGTCGTAGGAAATGCTGTAACCTAGTCCTTAAAAGGACTGCAATCACAACTATTCCCTACTCCCAAGCTATCTGTAGATTTGTGCGAAAATTGGCTTGAAATTAACAAGGTATAGCGCACACAGCAACAGCGGTGCCGTCTAACACGCAGCTGCAGCAGTGAGAAAATGGTGGCGACGGTGAAAATGGCTTGGTCTTATAGGGCAAGGACATGTGACATACACTGCCAATGACACATGCCCTTGCTTGTGTGAAAAAAAGCACTTCGCTCCGTGTGTGCGCTGCTGATAGTCTGACAGATTGCACCTCCCCACTGTAAATGCGGGAAAGAGAAAAAAAAATGGAGATCTTCATTATTCCTGCAGAGATCCATCCCCTGCCCCTCCCCCCACCCCGCTGTACACTCAAACTGCGTATTATCATTAATTTTCATCATTACTGAGAAAAAATCCACTTATGATTTTGGTGCACGAACAGTTATCGAACATAACCTCGAACAGCCGAATTTTTCTCAAATCGTTCGTGTTCACCGAACGGCTCGAACACCGCCCAAAACAGCTCGAATTTGAGATTGGCGAACAGTTCGAGTGGAACAACGCTCATCTCTAGTTTGAGTGTACAGCGGGGCGGGGGGAGGGGCAGGGGATAGAGCTCTGTATAACAAAAGAAAAGCTCCATTTTTTTTTCTCTTTCCCGCATTTACAGTCTGGAGGTGCAATCTGTCAGCCTATCAGCAGCGTACACACGGAGCAAATTGCTTTTTTTCACACAAGCAAGGGCATGTGTCATTGGCAGTGTATGTCACAAGTCCTTGCCCTATAAGACCCAGCCATTTTCCACGTAGCCACCATTTTCTCACTGCTGCAGCTGCATGTTAGACGGCACTGCTGTTGCTGTGTGCGCTATACTTTGAGTGTTAATTTCAAGCCAATTTTCGCACATATCTACAGATAGCTTGGGAGTAGGGAATACTTGTGATTGCAGTCCTTTTGAGGACTAGGTCACATCATTTCCTACGACTTTTATCAGGCAGGTCTGTGCTCTTAAATAGATAGGTTGGGAGTAAAGACTATTTTTAATTGCAGTACTTTTGAGGGCTAGGTTACATCAGTTCCTATCACTTTTTATCAGGCAGGTCTGTGCTCTTAAATAGATAGGTTGGGAGTAAAGACTAATTGTAATTGCTGTCCTTTTGAGGGCTAGGTTACATCAGTTCCTATCACTTTTTGCCAGGCAGGTCTGTGCCAGTGCTGTGCAAGTTTTTTTCACAGCATTTGGCTAAATCTAGCTAAGCAAATCCTTTTTGGCCTCTTGCAGTGTGTGTTAGTCAGTGGAGTAGCCTATCTGTGTTGCAAGCTACACCACCTGTGTATAGAATACAAATTTTTTTACTGCACCTAGCCAAGTAAAACCTTTTGGGCATAGCATCATTCTATTAGTCCATCTATACTAACCTCCCCAGGTTTCAAATTCAAAATAATTTTTTTCTGCATCTAGCTCTGAAAAAATATTTGGGCTTGCAGAAGTGTGTGGGACTTGTTCTATTAGTCCATCTATACTAACCTCCACCAGGTTGCAAATTAAAAATAATTTTTATCTGCATCTAGCTCTGAAAAAATATTTGGGCTTGTGCTTGTAGCAGTGTGTGGGACTTGTTCTATTAGTCCATCTATACTAACCTCCCCAGGTTGCAAATTAAAAATAATTTTTATCTGCATCTAGCTCTGAAAAAATATTTGGGATTGTAGCAGTGTGTGGGACTTGTACTATTAGTCCATCTATACTAAACTCCACCAGGTTGCAAATTCAAAATAATTTTTATCTGCATCTAGCTCTGAAAAAATATTTGGGCTTGTAGCAGTGTGTGGGACTTGTTCTATTAGTCCATCTATACTAATCTCCAGCAGGTTGCAAATTCAAAATAATTTTTATCTGCATCTAGCTCTAAAAAAATATTTGGGCTTGGGTTTGCAGCAGTGTGTGGGACTTATTCTATAAGTACATCTATACTAACCACCACCAGGTTGCAAATTCAAAATAATTTTTATGTGCATCTAGCTCTGAAAAAATATTTGGGCTTGGGCTTGTAGCAATGTGTAGGACTTGTTCTATTAGTCCATCTATACTAACCTCCACCAGGTTGCAAATTCAAAATAATTTTTATCTGCATCTAGCTCTGAAAAAATATTTGGGCTTGGGCTTCTAGCAGTGTGTGGGACTTGTTCTATTAGTACATCTATACCAACCTCCACCAGCTTGCAAATTAAAATTAATTTTTATCTGCATCTAGCTCTGAAAAAATATTTGAGCTTGGGCTTGTAGCAGTGTGTGGGACTTGTTCTATTAGTCCATCTATACTAACCTCCACCAGGTTGCAAATTAAAAATAATTTTTATCTGCATCTAGCTCTGAAAAAATATTTGGGCTTAGGCTTGTAGCAGTGTGTGGGACTTGTTCTATTAGTCCATGTATACTAACCTCCACCTGGTTGCAAATTCAAAATCATTTTTATCTGCATCTAGCTCTGAAAAAATATTTGGGCTTGGGCTTGTAGCAGTGTGTGGGACTTGTTCTATTAGTCCATCTATACTAACCTCCACCAGGTTGCAAATTCAAAATAATTTTTATCTGCATCTAGCTCTAAAAAAATATTTGGGCTTGGGCTTGTAGAAGTGTGTTGGATTTGTTCTATTAGTCCATCTATACTAACCTCCACCAGGTTGCAAATTCAAAATAATTTTTATCTGCATCTAGCTCTGAAAAAATATTTGGGCTTGGGCTTGTAGCAATGTGTGGGACTTGTTCTATTAGTCCATCTCTACTAACCTCCACAAGGTTGCAAATTCAAAATAATTTTTACCTGCCTCTAGCTCTGAAAAATTATTTGGGCTTTGGCTTGTAGCAGTGTGTGGGACTTGTTCTATTAGTCCATCTATACTAACATCCATCAGGTTGCAAATTAAAAATAATTTTTACCTGAATCTAGCTCTGAAAATATATTTGGGCTTGTAGTAGTGTGTGGGACTTGTTCTATTAGTCCATCTATACTAACCTCCGCCAGGTTGCAAATTAAAAATAATTTTTAAAAGCATCTTGCTCTGAAAAAATATTTGGGCTTGGGCTTGTAGCAGTGTGTGGGACTTGTTCTATTAGTCAATCTATACTAACCTCCACTAGGTTGCAAATTCAAAATAATTTTTATCTGCATCTAGCTATGAAAAAATATTTGGGCTTGGGCTTGTAGCAGTGTGTGGGACTTGATCTATTAGTCCATCTGTACTAACGTCGACCAGGTTCGAAATTAAAAATAATTTTTATCTGCATCTAGCTCTGAATAAATATTTGGCCTTGGGCTTGTAGCAGTGTGTGGGACTTAGTCTATTAGTCCATCTATACTAACCTCCATCAGGATGCAAATTCAAAATAATTTTTATCTGCATCTAGCTCTGAAAAAATATTTGGGCTTGGTCTTGTAGCAGCGTGTGGGACTTGTTCTATTAGTCCATCTATACTAACCACCACCAGGTTGCAAATTCAAAATCATTTTTATCTGCATCTAGCTCTGAAAAAATATTTGGGCTTGGCTTGTAGCAGTGTGTGGGACTTGTTCTATTAGTCCATCTATACTAACCTCCAACAGGTTGCAAATTCAAAATAATTTTTATCTGAATCTAGCTCTGAAAAAATATTTGGGCTTGGGCTTGTAGCACTGTGTGGGACTTGTTCTATTAGTCCATCTATACCAACATCCACCAGGTTGCAAATTCAAAATAATTTTTATCTGCATCTAGCTCTGAAAAAATATTTGGGCTTGGGCTGGTAGCAGTGTGTGGGACTTGTTCTATTAATCCATCTATACTAACCTCCACCAGGTTTCAAATTAAAAATAATTTTTATGTTCATCTTGCTCTGAAAAAATATTTGGGCTTGGGCTTGTAGCAGTGTGTGGGACTTGTTCTATTAGTCCATCTCTAATAACCTCCACCAGGTTGCCAAATTCAAAATAATTTTTATCTGCATCTAGCTCTGAAAAAATATTTGGGCTTGTGCTTGTAGCAGTGTGTGGGACTTGTTCTATTAGTCCATCTATACTAACCTCCACCAGGTTGCAAATTAAAAATAATTTTTATCTGCATCTAGCTCTGAAAAAATATTTGGGATTGTAGCAGTGTGTGGGAGTTGTACTATTAGTCCATCTATACTAACCTCCACCAGGTTGCAAATTCAAAATAATTTTTATCTGCATCTAGCTCTAAAAAAATATTTGGGCTTGGGCTAGCAGCAGTGTGTGGGACTTATTCTATTAGTCCATCTATACTAACCTCCACCAGGTTGCAAATTCAAAATAATTTTTATCTGCATCTAGCTCTGAAAAAATATTTGGGCTTGGGCTTGTAGCAATGTGTGGGACTTGTTCTATTAGTCCATCTATACTAACCTCCACCAGGTTGCAAATTCAAAATAATTTCTATCTGCATCTAGCTCTGAAAAAATATTTGGGCTTGGGCTTGTAGCAGTGTGTGGGACTTGTTCTATTAGTCCATCTATATTAACCTCCACCAGGTTGCAAATTCAAAATCATTTTTATCTGCATCTAGCTGTGAAAAAATATTTGGGCTTGGGCTTGTAGCAGTGTGTGGGACTTGTTCTATTAGTCCATCTATACTAACCTCCACCAGGTTGCAAATTCATAATAATTTTTATCTGCATCTAGCTCTGAAAAAATATTTGGGCTTGGGCTTGTAGCAGTGTGTGGGACTTGATCTATTAGTCCATCTGTACTAACGTCGACCAGGTTCAAATTTAAAAATAATTTTTATCTGCATCTAGCTCTGAATAAATATTTGGCCTTGGGCTTGTAGCAGTGTGTGGGACTTAGTATACTAGTCCATCTATACTAACCTCCACCAGGTTGCTAATTCAAAATAATTTTTATCTGCATCTAGCTCTGAAAAATATTTGGGCTTGTGCTTGTAGCAGTGTGTGGGACTTGTTCTATTAGTCCATCTATACTAACCACCACCAGGTTGCAAATTTAAAATCATTTTTATCTGCATCTAGCTCTGAAAAAATATTTGGGCTTGGGCTTGTAGCAGTGTGTGGGACTTGTTCTATTAGTCCATCTATACTAACCTCCACCAGGTTGCAAATTCAAAATCATTTTTATCTGCATCTAGCTCTGAAAAAATATTTGGGCTTGGGCTTGTAGCAGTGTGTGGGACTTGTTCTATTAGTCCATCTATACTAACCTCCACCAGGTTGCAAATTCAAAATAATTTTTATCTGCATCTAGCTCTAAAAAAATATTTGGGCTTGGGCTTGTAGAAGTGTGTTGGATTTGTTCTATTAGTCCATCTATACTAACCTCCACCAGGTTGCAAATTCAAAATAATTTTTATCTGCATCTAGCTCTGAAAAAATATTTGGGCTTGGGCTTGTAGCAGTGTGTGGGACTTGTTCTATTAGTCCATCTATACTAACCTCCACAAGGTTGCAAATTCAAAATAATTTTTACCTGCATCTAGCTCTGAAAAATTATTTGGGCTTGGGCTTGTAGCAGTGTGTGGGACTTGTTCTATTAGTCCATCTATACTAACCTCCACCAGGTTGCAAATTCAAAATAATTTTTATCTGCATCTAGCTCTGAAAAAATATTTGGGCTTGGGCTTGTAGCAGTGTGTGGGACTTGTTCTATTAGTCCATCTATACTAACCTCCACCAGGTTGCAAATTCAAAATCATTTTTATCTGCATCTAGCTCTGAAAAAATATTTGGGCTTGGGCTTGTAGCAGTGTGTGGGACTTGTTCTATTAGTCCATCTATACTAACCTCCACCAGGTTGCAAATTAAAAATAATTTTTATCTGCATCTAGCTCTAAAAAAATATTTGGGCTTGGGCTTGTAGAAGTGTGTTGGATTTGTTCTATTAGTCCATCTATACTAACCTCCACCAGGTTGCAAATTCAAAATAATTTTTATCTGCATCTAGCTCTGAAAAAATATTTGGGCTTGGGCTTGTAGCAGTGTGTGGGACTTGTTCTATTAGTCCATCTATACTAACCTCCACAAGGTTGCAAATTCAAAATAATTTTTACCTGCATCTAGCTCTGAAAAATTATTTGGGCTTGAGCTTGTAGCAGTGTGTGGGACTTGTTCTATTAGTCCATCTATACTAACCTCCACCAGGTTGCAAATTAAAAATAATTTTTATCTGCATCTAGCTCTGAAAATATATTTGGGCTTGTAGTAGTGTGTGGGACTTGATCTATTAGTCCATCTATACTAACCTCCGCCAGGTTGCAAATAAAAAATAATTTTTAAAAGCATCTAGCTCTGAATAAATATTTGGCCTTGGGCTTGTAGCAGTGTGTGGGACTTAGTCTATTAGTCCATCTATACTAACCTCCACCAGGTTGCAAATTCAAAATAATTTTTATCTGCATCTAGCTCTGAAAAAATATTTGGGCTTGGGCTTGTAGCAGTGTGTGGGACTTGTTCTATTAGTCCATCTATACTAACCACCACCAGGTTGCAAATTCAAAATCATTTTTATCTGCATCTAGCTCTGAAAAAATATTTGGGCTTGGGCTTGTAGCAGTGTCTGGGACTTGTTCTATTAGTCCATCTATACTAACCTCCACCAATTTGCAAATTCAAAATAATTTTTATCTGAATCTAGCTCTGAAAAAATATTTGGGCTTGGGCTTGTAGCAGTGTGTGGGACTTGTTCTATTAGTCCATCTATACCAACATCCACCAGGTTGCAAATTCAAAATAATTTTTATCTGCATCTAGCTCTGAAAAAATATTTGGGCATGGGCTGCTAGCAGTGTGTGGGACTTGTTCTATTAATCCATCTATACTAACCTCCACCAGGTTGCAAATTAAAAATAATTTTTATGTTCATCTTGCTCTGAAAAAATATTTGGGCTTGGGCTTGTAGCAGTGTGTGGGACTTGTTCTATTAGTCCATCTATACTAACCTCCACCAGGTTGCAAATTCAAAATAATTTTTATCTGCATCTTGCTCTGAAAAAAAATTTGGGCTTGGTCTTGTAGCAGTGTGTGTGACTTGTTCTATTAGTCCATCTATACTAACCTCCACCAGGTTGCAAATTCAAAATAATTTTTATCTGCATCGAACTCTGAAAAAATATTTGGGCTTGGGCTTGTAGCAGTGTTTGGGACTTATTCTATTGGTCAATCTATACTAACCTCCACCAGGTTGCAAATTCAAAATAATTTTTATCTCCATCTAGCTCTGAATAAATATTTGGCCTTGGGCTTGTAGCAGTGTGTGGGACTTGTTCTATTAGTCCATCTATACTAACCTCCACCAGGTTGCAAATTCAAAATAATTTTTATCTGAATCTAGCTCTGAAAAAATATTTGGGCTTGCGCTTGTAGCAGTGTGTGGGACTTGTTCTATTTGTCCATCTATACCAACATCCACCAGGTTGCAAATTCAAAATAATTTTTATCTGCATCTAGCTCTGAAAAAATATTTGGGCTTGGGCTGGTAGCAGTGTGTGGGACTTGTTCTATTAATCCATCTATACTAACCTCCACCAGGTTGCAAATTAAAAATAATTTTTATGTTCATCTTGCTCTGAAAAAATATTTGGGCTTGGGCTTGCAGCAGTGTGTGGGACTTGTTCTATTAGGCCATCTATACTAACCTCCACCAGGTTGCAAATTCAAAATAATTTTTATCTGCATCTTGATCTGAAAAAAAATTTGGGCTTGGGCTTGTAGCAGTGTGTGGGACTTGTTCTATTACTCCATCTATACTAACCTCCACCAGGTTGCAAATTCAAAATAATTTTTATCTGCATCGAACTCTGAAAAAATATTTGGGCTTCTGCTTGTAGCAGTGTTTGGGACTTATTCTATTCGTCAATCTATATTAACCTCCACCAGGTTGCAATTTCAAAATAATTTTTATCTGCATCTAGCTCTAAAAAAATATTTGGGATTGGGCTTGTAGCAGTGTGTGGGACTTATTCTATTAGTCAATCTATACTAACCTCCACCAGGTTGCAAATTTAAAATAATTTTTATCTACATCTTGCTCTGAAAAAATATTTGGGCTTGGGCTTGTAGCAGTGTGTGGGACTTGTTCTATTAGTCCATTTATACTAACCTCCACCAGGTTGCAAATTCAAAATAATTTTTATCTGCATCTAAATCTGAAAAAATATTTGGGCTTGGGCTTGTAACAGTGTTTGGGACTTGTTCTATTAGTCCATCTATACTAACCTCGACCAGGTTGCAAATTAAAAATAATTTTTATCTGCATCTAGCTCTAAAAAAATATTTGGGCTTGGGCTTGTAGCAGTGTGTGGGACTTGTTCTATTAGTCCATCTATACTAACCTCCACCAGGTTGCAAATTCAAAATAATTTTTATCTGAATCTAGCTCTGAAAAAATATTTGGGCTTGGGCTTGTAGCAGTGTGTGGGACTTGTTCTATTAGTCCATCTATACCAACATCCACCAGGTTGCAAATTCAAATAATTTTTATCTGCATCTAGCTCTGAAAAAATATTTGGGCTTGGGCTGGTAGCAGTGTGTGGGACTTGTTCTATTAATCCATCTATACTATCCTCCACCAGGTTGCAAACTAAAAATAATTTTTATGTTCATCTTGCTCTGAAAAAATATTTGGGCTTGGGCTTGTAGCAGTGTGTGGGACTTGTTCTATTAGTCCATCTATACTAACCTCCACCAGGTTGCAAATTCAAAATAATTTTTATCTTCATCGAACTCTGAAAAAATATTTGGGCTTGGGCTTGTAGCAGTGTTTGGGACTTATTCTATTAGTCAATCTATACTAACCTCCACCAGGTTGCAAATTCAAAATAATTTTTATCTGCATCTAGCTCTAAAAAAATATTTGGGCTTGGGCTTGTAGCAGTGTGTAGGACTTGTTCTATTTGTCCATCTATACTAACCTCCACCAGGTTGCAAATTAAAAATAATTTTTATCTGCATCTAGCTCTGAAAATATATTTGGGCTTGTAGTAGTGTGTGGGACTTATTCTATTAGTCCATCTATACTAACCTCCGCCAGGTTGCAAATTAAAAATAATTTTTAAAAGCATCTTGCTCTGAAAAAATATTTGGGCTTGGGCTTGTAGCAGTGTGCGGGACTTGTTCTATTAGTCCATCTATACTAACCTCCACTAGGTTGCAAATTCAAAATAATTTTTATCTGCATCTAGCTATGAAAAAATATTTGGGCTTGGGCTTGTAGCAGTGTGTGGGACTTGATCTATTAGTCCATCTGTGCTAACGTTGACCAGGTTCGAAATTAAAAATAAATTTTATCTGCATCTAGCTCTGAATAAATATTTGGCCTTGGGCTTGTAGCAGTGTGTGGGACTTAGTCTATTAGTCCATCTATACTAACCTCCACCAGGTTGCAAATTCAAAATAATTTTTATCTGCATCTAGCTCTAAAAAAATATTTGGGCTTGGGCTTGTAGAAGTGTGTTGGATTTGTTCTATTATTCCATCTATACTAACCTCCACCAGGTTGCAAATTCAAAATAATTTTTATCTGCATCTAGCTCTGAAAAAATATTTGGGCTTGGGCTTGTAGAAGTGTGTGGGACTTGTTCTATTAGTCCAACTATACTAACCTCCACAAGGTTGCAAATTCAAAATAATTTTTACCTGCATCTAGCTCTGAAAAATTATTTGGGCTTGGGCTTGTAGCAGTGTGTGGGACTTGTTCTATTAGTCCATCTATACTAACCTCCACCAGGTTGCAAATTAAAAATAATTTTTATGTTCATCTTGCTCTGAAAAAATATTTGGGCTTGGGCTTGTAGCAGTGTGTGGGACTTGTTCTATTAGTCCATCCATACTAACCTCCACCAGGTTGCAAATTCAAAATAATTTTTATCTGCTTCTTGCTCTGAAAAAAAATTTGGGCTTGGGCTTGTAGCAGTGTGTGGGACATGTTCTATTAGTCGATCTATACTAACCTCCACCAGGTTGCAAATTCAAAATAATTTTTATCTGCATCGAACTCTGAAAAAATATTTGGGCTTGGGCTTGTAGCAGTGTTTGGGACTTATTCTATTAGTCAATCTATACTAACCTCCACCAGGTTGCAAATTCAAAATAATTTTTATCTGCATCTAGCTCTAAAAAAATATTTGGGCTTGGGCTTGTAGCAGTGTGTGGGACTTGTTCTATTAGTGCATCTCTACTAACCTCCACAAGGTTGCAAATTCAAAATAATTTTTACCTGCATCTAGCTCTGAAAAATTATTTGGGCTTGGGCTTGTAGCAGTGTGTGGGACTTGTTCTATTAGTCCTTCTATACTAACCTCCACCAGGTTGCAAATTAAAAATAATTTTTATCTGCATCTAGCTCTGAAAATATATTTGGGCTTGTAGTAGTGTGTGGGACTTGTTCTATTAGTCCATCTATACTAACCTCCGCCAGGTTGCAAATTAAAAATAATTTTTAAAAGCATCTTGCTCTGAAAAAACATTTGGGCTTGGGCTTGTAGCAGTGTGTGGGACTTGATCTATTAGTCCATCTGTACTAACGTCGACCAGGTTCGAAATTAAAAATAATTTTTATCTGCATCTAGCTCTGAATAAATATTTGGCCTTGGGCTTGTAGCAGTGTGTGGGACTTAGTCTATTAGTCCATCTATACTAACCTCCACCAGGTTGCAAATTCAAAATAATTTTTATGTGCATCTAGCTCTGAAAAAATATTTGGGCTTGGGCTTGTAGCAGTGTGTGGGACTTGTTCTATTAGTCCATCTATACTAACCTCCACCAGGTTGCAAATTCAAAATAATTTTTATCTGCATCTTGGTCTGAAAAAAAATTGGGCTTGGGCTTGTAGCAGTGTGTGGGACTTGTTCTATTAGTCCATCTATACTAACCTCCACCAGGTTGCAAATTCAAAATAATTTTTATCTGCATCGAACTCTGAAAAAATATTTGGGCTTGGGCTTGTAGCAGTGTTTGGGACTTATTCTATTCGTCAATCTATACTAACCTCCACCAGGTTGCAAATTCAAAATAATTTTTATCTGCATCTTGCTCTGAAAAAATATTTGGGCTTGGGCTTGTAGCAGTGTGTGGGACTTGTTCTATTAGTCCATCTATACTAACCTCCACCAGGTTGCAAATTCAAAATAATTTTTATCTGCATCTAAATCTGAAAAAATATTTGGGCTTGGGCTTGTAACTGTGTTTGGGACTTGTTCTATTAGTCCATCTATACTAACCTCGACCAGGCTGCAAATTAAAAATAATTTTTATCTGCATCTAGCTCTAAAAAAATATTTGGGCTTGGGCTTGTAGAAGTGTGTTGGATTTGTTCTATTAGTCCATCTATACTAACCTCCACCAGGTTGCAAATTCAAAATAATTTTTATCTTCATCTAGCTCTGAAAAAATATTTGGGCTTGGGCTTGTAGCAGTGTGTGGGACTTGTTCTATTAGTCCATCTATACTAACCTCCACAAGGTTGCAAATTCAAAATAATTTTTACCTGCATCTAGCTCTGAAAAATTATTTGGGCTTGGGCTTGTAGCAGTGTGTGGGACATGTTCTATTAGTCCATCTATACTAACCTCCACCAGGTTGCAAATTCAAAATAATTTTTATCTGCATCGAACTCTGAAAAAATATTTGGGCTTGGGCTTGTAGCAGTGTTTGTGACTTATTCTATTAGTGAATCTATACTAACCTCCACCAGGTTGCAAATTCAAAATAATTTTTATCTGCATCTAGCTCTAAAAAAATATTTGGGCTTGGGCTTTTAGCAGTGTGTGGGACTTGTTCTATTAGTCCATCTATACTAACCTCCACAAGGTTGCAAATTCAAAATAATTTTTACCTGCATCTAGCTCTGAAAAAGTATTTGGGCTTGGGCTTGTAGCAGTGTGTGGGACTTGTTCTATTAGTCCATCTATACTAACCTCCACCAGGTTGCAAATTAAAAATAATTTTTATCTGCATCTAGCTCTGAAAATATATTTGGGCTTGTAGTAGTGTGTGGGACTTGTTCTATTAGTCCATCTATACGAACCTCCGCCAGGTTGCAAATTAAAAATAATTTTTAAAAGCATCTTGCTCTGAAAAAATATTTGGGCTTGGGCTTGTAGCAGTGTGTGGGACTTGTTCTATTAGTCCATCTATACTAACCTCCACTAGGTTGCAAATTCAAAATAATTTTTATCTGCATCTAGCTATGAAAAAATATTTGGGCTTGGGCTTGTAGCAGTGTGTGGGACTTGATCTATTAGTCCATCTGTACTAACGTCGACCAGGTTCGAAATTAAAAATAATTTTTATCTGCATCTAGCTCTGAATAAATATTTGGCCTTGGGCTTGTAGCAGTGTGTGGGACTTAGTCTATTAGTCCATCTATACTAACCTCCACCAGGTTGCAAATTCAAAATAATTTTTATCTGCATCTAGCTCTGAAAAAATATTTGGGCTTGGGCTTGTAGCAGTGTGTGGGACTTGTTCTATTAGTCCATCTATACTAACCACCACCAGGTTGCAAATTCAAAATCATTTTTATCTGCATCTAGCTCTGAAAAAATATTTGGGCTTGGGCTTGTAGCAGTGTGTGGGACTTGTTCTATTAGTCCATCTATACTAACCTCCACCAGGTTGCAAATTCAAAATAATTTTTATCTGAATCTAGCTCTGAAAAAATATTTGGGCTTGCGCTTGTAGCAGTGTGTGGGACTTGTTCTATTAGTCCATCTATACCAACATCCACCAGGTTGCAAATTCAAAATAATTTTTATCTGCATCTAGCTCTGAAAAAATATTTGGGCTTGGGCTGGTAGCAGTGTGTGGGACTTGTTCTATTAATCCATCTATACTAACCTCCACCAGGTTGCAAATTAAAAATAATTTTTATGTTCATCTTGCTCTGAAAAAATATTTGGGCTTGGGCTTGTAGCAGTGTGTGGGACTTGTTCTATTAGGCCATCTATACTAACCTCCACCAGGTTGCAAATTCAAAATAATTTTTATCTGCATCTTGATCTGAAAAAAAATTTGGGCTTGGGCTTGTAGCAGTGTGTGGGACTTGTTCTATTAATCCATCTATACTAACCTCCACCAGGTTGCAAATTCAAATTAATTTTTATCTGCATCGAACTCTGAAAAAATATTTGGGCTTGGGCTTGTAGCAGTGTGTGGGACTTATTCTATTAGTCAATCTATACTAGCCTCCACCAGGTTGCAAATTCAAAATAATTTTTATCTGCATCTAGCTATGAAAAAATATTTGGGCTTGGGCTTGTAGCAGTGTGTGGGACTTGTTCTATTAGTCCATTTATACTAACCTCCACCAGGTTGCAAATTCAAAATAATTTTTATCTGCATCTAAATCTGAAAAAATATTTGGGCTTGGGCTTGTAACAGTGTTTGGGACTTGTTCTATTAGTCCATCTATACTAACCTCGACCAGGTTGCAAATTAAAAATAATTTTTATCTGCATCTAGCTCTAAAAAAATATTTGGGCTTGGGCTTGTAGCAGTGTGTGGGACTTGTTCTATTAGTCCATCTATACTAACCTCCACCAGGTTGCAAATTCAAAATAATTTTTATCTGAATCTAGCTCTGAAAAAATATTTGGGCTTGGGCTTGTAGCAGTGTGTGGGACTTGTTCTATTAGTCCATCTATACCAACATCCACCAGGTTGCAAATTCAAATAATTTTTATCTGCATCTAGCTCTGAAAAAATATTTGGGCTTGGGCTGGTAGCAGTGTGTGGGACTTGTTCTATTAATCCATCTATACTATCCTCCACCAGGTTGCAAATTAAAAATAATTTTTATGTTCATCTTGCTCTGAAAAAATATTTGGGCTTGGGCTTGTAGCAATGTGTGGGACTTGTTCTATTAGTCCATCTATACTAAACTCCACCAGGTTGCAAATTCAAAATAATTTTTATCTTCATCGAACTCTGAAAAAATATTTGGGCTTGGGCTTGTAGCAGTGTTTGGGACTTATTCTATTAGTCAATCTATACTAACCTCCACCAGGTTGCAAATTCAAAATAATTTTTATCTGCATCTAGCTCTAAAAAAATATTTGGGCTTGGGCTTGTAGCAGTGTGTAGGACTTGTTCTATTAGTCCATCTATACTAACCTCCACCAGGTTGCAAATTAAAAATAATTTTTATCTGCATCTAGCTCTGAAAATATATTTGGGCTTGTAGTAGTGTGTGGGACTTATTCTATTAGTCCATCTATACTAACCTCCGCCAGGTTGCAAATTAAAAATAATTTTTAAAAGCATCTTGCTCTGAAAAAATATTTGGGCTTGGGCTTGTAGCAGTGTGTGGGACTTGTTCTATTAGTCCATCTATACTAACCTCCACTAGGTTGCAAATTCAAAATAATTTTTATCTGCATCTAGCTATGAAAAAATATTTGGGCTTGGGCTTGTAGCAGTGTGTGGGACTTGATCTATTAGTCCATCTGTACTAACGTCGACCAGGTTCGAAATTAAAAATAATTTTTATCTGCATCTAGCTCTGAATAAATATTTGGCCTTGGGCTTGTAGCAGTGTGTGGGACTTAGTCTATTAGTCCATCTATACTAACCTCCACCAGGTTGCAAATTCAAAATCATCTTAATCTGCATCTAGCTCTGAAAAAATATTTGGGCTTGTAGCAATGTGTGGGACTTGTGCTATTAGTCCATCTATACTAACCTCCACCAGGTTTCAAATTCAAAATAATTTTTATCTGCATCTGGCTCTGAAAAAATATTTGGGCTTGGGCTTGTAGCAGTGTGTGGGACTTGTTCTATTAGTCCATCTATACTAACCTCCACAAGGTTGCAAATTCAAAATAATTTTTACCTGCATCTAGCTCTGAAAAATTATTTGGGCTTGGGCTTGTAGCAGTGTGTGGGACTTGTTCTATTAGTCCATCTATACTAAACTCCACCAGGTTGCAAATTCAAAATAATTTTTATCTGCATCTAGCTCTAAAAAAATATTTGGGCTTGAGCTTGTAGAAGTGTGTTGGATTTGTTCTATTAGTCCATCTATACTAACCTCCACCAGGTTGCAAATTCAAAATAATTTTTATCTGCATCTAGCTCTGAAAAAATATTTGGGCTTGGGCTTGTAGCAGTGTGTGGGACTTGTTCTATTAGTCCATCTATACTAACCTCCACAAGGTGGCAAATTCAAAACAATTTTTACCTGCATCTAGCTCTGAAAAATTATTTGGGCTTGGGCTTGTAGCAGTGTGTGGGACTTGTTCTATTAGTCCATCTATACTAAACTCCACCAGGTTGCAAATTAAAAATAATTTTTATCTGCATCTAGCTCTGAAAATATATTTGGGCTTGTAGTAGTGTGTGGGACTTGTTCTATTAGTCCATCTATACTAACCTCCGTCAGGTTGCAAATTAAAAATAATTTTTAAAAACATCTTGCTCTGAAAAAATATTTGGGCTTGGGCTTGTAGCAGTGTGTGGGACTTGTTCTATTAGTCCATCTATACTAACCTCCACTAGGTTGCAAATTCAAATTAATTTTTATCTGCATCTAGCTATGAAAAAATATTTGGGCTTGGGCTTGTAGCAGTGTGTGGGACTTGATCTATTAGTCCATCTATACTAACGTCGACCAGGTTCGAAATTAAAAATAATTTTTATCTGCATCTAGCTCTGAAAAAATATTTGGCCTTGGGCTTGTAGCAGTGTGTGGGACTTAGTCTATTAGTCCATCTATACTAACCTCCACCAGGTTGCAAATTGAAAATAATTTTTATCTGCATCTAGCTCTGAAAAAATATTTGGGCTTGGGCTTGTAGCAGTGTGTGGGACTTGTTCTATTAGTCCATCTATACTAACCACCACCAGGTTGCAAATTCAAAATCATTTTTATCTGCATCTAGCTCTGAAAAAATATTTGGGCTTGGGCTTGTAGCAGTGTGTGGGACTTGTTCTGTTAGTCAATCTATACTAACCTCCACCAGGTTGCAAATTCAAAATAATTTTTATCTGCATCTAGCTCTAAAAAAATATTTGGGCTTGGGCTTGTAGAAGTGTGTTGGATTTGTTCTATTAGTCCATCTATACTAACCTCCACCAGGTTGCAAATTCAAAATAATTTTTATCTGCATCTAGCTCTAAAAAAATATTTGGGCTTTGGCTTGTAGCAGTGTGTGGGACTTGTTCTATTACTCAATCTATACTAACCTCCACCAGGTTGCAAATTCAAAATAATTTTTATCTGCATCTAGCTCTGAAAAATTATTTGGGCTTGGGCTTGTAGCAGTGTGTGGGACTTGTTCTATTAGTCCATCTATACTAACCTCCACCAGGTTGCAAATTCAAAATAATTTTTATCTGCATCTAGCTCTGAAAAAATATTTGTGCTTGTAGTAGTGTGTGGGACTTGTTCTATTAGTCGATCTATGCTAACCTCCGCCAGGTTGCAAATTAAAAATAATTTTTAAAAGCATCTTGCTCTGAAAAAATATTTGGGCTTAGGCTTGTAGCAGTGTGTGGGACTTGTTCTATTAGTCCATCTATACTAACCTCCACTAGGTTGCAAATTCAAAATAATTTTTATCTGCATCTAGCTATGAAAAAATATTTGGGCTTGGGCTTTTAGCAGTGTATGGGACTTGATCTATTAGTCCATCTATACTAACGTCGACCAGGTTCGAAATTAAAAAAATTTTTTATCTGCATCTAGCTCTGAAAAAATATTTGACCTTGGGCTTGTAGCAGTGTGTGGGACTTAGTCTATTAGTACATCTATACTAACCTCCACCAGGTTGCAAATTCTAAATAATTTTTATCTGCATCTAAATCTGAAAAAAAATTTGGGCTTAGGCTTGTAACAGTGTTTGGGACTTGTTCTATTAGTCCATCTATACTAACCTCCACCAGGTTGCAAATTCAAAATAATTTTTATCTGCATCTAGCTCTGAAAAAATATTTCGGCTTGTAGCAGTGTGTGGAACTTGTTCTATTAGTCCATCTATACTAACCTCGACCAGGTTGCAAATTAAAAATAATTTTTATCTGCATCTAGCTCTGAAAAAATATTTGGGCTTGGGCTTGTAGCAGTGTGTGGGACTTGTTCTATTAGTCCATCTATACTAACCTCCACCAGGTTGCAAATTCAAAATAATTTTTATCTGCATCTAGCTCTGAAAAAATATTTGGGCTTGGGCTTTTAGCAGTGTGTGGGACTTGTTCTAGTAATCCATCTATACCAACCTCCACCAGGTTGCAAATTCAAAATAATTTTCATCTGCATCTAGCTCTGAAAAAATATTTGGGCTTGTAGCAGTGTGTGGGACTTGCTCTATTAGTCCATCTATACTAACCTCCACCAGGTTGCAAATTCAAAATAATTTTTATCTGCACCTAGCTCTGAAAAAATATTTGGGCTTTTTCTTGTAGCAGTGTGTGGCACTTGTTCTATTAGTCCATCTATACTAACCTCCACCAGCTTGCAAATTCGAAATAATTTTTATTTGCATCTAGCTCTGAAAAAATATTTGGGCTTGTAGCAGTGTTTGGGACTTGTTCTATTAGTCCATCTATACTAACCTCCACAAGGTTGCAAATTCAAAATAATTTTTATCTGCATCTAGCTCTGAAAAAATATTTGGGCTTGGGCTCATAGCAGTATGAGGGACTTGTTCTATTAGTCCATCTATACTAACCTCCACCAGATTGCAAATTCAAAATAATCTTTATCTGCATCTAGCTCTGAAAAAATATTTGGGCTTGGACTTGTAGCAGTGTGTGGGACTTGTTCTATTAGTCCATCTATACTGACCTCCACCAATTTGCAAATTCAAAATAATTTTTATCTGCATCTATCTCTGAAAAAATATTTGGGCTTGGGCTTGTAGCAATGTGTGGGACTTGTTCTATTATTCCATCTATTCTAACCTCCACCAGGTTGCAAATTCAAAATAATTTTTATCGGCATCTAGCTCTGAAAAAATATTTGGGCTTGGGCTTGTAGCAGTGTGTGGGACTTGTTCTATTAGTCCATCTATACTAACCTCCACCAGATTGCAAATTCAAAATAATTTTTATCTGAATCTAGCTCTGAAAAAATATTTGGGCTTGGGCTTGTAGCAGTGTGTGGGACTTGTTCTATTAGTCCATCTATACTAACCTCCACCAGGTTGCAAATTCAAAATAATTTTTATGTTCATCTTGCTCTGAAAAAATATTTGGGCTTGGGCTTGTAGCAGTGTGTGGGACTTGTTCTATTAGTTCATCTATACTAACCTCCACCAGGTTGCAAATTCAAAATAATTTTTATCTGAATCTTGCTCTGAAAAAAAATTTGGGCTTGGGATTGTAGCAGTGTGTGGGACTTGTTCTATTAGTCCATCTATACTAACCTCCACTAGGTTGCAAATTCAAAATAATTTTTATCTGCATCTAGCTATGAAAAAATATTTGGGCTTGGGCTTTTAGCAGTGTATGGGACTTGATCTATTAGTCCATCTATACTAACGTCGACCAGGTTCGAAATTAAAAATAATTTTTATCTGCATCTAGCTCTGAAAAAATATTTGACCTTGGGCTTGTAGCAGTGTGTGGGACTTAGTCTATTAGTGCATCTATACTAACCTCCACCAGGTTGCAAATTCAAAATAATTTTTATCTGCATCTAGCTCTGAAAAAATATTTGGGCTTGGGCTTGTAGCAATTTGTGGGACTTGTTCTATTATTCCATCTATTCTAACCTCCACCAGGTTGCAAATTCAAAATAATTTTTATCGGCATCTAGCTCTGAAAAAATATTTGGGCTTGGGCTTGTAGCAGTGTGTGGGACTTGTTCTATTAGTCCATCTATACTAACCTCCACCAGATTGCAAATTCAATATAATTTTTATCTGAATCTAGCTCTGAAAAAATATTTGGGCTTGGGCTTGTAGCAGTGTGTGGGACTTGTTCTATTAGTCCATCTATACTAACCTCCACCAGGTTGCAAATTCAAAATAATTTTTATCTGCATCTTGCTCTGTAAAAAAATTTGGGCTTGGGCTTGTAGCAGTGTGTGGGACTTGTTCTATTAGTCCATCTATACTAACCTCCACCAGGTTGCAAATTCAAAATAATTTTTATGTTCATCTTGCTCTGAAAAAATATTTGGGCTTGGGCTTGTAGCAGTGTGTGGGACTTGTTCTATTAGTCCATCTATACTAACCTCCACCAGGTTGCAAATTCAAAATAATTTTTATCTGAATCTTGCTCTGAAAAAAAATTTGGGCTTGGGATTGTAGCAGTGTGTGGGACTTGTTCTAATAGTCCATCTATACTAACCTCCACCAGGTTGCAAATTCAAAATAATTTTTATCTGCATCGAACTCTGAAAAAATATTTGGGCTTGGGCTTGTAGCAGTGTTTGGGACTTATTCTATTAGACAATCTATACTAACCTCCACCAGGTTGCAAATTCAAAATAATTTTTATCTGCATCTAGCTCTAAAAAAATATTTGGGCTTGGGCTTGTAGCAGTGTGTGGGACTTATTCTATTAGTCAATCTATACTAACCTCCACTAGGTTGCAAATTCAAATTAATTTTTATCTGCATCTTGCTCTGAAAAAATATTTGGGCTTGGGCTTGTAGCAGTGTGTGGGACTTGTTCTATTAGTCCATCTATACTAACCTCCACCAGGTTGCAAATTCAAAATAATTTTTATCTGCATCTAAATCTGAAAAAATATTTGGGCTTGGGCTTGTAACAGTGTTTGAGACTTGTTCTATTAGTCCATCTATAGTAACCTCAACCAGGTTGCAAATTAAAAATAATTTTTATCTGCATCTAGCTCTAAAAAAATATTTGGGCTTGGGCTTGTAGCAGTGTGTGGGACTTGTTCTATTATTCCATCTATACTAACCTCCACCAGGTTGCAAATTCAAAATAATTTTTATCTGCATCTAGCTCTGAAGAAATATTTGTGCTTGGGCTTGTAGCAGTGTGTGGGACTTGTTCTATTAGTCCATCTATACTAACATCCACCAGGTTGCAAATTCAAAATAATTTTTATCTGCATCTAGCTCTGAAAAAATATTTGGGCTTGGGCTTGCAGCAGTGTGTGGGACTTGTTCTATTAGTCCATCTATACTAACCTCCACCAGGTTGCAAATTCAAAATAATTTTTATCTGAATCTAGCTCTGAAAAAATATTTGGGCTTGGGCTTGTAGCAGTGTGTGGGACTTGTTCTATTAGTCCATATATACTAACCTCCACCAGGTTGCAAATTCAAAATAATTTTTATCTGCATCTAAATCTGAAAAAAAATTTGGGCTTAGGCTTGTAACAGTGTTTGGGACTTGTTCTATTAGTCCATCTATACTAACCTCCACCAGGTTGCAAATTCAAAATAATTTTTATCTGCATCTAGCTCTGAAAAAATATTTCGGCTTGTAGCAGTGTGTGGAACTTGTTCTATTAGTCCATCTATACTAACCTCGACCAGGTTGCAAATTAAAAATAATTTTTATCTGCATCTAGCTCTGAAAAAATATTTGGGCTTGGGCTTGTAGCAGTGTGTGGGACTTGTTCTATTAGTCCATCTATACTAACCTCCACCAGGTTGCAAATTCAAAATAATTTTTATCTGCATCTAGCTCTGAAAAAATATTTGGGCTTGGGCTTGTAGCAGTGTGTGGGACTTGTTCTAGTAGTCCATCTATACCAACCTCCACCAGGTTGCAAATTCAAAATAATTTTCATCTGCATCTAGCTCTGAAAAAATATTTGGGCTTGTAGCAGTGTGTGGGACTTGCTCTATTAGTCCATCTATACTAACCTCCACCAGGTTGCAAATTCAAAATAATTTTTATCTGCACCTAGCTCTGAAAAAATATTTGGGCTTTGGCTTGTAGCAGTGTGTGGCACTTGTTCTATTAGTCCATCTATACTAACCTCCACCAGCTTGCAAATTCGAAATAATTTTTATTTGCATCTAGCTCTGAAAAAATATTTGGGCTTGTAGCAGTGTGTGGGACTTGTTCTATTAGTCCATCTATACTAACCTCCACAAGGTTGCAAATTCAAAATAATTTTTATCTGCATCTAGCTCTGAAAAAATATTTGGGCTTGGGCTCATAGCAGTATGAGGGACTTGTTCTATTAGTCCATCTATACTAACCTCCACCAGATTGCAAATTCAAAATAATCTTTATCTGCATGTAGCTCTGAAAAAATATTTGGGCTTGGACTTGTAGCAGTGTGTGGGACTTGTTCTATTAGTCCATCTATACTGACCTCCACCAATTTGCAAATTCAAAATAATTTTTATCTGCATCTATCTCTGAAAAAATATTTGGGCTTGGGCTTGTAGCAATGTGTGGGACTTGTTCTATTATTCCATCTATTCTAACCTCCACCAGGTTGCAAATTCAAAATAATTTTTATCGGCATCTAGCTCTGAAAAAATATTTGGGCTTGGGCTTGTAGCAGTGTGTGGGACTTGTTCTATTAGTCCATCTATACTAACCTCCACCAGGTTGCAAATTCAAAATAATTTTTATGTTCATCTTGCTCTGAAAAAATATTTGGGCTTGGGCTTGTAGCAGTGTGTGGGACCTGTTCTATTAGTTCATCTATACTAACCTCCACCAGGTTGCAAATTCAAAATAATTTTTATCTGAATCTTGCTCTGAAAAAAAATTTGGGCTTAGGATTGTAGCAGTGTGTGGGACTTGTTCTATTAGTCCATCTATACTAACCTCCACCAGGTTGCAAATTCAAAATAATTTTTATCTGCATCGAACTCTGAAAAAATATTTGGGCTTGGGCTTGTAGCAGTGTTTGGGACTTATTCTACTAGACAATCTATACTAACCTCCACCAGGTTGCAAATTCAAAATAATTTTTATCTGCATCTAGCTCTAAAAAAATATTTGGGCTTGGGCTTGTAGCAGTGTGTGGGACTTATTCTATTAGTCAAACTATACTAACCTCCACTAGGTTGCAAATACAAATTAATTTTTATCTGCATCTTGCTCTGAAAAAATATTTGGGCTTGGGCTTGTAGCATTGTGTGGGACTTGTTCTATTAGTCCATCTATACTAACCTCCACCAGGTTGCAAATTCAAAATAATTTTTATCTGCATCTAAATCTGAAAAAATATTTGGGCTTGGGCTTGTAACAGTGTTTGAGACTTGTTCTATTAGTCCATCTATAGTAACCTCAACCAGGTTGCAAATTAAAAATAATTTTTATCTGCATCTAGCTCTAAAAAAATATTTGGGCTTGGGCTTGTAGCTGTGTGTGGGACATGTTCTATTAGTCCATCTATACTGACCTCCACCAGGTTGCAAATTCAAAATAATTTTTATCTGCATCTAGCTCTGAAGAAATATTTGTGCTTGGGCTTGTAGCAGTGTGTGGGACTTGTTCTATTAGTCCATCTATACTAACCACCACCAGGTCGCAAATTCAAAATAATTTTTATCTGCATCTAGTTCTGAAAAAATATTTGGGTTTGGGCTTGTAGCAGTGTGTGGCACTTGTTCTATTAGTCCATCTATACTAACCTCCACCAGGTTGCAAATTCAAAATAATCTTAATCTGCATCTAGCTCTGAAAAAATATTTGGGATTGTAGCAATGTGTGGGACTTGTTCTATTAGTCCACCTATACTAACCTCCACCAGGTTGCAAATTCAAAATAATTTTTATCTGCATCTAGCTCTGAAAAAATATTTGGGCTTGGGCTTGTAGCAGTGTGTGGGACTTGTTCTATTAGTACATCTATACTAAACTCCACCAGGTTGCAAATACAAAATAATTTTTAAATGCCTCTAGCTCTGAAAAAATATTTGGGCTTGGGCTTGTAGCAGTGTGTGGGACTTGTTCTATTAGTCCATCTATACTATCATCCACCAGGTTGCAAATTCAAAATAATTTTTATCTGCATCTAGCTCTGAAAAAATATTTGGGCTTGGGCTTGCAGCAGTGTGTGGGACTTGTTCTATTAGTCCATCTATACTAACCTCCACCAGGTTGCAAATTCAAAATAATTTTTATCTGAATCTAGCTCTGAAAAAATATTTGGGCTTGGGCTTGTAGCAGTGTGTGGGACTTGTTCTATTAGTCCATCTATACTAACCTCCACCAGGTTGCAAATTCAAAATAATTTTTATCTGCATCTAGCTCTGAAAAAATATTTGGGCTTGGGCTTGCAGCAGTGTGTGGGACTTGTTCTATTAGTCCATATATACTAACCTCCACCAGGTTGCAAATTCAAAATAATTTTTATCTGCATCTAAATCTGAAAAAAAATTTGGGCTTAGGCTTGTAACAGTGTTTGGGACTTGTTCTATTAGTCCATCTATACTAACCTCCACCAGGTTGCAAATTCAAAATAATTTTTATCTGCATCTAGCTCTGAAAAAATATTTTGGCTTGTGCAGTGTGTGGAACTTGTTCTATTAGTCCATCTATACTAACCTCGACCAGGTTGCAAATTAAAAATAATTTTTATCTGCATCTAGCTCTGAAAAAATATTTGGGCTTGGGCTTGTAGCAGTGTGTGGGACTTGTTCTATTAGTCCATCTATACTAACCTCCACCAGGTTGCAAATTCAAAATAATTTTTATCTGCATCTAGCTCTGAAAAAATATTTGGGCTTGGGCTTGTAGCAGTGTGTGGGACTTGTTCTAGTAGTCCATCTATACCAACCTCCACCAGGTTGCAAATTCAAAATAATTTTCATCTGCATCTAGCTCTGAAAAAATATTTGGGCTTGTAGCAGTGTGTGGGACTTGCTCTATTAGTCCATCTATACTAACCTCCACCAGGTTGCAAATTCAAAATAATTTTTATCTGCTACTAGCTCTGAAAAAATATTTGGGCTTTGGGTTGTAGCAGTGTGTGGCACTTGTTCTATTAGTCCATCTATACTAACCTCCACCAGCTTGCAAATTCGAAATAATTTTTATTTGCATCTAGCTCTGAAAAAATATTTGGGCTTGTAGCAGTGTGTGGGACTTGTTCTATTAGTCCATCTATACTAACCTCCACAAGGTTGCAAATTCAAAATAATTTTTTTCTGCATCTAGCTCTGAAAAAATATTTGGGCTTGGGCTCATAGCAGTATGAGGGACTTGTTCTATTAGTCCATCTATACTAACCTCCACCAGATTGCAAATTCAAAATAATCTTTATCTGCATCTAGCTCTGAAAAAATATTTGGGCTTGGACTTGTAGCAGTGTGTGGGAATTGTTCTATTAGTCCATCTATACTAACCTCCACCAGGTTGCAAATTCAAAATAATTTTTATCTGCATCTAGCTCTGAAAAAATATTTGGGCTTGGGCTTGTAGAAGTATGTGGGACTTGTTCTATTAGTCCATCTATACTAACCTCCACCATGTTGCAAATTCAAAATAATTTTTATCTGCATCTATCTCTGAAAAAATATTTGGGCTTGTGCTTGCAGCAGTGTGTGTAACATGTTCTATTAGTCCATCTATACTAACCTACACCTGGTTGCAAATTAAAAATAATTTTTATCCGCATCTAGCTCTGAAAAAATATTTGGGCTTGTAGCATTGTGTGGGACTTGCTCTATTAGTCCATCTATACTAACCTCCACCAGGTTGCAAATTCAAAATAATTTTTATCTGCACCTAGCTCTGAGAAAATATTTGGGCTTTGGCTTGTAGCAGTGTGTGGCACTTGTTCTATTAGTCCATCTATACTAACCTCTACCAGCTTGCAAATTCGAAATAATTTTTATTTGCATCTAGCTCTGAAAAAATATTTGGGCTTGTAGCAGTGTGTGGGACTTGTTCTATTAGTCCATCTATACTAACCTCCACAAGGTTGCAAATTCAAAATAATTTTTATGTGCATCTAGCTCTGAAAAAATATTTGGGCTTGGACTTGTAGCAGTGTGTGGGACTTGTTCTATTAGTCCATCTATACTGACCTCCACCAATTTGCAAATTCAAAATAATTTTTATCTGCATCTATCTCTAAAAAAATATTTGGGCTTGGGCTTGTAGCAATGTGTGGGACTTGTTCTATTAGTCCATCTATACTAACCTCCACCAGGTTGCAAATTCAAAATAATTTTTATCTGCATGTAGCTCTGAAAAAATATTTGGGCTTGGGCTTGTTGAAGTATGTGGGACTTGTTCTATTTGTCCATCTATACTAACCTCCACCATGTTGCAAATTGAAAATAATTTTTATCTGCATCTATCTCTGAAAAAATATTTGGGCTTGGGCTTGTAGCAGTGTGTGTAACATGTTCTATTAGTCCATCTATACTAACCTACACCTGGTTGCAAATTAAAAATAATTTTTATCCGCATCTAGCTCTGAAAAAATATTTGGGCTTGTAGCAGTGTGTGGGACTTGTTCTATTAGTCCATCTATTCTAACCTCCACCAGGTTGCAAATTAAAAATAATTTTTATCTGCATCTTGCTCTGAAAAAATATTTGTGCTTGGGCTGGTAGCAGTGTGTGGGACTTGTTCTGTTAATCCATCTATACTAACCTCCACCAGGTTGCAAATTAAAAATAATTTTTATGTTCATCTTGCTCTGAAAAAATATTTGGGCTTGGGCTTGTAGCAGTGTGTGGGACTTGTTCTATTAGGCCATCTATACTAACCTCCACCAGGTTGCAAATTCAAAATAATTTTTATATGCATCTTGATCTGAAAAAAAATTTGGGCTTGGGCTTGTAGCAGTGTGTGGGACTTGTTCTATTACTCCATCTATACTAACCTCCACCAGGTTGCATATTCAAAATAATTTTTATCTGCATCGAACTCTGAAAAAATATTTGGGCTTGGGCTTGAAGCAGTGTTTGGGACTTATTCTATTCGTCAATCTATATTAACCTCCACCAGGTTGCAAATTCAAAATAATTTTTATCTGCATCTAGCTCTAAAAAAATATTTGGGATTGGGCTTGTAGCAGTGTGTGGGACTTGTTCTATTAGTCAATCTATACTAACCTCCACCAGGTTGCAAATTCAAAATAATTTTTATCTGCATCTTGCTCTGAAAAAATATTTGGGCTTGGGCTTGTAGCAGTGTGTGGGACTTGTTCTATTAGTCCATTTATACTAACCTCCACCAGGTTGCAAATTCAAAATAATTTTTATCTGCATCTAAATCTGAAAAAATATTTGGGCTTGGGCTTTTAACAGTGTTTGGGACTTGTTCTATTAGTCCATCTATACTAACCTCGACCAGGTTGCAAATTAAAAATAATTTTTTTCTGCATTTAGCTCTAAAAAAATATTTGGGCTTGGGCTTGTAGCAGTGTGTGGGACTTGTTCTATTAGTCCATCTATACTAACCTCCACCAGGTTGCAAATTCAAAATAATTTTAATCTGAATCTAGCTCTGAAAAAATATTTGGGCTTGGGCTTGTAGCAGTGTTTGGGACTTGTTCTATTAGTCCATCTATACCAACATCCACCAGGTTGCAAATTCAAAATAATTTTTATCTGCATCTAGCTCTGAAAAAATATTTGGGCTTGGGCTGGTAGCAGTGTGTGGGTCTTGTTCTATTAATCCATCTATACTATCCTCCACCAGGTTGCAAATTAAAAATAATTTTTATGTTCATCTTGCTCTGAAAAAATATTTGGGCTTGGGCTTGTAGCAGTTTGTGGGACTTGTTCTATTAGTCCATCTATACTAACCTCCACCAGGTTGCAAATTCAAAATAATTTTTATCTTCATCGAACTCTGAAAAAATATTTGGGCTTGGGCTTGTAGCAGTGTTTGGGACTTATTCTATTAGTCAATCTATACTAACCTCCACCAGGTTGCAAATTCAAAATAATTTTTATCTGCATCTAGCTCTAAAAAAATATTTGGGCTTGGGCTTGTAGCAGTGTGTAGGACTTGTTCTATTAGTCCATCTATACTAACCTCCACCAGGTTGCAAATTAAAAATAATTTTTATCTGCATCTAGCTCTGAAAATATATTTGGGCTTGTAGTAGTGTGTGGGACTTATTCTATTAGTCCATCTATACTAACCTCCGCCAGGTTGCAAATTAAAAATAATTTTTAAAAGCATCTTGCTCTGAAAAAATATTTGGGCTTGGGCTTGTAGCAGTGTGTGGGACTTGTTCTATTAGTCCATCTATACTAACCTCCACTAGGTTGCAAATTCAAAATAATTTTTATCTGCATCTAGCTATGAAAAAATATTTGGGCTTGGGCTTGTAGCAGTGTGTGGGACTTGATATATTAGTCCATCTGTACTAACGTCGACCAGGTTCGAAATTAAAAATAATTTTTATCTGCATCTAGCTCTGAATAAATATTTGGCCTTGGGCTTGTAGCAGTGTGTGGGACTTAGTCTATTAGTCCATCTATACTAACCTCCACCAGGTTGCAAATTCAAAATAATTTTTATCTGCATCTAGCTCTGAAAAAATATTTGGGCTTGGGCTTGTAGCAGCGTGTGGGACTTGTTCTATTAGTCCATCTACACTAACCTCCACCAGGTTGCAAATTCAAAATAATTTTTATCTGCATCTAAATCTGAAAAAATATTTGGGCTTGGGCTTGTAACTGTGTTTGGGACTTGTTCTATTAGTCCATCTATACTAACCTCGACCAGGTTGCAAATTAAAAATAATTTTTATCTGCATCTAGCTCTAAAAAATATTTGGGCTTGGGCTTGTAGCAGTGTGTGGGACTTGTTCTATTAGTCCATCTATACTAACCTCCACCAGGTTGCAAATTCAAAATAATTTTTATCTGCTTCTAGCTCTGAAGAAATATTTTTGCTTGGGCTTGTAGCAGTGTGTGGGACTTGTTCTATTAGTCCATCTATACTAACCTCCACCAAGTCGCAATTTCAAAATAATTTTTATCTGCATCTAGCTCTGAAAAAATATTTGGGCTTGGGCTTGTAGCAGTGTGTGGCACTTGTTCTATTAGTCCATCTATACTAACCTCCACCAGGTTGCAAATTCAAAATCATCTTAATCTGCATCTAGCTCTGAAAAAATATTTGGGCTTGTAGCAATGTGTGGGACTTGTTCTATTAGTCCATCTATACTAACCTCCACTAGGTTGCAAATTCAAAATAATTTTTATCTGCATCTAGCTATGAAAAAATATTTGGGCTTGGGCTTGTAGCAGTGTGTGGGACTTGATCTATTAGTCCATCTGTACTAACGTCGACCAGGTTCGAAATTAAAAAAAATTTTTATCTGCATCTAGCTCTGAATAAATATTTGGCCTTGGGCTTGTAGCAGTGTGTGGGACTTAGTCTATTAGTCCATCTATACTAACCTCCACCAGGTTGCAAATTCAAAATAATTTTTATCTGCATCTAGCTCTGAAAAAATATTTGGGCTTGGGCTTGTAGCAGTGTGTGGGACTTGTTCTATTAGTCCATCTATACTAACCTCCACCAGTTTGCAAATTCAAAATAATTTTTATCTGCATCTTGATCTGAAAAAAAATTTGGGCTTGGGCTTGTAGCTGTGTGTGGGACTTTTTCTATTAGTCCATCTATACTAACCTCCACCAGGTTGCAAATTCAAAATAATTTTTATCTGCATCGAACTCTGAAAAAATATTTGGGCTTGGGCTTGTAGCAGTGTTTGGGACTTATTCTATTCGTCAATCTATACTAACCTCCACCAGGTTGCAAATTCAAAATAATTTTTATCTGCATCTTGCTCTGAAAAAATATTTGGGCTTGGGCTTGTAGCAGTGTGTGGGACTTGTTCTATTAGTCCATCTACACTAACCTCCACCAGGTTGCAAATTCAAAATAATTTTTATCTGCATCTAAATCTGAAAAATTATTTGGGCTTGGGCTTGTAACTGTGTTTGGGACTTGTTCTATTAGTCCATCTATACTAACCTCGACCAGGTTGCAAATTAAAAATAATTTTCATCTGCTTCTAGCTCTGAAGAAATATTTTTGCTTGGGCTTGTAGCAGTGTGTGGGACTTGTTCTATTAGTCCATCTATACTAACCTCCACCAGGTCGCAAATTCAAAATAATTTTTATCTGCATCTAGCTCTGAAAAAATATTTGGGCTTGGGCTTGTAGTAGTGTGTGGCACTTGTTCTATTAGTCCATCTATACTAACCTCCACCAGGTTGCAAATTCAAAATCATCTTAATCTGCATCTAGCTCTGAAAAAATATTTGGGCTTGTAGCAATGTGTGGGACTTGTGCTATTAGTCCATCTATACTAACCTCCACCAGGTTGCAAATTCAAAATAATTTTTATCTGCATCTAGCTCTAAAAAAATATTTGGGCTTGAGCTTGAAGAAGTGTGTTGGATTTGTTCTATTAGTCCATCTATACTAACCTCCACCAGGTTGCAAATTCAAAATAATTTTTATCTGCATCTAGCTCTGAAAAAATATTTGGGCTTGGGCTTGTAGCAGTGTGTGGGACTTGTTCTATTAGTCCATCTATACTAACCTCCACAAGGTTGCAAATTCAAAATAATTTTTACCTGCATCTAGCTCTGAAAAATTATTTGGGCTTGGGCTTGTAGCAGTGTGTGGGACTTGTTCTATTAGTCCATCTATACCAACATCCACCAGGTTGCAAATTCAAAATAATTTTTATCTGCATCTAGCTCTGAAAAAATATTTGGGCTTGGGCTGGTAGCAGTGTGTGGGTCTTGTTCTATTAATCCATCTATACTATCCTCCACCAGGTTGCAAATTAAAAATAATTTTTATGTTTATCTTGCTCTGAAAAAATATTTGGGCTTGGGCTTGTAGCAGTGTTTGGGACTTATTCTATTAGTCAATCTATACTAACCTCCACCAGGTTGCAAATTCAAAATAATTTTTATCTGCATCTAGCTCTAAAAAAATATTTGGGCTTGGGCTTGTAGCAGTGTGTAGAACTTGTTCTATTAGTCCATCTATACTAACCTCCACCAGGTTGCAAATTAAAAATAATTTTTATCTGCATCTAGCTCTGAAAATATTTTTGGGCTTGTAGTAGTGTGTGGGACTTATTCTATTAGTCCATCTATACTAACCTCCGCCAGGTTGCAAATTAAAAATAATTTTTAAAAGCATCTTGCTTGGAAAAAATATTTGGGCTTGGGCTTGTAGCAGTGTGTGGGACTTGTTCTATTAGTCCATCTATACTAACCTCCACTAGGTTGCAAATTCAAAATAATTTTTATCTGCATCTAGCTATGAAAAAATATTTGGGCTTGGGCTTGTAGCAGTGTGTGGGACTTGATCTATTAGTCCATCTGTACTAACGTCGACCAGGTTCGAAATTAAAAATAATTTTTATCTGCATCTAGCTCTGAATAAATATTTGGCCTTGGGCTTGTAGCAGTGTGTGGGACTTAGTCTATTAGTCCATCTATACTAACCTCCACCAGGTTGCAAATTCAAAATAATTTTTATCTGCATCTAGCTCTGAAAAAATATTTGGGCTTGGGCTTGTAGCAGTGTGTGGGACTTGTTCTATTAGTCCATCTATACTAACCTCCACCAGGTTGCAAATTCAAAATAATTTTTATCTGCATCTTGATCTGAAAAAAAATTTGGGCTTGTGCTTGTAGCAGTGTGTGGGACTTCTTCTATTAGTCCATCAATACTAACCTCCACAAGGTTGCAAATTCAAAATAATTTTTATCTGCATCGAACTCTGAAAAAATATTTGGGCTTGGGCTTGTAGCAGTGTTTGGGACTTATTCTATTCGTCAATCTATACTAACCTCCACCAGGTTGCAAATTCAAAATAATTTTTATCTGCATCTTGCTCTGAAAAATTATTTGGGCTTGGGCTTGTAGCAGTGTGTGGGACTTGTTCTATTAGTCCATCTACACTAACCTCCACCAGGTTGCAAATTCAAAATAATTTTTATCTGCATCTAAATCTGAAAAAATATTTGGGCTTGGGCTTGTAACTGTGTTTGGGACTTGTTCTATTAGTCCATCTATACTAACCTCGACCAGGTTGCAAATTAAAAATAATTTTTATCTGCATCTAGCTCTAAAAAATATTTGGGCTTGGGCTTGTAGCAGTGTGTGGGACTTGTTCTATTAGTCCATCTATACTAACCTCCACCAGGTTGCAAATTCAAAATAATTTTTATCTGTTTCTAGCTCTGAAGAAATATTTTTGCTTGGGCTTGTAGCAGTGTGTGGGACTTGTTCTATTAGTCCATCTATACTAACCTCCACCAGGTCGCAAATTCAAAATAATTTTTATCTGCATCTAGCTCTGAAAAATTATTTGGGCTTGGGCTTGTAGCAGTGTGTGGCACTTGTTCTATTAGTCCATCTATACTAACCTCCACCAGGTTGCAAATTCAAAATCATCTTAATCTGCATCTAGCTCTGAAAAAATATTTGGGCTTGTAGCAATGTGTGGGACTTGTGCTATTAGTCCATCTATACTAACCTCCACCAGGTTGCAAATTCAAAATAATTTTTATCTGCATCTAGCTCTGAAAAAATGTTTGGGCTTGGGCTTGTAGCAGTGTGTGGGACTTGTTCTATTAATCCATCTATACTAACCTCCACAAGGTTGCAAATTCAAAATAATTTTTACCTGCATCTAGCTCTGAAAAATTATTTGGGCTTGGGCTTGTAGCAGTGTGTGTTACTTGTTCTATTAGTCCATCTATACTAAACTCCACCAGGTTGCAAATTCAAAATAATTTTTATCTGCATCTAGCTCTAAAAAAATATTTGGGCTTGAGCTTGCAGAAGTGTGTTGGATTTGTTCTATTAGTCCATCTATACTAACCTCCACCAGGTTGCAAATTCAAAATAATTTTTATCTGCATCTAGCTCTGAAAAAATATTTGGGCTTGGGCTTGTAGCAGTGTGTGGGACTTGTTCTATTAGTCCATCTATACTAACCTCCACAAGGTTGCAAATTCAAAATAATTTTTACCTGCATCTAGCTCTGAAAAATTATTTGGGCTTGGGCTTGTAGCAGTGTGTGGGACTTGTTCTATTAGTCCATCTATACTAAACTCCACCAGGTTGCAAATTAAAAATAATTTTTATCTGCATCTAGCTCTGAAAATATATTTGGGCTTCTAGTAGTGTGTGGGACTTGTTCTATTAGTCCATCTATACTAACCTCCGTCAGGTTGCAAATTACAAATAATATTTAAAAACATCTTGCTCTGATAAAATATTTGGGCTTGGGCTTGTAGCAGTGTGTGGGACTTGATCTATTAGTCCATCTATACTAACCTCCACTAGGTTGCAAATTCAAAATAATTTTTATCTGCATCTAGCTATGAAAAAATTTTTGGGCTTGGGCTTGTAGCAGTGTGTGGGACTTGATCTATTAGTCCATCTATACTAACGTCGACCAGGTTCGAAATTAAAAATAATTTTTATCTGCATCTAGCTCTGAAAAAATATTTGGCCTTGGGCTTGTAGCAGTGTGTGGGACTTAGTCTATTAGTCCATCTATACTAACCTCCACCAGGTTGCAAATTGAAAATAATTTTTTTCTGCATCTAGCTCTGAAAAAATATTTGGGCTTGGGCTTGTAGCAGTGTGTGGGACTTGTTCTATTAGTCCCTCTATACTAACCACCACCATGTTGCAAATTCAAAATCATTTTTATCTGCATCTAGCTCTGAAAAAATATTTGGGCTTGGGCTTGTAGCAGTGTGTGGGACTTGTTCTATTAGTCCATCTATACTAACCTCCACCAGGTTGCAAATTCAAAATAATTTTTATCTGCATCTAGCTCTAAAAAAATATTTGGGCTTCGGCTTGTAGATGTGTGTTGGATTTGTTCTATTAGTCCATCTATACTAACCTCCACCAGGTTGAAAATTCAAAATAATTTTTATCTGCATCTAGCTCTGAAAAAATATTTGGGCTTGGGCTTGTAGCAGTGTGTGGGCCTTGTTCTATTAGTCAATCTATACTAACCTCCACCAGGTTGCAAATTCAAAATAATTTTTATCTGCATCTAGCTCTGAAAAATTATTTGGGCTTGGGCTTGTAGCAGTGTGTGGGACTTGTTCTATTAGTCCATCTATACTAACCTCCACCAGGTTGCAAATTAAAAATAATTTTTATCTGCATCTAGCTCTGAAAAAATATTTGTGCTTGTAGTAGTGTGTGGGACTTGTTCTATTAGTCCATCTATGCTAACCTCCGCCAGGTTGCAAATTAAAAATAATTTTTAAAAGCATCTTGCTCTGAAAAAATATTTGGGCTTAGGCTTGTAGCAGTGTGTGGGACTTGTTCTATTAGTCCATCTATACTAACCTCCACTAGGTTGCAAATTCAAAATAATTTTTATCTGCATCTAGCTATGAAAAAGTATTTGGGCTTGGGCTTTTAGCAGTGTATGGGACTTGATCTATTAGTCCATCTATACTAACGTCGACCAGGTTCGAAATTAAAAATAATTTTTATCTGCATCTAGCTCTGAAAAAATATTTGACCTTGGGCTTGTAACAGTGTGTGGGACTTAGTCTATTAGTCCATCTATACTAACCTCCACCAGGTTGCAAATTCAAAATAATTTTTATCTGCATCTAGCTCTGAAAAAATATTTGGGCTTGGGCTTGTAACAATGTGTGGGACTTGTTCTATTATTCCATCTATACTAACCTCCACCAGGTTGCAAATTCAAAATAATTTTTATCGGCATCTAGCTCTGAAAAAATATTTGGGCTTGGCCTTGTAGCAGTGTGTGGGATTTGTTCTATTAGTCCATCTATACTAACCTCCACCAGGTTGCAAATTCAAAATAATTTTTATTTGAATCTAGCTCTGAAAAAATATTTGGGCTTGGGCTTGTAGCAGTGTGTGGGACTTGTTCTATTAGTCCATCTATACTAACCTCCACCAGATTGCAAATTCAAAATATTTTTTATCTGCATCTTGCTCTGAAAAAAAATTTGGGCTTGGGCTTGTAGCAGTGTGTGGGACTTGTTCTATTAGTCCATCTATACTAACCTCCACCAGGTTGCAAATTCAAAATAATTTTTATCTGCATCTAGCTCTGAAAAAATATTTGGGCTTGGGCTTGTAGCAGTGTGTGGGACTTGTTCTATTAGTCCATCTATACTAACCTCCACAAGGTTGCAAATTCAAAATAATTTTTACCTGCATCTAGCTCTGAAAAATTATTTGGGCTTGGGCTTGTAGCAGTGTGTGGGACTTGTTCTATTAGTCCATCTATACTAAACTCCACCAGGTTGCAAATTAAAAATAATTTTTATCTGCATCTAGCTCTGAAAATATATTTGGGCTTCTAGTAGTGTGTGGGACTTGTTCTATTAGTCCATCTATACTAACCTCCGTCAGGTTGCAAATTACAAATAATATTTAAAAACATCTTGCTCTGATAAAATATTTGGGCTTGGGCTTGTAGCAGTGTGTGGGACTTGATCTATTAGTCCATCTATACTAACCTCCACTAGGTTGCAAATTCAAAATAATTTTTATCTGCATCTAGCTATGAAAAAATTTTTGGGCTTGGGCTTGTAGCAGTGTGTGGGACTTGATCTATTAGTCCATCTATACTAACGTCGACCAGGTTCGAAATTAAAAATAATTTTTATCTGCATCTAGCTCTGAAAAAATATTTGGCCTTGGGCTTGTAGCAGTGTGTGGGACTTAGTCTATTAGTCCATCTATACTAACCTCCACCAGGTTGCAAATTGAAAATAATTTTTTTCTGCATCTAGCTCTGAAAAAATATTTGGGCTTGGGCTTGTAGCAGTGTGTGGGACTTGTTCTATTAGTCCCTCTATACTAACCACCACCATGTTGCAAATTCAAAATCATTTTTATCTGCATCTAGCTCTGAAAAAATATTTGGGCTTGGGCTTGTAGCAGTGTGTGGGACTTGTTCTATTAGTCCATCTATACTAACCTCCACCAGGTTGCAAATTCAAAATAATTTTTATCTGCATCTAGCTCTAAAAAAATATTTGGGCTTCGGCTTGTAGATGTGTGTTGGATTTGTTCTATTAGTCCATCTATACTAACCTCCACCAGGTTGAAAATTCAAAATAATTTTTATCTGCATCTAGCTCTGAAAAAATATTTGGGCTTGGGCTTGTAGCAGTGTGTGGGCCTTGTTCTATTAGTCAATCTATACTAACCTCCACCAGGTTGCAAATTCAAAATAATTTTTATCTGCATCTAGCTCTGAAAAATTATTTGGGCTTGGGCTTGTAGCAGTGTGTGGGACTTGTTCTATTAGTCCATCTATACTAACCTCCACCAGGTTGCAAATTAAAAATAATTTTTATCTGCATCTAGCTCTGAAAAAATATTTGTGCTTGTAGTAGTGTGTGGGACTTGTTCTATTAGTCCATCTATGCTAACCTCCGCCAGGTTGCAAATTAAAAATAATTTTTAAAAGCATCTTGCTCTGAAAAAATATTTGGGCTTAGGCTTGTAGCAGTGTGTGGGACTTGTTCTATTAGTCCATCTATACTAACCTCCACTAGGTTGCAAATTCAAAATAATTTTTATCTGCATCTAGCTATGAAAAAGTATTTGGGCTTGGGCTTTTAGCAGTGTATGGGACTTGATCTATTAGTCCATCTATACTAACGTCGACCAGGTTCGAAATTAAAAATAATTTTTATCTGCATCTAGCTCTGAAAAAATATTTGACCTTGGGCTTGTAACAGTGTGTGGGACTTAGTCTATTAGTCCATCTATACTAACCTCCACCAGGTTGCAAATTCAAAATAATTTTTATCTGCATCTAGCTCTGAAAAAATATTTGGGCTTGGGCTTGTAACAATGTGTGGGACTTGTTCTATTATTCCATCTATACTAACCTCCACCAGGTTGCAAATTCAAAATAATTTTTATCGGCATCTAGCTCTGAAAAAATATTTGGGCTTGGGCTTGTAGCAGTGTGTGGGATTTGTTCTATTAGTCCATCTATACTAACCTCCACCAGGTTGCAAATTCAAAATAATTTTTATTTGAATCTAGCTCTGAAAAAATATTTGGGCTTGGGCTTGTAGCAGTGTGTGGGACTTGTTCTATTAGTCCATCTATACTAACCTCCACCAGATTGCAAATTCAAAATATTTTTTATCTGCATCTTGCTCTGAAAAAAAATTTGGGCTTGGGCTTGTAGCAGTGTGTGGGACTTGTTCTATTAGTCCATCTATACTAACCTCCACCAGGTTGCAAATTCAAAATAATTTTTATGTTCATCTTGCTCTGAAAAAATATTTGGGCTTGGGCTTGTAGCAGTGTGTGGGACTTGTTCTATTAGTCCATCTATACTAACCTCCACCAGGTTGCAACTTCAAAATAATTTTTATCTGCATCTTGCTCTGAAAAAAAATTTGGGCTTGGGATTGTAGCAGTGTGTGGGACTTGTTCTATTAGTCCATCTATACTAACCTCCACCAGGTTGCAAATTCAAAATAATTTTTATCTGCATCGAACTCTGAAAAAATATTTGGGCTTGGGCTTGTAGCAGTGTTTGGGACTTATTCTATTGGACAATCTATACTAACCTCCACCAGGTTGCAAATTCAAAATAATTTTTATCTGCATCTAGCTCTAAAAAAATATTTGGGCTTGGGCTTATAGCAGTGTGTGGGACTTATTCTATTAGTCAATCTATACTAACCTAAACTAGGTTGCAAATTCAAAATAATTTTTATCTGCATCTTGCTCTGAAAAAATATTTGGGCTTGGGCTTGTAGCAGTGTGTGGGACTTGTTCTATTAGTCCATCTATACTAACCTCCACCAGGTTGCAAATTCAAAATAATTTTTATCTGCATCTAAATCTGAAAAAATATTTGGGCTTGGGCTTGTAACAGTGTTTGAGACTTGTTCTATTAGTCCATCTATAGTAACCTCAACCAGGTTGCAAATTAAAAATAATTTTTTCTGCATCTAGCTCTAAAAAAATATTTGGGCTTGGGCTTGTAGCAGTGTGTGGGACTTGTTCTATTAGTCCATCTATACTAACCTCCACCAGGTTGCAAATTCAAAATAATTTTTATCTGCATCTAGCTCTGAAGAAATATTTGTGCTTGGGCTTGTAGCAGTGTGTGGGACTTGTTCTATTAGTCCATCTATACTAACCTCCACCAGGTTGCAAATTCAAAATAATTTTTATCTGCATCTAGCTCTGAAAAAATATTTGGGCTTGGGCTTGTAGCAATGTGTGGGACTTGTTCTATTATTCCATCTATACTAACCTCCACCAGGTTGCAAATTCAAAATAATTTTTATCGGCATCTAGCTCTGAAAAAATATTTGGGCTTGGGCTTGTAGCAGTGTGTGGGACTTGTTCTATTAGTCCATCTATACTAACCTCCACCAGGTTGCAAATTCAAAATAATTTTTATTTGAATCTAGCTCTGAAAAAATATTTGGGCTTGGGCTTGTAGCAGTGTGTGGGACTTGTTCTATTAGTCCATCTATACTAACCTCCACCAGATTGCAAATTCAAAATATTTTTTATCTGCATCTTGCTCTGAAAAAAAATTTGGGCTTGGGCTTGTAGCAGTGTGTGGGACTTGTTCTATTAGTCCATCTATACTAACCTCCACCAGGTTGCAAATTCAAAATAATTTTTATGTTCATCTTGCTCTGAAAAAATATTTGGGCTTGGGCTTGTAGCAGTGTGTGGGACTTGTTCTATTAGTCCACCTATACTAACCTCCACCAGGTTGCAACTTCAAAATAATTTTTATCTGCATCTTGCTCTGAAAAAAAATTTGGGCTTGGGATTGTAGCAGTGTGTGGGACTTGTTCTATTAGTCCATCTATACTAACCTCCACCAGGTTGCAAATTCAAAATAATTTTTATCTGCATCGAACTCTGAAAAAATATTTGGGCTTGGGCTTGTAGCAGTGTTTGGGACTTATTCTATTAGACAATCTATACTAACCTCCACCAGGTTGCAAATTCAAAATAATTTTTATCTGCATCTAGCTCTAAAAAAATATTTGGGCTTGGGCTTGTAGCAGTGTGTGGGACTTATTCTATTAGTCAATCTATACTAACCTAAACTAGGTTGCAAATTCAAAATAATTTTTATCTGCATCTTGCTCTGAAAAAATATTTGGGCTTGGGCTTGTAGCAGTGTGTGGGACTTGTTCTATTAGTCCATCTATACTAACCTCCACCAGGTTGCAAATTCAAAATAATTTTTATCTGCATCTAAATCTGAAAAAATATTTGGGCTTGGGCTTGTAACAGTGTTTGAGACTTGTTCTATTAGTCCATCTATAGTAACCTCAACCAGGTTGCAAATTAAAAATAATTTTTATCTGCATCTAGCTCTAAAAAAATATTTGGGCTTGGGCTTGTAGCAGTGTGTGGGACTTGTTCTATTAGTCCATCTATACTAACCTCCACCAGGTTGCAAATTCAAAATAATTTTTATCTGCATCTAGCTCTGAAGAAATATTTGTGCTTGGGCTTGTAGCAGTGTGTGGGACTTGTTCTATTAGTCCATCTATACTAACCACCACCAGGTCGCAAATTCAAAATAATTTTTATCTGCATCTAGCTCTGAAAAAATATTTGGGTTTGGGCTTGTAGCAGTGTGTGGCACTTGTTCTATTAGTCCATCTATACTAACCTTCACCAGGTTGCAAATTCAAAATAATCTTAATCTGCATCTAGCTCTGAAAAAATATTTGGGCTTGTAGCAATGTGTGGGACTTGTTCTATTAGTCCATCTATACTAACCTCCACCAGGTTGCAAATTCAAAATAATTTTTATCTGCATCTAGCTCTGAAAAAATATTTGGGCTTGGACTTGTAGCAGTGTGTGGGACTTGTTCTATTAGTCCATCTATACTAACCTCCACCAGGTTGCAAATTCAAAATAATTTTTAAATGCCTCCAGCTCTGAAAAAATATTTGGGCTTGGGCTTGTATAGCAGTGTGTGGGACTTGTTCTATTAGTCCATCTATACTAACATCCACCAGGTTGCAAATTCAAAATAATTTTTATCTGCATCTAGCTCTGAAAAAATATTTGGGCTTGGGCTTGCAGCAGTGTGTGGGACTTGTTCTATTAGTCCATCTATACTAACCTCCACCAGGTTGCAAATTCAAAATAATTTTTATCTGCATCTAGCTCTGAAAAAATATTTGGGCTTGGGCTTGTAGCAGTGTGTGAGACTTGTTCTATTAGTCCATCTATACTAACCTCCACCAGGTTGCAAATTCAAAATAATTTTTATCTGCATCTAGCTCTGAAAAAATATTTGGGCTTGGGCTTGTAGCAGTGTGTGGGACTTGTTCTATTAGTCCATATATACTAACCTCCACCAGGTTGCAAATTCAAAATAATTTTTATCTGCATCTAAATCTGAAAAAAAAATTGGGCTTAGGCTTGTAACAGTGTTTGGGACTTGTTCTATTAGTCCATCTATACTAACCTCCACCAGGTTGCAAATTCAAAATAATTTTTATCTGCATCTAGCTCTGAAAAAATATTTGGGCTTGGGCTTGTAACAATGTGTGGGACTTGTTCTATTATTCCATCTATACTAACCTCCACCAGGTTGCAAATTCAAAATAATTTTTTTCGGCATCTAGCTCTGAAAAAATATTTGGGCTTGGGCTTGTAGCAGTGTGTGGGATTTGTTCTATTAGTCCATCTATACTAACCTCCACCAGGTTGCAAATTCAAAATAATTTTTATTTGAATCTAGCTCTGAAAAAATATTTGGGCTTGGGCTTGTAGCAGTGTGTGGGACTTGTTCTATTAGTCCATCTATACTAACCTCCACCAGATTGCAAATTCAAAATATTTTTTATCTGCATCTTGCTCTGAAAAAAAATTTGGGCTTGGGCTTGTAGCAGTGTGTGGGACTTGTTCTATTAGTCCATCTATACTAACCTCCACCAGGTTGCAAATTCAAAATAATTTTTATGTTCATCTTGCTCTGAAAAAATATTTGGGCTTGGGCTTGTAGCAGTGTGTGGGACTTGTTCTATTAGTCCATCTATACTAACCTCCACCAGGTTGCAACTTCAAAATAATTTTTATCTGCATCTTGCTCTGAAAAAAAATTTGGGCTTGGGATTGTAGCAGTGTGTGGGACTTGTTCTATTAGTCCATCTATACTAACCTCCACCAGGTTGCAAATTCAAAATAATTTTTATCTGCATCGAACTCTGAAAAAATATTTGGGCTTGGGCTTGTAGCAGTGTTTGGGACTTATTCTATTGGACAATCTATACTAACCTCCACCAGGTTGCAAATTCAAAATAATTTTTATCTGCATCTAGCTCTAAAAAAATATTTGGGCTTGGGCTTATAGCAGTGTGTGGGACTTATTCTATTAGTCAATCTATACTAACCTAAACTAGGTTGCAAATTCAAAATAATTTTTATCTGCATCTTGCTCTGAAAAAATATTTGGGCTTGGGCTTGTAGCAGTGTGTGGGACTTGTTCTATTAGTCCATCTACACTAACCTCCACCAGGTTGCAAATTCAAAATAATTTTTATCTGCATCTAAATCTGAAAAAATATTTGGGCTTGGGCTTGTAACAGTGTTTGAGACTTGTTCTATTAGTCCATCTATAGTAACCTCAACCAGGTTGCAAATTAAAAATAATTTTTATCTGCATCTAGCTCTAAAAAAATATTTGGGCTTGGGCTTGTAGCAGTGTGTGGGACTTGTTCTATTAGTCCATCTATACTAACCTCCACCAGGTTGCAAATTCAAAATAATTTTTATCTGCATCTAGCTCTGAAGAAATATTTGTGCTTGAGCTTGTAGCAGTGTGTGGGACTTGTTCTATTAGTCCATCTATACTAACCTCCACCAGGTTGCAAATTCAAAATAATTTTTATCTGCATCTAGCTCTGAAAAAATATTTGGGCTTGGGCTTGTAGCAATGTGTGGGACTTGTTCTATTATTCCATCTATACTAACCTCCACCAGGTTGCAAATTCAAAATAATTTTTATCGGCATCTAGCTCTGAAAAAATATTTGGGCTTGGGCTTGTAGCAGTGTGTGGGACTTGTTCTATTAGTCCATCTATACTAACCTCCACCAGGTTGCAAATTCAAAATAATTTTTATTTGAATCTAGCTCTGAAAAAATATTTGGGCTTGGGCTTGTAGCAGTGTGTGGGACTTGTTCTATTAGTCCATCTATACTAACCTCCACCAGATTGCAAATTCAAAATATTTTTTATCTGCATCTTGCTCTGAAAAAAAATTTGGGCTTGGGCTTGTAGCAGTGTGTGGGACTTGTTCTATTAGTCCATCTATACTAACCTCCACCAGGTTGCAAATTCAAAATAATTTTTATGTTCATCTTGCTCTGAAAAAATATTTGGGCTTGGGCTTGTAGCAGTGTGTGGGACTTGTTCTATTAGTCCATCTATACTAACCTCCACCAGGTTGCAACTTCAAAATAATTTTTATCTGCATCTTGCTCTGAAAAAAAATTTGGGCTTGGGATTGTAGCAGTGTGTGGGACTTGTTCTATTAGTCCATCTATACTAACCTCCACCAGGTTGCAAATTCAAAATAATTTTTATCTGCATCGAACTCTGAAAAAATATTTGGGCTTGGGCTTGTAGCAGTGTTTGGGACTTATTCTATTAGACAATCTATACTAACCTCCACCAGGTTGCAAATTCAAAATAATTTTTATCTGCATCTAGCTCTAAAAAAATATTTGGGCTTGGGCTTGTAGCAGTGTGTGGGACTTATTCTATTAGTCAATCTATACTAACCTAAACTAGGTTGCAAATTCAAAATAATTTTTATCTGCATCTTGCTCTGAAAAAATATTTGGGCTTGGGCTTGTAGCAGTGTGTGGGACTTGTTCTATTAGTCCATCTATACTAACCTCCACCAGGTTGCAAATTCAAAATAATTTTTATCTGCATCTAAATCTGAAAAAATATTTGGGCTTGGGCTTGTAACAGTGTTTGAGACTTGTTCTATTAGTCCATCTATAGTAACCTCAACCAGGTTGCAAATTAAAAATAATTTTTATCTGCATCTAGCTCTAAAAAAATATTTGGGCTTGGGCTTGTAGCAGTGTGTGGGACTTGTTCTATTAGTCCATCTATACTAACCTCCACCAGGTTGCAAATTCAAAATAATTTTTATCTGCATCTAGCTCTGAAGAAATATTTGTGCTTGGGCTTGTAGCAGTGTGTGGGACTTGTTCTATTAGTCCATCTATACTAACCACCACCAGGTCGCAAATTCAAAATAATTTTTATCTGCATCTAGCTCTGAAAAAATATTTGGGTTTGGGCTTGTAGCAGTGTGTGGCACTTGTTCTATTAGTCCATCTATACTAACCTTCACCAGGTTGCAAATTCAAAATAATCTTAATCTGCATCTAGCTCTGAAAAAATATTTGGGCTTGTAGCAATGTGTGGGACTTGTTCTATTAGTCCATCTATACTAACCTCCACCAGGTTGCAAATTCAAAATAATTTTTATCTGCATCTAGCTCTGAAAAAATATTTGGGCTTGGACTTGTAGCAGTGTGTGGGACTTGTTCTATTAGTCCATCTATACTAACCTCCACCAGGTTGCAAATTCAAAATAATTTTTAAATGCCTCCAGCTCTGAAAAAATATTTGGGCTTGGGCTTGTAGCAGTGTGTGGGACTTGTTCTATTAGTCCATCTATACTAACATCCACCAGGTTGCAAATTCAAAATAATTTTTATCTGCATCTAGCTCTGAAGAAATATTTGTGCTTGGGCTTGTAGCAGTGTGTGGGACTTGTTCTATTAGTCCATCTATACTAACCACCACCAGGTCGCAAATTCAAAATAATTTTTATCTGCATCTAGCTCTGAAAAAATATTTGGGTTTGGGCTTGTAGCAGTGTGTGGCACTTGTTCTATTAGTCCATCTATACTAACCTTCACCAGGTTGCAAATTCAAAATAATCTTAATCTGCATCTAGCTCTGAAAAAATATTTGGGCTTGTAGCAATGTGTGGGACTTGTTCTATTAGTCCATCTATACTAACCTCCACCAGGTTGCAAATTCAAAATAATTTTTATCTGCATCTAGCTCTGAAAAAATATTTGGGCTTGGACTTGTAGCAGTGTGTGGGACTTGTTCTATTAGTCCATCTATACTAACCTCCACCAGGTTGCAAATTCAAAATAATTTTTAAATGCCTCCAGCTCTGAAAAAATATTTGGGCTTGGGCTTGTAGCAGTGTGTGGGACTTGTTCTATTAGTCCATCTATACTAACATCCACCAGGTTGCAAATTCAAAATAATTTTTATCTGCATCTAGCTCTGAAAAAATATTTGGGCTTGGGCTTGCAGCAGTGTGTGGGACTTGTTCTATTAGTCCATCTATACTAACCTCCACCAGGTTGCAAATTCAAAATAATTTTTATCTGCATCTAGCTCTGAAAAAATATTTGGGCTTGGGCTTGTAGCAGTGTGTGAGACTTGTTCTATTAGTCCATCTATACTAACCTCCACCAGGTTGCAAATTCAAAATAATTTTTATCTGCATCTAGCTCTGAAAAAATATTTGGGCTTGGGCTTGTAGCAGTGTGTGGGACTTGTTCTATTAGTCCATATATACTAACCTCCACCAGGTTGCAAATTCAAAATAATTTTTATCTGCATCTAAATCTGAAAAAAAAATTGGGCTTAGGCTTGTAACAGTGTTTGGGACTTGTTCTATTAGTCCATCTATACTAACCTCCACCAGGTTGCAAATTCAAAATAATTTTTATCTGCATCTAGCTCTGAAAAAATATTTCGGTCTGTAGCAGTTTGTGGAACTTGTTCTATTAGTCCATCTATACTAACCTCGACCAGGTTGCAAATTAAAAATATTTTTTATCTGCATCTAGCTCTGAAAAGATATTTGGGCTTGTAGCAGTGTGTGGGACTTGCTCTATTAGTCCATCTATACTAACCTCCACCAGGTTGCAAATTCAAAATAATTTTTATTGGCATCTAGCTCTGAAAAAATATTTGGGCTTGGGCTTGTAGCAGTGTTTGGGACTTGTTCTATTAGTCCATCTATACTAACCTCCACCAGCTTGCAAATTCGAAATAATTTTTATTTGCATCTAGCTCTGAAAAAATATTTGGGCTTGTAGCAGTGTGTGGGACTTGTTCTATTAGTCCATCTATACTAACCTCCACAAGGTTGCAAATTCAAAATAATTTTTATCTGCATCTAGCTCTGAAAAAATATTTGGACTTGGGCTCATAGCAGTATGAGGGACTTGTTCTATTAGTCCATCTATACTAACCTCCACCAGATTGCAAATTCAAAATAATCTTTATCTGCATCTAGCTCTGAAAAAATATTTGGGCTTGGACTTGTAGCAGTGTGTGGAACTTGTTCTATTAGTCCATCTATACTGACCTCCACCAATTTGCAAATTCAAAATAATTTTTATCTGCATCTATCTCTGAAAAAATATTTGGGCTTGGGCTTGTAGCAATGTGTGGGACTTGTTCTATTAGTCCATCTATACTAACCTCCACCAGGTTGCAAATTCAAAATAATTTTTATCTGCATCTAGCTCTGAAAAAATATTTGGGCTTGGGCTTGTAGCAGTATGTGGGACTTGTTCTATTAGTCCATCTATACTAACCTCCACCATGTTGCAAATTAAAAATAATTTTTATCTGCATCTATCTCTGAAAAAATATTTGGGCTTGGGCTTGTAGCAGTGTGTGTAACATGTTCTATTAGTCCATCTATACTAACCTACACCTGGTTGCAAATTAAAAATAATTTTTATCTGCATCTAGCTCTGAAAAAATATTTCGGCTTGTAGCAGTGTGTGGGACTTGTTCTATTATCCATCTATACTAACCCCGACCAGGTTGCAAATTAAAAATAATTTTTATCTGCATCTTGCTCTGAAAAAATATTTGGGCTTGGGCTTGTAGCAGTGTGTGGGACTTGTTCTATTAGTCCATCTATACTAACCTCCACCAGGTTGCAAATTCAAAATAATTTTTATCTGCATCTAGCTCTGAAAAAATATTTGGGCTTGGGCTTGTAGCAGTGTGTGGGACTTGTTCTAGTAGTCCATCTATACTAACGTCGACCAGGTTCGAAATTAAAAATAATTTTTATCTGCATCTAGCTCTGAGAAAATATTTGGCCTTGGGCTTGTAACAGTGTGTGGGACTTATTCTATTAGTCCATCTCTACTAACCTCCACCAGGTTGCAAATTCAAAATAATTTTAATCTGCATCTAGCTCTGAAAAAATATTTGGGCTTGGGCTTGTAGCAATGTGTGGGACTTGTTCTGTTATTCCATCTATACTAACCTCCACCAGGTTGCAAATTCAAAATAATTTTTATTGGCATCTAGCTCTGAAAAAATATTTGGGCTTGGGCTTGTAGCAGTGTGTGGGACTTGTTCTATTAGTCCATCTATACCAACATCCAAAAGGTTGCAAATTCAAAATAATTTTTATCTGCATCTAGCTCTGAAAAAATATTTGGGCTTGGGCTTGTAGCAGTGTCTGGTACTTGTTCTATTAATCCATCTATACTAACCTCCACCAGGTTGCAAATTAAAAATAATTTTTATGTTCATCTTGCTCTGAAAAAATATTTGGGCTTGGGCTTGTAGCAGTGTGTGGGACTTGTTCTATTAGTCCATCTATACTAACCTCCACCAAGTTGCAAATTAAAAATAATTTTTATCTGCATCTAGCTCTGAAAATATATTTGGGCTTGGGCTTGTAGCATTGTGTGAGACTTGTTCTATTAGTCCATCTATACTAACCTCGACCAGGTTGCAAATTCAAAATAATTTTTATCAGCATCTAACTCTGAAAAAATATTTGGGCTTGGGCTTGTAGCAGTGTTTGGGACTTTTTCTATTAGTCCATCTATACTAACCTCGACCAGGTTGCAAATTAAAAATAATTTTTATCTGCATCTAGCTCTAAAAAAATATTTGGGCTTGGGCTTGTAGCAGTGTTTGGGACTTGTTCTATTAGTCCATCTATACTAACCTCCACCAGGTTGCAAATTCAAAATAATTTTTATCTGCATCTAAATCTGAAAAAATATTTGGGCTTTGGCTTGTAACAGTGTTTGGGACTTGTTCTATTAGTCCATCTATACTAACCTCGACCAGGTTGCAAATTAAAAATAATTTTTATCTGCATCTAGCTCTAAAAAAATATTTGGGCTTGGGCTTGTAGCAGTGTGTGGGACTTGTTCTATTAGTCCATCTATACTAACCTCCACCAGGTTGCAAATTCAAAATAATTTTTATCTGCATCTAGCTCTGAAGAAATATTTGAGCTTGGGCTTGTAGCAGTGTGTGTGACTTGTTCTATTAGTCCATCTATACTAACCTCCACCAGGTCGCAAATTCAAAATAATTTTTATCTGCATCTAGCTCTGAAAAAATATTTGGGCTTGGGCTTGTAGCAGTGTGTGGCACTTGTTCTATTAGTCCATCTATACTAACCACCAGGTTGCAAATTCAAAATAATCTTAATCTGCATCTAGCTCTGAAAAAATATTTGGGCTTGTAGCAATGTGTGGGACTTGTTCTATTAGTCCATCTATACTAACCTCCACCAGGTTGCAAATTCAAAATAATTTTTATCTGCATCTAGCTCTGAAAAAATATTTGGTCTTGGGCTTGTAGCAGTGTGTGGGACTTGTTCTATTAGTCCATATATACTAACCTCCACCAGGTTGCAAATTCAAAATAATTTTTATCTGCATCTAAATCTGAAAAAAAAATTGGGCTTAGGCTTGTAACAGTGTATGGGACTTGTTCTATTAGTCCATCTATACTAACCTCCACCAGGTTGCAAATTCAAAATAATTTTTATCTGCATCTAGCTCTGAAAAAATATTTCGGTCTGTAGCAGTGTGTGGAACTTGTTCTATTAGTCCATCTATACTAACCTCGACCAGGTTGCAAATTAAAAATATTTTTTATCTGCATCTAGCTCTGAAAAAATATTTGGGCTTGGGCTTGTAGCAGTGTGTGGGACTTGTTCTATTAGTCCATCTATACTAACCTCCACCAGGTTGCAAATTCAAAATAATTTTTATCTGCATCTAGCTCTGAAAAAATATTTGAGCTTGGGCTTGTAGCAGTTTGTGGGACTTGTTCTAGTAGTCCATCTATACTAACCTCCACCAGGTTGCAAATTCAAAATAATTTTCATCTGCATCTAGCTCTGAAAAAATATTTGGGCTTGGTCTTGTAGCAGTGTGTGGGATTTGTTCTATTAGTCCATCTATACTAACCTCCACCAGGTTGCAAATTAAAAATAATTTTTATCTGCATCTAGCACTGAAAAAATATTTGGGCTTGTAGCAGTGTGTGGGACTTGTTCTATTAGTCCATCTATACTAACCTCCTCTAGGTTGCAAACTAAAAAAATTTTTTATCGGCATCTTGTTCTGAAAAAATATTTGGGCTTGGGCTTGTAGCAGTGTGTGGGACTTGTTCTATTAGTCCATCTATACTAACCTCCACCAGGTTGCAAATTCAAAATAATTTTAATCTGCATCTAGCTCTGAAAAGATATTTGGGCTTGTAGCAGTGTGTGGGACTTGCTCTATTAGTCCATCTATACTAACCTCCACCAGGTTGCAAATTCAAAATAATTTTTATTGGCATCTAGCTCTGAAAAAATATTTGGGCTTGGGCTTGTAGCAGTGTTTGGGACTTGTTCTATTAGTCCATCTATACTAACCTCCACCAGCTTGCAAATTCGAAATAATTTTTATTTGCATCTAGCTCTGAAAAAATATTTGGGCTTGTAGCAGTGTGTGGGACTTGTTCTATTAGTCCATCTATACTAACCTCCACAAGGTTGCAAATTCAAAATAATTTTTATCTGCATCTAGCTCTGAAAAAATATTTGGACTTGGGCTCATAGCAGTATGAGGGACTTGTTCTATTAGTCCATCTATACTAACCTCCACCAGATTGCAAATTCAAAATAATCTTTATCTGCATCTAGCTCTGAAAAAATATTTGGGCTTGGACTTGTAACAGTGTGTGGAACTTGTTCTATTAGTCCATCTATACTGACCTCCACCAATTTGCAAATTCAAAATAATTTTTATCTGCATCTATCTCTGAAAAAATATTTGGGCTTGGGCTTGTAGCAATGTGTGGGACTTGTTCTATTAGTCCATCTATACTAACCTCCACCAGGTTGCAAATTCAAAATAATTTTTATCTGCATCTAGCTCTGAAAAAATTTTTGGGCTTGGGCTTGTAGCAGTATGTGGGACTTGTTCTATTAGTCCATCTATACTAACCTCCACCATGTTGCAAATTAAAAATAATTTTTATCTGCATCTATCTCTGAAAAAATATTTGGGCTTGGGCTTGTAGCAGTGTGTGTAACATGTTCTATTAGTCCATCTATACTAACCTACACCTGGTTGCAAATTAAAAATAATTTTTATCTGCATCTAGCTCTGAAAAAATATTTCGGCTTGTAGCAGTGTGTGGGACTTGTTCTATTATCCATCTATACTAACCCCGACCAGGTTGCAAATTAAAAATAATTTTTATCTGCATCTTGCTCTGAAAAAATATTTGGGCTTGGGCTTGTAGCAGTGTGTGGGACTTGTTCTATTAGTCCATCTATACTAACCTCCACCAGGTTGCAAATTCAAAATAATTTTTATCTGCATCTAGCTCTGAAAAAATATTTGGGCTTGGGCTTGTAGCAGTGTGTGGGACTTGTTCTAGTAGTCCATCTATACTAACGTCGACCAGGTTCGAAATTAAAAATAATTTTTATCTGCATCTAGCTCTGAGAAAATATTTGGCCTTGGGCTTGTAACAGTGTGTGGGACTTATTCTATTAGTCCATCTCTACTAACCTCCACCAGGTTGCAAATTCAAAATAATTTTAATCTGCATCTAGCTCTGAAAAAATATTTGGGCATGTAGCAGTGTGTGGGACTAGTTCTATTAGTTCATCTATACTAACCTCCACCAGCTTGCAAATTCTAAATAATTTTTATCTGCATCTAGCTCTGAAAAAATATTTGGGCTTGTAGCAGTGTGTGGGACTTGTTCTATTAGTCCATCTATACTAACCTCCACAAGGTTGCAAATTCAAAATAATTGTTATCTGCATCTAGCTCTGAAAAAATATTTGGGCTTGGGCTTGTAGCAGTGTGTGGTACTTGTTCTATTAGTCCATCTATACTAACCTTCACCAGATTGCAAATTCAAAATAATTTTTATCTGCATCTAGCTCTGAAACAATATTTGGGCTTGGACTTGTAGCAGTGTGTGGGACTTGTTCTGTTAGTCCATCTATACTGACCCCCACCAATTTGCAAATTCAAAATAATTTTTATCTGCATCTAGCTCTGAAAAAATATTTGGGCTTGGGCTTGTAGCAGTGTGTGGGACTTGTTCTATTAGTCCATCTATACTAACTTCCACCAGGTTGCAAATTTAAAATAATTTTTATCTGCATCTAGCTCTGAAAAAATATTTGGGCTTGGGCTTGTAGCAGTGTGTGGGACTTGTTCTATTAGTCCATCTATACTAACCTCGACCAAGTTGCAAATTAAAAATAATTTTTATCTGCATCTAGCTCTAAAAAAATATTTGGGCTTGGGCTTGTAGCAGTGTGTGGGACTTGTTCTATTAGTCCATCTATACTAACCTCCACCAGGTTGCAAATTCAAAATAATTTTTATCTGCATCTAGCTCTGAAAAAATATTTGGGCTTGGGCTTGTAGCAGTGTGTGGGACTTGTTCTATTAGTCCATCTATTCTAACCACCACCAGGTTGCACATTCAAAATCATTTTTATCTGCATCTAGCTCTGAAAAAATATTTGGGCTTGGGCTTGTAGCAGTGTGTGGGACTTGTTCTATTAGTCCATCTATACTAACCTCCACCAGGTTGCAAATTCAAAATAATTTTTATCTGAATCTAGCTCTGAAAAAATATTTGGGCTTGCGCTTGTAGCAGTGTGTGGGACTTGTTCTATTAGTCCATCTATACCAACATCCACCAGGTTGAAAATTCAAAATAATTTTTATCTGCATCTAGCTCTGAAAAAATATTTGGGCTTGGGCTGATAGCAGTGTGTGGGACTTGTTCTATTAATCCATCTATACTAACCTCCACCAGGTTGCAAATTAAAAATAATTTTTATGTTCATCTTGCTCTGAAAAAATATTTGGGCTTGGGCTTGTAGCAGTGTGTGGGACTTGTTCTATTAGTCCATCTATACTAACCTCCACCAGGTTGCAAATTCAAAATAATTTTTATCTGCATCTTGATCTGAAAAAAAATTTGGGCTTGGGCTTGTAGCAGTGTGTGGGACTTGTTCTATTAGTCCATCTATACTAACCTCCACCAGGTTGCAAATTCAAAATAATTTTTATCTGCATCGAACTCTGAAAAAATATTTGGGCTTGGGCTTGTAGCAGTGTTTGGGACTTATTCTATTCGTCAATCTATATTAACCTCCACCAGGTTGCAAATTCAAAATAATTTTTATCTGCATCTAGCTCTAAAAAAATATTTGGGATTGGGCTTGTAGCAGTGTGTGGGACTTATTCTATTAGTCAATCTATACTAACCTCCACCAGGTTGCAAATTCAAAATAATTTTTATCTCAATCTAGCTCTGAAAAAATATTTGGGCTTGGGCTTGTAGCAGTGTGTGGAACTTGTTCTTTTAGTCCATCTATACCAACATCCACCAGGTTGCAAATTCAAAATAATTTTTTTCTGCATCTAGCTCTGAAAAAATATTTGGGCTTGGGCTTGTAGCAATGTGTGGGACTTGTTCTGTTATTCCATCTATACTAACCTCCACCAGGTTGCAAATTCAAAATAATTTTTATTGGCATCTAGCTCTGAAAAAATATTTGGGCTTGGGCTTGTAGCAGTGTGTGGGACTTGTTCTATTAGTCCATCTATACCAACATCCAAAAGGTTGCAAATTCAAAATAATTTTTATCTGCATCTAGCTCTGAAAAAATATTTGGGCTTGGGCTTGTAGCAGTGTCTGGTACTTGTTCTATTAATCCATCTATACTAACCTCCACCAGGTTGCAAATTAAAAATAATTTTTATGTTCATCTTGCTCTGAAAAAATATTTGGGCTTGGGCTTGTAGCAGTGTGTGGGACTTGTTCTATTAGTCCATCTATACTAACCTCCACCAAGTTGCAAATTAAAAATAATTTTTATCTGCATCTAGCTCTGAAAATATATTTGGGCTTGGGCTTGTAGCATTGTGTGGGACTTGTTCTATTAGTCCATCTATACTAACCTCGACCAGGTTGCAAATTCAAAATAATTTTTATCAGCATCTAACTCTGAAAAAATATTTGGGCTTGGGCTTGTAGCAGTGTTTGGGACTTTTTCTATTAGTCCATCTATACTAACCTCGACCAGGTTGCAAATTAAAAATAATTTTTATCTGCATCTAGCTCTAAAAAAATATTTGGGCTTGGGCTTGTAGCAGTGTTTGGGACTTGTTCTATTAGTCCATCTATACTAACCTCCACCAGGTTGCAAATTCAAAATAATTTTTATCTGCATCTAAATCTGAAAAAATATTTGGGCTTTGGCTTGTAACAGTGTTTGGGACTTGTTCTATTAGTCCATCTATACTAACCTCGACCAGGTTGCAAATTAAAAATAATTTTTATCTGCATCTAGCTCTAAAAAAATATTTGGGCTTGGGCTTGTAGCAGTGTGTGGGACTTGTTCTATTAGTCCATCTATACTAACCTCCACCAGGTTGCAAATTCAAAATAATTTTTATCTGCATCTAGCTCTGAAGAAATATTTGAGCTTGGGCTTGTAGCAGTGTGTGTGACTTGTTCTATTAGTCCATCTATACTAACCTCCACCAGGTCGCAAATTCAAAATAATTTTTATCTGCATCTAGCTCTGAAAAAATATTTGGGCTTGGGCTTGTAGCAGTGTGTGGCACTTGTTCTATTAGTCCATCTATACTAACCACCAGGTTGCAAATTCAAAATAATCTTAATCTGCATCTAGCTCTGAAAAAATATTTGGGCTTGTAGCAATGTGTGGGACTTGTTCTATTAGTCCATCTATACTTACCTAGACCAGGTTGCAAACGAAAAAAATTTTTTATCGGCATCTTGTTCTGAAAAAATATTTGGGCTTGGGCTTGTAGCAGTATGTGGGACTTGTTCTATTAGTCCATCTATACTAACCTCCACCACGTTGAAAATTCAAAATAATTTTAATCTGCATCTAGCTCTGAAAAAATATTTGGGCATGTAGCAGTGTGTGGGACTAGTTCTATTAGTTCATCTATACTAACCTCCACCAGCTTGCAAATTCTAAATAATTTTTATCTGCATCTAGCTCTGAAAAAATATTTGGGCTTGTAGCAGTGTGTGGGACTTGTTCTATTAGTCCATCTATACTAACCTCCACAAGGTTGCAAATTCAAAATAATTGTTATCTGCATCTAGCTCTGAAAAAATATTTGGGCTTGGGCTTGTAGCAGTGTGTGGTACTTGTTCTATTAGTCCATCTATACTAACCTTCACCAGATTGCAAATTCAAAATAATTTTTATCTGCATCTAGCTCTGAATAAATATTTGGGCTTGGACTTGTAGCAGTGTGTGGGACTTGTTCTATTAGTCCATCTATACTAACCTCCACCAGGTTGCAAATTCAAAATAATTTTTATCTGCATCTAAATCTGAAAAAATATTTGGGCTTTGGCTTGTAACAGTGTTTGGGACTTGTTCTATTAGTCCATCTATACTAACCTCGACCAGGTTGCAAATTAAAAATAATTTTTATCTGCATCTAGCTCTAAAAAAATATTTGGGCTTGGGCTTGTAGCAGTGTGTAGGTCTTGTTCTATTAGTCCATCTATACTAACCTCCACCAGGTTGCAAATTCAAAATAATTTTTATCTGCATCTAGCTCTGAAGAAATATTTGAGCTTGGGCTTGTAGCAGTGTGTGTGACTTGTTCTATTAGTCCATCTATACTAACCTCCACCAGGTCGCAAATTCAAAATAATTTTTATCTGCATCTAGCTCTGAAAAAATATTTGGGCTTGGGCTTGTAGCAGTGTGTGGCACTTGTTCTATTAGTCCATCTATACTAACCTCCACCAGGTTGCAAATTCAAAATAATCTTAATCTGCATCTAGCTCTGAAAAAATATTTGGGCTTGTAGCAATGTGTGGGACTTGTTCTATTAGTCCATCTATACTAACCTCCACCAGGTTGCAAACTAAAAAAAATTTTTATCGGCATCTTGTTCTGAAAAAATATTTGGGCTTGGGCTTGTAGCAGTGTGTGGGACTTGTTCTATTAGTCCATCTATACTAACCTCCACCACGTTGCAAATTCAAAATAATTTTAATCTGCATCTAGCTCTGAAAAAATATTTGGGCATGTAGCAGTGTGTGGGACTAGTTCTATTAGTTCATCTATACTAACCTCCACCAGCTTGCAAATTCTAAATAATTTTTATCTGCATCTAGCTCTGAAAAAATATTTGGGCTTGTAGCAGTGTGTGGGACTTGTTCTATTAGTCCATCTATACTAACCTCCACAAGGTTGCAAATTCAAAATAATTGTTATCTGCATCTAGCTCTGAAAAAATATTTGGGCTTGGGCTTGTAGCAGTGTGTGGTACTTGTTCTATTAGTCCATCTATACTAACCTTCACCAGATTGCAAATTCAAAATAATTTTTATCTGCATCTAGCTCTGAAACAATATTTGGGCTTGGACTTGTAGCAGTGTGTGGGACTTGTTCTGTTAGTCCATCTATACTGACCCCCACCAATTTGCAAATTCAAAATAATTTTTATCTGCATCTAGCTCTGAAAAAATATTTGGGCTTGGGCTTGTAGCAGTGTGTGGGACTTGTTCTATTAGTCCATCTATACTAACTTCCACCAGGTTGCAAATTTAAAATAATTTTTATCTGCATCTAGCTCTGAAAAAATATTTGGGCTTGGGCTTGTAGCAGTGTGTGGGACTTGTTCTATTAGTCCATCTATACTAACCTCGACCAAGTTGCAAATTAAAAATAATTTTTATCTGCATCTAGCTCTAAAAAAATATTTGGGCTTGGGCTTGTAGCAGTGTGTGGGACTTGTTCTATTAGTCCATCTATACTAACCTCCACCAGGTTGCAAATTCAAAATAATTTTTATCTGCATCTAGCTCTGAAAAAATATTTGGGCTTGGGCTTGTAGCAGTGTGTGGGACTTGTTCTATTAGTCCATCTATTCTAACCACCACCAGGTTGCACATTCAAAATCATTTTTATCTGCATCTAGCTCTGAAAAAATATTTGGGCTTGGGCTTGTAGCAGTGTGTGGGACTTGTTCTATTAGTCCATCTATACTAACCTCCACCAGGTTGCAAATTCAAAATAATTTTTATCTGAATCTAGCTCTGAAAAAATATTTGGGCTTGCGCTTGTAGCAGTGTGTGGGACTTGTTCTATTAGTCCATCTATACCAACATCCACCAGGTTGAAAATTCAAAATAATTTTTATCTGCATCTAGCTCTGAAAAAATATTTGGGCTTGGGCTGATAGCAGTGTGTGGGACTTGTTCTATTAATCCATCTATACTAACCTCCACCAGGTTGCAAATTAAAAATAATTTTTATGTTCATCTTGCTCTGAAAAAATATTTGGGCTTGGGCCTGTAGCAGTGTGTGGGACTTGTTCTATTAGTCCATCTATACTAACCTCCACCAGGTTGCAAATTCAAAATAATTTTTATCTGCATCTTGATCTGAAAAAAAATTTGGGCTTGGGCTTGTAGCAGTGTGTGGGACTTGTTCTATTAGTCCATCTATACTAACCTCCACCAGGTTGCAAATTCAAAATAATTTTTATCTGAATCTAGCTCTGAAAAAATATTTGGGCTTGCGCTTGTAGCAGTGTGTGGGACTTGTTCTATTAGTCCATCTATACCAACATCCACCAGGTTGAAAATTCAAAATAATTTTTATCTGCATCTAGCTCTGAAAAAATATTTGGGCTTGGGCTGATAGCAGTGTGTGGGACTTGTTCTATTAATCCATCTATACTAACCTCCACCAGGTTGCAAATTAAAAATAATTTTTATGTTCATCTTGCTCTGAAAAAATATTTGGGCTTGGGCCTGTAGCAGTGTGTGGGACTTGTTCTATTAGTCCATCTATACTAACCTCCACCAGGTTGCAAATTCAAAATAATTTTTATCTGCATCTTGATCTGAAAAAAAATTTGGGCTTGGGCTTGTAGCAGTGTGTGGGACTTGTTCTATTAGTCCATCTATACTAACCTCCACCAGGTTGCAAATTCAAAATAATTTTTATCTGCATCGAACTCTGAAAAAATATTTGGGCTTGGGCTTGTAGCAGTGTTTGGGACTTATTCTATTCGTCAATCTATATTAACCTCCACCAGGTTGCAAATTCAAAATAATTTTTATCTGCATCTAGCTCTAAAAAAATATTTGGGATTGGGCTTGTAGCAGTGTGTGGGACTTATTCTATTAGTCAATCTATACTAACCTCCACCAGGTTGCAAATTCAAAATAATTTTTATCTCAATCTAGCTCTGAAAAAATATTTGGGCTTGGGCTTGTAGCAGTGTGTGGAACTTGTTCTTTTAGTCCATCTATACCAACATCCACCAGGTTGCAAATTCAAAATAATTTTTTTCTGCATCTAGCTCTGAAAAAATATTTGGGCTTGGGCTGGTAGCAGTGTGTGGGACTTGTTCTATTAATCCATCTATACTATCCTCCACCAGGTTGCAAATTAAAAATAATTTTTATGTTCATCTTGCTCTGAAAAAATATTTGGGCTTGGGCTTGTAGCAGTGTGTGGGACTTGTTCTATTAGTCCATCTATACTAACCTCCACCAGGTTGCAAATTCAAAATAATTTTTATCTGCATCTTGCTCTGAAAAAAAATTTGGGCCTGGGCTTGTAGCAGTGTGTGGGACATGTTCTATTAGTCCATCTATACTAACCTCCACCAGGTTGCAAATTCAAAATAATTTTTATCTTCATCGAACTCTGAAAAAATATTTGGGCTTGGGCTTGTAGCAGTGTTTGGGACTTATTCTATTAGTCAATCTATACTAACCTCCACCAGGTTGCAAATTCAAAATAATTTTTATCTGCATCTAGCTCTAAAAAAATATTTGGGCTTGGGCTTGTAGCAGTGTGTGGGACTTGTTCTATTAGTCCATCTATACTAACCTCGACCAAGTTGCAAATTAGAAATAATTTTTATCTGCATCTAGCTCTAAAAAAATATTTGGGCTTGGGCTTGTAGCAGTGTGTGGGACTTGTTCTATTAGTCCATCTATACTAACCTCCACCAGGTTGCAAATTCAAAATAATTTTTATCTGCATCTAGCTCTGAAAAAATATTTGGGCTTGGGCTTGTAGCAGTGTGTGGGACTTGTTCTATTAGTCCATCTATTCTAACCACCACCAGGTTGCACATTCAAAATCATTTTTATCTGCATCTAGCTCTGAAAAAATATTTGGGCTTGGGCTTGTAGCAGTGTGTGGGACTTGTTCTATTAGTCCATCTATACTAACCTCCACCAGGTTGCAAATTCAAAATAATTTTTATCTGAATCTAGCTCTGAAAAAATATTTGGGCTTGCGCTTGTAGCAGTGTGTGGGACTTGTTCTATTAGTCCATCTATACCAACATCCACCAGGTTGAAAATTCAAAATAATTTTTATCTGCATCTAGCTCTGAAAAAATATTTGGGCTTGGGCTGATAGCAGTGTGTGGGACTTGTTCTATTAATCCATCTATACTAACCTCCACCAGGTTGCAAATTAAAAATAATTTTTATGTTCATCTTGCTCTGAAAAAATATTTGGGCTTGGGCCTGTAGCAGTGTGTGGGACTTGTTCTATTAGTCCATCTATACTAACCTCCACCAGGTTGCAAATTCAAAATAATTTTTATCTGCATCTTGATCTGAAAAAAAATTTGGGCTTGGGCTTGTAGCAGTGTGTGGGACTTGTTCTATTAGTCCATCTATACTAACCTCCACCAGGTTGCAAATTCAAAATAATTTTTATCTGCATCGAACTCTGAAAAAATATTTGGGCTTGGGCTTGTAGCAGTGTTTGGGACTTATTCTATTCGTCAATCTATATTAACCTCCACCAGGTTGCAAATTCAAAATAATTTTTATCTGCATCTAGCTCTAAAAAAATATTTGGGATTGGGCTTGTAGCAGTGTGTGGGACTTATTCTATTAGTCAATCTATACTAACCTCCACCAGGTTGCAAATTCAAAATAATTTTTATCTCAATCTAGCTCTGAAAAAATATTTGGGCTTGGGCTTGTAGCAGTGTGTGGAACTTGTTCTTTTAGTCCATCTATACCAACATCCACCAGGTTGCAAATTCAAAATAATTTTTTTCTGCATCTAGCTCTGAAAAAATATTTGGGCTTGGGCTGGTAGCAGTGTGTGGGACTTGTTCTATTAATCCATCTATACTATCCTCCACCAGGTTGCAAATTAAAAATAATTTTTATGTTCATCTTGCTCTGAAAAAATATTTGGGCTTGGGCTTGTAGCAGTGTGTGGGACTTGTTCTATTAGTCCATCTATACTAACCTCCACCAGGTTGCAAATTCAAAATAATTTTTATCTGCATCTTGCTCTGAAAAAAAATTTGGGCTTGGGCTTGTAGCAGTGTGTGGGACATGTTCTATTAGTCCATCTATACTAACCTCCACCAGGTTGCAAATTCAAAATAATTTTTATCTTCATCGAACTCTGAAAAAATATTTGGGCTTGGGCTTGTAGCAGTGTTTGGGACTTATTCTATTAGTCAATCTATACTAACCTCCACCAGGTTGCAAATTCAAAATAATTTTTATCTGCATCTAGCTCTAAAAAAATATTTGGGCTTGGGCTTGTAGCAGTGTGTGGGACTTGTTCTATTAGTCCATCTATACTAACCTCGACCAAGTTGCAAATTAGAAATAATTTTTATCTGCATCTAGCTCTAAAAAAATATTTGGGCTTGGGCTTGTAGCAGTGTGTGGGACTTGTTCTATTAGTCCATCTATACTAACCTCCACCAGGTTGCAAATTCAAAATAATTTTTATCTGCATCTAGCTCTGAAAAAATATTTGGGCTTGGGCTTGTAGCAGTGTGTGGGACTTGTTCTATTAGTCCATCTATTCTAACCACCACCAGGTTGCACATTCAAAATCATTTTTATCTGCATCTAGCTCTGAAAAAATATTTGGGCTTGGGCTTGTAGCAGTGTGTGGGACTTGTTCTATTAGTCCATCTATACTAACCTCCACCAGGTTGCAAATTCAAAATAATTTTTATCTGAATCTGGCTCTGAAAAAATATTTGGGCTTGCGCTTGTAGCAGTGTGTGGGACTTGTTCTATTAGTCCATCTATACCAACATCCGCCAGGTTGAAAATTCAAAATAATTTTTATCTGCATCTAGCTCTGAAAAAATATTTGGGCTTGGGCTGGTAGCAGTGTGTGGGACTTGTTCTATTAATCCATCTATACTAACCTCCACCAGGTTGCAAATTAAAAATAATTTTTATGTTCATCTTGCTCTGAAAAAATATTTGGGCTTGGGCTTGTAGCAGTGTGTGGAACTTGTTCTATTAGTCCATCTATACTAACCTCCACCAGGTTGCAAATTCAAAATAATTTTTATCTGCATCTTGAACTGAAAAAAAATTTGGGCTTGGGCTTGTAGCAGTGTGTGGGACTTGTTCTATTAGTCCATCTATACTAACCTCCACCAGGTTGCAAATTCAAAATAATTTTTATCTGCATCGAACTCTGAAAAAATATTTGGGCTTGGGCTTGTAGCAGTGTTTGGGACTTATTCTATTCGTCAATCTATATTAACCTCCACCAGGTTGCAAATTCAAAATAATTTTTATCTGCATCTAGCTCTAAAAAAATATTTGGGATTGGGCTTGTAGCAGTGTGTGGGACTTATTCTATTAGTCAATCTATACTAACCTCCACCAGGTTGCAAATTCAAAATAATTTTTATCTGCATCTTGCTCTGAAAAAATATTTGGGCTTGAGCTTGTAGCAGTGTGTGGGACTTGTTCTATTAGTCCATCTATACTAACCTCCACCAGGTTGCAAATTCAAAATAATTTTTATCTGCATCTAAATCTGAAAAAATATTTGGGCTTGGGCTTGTAAAAGTGTTTGGGACTTGTTCTATTAGTCCATCTATACTAACATCGACCAGGTTGCAAATTAAAAATAATTTTTATCTGCATCTAGCTCTAAAAAAATATTTGGCCTTGGGCTTGTAGCAGTGTGTGGGACTTGTTCTATTAGTCCATCTATACTAACCTCCACCAGGTTGCAAATTCAAAATAATTTTTATCTCAATCTAGCTCTGAAAAAATATTTGGGCTTGGGCTTGTAGCAGTGTGTGGAACTTGTTCTTTTAGTCCATCTATACCAACATCCACCAGGTTGCAAATTCAAAATAATTTTTTTCTGCATCTAGCTCTGAAAAAATATTTGGGCTTGGGCTGGTAGCAGTCTGTGGGACTTGTTCTATTAATCCATCTATACTATCCTCCACCAGGTTGCAAATTAAAAATAATTTTTATGTTCATCTTGCTCTGAAAAAATATTTGGGCTTGGGCTTGTAGCAGTGTGTGGGACTTGTTCTATTAGTCCATCTATACTAACCTCCACCAGGTTGCAAATTCAAAATAATTTTTATCTGCATCTTGCTCTGAAAAAAAATTTGGGCTTGGGCTTGTAGCAGTGTGTGGGACATGTTCTATTAGTCCATCTATACTAACCTCCACCAGGTTGCAAATTCAAAATAATTTTTATCTTCATCGAACTCTGAAAAAATATTTGGGCTTGGGCTTGTAGCAGTGTTTGGGACTTATTCTATTAGTCAATCTATACTAACCTCCACCAGGTTGCAAATTCAAAATAATTTTTATCTGCATCTAGCTCTAAAAAAATATTTGGGCTTGGGCTTGTAGCAGTGTGTGGGACTTGTTCTGCTAGTCCATCTATACTAACCTCCACCAGGTTGCAAATTAAAAATAATTTTTATCTGCATCTAGCTCTGAAAATATATTTGGGCTTGTAGTAGTGTGTGGGACTTATTCTATTAGTCCATCTATACTAACCTCCGCCAGGTTGCAAATTAAAAATAATTTTTAAAAGCATCTTGCTCTGAAAAAATATTTGGGCTTGGGCTTGTAGCAGTGTGTGGGACTTGTTCTATTAGTCCATCTATACTAACCTCCACTAGGTTGCAAATTCAAAATAATTTTTATCTGCATCTAGCTATGAAAAAATATTTGGGCTTGGGCTTGTAGCAGTGTGTGGGACTTGATCTATTAGTCCATCTGTACTAACGTCGACCAGGTTGCAAATTCAAAATAATTTTTATCTGCATCTTGATTTAAAAAAAAATTTGGGCTTGGGCTTGTAGCAGTGTGTGGGACTTGTTCTATTAGTCCATCTATACTAACCTCCACCAGGTTGCAAATTCAAAATAATTTTTATCTGCATCGAACTCTGAAAAAATATTTGGGCTTGGGCTTGTAGCAGTGTTTGGGACTTATTCTATTCGTCAATCTATATTAACCTCCACCAGGTTGCAAATTCAAAATAATTTTTATCTGCATCTAGCTCTAAAAAAATATTTGGGATTGGGCTTGTAGCAGTGTGTGGGACTTATTCTATTAGTCAATCTATACTAACCTCCACCAGGTTGCAAATTCAAAATAATTTTTATCTGCATCTTGCTCTGAAAAAATATTTGGGCTTGGGCTTGTAGCAGTGTGTGGGACTTGTTCTATTAGTCCATCTATACTAACCTCCACCAGGTTGCAAATTCAAAATAATTTTTATCTGCATCTAAATCTGAAAAAATATTTGGGCTTGGGCTTGTAGCAGTGTGTGGGATTTGTTCTATTAGTCCATCTATACTAACCTCCACCAGGTTGCAAATTCAAAATAATTTTTATCTGCATCTAGCTCTAAAAAATTATTTGGGCTTGGGCTTGTAGAAGTGTTTTGGATTTGTTCTATTAATCCATCTATACTAACCTCCACCAGGTTGCAAATTCAAAATAATTTTTATCTGCATCTAGCTCTGAAAAAATATTTGGGCTTGGGCTTGTAGCAGTGTGTGGGACTTGTTCTATTAGTCAATCTATACTAACCTCCACCAGGTTGCAAATTCAAAATAATTTTTATCTGCATCTAGCTCTGAAAAAATATTTGGGCTTGGGCTTGTAGCAGTGTGTGGGACTTGTTCTATTAGTCCATCTATACTAACCTCCACCAGGTTGAAAATTCAAAATAATTTTTATCTGCATCTAAATCTGAAAAAATATTTGGGCTTGGGCTTGTAACAGTGTTTGGGACTTGTTCTATTAGTCCATCTATACTAACCTCCACCAGGTTGCAAATTAAAAATAATTTTTAAAAGCATCTTGCTCTGAAAAAATATTTGGGCTTGGGCTTGTAGCAGTGTGTGGGACTTGTTCTATTAGTCCATCTATACTAACCTCCACTAGGATGCAAATTCAAAATAATTTTTATCTGCATCTAGCTCTGAAAAAATATTTGGGCTTGGGCTTGTAGCAGTGTGTGGGACTTGTTCTATTAGTCAATCTATACTAACCTCCACCAGGTTGCAAATTCAAAATAATTTTTATCTGCATCTAGCTCTGAAAAAATATTTGGGCTTGGGCTTGTAGCAGTGTGTGGGACTTGTTCTACTAGTCCATCTATACTAACCTCCACCAGGTTGCAAATTAAAAATAATTTTTATCTGCATCTAGCTCTGAAAATATATTTGGGCTTGTAGTAGTGTGTGGGACTTATTCTATTAGTCCATCTATACTAACCTCCGCCAGGTTGCAAATTAAAAATAATTTTTAAAAGCATCTTGCTCTGAAAAAATATTTGGGCTTGGGCTTGTAGCAGTGTGTGGGACTTGTTCTATTAGTCCATCTATACTAACCTCCACTAGGATGCAAATTCAAAATAATTTTTATCTGCATCTAGCTATGAAAAAATATTTGGGCTTGGGCTTGTAGCAGTGTGTGGGACTTGATCTATTAGTCCATCTGTACTAACGTCGACCAGGTTCGAAATTAAAAATAATTTTTATCTGCATCTAGCTATGAATAAATATTTGGCCTTGGGCTTGTAGCAGTGTGTGGGACTTAGTCTATTAGTCCATCTATACTAACCTCCACCAGGTTGCAAATTCAAAATAATTTTTATCTGCATCTAGCTCTGAAAAAATGTTTGGGCTTGGGCTTGTAGCAGTGTGTGGGACTTGTTCTATTAGTCCATCTATACTAACCTCCACCAGGTTGCAAATTCAAAATAATTTTTATCTGCATCTTGATCTGAAAAAAAATTTGGGCTTGGGCTTGTAGCAGTGTGTGGGACTTGTTCTATTAGTCCATCTATACTAACCTCCACCAGGTTGCAAATTAAAAATAATTTTTATCTGCATCGAACTCTGAAAAAATATTTGGGCTTGGGCTTGTAGCAGTGTTTGGGACTTATTCTATTCGTCAATCTATACTAACCTCCACCAGGTTGCAAATTCAAAATAATTTTTATCTGCATCTTGCTCTGAAAAAATATTTGGGCTTGGGCTTGTAGCAGTGTGTGGGACTTGTTCTATTAGTCCATCTATACTAACCTCCACCAGGTTGCAAATTCAAAATAATTTTTATCTGCATCTAAATCTGAAAAAATATTTGGGCTTGGGCTTGTAACAGTGTTTGGGACTTGTTCTATTAGTCCATCTATACTAACCTCGACCAGGTTGCAAATTAAAAATAATTTTTATCTGCATCTAGCTCTAAAAAAATATTTGGGCTTGTAGCAGTGTGTGGGACTTGTTCTATTAGTCCACCTATACTAACCTCCACCAGGTTGCAAATTCAAAATAATTTTTATCTGCTTCTAGCTCTGAAGAAATATTTGTGCTTGGGCTTGTAGCAGTGTGTGGGACTTGATCTATTAGTCCATCTATACTAACGTCGACCAAGATCGAAATTAAAAATAATTTTTATCTGCATCTAGCTCTGAAAAAATATTTGGCCTTGGGCTTGTAGCAGTGTGTGGGACTTAGTCTATTAGTACATCTCTACTAACCTCCACCAGGTTGCAAATTGAAAATAATTTTTATCTGCATCTAGCTCTGAAAAAATATTTGGGCTTGGGCTTGAAGCAGTGTGTGGGACTTGTTGTATTAGTCCATCTATACTAACCACCACCAGGTTGCAAATTCAAAATCATTTTTATCTGCATCTAGCTCTGAAAAAATATTTGGGCTTGGGCTTGTAGCAGTGTGTGGGATTTGTTCTATTAGTCCATCTATACTAACCTCCACCAGGTTGCAAATTCAAAATAATTTTTATCTGCATCTAGCTCTAAAAAATTATTTGGGCTTGGGCTTGTAGAAGTGTGTTGGATTTGTTCTATTAATCCATCTATACTAACCTCCACCAGGTTGGAAATTAAAAATAATTTTTATCTGCATCTAGCTCTGAATAAATATTTGGCCTTGGGCTTGTAGCAGTGTGTGGGACTTAGTCTATTAGTCCATCTATACTAACCTCCACCAGGTTGCAAATTCAAAATAATTTTTATCTGCATCTAGCTCTGAAAAAATGTTTGGGCTTGGGCTTGTAGCAGTGTGTGGGACTTGTTCTATTAGTCCATCTATACTAACCTCCACCAGGTTGCAAATTCAAAATAATTTTTATCTGCATCTTGATCTGAAAAAAAATTTGGGCTTGGGCTTGTAGCAGTGTGTGGGACTTGTTCTATTAGTCCATCTATACTAACCTCCACCAGGTTGCAAATTAAAAATAATTTTTATCTGCATCGAACTCTGAAAAAATATTTGGGCTTGGGCTTGTAGCAGTGTTTGGGACTTATTCTATTCGTCAATCTATACTAACCTCCACCAGGTTGCAAATTCAAAATAATTTTTATCTGCATCTTGCTCTGAAAAAATATTTGGGCTTGGGCTTGTAGCAGTGTGTGGGACTTGTTCTATTAGTCCATCTATACTAACCTCCACCAGGTTGCAAATTCAAAATAATTTTTATCTGCATCTAAATCTGAAAAAATATTTGGGCTTGGGCTTGTAACAGTGTTTGGGACTTGTTCTATTAGTCCATCTATACTAACCTCGACCAGGTTGCAAATTAAAAATAATTTTTATCTGCATCTAGCTCTAAAAAAATATTTGGGCTTGTAGCAGTGTGTGGGACTTGTTCTATTAGTCCACCTATACTAACCTCCACCAGGTTGCAAATTCAAAATAATTTTTATCTGCTTCTAGCTCTGAAGAAATATTTGTGCTTGGGCTTGTAGCAGTGTGTGGGACTTGATCTATTAGTCCATCTATACTAACGTCGACCAAGATCGAAATTAAAAATAATTTTTATCTGCATCTAGCTCTGAAAAAATATTTGGCCTTGGGCTTGTAGCAGTGTGTGGGACTTAGTCTATTAGTACATCTCTACTAACCTCCACCAGGTTGCAAATTGAAAATAATTTTTATCTGCATCTAGCTCTGAAAAAATATTTGGGCTTGGGCTTGAAGCAGTGTGTGGGACTTGTTCTATTAGTCCATCTATACTAACCACCACCAGGTTGCAAATTCAAAATCATTTTTATCTGCATCTAGCTCTGAAAAAATATTTGGGCTTGGGCTTGTAGCAGTGTGTGGGATTTGTTCTATTAGTCCATCTATACTAACCTCCACCAGGTTGCAAATTCAAAATAATTTTTATCTGCATCTAGCTCTAAAAAATTATTTGGGCTTGGGCTTGTAGAAGTGTGTTGGATTTGTTCTATTAATCCATCTATACTAACCTCCACCAGGTTGCAAATTCAAAATAATTTTTATCTGCATCTAGCTCTGAAAAAATATTTGGGCTTGGGCTTGTAGCAGTGTGTGGGACTTGTTCTATTAGTCAATCTATACTAACCTCCACCAGGTTGCAAATTCAAAATAATTTTTATCTGCATCTAGCTCTGAAAAAATATTTGGGCTTGGGCTTGTAGCAGTGTGTGGGACTTGTTCTATTAGTCCATCTATACTAACCTCCACCAGGTTGAAAATTCAAAATAATTTTTATCTGCATCTAAATCTGAAAAAATATTTGGGCTTGGGCTTGTAACAGTGTTTGGGACTTGTTCTATTAGTCCATCTATACTAACCTCGACCAGGTTGCAAATTAAAAATATTTGTTATCTGCATCTAGCTCTAAAAAAATATTTGGGCTTGGGCTTGTAGCAGTGTGTGGGACTTGTTCTATTAGTCCATCTATACTAACCTCCACCAGGTTGCAAATTCAAAATAATTTTTATCTGAATCTAGCTCTGAAAAAATATTTGGGCTTGGGCTTGTAGCAGTGTGTGGGACTTGTTCTATTAGTCCATCTATACCAACATCCACCAGGTTGCAAATTCAAAATAATTTTTTTCTGCATCTAGCTCTGAAAAAATATTTGGGCTTGGGCTGGTAGCAGTGTGTGGGACTTGTTCTATTAATCCATCTATACTATCCTCCACCAGGTTGCAAATTAAAAATAATTTTTATGTTCATCTTGCTCTGAAAAAATATTTGGGCTTGGGCTTGTAGCAGTGTGGGACTTGTTCTATTAGTCCATCTATACTAACCTCCACCAGGTTGCAAATTCAAAATAATTTTTATCTGCATCTTGCTCTGAAAAAAAATTTGGGCTTGGGCTTGTAGCAGTGTGTGGACATGTTCTATTAGTCCATCTATACTAACCTCCACCAGGTTGCAAATTCAAAATAATTTTTATCTGCATCTTAATCTGAAAAAAAATTTGGGCTTGGGCTTGTAGCAGTGTGTGGGACTTGTTCTATTAGTCCATCTATACTAACCTCCACCAGGTTGCAAATTAAAAATAATTTTTATCTGCATCGAACTCTGAAAAAATATTTGGGCTTGGGCTTGTAGCAGTGTTTGGGACTTATTCTATTCGTCAATCTATACTAACCTCCACCAGGTTGCAAATTCAAAATAATTTTTATCTGCATCTTGCTCTGAAAAAATATTTGGGCTTGGGCTTGTAGCAGTGTGTGGGACTTGTTCTATTAGTCCATCTATACTAACCTCCACCAGGTTGCAAATTCAAAATAATTTTTATCTGCATCTAAATCTGAAAAAATATTTGGGCTTGGGCTTGTAACAGTGTTTGGGACTTGTTCTATTAGTCCATCTATACTAACCTCGACCAGGTTGCAAATTAAAAATAATTTTTATCTGCATCTAGCTCTAAAAAAATATTTGGGCTTGTAGCAGTGTGTGGGACTTGTTCTATTAGTCCACCTATACTAACCTCCACCAGGTTGCAAATTCAAAATAATTTTTATCTGCTTCTAGCTCTGAAGAAATATTTGTGCTTGGGCTTGTAGCAGTGTGTGGGACTTGATCTATTAGTCCATCTATACTAACGTCGACCAAGATCGAAATTAAAAATAATTTTTATCTGCATCTAGCTCTGAAAAAATATTTGGCCTTGGGCTTGTAGCAGTGTGTGGGACTTAGTCTATTAGTACATCTCTACTAACCTCCACCAGGTTGCAAATTGAAAATAATTCTTATCTGCATCTAGCTCTGAAAAAATATTTGGGCTTGGGCTTGAAGCAGTGTGTGGGACTTGTTCTATTAGTCCATCTATACTAACCACCACCAGGTTGCAAATTCAAAATCATTTTTATCTGCATCTAGCTCTGAAAAAATATTTGGGCTTGGGCTTGTAGCAGTGTGTGGGATTTGTTCTATTAGTCCATCTATACTAACCTCCACCAGGTTGCAAATTCAAAATAATTTTTATCTGCATCTAGCTCTAAAAAATTATTTGGGCTTGGGCTTGTAGAAGTGTGTTGGATTTGTTCTATTAATCCATCTATACTAACCTCCACCAGGTTGCAAATTCAAAATAATTTTTATCTGCATCTAGCTCTGAAAAAATATTTGGGCTTGGGCTTGTAGCAGTGTGTGGGACTTGTTCTATTAGTCAATCTATACTAACCTCCACCAGGTTGCAAATTCAAAATAATTTTTATCTGCATCTAGCTCTGAAAAAATATTTGGGCTTTGGCTTGTAGCAGTGTGTGGGACTTGTTCTATTAGTCCATCTATACTAACCTCCACCAGGTTGAAAATTCAAAATAATTTTTATCTGCATCTAAATCTGAAAAAATATTTGGGCTTGGGCTTGTAACAGTGTTTGGGACTTGTTCTATTAGTCCATCTATACTAACCTCGACCAGGTTGCAAATTAAAAATATTTGTTATCTGCATCTAGCTCTAAAAAAATATTTGGGCTTGGGCTTGTAGCAGTGTGTGGGACTTGTTCTATTAGTCCATCTATACTAACCTCCACCAGGTTGCAAATTCAAAATAATTTTTATCTGAATCTAGCTCTGAAAAAATATTTGGGCTTGGGCTTGTAGCAGTGTGTGGGACTTGTTCTATTAGTCCATCTATACCAACATCCACCAGGTTGCAAATTCAAAATAATTTTTTTCTGCATCTAGCTCTGAAAAAATATTTGGGCTTGGGCTGGTAGCAGTGTGTGGGACTTGTTCTATTAATCCATCTATACTATCCTCCACCAGGTTGCAAATTAAAAATAATTTTTATGTTCATCTTGCTCTGAAAAAATATTTGGGCTTGGGCTTGTAGCAGTGTGGGACTTGTTCTATTAGTCCATCTATACTAACCTCCACCAGGTTGCAAATTCAAAATAATTTTTATCTGCATCTTGCTCTGAAAAAAAATTTGGGCTTGGGCTTGTAGCAGTGTGTGGACATGTTCTATTAGTTCATCTATACTAACCTCCACCAGGTTGCAAATTCAAAATAATTTTTATCTTCATCGAACTCTGAAAAAATATTTGGGCTTGGGCTTGTAGCAGTGCTTGGGACTTATTCTATTAGCCAATCTATACTAACCTCCACCAGGTTGCAAATTCAAAATAATTTTTATCTACATCTAGCTCTAAAAAAATATTTGGGCTTGGGCTTGTAGCAGTGTGTGGGACTTGTTCTACTAGTCCATCTATACTAACCTCCACCAGTTTGCAAATTAAAAATAATTTTTATCTGCATCTAGCTCTGAAAATATATTTGGGCTTGTAGTAGTGTGTGGGACTTATTCTATTAGTCCATCTATACTAACCTCCGCCAGGTTGCAAATTAAAAATAATTTTTAAAAGCATCTTGATCTGAAAAAATATTTGGGCTTGGGTTTGTAGCAGTGTGTGGGACTTGTTCTATTAGTCCATCTATACTAACCTCCACTAGGATGCAAATTCAAAATAATTTTTATCTGCATCTAGCTATGAAAAAATATTTGGGCTTGGGCTTGTAGCAGTGTGTGGGACTTGATCTATTAGTCCATCTGTACTAACGTCGACCAGGTTCGAAATTAAAAATAATTTTTATCTGCATCTAGCTCTGAATAAATATTTGGCCTTGGGCTTGTAGCAGTGTGTGGGACTTAGTCTATTAGTCCATCTATACTAACCTCCACCAGGTTGCAAATTCAAAATAATTTTTATCTGCATCTAGCTCTGAAAAAATGTTTGGGCTTGGGCTTGTAGCAGTGTGTGGGACTTGTTCTATTAGTCCATCTATAGTAACCTCCACCAGGTTGCAAATTCAAAATAATTTTTATCTGCATCTTGATCTGAAAAAAAATTTGGGCTTGGGCTTGTAGCAGTGTGTGGGACTTGTTCTATTAGTCCATCTATACTAACCTCCACCAGGTTGCAAATTAAAAATAATTTTTATCTGCATCGAACTCTGAAAAAATATTTGGGCTTGGGCTTGTAGCAGTGTTTGGGACTTATTCTATTCGTCAATCTATACTAACCTCCACCAGGTTGCAAATTCAAAATAATTTTTATCTGCATCTTGCTCTGAAAAAATATTTGGGCTTGGGCTTGTAGCAGTGTGTGGGACTTGTTCTATTAGTCCATCTATACTAACCTCCACCAGGTTGCAAATTCAAAATAATTTTTATCTGCATCTAAATCTGAAAAAATATTTGGGCTTGGGCTTGTAACAGTGTTTGGGACTTGTTCTATTAGTCCATCTATACTAACCTCGACCAGGTTGCAAATTAAAAATAATTTTTATCTGCATCTAGCTCTAAAAAAATATTTGGGCTTGGGCTTGTAGCAGTGTGTGGGACTTGTTCTATTAGTCCACCTATACTAACCTCCACCAGGTTGCAAATTCAAAATAATTTTTATCTGCTTCTAGCTCTGAAGAAATATTTGTGCTTGGGCTTGTAGCAGTGTGTGGGACTTGATCTATTAGTCCACCTATACTAACGTCGACCAGGATCGAAATTAAAAATAATTTTTATCTGCATCTAGCTCTGAAAAAATATTTGGCCTTGGGCTTGTAGCAGTGTGTGGGACTTAGTCTATTAGTACATCTATACTAACCTCCACCAGGTTGCAAATTGAAAATAATTTTTATCTGCATCTAGCTCTGAAAAAATATTTGGGCTTGGGCTTGAAGCAGTGTGTGGGACTTGTTCTATTAGTCCATCTATACTAACCACCACCAGGTTGCAAATTCAAAATCATTTTTATCTGCATCTAGCTCTGAAAAAATATTTGGGCTTGGGCTTGTAGCAGTGTGTGGGATTTGTTCTATTAGTCCATCTATACTAACCTCCACCAGGTTGCAAATTCAAAATAATTTTTATCTGCATCTAGCTCTAAAAAAATATTTGGGCTTGGGCTTGTAGAAGTGTGTTGGATTTGTTCTATTAATCCATCTATACTAACCTCCACCAGGTTGCAAATTCAAAATAATTTTTATCTGCATCTAGCTCTGAAAAAATATTTGGGCTTGGGCTTGTAGCAGTGTGTGGGACTTGTTCTATTAGTCAATCTATACTAACCTCCACCAGGTTGCAAATTCAAAATAATTTTTATCTGCATCTAGCTCTGAAAAATTATTTGGGCTTGGGCTTGTAGCAGTGTGTGGGACTTGTTCTATTAGTCCATCTATACTAACCTCCACCAGGTTGCAAATTCAAAATAATTTTTATCTGCATCTTGCTCTGAAAAAAAATTTGGGCTTGGGCTTGTAGCAGTGTGTGGGACTTGTTCTATAAGTCCATCTATACTAACCTCCACCAGGTTGCAAATTCAAAATAATTTTTATCTGCATCGAACTCTGAAAAAATATTTGGGCTTGGGCTTGTAGCAGTGTTTGGGACTTATTCTATTCGTCAATCTATATTAACCTCCACCAGGTTGCAAATTCAAAATAATTTTTATCTGCATCTAGCTCTAAAAAAATATTTGGGATTGGGCTTGTAGCAGTGTGTGGGACTTATTCTATTAGTCAATCTTTACTAACCTCCACCAGGTTGCAAATTCAAAATAATTTTTATCTGCATCTTGCTCTGAAAAAATATTTGGGCTTGGGCTTGTAGCAGTGTGTGGAACTTGTTCTATTAGTCCATCTATACTAACCTCCACCAGGTTGCAAATTCAAAATAATTTTTATCTGCATCTAAATCTGAAAAAATATTTGGGCTTGGGCTTGTAACAGTGTTTGGGACTTGTTCTATTAGTCCATCTATACTAACCTCGACCAGGTTGCAAATTAAAAATAATTTTTATCTGCATCTAGCTCTAAAAAAATATTTGGGTTTGGGCTTGTAGCAGTGTGTGGGACTTGTTCTATTAGTCCATCTATACTAACCTCCACCAGGTTGCAAATTCAAAATAATTTTTATCTGCATCTAAATCTGAAAAAATATTTGGGCTTGGGCTTGTAACAGTGTTTGGGACTTGTTCTATTAGTCCATCTATACTAACCTCGACCAGGTTGCAAATTAAAAATAATTTTTATCTGCATCTAGCTCTAAAAAAATATTTGGGCTTGGGCTTGTAGCAGTGTGTGGGACTTGTTCTATTAGTCCATCTATACCAACATCCACCAGGTTGCAAATTCAAAATAATTTTTTTCTGCATCTAGCTCTGAAAAAATATTTGGGCTTGGGCTGGTAGCAGTGTGTGGGACTTGTTCTATTAATCCATCTATACTCTCCTCCACCAGGTTGCAAATTCAAAATAATTTTTATCTGCATCTTGCTCTGAAAAAAAATTTGGGCTTGGGCTTGTAGCAGTGTGTGGGACATGTTCTATTAGTCCATCTATACTAACCTCCACCAGGTTGCAAATTCAAAATAATTTTTATCTTCATCGAACTCTGAAAAAATATTTGGGCTTGGGCTTGTAGCAGTGTTTGGGACTTATTCTATTAGTCAATCTATACTAACCTCCACCAGGTTGCAAATTCAAAATAATTTTTATCTGCATCTAGCTCTAAAAAAATATTTGCGCTTGGGCTTGTAGCAGTGTGTGGGACTTGTTCTACTAGTCCATCTATACTAACCTCCACCAGGTTGCAAATTAAAAATAATTTTTATCTGCATCTAGCTCTGAAAATATATTTGGGCTTGTAGTAGTGTGTGGGACTTATTCTATTAGTCCATCTATACTAACCTCCGCCAGGTTGCAAATTAAAAATAATTTTTAAAAGCATCTTGCTCTGAAAAAATATTTGGGCTTGGGTTTGTAGCAGTGTGTGGGACTTGTTCTATTAGTCCATCTATACTAACCTCCACTAGGTTGCAAATTCAAAATAATTTTTATCTGCATCTAGCTATGAAAAAATATTTGGGCTTGGGCTTGTAGCAGTGTGTGGGACTTGATCTATTAGTCCATCTGTACTAACGTCGACCAGGTTCGAAATTAAAAATAATTTTTATCTGCATCTAGCTCTGAATAAATATTTGGCCTTGGGCTTGTAGCAGTGTGTGGGACTTAGTCTATTAGTCCATCTATACTAACCTTCACCAGGTTGCAAATTCAAAATAATTTTTATCTGCATCTAGCTCTGAAAAAATATTTGGGCTTGGGCTTGTAGCAGTGTGTGGGACTTGTTCTATTAGTCCATCTATACTAACCTCCACCAGGTTGCAAATTCAAAATAATTTTTATCTGCATCTTGATCTGAAAAAAAATTTGGGCTTGGTCTTGTAGCAGTGTGTGGGACTTGTTCTATTAGTCCATCTATACTAACCTCCACCAGGTTGCAAATTCAAAATAATTTTTATCTGCATCGAACTCTGAAAAAATATTTGGGCTTGGGCTTGTAGCAGTGTTTGGGACTTATTCTATTCGTCAATCTATACTAACCTCCACCAGGTTGCAAATTCAAAATAATTTTTATCTGCATCTTGCTCTGAAAAAATATTTGGGCTTGGGCTTGTAGCAGTGTGTGGGACTTGTTCTATTAGTCCATCTATACTAACCTCCACCAGGTTGCAAATTCAAAATAATTTTTATCTGCATCTAAATCTGAAAAAATATTTGGGCTTGGGCTTGTAACAGTGTTTGGGACTTGTACTATTAGTCCATCTATACTAACCTCGACCAGGTTGCAAATTAAAAATAATTTTTATCTGCATCTAGCTCTAAAAAAATATTTGGGCTTGGGCTTGTAGCAGTGTGTGGGACTTGTTCTATTAGTCCACCTATACTAACCTCCACCAGGTTGCAAATTCAAAATAATTTTTATCTGCTTCTAGCTCTGAAGAAATATTTGTGCTTGGGCTTGTAGCAGTGTGTGGGACTTGATCTATTAGTCCATCTATACTAACGTCGACCAGGATCGAAATTAAAAATAATTTTTATCTGCAAATAGCTCTGAAAAAATATTTGGCCTTGGGCTTGTAGCAGTGTGTGGGACTTAGTCTATTAGTACATCTATACTAACGTCCACCAGGTTGCAAATTGAAAATAATTTTTATCTGCATCTAGCTCTGAAAAAATATTTGGGCTTGGGCTTGAAGCAGTGTGTGGGACTTGTTCTATTAGTCCATCTATACTAACCACCACCAGGTTGCAAATTCAAAATCATTTTTATCTGCATCTAGCTCTGAAAAAATATTTGGGCTTGGGCTTGTAGCAGTGTGTGGGATTTGTTCTATTAGTCCATCTATACTAACCTCCACCAGGTTGCAAATTCAAAATAATTTTTATCTGCATCTAGCTCTAAAAAAATATTTGGGCTTGGGCTTGTAGAAGTGTGTTGGATTTGTTCTATTAGTCCATCTATACTAACCTCCACTAGGTTGCAAATTCAAAATAATTTTTATCTGCATCTAGCTCTGAAAAAATATTTGGGCTTTGGCTTGTAGCAGTGTGTGGGACTTGTTCTATTAGTCAATCTATACTAACCTCCACCAGGTTGCAAATTCAAAATAATTTTTATCTGCATCTAGCTCTGAAAAATTATTTGGGCTTGGGCTTGTAGCAGTGTGTGGGACTTGTTCTATTAGTCCATCTATACTAACCTCCACTAGGTTGCAAATTCAAAATAATTTTTATCTGCATCTAGCTATGAAAAAATATTTGGGCTTGGGCTTTTAGCAGTGTATGGGACTTGATCTATTAGTCCATCTATACTAACGTCGACCAGGTTCGAAATTAAAAATAATTTTTATCTGCATCTAGCTCTGAAAAAATATTTGACCTTGGGCTTGTAGCAGTGTGTGGGATTTAGTCTATTAGTCCATCTATACTAACCTCCACCAGGTTGCAAATTCAAAATAATTTTTATCTGCATCTAGCTCTGAAAAAATATTTGGGCTTGGGCTTGTAGCAATGTGTGGGACTTGTTCTATTATTCCATCTATTCTAACCTCCACCAGGTTGCAAATTCAAAATAATTTTTATCGGCATCTAGCTCTGAAAAAATATTTGGGCTTGGGCTTGTAGCAGTGTGTGGGACTTGTTCTATTAGTCCATCTATACTAACCTCCACCAGGTTGCAAATTCAAAATAATTTTTATCTGAATCTAGCTCTGAAAAAATATTTGGGCTTGGGCTTGTAGCAGTGTGTGGGACTTGTTCTATTAGTCCATCTATACTAACCTCCACCAGGTTGCAAATTCAAAATATTTTTTATCTGCATCTTGCTCTGAAAAAAAATTTGGGCTTGGGCTTGTAGCAGCGTGTGGGACTTCTTCTATTAGTCCATCTATACTAACCTCCACCAGGTTGCAAATTCAAAATAATTTTTATCTGCATCTTGCTCTGAAAAAAAATTTGGGCTTGGGCTTGTAGCAATGTGTGTGGGACTTGTTCTATTAGTCCATCTATACTAACCTCCACCAGGTTGCAAATTCAAAATAATTTTTATCTGCATCTAAATCTGAAAAAATATTTGGGCTTGGGCTTGTAACAGTGTTTGAGACTTGTTCTATTAGTCCATCTATAGTAACCTCAACCAGGTTGCAAATTCAAAATAATTTTTATCTGCATCTAGCTCAAAAAAAATATTTGGGCTTGGGCTTGTAGCAGTGTGTGGGATTTGTTCTATTAGTCCATCTATACTAACCTCCACCAGGTTGCAAATTCAAAATAATTTTTATCTGCATCTAGCTCTGAAGAAATATTTGTGCTTGGGCTTGTAGCAGTGTGTGGGACTTGTTCTATTAGTCCATCTATACTAACCACCACCAGGTCGCAAATTCAAAATAATTTTTATCTGCATCTAGCTCTGAAAAAATATTTGGGTTTGGCTTGTAGCAGTGTGTGGGACTTGTTCTATTAGTCCATCTATACTAACCTCCACAAGGTTGCAAATTCAAAATAATTTTTACCTGCATCTAGCTCTGAAAAATTATTTGGGCTTGGGCTTGTAGCAGTGTGTGGGACTTGCTCTATTAGTCCATCTATACTAAACTCCACCAGGTTGCAAATTAAAAATAATTTTTATCTGCATCTAGCTCTGAAAATATATTTGGGCTTGTAGTAGTGTGTGGGACTTGTTCTATTAGTCCATCTATACTAACCTCCGTCAGGTTACAAATTAAAAATAATTTTTAAAAACATCTTGCTCTGAAAAAATATTTGGGCTTGGGCTTGTAGCAGTGTGTGGGACTTGTTCTATTAGTCCATCTATACCAACCTCCACTAGGTTGCAAATTCAAAATAATTTTTATCTGCATCTAGCTATGAAAAAATATTTGGGCTTGGGCTTGTAGCAGTGTGTGGGACTTGATCTATTAGTCCATCTATACTAACGTTGACCAGGTTCGAAATTAAAAATAATTTTTATCTGCATCTAGCTCTGAAAAAATATTTGGCCTTGGGCTTGTAGCAGTGTGTGGGACTTAGTCTATTAGTCCATCTATACTAACCTCCACCAGGTTGCAAATTGAAAATAATTTTTATCTGCATCTAGCTCTGAAAAAATATTTGGGCTTGGGCTTGTAGCAGTGTGTGGGACTTGTTCTATTAGTCCATCTATACTAACCACCACCAGGTTGCAAATTCAAAATCATTTTTATCTGCATCTAGCTCTGAAAAAATATTTGGGCTTGGGCTTGTAGCAGTGTGTGGGATTTGTTCTATTAGTCCATCTATACTAACCTCCACCAGGTTGCAAATTGAAAATAATTTTTATCTGCAACTAGCTCTGAAAAAATATTTGGGCTTGGGCTTGTAGCAGTGTGTGGGACTTGTTCTATTAGTCCATCTATACTAACCACCACCAGGTTGCAAATTCAAAATCATTTTTATCTGCATCTAGCTCTGAAAAAATATTTGGGCTTGGGCTTGTAGCAGTGTGTGGGATTTGTTCTATTAGTCCATCTATACTAACCTCCACCAGGTTGCAAATTCAAAATAATTTTTATCTGCATCTAGCTCTAAAAAAATATTTGGGCTTGGGCTTGTAGAAGTGTGTTGGATTTGATCTATTAGTCCATCTATACTAACCTCCACCAGGTTGCAAATTCAAAATAATTTTTATCTGCATCTAGCTCTGAAAAAATATTTGGGCTTGGGCTTGTAGCAGTGTGTGGGACTTGTTCTATTAGTCAATCTATACTAACCTCCACCAGGTTGCAAATTCAAAATAATTTTTATCTGCATCTAGCTCTGAAAAATTATTTGGGCTTGGGCTTGTAGCAGTGTGTGGGACTTGTTCTATTAGTCCATCTACACTAACCTCCACCAGGTTGCAAATTAAAAATAATTTTTATCTGCATCTAGCTCTGAAAAAATATTTGTGCTTGTAGCAGTGTGTGGGACTTGTTCTATTAGTCCATCTATGCTAACCTCCGCCAGGTTGCAAATTAAAAATAATTTTAAAAGCATTTTGCTCTGAAAAAATATTTGGGCTTAGGCTTGTAGCAGTGTGTGGGACTTGTTCTATTACTCCATCTATACTAACCTCCACTAGGTTGAAAATTCAAAATAATTTTTATCTGCATCTAGCTATGAAAAAATATTTGGGCTTGGGCTTTTAGCAGTGTATGGGACTTGATCTATTAGTCCATCTATACTAACGTCGACCAGGTTCGAAATTAAAAATAATTTTTATCTGCATCTAGCTCTGAAAAAATATTTGACCTTGGGCTTGTAGCAGTGTGTGGGACTTGTTTTATTAGTCCATCTATACTAACCTCCACCAGGTTGCAAATTCAAAATAATCTTAATCTGCATCTAGCTCTGAAAAAATATTTGGGCTTGTAGCAATGTGTGGGACTTGTTCTATTAGTCCATCTATACTAACCTCCACCAGGTTGCAAACTAAAAAAAATTTTTATCGGCATCTTGTTCTGAAAAAATATTTGGGCTTGGGCTTGTAGCAGTGTGTGGGACTTGTTCTATTAGTCCATCTATACTAACCTCCACCAGGTTGCAAATTCAAAATAATTTTAATCTGCATCTAGCTCTGAAAAAATATTTGGGCATGTAGCAGTGTGTGGGACTAGTTCTATTAGTTCATCTATACTAACCTCCACCAGCTTGCAAATTCTAAATAATTTTTATCTGCATCTAGCTCTGAAAAAATATTTGGGCTTGTAGCAGTGTGTGGGACTTGTTCTATTAGTCCATCTATACTAACCTCCACAAGGTTGCAAATTCAAAATAATTTTTATCTGCATCTAGCTCTGAAAAAATATTTGGGCTTGGGCTTGTAGCAGTGTGTGGTACTTGTTCTATTAGTCCATCTATACTAACCTTCACCAGATTGAAAATTCAAAATAATTTTTATCTGCATCTAGCTCTGAAAAAATATTTGGGCTTGGACTTGTAGCAGTGTGTGGGACTTGTTCTATTAGTCCATCTATACTGACCCCCACCAATTTGCAAATTCAAAATAATTTTTATCTGCATCTAGCTCTGAAAAAATATTTGGGCTTGGGCTTGTAGCAGTGTGTGGGACCTGTTCTATTAGTCCATCTATACTAACCTCCACCAGGTTGCAAATTTAAAATAATTTTTATCTGCATCTAGCTCTGAAAAAATATTTGGGCTTGGGCTTGTAGCAGTGTGTGGGACTTGTTCTATTAGTCCATCTATACTAACCTCGACCAGGTTGCAAATTAAAAATAATTTTTATCTGCATCTAGCTCTAAAAAAATATTTGGGCTTGGGCTTGTAGCATTGTGTGGGACTTGTTCTATTAGTCCATCTATACTAACCTCCACCAGGTTGCAAATTCAAAATAATTTTTATCTGCATCTAGCTCTGAAGAAATATTTTTGCTTGGGCTTGTAGCAGTGTGTGTGACTTGTTCTATTAGTCCATCTATACTAACCTCCACCAGGTCGCAAATTCAAAATAATTTTTATCTGCATCTAGCTCTGAAAAAATATTTGGGCTTGGGCTTGTAGCAGTGTGTGGCACTTGTTCTATTAGTCCATCTATACTAACCTCCACCAGGTTGCAAATTCAAAATAATCTTAATCTGCATCTAGCTCTGAAAAAATATTTGGGCTTGTAGCAATGTGTGGGACTTGTTCTATTAGTCCATCTATACTAACCTCCACCAGGTTGCAAACAAAAAAAATTTTTTATCGGCATCTTATTCTGAAAAAATATTTGGGCTTGGGCTTGTAGCAGTGTGTGGGACTTGTTCTATTAGTCCATCTATGCTAACCTCCACCAGGTTGCAAATTCAAAATAATTTTAATCTGCATCTAGCTCTGAAAAAATATTTGGGCATGTAGCAGTGTGTGGGACTAGTTCTATTAGTTCATCTATACTAACCTCCACCAGCTTGCAAATTCGAAATAATTTTTATCTGCATCTAGCTTTGAAAAAATATTTGGGCTTGTAGCAGTGTGTGGGACTTGTTCTATTAGTCCATCTATACTAACCTCCACAAGGTTGCAAATTCAAAATAATTTTTATCTGCATCTAGCTCTGAAAAAATATTTGGGCTTGGGCTTGTAGCAGTGTGTGGGACTTGTTCTATTAGTCCATCTATACTGACCCCCACCAATTTGCAAATTCAAAATCATTTTTATCTGCATCTAGCTCTGAAAAAATATTTGGGCTTGGGCTTGTAGCAGTGTGTGGGACTTGTTCTATTAGTCCATCTATAATAACCTCCACCAGGTTGCAAATTTAAAATAATTTTTATCTGCATCTAGCTCTAAAAAAATATTTGGGCTTGGGCTTGTAGCAGTGTGTGGGACTTGTTCTATTAGTCCATCTATACTAACCTCGACCAGGTTGCAAATTAAAAATAATTTTTATCTGCATCTAGCTCTAAAAAAATATTTGGGCTTGGGCTTGTAGCAGTGTGTGGGACTTGTTCTATTAGTCCATCTATACTAACCTCCACCAGGTTGCAAATTCAAAATAATTTTTATCTGCATCTAGCTCTGAAGAAATATTTTTGCTTGGGCTTGTAGCAGTGTGTGTGACTTGTTCTATTAGTCCATCTATACTAACCTCCACCAGGTCGCAAATTCAAAATAATTTTTATCTGCATCTAGCTCTGAAAATATATTTGGGCTTAGGCTTGTAGCAGTGTGTGGCACTTGTACTATTAGTCCATCTATACTAACCTCCACCAGGTTGCCAATTCAAAATAATCTTAATCTGCATCTAGCTCTGAAAAAATATTTGGGCTTGTAGCAATGTGTGGGACTTGTTCTATTAGTCCATCTATACTAACCTCCACCAGGTTGCAAACTAAAAAAATTTTTTATCGGCATCTTGTTCTGAAAAAATATTTGGGCTTGGGCTTGTAGCAGTGTGTGGGATTTGTTCTATTAGTCCATCTATACTAACCTCCACCAGGTTGCAAATTCAAAATAATTTTAATCTGCATCTAGCTCTGAAAAAATATTTGGGCATGTAGCAGTGTGTGGGACTAGTTCTATTAGTTCATCTATACTAACCTCCACCAGCTTGCAAATTCGAAATAATTTTTATCTGCATCTAGCTTTGAAAACATATTTTTGCTTTTAGCAGTGTGTGGGACTTGTTCTATTAGTCCATCTATACTAACCTCCACAAGGTTGCAAATTCAAAATAATTTTTATCTGCATCTAGCTCTGAAAAAATATTTGGGCTTGGGCTTGTAGCAGTGTGTGGTACTTGTTCTATTAGTCCATCTATACTAACCTTCACCAGATTGCAAATTCAAAACAATTTTTATCTGCATCTAGCTCTGAAAAAATATTTGGGCTTGGACTTGTAGCAGTGTGTGGGACTTGTTCTATTAGTCCATCTATACTGACCCCCACCAATTTGCAAATTCAAAATAATTTTTATCTGCATCTAGCTCTGAAAAAATATTTGGGCTTGGGCTTGTAGCAGTGTGTGGCACTTGTTCTATTAGTCCATCTATACTAACCTCCACCAGGTTGCAAATTCAAAATAATTTTTATCTGCATCTAGCTCTGAAGAAATATTTTTGCTTGGGCTTGTAGCAGTGTGTGTGACTTGTTCTATTAGTCCATCTATACTAACCTCCACCAGGTCGCAAATTCAAAATAATTTTTATCTGCATCTAGCTCTGAAAAAATATTTGGGCTTGGGCTTGTAGCAGTGTGTGGCACTTGTTCTATTAGTCCATCTATACTAACCTCCACCAGGTTGCAAATTCAAAATAATCTTAATCTGCATCTAGCTCTGTAAAAATATTTGGGCTTGTAGCAATGTGTGGGACTTGTTCTATTAGTCCATCTATACTAACCTCCACCAGGTTGCAAACAAAAAAAATTTTTTATCGGCATCTTGTTCTGAAAAAATATTTGGGCTTGGGCTTGTAGCAGTGTGTGGGACTTGTTCTATTAGTCCATCTATGCTAACCTCCACCAGGTTGCAAATTCAAAATAATTTTAATCTGCATCTAGCTCTGAAAAAATATTTGGGCATGTAGCAGTGTGTGGGACTAGTTCTATTAGTTCATCTATACTAACCTCCACCAGCTTGCAAATTCGAAATAATTTTTATCTGCATCTAGCTTTGAAAAAATATTTGGGCTTGTAGCAGTGTGTGGGACTTGTTCTATTAGTCCATCTATACTAACCTCCACAAGGTTGCAAATTCAAAATAATTTTTATCTGCATCTAGCTCTGAAAAAATATTTGGGCTTGGGCTTGTAGCAGTGTGTGGGACTTGTTCTATTAGTCCATCTATACTGACCCCCACCAATTTGCAAATTCAAAATCATTTTTATCTGCATCTAGGTCTGAAAAAATATTTGGGCTTGGGCTTGTAGCAGTGTGTGGGACTTGTTCTATTAGTCCATCTATAATAACCTCCACCAGGTTGCAAATTTAAAATAATTTTTATCTGCATCTAGCTCTAAAAAAATATTTGGGCTTGGGCTTGTAGCAGTGTGTGGGACTTGTTCTATTAGTCCATCTATACTAACCTCGACCAGGTTGCAAATTAAAAATAATTTTTATCTGCATCTAGCTCTAAAAAAATATTTGGGCTTGGGCTTGTAGCAGTGTGTGGGACTTGTTCTATTAGTCCATCTATACTAACCTCCACCAGGTTGCAAATTCAAAATAATTTTTATCTGCATCTAGCTCTGAAGAAATATTTTTGCTTGGGCTTGTAGCAGTGTGTGTGACTTGTTCTATTAGTCCATCTATACTAACCTCCACCAGGTCGCAAATTCAAAATAATTTTTATCTGCATCTAGCTCTGAAAATATATTTGGGCTTAGGCTTGTAGCAGTGTGTGGCACTTGTACTATTAGTCCATCTATACTAACCTCCACCAGGTTGCCAATTCAAAATAATCTTAATCTGCATCTAGCTCTGAAAAAATATTTGGGCTTGTAGCAATGTGTGGGACTTGTTCTATTAGTCCATCTATACTAACCTCCACCAGGTTGCAAACTAAAAAAATTTTTTATCGGCATCTTGTTCTGAAAAAATATTTGGGCTTGGGCTTGTAGCAGTGTGTGGGATTTGTTCTATTAGTCCATCTATACTAACCTCCACCAGGTTGCAAATTCAAAATAATTTTAAACTGCATCTAGCTCTGAAAAAATATTTGGGCATGTAGCAGTGTGTGGGACTAGTTCTATTAGTTCATCTATACTAACCTCCACCAGCTTGCAAATTCGAAATAATTTTTATCTGCATCTAGCTTTGAAAACATATTTGGGCTTTTAGCAGTGTGTGGGACTTGTTCTATTAGTCCATCTATACTAACCTCCACAAGGTTGCAAATTCAAAATAATTTTTATCTGCATCTAGCTCTGAAAAAATATTTGGGCTTGGGCTTGTAGCAGTGTGTGGTACTTGTTCTATTAGTCCATCTATACTAACCTTCACCAGATTGCAAATTCAAAACAATTTTTATCTGCATCTAGCTCTGAAAAAATATTTGGGCTTGGACTTGTAGCAGTGTGTGGGACTTGTTCTATTAGTCCATCTATACTGACCCCCACCAATTTGCAAATTCAAAATAATTTTTATCTGCATCTAGCTCTGAAAAAATATTTGGGCTTGGGCTTGTAGCAGTGTGTGGCACTTGTTCTATTAGTCCATCTATACTAACCTCCACCAGGTTGCAAATTTAAAATAATTTTTATCTGCATCTAGCTCTGAAAAAATATTTGGGCTTGGGCTTGTAGCAGTGTGTGGGACTTGTTCTATCAGTCTATCTATACTAACCTCCACCAATTTGCAAATTCAAAATAATTTTTATCTGCATCTATCTCTGAAAAAATATTTGGGCTTGGGCTTGTAGGAGTGTGTGTGACATGTTCTATTAGTCCATCTATACTAACCTCCACCTGGTTGCAAATTCAAAATAATTTTTTTCTGCATCTAGCTCTGAAAAAATATTTGGGCTTGGGCTTGTAGCAGTGTGTTGGACTTGTTCTATTAGTCCATCTATACTAACCCCGACCAGGTTGCAAATTAAAAATAATTTTTATCTGCATCTTGCTCTGAAAAAATATTTGGGCTTAGGCTTGTAGCAGTGTGTGGGACTTTTTCTATTAGTCCATCTATACTAACCTCCACCAGGGTGCAAATTCAAAATAATTTTTATCTGCATCTAGCTCTGAAAAAATATTTGGGCTTGGGCTTGTAGCAGTGTGTGGGACTTGTTCTAGTAGTCCATCTATACTAACCTCCACCAGGTTGCAAATTAAAAATAATTTTTATCTGCATCCAGCTCTGAAAAAATATTTGGGCTTGTAGCAGTGTGTGGGACTTGTTCTATTAGTCCATCTATACTAACCTCCACCAGGTGGCAAACTAAAAAAATTTTTTATCGGCATCTTGTTCTGAAAAAATATTTGGGCTTGGGCTTCTAGCAGTGTGTGGGACTTGTTCTATTAGTCCATCTATACTAACCTCCACCAGGTTGCAAATTCAAAATAATTTTAATCTGCATCTAGCTCTGAAAAAATATTTGGGCATGTAGCAGTGTGTGGGACTTGTTCTATTAGTCCATCTATACTAACCTCCACCAGGTTGCAAATTCAAAATAATTTTTATCTGCATCTAGCTCTGAAAAAATATTTGGGCTTGCGCTTGTAGCAGTGTGTGGGACTTGTTCTATTAGTCCATCTATACTAACCTCCACCAGATTGAAAATTCAAAATAATTTTTATCTGCATCTAGCTCTGAAAAAATATTTGGGCTTGGACTTGTAGCAGTGTGTGGGACTTGTTCTATTAGTCCATCTATACTGACCTCCACCAATTTGCAAATTCAAAATAATTTTTATCTGCATCTAGCTCTGAAAAAATATTTGGGCTTGGGCTTGTAGCAGTGTGTGGGACTTGTTCTATTAGTCCATCTATACTAACCTCCACCAGGTTGCAAATTCAAAATAATTTTAATCTGCATCTAGCTCTGAAAAATTATTTGGGCATGTAGCAGTGTGTGGGACTAGTTCTATTAGTTCATCTATACTAACCTCCACCTGCTTGCAAATTCGAAATAATTTTTATCTGCATCTAGCTCTGAAAAAATATTTGGGCTTGTAGCAGTGTGTGGGACTTGTTCTATTAGTCCATCTATACTAACCTCCACAAGGTTGCAAATTCAAAATAATTTTTATCTGCATCTAGCTCTGAAAAAATATTTGGGCTTGGGCTTGTAGCAGTGTGTGGTACTTGTTCTATTAGTCCATTCATACTAACCTCCACCAGATTACAAATTCAAAATAATTTTTATCTGCATCTAGCTCTGAAAATATATTTGGGCTTGGACTTGTAGCAGTGTGTGGGACTTGTTAAATTAGTCCATCTATACTGACCTCCACCAATTTGCAAATTCAAAATAATTTTTATCTGCATCTAGCTCTGAAAAAATATTTGGGCTTAGGCTTATAGCAGTGTGTGGGACATGTTCTATTAGTCCATCTATACTAACCTCCACCATGTTGCAAATTTAAAATAATTTTTATCTGCATCTAGCTCTGAAAAAATATTTGGGCTTGGGCTTGTAGCAGTGTGTTGGACTTGTTCTATTAGTCCATCTATACTAACCTCAACCAGGTTGCAAATTAAAAATAATTTTTATCTGCATCTATCTCTGAAAAAATATTTCCGCTTGCAGCAGTGTGTGGGACTTGTTCTATTAGTCCATCTATACTAACCCCGACCAGGTTGCAAATTAAAAATAACTTTTATCTGCATCTTGCTCTGAAAAAATATTTGGGCTTGGGCTTGTAGCAGTGCGTGGGACTTGTTGTATTAGTCCATCTATACTAACCTCCACCAGGTTGCAAATTCAAAATAATTTTTATCTGCATCTAGCTCTGAAAAAATATTTGGGCTTGGGCTTGTAGCAGTGTGTGGGACTTGTTCTAGTAGTCCATCTATACTAACCTCCACCAGGTTGCAAATTTAAAATATTTTTTATCTGCATCTAGCTCTGAAAAAATATTTGGGCTTGGTCTTGTAGCAGTGTGTGGGACTTGTTCTAGTAGTCCATCTATACTAACCTCCACCAGGTTGCAAATTAAAAATAATTTTTATCTGCATCTAGCTCTGAAAAAATATTTGGGCTTGCAGCAGTGTGTGGGACTTGTTGTATTAGTCCATCTATACTAACCTCCACCAGGTTGCAAACTTAAAATAATTTTTATCTGCATCTAGCTCTGAAAAAATATTTGGGCATGTAGCAGTGTGTGTGACTAGTTCTATTAGTTCATCTATACTAACCTCCACCAGCTTGCAATTTCTAAATAATTTTTATCTGCATCTAGCTCTGAAAAAATATTTGGGCTTGTAGCAGTGTGTGGGACTTGTTCTATTAGTCCATCTGTACTAACCTCCACAAGGTTGCAAATTCAAAATAATTTTTATCTGCATCTAGCTCTGAAAAAATATTTGGGCTTGGGCTTGTAGCAGTGTGTGGGACTTGTTCTATTAGTCCATCTATACTAACCTCCACCAGATTGCAAATTCAAAATAATTTTTATCTGCATCTAGCTCTGAAAAAATATTTGGGCTTGGACTTGTAGCAGTGTGTGGGACTTGTTCTATTAGTCCATCTATACTGACCTCCACCAATTTGCAAATTCAAAATAATTTTTATCTGCATCTAGCTCTGAAAAAATATTTGGGCTTGGGCTTGTAGCAGTGTGTGGGACTTGTTCTATTAGTCCATCTATACTAACCTCCACCAGCTTGCAAATTTAAAATAATTTTTATCTGCATCTAGCTCTGAAAAAATATTTGGGCTTGGGCTTGTAGCAGTGTGTGGGACTTGTTCTATTAGTCCATCTATACTAACCTCCACCATGTTGCAAATTCAAAATAATTTTTATCTGCATCTATCTCTGAAAAAATATTTGGGCTTGGGCTTGTAGCAGTGTGTGTGACATGTTCTATTAGTCCATCTATACTAACCTCCACCTGGTTGCAAATTCAAAATAATTTTTATCTGCATCTAGCTCTGAAAAAATATTTGGGCTTGGGCTTGTAGCAGTGTGTTGGACATGTTCTATTAGTCCATCTATACTAACCTCCACCAGGTTGCAAATTAAAAATAATTTTTATCTGCATCTAGTACTGAAAAAATATTTCGGCTTGTAGCAGTGTGTGGGACTTGTTCTATTAGTCCATCTATACTAACCCCGACCAGGTTGCAAATTAAAAATAATTTTTATCTGCATCTTGTTCTGAAAAAATATTTGGGCTTGGGCTTGTAGCAGTGTGTGGGACTTGTTCTATTAGTCCATCTATACTAACCTCCACCAGGTTGCAAATTAAAAATAATTTTTATCTGCATCTAGTTCTGAAAAAATATTTGGGCTTATAGCAGTGTGTGGGACTTGTTCTATTAGTCCATCTATACTAACCTCCACCAGGTTGCAAACTAAAAAATGTTTTTATCGGCATCTTGTTCTGAAAAAATATTTGGGCTTGGGCTTAAAGCAGTGTGTGGACTTGTTCTATTAGTCCATCTATACTAACCTCCACCAGGTTGCAAATTCAAAATAATTTTAATCTACATCTAGCTCTGAAAAAATATTTGGGCATGTAGCAGTGTGTGGGACTAGTTCTATTAGTCCATCTATACGAACCTCCACCAGGTTGCAAATTCAAAATAATTTTTATCTGCATCTAGCTCTGAAAAAATATTTGGGCTTTGGCTTGTAGCAGTGTGCGGCACTTGTTCTATTAGTCCATCTATACTAACCTCCACCAGCTTGCAAATACGAAATAATTTTTATCTGCATCTAGCTCTGAAAAAATATTTGGGCTTGGGCTTGTAGCAGTGTGTGTGACATGTTCTATTAGTCCATCTATACTAACCTCCACCAGCTTGCAAATTCAAAATAATTTTTATCTGCATCTAGCTCTGAAAAAATATTTGGGCTTGCGCTTGTAGCAGTGTGTTGAACTTGTTCTATTAGTCCATCTATACGAACCTCCACCAGGTTGCAAATTCAAAATAATTTTTATCTGCATCTAGCTCTGAAAAAATATTTCGGCTTGTTGCAGTGTGTGGGACTTGTTCTATTAGTCCTTCTATACTAACCCCGACCAGGTTGCAAATTAAAAATAATTTTTCTCTGCATCTTGCTCTGAAAAAATATTTGGGCTTGGGCTTGTAGCAGTTTGTGGGACTTGTTCTAGTAGTCCATCTATACTAACCTCCACCAGGTTGCAAATTCAAAATAATTTTTATCTGCATCTAGCTCTGAAAAAATATTTGGGCTTGGGCTTGTAGCAGTGTGTGGGACTTGTTATATTAGTCCATCTATACTAACCTCCACCAGGTTGCAAATTAAAAATAATTTTTATCTGCATCTAGTTCTGAAAAAATATTTCGGCTTGTAGCAGTGTGTGGGACTTGATCTATTAGTCCATCTATACTAACCTCCACCAGGTTGCAAACTAAAAAATGTTTTTATCGGCATCTTGTTCTGAAAAAATATTTGGGCTTGGGCTTAAAGCAGTGTGTGGGACTTGTTCTATTAGTCCATCTATACTAACCTCCACCAGGTTGCAAATTCAAAATAATTTTAATCTACATCTAGCTCTGAAAAAATATTTGGGCATGTAGCAGTGTGTGGGACTAGTTCTATTAGTCCATCTATACGAACCTCCACCAGGTTGCAAATTCAAAATAATTTTTATCTGCATCTAGCTCTGAAAAAATATTTGGGCTTTGGCTTGTAGCAGTGTGCGGCACTTGTTCTATTAGTCCATCTATACTAACCTCCACCAGCTTGCAAATTCGAAATAATTTTTATCTGCATCTAGCTCTGAAAAAATATTTGGGCTTGTAGCAGTGTGTGGTACTTGTTCTATTAGTCCATCTATACTAACCTCCACCAGGTTGCAAATTCAAAATAATTTTTATCTGCATCTAGCTCTGAAAAAATATTTGGGCTTGGGCTTGTAGCACTGTGTGGGACTTGTTCTATTATTCCGTCTATACTAACCTCCACCAGATTGCAAATTCAAAATAATTTTTATCTGCATCTAGCTCTGAAAAAATATTTGGGCTTGGACTTGTAGCAGTGTGTGGGACTTGTTCTATTAGTCCATCTATACTGACCTCCACCAGGTTGCAAATTCAAAATAATTTTTATCTGCATCTAGCTCTGAAAAAATATTTGGGCTTGGGCTTGTAGCAGTGTGTGGGACTTGATCTATTAGTCCATCTATACTAACCTCCACCAGGTTGCAAATTCAAAATAATTTTTATCTGCACCTAGCTCTGAAAAAATATTTGGGCTTTGGCTTGTAGCAGTGTGTGGCACTTGTTCTATTAGTCCATCTATACTAACCTCCACCAGCTTGCAAATTCGAAATAATTTTTATCTGCATCTAGCTCTGAAAAAATATTTGGGCTTGGGCTTGTAGCAGTGTGTGGGACTTATTCTATTTGTCCATCTATACTAACCTCCACCAGATTGCAAATTCAAAATAATTTTTATCTGCATCTAGCTCTGAAAAAATATTTGGGCTTGGACTTGTAGCAGTGTTTGGCACTTGTTCTATTATGCTATCTATACTGACCTCCACCAATTTTCAAATTCAAAATAATTTTTATCTGCATCTAGCTCTGAAAAAATATTTGGGCTTGGGCTTGTAGCAGTGTGTGGGACTTGTTCTATTAGTCCATCTACACTAACCCCGACCAGGTTGCAAATTAAAAATAATTTTTATCTGCATCTTGCTCTGAAAAAATATTTGGGCTTGGGCTTGTAGCAGTGTGTGGGACTTGTTCTATTAGTCCATCTATACTAACCTCCACCAGGTTGCAAACTAAAAAAATTTTTTATCGGCATCTTGTTCTGAAAAAATATTTGGGCTTGGGCTTGTAGCAGTGTGTGGGACTTGTTCTATTAGTCCATCAATACTAACCTCCACCAGGTTGCAAATTCAAAATAATTTTAATCTGCATCTAGCTCTGAAAAAATATTTGGGCATGTAGCAGTGTGTGGGACTAGTTCTATTAGTCCATCTATACTAACCTCCACCAGGTTGCAAATTCAAAATAATTTTTATCTGCATCTAGCTCTGAAAAAATATTTGGGCTTGGGCTTGTAGCAGTGTGTGGGACTTGTTCTATTAGTCCATCTATACTAACCTCCACCAGATTGAAAATTCAAAATAATTTTTATCTGCATCTAGCTCTGAAAAAATATTTGGGCTTGGGCTTGTAGCAGTGTGTGGGACTTGTTCTATTAGTCCATCTATACTAACCTCCACCACGTTGCAAATTCAAAATAATTTTTATCTGCATCTAGCTCTGAAAAAATATTTGGGCTTGGGCTTGTAGCAGTGTGTGGTACTTGTTCTATTAGTCCATCTATATTAACCTCCACCATGTTGCAAATTCAAAATAATTTTTATCTGCATCTATCTCTGAAAAAATATTTGGGCTTGGGCTTGTAGCAGTGTGTTTAACATGTTCTATTAGTCCATCTATACGAACCTCCACCAGGTTGCAAATTCAAAATAATTTTTATCTGCATCTAGCTCTGAAAAAATATTTCGGCTTGTTGCAGTGTGTGGGACTTGTTCTATTAGTCCTTCTATACTAACCCCGACCAGGTTGCAAATTAAAAATAATTTTTATCTGCATCTTGCTCTGAAAAAATATTTGGGCTTGGGCTTGTAGCAGTTTGTGGGACTTGTTCTAGTAGTCCATCTATACTAACCTCCACCAGGTTGCAAATTCAAAATAATTTTTATCTGCATCTAGCTCTGAAAAAATATTTGGGCTTGGGCTTGTAGCAGTGTGTGGGACTTGTTATATTAGTCCATCTATACTAACCTCCACCAGGTTGCAAATTCAAAATAATTTTTATCTGCATCTAGCTCTGAAAAAATATTTGGGCTTGGGCTTGTAGCAGTGTGTGGGACTTGTTCTATTAGTCCATCTATACTAACCTCCACCACGTTGCAAATTCAAAATAATTTTTATCTGCATCTAGCTCTGAAAAAATATTTGGGCTTGGGCTTGTAGCAGTGTGTGGTACTTGTTCTATTAGTCCATCTATATTAACCTCCACCATGTTGCAAATTCAAAATAATTTTTATCTGCATCTATCTCTGAAAAAATATTTGGGCTTGGGCTTGTAGCAGTGTGTTTAACATGTTCTATTAGTCCATCTATACGAACCTCCACCAGGTTGCAAATTCAAAATAATTTTTATCTGCATCTAGCTCTGAAAAAATATTTCGGCTTGTTGCAGTGTGTGGGACTTGTTCTATTAGTCCTTCTATACTAACCCCGACCAGGTTGCAAATTAAAAATAATTTTTATCTGCATCTTGCTCTGAAAAAATATTTGGGCTTGGGCTTGTAGCAGTTTGTGGGACTTGTTCTAGTAGTCCATCTATACTAACCTCCACCAGGTTGCAAATTCAAAATAATTTTTATCTGCATCTAGCTCTGAAAAAATATTTGGGCTTGGGCTTGTAGCAGTGTGTGGGACTTGTTATATTAGTCCATCTATACTAACCTCCACCAGGTTGCAAATTAAAAATAATTTTTATCTGCATCTAGTTCTGAAAAAATATTTGGGCTTGTAGCAGTGTGTGGGACTTGATCTATTAGTCCATCTATACTAACCTCCACCAGGTTGCAAACTAAAAAATGTTTTTATCGGCATCTTGTTCTGAAAAAATATTTGGGCTTGGGCTTAAAGCAGTTTGTGGGACTTGTTCTATTAGTCCATCTATACTAACCTCCACCAGGTTGCAAATTCAAAATAATTTTAATCTACATCTAGCTCTGAAAAAATATTTGGGCATGTAGCAGTGTGTGGGACTAGTTCTATTAGTCCATCTATACCAACCTCCACCAGGTTGCAAATTCAAAATAATTTTTATCTGCATCTAGCTCTGAAAAAATATTTGGGCTTTGGCTTGTAGCAGTGTGCGGCACTTGTTCTATTAGTCCATCTATACTAACCTCCACCAGCTTGCAAATTCGAAATAATTTTTATCTGCATCTAGCTCTGAAAAAATATTTGGGCTTGTAGCAGTGTGTGGTACTTGTTCTATTAGTCCATCTATACTAACCTCCACCAGGTTGCAAATTCAAAATAATTTTTATCTGCATCTAGCTCTGAAAAAATATTTGGGCTTGGGCTTGTAGCACTGTGTGGGTCTTGTTCTATTATTCCGTCTATACTAACCTCCACCAGATTGCAAATTCAAAATAATTTTTATCTGCATCTAGCTCTGAAAAAATATTTGGGCTTGGACTTGTAGCAGTGTGTGGGACTTGTTCTATTAGTCCATCTATACTGACCTCCACCAGGTTGCAAATTCAAAATAATTTTTATCTGCATCTAGCTCTGAAAAAATATTTGGGCTTGGGCTTGTAGCAGTGTGTGGGACTTGATCTATTAATCCATCTATACTAACCTCCACCAGGTTGCAAATTCAAAATAATTTTTATCTGCACCTAGCTCTGAAAAAATATTTGGGCTTGGGCTTGTAGCAGTGTGTGGCACTTGTTCTATTAGTCCATCTATACTAACCTCCACCAGCTTGCAAATTCGAAATAATTTTTATCTGCATCTAGCTCTGAAAAAATATTTGGGCTTGGGCTTGTAACAGTGTGTGGGACTTATTCTATTTGTCCATCTATACTAACCTCCACCAGATTGCAAATTCAAAATAATTTTTATCTGCATCTAGCTCTGAAAAAATATTTGGGCTTGGACTTGTAGCAGTGTTTGGGACTTGTTCTATTAGTCTATCTATACTGACCTCCACCAATTTTCAAATTCAAAATAATTTTTATCTGCATCTAGCTCTGAAAAAATATTTGGGCTTGGGCTTGTAGCAGTGTGTGGGACTTGTTCTATTAGTCCATCTATACTAACCCCGACCAGGTTGCAAATTAAAAATAATTTTTATCTGCATCTTGCTCTGAAAAAATATTTGGGCTTGGGCTTGTAGCAGTGTGTGGGACTTGTTCTATTAGTCCATCTATACTAACTTCCACCAGGTTGCAAATTCAAAATAATTTTTATCTGCATCTAGCTCTGAAAAAATATTTGGGCTTGGGCTTGTAGCAGTGTGTGGGACTTGTTCTATTAGTCCATCTATACTAACCTCCACCAGGTTGCAAATTAAAAATAATTTTTATCTGTATCTAGCTCTGAAAAAATATTTGGGCTGGTAGCAGTGTGTGGGACTTGTTCTATTAGTCCATCTATACTAACCTCCACCAGGTTGCAAACTAAAAAAAATTTTTATCGGCATCTTGTTCTGAAAAAATATTTGGGCTTGGGCTTGTAGCAGTGTGTGGGACTTGTTCTATTAGTCCATCAATACTAACCTCCACCAGGTTGCAAATTCAAAATAATTTTAATCTGCATCTAGCTCTGAAAAAATATTTGAGCATGTAGCAGTGTGTGGGACTAGTTCTATTAGTCCATCTATACTAATCTCCACCAGCTTGCAAATTCGAAATAATTTTTATCTGCATCTATCTCTGAAAAAATATTATCGCTTGTAGCAGTGTGTGGGACTTGTTCTATTAGTCCATCTATACTAACCTCCACAAGGTTGCAAATTCAAAATAATTTTTATCTGCATCTAGCTCTGAAAAAATATTTGGGCTTTGGCTTGTAGCAGTGTGTGGCACTTGTTCTATTAGTCCATCTATACTAATCTCCACCAGCTTGCAAATTCGAAATAATTTTTATCTGCATCTATCTCTGAAAAAATATTATCGCTTGTAGCAGTGTGTGGGACTTGTTCTATTAGTCCATCTATACTAACCTCCACAAGGTTGCAAATTCAAAATAATTTTTATCTGCATCTATCTCTGAAAAAATATTTGGGCGTGGGCTTGTAGCAGTGTGTGTGACATGTTCTATTAGTCCATTTATACTAACCTCCACCTGGTTGCAAATTCAAAATAATTTTTATCTGCATCTAGCTCTGAAAAAATATTTGGGCTTGGGCTTGTAGCAGTGTGTTGAACTTGTTCTATTAGTCCATCTATACTAACCTCCACCAGGTTGCAAATTCAAAATAATTTTTATCTGCATCTAGCTCTGAAAAAATATTTCGTCTTGTAGCAGTGTGTGGGACTTGTTCTATTAGTCCTTCTATACTAACCCCGACCAGGTTGCAAATTAAAAATAATTTTTATCTTCATCTTGCTCTCAAAAAATATTTGGGCTTGGGCTTTTAGCAGTGTGTGGGACTTGTTCTAGTAGTCCATCTATACTAACCTCCACCAGGTTGCAAATTCAAAATAATTTTTATCTGCATCTAGCTCTGAAAAAATATTTGGGCTTGGGCTTGTAGCAGTGTGTGGGACTTGTTCTATTAGTCCATCTATACTAACCTCCACCAGGTTGCAAATTAAAAATAATTTTTATCTGCATCTAGCTCTGAAAAAATATTTGGGCTTGTAGCAGTGTGTGGGACTTGTTCTATTAGTCTATCTATACTAACCTCCACCAGGTTGCAAACTAAAAATTTTTTTTATCTGCATCTTGTTCTGAAAAAATATTTGGGCTTGGGCTTGTAGCAGTGTGTGGGACTTGTTCTATTAGTCCATCTATACTAACCTCCACCAGGTTGCAAATTCAAAATAATTTTAATCTACATCTAGCTCTGAAAAAATATTTGGGCATGTAGCAGTGTGTGGGACTAGTTCTATTAGTCCATCTATACTAACCTCCACCAGGTTGCAAATTCAAAATAATTTTTATCTGCATCTAGCTCTGAAAAATTATTTGGGCTTTGGCTTGTAGAAATGTGTGGCACTTGTTCTATTAGTCCATCTATACTAACCTCCACCAGCTTGCAAATTCGAAATAATTTTTATCTGCATCTAGCTCTGAAAAAATATTTGGGCTTGTAGAAGTGTGTGGGACTTGTTCTATTAGTCCATCTATAGTAACCTCCACCAGGTTGCAAATTCAAAATAATTTTTATCTGCATCTAGCTCTGAAAAAATATTTGGGCTTGGGCTTGTAGCAGTGTGTGGGACTTGTTCTATTAGTCCATCTATACTAACCACCACCAGATTGCAAATTCAAAATAATTTTTATCTGCATCGATCTCTGAAAAAATATTTGGGCTTGGACTTGTAGCAGTGTGTGGGACTTGTTCTATTAGTCCATCTATACTGACCTCCACCAGGTTGCAAATTCAAAATAATTTTTATCTGCATTTACTCTGAAAATATATTTGGGCTTGGGCTTGTAGCAGTGTGTGGGACTTGATCTATTAGTTCATCTATACTAACCTCCACCAGGTTGCAAATTCAAAATAATTTTTATCTGCACCTAGCTCTGAAAAAATATTTGGGCTTTGTCTTGTAGCAGTGTGTGGCACTTGTTCTATTAGTCCATCTATACTAACCTCCACCAGGTTGCAAATTTGAAATAATTTTTATCTGCATCTAGCTCTGAAAAAATATTTGGGCTTGGACTTGTAGCAGTGTGTGGGAATTGTTCTATTAGTCCATCTATACTGACCTCCACCAATGTGCAAATTCAAAATTATTTTTATCTGCATCTAACTCTGAAAAAATATTTGGGCTTGGGCTTGTAGCAGTGTGTGGGACTTGTTCTATTAGTCCATCTATGCTAACCTCCACCAGGTTGCAAATTCAAAATAATTTTTATCTGCATCTAGCTCTGAAAAAATATTTGGGCTTGGTCTTGTAGCAGTGTGTGGGACTTGTTCTATTAGTCCATCTATAGTAACCTCCACCATGTTGCAAATTCAAAATAATTTTTATCTGCATCTATCTCTGAAAAAATATTTGGGCTTGGGCTTGTAGCATTGTGTGTGACATGTTCTATTAGTCCATCTATACTAACCTCCACCTGGTTGCAAATTCAAAATAATTTTTATCTGCATCTAGCTCTGAAAAAATATTTGGGCTTGGGCTTGTAGCAGTGTGTTGGACTTGTTCTATTAGTCCATCTATACTAACCTCCACCAGGTTGCAAATTAAAAATAATTTTTATCTGCATCTAGCTCTGAAAAAATATTTGGGCTTTGGCTTGTAGCAGTGTGTGGCACTTGTTCTATTAGTCCATCTATACTAACCTCCACCAGCTTGCAAATTCGAAATAATTTTTATCTGCATCTATCTCTGAAAAAATATTTGGGCTTGTAGCAGTGTGTGGGACTTGTTCTATTAGTCCATCTATACTAACCTCCGCAAGGTTGCAAATTCAAAATAATTTTTATCTGCATCTAGCTCTGAAAAAATATTTGGGCTTGGGCTTGTAGCAGTGTGTGGGACTTGTTCTATTAGTCCATCTATACTAACCTCCGCCAGATTGCAAATTCAAAATAATTTTTATCTGCATCTAGCTCTGAAAAAATATTTGGGCTTGGGCTTGTAGCAGTGTGTGGGACTTGTTCTATTAGTCCATCTATACTAACCTCCGCCAGATTGCAAATTCAAAATAATTTTTATCTGCATCTAGCTCTGAAAAAATATTTGGGCTTGGGCTTGTAGCAGTGTGTGGGACTTGTTCTATTAGTCCATCTATACTAACCTCCGCAAGGTTGCAAATTCAAAATAATTTTTATCTGCATCTAGCTCTGAAAAAATATTTGGGCTTGGGCTTGTAGCAGTGTGTGGTACTTGTTCTATTAGTCCATCTATATTAACCTCCACCATGTTGCAAATTCAAAATAATTTTTATCTGCATCTATCTCTGAAAAAATATTTGGGCTTGGGCTTGTAGCAGTGTGTTTAACAAGTTCTATTAGTCCATCTATACGAACCTCCACCAGGTTGCAAATTCAAAATAATTTTTATCTGCATCTAGCTCTGAAAAAATATTTCGGCTTGTTGCAGTGTGTGGGACTTGTTCTATTAGTCCTTCTATACTAACCCCGACCAGGTTGCAAATTAAAAATAATTTTTATCTGCATCTTGCTCTGAAAAAATATTTGGGCTTGGGCTTGTAGCAGTTTGTGGGACTTGTTCTAGTAGTCCATCTATACTAACCTCCACCAGGTTGCAAATTCAAAATAATTTTTATCTGCATCTAGCTCTGAAAAAATATTTGGGCTTGGGCTTGTAGCAGTGTGTGGGACTTGTTATATTAGTCCATCTATACTAACCTCCACCAGGTTGCAAATTAAAAATAATTTTTATCTGCATCTAGTTCTGAAAAAATATTTGGGCTTGTAGCAGTGTGTGGGACTTGATCTATTAGTCCATCTATACTAACCTCCACCAGGTTGCAAACTAAAAAATGTTTTTATCGGCATCTTGTTCTGAAAAAATATTTGGGCTTGGGCTTAAAGCAGTTTGTGGGACTTGTTCTATTAGTCCATCTATACTAACCTCCACCAGGTTGCAAATTCAAAATAATTTTAATCTACATCTAGCTCTGAAAAAATATTTGGGCATGTAGCAGTGTGTGGGACTAGTTCTATTAGTCCATCTATACCAACCTCCACCAGGTTGCAAATTCAAAATAATTTTTATCTGCATCTAGCTCTGAAAAAATATTTGGGCTTTGGCTTGTAGCAGTGTGCGGCACTTGTTCTATTAGTCCATCTATACTAACCTCCACCAGCTTGCAAATTCGAAATAATTTTTATCTGCATCTAGCTCTGAAAAAATATTTGGGCTTGTAGCAGTGTGTGGTACTTGTTCTATTAGTCCATCTATACTAACCTCCACCAGGTTGCAAATTCAAAATAATTTTTATCTGCATCTAGCTCTGAAAAAATATTTGGGCTTGGGCTTGTAGCACTGTGTGGGTCTTGTTCTATTATTCCGTCTATACTAACCTCCACCAGATTGCAAATTCAAAATAATTTTTATCTGCATCTAGCTCTGAAAAAATATTTGGGCTTGGACTTGTAGCAGTGTGTGGGACTTGTTCTATTAGTCCATCTATACTGACCTCCACCAGGTTGCAAATTCAAAATAATTTTTATCTGCATCTAGCTCTGAAAAAATATTTGGGCTTGGGCTTGTAGCAGTGTGTGGGACTTGATCTATTAATCCATCTATACTAACCTCCACCAGGTTGCAAATTCAAAATAATTTTTATCTGCACCTAGCTCTGAAAAAATATTTGGGCTTGGGCTTGTAGCAGTGTGTGGCACTTGTTCTATTAGTCCATCTATACTAACCTCCACCAGCTTGCAAATTCGAAATAATTTTTATCTGCATCTAGCTCTGAAAAAATATTTGGGCTTGGGCTTGTAACAGTGTGTGGGACTTATTCTATTTGTCCATCTATACTAACCTCCACCAGATTGCAAATTCAAAATAATTTTTATCTGCATCTAGCTCTGAAAAAATATTTGGGCTTGGACTTGTAGCAGTGTTTGGGACTTGTTCTATTAGTCTATCTATACTGACCTCCACCAATTTTCAAATTCAAAATAATTTTTATCTGCATCTAGCTCTGAAAAAATATTTGGGCTTGGGCTTGTAGCAGTGTGTGGGACTTGTTCTATTAGTCCATCTATACTAACCCCGACCAGGTTGCAAATTAAAAATAATTTTTATCTGCATCTTGCTCTGAAAAAATATTTGGGCTTGGGCTTGTAGCAGTGTGTGGGACTTGTTCTATTAGTCCATCTATACTAACTTCCACCAGGTTGCAAATTCAAAATAATTTTTATCTGCATCTAGCTCTGAAAAAATATTTGGGCTTGGGCTTGTAGCAGTGTGTGGGACTTGTTCTATTAGTCCATCTATACTAACCTCCACCAGGTTGCAAATTAAAAATAATTTTTATCTGTATCTAGCTCTGAAAAAATATTTGGGCTGGTAGCAGTGTGTGGGACTTGTTCTATTAGTCCATCTATACTAACCTCCACCAGGTTGCAAACTAAAAAAAATTTTTATCGGCATCTTGTTCTGAAAAAATATTTGGGCTTGGGCTTGTAGCAGTGTGTGGGACTTGTTCTATTAGTCCATCAATACTAACCTCCACCAGGTTGCAAATTCAAAATAATTTTAATCTGCATCTAGCTCTGAAAAAATATTTGAGCATGTAGCAGTGTGTGGGACTAGTTCTATTAGTCCATCTATACTAATCTCCACCAGCTTGCAAATTCGAAATAATTTTTATCTGCATCTATCTCTGAAAAAATATTTGGGCTTGTAGCAGTGTGTGGGACTTGTTCTATTAGTCCATCTATACTAACCTCCACAAGGTTGCAAATTCAAAATAATTTTTATCTGCATCTAGCTCTGAAAAAATATTTGGGCTATGGCTTGTAGCAGTGTGTGGCACTTGTTCTATTAGTCCATCTATACTAATCTCCACCAGCTTGCAAATTCGAAATAATTTTTATCTGCATCTATCTCTGAAAAAATATTATCGCTTGTAGCAGTGTGTGGGACTTGTTCTATTAGTCCATCTATACTAACCTCCACAAGGTTGCAAATTCAAAATAATTTTTATCTGCATCTATCTCTGAAAAAATATTTGGGCGTGGGCTTGTAGCAGTGTGTGTGACATGTTCTATTAGTCCATTTATACTAACCTCCACCTGGTTGCAAATTCAAAATAATTTTTATCTGCATCTAGCTCTGAAAAAATATTTGGGCTTGGGCTTGTAGCAGTGTGTTGAACTTGTTCTATTAGTCCATCTATACTAACCTCCACCAGGTTGCAAATTCAAAATAATTTTTATCTGCATCTAGCTCTGAAAAAATATTTCGTCTTGTAGCAGTGTGTGGGACTTGTTCTATTAGTCCTTCTATACTAACCCCGACCAGGTTGCAAATTAAAAATAATTTTTATCTGCATCTTGCTCTCAAAAAATATTTGGGCTTGGGCTTTTAGCAGTGTGTGGGACTTGTTCTAGTAGTCCATCTATACTAACCTCCACCAGGTTGCAAATTCAAAATAATTTTTATCTGCATCTAGCTCTGAAAAAATATTTGGGCTTGGGCTTGTAGCAGTGTGTGGGACTTGTTCTATTAGTCCATCTATACTAACCTCCACCAGGTTGCAAATTAAAAATAATTTTTATCTGCATCTAGCTCTGAAAAAATATTTGGGCTTGTAGCAGTGTGTGGGACTTGTTCTATTAGTCTATCTATACTAACCTCCACCAGGTTGCAAACTAAAAATTTTTTTTATCTGCATCTTGTTCTGAAAAAATATTTGGGCTTGGGCTTGTAGCAGTGTGTGGGACTTGTTCTATTAGTCCATCTATACTAACCTCCACCAGGTTGCAAATTCAAAATAATTTTAATCTACATCTAGCTCTGAAAAAATATTTGGGCATGTAGCAGTGTGTGGGACTAGTTCTATTAGTCCATCTATACTAACCTCCACCAGGTTGCAAATTCAAAATAATTTTTATCTGCATCTAGCTCTGAAAAATTATTTGGGCTTTGGCTTGTAGAAATGTGTGGCACTTGTTCTATTAGTCCATCTATACTAACCTCCACCAGCTTGCAAATTCGAAATAATTTTTATCTGCATCTAGCTCTGAAAAAATATTTGGGCTTGTAGAAGTGTGTGGGACTTGTTCTATTAGTCCATCTATAGTAACCTCCACCAGGTTGCAAATTCAAAATAATTTTTATCTGCATCTAGCTCTGAAAAAATATTTGGGCTTGGGCTTGTAGCAGTGTGTGGGACTTGTTCTATTAGTCCATCTATACTAACCAACACCAGATTGCAAATTCAAAATAATTTTTATCTGCATCGATCTCTGAAAAAATATTTGGGCTTGGACTTGTAGCAGTGTGTGGGACTTGTTCTATTAGTCCATCTATACTGACCTCCACCAGGTTGCAAATTCAAAATAATTTTTATCTGCATTTACTCTGAAAATATATTTGGGCTTGGGCTTGTAGCAGTGTGTGGGACTTGATCTATTAGTTCATCTATACTAACCTCCACCAGGTTGCAAATTCAAAATAATTTTTATCTGCACCTAGCTCTGAAAAAATATTTGGGCTTTGTCTTGTAGCAGTGTGTGGCACTTGTTCTATTAGTCCATCTATACTAACCTCCACCAGGTTGCAAATTTGAAATAATTTTTATCTGCATCTAGCTCTGAAAAAATATTTGGGCTTGGACTTGTAGCAGTGTGTGGGAATTGTTCTATTAGTCCATCTATACTGACCTCCACCAATGTGCAAATTCAAAATTATTTTTATCTGCATCTAACTCTGAAAAAATATTTGGGCTTGGGCTTGTAGCAGTGTGTGGGACTTGTTCTATTAGTCCATCTATGCTAACCTCCACCAGGTTGCAAATTCAAAATAATTTTTATCTGCATCTAGCTCTGAAAAAATATTTGGGCTTGGTCTTGTAGCAGTGTGTGGGACTTGTTCTATTAGTCCATCTATACTAACCTCCACCATGTTGCAAATTCAAAATAATTTTTATCTGCATCTATCTCTGAAAAAATATTTGGGCTTGGGCTTGTAGCATTGTGTGTGACATGTTCTATTAGTCCATCTATACTAACCTCCACCTGGTTGCAAATTCAAAATAATTTTTATCTGCATCTAGCTCTGAAAAAATATTTGGGCTTGGGCTTGTAGCAGTGTGTTGGACTTGTTCTATTAGTCCATCTATACTAACCTCCACCAGGTTGCAAATTAAAAATAATTTTTATCTGCATCTAGCTCTGAAAAAATATTTGGGCTTTGGCTTGTAGCAGTGTGTGGCACTTGTTCTATTAGTCCATCTATACTAACCTCCACCAGCTTGCAAATTCGAAATAATTTTTATCTGCATCTATCTCTGAAAAAATATTTGGGCTTGTAGCAGTGTGTGGGACTTGTTCTATTAGTCCATCTATACTAACCTCCGCAAGGTTGCAAATTCAAAATAATTTTTATCTGCATCTAGCTCTGAAAAAATATTTGGGCTTGGGCTTGTAGCAGTGTGTGGGACTTGTTCTATTAGTCCATCTATACTAACCTCCGCCAGATTGCAAATTCAAAATAATTTTTATCTGCATCTAGCTCTGAAAAAATATTTGGGCTTGGACTTGTAGCAGTGTGTGGGACTTGTTCTATTAGTCCATCTATACTGACCTCCACCAATGTGCAAATTCAAAATAATTTTTATCTGCATCTAGCTCTGAAAAAATATTTGGGCTTGGGCTTGTAGCAGTGTGTGGGACTTGTTCTATTAGTCCATCTATACTAACCTCCACCAGATTGCAAATTCAAAATAATTTTTATCTGCATCTAGCTCTGAAAAAATATTTGGGATTGGACTTGTAGCAGTGTGTGGGACTTGTTCTATTATTCCATCTATACTGACCTCCACCAGGTTGTAAATTCAAAATAATTTTTATCTGCATCTAGCTCTGAAAAAATATTTGGGCTTTGGCTTGTAGCAGTGTGTGGCACTTGTTCTATTAGTCCATCTATACTAATCTCCACCAGCTTGCAAATTCGAAATAATTTTTATCTGCATCTATCTCTGAAAAAATATTAGGGCTTGTAGCAGTGTGTGGGACTTGTTCTATTAGTCCATCTATACTAACCTCCACAAGGTTGCAAATTCAAAATAATTTTTATCTGCATCTATCTCTGAAAAAATATTTGGGCGTGGGCTTGTAGCAGTGTGTGTGACATGTTCTATTAGTCCATCTATACTAACCTCCACCTGGTTGCAAATTCAAAATAATTTTTATCTGCATCTAGCTCTGAAAAAATATTTGGGCTTGGGCTTGTAGCAGTGTGTTGAACTTGTTCTATTAGTCCATCTATACTAACCTCCACCAGGTTGCAAATTCAAAATAATTTTTATCTGCATCTAGCTCTGAAAAAATATTTCGTCTTGTAGCAGTGTGTGGGACTTGTTCTATTAGTCCTTCTATACTAACCCCGACCAGGTTGCAAATTAAAAATAATTTTTATCTGCATCTTGCTCTCAAAAAACATTTGGGCTTGGGCTTGTAGCAGTGTGTGGGACTTGTTCTATTAGTCCATCTATACTAACCTCCACCAGGTTGCAAATTCAAAATAATTTTAATCTACATCTAGCTCTGAAAAAATATTTGGGCATGTAGCAGTGTGTGGGACTAGTTCTATTAGTCCATCTATACTAACCTCCACCAGGTTGCAAATTCAAAATAATTTTTATCTGCATCTAGCTCTGAAAAAATATTTGGGCTTTGGCTTGTAGAAGTGTGTGGCACTTGTTCTATTAGTCCATCTATACTAACCTCCACCAGCTTGCAAATTCGAAATAATTTTTATCTGCATCTAGCTCTGAAAAAATATTTGGGCTTGTAGAAGTGTGTGGGACTTGTTCTATTAGTGCATCTATAGTAACCTCCACCAGGTTGCAAATTCAAAATAATTTTTATCTGCATCTAGCTCTGAAAAAATATTTGGGCTTGGGCTTGTAGCAGTGTGTGGGACTTGTTCTATTAGTCCATCTATACTAACCTCCACCAGATTGCAAATTCAAAATAATTTTTATCTGCATCGATCTCTGAAAAAATATTTGGGCTTGGACTTGTAGCAGTGTGTGGGACTTGTTCTATTAGTCCATCGATACTGACCTCCACCAGGTTGCAAATTCAAAATAATTTTTATCTGCATTTACTCTGAAAATATATTTGGGCTTGGGCTTGTAGCAGTGTGTGGGACTTGATTTATTAGTTCATCTATACTAACCTCCACCAGGTTGCAAATTTGAAATAATTTTTATCTGCATCTAGCTCTGAAAAAATATTTGGGCTTGGACTTGTAGCAGTGTGTGGGAATTGTTCTATTAGTCCATCTATACTGACCTCCACCAATGTGCAAATTAAAAATAATTTTTATCTGCATCTAGCTCTGAAAAAATATTTGGGCTTTGGCTTGTAGCAGTGTGTGGCACTTGTTCTATTAGTCCATCTATACTAACCTCCACCAGCTTACAAATTCGAAATAATTTTTATCTGCATCTATCTCTGAAAAAATATTTGGGCTTGTAGCAGTGTGTGGGACTTGTTCTATTAGTCCATCTATACTAACCTCCACAAGGTTGTAAATTCAAAATAATTTTTATCTGCATCTAGCTCTGAAAAAATATTTGGGCTTGGGCTTGTAGCAGTGTGTGGGACTTGTTCTATTAGTCCATCTATACTAACATCCGCCAGATTGCAAATTCAAAATAATTTTTATCTGCATCTAGCTCTGAAAAAATATTTGGGCTTGGACTTGTAGCAGTGTGTGGGACTTGTTCTATTAGTCCATCTATACTGACCTCCACCAATGTGCAAATTCAAAATAATTTTTATCTGCATCTAGCTCTGAAAAAATATTTGGGCTTGGGCTTGTAGCAGTGTGTGGGACTTGTTCTATTAGTCCATCTATACTAACCTCCACCAGGTTGCAAATTCAAAATTATTTTTATCTGCATCTAGCTCTGAAAAAATATTTGGGCTTGGTCTTGAAGCAGTGTGTGGGACTTGTTCTATTAGTCCATCTATACTAACCTCCACCATGTTACAAATTCAAAATAATTTTTATCTGCATCTATCTCTGAAAAAATATTTGGGCTTGGGCTTGTAGCAGTGTGTGTGACATGTTCTATTAGTCAATCTATACTAACCTCCACCTGGTTGCAAATTCAAAATATTTTTTATCTGCATCTAGCTCTGAAAAAATATTTGGGCTTGGGCTTGTAGCAGTGTGTTGGACTTGTTCTATTAGTCCATCCATACTAACCTCCACCAGGTTGCAAATTAAAAATAATTTTTATCTGCATCTAGCTCTGAAAAAATATTTCGGCTTGTAGCAGTGTGTGCGACTTGTTCTATTAGTCCATCTATACTAACCCCGATCAGGTTTCAAATTAAAATTTTTTTTATCGGCATCTTGTTCTGAAAAAATATTTGGGCTTGGGCTTGTAGCAGTGTGTGGGACTTGTTCTATTAGTCCATCTATACTAACCTCCACCAGGTTGCAAATTCAAAATAATTTTAATCTACATCTAGCTCTGAAAAAATATTTGGGCATGTAGCAGTGTGTGGGACTAGTTCTATTAGTCCATCTATACTAACCTCCACCAGGTTGCAAATTCAAAATAATTTTTATCTGCATCTAGCTCTGAAAAAATATTTGGGCTTTGGCTTGTAGAAGTGTGTGGCACTTGTTCTATTAGTCCATCTATACTAACCTCCACCAGCTTGCAAATTCGAAATAATTTTTATCTGCATCTAGCTCTGAAAAAATATTTGGGCTTGTAGAAGTGTGTGGGACTTGTTCTATTAGTGCATCTATAGTAACCTCCACCAGGTTGCAAATTCAAAATAATTTTTATCTGCATCTAGCTCTGAAAAAATATTTGGGCTTGGGCTTGTAGCAGTGTGTGGGACTTGTTCTATTAGTCCATCTATACTAACCTCCACCAGATTGCAAATTCAAAATAATTTTTATCTGCATCGATCTCTGAAAAAATATTTGGGCTTGGACTTGTAGCAGTGTGTGGGACTTGTTCTATTAGTCCATCGATACTGACCTCCACCAGGTTGCAAATTCAAAATAATTTTTATCTGCATTTACTCTGAAAATATATTTGGGCTTGGGCTTGTAGCAGTGTGTGGGACTTGATTTATTAGTTCATCTATACTAACCTCCACCAGGTTGCAAATTTGAAATAATTTTTATCTGCATCTAGCTCTGAAAAAATATTTGGGCTTGGACTTGTAGCAGTGTGTGGGAATTGTTCTATTAGTCCATCTATACTGACCTCCACCAATGTGCAAATTAAAAATAATTTTTATCTGCATCTAGCTCTGAAAAAATATTTGGGCTTTGGCTTGTAGCAGTGTGTGGCACTTGTTCTATTAGTCCATCTATACTAACCTCCACCAGCTTACAAATTCGAAATAATTTTTATCTGCATCTATCTCTGAAAAAATATTTGGGCTTGTAGCAGTGTGTGGGACTTGTTCTATTAGTCCATCTATACTAACCTCCACAAGGTTGTAAATTCAAAATAATTTTTATCTGCATCTAGCTCTGAAAAAATATTTGGGCTTGGGCTTGTAGCAGTGTGTGGGACTTGTTCTATTAGTCCATCTATACTAACATCCGCCAGATTGCAAATTCAAAATAATTTTTATCTGCATCTAGCTCTGAAAAAATATTTGGGCTTGGACTTGTAGCAGTGTGTGGGACTTGTTCTATTAGTCCATCTATACTGACCTCCACCAATGTGCAAATTCAAAATAATTTTTATCTGCATCTAGCTCTGAAAAAATATTTGGGCTTGGGCTTGTAGCAGTGTGTGGGACTTGTTCTATTAGTCCATCTATACTAACCTCCACCAGGTTGCAAATTCAAAATTATTTTTATCTGCATCTAGCTCTGAAAAAATATTTGGGCTTGGTCTTGAAGCAGTGTGTGGGACTTGTTCTATTAGTCCATCTATACTAACCTCCACCATGTTACAAATTCAAAATAATTTTTATCTGCATCTATCTCTGAAAAAATATTTGGGCTTGGGCTTGTAGCAGTGTGTGTGACATGTTCTATTAGTCAATCTATACTAACCTCCACCTGGTTGCAAATTCAAAATATTTTTTATCTGCATCTAGCTCTGAAAAAATATTTGGGCTTGGGCTTGTAGCAGTGTGTTGGACTTGTTCTATTAGTCCATCCATACTAACCTCCACCAGGTTGCAAATTAAAAATAATTTTTATCTGCATCTAGCTCTGAAAAAATATTTCGGCTTGTAGCAGTGTGTGCGACTTGTTCTATTAGTCCATCTATACTAACCCCGATCAGGTTTCAAATTAAAATTTTTTTTATCGGCATCTTGTTCTGAAAAAATATTTGGGCTTGGGCTTGTAGCAGTGTGTGGGACTTGTTCTATTAGTCCATCTATACTAACCTCCACCAGGTTGCAAATTCAAAATAATTTTAATCTACATCTAGCTCTGAAAAAATATTTGGGCATGTAGCAGTGTGTGGGACTAGTTCTATTAGTCCATCTATACTAACCTCCACCAGGTTGCAAATTCAAAATAATTTTTATCTGCATCTAGCTCTGAAAAAATATTTGGGCTTTGGCTTGTAGAAGTGTGTGGCACTTGTTCTATTAGTCCATCTATACTAACCTCCACCAGCTTGCAAATTCGAAATAATTTTTATCTGCATCTAGCTCTGAAAAAATATTTGGGCTTGTAGAAGTGTGTGGGACTTGTTCTATTAGTCCATCTATAGTAACCTCCACCAGGTTGCAAATTCAAAATAATTTTTATCTGCATCTAGCTCTGAAAAAATATTTGGGCTTGGGCTTGTAGCAGTGTGTGGGACTTGTTCTATTAGTCCATCTATACTAACCTCCACCAGATTGCAAATTCAAAATAATTTTTATCTGCATCGATCTCTGAAAAAATATTTGGGCTTGGACTTGTAGCAGTGTATGGGACTTGTTCTATTAGTCCATCTATACTGACCTCCACCAGGTTGCAAATTCAAAATAATTTTTATCTGCATTTACTCTGAAAATATATTTGGGCTTGTAGCAGTGTGTGGGACTTGATCTATTAGTTCATCTATACTAACCTCCACCAGGTTGCAAATTCAAAATAATTTTTATCTTCACCTAGCTCTGAAAAAATATTTGGGCTTTGTCTTGTAGCAGTGTGTGGCACTTGTTCTATTAGTCCATCTATACTAACCTCCACCAGGTTGCAAATTTGAAATAATTTTTATCTGCATCTAGCTCTGAAAAAATATTTGGGCTTGGACTTGTAGCAGTGTGTGGGAATTGTTCTATTAGTCCATCTATACTGACCTCCACCAATGTGCAAATTAAAAATAATTTTTATCTGCATCTAGCTCTGAAAAAATATTTGGGCTTTGGCTTGTAGCAGTGTGTGTCACTTGTTCTATTAGTCCATCTATACTAACCTCCACCAGCTTGCAAATTCGAAATAATTTTTATCTGCATCTATCTCTGAAAAAATATTTGGGCTTGTAGCAGTGTGTGGGACTTGTTCTATTAGTCCATCTATACTAACCTCCACAAGGTTGCAAATTCAGAATAATTTTTATCTGCATCTAGCTTTGAAAAAATATTTGGGCTTGGGCTTGTAGCAGTGTGTGGGACTTGTTCTATTAGTCCATCTATACTAACCTCCGCCAGATTGCAAATTCAAAATAATTTTTACCTGCATCTAGCTCTGAAAAAATATTTGGGCTTGGACTTGTAGCAGTGTGTGGGACTTGTTCTATTAGTCCATCTATACTGACCTCCACCAATGTGCAAATTCAAAATAATTTTTATCTGCATCTAGCTCTGAAAAAATATTTGGGCTTGGGCTTGTAGCAGTGTGTGGGACTTGTTCTATTAGTCCATCTATACTAACCTCCACCAGGTTGCAAATTCAAAATAATTTTTATCTGCATCTAGCGCTGAAAAAATATTTGGGCTTGGTCTTGTAGCAGTGTGTGGGATTGTTCTATTAGTCCATCTATACTAACCTCCACCATGTTACAAATTCAAAATAATTTTTATCTGCATCTATCTCTGAAAAAATATTTGGGCTTGGGCTTGTAGCAGTGTGTGTGACATGTTCTATTAGTCAATCTATACTAACCTCCACCTGGTTGCAAATTCAAAATATTTTTTATCTGCATCTAGCTCTGAAAAAATATTTGGGCTTGGGCTTGTAGCAGTGTGTTGGACTTGTTCTATTAGTCCATCCATACTAACCTCCACCAGGTTGCAAATTAAAAATAATTTTTATCTGCATCTAGCTCTGAAAAAATATTTGGGCTTGGGCTTGTAGCAGTGTGTGGGACTTGTTCTATTAGTCCATTTATACTAACCTCCACCAGTTTGCAAATTGAAAATAATTTTTATCTGCATCTAGCTGTGAAAAAATATTTGGGCTTGGGCTTGTAGCAGTGTGTGGGACTTGTTCTAGTAGTCCATCTATACTAACCTCCACCAGGTTGCAAATTTAAAATAATTTTTATATGCATCTAGCTCTGAAAAAATATTTGGGCTTGGGCTTGTAGCAGTGTGTGGGACTTGTTCTATTAGTCCATCTATACTAACCTCCACCAGCTTGCAAATTAAAAATATTTTTTTTCTGCATCTAGCTCTGAAAAAATATTTGGGCTTGTAGCAGTGTGTGGGACTTGTTCTATTAGTCCATCTATACTAACCTCCACCAGGTTGCAAACTAAAAAAATTTTTTATCGGCATCTTGTTCTGAAAAAATATTTGGGCTTGGGCTTGTAGCAGTGTGTGGGACTTGTTCTATTAGTCCATCTATACTAACCTCCACCAGGTTGCAAATTCAAAATACATTTAATCTGCATCTAGCTCTGAAAAAATATTTGGGCATGTAGCAGTGTGTGGGACTAGTTCTATTAGTCCATCTATACTAACCTCCACCAGGTTGCAAATACAAAATAATTTTTATCTGCACCTAGCTCTGAAAAAATATTTGGGCTTTGGCTTGTATCAGTGTGTGGCAATTGTTCTATTAGTCCATCTATACTAACCTCCACCAGCTTGCAAATTCGAAATAATTTTTATCTGCATCTAGCTCTGAAAAAATATTTGGGCTTGTAGCAGTTTGTGGGACTTGTTCTATTAGTCCATCTATACTAACGTCCACCAGGTTGCAAATTCAAAATAATTTTTATCTGCATCTAGCTCTGAAAAAATATTTGGGCTTGGGCTTGTAGCAGTGTGTGGGACTTGTTCTATTAGTCCATCTATACTAACCTCCACCAGATAGAAAATTCAAAATAATTTTTATCTGCATCTAGCTCTGAAAAAATATTTGGGCTTGGACTTGTAGCAGTGTGTGGGACTTGTTTTATTAGTCCATCTATACTGACCTCCACCAATTTGCAAATTCAAAATAATTTTTATCTGCATCTAGCTCTGAAAAAATATTTGGGCTTGGACTTGTAGCAGTGTGTGGGACTTGTTTTATTAGTCCATCTATACTGACCTCCACCAATTTGCAAATTCAAAATAATTTTTATCTGAATCTAGCTCTGAAAAAATATTTGGGCTTGGGCTTGTAGCAGTGTGTGGGACTTGTTCTATTAGTCCATCTATACTAACCTCCACCAGGTTGCAAATTCAAAATAATTTTTATCTTCATCTAGCTCTGAAAAAATATTTGGGCTTGGGCTTGTAGCAGTGTGTGGGACTTGTTCTATTAGTCCATCTATACTAACCTCCACCATGTTGCAAATTCAAAATAATTTTTATCTGGATCTAGCTCTGAAAAAATATTTGGGCTTGGGCTTGTAGCAGTGTGTGGGACTTTTTCTATTAGTCCATCTATACTAACCTCCACCAGGTTGCAAATTAAAAATAATTTTTATCTGCATCTAGCTCTGAAAAAATATTTCGGCTTGTAGCAGTGTGTGGGACTTGTTCTATTAGTCCATCTATACTAACCTCCACCAGGTTGCAAACTAAAAAAATTTTTTATCGGCATCTTGTTCTGAAAAAAATATTTGGGCTTGGGCTTGTAGCAGTGTGTGGGACTTGTTCTATTAGTCCATCTATACTAACCTCCACCAGGTTGCAAATTCAAAATAATTTTAATCTACATCTAGCTCTGAAAAAATATTTGGGCATGTAGCAGTGTGTGGGACTAGTTCTATTAGTCCATCTATACTAACCTCCACCAGGTTGCAAATTCAAAATAATTTTTATCTGCATCTAGCTCTGAAAAAATATTTGGGCTTGTAGAAGTGAATCATAGAATCATAGAATCATAGAATGGTAGAGTTGGAAGGGACCTCCTGGGTCATCTGGTCCAACCCCCTGCTCAAAGCAGGATTCACTAGATCATCTCAGACAGATGTCTGTCCAGCCTCTGTTTGAAGACGTCCATTGAAGGGGAACTCACCACCTCTCGTGGCAGCCTGTTCCACTCATTAATCACCCTAACTGTCAAAAAGTTTTTTCTAATATCTAATCTGTGTCTCCTCCCATTTAGTTTCATCCCATTGCTTCTAGTCTTTCCTTGTGCAAATGAGAATAAAGATGATCCTTCTACAATGTGACAGCCCTTGACATATTTGTAGACAGCTATTAAGTCTCCTCTCAGTCTTCTTTTTTGCAAGCTAAACATTCCCAAATCCTGCAACCGTTCCTCATAGGACATGGTTTGCAGACCAGTCACCATTCTGGTCGCTCTTCTCTGAACTTGCTCCAGTTTGTCTATGTCTTTTTTAAAATGTGGTGCCCAAAACTGTACACAGTATTCCAGATGAGGTCTGACCAAAGAGGAGTAAAGACCGATAATGACTTCACGTGATCTAGACTGTATGCTTCTGTTAATACATCCCAGAATTGTATTTGCCTTTTTTGCTGCTGCATCACACTGTTGACTCATGTTCAGTCTATGATCTATTAGTATACCTAAGTCTTTTTCACATGTACTGTTGCTTAGCTCTATTCCTCCCATTCTGTATATGCTTTTTTCATTTTTATTGCCCAGATGTAGTACTTTGCATTTTTCCCTGTTAAAAACCATTCTGTTGGTTGCTGCCCACTGCTCCAGTTTATTTAGGTCTTTTTGAATCCTCTCTCTCTCTTCTCTAGTATTAGCTATCCCTCCTAGCTTTGTGTTATCAGCAAATTTAATCAGTTTACCCTCAATTCCTTCATCAAAATCATTGATAAAGATGTTGAACAATACAGGTCCCAGGACGGAGCCCTGTGGTACCCCTCTTGAGACATTCATCCAGCTGGATGTGAAGCCATTTACAACCACCCTTTGAGTCCGATCACTAAGCCAGTTATGAATCCACCTAACAGTTGCCTGGTCCATTGCATACTTGGTCATTTTTTCAATAAGGATGGTGTGAGATACTTTGTCAAATGCTTTGCTGAAGTCAAGATATACTATATCTACAGCATTTTCCTGATCCACCCAGTCAGTGATTCTGTCATAGAAGGAAATTAAGTTAGTCTGACATGACTTGTTAGTTACAAACCCATGCTGACTCTGGTTAATCACTTCATTCTTATCCATGTACTTACATACATGTTGTTTAATAATTTGTTCAAAGATCTTTCCTGGTATAGAAGTCAGACTCACCGGCCTATAGTTCCCTGGGTCCACCTTCTTCCCCTTTTTGAAGATAGGAACAACATTTGCTCTTCTCCAGTCTTCTGGGACTTCTCCTGTTCTCCAAGAATTTTCAAAGATTATGGAGAGTGGTTCTAAAATTTCTTCTACGATCTCCTTCAGTACTCTGGGGTGTAATTCATCTGGACCTGGAGACTTGAACTCATTTATGTTGGCTAAATATTCCCTCACAATCTTTCTGTTTACAGATAACTTGGATTCCTCTATTCCTTTAAAAGGACAGTGAAGATCAGTTGATGTTACACAAGTGTGTGGGACTTGTTCTATTAGTCCAGCTATAGTAACCTCCACCAGGTTGCAAATTCAAAATAATTTTTATCTGCATCTAGCTCTGAAAAAATATTTGGGCTTGGGCTTGTAGCAGTGTGTGGGACTTGTTCTATTAGTCCATCTATACTAACCTCCACCAGATTGCAAATTCAAAATCGTTTTTATCTGCATCTAGCTCTGAAAAAATATTTGGGCTTGGACTTGTAGCAGTGTGTGGGACTTGTTCTATTAGTCCATCTATACTGACCTCCACCAGGTTGCAAATTCAAAATAATTTTTACCTGCATCTACTCTGAAAATATATTTGGGCTTGGGCTTGTAGCAGTGTGTGGGACTTGATCTATTAGTCCATCTATACTAACCTCCACCAGGTTGCAAATTCAAAATAATTTTTATCTGCACCTAGCTCTGAAAAAATATTGGGGCTTTGGCTTGTAGCAGTGTGTGGCACTTGTTCTATTAGTCCATCAATACTAACCTCCACCAGCTTGCAAATTCGAAATAATTTTTATCTGCATCTAGCTCTGAAAAAATATTTGGGCTTGGACTTGTAGCAGTGTGTGGGACTTGTTCTATTAGTCCATCTATACTGAACTCCACCAATGTGCAAATTCAAAATAATTTTTATCTGCATCTAACTCTGAAAAAATATTTGGGCTTAGGCTTGTAGCAGTGTGTGGTACTTGTTCTATTAGTCCATCTATGCTAACCTCCACCAGGTTGCAAATTCAAAATAATTTTTATCTGCATCTAGCTCTGAAAAAATATTTGGGCTTGGTCTTGTAGCAGTGTGTGGGACTTGTTCTATTAGTCCATCTATACTAACCTCCACCATGTTGAAAATTCAAAATAATTTTTATCTGCATCTATCTCTGAAAAAATATTTGGGCTTGGGCTTGTAGCAGTGTGTGTGACATGTTCTATTAGTCCATCTATACTAACCTCCACCTGGTTGCAAATTCAAAATAATTTTTATCTGCATCTAGCTCTGAAAAAATATTTGGGCTTGGGCTTGTAGCAGTGTGTTGGACTTGTTCTATTAGTCCATCTATACTAACCTCCACCAGGTTGCAAATTAAAAATAATTTTTATCTTCATCTAGCTCTGAAAAAATATTTCGGCTTGTAGCAGTGTGTGCGACTTGTTCTATTAGTCCATCTATACTAACCCCGACCAGGTTTCAAATTAAAAATAATTTTTATCTGCATCTTGCTCTGAAAAAATATTTGGGCTTGGGCTTGTAGCAGTGTGTGGGACTTGTTCTATTAGTCCATTTATACTAACCTCCACCAGTTTGCAAATTGAAAATAATTTTTATCTGCATCTAGCTCTGAAAAAATATTTGGGCTTGGGCTTGTAGCAGTGTGTGGGACTTGTTCTAGTAGTCCATCCATACTAACCTCCACCAGGTTGCAAATTTAAAATAATTGTTATCTGCATCTAGCTCTGAAAAAATATTTGGGCTTGGGCTTGTAGCAGTGTGTGGGACTTGTTCTATTAGTCCATCTATACTAACCTCCACCAGGTTGCAAATTAAAAATATTTTTTTTCTGCATCTAACTCTGAAAAAATATTTGGGCTTGTAGCAGTGTGTGGGACTTGTTCTATTAGTCCATCTATACTAACCTCCACCAGGTTGCAAACTAAAAAAAATTTTTATCGGCATCTTGTTCTGAAAAAATATTTGGGCTTGGGCTTGTAGCAGTGTGTGGGACTTGTTCTATTAGTCCATCTATACTAACCTCCACCAGGTTGCAAATTCAAAATACATTTAATCTGCATCTAGCTCTGAAAAAATATTTGGGCATGTAGCAGTGTGTGGGACTAGTTCTATTAGTCCATCTATACTAACCTCCACCAGGTTGCAAATTCAAAATAATTTTTATCTGCACCTAGCTCTGAAAAAATATTTGGGCTTTGGCTTGTATCAGTGTTTGGCAATTGTTCTATTAGTCCATCTATACTAACCTCCACCAGCTTGCAAATTCGAAATAATTTTTATCTGCATCTAGCTCTGAAAAAATATTTGGGCTTGTAGCAGTTTGTGGGACTTGTTCTATTAGTCCATCTATACTAACGTCCACCAGATAGAAAATTCAAAATAATTTTTTATCTGCATCTAGCTCTGAAAAAATATTTGGGCTTGGACTTGTAGCAGTGTGTGGGACTTGTTTTATTAGTCCATCTATACTGACCTCCACCAATTTGCAAATTCAAAATAATTTTTATCTGCATCTAGCTCTGAAAAAATATTTGGGCTTGGACTTGTAGCAGTGTGTGGGACTTGTTTTATTAGTCCATCTATACTGACCTCCACCAATTTGCAAATTCAAAATAATTTTTATCTGCATCTAGCTCTGAAAAAATATTTGGGCTTGGGCTTGTAGCAGTGTGTGGGACTTGTTCTATTAGTCCATCTATACTAACCTCCACCAGGTTGCAAATTCAAAATAATTTTCATCTTCATCTAGCTCTGAAAAAATATTTGGGCTTGGGCTTGTAGCAGTGTGTGGGACTTGTTCTATTAGTCCATCTATACTAACCTCCACCATGTTGCAAATTCAAAATAATTTTTATCTGGATCTAGCTCTGAAAAAATATTTGGGTTTGGGCTTGTAGCAGTGTGTGAGACTTGTTCTATTAGTCCATCTATACTAACCTCCACCAGGTTGCAAATTAAAAATAATTTTTATCTGCATCTAGCTCTGAAAAAATATTTGGGCTTGTAGGAGTGTGTGGGACTTGTTCTATTAGTCCATCTATACTAACCTCCACCAGGTTGCAAACTAAAAAATTTTTTTATCGGCATCTTGTTCTGAAAAAATATTTGGGCTTGGGCTTGTAGCAGTGTGTGGGACTTGTTCTATTAGTCCAGCTATAGTAACCTCCACCAGGTTGCAAATTCAAAATAATTTTTATCTGCATCTAGCTCTGAAAAAATATTTGGGCTTGGGCTTGTAGCAGTGTGTGGGACTTGTTCTATTAGTCCATCTATACTAACCTCCACCAGATTGCAATTTCAAAATAATTTTTATCTGCATCTAGCTCTGAAAAAATATTTGGGCTTGGACTTGTAGCAGTGTGTGGGACTTGTTCTATTAGTCCATCTATACTGACCTCCACCAATGTGCAAATTCAAAATAATTTTTATCTGCATCTAACTTGGAAAAAATATTTGGGCTTGGGCTTGTAGCAGTGTGTGGTACTTGTTCTATTAGTCCATCTATGCTAACCTCCACCAGGTTGCAAATTCAAAATAATTTTTATCTGCATCTAGCTCTGAAAAAATATTTGGGCTTGGGCTTGAAGCAGTGTGTGGAACTTGTTCTATTAGTCCATCTATACTAACCTCCACCATGTTGCAAATTCAAAATAATTTTTATCTGCATCTATCTCTGAAAAAAAATTTGGGCTTGGGCTTGTAGCAGTGTGTGTGACATGTTCTATTAGTCCATCTATACTAACCTCCACCTGGTTGCAAATTCAAAATAATTTTTATCTGCATCTAGCTCTGAAAAAATATTTGGGCTTGGGCTTGTAGCAGTGTGTTGGACTTGTTCTATTAGTCCATCTATACTAACCTCCACCAGGTTGCAAATTAAAAATAATTTTTATCTGCATCTAGCTCTGAAAAAATATTTGGGCTTGGGCTTGTAGCAGTGTGTGGCACTTTTTCTATTAGTCCATCTATACTAACCTCCACCAGCTTGCAAATTCGAAATAATTTTTATCTGCATCTATCTCTGAAAAAATATTTGGGCTTGTAGCAGTGTGTGGGACTTGTTCTATTAGTCCATCTATACTAACCTCCACAAGGTTGCAAATTCAAAATAATTTTTATCTGGATCTAGCTCTGAAAAAATATTTGGGCTTGGGCTTGTAGCAGTGTGTGGGACTTTTTCTATTAGTCCATCTATACTAACCTCCACCAGGTTGCAAATTAAAAATAATTTTTATCTGCATCTAGCTCTGAAAAAATATTTCGGCTTGTAGCAGTGTGTGGGACTTGTTCTATTAGTCCATCTATACTAACCTCCACCAGGTTGCAAACTAAAAAAATTTTTTATCGGCATCTTGTTCTGAAAAAAATATTTGGGCTTGGGCTTGTAGCAGTGTGTGGGACTTGTTCTATTAGTCCATCTATACTAACCTCCACCAGGTTGCAAATTCAAAATAATTTTAATCTACATCTAGCTCTGAAAAAATATTTGGGCATGTAGCAGTGTGTGGGACTAGTTCTATTAGTCCATCTATACTAACCTCCACCAGGTTGCAAATTCAAAATAATTTTTATCTGCATCTAGCTCTGAAAAAATATTTGGGCTTGTAGAAGTGAATCATAGAATCATAGAATCATAGAATGGTAGAGTTGGAAGGGACCTCCTGGGTCATCTGGTCCAACCCCCTGCTCAAAGCAGGATTCACTAGATCATCTCAGACAGATGTCTGTCCAGCCTCTGTTTGAAGACGTCCATTGAAGGGGAACTCACCACCTCTCGTGGCAGCCTGTTCCACTCATTAATCACCCTAACTGTCAAAAAGTTTTTTCTAATATCTAATCTGTGTCTCCTCCCATTTAGTTTCATCCCATTGCTTCTAGTCTTTCCTTGTGCAAATGAGAATAAAGATGATCCTTCTACAATGTGACAGCCCTTGACATATTTGTAGACAGCTATTAAGTCTCCTCTCAGTCTTCTTTTTTGCAAGCTAAACATTCCCAAATCCTGCAACCGTTCCTCATAGGACATGGTTTGCAGACCAGTCACCATTCTGGTCGCTCTTCTCTGAACTTGCTCCAGTTTGTCTATGTCTTTTTTAAAATGTGGTGCCCAAAACTGTACACAGTATTCCAGATGAGGTCTGACCAAAGAGGAGTAAAGACCGATAATGACTTCACGTGATCTAGACTGTATGCTTCTGTTAATACATCCCAGAATTGTATTTGCCTTTTTTGCTGCTGCATCACACTGTTGACTCATGTTCAGTCTATGATCTATTAGTATACCTAAGTCTTTTTCACATGTACTGTTGCTTAGCTCTATTCCTCCCATTCTGTATATGCTTTTTTCATTTTTATTGCCCAGATGTAGTACTTTGCATTTTTCCCTGTTAAAAACCATTCTGTTGGTTGCTGCCCACTGCTCCAGTTTATTTAGGTCTTTTTGAATCCTCTCTCTCTCTTCTCTAGTATTAGCTATCCCTCCTAGCTTTGTGTTATCAGCAAATTTAATCAGTTTACCCTCAATTCCTTCATCAAAATCATTGATAAAGATGTTGAACAATACAGGTCCCAGGACGGAGCCCTGTGGTACCCCTCTTGAGACATTCATCCAGCTGGATGTGAAGCCATTTACAACCACCCTTTGAGTCCGATCACTAAGCCAGTTATGAATCCACCTAACAGTTGCCTGGTCCATTGCATACTTGGTCATTTTTTCAATAAGGATGGTGTGAGATACTTTGTCAAATGCTTTGCTGAAGTCAAGATATACTATATCTACAGCATTTTCCTGATCCACCCAGTCAGTGATTCTGTCATAGAAGGAAATTAAGTTAGTCTGACATGACTTGTTAGTTACAAACCCATGCTGACTCTGGTTAATCACTTCATTCTTATCCATGTACTTACATACATGTTGTTTAATAATTTGTTCAAAGATCTTTCCTGGTATAGAAGTCAGACTCACCGGCCTATAGTTCCCTGGGTCCACCTTCTTCCCCTTTTTGAAGATAGGAACAACATTTGCTCTTCTCCAGTCTTCTGGGACTTCTCCTGTTCTCCAAGAATTTTCAAAGATTATGGAGAGTGGTTCTAAAATTTCTTCTACGATCTCCTTCAGTACTCTGGGGTGTAATTCATCTGGACCTGGAGACTTGAACTCATTTATGTTGGCTAAATATTCCCTCACAATCTTTCTGTTTACAGATAACTTGGATTCCTCTATTCCTTTAAAAGGACAGTGAAGATCAGTTGATGTTACACAAGTGTGTGGGACTTGTTCTATTAGTCCAGCTATAGTAACCTCCACCAGGTTGCAAATTCAAAATAATTTTTATCTGCATCTAGCTCTGAAAAAATATTTGGGCTTGGGCTTGTAGCAGTGTGTGGGACTTGTTCTATTAGTCCATCTATACTAACCTCCACCAGATTGCAAATTCAAAATCGTTTTTATCTGCATCTAGCTCTGAAAAAATATTTGGGCTTGGACTTGTAGCAGTGTGTGGGACTTGTTCTATTAGTCCATCTATACTGACCTCCACCAGGTTGCAAATTCAAAATAATTTTTACCTGCATCTACTCTGAAAATATATTTGGGCTTGGGCTTGTAGCAGTGTGTGGGACTTGATCTATTAGTCCATCTATACTAACCTCCACCAGGTTGCAAATTCAAAATAATTTTTATCTGCACCTAGCTCTGAAAAAATATTGGGGCTTTGGCTTGTAGCAGTGTGTGGCACTTGTTCTATTAGTCCATCTATACTAACCTCCACCAGCTTGCAAATTCGAAATAATTTTTATCTGCATCTAGCTCTGAAAAAATATTTGGGCTTGGACTTGTAGCAGTGTGTGGGACTTGTTCTATTAGTCCATCTATACTGAACTCCACCAATGTGCAAATTCAAAATAATTTTTATCTGCATCTAACTCTGAAAAAATATTTGGGCTTAGGCTTGTAGCAGTGTGTGGTACTTGTTCTATTAGTCCATCTATGCTAACCTCCACCAGGTTGCAAATTCAAAATAATTTTTATCTGCATCTAGCTCTGAAAAAATATTTGGGCTTGGTCTTGTAGCAGTGTGTGGGACTTGTTCTATTAGTCCATCTATACTAACCTCCACCATGTTGAAAATTCAAAATAATTTTTATCTGCATCTATCTCTGAAAAAATATTTGGGCTTGGGCTTGTAGCAGTGTGTGTGACATGTTCTATTAGTCCATCTATACTAACCTCCACCTGGTTGCAAATTCAAAATAATTTTTATCTGCATCTAGCTCTGAAAAAATATTTGGGCTTGGGCTTGTAGCAGTGTGTTGGACTTATTCTATTAGTCCATCTATACTAACCTCCACCAGGTTGCAAATTAAAAATAATTTTTATCTTCATCTAGCTCTGAAAAAATATTTCGGCTTGTAGCAGTGTGTGCGACTTGTTCTATTAGTCCATCTATACTAACCCCGACCAGGTTTCAAATTAAAAATAATTTTTATCTGCATCTTGCTCTGAAAAAATATTTGGGCTTGGGCTTGTAGCAGTGTGTGGGACTTGTTCTATTAGTCCATTTATACTAACCTCCACCAGTTTGCAAATTGAAAATAATTTTTATCTGCATCTAGCTCTGAAAAAATATTTGGGCTTGGGCTTGTAGCAGTGTGTGGGACTTGTTCTAGTAGTCCATCCATACTAACCTCCACCAGGTTGCAAATTTAAAATAATTGTTATCTGCATCTAGCTCTGAAAAAATATTTGGGCTTGGGCTTGTAGCAGTGTGTGGGACTTGTTCTATTAGTCCATCTATACTAACCTCCACCAGGTTGCAAATTAAAAATATTTTTTTTCTGCATCTAACTCTGAAAAAATATTTGGGCTTGTAGCAGTGTGTGGGACTTGTTCTATTAGTCCATCTATACTAACCTCCACCAGGTTGCAAACTAAAAAAAATTTTTATCGGCATCTTGTTCTGAAAAAATATTTGGGCTTGGGCTTGTAGCAGTGTGTGGGACTTGTTCTATTAGTCCATCTATACTAACCTCCACCAGGTTGCAAATTCAAAATACATTTAATCTGCATCTAGCTCTGAAAAAATATTTGGGCATGTAGCAGTGTGTGGGACTAGTTCTATTAGTCCATCTATACTAACCTCCACCAGGTTGCAAATTCAAAATAATTTTTATCTGCACCTAGCTCTGAAAAAATATTTGGGCTTTGGCTTGTATCAGTGTTTGGCAATTGTTCTATTAGTCCATCTATACTAACCTCCACCAGCTTGCAAATTCGAAATAATTTTTATCTGCATCTAGCTCTGAAAAAATATTTGGGCTTGTAGCAGTTTGTGGGACTTGTTCTATTAGTCCATCTATACTAACGTCCACCAGATAGAAAATTCAAAATAATTTTTTATCTGCATCTAGCTCTGAAAAAATATTTGGGCTTGGACTTGTAGCAGTGTGTGGGACTTGTTTTATTAGTCCATCTATACTGACCTCCACCAATTTGCAAATTCAAAATAATTTTTATCTGCATCTAGCTCTGAAAAAATATTTGGGCTTGGACTTGTAGCAGTGTGTGGGACTTGTTTTATTAGTCCATCTATACTGACCTCCACCAATTTGCAAATTCAAAATAATTTTTATCTGCATCTAGCTCTGAAAAAATATTTGGGCTTGGGCTTGTAGCAGTGTGTGGGACTTGTTCTATTAGTCCATCTATACTAACCTCCACCAGGTTGCAAATTCAAAATAATTTTCATCTTCATCTAGCTCTGAAAAAATATTTGGGCTTGGGCTTGTAGCAGTGTGTGGGACTTGTTCTATTAGTCCATCTATACTAACCTCCACCATGTTGCAAATTCAAAATAATTTTTATCTGGATCTAGCTCTGAAAAAATATTTGGGTTTGGGCTTGTAGCAGTGTGTGAGACTTGTTCTATTAGTCCATCTATACTAACCTCCACCAGGTTGCAAATTAAAAATAATTTTTATCTGCATCTAGCTCTGAAAAAATATTTGGGCTTGTAGGAGTGTGTGGGACTTGTTCTATTAGTCCATCTATAGTAACCTCCACCAGGTTGCAAACTAAAAAATTTTTTTATCGGCATCTTGTTCTGAAAAAATATTTGGGCTTGGGCTTGTAGCAGTGTGTGGGACTTGTTCTATTAGTCCAGCTATAGTAACCTCCACCAGGTTGCAAATTCAAAATAATTTTTATCTGCATCTAGCTCTGAAAAAATATTTGGGCTTGGGCTTGTAGCAGTGTGTGGGACTTGTTCTATTAGTCCATCTATACTAACCTCCACCAGATTGCAATTTCAAAATAATTTTTATCTGCATCTAGCTCTGAAAAAATATTTGGGCTTGGACTTGTAGCAGTGTGTGGGACTTGTTCTATTAGTCCATCTATACTGACCTCCACCAATGTGCAAATTCAAAATAATTTTTATCTGCATCTAACTTGGAAAAAATATTTGGGCTTGGGCTTGTAGCAGTGTGTGGTACTTGTTCTATTAGTCCATCTATGCTAACCTCCACCAGGTTGCAAATTCAAAATAATTTTTATCTGCATCTAGCTCTGAAAAAATATTTGGGCTTGGGCTTGAAGCAGTGTGTGGAACTTGTTCTATTAGTCCATCTATACTAACCTCCACCATGTTGCAAATTCAAAATAATTTTTATCTGCATCTATCTCTGAAAAAAAATTTGGGCTTGGGCTTGTAGCAGTGTGTGTGACATGTTCTATTAGTCCATCTATACTAACCTCCACCTGGTTGCAAATTCAAAATAATTTTTATCTGCATCTAGCTCTGAAAAAATATTTGGGCTTGGGCTTGTAGCAGTGTGTTGGACTTGTTCTATTAGTCCATCTATACTAACCTCCACCAGGTTGCAAATTAAAAATAATTTTTATCTGCATCTAGCTCTGAAAAAATATTTGGGCTTGGGCTTGTAGCAGTGTGTGGCACTTTTTCTATTAGTCCATCTATACTAACCTCCACCAGCTTGCAAATTCGAAATAATTTTTATCTGCATCTATCTCTGAAAAAATATTTGGGCTTGTAGCAGTGTGTGGGACTTGTTCTATTAGTCCATCTATACTAACCTCCACAAGGTTGCAAATTCAAAATAATTTTTATCTGCATCTAGCTCTGAAAAAATATTTGGGCTTGGACTTGTAGCAGTGTGTGGGACTTGTTCTATTAGTCCATCTATACTGACCTCCACCAATGTGCAAATTCAAAATAATTTTTATCTGCATCTTGCTCTGAAAAAATATTTGGGCTTGGGCTTGTAGCAGTGTGTGGGACTTGTTCTATTAGTCCATCTATACTAACCTCCACCAGGTTGCAAATTCAAAATAATTTTTATCTGCATCTAGCTCTGAAAAAATATTTGGGCTTGGTCTTGTAGCAGTGTGTGGGACTTGTTCTATTAGTCCATCTATACTAACCTCCACCATGTTGCAAATTTAAAAGAATTTTTATCTGCATCTATCTCTGAAAAAATATTGGGCTGAGATCATTGGACATGAATGAGCTCACCTCATGCACGTCACTGACATCGTGGGAAAATTCTCCTGCACTCAGCGCTTCAGCGTGAGAATTTTCCCACGCTGTCAGTGACGTGCATGAGGTGAGCTCATTCATGTCCAATGAACTCAGCTGACCTCATGTACGTCACTGACAGCGTGGGAGAATTTTCACGCTGAAGTGCTGAGTGCAGGAGAATTCTCCCACGCTGTCAGTGACGTGCATGAGGTGCGCCGAGTTCATTGGACATGAACTTGTCTCATCTTTATGCCGTCACAGCAAGACACTGAGGAGCGCAAGCATGCCTGCGCTACTCAGTGTCCGCGGGATGACAGGCTGGATGGCAGCTTTCTGCTGCGGTCCAGCCTGTCATCTCGATGTAGCAGAGCTGAAGCTGTCGTGGGAACCATGGAAAGGTAAGGATGAGGTTGGTTAATTATTTTACTATTATTGCAGAAGACATTGGCTTCAGCTGGAATGGGCGTGACGGTAAGTATGGTTTAATTTAGAACAATAAAGAATTGTGTGTTTATTTCAATTAAAGGACTTTATTCTGGGTGTTGTGTTTTTTTAAATACTTTACTAGAAATTCATGGTGGTCATGTCTAATATTGGCGTGACCCCATGAATTTCGGGCTTAGGGCCAGCTGATAATGCCAAGCTGGCCTTAACCCCTTTATTACCCAGTGAGCCACCGCACCAGGGCCCTGGATGAGTTGGGTACAGCGCCAGAAGATGGCGCTTCTATGAATGCGCCATTTTCTGGGGCGGCTGCGGACTGCAATTTGCAGCGGGTGGGGCCCAGAAAGCTTGGGCCTCCCTGCGCTGCGGATTCCAGCTCCCAGCTGCCTAGTTGTACCTGGCTGGGCACAAAAATAGTGCGAAGCCCCACGCATTTTTTTTTTTAATTATTTCATGAAATTCATGGAATAATTAAGAAAAAAAGGGCTTCCCTATATTGTTGTGTCCAACCAGGTACAAATAGGCAGCTGGTGGTTGGGGGCAGCCCGTCCCTGCCTGCTGTACCTGGCTGGACACAAATATAGTGCGAAGCCCCACGTCAATTTTTTTTTAATTATTTCATGAAATAATTTTTTTAAAAAAGGGCTTCCCTATATTGTTGTGTCTGGCCAGGTACAAATAGGCAGCTGGTGGTTGGGGGCAGCCCGTTCCTGCCTGCTGTACCTGGCTGGACACAAATATAGGGCGAAGCCCCACGTCAATTTTTTTTAAATTATTTCATGAAATAATTTTTTTAAAAAAGGGCTTCCCTATATTGTTGTGTCTGGCCAGGTACAAATAGGCAGCTGGTGGTTGGGGGCAGCCCGTTCCTGCCTGCTGTACCTGACTGGACACAAATATAGGGCGAAGCCCCACGTCAATTTTTTTTAAATTATTTCAGGAAATTCATGAAATAATGAAAATAAAATTGATGTGGGGCTTCGCCCTATATTTGTGTCCAGTCAGGTACAGCAGGCAGGAACGGGCTGCTCCCAACCACCAGCTGCCTATTTGTACCTAGCTGGACACAACAATATAGGGAAGCCCTTTTTTCCTTAATTATTCCATGAATTTCATGAATTTACAAAAAAAATACGTGGAGCTTCGCCCTATTTTTGTGTCCAGCCAGGTACAACTAGGCAGCTGGGGGATGGAATCTGCAGCGCAGGGAGGCCCAAGCTTTCTGGGCCCCACCGGCTGCAAATTGCAGTCCGCAGCCGCCCCGGAAAATGGCGCGTTCATAGAAGCGCCATCTTCTGGCGCTGTACCCAACTCATCCAGGGCCCTGGTGCGGTGGATCACTGGGTAATAAAGAGGTTAAGGCCAGCTTGGCATTATCAGCTGGCCCTAAGCCCGAAATTCATGGGGTCACGCCAATATTAGACATGACCGCCATGAATTTCTAGTAAAGTATTTAAAAAAAACACAACACCCAGAAAAAAGTCCTTTAATTGAAATAAACACACAATTCTTTATTGTTCTAAATTAAACCATACTTACCATCACGCCCATTCCAGCTGAAGCCAATGATCTCCTGCAATAAAAGTAAAATAATAAAGCAACATCATCCTTACCTTTCCATGGCTCCCACGACAGCTTCAGCTCTGCTACATCGAGATGACAGGCTGGACCGCAGCAGAACGCTGCCATCCAGCCTGTCATCCCGCAGACACTGAGAAGCGCAGGCATGCTTGCGCTCCTCAGTGTCTGGCTGTGACGGCATCCAGATGAGCCGAGGTCATGTCCAATGAACTCGGCGCACCTCATGCACGTCACTGACAGCGTGGGAAAATTCTCACGCTGAAGCGCTGAGTGCAGGAGAATTTTCCCACGCTGTCAGTGACGTACATGAGGTGAGCCGAGTTCATTGTCGGCTCATCTGGATGCCGTCACAGTCAGACACTGAGGAGCGCAAGCATGCCTGCGCTTCTCAGCGTCTGCGGGATGACAGGCTGGATGGTGGCGTTCTGCAGGTCCAGCCTGTCATCTCGATGTAGCAGAGCTGAAGCTGTCCTGGGAACCATGGAAAGGTAAGGATGAGGTTGCTTTATTATTTTTCTTTTATTGCAGGAGATCGTTGGCTTCAGCTGGAATGGGCGTGATGGTAAGTATGGTTTAATTTAGAACAATAAAGAATTGTGTCTTTATTTCAATTAAAGTACTTTATTCTGGGCGTTTGTGTTTTTTTTTTAACTTTGACTATGGGGTTAGTAATGGGGGTGTCTTATAGACGCCTCTCCATTACTAACCTGGGCTTGATGTCAGCTGGCATTATAAGCTGACATCAACCCCAGCCCAATTACCCCCTGCCACCGCACCAGGGCAGCGTGGAAGAGCGAGGCTAAGTGCCAGAAATGGCACATCCTATGGATGCGCCATTTCTGGGGCGGCTGACGGCTGGTGTTTCTAGCCTGGGAGGGGGCCAATATTCATGGCTCCCTTCCTGGGCTATTAATATCAGCCCCCAGCTGTCTGCCTAGCCTTTGCTAGCTATTAAATTAGGGGGGACCCCACGTCATTTTTTTTGGGGGGGTCCTCCATTTTAATAGCTAGTAAAGGCTAGGTATTCAGCTGGGGGCTGATATTAGTAGCCAGGGAAGCTCCGTGGGTATTACCCCCTTCCCAGGCTTCAAACATCTGCCCCAGCTGTCTGCTTAACCTCCGCTAGAGACTAAAATTGCGGGGAACCCCACGCCAATTTTTTTTAATAATAAATCCTTTATTTTAATACTAAATGACAAGTACAGTAACCAACACTATCACTGTACTTATTATATATGTGACTGACATGTTTCTATCTATCTAATCTATGTGTGAAGCTCTATTCTGTCTGTTATAAATTGTCGGGTACAGATGCTGAATTGCCGGTCGGCTTTCTTAAAGAGACGGTGCATGAAAACACTATTATTTTTTTTGATAAATCCTTTACACTAAATGACAATTACAGTAAGCAACACTGTCACTGTACTTCATATATATGTGGCTGACATGTTTCTATCTATCTAATCTATGTGTGATTCTCTATTCCTTCTATTCTAAATTGTCGGGTACAGATGCTGAATTGCCAGCTGGCTTTTTTAAAGAGACGGTGCATGAAAACACTATTATTTTTTTTAATAAATCCTTTGCAGTAAATGACAAGTACAGTAAGCAACACTGTCACAGTACTTCATATATATGTGACTGACATGTTTCTATCTACCTAATCTATGTGTGAAGCTCTATTCTGTCTGTTATAAATTGTCGGGTACCGCTGCTGAATTGCCGGCCGGCTTTTTTAAAGAGACGGTGCACGAAAACACTATTATATTTTTTAATAAATCCTTTACACTAAATGACAAGTACAGTAAGCAACACTGTCACTGTACTTCATATATATGTGACTGACATGTTTCTATCTATCTAATCTATGTGTGATGCTCTATTCCTTCATGTCTAAATTGTCGGGTACCGGTGTATGCCGCTGCTGAATTGCCGGCCGGCTTTTTTAAAGAAAGCGTCTTCTGAGCAGTTTGTGAGCTTTTGGACACCTTTGAAGGTGTTTTCTATGTGTTCCTATGTGTTTTTGATTGCCTGCCATTGGTTTTAACGGTGTTCGACGGTGTTCTAAGGTGTTCAACGAACAGTTCGACGAACAGTTCCTCGAACATCCCGGTGTTCGACGAACCGAACCGAACCCGAACACTACGGGGGTGGCTCAACACTAGTTGCAAACTAAAAAAATTTTTTATCGGCATCTTGTTCTGAAAAAATATTTGGGCTTGGGCTTGTAGCAGTGTGTGGGACTTGTTCTATTAGTCCATCTATACTAACCTCCACCAGGTTGCAAATTCAAAATACATTTAATCTGCATCTAGCTCTGAAAAAATATTTGGGCATGTAGCAGTGTGTGGGACTAGTTCTATTAGTCCATCTATACTAACCTCCACCAGGTTGCAAATTCAAAATAATTTTTATCTGCACCTAGCTCTGAAAAAATATTTGGGCTTTGGCTTGTAGCAGTGTGTGGCAATTGTTCTAATAGTCCATCTATACTAACCTCCACCAGCTTGCAAATTCGAAATAATTTTTATCTGCATCTAGCTCTGAAAAAATATTTGGGCTTGTAGCAGTTTGTGGGACTTGTTCTATTAGTCCATCTATACTAACGTCCACCAGGTTGCAAATTCAAAATAATTTTTATCTGCATCTAGCTCTGAAAAAATATTTGGGCTTGGGCTTGTAGCAGTGTGTGGGACTTGTTCTATTAGTCCATCTATACTAACCTCCACCAGATTAAAAATTCAAAATAATTTTTATCTGCATCTAGCTCTGAAAAAATATTTGGGCTTGGACTTGTAGCAGTGTGTGGGACTTGTTTTATTAGTCCATCTATACTGACCTCCACCAATTTGCAAATTCAAAATAATTTTTATCTGCATCTAGCTCTGAAAAAATATTTGGGCTTGGGCTTGTAGCAGTGTGTGGGACTTGTTCTATTAGTCCATCTATACTAACCTCCACCAGGTTGCAAATTCAAAATAATTTTTATCTGCATCTAGCTCTGAAAAAATATTTGGGCTTGGGCTTGTAGCAGTGTGTGGGACTTGTTCTATTAGTCCATCTATACTAACCTCCACCATGTTGCAAATTCAAAATAATTTTTATCTGCATCTATCTCTGAAAAAATATTTGGGCTTGGGCTTGGAGCAGTGTGTGTGACATGTTCCACTAGTCCATCTATACTAACCTCCACCTGGTTGCAAATTCAAAATAATTTTTATCTGCATCTATCTCTGAAAAAATATTTGGGCTTGGGCTTGTAGCAGTGTGTTGGACTTGTTCTATTAATCCATCTAAACTAACCTCCACCAGGTTGCAAATTAAAAATAATTTTTATCTGCGTCTAGCTCTGAAAAAATATTTCGGCTTGTAGCAGTGTGTGGGACTTGTTCTATTAGTCCATCTATACTAACCCCAACTAGGTTGCAAATTAAAAATAATTTTTATCTGCATCTTGTTCTGAAAAAATATTTGGGCTTGGGCTTGTAGCAGTGTGTGGGACTAGTACTATTAGTCCATCTATACTAACCTCCACCAGGTTGCAAATTCAAAATAATTTTTATCTGCATCTAGCTCTGAAAAAATATTTGGGCTTGGGCTTGTAGCAGTGTGTGGGACTTGTTCTAGTAGTCCATCTATACTAACCTCCTTCAGGTTGCAAATTCAAAATTATTTTTATCTGCATCTAACTCTGAAAAAATATTTGAGCTTGGGCTTGTAGCAGTGTGTGGGACTTGTTCTATTAGTCCATCTATACTAACCTCCACCAGGTTGAAAACTAAAAATTTTTTTTATCGGCATCTTGTTCTGAAAAAATATTTGGGCTTGGGCTTGTAGCAGTGTGTGGGACTTGTTCTATTAGTCCATCTATACTAACCTCCACCAGGTTGCAAATTCAAAATAATTTTATTCTACATCTAGCTCTGAAAAAATATTTGGGCATGTAGCAGTGTGTGGGACTAGTTCTATTAGTCCATCTATACTAACCTCCACCAGGTTGCAAATTCAAAATAATTTTTATCTGCATCTAGCTCTGAAAAAATATTTGGGCTTGGGCTTGTAGCAGTGTGTGGGACTTGTTCTATTAGTCCATCTATACTAACCTCCACCATGTTGCAAATTCAAAATAATTTTTATCTGCATCTATCTCTGAAAAAATATTTGGGCTTGGGCTTGGAGCAGTGTGTGTGACATGTTCCACTAGTCCATCTATACTAACCTCCACCTGGTTGCAAATTCAAAATAATTTTTATCTGCATCTATCTCTGAAAAAATATTTGGGCTTGGGCTTGTAGCAGTGTGTTGGACTTGTTCTATTAATCCATCTAAACTAACCTCCACCAGGTTGCAAATTAAAAATAATTTTTATCTGCGTCTAGCTCTGAAAAAATATTTCGGCTTGTAGCAGTGTGTGGGACTTGTTCTATTAGTCCATCTATACTAACCCCAACCAGGTTGCAAATTAAAAATAATTTTTATCTGCATCTTGTTCTGAAAAAATATTTGGGCTTGGGCTTGTAGCAGTGTGTGGGACTAGTACTATTAGTCCATCTATACTAACCTCCACCAGGTTGCAAATTCAAAATAATTTTTATCTGCATCTAGCTCTGAAAAAATATTTGGGCTTGGGCTTGTAGCAGTGTGTGGGACTTGTTCTAGTAGTCCATCTATACTAACCTCCTTCAGGTTGCAAATTCAAAATCATTTTTATCTGCATCTAACTCTGAAAAAATATTTGAGCTTGGGCTTGTAGCAGTGTGTGGGACTTGTTCTATTAGTCCATCTATACTAACCTCCACCAGGTTGCAAACTAAAAATTTTTTTTATCGGCATCTTGTTCTGAAAAAATATTTGGGCTTGGGCTTGTAGCAGTGTGTGGGACTTGTTCTATTAGTCCATCTATACTAACCTCCACCAGGTTGAAAATTCAAAATAATTTTATTCTACATCTAGCTCTGAAAAAATATTTGGGCATGTAGCAGTGTGTGGGACTAGTTCTATTAGTCCATCTATACTAACCTCCACCAGGTTGCAAATTCAAAATAATTTTTATCTGCATCTAGCTCTGAAAAAATATTTGGGCTTTGGCTTGTAGCAGTGTGTGGCACTTGTTCTATTAGTCCATCTATACTAACCTCCACCAGCTTGCAAATTCGAAATAATTTTTATCTGCATCTAGCTCTGAAAAAATATTTGGGCTTGTAGCAGTGTGTGGGACTTGTTCTATTAGTTCATCTATACTAACCTCCACCAGGTTGCAAATTCAAAATAATTTTTATCTGCATCTAGCTCTGAAAAAATATTTGGGCTTGGGCTTGTAGCAGTGTGTGGGGCTTGTTCTATTAGTCCATCTATACTAACCTCCACCAGATTGCAAATTCAAAACAACTTTTATCTGCATCTAGCTCTGAAAAAATATTTGGGCTTGGACTTGTAGCATTGTGTGGGACTTGTTCTATTAGTCCATCTATACTGACCTCCACCAGGTTGCAAATTCAAAATAATTTTTATCTGCATCTAGCTCTGAAAAAATATTTGGGCTTGGGCTTGTAGCAGTGTGTGGGACTTGTTCTATTAGTCCATCTATACTAACCTCCACCAGGTTGCAAATTAAAAATAATTTTTATCTGCATCTAGCTCTGAAAAAATATTTGGGCTTGTAGCAGTGTGTGGGACTTGTTCTATTAGTCCATCTATGCTAACCTCCACCAGGTTGCAAACTAAAAAAATTTTTTATCGGCATCTTGTTCTGAAAAAATATTTGGGCTTGGGCTTGTAGCAGTGTGTGGGACTTGTTCTATTAGTCTATCTATACTAACCTCCACCAGGTTGCAAATTCAAAATAATTTTAATCTACATCTAGCTCTGAAAAAATATTTGGGCATGTAGCAGTGTGTGGGACTAGTTCTATTAGTCCATCTATACTAACGTCCACCAGGTTGCAAATTCAAAATTATTTTTATCTGCATCTAGCTCTGAAAAAATATTTGGGCTTTGGCTTGTAGCAGTGTGTGGCACTTGTTCTTTTAGTCCATCTATACTAATCTCCACCAGCTTGCAAATTTGAAATAATTTTTATCTGCATCTAGCTCTGAAAAAATATTTGGGCTTGTAGTAGTGTGTGGGACTTGTTCTATTAGTCCATCTATACTAACCTCCACCAGGTTGCAAATTCAAAATAAGTTTTATCTGCATCTAGCTCTGAAAAAATATTTGGGCTTGTAGCAGTGTGTGGGACTTGTTCTATTAGTCCATCTATACTAACCTCCACCAGATTGCAAATTCAAAATAACTTTTATCTGCATCTAGCTCTGAAAAAATATTTGGGATTGGACTTGTAGCAGTGTGTGGGACTTGTTCTATTAGTCCATCTATACTGACCTCCACCAGGTTGCAAATTCAAAATAATTTTTATCTGCATCTAGCTCTGAAAAAATATTTGGGCTTGGGCTTGTAGCAGTGTGTGGGACTTGTTCTCTTAGTCCATCTATGCTAACCTCCACCAGGTTGCAAATTCAAAATAATTTTTATCTGCATCTAGCTCTGAAAAAATATTTGGGCTTGGGCTTGTAGCAGTGTGTGGAACTTGTTCTATTAGTCCATCTATACTAACCTCCACCAGGTTGCAAATTCAAAATAATTTTTATCTGCATCTATCTCTGAAAAAATATTTGGGCTTGGGCTTGTAGCAGTGTGTGTGACATGTTCTATTAGTCCATCTATACTAACCTCCACCTGGTTGCAAATTCAAAATAATTTTTATCTGCATCTAGCTCTGAAAAAATATTTGGGTTTGGGCTTGTAGCAGTGTCTGGGACTTGTTCTATTAGTCCATCTATACTAACCTCCACCAGGTTGCAAATTCAAAATAATTTTTATCTGCATCTAGCTCTGAAAAAATATTTATGCTTGGGCTTGTTGCAGTCTGTGGGACTTGGTCTATTAGTCCTTGTATACTAACCTCCACCAGATTGCAAATTCAAAATAATTTTTATCTGCATCTAGCTCTGAAAAAATATTTGGGCTTGGGCTTGTAGCAGTGTGTGGGAATTGTTCTATTAGTCCATCTATACTGACCTCCACCAGGTTGCAAATTCAAAATAATTTTTATCTGCATCTAGCTCTGAAAAAATATTTGGGCTTGGGCTTGTTGCAGTCTGTGGGACTTCGTCTATTAGTCCTTGTATACTAACCTCCACCAGATTGCAAATTCAAAATAATTTTTATCTGCATCTAGCTCTGAAAAAATATTTGGGCTTGGGCTTGTAGCAGTGTGTGGGAATTGTTCTATTAGTCCATCTATACTGACCTCCACCAGGTTGCAAATTCAAAATAATTTTTATCTGCATCTAGCTCTAAAAAAATATTTGTGCTTGGGCTTGTAGCAGTGTGTGGGACTTGTTCTATTAGTCCATCTATACTAACATCCACCACCTGTGTATGTAATAAAATTGTTTTACTGCATCTAACCCAGCCAATACTTTTGGGCTAATACCACAGTTTGGCCACTCAGCTCTGCTCGGTTCCCATCCATTGTTTTTTGTGCAAACAACTCCCGAGTTGTCAAATAGTTAACCACCAAAATGAATGGAAAAAGGCCTGCTGCTGGTGGAAAGGGGAATAGGCGTGTGGGAAGGGAAAAAAGGTTGTGTCCGTGGGGTAGGTGTTAAAGCAATTGTAACATCTGCAGGAGAAAGACCATCTTCCAGCCGAATTAAGATTTCTACTTCTTTTAGCGGACAATGTGATAAGATCCCTTTCTTACGGCAATGCCAATCGCTACAAATTCCAGATAAGGCACAAAAACAGCAGGTGCTTCAACGGATATCAAATGCTCCTTTAAGTGGGCTCTCCTCCACCTCAACTTCAACATCACAAATACTCCAGTCCTCAGAGGTGTCACCTCAATCGCACTTGCTTCCTCACAGCTCCCAAGTCTCCAGCTGCCCGTCTGAGTATGCGGTAGAACAGTTGGTTGAGTCTGCAGAGCTGTTTAATCATACTATAGCCTGGGATTCAGAGGTCGGCTCCAGAGCTTCTGTGAATCCAGACAAGGAAATGATCTGCACTGATGCCCAGAATCTTTATGAGTCGGATCCAGGACCAGACGCAGAAGGTTCTGACCATAATGTAGACCCTCGTTCCCAAACTGTAACTACTGTTGGTGGAGACAATGAGGAAGACGATGATGAGACTCAAATACCTGATTGGAGCGTCAACTTGAGTTTTTTGTCAGGGCAGGAAGAGGTTGGCTCTGAGGACGACGGGTGTGATAATACACAGGGTGATGATGATGAGGTTGGAGATCCCACTTACTGTCAACCCACAGTCAGCCAGTCGATGAGGTCAGCAGAGGAGGTGGAGGAGGATGCTAGTGACGAAGAGGTCAGGTTGCGCCTTCCTGGACAGAGACCTAGTACTGGAAGCACCTCAACAACTGCATCCTCAAATAAAACTCTGCCTCTGACCACAAGTCGTGGTGGCTCTTCAGGTCGAATGGGTTCTAAGTAGTGTTGAGCCACCCCCGTAGTGTTCGGGTTCAGTTCGGTTCGTCGAACACCGGGATGTTCGAGGAACTGTTCGTCAAACTGTTCGTCGAACACCTTAGAACACCGTCGAACACCGTTAAAACCAATGGCAGGCAAACAAAAACACATAGAAACACATAGAAAACACCTTCAAAGGTGTCCAAAAGCTGGCAAACTGCTCAGAAGACGCTTTCTTTAAAAAAGCCGGCCGGCAGTTCAGCAGCGGCATACACCGGTACCCGACAATTTAGACAAGAAGGAATAGAGCCTCACACATAGATTAGATAGATAGAAACATGTCAGTCACATATATATGAAGTACAGTGACAGTGTTGCTTACTATACTTGTCATTTAGTGTAAAGGATTTATTAAAAAATATAATAGTGTTTTCATGCACTGTCTCTTTAAAAAAGCCGGCCGGCAATTCAGCATCTGTACCCGACAATTTATAGCAGACAGAATAGAGCTTCACACATAGATTAGATAGATAGAAACATGTCAGTCACATATATATGAAGTACAGTGACAGTGTTGCTTACTATACTTGTCATTTAGTGTAAAGGATTTATTAAAAAAAATATTATTGTTTTCATGCACTGTCTCTTTAAAAAAGCCGGCCGGCAATTCAACATCTGTACCCGACAATTTATAACAGACAGAATAGAGCTTCACACATAGATTAGATAGATAGAAACATGTCAGTCACATATATATGAAGTACAGTGACAGTGTTGGTTACTGTACTTGTCATTTAGTATTAAAATAAAGGATTTATTATTAAAAAAAATTGGATTGGGGTTCCCCTTAATTTTAGTCTCTAGCGGAGGTTAAGCAGACAGATGGGGCAGATGTTTGAAGCCTGGGAAGGGGGTAATACCCACGGAGCTTCCCAGGCTACTAATATCAGCCCCCAGCTGAATACATAGCCTTTACTACCTATTAAAATGGGGGACCCCCCCAAAAAAATGACGTGGGGTCCCCCCTAATTTAATAGCTAGCAAAGGCTAGGCAGACAGCTGGGGGCTGATATTAATAGCCCAGGAAGGGAGCCATGAATATTGGCCCCCTCCCAGGCTAGAAACACCAGCCGTCAGCCGCCCCAGAAATGGCGCATTCATAGGATGCGCCAATTCTGGCACTTAGCCTCGCTCTTCCACACTGCCCTGGTGCGGTGGCAGTGGGGTAATAGGGCTGGGGTTGATGTCAGCTTATAACACCAGCTGACATCAAGCCCAGGTTAGTAATGGAGAGGCGTCTATAAGACACCCCCATTACTAACCCCATAGTCAAAGTTAAAAGAAAACACAAACACCCAGAATAAAGTCCTTTAATTGAAATAAACACACAATTCTTTATTGTTCTAAATTAAACCATACTTACCATCACGCCCATTCCAGCTGAAGCCAACGATCTCCTGCAATAAAAGAAAAATAATAAAGCAACATCATCCTTACCTTTCCATGGTTCCAACGACAGCTACAGCTCTGCTACATCGAGATGACAGGCTGGACCGCAGCAGAACGCTGCCATCCAGCCTGTCATCCCGCAGACACTGAGAAGCGCAGGCATGCTTGCGCTCCTCAGTGTCTGACTGTGACGGCATCCAGATGAGCCGACAATGAACTCGGCTCATCTCATGTACGTCACTGACAGCGTGGGAGAATTCTCGCGCTGAGTGCAGGAGAATTTTCCCACGCTGTCAGTGACGTGCATGAGGCTGATATTTAAATTTGGCGCACAAATCGGTGATTGGTCACGGGCAGCGTCCGCGACCAATCAGCACAGTAGTGTTTAACTTTGGCGGCAAGATCAGTGATTGGTCGCGGTCAAGACGGCGACCAATCACCGATTTGTGCGGCACATTTAAATAGCGTCCGTGACCAATTGGATGTCAGCGCCGCTCCCTGGTCCTCCCTTCACACCCTAGCCGCATGGATGTCAGCGGCGCTGCCTGGTTGGATACTTCGCTCCGAGAACCCGGGACATGAGCGGGTACTCGCAGCAGAAGTATCTCGACCCGCAGCGCCGCTCCCCGGTCCTCCCTTCACACCCTAGCCGCTGATCTCCCCCACAGTATCCGCATGGTGTTACAAAGGTCCGGACATTTGTGTTAAAAATCGCTGATTGGTCGCTGGCGCTGCCGGCGACCAATCACCGATTTGGGCGCCAAATTTAAATATCGGCCGCGACCAATCACCCATCTTGGCTCCACATTTAAACACCGCTGTACTGATTGGTCGCGGACGCTATTTAACTGTGGCGCCAAAATCGGTGATTGGTCGCGCCCAGCGTCGGCGACCAATCAGCTCAGCGGTGTTAAAATGTGGAGCCAAGATCGGTGATTGGTTGCGGCCGATATTTAAATTTGGCGCCCAAATCGGTGATTGGTCGCTGGCAGCGCCAGCGACCAATCAGCGATTTTTAACACAAATGTTCGGATCTTTGTAACACCATGCGGATACTGTGGGGACATCAGCGGCTAGGGTGTCAAGGGAGGACCGGGGAGCTGCGCTGCGGGTCGGGATACTTCTGCTGCGACCAGTCGCTCATGTCCCGGGTTCTCGCAGCGGAAGTATCCAACCAGGCAGCGGCGCTCCCCGGTCCTCACCAATACGATTAGCTGATTGGTCGCGCTCTCCGCACGCGATTTGGGCGCCACATTTAAATAGCGGCCGCGACCAATCAGCGAGCTTGGCGCCATAAAGATGAGACGAGTTCATGTCCAATGAACTCGGCGCACCTCATACACGTCACTGACAGCGTGGGAGAATTCTCCTGCACTCAGCACTTCAGCGTGAGAATTCTCCCACGCTGTCAGTGAAGTGCATGAGGTGAGCTCATTCATGTCCAATGAACTCAGCTGACCTCATGTACGTCACTGACAGCGTGGGAGAATTCTCACGCTGAAGTGCTGAGTGCAGGAAAATTCTCCCATGCTGTCAGTGACGTGCATGAGGTGCGCCGAGTTCATTGGACATGAACTCGGCTCATCTGGATGCCGTCACAGCCAGACACTGCAGAGCGCAAGCATGCCTGCGCTTCTCAGTGTCTGCGGGATGACAGGCTGGATGGCAGCGTTCTGCTGCGGTCCAGCCTGTCATCTCGATGTAGCAGAGCTGAAGCTGTCGTGGGAACCATGGAAAGGTAAGGATGAGGTTGCTTTATTATTTTTCTTTTATTGCAGGAGATCGTTGGCTTCAGCTGGAATGGGCGTGACGGTAAGTATGGTTTAATTTAGAACAACAAAGGATTGTGTCTTTATTTCAATTAAAGGACTTTATTCTGGGTGTTTGTGTTTTTTTTAACTTTGACTATGGGGTTAGTAATGGGGGTGTCTTATAGACGCCTCTCCATTACACACCTGGGCTTGATGTCAGCTGGCATTATAAGCTGACATCAACCCCAACCCTATTACCCCCTGCCACCGCACCAGGGCAGCGTGGAAGAGTGAGGCTAATTGCCAGAATTGGCGCATCCTATGAATGCGCCATTTCTGGGGCGGCTGACGGCTGGTGTTTCTAGCCTGGGAGGGGGCCAATATTCATGGCTCCCTTCCTGGGCTATTAATATCAGCCCCCAGCTGTCTGCCTAGCCTTTGCTAGCTATTAAATTAGGGGGGACCCCACGTCATTTTTTTTGGGGGGTCCCCCATTTTAATAGCTAGTAAAGGCTATGTATTCAGCTGGGGGCTGATATTAGTAGCCTGGGAAGCTCCGTGGGTATTACCCCCTTCCCAGGCTTCAAACATCTGCCCCAGCCGTCTGCTTAACCTCCGCTAGAGCCTAAAATTAAGGGGAACCCCACGCCAATTTTTTTAATAATAAATCCTTTATTTTAATACTAAATGACAAGTACAGTAACCAACACTATCACTGTACTTCATATATATGTGACTGACATGTTTCTATCTATCTAATCTATGTGTGAAGCTCTATTCTGTCTGTTATAAATTGTCGGGTACAGATGCTGAATTGCCGGCCAGCTTTCTTAAAGAGACGGTGCATGAAAACACTATTATTTTTTTTAATAAATCCTTTACACTAAATGACAAGTACAGTAAGCAACACTGTCACTGTACTTCATATATATGTGACTGACATGTTTCTATCTATCTAATCTATGTGTGAAGCTCTATTCTGTCTGTTATAAATTGTCGGGTACCCTGCTGAATTGCCAGCCGGCTTTTTTAAAGAGACAGTGCATGAAAACACTATTATTTTTTTTGATAAATCCTTTACGCTAAATGACAAGTACAGTAAGCAGCACTTTCACTGTACTTCGTATATATGTGGCTGACATGTTTATATCTATCTAATCTATGTGTGAAGCTCTATTCTTTCGGTTCTAAATTGTCGGGTACCGGTGTATGCCGCTGCTGAATTGCCGGCTTTTCATGTTTCACTGTTGGCACTGTTCCCATCGATTTGGGCAATCACTGTAATGCCACAACCACCATGGCTGTGGCATTACAGTGAGTGGCAGACAATCCCTGCATGATTGGTGCTCTAAATAGCGCCAGACATGCAGGACACGCTTTTGGTGCACGAACAGTTATCGAACATAACCTCGAACAGCCGAATTTTTTGCAAATCGTTCGGGTTCGTCGAACAACTCGAACACCGCCCAAAACAGCTCGAATTTGAGATTGGCGAACAGTTCTAGTCGAACACCGCTCATCTCTAGTGCTAAGACTTGCATAGCCTGGGCATTTTTTCAGATCGATAAGGATTACCCAACTCGTGTTATCTGTAACATTTGTCAGCAAAAGCAAAGTAGAGGCCAAAAAATACATAGTTTGAGTACTTCATGCATGAACCGGCACATGGATATGAAGCATAAGTTGCAGTGGGACGCTAACTGTGCTACAATGCGGCCTAGCCGGCCGGGCCAACCACCGTCTGCCACATCTTGTGCATCCGCGGCCTCTTCATCCTCTGTAACTGGGGGGACAGCAGTCACACCTGTTTTGGGACGCAGACCTGCCACCTCTTTACCGGCAACAGCCAGCGTGACTAGCAGGTCATCATTTTCTTTGAAGGTGGAAACACCAGCTGGTGTTCAGCGCTGTCCGACATCGATAGCACCACATTTGGATCAAGGCAACCTAACACGTCCACCTGCATCTTCCTCACAGACCGGCAGTTTGCCGGGGGAACCCATCTCAAACCCGTCTAAGCACAACAGCCAGCGCTCTGTCCCTCAGATGTGGACAAGTACAAGACCATTTCCTCCTAGCCATGAGAAAGCTAAGAGGTTGAATTTCACCATCTGAAAGCTCATGGCTACAGAAATGCTGGCTTTACGCCTGGTGGACACAGAGGATTTTCGAGACCTTATGTCCGTCGCAGTGCCCCAGTACCAGATGCCCAGTCGGCACTACTTCTCAAAGAAAGGTGTGCCTGCGCTGCACCAGCATCACAACATCACCGCTTCTTTGAGAAACTCTGTGTGTGACAGGGTGCATTTCACCACAGACACTTGGACGATTAGGCATGGACAGGGGCGTTACATGTCGCTGACTGGGCACTGGTTAACTATGGTGACAGCAGGACAAGGGGCTGCTGTCCAAGTCTTGCCGTCCCCTTGAGTTGTGCGTCAATCCTCTTTATCTCAAAGTTCCTCCACTGCTTCTGCCTCCTCAACCTCCTCTCGGTCCTCCACCTGCACCCAAAGCCTGTCTGGTCATGCCACAAGCTTTCTAACTGCGCAGAAGGGATCCTGCACACCTCCTTACTATGCTGGCAGCAGGGCTCAACGTCATCAGGCGGTTTTTATTTTGTAATGTCTGGGAAATGTGAGTCACACAGCTGAGGAGTTGTGGTCAGCTCTGGAGAACCAGTTTCATGAATGGTTGTCTCCACTGGACCTGAAACCAGGGAACGCCGTGTGCGACAATGCTGCAAACCTGGGTGCGGCCCTTCGACAGGGCAATGTCACACACGTGCCTGGTATGGCTCACGTGTTGAACCTGGTTGTCCAGCAATTTTTAGCCCACTATCCCGGACTAGATGGCCTTCTGCAGAGGGCACGGTCGCTGTGTGCTCACTTCCGCCGTTCGCATCCCGCAGCTCAGCAACTTACATCTCTACAGAAGTCGTTGGGCCTGCCACTTCACCGGCTAAAATGCGATGTGCCTGCCCGGTGGAATTCAACTCTGCACATGTTGCAGCGACTGTGGCAGCACCGGCAAGCCCTGGTGCAATACGTTCTGACATATAGCCTGGGCCAACAAGATCCAGAGGTGGGGCAAATCACGCTGGAGAATTGGTCTCAGATCAGGGACCTATGCACCTTTCTGCACAGTTTTGAAATGGTGATGAAGATGTTTAGTGCTGACGATGTCATTATCAGCATGACTATTACGGTGATTTACATGCTGGAGCACATGTTAAACAGAATTCGGAGTCAGGTGGTGGCACAAGAGGAGGTGGAGGAAGAAAAGGAGGAGGAGTTGTATGCGGAAGGGCTAACATCTGCAAGGTCCAGACGGTCGGCAGCACCAAGGCGGCAGGCATGTGAGGGTGGGGGAGATGGTATTCCCAGGGAGCATGGTAGCAGCCAAACTAGTGAGGAAGGTGCAGGAGCCAAGGAAGCAGTGGAGGACGAACTGATGGAAGACTCATCAGATGAGAGAGACCTTGATCACATTTCTGCTGTGCGAGGTTGGGGGGGAGAGGGCAGAGGAAGGAAGCATTATTGTTACCTCGCCACCAACACAACATTGACTTGATGCTCCTGGATGCGCAAGACACCTGAGTGCCTTCTTGCTGCACTACCTGCAACATGACCCTCGAATTGTGAGAATTAGAAATAATCCTGACTACAGGGTTGCCACACTGTTAGATCCCCGGTACAAAAGTAAATTTGTAGAAATTATTCCTGCCATAGAAAGAGATGCACGCATGCAGGAGTATCAGCAGAGACTGTTGCAGAATCTTACATGTGCTTTTCCACAAAACACTAGTGGTGCACGTAGTGAATCTCACAGTTCCAACTTGCCAACTGTGGGACCGTCGAGTGTTAAGCTCTCAAAACGTAACAGAAACACAGTATCTGCTGGTAACATCAATTTTGCGGAATCATTTCACCACTTTTTTAGCCCATCCTTTGTAAGGCCACAGGAGACAAGAAGTCAGACACATAGTCAACGCCTAGAGACGATGGTACAGGAGTATCACCAAGAAAACATTGAAGCCATGACTGTGTCACTGGACCCTTGCTCTTTTTGGGCTTCCAATCTGGATAAATGGCCGGAGCACGCCACTTACGCCTTGGAGATCTTGTCATGCCCCGCAGCCAGCGTTCTGTCTGAACGAGTGTTCAGCGCTGCTGGTGATGTGCTGACAGATAAGTGCACGCGGCTCTCCACTGATAATGTAGACAGACTCACGTTCATAAAGATGAGCAAATCATGGATCCGAAACGACTTTTCTACCCCTGTGTCATCCTGGGGAGAGTAAAAGCTTGATGATTTGTTAAAATCACCTCACCAACCGTTTTAAGCTTTCAAATTACTAATCATGTTTATCTGTATCTTGGCTGGAAAATAATTTGGGACTTGTAGCAGTGTGCAGTACTGATTCTATTAGGCCATCTATACTAAACTCCACCAGATTTAAAATTACTAATCATGTTTATCTGTATCTTGGCCGGAAAATCATTTGTGCCTTGTAGAAGTTTGCAGTACTGATTCTATTAGGCCATCTATACTAAACTCCACCAGACTTAAAATTACTAATCATGTTTATCTGTATCTTGGCTGGAAAATAATTTGGGCCTTGTAGCAGTTTGCAGTACTGATTCTAGTAGGCCATCTATGCTAAACTCCACCAGATTTAAAATTACTAATCATGTTTATCTGTATCTTGGCTGGAAAATAATTTGGACCTTGTAGCAGTTTGCAGTACTGATTCTTTTAGGCCATCTATACTAAGCTCCACCAGCTTTCAAATTAATAATAATTTTTAGCTGCATCTAGCCTGGAAAATAATTTTGGGACTCGTAGATGCGCAAGACACATGAGTGCCTTCTTGCTGCACTACCTGCAACATGACCCTCAGATTGTCAGAATTCGAAATAATCCTGACTACTGGGTTGCCACAATCTTAGATCCCCCATACTCTTCGATAAACCTTTTCATTTTAATAAAGAACAAAAAATGGTCATTTTTGAAATTATAAGCATTAGCAGGTTATTAGAAACTGAAATCAAACAGTTTTCAACTCAAAACTTTATTCTAGGTGATGTTACATTTGCACATAGGACCCCTTGTTCGTTAGGAGCTTCTGAACTCTCTCGTCCATTGAATTTGTCAGGTTTTGGATGGTTTCTGCTTCAATTGTTTTGCATGAGGACAGAATACCCTCCCAGAGCTGTTGCTTAGATGTGAACTGCCTCCCGCCATCATAGACACTTTTTTTGATGATGCTCCAGAGGTTCTCAATGGGGTTGAGGTCAGGGGAGCATGGCGGTCACACCATAAGTTTTTCCCCTTTTATGCCCATATCAGCCAGAGATGCAGATGTGTTCTTCTTCTTGAACCATGGCAAGAAGTGCTGTTTGAGAAACTCCACATACATTTTGGAGTTCATCTTTACCCCTTCAGGGATCCTAAGGGGGCCAACAATCTCTCTCCCCGTGATTCCAGCCCAAAACATTACTCCACCTCCTCCTTGTTGGCGCCGTAGCCGTGTTTGCATGGGGTGTCCATCAACCAGCCATCCTCCACTCCATCCATCTGGACCATCGAGCGTTGCACGGCACTCATCGGTGAACAAAACAGTTTTGAAGTCAGTCTTCATGTATTGTTTGGCCCACTGGAGCCATTTCTGCTTGTGTACAGTGGATAGAGGAGGTCGACAGGATGGCTTACGCACAGCTGCAAACCTCTGAAGGACCCTGCATCTTGTTGTTCGGGGGACGTTGGAGGCACCAGCAGCTTCAAAAACTTGTCTGCTGCTATGACAAGGCTTTTTTGCCGCTGCTCTTTTAACCTGACATAATTGCCTGTAGGAAAGAGTCCTCAATTTTCCCTTATCAGCACGCACACGTGTGTACTGTGAATCAGCTACATACTTCTTGATTGTGCGATGATCAGTATGAAATGTCTTGGCAATGTTGATTGTAGTCATGCCTTGACCTAAACACTCCACAATTTGTTGCTTCTCAGCAGCCAACACATCCTTTTTCTTTCCCATTTTGGCAGAAAATGTAGGCTGCTTAATAATGTGGGACAGCCTTCTTAAGTAGTCGTGCCTTTCATTGGACACACCTGGCAAACTAATTAGCACAGGTGTCTGCAATTACTTACAGTGATATAAAGAGCCCTGACACACATCACCATCAATGAGTTTAACTGACAAACAAACAAATTCTTACCTTATCACTCCTAAACAAGTTTTGCATAATAATTTGGAACACAGTGTACATGTGCTTTTCTACAAAACACCAGTGGTTCACGTAGTGAATCTTACAGTTCTAACTTGCCAACCGTGGACTGTATGGAGTTGTTCAATAAAGGGACCAAAATTAAGATAACATAGACGGGAGAGGTCTCTATGAATATGAATTGCTAAGTATTTGATACCCTGTGAGGGCCAGGCAAAGGGAAAGTTGGATTGGATGGAATCCTGTATGGATTTGGGGAGGGAGACATCGAGGGCCTCAAACTTTGCGGCATTGATTTTAAAATTTGACCATGTAACAAAGTGATCTTTTTCAGCCATAACAGCAGGGATGGATATATCTGATTGAGTGATATATACTAGGACATCATCAGCAAATGCAGTGCACTTGTACTCGGTGCCTCCCACCTCAATTCACCTAATATTGGTGTTATGGCGAATTGATGAGAGCATGTGCTCCGTCACTAGGATGTATAAGAGAGGGGACAGAGGACATCCCTGCCTTGTCCCATTGGTGATTATGAAAGGTGATGAAAATGTTCCATTTATCTTCAGCCTAGGTGACGTATTGCGATACAGGGCCGTGATTTTGCCTATAAAAGGGTCCCCTAGACCCGTACCCCAAGTTTTTTAAGAGAATAATATATGGCGTGCCAGGAGACTCTATGGAATGCTTTCTCAGCATCCAACGAGAATATCTAATTTCAAATTTTTAACTGCATCTAGCCCAGGAAATACTTTGTGCCTAGTAGCAGAGTCTGCTAGTCAGCGGATTATCCCAGCTGTTAAGCAAGCTACACCACCTGTAGTTTGGACACTTAATTTTTTCAAAGGAAATGCTTCGGGCCCCCGGGACACTCAGTGAAGAGCATCGGGGAGGCACCCCAAGGCACAGGGGCTGGGACTGGCGGTAGGATGCCTTGCGCTGGACCGCAAAGCTCGATCCTTATTAAAGCTTTTTAACTGCAGCAGCTTTAGTGGACGCTACTGGAGCTGGAACTCTATTTTATTATAAATGTAAAAACACAAACTAGTACAAGTAACGAAAACAATTTCCAGCAATATAACCGATACATAAACAATGTATATACAAGGGACCCCACCTGCCTGACAACCACCATACAACCACAGCCTATCCAAACATACCTCAAACTTCCTCCACACTTACACCTGATTCTGCCGTAACAAAAACCAGAGATGCAGAAGCAAAATACATATAACAAAATATAAACCACATAAACCATATGAAATAACACACAACACTTAAATCATGAGTAACACATAATAACACATACACTACCCCAACTCTCACTATACCCCCAACCCGAACCGGCCTCTAAGTTCCGAAAAAGTCCTTCCGGACTTAGGGCGAACCCTGACAGTTTTGGGCCCGGGCCAGTCCAAGTTCATGCTTAACCCCCCTCAAAACCCCCACCCCACCTAACTAACCCCCAAAGTAAAAGAACAATAAGACAACAATAATAATAACAACAAGAACAATAACAAAAATACCATCCGCACCGGTTCGGTGCTTGTAAACCCTTTTCATGATACCATTCTCAAAACAAAAAGCTACGGTGAGAACTTAGCCCACCACCAGGAGGCTTGGAGCAATCCAGAACTAAGGCACCTGGAAGGAGAAACCCCTCCAGAGACGGGAGGCCCCCGATGCACCCAGCCTTTCATACTCCAAGGAGCGCACCTTCACCAGGTCACCAAGGATGTTGCTACATACCTCACCCACTGGGAGGATTTTACTGCCCGTCGACACTAAACACCGTGCATTCCATGTGAAAAACCTAACCACTAGGCTAACTAGAAAAAGAGTGCACTGGTCCCGTCCACCAAGGTCTCTGAACGCTCCATAGGCCCACTCAGCGTAGGAGAGGCCCGCCAGCCTAGGCCAGTCAATGGAAGCGCCCACCCTGTTGCATACCTCTGCATTAAAGGGACACTGAAGCAGGAAGTGCTCCATGCTCTCAAGCGTGTCAGCACAACTCTCACGAGGACAATTCCTATCCTCGGAGTTCCTGTACTTCAAGTTGTCCCTCACATATAGCTTACCCTGAAAGCAGCGCCAAGTCAAGTCCCAATACTTCGCGGGGATCCGTTTTGAATTTAAAAGACGCAACCCCACCTCCAGATCCCGACTTGGGCAGTCCCTGAGTGCCAGTGGCTTTTGAAAATGGGTCGATAAGATCCTCCCCTCGAGAAGTTTCCTCGTGAGAGTCCTCACCTCCCACACTCCCAAACTCCACCGGCGTATTACTTTCAAAACCGGGGTAACATAAGCCGGGAGATGCCTGTGCGGTGTGCGAAGATCCTTCACATGCCCTCCTGTCTCCCAATCCTGGAAGAAGGACTGCAACCATTCCCTACAGGAGAATACCCACAGAGGAGCCCTCTCTTTCCAGAGGTTTGATATATTTAGCTTAAGAAAGGTGCAAACCAAGAACACCACGGGGTTGACCATATTCAACCCCCCTAGTCTCCTCGTACGGTAAGTAACCTCCCGCTTGACTAGGTTCAGCCTGTTTCCCCATAACAGTTGGAAAAACAGGCCATAGACCCACGTCCAGAGAGGCTCTGGCAAAATGCAAATGCTGCCTAGATACATTAACAATGGGAGCAGGAAACCTTTGCACAAGCTCACCCTTTCCCTCAGGGTCAAAGACCAACCCTTCCACTGGTCCACTCTCTGGGCGGCAGTTTTAAGTCTACTTTCCCAGTTTTTGGTTGGGTAATCACCCTGGCCAAATTCAACGCCTAGGATCTTGGCATACTCTTGGGGCTCTGGGAGGGTGTCCGGGAGATCAAACCTGGGATCTCCTCCCCCTAGCCAAAGACTCCCACACTTGCTCCGATTGACAATGGAACCAGAGGCCCTGGAGTAGCCCTCCACCTCAGACATCACTGCCCGCACCTCCTCTTCCGAGGAGACAAAAACAGAGACATCATCAGCATAGGCCACTACCTTCAGGGCGGCCTCCCGTTCGCCCGCCTGGTCCATCCTCACCCCCGCTATTGGTTCACGATCCACCCTCCTTATGAAGGGATCAATCGCGAACACATACAGCAGGGGACTGAGAGGACATCCCTGACGAACGCCGGAGCCCACCGCAAAGGCCTGTCCAATCCAACCATTCACAAGTGGGAAACTCTCCGCCCCTCTGTACAATGTCTTCAGCCAGTCCACGAACCTCCCTGGCAGACCATACCTCAGAAGAGCGGACCACAGGTACTCGTGATCAACCCGGTCAAAGGCTTTGGCCTGATCCAAGGACAGCAGATACCCCTTCCAGAGGCCAGCCCTACCCTGTTCCACAGCCTCCCGGACACCGAGAACAGCACTAAAAGTGCTACGGCCAGGAACACAGCAGTGCTGGGACCAAGAAAGGAGCCGTGGCGCAAACTTCACCAACCTGTTAAAGAGTACTTTAGCCAAAACCTTCCTGTCCACATTGAGAAGCGCTATGGGCCTCCAGTTCTCAATGTGCGACGGATCCTTTCCCTTAGAAAGAAGGATCAAAGCTGACCTCCTCATTGATCTCGGAAGAGTGCCCGAGGAGAGACACTCATTAAAAACCTGAGTCAATAAGGGGACCAAAAGGTCCTTAAAGGTCTTGTAGAACTCCGACGTTAAGCCGTCCGAACCTGGTGATTTTTTGAGCTGGAGCCCGTCAATCACCAGTCTAACTTCCTCTTCTTTGATCTCATCCACCAAGACATCGAGCGAGAGGTCTACCCCTGATTCAGGAATGGCCTCAGCCAGGAAAGCCGACGTCTCATCTCGATCCAGCTCCTTCCTCCCCAAGAGATGTGAGTAAAAGGATCTGACGACCTCCAAGATCCCTGACCTGGACCTGGTCAGGGATCCTGTACTGTCCCTCAGACCCGCCACTATCTTACTACTCACTGACATCTTGCAGTTTCTGTAGGGGTCGGGTGAGCGATACTTCCCGAAGTCCCTCTCAAAAACCAAAGATGTGTGCCTATCATACTGACATCTCTTGAGTAAGGCTTTCACCCTGGTGATGTCCTCACGGCCACCCCCAGTCGAGACAAGTTCCTCGAGTTTCCTCCTCAGGCCCCGATACAGGAGATCCCTGTTCAGGCTTCTGAGGTTAGAAAGCTGGCGGAAGAATCTCGCCACCCGATGTTTGAAGATCTCCCACCACTCTGACTTAGTGTTACCAAGGCCCAGTAGCGGTACCTGACTTTGAAAGAAATCCTCAAAGGACTGTCTTACAGCTGCTTCCTTCAGGAGTGACGAATTCAGCTTCCAAAAACCTCTTCCCATCCGAGGAGTCTCTGTAACATTCAGAGAAAACATAATCAGGCAGTGGTCGGAGAATTCAACCTCTACCACCGATAAAGGTGAAGAGACTGCCTCCTCCTTCAAATAAAACCTGTCTATTCTAGACCTAGTCTGACTACCTCTGAAATAAGTGTAACCCGCGTGGCCCGTGGTGTTCCGGATGTGGACATCCACTAGGCGAGCCTCACTAACTATGCTATTCAAGGCGACGCTGTCGTAGGCCAACCGGTCTCTGGAACCTCCTCTGTCTTGGGCCTCGAGACATTGTTGATGTCCCCTCCAAAGACCACCAGTCGGCTACAAAACAAAAAGGGTTTAATACTCATAAAGAGACACTTGCGGTCCCACTTAGTCTGGGGACCATAGATGTTTATGAGCCGAAGCTCTTGTCCCCTTATGAACACATCCAAGATCAAGCATCTCCCCATTTCCAACTCAATAACCCGTCGGCATACTACATCTGCGGTCTTGAAAAGGACCGCCACACCGCTATACGGCTCAGCCGCAAGAGACCAATAGGAAGGCCCGTGTACCCACTCCCTCTTAGCTTTTTTAAGGGACGTGAGATCGACCAACCTGGTCTCCTGCAAAAACAAAATGTTGGCATCAAGCTGGCCGAGAAAATGAAAGGCCGTGAACCCATCAGACTTTATGCTGGCAACATTAATGGTCGCCAGCGTCAACGGGGTGAGTGCCGCAATCATGAGTGATCAGGTTGGACAGCGACCTTCTTCCCACCCACCTTACCCTTTACATGTGCTCCATTTTCCTCCTCAGAGGACGATATAGCACGTTTCAGGCACACCGACACATCCATACCTGCTGTTCCACACACAACTTTAACGGGCACAACTGTTTCAGGCGCACCCTTGCCCTTGTCAGGAGGCCCTGGGTCGACCCCCCCCACCAGAGGCCCGGTTTCCCCGACCCCCGATGTTGAGGGCCTGGCGCCCCCTTTAGCCCCTACATCCTTATCCGCAACCCCCAGCACCAGACCCCCCTCCTCCCCCCCATCTGAAGACAAGGGAGACTCGCTTAGGGCCTGGTACTGGTTGGAGAGCTCCACCGGAGGAAGGGAGGAAGAGCCTTCCTTTGGCACCTGGCCCCGGGTTGCCTTCTCCTTCGAGTTACCCTTCTTCCTCACCCTTTTCTTCTCCCTCTTCTTTTGCTGTTGCCGCTCTTCATTCCCCCCCTCATCCACACCTTCGCTGGATGAGGATAAGGGAGAGGTGGCCCCATCCTCCCTGACCATCCTCCTGACCTCTTCGTCTATCTCACTGTCCGGGACCTCAGCTGCAAGCTCCCCCGAACTAGGGACCAGAGGCATGGACATAATCCCCTGGTCCCTCTCCACCACTCTCCTCGGACGCTGCTCTTTCCCTCCCGCCTCAGGGGGAGTTCTGCTCCTCACCGGTCCCTTACTTCCTACGCCGCCGCTAGTCCCTTCACCGGCTGGTCTGGTCCTCGCCTCCTCCCTACCAGCACCTCCCGGATTCAGGCCAACATTGGCATAGGAGCGCGGACAGCGACTAAACGGGTGTCCCAAGAGACCACACAGGTTACACCGAATGTCCCTACAGGTTGCGGCCAGATGACCCACCCCTCCACACATTGCGCACTTCTCCACCTTGCACCCCGCGCTGAAGTGAGAGGGGCTGCCGCACCTGTGGCACAACTTTGGCTGCCCCTGGTAAAAGATCAGGATTCGGTCCCTTCCCAAGAATGTTGAAGTGGGAATGTGGGTAACCGAGTAACCCGAGACCTTCAGTTTTACCATAAAGGTCCAGGCCCCTGACCAGATGCCATGCTTGTCCAGATTCTTTTTGGGAATCTGGACCACCTCCCCATACCTGCTCAGCCATGTCATGATGTCCATCTCAGAAAGTGACTCGTTACTGGTGAGCACGGTCACTTTCTTCACTGAGTTTTGGCGAGAGATAGCCTGGACTATAAACCCTCGCCATTCAGGGCAAATCCGAGCCAGCTCATACTGAGACCAGAAGAGCTCTAGGCCCTCCGATCTCACAAAGCTGACGTCGAAAAAGGTGGCACCATAGGGATGAATCAGGGCATAGATGTCATCAGCCCTGAAGCCCATCCCCAGGAAAAGCTCCACCACCTTGTCCGTAGAGGGGCACGTTTCATTGCCTTCCCACCGGAGACGGACCACATTCCTACGTATGCCACCCTGCCCTGCTGTCGGCAGAGACCACGTAACGTTCTCTGCCCCTAACTCTCGGAAGGCGGACAGACCATGTCGGTCTATCCAGAACGATAAATCTACCTCCCTACCCTCCACTGTAATGGACTGCTCTCCCCTCTTCAGGGCGTCCAGGAGACGCCATTGCAAGTAACCCTGCCCAGTGTCCCCTGACAAGGACCCTCCACTACCCGCCGCAGCGGCCGCCGCAAAGGTGCGGACATGTGAACCGCCCTCTAACGAGGCCGCCAACGAACTGGGATTCCTTGGCCTCACACTTGGCCCCTCATTCACACTCACACTCTGCCTCACAGCCTCACCTACCGCCCCTGCACCACTACCATCACCACCAGCCGTACCACTCACCACTTCCATACCTGCATCCTCACTTCCATCCTCACCTCCTTCATGTACCCCATTCATCCCCACCTCATGCACCCCATCCATGCCAGCCAGAACAGGTGGGGTACTAACCGCTTTACCCAAGGTCCTGGCATCACTGGGTGGGGGGTTTCAGGACACTCACCACATCCGCAGCATTGTCCTTACTCCCCTTCTCCCCCTCTGCCACCTTGGACCCTCCAATATTCATGCGCTGGGTATCACAGGGGCCGGGATTTTGGGCGCCGGGTTTTACCAACCTCACAGGTGCAGACACCCCGGCCAGTTTACCCCCGGCAGCCTTGTCCCCAGTATGCGGCCCCTCAACCCTCTGGCCAGATATGGAAGCAGTGTCTCTCTCCTCCCCCACCATCCTCCGGACCTCAGCCAAGATCTCTGAAAAAGCTGCTCCGGCTCCACCGCCACAACCCCCACCTCCCTCTGCCCGAGACCCAGAGGCCATGGGAGACAGAGACGGGAACTCCACCACACTGAATATGTCTGGCGCCACCGCCAGCGATGGCAGACTGGGGGCCGCTGGGCTAGGTAGTTCCATGTGTGCCTCTCATGGTGGCCACGCTGAGCGCTGAGGTGGGCGGGGCTAGGGGCGGACCGGCAGACCGGGTGCCGCTGGGCTCTGCAGTTCCACGTGTCTCTCTCATGGTGGCCACGCCGAGTGCCGAGGTGGGCGGGGCTTGGGGCGGGTTGGCAGACTGGGGGCCGCTGGGCTCGGTAGTTCCACGTGTGCCTCTCATGGTGGCCGCGCTGAGCGCCGAGGTGGGTGGGGCTAGGGGCGGGCTGGCAGACCGGGTGCCGCTGGGCTCTGCAGTTCCACGTGTGTCTCGCATGGTGGCCACGCCGAGTGCCAAGGTGGGCGGGGCTAGGGGCGGGCCGGCAGACCGGGTGCCGCTGGGCTCTGCAGTTCTACGTGTGTCTCTCATGGCGGCCACGCCGAGCGCTGAGGTGGGTGGGGCAAGGGGCGGAGCCCCGGACCGCGATCCCCCGGCCTTTGTGCCCGCACCCACACTATCCTCTGCTCGCATTAACAGCGTGCCACTTCCTCCACCCCCCACCTTCTCCTCCTCCATGGCTGGGGTAACCCCCGGGGCAGCACCCAGAGCTGTGGTGGGTGGGACAGGGGGCGGGGCTCCAGACAAACGTTCCTTTCCAGGCTCCTGGCTGCCTTGCATAGTCCTGGGAGTGCCTTCACTGGCCGGCAGGCCCCCTTCATACGCCCCCCTTCCTTGCTGCGTGGTTAACCCCTCCTGGCCCGAGAACCGCCGATCATTAGAGAATTTCTCCAGAAAGGGACCCGCAGCCCTCTCTATTTCCGCCTGCCTCTGCTCCACCTCGGCAATCCTATCCTTGACCCTCTGGATTTGCGTGGCGATCGCCGGGCGCTTCCTCTGGGCTGCTGCATTATATAGCGTCTTGGCCTGCCGCAAGTCCAGCAGGAGTTTTGCCAGTGCCACCTTCCCCTTTTCGTGGCACCGCAACATCTCCACCACCCGCTGGGAGAAAGCCTCTGCTGACTCGTCCGGGCCCCTCTCGGCCCATGGGGCACTCCCCTTGCTTCCCTTGGGCTTGCCAGTCACCTTGTTAGCCAATGCCGGCATGCTCACCGTAGCCGCTTCACTCTGGGACAGCCTCCCAGACCTCCTCACAGAGTCCTCCGATAGATCCATATTCAGTCCTCCGACCACACCCGGCCCAGACCGGGAGGGCTGGAGCCCGGGGATACCCCCCGACACCCCTCGGTCCTGGGAGAACGAAGAGGCAAGGGTCGGGCTTAGAAAAAAGTCCTAGTTGAAGCTTCCCAGGAGCTCCTCCACACAGCTCTCACTCAGCTAGGAACACAGGCCACACCTCCTCCACTTCCTGCTACCGTGGCTGCTGGCATGAGACTTGCCCTCTAATAGATCTTGTAAAAGGATTTAAAGTGTACTCATTCAAATTAGAGAGACAATTTAAATTAAAATGATTAGACCTGCCTCCACCGCAGGGGGGCTCGCTCGACCCACCAGCGGACAGGCACCAGTATTGGGAGAGGGGGGCTGGCCATCAGGGTCCACCGCGACTCTGGCACAAACCCGGCGACACGGAGGTCGCACGGGCAGAAACCGACTGGCCGTGTCGGCTTCGCACTTTTTTGGTTTTAGAAGGGCATGACATGCCTATATCTGTGTCTCCCCCTCCTTTTACTCCTCCACCTCTTTTCTTTTCGCATGACTATATGTACTTGTCACTTTTCCATGTGTTAGTTGTGTCTTCTGAGCAGTTTGTCAGCTTTTGGACACCTTTGAAGTGTTTTCTATGTGTTTTCTATGTGCTTCTATGTGTTTTTGTTTGCCTGGCATTGGTTTTAACGTTGTTCGAAGGTGTTCGATGAACAGTTCGACGAACAGTTCGAGGAACATACGGGTGTTCGACGAACCGAACCGAACTCGAACACTACGGGGGTGGCTCAACACTATTCAGGAGGCCTTGGTTTTATGAGATGTGAACATGCAGAGGTACATGACTACTTCATTAACTTGTGCAAAAGTTCATCCTTTAACATTATGCCCTTAGTCATCAAAGCAATTTTCCCACAATTCTGGCATGCAATCCTTTGAAAAGTTGAAACGTTTTTGTACAACTCGGACTTCTAGAGTTTCCACTCCAGTTTCTCCCAGCTCCGTCAAAATGGGTGGAACTGGGGTGGGATGGACATGCGACAGGGATGTGACTCCTCAGCTCATCTAAATCATGACAAGCTGTGGCATTCATTATGCCAGAGATCTTACTCCAGTCCCTTTGCCATTTTTGTTTTTTTCTGTTCTAATGCTATTTAAAGGGAAACTGTAATCAGGTTTTTGACAACTAATCTAAGAGCAGCATAATATAGAGACAGAGACACTGATTTCAGCTATGCATCACTAACTGAGCTGTTTAATGTAGTTTTGATAAAATCATTTTTTTTATCAGCGGGAGATTATCAGAGGACTAGTAAACCTGCTGCCAGGTAGTCAATCATATTCATGAGTTCAGTATAACACCCACCTCTGACTGTACATGAGCAGAAAGCTAATAATCAGTGGTGGGAGTGGGGTTATACTGAGGTCAGCAATGAGAGAATTGCTAGATCTTCAACAGAGAGAACACGGTCTTTATCAGAATGACAGCAAGCAACCTAGTAATTGATACATAGCTGGAATCAGGATTTCTGCCCCTACATTATGCTGCTCTTAGATGGGTAGCAAAATCTGTTGACAGATTCCCTTTAATGATCTTGTGCAATCCACTTTAAGCTCAGTGATTGGCTGTAGCGATCATGTTCTGTAGGTATAGTATCGCCACTGCAGTCTTTTAAAACAATACTGTTGGGGAGCATAAAAAATAAGTATTATTTGCCTTGCTATTTTACTGGATAAGCAGCCCAGAACCCAGTTTTTAATAAAGCGGGATAACTTCTTTAAGCTCCTAACCTTCTATAGGCAGGCACAATATTGTCATTTATTCATTGGTTTTACAGAGAATTAAGAACTATTTACCAGAAATATGGAGATCTGGCCCTTATAAAAAAAATTGTGAAATTACTACTTTTACATTTATGTTCCTGCTTTTACAATATATTTAGTGAAGCTAGATTATTCCAATGGGATTCTAAAGATATTTTTGTCTGGCTAATTTTTTAAGGTTTTAGTATTGTTTCTTTAAGCCTAAGAATGCAGTATGCTATAGTTTTAACCCTAATTCCATTGAGCAAATCCCAAAGGAAGACTTTCTCAGTGATAATCTTAAATTGTCATAACAAAGAATTTTAAAGTGGATTTTATATTCATATATTAAGTCAGTAAATGTATTGACACTTTGATTGGCAAATATATATTTACATTAATTTAAAGATATTAAGGTGCAAGGCCAATGGTGTGTCTGGCTGAGTGATGGCTACATGCTTGGAGCCAATGGCTGCATGGCTTTGCTTCATAATTGAGCACCCATTGAACTGCGGGGGTGGCCAGAATTTGTGGACAGCACACTGTGTGTTTGTACCCTTACGGGCATCCTCGAAATGTAAAAATATTATGTTAAGTATCTTAATTTGGCTAAAACAATTTTTTTAAATATTATTAATTTAAAAACTATGTTTCTGCTATGAGAAGTTCACGGTGCTTACAAGGTGAGATGGAACCTCTAAGCTCAAGATCCAGGTGAGCACATGGACCATGGGCGTCAGTGCAGCTGGTTGGTAGAAAGATTGGGAACCGTAGGTAGACAGGTGCAATGCTGGAAATCACAGGTGGGCAGAGGACATCCAGAAACTGCAGGCAAGCACGTGGAGTGCAGGAAACTGCAAGCAGGTAGCAGATAACAGTCGAAAGTAACGGAAAAGTCAGTATCAAAGGATGCTGCACACAGTCAGGAAGATGTCATGAAAACCGCAGTCGGATACAGAGAAGAGGTTCAGGAGACATGGGGACAGGTATGCAGCAGAACTCCATAATCACTAGAAGCAGCAGACAAGTAGGAAGAAGCACTAGAAGTTGCTGGTCTTCAAGACACGTCCTGTAGCCCGCAGCTAGTTTGCTGTACACAAAAAAAGTGCAAGTCTAATCACAGATACAATATCAAGGCCCGAGTGTGTGTCTTAGAAGTCTTTAAATAGGCCCAGGCAGTTCATCACATGGAAACACACCAGACCACCTGCAAAACCTGACATGGAGCACAAGAAAGTCCATTGGACCGAGGCAGATAGAGCAGAGCCTAGACCAGAGACAGATGTGTAACAGTACCATTTTGAAGTTAGTTTTTGTGCTCACATGACATTGGGCTTTCAAATTCCAGCTACTTTGATGATGTTACATTTGAATTCCACTTTATGCCTTGCAAACACGTGAGCAGAATGTCATGACAGACAGCACATTTAGATGCTTATAGTGGTCTGAATTGTATTGAGTATGCACTCATTGGCTATTCTGAACATTTAGTACATGTCCACGCCCCATTTTAGTATGCAAATATCTTGTATCTGCACAGTAAGCTCCTGCCAATCCTCACAAGTAATGTAAATTGATCATACACAAATGGTCTACAGCCATGCATGCTCCATACAGCTTCTGTACTGAGCACAAAAACTAAGTGATGAAGCAGAATTTTCAAATCTAAACATAGTACAGTGCTGCAATATGTAGGATTATGGTATCATTCCTCAGTTTCTTCCCTTTCCTAATAATGATGGTTCCAATTGTCTTTGTTCCCCCATCTTGGTTTACTCCACTCCAAGTGTTTTCTATTTTCCCGTTTTGGTCTGCCCTATCTGGGTTGGGTTTCGTATGTTCACCCTTCACTTAATTTCCTTGCTGGCTATACCTCTAGGTGGATTTGGGTTAAGGAGTTCCAGCCCTTCACCTAAGGGGTTTACCTTGCATGGTAAACACCAGTTGAATTCATGCAGTGAGTCTGTTTGTTTTCTTTCTTAGTTCCTCTTCCTTTCACCTCTCTAGGTTTTTGGGAAGTTATACTTGTTCCGTTTTCTTTTGACTATCCTTAGTTTTCCCTCTCTATCTTATATGAACGTGGTTTAAGTTTCTCACCCTGGGTTTACATACCTTCCTGCACATTTTCCTCTTCTCTTGTTGGCAGTGTGTTGCGGCCTCCCCTCTAGTTCCTCAGGAGGTATGAAAAAACCTTCAATGGCCTTTTAGGGAGTCAAATAAGAAGTTGTGTTTTTGAGTTGTGTGGCAAGGGTCTTTCTAGTCTGCACAGGGACCAATTGGGTGTGGGTGCAGCATCTCACTGTAGTAGGTTTTCCCTTTTTCCAGTATCCATGAGTGTGAGTTACGTTCATAACATATGGCAAATAAATGAATAAATACATGATTAAGGTACTTTACAGTGTAGAGGAAGATAAGTAAAGGTGCAAAAACTAAATTATAATTAACTTTTCAGCCTTGCAAAACCCTGTTAAATCTAACGGGAGAAAAAATAAATAAGAACCAACTGATTCAGGCAAAGTAAGACCTTCTTGCACAATACTCTATGTCTTTATTTTTTTAGAATGTTTATACCATGGATACTTTTGATAATTTCACATCAGAAACTTCTACATAATGTGACAAAGGCAAAAATGTGATGAATGGATAGGTTGGATGATTTTAATTGCAGTAGCGAAACCATGAAAAGAAGCACTTCTTGAGAGGCATTGCAATATGACAGTGTATGGAGGTAACACTTGGTGGTATGCTAAGTGCTTTGTACTATGTTCATATTGTAATTACAGCCTCCACAAGCATAGATCTGCAAATTCTTCATGCTTTCCTTTCTATGCTAACTTATGTGATCATTATATTTTTTTCAGTGTTGGTTTACTATTACATACTTTGTAATCATTCTGTCCTTGATGCAAAATAAATTAATTCTCAATGACATTACTTCTAGCTGAGGCTGTGATAGCCTTGTGTGTATGCACAGCAAGCCAATCAGAGTTGGCAGTGCTGTAAATTGAAGGGAAAGTGCAGGGACCTAAACCAATGATGATGCAGAAGATGTGTCTTAGACTACATGTAGGCATCTAGTACATGTATCATCTTTCCTACAGATCATAGCTTTGGAGGAGCTAAGTTAAAAAAATGAACAAGCAGTAGGAATTGATGAAAACCTGTAGCTAGTAAGTGATACATATAAATATTGACAAGAATTTAAAATTTCATGATTGGACAGTCATACCAATTTTTGAATCGTGTTTGCAACCTAACTCAATAATCATGAGAAATTGTAGAGAGAGTGAAACTAGAGTATAAGAATGAAAGGCTTCTTACCTTCTGAAGCTGAAAGTTTCACTTTCTCAGGAGTTCCACATACAGCTTCCGAATAGGCTGATTTAACATGGCCCCACATTGGGCGCCAAAAACCATTATAGCCGCATCACCAGTGAGACCAAATTGTGAGACAAGGCCCTCTCAGTCACAAGCGCTCTGAATAAAGAATGTACACCAGTTGTGAGCATAAACAACTATGTTTATTGCCTGTGAGCAGTTTTCTTATACCATATACCGACAAAAATAACACAGCATGCAAAGTATCCATTGGAAGTTCAACCAGACGCCTCCTTCTCAGAAATATGTTATAACTTTTAGTTTTCAGGCCTTTCCCAGTACACTACCCATAACACACAATTTCTCAGAACATTACAAATGAGATAAAAAATATTCGATCAAATATGAAACCTTGAAAAATCGTAAACATAATTCGAGACAATAAAACTAGTTAGTGCTAAACAAAATATAGAACAAGGAGGAAAATATTAATCCTTCTATATCAAACTTAAAGGAAGCCTTTCATGTTGAAAATTGTTTCTAATTTGCAGGCGGGATGATATAGAGCTGACAAGAATGATGTACATTTTATGAAAAAGTTCAGTATAATTTGCATTTATTTATTGAAATCCCTGGTGTCTGTATATGAGTCCAGTAAGTTGTCCTATTCAGTTATACAGTCTTCCCTGTATAACTTTTCATGCGAAGATAGCTGTCAATCACTGAGCAGGACTGCCCACTGAACTCATATACAAACACCAGGGATTTCAATTAATAAAATACAAATCATGCTGATTCTTTTCCACAAACCTACATATCATTCTGCTCAGCTTCTCCTTCACCATACCCTACTGTCCACAGATCATTCTCTTTGTACAATGTGACAGGTTTCCTTTAAAAATGTGATCAGTTATTTAGACAACTATCTCCAATGTACTTAAAAGGAAAGGTCAATAAAATTGTATTGTTACATATTTTTATTTTTTAGTACATGTCTACAGGTAATTTAAAGATGTATTAAACACAAGATGAACATTTGTTCCTCTACATCAAAGCTTGGATTGGTCCTTAGGGCAACAGGTGGTCCTCAGTGCAATAATGATGCTCTCCAATCTTTATATATGAATAGTAGTTGGCTCAATATACTTGGTTGACTACAGGTGCATCTCACTAAATTAGAATATCAACAAAAAGTTAATTTATTTCAGTTCTTCAATACAAAAAGTGAAACTCATATATTATATAGAGTCATTACAAACAGAGTGATCTATTTCAAGTGTTTATTTCTGTTAATGTTGATGATTATGGCTTACAGCCAATGAAAACACAAAAGTCATTATCTCAGTAAATTAGAATACTTTAAACAACAGCTTGAAAAATGTTTTTAAAATTCGAAAGTTGGCCTACTGAAATGTATGTTCAGTAAATGCACTCAATACTTGGTTGGGGCTCCTTTTGCATCAATTACTGCATCAATGCGGCGTGGCATGGAGGCAATCAGCCTGTAGCAATGCTGAGGTGTTATGGAAGCCTTTGATATCAGCCTTCAGCTCGTCTGCATTGTTGGGTCTGGTGTCTCTCATCTTCTTCTTGATAATAACCCATAGATTCTCCATGGGGTTAAGGTCAGGCGAGTTTGCTGGCCAATCAAGCACAGTGATTCTGTTGTTTGTAAACCAGGTATTGGTACTTTTGGCAGTGTGGACAGGTGCCAAGTCCTGCTGGAGAATGAAATTTCCATCTCCAAAAAGCTTGTTGGCAGAGGGAAACATGAAGTGCTCTAAAATTTCCAGGTAGATGGCTGCACTGACTTTGGTATTGATAAAACACAGTGGACCTACACCAGCAGATGACATGGTTCCCCAAACCATCAATGGTAGTGGAAACTTAACACTAGACCTCAAGCAGCTTGGATTGTGTGCCTCTCCACTCTTCCTCCAGACTCTGGGACCTTGATTTACAAATGCAAATTGAATCTCTCGGACCTTGTTGAGTGTGTCAATGTCTGCCTTCTGGACATCTGTCAAGTCAGCAGTCTTCTCCATGATTGTGGAGCCTACTGAAACAGACTAAGGGACCTTTTTAAATGCTTAGGAAGCCTTTGCTGGTGTTTTTTTGTTAATTACTTTAATTTACTGAGTTAATGACTTTTGTGTTTTCATTGGCTATAAGCCATAATCATCAATATTAACAGAAATTAACACTTGAAATAGATCACTTTGTTTGTAATAACTCTATATAATACATGAGTTTCACTTTTTGTATTGAACAACTGAAATAAATTAACTTTTTGATGATATTCTAATTTAGTGAGATGCACCTGTATGTACAGACAGAAGCAGCATCTCCTTATTCATTTAAAAAACATCCAAGTTAATTATTTTACAGAAGAAAGGAAAATTTGTGAATGAGGTTAATGTAAAATTTGCATTTAGCCTAACATTGGGCCCCAGAGTTGATATTACCCAGTATACTGGAAACGCCCTTCTCATGGCTCACCGCTAGTTCACAGATGGGGATTTCCTTATCCATGGTCTGCAATGAGTTCTTACCTTCACAAGGTTTCAGTTCAACGAAGGGTTTTTCGTATTATATTATACAGAGTGGTTATTGTAGATATAACATATGTGAGTTATTATCATATAATACATATAATATATAATACATACATGTATAATATAATACATAAAGTATTTACAGTTTTGTTAATTGAAAATTTAATAAAAATATTTTAAAACAAAGGGTTTTTCTCGTCTCACCTTTCCCTCTGCAGCTCTTATTTAATATTTTTAAGCTGTCATTCAAAATTCAAGTTTGTTTCTAAAGTTTTTTCAAAGCATCCCACTTTATTACGACTTACTAAATCTATTTTAGATTTTTTTCCAATATTTAAATTATTATTGCATTTAACATATTTTAATCTGTAGGATTTTTGCAATTTCAAAATCTTTTTAAGTGAAAATGCACTCTTTTTTTATTGCATATTTTTTCAGACCTAATCTTAATTGGAATTGATAATACTTGAATACCTCACAACCCTATATAGTCATTTATCTTAAATTTTTGGATTCTTTTACTATTTAAACTGTTTCTTTGCTACTCTGTATCACTCTGCTGGTTCTCCTGAAGAAGTTTGTTAGCTTCGAAACACGTTGAAAATAAAACCACATTGACACTCCTTTACCGCATACTGGACTTTTTTTGAGGATACTATACCAGCAGCGCAAATCTCCCATATTTTCAATTTTCCATAATTTTAATATTGATTGTCCTTTTTTTTTTTCACATTATTTCTTTATTATTTTTTTTCATTTTTTAAAGCAAAAAGAAGTAAAGTATACATTTACCATGAAACATCGACATACAATTACACTCCTTTTTTCATTAAAAAATTTATTATTTCAAAATCATAAAAAGGTGTGTGACATTCAACATAACATATCACATTATGAAACAGCAAAAATTTACTTAAGACATCATGTGTTAATAGGAATGGCCCATGGGGATAGAGTCCACGATTTCCATCTATCCATAATTTTATTTCTATTTTGCCTGGTAAATGCTAGCAACACTGCTAGAACTGGATTCGGTACTAATTGGATCCCTATTAAACTAGAGATCAACCCAAAGACCAAGGACCAAAAGGGTCCTATCTTAAGGCAAATCCACCATACATGACATAGTGTGCCAAACTGCAGACATTCTTTCCAACATTTATCTGAAAAGTTTGGACTACAATGTGCCAATTTAGACGGAAAAATATGCCATCTCATATGGATCTTCTTCAGTTATTTAAGGAGATTAATACATCTTAATGTTCTTTGTACCCAAGCTATCGCATTATGTCAATTCTTAATTGGTACTGAGTATGATGAGCGAACGTGCCCGCCACTGCTCGGTACTCGCTCAAGCATCTCACTGCTCGAGATGCTCGGCACTCTGCGAAAATTTCGTGGTTGCTCGGGCAGGAGCTTGGGTCCGCCCTGCATATTTGCCGCTCTTTAGAGAGCCAATGAACATGCAGGGATTGCCTGCCACACACTGTAATGCCATAGAAAAGTTGGTTGTGGCATTACAGCGTCACCAGGTCTATATAAGACCTGGCACCGCCATGCTCGTCACAGTCTACCCCGGAAGCAGGCAGTGTAGGGAGAGATGCTGCTGAGCTAGGGAGAGATTTGCTTGTTTCTTAGTTAGTGTAGGTATACCAAAACATCTATATATATCCATAAGAACTAACAGTCCTTCTGAGGACTAATCCAGTTGCATCTATTCAGTGGTGATAGCAGGAGCTAGGCAGGCAGGCAGTGTTTGTGGCAGACTGCAGTGCAAACAGCACAAGAGGCTCCATTTCAGTTCTGTCTGCTGCTGATGTTACAGATATTTCTAGAAATAGCCCCGGGTATCAGGGGCCAGGGATAATTTTTATTTTGTCTTAATCCTGATTATTTGCTTAAAAAGCAATCCAGAGGACACTGTTTTTCTGCTCCATTTGCTTGTTGCCACTGCAGAATACAGCCAGATCCTTTCCATATTACGCGATAAAAATCCAGAAATTTGTAGTAAACGTGGAAAATATTGGCCTCCATTTAAATTTTGTTGCTGTGTATTAGTAAAGTTATTGACACCAGGATGCTGTGAAAAATAGTACCCTACAGGCCAGCTATGTAAAACTGTGGTTTTCCGTCACACGTATCACATATAAGTTCGCTCCAAATTCAGCCATTTTTGGCCTCCATTTGAATTTTGTTGCAGTGTGTTAGTGAAGTTATTGACACCAGGTCGCTTTGAAAAATAGTAACCTACAGGCCAGCTATTTAAAACTGTGGTTTTCCATCACACGTATCACATATAAGTTCGCTCCAAATTCAGCCATTTCTGGCCTCCATTTAAATTCTGTTGCAATGTGTTAGTGAAGTTATTGACACCAGGTCACTGTGAAAAATAGTAACCTACAGGGCAGCTATTTAAAACTGTGATTTTCCGTCACACGTATCACATATAAGTGCGCTCCAATTTCAGCCATTTCTGGCATCCCTTTAAATTTTGTTGCAGTGTGTCAGTGAAGTTATAGACACCAGGTCACTGTGAAAAATAGTAACCTACAGGCCAGCTATTTAAAACTGTGGTTTTCCATCACACGTGTCACATATAACTGTGCTCCAAATTCAGCCATTTCTGGCCCCATTTAAATTTTGTTGCAGTGTGTCAGTGAAGTTATTGACATGAGGTCGCTGTAAAAAATAGTAACCTACAGGCCAGCTATTAACCCCTTTCTGATGTGTGACCTAATAGTACGTCTTGGTGACCTGGGCCGATTGGACCAATGACATATTATTTGGTCATATGGCGATCGCGCCCGCACACAAGCGGTGCAGGGTGATCGCCACCAGGTGTCAGCTGATAGCACCGGGTGTCAGCTGTGACTGTGTGCAGGGAGCGGTCCCGCACCGCTCCCGGCACATTAGCCCCCCCAATTCTGCGATCGAAGTGGCAAGGGGTGGTGATCGCAATACTCACCTCCTCTCTTGGCCTCCAGCGCTGTCTGCCGCAACTTCCCAGATGTTGCCATGACGACCTGATGTTGCCATGACAACATCCGGGTCACCAGACAGCAGGAAGATATTTTGGTCATGAGCAGTGCATGACCAAAGTATCTTCTGCATATGCAGCACTTATAGCCTGTATAGCATAGGGGTGGTGCTCCATCCCTGTGCTATACAGGCAATCAGAATAAAAAGAGTGAAAGTCCCATAGTGGGACACAAAATAAAAGTCCAAAAAGTGTTAAAAAATGAAAAAAAAAAAAAAATTGCAAAAATATAAAAAAAAAATAAAAAAAATAATCCACCAAAAATAAAAATATAATGTACCCATCAATAAATATTATTATGAAAAAAAAAAAAAGAAACAATTAAAAGACACATATTTGGTATCGCTGTGTCCGGAACGACCAGACCTATAAAACTTTCCCACTAGTTAACCCTAGAACGCATACCTGGGGCCTGGCAGGCCTGCCCTGTTAATTGTTTTCTATTTTCTGCAAGATTACTTTAGTTAGAATTTTGAAACTCTAGGTATTCCTCAGGTATATAGTTGTTAGTAATTTCCAGTTGTTCATATATTTTTATGTTATAGGCATTTCGGTATAACAACTCTTTTTTGTGAATACCCCATATTCACATACCTGGGGCCTTTTAGGCCCGTACTAGGTTTACATGTGATCCTAAGTCTTTTTGTCTTCACTGTTGCTGGGGAAGACTTTGACTCAGTCTTTATGACTCTGCTGTTGCTATGAAGAGTGTGAATTCTGCCTTATATTGGCCTTACTCTTCTGGCAGGGAGTACAAAATCATGCGATGTTCCTATCAGAGAACTCTTTATGAACCCTTTTTCAGATCCACATTACAAAGCTACAATGTCAGTCAATAGATTTGAGGATATTCGGAGAAGCCTTCGTTTTGATGACAAGAGAACTCGTCCTGTCAGGTTGGAAACAGATAAATTAGCCCCCATTAGCTACATCTGGAATCTTTTTATCAAGAACTGTACTAAGCATTACCATTCTAGTGACAATGTGACAGTGAATGAGCAACTTCTTGCATTTAGGGGACGTTGCAATTTCATTCAGTATATGCCCAGCAAACCTGCTAAATATGGTATTAAAATTTTCTGGATGTCTGATTCTACAAGCTATTATGGAATGAATGGTCTGATTTACTGTGGCAAAGATGTTGACACTCCAGTCCAGAAAGACCTATGTTCTGACGTAGTAAAAACACTTGCGAAACCAATTTTCCATTCTGGAAAAAATATAACAATTGACAACTACTTCACCAATCTTGAATTGGGCAATTTTTTGCTTCAGAAACAACTTATACTTGTTGGTACAGTGAAGCAAAACCGCAGAGAAATTCCTCCAATCATGAAGCACAATCAACATCGACAACTTTATGATAGTGTATTTGGTTTCTGCAATCAAGCGACAATGGTGTCTTATAAAGCTAAGAAATAGAGATGAGCGGGATTCGACTCGAACTGTTCGCCAATCTCAAATTCGAGCTGTTTTGGGTGGTGTTCGAGCCGTTCGGCGAACACGAACGATTTGAAAAAAATTTGGCTGTTCGAGGTTATGTTCGATAACTGTTCGTGTACCAAAATCATAACTGGATTTTTTCTCAGTAATGCTGAAAATTAATGTTAATACGCAGTTTGAGTGTACAGCGGGGCGGGGGGAGGGGCAGGTGATGGATCTCTGCAGAAATAATGAAGATCTCAATTTTTTTTTCTCTTGCCCGCAATTACAGTGGGGAGGTGCAATCTGTCAGCCTATCAGCAGCGCACACACGGAGAGAACTGCTTTTTTTCACACAAGCAAGGGCATGTGTAATTGACAGTGTATGTCACATGTACTTGCCCTATAAGACCCAGCCATTTTCCCCGTCGCCACCATTTTCTCACTGCTGCAGCTGCGTGTTAGACAGCACCGCTGTTGCTGTGTGTGCTATACTTTGTTAATTTCAAGCCAATTTTCGCACAAATCTACAGATAGCTTGGGAGTAGGGAATAGTTGTGATTGCAGTCCTTTTAAGGACTAGGTTACATCATTTCCTACGACTTTTATCAGGCAGGTCTGTGCTCTTAAATAGATAGGTTGGGAGTAAAGACTAATTGTAATTGAAGTCCTTTTCAGGGCTAGGTTACATCAGTTCCTATCACTTTTATCAGGCAAGTCTGTGCTCTTAAATAGATAGGTTGGGAGTAAAGACTAATTGCAATTGCAGTCCTTTTCAGGGCTAGGTTACATCAGTTCCTACAACTTTTTGCCAGGCAGGTCTGTGCCAGTGCTGTGCAAGATTTTTTCACAACATTTAACTAAATCTAGCAAAGCAAATAGTTTTTGTCCTCTTGCAGTGTGTGTTAGTCAGTGGAGAAGCCTATCTGTGTTGCAAGCTACACCACCTGTGTATAGAATACAAATTGTTTTACTGCACCTAGTGAAGTAAAACCTTTTGGGTATAGCATCATTCTATTAGTCCATCTATACCAACCTCCACCAGGTTGCAAATTCACTCAAATTTTTTTCTGCATCTAGCTCTGAAAAAATATTTTGGCTTGTGGCAGTGTGTGGGACTTGTTCTATTAGTCCATCTATACTAACCTCCACCAGGATGCAAATTCAATCTAATTTTTTTCTGCATATAGCTCTGAAAAAACATTTCGGCTTGTAGCAGTGTGTCGGACTTGTTCTATTAGTCCATCTATACTAACCTCCACCAGGTTGCAAATTCAATATAATTTTTTTCTGCATCTAGCTCTGAAAAAATATTTTGGCTTGTAGCAGTGTGTGGGACTTGTTCTATTAGTCCACCTATACTAACCTCCACCAGGTTGCAAATTCACTCAAATTTTTTTCTGCATCTAGCTCTGAAAAAATATTTTGGCTTCTAGCAGTGTGTGGGAAATGTTCTATTAGTCCTTCTATACCAACCTCCACCAGGTTGCAAATTCAATCTAATTTTTTTCTGCATCTAGCTCTGAAAAAATATTTTGACTTGTAGCAGTGTGTGGGACTTGTTCTATTAGTCCATCTATACTAACCTCCACCAGGTTGCAAATTTAATCTAATTTTTTTCTGCATCTAGCTCTGAAAAAATATTTCGGCTTGTAGCAGTGTGTGGGACTTGTTCTATTAGTCCATCTATACTAACCTCCACCAGGTTGCAAATTCAATCAAATTTTTTTCTGCATCTAGCTCTGAAAAAATATTTTGGGTGGTAGCAGTGTGTGGGACTTGTTCTATTAGTCCATCTATACTAACCTCCACCAGGTTGCAAATTCAATATAATTTTTTTCTGCTTCTAGCTCTGAAAAAATATTTCGGCTTGTAGCAGTGTGTGGGCCTCTTTCTATTATTCCATCTATACTAACCTCCACCAGGTTGCAAATTCAATCTATTTTTTTTCTGCATCTATCTCTGAAAAAATATTTTGACTTGTAGCAGTGTGTGGGACTTGTTCTATTAGTCCATCAATACTATCCTCCACCAAGTTGCAAATTCAATCTAATTTTTTTCTGCATCTAGCTCTGAAAAAATATTTCGGCTTGTAGCAGTGTGTGGGACTTGTTCTATTAGTCCATCTATACTAACCTCCACCAGGTGGCAAATTCAATAAAAAAAATTTCTGCATCTAACTCTGAAAAAATATTTCGGCTTGTAGCATTGTGTGGGACTTGTTCTATTAGTCCATCTATACTAACCTCCACCAGGTTGCAAATTCAATCTAATTTTTTTCTGCATCTAGCTCTGAAAAAATATTTCGTCTTGTAGCAGTGTGTGGGACTTGTTCTATTAGTCCATCTATACTAACCTCCACCAGGTTGCAAATTCAATCTAATTTTTTTCTGCATCTAGCTCTGAAAAAATATTTCGGCTTGTATCAGTGTGTGGGACTTGTTCTATTAGTCCATCTATACTAACCTCCACCAGGTTGCAAATTCAATCTAATTTTTTTCTGCATCTAGCTCTGAAAAAATATTTCGGCTTGTAGCAGTGTGTGGGACTTGTTCTATTAGTCCATCTATACTAACCTCCACCAGGTTGCAAATTCAATATAATTTTTTTCTGCTTCTAGCTCTGAAAAAATATTTCGGCTTGTAGCGGTGTGTGGGCCTCTTTCTATTATTCCATCTATACTAACCTCCACCAGGTTGCAAATTCAATCTATTTTTTTTCTGCATCTAGCTCTGAAAAAATATTTCGACTTGTAGCAGTGTGTGGGACTTGTTCGATTAGTCCATCAATACTAACCTCCACCAAGTTGCAAATTCAATCTAATTTTTTTCTGCATCTAGCTCTGAAAAAATATTTCGGCTTGTAGCAGTGTGTGGGACTTGTTCTATTAGTCCATCTATACTAACCTCCACCAGGTGGCAAATTCAATAAAAAAAATTTCTGCATCTAACTCTGAAAAAATATTTCGGCTTGTTGCATTGTGTGGGACTTGTTCTATTAGTCCATCTATACTAACCTCCACCAGGTTGCAAATTCATTATAGTTTTTTTCTGCATCTAGCTCTGAAAAAATATTTCGGCTTGCATCAGTGTGTGGGACTTGTTCTATTAGTCCATCTATACTAACCTCCACCAGGTTGCAAATTCAATCTAATTTTTTTCTGCATCTAGCTCTGAAAAAATATTTCGGCTTGTAACAGTGTGTGGGACTTGTTCTATTAGTCCATCTATACTAACCTCCACCAGGTTGCAAATTCAATCTAATTTTTTTCTGCATCTAGCTCTGAAAAAATATTTCGGCATGTAGCAGTGTGTGGGACTTGTTCTATTAGTCCATCTATACTAACCTCCACCAGGTTGCAAATTCAATGTAATTTTTTTCTGCATCTAGCTCTGAAAAAATATTTCGGCTTGTAGCAGTCTGTGGGACTTGTTCTTTTAGTCCATCTATACTAACCTCCACCAGGTTGCAAATTCAATCTAATTTTTTTCTGCATCTAGCTCTGAAAAAATATTTCGGCTTGTAGCAGTGTGTGGGACTTGTTCTATTAGTCCATCTATACTAAAATCCACCAGGTTGCAAATTCAATCTAATTATTTTCTGCATCTAGCTCTGAAAAAATATTTCGGTTTGTAGCAGTGTGTGGGACTTGTTCTATTAGTCCATCTATACCAACCTCCACCAGGTTGCAACTGCAATCTAATTTTTTTCTGCATCTAGCTCTGAAAAAATATTTCGGCTTGTAGCAGTGTGTGGGACTTTTTCTATTAGTCCATCTATACTAACCTCCACCAGGTTGCAAATTCAATCTAATTTTTTTCTGCATCTAGCTCTGAAAAAATATTTCGGCTTGTAGCAGAGTGTGGGACTTGTTCTATTAGTCCATCTCTACTAACCTCCACCAGGTTGCAAATTCAATATAATTTTTATCTGCATCTACCTCTGAAAAAATATTTCGGCTTGTAGCAGTGTGTGGGACTTGTTCTATTAGTCCATCTATACTATCCTCCACCAGGTTGCAAATTCAATCTAATTTCTTTCTGCATCTAGCTCTGAAAAAATATTTCAGCTTGTAGCAGTGTGAGGGACTTGTTCTATTAGTCCATTTACACTAACCTCTACCAGGTTGCAAATTCGATCTAATTTTTTAATGCATCTAGCTCTAAAAAAATATTTCGGCTTGTAGCATTGTGTGGGACTTGTTCTATTAGTCCATCTATACTAACCTCCACCAGGTGGCAAATTCAATATAATTTTTTTCTACATTTAGCTCTGAAAAAATATTTTGGCTTGTAGCAGTGTGTGGGACTTATTCTATTAGTCCATCTATACTAACCTCCACCAGGTTGCAAATTCAATATCATTTTTTTCTGCATCTAGCTCTGAAAAAATATTTTGGCTTGTAGCAGTGTGTGGGACTTGTTCTATTAGTCCATCTATACTAACCTCCACCAGGTTGCAAATTCAATCTAATTTTTTTCTGCATCTAGCTCTGAAAAAATATTTTGGCTTGTAGCAGTGTGTGGGACTTGTTCTATTAGTCCATCTATACTAACCTCCACCAGGTTGCAAATTCAATCTAATTTTTTTCTGCATCTAGCTCTGAAAAAATATTTCGGCTTGTAGCAGTGTGTGGGACTTGTTCTATTAGTCCATCTATACTAACCTCCACCAGGTTGCAAATTCAATCTAATTTTTTTCTTCATCTAGCTCTGAAAAAATATTTCGGCTTGTAGCAGAGTGTGGGACTTGTTCTATTAGTCCATCTATACTAACCTCCACCAGGTTGCAAATTCAATATAATTTTTATCTGCATCTAACCCAGCCAATACTTTTGGGCTAATACCACTGTTTGGCCCCTCAGCTCTGCTCGGTTCACATCCATTGTTTTTTGTGCAAACAACTCTAGAGTTGTGAATTAGTTAACCACCAAAATGGTTGGAAAAAGGCCTGCTGCTGGTGGAAAGAGGAATAGGCGTGTTGGGAAGGGAAAAAAAGGTTGTGTCCGTGGGGTAGGTGTTAAAGCAACAGTAACATCTGCAGAAGAAAGACCATCTTCCAGCCAAACTAAGATGACTACTTCTTTTAGCGGACAATGTGATAAGATCCCTTTCTTACGGCCACGTCAATCGCTACAAATTCCAGATGAGGCAAAAAAACAGCAGGTGCTTCAACGGATTTCAAGTGCTCCTTTAAGTGGGCTCTCCTCCACCTCAAATTCAAAATCACAAATTCTTCAGTCCTCAGAGGTGTCAACCCAATCACACTTGCTTCCTCACAGCTCCCAAGTCTCCAGCTGCCCATCTGAGTATGGGGTAGAAAAGATGGTTGAGTCTGCAGAGCAGTTTACTCATACTATAGCCTGGGAATCAGAGGTCGGCTCCAGAGCTTCTGTGAATCCAGACGAGGAAATGATCTGCACTGATGCCCAGAAACTTTATGAGTCGGATCCAGGACCAGACGCAGAAGGTTCTGACCATAATGTAGACACTCGTTACCAAACTGTAACTCCTGTTGGTGGAGACAATGAGGAAGATGATGATGAGACTCAAATACCTGATTGGAGCGACAACTATAGTTTTTTGTCAGGGCAGGAAGAGTTTGGCTCTGAGGACGACAGGTGTGATAACACACAGGGTGATGATGACGAGGTGGGAGATCCCACTTACTGTCAACCCACAGTCAGCCAAGAGATGAGGTCAGCAGAGGAGGTGGAGGAGGATGCTAGTGACGATGAGATCAGGTTGCGCCTTCCTGAACAGAGACGTAGTACTGGAAGCACGTCAACAACTGCATCCTCAAACACAATTCTGCCTCTCACCACAAGTCGTGGTGGCTCTTCAGGTCGCATGGGTGCTAAGCCTTGCATAGCCTGGGCATTTTTTCAGATCGATAAAGATGACCCAACTCGTGTTATCTGTAACATTTGTCAGCAAAAGCTAAGTAGAGGCCAAAAAATACATAGTCTGAGTAATTCATGCATGAACCGGAACATGGATATGAAGCATAAGTTGCAGTGGGAAGCTCACTGTGCTACAATGCTGCCTAGCCGGCCGGGCCAACCACCGTCTGCCACATCTTGTGCATCCGCGGCCTCTTCATCCTCTGTGACTGGGGGGACAGAAGACACACCTGTTTTGGGACGCAGACCTGCCACCTCTTTACCCGCAACAGCCAGCGGCAGGTCATCATTTTCTTTTGAGGTGGTAACACCAGCTGGTGTTGAGCGCTGTCCGACATCGATAGCACCACGTTTGGATCAAGGCAACCTAACATGTCCGCCTGCATCTTCCTCACAGACCGGCAGTTTGCCAGGGACACCCTTCTCAACCCCGTCTAAGCACAACAGCCAACCCTCGGTCCCTCAGATGTGGACAAGTAAAAGACCATTTCCTCCTAGCCATGAGAAAGCTAAGAGGTTGAATTTCACCATCTGCAAGCTCTTGGCTACAGAAATGCTTCCTTTCCGCCTGGAAAGAGGATTTTCAAGACTTTATGTCCGTCGCAGTGCCCCAGTACCAGATGCCCAGTCGGCACTACTTCTCAAAGAAAGGTGTGCCTGCGCTCCACCAGCATGTCACACACAAAATCACCGCTTCTTTGAGAAACTCTGTGTGTGACAGGGTGCATTTCACCACAGACACTTGGACGAGTAGGCATGGACAGGGGCGTTACATGTCGCTGACTGGGCACTGGGTAACTATGGTGACAGCAGGACAAGGGACTGCTGTCCAAGTCTTGCCGTCCCCACGAGTTGTGCATCAATCCTCTTTATCTCAAAGTCTCTCCACAACTTATGCCTCCTCAACCTCCTCTCGGTCCTCCACCTGCACCCAAAGCCTGTCTGGTCATGCCACAAGCTTTCAAACTGCGCAGAATGGATCCTGCACACCTCCTTGCTATGCTGGCAGCAGGGCTCAACGTCATCAGGTGGTTTATACTTTGAAATGTCTGAGAAATGTGAGTCACACAGCTGAGGAGTTGTGGTCAGCTCTGGAGAACCAGTTTCATGAATGGTTGTCTCCACTGGACCTGAAACCAGTGAAAGCCGTGTGCGACAATGCTGCAAACATGGGTGCGGCCCTTCGCCGGGGCAATGTCACACACGTGCCTTGTATGGCTCACGTGTTGAACCTGGTTGTCCAGCAATTTTTAGCCCACTATCTTGGACTAGATGGCCTTTTGCAGAGGGCAGGGTCGCTGTGTGCTCACTTCCGCCTTTCGCATCCTGCAGCTGAGCGACTTACATCTCTACAGAAGTCGTTGGGCCTGCCACTTCACCGGCTAAAATGCGATGTGCCTACCCGGTGGAATTCAACTCTGCACATGTTGCAGTGACTGTGGCAGCACCGACAAGCTCTGGTGCAATTACGTTGTGACGTATAGCCTGGGCCAACGAGATCCAGAGGTGGGGAAAATCACGCTGGAGGAGTGGTCTCAGATCAGGGACCTATTCACCCTTCTGCACAGTTTTGAAATGGCGACGAAGATGTTTAGTGCTGATGATGCCATTATCAGCATGACTATTCCGGTGATTTACATGCTGGAGCACATGTTAAACAGAATTCGGAGTCAGGTGGTGGCACAAGAGGAGGTGGAGGAAGTAGAGGAGGAGGAGTTGTATGCGAAAGGGATAACATCTGCAAGGTGCAGACGGTCGGCAGCACAAAGGCGGCAGGCATGTGAGGGTGGGGGAGATGGTTTTACCAGGGCGCATGGTAGCAGCCAAACTAGTGAGGAAGGTGCAGGAGCCAAGGAAGTAGTGTAGGACGAACTGATGGAAGACTCATCAGATGCGGGAGACCTTGATCACACTTCGGTTGTGCGAGGTTGGGGGGAGAGGGCAGAGGAAGGAAGCATGATTGTTACCTCGCCACCAACACAACAGGGACTTGGTGGTCCTGGATGCGCAAGACAAATGATTGCCTTCTTGCTGCACTACCTGCAACATGACCCTCGAATTGTGAGAATTAGAAATAATCCTGACTACTGGGTTGCCACACTGTTAGATCGCCGGTACAAAAGTAAATTTGCAGAAATTATTCCTGCCATAGAAAGGGATGCACGCATGCAGGAGTATCAGCAGTAGAGATGAGCGTTGTTCTACTCGAACTGTTCGCCAATCTCAAATTCGAGCTGTTTTGGGCGGTGTTCGAGCCGTTCGGCGAACACGAACAATTTGAGAAAAATTCGGCTGTTCGAGGTTAGGTTCGATAACTGTTCGTGCACCAAAATCATAACTGGATTTTTTCTCAGTAATGATGAAAATTAATGTTAATAAGCAGTTTGAGTGTACAGCGGGGTGGGGGGAGGGGCAGGGGATGGATCTCTGCAGGAACAATGAAGATCTCCATTTTTTTTTTCTCTTTCACGCATTTACAGTGGGGAGGTGCAATCTGTCAGACTATCAGCAGCGCACACACGGAGCGAAGTGCTTTTTTTCACACAAGCAAGGGCATGTGTCATTGGCAGTGTATGTCACATGTCCTTGCCCTATAAGACGAAGCCATTTTCCCCGTCGCCACCATTTTCTCACTGCTGCAGCTGCGTGTTAGACGGCACCGCTGTTGCTGTGTGCGCTATACCTTGTTAATTTCAAGCCAATTTTCGCACAAATCTACAGATAGCTTGGGAGTAGGGAATAGTTGTGATTGCAGTCCTTTTAAGGACTAGGTTACAGCATTTCCTATGACTTTTATCAGGCAGGTCTGTGCTCTTAAATAGATAGGTTGTGGGAGTAAAGACTAATTGTAATTGGAGTCCTTTTCAGGACTAGGTTACATCAGTTCCTATCAGTTTTTGCCATGCAGGTCTGTGCCAGTGCTGTGCAAGTTTTTTTCACAGCATTTGGCTGAATCTAGCAAAGCTAATCCTTTTTGGCCTATTGCAGAGTGTGTTAGTCAGTGGAGTAGCCTATCTGTGTTGCAAGATATACCACCTGTGTATAGAATACCAATTTTTTTACTGCACCTAGTGAAGTAAAATCTTTTGGGCATAGCATCATTCTATTAGTCCATCTATACTGACCTCCATCAGGTTTCAAATTGAATATAATTTTTTTCTGCATCTAGCTCTGAAAAAATATTGGGCTTCTAGCTGTGTGTGGGACTTGTTGTATTAATCCATCTATACTGACCTCCATCAGGTTGCAAACTGAATATATTTTTTTCGCATCTACCTCTGAAAAAATATTGGGCTTCTAGCTGTGTGTGGGACTTATTCTATTAATCCATCTATACAGACCTCCATCAGGTTGCAAACTGAATATATTTTTTTCTGCATCTACCTCTGAAAAAATATTGGGCTTCTAGCAGTGTGTGGGACTTTTTGTATTAGTCCATCTATACTGACCTCCATCAGGTTGCAAATTAAAAATAATTTTTATCTGCATCTACAGTACCTCTGAAAAAATATTTGGGCTTCTAGTTGTGTGTTGGACTTGTTCTATTAGTCCATCTATACTGACCTCCATCAGGTTGCAAATTGAATATAATTTTTATCTGCATCTAGCTCTGAAAAAATATTTGGCCTTCTAGCAGTGTGTGGGACTTTCTCTATTAGTCCATCTATACTGACCTCCATCAGGTTGCAAATTCAAAATAATTTTTTGTCTGCATCTAGCTCTGAAAAAATATTGGGCTTCTAGCTGTGTGTGGGACTTGTTGTATTAGTCCATCTATACTGACCTCCATCAGGTTGCAAATTAAAAATATTTTTTATCTGCATCTACAGTACCTCTGAAAAAATATTTGGGCTTCTAGCTGTGTGTGGGACTTGTTCTATTAGTCCATCTATACTGACCTCCATCAGGTTGCAAATTGAATATAATTTTTATCTGCATCTAGCTCTGAAAAAATATTTGGCCTTCTAGCAGTGTGTGGGACTTTCTCTATTAGTTCATCTATACTGACCTCCATCAGGTTGCAAATTAAAAATAATTTTTATCTGCATCTACCTCTGAAAAAATATTTGGGCTTCTAGCTGTGTGTGGGATTTGTTCTATTAATCCATCTATACAGACCTCCATCAGGTTGCAAACTGAATATATTTTTTTCTGCATCTACCTCTGAAAAAATATTGGGCTTCTAGCTGTGTGTGGGACTTGTTGTATTAGTCCATCTATACTGACCTCCATCAGGTTGCAAACTGAATATATTTTTTTCAGCATCTAGCTCTGAAAAAATATTGGGCTTCTAGCTGTGTGTGGGAGTTGTTCTATTAATCCATCTATACAGACCTCCATCAGGTTGCAAACTGAATATATTTTTTTCTGCATCTACCTCTGAAAAAATATGTGGCCTTCTAGCAGTGTGTGGGACTTTCTCTATTAGTCCATCTATACTGACCTCCATCAGGTTGCAAATTCAAAATAATTTTTTGTCTGCATCTAGCTCTGAAAAAATATTGGGCTTCTAGCTGTGTGCGGGACTTGTTGTATTAGTCCATCTATACTGACCTCCATCAGGTTGCAAACTGAATATATTTTTTTCTGCATCTACCTCTGAAAAAATGTTGGGCTTCTAGCTGTGTGTGGGACTTGTTCTATTAATCCATCTATACAGACCTCCATCAGGTTGCAAACTGAATATATTTTTTTCTACATCTACCTCTGAAAAAATATTGGGCTTCTAGCTGTGTGTGGGACTTGTTCTATTAAACCATCTATACAGACCTCCATCAGGTTGCAAACTGAATATATTTTTTTCTGCATCTACCTCTGAAAAAATATTGGGCTTCTAGCTGTGTGTGGGACTTGTTCTATTAATCCATCTATACAGACCTCCATCAGGTTGCAAACTGAATATATTTTTTTCTGCATCTACCTCTGAAAAAATATTGGGCTTCTAGCTGTGTGTGGGACTTGTTGTATTAGTCCATCTATACTGACCTCCATCAGGTTACAAACTGAATATATTTTTTTCTGCATCTACCTCTGAAAAAATATTGGGCCTTCTAGCAGTGTGTGGGACTTTCTCTATTAGTCCATCTATATTGACCTCAATCAGGTTGCAAATTCAAAATAACTTTTTGTCTGCATCTAGCTCTGAAAAAATATTGGGCTTCTAGCTGTGTGTGGGACTTGTTGTATTAGTCCATCTATACTGACCTCCATCAGGTTGCAAATTAAAAATAATTTTTATCTGCATCTACAGTACCTCTGAAAAAATATTTGGGCTTCTAGCTGTGTGTGGGACTTGTTCTATTAGTCCATCTATACTGACCTCCATCAGGTTGCAAATTGAATATAATTTTTATCTGCATCTAGCTCTGAAAAAATATTTGGCCTTCTAGCAGTGTGTGGGACTTTCTCTATTAGTCCATCTATACTGACCTCCATCAGGTTGCAAATTGAATATAATTTTTATCTGCATCTAGCTCTGAAAAAATATTTGGCCTTCTAGCAGTGTGTGGGACTTTCTCTATTAGTCCATCTATACTGACCTCCATCAGGTTGCAAATTAAAAATAATTTTTATCTGCATCTACCTCTGAAAAAATATTTGGGCTTCTAGCAGTGTGTGGGACTCATTGTATTAGGCCATCTATACCAAGCTCCACCAGCTTTGAAATTAATAATAATTTTTAGCTGCATCTAGCCCTGAAAATAATTTTTCCCAACAGTGGTAGCAATAGAAATATGGGGCGCGCGCCTGGCTAACAAAAATATACGCTTCATAACACAAAACACCAGCCTAGCGCACTGCATTAATAAGATGGCATCAGCGTCTCTCCCAGTGCTAGGCCTACTACGCAGGCTAGTATTCCTGTGCCTAAAACACCATGTATGGAGTGCCGAAGTTCTTTTTGCTATTGAGATTACTCTTTTCTTCAGAGCACCCGAATAGACTAGTGAGCGACCCCTCTCTTTTTTCTATTAATCATTTTTGGGATCCCGCTCCTGGAGCATTGCAGCAGGTACGTGTTCACACTATTAGAAGTTTGACAGCCTTTTTTCTGACCATGTGTCCCTCCCATTCAGTCACAGGTGGTTTTAACTAGCTCTACCAGCCCATACATTGTAGGTTAAAAGCCCAAGCAGAGACATATTGTCCATACAGGCTTACAGCCCAAGAGTGGCATATCCAGTGGTAGCATAGCGTAGTTTCCCATCATACGAAGGTGACCTTGTCGTGGTTGATGGGCACACATAAATTGGCCAAATTATGCGCAAAAAACCTTCATTTTTCAAAATGACATTAGTCTAGATACAATATTTCTTATATTTTCATGTATGGAGTGCCGAAGTTCTTTTTGCTATTGAGATTACTCTTTTCTTCAGAGCACCCGAATAGACCAGTGAGCGACCCCTCTCTTTTTTCTATTAATCATTTTTGGGATCCCGCTCCTGGAGCATTGCAGCAGGTACGTGTTCACACTATTAGAAGTTTGACAGCCTTTTTTCTGACCATGTGTCCCTCCCATTCAGTCACAGGTGGTTTTAACTAGCTCTACCAGCCCATACATTGTAGGTTAAAAGCCCAAGCAGAGACATATTGTCCATACAGGCTTACAGCCCAAGAGTGGCATATCCAGTGGTAGCATAGCGTAGTTTCCCATCATACGAAGGTGACCTTGTCGTGGTTGATGGGCACACATAAATTGGCCAAATTATGCGCAAAAAACCTTCATTTTTCAAAATGACATTAGTCTAGATACAATATTTCTTATATTTTCATGTATGGAGTGCCGAAGTTCTTTTTGCTATTGCAATACGTGTACGCATACACCAATCGAAAATGGTTCCAGCGGGCAGGGGTACTTGGGTACTTCTACAACCCACAAACGGTACACTGAGTCGGGTAACAATAGTAAAAACATATCTAACCATCAGATCACAAAGTAATTTCTTCGTATCACACATTGATGGAACGCCATTATCAAGATACCTGTTCCAAGCTATATTTAATAAATGCATAACATCGGCAGGGAACCACCCCAAAGATTACGGGACACACTCATTCCGCATAGGTGCGGCCACGGAAGCAGCAAGAGCAGGACTGTCAGAAACGGAAGTTCAGAGGATAGGGAGATGGCGATCCATGTGTTTGGCGAGATACATAAGACCGGACTTGTTATCCTAACGTGGTTTGTTTCTTTTACAGGTGACGCTAAGCCAACAGTGTGAGTGATAGGCCACTCGTATATATATTGGGCACAAAAAAGGGCGAAAGTCCGCCCAGGCGGGAGGAAATTAGAGTTTCATAACACATATTTCAACTGGAGAGGTATTAGAGGCCTGCTATGGCCACAGGTACTAATGGAGGTAATCAAGGTAGGGAGAGAGGCAAGAGGTCCGGTCATCTTAGTTATACAGGCCGGGGGAAACAACCTAGGTCATCACAAGAGCGCATAACTAATGGCAATAATGAAACTAGACACTGAGCGCTTCAGAGAATTTTTCACAAAATTAGCTATAGTATGGTCAGAGATTGTGCCGATAGCGGTATGGCAAGGTGCGCGAGACATCACGGCCATCGAATGGACAAGGCGGGTAATAAATATTCGGATGGCAAAATTTAGAAGAGACAGAGGCGGTGTAGTGATACGACACCGACAACTGGAAGGAGATAAAGCAGGCCTCATACGGCCCGACGGTGTTCACTTAATAGATATTGGACTGGACATATTCCTGTCAGGACTCCAGGACGGAGTGGAACAAGCGTTAAGAGTGATGGGTGGGGTTCAGAGTCCTGCATACAAGTACGCTGGATCCTCCGTGGCCTGGAAATAGAAAGGACATGTTGGAGAGTTACACTTGTTGGCCAACTTGCCGGAGTGGGGACCCAGGGCATGCTGCAACAAGCTGAATTATTTTAGAAATAAAATGCCTTTCTAATGGAATGAGTATAAAGAGTTAATAAAGCTGTGACCGATCCTCACCCATCCAGTTGTAAGAGTTACATTATTGGGTTGTCCATGAAAGGGGGGCGGTAGGGGGGCTGAGCATCTGGGTTTGGTTGGGGGTCCCCACAGTCTGCCTAGGCTAGATTAATTTAAAAATTCTTATTAGATACACAGGCGGTGCAGCTTGCTTCGCAGGTGGGCTACTACGCCCAAAGTATTGCCTAGGCTAGATGCAGTTAACAATTCTACGCTGACTAGCAGACACTGAAGATTTGGAGCAGACCTCTGAGTAAACAGCTATTCAGACTAAACCATCTGTGTTACCCCAAGCCTAAGTGTATGTAGTTTCTTACAGTTAAAAGGGGGGGGTGCGACCCAACCCACCTGGAATTGACGATGCCAACGTCACGTAAGACACAGCAAGGGAACTCCCAAAAATTGTGGCACAGACATCACTTAACCCTAGAACGCATACCTGTGGCCTTGCAGGCCCGCCCAGTTAATTGTTTTCTATTTTCTGCAAGATTGCTTTAGTTAGAATTTTGAAACTCTAGGTATTTTTCATGTATATAGTTGTTTGTCATTTGAGTTTGAGTTATTCCATGTTATTTGCACACGGGCCTAAAGGGCCCAAGGTATGTGAAAGTGTAGATTTTTATGGTCATGCGTTCTAGGGTTAAGTGGCATCAATTGCCCCACTGTTGCTTAAAACGGTTGGGGAGGTGATTTTACCAAATCCCCAAGCTTTTAGTCTCCCAAGGATGACACAGGGGTAGAAATGTCCTTGCGAATCCATGATTTGTTCATCTTTATGAACGTGAGTCTGTCTACATTCTCAGTGGACAGCCGCGTGCGCTTATCTGTCAGCACACCACCAGCAGCGCTGAACACACGTTCAGAGAGAACGCTGGCTGCATGACATGACAAGATCTCCAAGGCGTGAGTGGCGAGCTCCGGCGATTTTTCAAGATTGGAATACCAAAATGAGCAAGGGTCCAGTGACACAGTCATGGCTTCGATGTTCACTTGGAGATTTTCCTGTACCATCCTCTCTAGGCATTGACTATGTGTCAGACTTCTTGTCTCCTGTGGCCTTGCAAAGGATGGTCTAAAAAAGTGGTGAAACGATTCCACAAAATTGCTGTTACCAGCAGATACTGTGTTACTGTTACTGTTTGAGTGATGAAGACTCGACAGTCCCACCGTTGGCAAGTTAGAACTGTGAGATTCACTACGTGCACCACTGGTGTTTTGTGGAAAAGCACATGTAAGATTCTGCAACAGATACTCCTGCATTCGTCAATACCTTTTTATGGCAGGAATTATTTAGGCAAATATACTTTTGTACCGGGGATCTAAGAGTGTGGCAACCCAGTAGTCAGGATTACTTCGAATTCTGACAATCCGGGGGTCATGTTGCAGGTAGTGCAGCAAGAAGGCACTCATGTGTCTTGCGCATCCAGAAGGACCAAGTCCTTGTTGTGTTGGTAGCGAGGTAAGAATCATGCTTCCTTCCTCTGCCCTCTCCCTCCAACCTCGCACAACAGAAATGTGATCAAGGTCTCCCTCATCTGATGAGTCTTCCATGCCCATTGCCAGTTCGTCCTCCACTTCTTCCTCGGCTCCTGCACCTTCCTCAACAGTTTGGCTGCTACCATGTGCCCTGGTTAATCCCTCTCCCCCACCCTCCCATGCCTGCCGCCTTGGTGCTGCCAACCGTCTGGACCTTGGAGATGTTATCCCTTCCGCATACGACTCCTCCTCTACTTCCTCCACCTCCTCTTGTCCCACCACCTGACTCCGAATTCTGTTTAACATGTGCTCCAGCATGTAAATCACCGTAATAGTCATGCTGATAATGGCATCGTCAGCACTAAACATCTTCGTCGCCATTTCAAGACTGTGCAGAAGGGTGCATAGGTCCCTGATCTGAGACCACTCCTCCAGCGTGATTTGCCCCACCTCTGGATCTCGTTGGCCCAGGCTATACGTCAGAACGTATTGCACCAGGGCTTGTCGGTGCTGCCACAGTCGCTGCAATATGTGCAGAGTTGAATTCCACCGTGTCGGCAATCGCATTTCAGCCGGTGAACTGGCAGGCCCAACGACTTCTGTAGAGATGTAAGTCGCTGAACTGCGGGATGCGAACGGCGGAAGTGAGCACACAGCGACCGTGCACTCTGCAGAAGGCCATCTTGTCCGTGATATTGGGCTAAAAATTGCTGGACAACCAGGTTCAACACGTGAGCCATACAAGGCACGTGTGTGACATTGCCCCGGCGAAGTGCCGCACCCAGGTTTACAGCATTGTCGCACATGGCCTTCCCTGGTTGCAGGTCCAGTGGAGACAACCTTTCATGAAACTGGGTCTCCAGAGCTGACCAAAACTCCTCAGCTGTGTGACTCACATTTCCCAGACATTTCAAAGTAAACACTGATGCGTTGAGCCCTGCTGCCAGCATAGTAAGGAGGTGTGCAGGATTCCTTCTGCGCAGTTAGAAAGCAGGTGGCATTACCAGACAGGCTTTGGGTGCAGGTGGAGGACCGAGAGGAGGTTGAGGAGGAAGAAGCAGTGGAGGAAGTTCGAGATAAAGAGGATTAACACACAACTCGTGGGGACGGTAAGACTTGGACAGCAGCCCCTTGTCCTGCTGTCACCATAGTTACCCAGTGCCCAGTCAGCGACATGTAACGCCCCTGTCCATGCCTTCTCGTCCAAGTGTCTGTGGTGAAGTGCACCCTGTCACACACAGAGTTTCTCAAAGAAGCGGTGATGTTGTGTGCGACATGCTAGCGGAGCGCAGGCACACCTTTCTTTGAGAAGTAGTGCAGACTGGGCATCTGGTACTGGGGCACTGTGACGGACAGAAGGTCTTGAAAATCCTCTGTGTCCTCCAGGTGGAAAGGCAGCATTTCTGTAGCCAACAGCTTGCAGATGGTGAAATTCAACCTCTTAGCTTTCTCATGGCTAGGAGGAAATGGTCTTTTACTTTTCCACATCTGAGGGACCGAGGGCTGGCTGTTGTGCTTAGACGGTGTTGAGTAGGGTGTCCCCGGCAACTGCCGGTCTGTGAGGAAGATGCAGGCGGACATGTTAGGTTGCCTTGATCCAAAGGTGGTGCTCTCGATGTCGGAGAACGCTCAACACTAGCAGGTGTTTCCACTTCCCAATGAACTGACGACCTGCCAATCACACTGGCTGTTGCGGGTAAAGAGGTGGCAGGTCTGTGTCCAAAAACATGTGTGACTGCTGTCCCCCCAGTCACAGAGGATGAAGAGGCTGCGGATGCACAAGATGGGGCAGACGGTGGTTGGCCCAGCCGGCTAGGCCGCATTGTAGCACAGTGAGCTTCCCACTGCAACTTATGCTTCATATCCATGTGACGGCACATGCATGAAGTACTCAAACTATGTATTTTTTGGCCTCTACTTAGCTTTTGCTGACAAATATTACAGATAACACGAGTTGGGTCATCCTTATCGATCTGAATAAATGCCCAGGCTATGCAAGGCTTAGAGCCCATGTGACCTGAAGAGCCACTACGACTTGTGGTCAGAGGCAGAGTTGTGGTTGAGGATGCAGTTGTTGACGTGCTTCCAGTACTCCGTCTCTGTTCAGGAAGGCGCAACCTAACCTCGTCGTCAATAGCATCTGTGATGCCCCGCTGCGCTTGGTATCACAGATCCTACAAGAGTGCATTGATGGAATCCTCCACAAGAGGCCCCCATAAACATTCACACATCTCCACCTTCCACCTCAGACTAGCAGAGGGAGCCCGTTAGGGATATAAATAGGGAAGGTGGAGCTAGGCAGTTCAGTTCCTCTGAAGAGTTCCTGCAGTAGAGAAGCCTAAGAGAGGTCAGTCTGCAGTGGAGCTCAGTCTAGTCTAGAGAACGCAGTTAATAGTTCAGCAGTGGAGCACGAGGCTCCTGCTTGCTAGATTCAGGGAGCCCAGATACAGCTTAAGGTGTGCCGGTGCCGTAAGATCAGTGAAGCGCGGCAAGCTGCCGTTAGTGTGTATAGCCTAGTGAGGGCCCGAGTAGGCCGAAGGCGAGTGGCGAGTTAGTACATAAGGGGCAGAGGAGCTTAACCAGCTCACCCCGAAGCATTTACCGGACACAGGATCCGAGCTTACCGGTATCTCTATGACCCAGTAAGGCATAAACGGAATCCCTGGAGAACTACAAGTCCCAGGATGGCTAAGGTGCTGATATGTAACAGAGCCAGGAGACGCTTAGGCCCCGCATACTGGGAGCGTGAACTCCAAGAGAAGGCCCTACCACAAGGTCAGCCAGCGCAGGACAGAGACAAAGTTAGGCCTAGCTCCAGGCAGGTCAGAAACTTACTACGCAGAGGCAAGAAACAGGAGGCCCTACACCCGCTCATTGGGGAGGATCCTGATATGCACCCTTCACCCTACAGTGCTCCGGGATATGCCTGAATTTCCACCAGTAAAAGGTACTGAAGTGACTACCGTGTCCGTTCCCGTTCTTCTCTGACCCAGCTGGGTCTCGCCTGTCCTGCATTCCCCCTGCATACACTGCCCTGAGACCTAGCTCCACCTGTGGGGAGCTATACCATCGAGCTGCCTTATCACCGGCCTCAGTGGACTGCTGCAGCGCTGGTGCTTGTCACCAGATACCACAGGTGGCGTCATGAACTCTTATAAAATTAACAATTATCCACCCTTTTAAAGAGAGACCCCAGGGTACGGGCCAGGGAGCCGACCACCGCGACATCCCCAAGGCCAGGCAAATGCCCGGGTACCGAGTCATCCCCATCCCCAAGGCTAGTCACATCCTCCTCCACCTCCTTTGCTGACCTCATCGACTGTCTGACTGTGGGTTGACAGTAAGTGGGATCTCCAACCTCGTCATCATCACCCTGTGTGTTATCACACCCGTCGCCCTCAGAGCCAACCTCTTCCTGCCCTGACCGAAAAGTCAAGTTGTCGCTCCAATCAGGTATTTGAGTCTCATCATCGTCTTCATCATTGTCTCCACCAACAGGAGTTACAGTTTGGGAACAAGGGTCTACATTATGCTCAGAACCTTCTTCATCTGGTCCTGGATTCAACTTATAAAGATTCTGGGCATCGGATCAGATCATTTCCTCATCTGGATTAACAGAAGCTCTGGAGCAGACCTCCGTTTCCCAGGCTATAGTATGAGTAAACAGCTGGGCAGACTCAGCCATCTGTGTTACCCCATACTCAGATGGGCAGCTGGAGACTTGGGAGCTGTGAGGAAGCAAGTGCGATTGGGGTGACACCTCTGAGGACTGGAGTATTTGTGATGTTGAAATTGAGGTGATGGAGAGCCCACTTGAAGGAGCACTTGATATCCGTTGAAGCACCTGCTGTTTTTGTGCCTCATCTAGAATTTGTAGCGATGGGCATGTCCGTAAGAATGGGATCGTATCACATTGTCCACGAAAAGAAGTCGACATCTTAGTTTGGCTGGAAGATGGTCTTTCTTCTGCAGATGTTACTCCCCCCCCCACCGTGGGGGGCCTCGACCCACCGGCGGACAGGCACCAGTATTGGGATAGGGGGCCTGGCCGTCAGGGTCCACCGCGGCTCTGGCACAAACCCGGCGACACAGAGGTGGCACAGGCAGGAACGGACTGGCCGTGTCGGCTTCTCACTTTTTGGATTTTAGAAGGGGATGACATGCCTATATCTGTGTCTCCCCCTCCTTTTACTCCTCCACCTCTTTTCTTTTCGCATGACTATATGTACTTGTCACTTTTCCATGTGTTAGTTGTGTCTTCTGAGCAGTTTGTCAGCTTTTGGATACCTTTGAAGGTGTTTTCTATGTGTTTCTGTGTGTTTTTGTTTGCCTGCCATTGGTTTTAACGGTGTTCGAAGGTGTTCGACGAACAGTTCGACCAACAGTTCGGCGAACACACGGGTGTTTGACGAACCGAACCGAACTCGAACACTACGGGGGTGGCTCAACACTAATCAGCAGAGACTGTTGCAGAGTCTTACATGTGCTTTTCCCCAAAACACTAGTGGTGCACGTAGTGAATCTCACAGTTCCAACTTGCCAACCGTGGGACCGTAGAGTGTTCAGCACTCAAAACGTGACAGAAACACAGTATCTGCTGGTAACATCAATTTTGCGGAATCATTTCACCACTTTTTTAGCCCATTTTTTGCAAGGCCACAGGAGACAAGAAGTCTGACACTTAGTCAACGCCTAGAGACGATGGTACAGGAGTATCTCCAAGTAAACTTTAAAGCCATGACTGTGTCACTGGACCCTTGCTCTTTTTGGGCTTCCAATCTGGATAAATGGCCGGAGTTCGCCACTTACGCCTTGGAGATCTTGTCATGCCCCGCAGCCAGCGTTCTGTCTGAACGTGTGTTCAGCGCTGCTGGTGGTGTGCTGACAGATAAGCGCACGCGGCTCTCCACTGATAATGTAGACAGACTCACGTTCATAAAGATGAACAAATCATAGATCCGAAATGACTTTTCTACCCCTGTGTTATCCTGGGGAGAGTAAAAGCTTGATGATTTGTTAAAATCACCTCACCAACCGTTTTAAGCTTTCAAATTACTAATCATGTTTATCTGTATCTTGGCTGCAAAATAATTTGGGCCTTGTAGCAGTGTGCAGTACTGATTCTATTAGGCCATCTATACTAAACTCCACCAGATTTAAAATTACTAATAGAGATGAGCGGTGTTCGACTAGAACTGTTCGCCAATCTCAAATTCGAGCTGTTTTGGGCGGTGTTCGAGTTGTTCGACGAACCGAACGATTTGCAAAAAATTCGGCTGTTCGAGGTTATGTTCGATAACTGTTCGTGCACCAAAAGCGTGTCCTGCATGTCTGGCGCTATTTAGAGCACCAATCATGCAGGGATTGTCTGCCACTCACTGTAATGCCACAGCCATGGTGGTTGTGGCATTACAGTGATTGCCCAAATCGATGGGAACAGTGCCAACAGTGAAACATGAAAAGCCGGCAATTCAGCAGCGGCATACACCTGTACCCGACAATTTAGAACCGAAAGAATAGAGAATCACACATAGATTAGATAGATATAAACATGTCAGCCACATATATACGAAGTACAGTGAAAGTGCTGCTTACTGTACTTGTCATTTAGCGTAAAGGATTTATCAAAAAAAATAATAGTGTTTTCATGCACCGTCTCTTTAAAAAAGCCGGCCGGCAATTCAGCAGCGGTACCCGACAATTTATAACAGACAGAATAGAGCTTCACACATAGATTAGATAGATAGAAACATGTCAGTCACATATATATGAAGTACAGTGATAGTGTTGGTTACTGTACTTGTCATTTAGTATTAAAATAAAGGATTTATTATTAAAAAAATTGGCGTGGGGTTCCCCTTAATTTTAGGCTCTAGCGGAGGTTAAGCAGACGGCTGGGGCAGATGTTTGAAGCCTGGGAAGGGGGTAATACCCACGGAGCTTCCGAGGCTACTAATATCAGCCCCCAGCTGAATACATAGCCTTTACTAGCTATTAAAATGGGGGACCCCCCAAAAAAAATGACGTGGGGTCCCCCCTAATTTAATAGCTAGCAAAGGCTAGGCAGACAGCTGGGGGCTGATATTAATAGCCCAGGAAGGGAGCCATGAATATTGGCCCCCTCCCAGGCTAGAAACACCAGCCGTCAGCCTCCCCAGAAATGGCGCATTCATAGGATGCGCCAATTCTGGCACTTAGCCTCGCTCTTCCACGCTGCCCTGGTGCGGTGGCAGGGGGTAATAGGGTTGGGGTTGATGTCAGCTTATAATGCCAGCTGACATCAAGCCCAGGTTAGTAATGGAGAGGCGTCTATAAGACACCCCCATTACTAACCCCATAGTCAAAGTTAAAAAAAACACAAACACCCAGAATAAAGTCCTTTAATTGAAATAAAGACACAATCCTTTATTGTTCTAAATTAAACCATACTTACCGTCACGCCCATTCCAGCTGAAGCCAACGATCTCCTGCAATAAAAGAAAAATAATAAAGCAACCTCATCCTTACCTTTCCATGGTTCCCACGACAGCTTCAGCTCTGCTACATCGAGATGACAGGCTGGACCGCAGCAGAACGCTGCCATCCAGCATCTCATCCCGCAGACACTGAGAAGCGCAGGCTTGCTTGCGCTGCTCAGCGTCTCTCTGTGACGACATCCAGATGAGCCGAGTTCATGTCCAATGAACTCGGCTCACCTCATGCACGTCACTGACAGCGTGGGAAAATTCTCACGCTGAAGCGGTGAGTGCAGGAGAATTCTCCCACGCTGTCAGTGACGTGCATAAGGTGAGCTCATGTCCAATGAACTCAGCTCACCTCCTGCACGTCACTGACAGCGTGGGAGAATTCTCCTGCACTCAGCGCTTCAGCGTGAGAATTCTCCCACGCTGAAGCGCTGAGTGCAGGAGAATTTTCCCACGCTGTCAGTGACGTGCATAAGGTGAGCTCATGTCCAATGAACTCAGCTCACCTCCTGCACGTCACTGACAGCGTGGGAGAATTCTCCTGCACTCAGCGCTTCAGTGTGAGAATTCTCCCACGCTGAAGCGCTGAGTGCAGGAGAATTTTCCCACGCTGTCAGTGACGTGCATGAGGTGAGCCGAGTTCATTGGACATTAACTCGGCTCATCTGGATGCTCTCACAGAGAGACACTGTGGAGCGCAAGCAAGCCTGCGCTTCTCAGTGTCTGCGGGATGACAGGCTGGATGGCAGCGTTCTGCTGCGGTCCAGCCTGTCATCTCGATGTAGCAGAGCTGAAGCTGTCATGGGAACCATGGAAAGGTAAGGATGATGTTGCTTTATTATTTTTCTTTTATTTCAGGAGATCGTTGGCTTCAGCTGGAATGGGCGTGATGGTAAGTATGGTTTAATTTAGAACAATAAAGAATTGTGTGTTTATTTCAATTAAAGGACTTTTTTCTGGGTGTTGTGTTTTTTTTAAATACTTTACTAGAAATTCATGGTGGTCATGTCTAATATTGGCGTGACCCCATGAATTTCGGGCTTAGGGCAAGCTGATAATGCCAAGCTGGCCCTAACCCCTTTATTACCCAGTGAGCCACCGCATCAGGGCCCTGGATGAGTTGGGTACAGCGCCAGAAGATGGCGCTTCTATGAACGCGCCATTTTCCGGGGTGGCTGCGGACTGCAATTTGCAGCGGGGGTGGCCCAGAAAGCTTGGGCCTCCCTGCGCTGCGGATTCCAGCCCCCAGCTGCCTAGTTGTACCTGGCTGGACACAAAAACAGGGCGAAGCCCCACGTCAATTTTCTTTAAATTATTTCATGAAATAATTAAGAAAAAAAGGGCTTCCCTATATTGTTGTGTCCGGCCAGGTACAAATAGGCAGCTGGTGGTTGGGGGCAGCCCGTTCCTGCCTGCTGTACCTGGCTGGACACAAATATAGTGCGAAGCCCCACGTCAATTTTTTTTAAATTATTTCATGAATTTCCTGAAATAATTTAAAAAAATTGAAGTGGGGCTTCGCACTATATTTGTGTCCAGCCAGGTACAGCAGGCAGGAACGGGCTGCCCCCATCCACCAGCTGCCTATTTGTACCTGGCCGGACACAACAATATAGGGAAGCCCTTTTTTTCTTAATTATTTCATGAATTTCATGAAATAATTAAAAAAAATTGAAGTGGGGCTTCGCACTATATTTGTGTCCAGCCAGGTACAGCAGGCAGGAACGGGCTGCCCCCAACCACCAGCTGCCTATTTGTACCTGGCCGGACACAACAATATAGGGAAGGCCTTTTTTTCTTAATTATTTCATGAATTTCATGAAATAATTAAAAAAAAAGTACGTGGGGCTTCGCCCTATTTTTGTGTCCAGCCAGGTACAACTAGGCAGCTGGGGGCTGGAATCCGCAGCGCAGGGAGGCCCAAGCTTTCTAGGCCCCCCCCCCCGCTACAAATTGCAGTCCGCAGCCACCCCGGAAAATGGCGCGTTCATAGAAGCGCCATCTTCTGGCGCTGTACCCAACTCATCCAGGGCCCTGGTGCGGTGGCTCACTGGGTAATAAAGGGGTTAGGGCCAGCTTGGTATTATCAGCTGGCCCCAAGCCCAAAATTCATGGGGTCACGCCAGTATTAGACATGACCGCCATGAATTTCTAGTAAAGTATTTAAAAAAAACACAACACCCAGAATAAAGTCCTTTAATTGAAATAAAGACACAATTCTTTATTGTTCTAAATTAAACCATACTTACCATCACACCCATTCCAGCTGAAGCCAACGATCTCCTGCAATAAAAGAAAAATAATAAACCAACCTCATCCTTACCTTTCCATGGTTCCCACGACAGCTTCAGCTCTGCTACATCGAGATGACTGGCTGGACCGCAGCAGAACGCTGCCATCCAGTCTGTCATCCCGCTGAAACTGAGAAGCGCAGGCATGCTTGCGCTCCTCACTGTCTCGCTGTGACGGCATCCAGATGAGCCGAGGTCATGTCCAATGAACTCGGCTCACCTCATGCACGTCACTGACAGCGTGGGAAAATTCTCACGCTGAAGTGCTGAGTGCAGGAGAATTCTCCCACGCTGTCAGTGATGTGCATGAGGTGAGCTCATGTCCAATGAACTCAGCTCACCTCCTGCACGTCACTGACAGCGTGGGAAAATTCTCCTGCAATCAGCGCTTCAGCGTGAGAATTTTCCCACGCTGTCAGTGACGTGCATGAGGTGAGCCGAGTTCATTGGACATGAACTCGGCTCATCTGGATGTCGCCACAGAGAGACGCTGAGCAGCGCAAGCAAGCCTGCGCTTCTCAGTGTCTGCGGGATGACAGGCTGGATGGCAGCGTTCTGCTGCGGTCCAGCCTGTCATCTCGATGTAGCAGAGCTGAAGCTGTCGTGGGAACCATGGAAAGGTAAGGATGAGGTTGCTTTATTATTTTTCTTTTATTGCAGGAGATCGTTGGCTTCAGCTGGAATGGGCGTGATGGTAAGTATGGTTTAATTTAGAACAATAAAGGATTGTGTCTTTATTTCAATTAACGGACTTTATTCTGGGTGTTTGTGTTTTTTTTAACTTTGACTATGGGGTTAGTAATGGGGGTGTCTTATAGACGCCTCTCCATTACTAACCTGGGCTTGATGTCAGCTGGCATTATAAGCTGACATCAACCCCAACCCTATTACCCCCTGCCACCGCACCAGGGCAGCGTGGAAGAGCGAGGCTAAGTGCCAGAATTGGTGCATCCTATGAATACGCCATTTCTGGGGCGGCTGACGGCTGGTGTTTCTAGCCTGGGAGGGGGCCAATATTCATGGCTCCCTTCCTGGGCTATTAATATCAGCCCCCAGCTGTCTGCCTAGCCTTTGCTAGCTATTAAATTAGGGGGGACCCCACGTCATTTTTTTGGGGGGGTCCCCCATTTTAATAGCTAGTAAAGGCTATGTATTCAGCTGGGGGCTGATATTAGTAGCCTGGGAAGCTCCGTGGGTATTACCCCCTTCCCAGGCTTCAAACATCTGCCGCAGCCGTCTGCTTAACCTCCGCTAGAGCCTAAAATTAAGGGGAACCCCACGCCAATTTTTTTTAATAATAAATCCTTTATTTTAATACTAAATGACAAGTACAGTAACCAACACTATCACTGTACTTCATATATATGTGACTGACATGTTTCTATCTATCTAATCTATGTGTGATGCTCTATCTTTCTGTTCTAAATTGTCGGGTACCGCTGCTGAATTGCCGGCCGGCTTTTTTAAAGAGACAGTGCATGAAAACACTATTATTTTTTTAAATAAATCCTTTACACTAAATGACAAGTACAGTAAGCAACACTATCACTGTACTTATTATATATGTGACTGACATGTTTCTATCTATCTAATCTATGTGTGAAGCTCTATTCTTTCTGTTCTAAATTGTCGGGTACAGATGCTGAATTGCCGGCCGGCTTTTTTAAAGAGACGGTGCATGAAAACACTAATATTTTTTTTAATAAATCCTTTACACTAAATGACAAGTGCAGTAACCAACACTGTCACTGTGCTTCTTATATGTGTGACTGACATGTTTCTATCTATCTAATCTATGTGTGATGCTCTATTCCTTCTTGTCTAAATTGTCGGGTACCGGTGTATGCCGCTGCTGAATTTGCCGGCCGGTTTTTTTAAAGAGAGTGTCTTCTGAGCAGTTTGTCAGCTTTTGCACACCTTTGCAGGTGTTTTCTATGTGTTTCTATGTGTTTTTGTTTGCCTGCCATTGGTTTTAACGGTGTTCGACGGTGTTCTAAGGTGTTCGACGAACAGTTCGACGAACAGTTCCTCGAACATCCCGGTGTTCGACGAACCGAACCGAACCCGAACACTACGGGGGTGGCTCAACACTAATTACTAATCATGCTTATCTGTATCTTGGCTGGAAAATAATTTGGGCCTTGTAGCAGTGTGCAGTACTGATTCTATTAGGCCATCTATACTAAACTCCACCAGATTTAAAATTACTAATCATGTTTATCTGTATCTTGGCTGGAAAATAATTTGGGCTTTGTAGCAGTTTGCTGTACTGATTCTATTAGGCCATCTATACTAAGCTCCACCAGCTTTCAAATTAGTAATAATTTTTAGCTGCATCTAGCCTGGAAAATAATTTTGGGGCTCCTAGATTCGCAAGACACATGAGTGCCTTCTTGCTGCACTACCTGCAACATGACCCTCAGATTGTCAGAATTCGAAATAATCCTGACTACTGGGTTGCCACACTCTTAGATCCCCCACACTCTTCGATCAACCTTTTCATTTTAATAAAGAACAAAAAAATGGTCATTTTTGAAATTATAAGCATTAGCAGGTTATTAGAGACTGAAATCAAACAGTTTTCAACTCAAAACTTTATTCTAGGTGATGTTACATTTGCACATAGGACCCCTTGTTCGAAAGGAGCTTCTGAACTCTCTCGTCCATTGAATTTGTCAGGTTTTGGATGGTTTCTGCTTCAATTGTTTTGCATGAGGACAGAATACCCTCCCAGAGCTGTTGCTTAGATGTGAACTGCCTCCCGCCATCATAGACACTCCTTTTGATGATGCTCCAGAGGTTCTGAATGGGGTTGAGGACAGGGGAGCATGGGGGTCACACCATAAGTTTGTCCCCTTTAATGCTCATATCAGCCAGAGATGCTGATGTGTTATGTGCAGCATGAGACGGTGCATTATCATGCATGAAAATGATCTTGCTGTGGAATACACGGTTCTTCTTCTTGAACCATTGCAGGAAGTGCTGTTTGAGAAACTCCACATACATTATGGAGTTCATCTTTACCCCTTCAGGGATCCTAAAGGGGCTGACAATCTCTCTCCCCATGATTCCAGCCCAAAACATTACTCCACCTCCTCCTTGTTGGCGCCGTAGCCATGTTTGCATGGGGTGTCCATCAACCAGCCATCGTCCACTCCATCCATCTGGACCATCGAGCGTTGCACGGCACTCATCGGTGAACAAAACAGTTTTGAAGTCAGTCTTCATGTATTGTTTGGCCCACTGGAGCCGATTCTGCTAGTGTGCAGTGGATAGAGGAGGTCGACAGGATGGCTTACGCACAGCTGCAAACCTCTGAAGGACTCTGCATCTTGTTGTTCGGTGGACGTTGGAGGCACCAACAGCTTCAAAAACTTGTCTGCTGCTATGACAAGGCTTTTTTGCCGCTGCTCTTTTAACCTGACGTAATTGCCTGTAGGAAAGAGTCCTCAATTTTCCCTTATCAGCACGCACAAGTGTGTACTGTGAAACAGCTACATACTTCTTGATTGTGCGATGATCAGGATGAAGTGTCTTGGCAATGTTGATTGTAGTCATGCCTTGACCTAAACACTCCACAATTTGTTGCTTCTCAGCAGCCGACGCATCCTTTTTCTTTCCCATTTTGGCAGAAAATGTAGGCTGCTTAATAATGTGGGACAGCCTTCTTAAGTAGTCTTGCCTTTCATTGGACACACCTGCCAAACTAATTAGCACAGGTGTCTGCAATTGCTTACAGTGATATAAAGAGCCCTGACACACATCTCCATCAATGAGTTTAACTGACAAACAAAAAAATTCTTCCCTTATCACTCCTAAACACTTTTTGCATAATAATTTGGAACACAGTGTACATGTGCTTTTCCACAAAACACCAGTGGTTCACGTAGTGAATCTTACAGTTCTAACTTGCCAACCATGGTCTGTATGGAGTTGTTCAATAAAGGGCCCAAAATTAAGATAACATAGACGGGAGAGGTCTCTATGAATACGAATTCCTAAGTATTTGATACCCTGTGAGGGCCAGGCAAAGGGAAAGTTGGACTGGATGGAATCCTGTACGGATTTGGGGAGGGAGACATCGAGGGCCTCAGACTTCGCTGCACTGATTTTAAAATTTGACCATGTAACAAAGTGATCTATTTCAGCCATAACAGCAGGGATGGATATATGTGATTGAGTGATATATACTAGGACATCATCAGCAAATGCTGAGCACTTGTACTCGGTGCCTCCCACCTCAATCCACCTAATATTGGGGTTATGGCGAATTGATGAGAGCAGGTGCTCTGTCACTAGGATGTGTAAGAGAGGGGACAGAGGACATCCCTGCCTTGTCCCATTGGCGATTATGAAAGGTGATGAAAATGTTCCATTTATCTTCAGCCTAGGTGACGTTTTGCGATACAGGGAAGTATAGGTCCCCTAGACCCCTACCCGAAGATTTTTAAGAGAATAATATATGGCGTGCCAGGAGACTCTATGGAATGCTTTCTCAGCATCCAACGAGAGTATCTAATTACAAATTTTTAACTGCATCTAGCCCAGGAAATACTTTGTGCCTAGTAGCAGTGTCTGCTAGTCAGCGGATTATCCCAGCTTTTAAGCAAGCTACACCACCTGGAGTTTGGACACTTAATTTTTTCAAAGGAAATGGTTCGGGCCCCCGGGACACTCAGTGAAGAGCAACGGGGAGGCACCCCAAGGCATAGGGGCTGGGACTGGCGGTAGGGTGCCTTGCGGTGGACCACCGAGTTCGATCCTTATAAAAGCTTTTTAACTGCAGCAACTTTAGTGGACGCTACTGGAGCTGGAATTACGCGGCTGCTGGCATGAGACTTGCCCTCCAATAGATCCTTGTAAAAGGATTTAAAGTGTACTCATTCAAATTAGAGAGACAATTTAAATTAAAAAGATTAGACCTGCCTCCACTGCAGGGGGACTTGCTCGACCCACCAGCGGACAGGCACCAGTATTGGGAGAGGGGGGCTGGCCGTCAGGGTCCACCGCGGCTCTGGCACAGGCAGGAACGGACTGGCCGTGTCGGCTTCGCACTTTTTTGGGTTTAAAAGGGCATGACATGCCTATATCTGTGTCTCCCCCTCCTTTTACTCCTCCACCTCTTTTCTTTTCGCATGACTATATGTACTTGTCACTTTTCCATGTGTTAGTTGTGTCTTCTGAGCAGTTTGTCAGCTTTTGGACACCTTTGAAGGTGTTTTCTATGTGTTTCTATGTGTTTTTCTGTTTGCCTGCCATTGGTTTTAACGGTGTTCGAAGGTGTTCGACGAACAGTTCGGCGAACATACGGGTGTTCGACGAACTGAACCGAACTCGAACACTACGGGGGTGGCTCAACACTAGAGATGAGCGTTGTTCTACTCGAACTGTTCGCCAATCTCAAATTCGAGCTGTTTTGGGCGGTGTTCGAGCCGGTCGGCGAACACGAACAATTTGAGAAAAATTCGGCTGTTCGAGGTTATGTTCGATAACTGTTCGTGCACCAAAATCATAACTGGATTTTTTCTCAGTAATGATGAAAATTAATGTTAATACGCAGTTTGAGTGTACAGCGGGGCGGGGGTAGGGGCAGGGGATGGATCTCTGCAGGAACAATGAAGATCTCCATTTTTTTTTCTCTTTCCCGCATTTGCAGTGGGGAGGTGCAATCTGTCAGCCTATCAGCAGCGCACACACGGAGCGAAGTGCTTTTTTTCACACAAGCAAGGCATGTGTGATTGGCAGTGTATGTCACATGTCCTTGCCCTATAAGACCAAGCCATTTTCCCCGTCGCCACCATTTTCTCACTGCTGCAGCTGCGTGTTAGACGGCACCGCTGTTGCTGTGTGCGCTATACCTTGTTAATTTCAAGCCAATTTTCGCACAAATATACAGATAGCTTGGGAGTAGGGATTAGTTATGATTGCAGTCCTTTTAAGGACTAGGTTACAGCATTTCCTACGACTTTTATCAGGCAGGTCTGTGCTCTTAAATAGATAGATTGTGGGAGTAAAGACTAATTGTAATTGGAGTCCTTTTCAGGACTAGGTTACATCAGTTCCTATCAGTTTTTGCCAGGCAGGTCTGTGCCACTGCTGTGCAAGTTTTTTTCACAGCATTTGGCTGAATCTAGCAAAGCTAATCCTTTTTGGCCTATTGCAGAGTGTGTTAGTCAGTGGAGTAGCCTATCTGTGTTGCAAGATATACCACCTGTGTATAGAATACCAATTTTTTTACTGCACCTAGTGAAGTAAAATCTTTTGGGCATAGCATCATTCTATTAGTCCATCTATACTGACCTCCATCAGGTTGCAAACTGAATATAATTTTTTTCTGCATCTAGCTCTGAAAAAATATTTGGGCTTCTAGCGGTGTGTGGGACTTGGTCTATTAGTCCATCTATACTGACCTCCATCAGGTTGCAAATTAAAAATAATTTTTTTCTGCATCTAGCTCTGCAAAAATATTTGGGCTTCTAGCAGTGTGTGGGACTTGGTCTATTAGTCCATCTATACTGACCTCCATCAGGTTGCAAATTAAAAATAATTTTTTTCTGCATCTAGCTCTGAAAAAATATTTGGGCTTCTAGCAGTGTGTGGGACTTGGTCTATTAGTCCATCTATACTGACCTCCATCAGGTTGCAAATTAAAAATAATTTTTTTCTTCATTTATCTCTGAAAAAATATTTGGGCTTCTAGCAGCGTGTGGGACTTGTTCTATTAGTCCATCTATACTGACCTCCATCAGGTTGCAAATTAAAAATAATTTTTTTCTGCATCTAGCTCTGAAAAAATATTTGGGCTTCTAGCAGTGTGTGGGACTTGGTCTATTAGTCCATCTATACTGACCTCCATCAGGTTGCAAATTAAAAATAATTTTTTTCTTCATTTAGCTCTGAAAAAATATTTGGGCTTCTAGCAGTGTGTGGGACTTGTTCTATTAGTCCTTCTATACTGACGTCCAGCAGGTTGCAAATTGAATATAATTTTTTTCTGCATCTAGCTCTGAAAAAATATTTGGGCTTCTAGCGGTGTGTGGGACTTGGTCTATTAGTCCATCTATACTGACCTCCATCAGGTTGCAAATTAAAAATAATTTTTTTCTGCATCTAGCTCTGAAAAAATATTTGGGCTTCTAGCAGTGTGTGGGACTTGGTCTATTAGTCCATCTATACTGACCTCCATCAGGTTGCAAATTGAATAAAAAAAATTTCTGCATCTAGCTCTGAAAAAATATTTGGGCTTCTAGCGGTGTGTGGGACTTGGTCTATTAGTCCATCTATACTGACCTCCATCAGGTTGCAAATTAAAAATAATTTTTTTCTGCATCTAGCTCTGAAAAAATATTTGGGCTTCTAGCAGTGTGTGGGACTTGGTCTATTAGTCCATCTATACTGACCTCCATCAGGTTGCAAATTAAAAATAATTTTTTTCTTCATTTAGCTCTGAAAAAATATTTGGGCTTCTAGCAGTGTGTGGGACTTGTTCTATTAGTCCTTCTATACTGACGTCCAGCAGGTTGCAAATTGAATATAATTTTTTTCTGCATCTAGCTCTGAAAAAATATTTGGGCTTCTAGCGGTGTGTGGCACTTGGTCTATTAGTCCATCTATACTGACCTCCATCAGGTTGCAAATTAAAAATATTTTTTTTCTGCATCTAGCTCTGAAAAAATATTTGGGCTTCTAGCAGTGTGTGGGACTTGGTCTATTAGTCCATCTATACTGACCTCCATCAGGTTGCAAATTGAATAAAAAAATTTTCTGCATCTAGCTCTGAAAAAATATTTGGGCTTCTAGCGGTGTGTGGGACTTGGTCTATTAGTCCATCTATACTGACCTCCATCAGGTTGCAAATTAAAAATAATTTTTTTCTGCATCTAGCTCTGAAAAAATATTTGGGCTTCTAGCAGTGTGTGGGACTTGGTCTATTAGTCCATCTATACTGACCTCCATCAGGTTGCAAATTAAAAATAATTTTTTTCTGCATCTAGCTCTGAAAAAATATTTGGGCTTCTAGCAGTGTGTGGGACTTGGTCTATTAGTCCATCTATACTGACCTCCATCAGGTTGCAAATTAAAAATAATTTTTTTCTGCATCTAGCTCTGAAAAAATATTTGGGCTTCTAGCAGTGTGTGGGACTTGGTCTATTAGTCCATCTATACTGACCTCCATCAGGTTGCAAATTAAAAATAATTTTTTTCTGCATCTAGCTCTGAAAAAATATTTGGGCTTCTAGCAGTGTGTGGGACTTGGTCTATTAGTCCATCTATACTGACCTCCATCAGGTTGCAAATTGAATAAAAAAATTTTCTGCATCTAGCTCTGAAAAAATATTTGGGCTTCTAGCGGTGTGTGGGACTTGGTCTATTAGTCCATCTATACTGACCTCCATCAGGTTGCAAATTAAAAATATTTTTTTTCTGCATCTAGCTCTGAAAAAATATTTGGGCTTCTAGCAGTGTGTGGACTTGGTCTATTAGTCCATCTATACTGACCTCCATCAGGTTGCAAATTGAATAAAAAATTTTTCTGCATCTAGCTCTGAAAAAATATTTGGGCTTCTAGCGGTGTGTGGGACTTGGTCTATTAGTCCATCTATACTGACCTCCATCAGGTTGCAAATTAAAAATAATTTTTTTCTGCATCTAGCTCTGAAAAAATATTTGGGCTTCTAGCAGTGTGTGGGACTTGGTCTATTAGTCCATCTATACTGACCTCCATCAGGTTGCAAATTGAATAAAAAAATTTTCTGCATCTAGCTCTGAAAAAATATTTGGGCTTCTAGCGGTGTGTGGGACTTGGTCTATTAGTCCATCTATACTGACCTCCATCAGGTTGCAAATTGAATAAAAAAAATTTCTGCATCTAGCTCTGAAAAAATATTTGGGCTTCTAGCGGTGTGTGGGACTTGGTCTATTAGTCCATCTATACTGACCTCCATCAGGTTGCAAATTAAAAATAATTTTTTTCTGCATCTAACCCAGCCAATAGTTTTGGCCTAATACCACAGTTTGGCCACTCAGCTCTGCTCGGTTACCATCCATTGTTTTTTTGTGCAAACAACTCCAGAGTTGTGAATTAGTTAACCACCAAAATGAGTGGAAAAAGGCCTGCTGCTGGTGGAAAGGGGAATAGGCGTGTTGGGAAGGGGAAAAAAGGTTGTGTCCGTGGGGTAGGTGCAGAAGAAAGACCATCTTCCAGCCAAACTAAAATGTCTACTTCTTTTAGCGGACAATGTGATAAGATCCCTTTCTTACGGCCACGCCAATCGCTACAAATTCCAGATGAGGCACAAAAACAGCAGGTGCTTCAACGGATATCAATTGCTCCTTTAAGTGGGCTCTCCTCCACATCAACTTCAACATCACAAATACTCCAGTCCTCAAAGGTGTCACCCAAATCGCACTTGCTTCCTCACAGCTCCCAAATCTCCAGCTGCCCGTCTGAGTATGAGGTAGAACAGATGGTTGAGTCTGCAGAGCTGTTTACTCATACTATATCCTGGGAATCAGAGGTCGACTGCAGCGCTTCTGTGAATCCAGACGAGGAAATGATCTGCACTGATGCCCAGAATCTTTATGAGTCGGATCCAGGACCAGACGCAGAAGGTTCTGACCATAATGTAGACCCTCATTCCCAAACTGTAACTCCTGTTGGTGGAGACAATGAGGAAGACGATGATAAGACTCAAATACCTGATTGGAGCGACAACTTTAGTTTTTTGTCAGGGCAGGAACAGGTTGGCTCTGAGGACGACGGGTGTGATAACGCACAGGGTGATGATGATGAGGTCGGAGATCCCACTTACTGTCAACCCACAGTCAGCCAAGAGATGAGGTCAGCAGAGGAGGTGGAGGAAGATGCTAGTGACGACGAGGTCAGGTTGCGCCTTCCTGGACAGAGACGTAGTACTGGAAGCACGTCAACAACTGCATCCTCAAACACAACTCTGCCTCTCACCACAAGTCGTGGTGGCTCTTCAGGTCGCATGGGTGCTAAGCCTTGCATAGCCTGGGCATTTTTTCAGATCGATAAAGATGACCCAACTCGTGTTATCTGTAACATTTGTCAGCAAAAGCTAAGTAGAGGCCAAAAAATACATAGTTTGAGTACTTCATGCATGAACCGGCACATGGACATGAAGCATAAGTTGCAGTGGGAAGCTCAGTGTGCTACAATGCGGTCTAGCCGGCCGGGCCAACCACCGTCTGCCATATCTTGTGCATCCGCGGCCTCTTCATCCTCTGTGACTGGGGGGACAGCAGTCACACCTGTTTTGGGGCGCAGACCTGCCACCTCTTTACCCGCAACAGCCAGCGTGATTGGCAGGTCATCATTTTCTTTGGAGGTGGTAACACCAGCTGGTCTTGAGCGCTGTCCGACATCGATAGCACCAACTTTGGATCAAGGCAACCTAACATGTCCGCCTGCATCTTCCTCACAGACCGGCAGTTTGCTGGGGACACCCTTATCAACCCCGTCTAAGCACAATAGCCAGCCCTCGGTTCCTCAGATGTGGACAAGTAAAAGACCATTTCCTCCTAGCCATGAGAAAGCTAAGAGGTTGAATTTCACCATCTGCAAGCTCTTGGATACAGAAATGCTGCCTTTCCGCCTGGTGGACACAGAGGGTTTTCGAGACCTTATGTCCGTCGCAGTGCCCCAGTACCAGATGCCCAGTCGGCACTACTTCTCAAAGACAGGTGTGCCTGCGCTCCACCAGCATGTCGCACACAACATCACCGCTTCTTTGAGAAACTCTGTGTGTGACAGGGTGCATTTCACCACAGACACTTGGACGAGTAGGCATGGACAGGGGCGTTACATGTCGCTGACTGGGCACTGGGTAACTATGGTGACAGCAGGACAAGGGGCTGCTGTCCAAGTCTTGCCGTCCCCACGAGTTGTGCGTCAATCCTCTTTATGTCATTTTTCCTCCACTGCTTCTGCCTCCTCAACCTCCTCTCGGTCTTCCACCTGCACCCAAAGCCTGTCTGGTCATGCCACAAGCTTTCTAACTGCGCAGAAGGGATCCTGCACACCTCCTTACTATGCTGGCAGTAGGGCTCAACGTCATCAGGCGGTTTTTACATTGAAATGTCTGGGAAATGTGAGTCACACAGCTGAGGAGTTGTGGTCAGCTCTGGAGAACCAATTTCATGAATGGTTGTCTCCACTGGACCTGAAACCAGGGAAGGCCGTGTGCGACAATGCTGCAAACCTGGGTGCGGCCCTTCGCCGGGGCAATGTCACACACGTGCCTTGTATGGCTCACGTGTTGAACCTGGTTGTCCAGCAATTTTTAGCCCACTATCCCAGACTAGATGGCCTTCTGCAGAGGGCACGGTCGCTGTGTGCTCACTTCCGCCGTTCGCATCCCGCAGCTCAGCGACTTACATCTCTACAGAAGTCGTTGGGCCTGCCACTTCACCGGCTAAAATGCGATGTGCCTACCCGGTGGTATTCAACTCTGCACATGTTGCAGCGACTGTGGCAGCACCGACAAGCCATGGTGCAATACGTTCTGACGTATAGCCTGGGCCAACGAGATTCAGAGGTGGGGCAAATCACGCTGGAGGAGTGGTCTCAGATCAGGGACCTATGCACCCTTCTGCACAGTTTTGAAATGGCGACGAAGATGTTTAGTGCTGACGATGCCATTATCAGCATGACTATTCCGGTGATTTACATGCTGGAGCACATGTTAAACAGAATTCGGAGTCAGATGGTGGCACAAGAGGAGGTGGAGGAAGTAGAGGAGGAGGAGTTGTATGCGGAAGGGCTAACATCTGCAAGGTCCAGACGGTCGGCAGCACCAAGGCGGCAGGCATGTGAGGGTGGGGGAGATGGTTTAACCAGGGCGCATGGTAGCAGCCAAACTAGTGAGGAAGGTGCAGGAGCCCAGGAAGAAGTGGAGGACGAACTGATGGAAGACTCATCAGATGAGGGAGACCTTGATCACATTTCTGTTGTGCGAGGTTGGGGGGAGAGGACAGAGGAAGGAAGCATGATTGTTACCTCGCCACCAACACAACAGGGACTTGGTGCTCCTGGATGCGCAACACACATGAGTGCCTTCTTGCTGCACTACCTGCAACATGACCCTCGAATTGTGAGAATTAGAAATAATCCTGACTACTGGGTTGCCACACTGTTAGATCCCCGGTACAAAAGTAAATTTGCAGAAATTATTCCTGCCATAGAAAGGGATGCACGCATGCAGGAGTATCAGCAGAGACTGTTGCAGAATCTTACATGTGCTTTTCCACAAAATACCAGTGGTGCACGTAGTGAATCTCACAGTTCCAACTTGCCAACCGTGGGACCGTCGAGTGTTCAGCACTCAAACCGTAACAGAACCACAGTATCTGCTGGTAACATCAATTTTGCGGAATCATTTCACCACTTTTTTAGCCCATCTTTTGCAAGGCCACAGGAGACAAGAAGTCTGACACATAGTCAACGCCTAGAGACGATGGTACAGGAGTATCTCCAAGTAAACATTGAAGCCACGACTGTGTCACTGGACCCTTGCTCTTTTTGGGCTTCCAATCTGGATAAATGGCCGGAGCTAGCCACTTACGCCTTGGAGATCTTGTCATGCCCCGCAGCCAGCGTTCTGTCTGAACGTGTGTTCAGCGCTGCTGGTGGTGTGCTGACAGATAAGCGCACGCGGCTCTCCACTGATAATGTAGACAGACTCACGTTCATAAAGATGAACAAATCATGGATCCGAAACGACTTTTCTACCCCTGTGTCATCCTGGGGAGAGTAAAAGCTTGATGATTGGTTAAAATCACCCTACCAACCGTTTTAAGCTTTCAAATTACTAATCATGTTTATCTGTATCTTGACTGGAAAATAATTTGGGCTTTGTAGCAGTGTGCAGCACTGATCCTATTAGGCCATCTATAATAAGCTTCACCAGATTTAAAATTAAAAATAATTTTTAGCTGCATCTAGCCCGGAAAATAATTTTGGGGCTCCGAGATGCGCAAGACACATAAGTGCCTTCTTGCTGCACTACCTGCAGCATGACCCTCATATTGTCAGAATTCGAAGTAATCATGACTACTGGGTTGCCACACTCTTAGATCCCCCAAACTTTTCGATCAACCTTTTCATTTTAATAAAGACCAAAAAAATGGTCATTTTTGAAATTACAAGCATTAGCAGGTTGTTAGAAACTGAAATCAAACAGTTTTCAACTCAAAACTTTATTCTAGGTGATGTTACATTTTCACATAGGACCCCTTGTTCGAAAGGAGCTTCTGAACTCTCTCGTCCATTGAATTTGTCAGGTTTTGGATGGTTTCTGCTTCAATTGTTTTGCATGAGGACAGAATACCCTCCCAGAGCTGTTGCTTAGATGTGAACTGCCTCCCGCCATCATAGACACTCCTTTTAATGATGCTCCAAAGGTTCTGAATGGGGTAGAGGTCAGGGGAGCATGGGGGTCACACCATAAGTTTGTCCCCTTTTATGCCCATATCAGCCAGAGATGCAGATGTTTTATGTGCAGCATGAGATGGTGCATTATCATGCAGAAAAATGATCTTGCTGTGAAATACACGGTTCTTCTTCTTGAACCATGGCAGGAAGTGCTGTTTGAGAAAATCCACATACATTATGGAGTTCATCTTTAGCGCCTTCAGGGATCCTAAAGGGGCCGACAATCTCTCTCCCCATGATTCCAGCCCAAAACATTACTCCACCTCCTCCTTGTTGGCGCTGTAGCCGTGTTTGCGTGGGGTGTCCATCAACCAGCCATCCTCCACTCCATTCATCTGGACCATCGAGCGCTGCACGGCACTCATCCGTGAACAAAACAGTTTTGAAATCAGTCTTCATGTAATGTTTGGCCCACTGGAGCCGTTTCTGCTTGTGTGAAGTGGATAGAGGAGGTCGACAGGATGGCGTATGCACAGCTGCAAACCTCTGAAGGACCCTGCATCTTGTTGTTCGGGGGACGTTGGAGGCACAAGCAGCTTCAAAAACTTGTCTGCTGCTATGACAAGGCTTTTTTGCCGCTGCTCTTTCAACCTGACGTAATTGCATGTAGGAAAGAGTCCTCAATTTGCCCTTATCAGCACGCACACGTGTGTACTGTGAATCAGCTACATACTTCTTGATTGCCAAGACACTTCATCCTGATCATCGCACAATGTTGATTGTAGTCATGCCTTGACCTAAACACTCCACAATTTGTTGCTTCTCAGCAGCCGACACATCCTTTTTCTTTCCCATTTTGGCAGAAAATGTAGGCTGCTTAATAATGTGAGAGAGCCTTCTTAAGTAGTCTTGCCTTTATTGGACACACCTGCCAAACTAATTAGCACAGGTGTCTGCAATTGCTTACAGTGATATAAAGAGCCCTGACACACATCACCATCAATGAGTTTAACTGACAAACAAACAAATTCTTCCCTTATCACTCCTAAACACTTTTTGCATAATAATTTGGAACGCGGTGTACATGTGCTTTTCCACAAAACACCAGTGGTTCACGTAGTGAATCTTACAGTTCTAACTTGCCAACCGTGGTCTGTATGGAATTGTTCAATAAAGGGCCCAAAATTAAGATAACATAGATGGGAGAGGTCTCTATGAATAGGAATTCCTAAGTATTTGATACCCTGTGAGGGCCAGGCAAAGGGAAAGTTGGACTGGATGGAATCCTATATGGATTTAGGGAGGGAGACATCGAGGGCCTCAGACTTCGCTGCATTGATTTTAAAATTTTACCATGTAACAAAGTGATCTATTTCAGCCATAACAGCAGGGATGGATATATGTGATTGAGTGATATATACTAGGACATCATCAGCAAATAGAGAGCACTTGTACTCGGTGCCTCCCACCTCAATCCACCTAATATTGGGGTTATGGCGAATTGATGAGAGCAGGTGCTCCGTCACTAGGATGTATAAGAGAGGGGACAGAGGACATCCCTGCCTTGTCCCATTGGTGATTGTGAAAGGTGATGAAAATGTTCTGACGCACCCCCTGGGCCTTGGGACACCCGGAGCCGGACCCTTTTTGGTGGATGCTGGTGGTTGTAGTCTTCGTGGCAGCGATCCGGTTCCGTGGCTCAGGGCGGTCAAACCAGTGGCGGAACTATTTATGTGGTTTTGATGTTTAAATGTCCGACTACGCCACCCGTGGATTGCGGTCAGAGTGAACCGCCGCTACAGGGCAGACCGCTAAGGCTGGTGTTGTGGGTGCAGCAGAGCGTAGCATAACTCCCCACGGGAGGAGTATAGCCTCAGGGCAGTGTATGCGGAGGATGGGGGTGATGGTGCAGGGCAGCAGCAGTAACGACACGGAGTCAGTGATGCAGTTCAGGGCCTTTACTCACAGTTCTTATTATCCAGACCACGTCTGCAGGTAACGGCTGCCCACGTCGTACTGTGCTCACCAGGTGAGGGGCTCAGACAACTCCCAGATAACTTTGGAGCGCTTCACAGGACCCCCTTTGTGTGTCCTTTGTCTGGCCTTTCTTACCAACACTTCTGTCCGGCTGCCTCGGGCCTCCTCTTGGTAAACTTGGCGCCAGTTTCCCTGACCCTATGTGGTGCCTTCCTAGCGGGTGGAGCAAGGGGCTGCGCCACATAAAATGTCAGAGCCTCCGGTTTCTAGCTGAGGGTCGTTTCCTGCCTCCACTAGTTCGGGGACTGGTCTCCCCCTTTGGCCTGACCCCTCCACACAGGTGGATTCGGGCGTGCGGTGGCGACTCGCCCGTCCGCACCCCTGGGATCCCTTCATTCCTCGTTCCTGGAGCCTTCTCCGCTCCTCTTCCTTCCTTCTCCCTCTTGCAGGCCTGGGCCTCTGTTACTAGGCCCGCCTCCGGAGCAGAGCTCATGCAGAGCCCCTGCTCCCTGCCACTTCTGCTCAGACTTCTCTGCACTGAACTAAGATGGTGCCCACCTTTTATACTCCCTTCTCAATGCACCCAGGAACTGCTTCCTCCCTGCTCCTGCACTGCAGGGTTCCCCTTCCTCAGTGTTCCCTCCCCCCACTCCAGCCAGGGACAGGGACTGTCGTGCCCATCTCAGGGGCATATTGGTCGCCCTGCCCCACGGCAATGTGGTGTAATGCATGCAGGTGTCGGGTCCTGATCCACACTCCATCCTTATCTGAGAGTGAGATATCACACCTCTGGGTGAGGTGCAATACGTCTGTAGCAACCGAGCCCTCGGTGCTACAGTTCCATTTATCTTCAGCCTAGGTGACGTATTGTGATACAGGGCCGTGATTTTGGCTATAAAAGGGTCCCCTAGACCCCTACCCCAAGCTTTTTAAGAGAATCATATATGGCGTGCCAGGAGACTCTATGGAATGCTTTCTCAGCATCCAACGAGAGTATCTACTTACAAATTTTTAACTGCATCTAGCCCAGGAAATACTTTGTGCCTAGTAGCAGTGTCTGCTAGTCAGCGGATTATCCCGGCTGTTAAGCAAGCTACACCACCTGTAGTTTGGACACTTCATTTTTTCAAAGGAAATGCTTCGGGACCACGGGATACTTAGTGAAGAGCATCAGGAGGCACCCCAAGGCATAGGGGCTGGGACTGGCACTAGGATGCCTTGCGGTGGACAGCCGAGCTCGATCCTTATAAAAGCTTTTTAACTGCAGCAGCTTTAGTGGACGCTACTGGAGCTGGAATTACGCGGCTGCTGGCATGAGACTTGCCCTCCAATAGATCCTTGTAAATGGATTTAAAGTGTATTCATTCAAATTAGAGGGACAATTTAAATTAAAAAGCTTAGAGCTGCCTCCACCACAGGGGGGCTCTCTCGACCCACCAGCGGACAGGCACCAGTATTGGGAGAGGGGGCTGGCCGTCAGGGTTCACCGCGGCTCTGGCACAAACCCGGCGACACGGAGGTGGCACGGGCAGGAGCGGACTGGCCGTCTCGGCTTCTCACTTTTTGGATTTTAGAAGAGCATGACATGCCTATATCTGTGTCTCCCCCTCCTTTTACTCCTCCACCTCTTTTCTTTTCGCATGACTATATGTATTTGTCACTTTTCCATGTGTTAGTTGTGTCTGCTGAGCAGTTTGTCAGCTTTTGGACACCTTTGAAGGTGTTTTCTATGTGTTTCTATGTGTTTTTGTTTGCCTGCCATTGGTTTTAACGGTGTTCGAAGGTGTTCGACGAACAGTTCGACGAACTGTTCGGCGAACACACGGGTGTTCGACGAACCGAACCGAACTCGAACACTACGGGGGTGGCTCAACACTACTCAACACTACTATGAAATAAAAATCTGTGATATTACTGAGTACAATGCACCGTGATGGAAGTATAGACACCAATAACAAGAAACAGAAACCCGAAATCATCTTGCATTATAATAAAACCAAAGGAGGAGTGGACTAGATGGACGAAATGATTGGAGAGTATACGTGGAAGAGGCAGACAAAACGTTGGCTTGTAGTTATTTTTTATAATACGCTAGATGTGTCAGCCCTCAATACCTATATTGTTTTTAGTGAGACTCATCCAGAATTCCATGCCAACAGAAAGGACAAGAGACGTTTATACTTGACAGAACTTTGCTATGAACTTTTAATGCCTAACATGATGGAGAGAAGCAGAACAAAATGCTTACAAAGGCAAACAACAGAAGCTATGATCCGATGTGGTATACGTTTTCAGGAACATCCAGAGCCAAGAGATAAAAAAAGAAAGCGATGTTATATTTGTCCAGCAAACAAGGACAGGAAATCCGAGCGTGTCTGTACTACTTGTGGACAAAATGTCTGCAAGGAGCGTTCTTCCGAACAGATAACGTGTGAAAGTTGTTGCAGTCATTAGTAAAGCAGAAAAGGAACCTTTGAAAAGAGATATTCCTGCAGCATGTTTACTGCAACTTTTATATAAAAACTTTTAGACAAAAAAACATTATTATAAAGAGTTATATCGAATGCGTATATTGGGCGTTTTAAGCCCGTTCAGTTACTCTTTTGTTTTTTTTTGCACATAATAATGTTTTGAATTATTCACATCTTAGGCTGCGTTCCCACTGGCGCTGGGGTGATCCGTAATGGATCTGATCTCTTGGTAACTCCAGTTAAGGCTGCTGGAATGCCGGGATTCCGCCAGCCTTAGCTGGGGTCACCAGGAGGTCAGATCCATTACAGATCTCCTCCTGGCAGACACCAGTGCTAGTGGGAATGCAAGGGCTGCGTTCACACATTGCGCATTTTTGCACGCTTTTTTGCGCGCGCTTTTTCAAAATACGCAATGTACTTTGTGTCTGCCAGCAAAGTGAATGGGAAATTCACTTTGCCGTTCAGACACTGTGTGATTTTACTCAGCGCGAAAGCGCAGCTGCACAAAGAATTGACATGTCAATTCTTTACGCAGCTGCGTCCTGCGCTTTCTCCTATTGTGCCCATTATAAGCTATGGAATTACGCAGCGGAGTTCACACACTGAGTAATTCCAGCACTTTTTTATGGAGGCGCAGGAGAAACTATGGATGCTCACCTATCCGATGGATGGGAGAGGCGTCCGGTCCCGCGCTTCCAGCATCTGCCGGTGAAGCGATCAGGTAACTGTAGCTTACCGGCTTCAGCCGGTCAGCTGACAGTCAGCTGATCGCTTCACGGCAGATGCTGGAAGCCGCGGGACAGGACCGGACGCCTCTCTCATCCATCGGATAGGTGAGAATTCATAGTTTTTTTCTTTTAAAGCAGTGTATGTACTGCAGCCAGAAGCTGTCTGTACATACACTGCTAGGGGGAGACTCACACACACGACACATAGACACAGACAGTACACACAGGACACACAGACACATACATTACATTACATACAGGTGTCCATGCTCCTCACACTTCATTTTCTCCTGCACCTCCATAAAAACACGCAGGAAAAAACGCAGTGTGTGAATGGAGGTGCTTTTTTTATCTGCGTAAAAAAACGCAGATAAAAAAGCAGGAAAATATGCGCGCTTAAAAAAACGCAGGGAAATACGCAATGTGTGAATGCAGCCTGCGTTTTTTTACGCTGCGTATTTTCCTGCTTTTTTTACCTGCATTTTTTTACGCAGGTAAAAAAAGCAAGTACATTCACACACTGCGTAAAAAAGCGCAGCAAAAAACGCAGTGTGAAAGAAGTGTGACATGTCTAATGTATGTGCCTGTGTGTCCTGTGTGTACTGTGCGTCTATGTGTCGTGTGTGTGAGTGTCCCCCTAGCAGTGTATGTACAGACAGCTTCTGGCTGCAGTACATACACTGCTTTAAAAGAAATAAACTATGGATACTCACCTATCCGATGGATGGGAGAGGCGCCCGCTCTGGTATCGCGGCTTCCAGTATCTGCCGTGAAGCGATCAGCTGACTGTCACGTGACCGGCTTGTAAATCAGCTGACCGGAAGCCGGATACAAGCCGGTTAGCTTACAGCTGATCGCTTCACTGGCAGATGCTGGAAGCGCGGGACCGGACCGGACAGCTCTCCCATCCATCGGATAGGTGAGTATCCATAGTTTCTCCTGCGCCTCCATAAAAAAGTTCTGGTATTACGCAGTGTGTGAACACCGCTGCGTAATTCCATCGCTTATAATGGGCACAATATGAGAAAGCGCGGGACGCAGCTGCGTAAAGAATTGACATGTCAATTCTTTACGCAGTTGCGCTTTCGCGCTGCGTAAAATCACACAGTGTCTGAACGGCAAAGTGAATTTCCCATTCACTTTGCTGGCAGACACAAGGCACATTGCGTATTTTTAAAAAGCGCATGCAAAAGAGCGCGCGAAAATACGCAATGTGTGAACGCAGCCTTACTTTGCAATTTTCAAATAAACTTTGAAAATTATTTTTGTTTGAGTTATTCCATGTTATTTGCACACGGGCCTAAAAGGCCCCAGGTATGTGAAAGTGTAGATTTTTATGGTCATGCGTTCTAGGGTTAACCCCTTTAGTGAACACGGTAAAAAAATAAAATAAAAAACGAAGCAAAAAACAATGCTTTATCATCAAACTGCCAAACAAAAAATGGAATAACACGCGATCAAAAAGGCGAATATAAATAAAAATGGTACTGGTGAAAACGTCATCTTGTCCCGCAAAAGAAAAGCCACCATACAGCTCCATCAGCCGAAAAATAAAACAGTTATAGCTCTCAGAATAAAGCGATGCAAATTAATATTTTTTTATATAAAATAGCTTTTATTGTGTAAAAGCGCCAAAACATAGAAAAATGATATAAATGTGGTACTGCTGTAAACGTACTGACCCGAAGAATAAAGCTACCTTATTAATTTTACCACATGTGGAACAGCATAAAAAAAAAACATAAAAACAATTCTCGGAATTGCTGGTTTTTATTTATACTGCCTCCTAAAATTCAGAATAGAAAGCGATCAAAAAATGTCGTGGCTGAAAATGGTACCAATAAAAACGTCAACTCATCCCGCAAAAAACAAGCCGTCATATGACTCTGTCGGCCAAAATATGGAAAAATGATAGCTCTCAAAATATGGCGATGCAAAAACTAGATTTTACAAAAAAAATGCGTCTTTTAGTGAGTGACAGCTGTCAATCATAAAAACCAGATATGATTCTGGTACCGCTGCAATCGCACCGACCCAAAGAATAAAGTCTTCTAAATACTTATATATGAGGAACGGCGTAAAAAATAAAATCTAGGGTTAGGGTTGTGTTAGGGTTAGGGTTGGGGTTAGGGTTGTGGTTGGGCTAGTGTTAGGGTTGGGCTAGGGTTAGGGTTGGGTTGGGGTTGGGGTTAAGGTTGGGCTAGCGTTAGGGTTGGGCTAGGGTTAGGGTTGGGGTTAGGATTGGGCTAGGGTTAGGGTTGGGCTAGGGTTAGGGTTGGGCTAGGTTTAGGGTTAGGCTAGGGTTAGGGTTGGGCAAGGGTTAGGCTAGGGTTGGGGTTGGGGCTAGGGTTGGGCTAGGGTTGGACTAGGGTTGGGGTTAGGGTTGGGGTTATGGTTGGGCTAGGTTTACAGTTAGGCTAGGGTTAGGGTTCAGCAAGGGTTAGGCTAGGGTTGGGGTTGGGTCTAAGGTTGGACTAGGGTTGGGCAAGGGTTGGACTATGGTTGGACTAGGGTTGGGGTTAGGGTTGGGGTTGGGGTTGGGCTAGGGTTAGGGTTTGGGTTGGGGTTAGGGTTGGGCTAGGGTTGGGGTTAGGGTTGGGCTAGGGTTGGGGTTGCATTAGGGTTGGGGTTAGAGTTGGGATTTTTTTCAAAAGTAAAAAAAAAAAAGATGACGATATGGCGACTAGTGTTGGGTGCTAGTGCTCACTACTTGAGTTTGCATTGGGTGGTCGGGTATTCACTGAGTATCGCGGGTGCTCGAGTGACATGCTTGAGTCTCCACCCCATATGCTTCGTGGCCAAAAAAACCTTGCAGGGATTGCCTGCCATGCACGAGCGATCCCCGCATGTTTTTAATAACCATGTGTCTAATAACCATGAAACATGCAAGCAGGGACTCGAGCATGTCATTCAAGCACACGCGATACATGGTGCATACCCGAGTACCCGATGCAAACTCAAGTAGCGAGCACTTGCGCTCAAGACTAATGACAACTTATTCAATATGATGACCTAATGTTATCAAATTCTGAGTCGTACCTCTGGGTTCAAAATATTCACTATACTCCTTGATAAAATCCTTGAGGGGTGTAGTTTCCAAAATGGGGTCACTTGTGGGGGGCTTCCACTATTTAGGCACATGAGGGACTCTCCAAACGCGACATGGCGTCCGCCCTCAATTCCAGCCAATTTTGCGTTCAAAAAGTCACACAGTGCTCCTTCCCTTCTGAACTCTGCCGTGCGCCCAAACACTGTATTTTTCCCACATATGGGGTATTGGCATACTCAGGAGAATTTGCACAACAGTTTTTGGGGTCCATTTTCTCCTCTTACCCTTGTGAAAATAAAAAAGTTGGGGCTAAAACATCATTTTTGTGGAAAAAGTTTGATTTTTTTTATTTTCACGGCTCCATGTTATAAACTTCTGTAAAGCACTTGTGGGTTCAGGGTGCTCACCACACATCTAGATAAGTTCCATGAGGGGTTTAGTTTCCAAAATGGTGTCATTTGTTGGGGTTTTCCACTGTTTAGGCACATCAGGGGCACATCCGCTAAGTATTCAAGCAAATTTTCCATTCAAAAAGTCAAATGGCGCTCCTTCCCTTCCGAACCCTTCCGTGCGCCCAAACAGTGGTTTTCCCCAACATATGGGGTATCTGCTTACTCAGGAGAAATTGTACAACTAACTGCATGGTGCAATTTCTCCTGTTACCCTTATGAAAATGCAAAATTGGGGGCTGAAAACATTTTTTTGGGAAAAATGTGAAAATTTGATTTTTATGGCTCAATGTTCTAAACTTCTGTGAAGCACCTTGGGGTTCAAGGTGCTCACCACACATCTAGATAAGTTCTCTATGGGGTCTAGTTTCCAAAATGGTGTCACTTGTGGGGGGTTTCCACTGTTTAGGTTCATCAGGGGCTCTCCAAATGCAACATGGCGTCCGCTAATTATTCAAGCAAATTTTACATTCAAAAAGTTAAATGGCGCTCCTTTTCTTCCGAGCCCTGCCATGCACCCAAACAGTGTTTTTCCCCACATATGGGGTATCAGCGTGCTCAGGGGAAATTGCACAACAAATTTTGGGGTCCATTATTTCCTGTTACCCCAGAAAAAATAAAAAAAATTGAGTCTACAGTAACATTTTTGTGAAAAAAAGTTAAATGTTAATTTTTTTCTTCCACATTCCAAAAATTCCTGTGAAGCACCTGAAGGGTTAATGAAGTTCTTGAATGTGGTTTTGAGCACCTTGAGGGGTGAAGTTTTTAGAATGGTGTCACTTTTGGGTATTTTATGTCATAAAGACCCCTCAAAGTCACTTCAAATGTGATGTGGTCCCTAAAAAAATGGTCTTGTTAATTTTGTTGGAAAAATTAGAAATCGCTGGTCATCTTTTAACCCTTATAGCTCCCTAATAAAAAAAAAAAATTGGTTCAAAAATTGTGCTGATGTAAAGTAGACATGTGGGAAATATTATTTATTAACTATTTTGTGTGGCATATCTCTCTGATTTAAAGGCATAAAAATTAAAATTTTGAAAATTGCAAAATTTTCAACATTTTCACCAAATTTCAGTTTTTTTCACAAATAAATGCAAATGATATCGAAGAAATTTTTACCACAAACATGAAGTACAATATGTCATGAACAAACAGTCTCAGAATCAGGGGGATCCATTGAAACGTTCCAGAGTAATTACCTCATAAAGTGACAGTGGTCAGAATTGTAAAAAATGGCCCTGTCATTAACGTGCAAGCCACCCTCGGGGGTAAAGGGGTTAAAACTGTGGTTTTCCGTCAAACGTATCACACGTAAGTGTGCTTCAAATTCAATCATTTCTGGCCTCCATTTAAATTTTGCTGCAGTGTGTCAGTGAAGTTATAGACACCAGGTCACTGTGAAAAATAGTAACCTACAGGCCAGCTATTTAAAACTGTGGTTTTCCATCATACATTACCGTTCAAAAGTTTGGGGTCACTCAGACAATTTTGTGTTTTCCATGAAAACTCATACTTTTATTTATCAAATGAGTTGCAAAATGATTAGAAAATAGAGTCCAGATATTGACAAGGTTAGAAGTAATATTTTTATTAGAAAGAATAATTTTCTCCTTCAAACTTTGCTTTCGTCAAAGAATGCTCCCTTTGCAGCAATTACAGCATTGTAGACCTTTGGCATTCTAGCTGTTAATTTGCTGAGGTAATCTTGAGAAATTGCACCCCATGCTTCCTGAAGCCCCTCTGACAAGTTGGATTGGCTTGATGGGCACTTTTTGCATACCATACGGTCAAGCTGCTCCCACAACAGCTCAATGGGTTTGAGATCTGGTGACTGCGCTGGCCACTCCATTACAGATAGAATACCAGCTGCCTGCTTCTTCCCTAAATAGTTCATGCATAATTTGGAGGTGTGCTTTGGGTCATTGTCCTGTTGTAGGATGAAATTGGCTCCAATCAAGCGCTGTCCACAGGGTATGGCATGGCATTGCAAAATGGAGTGATAGCCTTCCTTATTCAAAATCCCATTTACCTTGTACAAATCTCACACTTTACCAGCACCAAAGCAACCCCAGACCATCACATTACCTCTACCATGCTTGACAGATGGCATCAGGCACTCTTCCAGCATCTTTTCAGTTGTTCTGCATCTCACAAATGTTCTTCTGTGTGATCCAAACACCTCAAACTTTGATTTGTCTGTCCATAAAACTTTTTTCCAATCTTCCTCTGTCCAAAGTTCTTTTGCCCATATTAATCTTTTCCTTTTAATAGCCAGTCTCAGATATGGCTTTTTCTTTGCCACTTTGCCCTGAAGTCCAGCATCCCGGAGTCGCCTCTTCACTGTACATGTTGACACTGTCATTTTGCGTGTACTATCCAATGAAGCTGCCAGTTGAGGAGCTGTGAGGTGTCAATTTCTCAAACTAGAGACTCTAATGTACTTGTCTTGTTGCTCAGTTGTGCAGCGCGGCATCATACTTCTCTTTCTTCTCTGGTTAGAGCCTGTTTGTGCTCTCCTCTGAAGGGAGTAGTACACACCGTTGTAGGAAATCTTCAGTTTCTTGGCAATTTCTCGCATGGAATAGCCTTCATTTCTAAGAACAAGAATGGACTGTCAAGTTTCATATGAAAGTTCTCTTTTTATGGCCATTTTGAGAGTTTCATAGAACAAACAAATGTAATGCTCCAGATTCTCAACTAGCTCAAAGGAAGGTCAATTTTATAGCTTCTCAAATCAGCCAAACCGTTTTAAGCTGGGCTAACATACTTGTGCAAGGGTTTTATAGGGTTTTCTAAATATCCATTAGCCTTCTTACACAGTAAGCAAACACATTGTACCATTAAAACACTGGGGGGGTGGTTGTTGGAAATGGGCCTCTATACATCTATTTAGATATTGCAATAAAAACAAGACGTTTGCTGCTAGAATAGTCACTTACCACATTAACAATGTATAGAGTGTTTCTCTGATTCATTTAATGTTAGCTTCATTTAAAAAAAATGTGCTTTTCTTTCAAAAATAATGAAATTTCTAAATGACCCCAAACTTTTGAATGGTAGTGTACACATCACATATAAGTTCGCTCCAAATTCAGCCATTTCTGGTCTCCTTATAAATTTTGTTGCAGTGTGTCAGTGAAGTTATTGATACGAGGTAGCTGTGAAAAATTGTAACCTACAAGCCAGCTATTTAAAACCATGGTTTTCAATCACACGTATCACATATAAGTGCGTTCCAAATTCAGCCATTTCAGGCCTCCATTTAAATTTTGTTGCAGTGTGTCAGTGAAGTTATTGGCACAAGGTCGCTGTGAAAAATAGTAACCAACAGGCCAGCTATTTAAAGCTGTGGTTTTCCGTCACACGTATCACATATCACTGCGGTTCAAAATCAAGCCATTTGTAGTGAATGTGGAAAATATTATCTTCCATTTAAAAAGGAGAAGGTGCGTAGCAAGGGATGGGGAAGTGGACGTGATGGTGATGGTGCATGCAGAGGACGAGGCTGAGGCCGTGGGCAAGCTGAAATTGTGCCACAACAAACACCCACATCTTCTCGCTCGACTTTCCTGTCCCAATTAATAGGGGACCGCAGAACATCACTATTGAACACAGAGCAGTGTGAACAGGTTATTGGTTGGATAGCGGATAATTCTTCCAGTCACTTAGCCACCACCACCCCCACCCTATCTTTCACATGGTCAAGTTTCAGTAGCCGTGAATATGGACTGCATATTCCTCACCCTGATCCTCCTTCCTCCCACCATGCCGAGTGCCCGGAGACAACTGATCCCACACTTGGACACTCCGAAGAGCTGTTCACTTTTCCATTTACAGATTCGGGCCTCTCTCCCGGTTCACTTGAAGCGGGGCAAGAGGAGATCGCGTCTAGCGATGCCCAAATATTGGTCACACGAAGGCGAAGGTGGGAAACTGTCGCAAGAGGTGGACGATGATGAGACACAATTGCCAGAACGTCAGGAGGAGAACCAGAGTGTGGAAGTGGAAGATGAGGTGGTGGACGATGAAGTTACCTGGCAAAGTGACATGCAGAGCTAGGACAGCAGCACACAGGGGAAGGGAGGCATAGCACCACAACCAGCAAGAACCGCAATGTGGTGGCCGCAGACAGAAGGTGGGCAACCATTCCCCGTAACATCAGCACGACGGAAGCTGCCAGTACAACTGTTAGGTCTTCCCGAGTCTGGTTGTTTTTTAAAGACTCTGCCGATGACCCCAAAAAGGCCATTTGCACCACCTTCCAGGCCAGCATCAGCAGGGGTAGCAAAGCTAGCAGCCTGACCACCACCAGCATAATAAGGCACATGGCAGCAAAACACCCGACTAAGTGGGCCGTACCCAAGGGTCCAGCAACAGTGCCTGTGGGTGACAACACGGCTTGTTCCGCTGTTGTGCGTGCACGCCAATCCCCTGTCCATGGCGCATGCCAAGATGCCTCCCGCCCTGCATCTGTCATTAATCACTCTCAACTAGCACCATCTGCAAGCACATCCACGTCCTTGTCCCAGTGCAGCATTCAGTTGTCCATACCCCAGTCCATGGAATGCAAAGGCAAATACGCAGCTAACACCCCACAGGCTACACTACTAAATTCACACATTTCGCAAATGCTGGCATTCGAAATGTTGCCTTTTAGACTCTTGGAGACGGAACTTTCCGTAACCTTACGGTGGCGGCCTTCCCTCTGTACTCAATCCCCAGCCACCACTATTTCTCCCGGTTTACAGTCCCCGCATTACAAAAGCACATGTCCCACAACATTAGCCGTGCCTCAACAATGCAGTTACTGGGAAAGTCCACCTAACCACGGACACATGGACAAGTGCTTGTGGGCAGGGACGGTACATCTCGCTGACGGGACACTGGGTTAACATAGTGGAAGCCGGGACACAGTCGGACCTTGGGATGGAACGCATCCTCCCAATGCCGAGGATTGCGGGCCCTTGGTCAATCAGGATTGCCCCCACATTCTACAGCTTCTACACCTCCTCCTCCTCCTCTTCAGCCTCCTTCTCCGAAATGACCACATCAGTCACAAGCTGGAAGCACTGCAGCACTGCCTCAGCCAAGTGGCAACAGGCTGTGCTGAAGCTAATAGACTTAAGTGACAAACCGCACAATGCTGAAGAGTTGTGGACAGCTCTGAAAGAGCAGGCAGATCTGTGGCTGACACCGCTGAACCTACAGCCAGTTATAGTCGTGTGTGACAACAGCCGGAACCTGGTGGTGGCTCTGAGGCGAGGAAAGCTCACACACGTACCATGCCTGGCCCATGTGCTTAACCTCTTGGTTCAGCGGTTTCTAAAAACCTACCCGGATCTGCCGGATCTGCTTGTCAAAGTACGCTGCACGTGTGCTCATTCTAGAAAGTCAGCTACGGCTTCCGCCGCCCTTGCCGTGCTTCAGCAGCATTTGCAGTTTCCGGTTCACCGACTGGTGTGTGATGTCCCCATGCATTGGAACTCTACATTGCAGATGTTGGGAAGAATTTGTGAGCAGAAGAGGGCAGTTGTTGAGTACCAGCATCAACAAGGCCGTTGGTATTCAGGTCAGAATCCACACATAAGACCTCAGGAGTGGACATAGATGTCAAACATCTGTACCATAATCCAAAACTTTGAGGAGTCCACCAAGATGCTGAGTGGTGATGATGCCATAATTAGTGTCACCATCCCGCTTCTCTGTCTTCTGAATCCTCTCTGCTCACAATCAAAGAGGATGCATTGCAGGCGGAGCATGATGAGATGGAGCAAGGAAACATGTTCGATAACTGTTCATGCACCAAAATCATAACTGGATTTTTTCTCAGTAATGCTGAAAATTAATGTTAATACGCAGTTTGAGTGTACAGTGGGGCGGGGGGAGGGGCAGGGGATGGATCTCTGCAGGAATAATGAAGATCTCCATTTTTTTTTCTCTTTCCTGCATTTACAGTGGGGAGGTGCAGTCTGTCAGCCTATCAGCAGCGCACACACGGAGCGAACTGCTTATTTTCACACAAGCAAGGTCATGTGTCATTGGCAGTGTATGTCACATGTCCTTGCCATATAAGACCCAGCCATTTTCCCCGTCGCCACCATTTTCTCACTGCTGCAGCTGCGTGTTAGACGGCACCGCTGTTGCTGTGTGCGCTATACTTTGTTAATTTCAAGCCAATTTTCGCACAAATCTACAGATAGCTTGGGAGTAGGGAATAGTTGTGATTGCAGTTCTTTTAAGGACTAGGTTACATCATTTCATACGACTTTTATCAGGCAGGTCTGTGCTCTTAAATAGATAGGTTGGGAGTAAAGACTAATTGTAATTGCAGTTCTTTTCAGGGCTAGGTTACATCAGTTCCTATCACTTTTTGCCAGGCAGGTCTGTGCCAGTGCTATGCAAGTTTTTTTCACAGCATTTGGCTAAATCTAGCAAAGCAAATCCTTTTTGGCCTATTGCAGAGTGTGTTAGTCAGTGGAGTAGCCTATCTGTGATGCAAGCTACACCACCTGTGTATAGAATACAAATTTTTTTACTGCACCTAGTGAAGTAAAACCTTTTGGGCATAACATCATTCTATTAGTCCATCTATACTAACCTCCACCAGGTTGCAAATTCAATATAATTTTATTCTGCATCGAGCTCTGAAAAAATATTTAGGCTTCTAGCAGTGTGTGGGACTTGTTCTATTAGTCCATCTATACTAACCTCCATCAGGTTGCAAATTCAATATAATTTTTTTCTGCATCTAGCTCTGAAAAAATATTTAGGCTACTAGCAGTGTGTGGGACTTGTTCTATTAGTCCATCTATACTAACCTCCATCAGGTTGCAAATTCAATATAATTTTTTTCTGCATCTAGCTCTGAAAAAATATTACAGCTTGTAGCAGTGTGTGGGACTTGTTCTATTAGTCCATCTATACTGAACTCCATCAGGTTGCAAATTCAATATAATTTTTTTCTGCATCTAGCTCAGAAACAATATTTCGGCTTCTAGCAGTGTGTGGGACTTGTTCTATTAGTCCATCTATACTGACCTCCATCAGGTTGCAAATTCAATATAATTTTTTTCTGCATCTAGCTCTGAAAAAATATTTCGGCTTCTAGCAGTGTGTAGGACTTGTTCTGTTAGTCCATCTATACTAACCTCCATCAGGTTGCAAATTCAATATAATTTTTTTCTGCATCTAGCTCTGAAAAAATATTTCAGCTTGTAGCAGTGTGTGGGACTTGTTCTATTAGTCCATCTATACTAACCTCCATCAGGTTGCAAATTCAATATAATTTTTATCTGCATCTAACCCAGCCAATACTTTTGGCCTAATACCACAGTTTTGCCACTCAGTGTTAGAACTCTCCTGTTGTTTTTTTTCTAGTTTGCTGGTCACATGACCTTTTTTGCCTATTTAATCCGGCTCCGCCCTCCTGCCCTTGCTGGACTTCATTGTATTACTACTCTTGAGCTAGCTTGGTGCTCTGTTACCGTTCTCTGTTAGTTTTGCTAGGTCTTCTGACCTCTATGTTCTATGTTGTGTGTTTGTCTTTTACTGCTACAATTTCTGCTAGGAGGTGTCCAACTTTATCCCAGTCCCTAGATCTTGTAGGGATCCCTCCCTTGCATCTATAGGTCTTCGTACAGACTAGCTGAGGACTTTAGCGGGTCTGATCGCAGGATCAGGTTCCCCGTTACATCGTAGGGATCCAGTTTAGTTCTATTGTAGGGACAGATCTCCTGTCTTTCCTTAGTGCTTGTAGCAGATCATAACAGTAAGTCCAGCCTAAAAAAAAAAAAAATTTCTCTAAGGAAAGACCTCCAGTTTCCATCATGGTCTCGGTTCAAGATTTGGCTCAACGCTTGCAGGGACTCTCTCTGGAGGTGGCCGAGCTCCAACAACACGTGAGTAGCTGTTCTGGAGCACATTTTGTGGAGCCAAAGGTACGTCTGCCTGATCTATTTTTTGGTGAACAACAAGATTTTTTTTCTTTTAAAAATGCTTATTTATTGTATTTTTGTTTAAGACCCAGATCCTCTGGTGATGAATCACAGCGCATAGGGTTCATAATATCACTTTTGCGCAAAGATCCTCAGGGATGGGCCTTTTCTCTCCAACTTAGTGATCCGTGCTTTAGATTAGTGGATAGTTTTTTTTCTGCTTTGGGTTTGTTGTACGATGATCCTGATCATGTCTCATCTGCTGAGTCTGAATTGAGACATCTGAGGCAGGGAAAAAAATTGTTCTCACTTCTGTCGGTGGTCTGCCCAGGTGGGGTGGAACGATTCAGCTTTGAAAAGTTTGTTTCTTGCAGGGCTAGGTGAAAGGTTTAAGGATTTGCTGATTGCTTATCCCACACCTGGAAACTTGCAGGAAGCAATGCAATTAGCTATACGGGTGGACAGGAGACTGCGTGCAAGGGTTAATGAGAGTAAATCCTCTGCCATGTCAGCTCCGAGTCTTGAGAGGGTCTGTGATGACAAAGGAGAGCCGATGGAGATAGGGGCGATGGCACCCCGCTTTCAGGAAAAAGACCGCAGGCTTTCCGGAGGTTTGTGCTTCTATTGGGAAATTCTGGTCATTTCATTAAGAACTGTGTGCTTCGTATGAACAAAGAAAAAAAAATGGTCAATCATGCACGTATAGCCTGTTAAAATATTAAGGGAGTATTCCTATCTGCAACTACCGCTGCTCAGGAAGAATTAATTGAATTTCGGGTATTTGTGGATTGTGGTTCTACTCTAAATGTGATTGATGGGGGATTCTTGGAAAAACTTAAATTAAAAGCTAAACCTTTGTCATCCCCTATTGCTGTGGTTTCTGTTGATGGCTCTCCCTTGAAGAGTGTTACTCACAAGGTCTGTGAATTTCCCCTCACTATTAATGGTATTCATCAAGAGAATTTGGATTTGGTAGTATTAAATAATTTGCCTTCTCCAGTAATTTTGGGGTTGCCCTGGTTAAAATTGCACAATCCTGTACTGGATTGGTCTACCAATGAAATTAAGTCCTGGAGCCCTAAATGTTATGACGAGTGTTGCAACGGACGTATTGCTGCGGTGGAAAAAGGGGAATTACCTGTACCTATTCAGGATTTTTGGAGAGTTGTATCTGAGGAGGAGTCACAAATTTTGCCTCCCCATAGAGACTATGATTGTACCATTGAATTTGTCCCTGGAGCGACTCTTCCTAAAAGTCGTTTATTTAATCTTACTATTCCTGAGAGAAAGGCTTTGGAGGAATACATACAGACAAGCTTGGCCGCCGGTCACATTAGGCCTTCCAAGTCTCCTGTGGCTGTTGGATTTTTTTTTGTAAAAAAAAAAGATGGCGGTTTACGTCCTTGTCTGGACTTTCGTGAGATTAATAAAATTACTGTACTCAATCCTTACCCACTGCCATTGATTCCTGATTTGTTTAACCAGTTAGTGGGGGCCAAGTGGTTCTCTAAAATTGATCTCCGGGGGGCATACAATTTGTTGCGCATGAAGGAGGGTGATGAATGGAAGACTGCTTTTAACACTCCTGTGGGTCATTTTGAGAATCTGGTTATGCCTTTTGGTCTTACCAATGCTCCAGCATTTTTTCTGAATCTTATTAATGACATCCTTAGACCTTTGATCGGCAAAAATGTGGTTGTGTATTTGGATGACATTATGATTTATTAGCCTGATCTGGAGTCTCATTGGCGGAGCGTATGTGAGGTTTTTCCAGTTATTAATGGACAATTTGCTTTTTGCTAAGCTAGAGAAATGTGAGCTCGCTGTACAGAGAATTACTTTTTTGGGTTACATTATCTTCAGTGAAGGTTTTGAGATGGACCCGGCTAAAGTTCAAGCTGTGCAGGAATGGCCTAGGCCTATTGGTTTGAAATCGATACAGAGGTTTTTGGATTTCGCCAATTATTACAGAAAATTCATAAAAATTTTTTCTATTATTGTCAAACCGCTGACCGATCTCACCAGGAAAGGTGCTAATGCGGTTCAGTGGACTTCTAAGTAGTGTTGAGCCACCCCCGTAGTGTTCGAGTTCGGTTCGGTTCGTCGAACACCCGTGTGTTCGCCGAACTGTTCGTCGAACTGTTCGTCGAACACCTTCGAACACCGTTAAAACCAATGGCAGGCAAACAAAAACACATAGAAACACATAGAAAACACCTTCAAAGGTGTCCAAAAGCTGACAAACTGCTCAGAAGACACAACTAACACATGGAAAAGTGACATGTACATATAGTCATGAGAAAAGAAAAGAGGTGGAGGAGTAAAAGGAGGGGCAGACACAGATATAGGCATGTCATGCCCTTCTAAAATCCAAAAAGTGAGAAGCCGACACGTTCAGTCCGCTCCTGCCCGTGCCACCTCCGTGTCGCCGGGTTTGTGCCAGAGCCGCGGTGAACCCTGACGGCCTGCCCCCCTCTCCCAATACTGGTGCCTGTCCGCTGGTGGGTCGAGCGAGCCCACCTGTGGTGGAGGCAGCTCTAAGCTTTTTAATTTAAATTGTCTCTCTAATTTGAATGAATACACTTTAAATCCATTTACAAGGATCTATTGGAGGGCAAGTCTCATGCCAGCAGCCGCGTAATTCCAGCTCCAGTAGAGTCCACTAAAGCTGCTGCAGTTAAAAAGCTTTTATAAGGATCGAGCTCGGCTGTCCACCGCAAGGCATCCTACTGCCAGTCCCAGCCCCTATGCCTTGGGGTGCCTCCTGATGCTCTTCACTGAGTATCCCGTGGTCCCGAAGCATTTCCTTTGAAAAAATTAAGTGTCCAAACTACAGATGGTGTAGCTTGCTTAACAGCCGGGATAATCCGCTGACTAGCAGACACTGCTACTAGGCACAAAGTATTTCCTGGGCTAGATGCAGTTAAAAATTTGTAATTAGATACTCTCGTTGGATGCTGAGAAAGCATTCCATAGAGTCTCCTGGCACGCCATATATGATTCTCTTAAAATGCTTGGGGTAGGGGTCTAGGGGACCCTTTTATAGCCAAAATCATGGCCCTGTATCGCAATACGTCACCTAGGCTGAAGATAAATGGAACTGTAGCACCCTGAGGGCTCGGTTGCTACAGAGGTATTGCACCTCACCCAGAGGTGTGATATCTCACTCTCAGGTAAGGATGGAGTGTGGATCAGGACCCGACACCTGCATGCATTACACCACATTGCCGTGGGGCAGGGCGACCAATATGCCCCTGAGATGGGCACGACTGTCCCTGTCCCTGGCTGGAGTGGGGGTAGGGAACACTGAAGAAGGGGAACCCTGTAGTGCAGGAGCAGGGAGGAAGCAGTTCCTGGGTGCATTGAGAAGGGAGTATAAAAGGTGGGCACCATCATAGTTCAGTGCAGAGAAGTCTGAGCAGAAGTGGCAGGGAGCAGGGGCTCTGCATGAGCTCTGCTCCGGAGGCGGGCCTAGTAACAGAGGCCCAGGCCTGGAAGAGGGAGAAGGAAGGAAGAGGAGCGGAGAAGGCTCCAGGAACGAGGAACGAAGGGATCCCAGGGGTGTGGACGGGCGAGTCACCACCGGACGCCCGAATCCATCTGCATGGAGGGGTCAGGCCAAAGGGGGAGACCGGTCCCTGAAACTAGTGGAGGCAGGAAATGACCCTCAGCTAGAAACTGGAGGCTCTGACATTTTATGTGGTGCAGCCCCTCGCTACACCCGCTAGGAGGGCAGCACATAGGGTCAGGGAAACTGGCGCCAAGTTTACCAAGAGGAGGCCCGAGGCAGCCGGACAGAAGCGTTGGTAAGAAAGGCCAGACAAAGGACACACAAAGGGGGTCCTGTGAAGCGCTCCAAAGTTATCTGGGAGTTGTCTGAGCCCCTCACCTGGTGAACACAGTACGACGTGGGCAGCCGTTACCTGCAGACGTGGTCTGGATAATAAGAACTGTGAGTAAAGGCCCTGGACTGCATCACTGACTCCGTGTCATTACTGCTGCTGCCCTGCACCATCACCCCCATCCTCCGCATACACTGCCCTGAGGCTATACTCCTCCCATGGGGAGTTATGCTACGCTCTGCTGCACCCACAACACCAGCCTCAGCGGTCTGCCCTGCAGCGGCGGTTCACTCTGACCGCAATCCACGGGTGGCATAGTCGGACATTTAAACATCAAAACCACATAAATAGTTCCGCCACTGGTTTGACCACCCTGAGCCACGGAACCGGGTCGCCGCCACGAAGATTACAACCACCAGCATCCACCAAAAAGGGTCCGGCTCCGGGTGTCCCAAGGCCCAGGGGGTGCATCAGAACATTTTCATCACCTTTCACAATCACCAATGGGACAAGGCAGGGATGTCCTCTGTCCCCTCTCTTATACATCCTAGTGACGGAGCACCTGCTCTCATCAATTCGCCATAACCCCAATATTAGGTGGATTGAGGTGGGAGGCACCGAGTTCAAGTGCTCTCTATTTGCTGATGATGTACTAGTATATATCACTCAATCACATATATCCATCCATGCTGTTATGGCTGAAATAGATCACTTTGTTACATGGTCAAATTTTAAAATCAATGCAGCGAAGTCTGAGGCCCTCGATGTCTCCCTCCCCAAATCCATATACGATTCCATGCAGTCCAACTTTCCCTTTGCCTGGCCCTCACAGGGTATCAAATACTTAGGAATTCCTATTCATAGAGACCTCTCCCATCTATGTTATCTTAATTTTGGGCCCTTTATTGAACAACTCCATACAGACCACGGTTGGCAAGTTAGAACTGTAAGATTCACTACGTGAACCACGGGTGTTTTGTGGAAAAGCACATGTACACTGTGTTCCAAATTATTATGAAAAAAGTGTTTAGGAGTGATAAGGGAAGAATTTGTTTGTTTGTCAGTTAAACTCATTGATGGTGATGTGTGTCAGGGCTCTTTATATCACTATAAGCAATTGCAGACACCTGTGCTAATTAGTTTGGCTGGTGTGTCCAATGAAAGGCAAGACTACTTAAGAAGGCTGTCTCACATTATTAAGCAGCCTACATTTTCTGCCAAAATGGGAAAGAAAAAGGATGTGTCGGCTGCTGAGAAGCAACAAATTGTGGAGTGTTTAGGTCAACGCATGACTACAATCAACAATGTGCGATGATCAGGATGAAGTGTCTTGGCAATCAAGAAGTATGTAGCTGATTCACAGTACACACGTGTGCGTGCTGATAAGGGCAAATTGAGGACTCTTTCCTACAGGCAATTACGTCAGGTTAAAAGAGCAGCGGCAAAAAAGCCTTGTCATAGCAGCAGGCAAGTTTTTGAAGCTGCTGGTGCTTCCAACGTCCCCCGAACAACAAGATGCAGGGTCCTTCAGAGATTTGCAGCTGTGCATATGCCATCCTGTCGACCTCCTCTATCCACTTCACACAAGCAGAAACGGCTCCAGTGGGCCAAACATTACATGAAGACTGATTTCAAAACTGTTTTGTTCACGGATGAGTGCCGTGCAGCGCTCGATGGTGCAGATGGATGGAGTGGAGGATGGCTGGTTGATGGACACCCCACGCAAACACGGCTACAGCGCCAACAAGGAGGAGGTGGAGTAATGTTTTGGGCTGGAATCATGGGGGGAGAGATTGTCGGCCCCTTTAGGATCCCTGAAGGTGCTAAAGATGAACTCCATAATGTATGTGGATTTTCTCAAACAGCACTTCCTGCCATGGTTCAAGAAGAAGAACCATGTATTTCACAGCAAGATCATTTTTTTGCATGATAATGCACCATCTCATGCTGCACATAAAACATCTGCATCTCTGGCTGATATGGGCATAAAAGGGGACAAACTTATGGTGTGACCCCCATGCTCCTCTGACCTCTACCCCATTCAGAACCTCTGGAGCATCATCAAAAGGAGTGTCTATGATGGCGGGAGGCAGTTCACATCTAAGCAACAGCTCTGGGAGGGTATTCTGTCCTCATGCAAAACAATTGAAGCAGAAACCATCCAAAACCTGACAAATTCAATGGACGAGAGAGTTCAGAAGCTCCTTTCGAACAAGGGGTCCTATGTGAAAATGTAGCATCACCTAGAATAAAGTTTTGAGTTGAAAACTGTTTGATTTCAGTTTCTAATAACCTGCTAATGCTTAAAATTTCAAAAATGTCCATTTTTTTGGTCTTTATTAAAATGAAAAGGTTGATCGAAAAGTTTGGGGGATCTAAGAGTGTGGCAACCCAGTAGTCATGATTACATCGAATTCTGACAATATGAGGGTCATGTTGCAGGTAGTGCAGCAAGAAGGCACTTATGTGTTTTGCGCATCTCGGAGTCCCAAAATTACTTTCCGGGCTAGATGCAGCTACAAATTATTATTAATTTTAAATCTGGTGGAGCTTAGTATAGATGGGCTAATAGGATCAGTGCTGCACACTGTTACAAAGCCCAAATTATTTTCCAGTCAAGATACAGATAAACATGATTAGTAATTTGAAAGCTTAAAACGGTTGGTAGGGTGATTTTAACCAATCATCAAGCTTTTACTCTCCCCAGGATGACACAGGGGTAGAAAAGTCATTTCGGATCCATGATTTGTTCATCTTTATGAACATGAGTCTGTCTACATTATCAGTGGAGAGCCGCGTGCACTTATCTGTCAACACACCACCAGCAGCGCTGAACACACGTTCAGACAGAACGCTGGCTGCGGGGCATGACAAGATCTCCAAGGTGTAAGTGGCTAGCTCCGGCCATTTATCCAGATTGGAAGCCCAAAAAGAGCAAGGGTCCAGTGACACAGTCATGGCTTCAATGTTTACTTGGAGAAACTCCTGTACCATCGTCTCTAGGCGTTGACTATGTGTAAGACTTCTTGTCTCCTGTGGCCTTGCAAAGGATGGGCTAAAAAAGTGGTGAAATGATTCCGCAAAATTGATGTTACCACCAGATACTGTGGTTCTGTTACGGTTTGAGTGCTGAACACTTGACGGTCCCACGGTTGGCAAGTTGGAACTGTGAGATTCACTACGTGCACCACTGGTGTTTTGTGGAAAAGCACATGTAAGATTCTGCAACAGTCTCTGCTGATACTCCTGCATGCGTGCATCCCTTTCTATGGCAGGAATAATTTCTGCAAATTTACTTTTGTACCGGGGATCTAACAGTGTGGCAACCCAGTAGTCAGGATTATTTCTAATTCTCACAATTCGAGGGTCATGTTGCAGGTAGTGCAGCAAGAAGGCAGTCATGTGTGTTGCGCATCCAGGAGCACCAAGTCCCTGTTGTGTTGGTGGCGAGGTAACAATCATGCTTCCTTCCTCTGTCCTCTCCCCCCAACCTCGAACAACAGAAATGTGATCAAGGTCTCCCTCATCTGATGAGTCTTCCATCAGTTCGTCCTCCACTTCTTCCTGGGCTCCTGCACCTTCCTCACTAGTTTGGCTGCTACCATGTGCCCTGGTAAAACCATCTCCCCCACCCTCACATGCCTGCCGCCTTGGTGCTGCCGACCGTCTGGACCTTGCAGATGTTAGCCCTTCCGCATACAACTCCTCCTCCTCTACTTCCTCCACCTCCTCTTGTGCCACCACCTGACTCCGAATTCTGTTTAACATGTGCTCCAGCATGTAAATCACCGGAATAGTCATGCTGATAATGGCATCGTCAGCACTAAACATCTTCGTCGCCATTTCAAAACTGTGCAGAAGGGTGCATAGTTCCCTGATCTGAGACCACTCCTCCAGCGTGATTTGCCTCACCTCCGGATCTCGTTGGCCCAGGCTATACATCAGAACGTATTGCACCAGGGCTTGTCGGTGCTGCCACAGTCGCTGCAACATGTGCAGAGTTGAATTCCACCGGGTAGGCACATCGCATTTTAGCCGGTGAAGTGGCAGGCCCAACGACTTCTGTAGAGATGTAAGTCACTGAGCTGCGGGATGCGAACGGCGGAAGTGAGCACACAGCGACCGTGCCCTCTGCAGAAGGCCATCTAGTCTGGGATAGTGGGCTAAAAATTGCTGGACAACCAGGTTCAACACGTGAGCCATACAAGGCACGTGTGTGACATTGCCCCGGCGAAGGGCCGCACCCAGGTTTGCAGCATTGTCGCACACGGCCTTCCCTGGTTTCAGGTCCAGTGGAGACAACCATTCATGAAATTGGTTCTCCAGAGCTGACCACAACTCCTCAGCTGTGTGACTCACATTTCCCAGACATTTCAAAGTAAAAACCGCCTGATGACGTTGAGCCCTACTGCCAGCATAGTAAGGAGGTGTGCAGGATCCCTTCTGCACAGTTAGAAAGCTTGTGGCATGACCAGACAGGCTTTGGCTGCAGGTGGAAGACCGAGAGGGGGTTGAGGAGGCAGAAGCAGTGGAGGAACTTTGACATAAAGAGGATTGACGCACAATTCGTTGGGACGGCAAGACTTGGACAGCAGCCCCTTGTCCTGCTGTCACCATAGTTACCCAGTGCCCAGTCAGCGACATGTAACGCCCCTGTCCATGCCTACTCGTCCAAGTGTCTGTGGTGAAATGCACCCTGTCACACACAGAGTTTCTCAAAGAAGCGGTGATGTTGTGTGCGACATGCTGGTGAAGCGCAGGCACACCTTTCTTTGAGAAGTAGTGCCGACTGGGCATCTGGTACTGGGGCACTGCGACGGACATAAGGTCTCGAAAATCCTCTGTGTCCACCAGGCGGAAAGGCAGCATTTCTGTAGCCAAGAGCTTGCAGATGGTGAAATTCAACCTCTTAGCTTTCTCATGGCTAGGAGGAAATGGTCTTTTACTTGTCCACATCTGAGGGACCGAGGGCTGGCTATTGTGCTTAGACGAGGTTGATAAGGGTGTCCCCGGCAAACTGCCGGTCTGTGAGGAAGATGCAGGCGGACATGTTAGGTTGCCTTGATCCAAAGGTGGTGCTATCGATGTCGGACAGCGCTCAACACCAGCTGGTGTTACCACCTCCAAAGAAAATGATGACCTGCCAATCACGCTGGCTGTTGCGGGTAAAGAGGTGGCAGGTCTGCGCCCCAAAACAGGTGTGACTGCTGTCCCCCCAGTCACAGAGGATGAAGAGGCCGCGGATGCACAAGATATGGCAGACGGTGGTTGGCCCGGCTGGCTAGGCCGCATTGTAGCACACTGAGCTTCCCACTGCAACTTATGCTTCATGTCCATGTGCCGGTTCATGCATGAAGTACTCAAACTATGTATTTTTTGGCCTCTACTTAGCTTTTGCTGACAAATGTTACAGATAATACGAGTTGGGTCATCTTTGTCGATCTGAAAAAATGCCCAGGCTATGCAAGGCTTAGCACCCATGCGACCTGAAGAGCCACCACGACTTGTGGTGAGAGGCAGAGTTGTGTTTGAGGATGCAGTTGTTGACGTGCTTCCAGTACTACGTCTCTGTCCAGGAAGGCTCAGCCTGACCTCGTCGTCACTAGCATCTTCCTCCACCTCCTCTGCTGACCTCATCTCTTGGCTGACTGTGGGTTGACAGTAAGTGGGATCTCCAACCTCATCATCATCACCCTGTGCGTTATCACACCCGTCGTCCTCAGAGCCAACCTGTTCCTGCCCTGACAAAAAACTAAAGTTGTCGCTCCAATCAGGTATTTGAGTCTCATCATCATCTTCCTCATTGTCTCCACCAACAGGAGTTACTGTTTGGGAATGAGGGTCTACATTATGGTCAGAACCTTCTGCGTCTGGTCCTGGATCCGATTCATAAAGATTCTGGGCATCAGTGCAGATCATTTCCTCGTCTGGATTCACAGAAGCGCTGGAGTCGACCTCTGATTCCCAGGCTATAGTATGAGTAAACAGCTCTGCAGACTCAACCATCTGATCTACCTCATACTCAGACGGGCAGCTGGAGATTTGGGAGCTGTGAGGAAGCAAGTGCGATTGGGGTGACACCTTTGAGGACTGGAGTATTTGTGATGTTGAAGTTGATGTGGAGGAGAGCCCACTTAAAGGAGCACTTGATATCCGTTAAAGCACCTGCTGTTTTTGTGCCTCATCTGGAATTTGTAGCGATTGGCGTGGCCGTAAGAAAGGGATCTTACCACATTGTCTGCTAAAAGAAGTAGACATTTTAGTTTGGCTGGAAGATGGTCTTTCTTCTGCAGATGTTACTGTTGCTTTAACACCTACCCCACGGACAAAACCTTTTTTCCCCTTCCCAACACGCCTATTCCCCTTTCCACCAGCAGCAGGCCTTTTTCCACTCATTTTGGTGGTTAACTAATTCACAACTTTGGAGTTGTTTGCACAAAAAAACAATGGATGGGAACCGAGCAGAGCTGAGTGGCCAAACTGTGGTATTAGGCCAAAACTATTGGCTAATTTAGATGCAGAAAAAAATTATATTGGAGGTCAGTATAGATGGACTAATAGAACAAGTCCCACACACAGCTAGAAGCAAAAATATTTTTTCAGAGGTAGATGCAGATAAAATTTATTTTTAATTTGCAACCTGATGGAGGTCAGTATAGATGGACTAATAGAGAAAGTCCCACAAACTGCTAGAAGGCCAAATATTTTTTCAGAGCTAGATGCAGACAAAAAATTATTCTCAGTTTGCAACCTGATGGAGGTCAGTATAGATGGACTAATAGAACAAGTCACACACACAGCTAGAAGCCCAAATATTTTTTCAGAGGTAGATGCAGAAAAAAATTATATTCAGTTTGCAACCTGATGGAGGTCTGTATAGATGGATTAATAGAACAACTCCCACACACAGCTAGAAGCCCAATATTTTTTCAGAGGTAGATGCAGAAAAAAAATATATTCAGTTTGCAACCTGATGGAGGTCAGTATAGATGGACTAATAGAGAAAGTCCCACACACTGCTAGAAGGCCAAATATTTTTTCAGAGCTAGATGCAGACAAAAATTATTTTTAATTTGCAACCTGATGGAGGTCAGTATAGATGGACTAATAGAGAAAGTCCCACACACTGCTAGAAGGCCAAATATTTTTTCAGAGCTAGATGCAGAAAAAAATTATATTCAGTTTGCAACCTGATGGAGGTCAGTATAGATGGACTAATAGAACAAGTCCCACACACAGCTAGAAGCCCAAATATTTTTTCAGAGCTAGGTGCAGATAAAAATTATTTTTCATTTGCAACCTGATGGAGGTCAGTATAGATGGACTAATAGAACAAGTCCCACACACAGCTAGAAGCCCAAATATTTTTTCAGAGGTAGATGCAGAAAAAAATTATATTCAGTTTGCAACCTGATGGAGGTCTGTATAGATGGATTAATAGAACAGGGTCCCACACACAGCTAGAAGCCCAATATTTTTTCAGAGGTAGATGCAGAAAAAAAATATATTCAGTTTGCAACCTGATGGAGGTCAGTATAGATGGACTAATAGAGAAAGTCCCACACACTGCTAGAAGGCCAAATATTTTTTCAGAGCTAGATGAAAAAAAAATTATATTCAGTTTGCAACCTGATGGAGGTCAGTATAGATGGACTAATAGAACAAGTCCCACACACTGCTAGAAGCCCAAATATTTTTTCAGAGCTAGATGCAGAAAAAAATTATATTCAATTTGCAACCTGATGGAGGTCAGTATAGATGGACTAATAGAATGATGCTATGCCCAAAAGATTTTACTTCACTAGGTGCAGTAAAAAAATTGGTATTCTATACACAGGTGGTATATCTTGCAACACAGATAGGCTACTCCACTGACTAACACACTCTGCAATAGGCCAAAAAGGATTAGCTTTGCTAGATTCAGCCAAATGCTGTGAAAAAAACTTGCACAGCACTGGCACAGACCTGCCTGGCAAAAACTGATAGGAACTGATGTAACCTAGTCCTGAAAAGGACTGCAATTACAATTAGTCTTTACTCCCACAATCTATCTATTTAAGAGCACAGACCTGCCTGATAAAAGTCGTAGGAAATGCTGTAACCTAGTCCTTAAAAGGACTGCAATCACAACTATTCCCTACTCCCAAGCTATCTGTTGATTTGTGCGAAAATTGGCTTGAAATTAACAAGGTATAGCGCACACAGCAACAGCGGTGCCGTCTAACACGCAGCTGCAGCAGTGAGAAAATGGTGGCGACGGGGAAAATGGCTTGGTCTTATAGGGCAAGGACATGTGACATACACTGCCAATGACAAATGCCCTTGCTTGTGTGAAAAAAGCACTTCGCTCCGTGTGTGCGCTGCTGATAGGCTGACAGATTGCACCTCCCCACTGTAAATGCGGGAAAGAGAAAAAAAAATGGAGATCTTCATTCTTCCTGCAGAGATCCATCCCCTGCCCCTCCCCCCACCCCGCTGTACACTCAAACTGCGTATTAACATTAATTTTCATCATTACTGAGAAAAAATCCAGTTATGATTTTGGTGCACGAACAGTTATCGAACATAACCTCGAACAGCCGAATTTTACTCAAATCGTTCGTGTTCGCCGAACGGCTCGAACACCGCCCAAAACAGCTCGAATTTGAGATTGGCGAACAGTTCGAGTAGAACAGCGCTCATCTCTACTTCTGAGGCCATTGAAGCTTTTGTGTTTCTAAAGGAAAGGTTCACCTCTGCTCACATCCTTATGCAGCCTGATGTGACTAAGCCATTTTTGGTTGAGGTTGATGCTTCTTCTGTGGGGGTCGGTGCGGTGTTGTCTCAGGAAAGCAAGGATGGAGTACATCCCTGTGCCTGTTTTTCAAAAAAATTTTCTGAGACTGAACTTAATTATGATATTGGTAATCAGGAATTGCTGGCTATTAAACTCGCATTCGAACACTGGCGTCATCTCTTGGAAGGTGCAGAATTTCCCATTCAGGTTTTCACTGATCATAAAAATCTGATCTATCTTGATGCTGCCAAGCACTTGAATGCCCGTCAGGCTAGGTGGGCACTTTTTTTCTCTCGGTTTAATTTTTCCGTTACTTACATCCCGGGTACCAAGAATGTTAAAGCGGATGCTTTGTCTCGCAGCTTTTCTCCCATGGTCGGTGCTGAGGAGGAGTAGGAGAGCATTTTACAAGAAGGTGTTGTGATTGCTGCTTTGGACTCCGTTTTGGAGGATGAGATTCTTAAAGCTCAGGAGAATGTCCCATCTAACACTCCCCATGGGAGGTTGTTTGTGCCTAGGACTTTTAGGAGAGATTTGTTTGTTGAGTGTCATGAGTCTCGGTTGGCAGGTCATCCAGGAATTTCTGAGACCAAGAGACTTGTGGGTCGCAGTTTTTGTTGGCCTGGATGGCAGAAGGAAGTTATTAAGTGGGTGCGTCAATGTACTGTGTGTGCTAGATCTAAGTCTTCGCATGCTCCTGCTGCGGGGTTGCTTTGCCCTCTGGAGGTTCCTAGTGCTCCTTGTACACATCTGGCTATGGACTTTATTACTGACCTTCCCCCCTCTGAAGGTTTCACGGTCATCTGGGTGGTCGTGGACCGTTTTAGCAAGATGTGTCACTTGGTTCCCTTCATCAAACTGCCTTGCGCTAAGACACTCGCTAAGGCCTTTGTCAAGGAAATTGTCACACTACATGGCGTTCCTACTGACATTGTTTCTGATAGGGGACCTCAGTTCGTGGCTCGTTTTTGGCGTGCCTTTTGTGACAGGTTGGGAGTTCATTTGTCGTTTTCATCCGGATATCATCCTGAGTCTAATGGCCAGATAGAAAGAAAGAACCAGGATGTTGAGCAGTTCTTGCGTTGCTTTGTGGCAGACAATCAAGAGGGGTGGTCTGAGTTTCTGCCACTTGCTGAATTTGCTCTTAACAACCATACATCCTCTTCTGCTGGGTGTTCGCCTTTTTTTTGTTGTTCTGGGAGACATCCGTCTTTTGGGTCATTCTCCAAATTGGTATCGGCTGTGCCTGAGGAGGAGAGTTTTTCCGGTGATTTGGAGAGAGTTTGGACGGATGTGCGTTATAATCTTCACGAGGCTAACAAAAAATCTAAGAGGTACTTTGATAGGAAACGGCAAGAGGTTTCGTTTGCTATTGGTGACATGGTTTGGTTGTCCTCTAAGAATCTGCGATTGAGGATTCCTTCTAAAAAATTGGGTCCCAAGTTTGTAGGGCCCTTTAAGGTGCTTCAGATAGTTAACCAATCTGCTGTTAGGTTGGAAGTTCCTACCTCCTGGAAGATTAATCCGGTGTTTCATGTTTCTCTGTTGAAAAGAGCTGATGTGTCGGTTGGTGACGCCTCTGCCACTGTTCCTCTGGTGGTGGAGGACGGGGAATATGAAATTTCCCGCATCCTAAATTCTAGACGGTACAGAGGGAGTTTGCAGTATCTCGTCGCTTGGAAGGGTTTCGGACCCAAGGATAACTCATGGGTGAGGGCGGATGATGTTTCTGCTTCCAGACTTGTCAGAGCGTTTCACAGGAGGTTTCCTGATAAGCCCGGGCCTAGGAGATCCGGAGGATCCTCTTAGAAGACGGGGCACTGTTAGAACTCTCTTGTTGGTCTTTTTCTAGTTTGCTGGTCACATGACCTTTTTTGCCTATTTAATCCAGCTCCGCCCTCCTGGCCTTGCTGGACTTCATTGTATTATTACTCTTGAGCTAGCTTGGTGCTCTGTTACCGTTCTCTGTTAGATTTGCTAGGTCTTCTGACCTCTATGTTCTATGTTGTGTGTTTGTCTTTTACTGCTACAATTTCTGCTAGGAGGTGTCCAACTTTTTCCCAGTCCCTAGATCTTGTAGGGATCCCGCCCTTGCATCTATAGGTCTTCGTACAGACTAGCTGAAGACTTTAGCGGGTCTGATCGCAGGATCAGGTTCCCCATTAGATCATAGGGATCCAGTTTAGTTCTATTGTAGGGACAGATCTCCTGTCTTTCCTTAGTGCTTGTAGCAGATCATAACACTCAGCGCTGCTCGGTTCCCATCCATAGTTTTTTTGTGCAAACAACTCCAGAGTTGTCAATTAGTTAACCACAAAAATGAGTGTAAAATGGCCTGCTGCTCTTGGAAAGGGGAATAGGCATGTTGGGAAGGGGAAAAAAGGTTGTGTCCGTGGGGTAGGTGTTAAAACAACAGTAACATCTGCAGAAGAAAGACCATCTTCCAGCTAAACTAAAATGTCTACTTCTTTTAGCGGACAATGTGATAAGATCCCTTTCCTACGGCCACGCCAATCGCTACAAATTCCAGATGAGGCACAAAAACAGAAGGTGCTTCAACGGATATCAAGTGCTCCTTTAAGTGGGCTCTCCTCCACCTCAACTTCAACATCACAAATACTCCAGTCCTCAGAGGTGTCACCCCAATTGCACTTGCTTCCTCGCAGCTCACAAGTCTCCAACTGCCCGTCTGAGTATGGGGTAGAACAGATGGTTGAGACTGCAGTGCTGTTTACTCATACTATAGCCTGGGAATCAGAGTTCGGCTCCAGAGCTTCTGTGAGTCCAGATGCAGAAGGTTCTGACCATAACGAAGACCCTCGATACCAAAGTGTAACTCCTGTTGGTGGAGACAATGAGGAAGACGATGATGAGACTCAAATACCTGATTGGAGCGACAACTTTAGTTTTTTGTCAGGGCAGGAACAGGTTGGCTCTGAGGACGACGGGTGTGATAACACACAGGGTGATGATGATGAGGTTGGAGATCCCACTTACTGTCAACCCACAGTCAAACAAGAGATGAGGTCAGCAGAGGAGGTGGAGGAGGATGCTAGTGACGATGAGGTCAGGTTGCGCCTTCCTGGAAAGAGACGTAGTACTGGAAGCACGTCAACAACTGCATCCTCAAACACAACTCTGCATCTGACCACAAGTCATGGTGGCTCTTCAAGTCGCATGGGTGCTAAGCCTTGCATAGCCTGGGCATTTTTTCAGATCGATAAAGATGACCCAACTCGTGCTATCTGTAACATCTGTCAGCAAAAGCTAAGTAGAGGCCAAAAAATACATAGTTTGAGAACTTCATGCATGAACCGGCACATGGACATGAAGCATAAGTTGCAGTGGGAAGCTCACTGTGCTACAATGCGGCCTAGCCGGCCGGGCCAACCACCGTCTGCCACATCTTGTGCATCCGCGGCCTCTTCATCCTCTGTGACTGGGGGGACAGCAGTCACACCTGTTTTGGGACGCAGACCTGCCACCTCTTTAACCGCAACGGCCAGCGTGATTGGCAGGTCATCATTTTCTTTGGAGTTGGTAACACCAGCTGGTGTTGAGCGCTGTCCGACATCGATAGCACCACCTTTGGATCAAGGCAACCTAACATATCCGCCTGCATCTTCCTCACAGACCGGCAGATTGCCGGGGACACCCTTCTCAACCCCGTCTAAGCACAACAGCCAGCCCTCGGTCCCTCAGATGTGGACAAGTAAAAGACCATTTCCCCCTAGCCATGAGAAAGCTAAGAGTTTGAATTTCAGCATCTGCAAGCTCTTGGCTACAGAAATTCTTCTTTTCCTACTGGTGGACACAAAGGATTTTCGAGACCTTTTGTCCGTCGCAGTGCCCCAGTACCAGATGCCCAGTCGGCACTACTTCTCAAAGAAAGGTGTGCATGCGCTCCACCAGCATGTCGCACACAACATCACCGCTTCTTTGAGAAACTCTGTGTGTGACAGGGTGCATTTCACCACAGACACTTGGACGAGTAGGCATGGACAGGGGCGTTACATGTCGCTGACTGGGCACTGGGTAACTAAGGTGACAGCAGGACAAGGGGCTGCTGTCCAAGTCTTGCCGTCCCCACGAGTTGTGCATCAATCCTCTTTATCTCAATGTTCCCCCACTGCTTCTGCCTCCTCAACCTCCTCTCGGTCCTCCACCTGCACCCAAAGCCTGTCTGGTCATGCCACAAGCTTTCTAACTGCGCAGAAGGGATCCTGCACATCTCCTTACTATGCTGGCAGCAGGGCTCAACGTCATCAGGCGTTTTTTACTTTGAAATGTCTGGGAAATGTGAGTCACACAGCTGAGGAGTTGTGGTCAGCTCTGGAGAACCAGTTACATGAATGGTTGTCTCCACTGAACCTGAAACCAGGGAAGGCCATGTGCGACAATGCTGCAAACCTGGGTGCGGCCCTTCGCCGGGGCAATGTCACACACGTGCCTTGTATGGCTCACGTGTTGAACCTGGTTGTCCAGCAATTTTTAGCCCACTATCCCAGACTAGGTGGCCTTCTGCAGAGGGCACGGTCGCTGTGTGCTCACTTCCCCCTTTCGCATCCCGCAGCTCAGCGACATACATCTCTACAGAAGTCGTTGGGTCTGCCACTTCACCGGCTAAAATGCGATGTGCCTACCCGGTGGAATTCAACTCTGCACATGTTGCAGCGACTGTGGCAGCACCGACAAGCCCTGGTGCAATACGTTCTGACGTATAGCCTGGGCCAACGAGATCCAGAGGTGGGGCAAATCACGCTGGAGGAGTGGTCTCAGATCAGGGACCTATGCACCCTTTTGCACAGTTTTGAAATGGCGACGAAGATGTTTAGTGCTGACGATGCCATTATCAGCATGACTATTCCGGTGATTTACATGCTGGAGCACATGTTAAACAGAATTCGGAGTCAGGTGGTGGCACAAGAGGAGGTGGCGAAGTAGAGTAGGAGGAGTTGTATGTGGATGGGCTAACATCTGCAAGGTCCAGACGGTCGGCAGCACCAAGGCGGCAGGCATGTGAGGGTGGGGGAGATGGTTTTACCAGGGCGCTTGGTAGCAGCCAAACTAGTGAGAAAGGTGCAGGAGCCCAGGATGAAGTGGAGGACGAACTGATGGAAGACTCATCAGATGAGGGAGACCTTGATCACATTTCTGTTGTGCGAGGTTGGGGGGAGAGGACAGAGGAAGGAAGCATGATTGTTACCTCACCACCAACACAACAGGGACTTGGTGCTCCTGGATGCACAAGACGCATGAGTGCCTTCTTGCTGCACTACCTGCAACATGACCCTCGAATTGTGAGAATTAGAAATAATCCTGACTACTGGGTGGCCACACTGTTAGATCCCCGGTACAAAATAAATTTGCAGAAATTATTCCTGCCATAGAAAGGGATGCACGCATGCAGGAGTATCAGCAGAGACTGTTGCAGAATCTTACATGTGCTTTTCCACAAAACACCAGTGGTACACGTAGTGAATCTCACAGTTCCAACTTGCCAACCGTTGGACCGTCGAGTGTTCAGCACTCAAACCGTAACAGAAACACAGTATCTGCGAGTAACATCAATTTTGCGGAATCATTTCACCACTTTTTTAGCCCATCCTTTGCAAGGCCACAGGAGACAAGAAGTCTGACACATAGTCAACGCCTAGAGACGATGGTACAGGAGTATCTCCAAGCAAACATTGAAGCCATGACTGTGTCACTAGACCCTTGCTCTTTTTGGGCTTCCAATCTGGATAAATGGCCGGAGCTCGCCACTTACGCCTTGGAGATCTTGTCATGCCCCGCAGCCAGCGTTCTGTCTGAACGTGTGTTCAGCGCTGCAGGTGGTGTGCTGACAGATAAGCGCACGCGGCTCTCCACTGATAATGTAGACAGACTCACGTTCATAAAGATGAACAAATCATGGATCCGAAATGACTTTTCTACCCCTGTGTCATCCTGGGGAGAGTAAAAGCTTGATGATTTGTTAAAATCACCTCACCAACCGTTTTAAGCTTTCAAATTACTAATCATGTTTATCTGTATCTTGGCTGGAAAATAATTTGGGCTTTATAGCAGTGTGCAGTACTGATTCTATTATGCCATCTATACTAAGCTCCACCAGATTTAAAATTACTAATCATGTTTATCTGTATCTTGGCTGGAAAATAATTTGGGATTTGTAGCAGTGTGCAGTACTGATTCTATTAGGCCATCTATACTAAGCTCCACCAGCTTTCAAATTAATAATAATTTTTAGCTGTATCTAGCCCGGAAAATAATTTTGGGTCTCCTAGATGCGCAAGACACATGACTGCCTTCTTGCTGCACTACCTGCAATATGACCCTCAGACTATCAGAATTCGAAGTAATCCTGACTACTGGGTTGGCACACTCTTATATCCCCCACACTCTTCAATCAACCTTTTCATTTTAATACAGAACAAAAATATGGTCATTTTTGAAATTATAAGCATTAACAGGTTATTAGAAACTGAAATCAAACAGTTTTCAACTCAAAACTTTATTCTAGGTGATGTTACATTTGCACATAGGACCCATTGTTCGAAAGGAGCTTCTGATCTGTCTCGTCCATTGAATTTGTCAGGTTTTGGATGGTTTCTGCTTCAATTGTTTTGCATGAGGACAGAATACCCTCCCAGAGCTGTTGCTTAGATGTGAACTGCCTCCCGCCATCATAGACACTCCTTTTGATGATGCTCCAGAGGTACTGAATGGGGTTGAGGTCAGGGGAGCATGGGGGTCACACCATAAGTTTGTCCCCTTTTATGCCCATATCAGCCAGAGATGCAGATGTGTTATGTGCAGCATGAGACGGTGCATTATCATGCATGAAAATGATCTTGCTGTGTAATACACGGTTCTTCTTCTTGAACCATGGCAGGAAGTGCTGTTTGAGAAACTCCACATACATTATGGAGTTCATCTTTGCCCCCTCAGGGATCCTAAAGGGGCCGACAATCTCTCCCCATGATTTCAGCCCAAAACATTACTCAACCTCTTCCTTGTTGGTGCTGTAGCCGTGTTTGCGTGGGGTGTCCATCAACCAGCTATCCTCCACTCCATCCTTCTGGACCATCAAGTGTTGAACGGCACTCATCGGTGAACAAAGCAGTTTTGAAGTCAGTCTTCATGTATTGTTTTGCCCACTGGAGCCATTTCTACTTGTGTGCAGTGGATAGAGGAGGTCGACGGGATGGCTTACGCACAGCTGCAAACCTCTGAAGGACTCTGCATCTTGATGTTCGGGGGACGTTGGAGGCACCAGCAGCTTCAAAAACTTGTCTGCTGCTATGACAAGGCTTTTTTGCCGCTGCTCTTTTAATATGCTGTTAACATAATTGCCTGTAGGAAAGAGTCCTCAATTTTACCTTATCAGCACGCACACGTGTGTACTGTGAATCAGGTACATACTTTTTGATTGTGCGATGATCAGGATGAAGTGTCTTGGCAATGTTGATTGTAGTCATGCCTTGACCTAAACACTCCACAATTTGTTGCTTCTCAGCAGCCGACACATCCTTTTTCTTTCCCATTTTGGCAGAAAATGTAGGCTGCTTAATAATGTGGGACAGCCTTCTTAAGAAGTCTTGCCTTTCATTGGACACACCTGCCAAACTAATTAGCACAGGTGTCTGCAATTGCTTACAGTGATATAAAGAGCCCTGACACACATCACCATCAATGAGTTTAACTGACAAACAAACAAATTCTTCCCTTATCACTCCTAAACACTTTTTGCATAATAATTTGGAACACAGTGTACATGTGCTTTTCCACAAAACACCAGTGGTTCACGTAGTGAATCTTACGGTTCTAACTTGCCAACCGTGGTCTGTATGGAATTGTTCAATAAAGGGCCCAAAATTAAGATAACATAGACGAGAGAGGTCTCTATGAATAGGAATTCCTAAGTATTTGATACCCTATGAGGGCCAGGCAAAGGGAAAGTTGGACTGGATGGAATCCTGTATGGATTTGGGGAGGGAGACATCGAGGGCCTCAGACTTCGCTGCATTGATTTTAAAATTTGACCATGTAACAAAGTGATCTATTTAGTTGGGTCTTCTGAGCAGTTTGTCAGCTTTTGGACACCTTTGAAGTTGTTTTCTATGTGTTTCTATGTGTCTTTGTTTGCCTGCCATTGGTTTTAACGGTGTTTGAAGGTGTTCGACGAACAGTTCGACGAACAGTTCGGCGAACATATTGGTGTTCGACGAACCGAACCGAACTCGAACACTACGGGGGTGGCTCAACACTAATTATAACCGATAGGCACATCCGCCTGTCAACTGAAAATGCTGACTGGCTGACTCTTATAAAAATGAACAAGAGCTAGATTGGGCCAGATTTCTCAACACCACCAAATGATAGAAGAGTAACATAAACTCAAATGCAGTGTCTTTTTTTGGGGAGGTCTAACTCTATTCCCATGCACCTGTGTCTTCACACCCAGACAAGGGTATACGCTTCCTGATTTTGTTTATTTGCTCTCGTCTTCCTCCTTCTCCGTATCCTCATCCTCCACCACCATTTCACCACCATATGTACCATATCAACATATCTATGTCTCTGGCAAGAGACATTGGAGTTCCTCCAAATTTTTGGCAGCCATTGCTTCACTGCATAAGCAAACCCTATGAAAGACCCACTTCCTAATAATGGGAACATTGTTTTTAGGAGGCTCTCTGACCTCTACGTCTCTTGCAAGGGGCATTGGAATTCCTCCAAATTTTTGGCAGCCATTGCAGTCACTGCATAGGCAAACACTATTGGAGACCCACTTCCTAATAATGGGAACATTGTTTTTTAGGAGGCTCTCTGACCTCTTCGTCTCTTGCAAGAGGCATTGGAGTTCCTCCAAATTTTTGGCAGCCGTTGCTTCACTGCATAAGCAAACATTATGGGAGACCCACTTCCTAATAATGGAAACATTATTTTTAGGAGGCTCTACGACCTCTACGTCTCTTGCAAGGGGCATTGTAGTGCCTCCAAATTAATGGCAGCTTTTGCAGTCACTGCATAGGCAAACAGTATGGAAGACGCTCTCCTTTCTATTGGGAATATGTCATTACTGTTGCCGTACTCAATGTGTCTTTAAATTGTTAGTGGAGTTTTTCCTAAATTTATAACTGAATAGCACACCCTCTCCTTTCTAATGGGAACATGTCGTACTCGTTACTGTGGCACTGCTCTATGTGTCTTTAAATTCTTAGTGGGGTTTTTCCTAAATTTTGGCAGCCGTTGGTCTCACTGCATACCCTATAACTGTATAGCACACCCGCTCCTTTGTAATGGAAACATGTTATTACTGTGGCCCTGCTCTATGTGTCCTTAAATTGTTAGTGGAGTTTTTCCCAAATTTTGTCAGCCCTTGGAGTCACAGCATGGGCATTATCACTATAGGAGACCCGCTCCTTTATAATGGGAACATTTTTTTTTACTTAGACCCTCCTCTATGTCTCTTCAAAGGGGTATTGGGTTGCGTACAAATTTTTGTCAGCCCTTGCAGTCACTGCATACGCAATAACAGTATGGGAGACCCACTCGGTAATAATGGGAACAACAAAGCATAGCCGGCTGATGGCTTTCTAACAATAGCGAGGGCAGACTGCTGGCCCTTTAAGAATAGCAAGGGCCGCCTGATGGCCCTATAAAAATAGGCTTTGTGACTTTCAGAGTCCCTCCATCATAAATGAAACAGGATGTGACTGATGATGTGTCACACACGACATGGCCAGATGAGGTTGTAAAATGTTAAAATTACATTTCCAGGTGAATTTTTTTTGTCTTAAAAAATAACGTAAAAAAACCCCCAAAAAACAGTAGGATCTTTCTTTAGTAGAAAAACTAGAGTCGCCAATGTAACCTCCATGTGATCACATTGTTCAGCTTCTGCACCTCCTCCTCCTCCTCCAGTTTGGCCTCCATCTCCAAAATGTCCACATCAGTCACAAGCTGAAAGCACTGCAGCACTGCCCTGGCCAAGCAGCAACAGGCTGTACTGAAGATAACATGCTTAATGCTGCTTAGGTGACAAACCACCCATCGCTGCAGAGTTGTTGAAAGCTGTAACACAGCAGTCTGATCTGTGGCTCTCACCGCTGAACATACAGCCAAGCATGGTCGTGTGTGACAATGCGCGGAACCTGGTGACGGAGAAATGACAGCCGGAGTAGATATGGTTTCCCTCTATGCCCGTCCTTTCACAGAGTTAAAGAATATAGCTGTGGTGAAATACAACACCCACTGAGAAGCAGTTTCAGAGTGAAAAACATTGGGCCCACCAGAAGATTTGATTCTGAGGGGCCACCTTTCTCCCCCGCTCAGGAGCCCCATAGCAGCTGCAAAATTTGCTCTATCATCATGAACTCTCCTGATAGAGAAGCCAGGGCCCACCCGAAGATTCTCGTGTGGGACTGTCCAACCCTGCCGAGAAGCAGTCCTGGCTAAGAAAAGTGAGTGGGAAGGTTCCCGGACACACTATGGCTGCTTTTTAACTGAGGTGGAAACCCACGCAAACACGGGGAGAACATGCAACATCCTTGCAAATGTTGTCCTTGCTGGGATTTGAACCCAGGATCCCAGCGCTGCAAGGCTTCAGTGCTAACCACTGAGCCAATGTGCTGCCGTTCACCCTCTGACATCTAACAGGCTGGAGAAATTTGCACCTGCTGCCACTCTATCTTCAGCTCCTTTGTGAGAAACTAATGTATTTGGGTAGCCACACAGTTTACCAAATAAAATTCCTGAAAAAAGGAAATTGGGGATGACTTTGCTACTGGTACTGGGTCAAGTGCTAATACCATGGCGTCGTACCACAGTTTACTGGAAATATTTCAGGCTGGTAGGAGGCAAGCAGATTCCCATAGAAAAGTACCAGCAGTAATGTTGTGGGACCCTTGCTTGTGGAAGGCGGAGACGATACCAGGAGAAATAGTGGCTGCTGGGGATCAAGTATGGACACCAGGCCGCCGCCGGCATGAGGTTGTGGACAGCTTCCGCCTCCACGAGCCTAAAAGGCCATATTTCAAGTGCAAGCAGCTGCCTAGAAATCTGGCAATTTAGTGTAGCAGCCTGTGGGTGGGTGGCTGGCTGGCTGCATACTTGCGCTTGCATTCCAAGTAACAGTAAACTAAGCAGATGGTGGCCTCTATCATCATCATGGCCTCACCTTGGCACTATGAACTCTCCTGAAGGAGAAGCCAGGGCCCACCAGAGGAGTGTCCAGTTCTCTGTTGGGCCCGTGCAACCCTGCCGAGAAGCAGCCCTGGCTAAGAAAAGTGTGGGGGAAGGTTCCCAGACACTCTATGGCTGCTTTTTTAATGTGGATCGGACATGCTTATGCATGTTATTTCTTAAACCGCATTGCAGATCAGGCCATTGTCCAACTCTGTATTCATGAAATTAAATGCGCAAAGAAAGATGTGTGTGTGTCAAAGCACCACCGACAAGGGCGAGTTGATGTTGGACAGGCAGCCATTGCTTCTGCAACAAGCTGCATTACAGGACTTCCTGTGAGAAATGACATGCAGGGTATATAGGGTTTCCCTCTATGCCTGTCCTTTCACCGAGCTAAATACAACTGTCAGCAAAAAAAAGTTGTGGACTGGCTCCGTACTGTCCCTGGCCACATTCACCTGTCCACGTGTTTGTGGATAGGCGGTCTTTCCCAGTAAATGCACTGGGGAGGGCACGGGTAATGTTGTGGGACTCGTGCTAGTGGAAGGCGGAGACGATACTGGGAAAAATAGTGCGGCTGGGGACCGAGTATGGACACCCGGCCTCTGCCGGCATGAGGTTGTGAAAAGCTTCTGCCTTCACGAGCCTAAAAGGCCACATTTCAAGTGAAAGCAGCTTTAGAGGACTTCTTGGTAGAAATTACAGCTGGGTAGATATGGTTTCCCAAGTCCTTTTACCAAGCTAAAGAATATGGCTGTAGTGAAATACAACTCAGTAAAATAAGCTGTGGACTGGCTCCGTATGGTCCCGTGCCACATTCACCTGTCCATGTGTTTTTTTTTATGTGGATTGGACGTGCTTATGCATGTTATTTCTCAAACCAGATTGCAGATCAGGCCATTGCCAAACTCTGTAGTCATGAAATTAAAAGCGCAAAGAAAGATGTTTGTGTGTCAAAGCACCACCGAGAAGTGTGAATTGATGTTGGATGGGCTGCCATTGCTTCTGAAAAAGCTGCTTTAGAGGACTTCCTGTGAGAAATGACAGCTGGGTAGATATGGTTTCCCAAGTCCTTTCACCAAGCTAAAGAATATGACTGTGGTGAAACACAACTCAGCAAAAAAAGTTGTGGACTGGCTCCATACCGTCCCTGGCCACATTCACCTGTCCACGTGTTTATGGTTAGGCGGTCCTTCCCAGAAAGTGCACTGGGGAGGGCATGGGTAATGTTGTGTGACCCATCCTTGTGGAAGGCGGAGACGACACCGGGAGAAACAGTGGCGGCTGGGGACCAAGTATGGACACCCGGCCGCCGCCGGCATGAGGTTGTGAAAAGCTTCTGCCTCCACGAGCCTAAAAGGCCAAATTTCAAGTGAAAGCAGCTTTAGAGGACTTCTTGGTAGAAATGACAGCTGGGTAGATATGGTTTCCCAAGTCCTTTTACCAAGCTAAAGAATATGGCTGTAGTGAAATACAACTCAGTAAAAAAAGCTGTGAACTGGCTCCGTATGGTCCCTGGCCACATTCACCTGTCCATGTGTTTGTGGTTAGGCGGTCCTTCCCAGCAAGTGCACTGGGGAGGGCACGTGTAATGTTGTGGGACCCTTGCTTGTGGAAGGCGGAGACAATACCGGGAGAAATAGTGGTGGCTGGGGACCGAGTATGGACACCCGGCCGCCGCTGGCATGAGGTTATGAAAGCTTCCGCCTCCATGAGCCTAAAAGGCCACATTTCAAGTGAAAGCAGCTTTAGAGGACTTCCTGAGAGAAATGACAGCTGGAGTAGATTCGGTTTCCCAAGTCCTTTCACCAAGCTAAAGAATATGGCTGTGGTGAAATACAACTCTCAGCAAAAAAAGCTGTGGACTGTCTCCGTACCGTCCCCGGCCACATTCACTTCACCACGTGTTTGTGGTTACGCGGTCCCTCCCAGTAAGTGCACTGGGGAGGGCACAGGTAATGTTGTGGGACCCGTGCTTGTGGATGGTGAAGACAACACCAGGAGAAATAGTGGTGGCTGGGGAACGAGTATGGACACCCGGCCACCGCCTGCATGAGGTTGTAGACAGTTTCCGCTTCCATGAGCCTAAAAGGCCACATTTCAAGTGCAAGCAGCTTTAGAGGACTTCCTGGGAGAAATGACAGCTGGAGTAGATACGGTTTTCCAAGTCCTTTCACCAAGCTAAACAATATAGCTGTGGTGAAATACAACTCTCAGCAAAAAAAGCTGTGGACTGGCTCTGTACCGTCCCTGGCCACATTCACCTGTCCACGTGTGGGTGGGTAGGCGGTCCTTCCCAGTAAGTGCGCTGGGGAGGGCACAGGTAATGTTGTGGGACCCGTGCTTGTGGAAGGCGGAGATGACACCGGGAGAAATAGTGGCGGCTGGGGACCGAGTATTTACACCTGGCCACTGCCACCATGAGGTTGTGGACAGCTTCTGCCTCTGCGAGCCTAAAAGGCCACATTTCAAGTGCAAGCAGCAGTCCAAAAATGTGGCAGTATAGTATTGCAGCCTGTGGGTGGGTGTCTGGCTGCTTACTTGCGCTTGCATTCCAGGGAATGGGGTACGGACAACTGAACGCTGCACTGGGACAAGGACGTGGACAGTGATTGTTACAAGTCTGCAACGACAGGTGCATGGCGGGAGGCATCTTCGCATGCGCCAGGGATTACTTATGATGGGCATACTTTTAGGCAGTGACCTGGGAGTCAGAGATGCTTCCAGAGGTCTTCCTCAAGCTGTTCCCAAGTCTTTTCAGCACTGTATGCGTGTGTCTGATGATGTGTCACACACCACATGGCCAGATAAGGTTGCAAAATGTTAAAATTACATTTCCCAGTGAATGCATTTGTCTTGGTTGAAAGCAATGAAAAAGTGCAAAAACGCATAAAAAATGCTACTTGTGAACATAGCCCAGCGTGTGGAGGAGCATTTTTGTTTTTGGTTATTTTTTTGCCTTATATACAAGTCATTACCCTGGTCAGGATGTTCTTTAACATATTTCCCAAGAAAATCCACTTTGGTTACGTTTTTGCATGTTTTATTGTGAGTTTGTAAAAGTGGCATAATAACTCTGACAACATTGTTCACAACAGTGACCTGGGAGTCAGAAATGCTTCCAGGGGTCTTCCCCATGCTGTTCCCATGTCATTTGAGCACTGTTCCCATCGATTTCAGCAATTTCTAGGCACTCTGCAAACCGTCGGGGGAGCCACCAGAAAAATGCTCGAGTTTCCCATAGACTTACAGTATATTGAGCTCATTGCTCGGGTCGAGCACCCGAGTATTCCAATTGGCTCGACCCGAGCAACGAGCACCCGAGCATTTTAGTGCTTGCCCATCACTAGTACTGAGTGATATATCTAGATCCATATCTCACTTAAGCATGGAAGGCAATTTCCCCTCCCCTTCTGGACTATTTAAGATTTTATTAATTAAAGACATTCCTTTAGTCATGAAGTTTGCATTATTTAAAAACTTCTGAAGTTAACCTCAAGGATTTCCTTTATCTAGGTAACATGACATTAGGAAATTTCTAATTTGAAAACATTGATAAAAACAACTTTTACTCAAACAATATTTATTTCTGATAATTCCTTATGGCATAAGGACTGATCTATCAAATATATCTGCTAATGTATTAATTCCGCTCTTCTGCTATAATGCTAGATTTAAATAAGGAATATGAAATGCTATAGACCTTTTGGAAATATTTGCCAATGAAATACACAAATTACTTCTAGCCCAGTTATTCCAAGCATATATAGTTGCCACCATAGTTGGTAGACAAGGAGAGAAAGCTGATGGCTTTAGTTTTTCAATTTCAAGTGTTCTCCTTGTAGAACCACATTTAGCATAAAACGATTCAATTTGCATCCATGTATGACAACCTTCTTCCAACCACCAATCCTTCGTTGAATCAAGAATAGCAGCTTTATAATTGATTCTCTTTTTTTATTCCAGTACAATACTTCCTCCTTCGTTGATGTACAATTTTGGTAATGGTGGCTCTTGCTACATTTTTTCAGCATTTCTTATTGTCATATTTTAATATATTGGTAATTACAAAATAAAGGAATGCGTGTTTATGGTAAAACAAAAATTGTATTTGCAATGTTTATCTATTTATTTGTGTTTTATCGAACATACACTACCGTTCAAAAGTTTCTGGTCATTAAGAAATGTCATTATTTTTGAAAGAAAAGCACTTTGTTTTCAATGAAGCTAACATTGAATGAATCAGAAATATACTCTATACATTGTTAATGTGGTAAATGACTATTCTAGCTGCAAACGTTTTGTTTTTATTGCAATATCTACATAGGTGTATAGAGGTCCATTTCCAGCAACCACCACTCCAGTGTTTTAATGGTACATTGTGTTTGCTAACTGTGTAAGAAGGCTAATGGATGTTAAGAAAACCCTAGAAAACCCTTGCACAAGTATGTTAGCCGAGCTGAAAACGGTTTGGCTGATTTGAGAAGCTATAAAATAGACTTTTTTTTGAGCTAGTTGAGAATCTGGAGCATTACATTTGTTTGTTCTATGAAACTCTCAAAATGGCCAGAAAAAGAGAACTTTCATGTGAAACTCGACAGTCTATTCTTGTTCTTAGAAATGAAGGCTATTCCATGCGAGAAATTGCCAAGAACCTGAAGATTTCCTACAACGGTGTGTACTACTCCCTTCAGAGGAGAGCACAAACAGGCTCTAACAATAGTAGAAAGAGAAGTGGGAGGCCTCGCTGCACAACTGAGCAACAAGACAAGTACATAAGAGTGTCTAGTTTGAGAAATCGACGCCTCACCGCTTCTCCACTGGCAGCTTCATTAAATAGTACACGCAAAACACCAGTGTCAACGTCTACAGTGAAGAGGCGACTCTGGGATGCTGGTCTTCAGGGCAAAGTGGCAAAGAAAAAGCCATATCTGAGACTGGCTAATAAAAGGAAAAGATTAATATGAACACAGACATTGGACAGAGAAAGATGGGAAAAAAGTTTTATGGACAGACGAATCAAAGTTTGAGGTGTTTGGAACCCTCACAAGAACATTTGTGAGACGCAGAACAACTGAAAAGATGCTGGAAGAGTGCCTGATGCCATCTGTCAAGCATGGTGGAGGTAATGTGATGGTCTGGGGTTGCTTTGGTGCTGGTAAAGTGTGAGATTTGTTCAAGGTAAATGGGATTTTGAATAAGGAAGGCTATCACTCCATTTTGCAACGCCATGCCAAACCCTGTGGACAACGCTTGACTGGAGCCAATTTCATCCTACAACAGGACAATGACCCAAAGCACACCTCCAAATTATGCATGAACTATTTAGGGAAGAAGCAGGCAGCTTGTATTCTACCTGTAATGGAGGGGCCAGCGCAGTCACTAGATCTCAACCCCATTCAGCTGTTGTGGGAGCAGCTTGACCGTATGGTACGCAAAAAGTGCCCATCAAGCCAATCCAACTTGTGGGAGGGGCTTCAGGAAGCATGGGGTGAAATTTCTCTAGATTACCTCAGCAAATTAACAGCTAGAATGCCAAAGGTCTGCAATGCTGTAATTGCTGCAAAGGGAGCATTCTTTGATGAAAGCAAAGTTTGAAGGAGAAAATTATTCTTTCAAATAAAAATCATCATTTCTAACCTTGTCAATGTCTGGACTATATTTGCTATTCATTTTGCCACTCATTTGATAAATAAAAGTACGAGTTTTCATGGAAAGCACAAAATTGTCTGGGTGACCCCAAACTTTTGAACGGTAGTGTACATTTGAGACAAATTGCGTAAATGGATATAATGACTCTCTGTATGCAAGGTATGGAGTAGAAAAATGAAGTCATCCATCCCTTTTTCCTTGAAAGGTACAAATTAAATATCAAGATTCATGTTTCCATTGTGAAAATAATGTCTGGGGCAATAAAACTCATTTGAAGGTGCCACAGAAACCCATTTACACATCAGATTAGAAGTGACTTTTGCGCTGGTAAATAAGCAGGATGATGATTGTCATGCCATTACACCAAATATACCGAACAAGACAATATAGTGATCGGAGAAAAATCATCTCCATAGATTCACGTAAGAGTCGTTCTGTGTAAAACCTTATTTGTATTGTACTCCATCCATTCATTGATCTTCTGTCCAGATATTATATTTAGTTATACTGTTTCTTAATGTTCAGATGAGAAATCCAAAGGGAAATCAGTGCTATGGAAGCTTACGATTTATGATAATAACGACCCTTCGAGCCCTGCATTTCAGGCTAATGGAGGATATAATATTTTTATGCTAATCTGTCTTTGCTTCTGTAAACAGCCTTGTGGAATGGAAACCTTGAAATTAAACCTGAGATTTACAGGAATCGCAACCACAAAACAAGACATAAGGAAAAGAAAATCTGCCAGACTCACTTTCATGTAGCAGAAATGGTTTATCTGAACAAGTTACAGGAATTATGATTTACGCACATTGTATGAGCTCCTTTTTTTTATCACGTACAAACAGCATCTTCTGTATTCCGGTAAAATTCCTAAGAAAAAGCTTAGAAAATAACATCAATTTTGCATTCTATATTCTATAACCTACAAAATAGTTTCTTATTTTCTATATAGCATCAGCGTAATCTACAGTGGAATACCAGATGTCATATCTACAATCCCAGAAAAGTGCATAAGATGAATCATAATTATCTTTCTATTTTTATAAATGCAATTATATACAGATCAATAATTCAGGGATTAGGCCAGAGACTTTAGTTCTATAGCAATAAAGATATTGCGTTACACATTTCCTTATAATTTAAGAGCAGTACTTATTAGGGCTTGTGCACTCGTTGCAGATTTGTTGCTGTTTTCTGCACAGATTTGTCACAAAACCTAAAGAATTTACCAATGCAAGCAAAGTGAATGAGACTCCTGAAGACTAAGGCAGACGTTGCTTATTTCTGACTTGCAGATTTTGGTGCTGATTTAAATCTGCAGAATATCAATTCTTTCAGCATTTTTTGCTGTAGATTTCACCCATACTAATGAGTGGGGAACAATATGCACCAAAAACACATGCAAAAAATGCATAAAAAATGCTGCTTTTTTACACAGCGTTTTTTTCTGCCTAGAGATGCCGAAATGGTGTGGGAATTTCTGCATTAAATACTTAGCGTGTGCACATAACCATATTCTCCCAATGCAGTTTAGCTGCCTACACCAAGAATATTAGGTAATACATAGATATTTCCAAAATCAAAGTCATAGCCTCTTGGCAAAATGGAATCAGTAATATTTGAAAGTGTACACATTTTCCTATAATGCATCCTTTCTTTCTAATGATTTCTGCCCAAAATGACCCATGTAATGTCAAGGTATGTTCATATGTTCAGTATTTGCAGCAGAAAAATGCGGATTTTCCCCCTAGACTTGCATTAGATAAGGAAAATCCGCATGAGTAAAAACCACTTGTGTGTTTCAATAGTGTTTCTGCAGCGGAAACGCATACAAAAATGCCACATGATGATGAATAAAGTTTGTTTAAAAAACCCTATTCTCTGAAACTCTGCAAATTTCAACATGAAAACATGAAAAACACATGCATATCCCTAGAAGCAATGCGATTAAACTGAATGTGAGGAGACACAGATTAGATATTAGAAAAAACTTTTTGACAGTCAGGGTGACCAATGAGTGGAACAGGCGGCCACGAGAGGTGGTGAGTTCTCCTTCAATGGAAGTCTTCAAACAGAGGCTGGACATATATCTGTCTGAGATGATTTAGTGAATCCTGCTTTGAGCAGGGGGTTGGACCAGATGACCCAGGAGGTCCCTTCCAACTCTACCATTCTATGATTCTATGATTCTATGAAAAACGCATCAAAAAAAGCATGCTGCAAAACGTCATGTAAAAAACGCAATTAACCTAGTTTGCATATTAGGTGCGGAAATGGTGCAGAAATTCTGCAGCGTCAAAACCGCAGTAAATCCGCACCGTGTGCACATCCCCAAAGTGTTGTCACCTATTTAGTACTGGGAATGCCCTTCAGTTGAACTTTACTTAAGCTTTTGGAAGAATAGTCAAGCAGGTGTGAATAATGACCCCCTAAAAGTAAGACAGCTTAGCCTAACAAAAAGCCTAGGCTGGCTAGGGAGAGGCTTTGAAAGATAGTCCTGTGGGGCTTGTGGACTTAAAATGATAGAGAGAGACTCTTGCAAGGCAAGGCAGTGATGAAGAATACTCCTTCTTCTTGCATATAGTGAAGGTTCCGTTAGTTCCCTTTGTATATCAAATTGTAGTTACCCAGTATCAAATTAAATTCAATCTGTGTGAAGATAAAAGTGATTTTAGAAGGTACTCTTAGAATTGCACTGCCAAGTAGTGATGAGCGAGTATGTTTTGTTAACCCTTCCGCCGAGTATGCTCAGACGAGCACCAAGTAGTTACAGCGTGCTCGGTGATATGGTTGAATCGCTCCCGTGTGCATGATTTGCAACTGTTTGACAGCTTTAATACATGCGAGGAATGTGTAAGAAGCAGACATTCCTCACATGTAATAAAGCTGTCAAACAATCGCAAATCATGCACACGGGAGTGATTCAAACATATCACCGAGCACGCTGTATATACTCGGTGCTCGTCCGAGCATACTTGGCGAAAGGGTTAACAAAACATACTCGCTCATCACTACTGCTAAGTAGTTGGTAAATAATGTTTTACCAAAAAACCCGCTCCTCATCTCCACCCATCTGGTCCTTGTAAGATTGGCATTGACGGCATTGAAATCTTCAAGGCGTTAGTTGCCATGCAGAGACTTCTGGGTTTTCTAGGCTTGAGACGGTTCTGCCTAAGCACCCGCAAAGGTCGCAGCACACACCGTGCTGCCAATGCTGATCCAAAGATACAACAAGAACCAAACAAGTGGCGGTGAGGAGAGGAGGGGTCGGAGTGGTGAGCTGTGATGTAGAAAGATTTTTATTATTTTTTACCTATTATGGTTATTATGCTCTGGCGTATGGAGAGACCCCAAAGCATAATAAGGGAAATAAAATTTGCGCAGAGTAACAAATTAAATTTCCTGGGAAAAAGTGCGGGACAAGTGAATTTAAATTTTGCCTGATCCGCTCATCTTTAGGCAAATCATTTGGTGAAGAGGTGAAGAATCTTGGCTTGCAGATCAGCCTAAAATATTTTCTAATGAGGTAATACGAGAGTGTGTTGACAGATGGACAAAGTGTATCAAAAAGCTAAGGGACTATGTAGAAAAATTATGTTTTTGTCTTTTCTAAAAGTCAATGAAAATTAATTTTACTACCAAAGTGCGTTTTTTTGACTGGGCGTATAGATTTTTATTTACATCCTTTCTCTTTCAATGTGATGTACAGTGTTAGTTTTCCACCACACATAGCATTTTGAATTAAGCCAAAAAAGTTCGACTTTGGTCTCATCTGGCCAGATCGCCTTCTTCCACATGCTAGCTGTGTCCCCTGCATGTTTTTTTGCAAACTACAAATGAGACTTCTTATGGCTTGCTTTCAAAAATGGCTTTCTACTTGCCACACTAAAGTTCAGATTTGTGGAGTATACAACTAATAATTATCTTTAGGGCAGATTTTCCCACCTGAGCTGTGGATCTTTGCAGCTTGCCCAGAGTAACCATGGATTTCTTGGCTGCTTCTCTAATTAGTGCTCTGCTTGCTTGCGATGTCCATTTAGTTGGACGGCCGTGTCTTGGTAGGTTTGCAGTTGTGCCATACTCCTTCCATTTTTGAATGATGGATTGAAAAATGCTCGGTGAGATGTTCAGAAATTGGGCTATTTTTTTAGAACCTAACCCTGCTTTACTTTTCATCACAACTTTATCTTTAACCTGTCTGGTGTGTTCCTTGGTTTTCATGATGCTGTTTTATCCCTCTGAGGCCTTCACAGAGCCGCTGTAGTAATACTGAGTATAAATTACACATAAGTAGACACAGTTTACATATTATGTGATGTCTGGAGGCAATTGGTCATTCAAGATTCTATTTAGGGGTATCAGATTAGAGGGGGTTGAATACGAATAAAAGTTAAAATTTTCCGATTTATATTTTTATTATTTTCTTTACACTTTCCAAATATTTGCTACTTTGTGTTGCCATGAAATCCCAATAAAATACATTAAAGTTTGTATGTGTAACAAAAAAAGTGTGGAAAAGTTCACGGGGTATGAATACATTTTCAAGGCACTGTATAGTGTGGATATGTGTATATAATATGGTGCTTTTTAAAGGGATTATCTGAAGCTTGGAAGTTTTTCCCCTATCCTTGAGATAGGGGACAACTTAATGATCGGTGGGGGTCTGACAGCTGGGATCCCCACTAATTCCAAATGATCGGTGGGGGTCAGACAGCTGAGATCCCCACTAATTCCAAAAACCAGGTATGTCAACGGAGCAGTGGTTGATCATGCACACTGTAGCTCCATTCACACGTAGCTCCCTAAACAACCCCTTTAAGTAAGAGGTGAGGGGCATGACCAAGTAAAGCAAAATTCGCTGAACATTCTCATTTGATAATAAAAAATATTCTAATGTAAATCAGCCATTGCAAGTGGCAAAAAAAAACATTGAAGTTGAATCTACATCCTCCGTTCATCTTCAGTATTAGTAAATGTTATTACTTTGATTCACTTTTCATAATGAATAATAAAGGATTAGAATAATTTAAGGCTCTGACATCTCTGAAAATTCAATTTTGTGCAATGACTTTTTATTAAAAAAATGAGAGTAAGAATAGACATTGATTATTCCTTTATTAAATTAATGAGGCCGAGTCCTAAGGACCGACTGTAGTGATGTCGTCACTCGTAGGAGAGAATTAATTTTTATTACACTACATTAATGCATTATCAATATCTGCTTCACTAATGAACTTACTAATCATGAGCAAACGTGATAATTATTTCAGCAAATATATGTCCTTTTGAGTTCTTTTAGGGAGTTTTAGTGCTAATTTTCATGTTTAAGGAAATCTATTTGGAGGTTGAAATGAAAATATAAATATTTTTATGTAGTAGAGTCTAACCATGGCCCCAGAGACATACTCTAAGGCACTAGTCTTTTCTCCATAGATAAGACGTTGGAGTTAAAGAGAGTCTGTCACCCTCAAATTAGAATTCTGCTTCCCATACATTTATATATGGGATTTACCTCCTATAAAAATTATGGCAGTAAAATACTGTATATTTTAGTGGTGTTGCTGCAGAAAAATTCACTTTTAATCTTTATACAAATGTGACCTCATAAGTGCACCCTTGGCGTTGCCAATATCTTGGTGCACCATTGCTCCCTCCAATTTGCACATCTAGTGCTGTCCCCAAGCTTGATTGACAGTGCTGGGTTTCTCATAACGAGAGCTCCCTAAACTTAAACCTCTATTATTGAGCTTGCACCTAACACTGGAGAAGCCCAGCAGCATACTCACTCTGTCAATGCAGAAACACTCTGATTTTTCACTACTCTCCATTTCCGTACTCCACAGAATGACAGGATCCAAAGATCAGAGTGTCAGAAGCGGGTCCTGCTAATCTGTGATTGCCGCCCACTACACCTGGAAGTGTAGCTAGCAAGCAACTTCAGAGAGGACTTTGCTGCACTAACATTATAAGAACATCTCTTGACTCCTACAATGCTATTGTGCAAATGCAAGAACTGAGGTTTCAGTTTAGGTAGCTCTTTCTTAGAGAAAGCGAGTGCTGTCAGTCCAGCATGGGGACAGTCCTAGATATGCAAATCAGATGACATAACTGTACACCGAGACATTGTCCATGCCGATGGTCATTGGCATATGGATTAAAAGTGAATTTTTCTGCAACTAAAATTCATGTTTTTTTATGTTCCTATATGAAAGTTTAATTGGCTGAAATTGCAGTTTGGGGATGACAGATTCACTTTAATGATATCACTACATCAGAGAATACAGTGTTTCCAAATTGATGCCAAAAGGTTTATACTTTCCAACAGATTTAAAGAGAATCTGTAAGTAGGATCTACCCTCTTAAAACATCTATATTGATATGCAAGTCATAGGATACTGAATAAAATGATACCTTCATATCTGGGATCCGATGTCTTAATCCAGAGAAATCCATGTTTTCTCAATATGTGTCACGCTGTCTCTGTATACTGGAGGTAGGGGGCCTAAGCTGACCCTAAGCTGGGGCCCTGACTAATCCCTCAACCTGGAGGTACTGTTAAAGGTACAGAGGTCCAGGCCGCCAGCGTAACCCCTACCTCCTGAAGATCCCTGCACCTCAGTAATCTAGTCCTGAGAAGGACCCCGATCACAACCAAAGGGAACAAGAAATAATATGCCCAAACACAGTATTTAGACGAACGAGACAGTACAAGGGAAAAACCAAAACCACCTTGCATACAAACAACTTCTCAACTACAACAGAGGGAAAACCAACGGGAAAGGAGATAAATGATAAAGCGAGGAAAGGGAAAAAACACTTCCAAATACACTTATCTCAGCAACTCCAAACACCACGATCCGCTCTGTCAGTCTGAATGAAATGCTTTCACCGACACCTCCCAAACAGACCAGCAGGTATATGAAGGAGTCTCACTACAGAAGTATTGATTGCAGCTGGGCGAGGCTGGACCTCATCTAGCCCAGAGAGAGAGAGAGAATTAACTCCCTCACTGCCGAGAAACACAAAGCACCAACAAGTCAGCTGCGAGAAGTCAGGCTGTGTACTCGTGACGATCTTCGTGGCAACACACCCGTGACAGTACCCCCCCTTCTACGAGGGGCCTCCGGACCCTCAGGGCCAGGTTTATCCGGGTGAGTCGTGTGGAAGGCCCGAACTAATCGGTCAGCGTTAATATCCGACGCAGGAACCCACATCCTCTCCTCAGGACCATACCCCTTCCAATGAACCAGGTACTGAAGGGACCGGCGATTAAAGCGTGAATCAATGACCCTCGATACCTGGAACTCCAAGTTACCATTGACAACCACTGGAGGGGGAGGTAAAGGTGACGGTACCACCGGCGCCACATACCTCTTAAGCAATGATCTGTGAAACACGTTGTGAATTTTAAACGTAGGGGGGAGGTCAAGACGGAATGCCACCGGATTAATAATAGAACTGATTCTGTACGGCCCGATGAACCTGGGACCCAGTTTCCAGGAGGGAACCTTAAGTTTTATATTCCTGGTAGACAACCATACCCGATCGTTCACACTTAGGTCCGGACCAGACACTCTCCTCCTATCAGCCATACGTTTGTATCGGTTCCCCATAGTATTCAGATTCTTCAGCACCCCTCTCCATACTGAAGCGAGTGATGAGGAAAATCGTTCCTCCTCAGGAACCCCCGAAGAGCCCCCCCCACTGAAAGTACAAAACTGGGGGTGAAAACCATATGCCCCAAAAAACGGGGACTTACCAGTGGACTCGCTCCGCCTATTATTAAGAGCAAACTCTGCCAGAGGTAAGAAAGAAGCCCAGTCCTCCTGGTTCTCTGACACAAAACACCGGAGATATGTCTCCAAGCTCTGGTTCATACGTTCCGTCTGACCATTGGTCTGAGGATGAAAAGCCGATGAGAATGACAACTGCATCCCCCGCCGTGCACAAAACGCCTTCCAGAACTTAGACACAAACTGAGACCCCCGATCAGACACCACCTCGGAGGGTACCCCGTGAAGCCTCACAATCTCCCCAATGAACACCTGCGCAAGAGTTTTAGCATTAGGGAGAGCCGGAAGAGCGATAAAATGTGCCATCTTGCTGAACCTGTCCACTACAACGAGTATGACCGTTTTACCCGAAGACGGAGGGAGGTCCGTAATAAAGTCCATAGACCGATGAGTCCAAGGACGCTCCGGGATCTTCAAAGGTAAGAGGGCCCCAGACGGACGGGTATGTGAGGTCTTAGAGCGCGCACAAACCCCACAGGACGCGACAAAAGTTACCACCTCCTTATGTAAATTAGGCCACCAAAACCGATGCGAGAGGAGATCCACAGATGCATTACTCCCCGGGTGTCCTGCAAAAACTGAGTTATGGTGTGCCTCGATCACCTTTTGTCGCAACTGATCTGGAACAAACAGTCTCCCTGGAGGTCCAACAGGGGCGTCCCCCTGAGCCTCCAATACCTCCTCCTCCAGCTCAGAGCATACTGCCGAAACCACCACCCCCTCCTGAAGGATAGGAATCGGGTCGTCCGTATTCCCGGCCCCCGGGAAACTACGAGATAAGGCATCCGCCTTTACATTTTTTGACCCAGGAAGATATGTAACGACAAAATTAAACCTGGTAAAAAACAATGACCACCTAGCTTGTCTGGGATTCAGACGTTTCGCGGACTCCAGATATAGCAGGTTCTTGTGATCGGTGATGACGGTGACCGGATGAACTGCCCCCTCCAGAAAATGGCGCCACTCCTCAAAAGCTAACTTAATGGCCAAGAGTTCCCTATTGCCGACATCGTAATTCCTCTCAGCGGACGACAATTTTTTAGAGAAAAAGGCACACGGATGCCACTTACCAGGGGACGAACCCTGTGCCAATACTGCTCCCACCCCTACCTCGGAAGCGTCTACCTCTACAATGAATGGCTGAGACGCATCAGGTTGAATGAGTATGGGCGCCGAGGCAAAACATTTTTTCAAAGAGGAGAATGCTTGACAAGCCTTGTCAGACCACCTAGAAAAATCCGTCCCCTTTTTAGTCATGTCAGTGAGAGGCTTAACCATGGACGAGAAATTACGAATGAACTTCCGGTAATAATTAGCAAACCCCAGGAAACGTTGTAGTGCCTTAAGATTCTCTGGCCGATCCCACTCAAGAACTGCCCGCACTTTCCCAGGGTCCATACGAAAACCGGACGCTGAAACCAGGAAGCCTAAAAACTGGAGTTCCTGTACGGCGAACACACACTTTTCCCACTTGGCATACAGTTTATTATCCCGCAAGATCTGTAACACCTGCCTAACGTGCTCCTGATGAGACACCAGATCCGGCGAGTAAATTAGGATATCATCCAGATATATGACAACAAACTGTCCCACCAAGCGGCGAAAAATGTCATTAACAAAGTGTTGGAACACCGCCGGGGCATTAGTCAGACCGAATGGCATGACAAGGTTCTCATAATGCCCCTCCGGAGTGTTAAACGCCGTCTTCCACTCATCCCCCTCCTTCATCCTAATCAGATTGTACGCCCCCTGAGATCCAACTTAGAAAACCATTTGGCGCCCACGATCTGATTAAAGAGATCGGGAATAAGTGGGAGCGGATACGGATCTCGGACCGTAATCCGATTAAGTTCACGGAAATCCAGGCAAGGGCGTAGGCCTCCATCTTTCTTCTTAACAAAGAAGAACCCCGCAGCCACCGGTGAAGATGAAGGTCTAATATGCCCCTTAGCCAGACTTTCTGAGATATAATCCTTCATGGCCTGCCTCTCAGGACCAGAAAGGTTATACAACCTAGCTTTAGGTAACTTGGCCTCAGGGAGCAGTTTTACAGAACAGTCATACACGCGATGAGGAGATAGTTCCTGACACCCTTTCTCCGAGAATACATCCTCAAAGTCCGCCAGAAATGGAGGTAAGACCCAAGGAGTAACCGCACCAATGACCGTGTTCATGCAGTTTTTATTACAGAATTTACTCCATTGGCTTATCTCCCTGGTTTGCCAATTAATAACCGGGTTATGCTTAGCTAACCAAGGAAGGCCCAACACAATAGGAGTGGGAAGACCCTCCAACACGTAGCAAGACAACAGTTCTTTATGTATTGCCCCCACTTGAAGTTTTACGTCATGCACAACTTGCAAAAAACTTCCCTGCCCGAGAGGCCTGGCATCGATCGAGAATATGGGGATGGGTTTAGCCAACTCACTCAATCGCATACCTTGAACCCGGGCAAACCGAGCATCAACCAGATTAGCCCCGGCCCCACTATCCAGAAGAACAGATATCCTCTCAGTTCTTGTACCCACCACCACCTCCGCCGGTACGAGAAACTGAGACGAACCTAGGGACGAAATACCTACTCCCAGATTGCCGTCCACCACACAACCTGGGATCAACAGTTTTCCGACGACTCTTCACTCTGCAGGGGACGGGATGGACACCCCCCAATAAAATGTCCCTTTCTGCCGCAGAAGAAACACCTTCCTGCCTTATGGCGCACCACCGGTCCCCTCCCCCGAAATGATGTCCCTCCTAATTGCATAGGCTCCTCTGGACTGACCAGGGGAACCACCATATGAGGGGACCTTGTAGGAGGTGGAGTCATCACAGGGGGTAGAGTTATCCCGCACCTCTCCCGAAGCCGTCTGTCCACGCGAATAGCGAGGGCCATAGCGGCTTCCAGAGACACGGGAGAGTCATACTGTGCCAACACATCCTGTAATTTGTCGGATAAACCATGACAAAACTGGCTCCTAAGAGCCGGGTCATTCCACTGGGTGTCCGTGGCCCACCTACGGAACTCCGAACAGAATTCCTCCGCCGGACGATCTCCCTGCTGGATCCTACGTAACTTAGACTCAGCAAGGGAGATCCGATCTGGGTCATCATATACAAGTCCCAGGGCAGCGAAAAACCTATCCACTGACTGGAGAGCCGGGGAACCCGGGGGAAGAGAGAACGCCCAAGATTGTGGGTCCCCTTGTAGGAGCGAGATGACAATTCCCACCCTTTGTTCTTCACTCCCCGATGACCGAGGCCGCAGCCGAAAGTACAATTTACATGCCTCCCGGAAAACAAAAAACTTGTCCCGCCCCCCAGTGAACCTATCAGGGAGGGCTACTTTAGGTTCTGGTCCGGCTTGCTCCTGAGGATGCCAAACCTTGGACCTAACGTCCGCCAGCTCCATGGACAAACTCTGCAATTGCCGAGCTAGACCGGCTACTGGATCCATAGTAGCTGGAGAAAAACTAAGTGGGTCGGTGAAAATGTCACGCTGTCTCTGTATACTGGAGGTAGGGGGCCTAAGCTGACCCTAAGCTGGGGCCCTGACTAATCCCTCAACCTGGAGGTACTGTTAAAGGTACAGAGGTCCAGGCCGCCAGCGTAACCCCTACCTCCTGAAGATCCCTGCACCTCAGTAATCTAGTCCTGAGAAGGACCCCGATCACAACCAAAGGGAACAAGAAATAATATGCCCAAACACAGTATTTAGACGAACGGGACAGTACAAGGGAAAAACCAAAACCACCTTGCATACAAACAACTTCTCAACTACAACAGAGGGAAAACCAACGGGAAAGGAGATAAATGATAAAGCGAGGAAAGGGAAAAAACACTTCCAAATACACTTATCTCAGCAACTCCAAACACCACGATCCGCTCTGTCAGTCTAAATGAAATGCTTTCACCGACACCTCCCAAACAGACCAGCAGGTATATGAAGGAGTCTCACTACAGAAGTATTGATTGCAGCTGGGCGAGGCTGGACCTCATCTAGCCCAGAGAGAGAGAGAGAATTAACTCCCTCACTGCCGAGAAACACAAAGCACCAACAAGTCAGCTGCGAGAAGTCAGGCTGTGTACTCGTGACGATCTTCGTGGCAACACACCCGTGACAATATGTAAATGAGATGCTAAGATCAATGGGCTGGACATAGATCTCCTTGAGAATCTGCTTCCAGAGGTTATTGTAAATAAAAGGAGGCATCATCAGTGTGAGACATGTAATGACTGACAGTCTGCTCTCCTGATCTCACTGCAGAGCTGTGTGTAAGCATAACTGACACATCTGCAGGTTCCTCTCAGCTTCAGCTTCCATCTCACAGGCAGACAGGGCTGCAATATTGCTGCAATATTGCTGCAATACAGCAGAGCTGTGAGAGCAGCAGCTGCTAACATGTTTAGAATGAGACAAAGTTCAATATCTACTATTCTGTGTTAGTTACTTGTCTCATACTGGTACCTCCTCCTTGTTACGGGTCCAGGTGGTGGAACCTCTGTTCTTCGGTGCAAGGAGGGACCAGAGGGGCATGACTAAGTGCCTACTCGGCCTGACCCAGGTCACACAAGGCGGCTTAGTCGACTCTGTGAACCAGGGAGGGACCAGGCAGGTGAACCAGGTGCCACTCTGGGACCGACCTTGTGTGAGAGCAGGTGACTCCCACAGGTCAGATGACAGGAACAGATCGGTACAGCGGATGAGCACGGCAGGAAAGCAGACGGGTGTTCCGAGTAGATCAGCAGGCAGGTACAGCAGATAGTCAGATAGGTGCTCCGGGAAGGCAGGCTGGCAGGCACGACAGGTAACTGGCAGGTGCTCCAGGTAGGCAGGCTGGCGGGCACGATAGGTAACTGGCAGGTGCTACAGGTAGGCAGGCTGGTGGGCACGGCAGGTAACTGGCAGGTGCTCCAGGTAGGCAAGCTGGCAGACACGGCAGGTAACTGGCAGACTGGTGGGCAGAACTATTAGACAGACTGGCGGGCTGGACTGTAGACAGACTGGCGGGCTGGACTGTAGACAGACTGGTGGGCTGGACAGACTGGCAGCGGGACCTGAGGGCTGAAGCAAGTGTTAGCACATGGAACAACAACCTTGCACAGGCACCTCCATTTTGGAGAAGGTGCCTTATATAGGAGAAGTCCTCCGGCAATTTGCCGGGGACACTTTAGGATGGCTCACGCGTCCCCTTTAAGAGGGAGGTAGCGCGTGCCCTAAGCACAGTGCCTGGGAAGCTGCGCGCGTTGCACGCCATAGAAACAGGGGAGCAGTAAGACGCCGGACCTGGACCGCGGCGGTGAGGGGAATGCATCTATGCCCGTCAGGAGGCAGAGACGCCAATGCTACAGTACCCCCCTCGCCTTTACGCACCCTCTTTTTTAGGCCCGCGAGAAATTCTTTAAGAAGATGAGGGGCATGAACGTTCTCCCTGTGTTCCCAAGACCTCTCCTGCAGACCAAACCCCTTCCAATCCATAAGAAAGAAAGTCTTTCCTCTTACCCTCTTGGCGGCCAAAATGTTTTCTACCTCAAAGATGTCCTCAGCAGAGACTGGAGCTGGAGTGGTACCTGGATCAACAGAGAAGGAATTAAGGACAACTGGTTTGAGGAGGGATACATGAAAGGAGTTGGGAATCCGTAAGGTGACCGGGAGTTTCAGCTTGTAGGCCACGGGATTGATTTGGTTCAAAACCTCAAACAGAACGATGAACCGCGGACCCAACTTATAAGAAGTTATCTTGAGATGGACATATTTGGAGGAAAGCCAGACCTTGTCTCCCGGACGGAATTGAGGTGGATCCAGACGGCTCTTATCAGCATGATTCTTTATCCGCTTGGAAGACTGAAGAAGTGCAGATCTAGTGTCTTCCCAAATAGCTGAAAATTCGCTGACAAGAGACTCTGCGGCTGGATTGTCCACTGAAGAGGAGACGGGAAACGGAATCCGGGGGTGTTGACCGTAGACCACAAAAAATGGGGATTTAGTAGAAGACTCGCTCTCATGGTTGTTATAGGAGAACTCAGCCCAGGCCAGGAGCTCAACCCAATCATTATGGTGAACGTTGACAAAGTGCCGAAGAAAGCGGGTAAGGATCTGGTTGATATGTTCCACTTGACCATTGGACTGAGGATGGTAAGCAGAAGAGAAATCCAAAGAGACATCCAGCAGCTTGCACGTAGCTCTCCAGAAGGACGAAGTGAATTGAACTCAGCGATCAGACACAATGTGGAGGGGTAGGCCGTGAAGATGGAAGATGTGATGGATGTAGTCCTTAGCCAGCACAGATGCAGACAGAAGACCAGACAGAGGGATGAAGTGGGCCATCTTAGAAAAGCTGCCAGCAGCCACCCACATGACAGTGCAATCGGCATAAACAGGGAGTTCCGTGATGAAGTCCATTGCAATGTGTTGCCACGGAGCGGAAGGCACGGTAAGTGGAAGAAGATGGCCAGATGGAAGGTGCCTGGGAACCTTGCTACTGGCACAAGAGGAACAAGCCGTGACAAAGTCTGCAACATCCTTGCACAGGGAAGGCCACCAGTAAAGTCGGGCGACAAGCAGAAAGGTCTTCCTCTGGCCAGCATGACCGGCTAGTTTAGATGAATGGCCCCAGAGTAGAACCTTCTTTCGATCCGAAACCGCTACAAAGGTCTTACCGGGTGGAAGATGAGACAGGTCAAACGGAGCAACAGTCATTACTTTGGAGGGATCAATGATATGTAGAGGTTCCTCCTCTTGGTCGGAAGACAGGAATGAGCGGGATAAAGCGTCAGCCGGGCGGTAATGCAGAGAGAAGCAGAATCGGGCAAAGAACAGAGACCATCTGGCCTGACACGGATTTAGTCTTTGGGCGTTCTGCAAATAAGTGAGGTTTTTGTGGTCAATGTAGATGACCACCGGGTGCAGAGCCCCCTCCATCAAGTAGCGCCACTCCTCCAGTACTTATTTAATGCCCAACAGCTCACGATCTCCTATGGAGTAGTTGTGCTCGGACGAGGAGAAGAGCTTGGAGAAGAAGCCGCAGATTACCATTCTCCCGGACAAGGATTTCTGGGTGAGCACCGCTCTGGCTCCGGAGGAGGATGCATCAACCTCCAGGAAGAACTGCTTGTTGCAATCCAGACGGTGCAGCACAGGAGCGGAGGAGAAGGCTTGTTTAAGGAAGACGAAGGCCTTCTCCACTTTGGAAGTCTATTCCCTGGGATTTGCTCCTTTACGGGTGAGCAGAGATGGGAGCAGTCCGAGAGGAGAAATTAGGAATGAAGAGGCGGTAATAGTTTGAGAAGCCCAAGAATCGCTGAATCGCCTTCAACCCCTCCGGTCAGGGCCACTTTAAGACAGCAGACACCTTCTCAGGATCCATCCACAGACCAATCTCGGAGATAATATAGCCCAGGAACGGCAAAGAGAGGTCTGCTCAAAGAGGCATTTCTCGAATTTAGCGTATAGGCGATTCTTCCGGAGAATCTTCGTTCAGGCACACAACCACGCAAGAATACTGGAGATCACGGAAGATGTCATTAACCAGCTCCTGAAAGATGGCTGGAGCATTACAGAGACCAAAGGGCATCACGCGGCATTCGTAGTGACCGTCCCGGGTGTTGAATGCCATCTGCCACTCGTCTCCCTGGTGGATCCGTACCAAATTGTACGCCCCGTGAAGTTCGAGCTTGTTGATGATCTTTGCGCCTTTAAGGCGGTCAAAGAGCTCCGAGATGTGAGGCAGGGGGTACTTATTTTTGATGGTAATCTGTTTAAGGCCCCTGTAATCGATACAGGGATGTAGAGAACAGTCTTTCTTCTTGACGAAGAAGAATCATGCTCCAGCCGGAGAGGTGGATTTCTGGATAAATCCCCTGGCAAGTTTCTCTACTATGTACTCAGACATGGCCCGGGTCTCAGCCAGCGATAAGTGGTGATTCGCCCACGAGGAGGAGAAGCACCAGGTACCAGGTTGATGGGGCAATCATACTGTTATGATCTGCTACAAGCACTAAGGAAAGACAGGAGATCTGTCCCTACAATAGAACTAAACTGGATCCCTATGATGTAACGGGGAACCTGATCCTGCGATCAGACCCGCTAAAGTCTTCAGCTAGTCTGTACGAAGACCTATAGATGCAAGGGAGGGATCCCTACAAGATCTAGGGACTGGGATAAAGTTGGACACCTCCTAGCAGAAATTGTAGCAGTAAAAGACAAACACACAACATAGAACATAGAGGTCAAAAGACCTAGCAAAACTAACAGAGAAAGGTAACAGAGCACCAAGCTAGCTCAAGAGTAGTAATACAATGAAGTCCAGCAAGGCCAGGAGGGCGGAGCCGGATTAAATAGGCAAAAAAGGTCATGTGACCAGCAAACTACAAAAAAACCAACAGGAGAGTTCTAACAGTACCCCCTCTTCTAAGAGGATTCTCCGGATCCCCTAGGCCTGGGCTTATCAGGAAACCTCCTGTGAAACGCTCTGACAAGTCTGGAAGCAGAAACATCATCCGCCCTCACCCATGAGTTATCCTCGGGTCCGAAACCCTTCCAAGCGACGAGATACTGCAAACTCCCTCTATACCGTCTAGAATTTAGGATGCGGGAAATTTCATATTCCCCGTCCTCCACCACCGGAGGAACAGTGGCAGAGGCGTCACCAACCGACACATCAGCTCTTTTCAACAGAGAAACATGAAACACTGGATTAATCTTCCAGGAGGTAGGAACCTCCAACCTAACAGCAGATTGGTTAACTATCTGAAGCACCTTAAAGGGTCCTACAAATTTGGGACCCAATTTTTTAGAAGGAATACTCAAACGCAGACAACCAAACCATGTCACCAATAGAAAACGAAACCTCTTGCCGTTTCCTATCAAAGTACCTCTTACATTTTTTGTTAGCCTCCTGAAGATTATCACGCACATCCGTCCAAACTCTCTCCAAATCACCGGAAAAACTCTCCTCCTCAGGCACAGCCGATACAAATTTGGAGAATGACCCAAAAGACGGATGTCTCCCAGAACAACAAAAAAAAGGCGAACACCCAGCAGAAGAGGATGTATGGTTGTTAAGAGCAAATTCAGCAAGTGGCAGAAACTCAGACCACCCCTCTTGATTGTCTGCCACAAAGCAACGCAAGAACTCCTCAACATCCTGGTTCTTTCTTTCTATCTGGCCATTAGACTCAGGATGATATCCGGATGAAAACGACAAATGATCTCCCAACCTGTCACAAAAGGCACGCCAAAAACGAGCCACGAACTGAGGTCCCCTATCAGAAACAATGTCAGTAGGAACGCCATGGAGTCTGACAATTTCCTTGACAAAGGCCTTAGCAAGTGTCTTAGCGCAGGGCAGTTTGATGAAGGGAACCAAGTGACACATCTTGCTAAAACGGTCCACGACCACTCAGATGACCGTGAAACCTTCAGAGGGGGGAAGGTCAGTAATAAAGTCCATAGCCAGATGTGTCCAAGGTGCACTAGGAACCTCCAGAGGACAAAGCAACCCCGCAGCAGGAGCATGTGAAGACTTAGATCTAGCACACACAGTACATTGAAGCACCCACTTAATGACTTCCTTCTGCCATCCAGGCCACCAAAAACTGCGACCCACAAGTCTCTTGGTCTCAGAAATTCCTGGATGACCTGCCAACCGAGGCTCATGACACTCAACAAGCAAATCTCTCCTAAAAGTCCTAGGCACAAACAACCTCCCATGGGGAGTGTTAGATGGGGCATTCTCCTGAGCTTTAAGAATCTCATCCTCCAAAACGGAGTCCAAAGCAGCAATCACCACACCTTCTTGTAAAATGCTCTCCTCCTCCTCAGCACCCACCATAGGAGAAAAGCTGCGAGACAAAGCATCAGCTTTAACATTCTTGGTACCCGGGATGTAAGTAACGGAAAAATTAAACCGCGAGAAAAAAAGTGCCCACCTAGCCTGACGGGCATTCAAGCGCTTGGCTGCATCAAGATAGATCAGATTTTTATGATCAGTGAAAACCTGAATGGGAACTTCAGCACCTTCCAAGAGATGACGCCAGTGTTCGAATGCGAGTTTTATAGCCAGCAATTCCCGATTACCAATATCGTAATTAAGTTCAGTCTCAGAAAAATTTTTTGAAAAAAAGGCACAGGGATGTACTCCATCCTTGCTTTCCTGAGACAACACCGCACCGACCCACACAGAAGAAGCATCAACCTCAACCAAAAACGGCTTAGTCACATCAGGCTGCATAAGGATGGGAGCAGAGGTGAACCTCTCCTTTAGAAACACAAAAGCTTCAATGGCCTCAGAAGTCCACTGAACCGCATTAGCACCTTTCCTGGTGAGATCGGTCAGCAGTTTGACAATAATAGAAATTTTTTTTATGAATTTTCTGTAATAATTGGCGAAACCCAAAAACCTCTGTATCGATTTCAAACCAATAGGCCTAGGCCATTCCTGCACAGCTTGAACTTTAACCAGGTCCATCTCAAAACCTTCACTGGAGATAATGTAACCCAAAAAAGTAATTCTCTGTACAGCGAACTCACATTTCTCTAGCTTAGCAAAAAGCGAATTGTCCATTAATAACTGTAAAATCTCACGTACGCTCCGCCAATGGGACTCCAGATCAGGCGAATAAATCAGAATGTCATCCAAATACACAACCACATTTTTGACGATCAAAGGTCTAAGGATTAGTGTTGAGCCACCCCCGTAGTGTTCGAGTTCGGTTTGGTTCGTCGAACACCCGTGTGTTCGCCGAACTGTTCGTCGAACTGTTCGTCGAACACCTTCGAACACCGTTAAAACCAATGGCAGGCAAACAAAAACAGATAGAAACACATAGAAAACACCTTCAAAGGTGTCCAAAAGATGACAAACTGCTCAGAAGACATAACTAACACATGGAAAAGTGACAAGTACATATAGTCATGCGAAAATAAAAGAGGTGGAGGAGTAAAAGGAGGGGGAGACACAGATATAGGCATGTCATGCCCTTCTAAAATCCAAAAAGTGAGAAGCCGACACGGCCAGTCCGTTCCTGCCCGTGCCACCTCCGTGTCGCCGGGTTTGTGCCAGAGCCGCGGTGGACCCTGACGGCCAGCCCCCCTCTCCTAATACTGGTGCCTGTCCGCTGGTGGGTCGAGCCCCCCGCGGTGGGGGGGGAGTAACATCTGCAGAAGAAAGACCATCTTCCAGCCAAACTAACATGTCGACTTCTTTTTGTGGACAATGTGATACGATCCCTTTGTTACGGACACGCCCATCGCTACAAATTCCAGATGAGGCACAAAAACAGCAGGTGCTTCAGCGGATATCAAGTGCTCCTTCAAGTGGGCTCTCCTCCACCTCAACTTCAACATCACAAATGCTCCAGTCCTCAGAGGTGTCACCCCAATCGCACTTGCTTCCTCACAGCTCCCAAGTCTCCAGCTGCCCGTCTGAGTATGGGGTAACACAGATGGTTGAGTCTGCACAGCTGTTTACTCATACTATAGCCTGGGAAACGGAGGTCTGCTCCAGAGCTTCTGTTAATCCAGACGAGGAAATGATCTGCACTGATGCCCAGAATCTTTATAAGTCGGATCCAGGACCAGATGAAGAAGGTTCTGAGCATAATGTAGTCCCTCGTTCCCAAACTGTAACTCCTGTTGGTGGAGACAATGATGAAGACGATGATGAGACTCAAATACCTGATTGGAGCGACAACTTGACTTTTCGGTCAGGGCAGGAAGAGGTTGGCTTTGAGGACGACGGGTGTGATAACACACAGGGTGATGATGACAAGGTTGGAGATCCCACTTAGTGTCAACCCACAGTCAGCCAGTCGATGAGGTCACCCGGGCCTTTGCCTGGCCTTTGGGATGTCGCGGTGGTCGGCTCCCTGGCCCGTACCCTGGGGTCACTCTTTAAAAGGGTGGATAATTGTTAATTTTATAAGAGTTTGTGACACCACCTGTGGTATCTGGTGAGAAGCACCAGCGCTGCAGCAGTCCACTGAGGCCCGTGATAAGGCAGCTCGATGGTATAGCTCCCCACAGGTGGAGCTAGGTCTCAGGGCAGCGTATGCAGGGGGAATGCAGGACAGGCGAGACCCAGCTGGGTCAGAGCAAGAACGGAAACGGACACGGTAGTCACTTCAGTACCTTTTACTGGAGGAAATTCAGGCACATCCTGGAGCACTGTAGGGTGAAGGGTGCATATCAGGATCCTCCCTAATGAACGGGTATAGTGCCTCCTGTTTCTTGCCTCTGCGCAGTAAGTTTCTGACCTGCCTGGAGCTAGGCCTAACTTTGTCTCTGTCCTGCGCTGGCTGACCTTGTGGTAGGGCCTTCTCTTGAAGTTCACGCTCCCAGTATGCGGGGCCTAAGCGTCTCCTGGCTCTGTTACGTATCAGCACCTTAGAGATCCTGGGACTTGTAGTTCTCCAGGGATTCCGGTTATGCCTTACTGGGTCATAGAGATCCCGGTAAGCTCGGATCCGGTGTCCGGTAAATGCTTCGGGGTGAGCTGGTTAAGCTCCTCTGCCCCTTATGTACTAACTCGCTACTCGCCTTCGGCCTACTCGGGCCCTCAATAGGCTATACACACTAACGGCAGCTTGCCGCGCTTCACCGATCTTATGACGCCGGCACACCTTAAGCTCTATCTGGGCTCCCTGAATCTAGGTAGCAGGAGCCTCGTGCTCCACTGCTGAACTATTAACTGAGTTCTCTAGACTAGACTGAGCTCCACTGCAGACTGACCTCTCTTAGGCTTCTCTACTGCAGGAACTCTTCAGAGGAACTGAACTGCCTAGCTCCACCTTCCCTATTTATATCCCGAACGGGCTCCCTCTGCTGGTCTGAGGTGGAAGGTGGAGATGTGTGAATGTTTATGGGGGCCTCTTGTGGAGGATTCCATCAATACACTCTTCTAGGATCTGTGATACCAAGCGCAGCGGGGCGTCACAGATGCTATTGACGACGAGGTTAGGTTGCGCCTTCCTGGACAGAGACGGAGTACTGGAAGCACGTCAACAACTGCATCCTCAACCACAACTCCGCCTCTGACCACAAGTCGTAGTGACTCTTCAGGTCGCATGGGCTCTAAGCCTTGCATAGCCTGGGCATTTATTCAGATCGATAAGGATGACCCAACTCGTGTTATCTGTAATATTTGTCACCAAAAGCTAAGTAGAGGCTAAAAAATATATAGTTTGAGTAATTCATGCATGTACCGTCACATGGATATGAAGCATAAGTTGCAGTGGGAAGCTCACTGTGCTACAATGCGGCGTAGCAGGCTGGGCCAACCACCGTCTGCCCCATCTTGTGCATCCGCGGCCTCTTCATCCTCTGTGACTGGGGGGACAGCAGTCACACATGTTTTTGGACGCAGACCTGCCACCTCTTTACCTGCAACAGCCAGTGTGATTGGCAGGTCGTCAGTTCATTGGGAAGTGGAAACACCTGCTGGTGTTGAGAGCTCTCTGACATCGAGAGCACCACCTTTGGATCAAGGCAACCTAACATGTCCGCCTGCATCTTCCTCACAGACCGGCAGTTTGCCAGGGACACCCTACTCAACCCCATCAAAGCACAACAGCCAGCCCTCGGTCCCTCAGATGTGGACAAGTAAAAGACCATTTCCTCCTAGCCATGAGAAAGCTAAGAGGTTGAATTTCACCATCTGCAAGCTGTTGGCTACAGAAATGCTGCCTTTCCGCCTGGAGGACACAGTGGATTTTTGAGACCTTATGTCCGTCGCAGTGCCCCAGTACCAGATGCCCAGTCGGCACTACTTCTCAAAGAAAGGTGTGCCTGCGCTCCACCAGCATGTCGCACACAACATCACCGCTTCTTTGAGAAACTCTGTGTGTGACAGGGTGCATTTCACCACAGACACTTGGACGAGTAGGCATGGACAGGGGCGCTACATGTCGCTGACAGGGCACTGGGTAACTATGGTGACAGCAGGACAAGGGGCTGATGTCCAAGTCTTGCCGTCCCCGCGAGTTGTACGTCAATCCTCTTTATCTAGAAGTTCCTCCACTGCTTCTGCCTCCTCAACCTCCTCTCGGTCCTCCACCTGCACCCAAAGCCTGTCTGGTAATGCCACCTGCTTTCTAACTGCGCACCTCCTTACTATGCTGGCAGCAGGGCTCAACGGCATCAGTGTTTACTTTGAAATGTCTGGGAAATGTGAGTCACACAGCTGAGGACTTGTGGTCAGCTCTGGAGACCCAGTTTCATGAATGGTTGTCTCCACTGGACCTGCAACCAGGGAAGGCCGTGTGCGACAATGCTGCAAACCTGGGTGCGGCCCTTCGCCGGGGCAATGTTACACACGTGCCTTGTATGGCTCACGTGTTGAACCTGGTTGTCCATAAATTTTTAGCCCACTATCCCGGACTAGATGGCCTTCTGCAGAGGGCACGGTCGCTGTGTGCTCACTTCCGCCGTTCGCATCCCGCAGCTCAACGACTTACATCTCTACAGAAGTCGTTGGGCCTGCCAGTTCACCGGCTGAAATGCGATGTGCCGACACGGTGGAATTCAACTCTGCACATGTTGCAGCGACTGTGGCAGCACCGACAAGCCCTGGTGCAATAGTTTCTGACGTATAACCTGGACCAACGAGATCCAGAGGTGGGGCAAATCACACAGCAGGAGTGGTCTCAGATCAGGGACCTATGAAGTTGACGCGCCCCCTGGGACGTGGGGTACCCGGAGCCAGGCCGGTAGACGCTGGGGGTTGTAGTCACTGTGGCGGTGACCCGGTCCGTGACCCAGGGCGGTCAATCCAACAGTAATTTGTACATATGGATTTTATAATGTCCGACTACGCCACCTGTGGAGTGCGGCCAAAGGGGCCGCCGCTGCGGAACAGTCCTCTGAAGCTGGTGGTTTTGCTGCAATGGTATTATTACTCACCACAGGAAGAGTGTAGCTTCAGGGCAGTGTGGGTGGATGATGGTGGTTGTAGTGCAGGGAGTCAGTAATGAACACAGAGTCCGTGTGATGCAGTCCCAAGATCTTTACTCACAGTTGTTGCAGTCCAGATTACAGGTACCAGAGCTATCTCACCCGTCGTGCTGTGCGTACTCAGTGAGGGGCTCAGTCCACCCCCAGATAGCTCCGGAGTACTTAGCAGGACCCCCTTCTGTGTGTCCTTTCTCTGGCCTTCTCCCTGCACCTCACACCCAGTGACACTTCTATCCGGTATCCTCGGGCCTTGGCGGGCGACTTGTGTTCCGTCCCCTGGGTCCTATGTGGCTACCTTCTTAGTGAGACTGGTGTGGAATTTTGCCTGCAGTACATGAAATGCTGCAGCCTCCGGTTTCTAGTTGAGCCTTGCTGTTTCTCCTCTAGATGAGGGACCGGTTCCCCTTATCTGGCCTGACCCCTCTACCTCCTGGTAGCAGCGAGAGTACAGGTGGCCTTCTGCACGGCCCGTAGCCCTAGGGTCCCTTCGGTTCCTGGAGCCTTCCTGCTCCCACTCCTCTCTTCTCTCCTTCAGTCCTGGGCCTCCCAGGCTAGGCCCGCCTCCGGAGCAGAGCTCATGCCGAGCCTCTGCTCCTGTCACTTTTCCTCCTCTGACTGGCTTGCTCATTCTAAGATGGCTTCCTATTTATACTCTCCCTGTCATGTGCTCCCCTAAGCTGCTCCCCTAAGCACCCACTACATAGGATCCTCCCACCAGCTAGGGACCTGGGACTGTGCTCTCCCTTAGGAGCAATCTCGCCCTAACCCCACTGCGGGTATGTGTTGGATGCAGGTGTTAGGGTCCCGAGCCATACGCCTTCCTTACCTGAGGGTGAGATACCACACCTCTGGGTGAGATGCAGTAACTCTGTGGTGACTGCACCCTCAGGGGCGCCACACACCTTTCTGTACAGTTTTGAAATGGCGACGAAGATGTTTAGTGCTGACGACGATGCCATTATCAGCATAACTATTCCGGTGATTTACATGCTGGAGCACACATTAAACAGAATTCAGAGTCAGGTGGTCGGACAAGAGGAGGTGGAGGAAGTAGAGGAGGAGTCGTATGCGGAAGGGATAACATCTCCAAGGTCCAGACGGTTGGCAGCACCAAGGAGGCAGGCATGGGAGGGTGGGGGAGAGGGATTAAACAGGGCGCATGGTAGCAGCCAAACTGTTGAGGAAGGTGCAGGAGCCGAGAAAGAAGTGGAGGATGAACTGGCGATGGGCATGGAAGACTCATCAGATGAGGGAGACCTTGATCACATTTCTGTTGTGCGAGGTTGGGGGGAGAGGGCAGAGGAAAGAAGCATGATTCTTACCTCGCTACCAACACAACAAGGACTTGGTCCTCCTGGATGCGCAAGACACATGAGTGCCTTCTTGCTGCACTTCCTGCAACATGACCATCAGATTGCAGAATTCGAAGTAATCTCGACTACTGGGTTGCCACACTCTTAGATCCCCGGTACAAAAGTAAATTTGCCGAAATAATTCCTGCCATAAAAAGGGATTGACGCATGCAGGAGTTTCTGCAGACGCTGTTGCAGAATCTTACATGTGCTTTTCCACAAAACACCAGTGGTGCGCGAAGTGAATCTCACAGTTCTAACTTGCCAACCGCGGGACTGTCGAGTCTTCATCACTCAAACCATAACAGTAACACAGTATCTGCTGGTAACAGCAATTTTGTGAAATCGTTTCACCACTTTTTTAGACCATCCTTTGCAAGGCCACAGGAGACAAGAAGTCTGACACATAGTCAATGCCTAGAGAGGATGGTGCAGGAGTATCTCCAAGTGAACATCGAAGCCATGACTGTGTCACTGGACCCTTGCTCATTTTGGTATTCCAATCTGGAAAAATGGCCTGAGCTCGCCACTCACGCCTTGGAGATCTTGTCATGCCCTGCAGCCAGTGTTCTCTCTGAACGTGTGTTCAGCGCTGCTGATGGTGTGCTGACAGATAAGCGCACACGGCTGTCCACTGAGAATGTAGACAGACTCACGTTCATAAAGATGAACAAATCATGGATTCGCAAGGACTTTTCTAATCCTGTGTTATCCTTGGGAGGCTAAAAGCTTGAGGATTTGGTAATATCACCTCACCAACCGTTTTAAGCAACTGTGGGGCAATTGATGCCACTTAACCCTAGAACGCATGACCATAAAAATCTACACTTTCATATACCTGGGGCCTTTTAGGCCCGTGTGCAAATAACATTGAATAACTCAAACTCAAATGAAAAACAACTATATACATGAAGAATACCTAGAGTTTCAAAATTCTAACTAAAGTAATCTTGCAGAAAATAGAAAACAATTAACAGGGCGGGACTGCGAGGCCCCAGGTATGCGTTCTAGGGTTAAGTGGTGTCTGTGCCACAATTTTGGGAAAAAATGGAAACTCTTTTTGGAGTCCCCTTGCTGTGTCTTACGTGACGTTGGCATCGTCAATTCCAGGTGGGTTGGGTCGCTCCCCCCCCCTTTTAACTGTAAGAAACTACATACACTATGGCTTGGGGTAACACAGATGATTGAGTCTGAAGAGCTGTTTACTCAGAGGTCTGCTCCAAATCTTCAGTGTCTGCTAGTCAGCGTAGAATTTTTAACTGCATCTAGCCTAGGCAATACTTTGGGCGTAGTAGCCCAGCTGCGAAGCAAGCTGCACCGCCTGTGTATCTAATAAGAATTTTTAAATGCATCTAGCCTAGGCAGACTGTGGGGACCCCCAACCAAACCCAGACGCTCAGCCCCCCTACCGCCCCCCTTTCCTTGACAATACAATAATGTAACTCTTACAACTGGATGGGTGAGGATCGGTCACAGCTTTATTAACTTTTTATACTCATTCCATTAGAAAGACATTTTATTTCTAAAATAATTCAGCTTGTTGCAGCATGCCCTGGGTCTCCACTCCGGCAACTTGGCCAACAAGTGTAACTCTCCAACATGTCCTTTCTATTTCCAGGCCACGGAGGATCCTGCGTACTCGTATGCAGGACTCTGACCCCCACCCATCACTCTTAATGCTTGTTCCACTCCGTCCTGGAGTCCTGACAGGAATATGTCCAGTCCAATATCCATTAAGTGAACACCGTCGGGCCGTATGAGGCCTGCTTTATCTCCTTCCAGTTGTCGGTGTCGTACCACTACACCTCCTCTGTCTCTTCTAAATTTTGCCATCCGAATATTTATTACCCGCCTTGTCCGTTCGATGGCCTTGATGTCTCGCGCACCTTGCCATACCGCTATCGGCACAATCTCTGACCATACTATAGCTAGTTTTGTGAAAAATTCTCTGAAGCGCTCAGTGTCTAGTTTCATTATTGCCATTAGTTATGCGCTCTTGTGATGACCTAGGTTGTTTCCCCCGGCCTGTATAACTAAGATGACCAGACATCTTGCCTCTCTCCCTACCTTGATTACCTCCATTAGTACCTGTGGCCATAGCAGGCCTCTAATACCTCTCCAGTTGAAATATGTGTTATGAAACTCTAATTTCCTCCCGCCTGGGCGGACTTTCGCCCTTTAATCTGCCCAATATATATACGAGTGGCCTATCACCCACACTGTTGGCTTAGCGTCACCTGTAAAAGAAACAAACCACTTTAGGATAACAAGTCCGGTCTTATGTATCTTGCCAAACACGTGGATCACCATCTCTCTATCCTCTGAACTTCCGTTTCTGACAGTCCTGCTCTTGCTGCTTCTGTGGCCACGCCTATGCGGAATGAGTGTGTCCCGTAATCTTTGGGGTGGTTCCCTGCCGATGTTATGCATTTATTAAATATAGCTTGGAACTGGTATCTTGATAATGGCGTCCCATCAATGTGTGATAGGAACAAATTACTTTGTGATCTGATGGTTAGATATGGTTTTACTATTGTTACCCGACTCAGTGTACCGTTTGTGGGTTGTAGAAGTACCCAAGTGCCCCTGCCCGCTGGAACCATTTTCGATTTGTGTATGCGTAGACGTATTGCATTATTGCCTATGACTTCGTCCTGGTGTAATAAGCCTCCACTGGTGCTAATTTTGGTTTGAGGGACTAATTCGCTTATGCATAGCGCCCCGAAGAAGGCGATCACAAATGCAGTAGACAGTAGTGTTGCTTCAAATTGTGAGTGTCATGTTAATGGTGTTAGGGATATGATGTGAGAAATCAGTTTTAGTGACACGGGACGGGACGTCTACACTCCTGACTTGGCTGACCCCTTTTCCACCCTTTTATGGATTGTCTGATGATGAATCTTTGTCACATCTCCCCAATTCAGTAGTTGGAAGTGAAATGCTACTCCGGTCAGACACCGCTGCGCTGACGCCCCTGATATGCCCCTCATCATTAGCTGGTGGAGAAATTCTATGGTGACTTGTGATCTGGCTTGTTCACATTGGTCAACCCGTCTGCCTGCTACTAGTCGTGTCCACTCTTCCCATGCCTTACCGTATGCTTGCCACGTCGACGGGGCAACTGACGCCCTGATTAATGGCATCAACTATTCGCCACTAGATCCCATAGGGAAGGTGGGCAACTGTTGTCCCGATGGGTGGGCATTGTGGAAGAGCTCTGTGAAAATCTGTCAATTGAATTGATATAAAGCGTTAGCAGCAGCTTTAGACCCCTCAGCATAGTGGCTAGCGCGGACCCATACATTGTGTTTTAGGCACAGGAATGCTAGCCTGGGTAGTAGGCCTAGCACTGGGAGAGACGATGATGCCATCTTATTAATGCAGTGCGCTAAGCTGGTGTTTTTTGTTATGAAGCGTATATTTTTGTAAGCCAGGAGCGCGCCCCATATTTCTATTGCTACCACTATTGGGAAGAAAAATTATTTTCAGGGCTAGATGCAGCGAAAAATTATTATTAATTGAAAAGCTGGTGGAGCTTGGTATAGATGGCCTAATACAATGAGACCCACACACTGCTAGAAGGCCAAATATTTTTTCAGAGTTAGATGCAGAAAAAAATTAAATTCAGTTTGCAACCTGATGGAGGTAAGTATAGATGGACTAATAGAAGAAGTCCCAAACACTGCTAGAAGGCCAAATATTTTTTCAGAGGTAGAGGCAGACAAAAAATTATTTTGAATTTGCAACCTGATGGAGGTCAGTATAGATGACTAATAGAACAAGTCCCACACACTGCTAGAAGGCCAAATATTTTTTCAGTGCTAGATGCAGAAAAAAATTATATTCAGTTTGCAACCTTATGGAGGTCAGTATAGATGGACTAATAGAACAAGTCCCACACACAGCTAGAAGCCCAAATATTTTTTCAGAGGTAGATGCAGAAAAAAATTATATTCAGTTTGCAACCTGATGGAGGTCTGTATAGATGGATTAATAGAACAAGTCCCACATACAGCTAGAAGCCCAATAATTTTTCAGAGGTAGATGCAGAAAAAAATATATTCAGTTTGCAACCTGATGGAGGTCTGTATAGATGGATTAATAGAACAAGTCCCACACACAGCTAGAAGCCCAGTATTTTTTCAGAGGTAGATGCAGAAAAAAATATATTCAGTTTGCAACCTGATGGAGGTCTGTATAGATGGATAAATAGAACAAGACCCACACACAGCTAGAAGCCCAATATTTTTTCAGAGGTAGATGCAGAAAAAAATATATTCAGTTTGCAACCTGATGGAGGTCAGTATAGATGGACTAATAGAACAAGTCCCACACACTGCTAGAAGGCCAAACATTTTTTCAGAGCTAGATGCAGAAAAATATTATATTCGATTTGCAACCTGATGGAGGTCAGTAAAGATGGACTAATAGAACAAGTCCCACACACAGCTAGAAGCCCAAATATTTTTTCAGAGGTAGATGCAGAAAAAAATTATATTCAGTTTGCAACCTGATGGAGGTCAGTATAGATGGACTAATAGAACAAGTCCCACACACTGCTAGAAGGCCAAACATTTTTTCAGAGCTAGATGCAGAAAAATATTATATTCAATTTGCAACCTGATGGAGGTCAGTATAGATGGACTAATAGAACAAGTCCCACACACAGCTAGAAGGCCAAATATTTTTTCAGAGGTAGATGCAGAAAAAAATTATATTCAGTTTGCAACCTTATGGAGGTCAGTATAGATGGACTAATAGAACAAGTCCCACACACAGCTAGAAGCCCAAATATTTTTTCAGAGGTAGATGCAGAAAAAAATTATATTCAGTTTGCAACCTTATGGAGGTCAGTATAGATGGACTAATAGAACAAGTCCCACACACAGCTAGAAGCCCAAATATTTTTTCAGAGGTAGATGAAGAAAAAAATTATATTCAGTTTGCAACCTGATGGAGGTCTGTATAGATGGATTAATAGAACAAGTCCCACACACAGCTAGAAGCCCAATATTTTTTCAGAGGTAGATGCAGAAAAAAATATATTCAGTTTGCAACCTGATGGAGGTCTGTATAGATGGATTAATAGAACAAGTCCCACACACAGCTAGAAGCCCAATATTTTTTCAGAGGTAGATGCAGAAAAAAATATATTCAGTTTGCAACCTGATGGAGGTCTGTATAGATGGATTAATAGAACAAGTCCCACACACAGCTAGAAGCCCAATATTTTTTCAGAGGTAGATGCAGAAAAAAAATATATTCAGTTTGCAACCTGATGGAGGTCAGTATAGATGGACTAATACAACAAGTCCCACACACAGCTAGAAGCCCAATATTTTTTCAGAGGTAGATGCCGAAAAAAATACATTCAGTTTGCAACCTGATGGAGGTATGTATAGATGGATTAATAGAACAAGTCCCACACACAGCTAGAAGGCCAAACATTTTTTCAGAGGTAGATGCAGAAAAAAATATATTCAGTTTGCAACCTGATGGAGGTCTGTATAGATGGATTAATAGAACAAGTCCCACACACAGCTAGAAGCCCAATATTTTTTCAGAGGTAGATGCAGAAAAAAATATATTCAGTTTGCAACCTGATGGAGGTCAGTATAGATGGACTAATAGAACAAGTCCCACACACTGCTAGAAGGCCAAACATTTTTTCAGAGCTAGATGCAGAAAAATATTATATTCGATTTGCAACCTGATGGAGGTCAGTAAAGATGGACTAATAGAACAAGTCCCACACACAGCTAGAAGCCCAAATATTTTTTCAGAGGTAGATGCAGAAAAAAATTATATTCAGTTTACAACCTGATGTAGGTCAGTATAGATGGACTAATAGAACAAGTCCCACACACTGCTAGAAGGCCAAACATTTTTTCAGAGCTAGATGCAGAAAAATATTATATTCAATTTGCAACCTGATGGAGGTCAGTATAGATGGACTAATAGAACAAGTCCCACACACAGCTAGAAGCCCAAATATTTTTTCAGAGGTAGATGCAGAAAAAAATTATATTCAGTTTGCAACCTTATGGAGGTCAGTATAGATGGACTAATAGAACAAGTACCACACACAGCTAGAAGCCCAAATATTTTTTCAGAGGTAGATGCCGAAAAAAATACATTCAGTTTGCAACCTGATGGAGGTATGTATAGATGGATTAATAGAACAAGTCCCACACACAGCTAGAAGCCCAATATTTTTTCAGAGGTAGATGCAGAAAAAAATATATTCAGTTTGCAACCTGATGGAGGTCTGTATAGATGGATTAATAGAACAAGTCCCACACACAGCTAGAAGCCCAATATTTTTTCAGAGGTAGATGCAGAAAAAAATATATTCAGTTTGCAACCTGATGGAGGTCTGTATAGATGGATTAATAGAACAAGTCCCACACACAGCTAGAAGCCCAATATTTTTTCAGAGCTAGATGCAGAAAAAAATTATATTCAATTTGCAACCTGATGGAGGTCAGTATAGATGGACTAATAGAATGATGCTATGCCCAAAAGATTTTACTTCACTAGGTGCAGTAAAAAATTGGTATTCTATACACAGGTGGTATATCTTGCAACACAGATAGGCTACTCCACTGACTAACACACTCTGCAATAGGCCAAAAAGGATTAGCTTTGCTAGATTCAGCCAAATGCTGTGAAAAAAACTTGCACAGCACTGGCACAGACCTGCCTGGCAAAAACTGATAGGAACTGATGTAACCTAGTCCTGAAAAGGACTCCAATTACAATTAGTCTTTACTCCCACAATCTATCTATTTAAGAGCACAGACCTGCCTGATAAAAGTCGTAGGAAATGCTGTAACCTAGTCCTTAAAAGGACTGCAATCACAACTATTCCCTACTCCCAAGCTATCTGTATATTTGTGCGAAAATTGGCTTGAAATTAACAAGGTATAGCGCACACAGCAACAGCGGTTCCGTCTAACACGCAGCTGCAGCAGTGAGAAAATGGTGGCGACGGGGAAAATGGCTTGGTCTTATAGGGCAAGGACATGTGACATACACTGCCAATGACACATGCCCTTGCTTGTGTGAAAAAAAGCACTTCGCTCCGTGTGTGCGCTGCTGATAGGCTGACAGATTGCACCTCCCCACTGCAAATGCGGGAAAGAAAAAAAAAAATGGAGATCTTAATTGTTCCTGCAGAGATCCATCCCTTGCCCCTCCCCCCACCCCGCTGTACACTCAAACTGCGTATTAACATTAATTTTCATCATTACTGAGAAAAAATCCAGTTATGATTTTGGTGCACGAACAGTTATCGAACATAACCTCGAACAGCCGAATTTTTCTCAAATTGTTCGTGTTCGCCGAACGGCTCGAACACCGCCCAAAACAGCTCGAATTTGAGATTGGCGAACAGTTCGAGTAGAACAACGCTCATCTCTACTAAGGATGTCATTAATAAGATTCTGAAAAAATGCTGGAGCATTGGTAAGACCAAAAGGCATAACCAGATTCTCAAAATGACCCACAGGAGTGTTAAAAGCAGTCTTCCATTCATCACCCTCCTTCATGCTCAACAAATTGTATGCCCCCCGGAGATCAATTTTAGAGAACCACTTGGCCCCCACTAACTGGTTAAACAAATCAGGAATCAATGGCAGTGGGTAATTATTGCGTACAGTAATTTTATTAATCTCACGAAAGTCCAGACAAGGACGTAAACCGCCATCTTTTTTTTTTACAAAAAAAAATCCAACAGCCACAGGAGACTTGGAAGGCCTAATGTGACTGGCGGCCAAGCTTGTCTGTATGTATTCCTCCAAAGCCTTTCTCTCAGGAATAGTAAGAATAAATAAACGACTTTTAGGAAGAGTCGCTCCAGGGACAAATTCAATGGTGCAATCATAGTCTCTATGGGGAGTCAAAATCTGACTCCTCCTCAGAAAAAACTCTCCAAAAATCCTGAATAGGTACAGGTAATTCCCCTTTATCCACCGCAGCAATACGTCCGTTACAACATTTGTCATAACATTTAGGGCTCCAGGACTTAATTTCATTGGTAGACCAATCCAGTACAGGATTGTGCAATTTTAACCAGGGCAACACCAAAATTACTGGAGAAGGCAAATTATTTAATACTACCAAATCCAAATTCTCTTGATGAATACCATTAATAGTGAGGGGAAATTCTCAGACCTTGTGAGTAACACTCTTCAAGGGAGAGCCATCAACAGAAACCACAGTAATAGGGGATGACAAAGGTTTAGGTTTTAATTTAAGTTTTTCCAAGAATCCCCCATCAATCACATTCAGAGTAGAACCACAATCCACAAATACCCGAAATTCAATTAATTCTTCCTGAGCAGCGGTAGTAGCAGATAGGAATAGTCCCTTAATATTTAATCAGGCTATACGTGCATGACTGACCTTTTTTTTTTCTTTGTTCATACGAAGCACACAGTTCTTAATGAAATGACCAGAATTTCCGCAATAGAAGCACAAACCTCCGGAAAGCCTGCGGTCTTTTTCCTGAGAGCGGGGTGCCATCGCCCCAATCTCCATCGGCTCTCCTTTGTCAGCACAGACCCTCTCAAGACTCAGAGCTGACATGGCAGAGGATTTACTCTCATTAACCCTTGCACGCAGTCTCCTGTCCACCCGTATAGCTAATTGCATTGCCTCCTGCAAGTTTCCAGGTGTGGGATAAGCAATCAGCAAATCCTTAAACCTTTCACCTAGCCCTGCAAGAAACAAACTTTTCAAAGCTGAATCGTTCCACCCCACCTGGGCAGACCACCGACGGAAGTGAGAACAATATTTTTCCACATTACCTGACCCCTGCCTCAGATGTCTCAATTCAGACTCAGCAGATGAGACATGATCAGGATCATCGTACAACAAACCCAAAGCAGAAAAATAACTATCCACTGATCTAAAGCACGGATCACTAGGTTGGAGAGAAAAGGCCCATCCCTGAGGATCTTTGCGCAAAAGTGACATTATGAACCCTATGCGCTGTGATTCATCACCAGAGGATCTGTGTCTTAAACGAAAATACAATAAACAAGCATTTTTAAAAGAAAAAAAATCTTGTTGCTCACCAAAAAATAGATCAGGCAGACGTACCTTTGGCGCCACAAAATGTGCTCCAGAACAGCTACTCACGTGTTGTTGGCGTTCGGCCACCTCCAGAGAGAGTCCCTGCAAGCGTTGAGCCAAATCTTGAACCGAGACCATGATGGAAACTGGAGATCTTTCCTTAGAGAAATTTTTTTTTTAGGCTGGACTTACTGTTATGATCTGCTACAAGCACTAAGGAAAGACAGGAGATCTGTCCCTACAATAGAACTAAACTGGATCCCTACGATGTAACGGGGAACCTGATCCTGCGATCAGACCCACTAAAGTCCTCAGCTAGTCTGTGCGAAGACCTATAGATGCAAGGGAGGGATCCCTACAAGATCTAGGGACTGGGATAAAGTTGGACCCCTCCTAGCAGGAATTGTAGCAGTAAAAGACAAACACACAACATAGAACATAGAGGTCAGAAGACCTAGCAAAACTAACAGAGAAAGGTAACATAGCACCAAGCTAGCTCAAGAGTAGTAATACAATGAAGTACAGCAAGGCCAGGAGGGCGGAGCTGGATTAAATAGGCAAAAAAGGTCATGTGACCAGCAAACTAGTAAAAAAACAACAGGAGAGTTCTAACACATATGGCCTATGAGGTGGTAGAGTCTCTGCTTCCTTTTTGTTAAAGACATCTGCATAGGACCAGTAGGGTGCGTGCAGACCAGGTAGATTAGCCAGAGTAGACGGGGGTCGAGCAGGACGAACCGGAACCAGACAGGACTCATGGCACTCCTGACCCCAACAGAGTACTTCATCCAATCTCAAATTCAGGACGGGCTCATGTCTTTGTAACCAGGGTAGACTAAGCAATAGGGGGTGAGAGAAACCGGACAGCACATTAAAGGAGATCTTCTCCGAGTGCAGCATTCCCACCTGAAGGGTTACAGGCTCAGTGATGAGCAAGATGGTTTCTGGAAGAAGCCTCCCATTCACGGAAGCAACCGCCAACGGTTCAACCAGATGTACGGTAGGAATCTGATACCGCTCCACAACAGCCAGTTGAATAAGATTCCCAGTGGCTCCGGAATCCAGATGGGCAGTCTCAAAGAAGCGGGTCTCACCACTGGAACTAGAAACAGACAGAGTCAAGGATGGAGAGGATTTACTCTTGCCTAGGACGACCTCTCCGAGCGGTCCTAGACACTGGAGTTTCCTGACCTCACCAGGCAGGAACGGATCAGATTCTCTATACTGCCACTGGGAGAAGCAACTCCCCTCGGCTCGGCGCATCTCCTGGCGAGACTTGACCATCTTGGTTTAGTCAATTTGCACTGGCTCAGACGAACATGCCCGGGGAATTGCTGGTTGCGAGGCTGGCTTTAGGAATACAGGAGCGAGTCACGGAAATCTTCTCTCCCGGGTAGTCTCCTTAGCACGTTCCAGAAAACGGATATCAATCCAGGTAGCTAATGACACCAGGTCATCTAGGGTGGAAAGGATGTCACGACCGGCTAGCCCATCCTTGATCCGTCCGGAAAGACCCTCCCAAAAGGTGGACACCAGGGCCTCGTTGTTCCAGGCAAGTTCAGATGCGAGGGTTCGGAAACATATGGCATACTGGCCCACAGTGAGACTCCCTTGGTGGAGACGGAGAAGTGAAGAGGCAGTAGCAGATTTTCATCCAGGCTCATCGAAGACCTTCCGGAAGGCAGCGAGGAAAGCCAGAAGATCGGACACCAAGGGATCCCCTCTTTCTCACAGAGAATTTAGCCATGCCAATGCCTCCCCGGTGAGGTGAGACATGATGAACCCCACCTTGGCCTGGTCGGAGGTGAACTGGTGTGCCAGGAGTTCAAAGTGCAGCGTGCACTGATTTATGACGCCCTGAGATAAAACGGGGTCACAACCAAAACGTGGAGGCGCAGAGAACTGGGTTCCAAAGTGGGGTGCCACACGCCACTGGGTTGAGGTGCCGCCGGAGTGGGTGACGCTCGGCTAGAGACAGACACAGACGGAGTGGACAGTGTGTCCAGGCAGGAGTTGACAGTCCACAGATAGGACAGGATAGTTTCCTGTTGGGATCTCTGACGTGAGACCTCCTAGTACAGGTCAGAGAGCGAAGGAGCCTTGGGGCCACCGGGTTCCATGGCCTGTGCAAACTGTTACCGGTCTGGGTGGTGGAACCTCTGTGCTTCAGTGCAAGGAGGGAGCGGAGGGGCGTGACTAAGTGCCTACTTGGCCTGACCCAGGTCACACGGTGGCTTAGTCGACTCCGTGAACCAAGGAGGGACCGGGCAGGTGAACAAGGTGCCACTCTGGGACCGACCTTGTGTGAGAGCAGGTGACTCCCACGTGTCAGATGACAGGAACTGACCGGTACAGCGGATGAGCATGGCAAGAAGGCAGACGGATGGTCCGGGTAGATCAGCAGGCAGGTACGGCAGATAGTCAGACAGGTACTTCGGGTAGGCAAGCAGGCAGGTACGGCGGATAGCCAGACAGGTTGTCCGGGTAGACAGACTGGCGGGCACGTCAAGTAACTGGCAGGTGTTCTAGGTAGGCAGGATGGCGGCACGACAGGTAACTGGCAGGTGCTCCAGGTAGGCTGGATGGCGGGAACGACAGGTAACTGGCAGGTGCTCCAGGTAGGCAGGCTGGCGGGCACGGCGGGTAACTTGTAGGTGTTTCAGATAGGCTGTCTGGCGGGCACGACAGGTAACTGGCAGGTGCTCCAGGTAGGCTGGCTGGTGGGCACAGCAGGTAACTCTAGGTAGGCAAGTTGGCGGACATGGCAGGTAACTGCCAGACTGGCGTGGACTCTTTAGAAAGGCGCGTGTGGCCCATTTAAAAGGGAGGGAGGTAGCGCACGCACGTCCTAAGCACAGTGCCCGGGAAGCTGCGCGCGGTGCGTGCCACAGCAGCAGGGGAGCCGGAAGACACCGGACCAGGACCGCAGCGGTGAGGGAAACGGCGTCTCTGTCCGGAAGTAGGCAGAGACGTCGATGCTACACTCCTTAAATTTATAATTTCTATATAATTTATAATAATCTCTAGTGGCGGAGTTATCTTTTAGGCAACATCATCCCCATGACCCGGAAGCAGTCATTTACATAAAAGAAAAACATGGATTTCTCTGGAGTAAGACATCTGATCGCATATATATAGGCATCATTTTATTCAGCTTTCTATGACCTACACGCCATATAGACGGCTTAGGAGGGTTGATTCTACTGACTGATTCCCTTATAAGAGATTGTCTTTCTAAAAGGTGTTACATAATTTCTGCTACTATCCTGCTTATCAGAATAGTACTTACAGAAATCCATGCACAAATTTCAAAATCAACCCCATACAAATAACTAATCTTCAGTCACGTAAATTTCAGTAATAAATGTGCTACATGTAAATGTAGACCCTTCGGGCTTTCAGAAATCATAGCCAGAGCAGAAACTCATTATTTATAGTTATGGTGATTTCTACTTTGGCAGACCTGACTTGTGCTTTAATTACCTGTGCAACCATTTATTTGAGTGTAATATTACTAATTTACATTATTCCTGCAACAAATTCAACCCAGCTTAATTTTAAGGCTTTGTGCCCACAATGAGTTTTGATGAGTTTTTGACTCGGCACATTTTTGCTGCATCAAAAATGCAGTTTTTACAGTTACAGTTACAGCAAAGTGAATGGGATTTACAGAAGTCTCCTGCCCACTGTGCTTTTTAAAACTCAGCGTAAACTGACCTGTGGTGCGTGTTTTAATTCCACAAAATGTTAAGCTCTCTTGCAGGTACACTGAATATAGAAAGTCCACAAGTAAAAATTTTTACACATACTAAAAGTGCATGCAATCCTTATATAACTTTATTAACCAAGATTTGTAAAAGCCAAATACCAAGAGGTATCAAAAACAAAGCAGCTATACTTCACTATAACATGCCAAAAAGAGATAAAAAGAACAGCATCAAAAATGTAATAAAAGCACACTCAAAAATGCAATGATAAAGTAATTTAATTTACATAATATGTGCAGAAATGGAGCAAAAAATCTGCAACATCAAAAGCTCATCAAAGGTTCATAATGGAAACGTAGCCTCAGATGCTCCATTTATGGCGCAGCAAAAAGATGCAGAGTCAAAAACTGATCGTCAGCACACAGTCGAAAGATTTATATCATGAGTTTTTACATTGAAGGCTGATAGATGATCTCTTGTGAAATACGGAAAATATACAGTTGTGGTCAAAAGTTTAAATACCCCGGCTGAATTTTTCCTTTCTCTGCCTTATTTCAGAGAATATGAATGATGACAAAAAAACTTTTTCTCCACTCATGGTTATTGGTTGGGTGAAGCCATTTATAGTCAAACTACTGTGTTTTCTCTTTTTAAATCTTAATGACAGTCAAAAACATTCAAATGACCCTGATCAAAAGTTCACATACCCTGGTGATTTTGGCCTGATAACATGCACAGAATTTGACACAAATGGGTTTGAATGGCTACTAAAGGTAACATCCTCACCTATGACCTTTTTGCTTGTAATCAGTGTGTGTGCGTAAAAGCTGAGTGAGCTTCTTGGATCCTGACAGACTCTTGCATCTTTCGTCCAGCCACTGACATTTCTGGATTGTGAGTCATGGGGAAAGCAAAAGAATTGTCAATGGATCTACAGGAGAAGGTAGTAGAACTGTATAACTCAGGAAAGGGATACAAAATAATCCAAGGAATTGATAATGCCAGTCAGCAGCGTTCAAACTGTGATTAACAAATGGAAAATCAGGGGCTCTGTAAAAACCAAACCACAGTCAGGTAGACCAAGAAAAATTTCGGCCACAACGGCCAGGAAATTTGTTTGATATGAAAAGAAAAACCCACAAATAACAGCTGAAATTCCGGACTCTCTGAAAACTAGCGGTGTGGCTGTTTCAAGATGCACAATAAGGAGACACTTGAAGAAAAATGGGCGGCATGGTCGAGTCGCCAGAAGAAAGCCATTACTGCGCAAATGCCACAAAGTACCTCACCTACAATACACCAAACAGCACCGAGACAAGCCTCAAAACTTCTGGAACAAGGTAATTTGGAGTGATGAGACCAAAATTTACCTTTTTGGCCACAACCATAAACGTTACATTTGGAGAGAGGTCAACAAGGCCTATGATGAAAGGAACACCATTCCTACTGTAAAGCATGGAGGTGGATCACTGATGTTTTGGGGATGTGTGAGCTACAAAGGCACAAGAAACTTGGTGAAAATTGAAGAAAAAATGAATGCAGCACGTTATCAGCAAATACTGGAGGCAAATTTGCACTCATCAGCTCCAGAAGCTGCGAATAGGACGTACTTGGACGTTCCAACATGACAACGATCCAAAAAACAAGGCCAAGTCGACCTGCCATTGGCTACAGCAGAACAAAGTGAAGCTTCTGGAGTGGCCATCTCAGTCTACTGACCTCAATATCATTGAGCCACTCTGGGGAGATCTCAAGCGCGCAGTTCATGCTAGACAGCCCAGGAATTTACAGGAACTGGAGGCTTTTTGCCAAGAAGAATGAGCAGCTTTACCTTCTGGGAAATTAAAGAACTTCATCCACAACTACAACAATAGACTTCAAGCTGTCATTGATGTTAGAGGGGGCAATACACGGTATTAAGAACTGGGGTATGTGAACTTTTGATCAGGGTCATTTGGATGTTTTTGGTTGTCATTAAGATTTAAAAAGAGAAAACACAGTAGTTTGACAATAAATGGCTTCACCCAACCAATAACCATGAGTGGAGAAAAAGTTTTTTTGTTATCATTCATATTCTCTGAAACAAGGCCAAAAAAGGAAAAATTCGGCCGGGGTATGTAAACTTTTGAGCACAACTGTATAATTATTTTTTTTCTATTTTTATTGCACGAAATAATAATACTATAAATACAAGTTTTAATTGCTATTTAAGAGTACGTGCAGACATTATTCACTTTTTGCAGATATTTCTCTTTCAAAATGTGTCTCTTGGCAGGAAAAACACTGCATAAAAAGCAAGCATTTTGCGGCATTTTGGCGCGCTTTTTTTCCAATTCATTGCAAATTGTCTCTTCAAAGAGGAAGAGAACTGAAACTCTAGTGCCACTTATAGGAAATATCAATCCTGAAAGTCAATATTGACCCTTTAACAAGTCTTGTCACATGACTTAGGATAAAAGTCAAGACCAGAAACTCAATTTGCAGACACTGTGTTTCGTCAGAACGGTATCTAAGAAGTAGCGTTTCTCCTTGTGGTGAGCGACATGCTAAGCACGTCAAGGTGAGGAGACTTTTTGAGCCGCAATGCTCCTCTGGGAAATATTTTGAGTCGCATTTTCCCAGAGGAGCATTGTGGCTCGAAAAGTCTCCTCAACTTGACGTGAAGTCACTTTCCGCAAGGAGAATCTTTACTTCTTAGATACCGGTCTGACGCCTCTTACCCAGCCTATCCAGAACTCACACTTTGCACTGACAAGAGGCAGTACCCCGAAACACAGTGTATGCAAATTGAGTTTCTGGTCTTGGCTTTTATCCTAAGTCATGTCACAAGACTCATTAAAGGGTCGATATTGACTTTTAGGATTACTACTTCCAATAGGTGGCACTAGAGTTCTAGTTCTCTTCCTCTATGAAGAGACAATTTGCATAATTCCCAGAGGAGCATTGCAGCTCGAAAAGTTTCCTCACCTTGACATGCGTAGCATGTTGCTCTCCGCAAGGAGAAACGTTACTTCTTTGATTCCAATTCATTAGAACGGGTAAAAAATGCTGCAAAAATGCTGAAAGAATTGACATGTCGCACATGATTTAACATGATTTTAAAAAATAATCAACTTGTGCATGAGACTTCAGGAATCTCAGTCACTTTACTGGGGCAGTAAAATGTAAAAAGTGGGAAAAACATGTCAAAAATATGAGATGTGAACATACTCCAAGGAATTATGCTTATCTTCTTAGATTAATATTCTTGAAGAGTGCTTTTGTATTTTACTGCTTTTTTTTTTTCATTTACAGCCGTTCTTGAGATATTAACACTTTCTTTTGTTTACAGCTAGTTCTCTAAGGCTATGTTTACATGCTGCATCTTTGTAGGGCTTTTTGCATTGGTTTTTATTCAAATTGAAAGGTGATTTTTGCTGTACCAGCAAAAGCCATGAGATTTCCGAAATCTTATCCACACGTTTGTTTTTCTTTCACCGACTGAATTTGAGAGCTACAGTGCTTTTGAAGCCTGCGGCATGTCAATTCTATTGGCATTTCAGCAATATTTTTTCAGCCAGAGAAAGCAATCAAAGAAATGTGTAAAAAATGCTTCAAATAATGCAGTATGGGTTCTTGCTGCATTTTTTGTGAATAAAGCAGACTTTACTAGACATGTACTGTACACAAAGCACACATGTACTATGAACTCAAAAATACCGAAAAATATGCATTTGGAATGCAGCTGCCACATAGATACTGTAATATAGACGGGCCAGAAGATCACAGCATCTGGCCACATGAAATCCTGAACTGGTTAGAACTGCTGCTCCATCCTATTAAACATTGCAGGTTTTTCCCTTGCTCTGTAATGGCAAGGGTTAATCAGTTCAGTTTATCTCCTGGGGCTCTCCTTCCTGATTTGCTTCAGCTGTTCTGTGTAGGCCACTCCCCTCTGGTGTATATGCTCCTACTAGCACTTTGGAGTTGCCAGTGATAGTTCTACTTCCTGGTTTTGTGTTGGAGGAAAATTCAGTGTTTGGAGTAGGTGTTTGGAGAGTTGTTCAGGAGATTTCTGTGTGGAGTAGGTTTGAAGTTTATCCTCATTCTCTCCTATTTGGTTTCTCCTACCTATCCCTCCACTGTATTCCAATCTGTTGTTTTGTGAATTAATTTGTATGATTTTAATTTTCTTTCATCCCTGTCTCTCAACATTTATCTGTCTGGTAGTATAATACTATACACTTCAGCCTCACACCTCCCTGGGTGGGGGAGGGAACAGATAAAGTTTAAGATAGAAGCATAGCAAGAAACATTCCCTCAGTGTCTTCACCTTCCAGGGTAATCCTGGGGCACAGTGATAGACTACTTCGAACATATCAGGTAGGTACCCATCATCCCTAGTTACAACACGACAGCAGCGTCTTGAGTGCCAAAGACCCGGTTTTGGCTTCAGAAAAAAATGCAAAATGCTGCATGTGAACAAAGATTAAAAGAGATAGTTGTCTTGTAATCACTGTGCTGAAGCTAGTCGGGATAAAGCAATAACAGTGTACTCATGAGATCTCAGCCAGCTTCAAAACAATGCTTACAAGCTCAATGGAAAAGAACTTGTAAGCACTGTGCATGTTCTGTTGTCTAACAGTGGTGGTCGGTCCCCAAGGCAACGAACTGTAAACAAAAGAAAAGTGTTGATATCTTAAGTTTGGCTGAAATTTTTAATAAGCAGTAAATTGAAAAATTGCTTGTATATCAAATAATTATCTTACAGTACACATTTATGAAGATGGGAATAACCCTTAAAGACAAGATAAGATCTAATGAAAAGTATGGCTGGATGATATTTTTAGTATGGCTTTTTATAACATGTAGATCATGATTCCAAAGTGTTTTCTATTCTAATTATGGTCTTATCTGAATTGATGCACATTTCATAAAGAAGACAATTGCACATTTACAAAAGATATTAATTCTAAAGATATTAGTTCAGTAATGTCATAGTTGATATCAGTTACAGGCCAAGTTCATCTTACCCTTTAATTTCAGTACCTAAGACACAAGTGTTTCAGACCGAAATACATTATTTTAATATAATGATGCCCTATTTTCATGATAGCGATGTGTGATGCTCAATAGCCATGAATAGAATGAGCTATATTTATATTCTCAGAGCTTTAAAGACCCAATACACTATAAAAGAACTTAGCACAGCATGCTGGCATTGCTAACTGTTCTGTGATCAGGACGCCTCATTTAGCAACTAGTGCCAGGTAGACTGCTCATGTAGCCAGGATTTTTCATAAAATTATTCTTCTTTCTTTGTTGATACAAAGGAACAAAGTATATTTGAAAATAAGACATATGTCCATCAAAGGAACCTCAACCATTAAAGGGGGCAGGATGTTGGAACAATAAAAAGAGAAACTTGTTATATGTAACCTTCAAGTCCACTTTATGTAGTTAAACATGTAAATGATTTTTTTAAATTACTCCTTTTATGACTCAGAAAATTAAATCTGCAAACCTTTCTGCTTTATAAAGTGGAATGATTACATCCACGTCCAAGGGTGTTGCTAGAATCAATGATACAGGTGGATGTCGTCGCGATCTTCTTCCTTGGAGATCTGGATCTCTGGCGAGCATCACTTTGAACTCTGTCAGTGTCTAAATGGCGCTGACACAGTTTAATCCTGTGATAAAGAAGAGAGACACAATCTCCCTGCCCTATCACTCAGTAGGCCTGCAGTTTAAGAGACTTGGCGCAGGAGGCACAATGACGTCATAGTGCCAGCCGCTGTTTATAAGAGTGAGAAGAGATGGAAATAGCGGTGATCAAAGAATCAGGTGAGTATAATCTTTAATGGTTTTGTGCTGCAAATAGAGAGCTGTGGTAACATCATACTGTATATAGGGAGCTTTGGGGCCTTCATAATGTTAAGGGAAATGTGAAGACTTTATGCTGTATTTAGCAAGCTGTTAGGATATAATCTATAATATAACGGTAGATGCGTCCCTCTGTCCGAAGCCTCTATAGACTGCGCAAGCGCGATGCACCTGCGCAGTCTGGCTCCAGACATAAGACCACAAACAGCTGTTACAGGTCAGAGGAGTGTATGGCGCCGGAGATCGCGGTATGCGCAGCTACTGAACGCATACCGCGATCTCCTGCGCCATAAGGACATACTTACCTGACCGGGAGGAGCGTTGCCATGGTGCCTCAGTTCTGGCCGTATGCCGGGATAGGAGTCGGAATCGGCGCATGAGCATAGCGCGCTGTCCGACACCATTTTACTGAAGACACATTGGCAGTGTGTCGTCAACAAAATGGTGCCGGACAGTGCGGTATGAGCATGCTCGTACTCCGGCGTCACACTCCTCCCCTGGCCTCCGGCAGAATGGGACGCAGCTCTGGAGCGCTGGGAAGAAAGGTGAGTATAAGTGTTTATTTTTTTGTGTGTGCAGCGTGAAAGGGATTAGGGGTACCATAAACACCAGGATAGGGATGAGGGGGTACAATGCATACAAGGATAGGGATGAGGGGGTACCATGCATACCAGGGAAGGGATTAGGGGGTACCATGCATATCAGGATAAGGATGAGGGGGTACCATGCATACCAGGGATGAGGGATGGGGTGCCATGCATACCAGGATAGGGATGATGAGTACCATGCATACCAGGATAGGGATGAGGGGGTACCATGCATACCAAGATAGGGATGAGGGGTACCATGCATTCATGCATACCAGGTTAGAGATGAGGGGTACCATGCATTCCAGGGTTAGGGATAAGGTGTACCTTGCATACCAGGATAGGGATGAGGGGTACCATGCATACCAGAATAGGGATGAGGGGTGCCATGTATACAAGGGATGATGGATGGGGCACCATGCATACCAGGATAAGGATGAGGGGGTACCATGCATACCAGGATTGGGGAATGAGGGGTACCATGCATACCAGGATAGGGATGAGGGGGTACCATGCATACCAGGATAGGGATGAGGGGTACCATGCATCCATGCATACCAGGATAGAGATGAGGGGTACCATGCATACAAGGATTAGGGATAAGGTGTACCCTACATACCAGGATAGGGATGAGGGGTACCATGCATACCAGAATAGGGATGAGGAGTGCCATATATACAAGGGATGATGGATGGGGTACCATGCATACCAGGATAGGGATGAGGGGGTACCATGCATACCAGGATTTTGGGATGAGGGGTACCATGCATACCAGGATAGGGATAAGGGGGCTATACTTACCAGGATAGGGATGAGGGGTACCATGCATACCAGAATAGGGATGAGGGGGTATCATGCATACCAGAATAGGGATGAGGGGTGCCATACATACCAGGATGAGGGATGGGGTGCCATGCATACCAGGATTGGGGGATGAGGGGGCCATACATACCAGGATTGGGGAATGAGGGGTACCATGCATACCAGGATAGGGATGAGGGGGCACCATGCATACCAAGATAGGGATGAGGGGGTACCATGCATACCAGGATTGGGGAATGAGGGGTACCATGCATACCAGTATAGGGATGAGGGGGTACCATGCATACCAGGATAGGGATGAGGGGTACCATGCATCCATGCATACCAGGATAGAGATGAGGGGTACCATGCATACAAGGGTTAGGGATAAGGTGTACCCTACATACCAGGATAGGGATGAGGGGTACCATGCATACCAGAATAGGGATGAGGGGTGCCATATATACAAGGGATGATGGATGGGGTACCATGCATACCAGGATAGAGATGAGGGGGTACCATGCATACCAGGATTGGGGGATGAGGGGTACCATGCATACCAGGATAGGGATGAGGGGTACCAGGCATACCAGGATAGGGATGAGGGGTACCATGCATACCAGGATAGGGATGAGGGGGTACCATGCATACCAGAATAGGGAAGAGGGGTGCCATGCATACAAGGGATGAGGGATGGGGTACCATGCATGCCAGGATAGGGATGAGGAGTACCGTGCATTCCAGGATACGAATGAGGGGTACCATGCATACCGGGATAGCGATGAGGGGTGCCATGCATACCGGGATAGCAATGAGGGGTGCCATGCATACCAGGATAGGGATGAGGGGTACCATGCATACCAGGATAGGGATAAGGGGGCTATACTTACCAGGATAGGGATGAGGGGTACCATGCATACCAGAATAGGGATGAGGGGGTATCATGCATACCAGAATAGGGATGAGGGGTGCCATACATACCAGGATGAGGGATGGGGTGCCATGCATACCAGGATTGGGGGATGAGGGGGCCATACATACCAGGATTGGGGAATGAGGGGTACCATGCATACCAGGATAGGGATGAGGGGGCACCATGCATACCAAGATAGGGATGAGGGGGTACCATGCATACCAGGATAGGGGAATGAGGGGTACCATGCATACCAGTATAGGGATGAGGGGGTACCATTAGAGATGAGCGTTGTTCTACTCGAACTGTTCGCCAATCTCAAATTCGAGCTGTTTTGGGCGGTGTTCGAGCCGGTCGGCGAACACGAACAATTTGAGAAAAATTCGGCTGTTCGAGGTTATGTTCGATAACTGTTCGTGCACCAAAATCATAACTGGATTTTTTCTCAGTAATGATGAAAATTAATGTTAATACGCAGTTTGAGTGTACAGCGGGGCGGGGGGAGGGGCAGGGGATGGATCTCTGCAGGAACAATGAAGATCTCCATTTTTTTTTCTCTTTCCCGCATTTGCAGTGGGGAGGTGCAATCTGTCAGCCTATCAGCAGCGCACACACGGAGCGAAGTGCTTTTTTTCACACAAGCAAGGGCATGTGTGATTGGCAGTGTATGTCACATGTCCTTGCCCTATAAGACCAAGCCATTTTCCCCGTCGCCACCATTTTCTCACTGCTGCAGCTGCGTGTTAGACGGCACCGTTGTTGCTGTGTGCGCTATACCTTGTTAATTTCAAGCCAATTTTCGCACAAATATACAGATAGCTTGGGAGTAGGGAATAGTTGTGATTGCAGTCCTTTTAAGGACTAGGTTACAGCATTTCCTACGACTTTTATCAGGCAGGTCTGTGCTCTTAAATAGATAGATTGTGGGAGTAAAGACTAATTGTAATTGGAGTCCTTTTCAGGACTAGGTTACATCAGTTCCTATCAGTTTTTGCCAGGCAGGTCTGTGCCAGTGCTGTGCAAGTTTTTTTCACAGCATTTGGCTGAATCTAGCAAAGCTAATCCTTTTTGGCCTATTGCAGAGTGTGTTAGTCAGTGGAGTAGCCTATCTGTGTTGCAAGATATACCACCTGTGTATAGAATACCATTTTTTTTACTGCACCTAGTGAAGTAAAATCTTTTGGGCATAGCATCATTCTATTAGTCCATCTATACTGACCTCCATCAGGTTGCAAACTGAATATAATTTTTTTCTGCATCTAGCTCTGAAAAAATATTTGGGCTTCTAGCAGTGTGTGGGACTTGGTCTATTAGTCCATCTATACTGACCTCCATCAGGTTGCAAATTAAAAATAATTTTTTTCTTCATTTAGCTCTGAAAAAATATTTGGGCTTCTAGCAGTGTGTGGGACTTGTTCTATTAGTCCTTCTATACTGACCTCCAGCAGGTTGCAAATTGAATATAATTTTTTTCTGCATCTAGCTCTGAAAAAATATTTGGGCTTCTAGCGGTGTGTGGGACTTGGTCTATTAGTCCATCTATACTGACCTCCATCAGGTTGCAAATTAAAAATAATTTTTTTCTGCATCTAGCTCTGAAAAAATATTTGGGCTTCTAGCAGTGTGTGGGACTTGGTCTATTAGTCCATCTATACTGACCTCCATCAGGTTGCAAATTAAAAATAATTTTTTTCTTCATTTATCTCTGAAAAAATATTTGAGCTTCTAGCAGCGTGTGGGACTTGTTCTATTAGTCCATCTATACTGACCTCCATCAGGTTGCAAATTAAAAATAATTTTTTTCTGCATCTAGCTCTGAAAAAATATTTGGGCTTCTAGCAGTGAGTGGGACTTGGTCTATTAGTCCATCTATACTGACCTCCATCAGGTTGCAAATTAAAAATAATTTTTTTCTGCATCTAGCTCTGAAAAAATATTTGGGCTTCTAGCAGTGTGTGGGACTTGGTCTATTAGTCCATCTATACTGACCTCCATCAGGTTGCAAATTGAATAAAAAATTTTTCTGCATCTAGCTCTGAAAAAATATTTGGGCTTCTAGCGGTGTGTGGGACTTGGTCTATTAGTCCATCTATACTGACCTCCATCAGGTTGCAAATTAAAAATAATTTTTTTCTGCATCTAGCTCTGAAAAAATATTTGGGCTTCTAGCAGTGTGTGGGACTTGGTCTATTAGTCCATCTATACTGACCTCCATCAGGTTGCAAATTAAAAATAATTTTTTTCTTCATTTAGCTCTGAAAAAATATTTGGGCTTCTAGCAGTGTGTGGGACTTGTTCTATTAGTCCTTCTATACTGACGTCCAGCAGGTTGCAAATTGAATATAATTTTTTTCTGCATCTAGCTCTGAAAAAATATTTGGGCTTCTAGCGGTGTGTGGGACTTGGTCTATTAGTCCATCTATACTGACCTCCATCAGGTTGCAAATTAAAAATATTTTTTTTCTGCATCTAGCTCTGAAAAAATATTTGGGCTTCTAGCAGTGTGTGGGACTTGGTCTATTAGTCCATCTATACTGACCTCCATCAGGTTGCATATTAAAAATAATTTTTTTCTGCATCTAGCTCTGAAAAAATATTTGGGCTTCTAGCAGTGTGTGGGACTTGGTCTATTAGTCCATCTATACTGACCTCCATCAGGTTGCAAATTAAAAATAATTTTTTTCTTCATTTAGCTCTGAAAAAATATTTGGGCTTCTAGCAGTGTGTGGGACTTGTTCTATTAGTCCTTCTATACTGACCTCCAGCAGGTTGCAAATTGAATATAATTTTTTTCTGCATCTAGCTCTGAAAAAATATTTGGGCTTCTAGCGGTGTGTGGGACTTGGTCTATTAGTCCATCTATACTGACCTCCATCAGGTTGCAAATTAAAAATAATTTTTTTCTGCATCTAGCTCTGAAAAAAATATTTGGGCTTCTAGCGGTGTGTGGGACTTGGTCTATTAGTCCATCTATACTGACCTCCATCAGGTTGCAAATTAAAAATAATTTTTTTCTGCATCTAGCTCTGAAAAAATATTTGGGCTTCTAGCAGTGTGTGGGACTTGGTCTATTAGTCCATCTATACTGACCTCCATCAGGTTGCAAATTGAATAAAAAAAATTTCTGCATCTAGCTCTGAAAAAATATTTGGGCTTCTAGCGGTGTGTGGGACTTGGTCTATTAGTCCATCTATACTGACCTCCATCAGGTTGCAAATTTAAAATAATTTTTTTCTGCATCTAACCCAGCCAATAGTTTTGGCCTAATACCACAGTTTGGCCACTCAGCTCTGCTCGGTTACCATCCATTGTTTTTTTGTGCAAACAACTCCAGAGTTGTGAATTAGTTAACCACCAAAATGAGTGGAAAAAGGCCTGCTGCTGGTGGAAAGGGGAATTGGCGTGTTGGGAAGGGGAAAAAAGGTTGTGTCCGTGGGGTAGGTGCAGAAGAAAGACCATCTTCCAGCCAAACTAAAATGTCTACTTCTTTTAGCGGACAATGTGATAAGATCCCTTTCTTACGGCCACGCCAATCGCTACAAATTCCAGATGAGGCACAAAAACAGCAGGTGCTTCAACGGATATCAAGTGCTCCTTTAAGTGGGCTCTCCTCCACATCAACTTCAACATCACAAATACTCCAGTCCTCAAAGGTGTCACCCAAATCGCACTTGCTTCCTCACAGCTCCCAAATCTCCAGCTGCCCGTCTGAGTATGAGGTAGAACAGATGGTTGAGTCTGCAGAGCTGTTTACTCATACTATAGCCTGGGAATCAGAGGTCGACTCCAGCGCTTCTGTGAATCCAGACGAGGAAATGATCTGCACTGATGCCCAGAATCTTTATGAGTCGGATCCAGGACCAGACGCAGAAGGTTCTGACCATAATGTAGACCCTCATTCCCAAACTGTAACTCCTGTTGGTGGAGACAATGAGGAAGACGATGATAAGACTCAAATACCTGATTGGAGCGACAACTTGAGTTTTTTGTCAGGGCAGGAACAGGTTGGCTCTGAGGACGACGGGTGTGATAACGCACAGGGTGATGATGATGAGGTCGAGAGATCCCACTTACTGTCAACCCACAGTCAGCCAAGAGATGAGGTCAGCAGAGGAGGTGGAGGAAGATGCTAGTGACGACGAGGTCAGGTTGCGCCTTCCTGGACAGAGACGTAGTACTGGAAGCACGTCAACAACTGCATCCTCAAACACAACTCTGCCTCTCACCACAAGTCGTGGTGGCTCTTCAGGTCGCATGGGTGCTAAGCCTTGCATAGCCTGGGCATTTTTTCAGATCGATAAAGATGACCCAACTCGTGTTATCTGTAACATTTGTCAGCAAAAGCTAAGTAGAGGCCAAAAAATACATAGTTTGAGTACTTCATGCATGAACCGGCACATGGACATGAAGCATAAGTTGCAGTGGGAAGCTCAGTGTGCTACAATGCGGTCTAGCCGGCCGGGCCAACCACCGTCTGCCATATCTTGTGCATCTGCGGCCTCTTCATCCTCTGTGACTGGGGGGACAGCAGTCACACCTGTTTTGGGGCGCAGACCTGCCACCTCTTTACCCGCAACAGCCAGCGTGATTGGCAGGTCATCATTTTCTTTGGAGGTGGTAACACCAGCTGGTCTTGAGTGCTGTCCGACATCGATAGCACCACCTTTGGATCAAGGCAACCTAACATGTCCGCCTGCATCTTCCTCACAGACCGGCAGTTTGCCGGGGACACCCTTATCAACCCCGTCTAAGCACAATAGCCAGCCCTCGGTCCCTCAGATGTGGACAAGTAAAAGACCATTTCCTCCTAGCCATGAGAAAGCTAAGAGGTTGAATTTCACCATCTGCAAGCTCTTGGCTACAGAAATGCTGCCTTTCCGCCTGGTGGACACAGAGGATTTTCGAGACCTTATGTCCGTCGCAGTGCCCCAGTACCAGATGCCCAGTCGGCACTACTTCTCAAAGAAAGGTGTGCCTGCGCTCCACCAGCATGTCGCACACAACATCACCGCTTCTTTGAGAAACTCTGTGTGTGACAGGGTGCATTTCACCACAGACACTTGGACGAGTAGGCATGGACAGGGGCGTTACATGTCGCTGACTGGGCACTGGGTAACTATGGTGACAGCAGGACAAGGGGCTGCTGTCCAAGTCTTGCCGTCCCCACGAGTTGTGCGTCAATCCTCTTTATGTCATTTTTCCTCCACTGCTTCTGCCTCCTCAACCTCCTCTCGGTCTTCCACCTGCACCCAAAGCCTGTCTGGTCATGCCACAAGCTTTCTAACTGCGCAGAAGGGATCCTGCACACCTCCTTACTATGCTGGCAGTAGGGCTCAACGTCATCAGGCGGTTTTTACATTGAAATGTCTGGGAAATGTGAGTCACACAGCTGAGGAGTTGTGGTCAGCTCTGGAGAACCAATTTCATGAATGGTTGTCTCCACTGGACCTGAAACCAGGGAAGGCCGTGTGCGACAATGCTGCAAACCTGGGTGCGGCCCTTCGCCGGGGCAATGTCACACACGTGCCTTGTATGGCTCACGTGTTGAACCTGGTTGTCCAGCAATTTTTAGCCCACTATCCCAGACTAGATGGCCTTCTGCAGAGGGCACGGTCGCTGTGTGCTCACTTCCGCCGTTCGCATCCCGCAGCTCAGTGACTTACATCTCTACAGAAGTCGTTGGGCCTGCCACTTCACCGGCTAAAATGCGATGTGCCTACCCGGTGGAATTCAACTCTGCACATGTTGCAGCGACTGTGGCAGCACCGACAAGCCCTGGTGCAATACGTTCTGACGTATAGCCTGGGCCAACGAGATTCAGAGGTGGGGCAAATCACGCTGGAGGAGTGGTCTCAGATCAGGGACCTATGCACCCTTCTGCACAGTTTTGAAATGGCGACGAAGATGTTTAGTGCTGACGATGCCATTATCAGCATGACTATTCCGGTGATTTACATGCTGGAGCACATGTTAAACAGAATTCGGAGTCAGGTGGTGGCACAAGAGGAGGTGGAGGAAGTAGAGGAGGAGGAGTTGTATGCGGAAGGGCTAACATCTGCAAGGTCCAGACGGTCGGCAGCACCAAGGCGGCAGGCATGTGAGGGTGGGGGAGATGGTTTTACCAGGGCGCATGGTAGCAGCCAAACTAGTGAGGAAGGTGCAGGAGCCCAGGAAGAAGTGGAGGACGAACTGATGGAAGACTCATCAGATGAGGGAGACCTTGATCACATTTCTGTTGTGCAAGGTTGGGGGGAGAGGACAGAGGAAGGAAGCATGATTGTTACCTCGCCACCAACACAACAGGGACTTGGTGCTCCTGGATGCGCAACACACATGAGTGCCTTCTTGCTGCACTACCTGCAACATGACCCTCGAATTGTGAGAATTAGAAATAATCCTGACTACTGGGTTGCCACACTGTTAGATCCCCGGTACAAAAGTAAATTTGCAGAAATTATTCCTGCCATAGAAAGGGATGCACGCATGCAGGAGTATCAGCAGAGACTGTTGCAGAATCTTACATGTGCTTTTCCACAAAATACCAGTGGTGCACGTAGTGAATCTCACAGTTCCAACTTGCCAACCGTGGGACCGTCAAGTGTTCAGCACTCAAACCGTAACAGAACCACAGTATCTGGTGGTAACATTAATTTTGCGGAATCATTTCACCACTTTTTTAGCCCATCCTTTGCAAGGCCACAGGAGACAAGAAGTCTGACACATAGTCAACGCCTAGAGACGATGGTACAGGAGTATCTCCAAGTAAACATTGAAGCCACGACTGTGTCACTGGACCCTTGCTCTTTTTGGGCTTCCAATCTGGATAAATGGCCGGAGCTAGCCACTTACGCCTTGGAGATCTTGTCATGCCCCGCAGCCAGCGTTCTGTCTGAACGTGTGTTCAGCGCTGCTGGTGGTGTGCTGACAGATAAGCGCACGCGGCTCTCCACTGATAATGTAGACAGACTCACGTTCATAAAGATGAACAAATCATGGATCCGAAACGACTTTTCTACCCCTGTGTCATCCTGGGGAGAGTAAAAGCTTGATGATTGTTTAAAATCACCCTACCAACCGTTTTAAGCTTTTAAATTACTAATCATGTTTATCTGTATCTTGACTGGAAATTAATTTGGGCTTTGTAGCAGTGTGCAGCACTGATCCTATTAGGCCATCTATAATAAGCTCCACCAGATTTAAAATTAAAAATAATTTTTAGCTGCATCTAGCCCGGAAAATAATTTTGGGGCTCCGAGATGCGCAAGACACATAAGTGCCTTCTTGCTGCACTACCTGCAGCATGACCCTCATATTGTCAGAATTCGAAGTAATCATGACTACTGGGTTGCCACACTCTTAGATCCCCCAAACTTTTCGATCAACCTTTTCATTTTAATAAAGACCAAAAAAATGGTCATTTTTGAAATTATAAGCATTAGCAGGTTGTTAGAAACTGAAATCAAACAGTTTTCAACTCAAAACTTTATTCTAGGTGATGTTACATTTTCACATAGGACCCCTTGTTCGAAAGGAGCTTCTGAACTCTCTCGTCCATTGAATTTGTCAGGTTTTGGATGGTTTCTGCTTCAATTGTTTTGCATGAGGACAGAATACCCTCCCAGAGCTGTTGCTTAGATGTGAACTGCCTCCCGCCATCATAGACACTCCTTTTAATGATGCTCCAAAGGTTCTGAATGGGGTAGAGGTCAGGGGAGCATGGGGGTCACACCATAAGTTTGTCCCCTTTTATGCCCATATCAGCCAGAGATGCAGATGTTTTATGTGCAGCATGAGATGGTGCATTATCATGCAGAAAAATGATCTTGCTGTGAAATACACGGTTCTTCTTCTTGAACCATGGCAGGAAGTGCTGTTTCAGAAAATCCACATACATTATGGAGTTCATCTTTAGCGCCTTCAGGGATCCTAAAGGGGCCGACAATCTCTCTCCCCATGATTCCAGCCCAAAACATTACTCCACCTCCTCCTTGTTGGCGCTGTAGCCGTGTTTGCGTGGGGTGTCCATCAACCAGCCATCCTCCACTCCATCCATCTGGACCATCGAGCGCTGCACGGCACTCATCCGTGAACAAAACAGTTTTGAAATCAGTCTTCATGTAATGTTTGGCCCACTGGAGCCGTTTCTGCTTGTGTGAAGTGGATAGAGGAGGTCGACAGGATGGCGTATGCACAGCTGCAAACCTCTGAAGGACCCTGCATCTTGTTGTTCGGGGGACGTTGGAGGCACAAGCAGCTTCAAAAACTTGTCTGCTGCTATGACAAGGCTTTTTTGCCGCTGCTCTTTCAACCTGACGTAATTGCCTGTAGGAAAGAGTCCTCAATTTGCCCTTATCAGCACGCACACGTGTGTACTGTGAATCAGCTACATACTTCTTGATTGCCAAGACACTTCATCCTGATCATCGCACAATGTTGATTGTAGTCATGCCTTGACCTAAACACTCCACAATTTGTTGCTTCTCAGCAGCCGACACATCCTTTTTCTTTCCCATTTTGGCAGAAAATGTAGGCTGCTGAATAATGTGAGAGAGCCTTCTTAAGTAGTCTTGCCTTTCATTGGACACACCTGACAAACTAATTAGCACTGGTGTCTGCAATTGCATACAGTGATATAAAGAGCCCTGACACACATCACCATCAATGAGTTTAACTGACAAACAAACAAATTCTTCCCTTATCACTCCTAAACACTTTTTGCATAATAATTTGGAACACAGTGTACATGTGCTTTTCCACAAAACACCAGTGGTTCACGTAGTGAATCTTACAGTTCTAACTTGCCAACCGTGGTCTGTATGGAGTTGTTCAATAAAGGGCCCAAAATTAAGATAACATAGATGGGAGAGGTCTCTATGAATAGGAATTCCTAAGTATTTGATACCCTGTGAGGGCCAGGCAAAGGGAAAGTTGGACTGGATGGAATCCTATATGGATTTGGGGAGGGAGACATCGAGGGCCTCAGACTTCGCTGCATTGATTTTAAAATTTGACCATGTAACAAAGTGATCTATTTCAGCCATAACAGCATGGATGGATATATGTGATTGAGTGATATATACTAGGACATCATCAGCAAATAGAGAGCACTTGTACTCGGTGCCTCCCACCTCAATCCACCTAATATTGGGGTTATGGCGAATTGATGAGAGCAGGTGCTCCGTCACTAGGATGTATAAGAGAGGGGACAGAGAACATCCCTGCCTTGTCCCATTGGTGATTGTGAAAGGTGATGAAAATGTTCTGACGCGCCCCCTGGGCCTTGGGACACCCGGAGCCGGACCCTTTTTGGTGGATGCTGGTGGTTGTAGTCTTCGTGGCGGCGATCCGGTTCCGTGGCTCAGGGCGGTCAAACCAGTGGCGGAACTATTTATGTGGTTTTGATGTTTAAATGTCCGACTACGCCACCCATGGATTGCGGTCAGAGTGAACCGCCGCTACAGGGCAGACCGCTAAGGCTGGTGTTGTGGGTGCAGCAGAGCGTAGCATAACTCCCCACGGGAGGAGTATAGCCTCAGGGCAGTGTATGCGGAGGATGGGGGTGATGGTGCAGGGCAGCAGCAGTAACGACACGGAGTCAGTGATGCAGTTCAGGGCCTTTACTCACAGTTCTTATTATCCAGACCACGTCTGCAGGTAACGGCTGCCCACGTCGTACTGTGCTCACCAGGTGAGGGGCTCAGACAACTCCCAGATAACTTTGGAGCGCTTCACAGGACCCCCTTTGTGTGTCCTTTGTCTGGCCATTCTTACCAACACTTCTGTCCGGCTGCCTCGGGCCTCCTCTTGGTAAACTTGGCGCCAGTTTCCCTGACCCTATGTGGTGCCTTCCTAGCGGGTGGAGCAAGGGGCTGCGCCACATAAAATGTCAGAGCCTCCGGTTTCTAGCTGAGGGTCGTTTCCTGCCTCCACTAGTTCGGGGACCGGTCGCCCCCTTTGGCCTGACCCCTCCACGCAGGTGGATTCGGGCGTGCGGTGGCGACTCGCCCGTCCGCACCCCTGGGATCCCTTCATTCCTCGTTCCTGGAGCCTTCTCCGCTCCTCTTCCTTCCTTCTCCCTCTTGCAGGCCTGGGCCTCTGTTACTAGGCCCGCCTCCGGAGCAGAGCTCATGCAGAGCCCCTGCTCCCTGCCACTTCTGCTCAGACTTCTCTGCACTGAACTAAGATGGTGCCCACCTTTTATACTCCCTTCTCAATGCACCCAGGAACTGCTTCCTCCCTGCTCCTGCACTGCAGGGTTCCCCTTCCTCAGTGTTCCCTCCCCCCACTCCAGCCAGGGACAGGGACTGTCGTGCCCATCTCAGGGGCATATTGGTCGCCCTGCCCCATGGCAATGTGGTGTAATGCATGCAGGTGTCGGGTCCTGATCCACACTCCATCCTTATCTGAGAGTGAGATATCACACCTCTGGGTGAGGTGCAATACGTCTGTAGCAACCGAGCCCTCGGTGCTACAGTTCCATTTATCTTCAGCCTAGGTGACGTATTGTGATACAGGGCCGTGATTTTGGCTATAAAAGGGTCCCCTAGACCCCTACCCCGAGCTTTTTAAGAGAATCATATATGGCGTGCCAGGAGACTCTATGGAATGCTTTCTCAGCATCCAACGAGAGTATCTACTTACAAATTTTTAACTGCATCTAGCCCAGAAAATACTTTGTGCCTAGTAGCAGTGTCTGCTAGTCAGCGGATTATCCCGGCTGTTAAGCAAGCTACACCACCTGTAGTTTGGACACTTAATTTTTTCAAAGGAAATGCTTTGGGACCACGGGATACTTAGTGAAGAGCATCAGGAGGCACCCCAAGGCATAGGGGCTGGGACTGGCACTAGGATGCCTTGCGGTGGACAGCCGAGCTCGATCCTTATAAAAGCTTTTTAACTGCAGCAGCTTTAGTGGACGCTACTGGAGCTGGAATTACGCGGCTGCTGGCATGAGACTTGCCCTCCAATAGATCCTTGTAAATGGATTTAAAGTGTATTCATTCAAATTAGAGGGACAATTTAAATTAAAAAGCTTAGAGCTGCCTCCACCACTGGGGGGCTCTCTCGACCCACCAGCGGACAGGCACCAGTATTGGGAGAGGGGGGCTGGCCGTCAGGGTTCACCGCGGCTCTGGCACAAACCCGGCGACACGGAGGTGGCACGGGCAGGAGCGGACTCGCCGTCTCGGCTTCTCACTTTTTGGATTTTAGAAGGGCATGACATGTCTATATCTGTGTCTCCCCCTCCTTTTACTCCTCCACCTCTTTTCTTTTCGCATGACTATATGTACTTGTCACTTTTCCATGTGTTAGTTATGTCTTCTGAGCAGTTTGTCAGCTTTTGGACACCTTTGAAGGTGTTTTCTATGTGTTTCTATGTGTTTTTGTTTGCCTGCCATTGGTTTTAACGGTGTTCGAAGTTGTTCGACGAACAGTTCGACGAACAGTTCGGCGAACACACGGGTGTTCGACGAACCGAACCGAACTCGAACACTACGGGGGTGGCTCAACACTAGGTACCATGCATACCAGGATAGGGATGAGGGGTACCATGCATCCATGCATACCAGGATAGAGATGAGGGGTACCATGCATACAAGGGTTAGGGATAAGGTGTACCCTACATACCAGGATAGGGATGAGGGGTACCATGCATACCAGAATAGGGATGAGGGGTGCCATATATACAAGGGATGATGGATGGGGTACCATGCATACCAGGATAGAGATGAGGGGGTACCATGCATACCAGGATTGGGGGATGAGGGGTACCATGCATACCAGGATAGGGATGAGGGGTACCAGGCATACCAGGATAGGGATGAGGGGTACCATGCATACCAGGATAGGGATGAGGGGGTACCATGCATACCAGAATAGGGAAGAGGGGTGCCATGCATACAAGGGATGAGGGATGGGGTACCATGCATGCCAGGATAGGGATGAGGAGTACCGTGCATTCCAGGATACGAATGAGGGGTACCATGCATACCGGGATAGCGATGAGGGGTGCCATGCATACCGGGATAGCAATGAGGGGTGCCATGCATACCAGGATAGGGATGAGGGGTACCATGCATACCAGGATAGGGATAAGGGGGCTATACTTACCAGGATAGGGATGAGGGGTACCATGCATACCAGAATAGGGATGAGGGGGTATCATGCATACCAGAATAGGGATGAGGGGTGCCATACATACCAGGATGAGGGATGGGGTGCCATGCATACCAGGATTGGGGGATGAGGGGGCCATACATACCTGGATTGGGGCTGAGGGATCCCTTGAATACCAGGATGAGGGGTGCCATGCATACCAGGATTGGGATGAGGGGTGCCATACATACCAGGAGGAGGGATGGGGTGCCATGCATACCAGGATTAGGATGAGGGGTGCCATGCATATGATGATAGGGATAAGGGGTGCCATGCATATCAGGATGGGGATCAAGGGTGCCATACATACCAGGATGGGGTTCTGGGGTACCATGCATACCAGGATGGGGTTCAGGGGTGCCATGCATACCAGGATGTGGATCAGGGGCACCATGCATAACAGAATGGGTATTAGGGGTGCCATGCATACCAGGATGGGGATCAGGGGCACCATGCATACCAGGATGGGGATCAGGGGCACCATGCGTACCAGGATGGGGATCGGGATTCCATGTGTACCAGGATGGGGATCAGGGGTGACATGCATACCAGCATTAGGGAACAGGGGTGCCATGCATACCAGGATTGGGGATGAGGGGGCTAAGCTGTCAGAGGTGTGTCAGAGGTGACAGACAGTGGCCCTGCAGTGGGTTGCAGGAGATCTTCGCATTGCAGACAGGTGTTTAGAAAGGAGGTTGTCTTTAGGACCGAGCGACTATCTCTCTCTAGCTAATTTGCTCTCTGACGTGGGTGTATATATACCTAGTGTGTCTGAGAGGGCGTCACCAGTTATATTCATTTCTACTTGTGATGCTTAGCAGGAGCAGTACCTCATTCTCTCTGGAGCTTGAGAACATGTGCACATTTGGAGTTCATCTAAAGCAAAGCCATTTTCCCTAGTTTTGTCTACCCTTGTTGTCTTTAGAGTTTTAATGGAGGATGACTAGTGCTCATCTCCTTCCATCCCTAGCCATAGCCATACTCCAGGGAAAGTAGGGTGAGGCACGCAATAGACGATAACTGAGGAGGCTATATAGGGACGTTAGTTGAGACAGGATGACGCTAGACCAGACTAGGAGGTCTCCACTTCCCCCTTTCTCAAGTGTTTGGGCTCCCTCTCTCTTTTCCCTCTGTGTTTCACTTACACCTGGCGTGACATTATAATCGGCCATTTTTTTTTTCTTTGTGTGTTTTTGGGCGTGCACCTTTTTTTTTCCTTTCTCCCTTGGTATGGGATCAGTTGCAGAGCTTGCAGAGCAGTTCTTCTGTCAGTCTCTGTAGGGGAATAACCCGTTTTTTGTATCTAAGGAGGCATGCAAATTGTATTTCAAACTTCGTCCCTACTCCTCCGGTAATGAGGAGCAACGGGTTGGTATTGTGATCTCTCTATTGCAGGGCGATCCTCAGTCATGGGCGTTATCGTTACCGCAGGACTCGGTTTGTCTCCAATCTGTCAAGGGTTTTTTTGGAGCTCTGGCCCTCATCTATGATGACCCTGACCGAGTCGCTTTGGCTGAGTCTAGGCTACGTTGCCTTCAGCATGGGATTCGGTCATTGGAAACGTACAGCTCGGAATTCCGTAGATGGGCAACGGATTCCAAATGGAATGACTCAGTCCTTAGAAGTAAATTTTGTGAGGGGCTTGCTGAAAGTTTGAAATATGCCATGGCTGTATATGAAACCCCTCAGTCCTTGGAGGCTTCCATGTCTTTGGCCATAAGTCTGGCGCCTTCGGGATAGACGTGTGCGACCACCTTCTCCGGGGCTTTGGGTTGTTTACCTTTGCCAGGGGAGCAGTCAGGGGGTGAACTAGTATTGGGGGAGGTGGAGGAACCCATGCATTTAGGAGATGTACATCATACATCTAACCAGAGATTCGCAAGAAAAAAGGCGTATGTTTTTTTGCATGGGAAAAAGGGACACTTTGTTGGGCCTGTCCTTCAATTCCTAAACAAAAGGAGACTCTATTAACTCTTGGTAGTCTGGAGTTGGATAAACAAGGGGCACATTTGTGGCCAAACTGCAGTTCCCGCTTTGTCCTGGCAGCAGAGGTGGTGCTAGAGAGCAAAACTGAAAAAAATTCTGTGTTTGTTGACAGTGGAGCCGGGGTCAGCATGGTTGATGCTGAGTTTGTGAAAGCTCATGGTCTTGCTAGCTGTACTTTAGCTGAATCTATTCCCATCTTTGCCATTGACTCAGCGCCACTTGCACAGAAAGCATTTACTCAGATTGTACATAATGTAAAACTGAGGGTGGGGTCAGTTCATTGTGAAATCATCCCTTGCTATGTTCTGGACAATCTTCCTACTCCGATTGCTTTGGGTATCCCTTGGCTTGTTAAACATAATCCGTTGGTGGATTGGCAAACCGGGTAGATTGTTGAATGGGGAGATTACTGCCATTAGAAATGTCTGAATGTTTACATTGCTGCTGTCTCTACGGAAATATCACCTTCTTTTCTGGCTAGTTTTGAGGATGCTTTTTTTGAGAAGTGGTGTCAGGATTTGCCTCCTCATCGTGCTTATGACAGTCCTATTAACCTGACTCCCGGAGCTAAACTACTGAAGTCCAGACTGTATAATCTTTCTGGCCCTGAGGGACAAGCCATGAAGGATTTCATTGCGGAAAGTCTGGAGAAGGACATATCAGAACCTCATCTTCGCCCTTGGCGGCAGGGTTCTTCTTTGTGAAGAAAAAAGATGACTGTCTAAGTCCCTGATTAGATTTCTGGGAATTAAATCAAATTGCCATCCGTGACCAATACCCTCTTCCTCTGATTCATGATTTGTTCAGCCAGGTTGTGGGAGCTAAGGTATTCTCCAAGTTGGATTTTAGGGGAGCCTACAATCTGGTTAGAATCAGAGAAGGGGACAAATGGAAGACAGCATTCAATACCCCGGAAGGACATTTTGAGAATCTGGTTATGCCTTTTGGTTTGACCAATGCACCTGTGGTATTCCAGCATTTCATAAATGATATTTTCCATCATTTGGTGGGGAGGTTTATAGTGGTCTATCTGGACGATAGTTTGGTTTATTCACCTGATTTTGAGACTTATCGGGGGCATGTTAAGCAGGTGCTACAGATATTAAGGGATAACAAACTTTATGCAAAACTAGAAAAATGTGTTTTCGCTGTTCAGAAGGTGCAGTTTTTGGGGTACTTTTTGTCATCTTCAGGTTTTCAGATTGATCCGGAGAAGATCCTTGCAGTCCTTGACTCGGAACGTCCCGAGAACCTGAAGGCCCTACAACGTTTTCTGGGCTTTACTAATTTTTACTGGAAATTCATCCAAAATTACTCTGTTATTGTGAAATCCCTTACTGACATTACTAAGAAAGTGTCTGATTTTTCCAAATGGTTGAATGCTTCCCTCCAGGCTTTTTCTTCCTTAAAGAATCATTTTTCCACTGCACCTATACGCAGTCAACCTGATGTTTCTCAACCCTTTTTTGTGGAGGTCGATGCTTCGGATGTTGGGGCTGTGTTGTCTCAGGGTTTGTCCCCTGGAAAATGGCGTTCTTTTCTAAAAAATTGTCTTAGGCTGAGAGAAATTATGACGTGGGTAATAGAGAACTTTTGGCGATCAAATTGGCGTTCGAGGAATGGTGACAATGGTTGGAGGGGGCTGTTCCTCCTATTACTGTTTTTACTGACCATAAGAACCTGTCATATCTCCAGTCAGCTAAACGTCTCAACCCTAGGCAAGCTAGATGGTCCCTGTTTTTTACTAGGTTCAATTTTGTTGTCACTTTTCATCCAGGGGTCAAAAATGTCAAGGCTGATGCTTTGTCCCGGAGCTTCCCTGGTGGTGGTGACCATGAGAACCCTGCTCCGATATTACAGAAAGGGGTAGTCATTTCAGCTCTTTATTCTGAACTGGAGGGTGAGTTGTTGGAGGCTCAGAGGGACGCCCCTGCCTCCTGCCCTTCAGGAAAGTTATTTGTACCATATGATCAAGGAACATCATAACTCTGTGCTTGCTGGGCATACAGGTGGTAAGGCAACCGCGGACCTGCTCTCGTCGTTCTTGGTGGCCAGGGTTGCATCGGGATGTTATTGAACATGTAGCTGCTTGTAGTATTTGCGCGCGTTCTAAGGTTTCGCAAACCCGTCCGTCAGGGACTCTTGTTCCGCTACCTATCCCTAGTAGACCATGGACACACTTGTCCATGGATTTTATTACTGACCTACCAGTTTCTGCAGGCAAATGCTGGTAGTCAATAGGTTCAGTAAAATGGTTTATTTTGTCGCATTACCTGCACTTCCCAATGCCAAGACACTTGCTCAGGTGTTCATGAATGAGATTATGAAGCTTCACGGGGTTCCCTCTGATGTGGTGTCTGATCGGGGGACCCAGTTTGTTTCCAAGTTCTGGAAGGCATTCTATTCTCGACTGGGGCTATAGCTGTCCTTTTCCTCTGCCTTCCACCCTCAGTCGAATGGTCAGACTGAGCGACTCAATCAGAACTTGGAGACATACCTCAGCTGTTTCGTCTCCAAAAATCAGGAGGATTGGGCATCCTACTTACCGCTGGCAGAATTTGCCATTAATAATCATCGTCAAGAATCCACTGGCAGGTCACCGTTCTTCGGTGCATACGGTTATCATCCATAGTTTGGTACCTTCAGTGGGGGAGCTATAGGGGCCATCATGCTGTACATAGGGAACTTAAGGGGCCATCATAATGTATATGGGGAGCTGTTGAGTCATCATACTTTGTAAAGGGAGCTGTAAGTGGCATCATTTTTTTTTAATTTATTTAGTTATTTTACTCACTTATATAGCGCCATTAATTCCACAGCGCTTTACAGACATTATGGGCACTGTCCTTATTGGGGCTCACAATCTGGATTCCCTATCAGTATGCCTTTGGAGTGAGGAAGGAAACCAGAGAACCCTGAGGAAACCCACACAAACACGAGTAGAACATACAAACTCCTTGCAGATGTTGTCCTTGGTGGGATTCGAACCAAGGACCCCAATGCTGCAAGGCTGCAGTGCTAACCGCTGTTCATTCTGTAAATAGGGAGCTATGAGCATCATACTATATAGAGAGAGATGTGAGGGCTTCATATTGTTTATAGTGGGCTGTGAAGTTATCATAATGTGCATAAAGGGCTTTGAAGACATCATACTGTGTATAGGGAGCTTTGGGGGCATTATATTGTATATAGGGAGTCGTAAGGGCTATCATACTGTATTCGAGGAGCTGTGGGGCCATCATACTGTGTATAGTAGACTGTGGGGCCATCATACTGTATATAAGGAACTGTGGATACATCATACTGTAAATAAGCAGTTGTGGAGGCAATCATACTGTTCATATGGAATTTTAGGAGCATCATGTTGTATGGAAAGAGCTATGGGGATTTCAAACTTTTTATAGGAATCTGTGGGGCCATAATACTGGTTATAGAAATCTGTGACAACATCATACTGTACATAGGGAGCTGTGGAGACATCGTGCTATATATAGGGAGCTTTGGGACATCATACCATATGTAGACAGCTGCAAATAGGGTGCTGGGGAGGCAATCATACTGTTCATATGGAATTTTAGGAGCATCATGTTGTATATAAAGAGCTATGGGCACATCATACTTTTTATATAGAGCTGTGGGTCATCATACTGTATATAGGTATCTGTGGATACATCATACTGTATATAGAGAGCTGTGGGGCCATCATACTGTATATAAGGATCTGTTGATACATACTGTACATAAGGAGCTATGGAGGCAACTATACTGTACATATGGATTTTTAGGAACATTATGTTGTATGTAAAGTGCTGTGGGGATTTCATACTTTTTATAGGGAGCTGTGGGGCCATAATACTGTATATAGAAATCTGTTACGACATCATACTGTAAATAGGGAGCTTTGGAGACATCGTGCTATATATAGGGAGCTTTGGGACATGATACCATATATAGAAAGCTGTGGGGGAATAGTACTATGTGTAGGGAGCTGTAAGGGCTATCATAATATATTGAAAGCTGTGGGGGACATCAAACTGTGCGGACCTTTTTATTGTTTAAAGAGAATATGGCAGCACAATTTTGAGATGTAACGTAAAGACATGGCTGTTATGGCACTGTAATACTGATTACATTGATACCTTTGGTGAAGAAATATGCTTTTTTTGTTCTTCTTTAACCATCATTTGAAGTTTTCTGCTATTTAGATGTTGGTGCACAGAGGCCGGACTGTACACTGGGTCTTCTTTTCCCTGTCTGTGATTCCCTTGTTCCTTGGCCTGATTCCGGTCTATTTGCTTGCTAGGTCGAGATTTCCGGGTTTGCCAGGCCCTGGAGGATTCCGCGCATGCACCAGTAAAGGTTCTGGCCTTTGCAGGCACATTCACAGAACCCTCTCAAGCCTAGAAAACCTATATGTTTCGGCCTAGCGAGCAAGACCAGGAAATTTCTGAGTAGCCAAAAGTGATCCGGAGACGCAACGAGGACCGAATGGGTAGTGCTCAGGAGCAGAAGGGCCAGAAAAGTGAGTATAAGGTTGTTTTTTTTTATATTTTGATGACCTATTACAGTTCAGAAAAATGGAAACCATAAACCGCCAGTTTTCTGATTTTGCGTGGACGGAAATTGCAAAAAATACACATTTGAGGATTTTTGTAAAATATGTGCAGAATTCCACTCCACTCAAATTTATTTGCTCATCTCTAGCCCAATATCAATTTTTCCTCAAAGGGAATCTGTTAGATAACAAATGCTGCTGTGAGCAGCAAAATGGAAAGACATAGACCCTGATTCCAGTGATGTGTCACTTGCTGGTCTGCATGTTGCACTTTCAATAAAATCGGTGTTTTATCAGCACCAGATTATCAATAAAGGGCTAGTTGTCTTGTGCCATGTACTGTAGTCCTCCTGCTCTGTGAACCACTCTCATACCATCACTGATTAGCAACTTTTTGTCAATTTAAAGTGTATATAGAAATCTGCCAATCAGAGAAACCCTGTTAAATCTCTTTAAATGTTCATTGTATTTTCAGGCGACTTCAGCTATGCTCTTGCTCTCCTCTCTGTTGAACTATACTCAGTCATAACAGAAATTCGGGCTTTCATTTTGGGGCAGGCAAAGTGAAGTGATAAAGTGGATGTTCCAGCACGTGTAGAGCAGGCAGAATGCTAATAAAGTGCAACTGGCTACAAAAAAATGTCCCACTGAACATTTTAGACTTGTACATGCACCAAAAGCAGTTTTAGCCTGTTGGGGACAGTTGAAGACAAAAATAACATGCTTTTCTGTTATTTTTGTGTAAAAAGAAAAAACACTTTTTGAAAAAAATATTGAATTTTCTCAACAAAGAGTGAAATATTTTTGAGAGATACTGATGTTTATAAAGGTTACCATCTTTTCAGCAGTAATATGTAGAAAGCTACTAAAAGCTGATAATCCAATTCCATCCAGGCTTCAAGTTTTTGTGAGCCTCTTAAGAAAAAAAATATATTCCATACGCTGAAATAATGATTTTCACTGCATCTCATAATTGGATCTAATGCAATGCTCTAGCAGTTGAAAGCTCTGTTCCTAATGATTCCATAGCAGCCACAGACTTTGAGTGTATAGAATAAGCACTTTAATGGAATAATCACCTAAAAGCAGGAAGACAGTCGTCATATTAGACACTGCGAGACAGTGAGTATTCTCCTACAACACAATAGGATCAAAAGCGTCTTCAGGACTTGATCATTAAGCTTCTCAAATCTTTATTCCATTGTATTGTATTGTATGAAAGTCACAAAAAGACAGGACAGGCAAGCAGATTTTCTTTTGTTTTAGGTCAAATATGGTTATCAGCACTGCGCAAGATATGTTGCATAACAGTAGATAAATGAACGTGGGACAAGGAGCCAACCCCAACGATTTGTAGCATTTGTTTAAATAATGGTGAATAATTTCTTTTGTTAAATTTATCAACTCACAGGATCATTTGCATTGTCTTAAACAAAGAGGAGTAATATAGATTAACTTAGCTCAAGATTGATCTTCCTTTGGTATCTGAAAAGAAAGTTGGTACAGTAAATCAAGACAGACTTGTCACTTGAAGCGAGGATCAACATGCTACGACTTGCCTACTTTGGGCACATCTTACGAAGAGAGCAATCACTGGAGAAGGACATCATGGTTGGAAGAATAGAAGGAACAAGGTGAAGAGGAAGACCAGCAACCCGATAGCTTGATAATATGAAGATAAGGGCGGAGAAGACCCTGGTGGACCTATCTAGGCTTGAATAAGATCGATCTACCTACAGAGCATTCATCTATCAAGTCGCCATGGCTTGAGACATTTTTAAAAAATAACAAAGTATCTAACTACAGGGTGGGCCATTTATATGGATACACCTAAATTAAATGGGAATGGTTGGTGATATCAACTTCCTGTTTGTGGCACATTAATATATGGGAGGGGGAAAACTTTTCCAGATGGGGGGTGACCATGGCGGTCATTTTGAAGTCGGCCATTTTGGATCAAACTTTATTTTTTTCAATGGGAAGAGGGTCATGTGACACATCAAACTTATTGAGAATTTCATAAGTAAAACTATAGTGTGCTTGGTTTTAACGTAACTTTATTCTTTCATGAGTTTTTTACAAGTTTATGACCACTTATAAAATGTGTTCAAAGTGCAGCCCATTGTGTTGGATTGTCAATGCAGCCCTCTTCTCCCACTCTTGACACACTGATAGCAACACCGCAGAAGAAATGCTAGCACAGGCTTCCAGTATCTGTTGTTTCAGATGCTGCACATCTCGTATCTTGATGGTATGGTGTGGTATATGGGGTACAAAGATAGTAGGACCATTCTTCATCAATGGAAACCTCAATGCCACTGGTTATCTGAAATTGCTACATGATGATATGTTGCCCTCTTTATTCTCTGAAGATGGCACGTTCCCTGAGTTTTTCCAACAAGATAGTGCACCACCACATTATGGGTGTCTGGTCCAAGCATTCCTACATGAACAGTTTCCTGGAAAGTGGATTGGTCATCATGGGCCAGTTGAATGGCCACCAAGATCTCCCGATCTGACCCCCTTAGACTTTTATCTTTGGGGTCATCTGAAGGCAATTGTCTATGCTGTGAAGATACGAGATGTGCAGCATCTGAAACAACAGATACTGGAAGCCTGTGCTAGCATTTCTTCTGCGGTGTTGCTATCAGTGTGTCAAGAGTGAGAGAAGAGGGTGGTAATAAATTTGTAAAAAACTCATGAAAGAATAAAGTTACATTAAAACCAAGCACAACATTGTTTTTCTTATGAAATTCTCAGTATGTTTGATGTGTCACATGACCCTCTTCCCATTGAAAAAAATAAAGTTGGATGCAAAATGGCCAACTTCAAAATGGCCGCCATGGTCACCACCCATCTGGAAAAGTTTTCCCCCTCCCATATACTAATGTGTCACAAATAGGAAGTTGATATTACCAACTATTCCCATTTAATTTAGGTGTATCCATATAAATTGCCCACCCTGTATAGTTGTAATTTCTTGTTTTATCTGCCTCCTATTACTGAGCTTTTTTCAACTGGCATATGGCCAGTAATAAAGGTTATCCCAACTCAGACATTTGTGATATATTATGGAAGCTACAAATGTGTGACCAGTGCCACCATTCTATTCCTGACTGCAGAAGATAAGGCAATAGTCTCAAGATAGGTGTGGGTCCCAAGGGGAATACCAACAACATCTCGTTGCCATTTATGGCATTGGTTTAGTGCAAGAGAGAGTACTCCAGCTATGTTCCTGACAAAAATAGTAAGTTTTAGTTAAGCAAGAATTGAAGGAAAGACGTCCTCAAGTAAATCCAATATTGTATATTCTTTTTCCTACGCGCTTCAGACTCCAACTCTGTCCTTATTCATAGATGATCCATGATTTAGGACTGAGTTACAGTCTGAAACACATAGGAAAGGATATACAATTTTGGATAAATTTGAGGATGTTTTCCAATAAATCATGTGAAAAATGATGAAAAGTGGGTGGTGGAAATCCACAGGGCGCCACGCTCTGAGTCAGGAACCAAACCGGTCAGATAAGAAAAGTCGATTTATTCAACACACAATGTGTTTCAGGGATGATCCGTCCCCTTCATCAGGTGTCATTATGTGTTGAATAAATCATATTTTCTTATCTGACCTGGGTGGTTCCTGACTCAGAACGTGGCGTTCTGTGGATTTCCACTGACCACCTTTCAACATTTTTCACTGTATCACGGCTCCTAAGAAGGACGCTAGGAGCGGGTGGAGGTGCTGCAGCACTCCAGGACAGCCATCATTCACCGCTTAGCACCAGCGTTAAGCCTGGCATGCACAACTACCAGAGGTGAGTTGACTATCCCACCACATATCTTGTAGACGCAGGGGTTCCAGCATAATATATGAGCATGCCGAAGATACTCGGAAATCACCCGAGCATGTTCGGTGAAAGGGTTAAACGAGAACGCTCGCTCATCACTACACTGTGTGCCGAATTATTAGGCAAATGAGTATTTTGATCACATGATACTTTTTATACATGTTCTCCTACTCCAAGCTGCATAGGCTTGAGAGCCAACTACCAATTAAGTAAATCTGGTGATGTGCATCTCTGTAATGAGGAGGGGTGTTGACTAATGACATCAACACCCTATAAAAGGTGTGCTTAATTATTAGGCAACTTACTTTCCTTTGGCAAAATGGGTCAGAAGAGAGATTTGACGGACTCTGAAAAGTCCAAAATTGTGAGATGTCTTGCAGAGGGATGCAGCAGTCTTGAAATTTCTAAACTTTTGAAGCGTGATCACCGAACAATCAAGCGTTTCATGGCAAATAGCCAACCGGGTCGCAAGAAGCGTGTTGGCCAAAAAAGGTGCAAAATAACTGCCCATGAATTGAGGAAAATCAAGCGTGAAGCTGCCAAGATGCCATTCGCCACCAGTTTTGCCATATGTCAGAGCTGCAACGTTGCTGGAGTATCAAAAAGCACAAGGTGTGTGATACTCAGGGACATGGCCAAGGTAAGGAAGGCTGAAAAACGACCACCTTTGAACAAGAAACATAAGATAAAATGTCAAGAATGGGCCAAGAAATATCTTAAGACTGATTTTTCAAAGGTTTTATAGACTGATAAAATGAGAGTGACTCTTGATGGGCCAGATGGATGGGCCAGAGGCTGGATCTGTTAAGGGCAGAGAGCTTCACTCCGACTCAGATGCCAGCAAGGTGGAGGTGGGGTACTGGTATGGGCTGGTATCATCAAAGATGAACTTGTGGGAACTTTTCAGGTTGAGGATGGAGTGAAGCTCAACTCTCAGACCTACTGCCAGTTTCTGGAAGACAACTTCTTCAAGCAGTGGTACAGGAAGAAGTCAGTATCGTTCAAGAAAAACATGATTTTCATGCAGGACAATGCTCCATCACATGCATCCAACTACTCCACAGCGTGGCTGGCCAGTAAAGGTCTAAAAGAAGAAAAAATAATGACATGGCCCCCTTGTTCACCTGATCTGAACCCCATAGAGAACCTGTGGTCCATCATAAAATGTGAATTCTACAGGGAGGGAAAACAGTACACTTCTCGGAACAGTGTCTGGGAGGCTGTGGTGGCTGCTGCATACAATGTTGATCGAAAACAGATCAAGCAACTGAGAGAATCTATGGATGGAAGGCTGTTGAGTGTCATCATAAAGAAAGGTGGCTATATTGATCACTAATTTTTTTTTTTTTTTTTTTACATGTCAAAAATGTTTATTTCTAAATTTTGTGCACTGATATTGGTTTACCTGGTGAAAATAAGCAAGTGAGATGGGATTATATTTGTTTTTTATTAAGTTGCCTAATAATTCGGCACAGTAATAGTTACCTGCACAAACAGATATCCTCCTAAGATAGCCAAATCTAAAGAAAACCCCACTACAACTTCCAAAAATATTAAGCTTGGATATTTATGAGTCTTTTGGGTTGATTGAGAACATAGTTGTTGATCAATAATAAAAATAATCCTCTAAAATACAACTTGCCTAACAATTCTGCACACAGTGTAGTAGTGACATTCTTCACATGCAGCGCCCTCTCTTTTGGTTTATTTTTCCAATGGATCTTGTTGGAATAAAAATTCTGCTGAAATTTGTCTGGGATAAGGATGGAGTTCCAGTCTGAAATGCATAGGAAAGGATATGCAATTTTGAATATACTTAACAATCTCTGACAGAGCATGCGGATGCTAAAGTGCACTGGCTCCCATTATCTTCTCAGTGACATGATCGTGTCAGGCCAATAGGTTAGCATGACAGCCGGGGGTCTGCTGAAGGACCCCGTTGCTTCCATTTTGGTACTACTCTGAAGGTCAGCCATGGGCTGAGGTACTTTGAAGACAGAGATTTTCACTATATACTGCAATAGTGTGATGATGCTGTATACAATATAAGCAATCAGATCAGTGCAGGATCAAATCCCGTAAGGAAACTGGAAAATAAAGTAAAAAAATATATTAAACTATATATATACAAGGTTTTTCTTGTACTACAAACCTCGCAGAAATCAAGACTTTCTAATGGTGTTGCACTATGTACAGCTTCATCTCTCAGCAAATGAGGTTTGTACCAAAATCCCATGAAAATCCTCAAAGGAAGTGGAGTAGTGCAAGAGCTGACCCAATCAAAGAAGTGCCTGTAACAAAAAGAAGGCAAAGAGCACAAAACTACTTTGTGTGTACAATTATTTGGCAATTTGTATTTTTGATGATTATATTTTTTATTGAACAATTCAGTGCTGTCAGTCAATCTAAAAGCTTAATAAATCTGAAACCGGAATATTTAGAAAAGGAACATTAAGGTTTTGTCTTTCTTAGGAGAAGATCTATGTGTGTAGAAATTTTGGGCAACTGTTAGTGTGCAGAATTATTTAGTAACAAAATGAAAAATGTAAATGTTTATATTTCTATTGTTTATTTTCATCTGTTAAAGTGAGAATAATATCCCAACAACTCAAAATATACAAAAATACATTTCTTATATTTAAAAAAAAAATAACAAGACCCACATACAGTATCTAAACTTCTTTTAAATAACAGTATAAAGTCTTAAATCCACAGAGTCTGTCAGTTTCTTAATCTGTTGATGATCAACTTTTTGAGCAGCACCAACCACAGCCTCCCAGACACTATTTTCATTCATCCATTTAAGAAGGACCCACATTTCTCAGTAGGGTTTAAGTCTGGTGAGGAAGGGGCCAGGTCATTATTCTTTCATCTTTAAGAACTTTACAGGCAGCTGAGCAGTGGACCCTTCGATGGAGCAATGTACTGCATAAAATCGCGGTTTTCATGAAAGATGCAGACATTTTCCTGCATCACTGAAGAATTTGTCTTCTTGAAACTGGTTAAAAATTTGGGAGTTAATTTTGAGTCCATCTTCAATCCGAAAAGGTCCAACTAGCTCATCTCTAATACTACCAGCACATAGCAGTACCCCACCTTAGTGGTGTCTGAGTCGAAGTGAAGGTCTATGCCCAATTTTGATCCAGTCACTGGCCCATCCATCTGGTGCATACAACCTTTCAAAAATCTGTCTTCAGATATTTCTTGGCCCAGTCTTGACATTGCCCTTACTGTGTCTTGATCAGTGGTGGTCGGGTTCAGCCTCCTTACCTTGGCCATGTCTCTGAGCACTGACCACCTTGTACATCTGGACACTTCAGGGAGGTTGCAGTTATGGAATATGACAGCACTGGAGGATAATTATTTTCTGGCCTCTTTACGTTGAATTCTTCTCAAAATTTTGACAAATAATGTGCGCCTTTTTTTCTCAACGCATTTTTTTGCCACCTTATTGACTTTTCTCTACAAAACTTTTGATGGTTCTATCATCATAGCTCAATATCAATTTCAAGAGTACTGTATTCCTTTGTAAGACTGAACAATTTTTGACGTTCAGAGTCAGTTAAATTTTTTTTTGGCCCATTTTTCCTGAGAAAAACAAGCTGCCTAATAATTCTGCACATCTTCATAAAGAGCGTTGTATACTTAGGGCGCACCCCCCTCATTATGCAAATACACATCACCTGATCTGCTTTATCCAATAAGCATTCACGTTTATACAGAGCCTAGTTGGAGAAGCTGCATTAAAATGATGATATGGTCAAAGTACTTACAGGTATGTTCCTAATAATTGTGCACACAGTGTATACAAGGTCTGTGTAAGGGCATTTTCTCCAGGTGAAGAAAACAAAAATCCTGATAATGCGAGCTGCCTGAGGATAGTTTAATGTGACAATGTGGAGCGGTGAGGTGTTTTATGTTTTTATATATCACATCAATAACATGATGATAAATCCAGATTTGCACTTATCTTTTCATAAAAACCCAGCATGTTGGTCAGACATGACTTATCTTTCATGAATCCATGCTGGTTGTCAATTGCTATAGTCTTCTCTGCTAGATACTTTTACAGGTCACCTCTTGCAATACTTTAAAAAATGTTGCAAACCACTGATTGCTAACTAGCCAGACAGTAGTTGTATAAATTCACCTTTTCACCCTTTCTGAATATCAGTAACACATCAGCCATCCTCCAATCTTGTGGCACCAACTGTGTTTCAAAAGAGTCTAAGAAGAAGAGATACAGCAGTCTGTCAATTAAACAGCTCAACTCATTCAATTTCCATGGATGAATCCTCAGGGCTTTATCAATATTTGTTTTGCACAGATGTAGATGTACTTCTTCTTGCATCGATTTAATAATATTGAGTGGTGGATAATGATGAGCAAATCTTTAAAATATAATAAATACAGAGGGAAATGAAAAAATACTAACCTCGCAGTTTCTAGGTATATGAGATGCCTGACAGACCACTCTGATCTTCTGGTCTAACCTCCTGCATGATTAGAAAGCACAGAATGACTTAATACTTTTCAGACAAGAACCCTGTGGGGTAAGGAGAGGCAAGGACAGCTGAATTTACATGTGTCACATTACAAACTCATAACACAAACTATGATATCCTGTGTCCGATTCACCATGAAAAATTTTGAATAAGGTCCCCTTTTATTTTCTCAGTTACCAGGGCATGGTCAAAGTCTACAAGCCAAAGCTTTTCCATAGTCAACTCAGTGTAGCTTTCCTAAAGTTCCAGGTTTTTGATTTTCCATTTTGCTGTGATTTGTTGAATATTGCATTGAAACTTATCATAACATGATCGCTGCTGTCCAAGTACTCCCAGACATGGAGATCTGATATTGTATCTGGACTATTTGATAGGACCAGATGCAGAAAAATATCTCATCTGATTGGTTCATCAACTGAGAGATGGAAAATGTCTTGAATTTTGGATAAGAAGTTATAGTTTTTAATACAACCAGAATTCTGCATGTCTTATTGAATGACTGGAAAAGTAAATCCCCTATAATAAGGACTCATTATTTGCTGCATTTCTACAGTACAGACCAAAAGTTTGGACACACCTTCTCATTTAAAGGTGTTTCTGTATTTTCATGAATATGAAAATTGTACATTCACACTGAAGGAAACCATTGCTAAGGACAGGCAAAAAGCAAAGGAGACTTGTTTAGGCTAAAGAACACAAGGAATGGACATTAGACCAGTGGAAATCTGTGCTTTGGTCTGATGAGTCCAAATTTGAGATCTTTGGTTCCAACCACCGTGTCTTTGTGCGACTCAGAAAAGGTGAACGGGTGGACTCTACATGCCTGGTTCCCACCGTGAAGCATGGAGGAGGAGGTGTGATGGTGTAGGGGTGCTTTGCTGGTGACACTGTTGGGGATTAATTCAAAATTGAAGCCATACTGAACCAGCATGGCTATCACAGTATCTTGCAGCAGCATGTTATTCCATCCGGTTTGCGTTTAGTTGGACCATCATTTATTTTTCAACAGGACAGAGACCGCAACACACCTCCAGGCTGTGTAAGGGCTATTGGACCAAGAAGAGATGATGGGGTGCTACGCCAGATGACCTGGCCTCCACAGTCACCAGACCTGAACCCAATCGAGATGGTTTGGGGTGAGCTGGACCGCAGAGTGAAGGCAAAAGGGCCAACAAGTGCTAAGCATCTCTGGAAACACCTTCAAGATTGTTGGAAGACCATTTCCGGTGACTACCTCTTGAAGCTCATCAAGAGAATGCCAAGAGTGTGCAAAGCAGTCATCAAAGCAAATGGTGGCTACTTTAAAGAATCTAGAATATAAGACATATTTTCAGTTGTTTCACACTTTTTTGTTAACTACATAATTCCACATGTGTTAATTCATAGTTGTGATGCCTTCAGTGTGAATGTACAATTTTCATAGTTATGAAAATACAGAAAAATCTTTAAATGAGGTGTGTCCAAGCTTTTGGTCTGTACTGTATTTGTTGCAGCATTTCATCCTCTGCTTATTCAGCTTTGTTAGGAGACTTATGGAAAACTCCAATTTGTAGTTTATTGCTTTTGTGAGCACCATCGATATTAGTATATAATGACTCCACACGGTCATAGTTGCCCACCAAAGTCTTTATTCAGCTCAGATATTGTTTTGAATTTCAGAAAAATATAACCCTCTTCCTTTTTTGTATTATCTGTTCTTCCTGAACAAGTTGTAACCCTCGACAGTTATCACATAATTATGGCTCTTGTCCAGACAGCTTTATGTGATGCCCACCACTTCATAATTTATGGCTGAAATTACACATTTCAATTAATGCATTTCGGTTTCAAGAATTCTATTGTTCACCAGCAGATGTTCAAAGATATTGCCACATATATTTTCCCTGGGTTCATGTTCTTTTCTAGTCACCACATTACATGGTTTGCTACTCACAGCCCTTTTAAATCCTTATCAACCCCGACTTTAACCCACACTCTATCTGTGTACCATGTGTGCAATAGCCACTGTTTTCTCTCCAGACCCAGTCTACAATCTGTCTAACCCAAGTACTCAGAAGACAACACACTATTCAGCATCTCCAGTCTTCATGGCAGACATAGAGTATAAGTCATGTGTGACATGTGTGCCCCTTGTGCAAAATTTTCAATTTTTTTCTTTACAGCTAAATCACAGGTCTTCAATAGTGGCGCAAAGACAGACAAGTTACACAAATATTTTTGTCATGTCACTGGTGTTTGACTAGAATCACCATCTAACCCTAGTCTCTTAAAAAACTACATGTGCGTATAAATAGTTTGTGAGTTAAAAACCTGCTGACAGATTCCTTTTAATAATTAAACATTGTAAACTTACGTACACATTGAATGAGAATCGGTCAGTGATTTCAGTGGAACCTGCCACCATATGTGGACTCCTGTCTACTCATTGGCAGAAGAAAGAAGGATTGGCAGTTGGGATATCAATTGCGGATACTTGCTGCCTCTGGCATTAGCATTTAGCTCATGCAGACAGAAGTAGCCATGTGAGAGATGAGGAAGAACTCACATAACTATATGACGTGACCACAACCACAATATTCCTCCCAATGAACATGGTGATGTCACGAATAATTTGGGGGTCCATGGCAGCTCTGTGTATGCTGTAATTTAAATGTATTTTTTTCCTTTTGATCCAGCAATGTTTAATCTTAGTCTCTTGCTGGCAGCCTTTTGAGGACGATCAGCTGATGTTGGTTGGTGCCACTCTCACCTGCCTTTAAATAGCCATATGATGCATCAGCTGACTGTCGGGTTATAGTTCATTCTATGCTGACCACTTTAAAGGAGCCAGTCTCTGGAGAAGCTGTGGCTTTTGTTGCAGTTGCAGCAGTGAAGATTTCTGTTGGAAAGCTAAGTGTATTTTATGTTGTTATCTTCCCATTCTTTGTCTAACCTTCCTTGTGTTATCCTATTGTAGTGGTGAGACTAGTGTCTCGCTGGCCTGTGCCCTAGCCAGATTAAGTCAAGGGCCAGCGAGGGCTAAGGCACATGATCACGCACGGGGGGGAAGGACTCATCCAGTGACGATAGGGGAGCTTAGGGACAGACAAAGGTTAGGGTGACAAGAGGTGTCCCTTCCCTCGTTCCCTACCTCTAGGGCCCCCCTTCACTCTCTATTATCTCATTATATCTGTGTGTTGTGCCGTCTGCTGGACATCCCCTTGTTGTTCCGTGACAGGTGATCATGATTCTGAAATGTATATGAAATGTTCATATACTGTTGGCTGGAAATGATCACCAATTACAAAGCTAAAGTAATTGAGATTCTGATTTGGCTTTTATCCTAAGTCATATTTCAAGGCTTGTTAAAGGGTCAATAATGACTTGTAGAATTGCTACTTCCAATAAGTGGCACTAGAGTTCAAGTCCTCTTCCTCACTGAACAGACAATATACATATTTAATTTCCCAAAGGAGCATGCAAGGCGTTTAAGTCTACTCATACTGGCATTCCAGACCTGGCATGTCACTCTCCACAAGGAGAAACTTTACCCCTTAGATCCCAGTTTTAGTCTCTTACCCAGCCAAATTAGATCTCATACCTTGTACTGATGAGGAGCAATAACCTGAAACACTGTGTCTACCAAATGGAGATTCTGATTTGGTTTTTATCCTAAGTCATATTTCAAGGCTCGTTAAAGGGTCAATAATGACTTGTAGAATTGCTACTTCCAATAGGTGGCACTAGAGTTCAAGTCCTCTTCCTCACTGAACAGACAATATGCATATTTAATTTCCCAGAGGAGCATGCAAGGCGTTTAAGTCTACTCATACTGGCATTCCAGACCTGGCATGTCACTCTCCACAAGGAGAAACTTTACCCCTTAGATCCCAGTCTTAGTCTCTTACCCAGCCAAATTAGATCTCATACCTTGTACTGATGAGGAGCAATAACCTGAAACACCGTGTCTACCAAATGGAGATTCTGATTTGGTTTTTATCCTAAGTCATATTACAAGGCTCGTTAAAGGGTCAATAATGACTTGTAGGATTGCTACTTCTAATAGGTGGCACTTGAGTTCTAGTCATCTTCCTCTCTGAAGAGGCAATTTGCATATTTAATTTCCCAGAGGAGCATGCAAGGCGTTTATGTCTCCTCATAATGGCATGCCACTATCCACAAGGAGAAACCTTACCCCTTAGATCCCAGTCTTAGTCTCTTACTCAGCCAAATTAGATCTCATGCTTTGTATTGATGAGGAGCAATAACCTGAAACACCGTGTCTACCAAATGGAGATTCTGATTTGGTTTTTATCCTAAGTCGTATTTCAAGGCTCCTTTAAGAGTCAATAATGACTTGTAGAATTGCTACTTCCAATAGGTGGCACTAGAGTTCAAGTCCTCTTCCTCTTTGAAGAGACAATTTGCATATTTAAAGCTAAAGTAAGATATAAGTAAAGGTACAAAATTATACTACATTTGTAAGTGACACAAATTCACCATTTTATTCCTTTGAAATGACCAACCCCTTCTGTAAATTATTATTTTTAGTGTATTATAATGTCTGCAATATATCAAACTAGATCTTATATACTTTTATTACATTTTATTACATCACCAGGGCAGCAAAATGGACATTTCATTATATCACTAGGATAACATGAACATTGGAAAGTAAAATTTCACCCGCCCGCCTGCGCTGGAATTAGCTGGATGTTGCTACTGTGTACTGAGGCTCCATCTTCTTGAAAGAAATCAGATTTACCTTTTTCATAAAAATGCAGGCAGCTGGAGCTCAAAATGGATTTCTGTCTCCCTGCTGAGACTTTGGCTTTCCTCACCTGCCACATATCATTTCTGCTCCTTTGTAATTTTATTTGAAAATATCGAAGATTGTGATTTAAAATTAAAAATAGCAGAGTAATAGAAAGAAAAATAGGGAAGGAAAATATAAATATGCTTTTTAAGATATATATGTAGAAAAATAGACAAAATTTGGTTCATTTATATTTTTTGAGGCTTCAGCTCATTCTTTTCCATTACATGGAAAATTACTGTAATGTGCAATTCCGTAGATAAATGTATATAATATTAAAAACTGATATCCCATGACGTGTGAGCTTTAATTTTAACCCTGGTGATGAGATTTCATCTTGAGTAAGAAGCAGAATTATTCAATTGTACGCCGTCCATGTAAAAGTCTTCTTTGATAAATCGGATTACTCATATTTGACAAAGATCAGAGATTCTTGGGAAATTCAGAATTACAGATATTGCTATTTTAAAGCTATTTGCCTTTGTATTTCCGTTGTAAATAGCAAATGTAATACGGCCTACGTTTATTGCACCATCCTGCTTAGGATCTTGCAATCTTCAGATGAGATTTTCTATAGAATCACCTGTGTAAATAGGCAACGGGAATATCATTGATATACATGGCTTAAAGGGTAGTTGGAGCTTTGATTTTGCTGCATACCCACTTAGAGGTTGATAAGTTGTCTATTACCACAGCAAACAAGAATAGCGTCTGAGAATAAGCTGCAGCTTATCATAGCTTTTGGACAATTTGGCTTTCCAAAAGTACTGAAATAGGGAACAGTGTTGAATACTTCCAGATGTCATATCTGCAATGATGGGTTTGTTTGTGGCCTGAATTTTGACTGATCGAATTTGTGGTCTACTGAACTCCGGTAATCCTTTAGCAACGCTAAGCTTTTATTCTAGCACCCAGAACTGTTGTGATATATTTTCTCTGGTATTGGATTTCTTTTTTTTTTATATCAAGACTTTTTTATTAACCACAATTTTTTTTTACAATTTTCTTAAACATATGTATATGCAATTGAAAAAAAAGCTGTTATTCTATTATTCTCCTCAACCAACTCCCTTCCCCTTTCTTTCCATAATGGATTACAACATACAGGTGCTTCTCACAAAATTAGAATATCATCAAAAAGTTAATTTATTTCAGTTCTTCAATACAAAAAGTGAAACTCATATATTATTCAGAGTCATTACAAACAGAATGATCTATTTCAAGTGTTAATTTCTGGTACTGTTGATGATTATGGCTTACAGCCAATGAAAACACCAAAGTCATTATCTTAGTAAGTTAGAACAATTAACAAAAAACACCTGCAAAGGCTTCCTAAGCTTTTAAAAAGGTCCCTTAGTCTGTTTCAGAAGGCTCTACAATCATGGGGAAGACTGCTGACTTGACAGATGTCCAGAAGGCAGTCATTGACACACTCCACAAGGTAAACCCCAAAAGGTCATTGCTAAAGGAGCTGGCTGTTCACAGAGTGCTGTACCCAAGCATAGAAATGGAAATTTGAGTGGAAGAAAAAAGTGTGGTAGGTAAAGGTGCACAAGCAACCGGGATAACCACAGCCTTGAAAGGATTGTAAAGAAAAGGCCATTCAAACATTTGGGGGAGATTCACAAGGAGTGGACTGCTGCTGGAGTCATTGCTTCAAGAGCCACCACACACAGACGTATCCAGGACATGGACTACAAGTGTCGCATTCCTTGTGTCAAGACACTCATGACCAATAGACAACACCAGAAGCGTCTTACCTGGGCCAAGGAGAAAAAAACCTGGACTGTTGCTCAGTGGTCCAAGGTGTTTTCAGTTGAAAGTAAATTTTAGGTTTCATTTGGAAATCAAGGTCCCAGAGTCTGGAGGAAGAGTGGAGAGGCCACAATCCAAGCTGCTTGAGGTCTAGTGTGAAGTTTCCACAATCAGTGATGGTTTGGGGAGCCAAATCATCTGCTGGTGTAGGTCCACTGTGTTTTATCAAGACCAAAGTCAGCGCAGCCGACTACCAGGAAATTTTAGAATGCTTCATGCTTCCCTCTGCCAACAAGCTTTTTGGAGATGGAAATTTCATTCTCCAGCAGGACTTGGCACCTGTCCACACTCCCAAAAGTACCAATACCTGGTAAACAATAGTATCACTGTGTTTTATTGGCCAGCAGACTCGCCTGACCTTAACCCCATGGAGAATCTATGGGGCATTGTCAAGAAGAATATGAGAGACGCCAGACCCAACAATGCAGACAAGCTGAAGGCTGCTATCAAAGCAACCTGGGCTTCCATAACATCTGAGCAGTTCCACAGGCTGATCGCCTCCAGGCCACGCTGAATTGATACAGTAATTGATGCAAAAGGAACCGCGACGAAGTATTGAGTGCATTTACTGAACATTAGTGATGAGCGAGCATGCTTGCTACTGCTTTGTGCTCGCCCAAGCATCTCACTGCTCGAGATGCTCGGAGCTCGCCGAGTATTTCCGGGGTTGCTCAGCAGGAGCTCGGGTCTCCTCCCTGCATGAACCTGCAGGGATTGCCTGCCACTCGCTGTAATGCTGTAGCCATGTTGGTTGTGGCATTACAGTGATTGGCTGGCCGCAGAGCATCATCAGGTCTATATCAGACCTGGTGCCGCCATGCCAGTCTCAGTCACTCCAAAATCAGACAGTGTAGGGAGAGGTGCTGCTGAGCTAGGGAGAGATTTGCTTGTTTCTAGTTAGTGTAGGTGTACCAAACTGAATTAGAGACACATATCCTTCTCAACAAACAGTCCTTTTGAGGACTAATCCATCTGCAGAGATATAAGGCAGACAGGGTATATAGCAGACAGCAGTGCACATAGCACAAGAGGCTCCATTCCAGTTTTGTCTGCTGCTGCTGGTAGATATTTCTAGAAATAGGCCCAGGTCTCAGGGGCCACGAATAATTTTTTTTTGGATCTTAGTCCTCATTATTTGCTTAAAAAGCAATCCAGAGAACACCATTGTTCTGTGCCATTTGCTTGTTGGCACTGCAGATTACAGTCAGGTCCTTTCCATATTACAGCGCTAAAAATCCAGCTATTTAAAACTGTGGTTTGTCCGTCACACGGATCACATATAATTTCACTGAAAATACTGCCATTTCTGGCATCCATTAAAAATTTGTTTCAGTGTGTCAGTGAAGAATTGACACCAGTTTGCTGTTCAAAATAGTTACCTACAGGCCAACTATTTAAAACTTTGTTTTCTCCGTCACACGGATCACATATACGTTTTCAGAAAATACTGCCATTTCTGACCTGTCATGGTACATAGTTTTCCCTGTCCTGCATTTCTGTATAAAATGTCATGATGTGATGTAAGTACCCATGCCCTTTCCCAGATCTTTGTTCCTCAACCATAATTTAACTTGGGGTGTGTCAACACCGCTAGAGGACTCCCCATTGTTCTCTTAAGCAGGGGGAGAACTCACAGTACACATCTTTATAGACACATCGGAGCCATGCCATGGACTAAACCATCGACTAGGAGGGGGGAAACCTCTCCTCCCCTACTCTTGGGCTGTTCCCGGTAGCCCAAGACAATGGACTTATGCGTGACCAGAGTTGTGTTGGGAGATCTCTGGAGGAAGAAGAGTGGGGGCTCTTAGCTGCGGCAAGACCTCACGCCCGTCGTTGATTGTGGACTTATTATGGACCTTAGGAATAGCATGGATTTTTGATTTGGTATGCTGCCTGCCTTAATAAACCCTATTGGATCGTTCTTAGTCTGGTGGTCTCTTCTTGCTCTGCCGCATACCCCGTCACAAACTGGTTGGCAGCGGTGGGATCAGAGCAGAAGGAATGGAGGACAACGGCCCATCCACTGCTGCAACCAGAGCCTCAGAGTACAAGAACTGGACTGTGGTGAGCTTACAAACAAAGGCCCGTGAACTGGGGGTCAGCTACAAGGGACTCTCAAAGGAGCAGCTAACTGAGGCTTTGGAAGGAGTTCGCCTGCAAGAGGACGCTGAGGAAGCACCTCCACGGCCAATGGAGGAAAGGCGACAGGCAGAGGTAAATACCCAAAAAAGTCAGTGGGCTGTGTGGTACGAGGAGGAGATGGCAATGATGGGAGAGGAGGTCTCCATAGACTATAAGATGGAGGTCATGCGAGGAGCTAAGGAGATGGCATTGCTGGAGAGGCAGGTAGCTTTGGAAGCAGCTAGAAGCGCCAGACAGACTGTAACCCCAGCACCCACCATGAGGGAACTCCCCAGAGTGTCCCGCAAAGATTTCAAGCCGTTCCAGGAGGCCGCAGGTGACATTGAGGGCTTCTTCCAGGACTTTGAGCATCAGTGTCGATTAATGGAAGTCCCAGAAAGGGAGCGAGTCCGACATCTGGTGGGGCTCTTAGAGGGTGGAGCTGCCGCAGCCTATAGAGCTATGGACCCTCGGGGGGACTGTGAGTATGCAGACATTAAACGGACTATTCTGGAACACTACGCTGTGACCCCAGACACTTATAGGACCCAGTTTCATACTTTGGCCTGTGATGAGGAGGTGTCCTTCAAGATGTATGCCCACAGACTCAAACAAATATGTCATCGCTGGCTGGAGGAAGAGGAGGCCTTAACTTGGGGGGCCTTCCTCCAGGTCATCTTGAAAGAGCAGTTTTACTTCAAGTGTCCCGCTGAGATCCGAGAATGGTTGCGTGAAAGGAGACCAGCCACGGTGGAGGAAGCTGCAGCTCTAGTGGATGAGGCTCTCACCATCAAGCCTCAATGGAAAAAACTACTACTCAGTGAGAAAAGAACTACCAGCCCCCCGACGATGGCGACCCCTGGTCCTTCGGCCTCCCATACTCACCATCCCAATAGACCATACACTCATGGTGACCTTCGTGTGACTGTGCCTCGCATTACTCCTGCTCCGCCTTCGGGACTACGACGTGGAGGAAGAGTCCCAGAGCGCAGATGTTATAGATGTGGGCAGCCTGGGCATCTGCAATTCCAATGTCCAGGTGTTCGGAGGCAGGACAGCTACAGACCGACTTTTCCGGTTCATTATCTACAGACACCCTCACCAGGAGAAGAGCTGGATTCAGTCCCTGATGACTTGCCAAGTGACTCCGATACCCTGGCTCCCATACCAGGAGTCTATGGGGTGCGAGCCCCAGCCACCTGTTCTTCTGATCGTCAGCACAAACGTCTACAAGAGTTCGTGCTGGATGACCAAAAGGTTGTCGGCTTCCGTGACACTGGGGCTTTTTTCACCATAGCCGATCCCCACGTACTTCAGCCAGAAGCAATTCCAAAGGGACCAGGAATTGCCATTGAATTGGCCGGAGGCACCCAGAGATATATTCCAAGAGCGAGGGTGACCCTGGATTATGGCTTTGGGGCCAAACAATGCGTGGTCGTTGTGATGAGTGGCCTCCCCGCAGACGTTCTTTTAGGAAATGATGTGGGACATCTGCATTGCCACTTCATCGGTGCGGTAACCAGAAGTCAAGCCAAGAGAGCAGCAGAAGGGGACGCATACAACTCATCCATGGAAATGAGGCCACCAGAACCGCCGACACCGCCGGTGAGTGATTCTTCTTGTGGGGACAATGTGAGTGATACCTAGGATAGAGTTCAGTTTCGACAAGAGGTCGATACTGACCCCACCCTAGCTAGTTTTAGAGCACGAGCTGAGACAGGGCAGTTAGGGGAGAACAGGGAAAGGATTATCCGAGAAAATGGACTTTTGTATAGGGTTACCAATGCTGCCTCCCCAGATAAGCCCTGGACTTGTAACAAACAGATGATTTTTCCTCAGAAATACAGGATTCCCCTACCACACCTTGCTCATGATATCCCTACAAGGCAAAACCCGCACCGAGAGACGATTGACTCAAACCTTCTTTTGGCCAGGGATTTCTCAGGCAGTTTCTGCTGAACTTGCAATATATGTCAGCGTAGAGGGCGACCCGGAGATCACCCAAAAGCCCCTCTGCAACCACTCCCTATCATAGAAGAGCCATTTCAAAGAGTAGCTGTCAATATCATTGGGCCTCTAGCTAAGCCAAGTAGATCAGGAAAGCAGTACATTCTCACTGTTGTGGACTACGCCACCCGATATCCGGAAGCTGTGGCCTTGTCCAGTATTTCTGCAGCCAAGGTGGCCGAGGCCCTGGTTACCATTTTCACCAGAGTAAGATTTCCCAGTGAGATCTTGTCGGACCAAGGCTCCCAGTTCATGTCAGAACTAGTCCAGTGTCTGTGGTGCACCTGTGGAGTACGAGCGATTCGAACGACACCGTATCATCCACAAACAAATGGACTTTGTGAACGATTTAACGGCACTCTGAAGAATATGCTGAGGGCCTTCACGGACAGAGATTCAGACTGGGAGAAGTACCTGCCCCATCTCTTGTTTGCCTATCGGGAAGTTCCTCAGGAGTCCACCGGGTTTTCCCCCTTTGATCTCCTCTATGGAAGAAAGGTCCGAGAACCCTTAACTCTGCTCAATGAATACTGGGCGAGGCAAGTTGAAGATACAGGAGCACCTGTTGTCCCTTATGTCCTAAAGCTGCGAGAAACCCTGGCCCAACTTGCTAGTTTCGCCCAGAGTCAAGTGCATATGGCTCAAACCCGACAGAAGACCTGGTATGACCGTAAAGCACGCTATCGGGAGTTTGTAGAAGGACAACCGTTCTTAACGATTATTCTCCATCCACAAAATAAACTGCAGACCACGTGGGAGGGTCCCTTCCAGGTTCTCAAGAAACTAAATGACACCAATTACCTTCTTGCTCTAGATGATCAGGGACTAAGACAAAAGACTGTCCATGTGAATATGATTAAGGAATACCACGACCGGAACCTTCCAATGATAGCAAGCTGTCGGCTAGCTTCAGAAGACGGTCCCGAGGAAGAGGACTCCCTACCAGATCTCGTGGAGGCCACGAGAGCCCCATCCACTGTGGAACAGGTTCCTCTGGGAGATCACCTGGACCCCTTACAGAAAGTCCAGATGCTGGGAGTGCTTCAACAGAGACGGGCTGCTTTCTCATCTCAACCAGGTCGAACCACCGTCACCCAACATCATGTAGACACTCAGGGTATCCGTCCCATACAACAGGCTCCTTACCGGGTACCTGAATCAGTTCGAAACACCATGCAGCACGAACTAGAGGAGATGTTACAGCTGGGGGTAATCCAGGCCTCTCATAGCCCTTGGGCCTCTCCTGTGGTGTTAGTACCAAAGAAGGATGGGAGTACTCGATTTTGTGTGGACTACAGACGACTTAATGACCATACCATCAGTGATCCTTACCCAATGCCCCGTATTGACGAACTTCTAGACCAAATGGCTGGATCCCGATATGTCACTACCTTAGATCTCAGTAAGGGATATTGGCAAATTCCTCTGACGGAGGAAGGGAGAGGACGGTCGGCTTTTATAACCCCCTTTGGTCTGTATAAATTTTTAAGCATGCCTTTTGGAATGAAAAATGCCCCGGCAACCTTCCAGAGAATGGTAGATCAGATCCTCCGGGAATGTGGGGACTTTGCTTGTGCCTACTTAGATGATATCGCCGTCTTCAGTCAGACGTGGGAGGAACATCTGAATCAAGTAGCCGTTATTCTTGACCTGATTCTTGCAGCCGGCCTAACCATTCGACCCGATAAATGTCAATTGGGGATGGGTGAAGTCCAGTACCTAGGGCATAGAGTAGAGGGAGGGAAGCTCCGTCCAGAACCTGCAAAAATCCAGGCTATTAGAGACTGGCCTGTACCCCAAACTAAGAAACAAGTTATGGCTTTTTTGGGCACTGCTAGCTACTATTGAAAATTTGTTTCTCATTTTAGCACTGTGGCCAAGCCTCTTACCGACCTGACCAAGAAAACGATGCCCAGGCTGGTAATCTGGACTCCAGCCTGTGAGGAGGCTTTTAACCGGCTGAAGGACGCCCTGGTCTGTGACCCTGTTCTGGCTGCTCCGGACTACAAGAGGCGATTCATTGTGCAGACGGACGCCTCTGCTTATGGATTGGGAGCTGTACTCAGCCAGGTGAATGCAGCAGGGGACGAGCACCCCATCGCCTATCTCAGCAGGAAACTGCTGGACCGAGAAGTGGCCTATGCAACTGTGGAAAAAGAATGTCTGGCTATAGTGTGGGCCCTCCGGAAACTAAAGCCGTATCTGTATGGACGAGAATTCACCAGGTTACTGATCACAATCCCCTCACTTGGCTGAACAGAGCCTCTGGGGACAATGGACGCTTACTACAATGGAGCCTGGCTCTGCAGCCCTATAACTTTACAGTACAGTATAGAAGAGGCAGCCAACACCAAAATGCAGATGGACTGTCCAGGCAGGAGGAGCCCTGAGTCCGGTCAGCCCTGCCTGTGTGTACTTAACAAGCGACCTGTAGAGGTCCCTCATACGTACACAAAATTGGAGGGGAAGGAATTGTCATGGTACATAGTTTTCCCTGTCCTGCATTTCTGTATAAAATGTCATGATGTGATGTAAGTACCCATGCCCTTTCCCAGATCTTTGTTCCTCAACCATAATTTAACTTGGGCTTGTGTCAACACCGCTAGAGGACTCCCCATTGTTCTCTTAAGCAGGGGGAGAACTCACAGTACACATCTTTATAGACACATCAGAACCATGCCATGGACTAAACCATCGACTAGGAGGGGGGAAACTTCTCCACCCCTACTCTTGGGCTGTTCCCGGTAGCCCAAGACAATGGACTTATGCGTGACCAGAGTTGTGTTGGGAGATCTCTGGAGGAAGAAGAGTGGGGGCTCTAAGCTGCGGCAAGACCTCATGCCCGTCGGTGATTGTGGACTTATTATGGACCTTAGGAATAACATGGATTTTTGATTTGGTATGCTGCCTGCCTTAATAAACCCCATTGGATCATTCTAAGTCCGGTGGTCTCTTCTTGCTCTGCCGCATACCCGGTCACATGACCTCCATTAAAAATTTGCTTCAGTGTGTCAGTGAAGCAGTTGACACCAGTTTGCTGTTCAAAATAGGTACCTGCAGGCCAGGCATTTAAAACTGTGGTTTCTTCGTCACACGGATTACATATAACTTCGCTCCAAATTCAGCCATTTGTAGTGAGCGTGGAAGATATTGTCCTCCATTAAAAATAGGCAAGGCGCGTGGCAAGGAACGGGGAACTGGACGTGATGGTGATGGTGCATGCAGAGGCCGAGGCAGTGATAAGCTGAAATTGAGCCACAACAAACACCCACATTTTCTCGACCAACCTTACTGTCCCAATTCATAGGGGACCGCAGCACACCACTATTGAACCCAGAGCAGTGTCAAAAGGTTGTTGGTTGGATAGCAGATAATGCTTCCAGTCACTTAGCCACCACCCTGTCTTCCACACGGTCAAGTCTCAGTAGCCGTGAGTCTGGACCGCATGTTCCTCACCCTGATCCTCCTTCCTCCCACCATTCCAAGCGCCCAGAGACAAATGATCCAACACCTGGACACTCTGAAGAGCTGTTCACTTTTCCATTTATAGATTCGGGCCTCGGCCCCGTTCACTAGAGGTGGGGCAAGAGGAGATTGCATGTAGCAATGCAAAAATATATGAGCAGCCATGGTCACATGAAGGCGACGGTGGAATGTGTCACAAGAGGTGGACGATGATGAGACACAATTGCCAGAAAGTCAGGAGGAGGACCAGGGTGCGGAAGTGGAAGATGAGGTGGTGGATGATATAGTTACTGACCCAACCTGGCAGGAGGACATGCAGAGTGAGGACAGAAGCACACAGAGGGAGGGAGGCAGAGCACTCCAACAGGCAGGAAGAAGCAGTGTGGTGGCCACAGACAGAAGGCAGGCAACCGTTCCCCGTAACACCAACACAAAGGAAGTTGCCAGTACAACTGTTAGATCTTCCAGAGTCTGGTTGTTTTTTAAAGTCTTTGCCAATAACCCCAAAAAGGCCATTTGCAACACCTGCCAGGCCAGCATCAGCAAGGGTGGCAAAACTAGCAGCCTGACCACCACCAGCATGATCAGGCACATGGCAGCAAAGCACCCGACTTTGTGGGCCGAACCCAAGGGTCCAGGACAGTGTCTGCTTCTTCCGCTGTTGTGTATGCAAGCCAATCGCCTGTCCATGGTGCATGTGAAGATGCCTCCCGCCCTGCACCTGTCACTGCACACTCTCAAGTAGCAGCATCAGGAAGCACGTCCACGCCCTTGTCCCAATGCAGCATTCAGTTGTCCATATCCCAGTCCTTGGAATACAAGCACAAATATGCAGCCCCACAGGCCACACTACTAAATTCCCATATTTCACGACTGATTGAGCTCGAAATGTTGCCTTTTAGGCTCGTGGAGACGGAAGCATTCCACAACCTGATGGCGTCGGCTGTACCTCAGTACTCGGTCCCCAGCCGCCACTATTTCTCCCGGTGTTCCTTCCCCGCATTACACAAGCACGTGTCCCGAAACTTTAGCCATGCCCTCAACAACGCAGTTATCGGGAAAGTCCACCTAACCACGGACATGTGGATAAGTGTCTGTGGGCCGGGAAGGTACATCTTGCTGATGGCACACTGGGTTAACAAAAGTGGAAGCCAGGACCCAGTCGGACCTTGGGACGGAACACGTCCTCCCAATGCCAAGGATTGCAGGCCCTAGGTCTATCAGGGTTGCCCTCACAGTCTACAGCTTCTGCACCTCATCCTCCACAGCCTCCTCCTCCTCCTCAGTCTCCATCTCCGAAATGACCACAACAATCACAAGCTGGAAGCACTGCAGCACAGTCTCGGCCAAGCGGCAACAGGCTGTGCTGAAGTTAATATGCTTAGGTGACAAACCGCACAATGCTGAAAAGCTGTGGACAGCTCTGAAAGAGCAGGCAGATCTGTGGCTCACACCGCTGAACCTACAGCTAGGCATGGTGGTGTGTGACTATGACCAGAACCTAATGGTGGCTCTGAGGCGAGGCGAGCTCATACACGTACCATGCCTGGCCCATGTGCTTAACCTCATGGTTCAGCGGTTTCTCAAGTCCTACCCGGAGCTGCCGCATATGCTTGTTAAAGTACACCACCTTTGTGCCCATTTTAGAAAGTCACCTACAGCTTCCGCCACCCTTGCCGTGTTTCAGCAGCATTTGTAGATTCCGGCTCACAGACTGGTGAGTGATGTCCCCACGCGTTGGAACTCTACACTGCAGATGTTGGGAAGGATTTGTGAGCAGAAGAGGTCAGTTGTTGAGTACCAGCATCAAAAAGGCCATCGGTATTCATTTCAGACTCCACACATAAGAAGTCAGGAGTTGACATGGATGTCAGACATATGTACTATCCCCCAAAACCTTGAGGACTCCACCAAGATGGTGAGTGGCGATGATGCCATAATTAGCGTTACCATCCCGCTTTTCTGTCTTCTGAAACGCTCTCTGCTCACTATCGAAGAGGATGCATTGCAGGCAGAGCACGATGAAATGGAGCAAGGAACCACACAGTGTGATTACACACAGCCCAGCCTCATCTCATCCCAACATAGATTGGGTGACAATGAGGAAGAGGAGGAGGAGGAGGAAGAACAGGAGCTAGTTTCGTGCGCTATAGACGGTACTACCTGCACAGCTGTCATACCGTCTGTTCTGCGTGGATGGCCTGAGGACAGAGACCTTGAGGATAGCATGGTCAGTCGTCCTCTTGGTGAGGACACAGAAGTCTTGCCTGTTAGCAGTCTGGCACGCATGGCTGAGTTTATGTTACGCTGCCTTTCCCATGACCCTCGCGTTCTCAAAATTTTGGGTGACAGTCATTACTGGTTGGTGACATTTCTAGACCCACACTACAAGAAGAACTGTATATTAGTGTTGAGCCACCCCCGTAGTGTTCGAGTTCGGTTCGGTTCGTCGAACATCCGTGTGTTCGCCGAACTGTTCGTCGAACTGTTCGTCGAACACCTTCGAACACCGTTAAAACCAATGGCAGGCAAACAAAAACACATAGAAACACATAGAAAACACCTTCAAAGGTGTCCAAAAGCTGACAAACTGCTCAGAAGACACAACTAACACATGGAAAAGTGACAAGTGCATATAGTCATGCGAAAAGAAAAGAGGTGGAGGAGTAAAAGGAGGGGGAGACACAGATATAGGCATGTCATGCCCTTCTAAAATCCAAAAAGTGAGAAGCCGACACGTTCAGTCCGCTCCTGCCCGTGCCACCTCCGTGTCGCCGGGTTTGTGCCAGAGCCGCGGTGAACCCTGACGGCCAGCCCCCCTCTCCCAATACTGGGGCCTGTCCGCTGGTGGGTCGAGCGAGCCCCCCTGTGGTGGAGGCAGCTCTAAGCTTTTTAATTTAAATTGTCTCTCTAATTTGAATGAATACACTTTAAATCCATTTACAAGGATCTATTGGAGGGCAAGTCTCATGCCAGCAGCCGCGTAATTCCAGCTCCAGTAGCGTCCACTAAAGCTGCTGCAGTTAAAAAGCTTTTATGAGGATCGAGCTCGGCTGTCCACCGCAAGGCATCCTACTGCCAGTCCTAGCCCCTATGCCTTGGGGTGCCTCCTGATGCTCTTCACTGAGTATCCCGTGGTCCCGAAGCATTTCCTTTGAAAAAATTAAGTGTCCAAACTACAGGTGGTGTAGCTTGCTTAACAGCCGGGATAATCCGCTGACCAGCAGACACTGCTACTAGGCACAAAGTATTTCCTGGGCTAGATGCAGTTAAAAATTTGTAATTAGATACTCTCGTTGGATGCTGAGAAAGCATTCCATAGAGTCTCCTGGCACGCCATATATGATTCTCTTAAAAAGCTTGGGGTAGGGGTCTAGGGGACCCTTTTATAGCCAAAATCACGGCCCTGTATCACAATACATCACCTAGGCTGAAGATAAATGTAACTGTAGCACCCTGAGGGCTCGGTTGCTACAGAGGTATTGCACCTCACCCAGAGGTGTGATATCTCACTCTCAGGTAAGGATGGAGTGTGGATAAGGACCCGACACCTGCATGCATTACACCACATTGCCGTGGGGCAGGGCGACCAATATGCCTCTGAGATGGGCACGATAGTCCCTGTCCCTGGCTGGAGTGGGGGGAGGGAACACTGAGGAAGGGGAACCCTGTAGTGCAGGAGCAGGGAGGAAGCAGTTCCTGGGTGCATTGAGAAGGGAGTATAAAAGGTGGGCACCATCTTAGTTCAGTGCAGAGAAGTCTGAGCAGAAGTGGCAGGGAGCAGGGGCTCTGCATGAGCTCTGCTCCGGCGGCGGGCCTAGTAACAGAGGCCCAGGCCTGGAAGAGGGAGAAGGAAGGAAGAGGAGCGGAGAAGGCTCCAGGAACGAGGAATGAAGGGATCCCAGGGGTGCGGACGGGCGAGTCGCCACCGCACGCCCGAATACACCTGCGTGGAGGGGTCAGGCCAAAGGGGGAGACCGGTCCCCGAAACTAGTGGAGGCAGGAAACGACCCTCAGCTAGAAACCGGAGGCTGTGACATTTTATGTGGCGCAGCCCCTCGCTACACCCGCTAGGAAGGCACCACATAGGGTCAGGGAAACTGGCGCCAAGTTTACCAAGAGGAGGCCCGAGGCAGACGGACAGAAGGGTTGGTAAGAAAGGCCAGACAAAGGACATACAAAGGGGGTCCTGTGAAGCGCTCCAAAGTTATCTGGGAGTTGTCTGAGCCCCTCACCTGGTGAGCACAGTACGAAGTGGGCAGCCGTTACCTGCAGACGTGATCTGGATAATAAGAACTGTGAGTAAAGGCCCTGGATTGCATCACTGACTCCGTGTCATTACTGCTGCTGCCCTGCACCATCACCCCCATCCTCCTCATACACTGCCCTGAGGCTATACTCCTCCCGTGGGGAGTTATGCTACGCTCTGCTGCACCCACAACACCAGCCTCAGCGGTCTGCCCTGCAGCGGCGGTTCACTCTGACCGCAATCCACGGGTGGCGTAGTCGGACATTTAAACATCAAAACCACATAAATAGTTCTGCCACTGGTTTGACCACCCTGAGCCACGGAACCGGGTCGCTGCCACGAAGACTACAACCACCAGCATCCACCAAAAAGGGTCCGGCTCCGGGAGTCCCAAGGCCCAGGGGGTGCATCAGAACATTTTCATCACCTTTCACAATCACCAATGGGACAAGGCAGGGATGTCCTCTGTCCCCTCTCTTATACATCCTAGTGACGGAGCACCTGCTCTCATCAATTCGCCATAACCCCAATATTAGGTGGATTGAGGTGGGAGGCACCGAGTACAAGTGCTCTCTATTTGCTGATGATGTCCTAGTATATATCACTCAATCACATATATCCATCCATGCTGTTATGGCTGAAATAGATCACTTTGTTACATGGTCAAATTTTAAAATCAATGCAGCGAAGTCTGAGGCCCTCGATGTCTCCCTCCCCAAATCCATATAGGATTCCATCCAGTCCAACTTTCCCTTTGCCTGGCCCTCACAGGGTATCAAATACTTAGGAATTCCTATTCATAGAGACCTCTCCCATCTATGTTATCTTAATTTTGGGCCCTTTATTGAACAACTCCATACAGACCACGGTTGGCAAGTTAGAACTGTGAGATTCACTACGTGAACCACTGGTGTTTTGTGGAAAAGCACATGTACACTGTGTTCCAAATTATTATGCAAAAAGTGTTTAGGAGTGATAAGGGAAGAATTTGTTTGTTTGTCAGTTAAACTCATTGATGGTGATGTGTGTCAGGGCTCTTTATATCACTGTAAGCAATTGCAGACACCTGTGCTAATTAGTTTGGCAGGTGTGTCCAATGAAAGGCAAGACTACTTAAGAAGGCTGTCTCACATTATTAAGCAGCCTACATTTTCTGCCAAAATGGGAAATAAAAAGGATGTGTCAGCTGCTGAGAAGCAACAAATTGTGGAGTGTTTAGGTCAAGGCATGACTACAATCAACATTGTGCGATGATCAGGATGAAGTGTCTTGGCAATCAAGAAGTATGTAGCTGATTCACAGTACACACGTGTGCGTGCTGATAAGGGCAAATTGAGGACTCTTTCCTACAGGCAATTACATCAGGTTAAAAGAGCAGCGGCAAAAAAGCCTTGTCATAGCAGCAGACAAGTTTTTGAAGCTGCTGGTGCCTCCAACGTCCCCCGAACAACAAGATGCAGGGTCCTTCAGAGGTTTGCAGCTGTGCATACGCCATCCTGTCGACCTCCTCTATCCACTTCACACAAGAAGAAACGGCTCCAGTGGGCCAAACATTACATGAAGACTGATTTCAAAACTGTTTTGTTCACGGATGAGTGCCGTGCAGCGCTCGATGGTCCAGATGGATGGAGTGGAGGATGGCTGGTTGATGGACACCCCATGCAAACACGGCTACAGCGCCAACAAGGAGGAGGTGGAGTAATGTTTTGGGCTGGAATCATGGGGAGAGAGATTGTCGGCCCCTTTAGGATCCCTGAAGGCGCTAAAGATGAACTCCATAATGTATGTGGATTTTCTCAAACAGCACTTCCTGCCATGGTTCAAGAAGAAGAACCGTGTATTTCACAGCAAGATCATTTTTTTGCATGATAATGCACCATCTCATGCTGCACATAAAACATCTGCATCTCTGGCTGATATGGGCATAAAAGGGGACAAACTTATGGTGTGACCCCCATGCTCCCCTGACCTCTACCCCATTCAGAACCTCTGGAGCATCATCAAAAGGAGTGTCTATGATGGCGGGAGGCAGTTCACATCTAAGCAACAGCTCTGGGAGGGTATTCTGTCCTCATGCAAAACAATTGAAGCAGAAACCATCCAAAACCTGACAAATTCAATGGACGAGAGAGTTCAGAAGCTCCTTTCGAACAAGGGGTCATATGTGAAAATGGAACATCACCTAGAATAAAGTTTTGAGTTGAAAACTGTTTGATTTCAGTTTCTAATAACCTGCTAATGCTTATAATTTCAAAAATGACAATTTTTTTGGTCTTTATTAAAATGAAAGGTTGATCGAAAAGTTTAGGGGATCTAAGAGTGTGGCAACCCAGTAGTCATGATTACTTTGAATTCTGACAATATGAGGGTCATGTTGCAGGTAGTGCAGCAAGAAGGCACTTATGTGTCTTGCGCATCTCGGAGCCCCAAAATTATTTTCCGGGCTAGATGCAGCTAAAAATTATTATTAATTTTAAATCTGGTGGAGCTTAGTATAGATGGCCTAATAGGATCAGTGCTGCACACTGCTACAAAGCCAAAATTATTTTCCAGTCAAGATACAGATAAACATGATTAGTCATTTTAAATCTGGTGGAGCTTATTATAGATGGCCTAATAGAATCAGTGCTGCACACTGCTACAAAGCCCAAATTATTTTCCAGCCAAGATACAGATAAACATGATTAGTAATTTGAAAGCTTAAAACGGTTGGTAGGGTGATTTTAACCAATCATCAAGCTTTTACTCTCCCCAGGATGACACAGGGGTAGAAAAGTCATTTCGGATCCATGATTTGTTCATCTTTATGAACGTGAGTCTGTCTACATTATCAGTGGAGAGCCGCGTGCGCTTATCTGTCAGCACACCACCAGCAGCGCTGAACACACATTCAGACAGAACGCTGGCTGCGGGGCATGACAAGATCTCCAAGGCGTAAGTGGCTAGCTCCGGCCATTTATCCAGATTGGAAGCCCAAAAAGAGCAAGGGTCCAGTGACACAGTCATGGCTTCAATGTTTACTTGGAGATACTCCTGTACCATCGTCTCTAGGCGTTGACTATGTGTCAGACTTCTTGTCTCCTGTGGCCTTGCAAAGGATGGGCTAAAAAAGTGGTGAAATGATTCCGCAAAATTGATGTTACCAGCAGATACTGTGGTTCTGTTACGGTTTGAGTGCTGAACACTTGACGGTCCCATGGTTGGCAAGTTGGAACTGTGAGATTCACTACGTGCACCACTGGTGTTTTGTGGAAAAGCACATGTAAGATTCTGCAACAGTCTCTGCTGATACTCCTGCATGCGTGCATCCCTTTCTATGGCAGGAATAATTTCGACAAATTTACTTTTGTACCGGGGATCTAACAGTGTAGCAACCCAGTAGTCAGGATTATTTCTAATTCTCACAATTCGAGGGTCATGTTGCAGGTAGTGCAGCAAGAAGGCACTCATGTGTGTTGCGCATCCAGGAGCACCAAGTCCCTGTTGTGTTGGTGGCGAGGTAACAATCATGCTTCCTTCCTCTGTCCTCTCCCCCCAACCTCGCACAACAGAAATGTGATCAAGGTCTCCCTCATCTGATGAGTCTTCCATCAGTTCGTCCTCCACTTCTTCCTGGGCTACTGCACCTTCCTCACTAGTTTGGCTGCTACCATGCGCCCTGGTAAAACCATCTCCCCCACCCTCACATGCTTGCCGCCTTGGTGCTGCCGACCGTCTGGACCTTGCAGATGTTAGCCCTTCCGCATACAACTCCTCCTCCTCTACTTCCTCCACCTCCTCTTGTGCCACCACCTGACTCCGAATTCTGTTTAACATGTGCTCCAGCATGTAAATCACCGGAATAGTCATGCTGATAATGGCATCGTCAGCACTAAACATCTTCGTCGCCATTTCAAAACTGTGCAGAAGGGTGCATAGGTCCCTGATCTGAGACCACTCCTCCAGCGTGATTTGCCCCACCTCTGGATCTCGTTGGCCCAGGCTATATGTCAGAACGTATTGCACCAGGGCTTGTCGGTGCTGCCACAGTCGCTGCAACATGTGCAGAGATGAATTCCACTGGGTAGGCACATCGCATTTTAGCCGGTGAAGTGGCAGGCCGAACGACTTCTGTAGAGATGTAAGTCGCTGAGCTGCGGCATGCGAACGGCGGAAATGAGCACACAGCGACCGTGCCCTCTGCAGAAGGCCATCTAGTCTGGGATAGTGGGCTAAAAATTGCTGGACAACCAGGTTCAACAAGTGAGCCATACAAGGCACATGTGTCACATTGCCCCGGCGAAGGGCCGCACCCAGGTTTGCAGCATTGTCGCACACGGCCTTCCCTGGTTTCAGGTCCAGTGGAGACAACCATTCATGAAATTGGTTCTCCAGAGCTGACCACAACTCCTCAGCTGTGTGACTCACATTTCCCAGACATTTCAAAGTAAAAACCGCCTGATGACGTTGAGCCCTACTGCCAGCATAGTAAGGAGGTGTGCAGGATCCCTTCTGCGCAGTTAGAAAGCTTGTGGCATGACCAGACAGGCTTTGGCTGCCGGTGGAAGACCGAGAGGAGGTTGAGGAGGCAGAAGCAGTGGAGGAACTTTGACATAAAGAGGATTGACGCACAACTCGTGGGGACGGCAAGACTTGGACAGCAGCCCCTTGTCCTGCTGTCACCATAGTTACCCAGTGCCCAGTCAGCGACATGTAACGCCCCTGTCAATGCCTACTCGTCCAAGTGTCTGTGGTGAAATGCACCCTGTCACACACAGAGTTTCTCAAAGAAGCGGTGATGTTGTGTGCGACATGCTGGTGGAGCGCAGGCACACCTTTCTTTGAGAAGTAGTGCCGACTGGGCATCTGGTACTGGGGCACTGCGACGGACATAAGGTCTCGAAAATCCTCTGTGTCCACCAGGCGGAAAGGCAGCATTTCTGTAGTCAAGAGCTTGCAGATGGTGAAATTCAACCTCTTAGCTTTCTCATGGCTAGGAGGAAATGGTCTTTTACTTGTCCACATCTGAGGGACCGAGGGCTGGCTATTGTGCTTAGACGGGGTTGATAAGGGTGTTCCCGGCAAACTGCCGGTCTGTGAGGAAGATGCAGGCGGACATGTTAGGTTGCCTTGATCCAAACGTGGTGCTATCGATGTCGGACAGCGCTAAACACCAGCTGGTGTTACCACCTCCAAAGAAAATGATGACCTGCCAATCACGCTGGCTGTTGCGGGTAAAGAGGTGGCAGGTCTGCGCCCCAAAACAGGTGTGACTGCTGTCCCCCCAGTCACAGAGGATGAAGAGGCCGCGGATGCACAAGATATGGCAGACGGCGGTTGGCCCGGCCGGCTAGGCCGCATTGTAGCACACTGAGCTTCCCACTGCAACTTATGCTTCATGTCCATGTGCCGGTTCATGCATGAAGTACTCAAACTATGTATTTTTTGGCCTCTACTTAGCTTTTGCTGACAAATGTTACAGATAACACGAGTTGGGTCATCTTTATCGATCTGAAAAAATGCCCAGGCTATGCAAGGCTTAGCACCCATGCGACCTGAAGAGCCACCACGACTTGTGGTGAGAGGCAGAGTTGTTTTTGAGGATGCAGTTGTTGACGTGCTTCCAGTACTACGTCTCTGTCCAGGAAGGCCCAACCTGACCTCGTCGTCACTAGCATCTTCCTCCACCTCCTCTGCTGACCTCATCTCTTGGCTGACTGTGGGTTGACAGTAAGTGGGATCTCCGACCTCATCATCATCACCCTGTGCGTTATCACACCCGTCGTCCTCAGAGCCAACCTGTTCCTGCCCTGACAAAAAACTAAAGTTGTCGCTCCAATCAGGTCTTTGAGTCTCATCATCGTCTTCCTCATTGTCTCCACCAACAGGAGTTACAGTTTGGGAATGAGGGTCTACATTATGGTCAGAACCTTCTGCGTCTGGTCCTGGATCTGACTCATAAAGATTCTGGGCATCAGTGCAGATCATTTCCTCGTCTGGATTCACAGAAGCGCTGGAGTCGACCTCTGATTCCCAGGCTATAGTATGAGTAAACAGCTCTGCAGACTCAACCATCTGTTCTACCTCATACTCAGACGGGCAGCTGGAGATTTGGGAGCTGTGAGGAAGCAAGTGCGATTGGGGTGACACCTTTGAGGACTGGAGTATTTGTGATGTTGAAGTTGATGTGGAGGAGAGCCCACTTAAAGGAGCACTTGATATCCGTTGAAGCACCTGCTGTTTTTGTGCCTCATCTGGAATTTGTAGCGATTGGCGTGGCCGTAAGAAAGGGATCTTATCACATTGTCCGCTAAAAGAAGTAGACATTTTAGTTTGGCTGGAAGATGGTCTTTCTTCTGCAGATGTTACTGTTGCTTTAACACCTACCCCATGGACACAACCATTTTTCCCCTTCCCAACACGCCTATTCCCCTTTCCACCAGCAGCAGGCCTTTTTCCACTCATTTTGGTGGTTAGCTAATTCACAACTCTGGAGTTGTTTGCACAAAAAAACAATGGATGGGAACCGAGCAGAGCTGAGTGGCCAAACTGTGGTATTAGGCCAAAACTATTGGCTGGGTTAGATGCAGAAAAAAATTATATTCGATTTGCAACCTGATGGAGGTCAGTTTAGATGGACTAATAGAACAAGTCCCACACACAGCTAGAAGCCCAAATATTTTTTCAGAGGTAGATGCAGAAAAAAATATATTCAGTTTGCAACCTGATGGAGGTCAGTATAGATGGACTAATAGAGAAAGTCCCACACACTGCTAGAAGGCCAAATATTTTTTCAGAGCTAGATGCAGACAAAAAATTATTTTGAATTTGCAACCTGATGGAGGTCAGTATAGGTGGACTAATAGAACAAGTCCCACACACTGCTAGAAGGCCAAATATTTTTTCAGAGCTAGAGGCAGAAAAAAATTATATTCAGTTTGCAACCTGATGGAGGTCAGTATAGAAGGACTAATAGAACAAGTCCCACACACAGCTAGAAGCCCAAATATTTTTTCAGAGGTAGATGCAGATAAAAATTATTTTTAATTTGCATCCTGATGGAGGTCAGTATAGATGGACTAATAGAGAAAGTCCCACACACTTCTAGAAGGCCAAATATTTTTTCAGAGCTAGATGCAGAAAAAAATTATATTCATGTTGCAACCTGATGGAGGTCAGAATAGTTGGACTAATAGAACAAGTCCCACACACAGCTAGAAGCCCAAATATTTTTTCAGAGGTAGATGCAGATAAAAATTATTTTTAATTTGCAACCTGATGGAGGTCAGTATAGTTGGACTAATAGAGAAAGTCCCACACACTGCTAGAAGGCCAAATATTTTTTCAGAGCTAGATGCAGAAAAAAATTATATTCAGTTTGCAACCTGATGGAGGTCAGTATAGATGGACTAACAGAACAAGTCTCACACACTGCTAGAAGCCCAAAATATTTTTTCAGAGCTAGATGCAGAAAAAAATTATATTCAATTTGCAACCTGATGGAGGTCAGTATAGATGGACTAATAGAATGATGCTATGCCCAAAAGATTTTACTTCACTAGGTGCAGTAAAAAAATTGGTATTCTATACACAGGTGGTATATCTTGCAACACAGATAGGCTACTCCACTGACTAACACACTCTGCAATAGGCCAAAAAGGATTAGCTTTGCTAGATTCAGCCAAATGCTGTGAAAAAAACTTGCACAGCACTGGCACAGACCTGCCTGGCAAAAACTGATAGGAACTGATGTAACCTAGTCCTGAAAAGGACTGCAATTACAATTAGTCTTTACTCCCACAATCTATCTATTTAAGAGCACAGACCTGCCTCATAAAAGTCGTAGGAAATGCTGTAACCTAGTCCTTAAAAGGACTGCAATCACAACTATTCCCTACTCCCAAGCTATCTGTAGATTTGTGCGAAAATTGGCTTGAAATTAACAAGGTATAGCGCACACAGCAGCAGCGGTGCCGTCTAACACGCAGCTGCAGCAGTGAGAAAATGGTGGCGACGGGGAAAATGGCTTGGTCTTATAGGGCAAGGACATGTGACATACACTGCCAATGTCACATGCCCTTGCTTGTGTGAAAAACAGCAGTTCGCTCCGTGTGTGCGCTGCTGATAGGCTGACAGACTGCACCTCCCCACTGCAAATGCGGGAAAGAGAAAAAAAAATGGAGATCTTCATTATTCCTGCAGAGATCCATCCCCTACCCCTCCCCCCACCCCGCTGTACACTCAAACTGCGTATTAACATTAATTTTCATCATTACTGAGAAAAAATCCAGTTATGATTTTGGTGCACGAACAGTTATCGAACATAACCTCGAACAGCCGAATTTTTCACAAATCGTTCGTGTTCGCCGAACGGCTCGAACACCGCCCAAAACAGCTCGAATTTGAGATTGGCGAACAGTTCGAGTAGAACAACGCTCATCTCTACTGTATATCTCTTATTCCGGAGGAGGACTGGTCTACAAAAATGGGGCAGCACCAGAAGGCCCTTGTTGCGGAACTATTAAAAAATTCCCATCTGAAAACGCTGGTGGCAGAGATCACAGTTCATTGGAAAACCAAGGAGTACAGATGAGAGAGACAGAGCTTCAACCCAGCAGAGACAGGGGAACACTGTCAAAGTTCTGGGAGAATTTTCTCAGTCCCTCCCATCGCACAGGCCCTAAGGTATGGGGTTCTCTCACAAGGAGAGCAAAGTTTGAGAAGATGCTGTGGGAGAACCTTGCCGACCATACCAATGACCTCCATGATTCCACTGTGCCATATAATTATTGGGTATCCAACTGGATACGTGAAATGAACTGGCTCTCTACGCCTTCGAGGTCCTGGCCTGCCCTGCCCCTAGCATTTTATCAGAGCGGGTTTTAAGTGCCGCTGGTGGAATTATAACTGAAAAGCGCATCCGCTTCTCAACTGAAAATGCTGACAGGCTGACTCTTATAAAAATGAACAAGGGCTGGATTGGGCCAGACGTCTCAACACCACCGAATGATAGCAGCGTAACATAAACTCAAATCCAGTGTCTTTTTTTGGGAGATGTATTCCCATGCACCTCTTCACACCCACACATGGGTATATGCTTCCTGATTTTGGCTATTTGCTCTTGTCCTCCTTCTTCTCCTCATCCTCATCCTCCACCACCATATCACCAGGGTGACCGTGGTCCATGATGCAACACCCACATAATTTTTTTAATGGAGTAAATATTTGTCAGCCCATAGACTTAGAGCATGGGCATTACAAGTATAGGAGACCCGCTCCTTTCTAATGGGAAAATTTTTTATGAGGCCCTCCTCCACGTCTCTTCCAAGGGGCATTGGAGTGCTTCCAAATTTTTGGCAGCCCTTGCATTCACTGCATAGGCCAACACTATGGGAGACACATTTCCTAATAATGGGAATATTTTTTTCAGATGGCCCTCCTATACGTCTCTTCCAAGGGGCATTGGAGTGCCTCCAAATTTTTGGCAACCTTTGCATTCACTGCATAGGCAAACACAATGGAAGACCCACTTTCTAAAAATTGTACCATTGTTTTCAGGAGGCCCTCTGACCTCCATGTCTGTTGCAAGGGGCATTGGAGTGCTTCCAAATTTTTGGCAGCCTTTGCATTCACTGCATAGGCCAACACTATGGGAGACCCACTTCCTAATAAAGGGAATATTTTTTTTCAGAAGGCCCTCCTATACGTCTCTTCCAAGGGGCATTAGAGGGCCTCCAAATTTTTGGCAACCCTTGCATTCACTGCATAGGCAAACACAATGAAAGACCCACTTCCTAATAATGGGAACATTGTTTTCAGGAGGCCCTCCTCTAAGTCTCTTCAAAGGGGTATTGGGGTGAATCAAAATTTTCAAAGTGGTATTGGGATGCGTCCAAATTTTGGGCAGCCCTGCTACTCACGGCATACGCAATAACAGTATAGGAGACACACTCTTTAGAAATCGGAACATTAAAACATAGCCGGATGATGGCTCTCTAAAAATAGTGAGGGCCGACTGCTGGCCCTTTAAGAATATTAAAGGCCGCCTGATGGTCCTATAAAAATAGGCTTTGTGACTTTCAGAGTCCCTCCTTCATAAATGAAACACGATGTGCCTGATGATGTGCCACACACCACATGGCCAGATAAGGTTTTAAAATGTTAAAATGACATTTCCCAGTGAATGCATTTGTGTTGGTAGAAATCAATACAAAAGTGCAAAAATGCATCAAAAACGCTGTGTGAGCATAGCCCAAGGTGTGGAGGAGTATTTTTGTTTTTGGTCATTTATTTTGCTTTATATACAAGTCATTACCCTGGACAGGATGTTCCTTAACATATTTCCCAGGAAAATCCATTTTGGTTTTGTTTTTGTTTGTTTTATTGTGAGTCCATAAAAGTGGCGTAATACCTCTGACAACGTTGTAGACAGCAGTGACCTGGGAGTCAGAAATGCTTCCAGGGGTCTTCCCCATGCTGTTCCCATGTCATTTGAGCACTGTTCCTATCGATTTGGGCAATTTTTAGACCCTCTGCAGACCGCCAGGGGGAGCCGCCTGAAAAATGCTCGAGTTTCCCATAGACTTACATTGGGCTCGTTGCTCTGGTCAAGCACCCGAGTATTCCAATGTGCTCGCCCATCACTACTGAACATACATTTTAGTAGGCCAACATTTCCGATTTTAAAAATATTTTTCAAGCTGTTGTTATAAAGTATTCTAATTTACTGAGATTATGACTTTTGTGTTTTCATTGGCTGTAAGCCTCAATCATCAAAATTAACAGAAATAAGCACTTGAAATAGATCACGCTGTTTTTAATGACTCTATATAGTACATGAGTTTCACTTTTTGTATTGAAGAACTGAAATTTAACTTTTTGATGATATTCTAATTTTGTGAGAAGCACCTGTATATTGCAATTTCATTTTCCTCTGACCCCAATCGTAGATTATGAACTGACAAATTACATTTATATAGTGTCTGGTATTTCATATTTAAACTCTAGCTTTAGTATGAAATCCATCAATCTATCTTTAAGTAACTGAGCAGAGGGTAGTCCCGGAGTGTCTAGCCACGGATGGTATACTTTTTCATATGTACGCAAAGATTTTTGTTTCATGTAAATTCCTTTCTCCAATCTAATTATTGAATTCATTTTATTTTGAAATTCAATTATCGAGGTGGGGGGAGTAAAATGTAATTCCATCTAGAAATAATAGATTTTATGGCTTGGAAAAGATTCTTGATATGCCTATCTGTACTGGATCAACTGGTATTGAATTTCTGGCGATAGCATAACTTGAATCTTGTGTTCTGCAATGCAAAAACTCCAACATGACCCCTAATTATTGCAAGTCTTTAATAGTAATGTCCTTTACATAAGGCCCAAATGGGCTTTTCGGGTACAATTGCAACCCCTGCAATTATTATAGCTATGCCCCTGAATACTGGGCAACCCTCTTGAACTCTTTTTATTTGTGGAGGTTTTACCTTAAGAGATGGTGTTTGAGCCCTGAATCTCATCCTTCCCTGTGTGTTCTCTGCTAGAGATGAGCGTTGTTCTACTCGAACTGTTCGCCAATCTCAAATTCGAGCTGTTTTGGGCGGTGTTCGAGCCGTTCGGCGAACACGAACAATTTGAGAAAAATTCGGCTGTTCAAGGTTATGTTCGATAACTGTTCATGCACCAAAATCATAACTGGATTTTTTCTCAGTAATGATGAAAATTAATGTTAATACGCAGTTTGAGTGTACAGCGGGGTGGGGGGAGGGGCAGGGGATGGATCTCTGCAGGAACAATTAAGATCTCCATTTTTTTTTCTCTTTCCCGCATTTACAGTGGGGAGGTGCAATCTGTCAGCCTATCAGCAGCGCACACACGGAGCGAAGTGCTTTTTTTCACACAAGCAAGGGCATGTGTCATTGGCAGTGTATGTCACATGTCCTTGCCCTATAAGACCAAGCCATTTTCCCCGTCGCCACCATTTTCTCACTGCTGCAGCTGCGTGTTAGACAGCACCGCTGTTGCTGTGTGCGCTATACCTTGTTAATTTCAAGCCAATTTTCGCACAAATCTACAGATAGCTTGGGAGTAGGGAATAGTTGTGATTGCAGTCCTTTTAAGGACTAGGTTACAGCATTTCCTACGACTTTTATCAGGCAGGTCTGTGCTCTTAAATAGATAGATTGTGGGAGTAAAGACTAATTGTAATTGGAGTCCTTTTCAGGACTAGGTTACATCAGTTCCTATCAGTTTTTGCCAGGCAGGTCTGTGCCAGTGCTGTGCAAGTTTTTTTCACAGCATTTGGCTGAATCTAGCAAAGCTAATCCTTTTTGGCCTATTGCAGAGTGTGTTAGTCAGTGGAGTAGCCTATCTGTGTTGCAAGATATACCACCTGTGTATAGAATACCAATTTTTTTACTGCACCTAGTGAAGTAAAATCTTTTGGGCATAGCATCATTCTATTAGTCCATCTATACTGACCTCCATCAGGTTGCAAATTGAATTTAATTATTTTCTGCATCTAGCTCTGAAAAAATATTGGGCTTCTAGCTGTGTGTGGGACTTGTTGTATTAGTCCATCTATACTGACCTCCATCATGTTGCAAACTGAATATATTTCTGAAAAAATATTGGGCTTCTAGCTGTGTGTGGGACTTGTTCTATTAATCCATCTATACAGACCTCCATCAGGTTGCAAACTGAATATATTTTTTTCTGCATCTACCTCTGAAAAAATATTGGGGCTTCTAGCTGTGTGTGGGACTTGTTGTATTAGTCCATCTATACTGACCTCCATCAGGTTGCAAACTGAATATATTTTTTTCTGCATCTACCTCTGAAAAAATATTGGGCTTCTAGCTGTGTGTGGGACTTGTTCTATTAATCCATCTATACAGACCTCCATCAGGTTGCAAACTGAATATATTTTTTCTGCATCTACCTCTGAAAAAATATTGGGCTTCTAGCTGTGTGTGGGACTTGTTGTATTAGTCCATCTATACTGACCTCCATCAGGTTGCAAACTGAATATATTTTTTTCTGCATCTACCTCTGAAAAAATATTGGGCTTCTAGCTGTGTGTGGGACTTGTTCTATTAATCCATCTATACAGACCTCCATCAGGTTGCAAACTGAATATATTTTTTTCTGCATCTACCTCTGAAAAAATATGTGGCCTTCTAGCAGTGTGTGGGACTTTCTCTATTAGTCCATCTATACTGACCTCCATCAGGTTGCAAACTGAATATAATTTTTTTCTGCATCTAGCTCTGAAAAATATTTGGCCTTCTAGCAGTATGTGGGACTTTCTCTATTAGTCCATCTATACTGACCTCCATCAGGTTTAAAATTAAAAATAATTTTTATCTGCATCTTCAGTACCTCTGAAAAAATATTTGGGCTTCTAGCTGTGTGTGGGACTTGTTGTATTAGTCCATCTACACTGACCTCCATCAGGTTGAAAATTAAAAATAATTTTTATCTGCATCTTCAGTACCTCTGAAAAAATATTTGGGCTTCTAGCTGTGTGTGGGACTTGTTCTATTAGTCCATCTATACTGACCTCCATCAGGTTGCAAATTGAATATAATTTTTATCTGCATCTAGCTCTGAAAAAATATTTGGCCTTCTAGCAGTGTGTGGGACTTTCTCTATTAGTCCATCTATACTGACCTCCATCAGGTTGCAAATTGAATATAATTTTTATCTGCATCTAGCTCTGAAAAAATATTTGGCCTTCTAGCAGTGTGTGGGACTTTCTCTATTAGTCCATCTATACTGACCTCCATCAGTTTGCTAATTAAAAATAATTTTTATCTGCATCTACAGTACCGCTGAAAAAATATTTGGGCTTCTAGCTGTGTGTGGGACTTGTTCTATTAGTCCATTTATACTGACCTCCATCAGGTTGCAAATTAAAAATAATTTTTATCTGCATCTAGCTCTGAAAAAATATTTGGCCTTCTAGCAGTGTGTGGGACTTTCTCTATTAGTCCATCTATACTGACCTCCATCAGGTTGCAAATTAAAAAAATTTTTTATCTGCATCTACCTCTGAAAAAATATTTGGGCTTCTAGCTGTGTGTGGGACTTGTTCTATTAATCCATCTATACAGACTTCCATCAGGTTGCAAACTGAATATAATTTTTTTCTGCATCTAGCTCTGAAAAAATATTTGGCCTTCTAGCAGTGTGTGGGACTTGTTCTATTAGTCCACCTATACTGACCTCCATCAGGTTGCAAATTCAAAATAATTTTTTGTCTGCATCTAGCTCTGAAAAAATATTTGGCCTTATAGCAGTGTGTGGGACTTTCTCTATTAGTCCATCTATACTGACCTCCATCAGGTTGCAAACTGAATATATTTTTTTTCTGCATCTACCTCTGAAAAAATATTAGGCTTGTAGCTGTGTGTGGGACTTGTTCTATTAATCCATCTATACAGACCTCCATCAGGTTGCAAACTGAATAAAAAATTTTTCTGCATCTACCTCTGAAAAAATATTTGGGCTTCTAGCTGTGTGTGGGACTTGTTCTATTAGTCCATCTATACTGACCTCCATCAGGTTGCAAATTTAATATAATTTTTTTCTGCATCTAACCCAGCCAATAGTTTTGGCCTAATACCACAATTTGGCCACTCAGCTCTGCTCGGTTCCCATCCATTGTTTTTTTGTGCAAACAACTCCAGAGTTGTGAATTAGTTAACCACCAAAATGAGTGGAAAAAGGCCTGCTGCTGGTGGAAAGGGGAATAGGCGTGTTGGGAAGGGGAAAAAAGGTTGTGTCCGTGGGGTAGGTGTTAAAGCAACTGTAACATCTGCAGAAGAAAGACCATCTTCCAGCCAAACTAAAATGTCTACTTCTTTTAGCGGACAATGTGATAAGATCCCTTTCTTACGGCCACGCCAATCGCTACAAATTCCAGATGAGGCACAAAAACAGCAGGTGCTTCAACGGATATCAAGTGCTCCTTTAAGTGGGCTCTCCTCCACATCAACTTCAACATCACAAATACTCCAGTCCTCAAAGGTGTCACCCCAATCGCACTTGCTTCCTCACAGCTCCCAAATCTCCAGCTGCCCATCTGAGTATGAGGTAGAACAGATGGTTGAGTCTGCAGAGCTGTTTACTCATACTATAGCCTGGGAATCAGAGGTCGACTCCAGCGCTTCTGTGTATCCAGACGAGGAAATGATCTGCACTGATGCCCAGAATCTTTATGAGTCGGATCCAGGACCAGACGCAGAAGGTTCTGACCATAATGTAGACGTCAACAACTGCATCCTCAAACACAACTCTGCCTCTCACCACAAGTCGTGGTGGCTCTTCAGGTCGCATGGGTGCTAAGCCTTGCATAGCCTGGGCATTTTTTCAGATCGATAAAGATGACCCAACTCGTGTTATCTGTAACATTTGTCAGCAAAAGCTAAGTAGAGGCCAAAAAATACATAGTTTGAGTACTTCATGCATGAACCGGCACATGGACATGAAGCATAAGTTGCAGTGGGAAGCTCAGTGTGCTACAATGCGGCCTAGCCGGCCGGGCCAACCACCGTCTGCCATATCTTGTGCATCCGCGGCCTCTTCATCCTCTGTGACTGGGGGAACAGCAGTCACACCTGTTTTGGGGCGCAGACCTGCCACCTCTTTACCCCCAACAGCCAGCGTGATTGGCAGGTCATCATTTTCTTTGGAGGTGGTAACACCAGCTGGTGTTGAGCGCTGTCCGACATCGATAGCACCACCTTTGGATCAAGGCAACCTAACATGTCTGCCTGCATCTTCCTCACAGACCGGCAGTTTGCCGGGGACACCCTTATCAACCCCGTCTAAGCACAATAGCCAGCCCTCGGTCCCTCAGATGTGGACAAGTAAAAGACCATTTCCTCCTAGCCATGAGAAAGCTAAGAGGTTGAATTTCACCATCTGCAAGCTCTTGACTACAGAAATGCTGCCTTTCCGCCTGGTGGACACAGAGGATTTTCGAGACCTTATGTCCATCGCAGTGCCCCAGTACCAGATGCCCAGTCGGCACTACTTCTCAAAGAAAGGTGTGCCTGCGCTCCACCAGCATGTCGCACACAACATCACCGCTTCTTTGAGAAACTCTGTGTGTGACAGGGTGCATTTCACCACAGACACTTGGACGAGTAGGCATGGACAGGGGCGTTACATGTCGCTGACTGGGCACTGGGTAACTATGGTGACAGCAGGACAAGGGGCTGCTGTCCAAGTCTTGCCGTCCCAACGAGTTGTGCGTCAATCCTCTTTATGTCAAAGTTCCTCCACTGCTTCTGCCTCCTCAACCTCCTCTCGGTCTTCCACCTGCACCCAAAGCCTGTCTGGTCATGCCACAAGCTTTCTAACTGCGCAGAAGGGATCCTGCACACCTCCTTACTATGCTGGCAGTAGGGCTCAACGTCATCAGGCGGTTTTTACATTGAAATGTCTGGGAAATGTGAGTCACACAGCTGAGGAGTTGTGGTCAGCTCTGGAGAACCAATTTCATGAATGGTTGTCTCCACTGGACCTGAAACCAGGGAAGGCCGTGTGCGACAATGCTGCAAACCTGGGTGCGGCCCTTCGCCGGGGCAATGTCACACACGTGCCTTGTATGGCTCACGTGTTGAACCTGGTTGTCCAGCAATTTTTAGCCCACTATCCCAGACTAGATGGCTTTCTGCAGAGGGCACGGTCGCTGTGTGCTCACTTCCGCCGTTCGCATCCCGCAGCTCAGCGACTTACATCTCTACAGAAGTCGTTGGGCCTGCCACTTCACCGGCTAAAATGCGATGTGCCTACCCGGTGGAATTCAACTCTGCACATGTTGCAGCGACTGTGGCAGCACCGACAAGCCCTGGTGCAATACGTTCTGACGTATAGCCTGGGCCAACGAGATCCAGAGGTGGGGCAAATCACGCTGGAGGAGTGGTCTCAGATCAGGGACCTATGCACCCTTCTGCACAGTTTTGAAATGGCGACGAAGATGTTTAGTGCTGACGATGCCATTATCAGCATGACTATTCCGGTGATTTACATGCTGGAGCACATGTTAAACAGAATTCGGATTCAGGTGGTGGCACAAGAGGAGGTGGAGGAAGTAGAGGAGGAGGAGTTGTATGCGGAAGGGCTAACATCTGCAAGGTCCAGACGGTCGGCAGCACCAAGGCGGCAGGCATGTGAGGGTGGGGGAGATGGTTTTACCAGGGCGCATGGTAGCAGCCAAACTAGAGAGGAAGGTGCAGGAGCCCAGGAAGAAGTGGAGGACTAACTGATGGAAGACTCATAAGATGAGGGAGACCTTGATCACATTTCTGTTGTGCGAGGTTGGGGGGAGAGGACAGAGGCAGGAAGCATGATTGTTACCTCGCCACCAACACAACAGGGACTTGGTGCTCCTGGATGCGCAACACACATGAGTGCCTTCTTGCTGCACTACCTGCAACATGACCCTCGAATTGTGAGAATTAGAAATAATCCTGACTACTGGGTTGCCACACTGTTAGATCCCCGGTACAAAAGTAAATTTGCAGAAATTATTCCTGCCATAGAAAGGGATGCACGCATGCAGGAGTATCAGCAGAGACTGTTGCAGAATCTTACTTGTGCTTTTCCACAAAATACTAGTGGTGCACGTAGTGAATCTCACAGTTCCAACTTGCCAACCGTGGGACCGTCAAGTGTTCAGCACTCAAACCGTAACAGAACCACAGTATCTGCTGGTAACATCAATTTTGCGGAATCATTTCACCACTTTTTTAGCCCATCCTTTGCAAGGCCACAGGAGACAAGAAGTCTGACACATAATCAACGCCTAGAGACGATGGTACAGGAGTATCTCCAAGTAAACATTGAAGCCATGACTGTGTCACTGGACCCTTGCTCTTTTTGGGCTTCCAATCTGGATAAATGGCCGGAGCTAGCCACTTACGCCTTGGAGATCTTGTCATGCCCCGCAGCCAGAGTTCTGTCTGAACGTGTGTTCAGCGCTGCTGGTGGTGTGCTGACAGATAAGCGCACGCGGCTCTCCGCTGATAATGTAGACAGACTCACGTTCATAAAGATGAACAAATCATGGATCCGAAACGACTTTTCTACCCCTGTGTCATCCTGGGGAGAGTAAAAGCTTGATGATTGGTTAAAATCACCCTACCAACCGTTTTAAGCTTTCAAATTACTAATCATGTTTATGTGTATCTTGGCTGGAAAATAATTTGGGCTTTGTAGCAGTGTGCAGCACTGATTCTATTAGGCCATCTATAATAAGCTCCACCAGATTTAAAATTACTAATCATGTTTATCTGTATCTTGACTGGAAAATAATTTGGGCTTTGTAGCAGTGTGCAGCACTGATCCTATTAGGCCATCTATACTAAAGCTTCACCAGATTTAAAATTAATAATAATTTTTAGCTGCATCTAGCCCGGAAAATAATTTTGGGGCTCCGAGATGCGCAAGACACATAAGTGCCTTCTTGCTGCACTACCTGCAGCATGACCCTCATATTGTCAGAATTCGAAGTAATCATCACTACTGGGTTGCCACACTCTTAGATCTCCCAAACTTTTCGATCAACCTTTTCATTTTAATAAAGAGCAAAAAAATGGTCATTTTTGAAATTATAAGCATTAGCAGGTTGTTAGAAACTGAAATCAAACAGTTTTCAACTCAAAACTTTATTCTAGGTGATGTTACATTTTCACATAGGACCCCTTGTTCGAAAGGAGCTTCTGAACTCTCTCGTCCATTGAATTTGTCAGGTTTTGGATGGTTTCTGCTTCAATTGTTTTGCATGAGGACAGAATACCCTCCCAGAGCTGTTGCTTAGATGTGAACTGCCTCCCGCCATCATAGACACTCCTTTTAATGATGCTCCAAAGGTTCTGAATGGGGTAGAGGTCAGGGGAGCATGGGGGTCACACCATAAGTTTGTCCCCTTTTATGCCCATATCAGCCAGAGATGCATATGTTTTATGTGCAGCATGAGATGGTGCATTATCATGCAAAAAAATGATCTTGCTGTGAAATACACGGTTCTTCTTCTTGAACCATGGCAGGAAGTGCTGTTTGAGAAAATCCACATACATTATGGAGTTCATCTTTAGCGCCTTCAGGGATCCTAAAGGGGCCGACAATCTCTCTCCCCATGATTACAGCCCAAAACATTACTCCACCTCCTCCTTCTTGGCGCTGTAGCCGTGTTTGCGTGGGGTGTCCATCAACCAGCCATCCTCCACTCCATCCATCTGGACCATCGAGCGCTGCACGGCACTCATCCGTGAACAAAACAGTTTTGAAATCAGTCTTCATGTAATGTTTGGCCCACTGGAGCCGTTTCTGCTTGTGTGAAGTGGATAGAGGAGGTCGACAGGATGGCGTATGCACAGCTGCAAACCTCTGAAGGACCCTGCATCTTGTTGTTCGGGGGACGTTGGAGGCACCAGCAGCTTCAAAAACTTGTCTGCTGCTATGACAAGGCTTTTTTGCCGCTGCTCTTTCAACCTGACGTAATTGCCTGTAGGAAAGAGTCCTCAATTTGCCCTTATCAGCACGCACACGTGTGTACTGTGAATCAGCTACATACTTCTTGATTGCCAAGACACTTCATCCTGATCATCGCACAATGTTGATTGTAGTCATGCCTTGACCTAAACACTCCACAATTTGTTGCTTCTCAGCAGCCGACACATCCTTTTTCTTTCCCATTTTGGCAGAAAATGTAGGCTGCTTAATAATGTGAGACAGCCTTCTTAAGTAGTCTTGCCTTTCATTGGACACACCTGCCAAACTAATTAGTACAGGTGTCTGCAATTGCTTACAGTGATATAAAGAGACCTGACACACATCACCATCAATGAGTTTAACTGACAAACACACAAATTCTTCCCTTATCAATCCTAAACACTTTTTGCATAATAATTTTTAACACAGTGTACATGTGCTTTTCCACAAAACACCAGTGGTTCACGTAGTGAATCCTACAGTTCTAACTTGCAAACCGTGGTCTGTATGGAGTTGTTCAATAAAGGGCCCAAAATTAAGATAACATAGATGGGAGAGGTCTCTATGAATAGGAATTCCTAAGTGTTTGATACCCTGTGAGGGCCAGGCAAAGGGAAAGTTGGACTGGATGGAATCCTATATGGATTTGGGGAGGGAGACATCGAGGGCCTCAGACTTCGCTGCAGTGATTTTAAAATTTGACCATGTAACAAAGTGATCTATTTCAGCCATAACAGCATGGATGGATATATGTGATTGAGTGATATATACTAGGACATCATCAGCAAATAGAGAGCACTTGTACTCGGTGCCTCCCACCTCAATCCACCTAATATTGGGGTTATGGCGAATTGATGAGAGCAGGTGCTCCGTCACTAGGATGTATAAGAGAGGGGATAGAGCACATCCCTGCCTTGTCCCATTGGTGATTGTGAAAGGTGATGAAAATGTTCTGACGCGCCCCCTGGGCCTTGGGACACCCAGAGCCGGACCCTTTTTGGTGGATGCTGGTGGTTGTAGTCTCCGTGGCGGCGACCCGGTTCCGTGGCTCAGGGCGGTCAAAGCAGTGGCGGAACTATTTATGTGGTTTTGATGTTTAAATGTCCGACTACGCCACCCGTGGATTGCGGTCAGAGTGAACCGCCGCTGCAGGGCAGACCGCTGAGGCTGGTGTTGTGAGTGCAGCAGAGCGTAGCATAACTCCCCACGGGAGGAGTATAGCCTCAGGGCAGTGTATGCGGAGGATGGGGGTGATGGTGCAGGGCAGCAGCAGTAACGACACGGAGTCAGTGATGCAGTCCAGGGCCTTTACTCACAGTTCTTATTATCCAGACCACGTCTGCAGGTAACGGCTGCCCACGTCGTACTGTGCTCACCAGGTGAGGGGCTCAGACAACTCCCAGATAACTTTGGAGCGCTTCACAGGACCCCCTTTGTGTGTCCTTTGTCTGGCCTTTCTTACCAACCCTTCTGTCCGTCTGCCTCGGGCCTCCTCTTGGTAAACTTGGCGCCAGTTTCCCTGACCCTATGTGGTGCCTTCCTAGCGGGTGTAGCGAGGGGCTGCGCCACATAAAATGTCACAGCCTCCTGTTTCTAGCTGAGGGTAGTTTCCTGCCTCCACTAGTTTCGGGGACCGGTCTCCCCCTTTGGTCTGACCCCTCCACGCAAGTGGATTCGGGCGTGGGGTGGCGACTCGCCCGTCTGCACCCCTGGGATCCCTTCGTTCCTCGTTCCTTGAGCCTTCTCCGCTCCTCTTCCTTCCTTCTCCCTCTTCCAGGCCTGGGCCTCTGTTACTAGGCCCTCCTCCGGAGCAGAGCTCATGCAGAGCCCCTGCTCCCTGCCACTTCTCCTCAGACTTCTCTGCACTGAACTAAGATGGTGCCCACCTTTTATACTCCCTTCTCAATGCACCCAGGAACTGCTTCCTCCCTGCTCCTGCACTACAGGGTTCCCCTTCCTCAGTGTTCCCTCCCCCCACTCCAGCCAGGGACAGGGACTGTCGTGCCCATCTCAGGGGCATATTGGTCGCCCTGCCCCACGGCAATGTGGTGTAATGCATGCAGGTGTCGGGTCCTGATCCACACTACATCCTTACCTGAGAGTGAGATATCACACCTCTGGGTGAGGTGCAATACATCTGTAGCAACCGAGCCCTCAGGGTGCTACAGTTCCATTTATCTTCAGCCTAGGTGACGTATTGCGATACAGGGCCGTGATTTTGGCTATAAAAGGGTCCCCTAGACCCCTACCCCAAGCTTTTTAAGAGAATCATATATGGCGTGCCAGGAGACTCTATGGAATGCTTTCTCAGCATCTAACGAGAGTATCTAATTACAAATTTTTAACTGCATCTAGCCCAGGAAATACTTTGTGCCTAGTAGCAGTGTCTGCTAGTCAGCGGATTATCCCGGCTGTTAAGCAAGCTACACCACCTGTAGTTTGGACACTTAATTTTTTCAAAGAAAATGCTCGGGACCACGGGATACTCAGTGAAGAGCATCAGGAGGCACCCCAAGGCATAGGGGCTGGGACTGGCAGTAGGATGCCTTGCGGTGGACAGCCGAGCTCGATCCTTATAAAAGCTTTTTAACTGGAGCAGCTTTAGTGGACGCTACTGGAGCTGGAATTACGCGGCTGCTGGCATGAGACTTGCCCTCCAATAGATCCTTGTAAATGGATTTAAAGTGTATTCATTCAAATTAGAGAGACAATTTAAATTAAAAAGCTTAGAGCTGCCTCCACCACAGGGGGGCTCGCTCGACCCACCAGTGGACAGGCACCAGTATTGGGAGAGGGGGGCTGGCCGTCAGGGTTCACCGCGGCTCTGGCACAAACCCGGCGACGCGGAGGTGGCACGGGCAGGAGCGGACTGAACGTGTCGGCTTCTCACTTTTTGGATTTTAGAAGGGCATGACATGCCTATATCTGTGTCTCCCCCTCATTTTACTCCTCCACCTCTTTTCTTTTCGCATGACTATATGTACTTGTCACTTTTCCATGTGTTAGTTGTGTCTTCTGAGCAGTTTGTCAGCTTTTGGACACCTTTGAAGGTGTTTTCTATGTGTTTCTATGTGTTTTTGTTTGCCTGCCATTGGTTTTAACGGTGTTCGAAGGTGTTCGACGAACAGTTCGACGAACAGTTCGGCGAACACACGGGTGTTCGACGAACCGAACCGAACTCGAACACTACGGGGGTGGCTCAACACTATTCTCTGCTACTCTTATCACATTATTCTACAGCTTTATGTTCTGCACTAAGAATATATTTATATCATTGTCTTTTGATATTTATACAGGAAAGGGCATATTGCCTGTGCAGCCATTTCAATCATTTTGGAGCCCAAAGTGTTAGCCGCCTTGCTTTGACTACACCGAACTCTCTGCGTTAGGCCCTGTAGTAGCCACAGTAACAGCAATACAAGGGGAATATGCCTATATGCCTTCATGCATAATATAGATTACCTATTGACTTCAGTGCTGTGAAATAATTAAAACTAACTTGCCACTTTTCCCAGTCCATTCATATTGTTTTAAGCATATCTAAGACCTGAACATCTGATTAATTTGCTTTTTTAGCTTTACCATGTATTTATAGACTTTTTTTCAGTGGCTAAAGGGTTTATAACTGTTTAAAATATTAAGATGGTTAATAAAATAATGATCTGATAATTTGTGATTATTATGCATGGAAATGGCCTCTTAAAAGAGGAAGAAAACTTTATCTCTAGTGTCACCTATTGGGGGTAGCAATTCTAAAAGTCAATATTGACCCTTTAATGAGCCTTGTCCCATGACTTAAGCTGACCATGCACATTAGCTAGTTGTCAGTTGAACAATTATTTGGTCTATTGCTTGAAAGATAACCCTCTCGGCTAATTCTCCCATACATCGGAGCGGTCGTTTGGCCAACCATTCCTGTGTTTTCTATGAGAAAGCCGCCACCTGACACATTGACTAGTGACTTTTGTTTGGAAGAACAATGTGATCGGCAGTCCGAAATGCTCACCATATACATTAGACTGTCGGCTGACATTAGACTAATGTGTATAGGGGACCTTTAGGATATGAGACCAAACCAGATGCTTTATATGCAGACATGTGTCTCAGGATGCTTGCCACTCATCAGTGCAAAGCAAAAAGTCCTAATTTGTCTTGGTGAGAGACCTCTGAAAAGGAACTAAGGAGGAATATTTCTTCTTGTGGAGAGTGCGAAGCCGGTGTAAGGAGACTTGTAGTCTATGCAAAGCCCTTCTGAAAATTTAAATATGCAAATATCCTCTTCAAAGAGGAAAAGGATTGAACTCTAGTGGCACTTATTGGTGAAGCAATACTAAAATTCATTATCGAGCATTGCCATATGACTTAGGATAAGAAGTCAAAACAACCACTCCATTTGCAGACGCAAGTTTTAGAGAGTTTTCCACTCATTAGTTCAAAAAAGAAGGTATAATAGGGCTAGGTTAAAGGCCTCTGACAGCGTTTCTAAAGGAGAACGTTTATCCTTTTGCTGAGTGCCAAGAATGTGTGCGAAGACTTTTAGACCATGCAATTCTCATCTGGGAACTGGAATATGCAAATATACTCTTCAAAGAGGAAGAGGACAGGAAATGTAGTGCCTTTCTGTGAGCATTACCACATGACTTAGGGGTCGGTTATATGGACTGTCCAGTGGTATGATACAACTGCCGATCTACAAACCTTAATCAATTAGCGGTCAGGTTTAAATGCCTGTTTACACATGAAGACCAAGTAAAATGATGAGCACTGTACAATCTTTTAAAGATCGCTCGGTGCACATAGGCTGTCATAGCTCTCGGCAGTGTGAGTCCTGTTTACACATGACAATGCACTGCTGAGAGCAATGATTTTTTGTACTGTGCCAAAGATCCTTTCACCCAATGAATAAGCGTTTTGCTCACTCATTAGCTGATCTGCAGCCTGTTTCCACTTGAAGATGATTACGATTGTAAATGGAATGTTTTCAAGTATGCCTGTTCACGATTATCTAGTGCATGGGTCCCAACCTGTAGCTCGAGAGCCACATATGGCTCACAGGCCCGTGATGTGTGGCTCCTAGCTGTCTGCCAGCTTAGACTTACATAAACCAGCTGGTTTCTGAAAATCCAAATGCATAGCAAAAGGGCATAGACTCAATTAATCATCAATCAGCAGTAAGATAAGCTTTCTTAGATTTATCCACATATTCATTCACTACTACATCCAGTTGAAGCTTATCTTTACAGATCAAACTGTAAATGCAGTGCTTTCAAACTTTGTGATAAAACTGCATATTTTTTAACCTTAAGATGTGTTGCCTACTAGTGATGAGCGAGTATGTTCTGTTAACCTTATTATGTTAAGCATGCTCGGGTGCTCGCCAAGTATCTTCAGCGTGCTCGGTGTTATGTTTGCGTCACTCTGTGCTCATGATTTGTGACTGTTTGGCAGCTTTAATACATGTGAGAAATGCTTAATAAACAGGCGTTCCTCACATGTATTATACTGTAGCTGTCAAACAGTCGCAAATCATGCACACAGAGTGACTCAAACATAACACCCAAGCACGCTGAAGATACTCTGATAACACCCGAGCATGCTCGTAAATCTCGAGTAACGAGCATGCTCGCTCATCACTATTGCCTACCTTTGGTGACAATTTTTTTTCTTACTTGAGTGAATGTATCTTTTGTTAAAAGTCATTTTTGTAATTGAGTTTATTTATGTTGTACCATTTGCCTTCTATGACCCCTGTGTTTGTGTTGCACTGGCTATTGCTGGCTGTAGAGAGAGTTAAATAAGAATTCATCAGAAAGCTCATTCCATTCTAATGGTCAAATGGGAGAATTTCTAATTATTTTATTAGTCTTTTCTTAGCTCTTCTTAGCTAATTTATAACCAAATCAAAGTTGAATGTGCAAAGAAACGAAAGGCCAGTAAAAGTCCACAGGTGCTAAATGTTTGACGAACCCAATTGCAAATATGATTTTTAGCCCAAAATACATGATTGTATGTAAAAATAATATATATATCAATAAATATATATATACAGTACAGACCAAAAGTTTGGACACATTTCATTTAAAGATTTTTCTGTATTTTCAAGACTATGAAAATTGTACATTCACACTGAAGGCATCAAAACTATGAATTAACACATGTGGAATTATATACTTTACAAAAAAAGTGTGAAACAACTGAAAATATGTCTTATATTCTAGGTTCTCAAAGTAGCCACATTTTGCTTTGATGACTGCGTTTCACACTCTTGGCATTCTCTTGATGAGCTTCAAGAGGTAGTCACCGGAAATGGTTTTCACTTCACAGGTGTGCCCTGTCAGGTTTAATAAGTGGGATTTCTTGCCTTATAAATGGGGTTGGGACAATCAGTTGTGTTGTGCAGAAGTCTGGTGCATACACAGCTGATAGTCCTACTGAATAGACTGTTAGAATTTGTATTATGGCAAGAAAAAAGCAGCTAAGTAAAGAAACACGAGAGCCCATCATTACTTTAAGAAATGAAGGTCAGTCAGTACGAAAAATTGGGAAAACTTTGAAAGTGTTCTCAAGTGCAGCTGCAAAAACCATCAAGCGCTACAAATAAACTTGCTCACATGAGGACCGCCCCAGGAAAGGAAGACCAAGAGTCACCTCTGCTTCTGAGGATAAGTTTATCCGAGTCACCAGCCTCAGAAATCGCAGGTTGACATCAGCTCAGATTAGCGATTAGGTCAATACCACACAGAGTTCTAGCAGCAGACACATCTCTTCAACAACTGTTAAGAGGAGACTTTGTGCAGCAGGCCTTCATGGTAAAATAGCTGCTAGGAAACCACTGCTAAGGACAGGCAACAAGCAGAAGAGACTTGTTTGGGCTAAAGAACACAAGGAATGGACATTAGACCAGTGGAAATCTGTGCTTTGGTCTGAAGAGTCCAAATTTGAGATCTTTGGTTCCAACCACCATGTCTTTGTGCGGCACAGAAAAGGTGAATGGATGGACTCTACATGCCTGGTTGCCACCGTGATGCATGGAGGAGGAGGTGTGATGGTGTGGGGGTGCTTTGCTGGTGACACTGTTGGGGATTTATTCAAAATTGAAGGCATACTGAAACAGCATGGCAACCAAAGCATCTTGAAGCGGCATGCTATTCCATCCGGTTTGCATTTAGTTGGACCATCATTTATTTTTCAACAGGACAATGACCCCAAACACACCTCCAGGCTGTGTAAGAGCTATTTGACGAAGAAGGAGAGCGATGGGGTGCTACGCCAGATGACCTGGCCTCCACAGTCACCAGACCTGAACCCAATCGAGATGGTTTGGGGTGAGCTGGACTGCAGAGTGAAGGCAAAAGGGCCAACAAGTGCTGAGCATCTCTGGGAACTCCTTCAAGATTGTTGGAAGACCATTTCCGGTGACTACCTCTTGAAGCTCATCAAGATAATGCCAAGAGTGTGTAAAGCAGTTATCAAAGTAAAAGGTGGCTACTTTGAAGAAGCTAGAATTTAAGACATATTTTCAGTTGTTTCACACTTTTTTTGTTTAGTATATAATTCCACATGTGTTAATTCATAGTTTTGATGCCTTCAGTGTGAATGTACAATTTTCATAGCCAAGAAAACACAGAAAAATCTTTAAATGAGAAGGTGTGTCCAAACTTTTGGTCTGTACTGTATATATATATATATATATATATATATATATATATATATATATTTTGTCCCCAGAAGTGGAAAACGCCAACCTGGTATATACATGAGCAGATGAGACAAAACTATAATTTACATGTTCACGCAGATTTTCCCGTGGAATTTTTTTTTGCCAAAGTTATACTCTACAAATTCTAGGCCAGGACTTCCAGCTTCGAGATTCACAGTGAGGTATGGAGATTTGAACAGCAAGGGGCATCCAGAGTGGTGAGCAGTGTGTTTGGTGTTTTATTTAAAAAACTTTTGCTGGCCCTCTACTATTCAGCAAGATCACAACCGCAAATGGCCACCATTTTGCTAAATTTGCAAGGAGAAAATTAAAAAAAAAATCTATATTCTCCAGAATGCAGATTTTTGTAAAATTTGAGTACAATTTAATTCCTCTCAAATATATTAATTCATTTCTGCTGAGTTAGTGAAAAGTGATTTGTTAAATAAGTTTTTATACTACATATTTTGATAAAGATATCATATCCTTTCTCAGAGTTTTTTTTTCTCTAGGATAACTATGCTTAGCTTTGGTGATCTTCACAGCTTTGATCTTCTGTACTGTACCTTATATTAATTTGGTTGCTCTTCTTTGCATCCTCTTCCGATTAATGATATCTTTTATTATGGACTTGTGCCTAAAAACTGGACTGCTTACTCATGATGTGGTTGCACCAGTGTTTATAAAAGGGTTAAAGCAATATATTCTTTGAGAAAAAAAGCTTTGCCTTTTCTTATATAAGACACATGGTACATGGATATGACTGGTCATAAGATAGACACTTATATTTACTGATGCTCTGTCACTACTGCTTATATTCCCAAAAATGTTAAATCTTCTATTCTTACATCTTACCTTTGTCTTAATTTTCACAAACGTTCGTATCGCCATAAAGTGACAAGGCATTTATCTATTTTTCTGTGGTGCTTAATGTCTTGACCTTTGCAAATGTTCACATATCATGCATTTTTTTCCCATTACACGGTTTTAAACGGTGCACATGCTACGGAAATCAGCATAGCAAACTGCCTGTTGAGGTCTTGATGTCATGTAAATGGAAAGAGCCATGGATAACTTCTGGATTAACCATGGTTATAAATAGATAATGGTGAAAGGAGGCATCATCTTATCTCCCAGATTAGTTTCTAGAGCAGAGATAGTAATATTCATGTTATAAGTGGAAGGGTAGAAGGGTAGAGGATTGACTGTTTTCGATACTGATGCTTAGAAGAAAAAATGCATTTTGCATACGTTTTGATGACATTTCTCACACAAAGATTTCTGTAATTCTCCAAAAAATTATGTAGAGTAGAAATTACCACCAAGCAAAAATAATGAAAAGCTATCAATGATCTACTTCCCTCACTTTATTTCCAATAACTGTACTAGAGAAAGACATCTATCCATTTCCTACTCCCTTGTTTGCTAAACGTATAGTTGCTATTAGTGTGAATGTCGTTCTTCGCCCCTTTCTCATCAGCTCCAAAGGGTCCATATATTTTAAACTTCACAGTGAATTAAATATCACTGCAGAAATATTTTGAAGAAGCTTGAAACATTTTATTTGAGCAATGCATAGAAATAAATGCTGCAGGGAATATACAGTAAGAGCAATATCAAGACATGTTTAATGACTAGGATTGAGCAGGCCCATGCATGTTCAGGTTCATTGGGTTTGGCCGACCTATAGTTCAAAGTAAGGTTCGGCATCCAAACTTGACCCTGATCCCAATAGAATTCAATGGCGACCCGAACTCTGGTGATTTAAAATAGCTGTGAAATGGTCGTAGTAAGGGCTAGGGGGATACAAAACAAAGCAAAATGGGGGTAAGAGCAGGACGAGTGTCCTGCAAAAAAATGTGGCTAGGAAAATGACTTAAAAGAACATAGAATACAAAAATCAAAAATCTAAATCTTGAACCAGAATGCGGAGGTCCAAATGGAGGAGGAGGAGGAGTAGGTGGAGGTGGACGTGGCGGTGTAGGTGGAAGAGGCAGGGAAGGAGGTATCCAACACTGTTTTTGTGTTTTTTTTTGTTTTTTTTAGAGAACTGACTTAGGCCACATTCACACTGTCAGTATTTGGTCAGTATTTTACATCAGTATTTGTGAACGTGGCCTTAAAAGAACATAGAATTAAAAAAGTTAAAAATAAGAATCTAGAAATAGAAGGCGGAGGCCCAAGTGGAGAAGGAGGTGGAGTACGAGGGGGTGGATGTGGCAGTGTAAGTGGAAGAGGCAGGGGAGGAGGTATTCAACACTGTTTTTGCGTTTTTTTTTTTAGGGAACGTACTTAAAAGAACCTAGAATTAAAAAATGATGATCTGGAACCAGGAGGCGGAGGTCAAAATGGAGGCGGAGGTCAAAATGGGGGAGGAGGTGGAATAGGTTGTGAAGGTGGAGGTGGAAGTGGTGGTGTAGGTGGTAAAAGCGGGGGAGGAAGAATCCAACACTATTTTTGTGTTTTGCTTTTGGTTTTGTTCATCATCCACCGCATCATCTTCCACCCACTCATCACCACTGCCCTCCTTACCGGTCTGCACACTGCAGAAAGACACTGCAGCTGGCAACTGTGTTTCGTCATCCTCTGAGATGTGCTACGGTGTTCCACTGACCATGTGCATTAGCCCTTCCACATACTCATCCACCAACATAACAAATGGTTGGACATCAGTGCACTTAATCTCTTCCACTTCTGTGGCAGGGCCAGGTGGATGGGCCACAGAACACCAGCCAGAGGACTCATCAAAAAGCAGAAGAGACTGCTGTATAACTTGGGGCTCAGACTTCTTGCCTGATTTGCAAGGGGGTGAGGTGGAAGCCAAATGACCATGTTCCTCAGGTGCCAACTCTGCACTTTCTGCAGGGAACCGGGTGGAAGATAATGCAAAGGAACTAGAGGCACTTTTTGCCATCCAATCTAACACCACCTCCACATGTTCTGACCTCACCATTCATGTAGCGATGCTTGATCTTACAAAATGATGCAGAACGTCCTGTCGCCTGTGTGCACCAGAGGAAGGCATAGAACGACCTCGTCCTCTCACTGCAGCAGCTACACCACCACCAGCAGCAGCTCAGCTACATCACCACCAGCAGCACCACAGCCATGTTCACGTCCCCTATTTGATGCTCTCCTCATTTTTTGAAGTGGTTTTTAGGCACAGTACTCTCACAGACACGGGTGCATAGTGGAAAAATTTGTTTTCAGGCTCACTACTCCCACAGACAAGGGTGCACAGTAGAAAATTTGTTTTTAGGCACACTACTCCCAAAGACACGGATGCAGAATATAAAAATTTGTTATAGGCACACTGTTCCCACAGACACTGGTGCACAGTATAAAAATTTGTTTTTAGGCACACTACTACCACAGACATGGGTGCAGAATAGAAAAATGTGTTTTTATGCACAGCACTCCCACAGACACTGGAGCAGTGTAGAAAAATGTGTTATTAGGCACACTACTCCCACAGACATGGGTACTGAGTAGAAAAAATTGTTTTTACTCACAGTACCTCCACACACATGGGTGAACACATATGCTTGGCACAATAGTCCCACAGACATAGGTGCAGAGTACACACACAGAGAGGCTTTTTTGCAGAGTGTGCTCACACAGAACCATAGAAAAGACTTGAAACTTACTGCTTTATTAAGGCCTTTAGGGGCTACTGTATCAAGTATAATCACCCAACGTGTCTCCTTTAGAAGGAGTTTCCGTTTTATGTCCCCACCTCTGATTCCCATAGAAGCATGGTCAATGCCACATACTATAAAGCCCTTGGATTTGCAATTATGGACTTCTAAAAAATGTCTAGGGATGGTTTTAAATTTGGCTGCATTTTTTATATCTTGGACACTACTTTGAAGGGTCTTGTAGACATACCTATATAGATACGGCTGCAGAAGCAGCTGGCATGATAAATGACTGCCTTCGTGTCACATATGATTTGGCAGACAATCAAACTTTTTTTTTCTTTTAGAGTTGAAGAATTCCATAGGTTTAAGGTGTATTTGCAGGCAGAACATCCTCTGTAGGGGAAGCATCCTCAAGGGCTGTTGGATAAAATGTTGCTTAGGGTACGCAATCTCTGCCATGTGATAAGGTGATACTTTGTAAGTTGTTTTTGAAGATCCTTATCAGTAAGGAGAACATCCCAATGTCTAGAAAAAATACTTTTAATTGCTGACCAATTTGCATTGAATTTAACTCTAGAAAGCTATTTTTTCACATTTCGATTGTTATAGCTGTAAAAGGCCCCGACTACTAACGACGGGGGTAAGATTCCGCTTTGATACAGTGATGCCACTGACAGGACAGATGAGCGTCAAAAGAAAAACGGTGGTAAAACAATAACAAGATTTATTGTAACAAAACTAGCCCCTGTTTGCATGGGGAAGAAAAGTGAATAAAATAAACAGTAAAATTTTTAATCCAACAACTCTTACAAAAGAATTGTGTTTTCTTTTTCTTACCAGGAAAACATCCACATATCCCTGGTCCCAGTAAGGAGATGTCTTCTCTTGGGCCAATAATGCCACCCCTCTCCCCTAAATGTGTCCGGACTTAAACAGGGCTAGTTCCTAAGGGGAACCCGTAATATGTGTCTTTTCTCCTGGTTCACAAGCTTAATACTATTCCCAATCAATAAACTTTCTAGGATCCCAATATGACCAAACTCAGTGTACAGCTAGGCGTATTACAACCCAAGTTCACCTAACAAGAATAACATATAAAATATACAACCATATTCAATTCCCATTTACAAGAACACAGATGATAGAAAATTCATTTGATTAGCATGCTCTGCGGGAAATTCAATCCAAACAGGTGGTTGACTTGGGAGCTTCACCATGGACTGTGGCTTTTCTGAACTTCGCACTGCGCTATCAACAGTCGCTGACAAGATGAACACAGTTCGTGCCTCACTGATACCGTCCCATAGAGACTAGTCATTTAGATTGGTCTCAACACCTAGCTGACCCTAACTAACTTGTTGGACCGGTGAGGGAGAATTTAAAATAAGAAGAAGAATATGGAGTACCTCATTATTGTTTAAACCATAGGATGCTTTACCCTCCGCGGGCACCGTGTCACACTTCACAAGATGGCCGGCTCTTTTCAATGTTATCCCACTGTTGCACTTCCCTGTGCTCTTCACCGAACAGAAATAGAGGATTATTGTCCCAGACGTCACCAATCACAGGAGTACAAAACCGCTGCAGTCCAAGGGGGAACAAGGTTCACCTACTCTGGACCTTCCTTTTTTTCTCATCCACCAGGAGCTCCCAGACCACATGCCTCACATCCCTGCTCCGTCTCTCTGGCAACCCAACCCCCTCTTCACCAAACAAACTTTATCCATCCTCAGCTTGAGTGGCAGAGCAATTATGCAATGAAAGTATTTTATAACTCAAGCAGCAAAATTGCATTTTCACTGCACAGTTCGTCTATTATTTGCATTGCAGCATTCATAAAATTATTCAAGTATTGTTTTGTTAACACATAATAAAATTTAGATCAACAGTGAGTGTCACTGACATCTAGTGGTCAGATGTCATCGTTACAGGTGTGGCCTCCACTCACAGTCATCACCAACACACATATCTCAATACACCCTCTTACACTCCACCCCACTTATAATTAGTTGTCCCGACCATCATTATTTGCACAAATTACAGTCAACACATACTGATCAGGATTATACCTCTTGTGAGGAATACCAGCAGTGTCCCTCTTTGATCTCCGCAGATCAACCTCTGAGGAGCAAGCGGGTATGTCAGGTGACACCACTACCTTCAGAGGGATTTCCGGACTTTCCGGGATTCTTAATCGGGTTCTCATTTCTATCTCAGGCTCATCAAAACAATCACACCAGATGTCGCCTGGTTGTTTCAGTAATACCCCTGGGCTGGGCGGCCTTGGCAACTCACCCTGCAGTTCGGGAGCAACTGACACACATCATTTCAACCAATTCCTATGCACTGTGTGACAAGGACCATCACTTCCCTCAGGGATAATCAAATGCACACTGCCTTCTGAGGAGACTTTATTCACAATATACGGAATAATTTCCCACCGATCAGCCAGTTGCCCTTCTGGTCGTGTAACTTATACCAGAACTCGGTCCACTTGCTGAAATGTCTCCTCAGACACCATCCCCGGTCATGATGGGGATGACTTTCTAATCGTTCCTTTGCCAGCTTATGTACCGCCTCCAGTTTACACTTATGGTCCCTCATCCACTCGTGCGGAGTTCGATACTCGAACTCTTCCGGCACTAAAAGGTTTAGTTCTGCGACTTCCCTTCCAGGTCTACCAAACATCATCATGTATGGAAAGAACCCAGTTGCACTGTGCACATGATTATTGTACGCCCACATTAACTCTGGTATCAATTCAGGCCAACAACTCTTTTGGCCTTGTTCTAGGGTTCTCAACATCTGCAACAGAGTTCTATTGAACCTTTTGCAAGCTCCATTGCCTTGTGGATGATAAGGGGAAGTCCGGGATTGACGCACACCATACAACTGGAGTAACTCCGTTATAAGTTTACCTTGGAAACAGGCTCCCTGATCAGAGTGTACTCTCTTCAGGCAACCATACACTTGAGAGAAGTGTTTGCAGATGGCTTGAACAGCGGTCCCTGCATTTGGATCCTTAGTGGGTACCACCACAGCATATTTTGTGAAATGGTCTGTCATTACTAGACAAGACATATGTCCACTCTTTGAGGGACCCACAGACAAATAGTCAATCATCAAAACTTCTAACGGGGCGGACGTTACAATGGTTTGTACTGGAGCCCTCTCCTCACAGGATTTCCTGACTTCACAGGTACGACACTGGTTGCACACACGGCGAACCACCTCCTCTAAACCAGGAGTATAAAAAAAACTATGTAGCCACTTGTATGTTTTGTCCTGCCCAAAATGAGCACCCCGTACATGAGCCTCCAGAGCCACCTCAGGGGCCAGGGACCCTGGAATCACCACTTGCTAGCGATGCCCTAATTCAGCATTAGCATACATCCAGCGATACAGAACTCCGTCGGCTACAGCAAGTCGAACCCATTGTCACAGTAATTTCTGCCCCTCAGGTTTTAATTTGTTTTGCTCATCACCCTTAGGCCTAGAGTGATCATTCAGCCACTGTTTGATCAAGGCCAATTCTAAATCTGCATCTTGCACCTGGACCCAATCTTGTCAGGTCCTACCTAGTAAAGTGCCCATCAGAGCATCCACCCCACTGGAGCGGGCTACATCTATGAATACCGGCAACCGTATAAAATCTGGTATTTCTGTATCTTCCAAATCCTCATCCGTTGCCATCTCTGAGGTTTTATGGGGCACCCTTGACAATGCATCATCATTCGCGTTCTCCCTCCCAGAGCGAAACCGGATTTGGTAATTGAATTTCGACAATCTGGCCATCCACCACTGTTCTAACGCTCCTAGCTTGGCATTACCTAGGTGGGCAAGTGGATTATTGTCAGTCAGGACCAAAACTTCTGTGTCTGCCAGGTAACCAGCAAATTTTTCTGTCATGGCCCACACTAATGCCAGCATCTCCAATTTGAAAGAGCTATAATTTTCTTAATTTCTTTCTGCGTCTCTTAGAGACCGACTCGCATATGCAATAATTCGCTATCGCCCATCTTGCTCTTGGGCTAGCACCGCCCCCAATCCGCGTAGGCTGTCATCGGTATACAACCTGAAAGGACAATCAAAACGCGCATATGCCAACAGAGGTACCTGAGTAAGGGCATTCTGGATCTGATCAAACACCTCTTGTTGTCTCTCAGCCCATCAAACGGGCCTAGTTTTAGGGCCCCGACTAGTACCCCTCAATAACTCATTCAAAGGTTCAGCCAGATTTGTCGAAATTCTTCACGAATCAGCGATAATAATCAGCCAATCCCAAGAATGCCCCCACCTCCCTAACAGTCCCGGGGATAGGCCAATTTTGAATGGCTTCAATTTTACTCTCGGCTGGTCTCACTCCCTCAGCCGACACAATATGACCAAGATATTCAATCTGTCTGCAGAACAGACGACACTTCTTGGGCTTAATTTTTAGCCCTGCATCCAGCAACTTTTGGAGTACTTGCCGAAGCTTCAGAAGATGATCTTCAAAAGTGTCTCCAAATATAATCACATTGTCAAAGTAAATCAGTACTGACTCAAAATTATATTCACCCAGACAATACTCCATCAGTCGCTGGAAAATACCAGAGGCATTAGTCAAGCCAAAAGGCATCAGATTGAACTCATATAGGCGCATAGGCAAGGTGAATGCCATCTTTGCCCTATCTTTGGCGGCTACTGGGACCTGCCAGTATTCACTGGCAAGATCCAGGGTAGAGAAGTATGTAGCCTTTTCCTAATGCTGACAAAGACTCCTCAATGCGAGGCAGAGGATAGGAATCTCTTATTGTAACATAGTAACATAGTAACATAGTTTTTAAGGTTGAAGGAAGACTAAGTCGATCTAGTTCAACCCATAGCCTAACATGTTGATCCAGAGGAAGGCAAAAAACCCCATGTGGCAAACACTAAGCTCCACATTGGGGAAAAAAATTCCTTCCTGACTCCATACGACAATCAGACTAGTTCCCTGGATCAACGCCCTATCAAGGAATCTAGTACATATAACCAGTAATATTATAATTTTCAAGAAAGGCATCCATGCCCTTCTTAAATTTTAATAGTGAATCACTCATTACAACATCATGCGGCAGAGAGTTCCATAGTCTCACTGCTCTTACAGTAAAGAATCCGCGTCTGTGATTATGATTAAACCTTCTTTCCTCCAGACGTAGAAGATGCCCCCTTGTCCCCGTCTCTTGCCTCAGAGTACAAAGATCAGTAGAAAGGCCTTTGTACTGTCCCCTCATATACTTGTACATAGTAATAAGATCACCCCTAAGCCTTCTTTTTTCCACAGTAAATAACCCCTAGTGTAATAACCTGTCTTGGTATTGCAGACCCCCCAGTCCTCTAATAACCTTGGTCGCTATTCTCTGCACCCGCTCTAGCTCAGCTATGTCTTTCTTATACACAGGAGACCAAAACTGTACACAGTATTCTAAGTGTGGTCGCACTAGTGACTTGTATAGAGGTAAAATTATGTTCTCCTCATGAGCATCTATGCCTCTTTTAATGCATCCCATTATTTTATTTACCTTTGCAGCAGCTGCCTGACACTGGCCACTAAACGTGAGTTTGTCGTCCACCAATACACCCAGGTCTTTTTCAGTTACAGTTTTGCCCAGTGTTTTACAATTAAGCATATAATTATACATTTTATTTCCTCTGCCCAAGTGCATTACCTTACATTTATCCCCATTAAAGCTCATTTGCCATTTATCAGCCCAAGCTTCTAGTTTACATAGATCCTCCTGTAATATAAAATTGTCCTCCTCTGTATTGATTACCCTGCAGAGTTTAGTGTCATCTGCAAATATTGAAATATTACTCTGTATGCCCCCTACAAGGTCAATAATAAATATGTTAAAAAGAAGGGGGCCCAATACTGACCCCTGTGGTACCCCACTTTTAACTGAGACCCAGTCTGAGTGTTTTCCATTAATAACCACCCTTTGTTTCCTATCACTGAGCCAATTCTTAACCCACATACATATATTTTCCCCTATCCCCATTGTTCTCATTTTATGTATCAACCTTTTGTGTGGAACCGTATCAAAAGCTTTTGAAAAGTCCATATACACAACATCCACTGCATTTCCTTGGTCCAGTCCAGAACTTGCCTCCTCCTAAAAAGTGATCAGATTAGTTTGACAGGAGCGGTCCCTCGTAAACCCATGTTGATATTGGGTCATGAGGATATTCTTCTTCAGATACTCTATTATAGCATCTCTTAGAAATAGAGATGAGCGGTGTTCGACTAGAACTGTTCGCCAATCTCAAATTCGAGCTGTTTTGGGCGGTGTTCGAGTTGTTCGACGAACCCGAACGATTTGCAAAAAATTCGGCTGTTCGAGGTTATGTTCGATAACTGTTCGTGCACCAAAAGAGTGTCCTGCATGTCTGGCGCTATTTAGGTCACCAATCATGCAGGGATTGTCTGCCACTCACTGTAATGTCACAGCCATGGTGGTTGTGGCATTACAGTGATTGCCCAAAACGATGGGAACAGTGCTCACAGTGAAACATGAAAAGCCGGCAATTCAGCAGCGGCAAACAACCGTACCCGACAATTTAGAACAGAAAGAATAGAGAATCACACATAGATTAGATAGATAGAATCATGTCAGTCACATATATATGAAGTACAGTGACAGTGTTGATTACTGTACATGTCATTTAGTGTAAAGGAATTATTAAAAAAAATAATAGTGTTTTCATGCACCTGTCTCTTTAAAAAAGCCAGCCGGCATTTCAGCAGCGGTACCCGACAATTTAGAATAGAAGGAATAGAGAATCACACATAGATTAGATAGATAGATACATGTCAGTCACATATATGAAGTACAGTGACAGTGCTGATTACTGTACTTGTCATTTAGTGTTAAAATAAAGGATTTATTTAAAAAAAAATTGCCGTGAGGTTCCCCATAATTTTAGGCTCTAGCGGAGGTTAAGCAGACGGATGGGGCAGATGTTTGAAGCCTGGGAAGGGGGTAATACCCACGGAGCTTCCCAGGCTACTAATATCAGCCCCCAGCTGAATACCTAGCCTTTACTAGCTATTAAAATGGGGGATCCCCCCAAAAAATGATGTGGGGTCCCCCCAATTTTAATAGCTAGCAAAGGCTAGGCAGACAGCTGGGGGCTGATATTAATAGCCCAGGAAGGGTGCCATGAATATTGGCCCCCTCCCAGGCTAGAAACACCAGCCGTCAGCCGTCCCAGAAATGGCGCATCCATAGGATGCGCCAATTCTGGCACTTAGCCTCGCTCTTCCCACTGCCCTGTAGTGGTAGCAGTGGGGTAATAGGGCTGGGGTTGATGTCAGCTTATAATGCCAGCTGACATCAAGCCCAGGTTAGTAATGGAGAGGCGTCTTTAAGACACCCCCATTACTAACCCCATAGTCAAAATTAAAAAAAACGCAAACACCCAGAATAAAGTCCTTTAATTGAAATAAAGACACAATTCTTTATTATTCTAAATTAAACCATACTTACCATCACGCCCATTCCAGCTGAAGCCAATGTCTTCTGCAATAAAAATAAAATAGCAAAGCAACATCATCCTTACCTTTCCATGGTTTCCACGACGGCTTCAGCTCTGCTACATTCACATAACAGGCTGGATCGCAGCAGAAAGCTGAAATCCAGCCTGTCATCCCGCAGACACTGAGAAGCGCAGGCATGCTTGCGCTCCTCAGTGTCTCGCTGTGATGGCATAAAGATGAGCCGAGTTCATGTCCAATGAACTCGGCTCATTTCAGGCACGTCACTGACAACGTTGGAAAATTCTCCTGCACTCAGCGCTTCAGCGTGACAATTCTCCCACGCTGTCAGTGACGTGCATGAGGTGAGCTGAGATCATTGGACATGAACTCACCTCATGCACGTCACTGACAGCATGGGAAAATTCTCATGCTAAAGTGCTGAGTGCAGGATAATTTTCCCACGCTGTCAGTGACGTGCATGAGGTGAGCTGAATTCATTGGACATGAACTCGGCTCATCTGGATGCCGTCACAGCGAGACATTGAGTAGCGCAAGCAAGCCTGCACTTCTCAGTGTCTGCGGGATGACAGGCTGGATGACTGCTTTCTGCTGCGGTCCAGCCTGTCATCTCGATGTAGCAGAGCTGGAGCTGTCCTGGGAACCATCGAAAGGTAAGGATGATGTTGCTTTATTATTTTTCTTTTATTGCAGGAGATCGTTGGCTTCAGCTGGAATGGGCGTGATGGTAGGTATGGTTTAATTTAGAACAATAAAGAATTGTGTGTTTATTTCAATTAAAGGACTTTTTTCTGGGTGTTGTGTTTTTTTTAAAAACTTTACTAGAAATTCATGGTGGTCCTGTCTAATATTGGCGTGACCCCATGAATTTCGGGCTTAGGGCCAGCTGATAATGCCAAGCTGGCCCTAACCCCTTTATTACCCAGTGAGCCACCGCACCAGGGTCCTGGATGAGTTGGGCACAGCGCCAGAAGATGGCGCTTCTATGAACGAGCCATTTTCCGGGGTGTCTGCGGACTGCATTTTGCAGCGGGTGGGTCCCAGAAAGCTTGGGCCTCCCTGCGCTGCGGATTCCAGCCCCCAGCTGCCTAGTTGTACCTGGCTGGACACAAAAATAGGGCGAAGCCCCACGTCAATTTTTTTTAAATTATTTCATGAAATAATTAAAAAAAAAAAGGGCTTCCCTATATTGTTGTGTCCGGCAAGGTACAAATAGGCAGCTGGTGGTTGGGGGCAGCCCGTTGCTGCCTGCTGACCCTGGCTGGACACAAATATAGTGCGAAGCCCCACGTCAATTTTTTTTTAATTATTTCATGAATTTCCTGAAATAATTTTAAAAAATTGACGTGGGGCTTCGCACTATATTTGTGTCCAGCCAGGTACAGCAGGCAGGAACAGGCTGCCCCCAACGACTAGCTGCCTATTTGTACCTGGCCGGACACAACAATATAGGGAAGCCCTTTTTTTTATTATTATTTCATGAAATAATTAAAAAAAAAAATACGTGGGGCTTTGCCCTATTTTTGTGTCCAGCCAGGTACAACTAGGCAGCTGGGGGCTGGAATCTGCAGCGCAGGGAGGCCCAAGCTTTCTGGGCCCCACTCGCTGCAAAGTGCAGTCCGCAGCCACCCCGGAAAATGGCGCGTTCATAGAAGCGCCATCTTCTGGCGCTGTACCCAACTCATCCAGGGCCCTGGTGCCGTGGCTCACTGGGTAATAAAGGGGTTAGGTCCAGCTTGGCATTATCAGCTGGCCCTAAGCCCGAAATTCAAGGGGTCACGCCAATATTAGATATGACCGCCATGAATTTCTAGTAAAGTATTTAGAAAAAAACACAACTCCCAGAATAACGTCGTTTAATTGAAATAAACACACAATTCTTTATTGTTCTAAATTAAACCATACTTACCATCACGCCCATTCCAGCTGAAGCCAACGATCTCCTGCAATAAAAGAAAAATAATAAAGCAACGTCATCCTTACCTTTCGATGGTTCCCAGGACAGCTCCAGCTTTGCTACATCGAGATGACAGGCTGAACCGCAGCAGAAAGCTGCCATCCAGCCTGTCATCCCACAGACACTGAGAAGCGCAGGCCTGCTCGCGTTCCTCAGTGTCAGGCTGTGACGGCATCACAGCCTGACAATCGTTGGCTTCAGCTGGAATGGGCGTGATGGTAAGTATGGTTTAATTTAGAACAATAAAGAATTGTGTGTTTAATTTCAATTAAAGGACTTTATACTGGGTGTTTTTGTTTTTTTTGTGTTTTTTTAATTTTGACTATGGGGTTAGTAATGGTGGTGTCTTATAGATGCCTCTCCATTAGAGATGAGCGTTGTTCTACTCGAACTGTTCGCCAATCTCAAATTCGAGCTGTTTTGGGCGGTGTTCGAGCTGTTTGGCGAACACGAACAATTTGAGAAAAATTCGGCTGTTTGAGGTTATGTTCGATAACTGTTCGTGCACCAAAATCATAACTGGATTTTTTCTCAGTAATGATGAAAATTAATGTTAATACGCAGTTTGAGTGTACAGCAGGGTGGGGGGAGGGGCAGGGGATGGATCTCTGCAGGAACAATGAAGATCTCCCTTTTTTTTTTCTCTTTCCCGCATTTACAGTGGGGAGGTGCAATCTGTCAGCCTATCAGCAGTGCACACACGGAGCGAAGTGCTTTTTTTCACACAAGCAAGGGCATGTGTCATTGGCAGTGTATGTCACATGTCCTTGCCCTATAAGACCAAGCCATTTTCCCCGTTGCCACCATTTTCTCACTGCTGCAGCTGCGTGTTAGACCGCACCGCTGTTGCTGTGTGCGCTATACCTTGTTAATTTCAAGCCAATTTTCGCACAAATCTACAGATAGCTTGGGAGTAGGGAATAGTTGTGATTGCAGTCCTTTTAAGGACTAGGTTACAGCATTTCCTATGACTTTTATCAGGCAGGTCTGTGCTCTTAAATAGATAGATTGTGGGAGTAAAGACTAATTGTAATTGGAGTCCTTTTCAGGACTAGGTTACATCAGTTCCTATCAGTTTTTGCCAGGCAGGTCTGTGCCAGTGCTGTGCAAGTTTTTTTCACAGCATTTGGCTGAATCTAGCAAAGCTAATCCTTTTTGGCCTATTGCAGAGTGTGTTAGTCAGTGGAGTAGCCTATCTGTGTTGCAAGATATACCACCTGTGTATAGAATACCAATTTTTTTACTGCACCTAGTGAAGTAAAATCTTTTGGGCATAGCATCATTCTATTAGTCCATCTATACTGACCTCCATCAGGTTGCAAATTGAATATAATTTTTTTCTGCATCTAGCTCTGAAAAAATATTGGGCTTCTAGCTGTGTGTGGGACTTGTTGTATTAGTCCATCTATACTGACCTCCATCAGGTTGCAAACTGAATATATTTTTTTCTGCATCTACCTCTGAAAAAATATTGGGCTTCTAGCTGTGTGTGGGACTTGTTCTATTAATCCATCTATACAGACCTCCATCAGGTTGCAAACTGAATATATTTTTTTCTGCATCTACCTCTGAAAAAATATGTGGCCTTCTAGCAGTGTGTGGGACTTTCTCTATTAGTCCATCTATACTGACGTCCATCAGGTTGCAAACTGAATATAATTTTTTTCTGCATCTAGCTCTGAAAAAATATTTGCCTTCTAGAAGTGTGTGGGACTTTCTCTATTAGTCCATCTATACTGACCTCCATCAGGTTGCAAATTAAAAATAATTTTTATCTGCATCTACAGTACCTCTGAAAAAATATTTGGGCTTCTAGCTGTGTGTGGGACTTGTTCTATTAATCCATCTATACTGACCTCCATCAGGTTGCAAATTGAATATAATTTTTATCTGCATCTACCTCTGAAAAAATATGTGGCCTTCTAGCAGTTTGTGGGACTTTCTCTATTAGTCCATCTATACTGACCTCCATCAGGTTGCAAACTGAATATAATTTTTTTCTGCATCTAGCTCTGAAAAAATATTTGGCCTTCTAGCAGTGTGTGGGACTTTCTCTATTAGTCCATCTATACTGACCTCCATCAGGTTAAAATTAAAAACAATTTTTATCTGCTTCTACAGTACCTCTGAAAAAATATTTGGGCTTCTAGCTGTGTGTGGGACTTGTTCTATTAGTCCATCTATACTGACCTCCATCAGGTTGCAAATTGAATATAATTTTTATCTGCATCTAGCTCTGAAAAAATATTTGGCCTTCTAGCAGTCTGTGGGACTTTCTCTATTAGTCCATCTATACTGACCTCCATCAGGTTGCAAATTAAAAATAATTTTTATCTGCATCTACCTCTGAAAAAATATTAGGGCTTCTAGCTGTGTGTGGGACTTGTTCTATTACTCCATCTATACTGACCTCCATCAGGTTGCAAACTGAATATATTTTTTTCTGCATCTACCTCTGAAAAAATATTGGGCTTCTAGCTGTGTGTGGGACTTGTTGTATTAGTCCATCTATACTGACCTCCATCAGGTTGCAAATTAAAATAATTTTTATCTGCATCTACAGTACCTCTGAAAAAATATTTGGGCTTCTAGCTGTGTGTGGGACTTGTTCTATTAATCCATCTATACAGACCTCCATCAGGTTGCAAACTGAATATAATTTTTTTCTGCATCTAGCTCTGAAAAAATATTTGGCCTTCTAGCAGTGTGTGGGACTTGTTCTATTAGTCCACCTATACTGACCTCCATCAGGTTGCAAATTCAAAATAATTTTTTGTCTGCATCTAGCTCTGAAAAAATATTTGGCCTTCTAGCAGTGTGTGTCACTTTCTCTATTAGTCCATCTATACTGACCTCCATCAGGTTGCAAACTGAATATATTTTTTTTCTGCATCTACCTCTGAAAAAATATTGGGCTTGTAGCTGTGTGTGGGACTTGTTCTATTAATCCATCTATACAGACCTCCATCAGGTTGCAAACTGAATAAAAATTTTTTCTGCATCTACCTCTGAAAAAATATTTGGGCTTCTAGCTGTGTATGGGACTTGTTCTATTAGTCCATCTATACTGACCTCCATCAGGTTGCAAATTGAATATAATTTTTTTCTGCATCTAACCCTGCCAATAGTTTTGGCCTAATACCACAGTTTGGCCACTCAGCTCTGCTCGGTTCCCATCCATTGTTTTTTTGTGCAAACAACTCCAGAGTTGTGAATTAGCTAACCACCAAAATGAGTGGAAAAAGGCCTGCTTCTGATGGAAAGGGGAATAGGCGTGTTGGGAAGGGAAAAAAAGGTTGTGTCCGTGGGGTAGGTGTTAAAGCAACAGTAACATCTGCAGAAGAAAGACCATCTTCCAGCCAAACTAAAATGTCTACTTCTTTTAGCGGACAATGTGATAAGATCCCTTTCTTACGGCCACGCCAATCGCTACAAATTCCAGATGAGGCACAAAAACAGCAGGTGCTTCAACGGATATCAAGTGCTCCTTTAAGTGGGCTCTCCTCCACATCAACTTCAACATCACAAATACTCCAGTCCTCAAAGGTGTCACCCCAATCGCACTTGCTTCCTCACAGCTCCCAAATCTCCAGCTGCCCGTCTGAGTATGAGGTAGAACAGATGGTTGAGTCTGCAGAGCTGTTTACTCATACTATAGCCTGGGAATCAGAGGTCGACTCCAGCGCTTCTGTGAATCCAGACGAGGAAATGATCTGCACTGATGCCCAGAATCTTTATGAGTCGGATCCAGGACCAGACGCAGAAGGTTCTGACCATAATGTAGACCCTCATTCCCAAACTGTAACTCCTGTTGGTGGAGACAATGAGGAAGACGATGATAAGACTCAAATACCTGATTGGAGCGACAACTTTAGTTTTTTGTCAGGGCAGGAACAGGTTGGCTCTGAGGACGACGGGTGTGATAGCGCACAGGGTGATGATGATGAGGTTGGAGATCCCACTTACTGTCAACCCACAGTCAGCCAAGAGATGAGGTCAGCAGAGGAGGTGGAGGAAGATGCTAGTGACGACGAGGTCAGGTTGCGCATTCCTGGACAGAGACGTAGTACTGGAAGCACGTCAACAACTGCATCCTCAAACACAACTCTGCCTCTCACCACAAGTCGTGGTGGCTCTTCAGGTCGCATGGGTGCTAAGCCTTGCATAGCCTGGGCATTTTTTCAGATCGATAAAGATGACCCAACTCGTGTTATCTGTAACATTTGTCAGCAAAAGCTAAGTAGAGGCCAAAAAATACATAGTTTGAGTACTTCATGCATGAACCGGCACATGGACATGAAGCATAAGTTGCAGTGGGAAGCTCAGTATGCTACAATGCGGCCTAGCCGGCCGGGCCAACCACCGTCTGCCATATCTTGTGCATCCGCGGCCTCTTCATCCTCTGTGACTGGGGGGACAGCAGTCACACCTGTTTTGGGGCGCAGACCTGCCACCTCTTTACCCGCAACAGCCAGCGTGATTGGCAGGTCATCATTTTCTTTGGAGGTGGTAACACCAGCTGGTGTTGAGCGCTGTCCGACATCGATAGCACCACCTTTGGATCAAGGCAACCTAACATGTCCGCCTGCATCTTCCTCACAGACCGGCAGTTTGCCGGGGACACCCTTATCAACCCCGTCTAAGCACAATAGCCAGCCCTCGGTCCCTCAGATGTGAACAAGTAAAAGACCATTTCCTCCTAGCCATGAGAAAGCTAAGAGGTTGAATTTCACCATCTGCAAGCTCTTGGCTACAGAAATGCTGCCTTTCCGCCTGGTGAACACAGAGGATTTTCGAGACCTTATGTCCGTCGCAGTGCCCCAGTACCAGATGCCCAGTCGGCACTACTTCTCAAAGAAAGGTGTGCCTGCACTCCACCAGCATGTCGCACACAACATCACCGCTTCTTTGAGAAACTCTGTGTGTGACAGGGTGCATTTCACCACAGACACTTGGACGAGTAGGCATGGACAGGGGCGTTACATGTCACTGACTGTGCACTGGGTAACTATGGTGACAGCAGGACAAGGGGCTGCTGTCCAAGTCTTGCCGTCCCCACGAGTTGTGCATCATTCCTCTTTATGTCAAAGTTCCTCCACTGCTTCTGCCTCCTCAACCTCCTCTCGGTCTTCCACCTGCACCCAAAGCCTGTCTGGTCATGCCACAAGCTTTCTAACTGCGCAGAAGGGATCCTGCACACCTCCTTACTATGCTGGCAGTAGGGCTCAACGTCATCAGGCGGTTTTTACATTGAAATGTCTGGGAAATGTGAGTCACACAGCTGAGGAGTTGTGGTCAGCTCTGGAGAACCAATTTCATGAATGGTTGTCTCCACTGGACCTGAAACCAGGGAAGGCCGTGTGCGACAATGCTGCAAACCTGGGTGCGGCCCTTCGCCGGGGCAATGTCACACACGTGCCTTGTATGGCTCACGTGTTGAGCCTGGTTGTCCAGCAATTTTTAGCCCACTATCCCAGACTAGATGGCCTTCTGCAGAGGGCACGGTCGCTGTGTGCTCACTTCCGCCGTTCGCATCCTGCAGCTCAGCGACTTACATCTCTACAGAAGTCGTTGGGCCTGCCACTTCACCGGCTAAAATGCGATGTGCCTACCCGGTGGAATTCAACTCTGCACATGTTGCGGCGACTGTGGCAGCACCGACAAGCCCTGGTGCAATACGTTCTGACGTATAGCCTGGGCCAACGAGATCCAGACGTGGGGCAAATCACGCTGGAGGAGTGGTCTCAGATCAGGGACCTATGCACCCTTCTGCACAGTTTTGAAATGGCGACGAAGATGTTTAGTGCTGACGATGCCATTATCAGCATGACTATTCCGGTGATTTACATGCTGGAGCACATGTTAAACAGAATTCGGAGTCAGGTGGTGGCACAAGAGGAGGTGGAGGAAGTAGAGGAGGAGGAGTTGTATGCGGAAGGGCTAACATCTGCAAGGTCCAGACGGTCGGCAGCACCAAGGCGGCAGGCATGTGAGGGTGGGGGAGATGGTTTTACCAGGCTGCATGGTAGCAGCCAAACTAGTGAGGAAGGTGCAGGATCCCAGGAAGAAGTGGAGGACGAACTGATGGAAGACTCATCAGATGAGGGAGACCTTGATCACATTTGTGTTGTGCGAGGTTGGGGGGAGAGGACAGAGGAAGGAAGCATGATTGTTACCTCGCCACCAACACAACAGGGACTTGGTGCTCCTGGATGCGCAACACACATGAGTGCCTTCTTGCTGCACTACCTGCAACATGACCCTCGAATTGTGAGAATTAGAAATAATCCTGACTACTGGGTTGCCACACTGTTAGATCCCCGGTACAAAAGTAAATTTGCAGAAATTATTCCTGCCATAGAAAGGGATGCACGCATGCAGGAGTATCAGCAGAGACTGTTGCAGAATCTTACATGTGCTTTTCCACAAAATACCAGTGGTGCACGTAGTGAATCTCACAGTTCCAACTTGCCAACCATGGGACCGTCAAGTGTTCAGCACTCAAACCGTAACAGAACCACAGTATCTGCTGGTAACTTCAATTTTGCGGAATCATTTCACCACTTTTTTAGCCCATTCTTTGCAAGGCCACAGGAGACAAGAAGTCTGACACATAGTCAACGCCTAGAGACGATGGTACAGGAGTATCTCCAAGTAAACATTGAAGCCATGACTGTGTCACTGGACCCTTGCTCTTTTTGGGCTTCCAATCTGGATAAATGGCCGGAGCTAGCCACTTATGCCTTGGAGATCTTGTCATGCCCCGCAGCCAGCGTTCTGTCTGAACGTGTGTTCAGCGCTGCTGGTGGTGTGCTGACAGATAAGCGCACACGGCTCTCCACTGATAATGTAGACAGACTCACGTTCATAAAGATGAACAAATCATGGATCCGAAACGACTTTTCTACCCCTGTGTCATCCTGGGGAGAGTAAAAGCTTGATGATTGGTTAAAATCACCCTACCAACCGTTTTAAGCTTTCAAATTACTAATCATGTTTATCTGTATCTTGGCTGGAAAATAATTTGGGCTTTGTAGCAGTGTGCAGCACTGATTCTATTAGGCCATCTATAATAAGCTCCACCAGATTTAAAATTACTAATCATGTTTATCTGTATCTTGACTGGAAAATAATTTGGGCTTTGTAGCAGTGTGCAGCACTGATCCTATTAGGCCATCTATACTAAAGCTTCACCAGATTTAAAATTAATAATAATTTTTAGCTGCATCTAGCCCGGAAAATAATTTTGGGGCTCCGAGATGTGCAAGACACATAAGTGCCTTCTTGCTGCACTACCTGCAGCATGACCCTCATATTGTCAGAATTCGAAGTAATCATGACTACTGGGTTGCCACACTCTTAGATCCCCCAAACTTTTCGATCAACCTTTTCATTTTAATAAAGACCAAAAAAATGGTCATTTTTGAAATTATAAGCATTAGCAGGTTGTTAGAAACTGAAATCAAACAGTTTTCAACTCAAAACTTTATTCTAGGTGATGTCACATTTTCACATAGGACCCCTTGTTCGAAAGGAGCTTCTGAACTCTCTCGTCCATTGAATTTGTCAGGTTTTGGATGGTTTCTGCTTCAATTGTTTTGCATGAGGACAGAATACCCTCCCAGAGCTGTTGCTTAGATGTGAACTGCCTCCCGCCATCATAGACACTCCTTTTAATGATGCTCCAAAGGTTCTGAATGGGGTAGAGGTCAGGGGAGCATGGGGGTCACACCATAAGTTTGTCCCCTTTTATGCCCATATCAGCCAGAGATGCAGATGTTTTATGTGCAGCATGAGATGGTGCATTATCATGCAAAAAAATGATCTTGCTGTGAAAAACACGGTTCTTCTTCTTGAACCATGGCAGGAAGTGCTGTTTCAGAAAATCCACATACATTATGGAGTTCATCTTTAGCGCCTTCAGGGATCCTAAAGGGGCCGACAATCTCTCTCCCCATGATTCCAGCCCAAAACATTACTCCACCTCCTCCTTGTTGGCGCTGTAGCCGTGTTTGCGTGGGGTGTCCATCAACCAGCCATCCTCCACTCCATCCATCTGGACCATCGAGCGCTGCACGGCACTCATCCGTGAACAAAACAGTTTTGAAATCAGTCTTCATGTAATGTTTGGCCCACTGGAGCCGTTTCTGCTTGTGTGAAGTGGATAGAGGAGGTCGACAGGATGGCGTATGCACAGCTGCAAACCTCTGAAGGACCCTGCATCTTGTTGTTCGGGGGACGTTGGAGGCACCAGCAGCTTCAAAAACTTGTCTGCTGCTATGACAAGGCTTTTTTGCCGCTGCTCTTTCAACCTGACGTAATTGCCTGTAGGAAAGAGTCCTCAATTTGCCCTTATCAGCACGCACACGTGTGTGCTGTGAATCAGCTACATACTTCTTGATTGCCAAGACACTTCATCTTGATCATCGCACAATGTTGATTGTAGTCATGCCTTGACCTAAACACTCCACAATTTGTTGCTTCTCAGCAGCCGACACATCCTTTTTCTTTCCCATTTTGGCAGAAAATGTAGGCTGCTTAATAATGTGAGACAGCCTTCTTAAGTAGTCTTGCCTTTCATTGGACACACCTGCCAAACTAATTAGCACAGGTGTCTGCAATTGCTTACAGTGATATAAAGAGCCCTGACACACATCACCATCAATGAGTTTAACTGACAAACAAACAAATTCTTCCCTTATCACTCCTAAACACTTTTTGCATAATAATTTGGAACACAGTGTACATGTGCTTTTCCACAAAACACCAGTGGTTCACGTAGTGAATCTTACAGTTCTAACTTGCCAACCGTGGTCTGTATGGAGTTGTTCAATAAAGGGCCCAAAATTAAGATAACATAGATGGGAGAGGTCTCTATGAATAGGAATTCCTAAGTATTTGATACCCTGTGAGGGCCAGGCAAAGGGAAAGTTGGACTGGATGGAATCCTATATGGATTTGGGGAGGGAGACATCGAGGGCCTCAGACTTCGCTGCATTGATTTTAAAATTTGACCATGTAACAAAGTGATCTATTTCAGCCATAACAGCATGGATGGATATATGTGATTGAGTGATATATACTAGGACATCATCAGCAAATAGGGAGCACTTGTACTCGGTGCCTCCCACCTCAATCCACCTAATATTGGGGTTATGGCGAATTGATGAGAGCAGGTGCTCCGTCACTAGGATGTATGAGAGGGGACAGAGAACATCCCTGCCTTGTCCCATTGGTGATTGTGAAAGGTGATGAAAATGTTCTAACGCGCCCCCTGGGCCTTGGGACACCCGGAGCCGGACCCTTTTTGGTGGATGCTGGTGGTTGTAGTCCCCCAGCTGTCTGCCTAGCCTTTGCTAGCTATTAAAATAGGTGGGACCCCACGTCATTTTTTGGGGGGGTCCCCCATTTTAATAGCTAGTAAAGGCTAGGTATTCAGCTGGTGGCTGATATTAGTAGCCTGGGAAGCTCCATGGGTATTACCCCCTTCCCAGGCTTCAAACATCTGGCACAGCCGTCTGCTTAACCTCCGCTAAAGACTAAAATTACGGGGAACCCCACGCCAATTTTTTTTTAAATAAATCCTTTATTTTAACACTAAATGACAAGTACAGTAACCAGCACTGTCACTGTACTTCTTATATATGTGACTGACATGTTTCTATCTATTTAAACTATGTGTGAAGCTCTATTCTTTCTGTTCTAAATTGTCGGGTACCGCTGCTGAATTGCCGGCCGACTTCTTTAAAAAGACGGTGCATGAAAACACTAATATTTTTTTTTATAAATCCTTTACACTAAATGACAAGTACAGTAAGCAACACTGTCACTGTATTTCTTATTTATGTGACTGACATGTTTCTATCTATCTAATCTATGTGTGATGCTCTATTCCTTCTTGTCTAAATTGTCTGGTACCGGTGTATGCCGCTGCTGAATTGCCGGACGGCTTTTTTAAAGAGAGCGTCTTCTGAGCAGTTTGTCAGCTTTTGGACACCTTTGAAGGTGTTTTCTATGTGTTTCTATGTGTTTTTGCTTGCCTGCCATTGGTTTTAACGGTGTTCGACGGTGTTCTAAGGTGTTCGACGAACAGTTCCTCGAACATCCCGGTGTTCGACAAACCGAACCGAACCCGAACACTACGTGGGTGGCTCAACACTACTTAGGAAACCCTCCAGGATTTTACCCACAATAGAGGTTAAGCTTACTGGCCTATAATTTCCAAGTTCAGTTTTTGTCCCCTTTTTGAATATTGGCACCACATTTGCTATCCGCCAGTCATGTGGTACAGACCCTGTTATTATGGAATCTTTAAAGATTAAAAATAATGATCTATCTATGACGTTACTTAATTCCTGCAGTACTCGCAGGTGCATCCCATCCGGGCCCGGGGATTTGTCAACTTTAGTGAGTTTTAGACGCCGTACTTCCTACTGGGTTAAGCAAGTGACATTTAATGGAGAATTTTTGTTATCACTAATCATGTTTTCTGTCATGTGATTTTCTTGTGTAAATACGGTTGAAAAAAAATCATTTAGCATATTGGCTTTTTCCTCATCCTCATCCACATTTTGCCCAGACTATTTTTAAGGGGGCCAACACTATCATTTTTTAGTTTCTAACTATTTATGTAGTTAAAGAATATTTTGGGGTTATTTTTACTTTCTCTGGCAATGATTCTCTCTGCCTCAATCTTTGCTACCTTGATTTGTTTTTTACATAATTTATTTAATTTTCTATATTTATTTAATGTCTCATCACTACCTACTTGCTTTAGTTCTCTAAATGCTTTCTTTTTGTCACTTATTGCGCCCCTTTACAGCTCTATTTAGCCATAGTGGTTTCCTCCTATTTCTAGCATGTTTATTCCCATAGGGTATATATTGTGCACAGGTCCTATTCAGGATGTTAATAAATGTCTCCCATTTGCTTTGTGTAGCTTTATGTCTCAGGATATCGTCCCAGTTTATTGCACTAATATCATCTCTCAACCGTTGGAAATTTGCCTTCCTGAAGTTTAGTGTCCTTGTAACCCCTCTACTACACATCTTATTAAAGGTTACATGAAAACGTATTATTTTGTGATCACTGTTACCCAAGTGACCCCCAACTCGTATATTTGATATGAGGTCTGGCCTATTGGTTAATATTAGGTCTAGCAGTGCCCCCCTTCTTGTTGGGTCCTGAACCAGTTGTGAAATGTAATTGTCTCTCACAGTTGTCAAAAACCTATTACCTTTGCTTGAACTACATGTTTCTGTCCCCCAATGTATTTCAGGGTAGTTGAAGTCTCCCATAATAATGACTTCTCCTTGAGTCGCTGCTTCATCTGTTTGCTTTACGAAGATATTCTCCGCTACTTCCATTATTTTTGGAGACTTATAACAAACCCCTATCAATAATTTATTATCTTTTCCCCCTCCCCTTATCTCCACCCACAGGGACTCTACATTTTCATTAGATTCACATATATCCTCCCGCAAGACGGGTTTTAAGGATGAATTTACATATAAACACACACCCCCCTCGCTTGTTTGTACGTTCATTTCTGAACAGACTATAGCCCTGTAAATTAACTACCCAGTCATGGCTCTCGTCCAGCCACGTCTCAGATATCCCTACCATGTCATAATTATTTTCCAACAAAATTAATTCTAATTCCTCCATTTTGTTGGTGAGGGTTCTGGCATTAGTGTACATGCATTTTATGTATCTCTCTGTACCTCTATTCCTTCTTACTTTATTGACTGTTCTAACCCCACCCTCAATTTCTTTATTTGTGCCCAGGTCACTATCTGCACTATCTTCCCCACCTATAAAATGAAAACCCTCCCCCCCAATCCCTAGTTTGAACACTCCTCCAACCTTCTAGCCATTTTATCCCCCAGCACAGCTGCACCCTCCCCATTGAGGTGCTGCAGGTCCCTAGTGTAGAGTCTGTAGCCAACTGAGAAGTCGGCCCAGTTCTCCAGGAACCCAAATCCCTCCTTCCTACACCAGTTCTTGAGCCACTTATTTATCTCCATAATCTCCCTTTGCCTCTCTGGCGTGGCACGTGGTACCGGTAGTATTTCAGAAAATACCACCTTGGATGTCCTTGCTTTCAGCTTGCAGCCTAATTCCCTGAAATCATCTTTAAGGAACTTCCACCTACCTCTAACTTTGTCATTTGTGCCAATGTGCACCATGACCGCTGGGTCCTCACCAGCCCCTCCCAGTAATCTGTTAACCCGATCAGCGATGAGCCGGACTCGAGCACCAGGTAGGCAGCACACTGTTCGACGATCCCTGTCTTTGTGACAGATTGCCCTATCTGTTCCCCTAATAATTGAGTCCCCCACTACCAGCACCTGCCTGGCCTGCCCTGCTCTCCTATTTCCCTCTTTACTAGAGCTGACACTCCTCTGGCTTTCAGGGGACATGCCTTGCTGCAGCAGTGCTACCCCTGTACGGTCACTCCCCTCATCTGCCAACTTTGCAAACTTATTGGGGTGTGCCAGATCAGGACTAGCCTCCCTGGCAATCTTCCCTCTACCCCCCCTTCTAACTGTCACCCAACTAGCGGCCTCACTGTCTTGCAGCTCCCAACTACCACCCTCCCCCACATCTACCCCAGTGAGCTGATGCTCAGTGAGCAGCAGACTCCTTTCCATATTGTCAATGGATCTCAGTGTTGTCAGCTGCTCATTTAGATCCAGTACCTGGGCTTCCAAACGGACAACGTGCACACATCTCGCGCAGCAGTAAGCAACCCCGACCGGCTGTTCATGGAATGCATACATGTGGCAAGATGTACACTGGATAGCATTGTCAATAATGGAGCTCATTTCCTAATGGGGAATGCAATAGACAGAAAGTTAATTAAAAAGAAAAGTAAAGAATTAGTAAAATACAGACAGCAATTCAGTCCAAAGTTCTCCCTTCCATACTCCCTGAATCCAAAGTCCCTGAAAAAAAGTCGCACACTTACTTTCGTTCGCACTTACGCTCCGGTCACACTCAGCTCGTTCACACTCGCAAACTAAGAGATTTAAAGAGGTTTTTTTTCCCCTTTTCCAGCAATGCACCCTACAGCTCACTTCCAAAGGGCATTCAACTTTTTATAATATTCACAGAATTGGAGAGTACCATTTTTTTTTCAGACCAATATCACTGGAGCTGCCCAGGGGCTCTGACTCGGACGAACAACCCCATTATCCAACATTTGAGATAACATGTTTTTCACCTCTCGGTATATTGTTGGAGGAATTTGACGGTACCTTTCCCGAACCGGCGGGGTGTCTCCAGCGTTGATCTCATGCTCAATCCAGTTAGTACACCCAAAATCCTCATCTTCCCTAGAGAACGCAGATTGGAATTCCCACATGGTCGCCTCCAGCTGTTTTATCTGCATGGGGTGATCGAGGAATACTCCATCTCCATCAGCTCCAGGATTTTCCTACCGTTCCATTCGGGGGTACGTTTCTCCTTTGCCGCAAGCTGGTGTGCCACCATCCAGGTCATATGACCGCTCGTGTCCAGAGTGAACAAATTTCGGGGAACAATTTCTTCATTACAAATATACACCTCGGCCAACTTTGTCCCAGCCAACATGGTTATCTCATGTTCCCGAAGATTCAGACATCTCACAGGCACATTCCCATCATTCACTATGGCCACTGTGCGAGCAACAAGGGACCCACTCAGGTTCTCTGCCCTACATACAGGCTCTAGGACCATCTCTATGCCATTTAAGTTCCTGTATGTTCCTACAGGCATCATCAGCACCTTTTCCTGGCCCGTCGCTATCTTTGCGCTCGCATGAGGAGGCACATACACTACCCCCACAACTCTCCCCTTGGCAGCACTTTTTTTATGCCACAGGTATGCACCATCTTCCGTAACACCCATTGGGTTTTTCTGTGAGGTGTAGTCCTCCTCAAATAACGAGGCCCTTCCCGTTCAAACAACCGGGAATCAAATTCTCTCAGAACATTCATTCCTAAGACCACCGGAAGGTCCGGTCTGGCCTGGGCTTTCACCAGCACCACCCCCTTGGTGCCCAGTTCCTGTCCACACACTTTCACACTCATCCAGGCAACTCCTGTCACTGGGATCTCCTCATTATTAGCTGCCAAAAGGTTAATCCGATGAGCAGACTCTGGCTTAACCAGTTGCCCAAAGTGTTCTTCGAAGTACCCCACTGGCATAGTGGTCACTTCTGATCCCATTGTCTACCAGTCATATTACTGCCTTCCCCTCTAAACTTATTTCTAACACCGGGCTATCCGCAATCAAGTCGGTTGGGCACTTAGTGGACGGGGGGATATCGCTCTTGCCTCGCTGTATGCCCAATTACAAAGAGGGCTTCCCTTTAAACGAATCCGCCGGGTTTCTTGGGCCCCACCTTGGAAAATCCCATCTCAAATGTCTAGGCTCCTGGCAGTTCCAGCAGCGCCTCATGCCCTGGCTCCATTACTCTGGGCCTCTGACATGGGCCCCTTCATTCCCCACCTGAGGGGGTCTCTACTGCCCCCATCTCTCCCAAGGCAAATATTCCGAAGGAGGTGAAGGTGCCGACATGCTCGGACCGAATCTCGGGGGGTCAATGGGGTTTTCTCAAGCTGTAATTCTAGTCATCTTTTCTTCCAACCACTAAATTGACTTCTGCATGCTGAACATCAGTTCCTGCATCATGTTCTGGGGATCCTGTCCTCTTCCTACCACTTGAACACAGTTATGAGAAGTATCCCCTCTCATTTCCATATTGCTAGCCATTGCCTCTTTCTGTATTTCCTCATAAGTTATATCAGGTTTCTTCCGCACTAGTGAGGACAGTTCACCCCGCAGGATGTCATTCTGTAATCCCTCCATAAAATGATCTCGCAAAGCATGATCTCCGTCTACAATAGTCTCTACTACCAATGAAGATTTCTTTCCGATGTCTCGATATAACTCCTCTAGTGCAATAGCATATTGCACCAAACTTTCCCCAGCCCTCTGAACGCGAGCAAACAGTTTAACCCTTAAGTGTCCAGTGGTGGCTAAATGGTCAAAAGAGCCTTCCAGGATCTCTATGATGTCATCCACCATCTTTCGTTTCTGCTCTGGCTTCAATAATACCGCCTTCCTGGCATCCCCCTCCATAGCATTACGTGCCACCTCTACCTGTACATCAGCAGCGATTCTGTACAGGGCAATAGCGCTTTTCAACCTCCCTATACAATATGGCAGCAGCATATTGTAACCATCAAACTTCAGAAGATGGATCAACAAAGTGCCAGGGGGAGCCCTAAGGGCCAACACACCATCGTCCCCGTCCATGGCGAACACTGTATCCAGCCGACTACGCCAAAAATGTAAAAGGCCCCGACTACTAACGGCGGGGGTAAGATTCCATTTTGATACAGTGATGCCACTGACAGGACAGATGAGCGTCAAAAGAAAAATGGTGGTAAAACAATAACAAGATTTATTGTAACAAAACTCCTCCTGTTTGTATGGGGAAGAAAAGTGAATAAAATAAACAGTAAAATTTTTAATCCAACAACTCGTACAAAAGAATTGTGTTTTATTTTTCTTACCAGGTGAACAGCCACATATCCCTGGTCCCAGTAAGGGGATGTCTTCCCTTGGAACAATTTTGCCACCCCTCTCCCCTAAATGTGTCCGGACTTAAACAGGGCTAGTTCCTAAGGGGAACCCGTAATATGTGTCTTTTCTCCTGGTTCACAATCTTAATACTATTCCCAATCAATAAACTTTCTGGGATCCCAATATGACCAAACTCAGCTGTACAGCTTTGCGTATTACAACCCAAGTTCACCTAACAAGAATAACATATAAAATAAACAACCACATTCAATTCCCATTTACAAGAACACAGATAATAGAAAATTCATTTGATTAGCATGCTCTGTGGGAAATTCAATCCAGACAGGTGGGTGCCTTGGGAGCTTCACCATGGACTGTGGCCTTTCTGAACTTTGCACAGCGTTATCTACAGTCGTTGACAAGATGAACACAGTTCGTGCCTCACTGACACCGTCCCATAGAGACTAGTCATTTAGATTGGTCTCAACACCTAGCTGACCCTAACTAACTCGTTTGACCGATCAGGGAGAATTTAAAATAAGAAGAAGAATATGGAATACCTCATCCTTGTTTAAACCATAGGATGCTTTACCCTCCGCGGGCGCCGTGTCACACTTCACAAGATGGCCGGCTCTTTTCAATGTTATCCCACTGTTGCACTTCCCTGTGCTCTTCACCGAACAGAAATAGAGGATTATTGTCCCAGATATCACCAATCACAGGAGCACAAAACCGCTGCACTCCAAGGGGGAACCAGGTTCACCTACTCCGGACCTTCCTTTTTTCTCATCCACCAGGAGCTCCCAGACCACACGCGTCACGTCCCAGCTCCATCTCCCTGACAACCCAACCCCTCTCCACCAAACAAACTTTATCCATCCTCAGCTTGAGTGGAAGAGCAATGATGCAATGAATGTATTTTATAACTCAAGCAGCAAAATTGGATTTTCACTGCACAGTTCGTCTATTATTTGCATCGCAGCATTCATAAAATTATTCAAGTATTGTTTTGTTAACACTTAATAAAATTTAGATCAACAGTGAGTGTCACTGACATCTAGTGGTCAGATGTCATCGTTACAGGTGTGGCCTCCACTCACAGTCATCACCAACACACACCCTCTTACATAGCCTTTATTATGAAACCTACAGGTAAGATCTTCAGCTTGTTTCAAGAAATTTTGATAATGGGAACAAATCTGATGGGCTCTCAGAAATTGGACAATTGGTATTGAATTTTTAAGATTTGGAGGATGTGAGGAGAAAGAATGAAATAGTGAGTTTGTGGATGTCTTTTTATGATAGATGTCTGCTCTAAGGGTTCCGCCAGATGACTTGGAAATCATAAGATCAAGAAAGCCAATCTGTAATTGACCATATTTCCAAGTGAGCTTGGTATTTAAATAATTGATGTTAAGGTAGCCCAAGAATTTGTCTAACTGCGTCATGGAGCCCTGCCAGATGAAATGTTATGAGAACACAGCATCATGATCAGGTGTATTAAAGGGAACCTGTCAAATCCTTTATTATACTTCCATTTGGATCTTCATTGCCTATCAGCAGTAGTGTTGAGCATTCCGATACTTGCGTATCGACTGATATTCGCGGTATAGGAGTTCCGATACTGAGTTCCGATACTTTTAGAATATCGAATACCGGAATCGGAAGTTCCCATAATGCCTGCGCTCTGCAGTGTCTCTGAAGGATGACAAGCTGGATGGCAGCGCTCAGCTTACTGTACTTATCATTTAGTGTTAAAGGATTTAAAAAAAATAATAGTGTTTTCATGCACCGTCTTTTTAAAAAAGCCGGCCTGCAATTCAGCATCGGTACCTGACAATTTAAAATAGAAAGAATAGAGCATCACACATAGATTAGATAGATAGAAGCATGTTAGTCACATTTATACGAAGTACAGTGATAGTGTTGGTTACTGTACTTGTCATTTAGTGTTAAAATAAAGGATTTATAAAAAAAAAATTGGCGTGGGGTTCCCCATAATTTTAGTCTTTAGTGGAGGTTAAGCAGATGGCTGGGGCAGATGTTTGAAGCCTGGGAAGGGGGTAATACCCGCGGAGCTTCCCAGGCTACTAATATTAGCCCCAAGCTGAATACCTAGCCTTTACTAGCTATTAAAATGGGGGACCCCAAAAAAAATGACGTGGGGTCCCCCCTATTTTAATAGCTAGCAAAGGCTAGGCAGACAGCTGGGGGCTGATATTAATAGCCCAGGAAGGTATCGGAAGGTATCGCTCGACATTAATCAGCAGTGAAAATAAACTACAATTGGCTCTTTTTTTTTTAAATCTCTGATAACACATGGCATTTAACACACGCCAACAGGGGTGCATGTCATTCCACGCCCACATCGATGGGCCCATGATGTGATCGCGGGGGGCTGATGGGTTGTCATGACAGTCGAGGGTCTGCTGTGGCTGGCTTTCATAGGAGATCATGGTTTCTGCTATATCTAGCAGTGCTGATGTACTACAATGTATAGTACAAGTGATTGGACAATCACAGATTTATGTCCCCAAAGGGGATTATTAAATACAATAAAAAGTGAAAAAAAAGTTGTAAAAATTTGAAAAAATAAAAACACAAAAGTACAAATCATTCCCTTTTTGCACCATTAAAAATAAAACAATGAAAAAAAATTACACATATTTGGTATCACTGCTTTTTTAAAAGCCCAATTTATCAAAATATAATAATAATAATTATATTTATATAGCACCAACATATTCCGCATCACTTTACAATTAAGCGGTGACATAGAGACAATAAATTCAATACAAAATAAGACAGTTTAAACAGTTACAGAATGAGTGAGGGCCCTGCTTGCAAGCTTACAATCTACAAGGAAATACGATTAATGCAAGTAAATTAATCAGATGGGTGAACAGCATAATGAAAAAAAAGAATGCCAGACACTGAGCTTGAGTTAGGAAAACAAATGCAGAGCATGCATGTCCACTTCTGCCAGCTGTGCAAGTTAGACATAGCTTGGGAGCAGAGAATCATATATCACTTTGGATATATCATACATAAATTTGACTTGCAACTATTTTGCATATGATTATTTATGCAGATTCTTGTCATGTCAGGCATTGCTACTGTTTTGCTCCTTAAAATCTAAATTTTAATTTTTATCATTTTGCAAATACACCTTTGGCTTTCAATACTGCCTGAATCCTTCTGGGCATACTCTAGATCAGATTCAAGCTTGTCTCAACCAAAATCTCACCCTAGTTCTCTTCTACACGTTCCCAAAGTTGGTACCTACTGGTCGACTCACTTGGGTATGTATACAGCTTTTTCTTCAAATCACCCATTTCCGATCTCCTACTGTCCACTTTTCATACTTTTTTGCAAACTCGAGCCGATGCTTCTTATGATGATGTTGAAGTTGAGGCTTCTTCACCTCTTTTCGGGCCACCATTCCAGACTTATATAATGTGCGTTACACGGTACTTGCATGAACATTAGTGATCTTACTATTTTGACGCATATGAGCCACCTCCACTGCCGTGTTTGTCACGCCAGAACTGATAGACCTTGTGTTGAGCCAACTTGTTGACTCCAATATTTTGCCTTGATGTCCACCTCTTCTGAATGGATGGATGGACTTCATTTCAGATTCTTACAACTGTCATGGCGCTCACACGATGCAGTTTGGCAATTTTCTTGGCTGAAGAACCACTGTCAATGAGCTGGATGATGCTGAATCTCTTTTCTTGGGAAATCTTCTTCATGGTTTCTCCTCGAATCAAACCAATGACCTTTCACTTGGGAATCAACCTAATAATACACTGAGCTATTAGGGAATGCGAGATTGTAATTTGTAGTATAAACGAATAAAAATATTTTCCACCACCAGGAGCAATATAGTAACAATGCAGTGACATGACAACAATCTGCATAACTAATCATATGCTAAATAGTTGCAAGTCAAATTTATGCATGAGATAGCCAAGGTGATTGTCTATAAAATGATGGTAATCTCACGTTAGAAGCAGTAGTAGATGGTGAGATATGGAGCCTGAAAGTCAAAAGCTCAAAACATTGTTACCCTTTTGCTTGACATGATAAAAAGGCCATTTTACATTTTCATGTTCATGCATATTTTTTTTTATATGTGTCATCAATACATCACTATTAATTATTATATCTGACGGAAAGGTAAATATCATACCTAAACATATGTTATATATCATTCTGTATATAAAACAAGAACTCAGAAACCACTAAGTGGACAGCACTGCATTTCCGAAGCACTTTTAGCTTCGACTGCCTTTATCTCCACTTACTCAGCCACTTGAATCTCAAAGCTTGCCATTTGCTTCAGAGATCAATAAAATCTTGTTTATTTCTCAGGCTTCGGGCTCTTGTATTATTTATCTTTCATTGCAGTATCAGTTTATGAATAAGAAAAAATGCTGCCAGGAACGTACAGAACTGAAAGCCCTATATTAAACAATCTGTGGCTCTCCTTTATTCTTCTCTATTATCTCTTCTCAGCTGTCATAGGGTCTGACTAAGCTTTGATCATTTGTTTTATTCTCTTTTTAGAAGTCACAGAGCAAATAGCTGTGAGTTGGAATCTATGCTTGTATTTCAGTACTGGACTCAGAACACTGTACGGCTATAATTTATGCGACTTATCTCAGACCATAAATGCCAGTATCATTGATATTATCAATTACTGTAGAGTTCGTTTATATTTTAGTTATTTTTTTCTCTAAAGTTTTGCAATTTAAAAGAAGGAACAGTTACAGTAGAAATTAAAACATTAATTAAGGGGCTGATTCATTAATGTGAATCTGTCAGCAGGTTTTTGTTATGTAATCTGAGAGCAGCATAATGTAGGGTAAGAGAGCCTGATTCAAAAGATGTGTCACTTAATTGACAGCTTTGTGTAATTTTAATAGAATTGCTGTTGCAGTGGTCTGAATGCTTAGCTGTTTAAAACCCAGCCCTCACCACTAGTGTTGAGCGAACATGCTCGACACTGCTCGGTACTCGCACGAGCATCACGCTACTCGGGATGTTCAGCGAGCACCGAGCATTTCCGGGTTACTCGGGCGGCAGCACGGGTCTCCGCCCTGCATGTTTGGCGCTCTTTACAGAGCCAATGAACATGCAGGGATTGCCAGCCAGTCACTGTAATGCCGCAGCCATGTTGTTTGTGGGCATTACAGTGATTGGCTGGCCGCACAGCGTCACCTCGAGTATTTAAAACCGGGCGCCGCCATCTTGGACACAGTCGCTCCGGATCAGACAGTGTAGGGACAGCGCTGCTGATTTAGGGAGAGATATATCCTGCAAAATAGTTAGTGTAGGGTCTGTAAAGGCTGCCAGATCAAACAAACAGTCCTTCTCAGGACTAATATCCATCCAGGGTATATCAGGCAGGCAGGCAGGCAGGCTGTATAGGAGACGCAGTGGTTATACCAGCAAATGCTGCATTACAGTCCTGTGTGCTGCTCCTGTTGCTGAAATTGCTGGACTTAGCTCCAGGTCCCAGGGGCCAGGAAAAATCCTTTTTTTTTATCTAAATCCTCTTTTTTTTTCCTCCTTCACAATGTACAAATACCCATCTTATTAACCTTTTGGTGCCCCCCCCCCCCCAAAAAAAAAAAGTGTGCCTCTGATTTTTCAGACACAAATATATCTGTTGAAAATAGTCTGGTGTAGGCCCGAGAAATACAAGTGTGGTTTTGCAGTTCCACGGTACAAACCTCTGTATTATCCACTTTTGGGCCATTTGTATCTAAAAAAAACAGTTTGAGTGTGTCACTCACTGTTCAGCCGCAAATATATATATATTTTAAAAAGCCTGGTATACACCAGTAAATTATTACTGTGGTTTTGATGTTCCACGGTAAAACATCTCTATTATCCTGTTTTTAGCATTTTTTGCTGTATAAAAATAATAATAGTGTCTCCCTGATTTTTCAGACACAAATATATCTGTTGAAAATAGCCTGGTGTAGGCCAGAGAGACAGAAGTGTGCTTTTGCTTTTCCACGGTAAAAAATCTCTATTATCCTGCTTTTTGCATTTTTTGCTGTAAAAAAAAAAAAATAGTGTCTCCCAGATTTTTCAGACACAAATATATCTGTTGAAAATAGTCTGGTGTAGGCCCGTGAAATACAATTGTGGTTTTGCAGTTCCACGGTACAAACCTCTGTATTATCCACTTTTGGGCCATTTGTATCTAAAAAAAACAGTTTGAGTGTGTCGCTCACTGTTCAGCCGCAAATATATATATATTTTAAAAAGCCTGGTATACACCAGTAAATTATAACTGTGGTTTTGCTGTTCCACGGTAAAAAAATCTCTATTATTCAGGTTTTGGTAGTTTTTTCCGTAAAGAAAAACAGTAGTGTCTCCTGACTGTTGTGACACAAAAATATATCTGTTGAAAATAGTCTTGTGTAGGCCCGACATCCCAGTGTGGTTTCGCAGTTCCATGGGTCAAATCGCTGTACTATCCAGTTTTGCGCCTTTGGTATCTAAAAAAAAGCAGTTTGAGTGTGTCGCTCACTGTTCAGCCGCAAATATCTCTATTTAAAAAAGTGTGGTGTACCCCAGTAAACAATAACTGTGGTTTTCCTCTTCCACGGTTCTAATCTACTCTTTATTACCCTTTTTCCATTGATAGTGCAAGAGTAAGCTATTTTACTTCATTTACAATGGGCAAGGTGCGTGGCAAGGGACGTGGAAGTGGACGTTCTGGTGATGGTTCGTGCAGAGGACGGGGCCGTGGCCATGGTGAAAATGTGCCACAACCAACAGCCACATCTTCTCGCTCCCACTTCTTGACCGAATTATTAGGGAAGCACAGAACAACACCAGTATTGAGAACTGATCAGTGTGAACATGTTATTAATTGGATGGCAGACAATACTTCCAGTTACCTGGGCACCACCACCTCCGGTCTGTCTTCCACACGGTCAACTCTTAGTAGCCGTGAGTCTCGACCGCATACTCCTCCTCACCTTGATGCTCCTTCCTCCCACCATGCCGAGTGTCGTCAGACTGCAAGTGATCCCACACTTGGACAGTCTGAAGAGCTGTTCACTGGTCCATTTCCATATTTGGGCTCCTCGCCTGATACGCTTGAAGTGGTGGAAGAGGAGATCCCATGTTGCGATGCCCAAATATTTGAACAGCCACGGCCACAGGAAGTTGACGTTGGCAATCTGTCACAAGAGGTGGACGATGACGAGACACAATTGCCTGGAAGTGAGGAGGAGGATCGTGGTGCGCAAGTGGAAGAGGAGGAGGTGGTGGATGATCTAGTAACTGACCCAACGTGGAAGGAGGACATGCAGAGTGAGGCCAGCAGCACACAGGGGGAGGGAGGCAGAGTACCCCATCAGGCAGGAAGAAGCAGTGTGGTGGCCGCAGACAGAAGGCAGGCAACTGTTCCCCGTAACACCAACACGAGGGACGTTGCCAGTACAAGCAGTAGGTCTTCCAGAGTCTGGAAGTTTTTTAAAGACTCTGCTGATAACCCCAAAAAGGCCATATGTTCCACCTGCCATGCCAGCATCAGCAGGGGTGACAAAACTACCAGCCTGACCACCACCAGCATGATCAGGCACATGGCAGCAAAGCACCCGACTTTGTGGGGCGAAACCCAGGGTCCACGACCAGTGTCAGCGGGTGTCACCACTGCTTCTTCCACTGTTGTGCGTGCAATAGAACCCCCTGTTGTGTGTGCAAGGTAATCCCCTGTCCATACTGCATGTAAAGATGCCCCCTCCTCTCAGTCTTCACTTGTTATGGCAGTTTCTCAAGAAACAGCATCAACGTCCCCGTCCACGTCCCACCGCAGCGTTCAATTGTTCATATCCCAGACCTTTGAAAGAAAGCGGAAATTCGCAGCTAACGCCCCACAGGCCACAGTCCTAAATTCGCACATTTCACGACTGCTTGCATTGGGAAATGCTGCCTTTTAGGCTGGTGGAGACGGAATCCTTCCGCAATCTTATGGCGGTGGCCGTCCCTCGGTACTCGGTCCCCAGCTGACAATATTTTGCCCAGTGTGCCATCCCCGCACTACACAAGCACGTGTCCCAAAGCATCTGCTGTGCCTTCAACAACGCAGTTACTGGGAGAGTCCACCTGACAAAGGACACGTGGACAAGTGCTTGTGGCCAGGGACGGTACATATCTCTGACGGCACACTGGGTAAACATAGTGGAAGTCGGGACCCAGTCGGACCTTGGGAAGGAACACATCCTCCCCACACTGAGGATTGCGGGCCCTATGTCAGTCAGAGTTGCCCCCACAGTGTACAGCTCCTGCGCATCCTCCTCCTCCTCTTCATGTTCAGCCTCCATCTCAGATATCACCACATTAGTTACAAGCTGGAAGCATTGCAGTACTGCTTCCGCCAAGCGGCAACAGGCTGTGCTGAAACTCATAGCTTAGGTGATAAACTCTGTGAAAGAGCAGGCAGATCTGTGGCTGAAACCGCTGAACCTACATCCCGGCATGGTCGTGTGTGACAATGGCCGTAACCTGGTGGCCGCTCTGAGGCGAGGTGAGATCACACACGTACCATGCCTGGCTCATGTGCTTAACCTCGTGGTTCAGCGGTTTCTTAAATCGTACCCCGAGTTGCCAGATCTGCTCGTGAAAGTAAGCCGCCTATCAGCTCATTTTCGCAAGTCGGCTACAGCTTCCGCCGCCCTTGCTGTGTTGCAGCAGCGTTTGCAGCTTCCAGCACACCGACTGGTGTGTGATGTCCCCACACGTTGGAACTCTACCCTCCACATGTTGCAAAGGATTTGTGAGCAGAAGAGAGCAGTTGTGGAGTACCAGCTGCAACAAGGCCGTCGATATTCAGGTCAGACTCCACACATAAAACCTCAGGAGTGGACCTGGATATCTGACAAATGTACCATCCTGACAAACTTTGAGGAGGCCACCAAGATGGTGAGTGGCGATGACGCCATCATTAGTGTCAGCATCCCACTTGTCTGTCTTTTGCAATGCTCTCTGCAGAGAATTAAAGAGGAGGCATTGCAGCCAGAGTATGATGAGATGGATCAAGAAGCCATAGTGGGCGATTACACACAGCCCAGCCTCATCTCATCCCAACGTGCATTGGGGGACAATAAGGGAGAGGAGGAGGAGGAGGAGGAGGAAGAACAGGAGCTGCTATCATGCGTTGTAGACGGTAGTACCTGTACAAGTGTCATACCGTCGGTTCAGCGTGGGTGGCCTGAGGACAGGGGGGAGGAGGAAGAGGAGGAGGAGAGCATGGTCAGTCGTCATCTTGGTGAGGAGACACGGAAATCTTGCCCGTTACCAGTCTGGCACGCTTGGCTGACTTTATGTTAAGCTGCCTTAACCGTGACCCTCGCGTTGTCAAAATGTTGGGTGACAGTCATTACTGGTTGGTGACACTTGTAGACCCCCGCTACAAGGAGAACTTTCACTCTCTTATTCCTGAGGTGGAGAGGTGTACAAAAATGGGGCAATACCAGAAGGCCCTTGCTGCAGAACTCTTAAAAAAATTCCCATCTGAACACGCTAGCGGCAGAGGTCACAGTTCGTTGCCCAACCAAGGCGTACAGGCGAGAGAGATGCAACTCCAATCTTGCAGAGGCAGGGGAACATTGTCAACGTTCTGGGACAGTTTTCTGACACCCACCCAGCTTACAGGCCCTGAGGCGTGGGGTACTCTCACAAGGAGTGGAAAGTTTCAAAAGATGGTGAAGGAGTACCTTGCCGATCGTACCAGCGTCCTCCGTGATTCCTCTGTGCCTTTTAATTATTGGGTATCCAAGCTGGACACTTGGAATGAACTCGCTCTGTACGCCTTGGAGGGCCTGGTCTGCCCTGCCGCTAGCGTGTTAACGGAGCGTGTTTTTAGTGCCGCTGGGGGAATTATAACTGATAAGCGCACTCGCCTGTCAACTGACAATGCTGACAAGCTGACACTTATCAAAATGAACAAGGGCTGGATTGGGCCAGACTTCTCATCACCACCAAATGACAGCAGAGTAACATAAAGTCAAGTCCACTGTGTTATTTCGGGAGGTGTATTCACATGCACCGCTTCACACCCACACATGGGTATACGCTTCCTCGTTTCGGCTGTTAAATCTTCTTCTCCTTATCCTCAGCCTCCACCACCACTATACCACCAGGTTGCCAGCATTGCAAGTTCCTCCGTCCTAATTTTTGGCAGCTTTTGCTGGGAAAGCATAAGCAAATACCATGGGACACCCACTCCCCAATAATGGGACTTATGTTTGTAATATGCTGTACTGCATGGCTCTTGTAAGGGGCATTGCAAGTTGCTCCGTCCTAATTTTTGGCAGCTTGTGCTGGGAAAGCATAAGCAAATACTATGGGAGACCCACTCCCCAATAATGGGACTTATGTTTGTAATATGCTGTACTGCATGGCTCTTGTAAGGGGCATTGCAAGTTGCTCCATCCTAATTTTTGGCAGCTTTTGCTGGGAAAGCATAAGCAAATACTATGGGAGACCCACTCCCCAATAATGGGACTTATGTTTGCAATATGCTGTACTGCATGGCTATTGTAAGGGGCATTGCAAGTTGCTCCGTCCTAATCCCACGTGTGTGGGATACCCGGTGTCGGGTCTCTGGGGTCTGTAGTCTCCGTGGCGGTGACCCGGTCCCGTGGCTCAGGCTGGTCAAACCAGTGGCAGTCTTTCTTAGGTTTTGAGGTTAATTGTCCGACTGCGCCACCCGTGGATTGCGGTCAGGGAGTACCACCGCTGCGAGGCAGACCGCTGAGGCTGGTGTTGTGTGCGCAGCATAGAATAGGATAACTCCCCTCGGGAGGAGTATAGCCTCAGGGCAGTGAGTGTAGATGATGGGGGTGATGGTGCACGAGCGCAGCAGGAACGACTCAGAGTCTTTGCAGTGCAGTTCAGGGTCTTTACTGATGATTATAAGGTAGACCCTCCCGGGAGTACTGGCTAGCATAAGAGACCTGGTCAGTCTGTGAGCAAGCAGGAGTCCCATTTTCCAGCACACGATATGGTAAAACCAGTGACGGTGTTTAAAAGTACAACTCGTCCCGCAAAAAATAAGCCCTCACATGGCCATATTGAACAAAAATTAAAAAAGTTCTGGCTCTGGGAAGAAGGGGAGCAAAAAAGGAAAACACAAAAACAGAAAGACCCATGGTCGTTAAGGGGTTAACATATTTCACAGGAAAGCACTTTCACTTTCGTTTTTGAACGTTTTATTGTGAGCCTGTAAAAGTGGCTTAATACCTCTGACCACGTTGTTGACAGCAGTGACCTGGGGGTCAGAAATGCTTCCAGGGGAGATCCCCATGCTGTCCCCATGTCATTTGAGCACTGTCACTATCGTTTTGGGCACTTTTTAGGCTTTCTACAGACTGCCGGGGGAGCCGCCACAAAAATGTTCGGGTCTCCCATAGACTAAAATTGGGCTCGTTGCTCGGGTCGAGCACCCGAGTATCACAGTGAGCTCGGCCCGAGCTTCGAGCACCCGAGCATTTTAGTGCTCGCTCAACACTACTCACCACCGATTGTCATCTATCTGTGTACACTGCACATTGTCAGCAAGCTGCTAATCAGTGGTGAGGGCAGGGTTACACAGATTATATTTTCAAAATTTTAGGAAATATTCGCCAAAACTGGCAATTTCAAAATACTAAAGATTTGCTTATCTCTACTAAAGTGCTAAAAATTTACTTTTATAAAAAAAAATGCATTTCACAGCAATAGGTTGGACTTTATAGCTTGAATATTTAGAATATACTCAGTGGTGCTAATAGTTGACTATATACACAATATTTTAGTCCGTACATGCAACTACTGCATTCTAAAAGATAAAGTGAACCCAGACTATAAATACAATATATGCTACAGTAATGCTACATGCAATCCAAAATAAGGTGTGCAAAAATCATCCATGGGCCCATACTGTGCCTTTGTGTGCCTCTGATGTCTGCAACACAATTTTCATATAAAATTCATGAAATAAAAAAGAAATGTGCCATATAATTCCATGAGAGCAAAGCAAAACCACGACTCAATCACCAACCTGAAGATATACGGTACAGGGGGCAATGAATTCAACAGGAAAAAGAAATATCTGGCACCAAATGTCATAATATCTTGAGTGGAATGTATTGAATATCCCTAGACATAATATTTAATCATAATTATAATCCAATGACACAGTAGTACATCTTGTACGGATTATGTTTATTGATATTCAATAAATCCCAGCCAACAGAGGTGAATCTAAATTTCCCTGTACCCAGGGAAAAAGGTTAGTTTGGTGCCCCCTTCTACACACATAATAAGTGGTTTGAGTAGTTCTCATGCAACCACTCATATTTAATTTGCATGCTGACAGTCACGTGCCAACTAGCTGCTCTTCCTAATTCTCTCAATGTTCAGTGAAAAACTACAGCCTCTGTCTCAATTAGAGAAACAGGAAAAGAAGCTAGTTGGTATGTGACCTTAAGTATGAAAATCACATATGAGTGGTCAAGTGATAACGCTGAGAATCAACAATCAGAATAGAATCCTAATAGTAAGTATAATACAAAATGATAGAATTTGGCAAACTGCAGTGCCTACTTTTATAATTAACGCTCCTATTTTAAATACAGATGTATTAATCCTTAAATTGTCTGATGGCACAATGCCTTAACTTACCTAGTCATGTATCACGTTATCTGACAAGTTATGGATTGCTATATGTGTACAGTATCAGAACCAATAGTACAAGAATATAGCAACAGAAGCACCAATAGTAAAAGGAATATAGCACCAGAACCAGCAACAGTAGAAAAATACTGAATCATAACCATCATCAGTATAAGAATCCATCCCCAGATCCACCAAATGTACAGGCTACATCCCAAGAACCACTTTCAATTCAGAAATACATAATCAAAAACATAATCAGTACATGACTACATCACTAGAAGCATCATCCGTACATGTATACATCACGAGAACCACCATCAGAACATGAATACACCACTGGAACCACCTTGAGTACAAATCACCAGAAACAGGAAATTAAATAAATGCAGCACTGAAACCACCATCAGTACAGGAATACATAGATAGAATCCCCATTGAATACATCACCAGAACCACCAACAGTACAGATATAATGCATCACAACAATGATCAGTATGGGAATACATCATTAGAGCCACCTTCAGTACAGGAATACATCACCAGAACCACCTTCTGATGGTTGTCCCAGTCAAATGTTATGCCTGTCTTCTCCTATATACACTCATGCCAGTTAAAATGACATGACATAGAGGTCATATGGCATAAAAGTCTCCTTTTAAGGATGGTGACTTGCTCTGTTTACTCCTTATGAGAATTTTAAATTTATTTGAGTGTTATTGAATTTTACTCAAATTGTACAAGAATCTGCATTCTGTAGAATATTGATTTTTTGTAATTCACTCTGTGCAAATACAGCAAAAAAGTGACCATCTTGCAGAACAGTATATGGCTGATAAAAGGTTAAAAAATAAGAAAATCATACCCACCTCACTGCTCACTAGGGATGAGCAAGCACTAAAATGCTTGGATGCTCGTTACTCGAACCAAGCAATTGTTAATTCTCGGATGCTCATTTCGAGCAATGAGTATATTGGGAGTCAATGGGAAATCTGAGCATTTTTCTAGCGGACCATACAAAGAGGTCTGGGGGGCAGTGTTGAAATGGATGAAAAAAATGCTGAATAGAAGAACAGCATGGGGAAGACATCTCTGACTCCCAGATCACAGCTGAGAACAATGGTGTCACACTTTTACTCTACTTCAAGGACTGAGAAGAAAACATTCAAAATTGATAAGAAATTGGAGTTTACAAGAAAAAAAAATGTTAAGAAACATTCTTTCCTATAAAATGACTTGTAAATAAGGCAAAATTTAAAAAGGGTTTAAAAAATAATAATAATTCAAGTAAATTGACATTTTTGTTAAAAAATTGGAAATTTCAATGTAATTTATGAAGGAAGCAAGAACTGCCAAAAATTGGATGGAAGAGGGACTCAGATACACCCTGTATTAGACATAAAGACGGACCTCACACATTCTGTCCAAATTGTCATGCAGTGCTACTCCTAGACTCATAAATAGTGTTGAGCCACCCCTGTAGTGTTCGAGTCCGGTTCGGTTCGTCGAACACCCTTGTGTTCATCGAACTGTTCGTCGAACTGTTCGTCGAACACCTTCGAACACCGTTACAACCAATGGCAGGCAAACAAAAACACATAGAAACTGTAACGGGTCTGGGAGGTGGAACCTTTGAGCTACTATACAAAGGGGCAGTCCTTGTAAGGAAGCTGGTGGCTCCCAGGGAAGGCGGGCAGGTAGTCACGGCAAGTGACAGGAACACTCTCAGGGTAGAAGGGCAGGAGGTCACGGCAAGTGACTGGAACAGTCTCTTGACAGGCGGGTGGTCACGGCAAGTGACAACAGGGTAAGAGTCTCTAGACAGGCAGGTGGTCACGGCAAGTGACAGCAAGGTAAGAGTCTCTAGACAGGCAGGTGGTCACGGCAAGTGACGGCAGAGCCTCCAGGTAGGCTAGCAGGCGGGTAGCAGGTGAGCGCTCCCAGGTGAGCAGGTAAGAGTCTCTCGGCTGGCTGGCAGGTGGTCATGGCAAGTGACGCCAGAGCCTCCAGGTAGGCTAGCTGGCAGGTAGCAGGTGAGCACTCCCAGGTGAGCGGGTAAGAGTCTCTCGGCTGGCTGGCAGGTGGTCTCAGGCAGGTATCAGGCAGGTATCAGGCAGGTGCTTCCTAATCTGCCGGCGGACTGGTCCATAGACAGACTGGCGGATGCAGGTAGACAGACTGTCGGACCGCAGGAATGCAAGCAGGTAGACAGAGCTGGAAAGCAGACTGGCAACAGGACCTGAGGGCTGAAGCAGAGGTGAAAGGCTTTGCAACAACTTTGCTCGGGCACCTCCATTTTGGAGGAGGTGCCTTATATTTGGGAGCTCCACCGGCAATTGGCCGGGGACTCCTTAGGACAGCGCGCGCGGCCCCTTTAAGAGAGAGGGAGCGCACGCGCCCTAAGCACAGTGCCCGGGAAGCGGCGAGCGCTGCCAGCAGCGCGGGAAGAGGATGCCGAGGACGGAGCAGGGAGGTAAGAGGAACGGCGTCTCTGCCTAGCAGGAGGCAGGGACGCCGACGCTACAGAAACACATAGAAAACACCTTCAAAGGTGTCCAAAAGCTGACAAACTGCTCAGAAGTCATAACTAACACATGGAAAAGTGACAAGTACATATAGTCATGCGAAAAGAAAAGAGGTGGAGGAGTAAAAGGAGGGGGAGACACAGATATAGGCATGTCATGCCCTTCTAAAATCCAAAAAGTGAGAAGCCGACACGGCCAGTCCGTTCCTACCAGTGCCACCTGCGTGTCGCGGTGGACCATGACGGCCAGCCCCCCTCTACAAATACTGGTGCCTGTTCGCTGGTGGGTCAAGCAAGCCCCCCTGTGGTGGAGGCAGGTCTAAGCTTTTTAATTTAAAATTGTCTCTCTAATTTGAATGAATACACTTTAAATCCTTTTACAAGGATCTATTGGAGGGCAAGTCTCATGCCAGCAGCCACGTAATTCCAGCTCCAGTAGCGTCCACTAAAGCTGCTGCAGTTAAAAAGCTTTAATAAGGATCGAGCTCGGCGGTCCACCGCAGGCGTCCTACCACCAGTCCCAGCCCCTATGCCTTGGGGTGCCTCCTGATGCTCTTCACTGAGTATCCCGGGATCCCAAAGCATTTCCTTTGAAAAAATTAAGTGTCCAAACTACAGGTGGTGTAGCTTGCTTAACAGCTGGGATAATCCGCTGACTAGCAGACACTGCTACTAGGCACAAAGTATTTCCTGGGCTAGATGCAGTTAAAAATTTGTAATTAGAAACTCTCATTGGATGCTGAGAAAGCATTCCATAGAGTCTCCTGGCACGCCATATATTATTCTCTTAAAAAGCTTGGGGTAGGGGTCTAGGGGACACTATTATAGCCAAAATCACGGCCCTGTATCGCAATACGTCAACTAGGCTGAAGATAAATGGAACTGTATCACCCCGAGGGCTCGGTTGCTACAGGGGTATTGCACCTCACCCAGAGGTGTGATATCTCACTCTCAGGTAAGGATGGAGTGTGGATCAGGACCCCGACACCTGCATGCATTACACCACATTGACGTGGGGCAGGGAGACCAATATGCCCCTGAGATTGGCATGACAGTCCCTGTCCCTGGCTTTAGTGGGGGGAGGGAACACTGAGGAAGGGGAACCCTGTAGTGCAGGAGCAGGGAGGAAGCAAGTTCCTGGGTGCATTGAGAAGGGAGTATAAAAGGTGGGCACCATCTTAGTTCAGTGCAGAGAAGTCTGGGCAGAAGATACAGGGAGCAGGGGCTCTGCATGAGCTCTGCTCGTGAGGCTGGCCTAGTAACAGAGGCCCAGACCTGGAAGAGGGAGATGGAAGGAAGAGGAGCGGAGAAGGCTCCCGGAATGAGGAATGAAGGGATTCCAGGGGTGCGGACAGGCGAGTCGCCATCGCACGCCTGAATCCACCTGCGTGGAGGGGTCAAGCCAAAGGGGGAGACCGGTCCCCGAAACTAGTGGAGGCGGGAAACGACCCTCAGCTAGAAACCGGAGGCTGTGACATTTTATGTGGTGCAGCCCCTCGCTACACCCGCTAGGAAGGCACCACATAGGGTCAGGGAAACTGGCGCCATGTTTACCAAGAAGAGGCCCGAGGCAGCCGGACAGAAGAGTTGTTAAGAAAGGCCAGACAAAGGACACACAAAGGGGGTCCTGTGAAGCGCTCCAAAGTTATCTGGGAGTTGTCTGAGCCCCTCACCTGGTGAGCACAGTACGACGTGGGCAGCCGTTACCTGCAGTAGTGGTCTGGATAATAAGAACTGTGAGTAAAGGCCCTGGACTGCATCACTGACTCCGTGTCGTTACTGCTGCTGCCCTGCACCATCACCCCCATCCTCCGCATACACTGCCCTGAGGCTATACTCCTGCCGTGGGGAGTTATACTACGCTCTGCTGCACCCACAACACCAGCCTCAGCGGTCTGCCCTGCAGCGGCGGTTCACTCTGACCGCAATCCACGGGTGGCGTAGTCGGACATTTAAACATCAAAACCACATAAATAGTTCTGCCACTGGTTTGACCGCCCTGAGCCACGGAACCGGGTCGCCGCCACGGAGACTACACCCACCAGCATCCACCAAAAAGGGTCCGGCTCCGGGTGTCCCAAGGCCCAGGGGGCGCGTCAGAACATTTTCATCACCTTTCATAATCACCAATGGGACAAGGCACGGATGTCCTCTGTCCCCTCTCTTATACATCCTAGTGACAGAGCACCTGCTCTCATCAATTCGCCATAACCCCAATATTAGGTGGATTGAGGTGGGAGGCACCGAGTACAAGTGCTCTCTATTTGCTGATGATGTCCTAGTATATATCACTCAATCACATATATCCATCCCTGCTCTTATGGCTAAAATAGATCACTTTATTACATGGTCAAATTTTAAAATCAATACAGCGATGTCTGAGGCCCTCGATGTCTCCCTCCCCAAATCCTTACAGGATTCCATCCAGTCCAACTTTCCCTTTGCCTGGCCCTCACAGGGTATCAAATACTTAGGAATTCCTATTCATTGAGACCTCTCCCGTCTATGTTATCTTAATTTTGGGCCCTTTATTGAACAACTCCATACAGACCATGGTTGGCAAGTTAGAACTGTAAGATTCACTACGTGAACCACTGGTGTTTTGTGGAAAAGCACATGTACACTGTGTTCCAAATTATTATGCAAAAAGTGTTTAGGAGTGATAAGGGAAGAATTTTTTTGTTTGTCAGTTAAACTCTTTGATGGTGATATGTGTGAGGGCTCTTTATATCACTGTAAGCAATTGCAGACACCTGTGCTAATTAGTTTGGCAGGTGTGTCCAATGAAAGCCAAGACTACGTAAGAAGGCTGTCCCACATTATTAAGCAGCCTACATTTTCTGCCAAAATGGGAAAGAAAAAGGCTATGTCGGCTGCTGAGAAGCAACAAATTTTGGAGTGTTTAGGTCAAGGCATGACTACAATCAACACTGTGCGATGATCAGGATGAAGTGTCTTGGCAATCAAGAAGTATGGTGCTGATTCACAGTACACACGTGTGCGTGCTGATAAGGGCAAATTGAGGACTCTTTCCTACAGGCCATTACGTCAGGTTAAAAGAGCAGCGGCAAAAAAGCCTTGTCATTGCAGCAGACAAGTTTTTGAAGCTGCTGGTGCCTCCAATGTCCCCCGAACAAAAAGATGCATGGTCCTTCAGAGGTTTGCAGCTGTGCGTAAGCCATCCTGTCGACCTCCTCTATCCACTGCACACAAGCAGAAACAGCTACAGTGGGCCAAACAATACATGAAGACAGACTTCAAAAGTGTTTTGTTCACGGATGAGTGCCGTGCAACACTCGATGGTCCAGATGGATGGAGTGGAGGATGGCTGGTTGATGGACACCCCACGCAAACACGGCAACAGCGCCAACAAGGAGGAGGTGGAGTAATGTTTTGGGCTGGAATCATGGGCAGAGAGATTGTCGGCCCCTTTAGGATCCCTGAAGGGGTAAAGATGAACTCCATAATGTATGTGGAGTTTCTCAAACAGCATTTCCTGCCATGGTTCAAGAAGAAGAACCGTGTATTCCACAGCAAGATCATTTTCATGCATGATAATGCACAATCTCATGCTGCACATAACACATCTGCATCTCTGGCTGATATGGGCATAAAAGGGGACAAACTTATGGTGTGACCCCCATGCTCCCCTGACCTCTAACCCATTCAGAACCTCTGGAGCATCATCAAAAGGAGTGTCTATGATGGCGGGAGGCAGTTCACATCTAAGCAACAGCTCTGGGAGGGTATTCTGTCCTCATGCAAAACAATTGAAGCAGAAACCATGCAAAAACCTGACAAATTCAATGTATGAGAGAGTTCAGAAGCTCCTTTCGAACAAGGGGTCCTATGTGCAAATGTAACATCACCTAGAATAAAGTTTAGAGTTGAGAACTGTTTCTAATAACCTGCTAATGCTTATAATTTCAAAAATGACCATTTTTTTATTCTTTATTAAAATGAAAAGGTTGATCAAAGAGTGTGGGGGATCTAAGAGTGTGGCAACCCAGTAGTCAGGATTACTTCGAATTCTGACAATCCGAGGGTCATGTTGCAGGTAGTGCAGCAAGAAGGCACTCATGTGTCTTGCGCATCTAGGAGCCCCAAAATTATTTTCCGGGCTAGATGCAGCTAAAAATTATTATTAATTTTAAATCTAGTGGAGCTTAGTATAGATGGCCTAATAGAATCAGTACTGCACACTGCTACAAAGCCCAAACTATTTTCCAGCCAAGATACAGAAAAACATGATTAGTAATTTGAAAGCTTAAAACGGTTGGTGGGGTGATTTTAAACAATCATCTTTTACTCTCCCCAGGATGACACAGGGGTAGAAAAGTCGTTACAGATCCATGATTTGTTCATCTTTATGAACGTGTCTGTCTACATTATCAGTGGAGAGCCGCGTGCGCTTATCTGTCAGCACACCACGAGCAGAGCTGAACACACGTTCAGACAGAACGCTGACTGCGGGGCATGACAAGATCTCCAAGGCGTAAGTGGCGAGCTCCGGCCATTTATCCAGATTGGACGCCCAAAAAGAGCAAGGGTCCAGTGACACAGTCATGGCTTCAATGTTTACTTGGAGATACTCCTGTACCATCGTCTCTAGGCATTGACTATGTGTCAGACTTCTTGTCTCCTGTGGCCTTGCAAAGGATGGGCTGAAAAAGTGGTGAAATGATTCCGCAAAATTGATGTTACCAGCAGATACTGTGGTTCTGTTACGGTTTGAGTGCTGAACACTCGACGGTCCCACGGTCTCACGGTTGGCACGTTGGATCTGTGAGATTCACTACGTGCACCACTGGTGTTTTGAGGAAAAGCACATGTAAGATTCTGCAAGAGTCTCTGCTGATACTCCTGCATGCGTGCATCCATTTCTATGGCAGGAATAATTTCTGCAAATTTACTTTTGTACCGGGGATCTAACAGTGTGGCAAACCAGTAGTCAGGATTATTTCTAATTCTCACAATTCGAGGGTCATGTTGCAGGTAGTGCAGCATAAAGGCACTCATGTGTGTTGCGCATCCAGGAGCACCAAGTCCCTGTTGTGTTGGTGGTGAGGTAACAATCAAGCTTCCTTCCTCTGTCCTTTCCCCCCAAGCTCGCACAACAGAAATGTGATCAAGGTCTCCCTCATCTGATGAGTCTTCCATCAGTTCGTCCTCCACTTTTTCCTGGGCTCCTGCACTTTCCTCACTAGTTTGGCTGCTACCATGCGCCTTGGTAAAACCATCTTCCCCACCCTCACATGCCTGCCACCTCGGTGCTGCCGACCGTCTGGACCTTGCAGATGTTAGCCCTTCCGAATACAACTCCTCCTCCTCTACTTCCTCCACCTCCTCTTGTGCCACCACCTGACTCCAAATTCTGTTTAACATGTGCTGCAGCATGTAAATCACCGGAATAGTCATGCTGATAACGGCATCGTCAGCATTTAACATCTTCGTCGCCATTTCAAAACTGTGCAGAAGGGTGCATAGGTCCCTGATCTGAGACCACTCCTCCAGCGTGATTTGCCCCACCTCTGGATCTCGTTGGCCCAGGCTATACGTCAGAACGTATTGCACCAGGGCTTGTCGGTGCTGCCTCAGTCGCTGCAACATGTGCAGAGTTGAATTCCACCGGGTAGGCACATCGCATTTTAGCCGGTGAAGTGGCAGGCCCAACGACTTCTGTAGAGATGTAAGTCGCTGAGCTGCGGGATGCGAACGGCGGAAGTGAGCACACAGCGACCGTGCCCTCTGCAGAAGGCCATCTAGTCCGGGATAGTGGGCTAAAAATTGCTGGACAACCAGGTTCAACACGTGAGCCATACAAGGCACGTGTGTGACATTGCCCCGGCGAAGGGCCGCACCCAGGTTTGCAGCATTGTCGCACACGGCCTTCCCTAGTATCAGGTCCAGTGGAGACAACCATACATGAAATTGGTTCTCCAGAGCTGACCACAACTCCTCAGCTGTGTGACTCACATTTCCCAGACATTTCAAAGTAAAAACCGCCTGATGACGTTGAGCCCTACTGCCAGCATAGTAAGGAGGTGTGCAGGATCCCTTCTGCGCAGTTAGAAAGCTTGTGGCATGACCAGACAGGCTTTGGGTGCAGGTGGAGGACCGAGAGGAGGTTGAAGAGGCAGAAGCAGTGGAGGAACTTTGAGATAAAGAGGATTGACGCACAACTCGTGGGGACGGCAAGACATGGACAGCAGCCCCTTGTCCTGCTGTCACCATAGTTACCCAGTGCCCAGTCAGCGATATGTAACGCCCCTGTCCATGCCTACTCGTCCAAGTGTCTGTGGTGAAATGCACCCTGTCACACACAGAGTTTCTCAAAGAAGGGGTGATGTTGTGTGCGACATGCTGGTGGAGCGCATGCACACCTTTCTTTGAGAAGTAGTGCTGACTGGGCATCTGGTACTGGGGCACTGCGAAGGACATAAGGTCTCGAAAATCCTCTGTGTCCACCAGGCGGAAAGGCAGCATTTCTGTAGCCAAGAGCTTGCAGAAGGTGAAATTCAACCTCTTAGCTTTCTCATGGCTAGGAGGAAATGGTCTTTTACTTGTCCTCATCTGAGGGACCGAGGGCTGGCTGTTGTGCTTAGACGGGGTTGATAAGGGTGTCCCCAGAAAACTGCCGGTCTGTGAGGAATATGCAGGCGGACATGTTAGGTTGCCTTGATCCAAAGGTGGTGCTATCGATGTCGGACAGCGCTCAACACCAGCTGGTGTTACCACCTCCAAAGAAAATGATGACCAGCCAATCACGATGGCTGTTGTGGGTAAAGAGGTGGCAGGTCTGCGTCCCAAAACTGGTGTGACTGCTGTCCCCCCAGTCACAGAAGATGAAGAGGCCGCGGATGCACAAGATGTGGCAGACGGTGGTTGGCCCGGCCGGCTAGGCCGCATTGTAGCACAGTGAGCTTCCCACTGCAACTTATGCTTCATGTCCATGTGCCGGTTCATGCATGAAGTACTCAAACTATGTATTTTTGGCCTCTACTTAGCTTTTGCTGGCAAATGTTACAGATAACATGAGTTGGGTCATCTTTATCGATCTGAAAAAATGCCCAGGCTATGCAAGGCTTAGCACCCATGCGACCTGAAGAGCCACCACGACTTGTGGTCAGAGGCAGAGTTGTGTTTGAGGATGCAGTTGTTGAAGTTCTTCCAGTACTACGTCTCTGTCCAGGAAGGCGCAACCTGACCTCGTCGTCACTAGCATCCTCCTCCACCTCCTCTGCTGACCTCATCTCTTGGCTGACTGTGGGTTGACAGTAAGTGGGATCTCCAACCTCATCATCATCACCCTGTGTGTTATCACACCCGTCGTCCTCAGAGCCAACCTGTTCCTGCTCTAACAAAAAGCTAAAGTTGTCGCTCCAATCAGGTATTTGAGTCTCATCATCGTCTTCCTCATTGTCTCCACCAACAGGAGTTACAGTTTGGGAATGAGGGTCTACATTATGGTCAGAACCTTCTGCGTCTGGTCCTGGATCCGACTCATAAAGATTCTGGGCATCAGTGCAGATCATTTCCTCGTCTGGATTCACAGAAGCTCTGGAGCCGACCTCTGATTCCCAGGCTATAGTATGAGTAAACAGCTCTGCAGACTCAACCATCTGTTCTACCGCATACTCAGACGGGCAGCTGGAGATTTGGGAGCTGTGAGGAAGCAAGTGCGATTGGGGTGACACCTCTGAGGACTGAAGTATTTGTGATGTTGAAGTTGAAGTGGAGGAGAGCCCACTTAAAGGAGCACTTGATATCCGTTGAAGCACCTGCTGTTTTTGTGCCTCATCTGGAATTTGTAGCGATTGGCGTGGCCGTAAGAAAGGGATCTTATCACATTGTCCGCTAAAAGAAGTAGACATTTTAGCTTGGCTGGAAGATGGTCTTTCTTCTGCAGATGTTACTGTTGCTTTAACACCTACCCTATGGACACAACCTTTTTTCCCCTTACCAACACGCCTATTCCCCTTTCCACCAGCAGCAGGCCTTTTTCCACTCATTTTGGTGGTTAACTAATTCACAACTCTGGAGTTGTTTGCACAAAAAAACAATGGATGGGAACCGAGCAGAGCTGAGCGGCCAAACTGTGGTATTAGGCCAAAAGTATTGGCTCGGTTAGATGCAGATAAAAATTATATTGAATTTGCAACCTGATGGAGGTAAGTATAGATGGACTAATAGACCAAGTCCCACACACTGCTAGAAGCCCATATATTTTTTCAGAGCTAGATGCAGAAAAAAATTATATTGAATTTGCAACCTGATGGAGGTCAGTATAGATGGACTAATGGACCAAGTCCCACACACTGCTAGAAGCCCAAATATTTTTCAGAGCTAGATGCAGATAAAAATTATTTTTAATTTGCAACCTGGTGGAGGTTAGTATAGATGGACTAATAGACCAAGTCCCACACACTGCTAGAAGCCAAAATATTTTTTCAGAGCTAGATGGAGATAAAAATTATTTTAATTTGCAACCTGGTGGAGGTTAGTATAGATGGACTAATAGACCAAGTCCCACACACTGCTCGAAGCCCAAATATTTTTTCAGAGCTAGATGCAGATAAAAATTATTTTTAATTTGCAACCTGGTGGAGGTTATTATAGATGGACTAATAGACCAAGTCCCACACACTGCTTGAAGCCCAAACATTTTTTCAGAGCTAGATGCAGAAAAAAATTATATTGAATTTGCAACCTGATGGAGGTCAGTATAGATGGAATAATAGACCAAGTCCCACACACTGCTAGAAGCCCAAATATTTTTTCAGAGCTAGATGCAGATAAAAATTATTTTTAATTTGCAACCTGGTGGAGGTTAGTATAGATGGACTAATAGACCAAGTCCCACACACTGCTAGAAGCCCAAATATTCTTTCAGAGCTAGATGCAGAAAAAAATTATATTGAATTTGCAACCTGATGGAGGTCAGTATAGATGGACTAATAGAACAAGTCCCACACACTGCTAGAAGCCGAAATATTTTTTCAGAGCTCGATGCAGAAAAATATTATATTGAATTTGCAACCTGGTGGAGGTTAGTATAGATGGACTAATAGAATGATGCTTTGCCCAAAAGGTTTTACTTCACTAGGTGCAGTAATAAAATTGCTATTCTATACACAGGTGGTGTAGCTTGCAACACAGATAGGCTACTCCACTGACTAACACACTCTGCAATAGGCCAAAAAGGATTTGTTTTGCTAGATTTAGCCAAATGCTGTGAAGAAAACTTGCACAGCACTGGCACAGACCTGCCTGGCAAAAACTGATAGGAACTGATGTAACTTAGTCCTGAAAAGGACTGCAATTACAATTAGTCTTTACTCCCAACCTATCTATTTAAGAGCATAGACCTGCCTGATAAAAGTCGTAGGAAATGCTGTAACCTAGTCCTTAAAAGGACTGCAATCACAACTCTTTCCTACTCCCAAGCTATCTGTAGATTTGTGCGAAAATTGGCTTGAAATTAACAAGGTATAGCGCACACAGCAACAGCGGTGCCGTCTAACATGCAGCTGCAGCAGTGAGAAAATGGTGGCGACAGGGAAAATGGCTGGGTCTTATAGGGCAAGGACATGTGACATACACTGCCAATGACACATGCCCATGCTTGTGTGAAAAAAAGCACTTCGCTCCGTGTCTGCGCTGCTGATAGGCTGACAGATTGCACCTCCCCACTGTAAATGTGAGAAAGAGAAAAAAAAATGGAGATCTTCATTATTCCTGCAGAGATCCATCCCCTGCCCCTTCCCCCACCCCGCTGTACGCTCAAACTGCGTATTAACATTAATTTTCAGCATTACTGAGAAAAAATCCAGTTATGATTTTGGTGCACGAACAGTTATCGAACATAACCTCGAACAGCCAAATTTTTTTCAAATTGTTCGTGTTCGCCGAACGGCTCGAACACCGCCCAAAACAGCTCGAATTTGAGATTGGCGAACAGTTCGAGTCGAACACCGCTCATCTCTACTCATAAAGGCTATGCACTAAGTAAAAACTACAAGCAGGGTAATCCATACACCCTTGAAGGAAGGCACTAACTGTAGTGCTTCATTCAAATATTGTGAACAAACTTTAGTTGTGGTACTTCTACTCTCATAAAAGCTCTGCCACAGTGCAAAGCCTGCCAAAACTAACAAGCAAGGTCATCTGCACACCCTTGAATGCACCAAATGGAGTGCCTTATAAAAAAATTAATAAAATGTAGTTGTTGTGGTACTCCTACACTCATAAAGGCTTGGCACAATGTGTGCAAAGCCCGAAAAAAAATTATCAGGAGGGTTATCTATACACACTTGAAGGCACCAAGTGGAGTGCCTCATTGAAATATTTTGAAAGTGTAGTTGGTGCACTCCCACACTCATTAAGGCTTTTCACAAAGTTAAAAGCCAGAAAAAAATTATAAGGAGGGTCATCCAGTCATCCATAGACCCTTGAAGGAAACAACAGGCAGGCCTCATTCAAATGCTGAAGTTTAAAAACACTTTATGTGCTGCAGTCATATGGTGGTGTGGATAAATCAGGGCTAATCCAGGCTTTGTTCACTTTTATCAGAGTTAGTCTGTCAGCATTTTCTGTTAACAAGCGAAAGTGCCTGTCTGTTATAATCCCCCCAATAGCACTAAAACCTTGCTCAGACAAGACGCTAGCAGCAGAACAGCACGACACCACCAAGACATAGAGGGGACAGCTCATGCCCGGTGTCCAGCTTTGAGACCCAATAGTTGAAGGTCGCAGAGGATATAGGGAGTATGCTGGTTTTGTCAGCCAGGTATTGCCTAACCATCTTTAAAAAAATGTCCCTCCTTGTCAAGTATACCCGGCCATAAGGGCCTGGTGTGTGTCTCCTTTGCCTACCCTCCTTGGATGGGCAAGGAAACTTGCCCCCTGCAGCTAGTGTTGTCTAATGGGAATTTTTTCAACATATTCTCCACAATAGCACCATTTTAGTAGCCCTCTCCGCCTCAAGAAGGAGAGATGTAAAGTTCTCCTTGCAGCGTGGGTCTAGCAGGGTGAACAACCAGTACTCTTTTTTAGCAAAGATGAATATAACGTGAGGTTCGCGGGAAAGGCAGAGGTACATAAAGTCTGCCATATGTGCCAAGGTCCCTACAGCAAACGCTTCCCTGTCTCCACCATGATGACTACTCTCCATCATCTGACATTGCACACCAGTTGATGAGCTGGCACTTGCATGTACTGCAGCACTGCCAGAGCAGAGCCAGAAGCTCTGGAAAATCTGGGTAGGTTTTCAGAAACTGCTGAACCACCAAGTTGAACATGTGGGCCAAGCATGGTACATGTGTGAGCTTGCCAAGCTTTACTGCCGCCACCAGGTTATGGCCATTATCACACACGACAATGCCTGGTTAGAGGTTCAGCGGCGAGAGCCACAGATCTGTCTGGTCTGTTATTACTTTGAATAACTCTGCCACAGTGTGCGGTTTGTCTCCTAGACAAATTAGCTTCAGCAGAGCCTGTTGCCACTTTGCTGAATCAGTGCTCCAGAGCTTCCAGCTTCCGGCTGATGTGGATGACGTGCTCTGCAATAACAAATCAAAAATGGAAGATGAGGAGGAGCAGGAGGGGGTGCAGGATGTGGTATAGGAGGTTGAGGAAACCATGGTAGAAGTAGGGCCAGCAACCCTCAGCATCGGAAGCACTTGCCAGGGTTGGACTCGGACCCTGCTTTCACAATGTTCACCCAGTGTGCCATCAGGAAAATGTAGCATACCTGGCCACAAGCGCTTGTCCATGTGTCGGTCGTTAAGTGTACAATCCCAAAAATTGCGTTGGTAAGGGCATGGGTGATGTTCCTGGACACGTGCTGGTACAAGGCTTAGATACCACACTGGGAAAAAAAAGTGGTGGCTGGGAACCAAGTCTTGATGGATGGCTGCCGCCATGAGTCAGCAGAAATCCTCCTTGTCTACAGAAACATTTCCATGTCAAGCAGCCTGGAAATGTGCCCATTTAGCACTTGGGCCTGTGGGTGGGTGGACTGGAACTTTCTTTTTCGTTCCAAGACCTTGGGTAGGGACAGCTAAATGCTCCTGCTGGGAAAAGTTTTTGTCAGTGGCTGATGATGGTGCCACAGAATGTGCAGGGCAGGAAGCATCTGTGCCAGTGTCATGGACAAGGGATTAGGAAGCACCTATCACAAGTGAAGAGGTAGTGGTGCTCTGGCATCAATCGTTTACCCAGGCGTTCTGCCCACTGAGTCGGGTGCTTAAATGACATGTGCCTGATCATACTGGTGGTGGTTAGGCTCTTAGTGGTCAGACATCTGCTGATCTTGGCATGGCACAGTTTACAAATGCCAATTTATTTGTCTCAGAACCCTCTTTAAAATAGTTCCAGACTGGGGAACACCTAACTCTTTGACTGAGAAATTCTGTGGAACAGTTGCCCTCCTTCTCCCTCTAATCACACCACTGCCTCTTCCTACCTGTTTTAGTGCTGCCGATCACTGCCCCTCAGCGCTGCTGGCCTCGCTCTGCATGCCAGCTTCCCAGGTTGGGTCGGTGATTTAGTCATCCAGCATCTCATCTTCCACTGCAGCACCCTGGTGCTCCTAACTTGGTGACCTAACAACAACATGACTTATCGGCAACTGCGTCTCATCATCTACCTCCTTAGACAAAATTTGTCGTTCCCCACAGTCATTTTCTTGTGGTTGTGGCTGCTCTAAGTTTTGTGCATCACTAAACAGCATCTACCCCTGTCCCTCTTGGACCATGCAGGGTGAAAGGCCACAATCAAGAAATGATGTTGTAAAGAGCTCCTCGGAGTGTTCTAGTATGGGATCACTAGTCTCCTAGGACTCAACATGGTGGGAAGAAGGAGGATAAGGATGAGGATTAAGGGATCCAGACTGTTGACTGGGGAGACTGGACCAAGTAGAAGACTAGGTGGTGCCACCAAGGGTGCTGGAAGCATTATCTGCTATCCAGCCGACCATATTATATAGCAAAAAGGGTATTTTTAAAAATTAGCTTTTATTCATAAATCACTAAAAAACATAATAGTTGGAAAAAACAAGAAACACCAAAGTGCGACGTGCAAGCTAAGGGTATGTTTGGATACTGCCTCCAGCTTTGGTCAGTGAGACTGCTCCAATTTTTCCATATATAAACAAATGCTGTACATGTATTGTAAATGGTCCTCAGGGTTATTCACTTAGAATGCACTGGAATCACCTGATCATTTTTGACCATTAAGAAGATTAGACCATAGTTGGTGTCATTGCAGGTTTATGCTGTCAGGGGTTTAGGTTATCTATTAAGAAATGGCCCTAGCCATTCCCTGCATTATTTCCATATAAGAATTTTATTGGTATATCAGGTAGCCCAAAAATTAGATTATGATTGGCAGTCAGATTGGTACTCTGATCATTTGGTCTTTAATTTTGTGGGGAGCGCAAGGTTCATATATGAAGTTTAGCCAAACTCATTATGTGGCTTGTATACTGTGCTTTCAATAACATAAATCCCGCCGAACCAACTCCATTATAGTAACCTGTAATTGGGAGTTTGATCCCCAGGATAGCTTTATGAGTTTTGGTCATTTTGATATAGTAATCCAAAAATTTGTTTATCCGTTCATGCACGTCACACTTTTGTGTTTCTTGTTTTTTTCTAGTTATTATGGATTTTAGTGATTATGAATAAAAGCTAATTTTTAAAAATACCCTTTTTGCTATGTAATGTTGACTATTCTTGGGGGTACGACATATTATTACTAATACGGTGGTATCCAACAGACCACCTGTTCGCACTGGTGTGGCTTCAGAAGTGGTGTATCGTGCCTCCCTGCAAAGTGGGACAAGAACCTATGTGTCGTGAATAGGCGTGCTTCTTGTGCTCCAGCAATAAGTGTAGTCACACCTGCCCCACATCCTCGGCGTCTCCGTGCACCATCATCAGCACTTCAACTTCCCAGTCCCTTACTGCACGCCTTACGCATTTTCTAATTACTGGGTCTCTTTAAACAAAGTTTATTTTGAAATAAAAAATAAAATTTGTCATCTGCAGTAGGTAAAGCATTTTTTTGGAGTTTAATACTACCGTAAGGTAACACAAAGTACGTAATACTCTATGCATGAGTAATTGAATCCAGAAAAAAATTTGAATGCTTTTTTGGAGTGTTATATACCACCGTAATGTAACACTAAGGACATTAAACTGTATGAAAAACAATATAGTCAATTTTTTCACCCAAAAATAAAGAATGTGGTCAACTGCCACAGCTACAGTAGTGTTCAAAATAATAGCAGTCCAATATGACTAACCAGATTAATCACTGTGTTTGGTATAAATTATATTACCACATGTCAAACAATTTACCAGTTTGTGCAGTAGATTCTAAGAAAACCAACAGACTCAGCATTCATGATCTGCATGTTTTAAGTCTGTGTATTTGAATAATTAATTAAAAGGGGTTTTGTTCATAATAATAGCAGTGTGGAGTTCAATTAGTGAGGTCAACCATTCTGTGAAGAAACAGGTGTGAATCAGGTGGCCCTTATTGTAGGGTGAAGTCAGCACATGTTGTACATGCATTTCTCCTTGAAAGCCTCAGAAATATGGGTTGCTCATGACATTGTTCAGAAGAACAGCATATTTTGAATAAAAAGATGATTGGAGAGCGTAAAACCTATAAAGAAGTGCAGACAATGATAGGCAGTTCAGCTAAAATGATCTCCAATGCTTTAGAATGGAAAGCAAAACCAGAGAGACGTGGAAGAAAATGGAAGACTACCATTCGAATGGATTGAAGAATATCCAGAATGGCAAAGGCTCAACCAATGATCAGCTCCAGGATGATCAAAGACAGTCTCAAGTTACATGTGAAAATTGTGACAATTATGAGATGCCTGTATAAAGCTAATCTCTTAGTAAGAAGTGTTCGCAAAGTCCCTATGTTATAAAAAAGACACGTACTGAAACAGATACATTTTGCGAAAGAACATATCAGCTGGCCTAAAGAGAAATGGAGAAGCATTTTTTGGATTGATGAAAGTAAAATTGTTCTTTTTGGGTGCAAGGGCCGCAAACAGTTCGTCAAACAATCCCCAAACTCTGCATTCAAGCCACAGTACACTCTGAAGACAGTGAAGCATGGTGGTGTAAGCATCATGATATGGGCATGTTTCTCTTACTATGGTGCCGGACCTATTTACCGCATAACAGGAATCATGGACCAGTTTGCATATATTAAAATACTTGAAGAAGTCATGTTGCCTTACGCTGAAGAGGATATGCCCTTGAAATTGTGTTTCAACAAGACAACGACCCTAAACACACCAGTAAACGAGTACAATTTTTGTTCCAGTCCAACAAAATTGAGGTTATGGGGTTGCCAGCCCAATCCCCGGACCTTAATCCGATAGAATACTTGTGGAATGACATAAAAAATGTTGTTTCTCAGGCAAAGCAAACAAATGCCAAAAAATTGTGGGATATAGTCAAAGCATCCTGGGCTGGAATAACTGTTGACAGGTGCCAGAAGTTGGTTGATCCTTTGCAACATACAGTAGATGTGCAGCAGTTCTAAAAAACTGTGGCTATACAGCTAAATATTATGTTAGTGACCCCCAGGAATGCTACATCCTCAAAAAATAAGAGTAAATATTGTGAGTTTGCAAAGACAAATGCAAACATTGCTATTTTTAGAACATTCCAATGTTCATTTTTTGCTATTTTCTGTAAAATAGTTAAAAATTATGTACATTTTTATTTATTTTTTGAATTAGAAAACAATGTGCAATGTTTCCAATGCCTGGAAATAAAAACTATTATAAATATTTTGTGCTTAACTCATTTTTTTGAACACACTGCTATTATTTTGAACACTACTACATATATTTAGCAACTGACTGCAAAGCCCTAAGACCTGCCTAGAGACTGCATTCAGCCACTCTCCCTGTTTCTGCAGCTGTCCCTCCCTAGGCTAAATGCAGAATGTATCTGATACAAGCAGCAAGGCACAGGTTTAGCCCTTACAAGGACTGTTAATATGATGGTTCAGCATCAGCACCAGTATCAAAACTAGAAGACTCTGATTTGGTAAACTGTGCACACATAGGCCTGGACAACCACTCATTCCCTCCAATATGAACTTTCCCTGAGCAGTGCAATAGCATCAGTGTGCTCAGTGTGGCGACGCCTATTCTTTTATAACCCCTGTTGATGAAATGCAGCCAGTCAATCACAGTAATGTCACTACTAAGATGGCTTCTCCATTACAGTGGCTGGCAGGCAATTCCTGCATATTTATTGGCTGTGTAAGAGGCACCAAACATGTGGAGTGGGGATTCGAGCTTCAAGTCCGAGCACCAGCCAATGTTCGCCGAGTGCCGAGCATATCCTAGTACCCATATACTCGAGTGACATCCGACTATCATCGAGCACATTCACTCATCCTTACTGCTCACCACTCCAGCCATCTCTGCTGCTCCATTCTTACGTTCTGGTTCTCAGCGACTAAATTGTGGCATAACCCAGAAAGAACACTGGGCAGGGATTTCCCTCCATGAGCAGGTTCAAGAGGACACTGTGCATGTGCAATGAACTTCCGGGCCTGTGGCTGGAAGTCCCAAAAATTAACTTTAAGCTAGGACTTCTGGCCGTGTGCAGGCCATATGAAGTCACTGCACACTGAGCACACAGTGAACTCTGGTGGCCTCCTTGCAGCCAGAAGTCATGGCCTAGAATAAACACTGGGCCAGAGATGCAGTGAGATGGAGGCACAGAGTACTGGGGTGTTTGGAGAGGTGAGCAGTAAGGTGTGTTTTTTCTTTTTAGATCTTCTGTTCATAGAGACCCAAGAGCATAATAGGGAAAATAATATTCGTGGAGAATAATTTCTCTACAAGTCTAATTTCCAAGTATAATATGTGTGATTTGTAGTGATGGACGAGCAATAAAATGCTCGGGTGCTCGATGCTCAGGTCGAGCACATTGGAATACTCGGGTGCTCGACCCAAGCAACGAGCCCAATGTAAGTCTATGGGAAACTCAAGCATTTTCCAGGTGGCTCCCCCAGGCAGTCTACAGAGGGCCTAAAAATTACCCAAATCATCGGGAACAGTGGTCAAATGACATGGGAACAGCATGGGGAAGACTCCTGGAAACATTTCTGACTCCCAGGTCACTGCTGTAAACAATGTTGTCAGGTATTATGCCACTTTTACAGACTCACAATAAAACATACAAAAAAGGAAACCAAAATGGATTTTCGTGGGAAATATGTTAAGGAACATCCTTTTCAGGGTAATGACTTGAATATAAGGCAAAATAAATAACCAAAAACCAAAAATACTCCACCACACCATAGGCTATGTTCACACGTAGAGTTTTTGATGTGTTTTTGCACTTTTGTATTGCTTTCAACCGTGACAAATGCATTCACCAGGAAATGTCATTTTAACATTTTACAACCTTATCTGGCCATGTGGTGTGTGAGACATGATCAGACACATCCTGTTTCATTTATGAAGGAGGGACTCTGAAATTCACAAAGCCTATATTTATAGGGCCATCAGGTGGCCTTTACTATTCTTAAAAGGCCAGCAGTCAGCCCTCACTATTCTTAGAGAGGTATCAGCCGGCTATGCTTTGTTATTCCCATTACTAAAAAGTGGGTCTCCTATACTGTTATTGTGTATGCAGTGAGGGGCAGGGCTGTCCAAAATTTGGACGCACCCCAATACCCCTTTGAAAATTTGGATGCACCCCAAAACCACTTTGAAGAGACTAAGAGAAGGGCCAACTAAAATAAAATGTTCCCATTATAAAGAAGTGGGTCTCCCAATGTGTTTGCCTATGCAATGAATGCAAGGGTTGTCAAAAATTTGGAGGCATTCCAATGCCCCTTGGAAGAGACGTGGAGGTCAGAGGGCCTCATGAAAACAATGTTCCCATTATTAGGAAGTGGGTCTTCCATTGTGTTTCCCTATGCAGTGAATGCAAGTGTTGACAAAAATTTGGAGGCACTCCAATGCCCCTTGGAAGAGACGTAGAGGTCAGAGGGCCTCCTGAAAACAATGTTCCCATTATTAGGAAGTGAGTCTTCCATTGTGTTTGCCTATGCAGTGAATGCAAGGGTTGCCAAAAATATGGAGGCACTCCAATGCCCCTTGGAAGAGACGTGGAGGTCAGAGGGCCTCCTAAAAACAATGTTCCCATTGTTATGTAGTGGGTCTTCCATTGTGCTTGACTGTGCAGTGAATGCAAGGGTTGCTAAAAATTGGGAGGCACTCCAATGCCCCTTGGAAGAAACGTGGAGGTCAGAGGGCCTCCTGAAAACAATGTTCCCATTATTAGAAATTGGGTCTCCCATTGTGTTTGCTCATGCAGTAAATGCAAGGGTTGCCAAAAATTGGGAGGCACTCCAATGCCCCTTGGAAAAGACGTAGAGTGCCTCATGAAAAAATGTTTCCATTATTAGGAAGTGGGTCTCCCATTGTGTTGGCCTATGCAGTGAATGCAAGGGCTGCCAAAAATTGGGAGGCACTCCAATGCCCCTTGGAAGAGAGGTAGTGGGCCTCCTGAAAACAATGTTCCCATTATTAGGAAGTGAGTCTTCCAGTGTGTTTGCCTATGCAGTGAATGTAAGGGTTGCCAAAAATTTGGAGGAACTCCAATGCCCCTTGGTAGAGACGTGGAGGTCAGAGGACCTCCTAAAGACAATGCTCGCATTATTATGAAGTGGGTCTTCCATTGTGCTAGACTATGCAGTGAATGCAAGGGTTGCTAAAAATTGGGAGGCACTCCAATGATCCTTGGAAAACAAGTAGAGAGCCTTATGAAAAAATGTTCCCATTATTAGGAAGTGGGCCTCCCATCGTGTTGGCCTATGCAGTGAATGCAAGGGCTGCCAAAAATTGGGAGGCACTCCTATGCCTTTTGGAAGAGACGTAGAGGGCCTCATGAAAAAATGTTCCCATTATTAGGAAGTGGGTCTTCCATTGTGTTTGCCTAAGCAGTGAATGCAAGGGATGGCAAAAATTTGGAGGCACTCCAATGCCCCTTGTAAGAGACGTGGAAGTCAGAGAGCCTCCTGCAAACGATGTTCCCATTATTAGAAATTGGGTCTCCCATTGTGATTGCCCATGCAGTAAATGCAAGGGCTGCCAAAAATTGGGAGACATTCCAATGCCCCTTGGAAGAGACGTAGTGAACCTCCTGAAAACAATGTTCCCATTATTAGGAAGTGGGTCTTCCATTGTGTTTGCCTATGCAGTGAATACAATGGTTGCCAAAAATTTGGAGGCACTCCAATGCCCCTTGGAAGAGACGTGGAGGTCAGAGGGCCTCCTGAAAACAATATTCCCATTATTAGGAAGTGAGTCTTCCATTGTGTTTGCCTATGCAGTGAATGCAAGGGTTGCCAAAAATTTGGAGGCACTCCAATGCCCCTTGGAAGAGACGTGAAGGTCAAAGGGCCTCGTAAAACAATGTTCCCATTATTATGAAGTGGGTCTTCCATTGTGCTTGACTATGCAGTGAATGCAAGGGTTGCTAAAAATTGGGAGGCACTCCAATGCCCCTTGGAAAAGATGTACAGAGCCTCATGAAAAAATGTTCCCATTATTAGGAAGTGGGCCTCCCATTGTGTTGGCCTATGCAGTGAATGCAAAGGCTGCCAAAAATTGAGAGGCACTCCAATGCCCCTTGGAAGAGACGTGGAGGTCAGAGGGCCTCATGAAAAAATGTTCCCATTATTAGGAAGTGGGTCTTCCTTTGTGTTTGCCTATGCAGTGATTGCAAGTGTTGCCAACAATTTGGAGGCAATACAATGCCCCTTGGAAGAGACGTGGAAGTCAGAGGAACTCCTGAAAACAATGTTCCCATTATTAGGCATTGGGTCTCCCATTGTGATTGCTCATGCAGTAAATTCAAGGGTTGCCAAAAATTGGGAGGCACTCCAATGTCCCTTGGAGAAGACTTAGAGAGCGTCATGAAAAAATGTTCCCATTATTAGGAACTTGGTCTCCCATTGTGTTGGCCTATGCAAGGAATGCTAGGGCTGCCAAAAATTTGGGAGGCATTCCAATGCCCCTTGGAAGAGACATAATGGGCCTCCTGAAAACAATGTTCCCATTATTAGGAAGTGGGTATTCCATTGTGTTTGCCTATGCAGTGAATGCAAGGGTTGCCAAAAATGTGGAGGTACTCGAATGCCCCTTGGAATAGATGTGGAGGTCAGAGGGCCTCCTGAAAACAATGTTCCCATTATTAGGAAGTGGGTCTTCCATTGTGTTTGCCTAAGCAGTGAATGCAAGGGTTGCCAAAAATTTGGAGGCACTCCAATGCCCCTTGGAAGAGAAGTGGAGGTCAGAGGGCCTCCTGAAAACAATGTTCCCATTATTCGAAATTTGGTCTTCCATTGTGTTTGCTCATGCAGTAAATGCAAGGGTTGCCAAAAATTGTGAGGCACTATAATGCCCCTTGGAATAGACGTAGAGGGCCTAAAGAAAAAATGTTCCCATTTTTAGGAAGTGGGTCTTCCATTGTGTTTGCCTATGCAGTGAATGCAAGGGTTGCCAAAAAATTGGAGGCACTCCAATGCCCCTTGGAAGAAACGTGGAGGTCAGAGGGCCTCCTGAAAACAATGTTCCCATTATTAGAAATTGGGTCTCCCATTGTGTTTGCTCATGCAGTAAGTGCAAGGGTTGACAAAAATTGTGAGGCACTCCTATGCCCCTTGGAAAAGACGTAGAGAGCCTCATGAAAAAATGTTCCCATTATTAGGAAGTGGGTCTCCCATTGTGTTAGCCTATGCAGTGAATGCAAGGGCTGCCAAAAATTGAGAGGCACTCCAATGCCCATTGGAAGAGAGGTAGTGGGCCTCCTGAAAACAATGTTCCCATTATTAGGAAGTGAGTCTTTCAATGTGTCTGCCTATGCAGTGAATGCAAGGGTTGCCAAAAATGTGGAGGCACTCCAATGCCCCTTGGAAGAGACGTGGAGGTCAGAGGGCATTCTGAAGACAATGTTCCCATTATTAGGAAGTGGGTCTTCCATTGTGTTTGCCTATGCAGTGAATGCAAGGGCTACTAAAATGTGGAGGCACTCCAATGCCCCTTGGAAGAGACGTGGAGGTCAGAGGGCATTCTGAAGACAATGTTCCCATTATTAGGAAGTGGGTCTTCCATTGTGTTTGCCTATGCAGTGAATGCAAGGGTTGCTAAAATTTGGGAGGCACTCCAATGCCCCTTGGAAAATACGTACAGGGCCTCATGAAAAAATGTTCCCAATATTAGGAAGTGGGTCTACCATTGTGTTTGCCTATGCAGTGAATCCAAGGGTTGCCAACAATTTGGAGGCACTACAATGCCCCTTGGAAGAGAAGTGGAGGTCAGAGGGACTCGTGAAAACAATGTTCCCATTATTAGACATTGGTCTCCCATTTTGTTTGATCATGCAGTAAATGCAAGGGTTGCCAAAATTTGTGAGGCACTCCAATGCCCCTTGGAAAAGACGTAGAGAGCTTCATTAAAAAATGTTCCCATTATTAGGAACTGGATCTCCCATTCTGTTGGCCAATGCAGTGAATGCAAGGGCTGCCAAAAATTGGGAGGCACTCCAATGACCCTTGGAAGAGACATATTGGGCATCCAGAAATCAATTATTCCCATTATTAGGAAGTGGGTCTTCCATTGTGTTTGCCTATGCAGTGAATGCAAGGGTTGCAAAAATGTGGACGCACTCCAATGCCCCTTGGAATAGGTGTGGAGTTGAGAGGTCCTACTGAAAACAATGTTCCCATTATTAGGAAGTGGGTCTCCCATTGTGTTAGCCTATGCAGTGAATGCAAGGGCTGCCAAAAATTGAGAGGCACTCCAATGCCCCTTGGAAGAGAGGTAGTGGGCCTCCTGAAAACAATGTTCCCATTATTAGGAAGTGAGTCTTTCAATGTGTCTGCCTATGCAGTGAATGCAAGGGTTGCCAAAAATGTGGAGGCACTCGAATGCCCCTTGGAAGAGACGTATTGGGCGTCCAGAAATCAATTATTCCCATTATTAGGAAGCGGGTCTTCCATTGTGTTTGCCTATGCAGTGAATGCAAGGGCTACTAAAATGTGGAGGCACTCCAATGCCCCTTGGAAGAGACGTGGAGGTCAGAGGGCATTCTGAAGACAATGTTCCCATTATTAGGAAGTGGGTCTTCCATTGTGTTTGCCTATGCAGTGAATGCAAGGGCTACTAAAATGTGGAGGCACTCCAATGCCCCTTGGAAGAGATGTGGAGGTCAGAGGGCATTCTGAAGACAATGTTCCCATTATTAGGAAGTGGGTCTTCCATTGTGTTTGCCTATGCAGTGAATGCAAGGGTTGCTAAAAATTGGGAGGCACGCCAATGCCCCTTGGAAAATACGTACAGGGCCTCATGAAAAAATGTTCCCAATATTAGGAAGTGGGTCTACCATTGTGTTTGCCTATGCAGTGAATCCAAGGGTTGCCAACAATTTGGAGGCACTACAATGCCCCTTGGAAGAGAAGTGGAGGTCAGAGGGACTCGTGAAAACAATGTTCCCATTATTAGACATTGGTCTCCCATTTTGTTTGATCATGCAGTAAATGCAAGGGTTGCCAAAATTTGGGAGTCACTCCAATGCCCCTTGGAAAAGACGTAGAGAGCTTCATTAAAAAATGTTCCCATTATTAGGAACTGGATCTCCCATTCTGTTGGCCAATGCAGTGAATGCAAGGGCTGCCAAAAATTGGGAGGCACTCCAATGACCCTTGGAAGAGACATATTGGGCATCCAGAAATCAATTATTCCCATTATTAGGAAGTGGGTCTTCCATTGTGTTTGCCTATGCAGTGAATGCAAGGGTTGCAAAAATGTGGACGCACTCCAATGCCCCTTGGAATAGGTGTGGAGTTGAGAGGTCCTCCTGAAAACAATGTTCACAGCATTAGGAAGTGGGTCTTCCATTGTGTTTGCCTATGTAGCGAATGCAAGGGTTGCCAAAAATTTGGAGGCACTCCAATGCCCCTTGTGAGAGATGTGGAGGTCAGAGGGCCTCCTGAAAACAATGTTCCCATTATTAGGATGTGAGTTTTCCATTGTGTTTGCCTGTGCAGTGAATGCAAGGGTTGCCAAAAATTTGGAGGCACTCCAATGCCCTTTGGAAGAGATGTGGAGGTCAGAGGGCCACCTGAAAACAATGTTCCCATTATTAGGAAGTGGGTCTTCCATTGTGTTTGCCTATGCAGTGAATGCAAGGGTTGACAAAAATTGGGAGGCACTGCATTGCCCCTTGGAAAAGACGGACGTAGAGAGAATCAAGAAAAAATGCTCCCAATATTAGGATGTGGGTCTCCCATTATGTTGGCCTATGCAGTGAATGCAAGGGCTTCCAAAAATTGGGAGGGACTCCAATGCCCCTTGGAAGAGACTTGGAGGTCAGAGGGCCTCCTGAAAACAATGTTCTCGTTATTAGGAAGTGGGTCTTTCATTGTGTCTCCCTATGCAGTGAATGCAAGGGTTGCAAAAAATTGGGAGGCACTCCAATGCCCCTTGGTAGAGATGTGGAGGACAGAGGGCCTCCTGAAAACAATGTTCCCATTATTAGGAAGTGGGTCTTCCATTGTGTTTGCCTATGCAGTGAATGCAAGGGTTGCCAACAATTTGAAGGCACTACAATGCCCCTTCCAAGAGAAGTGGAGGTCAGAGGGACTCCTGAAAACAATGTTCCCATTATTAGACATTGTGTCTCCCATTGTGTTTGCTCATGCAGTAAATGCAGGGGTTGCCAAAAATTGGGAGGCACTCCAATGCCCCTTGGAAGAGACATAGTGGGCCTCCTGAAAACAATATTCCCATTATTAGGAAGTGGGTCTTCCATTGTGTTTGCCTATGCAGTGTATGCAAGGGCTGCCAAAAATGTGGAGGCACTCCAATGCCCTTTGGAATAGATGTTGAGTTCAGAGTGCCTCCTGAAAGCAATATTCCCATTATTAGGAAGTCGGTGTTCCATTGTGTTTGCCTATGCAGTGAATGCAAGGGTTGCCAAAAATTTGGAGGCACTCCAATGCCCCTTGGAAGAGACGTGCAGGTCAGAGGGCCTCCTGAAAGCAATGTTCCATTATTAGGAAGAGGGTCTTCCATTGTGTTTGCCTATGTAGTGAATGCAAGGGTTGCTAAAAATTGGGAGGCACTCCAATGCCCCTTGGAAAAGACGTATAGAGCCTCAAGCAAAAATGTTCCCTTTATTTTGAAGTGGGCCTCCCATTGTGTTGGCCTATGCAGTGAATGCAAGGGCTGCCAAAAATTGGGAGGCACTCCAATGCCTTTTGGAAGAGACGTAGAGGGTCTCATGAAAAAATGATCCCATGATTAGGAAGTGGGTCTTCCATTGTGTTTGCCTATGCAGTGAATGCAAGGGTTGCCAACAATTTGGAGGCACTACAATGACCCTTGGAAGAGACGTGGAGGTCAGAGGGACTCCTGAAAACAATATTCCCAGTATCAGACATTGGGTCTCTCATTGTGTTTGCTCATGCAGTAAATGCAAGGTGGCCAAAAATTGGGAGGCACTCCAATGCCCCTTGGAAAAGACGTAGAGAGCCTCATGAAAAATACTTCCATTATTAGGAACTGGGTCTCCCATTGTGTTGGCCTATGCAGTGAATGCAAGAGTTGTCAAAAATTGGGAGGATATCCAATGCCCCTTGAAAGAGACATAGAGGGCCTCATGAAAAATTTCCCCATTATTATGAAGTGGTTGTCCCATAGTGTTGGCCTATGCAGTGAATGTAAGGGCACCCAAAAATTGGGAGACACTCCAATGCCCCTTGAAAGAGATGTAGTGGGCCTCCTGAAATCAATTTTCCCATCATTAGGAAGTGGGTATTCCATTGTGTTTGCCTATGCAGTGAATGCAAGGGTTGCCAAAATTTTGGAGGCACTCCAATGCCCCTTGGAAGAGATGTGGAGGTCAGAGGGCCTCCCGAAATCAATGTTCCCATTATTAGGAAGTGGGTCTTCCATTGTGTTTGCCTATGCAGTAAATGCAACGGTTGCCAAAAATTGGGAGGCACTCCAATGCCCCTTGGAAAAGACGTAGAGAGCCTCATGAAAAATTGCTCCCATTATTAGGAAGTGGTTCTCCCATTGTGATGGCCTATGCAGTGAATGCAAGGGCTGCCAAAAATTGGGAGGGACTCCAATGTCTTTTGGAAGAGACGTAGAGGGCCTCATGAAAAAAATGTTCCCATTATTAGGAAGTGGGTCTTCCATTGTGTTTGCCTATGCAGTGAAAGCAAAGGTTGCCAAAAATTTGGAGGCCCTCCAATGCCCCTTGGAAGAGACGTGGAGGTCAGAGGGCCTCCTGAAAACTGTGTTCCCATTATTATAAAGTGGGTCTCCCATTGTGTTGGCCTATGCAGTGAATGCAAGTGCTGCCAAAAATTGGAAGGCACTCCAATGTCCCTTGGAAGAGACATAGAGGGCCTCATGAAAAAATGTTCCCATTATTAGGAAGTGGGTGTCCCATAGTGTTGGTCTATTCAGTGAATGCAAGGGCTGCCAAAAATTGTGAGACACTCCAATGCCCCTTGAAAGAGATGCAGTGGGCCTCCTGAAAACAATTTTCCCATCATTAGGAAGTGGGTCTTCCATTGTGTTTGCCTATGCAGTGAATGCAAGGGTTGCCAAAATTTTGGAGGCACTCCAATGCCCCTTGGAAGAGATGTGGAGGTCAGAGGGCCTCCTGAAATCAATGTTCCCATTATTAGGAAGTGGGTCTTCCATTGTGTTTGCCTATGCAGTAAATGCAACGGTTGCCAAAAATTGGGAGGCACTCCAATGCCCCTTGGAAAAGACGTAGAGAGCCTCATGAAAAATTGCTCCTATTATTAGGAAGTGGTTCTCCCATTGTGATGGCCTATGCAGTGAATGCAAGGGCTGCCAAAAATTGGGAGGGACTCCAATGTCTTTTGGAAGAGACGTAGAGGGCCTCATGAAAAAATGTTCCCATTATTAGGAAGTGGGTCTTCCATTGTGTTTGCTTATGCAGTGAATGCAAAGGTTGCCAAAAATTTGGAGGCCCTCCAATGCCCCTTGGAAGAGACGTGGAGGTCAGAGAGCCTCCTGAAAACTGTGTTCCCATTATTATAAAGTGGGTCTCCGATTGTGTTGGCCTATGCAGTGAGTGCAAGTGCTGCCAAAAATTGGAAGGCACTCCAATGTCCCTTGGAAGAGACGTAGAGGGCCTCATGAAAAAATGTTCCCATTATTAGGAAGTGGGTGTCCCATAGTGTTGGTCTATTCAGTGAATGCAAGGGCTGCCAAAAATTGGGAGGCACTCCAATTCCCCTTTTAAGAGACGTAGTGGGCCTCCTGAAAACAATGTTCCCATTATTAGGAAGTGCGTCTTCCATAGTGTTTGCCTATGCAGTGAATGCAAGGGTTGCCAAAATTTGGGAGGCACTACAATGCCCGTTGGAAGAGACGTGGAGGAGGGCCCCATAAAAAAATGTTCCCATTAGAAAGGAGCGGGTATGTGTGTATAGGTTGACAATCAATTACCCCTGGGGGGTATACATGAACATACTGTATAATTTTTTTTTATGGCCATCATAAACACCATTTAAAAAAAATATGTGGGTGTTGCTTTACGGACCACGGTCTCCTTGGTGATATGGTGGTGAGAATGAGGATGAGGAGAAGGAGGAGGACAAGAGCAAATAGCCAAAATCAGGACTCGTATACCCATGTGAGGGTGTGAAAAGGTGCATGGGAATACAACTCCCAAAGGAAGACACTGGATTTGAGTTTATGTTACGCTGCTATCATTCGGTGGTGTTGAGACGTCTGGCCCAATCCAGCCCTTGTTCATTTATATAAGCGTCAGCCTGTCAGCATTTTCAGTTGACAGGCAGATGCGCTTATCAGTTATAATTCCACCAGCGGCACTAAAAACCTGCTGTGATAAAATGCTAGCGACAGGGCAGGCCAGGACTTCCAAGGCATAGAGAGCCAGTTCATTCCACGTATCCAGCATGAATACCCAATAATCATACGGCACAGAGGAATCACGGAGGACATTGGTACGGTCAGCAAGGTACTCCCTCAGCTTCTTCCCAAGCTTTGCACTCCTTGTGAGAGTACCCCGCGCCTCAGGGCCTGTGCGATGGGAGGGGCTGAGAAATTTCTCACAGAACTTTGACAGTGTTCCCCTGCCTCTGTTGGATTGGAGTTGTGTTTCTCTCGCCTGTAGTCATTGGTTGTTAAACGAACTGTGACCTCTGCCACCAGCGTTTTTAGATGGGAATTTTTTTAATAGTTCCACAACAAGGGCCTTCTAGTACTGCCCATTTTTGTAGACCTGTCCGCCTCAGGAATAAGAGATATAAAGTTCTCCTTGTAGCGTGGGTCTAGAAGTGTCACCAACCAGTAATGACTGTCACCCAAAATTTTGAGAACACATAGGATCATGGGAAAGGCTGTGTAACATAAACTCAGCCATGCGTGCCAGACTGTTAACAGGCAAGACTTCCGTGTCCACACCAAGAGGACGACAGACCATGCTCTCCTCCTCCTCCTCTCTGTCCTCAAGCCATCCACACTAAACAGAAAGTATGACGGTGGTGCAGGTAGTACCGACTATAGCGCTGTAAACTAGCTCCTGTTCTTCCTCCTACTCCTCCTCTTCCTCATTGTCACCCATTCCACGTTGTGATGAGATAATTGTTATGATCTGCAACATTTACTAAGGAAAGAAAGACAGTAAGACTAAGCTGAATTCCTACGATGTAGAGGGCTGCCTGTTCCTAGCGAACAGACCCGCCTTAGTCCTCGGCTAGTCTGAATGAAGACCTATAGCATAAAGGAAAGAGTCCCTAAAATAACTAAGGACTGAAACAAAAATGGGACACCTACTGAATAGAGAAAGTTGTTGCAGAACACAAAAAGACAAACTGACAAAAAGGTACTAGAGGTCCCAGAAGGACCAAGAGAACTAACAGAGATAGGCACTGAAGCACCTGGCTAGAGAAACAGTCAAACACTGAAGTCCAGCACAGCCAGAAGGGCGGAGCTGGAATATAAAGGCAGGTGGTCACGTGACCGCAAAACACAATATGGAAAAAAAGCAAACAGGAGGGTTCTAACAGTACTCCCTCATTTATGAGAATCCTCCGGATCCTCCAGGCCCAGGCCTATCCGGAAACCTCCTGTGGAAAGCTCTAACAAGCCTAGGAGCAGAGACATCATCCATCCTTACCCAGGAGTTATCTTTGGGACCGAAAACCTTCCAGGAGACAAGATACTGTAATCTACCTCTGTGCCATCTAGAATTCAAGATACGAGAAATTTCATATTCGCCGTCTTCCAACACAGGAGGAACTGTGACAGTGGCATCCCTATCTGAAACATGAGCCTTTTTCAACAAGGAAACATGAAACACAGGATTAATCTTCCAGGAAGTAGGGATGTTCAACCTAACAGCAGATGGGTTAACAACCTGAGGCACTTTAAATGGACCCTCAAACTTAGTACCCAGTATTTTAGAGGGAATCCTCAACCACAGGTTCTTTGAGGACAACCAAACCATGTCACCCATAGTAAACAAAACCTCCTTATGTTTCCTGTCAAAATACTTCTTGGACTTCTTGTTAGCCTCTTGAAGGTTGCAACGTACATTAGTCCAAACTCTCTCCAAATCACCGGAAAAATTCTCCTCCTCCGGCACCGTCGACCCCAATTTAGAGAACGAACCAAAAGATGGATGTCTCCCCGTACAACAAAAAAAAGGAGAACACCCAGCAGAGGTGGATGTATGATTGTTAAGAGCAAATTCTGCGAGAGGCAGAAACTCCGACCACACCTCTTGATTGTCCGCCACAAAACAACGCAAAAACTGTTCTACATCCTGGTTCTTTCTTTCAGTCTGTTCATTAGACTCAGGATGATACCCAGACGAAAATGACAAATGGACTCCCAACCTGGCACCGACCATAGGAGAGAAGCTGCGAGATAAAGCATCGGCTCTAACATTCTTAGTACCAGGGATATAGGTAACAGAAAAATGAAACCGATAAAAAAAATGTGCCCACCTAGCTTGACGGGCATTCAAGCGCTTGGCAGCATCCAGATAGATCAAATTCTTATGATCTGTGAAAACCTGAATAGGAAATCTAGCGCCTTCCAAAAAATGACGCCAATGTTCAAATGCGAGTTTAATAGCCAGCAACTCCCGATTTCCAACATCATAATTCAGTTCGGTTTGTTTTCGAAAAGAAGGCACAAGGATGTACTCCATCCCTGTTCTCCTGAGACAAAACTGCTCTGACCCCCACCGATGAAGCATCGACCTCGGCCAAAAAAGGCTTGGTCTCATCAGGCTGCATAAGGATAGGTGCAGAACTGAACCTCTCTTTGAGATGCTTAAACGTTTCAATGGCCTCAGTAGTCCACTGGACCGTATTCACACCTTTCCTGGTGAGATCGGTTAGAGGCTCAACAATTACAGAAAAATTCTTAATGGATTTCCAGTAATAATTGGCAAAACCCAAAAATCTCTGCATAGATTTCAAACCAACAGGCCTAGGCCATTCCTGCACAGCCTGAACCTTCACCGGTTCCATCTCAAAGCCCTCGCTGGAGACAATGTAGCCCAAACAACTAATTTTCTGCACAGCGAACTCACATTTCTCCAGCTTAGCAAAGAGTGAATTATCGCTCAAAAACTACAAAACTTCACATACACTCTGCCAATGGGACTCTAGATCTGGTGAATAAATCAAAATGTCATCCAAATACACAACCACATTCTTACCAATCAAAGGTCTCAGGATATTATTAATAAGGTTCTGAAAAAATGCAGGTGCATTGGTAAGACGAAAAGGCATCACCAGATTCTCAAAATGACCTACCAGAGTGTTAAAAGCAGTTTTCCATTCATCACCATCCGTCACTCGTAACAAATTGTATGCCCCCCGGAGATCAATCTTAGAGAACCACTTGGCCCCCACTAACTGGTTAAACAAGTCAGGAATTAACGGCAATGGGTGGGAATTGCGCACGGTAATCTTATTAATTTCACGAAAATCCAGACATGGGCGTAAACCTCAGTCCTTTTTTTTAACAAATAAAAATCCAACTGCCACAGGCGACTTAGAATGTCTAATGTGACCAGCAGCCAGGCTAGTTTGTATGTACTCCTCCAAGGCCTTTCTTTCAGGGATAGTCAGATTAAACAAGCGACTCTTGGGAAGAGTAGCACACGGAACAAACTCAATGGCGCAATCATAATCCCTATGAGGAGGTAAAACTTGCGACTCCTCCTCCGAAAAAAACCTCCAAAAATCTTGAATAGGTACCGGTAATTACCCTTTTTCCAGAGCCGCAATGCAACCATTACAACATTTATCATAGCACTTCGGACTCCAAGACTTAATCACATTAGTAGACAAATCTAGTAAAGGATTGTGCAGTTTTAGCCAAGACAAACCTAGAACGACCGGAGAGGGTAAATTATCTTATTCAACCAAGTCCAAAATTTCTTGGTGAACTCCATTGATAGTGAGGGGAAATGCAGCAACCTTGTGAGTAATACATTTCAAGGGAGTGTTATCAATTGCAATCACAGAAATAGGTGATGACAAAGGTTTGGATTTCAATTCCAGTTTTCCCAAAAAACGTTTATAAATCACATTAAGTGTTGAACCACAATCCACAAATACCTGAAATTCAACCAAATTTTCCTGCAAAGTAGCACTCCCAAAAAGAAATACTCCTGCAGAGCATAAACAAGCTACAAGGGCGTACCTGAACTTTTTTTTTCTTTACTTAAACGAAGCTCACAATACGTAATCAAATGGTCAGCTTTACCACAATAAAGACAACCTCCGGTCTCTTTCCTGAGAGCAGAGTTACATCGCCCCAACCTCCATCGGTTCTCTGCTGTCAGAGCAGATTTTCTGGGGACTAGGACCTGGCATTACTGGAGTCTTTACCTCATTCACCCTGGACCTCAGCCTCCTGTCCACACGAACAGCTAATTGCATGGCATCCTGCAGAGTCTCATGTTCGGGGAATGCAATTAGCAAATCCATAACCCTTTCACTCAGACCAGGTACAAATAAACATTTCAGAGCAGGATCATTCCATTTGACTTCTGAAGCCCATCTTCTAAAGTGTGTGCAATAATTTTCAACATCACCTGACCGCTCATTCAAATGCCTGAGTTCTGCCTCAGTGGTTGAGATTCGATCAGGATCATCATATAATAGCCCCATAGCAGAAAAAAATTCTTATACCGACCTTAAACATGAATCATTAGGTTGGAGAGAAAAGGCCCACCCCTGTGGTTCATTGCGCAAAAGTGAAATAATAAAACCAAAGCACTGTGATTCATTCCCAGAGGACCTTGGTCTCAAACAAAAATATAACAAACAAGCTTTTTAAAAGGAAAACAAATCTTGCTGTTAACCATAAAAAACATCAGGCAGCCCTACCTTAGGTTCCACAAAATGCGCTCCAGGAAAGCTACTCACGTGATGCTGGAGCTCAGCCAACTCCAGAGACAATCCCTGCAAGCGTTGAGCCAAATCCTGGACGGAAACCATACTGATCCCCGAATTTCTTTCCTTTTAGTTTTTTGGGCTGGACTTACTGTTATGATCTGCAACATGTACTAAGGAAAGAAAGAGGAAAGCTGTCCCTACAGTAAGACTAAGCTGAATCCTTACGATGTAGCGGGCTGCCTGTTCCTAGCGAACAGACCCGCCTTAGTCCTCGGCTAGTCTGAACGAAGACCTATAGCATAATGGGAGGGGTCCCTAAAAGAACTAAGGACTGGAACAAAAATGGGATACCTCCTGAACAGAGAAAGGTGTTGCAGAACACAAAAAGACAAACTGACAAAAAGGTACAAGAGGTCCCAGAAGGACCAAGAGAACTGACAGAGATAGGCACCGAAGCACATGGCTAGAGAAACAGTCAAACACTAAAGTCCAGCACAGACAGAAGGGCGGAGCTGGAATATAAAGGCAGGTGGTCACGTGACTGCAAAACACAATATGGAAAAAAAACAAACAGGAGGGTTCTAACACCATGTGCCTGATCATGCTGGTGGTGGTCAGGCTGTTTTTTTGCCACCCCTGCTGTTGTGGGACTGGCAGGTGGTGCAAATGGCCTTTTTGGGGTTATCGGCAGAGTCTTTAAAAAACAACCAGACTCGGGGAGACCTAACAGTTGTACTGGCAACTTCCTTCGTGTTGGTGTTACGGGGAACGGTTGCCTGCCTTCTGTCTGCGGCCATCACACTGCTTCTTCCTGCTTGTTGTGGTGCTCTGCCTCTCTCCCCCCTGTGTGCTGCTCTCCTCGCTCTGCATGTCCCCCTGCCAGGTTGGGTCAGTTACTATATCATCCACCACCTAATCTTCCACTTCCACACCCTGGTCCTCCTCCTGACTTTCTGGCAGTTGTGTCTCATCATCGTCCACCTCTTGTGACACTATCTCACAGTCGCCTTCATATGACTGTGGCTGCTCAAATATTTGGGCATCGCTACACGCGATTTCCTCTTGCCATGCTTCAAGTGAACCGGGCGAGAGGCCCGAATCTATAAACTGAAAAGTGAACAGCTCTCCAGAGTGTCCAAGTGTGGGATCAGTTGTCTCACGGCACTTGGCATGGTGGGAGGAAGGAGGATCAGGGTGAGGAATATGCAGTCCAGACTCACAGCTACTGAGACTTGACCGTGTGGAAGGCGGGGTGGTGGTGGCTAAGTGACTGGAAGCATTATCCGCTTTCCAACCAACAACCTTTTGACACTGCTCTGGGTTCACTAGCGGTGTGCTGCGGTCCCCTAGGAATTTGGGCAGGAAGGACGTGCGAGATGATGTGGGTGTTTGTTGTGGCACAATTTCAGCTTGCCCATGGCCTTGTCCTCGGCCTCTGCATGCACCATCACCATCACGTCCAGTTCCCCGTCCCTTGCCACGTGCCTTGCCCATTTTAAATGGAGGACACTATCTTCCACGCTCGCTACAAATGACTGAGTTTGGAGCGAACTTATATGTGATCCGTGAGACGGATAAAACAGAGTTTTAAATACCTGGCCTGTAGGTAAGTCGTTTGAACAGCAAACTGGTGTGAATTGCTTCACTGACACACTGAAGGAAATTTTTAATGGAGGCCAGAAATGGCAGTATTTTCTGACAACGTATATGTGATCCGTGTGATGGAGTATCCAGAGTTTTAAATACCTGGACTGTAAGTAACTAGATTGAACAGCAAACTGGTGTGAATTGCTTCACTGACACACTGAAAGAAATTTTTAATGGAGGCCAGAAATGGCAGTATTTTCTGACAACGTATATGTGATCCATGTGACGGAGAAAACAGAGTTTGAAATACCTGGCCTGTAGGTATCTAGTTTGAACAGCAAACTTGTGTGAATTGCTTCACTGACACACTGAAGGAAATTTTTAATGGAGGCCAGAAATGGCAGTATTTTCTGACAACATATATGTGATCCGTGTGACCGAGAAAACAGAGTTTTAAATACCTGGCCTGTAGGTAACTAGTTTGAACAGCAAACCAGTGTCAAAAACTTCGCTGACACAGTGAAAAAAAAATTGGAATGGAGGCCAAAAATGGCAGTATTTTCTGAAAACGTATATGTGATCCATGTGACGGAGAAAACACCGTTTTACATTGCTGGATTTCTAGTGCAGTAATATGGAAAGGACCTGGCTGTATTCTGCAGTGCCAACAAGCAAATGGCGCAGAAAAACGGTGTTTTCTGGATTGCTTTTTAAGCAAATAATGAGGATTGCGATCCAAAAAAAAGTATTCCTGGCTCCTGATACCTGGGCCTTTGTATAGAAATATCTAACAGTAGCAGAAGGCAGAATTGGAATGGAGCCTCTTGTGCTATATGCACTGCAGTCTGCTATATACACTGCCTGCTTATATACACTGCTTGCCTGATATCTCTGCAGATGGATTAGTTAGTCCTCAAAAGGATGTTTGTTAAGATAGTTATGGGGAATGTATGTTTTTTCTCTCTACACTACCTAATACACAAGCAAATCTCTCCCTGACGCAGAAGCACCTCTCCCTACACTGTCTGATCCGGAGTGACCGTGACGAGCATGGCGGCGCCAGGTCTGATATACACCTGATGACGCTGTGCGGCCAGCCAATCACTGTAATGACACAACCACCATGGCTGCGGCATTACAATGAGTGGCAGGCAATTTCTGCATGTTGATTGGTGCTATAAAGAGCGCCAAATATGCAGGGATGGGACCCGAGCTCCCGCCGAGCAACCGCGGAAATACTTGGCGAGCGCCGAGCATCTCGAGCAGTGAGATGCTGGGTCGAGCACCGAGCAGTAGCGAGCATGCTCGCTCATCACTACTCCTCATGCATTGACCAAATACAGTGCTATTGCTCTATTTGATGTAGTTGAAATTGCCGGAAAAAAGGCAGATAACACACACAACTGTCTCACATCGACAACAAATAGTCTGTGGATAGGTGATAATATTCAAAATTGGAATAACCTTTTAAATTTCCTTTTTGTTTGATCACTTTGATAATCCAGAAAATTGAATAATTTAGAATCTGTATAGGAATATTTGTGAGGATAATGATACTCATAACAGAAAGGTTATGTTTTATTCATCTGTTTATAATACAGACTTGATATGTGAGGGATGACTTGTCCTGAATGACATTTACACCGTGTAAATACACATTTTCTACATAATACCGCTTTAGTGCACAGTGACATTGTTATCCTGGTAGGGGAACATTTGTACTTCTATTTCCTTCACATTTCATTTATGGTCGAGGATGATTATCTCACTTGCTGTGTCTATAGGTCACAAAAGACTGCCACTTTCCCATCAATGCTGAAGACTCTTCGCTCCTACATCAGTGAAGATTCTATATACTGCTAAATATTTTTGATTCAATAGAAAATTGATTATGGTGTTAATGCCTAGCCTAGGGGAGCATGGAAATATCAAACAAGTTGCATTGTTGAATCTCTCTTGGTCTCCATGGAGACAAGACACTAATGGAGGTACAGAAGGGAAAAAACATATGAGCACATCTCAGAAGCGGCTTCCAGAGAGAGTATACAGTTTTTTTTATTATAGATCTTTAATGTTTGATGTAAATGGAAAAATGTTTTTTAACTATATTGAGAAGGCAAAAAACATGCACTTTGCATTGTGGTCTAAAGAGGATCGATCAGGGTAGTCCTACTGCCAGTCCCAGCCCCTATGCCTTGGGGTGCCTCCTGATGCTCTTCACTGAGTATCCCGTGGTCCCGAAGCATTTCCTTTGAAAAAATTAAGTGTCCAAACTACAGGTGGTGTAGCTTGCTTAACAGCCGGGATAATCCGCTGACTAGCAAACACTGCTACTAGGCACAAAGTATTTCCTGGGCTAGATGCAGTTAAAAATTTGTAATTAGATACTCTCGTTGGATGCTGAGAAAGCATTCCATAGAGTCTCCTGGCACGCCATATATGATTCTCTTAAAAAGCCTGGGGTAGGGGTCTAGGGGACCCTTTTATAGCCAAAATCACGGCCCTGTATCACAATAAGTCACCTAGGCTGAAGATAAATGGAACTGTAGCACCCTGAGGGCTCGGTTGCTACAGAGGTATTGCACCTCACCCAGAGGTGTGATATCTCACTCTCAGGTAAGGATGGAGTGTGGATCAGGACCCGACACCTGCATGCATTACACCACATTGCCGTGGGGCAGGGCGACCAATATGCCTCTGAGATGGGCACGACAGTCCCTGTCCCTGGCTGGAGTGGGGGGAGGGAACACTGAGGAAGGGGAACCCTGTAGTGCAGGAGCAGGGAGGAAGCAGTTCCTGGGTGCATTGAGAAGGGAGTATAAAAGGTGGGCACCATCTTAGTTCAGTGCAGAGAAGTCTGAGCAGAAGTGGCAGGGAGCAGGGGCTCTGCATGAGCTCTGCACCGGAGGCGGGCCTAGTAACAGAGGCCCAGGCCTGGAAGAGGGAGAAGGAAGGAAGAGGAGCGGAGAAGGCTTCAGGAACGAGAAATGAAGGAATCCCAGGGGTGCGGACGGGGTCAGGCCAAAGGGGGAGACCGGTCCCCCGAAACTAGAGGGGGCAGGAAACGACCCTCAGCTAGAAACCGGAGGCTGTGACATTTTATGTGGCGCAGCCCCTCGCTACACCCGCTAGGAAGGCACCACATAGGGTCAGGGAAACTGGCACCAAGTTTACCAAGAGGAGGCCCGAGGCAGCCGGACAGAAGGGTTGGTAAGAAAGGCCAGACAAAGGACACACAAAGGGGGTCCTGTGAAGCGCTCCAAAGTTATCTGGGAGTTGTCTGAGCCCCTCACCTGGTGAGCACAGTATGACGTGGGCAGCCGTTACCTGCAGACGTGGTCTGGATAATAAGAACTATGAGTAAAGGCCCTGGACTGCATCACTGAGTCCGTGTCATTACTGCTGCTGCCCTGCACCATCACCCCTATCCTCCGCATACACTGCCCTGAGGCTATACTCCTCCCGTGGGGAGTTATGCTACGCTCTGCTGCACCCACAACACCAGCCTCAGCGGTCTGCCCTGCTGCGGCGGTTCACTCTGACCGCAATCCACGGGTGGCGTAGTTGGACATTTAAACATCAAAACCACATAAATAGTTCCGCCACTGGTTTGACCACCCTGAGCCACGGAACCGGGTCGCCGCCACGAAGACTACAACCACCAGCATCCACCAAAAAGGGTCCGGCTCCGGGTGTCCCAAGGCCCAGGGGGTGCATCAGAACATTTTCATCACCTTTCACAGACACCAATGGGACAAGGCAGGGATGTCCTCTGTCCCCTCTCTTATACATCCTAGTGACGGAGCACCTACTCTCATCAATTCGCCATAACCCCAATATTAGGTGGATTGAGGTGGGAGGCACCGAGTACAAGTGCTCTCTATTTGCTGATGATGTCCTAGTATATATCACTCAATCACATATATCCATCCATGCTGTTATGGCTGAAATAGATCACTTTGTTACATGGTCAAAATTTAAAATTAATGCAGCGAAGTCTGAGGCCCTCGATGTCTCCCTCCCCAAATCCATATAGTATTCCATCCAGTCCAACTTTCCCTTTGCCTGGCCCTCACAGGGTATCAAATACTTAGGAATTCCTATTCATAGAGACCTCTCCCATCTATGTTATCTTAATTTTGGGCCCTTTATTGAACAACTCCATACAGACCACGGTTGTCAAGTTAGAACTGTAAGATTCACTACGTGAACCACTGGTGTTTTGTGGAAAAGCACATGTACACTGTGTTCCAAATTATTATGCAAAAAGTGTTTAGGAGTGATAAGGGAAGAATTTGTTTGTTTGTCAGTTAAACTCATTGATGGTGATGTGTGTCAGGGCTCTTTATATCACTGTAAGCAATTGCAGACACCTGTGCTAATTAGTTTGGCAGGTGTGTCCAATGAAAGGCAAGACTACTTAAGAAGGCTGTCTCACATTATTAAGCAGCCTACATTTTCTGCCAAAATGGGAAAGAAAAAGGATGTGTCGGCTGCTGAGAAGCAACAAATTGTGGATTGTTTAGGTCAAGGCATGACTACAATCAACATTGTGCGATGATCAGGATGAAGTGTCTTGGCAATCAAGAAGTATGTAGCTGATTCACAGTACACACGTGTGCGTGCTGATAAGGGCAAATTGAGGACTCTTTCCTACAAGCAATTACGTCAGGTTGAAAGAGCAGCGGCAAAAAAGCCTTGTCATAGCAGCAGACAAGTTTTTGAAGCTGCTGGTGCCTCCACCATCCCCCGAACAACAAGATGCAGGGTCCTTCAGAGGTTTGCAGCTGTGCATACGCCATCCTGTCGACCTCCTCTATCCACTTCACACAAGCAGAAACGGCTCCAGTGGGCCAAACATTACATGAAGACTGATTTCAAAACTGTTTTGTTCACGGATGAGTGCCGTGCAGCGCTCGATGGTCCAGATGGATGGAGTGGAGGATGGCTGGTTGATGGACACCCCACGCAAACACGGCTACAGCGCCAACAAGGAGGAGGTGGAGTAATGTTTTGGGCTGGAATCATGGGGAGAGAGATTGTCGTCCCCTTTAGGATCCCTGAAGGCGCTAAAGATGAACTCCATAATGTATGTGGATTTTCTCAAACAGCACTTCCTGCCATGGTTCAAGAAGAAGAACCGTGTATTACACAGCAAGATCATTTTTTTGCATGATAATGCACAATCTCATGCTGCACATAAAACATCTGCATTTCTGGCTGATATGGGCATAAAAGGGGACAAACTTATGGTGTGACCCCCATGCTCCCCTGACCTCTACCCCATTCAGAACCTCTGGAGCATCATCAAATGGAGTGTTCATGATGGCGGGAGGCAGTTCACATCTAAGCAACAGCTCTGGGAGGGTATTCTGTCCTCATGCAAAACAATTGTAGCAGAAACCATCCAAAACCTGACAAATTCAATGGATGAGAGAGTTCAGAAGCTCCTTTCGAACAAGGGGTCCTATGTGAAAATGTAACATCACCTAGTATAAAGTTATGAGTTGAAAACTGTTTGATTTCAGTTTCTAATAACCTGCTAATGCTTATAATTTCAAAAATGACCATTGTTTTGGTATTTATTAAAATGAAAAGGTTGATCGAAAAGTTTGGGGGATCTAAGAGTGTGGCAACCCAGTAGTCATGATTACTTCGAATTCTGACAATATGAGGGTCAAGTTGCAGGTAGTGCAGCAAGAAGGCGCTTATGTGTCTTGCGCATCTCGGAGCCCCAAAATTATTTTCCGGGCTAGATGCAGCTAAAAATTATTATTAATTTTAAATCTGGTGGAGCTTAGTATAGATGGCCTAATAGGATCAGTGCTGCACACTGCTACAAAGCCCAAATTATTTTCCAGTCAAGATACAGATAAACATGATTAGTAATTTTAAATCTGGTGGAGCTTATTATAGATGGCCTAATAGAATCAGTGCAGCACACTGCTACAAAGCCCAAATTATTTTCCAGCCAAGATACAGATAAACATGATTAGTAATTTGAAAGCTTAAAACGGTTGGTAGGGTGATTTTAACCAATCATCAAGCTTTTACTCTCCCCAGGATGACACAGGGGTAGAAAAGTCGTTTCGGATCCATGATTTGTTCATCTTTATGAACGTGAGTCTGTCTACATTATCAGTGGAGAGCCGCGTGCGCTTATCTGTCAGCACACCACCAGCAGCGCTGAACACACGTTCAGACAGAATGCTGGCTGCGGGGCATGACAAGATCTCCAAGGCGTAAGTGGCTAGCTCCGGCCATTTATCCAGATTGGAAGCCCAAAAAGAGCAAGGGTTCAGTGACAGAGTCATGGCTTCAATGTTTACTTGGAGATACTCCTGTACCATCGTCTCTAGGTGTTGACTATGTGTCAGACTTCTTGTCTCCTGTGGCCTTGCAAAGGATGGGCTAAAAAAGTGGTGAAATGATTCCGCAAAATTGATGTTACCAGCAGATACTGTGGCTCTGTTACGGTTTGAGTGCTGAACACATGACGGTCCCACGGTTGGCAAGTTGGAACTGTGAGATTCACTACGTGCACCATTGGTGTTTTGTGGAAAAGCACATGTAAGATTCTACAACAGTCTCTGCTGATACTCCTGCATGCGTGCATCCCTTTCTATGGCAGGAATAATTTCTGCAAATTTACTTTTGTATCGGGGATCTAACAGTGTGGCAACCCAGTAGTCAGGATTATTTCTAATTCTCACAATTCGAGGGTCATGTTGCAGGTAGTGCAGCAAGAAGGCACTCATGTGTGTTGCGCATCCAGGAGCACCAAGTCCCTGTTATGTTGGTGGCGAGGTAACAATCATGCTTCCTTCCTCTGTCCTCTCCCCCCAACCTCGCACAACAGAAATGTGATCAAGGTCTCCCTCATCTTATGAGTCTTCCATCAGTTCGTCCTCCACTTCTTCCTGGGCTCCTGCACCTTCCTCACTAGTTTGGCTGCTACCATGCGCCCTGGTAAAACCATCTCCCCCACCCTCACATGCCTGCCGCCTTGGTGCTGCCGACCGTCTGGACCTTGCAGATGTTAGCCCTTCCGCATACAACTCCTCCTCCTCTACTTCCTCCACCTCCTCTTGTGCCACCACCTGACTCCGAATTCTGTTTAACATGTGCTCCAGCATGTAAATCACCGGAATAGTCATGCTGATAATGGCATCGTCAGCACTAAACATCTTCGTCGCTATTTCAAAACTGTGCAGAAGGGTGCATAGGTCCCTGATCTGAGACCACTCCTCCAGCGTGATTTGCCCCACCTCTGGATCTCGTTGGCGCAGGCTATACGTCAGAACGTATTGCACCAGGGCTTGTGGGTGCTGCCACAGTCGCTGCAACATGTGCAGAGTTGAATTCCACCGGGTAGGCACATCGCATTTTAGCCGGTGAAGTGGCAGGCCCAACGACTTCTGTAGAGATGTAAGTCGCTGAGCTGCGGGATGCGAACGGCGGAAGTGAGCACACAGCGACCGTGCCCTCTGCAGAAGGCCATCTAGTCTGGGATAGTGGGCTAACAATTGCTGGACAACCAGGTTCAACACGTGAGCCATACAAGGCACGTGTGTGACATTGCCCCGGCGAAGGGCCGCACCCAGGTTTGCAGCATTGTCGCACACGGCCTTCCCTGGTTTCAGGTCCAGTGGAGACAACCATTCATGAAATTGGTTCTCCAGAGCTGATCACAACTCCTCAGGTGTGTGACTCACATTTCCCAGACATTTCAAAGTAAAAACCGCCTGATGACGTTGAGCCCTACTGCCAGCATAGTAAGGAGGTGTGCAGGATCCCTTCTGCACAGTTAGAAAGCTTGTGGCATGACCAGACAGGCTTTGAGTGCAGGTGGAAGACCGAGAGGAGGTTGAGGAGGCAGAAGCAGTGGAGGAACTTTGACATAAAGAGGATTGACGCACAACTCGTGGGGACGGCAAGACTTGGACAGCAGCCCCTTGTCCTGCTGTCACCATAGTTACCCAGTGCCCAGTCAGCGACATGTAACGCCCCTGTCCATGCCTACTCGTCCAAGTGTCTGTGGTGAAATGCACCCTGTCACACACAGAGTTTCTCAAAGAAGCGGTGATGTTGTGTGCGACATGCTGGTGGAGCGCAGGCACACCTTTCTTTGAGAAGTAGTGCCGACTGGGCATCTGGTACTGGGGCACTGCGACGGACATAAGGTCTCGAAAATCCTCTGTGTCCACCAGGCGGAAAGGCAGCATTTCTGTAGCCAAGAGCTTGCAGATGGTGAAATTCAACCTCTTAGCTTTCTCATGGCTAGGAGGAAATGGTCTTTTACTTGTCCACATCTGAGGGACCGAGGGCTGGCTATTGTGCTTAGACGGGGTTGATAAGGGTGTCCCCGGCAAACTGCCGGTCTGTGAGGAAGATGCAGGCGGACATGTTAGGTTGCCTTGATCCAAAGGTGGTGCTATCGATGTCGGACAGCGCTCAACACCAGCTGGTGTTACCACCTCCAAAGAAAATGATGACCTGCCAATCACGCTGGCTGTTGCGGGTAAAGAGGTGGCAGGTCTGCGCCCCAAAACAGGTGTGACTGCTGTCCCCCCAGTCACAGAGGATGAAGAGGCCGCGGATGCACAAGATATGGCAGACGGTGGTTGGCCCGGCCGGCTAGGCCGCATTGTAGCACACTGAGCTTCCCACTGCAACTTATGCTTCATGTCCATGTGCCGGTTCATGCATGAAGTACTCAAACTATGCATTTTTTGGCCTCTACTTAGCTTTTGCTGACAAATGTTACAGATAACACGAGTTGGGTCATCTTTATCGATCTGAAAAAATGCCCAGGCTATGCAAGGCTTAGCACCCATGCGACCTGAAGAGCCACCACGACTTGTGGTGAGAGGCAGAGTTGTGTTTGAGGATGCAGTTGTTGACGTGCTTCCAGTACTACGTCTCTGTCCAGGAAGGCGCAACCTGACCTCGTCGTCACTAGCATCTTCCTCCACCTCCTCTGCTGACCTCATCTCTTGGCTGACTGTGGGTTGACAGTAAGTGGGATCTCCAACCTCATCATCATCACCCTGTGTGTTATCACACCCGTCGTCCTCAGAGCCAACCTGTTCCTGCCCTGACAAAAAACTAAAGTTGTCGCTCCAATCAGGTATTTGAGACTCATCATCGTCTTCCTCATTGTCTCCACCAACAGGAGTTACACTTTGGGAATGAGGGTCTACATTATGGTCAGAACCTTCTGCGTCTGGTCCTGGATTCGACTCATAAAGATGCTGGGCATCAGTGCAGATCATTTCCTCGTCTGGATTCACAGAAGCGCTGGAGTCGACCTCTGATTCCCAGGCTATAGTATGAGTAAACAGCTCTGCAGACTCAACCATCTGTTCTACCTCATACTCAGACGGGCAGCTGGAGATTTGGGAGCTGTGAGGAAGCAAGTGCGATTGGGGTGACACCTTTGAGGACTGGAGTATTTGTGATGTTGAAGTTGATGTGGAGGAGAGCCCACTTAAAGGAGCACTTGATATCCGTTGAAGCACCTGCTGTTTTTGTGCCTCATCTGGAATTTGTAGCGATTGGCGTGGCCGTAAGAAAGGGATCTTATCACATTGTCCGCTAAAAGAAGTAGACATTTTAGTTTGGCTGGAAGATGGTCTTTCTTCTGCAGATGTTACTGTTGCTTTAACACCTACCCCACGGACACAACCTTTTTTCCCCTTCCCAACACGCCTATTCCCCTTTCCACCAGCAGCAAGCCTTTTTCCACTCATTTTGGTGGTTAACTAATTCACAACTCTGGAGTTGTTTGCAAAAAAAAACAATGGATGGGAACCGAGCAGAACTGAGTGGCCAAACTGTGGTATTAGGCCAAAACTATTGGCTGGGTTAGATGCAGAAAAAAATTATATTCAATTTGCAACCTGATGGAGGTCAGTATAGATGGACTAATAGAACAAGTCCCACACACAGCTAGAAGCCCAAATATTTTTTCAGAGGTAGATGCAGAAAAAAATTGTATTCAGTTTGCAACCTGATGGAGGTCAGTATAGATGGACTAATAGAACAAGTCCTACACACAGCTAGAAGCCCAAATATTTTTTCAGAGGTAGATGCAGAAAAAAAATATATTCAGGTTGCAACCTGATGGAGGTCAGTATAGATGGACTAATAGAGAAAGTCCCACACACTGCTAGAAGGCCAAATATTTTTTCAGAGCTAGATGCAGACAAAAAATTATTTTTAATTTGCAACCTGATGAAGGTCAGTATGGATGGACTAATAGAGAAAGTCCCACACACTGCTAGAAGGCAAAATATTTTTTCAGAGCTAGATGCAGATATAAATTATTTTTAATTTGCAACCTGATGGAGGTCAGTATAGATGGACTAATAGAGAAAGTCCCACACACTGCTAGAAGGCCAAATATTTTTTCAGAGCTAGATGTAGACAAAAAATTATTTTTAATTTGCAACCTGATGGAGGTCAGTATAGATGGACTAATAGAGAAAGTCCCACACACTGCTAGAAGGCCAAATATTTTTTCAGAGCTAGATGCAGATAAAAATTATTTTTAATTTGCAACCTGATGGAGGTCAGTATAGATGGACTAATAGAGAATGTCCCACACACTGCTAGAAGGCCAAATATTTTTTCAGAGCTAGATGCAGAAAAAAATTATATTCAGTTTGCAACCTGATGGAGGTCAGTATAGATGGACTAATAGAACAAGTCCCACACACAGCTAGAAGCCCAGATATTTTTTCAGAGGTAGATGCAGAAAAAAATTATATTCAGTTTGCAACCTGATGGAGGTCTGTATAGATGGATTAATAGAACAAGTCCCACACACAGCTAGAAGCCCAAATATTTTTTCAGAGGTAGATGCAGAAAAAAATTATATTCAGTTTGCAAACTGATGGAGGTCTGTATAGATGGATTAATAGAACAAGTCCCACACACATCTAGAAGCCCAATATTTTTTCAGAGGTAGATGCAGAAAAAAAATATATTCAGTTTGCAACCTGAGGAGGTCAGTATAGATGGACTAATAGAGAAAGTCCCACACACTGCTAGAAGGCCAAATATTTTTTCAGAGCGAGATGCAGATATTAATTATTTTTAATTTGCAACCTGATGGAGGTCAGTATAGATGGACTAATAGAGAAAGTTCCACACACTGCTAGAAGGCCAAATATTTTTTCAGAGCTAGATGCAGACAAAAAATTATTTTGAATTTGCAACCTGATGGAGGTCAGTATAGATGGACTAATAGAGAAAGTCCCACACACTGCTAGAAGGCCAAATATTTTTTCAGAGCTAGATGCAGATAAATATTATTTTAATTTGCAACCTGATGGAGGTCAGTATAGATGGACTAATAGAGAAAGTCCCACACACTGCTAGGAGGCCAAATATTTTTTCAGAGCTAGATGCAGAAAAAAATTATATTCAGTTTGCAACCTGATGGAGGTCAGTATAGATGGACTAATAGAACAAGTCCCACACACAGCTAGAAGCCCAAATATTTTTTCAGAGGTAGATGCATACAAAAAATATATTCAGTTTGCAACCTGATGGAGGTCAGTATAGATGGACTAATAGAGAAAGTCCCACACACTGCTAGAAGCCCAAATATTTTTTCAGAGCTAGATGCAGACAAAAAATTATTTTGAATTTGCAACCTGATGGAGGTCAGTATAGATGGACTAATAGAGAAAGTACACAAACTGCTAGAAGGCCAAATATTTTTCCAGAGCTAGATGCAGACAAAAACTTATTTTTAATTTGAAACCTGATGGAGGTCAGTATAGATGGACTAATAGGGAAAGTCCCACACACTGCTAGAAGGCCAAATATATTTTCAGAGCTAGATGCAGATAAAAATTATTTTTAATTTGCAACCTGATGGAGGTCAGTATAGATGGACTAATAGAGAAAGTCCCACACTCTGCTAGAAGGCCAAATATTTTTTCAGAGCTACATGCAGAAAAAAATTATATTCAGTTTGCAACCTGATGGAGGTCAGTATAGATGGACTAATAGAACAAGTCCCACACACAGCTAGAAGCCCAAATATTTTTTCAGAGGTAGATGCAGAAAAAAATTATATTCAGTTTGCAACCTGATGGAAGTCTGTATAGATGGATTAATAGAACAAGTCCCACACACAGCTAGAAGCCCAAATATTTTTTCAGAGGTAGATGCAGAAAAAAATTATATTCAGTTTGCAACCTGATGGAGGTCTGTATAGATGGATTAATAGAACAAGTCCCACACACAGCTCGAAGCCCAATATTTTTTCAGAGGTAGATGCAGAAAAAAAATATATTCAGTTTGCAACCTGATGGAGGTCAGTATAGATGGACTAATAGAGAAAGTCCCACACACTGCTAGAAGGCCAAATATTTTTTCAGAGCTAGATGCAGACAAAAAATTATTTTTAATTTGCAACCTGATGGAGGTCAGTATAGATGGACTAATAGAGAAAGTCCCACACACTGCTAGAAGGCCAAATACTTTTTCAGAGCTAGATGCAGATATAAATTATTTTTAATTTGCAACCTGATGGAGGTCAGTATAGATGGACTAACAGAGAAAGTCCCACACACTGCTAGAAGGCCAAATATTTTTTCAGAGCTAGATGCAGACAAAAAATTATTTTGAATCTGCAGCGTGATGGAGGTCAGTATAGGTGGACTAATAGAACAAGTCCCACACACAGCTAGAAGGCCAAATAATTTTTCAGAGGTAGCTGCAGATAAAAATTATTTTTAATTTGCAGCCTGATGGAGGTCAGTATAGATGGACTAATAGAGAAAGTCCCACACACTGCTAGAAGGCCAAATATTTTTTCAGAGCTAGATGCAGACAAAAATTATTTTGAATTTGCAGCGTGATGGAGGTCAGTATAGATGGACTAATAGAAAAAGTCCCACTCACTGCTAGAAGGCCAAATATTTTTTCAGAGCTAGATGCAGAAAAATATTATATTCAGTTTGCAACCTAATGGAGGTAAGTATAGATGGACTAATAGAACAAGTCCCACACACTGCTAGAAGCCCAAATATTTTTTCAGAGCTAGATGCAGAAAAAAATTATATTCAATTTGCAACCTGATGGAGGTCAGTATAGATGGACTAATAGAATGATGCTATGCCCAAAAGATTTTACTTCACTAGGTGCAGTAAAAAAATTGGTATTCTATACACAGGTGGTATATCTTGCAACACAGATAGGCTACTCCACTGACTAACACACTCTGCAATAGGCCAAAAAGGATTAGCTTTGCTAGATTCAGCCAAATACTGTGAAAAAAACTTGCACAGCACTGGCACAGACCTGCCTGGCAAAAACTGATAGGAACTGATGTAACCTAGTCCTGAAAAGGGCTGCAATTACAATTAGTCTTTACTCCCACAATCTATCTATTTAAGAGCACAGACCTGCCTGATAAAAGTCGTAGGAAATGCTGTAACCTAGTCCTTAAAAGGACTGCAATCACAACTATTCCCAACTCCCAAGCTATCTGTAGATTTGTGCGAAAATTGGCTTGAAATTAACAAGGTATAGCGCACACAGCAACAGCGGTGCCGTCTAACACGCAGCTGCAGCAGTGAGAAATTGGTGGCGACGGGGAAAATGGCTTGGTCTTATAGGGCAAGGACATGTGACATACACTGCCAATGACACATGCCCTTCTTGTGTGAAAAAAAGCACTTCGCTCCGTGTGTGCGCTGCTGATTAGCTGACAGATTGCACCTCCCCACTGTAAATGCGGGAAAGAGAAAAAAAAATGGAGATCTTCATTATTCCTGCAGAGATCCATCCCCTGCCCCTCCCCCCACCCCACTGTACACTCAAACTGCGTATTAACATTAATTTTCATCATTACTGAGAAAAAATCCAGTTATGATTTTGGTGCACTAACAGTTATCGAACATAACCTCGAACAGCCAAATTTTTCTCAAATCGTTTGTGTTCGCCGAACGGCTCGAACACCGCCCAAAACAGCTCGAATTTGAGATTGGCGAACAGTTCGAGTCGAACAACGCTCATCTCTAGTCTTTATATTAAACTTTATACCTCAGTTAGTGATATTAGGTTAGCTAGGTTGTCACTATCTAATACAGGTTGTCACTTTCTACTCTCACTTGTGTTAAAGGGGTTGTCCGAGTGGTGGACCTGTCTTCCTTCCTTTGGACGAAACTGACAGGTGGAAGCAATGAGAGCTTCTACTGCTCTCTTATTTCCTTTGAATATCGGATATGTGCGAAGGAAGCATGAATCCACCGCTGATTGGCTGCAATGCTCTTGTGGCATTACAACATGCAAACCCCCGAAGACCCAGTGTCCAGTAGGATAGCTTCAGGGGAGTAGTTGCCTCATGTTCCTCACTCGGGAGGGCCCACTTGGAGATACAGTATCGACAGGCACAGTACACTTAAAAATTGTGATAGAGCATGGAGAAATGATCTCCCTTCATTACTGTTCCTCATTCTGTAGGCTGCAGGTCGCTTTAGGCTTACAGCCTGCAGAACAGCAAGGTGACACCCAAGATGAGTCTCTGGCGGAGCAACATGATTACTTCATTGTGCCAGAACTCTGACCTTCTGTGCGTGCCCCGGTGTGATGACATCTCCACTTTAGTCTGCTTGTGCCTTGCCTCCGTCTACTAGAGGACTCGCCAGAATCCATGATTAGGTGAGTATATGATGTTTATATTTTTACTTATGGGACCATCATACAATGTGGGGTTTACTGAGGGCATTCTCATACAGTGTGGTGGAAATTATACAGTGTGAGGGGTATTGCATGGATCCTCATGCAGTTTGGGGGCTAAAGTGGGGGTCCTCTTCTAGTGTGGGGGTTACTGTGGGGGAAACTTGGGGCTCTAATATAGTATAGGACAAATAGGAAAACTCTCAAACATTGTGGGGGCTACTGTTGGGGCCCTCATACAATGTGGTTGCAACTGTGGGGCTTTCATACAGAGTGGTAGCTATTATGGGGGCTCTAATACAGTATTTAACCCTCATACAGTGTAGAGACTACTGTGGGGCACCATACAGTGTGGAGACTCTTGTGGGGGCCCTCATACTTTGTAGGGGCCTTTAATTCATTTTGGTGACTACTGTTTGGGCCCTAATAAAGTGTGGGGACTACTGTGGAGGTCCGCATACAGTATGATGACTACTGTAGGGGCCCTCATACAGTGTGCAAGCTACTGTGGGGGACCTCATATAGTGTGGGTTCTACTGAGGGGCATAATACAGTGTAGGACTACTGTGGGACCCCTCATACATCGTGAGGGCTACTGTGGGAGCCCTCATACAGTGTGTGTGCTACTCTGGATCTCTCATACATTGTGGGAACTACTGTGGGGGGCCTCAAAAGTGTAGTGACTACTGTGGGGCCCCTAAAAAATGAAGGGACTACTATGGAGCCCTCATACAGTGTGCGGACTACTGTGGGGGCTTTCAGAACATGTGGGGACTACTATGGGGCATCATACAGTGTGGGGACTTCTGTGGATGCCCTTATACAGTGGGATGACTACTGTGGGGGTCCTTATACAGTGTGAAAGCTACTGTGAGGGCCCTCATACAGTGTGGGTGCTTCATACAGTGTGGGGACTACTATGGGGGCCCTTATAGAGTGGAAGGAATACTGTGGGTTCCCTCCTACTGTGTGAAAGCTACTGTGGGGGCCCTCATACAGTGTGGATGCCTCATACAGTGTGGGGACTATTGTGGGACATAATACTGTGTGGATACTATTGTCGGGGCATTCATACAGAGTGGGGCCCTCATACAGTGTGAAAACTATGTGGGGGCCCTCATACAGTATCATTGCTACTGTGGGGCTCTCATGCATTGTGGGAGCTACTGTGAGGGTCCTCAAATATGAAGGGACTACTGTGGAGCATTATATAGAGTGGGGACTACTGTAGTGGCCCTCATACAGTGTAGGGGCCCTGATACAGTGGGGAGACTACTGTGGGGGCTTTCATAACATGTGGAAACAACTGTGGGGAATCAAACAGTGTGGGGATTACTGTGGAGGCCTTTATACAGTGGGAGGACTACTGTGGGGCCCTCATATTGTGTTGTTGCTACTGTGCGGCTCTCATACATTGTGGAAACTATTGTGGGGGGACTCAAAAATGAAGGGACTACTGTGGGGAATTATATAGTGTGGGGACTACTGTGGGGGCCCTCATACAGTGTAGGGGCCCTCATACATTGTGGGGACTACTGTGAGGGCTTTCTTAACATGTGGGAACAACTGTGGGGCATTATACAGTGTGGGGACTACTGTGGAGGCCCTTATATAGTGGGAGGACTACTGTGGAGGCCGTGATACAGTGTGAAAGCTACTGTGGGACCTTCATACAGTGTGGGTGCCTCATACAGTAGGCGACTACTGTGGGGCATCATACAGTGTGGAGACTATTGTGGGGGCCACATGCAGTGTGAGGGCCTTCATACATTTTGGAAACTACTGTGGTGGCCTCATAAGTGTGCAGACTACTGTGTGGGCCCTCAAAAATGAAGGCACTACTGTGGAGCATCATATATTGTGGGGAATACTTTAGGGGCCCTCATAGAGTGTGGGGACTACTGTGGGCATCATTCTGTGTGGGGACTACAGTACAATAGGGGCCCTTATACAGTGTGAGGACTATTGTGGGGGCCCTCATAAAGTGAGGCTACTGTGGGGCATCATACAGTGTGAAAACTACTGTAGGAGCCCTCATACAGTGCAACAGTGGCATCACTGATGAGTTGACATGGCATTGAAGGTGTCTACATCACTGCCATCATGGTCTTTAGTTTTAAATTACTGTTTAAATGCAGTATATAGCATAAGTGATCTAATAATTGCAGGGAGTCTTAAAAAATAAAGTAAAAAATGAATTTGGAACTTTTATATTTGTTTGGCTTAATATTTTTTAAAAAGTTTATAATACAACCCTTTTCCAAATTAAAAAATAAAAAATAAAAATTAGTATTACATCCGTAAATTTCCAAAATAAAAAAATAATCAATGACATAAATAAAAAAAATGGAAATGCAAGAGTTGCCATTTTTTTGGTTACCACACCTCCTCAAGAAATGCAGTCAAAAGCAATCAAAACACTCTATTTACCCCAAAAAATGTATCAATAAAACCTACTGCTAGCCACACAAGAAACAAACCCACACACAGTTTTATTGGTATAAAAAAAAAATTAAAGCAGAAAATGTTTTTAACAACTGAAATAGTAAAAAAATCTATGTTTGGTCTTGATGTAATCATACTAACCTAAACGATCAAGTTGACAATTTTGTTTTTTACTGCATGACTACTGTAGACAGGAAACCCCCAAAACAATGGCAGAACTGTTTCTCCCCTTTCAACCACTATGGGATTTCTTTTCCCTCTTTTCAGTACAATATATGGTAAATCAGTACAATATATGGTATAATGAATAGTGGCATGCAAAACTAAAACTTGTCCTGCAAAAAAAAGCCCTCATATGGCTATGTCAATTAAAACAAACAAAAAAAAAGCATCGATGGTTCATGGTAGAAGCGGATGCAGCCAAAAAGCAAGAATGAAAATGGCCTGGTCCTGAAGGGGTTAGGAAATTATGTAACATGGGAAAGTTGCTTTCGCACTGACAATAAGGCCAATTTTTAGGATTTTCCACCACTTTCTATTTCTTTTCCAAGACATACTGATTCTGAGAATGAAGGAGCTAAGACCACATGCAAAGAGTCCCTGCAAGGTAGCTCTCAGGACCCTTATTGAGCTGTTAACTGTGACATAGCTTCATCCAGGACTGTGCCACAGCTATATGCCTATATGCCATTTTTTTATGGAAAAGTCCTATAACTGGCTTTATAGAAAGCAGCTCTCAGTGGGTCTCAATGCAATTTACGATTTACTTCAACTGTGTTTCAGGAAAAATATGTCTTAAAACAAAAGATTTCAAAATGTTCTTGATGAAAATTAGAGATAATTTTGGTCCTTGGATTACTGGGGAAAAAAACAAAGTGAATAGTTAGTGTCTTGAATAAGAGTGTCGATTAATGTCAGACTCCTTTTCCCTGATGTTTCGTTAAATCTCTCTTGCTTGTACTATAATTTTACAGTCTACAGAAACCTCGTCTGACCATCGATCATTTCAGCTAGCTGTTCCTCATTTATAAAATTATCTGCCAATCACCATTAGTTTTGAAGCATTCTTCACTTGCTCAAAAATTACTGAAAACTCATTTTGCTAAAGCTCCGTTTTTCAATTTACATTATAATTGGTCTAATGATTGAAGTTTTGTTTATATTTTACATTTTTTCCCCCTTTGAATTTGCTCAATAACTTTACAGACCTATATTCTTTCAATTGTATTTATTGAATCTTACCTCTTTCTATTACCATATTTATTTGATTTTCTGCTTGGTATTGTTAGTGAAGTCGAATTTCATGAAAAAGAAAATTGTATTTTATTTTCTACAATGCAGATAGCCTTTTATTTAATTTGTTTATGGTGAATTGCAAGACAGTAATTTAGAAAGCGAAGGGCTCTATTGAAGTGATCTTTTTCTAAATTGTTAACAATTACTATCGGTGTTGTTTCACTGATGTTAAGATATCCTACTGTATAATATATTTTTGAATCATGCATTATTTTATTAATGTAATTTTTTTTTTGTATCAGTGTTCTTTTTATAATATTTTATAATCAGTTTTATACTTGCATGTCCTCTTTCCCCAACCAAAACTTGATTGCATTAAAATTATAACTAAATAGTAGCATTGGTGAAAAATGGTTCACAGGACCCGGTCCATTGGCCCCATTAGTAATCATGTGGACGTCACGCCCCAATGATGATCTTGCACCGGGTTGGCTATTCAAACGAAGAGCCGGGGATGCTCTGAGATAGGAGTCGGTTCTCATGGCTCCAGTCCAGTGGTCACAAAATACTGACTCCAATGATGGACAAGGCCCTGCGAATTGATTCAAATCAACTCTACCAAAAAAATATTGCTTCCTAATAGACATACCCAGCTGCTCTAACCCCTTTGGATCCAAGGCTGGTGCTCAATTGGTTTGCACCAGGTAACATCTCGTTCATTGGTCAACTGACCGCTGACTCTTTTGACTGGTTGCAACAGTCAAGTGAGTGGAACTTAATACCATCAGATGTGCCTCGGACATGATTTAATTTACCATCTCTAGAACAAAGAGAGGTCACTAAATTAGAGAGAAGCAGGACACTAAGTATGGTCTTTTAAAGCACCATTCCAGCTTTTTTATTATTTCAGCGCTGGAATGTAATTTCCCTGAGGATAGCCTTATACTTACTAGCTACCCTCTACTGGTGTTCCCGGCGCCACTCCGGTCCTGCGCCACCACCTTGGACCACAACTTCTGACTGACAGGAAGTCAGAGGTAATGGTCACAAGTGCTCAGTGTAAGTCTATGAGAGCCTCGTTCTGGCCTCTTTATTGCTCTCATAGACTTACATTGAGTGGTGACTTCCAGATCGCCCAGCAAATACTGGAGCCATCCGTCAAGTCACAAACTGCAGAAGATCTACCGGAGCGGCGCTGATAAAAGCTCAAGGCGTTGGCTGGTAAGTATGATACTAGGAACACGGAACTTAGATTAGTTGCACCACTCCAGCACAGCAATAAATATTGCTGGAGTGGTGCTTTAAATGGATATTATTACATGCTCAAGAAGGGCATCAATGAACTATAATCCGACAGTAACTATCTTTTCATCAGATATAATATATATATACATATATATATATATATACATTATTACAAAAACATCCTGAAATTAATAAAAATGTGTAACCTGCTTGTTCTATTTAGAATACATTGATTTATGGCTTACCACTATATAAAAGTACAGAACTGATATGTAATACAAGCAGTTCTTTCCCTCAATGCTTCTAGATTTAGATATTACTTTTATTGGAATTGTAGTTTCAATAATGTTGAAATAGGAATATTTCTTGTAAGAACAGTACAAAAGAGTCTTATTTATTTAAGCATAGCCTTCTGTGGCAATGTAATGTACAGGAGACATCTTCGGCCGAAGGCAATTTTTTTGTACTGTAGAAAAGATCAATAACTTTATATTCTCAGACCAATTATTTATGTGTTGTAAAACCACAAGATTACATTTTAACTGCAATAATATATATGTTTTAGTTTTTTTACAGTGTGCATGATATCCAATATATTTACAGTATAACACTAAAAGTATCTGATGAAATGCATAACTTTACTATATTGGTGGCTTCTAAACACAATTCAAGTATTTTTTTAATTAATATGTTTTGATTTGTTAAAGTATGCTTTATAGGGTATTTTATATAATAATAGAAAAGAAGTAGAGTAGAGTGGAAGAGGAAGAGGACAAAACAGAGGGCATGTAGAGGAGGGCTAGAGGATGAAAGGAATTGAAATCAGGTAGCTGAGTAAGAAAAGGCACAATATGATGAAATACCGTGGTGGATGAATACTGTAAATAAGTAAAAGTCATAGTATAGTGTATGGAGTGGTAGGTAAAGGGAGTTTTGTTTCATTTCATAGTTAATGGGAACCTGTCACCAGATTTTTCCCATATAAAGTAGGGCCAGCACCTGTAAGCCCTCTGTTACAGCATACTATAATGCTGTATATATGTCCTTAATGCGCTCTGCATAATACAAAAAATAGCTTGTATCATACTCACCTATGGCGCAGTTTGGTACAATGGGCGTCACTTGTCTTTATTGGACACCTCCTCTCTTCTTGCAATTGCCGTCCTCCTTCTTCCTTCATTTGGATGACGCATCCTACGTCATCCACACAGTGTCCTCCATTGCGCTCCTGCACAGGCGCACTTCTCTGTCCTGATGAGGGCAGAGCAAAGTACTGTAATGCGCATGGTCCGGAAAAGGGCCTTGCCCTCATCAGGGCAGAGAGAAGCACACCTGAGCAGAAGTCTGATGAAGGATACTGTGTGGATGACATAGGATGCATCATCCACACAAAGCAAAAAGGAGGACAGCATTGCAAAAAGAGAGAAGGTGCCAGATTGCCCATCAGACCAAACCTCGCCATAGGTGAGTATGATGAAAGCTATTTTTTGTATTATGCAGAATGCATTGGAGACTTATATACTGCATTCTAGAATGCTATATGACTTCAGTCTTCTGAATCTTCACAGCGCACACTGTACGCTGTTAGGATTCTCTGATGTTGTGGGTGGCCATGTGAACGCAAGTATATGATTTGCATACTTCTGCCCACATTCTATTCTATTCCTATCTATCTACTGTATGTATTGTATGTGTATAGAATATATTGGAGATGATCTATATCAGTGTTTCCCAAACCCCATCCTCTCGGCCCCCCACTGGTCATGTTTTCAAGATCTCCTTAGTATTACACAGGTGATTGAAGTATCATCAAGGCATCAGGAATTCTCTCACCTGTGCAATACTAAGGAGTAGAGATCAGCGTTGTTCTACTCGAACTGTTCGCCAATCTCAAATTCGAGCTGTTTTGGGCGGTGTTCGAGCCGTTCGGCGAACACGAACAATTTGAGAAAAATTCGGCTGTTCGAGGTTATGTTCGATAACTGTTCGTGCACCAAAATCATAACTGGATTTTTTCTCAGTAATGATGAAAATTAATGTTAATACGCAGTTTGAGTGTACAGTGGGGTGGGGGGAGGGGCAGGGGATGGATCTCTGCAGGAACAATGAAGATCTCCATTTTTTTTTCTCTTTCCCGCATTTACAGTGGGGAGGTGCAATCTGTCAGCCTATCAGCAGCGCACACACGGAGCGAAGTGCTTTTTTTCACACAAGCAAGGGCATGTGTCATTGGCAGTGTATGTCACATGTCCTTGCCCTATAAGACCAAGCCATTTTCCCCGTCGCCACCATTTTCTCACTGCTGCAGCTGCGTGTTAGACAGCACCGCTGTTGCTGTGTGCGCTATACCTTATTAATTTCAAGCCAATTTTCGCACAAATATACAGATAGCTTGGGAGTAGGGAATAGTTGTGATTGCAGTCCTTTTAAGGACTAGGTTACAGCATTTCCTACGACTTTTATCAGGGAGGTCTGTGCTCTTAAATAGATCGGTTGTGGGAGTAAAGACTAATTGTAATTGCAGTTCTTTTCAGGACTAGGTTACATGAGTTCCTATCAGTTTTTGCCAGGCAGGTCTGTGCCAGTGCTGTGCAAGTTTTTTTCACAGCATTTGGCTGAATCTAGCAAAGCTAATCCTTTTTGGCCTATTGCAGAGTGTGTTAGTCAGTGGAGTAGCCTATCTGTGTTGCAAGATATACCACCTGTGTATAGAATACCAATTTTTTTACTGCACCTAGTGAAGTAAAATCTTTTGGGCATAGCATCATTCTATTAGTCCATCTATACTGACCTCCATCAGGTTGCAAATTAAAACTAATTTTTATCTGCATCTACAGTACCTCTGAAAAAATATTTGGGCTTCTAGCAGTGTGTGGGACTTGTTCTATTAGTCCATCTATACTGACCTCCATCAGGTTGCAAACTGAATATATTTTTTTCTGCATCTACCTCTGAAAAAATATTGGGCTTCTAGCTGTGTGTGGGTCTTGTTCTATTAATCCATCTATACTGACCTCCATCAGGTTGCAAACTGAATATTATTTTTTTCTGCATCTAGCTCTGAAAAAATATTTGGCCTTCTAGTAGTGTGTCGGACTTTCTCTATTAGTCCATATATACTGACCTCCATCAGGTTGCAAATTAAAACTAATTTTTATCTGCATCTACAGTACCTCTGAAAAAATATTTGGGCTTCTAGCAGTGTGTGGGACTTGTTGTATTAGTCCATCTATACTGACCTCCATCAGGTTGCAAACTGAATATATTTTTTTCTGCATCTACCTCTGAAAAAATATTTGGCCTTCTAGTAGTGTGTCGGACTTTCTCTATTAGTCCATCTATACTGACCTCCATCAGGTTGCAAAATAAAACTAATTTTTATCTGCATCTACAGTACCTCTGAAAAAATATTTGGGCTTCTAGCAGTGTGTGGTACTTGTTCTATTAGTCCATCTATACTGACCTCCATCAGGTTGCAAATTAAAACTAATTTTTATCTGCATCTACAGTACCTCTGAAAAAATATTTGGGCTTCTAGCAGTGTGTGGGACTTGTTCTATTAGTCCATCTATACTGACCTCCATCAGGTTGCAAACTGAATATATTTTTTTCTGCATCTACCTCTGAAAAAATATTGGGCTTCTAGCTGTGTGTGGGTCTTGTTCTATTAATCCATATATACTGACCTCCATCAGGTTGCAAACTGAATATATTTTTTTCTGCATCTACCTCTGAAAAAATATTTGGCCTTCTAGTAGTGTGTCGGACTTTCTCTATTAGTCCATCTATACTGACCTCCATCAGGTTGCAAATTAAAACTAATTTTTATCTGCATCTACAGTACCTCTGAAAAAATATTTGGGCTTCTAGCAGTGTGTGGGACTTGTTCTATTAGTCCATCTATATTGACCTCCATCAGGTTGCAAACTGAATATATTTTTTTCTGCATCTACCTCTGAAAAAATATTGGGCTTCTAGCTGTGTGTGGGTCTTGTTCTATTAATACATCTATACTGACCTCCATCAGGTTGCAAACTGAATATATTTTTTTCTGCATCTACCTCTGAAAAAATATTTGGCCTTCTAGTAGTGTGTCGGACTTTCTCTATTAGTCCATCTATACTGACCTCCATCAGGTTGCAAATTAAAACTAATTTTTATCTGCATCTACAGTACCTCTGAAAAAATATTTGGGCTTCTAGCAGTGTGTGGGACTTGTTCTATTAGTCCATCTATACTGACCTCCATCAGGTTGCAAACTGAATATAGTTTTTTCTGCATCTACCTCTGAAAAAATATTGGGCTTCTAGCTTTGTGTGGGTCTTGTTCTATTCATCCATCTATACTGACCTCCATCAGGTTGCAAACTGAATATATTTTTTTCTGCATCTACCTCTGAAAAAATATTTGGCCTTCTAGTAGTGTGTCGGACTTTCTCTATTAGTCCATCTATACTGACCTCCATCAGGTTGCAAATTAAAACTAATTTTTATCTGCATCTACAGTACCTCTGAAAAAATATTTGGGCTTCTAGCAATGTGTGGGACTTGTTCTATTAGTCCATCTATACTGACCTCCATCAGGTTGCAAACTGAATATAGTTTTTTCTGCATCTACCTCTGAAAAAATATTGGGCTTCTAGCTGTGTGTGGGTCTTGTTCTATTAATCCATCTATACTGACCTCCATCAGGTTGCAAACTGAATATATTTTTTTCTGCATCTACCACTGAAAAAATATTTGGCCTTCTAGTAGTGTGTCGGACTTTCTCTATTAGTCCATCTATACTGACCTCCATCAGGTTGCAAATTAAAACTAATTTTTATCTGCATCTACAGTACCTCTGAAAAAATATTTGGGCTTCTAGCAGTGTGTGGGACTTGTTCTATTAGTCCATCTATAATGACCTCCATCAGGTTGCAAACTGAATATATTTTTTTCTGCATCTACCTCTGAAAAAATATTGGGCTTCTAGCTGTGCGTGGGTCTTGTTCTATTAATCCATCTATACTGACCTCCATCAGGTTGCAAACTGAATATATTTTTTTCTGCATCTACCTCTGAAAAAATATTTGGCCTTCTAGTACTGTGTCGGACTTTCTCTATTAGTCCATCTATACTGACCTCCATCAGGTTGCAAATTAAAACTAATTTTTATCTGCATCTACAGTACCTCTGAAAAAATATTTGGGCTTCTAGCAGTGTGTGGGACTTGTTCTATTAGTCCATCTATACTGACCTCCATCAGGTTGCAAACTGAATATAGTTTTTTCTGCATCTACCTCTGAAAAAATATTGGGCTTGTAGCTGTGTGTGGGTCTTGTTCTATTAATCCATCTATACTGACCTCCATCAGGTTGCAAACTGAATATATTTTTTTCTGCATCTACCTCTGAAAAAATATTTGGCCTTCTAGTAGTGTGTCGGACTTTCTCTATTAGTCCATCTATACTGACCTCCATCAGGTTGCAAATTAAAACTAATTTTTATCTGCATCTACAGTACCTCTGAAAAAATATTTGGGCTTCTAGCAGTGTGTGGGACTTGTTCTATTAGTCCATCTATACTGACCTCCATCAGGTTGCAAACTGAATATATTTTTTTCTGCATCTACCTCTGAAAAAATATTGGGCTTCTAGCTGTGTGTGGGTCTTGTTCTATTAATCCATCTATACTGACCTCCATCAGGTTGCAAACTGAATATATTTTTTTCTGCATCTACCTCTGAAAAAATATTGGGCTTCTAGCTGTGTGTGGGTCTTGTTCTATTAATCCATCTATACTGACCTCCATCAGGTTGCAAACTGAATATATTTTTTTCTGCATCTACCTCTGAAAAAATATTTGGCCTTCTAGTAGTGTGTCGGACTTTCTCTATTAGTCCATCTATACTGACCTCCATCAGGTTGCAAATTAAAACTAATTTTTATCTGCATCTACAGTACCTCTGAAAAAATATTTGGGCTTCTAGCAGTGTGTGGGACTTGTTCTATTAGTCCATCTATACTGACCTCCATCAGGTTGCAAACTGAATATCGTTTTTTCTGCATCTACCTCTGAAAAAATATTGGGCTTCTAGCTGTGTGTGGGTCTTGTTCTATTAATCCATCTATACTGACCTCCATCAGGTTGCAAACTGAATATATTTTTTTCTGCATCTACCTCTGAAAAAATATTTGGCCTTCTAGTAGTGTGTCGGTCTTTCTCTGTTAGTCCATCTATACTGACCTCCATCAGGTTGCAAATTAAAACTAATTTTTATCTGCATCTACAGTACCTCTGAAAAAATATTTGGGCTTCTAGCAGTGTGTGGGACTTGTTCTATTAGTCCATCTATACTGACCTCCATCAGGTTGCAAACTGAATATATTTTTTTCTGCATCTACCTCTGAAAAAATATTGGGCTTCTAGCTTTGTGTGGGTCTTGTTCTATTAATCCATCTATACTGACCTCCATCAGGTTGCAAACTGAATATATTTTTTTCTGCATCTACCTCTGAAAAAATATTTGGCCTTCTAGTAGTGTGTCGGACTTTCTCTATTAGTCCATCTATACTGACCTCCATCAGGTTGCAAATTAAAACTAATTTTTATCTGCATCTACAGTACCTCTGAAAAAATATTTGGGCTTCTAGCAGTGTGTGGGACTTGTTCTATTAGTCCATCTATACTGACCTCCATCAGGTTGCAAACTGAATATAGTTTTTTCTGCATCTACCTCTGAAAAAATATTGGGCTTCTAGCTGTGTGTGGGTCTTGTTCTATTAATCCATCTATACTGACCTCCATCAGGTTGCAAACTGAATATATTTTTTTCTGCATCTACCTCTGAAAAAATATTTGGCCTTCTAGTAGTGTGTCGGACTTTCTCTATTACTCCATCTATACTGACCTCCATCAGGTTGCAAATTAAAACTAATTTTTATCTGCATCTACAGTACCTCTGAAAAAATATTTGGGCTTCTAGCAGTGTGTGGGACTTGTTCTATTAGTCCATCTATAATGACCTCCATCAGGTTGCAAACTGAATATATTTTTTTCTGCATCTACCTCTGAAAAAATATTGGGCTTCTAGCTGTGTGTGGGTCTTGTTCTATTAATCCATCTATACTGACCTCCATCAGGTTGCAAACTGAATATATTTTTTTCTGCATCTACCTCTGAAAAAATATTTGGCCTTCTAGTACTGTGTCGGACTTTCTCTATTAGTCCATCTATACTGACCTCCATCAGGTTGCAAATTAAAACTAATTTTTATCTGCATCTACAGTACCTCTGAAAAAATATTTGGGCTTCTAGCAGTGTGTGGGACTTGTTCTATTAGTCCATCTATACTGACCTCCATCAGGTTGCAAACTGAATATAGTTTTTTCTGCATCTACCTCTGAAAAAATATTGGGCTTCTAGCTGTGTGTGAGTCTTGTTCTATTAATCCATCTATACTGACCTCCATCAGGTTGCAAACTGAATATATTTTTTTCTGCATCTACCTCTGAAAAAATATTTGGCCTTCTAGTAGTGTGTCGGACTTTCTCTATTAGTCCATCTATACTGACCTCCATCAGGTTGCAAATTAAAACTAATTTTTATCTGCATCTACAGTACCTCTGAAAAAATATTTGGGCTTCTAGCAGTGTGTGGGACTTGTTCTATTAGTCCATCTATACTGACCTCCATCAGGTTGCAAACTGAATATATTTTTTTCTGCATCTACCTCTGAAAAAATATTGGGCTTCTAGCTGTGTGTGGGTCTTGTTCTATTAATCCATCTATACTGACCTCCATCAGGTTGCAAACTGAATATATTTTTTTCTGCATCTACCTCTGAAAAAATATTGGGCTTCTAGCTGTGTGTTGGTCTTGTTCTATTAATCCATCTATACTGACCTCCATCAGGTTGCAAACTGAATATATTTTTTTCTGCATCTACCTCTGAAAAAATATTTGGCCTTCTAGTAGTGTGTCGGACTTTCTCTATTAGTCCATCTATACTGACCTCCATCAGGTTGCAAATTAAAACTAATTTTTATCTGCATCTACAGTACCTCTGAAAAAATATTTGGGCTTCTAGCAGTGTGTGGGACTTGTTCTATTAGTCCATCTATACTGACCTCCATCAGGTTGCAAACTGAATATAGTTTTTTCTGCATCTACCTCTGAAAAAATATTGGGCTTCTAGCTGTGTGTGGGTCTTGTTCTATTAATCCATCTATACTGACCTCCATCAGGTTGCAAACTGAATATATTTTTTTCTGCATCTACCTCTGAAAAAATATTTGGCCTTCTAGTAGTGTGTCGGACTTTCTCTATTAGTCCATCTATACTGACCTCCATCAGGTTGCAAATTAAAACTAATTTTTATCTGCATCTACAGTACCTCTGAAAAAATATTTGGGCTTCTAGCAGTGTGTGGGACTTGTTCTATTAGTCCATCTATAATGACCTCCATCAGGTTGCAAACTGAATATATTTTTTTCTGCATCTACCTCTGAAAAAATATTGGGCTTCTAGCTGTGTGTGGGTCTTGTTCTATTAATCCATCTATACTGACCTCCATCAGGTTGCAAACTGAATATATTTTTTTCTGCATCTACCTCTGAAAAAATATTTGGCCTTCTAGTACTGTGTCGGACTTTCTCTATTAGTCCATCTATACTGACCTCCATCAGGTTGCAAATTAAAACTAATTTTTATCTGCATCTACAGTACCTCTGAAAAAATATTTGGGCTTCTAGCAGTGTGTGGGACTTGTTCTATTAGTCCATCTATACTGACCTCCATCAGGTTGCAAACTGAATATAGTTTTTTCTGCATCTACCTCTGAAAAAATATTGGGCTTCTAGCTGTGTGTGAGTCTTGTTCTATTAATCCATCTATACTGACCTCCATCAGGTTGCAAACTGAATATATTTTTTTCTGCATCTACCTCTGAAAAAATATTTGGCCTTCTAGTAGTGTGTCGGACTTTCTCTATTAGTCCATCTATACTGACCTCCATCAGGTTGCAAATTAAAACTAATTTTTATCTGCATCTACAGTACCTCTGAAAAAATATTTGGGCTTCTAGCAGTGTGTGGGACTTGTTCTATTAGTCCATCTATACTGACCTCCATCAGGTTGCAAACTGAATATATTTTTTTCTGCATCTACCTCTGAAAAAATATTGGGCTTCTAGCTGTGTGTGGGTCTTGTTCTATTAATCCATCTATACTGACCTCCATCAGGTTGCAAACTGAATATATTTTTTTCTGCATCTACCTCTGAAAAAATATTGGGCTTCTAGCTGTGTGTGGGTCTTGTTCTATTAATCCATCTATACTGACCTCCATCAGGTTGCAAACTGAATATATTTTTTTCTGCATCTACCTCTGAAAAAATATTTGGCCTTCTAGTAGTGTGTCGGACTTTCTCTATTAGTCCATCTATACTGACCTCCATCAGGTTGCAAATTAAAACTAATTTTTATCTGCATCTACAGTACCTCTGAAAAAATATTTGGGCTTCTAGCAGTGTGTGGGACTTGTTCTATTAGTCCATCTATACTGACCTCCATCAGGTTGCAAACTGAATATCGTTTTTTCTGCATCTACCTCTGAAAAAATATTGGGCTTCTAGCTGTGTGTGGGTCTTGTTCTATTAATCCATCTATACTGACCTCCATCAGGTTGCAAACTGAATATATTTTTTTCTGCATCTACCTCTGAAAAAATATATTTGGCCTTCTAGTAGTGTGTCGGACTTTCTCTATTAGTCCATCTATACTGACCTCCATCAGGTTGCAAATTAAAACTAATTTTTATCTGCATCTACAGTACCTCTGAAAAAATATTTGGGCTTCTAGCAGTGTGTGGGACTTGTTCTATTAGTCCATCTATACTGACCTCCATCAGGTTGCAAACTGAATATATTTTTTTCTGCATCTACCTCTGAAAAAATATTGGGCTTCTAGCTGTGTGTGGGTCTTGTTCTATTAATCCATCTATACTGACCTCCATCAGGTTGCAAACTGAATATATTTTTTTCTGCATCTACCTCTGAAAAAATATTTGGCCTTCTAGTAGTGTGTCGGACTTACTCTATTAGTCCATCTATACTGACCTCCATCAGGTTGCAAATTAAAACTAATTTTTATCTGCATCTACAGTACCTCTGAAAAAATATTTGGGCTTCTAGCAGTGTGTGGGACTTGTTCTATTAGTCCATCTATACTGACCTCCATCAGGTTGCAAACTGAATATCTTTTTTTCTGCATCTACCTCTGAAAAAATATTGGGCTTCTAGCTGTGTGTGGGTCTTGTTCTATTAATCCATCTATACTGACCTCCATCAGGTTGCAAACTGAATATATTTTTTTCTGCATCTACCTCTGAATAAATATTTGGCCTTCTAGTAGTGTGTCGGACTTTCTCTATTAGTCCATCTATACTGACCTCCATCAGGTTGCAAATTAAAACTAATTTTTATCTGCATCTACAGTACCTCTGAAAAAATATTTGGGCTTCTAGCAGTGTGTGGGACTTGTTCTATTAGTCCATCTATACTGACCTCCATCAGGTTGCAAACTGAATATCTTTTTTTCTGCATCTACCTCTGAAAAAATATTGGGCTTCTAGCTGTGTGTGGGTCTTGTTCTATTAATCCATCTATACTGACCTCCATCAGGTTGCAAACTGAATATATTTTTTTCTGCATCTACCTCTGAATAAATATTTGGCCTTCTAGTAGTGTGTCGGACTTTCTCTATTAGTCCATCTATACTGACCTCCATCAGGTTGCAAATTAAAACTAATTTTTATCTGCATCTACAGTACCTCTGAAAAAATATTTGGGCTTCTAGCAGTGTGTGGGACTTGTTCTATTAGTCCATCTATACTGACCTCCATCAGGTTGCAAACTGAATATATTTTTTTCTGCATCTACCTCTGAAAAAATATTGGGCTTCTAGCTTTGTGTGGGTCTTGTTCTATTAATCCATCTATACTGACCTCCATCAGGTTGCAAACTGAATATATTTTTTTCTGCATCTACCTCTGAAAAAATATTTGGCCTTCTAGTAGTGTGTCGGACTTTCTCTATTAGTCCATCTATACTGACCTCCATCAGGTTGCAAATTAAAACTAATTTTTATCTGCATCTACAGTACCTCTGAAAAAATATTTGGGCTTCTAGCAGTGTGTGGGACTTGTTCTATTAGTCCATCTATACTGACCTCCATCAGGTTGCAAACTGAATATAGTTTTTTCTGCATCTACCTCTGAAAAAATATTGGGCTTCTAGCTGTGTGTGGGTCTTGTTCTATTAATCCATCTATACTGACCTCCATCAGGTTGCAAACTGAATATATTTTTTTCTGCATCTACCTCTGAAAAAATATTTGGCCTTCTAGTAGTGTGTCGGACTTTCTCTATTAGTCCATCTATACTGACCTCCATCAGGTTGCAAATTAAAACTAATTTTTATCTGCATCTACAGTACCTCTGAAAAAATATTTGGGCTTCTAGCAGTGTGTGGGACTTGTTCTATTAGTCCATCTATAATGACCTCCATCAGGTTGCAAACTGAATATATTTTTTTCTGCATCTACCTCTGAAAAAATATTGGGCTTCTAGCTGTGTGTGGGTCTTGTTCTATTAATCCATCTATACTGACCTCCATCAGGTTGCAAACTGAATATATTTTTTTCTGCATCTACCTCTGAAAAAATATTTGGCCTTCTAGTACTGTGTCGGACTTTCTCTATTAGTCCATCTATACTGACCTCCATCAGGTTGCAAATTAAAACTAATTTTTATCTGCATCTACAGTACCTCTGAAAAAATATTTGGGCTTCTAGCAGTGTGTGGGACTTGTTCTATTAGTCCATCTATACTGACCTCCATCAGGTTGCAAACTGAATATAGTTTTTTCTGCATCTACCTCTGAAAAAATATTGGGCTTCTAGCTGTGTGTGAGTCTTGTTCTATTAATCCATCTATACTGACCTCCATCAGGTTGCAAACTGAATATATTTTTTTCTGCATCTACCTCTGAAAAAATATTTGGCCTTCTAGTAGTGTGTCGGACTTTCTCTATTAGTCCATCTATACTGACCTCCATCAGGTTGCAAATTAAAACTAATTTTTATCTGCATCTACAGTACCTCTGAAAAAATATTTGGGCTTCTAGCAGTGTGTGGGACTTGTTCTATTAGTCCATCTATACTGACCTCCATCAGGTTGCAAACTGAATATATTTTTTTCTGCATCTACCTCTGAAAAAATATTGGGCTTCTAGCTGTGTGTGGGTCTTGTTCTATTAATCCATCTATACTGACCTCCATCAGGTTGCAAACTGAATATATTTTTTTCTGCATCTACCTCTGAAAAAATATTGGGCTTCTAGCTGTGTGTGGGTCTTGTTCTATTAATCCATCTATACTGACCTCCATCAGGTTGCAAACTGAATATATTTTTTTCTGCATCTACCTCTGAAAAAATATTTGGCCTTCTAGTAGTGTGTCGGACTTTCTCTATTAGTCCATCTATACTGACCTCCATCAGGTTGCAAATTAAAACTAATTTTTATCTGCATCTACAGTACCTCTGAAAAAATATTTGGGCTTCTAGCAGTGTGTGGGACTTGTTCTATTAGTCCATCTATACTGACCTCCATCAGGTTGCAAACTGAATATAGTTTTTTCTGCATCTACCTCTGAAAAAATATTGGGCTTCTAGCTGTGTGTGGGTCTTGTTCTATTAATCCATCTATACTGACCTCCATCAGGTTGCAAACTGAATATATTTTTTTCTGCATCTACCTCTGAAAAAATATTTGGCCTTCTAGTAGTGTGTCGGACTTTCTCTATTAGTCCATCTATACTGACCTCCATCAGGTTGCAAATTAAAACTAATTTTTATCTGCATCTACAGTACCTCTGAAAAAATATTTGGGCTTCTAGCAGTGTGTGGGACTTGTTCTATTAGTCCATCTATAATGACCTCCATCAGGTTGCAAACTGAATATATTTTTTTCTGCATCTACCTCTGAAAAAATATTGGGCTTCTAGCTGTGTGTGGGTCTTGTTCTATTAATCCATCTATACTGACCTCCATCAGGTTGCAAACTGAATATATTTTTTTCTGCATCTACCTCTGAAAAAATATTTGGCCTTCTAGTACTGTGTCGGACTTTCTCTATTAGTCCATCTATACTGACCTCCATCAGGTTGCAAATTAAAACTAATTTTTATCTGCATCTACAGTACCTCTGAAAAAATATTTGGGCTTCTAGCAGTGTGTGGGACTTGTTCTATTAGTCCATCTATACTGACCTCCATCAGGTTGCAAACTGAATATAGTTTTTTCTGCATCTACCTCTGAAGAAATATTGGGCTTCTAGCTGTGTGTGAGTCTTGTTCTATTAATCCATCTATACTGACCTCCATCAGGTTGCAAACTGAATATATTTTTTTCTGCATCTACCTCTGAAAAAATATTTGGCCTTCTAGTAGTGTGTCGGACTTTCTCTATTAGTCCATCTATACTGACCTCCATCAGGTTGCAAATTAAAACTAATTTTTATCTGCATCTACAGTACCTCTGAAAAAATATTTGGGCTTCTAGCAGTGTGTGGGACTTGTTCTATTAGTCCATCTATACTGACCTCCATCAGGTTGCAAACTGAATATATTTTTTTCTGCATCTACCTCTGAAAAAATATTGGGCTTCTAGCTGTGTGTGGGTCTTGTTCTATTAATCCATCTATACTGACCTCCATCAGGTTGCAAACTGAATATATTTTTTTCTGCATCTACCTCTGAAAAAATATTGGGCTTCTAGCTGTGTGTGGGTCGTGTTCTATTAATCCATCTATACTGACCTCCATCAGGTTGCAAACTGAATATATTTTTTTCTGCATCTACCTCTGAAAAAATATTTGGCCTTCTAGTAGTGTGTCGGACTTTCTCTATTAGTCCATCTATACTGACCTCCATCAGGTTGCAAATTAAAACTAATTTTTATCTGCATCTACAGTACCTCTGAAAAAATATTTGGGCTTCTAGCAGTGTGTGGGACTTGTTCTATTAGTCCATCTATACTGACCTCCATCAGGTTGCAAACTGAATATCGTTTTTTCTGCATCTACCTCTGAAAAAATATTGGGCTTCTAGCTGTGTGTGGGTCTTGTTCTATTAATCCATCTATACTGACCTCCATCAGGTTGCAAACTGAATATATTTTTTTCTGCATCTACCTCTGAAAAAATATATTTGGCCTTCTAGTAGTGTGTCGGACTTTCTCTATTAGTCCATCTATACTGACCTCCATCAGGTTGCAAATTAAAACTAATTTTTATCTGCATCTACAGTACCTCTGAAAAAATATTTGGGCTTCTAGCAGTGTGTGGGACTTGTTCTATTAGTCCATCTATACTGACCTCCATCAGGTTGCAAACTGAATATATTTTTTTCTGCATCTACCTCTGAAAAAATATTGGGCTTCTAGCTGTGTGTGGGTCTTGTTCTATTAATCCATCTATACTGACCTCCATCAGGTTGCAAACTGAATATATTTTTTTCTGCATCTACCTCTGAAAAAATATTTGGCCTTCTAGTAGTGTGTCGGACTTACTCTATTAGTCCATCTATACTGACCTCCATCAGGTTGCAAATTAAAACTAATTTTTATCTGCATCTACAGTACCTCTGAAAAAATATTTAGGCTTCTAGCAGTGTGTGGGACTTGTTCTATTAGTCCATCTATACTGACCTCCATCAGGTTGCAAACTGAATATCTTTTTTTCTGCATCTACCTCTGAAAAAATATTGGGCTTCTAGCTGTGTGTGGGTCTTGTTCTATTAATCCATCTATACTGACCTCCATCAGGTTGCAAACTGAATATATTTTTTTCTGCATCTACCTCTGAATAAATATTTGGCCTTCTAGTAGTGTGTCGGACTTTCTCTATTAGTCCATCTATACTGACCTCCATCAGGTTGCAAATTAAAACTAATTTTTATCTGCATCTACAGTACCTCTGAAAAAATATTTGGGCTTCTAGCAGTGTGTGGGACTTGTTCTATTAGTCCATCTATACTGACCTCCATCAGGTTGCAAACTGAATATAGTTTTTTCTGCATCTACCTCTGAAAAAATATTGGGCTTCTAGCTGTGTGTGGGTCTTGTTCTTTTAATCCATCTATACTGACCTCCATCAGGTTGCAAACTGAATATATTTTTTTCTGCATCTACCTCTGAAAAAATATTTGGCCTTCTAGTAGTGTGTCGGACTTTCTCTATTAGTCCATCTATACTGACCTCCATCAGGTTGCAAATTAAAACTAATTTTTATCTGCATCTACAGTACCTCTGAAAAAATATTTGGGCTTCTAGCAGTGTGTGGGACTTGTTCTATTAGTCCATCTATACTGACCTCCATCAGGTTGCAAACTGAATATAGTTTTTTCTGCATCTACCTCTGAAAAAATATTGGGCTTCTAGCTGTGTGTGGGTCTTGTTCTATTAATCCATCTATACTGACCTCCATCAGGTTGCAAACTGAATATATTTTTTTCTGCATCTACCTCTGAAAAAATATTTGGCCTTCTAGTAGTGTGTCGGACTTTCTCTATTAGTCCATCTATACTGACCTCCATCAGGTTGCAAATTAAAACTAATTTTTATCTGCATCTACAGTACCTCTGAAAAAATATTTGGGCTTCTAGCAGTGTGTGGGACTTGTTCTATTAGTTCATCTATACTGACCTCCATCAGGTTGCAAACTGAATATATTTTTTTCTGCATCTACCTCTGAAAAAATATTGGGCTTCTAGCTGTGTGTGGGTCTTGTTCTATTAATCCATCTATACTGACCTCCATCAGGTTGCAAACTGAATATATTTTTTTCTGCATCTACCTCTGAAAAAATATTGGGCTTCTAGCTGTGTGTGGGTCTTGTTCTATTAATCCATCTATACTGACCTCCATCAGGTTGCAAACTGAATATATTTTTTTCTGCATCTACCTCTGAAAAAATATTTGGCCTTCTAGTAGTGTGTCGGACTTTCTCTATTAGTCCATCTATACTGACCTCCATCAGGTTGCAAATTAAAACTAATTTTTATCTGCATCTACAGTACCTCTGAAAAAATATTTGGGCTTCTAGCAGTGTGTGGGACTTGTTCTATTAGTCCATCTATACTGACCTCCATCAGGTTGCAAACTGAATATATTTTTTTCTGCATCTACCTCTGAAAAAATATTGGGCTTCTAGCTGTGTGTGGGTCTTGTTCTATTAATCCATCTATACTGACCTCCATCAGGTTGCAAACTGAATATATTTTTTTCTGCATCTACCTCTGAAAAAATATTTGGCCTTCTAGTAGTGTGTCGGACTTACTCTATTAGTCCATCTATACTGACCTCCATCAGGTTGCAAATTAAAACTAATTTTTATCTGCATCTACAGTACCTCTGAAAAAATATTTGGGCTTCTAGCAGTGTGTGGGACTTGTTCTATTAGTCCATCTATACTGACCTCCATCAGGTTGCAAACTGAATATCTTTTTTTCTGCATCTACCTCTGAAAAAATATTGGGCTTCTAGCTGTGTGTGGGTCTTGTTCTATTAATCCATCTATACTGACCTCCATCAGGTTGCAAACTGAATATATTTTTTTCTGCATCTACCTCTGAATAAATATTTGGCCTTCTAGTAGTGTGTCGGACTTTCTCTATTAGTCCATCTATACTGACCTCCATCAGGTTGCCAATTAAAACTAATTTTTATCTGCATCTACAGTACCTCTGAAAAAATATTTGGGCTTCTAGCAGTGTGTGGGACTTGTTCTATTAGTCCATCTATACTGACCTCCATCAGGTTGCAAACTGAATATAGTTTTTTCTGCATCTACCTCTGAAAAAATATTGGGCTTCTAGCTGTGTGTGGGTCTTGTTCTTTTAATCCATCTATACTGACCTCCATCAGGTTGCAAACTGAATATATTTTTTTCTGCATCTACCTCTGAAAAAATATTTGGCCTTCTAGTAGTGTGTCGGACTTTCTCTATTAGTCCATCTATACTGACCTCCATCAGGTTGCAAATTAAAACTAATTTTTATCTGCATCTACAGTACCTCTGAAAAAATATTTGGGCTTCTAGCAGTGTGTGGGACTTGTTCTATTAGTCCATCTATACTGACCTCCATCAGGTTGCAAACTGAATATAGTTTTTTCTGCATCTACCTCTGAAAAAATATTGGGCTTCTAGCTGTGTGTGGGTCTTGTTCTATTAATCCATCTATACTGACCTCCATCAGGTTGCAAACTGAATATATTTTTTTCTGCATCTACCTCTGAAAAAATATTTGGCCTTCTAGTAGTGTGTCGGACTTTCTCTATTAGTCCATCTATACTGACCTCCATCAGGTTGCAAATTAAAACTAATTTTTATCTGCATCTACAGTACCTCTGAAAAAATATTTGGGCTTCTAGCAGTGTGTGGGACTTGTTCTATTAGTTCATCTATACTGACCTCCATCAGGTTGCAAACTGAATATATTTTTTTCTGCATCTACCTCTGAAAAAATATTGGGCTTCTAGCTGTGTGTGGGTCTTGTTCTATTAATCCATCTATACTGACCTCCATCAGGTTGCAAACTGAATATATTTTTTTCTGCATCTACCTCTGAAAAAATATTGGGCTTCTAGCTGTGTGTGGGTCTTGTTCTATTAATCCATCTATACTGACCTCCATCAGGTTGCAAACTGAATATATTTTTTTCTGCATCTACCTCTGAAAAAATATTTGGCCTTCTAGTAGTGTGTCGGACTTTCTCTATTAGTCCATCTATACTGACCTCCATCAGGTTGCAAATTAAAACTAATTTTTATCTGCATCTACAGTACCTCTGAAAAAATATTTGGGCTTCTAGCAGTGTGTGGGACTTGTTCTATTAGTCCATCTATACTGACCTCCATCAGGTTGCAAACTAAATATCGTTTTTTCTGCATCTACCTCTGAAAAAATATTGGGCTTCTAGCTGTGTGTGGGTCTTGTTCTATTAATCCATCTATACTGACCTCCATCAGGTTGCAAACTGAATATATTTTTTTCTGCATCTACCTCTGAAAAAATATATTTGGCCTTCTAGTAGTGTGTCGGACTTTCTCTATTAGTCCATCTATACTGACCTCCATCAGGTTGCAAATTAAAACTAATTTTTATCTGCATCTACAGTATCTCTGAAAAAATATTTGGGCTTCTAGCAGTGTGTGGGACTTGTTCTATTAGTCCATCTATACTGACCTCCATCAGGTTGCAAACTGAATATATTTTTTTCTGCATCTACCTCTGAAAAAATATTGGGCTTCTAGCTGTGTGTGGGTCTTGTTCTATTAATCCATCTATACTGACCTCCATCAGGTTGCAAACTGAATATATTTTTTTCTGCATCTACCTCTGAAAAAATATTTGGCCTTCTAGTAGTGTGTCGGACTTTCTCTATTAGTCCATCTATACTGACCTCCATCAGGTTGCAAATTAAAACTAATTTTTATCTGCATCTACAGTACCTCTGAAAAAATATTTGGGCTTCTAGCAGTGTGTGGGACTTGTTCTATTAGTCCATCTATACTGACCTCCATCAGGTTGCAAACTGAATATCTTTTTTTCTGCATCTACCTCTGAAAAAATATTGGGCTTCTAGCTGTGTGTGGGTCTTGTTCTATTAATCCATCTATACTGACCTCCATCAGGTTGCAAACTGAATATATTTTTTTCTGCATCTACCTCTGAATAAATATTTGGCCTTCTAGTAGTGTGTCGGACTTTCTCTATTAGTCCATCTATACTGACCTCCATCAGGTTGCAAATTAAAACTAATTTTTATCTGCATCTACAGTACCTCTGAAAAAATATTTGGGCTTCTAGCAGTGTGTGGGACTTGTTCTATTAGTCCATCTATACTGACCTCCATCAGGTTGCAAACTGAATATAGTTTTTTCTGCATCTACCTCTGAAAAAATATTGGGCTTCTAGATGTGTGTGGGTCTTGTTCTATTAATCCATCTATACTGACCTCCATCAGGTTGCAAACTGAATATATTTTTTTCTGCATCTACCTCTGAAAAAATATTTGGCCTTCTAGTAGTGTGTCGGACTTTCTCTATTAGTCCATCTATACTGACCTCCATCAGGTTGCAAATTAAAACTAATTTTTATCTGCATCTACAGTACCTCTGAAAAAATATTTGGGCTTCTAGCAGTGTGTGGGACTTGTTCTATTAGTCCATCTATACTGACCTCCATCAGGTTGCAAACTGAATATATTTTTTTCTGCATCTACCTCTGAAAAAATATTGGGCTTCTAGCTGTGTGTGGGTCTTGTTCTATTAATCCATCTATACTGACCTCCATCAGGTTGCAAACTGAATATATTTTTTTCTGCATCTACCTCTGAAAAAATATTTGGCCTTCTAGTAGTGTGTCGGACTTTCTCTATTAGTCCATCTATACTGACCTCCATCAGGTTGCAAATTAAAACTAATTTTTATCTGCATCTACAGTACCTCTGAAAAAATATTTGGGCTTCTAGCAGTGTGTGGGACTTGTTCTATTAGTCCATCTATACTGACCTCCATCAGGTTGCAAACTGAATATAGTTTTTTCTGCATCTACCTCTGAAAAAATATTGGGCTTCTAGCTGTGTGTGGGTCTTGTTCTATTAATCCATCTATACTGACCTCCATCAGGTTGCAAACTGAATATATTTTTTTCTGCATCTACCTCTGAAAAAATATTTGGCCTTCTAGTAGTGTGTCGGACTTTCTCTATTAGTCCATCTATACTGACCTCCATCAGGTTGCAAACTGAATATAATTTTTTTATGCATCTAGCTCTGAAAAAATATTTGGCCTTCTAGTAGTGTGTCGGACTTTCTCTATTAGTCCATCTATACTGACCTCCATCAGGTTGCAAATTAAAACTAATTTTTATCTGCATCTACAGTACCTCTGAAAAAATATTTGGGCTTCTAGCAGTGTGTGGGACTTGTTCTATTAGTCCATCTATACTGACCTCCATCAGGTTGCAAACTGAATATATTTTTTTCTGCATCTACCTCTGAAAAAATATTGGGCTTCTAGCTGTGTGTGGGTCTTGTTCTATTAATCCATCTATACTGACCTCCATCAGGTTGCAAACTGAATATATTTTTTTTCTGCATCTACCTCTGAAAAAATATTTGGCCTTCTAGTAGTGTGTCGGACTTTCTCTATTAGTCCATCTATACTGACCTCCATCAGGTTGCAAATTCAAAATAATTTTTTTCTGCATCTAACCCAGCCAATAGTTTTGGCCTAATACCACAGTTTGGCCACTCAGCTCTGCTCGGTTACCATCCATTGTTTTTTTGTGCAAACAACTCCAGAGTTGTGAATTAGTTAACCACCAAAATGAGTGGAAAAAGGCCTGCTGCTGGTGGAAAGGGGAATAGGCGTGTTGGGAAGGGGAAAAAAGGTTGTGTCCGTGGGGTAGGTGTTAAAGCAACAGTAACATCTGCAGAAGAAAGACCATCTTCCAGCCAAACTAAAATGTCTACTTCTTTTAGCGGACAATGTGATAAGATCCCTTTCTTACGGCCACGCCAATCGCTACAAATTCCAGATGAGGCACAAAAACAGCAGGTGCTTCAACGGATATCAAGTGCTCCTTTAAGTGGGCTCTCCTCCACATCAACTTCAACATCACAAATACTCCAGTCCTCAAAGGTGTCACCCAAATCGCACTTGCTTCCTCACAGCTCCCAAATCTCCAGCTGCCCGTCTGAGTATGAGGTAGAACAGATGGTTGAGTCTGCAGAGCTGTTTACTCATACTATAGCCTGGGAATCAGAGGTCGACTCCAGCGCTTCTGTGAATCCAGATGAGGAAATGATCTGCACTGATGCCCAGAATCTTTATGAGTCGGATCCAGGACTAGACGCAGAAGGTTCTGACCATAATGTAGACCCTCATTCCCAAACTGTAACTCCTGTTGGTGGAGACAATGAGGAAGACGATGATAAGACTCAAATACCTGATTGGAGCGACAACTTTAGTTTTTTGTCAGAGCAGGAACAGGTTGGCTCTGAGGACGACGGGTGTGATAACGCACAGGGTGATGATGATGAGGTCGGAGATCCCACTTACTGTCAACCCACAGTCAGCCAAGAGATGAGGTCAGCAGAGGAGGTGGAGGAAGATGCTAGTGACGACGAGGTCAGGTTGCGCCTTCCTGGACAGAGACGTAGTACTGGAAGCACGTCAACAACTGCATCCTCAAACACAACTCTGCCTCTCACCACAAGTCGTGGTGGCTCTTCAGGTCGCATGGGTGCTAAGCCTTGCATAGCCTGGGCATTTTTTCAGATCGATAAAGATGACCCAACTCGTGTTATCTGTAACATTTGTCAGCAAAAGCTAAGTAGAGGCAAAAAAATACATAGTTTGAGTACTTCATGCATGAACCGGCACATGGACATGAAGCATAAGTTGCAGTGGGAAGCTCAGTGTGCTACAATGCGGCCTAGCCGGCCGGGCCAACCACCGTCTGCCATATCTTGTGCATCCGCGGCCTCTTCATCTTCTGTGACTGGGGGGACAGCAGTCACACCTGTTTTGGGGCGCAGACCTGCCACCTCTTTACCCGCAACAGCCAGCGTGATTGGCAGGTCATCATTTTCTTTGGAGGTGGTAACACCAGCTGGTGTTGAGCGCTGTCCGACATCCATAGCACCACCTTTGGATGAAGGCAACCTAACATGTCCGCCTGCATCTTCCTCACAGACCGGCAGTTTGCCGGGGACACCCTTATCAACCCCGTCTAAGCACAATAGCCAGCCCTCGGTCCCTCAGATGTGGACAAGTAAAAGACCATTTCCTCCTAGCCATGAGAAAGCTAAGAGGTTGAATTTCACCATCTGCAAGCTCTTGGCTACAGAAATGCTGCCTTTCCGCCTGGTGGACACAGAGGATTTTCGAGACCTTATGTCCGTCGCAGTGCCCCAGTACCAGATGCCCAGTCGGCACTACTTCTCAAAAAAAGGTGTGCCTGCGCTCCACCAGCATGTCGCACACAACATCACCGCTTCTTTGAGAAACTCTGTGTGTGACAGGGTGCATTTCACCACAGACACTTGGACGAGTAGGCATGGACAGGGGCGTTACATGTCGCTGACTGGGCACTGGGTAACTATGGTGACAGCAGGACAAGGGGCTGCTGTCCAAGTCTTGCCGTCCCCACGAGTTGTGCGTCAATCCTCTTTATGTCAAAGTTCCTCCACTGCTTCTGCCTCCTCAACCTCCTCTCGGTCTTCCACCTGCACCCAAAGCCTGTCTGGTCATGCCACAAGCTTTCTAACTGCGCAGAAGGGATCCTGCACACCTCCTTACTATGCTGGCAGTAGGGCTCAACGTCATCAGGCGGTTTTTACATTGAAATGTCTGGGAAATGTGAGTCACACAGCTGAGGAGTTGTGGTCAGCTCTGGAGAATCAATTTCATGAATGGTTGTCTCCACTGGACCTGAAACCAGGGAAGGCCGTGTGCGACAATGCTGCAAACCTGGGTGCGGCCCTTCGCCGGGGCAATGTCACACACGTGCCTTGTATGGCTTACGTGTTGAACCTGGTTGTCCAGCAATTTTTAGCCCACTATCCCAGACTAGATGGCCTTCTGCAGAGGGCACGGTCGCTGTGTGCTCACTTCCGCCGTTCGCATCCCGCAGCTCAGCGACTTACATCTATACAGAAGTCGTTGGGCCTGCCACTTCACCGGCTAAAATGCGATGTGCCTACCCGGTGGAATTCAACTCTGCACATGTTGCAGCGACTGTGGCAGCACCGACATGCCCTGGTGCAATACGTTCTGACGTATAGCCTGGGCCAACGAGATTCAGAGGTGGGGCAAATCACGCTGGAGGAGTGGTCTCAGATCAGGGACCTATGCACCCTTCTGCACAGTTTTGAAATGGCGACGAAGATGTTTAGTGCTGACGATGCCATTATCAGCATGACTATTCCGGTGATTTACATGCTGGAGCACATGTTAAAGAGAATTCGGAGTCAGGTGGTGGCACAAGAGGAGGTGGAGGAAGTAGAGGAGGAGGAGTTGTATGCGGAAGGGCTAACATCTGCAAGGTCCAGAAGGTCGGCAGCACCAAGGCGGCAGGCATGTGAGGGTGGGGGAGATGGTTTTACCAGGGCGCATGGTAGCAGCCAAACTAGTGAGGAAGGTGCAGGAGTCCAGGAAGAAGTGGAGGACGAACTGATGGAAGACTCATCAGATGAGGGAGACCATGATCACATTTCTGTTGTGCGAGGTTGGGGGGAGAGGACAGAGGAAGGAAGCATGATTGTTACCTCGCCACCAATACAACAGGGACTTGGTGCTCCTGGATGCGCAACACACATGAGTGCCTTCTTGCTGCACTACCTGCAACATGACCCTCGAATTGTGAGAATTAGAAATAATCCTGACTACTGGGTTGCCACACTGTTAGATCCCCGGTACAAAAGTAAATTTGCAGAAATTATTCCTGCCATAGAAAGGGATGCACGCATGCAGGAGTATCAGCAGAGACTGTTGCAGAATCTTACATGTGCTTTTCCACAAAATACCAGTGGTGCACGTAGTGAATCTCACAGTTCCAACTTGCCAACCGTGGGACCGTCAAGTGTTCAGCACTCAAACCGTAACAGAACCACAGTATCTGCTGGTAACATCAATTTTGCAGAATCATTTCACCACTTTTATAGCCCATCCTTTGCAAGGCCACAGGAGACAAGAAGTCTGACACATAGTCAACGCCTAGAGACGATGGTACAGGAGTATCTCCAAGTAAACATTGAAGCCACGACTGTGTCACTGGACCCTTGCTCTTTTTGGGCTTCCAATCTGGATAAATGGCCGGAGCTAGCCACTTACGCCTTGGAGATCTTGTCATGCCCCGCAGCCAGCGTTCTGTCTGAACGTGTGTTCAGCGCTGCTGGTGGTGTGCTGACAGATAAGCGCACGCGGCTCTCCACTGATAATGTAGACAGACTCACGTTCATAAAGATGAACAAATCATGGATCCGAAACGACTTTTCTACCCCTGTGTCATCCTGGGGAGAGTAAAAGCTTGATGATTGGTTAAAATCACCCTACCAAACGTTTTAAGCTTTCAAATTACTAATCATGTCTATCTGTATCTTGACTGGAAAATAATTTGGGCTTTGTAGCAGTGTGCAGCACTGATCCTATTAGGCCATCTATAATAAGCTCCACCAGATTTAAAATTAAAAATAATTTTTAGCTGCATCTAGCCCGGAAAATAATTTTGGGGCTCCGAGATGCGCAAGACACATAAGTGCCTTCTTGCTGCACTACCTGCAGCATGACCCTCATATTGTCAGAATTCGAAGTAATCATGACTACTGGGTTGCCACACTCTTAGATCCCCCAAACTTTTCGATCAACCTTTTCATTTTAATAAAGACCAAAAAAATGGTCATTTTTGAAATTATAAGCATTAGCAGGTTGTTAGAAACTGAAATCAAACAGTTTTCAACTCAAAACTTTATTCTAGGTGATGTTACATTTTCACATAGGACCCCTTGTTCGAAAGGAGCTTCTGAACTCTCTCGTCCATTGAATTTGTCAGGTTTTGGATGGTTTCTGCTTCAATTGTTTTGCATGAGGACAGAATACCCTCCCAGAGCTGTTGCTTAGATGTGAACTGCCTCCCGCCATCATAGACACTCCTTTTAATGATGCTCCAAAGGTTCTGAATGGGGTAGAGGTCAGGGGAGCATGGGGGTCACACCATAAGTTTGTCCCCTTTTATGCCCATATCAGCCAGAGATGCAGATGTTTTATGTGCAGCATGAGATGGTGCATTATCATGCAGAAAAATGATCTTGCTGTGAAATACACGGTTCTTCTTCTTGAACCATGGCAGGAAGTGCTGTTTGAGAAAATCCACATACATTATGGAGTTCATCTTTAGCGCCTTCAGGGATCCTAAATGGGCCGACAATCTCTCTCCCCATGATTCCAGCCCAAAACATTACTCCACCTCCTCCTTGTTGGCGCTGTAGCCGTGTTTGCGTGGGGTGTCCATCAACCAGCCATCCTCCACTCCATCCATCTGGACCATCGAGCGCTGCACGGCACTCATCCGTGAACAAAACAGTTTTGAAATCAGTCTTCATGTAATGTTTGGCCCACTGGAGCCGTTTCTGCTTGTGTGCAGTGGATAGAGGAGGTCGACAGGATGGCGTATGCACAGCTGCAAACCTCTGAAGGACCCTGCATCTTGTTGTTCGGGGGACGTTGGAGGCACAAGCAGCTTCAAAAACTTGTCTGCTGCTATGACAAGGCTTTTTTGTCGCTGCTCTTTCAACCTGACGTAATTACCTGTAGGAAAGAGTCCTCAATTTGCCCTTATCAGCACGCACACGTGTGTACTGTGAATCAGCTACATACTTCTTGATTGCCAAGACACTTCATCCTGATCATCGCACAATGTTGATTGTAGTCATGCCTTGACCTAAACAATCCACAATTTGTTGCTTCTCAGCAGCCGACACATCCTTTTTCTTTCCCATTTTGGCAGAAAATGTAGGCTGCTTAATAATGTGAGAGAGCCTTCTTAAGTAGTCTTGCCTTTCATTGGACACACCTGCCAAACTAATTAGCACAGGTGTCTGCAATTGCTTACAGTGATATAAAGAGCCCTGACACACATCACCATCAATGAGTTTAACTGACAAACAAACAAATTCTTCCCTTATCACTCCTAAACACTTTTTGCATAATAATTTGGAATGCGGTGTACATGTGCTTTTCCACAAAACACCAGCGGTTCACGTAGTGAATCTTACAGTTCTAACTTGCCAACCGTGGTCTGTATGGAATTGTTCAATAAAGGGCCCAAAATTAAGATAACATAGATGGGAGAGGTCTCTATGAATAGGAATTCCTAAGTATTTGATACCCTGTGAGGGCCAGGCAAAGGGAAAGTTGGACTGGATGGAATCCTATATGGATTTGGGGAGGGAGACATCGAGGGCCTCAGACTTCGCTGCATTGATTTTAAAATTTTACCATGTAACAAAGTGATCTATTTCAGCCATAACAGCATGGATGGATATATGTGATTAAGTGATATATACTAGGACATCATCAGCAAATAGAGAGCACTTGTACTCGGTGCCTCCCACCTCAATCCACCTAATATTGGGGTTGTGGCGAATTGATGAGAGCAGGTGCTCCGTCACTAGGATGTATAAGAGAGGGGACAGAGGACATCCCTGCCTTGTCCCATTGGTGATTGTGAAAGGTGATGAAAATGTTCTGACGCACCCCCTGGGCCTTGGGACACCCGGAGCCGGACCCTTTTTGGTGGATGCTGGTGGTTGTAGTCTTCGTGGCGGCGACCCGGTTCCGTGGCTCAGGGCGGTCAAACCAGTGGCGGAACTATTTATGTGGTTTTGATGTTTAAATGTCCGACTATGACACCCGTGGATTGCGGTCAGAGTGAACCGCCGCTACAGGGCAGACCGCTGAGGCTGGTGTTGTGGCTGCAGCAGAGCGTAGCATAACTCCCCACGGGAGGAGTATAGCCTCAGGGCAGTGTATGCGGAGGATGGGGGTGATGGTGCAGGGCAGCAGCAGTAACGACACGGAGTCAGTGATGCAGTCCAGGGCCTTTACTCACAGTTCTTATTATCCAGACCACGTCTGCAGGTAACGGCTGCCCACGTCGTACTGTGCTCACCAGGTGAGGGGCTCAGACAACTCCCAGATAACTTTGGAGCACTTCACAGGACCCCCTTTGTGTGTCCTTTGTCTGGCCTTTCTTACCAACACTTCTGTCCGGCTGCCTCGGGCCTCCTCTTGGTAAACTTGGCGCCAGTTTCCCTGACCCTATGTGGTGCCTTCCTAGCGGGTGTAGCGAGGGGCTGCGCCACATAAAATGTCAGAGCCTCCGGTTTCTAGCTGAGGGTCATTTCCTACCTCCACTAGTTCGGGGACCGGTCTCCCCCTTTGGCCTGACCCCTCCACGCAGGTGGATTCGGGCGTGCGGTGGCGACTCGCCCGTCCGCACCCTGGGATCCCTTCATTCCTCGTTCCTGGAGCCTTCTCCGCTCCTCTTCCTTCCTTCTCACTCTTCCAGGCCTGGGCCTCTGTTACTAGGCCCGCCTCCGGAGCAGAGCTCATGCAGAGCCCTTGCTCCCTGCCACTTCTGCTCAGACTTCTCTGCACTGAACTAAGATGGTGCCCACCTTTTATACTCCCTTCTCAATGCACCCAGGAACTGCTTCCTCCCTGCTCCTGCACTACAGGGTTCCCCTTCCTCAGTGTTCCCTCCCCCCACTCCAGCCAGGGACAGGGACTGTCGTGCCCATCTCAGGGGCATATTGGTCGCCCTGCCCCACGGCAATGTGGTGTAATGCATGCAGGTGTCGGGTCCTGATCCACACTCCATCCTTACCTGAGAGTGAGATATCACACCTCTGGGTGAGGTGCAATACGTCTGTAGCAACCGAGCCCTCAGGGTGCTACAGTTCCATTTATCTTCAGCCTAGGTGACGTATTGCGATACAGGGCCGTGATTTTGGCTATAAAAGGGTCCCCTAGACCCTTACCCCAAGCTTTTTAAGAGAATCATATATGGAGTGCCAGGAGACTCTATGGAATGCTTTCTCAGCATCTAACGAGAGTATCTAATTACAAATTTTTAACTGCATCTAGCCCAGGAAATACTTTGTGCCTAGTAGCAGTGTCTGCTAGTCAGCGGATTATCCCGGCTGTTAAGCAAGCTACACCACCTGTAGTTTAGACACTTAATTTTTTCAAAGGAAATGCTTCGGGACCATGGGATACTCAGTGAAGAGCATCAGGAGGCACCCCAAGGCATAGGGGCTGGGACTGGCAGTAGGATGCCTTGCGGTGGACAGCCGAGCTCGATCCTTATAAAAGCTTTTTAACTGCAGCAGCTTTAGTGGACGCTACTGGAGCTGGAATTACGCGGCTGCTGGCATGAGACTTGCCCTCCAATAGATCCTTGTAAATGGATTTAAAGTGTATTCATTCAAATTAGAGAGACAATTTAAATTAAAAAGCTTAGAGCTGCCTCCACCACAGGGGGGCTCGCTCGACCCACCAGCGGACAGGCACCAGTATTGGGAGAGGGGGGCTGGCCATCAGGGTTCACCGCGGCTCTGGCACAAACCCGGCGACACGGAGGTGGCACGGGCAGGAGCGGACTGGCCGTGTCGGCTTCTCACTTTTTGGACTTTAGAAGGGCATGACATGCCTATATCTGTGTCTCCCCCTCCTTTTACTCCTCCACCTCTTTTATTTTCACATGACTATATGTACTTGTCACTTTTCCATGTGTTAGTTGTGTCTTCTGAGCAGTTTGTCAGCTTTTGGACACCTTTGAAGGTGTTTTCTATGTGTTTCTATGTGTTTTTGTTTGCCTGCCATTGGTTTTAACGGTGTTCAAAGGTGTTCGACGAACAGTTCGACGAACAGTTCGGCGAACACACGGGTGTTCGACGAACCGAACTCGAACACTACGGGGGTGGCTCAACACTACTAAGGAGATCCTGAAAACATGACCTGTGGGGGGCCGTGAGGATGGGGTTTGGGAAACACTGATCTATATGATCCACTGTGAATCAACTTTGAGTCGAAATTCCTGAAATTTTCAGATTTGACAATTCAATCATTTTGCTACTCAACTTCCAGATTGGAAAAAAAAATGTCTGGAGTCATTTCAAGGCCTTCACATGATTTTTGTAATCGTTGCTTGGAGTCATTTCACACATTACTGCAGATTGTGGGTACACATGACATTAGGCATGGGCTTCCCTATAATGTCATGCAGCTATCACATAATATGGAATAGCACAGCTTAGAAGGGAGGACTATCACAGGCATTATGAAAGATGTGGGTAGGGAAAGCAGTGCCCATTTTAGAATTTTAAAATGAAGGAATTGATGGTCAGTGAGCAAAGTTCATCATTACACATGAGGATAAAAAGGTCTAAAATAAAGTGTGGTGTGCTACTACACTGTAGAAGAAGTACATATAAATGGGAATGGTAGACTCAGTCTGTGAATATGAATAAACAAATTAAAGGGAGGTGCTGGACCTGCAGAGTCAGTGTGGCTACAAATAGATTGATTCCTGATATATTGTAGTATAGTACCTTAATAATACTATTTTTTCATTCTTGATGCCCTACAAAAAAAGAGAGCAGTTTATGTCCTTATTTACCTATTGAACAAAAATACTTAAAGGGATATTCCCATATCCAATTTCCTATCCCAATATGTAGTAGGTGTAATAATAATAATAACACTGTTCAACAAGGTTTTTGTTTTCTGTATGAAATTGGGTGAATCTTATCAAAATTGTCATGCTGAGTTCAGAAATAACTTCAGAATTGCTTTATCACGTAAGATTTTTGAGAAAAATGCAATTAAATGTATGCATTGAATACTGTGAAATTCGTAGTGGCATGTGATATTCCAAATGCAAAAGTCAGCAACAGCGATCCAGTTTAGAAATGTTTTGCCATTGATTTTCGCTTATAAACACTCTCCGATGATTCACGGACAAGATTACAATAATAGTCACCCAGCATCAAGGGACTCCACTAGTGTTGAGCCACCCCCGTACTGTTCGAGTTCGATTCGGTTCGTCGAACACCGTTGTGTTCGCCGAACTGTTCGTTGAACTGTAAATCGAACACCTTCGAACACCGTTAAAACCAATGGCAGGCAAACAAAAACACATAGAAACACATAGAAAACACCTTCAAATGTGTCCAAAAGCTGACAAACTGCTCAGAAGACATAACTAACACATGGAAAAGTGACAAGTACATATAGTCATGCGAAAAGAAAAGAGGTGGAGGCGTAAAAGGAGGCGAAGACACAGATATAGGCATATCATGCCCTTCTAAAATCCAAAAAGTGAGAAGCCGACACGGCCAGTCCGTTCCTGCCCGTGCCACCTCCATGTCGCCGGGTTTGTGCCAGAGCCGCGGTGGACCCTGACGGCCTGCCCCCCTCTCCCAATACTGTTGCCTGTCCGCTAGTGGGTCGAGCGAGTCCCCCTGTGGTGGAGGCAGGTCTAAGCTTTTTAACTTAAAATGTCACTCTAATTTGAATGAATACACTTTAAATCCTTTTACAAGGATCTATTGGAGGGCAAGTCTCATGCCAGCAGCCGCGTAATTCCAGCTCCAGTAGTGTCCACTAAAGCTGCTGCAGTTAAAAAGCTTTTATAAGGATCGAGCTCAGCGGTCCACCACAAGGCGACCTACCGCCAGTCCCAGCCCCTATGCCTTGTGGTGCCTCCTGATGCTCTTCACTGAGTATCCCGCGGTCCAGAAGCATTTCCTTTGAAAAAATTAAGTGTCCAAGCTACAGGTGGTGTAGCTTGCTTAACAGCTGGGATAATCCGCTGACTAGCAGACACTGCTACTAGGCACAAAGTATTTCCTGGGCTAGATGCAGTTAAAAATTTGTAATTAGATACTCTCGCTGGATGTTGAGAAAGCATTCCATAGAGTCTACTGGCACGCCATATATTATTCTCTTAAAAAGCTTGGGGTAGGGGTCTAGGGGACCCTTTTATAGCCAAAATCACGGCCCTGTATCGCAATACATCACCTAGGCTGAAGATAAATGGAACTGTAGCACCCCAAGGGCTCGGTTGCTACATAGGTATTGCACCTCACCCAGAGGTGTGATATCTCACTCTCAGGTAAGGATGGAGTGTGGATCAGGACCCCGACACCTGCATGTATTACACCACATTGCCGTGGGGCAGGGCGACCAATATGCCCCTGAGATGGGCACGACAGTCCCTGACCCTGGCTGGAGTGGGGGGAGGAAACACTGAGGAAGGGGAACCCTGTAGTGCAGGAGCAGGGAGGAAGCAGTTCCTGGGTGCATTGAGAAGGAAGTATAAAAGGTGGGCACCATCTTAGTTCAGTGCAGAGAAGTCTGAGCAGAAATAACAGGGAGCTGGGGCTCTGCATGAGCTCTGCTCCGGAGGCAGGCCTAGTAACAGAGGCCCAGGCCTGGAAGAGGGACAAGGAAGGAAGAGGAGCGGAGAACGCTCCAGGAATGAGGAACGAAGGAATCCCAGGGGTGCGGACGGGCGAGTCGCCACCGCACGCCCGAATCCACCTGCGTGGAGGGGTCAGGCCAAAGTGGGAGACCGGTCCCCGAAACTAGTGGAGGCGGGAAATGACCCTCAGCTAGAAACCGGAGGCTGTGACATTTTATGTGGCGCAGCCCCTCGCTACACCCGCTAGGAAGGCACCACATAGGGTCAGGGAAACTGGCGCCAAGTTTACCAAGAGGAGGCCCGAGGCAGCCGGACAGAAGCGTTGGTAAGAAAGGCCAGACAAATGACAAACAAAGGGGGTCCTGTGAAGCGCTCAAAAGTTTTCTGGGAGTTGTCTGAGCCCCTCACCTGGTGAGCACAGTACGACGTGGGTAGCCCTTAGCTGCAGAAGTGGTCTGGATAATAAGAACTGTGAGTAAAGGCCCAGGACTGCATCACTGACTCCGTGTCGTTACTACTGCTGCCCTGCACCATCACCCCCATCCTCCGCATACACTGCCCTGAGGCTATACTCCGCCCGTGGGGAGTTATACTACGCTCTGCTGCACCAACAACACCAGCCTCAGCGGTCTGCCCTGCAGCGGCGGTTCACTCTGACCGCAATCCACGGGTGGCGTAGTCGGACATTTAAACATCAAAACCTCATAAATAGTTCCGCCACTGGTTTGACCGCCCTGGGACACGGAACCGGGTCGCCGCGACGGAGACTACAACCACCAGCATCCACCAAAAAGGGTCCGGCTCCGGGTGTCCGAAGGCCCAGGGGGCGCGTCAGAACATTTTCATCACCTTTCATAATCACCAATGGGACAAGGCAGGGATGTCCTCTGTCCCCTCTCTTATACATCCTAGTGACGGAGCACCTGCTCTCATCAATTTGCCATAACCCCAATATTAGGTGGATTGAGGTGGGAGGCACCGAGTACAAGTGCTCTCTATTTGCTGATGATGTCCTAGTACATATCACTCAATCACATATATCCATCCCTGCTGTTATGGCTGAAATAATCACTTTGTTACATGGTCAAATTTTAAAATCAATACAGCGAAGTCTGAGGCCCTCGATGTCTCCCTCCACAAATCCGTACAGGATTCCATCCAGTCAAACTTTCCCTTTGCCTGGCCCTCCCATGGTATCAAATACTTAGGAATTCCTATTCATAGAGACCTCTCCCATCTATGTTATCTTAATTTTGGGCCCTTTATTGAACAACTCCATACAGATCACGGTTGGCAAGTTAGAACTGTAAGATTCACTACGTGAACCACTGGTGTTTTGTGGAAAAGCACATGAACACTGTGCTTCAAATTATTATGCAAAACGTGTTTAGGAGTGATAAGGGGAGAATTTGTTTGTTTGTCAGTTAAACTCATTGATGATGATGTGTGTCAGGGTTCTTTATATCACTGTAAGCAATTGCAGACACCTGTGCTAATTGGTTTGGCAGGTGTGTCCAATGAAAGGCAAGACTACTTAAGAAGGCTGTCCCACATTATTAAGCAGCCTACATTTTCTGCCAAAATGGGAAAGAAAAAGGATGTGTCGGCTGCTGAGAAGCTACAAATTGTGGAGTGTTTAGGTCAAGGCATGACTACAATCAACATTGTGCGATGATCAGGATGAAGTGTCTTGGCAATCAAGAAGTATGTATCTGATTCACAGTACACACATGTGCGGGCTGATAAGGGCAAATTGAGGAGTCTTTCCTACAGGCAATTACGTCAGGTTAAAAGTGCAGCAGCAAAAAGCCTTGTCATAGCAGCAGACAAGTTTTTGAAGCTGCTGGTGCCTCCAATGTCCCCCGAAAAACAAGATGCAGGGTCCTTCAGAGGTTTGCAGCTGTGCGTAAGCCATCCTGTCGACCTCCTCTATCCACTGCACACAAGCAGAAACGGCTCCAGCGGTCCAAACTACACATGAAGACTGACTTCAAAACTGTTTTGTTTACGGATGAGTGCCATGCAACGCTCGATGGTCCAGATGGATGGAGTGGAGGATGGCTGGTTGATGGACACCCCATGCAAACATGGCTACAGCGCCAACAAGGAGGAGGTGGAGTAATGTTTTGGGCTGGAATCATGGGGAGAGAGATTGTCGGCCCCTTTAGGATCCCTGAAGGGGTAAAGATGAACTCCATAATGTATGTGGAGTTTCTCAAACAGCACTTCCTGCCATGGTTCAAGAAGAAGAACCGTGTATTCCACAGCAAGATCATTTTCATGCATGATAATGCACCGTCTCATGCTGCACATAACCCATCTGCATCTCTGGCTGATATGGGCATAAAAGGGGACTAACTTATGGTGTGACCCCCCCATGCTCCCCTGACCTCTACCCCATTCAGAACCTCTGGAGCATCATCGAAAGGAGTGTCTATGATGGAGGGAGGCAGTTCACATCTAAGCAACAGCTCTGGGAGGGTATTCTGTCCTCATGCAAAACAATTGAAGCAGAAACCATCCAAAACCTGACAAATTCAATGAACGAGAGAGTTCAGAAGCTCCTTTCGAACAAGGGGTCCTATGTGCAAATGTAACATCACCTAGAATAAAGTTTTGAGTTGAAAACTGTTTGATTTCAGTTTCTAATAACCTGCTAATGCTTATAATTTCAAAAATGACCATTTTTTTGTTCTTTATTAAAATGAAAAGGTTGATAGAAGAGTGTGGGAGATCTAAGAGTGTGGCAACCCAGTAGTCAGGATTACTTCGAATTCTGACAATCTGAGGGTTATGTTGCAGGTAGTGCAGCAAGAAGGCACTCATGTGTCTTGCGCATCTAGGAGCCCCAAAATTATTTTCCGGGCTAGATGCAGCTAAAAATTATTATTAATTTTAAATCTGGTGGAGCTTAGTATAGATGGCCTAATAGAAATAGTACTGCACACTGCTACAAAGCTCAAATTACTTCCCGCCAAGATACAGATAAACATGATTAGTAATTTTAAATCTGGTGGAGCTTAGTATAGATGGCCTAATAGAATCAGTATTGCAGATAAACAGGATTAGTAATTTGAAAGCTTAATACTGTTGGTGAGGTGATTTTAACCAATCATCTAGCTTTTACTCTCCCCAGGATGACACAGGGGGAGAAAAGTCGTTTCGGATCCATGATTTGTTCATCTTTATGAACGCGAGTCTGTCTACATTATCAGTGGAGAGCCACGTGCGCTTATCTGTCAGCACACTACCAGCAGCGCTGAACACACTTTCAGACAGAACGCTGGCTGCGGGGCATGACAAGATCTCCAAGGCGTAAGTGGCTAGGTCCGGCCATTTATCCAGATTGGAAGCCCAAAAAGAGCAAGGGTCCAGTGACACAGTCATGGCTTCAATGTTTACTTGGAGATACACCTGTACCATCGTCTCTAGGCGTTGACTATGTGTCAGACTTCTTGTCTCCTGTGGCCTTGCAAAGGATGGGCTAAAAAAGTGGTGAAATGATTCCGCAAAATTGATGTTACCAGCAGATACTGTGTTTCTGTTACTGTTTGAGTGCTGAACACACTACGGTCCCATGGTTGGCAAGTTGGAACTGTGAGATTCACTACGTGCACCACTAGTGTTTTGTGGAAAAGCACATGTAAGATTCTGCAACAGTCTCTGCTGATACTCCTGCATGCGTGCATCCTTTTCTATGGCAGGAATAATTTCTGCAAATTTACTTTTGTACCGGGGATCTAACAGTGTGGCAACCCAGTAGTCAGGATTATTTCTAATTCTCACAATTAGAGGGTCATGTTGCAGGTAGTACAGCAAGAAGGCACTCATGTGTGTTGCGCATTCAGGAGCACCAAGTCCCTCTTGTGTGGTGGCGAGGTAACAATCATGCTTCCTTCCTCTGTCCTCTCCCCCCAACCTCGCACAACAGAAATGTCTCCCTCACCTGATGAGTCTTCCATCAGTTCATCCTCCACTTCTTCCTGGGCTCCTGCACCTACCTCACTACACTAGTTTGGCTGCTACCATGCGCTCTGGTAAAACCATCTCCCCCACCCTCACATGCCTGCCGCCTTGGTGCTGCCGACCATCTGGACCTTGCAGATGTTAGCCCTTCCGCATACAACTCCTCCTCTCCTTCCTTCACCTTCTCTTGTGCCACCACCTGACTCCGAATTCTGTTTAACCTGTGCTCCAGCATGTAAATCACTGGACTAGTCATGCTGATAACGGCATCGTCAGCACTAAACATCTTCGTCACCATTTCAAAGCTGTGCAGTAGGGTGCATAGGTCCCTGAACTGAGACCACTCCTCCAGCGTGATTTGCCCCACCTCTGGATCTCGTTGGCCCAGGCTATACATCAGAACGTATTGCACCAGGGCTTGTCGGTGCTGCCACTGTCGCTGCAACATGTGCAGAGTTGAATTCTACCGGGTAGGCACATAGCATTTTAGCCGGTGAAGTGGCAGGCCCAACGACTTCTGTAGAGATGTAAGTCGCTGAGCTGCGGGATGCGAACGGCGGAAGTGAGCACACAGCGACCGTGCCCTCTGCAGAAGGCCATCTAGTCTGGGATAGTGGGCTAAAAATTGCTGGACAACCAGGTTCAACACGTGAGCCATACAAGGCACGTGTGTGACATTGCCCCGGCGAAGGGCCACACCCAGGTTTGCAGCATTGTCGCACACGGCCTTCCCTGGTTTCAGGTCCAGTGGAGACAACCATGCATGAAATTGGTTCTCCAGAGCTGAACACAACTCCTCAGCTGTGTGACTCACATTTACCAGACATTTCAAAGTAAAAACCGCATGATGACGTTGAGCCCACTGCCAGCATAATAAGGAGGTGTGCAGGATCCATTCTGCGCAGTTAGAAAGCTTGTGGCATGACCAGACAGGCTTTGGGTGCAGGTGGAGGACCGAGAGGAAGTTGATGAGGCAGAAGCAGTGGAGGAACTTTGAGATAAAGAGGATTGACGCACAACTCGTGGGGACGGCAAGACTTGGACAGCAGCCCCTTGTCCTGCTGTCACCATAGTTACCCAGTGCCCAGTCAGCGACATGTAACGCCCCTGTCCATGCCTACTCGTCCAAGTGTCTTTGGTGAAATGCACCCTGTCACACACAGAGATTCTCAAAGAAGCGGTGATGTTGTGTGCGACATGCTGGTGGAGTGCAGGCACACCTTTCTTTGAGAAGTAGTGCCGACTGGGCATCTGGTACTGGGGCACTGCGACGGACATAAGGTCTCCAAAATCCTCTGTGTCCACCAGGCGGAAAGGCAGCATTTCTGTAGCCAAGAGCTTGCAGATGGTGAAATTCAACCTCTTAGCTTTCTCATGGCTAGGAGGAAATGGTCTTTTACTTGTCCACATCTGAGGGACCGATGGTTGGCTGTTGTGCTTAGACGGGGTTGATAAGGGTGTCCCCGGCAAACTGCCGGTCTATGAGGAAGATGCAGGCGGACATGTTAGGTTGCCTTGATCCAAAGGTGGTGCTATCGATGTCGGACAGCGCTCAACACCAGCTGGTGTTACCAGCTCCAAAGAAAATGATGACCTGCCAATCACGCTGGATGTTGCAGGTAAAGAGGTAGCAGGTCTGTGTCCCAAAACAGGTGTGACTGCTGTCCCCCCAGTCACAGAGGAAGAAGAGGCCGCGGATGCACAAGATGTGGTAGACGGTGGTTGGCCCGGCCGGCTAGGCCGCAGTGTAGCACAGTGAGCTTCCCACTGCAACTTATGCTTCATGTCCATGTGCCGGTTCATGCATGAAGTACTCAAACTATGTATTTTTTGGCCTCTACTTAGCTTTTGCTGACAAATATTACAGATAACACTAGTTGGGTCATCTTTATCGATCTGAAAAAATGCCCAGGCTATGCAAGGCTTAGCACCCATGCGACCTGAAGAGCCACCACGACTTGTGGTGAGAGGCAGAGTTGTGTTTGAGGATGCAGTTGTTGACGTGCTTCCAGTACTACGTCTCTGTCCAGGAAGGCGCAACCTGACCTCGTTGTCACTAGCATCCTCCTCCACCTCCTCTGCTGACCTCATCTCTTGGCTGACTGTGGGTTGACAGTAAGTGGGATCTCCAACCTCATCATCATCACCCTGTGTGTTATCACACCCGTCGTCCTCAGAGCCAACCCGTTTCTGCCCTGACAAAAAACTAAAGTTGTCGCTCCAATCAGGTATTTGAGTCTCATCATCATCTTCCTCATTTTCTCCACCAACAGGAGTTACAGTTTGGGAATGAGGGTCTACATTATGGTCAGAACCTTCTGTGTCTGGTCCTGGATCCGACTCATAAAGATTCTGGGCATCAGTGCAGATCATTTCCTCGTCTGGATTCACAGAAGCTCTGGAGCCGACCTCTGATTCCCAGGCTATAGTACGAGTAAACAGCTCAGCAGACTCAACCATCTGTTCTACCCCATACTCAGATGGGCAGCTGGAGATTTGGGAGCTGTGAGGAAGCAAGTGCGATTGGGGTGACACCTCTGAGGACTGGAGTATTTGTGATGTTGAAGTTGATGTGGAGGACAGCCCACTTAAAGGAGCACTTGATATCCGTTGAAGCACCAGCTGTTTTTGTGCCTCATCTGGAATTTGTAGCGATTGGCGTGGCCGTAAGAAAGGGATTTTATCACATTGTCCGCTAAAAGAAGTAGACATTTTAGTTTGGCTGGAAGATGGTCTTTCTTCTGCAGATGTTACTGTCGCTTTAACACCTACCCCACGGACACAACCTTTTTTCCCCTTCCCAAAAGGCCTATTCCCCTTTCCACCAGCAGCAGGCCTTTTTCCACTCATTTTGGTGGTTAACTAATTCACAACTCTGGAGTTGTTTGCACAAAAAAACAACGGATGGGAACCGAGCAGAGCTGAGTGGCCAAACTGTGGTATTAGGCCAAAAGTATTGGCTGGGATAGATGCAGATAAAAATGATATTGAATTTGCAACCTGATGGAGGTCAGTATAGATGGACAAATAGAACAAGTCCCACACACTGCTCCAAGCTGAAATATTTTTTCAGAGCTAGATGGAGAAAAAAATTAGATTGAATTTGCAACCTGGTGGAGGTTAGTATAGATGGACTAATAGACCAAGTTCCACACAATGCTAGAAGCCCAAATAATTTTTCAGAGCTAGATGCAGGAAAAATTATATTGAATTTGCAACCTGATGGAGGTCAGTATAGATGGGCTAATAGAACAAGTCCCACACACTGCTAGAAGCCCAAATATTTTTTCAGAGCTAGATGCAGATAAAAATTATTTTTAATTTGCAACCTGATGGAGGTCAGTGTAAATGGACTAATAGACCAAGTCCCACACACTGCTAGAAGCCCAAATATTTTTTCAGAGCTAGATGCAGAAAAAAATTATATTGAAATTGCAACCTGATGGAGGTCAGTATAGATGGACTAATAGAACAAGTCCCACACACTGCTACAAGCTGAAATATTTTTTCAGAGCTAGATGCAGATAAAAATTATTTTTAATTTGCAACCAGATGGAGGTCAGTATAGATGGACTAATAGACCAAGTCCCACACACTGCTAGAAGCCCAAATATTTTTTCAGAGCTAGATGCAGAAAAAAATTATATTCAATTTGCAACCTGATGGAGGTCAGTATAGAAGGACTAATAGACCAAGTCACACACACTGCTAGAAGCCCAAATATTTTTTCAGAGCTAGATGCAGAAAAAATTATATTCAATTTGCAACCTGATGGAGGTCACTATAGAAGGACTAATAGACCAAGTCCCACACACTGCTAGAAGCCCAAATATTTTTTCAGAGCTAGATGCAGAAAAAAATTATATTCAATTTGCAACCTGATGGAGGTCAGTATAGATGGACTAATAGACCAAGTCCCACACACTGCTAGAAGCACAAATATTTTTTCAGAGCTAGATGCAGAAAAAAATTATATTCAGTTTGCAACCTGATGGAGGTCAGTATAGATGGACTAATAGAACAAGTCCCACACACTGCTACAAGCTGAAATATTTTTTCAGAGCTAGATGCAGATAAAAATTATTTTTAATTTGCAACCTGATGGAGGTCAGTATAGATGGACTAATAGACCAAGTCCCACACACTGCTAGAAGCCCAAATATTTTTTCAGAGCTAGATGCAGAAAAATATTATATATGGAAGTCAGTATAGATGGACTAATAGAACAAGTCCCACACACTGCTAGAAGCCCAAATATTTTTTCAGAGATAGATGCAGATAAAAATTATTTTTAATTTGCAACCTGCTGGAGGTTAGTATAGATGGACTAATAGACCAAGTCCCACACACTGCTAGAAGCCCAAATATTTTTTCAGAGCTAGATGGACTAATAGAATGATGCTATGCCCAAAAGGTTTTACTTCACTAGGTGCAGTAAAAAAATTTGTATTCTAAACACATTTGGTGTAGCTTGCAACACAGATAGGCTACTCCACTGACTAACTCACTCTGCAATAGGCCAAAAAGGATATGCTTTGCTAGATTTAGCCAAATGCTGTGAAAAAAAACTTGCACAGCACTGGCACAGACCTGCCCGGCAAAAACTGATAGGAACTGATGTAACTTAGTCCTGAAAAGGAATGCAATTACAATTAGTCTTTACTCCCAACCTATCTATTTAAGAGCACAGACCAGCCTGATAAAAGTCGTAGGAAATGCTGTAACCTAGTCCTTAAAGGACTGCAATCACAACTCTTCCCTACTCCCAAGCTATCTGTAGATTTGTGCGAAACATTGGCTTGAAATTAACAAGGTATAGCGCACACAGCAACAGCGATGCCGTCTAACATGCAGCTGCAGCAGTGAGAAAATGGTGGCGACGGGGAAAATGGCTGGGTCTTATAGGGCAAGGACATGTGACATACACTGCCAATGACACATGCCCTTGCTTGTGTGAAAAAAAGTAGTTCGCTCCGTGTGTGCGCTGCTGATAGGCTGACAGATTGCACCTCCCCACTGTAAATGCGGGAAAGAGAAAAAAAAATGGAGCTCTTCATTATTCCTGCAGAGATCCATCCCCTGCCCCTCCCCCCACCCCGCTGTACACTCAAACTGCGTATTAACTTTAATTTTCAGCATTACTGAGATAAAATCCAGTTATGATTTTGGTGCACGAACAGTTATCGAACATTCCCTCGAACAGCCGAATTTTTTCAAATCGTTCGTTTTCGCCGAACGGCTCGAATACCGCCCAAAACAGCTCGAATTTGAGATTGTCGAACAGTTCGAGTCGAACACCGCTCATCTCCAGACTCCACCTTCCCTGGTACCGTTTCTCCATCTGGGAAATGTTTTGATGAAACCTTTCACCATGTTCATTACTTACAGATCCGAGGTTTCCTGGGAAAATGTCAATGTGTGAAGGAAGGAAATGTATTTTAAGTGATATGCTGCACTTAATTGACTTGTAAGCCTGAAGAAGACTGTCAACCTGTTCTTCGATATGTATCGAAGGATAGACATTGCCATTGTGTAGCAAGACAGCCTTCAAACTTAAGACCGATGAATCAATGAACAGTCGCCATTCCCTTGGGTCATGGTCAACTCCAAGGGCAGACAACAATCCAGTAATATCACTGCAAAAAGTGAGACTGTCAGCTTGACTGAAATATTTGGTCAAATCTTCATTACGACTGCGAAATACTAAAATTTTTGTACCTGGCTGCAACAGATTCCACCCTTGCAATCTTGATCCAGAAGTTCTGCCTGACTCTTTGATAAACCCAAATCTCTGACCAGATCATTAAGTCTTTCTTGAGATATTAAACGTGGACCAGTTGATATTGATGGTTCAAAATCTGAATCAGCAGCAGCTTCCATCTCTAATGAATCAACTATCATTTCATCGTCATCTTCTATTCTCCACATCGGCGGTGGTTTTGGAACTGGCAGACTTTCATCGTGTGCCACTGGTCTAATTGCAGAAGAAAGGTTGGGATATTCAATAGACCTCTTGTTCTTAGAAGAAAAAATGGATTCATTCATCATGCAGAAGTAGCAATCGGTTATATGGTCCTTTTGCTCCCTCCAGATCGTCAGAAAGGCAAACGGCATTGATGGTTGCACACCCTTCAGCCAAGACCTCAAACTCATAGCGCAAGATGAGCAGCATATATGAGGAGCCCATGCTCTGTCTTGGTCACCAATTTTGCATCCAAATTATAACTGATACGCCTTCTTAGCAACTGAAGTTATACTCCTTTTTCTGGGCTTTAAGGGTACAATCTTCACATATATAACAAAAGAGGCTGCTATTGCAACATTGACGCGACATTCTGCAACTCGTTACTTATTAAACAATTTTGCTCCTTATGAAATTTTCTGCAAAACAGAAGAAACACATGAAGACTACAGCGTTGTTACAGCTGCTATTATATAATGCTACTTGAAAATAGACCAAAGTCTGACAGTTGTGTCTGGGCATGCCTGAGAGTGCACAACTAATGCAATGCATGATTGGACAGGGCTTAAGTGCTGTATATTATAATAAAGAGAGTCCATATTATGAATTTCATTGGTTATTTAGATGAAAAATACTCTTCTGAAATCAAAAGTTTAATATAAGTGCCAATTTATTATGCACTATGTACAGTACTTATCATTATAATTGTAAAATGAAATTATCTCGGAAATGGTACGTGCTGCAGAAATTCTGATTACATTTCTGAAATCAATGCCTCAAAATACATAAAAATAACATTTTTTAAAACAGGAAACAGAAAAAAATTTACAATTTGTTGACCAGTGTAATAATAATAATAATAGCAAATACCTCTAATTAGAAATGTAGTATAGTTTCTCTGATTCAATATGTCGATTACCCCATGTGCAGGGCATTGCAGTACCTTAGATATCCATAATTACGTCCACTAACAACTAACTAACTAACTGTCACTATAAACTAACTGTCACTATATGAGTGGTCATAACCATGGATACCTAAGCTACTGCAATGCCCTGCACATGTGGTAAGTGACATAGCAAATCAGAAGAACTATACTGCATTTCTAATTGGAGGTATTTGCTAATATTATTATTACACTTACCAGATATTGGGATAGGATCTTGAAGATGGGAATACCCATTTATATCAAGGCTTATCTGTCAGAGTAAAGTGTGTTTCCTGATTTTTGAGACAGGCAAGCCATGAATGATATTAAGCTATTTTGGGGGATTTTATGATTTCTATTATATTTTGGTTTGTAAAGGCATGATGTTTTTTGTATGACAAAAGAAAAATCTCTGCATTCCAGAAACCTAAAGCAACTGGTGACCTCACAAAGTACGCATGTTATAAAAATGCTTTACATATGTTTTCACACTTATTGTAATCATCCAACATTAAACCCTTACACGCAACCAGAATACAGTGGCCTGTTACAGGTGCTTGCTTTTGGGACATGAAGCTACCTAGCTTTTTTGTCATGTCCTTTTAGGTATTTTTTTAAATCTTAAAAAAAAGCACTTTTTAATTTTTGCATACCTGTTTTTCTTTGTCCAATTTAATAACCATGCACTCCAAAACACAACAGCAGTTGGATTTTGCTGTATCTTTCTTTCCATGCATGTACCTGCTTAGCAATGTAGCTTCTTATGCTTACAGAATTTTTATCAAGGGAAGGGAGGATTCAAAATAAAAAAATGTGAAAAAAATGCAAAAAATATCCTCACAGCCCTCTATATAGTGTAATGGTCTCTCACAGTCTCAATATAGTATGATGGTTCCCCATACAGCCCCAATACAGTATGACGGTTCCCCCACAGCTGTAAATTAGTATTATGGTCCATCCATAGTCTCTCATATAGTATGATGGTCCCCCTCACAGTCCCAATACAGTATGAAGAACCCCCCACAGATCCTCATATAGTATGATGGTTACCCCACAACTCTCCATATAGTATGATGGTCCCCCAACACAGTATGATGTTCTCAATGGCCCCCCATATGGTATGATGGCCCCCCGCTGAGCCTGAATACTGTATGATTGCCCTCCACAGCCCGCTTATATAGTGTGATGGTCTACCACAGCCCAATTTATTATGATAGTACCCTCTAAATCCAAATACAGTATGATTGTCCTCCTACAGCCACAATATAGTATGATGGTACCCCAACAGGCCCAAAAATAGTATGATGGTCCCCTCAAAGCCTCAATACAGAATGACAGTCCCCATACAGCCCCAATTTAGTATGATGTTCCCTCCACAGCCCCCCATATATTATGATGGTCCCCCTCACATCCCAAATACAGTATAATGGTCCCCCAAAGCCCCCCATATAGTACGATGGTCCTTCTTACAGGATCACTACAATAGCTGTCCTTCTCACAGCCAAAATACAGTATGATGGTCCCCTCACAATCCCCCTTATAGTATGATGGTTTTCATCACAGCCCCAATACTATATGATGGTCCCCCAACACAGTATTATGGTCACCATAGCGCACATAAAAAAGCAATTTATACTCATCTAATCCAGACTTCACATGCAATGCAGTAACGTCATCGCACCGATCAACGTTCCCTGTAGGGAGTGGCCTTCAGGAGGCCATGCTGGAATTATCCTGTTGCCTGGCATCTTGAGAACACCAATACTGTTAACAGTGTCTCAGTCAACACTGCCCACTGCAAGATTGGCTCATCTGGCATTTGTCTGATGGCCAGTCCAGCCCTGTTTGACTCCCATTCTGTGTGCTGGAGTGAAATCTAAAATGAAGAAGACTAAAAACAACATACCAATGGAGGCAGCACTACAAAAAGATACAGTAACTGATTCATGAAGACTGCCGTTGCGCACACATGCCTTAGACAAGTCTTGATGGAGAATAGGAGGCACAAAATTCATTAAGAGGCGCATTCCATTTGGCACATCTGCTGAGTGTTGTGGGCATCCATGTGACAGGCTAGAAATACTATTCCAGCCAAAAAATGCATACAAAATGGCACATTTTTTTTAAGTTGATGGGGGACTGGGGATGAGGAGCTGATTTAAGCTGGCGTGAACACACCAAAAATCACAAAACATATTTTGCAAATTTTCAATGCATTTAGACCACTTTTGTGGCATGAAAACTTTGATGAATTGGCCTCAAAAGTGCTAAATTATTGGACTTCATTGGCAAATGTGACAACATGTTGGTTCATAATATGAAACTTTCTAAAATTATTTAACAAGTGCACATAACATGTATTTAAAGGTGCATTTATCACAAGCTTAATTATACATCATAGTGCAGAAGGAGTATTACATAAATACATTAGTAAATAAATATATAATTAAATAGAACATAATACATCAAATAAATAATTTCACAATCCATTATCAAATAATCAAAAACATAAAAATAATAGTAATTCATAATATTAAACGTGTGAATAATTAAGATATGCGGCTCACTTAATACAGTCCATATTTCCATACACCAGAGAGTTTGGCATCCTACTTAGACCTGTTGCACATGTCAGTATTGTTAGCCTGACAGGGGATAGCGAGAAGATGATGTCCTGTGGTTAGCGCGTAATTGTTCATGCGCATCGGCTGGTTGTAATTGCCAGCGCCATATTGGAAATGAAAGAAAGGATGCATTATATCAGCGCATGCCAACACATGCACATTACAACTATAGAATGGTATTGAAGAAGGGAAACTAACATTTATATTTCTTTATTTATTTATTTTACTCATTTATATGGCGCAATTAATCCCACAGACACTATCATCGCTGTCCCCATTGAAGCTCAAAATCTAAATTCTCTATCAGTATGTCTTTTGAGTGAGCAAATCCACACAAACACGGGGAGAACATACAAACTCCTTGCGAATGTTGTCCTTGGTGGGATTTGAACCCAGCACTGCAAGGCTACTGTGCTAACCACTGAGCCGCCGTGCTACCCATATATTCCAATTGTAATAAAAAATATCGCTTACCTCATATTGTGGTAAAATAGGAAATAAGTTAGGATATTTTTGGGCATATCAGTTACTTCAATAGAAAACACAAAACTAAAGTGGTCTAAATAGAGACTCATTCATTGCACCTGTATAGTATACTTTATGGTAAGAACCGTGGATCCTAGAAAAATCCCACATGTAATGTTGAATATTATCCATGGAAACCTAGATCTCAATAGAGGGACAGAACTAATTAAAGACATGACCCCTCGTTTGAGACCTAAAATGCAACTATTGTTTAACAAGGATAACCTTCAAAAGCTTAAAGAGGATCTTTCACCAAACTGTTCATGTTGAACTGGACATATGATGTAATAGTGGCTGCAGAGAGGAATAAAACGTTATTTTCCATTTTTAATTTCACCTCTCCATTGGGAGATTTTAACAATCAAAATATTTATTTTTAAGTCCAGGTGGATGTTACCAGACAGTTTTTACTTGGATGTGTATTTTTTTCCCTATGTGATGCTGCTGACCAATCACCATCAAGCAGCAACATACTGGAAAAAGAAGACCATTCCCCCTTATGTCTGCTGTAATCTTGTAATCACTTTGCAGTGAGATTAGAGCTGTCATTATTGTCTCACTCAGGAGCAGTCTGAACTGGACTACGTCTTTGTATGATTTAATGAGTATCCTCTGATCTCACAAGTTGAGCACAACAAACAAAATTGTGATTAGTGTCACATCTCTAGGCTAACAGTGTGGGGGAGGGGTAAAACAGCATAGCTGACAGAGCCAGGAGTGGAGAAGAGCTGATAGAGGGATTTGTAATGTGACACAGCTAAGCTTAGCTGTGCTGCCCCTACTCCCAGAAGGCCTTTATCTGAAAGGAGTTAGTCGTCTATGCTTTCCAATGAAGTAAAAGGTTAGAACAGGAGATCAGGACTTTCTGTTATACATCTCACATACTAAAAATCCTGCTCTGAGCTATTGTCACGCAATGTAAGGGAAAGACTAAGTGCACAATGGCAGGAAGGGAGGGGGGGCAAAACACTAGGGAAAGGGGGAGTGGAGACCCCTAAGCAGTTCTGGAAACACCCTGACTCCCCTAACGTGCATAAATAGGTTCCGCACCTATAGTCGAGCAGGAAACCTAATCCCTGACTGCCCCTAGTGATAGGCCCTAGATAGGGAGGGGACAGGGTGAGCACTAGTTAGCCCCCACTGCAACTTAAGACAAACAGGTAAACAAACAAGGGAAAACACTTAGCTTGAGAAGACACCAGAGAGATCTCGCCAACTATCCTCCAAGGGAACTCCAAGAAGACACTAGCCGACTACTAGCACTTCAGGACTGGACAAAGGAAAATAGAGCTTCACCGGTGACTCTTTGGAGAGACTGAAGGTATTTAAACATCCCGCAAGGGTGTGGCAATTAGCAGCAGAAGGTAGAGGCCACTGCTAGGTCCTAGAGGGAAAAGGATATCACTACACTACAGAGATAAAAAGATAACGAAGGTGCCTGCAGAGCAAAGCGCAATGGCCTTCAACAGCTGGATCCAGAACAACTGTCTGTCACACCTGACACACCCGTGACTAGAGATGAGCGTTGTTCTACTCGAACTGTTCGCCAATCTCAAATTCGAGCTGTTTTGGGCGGTGTTCGAGCTGTTCGGCGAACACGAACGATTTGAGAAAAATTCGGCTGTTCGAGGTTATGTTCGATAACTGTTCGTGCACCAAAATCATAACTGGATTTTTTCTCAGTAATGATGAAAATTAATGTTAATACGCAGTTTGAGTGTACAGCGGGGTGGGGGGAGGGGCAGGGGATGGATCTCTGCAGGAATAATGAAGATCTCCATTTTTTTTTCTCTTTCCCGCATTTGCAGTGGGGAGGTGCAGTCTGTCAGCCTATCAGCAGCGCACACACGGAGCGAACTGCTGTTTTTCACACAAGCAAGGGCATGTGTCATTGGCAGTGTATGTCACATGTCCTTGCCCTATAAGACCAAGCCATTTTCCCCGTCGCCACCATTTTCTCACTGCTGCAGCTGCGTGTTAGACGGCACCGCTGTTGCTGTGTGCACTATACCTTGTTAATTTCAAGACAATTTTCGCACAAATCTACAGATAGCTTGGGAGTAGGGAATAGTTGTGATTGCAGTCCTTTTAAGGACTAGGTTACAGCATTTCCTATGAATTTTATCAGGCAGGTCTGTGCTCTTAAATAGATAGATTGTGGGAGTAAAGACTAATTGTAATTGGAGTCCTTTTCAGGACTAGGTTACATCAGTTCCTATCAGTTTTTGCCTGGCAGGTCTGTGCCAGTGCTGTGCAAGTTTTTTTCACAGCATTTGGCTGAATCTAGCAAAGCTAATCCTTTTTGGCCTATTGCAGAGTGTGTTAGTCAGTGGAGTAGCCTATCTGTGTTGCAAGATATACCACCTGTGTATAGAATACCAATTTTTTTACTGCACCTAGTGAAGTAAAATCTTTTGGGCATAGCATCATTCTATTAGTCCATCTATACTGACCTCCATCAGGTTGCAAATTGAATATAATTTTTTTCTGCATCTAGCTCTGAAAAAATATTTGGGCTTCTAGCAGTGTGTGGGACTTGTTCTATTAGTCCATCTATACTGACCTCCATCAGGTTGCAAACTGAATATAATTTTTTTCTGCATCTAGCTCTGAAAAAATATTTGGCCTTCTAGCAGTGTGTGGGACTTTCTCTATTAGTCCATCTATACTGACCTCCATCAGGTTGCAAATTAAAAATAATTTTTATCTGCATCTAGCTCTGAAAAAATATTTGGCCTTCTAGCAGTGTGTGGGACTTTCTCTATTAGTCCATCTATACTGACTTCCATCAGGTTGCAAATTGAAAATAATTTTTATTTGCATCTACCTCTGAAAAAATATTTGGGCTTCTTGCTGTGTGTGGGACTTGTTCTATTAGTCCATCTATACTGACCTCCATCAGGTTGCAAACTGAATATAATTTTTTTCTGCATCTAGCTCTGAAAAAATATTTGGCCTTCTAGTAGTGTGTGGGACTTTCTCTATTAGTCCATCTATACTGACCTCCATCAGGTTGCAAATTAAAAATAATTTTTATCTGCATCTACCTCTGAAAAAATATTTGGACTTCTAGCTGTGTGTGGGACTTTTTCTATTAGTCCATCTATACTGACCTCCATCAGGTTGCAAACTGAATATAATTTTTTTCTGCATCTATCTCTGAAAAAATATTTGGCCTTCTAGCAGTGTGTGGGACTTTCTCTATTAGTCCATCTATACTGACCTCCATCAGGTTGCAAACTAAAAATAATTTTTTTCCTGCATCTACCTCTGAAAAAATATTGGGCTTCTAGCTGTGTGTGGGACTTGTTCTATTAATCCATCTATACAGACCTCCATCAGGTTGCAAACTGAATATAATGTTTTTCTGCATCTACCTCAGAAAAAATTTTTGGGCTTCTAGCTGTGTTTGGGACTTGTTCTATTAGTCCATCTATACTGACCTCCATCAGGTTGCAAACTGAATATAATTTTTTTCTGCATCTAGCTCTGAAAAAATATTTGGCCTTCTAGCAGTGTGTGGGACTTGTTCTATTAGTCCACCTATACTGACCTCCATCAGGTTGCAAATTCAAAATAATTTTTTGTCTGCATCTAGCTCTGAAAAAATATTTGGCCTTCTAGCAGTGTGTGGGACTTTCTCTATTAGTCCATCTAGACTGACCTCCATCAGGTTGCAAACTGAATATATTTTTTTTCTGCATCTACCTTTGAAAAAATATTTGGGCTTCTAGCTGTGTGTGGGACTTGTTCTATTAGTCCATCTATACTGACCTCCATCAGGTTGCAAATCGAATATAATTTTTTTCTCCATCTAACCCAGCCAATAGTTTTGGCCTAATACCACAGTTTGGCCACTCAGCTCTGCTCGGTTCCCATCCATTGTTTTTTTGTGCAAACAACTCCAGAGTTGTGAATTAGTTAACCACCAAAATGAGTGGAAAAAGGCCTGCTGCTGGTGGAAAGAGGAATAGGCGTGTTGGTAAGGGGAAAAAAGGTTGTGTCCGTGGGGTAGGTGTTAAAGCAACAGTAACATCTGCAGAAGAAAGACCATCTACCAGCCAAACTAAAATGTCTACTTCTTTTAGCGGACAATGTGATAAGATCCCTTTCTTACGGCCACGCCAATCGCTACAAATTCCAGATGAGGCACAAAAACAGCAGGTGCTTCAACGGATATCAAGTGCTCCTTTAAGTGGGCTCTCCTCCACATCAACTTCAACATCACAAATACTCCAGTCCTCAGAGGTGTCACCCCAATCGCACTTGCTTCCTCACAGCTCCCAAATCTCCAGCTGCCCGTCTGAGTATGAGGTAGAACAGATGGTTGAGTCTGCAGAGCTGTTTACTCATACTATAGCCTGGGAATCAGAGGTCGACTCCAGCGCTTCTGTGAATCCAGACGAGGAAATGATCTGCACTGATGCCCAGAATCTTTATAAGTCAGATCCAGGACCAGACGCAGAAGGTTCTGACCATAATGTAGACCCTCATTCCCAAACTGTAACTCCTGTTGGTGGAGACAATGAGGAAGACGATGATGAGACTCAAATACCTGATTGGAGCGACAACTTTAGTTTTTTGTCAGGGCAGGAACAGGTTGGCTCTGAGGACGACGGGTGTGATAATGCACAGGGTGATGATGATGAGGTTGGAGATCCCACTTACTGTCAACCCACAGTCAGCCAAGAGATGAGGTCAGCAGAGGAGGTGGAGGAGGATGCTAGTGACGACGAGGTCAGGTTGCGCCTTCCTGGACAGAGACGTAGTACTGGAAGCACGTCAACAACTGCATCCTCAAACACAACTCTGCCTCTCACCACAAGTCGTGGTGGCTCTTCAGGTCGCATGGGTGCTAAGCCTTGCATAGCCTGGGCATTTTTTCAGATCGATAAAGATGACCCAACTCGTGTTATCTGTAACATTTGTCAGCAAAAGCTAAGTAGAGGCCAAAAAATACATAGTTTGAGTACTTCATGCATGAACCGGCACATGGACATGAAGCATAAGTTGCAGTGGGAAGCTCAGTGTGCTACAATGCGGCCTAGCCGGCTGGGAAAACCACCGTCTGCCATATCTTGTGCATCCGCGGCCTCTTCATCCTCTGTGACTGGGGGGACAGCAGTCACACCTGTTATGGGGCGCAGACGTGCCACCTCTTTACCCGCAACAGCCAGCATGATTGGCAGGTCATCATTTTCTTTGGTAACACCAGCTGGTGTTGAACGCTGTCCGACATCGATAGCACCACCTTTGGATCAAGGCAACCTAACATGTCCGCCTGCATCTTCCTCACAGACCGGCAGTTTGCCGGGGACACCCTTATCAACCCCGTCTAAGCACAATAGCCAGCCCTCGGTCCCTCAGATGTGGACAAGTAAAAGACCATTTCCTCCTAGCCATGAGAAAGCTAAGAGGTTGAATTTCACCATCTGCAAGCTCTTGGCTACAGAAATGCTGCCTTTCCACCTGGTGGACACAGAGGATTTTCGAGACCTTATGTCCGTCGCAGTGCCCCAGTACCAGATGCCCAGTCGGCACTACTTCTCAAAGAAAGGTGTGCCTGTGCTCCACCAGCATGTCGCACACAACATCACCGCTTCTTTGAGAAACTCTGTGTGTGACAGGGTGCATTTCACCACAGACACTTGGACGAGTAGGCATGGACAGGGGCGTTACATGTCGCTGACTGGGCACTGGGTAACTATGGTGACAGCAGGACAAGGGGCTGCTGTCCAAGTCTTGCCGTCCCCACGAGTTGTGCGTCAATCCTCTTTATGTCAAAGTTCCTCCACTGCTTCTGCCTCCTCAACCTCCTCTCGGTCTTCCACCTGCACCCAAAGCCTGTCTGGTCATGCCACAAGCTTTCTAACTGCGCAGAAGGGATCCTGCACACCTCCTTACTATGCTGGCAGTAGGGCTCAACGTCATCAGGCGGTTTTTACTTCGAAATGTCTGGGAAATGTGAGTCACACAGCTGAGGAGTTGTGGTCAGCTCTGGAGAACCAATTTCATGAATGGTTGTCTCCACTGGACCTGAAACCAGGGAAGGCCGTGTGCGACAATGCTGCAAACCTGGGTGCGGCCCTTCGCCGGGGCAATGTCACACACGTGCCTTGTATGGCTCACGTGTTGAACCTGGTTGTCCAGCAATTTTTAGCCCACTATCCCAGACTAGATGGCCTTCTGCAGAGGGCACGGTCGCTGTGTGCTCACTTCCGCCATTCGCATCCCGCAGCTCAGCGACTTACATCTCTACAGAAGTCGTTGGGCCTGCCACTTCACCGGCTAAAATGCGATGTGCCTACCCGGTGGAATTCAACTCTGCACATGTTGCAGCGACTGTAGCAGCACCGACAAGCCCTGGTGCAATACATTCTGACGTATAGCCTGAGCCAACGAGATCCAGAGGTGGGGCAAATCACGCTGGAGGAGTGGTCTCAGATCAGGGACCTATGCACCCTTCTGCACAGTTTTGAAATGGCGACGAAGATGTTTAGTGCTGACGATGCCATTATCAGCATGACTATTCCGGTGATTTACATGCTGGAGCACATGTTAAACAGAATTCGGAGTCAGGTGGTGGCATAAGAGGGGGTGGAGGAAGTAGAGGAGGAGAAGTTGTATGCGGAAGGGCTAACATCTGCAAGGTCCAGACGGTCGGTAGCACCAAGGCGGCAGGCATGTGAGGGTGGGGGAGATGGTTTTACCAGGGCGCATGGTAGCAGCCAAACTAGTGAGGAAGGTGCAGGAGCCCAGGAAGAAGTGGAGGACGAACTGATGGAAGACTCATCAGATGAGGGAGACCTTGATCACATTTCTGTTGTGCGAGGTTGGGGGGAGAGGACAGAGGAAGGAAGCATGATTGTTACCTCACCACCAACACAACAGGGACTTGGTGCTCCTGGATGCGCAACACACATGAGTGCCTTCTTGCTGCACTACCTGCAACATGACCCTCGAATTGTGAGCATTAGAAATAATCCTGACTACTGGGTTGCCACACTGTTAGATCCCCGATACAAAAGTAAATTTGCCGAAATTATTCCTGCCATAGAAAGGGATGCACGCATGCAGGAGTATCAGCAGAGACTGTTGCAGAATCTTACATGTGCTTTTCCACAAAACACCAGTGGTGCACGTAGTGAATCTCACAGTTCCAACTTGCCAACTCTGGGACCGTCAAGTGTTCAGCACTCAAACCGTAACAGAACCACAGTATCTGCTGGTAACATCAATTTTGCGGAATCATTTCACCACTTTTTTAGCCCATCCTTTGCAAGGCCACAGGAGACAAGAAGTCTGACACATAGTCAACGCCTAGAGACGATGGTACAGGAGTATCTCCAAGTAAACATTGAAGCCATGACTGTGTCACTGGACCCTTGCTCTTTTTGGGCTTCCAATCTGGATAAATGGCCGGAGCTAGCCACTTACGCCTTGGAGATCTTGTCATGCCCCACAGCCAGCGTTCTGTCTGAAAGTGTGTTCAGCGCTGCTGGTGGTGTGCTGACAGATAAGCGCACGCGGCTCTCCACTGATAATTTAGACAGACTCACGTTCATAAAGATGAACAAATCATGGATCCGAAACGACTTTTCTACCCCTGTGTCATCCTGGGGAGAGTAAAAGCTTGATGATTGGTTAAAATCACCCTACCAACCGTTTTAAGCTTTCAAATTACTAATCATGTTTATCTGTATCTTGGCTGGAAAATAATTTGGGCTTTGTAGCAGTGTGCAGCACTGATTCTATTAGGCCATCTATAATAAGCTCCACCAGATTTAAAATTACTAATCATGTTTATCTGTATCTTGGCTGGAAAATAATTTGGGCTTTGTAGCAGTGTGCAGCACTGATCCTATTAGGCCATCTATACTAAGCTCCACCAGATTTAAAATTAATAATAATTTTTAGCTGCATCTAGCCCGGAAAATAATTTTGGGGCTCCGAGATGCGCAAGACACATAAGTGCCTTCTTGCTGCACTACCTGCAACATGACCCTCATATTGTCAGAATTCGAAGTAATCATGACTACTGGGTTGCCACACTCTTAGATCCCCCAAACTTTTCGATCAACCTTTTCATTTTAATAAAGACCAAAAAATTGGTCATTTTTGAAATTATAAGCATTAGCAGGTTATTAGAAACTGAAATCAAACAGTTTTCAACTCAAAACTTTATTCTAGATGATGTTACATTTTCACATAGGACCCCTTGTTCGAAAGGAGCTTCTGAACTCTCTCGTCCATTGAATTTGTCAGGTTTTGGATGGTTTCTGCTTCAATTGTTTTGCATGAGGACAGAATACCCTCCCAGAGGTGTTGCTTAGATGTGAACTGCCTCCCGCCATCATAGACACTCCTTTTGATGATGCTCCAGAGGTTCTGAATGGGGTAGAGGTCAGGGGAGCATGGGGGTCACACCATAAGTTTGTCCCCTTTTATGCCCATATCAGCCAGAGATGCAGATGTTTTATGTGCAGCATGAGATGGTGCATTATCATGCAAAAAAATTATCTTGCCGTGAAATACACGGTTCTTCTTCTTGAACCATGGCAGGAAGTGCTGTTTGAGAAAATCCACATACATTATGGAGTTCATCTTTAGCGCCTTCAGGGATCCTAAAGGGGCCGACAATCTCTCTCCCCATGATTCCAGCCCAAAACATTACTCCACCTCCTCCTTGTTGGCCCTGTAGCGGTGTTTGCGTGGGGTGTCCATCAACCAGCTATCCTCCACTCCATCCATCTGGACCATCGAGCGCTGCACGGCACTCATCCGTGAACAAAACAGTTTTGAAATCAGTCTTCATGTAATGTTTAGCCCACTGGAACCGTTTCTGCTTGTGTGAAGTGGATAGAGGAGGTCGACAGGATGGCGTATGCACAGCTGAAAACCTCTGAAGGACCCTGCATCTTGTTGTTCGGGGGACGTTGGAGGCACCAGCAGCTTCAAAAACTTGTCTGCTGCTATGACAAGGCTTTTTTGCCGCTGCTCTTTTAACCTGACGTAATTGCCTGTAGGAAAGAGTCCTCAATTTGCCCTTATCAGCACGCACACGTGTGTACTGTGAATCAGCTACATACTTCTTGATTGCCAAGACACTTCATCCTGATCATCGCACAATGTTGATTGTAGTCATGCCTTGACCTAAACACTCCACAATTTGTTGCTTCTCAGCAGCCGACACATCCTTTTTCTTTCCCATTTTGGCAGAAAATGTAGGCTGCTTAATAATGTGAGACAGCCTTCTTAAGTAGTCTTGCCTTTCATTGGACACACCTGCCAAACTAATTAGCACAGGTGTCTGCAATTGCTTACAGTGATATAAAGAGCCCTGACACACATCACCATCAATGAGTTTAACTGACAAACAAATTCTTCCCTTATCACTCCTAAACACTTTTTGCATAATAATTTGGAACACAGTGTACATTTGGTTTTCCACAAAACACCAGTGGTTCACGTAGTGAATCTTACAGTTCTAACTTGCCAACCGTGGTCTGTATGGAGTTGTTCAATAAAGGGCCCAAAATTAAGATAACATAGATGGGAGAGGTCTCTATGAATAGGAATTCCTAAGTATTTGATACCCTGTGAGGGCCAGGCAAAGGGAAAGTTGGACTGGATGGAATCCTATATGGATTTGGGGAGGGAGACATCGAGGGCCTCAGACTTCGCTGCATTGATTTGAAAATTTGACCATGTAACAAAGTGATCTATTTCAGCCATAACAGCATGGATGGATATATGTGATTGAGTGATATATACTAGGACATCATGAGCAAATAGAGAGCACTTGTACTCGGTGCCTCCCACCTCAATCCACCTAATATTGGGGTTATGGCGAATTGATGAGAGCAGGTGCTCCGTCACTAGGATGTATAAGAGAGGGGACAGAGGACATCCCTGCCTTGTCCCATTGGTGATTGTGAAAGGTGATGAAAATGTTCTGATGCACCCCCTGGACCTTGGGACACCCGGAGCCGGACCCTTTTGGTGGATGCTGGTGGTTGTAGTCTTCGTGGCGGCGACCCTGTTCCGTGGCTCAGGGTGGTCAAACCAGTGGCGGAACTATTTATGTGGTTTTGATGTTTAAATGTCCGACTACGCCACCCGTGGATTGCGGTCAGAGTGAACCGCCGCTGCAGGGCAGACCGCTGAGGCTGGTGTTGTGGGTGCAGCAGAGCGTAGCATAACTTCCCACGGGAGGAGTATAGCCTCAGGGCAGTGTATGCGGAGGATGGGGGTGATGGTGCAGGGCAGCAGCAGTAACGACACGGAGTCAGTGATGCAGTCCAGGGCCTTTACTCACAGTTCTTATTATCCAGACCACGTCTGCAGGTAACAGCTGCCCACGTCGTACTGTGCTCACCAGGTGAGGGGCTCAGACAACTCCCAGATAACTTTGGAGCACTTCACAGGACCCCCTTTGTGTGTCCTTTGTCTGGCCTTTCTTACCAACCCTTCTCTCCGTCTGCCTCGGGCCTCCTCTTGGTAAACTTGGCGCCAGTTTCCCTGACCCTATGTGGTGCCTTCCTAGCGGGTGTAGCGAGGGGCTGCGCCACATAAAATGTCAGAGCCTCCGGTTTCTAGCTGAGGGTCGCTTCCTGCCTCCACTAGTTTCGGGGACCGGTCTCCCCCTTTGGCCTGACCCCTCCACGCAGGTGGATTCGGGCGTGCGGTGGTGACTCGCCCGTCCGCACCCCTGGGATCCCTTCATTCCTCGTTCCTGGAGCCTTCTCCGCTCCTCTTCCTTCCTTCTCCCTCTTCCAGGCCTGGGCCTCTGTTACTAGGCCCGCCTCCGGAGCAGAGCTCTTGCAGAGCCCCTGCTCCCTGCCACTTCTGCTCAGACTTCTCTGCACTGAATTAAGATGGTGCCCACCTTTTATACTCCCTTCTCAATGCACCCAGGAACTGCTTCCTCCCTGCTCCTGCACTACAGGGTTCCCCTTCCTCAGTGTTCCCTCCCCCCACTCCAGACAGGGACAGGGACTGTCGTGCCCATCTCAGAGGCATATTGGTCGCCCTGCCCCACGGCAATGTGGTGTAATGCATGCAGGTGTTGGGTCCTGATCCACACTCCATCCTTACCTGAGAGTGAGATATCACACCTCTGGGTGAGGTGCAATACCTCTGTAGCAACCGAGCCCTCAGGGTGCTACAGTTCCATTTATCTTCAGCCTAGGTGACGTATTGTGATACAGGGCCGTGATTTTGGCTATAAAAGGGTCCCCTAGACCCCTACCCAAAGCTTTTTAAGAGAATCATATATGGCGTGCCAGGAGACTCTATAGAATGCTTTCTCAGCATCCAACGAGAGTATCTAATTACAAATTTTTAACTGCATCTAGCCCAGGAAATACTTTGTGCCTAGTAGCAGTGTCTGCTAGTCAGGGGATTATCCCGGCTGTTAAGCAAGCTACACCACCTGTAGTTTGGACACTTAATTTTTTCAAAGGAAATGCTTCGGGACCACGGGATACTCAGTGAAGATCATCAGGAGGCACCCCAAGGCATAGGGGCTGGGACTGGCAGTAGGATGCCTTGCGGTGGACAGCCGAGCTCGATCCTTATAAAAGCTTTTTAACTGCAGCAGCTTTAGTGGACGCTACTGGAGCTGGAATTACGCGGCTGCTGGCATGAGACTTGCCCTCCAATAGATCCTTGTAAATGGATTTAAAGTGTATTCATTCAAATTAGAGAGACAATTTAAATTAAAAAGCTTAGAGCTGCCTCCACCACAGGGGTTCTCGCTCGACCCACCAGCGGACAGGCACCAGTATTGGGAGAGGGGGGCTGGCCGTCAGGGTTCACCGCGGCTCTGGCACAAACCCGGCGACACGGAGGTGGCATGGGCAGGAGCGGACTGAACGTGTCGGCTTCTCACTTTTTGGATTTTAGAAGGGCATGACATGCCTATATTTGTGTCTCCTCCTCCTTTTACTCCTCCACCTCTTTTCTTTTCGCATGACTATATGTACTTGTCACTTTTCCATGTGTTAGTTGTGTCTTCTGAGCAGTTTGTCAGCTTTTGGACACCTTTGAAGGTGTTTTCTATGTGTTTCTATGTGTTTTTGTTTGCCTGCCATTGGTTTTAACGGTGTTCGAAGGTGTTTGACGAACAGTTCGGCGAACACACGGGTGTTCGACGAACCGAACCGAACTCGAACACTACGGGGGTGGCTCAACACTACCCGTGACAGCTATGTTGGGGGCGGGTTCTTCTTCCCTCTAAATGTTCACGCCTGCTTATGATTGGAGAGCATCATACCAAAAGAGTAAGTACACGCCCCCAGTGAAAACTGTCAGATAGCACCCACTTAGGCTTAAAATAATTAACTCATTAGATGTCAAATACTTCAATTGCTAGAATGTCTGCAATGAAGAGGCAAACATAAAAAACTGTATTCCACTTTGCAGACACTATTACATTGTGTGTTCAGTTCAACATAAAAAAAAATTGAGACGGTCTTCTTTAAAGCCAAGAGTCAAACATCCCCTTTGTGATGAACGTACTCAATAATTATGTCAAATTTTGACTAAATGACACAGAAAGTAATGAACATATGAACTAACTTTCCTTCAAGTTGCACTCATGCCAGAATAACGTTTTTGGGTATTGTCCAATACAGGACATGTTCTTCTTAACTGCCCATAATAAGCTGAATAAAAACTGCATACTTAACTCGACGGTCCAGTGTCATTGCTCCAATCAGAGCTCTGTGACCCTTGGCGGACAAACTCTATAAGGAAAAACTATTTAAAATTATTCCTTAAAATTATATATGCGGTAGCATAATCAACATTAAAATAAAAAACTTATGGTTGTTGGAATTCAAAGAAGAAAAAATAGCACAATGTTCCGTTTTTGGCTGTGACATTACAAAAAAAGTGCTATAATAATCAGTAAATAAAATATAATTATCTGCCCAGAGAGCAAATATGGGACTTCGTGAATGCTAACCAGATGGCAATATTTACACAATCTGAAAGATAATCTTGACATTTCTATTAATTATGATCAAATTGCTATTCATGTTTCACGCTCTTTAGCTTTTCTACAGAAAGTCAGCCTTCTATTTATATCCTCTAAAAATCATCATTTCATCTCTGGCCTTGAGTTTTCATTTTACTGTATATGTGAGTTTTTTCGTTTATTTTCTGCTCTGTAGGAATTATTCCACAATCATCCCTTGAGCTTCAATGGCATCATATTTCAATATTTTCCTAGGTCATTTGAATTTAAGAACATTTGAACATACAGTATAATGTAATAGACAGTACAGATCTGCAATATATGTGATTGGCTGAAAGAACAAGCCAAACACAAACACCATATGAGTTTTACTTGTAAAATGCATGCATTAAAGGGGTTGTCCGGTCCAAAATGATAAGTCTGCAGTCACTTTGTGTGACTGCAGACTTATGAATCACCCCCAGCGTACGTACTGTGTGTTGCTGTCATAGTGACCTTTCTTGCCCTGGCTCCTCCCTAGCTTTGCCCATTTTGGCAGAACTGCCCAAAAGTAGCATGCAATTGTCAGATTTGCAAAATGTTTGTGTAACTTCACATTGTACAAAAATTTTCAAAGTCGCAAAGTTTTCTGATGTAAACACTTTGATGAATCGGGGTCTAAGCATTCCCTTAGTAAATTAATAATTCATTGAGTTTTTTATTTGTGATTCACATTATCTTGATGATACAGTTTGTCCTGAAGCTAAAATACTATTTCCTGCTGAATACTAGTTTTGTGCTTTTTCTACAGATTTCAGCATGGTTCAGGGTTATAGATATGTATATGGCTGTCCTTGTTCCAGTTGATTAGCAAACACAATGTGCTAGACAATTTTCAGGCCATTTAGTTCTGTTTGGATTATAACACTTTTTCATTAAATTGTGCACAGTTCTGATAATATACAATTAAATTACAGCTGAAGTCACTTTCCTTTGCAGGTGAATCTTGAAACTGCGGTTACATGTTGTGGCAGCGGTGTGTGACTCACCGTAAGGGTATGTGCATATGAAGTCATTTTCAGGAAAATTCTGCCTGAAATCCACATGAAAAATTGCTTAACATGCTAAAAAGAATTAACATATGCACTGCAAAGTCAAAAAGACTTGCTGTTTATATGTTCAGTCCTTTCGAGCTTCTTTTAATTTATTCAGGCTTTGAAAGCCATGAAGAAACTAAAAGAAGTGACATGAACATTCCTCAAGAGGCTTTCATTTGGAAGCTGCTCACTAACTTATATAAACAGTTAATAAAAAGACACCAGCAGCAAAACCGACCAAAAAGACGTTAAAGAAGTTGCTTACGGAAAAATCTTATATGAAGCATCTTCTGCTTCAAAAACTCAACGGATATGCTGGCATCTGAGAGACGTCATGTAGACATACCCTTGATGTTTGACAGCTGCCTTGGTGAACCGATCACACTGCAGTGTCTTCAACATCTCTTGGTATGATTTCTTCATTTTGGGGTGGCAGACAGTGTGTTCAAGTCTCTAGAGCTTAAACATGAACATGGATTGAAATGTCAGTATTACTGATAATGTATTTAAAGTATATGATTTGTTCTATGCATTACATTAAAGTTTTGAGTTAAGATCATGCAGTGACTGTACCTACAGATTTTGTGTTGGTAAACCTTGCTCTATGTCAGTTATTGTCCATGCATGGTCCAGGAGCCTGTAGTTCAAGGGAAATTGGGTTGATGAAAAGTTGGGAAGGGCCAAAACTTGTCCTACTGATATCCTGAAATAAAGACAAGTTGATCTACACATGAGTGCCGAGACATTATTGAAATTTGCTATTTGAGCATCTACAAGAACCATCACGATAGTTGAGTGCTGATTCTTATTTGATCCTGTAGTTCAAGGGAGACTCATTGACTGCAATAATAGGATTTTTTTCAGTGCGGAGTCATCTAGAAGCTGTTTCTTAGGCTGGGGGATACATGGCAACATGTGTCACGCAACAGGAACTCTCAGATAAGTCGTGGAAAAAAAAGATCTGTAAACAACACAAAGTACTTATCAATAGATCTAGGGACTCAAACAAGTTAAACATAAACTCTAAAATGCAACATTTTTATTACTCTTAGTTAAAAGCGGGACAAATATCACCCCACGTGAAGACAAATTAGTAAAAGCGATTTAATGTGAATATCAATAAGAGACATCCTTCACATGGAAGGCAGGATAGATAATTTGGATAATGGTGACTAAAGTGAATAGCTCACCCTATAAATTCCTAAATATTCCCTGCCTATTAGCGGAGGTTGGCACTCTATATATGGATGGCAATGGTACCTACTTAACGGCAGTTGTCCCTGATCGACCCTAGAAATCCCTTGTTCAAAATTATGAATACCAAGGATACATCGATACACAAGGGCACGATATCAAAGCCATATTAATCCAACCATGGAGAGTACTAAATATAACAAGTGACTACAGTGCATAAAGTGACAATGTGCATATTAATAAGGACATCTGAGAGAAATTTCCAACATTTGCATGACCTCCAGATTAAGGTTACCAGTAGCATCAAGGCATGACTACTTTAGCCCTATTGAACACCCTGAATGATGACCTCCTGCCTACCAGCGGAGGTTGGCACCCTAGTTAAAATTAATGATATGGTGCCCCCGCTCCTTGGCGGCTCTCCCTTGGTAGCCCTTATCAACCTGGAATATGTCACTCATGAAGGTAACAAAAATAAACCCAATGACAAATAAAAAGAAGGAACTTATCTTGATAAAAATAGATGTTGATGCAATGATGCCTCAATGTTGAAGCCTCAGTAATGCAATATGATGCCTTAGTAATGCCTCGATGCATTTCCCCATATCTAGGTTCCTCAGGAGGCTGAAGAATTGATGTCTAAAGACGGATATATGCTCAGATAATAAAATGTGCCTGCATTGATATTGCTCAGGTATCTGATGGATTAAAAAAAAGATCTGTGCAACTTGTCTGCAACTTGCTGTCTCACTACTGTTTTGGAGCAGGGATTTTGCTATAAAACATGGTCATCCTAAATGAGTCGCATGCAAGTCACATTCGCAAGTGACTTGCATTGAAGTCTATATCAATTGACTCATGCGACATGTGACTTGTGACAGATAATCCAACATATTTGGAATTGTTTGTGACTGTGTGTCACAGTAGCAGGAGGCTGCAGATTGCAGCACTACACCATAGTACGCCATAATATCGCGTGTTAAAAAATGCATTCAAAATGAAAAAAAGCAAACAACCTAATTTACTTAATAGGTGCTACAATGCTGCATAAAATCTGGAACATTAAAAACTCACCAAAAGCTCATCTAATGCAAAGAATATAAAAACATATCAAATAAAATCTACAGAATTCTGGTACTTTTCTCTATTTTCAACCACTTTATAAATAATGTCTAGCATGATGTCTACATGGGAACTGCATTTTATCGAAAACATATGTATTAAACAAAAATAATTGTGTTGGTATGAATAAATTATTTAAGTGGGGTTTATTTGGCAAGAAAAAAATTTCTCTAGTTGTACTCAAAATGAAATGTATTAATGTTCTTTAATTCCTAATACTGCCCTGTTGGCCTGGTTTTACATTACCCTCTTAGCAGGGCCGGTGTCAGCACCTGGTGGACCCGGGCAAGCGCCGGGGCCCTGAGCAGGCGGGGGGGCCTACTCACTGTCAGGCACCCGGGTGCGCTACGGGACATTGAGCGGTGCGGTGTCAGCGCCCGCTTTCCCCCGCTTGATCAGGGCCCCGGCACAATACTTACCTCTCCCCGTGCATCTGCGGCAGGTCCAATCTCTTCCGCGGCTACTGAGCTGTGACGTCTCAGGTCAGAGGGCGCGGTGACATCTTTACACTGCGCTCTCTCCTTTGCCGTCACAGGCAACGCAGAGAGGGAAGACGCCGGCGCGGGTGAGGAGTCTGGAGCAGCGGCAGCAGGTTAGTGTTACGCACACACCCGGACTGATTGGCGTGAGCATGGTTAGTGATCCTACTGGACCATGAACCGAGGAGTGCCTGGAGGGGCGTGACTAAGTATCAACTCGGTCGGACCAGGGTTGTACGGCGGCTCAGTCGACTCCGTGAACCAGGTAGGTACCAAGCAGAGGGACCAGGTGCTACTCCAGGTCAGACCCATACCGGGGAATGCAGGAACAGACAAGTTAGGCTGGCATACTGACAGGTGGGTACTGGCAGGCATGGCTGGTATGCAGACTGGTGGGTACTGGCAGGCACGGATGGTATGCAGACAGGTGGGTACTGGCAGGTAGGAACGCAGGCAGGATAGGGACCAGTACAGACTGGGATACAGGAACAGAGCCGGAGGTGCGGCAGACAAGCAGAGCAGTGCAAAACCCGCAGGTGCGGTAAACGAGCAGAGCAAAACCCTCAGGTGCAGTAGACAAGCAGAGCAGAGCAAAACCCGCAGGTGTGGTAGACAAGCAGAGGAGAGCAAAACCCGCAGATGCGGTAGACAAGCAGAGCAGAGCAAAACCCGCAAGTGCGGTAAACAAGCGGAGCAGAGCAAAACCCGCAGATGCGGTAGACAAGCAGAGCAGAGCAAAACCCGCAGGTGCGGTAGACAAGCAGAGCAGAGCAAAACCGGCAGATGCGGTAGACAAGCAGAGCAGAGCAAAACCCGCAGGTGCGGTAGACAAGCAGAGCTGAGCAAAACCCGCAGATGCGGTAGACAAGCAGAGCAGAGCAAAACCTGCAGGTGCGGTAAACAAGCAGAGCAGAGCCAAACCTGCCAGTGCGGTAGACAAGCAGAGCAATAATAATAATAATAATCTTTATTTTTATATAGCGCTAACATATTCCGCAGCGCTTTACATACATTATCGTCGCTGTCCCCATTGGGGCTCACAATCTAGATTCCCTATCAGTATGTCTTTAAAGTGTGGGAGGAAACCGGAGAACCTGGAGGAAAACCACTCAAACGCGGGGAGAACATACAAATTCCTTGCAGATGTTGGTGGGATTTGAACCCAGGACCCCAGCGCTGCAAGGCTGCAGTGCTAACCACTGTGCCACCGTGCCGCCCATGAGCAAATACACACAAGGTACTTACAATGAAGTAGCGAGTGAACACTAAACTCACAAACAGAAGTACAGAGACAATGAATTGGCGTTAGGTGCAGGTTCAGACTCTGCAGGAAAAGGGAAGATACGAACATAGAGACAAACAAGTAACGGGCTAGGACACTGTTCAGACAGGAACTGAACCAGAAACAAGATACAGGAAAGAGCCTGGGAACTCAGCCCCCAGCGTGGCGGAAACAGACTAGAAGTCACAGATACAGGTAACGGGCCTGAGTATACAGCCCCCAGGGTGGCGGAACAGACAAGATACAGGACAGGACCTGGCAACGAAATTGCACAGAACACACTGAAAGGAAGAGTTGCTCAGGCACCTCCTACTGGGTGGAGGGGGTTTAGGTATCCAGTGACTCACAACAATAGGCTGAGGACGCATTAGGAATGCGCACAAAGCAATCAGACAAGAGACATGCACACAGCAAATACTGGAGCAAAGTGTGCAGGCAGGACTGATAGGTAAGATGGCGATCTTGCATGGTGGGAGGTGGTAAGCCTTGCCAGCACGCCGGCAGGGATGTTACAGTACCCCCTCTTTACGCCCCCTCTTCTTCAAGCCTGCAAGGATTTTCTGCAGAGAATTTGGAGGCCGATCCTTCTCTTCAAGAAGATTACCTCTTCTGTCCACTAGAGGGAATGAAACTGTTCTCACCATCTTGGTGACTAGGATGCTTCCTCCTATCGAGCCATCCTCAGCAACAGATGAAGTGAGTGGAGTACCATGAACAGGACACAGGAAATTCTCTCTCCATTTGTTAATATCGGGTAGCACCCCAAAGGATTCACGGGACAACTGGAGATCCTCCACCGGGTTGGAGGGTTGCAGAGACTCGGGGGTAACCACCGCCTTGATGTACACTTTGCCAAGCTTACTGGATGAAGTGGGCGAAGTACCAGGTACAGGGTGCAGAAAAGTCTCTCTCCATTTGTTATCAGATAGCACCCCAGAAGATTCAAGAGACAACTGGAATTCCTCCGCCTGGTTGGAGGGGTGCAGAGACTTGGAGGTAGCCACTGCCTTGATGGACTTATTGCCAGATTTATTAGAGATGGAGGATCCTGGCTTAGGGACCAACTTCAGTCTGGTTTCTGAGATGACACGTCTGCGAGGCGGGACGGTACCTGAAGCCAGATCATTGGTACAATCATCGAGACTGTGTGGGGACAATGCCTCCGCTTTCCTTCCTTCGGAGACTTCAGCACACAGCGAGTCAACGACTAGCAGATCTGGTGAAGAAGAAGAAGAAGACACTGCTGACTGTCCTGAAGATATGGGGACTGGACACCCCTTGTACCTAAGCAGTCCCCCAGGAAACACCATGCAGGATCTCCAGACCTGAGCGGGCACTAGATCTCTCAGCTCTGGACGACCTGTGGGTAAACCAGACAGCACCAGGAATGTGAACTTCTTCATGTGTAATGCTCCAATCTGGAGCTTAATTTGTACAGACATATTTTGACTGTTTCTAAGTAGGGCTTGTCCTTCCGCTGACAATGCCCAAACCAGATTCTGGAGTTGTCGGACGGGAATCAGACACCGACTCTTCAAGGCTATACGCCCGAAACTTCCAGTTAATCCGAGGCCTTCACTTGCCACGGAGACAGCCACGGTCATCTGTGGAGAGGAAACACTAACGTCAAGGGCAGCCTCTCCTACAGGCCTAACGTCTTGGGATTCTCCAACCTTCGCCGGACAAAGACCATCAGGGGGTCCCAAACAACCACAGCGGGACCGCAATCCGATTTTGGGACTGAGTTCCGGCCTCTGCTTTGCCTGACAAACATGGTCATCCCTCATGGATTCTGTGCGGGTAGCTGCCTCTACAGGCTGGGGAACAGGAGGTCTTTGAGAGGACAGAACATGGCGTGATGGTTTACCTCTACGCCTTGCATGTCTGGACTGCCTCTTGAGGTTGGGAAGAGAAGAATTCTGTGGAGCATTGTCATCCTGTGTGGATTCTGTCTTGGCAGAAGTCTCTTCAGGCTGAAGAGCTGGTGGGCTACCTACACGCATCACCCATCGGGACTGATCCTAGATATTGGGAAGGGAAGCTTTAGCAGAAGCCTCAGGATTAGGGTCATCGAAGACCATTAGAAAGGCCACCAGGAAGGCCTGCAGGTCAGAGATGATAGGATCCCATTCTTCCCATAGGGGGGTGATGCAATTCAAAGCATCACCCGCTAAGTAGGACATCATAAATGCTACTTTAACCCGATCAGTGGGAAAATAGTGAGCATAGAATTTGAAATGCAGCATACATTGCTCCAAAAACGCACGGCTTTGTTTTGGATCCCCGTAGTACCGTGGTGGATCTGCAGGAACGAGTGTTGATACCTCCATTTGGACTGGTACGAAAATCGCCTGGACCTCAGCTTGAGAAAAAAATTTTCATTGATGAACGTATTCGCCAGACAAGAATTCAAATGTCTCCGAGATCGAAGGGCCGTGGGGCTCAACGGGGACCATGGCCTGAGCAAACTGTTATGCACACGCCCGGACTGACTGGCGTGAGCATGGTTAGTGAGTTATGGGGGGAGAGCTGACATCCTGCATGGGGAATTATATAGGGGGAGACGTGACATCCTGCATGGGGCATTATATGGGGTCGGAGGTGGCATCCTGCATGGGGCATTATATGGGTGGGAGAGTTGACATCCTGCATGGGGCATTATAAGAGGGGGTGACATCCTGCATGGGACTTTATGTAGGTGCCAGTATTCTGTATGGAGCGTTAAAAGGGGGCCAATATCCTCTATGGAGCATTATATGGGGGCCAGTATCCTGTATGGAGCATTAAATGGGGACTAGTATCCTATATGCAGCGTTATATGGGGACCAGTATTCTGCATGGAGCAATATATGGGGCCCATAATACTGTATTGAGGACTATACTGTCCGGTCTGCACTGAGCGTTGAGAGAATTCGCCTGTTTCTGATCTATTGTAGAATTTACAATAGATATCGCTCATGTAAGAAGTGAAATCTTTGTCCTTGTACTATATATATATTTCTCTGCGGTATCTTTGCATCATGAATCGTGGTATGTGTTAAAGGGGCCACTGAGACTCTTTCGCCCACAGCCCACAAAAACCTGGAGCCGGCCCTGCCTCTTAGTCCTGGAACCTTCAATGATTCTATTACATTCAGAGAGCTTCCTTCCCTATTCTCAAGTCTTGAGACATGGAAAATGGTGCTGGATGACTGATTCACTTAATTAGCTAAGACAGCTAACTATCCTGTCCCAGAATGAGTCATGACACAAAGATCTGGGTTAATTACTGAACTTAGCTAGACAGCCAGCGCCCTTTACCATGTATGAATGAACTCATAAATTTGAGGTTCCAAGACCTAGAGAGCAGTTCAGAGCAACAGGAGAATATTCTGAACAAAAGGACATTAAAAGCTTTATTAATTATATTTTGAGTAAAAACACAGCTTCTTTTATCTTGTTGGACAAACCCATTGAATAATGTTATAATGCGGGAGTAAATTTTAAAGTGAAGGTTCCAAGACTAAGACCATGGCCCCACTATCAGTATTTGGACAGTATTTTTTCTCAGGAGTGGGAGCCAAAACCAGAAGTGGGTGATAAATGCAGAATTGGCGACTTGTTTCTATTAGACCTTTTCTCTGATTGTTCCTCACCTGGTTTTGGCTCCCACTCCTGAGAAAAAATACTGACCGAATACTGACCGAATACTGATAGTGGGGCAGTGGCCTAAGAGTGGGGATTGAATTCAGGCAGATAGTACAGTATTCAAAATTAAAGTACATTAGCAAGTTTTATTTTACAATTTAACAATGCAAGAACTTTTTTTTGGGCTAAAAAACAATTTTAGTTATAGGATTATGATTTTTAAAGTGAAGCTACTTATTAATTTGAGTTTTTGTGTTGAATTAATTTTTTTAACAAAATTGTCAGTATTTTTTTTTCCATATTACAATCTGTATTAAAAATTTAAAGTAGAAATCTTGTAATTTTCACACAGACCATCGGAGCTTTTTTAGACTCAACTCAGCCAGGCCCATCAACGGTGACCTTGTGAGTTAGGGGCTTAGTCGAGTAGTAGAGGTGTTTAATAGGTTGCTGGCTATGTACTGTGCTGCATGTGTGTGATTTTCACCCTATTGCAAGCTTCATCTGTGTGCAGTTTTAGTGCTAGGCAATCACCCCCTCCATCGAGTGAGAGGTTGAGAATGATTGTTCATCAGTATTCTGCACCTTTGTTACCTCCTTCTAACAAAAGTGGGCTTGCTGCATCCAGTTGTGCATTTTCCTTGACATTTTGGCTGGTAACTATCATTGCCTTTTTGCTATTTTCTAGTTTTCACACTGACCATCGGAGACTTTTTATACTCAATTTTCTGTTGTTTTAGGAAATAACACATGTACATACCCACAATAGTTTATCAGACCCCGACCCTATCTTTTGTATTGAAGTATCTAATGAGATTGAGCAAAGGTAATTAAGAATTGATGGTGAGCAGAGCCAACTAAGAAATCACTTGTGATTGGTGGATCCTGTGTTTTCAGGTTTGTAACTTTAATTCTGCATTTGATGATAAGGGAATCCTTGCTGGAAACTTCCTGCAAGAACAGGAAGCATTAGATTAGAAAAACTGCAGTGTCAGTGGAAAAACTGCAAGAGGACTATTTTTTTTTTTTCAAAAGATTGCAATATGAAAATAAACATATTTTTAAAATAAATATAAGGCAAAAATCTGATTTAAACAATGGGTAATTTTCTAATGATAGCTTCTAGTGATGAGCGAGTGTGAATTGTTAACCCTTTCGGTGAGCCTAACAAACAGGCAATCCCTGCATGTGTCACAGGTGTTTAACAGATGTGACACATGCAGCTGCGGCGACACTTACATTGACGCCGAGCACGCTGCAAATACTCGGCGAGCACCCTGACATTCACCCTTTAACTCAACTCTGGTGGTTGAGGCCATGGAGTTAGCAGCCATTTTGTGGTGCGAGATGGTAAATTGAATAGTCTGGTAAACGGGTTGGAACCAGGAGGTTAGTACAGGGACAAGATCACAAGGCAGGAGTGTAGTCAGAAAGTGAGCCATGGTCAAAATCACGAAGTTTCAATCAGGAAACTGAGAAGTTCTCTTGGAAAAAGTCAAATTATAACTGGCAATGGACAGAAGCATTTCAGGAGCTAAAATAGCCTGAAGCCCCACCCAGGCCTCACAGAATAAAGCAAATACTGAAAACTTAACTCCTAATCTTCCAACATAGACAGAATTGCAACTACCAGAGGACATGCAACTAGAGTTGTCACCTTGTGTTGTCCGCAACAAAAGGACGGCGCCACCTGGTCACAGAAGCAGAGGCAGAAAAGGCAGGCCCTTCCACAAATGTCACAGTTTCTCTGTTATTCTTGGAACTATATGACTAAAACAAAAAAGGAGGGGTATAATTTTTCTTGTCAGTAGGATTTACTTCTAAATGAATGTTCAATATAGTATGTTCATTTTTAATTATCTTTTGGTGTCATCACTGATTGGCCAGTGTTAGTATATTGTATTATGTATGGGTATTATGTATGGGTTTGCCCCATTAAAAATAGGATTAATTAAAAAAATATCTCAATTAATTCATATATTAATTCTCCAGAATTGTTAGGAAACACAAGTATTTACTATAAAGACAGGCTGTTCTTTTCTTAACTGTATTTTTTATTAATTTCAAATGTAATTTTACAGTACAAAATCACAAACAATATAAAATAATATTTAAATGTGTGTTTGTAGTGCACTGCAGAAGGCGGTTAAAACAGTACTTTATTCAAGAGATCATATACAGTGGCTGGCGAAAGTATTCACTCGACTTGGCATTTTCGTGTTTTCTTACCTCACAGCCTGGAATTTCAATAATTTTTTTTTTTGAGTGTTCGCATCAGTTCATGTAAAGCAAATGCCTACAACTGTGAACATTTGGTTTTCTTTTTATTGTGATGCAAACAACAAATAGGACAAAATAACTGAAAGCTTCAGTGTGTATAACTGTTCAACTCCCTAAAGTCAGTACTTTGTAAAGCCTCCTTTTGCATCAATTATAAGTGCAAGTCGCTTCTCTATGAGATTTCCACATTTTGTTACTGGGATGTTTGCCCCTTCTGCAAGACAAAACTGCTCTAGCTCCTTCAAGTTAGATCATTTCCTCTAGTAAATAGCAATCTTCAAGTCTGACCACAGATTCTCAATTGGATTAAGATCTGGGCTTTGACTAAGCCATTCCAAAACATTTACACATTTCTACTTAAATCACTAGAGTCTAGCTTTAACAGTATGCTTTGGGTCATTGTCTTGTTGGAAGATTAACCTCTATCCCAGTCTCAAATCACTAACAGATTGAAACAGATTTTGCTCAAGAATATCCCTGTATTTTGCACCATCCATCTTCCCCTCGACTCGGACCATTTTCCCTTTACCTCCTGCCAAAAAACATCCCCACAGCATAATGCTGCCACCGCCATGCTTCACTGGGGGGATGGTGTTCTTCGTTGACGAGCTGTGTTGGTTTTTCACCAGACATAGCGTTTACCTTGCTGGCCAAAAAGTTCAATTTTGGTCTCATCTGACCACAAGTGGGTCTCCTATACTGTTATTGCGTATCCAGTGACTGCAAGGGCTGCCAAAAATTTGGACGCAACCCAATACCCCTTTGAAGAGAAATAGAGGAGGGTCTCAGTAAAAAGAATGTTCCCATTATAAAGGAGCGGATCTCCTATAGTGGTAATGCCCATGCTGTGACTGCAAGGGCTGCCAAAATTTGGGAAAAACCCCACTAAGAATTTAAAGACACATAGAGCAGGGCCACAGTAACAAGGTACGACATGTTCCCATTAGAAAGGAGAGGGTCTGCTATACAGTTATAGGATATGCAGTGAGTCCAACAGCTGACCAATTTTAGGAAAAACCCGACCAAGAATTTAAAGACCCATAGAGCAGGGCCACATTAACAAGGTACGATATGTTCCCATTAGAAAGAAGAGGGTCTGCTATACAGTTATAAGGTATGCAGTGAGTCCAATGGCTGACCAATTTTAGGAAAAACTCCACTAAGAATTTAAAGACACACAGAGCAGGGCCACAGTAACAAGGTACGACATGTTCCCATTAGAAAGCAGAGGGTCTGCTATACAGTTATAGGGTATGCAGTGAGTCCAACGACTGACCAATTTTAGGAAAAAACCCACTAAGAATTTAAAGACACACGGAGCAGGGCCATAGTTGAAAGGTACCACATGTTCCCATTAGAAAGGAGAGGGTCTGCTATGCAGTTATAGGTTATGCAGTGAGTCCAACGGCTAACCAATTTTAGGAAAATACCCACTAAGAATTTAAAAGCACACGGAGCAGGGCCACAGTAACAAGGTACGACATGTTCCTATTAGAAAGGAGAGGGTCTGCTATACAGTTATAGGGTATGCAGTGAGTCCAACGGCAGACCAATTTTAGGAAAAACCCCACTAAGAATTTAAAAACGCACAGTGCAGGGCCACAGTAATGACAAATTCCCATTAGAAAGGAGAGAGTCTCCCCTAGTGTTGGCCTATGCAGTGAATGCAAGGGCTGCCAAAAATTTGGAGGCACTTCAATGCCCCTTGGAAGAGACGTGAAGGAGGGCCTCATAAAAAAATGTTCCCATTAGAAAGAAGCGGGCTTCCTATACTTGTAATGCCCATGCACTAAGTGCATGGGCTGACAAACATTTACATGAACATACTGTATAAAAAAAAATTTTCACGGCCATCATAAACACCCTTTAAAAAAATGATGTGGGTGTTGCATTACGGACCACGCTCGGCCAGGTGATATGGTGGTGAAGGATGAGGAAAAGGAGAAGGACAAGAGCAAATAGACAAAATCAGGAAGCGTATACCCATGTGTGGGTGTGAAAAGGTGCATGGGAATACACCTCCCAAGAAAAGACACTGGATTTGAGTTTATGTTACGCTGCTATCATTCGGTGGTGTTGAGAAGTCTAGCCCAATCCAGCCCTTGTTCATTTTTATAAAAGTCAGCCTGTCAGCATTTTCAGTTGACAGGCGGATGCGCTTATCAGTTATAATTCCACCAGTGGCACTAAAAACCCGCTCTGATAAAACGCTGGCGGCAGGGCAGGCCTGGACCTCCAAGGCATAGAGAGCCAGTTCATTCCACGTATGCAGCTTGGATACCCAATAAATATAAGGCACAGAGGAATCACGGAGGATGTTGGTACAGTCGGCAAGGTACTCCCTCAGCATCTTCCCAAACTTTGCACTCCTTGTGAAAGTACCCCACGCCTCAGGGCCTGTGCGATTGGAGGGTCTGAGACAACTCTCCCAGAACTTTGACAGTGTTCCCCTGCCTCTGATTAATTGAAGTTGTGTCTCTCTTGCCTGTACTCCTTGGTTGTCCAACGAAGTGGGCCCTCTGCTGCCAGAGTTTTCAGATGGGAATTTTTTTAATAGTTCCGCAACAAGGGCCTTCTGGTACTGCCCAATTTTTGTAGACCTGTCCGCCTCAGGAATAAGAGATATAAAGTTCTCCTTGTAGCGTGGATCAAGAAATGTCACCAACCAGTAATGACTGTCACCCAAAATTTTGTTAACGTGAGGGTTGTGGGAAAGGCAGCGTAGCATAAACTCAGCCATGCGAGCCAGACTACAAACAGGCAAGACTTCCGTGTCCTCACCAAGAGGATGACAGACCATGCTCTCCTCCTCCTCCTTCTCCTCTCTGTCCTCTTGCCATCCACGCTGAACAGACGGTATGACAGCTGTGCAGGTAGTACCGTCTAAAGTGCATGAAACTAGCTCCTGTCCTTCCTCCTCCTCCTCCTTTTCCTATTTGTCACCTAATCCACGTTGGGATGAGATGAGGCTTGGCTGTGTCTAATCACCCTGTATGGTTCCTTGCTCCATCTCATCGTGCTTCACCTGCAATGCATCCTCTTTGATTGTGACCAGAGAGCGTTTCAGAAGACAGAGAAGCGGGATGGTGATGCTAATTATGGCGTCATCGCCGCTCACCATCTTGGTGGAGTCCTCTAAGTTTTGGAGGATGGTACATATGTCTGACATCCATGTCCACTCCTGAGGTCTTATGTGTGGAGTCTGAACTGAATACCGACGGCCTTGCTTATGCTGGTACTCAACAACTGCCCTCTTCTGCTCACAAATCATTCCCAACATCTGCAGTGTAGAGTTCCAACGCGTGGGGACATCACACACCAGTCTGTGAGCCGGAAGCGGCAAACACTGCTGAAACACTGCAAGGGCGGCGGAAGCTGTAGCTGACTTTCTAAAATGGGCACACAGGTGGCGTACTTTAACAAGCAGATCCGGCAGCTCCAGGAAGGATTTGAGAAACCACTGAACCACGAATTTAAGCACATGGGCCCGGCATGGTACGTGTGTGTGCTCGCCTCGCCTCAGAGCCGCCACCAGGTTCCGGCCATTGTCACACATGACCATGCCTGGCTGTAGGTTCAGCGGTGTGAGCCACAGATCTGCCTGCTCTTTTAGAGCTGCCCACAACTCTTCAGCATTGTGCGTTTTTTCACCTAAGCATATTAGCTTCAGCACAGCCTGTTGCCACTTGGCCGAGGCAGTGCTGCAATGCTTCCTGCTTGTGACTAATGTGGTCATTTCGGAGATGGAGGCTGAAGAGGAGGAGGAGGCTGAGGAGGAAGAGGTGCAGGAGCTGTAGACCATGGGGGCAACCCTGATTGACCTAGGGCTCACAATCCTTGGCGTCGGGAGGACGTGTTCCGTCCCAAGGTCCGACTGGGTCCCGGATTCCACTATGTTAACCCAGTGTGCCGTCAGCAAGATGTACCGTCCCTGCCCTCAAGCACTTGTCCACGTGTCCGTGGTTAGGTGGACTTTACCAGTAACTACGTTGTTGAGGGCACGGCTAATGTTTTGGGACACGTGCTTGTGTAATGCGGGAACGGCACACCGTGAGAAATAGTGGCGGCTGGGGACCTTGTTTCGAGGGATGGCCGTCGCCATCAGGTTGCGGAATGCATCCGTCTCCACGAGCCTAAAAGGCAACATTTCGAGCGCAAGCAGTCGTGAAATGTGAGAATTTAGTAGTGTGGCCTGTGGGGCATTGGCTGCATATTTGCGCTTGCGTTCCAAGGACTGGGGTATGGACAACTGAACGCTGCGCTGGGACAAGGACATGGACGTGCTTCCTGACGCTGCTACTTGAGAATGTGCAGCGACAGGTGCAGGGCAGGAGGCGTCTTCGCATCCACCATGGATAGGGGATTTGCTTGCATGCACAACAGCGGAAGAAGCAATGGTGCCACCCACAGACACTGTATCTGGACACTGAGTTTTAGTCCACAAAGTCGGGTGCTTTGCTGCCATGTGCCTGATCATGCTAGTGGTGGTCAGGCTGGTCATTTTGCCACCCCTGCTGATGCTGGCCTGGCAGGTGGTGCAAATGGCCTTTTTGGGATTATCGGCAGAGTCTTTAAAAAACAACCAGACTTGGGAAGACCTAACATTTGTACTGGCAACTTCCTTCATGTTGGTGTCACGGGAACGGTTCCCTGCCTTCTGTCTGCGGCCACCACACTGCTTCTTCCTGCCTGTTGGGGTGCTCTGCCTCCCTCCCCCTGTGTGCTGCTGTACTCGCTCTACATGTCCTCCTGCCTGGTTGGGTCAGTTACTATATAATCAATCACCTTGTCTTCCACTTCCGTACCCTTGTCCTCCTCCTGGCTTTCTGGCAATTGTGTCTCATCATCGTCCACCTCTTGTGACACTTTCCCACCGTCGCCTTCGTGTGACCATGGCTGCTCAAATATTTGGGCATCGCTACACGCAATCTCCTCTTGCCCCGCTTCAAGTAGACCGGGCGAGAGGCCCAAATCTATAAATGGAAAAGTGAACAGCTCTTAAGAGTGTCCAAGTGTGGGATCAGTTGTCTCTGGGTACTCGGCATGGTGGGAGGAAGGAGGATCAGGGTGAGGAAATTGTGGTCCAGACTCACGGCTACTGAGACTTCATCGCGTGGAAGACAGGGTGGTCATGGAGGTGGCTAAGTGACTGGAAGCATTATCCGCTATCCAACCAACAACCTTTTGACACTGATCTGGGTTCAATAGTGGTGTGCTGCTGTCCCCTAGACATAGGGACAGGAAAGTCAGGCGCGAAGATGTGGGTGTTTGTTGTGGCACAATTTCGGCATGCCCACGGCCTTGTCCTCGGCCTCTGCATGCACCATTACCATTACCATACCAGTTCCCTGCCCCTTGCCTCGAGCCATGCCCATTTTAAATGGAGGACAGTATCTTCCACGCTCACTACATATGACTGAGTTTGGAGCGAACTTATATGTGATCCGTGTGATAGAGAAAAAAGAGTTTTAAATACTTGGCCTGTAGGTAACTAATTTGAACAGCAAACTGCTGTGAATTGCTTCAATGACACACTAAAGGAAATTTTTAATGGAAGCCAGAAATGGCAGTATTTTCTGACAACGTATATGTGATCCGTTTGACGGAGAAAGCACAGTTTTAAATACCTGGCCTATAGATAAGTAGTTTGAACAGCAAACTGCGCTGAATTGCTTCAATGACACACTAAAGGAAATATTTTATGGAGGCCTAAAATGACTGTATTTTCTGACAACGAATATGTGAGCCGTGTGACAGAGAAAACACAGCTTTAAATAGCTGGATTTCTAGCACTGTAATATGGAAAGGACCTTGTTGTATTCTGCAGTGCCAAAATGCAAATGGCGCAGAAAAAATGGTGTTCTCTGGATTGCTTTTTAAGCAAATAATGAGGATTAAGATCAAAAGAAAAGTATTCCTGGCCCCTGAGACCTGGGCCTTTGTATAGAAATATTTAACAGCAGCAGAAGGCAGAATTGGAATGGAGCCTCTTGTGCTATATGCACTGCAGTCTGCTATATACACTGCCTGCCTATACAGCCTGCCTGCCTGATATCTCTGCAGATGGATTAGTCCTCGGAAGAACTGTTTGTTAAGATGTATATGTGTAAGGTACGGTTTTTCTCCCTACACTACCTAATACACGATCAAACCTCTCCCTGTTACAGCAGCAGCTCTCCCTACACTGTCTGATCCGGAGTGACTGTGACGAGCATGGCGGCTCCATGTCTGATATAGACCTGATAACGCTGTGTGGCCAGTGAATCACTGTAATGCCCACAACCAACATGGCTACGGCATCACAGTGCATGGCAGGCAATCCCTCTAAAGAGCGCCAAACATGCAGGGAGGGGACCCGAATTCCCGCCCAAGCAACTCGGAAATACTGGGCGAGCGCCAAGCATCTCAAGCAGTGAGATGCTCGGGCGAGCACCGAGCAGTAGCGAGCATGCTCGCTCATCACTAGTGAATACACACAAAACACTCTATGGCTGCTTTTTTACTGAGGTGGAAACCCACGCAAACATGAGGAGAACATACAAAGTCCTTGCATATGTTGTCCTTGCTGGGATTTGAACCCTGGATCCCAGCACTGCAAGGCTTCAGTGCTAAGCACTGATCCAATGTGCTGCCTTAACCCTCTAATATCTAACAGGCTGGAGAAAGTTGCACCTACTGCCACTATATCTTCAGTTCATTTGTGAGAAAATAATGTATTTCGGCAGCCACTGAGTCTACCAAATAAAATTCCTGAGAAGGAAATTGGGGATGGCTTCGCTACTGGTACTGGGGGCAGTGCTAATACCATGGCATCGTACCATAGTTTATTGGAAATATTCCAGGCTGGTAGGAGGCATGCAAATTCCCACAGAAAAGTACCAGCAGTAATGTGCAGGGACCCGCGCTTGTAGAAGGCGGAGACAACACCGGGAGAAATAGTGACGTCTGGGGACCGAGTATGGACACGAGGCATGAGGTTGTGAAAAGCTTCCGCCTCCACGAGCCTAAAAGGCCACATTTCAAGTGCAAGCAGCTGCCCAGAAATATGGCAGTTTAGTATTGCAGCCTGTGGGTGGGTGGCTGGCTGCATACTTGCGCTTGCATTCCAAGTAACAGAAAACTAAGCAGATGGTAGCCTCTATCATCATCATGTCCTCACCTCCGCACTATGAACTCTCATGAAGGAGAAGCCAGGGCCCACCGGAGGAATCTCCGGTTTTATGGTGGGTCCATCCAACCCTGCCGTGAAGCAGCCCTGGCAAAGAAAAGTGTGGGGGAAGTTTCCTGGACACTCTATGGCTGTTATTTTAATGTGGATCGGACGTGCTTATGCATGTTATTTCTCAAACCGAATTGCAGATCAGGCCATTGCCCAACTCTGTAGTCTTGAAATTAATTGCGCAAAGAAAGTTTTTGTGTATCAAAGCACCACCGAGAAGTGCGAGTTGATGTTAAATGGGCTGCCATTGCTTCAGCAAAAGCTGCTTTAGAGGACTTCCTGGGAGAAATGACACACAGAGTAGATACGGTTTCCCTCTATGCCAGTCCTTTCACCAAGGTAAAGAATATGGCTGTGGTGAAATACAACTCTCAGCAAAAAAGGCTGTGGACTAGCTCTGTACCGTCCCTGGCCACATTCACCTATCCACGTGTTTATGGTTAGGCGGTCCTTCCCAGTAAGTGCACTGGGGAGGGCATGGGTAATGTTGTGTGACCCGTCCTTGTGGAAGGCGGAGACGACACCGGGAGAAACAGTGGCGGCTGGGGACCAAGTATGGACACCCGGCCGCCGCCGGCATGAGGTTGTGAAAAGCTTCTGCCTCCACGAGCCTAAAAGGCCACATTTCAAGTGAAAGCAGCTTTAGAGGACTTCCTGGGAGAAATGACAGGTGGGTAGATATGGTTTCCCAAGTCCTTTCACCAAGCTAAAGAATATGGCGGTTGTGAAATACAACTCAGCAAAAAAAGCTGTGCACTGGCTCCATACTGTCCATGGCCACATTCACCTGTCCACGTGTTTGTGGTTAGGCGGTCCTTCCCTGTAAGTGCACTGGGGAGGGCATGGGTAATGTTGTGGGACCCGTGCTTGTGGAAGGCTGCCTGCATACTTGCGCTTGCATTCCAAGGAATGAGGTAGGGACAACTGAATGCTGCACTGGGACAAGGAATTGGACCGTGATTGTTGCAAGTCTGCAACGACAGGTGCATGGCGGGAGGCATCTTCGCATGTGCCAAGGATCACTTATGATGGGCACACTTTTAGGCATTGACCTGGGAGTCAGAGATGCTTCCAGAGGTCTTCCCCATGCTGTTCCCATGTCTTTTCAGCACTGTATGCATGTGTCTGATGATGTGTCACAAACCACATGGCCAGATAAGGTTGTAAAATGTTAAAATGACATTTCCTGGTGAATGCATTTGACTTGGTTGAAAGCAATGCAAAAGGGCAAAAAGACATAAAAAACGCTATGTGTGAACATAGCCCAAGGTGTGGAGTAGTATTTTTGTTTTTGGTTATTTATTTTGCCTTATATACAAGTCATTACCCTGGAAAGGATATTCCTTAACATATTTCCCAGGAACATCTATTTTGGTTTCGTTTTTGTATGTTTTATTGTGAGTCCGTTAAAGTGGCATAATACTCTGACAACGTTGTTGACAGCAGTGATCTGGGAGTCAGAGATGCTTCCTGGGGTCTATCCCATACTGTTTGCATGTCATTTGAGCACTGTTCCCATCGATTTAGCCAATTTTTAGGCCCTCTGCAGACCGCCGGGGGGGAGCCGCCTGAAAAATGCTCGAGTTTCCCATAGACTTACATTAGGCTTGTTGCTCGGGTCGAGCACCCAAGTATTCCATTGTGCTCCACCCGAGCAATGAGTACCAGAGCATTTTAGTGCTCGCTCATCACTAGTGAATACATATGCACATGCCAATTATTAGCTATTTGAATCCATATATTTAATTTTTGCCTATATTTTTCTCAGTTCACTTCACCAACTTAGAATGTTTAGTGCTGATGCATTACACACAAATCGGATTACAAAAATATTTATCCCCTTTACAGACTGTGCCATAATTGTACGCACAAGGCTGTAACCCCCTGTTCAGTGAGGGCTCCGGCGCTGAGCCCGCACTGGATCGGGCACATGTCAGCTGATTATTACAGCTGACATGTGCCCGCAACAGCCGCGGGTGGAATTGCGATCCACCCGCGACTGTTAACATGTTAAATGCCGCTGTTAATCTCTGACAGCGGCATTTAACTTGCGCAAACCGGATGCGCGTCACTTACCCCGCCCATCGGCGACCCCGTCACATGATCGCAGGTCACCTATGGGTTGGCATGACAACCCTGGATCTGCAGCAGACTCCAGTGGTTGTCTTGAGCTGGTCGCTATGAACGCCACCTAGTTGTCGGTGCTCATAGCAGAGGACCATTTCTGCTGCATAGAGGTGATCCGCTGATCATCTCTATGTAGCAGAGGCGATCAGACAAGTACTGCTTCTAGTCTCCTATGGAGATTATAGAAGCAAGCAAAAAGTGAAAAAAATGTTTTTAAAAATATTAAAAAAATATAAAAGTTTAAATCACCCCCCTTTTGCCCCATTCAAAATAAAATAATAAAAAAAAAACACATACACATATTTGGTATCGCCACATTCAGAATAGCCAGATATATCAATATAAAAAAAAGAATTAATCCGATCGGTAAAAGGGCATAACGAGAAAAACGCCAGAATTATGTTTTTGGTCGCCGCAACATTGCAATAAAATGCAAGAACGGGTGAATAAAACATCATATCTTCCCCAAGATGGTATCAATAAAAACTTCAGCTTGGCACACAAAAAATAAGCCCTCCCCCAGCCCCAGATCTCGAAAAATGGAGACGCTACAAGTTCTGGAAAATGGCGCCATTTTTTTTTTTTTTTTAAGCAAACTTTGGAATTTTTTTCACCACTTATATAAAAAAGAACCTATACATGTTTAGTGTCTACGAACTCGTAATGACCTGGAGAATAATAATAGCAAGTCAGTTTTAGCATTCAGTGAATGTCGTAAAAAAATCTAAAGAAAACCTCTGTGGTATTGCACTTTTTAAGCAATTTCACAACACTTAGAATTGTTTTCCCGTTTTCCCGTACACAATATGGTAAAACTAGTAATGGCATTGAAAAGCACCACTCGTCCCGCAAAAAATAAGCCCTCACACAGCCATATTGACCAAAAAATAAAAACGCTATGGCTCTGGGAACAAGGTGAGCAAAAAACGAAAATGCAAAAACGGAAAATCCCAGGGTTGCGAAAGGGTTAAACACAGGTTGTAATGTAACAAAATAGCTAAAAAGCCAAGGGGCTGAATACTTTCACAAGCCACTGTACAGTATATGGTAAAATAGTCAAACAATCAAACTAAAAGTTTCTGCAAATACTGTATAATGAATAAAGGAAGTTCTATATTTTCTATGATACTTTAGAATTTTTGCCATCCTTTTGTAGTATACATTAGATAATGAATGAAAGTGACACAATGCATGATATAATCACTTATTAAAATAAATAATACACAGCTATACATTAAATTGTATTTAGAAGCAGTCATGGTGCTATACTGCAGCTTAGATTATGATGGACTACCCTGCCATCAGTTTACTCGACTTCCCCACCTTTAGAGTATGCTTCCTTTGAAAACAAAAGAATTTGCTTTAAAACATCTATCTCAGTATAGTCACTTGGAGTCTGAATACAAATAGGGATATTCTTTATCAGGCACGGTAAGGTTACGGTCACTGAGAGATGATGAATGTATCCTGTCAGGCAAAGTATACAAGATGTAGAGCTGTAGATGGGCATGAGCTTTTCAGATGCAGTCAACATGCTATCTAGTAGACAGAATGGATGGTTATGCTTAGTTATGTTTCATGAAAACATATCTACAAAAATATATTTATACACAAAATACTGTATTTTGTGCATAAATACATACACAGTGTATATAACACATCCTAGATCTGAATGAATGAAATACTCTCATTGAATACTTTGTTCTGTATAAAGTTGAATGTGCTGACAACAAAATCACACAAAAATCATCAATGGAAATCAAATTTCTTAATCAATGGAGGCCTGGATTTGGAGTCACCCCCAAAATTATAGTGGACAAACACACTACAGGCTGATCCAACTTTGATGTCATGTCCTTAAAACAAGTCAAAATGAGGCTCAGTATTGTGTGTGGCCTCCACGTGCCTGTATGACCTCCCTACAATGCCTGGGCATGCTCCTGATGAGGTTGCGGATGGTATCCTGTGGGATCTCCTCCCAGACCTGGACTAAAGCATCCGCCAACTCCTGGACAGTCTGTGGTGCAATGTGACATTGGTGGATGGAGCGAGACATGATGTCCCAGATGTGATCAATCGGATTCAGGTCTGGGGAACGGGAGGGCCAGTCCATAGATTCAATGCCTTCATCTAGCAGGAACTGCTGACACACTCCAGCCACATGAGGTCTGCAATTGTCCAGCATTAGGACGAACCCTGCGCCAACCGCACCAGCATCTGGTCTCACAAGGGGTCTGAGGATCTCATCTCAGTACCTAATGGCAGTCAGGCTACCTCTGGCGAGCACATGGAGGACTGTGCGGCCATCCAAAGAAATGCAACCCCACACCATTACTGACCATTAAAACCGGTCATGCTGAAGGATGTTGCTGGCAGAAGATCGCTCTCCACGGCGTCTCCAGACTATATCATGTCTGCCACATGTGCTCAGTGTGAACCTGCTTTCATCTGTGAAGAGCACAGGCTGCCAGTGGCAACTTTGCCAATCGTGGTGTTTTGTGGTAAATGCCAAGCGTCCTGCACGGTGTTGGGTTTTGAGCATAGCCCCCATCTGTGGATGTCGGGCTGTCATACCAGCCTCATGGAGTCAGTTTCTAACCGTTTGTGCAGACACATGCACATTTGTGGCCTGCTGGAGGTCACTTTGCAGGGCTCTGGCAGTGCTCCTCCTGTTCCTCCTTGCAAATGGAGGAGGTAACGGTCCTGCTGCTGGGTTGTTGCCCTCCTATGGCCCCCTCCACATCTCCTTGTATCTGCTCCATGCTCTGGACACTGTGCTGACAGACACAGCTACCCTTCTTGCCACAGCTCGCACTGATATGTCATCCTGGATGAACTGCACTACCTGAGCAACTTCTGTGGGTTGTACTGTAGACACTGCCTCATGCTACTGTACCTCTAGGGGTGAGAGCAATGGCAAAATGTAAAAGCGACCAAAACAAAAGCCAAAAAGCACGAGAACAGATAAATGGTCCTTGGTCACCACCTGCAGAACCACTCCTTTATAGGGGGTATCTTGCTAATTGCCGATCATTTCTACCAGTTGTCTGTTCCATTTGCACACCAGCAGGAGAAACTGATTCACAGTCAGTGTTGCTTCATAACTGGACAGATAGATTTCATAGAAGTGTTAATGACTTGGAGTTACATTGTGTTGTTTAAGTGTTCCCTTTATTTTTTGGAGCAGTGTATATATATATATATATATATATATATATATATATATATATATATATATACATATATATATATATATATTAGCTATTGAATCCGTTCTGCGCCCGGGTGGCGAGCATTTTTATTGGTATATGGTCTCCCATGCTGGTATGTGCTGCCCCTCTCCAGGTATTTGTGCTGTCCCCATCCTGTCCCCACCATCCTATCCTGGTATGCATGGCACCCCTCAACCCCATCCTGATATGCATGGCACCCCTCATCCCCAATCCTGGCATGCATGGCGCCCCTCACCCCCAATCTTGGTATGCATGGCACCCCTCAACCCCAATCCTGGAAGGCATGGCACCCCTCATCCCCAACCCTGGTATGCATGGCTCCCCTCACCCCCAATCCTGGTATGCATGGTACCCCTCATGATGGTATGCATGGTCCCCTCACCCCCCAATCCTGGTATGTATGGTACCACTCATCCCAAAATCCTGGTATGTGTGGCCCCCTCATCCCTTTCACGATGTACACACATACAATAAAATAAACACTTATACTCACCTTTCTTTCCTGAGCTCCAGTACTGTGGTGTCCTGTTCTGCCGGAGGCTGGGGGAGGAGTGCGGTGCTGGAGCACCGTGCTGTCTGGTGCCATTTTGCTGAAGACACACTGCAAATGTGTCTTCAGTAAAATGGCGCCGGATAACGCTATGTGCATGCGCTGAACCGACGCCTCACTCCTGCCCCGGTCTCCGGCGAAGAGAGGCACTGCGGCAACCTTCCTCCCGGTCAGGTAAGTATGTAAGTATGGCACCAGAGATCGCAGTATAAGTTCAGTGTCTATGCATACTGTGATCTCAGGTGCCATACGCTCCTCTTACCTGTAACGGCTGGATGCGTTCTTCTGTCTGGATCCAGAATGTGCGTCGCGCATGCGCAGTCTATAAAGGCTTCAGACAGAGACACGCATCCCCGGTTATATTATATATATATATATATATATATATATATATATATATATATATACAGTACAGACCAAAAGTTTGGACACACCTTCTCATTTAAGGAAATTTCTGTATTTTCATGACTTTGAAAATTGTGCATTCACACTGAAGGCATCAAAACTATGAATTAACACATGTGGAATTATATACTTAACAAAAAAGTGTGAAACAACTGAAAATATGTCTTATATTCTAGGTTCTTCAAAGTAGCCACCTTTTGCTTTGATGACTGGTTTGCACACTCTTGGCATTCTCTTGATGAGCTTCAAGAGGTAGTCACTGGAAATGGTCTTCCAACAATCATGAAGGAGTTCCCAGAGATGCTTAGCACTTGTTGGCCCTTTTGCCTTCACTCTGCGGTCCAGCTCACCCCAAACCATCTCGATTGGGTTCAGGTCTGGTGACTGTGGAGGCCAGGTCATCTGGCGTAGCACCCCATCACTCTCCTTCTTGGTCAAATAGCCCTTACACAGGTGTGTTTATGGTCACTGTCCTGTTAAAAAATAAATGATGGTCCAACTAAACGCAAACCGGATGGAATAGCATGCCGCTGCAAGATACTGTGGTAGCCATGCTGGTTCAGTATGCCTTCAATTTTGAATAAATCCCCAACAGTGTCACCAGCAAAGCACCCCCACACCATCACACCTCCTCCTCCATGCTTCACGGTGGGAACCAGGCATGTACAGTAGAGTCCATCCGTTCACCTTTTCTACGTCGCACAAAGACACGGTGGATGGAACCAAAGATCTCAAATTTGGACTCATCAGACCAAAGCACAGATTTCCACTGGACTAATGTCCATTCCTTGTGTTCTTTAGACCAAACAAATCTCTTCTACTTGTTGCCTGTCCTTAGCAGTGGTTTCCCAGCAGCTATTTTACCATGAAGAACTACGTGCTTGAGCTCTCCCCAGAGTGGCTCAATGATATTGAGGTCAGTAGACTGAGATAGCCACTCCAGAACCTTCACTTTGTTCTGCTGTAGCCAATGACAGGTCGACTTGGCCTTGTGTTTTGGATCATTATTGTGTTGGAACGTCCAAGTACGTCCCATGAGCAGCTTCCAGGCTGATGAGTGCAAATTTGCCTCCAGTATTTGCTGATAACGTGCTGCATTCATCTTTCCTTCAACTTTTACCAAGTTTCCTGTGCCTTTGTAGCTCACACTTCCCCAAAACATCAGCGATCCACCTCTGTTCTTTACAGTAAGAATGGTGTTCCTTTAATCATAGGTCTTGTTGACCTCTCTCCAAATGTAACATTTATGGTTGTGGCCAAAAAGTTCAATTTTGGTATCATCACTCCAAATTACCTTGTTCCAGAAGTTTTGAGGCTTGTCTCTGAGCTGTTTGGCATATTGTAGGCAAGATACTTTGTGGCATTTGCGCAGTAATGGCTTTCTTCTGGCGACTCGACAATGCAGCCCATTTTTCTTCAAGTGCCTCCTTATTGTGCATCTTGAAACAGCCAGACTGCTAGTTTTCAGAGAGTCCTGAATTTCAGCTGATGTTATTTGTGGGTTTTTCTTTGAATCCAGAACAATTTTCCTGGCAGTTGTGGCCGAATTTTTTGTTGGGCTTCCTGACCGTGGTTTGGTTTTTACAGAGCCCCTGATTTTCCATTTGTTAATCACAGTTTGAACGATGCTGACTCGTATTATCAATTCCTTGGTTATTTTTTTGTATCCCTTTCCTGTGTTATACAGTTCAACTACCTTTTTCCTTAGATCCATTGACAATTCTTTTTCTTTTCCCATGACTCACAATCCAGAAACGTCAGTGGCTGGAGGAAAGATGCAAAAGTCTGTTTGGATCCCAGAAACTCACTCAGCTTTTATGCACATACACTGATTACAATCACAAGGTCACAGATGAGGAAGTTACCTTTATTAGCCATTCAACCCCCTTTGTGTCAAATTCTGTGCAAGTTATCAGGAAAAAATCACCAGGGTATTTGAGCTTTTGATCAGGGTCATTTGGATGTTTTTGGTTGTCATAAAGATTTAAAAAGAGAAAAAAAAGTGACTTGACAATAAATGGCTTCACCCAACCAATAACCATGAGTGGAGAAAAAAAAAATTGTTATCATTCATGTTCTCTGAAACAAGGCCAAGAAAGCAAAAATTCTGCCTGGGTATGTAAACTTTTGAGCACAACTGTATATATACAACACACAGACAGAAAAAAAGCTCAGTGGCTGGTCATTTAACCTACCGAACCACACCCTTGAGGTGGAGATATGGTGAGTTATTGTCCCACCCATCTTTTACAATTACGAACAAAAAACCCAACCCTGTCATGGACAATTAACCCCACTGCACATAACATTCTGGAGAGAAACTTCTGGGTTTCACATGACAGAAGATAACAACCTTCGTGACACATATCTTCCTTCACATACATTGCCAGTGACCCTGTCACATATTCCCACCCTCTGCCCAAACACTCTTTCTCGACAATGGCATAGTTTTTCTTGCAGCAAGAGAGCTTCCGGCTCAGAGACAGGATGGGATGTTCTTCACCATTTATTTCTTGAGGACAGCATGGCTCCCATCATGACTTCGGAAGCATCCATTTGGACCACAAATGCTTTGCTGAAGTCTAGTGCAACCAGAACCCGGCTGTTTACATAGAGCCATCTTCAGCTCTTAGAATGCCATCTCTATCTCAGCAGTCCATTTGGCCATCGCATATTTGGTGCCTTAAGGAGATCTGTCAAAGGTGCTGCAATTATGGTGAAAGTTGGGATAAACCGCTGGTAATATCCCACAATTCCAAGAAACACACTCACCTACTTCTTGGAAAGCGTTGCTGCTACTTCTGGATTTCCTTGGCCTTGTTTTACTTGTAGCTTGATTTCGTCTCCCCGAAGAGATAGCCTAAGTACTTGGCCTCTTCCTTCCCCACGGCACTTTTTTTTGAGTTTATGGTAAACCCGCCTTTCCCCAGCATCCGAAATCACTTGTACCTTTGGCAGATCACTACCCCAGTCTGGGCTGAAGATCACATTGTCATGCAGGTAGGCTGCAGTGTATTTTCTATGCAGAGCTAGGATCTGTCCCATGGCCCTCTGGATGGTGGCTGGGGTCCCCTGCAGTCTGAAAGGCATTCTTGTGTATTGAAAAGATGCATCAGGTGTCGAGAAGGCCGTCTTCTTCTTGGCACTCTGGGACATGGAGATCTGCCAGTAGCCTTTCGTCAGGTCAAGTGTCGCAATGTACCTCGTGGGTCCAAGTCTTTCAATGAATTCATCAGCGCAGGGCATCAGATATGAGTCAAATTTGGACACCTCATTTAGCCTGTGGTAGTCATTACAAAACTGCCACTCACTATCGGGCTTCGGCACAAGGATGATGGGACTCGACCATCCACTTTTTGACTCCTCTATCACACCGAGATCTAGTGCTCTCTTCACCTCATTTGATATTATCTCACTGCATGCTTCGGGAATTCGATAGGGGTTCACCCTTATATGAGGCTCTGTCAAAATTTCATGCTCTACCACCTGCGTATGCCCTGGAAACTCCAAGAATAGGCCATGGTTCTGCTGCAGAAGTTCTCCACACTGTTGCTTTCTGTCAGCAATAGAGTCTCAGCAATCGTGGCATCCTCTACTTTAACTTCCGGACGGGCTTCCAGGCAAGAGGCTTCCAGTGATTCCTGATCACACCATGGCTTGAGCAAGTTCACGTGGTATACTTGGTGAACGTCTGGCTGGTGGACCTTGTAATTAACCTCTCCTAGTTTTTCCACCACCTCATATGGGCTACTTGCCTAGAAACTTGCTCTTGACTGTGGGGTTAAGCACCAGCCTGCAGTCCCCAGGCTGGAACTGCCTTAATCTCACTTATCCATTATAAACCCTTGCCTGTGCCTCTTATGCTTGGAGACGATGTGCCTTCACGATATCACTTTGCTATTCTCTCCTGCAACTGGGTGATGTGCTCTATGATGCTCCGGTGGGGCCTTGACCTCCATGTTTCACAATAAGGACAGTGTTATTTTCTTGATATGCTTCATTTTTCTGCCTGTGAACATAGAGCTGATGTGCCTTGCCAAAAATGTCCATTTTTGTCTCATCTGTTCATGGGACATTCTCCCAGAAGCTTTGTAGTTTGTCAACATGTACTGTATTTTGGCAAATTCCAGTCTGGATTTTTTATGATTTTTTATTCAACAATGGTGTTCTCCTTGGTCCGTCTCCCATGAAGTCCACTTTGGATCAAACAACGACGGATGGTGCGATCTGACACTGATATTCCTTGAGCTTGAAGTTCACCTTTAATCTCTTTGGAAGTTATCCTCGGCTCTTTTGTTACTATTCGTATTATCCATCTCTTTGATTAGTCATCAATTTTCCTCCTGCAGCCATGTCCAGGGAGGTTGGCTATAGTCCCATTGATCTTAAATTTCTGATTAATATGTGCAACTGTAGTCACAGGTACATCAACCTGCTTGTCAATAATTTTCTTTCTAATCTCCTGAGACAACTCTTTCCTTTGCTTCCTCTGGTCCATGTTGAGTGTGGTACACAGCATGTCACCAAATAGCACAGTGAATATCTGTAGCCCTATATACAGGCCCACTGACTGATTACAAGATTGTAGACACCTGTGATGCTAATTAGTGGACACAACTTGATTAAACATGTCCCTTTTGTCACATTATTTTCAGGGGTACCATCATTTCTGTCCAGGCCTATTTCATGAGATTAATTTTTTTGTAAATTCTGTGGAAGCAAGTATGAAAAACAATGACTGGCTTTTATTTGTTCATTTTCATAGATTTTTAATTTATTATTACTTTTGTCAGATTCAAGTTATTTCTGTTACCATTGTGGGTTTTTCTTTCATTAAAAGAGGGGTACCAACAATTTTGACCACGTGTGTATCTCCCCGCACATACATTGCCAGTGACCCTGTCACTATATATATATAGTATATATATATATATATATATATATATATATATATATATATATATATATATACTGCATTCTGTCAACAGCAGCTTTCAACATGTATACAGAAATGGCCATAAGGAATGCAGGCTTGTATGAGAGCCACATTGGAGTAAAAATCGGTGGTAGAAACATCAACAGTCTACACATGACCCTGTTAGCAGACAATGAGAAGGATTTGGAGAAACTCATTTTGTGGGGTAAGGAAGAGCGTTAGAAATTGAGGTTGTATCTGAATGTCCCAAAAACAAAGATCATGACAATAGCACAAACGGATAGCATAACATCGAAGTGGTCGATGATTACATATTATTTGTGTTAAGAACTGACCTGGGTTGGAGTAGAGGTATTGCACCACTAGGGGCAGCACTGGCAGGAAGTCAGGAAAAGCCAGGAATCGGTACACATGAACAGCAGTATAGTCTTGTATGAGGCAGCAGGTGAAGGGAGAGTGTGAATAAAGACTGGGAGCTCAATAATCTCGCAAGAAAGGAGGTGCCAGTCCAGGTTTAAATAAGGTGTTAAATTAGGAACTCACAGGATGAAGCCAATCAGGAACAACACAGGGTGGAGGCGCTCAGAAAAAACACAGTTACTAGAATCTAGGTTAGCCAGGAACTGCCGAGCGGGCTGAATAGCTCAGAGGAAAGAGCTGCTGCCTGGTGCACAAGATCTGCTGCGTTTGAGTCCTGACTAGAGATGAGCGGTGTGCGACTAGAACTGTTCGCCAATCTGAAATTCGAGCTGTTTTGGGCGGTGTTCGAGTTGTTTGACGAACCCGAACGATTTGCAAAAAATTCGGCTGTTCGAGGTTATGTTCGATAACTGTTCGTGCACCAAAAGCATGTCCTGCATGTCTGGCGCTATTTAGAGCACCAATCATGCAGGGATTGTCTGCCACTCACTGTAATGCCACAGCCATGGTGGTTGTGGCATTACAGTGATTGCCCAAATCGATGGGAACAGTGCCAACAGTGAAACATGAAAAGCCGGCAATTCAGCAGCGGCATACACCGGTACCCGACAATTTAGAACCGAAAGAATAGAGCTTCACACATAGATTAGATAGATATAAACATGTCAGCCACATATATACGAAGTACAGTGAAAGTGCTGCTTACTGTACTTGTCATTTAGTGTAAAGGATTTATCAAAAAAAATAATAGTGTTTTCGTGCACCGTCTCTTTAAAAAAGCCGGCCGGCAATTCAGCAGCGGTACCCGACAATTTATAACAGACAGAATAGAGCTTCACACATAGATTAGATAGATAGAAACATGTCAGTCACATAAATATGAAGTACAGTGATAGTGTTGGTTACTGTACTTGTCATTTAGTATTAAAATAAAGGATTTATTATTAAAAAAATTGGCGTGGGGTTCCCCTTAATTTTAGGCTCTAGCGGAGGTTAAGCAGACGACTGGGGCAGATGTTTGAAGCCTGGGAAGGGGGTAATACCCACGGAGCTTCCCAGGCTACTAATATCAGCCCCCAGCTGAATACATAGCCTTTACTAGCTATTAAAATGGGGGACCCCCAAAAAAAATGACGTGGGGTCCCCCCTAATTTAATAGCTAGCAAAGGCTAGGCAGACAGCTGGGGGCTGATATTAATAGCCTAGGAAGGGAGCCATGAATATTGGCCCCCTCCCAGGCTAGAAACACCAGCCATCAGCCGCCCCAGAAATGGCGCATTCATAGGATGCGCCAATTCTGTCACTTAGCCTCGCTCTTCCACGCTGCCCTGGTGCGGTGGCAGGGGGTAATAGGGTTGGGGTTGATGTCAGCTTATAATGCCAGCTGACATCAAGCCCAGGTTAGTAATGGAGAGGCGTCTATAAGACACCCCCATTACTAACCCCATAGTCAAAGTTAAAAAAAACACAAACACCCAGAATAAAGTCCTTTAATTGAAATAAAGACACAATTCTTTATTGTTCTAAATTAAACCATACTTACCGTCACGCCCATTCCAGCTGAAGCCAACGATCTCCTGCAATAAAAGAAAAATAATAAAGCAACCTCATCCTTACCTTTCCATGGTTCCCATGACAGCTTCAGCTCTGCTACATCAAGATGACAGGCTGGACCGCAGCAGAACGCTGCCATCCAGCCTGTCATCCCGCAGACACTGAGAAGCGCAGGCATTCTCCCACGCTGTCAGTGACGTACATGAGGTCAGCTGAGTTCATTGGACATGAATGAGCTCACCTCATGCACTTCACTGACAGCGTGGGAGAATTCTCACGCTGAAGTGCTGAGTGCAGGAGAATTCTCCCACGCTGTCAGTGACGTGCATGAGGTGCGCCTAGTTCATTGGACATGAACTCGTCTCATCTTTATGCCGTCACAGCCAGACACTGCAGAGCGCAAGCATGCCTGCACTTCTCAGTGTCTGCGGGATGACAGGCTGGAAGGCAGCATTCTGCTGCGGTCCAGCCTGTCATCTTGATGTAGCAGAGCTGAAGCTGTCGTGGGAACCATGGAAAGGTAAGGATGAGGTTGCTTAATTATTTTACTTTTATTGCAGAAGACATTGGCTTCAGCTGGAATGGGCGTGACGGTAAGTATGGTTTAATTTAGAACAATAAAGAATTGTGTGTTTATTTCAATTAAAGGACTTTTTTCTGGGTGTTTGTGTTTTTTTTAAATACTTTACTAGAAATTCATGGCGGTCATGTCTAATATTGGCGTGACCCCATGAATTTCGGGCTTAGGGCCAGCTGATAATGCCAAGCTGGCCCTAACCCCTTTATTACCCAGTGAGCCACCGCACCAGGGCCCTGGATGAGTTGGGTACAGCGCCAGAAGATGGCGCTTCCGGGGTGGCTGCGGACTGCATTTTGCAGCGGGGGGGACCCAGAAAGCTTGGGCCTCCCTGCGCTGCAGATTCCAGCCCCCAGCTGCCTAGTTGTACCTGGCTGGACACAAAAATAGGGCGAAGCCCCATGTATTTTTTTTTTAAATTATTTCATGAAATTCATGAAATAATTAAGAAAAAAAGGGCTTCCCTATATTGTTGTGTCCGGCCAGGTACAAATAGGCAGCTGGTGGTTGGGGGCAGCCCGTTCCTGCCTGCTGTACCTGGCTGGACACAAATATAGGGCGAAGCCCCACGTCAATTTTTTTTTTAATTATTTCATGAAACTAGATGGTGGCCCGATTCTAACGCATCGGGTATTCTAGAATATGTATGCGGCAGACCCGATGCAATCAGCAGAGCGGTGTTTAAATTTGGCGCCAAAATCGCTGACTGGTCGCGGCCAGCAACCGCGACCAATCAGCAAAGCGGTGTTGAAATTTGGCGACTATATCGCTGATTGGTCACGGCCGGCGGTCACGACTAATCAGCAGAGCGGGGTTTAAATTTTGCGCCAATAACGCTGATTGGTCGCGGTCGCGACCAATCAGCAAAGCGGTGTTTACATTTTGCATCAATAATGCTGATTGGTTGCCATCACAACCAATCAGCAAAGCGGTGTTTAAATTTGGCGCCAATAATGGTGATTGGTCACGACCGCGACCATTCAGCAGAGCGGTGTTTAAATTTGGCGGCAACAATGTTGATTAGTCGCGGCCGGCGGTCGCGACCAATCAGCAGAGCGGGGTTTAAATTTGGCGTCAAAATCGCTAATTGGTCGCGGCCGGCAACTGTGACCAATCAGCAGAGCGGGGTTTAAATTTGGCGCCAATACTGCTGATTTGTCGTGGCCGGCAACCGTGACCAATCAGCCGAGCAGGGTTTAAATTTGACGCCAATACTGCTGATTGGTCGCGGCCGGCAACCGTGACCAATCAGCCGAGCAGGGTTTAAATTTGGCGCCAATACTGCTGATTGGTCGCGGCCGGCAACCGTGACCAATCAGCCGAGCAGGGTTTAAATTTGGCGCCAATACTGCTGATTGGTCGCGGACGGCGACCGCGATCAATCAGCAGAGCGGTGTTTAAATTTGGCGCCAATAATGCTGATTAGTCGCGGCCGGCATCCGCGACCAATTAGCAGAGCGGGGTTTAAATTTGGTGCCAATCTCGCTGATTGGTCGCGGCTGGAGTCCGCGACCAATCAGCAGAGCGTTGTTTAAATATGGCGCCAAGCTCGCTGATTGGTCGCGGCCGCTATTTAAATGTTGCGCCCAAATCGGTGATTGGTCGCGGGCAGCATCCGCGACCAATCAGCAGAGCGTTGTTTAACTTTGGCGCCAAGATCACTGATTGGTCGCGTGCGGAGAGCGCGACCAATCAGCGAATCGTATTGGTGAGGACCGGGGAGCGCCGCTGCCTGGTTGGATACTTCCGCTGCGAGAACCCGGGACATGAGCGACTGGTCGGAGCAGAAGTATCCTGACCCGCAGCGCCGCTCCCCGGTCCTCCCTTGACACCCTAGCCGCTGATGTCCCCACAGTATCCGCATGGTGTTACAAAGATTCGGACATCTGTGTTAAAAATCGCTGATTGGTCGCTGGCGCTGCCAGCGACCAATCACCGATTTGGGCGCCAAATTTAAATATCGGCCGCAACCAATCACCGATCTTGGCTCCACATTTAAACACCGCTGTGCTGATTGGTCGCCGACGCTGGGCGTGACCAATCACCGATTTTGGCGCCACATTTAAATAGCGTCCACGACCAATCAGTACAGCGGTGTTTAAATGTGGAGCCAAGATGGGTGATTGGTCGCGGCCGATATTTAAATTTGGCGCCCAAATCGGTGATTGGTCGCGGGCAGCGCCAGCGACCAATCAGCGATTTTTAACACAAGTGTCAAGACCTTTGTAACACCATGCGGATACTGTGGGGAGATCAGCAGCTAGGGTGTGAAGGGAGGACCGGGGAGCGGCGCTGCGAGTCCGGATACTTCTGCTGCGAGCGCCCGCTCATGTCCCGGGTTCTCGGAGCGGAAGTATCCAACCAGGCAGCGCCGCTGACATCCATGCGGCTAGGGTGTGAAGGGAGGACCGGGGAGCGGCGCTGACATCCAATTGGTCGCGGCCGCTATTTAAATGTGCCGCACAAATCGGTGATTGGTCGCCGTCTTGACCGCTACCAATCACTGATCTTGCCGCCAAAGTTAAACACTATTGTGCTGATTGGTCGCGGATGCTGCCCGCGACCAATCACCGATTTGTGCGCCAAATTTAAATATCAGCCTCATGCACGTCACTGACAGCGTGGGAAAATTCTCCTGCACTCAGCGCGAGAATTCTCCCACGCTGTCAGTGACGTACATGAGGTGAGCCGAGTTCATTGTCTGGATGCCGTCACAGTCAGACACTGAGGAGCGCAAGCATGCCTGCGCTTCTCAGTGTCTGCGGGATGACAGGCTGGATGGCAGCGTTCTGCTGCGGTCCAGCCTGTCATCTCGATGTAGCAGAGCTGAAGCTGTCCTGGGAACCAGGGAAAGGTAAGGATGAGGTTGCTTTATTATTTTTCTTTTATTGCAGGAGATCGTTGGCTTCAGCTGGAATGGGCGTGATGGTAAGTATGGTTTAATTTAGAACAATAAAGGAATGTGTCTTTATTTCAATTAAAGGACTTTATTCTGGGTGTTTGTGTTTTTTTTTAACTTTGACTATGGGGTTAGTAATGGGGGTGTCTTATAGACGCCTCTCCATTACTAACCTGGGCTTGATGTCAGCTGGCATTATAAGCTGACATCAACCCCAACCCTATTACCCCACTGCCACCGCTACAGGGCAGTGGGAAGAGCGAGGCTAAGTGCCAGAATTGGCGCATCCTATGGATGCGCCATTTCTGGGGCGGCTGACGGCTGGTGTTTCTAGCCTGGGAGGGGGCCAATATTCATGGCACCCTTCCTGGGCTATTAATATCAGCCCCCCCAGCTGTCTGCCTAGCCTTTGCTAGCTATTAAATTAGGGGGGACCCCACGTCATTTTTTTGGGGGGGTCCCCCATTTTAATAGCTAGTAAAGGCTATGTATTCAGCTGGGGGCTGATATTAGTAGCCTGGGAAGCTCCGTGGGTATTACCCCCTTCCCAGGCTTCAAACATCTGCCCCAGTCGTCTGCTTAACCTCCGCTAGAGCCTAAAATTAAGGGGAACCCCACGCCAATTTTTTTAATAATAAATCCTTTATTTTAATACTAAATGACAAGTACAGTAACCAACACTGTCACTGTACTTCATATATATGTGACTGACATGTTTCTATCTATCTAATCTATGTGTGAAGCTCTATTCTGTCTGTTATAAATTGTCGGGTACAGATGCTGAATTGCCGGCCGGCTTTTTTAAAGCGACAGTGCATGAAAACACTCTTATTTTTTTTAATAAATCCTTTACACTAAATGACAAGTACAGTAAGCAACACTGTCACTGTACTTCATATATATGTGACTGACATGTTTCTATCTATCTAATCTATGTGTGATTCTCTATTCCTTCTATTCTAAATTGTCGGGTACAGATGCTGAATTGCCTGCCGGCTTTTTTAAAGAGACGGTGCATGAAAACACTATTATTTTTTTTAATAAATCCTTTACATTAAATGACAAGTACAGTAAGCAACACTGTCACTGTACTTCATATATATGTGACTGACATGTTTCTATCTATCTAATCTATGTGTGAAGCTCTATTCTGTCTGTTATAAATTGTCGGGTACAGATGCTGAATTGCCGGCCGGCTTTTTTAAAGAGACGGTGCACGAAAACACTATTATATTTTTTAATAAATCCTTTACACTAAATGACAAGTACAGTAACCAACACTGTCACTGTGCTTCTTATATGTGTGACTGACATGTTTCTATCTATCTAATCTATGTGTGAGGCTCTATTCCTTCTTGTCTAAATTGTCGGGTACCGGTGTATGCCGCTGCTGAATTGCCGGCCGGCTTTTTTAAAAAAAGCGTCTTCTGAGCAGTTTGTCAGCTTTTAGACACCTTTGAAGGTGTTTTCTATGTGTTTCTATGTGTTTTTGTTTGCCTGCCATTGGTTTTAGCGGTGTTCGACGGTGTTCTAAGGTGTTCGACGAACAGTTCGACGAACAGTTCCTCGAACATCCCGGTGTTCGACGAACCGAACCGAACCCGAACACTACGGTGGTGGCTCAACACTAGTCCTGACACCTTGGCTTCAAGATCAACTGCGATAGCGACTGCACACCTAAACTAAAATGATGCATAGCAGTTGGACAAGAGACAATGGTCAGCATGAAAAAAAGTCTAGAAGAGCAGATACATCACCATCGCTACCAAATTCAGATTGATCAATGCAATGATCTTCCTAATAGCAACATTTGGATATCAGACCAGGTCACTCAAAATGTCTGACATGACGAAAATTGATGCATTTGAACTTTGGTGCTGAAATTAAACTTCTATGGATTCGATAGACAGCAAAGATCACCAACAGGGGTGTTATGGACCAAGTCAAGCCAACACAGTCACTGAAAGCTAAGATAAACAAAAATTAGCTTATTTTAGCCACTTTATGCGGAGTCAGTCTTTGGAGAAAGATTACAACCTTGGATTGGTCAGTGAAAAATGAAGAAGAGGATGACTGTGAACACGACGGATCATCGACACCATCAAGAGCGACACAGGAATGGCCATTGGCGATCTGAAAAAGCAATGAGAGATAGATCTGCCTTGCGAGCAATGAATGATAGAATGATCAAGAGTAGTGATGAGCGAGCACTAAAATGCTCGGGTGCTCAAAGCTCGGGTTGAGCACATTGGAATACTCGGGTGCTCGACCCGAGCAACGAGCCCAATGTAAGTCTATGGGAGACCCGAGCATTTTTCTGGTGGTCCGCCAGAAGGTCAAAAATTGCCCAAATCGATGGGAACGGTGCTCAATTAAACGTCAGGCAGGCAGAATATATAGGCAGACAGGCACGCAGGGTATATAGGAGAGTGCATGAAAAACATAGCAGGGCACTTGGAACACACTAGTGCCCTCCGATTTTCATGCACCCGTCTCTTTAAAAAAGCCGGCCGGCAATTCATCAGCAGCATACACCGGTACCAGACAATTTAGAAAAGAAAGAATAGAGCATCACACATAGATTAGATAGATAGAAACATGTCAGTCACATATATAATAAGTACAGTGACAGTGTTGGTTACTGTACTTGTCATTTAGTGTTAACATAAAGGATTTATTAGAAAAAAAATTGGCGTGGGGTCCCCCGTAATTTTAATCTCTAGCGGAGGTTACGCAGACGGCTCGGGCAGATGTTTGAAGCCTGGGAAGGGGATAATAACCACGGAGCATCCCAGGCTACTAATATCAGCCCTCAGCTGAATACTAGCCTTTACTAGCTATTAAAATGGGGGACCCAAAAAAAAAATGACATGGGGTTCCCCCTATTTTAATAGCTAGCAAAGGCTAGGCAGACAGCTGGGGGCTGATACTAATAGCCCAGGAAGGGTGCCATGAATATTGGCCCCCTCCCAGGCTAGAAACACCAGCCGTCAGCCGCCCCAGAAATGGCTCATCCATAGGATGAGACAATTCTGGCACTTAGCCTCGCTCTTCCCACTGCCCTGTAGCGGTGGCAGTGGGGTAATAGGGCTGGGGTTGATGTCAGCTTATAATGTCAGATGACATCAAGCCCAGGTTAGTAATGGAGAGGCGTCTATAAGACATCCCCATTACTAACCCCATAGTCAAAGTTAAAAAAACACAAACACCCAGAATAAAGTCCTTTAATTGAAATAAACACACAATTCTTTAATGTTCTAAATTAAACCATACTTACCATCATGTCCATTCCAGCTGAAGCCAACGATCTCCTGAAATAAAAATAAAATAATTAACCAACCTCATAATAAAAATAAAATAATAAACCAACCTCATCCTTACCTTGCCGTGAGCGCAGGAGAATTCTCTCACGCTCACCGCAAGCGCAGGAGAATTTTCCCACGCTGTCAGTGACGTGCATGAGGTGAACTGAGTTAATTGGACATGAAGTCGGCTCATCTGGATTCCGTCACAGCGAGACACTGAGGAGCGCAAGCATGCCTGCGCTTCTCAGTGTCTGCGGCATGGCAAGCTGGATGGCAGCTTTCGGCTGCGATCCAGCCTGTCATCTGAATGTAGCAGAGCTGAAGCTTTCCTGGGAACCATGGAAAGGTAAAGATGAGGTTGGTTTATTATTTTTCTTTTATTGCAGAAGACATTGGCTTCAGCTGGAATGGGCATGATGGTAAGTATTGTTTAATTTAGAACATTAAAAAATTGTGTGTTTATTTCAATTTAAGGACTTTATTCTGGGTGTTGTGTTTTTTTTAAATACTTTACTAGTAATTCATGGTGGTCATGTCTAATATTGGCGTGACCCCATGAATTTCGGGCTTAGGGCCAGCTGATAATACCAAGCTGGACCTAACCCCTTTATTACCCAGTGAGCCACCGCTCCAGGGCCCTGGATGAGTTGGGTACAGCGCCAGAAGATGGCGCTTCTATGAGCAGTGGGGGGGGGACCCAGAAAGCTTGGGCCTCCCTGCGCTGTAGATTCTTGCCCCCAGCTGCTTTGTTGTACCTTAGTGGACACAAAAATAGGGCGAAGCCCCACGTATTCTTTTTTTAATGATTTCTTGAAATTCATGAAATAATAAAAAATAAAGGGGCTTCCCTATATTGTTGTGTCCGGCCAGGTACAAATAGGCAGCTGGTGGTTGGGGGCAGCCCGTTCCTGCCTGCTGTACCTGGCTGGACACAAAAATAGGGCAAAGCCCCACGTCAATTTTTTTAAAACTATTTCATGAATTTCTTGTGTGTATATATGTTGTGGAATACCTATACTAATTACAAAAAAGCAAATCTCTCCCGGACTCAGCAGGAGCTCTCTCTACTCTGCCTGTCTCTTGGGTAGACTGTGACGAGCATAGCGGCGCCAGGTCTTATATTGACCTGATGATGCTGTGCGGCCAGCCAATCACTGTAATGCCCACAACCAACATGGCTACGGCATTACAGTGTGTGGCAAGCAATCCCTGCATGTTCATTGGCTCTCTAAAGAGAGCCAAACAAGCAGGGCAGGGAACAGAGTTCTTGCCCGAGCAACCCGGAAATACTCGCCGGGCTTGTTGAGCACCGTGATGCTCGGGCGAGTACCGAGTAGTGGTGAGCACGTTCGCTCATCACTAGTCATTAGCATAGTAAACCCGATTTTCTTGCATGAGACAACATCTGGCTGTCTGACCACAGCCTAAGAATTGGTGCTTTGATACTATTTTGAAGACAAAGGTCACACTAAATATTTAACTTTGATTTCTCTTTTGTTCATTCATTTTTAATCTCATTAAAGCACCACTCCAGAGGTTTTTTTTTATTGTAGCGCTGAAGTGGTGCTACTAATGTAAGGCTCTTGCACTTAATCTTATATTTACCATCCTCTGTGTTCTGCTGTTATTGGCACCACTCTGGTTGGTCACTAGTAGTTTGTGACCTGCCGAATTGCTCCAGTGTATGCTGAATCGAGCCTGAAATCACTTTTCCTCGTTTCATAGACTTTCATTGAAATCTTGTGACCGTTATCTCTGACTTCCAGTTAGTTAGAAGTCTCGGTCACATATGGCCAGAGCAGTGCTGGGAAGAGTTGAAGATGATGGGTGGTGAATATAATATTAGGTGCAAGGATCTTACGTTAGTAGCACCTCTCCAACGCTGCAATAAAAAAAAACGCTGGAGATGTGCTTTAATTGATAAAAATAAAAATAAGCTATAAACATTTCTATTTTCAAAGTATTCTGACATTGTGGTATTTTTCCCACACCTGCCTGAAACTTTTGCACAGTACTTTAAACCAGGGTTCCCCAACTCCAGTCCTCAAGGCCCACCAACAGGTCATGTTTTCAGGATTTCCTTAGTATTACACAGGTGATAATTCCATCACCTGCACAGGCAATAATTCCATCACCTGTGCAATACTAAAGAAATCCTGAAAACATGACCTGTTGGTGGGCCTTGAGGACTGGAGTTGGGGAACCCTGCTTTAAACAATCCAAAGAATACAGGAGAACACTGTATGTACTAAGACAGATGCAAATATTGATTCTATCAAATTTAAACTGCATTACCTCTATTTAGAATATACTTATAAAAAGAAGGGACATACTGCACAAAATGACCAGTACATGTGTGCCCACCATGTTTCATAAACATTGGGTCTGAGTCACATCAGACAAACATCTCCTTGTCATAGCAGGTGGACATACACTAATTGTCTTTTTTGTGAGCTATGTACTTTCATTTTATAAGCATATTCTATATAACAGTAATGCAGTTCACATTTCACATAATCAATGATTGCATACATACTTCTTTGGTTTGTATACAGGTGAATCTCACTAAATTAGAATATCATCAAAAAGTTAACTTATTTCACTTCAATACAAAAAATGAAACTCATATAATATAAAGAATCATTACAAACAGAGTGATCTATTTCAAGTGTTTATTTCTGTTAATGTTGATGATTATGGCTTACAGCCAATGAAAACACAAAAGTCATTATCTCAGTAAATTAGAATACTTTATAGCAATAGCTTGAAAAATAATTTTAAAATCCAAAATGTTGGCCTACTGAAATGTATGTTCAGTAAATGCCCTCAATACTTGGTCGGGGCTATTTTTGCAATAATTACTGCATCAATACATCGTGGCAAGGAGGCCATCAGCCTGTGGCACTGCTGAGGTGTTATGGAAGCCCTGGTTGCTTTGAAAGCAGCCTTCAGCTCGTCTGCATTGTTGGGTCTGGTGTCTTTCATCTTCTTCTTGACAATCTATGGGGTTAAGGTCAGGCGAGTTTGCTGGCCAATCAAGCACAGTGATACTGTTGTTTGTAAACCAGGTATTGGTACTTTTGGCAGTGTGGACAGGTGCCAAGTCCTGCTGGAGAATGAAACTTCCATCTCCAAAAAGCTTGTTGGCAGAGGGAAGCATGAAGCATTCTAAAATTTCCTGGTAGTCGGCTGCGCTGACTTTGGTCTTGATAAAACACAGTGGACCTACTCCAGCAGATGACATGGCTCCCCAAACCATCACTGATTGTGGAAACTTCACACTAGACCTCAAGCAGCTTGGATTGTGACCTCTCCACTCTTCTTCCAAACTCTGGGACCTTGAGTTCCAAATGAAATGCAAAATTTACTTTGCATTTACTTAATGTGTCAGTGACTGCCTTCTGGACATCTGTCAAGTCAGCAGTCTTCCCCATGATTGTGGAGCCTACTGAAACAGACTAAGGAACATTTTTAAATGCGTAGGAAGCCTTTGCAGGTGTTTTTTGTTAACTATTCAAATTTACTGAGATAATGACTTTTGTGTTTTCATTGGCTGTAAGCCATAATCATCAACATTAACAGAAAAAAACACTTGAAATAGATCACACTGTATGTAATGACTCTGTATAATATATGAGTTTCTCTTTTTGAATTGAAGAACTGAAATAAATTAACTTTTTGATTATATTTTAATTTAGTGAGATGCACCTTTATAATGTAGTCAAAGCAGCTTGCACCTGTTCAGTTCATTTGTTTCTGAGATACTGGTCAGTTTTTGTTTTTTATAGTGTGCATATATATATATATATATATATATATATATATATATATATATATATACAGTACAGACCAAAAGTTTGGACACACCTTCTCATTTAAAGGTTTTTCTGTATTTTCATGACTATGAAAATTGTACATTCACACTGAAGGCATCAAAACTATGAATTAACACATGTGGAATTATATACTTAACAAAAAAGTGTGAAACAACTGAAAATATGTCTTATATTCTAGGTTCTTCAAAGTAGCCACCTTTTGCTTTGATGACTGCTTTGCACACTCTTGGCATTCTCTTGATGAGCTTCAAGAGGTAGTCACCGGAAATGGTTTTCACTTCACAGGTGTGTCCTGTCAGGTTTAATAAGTGGGATTTCTTGCCTTATAAATGGGGTTGGGACCATCAGTTGTGTTGTGCAGAAGTCTGGTGGATACACAGCTGATAGTCCAACTGAATAGACTGTTAGAATTTGTATTATGGCAAGAAAAAAGCATCTAAGTAAAGAAAAACGAGTGGCCATCATTACTTTAAGAAATGAAGGTCAGTCAGTGCGAAAAATTGGGCAAACTTTGAAAGTGTCCCCAAGTGCAGTTGCAAAAACCATCAAGCGCTACAAAGAAACTGGCTCACATGAGGACCGCCCCAGGAAAGGAAGACCAAGAGTCACCTCTGCTTCTGAGGATACGTTTATCCGAGTCACCAGCCTCAGAAATCGCAGGTTAACAGCAGTTCAGATTAGAGACCAGATCAATGCCACACAGAGTTCTAGCAGCAGACACATTTCTTCAACAACTGTTAAGAGGAGACTTTGTGCAGCAGGCCTTCATGGTAAAATAGCTGCTAGGAAACCACTGCTAAGGAAAGGCAACAAGCAGAAGAGACTTGTTTGGGCTAAAGAACACAAGGAATGGACATGAGACCAGTGGAAATCTGTGCTTTGGTCTGATGAGTCCAAATTTGAGATCTTTGGTTCCAACCACCGTGTCTTTGTGCGACGCAGAAAAGGTGAAGGGATGGACTCTACATGCCTGGTTCCCACCGTGAAGCATGGAGGAGGAGGTGTGATGGTGTGGGGGTGCTTTGTTGGTGACACTGTTGGGGATTTATTCAAAATTGAAGGCATACTGAACCAGCATGGCAACCCTAGCATCTTGCAGCGGCATGCTATTCCATCCAGTTTGCGTTTAGTTGGACCATCATTTATTTTTCAACAGGACAATGACCCCAAACACACCTCCAGGCTGTGTAAGGGCTATTTGACCAAGAAGGAGAGTGATGGGGTGCTACGCCAGATGACCTGGCCTTCACAGTCACCAGACCTGAACCCAATCGAGATGGTTTGGGGTGAGCTGGACCGCAGAGTGAAGGCAAAAGGGCCAACAAGTGCTAAGCATCTCTGGGAACTCCTTAAAGATTGTTGGAAGACCATTTCCGGTGACTACCTCTTGAAGCTCATCAAAACAATGCCAAGAGTGTGCAAAGCAGTCATCAAAGCAAAAGGTGGCTACTTTAAAGAACCTAGAATATAAGACATATTTTCAGTTGTTTCACACTTTTTTGTTAAGTATATAATTCCACATGTGTTAATTCATTGTTTTGATGCCTTCAGTGTGAATGTACAATTTTCATAGTCATGAAAATACAGAAAAATCTTTAAATGAGAAGATGTGTCCAAACTTTTGGTCTGTACTGTATATATATATATATATATATATATATATATATATATGCATTTTGCAACATTGATATTGAAACTTCAATAAGGAAAAGTTGTGGAATTAGGAAAATCACAGGATGCATAGACATGGTAATGATATGCAAATGATGATAAAAATGGAAACAACATTTTCAAAATATATGTTTGTTCAGTATCCAATATGAGCACCAGAAAATACACACACTTACACTACACTAGAAATACGCACCATTACACTACACTAGAAATACACACACTTACACCCTTACCATGTTTTCAATGACATTATTAATGGTTGTCTGAGGAATGTCCTGTTACACTGAATACTCTTGGGCACATTATTTATCGAAATCCATTGCTCTCTTTGCAAATGATGACCAAAAATGTTGCAGATATGCTCAATGTGAGACAAGTCCGGAGGCGCTGCAGGCAATTGTAGCATGTTTAGGCCACACAGGCTGCTCACAGTAGTATGAGCAACAAGTGGTCTTGCATTGAGTTGGTTAAAAATGACTCTTAGGACACTTTGACAAAATAGTTATACTAGTTCCACAATTGAGCCATTCTGTACTGAAGTCAAATTAGACATTACATACAAAGTCTAAGACATCAAACAGCATCTACATCAGAAGGCATTTGCACAAGTGCTGCATAACAACAATGTAGAATAGAATGGAGGTCTATCCTCTTCTGCAATGAGTCCCACTTTTGCCTTGGATACAATGATAGCCAGAGATTGGTCTGGAGACCACATGGGCAACGCCATGAGGCCTTCACAAGGGCACGTCACAGTGGTCTTACTCCCATGATTATTGTGTGTGGTGGCTTGATGTTTAGTAGCCGGATCCCTCTACAATTCAATCCACGTATATACTGTAAACAGGTTGACATTACATTTATTTAGTGTTGCAACCTCTGGTACAGCCATTTCGCTCAGGGTCCGAGGAATCATTTTTCAACCTGCCAACACTAGGGTGTATGTTGCTTTTGTATTTGTAAGCAGCCTGTGTGGTCTTAACATGGTACCAATGCCTGCAGCAGCTATGAACTTTGTCTCTCATTTAGGAAATCTGGGATATTATTGCTCAGCAATTGCAAAAGGATATGCCAGCAGCAGATCTTGATGATTTGCATGTCCAAATGCATTCAAACCATAAATAACCTCATTGATCGCAGCCAAGGATGTAACTGTGTGTATTTCTGTTTAGTGGTGCACATATGTAATGCTGAATAAGGTTTTTTCGCAATTTCAATGCAAAACCTCTCTTTCTTTCTTTCTCTCTCTCTATTGACATGAAATTCTTACCAGATGTTGGTAATAACCAGAGGCAAAGAAATGAAATCATAGATGTCCATAAATTATGTGTAATAATGAGAAATGACACAGGGAAAATGTATTGAACACACGAAGAAAAAGTGGAGCAAAAAGCCATGGAAAGTCATGACACCAGCTGAAATCTATCATTAATTAGAAAGCAATTCTGCCAGTTAGTTAAAAATAATAGCAGGTTCAAGTGATGGCCTTTAAAAAGGTTTTTCATTACCAAAGTGCTAGACAAGAAACATCTCGCTATGGGTAAAACCAGTGAGCTGTCTCAAGACCTTTGCAACCTTATTGTTGCAAGACATACTGATGACATTGGTTACAGAAGATTCTCTAAACTACTGAAGGTTCTATTGAGCACTGCTGGAGGAGGAGTGAAAAGAATTATCAGAAGAGATATCCAAGAGGCAAGGACCACGTGTGGAGAGCTACAGAAAGACCTGGAATCAGCAAGTACAATTGTTTAAAGAAAATAATAAGTAATGAACTCAACCTCCATGGTCTGTATGCACGCTCACCACGGAAGACTCCATTACTAAACAAAAAGCATGTTCAAGTGCGTTTAAAGTTTGCTCAACAACATTTAGACAAGCCTGTGAAATACTGGGAGAATATAGTCTGGTCAGATGCGACCAAAATTGAATTCTCTGGATGCCATAATACATACCAGGTTAGGAGGCTAAAAGTCACTGCACATCACGTCAAATACACCATATTAACAGTGACGTTCGCATGTAGGAACAACATGGCGAGGGGCTGTTTTTCTGCATACAGTGTTAGCAAACTTCATATAATTGAACAAAGGATGAATGGACAAATATACCGAGACATTCTTTATAAAAATCTGCTACCATCTACCAGAATGATGAAGATTAAATTAGGATGGACATTTCAGCAAACAATGATCCCAAATACACAGCCTGGCAAACTCTCATTTGGTTTCAGAGAAAGAAATTAAAGCTGCTAGAATGGCCCAGCCAATCATCTGAATCCAATACAGAATTTACCTAATGCACTAAAGCTCAGAGTTCTTATAGGGAGCCCAAGGGACCTTCAAGACGTGAAGAGTGTTTGTGTGAAAAAAATGGGCCAAAATCACACCTGAGCAATGCATGTGACTAGTTTCTCCATATACAGGAGGCATCTTGGAGCTGTTGACGCGCCCCCTGGGCCGTGGGAGTACTCGGCAGCCGGGCCTCTGCGTATGCCGGTGGGGGATATCACGGTGGCTGGCCCGGTCCGGGACCCAAGGCGGTCAGTAAAAAGGGGGAATTATAGGGGATTTGGAAAGTTTGTGACGCCACCTGTGGAATGCGGCAAAAGGGGTGCCGCCACTGCGGAGCAGTCGTCTGGAGTGGGTGTTACGGCAGCAGGGATGGTGTGGCTCTCCACCGGTAGAGCTAGCTCTAGGGCAGCGTGGAGTGTAATGGAGGATGCTGGGGAGAGACGGCAGGATGGTCCCAGAGGAAAGACGGACACTCACACGGGGGTAATCTTCAGTACCTTTACTGGTGATGGTGCAGGCGCGGTCCAGGGTACAAAGGGCGAAGGGTGCACTTTTTGACTCTCCCCAGTGAGCGGGAGTAGGACCTCCTGATCCGTGGCTTTTCTCGCTAAGCTTCTGGCCTGCCTGGAACTAGGCCTAGCTTGGTTACTGTCTCTCTCTCCCTTGCACCTGCTGACCTGGTGGTAGGGCCTTCTCTTTGGAGATCATTCTCCCTGGATGCTGGGGCTTCCGTGACTACTAGCCCTGGTACTGTAGTCAGCGTTTGGCAAACCTGGGACCTGTAGTCCTCCAGGGGTTCCGGTAGTCCTTACTGGGAGTAAAGAGTCCCTGTAGGCAAGGACCCGGTGTCCGGTATATATCTCGGGAAGAGCCTGGTATGCTCCTCTGCCCCCCTTGCTACTTCTTCCTTCTCCTCTCGCCTTCGGCCCCCTCAAGGCCCTCACTAGGCCTTCACACGTGCTGTAGGCCTTGGCTCGCCTAAGCACAGCAGCCAGCGTGCTGCCTCTTCGCTGCTCTCTGAGCGTCAGCACGCTCTCAGCTCTCTCTGAGCTCCGTTCCTCTCTGTCTCTGAGCAGGAACTGAACACTAACTAGCTGCCTAACTCCACCTTCCCTATATATATCCCTATCAGGGCTCCCTCTGCTGGTCTGAGGTGGTAGGGTGGAGGTGTGTGAATGTGGGAAGGCCTCTTGTGGAGAAATCCATCCATGCACCCTTCTGGGTTCTGTGGCACCAATGCGCAGCAGGGCGCCACATTCCCCCCTAGTAAAACTCAGTACTCCTGGACTGAAGCATTTTTCAAAAACAGGTTTAACAATAACATATCTTCCCTTTATGGGAGGCACTTTTCTTGAACGTTACAGGTAACAACAATAATAAGTATAATAATTATAATAACATTAAAGTTACGGCAAGTCCCGTAACCTGGTGTCCATGTCACCGATGAAGGAACATGAGGGACCCGCCTGAAAACCCTCAACGTAGGCCCTGGGCGTGGCTACAGGACATAGGAGATCCAGGTGCTGGACCACATCTTCGGCCACGCCAAACGGGTTTTTGTTCTGTGGCCCCTTAAGGGGCACTCCAGGGAGTGCAACTATGTACATGACAGTTTTTGGGCTGCTCAGCCACCGAGTCCTTTATATATACCCTTACCGGTTGCTAAATAAACACATATCTTTCAGTTTATACAATAAATATTATACAATACCCTACTGGGTAACTATTTATACTACAGGTATTTTTAACTTACTCCTTATACCTGACAGGGGTCTGGCCTTTGGTGCTACGCGATGACCTACGTAGTACTGGGATGCGTGTAGTATGGATGCTTGCGCTATTTTGCACTCTAGGTGTTGGTGGACTGCAAGACTGCCTTAACCTCTCTACCGGACTGGCAAGTACACTGGTTACTGGGCCTACAGGCTCTGCTTCTGCCGGTGATCCTTCTTCCGGGGATTCTTCCTGAGCAGGCTCTTCTGGGGCACTTACAGGTCTTACTTGCAGTGGAGGGTCTTCTGGCTGTTGGTAGAAGTGTATCACAGGTATTATTACTGCTCCATCCAATTGAGGCCAATCTGCCGGGAAATCTCCTAAGTCAGTATGGAGTACTTCTTCTTTAGGCTCCTCCGGTACGGTGAGAGGCACTTCCTCCTGGGGCTTCAGCAGACTTGGGCACAACTTCAGATGGTCTCTTGATACCGTTGCAGTTGTTCTTCCTCCGTCTTTGCTAATTAGACAGGTTTTCCTATTGTCGAATCTGGAATTCAACACAGTGTAAGGTTCTCTTTCCCACTGGTCGTCAAGTTTGTGGTTTCTCTTTTTTCGTTTTAGCACAACTTCTCCAGGTGTTAAGGGTTCTGCTGGTGCACTCTTGTTGTACTGTGCTTCCTGTTTGTCTCTTACCCTATTCAGACTGTCTTCGACACAGGCCTGTACTCTCCTGTACTGCACCTGTCGCGTCGTGTCCCAGTCTTCAGTGGACATATCTGCTTCTGGCTCTACCACTCCAAGCTTCAGGACCATGGGCAACTTTCCGGTTCTTGCTCTCATGAGGTACGCTGGAGTACAATTGGTGGAACTCACAGGTATGTGATTGTACAGTTCTACCAGGTCAGGTAGTTTGTCTGGCCACTGATTTCTCTCCTCTAGAGGTAAGGTCTTCAACAGGTAGATGACTATGTTATTCATCTTTTCACATAACCCATTGGTTTGGGGGTGGTACAGTGTACTCCGGATTAGAGATGAGCGGTGTTCGACTCGAACTGTTCGCCAATCTCAAATTCGAGCTGTTTTGGGGGGTGTTCGAGACGTTCGGCGAACACGAACAATTTGAAAAAAATTCTCCTGTTCAAGGTTATGTTCGAAAACTGTTCATGCACCAAAATCATAACTGGATTTTTTCTCAGTAATGCTGAAAATTAATGTTAATACGCAGTTTGAGTTTACAGCGGGGCGGGGGGAGGGGCAGGGGATGGATCTCTGCAGAAATAATGAAGATCTCCATTTTTTTTCTCTTTCCCGCATTTACAGTGGGGAGGTGCAATCTGTCAGCATATCAGCAGCGCACACACGGAGCGAAGTGCTTTTTTTCACACAAGCAAGGGCATGTGTCATTGGCAGTGTATGTCACATGTCCTTGCCCTATAAGACCCAGCCATTTTCCCCGTCGCCACCATTTTCTCACTGCTGCAGCTGCGTGTTAGACCGCACCGCTGTTGCTGTGTGCGCTATACTTTCAGTGTTAATTTCAAGCCAATTTTCGCACAAATCTACAGATAACTTGGGAGTAGGGAATAGTTGTGATTGCAGTCCTTTTAAGGACTAGGTTACATCATTTCCTATGACTTTTATCAGGCAGGTCTGTGCTCTTAAATAGATAGGTTGGGAGTAAAGACTAATTGTAATTGCAGTCCTTTTCAGGGCTAGGTTAAATCAGTTCCTATCACTTTTATCAGGCAGGTCTGTGCTCTTAAATAGATAGGTTGGGAGTAAAGACTAATTGTAATTGCAGTCCTTTTGAGGACTAGGTTACATCATTTCCTACGACTTTTATCAGGCAGGTCTGTGCTCTTAAATAGATAGGTTGGGAGTAAAGACTAATTGTAATTGCAGTCCTTTTGAGGGCTAGGCTACATCAGTTCCTTTCACTTTTTGCCAGGCAGGTCTGTGCCAGTGCTGTGCAAGTTTTTTTCACAGCATTTGGCTAAATCTAGCAAAGCAAATCCTTTTTGGCCTCTTGCAGTGTGTGTTAGTCAGTGGAGTAGCCTATCTGTGTTGCAAGCTACACCACCTGTGTATAGAATACAATTTTTTTTACTGCACCTAGTGAAGTAAAACCTTTTGGGCATAGCATCATTCTATTAGTCCATCTATACTAACCTCCACAAGGTTGCAAATTCTAAATAATTTTTATCTGCATCTAGCTCTGAAAAAATATTTGGGCTTGGGCTTGTAGCAGTGTGTGGGACTTGTTCTATTAATCCATCTATACTAACCTCCACCAGGTTGCAAATTCAAAATAATTTTTATCTGCATCAAGCTCTGAAAAATATTTGGGCTTGGGCTTGTAGCGGTGTGTGGGACTTGTTCTATTAGTCCATCTATACTAACTTTCACTAGGTTGTAAATTCAAAATAATTTTTATCTGCATCTAGCTCTGAAAAAATATTTGGGCTTCGGCTTGTAGCAGTGTCTGGGACTTGTTCTATTAGTCTATCTATACTAACCTCCACCAGGTTGCAAATTCAAAATAATTTTTATCTGCATCTAGCTCTGAAAAAATATTTGGGCTTGGGCTTGTAGCAGTGTGTGGGACTTGTTCTATTAGTCCATCTATACTAACCTCCACCAGGTTGCAAATTCAATATAATTTTTTTCTGCATCTAGCTCTGAAAAAATATTTCGGCTTGTAGCAGTGTGTCGGACTTGTTCTATTAGTCCATCTATACTAACCTCCACCAGGTTGCAAATTCAAAATAATTTTTATCTGCATCTAGTTCAGAAAAAATATTTCGGCTTGTAGCAGTGTGTGGGACTTGTTCCATTAGTCCATCTATACTAACCTCCACCAGGTTGCAAATTCAATATAATTTTTTTCTGCATCTAGCTCTGAAAAAATATTTTGGTTTGTAGCAGTGTGTGGGACTTGTTCTGTTAGTCCATCTATACTAACCTCCACCAGGTTGCAAATTCAAAATAATTTTTATCTGCATCTAGCTCTGAAAAAATATTTCGGCTTGTGCCAGTGTGTGGGACTTGTTCTATTAGTCCATCTATACTAACCTCCACCAGGTTGCAAATTCAATATAATTTTTTTCTGCATCTAGCTCTGAAAAAATAGTTCAGCTTGTAGCAGTGTGTGGGACTTGTTCTATTAGTCCATCTATACTAACCTCCACCAGGTTGCAAATTCAAAATAATTTTTATCTGAATCTAACCCAGCCAATACTTTTGGGCTAATATCACAGTTTGGCCACTCAGCTCTGCTCGGTTACCATCCATTGTTTTTTGTGCAAACAACTCCAGAGTTGTGAATTAGTTAACCACCAAAATGAGTGGAAAAAGGTCTGCTGCTGGTGGAAAGGGGAATAGGCGTGTTGGGAAGGGAAAAAAAGGTTGTGTCCGTGGGGTAGGTGTTAAAGCACCAGTAACATCTGCAGAAGAAAGACCATCTTCCAGACAAACTAAGATGTCTACTACTTTTGGCGGACAATGTGATAAGATCCCTTTCTTACGGCCACGCCAATCGCTACAAATTGCAGATGAGGCACAAAAAAGCAGCAGGTGCTTCAACGGATATCAAGTGCTCCTTTAAGTGGGCTCTCCTCTACCTCAACTTCAACATCACAAATACTCCAGTCCTCAGAGGTGTCACCCCAATCGCACTTGTTTCCTCACAGCTCCCAAGTCTCCAGCTGCCCGTCTGAGTATGGGGTAGAACAGATGGTTGAGTCTGCAGAGCTGTTTACTCATATTATAGCCTGGGAATCAGAGGTCGGCTCCAGAGCTTCTGTGAATCCAGACGAGGAAATGATCTGCACTGATGCCCAGAATCTTTATGAGTCGGATCCACGACCAGATGCAGAAGGTTCTGACCATAATGTAGAACCTCGTTCCCAAACTGTAACTCCTGTTGGTGGAGACAATGAGGAAGACGATGATGAGACTCAAATACCTGATTGGAGCGACAACTTTAGTTTTTTGTCAGGGCAGGAAGAGGTTGGCTCTGAGGACGACGGGTGTGATAACACACAGGGTGATGATGACAAGGTTGGAGATCCCACTTACTGTCAACCCACAGTCAGCCAGTCGATGAGGTCAGCAGAGGAGGTGGATGAGGATGCTAGTGACGACGAGGTCAGTTGCGCCTTCCTGGACAGAGACGTAGTACTGGAAGCAAGTCAACAACTGCATCCTCAAACACAACTCTGCCTCTGACCACAATTGGTGGTGGCTCTTCAGGTCGCATGGGTGCTAAGCCTTGTATAGCCTGGGCATTTTTTCAGATCGATAAAGATGACCCAACTCGTGTTATCTGTAACATTTGTCAGCAAAAGCTAAGTAGAGGCCAAAAAATACATAGTTTGAATACTTCATGCATGAATCGGCACATGGACATGAAGCATAAGTTGCAGTGGGAAGCTCACTGTGCTACAATGCGGCCTAGCCGGCCGGGCCAACCACCGTCTGCCACATCTTGTGCATCCGCGGCCTCTTCATCCTCTGTGACTGGGGGTACAGCAGTTACACCTGTTTTGGGACACAGACCTGCCACCTCTTTACCCGCAACAGCCAGCGTGATTGGCAGGTCATCATTTTCTTTGGAGGTGGAAACACCAGCTGGTGTTCAGCGCTGTCCGACATCGATAGCACCACCTTTGGATCAAGGCAACCTAACATGTCCGCCTGCATCTTCCTCACAGACTGGACAAGTAAAAGACCATTTCCTCCTAGCCATGAGAAAGCTAAGAGGTTGAATTTCACCATCTGCAAGCTCTTGGCTACAGAAATGCTGCCTTTCCGCCTGGTGGACAAAGAGGATTTTCGAGACCTTATGTCCGTCGCAGTGCCCCAGTACCAGATGCCCAGTCGGCACTATTTCTCAAAGAGAGGTGTGCCTGCACTCCACCAGCATGTCGCACACAACATCACCCATTCTTTGAGAAACTCTGTGTGTGACAGGGTGCATTTCACCACAGACACTTGGACGAGTAGACATGGACAGGGGCGTTACATATCGCTGACTGGGCACTGGGTAACTATGGTGACAGCAGGACAAGGGGCTGCTGTCCAAGTCTTGCCGTCCCCATGAGTTGTGCGTCAGTCCTCTTTATCTCGAAGTTCCTCCAATGCTTCTGCCTCCTCAACCTCCTCTCGGACCTCCACCTGCACCCAAAGCCTGTCTTGTCATGCCACAAGCTTTCTAACTGTGCAGAAGGGATCCTGCACACCTCCTTACTATGCTGGCAGCAGGGCTCAACGTCATCAGGCAGTTTTTACTTTGAAATGTCTGGGAAATGTGAGTCACACAGCTGAGGAGTTGTGGTCAGCTCTGGAGAACCAGTTTCATGAATGGTTGTCTCCACTGGACCTGCAACCAGGGAAGGCCGTGTGAGACAATGCTGCAAACCTGGGTGCGGCCCTTCACCGGGGCAATGTCACACACGTGCCTTGTTTGGCTCACATGTTGAACCTGGTTGTCCAGCAATTTTTAGCCCACAATCCCGGACTAGATGGCCTTCTGCAGAGGGCACGGTCGCTGTGTGCTCACTTCCGCCGTTCGCAACTTACATCTCTACAGAAGTCGTTGGGCCTGCCACTTCACCGGCTAAAATGCGATGTGCCTACCCGGTGGAATTCAACTCTGCACATGTTGCAGCGACTGTGGCAGCACCGACAAGCCCTGGTGCAATACGTTCTGACGTATAGCCTGGGCCAACGAGATCCAGAGGTGGGGCAAATCACTCTGGAGGAATGGTCTCAGATCAGGGACCTATGCACTCTTCTGCACAGATTTGAAATGGCGACGAAGATGTTTAGTGCTGACGATGCCATTATCAGCATGACTATTCCGGTGATTTACATGCTGGAGCACATGTAAAACAGAATTCGGAGTCAGGTGGTGGCACAAGAGGAGGTGGAGGAAGTAGAGGAGGAGGAGTTGTATGCGGAAGGGCTAACATCTGCAAGGTCCAGACGGTCGGCAGCACCAAGGCGGCAGGCATGTGAGGGTGGGGGAGATGGTTTTACCAGGGCGCATGGTAGCAGCCAAACTAGTGAGGAAGGTGCAGGAGCCCAGGAAGAAGTGCAGGACGAACTGATGGAAGACTCATCAGATGAGGGAGACCTTGATCACATTTCTGTTGTGCGAGGATGGGGGGAGAGGGCAGAGGAAGGAAGCATGATTGTTACCTCGCCACCAACACAACAGGGACTTGGTGCTCTTGGATGCGCAAGACACATGAGTGCCTTCTTGCTGCACTACCTGCAACATGACCCTCGAATTGTGAGAATTAGAAATAATCCTGACTATTGGGTTGCCACACTGTTAGATCCCCGGTACAAAAGTAAATTTACAGAAATTATTCCTGCCATAGAAAGAGATGCATGCATGCAGGAGAATCAGCAGAGGCTGTTACAGAATCTTACATGTGCTTTTCCACAAAACACTAGTGGTGCACATAGTGAATAGTGTTGAGCCACCCCCGTAGTGTTTGAGTTCGGTTCGGTTCGTCGAACACCCGTGTGTTCGCCGAACTGTTCGTCGAACTGTTCTTCGAACACCTTCGAACACCGTTAAAACCAATGGCAGGCAAACAAAAACAAATAGAAACACATAGAAAACACCTTCAAAGGTGTCCAAAAGCTGACAAACTGCTCAGAAGACACAACTAACACATGGAAAAGTGACAAGTACATATAGTCATGCGAAAAGAAAAGAGGTGGAGGAGTAAAAGGAGGGGGAGACACAGATATAGGCATGTCATGCCCTTCTAAAATCCAAAAAGTGAGAAGCCGACATGTTCAGTCTGCTCCTGCCACCTCCGTGTCGCCGGGTTTGTGCCAGAGCCGCGGTGAACCCTGACTGCCAGCCCCCCTCTCCCAATACTGGTGCCTGTCCGCTGGTGGGTCGAGCGAGCCCCCCTGTGGTGGAGGCATCTCTAAGCTTTCTAATTTAAATTGTCTCTCTAATTTGAATGAATACACTTTAAATCCATTTACAAGGATCTAATGGAGGGCAAGCCTCAAGCCAGCAGCCGCGTAAGTCCAGCTCCAGTAGCGTCCACTAAAGCTGCTGCAGTTAAAAAGCTTTTATAAGGATCGAGCTCTGCTGTCCACCCCAAGGCATCCTACTGCCAGTCCCAGCCCCTATGCCTTGGGGTGCCTCCTGATGCTCTTCACTGAGTATCCCGTGGTCCCGAAGCATTTCCTTTGAAAAAATTAAGTGTCCAAACTACAGGTGGTGTAGCTTGCTTAACAGCCGGGATAATCCGCTGACTAGCAGACACTGCTACGAGGCACAAAGTATTTCCTGGGCTAGATGCAGTTAAAAATTTGTAATTAGATACTCTCGTTGGATGCTGAGAAAGCATTCCATAGAGTCTCCTGGCACGCCATATATGATTCTCTTGAAAAGCTTGGGGTAGGGGTCTAGGGGACCCTTTTATAGCCAAAATCACGGCCCTGTATCACAATACGTCACCTAGGCTGAAGATAAATGGAACTGTAGCACCCTGAGGGCTCGGTTGCTACAGAGGTATTGCACCTCACCCAGAGGTGTGATATCTCACTCTCAGGTAAGGATGGAGTGTGGATCAGGACCCGACACCTGCATGCACTACACCACATTGCCTTGGGGCAGGGCGACCAATATGCCTCTGAGATTGGATCGACAGTCCCTGTCCCTGGCTGGAGTGGGGGGAGGGAACACTGAGGAAGGGGAACCCTGTAGTGCAGGAGCAGGGAAGAAGCAGTCCCTGGGTGCATTGAGAAGGGAGTATAAAAGGTGGGCACCATCTTAGTTCAGTGCAGAGAAGTCTGAGCAGAAGTGGCAGGGAGCAGGGGCTCTGCATGAGCTCTGCTCCGGAGGCGGGCCTAGTAACAGAGGCCCAGGCCTGGAAGGGGGAGAAGGAAGGAAGAGGAGCGGAGAAGGCTCCAGGAACGAGGAATGAAGGGATCCCAGGGGTGCGGATGGGCGAGTCGCCACCGCACGCCCGAATCCACCTGCGTAGAGGGGTCAGGCCAAAGGGGGAGACCGATCCCCGAAACTAGTGGAGGCAGGAAACGACCCTCAGCTAGAAACAGGAGGCTGTGACATTTTATGTGGCGCAGCCCCTCGCTACACCCGCTAGGAAGGCACCACATAGGGTCAGGGAAACTGGCGCCAAGTTTACCAAGAGGAGGCACGAGGCAGCCAGACAGAAGGGTTGGTAAGAAAGGCCAGACAAAGGACACACAAAGGGGGTCCTGTGAAGCACTCCAAAGTTATCTGGGAGTTGTCTGAGCCCCTCACCTGGTGAGCACAGTACGACGTGGGCAGCCGTTACCTGCAGACGTGGTCTGGATAATAAGAACTGTGAGTAAAGGCCCTGGACTGCATCACTGACTCCGTGTCGTTACTGCTGCTGCCCTGCACCATCACCCCCATCCTCCGCATACACTGCCCTGAGGCAATACTCCTCCCGTGGGGAGTTATGCTACGCTCTGCTGCACCCACAACACCAGCCTCAGCGGTCTGCCCTGCAGCGGCGGTTCACTCTGACCGCAATCCACGGGTGGCATAGTCGGACATTTAAACATCAAAACCACATAAATAGTTCCGCCACTGGTTTGACCACCCTGAGCCACGGAACCAGGTCGCCGCCACGAAGACTACAACCACCAGCATCCACCAAAAAGAGTCCGGCTCCGGGTGTCCCAAGGCCCAGGGGGTGCATCAGAACATTTTCATCACCTTTCACAATCACCAATGGGACAAGGCAGGGATGTCCTCTGTCCCCTCTCTTATACATCCTAGTGACGGAGCACCTGCTCTCATCAATTCGCCATAACCCCAATATTAGGTGGATTGAGGTGGGAGGCACCGAGTACAAGTGCTCTCTATTTGCTGATGATGTCCTAGTATATATCACTCAATCACATATATCCATCCATGCTGTTATGGCTGAAATAGATCACTTTGTTACATGGTCAAATTTTAAAATCAATGCAGCGAAGTCTGAGGCCCTCGATGTCTCCCTCCCCAAATCCATATAGGATTCCATCCAGTCCAACTTTCCCTTTGCCTGGCCCTCACAGGGTATCAAATACTTAGGAATTCCTATTCATAGAGACCTCTCCCATCTATGTTATCTTAATTTTGGGCCCTATATTGAACAACTCCATACAGACCACGGTTGGCAAGTTAGAACTGCAAGATTCACTACGTGAACCACTGGTGTTTTGTGGAAAAGCACATGTGCACTGTGTTCCAAATTATTATGCAAAAAGTGTTTAGGAGTGATAAGGGAAGAATTTGTTTGTTTGTCAGTTAAACTCATTGATGGTGATGTGTGTCAGGGCTCTTTATATCACTGTAAGCAATTGCAGACACCTGTGCTAATTAGTTTGGCAGATGTGTCCAATGAAAGGCAAGACTACTTAAGAAGGCTGTCTCACATTATTAAGCAGCCTACATTTTCTGCCAAAATGGGAAAGAAAAAGGATGTGTCGGCTGCTGAGAAGCAACAAATTGTGGAGTGTTTAGGTCAAGGCATGACTACAATCAACATTGTGCGATGATCAGGATGAAGTGTCTTGGCAATCAAGAAGTATGTAGCTGATTCACAGTACACACGTGTGTGTGCTGATAAGGGCAAATTGAGGACTCTTTCCTACAGGCAATTACGTCAGGTTAAAAGAGCAGCGGCAAAAAAGCCTTGTCATAGCAGCAGACAAGTTTTTGAAGCTGCTGGTGCCTGCAACGTCCCCCGAACAACAAGATGCAGGGTCCTTCAGAGGTTTGCAGCTGTGCATGCGCCATCCTGTCGACCTCCTCTATCCACTTCACACAAGCAGAAACGGCTCCAGTGGGCCAAACATTACATGAAGACTGATTTCAAAACTGTTTTGTTCACGGATGAGTGCCGTGCAGCGCTCGATGGTCCAGATGGATGGAGTGGAGGATGGCTGGTTGATGGACACCCCACGCAAACACGGCTACAGCGCCAAGAAGGAGGAGGTGGAGTAATGTTTTGGGCTGGAATCATGGGAGAGAGATTGTCGGCCCCTTTAGGATCCCTGAAGGCGCTAAAGATGAACTCCATAATGTATGTGGATTTTCTCAAACAGCACTTCCTGCCATGGTTCAAGAAGAAGAACCGTGTATTTCACAGCAAGATCATTTTTTTGCATGATAATGCACCATCTCATGCTGCACATAAAACATCTGCATCTCTGGCTGATATGGGCATAAAAGGGGACAAACTTATGGTGTGACCCCCATGTTCCCCTAACCTCTACCCCATTCAGAACCTCTGGAGCATCATCAAAAGGAGTGTCTATGATGGCGGGAGGCAGTTCACATCTAAGCAACAGCTCTGGGAGGGTATTCTGTCCTCATGCAAAAAAATTGAAGCAGAAACCATCCAAAACCTGACAAATTCAATGGACGAGAGAGTTCAGAAGCTCCTTTCGAACAAGGGGTCCTATGTGAAAATGTAACATCACCTAGAATAAAGTTTTGAGTTGAAAACTGTTTGATTTCAGTTTCTAATAACCTGCTAATGCTTATAATTTCAAAAATGACCATTTTTTTGGTCTTTATTAAAATGAAAAGGTTGATCGAAAAGTTTGGGGGATCTAAGAGTGTGGCAACCCAGTAGTCATGATTACTTCGAATTCTGACAATATGAGGGTCATACTGCAGGTAGTGCAGCAAGAAGGCACTTATGTGTCTTGCGCATCTCGGAGCCCCAAAATTATTTTCCGGGCTAGATGCAGCTAAAAATTATTATTAATTTTAAATCTGGTGGAGCTTAGTATAGATGGCCTAATAGGATCAGTGCTGCACACTGCTACAAAGCCCAAATTATTTTCCAGTCAAGATACAGATAAACGTGATTAGTAATTTTAAATCTGGTGGAGCTTATTATAGATGGCCTAATAGAATCAGTGCTGCACACTGCTACAAAGCCCAAATTATTTTCCAGCCAAGATACAGATAAACATGATTAGTAATTTGAAAGCTTAAAACGGTTGATAGGGTGATTTTAACCAATCATCAAGCTTTTACTCTCCCCAGGATGACACAGGGGTAGAAAAGTCGTTTCGGATCCATGATTTGTTCATCTTTATGAACGTGAGTCTGTCTACATTATCAGTGGAGAGCCGCGTGCGCTTATCTGTTAGCACACCACCAGCAGCGCTGAACACACGTTCAGACAGAACGCTGGCTGCGGGGCATGACAAGATCTCCAAGGCGTAAGTGGCTAGCTCCGGCCATTTATCCAGATTGGAAGCCCAAAAATAGCAAGGGTCCAGTGACACAGTCATGGCTTCAATGTTTACTTGGAGATACTCCTGTACCGTCGTCTCTAGGCGTTGACTATGTGTCAGACTTCTTGTCTCCTGTGGCCTTGCAAAGGATGGGCTAAAAAAGTGGTGAAATGATTCCGCAAAATTGATGTTACCAGAAGATACTGTGGTTCTGTTACGGTTTGAGTGCTGAACACTTGACGGTCCCACGGTTGGCAAGTTGGAACTCTGAGATTCACTACATGCACCACAGGTGTTTTGTGGAAAAGCACATGTAAGATTCTGCAACAGTCTCTGCTGATACTCCTGCATGCGTGCATCCCTTTCTATGGCAGGAATAATTTCTGCAAATTTACTTTAGTACCGGGGATCTAACAGTGTGGCAACCCAGTAGTCAGGATTATTTCAAATTCTCACAATTCGAGGGTCATGTTGCAGGTAGTGCAGCAAGAAAGCACTCATGTGTATTGCGCATCCAGGAGCACCAAGTCCCTGGTGTGTTGGTGGCGAGGTAACAATCATGCTTCCTTCCTCTGTCCTCTCCCCCCAACCTCGCACAACAGAAATGTGATCAAGGTCTCCCTCATCTGATGAGTCTTCCATCAGTTCGTCCTCCACTTCTTCCTGGGCTCCTGCACCTTCCTCACTAGTTTGGCTGCTACCATGCGCCCTGGTAAAACCATCTCCCCCACCCTCACATGCCTGCCGCCTTGGTGCTGCCGACCGTCTGGACCTTGCAGATGTTAGCCCTTCCGCATACAACTCCTCCTCCTCTACTTCCTCCACCTCCTCTTGTGCCACTACCTGACTCCGAATTCTGTTTAACATGTGCTCCAGCATGTAAATCACCAGAATAGTCATGCTGATAATGGCATCGTCAGAACTAAACATCTTCGTCGCCATTTCAAAACTGTGCAGAAGGGTGCTCAGGTCCCTGATCTGAGACCACTCCTCCAACGTGATTTGCCCCACCTCTGGATCTCGTTGGCCCAGGCTATACGTCAGAACGTATTGCACCAGGGCTTGTCGGTGCTGCCATAGTCGCTGCAACATGTGCAGAGTTGAATTCCACCGGGTAGGCACATCGCATTTTAGCCGGTGAAGTGGCAGGCCCAACGACTTCTGTAGAGATGTAAGTCGCTGAGCTGCGGGATGCAAACGGCGGAAGTGAGCACACAGCGACCGTGCCCTCTGCAGAAGGCCATCTAGTCCGGGATAGTGGGCTAAAAATTGCTGGACAACCAGGTTCAACATGTGAGCCATACAAGGCACGTGTGTGACATTGCCCCGGCGAAGGGCCGCACCCAGGTTTGCAGCATTGTCGCACACGGCATTCCCTGGTTTCAGGTCCAGTGGAGACAACCATTCATGAAATTGGTTCTCCAGAGCTGACCATAACTCCTCAGCTGTGTGACTCACATTTCCCAGACATTTCAAAGTAAAAACCGCCTGATGACGTTGAGCCCTACTGCCAGCATAGTAAGGAGGTGTGCAGGATCCCTTCTGCGCAGTTAGAAAGCTTGTGGCATGACCAGACAGGCTTTGGGTGCAGGTGGAAGACCGAGAGGAGGTTGAGGAGGCAGAAGCAGTGGAGGAACTTTGACATAAAGAGGATTGACGCACAACTCGTGGGGACGGCAAGACTTGGACAGCAGCCCCTTGTCCTGCTGTCACCATAGTTAACCAGTGCCCAGTCAGCGACATGTAACGCCCCTGTCCATGCCTACTCATCCAAGTGTCTGTGGTGAAATGCACCCTGTCACACACAGAGTTTCTCAAAGAAGCGGTGATGTTGTGTGCGACTTTGAGAAGTAGTGCCGACTGGGCATCTGGTACTGGGGCACTGCGACGGACATAAGGTCTCGAAAATCCTCTGTGTCCACCAGGCGGAAAGGCAGCATTTCTGTAGCCAAGAGCTTGCAGATGGTGAAATTCAACCTCTTAGCTTTCTCATGGCTAGGAGGAAATGGTCTTTTACTTGTCCACATCTGAGGGACCGAGGGCTGGCTATTGTGCTTAGACAGGGTTGATAAGGGTGTCCCCGGCAAACTGCTGGTCTGTGAGGAAGATGCAGGCGGACATGTTAGGTTGCCTTGATCCAAAGGTGGTGCTATCGATGTCGGACAGCGCTCAACACCAGCTGGTGTTACCACCTCCAAAGAAAATGATGACCTGCCAATCACGCTGGCTGTTGCGGGTAAAGAGGTGGCAGGTCTGCGCCCCAAAACAGGTGTGACTGCTGTCCCCCCAGTCACAGAGGATGAAGAGGCCGCGGATGCACAAGATATGGCAGACGGTGGTTGGCCCGGCCGGCTAGGCCGCATTGTAGCACACTGAGCTTCCCACTGCAACTTATGCTTCATGTCCATGTGCCGGTTCATGCATGAAGTACTCAAACTATGTATTTTTTGGCCTCTACTTAGCTTTTGCTGACAAATGTTACAGATAACACGAGTTGGGTCATCTTTATCGATCTGAAAAAATGCCCAGGCTATGCAAGGCTTAGCACCCATGCGACCTGAAGAGCCACCACGACTTGTGGTGAGAGGCAGAGTTGTGTTTGAGGATGCAGTTGTTGACGTGCTTCCAGTACTACGTCTCTGTCCAGGAAGGCGCAACCTGACCTCGTCGTCACTAGCATCTTCCTCCACCTCCTCTGCTGACCTCATCTCTTGGCTGACTGTGGGTTGACAGTAAGTGGGATCTCCAACCTCATCATCATCACCCTGTGCGTTATCACACCCGTCGTCCTCAGAGCCAACCTGTTCCTGCCCTGACAAAAAACTAAAGTTGTCGCTCCAATCAGGTATTTGAGTCTCATCATAGTCTTCCTCATTGTCTCCACCAACAGGAGTTACAGTTTGGGATTGAGGGTCTACATTATGGTCAGAACCTTCTGCGTCTGGTCCTGGATCCGACTCATAAAGATTCTGGGCATCACTGCAGATCATTTCCTCGTCTGGATTCACAGAAGCGCTGGAGTCGACCTCTGATTCCCAGGCTATAGTATGAGTAAACAGCTCTGCAGACTCAACCATCTGTTCTACCTCATACTCAGACAGGCAGCTGGAGATTTGGGAGCTGTGAGGAAGCAAGTGCGATTGGGGTGACACCTTTGAGGACTGGAGTATTTGTGATGTTGAAGTTGATGTGGAGGAGAGCCCACTTAAAGGAGCACTTGATATCTGTTGAAGCACCTGCTGTTTTTGTGCCTCATCTGGAGTTTGTAGCGATTGGCGTTGCCGTAAGAAAGGGATCTTATCACATTGTCCGCTAAAAGAAGTAGACATTTTAGTTTGGCTGGAAGATGGTCTTTCTTCTGCAGATGTTACTGTTGCTTTAACACCTGCCCCACGGACACAACCTTTTTTCCACTTCCCAACACGCCTATTCCCCTTTCCACCAGCAGCAGGCCTTTTTCCACTCATTTTGGTGGTTAACTAATTCACAACTCTGGAGTTGTTTGCACAAAAAAACAATGGATGGGAACCGAGCAGAGCTGAGTGGCCAAACTGTGGTATTAGGCCAAAACTATTGGCTGGGTTAGATGCAGAAAAAAATTATATTCAATTTGCAACCTGATGGAGGTCAGTATAGATGGACTAATAGAACAAGTCCCACACACAGCTAGAAGCCCAAATATTTTTTCAGAGGTAGATGCAGAAAAAAATTGTATTCATTTTCCAACCTGATGGAGGTCAGTATAGATGGACTAATAGAACAAGTCCTACACACAGCTAGAAGCCCAAATATTTTTTCAGAGGTAGATGCAGAAAAAATATATATTCAGTTTGCAAACTGATGGAGGTCAGTATAGATGGACTAATAGAGAAAGTCCCACACACTGCTAGAAGGCCAAATATTTTTTCAGAGCTAGATGCAGACAAAAAATTATTTTTAATTTGCAACCTGATGGAGGTCAGTATAGATGGACTAATAGAGAAAGTCCCACACACTGATAGAAGGCCAAATATTTTTTCAGAGCTAGATGCAGAAAAAAATTATATTCAGTTTGCAACCTGATGGAGGTCAGTATAGTTGGACTAATAGAACAAGTCCCACACACAGCTAGAAGGCCAAATATTTTTTCAAAGCTAGATGCAGATGAAAATTATTTTTAATTTGCAAACTGAGTGAGGTCAGTATAGATGGACTAATAGAACAAGTCCTACACACAGCTAGAAGCCCAAATATTTTTTCAGAGGTAGATGCATAAAAAAAATATATTCAGTTTGCAACCTGATGGAGGTCAGTATAGATGGACTAATAGAGAAAGTCCCACACACTGCTAGAAGGCCAAATATTTTTTCAGAGCTAGATGCAGACAAAATATTATTTTTAATTTGCAACCTGATGGAGGTCAGTATAGATGGACTAATAGAGAAAGTCCCACACACTGCTAGAAGGCCAAATATTTATTCAGAGCTAGATGCAGAAAAAAATTATATTCAGTTTGCAACCTGATGGAGGTCAGTATAGATGGATTAATAGAACAAGTCCCACACACAGCTAGAAGCCCAAATATTTTTTCAGAGGTAGATGCAGAAAAAAATTATATTCAGTTTGCAACCTGATGGAGGTCTGTATATATGGATTAATAGAACAAGTCCCACACACAGCTAAAAGCCCAAATATTTTTTCAGAGGTAGATGCAGAAAAAAATTATATTCAGTTTGCAACCTGATGGAGGTCTGTATAGATGGATTAATAGAACAAGTCCCACACACAGCTAGAAGCCCAATATTTTTTCAGAGGTAGATGCAGAAAAAAAATATATTCAGTTTGCAACCTGATGGAGGTCAGTATAGATGGACTAATAGAGAAAGTCCCACACACTGCTAGAAGGCCAAATATTTTTCAGAGCTAAATGCAGATATAAATTATTTTTAATTTGCAACCTGATGGAGGTCGGTATAGATGGACTAATAGAGAAAGTCCCACACACTGTTAGAAGGCCAAATATTTTTTCAGAGCTAGATGCAGAAAAAAATTATATTCAGTTTGCAACCTGATGGAGGTCAGTATAGATGGACTAATAGAACAAGTCCCACACACAGCTAGAAGCCCAAATATTTTTTCAGAGGTAGATGCAGAAAAAAATTATATTCAGTTTGCAACCTGATGGAGGTCTGTATAGATGGATTAATAGAACAAGTCCCACACACAGCTAGAAGCCCAATATTTTTTCAGAGGTAGATGCAGAAAAAAAATATATTCAGTTTGCAACCTGATGGAGGTCAGTATAGATGGACTAATAGAATGATGCTATGCCCAAAAGATTTTATTTCACTAGGTGCAGTAAAAAAATTGGTATTCTATACACAGGTGGTATATCTTGCAACACAGATAGGCTACTCCACTGACTAACACACTCTGCAATAGGCCAAAAAGGATTAGCTTTGCTAGATTTAGCCAAATGCTGTGAAAAAAACTTGCACAGCACTGGCACAGACCTGCCTGGCAAAAACTGATAGGAACTGATGTAACCTAGTCCTGAAAAGGACTGCAATTACAATTAGTCTTTACTCCCACAATCTATCTATTTAAGAGCACAGACCTGCCTGATAAAAGTCGTAGGAAATGCTGTAACCTAGTCCTTAAAAGGACTGCAATCACAACTATTCCCTACTCCCAAGCTGTAGATTTGTGCGAAAATTGGCTTGAAATTAACAAGGTATAGCGCACACAGCAACAGCGGTGCAGTCTAACACGCAGCTGCAGCAGTGAGAAAATGGTGGCGACGGGGAAAATGGCTTGGTCTTATAGGGCAAGGACATGTGACATACACTGCCAATGACACATGCCCTTGCTTGTGTGAAAAAAAGCACTTCGCTCCGTGTGTGCGCTGCTGATAGGCTGACAGATTGCACCTCCCCACTGTAAATGCGGGAAAGAGAAAAAAAAAATGAGATCTTCATTATTCCTGCAGAGATCCATCCCCTGCCCCTCCCCCCACACCCCTGTACTCTCAAACTGCGTATTAACATTAATTTTCATCATTACTGGTGCACGAACAGTTATCGAACATAACCTCGAACAGCCGAATTTTTCTCAAATCGTTCATGTTCGCCGAACGGCTCGAACACCGCCCAAAACAGCTCGACTTTGAGATTGGCGAACAGTTCGAGTCGAACAACGCTCATCTCTAATAGTGAATCTCAACTTGCCAATCGTGGGACAGTCAAGTGTTCAGCACTCAAAACGTAACAGAAACACAGTATCTGCTGGTAACATCAATTTTGCGGAATCATTTCACCACTTTTTTAGCCCATCCTTTGCAATGCCACAGGAGACAAGAAGTCTGACACATAGTCAATGCCTAGAGACGATGGTACAGGAGTATCTTCAAGTAAACATTGAAGCCATGACTGTGTCACTGGACCCTTGCTCTTTTTGGGCTTCCAATCTGGATAAATGGCCGGAGCTCGCCACTTACGCCTTGGAGATCTTGTCATGCCCCGCAGCCGGCGTTCTGTCTGAACGTGTGTTCAGCGCTGCTGGTGGTGTGCTGACAGATAAGCGCACGCGGCTCTCCACTGATAATGTAGACAGACTCACGTTCATAAAGATGAACAAATCATGGATCCGAAACGACTTTTCTACCTCTGTGTCATCCTGGGGAGAGTGAAAGCTTGATGATTTTTTAAAATCACCTCACCAACCGTTTTAAGCTTTCAAATTACTAATCATGTTTATCTGTATCTTGGCTGGAAAATAATTTGGGACTTGTAGCAGTGTGCAGTACTGATTCTATTAGGCCATCTATACTAAACTCCACCAGATTTAAAATTACTAATCATGTTTATCTGTATCTTGGCTGGAAAATATTTTGGGCCTTGTAGCAGTTTGCAGTACTGATTCTATTATGCCATCTATACTAAGCTCCACAAGCTATCAAATTAATAATAATTTTTAGCTGCATCTAGCCCGGAAAATAATTTTGGGGCTCCTAGATGTGCAAGACACATGAGTGCCTTCTTGCTGCACTACCTGCAACATGACCCTCAGATTGTCAGAATTCGAAATAATCCTGACTACTGGGTTGCCACACTCTTAGATCCCCCACACTCTTCGATCAACCTTTTCATTTTAATAAAGAACCCAAAAATGGTCATTTTTGAAATTATAAGCATTAGCAGGTTATTAGAAACTGAAATCAAACAGTTTTCAACTCAAAACTTTATTCTAGGTAATGTTACATTTGCACATAGAACCCCTTGTTCGAAAGGAGCTTCTGAACTCTCTCGTCCATTGAATTTGTCAGGTTTTGGATGGTTTCTGCTTCAATTGTTTTGCATGAGGACAGAATACCCTCCTAGAGCTGTTGCTTAGATGTAAACTGCCTCCTGCCATCATAGACACTCCTTTTGATGATGTTCCAGAGGTTCTCAATGGGGTTGAGGTCAGGGGAGCATGGGGGTCACACCATAAGTTTGTCCCCTTTTATGCCCATATCAGCCAGAGATGCAGATGTGTTATGTGCAGCATGAGACGGTGCATTATCATGCATGAAAACATTACTCCACCTCCTCCTTGTTGGCGCTGTAGCCGTGTTTGCATGGGGTGTCCATCAACCAGCCATCCTCCACTCCATCCATCTGGACCATCGAGCGTTGCATGGCACTCATCCGTAAACAAAACAGTTTTGAAGTCAGTCTTCATGTATTGTTTGGCCCGCTGGAGCTGTTTCTGCTTGTGTGCAGTGGATAGAGGAGTTTGACAGGATGGCTTACGCACAGCTGCAAACCTCTGAAGGACCCTGCATCTTTTTGTTTGGGGGACGTTGGAGGCACCAGCAGCTGCAAAAACTTGTCTGCTGCTATGACAAGGCTTTTTTGCCGCTGCTCTTTTAACGTGACATAATTGCCTGTAGGAAAGAGTCCTCAATTTGCCCTTATCAGCACGCACACATGTGTACTTTGAATCAGCTACATACTTCTTGCTTGTGCGATGATCAGGATGAAGTGTCTTGGCAATGTTGTTTGTAGTCATGCCTTGACCTAAACACTCCACAATTTGTTGCTTCTCAGCAGCCGACACATCCTTTTTCTTTCCCATTTTGGCAGAAAATGTAGGCTGCTTAATAATGTGGGACAGCCTTCATAAGTAGTCTTGCCTTTCATTGGACACACCTGCCAAACTAATTAGCACAGGTGTCAGCAATTGCTTATAGTGATATAAAGAGCCCTGACACACATCACCATCAATGAGTTTAACTGACAAACAAACAAATTCTTCCCTTATCACTCCTAAACACTTTTTGCATAATAATTTGGAACACAGTGTACATGTGCTTTTCCACAAAACACCAGTGGTTCACGTAGTGAATCTTACAGTTCTAACTTGCCAACCGTGGTCTGTATGGAGTTGTTCAATAAAGGGCCCAAAATTAAGATAATATAGACGGGAGAGGTCTCTATGAATAGGATTTCCTAAGTATTTGATACCCTGTGAGGGCCAGGCAAAGGGAAAGTTGGACTGGTTGGAATCCTGTACGGATTTGGGGAGGGAGACATCGAGGACCTCAGACTTCGCTGCATTGATTTTAAAATTTGACCATGTAACAAAGTGATCTATTTCAGCCATAACAGCAGGGATGGATATATGTGATTGAGTGATATATAGTAGGACATCATCAGCAAATGCAGAGCACTTGTACTCGGTGCCTCTCACCTCAATCCACCTAATATTGGGGTTATGGGGAATTGATGAGAGCAGGTGCTCCGTCACTAGGATGTATAAGAGAGGGGACAGAGGAAATCCCTGACTTGTCCCACTGGTGATTATGAAAGGTGATGAAAATTTTCCATTTGTCTTCAGCCTAGGTGACGTATTGCGTTACAGGGCCGTGATTTTGCCTATAAAAGGGTCCCCTAGACCCCTACCCCAAGCTTTTTAAGAGAATAATATATGGCGTGCCAGGAGTCTCTATGGAATGCTTTCTCAGCATCCAACGAGAGTATCTAATTACAAATTTTTAACTGCATCTAGACCAGGAAATACTTTGTGCCTATTAGCAGTGTCTGCTAGTCAGCGGATTATCCCAGCTGTTAAGCTAGCTACACCACCTGTAGTTTGGACACTTAATTTTTTCAAAGGAAATGGTACGGGCCCCTGGGACACTCATTGAAGAGCATTGGGTAGGCACCCCAAGGCACAGGGGCTGGGACTGGCGGTAGGACGCCTTGCAGTGGACCGCCAAGCTCGATCCTTATAAAAGTTTTTTAACTGCAGCAGCTTTAGTGGATGCTACTGGAGCGGGAATTACCGCAGCTGCAGGCAGGAGACTTGCCCTTCAATAGATCCTTATAAAAGGATTTAAAGTGTACTCATTCAAATTAGATAGACAATTTAAATTAAAAAGATTAGACCTGCCTCCACCGCAGGGGGGCTCGCTCGACCCACCAGCGGACAGGCACCAGTATTGGGAGAGGGGGGCTGGCCGTCAGGGTCCACCGTGGCTCTGGCACAAACCCGGGGACACGGAGGTCCCACGGGCAGAAACAGACTGGCCGTGTCGGCTTCGCACTTTTTTGGTTTTAGAAGGGCATGACATGCCTATTTCTGTGTCTCCCCCTCCTTTTACTCCTCCACCTCATTTCTTTTCACATGACTATATGTACTTGTCACTTTTCAATGTGTTAGTTGTGTCTTCTGAGCAGTTTGTCAGCGTTTGGACATCTTTGAAGGTGTTTTCTATGTGTTTCTTTCTATGTGTTTTTGTTTGCCTGCCATTGGTTTTAACGGTGTTCGAAGGTGTTCGACGAACAGTTCGACGAACAGTTTGGCGAACATACGGGTGTTCGACGAACCGAACCGAACTTGAACACTACGGGTGTGGCTCAATACTAGTCCAGATCTTCTTACAGCTGTACAGATGGCAGAACTCCTTGAACAATTCGGCTTCAAAGGCAGGGCTTTGATCCGTCAGCACCTGCTCCGGGTATCCATGGGGCCTGCAGAAGTATGCTTGAAATGTCTTTGCCGCAGTCTCCGCCATCAGATCCTTGACAGGGGCTACCACCAGGAACCGGGAGTAGTGATCCACCATGGTCAGAGCATACGAGTAGCCTGACCTGCTGGATGACAGCTTGACGTGATCCAGAGCGATGATCTCCAGAGTCTGGGTTGTCTTGATGGACTGCAGGGGTGCCTTCTGGCTGCTGTAGTCTTTTCTTCTGAGGCTACAGGGTCCACAATCCCGGCACCATCTCTCTATGGAACTGTGCATTCCAACCCAATAAAACTGACCCTTCAGCAGGGTTTCCAGCTTCTTCTAGCCAAAGTGCCCTGCTTGATCGTGGTAGGCCTCCAACACCATCTGGATGTCTGTCCTGGGCACTACGATCTGCCATACCATCTCATGGGTCCTAGGGTTGACATACCTTCGGCACAGCTTCTCTCTATAGATGAACAGCTGGCTTCTCTCATTCCACAGTTGCTTGGCTTGTGGAGACGTGTCCTTCTTCAGGGTGGAACCTTCCTGGGTTATCAGTTCTTTGATAAGGCTGACAACCTGGTTCTCCTTCCAACTGTGGTGAGGCAAAGGGTTTAGTGTCTTACCACGATACCTCCTGGAGGTGCGCTGCTCGTTGACCTTCCCATTTCTGTGGAAGGCAGGTAGCTCAATCTCCTCCAGTTCATTCACATCTTCTTCAGTATCCGACTGGTGCGGCATTCTGGATAGGGCATCGGCGTTGGCGTTCTTGTGGCCTGCCCAGTACTTGATGGTGAACTGATAGTTTGACAGCAGGGCCATCCAACGCTGTTCCATGGCTCCCAACTTAACTGTCTCTAGGTGAGTCAAGGGGTTGCTGTCAGTGTAAGCCGTGAATTTATTGGAGGCCAAGTAGTGCTTGAATCGTTCAGTGATGGCCCAGACCTAGACTAGGAATTCCAACTTAAAGGAGCTATAGTTTTCCGGATTTCTCTCGGTCGGACGAATCTTCCTGCTAGCATAGGCGATCACCTTCTACTTGCCATACTGCTTCTGACTCAACACAGCTCCTAGTCCCTCGTTGCTGGCATCAGTGTACAGCAGGAACGGTTGGCTGTAGTCAGGGTAGGCCAGGATTTCTTCGCCGGTCAGGATCTCTTTCATCACTGCAAAGGACTCAGCCTGCTCTTTACCCCACTGGAAAGGGGGGTTCTTGCCTCTGTGGGACTGTCCAACCAGGAGATCTTGCAAAGGTGCTGCCTTCATGGTGTAGCCCTTTACAAACCTCCGGTAATAACCGACCAGTCCCAGGAACTGACGTACCTCCTTGAGATTCTTCGGTTCCGGCCATTTCTTGATGGCAGTGACCTTCTCCGGGTCTGGTGCTACTCCTTCTGGACTGACGATGTGCCGCAGGTACTGAACCTTGTTTTTGAGCAGGTGGCACTTGGAAGGCTTCAATTTCATCCCATACCGGGACAACGACTCAAATACCTCCGCCAGGTGCTTCAAATGGTCCTCATACGTCTTGGAGTACACTATCACGTCATCCAGGTATAGCAGCATGGTCTCGAAGTTACGGTGTCCCAAACAGCACTCCATCAATCTCTGGAACGTTCCCGGGGCATTGCAGAGTCCGAACGGCATACTGTTGAATTCGCATAGTCCCATCGGGGTAGTGAAGGCCGTCTTCTCTCGGTCCTCCTCAGCAACTGCTACTTGCCAGTACCCACTAGTGAGGTCAAGGGTAGAGAAGTAATTTGCAGACTTTAGTGCAGCCAGGGATTCCTCTATACGGAGCAAAGGGTATGCATCCTTGTGTGTTATACGATTTACCTGTCTGTAATGTACACACATCCTCATGCTTCCATCCTTTTTCCTGACTAGGACCAGGGGAGCTGCCCAGGGACTACAGCTATCTCTTATTACCCCTGCCTTCTTCATGTCATGCAACATTTCCTTCGCTTTCTGGTAGTGTGCTGGTGGTATGGGCCAGCAACGTTTTTTGATGGGTGGATGGCCACCTGTGGGTATATGGTGTTGTACCCCTTTAATCCTCCCGAAATCAAGTGGGTGTTTGCTGAATACTCCCTCGTATTCCTGAACCACCCTATATACACCTTGCTTTTGATGGACAGGAGTAGCGTCAGTCCCAACATGGAGCTGTTGACACCAATCCTCCAACTGGGTTTCCGAGTCGTTATCCTCCACTCTGTCTGGTGAGGTTAAGGACTCCACTGTGTGGATAGCGTTGCTATTTACAGTGTACAATCTGGCAACAGTGGCATATCGTGGTAATTTGTCTTTATCCTCCCCACAATTTAGGAGACGTACGGGTACCCTCCCATTGCGTACATCAACCACCCCTCTGGCAGTTAAGAGTGTAGGTCTGTGCTCTGAGCTAATGGGCTCCACTAACGCCTGGTAGTTCTGTCCCTTGAGACCTATTGCTGCCCTACACCAAATAAGCATTTCACTCATTGGGGGAATCACAATGGGTATCGGGTCTGTCACCCGTGCATTACCAATTTCACCACCTGTTAGCTTTACCTGTTGCTGGTACATAAGGGCTCGGATCTCTTTCTGGAGCACCCTCCTCTGCCCTGGTTTGGCGGTGTCAGCAATCTGTTGGAGCCAAAACAACACTTCTCCCAAACAGTTACCAACAATATTTGTGCCAAGTATCATATACAAGTCTGTATCACCAGGATTAGACTCCACTACAATCAGTCCTTGGTCCTTTAGTTCCGCTCTCCCCACCTTCACTGTCATGTTCTTAACCCCTACTAGGTTAAGAGGAAGGCCGTTAGAGGCATACACGGAGAGGTTTGGGGCTGGCGGCTGGAGTTCATCTACGGACCAGTACCTTTTGTAGAGGACATCAGGTATGATGGTTACCTGAGATCCAGTGTCCAACAGGGCCGGTGTCGTGATGCCATCCAGAGCAATGGACAGGAAAGGTCTTCCTCCCACGAACCGATGGTACCAGCCTGATGGGCCTGCTTGATCTACTCCTGGGTGTCGGCCCTCAGCCCCAGGGTTTGCTCGTTTAAAGGACAGTTCCGCACTGTGTGGCGTACCTTCTGGCAGTGGTAGCAGATGAATTCACCTGGAGGGCGACGTTGGTCATTGGTCCTCCAAAGGGGTGGCGTTGTCCTCCTCCGGGGTGGCGTTGTCCTCCTACAGGGTGGCGTTGTCCTCCTTTTCCTCCTCACCCAGGGGACGTCCTCAGGGCTGTCGGCCAGTAGGATCCTTCCTTCCGGCTCAGGCTCCGTCTGTAGCTGCAGGGTGCTCAGGACAGTGGCCAGTTTTTTACTTAACTGGCGCACTTCAGAGCGTAGTCTGTCCAGCTCGCTAGGAGGCACTGTTTGCATCTTTGTTTCAGCCGTTACTGAAGGAGCAGTGGGTGCTGCGGGCAGTGGGGTGGCCCCACCCTGGTAACGCTGGATAGCAGTATCTGTTGTTTCCAGGGGTTGCAGACCCTTTATAGTCATGTCCTTAAGGGTGTCAAAGGTGGCATCTGGATGGTCTTAGGCCCACCACCGTACAGTCCTGCTCTCCCCTTGGGACCTCAACCCCCGGATGAACTGTTCCGTCAGCATTTTATTTTCATTTTGTATGCTGGCTGGACTAACCTGTTTCAGGGCCCGCAGGGCTTCCTCTAAGCGCCAGGTGGAGTCCGGAACACTGTCCTCAGGTTTCTGAGAGCAATTGTAGAACCTCATCCGGAGGTCTGTCTCAGTGAGATTCTCAAAAACAGTTTGCAGCTGTAGCGCCGGCGTCCCTGCCCTCTACTAGGCAGGGACGCTGTTCCCCTCACCTCTCTGCTCCGTGCCCGGCGTCCTCCTCCCGCTCTGCTGGCAGCGCGCGCTCCTTCCCGGCCACTGTGCTTAGGGCGCACGCGCGCGCTCTCCCTCCCTCTTAAAGGGGCTGCGCGCGCCGTCCTAAGGAGTCCCCGGCCAATGGCCGGAGGACTTCACCATATATAAGGCACCTCCTCCAAAATGGAGGTGCCCGAGCAATGTTGTTGCACTGTTCACTACTCTGCTTCAGCCCTCAGGTCCCGTTGCCAGTTACCTGCCAGATACCTGCCAGATTCCTGCCAGCTTGCTGTCTTATTCCTGCCTGATATTCTGCTACCTGCCTGCTAGCCTGAGGTCCGACGGTCTGCCTTACAACTCCTGTCAGTCTGTCTATGGACCAGCTTGCCCGCACACCTGGGAGCGCACATCTGCTACCTGCCTGCTAGCCTACCTGGAGGCTCCGCCGTCACGTGCTGTGGCCACCTGCCTGTCCAGTGACTCCTGCCCGCTCACCTGGGAGCGCTCATCTGCTGCCTGTCTGCTAGCCTACCTGGAGGCTCTGCCGTCACGTGCTGTGACCACCCGCCTGTCCAGAGACTTCTGCCCGCTCACCTGGGAGCGCTCATCTGCCGCCTGTCTGTTGGTCTTCCTGGAGGTTCCGCCGTCACATGCTGTGACCACCCGTTTATCCAGAGACTCTCGCCTGCTCACCTGGGAGCTCACGTCTACCATCAGCCGCCACAGGTCGTACCAACCCTTTACCCAGAGACTGCCCCGGTCACTTGCCGTGACCATCTGCCCGTTCATCCAGAGACTGCCCCGGTCACTTGCCGTGACCATCTGCCCGTTCATCCAGAGACTGCCCCAGTCACTTGCCGTGATCTCCTGCCCGTTCTTCCAGAGACTGTCCCGGTCACCTGCTGTGACTGCCTGCCTGGTCGCCACCCGCTCCCTTACAAGGACCGCCCCCTTGTATAGTAGCTCAGAGGTTCCGCCTCCAGACCCGTTACAGTTTGCTCGGGCCATGGAACCCGGTGGCACCCAAGCTCCCTCGCTCTCGGACCTGTGTCATGAACTGTCCCGTCAGAGGTCCCAACAGGAGTCCATCCTGGGTCACCTGCGGAATGTCAATTCTCGCCTGGACACTCTGACTGCTCCGCCAGCAACCTCCGCCAGTGCCATGACTCGCAATCCGGCAGCTCCGCTGCCCACTAATACCATGGTATCCTACCCCGGACCCCGGCTTTCTGCACCTCCTCGCTTCGGATGCGACTCCGCCCAGGCTCAGGGCTTCATAAATCAGTGCACCCTGCACTTTGAACTATTGTCCCACCAGTTTAACTCCGACCGGGCCAAAATTGCCTTCATCATGTCCCATCTCACCGGGGAGGCCCTGGCCTGGCTAAATCCTCTATGGGAGAGAGGAGACCCCCTGGTGTCCGACTTGTCTGCCTTTCTCACGGCTTTCCGGAAAGTCTTCGACGAATCCGGACGGAAGACCTCATCCGCATCATCTCTGCTACGCCTCCGTCAGGGAAGTCTCACCGTGGGCCAATATGCCATACGGTTCCGTACCCTTGCCTCGGAGCTGGCCTGGGATAACGACGCTCTGGTATCCGTCTTCTGGGAGGGTCTGTCCGGCCGTATTAAAGATGAACTTGCCGGTCGGGACATTCCTACCACTCTCGATGACCTAATAACTCTTGCCACCCGGATTGACCTACGGTTCCAGGAGCGTGCCAAAGAGGTCACCCGTGAGAGGAGGTTTCCACGTCTAGCTCCTACTTTTCAGAAACCCGTCACTCCCTCCGTCTCTCCCCAGGTACACTCTCCTGTGCCTATGCAGGTCGACCAGACCAAGATGGTCAAAACCCGTCAGGACTTACGCCGTGCCGAGGGGAGCTGCTTCTACTGTGGCAGTAAGGAGCACCGGATCCGTGCCTGCCCGGAGAGGTCGGGAATAGAGATGAGCGTTGTTCTACTCGAACTGTTCGCCAATCTCAAATTCGAGCTGTTTTGGGCGGTGTTCGAGCCGTTCGGCGAACACGAACAATTTGAGAAAAATTCGGCTGTTCGAGGTTATGTTCGATAACTGTTCATGCACCAAAATCATAACTGGATTTTTTCTCAGTAATGATGAAAATTAATGTTAATACGCAGTTTGAGTGTACAGCAGGGTGGGGGGAGGGGCAGGGGATGGATCTCTGCAGGAACAATGAAGATCTCCATTTTTTTTTCTCTTTCCCGCATTTACAGTGGGGAGGTGCAATCTGTCAGCCTATCAGCAGCGCACACACGGAGCGAAGTGCTTTTTTTCACACAAGCAAGGGCATGTGTCATTGGCAGTGTACAGTCATATGAAAAAGTTTGGGCACCCCTATTAATCTTAAGCTTAATGTTTTATAAAAATTGGTGTTTTTGCAACAGCTATTTCAGTTTGATATATGTAATAACTGTTGGATACAGTAATGTTTCTGCCTTGAAATGAGGTTTATTGTACTAACAGAAAATGTGCAATCTGCATTCAAACAAAATTTGACAGGTGCATAAGTATGGGCACCTCAACAGAAAAGTGACATTAATATTTAGTAGATCCTCCTTTTGCAAAAATAACAGCCTCTAGTCGCTTCTTGTAGCTTTTAATGAGTTCCTGGATCCTGGATGAAGGTATTTTTGACCATTCCTCTTTACAAAACAATTCCAGTTCAGTTAAGTTTGATGGTCGCCGAGCATGGACAGCCTCTTCAAATGATCCCACAGATGTTCAATGATATTCAGGTCTGGGGACTGGGATGGCCATTCCAGAACATTGTAATTGTTCCTCTGCATGAATGCCTGAGTAGATTTGGAGCGGTGTTTTGGATCATTGTCTTGCTGAAAGATCCATCCACTGCGTAACTTCAACTTTATCACTGATTCTTGAACACTATTGCCAAGAATCTGCTGATACTGAGTGGAATCCATGCGTCCCTCAACTTTAACAAGATTCCCAGTGCCGGCATTGACCACACAGCCCCAAAGCATGATGGAACCTCCACCAAATTTTACTGTGGGTAGCAAGTGTTTTTCTTGGAATGCTGTGTTTTTTTGCCACCATGCATAACGCCTTTTTGTATGACCAAACAACTCAATCTTGGTTTCATCAGTCCACAGGACCTTCTTCCAAAAAGAAATAGGCTTCTTCAAATGTGCTTTTGCATACCTCAGCCGACTCTGTTTGTGCGTACTTGCAGAAACGGCTTCTTTCGCATCACTCTCCCATACAGCTTCTCCTTGTGCAAAGTGCGTTGTATAGTTGACCGATGCACAGTGACACCATCTGCAGCAAGTTGATGCTGCAGCTCTCTGGAGGTGGTCTGAGGATTGTCCTTGACTGATCTCACCATTCTTCTTCTCTGCCTTTCTGATGTTTTTCTTGTCCTGACACTTCTGGCCTTAACAAGAACTGTCCCTATGTTCTTCCATTTCCTTACTATGTTCCTCACAGTGGAAACTGACAGGTTAAATCTCTGAGACAGCTTTTTGTATCCTTCCCCTGAACAACTATGTTGAATAATCTTTGTTTTCAGATCATTTGACAGTTGTTTTGAGGAGCCCATGATGCCACTCTTCAGAGGAGATTCAAACAGGAGAACAACTTGCAAGTGGCCACTTTAAGTAGCTTTTCTCATGATTGCATACACCTGGCTATAAAGTTCAAAGCTCAATGAGGTTACAAAACCAAAAAAAGTGCTTTAGTAAGTCAGTAAAAAGTAGGCAGGAGTATTTAAAACAAGAAAATGATAAGGGTGCCCATACTTATGCACCGGTCAAATTTTGTTTGAATGCAGATTGCACATTATCTGTTAGCACAATAAACCTCATTTCAAAGCAGAAACATTACTGTGTCCAACAGTTATTACATATATCAAACTGAAATAGCTGTTGCAAAAACACCAATTTTTATAAAACATTAAGCTTAAGATTAATAGGGTTGCCCAAACTTTTTCATATGACTGTATGTCACATGTCCTTGCCCTATAAGACCAAGCCATTTTCCCCGTCGCCACCATTTTCTCACTGCTGCAGCTGCGTGTTAGACGGCACCGCTGTTGCTGTGTGCGCTATACCTTGTTAATTTCAAGCCAATTTTCGCACAAATATACAGATAGCTTGGGAGTAGGGAATAGTTGTGATTGCAGTCCTTTTAAGGACTAGGTTACAGCATTTCCTACGACTTTTATCAGGGAGGTCTGTGCTCTTAAATAGATCGGTTGTGGGAGTAAAGACTAATTGTAATTGCAGTCCTTTTCAGGACTAGGTTACATGAGTTCCTATCAGTTTTTGCCAGGCAGGTCTGTGCCAGTGCTGTGCAAGTTTTTTTCACAGCATTTGGCTGAATCTAGCAAAGCTAATCCTTTTTGGCCTATTGCAGAGTGTGTTAGTCAGTGGAGTAGCCTATCTGTGTTGCAAGATATACCACCTGTGTATAGAATACCAATTTTTTTACTGCACCTAGTGAAGTAAAATCTTTTGGGCATAGCATCATTCTATTAGTCCAACTATACTGACCTCCATCAGGTTGCAAATTAAAACTAATTTTTATCTGCATCTACAGTACCTCTGAAAAAATATTTGGGCTTCTAGCAGTGTGTGGGACTTGTTCTATTAGTCCATCTATACTGACCTCCATCAGGTTGCAAACTGAATATATTTTTTTCTGCATCTACCTCTGAAAAAATATTTGGCCATCTAGTAGTGTGTCGGACTTTCTCTATTAGTCCATCTATACTGACCTCCATCAGGTTGCAAACTGAATATAATTTTTTTCTGGATCTAGCTCTGAAAAAATATTTGGCCTTATAGTAGTGTGTCGGACTTTCTCTATTAGTCCATCTATACTGACCTCCATCAGGTTGCAAATTAAAACTAATTTTTATCTGCATCTACAGTACCTCTGAAAAAATATTTGGGCTTCTAGCAATGTGTGGGACTTGTTCTATTAGTCCATCTATACTGACCTCCATCAGGTTGCAAACTGAATATATTTTTTTCTGCATCTACCTCTGAAAAAATATTGGGCTTCTAGCTGTGTGTGGGTCTTGTTCTATTAATCCATCTATACTGACCTCCATCAGGTTGCAAACTGAATATAATTTTTTATCTGCATCTAGCTCTGAAAAAATATTTGGCCTTCTAGTAGTGTGTCGGACTTTCTCTATTAGTCCATCTATACTGACCTCCATCAGGTTGCAAATTAAAACTAATTTTTATCTGCATCTACAGTACCTCTGAAAAAATATTTGGGCTTCTAGCAGTGTGTGGGACTTGTTGTATTAGTCCATCTATACTGACCTCCATCAGGTTGCAAACTGAATATATTTTTTTCTGCATCTACCTCTGAAAAAATATTGGGCTTCTAGCTGTGTGTGGGTCTTGTTCTATTAATCCATCTATACTGACCTCCATCAGGTTGCAAACTGAATATATTTTTTTCTGCATCTACCTCTGAAAAAATATTGGCCTTCTAGTAGTGTGTCGGACTTTCTCTATTAGTCCATCTATACTGACCTCCATCAGGTTGCAAATTAAAACTAATTTTTATCTGCATCTACAGTACCTCTGAAAAAATATTTGGGCTTCTAGCAGTGTGTGGGACTTGTTCTATTAGTCCATCTATACTGACCTCCATCAGGTTGCAAACTGAATATATTTTTTTCTGCATCTACCTCTGAAAAAATATTGGGCTTCTAGCTGTGTGTGGGTCTTGTTCTATTAATCCATCTATACTGACCTCCATCAGGTTGCAAACTGAATATATTTTTTTCTGCATCTACCTCTGAAAAAATATTTGGCCTTCTAGTAGTGTGTCGGACTTTCTCTATTAGTCCATCTATACTGACCTCCATCAGGTTGCAAATTAAAACTAATTTTTATCAGCATCTACAGTACCTCTGAAAAAATATTTGGGCTTCTAGCAGTGTGTGGGACTTGTTCTATTAGTCCATCTATACTGACCTCCATCAGGTTGCAAACTGAATATATTTTTTTCTGCATCTACCTCTGAAAAAATATTGGGCTTCTAGCTGTGTGTGGGTCTTGTTCTATTAATCCATCTATACTGATCTCCATCAGGTTGCAAACTGAATATATTTTTTTCTGCATCTACCTCTGAAAAAATATTTGGCCTTCTAGTAGTGTGTCAGACTTTCTCTATTAGTCCATCTTTACTGACCTCCATCAGGTTGCAAATTAAAACTAATTTTTATCTGCATCTACAGTACCTCTGAAAAAATATTTGGGCTTCTAGCAGTGTGTGGGGCTTGTTCTATTAGTCCATCTATACTGACCTCCATCAGGTTGCAAACTGAATATATTTTTTTCTGCATCTACCTCTGAAAAAATATTGGGCTTCTAGCTGTGTGTGGGTCTTGTTCTATTAATCCATCTATACTGACCTCCATCAGGTTGCAAACTGAATATATTTTTTTCTGCATCTACCTCTGAAAAAATATTTGGCCTTCTAGTAGTGTGTCGGACTTTCTCTATTAGTCCATCTATACTGACCTCCATCAGGTTGCAAATTAAAACTAATTTTTATCTGCATCTACAGTACCTCTGAAAAAATATTTGGGCTTCTAGCAGTGTGTGGGACTTGTTCTATTAGTCCATCTATACTGACCTCCATCAGGTTGCAAACTGAATATATTTTTTTCTGCATCTACCTCTGAAAAAATATTGGGCTTCTAGCTGTGTGTGGGTCTTGTTCTATTAATCCATCTATACTGACCTCCATCAGGTTGCAAACTGAATATATTTTTTTCTGCATCTACCTCTGAAAAAATATTTGGCCTTCTAGTAGTGTGTCGGACTTTCTCTATTAGTCCATCTATACTGACCTCCATCATGTTGCAAATTAAAACTAATTTTTATCTGCATCTACAGTACCTCTGAAAAAATATTTGGGCTTCTAGCAGTGTGTGGGACTTGTTCTATTAGTCCATCTATACTGACCTCCATCAGGTTGCAAACTGAATATATTTTTTTCTGCATCTACCTCTGAAAAAATATTGGGCTTCTAGCTGTGTGTGGGTCTTGTTCTATTAATCCATCTATACTGACCTCCATCAGGTTGCAAACTGAATATATTTTTTTCTGCATCTACCTCTGAAAAAATATTTGGCCTTCTAGTAGTGTGTCGGACTTTCTCTATTAGTCCATCTATACTGACCTCCATCAGGTTGCAAATTAAAACTAATTTTTATCTGCATCTACAGTACCTCTGAAAAAATATTTGGGCTTCTAGCAGTGTGTGGGACTTGTTGTATTAGTCCATCTATACTGACCTCCATCAGGTTGCAAACTGAATATATTTTTTTCTGCATCTACCTCTGAAAAAATATTTGGCCTTCTAGTAGTGTGTCGGACTTTCTCTATTAGTCCATCTATACTGACCTCCATCAGGTTGCAAATTAAAACTAATTTTTATCTGCATCTACAGTACCTCTGAAAAAATATTTGAGCTTCTAGCAGTGTGTGGGACTTGTTGTATTAGTCCATCTATACTGACCTCCATCAGGTTGCAAACTGAATATATTTTTTTCTGCATCTACCTCTGAAAAAATATTTGGCCTTCTAGTAGTGTGTCGGACTTTCTCTATTAGTCCATCTATACTGACCTCCATCAGGTTGCAAATTCAAAATAATTTTTTTCTGCATCTAACCCAGCCAATAGTTTTGGCCTAATACCACAGTTTGGCCACTCAGCTCTGCTCGGTTACCATCCATTGTTTTTTTGTGCAAACAACTCCAGAGTTGTGAATTAGTTAACCACCAAAATGAGTGTAAAAAGGCCTGCTGCTGGTGGAAAGGGGAATAGGCGTGTTGGAAAGGGGAAAAAAGGTTGTGTCCATGGGGTAGGTGTTAAAGGAACAGTAACATCTGCAGAAGAAAGACCATCTTCCAGCCAAACTAAAATGTCTACTTCTTTTAGCGGACAATGTGATAAGATCCCTTTCTTACGGCCACGCCAATCGCTACAAATTCCAGATGAGGCACAAAAACAGCAGGTGCTTCAACGGATATCAAGTGCTCCTTTAAGTGGGCTCTCCTCCACATCAACTTCAACATCACAAATACTCCAGTCCTCAAAGGTGTCACCCAAATCGCACTTGCTTCCTCACAGCTCCCAAATCTCCAGCTGCCCGTCTGAGTATGAGGTAGAACAGATGGTTGAGTCTGCAGAGCTGTTTACTCATACTATAGCCTGGGAATCAGAGGTCGACTCCAGCGCTTCTGTGAATCCAGATGAGGAAATGATCTGCACTGATGCCCAGAATCTTTATGAGTCGGATCCAGGACCAGACGCAGAAGGTTCTGACCATAATGTAGACCCTCATTCCCAAACTGTAACTCCTGTTGGTGGAGACAATGAGGAAGACGATGATAAGACTCAAATACTTGATTGGAGCGACAACTTTAGTTTTTTGTCAGGGCAGGAACAGGTTGGCTCTGAGGACGACGGGTGTGATAACGCACAGGGTGATGATGATGAGGTCGGAGATCCCACTTACTGTTAACCCACAGTCAGCCAAGAGATGAGGTCAGCAGAGGAGGTGGAGGAAGATGCTAGTGACGACGAGGTCAGGTTGCGCCTTCCTGGACAGAGACGTAGTACTTGAAGAACGTCAACAACTGCATCCTCAAACACAACTCTGCCTCTCACCACAAGTCGTGGTGGCTCTTCAGGTCGCATGGGTGCTAAGCCTTGCATAGCCTGGGCATTTTTTCAGATCGATAAAGATGACCCAACTCGTGTTATCTGTAACATTTGTCAGCAAAAGCTAAGTAGAGGCCAAAAAATACATAGTTTGAGTACTTCATGCATGAACCGGCACATGGACATGAAGCATAAGTTGCAGTGGGAAGCTCAGTGTGCTACAATGCGGCCTAGCCGGCCGGGCCAACCCCCGTCTGCCATATCTTGTGCATCCGCGGCCTCTTCATCCTCTGTGACTGGGGGGACAGCAGTCACACCTGTTTTGGGGCGCAGACCTGCCACCTCTTTACCCGCAACAGCCAGCGTGATTGGCAGGTCATCATTTTCTTTGGAGGTGGTAACACCAGCTGGTGTTGAGCGCTGTCCGACATCGATAGCACCACCTTTGGATGAAGGCAACCTAACATGTCCGCCTGCATCTTCCTCACAGACCAGCAGTTTGCCGGGGACACCCTTATCAACCCCGTCTAAGCACAATAGCCAGCCCTCGGTCCCTCAGATGTGGACAAGTAAAAGACCATTTCCTCCTAGCCATGAGAAAGCTAAGAGGTTGAATTTCACCATCTGCAAGCTCTTGGCTACAGAAATGCTGCCTTTCCGCCTGGTGGACACAGAGGATTTTCGAGACCTTATGTCCGTCGCAGTGCCCCAGTACCAGATGCCCAGTCGGCACTACTTCTCAAAGAAAGGTGTGCCTGCGCTCCACCAGCATGTCGCACACAACATCACCACTTCTTTGAGAAACTCTGTGTGTGACAGGGTGCATTTCACCACAGACACTTGGACGAGTAGGCATGGACAGGGGCTTTACATGTCGCTGACTGGGCACTGGGTAACTATGGTGACAGCAGGACAAGGGGCTGCTGTCCAAGTCTTGCCGTCCCCACGAGTTGTGCGTCAATGCTCTTTATGTCAAAGTTCCTCCACTGCTTCTGCCTCCTCATCCTCCTCTCGGTCTTCCACCTGCACCCAAAGCCTGTCTGGTCATGCCACAAGCTTTCTAACTGCGCAGAAGGGATCCTGCACACCTCCTTACTATGCTGGCAGTAGGGCTCAACGTCATCAGGCGGTTTTTACATTGAAATGTCTGGGAAATGTGAGTCACACAGCTGAGGAGTTGTGGTCAGCTCTGGAGAACCAATTTCATGAATGGCTGTCTCCACTGGACCTGAAACCAGGGAAGGCCGTGTGCGACAATGCTGCAAACCTGGGTGCGGCCCTTCGCCGGGGCAATGTCACACACGTGCCTTGTATGGCTCACGTGTTGAACCTGGTTGTCCAGCAATTTTTAGCCCACTATCCCAGACTAGATGGCCTTCTGCAGAGGGCACGGTCGCTGTGTGCTCACTTCCGCCGTTTGCATCCCGCAGCTCAGCGACTTACATCTCTACAGAAGTCGTTGGGCCTGCCACTTCACCGGCTAAAATGCGATGTGCCTACCCGGTGGAATTCAACTCTGCACATGTTGCAGCGACGGTGGCAGCACCGACAAGCCCTGGTGCAATACGTTCTGACGTATAGCCTGGGCCAACGAGATTCAGAGGTGGGGCAAATCACGCTGGAGGAGTGGTCTCAGATCAGGGACCTATGCACCCTTCTGCACAGTTTTGAAATGGCGACGAAGATGTTTAGTGCTGACGATGCCATTATCAGCATGACTATTCCGGTGATTTACATGCTGGAGCACATGTTAAACAGAATTCGGAGTCAGGTGGTGGCACAAGAGGAGGTGGAGGAAGTAGAGGAGGAGGAGTTGTATGCGGAAGGGCTAACATCTGCAAGGTCCAGAAGGTCGGCAGCACCAAGGCGGCAGGCATGTGAGGGTGGGGGAGATGGTTTTACCAGGGCGCATGGTAGCAGCCAAACTAGTGAGGAAGGTGCAGGAGCCCAGGAAGAAGTGGAGGACGAACTGATAGAAGACTCATCAGATGAGGGAGACCTTGATCACATTTCTGTTGTGCGAGGTTGGGGGGAGAGGACAGAGGAAGGAAGCATGATTGTTACCTCGCCACCAACACAACAGGGACTTGGTGCTCCTGGATGCGCAACACACATGAGTGCCTTCTTGCTGCACTACCTGCAACATGACCCTCGAATTGTGAGAATTAGAAATAATCCTGACTACTGGGTTGCCACACTGTTAGATCCCCGGTACAAAAGTAAATTTGCAGAAATTATTCCTGCCATAGAAAGGGATGCACGCATGCAGGAGTATCAGCAGAGACTGTTGCAGAATCTTACATGTGCTTTTCCACAAAATACCAGTGGTGCACGTAGTGAATCTCACAGTTCCAACTTGCCAACCGTGGGACCGTCAAGTGTTCAGCACTCAAACCGTAACAGAACCACAGTATCTGGTGGTAACATCAATTTTGCGGAATCATTTCACCACTTTTTTAGCCCATCCTTTGCAAGGCCACAGGAGACAAGAAGTCTGACACATAGTCAACGCCTAGAGACGATGGTACAGGAGTATCTCCAAGTAAACATTGAAGCCACGACTGTGTCACTGGACCCTTGCTCTTTTTGGGCTTCCAATCTGGATAAATGGCCGGAGCTAGCCACTTACGCCTTGGAGATCTTGTCATGCCCCGCAGCCAGCGTTCTGTCTGAACGTGTGTTCAGCGCTGCTGGTGGTGTGCTGACAGATAAGCGCACGCGGTTCTCCACTGATAAAGTAGACAGACTCACGTTCATAAAGATGAACAAATCATGGATCCGAAATGACTTTTCTACCCCTGTGTCATCCTGGGGAGAGTAAAAGCTTGATGATTGGTTAAAATCACCCTACCAAACGTTTTAAATTACTTTTAAATTACATTCATGTTTATCTGTATCTTGACTGGAAAATAATTTGGGCTTTGTAGCAGTGTGCAGCACTGATCCTATTAGGCCATCTATAATAAGCTCCACCAGATTTAAAATTAAAAATAATTTTTAGCTGCATCTAGCCCGGAAAATAATTTTGGGGCTCCGAGATGCGCAAGACACATAAGTGCCTTCTTGCTGCACTACCTGCAGCATGACCCTCATATTGTCTGAATTCAAAGTAATCATGACTACTGGGTTGCCACACTCTTAGATCCCCCAAACTTTTCGATCAACCATTTCATTTTAATAAAGACCAAAAAAATGGTCATTTTTGAAATTATAAGCATTAGCAGGTTGTTAGAAACTGAAATCAAACAGTTTTCAACTCAAAACTTTATTCTAGGTGATGTCACATTTTCACATAGGACCCCTTGTTCGAAAGGAGCTTCTGAACTCTCTCGTCCATTGAATTTGTCAGGTTTTGGATGGTTTCTGCTTCAATTGTTTTGCATGAGGACAGAATACCCTCCCAGAGCTGTTGCTTAGATGTGAACTGCCTCCCGCCATCATAGACACTCCTTTTAATGATGCTCCAAAGGTTCTGAATGGGGTAGAGGTCAGGGGAGCATGGGGGTCACACCATAAGTTTGTCCCCTTTTATGCCCATATCAGCCAGAGATGCAGATGTTTTATGTGCAGCATGAGATGGTGCATTATCATGCAGAAAAATGATCTTGCTGTGAAATACACGGTTCTTCTTCTTGAACCATGGCAGGAAGTGCTGTTTGAGAAAATCCACATACATTATGGAGTTCATCTTTAGCGCCTTCAGGGATCCTAAAGGGGCCGACAATCTCTCTCCCCATGATTCCAGCCCAAAACATTACTCCACCTCCTCCTTGTTGGCGCTGTAGCCGTGTTTGCGTGGGGTGTCCATCAACCAGCCATCCTCCACTCCATCCATCTGGACCATCGAGCGTTGCACGGCACTCATCCGTGAACAAAACAGTTTTGAAATCAGTCTTCGTGTAATGTTTGGCCCAATGGAGCCGTTTCTGCCTGTGTGAAGTGGATAGCGGAGGTCGACAGGATGGCGTACGCACAGCTGCAAACCTCTGAAGAACCCTGCATCTTGTTGTTCGGGGGACGTTGTAGGCACCAGCAGCTTCAAAAACTTGTCTGCTGCTATGACAAGGCTTTTTGCCGCTGCTCTTTTAACCTGACGTAATTGCCTGTAGGAAAGAGTCCTCAATTTGCCCTTATCAGCACGCACACGTGTGTACTGTGAATCAGCTACATACTTCTTGATTGCCAAGACACTTCATCCTGATCATCGCACAATGTTGATTGTAGTCATGCCTTGACCTAAACACTCCACAATTTGTTGCTTCTCAGCAGCCGACACATCCTTTTTCTTTCCCATTTTGGCAGAAAATGTAGGCTGCTTAATAATGTGAGACAGCCTTCTTAAGTAGTCTTGCCTTTCATTGGACACACCTGCCAAACTAATTAGCACAGGTGTCTGCAATTGCTTACAGTGATATAAAGAGCCCTGACACACATCACCATCAATGAGTTTAACTGACAAACAAACAAATTCTTCCCTTATCACTCCTAAACACTTTTTGCATAATAATTTGGAACACAGTGTACATGTGCTTTTCCACAAAACACCAGTGGTTCACGTAGTGAATCTTACAGTTCTAACTTGCCAACCGTGGTTTGTATGGAGTTGTTCAATAAAGGGCCCAAAATTAAGATAACATAGATGGGAGAGGTCTCTATGAATAGGAATTTCTATGTATTTGATACCCTGTGAGGGCCAGGCAAAGGAAAGTTGGACTGGATGGAATCCTATATGGATTTGGGGAGGGAGACATCGAGGGCCTCAGACTTCGCTGCATTGATTTTAAAATTTGACCATGTAACAAAGTGATCTATTTCAGCCATAACAGCATGGATGGATACATGTGATTGAGTGATATATACTAGGACATCATCAGCAAATAGAGAGCACTTGTACTCGGTGCCTCCCACCTCAATCCACCTAATATTGGGGTTATGGCGTATTGATGAGAGCAGGTGCTCCGTCACTAGGATGTATAAGAGAGGGGACAGAGAACATCCCTGCCTTGTCCCATTGGTGATTGTGAAAGGTGATGAAAATGTTCTGACGCGCCCCCTGGGCCTTGGGACACCCGGAACCGGACCCTTTTTGGTGGATGCTGGTGGTTGCAGTCTCCGTGGCGGCAACCCGGTTCCGTGGCTCAGGGCGGTCAAACCAGTGCGGAACTATTTATGTGGTTTTGATGTTTAAATGTCCGACTACGCCACCCGTGGATTGCGGTCAGAGTGAACCGCCGCTCCAGGGCAGACCGCTGAGGCTGGTGTTGTGGGTGCAGCAGAGCGTAGCATAACTCCCCACGGGAGGAGTATAGCCTCAGGGCAGTGTATGCGGAGGATGGGGGTGATGGTGCAGGGCAGCAGCAGTAATGACACGGAGTCAGTGATGCAGTCCAGGGCCTTTACTCACAGTTCTTATTATCCAGACCACGTCTGCAGTTAACAGCTGCCCACGTCGTACTGTGCTCACCAGGTGAGGGGCTCAGACAACTCCCAGATAACTTTGGAGTGCTTCACAGGACCCCCTTTGTGTGTCCTTTGTCTGGCCTTTCTTACCAACACTTCTGTCCGGCTGCCTCGGGCCTCCTCTTGGTAAACTTGGCGCCAGTTTCCCTGACCCTATGTTGTGCCTTCCTAGCGGGTGTAGCGAGGGGCTGCGCCACATAAAATGTCACAGCCTCCTGTTTCTAGCTGAGGGTCGTTTCCTGCCTCCACTAGTTTCGGGGACCGGTCTCCCCCTTTGGCCTGACCCCTCCACGCAGGTGGATTTGGGCGTGCGGTGGCGACTCGCCCATCCGCACCCCTGAGATCCCTTCGTTCCTCATTCCTGGAGCCTTCTCCGCTCCTCTTCCTTCCTTCTCCCTCTTCCAGGCCTGGGCCTCTGTTACTAGGCCCGCCTCCGGAGCAGAGCTCATGCAGAGCCCCTGCTCCCTGCCACTTCTGCTCAGACTTTTCTGCACTGAACTAAGATGGTGCCCACCTTTTATACTCCCTTCTCAATGCACCCAGGAACTGCTTCCTCCCTGCTCCTGCACTACAGGGTTCCCCTTCCTCAGTGTTCCCTCCCCCCACTCCAGCCAGGGACAGGGACTGTCGTGCCCATCTCAGGGGCATATTGGTCGCCCTGCCCCACGGCAATGTGGTGTAATGCATGCAGGTGTCGGGTCCTGATCCACACTACATCCTTACCTGAGAGTGAGATATCACACCTCTGGGTGAGGTGCAATACCTCTGTAGCAACCGAGCCCTCAGGGTGCTACAGTTCCATTTATCTTCAGCCTAGGTGACGTATTGCGATACAGGGCTGTGATTTTGGCTATAAAAGGGTCCCTTAAACCCCTACCCCAAGCTTTTTAAGAGAATCATATATGGCGTGCCAGGAGACTCTATGGAATGCTTTCTCAGCATCCAACGAGAGTATCTAATTACAAATTTTTAACTGCATCTAGCCCAGGAAATACTTTGTGCCTAGTTGCAGGGTCTGCTAGTCAGCGGATTATCCCGGCTGTTAAGCAAGCTACACCACCTGTAGTTTGGACACTTCATTTTTTCAAAGGAAATGCTTCGGGACCACGGGATACTCAGTGAAGAGCATCAGGAGGCACCCCAAGGCATAGGGGCTGGGACTGGCAGTAGGATGCCTTGCGGTGGACAGCCGAGCTCGATCCTTATAACAGCTTTTTAACTGCAGCAGCTTTAGTGGACGCTACTGGAGCTGGAATTACGTGGCTGCTGGCATGAGACTTGCCCTCCAATAGATTCTTGTAAATGGATTTAAAGTGTATTTATTCAAATTAGAGAGACAATTTAAATTAAAAAGCTTAGAGCTGCCTCCACCACAGGGGGGCTCGCTCGACCCACCAGCGGACAGGCACCAGTATTGGGAGAGGGGGGCTGGCCGTCAGGGTTCACCGCGGCTCTGGCACAAACCCGGCGACACGAAGGTGGCACGGGCAGGAGCGGACTGAATGAGTCGGCTTCTCACTTTTTGGATTTTAGAAGGGCATGACATGCCTATATCTGTGTCTCCCCCTCCTTTTACTCCTCCACCTCTTTTCTTTTCGCATGACTATATGTACTTGTCACTTTTCCATGTGTTAGTTGTGTCTTCTGAGCAGTTTGTCAGCTTTTGGACACCTTTGAAGGTGTTTTCTATGTGTTTCTATGTGTTTTTGTTTGCCTGCCATTGGTTTTAACGGTGTTCGAAGGTGTTCGACGAACAGTTCGACGAACAGTTCGGCGAACCGAACTGAACTCGAACACTACGGGGGTGGCTCAACACTAATCAGGAGGCACCCCAAGGCATAGGGGCTGGGACTGGCGGTAGGATGCCTTGCGGTGGACAGCCGAGCTCGATCCTTATAAAAGCTTTTTAACTGCAGCAGCTTTAGTGGACGCTACTGGAGGTGGAATTACACGGCTGCTGGCATGAGACTTGCCCTCCAATAGATCCTTGTAAAAGGATTTAAAGTGTATTCATTCAAATTAGAGAGACAATTTAAATTAAAAAGCTTAGACCTGCCTCCACCACTGGGGGGCTCGCTCGACCCACCAGCGGATAGGCACCAGTATTGGGAGAGGGGGGCTGGCCGTCAGGGTCCACCGCGGCTCTGGCACAAACCCGGCGACACGGAGGTGGCACGGGCAGGAACGGACTGGCCGTGTCGGCTTCTCACTTTTTGGATTTTAGAAGGGCATGACATGCCTATATCTGTGTCTCCCCCTCCTTTTACTCCTCCACCTCTTTTCTTTTCACATGACTGTATGTACTTGTCACTTTTCCATGTGTTAGTTATGTCTTCTGAGCAGTTTGTCAGCTTTTGGACACCTTTGAAGGTGTTTTCTATGTGTTTCTATGTGTTTTTGTTTGCCTGCCATTGGTTTTAACGGTGTTCGAAGGTGTTCGACGAACAGTTCAACGAACAGTTCGGCGAACACACGGGTGTTCAACGATCCGAACCGAACTCGAACACTACGGGGGTGGCTCAACACTAATGATGAATAAAAACACAGAGTGCTTCTTTAAACATGAGCTGCTCAGGTTGCATCCAATTCAAAATTGTCTATTATTGTCTTATGTGTGTGATATATTTTTAGTAGGGTCAGTCTTCTTTAATGAAATACCTTAAAGAGGTACCAATGCTGTGGAGGTGTAGCTAACCTATATTTTTATTCCATTCCCATTTGCTTTTTCTTTTGGATTCCTTTCCAAACAAAATTTATGATTTTAATCTGAATTGTTTGTAAACTTAACAATTGTGGTAAGTACATCAATACATTTTTCTAGCAAAGTTAAGTGGGTAAATAACATAATCTGACAGCTTAAGATGCAAATCACAAGCTCATTTTCTGCATCCTTTTTCTTTTTTTTCTACTAATCTACAAATGACTAGATCATCAAATGTAAAAGCAATCTTTAGAATGACTCTATTTATAATGCTTAATTATCTTTTTTTTTCAGTCACCATGAAAGATAATTAGAAAACAGGAAGTGCACTAAATTCTTCTGTAAAGCTGGGTATTTAATTGTTGCACAACAAAACGGCTCAAATAGTTTTTAAATGATAAGATTATATTTTATATATACTTTTGTCAGTTTTGGGCATAAAAGTATTTATACACTGCTCAAAAAAATAAGGGGAACACTTAAACAATAGAATATAACTCCTAGTAAATCAAACTCCTGTGAAATCAAACTGTCCACTTAGGAAGCAACACTGATTGACAATCAATTTCACATGCTGTTGGGCAAATGGAATAGAAAATAGATGGAAATTATTGGCATTTACCAAGACACACTCAATAAAGGAGTGGTTCTGCAGGTGGGGACCACAGACCACTTCTCAGTACCAATGCTTTCTAGCTGATGTTTTGGTCACTTTTGAATGTTGGTTGTGCTTTCACACTCATGGTAGCATGAGAAGGACTCTACAACCCACAGAAGTTGCTCAGAACAAGGCCGTGGGCAAGCTGAAATTGTGCCACAACAAACACCCACATCTTCTCGCCTGACCTTCCTGTCCCAATTTCTAGAGGACCGCAGCACACCACTATTGAACCCAGAGCAGTGTCAAAAGGTTGTTGGTTGGATAGCGGATAATGTTTCCAGTCACTTAGCCACCACCACCACCACCCTGTCTTCCACATGGTCAAGCCATGAGTCTGGACCGCATATTCCTCACCCTGATCCTCCTTCCTCCCACCATGCCGAATACCCAGAGACAACTGATCCCACACTTGGACACTTTGAAGAGCTGTTCACTTTTCCATTTATAGATTCGGGCCTCTCGCCTTATCCACTTCAATCGGGGCAAGAGGAGGTCGCATGTAGCGATGCCCAAATATTTAAGAAGCCACGGTCACACGAAAGCGACGGTGGGAAAGTGTCACAAGAGGTGGACGATGATGAGACACAATTGCCAGAATGTCAGTAGGAGGATCAGCGTGCAGAAGTGGAAGACGAGGTGTTGGATGATATAGTAACTGACCAAACCTGGCAGGAGGATATGCAGAGCGAGGACAGCAGCACACAGGGGGAGGGAGGCAGAGCACCCCAACAGGCAGGAAGAAGCAGTGTGGTGGCCGCAGACAGAAGGCAGGCAATCGTACCTTGTAACACCAGCACGAAGAAAGTTGCCAGTACAACTGTTAGGTCTTCCCAAGTTTGGTTGTTTTTAAAAGACTCTGCTGATAACCCCAAAAAGGCCATTTGCACCACCTGCCAGGCGTGCATCAGCAGGGGTGGCAAAACGACCAGCCTGACCACCACCAGCAGGATCAGGCACATGGCAGCAAAGCACCTGACTTTGTGGGCTGAACCCCAGGGTCCAGGAACAGTGTCTGCGGGTGGCATCATTGCTTCTTCCACTGTTGTGCATGTAAGCCAATCCCCTGTCCATGGTGCATGCGAAGATGCCTCCTGCCCTGCACCTGTCATTGTACACTCTCAAATGGCAGCATCAGGAAGCACAACCATGTCCTTTTCCAAGCGCAGAGCATGAATTTGGAGTTCCTCCACATTTTTGGTAGCTGTTGCTTCACTGCATAGGCAAACAGTATACAGTAGGAGACCCACTTTCTATTAATGGTAATATAGTTTTCAGGAGGCCCTACAACCTCTAGATCTCTTGCAAGGAGCATTGGAGTTCCTAAAATTTTTTGGCAGCCGTTGCTTCACTGTATAGGCAAACAGTATGGGAGACCCACTTTCTAATAATGGCAGCATTTTTTTGCAGGAGGCCCTCCAACCTCTACGTCTCTTGCAAGGAGCATTGGAGTTCCTCCAAATCTTTGGCAGCCGTTGCTTCACTGCATAGGTAAGCAGTATGAGAGACACACTTCATAATAATGGGAGTATTTTTTGCAGGAGAGCCTCTGACCTCTACATCTCTTGTAAGGGGCATTGGAGTTCTTCCAATTTTATGTCAGCCCTTGCAATTACTGCATACGCAATAACAGTCTAGCAGACTCACTCGTTAATAATGGGAACAACAAAGCATAGCCGGATGATGGCTCTCTAACAATAGCGAGGACCGACTGATGACCCTTTAAAAATAGTAAGGGCCGCCTGATGGCCCTATAAAATAGGATTTGTGACTTTCAGAGTCCCTCCATCATAAATAAAACAGGATGTGTCTGATGATGTGTCACACATCACATGGCCAGATAAGGTTGTAAAATGTTAAAATGACGATTCCTGGTGAATGCATTTGTCTTGATTGAAAGCAATGCAAAAGTGCAAAAACGCATCAAAAACGCTACGTGTTAACATAGCCCAAAGTGTGGAGGAGTATTTTTGTTTTTGTATATTTATTTTGCTTTATATACAAGTCATTACCCTGGAAAGGATGTTCCTTAACATATTTCCCAGGAAAATTCATTTTAGTTTAGTTTTTGTATGTTTTATTGTGAGTTCGTAAAAGTGGCGTAATACCTCTGACAACGTTGTTGACAACAGTGACCTTGGAGTCAGAAATTCTTCCAGGGGCCTTCCTCATGCTGTTCCCATGTCACTTGAGCAGTGTTCCCATCGATTTGGGCAATTTTTAAGCCCTGTGCAGACCGTCGGGGGGAGCTGCCTGAAAAATGCTCGAGTTTCCCATAGACTTACATTGGGCTCGTTACTCGGTCCAAGCACTCGAGCATTCCAATTTACTCGACTAAAACGAGTACCCGAGCATTTTAGTGCTCGCTCATCACTAGTTATAACTAATTATTCCTTTTGAAGCGCCTTTATTCCACGGTCCTGTGCATTTAATCATGAAAAGGAGTGAATTTTTCACAGATGCCTAAATTAAACCTGGGATCTAAGGGGTAATATTTCTCCTTGTGGAGAGTGACATGCCATGCCTGGCATGTCAGAGTGAGGAGGCTCATTTACCTTGCATGCTCCTCTGGGAAATTAAATATGCAAATTGCCTCTTCAGTGAGAAGTAGACTAGCATTATAGTGCCACCTGTTGGAAGTAGCATTCCTAAAAGTTAATATTGACCCTTTAAGGAGCCTTGCTATATGACTTAAGATAAAAGTGACGCGCCCCCTGGGACATATTCCTTTTTGAGGGGAATACCCGGCACCGGATCAGATGGGGGGTTGTAGTCTCCGAGCGGCTGTGACCCGGCCCGTGCCCAGGGCGTCAAGCTCAGTGTTATGTGGCAGTCCTACAGATGTTATTAAGAGTTCTTTTGTGTCGACTACGCCACCCGTTGTGATGCGGTCACTGTGGCCGCCGCTGCAGCAGGGTCCGCTGAGGCTGATGGTGGGTGCGCAGCTTGGTGGGATAACCCCCAACGGGAGGGGTATAGCCTCAGGGGGGACAGGTGCAGAGGATGGGGGTTGTGGTGGTGCAGTGCAGACGGCAATGAAGACAGAGTCGGGTTGTGCAGTTAAGGGTGTTTACTTACTGCAGATGTTGTACTGGTCACTCCAGCTTCGAGTGACCACCCGAGCCGTGCTGCGTCCACCAGGTCCTGGATCCAGCCAACCCCCAAACAAGTCCGGAGCGTGGCCCTGAGCTCTCCTTCTGTCCCGTTCTCTGGCCGTCCCCACCAGTGATCCACCTAGGTCCAGCTCCCTCGGGCCTTCTGTTGGGACACCCTTGGCCTTGGGTTCCCTGACCCTTCATGTGGTGTGCCTTCGGGGTGGATGTGATGGGTGACCGTGACAAACGCTGCCCACGGTCTCCGGTCTCTGGCTGGGGTGTGTTTTGCCCCCCACCAGCTTGGGTTCCGGTACCCTGTGCCGACTCTTCACCCGGGGATTTAAGTTGGGATCTTGGAGTCCTTTTCTGCTGTTTCCCCCTCTGGGTCTCTCTCTCTCTTCTCCTCTCTCACTCTGGGTCTCTCTTCTCCTCTGCTTGCTGACTTGTTCTCTGCATCTGACCCTGTTCTAAGTTGGTGCCCACCTTATATACACCCTCTATGTGTGAGCTCAGGTGACCAGCACCCAATGAGCTCCTATCTTTACCCAGGCTGCTCCCCCTATCTGCCCCTACACTACTTGGGATGTACCACCCCCCTCCCACTCCAGCCAGGAACAGACTCGGTCGTACCTGCACATTTCTAAGTGGGAGTACCGTCGGTCTGCTCCTCGGAAATGGGATGTGTGTAGTGCATGCAGCCTACCGAGCTCAGTTCCACACTCCTTCCTTACCCGGGAGTGGAATATCACACCTCTGGGTTGAGGTGCAATACCCCTGTAGCAGCCGAATCCTCAGGGTGCTACATTCCCCCCTGGTAAATCACAGCACGTCCTCGGGCTGTAAGACAAAAACATCCAAACATACAAAATTTTTCATAAACATATAAAATATATAAAACATATCATCACATTCTTTATATAAAACTTTCTCGTCGCCTCTGGCTCCTCCTCCGGTCACTGTGCAACGTGTGACCGGGTAAAGTGCGACAGTCTCTCTGGAAAACTGGTTTTCCTATAAAACCAGTAGGGGGCGCTTTAGGAAGCGCAACTATATACAGGGGAAGTTGGCCGCTCTCAGTCCTCGGCCAGGTAAAGGGAAGGGAATGGCTGCTCACAGTCCTCAGCCTGGTATGGATACGGAATAACGGGTAAAAAGTTCACTCATGCTGGTCCCAACGGGGACTATATATATGTAGCAACAGTTTCTTTGGTACCCGGTCGGGTAACTATCTACATCTCCTGCTCTGCCGCACTCAACGGCGTCTTCCTCCTGCTCTTTGCTTGTAGCTGGTTGTAACTTCAGACCCGTCCGGGTCCTCTTGCTCCTCCTCCTCGCACCGCAACTCCTCCTCCGTCAGGCGGTGTACGTGGAGGGCGTAAGGTCCTTTGGCACACTTGTGCCGGGTAAAGGTGACCTCGTCTCCGATGTAGAGGTCACGACCTCTGTGCCCCTCCGGCAGATGGGACTCCACGTCTCTGCGCGTGACAAAGACGTCGCCGGGGGTGTTGTTGTCCCGGATGAAGCCCCACCCATGCTGCTGGTTGAACTTGATCACTGTCCCGATGGTGCGGGGACAATGCGCTGCACGGGGGTCCCTCCTGGTCCGGCTCTTCTGCTCGGCACTCCGTACTTGGGCCTGCTGTTCCCGGACCCGCCTCTCTCTCCGCTCCCTCGCAAACTCTTCGAGCTGCTGTCGGCAACACTCAGCACGCTCCGCTGCAGCTGCCCTGGTTTCCTGAGTGAACCCCATTAGGTCTTCTCCGGTGGGGTCCCACTCAAATTGGGCCTCTTCAAGCGGGGGCGAGATCCGTGCCACGGGCGTCGGAGCCGGAATCAGGGGTCACACAAGGGCCCTAGTCTCTGCTGCCGTTCCAGCTCATGGAATTCTTCGGGCCAGATGAAGGGCCGCCCGTCCGGCCATGTGAGCTGGCTGAACAAGTCCTCCCCCAGGTGTGGCACCCTTGGTTTTACGGGCGCGGGCGCGGTGGTGGTGGCGCCCGGGTTGCCCAGGCCTTGCGGCCAGGCCTGGGGCACCTGGAAGGTGAAGGGCACCGTTAGGACGGCGGCGCCCTGGGCTACCTGGCCTTGCGGCCAGGCCGGAGGCTCTGCGGAGGTAGGGGGCGCTGTTGGTGATGCGGCGCCCGGGGGTACTAGGCCTTGCGACCAGACTGGTGGTATTTCCTGCTTTGTCACGCTCCGGGTCGAGGCGCGTGACGTCACAGGGGTCGCTGCGGCGGCTTCCGGTCGGGGCTTAGTCCATAGCGGTGACATGGCGGCTACGGGCACAGCAGGGGGACTTTCGGGCTCTGCGACGGGGAGCTGGGGCAGGTGGGCGGTTTCCCGGCTTGGGGTATAGGCGTCCCCTTTACCTGCCTCCATGCGTTCGGCTCCCTTCTCGGCGCCGTCTCCGGCCTTTGGTCCTCCCGCGCCATCCTCAGAGGCGGTCTGTTTCCTCTTCCAGGGTAGCGTGCTCCGTTGACTGGTCTCAGCTTGCTGGGCCATCTCCCGGCTCCATTCCGCCAATGTCTCTCGCTGTACCCGGGCCATCCTCCGTGCGAGGCCCTCCAGGGCAGTCTGTGCACACTCCCGGTCTCGGGGGAGCTGTGCAAGGACCTCCACTAGGCCTAGTTGGGTCGTGGTTTCTAGCAGGCTCCTGACCAACGGGTCGGTGCTGCTCTGCTCTCCTTCCTCGGTCTCTAGCAGACTCCTGGCCAGCGGGCCGGTGCTGTTCTGCTTTCTCTCCATCTCCGGGCAAGCTCCTCCGCTACTCCTCTCCAAGCTTCTTGCCTCCGGGTGCGCTCGCTCCAGACTCCTCGTTAGACTTCTTGTCTCCGGGTGCGCTCGCTCCAGACTGCTCCAGGCGGCACCCATCTTCGTTCTTTTCTTTCGTCTCCTCCCACTTCGAGGGCGGTCCCGGGGCAACTCGGTGACTGTCAGCTCCAGGGGTAGTTCTTTCACGCTGACAGACACCTCCAGCATCACAGTCTCTGTTGGTGGGGGCGGTTTCCACTTTTGGCGCCATTTTCTGTCCTGGCCCACGATGGGAGGCGGCCTCTTGCCCTCCTTTGGCACGCCCATAATGGCGTCCGCTGCTCTTCCAAGGCGGGAAATCTGCGGATTTGGCGGGAAGCGTCGCCCAGTGGCGGGAAACTCTGCAGATGGCGGGAAAAAGCTGTTAATGGCGGACAACCGGCGGGAATCGACTGGTGATGGGGTCCGATGGCGAGGACCCTCCGGAACCGGCAGGAGACTTCTTTTTGAGGTAACGATGTTCTTTTCTTCAGGCACGCAGTACCCGGTTGTTGCGGGCACGTAATCCTGCCGACTACGCCAAAGTTGACGCGCCCCCTGGGACATATTCCTTTTTGAGGGGAATACCCGGCACCGGATCAGATGGGGGGTTGTAGTCTCCGAGCGGCTGTGACCCGGCCCGTGCCCAGGGCGTCAAGCTCAGTGTTATGTGGCAGTCCTACAGATGTTATTAAGAGTTCTTTTGTGTCGACTACGCCACCCGTTGTGATGCGGTCACTGTGGCCGCCGCTGCAGCAGGGTCCGCTGAGGCTGATGGTGGGTGCGCAGCTTGGTGGGATAACCCCCAACGGGAGGGGTATAGCCTCAGGGGGGACAGGTGCAGAGGATGGGGGTTGTGGTGGTGCAGTGCAGACGGCAATGAAGACAGAGTCGGGTTGTGCAGTTAAGGGTGTTTACTTACTGCAGATGTTGTACTGGTCACTCCAGCTTCGAGTGACCACCCGAGCCGTGCTGCGTCCACCAGGTCCTGGATCCAGCCAACCCCCAAACAAGTCCGGAGCGTGGCCCTGAGCTCTCCTTCTGTCCCGTTCTCTGGCCGTCCCCACCAGTGATCCACCTAGGTCCAGCTCCCTCGGGCCTTCTGTTGGGACACCCTTGGCCTTGGGTTCCCTGACCCTTCATGTGGTGTGCCTTCGGGGTGGATGTGATGGGTGACCGTGACAAACGCTGCCCACGGTCTCCGGTCTCTGGCTGGGGTGTGTTTTGCCCCCCACCAGCTTGGGTTCCGGTACCCTGTGCCGACTCTTCACCCGGGGATTTAAGTTGGGATCTTGGAGTCCTTTTCTGCTGTTTCCCCCTCTGGGTCTCTCTCTCTCTTCTCCTCTCTCACTCTGGGTCTCTCTTCTCCTCTGCTTGCTGACTTGTTCTCTGCATCTGACCCTGTTCTAAGTTGGTGCCCACCTTATATACACCCTCTATGTGTGAGCTCAGGTGACCAGCACCCAATGAGCTCCTATCTTTACCCAGGCTGCTCCCCCTATCTGCCCCTACACTACTTGGGATGTACCACCCCCCTCCCACTCCAGCCAGGAACAGACTCGGTCGTACCTGCACATTTCTAAGTGGGAGTACCGTCGGTCTGCTCCTCGGAAATGGGATGTGTGTAGTGCATGCAGCCTACCGAGCTCAGTTCCACACTCCTTCCTTACCCGGGAGTGGAATATCACACCTCTGGGTTGAGGTGCAATACCCCTGTAGCAGCCGAATCCTCAGGGTGCTACATTCCCCCCTGGTAAATCACAGCACGTCCTCGGGCTGTAAGACAAAAACATCCAAACATACAAAATTTTTCATAAACATATAAAATATATAAAACATATCATCACATTCTTTATATAAAACTTTCTCGTCGCCTCTGGCTCCTCCTCCGGTCACTGTGCAACGTGTGACCGGGTAAAGTGCGACAGTCTCTCTGGAAAACTGGTTTTCCTATAAAACCAGTAGGGGGCGCTTTAGGAAGCGCAACTATATACAGGGGAAGTTGGCCGCTCTCAGTCCTCGGCCAGGTAAAGGGAAGGGAATGGCTGCTCACAGTCCTCAGCCTGGTATGGATACGGAATAACGGGTAAAAAGTTCACTCATGCTGGTCCCAACGGGGACTATATATATGTAGCAACAGTTTCTTTGGTACCCGGTCGGGTAACTATCTACATCTCCTGCTCTGCCGCACTCAACGGCGTCTTCCTCCTGCTCTTTGCTTGTAGCTGGTTGTAACTTCAGACCCGTCCGGGTCCTCTTGCTCCTCCTCCTCGCACCGCAACTCCTCCTCCGTCAGGCGGTGTACGTGGAGGGCGTAAGGTCCTTTGGCACACTTGTGCCGGGTAAAGGTGACCTCGTCTCCGATGTAGAGGTCACGACCTCTGTGCCCCTCCGGCAGATGGGACTCCACGTCTCTGCGCGTGACAAAGACGTCGCCGGGGGTGTTGTTGTCCCGGATGAAGCCCCACCCATGCTGCTGGTTGAACTTGATCACTGTCCCGATGGTGCGGGGACAATGCGCTGCACGGGGGTCCCTCCTGGTCCGGCTCTTCTGCTCGGCACTCCGTACTTGGGCCTGCTGTTCCCGGACCCGCCTCTCTCTCCGCTCCCTCGCAAACTCTTCGAGCTGCTGTCGGCAACACTCAGCACGCTCCGCTGCAGCTGCCCTGGTTTCCTGAGTGAACCCCATTAGGTCTTCTCCGGTGGGGTCCCACTCAAATTGGGCCTCTTCAAGCGGGGGCGAGATCCGTGCCACGGGCGTCGGAGCCGGAATCAGGGGTCACACAAGGGCCCTAGTCTCTGCTGCCGTTCCAGCTCATGGAATTCTTCGGGCCAGATGAAGGGCCGCCCGTCCGGCCATGTGAGCTGGCTGAACAAGTCCTCCCCCAGGTGTGGCACCCTTGGTTTTACGGGCGCGGGCGCGGTGGTGGTGGCGCCCGGGTTGCCCAGGCCTTGCGGCCAGGCCTGGGGCACCTGGAAGGTGAAGGGCACCGTTAGGACGGCGGCGCCCTGGGCTACCTGGCCTTGCGGCCAGGCCGGAGGCTCTGCGGAGGTAGGGGGCGCTGTTGGTGATGCGGCGCCCGGGGGTACTAGGCCTTGCGACCAGACTGGTGGTATTTCCTGCTTTGTCACGCTCCGGGTCGAGGCGCGTGACGTCACAGGGGTCGCTGCGGCGGCTTCCGGTCGGGGCTTAGTCCATAGCGGTGACATGGCGGCTACGGGCACAGCAGGGGGACTTTCGGGCTCTGCGACGGGGAGCTGGGGCAGGTGGGCGGTTTCCCGGCTTGGGGTATAGGCGTCCCCTTTACCTGCCTCCATGCGTTCGGCTCCCTTCTCGGCGCCGTCTCCGGCCTTTGGTCCTCCCGCGCCATCCTCAGAGGCGGTCTGTTTCCTCTTCCAGGGTAGCGTGCTCCGTTGACTGGTCTCAGCTTGCTGGGCCATCTCCCGGCTCCATTCCGCCAATGTCTCTCGCTGTACCCGGGCCATCCTCCGTGCGAGGCCCTCCAGGGCAGTCTGTGCACACTCCCGGTCTCGGGGGAGCTGTGCAAGGACCTCCACTAGGCCTAGTTGGGTCGTGGTTTCTAGCAGGCTCCTGACCAACGGGTCGGTGCTGCTCTGCTCTCCTTCCTCGGTCTCTAGCAGACTCCTGGCCAGCGGGCCGGTGCTGTTCTGCTTTCTCTCCATCTCCGGGCAAGCTCCTCCGCTACTCCTCTCCAAGCTTCTTGCCTCCGGGTGCGCTCGCTCCAGACTCCTCGTTAGACTTCTTGTCTCCGGGTGCGCTCGCTCCAGACTGCTCCAGGCGGCACCCATCTTCGTTCTTTTCTTTCGTCTCCTCCCACTTCGAGGGCGGTCCCGGGGCAACTCGGTGACTGTCAGCTCCAGGGGTAGTTCTTTCACGCTGACAGACACCTCCAGCATCACAGTCTCTGTTGGTGGGGGCGGTTTCCACTTTTGGCGCCATTTTCTGTCCTGGCCCACGATGGGAGGCGGCCTCTTGCCCTCCTTTGGCACGCCCATAATGGCGTCCGCTGCTCTTCCAAGGCGGGAAATCTGCGGATTTGGCGGGAAGCGTCGCCCAGTGGCGGGAAACTCTGCAGATGGCGGGAAAAAGCTGTTAATGGCGGACAACCGGCGGGAATCGACTGGTGATGGGGTCCGATGGCGAGGACCCTCCGGAACCGGCAGGAGACTTCTTTTTGAGGTAACGATGTTCTTTTCTTCAGGCACGCAGTACCCGGTTGTTGCGGGCACGTAATCCTGCCGACTACGCCAAAGTTGACGCGCCCCCTGGGAAATATTCCTTTTTGAGGGGAATACCCGGCACCGGATCAGATGGGGGGTTGTAGTCTCCGAGCGGCTGTGACCCGGCCCGTGCCCAGGGCGTCAAGCTCAGTGTTATGTGGCAGTCCTACAGATGTTATTAAGAGTTCTTTTGTGTCGACTACGCCACCCGTTGTGATGCGGTCACTGTGGCCGCCGCTGCAGCAGGGTCCGCTGAGGCTGATGGTGGGTGCGCAGCTTGGTGGGATAACCCCCAACGGGAGGGGTATAGCCTCAGGGGGGACAGGTGCAGAGGATGGGGGTTGTGGTGGTGCAGTGCAGACGGCAATGAAGACAGAGTCGGGTTGTGCAGTTAAGGGTGTTTACTTACTGCAGATGTTGTACTGGTCACTCCAGCTTCGAGTGACCACCCGAGCCGTGCTGCGTCCACCAGGTCCTGGATCCAGCCAACCCCCAAACAAGTCCGGAGCGTGGCCCTGAGCTCTCCTTCTGTCCCGTTCTCTGGCCGTCCCCACCAGTGATCCACCTAGGTCCAGCTCCCTCGGGCCTTCTGTTGGGACACCCTTGGCCTTGGGTTCCCTGACCCTTCATGTGGTGTGCCTTCGGGGTGGATGTGATGGGTGACCGTGACAAACGCTGCCCACGGTCTCCGGTCTCTGGCTGGGGTGTGTTTTGCCCCCCACCAGCTTGGGTTCCGGTACCCTGTGCCGACTCTTCACCCGGGGATTTAAGTTGGGATCTTGGAGTCCTTTTCTGCTGTTTCCCCCTCTGGGTCTCTCTCTCTCTTCTCCTCTCTCACTCTGGGTCTCTCTTCTCCTCTGCTTGCTGACTTGTTCTCTGCATCTGACCCTGTTCTAAGTTGGTGCCCACCTTATATACACCCTCTATGTGTGAGCTCAGGTGACCAGCACCCAATGAGCTCCTATCTTTACCCAGGCTGCTCCCCCTATCTGCCCCTACACTACTTGGGATGTACCACCCCCCTCCCACTCCAGCCAGGAACAGACTCGGTCGTACCTGCACATTTCTAAGTGGGAGTACCGTCGGTCTGCTCCTCGGAAATGGGATGTGTGTAGTGCATGCAGCCTACCGAGCTCAGTTCCACACTCCTTCCTTACCCGGGAGTGGAATATCACACCTCTGGGTTGAGGTGCAATACCCCTGTAGCAGCCGAATCCTCAGGGTGCTACAAAAGCCAAGCCAGAATCTCAATTTGCTGTTGTGATGTTTCGAGGTGTTGCTCCTCATTAGTAGTGTTGAGCCACCCCCGTAGTGTTCGAGTTCGGTTCGGTTCGTCGAACACCCATGTGTTCGCCGAACTGTTCGTCGAACTGTTCGTCGAACACCTTCGAACACCGTTAAAACCAATGGCAGGCAAACAAAAACACATAGAAACACATAGAAAACACCTTCAAAGGTGTCCAAAAGCTGACAAACTGCTCAGAAGACACAACTAACACATGGAAAAGTGACAAGTACATATAGTCATGCGAAAAGAAAAGAGGTGGAGGAGTAAAAGGAGGGAGAGACACAGATATAGGCATGTCATGCCCTTCTAAAATCCAAAAAGTGAGAAGCCGAGACGGCCAGTCCGCTCCTGCCCGTGCCACCTCCGTGTCGCCGGGTTTGTGCCAGAGCCGCGGTGAACCCTGACGGCCAGCCCCCCTCTCCCAATACTGGTGCCTGTCCGCTGGTGGGTCGAGAGAGCCCCCCTGTGGTGGAGGCAGCTCTAAGCTTTTTAATTTAAATTGTCCCTCTAATTTGAATGAATACACTTTAAATCCATTTACAAGGATCTATTGGAGGGCAAGTCTCATGCCAGCAGCCGCGTAATTCCAGCTCCAGTAGCGTCCACTAAAGCTGCTGCAGTTAAAAAGCTGTTATAAGGATCGAGCTCGGCTGTCCACCGCAAGGCATCCTAGTGCCAGTCCCAGCCCCTATGCCTTGGGGTGCCTCCTGATGCTCTTCACTAAGTATCCCGTGGTCCCGAAGCATTTCCTTTGAAAAAATTAAGTGTCCAAACTACAGGTGGTGTAGCTTGCTTAACAGCCGGGATAATCCGCTGACTAGCAGACACTGCTACTAGGCACAAAGTATTTCCTGGGCTAGATGCAGTTAAAAATTTGTAAGTAGATACTCTCGTTGGATGCTGAGAAAGCATTCCATAGAGTCTCCTGGCACGCCATATATGATTCTCTTAAAAAGCTTGGGGTAGGGGTCTAGGGGACCCTTTTATAGCCAAAATCACGGCCCTGTATCACAATACGTCACCTAGGCTGAAGATAAATGGAACTGTAGCACCGAGGGCTCGGTTGCTACAGACGTATTGCACCTCACCCAGAGGTGTGATATCTCACTCTCAGATAAGGATGGAGTGTGGATCAGGACCCGACACCTGCATGCATTACACCACATTGCCGTGGGGCAGGGCGACCAATATGCCCCTGAGATGGGCACGACAGTCCCTGTCCCTGGCTGGAGTGGGGGGAGGGAACACTGAGGAAGGGGAACCCTGCAGTGCAGGAGCAGGGAGGAAGCAGTTCCTGGGTGCATTGAGAAGGGAGTATAAAAGGTGGGCACCATCTTAGTTCAGTGCAGAGAAGTCTGAGCAGAAGTGGCAGGGAGCAGGGGCTCTGCATGAGCTCTGCTCCGGAGGCGGGCCTAGTAACAGAGGCCCAGGCCTGCAAGAGGGAGAAGGAAGGAAGAGGAGCGGAGAAGGCTCCAGGAACGAGGAATGAAGGGATCCCAGGGGTGCGGACGGGCGAGTCGCCACCGCACGCCCGAATCCACCTGCGTGGAGGGGTCAGGCCAAAGGGGGAGACCGGTCCCCGAACTAGTGGAGGCAGGAAACGACCCTCAGCTAGAAACCGGAGGCTCTGACATTTTATGTGGCGCAGCCCCTTGCTCCACCCGCTAGGAAGGCACCACATAGGGTCAGGGAAACTGGCGCCAAGTTTACCAAGAGGAGGCCCGAGGCAGCCGGACAGAAGTGTTGGTAAGAAAGGCCAGACAAAGGACACACAAAGGGGGTCCTGTGAAACGCTCCAAAGTTATCTGGGAGTTGTCTGAGCCCCTCACCTGGTGAGCACAGTACGACATGGGCAGCCGTTACCTGCAGACGTGGTCTGGATAATAAGAACTGTGAGTAAAGGCCCTGAACTGCATCACTGACTCCGTGTCGTTACTGCTGCTGCCCTGCACCATCACCCCCATCCTCCGCATACACTGCCCTGAGGCTATACTCCTCCCGTGGGGAGTTATGCTACGCTCTGCTGCACCCACAACACCAGCCTTAGCGGTCTGCCCTGTAGCGGCGGTTCACTCTGACCGCAATCCACGGGTGGCGTAGTCGGACATTTAAACATGAAAACCACATAAATAGTTCCGCCACTGGTTTGACCGCCCTGAGCCACGGAACTGGATCGCCGCCACGAAGACTACAACCACCAGCATCCACCAAAAAGGGTCCGGCTCCGGGTGTCCCAAGGCCCAGGGGGCGCGTCAGAACATTTTCATCACCTTTCACAATCACCAATGGGACAAGGCAGGGATGTTCTCTGTCCCCTCTCTTATACATCCTAGTGACGGAGCACCTGCTCTCATCAATTCGCCATAACCCCAATATTAGGTGGATTGAGGTGGGAGGCACCGAGTACAAGTGCTCTCTATTTGCTGATGATGTCCTAGTATATATCACTCAATCACATATATCCATCCATGCTGTTATGGCTGAAATAGATCACTTTGTTACATGGTCAAATTTTAAAATCAATGCAGCGAAGTCTGAGGCCCTCGATGTCTCCCTCCCCAAATCCATATAGGATTCCATCCAGTCCAACTTTCCCTTTGCCTGGCCCTCACAGGGTATCAAATACTTAGGAATTCCTATTCATAGAGACCTCTCCCATCTATGTTATCTTAATTTTGGGCCCTTTATTGAACAACTCCATACAGACCACGGTTGGCAAGTTAGAACTGTAAGATTCACTACGTGAACCACTGGTGTTTTGTGGAAAAGCACATGTACACTGTGTTCCAAATTATTATGCAAAAAGTGTTTAGGAGTGATAAGGGAAGAATTTGTTTGTTTGTCAGTTAAACATGGTGATGTGTGTCAGGGCTCTTTATATCACTGTAAGCAATTGCAGACACCAGTGCTAATTAGTTTGTCAGGTGTGTCCAATGAAAGGCAAGACTACTTAAGAAGGCTCTCTCACATTATTCAGCAGCCTACATTTTCTGCCAAAATTTGAAAGAAAAAGGATGTGTCGGCTGCTGAGAAGCAACAAATTGTGGAGTGTTTAGGTCAAGGCATGACTACAATCAACATTGTGCGATGATCAGGATGAAGTGTCTTGGCAATCAAGAAGTATGTAGCTGATTCACAGTACACACGTGTGCGTGCTGATAAGGGCAAATTGAGGACTCTTTCCTACAGGCAATTACGTCAGGTTGAAAGAGCAGCGGCAAAAAAGCCTTGTCATAGCAGCAGACAAGTTTTTGAAGCTGCTTGTGCCTCCAACGTCCCCCGAACAACAAGATGCAGGGTCCTTCAGAGGTTTGCAGCTGTGCATACGCCATCCTGTCGACCTCCTCTATCCTCTTCACACAAGCAGAAACGGCTCCAGTGGGCCAAACATTGCATGAAGACTGATTTCAAAACTGTTTTGTTCACGGATGAGTGCCGTGCAGCGCTCGATGGTCCAGATGGATGGAGTGGAGGATGGCTGGTTGATGGACACCCCACGCAAACACGGCTACAGCGCCAACAAGGAGGAGGTGGAGTAATGTTTTGGGCTGGAATCATGGGGAGAGAGATTGTCGGCCCCTTTAGGATCCCTGAAGGCGCTAAAGATGAACTCCATAATGTATGTGGATTTTCTCAAACAGCACTTCCTGCCATGGTTCAAGAAGAAGAACCGTGTATTTCACAGCAAGATCATTTTTCTGCATGATAATGCACCATCTCATGCTGCACATAAAACATCTGCATCTCTGGCTGATATGGGCATAAAAGGGGACAAACTTATGGTGTGACCCCCATGCTCCCCTGACCTCTACCCCATTCAGAACCTTTGGAGCATCATTAAAAGGAGTGTCTATGATGGCGGGAGGCAGTTCACATCTAAGCAACAGCTCTGGGAGGGTATTCTGTCCTCATGCAAAACAATTGAAGCAGAAACCATCCAAAACCTGACAAATTCAATGGACGAGAGAGTTCAGAAGCTCCTTTCGAACAAGGGGTCCTATGTGAAAATGTAACATCACCTAGAATAAAGTTTTGAGTTGAAAACTGTTTGATTTCAGTTTCTAACAACCTGCTAATGCTTATAATTTCAAAAATGACCATTTTTTTGGTCTTTATTAAAATGAAAAGGTTGATCGAAAAGTTTGGGGGATCTAAGAGTGTGGCAACCCAGTAGTCATGATTACTTCGAATTCTGACAATATGAGGGTCATCCTGCAGGTAGTGCAGCAAGAAGGCACTTATGTGTCTTGCGCATCTCGGAGCCCCAAAATTATTTTCCGGGCTAGATGCAGCTAAAAATTATTTTTAATTTTAAATCTGGTGGAGCTTATTATAGATGGCCTAATAGGATCAGTGCTGCACACTGCTACAAAGCCCAAATTATTTTCCAGTCAAGATACAGATAAACATGATTAGTAATTTGAAAGCTTAAAACGGTTGGTAGGGTGATTTTAAACAATCATCAAGCTTTTACTCTCCCCAGGATGACACAGGGGTAGAAAAGTCGTTTCGGATCCATGATTTGTTCATCTTTATGAACGTGAGTCTGTCTACATTATCAGTGGAGAGCCGCGTGCGCTTATCTGTCAGCACACCACCAGCAGCGCTGAACACACGTTCAGACAGAAAGCTGGCTGCGGGGCATGACAAGATCTCCAAGGCGTAAGTGGCTAGCTCCGGCCATTTATCCAGATTGGAAGCCCAAAAAGAGCAAGGGTCCAGTGACACAGTCGTGGCTTCAATGTTTACTTGGAGATACTCCTGTACCATCGTCTCTAGGCGTTGACTATGTGTCAGACTTCTTGTCTCCTGTGGCCTTGCAAAGGATGGGCTAAAAAAGTGGTGAAATGATTCCGCAAAATTGATGTTACCACCAGATACTGTGGTTCTGTTACGGTTTGAGTGCTGAACACTTGACGGTCCCACGGTTGGCAAGTTGGAACTGTGAGATTCACTACGTGCACCACTGGTATTTTGTGGAAAAGCACATGTAAGCTTCTGCAACAGTCTCTGCTGATACTCCTGCATGCGTGCATCCCTTTCTATGGCAGGAATAATTTCTGCAAATTTACTTTTGTACCGGGGATCTAACAGTGTGGCAACCCAGTAGTCAGGATTATTTCTAATTCTCGCAATTCGAGGGTCATGTTGCAGGTAGTGCAGCAAGAAGGCACTCATGTGTGTTGCGCATCCAGGAGCACCAAGTCCCTGTTGTTTTGGTGGCGAGGTAACAATCATGCTTCCTTCCTCTGTCCTCTCCCCCCAACCTCGCACAACAGAAATGTGATCAAGGTCTCCCTCATCTGATGAGTCTTCCATCAGTTCGTCCTCCACTTCTTCCTGGGCTCCTGCACCTTCCTCACTAGTTTGGCTGCTACCATGCGCCCTGGTAAAACCATCTCCCCCACCCTCACATGCCTGCCGCCTTGGTGCTGCCGACCATCTGGACCTTGCAGATGTTAGCCCTTCCGCATACAACTCCTCCTCCTCTACTTCCTCCACCTCCTCTTGTGCCACCACCTGACTCCGAATTCTGTTTAACATGTGCTCCAGCATGTAAATCACCGGAATAGTCATGCTGATAATGGCATCGTCAGCACTAAACATCTTCGTCGCCATTTCAAAACTGTGCAGAAGGGTGCATAGGTCCCTGATCTGAGACCACTCCTCCAGCGTGATTTGCCCCACCTCTGAATCTCGTTGGCCCAGGCTATACGTCAGAACGTATTGCACCAGGGCTTGTCGGTGCTGCCACAGTCGCTGCAACATGTGCAGAGTTGAATTCCACCGGGTAGGCACATCGCATTTTAGCCGGTGAAGTGGCAGGCCCAACGACTTCTGTAGAGATGTAAGTCGCTGAGCTGCGGGATGCGAACGGCGGAAGTGAGCACACAGCGACCGTGCCCTCTGCAGAAGGCCATCTAGTCTGGGATAGTGGGCTAAAAATTGCTGGACAACCAGGTTCAACACGTGAGCCATACAAGGCACGTGTGTGACATTGCCCCGGCGAAGGGCCGCACCCAGGTTTGCAGCATTGTCGCACACGGCCTTCCCTGGTTTCAGGTCCAGTGGAGACAACCATTCATGAAATTGGTTCTCCAGAGCTGACCACAACTCCTCAGCTGTGTGACTCACATTTCCCAGACATTTCAATGTAAAAACCGCCTGATGACGTTGAGCCCTACTGCCAGCATACTAAGGAGGTGTGCAGGATCCCTTCTGCGCAGTTAGAAAGCTTGTGGCATGACCAGACAGGCTTTGGGTGCAGGTGGAAGACCGAGAGGAGGTTGAGGAGGCAGAAGCAGTGGAGGAAAAATGACATAAAGAGGATTGACGCACAACTCGTGGGGACGGCAAGACTTGGACAGCAGCCCCTTGTCCTGCTGTCACCATAGTTACCCAGTGCCCAGTCAGCGACATGTAACGCCCCTGTCCATGCCTACTCGTCCAAGTGTCTGTGGTGAAATGCACCCTGTCACACACAGAGTTTCTCAAAGAAGCGGTGATGTTGTGTGCGACATGCTGGTGGAGCGCAGGCACACCTTTCTTTGAGAAGTAGTGCCGACTGGGCATCTGGTACTGGGGCACTGCGACGGACATAAGGTCTCGAAAATCCTCTGTGTTCACCAGGCGGAAAGGCAGCATTTCTGTAGCCAAGAGCTTGCAGATGGTGAAATTCAACCTCTTAGCTTTCTCATGGCTAGGAGGAAATGGTCTTTTACTTGTCCACATCTGAGGGACCGAGGGCTGGCTATTGTGCTTAGACGGGGTTGATAAGGGTGTCCCCGGCAAACTGCCGGTCTGTGAGGAAGATGCAGGCGGACATGTTAGGTTGCCTTGATCCAAAGGTGGTGCTATCGATGTCGGACAGCGCTCAAGACCTGCTGGTGTTACCACCTCCAAAGAAAATGATGACCTGCCAATCACGCTGGCTGTTGCGGGTAAAGAGGTGGCAGGTCTGCGCCCCAAAACAGGTGTGACTGCTGTCCCCCCAGTCACAGAGGATGAAGAGGCCGCGGATGCACAAGATATGGCAGACGGTGGTTGGCCCGGCCGGCTAGACCGCATTGTAGCACACTGAGCTTCCCACTGCAACTTATGCTTCATGTCCATGTGCCGGTTCATGCATGAAGTACTCAAACTATGTATTTTTTGGCCTCTACTTAGCTTTTGCTGACAAATGTTACAGATAACACGAGTTGGGTCATCTTTATCGATCTGAAAAAATGCCCAGGCTATGCAAGGCTTAGCACCCATGCGACCTGAAGAGCCACCACGACTTGTGGTGAGAGGCAGAGTTGTGTTTGAGGATGCAGTTGTTGACGTACTTCCAGTACTACGTCTCTGTCCAGGAAGGCACAACCTGAGATCGTCGTCACTAGCATCTTCCTCCACCTCCTCTGCTGACCTCATCTCTTGGCTGACTGTGGGTTGACAGTAAGTGGGATCTCCGACCTCATCATCATCACCCTGTGCGTTATCACACCCGTCGTCCTCAGAGCCAACCTGTTCCTGCCCTGACAAAAAACTAAAGTTGTCGCTCCAATCAGGTATTTGAGTCTTATCATCGTCTTCCTCATTGTCTCCACCAACAGGAGTTACAGTTTGGGAATGAGGGTCTACATTATGGTCAGAACCTTCTGCGTCTGGTCCTGGATCCGACTCATAAAGATTCTGGGCATCAGTGCAGATCATTTCCTCGTCTGGATTCACAGAAGCGCTGGAGTCGACCTCTGATTCCCAGGCTATAGTATGAGTAAACAGCTCTGCAGACTCAACCATCTGTTCTACCTCATACTCAGACGGGCAGCTGGAGATTTGGGAGCTGTGAGGAAGCAAGTGCGATTTGGGTGACACCTTTGAGGACTGGAGTATTTGTGATGTTGAAGTTGATGTGGAGGAGAGCCCACTTAAAGGAGCACTTGATATCCGTTGAAGCACCTGCTGTTTTTGTGCCTCATCTGGAATTTGTAGCGATTGGCGTGGCCGTAAGAAAGGGATCTTATCACATTGTCCGCTAAAAGAAGTAGACATTTTAGTTTGGCTGGAAGATGGTCTTTCTTCTGCACCTACCCCACGGAAACAACCTTTTTTCCCCTTCCCAACACGCCTATTCCCCTTTCCACAAGCAGCAGGCCTTTTTCCACTCATTTTGGTGGTTAACTAATTCACAACTCTGGAGTTGTTTGCACAAAAAAACAATGGATGGTAACCGAGCAGAGCTGAGTGGCCAAACTGTGGTATTAGGCCAAAACTATTGGCTGGGTTAGATGCAGAAAAAAATTATTTTTAATTTGCAACCTGATGGAGGTCAGTATAGATGGACTAATAGACTAAGTCCCACACACCGCTAGAAGCCCAAATATTTTTTCAGAGCTAGATGCAGAAAATTTTTTTATTCAATTTGCAACCTGATGGAGGTCAGTATAGATGGACTAATAGACCAAGTCCCACACACTGCTAGAAGCCCAAATATTTTTTCAGAGCTAGATGCAGAAAAAAATTATTTTTAATTTGCAACCTGATGGAGGTCAGTATAGATGGACTAATAGACCAAGTCCCACACACCGCTAGAAGCCCAAATATTTTTTCAGAGCTAGATGCAGAAAAAAATTATTTTTAATTTGCAACCTGATGGAGGTCAGTATAGATGGACTAATAGACCAAGTCCCACACACCGCTAGAAGCCCAAATATTTTTTCAGAGCTAGATGCAGAAAAAAATTATATTCAATTTGCAACCTGCTGGAGGTCAGTATAGAAGGACTAATAGAACAAGTCCCACACACTGCTAGAAGCCCAAATATTTTTTCAGAGCTAAATGAAGAAAAAAATTATTTTTAATTTGCAACCTGATGGAGGTCAGTATAGATGGACTAATAGACCAAGTCCCACACACTGCTAGAAGCCCAAATATTTTTTCAGAGCTAGATGCAGAAAAAAATTATTTTTAATTTGCAACCTGATGGAGGTCAGTATAGATGGACTAATAGACCAAGTCCCACACACTGCTAGAAGCCCAAATATTTTTTCAGAGCTAGATGCAGAAAAAAATTATTTTTAATTTGCAACCTGATGGAGGTCAGTATAGATGGACTAATAGACCAAGTCCCACACACCGCTAGAAGCCCAAATATTTTTTCAGAGCTAGATGCAGAAAATTTTTTTATTCAATTTGCAACCTGATGGAGGTCAGTATAGATGGACTAATAGACCAAGTCCCACACACTGCTAGAAGCCCAAATATTTTTTCAGAGCTAGATGCAGAAAAAAATTATTTTTAATTTGCAACCTGATGGAGGTCAGTATAGATGGACTAATAGACCAAGTCCCACACACTGCTAGAAGCCCAAATATTTTTTCAGAGCTAGATGCAGAAAAAAATTATTTTTAATTTGCAACCTGATGGAGGTCAGTATAGATGGACTAATAGAACAAGTCCCACACGCTGCTAGAAGCCCAAATATTTTTTCAGAGATAAGTGAAGAAAAAAATTATTTTTAATTTGCAACCTGATGGAGGTCAGTATAGATGGACTAATAGACCAAGTCCCACACACTGCTAGAAGCCCAAATATTTTTTCAGAGCTAGATGCAGAAAAAAATTATTTTTAATTTGCAACCTGATGGAGGTCAGTATAGATGGAATAATAGACCAAGTCCAACACACCGCTAGAAGCCCAAATATTTTTTCAGAGCTAGATGCAGAAAAAAATTATATTCAATTTGCAACCTGCTGGAGGTCAGTATAGAAGGACTAATAGAACAAGTCCCACACACTGCTAGAAGCCCAAATATTTTTTCAGAGCTAAATGAAGAAAAAAATTATTTTTAATTTGCAACCTGATGGAGGTCAGTATAGATGGACTAATAGACCATGTCCCACACACTGCTAGAAGCCCAAATATTTTTTCAGAGCTAGATGCAGAAAAAAATTATATTCAGTTTGCAACCTGATGGAGGTCAGTATAGATGGACTAATAGAATGATGCTATGCCCAAAAGATTTTACTTCACTAGGTGCAGTAAAAAAATTGGTATTCTATACACAGGTGGTATATCTTGCAACACAGATAGGCTACTCCACTGACTAACACACTCTGCAATAGGCCAAAAAGGATTAGCTTTGCTAGATTCAGCCAAATGCTGTTAAAAAAACTTGCACAGCACTGGCACAGACCTGCCTGGCAAAAACTGATAGGAACTGATGTAACCTAGTCCTGAAAAGGACTCCAATTACAATTAGTCTTTACTCCCACAATCTATCTATTTAAGAGCACAGACCTGCCTGATAAAAGTCGTAGGAAATGCTGTAACCTAGTCCTTAAAAGGACTGCAATCACAACTATTCCCTACTCCCAAGCTATCTGTATATTTGTGCGAAAATTGGCTTGAAATTAACAAGGTATAGCGCACACAGCAACAGCGGTGCCGTCTAACACGCAGCTGCAGCAGTGAGAAAATGGTGGCGACGGGGAAAATGGCTTGGTCTTATAGGGCAAGGACATGTGACATACACTTCCAATCACACATGCCCTTGCTTGTGTGAAAAAAAGCACTTCGCTCCGTGTGTGCGCTGCTGATAGGCTGACAGATTGCACCTCCCCACTGCAAATGCGGGAAAGAGAAAAAAAAATGGAGATCTTCATTGTTCCTGCAGAGATCCATCCCCTGCCCCTCCCCCCGCCCCGCTGTACACTCAAACTGCGTATTAACATTAATTTTCTTCATTACTGAGAAAAAATCCAGTTATGATTTTGGTGCACGAACAGTTATCGAACATAACCTCGAACAGCCGAATTTTTCTCAAATTGTTCGTGTTCGCCGACCGGCTCGAACACCGCCCAAAACAGCTCGAATTTGAGATTGGCGAACAGTTCGAGTAGAACAACGCTCATCTCTACTCATTAGTGCAAAGTATGAGATCTGATTTGCTAGATGCGAGAGAGGATTAAAACTGGGATCTAAGGGGTAACTTCTTTTCTTGTGGAGAGTGACATGCCAGGCCAAGCATATCAGAGTGAGGAAACTTATATGCCATGCATGCTCCTCCGGTAAATTAAATATGAAAATTGCCTCTTCAGAGAGAAAGAGTACTTGAACTCTAGTGCCACCTATTGGAAGTAGCAATCGTAAAATAGGTGGTTCAAGTCCTCTGACAATGGCAATTGATGAGTTTGTGCAAATAAAAAAACAATTGCGCCGTTTCATGTCCCGAAAATTGAAAACTCTCTCTCTTTCTCAAGACTCCTTAACTTTAATACAGACTTTCAGGAGAAGTCCGTGTTTGCAAGTTAGCACTGGACACTAAGTGCGAACCCCAAATGTTGCAATTCGGGTTTGCTCACCTCTATAAATGAGCTGTTAAGATCAATGGGCCAGACATAGATCTCCCTGAAAATCTGCCTCCAGAGACTATTTTAAATCTAAGAGGGATTTACCGGTGTGAGACATATAACTAGCACAGAACAGGAGTATTGAACTTTGTCCCCTTACAAACAGATTTACTGCAGTTCTCACAGCTCTACTGTATTGCAACACTGGCTGCCTGTGAGATGGAAGCTGAAGCACTGAGAGGAACCTGCAGATGTGTCAGGTATAATCACACAAAACCTCTGTTTGTGGATTGCTTCTCCTTTGGAATTGGGATCCTGTGCACTCGCTGATAGGCGAGCGGATCATATTTTCTATATTTCCGATAATAACACACAGCTCTGCAGTGAGATAAGGAGAGCAGAGAGTGGCCATTTCACATCACACTGGTAACACTCACTTTTTTTAAATAAGCTATGGAGGCAGATTCTCATGCAGATCAGTTTCCAGCCCATTGTCCTAAACAGCTGATTTACATATGGGAAAAATGTGTGTTTCTCTGAAATAAGACATTGAATTACATATCCGAGTTATCAAGGTATCATTATATTCAGCTTCTTATGACCTATATGCCCATATAGATGGCTTAGGAGCATTGATCATGCTGACAGATTCCCTTTAAGTCAAAGCTGAATCACATAAATACGAGTATATTGTTCATATTAGCCAATACAAAAGAAGAACATTCTCACACATTTTTTTATAAGAAGATCAGGGGTTGAGGTATGTGAGAAAGAGATGTGCGGACATTGCTGCGGTGTAAGCCTCCGGCCACAAGAGGCCTCTGTTGCCTCTAAAAGTGACTCTATGGTGAACTTGATGGTGTGTGAGTCTGCAAAAACAAGTAGTGAGGAGAGGATGGATAGTGTGGTGCTGCATCCTAAGATTTCAGTGTGTGCACCGTCCTGGGAGCGTAACAGACCTTTGAGTGAAGGTGAAACACAGGTTCTCAATTAAAGACATTAGTTGTAGGCTGGTTTGGGTGCACCTTAGCAAGAGACTCCCCCCAGTGGTGAGTTTGTGTATAGTTAAAATAACAGTATAGAGTTGTTAAGTTTGTGCACTGCTAAGCAGCGCCACTGCACGATCCGCCTTGTGCACCCATCTGATTACATCATTGCTCTGGGTACCACTTGTTTACCACAGTAGGCAGAATCACTGGGTAGGCAAATTATAGTTCTTCTGTTAGTACATCCTGGTCCTGTCAGTTGTGCAGCGCAGAGGTCCTAGCTGTCCTAAGCTAGGTGTGTGTGTGAAGCTTGTTTGTGTTCCTTTCTTGCATTGTCGGTTCAACCCAGTTCCTGTTCTTAGTAAAAAGGTGTTTCCCCAACAACTTGTCTGCTAGTATCCTTTCTCCTCGGCCCACTGTATTCTGAGAGAGACCTCCTCGGTACACGGTCTACAGGTACCCCAATGGTTGCTCGCAGCTGTAATCGGTATCCGATGCATGCAATAAATGCCTTCCTTTTATTCCATACATGGCAAACTATGGCCTGTGGATCAAATCTGGCCTGCAGAGTGGTTGATTTGGCCCACAACACCAGAACTACCACCCCTATGTGGGGCCATTATTCTGTATGGAGGACTATGTGGGGTCCATTATCATGTATGGAGGACTATATAGGGCTCATTATTCTGTATGGAGTTTTTTCTGGGGTCCATTATACTGTATACTGGTTGGTCTGTGACATTGTCCAAGTTTTTCATTTTGGCCCTCTGTGTGTTTTGAGTTTGACATCCCTGTTTTATTCTGTGTAGCACTAACACAAGGATCCTAATCACGTACTATCCCTAGGTTATATCAGCTCATAGAAATGACCCAATGCATTTCCTTCTTACGTATTTACGTGTATTCCAGGAGAACATTTAAAGATAATTAGAGTAACTAGTCGCTAAAGCTGATGTGCCAACTAAGGAAAAAAGGTAGAGTTGATTGCTGCATAATTTAGGTACCAAAAAAAAGAGGTGAAAAGAGAACATATCTGAAATGCCCACATAAAATCAATTGCTGTTACGAACGTCTGTGGTACCTGGAAGCCACATCTTATACAAATGGGTGAGATTGTTCCTGTTTTGTTTTGACTATTACAAACAATTTATGTGATTTAACTTTTACCTAATGACTAGTAATGAGCGAGCATACTCGCAAGTACTCGGTACTCACCCGAGCAACTCAGTACTCAAGATGCTCGGAGCTTGCCGAGTACTTGTGAGATGCTCGGGCGGATGCCGGGTCCCCTCCCTGCATGTTTGGTGCTCTTTAGAGTGCCAATCAACATGCAGGGATTGCCTGCCACTCATTGTAATGCCGCAGCCATGGTGGTTGTGGCATTACAGTGATTGGCTGGCCGCACAGCGTTATCAGGTCTATATCAGACCTGGCACCGCTGTGCTCGTCACAGTCACTCCGGAATCAGGCAGAGTAGGGAGAGGTGCTGCTGAGCTAGGGAGAGATTTGCTTGTGTATTAGATAGTGTAGGGAGAAAATACTACATTACACATATCCATCTCAACACACAGTCTTTCTGAGGACGAATCCATCTGCAGAGATATCAGGCAGGCAGTGTATATAGCAGACTGCAGTGCATATAGCACAAGAGGCTCCATTCCAGTTCTGTCTGCTGCTGCTGTTAGATATTTCTAGATCAAGGCCCAGGTCTCAGGGGCCAGGAATAATTTTTTTTGGATCTTAATCCTCATTATTTGCTTCTAAAGCAATCCAGAGAACACAGTTGGAACTGCAGAATACAGCCAGGTCCTTTCCATATTACAGCACTAAAAATCCAGCTATTTAAACTGTTTTCTCCATCACACGGATCACATATACGATTTCAGAAAATACTGCCATTTTTGGCATCCATTCAAATTTTTTTTTCACTGTGTCAGTGAAGTTTTTGACAACGGTTTCCTGTTAAAAATAGTTACCTACAGGCCAGGTATTTAAAACTGTGTTTTCTCCGTCACACGGATCACATATATGTTTTCAGAAAATACTGCCATTTCTGACCTCCATTAAAAATTTGTTTCAGTGTGTCAGTGAAGCAATTGACACCTGATTGCTGTTCAAAATAGTTACCTACAGGCCAGGTATTTAAAACTGTGTTTTCTCCGTTACACGGATCACATATACGTTTTCAGAAAATACTGCCATTTCTAACCTCCATTAAAAAATTATTTCAGTGTGTCAGTGAAGTAATTGACACCAGATTGCTGTTCAAAATAGTTACCTACATGCCAGGTATTTAAAACTGTATTTTCTCCATCACACGGATCACATTTGTGTTTTCAGAAAATACTGCTATTTTTGGCCTCCATTAAAAAATTTTTTCACTGTGTCAACGAAGTTTTTAACACTGGTTTGCTGTTCAAAATAGTTACTCACAGGCCAGGTATTTAAAACAGTGTTTTCTCCATCACACGGATCACATATATGTTTTCAGAAAATAATGCCATTTTTGACCTCCATTAAAAATTAGTTTCAGTGTGTCAGCAAAGTTTTTGACACTGGTTTGCTGTTCAAAATAGTTACCTACAGGTCAGGTATTTAAAACTGTGCTTTCTCCATCACACGGATCACAAATACCTTTTCAAAAAATACTGCCATTTCTGACCTCCATTAAAAATTTGTTTCAGTGTGTCAGTGAAGCAATTGACACCAGATTACTGTTCAAAATACTTACCTACAGGCCAGGTATTTAAAACTGTGTTTTCTCCATCACACGGATCATATATACATTGTCAGTAGTGTTGAGCGAGCATGCTCGACACTGCTCGGTACTCGCCCGAGCATCTCACTACTTGGGATGTTCGGCGAGCACCGAGCATTTTCGGGTTACTCGGGCGGGAGCTTGGGTCTCCGCCCTGCATGTTTGGCGCTCTTTACAGAGCCAATGAGCATGCAGGGATTGCCAGCCAGTCACTATTAGTGCTGAGCCACCCACGTAGTGTCCGAGTTCAGTTCGGTTCGGTTCGTCGAACACCCTTGTGTTCGCCGAACTGTTCGTCGAACTGTTCGTCGAACACCTTCGAACACCGTTAAAACCAAAGGCAGGCAAACAAAAACACATAGAAACACATAGAAAACACCTTCAAAGGTGTCCAAAAGCTGACAAACTGCTCAGAAGACATAACTAACACATGGAAAAGTGACAAGTACATATAGTCATATGAAAAGAAGAGAGGTGGAGGAGTAAAAGGAGGGGGAGACTCAGATATAGGCATGTCATGCCCTTCTAAAATCCAAAAAGTGAGAAGCCGACACGGCCAGTCCGTTCCTGCCCGTGCCACCTCTGTGTCGCCGGGTTTGTGCCAGAGCCGCTGTGGACCCTGACGGCCAGCCCCCCTCTCCCAATACTGGTGCCTGTCCGCTGGTGGGTCGAGCGAGCCCCCTGTGGTGGAGGCAGGTCTAAGCTTTTTAATTTAAATTATCTCTCTAATTTGAATGAATGCACTTTAAATACTTTTACAAGGATATATTGGAGGGCAAGTCTCATGCCAGCAGCCGCGTAATTCCAGCTCCAGTAGCGTCCACTAAAGCTGCTGCAGTTAAAAAGCTTTTATAAGGATCGAGCTCGGCGGTCCACCGCAAGGCGTCCAACCGCCAGTCCCAGCCCCTATGCCTTGGGGTGCCTGCTGATGCTCTTCACTGAGTATCCCGGGGTCCCGAAGCATTTCCTTTGAAAAAATTAAGTGTCCAAACTACAGGTGGTGTAGCTTGCTTAACAGCTGGGATAATCCGCTGACTAGCAGACACTGCTACTAGGCACAAAGTATTTCCTGGGCTAGATGCAGTTAAAAATTTGTAATTAGATACTCACTTTGGATGCTGAGAAAGCATTCCATAGAGTCTCCTGGCACTCCATATATTATTCTCTTAAAATGCTTGGGTAGGGGTCTAGGGGACCCTTTTATTGCCCAAATCACGGCCCTGTATCGCAATACATCTCCTAGGCTGAAGACAAATGGAACTGTAGCACCTCGAGGGCTTGGTTGCTACAGAGGTATTGTACCTCACCCAGAGGTGTGATATCTCACTCTCAGGTAAGGATGGAGTGTGGATCAGGACCCCAAAACCTGCATGCATTACACCACATTGCCGTGGGGCAGGGCGACCAATATGCCTCTGAGAAGGGCACGACAGTCCTTGTCCCTGGCGGGAGTGGGGGGAGGGAACACTGAGGAAGGGGAACCCTGTAGTGCAGGAGCAGGGAGGAAGCAGTTCCTGGGTGCATTGAGAAGGAAGTATAAAAGGTGGGCACCATCTTAGTTCAGTGCAGAGAAGCCTGAGCAGAAGTGACAGGGAGCAGGGGCTCTGCATGAGCTCTGCTCCGGAGGCGGGCCTAGTAACAGAGGCCCAGGCCTGGAAGAGGGAGAAGGAAGGAAGAGGAGCGGAGAAGGCTCCAGGAATGAGGAACGAAGGGATCCCAGGGGTGCGGACGGGTGAGTCGCCACCGCACGCCCGAATCGACCTGCGTGGAGGGGTCAGGCCAAAGGGGGAGACCGGTCACCGAAACTAGTGGAGGCGGGAAATGATCCGCAGCTAGAAACCGGAGGCTGTGACATTTTATGTGGCGCAGCCCCTCGCTACACCCGCTTAGAAGGCACCACATAGAGTCAGGGAAACTGGCGCCAAGTTTACCAAGAGGAGGCCCGAGGCAGCCGGACAGAAGCGTTGGTAAGAAAGGCCAGACAAAGGACACACAAAGGGGGTCCTGTGAAGCGCTCCAAAGTTATCTGGGAGTTGTCTGAGCCCCTCACCTGGTAAGCACAGTACGACGTGGGCAGCCGTTACCTGCAGAAGTGGTCTGGATAATAAGAACTGAGAGTAAAGGCCCTGGACTACATCACTGACTCCGTGTCGTTACTGCTGCTGCCCTGCACCATCACCCCCATCCTCCGCATACACTGCCCTGAGGCTATACTCCTCCCGTGGGGAGTTATGCTACGCTCTGCTGCACCCACAACACCAGCCTCAGCGGTCTGCCCTGCAGCGGCGGTTCACTCTGACCGCAATCCACAGGTGGCGTAGTCGGACATTTAAACATCAAAGCCACATAAATAGTTCCACCACTGGTTTGACCGCCCTGAGCCACGGAACCGGGTCGCCGCCACGGAGACTACAACCACCAGCATCCACCAAAAAGGGTCCGGCTCCGGGTGTCCCAAGGCCCAGGGGGCACGTCAGAACATTTTCATCAACTTTCATAATCACCAATGGGACAAGGCAGGGATTTCCTCTGTCCCCTCTCTTATACATCCTAGTGACGGAGCACCTGCTCTCATCAATTCGCCATAACCCCAATATTAGGTGGATTGAGGTGGGAGGCATCGAGTACAAGTGCTCTCTATTTGCTGATGATGTCCTAGTATATATCACTCAATCACATATATCCATCCGTGCTGTTATGGCTGAAATAGATCACTTTGTTACATGGTCAAATTTTAAAATCAATGCAGCGAAGTCTGAGGCCCTCGATGTCTCCCTCCCAAAATCCATACAGGATTCCATCCAGTCCAACTTTCCCTTTGCCTGGCCCTCACAGGGTATCAAATACTTAGGAATTCCAATTCATAGAGACCTCTCCCGTCTATGTTATCTTAATTTTGGGCCCTTTATTGAACAACTCCATACAGACCACGGTTGGCAAGTTAGAACTGTAAGATTCACTACGTGAACCACTAGTGTTTTGTGGAAAAGCACATGTACACTGTGTTTCAAATTATTATGCAAATAGTGTTTAGAAGTGATAAGGGAAGAATTTGTTTGTTTGTCAGTTAAACTCATTGATGGTGATGTGTGTCAGGGCTCTTTATATCACTGTAAGCAATTGCAGACACCTGTGCTAATTAGTTTGGCAGGTGTGTCCAATGAAAGGCAAGACTACTTAAGAAGGCTGTCCCACATTATTAAGCAGCCTACATTTTCTTCCAAAATGGGAAAGAAAAAGGATGTGTCGGCTGCTGAGAAGCAACAAATTGTGGAGTGTTTAGGTCAAGGCATGACTACAATCAACATTGTGCAATGATCAGGATGAAGTGTCTTGGCAATTAAGAAGTATGTAGCTGATTCACAGTACACACTTGTGCGTGCTGATAAGGGCAAATTGAGGACTCTTTCCTACAGGCAACTACGTCAGGTTAAAAGAGCAGCGGCAAAAAAGCCTTGTCATAGCAGCAGACAAGTTTTTGAAGCTGCTGGTGCCTCCAACGTCCCCCGAACAACAAGATGCAGGGTCCTTCAGAGGTTTGCAGCTGTGCGTACGCCATCCTGTCGACCTCCTCTATCCACTTCACACAAGCAGAAACGGCTCCAGTGGGCCAAACATTACATGAAGACTGATTTCAAAACTGTTTTGTTCACGGATGAGTGCCGTGCAACGCTCGATGGTCCAGATGGATGGAGTGGAGGATGGCTGGTTGATGGACACCCCACACAAACACGGCTACAGCGCCAACAAGGAGGAGGTGGAGTAATGTTTTGGGCTGGAATCATGGGGAGAGATATTGTCGGCCCCTTTTGGATCCCTGAAGGGGTAAAGATGAACTCCATAATGTATGTGGAGTTTCTCAAACAGCACTTCCTGCCATGGTTCAAGAAGAAGAACCGTGTATTCCACAGCAAGATCATTTTTATGCATGATAATGCACCGTCTCATGCTGCACATAACACATCTGCATCTCTGGCTGATATGGGCATAAAAGAGGACAAACTTATGGTGTGACCCCATGCTCCCCTGACCTCTACCCCATTCAGAACCTCTGGAGCATCATCAAAAGGAGTGTCTATGATGGCGGGAGGCAGTTCACACCTAAGCAACAGCTCTGGGAGGGTATGCTGTCCTCATGCAAAACAATTGAAGCAGAAACCATCCAAAACCTGACAAATTCAATGGACGAGAGAGTTCAGAAGCTCCTTTCGAACAAGGGGTCCTATGTGCAAATGTAACATCACCTAGAATAAAGTTTTGAGTTGAAAACTGTTTGATTTCAGTTTCTAATAACCTGCTAATGCTTATAATTTCAAAAATGACCATTTTTTTGGTCTTTATTAAAATGAAAAGGTTGATCGAAGATTGTGGGGGATCTAAGAGTGTGGCAACCCAGTAGTCAGGATTACTTCGAATTCTGACAATCTGAGGGTCATGTTGCAGGTAGTGCAGCAAGAAGGCACTTATGTGTCTTGCGCATCTCGGAGCACCAAAATTATTTTCCGGGCTAGATGCAGCTAAAAATTATTATTAATTTTAAATCTGGTGGAGCTTAGTATAGATGGCCTAATAGAATCAGTACTGCACACTGCTACAAAGCCCAAATTATTTTCCAGCCAAGATACAGATAAACATGATTAGTAATTTTAAATCTGGTGGAGCTTAGTATAGATGGCCTATTAGAATCAGTGCTGCACACTGCTACAAAGCCCAAATTATTTTCCAGCCAAGATACAGATAAACATGATTAGTAATTTGAAAGCTTAAAACGGTTGGTAGGGTGATTTTAACCAATCATCAAGCTTTTACTCTCCCCAGGATGACACAGGGGTAGAAAAGTCATTTTGGATCCATGATTTGTTCATCTTTATGAACGTGAGTCTGTCTACATTATCAGTGGAGAGCCGTGTGCGCTTATCTGTCAGCACACCACCAGCAGCGCTGAACACATGTTCAGACAGAACGCTGGCTGCGGGGCATGACAAGATCTCCAAGGCGTAAGTGGCTAGCTCCGGCCACTTATCCAGATTGGAAGCCCAAAAAGAGCAAGGGTCCAGTGACACAGTCATGCCTTCAATGTTTACTTGGAGATACTCCTGTACCATCGTCTCTAGGCGTTGACTATGTGTCAGACTTCTTGTCTCCTGTGGCCTTGCAAAGGATGGGCTAAAAAAGTGGTGAAATGATTCCGCAGAATTGATGTTACCAGCAGATACTGTGTTTCTGTTACGGTTTGAGTGCTGAACACTCGACGGTCCCACGGTTGGCAAGTTGGAACTGTGAGATTCACTACGTGCACCACTGGTGTTTTGTGGAAAAGCACATGTAAGATTCTGCAACAGTCTCTGCTGATACTCCTGCATGCGTGTATCCCTTTCTATGGCAGGAATAATTTCTGCAAATTTACTTTTGTACCAGGGATCTAACAGTGTGGCAACCCAGTAGTCAGGATTATTTCTAATTCTCACAATTCGAGGGTCATGTTGCAGGTAGTGCAGCAAGAAGGCACTCATGTGTCTTGCGCATCCAGGAGCACCAAGTCCCTGTTGTGTTGGTGGCGAGGTAACAATCATGCTTCTTTCCTCTGTCCTCTCCCCCCAACCTCGCACAACAGAAATGTGATCAAGGTGTCCCTCATCTGATGAGTCTTCCATCAGTTCGTCCTCCACTTCTTCCTGGGCTCCTGCACCTTCCTCACTAGTTTGGCTGCTACCATGCGCCCTGGTAAAACCATATCCCCCACCCTCACATGCCTGCCGCCTTGGTGCTGCCGACCGTCTGGACCTTGCAGATGTTAGCCCTTCCGCATACAACTCCTCCTCCTCTACTTCCTCCACCTCCTCTTGTGCCACCACCTGACTCCGAATTCTGTTTAACATGTGCTCCAGCATGTAAATCACCGGAATAGTCATGCTGATAATGGCATCGTCAGCACTAAACATCTTCATCGCCATTTCAAAACTGTGCAGAAGGGTGCATAGGTCCCTTTTCTGAGACCACTCCTCCAGCGTGATTTGCCCCACCTCTGGATCTCGTTGGCCCAGGCTATACGTCAGAACGTATTGCACCCGGGCTTGTCGGTGCTGCCACAGTCGCTGCAACATGTGCAGAGTTGAATTCCATCGGGTAAGCACATCGCATTTTAGCCGGTGAAGTGGCAGGCCCAGCGACTTCTGTAGAGATGTAAGTCGCTGAGCTGCGGGATGCAGACGGCGGAAGTGAGCACACAGCGACCGTGCCCTCTGCAGAAGGCCATCTAGTCCGGGATAGTGGGCTAAAAATTGCTGGATAACCAGGTTCAACACGTGAGCCATACAAGGCACGTGTGTGATATTGCCCCGGCGAAGGGCCGCACCCATGTTTGCAGCATTGTCGCACACGGCCTTCCCTGCTTTCAGGTCCAGTGGAGACAACCATTCATGAAATTGGTTCTCCAGAGCTGACCACAACTCCTCAGCTGTGTGACTCACATTTCCCAGACATTTCAAAGTAAAAACCGCCTGATGACGTTGAGCCCTACTGCCAGCATACTAAGGAGGTGTGCAGGATCCCTTCTGCGCAGTTAGAAAGCTTGTGGCATGACCAGACAGGCTTTGAGTGCAGGTGGAGGACCAAGATGAGGTTGAGGAGGCAGAAGCAGTGGAGGAGCTTTGAGATAAAGAGGATTGACGCACAACTCATGGGGACGGCAAGACTTGGACAGCAGCCCCTTGTCCTGCTGTCACCATAGTTACCCAGTGCCCAGTCAGTGACATGTAACGCCCCTGTCCATGCCTACTCGTCAAAGTGTCTGTGGTGAAATGCACCCTGTCACACACAGAGTTTCTCAAAGGAGCGGTGATATTGTGTGCGACATGCTGGTGGAGCGCAGGCACACCTTTCTTTGAGAAGTAGTGCCGACTGGGCATCTGGTACTGGGGCACTGCGACGGACATAAGTTCTCGAAAATCCTCTGTGTCCACCAGGCGGAAAGGCAGCATTTCTGTAGCCAAGAGCTTGCAGATGGTCAAATTCAACCTCTTAGCTTTCTCATGGCTAGGAGGAAATGTTCTTTTACTTGTCCACATCTGAGGGACCGAGGGCTGGCTATTGTGCTTAGAAGGGGTTGAGAAGGGTGTCCCCGGCAAACTGCCGGTCTGTGAGGAAGATGCAGGCGGACATGTTAGGTTGCCTTGATACAAAGGTGGTGCTATCGATGTCGGACAGCGCTCAACACCAGCTGGTGTTACCACCTCCAAAGAAAATGATGACCTGCCAATCACGCTGGCTGTTGCGGGTAAAGAGGTGGCAGGTCTGCGTCCCAAAACAGGTGTGACTGCTGTCCCCCCAGTCACAGAGGATGAAGAGGCCACGGATGCACAAGATATGGCAGACGGTGGTTTTCCCGGCCGGCTAGGCCGCATTGTAGCACAGTGAGCTTCCCACTGCAACTTATGCTTCATGTCCATGTGCCGGTTCAGGCATGAAGGACTCAAACTATGTATTTTTTGGCCTCTACTCAGCTTTTGCTGACAAATGTTACAGATATCACGAGTTGGGTCATCTTTATCGATCTGAAAAAATGCCCAGGCTATGCAAGACTTAGCACCCATGTGACCTGAAGAGCCACCACGACTTGTGGTGAGAGGCAGAGTTGTGTTTTAGGATGCAGTTGTTGACGTGCTTCCAGTACTACGTCTCTGTCCAGAAAGGCGCAACCTGACCTCGTCGTCACTAGCATTCTCCTCCACCTCCTCTGCTGACCTCATCTCTTGGCTGACTGTGGGTTGACAGTAAGTGGTATTTCCAACCACATCATTATCACCCTGTGCGTTATCACACCCGTCGTCCTCAGAGCCAACCTGTTCCTGCCCTGACAAAAAACTAAAGTTGTCGCTCCAATCAGGTATTTCAGTCTCATCATCATCTTCCTCATTGTCTCCACCAACATGAGTTACAGTTTGGGAATGAGGGTCTACATTATGGTCAGAACCTTCAGCGTCTGTTCCTGGATCCGACTCATAAAGATTCTGGGCATCAGTGCAGATCATTTCCTCGTCTGGATTCACAGAAGCGCTGGAGCCAACCTCTGATTCCCAGGCTATAGTATGAGTAAACAGCTCTGCAGACTCAACCATCTGTTCTACCTCATACTCAGACGGGCAGCTGGAGATTTGGGAGCTGTGAGGAAGCAAGTGCGATTGGGTTGACACCTTTGAGGACTGGAGTATTTGTGATGTTGAAGTTGATGTTGAGGAGAGCCCACTTAAAGGAGCACTTGATATCCGTTGAAGCACCTGCTGTTTTTGTGCCTCATCTGGAATTTGTAGCGATTGGGGTGGCCGTAAGAAAGGGATCTTACCACATTGTCTGCTAAAAGAAGTAGACATTTTAGTTTGTCTGGAAGATGGTCTTTCTTCTGCAGATGTTACTGTTGCTTTAACACCTACCCCACGGACACAACCTTTTTTCCCCTTCCCAACATGCCTATTCCCCTTTCCACCAGCAGCAGGCCTTTTTCCCCTCATTTTGGTAGTTAACTAATTCACAACTCTGCAGTTGTTTGCACAAAAAAACAATGGATGGGAACCGAGCAGAGCTGAGTGGCCAAACTGTGGTATTAGGCCAAAACTATTGGCTGGGTTAGATGCAGAAAAAAATTATATTCAATTTGCAACCTGATGGAGGTCAGTATAGATGGACTAATAGACCAAGTCCCACACACTGCTAGAAGCCCAAATATTTTTTCAGAGCTAGATGCAGAAAAAAATGATATTCAATTTGCAACCTGATGGAGGTCAGTATAGATGGACTAATAGACCAAGTCCCACACACAGCTAGAAGCCCAAATATTTTTTCAGAGCTAGATGTAGAAAAAAATTATATTCAATTTGCAACCTGATGGAGGTCAGTATAGATGGACTAATAGACCAAGTCCCACACACTGCTAGAAGCCCAAATATTTTTTCAGAGCTAGATGCAGAAAAAAATTATATTCAATTTGCAACCTGATGGAGGTCAGTATAGATGGACTAATAGACCAAGTCCCACACACTGCTAGAAGCCCAAATATTTTTTCAGAGCTAGATGCAGAAAAAAATTATATTCAATTTGCAACCTGATGGAGGTCAGTATAGATGGACTAATAGACCAAGTCCCACAAACTTCTAGAAGCCCAAATATTTTTTCAGGGCTAGATGCAGAAAAAAATTATATTCAATTTGCAACCTGATGGAGGTCAGTATAGATGGACTAATAGAACAAGTCCCACACACTGCTAGAAGCCCAAATATTTTTTCAGAGCTAGATGCAGATAAAAATTATTTTTAATTTGCAACCTGATGGAGGTCAGTATAGATGGACTAATAGACCAAGTCCCACACACTGACAGAAGCCCAATTTTTTTTTCAGAGCTAGATGCAGATAAAAATTATTTTTAATTTGCAACCTGATGGAGGTCAGTATAGATGGACTTATAGAACAAGTCCCACACACAGCTAGAAGGCCAAATATTTTTTCAGAGCTAGATGCAGAAAAAAATTATATTCAATTTGCAACCTTATGGAGGTCAGTATAGATGGACTAATAGAATGATGCTATGCCCAAAAGGTTTTACTTCACTAGGTGCAGTAAATAAATTGGTATTCTATACACAAGTGGTGTAGCTTGCAACACAGATAGGCTACTCCACTGACTAACACACTCTGCAATAGGCCAAAAAGGATTAACTTTGCTAGATTTAGCCAAATGCTGTGAAAAAAACTTGCACAGCACTGGCACAGTACTGCCTGGCAAAAACTGATAGGAACTGATATAACTTAGTCCTGAAAAGGACTGCAATTACAATTAGTCTTTACTTCCAACCTATCTATTTAAGAGCACAGACCTGCCTGATAAAAGTCGTAGGAAATGCTGTAACCTAGTCCTTAAAAGGACTGCAATCACAACTCTTCCCTACTCCCAAGCTATCTGTAGATTTGTGCGAAAATTGGCTTTAAATTAACAAGGTATAGCGCACACAGCAACAGCGGTGCCGTCTAACACGCAGCTGCAGCAGTGAGAAAATGGTGGCGACGGGGAAAATGGCTGGGTCTTATAGGGCAAGGACATGTGACATTCACTGCCAATGACACATGCCCTTGCTTGTGTGAAAAAAAGCAGTTCGCTCCGTGTGTGCTCTGCTGATAGGCTGACAGATTGCACCTCCCCACTGTAAATGTGTGAAAGAGAAAAAAAAATGGAGATCTTCATTATTCCTGCAGAGATCCATCCCCTGCCCCTCCCCCCGCCCCGCTGAACACTCAAACTGCGTATTAGCATTAATTTTCATCATTACTGAGAAAAAATCCAGTTATGATTTTGGTGCACGAACATTTATCGAACATAACCTCGAACAGCCGAATTTTTTTCAAATTGTTGGTGTTCGCCGAATGGCTCGAACACCGCCCAAAACAGCTCGAATTTGAGATTGGCGAACAGTTCGAGTCGAACAACGCTCATCTCTAGTCACTATAATGCAGCAGCCATGTTGGTTGTGGGCATTACAGTGATTGGCTGGCCTCACAGCGTCACCTCGAGTATTTAAAACCGGGCGCCGCCATCTTGGACACGGTCGCTCCGGATCAGACAGTGTAGGGAGAATGCTGCTGAGCTAGGGAGAGATTTATACTGCGAAATAGGTAGTGTAGGGTCTCTAAAGCCTGCAAAATCAAACAAACAGTCCTTCTGAGGACTAATATCCATCCCAGATATCAGGCAGGCAGGCAGGCTGTATAGTAGACGCAGTGGTTATACCAGCAACACTGCATTACAGTCCTGTGTTGCTGCTGCTGCTCAAATTGCTAGACTTAGCCCCACATCTCAGGGGCCATGAAAAATCCTTTTTTTAATCTAAATCCTCTTTTTTTTTTTTTTTCCTCAGTCAGACTGTACAAATACCCGTCTTATTAACCTTTTGGTATCCCCCCCCCCAAAAAAAAAATTAAGAGTGTCTGTGAGTGTTCAGACACAAATTTATTTGTTTAAAAGAGTCAGTCAGAAAACTAGAACTGTGGTTTTGCAGTTCCATGATTCAAATCTCTGTATTATCCACTTTTTTGCCTTTTTTCCATAACAAAGAACAGTTTGAGTGTCTCGGTGACTGTTCAGATACAAATATATCTATTTAAAAAAGTCTGGTATACGCCAGGAAATTAGAACTGTGGTTTTCCTCTTCCACGGTTCAAATCTGGGTGTTATCCACATTTTTGCCTTTTTTCCATAAAAAAAACAGTTTGAGTTTCTCGCTGACTGTTCAGACACAAATATATCTGTTTAAAAGATTCTGCTCTAGGCCAGAGAACTAGAACTGTGGTTTTACTCTTCCACGGTTCAAATCTGTGTGTAATCCACCCTTTTGCCTTTTTTCCATAAAAAAAACAGTTTGAGTGTCTCGCTGACTGTTCAGACACAAATATATCTGTTTAAAAGATTCTGGTGTAGGCCAGAGAACTAGAACTGTGGTTTTCCTCTTCCACGGTTCAAATCTGGGTGTAATCCACCTTTTTGCCTTTTTTGACATAAAAGAAAAAAAAATGAGTGTCTCGCTGACAGCTCAGACACAAATATATCTCTTTTAAAGATTCTGGTGTAGGCCAGAGAACTAGAACTGTGGTTTTCCTCTTCCACGGTTCTAATCTCCTTTTTATTACCCTTTTGCCATTGATAGTGCAAGTGTAAGCAATTTTACTTCATTTACAATGGGCAAGGTGCATGGCAAGGGACGTGGAACTGGACGTTCTGGTGATGGTGCGTGCAGAGGACGGGGCCGTGGCCTAGGTGAAAATGTGCCACAACCAACAGCCACATCTTCTCGCTCCCAGTTCTTCACCAAATTACTAGGGAAGCACACAACAACACCACTATTGCGAACTGATCAGTGTGAACAGGTTATTAATTGGATAGTAGATAATACTTCTAGTCACCTGGGCACCACCACCTCCGGTCTGTCTTCCACACGGTCAAGTCTTAGTAGCCGTGAGTCTCGACTGCAGACTCCTCCTCACCCTGATGCTCCTTCCTCCCACCATGCCGAGTGTCGTCAGACAGCAACTGATCCCACACTTGGACACTCTGAAGAGCTGTTCACTGGTCCATTTCCATATTTGGGCCCCTCGCCTGCTCCGCTTGAAGTGGTGGAAGAGGAGATCCCATGTAGCGATGGCCAAATATTTGAACAGCCATGGCCACAGGAAGGCGACGCTGGCAATTTGTCACAAGATGTGGACGATGACGAGACACAATTGCCACGAAGTGAGGAGGAGGACCGTAGTGCGGAAGTAAAAGAGGAAGAGGTGGTGGATGATCTAGTAACTGACCCAACGTGGCAGGAGGACATGCAGAGCGAGGCCAGCAGCACACAGGAGGAGGGAGGCAGAGTACCCCAACAGGCAGGAAGAAGCAGTGTGGTGGCCGCAGACAGAAGGCGAGCAACCGTACCCCGTAACACCAACACGATGGACGTTGCCAGTACAACCGGTAGGTCTTCCAGAGCCTGGAATTTTTTTAAAGACTCTGCTGATAACCCCAAAAAGGCCATTTGTACCACCTGCCTGGCCAGCATCAGCAGGTGGTGGTCAGGCTGGTAGTTTTGTCACATGTCAGCAAAGCACCCGACTTTGTGGGGCGAACCCCAGGGTCCACGACCAGTGTCAGCGGGTGTCACCACTGCTTCTTCTGCTGTTGTGTGTGTAAGAGAACCCCCTGTTGTGTGTGCAAGGCAATCCCCTGTCCATACTGCATGCAAAGATGGCCCCTCCTCTCAGTCTTCACTTGTTATGGCAGTTTCTCAAGAAACAGCATCAACGTCCACGTCCACGTCCCACCGCAGCATTCAATTGTCCATATCCCAGACGTTTGAACTAAAGCGCAAATTCGCAGCCAACGCCCCACAGGCAACAGTCCTAAGTTCGCACATTTCACGACTGCTTGCGTTGGAAATGCTGACTTTTAGGCTGGTGGAGACGGAATCCTTCCGCAACCTTATGGCGGTGGCCATCCCTCGGTACTCGGTCCCCAGCCGACACTATTTTGCCCGGTGTGCCATCCCCGCACTACACAAGCATGTGTCCCAAAACATCTGCCTTGCCCTCAACAGCGCAGTTACTGGAAGAGTCCACCTGACAACGGACACGTGGACAAGTGCTTGTGGCCAGGGACGGTACATCTCCCTGACGGCACACTGGGTAAACACAGTGGAAGCCGGGACCCTGTCGGACCTTGGGACGGAACACATCCTCCCCACACCAAGGATTGCCGGCCCTTTGTCAGTCAGAGTTGCCCCCAGTGTGTAAAGCTCCTGCGCATCATCCTCCTCCTCCTCCTCATGTTCAGCCTCCATCTCAGATATCACATCAGTTACAAGCTGGAAGCACTGCAGTACTGCCTCAGCCAAGTGGCACCAGGCTGTGCTGAAACTCATAAGCTTAGATGATAAACCTCACACTGCTTGTGAGTTGTGGACAGCTGTGAAAGAGCAAGCAGATCTGTGGCTGAGACCGCTGAATCTACATCTAGGCATGGTCGTGTGTGACAATGGCCGTAACCTGCTGGCGTCTCTGAGGCGAGGCGAGATCACACACGTACCATGCCTGGCTCATGTGCTTAGCCTCGTGGTTCAGTGGTTTCTTAAATTATACCCCAAGTTGCCAGATCTGCTCGTCAAAGTACACCGCCTGTCAGCTCATTTTCGAAAGTTGGCTACAGCTTCCGCCGCCCTTGCTGTGCTGCAGCAGCATTTGCAGCTTCCGGCACACCAACTGGTGTGTGATGTCCCCACACGTTGGAACTCTACCCTCCACATGTTGCAATGGATTTGTGAGCAGAAGAGAGCAGTTGTGGAGTACCAGCTGCAACAAGTCCATTGATATTCACGTCAGACTCCACACATAAGACCTCAGGAGTGGACCTGGATGTCTGACATATGTACCATCCTGACAAACTTTGAGGAGTCCACCAAGATGGTGAGTGGCGATGATGCCATCATTAGAGTCAGCATCCCACTTGTCTGTCTTTTGCAACGCTCTCTGCAGAGAATTAAAGAAGAGGCATTGCAACCAGAGTATGATGAGATGGATCAAGAAGCCGTAGCAGGCGATTACACACAGCCCAGCCTCATCTCATCCCAACGTGCATTGGGGGACAATGAGGGAGAGGAGGAGGAGGTAGAACAGAATCTGGTATCATGTGCTGTTGACGGTTTTACCTGTACAACTGTCATACCGTCGGTTCAGCGTGGGGGGCCTGAGGACAGGGGGGAGGAGGAGGAGGAGGAGGAGAGCATGGTCAGTCGTCATCTTGGTGAGGACATGGAAGTCTTGCCCGTTACCAGTCTGGCATGCATGGCTGACTTTATGTTATGCTGCCTTAACCGTGACCCTCGTGTTGTCTAAATGTTGGATGACATTCATTACTGGTTGGTGACACTTTTAGACCCCCGCTACAAGGAGAACTTTCACTCTCTTATTCCTGAGGTGGAGAGGTCTACAAAAATGGGGCAGTACTAGAAGGCCCTTGCTGCAGAACTGTTAAAAAAATTCCCATCTGAACACGCTAGAGACAGAGGTCACAGTTCGTTGCCCAACCAAGGCGTACAGGCGAGAGAGACGCAACTCCAATCCAGCAGAGGCAGGGAAGTACTGTCAACATTCTGGGACAGTTTTCTGAGACCCCCCCAGCTTACAGGCCCTGAGGCGCGGGGTACTCTCACAAGGAGTGGAAAGTTTCAAAAGATGGTGAGGGAGTACCTTGCCGACCGAACCAGCATCCTCCATGATTCCTCTGTGCCTTTTAATTATTGGGTATCCAAGCTGGACACTTAGAATGTACTCGCTCTGTAGGCCTTGGAGTTCCTGGCCTGCCCTGCCGCTAGCGTGTTATCGGAGCGTGTTTTTAGTGCCACTGGGGGGAATTATAACTGATAAGCGCACTCGCCTGTCAACTGACAATGCTGACAAGCTGACCCTTACCAAAATGAACAAGGGCAGGATTGGCCCAGACTTCTCATCACCACCAAATGACAGCAGAGTAACATAAAGTCAAATCCACTGTGTTATTTCGGGAGGTGTATTCCTATGCACCGCTTCACACACACACATGGGTATACGCTTCCTCATTTCGGCTGTTTTTTCCTCTTCTCCTTATCCTCAGCCTCCACCACCACTATACCACCAGGGTGACCGTGGTCCGTGTTGCCAGCATTGCAAGTTCCTCCGTCCTAATTTTTGGCAGCTTTTGCTTGGAAGGCATAAGTAAAGACTATGGGAGACCCACTCCCCAATAATGGGAATAATGTTTTTAATATGCTGTACTGCATGGCTCTTGTAAGGGGCATTGCAAGTTCCTCTGTCCTAATTTTTGGCAGCTTTTGCTTGGAAGGCATAGGCAAAGACAATGGAGACCCACTCCCCAATAATGGGAATAATGTTTTTAATATGCTGTACTGCATGGCTCTTGTAAGGGACATTGCAAGTTCCTCCGTCCTAATTTTGGGCAGCTTTTGCTTGGAAGGCATAGGCAAAAACTATGGGAGACCCACTCCCCAATAATGGGAATAATGTTTTCAATATGCTGTACTTCATGGCTCTTGTAAGGGGCATTAAAATCGTCTTATTAAGCTACTGTGACCTCCACGTCTCTTCCAAGAGTCACTGATATTGTCTTTTTATTCCACTGGGACCTCCAATTCTCTTCCAAGGGACATTGATATTGTCTTTTTATTCCACTGTGACCTCCACGTCTCTTCCAAGGGGCATTAAAACCGTCTTGTTAAGCTACTGTGACCTCCACGTCTCTTCCAATGGGCATTAAAACCGTCTTGTTAAACCACTCTGAACTCCTCGTCTCTTCCAAGGGGCATTAAAATCGTCTTGTTAAGCTACTGTGACCTCTACGTCTCTTCCAAGGGTCATTGATATTGTCTTTTTATTCCACTGGGACCTCCACCACTCTTCCAAGGGGCATTGATATTGTCTTTTTATTCCACTGAGACCTCCACGTCTCTTCCAAGGGGAATTGATATTGTCTATTTATTCCACTGTGACCTCCACGTCTCTTCCAAGGGGCATTAAAACCATATTGTTAAGCCACTGTGACCTCCACGTCTCTTCCAAGGGGCAATAAAACCGTCTTGTTAAACCACTCTGAACTCCACAGCTCTTCCAAGGGGCATTGAAATGTTGTTTTTAATTAACTCAAACCTCCATGACTCTTCCAATGGGCATTGCATTTCCTCCTAATTTTAGTCAGCTTTTACTTTTCAATGCATAGGCGAACACTAAGGGAGACCCACTCCCCAATAATGGGTAGAAGGTTTTTAGTATGCTGTAATCCACATCTATTTCAAGGGGCATTGCAGTTCCTCTTAATTTTTGGAAAGCCTTCCATTCACTGCTTAGGCCAACAGTGCACAGGAGACCCATTTGCTATAAATGGAAAAAACGGTTTAGTTAAGGCCCTCTGACCTCCATGTCACTTCCAAGGGGCATTGGAGTGCCTCGAAATTTTTGGTAGGCATTGCACTCACTGTATGCCCTATAAATGTGTAGCCGAATCGCTCCTTTTGGTACAGAAACATATCCTACAAGACATGTGTGGTTGACTGGCCTGATATTGATGTGAATGGTCCCTGTTCCTCCTGCTCTTTCTACTTTGCCACCACCTCATCCATCATTCATCACCTGAAGCTTTGTTTTAACGGGAGTCATAGAACTGGGATAGTAGCAGGAAAACATTCAGCAATCCTCGGAGGAGGTAGGATATGCGCCAAAACGCTGACCACCTCAGGCCTAGCCGCTACTACATACATGCTCTTGCATTCCAAGGAATAGAAAGCTAAGGAGATGGATGGCCTCATGATCATGAATAATTTACTCGTTGTGTAGGAGGCCGACCACTGCAGCTGTCTACCTTCTGAACTTTGTGTTGAAGCCTGATTGACCAAGGACCTGCAATCCTCTATATCTGGAGGACGTGTTGCATTCCAGTGTCCAACTGTGTCCCGGCTACCACAATATTAACCCAGTGTGAAGGCGTCAGTGAGATGGACCATCCCTGGCCACATTCACTTGTCCACGTGTCTGTGGTTAGGCTGTCCTTCTCACTAAATGCACTGGGGAGGGCACAGGTAATGTTTTGGTATGCGCGCTTGAGTAAAAGGCGCATCGGGATGGCTGGGGACCAAGCGTGGACACCCGGCCGCCGGTAAGCTGGGAACTGAGTATGGATACCCGGCCGCCAATGCATCCATGACATGGTGGCCAGATGATGCCTCCACATGCCTAAAAGGCCCAATTTCAAGTGCAATCAAGCAAGCAGTATGGTATTGCAGCCTGGGGGTAGGTGGGTGGCAGTCTGCATGCTTGTGCTTGCATTGCAAGGAATGGGGGAGGCACAATTGAACACTGCCCTGAGACAAGGACTTGGATGGGGATAGCTGCAAGTCTGCAATGACAGGTGCAGGACGGGAGGCATCTTCACATGTGCCATGAACAGGGGGTAGGCGTGCACACACTACTGCGGAATAGGCTGTCCTTCCCACTAAATGCACTGGGGAGGGCACAGGTAATGTTTTGGTATGCGCGCTTGTGTATAAGGCGCACCGCGACAAATAGGGGCAGCTGGGGACCGAGTATGGACACCCGGCCGTCCCCTGGCGGCTGGGGACCGAGTGTGGACACCCGGCCGCCTGGCGGCTGGGGACTGAGTATGGATACCAGGCCGCCGACGCAGCCATGACGTGGTGGCCGGCGTCTGCCTCCACAAGCCTTAAAGGCCTTATTTCAAGAGCAAGCAAGCTAGCAGTATGGTATTGTAGCCTGGGGGTGGGTGCGTGGCAGGCTGCACACTTATGCTCCTCACCTTGGCCCTCTCAACTCCCCTGATGGAGAAGCCAGGGCCCACCGGAGGAGTCTGGTTGTCTGGTGGGCTCATCCAATGCTGCCCTAAAGCAGGCCAGGCTAAGAAAAGTGTGGGGAAGGTTACCGGGACAAATAGTGGCGGCTGGGGACTGAGTATGGAGACCTCGCTGATGAAGCAGCCATGAGGTAGTGGCCAGCTTTGGCCTCCTCCAAACTAAAAGGCCCCATTTCAAGTGCAAGCTAGCAGTATGGTATTGCAGCCTGGGGGTGGGTGGGTGGCAGGCTGCATACTTACGCTTGTATTCCAAGAAAACAAAGCAGATGCTAACTTCTATCATCATAATCATGCTCCTCTCCTTGGCACTCTCAACTCCCCTGAAGGAGAAGCCAGGGCCCACCTGAGGAGTCTCTGGTTGTCTGATGGGCTCGTCCAATGCTGCCCTAAAGCAGGCCAGGCTAAGAAAAGTGTGGGGAAGTTTCCATGGACAAATAGTGGCGGCTGGGGACTGAGTATGGAGACGTCGCCACCAACGCAGCCATGAGGTAGTGGCCAGCTTCGGCCTTCTCCAAACTAAAGGCCCCATTTCAAGTTCAAGCTAGCAGTATAGTATTGCAGCCTACGGGTGGGTGGGTGGTAGGCTGCATATTTGCGCTTGCATTGCAAGCAATAGGGGAGGTACAATTGAACACTGCCCTGGGACATGGACTTGCACGGGGATAGTTGCAAGTCTGCATCTTCTGATGCGGCAATGATCACTTCTGATGGGCACACTTTTAGACAGTGACCTGGGTGTCAGAGATGCTTCCAGGGGTCTTCCCCATGCTGTTCCCATGTCTTTTCACCACTGTATGCATGTGTCACACAGCACATGGCCAGATAAGGTTGTAAAATGTTAAAATGACATTTCTCGGTGAATGCATTTGTCACGGTTGAAAGCAATACAAAAGTGCAAAAATGCATAAAAAATGCTACTTGTGAACATAGCCAAAGGTGTGGAGGAGTATTTTTGCTTTTGGTTATTTATTTTACCTTATACAGAAGTCTTTACCCTGGAAAGGATGTTCCTTAACATATGTCACAGGAAAAAAGTTTCAGTTTCATTTTTGAACGTTTTATTGTGAGCCCGTAAAAGTGGCTTAATACCTCTGACTACGCTGTTGACAGCAGTGACCTGGGGTCATAAATAGAGATGAGCGTTGTTCTACTCGAACTGTTCGCCAATCTCAAATTCGAGCTGTTTTGGGCGGTGTTCGAGCCGTTCGGCGAACACGAACAATTTGAGAAAAATTCGGCTGTTCGAGGTTATGTTCGATAACTGTTCGTGCACCAAAATCATAACTGGATTTTTTCTCAGTAATGATGAAAATTAATGTTATACGCAGTTTGAGTGTACAGCGGGGTGGGGGGAGGGGCAGGGGATGGATCTCTGCAGGAACAATGAAGATCTCCATTTTTTTTTCTCTTTCCCGCATTTACAGTGGGGAGGTGCAATCTGTCAGCCTATCAGCAGCGCACACACGGAGCGAAGTGCTTTTTTTCACACAAGCAAGGGCATGTGTCATTGGCAGTGTATGTCACATGTCCTTGCCCTATAAGACCAAGCCATTTTCCCCGCCGCCACCTTTTTCTCACTGCTGCAGCTGCGTGTTAGACGGCACCGCTGTTGCTGTGTGCGCTATACCTTGTTAATTTCAAGCCAATTTTCGCACAAATATACAGATAGCTTGGGAGTAGGGAATAGTTGTGATTGCAGTCCTTTTAAGGACTAGGTTACAGCATTTCCTACGACTTTTATCAGGCAGGTCTGTGCTCTTAAAAAGATAGGTTGTGGGAGTAAAGACTAATTGTAATTGGAGTCCTTTTCAGGACTAGGTTACATCAGTTCCTATCAGATTTTGCCAGGCAGGTCTGTGCCAGTGCTGTGCAAGTTTTTTTCACAGCATTTGGCTGAATCTAGCAAAGCTAATCCTTTTTGGCCTATTGCAGAGTGTGTTAGTCAGTGGAGTAGCCTATCTGTGTTGCAAGATATACCACCTGTGTATAGAATACCAATTTTTTTACTGCACCTAGTGAAGTAAAATCTTTTGGGCATTGCATCATTCTATTAGTCCATCTATACTGACCTCCATCAGGTTGCAAACTGAATCTAATTTTTTTCTGCATCTAGCTCTGAAAAAATATTTGGCCTTCTAGCAGTGTGTCGGACTTTCTCTATTAGTCCATCTATACTGACCTCCATCAGGTTGCAAATTCAAAATAATTTTTATCTGCATCTACAGTACCTCTGAAAAAATATTTGGGCTTCTAGCTGTGTGTGGGACTTGTTGTATTAGTCCATCTATACTGACCTCCATCAGGTTGCAAACTGAATATATTTTTTTCTGCATCTACCTCTGAAAAAATATTGGGCTTCTAGCTGTGTGTGGGACTTGTTTTATTAGTCCATCTATACTGACCTCCATCAGGTTGCAAACTGAATATATTTTTTTCTGCATCTACCTCTGAAAAAATATTGGGCTTCTAGCTGTGTGTGGGACTTGTTGTATTAGTCCATCTATACTGACCTCCATCAGGTTGCAAACTGAATATAATTTTTTTCTGCATCTAGCTCTGAAAAAATATTTGGCCTTCTAGTAGTGTGTCGGACTTTCTCTATTAGTCCATCTATACTGACCTCCATCAGGTTGCAAATTAAAAATAATTTTTATCTGCATCTACAGTACCTCTGAAAAAGTATTTGGCCTTCTAGCAGTGTGTCGGACTTTCTCTATTAGTCCATCTATACTGACCTCCATCAGGTTGCAAATTCAAAATAATTTTTATCTGCATCTACAGTACCTCTGAAAAAATATTTGGGCTTCTAGCTGTGTGTGGGACTTGTTGTATTAGTCCATCTATACTGACCTCCATCAGGTTGCAAACTGAATATATTTTTTTCTGCATCTACCTCTGAAAAAATATTGGGCTTCTAGCTGTGTGTGGGTCTTGTTCTATTAATCCATCTATACAGACCTCCATCAGGTTGCAAACTGAATATAATTTTTTTCTGCATCTAGCTCTGAAAAAATATTTGGCCTTCTAGCAGTGTGTCGGACTTTCTCTATTAGTCCATCTATACTGACCTCCATCAGGTTGCAAATTCAAAATAATTTTTATCTGCATCTACAGTACCTCTGAAAAAATATTTGGGCTTCTAGCTGTGTGTGGGACTTGTTGTATTAGTCCATCTATGCTGAACTCCATCAGGTTGCAAACTGAATATATTTTTTTCTGCATCTACCTCTGAAAAAATATTGGGCTTCTAGCTGTGTGTGGGACTTGTTGTATTAGTCCATCTATACTGACCTCCATCAGGTTGCAAACTGAATATATTTTTTTCTGCATCTACCTCTGAAAAAATATTGGGCTTCTAGCTGTGTGTGGGACTTGTTGTATTAGTCCATCTATACTGACCTCCATCAGGTTGCAAACTGAATATATTTTTTTCTGCATCTACCTCTGAAAAAATATTGGGCTTCTAGCTGTGTGTGGGACTTGTTGTATTAGTCCATCTATACTGACGTCCATCAGGTTGCAAATTGAATATAATTTTTTTCTGCATCTAACCCAGCCAATAGTTTTGGCCTAATACCACAGTTTGGCCACTCAGCTCTGCTCGGTTACCATCCATTGTTTTTTTGTGCAAACAACTCCAGAGTTGTGAATTAGTTAACCACCAAAATGAGTGGAAAAAGGCCTGCTGCTGGTGGAAATTGGAATAGGCGTGTTGGGAAGGGGAAAAAAGGTTGTGTCCGTGGGGTAGGTGTTAAAGCAACAGTAACATCTGCAGAAGAAAGACCATCTTCCAGCCAAACTAAAATGTCTACTTCTTTTAACTGACAATGTGATAAGATCCCTTTCTTACGGCCACGCCAATCGCTACAAATTCCAGATGAGGCACAAAAACAGCAGGTGCTTCAACGGATATCAAGTGCTCCTTTAAGTGGGCTCTCCTCCACATCAACTTCAACATCACAAATACTCCAGTCCTCAAAGGTGTCACCCAAATCGCACTTGCTTCCTCACAGCTCCCAAATCTCCAGCTGCCCGTCTGAGTATGAGGTAGAACAGATGGTTGAGTCTGCAGAGCTGTTTAATCATACTATAGCCTGGGAATCAGACGTCGACTCCAGCGCTTCTGTGAATCCAGACAAGGAAATGATCTGCACTGATGCCCAGAATCTTTATGAGTCGGATCCAGGACCAGACGCAGAAGGTTCTGACCATAATGTAGACCCTCATTCCCATACTGTAACTCCTGTTGGTGGAGACAATGAGGAAGACGATGATAAGACTCAAATACCTGATTGGAGCGACAACTTTAGTTTTTTGTCAGGGCAGGAACAGGTTGGCTCTGAGGACGACGGGTGTGATAACACACAGGGTGATGATGATGAGGTTGGAGATCCCACTTACTGTCAACCCACAGTCAGCCAAGAGATGAGGTCAGCAGAGGAGGTGGAGGAAGATGCTAGTGACGACGAGGTCAGGTTGCGCCTTCCTGGACAGAGACGTAGTACTGGAAGTACGTCAACAACTGCATCCTCAAACACAACTCTGCCTCTCACCACAAGTCGTGGTGGCTCTTCAGTTCGCATGGGTGCTAAGCCTTGCATAGCCTGGGCATTTTTTCAGATCGATAAAGATGACCCAACTCGTGTTATCTGTAACATTTGTCAGCAAAAGCTAAGTAGAGGCCAAAAAATACATAGTTTGAGTACTTCACGCATGAACCGGCACATGGACATGAAGCATAAGTTGCAGTGGGAAGCTCAGTGTGCTACAATGCGGCCTAGCCGGCCGGGCCAACCACCATCTGCCATATCTTGTGCATCCGCGGCCTCTTCATCCTCTGTGACTGGGGGGACAGCAGTCACACCTGTTTTGGGGCGCAGACCTGCCACCTCTTTACCCGCAACAGCCAGCGTGATTGGCAGGTCATCATTTTCTTTGGAGGTGGTAACACCAGCTGGTGTTGAGCGCTGTCCAACATCGATAGCACCACCTTTGGATCAAGGCAACCTAACATGTCCGCCTGCATCTTCCTCACAGACCGGCAGTTTGCCGGGGACACCCTTATCAACCCCGTCTAAGCACAATAGCCAGCCCTCGGTCCCTCAGATGTGGACAAGTAAAAGACCATTTCCTCCTAGCCATGAGAAAGCTAAGAGATTGAATTTCACCATCTGCAAGCTCTTGGCTACAGAAATGCTGCCTTTCCGCCTGGTGGACACAGAGGATTTTCGAGACCTTATGTCCGTCGCAGTGCCCCAGTACCAGATGCCCAGTCGGCACTACTTCTCAAAGAAAGGTGTGCCTGCGCTCCACCAGCATGTCGCACACAACATCACCGCTTCTTTGAGAAACTCTGTGTGTGACAGGGTGCATTTCACCACAGACACTTGGACGAGTAGGCATGGACAGGGGCGTTACATGTCGCTGACTGGGCACTGGGTAACTATGGTGACAGCAGGACAAGGGGCTGCTGTCCAAGTCTTGCCGTCCCCACGAGTTGTGCGTCAATCCTCTTTATTTCAAAGTTCCTCCACTGCTTCTGCCTCCTCAACCTCCTCTCGGTCTTCCACCTGCACCCAAAGCCTGTCTGGTCATGCCACAAGCTTTCAAACTGCGCAGAAGGGATCCTGCACACCTCCTTACTATGCTGGCAGTAGGGCTCAACGTCATCAGGCGGTTTTTACTTTGAAATGTCTGGGAAATGTGAGTCACACAGCTGAGGAGTTGTGGTCAGCTCTGGAGAACCAATTTCATGAATGGTTGTCTCCACTGGACCTGAAACCAGGGAAGGCCGTGTGCGACAATGCTGCAAACCTGGGTGCGGCCCTTCGCCGGGGCAATGTCACACACGTGCCTTGTATGGCTCACGTGTTGAACCTGGTTGTCCAGCAATTTTTAGCCCACTATCCCAGACTAGATGGCCTTCTGCAGAGGGCACGGTCGCTGTGTGCTCACTTCCGCAGTTCGCATCCCGCAGCTCAGCGACTTACATCTCTACAGAAGTCGTTGGGCCTGCCACTTCACCGGCTAAAATGCGATGTGCCTACCCGGTGGAATTCAACTCTGCACATGTTGCAGCGACTGTGGCAGCACCGACAAGCCCTGGTGCAATACGTTCTGACGTATAGCCTGGGCCAACGAGATTCAGAGGTGGGGCAAATCACGCTGGAGGAGTGGTCTCAGATCAGGGACCTATGCACCCTTCTGCACAGTTTTGAAATGGCGACGAAGATGTTTAGTGCTGACGATGCCATTATCAGCATGACTATTCCGGTGATTTACATGCTGGAGCACATGTTAAACAGAATTTGGAGTCAGGTGGTGGCACAAGAGGAGGTGGAGGAAGTAGAGGAGGAGGAGTTGTATGCGGAAGGGCTAACATCTGCAAGGTCCAGACGGTCGGCAGCACCAAGGCGGCAGGCATGTGAGGGTGGGGGAGATGGTTTTACCAGGGTGCATGGTAGCAGCCAAACTAGTGAGGAAGGTGCAGGAGCCCAGGAAGAAGTGGAGGACGAACTGATGGAAGACTCATCAGATGAGGGAGACCTTGATCACATTTCTGTTGTGCGAGGTTGGGGGGAGAGGACAGAGGAAGGAAGCATGATTGTTACCTCGCCACCAACACAACAGGGACTTGGTGCTCCTGGATGCGCAACACACATGAGTGCCTTCTTGCTGCACTACCTGCAACATGACTCTCGAATTGTGAGAATTAGAAATAATCCTGACTACTGGGTTGCCACACTGTTAGATCCACGGTACAAAAGTAAATTTGCAGAAATTATTCCTGCCATAGAAAGGGATGCACGCATGCAGGAGTATCAGCAGAGGCTGTTGCAGAATCTTACATGTGCTTTTCCACAAAATACCAGTGGTGCACGTAGTGAATCTCACAGTTCCAACTTGCCAACCGTGGGACCGTCAAGTGTTCAGCATACAAACCGTAACATAACCACAGTATCTGCTGGTAACATCAATTTTGCGGAATCATTTCACCACTTTTTTAGCCCATCCTTTGCAAGGCCACAGGAGACAAGAAGTCTGACACATAGTCAACGCCTAGAGACGATGGTACAGGAGTATCTCCAAGTAAACATTGAAGCCACGACTGTGTCACTGGACCCTTGCTCTTTTTGGGCTTCCAATCTGGTAAATGGCCGGAGCTAGCCACTTACGCCTTGGAGATCTTGTCATGCCCCGCAGCCAGCGTTCTGTCTGAACGTGTGTTCAGCGCTGCTGGTGGTGTGCTGACAGATAAGCGCACGCGGCTCTCCACTGATAATGTAGAGAGACTCACGTTCATAAAGATGAACAAATCATGGATCCGAAACGACTTTTCTACCCCTGTGTCATCCTGGGGAGAGTAAAAGCTTGATGATTGGTTAAAATCACCCTACCAACCGTTTTAAGCTTTCAAATTACTAATCATGTTTATCTGTATCTTGACTGGAAAATAATTTGGGCTTTGTAGCAGTGTGCAGCACTGATCCTATTAGGCCATCTATAATAAGCTCCACCAGATTTAAAATTAAAAATAATTTTTAGCTGCATCTAGCCCAGAAAATAATTTTGGGGCTCCGAGATGCGCAAGACACATAAGTGCCTTCTTGCTGCACTACCTGCAACATGACCCTCATATTGTCAGAATTCGAAGTAATCATGACTTCTGGGTTGCCACACTCTTAGATCCCCCAAACTTTTCGATCAACCTTTTCATTTTAATAAAGACCAAAAAAATGGTCATTTTTGAAATTATAAGCATTAGCAGGTTGCTAGAAACTGAAATCAAACAGTTTTCAACTCAAAACTTTATTGTAGGTGATGTTACATTTTCACTTAGGACCCCTTGTTCGAAAGGAGCTTCTGAACTCTCTCGTCCATTGAATTTGTCAGGTTTTGGATGGTTTCTGCTTCAATTGTTTTGCATGAGGACAGAATACCCTCCCAGAGCTGTTGCTTAGATGTGAACTGCCTCCCGCCATCATAGACACTCCTTTTAATGATGCTCCAAAGGTTCTGAATGGGGTAGAGGTCAGGGGAGCATGGGGGTCACACCATAAGTTTGTCCCCTTTCATGCCCATATCAGTCAGAGATGCAGATGTTTTATGTGCAGCATGAGATGGTGCGTTATCATGCAGAAAAATGATCTTGCTGTGAAATACACGGTTCTTGTTCTTGAACAATGGCAGGAAGTGCTGTTTGAGAAAATCCACATACATTATGGAGTTCATCTTTAGCGCCTTCAGGGATCCTAAAGGGGCCGACAATCTCTCTCCCCATGATTTTAGCCCAAAACATTACTCCACCTCCTCCTTGTTGGCGCTGTAGCCGTGTTTGCGTGGGGTGTCCATCAACCAGCCATCCTCCACTCCACCCATCTGGACCATCGAGCGCTGCATGGCACTCATCCGTGAACAAAACAGTTTTGAAATCAGTCTTCATGTAATGTTTGGCCCACTGGTGCCGTTTCTGCTTGTGTGAAGTGGATAGAGGAGGTCGACAGGATGGCGTATGCACAGCTGCAAACCTCTGAAGGACCCTGCATCTTGTTGTTCGGGGGACGTTGGAGGCACCAGCAGCTTCAAAAACTTGTCTGCTGCCATGACAAGGCTTTCTTGCCGCTGCTCTTTTAACCTGACGTAATTGCCTGTAGTAAAGAGTCCTCAATTTGCCCTCATCAGCACGCACACGTGTGTACTGTGAATTAGCTACATACTTCGTGATTGCCAAGACACTTCATCCTGATCATCGCACAATGTTGATTGTAGTCATGCCTTGACCTAAACACTCCACAATTTGTTGCTTCTCAGCAGCCGACACATCCTTTTTCTTTCCCATTTTGGCAGAAAATGTAGGCTGCTTAATAATGTGAGAGAGCCTTCTTAAGTAGTCTTGCCTTTCATTGGACACACCTGCCAAACTAATTAGCACAGGTGTCTGCAATTGCTTACAGTGATATAAAGAGCCCTGACACACATCACCATCAATGAGTTTAACTGACAAACAAACAAATTCTTCCCTTATCACTCCTAAACACTTTTTGCATAATAATTTGGAACGCAGTGTGCATGTGCTTTTCCACAAAACACCAGTGGTTCACGTAGTGAATATTACAGTTCTAACTTGCCAACCGTGGTCTGTATGGAATTGTTCAATAAAGGGCCCAAAATTAAGATAACATAGATGGGAGAGGTCTCTATGAATAGGAATTCCTAAGTATTTGATACCCTGTGAGGGCCAGGCAAAGGGAAAGTTGGACTGGATGGAATCCTATATGGATTTGGGGAGGGAGACATCGAGGGCCTCAGACTTCGCTGCATTGATTTTAAAATTTGACCATGTAACAAAGTGATCTATTTCAGCCATAACAGCAGGGATGGATATATGTGATTGAGTGATATATACTAGGACATCATCAGCAAATAGAGAGCACTTGTACTCGGTGCCTCCCACCTCAATCCACGTAATATTGGGGTTATGGCGAATTGATGAGAGCAGGTGCTCCGTCACTAGGATGTATAAGAGAGGGGACAGAGGACATCCCTGCCTTGTTTCATTGGTGATTGTGAAAGGTGATGAAAATGTTCTGACGCACCCCCTGGGCGTTGGGACACCCGGAGCCGGACCCTTTTTGGTGGATGCTGGTGGTTGTAGTCTTCGTGGCGGCGACCCGGTTCCGTGGCTCAGGGCGGTCAAATCAGTGGCGGAACTATTTATGTGGTTTTGATGTTTAAATGTCCGACTACGCCACCCGTGGATTGCGGTCAGAGTGAACCGCCGCTACAGGGCAGACCGCTGAGGCTGGTGTTGTGGGTGCAGCAGAGCGTAGCATAACTCCCCACGGGAGGAGTATAGCCTCAGGGCAGTGTATGCGGAGGATGGGGGTGATGGTGCAGGGCAGCAGCAGTAACGACACGGAGTCAGTGATGCAGTCCAGGGCCTTTACTCACAGTTCTTATTATCCAGACCACGTCTGCAGGTAACGGCTGCCCACGTCGTACTGTGCTCACCAGGTGAGGGGCTCAGACAACTCCCAGATAACTTTGGAGCACTTCACAGGACCCCCTATGTGTGTCCTTTGTCTGGCCTTTCTTACCAACACTTCTGTCCGGCTGCCTCGGGCCTCCTCTTGGTAAACTTGGCGCCAGTTTCCCTGACCCTATGTGGTGCCTTCCTAGCGGGTGTAGCGAGGGGCTGCGCCACATAAAATGTCAGAGCCTCCGGTTTCTAGCTGAGGGTCGTTTCCTGCCTCCACTAGTTCGGGGACCGGTCTCCCCCTTTGGCCTGACCCCTCCACGCAGGTGGATTCGGGCGTGCGGTGGCGACTCGCCCGTCCGCACCCCTGGGATCCCTTCATTCCTCATTCCTGGAGCCTTCTCCGCTCCTCTTCCTTCCTTCTCCCTCTTCCAGGCCTGGGCCTCTGTTACTAGGCCCGCCTCCGGAGCAGAGCTCATGCAGAGCCCCTGCTCCCTGCCACTTCTGCTCAGACTTCTCTGCACTGAACTAAGATGGTGCCCACCTTTTATACTCCATTCTCAATGCACCCAGGAACTGCTTCCTCCCTGCTCCTGCACTACAGGGTTCCCCTTCCTCAGTGTTCCCTCCCCCCACTCCAGCCAGGGACTGTCGTGCCCATCTCAGGGGCATATTGGTCGCCCTGCCCCACGGCAATGTGGTGTAATGCATGCAGGTGTCGGGTCCTGATCCACACTCCATCCTTACCTGAGAGTGAGATATCACACCTCTGGGTGAGGTGCAATACGTCTGTAGCAACCGAGCCCTCAGGGTGCTACAGTTCCATTTATCTTCAGCCTAGGTGACTTATTGCGATACAGGGCCGTGATTTTGGCTATAAAAGGGTCCCCTAGACCCCTACCCCAAGCTTTTTAAGAGAATCATATATGGCGTGCCAGGAGACTCTATGGAATGCTTTCTCAGCATCCAACGAGAGTATCTAATTACAAATTTTTAACTGCATCTAGCCCAGGAAATACTTTGTGCCTAGTAGCAGTGTCTGCTAGTCAGCGGATTATCCCGGCTGTTAAGCAAGCTACACCACCTGTAGTTTAGACACTTAATTTTTTCAAAGGAAATGCTTCGGGACCATGGGATACTTAGTGAAGAGCATCAGGAGGCACCCCAAGGCATAGGGGCTGGGACTGGCAGTAGGATGCCTTGCGGTGGACAGCCAAGCTCGATCCTTATAAAAGCTTTTTAACTGCAGCAGCTTTAGTGGACGCTACTGGAGCTGGAATTACCGCGGCTGCTGGCATGAGACTTGCCCTCCAATAGATCCTTGTAAATGGATTTAAAGTGTATTCATTCAAATTAGAGAGACAATTTAAATTAAAAAGCTTAGAGCTGCCTCCACCACAGGGGGGCTCGCTCGACCCACCAGCGGACAGGCACCAGTATTGGGAGAGGGGGGCTGGCCGTCAGGGTTCACCGCGGCTCTGGCACAAACCCGGCGACACGGAGGTGGCACGGGCAGGAGCGGACTGGCCGTGTCGGCTTCTCACTTTTTGGATTTTAGAAGGGCATGACATGCCTATATCTGTGTCTCCCCCTCCTTTTACTCCTCCACCTCTTTTATTTTCGCATGACTATATGTACTTGTCACTTTTCCATGTGTTAGTCATGTCTTCTGAGCAGTTTGTCAGCTTTTGGACACCTTTGAAGGTGTTTTCTATGTGTTTCTATGTGTTTTTGTTTGCCTGCCATTGGTTTTAACGATGTTCGAAGGTGTTCGACGAACAGTTCGACGAACAGTTCGGCGAACACACGGGTGTTCGACGAACCGAACCGAACTCGAACACTACGGGGGTGGCTCAACACTAGTCATAAATGCTTCCTGGGCGATCCCCATGCTGTCCCCATGTCATTTGAGCACTGTCACTATCGTTTTGGGCACTTTTTAGGCTTTCTACAGACTGCCAGGGGTGCCGCCGCAAAAATGCTCGGGTCTCCCATGGACTAACATTTGGCTCGTTGCTCGGGTCGAGCACCCAAGTATCACGGTGAGCTCGGCCCAAGCTTCGAGCACCCGAGCATTTTAGTGCTCGCTCAACACTAGTTGTCAAAAAATACAGCCATTTCTGACCTCCATTAAAAATTTGTTTCAGTGTTTCAGTGAAGCAATTGACACCAGATTGGTGTTCAAAATAGTTACCTACAGGCCAGGTATTTAAAACTGTGTTTTCTCCGTCACACGGATCACATATACATTTTCATAAAATACTGACATTTTGCCTCCATTCAATTTTTTTTTCACTGTGTCAGCGAAGTTTTTGACACCGGTTTGCTGTTCAAAATAGTTACCTATAGGCCAGGTATTTAAAACTGTGTTTTCTACGTCACACGGATCACATATATGTTGTCAGAAAATACTGCCATTTCTGACCTCCATTAAAAATTTGTTTCAGTGTGTCAGTGAAGCAATTGACACCAGATTGCTGTTCAAAATAGTTACCTACAGGCCAGATATTTAAATCTGTGGTTTCTCCATCACAAGGATAACATATAAGTTTGCTTCAAATTCAGTCATTTGTAGTGAGCGTGGAAGAAATTGTCCTCCATTTAAAATGGGCAAGGCACGTGGCAAGGGACGGGGAACTGGACGTGATGGTGATGGTGCATGCAGAGGCCAAGGTCAAGGCTGTGGGCAAGCTGAAATTCTGCCACAACAAACACCCACATCTTCTCACCCGACCTTCCTGTCCCAATTCCTAGCGGACCGCAGCACACCACTATTGAACCCAGAGCAGTGTCAAAAGGTTGTTGGTTGGATAGCGGATAATACTTCCAGTCACTTAGCCACCACCACCACCCTGTCTTCCACATGGTCAAGTCTCAGTAGCCGTGAGTCCGGACCACATATTCCTCACCCTGATCCTCCTTTCTCCCACCATGCTAAGTGCCCGGAGACAAATGATCCCACACTTGGACACTGAAGAAGCTGTTCACTTTTGTATTTATAGATTCGGGCCTCTCGCCCGGTCCACTTGAAGCGAGGCAAGATGAGATTGCATGTAGCGATGCCCAAATATTTCAGCAGTCACGGTCACATGAAGGCATGTTAAGGGAAATAGGCCAATTGGAATAGGTTTGGTGAAAGTGTGTTTGCCATCTACACCGATCAATATTAGACTGTTGTTAGAAAATTGGACTTGGTCAGTTCAGTGGATTGATTTTAAAATGGATTTGGTCGCCCCAGTGTCTACCATGAACTTTACCGGATGGATTTCCTCCCACTGGGAGAACTACAGATGAACGGGCATTATGATGGCAGACTCTGACAAGCCCCGTGGGCCGGGTGTCGTGTCCTATTTCTGAATATGGGGACTTGTGTGGTGCACTGACCAGCAGGGGTGTGACAGTCCCTTTGGAAGTATCCTGCTCGGCGACACCTCCAACACTGAAGACGGGACTTCACTACTGGTCTTCTCTCGGGATTCATTACTTGCTGATCAGGTACCACCATGGGGTAATAGTGGGGCTGTAAGGGAGGAGGAGGGGGGAACAAGGGGGGATACTGTGCTATGGGTACTGCGGGTGCAGCAATTACCATTGTACTGATTGTGGGGAGATCTTGGAGGTAGGGGAATACTGGAGGAGACCAGATATCGGGTTTGATTAATTGAGCAGCATAATCAACAAGATCCCTGTCGATGGCCAAGAGTCTTATCTCTCTCAATTTAGTTGGATGCATGGCAATACACTGCTTTATAGCCCCGACTTTTATTTTGGCCACAACCTCTTTTGGGTATCCAAAGATACCAGTGGAAATGAATGGCAGGGCTAGGGTTGGGGCCGCATGAAGTTGTGATGCGTATGCCAGGGTGTTTTGGATTGTTTCTTTAAGCAGGTGTTGTGACCTGGGTAAATCCAGGGGATCATATTTCGCATGTATAACAAACTGACATGATAGCTGTCCGGCTCTTGTAGCCATCTCCTCTCCTTCTCTTAATGGACCATGGTCACGGATGTAATCATTAGATGCAGCTTGCATTGTAGGTCCCCCAATACGACATATCTCTGCAGCTAGCCCCCACCCATGCTGCAGTTTCGCATTAGCTGCGTTTACAATGATCCCAACCTGCTGTTGTGGTATACTCCCCATGCCTATTCTCAGTATAGTGGAGAAATTTGAAGGACTATTCAGTAAAACAGACGCCACTTCCTGATACTCGCATCCATGTTCTATTTCCCCAGTTTGGGAGTGGGTGAATAGGGAAGAGTTCAGAGGACCCTGGGTCTCTCTAAATGGAGTATGGACCATGGCAGAGGCAGGTGGGGGTAGTGGCTTATAATACCCCCCCGTCTACATTAAGTAATGGGCAGGTTGGTGCTACAATACCGGGTTTACATGCTCCACAATTATAGCACGTCTTGCGCCATCCTGAATTAGTGACCCAACACACATTACAGAGCCAACCGTCTGTGTTATATGATGGTGGCTGGCTCTCAGTGGGAAGTGCAGGGTATTTAATCTCATATGGTATAACTTGCTCAATTTCCGGATTCAGGGGCTGGGGTACTGCTACATTTGTGGGAGATGCTTCTTTTGGGGCTTTAGATTTGTATTGTGGACAAATAAGTACTTCCTCCTGTACTTTTTCAACATATCCTTCATCACAAATCTCATGTGCCACTTTACTTTCCTAAACTTCTCAGCGTCTTCCAACAATCCACAGTCAACTAATCTACCCTTTTGCTGCCGGATACCTTCATCCCACAACACAGGCTGAAGCCTCCTCCCCTCCTCAGGAAAATTTAACACTTTTGGTGCATTCTTGCATTCTTAAATGATCTTTTTCCTTCTCGAGACTGATCATGAAATTCATCACATCCTCCCCCTCCTGCAGGGGAGACAAAATTCTTTCTGCTCCACGGAAACATTGATTAATCACTACGGCCGCTTCACAACCAACAAAGATTCTTAATTCTTGTGCACAGCGGAGCCTGGACAGAGCTCCCAGCTGTTCCACTACTACCTTCTACCTGCTACCTGCTAACTGCTACCTGCTAACTGCTACCTACTAACTGCTCCGGACACTCGATATATGTATATCTACTTGCGTGTCCTACTAACTAGCTAACTAACTAACTAACTAACTAACAATGTCCAGTCTATTCTAAGAATCTTTGTTGGAAGTTAAAGAAGGGAAGATTCACAAAATATTCACTTGTCAATCCGAGGTGATACTGCTTTAAAGTTAAATAATATCAGACCCATAATGGGACTACACCCCTTATAGTCTCACCTTTGACTACATCCAACCAGGATGTCCGGAGATACTGCAAACAACCACACACCACGTGGAAACCACGCCAAACAGTCAGTGTCACTAGTAAAGAACTTGTGCACTTACCGTGGCTTTTTGTGGGGGATGATCAGTCCCAATTCCAGTGGGGGAGGCTGAGAGCAAGTCTCTCTTTGTGGACGTCCAGAGGTGGAGGGGCGTCCCTGGTTAGGGATCCGAGTCACGGCACCAACTGTTAAGGGAGGGCAATAACCCTTCACGGTTGACCAAGTGAGTGTCAAATTATTATGTTGATTGCAATCCACAGAAAACCAAACGGAAACAATGTTCTGTATTGGGAGGATTCAAAGAATCTCTGATCCCGTTTGTTTTGCTTAGCATTTTATATTGTTTTGAGTCTATCAAATAGCCAATCAACTCTACAGCCGCCATACTACAATACTATAGGCTAACTGATGTTTGTACAATTATTTCGGAAACACATATATGGTCATATTATCATTGTTAGTTTGAAGCACTATGGAAATTTTACAAGGTCAAACCTGGCCTAAACAAGTTAGATAAGAGTGTCTGACAAAATGTTCTCTTGAGAAAAGGTTAGTGTGAGATAAGTTCTATGGGAAGAGAAAGAAAGAATGTATGTTATGCAAGGAGTGATAATAACATGATTTTAAAGCGAGCAGACAAAATGGAGTTTCTCTAGCATGAGTATCAATATGTCCTTTACATTGGCCGTGATCGTATAGTGGTTAGTACTCTGCGTTGGTGGTCTAGTGGTTAGGATTCGGCGCTCTCACCGCAGCAACCTTGGTTCGAATCAGAGTCACGGCACCAACTGTTAAGGGAGGGCAATAACCCTTCATGGTTGACCAAGTAAGTGTCAAATTATTATGTTGATTGCAATCCACAGAAAACCAAGCGGAAAAAATGTTCTGTATTGGGAGGATTCAAAGAATCTCTGATCCCGTTTATTTTGCTTAGCATTTTATATTGTTTTGAGTATATCAAATAGCCAATCAACTCTACAGCCGTCATACTACAATACTATAGGCTAACTGGTGTTAGTACAATTATTTCGGAAACACATATATGGTCATATTATCATTGTTAGTTTGAAGCACTATGGAAATTTTACAAGGTCAAACCTGGCCTAAACAAGTTAGATAAGAGTGTCTGACAAAATGTTCTCTTGAGAAAAGGTTAGTGTGAGATAAGTTCTATGGGAAGAGAAAGAAAGAATGTATTTTATGCAAGGAGTGATAATAACATGATTTTAAAGCGAGCAGACAAAATGGAGTTTCTCTAGCATGAGTATCAATATGTCCTTTACAGGCAATGGTGGGAAAGTGTCACAAGAGGTGGACGATGATGAGACACAATTGCCAGAATTTCTAGAGGAGGACCAGGGTGCGGAAGTGGAAGATTAGTTGGTAGATGATATAGTAACTGACCCAACCTGGCAGGAGGACATTCAGAGCGAGGAGAGCAGCATACAGGAGGAGGGAGGCAGAGCACCCCAAGATGCAGGAAGAAGCAGTGTGGTGGCCGTAGACAGAAGGCAGGCAACCGTTCCCCATAACACCAACACAAAGGAAGTTGCCAGTACAACTGTTAGGTCTTCCCGAGTCTGGTTGTTTTTTAAAGACTCTGCCAATAACCCCAAAAAGGCCATTTGCACCACCTGCCAGGCGTGCATCAGCAGAAGTGGCAAAACGACCAGCCTGACCACCACCAGCATGATCAGGCACATGGCAGCAAAGCACCCGACTTTGTGGGCCGAACCCCAGGGTCCAGGATCAGTGTCTGCGGGTCGCATCATTGCCTCTTCCGCTGTTGTGCATGCAAGCCAATCCCCTGTCCACGGTGCATGCGAAGATGCCTCCTGCCCTGCACCTGTCACTGCACACTCTCAAGTAGCAGCATCAGGAAGCACGTCCACGTCCTTGTCCCAGCGCAGCGTTCAGTTGAACATACCTCAGTCCTTGGAACGCAAGCGCAAATATGCAGCCAACGCCCCACAGGCCACACGACTAAATTCTCACATTTCACGACTGCTTGCGCTCGAAATGTTGCCTTTTAGGCTCGTGGAGATAGAAGCATTCCACAATCTGATGCCGGCGGCCATCCCTCGGTACTCAGTCCCCAGCCGCCACTATTTCTCCCAGTGTGCCGTCCCCGCTTTACACATGCACGTGTCCCAAAACATTAGCCATGCCCTCAACAACGCAGTTACTGGGAAAGTCCACCTAACCATGGACACGTGGGCAAATGCTTGTGGGCAGGGATGGTACATCTTGCTGACAGCACACTGGGTTAACATAGTAAAAAGCCGAGACTCAGTCGGACCTTGGGACGGAACACGTCCTCCCGACGCCAATGATTGCGGGCCCTAGGTCAATCAGGGTTGCCCCCACAGTCTACAGCTCCTGCACCTCATCCTCCTCAGCCTCCTCCTCTTCTTCAGCCTCCATCTCCGAAATGACCACATCAGTCACAAGCTGGAAGCACTGCAGCACTGCGCCGGCCAAGCGGCAACAGGCTGTGCTGAAGCTAATATGCTTAGGTGACAAGCCACACAATGCTGAAGAGTTGTAGACAGCTCTGAAAGAGCAGGCAGATCTGTGGCTCACACCGCTGAACCTACAGCAAGGCATGGTCGTGTGTGACAATGGCCGGAACCTGGTGGCGGCTCTGAGGCGAGGCGAGCTCACACACATGCCATGTCAGTCCCATGTCCTTAACCTCATGGTTCAGCAGTTTCTCAAATTCTTCCCAGAGATGCCATATCTGATTGTTAAAGTACGCCGCCTGTGTGCCCATTTTAGAAAGTCACCTACAGATTCCGTCGCCCCCTTGCCGTGTTTCAGCAGCGTTTGCAGCTTCTGGCTCACCCACTGGTATGTGATGTCCCCACACGTTGGAACTCTACACTGCAGATGTTGGGAAGGAATTGTGAGCAGAAGAGGGCAGTTGTTAAGTACCAGGATCAACAAAGCCATCGGTATTCAGTAGAGTTGAGCCACCCCCGTAGTGTTCGGGTTCGGTTCGGTTCGTCGAACACCGGAGTGTTCGCAGAACTTTCCGTCAAAACCAATGGCAGGCAAGCAAAAACACATAGAAACATATAGAAAACACCTTCAAAGGTGTCCAAAAGCTGACAAACTGCTCAGAAGACACAACTAACACATGGAAAAGTGACAAGTAAATATAGTCATGCGAAAAGAAAAGAGGTGGAGGAGTAAAAGGAGGGGGAGACACAGATATAGGCATGTCATGCCCTCCTAAAATCAAGAAAGGCTGGAGTAAAAATCTAAAATCAGCCTACCAACACCCAGACGTCGTGACAAGAAAATTAAAAAAAGAAATATCTTTAGGTAGAATGGCAGTTCCATTCAGAACACTTTCCTTACAAGACATAGTGGTATCCCCATTATGAGTTGTTCCAAATACAGAACCCAATACATTCGGACTAATCCACCATTTGTCATATCCAAGGGGCAGGTCAGTAAACGACAACATCGATGCGGAACCAAGTACAGTAGTATATACTGTACATCCTTTGACAAGGCAATCAGGCGGATCAAGAAGTTGGGAAGGGTCACCCTAATGGCCAAAAAAGACATTGATGCGGCGTTCCGGTTACTTACTACCTGTGCCTCCGAATAGTGTCCACCTATTGGGCTGCTTCTGGGAAGGAGCATACTATATAGATCGCTGTTAGCCCATGGGGTGGTCCAGATCCTGCTCACTATTTGAGGCATTTAGTTGCTTCCTCGAATGGGTTGTAATGGACGTTTCTAAGGGGGCACATATTATCCGTTACCTCGACAACTTCTTATGCCTGGGCCCAAAAGATTTGCCACAGTGTGAATACACGCGGTAGTCCACCTGTGAGAAGGAGAGAGCGGACACCACAGAGCCGAGGGGTTAGATGGAGAACGGAAGAAGGAAAGAGGGCGAGGGAGGTAAGAGAGTACAGTGGAAGGCCGACCTGAGCTCCCCCACGTTCCTGCTGGGCGGGGAACAGCCCTGGGAAGAAAAGCCGCTTGCGCATCCCTTTGAGGTTACGGGCGCGAGTGGGCAGAGGGACTACGCTGGAGTGCGAAGCCGACATGGCCAGTCCGTTCCTGCCAGTGCGACCTCCGTGTCGCCGGGTTTGTGCCAGAGTACACTTTAAATCCTTTTACAAGGATCTATTGGAGGGCAAGTCTGACGCCAGCAGCCGCGGTAATTCCAGCTCCATTAGCGTCCACTAAAGCTGCTGCAGTTAAAAAGCTTTTATAAGGATCGAGCTTGGCAGTCCACCGCAAGGCGTGCTACCGCCAGTCCCAGCCCCTTTGCCTTGGGGCGCCTCCCTGATGCTCTTCACTGAGTGTCCCGGGGGCCCGAAGCATTTCCTTTGAAAAAATTAAGTTTCCAAACCACAGGTGGTGTAGCTTGCTTAACAGCTGGGATACTCCGCTGACTAGCAGACACTGCTACTAAGCGCAAAGTATTTCCTAGGCTAGATGCAGTTAAAAATTTGTAATTAGATCTACAGGCGGTGGCTACTCCGCAGACTAGCAGACATTGAAGCTTTGGAGCAGACATTTGATTCCCAGGCTATAGTATGAGTAAACAGCTCTTCAGACTCAACCATCTGTGTTACCCCAAGCCATAGTGTATGTAGTTTCTTACGGTTAAAAGGGGGGGGGGAGACCTGACCCACCTGGAATTGACAATGCTAATGTCATGTAAAACACAGCAAGGGGACTCCAAAAAGAGTCTCCATTTTTTCCAAAAATTGTGGCACAGACACCACTTAAGTGGCATCAATTGTCCCAGAGTTGCTTAAAATGGTTGGTGAGGTGATTTTCCAAAAACCTCAAGCTTTCAGTCTCCCCAGGATGACACAGGTGGGGCAGATGGTGGTTGGCCCAGCCCGCTAGGCCACATTGTAGCACAGTGAGCTTCCCACTGCAACTTATGCTTTATATCCATGTGCCGGTTCATGCATGAAGTACTCAAACTATGGATTTTTTGGCCTCTACTTAGCTTTTGGTGACAAATATTACAGATAACACGAGTTGGGTCATCCTTATCGATCTGAAAAAATGCCCAGGCTATGCAAGGCTTAGAGCCCATGCAACCTGAAGAGCCACCACGACTTGTGGTCAGAGGCAGAGTTGTGGTTGAGGATGCAGTTGTTGACGTGCTTCCAGTACTCCGTCTCTGTCCAGGAAGGCGCAACCTAACCTCATCATCAATAGCATTCTCCTCCACCTCCTCTGCTGACCTCATCGACTGGCTGACTGTGGGTTGACAGTAAGTGGGATCTCCAACCTCGTCATCATCACCCTGTGTGTTCTCACACCCGTCGTCCTCAGAGCCAACCTCTTCCTGCCCTGACCGAAAAGTCAAGTTGTCGCTCCAATCAGGTATTTGAGTCTCATCATCGTCTTCATCATTGTCTCCACCAACAGGAGTTACAGTTTGGGAACAAGGGTCTACATTATGCTCAGAACCTTCTTCACCTGGATCCGACTCATAAACATTCTGGGCATCAGTTCAGATCATTTCCTCGTCTGGATTAACAGTAGCTCTGGAGCAGACCTCTGTTTCCCTTGCTATAGTATGAGTAAACAGCTCTGCAGACTCAACCATCTGTGTTACCCCATACTCAGATGGGCAGCTGGAGACTTAGGAGCTGTGAGGAAGCAAGTGCGATTGGGGTGACACCTCTGAGGACTGGAGTATTTGTGATGTTGAAGTTGAGGTGGAGGAGAGCCCACTTGAAGGAGCACTTGATATCCGCTGAAGCACCTGCTGTTTTTGTGCCTCATCTGGAATTTGTAGCGATGGGCGTGTCCGTAAGAAAGGGATTGTATCACATAGTTCACAAAAAGAAGTAGACATCTTAGTTTGGCTGGAAGATGGTCTTTCTTCTGCAGATGTTACTGTTGCTTTAACACCTACCCCACGGACACAACCTTTTTTTCCCTTTCCAACACACCTATTCCCCTTTCCACCAGCAGCAGGCCTTTTGCCACTCATTTTGGTGGTTAACTAATTGACAACTCTGTAGTTGTTTGCACAAAAAACAATGGATGGAAACCGAGCAGAGCTGAGTGGCCAAACTGTGGTACTAGCCCAAAAGGATTGGCTTGGCTAGATGCAATAAAAAATTGTTATTAAATACAAAGGTGGTGTAGCTTGGTACAGATGGGCTACTACAATGAGTAACAGACACTGCTACAGGCCCAAACTTATTCACTGGGCTAGATGCAGAAAAAAATTGTTATTAAATACAAAGGTGGTCTAGCTTAGTACAGATGGGCTACTACAATGAGTAACAGACACTGCTACTATGCCCAAAAGGTTTTACTTGGCTAGATGCAGTAAAAAATTGTTATTAAATACAAAGGTGGTGTAGCTTGGTACAGATGGGCTACTCCACTGACTACCAGACACTGCTACTATGACCAAAAGGTTTTACTTTGCTAGATGCAGTAAACATTGTTTTTAAATGCAAAGGTGGTGTAGCTTGGTACAGATGTGCTACTCCAATGAGTAACAGACACTGCTACAGGCCCAAAAGGTTTTACTGGTCTAGGTGCAGTAAAAAAATTGTTATTTAATACAAAGGTGGTGTAGCTTGGTACAGATGGGCTACTACAATGAGTAACAGACACTGCTACAAGCCCAAAAGGATTTACTGGGCTAGATGCAGTAAAAATTGTTATTAAATACAAAGGTGGTGTAGCTTGGTACAGATGGGCTACTACAATGAGTAACAAGCACTGCTACTATGCCCAAAAGGTTTTACTGGGCTAGATGCAGTAAAAAATTTATATTAAATACAAAGGTGGTGTATCTTGGTACAGATGGGCTACTCCACTGACTACCAGACACTGCTACTATGCCCAAATGGTTTTACTTGGCTAGATGCAGTAAAAAAAAATAATTAAATACAAAGGTGGTGTAGCTTGGTACAGATGGGCTACTACAATGAGTAGCAGACACTGCTACAGGTCCAAATGTATTTACTGGGCTACATGCTGTAAAAAATTGTTATTAAATACAAAGGTGGTATAGCTTGGTACAGATGGGCTACTACAATGTGTAGCAGACACTGCTACAGGCCCAAAAGGATTTAATGGCCTAGATGCAGTAAAAAATTGTTATTAAATACAAAGGTGGTGTAGCTTTGTACAGATGGGCTACTACAATGTGTAACAGACACTGCTACTATGCCCAAAAGGTTTTACTTGGCTAGATGCAGTAAAAAATTGTTATTAAATACAAAGGTGGTGTAGCTTGGTACAGATGGGCTACTACAATGAGTAACAGACACTGCTACAGGCCCAAACGTATTTACTGGGCTAGATGCAGTAAAAAATTGTTATTAAATGCAAAGGTGGTGTAGCTTGGTACAGATGGGCTACTACAATGAGTAACAGACACTGCTACAGGCCCAAAAGTATTTACTGGGCTAGATGCAGTAAAAAATTGTCATTGAATACAAAGGTGGTGTAGCTTGGTACAGATGGGCTACTCCACTGACTACCAAACACTGCTACTATGCCCAAAATGTTTTACTTGGCTAGATGCAGTAAAAAAATGTTATTAAATACAAAGGTGGTGTAGCTTGGTACAGATCGGCTACTACAATGAGTAACAGACACTGCTACAGGCCCAAAAGGATTTACTTGGCTAGATGCAGTAAAAAATTGTTACTAAATACAAAGGTGGTGTAGCTTGGTACAGATGGGCTACTACAATGAGTAACAGACAATGCTACTATGCCCAAAAGATTTTACTGGGCTATATGCAGTAAAAAAAATGTTATTAAATACAAAGGTGGTGTAGCTTGGTACAGACGGGCTGCTACAATGAGTAACAGACATTGCTACAGGCCCAAAAGTATTTACTGGGCTATATGCAGTAAAAAAATGTTATTAAATACAAAGGTGGTGTAGCTTGGTACAGATGGGCTACTGCAATGAGTAACAGACACTGCTACAGGCCCAAAAGGATTTACTGGGCTAGATGCAGTAAATATTGTTATTAAATAAAAAGGTGGTGCAGCTTGGTACAGATAGGCTACTCCACTGACTACCAAACACTGCTACTATGCCCAAAAGGTTTTACTTGGCTAGATGCAGTAAAAAATATTTATTAAATACAAAGGTAGTGTAGCTTGGTACAGATGGGCTACTCCAATGAGTAACAGACACTGTTACTATGCCCAAAATTTTTTACTTGGCTAGGTGCAGTAAAAAATTGGTATTAGAAACACAGGTGGTGTAGCTTGCAACACAGATAGGCTACTCCACTGACTAACACACACTGCTAGAGGCCCAAAAGGATTGGTTTAGCTAGATTTAGCCAAATGCTGTGAAAAACACTTGCACAGCACTGGCACAGACCTGCCTGGCAAAACGTGCTAGGAACTGCTGTAACCTAGCACTGAAAAGGGCTGCAATTACAACTAATCCCTACTCCCTAAACCTATCTGTCTATTTAAGAGCAAATTCGCTTGCAATTCACACAGTTACAAAGTATAGCGCCCACAGCAGCAGCGGTGCCGTCTAACACTCAGCTGCAGCAGTGAGAAAATGGTGGTGACAGGGAAAATGGCTGGGTATTATAGGGCAAGGACATGTGACATACACAGCCAATGACGCATGCCCTTGCTTGTGTGAAAAAAAGCACTTCGCTCCGTGTGTGTGCTGCTGATAGGCTGACAGACTGCACCTCCCCACTGTAAATGCAGGAAAGAAAAAAAAAATGGAGATCGGCATTATTTCTGCAGAGATCCATCCCCTGCCCCCCCCCCCACCCACTATACACTGAAACTGTCTATTAACATTGATTAATAGTATTACTGTGAAAAAATCCAGTTACGATTTAGGTGCACGAACAGTTATCGAACATAACCTCGAACAGCCAGATTTTTTGCAAATCGTTCGGGTTCGTCGAATGGCTCGAACACAGCCCAAAACAGCTCGAATTTGAGATTGGCGAACAGTTCGAGTCGAACACCGCTCATCTCTAGTATTCCGTTCAAATTCCACACATAAGACCTCAGGAGTGGACATGGATGTTAGACGTATGTACTATCCTCCAAAACTTTGAGGATTCCACCAACATAGTGAGCGGCGATGATGCCATAATTAGCATCACCATCTCGCTTCTCTGTCTTTGGAAATGCTCTCTGCTCACAATCAAAGAGAATGCATTGCAGACGGAGCACGATGAGATGGAGCAAGGATACACTCACCATGCAGGGTGATTACACACAGCCTAGCCTCATCTCATCCCAACGTGGATTGCGGGACAATGAGGAGGAGGAGGAGGAGGAAGAACAGGAGCTAGTTTCATGCGCTATAGACGGTACTACCTGCACAGCTGTCATATCGTCTATTCAGCGTGGATGGCTAGAGGACTGAGAGGAGGAGAAGGAGGAGGAGGAGAGCATGGTCAGTCATCCTCTTAGTGAGGCCACGGAAGTCTTGACTGTTAGTAGTCTGGCACGCATGGCTGAGTTTATGTTATGCTGCTTTTCCCATAACCCTCGCATTCTCAAAATTTTGGGTGACAGTCATTACTGGTTGGTGACACTTCTAGATTCAAGCTACAAGGAGAACTTTATATCTCTTATTCCTCAGGCGGACAGGTCTACAAAAATGGGGCTGTACCAGAAGGCCCTGGTTGCGGAACTATTAAAAAAATTCCCATCTGAAAACACTGGCGGCAGAGGTCACACTTCGTTTGACAACCAAGGAGTACAGGCGAGAGAGACACAAGGAGTGCAAAGTTTGGGAAGATGCTGAGGGAGTACCTTGCTGACCGTACCAATGTCCTCCGTGATTCCTCTGTGCCTTATAATTCTTGGGTATTCAAGCTGGATACGTGGAGTGAACTGGCTCTCTACGTCTTGGAGGTCCTGGCCTGCCATGACGCCAGCGTTTTATTAGAGCGGGTTTTTAGTGCCGCTGGTGGAATTATAACTGATAAGCGCATCCGCCTGTCAACTGAAAATGCTGACAGGCTGACTCTTATAAAAATGAACAAGGGTTGGATTGGACCAGACTTCTCAACACCACCGAATGATAGCAGCGTAACATAAACTCAAATCCAGTGTCTTTTCTTGGGAGGTGTATTCCCATGCATCTTTTCACACCCAGACATGGGTATACACTTCCTGATTTTGGCTATTTGCCCTTGTCCTCCTCCTTCTCCTCATCCTCCACCACCATATCACCAAGGTGACCGTGGTCCGTGATGCAACACCAACATATTTTTTTTAAATGGTGTTTATGATGCCCGTAAAAAAAAAAAAAATTTATACAGTATGTTCATGTATACCCCACGAGAGGTAAATGTTTGTCAGCCCATACACTTAGTGCATGGGCATTACAAGTATAGGAGGCACACTCCTTTCTAATGGGAACTTTTTTTATGAGGTTCTCCTCCACGTCATTGTTTTCATTAGGCCCTCTGACCTCCAGGTCTCTTCCAAGGGGCATTGGAGTGCCTCCAAATTTTTGGCAACCCTTACATTCACTGCATAGGCCAACACAATGGGAGACCCACTTCCTAATAATGGGAACAATTTTTCTTGAGGCCCTCTATGTCTCTTCCAAGGGGCATTGGAGTGCCTCCCAATTTTTGGCAGCCCTTGCATTCACTGCATTGGAGTGCCTCCAAATTTTTGGCAACCCTTACATTCACTGCAAACACAATGGGAGACCCACTTCCTAATTATGGGAGCATTGTTTTCAGGAGGCCCTCCTATAATTCTCTTCAAAGGGTAATTGTGGTGCATCCAAATTTTCAAAGTGTTATTGGGGTGAGTCCTATTTTTGGGCAGCCCTGCCACTCACTGCATACGCAGTAAAAGTATAGGATATCCACTCTTTAGTAATGGGAACAATAAAACATAGCTGGCTGATGGCTCTCTAAGAATAGTGAGGGCCGACTGCTGGCCCTTTAAGAATAGTAAAGACTGCCTGATGGCACTATAAAAATAGGCTTTGTGACTTTCAGAGTCCCTTCTTCATAAATGAAACACGATGTGTCTGATGACACACCACATGGCCATATAAGGTATAGAATGTTAAAATGACATTTCCTGGTGAATGCATTTGTTTCGGTTGAAAGCAATGCAAAAGTGAAAAAAACGCATCATAAACGCTACGTGTGAACATAGCCCAAGGTGTGGAGGAGCATTTTTGTTTTTGGTTATTCATTTTGCTTTATATACAAGTCATTACCCTGGAAAGGATGTTCCTTAACATATTTCCCAGGAAAATCCATTTTGGTTAAGTTTTTGTATGTTTTATTGTGAGTCCGTAAAAGTAACGTAATACCTCTGACAACGTTGTTGACAGAAGTGACCTGGGAGTCAGAAATGCTTCCAGGGGTCTTCCCCATTCTGTCCCCATGTCATTTGAGCACTGTTCCCATCGATTTGGGCAATTTTTAGGCCCTCTGCAGACCGCCGGGGGGGAGCCGCCAGAAAAATGCTCGAGTTTCCCATAGACTTACATTGGGCTCATTGCTCATGAGTAGTGTTGAGCATTCCGATACTGAAATATCGGGTATCGACCGATATTCGCGGTATCGGAATTCCGATACTTAATTCCCATACTTTTGCAATATCGTATACCGGAATCGGAAGTTCCCATAATGCAATGAGCCAGTTTCATTTTATTCAGCCAATGAGGATCCTAAGAAGTGTGGGTACATCCTGTTAGGCATGTAGGCCTCTTAACTAATGGCATGGCTGTGATTGGCTGCTGAAATGATGTCATGATGCTCTATAAAGCCGCCGCCGCCATTTTGAGCTCACTCTGCTGTGAATTCAGTTAGGGATAGGACGCTGTAGTTCTGAGGGACAGTTTTAGCTACCTATTTGGTCTATTCTGCTTTACCCAAGCTACTTTATAAATCGCTGCACCTTGCAGCACTAGTGCACAGTTCTCTGTGCTGTTCACCGCTGTCTGCAAGGTCTGGGTGTGTGAGTGCAGCTCACCCTGTAGTGTGTACTTCAGCCACGTCTTGTTGTAGTGCACTCAGTGTGTGTCACTGCCTCATACATTGTCCTTTTTTGCCAATTCATAATTTTTTCCTGATATCTCCTATTAGTGTAGTGGTTCCATCCGTATTCAGCTAAATTGGTTCCAAACACACTATATAGGAGTAGATAGAGAATTTTTTTTGTCTTGCAGCGCTAGTGCACAGTGCTCTGCATCTGCACTGTTCACCGCTGTCTGTAAGGTCTGTGTGTGTGAGTGCAGCTCACCCTGTAGTGTGTGCTTCAACCACGTCTGGTTGTAGTGCACTCAGTGTGTGTCACTGCCTCATACATTGTCCTTTTTTGCCAATTCATAATTTTTCCTGATTTCTCCTATTAGTGTGGTGGTTCCATCCGTATTCAGCTAAATTGGTTCCAAACACACTATATAGGAGTAGTTAGAGGAGCCTTTCTGCAGCATTGTGCCCTGCAGCCCCAGCCAGATTAGTATTAGCCTATTTTTTGTAGCCTCATCTATTGCATTGTAGGTTACCTTCCTACATTGTAATAGCTACAAAAAGTTTGTGATACTATCGGTATTACATCTTTGGGCACATCCAGTGTCTTTTTGTAACAAAAAAACCTAAATAAAGTTCACCAAACACTCCACTTTACAGTTGTGTAGGCCACATTAGCTCATATTAAAGTCTAGTCCACACTTTATAAAATTAGTGTTTCTTATACCTGTTAGCAGCTGTTCAGGAATAAGCACACTAAGCCCTTAGTACTTTTCTACCTATCTTTATCAGTCTACCAAGATGAAGAAGGCAGGGGGTAAGGCATGTGGTCGTGGTCTTGGGCGTGGGTGTGGAGTTTCTGCAGGGAGAGGATGTGAGGATTCTGTGCCTGCAGGGAGAGGACGTGGGGATTTTGTGCCTGCTGCGGGCACCAGTGACTCAGCATCCCCCAGTTTTACCAGGGAACAATCCTTTATGCGCAACTTTGTAGGAGCTAGCCTTACCCCACTGCTGCGGGAGGACCAAATTGAAGCAGTTGTCGGATGGATGGTAGCTATCGCATCGACTTCAATTAGTTCCAGATCCTCTCAGGTCCTGAGCACTGAAGAGCACCCATCTGTCTCTTCACCACCTGCCAAATTGCCCAGGCAGTCAGAGAGCCCTGGACAGGAGCCATCTCTACTTCTGTTCTCTGAATCTCTTGGCTTGGAAAGAGGGGGCCAGCCAAGCAGAATTCGAGAATTTGAAGAAGAGGTAGTATGCAGTGATGCGCAACCGTTTTGTCTCTCTGAATCTGAAGAGGCAGGTGGGCCAGTGCCTATGGTCAGCAGCACACCTCAGTACGCATCTGATGATGAGACTCAGGTGCCACTTTCTGGTGCGTACTGTGCTGTCGAGACTACCCAGGAGAAGCAGTTGTCTGAAGAGGGTGGTGTAGATGATGAGGTCCTTGACCCATCATGGCGTGAGGGACAGGAAGGTGGTGGGAGCAGCTCTGAGGAAGAGATTCCCCGAACAGCAAAAAAAGGAGGGAGAGGGAGGGGGCAGACTTGGTTGCCTGTAGCCTCCATTTCGGTACCCATTAGGAGCATGGCTCTTCCAAAATCCAAAGCGGGTGCTCCCAAGACTGGCAGTGCCTGGTCCTTTTTTGACACAGTTGCAGATGACATTTGCTTTGTCAAATGCAAGCTGTGTAATCAGAAGGTGAAAAGAGGGAAAAGTGTCAGCAACCTCAATACCACAAATATGTGGAAACATGTGCGGACCAAGCACGTGGTGGAGTTACAAAAACACACTGAAGACCTAGGCCAACCTACAGCGCCACCTACCACCTCTTCAGCTCGTGTTGTAGCCTCTTCCTCCAGCTCACACACAGCTGGTTCGGCTTCCTCACAGGATCACCATGGAAGAATCTCTGGCACTGTTGTACAGAGACACAGTGTAATTCCACCCACAGCAACACTTTCCCAGTCATCCTCACACTCCCAGGCCAGTCTACAGCCATCGTTAGCACAGGCATGGGAGAAAAGGCGCCCATACTCGGCAAACCACCCCCGAGCACAGGCTCTGAATGCTGGCATTGCTAAACTACTGGCCCTTGAAATGTTATCATTCAGGCTGGTGGAGACTGACACCTTCCGTAACTTTATGGCATTGGCAGTCCCACAATACAATGTGCCCAGACGCTTTTATTTCAGCAGGCAAGCCGTCCCTGCCCTGCAACATCATGTGGAGGGAAAAATTAAACAAGTGCTACAAAAAACATCAGTAGCAAGGTCCACCTGACCACCGATGCGTGGACCAGTAAGCATGGACAGGGACGATACCTTTCCCTCACTGCCCATTGGGTAAATGTTGTGGAGCCGGGTACAGATCTTGAGAGTGGCGTTGTACGTGTTCTGCCAACTCCAAGGATTGGAGGAATCCAGTCTGTACACATTGACCCCTCCTCATACTCCAGTTCTTCTGAATCAGTGTTGCAGGAGCCGTCACGGTCTACCTCCACATCGACCCGTGAATGGTTACCTGTTATGATGACCGATATGAGCACAGCCATGGCCAAACGTCAACAGGCCGTATTAAAATTAATTTCTTTGGGGAATCGAAGCCACACAGCGCAGGAGCTCTGGAATGACATCAAGCAGCAGAGCGACGTGTGGTTTGTGCCAGCGAATCTCCAGCCAGGCATGGTAGTGTGTGACAATGGCCGAAATCTGGTGGCAGCTCTGGGCCTAGGCAACCTCACTCACATCCCATGTCTGGCACATGAGCTCAACTTGGTTGTGCAGAGTTTTTTGAGGGACTATCCGGATCTTGATGCACTGCTTCACAAGGTCCGCATAGAGTGCGCTCACTTGCGGCGTTCCAGCAATGCAAGATCACGCATTGCAGCTCTGCAGCGCCGATTACGTCTTCGGGAACATCGCATCATATGTGACCTACCCACCAGGTGGAATTCAACGTTACATATGTTGGAGAGGTTGTGTGAGCAGCAGGCAGCAGTAATGGAGTACCAGCTGCAGCAGGCGCAAACAAGTCGCAGTGCTCTCTGCTCACACTTCACCACCACTGAGTGGGCCTCTATGAAGGACATTTGCCACGTTTTGCGTGCCTTCGATTATTCCACGCGGATGGCGAGTGCAGATGATGCACTAGTCAGCATGACTATCCCCCTTATCTGCCTGCTTGAAAAAACACTGCAAGCACTAAGGGACGAGGTTTTGGAAGAGGTGGAGGATGAGGAGTCACAAATGCCATCTGCTTCTCTACAGTCTGCGCAACATGGTTCCTCACAAAGGCCTAGGCAGGGGACACTTTGTGAGGAGGATGAGGAGGAGTCAATGGATGAGGAAGACATCTGTCCAGAGGAGGGAGGTACACAATGCTCTAGTAGTCAGTATCTAGAGCGAGGGTGGGGTGATGCAGAGCATGCAGAGATCACGCCTCAAGCAGGGGACAGCGTTTCTTGGCCAGTTGGCAGTCTGCAGCACATGGTTGATTTCATGCTGCAGTGCCTGAGAAACGACCGCCGCATCGCCCACATTCTCAACACGGCTGATTATTGGGTGTCCACCCTCCTAGATCCTCGCTACCGGGACAACTTACAAAGCCTCATAACACCGTTGAACCGGGAGCGTAAAATGCGGGAGTACCAAGACGCACTGGTGCATTCCATCATGTTCTCCATTCCAACTGAGAGCAGTGCTGCTAGTGCCTTACAAAGCAGCTCAGTGCGTCGAGGCAATGGAGGAAGCTCTGCACAAAGAGGGAGCAGAAGCAGTGCCTCAGCACAAGGCAAGACCAGTATGGCCGAAATGTGGCAAAGTTTTGTGTCCCCGCCGCCACAAATGTCTACACCATCACAGACGGCTCCAGTCAGCAGGAGGCAACGTTTCCGTCAGATGGTGACAGACTACATGTCTTGCCCTCTTAGTGTACTCCTAGACGGCTCTTCTCCCTTCAAGTTTTGGGTCTGTAAGCTGGATACATGGCCAGAGCTTAGTCAGTATGCATTGGAGGTGCTAGCTTGCCCTGCTGCTAGTGTATTATCGGAACGCGTCTTTAGTGCCGCAGGTGGTGTACTAACAGACCGTCGCATGCGACTATCCTCCGATAACGTTGACCAGCTTACTTTTCTCAAAATGAACAAGGCCTGGATCTCTCATGAATTTGCCAATCCTCTTCCAGAATAAATAATTGGTTGGCAACAGTATCCAGGTCTCCTGTTGTGTTCATGTTTCTACCACCTGAACTGTAATCCCTGAGCTCCAACACCGCCAGTTGGCGCTCGGAAGTGCCGTCTGCACAGTCAACACTTGCTGCCGTGTTATTGGGGTTCAGTAACGTCAGCTGTTCCCCTGCTGTTCGGACGGCAATTTCTCCTGCTCTGTCCACATTCTCACTACTACAGATTTTAAAGTTGCTCCAATTACACCTCTGGCTCCTCTGTTTTCAGTATTATCCCTGAGCTCCAACACCGCCAGTTGGTGCTCGGAAGTGCCGTCTGCACAGTCAACACTTGCTGCCGTGTTATTGGGGTTCAGTAACGTCAGCTGTTCCCCTGCTGTGCGGACGGCAATTTCTCCTGCTCTGTCCACATTCTCACTACTACAGATTTTAAAGTTGCTCCAATTACACCTCTGGCTCCTCTGTTTTCAGTATTATCCCTGAGCTCCAACACCGCCAGTTGGCGCTCAGAAGTGACGTCTGCACAGTCAACACTTGCTGCCGTGTTATTGGGGTTCAGTAACGTCAGCTTTTCCCCTGCTGTGCGGACGGCAATTTCTCCTGCTCTGTCCACATTCTCACTACTACAGATTTTAAAGTTGCTCCAATTACACCTCTGGCTCCTCTGTTTTCAGTATTATCCCTGAGCTCCAACACCGCCAGTTGGTGCTCGGAAGTGCCGTCTGCACAGTCAACACTTGCTGCCGTGTTATTGGGGTTCAGTAACGTCAGCTGTTCCCCAGCTGTGTGTCCGGCAAATTCTCCTGCTTTGTCCACATCCACTGTACTACTGATTTAAAACTTGCTCCAATCACACCTCTGGCTCCTTTGTTTTCAGTATTGTCCCTGAGCTCCAACACCGCCAGTTGGCGCTCAGAAGTGACGTCTGCACAGTCAACACTTGCTGCCGTGTTATTGGGGTTCAGTAACGTCAGCTTTTCCCCTGCTGTGCGGACGGCAATTTCTCCTGCGCTGTCCACATTCTCACTACTACAGATTTTAAAGTTGCTCCAATTACACCTCTGGCTCCTCTGTTTTCAGTATTATCCCTGAGCTCCAACACCGCCAGTTGGTGCTCGGAAGTGCCGTCTGCACAGTCAACACTTGCTGCCGTGTTATTGGGGTTCAGTAACGTCAGCTGTTCCCCAGCTGTGTGTCCGGCAAATTCTCCTGCTTTGTCCACATCCACTGTACTACTGATTTAAAACTTGCTCCAATCACACCTCTGGCTCCTCTGTTTTTAGTTTTTACCCTGGGCTCCAATACCGCTAGTTGCTGCTCAGAAGTGCCGTCTGCACAGTCAACGCTTGCTCCAGTGTTATTGGGGTTCAGTAACGTCAGCTGATCCCCAACTGTGTGTCTGGCAAATACTCCTGCTCTGTCCACATTCACACTACTACAGATTTTAAAGTTGCTCCAATTACGCCTCTGGCTCCACTCTGTTTTTAGTATTTACCCTGGGTTCCTGCACTGCCAGCTGTTTCCCAGCAGTGTCTTTGGCACGTCTGCTGGTCCTTGGTAGAGCTTTCTGGCACAGGTACCTCCTGCTTAGTAAACGAGTTCCAGTACCGTCAGATGGTCTTCGGTAGTTCCATTGGCTCTTGTACCTTCTGCTACCCATCCGGGTTCCAGTACCGTCAGCTGGTTCTCGGCAGTGTCTTTGGCACGGGTACTCCCTCCTGCCCAGCCTGGTTCCAGCACGCCAGCTGTTTCCAGGTAGTGTCAACGTCACTTTGCCTCCAATGCGTTGTCCTGTCGTGTTGCGGTCGGGTTAGCCGACTCTATGGTGCCAGCAGCTTAGGTGACTCCTATGTGGGCTGCGGGATCTGGCAATGAAGGCTGGCTCCATAGTGCCAATAGGACAAGCACCTCCTGTAGGACTGTGGGTTTTGGTAACTGCAGCTGCCTCGTGGCCTTGAAACTTTTTTTTACATGGGTACCTTCTGCTACCCATCTGGGTTCCAGTACCGTCAGCTGGTTCTCGGCAGTGCCTTTGGATTAGGTGCCTCCTTCTCGGTATCCAAGTTCCACCAACGTCTGCTGGTCCTTGTTAGTGCCTTCTGGCACAGGTACCTCCTGCTTAGTAACCGAGTTCCAGTACCGTCAGCTGGTCTTGGGTAATTCCATTGGCTCTTGTACCTTCTGCTACCCATCCGGTTCCAGTACCGTCAGCTGGTCCTCGGTAGTTCCATTTGCTCTTGCACCTTCTACTACCCATCCGGGTTCCAGTACCGTCAGCTGGTTCTCGGCAGTGTCTTTGGCACGGGTACTCCCTCCTGCCCAGCCTGGTTCCAGCACGCCAGCTGTTTCCAGGTAGTGTCAGCGTCACTTTGCCTCCAATGCGTTGTCCTGTCGTGTTGCGGTCGGGTTAGCCGACTCTATGGTGCCTGCAGTTTAGGTGACTCCTATGTGGGCTGCGGGATCTGGCAATGAAGGCTGGTTCCAAAGTGCCAATAGGACAAGCACACCCTGTAGGACTGTGGGTTTTGGTAACTGCGGTCGGCTCGCGGCCTTGAAACTTTTTTTTACATGGGTACCTTCTGCTACCCATCCGGGTTCCAGTACCGTCAGCTGGTTCTCGGCAGTGCCTTTAGATTAGGTGCCTCCTTCTCGGTATCCAAGTTCCACCAACGTCTGCTGGTCCTTGGTTGTGCTTTCTGGCACAGGTACCTCCTGCTTAGTAACCGAGTTCCAGTACCGTCAGCTGTTCTTCGGTAGTTCCATTGGCTCTTGTACCTTCTGCTACCCATTCGGGTTCCAGTACCGTCAGCTGGTCCTCAGTAGTTCCATTTGCTCTTGTACCTTCTACTACCCATCCTGGTTCCAGTACCATCTGCTGGTTCTCGGCAGTGTCTTTGGCACGGGTACTCCCTCCTGCCCAGCCTGGTTCCAGCACGCCAGCTGTTTCCAGGTAGTGTCAACGTCACTTTGCCTCCAATGCGTTGTCCTGTCGTGTTGCGGTCGGGTTAGCCGACTCTATGGTGCCTGCAATTTAGGTGACTCCTATGTGGGCTGCGGGATCTGGCAATGAAGGCTGGTTCCATAGTGCCAATAGGACAAGCACACCCTGTAGGACTGTGGGTTTTCGTAACTGCGGCCGGCTCGCGGCCTTGAAACTTTTTTTACATGGGTACCTTCTGCTACCCATCCGGGTTCAAGTACCGTCAGCTGGTTCTCGGCAGTGCCTTTGGATTAGGTGCCTCCTTCTCGGTATCCAAGTTCCACCAACTTCTGCTGGTCCTTGGTAGTGCTTTCTGGCACAAGTACCTCCTGCTTAGTAACCGAGTTCCAGTACCGTCAGCTGGTCCTCAGTAGTTCCATTTGCTCTTGTACCTTCTACTACCCATCCTGGTTCCAGTACCGTCTGCTGGTTCTCGGCAGTGTCTTTGGCATGGGTACTCCCTCCTGCCCAGCCTGGTTCCAGCACGCCAGCTGTTTCCAGGTAGTGTCAATGTCACTTTGCCTCCAATGCGTTGTCCTGTCGTGTTGAGGTCGGTTTAGCCGACTCTATGGTGCCTGCAGTTTAGGTGACTCCTATGTGGGCTGCGGGATCTGGCAATGAAGGCTGGTTCCATAGTGCCAATAGGACAAGCACACCCTGTAGGACTGTGGGTTTTCGTAACTGCGGCTGGCTCGCGGCCTTGAAACTTTTTTTACATGTTTACCTTCTGCTACCCATCCGGGTTCCAGTACCGTCAGCTGGTTCTCGGCAGTGCCTTTGGATTAGGTGCCTCCTTCTCGGTATCCAAGTTCCACCAACGTCTGCTGGTCCTTGGTACTGCTTTCTGGCACAAGTACCTCCTGCTTAGTAACCGAGTTCCAGTACCGTCAGCTGGTCTTCGGTAGTTCCATTGGTTCTTGTACCTTCTGCTACCCATCCGGGTTCCAGTACCATCAGCTGGTCCTCGGTAGTTCCATTTGCTCTTGTACCTTCTACTTCCCCTCCGGGTTCCAGTACCGTCAGCTGGTTCTCGGCAGTGTCTTTGGCACGGGTACTCCCTCCTGCCCAGCCTGGTTCTAGCACGCCAGCTGTTTCCAGGTAGTGTCAACGTCACTTTGCCTCCAATGCGTTGTCCTGTCGTGTTGCGGTCGGGTTAGCCGACTCTATGGTGCCTGCAGTTTAGGTGACTCCTATGTGGGCTGCGGGATCTGGCAATGAAGGCTGGTTCCATAGTGCCAATAGGACAAGCACACCCTGTAGGACTGTGGGTTTTGGTAACTGCGGCTGGCTCGCGTCCTTGAAACTTTATTTTACATGGGTACCTTCTGCTACCCATCTGGGTTCCAGTACCGTCAGCTGGTTCTCGGCAGTGCCTTTGGATTAGGTGCCTCCTTTTCGGTATCCAAGTTCCACCAACGTCTGCTGGTCCTTGGTAGTGCTTTCTGGCACAGTTACCTCCTGCTTAGTAACCGAGTTCCAGTACCGTCAGCTGGTCTTCGGTAGTTCCATTGTCTCTTGTACCTTCTGCTACCCATCCGGGTTCCAGTACCGTCAGCTGGTCCTCAGTAGTTCCTCAGCCTTCTTGTACCTTCTGCTACATTTCCAAGTTCAAGCTTTTAGAAATGGTTCTTGGTAATCACTCTGGATCTCCCTGACGAGGACCCTGAAGACGAGGACCTTGAAGACGAAGCCGAAGAAGACGAGGACCCTGAAGATGACGACCCTGAAGACGAGGACCCTAAAGACCACCCCGAAGAAGACGAGGACCCCGAAGACGAGGACCCCGAAGACGACGACCCTGAAGACGGGGACCCCGAAGACTACGACCCTGAAGACCACCCCGAAGAACACCAAGAAGATGACCCTGAAGAAGTTGACCAAGAGGACAAAGAAGAGAAGACAACCACCAAGATACAGAAGAACAAGAGACAGAAAACCAAGAAGCAGAAGTACAAGAAGCTGCAGAACAAAAAGTGGAAGAACATTAAGCATAAGACTAAAAATCAGAGCAAAAGATAATATCTAAATTATAAGCAGAAGATGACTAAGCAGTGTATGGGGGTGAGTCCGTTCCTCCTCGTGGTGCCCCTGGAAAAGACCTGCTGCTGCAGGCCAAACTGAACGCGGACAAATCCTGTTGTAAGTCTTTTGTGACGGGCAGAACGAAAGGTGTACTGTTCAAACTTTTATAGATAGCAACTACAGGAATGCCTGTCACAAATAAGAATATGATGAAGAAGAAGAATATGAAGAAGATGAAGAAGTAGAATATGAAGAAGAATAATAGTTGAATAAGAAGAATATGGAGAATGTAAAAAAAAAGAATAATACGAAGAAGGGGAAGAAGAAGAAGATGAAGAAGGTGAAGAAGAAGTTGATGAAAAAGATGCTGATGCTGAGGATGATGAAGAAGAAAGTATGGGAGAAGTAAAAAAGAAGGTGAAGAGCATGGAAGTAGTGAAACATAAATATCTGACAAAATATAAAAATACTTAACATAGTCAATATTTCCGTAACTCAGAACGTCTTAAAAAATATATTAATTCCTGCTATTCCATTTGATTGGGCTAAACCTCTATGCCTGTATTTTCTCCCCCACCTCCCCCAATACATTCTACATTATTCTTAGTTGTTTTCCTTCATGTAGAATTAACCTACAAGGAAAGAAAGGGTTTATTTTCATTCCGATATTTCTGTCCCATTGACTTGCATTGGTTTCCGGTATCGGAATCGGCGATATCCGATACTTTTTGGGTATCGGTCCGATCCAATCCGATCCGATATTTCCCGATATCGGAAGGTATCGCCCAACACTACTCATGAGCGAGCACTAAAATGCCGCTCACTACTACTACTACTACAAATCACTACTCATCGGGTCGAGCACATTGGAATACTCGAGTGCTCGACCCGATGAGTAGTGATTTGTAGTAGTAGTAGTAGTGAGCGGTATTTTAGTGCTCGCTCATCACTACTAATGACTTAATATGAATGGATGTTTTGAAATTCTAATTTGTCAGCTTTGCAGGATATTCACCAAAAATTTGATTTGCAATAAATAAATTATCCACAAATTTCAATATCACAAAGCCTCTAATTAGCCTGGAAATACATGTATCTGTGGCCTACTTCAGCTCTATAAAGCGAGAGATGGCAATCAAAGAAGAGGGGGGTAAAGGTAGATTGAAAACAAGTAGGTGGTACAGTGCACTTAAATGTTTGGCCATGCCAAGGGTGCACCGAGTGCCTGTACTTGGTTTGAATAGGCATTCCGTGCTGACAGAGTCCCTTTAAATTCTCTCCACCTCAATAATTTTTTTGTATTCCTAAAACCACTGTTGCTAATTAGGTACACGCATGGAAAATAAGTTGCAATAATATCTAGCAGTATCGTTCTGCCATTCACTGTTATTAATTGGATTGATAAAATGTTGCAAAACCTTAGCAAACCTTTTTTGTAATTTCTTTGTTTGTTTTTGTTTTTTTTCTTAATTATCCTTCATTATTATGAGGAGATAACCAGGACTCATACACTTAGAATATAAATTCTGGATCTGTTCTGATCCAAAGATGTTGAACAATTGTATGCAACAAAATTGAATAGAATCACACTTTCAGTTTTTAGTCAGTATTTTCCATCAGTATTTGTAAGCCAAAACCAAGAGTGGTTGAAAAATGCAGAAGTGGTGCACATGTTTCTTCTATACTTTTCACCTGATTGTTCCAGTTATGATTTTGGCTTACAAATACTGATGTAAAATACTGACCAAATACTGAATGTCTGAACATGGCCTTAGGCTGTGCACCCATTTCCACTCATTTTTCCCAGGAAGGTTCTATTATGAGCTAAGCCTGCATTCTATTTGTTGCCCATTTCATTTCAGGCCTGTCTAGGCACATGAAGAGGGGAGTCACTAGAGAACAACACAAAAAAATAGAAAAAAAGGCAAAGTGCACGTAATTTTACACAAAACCCCAAAAGTGGGCCAGACAAAATTGTTGGCATGTTTCTAAAATTGTGGGTAAACAACTTTGTTTCAAGCATGTGATGCTCATTCAAACTCACCTGTGGAAAATAACAGGTGTGGGCAATATGAAAATCACACCTGAAACCAGATAAAAAAAAAGAGAAGTTGACTCACTCTTTGCATTGTGTGTCTGCGTGCCATACTAAGCATGGAGAACAGAAAAAGGAGAAAAGAACTGAGTGAGGACTTGAGAACCAAAATTGTTGAAAAATATCAACAATCTCAAGGTTACAAGTCCATCTCCAGAGATCTTGAAGTTCACTTGTCCACGGTGCGCAACATTAACAACTCATGGCACTGTAGGTAATCTTCTTGGACATGGACAGCAGTGAGAAATTGATGAAAAATTTCAGCGCAGGATAGACTGGATGGTGGATAAGCAGACTCATTCAAATTACAAAGAAATTCAAGCTTTCCTGCTGGCTCACGGTGCATCAGTCAGCACCAACTAGCCGTCAACATTTTAATGAAATGCAATGCCACGAGACCCAGGAGGACCTCACTGCTGAAACAGAGACATTAAAATGCTAGACTGTAGTTTGCCAAAATGTATGTGAGTAAGCCAAAATCCTTCTGGGAAAGCGACTTGTGAACAGATGTGACCAATGACAGAGCTTTTTTGCAAAGCACACCATTCTATTGTTTACTGATAGTGGAATGAGGTCTACAAAGAAAAGAACATAGTAATTACAGTCAAATATGGTGGAAGTTCAGAGATGCTATGGGGTTGTTTTTCTGCATCTGGCTCTGGGTGCCTTGACTGTGTGCAAGGCATCAAGAATTCTGAAGATTATCAAAGGATTTTGGGTCGTAATGTAGTGTAGTGCCTAGTGTCAGAAAGCTTGGTTTGCATCCTAGGTCATGGGTCTTCCAGAAGCACAATGACTCCAAACATACTTCAAGAAGCACCCAGAAATGGATGGAAACAAAGCACTGGAGAGTTCTGAAGTGGACAGCAATGAGTCCGGATCTAAATCAAATTGAACACCTGTGTAGAGGTCTTAAAATTGCTGTTGGGAGAAGGCACCCTTCAAACATGAGAGACCTGGAGCAGTTTGTAAAAAGAAAAGTGGTCCAAAATTCCAGTTGAGAGGTATAAGAAGCTTATTGATGGTTATAGGAAGCGATTGATTGCAGTTATTTATTCCAAAGGGTGTGCAACCAAATATTAAGCTGAGGGTGCCAACAATTTCGTCCGGCCCATTTTGGGGGTTTTGTGTGAAATTATTCCAATTTGCACTTTTTCTCCCTCTGTTTTCTTGTGCTTTTCCAATTCACACAAAGGAAATAAACATGTGTATAACAAAACATGTGTAATTGCAATAATTTTCTGGGTGAAATACTTCATTTTCTGGAACAATTTCAATGGTGCCAGCACTTTCAACAATGACTGTATAGTACAAACGATCAAACTATGGCAGGTTCAAGTTCCCTAAGGGGACTAAAGAAACAAGTAAAAAAATTTTTTTGAAAAAAACACAAAAGTTCATCTGCCTTTCCCGCCATTAAAAAAAAATACACATGTGGTGTGTCCACATTCGAAAAAATAGATCTATCAAAATATAAAATTATTTAAGCCAGTCAATAAGCGACATAATGAGAAAACAAAATCAAAACTCCAGAATTGAGGTTTTCAGCTGCTTTAAAAGCGCAAAAATTGCAATGAGGAAATCAAAACATCAAATGTACAGCAATATGGTATCAAGAAAATTAATGGCTCAAGGTGCAAAAAATAATAAGCCCTCACACAGCTCAATTTCCCCAAAATTAGAAATGCTACGGCTCTTGGAAAATGGTGACACAAGCAAAACATTTTTACAAATTTCTGAAATTTGTTTCACTACTGAAATAAAGTAAAAACTTTGCATGTTTGGTATCGCTGTGTTCATATCGTACTGACCTGGAGAAACATTTCCAGGCAAACTGAAAAAAGAGCTGACCTTGATAAAAAATAAACATCCATACGTCTCACATTTGTAATACAGTCATCCCCATTGCTGCCATATATCAAAGTGCAAAACAGTATTAAACATGTTAGATTTTTGATTTTTTTTTATTTTCAAATCCAGCATGCTTGAAAAAGGTGAGGATCCCCAAAATGTTGCTAGAGGTGCATATATTCTATTCATCAAACAGTATCTCTTCCTTTGCTCTTTGGAATGAATTCCTAAAAAAATCTACATTGAACTGTTTTGGATTTTCTTCACTGTGGTGAATATACACTGTGTTTCAAATTATTATGCAAATAATATTTTCTCAGATTTTCCCAAATTACCTATATGAATTGCAGTCATTGTAATTTTCCAGTCAAATAACTATTAGAGTACAACTGAAAGGTTTTTATACAAACTGCCTATGATAACAGTATATTTAAAAAAAAATAAAACACTCAAACTGTACTCAAAATGCATGTTCCAAATTATTATGCACAGCAGAGTTTTCAACCTTTTCATTTTAATAAAGAACAAAAAAATGGTCATTTTTGAAATTATAAGCATTAGCAGGTTATTACAAACTGAAATCAAACAGTTTTCAACTCAAAACTTTATTCTAGGTGATGTTACATTTGCACATAGGACCGCTTGTTCGAAAGGAGCTTCTGAACTCTCTCGTCCATTGAATTTGTCAGGTTTTGGATGGTCTCTGCTTCAATTGTTTTGCATGAGGACAGAATACCCTCCCAGAGCAGTTGCTTAGATGTGAACTGCCTCCCGCCATCATAGACACTCCTTTTGATGATGCTCCAGAGGTTCTCAATGGGGTTGAGGTCAGGGGAGCATGGGGGCCACACCATAAGTTTGACCCCTTTTATGCCCACAGCAGCCAGAGATGCAGATGTGTTATGTGCAGCATGAGACGGGGCATTATCATGCGTGAAATGATCTCGATGGTCCAGCTGGATGGAGTGGAGGATGGCTGGTTGATGGACCCTCCATGCAAACACGGCTACGGCGCCAACAAGGAGGAGGTGGAGTAATGTTTTGGGCTGGAAACATGGGGAGAGAGATTGTCGGCCCTTTTAGGATCCATGAAGGGGTAAAGATGAACTCCATAATGTATGTTGAGTTTCTCAAACAGCACTTCCTGCCATGGCTCAAGAAGAAGAACCATGCAATCCGCAGCAAGATCATTTTCATGCATTTCAGCAGCGGTACCCGACAATTTAGAATAGAAGGAATAGAGAATCACACATAGATTAGATAGATAGAAATATGTCAGTCACATATATAATAAGTACAGTGACAGTGTTTGTTACTGTACTTGTCATTTAGTGTTAAAATAAAGGATTTATTTAAAAAAAAATTGGCGTGGGGTTCCCAGTAATTTTAGGCTCTAGTGGAGGTTAAGCAGATGGCTGGGGCAGATGTTTGAAGCCTGGGAAGGGGTTAATACCCACGGAGCTTCCCAGGCTACTAATATCAGCCCCCAGCTGAATACCTAGCCTTTACTAGCTATTAAAATGGGGGACCTCCACAAAAAAATGACGTGGGGTCCCCCCTATTTTAATGGCTAGCAAAGGCTAGGAAGACAGCTGGGGGCTGATATTAATAGCCCAGGAAGGGTGGCATGAATATTGGCCCCCTCCCAGGCTAGAAATACCTGCCGTCAGCCGCCCCAGAAATGGCACATCCATAGGATGCGCCAATTCTGGCACTTAGCCTCGCTCTTCCCACTGCCCTGAAGCGGTGCCAGTGGGGTAATAGGGCTGGGGTTGATGTCAGCTTATAATGCCAGCTGACATCAAGCCCAGGTTAGTAATGGAGAGGCGTCTATAAGACACCCCCATTACTAACCCCATAGTCAAAGTTAAAAAAACACAAACACCCAGAATAAATTCCTTTAATTGAAATAAACACACAATTCTTTATTGTTCTAACTTAAACCATACTTACCATCATGCCCATTCCAGCTGAAGCCAATGTCTTCTGCAATAAAAGTTAAATAATAAAGCAACATCATCCTTACCTTTCCATGGTTCCCACGACAGCTTCAGCTCTGCTACATTCACGTGACAGGCTGGACCACAGCAGAAAGCTGCAATACAGCTTGCCATGCCGCACACACTGAGAAGCGCAGGCATGCTTGCGCTCCTCAGTGTCTCGCTGTGACGGCATCCAGATGAGCCGAGTTCATGTCCAATGAACTCGACTCACATCATGCACGTCACTGAGAGCGTGGGAAAATTCTGCTGCACTCAGGGCTTCAGCGTGAGAATTCCCCCACGCTGTCAGTGACGTGCATGAGGTGAGCTCATGTCCAATGAACTCAGCTCACTTCATGCATGTCACTGACAAAGTGAGAAAATTCTCCTGCGCTCAGCGCTTCAGCAGGAGAATTCTCTCCCGCTCACCGCATGTGCAGGAGAATTCTCCGACGCTGTCAGTGACGTGCATGAGGTGAGCTGAGTTCATTGTCGGCTCATCTGGATGCCGTCACAGCCAGACACTGAGGAGCACAAGCATGCCTGCGCTTCTCAGTGTCTGTGGGATGACAGGCTGGATGGCAGCTTTCTGCTGCGGTCCAGCCTGTCATCTCGATGTAGCAGAGCTGGAGCTGTCCTGGGAACCATCGAAAGGTAAAGATAATGTTGCTTTATTATTTTTCTTTTATTGCAGGAGATCGTTGGCTTCAGCTGGAATGGGCGTGATGGTAAGTATGGTTTAATTTAGAACAATAAAGAATTGTGTGTTTATTTCAATTAAAGGATTTTATTCTGGGTGTTTGTGTTTCTTTTTTAACGTTGACTATGGGGTTAGTAATGGGGGTGTTTTATAGACGCCTCTCCATTACTAACCTGGGCTTGATGTCAGCTGGCATTATAAGCTGACATCAACCCCAACCCTATTACCCCACTGCCACCGCTACAGGGCAGTGGGAAGAGCGAGGCTAAGTGCCAGAATTGGCGCATCCTATGGATGCGCCATTTCTGGGACGGCTGACGGCTGGTGTTTCTAGCCTGGGAGGGGGCCAATATTCAAGGCACCCTTCCTGGCTATTAATATCAGCCCCCAGCTGTCTGCCTAGCCTTTGCTAGCTATTAAAATAGGGAGGGACCCCACGTCATTTTTTTGGGGGGGTCCCCCATTTTAATAGCTAGTAAAGGCTAGGTATTCAGCTGGGGGCTGATATTAGTAGAGATGAGCGTTGTTCGACTCGAACTGTTCGCCAATCTCAAATTCGAGCTGTTTTGGGCGGTGTTCGAGCCGTTCGGCGAACACGAACGATTTGAGAAAAATTCGGCTGTTCGAGGTTATGTTCGATAACTGTTCGTGCACCAAAATCATAACTGGATTTTTTCTCAGTAATGATGAAAATTAATGTTAATACGCAGTTTGAGTGTACAGCGGGGTGGGGGGAGGGGCAGGGGATGGATCTCTGCAGGAATAATGAAGATCTCCATTTTTTTTCTCTTTCCCGCATTTACAGTGGGGAGGTGCAATCTGTCAGCCTATCAGCAGCGCACACACGGAGCGAAGTGCTTTTTTTCACACAAGCAAGGGCATGTGTCATTGGCAGTGTATGTCACATGTCCTTGCCCTATAAGACCAAGCCATTTTCCCCGTCGCCACCATTTTCTTACTGCTGCAGCTGCGTGTTAGACGGCACCGCTGTTGCTGTGTGAGCTATACCTTGTTAATTTCAAGCCAATTTTCGCACAAATCTACAGATAGCTTGGGAGTAGGGAATAGTTGTGATTGCAGTCCTTTTAAGGACTAGGTTAAAGCATTTCCTACGACTTTTATCAGGCAGGTCTGTGCTCTTAAATAGATAGGTTGTGGGAGTAAAGACTAATTGTAATTGGAGTCCTTTTCAGGACTAGGTTACATCAGTTCCTATCAGTTTTTGCCAGGCAGGTCTGTGCCAGTGCTGTGCAAGTTTTTTTCACAGCATTTGGCTGAATCTAGCAAAGCTAATCCTTTTTGGCCTATTGCAGAGTGTGTTAGTCAGTGGAGTAGCCTATCTGTGTTGCAAGATATACCACCTGTGTATAGAATACCAATTTTTTTACTACACCTTGTGAAGTAAAATCTTTTGGGCATAGCATCATTCTATTAGTCCATCTATACCGACCTCCATCAGGTTGCAAATTGAATATAATTTTTTTCTGCATCTAGCTCTGAAAAAATATTTGGCCTTCTAGCAGTGTGTGGGACCTTCTCTATTAGTCCATCTATACTGACCTCCATCAGGTTGCAAACTGAATATATTTTTTTCTGCATCTACCTCTGAAAAAATATTGGGCTTGTAGCTGTGTGTGGGACTTGTTCTATTAATTCATCTCTACTGACCTCCATCAGGTTGCAAACTGAAAATAATTTTTTTCTGCATCTACCTCTGAAAAAATATTTGGGCTTCTAGCTGTGTGTGGGACTTGGTCTATTACTCCATCTATACTGACCTCCATCAGGTTGCAAATTGAATATAATTTTTTTCTGCATCTAGTTCTGAAAAAATATTGGGCTTCTAGCTGTGTGTGGGACTTGTTGTATTAGTCCATCTATACTGACCTCCATCAGGTTGCAAACTGAATATATTTTTTTCTGCATCTACCTCTGAAAAAATTTTGGGCTTCTAGCTGTGTGTGGGACTTGTTCTATTAATCCATCTATACAGACCTCCATCAGGTTGCAAACTGAATATAATTTTTTTCTGCATCTAGCTCTGAAAAAATATTTGGCCTCCTAGCAGTGTGTGGGACTTTCTCTATTAGTCCATCTATACTGACCTCCATCAGGTTGCAAATTAAAAATAATTTTTATCTGCATCTAGCTCTGAAAAAATATTTGGGCTTCTAGCTGTGTGGGACTTGTTCTATTACTCCATCTATACTGACCTCCATCAGGTTGCAAATTGAATATATTTTTTTCTGCATCTACCTCTGAAAAAATATTGGGCTTGTAGCTGTGTGTGGGACTTGTTCTATTAATCCATCTATACAGACCTCCATCAGGTTGCAAACTGAAAATAATTTTTTTCTGCATCTACCTCTGAAAAAATATTTGAGCTTCTAGTTGTATGTGGGACTTGTTCTATTAATCCATCTCTACTGACCTCCATCAGGTTGCAAACTGAAAATAATTTTTTTCTGCATCTACCTCTGAAAAAATATTTGGGCTTCTAGCTGTGTGTGGGACTTGGTCTATTACTCCATCTATACTGACCTCCATCAGGTTGCAAATTGAATATAATTTTTTTCTGCATCTAGTTCTGAAAAAATATTGGGCTTCTAGCTGTGTGTGGGACTTGTTGTATTAGTCCATCTATACTGACCTCCATCAGGTTGCAAACTGAATATATTTTTTTCTGCATCTACCTCTGAAAAAATTTTGGGCTTCTAGCTGTGTGTGGGACTTGTTCTATTAATCCATCTATACAGACCTCCATCAGGTTGCAAACTGAATATAATTTTTTTCTGCATCTAGCTCTGAAAAAATATTTGGCCTCCTAGCAGTGTGTGGGACTTTCTCTATTAGTCCATCTATACTGACCTCCATCAGGTTGCAAATTTAAAATAATTTTTATCTGCATCTAGCTCTGAAAAAATATTTGGGCTTCTAGCTGTGTGGGACTTGTTCTATTACTCCATCTATACTGACCTCCATCAGGTTGCAAATTGAATATATTTTTTTCTGCATCTACCTCTGAAAAAATATTGGGCTTGTAGCTGTGTGTGGGACTTGTTCTATTAATCCATCTATACAGACCTCCATCAGGTTGCAAACTGAAAATAATTTTTTTCTGCATCTACCTCTGAAAAAATATTTGAGCTTCTAGCTGTATGTGGGACTTGTTCTATTACTCCATCTATACTGACCTCCATCAGGTTGCAAATTGAATATAATTTTTTTCTGCATCTAGCTCTGAAAAAATATTGGGCTTCTAGCTGTGTGTGGGACTTGTTGTATTAGTCCATCTATACTGACCTCCATCAGGTTGCAAACTGAATATATTTTTTTCTGCATCTACCTCTGAAAAAATATTGGGCTTCTAGCTGTGTGTGGGACTTGTTCTATTAATCCATCTATACAGACCTCCATCAGGTTGCAAACTGAATATAATTTTTTTCTGCATCTAGCTCTGAACAAATATTTGGCCTTCTAGCAGTGTGTGGGACTTTCTCTATTAGTCCATCTATAATGACCTCCATCAGGTTGCAAACTGAATATTTTTTTTTCTGCATCTACCTCTGAAAAAATATTTGAGCTTCTAGCTGTATGTGGGACTTGTTCTATTACTCCATCTATACTGACCTCCATCAGGTTGCAAATTGAATATAATTTTTTTCTGCATCTAGCTCTGAAAAAATATTGGGCTTCTAGCTGTGTGTGGGACTTGTTGTATTAGTCCATCTATACTGACCTCCATCAGGTTGCAAACTGAATATATTTTTTTCTGCATCTACCTCTGAAAAAATATTGGGCTTCTAGCTGTGTGTGGGACTTGTTCTATTAATCCATCTATACAGACCTCCATCAGGTTGCAAACTGAATATAATTTTTTTCTGCATCTAGCTCTGAAAAAATATTTGGCCTTCTAGCAGTGTGTGGGACTTTCTCTATTAGTCCATCTATAATGACCTCCATCAGGTTGCAAACTGAATATTTTTTTTTCTGCATCTACCTCTGAAAAAATATTTGGGCTTCTAGCTGTGTGTGGGACTTGTTCTATTAGTCCATCTATACTGACCTCCATCAGGTTGCAAATTGAATATAATTTTTTTCTGCATCTAACCCAGCCAATAGTTTTGGCCTAATACCACAGTTGGCCACTCAGCTCTGCTCGGTTCCCATCCATTGTTTTTTTGTGCAAACAACTCCAGAGTTGTGAATTAGTTAACCACCAAAATGAGTGGAAAAAGGCCTGCTGCTGGTGGAAAGTGGAATAGGCGTGTTGGGAAGGGGAAAAAAGGTTGTGTCCTTGGGGTAGGTGTTAAAGCAACAGTAACATCTGCAGAAGAAAGACCATCTTCCAGCCAAACTAAAATGTCTACTTCTTTTAGCGGACAATGTGATAAGATCCCTTTCTTACGGCCACGCCAATCGCTACAAATTCCAGATGAGGCACAAAAACAGCAGGTGCTTCAACGGATATCAAGTGCTCCTTTAAGTGGGCTCTCCTCCACATCAACTTCAACATCACAAATACTCCAGTCCTCAAAGGTGTCACCCCAATCGCACTTGCTTCCTCACAGCTCCCAAATCTCCATCTGCCCGTCTGAGTATGAGGTAGAACAGATGGTTGAGTCTGCAGAGCTGTTTACTCATACTATAGCCTGGGAATCAGAGGTCGACTCCAGCGCTTCTGTGAATCCAGACGAGGAAATGATCTGCACTGATGCCCAGAATCTTTATGAGTCGGATCCAGGACCAGACGCAGAAGGTTCTGACCGTAATGTAGACCCTCATTCCCAAACTGTAACTCCTGTTGGTGGAGACAATGAGGAAGACAATGATGAGACTCAAATACCTGATTGGAGCGACAACTTTAGTTTTTTGTCAGGGCAGGAACAGGTTGGCTCTGAGGACGACGGGTGTGATAACGCACAGGGTGATGATGATGAGGTTGGAGATCCCACTTACTGTCAACCCACAGTCAGCCAAGAGATGAGGTCAGCAGAGGAGGTGGAGGAAGATGCTAGTGACGACGAGGTCAGGTTGCGCCTTCCTGGACAGAGACGAAGTACTGGAAGCACGTCAACAACTGCATCCTCAAACACAACTCTGCCTCTCACCACAAGTCATGGTGGCTCTTCAGGTCGCATGGGTGCTAAGCCTTGCATAGCCTGGGCATTTTTTCAGATCGATAAAGATGACCCAACTCGTGTTATCTGTAACATTTGTCAGCAAAAGCTAAGTAGAGGCCAAAAAATACATAGCTTGAGTACTTCATGCATGAACCGGCACATGGACATGAAGCATAAGTTGCAGTGGGAAGCTCAGTGTGCTACATTGCGGCCTAGCCGGCCGGGCCAACCACCGTCTGCCATATCTTGTGCATCCGCGGCCTCTTCATCCTCTGTGACTGGGGGGACAGCAGTCACACCTGTTTAGGGCGCAGACCTGCCACCTCTTTACCCGCAACAGCCAGCGTGATTGGCAGGTCATCATTTTCTTTGGAGGTGGTAACACCAGCTGGTGTTGAGCGCTGTCCGACATCGATAGCACCACCTTTGGATCAAGGCAACCTAACATGTCCACCTGCATCTTCCTCACAGACCGGCAGTTTGCCGGGGACACCCTTATCAACCCCGTCTAAGCACAATAGCCAGCCCTCGGTCCCTCAGATGTGGACAAGTAAAAGACCATTTCCTCCTAGCCATGAGAAAGCTAAGAGGTTGAATTTCACCATCTGCAAGCTCTTGGCTACAGAAATGCTGCCTTTCCGCCTGGTGGACACAGAGGATTTTCGAGACCTTATGTCCGTCGCAGTGCCCCAGTACCAGATGCCCAGTCGGCACTACTTCTCAAAGAAAGGTGTGCCTGCGCTCCACCAGCATGTCGCACACAACATCACCACTTCTTTGAGAAACTCTGTGTGTGACAGGGTGCATTTCACCACAGACACTTGGACGAGTAGGCATGGACAGGGGCGTTACATGTCGCTGACTGGGCTCTGGGTAACTATGGTGACAGCAGGACAAGGGGCTGCTGTCCAAGTCTTGCCGTCCCCACGAGTTGTGCGTCAATCCTCTTTATGTCAAAGTTCCTCCACTGCTTCTGCCTCCTCAACCTCCTCTCGGTCTTCCACCTGCACCCAAAGCCTGTCTGGTCATGCCACAAGCTTTCTAACTGCGCAGAAGGGATCCTGCACACCTCCTTACTATGCTGGCAGTAGGGCTCAACGACATCAGGCGGTTTTTACTTTGAAATGTCTGGGAAATGTGAGTCACACAGCTGAGGAGTTGTGGTCAGCTCTGGAGAACCAATTTCATGAATGGTTGTCTCCACTGGACCTGAAACCAGGGAAGGCCGTGTGCGACAATGCTGCAAACCTGGGTGCGGCCCTTCGCCGGGGCAATGTCACACACGTGCCTTGTATGGCTCAAGTGTTGAACCTGGTTGTCCAGCAATTTTTAGCCCACTATCCCAGACTAGATGGCCTTCTGCAGAGGGCACGGTCGCTGTGTGCTCACTTCCGCCGTTCGCATCCCGCAGCTCAGCGACTTACATCTCTACAGAAGTCGTTGGGCCTGCCACTTCACCAGCTAAAATGAGATGTGCCTACCCGGTGGAATTCAACTCTGCACATGTTGCAGCGACTGTGGCAGCACCGACAAGCCCTGGTGCAATACGTTCTGACGTATAGCCTGGGCCAACGAGATCCAGACGTGGGGCAAATCACGCTGGAGGAGTGGTCTCAGATCAGGGACCTATGCACCCTTCTGCACAGTTTTGAAATGGCGACGAAGATGTTTAGTGCTGACGATGCCATTATCAGCATGACTATTCCGGTGATTTACATGCTGGAGCACATGTTAAACAGAATTCGGAGTCAGGTGGTGGCACAAGAGGAGGTGGAGGAAGTATATTAGGAGGAGTTGTATGCGGAAGGGCTAACATCTGCAAGGTCCAGACGGTCGGCAGCACCAAGGTGGCAGGCATGTGAGGGTGGGGGAGATGGTTTTACCAGGGCGCATGGTAGCAGCCAAACTAGTGAGGAAGGTGCAGGAGCCCAGGAAGAAGTGGAGGACGAACTGATGGAAGACTCATCAGATGAGAGAGACCTTGATCACATTTCTGTTGTGCGAGGTTGGGGGGAGAGGACAGAGGAAGGAAGCATGATTGTTACCTCGCCACCAACACAACAGAGACTTGGTGCTAGTGGATGCGCAACACACATGAGTGCCTTCTTGCTGCACTACCTGCAACATGACCCTCGAATTGTGAGAATTAGAAATAATCCTGACTACTGGGTTGCCACACTGTTAGATCCCCGGTACAAAATTAAATTTGCAGAAATTATTCCTGCCATAGAAAGTGATGCACGCATGCAGGAGTATCAGCAGAGACTGTTGCAGAATCTTACATGTGCTTTTCCACAAAACACCAGTGGTGCACGTAGTGAATCTCACAGTTCCAACTTGCCAACCGTGGGACCGTCGAGTGTTCAGCACTCAAACCATAACAGAACCACAGTATCTGCTGGCAACATCAATTTTGCGGAATCATTTCACCACTTTTTTAGCCCATCCTTTGCAAGGCCACAGGAGACAAGAAGTCTGACACATAGTCAACGCCTAGAGACGATGGTACAGGAGTATCTCCAAGTAAACATTGAAGCCATGACTGTGTCACTGGACCCTTGCTCTTTTTGGGCTTCCAATCTGGATAAATGGCCGGAGCTAGCCACTTATGCCTTGGAGATCTTGTCATGCCCCGCAGCCAGCGTTCTGTCTGAACGTGTGTTCAGCGCTGCTGGTGGTGTGCTGACAGATAAGCGCACGCGGCTCTCCACTTGTAATGTAGACAGACTCACGTTCATAAAGATGAACAAATCATGGATCCGAAACGACTTTTCTACCCCTGTGTCATCCTGGGGAGAGTAAAAGCTTGATGATTGGTTAAAATCACCCTACCAACCGTTTTAAGCTTTCAAATTACTAATCATGTTTATCTGTATCTTGGCTGGAAAATAATTTGGGCTTTGTAGCAGTGTGCAGCACTGATTCTATTAGGCCATCTATAATAAGCTCCACCAGATTTAAAATTACTAATCATGTTTATCTGTATCTTGGCTGGAAAATAATTTGGGCTTTGTAGCAGTGTGCAGCACTGATCCTATTAGGCCATCTATACTAAGCTCCACCAGATTTAAAATTAATAATAATTTTTAGCTGCATCTAGCCCGGAAAATAATTTTGGGGCTCCGAGATGCGCAAGACACATAAGTGCCTTCTTGCTGCACTACCTGCAACATGACCCTCATATTGTCAGAATTCGAAGTAATCATGACTACTGGGTTGCCACACTCTTAGATCCCCCAAACTTTTCGATCAACCTTTTCATTTTAATAAAGACCAAAAAAATGGTCATTTTTGAAATTATAAGCATTAGCAGGTTATTAGAAACTGAAATCAAACAGTTTTCAACTCAAAACTTTATTCTAGGTGATGTTACATTTTCACATAGGACCCCTTGTTCGAAAGGAGCTTCTGAACTCTCTCGTCCATTGAATTTGTCAGGTTTTGGATGGTTTCTGCTTCAATTGTTTTGCATGAGGACAGAATACCCTCCCAGAGCTGTTGCTTAGATGTGAACTGCCTCCCGCCATCATAGACACTCCTTTTGATGATGCTCCAGAGGTTCTGAATGGGGTAGAGGTCAGGGGAGCATGGGGGTCACACCATAAGTTTGTCCCCTTTTATGCCCATATCAGCCAGAGATGCAGATGTTTTATGTGCAGCATGAGATGGTGCATTATCATGCAAAAAAATGATCTTGCTGTGAAATACACGGTTCTTCTTCTTGAACCATGGCAGAAAGTGCTGTTTGAGAAAATCCACATACATTATGGAGTTCATCTTTAGCGCCTTCAGGGATCCTAAAGGGGCCGACAATCTCTCTCCCCATGATTCCAGCCCAAAACATTACTCCACCTCCTCCTTGTTGGCGCTGTAGCCGTGTTTGCGTGGGGTGTCTATCAACCAGCCATCCTCCACTCCATCCATCTGGACCATCGAGCGCTGCACGGCACTCATCCGTGAACAAAACAGTTTTGAAATCAGTCTTCATGTAATGTTTGGCCCACTGGAGCCGTTTCTGCTTGTGTGAAGTGGATAGAGGAGGTCGACAGGATGGCGTATGCACAGCTGCAAACCTCTGAAGGACCCTATATCTTGTTGTTCGGGGGACGTTGGAGGCACCAGCAGCTTCAAAAACTTGTCTGCTGCTATGACAAGGCTTTTTTGCCCCTGCTCTTTTAACCTGACGTAATTGCTTGTAGGAAAGAGTCCTCAATTTGCCCTTATCAACACGCACACGTGTGTACTGTGAATCAGCTACATACTTCTTGATTGCCAAGACACTTCATCCTGATCATCGCACAATGTTGATTGTAGTCATGCCTTGACCTAAACACTCCACAATTTGTTGCTTCTCAGCAGCCGACACATCCTTTTTCTTTCCCATTTTGGCAGAAAATGTAGGCTGCTTAATAATGTGAGACAGCCTTCTTAAGTAGTCTTGCCTTTCATTGGACACACCTGCCAAACTAATTAGCACAGGTGTCTGCAATTCCTTACAGTGATATAAAGAGCCCTGACACACATCATCATCAATGAGTTTAACTGACAAACAAACAAATTCTTCCCTTATCACTCCTAAACACTTTTTGCATAATAATTTGGAACATAGTGTACATTTGCTTTTCCACAAAACACCAGTGGTTCACGTAGTGAATCTTACAGTTCTAACTTGCCAACCGTGATCTGTATGGAGTTGTTCAATAAAGGGCCCAAAATTAAGATAACATAGATGGGAGAGGTCTCTATGAATAGGAATTCCTAAGTATTTGAAACCCTGTGAGGGCCAGGCAAAGGGAAAGTTGGACTGGATGGAATCCTACATGGATTTGGGGAGGGAGACATCGAGGGCCTCAGACTTCGCTGCATTGATTTTAAAATTTGACCATGTAACAAAGTGATCTATTTCAGCCATAACAGCATGGATGGATATATGTGATTGAGTGATATATACTAGGACATCATCAGCAAATAGAGAGCACTTGTACTCGGTGCCTCCCACCTCAATCCACCTAATATTGGGGTTATGGCAAATTGATGAGAGCAGGTGCTCCATCACTAGGATGTATAAGAGAGGGGACAGAGAACATCCCTGCCTTGTCCCATTGGTGATTGTGAAAGGTGATGAAAATGTTCTGACGCGCCCCCTGGGCCTTGGGACACCCAGAGCCGGACCCTTTTTGGTGGATGCTGGTGGTTGTAGTCTCCGTGGCGGCGACCCGGTTACGTGGCTCAGGGCGGTCAAACCAGTGGCGGAACTATTTATGTGGTTTTGATGTTTAAATGTCCGACTACGCCACCCGTGGATTGCGGTCAGAATGAACCGCCGCTCCAGGGCAGACCGCTGAGGCTGGTGTTGTGGGTGCAGCAGAGCGTAGCATAACTCCCCACGGGAGGAGTATAGCCTCAGGGCAGTGTATGCGGAGGATGGGGGTGATGGTGCAGGGCAGCAGCAGTAACGACACGGAGTCAGTGATGCAGTCCAGGGCCTTTACTCACAGTTCTTATTATCCAGACCACGTCTGCAGATAACGGCTGCCCACGTCGTACTGTGCTCACCAGGTGAGGGGCTCAGACAACTCAGAGATAACTTTGGAGCGCTTCACATGACCCCCTTTGTGTGTCCTTTGTCTGGCCTTTTTTACCTACCCTTCTGTCCGGCTGCCTCGGGCCTCCTCTTGGTAAACTTGGCGCCAGTTTCCCTGACCCTATGTGGTGCCTTCCTAGCGGGTGTAGCGAGGGGCTGCGCCACATAAAATGTCACAGCCTCCAGTTTCTAGCTGAGGGTCGTTTCCTGCCTCCACTAGTTTCGGGGACCGGTCTCCCCCTTTGGCCTGACCCCTCCACGCAGGTGGATTCGGGCGTGCGGTGGCGACTCGCCCGTCCGCACCCCTGGGATCCCTTCATTCCTCGTTCCTGGAGCCTTCTCCGCTCCTCTTCCTTCCTTCTCCCTCTTCCAGGCCTGGGCCTCTGTTACTAGGCCCGCCTCCGGAGCAGAGCTCATGCAGAGCCCCTGCTCCCTGCCACTTCTGCTCAGACTTCTCTGCACTGAACTAAGATGGTGCCCACCTTTTATACTCCCTTCTCAATGCACCCAGGAACTGCTTCCTCCCTGCTCCTGCATTACAGGGTTCCCCTTCCTCAGTGTTCCCTCCCCCCACTCCAGCCAGGGACAGGGACTGTCGTGCCCATCTCAGGGGCATATTGGTCGCCCTGCCCCACGGCAATGTGGTGTAATGCATGCAGGTGTCGGGTCCTGATCCACACTCCATCCTTACCTGAGAGTGAGATATCACACCTCTGGGTGAGGTGCAATACCTCTGTAGCAACCGAGCCCTCAGGGTAATACAGTTCCATTTATCTTCAGCCTAGGTGACGTATTGCGATACAGGGCCGTGATTTTGGCTATAAAAGGGTCCCCTAGACCCCTACCCCAAGCTTTTTAAGAGAATCATATATGGCGTGCCAGGAGACTCTATGGAATGCTTTCTCAGCATCCAACGAGAGTTTCTAATTACAAATTTTTAACTGCATCTAGCCCAGGAAATACTTTGTGCCTAGTAGCAGTGTCTGCTAGTCAGCGGATTATCCCGGCTGTTAAGCAAGCTACACCACCTGCAGTTTTGACACTTAATTTTATCAAAGGAAATGCTTCGGGACCACGGGATACTCAGTGAAGAGCATCAGGAGGCACCCCAAGGCATAGGGGCTTGGACTGGCAGTAGGATGCCTTGCGGTGGACAGCCGAGCTCGATCTTTATAAAAGCTTTTTAACTGCAGCAGCTTTAGTGGACGCTACTGGAGCTGGAATTACGCGGCTGCTGGCATGAGACTTGCCCTCCAATAGATCCTTGTAAATGGATTTAAAGTGTATTCATTCAAATTAGAGAGACAATTTAAATTAAAAAGCTTAGAGCTGCCTCCACCACAGGGGAGCTCACTCGACCCACCAGCGGACAGGCACCAGTATTGGGAGAGGGGGGCTGGCCATCAGGGTTCACCGCGGCTCTGGCACAAACCCGGCGGCACGGAGGTGGCACGGGCAGGAGCGGACTGAATGTGCCGGCTTCTCACTTTTTGGATTTTAGAAGGGCATGACATGCCTATATCTGTGTCTCCCCCTCCTTTTACTCCTCCACCTCTTTTCTTTTCGCATGACTATTTGTACTTGTCACTTTTCCATGTGTTAGTTGTGTCTTCAGAGCAGTTTGTCAGCTTTTGGACACCTTTGAAGGTGTTTTCTATGTGTTTCTATGTGTTTTAGTTTGCCTGCCATTGGTTTTAACGGTGTTCGAAGGTGTTCGACGAACAGTTCGACGAACAGTTCGGCGAACACACGGGTGATCGACGAACCGAACCGAACTCGAACACTACGGGGGTGGCTCAACACTAGTAAAGACTAATTGTAATTGCAGCCCTTTTCAGGACTAGGTTACATTAGTTCCTATCAGTTTTTGCCAGGCAGGTCTGTGCCAGTGCTGTGCAAGTTTTTTTCACAGCATTTGGCTGAATCTAACAAAGCTAATCCTTTTTGGCCTATTGCAGAGTGTGTTAGTCAGTGGAGTAGCCTATCTGTGTTGTAAGATATACCACCTGTGTATAGAATACCAATTTTTTTACTGCACCTAGTGAATAGAGATGAGCGTTGTTCTACTCGAACTGTTTGCCAATCTCAAATTCGAGCTGTTTTGGGCGGTGTTCGAGCCGTTCGGCGAACACGAACAATTTGAGAAAAATTCGGCTGTTCGAGGTTATGTTCGATAACTGTTCGTGCACCAAAATCATAACTGGATTTTTTCTCAGTAATGATGAAAATTAATGTTAATACGCAGTTTTAGTGTACAGCGGGGTGGGGGGAGGGGCAGGGGATGGATCTCTGCAGGAACAATGAAGATCTCCATTTTTTTTTCTCTTTCCCGCATTTACAGTGGGGAGGTGCAATCTGTCAGCCTATCAGCAGCGCACACACGGAGCGAAGTGCTTTTTTTCACACAAGCAAGGGCATGTGTCATTGGCAGTGTATGTCACATGTCCTTGCCCTATAAGACCAAGCCATTTTCCCCGTCGCCACCATTTTCTCACTGCTGCAGCTGCGTGTTAGACGGCACCGCTGTTGCTGTGTGCGCTATACCTTGTTAATTTCAAGCCAATTTTCGCACAAATATACAGATAGCTTGGGAGTAGGGAATAGTTGTGATTGCAGTCCTTTTAAGGACTAGGTTACAGCATTTCCTACGTCTTTTATCAGGCAGGTCTGTGCTCTTAAATAGATAGGTTGTGGGAGTAAAGACTAATTGTAATTGGAGTCCTTTTCAGGACTAGGTTACATCAGTTCCTATCAGTTTTTGCCAGGCAGGTCTGTGCCAGTGCTGTGCAAGTTTTTTTCACAGCATTTGGCTGAATCTAGCAAAGCTAATCCTTTTTGGCCTATTGCAGAGTGTGTTAGTCAGTGGAGTAGCCTATCTGTGTTGCAAGATATACCACCTGTGTATAGAATACCAATTTTTTTACTGCAACTAGTGAAGTAAAATCTTTTGGGCATAGCATCATTCTATTAGTCCATCTATACTGACCTCCATCAGGTTGCAAACTGAATCTAATTTTTTTCTGCATCTAGCTCTGAAAAAATATTTGGCCTTCTAGCAGTGTGTCGGACTTTCTCTATTAGTCCATCTATACTGACCTCCATCAGGTTGCAAATTCAAAATAATTTTTATCTGCATCTACAGTACCTCTGAAAAAATATTTGGGCTTCTAGCTGTGTGTGGGACTTGTTGTATTAGTCCATCTATACTGACCTCCATCAGGTTGCAAACTGAATATATTTTTTTCTGCATCTACCTCTGAAAAAATATTGGGCTTCTAGCTGTGTGTGGGACTTGTTGTATTAGTCCATCTATACTGACCTCCATCAGGTTGCAAACTGAATATATTTTTTTCTGCATCTACCTCTGAAAAAATATTGGGCTTCTAGCTGTGTGTGGGACTTGTTGTATTAGTCCATCTATACTGACCTCCATCAGGTTGCAAACTGAATATATTTTTTTCTGCATCTAGCTCTGAAAAAATATTTGGCCTTCTAGTATTGTGTCGGACTTTCTCTATTAGTCCATCTATACTGACATCCATCAGGTTGCAAATTAAAAATAATTTTTATCTGCATCTACAGTACCTCTGAAAAGATATTTGGCCTTCTAGCAGTGTGTCGGACTTTCTCTATTAGTCCATCTATACTGACCTCCATCAGGTTGCAAATTCAAAATAATTTTTATCTGCATCTACAGTACCTCTGAAAAAATATTTGGGCTTCTAGCTGTGTGTGGGACTTGTTGTATTAGTCCATCTATACTGACCTCCATCAGGTTGCAAACTGAATATATTTTTTTCTGCATCTACCTCTGAAAAAATATTGGGCTTCTAGCTGTGTGTGGGTCTTGTTCTATTAATCCATCTATACAGACCTCCATCAGGTTGCAAACTGAATATAATTTTTTTCTGCATCTAGCTCTGAAAAAATATTTGGCCTTCTAGCAGTGTGTCGGACTTTCTCTATTAGTCCATCTATACTGACCTCCATCAGGTTGCAAATTCAAAATAATTTTTATCTGCATCTACAGTACCTCTGAAAAAATATTTGGGCTTCTAGCTGTGTGTGGGACTTGTTGTATTAGTCCATCTATACTGACCTCCATCAGGTTGCAAACTGAATATATTTTTTTCTGCATCTACCTCTGAAAAAATATTGGGCTTCTAGCTGTGTGTGGGACTTGTTGTATTAGTCCATCTATACTGACCTCCATCAGGTTGCAAACTGAATATAATTTTTTTCTGCATCTAGCTCTGAAAAAATATTTGGCCTTCTAGCAGTGTGTCGGACTTTCTCTATTAGTCAATCTATACTGACCTCCATCAGGTTGCAAATTCAAAATAATTTTTATCTGCATCTACAGTACCTCTGAAAAAATATTTGGGCTTCTAGCTGTGTGTGGGACTTGTTGTATTAGTCCATCTATACTGACCTCCATCAGGTTGCAAACTGAATATATTTTTTTCTGCATCTACCTCTGAAAAAATATTGGGCTTCTAGCTGTGTGTGGGACTTGTTGTATTAGTCCATCTATACTGACCTCCATCAGGTTGCAAATTGAATATAATTTTTTTCTGCATCTAACCCAGCCAATAGTTTTGGCCTAATACCACAGTTTGGCCACTCAGCTCTACTCGGTTACCATCCATTGTTTTTTTGTGCAAACAACTCCAGAGTTGTGAATTAGTTAACCACCAAAATGAGTGGAAAAAGGCCTGCTGCTGGTGGAAAGGGGAATAGGCGTGTTGGGAAGGGGAAAAAAGGTTGTGTCCGTGGGGTAGGTGTTAAAGCAACAGTAACATCTGCAGAAGAAAGACCATCTTCCAGCCAAACTAAAATGTCTACTTCTTTTAGCGGACAATGTGATAAGATCCCTTTCTTACGGCCACGCCAATCGCTACAAATTCCAGATGAGGCACAAAAACAGCAGGTGCTTCAACGGATATCAAGTGCTCCTTTAAGTGGGCTCTCCTCCACATCAACTTCAACATCACAAATACTCCAGTCCTCAAAGGTTTCACCCAAATCGCACTTGCTTCCTCACAGCTCCCAAATCTCCAGCTGCCCATCTGAGTATGAGGTAGAACAGATGGTTGAGTCTGCAGAGCTGTTTACTCATACTATAGCCTGGGAATCAGAGGTCGACTCCAGCGCTTCTGTGAATCCAGACGAGGAAATGATCTGCACTGATGCCCAGAATCTTTATGAGTCGGATCCAGGACCAGACGCAGAAGGTTCTGACAATAATGTAGACCGTCATTCCCAAACTGTAACTCCTGTTGGTGGAGACAATGAGGAAGACGATGATAAGACTCAAATACCTGATTGGAGCGACAACTTTAGTTTTTTGTCAGGGCAGGAACAGGTTGGCTCTGAGGACGACGGGTGTGATAACACACAGGGTGATGATGATGAGGTTGGAGATCCCACTTACTGTCAACCCACAGTCAGCCAAGAGATGAGGTCAGCAGAGGAGGTGGAGGAAGATGCTAGTGACGACGAGGTCAGGTTGCGCCTTCCTGGACAGAGACGTAGTACTGGAAGCACGTCAACAACTGCATCCTCAAACACAACTCTGCCTCTCACCACAAGTCGTGGTGGCTCTTCAGGTCGCATGGGTGCTAAGCCTTGCATAGCCTGGGCATTTTTTCAGATCGATAAAGATGACCCAACTCGTGTTATCTGTAACATTTGTCAGCAAAAGCTAAGTAGAGGCCAAAAAATACATAGTTTGAGTACTTCATGCATGAACCGGCACATGGACATGAAGCATAAGTTGCAGTGGGAAGCTCAGTGTGCTACAATGCGGCCTAGCCGGCCGGGCCAACCACAGTCTGCCTTATCTTGTGCATCCGCGGCCTCTTCATCCTCTGTGACTGGGGGGACAGCAGTCACACCTGTTTTGGGGCGCAGACCTGCCACCTCTTTACCCGCAACAGCCAGCGTCATTGGCAGGTCATCATTTTCTTTGGAGGTGGTAACACCAGCTGGTGTTGAGCGCTGTCCGACATCGATAGCACCACCTTTGGATCAAGGCAACCTAACATGTCCGCCTGCATCTTCCTCACAGTCCGGCAGTTTGCCGGGGACACCCTTATCAACCCCGTCTAAGCACAATAGCCAGCCCTCGGTCCCTCAGATGTGGACAAGTAAAAGACCATTTCCTCCTAGCCATGAGAAAGTTAAGAGGTTGAATTTCACCATCTGCAAGCTCTTGGCTACAGAAATGCTGCCTTTCCGCCTGGTGGACACAGAGGATTTTCGAGACCTTATGTCCGTCGCAGTGCCCCAGTACCAGATGCCCAGTCGGCACTACTTCTCAAAGAAAGGTGTGCCTGCGCTCCACCAGCATGTCGCACACAACATCACCGCTTCTTTGAGAAACTCTGTGTGTGACAGGGTGCATTTCACCACAGACACTTGGACGAGTAGGCATGGACAGGGGCGTTACATGTCGCTGACTGGGCACTGGGTAACTATGGTGACAGCAGGACAAGGGGCTGCTGTCCAAGTCTTGCCGTCCCCACGAGTTGTGCGTCAATCCTCTTTATGTCAAAGTTCCTGCACTGCTTCTGCCTCCTCAACCTCCTCTCGGTCTTCCACCTGCACCCAAAGCCTGTCTGGTCATGCCACAAGCTTTCTAACTGCGCAGAAGGGATCCTGCACACCTCCTTACTATGCTGGCAGTAGGGCTCAACGTCATCAGGCGGTTTTTACTTTGAAATGTCTGGGAAATGTGAGTCACACAGCTGAGGAGTTGTGGTCAGCTCTGGAGAACCAATTTCATGAATGGTTGTCTCCACTGGACCTGAAACCAGGGAAGGCCGTGTGCGACAATGCTGCAAACCTGGGTGCGGCCCTTCGCCGGGGCAATGTCACACACGTGCCTTGTATGGCTCACTTGTTGAACCTGGTTGTCCAGCAATTTTTAGCCCACTATCCCAGACTAGATGGCCTTCTGCAGAGGGCACGGTCGCTGTGTGCTCACTTCCGCCGTTCGCATCCCGCAGCTCAGCGACTTACATCTCTACAGAAGTCGTTGGGCCTGCCTCTTCACCGGCTAAAATGCGATGTGCCTACCCGGTGGAATTCAACTCTGCACATGTTGCAGCGACTGTGGCAGCACCGACAAGCCCTGGTGCAATACGTTCTGACGTATAGCCTGGGCCAACGAGATTCAGAGGTGGGGCAAATCACGCTGGAGGAGTGGTCTCAGATCAAGGACCTATGCACCCTTCTGCACAGTTTTGAAATTACGACGAAGATGTTTAGTGCTGACGATGCCATTATCAGCATGACTATTCCGGTGATTTACATGCTGGAGCACATGTTAAACAGAATTCGGAGTCAGGTGGTGGCACAAGAGGAGGTGGAGGAAGTAGAGGAGGAGGAGTTGTATGCGGAAGGGCTAACATCTGCAAGGTCCAGACGGTCGGCAGCACCAAGGCGGCAGGCATGTGAGGGTGGGGGAGATGGTTTTACCAGGGCGCATGGTAGCAGCCAAACTAGTGAGGAAGGTGCAGGAGCCCAGGAAGAAGTGGAGGACGAACTGATGGAAGACTCATCAGATGAGGGAGACCTTGATCACATTTCTGTTGTGCGAGGTTGGGGGGAGAGGACAGAGGAAGGAAGAATGATTGTTACCTCGCCACCAACACAACAGGGACTTGGTGCTCCTGGATGCGCAACACACATGAGTGCCTTCTTGCTGCACTACCTGCAACATGACCCTCGAATTGTGAGAATTAGAAATAATCCTGACTAATGGGTTGCCACACTGTTAGATCCCCGGTACAAAAGTAAATTTGCAGAAATTATTCCTGCCATAGAAAGGGATGCACGCATGCAGGAGTATCAGCAGAGACTGTTGCAGAATCTTACATGTGCTTTTCCACACAATACCAGTGGTGCACGTAGTGAATCTCACAGTTCCAACTTGCCAACCGTGGGACCGTCAAGTGTTCAGCACTCAAACCGTAACAGAACCACAGTATCTGCTGGTAACATCAATTTTGCGGAATCATTTCACCACTTTTTTAGCCCATCCTTTGCAAGGCCACAGGAGACAAGAAGTCTGACACATAGTCAACGCCTAGAGACGATGGTACAGGAGTATCTCCAAGTAAACATTGAAGCCACGACTGTGTCACTGGACCCTTGCTCTTTTTGGGCTTCCAATCTGGATAAATGGCCGGAGCTAGCCACTTACGCCTTGGAGATCTTGTCATGCCCCGCAGCCAGCGTTCTGTCTGAACGTGTGTTCAGCGCTGCTGGTGTTGTGCTGACAGATAAGCGCACGCGGCTCTCCACTGATAATGTAGACAGACTCACGTTCATAAAGATGAACAAATCATGGATCCGAAACGACTTTTCTACCGCTGTGTCATCCTGGGGAGAGTAAAAGCTTGATGATTGGTTAAAATCACCCTACCAACCGTTTTAAGCTTTTAAATTACTAATCATGTTTATCTGTATCTTGACTGGAAAATAATTTGGGCTTTGTAGCAGTGTGCAGCACTGATCCTATTAGGCCATCTATAATAAGCTCCACCAGATTTAAAATTAAAAATAATTTTTAGCTGCATCTAGCCCGGAAAGAAATTTTGGGGCTCCGAGATGCGCAAGACACATAAGTGCCTTCTTGCTGCACTACCTGCAGCATGACCCTCATATTGTCAGAATTCGAAGTAATCATGACTACTGGGTTGCCACACTCTTAGATCCCCCAAACTTTTCGATCAACCTTTTCATTTTAATAAAGACCAAAAAAATGGTCATTTTTGAAATTATAAGCATTAGCAGGTTGTTAGAAACTGAAATCAAACAGTTTTCAACTCAAAACTTTATTGTAGGTGATGTTACATTTTCACATAGGACCCCTTGTTCAAAAGGAGCTTCTGAACTCTCTCGTCCATTGAATTTGTCAGGTTTTGGATGGTTTCTGCTTCAATTGTTTTGCATGAGGACAGAATACCCTCCCAGAGCTGTTGCTTAGATGTGAACTGCCTCCCGCCATCATAGACACTCCTTTTAATGATGCTCCAAAGGTTCTGAATGGGGTAGAGGTCAGGGGAGCATGGGGGTCACACCATAAGTTTGTCCCCTTTAATGCCCATATCAGCCAGAGATGCAGATGTTTTATGTGCAGCATGAGATGGTGCATTATCATGCAGAAAAATGATCTTGCTGTGAAATACACGGTTCTTCTTCTTGAACCATGGCAGGAAGTGCTGTTTGAGAAAATCCATATACATTATGGAGTTCATCTTTAGCGCCTTCAGGGATCCTAAAGGGGCCGACAATCTCTCTCCCCATGATTCCAGCCCAAAACATTACTCCACCTCCTCCTTGTTGGCGCTGTAGCTGTGTTTGCGTGGGGTGTCCATCAACCAGCCATCCTCCACTCCATCCATCTGGACCATCGAGCGCTGCACGGCACTCATCCGTGAACAAAACAGTTTTGAAATCAGTCTTCATGTAATGTTTGGCCCACTGGAGCCGTTTCTGCTTGTGTGAAGTGGATAGAGGAGGTCGACAGGATGGCGTATGCACAGCTGCAAGCCTCTGAAGGACCCTGCATCTTGTTGTTCGGGGGACGTTGGAGGCACCAGCAGCTTCAAAAACATGTCTGCTGCTATGACAAGGCTTTCTTGCCGCTGCTCTTTTAACCTGACGTAATTGCCTGTAGGAAAGAGTCCTCAATTTGCCCTTATCAGCACGCACACGTGTGTACTGTGAATCAGCTACATACTTCTTGATTGCCAAGACACTTCATCCTGATCATCGCACAATGTTGATTGTAGTCATGCCTTGACCTAAACACTCCACAATTTGTTGCTTCTCAGCAGCCGACACATCCTTTTTCTTTCCCATTTTGGCAGAAAATGTAGGCTGCTTAATAATGTGAGAGAGCCTTCTTAAGTAGTCTTGCCTTTCATTGGACACACCTGCCAAACTAATTAGCACAGGTGTCTGCAATTGCTTACAGTGATATAAAGAGCCCTGACACACATCACCATCAATGAGTTTAACTGACAAACAAACAAATTCTTCCCTTATCACTCCTAAACACTTTTTGCATAATAATTTGGAACGCAGTGTACATGTGCTTTTCCACAAAACACCAGTGGTTCACGTAGTGAATCTTACAGTTCTAACTTGCCAACCATGGTCTGTATGGAATTGTTCAATAAAGGGCCCAAAATTAAGATAACATAGATGGGAGAGGTCTCTATGAATAGGAATTCCTAAGTATTTGATACCCTGTGAGGGCCAGGCAAAGGGAAAGTTGGACTGGATGGAATCCTATATGGATTTGGGGAGGGAGACATCGAGGGCCTCAGACTTCGCTGCATTGATTTTAAAATTTGACCATGTAACAAAGTGATCTATTTCAGCCATAACAGCATGGATGGATATATGTGATTGAGTGATATATACTAGGACATCATCAGCAAATAGAGAGCACTTGTACTCGGTGCCTCCCACCTCAATCCACCTAATATTGGGGTTATGGCAAATTGATGAGAGCAGGTGCTCCATCACTAGGATGTATAAGAGAGGGGACAGAGAACATCCCTGCCTTGTCCCATTGGTGATTGTGAAAGGTGATGAAAATGTTCTGACGCGCCCCCTGGGCCTTGGGACACCCAGAGCCGGACCCTTTTTGGTGGATGCTGGTGGTTGTAGTCTCCGTGGCGGCGACCCGGTTACGTGGCTCAGGGCGGTCAAACCAGTGGCGGAACTATTTATGTGGTTTTGATGTTTAAATGTCCGACTACGCCACCCGTGGATTGCGGTCAGAATGAACCGCCGCTCCAGGGCAGACCGCTGAGGCTGGTGTTGTGGGTGCAGCAGAGCGTAGCATAACTCCCCACGGGAGGAGTATAGCCTCAGGGCAGTGTATGCGGAGGATGGGGGTGATGGTGCAGGGCAGCAGCAGTAACGACACGGAGTCAGTGATGCAGTCCAGGGCCTTTACTCACAGTTCTTATTATCCAGACCACGTCTGCAGATAACGGCTGCCCACGTCGTACTGTGCTCACCAGGTGAGGGGCTCAGACAACTCAGAGATAACTTTGGAGCGCTTCACATGACCCCCTTTGTGTGTCCTTTGTCTGGCCTTTTTTACCTACCCTTCTGTCCGGCTGCCTCGGGCCTCCTCTTGGTAAACTTGGCGCCAGTTTCCCTGACCCTATGTGGTGCCTTCCTAGCGGGTGTAGCGAGGGGCTGCGCCACATAAAATGTCACAGCCTCCAGTTTCTAGCTGAGGGTCGTTTCCTGCCTCCACTAGTTTCGGGGACCGGTCTCCCCCTTTGGCCTGACCCCTCCACGCAGGTGGATTCGGGCGTGCGGTGGCGACTCGCCCGTCCGCACCCCTGGGATCCCTTCATTCCTCGTTCCTGGAGCCTTCTCCGCTCCTCTTCCTTCCTTCTCCCTCTTCCAGGCCTGGGCCTCTGTTACTAGGCCCGCCTCCGGAGCAGAGCTCATGCAGAGCCCCTGCTCCCTGCCACTTCTGCTCAGACTTCTCTGCACTGAACTAAGATGGTGCCCACCTTTTATACTCCCTTCTCAATGCACCCAGGAACTGCTTCCTCCCTGCTCCTGCATTACAGGGTTCCCCTTCCTCAGTGTTCCCTCCCCCCACTCCAGCCAGGGACAGGGACTGTCGTGCCCATCTCAGGGGCATATTGGTCGCCCTGCCCCACGGCAATGTGGTGTAATGCATGCAGGTGTCGGGTCCTGATCCACACTCCATCCTTACCTGAGAGTGAGATATCACACCTCTGGGTGAGGTGCAATACCTCTGTAGCAACCGAGCCCTCAGGGTAATACAGTTCCATTTATCTTCAGCCTAGGTGACGTATTGCGATACAGGGCCGTGATTTTGGCTATAAAAGGGTCCCCTAGACCCCTACCCCAAGCTTTTTAAGAGAATCATATATGGCGTGCCAGGAGACTCTATGGAATGCTTTCTCAGCATCCAACGAGAGTTTCTAATTACAAATTTTTAACTGCATCTAGCCCAGGAAATACTTTGTGCCTAGTAGCAGTGTCTGCTAGTCAGCGGATTATCCCGGCTGTTAAGCAAGCTACACCACCTGCAGTTTTGACACTTAATTTTATCAAAGGAAATGCTTCGGGACCACGGGATACTCAGTGAAGAGCATCAGGAGGCACCCCAAGGCATAGGGGCTTGGACTGGCAGTAGGATGCCTTGCGGTGGACAGCCGAGCTCGATCTTTATAAAAGCTTTTTAACTGCAGCAGCTTTAGTGGACGCTACTGGAGCTGGAATTACGCGGCTGCTGGCATGAGACTTGCCCTCCAATAGATCCTTGTAAATGGATTTAAAGTGTATTCATTCAAATTAGAGAGACAATTTAAATTAAAAAGCTTAGAGCTGCCTCCACCACAGGGGAGCTCACTCGACCCACCAGCGGACAGGCACCAGTATTGGGAGAGGGGGGCTGGCCATCAGGGTTCACCGCGGCTCTGGCACAAACCCGGCGGCACGGAGGTGGCACGGGCAGGAGCGGACTGAATGTGCCGGCTTCTCACTTTTTGGATTTTAGAAGGGCATGACATGCCTATATCTGTGTCTCCCCCTCCTTTTACTCCTCCACCTCTTTTCTTTTCGCATGACTATTTGTACTTGTCACTTTTCCATGTGTTAGTTGTGTCTTCAGAGCAGTTTGTCAGCTTTTGGACACCTTTGAAGGTGTTTTCTATGTGTTTCTATGTGTTTTAGTTTGCCTGCCATTGGTTTTAACGGTGTTCGAAGGTGTTCGACGAACAGTTCGACGAACAGTTCGGCGAACACACGGGTGATCGACGAACCGAACCGAACTCGAACACTACGGGGGTGGCTCAACACTAGTAAAGACTAATTGTAATTGCAGCCCTTTTCAGGACTAGGTTACATTAGTTCCTATCAGTTTTTGCCAGGCAGGTCTGTGCCAGTGCTGTGCAAGTTTTTTTCACAGCATTTGGCTGAATCTAACAAAGCTAATCCTTTTTGGCCTATTGCAGAGTGTGTTAGTCAGTGGAGTAGCCTATCTGTGTTGTAAGATATACCACCTGTGTATAGAATACCAATTTTTTTACTGCACCTAGTGAATAGAGATGAGCGTTGTTCTACTCGAACTGTTTGCCAATCTCAAATTCGAGCTGTTTTGGGCGGTGTTCGAGCCGTTCGGCGAACACGAACAATTTGAGAAAAATTCGGCTGTTCGAGGTTATGTTCGATAACTGTTCGTGCACCAAAATCATAACTGGATTTTTTCTCAGTAATGATGAAAATTAATGTTAATACGCAGTTTTAGTGTACAGCGGGGTGGGGGGAGGGGCAGGGGATGGATCTCTGCAGGAACAATGAAGATCTCCATTTTTTTTTCTCTTTCCCGCATTTACAGTGGGGAGGTGCAATCTGTCAGCCTATCAGCAGCGCACACACGGAGCGAAGTGCTTTTTTTCACACAAGCAAGGGCATGTGTCATTGGCAGTGTATGTCACATGTCCTTGCCCTATAAGACCAAGCCATTTTCCCCGTCGCCACCATTTTCTCACTGCTGCAGCTGCGTGTTAGACGGCACCGCTGTTGCTGTGTGCGCTATACCTTGTTAATTTCAAGCCAATTTTCGCACAAATATACAGATAGCTTGGGAGTAGGGAATAGTTGTGATTGCAGTCCTTTTAAGGACTAGGTTACAGCATTTCCTACGTCTTTTATCAGGCAGGTCTGTGCTCTTAAATAGATAGGTTGTGGGAGTAAAGACTAATTGTAATTGGAGTCCTTTTCAGGACTAGGTTACATCAGTTCCTATCAGTTTTTGCCAGGCAGGTCTGTGCCAGTGCTGTGCAAGTTTTTTTCACAGCATTTGGCTGAATCTAGCAAAGCTAATCCTTTTTGGCCTATTGCAGAGTGTGTTAGTCAGTGGAGTAGCCTATCTGTGTTGCAAGATATACCACCTGTGTATAGAATACCAATTTTTTTACTGCACCTAGTGAAGTAAAATCTTTTGGGCATAGCATCATTCTATTAGTCCATCTATACTGACCTCCATCAGGTTGCAAACTGAATCTAATTTTTTTCTGCATCTAGCTCTGAAAAAATATTTGGCCTTCTAGCAGTGTGTCGGACTTTCTCTATTAGTCCATCTATACTGACCTCCATCAGGTTGCAAATTCAAAATAATTTTTATCTGCATCTACAGTACCTCTGAAAAAATATTTGGGCTTCTAGCTGTGTGTGGGACTTGTTGTATTAGTCCATCTATACTGACCTCCATCAGGTTGCAAACTGAATATATTTTTTTCTGCATCTACCTCTGAAAAAATATTGGGCTTCTAGCTGTGTGTGGGACTTGTTGTATTAGTCCATCTATACTGACCTCCATCAGGTTGCAAACTGAATATATTTTTTTCTGCATCTACCTCTGAAAAAATATTGGGCTTCTAGCTGTGTGTGGGACTTGTTGTATTAGTCCATCTATACTGACCTCCATCAGGTTGCAAACTGAATATAATTTTTTTCTGCATCTAGCTCTGAAAAAATATTTGGCCTTCTAGTATTGTGTCGGACTTTCTCTATTAGTCCATCTATACTGACATCCATCAGGTTGCAAATTAAAAATAATTTTTATCTGCATCTACAGTACCTCTGAAAAGATATTTGGCCTTCTAGCAGTGTGTCGGACTTTCTCTATTAGTCCATCTATACTGACCTCCATCAGGTTGCAAATTCAAAATAATTTTTATCTGCATCTACAATACCTCTGAAAAAATATTTGGGCTTCTAGCTGTGTGTGGGACTTGTTGTATTAGTCCATCTATACTGACCTCCATCAGGTTGCAAACTGAATATATTTTTTTCTGCATCTACCTCTGAAAAAATATTGGGCTTCTAGCTGTGTGTGGGTCTTGTTCTATTAATCCATCTATACAGACCTCCATCAGGTTGCAAACTGAATATAATTTTTTTCTGCATCTAGCTCTGAAAAAATATTTGGCCTTCTAGCAGTGTGTCGGACTTTCTCTATTAGTCCATCTATACTGACCTCCATCAGGTTGCAAATTCAAAATAATTTTTATCTGCATCTACAGTACCTCTGAAAAAATATTTGGGCTTCTAGCTGTGTGTGGGACTTGTTGTATTAGTCCATCTATACTGACCTCCATCAGGTTGCAAACTGAATATATTTTTTTCTGCATCTACCTCTGAAAAAATATTGGGCTTCTAGCTGTGTGTGGGACTTGTTGTATTAGTCCATCTATACTGACCTCCATCAGGTTGCAAACTGAATATAATTTTTTTCTGCATCTAGCTCTGAAAAAATATTTGGCCTTCTAGCAGTGTGTCGGACTTTCTCTATTAGTCAATCTATACTGACCTCCATCAGGTTGCAAATTCAAAATAATTTTTATCTGCATCTACAGTACCTCTGAAAAAATATTTGGGCTTCTAGCTGTGTGTGGGACTTGTTGTATTAGTCCATCTATACTGACCTCCATCAGGTTGCAAACTGAATATATTTTTTTCTGCATCTACCTCTGAAAAAATATTGGGCTTCTAGCTGTGTGTGGGACTTGTTGTATTAGTCCATCTATACTGACCTCCATCAGGTTGCAAATTGAATATAATTTTTTTCTGCATCTAACCCAGCCAATAGTTTTGGCCTAATACCACAGTTTGGCCACTCAGCTCTACTCGGTTACCATCCATTGTTTTTTTGTGCAAACAACTCCAGAGTTGTGAATTAGTTAACCACCAAAATGAGTGGAAAAAGGCCTGCTGCTGGTGGAAAGGGGAATAGGCGTGTTGGGAAGGGGAAAAAAGGTTGTGTCCGTGGGGTAGGTGTTAAAGCAACAGTAACATCTGCAGAAGAAAGACCATCTTCCAGCCAAACTAAAATGTCTACTTCTTTTAGCGGACAATGTGATAAGATCCCTTTCTTACGGCCACGCCAATCGCTACAAATTCCAGATGAGGCACAAAAACAGCAGGTGCTTCAACGGATATCAAGTGCTCCTTTAAGTGGGCTCTCCTCCACATCAACTTCAACATCACAAATACTCCAGTCCTCAAAGGTTTCACCCAAATCGCACTTGCTTCCTCACAGCTCCCAAATCTCCAGCTGCCCATCTGAGTATGAGGTAGAACAGATGGTTGAGTCTGCAGAGCTGTTTACTCATACTATAGCCTGGGAATCAGAGGTCGACTCCAGCGCTTCTGTGAATCCAGAAGAGGAAATGATCTGCACTGATGCCCAGAATCTTTATGAGTCGGATCCAGGACCAGACGCAGAAGGTTCTGACAATAATGTAGACCGTCATTCCCAAACTGTAACTCCTGTTGGTGGAGACAATGAGGAAGACGATGATAAGACTCAAATACCTGATTGGAGCGACAACTTTAGTTTTTTGTCAGGGCAGGAACAGGTTGGCTCTGAGGACGACGGGTGTGATAACACACAGGGTGATGATGATGAGGTTGGAGATCCCACTTACTGTCAACCCACAGTCAGCCAAGAGATGAGGTCAGCAGAGGAGGTGGAGGAAGATGCTAGTGACGACGAGGTCAGGTTGCGCCTTCCTGGACAGAGACGTAGTACTGGAAGCACGTCAACAACTGCATCCTCAAACACAACTCTGCCTCTCACCACAAGTCGTGGTGGCTCTTCAGGTCGCATGGGTGCTAAGCCTTGCATAGCCTGGGCATTTTTTCAGATCGATAAAGATGACCCAACTCGTGTTATCTGTAACATTTGTCAGCAAAAGCTAAGTAGAGGCCAAAAAATACATAGTTTGAGTACTTCATGCATGAACCGGCACATGGACATGAAGCATAAGTTGCAGTGGGAAGCTCAGTGTGCTACAATGCGGCCTAGCCGGCCGGGCCAACCACCGTCTGCCTTATCTTGTGCATCCGCGGCCTCTTCATCCTCTGTGACTGGGGGGACAGCAGTCACACCTGTTTTGGGGCGCAGACCTGCCACCTCTTTACCCGCAACAGCCAGCGTCATTGGCAGGTCATCATTTTCTTTGGAGGTGGTAACACCAGCTGGTGTTGAGCGCTGTCCGACATCGATAGCACCACCTTTGGATCAAGGCAACCTAACATGTCCGCCTGCATCTTCCTCACAGTCCGGCAGTTTGCCGGGGACACCCTTATCAACCCCGTCTAAGCACAATAGCCAGCCCTCGGTCCCTCAGATGTGGACAAGTAAAAGACCATTTCCTCCTAGCCATGAGAAAGTTAAGAGGTTGAATTTCACCATCTGCAAGCTCTTGGCTACAGAAATGCTGCCTTTCCGCCTGGTGGACACAGAGGATTTTCGAGACCTTATGTCCGTCGCAGTGCCCCAGTACCAGATGCCCAGTCGGCACTACTTCTCAAAGAAAGGTGTGCCTGCGCTCCACCAGCATGTCGCACACAACATCACCGCTTCTTTGAGAAACTCTGTGTGTGACAGGGTGCATTTCACCACAGACACTTGGACGAGTAGGCATGGACATAGGCGTTACATGTCGCTGACTGGGCACTGGGTAACTATGGTGACAGCAGGACAAGGGGCTGCTGTCCAAGTCTTGCCGTCCCCACGAGTTGTGCGTCAATCCTCTTTATGTCAAAGTTCCTGCACTGCTTCTGCCTCCTCAACCTCCTCTCGGTCTTCCACCTGCACCCAAAGCCTGTCTGGTCATGCCACAAGCTTTCTAACTGCGCAGAAGGGATCCTGCACACCTCCTTACTATGCTGGCAGTAGGGCTCAACGTCATCAGGCGGTTTTTACTTTGAAATGTCTGGGAAATGTGAGTCACACAGCTGAGGAGTTGTGGTCAGCTCTGGAGAACCAATTTCATGAATGGTTGTCTCCACTGGACCTGAAACCAGGGAAGGCCGTGTGCGACAATGCTGCAAACCTGGGTGCGGCCCTTCGCCGGGGCAATGTCACACACGTGCCTTGTATGGCTCACTTGTTGAACCTGGTTGTCCAGCAATTTTTAGCCCACTATCCCAGACTAGATGGCCTTCTGCAGAGGGCACGGTCGCTGTGTGCTCACTTCCGCCGTTCGCATCCCGCAGCTCAGCGACTTACATCTCTACAGAAGTCGTTGGGCCTGCCTCTTCACCGGCTAAAATGCGATGTGCCTACCCGGTGGAATTCAACTCTGCACATGTTGCAGCGACTGTGGCAGCACCGACAAGCCCTGGTGCAATACGTTCTGACGTATAGCCTGGGCCAACGAGATTCAGAGGTGGGGCAAATCACGCTGGAGGAGTGGTCTCAGATCAAGGACCTATGCACCCTTCTGCACAGTTTTGAAATTACGACGAAGATGTTTAGTGCTGACGATGCCATTATCAGCATGACTATTCCGGTGATTTACATGCTGGAGCACATGTTAAACAGAATTCGGAGTCAGGTGGTGGCACAAGAGGAGGTGGAGGAAGTAGAGGAGGAGGAGTTGTATGCGGAAGGGCTAACATCTGCAAGGTCCAGACGGTCGGCAGCACCAAGGCGGCAGGCATGTGAGGGTGGGGGAGATGGTTTTACCAGGGCGCATGGTAGCAGCCAAACTAGTGAGGAAGGTGCAGGAGCCCAGGAAGAAGTGGAGGACGAACTGATGGAAGACTCATCAGATGAGGGAGACCTTGATCACATTTCTGTTGTGCGAGGTTGGGGGGAGAGGACAGAGGAAGGAAGAATGATTGTTACCTCGCCACCAACACAACAGGGACTTGGTGCTCCTGGATGCGCAACACACATGAGTGCCTTCTTGCTGCACTACCTGCAACATGACCCTCGAATTGTGAGAATTAGAAATAATCCTGACTAATGGGTTGCCACACTGTTAGATCCCCGGTACAAAAGTAAATTTGCAGAAATTATTCCTGCCATAGAAAGGGATGCACGCATGCAGGAGTATCAGCAGAGACTGTTGCAGAATCTTACATGTGCTTTTCCACACAATACCAGTGGTGCACGTAGTGAATCTCACAGTTCCAACTTGCCAACCGTGGGACCGTCAAGTGTTCAGCACTCAAACCGTAACAGAACCACAGTATCTGCTGGTAACATCAATTTTGCGGAATCATTTCACCACTTTTTTAGCCCATCATTTGCAAGGCCACAGGAGACAAGAAGTCTGACACATAGTCAACGCCTAGAGACGATGGTACAGGAGTATCTCCAAGTAAACATTGAAGCCACGACTGTGTCACTGGACCCTTGCTCTTTTTGGGCTTCCAATCTGGATAAATGGCCGGAGCTAGCCACTTACGCCTTGGAGATCTTGTCATGCCCCGCAGCCAGCGTTCTGTCTGAACGTGTGTTCAGCGCTGCTGGTGTTGTGCTGACAGATAAGCGCACGCGGCTCTCCACTGATAATGTAGACAGACTCACGTTCATAAAGATGAACAAATCATGGATCCGAAACGACTTTTCTACCGCTGTGTCATCCTGGGGAGAGTAAAAGCTTGATGATTGGTTAAAATCACCCTACCAACCGTTTTAAGCTTTTAAATTACTAATCATGTTTATCTGTATCTTGACTGGAAAATAATTTGGGCTTTGTAGCAGTGTGCAGCACTGATCCTATTAGGCCATCTATAATAAGCTCCACCAGATTTAAAATTAAAAATAATTTTTAGCTGCATCTAGCCCGGAAAGAAATTTTGGGGCTCCGAGATGCGCAAGACACATAAGTGCCTTCTTGCTGCACTACCTGCAGCATGACCCTCATATTGTCAGAATTCGAAGTAATCATGACTACTGGGTTGCCACACTCTTAGATCCCCCAAACTTTTCGATCAACCTTTTCATTTTAATAAAGACCAAAAAAATGGTCATTTTTGAAATTATAAGCATTAGCAGGTTGTTAGAAACTGAAATCAAACAGTTTTCAACTCAAAACTTTATTGTAGGTGATGTTACATTTTCACATAGGACCCCTTGTTCAAAAGGAGCTTCTGAACTCTCTCGTCCATTGAATTTGTCAGGTTTTGGATGGTTTCTGCTTCAATTGTTTTGCATGAGGACAGAATACCCTCCCAGAGCTGTTGCTTAGATGTGAACTGCCTCCCGCCATCATAGACACTCCTTTTAATGATGCTCCAAAGGTTCTGAATGGGGTAGAGGTCAGGGGAGCATGGGGGTCACACCATAAGTTTGTCCCCTTTAATGCCCATATCAGCCAGAGATGCAGATGTTTTATGTGCAGCATGAGATGGTGCATTATCATGCAGAAAAATGATCTTGCTGTGAAATACACGGTTCTTCTTCTTGAACCATGGCAGGAAGTGCTGTTTGAGAAAATCCATATACATTATGGAGTTCATCTTTAGCGCCTTCAGGGATCCTAAAGGGGCCGACAATCTCTCTCCCCATGATTCCAGCCCAAAACATTACTCCACCTCCTCCTTGTTGGCGCTGTAGCTGTGTTTGCGTGGGGTGTCCATCAACCAGCCATCCTCCACTCCATCCATCTGGACCATCGAGCGCTGCACGGCACTCATCCGTGAACAAAACAGTTTTGAAATCAGTCTTCATGTAATGTTTGGCCCACTGGAGCCGTTTCTGCTTGTGTGAAGTGGATAGAGGAGGTCGACAGGATGGCGTATGCACAGCTGCAAGCCTCTGAAGGACCCTGCATCTTGTTGTTCGGGGGACGTTGGAGGCACCAGCAGCTTCAAAAACATGTCTGCTGCTATGACAAGGCTTTCTTGCCGCTGCTCTTTTAACCTGACGTAATTGCCTGTAGGAAAGAGTCCTCAATTTGCCCTTATCAGCACGCACACGTGTGTACTGTGAATCAGCTACATACTTCTTGATTGCCAAGACACTTCATCCTGATCATCGCACAATGTTGATTGTAGTCATGCCTTGACCTAAACACTCCACAATTTGTTGCTTCTCAGCAGCCGACACATCCTTTTTCTTTCCCATTTTGGCAGAAAATGTAGGCTGCTTAATAATGTGAGAGAGCCTTCTTAAGTAGTCTTGCCTTTCATTGGACACACCTGCCAAACTAATTAGCACAGGTGTCTGCAATTGCTTACAGTGATATAAAGAGCCCTGACACACATCACCATCAATGAGTTTAACTGACAAACAAACAAATTCTTCCCTTATCACTCCTAAACACTTTTTGCATAATAATTTGGAACGCAGTGTACATGTGCTTTTCCACAAAACACCAGTGGTTCACGTAGTGAATCTTACAGTTCTAACTTGCCAACCATGGTCTGTATGGAATTGTTCAATAAAGGGCCCAAAATTAAGATAACATAGATGGGAGAGGTCTCTATGAATAGGAATTCCTAAGTATTTGATACCCTGTGAGGGCCAGGCAAAGGGAAAGTTGGACTGGATGGAATCCTATATGGATTTGGGGAGGGAGACATCGAGGGCCTCAGACTTCGCTGCATTGATTTTAAAATTTGACCATGTAACAAAGTGATCTATTTCAGCCATAACAGCAGGGATGGATATATGTGATTGAGTGATATATACTAGGACATCATCAGCAAATAGAGAGCACTTGTACTCGGTGCCTCCCACCTCAATCCACCTAATATTGGGGTTATGGCGAATTGATGAGAGCAGGTGCTCCGTCACTAGGATGTATAAGAGAGGGGACAGAGGACATCCCTGCCTTGTCCCATTGGTGATTGTGAAAGGTGATGAAAATGTTCTGACGCACCCCCTGGGCCTTGGGACACCCGGAGCCGGACCATTTTGGTGGATGCTGGTGGTTGTAGTCTTCGTGGCGGCGACCCGGTTCCGTGGCTCAGGGCGGTCAAACCAGTGGCGGAACTATTTATGAGGTTTTGATGTTTAAATGTCCGACTACGCCACCCGTGGATTGCGGTCAGAGTGAACCGCCGCTACAGGGCAGACCGCTGAGGCTGGTGTTGTGGGTGCAGCAGAGCGTAGCATAACTCCCCACGGGAGGAGTATAGCCTCAGGGCAGTGTATGCGGAGGATGGGGGTGATGGTGCAGGGCAGCAGCAGTAACGACACGGAGTCAGTGATGCAGTCCAGGGCCTTTACTCACAGTTCTTATTATCCAGACCACGTCTGCAGGTAACGGCTGCCCATGTCGTACTGTGCTCACCAGGTGAGGGGCTCAGACAACTCCCAGATAACTTTGGAGCACTTCACAGGACCCCCTTTGTGTGTCCTTTGTCTGGCCTTTCTTACCAACACTTCTGTCCGGCTGCCTCGGGCCTCCTCTTGGTAAACTTGGCGCCAGTTTCCCTGACCCTATGTGGTGCCTTCCTAGCGGGTGTGGCGAGGGGCTGCGCCACATAAAATGTCAGAGCCTCCGGTTTCTAGCTGAGGATCGTTTCCTGCCTCCACTAGTTCGGGGACCGGTCTCCCCCTTTGGCCTGACCCCTCCACGCAGGTGGATTCGGGCGTGCGGTGGCGACTCGCCCGTCCGCACCCCTGGGATCCCTTCATTCCTCGTTCCTGGAGCCTTCTCCGCTCCTCTTCCTTCCTTCTCCCTCTTCCAGGCCTGGGCCTCTGTTACTAGGCCCGCCTCCGGAGCAGAGCTCATGCAGAGCCCCTGCTCCCTGCCACTTCTGCTCAGACTTCTCTGCACTGAACTAAGATGGTGCCCACCTTTTATACTCCCTTCTCAATGCACCCAGGAACTGCTTCCTCCCTGCTCCTGCACTACAGGGTTCCCCTTCCTCAGTGTTCCCTCCCCCCACTCAAGCCAGGGACAGGGACTGTCGTGCCCATCTCAGGGGCATATTGGTCGCCCTGCCCCACGGCAATGTGGTGTAATGCATGCAGGTGTCGGGTCCTGATCCACACTCCATCCTTACCTGAGAGTGAGATATCACACCTCTGGGTGAGGTGCAATACATCTGTAGCAACCGAGCCCTCAGGGTGCTACAGTTCCATTTATCTTCAGCCTAGGTGACGTATTGCGATACAGGGCCGTGATTTTGGCTATAAAAGGGTCCCCTAGACCCCTACCCCAAGCTTTTTAAGAGAATCATATATGGCGTGCCAGGAGACTCTATGGAATGCTTTCTCAGCATCCAACGAGAGTATCTAATTACAAATTTTTAACTGCATCTAGCCCAGGAAATACTTTGTGCCTAGTAGCAGTGTCTGCTAGTCAGCGGATTATCCCGGCTGTTAAGCAAGCTACACCACCTGTAGTTTAGACACTTAATTTTTTCAAAGGAAATGCTTCGGGACCATGGGATACTTAGTGAAGAGCATCAGGAGGCACCCCAAGGCATAGGGGCTGGGACTGGCAGTAGGATGCCTTGGGGTGGACAGCAGAGCTCGATCCTTATAAAATCTTTTTAACTGCAGCAGCTTTAGTGGACGCTACTGGAGCTGGAATTACCGCGGCTGCTGGCATGAGACTTGCCCTCCAATAGATCCTTGTAAATGGATTTAAAGTGTATTCATTCAAATTAGAGAGACAATTTAAATTAAAAAGCTTAGAGCTGCCTCCACCACAGGGGGGCTCGCTCGACCCACCAGCGGACAGGCACCAGTATTGGGAGAGGGGGGCTGGCCGTCAGGGTTCACCGCGGCTCTGGCACAAACCCGGCGACACGGAGGTGGCACGGGCAGGAGCGGACTGGCCGTGTCGGCTTCTCACTTTTTGGATTTTAGAAGGGCATGACATGCCTATATCTGTGTCTCCCCCTCCTTTTACTCCTCCACCTCTTTTATTTTCGCATGACTATATGTACTTGTCACTTTTCCATGTGTTAGTTATGTCTTCTGAGCAGTTTGTCAGCTTTTGGACACCTTTGAAGGTGTTTTCTATGTGTTTCTATGTGTTTTTGTTTGCCTGCCATTGGTTTTAACGGTGTTCGAAGGTGTTCGACGAACAGTTCGACGAACAGTTCGGCGAACACACGGGTGTTCGACGAACCGAACCGAACTCGAACACTACGGGGGTGGCTCAACACTACTAGTGAAGTAAAATCTTTTGGACATAGCATCATTCTATTAGTCCATCTATACTGACCTCCATCAGGTCGCAAATTGAATATAAATTTTTTCTGCATCTAGCTCTGAAAAAATATTTGGGCTTCTAGCAGTGTGTGGGACTTGTTCTATTAGTCCATCTATACTGACCTCCATCAGGTTGCAAACTGAATATAATTTTTTTCTGCATCTAGCTCTGAAAAAATATTTGGCCTTCTAGCAGTGTGTGGGACTTGTTCTATTAGTCCATCTATACTGACCTCCATCACGCTGCAAATTCAAAATAATTTTTTGTCTGCATCTAGCTCTGAAAAATATTTGGCCTTCTAGCAGTGTGTGGGACTTTCTTTATTAGTCCATCTATACTGACCTCCATCAGTTTGCAAATTAAAAATAATTTTTATCTGCATTTACCTCTGAAAAGATATTTGGGCTTCTAGCTGTGTGTGGGACTTGTTCTATTAGTCCATCTATACTGACCTCCATCAGGTTGAAAACTGAATATAATTTTTTTCTGCATCTAGCTCTGAAAAAATATTTGGCCTTCTAGCAGTGTGTGGGACTTTCTCTATTAGTCCATCTATACTGACCTCCATCAGGTTGCAAATTAAAAATAATTTATATCTGCATCTAGCTCTGAAAAAATATTTGGCCTTCTAGCAGTGTGTGGGACTTTCTCTATTAGTCCAACTATACTGACCTCCATCAGGTTGCAAATTAAAAATATTTTTTTGTCTGCATCTAGCTCTGAAAAAATATTTGGCCTTCTAGCAGTGTGTGGGACTTTCTCTATTAGTCCATCTATACTGACCTCCATCAGGTTGCAAACTGAATATATTTTTTTTCTGCATCTACCTCTGAAAAAATATTGGGCTTCTAGCTGTGTGTGGGACTTGTTCTATTAATCCATCTATACAGACCTCCATCAGGTTGCAAACTGGATATAATTTTTTTCTGCATCTACCTCTGAAAAAATATTTGGGCTTCTAGCTGTGTGTGGGACTTGTTCTATTAGTCCATCTTTACTGACCTCCATCAGGTTGCAAACTGAATATAATTTTTTTCTGCATCTAGCTCTGAAAAAATATTTGGCCTTCTAGCAGTCTGTGGGACTTTCTCTATTAGTCCATCTATACTGACCTCCATCAGGTTGCAAATTAAAAATAATTTATATCTGCATCTAGCTCTGAAAAAATATTTGGCCTTCTAGCAGTGTGTGGGACTTTCTCTATTAGTCCATCTATACTGACATACATCAGGTTGCAAATTAAAAATAATTTTTTATCTGCATCTAGCTCTGAAAAAATATTTGGCCTTCTAGCAGTGTGTGGGACTTTCTCTATTAGTCCATCTATACTGACCTCCATCAGGATGAAAACTGAATATATTTTTTTTCTGCATCTACCTCTGAAAAAATATTGGGCTTCTAGCTGTGTGTGGGACTTGTTCTATTGATCCATCTATACAGACCTCCATCAGGTTGCAAACTGAATATAATTTTTTTCTGCATCTACCTCTGAAAAAATATTTGGGCTTCTAGCTGTGTGTGGGACTTGTTCTATTAGTCCATCTATACTGACCTCCATCAGGTTGCAAACTGAATATAATTTTTTTCTGCATCTAGCTCTGAAAAAATATTTGGCCTTCTAGCAGTGTGTGGGACTTTCTCTATTAGTCCATCTATACTGACCTCCATCAGGTTGCAAATTAAAAATAATTTTTATCTGCATCTAGCTCTGAAAAAATATTTGGCCTTCTAGCTGTGTGTGGGGCTTGTTCTATTAGTCCATCTATACTGACCTCCATCAGGTTGCAAACTGAATATAATTTTTTTCTGCATCTAGCTCTGAAAAAATATTTGGCCTTCTAGCAGTGTGTGGGACTTTCTCTATTAGTCCATCTATACTGACCTCTATCAGGCTGCAAATTAAAAATAATTTTTTGTCTGCATCTAGCTCTGAAAAAATATTTGGCCTTCTAGCAGTGTGTGGGACTTTCTCTATTAGTCCATCTATACTGACCTCCATCAGGTTGCAAACTGAATATATTTTTTTTCTGCATCTACCTCTGAAAAAATATTTGGGCTTCTAGCTGTGTGTAGGACTTGTTCTATTAGTCCATCTATACTGACCTCCATCAGGTTGCAAACTGAATACAATTTTTTTCTGCATCTACCTCTGAAAAAATATTTGGGCTTCTAGCTGTTTGTGGGACTTGTTCTATTAGTCCATCTATACTGACCTCCAACAGGTTGCAAATTGAATATAATTTTTTTCTGCATCTAACCCAGCCAATAGTTTTGGCCTAATACCACAGTTTGGCCACTCAGCTCTGCTCGGTTCCCATCCATTGTTTTTTTGTGCAAACAACTCCAGAGTTGTGAATTAGTTAACCACCAAAATGAGTGGAAAAAGGCCTGCTGCTGGTGGAAAGGGGAATAGGCGTGTTGGGAAGGGGAAAAAAGGTTGTGGCCGTGGGGTAGGTGTTAAAGCAACAGTAACATCTGCAGAAGAAAGACCATCTTCCAGCCAAACTAAAATGTCTACTTCTTTTAGCGGACAATGTGATAAGATCCCTTTCTTACGGCAACGCCAATCGCTACAAATTCCAGATGAGGCACAAAAACAGCAGGTGCTTCAACGGATATCAAGTGCTCCTTTAAGTGGGCTCTCCTCCACATCAACTTCAACATCACAAATACTCCAGTCCTCAAAGGTGTCACCCCAATCGCACTTGCTTCCTCACAGCTCCCAAATCTCCAGCTGCCCGTCTGAGTATGAGGTAGAACAGATGGTTGAGTCTGCAGAGCTGTTTACTCATACTATAGCCTGGGAATCAGAGGTCGACTCCAGCGCTTCTGTGAATCCAGACTAGGAAATGATCTGCACTGATGCCCAGAATCTTTATGAGTCGGATCCAGGACCAGACGCAGAAGGTTCTGACCATAATGTAGACCCTCATTCCCAAATTGTAACTCCTGTTGGTGGAGACAATGAGGAAGACGATGATGAGACTCAAATACCTGATTGGAGCGACAACTTTAGTTTTTTGTCAGGGCAGGAACAGGTTGGCTCTGAGGACTACGGGTGTGATAACGCACAGGATGATGATGATGAGGTTTGAGATCCCACTTACTGTCAACCCACAGTCAGCCAAGAGATGAGGTCAGCAGAGGAGGTGGAGGAAGATGCTAGTGACGACGAGGTCAGGTTGCGCCTTCCTGGACAGAGACGTAGTACTGGAAGCACGTCAACAACTGCATCCTCAAACACAACTCTGCCTCTCACCACAAGTCGTGGTGGCTCTTCAGGTCGCATGGGTGCTAAGCCTTGCATAGCCTGGGAATTTATTCAGATCGATAAAGATGACCCAACTCGAGTTATCTGTAACATTTGTCAGCAAAAGCTAAGTAGAGACCAAAAAATAAATAGTTTGAGTACTTCATGCATGAACCGGCACATGGACATGAAGCATAAGTTGCAGTGGGAAGCTCAGTGTGCTACAATGCGGCCTAGCCGGCCGGGCTACCACCGTCTGCCATATCTTGTGCATCCGCGGCCTCTTCATCCTCTGTGACTGGGGGGACAGCAGTCACACCTGTTTTGGGGTGCAGACCTGCCACCTCTTTACCCGCAACAGCCAGCGTGATTGGCAGGTCATTATTTTCTTTGGAGGTAGTAACACCAGCTGGTGTTGAGCGCTGTCCGACATCGATAGCACCACCTTTGGATCAAGGCAACCTAACATGTCCACCTGCATCTTCCTCACAGACCGGCAGTTTGCCGGGGACACCCTTATCAACCCCGTCTAAGCACAATAGCCAGCCCTCGGTCCCTCAGATGTGGACAAGTAAAAGACCATTTCCTCCTTGCCATGAGAAAGCTAAGAGGTTGAAGTTCACCATCTGCAAGCTCTTGGCTACAGAAATGCTGCCTTTCCGCCTGGTGGACACAGAGGATTTTCGAGACCTTATGTCCGTCGCAGTGCCCCAGTACCAGATGCCCAGTCGGCACTACTTCTCAAAGAAAGGTGTGCCTGCGCTCCACCAGCAAGTCGCACACAACATCACCGCTTCTTTGAGAAACTCTGTGTGTGACAGGGTGCATCTCACCACAGACACTTGGACGAGTAGGCATGGACAGGGGCGTTACATGTCGCTGACTGGGCACTGGGTAACTATGGTGACAGCAGGACAAGGGGCTGCTGTCCAAGTCTTGCCGTCCCCACGAGTTGTGCGTCAATCCTCTTTATGTCAAAGTTCCTCCACTGCTTCTGCCTCCTCAACCTCCTCTCGGTCTTCCACCTGCACCCAAAGCCTGTCTGGTCATGCCACAAGCTGTCTACCTGCGCAGAAGGGATCCTGCACACCTCCTTACTATGCTGGCAGTAGGGCTCAACGTTATCAGGCGGTTTTTACTTTGAAATGTCTGGGAAATGTGAGTCACACAGCTGAGGAGTTGTGGTCAGCTCTGGAGAACCAATTTCATGAATGGTTGTCTCCACTGTACCTGAAACCAGGGAAGGCCGTGTGCGACAATGCTGCAAACCTGGGTGCGGCCCTTCACCGGGGCAATGTCACACACGTGCCTTGTATGGCTCACGTGTTGAACCTGGTTGTCCAGCAATTTTTAGCCTACTATCCCAGACTAGATGGCCTTCTGCAGAGGGCACGGTCGCTGTGTGCTCACTTCCTCCGTTCGCATCCCGCAGCTCAGCGACTTACATCTCTACAGAAGTCGTTGGGCCTGCCTCTTCACCGGCTAAAATGCGATGTGCCTACCCGGTGGAATTCAACTCTGCACAGCGACTGTGGCAGCACCGACAAGCCCTGGTGCAATACGTTCTGACGTATAGCCTGGGCCAACGAGATCCAGAGGTGGGGCAAATCATGCTGGAGGAGTGGTCTCAGATCAGGGACCTATGCACCCTTCTGCACAGTTTTGAAATGGCGACGAAGATGTTTAGTGCTGACGATGCCATTATCAGCATGACTATTCCGGTGATTTACATGCTGGAGCACATGTTAAACAGAATTCGGAGTCAGGTGGTGGCACAAGAGGAGGTGGAGGAAGTAGAGGAGGAGGAGTTGTATGCGAAAGGGCTAACATCTGCAAGGTCCAGACGGTCGGCAGCACCAAGGCGGCAGGCATGTGAAGGTGGGGAAGATGGTTTTACCAGGGCGCATGGTAGCAGCCAAACTAGTGAGGAAGGTGCAGGAGCCCAGGAAGAAGTGGAGGACGAACTGATGGAAGACTCATCAGATGAGGGAGACCTTGATCACATTTCTGTTGTGCGAGGTTGGGGGGAGAGGACAGAGGAAGGAAGCATGATTGTTACCTCGCCACGAACACAACAGGGACTTGGTGCTCCTGGATGCGCAACACACATGAGTGCCTTCTTGCTGCACTACCTGCAACATGACCCTCGAATTGTGAGAATTAGAAATAATCCTGACTACTGGGTTGCCACACTGTTAGATCCCCGGTACAAAAGTAAATTTGCAGAAATTATTCCTGCCATAGAAAGGGATGCACGCATGCAGGAGTATCAGCAGAGACTGTTGCAGAATCTTACATGTGCTTTTCCACAAAACACCAGTGGTGCACGTAGTGAATCTCACAGTTCCAACTTGCCAACCGTGGGACCGTCAAGTGTTCAGCACTCAAACCGTAACAGAACCACAGTATCTGCTGGTAACATCAATTTTGCGGAATCATTTCACCACATTTTTAGCCCATCCTTTGCAAGGCCACAGGAGACAAGAAGTCTGACACATAGTCAACGCCTAGAGACGATGGTACAGGAGTATCTCCAAGTAAAAATTGAAGCCATGACTGTGTCACTGGACCCTTGCTCTTTTTGGGCTTCCAATCTGGATAAATGGCCGGAGCTAGCCACTTACGCCTTGGAGATCTTGTCATGCCCCGCAGCCAGCATTCTGTCTGAACGTGTGTTCAGCGCTGCTGGTGGTGTGCTGACAGATAAGCGCACGCGGCTCTCCACTGATAATGTAGACAGACTCACGTTCATAAAGATGAACAAATCATGGATCCGAAACGACTTTTCTACCCCTGTGTCATCCTGGGGAGAGTAAAAGCTTGATGATTGGTTAAAATCACCCTACCAACCGTTTTAAGCTTTCAAATTACTAATCATGTTTATCTGTATCTTGGCTGGAAAATAATTTGGGCCTTGTAGCAGTGTGCAGCACTAATTCTATTAGGCCATCTATAATAAGCTCCACCAGATTTAAAATTACTAATCATGTTTATCTGTATCTTGACTGGAAAATAATTTGGGCTTTGTAGCAGTGTGCAGCACTGATCCTATTAGGCCATCTATACTAAGCTCCACCAGATTTAAAATTAATAATAATTTTTAGCTACATCTAGCCCGGAAAATAATTTTGGGGCTCCGAGATACGCAAGACACATAAGTGCCTTCTTGCTGCACTACCTGCAACATGACCCTCATATTGTCAGAATTCGAAGTAATCATGACTACTGGGTTGCCACACTCTTAGATCCCCCAAACTTTTCGATCAACCTTTTCATTTTAATAAAGACCAAAAAAATGGTCATTTTTGAAATGATAAGCATTAGCAGGTTATTAGAAACTGAAATCAAACAGTTTTCAACTCAAAACTTTATTCTAGGTGATGTTACATTTTCACATAGGACCCCTTGTTCGAAAGGAGCTTCTGAACTCTCTCGTCCATTGAATTTGTCAGGTTTTGGATGGTTTCTGCTTCAATTGTTTTGCATGAGGACAGAATACCCTCCCAGAGCTGTTGCTTAGATGTGAACTGCCTCCCGCCATCATAGACACTCCTTTTGATGATGCTCCAGAGGTTCTGAATGGGGTAGAGGTCAGGGGAGCATGGGGGTCACACCATAAGTTTGTCCCCTTTTATGCCCATATCAGCCAGAGATGCAGATGTTTTATGTGCAGCATGAGATGGTGCATTATCATGCAAAAAAATGATCTTGCTGTGAAATACACGGTTCTTCTTCTTGAACCATGGCAGGAAGTGCTGTTTGAGAAAATCCACATACATTATGGAGTTCATCTTTAGCGCCTTCAGGGATCCTAAAGGGGCCGACAATCTCTCTCCCCATGATTCCAGCCCAAAACATTACTCCACCTCCTCCTTGTTGGCGCTGTAGCCGTGTTTGCGTGGGGTGTCCATCAACCAGCCATCCTCCACTCCATCCATCTGGACCATTGAGCGCTGCACGGCACTCATCCGTGAACAAAACAGTTTTGAAATCAGTCTTCATGTAATGTTTGAGGTCTCTATGAATAGGAATTCCTAAGTATTTGATACCCTGTGAGGGCCAGGCAAAGGGAAAGTTGGACTGGATGGAATCCTATATGGATTTGGGGAGGGAGACATCGAGGGCCTCAGACTTCGCTGCATTGATTTTAAAATTTGACCATGTAACAAAGTGATCTATTTCAGCCATAACAGCAGGGATGGATATATGTGATTGAGTGATATATACTAGGACATCATCAGCAAATAGAGAGCACTTGTACTCGGTGCCTCCCACCTCAATCCACCTAATATTGGGGTTATGGCGAATTGATGAGAGCAGGTGCTCCGTCACTAGGATGTATAAGAGAGGGGACAGAGAACATCCCTGCCTTTTCCCATTGGTGATTGTGAAAGATGATGAAAATGTTCTGACGCGCCCCCTGGGCCTTGGGACACCAAGAGCCGGACCCTTTTGGTGGATGCTGGTGGTTGTAGTCTCCGTGGCGGCGACCCGGTTCCGTGGCTCAGGGCGGTCAAACCAGTGGCGGAACTATTTATGTGGTTTTGATGTTTAAATGTCCGACTACGCCACCCGTGGATTGCGGTCAGAGTGAACCGCCGCTCCAGGGCAGACCGCTGAGGCTGGTGTTGTGGGTGCAGCAGAGCGTAGCATAACTCCCCACGGGAGGAGTATAGCCTCAGGGCAGTGTATGCGGAGGATGGGGGTGATGGTGCAGGGCAGCAGCAGTAACGACACGGAGTCAGTGATGCAGTCCAGGGCCTTTATTCACAGTTCTTATTATCCAGACCACGTCTGCAGATAACGGCTGCCCACGTCGTACTGTGCTCACCAGGTGAGGGGCTCAGACAACTCCCAGATAACTTTGGAGCGCTTCACAGGACCCCCTTTGTGTGTCCTTTGTCTGGCCTTTTTTACCAACCCTTCTGTCCGGCTGCCTCGGGCCTCCTCTTGGTAAACTTGGCGCCAGTTTCCCTGACCCTATGTGGTGCCTTCCTAGCGGGTGTAGCGAGGGGCTGCGCCACATAAAATGTCACAGCCTCCGGTTTCTAGCTGAGGGTCGTTTCCTGCCTCCACTAGTTTCGGGGACCGGTCTCCCCCTTTGGCCTAACCCCTCCACGCAGGTGGATTCGGGCGTACGGTGGCGACTCGCCCGTCCGCACCCCTGGGATCCCTTCATTCCTCGTTCGTGGAGCCTTCTCCGCTCCTCTTCCTTCCTTCTCCCTCTTCCAGGCCTGGGCCTCTGTTACTAGGCCCGCCTCCGGAGCAGAGCTCATGCAGAGCCCTTGCTCCCTGCCACTTCTGCTCAGACTTCTCTGCACTGAACTAAGATGGTGCCCACCTTTTATACTCCCTTCTCAATGCACCCAGGAACTGCTTCCTCCCTGCTCCTGCACTACAGGGTTCCCCTTCCTCAGTGTTCCCTCCCCACACTCCAGCCAGGGACAGGGACTGTCGTGCCCATCTCAGGGGCATATTGGTCGCCCTGCCCCATGGCAATGTGGTGTAATGCATGCAGGTGTCGGGTCCTGATCCACACTCCATCCTTACCTGAGAGTGAGATATCACACCTCTGGGTGAGGTGCAATACCTCTGTAGCAACCGAGCCCTCAGGATAATACAGTTCCATTTATCTTCAGCCTAGGTGACGTATTGCGATACAGGGCCGTGATTTTGGCTATAAAAGGGTCCCCTAGACCCCTACCCCAAGCTTTTTAAGAGAATCATATATGGTGTGCCAGGAGACTCTATGGAATGCTTTCTCAGCATCCAACGAGAGTTTCTAATTACAAATTTTTAACTGCATCTAGCCCAGGAAATACTTTGTGCCTAGTAGCAGTGTCTGCTAGTCAGCGGATTATCCCGGCTGTTAAGCAAGCTACACCACCTGTAGTTTTGACACTTAATTTTTCCAAAGGAAATGCTTCGGGACCACGGGATACTCAGTGAAGAGCATCAGGAGGCACCCCAAGGCATAGGGGCTTGGACTGGCAGTAGGATGCCTTGCGGTGGACAGCCGAGCTCGATCCTTATAAAAGCTTTTTAACTGCAGCAGCTTTAGTGGATGCTACTGGAGCTGGAATTACGCGGCTGCTGGCATGAGACTTGCCCTCCAATAGATCCTTGTAAATGGATTTAAAGTGTATTCATTCAAATTAGAGAGACAATTTAAATTAAAAAGCTTAGAGCTGCCTCCACCACAGGGGGGCTCGCTCGACCCACCAGCGGACAGGCACCAGTATCGGGAGAGAGGGGCTGGCCGTCAGGGTTCACCGCGGCTCTGGCACAAACCCGGCGACACGGTGGTGGCAGGGGCAGGAGCGGACTGAACGTGTCGGCTTCTCACTTTTTGGATTTTAGAAGGGCATGACATGCCTATATCTGTGTCTCCCCTTCCTTTTACTCCTCCACCTCTTTTCTTTTCGCATGACTATATGTACTTGTCACTTTTCCATGTGTTAGTTGTGTCTTCTGAGCAGTTTGTCAGCTTTTGGACACCTTTGAAGGTGTTTTCTATGTGTTTCTATGTGTTTTTGTTTGCCTGCCATTTGTTTTAACGGTGTTCGAAGGTGTTCGACGAACAGTTCGACGAACAGTTCGGCGAACACACGGGTGTTCGACGAACCGAACCGAACTCGAACACTACGGGGGTGGCTCAACACTAGATATTAGTAGCCTGTGAAGCTCCATGGGTATTGTCCCCTTCCCAGGCTTCAAACATCTGACCCAGCCGTCTGCTTAACCTCCGCTAGAGACTAAAATTACTGGGAACCCCACGCCAATTTTTTACTTCTTATATATGTGACTGACATGTTTCTATCTATCTAATCTATGTGTTAAGCTCTATTCTTTCTGTTCTAAATTGTCGGTTACCGCTGCTGAATTGCCGGCCGGCTTCTTTAAAGAGACGCTGCATGAAAACACTATTATTTTTTAAAATAAATCCTTTACACTAAATGACAAGTACAGTAAGCAACACTGTCACTGTACTTATTATATATGTGACTGACATGTTTCTATCTATCTAATCTATGTGTGAAGCTCTATTCTTTCTGTTCTAAATTGTCGGGTACCGCTGCTGAATTGCCGGCTGGCTTTTTTAAAAGAGACGGTGCATGAAAACACAAATCATTTTTTTAATAAATCCTTTACACTAAATGACAAGTACAGTAACCAACACTGTCACTGTACTTCTTATATATGTGACTGACATGTTTCTATCTATCTAATCTATGTGTAATGCTCTATTCCTTCTTGTCTAAATTGTCGGGTGCCGGTGTATGCCGCTGCTGAATTGCCGGCCGGCTTTTTTAAAAAGAGCGTCTTCTGAGCAGTTTGTCAGCTTTTGGACACCTTTGAAGGTGTTTTCTATGTGTTTCTATGTGTTTTTGTTTGCCTGCCATTGGTTTTAACGGTGTTCGACGGTGTTCTAAGGTGTTCGACGAACAGTTCGACGAACAGTTCCTCGAACATCCCGGTGTTCGACGAGCCGAACCAAACCCGAACACAACGGGGATGGCTCAACACTATTCAGACGCTCCTTTCGAACAAGGGGTCCTATGTGCAAATGTAACATCACCTAGAATAAAGTTTTGAGTTGAAAACTGTTTGATTTCAGTTTCTAATAACCTGCTAATGCTTATAATTTCAAAAATGACCATTTTTTTGTTCTTTATTAAAATGAAAAGGTTGAAAACTCTGCTGTGCATAATAATTTGGAACATGCATTTTGAGCGCAGTTTGAGTGTTTTATTTTTTTAAAAATATACTGTTATCATAGGCAGTTTGTACAAAAACCTTTCAATTGTACTCTAATAGTTATTTGACTGGAAAATTACAATGACTGCAATTCATATAGGTAATTTGGGAAAATCTGAGAAAATATTATTTGCATAATAATTTGGAACACAGTGTAGTGTTTGCTCATTGCTTATAATTGCTTTCCATGAAAACTTGTGAATTTGAAAATTGATGAAAAAAAATTTGAAAAATCCAACGTGTTTAATACCATATTTTTAGATTTAGATTTACATTTCCACATCAATTTTATTGTATAATAAACTATGTAATTAACCCCCCCAAAAATTGCTGAATTGCACTTTTTCGCTATTTATCCACACTTTGAATTTTTATTCCTGCTATCTATAGTACATCACATGATAAATGGATAGTGTCAACCATAGTGCAAGACATCTCATGAAAAACAAGCCCATATACTACAAGTCGATGGAGAAATAAAACAGTTATGGCTCTAATAAGAAAGGAAGGGTAGAACAAAAGTGCAAAAATTAAAAATTGTCCTGTTGGGAAAGGGTTATTCTTATTGATAGGATAAGTCCTGTTGCACTTATTTTATTGTTTGCATACATTTTGATAATAAAGTTAGCCATCACTACTGAATCTTAATATTGCATAACTTGATTTACAAAATTTACAGAAAGTTACTTAAAAGTGTTTCTGTAGCACCAAGAATTTCAATTATAGGCAAACTCTTCTTGTAACTTAACATTGATCTTTCACATTAATATTGATCAATATTTGATACTATGTTACTTACAGTGGGTATGGAAAGTATTCAGATCCCTTTAAATTTTTCACTCTTTGTTTCATTGCAGCCATTTGGTAAATTCTAAAAAGTTAATTTTTTTCTCATTAAAGTACACTCTGCACCCCATCGTGACTGAAAAAAAAACAGAAATGTGGACATTTTTTGCAAATTTATTAAAAAAGAAAAACTGAAATATCACATGGCCAGAAGTATTCAGACCCTTTGCTCAATATTGAGTAGAAGCATGTTTTTGAGCTAGTACAGCCATGAGTCTTTTTGGGAATGATGCAACAAGTTTTTTACACCTGGATTTGGGGATCCCCTGCCATTCTTCCTTGCAGATCCTCTCCAGCTCCGTCAGGTTGGATGGTGAACGTTTGTGGACAGCCATTTTCAGGTCTCTCCAGAGATGCTCAATTGGGTTTAGGTCAGGGCTCTGGCTGGGTCAGTCAAGAATGGTCACAGAGTTGTTCTGAAGCCACACCTTTGTTATTTTAGCTGTGTGCTTATGGTCATTGTCCTGTTGGAAGGTGAACCTTCAGCCAAGTCTGAGGTCCAGAGCACTCTAGAAGAAATTTTCATCCAGGATATCTCTGTACTTGGCCACATTCATGTTTCCTTCAATTGCAACCAGTCATCCTGTCCCTGCAGCTGAAAAACACCCCCATAGTATGATGCTGCCACCACCATGTTTCACTGTTGGGATCGTATTGGGCAGGTGATGAGCAGTGCCTGGTTTTCTCCACACATACCACTTATTATCACCAAAAAGTTCTATCTTCACCTCATCAGACCAGAGAATCTTATTTCTCATAGTCTGGGAATCCTTCATGTGTTTTTGAGCAAACTCTATGCGGGCTTTCTTACACTGAGGAGAGGCTTCCGTCGGGCCACTCTGCCATAAAGGCCGACTGGTGGAGGTCTGCAGTAATAGTTGACTTTGTGGAACTTTCTTCCATCTCCCTACTGCATCTCGAGCTCAGCTACAGTGATCTTGGGGTTCTTCTTTACCTCTCTCACCAAGGCTCTTCTCCCACGATTGCTCAGTTTGGTTGGATGGCCAGGTCTAGGAAGACTTCTGGTGGTCCCAAACTTCTTTCATTTAAGGATTATGGAGGCCACTGTGCTCTTAGGAACCTTGAGTAATGCAGACATTCTTTTGTAACCTTGGCCAGATCTGTGCCTTGTCACAATTCTGTCTCTGAGCTGCTTGGGCAGTTACTTTGGCTGCAATGCAACAAAGAGTGAAAAATTTAAAGGGGTCTGAATACTTTCCGTACCCACTGTATGTGTATTTTGTAAACATTGTTTATCTTGATAGCAGCTGTTTCCCACTTGGACTCCACGCCATCAAAATTCTTCCTATTATTTATACGACTTATCTTTCATATTACTCCAATGTAGTGATATTCCTATAATTCTACCAAAAAACTATATACCAATTCATCAATAGCAGTAATAGTAAAAAAAAAAATCATATTTAATACAATGCATCATCTAATGAAGCAAACATTTTTAATATTGATGTAGCAGTATGCAAAATATTTAGATCCTTCAAGGTATAAAAATTATCCTCACCTAAATCACAGAACTGTCAGAAATCATAGAATTGTTATCAATAGACATATGATGCTTAAGTTGAAAAAGTAATTATACAAAAATCTGTTTCTTTTGGAGGAAAATATTTACTGCCATTCTTCTTATGTTAAGTACATTTATATTTTGCAGTTATAGAAAGATGGATAATCAGCAAAGAAGAGTTTTCAAGTATCTCTAAAAATGTTTAAATTAATGGAACAGATTTACATTTTTTTGTTCACAGATAATCTTATATGATGTTATTTCTCATTCTGAATGAAATGTAATACATTGTGCACATATGCAAAATATGTGTATGCAATAATGCTCAAAGAATAAAAGAAAAGAAAGCTGTATAGTCAGAATTAAGGGATGATTGTTTAAATCAGAGGTGAAGATAAGGGTTTAGCACAGGGTAACCATGCTTGTAACTACAGTGACGTACCCTATCATAGTAGGCACAGGACAACCTCAGACGATAACCATGCAGTTATTGAAAGAAAAGTCACTATACAAAGACCAAGCCAGAAATTACCACCATACAATGACCATATATATAGTGGTATATACCAGCTCTGCAACTTTTGTTCTTTCTATTGGACAACATGCTTGGGAATCCTGGACGTGAGGTATCTGTTTATGGTTCCACACCATAAATGTATATATTAGAAGAAATCTGTCACTCTATAAAGTAGGATCTAAGGGGAAATGTTTCTCCTAGAAAGTCGATGTTAACTTTTAGGATTGCTACTTCCAATAGGAGGCACTAGAGTTCTAGTCTTCTTCCTCTCTGAAGAGATAATTGGCATATTTCCCAGAGGAGCATTGTGGCTTCAAATTCTACTCACCTTGGCATGTCAGGCTTGACATGTCACTCTCCACAATGAGAAACGTTACCCATGGGATCCCAGTCAGATGCCTCCCACCCTGCCAAACCAGATGTCACACTTTGCACTGATGAGAGGCAGTACCCGAAATGCAATGGTTGCAAATTGAGATTCTGGTTTTGGCTTTTACACTAAGTCATGTGGCATGGCTCGATAGAGAGATAGAGAGTTGATATTGACTTTTAGGATTGCTACTTCCTATAGATAGCACTAGAGTTCTTGTCCTCTTCCTCTCTGAAGAGACAATTTTCATATTTCCGAGAGGAGCAATGCGGCTTAAATGTCTCCTCAACTTGGCATGTCAGGCTTGACATGTCACTCTCCGCAAGGAGAAATATTACACCTTGGATCCTTGTGGAGAGTGATATGCCTGGCATGCCAGTGTAAGGAGGCTTATAAATCATGCTATGCTCTCTGGAAAATTAAATATGCAAATTGCATCTTCAGAGAGGAAGAGGACTTGATTCTACTGCCACCTATTTCTCAGAGAAGCATTGCATGGCAATGTCAGGCATGTCACTCTCCAAAAGAAGAAATGTTACCCCTTAGATCACAGTCAAAAGCCTCTCATACAGCCAAATCAGATCTCATGCTTTGCATTGATGAGGGACAACACCACAAAATACTGTGACTCCATATTGAGATTTTGTTTTGTTTTTAATCCTAAGTCATGTGGCAAGGCTTGTTACCCCTTCCTGACATGCACCGCACATATACAGCTCGGCGGGAGCTGTGTTCCCGCAAAAAGCAGTATAAAGTTGTGCTCAAAAGTTTACATACCCCTGCAGAATTTTTCCTTTCTTGGCCTTGTTTCAGAGAATATGAATGATAACAAAAAAACTTTTCATCCACTCATGGTTATTGGTTGGGGGAAGCCATTTATTGTAAAACTATGCTCGTGTTTTGGAGCAGCCTGTTGGGTGGGCTCTTTCTGGTACTCTGCATACATATTTAGCTATATGCTCTTATGACAGGTCACTGATCTTTCACGGACCTGCCTCCTATTTTACATAACCAAACACCCTAAGATGCATTATGTAAAATAGAAGACAGGTCACTGAAAGATCAGTGACCTGTCATAAGATCATATAGCTGAATATGCATGAAGAGCACCAGATGTAACCCACCCCACAGGCCCGCATTGAAGCACGGGCATATCATTATCTCCGAATTGAAAGTAAAGATTAAACAAGAACCACAGGATGCATTTCATCAACTAAGGTATCATTTTAATCAGTGTTATGGCACCCACCTGACAGTGTATGTAGTTTACAGAGCACAATCCTGCTGACAGATGCACTTTAATAAATAACATTTCCCTCATGTCTACTTTACATCAGCACAATTTTGGAAACATAATTTTTTTTGTTAGGAAGTTATAAAGGTTAAAAATTGACCAGCGATTTCTCATTTTTACATCAAAATTTACAAAATAATATTTTTTAGGGACCACATCATATTTAAATGACTTTGAGGGGTCTATATGACAGAAAATACACAAAAGTGACACCGTTCTAAAAGCTGCACCCCTCAACCTGCTCAAAACCACATTCAAGAAGTTTATTAACCCTTCAGGTGCTTCACAGGAATTTTTGGTATGTGGAAGACAAAAATAAACATTTAACTTTTTTTCACAAAAATTTTACTTTAGACCCAATTTTTTTTTACTTTCACAAGGGTAGCAGGAGAAAATGGATGCCAAAATTTGTTGTGCAATTTCTTCTGAGCACACTGATACCCAATATATGGGGGAAAACCACTCTTGGGCGCACGGCAGGGCTAGAAAGGAACGAGTACCATTTGACTTTGTGAATGTAAAATTTGCTGGCATAATTAGCAGACGCCATATCGCGTTTGGAGAGCCGCTGATGTGACTAAACAGTGGAAACCCCCCACAAGTGACACAATTCTGGAAACTAGACCCCTCACGAAACTTGTATAGATGTGTAGTGAGCACCTTGTACCCCCTGGTGTTTCACAGAAGTTTATAATGTTGAGCCAAGAAAATAAAAAAATCACATTTTTCCCACAAAAATTTTTTTTGCCCCATATTTTGCAATTTCACAAAGTTAACAGCAGAAATTGCATCATTCAAATTGTTGTGCAATTTCTTTTGAGTGCACTGATACCCCATATGATGGAGAAAACTACTGTTTGGGCGCACGGCAGGTCTCAGAAGGGAAGGTGCGCCATTTGACTTTTTGAATGTAAAATTTGCTGCCATAATTAGCAGATGCCATGGTGTGTTTGGAGAGCCCCTGAAGTGCTAAACAGTGGAAACCCCTACAAGTGACACCATTTTGGAAACTAGACTCCTCAGGGAATTTATCTAGATGTGTGGTGAGCACTTTGAACCCCTAGGTGCTTCACAGAAGTTTATAACGTTGAGCTGTGAAAATAAAGAAATCACATTTTTCCACAAAAAAAATATTTTAGACCCAAATTTTACATTTTCTCTAGGGTAAAAGGAGAAATTGAAAAATAAAATGTGTTGTGCAATTTCTCCTGAGTATGCAGATCCCCAATATGTGGAGGAAAACTACTGCTTGGGCGCATGGCAGGGCTTGGAATTGAAGGAGTGCCATTTGACTTTTTGAATGCAAAATTTGCTGGAATAATTAGTGGATGTCATGTCGCATTTGGAGAGCCCCTGATGTGACTAAACAGTGGAAACACCTCTCAAGTGACACCATTTTGGAAACTAGACCCCTCTGGGAACTTATGTAGATGAGCTTGAAAACCCTTGAAAACCCAGGTGCTTCACAGAAGTTTATAACGTTGAGCCGTGAAAATAAAAAAATCACATTTTTCCAGAAAAATGTTTTTAAGCCCCAAATTTTACATTTTCCCAAGGGTAACAGGAGAAAATGGACCCCAATTTGTTGTGAAATTTTTTATGAGTAGCCAGATACCCCATATGTGGTTGAAAACTACTTTTGAGGCAAAGTGCAAGGCTCAGAAGGGAAGAAGCACCATATTGGGTTTCAGATTTTGCTGGACTGGTTTGAGGGTGCCATGTCATATTGGTAGAGCCCCTGAGGTGCCAGATCAGTCGAATCAGGGGATCATATTAACACCAGATGTGTGTCACAGCATTCCATACCGTTGGGCGGTGAAGAAAAAATAATTACATTTTTACCACCAAAAAGTTGTTTTAGGCCCAGATTTTACATTTTCACATTGAGAAATGGGTAAAAATGGCATCAAAATTTGTCCCATAATTTCTGATGAATGTAAAAACATGACATATGTGGCTGTACTGTACTGCTTAGTCAGACGGCGAGACTCAGGAGGGACGGAGCGAATTTTGCCTCCTGGAGCGCAGATTTTCCTATAATAGTTTGCGGACTCCATATACAGAACCCCTACATGCTAAAAGAGCAGAATCCCCCTCAAGTGACCCCATTTTGTAAATTATGCCCCTTTGTAAATTTATCTACAGGTGTAGTGACGATTTTGACTCCATGGGTGTGTTCCAGAAACAAGCCGCAGTGGATGTTGCGGAGTGAAAATTGCAAACTGCCATTGTAGGGCCCAGTACGCTGTAGTGCCCAGTACATTGCAGTGACCAGCAGGTTGTAGTGACCAGTACATTGTGCCCATTTCGTGCTTCTGAAGACACGCACCTGTAAATTAGGTGGTCTCTCATCACTACAGAAATGCCAAACATGTGGACGCTAACTGTGGTTTAGGCACACTGTGGAGCTCAGAAGGGATGGGGACATTTGGAGTTGTGACTACATAATTAGCTGGATTTATTTTGGAGGCCTTTGTATTACCAGTAAGGTGGAAGTCTATTATATTTCCATTAACAGATAGCGGACCTGAGTGGGGACTTACTATTTTTGTGAATGAAGTTGAAGCTTTTATTGAGAACATTTTACATAACATTTAGGATCACATTTATCCGGCACTGTACGTTGAGCACTTTCATTGGGGTTTCCATCTCTTAGTGATGTGATTCAGATGAAACCCCTGAGGGATCCATTCACTATAATGGGGCAGCAGAGTTACTCTGGACTCCGTCTGACCTCTGTTCAGCGGTGTACATCTTTTTGCAGAGGTGCACAAAACTGCTGCCGACCGCACTTTTATTCACACCTAATAAAAAGACAGATACCGCCGGATCATAGGACCCACAGTACCTCCATCTGCCTCATTATAGGGAATCTTCTACCGGGGGTTCCGTATGAATCACATATTTCAGAGATTTACATGGAAACCGAGGTGTAAGCGATCAGGGCAGGATAATTGTGCACCTAGCCTTACTGCAATCTTTGGGAGGCAGAATGGACAAATTAACAGCAGTTGAAGAATTGGATTTATTTATTTTTTACGCCATTCCTCATGCGGTATAAGTGATTATGCGACTTTATTCTTCGGGCCGGTGTGATTACAGCGATGCCATATTTATATTGGGCTTTTATGATTGGCTGCTGTCACACTCAAAAGAATGCTTTTTAACGTAAAAACCTATTTCAAGCCCTGCGTATTGTATCGCCATATTTTGATAGCTATAATTTTTCCATATTTTGGCCAACAGAGTAATATTAGGGCATGCTTTTTGAGGGACGAGTTGGCGTTTTTATAGGTACTATTTGCGTGCACGTGACATTTTTTGATCAGTTTCTATTCTGATTTTTGGGAGGCAGAATGAGCAAAAACAGCAATTCAGGAATAGTTTTTTTCTTTTATGTCGTTCCATGTGCAATAGAATTGATAAGGAAGCTTTATTGTTCGGGTCAGCACGATTACAGTGATACCACATTTATATAGTTTTTTTTATGTCTTGGCGGTCTTACACAATAAAAACAATTTTATAGAAAAAAAATTTTTTCCATCGCTTTATTCTGAGAGCTGTAACTTTTTTATTTTTCCACTTATGGAGCTGTATGGCAGCTTGTTTTTTGCAAGACAACATGACGTTTTCAGTGGTACCATTTTACTTTACATTCATCTTTTTGATCGTGTTTTATTGCACTATTTGTTTGGCAGTGTGATGATAAAGCATATTTTTTTGCCATGTTTTACATTTATTTTTTATATGGTGTTCACTGAAGGGGTTAACTAGTGGGACAATGGTATAGGTTTCGGTATGTGTTTTTTACACAGATAAATGTATTTATTGGATCAATATTTTTTATTTTTTTTTCTTTATCTTGTGATTTTTTTTCATTTTTTTTTTTATAACTTTTATTAAATGTGTTTTTAATTTATTACATTGTCCCATGATGGGACATCGTCTTGAAACTGTCAGATCGCTGATCCAACGCTCTGCAATGCATCTTCACTGCAGAGCATCAGAGCAGCTTCTGATAGGCAGGAAGGAGGCATATCAACGTTGTACTGATGGAAGCAGAGAGGGAACTAAATTCCTCTGCGATGACCTGCGATGTCGCAATCACTATTGACAGCGGCATCACAAGGGTTAAACGCCTGTGATCGGAGCTTGCACCGATCGTGGGTAGTGCTGCAGGGTGTCAGCTTTCACATACAGCTGACACCCGCATGTGATCGTGGAGGCGCTCAGCGTGAGCCCGCGCGATCACTGCCCCGTACATACAGTTGTGCTCAAAAGTTTACATACCCCGGAAAAATTTATCCTTTCTTGGCCTTGTTTCAGAGAATATGAATGATAACAAAAAAAATTTTTCTCCGCTCATGGTTATTGTTTGGGTGAAGCCATTTATTTAAAACTACTGTGTTTTCTCTTTTTAAATCTTAATGACAACCAAAAACATCTCAATAAAAGCTTCAACTTCATTCACAAAAATAGTAAGTCCCCACTCAGGTCCGCTATCTGTTAATGGAAATATAATAGACTTCCACCTTACTGGTAATACAAAGGCCTCCAAAATAAATCCAGCTAATTATGCAGTCCCAAATCCGAATGTCCCCATCCCTTCTGAGCTCCACAGTGTGCCTAAACCGCAGTTAGCGTCCACATGCTTGGCATTTCTGTAGTGATGAGAGCCCACCAAATTTACAGGTGCGTGTCTTCAGAAGCACGAAATGGGCACAATGTACTGGTCACTACTAGAGATGAGCGGTGTTCGACTAGAACTGTTCGCCAATCTCAAATTCGAGCTGTTTTGGGCGGTGTTCGAGTTGTTCGACGAACCCGAACGATTTGCAAAAAATTCGGCTGTTCGAGGTTATGTTCGATAACTGTTCGTGCACCAAAAGCGTGTCCTGCATGTCTGGCGCTATTTAGAGCACCAATCATGCAGGGATTGTCTGCCACTCACTGTAATGCCACAGCCATGGTGGTTGTGGCATTACAGTGATTGCCCAAATCGATGGGAACAGTGCCAACAGTGAAACATGAAAAGCCGGCAATTCAGCAGCGGCATACACCTGTACCCGACAATTTAGAACCGAAAGAATAGAGCTTCACACATAGATTAGATAGATATAAACATGTCAGCCACATATATACGAAGCACAGTGACAGTGTTGCTTACTGTACTTGTCATTTAGCGTAAAGGATTTATCAAAAAAAATAATAGTGTTTTCATGCACCGTCTCTTTAAAAAAGCCGGCCGGCAATTCAGCAGCGGTACGCGACAATTTATAACAGACAGAATAGAGCTTCACACATAGATTAGATAGATAGAAACATGTCAGCCACATATATACGAAGTACAGTGACAGTGTTGCTTACTGTACTTGTCATTTAGCGTAAAGGATTTATCAAAAAAAATAATAGTGTTTTCATGCACCGTCTCTTTAAAAAAGCCGGCCGGCAATTCAGCAGCGGTACCCGACAATTTATAACAGACAGAATAGAGCTTCACACATAGATTAGATAGATAGAAACATGTAAGTCACATATATATGAAGTACAGTGATAGTGTTGGTTACTGTACTTGTCATTTAGTATTAAAATAAAGGATTTATTATTAAAAAAATTGGCGTGGGGTTCCCCTTAATTTTATGCTCTAGCGGAGGTTAAGCAGACGGCTGGGGCAGATGTTTGAAGCCTGGGAAGGGGGTAATACCCACGGAGCTTCCCAGGCTACTAATATCAGCCCCCAGCTGAATACATAGCCTTTACTAGCTATTAAAATGGGGGACCCCCCAAAAAAAATGACGTGGGGTCCCCCCTAATTTAATAGCTAGCAAAGGCTAGGCAGACAGCTGGGGGCTGATATTAATAGCCCAGGAAGGGAGCCATGAATATTGGCCCCCTCCCAGGCTAGAAACACCAGCCGTCAGCCGCCCCAAAAATGGCGCATCCATAGGATGCGCCAATTCTGGCACTTAGCCTCGCTCTTCCACGCTGCCCTGGTGCGGTGGCAGGGGGTAATAGGGTTGGGGTTGATGTCAGCTTATAATGCCAGCTGACATCAAGCCCAGGTTAGTAATGGAGAGGCGTCTATAAGACACCCCCATTACTAACCCCATAGTCAAAGTTAAAAAAAACACAAACACCCAGAATAAAGTCCTTTAATTGAAATAAAGACACAATCCTTTATTGTTCTAAATTAAACCATACTTACCGTCACGCCCATTCCAGCTGAAGCCAACGATCTCCTGCAATAAAAGAAAAATAACAAAGCAACCTCATCCTTACCTTTCCATGGTTCCCACGACAGCTTCAGCTCTGCTACATCGAGATGACAGGCTGGACCGCAGCAGAACGCTGCCATCCAGCCTCTCATCCCGCAGACACTGAGAAGCGCAGGCTTGCTTGCGCTGCTCAGCGTCTCTCTGTGACGACATCCAGATGAGCAGAGTTCATGTCCAATGAACTCGGCTCACCTCATGCACGTCACTGACAGCGTGGGAAAATTCTCACGCTGAAGCGGTGAGTGCAGGAGAACTCTCACACGCTGTCAGTGACGTGCATAAGGTGAGCTCATGTCCAATGAACTCAGCTCACCTCCTGCACGTCACTGACAGCGTGGGAGAATTCTCCTGCACTCAGCGCTTCAGCGTGAGAATTCTCCCATGCTGAAGCGCTGAGTGCAGGAGAATTTTCCCACGCTGTCAGTGACGTGCATAAGGTGAGCTCATGTCCAATGAACTCAGCTCACCTCCTGCACGTCACTGACAGCGTGGGAGAATTCTCCTGCACTCAGCGCTTCAGTGTGACAATTCTCCCACGCTGAAGCGCTGAGTGCAGGAGAATTTTCCCACGCTGTCAGTGACGTGCATGAGGTGAGCCGAGTTCATTGGACATTAACTCGGCTCATCTGGATGCCCTCACAGAGAGACAGTGTGGAGCGCAAGCAAGCCTGCGCTTCTCAGTGTCTGCGGGATGACAGGCTGGATGGCAGCGTTCTGCTGCGGTCCAGCCTGTCATCTCGATGTAGCAGAGCTGAAGCTGTCATGGGAACCATGGAAAGGTAAGGATGATGTTGCTTTATTATTTTTCTTTTATTTCAGGAGATCGTTGGCTTCAGCTGGAATGGGCGTGATGATAAGTATGGTTTAATTTAGAACAATAAAGAATTGTGTGTTTATTTCAATTAAAGGACTTTTTTCTGGGTGTTGTGTTTTTTTAAAATACTTTACTAGAAATTCATGGTGGTCATGTCTAATATTGGCGTGACCCCATGAATTTCGGGCTTAGGGCCAGCTGATAATGCCAAGCTGGCCCTAACCCCTTTATTACCCAGTGAGCCACCGCATCAGGGCCCTGGATGAGTTGGGTACAGCGCCAGAAGATGGCGCTTCTATGAACGCGCCATTTTCCGGGGTGGCTGCGGACTGCAATTTGCAGCGGGGGTGGCCCAGAAAGCTTGGGCCTCCCTGCGCTGCGGATTCCAGCCCCCAGCTGCCTAGTTGTACCTGGCTGGACACAAAAACAGGGCGAAGCCCCACGTCAATTTTCTTTAAATTATTTCATGAAATAATTAAGAAAAAAAGGGCTTCCCTATATTGTTGTGTCCGGCCAGGTACAAATAGGCAGCTGGTGGTTGGGGGCAGCCCGTTCCTGCCTGCTGTACCTGGCTGGACACAAATATAGTGCGAAGCCCCACGTCAATTTTTTTTAAATTATTTCAGGAATTTCCTGAAATAATTTAAAAAAATTGAAGTGGGGCTTCGCACTATATTTGTGTCCAGCCAGGTACAGCAGGCAGGAACAGGCTGCCCCCATCCACCAGCTGCCTATTTGTACCTGGCCGGACACAACAATATAGGGAAGCCCTTTTTTTCTTAATTATTTCATGAATTTCATGAAATAATTAAAAAAAATTGAAGTGGGGCTTCGCACTATATTTGTGTCCAGCCAGGTACAGCAGGCAGGAACGGGCTGCCCCCATCCACCAGCTGCCTATTTGTACCTGGCCGGACACAACAATATAGGGAAGGCCTTTTTTTCTTAATTATTTCATGAATTTCATGAAATAATTAAAAAAAAAGTACGTGGGGCTTCGCCCTATTTTTGTGTCCAGCCAGGTACAACTAGGCAGCTGGGGGCTGGAATCTGCAGCGCAGGGAGGCCCAAGCTTTCTGGGCCCCCCCCCGCTACAAATTGCAGTCCGCAGCCACCCCGGAAAATGGCGCGTTCAGAGAAGCGCCATCTTCTGGCGCTGTACCCAACTCATCCAGGGCCCTGGTGCGGTGGCTCACTGGGTAATAAAGGGGTTAGGGCCAGCTTGGTATTATCAGCTGGCCCCAAGCCCAAAATTCATGGGGTCACGCCAGTATTAGACATGACCGCCATGAATTTCTAGTAAAGTATTTAAAAAAAAACACAACACCCAGAATAAAGTCCTTTAATTGAAATAAAGACACAATTCTTTATTGTTCTAAATTAAACCATACTTACCATCACACCCATTCCAGCTGAAGCCAACGATCTCCTGCAATAAAAGAAAAATAATAAACCAACCTCATCCTTACCTTTCCATGGTTCCCACGACAGCTTCAGCTCTACTACATCGAGATGACTGGCTGGACCGCAGCAGAACGCTGCCATCCAGTCTGTCATCCCGCAGACACTGAGAAGCGCAGGCATGCTTGCGCTCCTCACTGTCTCGCTGTGACGGCATCCAGATGAGCCGAGGTCATGTCCAATGAACTCGGCTCACCTCATGCACGTCACTGACAGCGTGGGAAAATTCTCACGCTGAAGTGCTGAGTGCAGGAGAATTCTCCCACGCTGTCAGTGATGTGCATGAGGTGAGCTCATGTCCAATGAACTCAGCTCACCTCCTGCACGTCACTGACAGCGTGGGAAAATTCTCCTGCAATCAGCGCTTCAGCGTGAGAATTTTCCCACGCTGTCAGTGACGTGCATGAGGTGAGCCGAGTTCATTGGACATGAACTCGGCTCATCTGGATGTCGTCACAGAGAGACGCTGAGCAGCGCAAGCAAGCCTGCGCTTCTCAGTGTCTGCGGGATGACAGGCTGGATGGCAGCGTTCTGCTGCGGTCCAGCCTGTCATCTCGATGTAGCAGAGTTGAAGCTGTCGTGGGAACCATGGAAAGGTAAGGATGAGGTTGCTTTATTATTTTTCTTTTATTGCAGGAGATCGTTGGCTTCAGCTGGAATGGGCGTGATGGTAAGTATGGTTTAATTTAGAACAATAAAGGGTTGTGTCTTTATTTCAATTAAAGGACTTTATTCTGGGTGTTTGTGTTTTTTTTAACTTTGACTATGGGGTTAGTAATGGGGGTGTCTTATAGACGCCTCTCCATTACTAACCTGGGCTTGATGTCAGCTGGCATTATAAGCTGACATCAACCCCAACCCTATTACCCCCTGCCACCGCACCAGGGCAGCGTGGAAGAGCGAGGCTAAGTGCCAGAATTGGCGCATCCTATGAATGCGCCATTTCTGGGGCGGCTGACGGCTGGTGTTTCTAGCCTGGGAGGGGGCCAATATTCATGGCTCCCTTCCTGGGCTATTAATATCAGCCCCCAGCTGTCTGCCTAGCCTTTGCTAGCTATTAAATTAGGGGGGACCCCACGTCATTTTTTTTGGGGGGTCCCCCATTTTAATAGCTAGTAAAGGCTATGTATTCAGCTGGGGGCTGATATTAGTAGCCTGGGAAGCTCCGTGGGTATTACCCCCTTCCCAGGCTTCAAACATCTGCCCCAGCCGTCTGCTTAACCTCCGCTAGAGCCTAAAATTAAGGGGAACCCCACGCCAATTTTTTTAATAATAAATCCTTTATTTTAATACTAAATGACAAGTACAGTAACCAACACTATCACTGTACTTCATATATATGTGACTGACATGTTTCTATCTATCTAATCTATGTGTGATGCTCTATCTTTCTGTTCTAAATTGTCGGGTACCGCTGCTGAATTGCCGGCCGGCTTTTTTAAAGAGACAGTGCATGAAAACACTATTATTTTTTTAAATAAATCCTTTACACTAAATGACAAGTAGAGTAAGCAACACTCTCACTGTACTTATTATATATGTGACTGACATGTTTCTATCTATCTAATCTATGTGTGAAGCTCTATTGTTTCTGTTCTAAATTGTCGGGTACAGATGCTGAATTGCCGGCCGGCTTTTTTAAAGAGACGGTGCATGAAAGCACTAATATTTTTTTTAATAAATCCTTTACACTAAATGACAAGTGCAGTAACCAACACTGTCACTGTGCTTCTTATATGTGTGACTGACATGTTTCTATCTATCTAATCTATGTGTGATGCTCTATTCCTTCTTTTCTAAATTGTCGGGTACCGGTGTATGCCGCTGCTGAATTTGCCGGCCGGCTTTTTTAAAGAGAGTGTCTTCTGAGCAGTTTGTCAGCTTTTGGACACCTTTGCAGGTGTTTTCTATGTGTTTCTATGTGTTTTTGTTTGCCTGCCATTGGTTTTAACGGTGTTCGACGGTGTTCTAAGGTGTTCGACGAACAGTTCGACGAACAGTTCCTCGAACATCCCGGTGTTCGACGAACCGAACCGAACCCGAACACTACGGGGGTGGCTCAACACTAGTCACTACAACCTGCTGGTCACTGCAATGTACTGGGCACTAAAGCGTACTGGGCCCTACAATGGCAGTTTGCAATTTTCACTCAGCAATATCCACTGCTGCTTGTTTCTGGAAAACACCCATGGAGTCAAAAACGTCACTACACCTGTAGATAAATTTACAAAGGGGTATAATTTCCAAAATGGGGTCACTTGAGGGGGATTCTGCTCTTTTAGCATGCAGGGGTTCTGTATATGGAGTACGCAAACTATTATAGGAAAATCTGCGCTCCAGGAGGCAAAATGCGCTCCGTCCCTCCTGAGACTCGCCGTGTGGCTAAGCAGTACTGTACAGCCACATATGTCATATTTCTACATTCAACAGAAATTATGGGACAAATTTTGATGCCATTTTTACCCATTTCCCAATGTGAAAATGTAAAATCTGGTCCTAAAACAACTTTTTGGTGGTAAAAATGTAATTATTTTTTCTTCACCGCCCAACGGTATGAAATGCTGTGACACACATCTGGTGTTAATATGATCCCCTGATTCGACTGATCTGGCACCTCAGGGGCTCTACCAATATGACATGGCACCCTCAAACCAGTCCAGCAAAATCTGAAACCCAATATGGTGCTTCTTCCCTTCTGAGCCTTGCACTTTGCCTCAAAAGTAGTTTTCAACCACATATGGGGTATCTGGCTACTCATAAAAAATTTCACAACAAATTGGGGTCCATTTTCTCCTGTTACCCTTGGGAAAATGTAAAATTTGGGGCTAAAAAACATTTTTCTGGAAAAATGTGATTTTTTTATTTTCACGGCTCAACGTTATAAACTTCTGTGAAGCACCTGGGTTTTTAAGGAGCTCACCACACATCTACATAAGTTCCCAGAGGGGTCTAGTTTCCAAAATGGTGTCACTTGAGAGGGGTTTCCACTGTTTAGTCACATCAGGGGCTCTCCAAATGCGACATGACATCCACTAAGTATTCCAGCAAATTTTGCATTCAAAAAGTCAAATGGCATTGCTTCAATTCCAAGCCCTGCCATGGGCCCAAACAGTAGTTTTCCTCCACATATTGGGGATCTGCATACTCAGGAGAAATTGCACAACAAATTTTATGGTTCAATTTCTCCTTTTACCCTAGTGAAAATGTAAAATTTGGGTCTAAAATATTTTTTTTGTGAAAAAATGTGATTTCTTTATTTTCACAGCTTAACGTTATAAACTTCTGTGAAGCACCTAGGAGTTTAAAGTGCTCACCACACATCTAGATAAATTCCCTGAGGGGTCTAGTTTCCAAATTGGTGTCACTTGTAGGGGTTTCCACTGTTTAGCATTTCAGGGGCTCTCCAAACACACCATGGCATCTGCTAATTATGGGAGCAAATTTTACATTCAAAAAGTCAAATGGCGCACCTTCCCTTCTGAGACCTGCCGTGCGCCCAAACAGTAGTTTTCTCCCTCATATGGGGTATCAGTGCACTCAAAAGAAATTGCACAACAATTTGAATGATGCAATTTCTGCTGTTAACTTTGTGAAAATGCAAAATATGGGGCAAAAAAAAATTTTGTGGGAAAAATGTGATTTTTTTATTTTCATGACTCAACATTATAAACTTCTGTGAAGCACCAGGGGGTACAAGGTGCTCACTACACATCTATACAAGTTTCGTAAGGGGTCTAGTTTCCAGAATGGTGTCACTTGTGGGGGGTTTCCACTGTTTAGCCACAACAGCGGCTCTCCAAACGCGATATGGCGTCTGCTAATTATGCCAGCAAATTTTACATTCACAAAGTCAATTGGTACTCGTTCCTTTTTAGCCCTGCCGTGCGCCCAAGAGTGGTTTTCCCCCATATATTGGGTATCAGTGTGCTCAGAAGAAATTGCACAACAAATTTTGGCATCCATTTTCTCCTGCTACCCTTGTGAATGTAAAAAAAAATTGGGTCTAAAGTAAAATTTTTGTGAAAAAAAGTTAAATGTTTATTTTTGTCTTCCACATACCAAAAATTCCTGTGAAGCACCTGAAGGGTTAATAAACTTCTTGAATGTGGCTTTGAGCAGGTTGTGGGGTGCAGCTTTTAGAACGGTGTCACTTTTGTGTATTTTCTGTCATATAGACCCCTCAAAGTCATTTAAATGTGATGTGGTCCCTAAAAAATATTGTTTTGTAAATTTTGTTGTAAAAATGAGAAATCGCTGGTCAATTTTTAACGTTTATAACTTCCTAACAAAAAAAATTATGTTTCCAAAATTGTGCTGATGTAAAGTAGACATGTTATTTATTAAAGCGCATCTGTCAGCAGGATTGTGCTCTGTAAACTACATACACTGTCAGGTGGGTGCCATAACACTGATCAAAATGATACCTTAGTTGATGAAATCCATTCTGTGGTTCTTGTTTAATCTTTACTTTCAATTTGGAGATAATGATATGCCCGTGCTTCAATGAGGGCCTGTGGGGTGGGTTACATCTGATGCTCTTCATACATATTCAGCTATATGATCTTATGACAGGTCACTGATCTTTCAGTGACCTGCCTTCTAGTTTACATAATGCATCTTAGAGTGTGGGGTTATGTACAATAGGAGGCAGGTGAGTGAAAGATCAGTTACCTGTCATAAGAGCATATAGCTGAATATGTAAGCAGAGTACCAGAAAGAGCCCACCCCACAGGCTGCTCCAAAACACGAGCATATCATTGTCTCCAAACTGAAAGGAAAGATTACACAAGAATCACTGGACTCATTTCATGAACCAAGGTATCATTTTAATCAGTGTAATGGCACCCGCCTGACAATGTATGTAGTTTATTGAACACAATCCTCCTGAATGGTGTGCTTTAACTATTTTGTGTGACATAACTCTCTGATTTAAGGGTATAAAAATTAAAAGTTAGAAAATTGCAAAATGTTCACAATTTTCCAAATTACCGATTTTTTCACAAATAAATGTAAGTCATATCAAATAAATGTTACCACTATCATGAAGTGCAATATGTCATGATATGCTTTCTCAGAATCACCCAGATCCATTGAAGCATTCCAGAGTTATTACCTCATAAAGTGACACTGGTTATAATTTAAAAAATTGGCCTGGCCAGGAAGGTGAAAACAGGCTATAAGTTGTAAGGGTTAAAGGGAATCTGTCAGATGGTTTTTGCTACCTCATCTGAGAGCACCATGATGTAGGCAAAGAGACCCTGAATCCAACAATTTATCACTTAGTTTACTTGGTGCAGTCGTATTGACACAATCAGAGTTCTTAGATTTAGCAGTGCAGCAGAGCTGAGAAAGCTAACCCCGCCCACACCAGTATTTCTATGTACAAATTCTATAGACGAGATGCTTATCACAAAAGCTGGAAAAGAAGTACATGGAACTGGCAATGAACTGGATTTGAACTCAGAAAGTGAGAAAAATTAAAGTAATCTTTTGTATAAAAAATGAGGTACTTAGTTGATGTTTTTGATCAAAAAACATAACGCCATCCAACCATGGCAAGGCGTACCTCATATGCAGGGCTCCTAGCTTCTATGACTCACCAGTATGACTGGTCCCTAATGCACAAAAGTAAGGTCCATACAGTCTTGGTTAAGTGAGTTTTAGGAGGGATAACTTGATTGGCCACACAAAGCCCTGACCTTAACCATATTTGGTATCTTTTAGCTAGTGTCACAAAATAGTCCAATTATGCTAATAACAGAAAATCGGTCAGATTATGCTAATCATAATCTGATCAAACTCTGACCAGAGTTTGATCAGAGCATGATCACAATGCGATCTGATTTTCTCAGATGAGAAGATGTAAAAAAAAATATGTTCTCCATCTTCTGCATTCTGTCAGGCCGAGAAAATCGGATTGCATTCAGTCATCATCCGAGCACCATCCGATTTTTTCCCACGGACTCATTGACTTGCATGGCCGAGTGCAATCTGACTTACGGATGCAAATTGTGCATGCTACACTTTTATTTTCCTTTGACAAAAGCAAACTATCACTTACTGGGCTGTGTTGTTTCAATTCAGTGTTTTATCAGCAGGAGATTATCACTGCAGGACTGGTACCCACGTGCCCCCTGGTCAAATCCCATCCACACCACTGATTAGCAGCATATTGTCATTATACAATGTACATAGAAAGCTATCAATCAATGGTGTGAGTGGGATTAGCTTTTTGAGCACTGTTACAACTGCAGAAAACTTTTAATGCTGCATAACTGCTGCACCCAGTAAAGTAAGTGATATATCACTGGAATCAGGGTCTCTGTCTCCACATCATGCTGCTCTCAGATGAGGTAGGAAAAACCTGCTGAAAGATTTCCTTTGAAGTGATTTTCATGGTCTAATGTACCATAATGACACAATGTACAATTTCAAGAATTAAGGTCTTATACATGCGATAATTTCAATATTGTAATCATATTACAGAAAGTACAACGAAAAGAGATGAATAGATAGTAATGGTTTGATAGGTTAAAAAATACACATGTCTGTGATTGACTGGCGCCTCATGTGACCCGGCCTGTATAAATGCCGGATCACGGGTTGTGCCGCCATTCTATTCTCAGCCTGGTGTAGAGTGCCCTAACAGCCTGGTGCACATTGCCCTAACAGCCTGGTGCCATTGCCCCAATAGCCTGGTGCAGAGTGCCCTAACAGCCTGGTGTAAAGTGCCCTAACAGCCTAGTGCAGAGGGCCCTAACAGCCTGGTGCACATTGCCGTAATAAGCAGGTGCAGAGTGCCCTAAACAGCCTGGTATAGAGTGCCCTAACAGTCTGGTGCACATTGCTCTAATAACCTGGTGCACATTGTCCTACCAGCCTAGTGCAGAGTGCCTTAACAGATAGTGTAGAGTGCTCTAACAGTCTGGTGCAGTGTGCCCTAAGAGCCAGGTGCAGAGTGCCCTAACAGGCTGGTGCAGAGTGCTCTAACAGCCTGGAGCAGAGTACTCTAAGAGTGTAATAATCTGCTAGGCACTTTCTCTTCTCTACTGTGCACTTTTTGGAAGTGCAAAAAAGAGGAGAGCATCAAATAGGGGATGTGGCCATGGTGCTGCTGATGGTGGTGATGTAGCTACTGCAGGGAAAGGACGTGGTCTAATTTTACTCTACCTTTTTGTCTGTACGAGTTGTGGCTGTCCATAAAAAACTAAATTTACTGTGTCTGTGTTATGACCAGGCCTAAAAAATTATTTTACTCTGCAGCCATATCTGTGAGTAGTGTGCCTAAAAAATAATTCTACACTGCAGCCATCTCTGTGCCAGTAGTGTGCCTAAAAACCACTTCCAAAAATGAGGAGAGCAATAAATAGGAGACGTGGCCGTGGTGGTGCTTGTGTAGCTGCTGCTGGTGGTGGTTTAGCTGCTGCAGGGAGAGGACATGGTGGTTCTGTACCTGCTACCTGCCCAAATGAAACATCTTCCTCTGGTGCACGCAAGCACCAGGATGTTCTGCGCAATTTCATAGGCCCAAGTACCTCTGGAAGAATGGTGAGGCCAGAATATGTAGAGGCTGTTTTAGATTGGATGGCTGAAAGTGCCTCCAGATCATTTGCATTGTCTTCCACCCAGTCCACTGCTGAAAGCGCAGAGTTGGCACATGCAGACCACGGGCATCTGTCTTCCACCTCACCCCCTTGCAAAGTAGCCAAGCAGTCTGAGCCCAAAGTCATGCAGCAGTCACTTTTGCTTTTTGATGACTTCATTGGCAGTGGTTCCATGGCCTATCCACCTGGACCTGCCCACAAGTGGAGGAGATTGAGTTCACTGATGCCCAACCACTTGTTCAGTTTGAGGAAAAATAAGTGGGAGGGCTAGTACACATGGTCAGCCGGCCATCGCTGAACATCTCTGATAATGATGATGAAACACAAGTGCCAACTGCTGAATCTTTCTGCAGTGTGCAGATGAACAAGGAGGGCAGGGGTGAGGAGTGGGTGGAAGATGATGCAGGGGATGATGATGTCCTAGACGTCACATGAGGTGAAGGCCATCCGTGAGACGTGTGCAGTTCAGAGGAAGAGAATGTGGTCACACTGCCCCCGCGGCACAGCAAAAGAGGGAGTAGTTTGCAAAAGCACTGCGGCCGGCCCCTAGCCAGTACTTTGGCTGCTACTGCCCACCACGCTGACGAAGTGAGCACATCAAAGCCAGCTCAAAGGAGCTCAATGGAGTGGCATTTCTTCAGGCAATGTGCTGATGACAAGACACAGGTTGTTTCACAATGTGCCATCAGAGACTGAAGTGAGGCATAAATGTTCTGAACCTGAGTACCACCTACATAACGATGCATCTGAATTCAAAGCATGAGCTGCAGTGGAGTACACACCTGAAAAACCAGGAAAGATCTGAGGCTCTTCCTGCTCCCTCTTCTGCTGCGGTCTGAGTGTGGCACCCCAGGGGTTCTGGTTGCCACAGTGGTAGAAATACCATGTCTGAGAGCAAGCAGGAGTTTCCTGGTTAGGAACACTTTAGCATGCAACACCTCCTGCCTCAGTCGAGGGAATGGCGAAACCTGCCCTTTATAAACCGGGTCTGGGGCGGGGATAGAGCAGTCGAGTCGAGTCGTGTCGAGTCGAGTCCAGGAGTAGAGTCGAGTTCACTCTAGTCAGAGTGAGGAGCCCTGTAGGACACAGGAGCAGAGAGCCAGGGACTGGAGCTGATAGAGCTCGTCCTGGCCAAAGACACCAAGAACTGGACACAGGAGTCCGAGGCTGTGGGGATTATACATCCAGCAGCAGAAACCACACGGTAGGGGATTTCAGGTCCTCTGGCCCCAGGAAGCCCGGAGGCTCAGTCACACGAGAGAGGCCAGTACCGCCATAGAGGAGCGAGGAATACCAAGGGCCCGAGTCACCAGCCATACGGGTGAGCACCGCATGGTACACTCAGGAACGTGGGCTACCACACGACTACAGCAGGGTAGCCAGAAAGAGTGCAGTCAGAACGGCAGGCCTACATCTCCACCTGGCCAGCGGAACTCTTAGTTTGCTCTCAGACCGGCCAGGCCTTCATTGCGAACCTGTACTCCCGGCAGGGTCTAGTAGTTGCCATCAGTAAAGACCCTGAACTGCACTGCCAAGACTCTGAGTCGTTACTTCCGCGGCTTGCATCACAACCATCACCATCCACTCCCGCTGCCCTGAAGCTATACTTCTCCTGTGGGGAGTCACATCATCTAGCTGCACACACCATCAGCTTCAGCGGCCTGCTCCGCAACGGCGGTTCCTCATAACCGCAATCCACAGGTGGCGTAGTCTGACATTAACCTTACAAACAACATCACACAAATAGACTACCCCTGGTTTGACCATCCTGGGCACGGACCGGGTTACCGCCACGGTGACTACAACCCCTGACATTTGCAGAAAGCCCGGCTGCAGGTATTTCCCCCATGGCCCAGGGGGTGCGTCATAAGCCTCTTCCTCCCACTCTCAATCAACATTGTCCCCTGGCTCACCGCAAAGAGTGGATATGACAGCACCATCACCACCAGCAGTGTCAATGAGCATCTCCAACTGTTCAATGGAAGCATTCAGCTGTCCATCCCCAAAAAACTGGAAAGAAAGAGAAAGTACCTTCTTACCCACGAGCCCTGGTCCTGAATGACAGCATTTCAAAACTTCTGGTCTTTAAAATGCTGCCATAACGGCTGGTGGAGATGGACAGATTTAAATAACTGATGGCATTGGCTGTCCTACAATATGTGCTTCCCAGCAGCCACTACTTTTCCAGGCGAGCCATCCCTGCTCTGCACACACGTTACAGACAAAATCAGATGTGCATTGCGCAACTCCATCAGTGGCAAGGTCCACATAATCACCAATATGTGTACCAGTAGAAAGGGGCATATCTATGCAAATGCCCACTGCGTAAATGTAGTGGCAGCTGGGCCTGAGGAGGAAGGCGTTCTGGTGCAGGTCCTATCACCACCAAGGATTGATGGATGTTACTCTGTCCATGTTGTCGCCTCCTCCTTCTCCGCTTCCTCCACTGCCTCCTCTTCTGGTCAGCTTAAAACTTGCACCACCAACTTCAGCATAGCCAGGGGAAAATGACAGCAGGCTGTTCTGAAACTCATCTGTTTAGAGGAAAATCCCACACTGCGCAGGAGCTCTGAAGGGGATCAAACAACATACTGATGAGTTGATGGTGCCTCTTAACCTCAAGGCTGGCCTGGTGGTGTGTGATAATAGGTGAAATCTCATATAGCTTCCTTAAAAATGTCCCCAATATGTCAGAGTTGCTATTGAAAATGCAGGCAGTCTGTGTGAGCTTTCGGCATTCTTAGCCTGCTGCTGCTTGCCTGTCTGCGTTGGAGTGTCACTTCTGCCTTCCCGCTCACCGTCACATGTGCCAATAAGGTGGAACTCCATCTTGCCTATGCTGGAGATACCGTAGGAGCAGCAGCAGGCAACTGTGAAGTTTCAGCTGCAGCACGCATGGGTGAGTCGCTTTGCTGAACAACACCACTTCCCGAACAACGAGTGGGCCTCCATTCAGGACGTGTGTTGCTCTTTTTCAAGTACTCTACAAACATGGCCAGCACTGATGATGGTTACTATCCTACTTCTATGCCTGCTTGAAAAATCACTTCAGGCTATGATGGATGAGGTGGAGGCACAGGAGGTGAGGGGGAGCAGGGAATATTCACACCGTTATCAGGGCAGTAGTCCACACATGGCTCGGAAGGTGGGTTCCTATACTAACAGTAGCCAGGTACACAACTGTCAAGCCAGGGGACTGTTTTGGAGGATGATAATGAGGAGGAGGAGATGGAGGATCCATGTTTGCAGCAGTGTGGCCTTCAAAGCAGGTCACGGGAATCACTGGAACATGGATGGGGAATACAGAGGACCCAGGCGATGCATCTTTCACCGAGGACAGCTTGTCGTTGCCTTTGGGTAGTCTGGAACACATGATGCAATATATGCTGCTGTGCCTGTGCTATGACCGCCGAGTTGCCCAGATTGTTACCAGTGCTAATTACTTGATGTCCACCCTGCTGGATCTACAAGAACAAAATACCAACTTTGCTTCCATTACTAGATTGGGATCAGAAAATGCAGAAATACAAATGCAAGCTGGTAGATGCACTGCTGACAGCATTTCCACCTGATAGCGGATGCTCAGTGGAAGAAGAAGGCAGTGGAGGGAGTCATCAACGCAGCTGGGGCAACGGCACCATCTCAGAAGGGAGCATTAGCATGGCCAAAATGTGAAAAACCTTCCACAGCAAGCCACAACATCCGGCACCACCATCTGATACGATCCGTATTAGCAGGAGGCAACGTTTCAACAACATGGTGGAAGAGTACGTGTTCACACATCTCCACGAACTGAGTGATGGGTTTGTCCCATTTAACTTCTGGGTCTCCAAAATGTACATATGGCCTGAGATGCCCTTTATACCTTGGAGGTGCTGGCCTGCCCTGTAGCAAGTGTACTGTTGGAACGTGTGTTTAGCATGACAGAGGTTGTGATCACAGAGAGGGGCATCTGCCTGTCCACAGCTAACGCAGGCAAGCTCACATTCTTTAAATTGAACTAGACTGGAACCCACAGGACTTGTCTGTACCTTTGGCTAACTAGACAAGTATACCCGCCGCATACAGCCATTGTTATACTCCACCGCAGTTGTTCGTTCTATTAGTCATTCTCAATGTTTTGGGGCCTCCACAGACTTAAAAAAAAATAATAAAAAATAACAAAACAAACAAAAAATACACAGCAAAAAAACACAAAGAAAATTAAATAACTTCCTCTGCCACTAGGACTTTCGCCTCCTGGTTCAAGAATATTATTTCCCCTAAAAAAAAAACCCTCCACAAAAATAGTGTTCGCTACCTCCTCCTCTGCCTTTTCCACCTACACCGACTCCTCCACTTAGACCTCCGTCTTCTGGTTCAGGATCGTTATTTTAAAAAAATTTTATTCTATGTTAATTTAAGTTATTTCTCTAAAAAAAGAACAAACAAAACCCCAAATAAATCCCCACAAAACAGTGTTGGCTACCTCCGCCTTTTCCACCTACACCGCCATGTCCACCTCCACCTCCTCCTTCAGTTGGACCTCCACCTCCTGGTTCAAGATTGTTATTTTTTATTTTTTTATTCTTTGTTATTTTAAACAATTTCCCTAAAAAATCCCACAAAAACAGCTTTGGCTATGTCCTCCTCCACCTCTTCCACATACATCGCCACATTCACCTCCACCTACTCTTCCACTTCGACCTCCGCCGCCTGGTTCAAGATTGTTATTTTACTTTTTATTTTTTAATTCTATGTTATTTTAAGTCATTATCCGATCCACATTTGTTTGCAGGGCAATTGTCCTGCTTTTACCCTCATTTTGCTTCCTTTTGCAGCTCCCTACCCCTTACTACCACCATTTTACGGCACAAAAGTTCGGGTCCTCATTGGCTCTATGGGTTTTAGGGTCAAGTTCTGGTACTGGGGCCAAAGTTTTGGACTACAGTTCATCGAACCCGACGATTCCAAACATCCACGGGTCCGCTCATCCCTAGTTGGAAAAGCATTACCTGCTTAACCTCCACATGATTTTATTTGCTACTTTAAGGAAACAATATAATGACTTGTAGCGTATATGATTTAAAAAAAATCAGTGGTAACTTGTGAATGCAAAGCAAAACTAAAGTATTTTGCTATTTCAAAAGATGTGCACATGTATATTTGGTTTTCAAACCAGATTTTTTTCTTAACGCACCATTATAGTTTAAGTACCATTCCAGAGTTTATTTTTTATTTTACTGCTGGAGTGGTGCTTCAAATCCAAGTCCCCTGACCCCTGTCTTATATTTACCTTCCTGTGTCTTTACTTTTTATCACCACCCCTCCCGTTGGGCTCTGACAGTTTGTGACCTGCTCCAGTGTTTCATGGAGCGAGTCGGAGGTCACAATTTGAGGTGATGGGAAATATGCCGCTACCCGTCACACACCATTAATCATTTGCATTACACTCTCATTCTATTTACAGCTGCTGTGGGGCAGTGCAAGCAACTAGTAGAAAGTGCATCACAGGAAAGTGCTGATCGTGGCCATCTTATACAGAAGAAGGTGAGAGCTACAAGAAGGAGGACGTATTGCATCTCCATCCAGCGCCATCCGCGGAGCCGTGTGTCCTAGGGAGATTAAGACAGCACCAGATAATAGAGAATACCATCACGTTCCAATTCCACCAACATGGGAGAGATTTGCAGAGTCGAAGTCGACAAGAGAGAGCAGAGCCTAAATCCCTGATAGTCGATATGAGAAACGCAGCTGTAGGGCCCTCCAGCAAGTCAGCAGTGGTATGACGCGCCGGCTCGATGCCCTGCTTTGCACTAATACAGTGATCAGACACAGGCCAGTAAATTCTGAGCTCAGGCCCACCTCCGGGATCACTTGGGGGCATGCACACAAACACAGTTCGTTTGGTGGCAAATTTAGACAATCAGATGCAAGCACTTGATAGCACCAGTGGTCAGCAGGCTCAGCTTCCTGAGCCACCAGTGCCTTATAGAGACAACAGCAGTAAAGCGAAATCTACAGGAGTATATTGAGGTGTTCTGAGCAGATGCCTCATCGTGCTCACAGGGTTCTTAAAGTGAACACCATAGTTTATAAATTGCTCTTGATGTGAAATTACCCATACATAAGACATCCTCCATTGGTATACACGGTTCAGCGCAGAACTAAATCGATTATTGGATTCTACTTAGGAAGTTCCCACTCCACCACATATACCTGCTCCAGTTGAGAATTGCTTATTTACCCACGGGGTGGGGAGAAGTGGATTTAGAATCATTTTGTTAAGTTTGTGATCTGCTGTGTTGCGCCACCAGTAGGCCATCCCTTCCTGAGACTCAGGTAAATGCTCGGTGACTGCCCTGGGTGAGTGCACGCCTAGGTAAATTATAGCATCATAGTCACTACTTCCGGGCCATCTGAGTGGAGCAGTGCAACAGTCCTGGTCAGTCCTGACTGGATGTGTGTGAGTTAACTTTTTTCTTTTTTTTTGGTCATCTTACAAGTTTGGTGTTGACTGATTTCCTTGTCCAAGGCTTTGCTGTATCCTGAGGAGTCCACCCTGGTACACGGTCTACAACAACTCAATAAAAGTCTATGAAGCCTTGTTCTGGCTCTTAGACTTGCATTGAGGTCTTGTGGCCAGTCAGAAATTGTTGTCACAAGATGGCACCGCAGGACAGGAGCTGCACCAAAAAAAGGTAAAGATGCCGGAGGGTAAGTATAAAACAGAGGGCAGGGACCTTACATTTAACCGCTTCACGACTGCCCACTGTATATAAACGTCGGCGCTGCCTGGGCTCTGTACGGTGCCGACGTTTATAAACGGTTGGTGGTCCTGCAGCACTCAGGACCCCCAGGATCCTACAGCTCTGACAGGGGACATCATAGGGACTTGATTGGATCAGGTCCCAATGATGTTAACTCTTTGCTATCTTCTAGATGCCTCGATATATAGCGATTGCGGCATTTAGAAGATAGTGAGAGGAGAGGGGGTCGTCCACTTACCTCTCCGACGGCCCCCTGATGTCTGAGAGGACCTGGCATTGTCAAGGCAGCCGGAGGTCACATGACTGCCTCCGGGTCTGCAATGTATTGTGTCCTGCTATGCTTAGCCTGCAGCTGAGTCTAGCAGGAGATAATGAGAGTTTTACACTATCAGCAGAGCTCTCATGCAATGCAATACATGTCTATTGCATTGCATGAGAACAGTGATTAGAAAAATAAAAATTAATGTCCCATACAGGGACTAAGTAGAAATGTAAAAAAATGTCAAAAAAATGGTTTCAAACTGTTAAAAAAAATTACAAAATAAAAAAAATAAAATATTAAACCAATAAATCATCAACAATACATTTATGCAAAAACAATAAAAGTACACATATTTGGTATCGCCCAATCTATAAAACTGTCACACTGATTAACTCCTTCTGTGCACACCGTAAAAAAAATAAATAAAAAACACAGCAAACAACTATGCTTTTTCATCATATCGCCAAACAAAAAGTGGAATAAAATGCGATCAAAAAGCCAAATGGAAATAAAAATGGTACTGCTGAAAACGTCATCTTGTTCAGAAAAAAAAAAGCCACCATACAGCTCCATCAACGGAAAAATAAAAAAGCTATAGCTCTCAGAATAAAGCGATGTAAAAAAATATTTTTCTATAAAATTGTTTTATTGTGTAAATGTGCCAAAACATAAAAAAAAATATACGGTAAGTGTAGTATCACTGTAAAGTACTGACCCGAAGAATAACGCTGCCTTATCACTTTTACCACACGCAGAATGGCATAAAAAAAACTCAAAAAACAATTCCTGAATTGTTGGTTTTTGTTCATTTTACCTTCCAAAAAACGGAATAGAAAGCGATCCAAAAATGTCACGTACCTAAAAATGGTACCAATAAAAATGTCAACTCGTCCCGCAAAAAACAAGCCCTCACATGACTCTGTCAGCCGAAATATGGAAAAATTATAGCTCTCAAAATATGGAAATGCAAAAAGTAGATTTTGCAAAAAAGCGTCTTTTAGTGTGTGACAGCTGTCAGCCATAAAAACCCGATATAAATCTGGTATCGCTGTAATTGCACTGACCCGAAGAATAAAGTAATCTAATCACTTATACCACACGAAGAATGGCGCAAAAAATAAATAAAACCAATTCTTCACCTGCTACTGATTTGTTTATTATGTCTCCCAAAGATCGCAGTAAGGCTCTGCTCACATTTATCCTGTGCTCTGCGCTGAGCGCTTACACCAGAGTTTCTGTGTAAATCTCTGAAATACGTGATTCAGATGGAACCCATGATGGAAGATTCCCTATAATAAGGCAGATGGAGGCACTGTGGATGCCGTCTGGTCTGTGATCCCACGGTGTCAGTTTTTTTAGGCGTGCATAAAAGTGCGGTTGGCCACAATTTTGTGCACTTCTGAAAAAAAGGACACTGCTTAACAGAGGCCAGACGGAGCCCAGAGTTACTCTGCTGCCTCATTATAGTGAATGGATCCTGCAGGGGTTTCATCTGAATTACATCACTTGGAAATTTAGATGGAAGCCCCTATGTAAGTGCTCAGCCGAGAGTGCAGGATAAATGTTATGTAAAATGTTCCCAATAAAAGCTTTAACTCAGTCCTCAAAAAAAGCTAGTCCCCACTCAGGTCCATTATCTGTTATAAATATAAGGGACTTCCAAGTTACTGGTAGCAGAAAGGCTCTGGAAAAGAGAAATGGCCCTTGCCCCCCAAAAGAAATTCAGAAAATTTTGTGCTCCCAAATCCAAATGCCTCCCTCCCTCCTGAGCCCCACAATGTGCCTAAACTACATTTAGGGTTCACATGTTTGGCATTCCTGTGGCGATGAGAGCTTGCCAAATTTACAGGTGCATGTCTCCAGAAGCCCAAGCTGGGCACAACGTACTGGTCACTACAGTGTACTGGTCACTTCAATGGCAGTTTGAAATTTTCACTCAGCAACATCCACTGCAGCTTGTTTCTGGAAAAGACCCATGGAGTCAAAATCGTCACTACACCTGTTGGTAAATTCCCAGAGGGGTATAACTTCCAAAATGGGGTCACTTGAGGGGGGATTCTGCTCTTCTAGCACTTAGGGGCTGTGTTTATGGAGTCCGCAAACTATTCTACAATAATTTGTTCTCCAAGAGTCAAATAGCGCTCCATCCCTCCCGGATCTCGCCGTATTTGCTAAGCGGTACAGTACAACCACATATGGGGTATTGCCACGTTTAGAAGAAATTGTGTGACACATTTTGGCACCATTTTTACCCATTGCCCTGTGTGAAAATGTAAAATCTGAGGGTAAAACATTTTTTTTGTGTTAAAAATATAATTATGTTTTCTTCACTGCCCAATGGTATAAATTTAAAAATTAAAAAATACTCACTACTTCCCTAGATGAATTTCATGAGAGGTGTAGTTTACAAAATGGGGTCACTTGTGGGGGTTTCTGCTGTTTCGGTATGTCAGCGACTCTTCAAATGTGACATGGTGTCTGAAACCTAACCCAGCCAACAAAGCGCTCCTTTCTCTTCCGAACCCTGTGGTACACCAAAGCAGTGGTTTTCCCCCACATATGGGGTAGTGGCGCACTTAGGAGAAATTACACAACAAATCTCATGGTGCAATTTCTCCTGTTACCCTTATGATAATGCAAAATTAGGGTATGAAAAACATTTTTGTGGGAAAAATGTGAAAATTTTATTTTACGGCTCAATATTATAAACTTCTGTGAAGCACATGGGGGTGCAAGGTGCTCACCACACATCTACATAAGTTCCTTAAGGGGTCTAGTTTCCAAAATGAAATGGTGTAAATTGTGGGGGGTTTCCACTGTTTAGGCACATCAGGGGCTTCCCAAACGCGACATGTCGTTCCGCTAATTATTCAAACAAATTTTACATTCAAAAAATCAAATGGCGCTCCTTCCCTTCCAAACCCTGCAGTGCGCCCAAACAGTGGTTTTCCCTCATATATGAGGTATCAGCGTGCTCATGAGAAATTACACTACAAATTGTGTGGTCCATTTTTTCCGGTACAATTGTGAAAATAAAAAAATTGGGTCTAAGGTAACATTTTTGGGAAAAAAAGTTAAATGTTCATTGTTTTCTTCCACATTCCAAAAATTCCCGTGAAGCATCTGAAGGGTTAATAAACTTCTTGAATGTGGTTTTGAGCACCTTAAGGGATGCAGTTTTTAGAATGGTGTCACTTTTGGGTATTTTCTGTCATAAAGGACCCTCAAAGTCACTTCAAATAAGATGTTGTCCCTAAAAAAAAGTTTTTTTAAATTTTGTTGGAAAAATGAGAAATCGCTGGTCAACTTTTAACCCTTAGAACTTTCTAACAAACAAAATGTTGGTTCCAAAATTGTGCTGATGCAAACTAGACATGTGGGAAATGTTATTTATTAACTATTTTGTGTGACATACAGTAAAGACCAAAAGTTTGGACACACCTTCTCATTTAAAGATTTTTCTGTATTTTCATGACTATGAAAATTGTACATTCACACTGAAGGCATCAAAACTATGAATTAACTCATGTGGAATTAAATACTTAGCAAAAAAGTGTGAAACAACTGAAAATATGTCTTATATTCTTGGTTCTTCAAAGAAGCCACCTTTTGCTTTGATGACTGCTTTGCACACTCTTGGAATTCTCTTGATGAGCTTCAAGAGGTAGTCAACGAAAATGGTTTTCACTTCACAGGTGTGCCCTGTCAGGTTTAATAAGTGGGATTTCTTGCCTTATAAATGGGGTTGGGACCATCAGTTGTGTTGTGCAGAAGTCAGGTGGATACACAGCTGATAGTCCTACTGAATAGACTGTTAGAATTTGTATTATGGCAAGAAAAAAGCAGCTAAGTAAAGAAAAACGAGTGGCCATCATTACTTTAAGAAATGAAGGTCAGTCAGTCCGAAAAATTGGGCAAACTTTGAAAGTGTCCCCAAGTGCAGTTGCAAAAACCATCAAGCGCTACAAAGAAACTGACTCACATGAGGACCGCCCCAGGAAAGGAAGACCAAGAGTCACCTCTGCTTCTGAGGATAAGTTTATCCGAGTCCCAGCCTCAGAAATTGCAGGTTAACAGCAGCTCAGATTAGAGACCAGGTCAATGCCACACAGAGTTCTAGCAGCAGACACATCTCTACAACAACTGTTAAGAGGAGACTTTGTGCAGCAGGCCTTCATGGTAAAATAGCTGCTAGGAAACCGCTGCTAAGGACAGGCAACAAGCAGAAGAGACTTGTTTGGGCTAAAAAACACAAGGAATGGACATTAGACCAGTGGAAATCTGTGCTTTGGTCTGATGAGTCCAAATTTGAGATCGTTGGTTCCAACCACCGTGTCTTTGTGCAACGCAGAAAAGGTGAACGGATGGACTCTACATGCCTGGTTCCCACCGTGAAGCATGGAGGAAGAGGTGTGATGGTGTGGGGGTGCTTTGCTGGTGACACTGTTGGGAATTTATTCAAAATTGAAGACATACTGAACCAGCATGGCTATCACAGCATCTTGCAGCGGCATGCTATTCCATCAGGTGTGCGTTTAGTTGGACCATCATTTATTTTTCAACAGGACAATGACCCCAAACACACCTTCAGGCTGTGTAAGGGCTATTTGACCAAGAAAGAGAGTGATGGGTTGCTACGCCAGATGACCTGGCCTCCACAGTCACCAGACCTGAACCAATCGAGATGGTTTGGGGTGAGCTGGACAGCAGATTGAAGGCAAAAGGGCCAACAAGTGCTATGCATCTCTGGGAACTCCTTCAAGATTGTTGGAAGACCATTTCCAGTGACTACCTCTTGAAGCTCATCAAAAGAATGCCAAGAGTGTGCAAAGCAGTCATCAAAGCAAAAGGTGGCTACTTTGAAGAACCAAGAATATAAGACATATTTTCAGTTGTTTCACACTTTTTTTCTTAAGTATATAATTCCACATGTGTTAATTCATAGTTTTGATGCATTCAGTGTGAATGTACAATTTTCATAGTCATGAAAATACAGAAAAATCTTTAAATGAGAAGGTGTGTCCAAACTTTTGGTCTGTACTGTATCTCTCTGATTTAAGGTCATGAAAATTCAAATTTTGAAAATTGCAAAATTGTCAAAAATTTCGCCAAATTTCTAATTTTTTCACAAATAAACGCAAGTGATATCGAAGAAATTTTACCACTATCATGAAGTACAAGATGTCACAAAAAACAATCTCAGAATCAGGGGAATCCGTTGAAGCGTTCCAGAGCTATTACCTCATAAAGTGACAGTGGTCAGAATTGAAAAAATTGGCCTGGTCACGAAGGCGAAAACAGGCTCTGGCGCGAAAAGGTTAAAGAACCATTCCAGCATTAAAAGACAAAACAAAGCGATGGAGTGGTGCTTTAAAAACTTTACACAACAGTGATTTTTCTCATACGCCAAAAAATGTCCAAATATTCTCAGTGTTTTCAAGCAGAGTCTCATCAGAGTTTGGTCAGTGCCAGCTTTTACCATCATAATTTGGCCAGAGTTTCATTACTTTATCTTGGATGAAAAAAAACATCTGATGGAGGTTTCTCCAGCTTCTCCTATCAAACAATATGGAATAACGGACAGCATATGAATGGCATAATATTGGACATGTCTCCATGCTTTTCTGTGGATCACTCTGTCCGAGGAAAAAAAATATGACATGTGAACTACCTCATAGACTATTATAAGTATGAGTGCTATCCGTGAGAAAAACAGATAGCACTCATATTGGAAAAACTGACATCTGAAATGTCTGAAAGTTTGAGTGTTTGACCTGTAATACATTTTTCATGGGAGAAATATGGCCTGAGGAAAGACATCATTGCATTGTAGAAATGTGTTGCCTTTTTTACCATATCCTTTATTCTTTTAAGACTAATGAATATTCAGTGCCTTTGTCACTGCTTCTTGTACCTTTTATTAATTGGCTATACTACATTTTCCTTTTTGCATTTTCTGTTAACTGCAGAAAAAGGTTTTGTGCATTAAAAAAAGCATTACCGGTATGTACATGCAACTCAGGCAAACCCAATGAATTTTAAAGCAGAAAATGATTCAGGAAATTTCAAAGTTTTTTTTTTCCCTGAAGCTTCTTTTATACAGATGAGTGGATTAGGCAAAACTCAAATTCGCCTGTTCACTTGGATATTACTGGGAAATACAATTTTCAGAGAAGCTATTCACTTCTTCCCGCTCACTGCTCCCTGCTCTCTGTCCGGTACTCGGTGCCTATGTCACATCTCATCTCTTGCTTGGTTTTCACTCTAGGCCGGAGTATCCGACAGCGAGCAGGCCCCATAGTTAACAGTGACCTCTGGGGCGTGTTATTATAAGTCGCAGTTTGGTGTTCACTCGAAGCTGGGACTTTATAGGCCCAAGACCATGCTTGGTGAGCTCTAGGTCTTACTGGAAGCCAGTATCCCTGGCCTAGAGTGAACAGAGGACCAGAGATGCGGAATGATGCAGGACTGGACAGCAGGCAGGGAGAAGTAGGGCTGGTTGGAGTGGTAAGCGGCTGGCAAAAGGAAAAAAAAACATATACACCTCACCATTCACCATTCCGGCCATCCACACTGCTCCTTGCCCACCGTCTGGTTCTTCGCACATTCATCTAGTCACATCTGGCTAGAGGTGTTCACTGTAGCATGCGCAGTGAACTCCGGGGGCTGCTCTTGGCTAGAATGAACCTCGAACTGGAGATGTTTTGCAATGGAGACTTTTTTTTTACTGTCCTTATCTGATTGTTTTTTTCACTCTGTTGAATAATGAAGAAGCCACAAGTAGTATTTTCGTCAAAAAACAATGGCTAAACACTTTAAAAGTTAACTACACATATTACGTGCTTTCCCATTAATTTGTATTGTAATGTACAGAGTGTCTTCCAAGCAGTAAACACCAGAAGAATGGCCGGGTCACTTCTTTTAACCACTTGGTGTTTTAGAAACCTAGCCTAAACATATGCAGAGCAAGTCGTTTTAAGAGAATCGGGCCGATTATGCTAATAACATCCGGCTCAGAGTTTGATTCAGGTGTCATCTTACTGTGATCCGATTCTCTCACATGAATCACAGCACAAGTGTGGAAATGATGGAGAAGTTAATTTTTCCATCTTCTCCATTGTCCCTATGAGCATACATTGGACTGCACTCGGATGACATGAAAAAGACAAAAATACAGAAAGGAAGAAGAACCATGATAACAATCACAGTGGTATGAGGGAATTAAGGCAATATATCAACCAAAATTAATGAAAGAATGGAAATCTGAAAACAAAATTAATAAATGATTGTCTGGAGATGGGAACGTGTTTTTGTGAAGGGACCTTTTAGAACGAATGCTACATGTTGTGCAAAGGAGATGGTGAATAGGAAGGTGAATACTCATCTTTAAGAGACTGAGATTTTCTAAAGGCCCACCAGGATTTCCATAGAGTTTTGAATTTGTGCTGAATTTATTCTCCCAGTGGGAAATCTCTTTAAATCAGTATAATTAATCTACCTTGCTAATCCACTGAGCCAATGTTAGGGTCAGATTTTCAGATATGGCTAATAGATGTAATAATATAGTAAAGTAATGTTTTGGTCATCATGGCATGAGTAAAGCGTCTTTGATCACGATTGGAAATAGATACGGTATGTAAAAAAAATGGCAGAGTTGATTTTGACACAGAAAGATTTAATAAAAAGGAAAGACACTATCACATATGTACATAGAGCTCTTGTCATCTGTACAATGCAGCATTTCTTTTTTTTCTGGGATTTATACATAAGGCAATGCTTAGAGGTTACAGGTTTAGGATTCTGTAAGGCTTTATGTGAGGTTGCTGTAACTAAATCCAGACAGAATCCACTGACATGCTTCCATTAATACATATTACTAGGATATTTCACACTCCATTATTTCACACAAAGCAATAAACAAGCTGCACATATGAAGGGGAAGCTGTCATCTAATTCATGCTGCCCAAAATATATGCAGCATGAATCAGAGTCAACTGCAGCCAGGTATGTCTTTCCCTGAAACACTTCAGGGTTTAAGAGAAAACATAGTTTGAACATGCGGTCGGGGACCATAGAGACGAGACTATTCCAGCTCGTCCCTAGCTGACTTCTTGCTGCACCGCTGTAGTTGATTGACAGGTCTCTGGTCCTCATGCAGATATTTTGGTGGGCTGCAGAACGTGGGTCACTGGTATTATTTTTCAGGGTGCTGGTCTTTTTATTTTTCTTTTGAGTGCATGCATACATACCATTCACTACATAAAGCTGCTGTGGTGCATGCAATGCTGGATTATGTCTGAAGCTGGTCAGTGCCAGTATGCTTTTTGAGGTGTAGTACAGCTGTCTCCTGTGTGATATATTCACAGCAATTTTAGAGTCCCCTATGTGATGTACACAGAAGCATCATTGTCTCCTATGTGATATATACAGCAATCTCAGTGTCTCCTATGTAATGTATACTGTAGTCTCAGTGTCTCCTATGTGTTGTATATACAACAGTCTCAGTGCATAGGTCACAACCATCCTGGATCCCAGCAGGTCAGGGATTTGTCCAACAAATTCCATTCACTCTCTTCTCTGTGCTTCGTCTTCTTCGCTCCATTGCTCCTCCTCATCCAGTTGCAGGACAGACATCTCTATTTTGCACTTACAATTAATTAAATAAATTCTCCTCTTCTCTTATGATCTGTTCTCCCCAGGAATGAAACCCACAACCTCCATCTTTACAGGCAGTAGCTAAAGCTATGAGCCACAGCATGCACTGAAAGTCCTGGAAGAATTTAGTATATTTGAAGCTGCATTGCAGGCAGTGAATACATGAGCAGATTGTACTGATACATAGCGATACATGTGTACAAAGCAGTGTATTTCTGTGTACCTGTATTCTAGAGAGAAAATAAAAAAAAATCCTCCTATAAAATTACTAAATAATAATGAAAAACAATCACAAAAAAAGTAATTTATAGCTATATTTAGGTGCTTTTTAAATTTTTTATTTATTTATTTTACTCACTTATATAGTGCCATTAAATCAACAGCACTTTACAAACATTATCATCACTGTCCCCATTGAGGCTCACAATCTAGACTCCCTATCTGAATGTTTTTGGAATGTGAGAAGAAACTGGAGAAACCTGTGGAAACCCACGCAAACATGGGGAGACCATACAAACTCCTTGCAGATGTTGTCCTTGGTGGGATTTGAACCCAGGACCCCAGAGCTGCAAGACTGCAATGCTAACCACTGAGATAATAAACCCCTCAAATGTTCAAATAACAGACATTTTTGTATCTCTGTAATTATAATGATCAGTACAACACAGGGATCAGATTATTTATGGTGATCGGTAAATATAGTAAAAAAAAAAAGCATGTTTGATTGCTTTTTTTCTCTATTAAATCCATAAAAAAGTAATAAAAATGTAATGCTGAGGCATTGTTCACATGTAGTGTAAATGCCTGTTTTTTCTATTGCTTTTTTCTGCAGATGTTTGCACCACACAACACAATAACAATCTCGTATGATTATTGCATCTTTGCAATGTTTCTTTTTTGTGTATTCCCACTTATTTGTTTTTGGTGCAGATGTGAATCTCCATTTTTAATGCTTTTTTAATGCTACAGGAAATCTTTGAGTCTGTGCTTAAAAATGTGATGGTTATTTTTTTACATGCATTTTTTTCAAGCGCCACATAGAAGCCTATAGAGAAAAAAAGCACCAAAACAGCACAATACAATAGCATCTTCAGATGCACCGAGGGCAGTAGTTTTTATTAAATCACTTTGCTTAGACACTTAGTCTGTGTTCACATGTCACGTAAATGCTTTGTTTTTTCTGCTGCTTTTTTTTTTTGCACAGAAATTCTGCAGTGTCTAAAAGTCCAAGGAAATCATATGTGATTTTATAAAAACTGCGCTCACTCTGCGTCCAAAGACAGTTTTGAACTGTGCGGTTTTGTTGCTTTTATTTCTCAAGAGGAGTCTTTGTGGAGCCTAAAAAATGCATGTAAAAATTCCAGTTACTTTTCTAAGTGCAGAATCAAATCTTTTCCGTACTGTAAAAAATAACATTTAAAAACGCTACTTCACATTTGCACCAAAAACAAATAAGAAGGAAAAGGCACGAAAAATACAACAATCAGAGAAGATTGTTATTACATAGTTTGGTGCAGAAAACAAAAAACACAGTATTTATGCATTGTGGGAACACGGCTTTACAAACACAAAAAGCCAGATGTCGAATAATGAAGTTACATAAAGATGAGAAAGTTCTGGCGGCTCCGACTGTGAATGAATGAACAAAAAGTAAATCCATAGGTCCCAACTAGAGATGAGCAGGACACACAAATGATGTCGCGCTGCCCTGACCAATCAAAAGCCGTGTCGGGGACGCCAGAAGGTAAGAGATTTTGCAGGTCTCTCGTCCCGCTGCCAGGTACCACTGACCTGGACACTGGACAGGAGTTATGTGAATCGATCCACTGATCTCCAGTTCCAAAAGTCCTGGATACAGTGGACAGATTTGGGTCTATGCCCTGCGGTCTCGGGATCTGCTGAATGACTCTCACTGTCACCACCTGACATCTCCTCCTGCCAGGGTAGAAAGAAATTGTAAATGAGTGTGACTTAGGGTTTTGCCAGGGACGTGGTCAAAATTTGATTTGTCCCTCTTTTTGTTCTTCAAAAGTTGGGAGGTATCTCACTGTATCCTATGTGATCCTATGTGATGTATATAGAGTAGACTCTCTTCACAATGACCTTTGCACATGCCAATTAAATGCTTCAATATAAAAGGTACAGTAGTTACAAAGTTAGTGTATTGCTGCTAATGTACAAGTGAATTTTTGAAAGCACAGGAAACATAATTGTACAACAGCCCGAGTGGCTAGTGTGAAAATTGTAACATTTCTCATTTTATTTTTTTTAATACAGGTCAGGCTATTTTATAAAAAAAAAACACCTCCAAAAGTTCCAAAAAAATATGTGTAACAAAAAATCTTGACTTAAACAATAAGTAATTTTCTGATGACACATTCCCTTTAACAATGATTCTTGTATGCTGGTAGTTGTTTCATAAATGTCCCTTTTATCTTAGATCATACACTGACTACCTTGCACAAATTATGTAATATTTGATATGGCAATGAGAAGAATAGATATCATCCGACATTTCAATCTATGTAAAAGTGTTTATAACGACAGATTTCACATGTGAGAGCCAAGATTGTTATTGTAAATGGAGTGGCAACACTGTGCAGCAAGGCCTTTGCATAGGTTGATTTATTGGACAATATCTATTCCTGTTGCGTTGTTGGATCAAAATAATAAAATAATATGAGCAGAGACGCCGATGCCGGGCAGAGACGCCGATCCCCTCTCCGCCGCGGTCCCCGTCTGGTGTCCTCCAGCTCCCCTGCTGCATCTGCCCGGGGTGCGCGCACCTTCCTGGTCCCTCCTTGGTTCTCGACTAAGCCGCAGTGTGGCCAGGGTCGGTCCGGGTAGGCACTTATTTACGCCCCTCTGGTCCCTCCTTGCATCACAGCACAGAGGTTCCACCACCCGGATCCGTAACAGTTTGCACAAGCCATGGAATCCTGTGGCTCCCAGGCTCCTTCACTCTCAGACCTGTACCAAGAGGTCTCTCGCCAGAGATCCCAACAGTATACTATCCTGTCCTATCTGCAGACAGTCAACTCTAGCTTGGACGTGCTGTCCACCCCGACTGTGTCCACCTCTAACCGAGTGGCACCCCCTCCGCCGGCACCTCAACCCAGTGGCGATGAGGCATCCGGCTTAGGACCCCGGCTTTCTGCTCCTCCACGTTCCGGTGGTGACCCTACCCTAAGTCGGAGCTTCATTAATCAGTTCACGCTGCACTTTGAGTTCCAGGCACACCAGTTGTCTTCCCACCAGGCTAAGGTGGCATTCATCATATCTCATCTCACCAGAGAGGCGTTGCGTGGCTTAACCCTCTGTGGGAGAGAGGGGATCTTCTCCGGAAGGTGTTCGATGAGCCCGGACGAAAAACTTTGACTGCCTCCTCTCTTCTCCGACTCAACCAAGGGAGTCTCTCTGTGGGACAGTATGCCGTGCGTTTCCACACCCTCACATCGGAACTTGCCTGGAACAATGAGGCTCCGGTTTCCATATGTCTGGCTGATCCGTTAGCGGTTTCCTCTGTGGATGGATAGCTTCTCTCTGAGACCATCTTGTTTGTCACCGAGCCTATAACTCTTTGGGTGGGAATGCTATATTCGGAGAAGATCTCCTTTTACCTGCTGTCCGGTCTCTCTTATCCCCTCTTGCTTGGCCTGCCTTGGTTACAGAGACATGAGCCCATCCTGAATGGGAGCTCTGGTGAGGAGCTCCTTGGGGTCAGGATTGTCATAAGTCCTGTCTGGTTCGGTTCGTCTTGCTCGACCTCCGTCTACTCCAGCTAACCTACCTGGCCTGCCAGCACCCTACTGGTCATATGCAGACGTCTTTTGATAAAAAGGAGGTTGAGACACTACCACCTCATAGGCCATATGATTTCCCCATCGACCTAATACCTGGTGCTTCACCTCCTCGTGGGCGAATCGACCCCTTGTCATGGGCCGAGAACCGTGCAATGTCTGAATACATTGAAGAGAATCTTGCTAGGGGATTTATCCAGAAATCCACCTCTCTGGCTGGCGCAGGATTCTTCTTCATCAAAAAGAAACTCTTCAGGTGGGAATGCTGCACTCGGAGAAGATCTCCTTTCATGTGCTGTCGGGTCTCTCTCATTCTCTGTTGCTTGGTCTGCCCTGGTTACAGAGACATGAGCCCGTACTGAATTGGAGATCTGTTGAAGTGCTCCGTTGGGGGCAGGAATGCCATGTATAATGTCTGGTTCTGGCTCGTCCTGCTCGACCCCTGTCTATGCCGGCTAACCTACCTGGCCAGCCGGCACCCTACTGGCCTTATGTGGACATCTTTGACAAAAAGGAGGCTGAGACACTACCACCTCATGAGCCGTATGATTGCCCCATCGACCTAATACCTGGTGCCTCACCTCCTCGAGGGCAAATCTACCCCTTGTCAATGGCCGAGACCCGTGCTATGTCTGAGTACATTGAGGAGAATCTTGCTAGGGGATTTATCCAAAAATCCACCTCTCTGGCTGGAAAAGGATTCTTCTTCGTCAAGAAGAAAGACGGCTCGCTTCGTCCTTGTATTGACTATAGGGGTCTAAACCAGATAACCATCAAAAATAAGTGCCTCCTGTGTTACGGATCCGGGTGGTGGAACCTCTGTGCTGCGGTACAAGGAGGGACCAGAAGGGCGTAACTAGGTATCAACTTGGACTGACCAAGGTCGTGCAGGCGGCTCAATCGACTCCGTGACCAGGGAAGAACCGAGCAGAGGGACCTGGTGCTACTCTGGGCCAGACCTTGTATGAAAGCAGGTGACTCCCACGGGTCAGAAGGCAGGGGCTGACCAGTACAGCAGATGAGCACGGCAGGCAGGCTGACGGGTGATCCGGGTAGACGGACTGGCAGACACGGCAGGTAACAAGCAGGAGCCTCCAGGTAGGCTGGCTGGTAGGCACGGCAGGTAAAAAGCAGGAGCCTCCAGGTAGGCTGGCTGCCAGGCACAGCAGGTAACAGGCAGGTGCTTCCAGGTAAGCAGGCTGGCAGGGTCCATAGACAGACTGGCAGACTGGACTGTAGACAGACTGTCGGGCTGGAGAGTAGACAAGCTGGCGGACAGGATGGTAGTCAGGCTGGTGGACAGGACTGGTAGTCAGACTGGCGGACAGGACTGGTAGTCAGGCTGGCGGACTGGACTGGTAGTCAGGCTGGCGGACTGGAATGGTAGTCAGGCTGGCGGACTGGACTGGTAGTCAGGCTGGTGGACTGGATTGATAGTCAGGCTGGCAGCGGGACCTGAGGGCTGAAGCAGAGTTTAACACACAAAGCTACAACCTTGCACGGGCACCTCCATTTTGGAGGAGGTGCCTTTTATATGAGAGGTCCTCTGGCCATTGGGCGGGGACTCCTTAGGACAGAGCGCACAGCCCCTTTAAGAGGGAGGGAGCGCGCGCGCACCCTAAGCACAGTGCTCGGGAAGCTGCGCGCGCCGGCAGCAGCAGAAGCAGGAGTGCCGGAGGACGCTAGGCGGGGAGCGCGGCGGTGAGAGGGATGGGGTCTCTGCCTGTCAGGAGGCAGAGACGCCGATAATACAGTACCCCCCCTTTACACCCCCTCTTTTTTAGGCCTGAAAGAAATTTTTTAAGGAGAAGCGGGGCTTGGATGTTCTCCCTAGGTTCCCAAGTTCTCTCCTCTGGGCCAAACCCCTTCCCATCCACCAGAAAAAAGGTTTTTCCTGTTACCCTCTTGGTGGACAGAATGTTCTCTACCTTATAGACGTCCTCAGCGGAGACCGGAGCTGGGGAGGTACCTGGATTGTCGGAAAAAGAATTAAGCACAACCGGTTTGAGGAGAGATACGTGGAAGGAGTTGGGAATCTGTAAGGTGGCCCGGAGTTTTAACTTGTAGGCTACTGGGTTGATTTGCTTGAGGACTTCAAATGGACTGATGAACCGAGGACCCAACTTATAGGAGGGTATTTTGAGACGAACATGTTTGGAGGAGACCCAAACCTTGTCTCCCGGACGGAATTGAGGCGGATCCAGACGTCTCTTATCAGCATGTTTCTTCATCCACTCGGAGGATTGAAGAAGTGCGGATCTAGTGTCCTCCCAAATATTTGAAAATTCGCTGACCAGAGACAGGGTTGTCCACTGAAGCGGAAATGGGAAACGGATACCGGGGGTGTTGACCGTAGACCACAAAGAACGAGGACTTGGAAGAAGATTCGCTCTCATGGTTGTTATAGGAGAAATCGGCCCATGGTTGGAGCTCCACCCAATCGGTATGGGGAGCTTTGACGAAGTGCCGGAGGAAGCTGGTAAGGATCTGGTTGATACGTTCCACTTGGCCATTGAACTGTGGATGGTAAGCAGAGGAGAAATCCAGGGTGACATCCAGCAGCTTACACGAAGCTCTCCTGAAGCGCGAAGTAAACTGGACCCCCCGATCAGACACAATGTGGAGGGGTAGGCCGTGGAGACGAAGATGTGATGGATGAAGTCCTTAGCCAGCACAGATGCAGACGGGAGACCAGGCAGAGAGATGAAGTGGGCCATTTTAGAAAAGCGGTCAGCGACCACCCAAATGACCGTAAAACAGGCAGAAACAGGGAGATCAGTAATAAAGTCCATAGTAATGTGTTGCCACGGGGCAGCAGGTACGGGAAGAGGCAGGAGACGGCTGGCTGGAAGATGTCTGGGAACCTTGTTGCGGGCACAGGACGAACAGGCCGTGACAAAGTCTACCACATCCTGGCACAGGGTAGGCCACCAGTAATGCCTGGTAATGAGCAGGAAGGTCTTCTTCTGGCCAGCATGGATGGCTAGTTTGGATGAATGACCCCAGTGAAGAATCTTCTTACGATCCGGAACCGCTACAAACGTCTTACCGGGTGGGAGACGAGACAGGTCCAAGGGGGCCACATTCATCACTTTGGAGGGATCAATGATATGCATAGGCTCCTCCTCTTGATCGGAAGACAGGAAGGATCGGGACAAGGTGTCTGCTTTAATGTTCTTGTCCGCCGGACGGTAATGTAGGGTAAAGTTAAAGCGGGCGAAGAACAAAGACCACCGGGTCTGACGCGGATTGAGTCTTTGGGCATTCTGTAGATATGCCAGGTTGTTGTGGTCAGTATAGATGACCACCGGGTGCAGAGTCCCCTCGAGCAGGTAACGCCACTCCTCCAGCGCCAATTTGATGGCTAGCAGTTCTCGGTCTCCTATGGAGTAGTTGCGCTCAGATGAGGAGAAGAGCTTGGAGAAGAAGTCGCAGGTTACCATTCTCCCGGATGGAGATTTCTGGGTGAGCACCGCTCCAGCTCCGGAAGAGGAAGCATCAACCTCCAGAAAGAACTGCACTGGATTGTGCAGCACAGGGGCAGAAGAGAAGGCTTGTTTTAAGGAGAGGAAGGTCTCCTCCGCTTCGAACGGCCATTCATTAGGATTTGCTCCCTTTCAGGTGAGCGCAGAGATGGGAGCAGTCCAGGAAGAGAAATGTGGGATGAAGAGACGGTAATAGTTAGCGAAGCCCAGGAATCACTGAATCGCCTTCAACCTCCGGACGGGACCACTTTAAGACGTCAGAGACCTTCTCGGGGTCCATCCGTAGCCCTGTCTTAGAGATAATATAGCCCAGGAATGGAAGAGAGGTCTGCTCGAAGAGGCATTTCTCAAATTTTGCATATACAGTAGGTGATTCTGCCTGAGCCTAAGCAGGACCTGACGAACATCTCTCCGGTGTGTAGGAAGATCCGGAGAGAAGACCAAGATGTCGTTCAGGTACACCACCACACAAGAAAATAAGAGGTCACGGAAGATGTCGTTAACTAATTCTTGGAAGACGGCGGGAGCATTACAGAGACCGAAGGGCATAACACGGTATTCATAGTAACTGTCCCGGGTATTGAATGCCGTCTTCCACTCGTCTCCTTGGCGGATCCGGACCAAGTTATACGCCCCACGAAGATTGAGCTTGGTGAAGATCTTCACACCTTTAAGGCGGTCAAACAGCTCAGAGATGAGCAGGTATTTGTTTTTGATAGTAATTTGGTTGAGTCCTCTATAATCGATACAGGGGCGTAGTGAACGGTCTTTCTTTTTTTACGAAGAAGAACCCGGCTCCAGCTGGGGAGGAATATTTCCGGATGAATCCCCTAGTCAGATTTTCTTCGATTTACTCCGACATGGCCCGGGTTTCGGCCAACGACAAAGGGCTGGAGAGTAGACAAGCTGGCGGACAGGACTGGTAGTCAGGCTGGCGGACAGGACTGGAAGTCAGGCTGGCGGACTGGACTGGTAGTCAGGCTGGCGTACTGGACTGCTAGTCAGGCTGACGGACAGGTCTGGTAGTCAGGCTGGCGGACTGGACTGGTAGTCAGGCTGGCGAACTGGACTGGTAGTCAGGCTGGTGGACTGGTAGTCAGGCTGGAGGACTGGACTGGTAGTCAGGCTGGCAGACTGGACTGGTAGTCAAGCTGGCGGACTGGACTGGTAGTCAGGCTGGCAGCGGGACCTGAGGGGTGAAGCAGAGTTTAACACACAAAGCTACAATCTTGCACGGGCACCTCCATTTTGGAGGAGGTGCCTTTTATATGAGTGGTCCTCCGGCCATTGGGCGGAGACTCCTTAACACGGCGCGCGCGGCCCCTTTAAGCACAGTGCCGATACTACACCCTGCCTCTCATCTCGGAGTTGTTTGACCGCCAAAAAGTACAAAGATCTTCACCAAGCTCGATCTTCGGGGGGCGTACAATCTGGTCCGGATTCACCAGGGAGACGAGTGGAAGACGACATTCAACACCTGGGATGGTCACTACGAATATTGCGTGATGCCCTTCGGTCTCTGTAATGCTCCAGCCGTCTTCCAGGAGTTAGTAAACAACATCTTCCACGATCTCCTGTATTCTTGCATGGTGGTGTATCTGGACGACATCTTTGTGTTCTCCCCGTATCTGCCCTCACACCGGAGGGATGTTCGTCAGGTTCTGCTGAGGCTCCGGAAGAATCGCCTGTATGTTAAATACGAGAAATGCCTCTTTGAGCAGATCTCCTTGCCACTTCTTGGTTACATAATTTCTGAGACCGGTCTGCGGATGAATCCCGAGAAGGTGTCTGCCGTCTTAAAGTGGCTCCGACTTGAGGGGTTGAAGGTGATTCAACAGTTTCAGGATTTTGCAAACTATTACCGCCTCTTCACTCCTCATTTCTCCTCCCGGACTGATCCCATCTCTGCTCTCACTCGTAAAGGAGCAAATCCCTGGGAGTTGTCTTCTGAGGCGGAGAAGGCCTTTGTCTCCCTAAAAAAAGCCTTCCCCTCCGCTCCAATGTTACATCATCCGGATTGCAACAAGCAGTACTTCATGGAGGTTGATGCATCCTCCTCCGGAACCGGAGCAGTGCTCACCCAGAAATCCTCGTCCGGGAGAATGATAACCTGCGGCTTCTTCTTCAAGCTCTTCTCCTCGTCCGAGCGCAACTACTCCATAGGAGATCGAGAGCTGCTGGCCATCAAATTAGCGCTGGAGGACTGGCTCTACTTGCTGGAGGAAGCTCTGCACCCGGTGGTCATCTACACTTACCATAAAAACCTCGCTTATTTTCAGAATGCCCAAAGACTAAACCCGCGTCAGGCCAGATGGTCACTGTTCTTCGCTCAATTCTGCTTTATTCTTCACTACCGCCCGGCAGACAAGAACATCAAAGCCGACGCACTTTCCCATTCATTCTTGTCTACCGATCAGGAGGAGGAGCCTCTGCATATCATTGACCCCTCCAAAATAATGTCTGTTGCTCCATTTGACCTGTCTCATTTACCTCCCGGTAAGACCTTTGTAGCGGTACAGTATGGGAAGAAGGCTCTACTGTGGGGTCATTCGTCCAAACTGGCTGGTCACGCCGGCCAGAGGAAGATGCTTCTGCTCATTGCCCGACATTATTGGTGGCCCACCATGCGCAAGGATGTTGCGGATTTTGTCGCGGCTTGTTCCTCTTGTGCCCGTAACAAGATACCTAGGCACCTTCCAGCTGGTCGTTTTCCTCTTTCTGTGCCTTCTGCTACTTGGCAACACATTGCTATGGACTTCATCACTGATCTTCCGGTATCTTCCGCTTCTACCGTCATTTGGGTGTTCTCTGACCACTTCTCCAAGATGACTCACTTCATCCCTCTGCCTGGTCTTCCATCTGCACTGGTGCTGGCTAAGGACTTCATCCGTCACATCTTTCGTCTCCACGGCTTTCCCCTCCACATTGTCTCAGAATTAGGAGTTCAGTTCACTTCTCACTTCTGGAGAGCCACGTGCAAGCTGCTGGAAGTCTCTGTGGATTTTGTATCGGCCTATCATCCTCAGTCCAATGGTCAAGTGGAACGTATTAATCAGATCCTTACCAGTTTTCTTCGGCACTTTGTCAACGGTCCCCATAGCAATTGGGTAGAACTTCTGCCTTGGGCCGAGTTTTCTTGTAACAGCCATGTGAGTGAGTCCTCTGCTAAGTCTCCGTTTTTTGTGGTTTATGGTTGACACCCCTGAATTCCGTTTCCCGTCTCCTCTTCAGTGGACAATCCTGCCGAGGAGTCTCTCGTCAGTGAATTTTTGGTGATTTGGGAAGACACTAGATCTGCGCTTCTTTAGTCCTCCTAGCGGATGAAGAAGCATGCTGATAAGAGACGTCTGGATCCGCCTCTATTTAGTCCGGGAGACAAGGTCTGGCTTTCCTCCAAATATGTCCATCTCAAGATACCATCATACAAGTTGGGCCCACGGTTCATCGGTCCTTTCGAGATTCGGAACCAAATAAATCCAGTGGCGTACAAGCTGAAACTCCTTGCCTCCTTACGGATTCCCAATTCCTTTCACGTGTCTCTCCTCAAGCCTGTTGTCCTTAATCCTTTCTCTGACGATCCAGGTACCACTCCAGCTCCAGTCTCCTCTGAGGACACCTTTGAGGTAGAGAACATTTTGGCCATCAAGAGGGTAAGAGGAAAGACTTTCTTTCTTGTGGATTGGAAGGGGTTTGGTCCTGAGGAGAGGTCTTGGGAGCCCAGGGAGAACATTCATGCTCATTGTCTTCTAGAAAATTTCTTGCAGGCCTAAAAAAGAGGCGGCGTAAAGGGGAGGGGGTACTATACTGTCAGTATCTCTGCCTCCACTCGCAGTTCCCTGGGCACTGTACTTAGGGCGCTCCCTCCCTCTTAAAGGGGCCATGCATGCCATCCTAAAGAGTCCCCGGCCAATGGCCGGAGGACTGCTCCTATATAAAGCACCTCCTCCAAAATGGAGGTGCCTGTGCAAGGTTGTTATATGTGTGCTAACACTCTACTCAGCCCTCAGGTTCCAGTGCCTGCCAGCCTGCCTATCAACCGTGCCCGCCTGCCTGTCTATCAGCCGTGCCCGCCTGCCTGTCTATCAGCCGTGCCCGCCTGCCTGTCTTATCAGCCGTGCCCACCTGCCTGTCTACCTGCCGTGCCCGCCTGCTTGCCTACCCGCATCACCTGCCTGTCTACCAGCCGTGCTCATCTGCTGTGCCTGTCAGCTTCAGCCATCAGTCCCGTGGGAGTCGCCTGCTCTCACACAAGGTCAGTCCCAGAGTGGCACCTGGTTCACCTTCCCGGACCCTCCTTGGATCACGGAATCGACTAAACCACCGTGTGGCCAGGGTCGGTCCGGGTAGGCACTTAGTTACGCCCCTCTGGTCCCTCCTTGTATCACAGCACAGAGATCCACCACCCGGATCCGTAACATTGTGCATATATTATAATCATAGTTATGGGATTCATCATATCGAATGTCCATCTTCCTATGACATAGTTAAACACCGCACCTGTCGACATCAAGATGCTAGTGTTCATGTCTATCACATGATCAAGCAAAAGGCCAACTCAACTAAGGTTTCACTTGAAGTTAAATATTGCATATGGGCTGCGTACTGTATTCATCCTCATGCGCCATGCTGTGTGAGGGCAGAGCATTATGATTAATATAAGATCCTTGCACATGGTCTCGCATGTATAATGGCTTGGTGGCATCATCTTTAGGGCTCGCTCACACTGACGTATAGTGTATGCCAATGACCCTCTGCTCAATCTCTGCTGCGAGCGAGATCTGAGTGTCATCTTACTGTTATCTGATCCTCTTGCATACGATAATCAGATCACAGGTGCAGAGAAGATGGAGAACTTAATTTCTCCATCTTCTCCATTCTGTCGGCATATACTGGACTGCACTTGGATAATATCTGAGTGCAGTCTAATGTTTTGCACATGCCCATTGCCTTGTGTGGGTGCGCGCTGTCTGATATACTCTGCCAATCGCAACATGAAGTGACTTTTTTTCTCATGATGACTCGGCATGATAAAATAAATGCTAGTTGGCACTAGTGTTGTGCCACCCCCGTTGTGTTCGAGTTCGGTTCGGTTCGTCGAACACCCGTATGTTCGCCGAACTGTTCGTCGAACAGTTCGTCGAACACCTTCGAACACCGTTAAAACCAATGGCAGGCAAACAAAAACACATAGAAACACATAGAAAACACCTTCAAAGGTGTCCAAAAGCTGACAAACTGCTCAGAAGACAAAACTAGTGTTGAGCCACCCCCGTAGTGTTCGAGTTCGGTTCGGTTCGTCGAACACCCGTGTGTTCGCCGAACTGTTCGTCGAACTGTTCGTCGAACGCCTTCGAACACCGTTAAAACCAATGGCAGGCAAACAAAAACACATAGAAACACATAGAAAACACCTTCAAAGGTGTCCAAAAGCTGACAAACTGCTCAGAAGACACAACTAACACATGGAAAAGTAACAAGTACATATAGTCATGCGAAAAGAAAAGAGGTGGAGGAGTAAAAGGAGGGGGAGACACAGATATAGGCATGTCATGCCCTTCTAAAATCCAAAAAGTGAGAAGCCGACACGTTCAGTCCGCTCCTGCCCGTGCCACCTCCGCGTCGCCGGGTTTGTGCCAGAGCCGCGGTGAACCCTGACGGCCAGCCCCCCTCTCCCAATACTGGTGCCTGTCCGCTGGTGGGACGAGCGAGCCCCCCTGTGGTGGAGGCAGCTCTAAGCTTTTTAATTTAAATTGTCTCTCTAACTTGAATGAATACACTTTAAATCCATTTACAAGGATCTAATGGAGGGCAAGTCTCATGCCAGCAGCCGCGTAATTCCAGCTCCAGTAGCGTCCACTAAAGCTGCTGCAGTTAAAAAGCTTTTATAAGGATCGAGCTCGGCTGTCCACCGCAAGGCATCCTACTGCCAGTCCCAGCCCCTATGCCTTGGGGTGCCTCCTGATGCTCTTCACTGAGTATCCCGTGGTCCCGAAGCATTTCCTTTGAAAAAATTAAGTGTCCAAACTACAGGTGGTGTAGCTTGCTTAACAGCCGGGATAATCCGCTGACTAGCAGACACTGCTACTAGGCACAAAGTATTTCCTGGGCTAGATGCAGCTAAAAATTTGTAATTAGATACTCTCGTTGGATGCTGAGAAAGTATTCCATAGAGTCTCCTGGCACGCCATATATGATTCTCTTAAAAAGCTTGGGGTACGGGTCTAGGGGACCCTTTTATAGCCAAAATCACGGCCCTGTATCGCAATACGTCACCTAGGCTGAAGATAAATGGAACTGTAGCACCCTGAGGGCTCGGTTGCTACAGAGGTATTGCACCTCACCCAGAGGTGTGATATCTCACTCTCAGGTAAGGATGTAGTGTGGATCAGGACCCGACACCTGCATGCATTACACCACATTGCCGTGGGGCAGGGCGACCAATATGCCCCTGAGATGGGCACGACAGTCCCTGTCCCTGGCTGGAGTGGGGGGAGGGAACACTGAGGAAGGGGAACCCTGTAGTGCAGGAGCAGGGAGGAAGCAGTACCAGGGTGCATTGAGAAGGGAGTATAAAAGGTGGGCACCATCTTAGTTCAGTGCAGAGAAGTCTGAGCAGAAGTGGCAGGGAGCAGGGGCTCTGCATGAGCTCTGCTCCGGAGGCGGGCCTAGTAACAGAGGCCCAGGCCTGGAAGAGGGAGAAGGAAGGAAGAGGAGCGGAGAAGGCTCCAGGAATGAGGAACGAAGGGATCCCAGGGGTGCGGACGGGCGAGTCGCCACCGCACGCCCGAATCCACCTGCGTGGAGGGGTCAGGCCAAAGGGGGAGACCGGTCCCCGAAACTAGTGGAGGCAGGAAACGACCCTCAGCTAGAAACAGGAGGCTGTGACATTTTATGTGGCGCAGCCCCTCGCTACACCCGCTAGGAAGGCACCACATAGGGTCAGGGAAACTGGCGCCAAGTTTACCAAGAGGAGGCCCGAGGCAGCCGGACAGAAGGGTTGGTAAGAAAGGCCAGACAAAGGACACACAAAGGGGGTCCTGTGAAGCGCTCCAAAGTTATCTGGGAGTTGTCTGAGCCCCTCACCTGGTGAGCACAGTACGACGTGGGCAGCCGTTACCTGCAGACGTGGTCTGGATAATAAGAACTGTGAGTAAAGGCCCTGGACTGCATCACTGACTCCGTGTCGTTACTGCTGCTACCCTGCACCATCACCCCATCCTCCGCATACACTGCCCTGAGGCTATACTCCTCCCGTGGGGAGTTATGCTACGCTCTGCTGCACCCACAACACCAGCCTCAGCGGTCTGCCCTGGAGCGGCGGTTCACTCTGACCGCAATCCACGGGTGGAGTAGTCGGACATTTAAACATCAAAACCACATAAATAGTTCCGCCACTGGTTTGACCGCCCTGAGCCACGGAACTGGGTCACCGCCACGGAGACTACAACCACCAGCATCCACCAAAAAGGGTCCGGCTCCGGGTGTCCCAAGGCCCAGGGGGCGTGTCAGAACATTTTCATCACCTTTCACAATCACCAATGGGACAAGGCAGGGATGTTCTCTGTCCCCTCTCTTATACATCCTAGTGACGGAGCACCTGCTCTCATCAATTCGCCATAACCACAATATTAGGTGGATTGAGGTGGGAGGCACCGAGTACAAGTGCTCTCTATTTGCTGATGATGTCCTAGTATATATCACTCAATCACATATATCCATCCATGCTGTTATGGCTGAAATAGATCACTTTGTTACATGGTCAAATTTTAAAATCAATGCAGCGAAGTCTGAGGCCCTCGATGTCTCCCTCCCCAAATCCATATAGGATTCCATCCATTCCAACTTTCCCTTTGCCTGGCCCTCACAGGGTATCAAATACTTAGGAATTCCTATTCATAGAGACCTCTCCCATCTATGTTATCTTAATTTTGGGCCCTTTATTGAACAACTCCATACAGACCACGGTTGGCAAGTTAGAACTGTAAGATTCACTACGTGAACCACTGGTGTTTTGTGGAAAAGCACATGTACACTGTGTTCAAAATTAGTATGCAAAAAGTGTTTAGGAGTGATAAGGGAAGAATTTGTTTGTTTGTCAGTTAAACTCATTGATGGTGATGTGTGTCAGGGCTCTTTATATCACTGTAAGCAATTGCAGACACCTGTGCTAATTAGTTTGGTAGGTGTGTCCAATGAAAGGCAAGACTACTTAAGAAGGCTGTCTCACATTATTAAGCAGCCTACATTTTCTGCCAAAATGGGAAAGAAAAAGGATGTGTCGGCTGCTGAGAAGCAACAAATTGTGGAGTGTTTAGGTCAAGGCATGACTACAATCAACATTGTGCGATGATCAGGATGAAGTGTCTTGGCAATCAAGAAGTATGTAGCTGATTCACAGTACACACGTGTGCGTGCTGATAAGGGCAAATTGAGGACTCTTTCCTACAGGCAATTACGTCAGGTTGAAAGAGCAGCGGCAAAAAAGCCTTGTGATAGCAGCAGACAAGTTTTTGAAGCTGCTGGTGCCTTCAACGTCCCCCGAACAACAAGATGCAGGGTCCTTCAGAGGTTTGCAGCTGTGCATATGCCATCCTGTCGACCTCCTCTATCCACTTCACACAAGCAGAAACGGCTCCAGTGGGCCAAACATTACATGAAGACTGATTTCAAAACTGTTTTGTTCACGGATGAGTGCCGTGCAGCGCTCGATGGTCCAGATGGATGGAGTGGAGGATGGCTGGTTGATGGACACCCCACGCAAACACGGCTACAGCGCCAACAAGGAGGAGGTGGAGTAATGTTTTGGGCTGGAATCATGGGGAGAGAGATTGTCGGCCCCTTTAGGATCCCTGAAGGCGCTAAAGATGAACTCCATAATGTATGTGGATTTTCTCAAACAGCACTTCCTGCCATGGTTCAAGAAGAAGAACCGTGTATTTCACAGCAAGATCATTTTTCTGCATGATAATGCACCATCTCATGCTGCACATAAAACATCTGCATCTCTGGCTGATATGGGCATAAAAGGGGACAAGCTTATGGTGTGACCCCCATGCTCCCCTGACCTCTACCCCATTCAGAACCTTTGGAGCATCATTAAAAGGAGTGTCTATGATGGCGGGAGGCAGTTCACATCTAAGCAACAGCTCTGGGAGGGTATTCTGTCCTCATGCAAAACAATTGAAGCAGAAACTATCCAAAACCTGACAAATTCAATGGACGAGAGAGTTCAGAAGCTCCTTTCGAACAAGGGGTCCTATGTAAAAATGTAACATCACCTAGAATAAAGTTTTGAGTTGAAAACTGTTTGATTTCAGTTTCTAACAACCTGCTAATGCTTATAATTTCAAAAATGACCATTTTTTTGGTCTTTATTAAAATGAAAAGGTTGATCGAAAAGTTTGGGGGATCTAAGAGTGTGGCAACCCAGTAGTCATTATTACTTCGAATTCTGACAATATGAGGGTCATGCTGCAGGTAGTGCAGCAAGAAGGCACTTATGTGTCTTGCGCATCTCGGAGCCCCAAAATTATTTTCCGGGCTAGATGCAGCTAAAAATTATTATTAATTTTAAATCTGGTGAAGCTTTAGTATAGATGGCCTAATAGGATCAGTGCTGCACACTGCTACAAAGCCCAAATTATTTTCCAGTCAAGATACAGATAAACATGATTAGTAATTTGAAAGCTTAAAACGGTTGGTAGGGTGATTTTAACCAATCATCAAGCTTTTACTCTCCCCAGGATGACACAGGGGTAGAAAAGTCGTTTCGGATCCATGATTTGTTCATCTTTATGAACGTGAGTCTGTCTACATTATCAGTGGAGAGCCGCGTGCGATTATCTGTCAGCATACCACCAGCAGCGCTGAACACACGTTCAGACAGAACGCTGGCTGCGGGGCATGACAAGATCTCCAAGGCGTAAGTGGCTAGCTCCGGCCATTTATCCAGATTGGAAGCCCAAAAAGAGCAAGGGTCCAGTGACACAGTCATGGCTTCAATGTTTACTTGGAGATACTCCTGTACCATCGTCTCTAGGCGTTGACTATGTGTCAGACTTCTTGTCTCCTGTGGCCTTGCAAAGGATGGGCTAAAAAAGTGGTGAAATGATTCCGCAAAATTGATGTTACCAGCAGATACTGTGGTTCTGTTACGGTTTGAGTGCTGAACACTTGACGGTCCCACGGTTGGCAAGTTGGAACTGTGAGATTCACTACGTGCACCACTAGTATTTTGTGGAAAAGCACAAGTAAGATTCTGCAACAGTCTCTGCTGATACTCCTGCATGCGTGAATCCCTTTCTATGGCAGGAATAATTTCTGCAAATTTACTTTTGTACCGGGGTTCTAACAGTGTGGCTTCCCAGTAGTCAGGATTATTTCTAATTCTCACAATTCGAGGGTCATGTTGCAGGTAGTGCAGCAAGAAGGCACTCATGTGTGTTGCGCATCCAGGAGCACCAAGTCCCTGTTGTGTTGGTGGCGAGGTAACAATCATGCTTCCTTCCTCTGTCCTCTCCCCCCAACCTCGCACAACAGAAATGTGATCAAGGTCTCCCTCATCTGATGAGTCTTCCATCAGTTCGTCCTCCACTTCTTCCTGGGCTCCTGCACCTTCCTCACTAGTTTGGCTGCTACCATGTGCCCTGGTAAAACCATCTCCCCCACCCTCACATGCCTGCCGCCTTGGTGCTGCCGACCGTCTGGACCTTGCAGATGTTAGCCCTTCCGCATACAACTCCTCCTCCTCTACTTCCTCCACCTCCTCTTGTGCCACCACCTGACTCCGAATTCTGTTTAACATGTGCTCCAGCATGTAAATCACCGGAATAGTCATGCTGATAATGGCATCGTCAGCACTAAACATCTTCGTCGCCATTTCAAAACTGTGCAGAAGGGTGCATAGGTCCCTGATCTGAGACCACTCCTCCAGCGTGATTTGCCCAACCTCTGGATCTCGTTGGCCCAGGCTATACGTCAGAACGTATTGCACCAGGGCTTGTCGGTGCTGCCACAGTCGCTGCAACATGTGCAGAGTTGAATTCCACCGGGTAGGCACATCGCATTTTAGCCGGTAAAGTGGCAGGCCCAACGACTTCTGTAGAGATGTAAGTCGCTGAGCTGCGGGATGCGAACGGCGGAAGTGAGCACACAGTGACCGTGCCCTCTGCAGAAGGCCATCTAGTCTGGGATAGTGGGCTAAAAATTGCTGGACAACCAGGTTCAACACGTGAGCCATACAAGGCACGTGTGTGACATTGACCCGGCGAAGGGCCGCACCCAGGTTTGCAGCATTGTCGCACACGGCCTTCCCTGGTTTCAGGTCCAGTGGAGACAACCATTCATGAAATTGGTTCTCCAGAGCTGACCACAACTCCTCAGCTGTGTGACTCACATTTCCCAGACATTTCAATGTAAAAACCGCCTGATGACGTTGAGTCCTACTGCCAGCATAGTAAGGAGGTGTGCAGGATCCCTTCTGCGCAGTTAGAAAGCTTGTGGCATGACCAGACAGGCTTTGGGTGCAGGTGGAAGACCGAGAGGAGGTTGAGGAGGCAGAAGCAGTGGAGGAACTTTGATATAAAGAGGATTGACGCACAACTCGTGGGGACGGCAAGACTTGGACAGCAGCCCCTTGTCCTGCTGTCAGCATAGTTACCCAGTACCCAGTCAGCGACATGTAACGCCCCTGTCCATGCCTACTCTTCCAAGTGTCTGTGGTGAAATGCACCCTGTCACACACAGAGTTTCTCAAAGAAGCGGTGATGTTGTGTGCGACATGCTGGTGGAGCACAGGCACACCTTTCTTTGAGAAGTAGTGCCGACTGGGCATCTGGTACTGGGGCACTGCGACGGACATAAGGTCTCGAAAATCCTCTGTGTCCACCAGATGGAAAGGCAGCATTTCTGTAGCCAAGAGCTTGCAGATGGTGAAATTCAACCTCTTAGCTTTCTCATGGCTAGGAGGAAATGGTCTTTTACTTGTCCACATCTGAGGGACCGAGGGCTGGCTATTGTGCTTAGACGGGGTTGATAAGGGTGTCCCCGGCAAACTGCCGGTCTGTGAGGAAGATGCAGGCAGACATGTTAGGTTGCCTTGATCCAAAGGTGGTGCTATCGATGTCGGACAGCGCTCAACACCAGCTGGTGTTACCACCTCCAAAGAAAATGATGACCTGCCAATCACGCTGGCTGTTGCGGGTAAAGAGGTGGCAGGTCTGCGCCCCAAAACAGGTGTGACTGCTGTCCCCCCAGTCACAGAGGATGAAGAGGCCGCGGATGCACAAGATATGGCAGACGGTGGTTGGCCCGGCCGGCTAGGCCGCATTGTAGCACACTGAGCTTCCCACTGTTATGTTCTGCTACCAGAGCTAAGGAAAGAGAGGAGATCTGTCCCTACAATAGAACTCAGCTTAATCCCTACGATGTAACAGGGAACCTGATCCTGCGATCAGACCTGCTAAAGTCCTAAGCTAGTCTGTACGGAGACCTATAGATGTGGGGAAGGAATCCCTACAAGTACTAAGGACTGGGAGGAATATGGGACACCTCCTAACAGAAATAGTAGCAGACAGACGAACAAACAAAATATATAGAACATAGAGGTCAGTAGACCAAGCAAACTAACAGAGCAAGACACAGAGCACAGGCTAGCTAGAAAGTAGATATACAATGAAGTCCAGCAAAGCCAGAAGGGCGGAGCAGGATTAAATAGGCCAACAAGGTCATGTGACCAGCAAAGGAAAAAAAACCTAAGAGCAAGGTTCTAACACCCACTGCAACTTATGCTTCATGTCCATGTGCCGGTTCATGCATGAAGTACTCAAACTATGTATTTTTTGGCCTCTACTTAGCTTTTGCTGACAAATGTTACAGATAACACGAGTTGGGTCATCTTTATCGATCTGAAAAAATGCCCAGGCTATGCAAGGCTTAGCACCCATGCGACCTGAAGAGCCACCACGACTTGTGGTGAGAGGCAGAGTTGTGTTTGAGGATGCAGTTGTTGACGTGCTTCCAGTACTACGTCTCTGTCCAGGAAGGCGCAACCTGACCTCGTCGTCACTAGCATCTTCCTCCACCTCCTCTGCTGACCTCATCTCTTGGCTGACTGTGGGTTGACAGTAAGTGGGATCTCCAACCTCATCATCATCACCCTTTGTGTTCTCACACCCGTCGTCCTCAGAGCCAACCTGTTCCTGCCCTGACAAAAAACAAAAGTTGTCGCTCCAATCAGGTATTTGAGTCTTATCATCGTCTTCCTCATTGTCTCCACCAACAGGAGTTACAGTTTGGGAATGAGGGTCTACATTATGGTCAGAACCTTCTGCGTCTGGTCCTGGATCCGACTCATAAAGATTCTGGGCATCAGTGCAGATCATTTCCTCGTCTGGATTCACAGAAGCGCTGGAGTCGACCTCTGATTCCCAGGCTATAGTATGAGTAAACAGCTCTGCAGACTCAACCATCTGTTCTACCTCATACTCATACGGGCAGCTGGAGATTTGGGAGCTGTGAGGAAGCAAGTGAGATTGGGGTGACACCTTTGAGGACTGGAGTATTTGTGATGTTGAAGTTGATGTGGAGGAGAGCCCACTTAAAGGAGCACTTGATATCCGTTGAAGCACCTGCTGTTTTTGTGCCTCATCTGGAATTTGTAGCGATTGGCGTGGCCGTAAGAAAGGGATCTTATCACATTGTCCGCTAAAAGAAGTAGACATTTTAGTTTGGCTGGAAGATGGTCTTTCTTCTGCAGATGTTACTGTTGCTTTAACACCTACCCCACGGACACAACCTTTTTTCCCCTTCCCAACACGCCTATTCCCCTTTCCACCAGCAGCAGGCCTTTTTCCACTCATTTTGGTGGTTAACTAATTCACAACTCTGGAGTTGTTTGCACACAAAAACAATGGATGGGAACCGAGCAGAGCTGAGTGGCCATACTGTGGTATTAGGCCAAAACTATTGGCTGGGTTAGATGCAGAAAAAAATTATATTCAATTTGCAACCTGATGGAGGTCAGTATAGATGGACTAATAGAACAAGTCCCACACACAGCTAGAAGCCCAAATATTTTTTCAGAGGTAGATGCAGAAAAATTTTTTATTCAGTTTGCAACCTGATGGAGGTCTGTATAGATGGATTAATAGAACAAGTCAAACACACAGCTACAAGCCCAATATTTTTTCAGAGGTAGATGCAGAAAAAAAATATATTCAGTTTGCAACCTGATGGAGGTCAGTATAGATGGACTAATAGAGAAAGTCCCACACACTGCTAGAAGGCCAAATATTTTTTCAGAGCTAGATGCAGACAAAAATTATATTCAATTTGCAACCTGATGGAGGTCAGTATAGATGGACTAATAGAACAAGTCCCACACACAGCTAGAAGCCCAAATATTTTTTCAGAGGTACTGTAGATGCAGATAAAAATTATTTTTAATTTGCAACCTGATGGAGGTCAGTATAGATGGACTAAAAGAGAAAGTCCCACACACTGCTAGAAGGCCAAATATTTTTTCAGAGCTAGATGCAGAAAAAAATTATATTCAGTTTGCAACCTGATGGAGGTCTGTATAGATGGATTAATAGAACAAGTCCCACACACAGCTAGAAGCCCATATATTTTTTCAGAGGTAGATGCAGATAAAAATTATTTTTAATTTGCAACCTGATGGAGGTCAGTATAGATGGACTAATAGAGAAAGTCCCACACACTGCTAGAAGGCGAAATATTTTTTCAGAGCTAGATGCAGATAAAAATTATTTTTAATTTGCAACCTGATGGAGGTCAGTATAGATGGACTAATAGAGAAAGTCCCACACACTGCTAGAAGGCCAAATATTTTTCAGAGCTAGATGCAGATAAAAATTATATTCAATTGCAACCTGATGGAGGTCAGTATAGATGGACTAATACAACAAGTCCCACACACAGCTAGAAGCCCAAATATTTTTTCAGAGGTACTGTAGATGCAGATAAAAATTATTTTTAATTTGCAACCTGATGGAGGTCAGTATAGATGGACTAATACAACAAGTCCCACACACAGCTAGAAGCCCAATATTTTTTCAGAGGTAGATGCAGAAAAATATATATTCAGTTTGCAACCTGATGGAGGTCAGTATAGATGGAGTAATAGAACAAGTCCCACACACAGCTAGAAGCCCAAATATTTTTTCAGAGGTAGATGCAGATAAAAATTATTTTTAATTTGTAACCTGATGGAAGTCAGTATACATGGACTAATAGAGAAAGTCCCACACACTGCTAGAAGGCCAAATATTTTTTCAGAGCTAGATGCAGAAAAAAATTATATTCAGTTTGCAACCTGATGGAGGTCAGTATAGATGGACTAATAGAGAAAGTCCCACACACTGCTAGAAGGCCACATATTTTTTCAGAGGTAGATGCAGAAAAAAATATATTCAGTTTGCAACCTGATGGAGGTCTGTATAGATGGATTAATAGAACAAGTCCCACACACAGCTAGAAGCCCAATATTTTTTCAGAGGTAGATGCAGAAAAAAATATATTCAGTTTGCAACCTGATGGAGGTCAGTATAGATGGACTAATACAACAAGTCCCACACACAGCTAGAAGCCCAATATTTTTTCAGAGGTAGATGCAGAAAAAAATATATTCAGTTTGCAACCTGATGGAGGTCTGTATAGATGGATTAATAGAACAAGTCCCACACACAGCTAGAAGCCCAATATTTTTTCAGAGGTAGATGCAGAAAAAAATATATTCAGTTTGCAACCTGATGGAGGTCAGTATAGATGGACTAATACAACAAGTCCCACACACAGCTAGAAGCCCAATATTTTTTCAGAGGTAGATGCAGAAAAAAATATATTCAGTTTGCAACCTGATGGAGGTCTGTATAGATGGATTAATAGAACAAGTCCCACACACAGCTAGAAGCCCAATATTTTTTCAGAGGTAGATGCAGAAAAAAATATATTCAGTTTGCAACCTGATGGAGGTCAGTATAGATGGACTAATACAACAAGTCCCACACACAGCTAGAAGCCCAATATTTTTTCAGAGGTAGATGCAGAAAAAAATATATTCAGTTTGCAACCTGATGGAGGTCTGTATAGATGGATTAATAGAACAAGTCCCACAAACAGCTAGAAGCCAAATATTTTTTCAGAGGTAGATGCAGAAAAAAATATATTCAGTTTGCAACCTGATGGAGGTCAGTATAGATGGACTAATACAACAAGTCCCACACACAGCTAGAAGCCCAATATTTTTTCAGAGGTAGATGCAGAAAAAAATATATTCAGTTTGCAACCTGATGGAGGTCTGTATAGATGGATTAATAGAACAAGTCCCACACACAGCTAGAAGCCCAATATTTTTTCAGAGGTAGATGCATAAAAAAATATATTCAGTTTGCAACCTGATGGAGGTCAGTATAGATGGACTAATACAACAAGTCCCACACACAGCTAGAAGCCCAATATTTTTTCAGAGGTAGATGCAGAAAAAAATTATATTCAATTTGCAACCTGATGGAGGTCAGTATAGATGGACTAATAGAATGATGCTATGCCCAAAAGATTTTACTTCACTAGGTGCAGTAAAAAAATTGGTATTCTATACACAGGTGGTATATCTTGCAACACAGATAGGCTACTCCACTGACTAACACACTCTGCAATAGGCCAAAAAGGATTAGCTTTGCTAGATTCAGCCAAATGCTGTGAAAAAAACTTGCACAGCACTGGCACAGACCTGCCTGGCAAAAACTGATAGGAACTGATGTAACCTAGTCCTGAAAAGGACTCCAATTACAATTAGTCTTTACTCCCACAATCTATCTATTTAAGAGCACAGACCTGCCTGATAAAAGTCGTAGGAAATGCTGTAACCTAGTCCTTAAAAGGACTGCAATCACAACTATTCCCTACTCCCAAGCTATCTGTAGATTTGTGCGAAAATTGGCTTGAAATTAACAAGGTATAGCGCACACAGCAACAGCAGTGCCGTCTAACACGCAGCTGCAGCAGTGAGAAAATGGTGGCGACGGGGAAAATGGCTTGGTCTTATAGGGCAAGGACATGTGACATACACTGCCAATGACACATGCCCTTGCTTGTGTGAAAAAAAGCACTTCGCTCCGTGTGTGCGCTGCTGATAGGCTGACAGATTGCACCTCCCCACTGTAAATGCGGGAAAGAGAAAAAAAAAATGGAGATCTTCATTGTTCCTGCAGAGATCCATCCCCTGCCCCTCCCCCCACCCCGCTGTACACTCAAACTGCGTATTAACATTAATTTTCATCATTACTGAGAAAAAATCCAGTTATGATTTTGGTGCACGAACAGTTATCGAACATAACCTCGAACAGCCGAATTTTTCTCAAATTGTTCGTGTTCGCCGAACGGCTCGAACACCGCCCAAAACAGCTCGAATTTGAGATTGTCGAACAGTTCGAGTAGAACAACGCTCATCTCTAGACACAACTAACACATGGAAAAGTGACAAGTACATATAGTCATGCGAAAAGAAAAGAGGTGGAGGAGTAAAAGGAGGGGGAGACACAGATATAGGCATGTCATGCCCTTCTAAAACCAAAAAAGTGCGAAGCTGACCCGGCCAGTCCGTTCCTGCCCGTGCCACCTCCGTGTCGCCGGGTTTGTGCCAGAGCCGCGGTGGACCCTGACGGCCAGCCCCCCTCTCCCAATACTGGTGCTTGTCCGCTGGTGGGTCGAGCCCCCCAGCGGTGTGGGGGGAGTAACATCTGCAGAAGAAAGACCATCTACCAGCCAAACTAAGATGTCTACTTCTTTTCGTGGACAATGTGATACGATCCCTTTCTTATGGACACGCCTATCGCTACAAATTCCAGATGAGGCACAAAAACAGCAGGTGCTTCAACGGATATCAAGTGCTCCTTCAAGTGGGCTCTCCTCCACCTCAACTTCAACATCACAAAAACTCCAGTCCTCAGAGGTGTCACCCCAATCACACTTGCTTACTCACAGCTCCCAAGTCTCCAGCTGCCCGTCTGAGAATGGGGTAACACAGATGGTTGAGTCTGCACAGCTGTTTACTCATACTATAGCCTGGGAAATGGAGGTCTGCTCCAGAGATTCTGTTAATCCAGACGAGGAAATGATCTGAACTGATGCCCAGAATCTTTATAAGTCGGATCCAGGACCAAACCGTAACTCCATTTGGTGGAGACAATGATGAAGACGATGATGAGACTCAAATACCTGATTGGAGCGACAACTTGACTTTTCGGTCAGGGCAGGAAGAGGTTGGCTCTGAGGACGACGGGTGTGAGAACACAAAGGGTGATGATGACGAGGTTGGAGATCCCACTTACTGTCAACCCACAGTCAGCCAGTCGATGAGGTCAACGGAGGAGGTGGAGGAGGATGTGACTAGCCCAGGGGATGGGGATGACTTGGTACCCGGGCCTTTGCCTGGCTTTGGGGATGTCGCGGTGGTCGGCTCCCGGGCCCGTACCCTGGGGTCACTCTTTAAAAGGGTGGATAATTGTTAATTTTATAAGAGTTCGTGACGTCACCTGTGGTATCTGGTGAGAAGCACCAGCACTACAGCAGTCCACTGAGGCCGGTGATAAGGCAGCTCGATAGTATAGCTCCCCACAGGTGGATCTAGGCCTCAGAAAAGCATATGCAGGGGGAATGCAGGACAGGCGAGACCCAGCTGGGTCAGAGCAAGAACGGGAACGGACACGGTAGTCACTTCAGTACCTTTTACTGGTGGAAATTCAGGCACATCCCGGAGCACTGTAGGGTGAAGGGTGCATATCAGGATCCTCCCCAATGAGCGGGTGTAGGGCCTCCTGTTTCTTGCCTCTGCGTAGTAAGTTTCTGACCTGTCTGGAGCTAGGCCTAACTTTGTCTTTGTCCTGCGCTGGCTGACCTTATGGTTGGGCCTTCTCATGGAGTTCGCGCTCCCAGTATGCGGGGCCTAAGCGTCTCCTGCCTCTGTTACGTCTCAGCACCTTAGCGATACTGGGACTTGTAGTTCTCCAGGGATTCCGGTTATGCCTTACTGGGTCATAGAGATCCCGGTAAGCTCAGATCCGGTGTCCGGTAAATGCTTCGGGGTGAGCTGGTTAAGCTCCTCTGCCCCTTATGTACTAACTCGCCATTCGCCTTCGGCCTACTCGGGCCCTCACTAGGCTATACACACTAATGGCAGCTTGCCGCGCTTCACCGATCTTATGGCGCCGGCACACCTTAAGCTCTAACTGGGCTCCCTGAATCTAGCTAGCAGGAGCCTCGTGCTCCACTCCTTAACTATTAACTGAGTTCTCTAGACTAGACTGAGCTCCACTGCAGACTGACCTCTCTTAGGCTTCTCTACGGTAGGAACTCTTCAGAGGAACTGAACTGCCTAGCTCCACCTTCCCTATTTATATCCCTAACGGGCTTCCTCTGCTGGTCTGAGGTGGAAGGTGGAGATGTGTGAATGTTTATGGGGGCCTCTTGTGGAGGATTCCATCAATGCACTCTTCTAGGATCTGTGATACCAAGCGCAGCGGGGCGTCATAGATGCTATTGACGACGAGGTTAGGTTGCACCTTCCTGGACAGAGACGGAGTACTGGAAGCACGTCAACAACTGCATCCTCAACCACAACTCTGCCTCTGACCACAAGTGGTAGTGGCTCTTCAGGTCGCATCGGCTTTAAGCCTTGCATAGCCTGGGCATTTTTTCAGATAGATAAGGATAACCCAACTCGTGTTATCTGTAATATTTGTCACTAAAAGCTAAGTAGATGACAATAAATACATAGTTTGAGTATTTCATGCATGAACCGTCACATGGGTATGAAGCATAAGTTGCAGTGGGAAGCTCACTGTGCTACAATGCGGCCTAGCGGGCCGGGCCAACCACCGTCTGCCCCATCTTGTGCATCCGCGGCCTCTTCATCCTCTGTGACTGGGGGGACAGCAGTCACACCTGTTTTTGGACGCAGACCTGCCACCTCTTTACCCGCAACAGCCAGTTGGATTGGCAGGTCATCAGTTCATTTGGAAGTGGAAACACCTGCTGGTGTTGAGCGCTCTCCGAAATCGAGAGCACCACCTTTGGATCAAGGCAACCTAACATGTCCACCTGCATCTTCTTCACAGACCGGCAGTTTGCTGGGGACACCATTCTCAACCCCGTCTAAGCACAACAGCCAGCCCTCGGTCCCTCAGATGTGGACAAGTAAAAGACCATTTCCTCCTAGCCATGACAAAGCTAAGAGGTTGAATTTCACCATCTGCAAGCTGTTGGCTACAGAAATGCTGCCTTTCCGCCTGGTGGACACAGAGGATTTTCGAGACCTTATGTCCGTCGCAGTGCCAAAGTAACAGATGCCCAGTCGGCACTACTTCTCAAAGAAAGGCGTGTCTGCGCTCCACCAGCATGTCGCACACAACATCACCACTTCTTTGAGAAACTCTGTGTGTGACAGGGTGCATTTCACCACAGACACTTGGACGAGTAGGCATGGACAGGGGCGTTACATGTTGCTGACTGGGCACTGGGTAACTATGGTGACAGCAGGACAAGGGGCTGCTGTCCAAGTCTTACTGTCCCCACGAGTTGTGTGTCAATCCTCTTTATTTCGAAGTTCCTCCACTGTTTCTGCCTCCTCAACCTCCTCTCGGTCCTCCACCTGCACCCAAAGCCTGTCTGGTAATGCCACCTGCTTTCTAACTGCGCAAAAGGAATCCTGCACACCTCCTTACTATGCTGGCAGCAGGGCTCAACGGCATCAGTGTTTTCTTTGAAATGTCTGGGAAATGTGAGTCACACAGCTGAGGAGTTGTGGTCAGCTCTGGAGGCCCAGTTTCATGAATGGTTGTCTCCACTGGACTTGAAACCAGGGAAGGCCGTGTGCGACAATTCTGGAAACCTGGGTGCGGCCCTTCGCCGGGGCAATGTTACACACGTGCCTTGTATGGCTCACGTGTTGAACCTGGTTGTCCATCAAATTTTAGCCCACTATCCCGGACTAGATGGCCTTCTGCAGAGGGCACGGTCGCTGTGTGCTCACTTCCGCCATTCGCATCCCGCAGCTCAACGACTTACATCTCTACAGAAGTCGTTGGGCCTGCCAGTTCACTGGCTGAAATGCGATGTGCCGACATGGTGGAATTCAACTCTGCACACGTTGCAGCGACTGTGGCAGCACCGACAAGCCCTGGTGCAATACGTTCTGACGTATAGCCTGGGCCAACGAGATCCAGAGGTGGGGCAAATCACGCTGCAGGAGTGGTCTCAGATCAGGGACCTATGAAGATGACATGCCCCCTGGGCCGTGCGGTACCAGGAGCCGGGCCGGTAGACGCTGGGGGTTGTAGTCACTGTGGCGGTGACTCACGGCGGTCAATCCAAGGGTAATTTGTATATATGGGTTTTATAATGTCCGACTACACCACCTGTGGAGTGCGGCCAAAGGGGCCGCCGCTGCGGAACAGTCCTCTGAAGCTGGTGGTTTTGCAGCAATGGTATTATTACTCCCCACAGGAAGAGTGTAGCTTCAGGGCAGTGTGGGTGGATGATGGTGGTTTAGTGCAGGGAGTCAGTAATGAACACAGAGTCCATTTGATGCAGTCCCAAGATCTGTACTCACAGTTGTTGCAGTCCAGATTATAGGTACCAGAGCAATCTCCCCCGTCGTGCTGTGCGTACTTAGTGAGGGGCTCAGTCCACCCCCAGATAGCTCCGGAGTACTTAGCAGGACCCCCTTCTGTGTGTCCTTTCTCTGGCCTTCTCCCTGCACCTCACACCCAGTGACACTTCTATCCGGTATCCTCGGGCCTTGGCGGGCGACGTGCTGGGTCCTATGTGGCTACCTTCTAAGTGAGACTGGTGTGGACTTTGGCCTGCAGTACATGAAATGCTGCAGCTTCCGGTTTCTAGTTGAGCCTTGCTGTTTCTCCGCTAGTTGAGGGACCGGTTCCCCTTATCTTGCCTGACCCCTCTACCTCCTGGTAGCAGCGGGAGTACGGGTGGCCTTCTGCGCAGCCCGTACCCCTAGGGTCCCTTTGGTTCCTGGAGCTTTCCTGCTCCCACTCCTCTCTTCTCTCCTTCAGTCCTGGGCCTCTCAGGCTAGGCCCGCCTCCGGAGCAGAGCTCATGCAGAGCCTCTGCTCCTGTCACTTCTCCTCCTCTGACTGGCTTGCTCTTTCTAAGATGGCTTCCTATTTATACTCTCCCTTTCATGTGCTCCCCTAAGCACCCACTACATAGGACCCTCCCGCCAGCTAGGGACCTGGGACTGTGCTCTCCCTTTGGAGCAATCTCGCCCTACCCCCACTCCGGCTATGTGTTGGATGCAGGTGTTAGGATCCCGAGCCATACTCCTTCCTTACCTGAGGGTGTGATACCACACCTCTCGTTGAGATGCAGTAACTCTTTGGTGACTGAACCCTCAGGGGCGCCACACACCCTTCTGCACAGTTTTGAAATGGCGACGAAGATGTTTAGTGCTGACGACGATGCCATTATCAGCATGACTATTCCGGTGATTTACATGCTGGAGCACACATTAAACAGAATTCAGTCAGGTGGTGGGACAAGAGGAGGTGGAGGAAGTAGAGGAGGAGTCATATGCGGCAGGGATAACATCTCCAAGGTCCAGACGGTCGGCAGCACCAAGGCGGCAGGCATGGGAGGGTGGGGGAGAGGGATTAACCAGGGCGCATGGTAGCAGCCAAACTATTGAGGAAGGTGCAGGAGCCGAGGAAGAAGAGGAGGACGAACTGGCGATGGGCATGTAAAACTCATCAGATGAGGGAGACCTTGATCACATTTCTGTTGTGCGAGGTTGGGGGGAGAGGGCAGAGGAAGGAAGCATGATTCTTACCTCGCTACCAACACAACAAGGACTTGGTCCTCCTGGATACACAAGACACATGAGTGCCTTCTTACTGCACTACCTGCAACATGACCCTCGGATTGTCAGAATACGAAGTAATCCCGACTACTGGGTTGCCACACTCTTAGATCCCTGGTACAAAAGTAAATTTGCCAAAATAATTCCTGCCATAGAAAGGGATTCACGCATGCAGTACTATCTGCAGACGCTGTTGCAGAATCTTACATGTGCTTTTCCACAAAACACCAGTGGTGCACGTAGTGAATCTCACAGTTCTAACTTGCCAACCATGGGACTGTCGAGTCTTCATCACTCAAACAGTAACAGGAACACAGTATCTGCTGGTAACAGCAATTTTGTGGAATCGTTTCACCACTTTTTTAGACCATCCTTTGCAAGGCCACAGGAGACAAGAAGTCTGACACATAGTCAACGCCTAGAGAGGATGTTACAGGAGTATCTCCAAGTGAACATCGAAGCCATGACTGTGTCACTGGACCCTTGCTCATTTTGGGATTCCAATCTGGAAAAATGGCCGGAGCTCGCCACTCACGCCTTGGAGATCTTGTCATGCCCTGCAGCCAGCGTTCTGTCTGAACGTGTGTTCAGCGCTGCTGGTGGAGTGCTGACAGATAAGGGCACGCGGCTGTCCACTGAGAATATAGACAGACTCACGTTCATAAATATGAACAAATCATGGATTCGCAAGGACTTTTCTACCCCTGTGTCATCCTGGGGAGACTAAAAGCTTGAGGATTTGGTAAAATCACCTCACCAACCGTTTTAAGCAACTGTGGGGCAATTGAAGCCACTTAACCCTTGAACGCATGACTAAAAAATCTACACTTTCTCATACCTGGGGCCTTTTAGGCCCGTGTGCAAAAAACATGGAATAACTCAAACTCAAATGACAAACAACTATATACATGAAGAATACCTGGAGTTTCAAAATTCTAACTAAAGTAATCTTGCAGAAAATAGAAAACAATTAACAGGGCGGGCCTGCGAGGCCCCAGGTATGCATTCTAGGGTTAAGTAGTGTCTGTGCCACAATTTTGGGAAAAAATGGAGACTCTTTTTGGAGTCCCCTTGCTGTGTCTTACGTGACGTTGGTATCGTCAATTTCAGGTGCGTTGGGTCGCCCCCCCCCTTTTAACTGTAAGAAACTACATACACTATGGCTTGGGGTAACACAGATGGTTGAGTCTGAAGAGCTGTTTACTCATAGGTCTGCTCCAAAGCTCCAGTGTCTGCTAGTCAGCGTAGAATTTTTAACTGCATCTAGCCTAGGCAATACTTTGGGCGTAGTAGCCCAGCTGCGAAGCAAGCTGCACCGCCTGTGTATCTAATAAGAATTTTTAAATGCATCTAGCTAGGCAGACTGTGGGGACCCCCAACCAAACCCAGACACTCAGCCCCCCTACCGCCCCCCTTTCCTTGACAATACAATAATGTAACTCTTACAACTAGATGGGTGAAGATCGGTCACAGATTATTAACTCTTTATACTCATTCCATTAGAAAGGCATTTTATTTCTAAAATAATTCAGCTTGTTGCAGCATGTCCTGGGTCTCTACTCCAACAAGTGTAACTCTCCAACATGTCCTTTCTATTTCCAGGCCACGGAGGATCCTGCGTACTCGTATGCAGGACTCTGACCCCCACCCATCACTCTTAACGCTTGTTCCACTACGTCCTGGAGTCCTGACTGGAATATGTCCAGTCCAATATCCATTAAGTGAACACCGTCGGGCTGTATGAGGCCTGCTTTATCTCCTTCCAGTTGTCGGTGTCGTATCACTACACCGCCTCTGTCTCTTCTAAATTTTGCCATCCGAATATTTATTACCAGCCTTGTCCGTTCGATGGCCGTGATGTCTCGCGCACCTTGCCATACTGCTATCGGCACAATCTCTGACCATACTATAGTTAGTTTTGTGAAAAATTCTCTGAAGCGCTCAGTGTCTAGTTTCATTATTGCCATTAGTTATGTGCTCTTGTGATGACCTAGGTTGTTTCCCCTGTCCTGTATAACTAAGATGACCAGACCTCTTGCCTCTCTCCCTACCTTGATTACCTCCATTAGTACCTGTGGCCATAGCAGGTCTCTAATACCTCTCCAGTTGAAATATGTGTTATGAAACTCTAATTTCCTCCCACCTGGGCGGACTTTCGCCCTTTTTTCTGCTCAATATATATACGAGTGGCCTATCACCCACACTGTTGGCTTAGTGTCACCTGTAAAAGAAACAAACCACGTTAGGATAACAAGTCCGGTCTTATGTATCTCGCCAAACACGTGGATCACCATCTCCCTATCCTCTGAACTTCCGTTTCTGACAGTCCTGCTCTTGCTGCTTCCGTGGCCGCGCCTATGCGGAATGAGTGTGTCCCGTAATCTTTGGGGTGGTTCCCTGCCGATGTTATGCATTTATTAAATATAGTTTGGAACTGATATCTTGATAATGGCGTTCCATCAATGTGTGATAGGAAGAAATTACTTTGTGATCTGATGGTTATATATGTTTTTACTATTGCTACCCGACTCAGTGTACCGTTTGTGGGTTGTAGAAGTACCCAAGTGCCCCTGCCCGCTGGAACAGTTTTCGATTGGCGTATACGTAGACGTATTGCATTATTGGCTATGACTACGTCCTGGTGTAATAAGCCTCCACTGGTGGTAATTTTGGATTGAGGGACTAATTCGCTTATGCATAGCGCCCCAAAGAAGGCGATCGCAAATGCAGTAGACAGTAGTGTTGTTTCAAATTGTGAGTGTCATGTTAATGGTGTTAGGGATATGATTTGAGAAATCAGTTTTAGTGACACGGGACGGGACATCTACACTCCTGACTTGGCTGACCCCTTTTCCACCCTTTTATGGATTGTCTGATGATGAATCTTTGTCACATCTCCCCAATTCAGTAGTTGGAAGTGAAATGCTACTCCGGTCAGACACCGCTGCGCTGACGCCCCTGATATGCCCCTCATCATTAGCTGGAGGAGAAATTCTATGGTGATTTGTGATCTGGCTTGTTCACATTGGTCAACCCATCTGCCTGCTACTAGTCGAGTCCACTCTTCCCATGCCTTACCATATGCTTACCACGTCGACGGGGCAACTGACGCTCTGATTAATGGCATCAACTATTCGCCACTAGATATGCTTACCACGTCGACGGGGCAACTGACGCTCTGATTAATGGCATCAACTATTCGCCACTAGATCCCATAGGGAGGGTGGGCAACTGTTGCCCGATGGGTGGGCGTTGGGGAAGAGCTCTGTGAAAATCTGCCAATTGAATTGTGATAAAGCATTAGCAGCAGCTTTAGACCCCTCAGGATCGTGGCTAGCGCAGACCCATACATTGTGTTTTAGGCACAGGAATGCTAGCTGGCGTAGTAGGCCTAGCACTGGGAGAGACGATGATGCCATCTTATTAATGCAGTGCGCTAGGCTGGTGTTTTTTGTTATGAAGGGTATATTTTTGTTAGCCAGGCGCGCGCCCCATATTTCTATTGCTACCACTATTGGGAAGAAAAATTATTTTCTGGGCTAGATGCAGCTAAAAATTATTATTAATTTCAAAGCTGGTGGAGCTTGGTATAGATGGCCTAATACAATGAGTACCACACACTGCTACAAGCCCAAATATTTTTTCAGAGCTAGATGCAGATAAAAATTATATTGAATTTCAACCTGGTGGAGGTTAGTATAGAAGGACTAATAGAACAAGTCTCACACACTGCTACAAGCCAAAATATTTTTTCAGAGATAGATGCAGAAAAAATTATATTGAATTTTCAACCTGGTGGAGGTTAGTATAGATGGACTAATAGAACAAGTCTCACACACTGCTACAAGCCAAAATATTTTTTCATAGCTAGATGCAGAAAAACATTATATTGAATTTGCAACCTGGTGGAGGTTAGTATACATGGACTAATAGAACAAGTCACACACACTGCTACAAGCCGAAGCCCAAATATTTTTTCAAAGCTAGATGCAGATAAAAATTATATTGAATTTGCAACCCGGTGGAGGTTATTATAGATGGACTAATAGAACAAGTCCCATACACTGCTACAAGCCGAAATATTTTTTCAGAGCAAGATGCAGAAAAAAATTATATTGAATTTGCAACCTGGTGGAGGTTAGTATAGATGGACTAATAGAACAAGTCCCACACACTGCTACAAGCCGAGACTTTTTTCAGAGCTAGATGCAGATAAAAATTATATTGAAATTGCAACCTGGTGGAGGTTAGTATAGATTGACTAATAGAACAAGTCACACACACTGCTACAAGCCGAAATATTTTTTCAGAGCTAGATGCAGATAAAAATTATATTGTAATTGCAACCTGGTGGAGGTTAGTATAGATGGACTAATAGAACAAGTTACACACACTGTTAAAGGCTGAAATATTTTTTCAGAGCTAGATGCAGAAAAAAATTATATTGAATGTGCAAACTGGTGGAGGTTAGTATAGATTGACTAATAGAATGATGCTATGCCCATAAGGTTTTACTTCACTAGGTGCAATAAAAAAATTTGTATTCTATACACAGGTGGTGTAGCTTGCAACACAGATAGGCTTCTCCACTGACTAACACACACTGCAAGAGGACAAAAAGGATTTGCTTTGCTAGATTTAGCCAAATGCTGTGAAAAAAACTTTCACAGCACTGGCACAGACCTGCCTGGCAAAAAGTGATAGGAACTGATGTAACCTAGCCCTGAAAAGGACTGCAATTACAATTAGTCTTTACTCCCAACCTATCTATTTAAGAGCACAGACCTGCCTGATAAAAGTGATAGGAACTGATGTAACCTAGCCCTGAAAATGACTGCAATTACAATTAGTCTTTACTCCCAACCTATCTATTTAAGAGCACAGACCGGCCTGATAAAAGTCGTAGGAAATTATGTAACCTAGTCCTTAAAAGGACTGCAATCACAACTATTCCCTACTCCCAAGCTATCTGTAGATTTGTGCGAAAATTGGCTTGAAATTAACAAAGTATAGCGCACACAGCAACAGCGGTGCCATCTAACACGCAGCTGCAGCAGTGAGAAAATGGTGGCGACGGGGAAAATGCCTGGGTCTTATAGGGCAAGGACATGTGACATACTGCCAATGACACATGCCCTTGCTTGTGTGAAAAAAAGCAGTTCGCTCCGTGTGTGCGCTGCTGATAGGCTGACAGATTGCACCTCCCCACTGTAAATGCGGGAAAGAGAGAAAAAATGGAGATCTTCATTATTTCTGCAGAGATCCATCCCCTGCCCCTCCCCCCGCCCCGCTGTACACTCAAACTGCGTATTAACATTAATTTTCAGCATTACTGAGAAAAAATCCAGTTATGATTTAGGTGCACGAACAGTTATCGAACATAACCTCGAACAGCTGAATATTTTTCAAATTGTTCGTGTTCGCCGAATGGCTCGAACATCGCCCAAAACAGCTGGAATTTGAGATTGGCGAACAGTTCGAGTCGAACACCGCTCATCTCTAGTTGGCACTGCTCCATAGTATTACATTGGAGCGAGTGCTATCCGATGAAACATTGTGAGTGAGCCCTTAAAGTGGGACTGAGTTTGGCAAACTTGACTCTATTCAGTTAAATGAAAAAGAGTCACTCTTTATGCATATTTGATCCTAAAAAGTAATAAGGTTTCTATCCCAAATAAAAGAAGAAAAAAAAAAGAAATAAAGTTATTACAAAAAAAAAATCGAGTAAGTGGGGGAAACAAACTCCCAATCCAGATGTGTCCCAAACATTATATATCACTAAACAACCATGATGAGGCACATCTGCCTCCCAGCGCTAGATCTGTTACCAAAGTGGTGTATAACCACCAATGCAAGCATACAAAGGGTTAAAGGTGAGGTGAAAATCTCTCTCAGATTGGGGAAATTTCTCCCAGTATTTCCACAACACAATTGTTTATCCAGTGAAAAATCCATAGTATCGACACATTGTATATCCCATATAAATTATTGAAGTTTTTGCAAAACTGAGATCAGTGGCTAAGAAGGATGAACTAATCACGAGGCCTAAGACAGACCAGACTCTAGGATTAGTGAAGACCATGGTAGTAGATGAATGACAGACAAGGAAGAAACTTGCATAAGATTCCACAGAAGGTGATAGTGGAATCACTGTAAGGCCACGATCAGTATTTGGTCAGTATTTTACATCAGTATTAGTAAGCTAAAACCAAGAGTGGAACAATCAGAGTAAAAGCATCATAGAATTACATGGACCACTTCTGGATTAAACATTTTCACCAAATAATGAAAATGTGAATGTGGCCATAAAATGATGGATACAAGTTAACACAAAATTGAAACGTGAAAATTGGCAACAATATTAAAATAATTCCAAAAAAATTATAATCATCTTCCTATGAGGCAATAACTGCAAATCTGGATGTTGGTAATGCAGCTGATGTGATTTATCTGGACTTTGCAAAGACATTTGATACTGGACCACACAACAACCTTATACTGAAGCTACAGAAGCAAGGACAAGGGAAAATATATGAAGATATGTATGGAACTGGTTAAAGAACAGGAAACAAAGATTCATTGTAAATGGTACATTTTTCTAAAAGGGTTAAAGTCAGCAGAGGGGATCGCAGGGATCAGTAGTGGGGACCACAAGGATCTGTGTTAGGACCAACTCTTTTAATTTCTTTATTAATGACCTTGTTGATGGGATTGACAGTAAATTGTCAATCTTAGCTGATGACACAAAACTATGTAAGATAAATTCTGCGTGAGACAGTATAATATTACAGAACAATCAGGATAAGATGACTGAATGGGCAAACACTTGGCAGATGAGGTTTAAAGTAGATAAATGTAGGGTAATGCACCGAAGACTGAGCAATCCTATTGCTGCATATACACTGCTCAAAAAAATAAAGGGAACACTCAAATAACACATCCTAGATCTGAATGAATGAAATATTCTCATAGAATACTTTGCCCTGTACAAAGTTGAATGTGCTGATGTAGCGCCCCGAGGGTTCGGCCGCTACAGGGGTATTGCACCTCTGCCAGAGGTGTGATATTCCACTCCCGGGTAAGGATGGAGTATGGACCAGGGCTCAGTTAGCAGCACACATATACACTCCTCATTTCCGGGGGACAGCTCTATGGTGCTCCCATTAGTATGCAGGCACGACCGACTATGTCCCTGGCTGGAGTGGGGAGGGGGGGAACCCTAGCGATGTGGGAGCAGATAGGGGCTGGTTTCTGGGCATAGGAAGGAACTCATTGGTTGCAGGTCACCTGGGCTCAGACACAGAGGAGGAGGTATATAAGGTGGGCACCATCTTAGTTCTGTAGTAAGAGAGAAGAGAAGTTCAGTCTGTGAGGAGGAAGTGAGAGTGGAGGAGGAGGGGAGCAGAGGCTCCGCTGGAGTTCTGCTCCAGAGCCAGGCCTAGGACACGGGCCGGGCGAGAGGGAGAGAAGGAAAGGAACAGAACAGAAAGAGAAAGGAACTGAAGAGAAAGGCCCAGGAACACAAAGGAAGAAGGGACCCTAAGGACCCAGGAAATTACGGGTGATGGGTCAGGCAAGGAAAGGGTACCAGATCCCAAGTTAGTGGAGGCAAATAATCCTCAGCCAAGAACCGGAGGTCGTGATCATATATTGGTGCGACCCCTCGCTAAACCTGCTAGAAAGGCACCATATAGGATAGCGGGAAACGGGGCCCATGTTTGCCCGCATAAATCCGCGGTAGCTGGACAGAAGTTTGGCCACTGGAGGGGTACGAGCCAGAGAAAGGACAGAAGGGGGTCCTGTACCATGCTCCTGAATTGCCTGGGAGTTGACCGAGCCCCTCACCTGGTGGACGCAGCACGGCTTGGGCAGTCACTACCTGTACAGAAGTGGCTTGGAGTATACCAACTGTGAGTAAAAGACCCTGGACTGCAACACGTTGTCTTTGTGCTTCTTACTTTGCCAGCACTAACGGTACTGGGACTCCCTGCACCATCACCCAGACCATCACCCCTCGCTGCCCTGAGGCTACACTCCTCCCGTGGGGAGACGTACTATTCCTTGCTGCACCCACAACACCAGCCTCTGCGGTCTGCACTGCAGCGGCGGTTAGCCCTGACCGCAATCCGCGGATGGCGTAGTCGGACACTGCAAAACATAGTAGACTACCACTGGTCTGACCACCCTGAGCCACAGAGCGGGTTGCCACTACTAACCCCATCATCACACTGAAGCCCGGTTCCGAGTGCCCCACAGCCCAGGGGGCGAGTCACTGACAACAAAATCACACAAAAATCATCAATGGAAATCAAATTTATTAACCAATGGAGGCCTGGATTTAGAGTCACCCCCAAAATTAAAGTGGAAAAACACACTACAGGCTGATCCAACTTTGATGTAATGTCCTTAAAACAAGTCAAAATGAGGTTCAATATTGTGTGTGGCCTCCACGTGCCGGTATGACCTCCCTACAACGCCTGGGCATGCTCCTGATGAGGTTGCGGATGGTCTCCTGTGGGATCTCCTCGAAGACCTGGACTAAAGCATCAGCCAACTCCTGGACAGTCTGTGGTGCAATGGAGCGAGACATGATGTCCCAGATGTGCTCAATCGGATTCAGGTCTGGGGAACGAGCGGGCCAGTCCATAGCTTCAATGCCTTCATCTTGCAGGAACTGCTGACACACTCCAGCCACATGAGGTCTGGCATTGTCCTGCATTAGGAGGAGCCCAGGGCTAACCCCACCAGTATATGGTCTCACAAGGGGTCTGAGGATCTCATCTCATACTTAATGGCAGTCAGGCTACCACTGGCAAGCACATGGAGGTCTGTGCGGCCCTCCAAAGAAATGCCACCCCATACCATTACTGACCCACTGCCAAATCGGTCATGCTGAAGGATGTTGCAGGCAGCAGATCGCTCTCTACGGCGTCTCCAGACTCTTTCACGTCTGCCACATGTGCTCAGTGTGAACCTGCTTTCATCTGTGAAGAGCATAGGGCGCCAGTGGCGACTTTGCCAATCCTGGTGTTCTGTGGCAAATGCCAAGTGTCCTGCACGGTGTTGGGCTGTGAGCACAACCCCCATCTGTGGATGTCGGGTCCTCATACCATCCTCATGGAGTCGGTTTCTAAGCGTTTGTGCAGACACATGCACATTTGTGGCCTGCTGGAGGTCATTTTGCAGGGCTCTGGCAGTGCTCCTCCTGTTGCTCCTTGCACAAAGGCGGAGGTAGCGGTCCTGCTGCTGGGTTGTTGCCCTCCTACGGCCCCCTCCACGTCTCCTGGTGTACTGGCCTGTCTCCTGGTAGCGCCTCCAGCATCTGGACGCTACGCTAACAGACACAGCAAACCTTCTTGCCACAGCTCACATTGATGTGCCATCCTGGATGAGTTGCACTATCTGAGTAACTTCTATGGGTTGTAGAGTCCGTCTCATGCTACCATGAGTGTGAAAGCACAACCAACATTCAAAAGTGACCAAAACCTCAGTCAGAAAGCATTGGTACTGAGATGTCGTCTGTGGTCCCCACCTGCAGAACCACTCCTTTATTGAGGGTGTCTTGATAATTGCCAATAATTTCCATCTATTGTCTATTCCATTTACACAACAGCATGTGAAATTGATTGTCAATCAGTGTTGCTTCCTAAGTGGACAGTTTGATTTCACAGAGGTTTGACTTACTTGGAGTTATATTCAGTTGTTTAAGTGCTCCCTTTATTTTTTTGAGCAGTGTACATTAAATGGGAGAATACTCGGGACTACTGAACAGGAGAAGCACTTGGGTATTCTGGTTATGAGTAAGCTGAGCAGCAGTACTCAATGTCAAGCAGCAGCCGCAAAAGCAAACAAGATTTTAGGGTGTATAAAAAAAAGAGATAAAATCCTGTGATCCCAAAATACTGTTATCAATTATTGCCTGAAAAACTGATGTCTGCATGAGACTTTAATATTTGTTCCATTTCAAAGTGTATGTTTTTTTTGCTCTATATCAAGTTGACAAAACAAGACCTGACCCGTGCTCACCCCTGTTCCTCTTAATGATTGTGCCATATAAAATATAATTGGCTTCTCCACTCTTCTCTAGCTAGACTGTCAGGCTGCTGAGCAGAGCATTTCATTAATTTAATAGGGTAAGATAACATCTAAAAAAAGGGAAAAAGGCATGAATTGTACATTCAAATGCTTGCTCGCCAAGAAACAACCTTCCAAGTTTTGCTTTGTAAAATGTTTCGCGACTTTTTCCTTTTATTGACTTTGTATGGGTAATACAACCAAGTGCTTACTTGGAAACTGCTGACCATTATCCGTATCATTCTACCTCTCTTTTTATTTGTTTCCTTGACAGTTTCTTTTCCAACGGAAAATTCAATAGCATCTTACACCTGACTAAATGATGTGTAGCTGAATATAAAGCTTAGTTACCACAATAAAGATGAAAAAGAAATCATATATGGTCATAAGCAGCAATTCCACTGCCTCTGCAATCTTTAAAGCTGTTCTGATTACTGCCTTAACTGCTCTATAGACGATGGTGATGACAGACCTAATTCACACATGCTGAATAACAACAGCACGCAGCATGTGTCCGGTGCCATTGATCTATATCAAGAATCTCTCTCCTGGACTCCGCATATAATAGTTTATACTTCTAATAGCTTTGCTGTGAAAGTTACATACAATTTTTATTTTTATTTTTTTAGGTGTTATACCACACTGACTATCAAATTAATTAAATGTTCTGCTCGGCAACCAAACACCCCGACTAGTGAAGAGTTGAAAAGCCAATTATAACTTACATGGCGCAATCATTAAGAGGAACAGGGCACAGGTCTATTGGAACACTGATATACATTGCACAAAGAAAGATCACAATGGATAAACAGCCCAGACATTTCGGAATACAGATGAAAGAAAATTCAATGTGAAAATAAAAATTCTTAGTTTTAAGAAAAAGAATCCTATTACTTATGTTTATCATTTACTCAAAGAGTATGCTTTCCTATAAAAATATCTAGAGATGTATGAATCATTAATAATTAAAGGGACTGTTCATTTTAATTAAACAAATACTTTATATACAAATATATTGAGGACTTGATTTTGTTTTACTAACATAGAATTATTACAGGATATCATCCTTCGGGAAGAGACACCCACTTGTTAGTGTCACCTTCCGGATAGGCTACACAACTTTGCACTTCTCAAATCGGCTTGTGATAAAGGATCATGTGACCAGACCGGTCCATCTGTCTCTTCCAATTGGAAATCAGCTTTCTCACTAAACATTAACCTATTTGGCCTTGTTAAATGACCAGGAGTTGATATACATCATCCAGAGATCCAAAAAATAGAAAGGACTCCTTTTCATAATTTATTAAAAAATCAGTAATTCTTTATTATATAAAAATACACAAGACAATATAAAACTCTGAATATATAAGATAAAATATGGGGATATTACATAGTACAGACTCTGTGACAAAATACATGATCTTAATAAAATGGTGATCCTACAATGTATCAAACACAATATCCCATATAAGATCTATATAACATTAGAATATGCAATGCAAAAAAAAGAAGCATGGACCGCACCTCCAAAAATCATACATTTGATCTAATGCCTCTCGGCAAAAATATATATAACTGAACATGAGGTTCTTAGTTTAACATTCTGATCAGACTGTATGAAGCCCACTGCCACGTCACGGCAAACTTCGTAGTGGGTCATAACATTTCCTACCTGAACGGGAGCGGAGCTGTGCGCCAACCACCACCACAGCGACAATGCATCAGCAGGGCGGGTGGCCTGGTGCCTCTCAGCACCCATGCTGCAAGACCGAGTCCCCATGACTCCAGGCCGCGCCGCCCCACAAGCACAAATCCACAGCAACAATGGCTGACACACTGCACCAACACCACATGAAAGGAGCATTGTAGCTCACCTTCCTCAAGCTCTCAAGTGAGAGCAAAAACAGGCTAGACCCTCTTTGCAGTCTCCTGCTAATTAAAATCGCCTGTGCCAAATGGGAGGAGTGCTGGTCCAAGAAAGGGGAAAGAATATGCAATGCAAAAAAAAGAAGCATGGACCGCACCTCCAAAAATCATACATTTGATCTAATGCCTCTCGGCAAAAATATATATAACTGAACATGAGGTTCTTAGTTTAACATTCTGATCAGACTGTATGAAGCCCACTGCCACATCACGGCAAACCTCGTAGTGGGTCCTAACATTTCCTACCTGAACGGGAGTGGAGCTTGTGGGGCGGCGCGGCCTGGAGTCATGGGGACTCGGTCTTGCAGCATGGGTGCTGTGAGGCACCGGGCCGCCCGCCCTGCTGGTGCATTTTCGCTGTGGCAGTGGTTGGCGCATAGCTCCGCTCCGGTTCAGGTAGGAAATGTTAGGACCCACTACGAGGTTTGCCGTGACATGGCAGTGGGCTTCATACAGTCTGATCAGAATGTTAAACGAAGGACATCATGTTCAGTTATATATATTTTTGCCGAGAGGCATTAGATCAAATGTATGATTTTTGGAGGTGCGGTCCATGCTCCTTTTTTTATATTATATAACATTAGACAATGGACATTAACTTCAATCAATAGTTTGTACAAATATTTTTCGTTAATAAAGTGCTACATTCCTATGGTACCAAAAGGATAGGGTATAGTTTAAATTGATACCCCAATGTGAGATAATCTGTATATGCTTATCAATAAATCAGACACATGTCATATACCTAACTGTAAGCTATACTATAATGATAAAAAAAAAACTAGTGTACAGATGCAATAGTTATTTCCCCCAAAGTATGCAGGCACACAAAAAAGACTCTATTCAGTGTCTTGTATATTCAGATGCAAAGTCTCCGACATACAGAGTATAACAGTGAATATTACCAAAGTAAAGGATACTACCATAAACATGGTGCCATCGAGAGCCCCTTGGCGCGCGTTTTGCCTAGCTCCCTCAAAAGGAGTACCCAGTAGAATGAAGCGTCCAGTAGATTAAACCAAACTCTTTATTTTCCATACAGGTGCAGCAACTTTGAATGGTTCAAGTAGAATTTGGCTATAAATATTTAAGTTAGGAAAAATCTATTTAATGTAAAGGAAGGTAAAAAAAAACCTACATTATTGTAAAGGCACATTGCTGAGAACTAAAGTCCTTTTAGTTTATTTCCAGCCATAATGGAGCCCTCACATCATGTGTGTCATTTATATTCATTGGCACTCACCATTTTTTTTTATTGCAGGAGTGGAGGCTACAACATCGTGAGTGGGTCTCGGCCATCCTACTTTCAGAAATAGAAGGGATAGAAGTCAATTGTCCTACTACAAATATGCACCGGAAGCTCTAATAATAAAAAAGTACTGATTTCCTCTGGAGGCCTTTTTAAAGCTTAACCCCTTTTCGACCTCTGCCACAGAGGGTCCTGTGTCTATGCCCATCCCTCCGTTGGGCCTAAACTGTCTCTATACATGTACATTTATAAGCATATGTACATTGGGCACACATTTATAAAGTATGCACATGCTAATATAGTGTATGCACATTTACACTTTACACATGCATGTATATATTACACACATTACGCAAGAATAAATAAGATATTTATGTTGGACTGGACACTAGATGTAACAGAATAAAACTTGTTTATTCATTTGTATTATTATTATTTTGCCTCTCCATTGCAGAGATATTAGCAATCAAGCCCAAGTGGGTGTTATCAGGCAGTTTTCACTGGGGGCATGTACTTATTCTCCCTTCATGATGCTGACCAATCATAAACAAGCAGCAAACTCTTCTATCAGCGCTCCTGATTATGGAGTGTGTCAGTATCACACTTATGTCTATGCTCAAGTATCTTTTAAGAGCTCTGCAGTGATATCAAGGCTGCAATAATATTTCACCAATTCTGGGCTACTCCTGTATGAGATGCAATGACACTCTGCTCTTCTCTCACTGCAGATTGAATGCAAGTTGAGCACATCAGACAAAAGTGTGATTACAGACACAGCTTCGGACAGTCAATGTTTAGGAGGGGGAGTACAGCAGAATTGAAAGTGCTATGAGAGTAGGAGAGCAGAGAGAAAGTTTTGTAATGTGACACAGGTAAACTCAGCTGTACTGCCCCTCCCCACATAGGGACCTTATCTGAAAGGTGTTAGTCATCCGTACTTTCCAATCATGCAGGAGGTAAGACCAGGAGGTCAGGGCTGTCTGTCTTCACATCTCACACACTGAGAAACCTGTTCTAAACAGTGGTGGGGGCATATTCTTCTTTCCTTTGAGAGTTGCTGCCAGCTTATGATTGGTCAGCATTATACAGGGAGAATAAGTACATACCCACAGTGAAAAATGCCTGATAACTACCCCTTGGGCTTAAAAAAATGAACTTATTAGGTTAATAAATTAAAAATACTGTTTTATTCAGCTCTGTCGCCACTATTACATCGAGTGTCCAGTTCAACATGAATAATTTGGGGAAAGGTGCTTTTTAAGCTTCATTTTATGAGTTATTTTTTTTGCCATTTTGCATTTTTTTTGCAACATTTGTTGACAACCTTAATTAATCTCTTCACTCTATTGCATTGGTAATTACGATTACAGGGGTACCAAATATGTCCATGTTATTTGCTAATTTGTGACATTTATTTTAGTATATTATTAAAAAAAATGGTATTTTAATAATTGTTTTTTTTTTCCTTTTTAATAATTTCATAAGAAAAAAAAATCTGTCTTTCATTTTACCCCTGAAAAGCAGAAAAATAGAGATGTAATTGTATATAGAGAGGTAAAGTTATATAGAGATATATTTCTATTTTCCAGTTCAATATGCCTATAAAGAAGAAGTATACAGTACTCTTTAAATCTTTTGGCAGGGAAAATCCTCCCACATTTAGCAGTGCAGCCTTTGCTCACTGCAAAGATTTTGTTAGCCATACTAGAGGATGTGAGTTTGAATTCCAAGAAAGACAGTTCAAGGAAAGCAAATAATGTCATTAAATTTATATGAAGGCATCTACTGAGCACAGACAGATTTTGTGGGCCCCATCTCAATATCCTAAATTGGAGAAAACAGAACGAATAAAGTGAAGTTCATACTGAGATAGATCGAAAATGCGACTTGGCCCTCTCCTCCAAGGGATTCTATGCAGCTGAGTGTACTGCACATGCGACATGTATACCCCTGCTTTGCCATTTATGTCCGGCACATGGAGGATGCATAGTAATGGACTGCATTCAGGAACAGAACCCACTTCATATAAACATTGGATGCCAGCTGTGTTACACAGCTATACCCACTTTTAACTGCTGTAATCACCAAACCTTCACTATCTAGCTTCCCTTCAAATAACTTGCCTTGAGACAAAGACTTGTCATATCAACCATGGGCCGTCTAAAGTCTCTGTATATGCCATTTTTATATTCCTATAAAACCTTAATTGATTGGAGATCCGAGACTCCTATGAAGACCTAACGTAGCATGAAAGCAGAATTCAAGCGCATTGTGCTAGCGACCAACTGATCACAACTTCAAGTTTGTAAAAATAAAAATAAAGAAAAAACTTTAAAATTTTGAGTTCTTTCTTCCCATTTTGTAAATAAAAAAAATAAAATATGATAAACAAGCAAAAATAGTGTTGACCCTCCAGAAGGATTTTTTCATTATTTTATAGTACATTAAATGGATAACTAAATGGTAGCATTCAAAACTACAATTCTTCCCCCTCAAAAGAAAGATGTTGTCATACTGCCTATAAGTATTTAAAAATAATAAAAAAGCATGCATATTTCTTAGGAGAGGAAGATGAAAAAAAATTGACTGCTGCAGGAAGGGATTAGTTGATAAAAGGCTATAAAAAGTCTTTACAACAATCAAGTCACTTATTTATGTTTGGGAATGTAAAATGGTAAGGGGAGGTAGCCGTGGATGAGGTCCTCGTCTCTTGCGCACGGCATGTTAAATGAAGGTGGGGTTCCTAGCTGGGTGGCGCAGATCGCATGTAGCCAATGACATTGGTTTTCCAGGACCAGGTGTTAAACAGTTCAATGAGGGAGACCACCAATCTAATATAAATATTTTACTCAATGATACATGGGGATGGATATTATACAAGAGATAAGCAGGTAAAAATCTTGATGAACATTTCCTTTACAAAATGGAACATTTTCCACACACAGTCTCAATTCCTTCCTCTTTTCTCTCTTGTCCTCTATCTTTAATGCTCCTTTAGGGTATGTGCACACGTTCAGGAATTGAACCAGAAATTTCCTGAGCGTTTTTGCCTCTCCCTGGCAGAAAAAAATGCATGCGGATTTGCATGCGTTTTTGACGCTTTTTTGACGCTTTTTTACATGCGTTTTTACATGTGTTTTTTTAAGCGTTTTTTGAAGCGTTTTTGAGCATCAATGAATGATTTTTGGAGCTAAATAAAGTTGGTGGGACATTGCTTAAGCCCTTGGATTACCATAAGAACTGGGGTGAGTATATTGGTTCATTTATATGATTAAAGAATGTGTCTGTTGTATTTCAAATAAAGTGTTTACACTGTGTCTGTGTGTTTCTTTACTTTGTTTGGTCATGAAAAGGTCTGATTGATACTTTAACATAACCAAACAAAAGAGCTGGGTGTCAGCTAGTCCTATTCACCCAATCTTCATAATCATTTTTATTCATGTAATTTATGCGACTGCTGAAAGCTGTTTTTGTTAGCCTGGGAAGGTGCCACTAGGCAAACATTTCCTGGCCATTGAATAACATCTCACAGCTGGTTCGTTAGCTGCTACGTCCCCCCCGATCAGCACTCAGCAGCGGTTTGGACACTACGTATTTATGTTGCGTCCAAAACGCAGTGTTCTAATGCCGCAATTTTGTTGTCGGTACATGTGAATCCACTGCATATAATGACACTTCAATCGGTCAAAATCTGCAGCGGAGACTAGCATGTCTGCTACAGAAATTGACATGTTGCTGGTGAATTTGGGTACGTGGCCATGATCAGGAGCTGCTGCAGGTTTGACGCTGCGTGTATATACAGCATCAAACCCGCAGCTTCTAGATGTTACAGTATAGTGGATGGGATCTCAAGAAATCCCATGTCCACTATGCGTGCCGCAGAGGCTGCGGATCACCCGTGGACACTGACATGGACTTTCAGGACCACAGCATGTCAAATTCTTTTGTGGAGTCGCTAGTCTGTGCAACAGAAATTTGACCACTAGAATGTATTGAATGCGGTAAATCCATGGTTCAGTGAACACATGAGGATTTACCTGCGTTCAATAGAATGCAACGTTTTGGACACAGCAAAAATTTGCATCCAAAGTGCTGCTACGTCTGAATTATGGGCACAAAGCTTAAAATTAAAAAATAAATGGCGTGGGCTCCCGCGTCATTTTTATAACCAGCAGAGGGAAAGCCGACTCCTGGGGGCTGATATTAGTAGCTGCGGAAGGGGCCATTAGCTAAAAATGTTCGCTGGCTATTAATATCAGCCCACAGCTGTTTGTTTAGCCGTTACTCGCTAGATTACAGTGGGGCCCCAGAAAAAAATTGACGTGGTGTCCCCATATAAAATCTAGCCAGCAAAGGCTAAACTAAACAGCTCTGGGTTGATATTAATAGCCAGGGAAGGGGCCATGGATTCTAGCCCCTCCGTGACTATTAATATCACCCCTCAGTAGTCCCAGAAATGGCGCATCCATAAGACGCCCCCATTACTAACCGCGTGGTTAAATGGTCACCGCTTTTTCAATAAAAGACACGGCCAGAATAAAGTACCATATTTTTTGGACCTTAAGATGCACTTTTTTCCCAAAAAAATTGGGGGGGGGGTGCATCTTATGGTTTGAATATAGTCAAAATACAGTTGTTCTGGTGTTTACTGTGGTGTGGGGAGAAGGCGGCAGCGGTGGTGATGGATTGTAGTCACGCTGCAGGTAGTGAGGTCGCGCTAGGCAGGTAGAGGGGCCGCACAGCAGGGATTAGCGGCGCCGCCATTACTTCACTATGGCCGCCCTTGCCAGAAGAAAGTGGGCGGTCTCTGGTCCACATCATGTGCTGCAATGACGTTACCAAGAGGCAGGGCCGGGACAGCACAGTACAGCACAGCACGCAGCACCGCATGGTCTCTTAGTAATGTCATTGCAGCACGTGATGTGGACCAGAGACCGCCCACTTTCTCCTAACATGGCCATAGTGCATTAATGGCAGCAGTGGCGGCAATGGAGCATGGCCGTGCTGCAGAAAGAGGGATCGCAGGGACAGGGATGAATGGCACTGCTATGAATTCACTATGACCGCCCTTGCCAGGAGAAAGTGGGTGGTCTCCGGTCGACATTAGGGGCTGCAATGATGTTACTAAGAGGCGGGGCCGGGGGGTGCTGCACGCTGTACTATTCTGTGTTGTCACGGCCCCGGCTCTTAGTAATGTCACTGCAGCATGTGATGTGGACCGAAGACCGCCCCCTTTCTCCTGGCAAGGGAGGACATAGTGAATTCATAAGAGCGCCATTCATCTCTGTCCCTGTGATCCCTCTTCCTGCTCTGAGACCCTGCTACCTGCCTAGCGCAGTCAAGACAGTGAGGCAAGCATTGTAAAGTAATTTAAGTTAAGCTAAAGCACATACAGTAAAACACTACCACTGTGGTGAACTACAACTCCCAGCATGCCGTAGAAGCTGTCGGACATGCAGGGAGTTACAGTTGACAAGGCAACTACGGTACTTGACATAGATGATACCTATGGGCAATTAAAGAGGACATACCGTACATAGCTGAAGTCATACAGCCAGTACCTGGTACACGCTGCCTGTGGATCGTGCAACATGTATTAGGTGCTGGCTGTATGACTTCAGCCACGTTTGTTTTCAGCTTTTCAAAGAAAAACATACAGTACTTTAAGGCCAGTTTCACAAGTCCAGATATTTCCGGTACCAGAAAAAACTGTACGGGAGATATCCGTGTCCACCTGTGTGGCAACCGTGCGCTACATTAGGATCACGCATACCGGTGCCTGTGAATCAGTTTACAGTTAGCGCTGTTCCCAAGCGCAGGGTGCTGAATACTGCCCTCATTATGGTTCCCTGCCGGCGCTGTGATTAGCACCAGAAGGGATAATGATGAGGGTTGTAGTGTCTGCTCCTGCTGTGTCCCTGTGTAAAAATAAATCCATATACCGTACTCACCTGTCCAAAGTGTCCCCCACTTTAAGCCATCCAACCGCTCAGCAGAGGAGTCGGGAAAAATGACTCCTGCAGCGAGAGGGATCCGGAGCTGCGCTGAGCTCAATGAGTGACAGGACACTCCGGATCCCGCTCGCTGCAGGAGTCATTCTTCCCATCTCCTCTGCTGAGCGATCGCATGGATTACAGTGGGGGACACTTAGGACAGGTGAGTACAGTATATGGATTTCTTATTTTTACACAGGGACACTGCGGGAGCAGACAATACTACCCTCATCATTGTCCCTACTGGTGCTCATCATAGCGCCGGCAGGGAACCATGATGAGGGTAGTGTTCAGCACCCTGCGCTTGGGAACAGCGCTAACTGTACACTGATTTCCAGGCGCCGGTACATATCACATGGATGGCATTGACTTGAATGTGTCCATGTGATCCGTGGTGCTAGCCAAAAATGGACATGTCTACATGTAAAAAAGAAGCAAGACAAAAATATATCTCATACCCTACCATAATTATATATAAATGTAAAGCAAAATTGCATAATAAATATAGGGTACTTAGTGAACTATTTTTGATCAAAAAAAGTATACAAGCCGTCCCACCAGCGGCAAGGTGACCCTAAATTGGGACGGTACCTATACTGCCTATATTAAAAACCTTACTGTATATCAAAGTTGAAGTAATGCATATAAAAGGGTAGACAAATAGGACCGGGTCCCAACTCCAGACCACCTAGGCCCGTGGTAAGCTACATATATACCAATCAGCTCAACAAAGGGCATGCCACACCCTTAAATTGCACAGAATGCAAACAAGTCAAAAAACCAGACAATGTGAACTGAGGTCTAAGATGGCAGACATACAAGAAACAGAGGCATGTTCACACTAGCAAAAAAGAAGCAAGACAAAAATATATCTCATACCCTACCATAATTATATATAAATGTAAAGCAAAATTGCATAATAAATATAGGGTACTTAGTGAACTATTTTTGATCAAAAAAGTATACAAGCCGTCCCACCAGCGGCAAGGTGACCCTAAATTGGGACGGTACCTATAATGCCTATATTAAAAACCTTACTGTATATCAAAGTTGAAGTAATGCATATAAAAGGGTAGACAAATAGGACCGGGTCCCAACTCCAGACCACCTAGGCCCGTGGTAAGCTACATATATACCAATCAGCTCAACAAAGGGCATGCCACACCCTTAAATTGCACAGAATGCAAACAAGTCAAAAAACCAGACAATGTGAACTGAGGTCTAAGATGGCAGACATACAAGAAACAGAGGCATGTTCACACTAGCAAAAAAGAAGCAAGACAAAAATATATCTCATACCCTACCATAATTATATATAAATGTAAAGCAAAATTGCATAATAAATATAGGGTACTTAGTGAACTATTTTTGATCAAAAAAAGTATACAAGCCGTCCCACCAGCGGCAAGGTGACCCTAAATTGGGACGGTACCTATACTGCCTATATTAAAAACCTTACTGTATATCAAAGTTGAAGTAATGCATATAAAAGGGTAGACAAATAGGACCGGGTCCCAACTCCAGACCACCTAGGCCCGTGGTAAGCTACATATATACCAATCAGCTCAACAAAGGGCATGCCACACCCTTAAATTGCACAGAATGCAAACAAGTCAAAAAACCAGACAATGTGAACTGAGGTCTAAGATGGCAGACATACAAGAAACAGAGGCATGTTCACACTAGCAAAAAAGAAGCAAGACAAAAATATATCTCATACCCTACCATAATTATATATAAATGTAAAGCAAAATTGCATAATAAATATAGGGTACTTAGTGAACTATTTTTGATCAAAAAAAGTATACAAGCCGTCCCACCAGCGGCAAGGTGACCCTAAATTGGGACGGTACCTATACTGCCTATATTAAAAACCTTACTGTATATCAAAGTTGAAGTAATGCATATAAAAGGGTAGACAAATAGGACCGGGTCCCAACTCCAGACCACCTAGGCCCGTGGTAAGCTACATATATACCAATCAGCTCAACAAAGGGCATGCCACACCCTTAAATTGCACAGAATGCAAACAAGTCAAAAAACCAGACAATGTGAACTGAGGTCTAAGATGGCAGACATACAAGAAACAGAGGCATGTTCACACTAGCAAAAAAGAAGCAAGACAAAAATATATCTCATACCCTACCATAATTATATATAAATGTAAAGCAAAATTGCATAATAAATATAGGGTACTTAGTGAACTATTTTTGATCAAAAAAAGTATACAAGCCGTCCCACCAGCGGCAAGGTGACCCTAAATTGAGACGGTACCTATACTGCCTATATTAAAAACCTTACTGTATATCAAAGTTGAAGTAATGCATATAAAAGGGTAGACAAATAGGACCGGGTCCCAACTCCAGACCACCTAGGCCCGTGGTAAGCTACATATATACCAATCAGCTCAACAAAGGGCATGCCACACCCTTAAATTGCACAGAATGCAAACAAGTCAAAAAACCAGACAATGTGAACTGAGGTCTAAGATGGCAGACATACAAGAAACAGAGGCATGTTCACACTAGCAAAAAAGAAGCAAGACAAAAATATATCTCATACCCTACCATAATTATATATAAATGTAAAGCAAAATTGCATAATAAATATAGGGTACTTAGTGAACTATTTTTGATCAAAAAAAGTATACAAGCCGTCCCACCAGCGGCAAGGTGACCCTAAATTGGGACGGTACCTATACTGCCTATATTAAAAACCTTACTGTATATCAAAGTTGAAGTAATGCATATAAAAGGGTAGACAAATAGGACCGGGTCCCAACTCCAGACCACCTAGGCCCGTGGTAAGCTACATATATACCAATCAGCTCAACAAAGGGCATGCCACACCCTTAAATTGCACAGAATGCAAACAAGTCAAAAAACCAGACAATGTGAACTGAGGTCTAAGATGGCAGACATACAAGAAACAGAGGCATGTTCACACTAGCAAAAAAGAAGCAAGACAAAAATATATCTCATACCCTACCATAATTATATATAAATGTAAAGCAAAATTGCATAATAAATATAGGGTACTTAGTGAACTATTTTTGATCAAAAAAAGTATACAAGCCGTCCCACCAGCGGCAAGGTGACCCTAAATTGAGACGGTACCTATACTGCCTATATTAAAAACCTTACTGTATATCAAAGTTGAAGTAATGCATATAAAAGGGTAGACAAATAGGACCGGGTCCCAACTCCAGACCACCTAGGCCCGTGGTAAGCTACATATATACCAATCAGCTCAACAAAGGGCATGCCACACCCTTAAATTGCACAGAATGCAAACAAGTCAAAAAACCAGACAATGTGAACTGAGGTCTAAGATGGCAGACATACAAGAAACAGAGGCATGTTCACACTAGCAAAAAAGAAGCAAGACAAAAATATATCTCATACCCTACCATAATTATATATAAATGTAAAGCAAAATTGCATAATAAATATAGGGTACTTAGTGAACTATTTTTGATCAAAAAAAGTATACAAGCCGTCCCACCAGCGGCAAGGTGACCCTAAATTGGGACGGTACCTATACTGCCTATATTAAAAACCTTACTGTATATCAAAGTTGAAGTAATGCATATAAAAGGGTAGACAAATAGGACCGGGTCCCAACTCCAGACCACCTAGGCCCGTGGTAAGCTACATATATACCAATCAGCGCAACAAAGGGCATGCCACACCCTTAAATTGCACAGAATGCAAACAAGTCAAAAAACCAGACAATGTGAACTGAGGTCTAAGATGGCAGACATACAAGAAACAGAGGCATGTTCACACTAGCAAAAAAGAAGCAAGACAAAAATATATCTCATACCCTACCATAATTATATATAAATGTAAAGCAAAATTGCATAATAAATATAGGGTACTTAGTGAACTATTTTTGATCAAAAAAAGTATACAAGCCGTCCCACCAGCGGCAAGGTGACCCTAAATTGGGACGGTACCTATACTGCCTATATTAAAAACCTTACTGTATATCAAAGTTGAAGTAATGCATATAAAAGGGTAGACAAATAGGACCGGGTCCCAACTCCAGACCACCTAGGCCCGTGGTAAGCTACATATATACCAATCAGCTCAACAAAGGGCATGCCACAACCTTAAATTGCACAGAATGCAAACAAGTCAAAAAACCAGACAATGTGAACTGAGGTCTAAGATGGCAGACATACAAGAAACAGAGGCATGTTCACACTAGCAAAAAAGAAGCAAGACAAAAATATATCTCATACCCTACCATAATTATATATAAATGTAAAGCAAAATTGCATAATAAATATAGGGTACTTAGTGAACTATTTTTGATCAAAAAAAGTATACAAGCCGTCCCACCAGCGGCAAGGTGACCCTAAATTGGGACGGTACCTATACTGCCTATATTAAAAACCTTACTGTATATCAAAGTTGAAGTAATGCATATAAAAGGGTAGACAAATAGGACCGGGTCCCAACTCCAGACCACCTAGGCCCGTGGTAAGCTACATATATACCAATCAGCTCAACAAAGGGCATGCCACAACCTTAAATTGCACAGAATGCAAACAAGTCAAAAAACCAGACAATGTGAACTGAGGTCTAAGATGGCAGACATACAAGAAACAGAGGCATGTTCACACTAGCAAAAAAGAAGCAAGACAAAAATATATCTCATACCCTACCATAATTATATATAAATGTAAAGCAAAATTGCATAATAAATATAGGGTACTTAGTGAACTATTTTTGATCAAAAAAAGTATACAAGCCGTCCCACCAGCGGCAAGGTGACCCTAAATTGGGACGGTACCTATACTGCCTATATTAAAAACCTTACTGTATATCAAAGTTGAAGTAATGCATATAAAAGGGTAGACAAATAGGACCGGGTCCCAACTCCAGACCACCTAGGCCCGTGGTAAGCTACATATATACCAATCAGCTCAACAAAGGGCATGCCACACCCTTAAATTGCACAGAATGCAAACAAGTCAAAAAACCAGACAATGTGAACTGAGGTCTAAGATGGCAGACATACAAGAAACAGAGGCATGTTCACACTAGCAAAAAAGAAGCAAGACAAAAATATATCTCATACCCTACCATAATTATATATAAATGTAAAGCAAAATTGCATAATAAATATAGGGTACTTAGTGAACTATTTTTGATCAAAAAAAGTATACAAGCCGTCCCACCAGCGGCAAGGTGACCCTAAATTGGGACGGTACCTATACTGCCTATATTAAAAACCTTACTGTATATCAAAGTTGAAGTAATGCATATAAAAGGGTAGACAAATAGGACCGGGTCCCAACTCCAGACCACCTAGGCCCGTGGTAAGCTACATATATACCAATCAGCTCAACAAAGGGCATGCCACACCCTTAAATTGCACAGAATGCAAACAAGTCAAAAAACCAGACAATGTGAACTGAGGTCTAAGATGGCAGACATACAAGAAACAGAGGCATGTTCACACTAGCAAAAAAGAAGCAAGACAAAAATATATCTCATACCCTACCATAATTATATATAAATGTAAAGCAAAATTGCATAATAAATATAGGGTACTTAGTGAACTATTTTTGATCAAAAAAAGTATACAAGCCGTCCCACCAGCGGCAAGGTGACCCTAAATTGGGACGGTACCTATACTGCCTATAATAAAAACCTTACTGTATATCAAAGTTGAAGTAATGCATATAAAAGGGTAGACAAATAGGACCGGGTCCCAACTCCAGACCACCTAGGCCCGTGGTAAGCTACATATATACCAATCAGCTCAACAAAGGGCATGCCACACCCTTAAATTGCACAGAATGCAAACAAGTCAAAAAACCAGACAATGTGAACTGAGGTCTAAGATGGCAGACATACAAGAAACAGAGGCATGTTCACACTAGCAAAAAAGAAGCAAGACAAAAATATATCTCATACCCTACCATAATTATATATAAATGTAAAGCAAAATTGCATAATAAATATAGGGTACTTAGTGAACTATTTTTGATCAAAAAAAGTAGTAGTTCAGCACCCTGCGCTTGGGAACAGCGCTAACTGTACACTGATTTCCAGGCGCCGGTACATATCACATGGATGGCATTGACTTGAATGTGTCCATGTGATCCGTGGTGCTAGCCAAAAATGGACATGTCTACATGTGTATCACACAGACACATGGTTTGTGGAAACACACTGACATTTGTGCAGACCCATTCAGTTGAATGTGTCTATGCGTGTCAGTGTCCCCAGTATGAGTGGAAACGGACACCACACATACCGGACACACTGACGTGTGAAAGAGCCCTAAAAGCCACAGGGATTGAGCCGCACTGGAGACTAGTCGGACAGGTACCCTCAGCGGCTTCTCCCCATCTGCTCCCATTGAGTGACAATTTTCTTCCTGCATGCATGTACAGGAAGAGAATTGTCAGTCATTGACAGCAAGAGAGGAGAAGACAAAGAACGGTATGCTTTCCTCTGCCACAGCATTTCAGAAGGAAACATACCGTATCTGCCTTAGGTCGTACATCCAGTGTCTGATGTGTCTGAAGGGTTTGTTCAGCGCTGCTCACCATATTGCCCCATTGGGAGGTGAGCAGTGTTGAGGACATCACGTCTACAGATACCTGACAGGACAGATGCATGATTGGTAGCTATCATGCAGGTGTCTTGGTAGGCTTGCTGGTAGGATATCAGCACCACTCACTTCCCAATCCAGAAGCAAGAATTGCAAGAAAAACCATTACACTCATCAAAAAATACAAGATTTCACCAATCCAAGCGCACCATTTTCTTGTTCATCCTTCCGCTGCAAAAAAAAAAAAAAGTACAGTACTGCAATGTGGTACTAATAAAAACTCCAGTTTGTTTCATTAAAAAACCTCTTACACATCTCGCATTGCTTACAGTATATAGCGCTACCATATTCCACAATACTTCACAGACAGTATCATTACTGTCCCCATTGGGGCCATCAGTATGTCTTTTGAGTGTGGGAGGAAACCCACGTAAACACAGGGAGAACATGCAAACTCCTTGTAGATGTTGTCCTTAGTGGGGATTGAACTTAGGAATGCTGTCACCATACAAGAGGGCACAACTTGTGGCCCTCCAGCAGCAGATCTCCACCATAAGTGTCAGCAGCAGATCCCCCCCTAACCATAAAGAAGAAAGTGCTGATAATTCTGTCATTACTGTGTTTTGTTGCAGAAAGATACAATAGCGTGCTGCAGTCTCCTGCTGAATTTATGTGTCACCCAGGGGGAATATAGGGAACTCGGTACCCGGGCCTTTTACCTTGTTTAGGGGGTCACGGCAGCCGGCTCCCAGGCCCTTACTCTGGGTCTCTCTTTAAAAAGGGGTTTTAATGTACAGTTTGTCTCGTGACGCCACCTGTGGTTTCCGGTAATGGTTACCGGCGCTGCTGCAGACCTCCGGGGGGTGATGGGATGGCAGCTGGGATGTTTCTGCTCCCCACAGGCGGAGTGGGCCCCCGGGGCAGTGTAGGTGTAGATGATGGTGATGCTGGGGCTTGTGGTGCAGGAGAGATGGCTCAGCGGAAATAACTGACGGAGGCAGTGCAGTGCAGTCATCCGAGTTTTACTCACAGTTCTTGTTCAAGGTTCTCAGGTACACTGTCAGCCTCCTGCGTCACACTGCGTTTGCCAGGCAGGGGTTCAGCACTCCTCCAGGTAGATTAGAAGCACTTAACGGGACCCCCTTTCTTATGTTCCTTTCCTTGACCGACTTCACGCGCTGGGTCTTCTCCCTCCTGCCCTGCGCTCCCCCACACACAGTCCCGATCGGGTGCTCTGAAGTCCCTCTGGGCAACCTGGAGTTCCCGGACCTGCTTGATGCCCTTCACGGTGACTAGGGTGAGACTGTGGTGACTGCACCATGGAGGTGCAGAAGCCTCTGTTTTTTCCAGCAGAGACCTGGAGTAACACGGCTGGTCCAGGGACCGGTTCCCTTCATGCGGCCTGATCCCTCTGACAACTGGCAGATTCGGGGCGTACGGGTGCCATCCTGCACTCACCGTACCCCCTGGGATCCCTTCTGTAAAACGGAGCCTTTCTCCTCTGCTCCCCTCCTGGGCCTCTGTTACTAGGCCCCACTTGTGAAGCAGAGCTCCTGAAGAGACTCTGCTCCCCTCCTCTCCTTACTACTGTCTGACCTCTGTCCTCACTCTCTTACCTGCCACCCTAAGATGGCTTCCCTTTAAATACCTCCTACAATGGTGCTCCCCTACTCTACATCCTCCACCCACACCCACTACTGGTTCCCCCTCTCTTTGGTTCCCCCCACTCCATCCAGGGACAGGGCTCAGCAGGAGACACAGTGCATCTTCCCCTTCCAGCTGGCCTGGAGTAGTGTAGTGTTGAATGGGGGTGTTGGGGTTCCGGGCAGCACTCCCTCCTTACCTTGAGAGAAGGAGACACCGCACCTCTGGGTGAGGTGCAGTACCTCTGTGGCGACTGAACCCTCAGGGGCGCCACATTTACCATAATTGTGGAATGATGTCAAAGCATAAAAGGATTTCATATAAAATCCCTTTTAAACTAGAGGTAGTAAAGTACGCCAAAAAACATGGGAATAGAGCAGCGGAGAGACACTTTTTCCAACCTCCAACAGAATAATGATACGGGAATGGAGGAAACAGGAGGATCAGCGGCAAAAAATCAACAAAACGAAACACTGTTTTCGTAGTCATTTTGAAAAATAACCACAGTTAGAAGTGGATATGAAAGAGTGGATCACACGTCACAGGAACAATGGCTTCTCAGCGTAAACAAAAATGATCATTTATGAAGCCAAATGTCTCGCTGCCGAGAAAAGCATTGAGGACTTCACTGGGTCACCATCATGGCGCCACAGATTTATGAAGAGATGTGGCCTGGCTATGCGCACAAAAACAAGGATTGCACAAAAAATGGCTAAAGAATACGAATCAAGATTGTCTTTTCACAAATTTGTACTGGATGCAAGAAAGAAAAATGGATTTGAAATGAGCCAGATTTGGAAAATGGATGAAGTCCCATTAACATTTGATGATCCATCAAACAAGACTGTTGATGTGAAAGGTGCCAAAACCATAACCGTGAAATCCTCAGGACAAAGAAAACCCATTACACAGTTGTCTTGTCCTGCTGTGCGGATGGCACCAAACTGCCACCAATGCTGATCTTCAAGTGAAAAAATATGCCAAAAAAGGCAATCCAAAGAGGAGTTATTGTTCATGTTCATGACAAAGGATGGATGGACGAAAATGGCATGAAGATATGGATTGAAAAAGTGTGGTCCAAACGTCCTTGAGGGCTTCTGACAAAAAACTGCTCTATAAGTGCTTGACCAGTTTAGGGCACATATCACTGAAACTACAAAACAGAGATTTAAAAACAGAAAACCCATCTCGCCATAATTCCTGGGGGACTTACCAGTCAGTTGCAACCTTTGGACGTTTCCATCAACAAGCCCTTTAAAGTTTTCATGAGAGAAGAGTGGAACAAATAGATGGCTGCTGGAAATCATGATCTGACTCAAACTGGCAGAATGAAGAGGCCCACTATCACCCAAGTTTATGAGTGGGTGAAAATCTCATGGCAGTCTGTTAAGGATGAAACCGTTGTGAAGTCCTTCAAAAAATGTGGCATCAGCAATGCCTTAGATGTCTCTGAAGATGACATCCTCTATGAACAGAGTGAAGACAGTGATACTCATTCTGAGGATCTGAGCTTTTTAAATGTCGACAGTAGTGATGAGGAATTCTTGGGGTTCCCTGATGATTAAAGGAGTTTCCATAATTAAAGTTTAAAGTTAGTAATAATGAATGTTAATGTTGCTGTTGAGTTCTGTTTACATTTACATTTATTGAAATATTGTTATTTATGTTATTAAATATTTTTCAACATTTTTTGCTTCAAAAGTTTTTTCTCCTATTTTCCAAAAAATCTCTGTTTGTTGACAGTGGAGCCGGGGTCAGCATGGTTGATGCTGAGTTTGTGAAAACTCATGGTCTTGTTTGCTGTGCTTTAGCTGAACCTATTTACATCTTTGCCATTGACTCGGCGCCACTTGCACAGAAAGCATTTACTCAGATTGTACATAATGTAAAACTGAGGGTGGGATCAGTTCATTGTGAAAACATCCCTTGCTATGCTTTGGAAAATCTCCCTGCTCCACTTGTTTTAGGTATCTCCTGGCTTGTTAAATATAATCCATTGGTGGATTGGCAAGCTGGGGAGTAGAGATGAGCGGTGTTCGACTAGAACTGTTCGCCAATCTCAAATTCGAGCTGTTTTGGGTAGTGTTCGAGTTGTTCGACGAACCCGAACGATTTGCAAAAAATTCGGCTGTTCGAGGTTATGTTTGATAACTGTTCGTGCACCAAAAGCGTGTCCTGCATGTCTGGCGCTATTTAGAGCACCAATCATGCAGGGATTGTCTGCCACTCACTGTAATGCCACAGCCATGGTGGTTGTGGCATTACAGTGATTTCCCAAATCGATGGGAACAGTGCTCACAGTGAAACATGAAAAGCCGGCAATTCAGCAGCGGCATACACCGGTACCCGACAATTTAGAACAGAAAGAATAGAGTATCACACATAGATTAGATAGATAGAAACATGTCAGTCACGCATATAAGAAGCACAGTGACAGTGTTGCTTACTGTACTTGTCATTTAGTGTAAAGGATTTATCAAAAAAAATAATAGTGTTTTCATGCACCGTCTCTTTAAAAAAGCCGGCAGGCAATTCAGCATCTGTACCCGACAATTTAGAATAGAAGGAATAGAGAATCACACATAGATTAGGTAGATAGAAACATGTCAGCCACATATATACGAAGTACAGTGACAGTGTTGCTTACTGTATTTGTCATTTAGTGTAAAGGATTTATTAAAAAATATAATAGTGTTTTCGTGCACCGTCTCTTTAAAAAAGCCGGCCGGCAATTCAGCAGCGGTACCCGACAATTTATAACAGACAGAATAGAGCTTCACACATAGATTAGATAGATAGAAACATGTCAGTCACATATATATGAAGTACTGTGACAGTGTTGCTTACTGTACTTGTCATTTACTGCAAAGGATTTATTAAAAAAAATAATAGTGTTTTCATGCACCGTCTCTTTAAAAAAGCCGGCCGGCAATTCAGCATCTGTACCCGACAATTTATAACAGAAAGAATAGAGAATCACACATAGATTAGGTAGATAGAAACATGTCAGTCACATATATATGAAGTACTGTGACAGTGTTGCTTACTGTGCTTGTCATTTACTGCAAAGGATTTATTAAAAAAAATAATAGTGTTTTCATGCACCGTCTCTTTAAAAAAGCCGGCCGGCAATTCAGCATCTGTACCCGACAATTTATAACAGACAGAATAGAGCTTCACACATAGATTAGATAGATAGAAACATGCCAGTCACATATATAATAAGTACAGTGACAGTGTTGGTTACTGTACTTGTCATTTAGTATTAAAATAAAGGATTTATTATTAAAAAAAATTGGCGTGGGGTTCCCCGTAATTTTAGTCTCTATCGGAGGTTAAGCAGACAGCTGGGGCAGATGTTTGAAGCCTGGGAAGGGGGTAATACCCACGGAGCTTCCCAGGCTACTAATATCAGCCCCCAGCTGAATACCTAGCCTTTACTAGCTATTAAAATGAAGGACCCCCCCAAAAAAATGACGTGGGGTCCCCCCTAATTTAATAGCTAGCAAAGGCTAGGCAGACAGCTGGGGGCTGATATTAATAGCCCAGGAAGGGAGCCATGAATATTGGCCCCCTCCCAGGCTAGAAACACCAGCCGTCAGCCGCCCCAGAAATGGCGCATCCATAGGATGCGCCAATTCTGGCACTTAGCCTCGCTCTTCCCACTGCCCTGTAGCGGTGGCAGTGGGGTAATAGGGTTGGGGTTGATGTCAGCTTATAATGTCAGCTGACATTAAGCCCAGGTTAGTAATGGAGAGGCGTCTATAAGACACCGCCATTACTAACCCCATAGTCAAAGTTAAAAGAAAACACAAACACCCAGAATAAAGTCCTTTAATTGAAATAAAGACACAATCCTTTATTGTTCTAAATTAAACCATACCTACCATCACGCCCATTCCAGCTGAAGCCAACGATCTCCTGCAATAAAAGAAAAATAATAAAGCAACCTCATCCTTACCTTTCCATGGTTCCCACGACAGCTTCAGCTCTGCTACATCGAGATAACAGGCTGGACCGCAGCAGAACGCTGCCATCCAGCCTGTCATCCCGCAGACACTGAGAAGCGCAGGCATGCTTGCGCTCTGCAGTGTCTGGCTGTGACGGCATAAAGATGAGACGAGTTCATGTCCAATGAACTCGGCGCACCTCATGCACGTCACTGACAGCGTGGGAGAATTCACCTGCACTTAGAACTTCAGCGTGAGAATTCTCCCACGCTGTCAGTGACGTGCATGAGGTCAGCTGAGTTCATTGGACATGAATGAGCTCACCTCATGCACGTCACTGACAGCGTGGGAGAATTCTCACGCTGTAGCGCTGAGTGCAGGAGAATTTTCCCACGCTGTCAGTGACGTGCATGAGGTGAGTTGAGATCATTGGACATGAATGAGCTCACCTCATGCACGTCACTGACAGCGTGGGAAAATTCTCCTGCACTCAGCGCTTCAGCGTGAGAATTTTCCCACGCTGTCAGTGACGTGCATGAGGTGAGCTCATTCATGTCCAATGAACTCAGCGGACCTCATGTACGTCACTGACAGCGTGGGAGAATTTTCACGCTGAAGTGCTGAGTGCAGGAGAATTCTCCCACGCTGTCAGTGCCGTGCATGAGGTGCGCCGAGTTCATTGGACATGAGCTTGTCTCATCTTTATGCCGTCACAGCGAGACACTGAGGAGCACAAGCATGCCTGCGCTTCTCAGTGTCTGCGGGATGACAGGCTGGATGGCAGCTTTCTGCTGCGGTCCAGCCTGTCATCTCGATGTAGCAGAGCTGAAGCTGTCCTGGGAACCATGGAAAGGTAAGGATGAGGTTGCTTAATTATTTTACTTTTATTGCAGAAGACATTGGCTTCAGCTGGAATGGGCGTGACGATAAGTATGGTTTAATTTAGAACAATAAAGAATTGTGTGTTTATTTCAATTAAAGGACTTTATTCTGGGTGTTGTGTTTTTTTAAATACTTTACTAGAAATTCATGGTGGTCATGTCTAATATTGGCGTGACCCCATGAATTTCGGGCTTAGGGCCAGCTGATAATGCCAAGCTGGCCTTAACCCCTTTATTACCCAGTGAGCCACCGCATCAGGGCCCTGGATGAGTTGGGTACAGCGCCAGAAGATGGCGCTTCTATGAACGCGCCATTTTCTGGAGCGGCTGCGGACTGCAATTTGCAGCGGGTGGGGCCCAGAAAGCTTGGGCCTCCCTGCGCTGCGGATTCCAGCTCCCAGCTGCCTAGTTGTACCTGGCTGGGCACAAAAATAGGGCGAAGCCCCACGCATTTTTTTTTTAAATTATTTCATGAAATTCATGGAATAATTAAGAAAAAAAGGGCTTCCCTATATTGTTGTGTCCAACCAGGTACAAATAGGCAGCTGGTGGTTGGGGGCAGCCCGTCCCTGCCTGCTGTACCTGGCTGGACAAAAATATAGTGCGAAGCCCCACGTCAATTTTTTTTTAATTATTTCATGAAATAATTTTTTTAAAAAAGGGCTTCCCTATATTGTTGTGTCTGGCCAGGTACAAATAGGCAGCTGGTGGTTGGGGGCAGCCCGTTCCTGCCTGCTATACCTGACTGGACACAAATATAGGGCGAAGCCCCACGTCAATTTTTTTTTAAATATTTCAGGAAATTCATGAAATAATGAAAAAAAAATTGATGTGGGGCTTCGCCCTATATTTGTGTCCAGTCAGGTACAGTAGGCAGGAACGGGCTGCTCCCAACCACCAGCTGCCTATTTGTACCTAGCCGGACACAACAATATAGGGAAGCCCTTTTTTTCTTAATTATTCCATGAATTTCATGAATTTAAAAAAAAAATACGTGGAGCTTCGCCCTATTTTTGTGTCCAGCCAGGTACAACTAGGCAGCTGGGGGCTGGAATCTGCAGCGCAGGGAGGACCAAGCTTTCTGGGCCCCACCCGCTGCAAATTGCAGTCCGCAGCCGCCCCGGAAAATGGCACGTTCATAGAAGCGCCATCTTCTGGCGCTGTACCCAACTCATCCAGGGCCCTGGTGCGGTGGTTCACTGGGTAATAAAGGGGTTAAGGCCAGCTTGGCATTATCAGCTGGCCCTAAGCCCGAAATTCATGGGGTCACGCCAATATTAGACATGACCACCATGAATTTCTAGTAAAGTATTTAAAAAAAACACAAACACCCAGAAAAAAGTCCTTTAATTGAAATAAACACACAATTCTTTATTGTTCTAAATTAAACCATACTTACCGCCACGCCCATTCCAGCTGAAGCCAATGATCTCCTGCAATAAAAGTAAAATAATAAAGCAACATCATCCTTACCTTTCCATGGCTCCCACGACAGCTTCAGCTCTGCTACATCGAGATGACAGGCTGGACCGCAGCAGAACGCTGCCATCCAGCCTGTCATCCCGCAGACACTGAGAAGCGCAGGCTTGCTTGCGCTACTCAGTGTCTGGCTGTGACGGCATCCAGATGAGCCGAGGTCATGTCCAATGAACTCGGCTCACCTCATGCACGTCACTTACAGCGTGGGAAAATTCTCACGCTGAAGCGCTGAGTGCAGGAGAATTTTCCCACGCTGTCAGTGACGTACATGAGGTGAGCCGAGTTCATTGTCGGCTCATCTGGATGCCGTCACAGTCAGACACTGAGGAGCGCAAGCATGCCTGCGCTTCTCAGTGTCTGCGGGATGACAGGCTGGATGGCAGCGTTCTGCTGCGGTCCAGCCTGTCATCTCGATGTAGCAGAGCTGAAGCTGTCCTGGGAACCATGGAAAGGTAAGGATGAGGTTGCTTTATTATTTTTCTTTTATTGCAGGAGATCGTTAGCTTCAGCTGGAATGGGCGTGATGGTAAGTATGGTTTAATTTAGAACAATAAAGAATTGTGTCTTTATTTCAATTAAAGGACTTTATTCTGGGTGTTTGAGTTTTTTTTTTAACTTTGACTATGGGGTTAGTAATGGGGGTGTCTTATAGACGCCTCTCCATTACTAACCTGGGCTTGATGTCAGCTGGCATTATAAGCTGACATCAACCCCAACCCTATTACCCCCTGCCACCGCACCAGGGCAGCGTGGAAGAGCGAGGCTAAGTGCCAGAATTGGCGCATCCTATGGATGCGCCATTTCTGGGGCGGCTGACGGCTGGTGTTTCTAGCCTGGGAGGGGGCCAATATTCATGGCTCCCTTCCTGGGCTATTAATATCAGCCCCCAGCTGTCTGCCTAGCCTTTGCTAGCTATTAAATTAGGGGGGACCCCACGTCATTTTTTTGGGGGGGTCCTCCATTTTAATAGCTAGTAAAGGCTAGGTATTCAGCTGGGGGCTGATATTAGTAGCCTGGGAAGCTCCGTGGGTATTACCCCCTTCCCAGGCTTCAAACATCTGCCCCAGCTGTCTGCTTAACCTCCGCTAGAGACTAAAATTACGGGGAACCCCACGCCAATTTTTTTTAATAATAAAACCTTTATTTTAATACTAAATGACAAGTACAGTAACCAACACTGTCACTGTACTTACTATATATGTGACTGACATGTTTCTATCTATCTAATCTGTGTGTGAAGCTCTATTCTGTCTGTTATAAATTGTCGGGTACAGATGCTGAATTGCCGGCCGGCTTTTTTAAAGAGACGGTGCATGAAAACACTATTATTTTTTTTAATAAATCCTTTGCAGTAAATGACAAGTACAGTAAGCAACACTGTCACACTACTTCATATATATGTGACTGACATGTTTCTATCTATCTAATCTATGTGTGAAGCTCTATTCTGTATGTTATAAATTGTCGGGTACCGCTGCTGAATTGCCGGCCGGCTTTTTTAAAGAGACGGTGCACGAAAACACTATTATATTTTTTAATAAATCCTTTACACTAAATGACAAGTACAGTAAGCAACACTGTCACTGTACTTCGTATATATGTGGCTGACATGTTTCTATCTATCTAATCTATGTGTGATTCTCTATTCCTTCTATTCTAAATTGTCAGGTACAGATGCTGAATTGCCAGCCGGCTTTTTTAAAGAGACGGTGCATGAAAACACTATTATTTTTTTTAATAAATCCTTTGCAGTAAATGACAAGTACAGTAAGCAACACTGTCACAGTACTTCATATATATGTGACTGACATGTTTCTATCTATCTAATCTATGTGTGAAGCTCTATTCTGTCTGTTATAAATTGTCCGGTACCGCTGCTGAATTGCCGGCCGGCTTTTTTAAAGAGACGGTGCACGAAAACACTATTATATTTTTTAATAAATCCTTTACACTAAATGACAAGTACAGTAAGCAACACTGTCACTGTACTTCATATATATGTGACTGACATGTTTCTATCTATCTAATCTATGTGTGATGCTCTATTCCTTCATGTCTAAATTGTCGGGTACCGGTGTATTCCGCTGCTGAATTGCCGGCCGGCTTTTTTAAAGAAAGCGTCTTCTGAGCAGTTTGTCAGCTTTTGGACACCTTTGAAGGTGTTTTCTATGTGTTCCTATGTGTTTTTGTTTGCCTGCCATTGGTTTTAACGGTGTTCGACGGTGTTCTAAGGTGTTCGACGAACAGTTCGACGAACAGTTCCTCGAACATCCCGGTGTTCGACGAACCGAACCGAACCCGAACACTATGGGGGTGGCTCAACACTACTGCGGAGATTACTGAATGGGGAGATTACTGCCATGAGAACTGTCTGAATGTTTCTATTGCAGCCGTCTTTACGGGGATACTGCCTGCATTTCTGTCTGGCTTTGAGGATGCTTTTTCTGGAAACAGGTGTCAGAATTTGCCTCCTCATCGTGCTTATGACTGTCCTATTAACCTGACACCCGGATCTAAACTACCAAAGTCCACACTATATAATCTTTATGGCCCTAAGAGACAAGCCATGAAGGATTTCATTGCGGAAAGTTTGGAGAAGGGACATATCAGACCCTCATCTTCGCCTGTGGCGGCAGGGTTCTTCTCTGTGAAGAAAAAAGATGGCGGTCTACGTCTCTGTTTAGATTTCCGGGAATTAAATCAAATTACCATCCATAATCCATACCCTCTTCCTCTGATTACTGATTTGTTCAGCCAGGTTGTGGAAGTTAACCCCTTTCCGATCTGGTCAGTAATAGTACGCACCAGGTCGAAAAGGCGGGTTCAGCGAGGGCTCCGGTGGTGAGCCCGCACTGAACCGGGCTCATATCAGCTGATTCTTACAGCTGACATGTGCCCGCAACATCCGCAGGTGGAATCGCGATCCACCCGTGGCTGTTAACCAGTTAAATGATGTTGTCAATCTCTGACAGCGGCATTTAGCATCGCTGCACCGGAAGTGCGGTATTGGCCCCTCCCATCGGTAATCCCGTCACATGATCGCGGGTCACCGATGGGTGCACATGACAACCCAGGGTCTGTAGCAAACCCCTGTGTTTGTCATGTCTCAATTGCTATGAGCGCCACCTAGTGGTTGGCGCTCATAGCACATGAGCATTGCTACTGCATACAGTACTCCTCGACTGTATGCAGTCGAAGCAATCAGACAACTGCTGCTTCTAGTCTCCTATGGAGACTATTGAAGCAAGCAGTAAGCGCAAAAAAAATATTTTTAAAAATATTAAAAAAATTAAAAAAAATAAAAGTTTAAATCACCCCCCTTTCGCCCCATTCAAAATAAAATAATAATAAAAAACCCACATACACATATTTGGTATCGCCGCGTTCAGAATTGCCCGATCTATCAATATAAAAAAATAATTAATCCGATCGAGAAAAAAATTCTAAATGACAGAATTACAGTTTCTTGGTCGCCGCAACATTGCAATAAAATGCAATAATGGGCGATCAAAACATCAGATCTACCCCTACATGATATCAATTAAAAACGTCAGCTTGACACGCAAAAAATATGCCCTCACCCGGCCCCAGTTCCCAAAAAATGGAGGTGCTACAGGTCTCGGAAAATGGCGCCGTTTTTTGTTTTTTGTTTAGCAAACTTTGGATTTTTTTTAATCTCCCTCTATGCCATCTAGAATTCAAGATACGAGAAATTTCATATTCGCTGTCTTCCACCACAGGAGGAACTGTGACAGTGGCATCCCTATCTGACACATCAGCCTTTTTCAACAAGGGAACATGAAACACAGAATTAATCTTCCAAGCAGGGACATCCAACCTAACAGCAGACGGGTTAACAACTTGAAGCACTTTAAATGGACCCACAAACTTAGGACCTAGTTTTTGAGAGGGAATCCTCAACCGCAGGTTCTTTGAAGATAACTAAACCATGTCACCCACAGTAAACAAAACCTCCTTACGTTTCCTGTCAAAATACTTCTTGGACTTCTGGTTAGCCTCTTGAAGGTTGCAACGTACATTAGTCCAAACTCTCTCGAAATCACCGGAAAAATTCTCCTCCTCCGGCACCGCCGACCCTATTTGGAGAACGAACCAAGAGACGGATGTCTCCCAGTGCAACAAAAAAAGAACACCCAGCAGAGGAGGATGTATGATTGTTAAGAGCAAATTCCGCATGAGGCAGAAACTTAGACCACACCTCTTGATTGTCCGCAGCAAAACATAGCAAAAACTGTTCAACATCCTGGTTCTTTCTTTCAGTCTGTCGATTAGACTCAGGATGATACCCAGACGAAAATGACAAATGGACTCCCAACCTGTCACAAAAAGCACGCCAAAAGCGAGCCACAAACTGAGGTCCTCTATCAGAATATCAGAAACAATATCCGTGGGAACACCATGAAGCTTGACAATCTCCTTAACAAATGCCTTAGCGAGTGTCTTGGCGCAGAGCAACTTAATGAATGGAACGAAATAACACATCTTACTAAAACGATCCACGACCACCCAGATGACAGTAAAACCCTCGGACACAGGAAGATCTGTAATAAAATCCATTGTGAGATGCGTCCAAGGTGCACTAGGAACCTCCAGAGGGCAAAGCAACCACGCAGCAGGAGTATGTGAAGCCTTTGACCTAGCACACACAGTACATTGACGCACCCACTTGATGACTTCTTTCTGCCATCCAGGCCACCAAAAACTGCGACTGATAAGTCTCTTAGTCTCAGAAATTCCTGGATGACCTGCCAACCGAGACTCATGACACTCCACAAACAAATCTCTCCTAAAGGTTCTAGGCACGAACAACCTCCCATGGGGAGTGTTAGATAGGGCATCATCTTGAGCTTTCAGAATCCCATTCTCCAAAACGGAGTCCAATGCCACCACCACAACTCCTTTCTGTAAAATGCTCTCCTCCTCCTCGGCACTGACCGTAGGAGAGAAGCTGTGAGATAAAGCATCGGCTTTAACATTCTTAGTACCAGGGATATAGGTAACATAAAAATGAAACCGAGAAAAAAAAGTGCCCACTTAGCTTGACGGGCATTCAAGCGCTTGGCAGCATACAGATAGATCAAATTCTTACGATCTGTGAAAACCTGAATAGGAAATCTAGCGCCTTTCAAAAAATGACGCCAATGTTCAAACGCGAGTTTAATAGCCAGCAACTCCCGATTTCCAACATCATAATTCAGTTCGGTTTCCGAAAGTTTTCTCGAAAAGAAGGCACAAGGATGTACTCCATCCCTCTTCTCCTGAGACAAAACTGCTCCGACCCCCACCGATGAAGCATCGACCTCGACCAAAAAAGGCTTGGTCTCATCAGGCTGCATAAGGATAGGGGCAGAACGGAACCTCTCTTTGAGATACTTAAACGCTTCAATGGCCTCAGCAGTCCACTGGGCCATATTCGCACCTTTCCTGGTGAGATTGGTTAGAGGTTTAACAATAGTGTTGAGCCACCCCCGTAGTGTTCGGGTTCGGTTCGGTTCGTCGAACACCGGGATGTTCGAGGAACTGTTCGTCGAACTGTTCGTCGAACACCTTAGAACACCGTCGAACACCGTTAAAACCAATGGCAGGCAAACAAAAACACATAGAAACACATAGAAAACACCTGCAAAGGTGTCCAAAAGCTGACAAACTGCTCAGAAGACACTCTCTTTAAAAAAGCCGGCCGGCAAATTCAGCAGCGGCATACACCGGTACCCGACAATTTAGACAAGAAGTAATAGAGCATCACACATAGATTAGATAGATAGAAACATGTCAGTCACACATATAAGAAGCACAGTGACAGTGTTGGTTACTGCACTTGTCATTTAGTGTAAAGGATTTATTAAAAAAAATATTAGTGTTTTCATGCACCGTCTCTTTAAAAAAGCCGGCCGGCAATTCAGCATCTGTACCCGACAATTTAGAACAGAAAGAATAGAGCTTCACACATAGATTAGATAGATAGAAACATGTCAGTCACATATATAATAAATACAGTGACAGTGTTGCTTACTGTACTTGTCATTTAGTGTAAAGGATTTATTTAAAAAAATAATAGTGTTTTCATGCACTGTCTCTTTAAAAAAGCCGGCCGGCAATTCAGCAGCGGTACCCGACAATTTAGAACAGAAAGATAGAGCATCACACAGATTAGATAGATAGAAACATGTCAGTCACATTTATAATAAGTACAGTGACAGTGTTGCTTACTGTACTTGTCATTTAGTGTAAAGGATTTATTTAAAAAAATAATAGTGTTTTCATGCACTGTCTCTTTAAAAAAGCCGACCGGCAATTCAGCAGCGGTACCCGACAATTTAGAACAGAAAGATAGAGCATCACACATAGATTAGATAGATAGAAACATGTCAGTCACATATATATGAAGTACAGTGATAGTGTTGGTTACTGTACTTGTCATTTAGTATTAAAATAAAGGATTTATTATTAAAAAAATTGGCGTGGGGTTCCCCTTAATTTTAGGCTCTAGCGGAGGTTAAGCAGACGGCTGGTGCAGATGTTTGAAGCCTGGGAAGGGGGTAATACCCACGGAGCTTCCCAGGCTACTAATATCAGCCCCCAGCTGAATACATAGCCTTTACTAGCTATTAAAATGGGGACCCCCCAAAAAAAATGACGTGGGGTCCCCCCTAATTTAATAGCTAGCAAAGGCTAGGCAGACAGCTGGGGGCTGATATTAATAGCCCAGGAAGGGAGCCATGAATATTGGCCCCCTCCCAGGCTAGAAACACCAGCCGTCAGCCGCCCCAGAAATGGCGCATTCATAGGATGCGCCAATTCTGGCACTTAGCCTCGCTCTTCCACGCTGCCCTGGTGCGGTGGCAGGGGGTAATAGGGTTGGGGTTGATGTCAGCTTATAATGCCAGCAGACATCAAGCCCAGGTTAGTAATGGAGAGGCGTCTATAAGACACCCCCATTACTAACCCCATAGTCAAAGTTAAAAAAAACACAAACACCCAGAATAAAGTCCTTTAATTGAAATAAAGACACAATCCTTTATTGTTCTAAATTAAACCATACTTACCGTCACGCCCATTCCAGCTGAAGCCAACGATCTCCTGCAATAAAAGAAAAATAATAAAGCAACCTCATCCTTACCTTTCCATGGTTCCCACGACAGCTTCAGCTCTGCTCCATCGAGATGACAGGCTGGACCGCAGCAGAACGCTGCCATCCAGCCTGTCATCCCGCAGACACTGAGAAGCGCAGGCTTCCTTGCGCTGCTCAGCGTCTCTCTGTGACGACATCCAGATGAGCCGAGTTCATGTCCAATGAACTCGGCTCACCTCATGCACGTCACTGACAGCGTGGGAAAATTCTCACGCTGAAGCGCTGATTGCAGGAGAATTTTCCCACGCTGTCAGTGACGTGCAGGAGGTGAGCTGAGTTCATTGGACATGAGCTCACCTTATGCACGTCACTGACAGCGTGGGAAAATTCTCCTGCACTCAGCGCTTCAGCGGGAGAATTCTCACGCTGAAGCGCTGAGTGCAGGAGAATTTTCCCACGCTGTCAGTGACGTGCAGGAGGTGAGCTGAGTTCATTGGACATGAGCTCACCTCATGCACATCACTGACAGCGTGGGAGAATTCTCCTGCACTCAGCACTTCAGCGTGAGAATTTTCCCACGCTGTCAGTGACGGGCATGAGGTGAGCCGAGTTCATTGGACATGACCTCGGCTCATCTGGATGCCGTCACACCGAGACAGTGAGGAGCGCAAGCATGCCTGCGCTTCTCAGTGTCTGCGGGATGACAGACTGGATGGCAGCGTTCTGCTGCGGTCCAGCCAGTCATCTCGATGTAGCAGAGCTGAAGCTGTCGTGGGAACCATGGAAAGGTAAGGATGAGGTTGGTTTATTATTTTTCTTTTATTGCAGGAGATCGTTGGCTTCAGCTGGAATGGGCGTGATGGTAAGTATGGTTTAATTTAGAACAATAAAGAATTGTGTCTTTATTTCAATTATAGGACTTTATTCTGGGTGTTGTGTTTTTTTTAAATACTTTACTAGAAATTCATGGCGGTCATGTCTAATACTGGCGTGACCCCATGAATTTTGGGCTTGGGGCCAGCTGATAATACCAAGCTGGCCCTAACCCCTTTATTACCCAGTGAGCCACCGCACCAGGGCCCTGGATGAGTTGGGTACAGCGCCAGAAGATGGCGCTTCTATGAACGCGCCATTTTCCGGGGTGGCTGCGGACTGCAATTTGTAGCGGGGGGGGGCCCAGAAAGCTTGGGCCTCCCTGCGCTGCAGATTCCAGCCCCCAGCTGCCTAGTTGTACCTGGCTGGACACAAAAATAGGGCGAAGCCCCACGTACTTTTTTTTTAATTATTTCATGAAATTCATGAAATAATTAAGAAAAAAAGGCCTTCCCTATATTGTTGTGTCCGGCCAGGTACAAATAGGCAGCTGGTGGTTGGGGGCAGCCCATTCCTGCCTGCTGTACCTGGCTGGACACAAATATAGTGCGAAGCCCCACTTCAATTTTTTTAAATTATTTCAGGAAATTCATGAAATAATTTAAAAAAAATTGACGTGGGGCTTCGCACTATATTTGTGTCCAGCCAGGTACAGCAGGCAGGAACGGGCTGCCCCCAACCACCAGCTGCCTATTTGTACCTGGCCGGACACAACAATATAGGGAAGCCCTTTTTTTCTTAATTATTTCATGAAATAATTTAAAGAAAATTGACGTGGGGCTTCGCCCTGTTTTTGTGTCCAGCCAGGTACAACTAGGCAGCTGGGGGCTGGAATCCGCAGCGCAGGGAGGCCCAAGCTTTCTGGGCCACCCCCGCTGCAAATTGCAGTCCGCAGCCACCCCGGAAAATGGCGCGTTCATAGAAGCGCCATCTTCTGGCGCTGTACCCAACTCATCCAGGGCCCTGATGCGGTGGCTCACTGGGTAATAAAGGGGTTAGGGCCAGCTTGGCATTATCAGCTGGCCCTAAGCCCGAAATTCATGGGGTCACGCCAATATTAGACATGACCACCATGAATTTCTAGTAAAGTATTTAAAAAAAACACAACACCCAGAAAAAAGTCCTTTAATTGAAATAAAGACACAATCCTTTATTGTTCTAAATTAAACCATACTTACCATCACGCCCATTCCAGCTGAAGCCAACGATCTCCTGAAATAAAAGAAAAATAATAAAGCAACATCATCCTTACCTTTCCATGGTTCCCATGACATCTTCAGCTCTGCTACATCGAGATGACAGGCTGGACCGCAGCAGAACGCTGCCATCCAGCCTGTCATCCCGCAGACACTGAGAAGCGCAGGCTTGCTTGCGCTCCACAGTGTCTCTCTGTGAGGGCATCCAGATGAGCCGAGTTAATGTCCAATGAACTCGGCTCACCTCATGCACGTCACTGACAGCGTGGGAAAATTCTCCTGCACTCAGCGCTTCAGCGTGGGAGAATTCTCACACTGAAGCGCTGAGTGCAGGAGAATTCTCCCACGCTGTCAGTGACGTGCAGGAGGTGAGCTGAGTTCATTGGACATGAGCTCACCTTATGCACGTCACTGACAGCGTGGGAGAATTCTCCTGCACTCACCGCTTCAGCTTGAGAATTTTCCCACGCTGTCAGTGACGTGCATGAGGTGAGCCGAGTTCATTGGACATGAACTCGGCTCATCTGGATGTCGTCACAGAGAGACGCTGAGCAGCGCAAGCAAGCCTGCGCTTCTCAGTGTCTGCGGGATGAGAGGCTGGATGGCAGCGTTCTGCTGCGGTCCAGCCTGTCATCTCGATGTAGCAGAGCTGAAGCTGTCGTGGGAACCATGGAAAGGTAAGGATGAGGTTGCTTTATTATTTTTCTTTTATTGCAGGAGATCGTTGGCTTCAGCTGGAATGGGCGTGATGGTAGGTATGGTTTAATTTAGAACAATAAAGGATTGTGTCTTTATTTCAATTAAAGGACTTTATTCTGGGTGTTTGTGTTTTTTTTAACTTTGACTATGGGGTTAGTAATGGGGGTGTCTTATAGACGCCTCTCCATTACTAACCTGGGCTTGATGTCAGCTGGCATTATAAGCTGACATCAACCCCAACCCTATTACCCCCTGCCACCGCACCAGGGCAGCGTGGAAGAGCGAGGCTAAGTGCCAGAATTGGCGCATCCTATGAATGCGCCATTTCTGGGGCAGCTGACGGCTGGTGTTTCTAGCCTGGGAGGGGGCCAATATTCATGGCTCCCTTCCTGGGCTATTAATATCAGCCCCCAGCTGTCTGCCTAGCCTTTGCTAGCTATTAAATTAGGGGGGACCCCACGTCATTTTTTTGGGGGGGTCCCCCATTTTAATAGCTAGTAAAGGCTATGTATTCAGCTGGGGGCTGATATTAGTAGCCTGGGAAGCTCCGTGGGTATTACCCCCTTCCCAGGCTTCAAACATCTGCCCCAGCTGTCTGCTTAACCTCCGCTAGAGCCTAAAATTAAGGGGAACCCCACGCCAATTTTTTTAATAATAAATCCTTTATTTTAATACTAAATGACAAGTACAGTAACCAACACTATCACTGTACTTTATATATATGTGACTGACATGTTTCTATCTATCTAATCTATGTGTGAAGCTCTATTCTGTCTGTTATAAATTGTCGGGTACCGCTGCTGAATTGCCGGCCGGCTTTTTTAAAGAGACAGTGCATGAAAACACTATTATTTTTTTAAATAAATCCTTTACACTAAATGACAAGTACAGTAATCAACATTGTCACTGCACTTCTTATTTATGTGACTGACATGTTTCTATCTATCTAATCTATGTGTGATTCTCTATTCCTTCTATTCTAAATTGTCGGGTACCGCTGCTGAATTGCCGGCCGGCTTTTTTAAAGAGACGGTGCATGAAAACACTATTATTTTTTTTGATAAATCCTTTACACTAAATGACAAGTACAGTAAGCAGCACTTTCACTGTACTCCGTATATATGTGGCTGACATGTTCCTATCTATCTAATCTATGTGTGATGCTCTATTCTTTCGGTTCTAAATTGTCGGGTACAGGTGTATGCCGCTGCTGAATTGCCGGCTTTTCATGTTTCACTGTTGGCACTGTTCCCATCGATTTGGGCAATCACTGTAATGCCACAACCACCATGGCTGTGGCATTACAGTGAGTGGCAGACAATCCCTGCATGATTGGTGCTCTAAATAGCACCAGACATGCAGGACACGCTTTTGGTGCACGAACAGTTATCGAACATAACCTCGAACAGCCGAATTTTTTGCAAATCGTTCGGGTTCGTCGAACAACTCGAACACCGCCCAAAACAGCTCGAATTTGAGATTGGCGAACAGTTCTAGTCGAACACCGCTCATCTCTATTTAACAATTACAGAAAAAATCTTAATGAATTTCCTGTAATAATTGGCAAAACCCAAAAATCTCTGTATAGATTTCAAACCAATAGGCCTAGACCATTCCTGCACAGCCTGAACCTTCACAGGGTCCATCTCAAAGCCCTCGCTGGAGACAATGTAGCCCAAAAAACTAATTTTCTGCACAGCAAACTCACATTTCTCCAGCTTAGCAAAGAGTGAATTATCACTCAATAACTGCAAAACTTCACGTACACTCTGCCAATGGGACTCTAGATCTGGTGAATAAATCAAAATGTCATCCAAATACATTCTTACCAATCAAAGGTCTCAGGATGTCATTAATAAGGTTCTGAAAAAATGCAGGTGCATTGGTAAGAGGCATAACCAGATTCTCAAAATGACCTACCGGAGTGTTAAAAGCAGTTTTCCATTCATCACCCTCCTTCACTTGTAACAAATTGTATACCCCCCGGAGATCAATTTTAGAGAACCACTTGGCCCCCACTAACTTGTTAAACAAGTCAGGAATTAACGGCAATGGGTAGGAATTGCATACGGTAATCTTATTAATTTCACGAAAATCCAGACATGGACGTAAAGCCCCGTCCTTTTTTTTAACAAGGAAAAATCCAACTGCCACAGGCGACTTAGAAGGTCTAATGTGACCAGCAGCCAGGATAGTCTCTATGTACTCCTCCAAGGCCTTTCTTTCAGGGATAGTCAGATTAAACAAGCGACTCTTGGGAAGAGTAGCTCCCGGATCAAACTCAATGGCGCAATCATAATCCCTATCAGGAGGTAAAACTTGCGACTCCTCCCTCGAAAAAAACCTCCAAAAATCTTGAATAGGTACCGGTAATTCCCCTTTTTCCACAGCCGCAATGCGACCATTACAACATTTATTATAGCACTTCGGACTCCAAGACTTAATCACATTAGTAAAGCAGTCCAGTGAAGGATTGTGAAGTTTTAACCAAGGCAATCCTAGAACAACCGGAGAGGGTAAGTTATCTAAAACAACCAAGTCCAAAATTTCTTGATGAACTCCATTGATAGTGAGGGGAAATGCAGCAACCTTGTGAGTAATACATTTCAAGGGAGTGTTATCAATTGCAATCACAGAAATAGGTGATGAGAAAGGTTTGGATTTCAAGTTAAGTTTTTCCAAAAACCCTTTATCAATCACATTAAGTGTTGAAACACAAACCACAAATACCTGAAATTCAATCAAATCTCTCTGCAAAGTAGTACTCCCAGAAAGAAATACTCCTGCAGAGCGTAAACAAGATATACGGGCACACCTGACCTTTTCTTTTCTTTTCTTAAACGAAGCTCACAATACTTAATCAAATGGTCAGCTTTACCACAATAAAGACACAATCCCTCAGCGAACCTCCGGTCTCTTTCCTGAGAGCGGAGTGACATCGTCCCAACCTCCATCAGTTCTCTGCCATCTGAGCAGACTTTCTAGGGACTAGGACCTGACATTACAGGAGTCTTTACCTCATTCAGCCTGAACCTCAGCCTCCTGTCCACACGAACTGCTAATTGCATGGCATCCTGCAGAGTCTCAGGTGCAGGGAATGCAATTAGCAGATGCTTAACCCTTTCACTCAGACCAGCAAGAAATAAACATTTCAGAGCAGGATCATTCCATAAGACTTCTGAAGCCCATCTTCTGAAGTGTGTGCAATAATTTTCAACATCACCTGACCCCTGATTCAAACACCTGAGTTCTGCCTCAGCAGATGAGATTCGATCAGGATCGTCATATAATAGACCCATAGTAGAAAAAAATTCTTATACAGACCCTAAGCATGGATCATTGGAGAGAAAAGGCCCACCCCTGTGGTTCATTGTGCAAAAGTGACATAATAAAACCAATGAGCTGTGATTCATTCCCAGAGGACCTTGGTCTCAAACGAAAATATAACAAACAAGCATTTTTAAAGGAAAAAAAATTTACCATAAAAAACATCATGCAGTCTTACCTTGGGTTCCACAAAATGCGCTCCAGAACAGCTACTCACGTGTTGCTGTAGCTCGGCAACCTCCAGAGACAATCCCTGCAAGCGTTGACCCAAATCCTGGACGGAAACCATACTGATACCCAAATTTCTTTCCTTTTAGTTTTTTGGGCTGGACTTACTGTTATGATCTACAACAAGTACTAAGGAAAGATAGGGGAAAGCTGTCCCTACAGTAAGACTAAGCTGAATCCCTACGATGTAGTGGGCTGCCTGTTCCTGGCGAACAGACCCGCCTTAGTCCTCGGCTAGTCTGAACAAAGACCTATAGCATAAGGGGAGGGGTCCCTAAAAGAACTAAGGACTGGGACAAAAATGGGACACCTCCTAAACAGAGAAGTTGTTGCAGAACACAAAAAGGCAAACTGACAAAAAGGTACTAGAGGTCCCAGAAGGACCAAGCGAACTGACAGAGAAAGGCAACGAAGCACCTGGCTAGAGAAACAGTCAAACACTGAAGTCCAGCACAGCCAAAAGGGCGGAGCTGGAATATAAAGGCAGATCGTCACGTGACCGCAAAACACAAGATGGAAAAAAACAAACAGGAGGGTTTTAACAGCTTTACCTGCACTTCCCAATGCTAAGACACTTGATCAGGTGTTCATGGAATTCTTTCTGTTCTCAACTCGGGGTGCAGCTGTCCTTTTCCTCTGCCTTCCACCCTCAGTCAAATGGTCAGACCGAGCGTGTCAATCAGAACTTGGAGACATACCTCAGGTGTTTTGTCTCCAAAAATCAGGAGGATTGGGCATCCTGGCAGAATTTGCCATTAATAATGATCGTCAAGAATCCACTGTCAGGTCATCGTTTTTCGGTGCATACCGTTATCATCCACAGTTTGGTACTTTCAGTGGGGGAGGTGCTTTAGGAGTTCCTGAGGAGGAACAGTTTGCTTCGTCGCTCTCCTCGGTGTGGCAGGGTGTTCTGTGAAATTTGAAGAACATGGGTGACAGGTATAAACGTATGGCTGACAGAAAACGCTTGCCAGGTACGGACCTGAATGTGAATGACTTTGTGTGGTTGTCTGAATTGATTGTGCTGCGGTTTGTGCTTCAATGATAATCCGCATCGGAAATCTCTGCATCATGTGCACAGCACATACGGATTATCATTGCTCTACATGGCAGTCCTATTACCGAGCGGTTTTAATGCGTTTCCGAGGCAGAAACACGGTTTTAATGAAGCAAGCAACTATTATGACTTTATTAGAGCATATCAGTGCATCAAAAGCAAAAATATTTTAACTGTATATACTCTATATAATGATATCATGATATAATTCTGTTAGTAGTATTGAAATAATATGATTCTCTTATAGATAAAGTTTTACACCTTGAATAGGAAGACACAAATAAATATTATTCTCTTCATTAACTTAAGAGTGCCGGATTTCCAAGTTTACACTATTAGATTTTCTCCTGTACAAGAAAAATCGACCGATTATTTTGATCAGAGTGTGGTCTATATTTCTCAAAGATGGAGAAAAAACATATATTTCTCAATCTTTTACTTTTTTACAGTCCCTGAAAATCGAAGTTATCCAAGTGTGGTCCAATTTTTTCACCGACCCACTGACTTTCATTGCCTAATTTTATCCGATCCTCAAATCAATATTGGACATGTCTCAGAGAATTTTTGCGGATCTATTGGTCTGCAAAAAATCATGGACATGTGAATATCTCCATAGACTATCACACGTATAAGTGCTATCCGTTAAAAAAGCTGGGTAGCTGTAAACCGGTTGGAGTGCCCATGATGACCTCCAAAAACTTACACTAGGACTTGACCATGATGCAATAGAATAAGTTGTTCTGGTCCAATGAAAAGAGTTTCCTTGCACATCTGATGGACAGAAGGGTGCTTGTGCACTGTTTACCTGAGCAGTAGATGACACTAGGATACGCTGGAAAAGGCCTAGATGGCAAAAGCAGTGCAATGCTCTAGGCAATAATTTACAGGGAAACCTTGGGTTCTGACATGCATGTGGATATGACACATATCATCTAAACTTATAGGTACATACCAAGTACACCCCTAAATGCCATTGGTATTCCCTATTGGCAGTGGCCTCTTTCAGCAGGATAATCTGTCCTGCCACATGATAAAAATTGTTAAAAAATAGTTTGAGTAACATGGTGCTAAGTTTAATTAGTTAACTTGGCCTTCAAATTCTCCAGATCTTAGTTTGATCGTGCATCTGTAGGATGTTCTATAAAACAAAGTCCAATCTATGGAGGCACTGATCTTCTGTAGTAAATGCATCAATAAGTTAAAAACCTACACATCACTATGTAGGTGATTTTAACCCCTTCCAGCTACTGATAATCTCTTAAACACCACTGTTAATCTCTAACAGCAGCATTTAACCACTTCACCCCACAGCCCTTTTCAGTTTTTGCATTTTCATTTTTTGCTCCCCTTATTCCTAGAGCCATAGCCTTTTTATTTTTCAGTCAATATGGCCATGTAAGGGCTTGTTTTTTGCAGAATGAGTTGTACTTTTGAACGCCACCATTGGTTTTACCATAACATGTTCTGGAAAATGGGAAAAAAATTCCAAGTGCGGTGAAATTGCAAAAAAAGTGCAATTCCACAATTGTTGTTTTTTTTACCATGTTCACTAAATGCTGAAATTAATTTACCAAACATGTATAAGTTCTTTGTTATTTGAGTGTGGAAAAAAAAAACAATGTTTCTTTTAAAAAAAAAAAGGCGCCATTGTCCGAGACCCGTAGCGTCTCCATTTTTCGGGATCTGGGGCCAGGTGAGGGCTTATTTTTTGGGCGCCAAGTTGACATTTTTATTGATACTATTTTGCTTCAGATACGATCTTTTGATCGCTTGTTATTGCATTTTATTGCATTGTTGTGGCAATAAAAAGAAATAATTCTGACGTTTAGATTTTTTTTATCGTTACACCATTCACCGATCTGATTAATTTTTCTTTATATTGATAGATCGGGCAATTCTGAATGCAGCAATATGAAATATGTGTAAATTTGACTTTTTTATTGTTTTATTTTGAATGAGGCAAAAGGGGGGTGATTTAAACTTATTATTTTTTCTTTTTTTTTCTTTTTTTAAAAACATTTTTTTCTACTTTTTGCTTGCTTCAATAGTCTCCTTTGGAGACTTGAAGCTGAGATTGTCCGATTGCCTCTGTTACACATAGCAGGGCTTCAGCCCTGCTATGTGAAACAAAAGTGCTCATCTGCTATGAATGCTGACCACTGCCTGGAGCTCATAGCAGATCGGCTATGACAACCACAGGGGTCTCAACAACACCCCGGGTTGACATGCCAACCCATCGGAGATCTGCGATCACGTGACTGGGTCGCCGATGGGCGGAGTCAACAACGTGCTTCCCGGAAGTGCGAGTTAAGTGCCATTGTCAAAGTTTGAGAGCGGCATTTAACTAGTTAACAGCCGCAGGTAGATTGCTATTCCACCCGCAGCTTTTGCGGGCACATGTCAGCTTTAAGAATCAGCTGACATGTACCTGGAAAAGTACGGGCTCAGCACCGGAGCCCGCACCAAAGGGGGGGACACGGCATGCGCTTTACATGTAAGGAGCATATCGTGAAGGGGTTAATGTGCACCGATTGTTGATGAGTCATACTACATGCCCCTAACTATGTAATCACAAGGTGGTTACAGGTTGCTATGTCAGTCGCGGCTCTTGATAACCATCAAGCCTGCCCTTAGGATGCTGCTGTTTATAGGAGACTGTGATTTTCACTATATACTGAGATACCACAGTATTACAGAAAACAGCATAGCCAATCAGACAATCTCAGGTTTTAGTCTCCTAAGGGAACTAAAAAATATATTTAAAAAAAAGTTTTTAAAATGTAGAAAAAAAATAGTAAAACTTCAAATTAACGTATTTTTTGGATTATAAGATGCACTTCCCCCCCACAAATTCGGGAGGAAAAAGGGGGTGCATCTTATAATGCAAATGGTATGGTATTTTTCCTAGGGGGCAGCGTAAGTGGAGTGGGGTCACAGATACAGGAGGTTGGCAGCTGCTGCAGCAAGAGTCGGGCGATGCTGGGGGCTCCATCCTTTCAGCAGGGTCGCTGATTCAGGATGACTTGGGCGGTAGTGGCAGCAGGAGTGGGGCGATGCTGTGGGCCCCATCCTCTCAAGAGAATTTGGCAGTGAGTAGAGGTCTCTGGAGATCTCGATCTGCTCATGCTCCGGCGGCCATTTTCCCTAAGCCCACCGCAGTACTATGTACGAGAGAGGGAACCTACACTCACAGCCGACATCTTCTGAAGACAGGGCCCACAGCATCACCCCAACCCAACGCAACCACCGCCCAAGTCATCCTGAATCAACAACCCTTCTGACAGGACGGGGCCAGCAGCATCGCTTGACTCCTGCCGCAGCCGCCGCCAACCTCCTGTATCTGCTAAACCACCACCGTCACCCCCCCTCAGGTAAAATGGATTATAAGGCACAACATTTTATTTAAAAAAACATTTTTTCCTATTTTGAGCCCCAAAATTTGGGGTGCGTCTTATAATCCAGTGCATCTTGTAATCAAAATACGGTATCCTTTTTTACCTTCATTAAAAATATAGGAATAATAAAAATTAAAAAACAAACCTATTTCTTATTGCTGTATATTGCCACACCTATAAAATACAATGTATCAAAATTCAAAAATGAATTAACACGAGCTGTAAAGCCATAAAAAGAAAAAATGGAATTGCCAGAATTGCATTTTTTGGTCACCTCAACACAGTAAAAATTCAATAGGAAGCGATTAAAATTATCAATAAAGACATAAGCTCACTGTGCAAAAAACAAGCACTCATACAAATTCATCAACCAAAAGATGAAAACATTACAGAACTCGGAAAATGGTGATACAAACAAAATATTTTTTATTAATTTCTTGAGTTTTTTTTCATCACTTAAAACAAAAAACGTACACATGTTTGATATCGCCATAATTGTAGTGAAAAGGAGAATCATATTGCCAGGTCATTTTTGCCATAAATTTAACACAAAATCCCAAAAGATTTCATGAATTGCATTTTACCTCATTTGGACTTTTTTGACAGTATATTGGTAAAATTAATGTTGCAATTCAAAACTACAGCTTGTCCTGAAAAAAAATAAGCCCTCTTAAACTTTGAATTCCAATGTTTTATTTATCAGGACATAAGAAAAAAAACATCTGTTACTTGGAAGGTCTTAATATTAGCTAAATACAATCTCACATGAACAGCAACACATGAGAAACTACACTGCATCATTATTTATAGAACAAAAACTATACCAAATTGCAGAAGCAGTGTGCTAAACTACATACTTAATACTCTAATAGGAATTAAGGGAGTAAGTAGCAGCCAGGTGTTCACTGTTCCTCTTTGCTTCAGTGGTTCAGGCCACTAGTGCTCCAATATTAAACACTGAGCATGTTCACTAAAGCAAAAGGTTTGATCCTTTTTCACCTTTGACAAATATTTTTTCTTTTTAAATATTTTTTATTTTGATTTCCCTTTTTATACAATTTTTGCACACAAACATCTACTTCTCATTATGATATTTTTTTATTTTTTCTTAATGGCTATAAATATTTTTCTCCATTTGTGTATTTTGTATTTGATATGATGACATGCTATGTCAATCATATGACCACAGAGGTCCGTTATTGAGCGCCTCTTTTTTGAATGCATTGTCCACATTGTTCCCGTATTTTTCAAGTTGTATTTCATCATTGTGGTTTGTCCTGATGAAGGGGTTGGATTACCTCGAAATGCATTGACAAATTAAACTGCATCTACACTTCTTTTGGTTTCTTATCGTATATTGTTTCTCCGGCAGAATGGCTTTACATCCTCCCCATCTTCCAGTATTTGCAACCTATCTTCCTGGTGGTGCTTTCAATTGGGGTTGTGACTGTCAAAACTAGACCAGTTGAGCACACTCAGCTTTCATCTTATCTTTTATTTACCGGATAAGACTCTGTTGCACTTTTGTCTTTCCAGTTTTTATTCCATTTAAAATGAATGAATGAATGAAGTTTATGTTTGCAAATTTTCATCTGAAGAAGTCACAAAACTTCTAAAACAATGTCTTTTAGATGGATAATGCCACACACCATGTTTGGTGAAACATAAACACAGCATCTCAACACAAACACCTCAAATCAACTCTCAAAGGGTAATGATTTGGGCTTGCTTGGCAGCCACAGCACCTGGGCACCATGCAGTCATTGAGCTATCAATGATATTCTCTGTATTTTAAAGTATTTCAGAGTCAAATGTAATGTTATTTATCCAAACACTAAAGCTTGGGCAGAACTGGGTTGTGCAACATTACAATGAACACCAACAAATCTACAGCGAAATGGCTGAAAAAGACCATAGAACTTGCAATCTACAGCAATATGACTGAAAAAGAAAAGACTCAAGAACATACAATCTAATCAAAATGACTGAAAAAAAGACTCTAAGACTTACAATAGCCCAGTCAAGGACCAGACCTCAATAAAATTCAAATGCTGTGAAGAGGCGGTAAGAGTGCTATGCATACACAGATACCTACAAACCTCAGTTTGCTCGAAAGCTTGCAATTTGTTACCATCTTTTCAGTTAGCCATTAAAAGGCATCAACCACTGAGGACTCTCAAATCTAAATATTTTTCTATCTACTGGCTAACACGGTACAAGAATATATATTTTCCCTATACAAACCTCAGTAAACTGAAAGTGTATGTCCGTGGAAGCAAAGTGCTGTTTCATCCATATGTGTTTAAAACAATAAAATCTGACGTGTTAAGATACCTATAATTGTGCTTCTGATATTTTACTAACTGTACCCAACCACGAAGAGGTGCTTTAGCTGCTGTTTGCACATGCTATCATATTGTTCACACAGAAGTTAGCAATGTGAGTCATCACTAGTGGTTATTTTCTACTGATGTCAATGGCAGGAACTCTTCTAACTGCTGATTTGTTAGTTCCTTCTCTCTGCCTGTTCCTTATATCTTAGTAAGGATGCTATTTGTATAGCAGAGCATCTCAGAACTCATCTTAATAAAACACACCAGAGCAGTACAACAAGATCAGTGAAAAAACATGTATTTCTGGCCACTAAGTTTGTTGTACTGAACTAGTGTGATTTATTGTGATGAGCTGGAAAATCCTCAACTATAGCACAAACAATAGATACTTAGATGAAAAGAACAAGTAGAGAGGAGTAGCACCATACTAATTAGCTGTTAGAAGAGTTCCTGCCAGCGACATTAGTAGAGTTTATTCACTTATGCTCCTTCCCCTTTATAATTTTGCAACAATCAACAGCCAGCAGCTGAAGCATCTCTACATGGTTGGTTACAGGCTTTTTCATGCCGGATCCGTTTGATATAGACAACAACGGATGAGACAATAACGGATCCAATGATCATTGACTCCAATGTTAAAAAATGGATTCGGCAGAGATCAGTTAGTGAATAACGGACTAAAAAGTTGTGTATATGGATTTTGGCTGGATCCGTTCTAATGGATCACTACTGGACATGTGAACATAGCCTAAAGATGTTTCTACAAGCTATTGAACAATGGGTTGTACTCAGTTTTTCACACTCATTTTTACCAGTCTTTTGTTAAATAAACAAAGATGTGGTGTCAATTTTTCACGTGTTGTTATTCATCTCAAGTTGAATATATGTAATTTTATGACCTTCTATGGACTAGGTGGGTTTTTTTTTATTCTTGTCCTCATTTGTAAAACCAAAGGATGCAAAATTGGTTTATTTAGTTTTTCGCATGACTATTTATGTGTATATATATATATATATATATATATATATGTATGTGTGTATTATATAGTAAATATATACAGTACAGACCAAAAGTTTGGACACACCTCCTCATTTAAAGATTTTTCTGTATTTTCATGACTATGAAAATTGTACATTCACACTGAAGGCATCAAAACTATGAATAAACACATGTCGAATTATATATTTAACAAAAAAGTGTGAAACAACTGAAAATATGTCTTATATTCTAGGTTCTTCAAAGTAGCCACCTTTTGCTTTGATGACTGCTTTGCACACTCTTGGCATTCTCTTGATGAGCTTCAAGAGGTAGTCACCGGAAATGGTTTTCACTTCACAGGTGTGCCCTGTCAGGTTTAGTAAGTGGGATTTCTTGCCTTATAAATGGAGTTGGGACCATCAGTTGTGTTGTGCAGAAGTCTGGAGGATACACAGCTGATAGTCCTACTGAATAGACTGTTAGAATTTGTATTATGGCTAGAAAAAAGCAGCTAAGTAAAGAAAAACGAGTGGCCATCATTACTTTAAGAAATTAAGGTCAGTCAGTCTGAAAAATTGGGCAAACTTTGAAAGTGTCCCCAAGTGCAGTTGCAAAAACCATCAAGCGCTACAAAGAAACTGGCTCACACGAGGACCGCCCCAGGAAAGGAAGACCAAGAGTCACCTCTTCTTCTGAGGATAAGTTTATCCGAGTTACCAGCCTTAGAAATCGCAGGTTAACAGCAGCTCAGATTAGAAACCAGATCAATGCCACACAGAGTTCTAGCAGCAGACACATCTCTTCAACAACTATTAACAGGAGACTTTGTGCAGCAGGCCTTCATGATAAAATAGCTGCTAGGAAACCACTGCTAAGGACAGACAGCAAGCAGAAGAGACTTGTTTGGGCTAAAGAACACAAGGAATGGACATTAGACCAGTGGAAATCTGTGCTTTGGTCTGATGAGTCCACATTTGAGATCTTTGGTTCCAACCACCGTGTCTTTGTGCAATGCAGAAAAGGTGAATGGATGGACTCTACATGCCTGGTTCCCACCGTGAAGCATGGAGGAGGAGGTGTGATGGTGCTTTGCTGGTGACACTGTTGGGGATTTATTCAAACCTGAAGGCATACTGAACCAGCATGGCTACCACAGCATCTTGCAGCGGCATTCTATTCCATCCGGCTTGCGTTTAGTTGGACCATCATTTATTTTTCAACAGGACAATGACCCCAAACACACCTCCAGGCTGTGTAAGGGCTATTTGACCAAGGAGGAGAATGATGGGGTGCTACGCCAGATGACCTGGCCTCCACAGTCACCAGACCTGAACCCAATCGAGATGGTTTGGGGTGAGTTGGACCGCAGAGTGAAGGCAAAAGGGCCAACAAGTGCTAAGCACCTCTGGGAACTCCTTCAAGATTGTTGGAAGACCATTTCCGGTGACTACCTCTTGAAACTCATCAAGAGGATGCCAAGAGTGTGCAAAGCAGTCATCAAAGCAAAAGGTGGCTACTTTGAAGAACCTAGAATATAAGACATAGTTTCAGTTGTTTCACACTTTTTTGTTAAGTATATAATCCCACATGTGTTAATTCATAGTTTTGATGCCTTCAGTGTGAATGTACAATTTTCATAGTTATGAAAATACAGAACAATCTTTGAATGAGAAGGTGTGTCCAAACTTTCGTTCTGTACTGTATATATGTATGCACATATATACACACATAAAGGAAAATCAAACTTCAAAGGAGGTGCACTTAGTTTTAAACATGACTGTATACATACAGTATATATATATATGTAAATAAATTTGAGAATTCCCATATAAAGTCATGTGAAAAATTAAGTACTAAGTACACCCTTCTTGAATTTTATGATTTTTCCTCAAGTGTATATACTGTGTACATGGAATTTCTAAAAATCAAATGAAGAGAAAAAGAAAAAACAACATAGTTTCTGCTTGTGATGATTTGTCTCATTAAATTGAATACTAATTTTCAGTATGTAGCTCATTCTTGTGTCGTTCTTTCATACAGGTTTTATCTTTCATCAATATTTTAATGCAAAGGAAATATTTCTATGAATATTACATTTTTAATTTCTTCTCTTCTTAGATACCAATATTTAATCCATTCACCTTTATTAAACATTCCAAAGACTACCATGAAAATTACATTCAAAGGTCTTAATTTTGCCTTTCTGTTTTGACAGGATTTTCTTGCCATTTATTTAACCTGTTTTCTATATCAATCTCCTATATGAAAATTCAGCTGCATTTTATTTAATTCTCATTATATATCAATTATATATTACTTACATGACTCTGAGATATACAGCAGCGCTTAGTTATTACACAGCCATATAACAAAGCCAAAAGAAAGATAGAGAAACAAGAAAATCGACTCCCATGGGAAAGGCAGCTCCTGCCGTGGACCCTCAAAGAGGGGCAAATATAGCGCAGATGAAGAACAATGCCTTGGTCTATGGAGTGCAACAGAATGGATGGTGAAATGGAAATAATAAAACCACCTTTATTAGGTCAATAAAACAACACGTGTTTCGGCAGTGGAATACTGCCTTCTTCAGGCCATGGGGTGAAATTACAAGGATGGTATTATATAGCCAACCCACATCTGTTGGTGGGTAACAATCAGGCACTAACAATTTTAACCTTATATAATACAAAACAGATTAAGATCAGATAGAATAACAGAACAATGCATAGCAGGTGAATGGCACACTCATAAATGGCAAAAATTAGTGTACCACATTATCCAATGTTAAATTTAATCCCTGAGGAGAAAGAGTCCCCAATTTATATATCCAATAGCTCTCCCTATTAATCAAACAATTCAATCTATCATTGACGGTATCCCCAATCTGATCAATAATGATCAGTTTTAAAAATTTTGGATCTATATGATGTTCAATTGAAAAATGTTTAGAAATGCTGTGGAAAGCAAAACCATTAGGAATATTTTGCCTATGCTTGTTGAGCCTGGCATGCATGGTCTGTATAGTGCGGCCTACATATTGCAAGCCGCACGTGCATTGAAGCAAATAGACAACATAAGATGACTGACAGTTTACACTACGCCTAATAGGGAAGCTCTTCCCAGAGGTGCAGGAAACAAAGGACTTTATATCATTCACCAGAGTCAAAAAACAGAGGCATTTAGATGTATTGCAATGATAGCAACCAACCCTGGAGATGGTCGATCCATTATGCTGATTGGACAAAATAGAGGCGTTACTGGGAGCAATGTGACTACGTAAATTACAACTATGTCTGTAAATAGATCTAGGTGTTTGGGTAGCTGATCAGAAAGGATGGGATCATGGAAGAAAATAAACCAGTATTTTTTTACCAATTTTTGTAAGGCCACACGGGACTGACCAAAAGTGGTTATAAAATTACAATTTATTGGATTAGATGTACTAGAGTTGCGGACAAAGGTGGAGGTGGATTCCATTTGGTTTAGACAAACATCCTGAGTCACCGATCTAGTTCTATTAAAGGCATCATTCAATAGTTTTTTAGGCTAACCCTTCGATGCAAATCGCTTTTTAAGGATCCTAGATTCAGTGATAAAATCATGATCCAAAGTACAATTCTTCCTGATCCTCCAATATTGCCCATATGGAATGTTAGTGATCCAACTGGGAAGGTGACCACTGTCAAAATTTAAATAACTATTGCATCAACAGTTTTAAAATGTGTCGACGTGTAAACCCTTCCATTATCCTCAAATCGGATGGAGATATCAAGGATCTGTATTATAGATTCAGAGATAGAGGAGGTGAAGGTAAAGCCCCATGTATTTTGGTTTAAATTGGCTACAAAATCAAGGGCTTCATTTTTAGTACCCCGCCAAATAAAAAATAAATCATCAATGAAACGTTTGTATAATACAACATGGTTGGAGGCAAGGGGGACTGTGGGATGTGGACCGACTCGAAAGAGTCCATTAATAAGTTTGCATAACTTGGAGTGAATCTAGTCCCAATCGCACAGCCCCTCCTCTGACGAAACATTGTTATTTAAAATGAACGATATACCCTCCAGGATAAATTTTTTTTACATTTTTTGCAAAAAACAAGCAGAATATTTTAAACCAGAAAATCCGCAGGTTCCATTAATACATGCCTTATCTAATACACATAAACAAGTGTTTCCTCCACAATTCAGACCTATAGTACCTGATGTAGGTTCAGTATTAGAAAATCTTGGTAAATGGTTAGACGAGAGGCTGCAGCCTTTAGTGATGACATTTGTTAGTTATATACAGGACAGTTCTGATGACCGTTATCTCTTAAGCCTAAGTTTTCGTTCCCATAGTAAAACACTTCATACTAGAATCGAACTAATATTATGAATAACATTAAATGGTGTAAGAACTATACATGGTTAACCTGTGATGTAACCTCTTTATATACGTCAATACCGCATGAGCTGGCATATTTATCGGTTTTAGAACAGCCCTGGAAACATTCTGATTATGCTGAAGTTCTGATTGATGACATTCTACAGGTTATGAGTTTTTTATTGACTCACCAGCTATTTTGCATTTCTAGGAGAGTTTTACATGCAATGCCAGGGTTGTGCGATGGGAGCGAAATTCTCTCCAGTTCTGGCTAATATATTTATGAGCTGGTGGGAAGATCGCTATATTCATCATGTTTCTATTCTCTTTCTGTCTAATATATTCTGGTATGGACACGTCATAGACGATACACTTATTATCTGGTGTGGCGATGAAGCGTCCATACTGGAGTTTCTAGAATACATTAATAACAACAGTTGTAATGTTCATTTCACTTTTCATTTTGATCCTTTTGTAATTGATTTTTTGGATATACATATGAGTGGAAATACTCGGACTGAATCGGTAATTTGCAGTTTATACAGAAAACCTACTGCTGGAAATTAATTGCTGTATGCAACAAGTTGTCACCCGGGACATATAGTTCACAATCTACCAACAGGAGAATATGTTCATGCCAAACGGTCCTGCACTTTAAGTGAAGAATATCAAAAAGAATGTGCAAATATTGATCAGCGTTTTTCTAAAAGAGGTTATTCCAAAAAAATATTAGAACCAGCTAAAAGCAAAGCGGACTCTAAAACTAGACAAGAGTATTTGGCACAGAAAAATAAAACTGCTAGGAAGGTTTCAGAGATTCAACCCACAGCTTTGTCCACGAACTATAGTAAAAATTATTATCAGATAATTAACATCATCAAAAAGAATCTACCAACCTTGAGTATTGATAACACTTTAAATAAAATCCTTGATGGGGGCTGTCGCTTTATACCTAAGAGAGGATTGACCATTGCAAACAGGGTTTCCCCAAGTGACCACACAAATTTGGAAAGTAATACCAATACACAAAATTGGCTTTCAATCAAAGGTTCATATCGGTGTGGAAAAAAGAATTGCGGTCTATGTGCTTATACGCACAATACTGGCAATTTTTTCTCAATGAAAGATCAAAAAGAATATTGCATAAAAAGCTTTATAAACTGCAGCAGTACTTATATTGTATATTCTATCATTTGTCACAAATGTGAATTACAGTATGTTGGATGTACTACAAGAACACTTAGAAAGCGAATCTCTGAACATATATATGATTCATAAAATAGCAGCATGCTAAGTCCATCAGGTACGTTTTCAGAAAATACTGCCATTTTTGGCCTCCATTCAAATTTTTTTTCACAGTGTTACTGAAGTTTTTTACACTGGTTTGCTGTTCAAAATAGTTACCTACAGGCCAGGTATTTAAAACTGTGTTTTCTCCATCACACGGATCACATATACGTTTTCAGAATATACTGCCATTTTTGGCCTCCATTCAAATTTTTTTCACTGTGTCTGCGAAGTTTTTGACACCTGTTTGCTTTTCAAACTAGTTACCTACAGGCCAGGTATTTAAAGCTGTGTTTTCTCCGTCACATGGATCACATATATGGTTTCAGAAAATACTGCCATTTCTGAGCTCCATTAAAAATTTGTTTCAGTGTGTCAGTGAAGAAATTGACACCAGTTTGCTGTTCAAAATAGTTACCTACAGGTCAGGTATTTAAAATTGTGGTTTGTCTGTCACACAGATCACATATAAGTTCGCTCCAAATTCAGTCAATTGTAGTGAGCGTGGAAGATACTGTCCTCCATTTAAAATGGGCAAGGCACGTGGCAAGGGACGGAGAACTGGACGTGATGGTGATGGTGCATGCAGAGGCCGAGGCCAAGGCCGTGGGGCAAGCTGAAATTGTGCCACAACAAACACCCACATCTTCTCACCCGACCTTCCTGTCCCAATTCCTAGGGGACCGCAGCACAATACTATTGAATCCAGAGCAGTGTCAAAAGGTTGTTGGTTGGATAGCAGATAATGCTTCCAGTTACTTAGCCACCACCATCACCACCACCCTGTCTTTCACATGGTCAAGTCTCAGAAGCCGTGAGTCTGGACCGCATATTCCTCACCCTGATCCTCCTTCCTCCCACCATGCCGAGTGCCCGGAGACAAATGATCCCACACTTGGACACTCTGAAGAGCTGTTCCCTTTTCAATTTATAGATTTAGGCCTCTCGCCCGGTCCACTTTAAGCGAGGCAAGAGGAGATCGCATGTAGCAATGCCCAAATACCCAAATATTTGAGCAGCCATGGTCACAGGAAGACGACGGTGGGAAAGTATCACAAGAGGTGGACGATGATGAGACACAATTGCCAGAAAGTCAGGAGGAGGACCAGGGTGCAGAAGTGGAAGACGAGGTGGTGGATGATATAGTAACTGACCCAACCTGGCAGGAGAACATGCATAGCGAGGAGAGAAGCACATAGGGGGAGGGAGGCAGAACACCCCAACAGGCAGGAAGAAGCAGTGTGGTGGCCACAGACAGAAGGTAGGCAACCGTTCCCCGTAACACCAACACAAAGGAAGTTGCCAGTACAACTGTTAGATTTTCCCAAGTCTGATTGTTTTTTAAAGACTCTGGAGATAGCCCCAAAAAATGCCATTTGCACCACCTGCCAGGCCAGCATCAGCGGGGGGGGCAAAAAAAGCAGTCTGACCACCATCAGCATGATCAGGCACATGGCAGCAAAGCACCCAACATTGTGGGCCGATCCCCAGGGTCCAGGAATAATGTCTGCGGGTGGCACCATTGCTTCTTCCGCTGTTGTGCATGCAAGCCAATCCCCTGTCCATGATGCAGGCGAAGATGCCTCCTGCCCTGCACCTGTCGTTGCACACTCTCAAGCAGCAGCATCAGGAAGCACGTCCATGTCCTTGTCCCAGCGCAGCATTCAGTTGTCCATACCCCAGTCCTTGGAACGCAAGGGCAAATGCGCAGCCTACGCCCCACAGTCCACACTACTAAATTCTCATGTTTCACGACTGCTTGCACTCGAAATGTTGCCTTTTGGGCTTGTGGAGACGGAAGAATTTCGCAACCGGATGGCGGCGACCGTCCCTCGGTACTCAGTCCCCAGCCGCCACTATTTCCCCCATTGTGCCATCACCGCATTACACAAACATGTGTCCCAAAACATTAGCCAAACCCTCAACAAAGCAGTTACCGGGAAAGTCCACCTAACCACGGACACATGGACAAGTGCTTGTGGGCAGGGATGGTACATCTCGCTGACGGCACACTGGGTTAACATAGTGGAAGCTGGGACCCAGTCAGACCTTGGGACGGAACACGTCCTCCCGATGCAAAAGATTGTGGACCCTAGGTCAATCAGGGTTGCCCCCATGGTCTACAGCTCCTGCACCTCATCTTCCTCAGCCATCTCCTCCTCTTCAGCCTCCATCTCCGAAATGACCGCATCAGTCACAAGCTGGAAGCACTACAGCACTGCCTCGGCCAAGCGGCAAGAGGCTGTGCTGAAGTTGATATGCTTAGGTGACAAACCACACAATGCTGAAGAGTTGTAGACAGCTCTGAAAGAGCAGGCAGATCTGAGGCTCACACCGCTGAATCTACAGCCAGGCATGGTCGTGTGTGACAATGGCATGGTCAGTCATCCTCTTGGTGAGGACACGGAAGTCTTGCCTGTTAGTAGTCTGGTACGCATGGCTTAGTTTATGTTACGCTGCCTTTCCCATGACCCTCATGTTCTCAAAATTTTGGGTGACAGTCATTACTGGTTGGTGACACTTCTAGACCCACTATACAAGTAGAACTTTATATCTCTTATTCCTGAGGTGGACAGGTCTACAAAAATGGGGCTGTACCAGAAGGCCCTTGTTGCGGAACTATTAAAAAAATTCCCATCTGAAAATGCTGGCAGCAGAGGTCACACTTCTTTGGACAACCAAGGAGTACAGTTGAAAGAGACACAACTTCAATCCAGCAGAGGCAGGGGAACACTGTCAAAGTTCTGGGAGAATTTTCTCAGCTCTTCCCATCTCACAAATCCAGAGGCGCGGGGTACTCTCACAAGGAGTGCAAAGTTTGGGAACATGCTGAAGGAGTACCTTGCCAACCGTACCAACGTCCTCCGTGATTCCTCTGTGCCTTATAATTATTGGGTATCCAAGCTGGATACTTTTAATGAACTGGCTCTCTATGCCTTTGAGGTCCTGGCCTGACCTGCCGCCAGCGTTTTATCAGAGCGGGCTTTTAGTGCCACTGGTGGAATTATAACTGATAAGCCTGTCAAATGAAAATGCTGACAGGCTGACTCTTATAAAAATGAACAAGGGCTAGATTGGGCCAGACTTCTCAACACCACCGAATGACAGCAGCGTAACATAAACTCCAATTCAGTGTCTTTTCTTGGGAGGTGTATTCCCACGCACCTTTTCACACCCAGACATGGGTAAACGCTTCTTGATTTTGGCTATTTGCTCTTGTCCTCCTCCTTCTTCTCATCCTCCATGACCATATCACCAGGGTGACCGTGGTCTGTGATGCAATACCCACATAATTTTTTTAAAGGGTGTTTATGAAGCCCTTAAAAAAAAATTTTTATACAGTATATTCATGTATACCCCCCAGGGGTAAATGTTTGTCAGCCCATACACTTAGTGCATGGGCATTACAAGTATAGGAGGACCGCTCCTTTCTAATGGGAACATTTTTCTATGAGACCCTTTTCCACGTCTCTTCCAAGGGGCATTGGAGTGCCTCCCAATTTTTGGCAGGCTTTGCATTCACTGCATAGGCAAACATAATGGGAGTCCCACTTCCTAATAATGGGAACATTGTTTTCGGGAAGCCCTCTGACCTCCACGTCTCTTCCAAAGGGCATTTGAGTGCCTTCAATTTTTTGGCAACCCTTGCATTCACTGCATAGGCAAACACAATGGGAGACCCACTTCCTAATAATGAGAACATTTTTTTTATGAGGCCCTCATCCACGTCTCTTCCAAGGGGCATTGAAGTGCCTCCAAATTTTTGGCAGCCCTTGCATTTACTGCATAGGCAAACACAATGGGAAACCCACTTCCTAATAAAGGGAACATTGTTTTCAGGAGGCCCTCTGACTTCCACGTCTCTTCCAATGGGCATTGGAGTGCCTCCAAATTTTTGGCAACCCTTGCATTCACTGCATAGGCAAACACAATGGGAGACCCACTTCCTAATAATGGGTACATTTTTTTATGAGGCCCTCCTCCACGTCTCCTCCAAGGGGCATTGGAGTGTCTCCTAATTTTTGGCAGCCCTTGCATTCACTGCTTAGGCAAAGACAATGGGAGACCCACTTCCTAATAATGGGAACATTGTTTTCAGGAGGCCCTCCTCTAAGTCTCTTCAAAGTGGTATTGGGGTGCGTCCAAATTTTGGGCAGCCCTTCCACTCACTGCATACGCAATAACGGTAACACACTCTTTAGTAATGGGAACAATAAAACATAGCCGGCTGACGGCTCTCTAAGAATAGTGAGGGCCGACTGCTGGCCCTTTGAGAATAGTAAAGGCTGCCTGATGGCCCTATAAAAATAGGCTTTGTGACTTTCAGAGTCCCTCCTTCATAAATGAAACACGATGTGTTTGATGATATCTCACACACCACATGGCCATAAAAAGTTGTAAAATGTTAAAATGACATTTCCTGGTGAATGCTTTTGTCACGGTTGAAAGCAATGAAAAAGTGAAAAAACGCATCAAAAACGCTACTTATGAACATAGCCCAAGGCGTGGAGGAGCATTTTTGTTTTTGGTTATTTATTTTGCCTTAAATACTAGTCATTAACCTGGAAAGGATGTTCCTTAACATATTTCCCAGGAAAATCCATTTTGATTTTGTTTTGGTATGTTTTATTGTGAGTCCGTAAAAGTGGCGTAATACCTCTAACAACGTTGTTGACAGAAGTGATCTGGGAGTCAGAAATGCTTCCAGGGGTCTTCCACATGCTGTCCCCATGTCATTTGAGCACTGTTCTCATCGATTTGGGCAAATTGTAGGCCCACTGCAGACCGCAAAGGGGAGCCGCCTGAAAAATGCTCGAGTTTCCCATAGACTTACATTGGGCTCGTTGCTCGGGTCAAGCACCCGAGTATTCCAATGTGCTTGACTCGAGCATCGAGCACCCGAGCATTTTAGTGCTCGCTCATCAATAATTGGGGTATTTCCTAAATTTTGGCAGCCGTTGGACTCAATGCATGCCCTATAACTGTATAGCAGACCCACTCCTTTCTAATGGGAACATGTCGTTACGTGGCCCAGCTTTATGTGTTTTTAAAATGGTATTGGGGTTTTTCCAAAATGTTGGCAGCCCTTGCAGTCACTGCATGGGCATTACCACTATAGGAGACCCTCTCCTTTTTAATGGGAACATTTTTTTTACTGAGACCCTCCACTATGTCTCTTCAAAGGGGTAATGAGGTGCATCCAAATTTTTGGCAGCCCTTGCAGTCACTGCATACGCAATAATAATATAGGACATACACTCTTTATTAATGTGAACAACAAAGCATAGCCGACTGCTGGCCCTTTAAGAATAGTAAGGGCCGCCTGATGGCCCTATAAAAATAGTGTTTGTGACTTTCAGAGTCCCTCCTTCATAATTGAAACACGATGTGTCTGATGATGTCTCACACACCACATGGCCAGATAAGGTAGTAAAATGTTAAAATGACGTTTCCCAGTGAATGCATTTGTCTTGGTTGAAAGCAATGCAAAAGTGCAAAAATGCATCAAAAACGCTACGTGTGAACATAGCCCAAGGTGTGGAGGAGTATTTTTGCTTTTGGTTATTTATTTTGCCTTATATACAAGTCATTACCCTGGAAAGGATGTTCCTTAACATATTTCCCAGGAAAATCCATTTTGGTTTCATTTTTGTATGTTTTATTGTGAGTCCGTAAAAGTGGCGTAATACCCTGACAACGTTGTTGACAGAAGTAACCTGGGAGTCAGAAATGTTTCCAGGAGTCTTCCCCATGCTGTTCCCATGTCATTTGAGCACTGCTCCCATCGATTTGGGCAATTTTTGGGCCTCTGCAGACCGCAAGGGGAGGCCGCCAGAAAAATGCTCTAGTTTCCCATAGACTTACATTGGGCTCGTTACTCAGACCGAGCACTTGAGTATTCCAATTTGCTCAAACCAAGCATCAAGTACCCGAGCATTTCAGTGCTCGCTTATCACTAGTAATAAGTAAAACAGTTGATAAAAATAATCCACTGCATATCTATTTCAAGTTCATGAAATTTGCAGATCCTGAGAAATACAGCTAATTTTCAATTTGATTCCCATGGCTAGCTAAAAAATTGCCTGCCGCTATTTCACACACTGCCAAAGATTGCAGTCAGAAATCCAGCTTATATGTTATCAGGTGACCCGAGTGAGTTTCCCCATAATGCAGGTATTACATCTCCTGGAGAGCTATCACAGCCATCTAAAAGATGAAGCAGGAAAAACAAAGGTCATTTTAGGGTTTTACAACCTATGGATAGGAGATTATAAAGCACAATTTATTAAAGGTGGGGATAAAAAGATCCTAAAAAGTGGGGTGTATTACTGTAGCACGAAATAATGTAGAAAATGAGAATTGTAGTGTCAGTCTGTGAATAATATACATTCAAGTAACAGGGAGGTGCAGGACCTGTAGAGTCTGTGTGACTGTGAATTGATTGATCTCTGATATATTCACTCCTAATTTTCCAACTGAACAAAATTACTGAAACTAAGGCCTTTTTGTCTGAGAAAGTGTGCGTTTTTGCTTATGAGATGGACAAACCATAAGCAATATCATTGTTCATTTATTTTGTGAAAAAAAAAATCTTGGTTTAGACCAGCTAATTAACCCATCATGTGCTGTAAAGATAGTGAACTGTAATCTTGTCTTATTTACACTATGCTGCAGAAATTCCTGGACTGGCTACATTTCTTCAATTCTTCTGTTTGTGTTTTACCCAATATCTATGTCTTCTGGCATGTCCTGCTCTGCTTGCCTGCTTGCCATTTAGCTTACTTTGCTTTCCAGGTCCACACTGTTCCACTTAACATTTAGCAAGTTTTGCCTGCTTTGATATCCCTTTCGCTCCATGTGTTCATACTGACCTGCCTCTTAGTTAATCTACCTCACCATGTAAGGTGAGTCCAAATTAGCATATTACAAAGATAAGCTATGTCCCATGCTTGGTGAAACTTTCACTGAGCCTGACAAGTAGAAAACCCTTTACCACTACCTTCAGAGCCAATGATCCTTGGTCTCGACCAGTATTAACAGTAGAACAAGGATCCGATGCAGCATCATCAACTATAGCATATTTGACATGATGGGCCAGATGTTTTACCTTCTGCTGCAGCAACTGGTATTCTTCAACAAAAAGAGTAGCATTGGCTTAGCAACCAGGATCAGTCATACCTGGACTGTGTACTTTCTTTGGTAGCTACCATGATCCTCAATCCCATGGAATTGTTGGTCATCAGATTGGACAAGTGAGAAGAACTGGACTAATTTGCTATTTTCTTACTGTCATGTGCACTCTCCAGATATTGTCACAGAGGTTATTCAACTTGATCAGTGGCTTTGTCATGCTCAAGTGGAACAGGTTATCTGTCACAAGCTTGGAAAACCTTACTTTTGTTAAAATGAATCAGGCATTACCTTTAGGTCATGACAATGATTGCATTATCCATACCATCTTCCTCCATCTTTTCTTCTACACTGTTCCCCTGCCATCAGTGCCAATGAATAATGCCATTCTTGACATCTACTTCCTGTCCATCATGCAATCTATACTGTGCTGCTGTCGGGACTGCCAGTGCTGTTGCTTACATACTTGTTTCTGCTTCCTAAATAAAGGAATAATTTTACACAGCTTGCCATGTGCCATTGTTTCTTCATTTTGCATATAGGAAACCCCTGTCAGATACCAAGCCGTATTTTATGTACGACTTGTGAAAAACTTGCCATAGCTCCTTCTATATCTAAACAGTGAATGTGTTGCTGTCTGCTGATCCTGAAATAGAGATAATTTTTGGACAGATTGTGAAAAAGCTATTGCTTCTTCATTAAGCAATGGGTAAGCCTTTTGAAACAGGGATAATATGTGCACCTACTGTTGTGAGAAAGCAATGGATTCTTCTCTATGTACATACCTGAGTATATACATCTGTCCCCCCCAAAAAAATAATTTTTGTACCATTCTTAGAATTAAAAAAAAACCTAAAAAGTCCATTAGTGCCATGTGTTGTTAGACAAGATGTTGGCTACCACCAATTGTCATCTCTCTGTATTGTCAGATCAATTTGACTTTTATAAGGTAGTGTTCGTGATAAGGAGCTCAAAAGCCATTAAAACACTCCTATGAGACTACAGAGTTTTACATATATTTGTGGAGCAATTAAAGGCTTAGGATTACTCAATTATTCCCATTGAATTGATGCACTGCTGATGACATTTTTTTTTCAAAATGAATTGTTGCTGGAAAATTACATTTTTAAAAAAATTGATTATTTATGTAAAGGTGACAATTTTTTTCTGTGACACCTCTGTGCCAACCACCCACTTTGCAGTAGAATGGTTATGAAATACTGTGCTACTCATAGGTTTACCTTTGTAAACAGCTTTAAATCACAACACATAATACAAATTTGCAATATTCTGGATTTGGAATATGTTAGGTTATTTCTGTATTTTGAATAATGTAAACATGCACTTTGATTTAATCATTTGATCATTAATAGTTGAATTAATTTCAGGAAAAAGAGTGATGTAGTACAAAAATGTGATTTTGGTTGATAAAATGTAGATCCAGACATGTTTTCCTCTAAGTAATTCTGCAAAATTCTTTTAAAATATATGGAAACATTCAGGTTTGTTTACAATCCAAAAAAATTACAGTTTTACATCATTTTTCAGAATTTTACTAATGCATGGTGATCATAATAATATTGCTTATTAGTAGTTTACAACTTTCCACCTCTGTTTTTCACAATAATGGAAAATAAAAGATAAAGCTAATGGAAAAAATAGAGTTACAACTATTGTTGAGCCACCCCCGTAGTGTTCGAGTTCGGTTCGGTTCGTCGAACACCCGTGTGTTCACCGAACTGTTCGTCGAACTGTTCGTCGAACACCTTCGAACACCGTTAAAACCAATGGCAGGCAAACAAAAACACATAGAAACACATAGAAAACACCTTCAAAGGTGTCCAAAAGCTGACAAACTGCTCAGAAGACACAACTAACACATGGAAAAGTGACAAGTACATATAGTCATGCGAAAAGAAAAGAGGTGGAGGAGTAAAAGGAGGGGGAGACACAGATATAGGCATGTCATGCCCTTCTAAAATCCAAAAAGTGAGAAGCCGACACGTTCAGTCCGCTCCTGCCCGTGCCACCTCCGTGTCGCCGGGTTTGTGCCAGAGCCGCGGTGAACCCTGACGGCCAGCCCCCCTCTCCCAATACTGGTGCCTGTCCGCTGGTGGGTCGAGCGAGCCCCCCTGTGGTGGAGGCAGCTCTAAGCTTTTTAATTTAAATTGTCTCTCTAATTTGAATAAATACATAGAATCATAGAATCATAGAATGGTAGAGTTGGAAGGGACCTCCTGGGTCATCTGGTCCAACCCCCTGCTCAAAGCAGGATTCACTAAATCATCTCAGACAGATGTCTGTCCAGCCTCTGTTTGAAGACGTCCATTGAAGGGGAAATCACCACCTCTCGTGGCAGCCTGTTCCACTCATTAATCACCCTAACTGTCAAAAAGTTTTTTCTAATATCTAATCTGTGTCTCCTCCCATTTAGTTTCATCCCATTGCTTCTAGTCTTTCCTTGTGCAAAAGAGAATAAAGATGATCCATCTACAATGTGACAGCCCTTGACATATTTGTAGACAGCTATTAAGTCTCCTCTCAGTCTTCTTTTTTGCAAGCTAAACATTCCCAAATCCTGCAACCGTTCCTCATAGGACATGGTTTGCAGACCAGTCACCATTCTGGTCGCTCTTCTCTGAACTTGCTCCAGTTTGTCTATGTCTTTTTTAAAATGTGGTGCCCAAAACTGTACACAGTATTCCAGATGAGGTCTGACCAAAGAGGAGTAAAGACCAATAATGACTTCACGTGATCTAGACTGTATGCTTCTGTTAATACATCCCAGAATTGTATTTGCCTTTTTTGCTGCTGCATCACACTGTTGACTCATGTTCAGTCTATGATCTATTAGTATACCTAAGTCTTTTTCATATGTACTGTTGCTTAGCTCTATTCCTCCCATTCTGTATATGCTTTTTTCATTTTTATTGCCCAGATGTAGTACTTTGCATTTTTCCCTGTTAAAAACCATTCTGTTGGTTGCTGCCCACTGCTCCAGTTTATTTAGGTCTTTTTGAATCCTCTCTCTCTCTTCTCTTGTATTAGCTATCCCTCCTAGCTTTGTGTCATCAGCAAATTTAATCAGTTTACCCTCAATTCCTTCATCTAAATCATTGATAAAGATGTTGAACAATACAGGTCCCAGGACGCAGCCCTGTGGTACCCCACTTGAGACATTCATCCAGCTGGATGTGAAGCCATTTACAATCACCCTTTGAGTCCGATCACTAAGCCAGTTATGAATCCACCTAACAGTTGCCTGGTCCATTGCATACTTGGTCATTTTTTCAATAAGGATGGTGTGAGATACTTTGTCAAATGCTTTGCTGAAGTCAAGATATACTATATCTACAGCATTTCCCTGATCCACCCAGTCAGTGATTCTGTCATAGAAGGAAATTAAGTTAGTCTGACATGACTTGTTAGTTATAAACCCATGCTGACTCTGGTTAATCACTTCATTCTTATCCAGGTACTTACATACATGTTGTTTAATAATTTGTTCAAAGATCTTTCCTGGTATAGAAGTCAGACTCACCGGCCTATAGTTCCCTGGGTCCACCTTCTTCCCCTTTTTGAAGATAGGAACAACATTTGCTCTTCTCCAGTCTTCTGGGACTTCTCCTGTTCTCCAAGAATTTTCAAAGATTATGGAGAGTGGTTCTAAAATTTCTTCTACGATCTCCTTCAGTACTCTGGGGTGTAATTCATCTGGACCTGGAGACTTGAACTCATTTATGTTAGCTAAATATTCCCTCACAATCTTTCTGTTTACAGATAACTTGGATTCTTCTATTCCTTTAAAAGGACAGTGAAGATCAGTTGATGTTACATTTTCTTTCTGAGAGAAAACAGATGCAAAATAGGAATTAAAAAGTTTGGCCTTCTCAACATCCTCTCTTACCATTTCTCCATTTTCATCCTGTAAAAATCCTATAGCATCTTTGACTTTTCTTTTACTTTTGACATACCCCCAAAATCCTTTTTTATTGCTTTTGACATCTCTTGCAAGCCTTAATTCATTGTCAGCTTTAGCTAACCTGATACAATGCCCTGCAGGATCTGCAGACTGCATTATAATCTTCTTTAGATATGCCTCCCTCTTTCCATTTAATAAACATTTCTTTCTTTCTTTTTAGCATGTGTTTAAGTTCTGTGTTCATCCATCCTGTTTTCCTTAAATGCTTCCCATTCTTCCTACTTTTCGGGATTGTTAACGATTGTGCTTTGAGAATCTCATTTTTAAAAATTTCCCATCCTTCCTGGACATTTTTGTCCTTAAGGACATCCAGCCATTGGATCCCTCCTATTCTCTTTCTGAGTCTCTTAAAATCTGCCTTTCTAAAATCTAACCTTGAAGTTTGAGTCTTCACATGTCTTCCTCCTCTAGTTATCCAAAATTCTATAATAGCATGATCACTGCCTCCTAGGGTCCCAGCCACTTTTACCTCCTCAACCATTTCCTCCTTGTTTATAAGGATTAGATCCAAAGTAGCAGATCCCCTTGTTTTCTCCCCTACCTTTTAGAAGATAAAGTTGTCAGCAAGAGAGGATAAGAATTTGCTTGACCTGTTAGTTTTACTTGAGAGAGATTCCCAACAAATGTCTGGATAGTTGAAATCTCCCATGACCACTACGTCATATTTTTTTGAGAACTTGGTCATTTGATACATAAAGAGTTCATCCATATCTTCAGCTTGCCCAGGTGGCCTGTAGTAAATGCCTACAATGGTGTCCTTTCCGTTGTTCTCTCCTTGTATTCTTACCCAAACAGTTTCCACAGAACTCCCAGTCTCTGAAGCTTCAATCTCTGTTCAGATATACGCTTTTCTAACATACAATGCGACACCTCCTCCTCGTTTATCAAGTCTGTTTCTTGCAAATAAGTTGTATCCTTTTAGCCTTTTATTCCAATCATGTGTATCGTCCCACCAAGTTTCAGTGATTCCAATGACATCATATTTCTTTTCCTGCGTTAGTAGTTCTAATTCTCCTTGTTTGTTGCCCATGCTTTGTGCATTTGTATAAAAACATTTTAGTTTGTGATTGGTTTCTCTTCCTCCCATATTTTTATTATTTAAATTGTTTTGTCTTTGTTCTTCCTTTCCACTTCCAGTAGCAGAGATCTCAATAGTATTTGTCAGCTGTATGGCTTTTTCTGGCCTTTTGCTTCCCTTCCCACATTGTTCTAGTTTAAAGCTCTCCTGATGAGTGCAGCAAGGCAATTTCCAAATACATGTTTTCCAGTCTTCGTAAGGTGCACCCCATCTCTAGCAAGTAGTCCATCGTATAGGTAATTCATTCCGTGATCCAGAAATCCAAATCCTTGTTGACGGCACCATCGACGTAGCCAGTTGTTCACCTGTAGAATCTTATTCCACCTCATTGTTCCATGGCCATCCACTGGGAGGATGGATGAGAAGACCACCTGCGCTCCCAATTCTTTCACTTTCTTGCCCAAGTCTTCAAAGTCACTGCAGATGGTTTCCAGGTCCTTTCTTGCGGTGTCATTTGTCCCCACATGTATTAGCAGGAATGGGTAGTGATCTGTAGGTCTGAAGAGTCTTGATATCCTGTCAGACACATCTTTAATTTTTGCTCCTGGAAGACAGCACATTTCTCTTGAGGTTATGTCTGGTCTGCAGATAGCAGCCTCTGTTCCTCTTAACAGGGAATCCCCCATGACCACCACTCTCCGTTTTTTCTTCACAACATTCTTCTTTCTCCATCCAGGAGGATTCTGAGGGCTTACAAGGTTATTCATTGCTGGCAAAGTCTTATTTTTCTGTATTTCTTCATGGTTCTCCTGCGAGAGAGCCTGGTACTGGTTCCTGAGCAGTATAGGTGCTGACTGCCTCTCTATCCTCCTGCTTCTCTGGGTCACATGCTTCCATTCCTCTGTTTCCTCAGGTGCAGTTTGAATTTCTTCTCTTTCTGAATCATGAAGAGATAATTCTGCTCTGTCTAAGAACTCTTCACCTTCCTTAATGATTTTCAAGGTAGTTAACCTCTCTTCTAGATTTCGCAACTTTTCCTCCAACAGGGACACAAGCTTGCATTTCTGGCATGTGAAGTTTGGCTTTTCCACTGGCAAGTCTGTGAACATGTAGCAGGATATGCAGCTCATCAAATGGCTCTTGGACTCTTCCATGTTCTTACTGTTAATGTTCTGAAAACAGTGAAAAAAGCTTAAAAAAAAAGCTTCAAAATGCGCACGCCGGTAGGCGCGCGGTTTACCGATGTCCTCTTTTCAGCTCCAACAGCCAAAATCCAGTGTTCTTTGAGCTCACGGAGACTCTTCACTTACCCCAAAATGCAGTGGGAATATGCAAATTATCTCCTCAGGACTCCTCCCCTGGTTTACCGATGTCCTCTTTTCAGCCTCCTCAGCCAAAATCCAGTGTTCTTTGAGCTCACGGAGACTCTTCACTTACCCCAAAATGCAGTGGGAATATGCAAATTATCTCCTCAGGACTCCTCCCCTGGTTTACCGATGTCCTCTTTTCAGCTCCAACAGCCAAAATCCAGTGTTCTTTGAGCTCACGGAGACTCTTCACTTACCCCAAAATGCAGTGGGAATATGCAAATTATCTCCTCAGGACTCCTCCCCTGGTTTACCGATGTCCTCTTTTCAGCTCCAACAGCCAAAATCCAGTGTTCTTTGAGCTCACGGAGACTCTTCACTTACCCCAAAATGCAGTGGGAATATGCAAATTATCTCCTCAGGAATCCTCCCCACTTTAAATCCATTTACAAGGATCTATTGGAGGGCAAGTCTCATGCCAGCAGCCGCGTAATTCCAGCTCCAGTAGCGTCCACTAAAGCTGCTGCAGTTAAAAAGCTTTTATAAGGATCGAGCTCGGCTGTCCACCGCAAGGCATCCTACTGCCAGTCCGAGCCCCTATGCCTTGGGGTGCCTCCTGATGCTCTTCACTGAGTATCCCGTGGTCCCAAAGCATTTCCTTTGAAAAAATGAAGTGTCCAAACTACAGGTGGTGTAGCTTGCTTAACAGCCGGGATAATCCGCTGACTAGCAGACCCTGCTACTAGGCACAAAGTATTTCCTGGGCTACATGCAGTTAAAAATTTGTAATTAGATACTCTCGTTGGATGCTGAGAAAGCATTCCATAGAGTCTCCTGGCACGCCATATATGATTCTCTTAAAAAGCTTGGGGTAGGGGTCTAGGGGACCCTTTTATAGCCAAAATCACGGCCCTGTATCGCAATACGTCACCTAGGCTGAAGATAAATGGAACTGTAGCACCCTGAGGGCTCGGTTGCTACAGAGGTATTGCACCTCACCCAGAGGTGTGATATCTCACTCTCAGGTAAGGATGTAGTGTGGATCAGGACCCGACACCTGCATGCATTACACCACATTGCCGTGGGGCAGGGCGACCAATATGCCCCTGAGATGGGCACGACAGTCCCTGTCCCTGGCTGGAGTGGGGGGAGGGAACACTGAGGAAGGGGAACCCTGTAGTGCAGGAGCAGGGAGGAAGCAGTTCCTGGGTGCATTGAGAAGGGAGTATAAAAGGTGGGCACCATCTTAGTTCAGTGCAGAGAAGTCTGAGCAGAAGTGGCAGGGAGCAGGGGCTCTGCATGAGCTCTGCTCGGGAGGCGGGCCTAGTAACAGAGGCCCAGGCCTGGAAGAGGGAGAAGGAAGGAAGAGGAGCGGAGAAGGCTCCAGGAACGAGGAACGAAGGGATCTCAGGGGTGCGGACAGGCGAGTCGCCACCGCACGCCCGAATCCACCTGCGTGGAGGGGTCAGGCCAAAGGGGGAGACCGGTCCCCGAAACTAGTGGAGGCAGGAAACGACCCTCAGCTAGAAACAGGAGGCTGTGACATTTTATGTGGCGCAGCCCCTCGCTACACCCGCTAGGAAGGCACCACATAGGGTCAGGGAAACTGGCGCCAAGTTTACCAAGAGGAGGCCCGAGGCAGCCGGACAGAAGGGTTGGTAAGAAAGGCCAGACAAAGGACACACAAAGGGGGTCCTGTGAAGCACTCCAAAGTTATCTGGCAGTTGTCTGAGCCCCTCACCTGGTGAGCACAGTACGACGTGGGCAGCCGTTACCTGAGGCGTGGTCTGGATAATAAGAACTGTGAGTAAAGGCCCTCGACTGCATCACTGACTCCGTGTCATTACTGCTGCTGCCCTGCACCATCACCCCCATCCTCCGCATACACTGCCCTGAGGCTATACTCCTCCCGTGGGGAGTTATGCTACGCTCTGCTGCACCCACAACACCAGCCTCAGCGGTCTGCCCTGGAGCGGCGGTTCACTCTGACCGCAATCCACGGGTGGCGTAGTCGGACATTTAAACATCAAAACCACATAAATAGTTCCGCCACTGGTTTGACCGCCCTGAGCCACGGAACTGGGTTGCCGCCACGGAGACTACAACCACCAGCATCCACCAAAAAGGGTCCGGCTCCGGGTGTCCCAAGGCCCAGGGGGCGCGTCAGAACATTTTCATCACCTTTCACAATCACCAATGGGACAAGGCAGGGATGCTCTCTGTCCCCTCTCTTATACATCCTAGTGATGGAGCACCTGCTCTCATCAATTCGCCATGACCCCAATATTAGGTGGATTGAGGTGGGAGGCACCGAGTACAAGTGCTCTCTATTTGCTGATGATGTCCTAGTATATATCACTCAATCACATATATCCATCCATGCTGTTATGGCTGAAATAGATCACTTTGTTACATGGTCAAATTTTAAAATCAATGCAGCGAAATCTGAGGCCCTCGATGTCTCCCTCCCCAAATCCATATAGGATTCCATCCGGTCCAACTTTCCCTTTGCCTGGCCCTCACAGGGTATCAAATACTTAGGAATTCCTATTCATAGAGACCTCTCCCATCTATGTTATCTTAATTTTGGGCCCTTTATTGAACAACTCCATACAGACCACGGTTGGCAAGTTAGAACTGTAAGATTCACTACGTCAACCACTGGTGTTTTGTGGAAAAGCACATGTACACTGTGTTCCAAATTATTATGCAAAAAGTGTTTAGGAGTGATAAGGGAAGAATTTGTTTGTTTGTCAGTTAAACTCATTGATGGTGATGTGTGTCAGGGCTCTTTATATCACTGTAAGCAATTGCAGACACCTTTGCTAATTAGTTTGGCAGGTGTGTCCAATGAAAGGCAAGACTACTTAAGAAGGCTGTCTCACATTATTAAGCAGCCTACATTTTCTGCCAAAATGGGAAAGAAAAAGGATGTGTCAGCTGCTGAGAAGCAACAAATTGTGGAGTGTTTAGGTCAAGGCATGACTACAATCAACATTGTGCGATGATCAGGATGAAGTGTCTTGGCAATCAAGAAGTATGTAGCTGATTCACAGTACACACGTGTGCGTGCTGATAAGGGCAAATTGAGGACTCTTTCCTACAGGCAATTACGTCAGGTTGAAAGAGCAGCGGCAAAAAAGCCTTGTCATAGCAGCAGACAAGTTTTTGAAGCTGCTTGTGCCTCCAACGTCCCCCGAACAACAAGATGCAGGGTCCTTCAGAGGTTTGCAGCTGTGCATACGCCATCCTGTCGACCTCCTCTATCCACTTCACACAAGCAGAAACGGCTCCAGTGGGCCAAACATTACATGAAGACTGATTTCAAAACTGTTTTGTTCACGGATGAGTGCCGTGCAGCGCTCGATGGTCCAGATGGATGGAGTGGAGGATGGCTGGTTGATGGACACCCCACGCAAACACGGCTACAGCGCCAACAAGGAGGAGGTGGAGTAATGTTTTGGGCTGGAATCATGGGGAGAGAGATTGTCGGCCCCTTTAGGATCCCTGAAGGCGCTAAAGATGAACTCCATAATGTATGTGGATTTTCTCAAACAGCACTTCCTGCCATGGTTCAAGAAGAAGAACCGTGTATTTCACAGCAAGATCATTTTTCTGCATGATAATGCACCATCTCATGCTGCACATAAAACATCTGCATCTCTGGCTGATATGGGCATAAAAGGGGACAAACTTATGGTGTGACCCCCATGCTCCCCTGACCTCTACCCCATTCAGAACCTTTGGAGCATCATTAAAAGGAGTGTCTATGATGGCGGGAGGCAGTTCACATCTAAGCAACAGCTCTGGGAGGGTATTCTGTCCTCATGCAAAACAATTGAAGCAGAAACCATCCAAAACCTGACAAATTCAATGGACGAGAGAGTTCAGAAGCTCCTTTCGAGCAAGGGGTCCTATGTGAAAATGTAACATCACCTAGAATAAAGTTTTGAGTTGAAAACTGTTTGATTTCAGTTTCTAACAACCTGCTAATGCTTATAATTTCAAAAATGACCATTTTTTTGGTCTTTATTAAAATGAAAAGGTTGATCGAAAAGTTTGGGGGATCTAAGAGTGTGGCAACCCAGTAGTCATGATTACTTCGAATTCTGAAAATACGAGGGTCATGCTGCAGGTAGTGCAGCAAGAAGGCACTTATGTGTCTTGCGCATCTCGGAGCCCCAAAATTATTTTCCGGGCTAGATGCAGCTAAAAATTATTATTAATTTTAAATCTGATGAAGCTTTAGTATAGATGGCCTAATAGGATCAGTGCTGCACACTGCTACAAAGCCCAAATTATTTTCCAGTCAAGATACAGATAAACATGATTAGTAATTTTAAATCTGGTGGAGCTTATTATAGATGGCCTAATAGAATCAGTGCTGCACACTGCTACAAAGCCCAAATTATTTTCCAGCCAAGATACAGATAAACATGATTAGTAATTTGAAAGCTTAAAACGGTTGGTAGGGTGATTTTAACCAATCATCAAGCTTTTACTCTCCCCAGGATGACACAGGGGTAGAAAAGTCGTTTCGGATCCATGATTTGTTCATCTTTATGAACGTGAGTCTGTCTACATTATCAGTGGAGAGCCGCGTGCGCTTATCTGTCAGCACACCACCAGCAGCGCTGAACACACGTTCAGACAGAACGCTGGCTGCGGGGCATGACAAGATCTCCAAGGCGTAAGTGGCTAGCTCCGGCCATTTATCCAGATTGGAAGCCCAAAAAGAGCAAGGGTCCAGTGACACAGTCATGGCTTCAATGTTTACTTGGAGATACTCCTGTACCATCGTCTCTAGGCGTTGACTATGTGTCAGACTTCTTGTCTCCTGTGGCCTTGCAAAGGATGGGCTAAAAAAGTGGTGAAATGATTCCGCAAAATTGATGTTACCAGCAGATACTGTGGTTCTGTTACGGTTTGAGTGCTGAACACTTGACGTTCCCACGGTTGGCAAGTTGGAACTGTGAGATTCACTACGTGCACCACTGGTATTTTGAGGAAAAGCACATGTAAGATTCTGCAACAGTCTCTGCTGATACTCCTGCATGCGTGCATCCCTTTCTATGGCAGGAATAATTTCTGCAAATTTACTTTTGTACCGGGGATCTAACAGTGTGGCAACCCAGTAGTCAGGATTATTTCTAATTCTCACAATTCGAGGGTCATGTTGCAGGTAGTGCAGCAAGAAGGCACTCATGTGTGTTGCGCATCCAGGAGCACCAAGTCCCTGTTGTGTTGGTGGCGAGGTAACAATCATGCTTCCTTCCTCTGTCCTCTCCCCCCAACCTCACACAACAGAAATGTGATCAAGGTCTCCCTCATCTGATGAGTCTTCCATCAGTTCGTCCTCCACTTCTTCCTGGGCTCCTGCACCTTCCTCACTAGTTTGGCTGCTACCATGCGCCCTGGTTAAACCATCTCCCCCACCTTCACATGCCTGCCGCCTTGGTGCTGCCGACCGTCTGGACCTTGCAGATGTTAGCCCTTCCGCATACAACTCCTCCTCCTCTACTTCCTCCACCTCCTCTTGTGCCACCACCTGACTCCGAATTCTGTTTAACATGTGCTCCAGCATGTAAATCACCGGAATAGTCATGCTGATAATGGCATCGTCAGCACTAAACATCTTCGTCGCCATTTCAAAACTGTGCAGAAGGGTGCATAGGTCCCTGATCTGAGACCACTCCTCCAGCGTGATTTGCCCCACCTCTGGATCTCGTTGGCCCAGGCTATACGTCAGAACGTATTGCACCAGGGCTTGTCGGTGCTGCCACAGTCGCTGCAACATGTGCAGAGTTGAATTCCACGGGGTAGGCACATCGCATTTTAGCCGGTGAAGTGGCAGGCCCAACGACTTCTGTAGAGATGTAAGTCGCTGAGCTGCGGGATGCGAACAGCGAAAGTGAGCACACAGCGACCGTGCCCTCTGCAGAAGGCCATCTAGTCTGGGATAGTGGGCTAAAAATTGCTGGACAACCAGGTTCAACACGTGAGCCATACAAGGCACGTGTGTGACATTACCCCGGCGAAGGGCGGCACCCAGGTTTGCAGCATTGTCGCACACGGCCTTCCCTGGTTTCAGGTCCAGTGGAGACAACCATTCATGAAATTGGTTCTCCAGAGCTGACCACAACTCCTCAGCTGTGTGACTCACATTTCCCAGACATTTCAATGTAAAAACCGCCTGATGACGTTGAGCCCTACTGCCAGCATAGTAAGGAGGTGTGCAGGATCCCTTCTGCGCAGTTAGAAAGCTTGTGGCATGACCAGACAGGCTTTGGGTGCAGGTGGAAGACCGAGAGGAGGTTGAGGAGGCAGAAGCAGTGGAGGAACTTTGACATAAAGAGGATTGACGCACAACTCGTGGGGACGGCAAGACTTGGACAGCAGCCCCTTGTCCTGCTGTCACCATAGTTACCCAGTGCCCAGTCAGCGACATGTAACGCCCCTGTCCATGCCTACTCGTCCAAGTGTCTGTGGTGAAATGCACCCTGTCACACACAGAGTTTCTCAAAGAAGCGGTGATGTTGTGTGCGACATGCTGGTGGAGCGCAGGCACACCTTTCTTTGAGAAGTAGTGCCGACTGGACATCTGGTACTGGGGCACTGCGATGGACATAAGGTCTCGAAAATCCTCTGTGTCCACCAGGCGGAAAGGCAGCATTTCTGTAGCCAAGAACTTGCAGATGGTGAAATTCAACCTCTTAGCTTTCTCATGGCTAGGAGGAAATGGTCTTTTACTTGTCCACATCTGAGGGACCGAGGGCTGGCTATTGTGCTTAGACGGGGTTGATAAGGGTGTCCCCGGCAAACTGCCGGTCTGTGAGGAAGATGCAGGCGGACATGTTAGGTTGCCTTGATCCAAAGGTGGTGCTATCGATGTCGGACAGCGCTCAACACCAGCTGGTGTTACCACCTCCAAAGAAAATAATGACCTGCCAATCACGCTGGCTGTTGCGGGTAAAGAGGTGGCAGGTCTGCGCCCCAAAACAGGTGTGTCTGCTGTCCCCCCAGTCACAGAGGATGAAGAGGCCGCGGATGCACAAGATATGGCAGACGGTGGTTGGCCCGGCCGGCTAGGCCGCATTGTAGCACACTGAGCTTCCCACTGCAACTTATGCTTCATGTCCATGTGCCGGTTCATGAATGAAGTACTCAAACTATGTATTTTTTGGCCTCTACTTAGCTTTTGCTGACAAATGTTACAGATAACACGAGTTGGGTCATCTTTATCGATCTGAAAAAATGCCCAGGCTATGCAAGGCTTAGCACCCATGCGACCTGAAGAGCCACCACGACTTGTGGTGAGAGGCAGAGTTGTGTTTGAGGATGCAGTTGTTGACGTGCTTCCAGTACTACGTCTCTGTCCAGGAAGGCGCAACCTGACCTCGTCGTCACTAGCATCTTCCTCCACCTCCTCTGCTGACCTCAACTCTTGGCTGACTGTGGGTTGACAGTAAGTGGGATCTCCAACCTCATCATCATCACCCTGTGCGTTATCACACCCGTCGTCCTCAGAGCCAACCTGTTCCTGCCCTGACAAAAAACTAAAGTTGTCGCTCCAATCAGGTATTTGAGTCTTATCATCGTCTTCCTCATTGTCTCCACCAACAGGAGTTACAGTTTGGGAATGAGGGTCTACATTATGGTCAGAACCTTCTGCGTCTGGTCCTGGATCCGACTCATAAAGATTCTGGGCATTAGTGCAGATCATTTCCTCGTCTGGATTCACAGAAGCGCTGGAGTCGACCTCTGATTCCCAGGCTATAGTATGAGTAAACAGCTCTGCAGACTCAATCATCTGTTCTACCTCATACTCAGACGGGCAGCTGGAGATTTGGGAGCTGTGAGGAAGCAAGTGCGATTGGGGTGACACCTTTGAGGACTGGAGTATTTGTGATGTTGAAGTTGATGTGGAGGAGAGCCCACTTAAAGGAGCACTTGATATCCGTTGAAGCACCTGCTGTTTTTGTGCCTCATCTGGAATTTGTAGCGATTGGCGTGGCCGTAAGAAAGGGATCTTATCACATTGTCCGCTAAAAGAAGTAGACATTTTAGTTTGGCTGGAAGATGGTCTTTCTTCTGCAGATGTTACTGTTGCTTTAACACCTACCCCACGGACACAACCTTGTTTCCCCTTCCCAACACGCCTATTCCCCTTTACACCAGCAGCAGGCCTTTTTCCACTCATTTTGGTGGTTAACTAATTAACAACTCTGGAGTTGTTTGCACAAAAAAACAATGGATGAGAACCGAGCAGAGCTGAGTGGCCAAACTGTGGTATTACCCCAAAACTATTGGCTGGGTTAGATGCAGAAAAAAATTGTATTCAATTTGCAACCTGATGGAGGTCAGTATAGATGGACTAATAGAGAAAGTCCCACACACTGCTAGAAGGCCAAATATTTTTTCAGAGCTAGATGCAGATAAAAATTATTTTTAATTTGCAACCTGATGGAGGTCAGTATAGATGGACTAATAGAGAAAGTCCCACACACTGCTAGAAGGCCAAATATTTTTTCAGAGGTAGATGCAGAAAAAAATATATTCAGTTTGCAACCTGATGGAGGTCTGTATAGATGCATTAATAGAACAAGTCCCACACACAGCTAGAAGCCCAATATTTTTTCAGAGGTAGATGCAGAAAAAAATATATTCAGTTTGCAACCTGATGGAGGTCTGTATAGATGGATTAATAGAACAAGTCCCACACACAGCTAGAAGCCCAATATTTTTTCAGAGGTAGATGCAGAAAAAAATATATTCAGTTTGCAACCTGATGGAGGTCTGTATAGATGGATTAATAGAACAAGTCCCACACACAGCTAGAAGCCCAATATTTTTTCAGAGGTAGATGCAGAAAAAAATATATTCAGTTTGCAACCTGATGGAGGTCTGTATAGATGGATTAAAAGAACAAGTCCCACACACAGCTAGAAGCCCAATATTTTTTCAGAGGTAGATGAAGAAAAAAATATATGCAGTTTGCAACCTGATGGAGGTCAGTATAGATGGACTAATACAACAAGTCCCACACACAGCTAGAAGCCCAATATTTTTTCAGAGCTAGATGCAGAAAAAAATTATATTCAATTTGCAACCTGATGGAGGTCAGTATAGATGGACTAATAGAATGATGCTATGCCCAAAAGATTTTACTTCACTAGGTGCAGTAAAAAAATTGGTATTCTATACACAGGTGGTATATCTTGCAACACAGATAGGCTACTCCACTGACTAACACACTCTGCAGTAGGCCAAAAAGGATTAGCTTTGCTAGATTCAGCCAAATGCTGTGAAAAAAACTTGCACAGCACTTGCACAGACCTGCCTGGCAAAAACTGATAGGAACTGATGTAACTGTTATGTTCTGCTACCAGAGCTAAGGAAAGAGAGGAGATCTGTCCCTACGATAGAACTCAGCTTAATCCCTACGATGTAACAGGGGACCTGATCCTGCGATCAGACCTGCTAAAGTCCTAAGCTAGTCTGTACGGAGACCTATAGATGTGGGGAAGGAATCCCTACAAGTACTAAGGACTGGGAGGAAAATGGGACACCTCCTAACAGAAATAGTAGCAGACAGACGAACAAACAAAATATATAGAACATAGAGGTCCGTAGACCAAGCAAACTAACAGAGTTAGATACAGAGCACAGGCTAGCTAGAAAGTAGATAAACAATGAAGTCCAGCAAAGCCAGAAGGGCGGAGCAGGATTAAATAGGCCAACAAGGTCATGTGACCAGCAAAGGAAAAAACCTAAGAACAAGGTTCTAACAGTACCCCCCCTTCTAAGAGGATCCTCCGGATCCCCTAGGACCAGGCTTATCAAGAAATCTCCTGTGAAACGCTCTGATAAGTCTGGACGCGGAAACATCATCCGACCTCACCCAAGAGTTATCCTCGGGTCCGAAACCTTTCCAGGCCACAAGATACTGCAAACTACCTCTATACCGTCTAGAGTTAAGGATGCGAGAAATTTCATATTCCCCGTCCTCCACCACCGGAGGAACAGAGGCAGAGGCGTCACAATCCGATACAACAGCTTTTTTCAACAGAGAGACATGAAATACCGGATTAATTCTCCAGGAGGTAGGAACCTCCAACCTAACAGCAGATTGGTTGACAACCTGAAGCACCTTAAAGGGCCCTACAAACTTGGGACCCAATTTCTTAGAAGGAATCCTCAACCGCAGATTCCTAGAGGACAACCAAACCATGTCACCAACAGCGAACAAAACCTCCTGTCGTTTCCTATCAAAATAGTCTTTAGATTTTCTGTTGGCCTCCTGAAGATTACCACGCACATCCGTCCAAACTCTCTCCAAATCACCGGAAAAATTCTCCTCCTCAGGCACGGCAGATCCCAACTTGGAGAACGACCCAAACGATGGATGTCTCCCAGAACAACAAAAAAAAGGCGAACAACCAGCAGAAGAAGCTGTACGATTGTTCAGAGCAAATTCAGCAAGTGGCAGAAACTCAGACCACCCCTCTTGATTGTCTGCCACAAAACAACGCAAGAACTGCTCAACATCCTGTTTTTTCCTTTCTGTCTGGCCATTAGATTCAGGATGATATCCTGACGAGAACGACAAATGAACTCCCAACCTGTCACAAAAGGCACGCCAAAAACGAGCCACGAACTAAGGACCTCTATCAGAAACAATGTCAGTAGGAACGCCATGAAGTCTGACAATTTCCTTGACAAAGGCCTTAGCGAGAGTTTTAGCGCAAGGCAGTTTGACGAAGGGAACCAAGTGACACATCTTGCTAAAACGGTCCACGACCACCCAGATGACAGTAAAACCCTCAGAGGGGGGAAGGTCAGTTATAAAGTCCATAGCCAAATGTGTCCAAGGAGCACTGGGAACCTCCAAAGGACAAAGCAACCCCGCAGCAGGAGTATGAGAGGACTTAGATCTAGCACATATAGTACACTGGCGCACCCACTTAATGACTTCCTTCTGCCATCCAGGCCACCAAAAACTGCAACCCACCAGTCTCTTGGTCTCAGAGATTCCGGGATGACCTGCCAACCGAGATTCATGACACTCAACAAACAAATCTCTCCTAAAGGTCCCAGGCACAAACAACCTCCCATGAGGAGTGTTATATGGGGCATTCTCCTGTGCTTTAAGAATCTCATCTTCCAAAACGGAGTCCAAAGCAGCTATCACAACACCTTCTTGTAAAATGTTCTCCTCTTTCTCAGCACCGACTATGGGAGAAAAACTGCGAGACAAGGCATCCGCCTTAACATTCTTAGTACCAGGGATGTAAGTAACGGAGAAATTAAACCGCGAGAAAAACAGCGCCCACCTAGCCTGACGGGCATTCAGGCGCTTGGCAGCATCAAGATATATCAGATTTTTATGATCCGTAAGAACCTGAACGGGAAATTCCGCACCTTCCAAGAAGTGTCGCCAGTGTTCAAATGCGAGTTTAATAGCCAATAATTCCCGATTACCAATATCGTAATTCAGTTCAGTCTCCGAAAATTTTTTTGAAAAAAAGGCACAGGGATGTAATCCATCCCCGTTATCCTGAGACAATACTGCGCCAACCCCCACAGAGGAAGCATCAACCTCAACCAAAAACGGCTTAGTCACATCAGGCTGCATAAGGATGGGAGCAGAGGTGAACCTCTCCTTGAGATACACAAAAGCTTCAATGGCCTCAGAAGACCACTGAACCGCATCAGCACCCTTCCTGGTGAGATCGGTCAGAGGTTTGACAATACTAGAAAAATTTTTTATGAATTTTCTGTAATAATTGGCGAAACCCAAAAACCTCTGTATCGATTTCAAACCAATAGGCCTAGGCTATTCCTGTACAGCTTGAACTTTATCCGGGTCCATCTCAAAACCTTCGCTGGAGATAATGTAGCCCAAAAAACTAATTCTCTGTACAGCGAACTCACATTTCTCCAGCTTAGCAAAAAGCGAATTGTCCATTAATAACTGTAATACCTCACGTACGCTCCGCCAATGAGACTCCAGATCCGGCGAATAAATCAAAATGTCATCCAAATACACAACCACATTTTTGCCGATCAAAGGTCTAAGGATTAGAGATGAGCGTTGTTCTACTCGAACTGTTCGCCAATCACAAATTCGAGCTGTTTTGGGCGGTGTTCGAGCCGGTCGGCGAACACGAACAATTTGAGAAAAATTCGGCTGTTCGAGGTTATGTTCGATAACTGTTCGTGCACCAAAATCATAACTGGATTTTTTCTCAGTAATGATGAAAATTAATGTTAATACGCAGTTTGAGTGTACAGCGGGGCGGGGGGAGGGGCAGGGGATGGATCTCTGCAGGAACAATGAAGATCTCCATTTTTTTTTCTCTTTCCCGCATTTGCAGTGGGGAGGTGCAATCTGTCAGCCTATCAGCAGCGCACACACGGAGCGAAGTGCTTTTTTTCACACAAGCAAGGGCATGTGTGATTGGCAGTGTATGTCACATGTCCTTGCCCTATAAGACCAAGCCATTTTCCCCGTCGCCACCATTTTCTCACTGCTGCAGCTGCGTGTTAGACGGCACCGCTGTTGCTGTGTGCGCTATACCTTGTTAATTTCAAGCCAATTTTCGCACAAATATACAGATAGCTTGGGAGTAGGGAATAGTTGTGATTGCAGTCCTTTTAAGGACTAGGTTACAGGATTTCCTACGACTTTTATCAGGCAGGTCTGTGCTCTTAAATAGATAGATTGTGGGAGTAAAGACTAATTGTAATTGGAGTCCTTTTCAGGACTAGGTTACATCAGTTCCTATCAGTTTTTGCCAGGCAGGTCTGTGCCAGTGCTGTGCAAGTTTTTTTCACAGCATTTGGCTGAATCTAGCAAAGCTAATCCTTTTTGGCCTATTGCAGAGTGTGTTAGTCAGTGGAGTAGCCTATCTGTGTTGCAAGATATACCACCTGTGTATAGAATACCAATTTTTTTACTGCACCTAGTGAAGTAAAATCTTTTGGGCATAGCATCATTCTATTAGTCCATCTATACTGACCTCCATCAGGTTGCAAACTGAATATAATTTTTTTCTGCATCTAGCTCTGAAAAAATATTTGGGCTTCTAGCGGTGTGTGGGACTTGGTCTATTAGTCCATCTATACTGACCTCCATCAGGTTGCAAATTAAAAATAATTTTTTTCTACATCTAGCTCTGAAAAAATATTTGGGATTCTAGCAGTGTGTGGGACTTGGTCTATTAGTCCATCTATACTGACCTCCATCAGGTTGCAAATTAAAAATAATTTTTTTCTGCATCTAGCTCTGAAAAAATATTTGGGCTTCTAGCAGTGTGTGGGACTTGGTCTATTAGTCCATCTATACTGACCTCCATCAGGTTGCAAATTAAAAATAATTTTTTTCTTCATTTATCTCTGAAAAAATATTTGGGCTTCTAGCAGCGTGTGGGACTTGTTCTATTAGTCCATCTATACTGACCTCCATCAGGTTGCAAATTAAAAATATTTTTTTTCTGCATCTAGCTCTGAAAAAATATTTGGGCTTCTAGCAGTGTGTGGGACTTGGTCTATTAGTCCATCTATACTGACCTCCATCAGGTTGCAAATTAAAAATAATTTTTTTCTTCATTTAGCTCTGAAAAAATATTTGGGCTTCTAGCAGTGTGTGGGACTTGTTCTATTAGTCCTTCTATACTGACGTCCAGCAGGTTGCAAATTGAATATAATTTTTTTCTGCATCTAGCTCTGAAAGAATATTTGGGCTTCTAGCGGTGTGTGGGACTTGGTCTATTAGTCCATCTATACTGACCTCCATCAGGTTGCAAATTAAAAATAATTTTTTTCTGCATCTAGCTCTGAAAAAATATTTGGGCTTCTAGCAGTGTGTGGGACTTGGTCTATTAGTCCATCTATACTGACCTCCATCAAGGTTGCAAATTGAATAAAAAAATTTTCTGCATCTAGCTCTGAAAAAATATTTGGGCTTCTAGCGGTGTGTGGGACTTGGTCTATTAGTCCATCTATACTGACCTCCATCAGGTTGCAAATTAAAAATAATTTTTTTCTGCATCTAGCTCTGAAAAAATATTTGGGCTTCTAGCAGTGTGTGGGACTTGGTCTATTAGTCCATCTATACTGACCTCCATCAGGTTGCAAATCAAAAATAATTTTTTTCTTCATTTAGCTCTGAAAAAATATTTGGGCTTCTAGCAGTGTGTGGGACTTGTTCTATTAGTCCTTCTATACTGACGTCCAGCAGGTTGCAAATTGAATATAATTTTTTTCTGCATCTAGCTCTGAAAAAATATTTGGGCTTCTAGCGGTGTGTGGCACTTGGTCTATTAGTCCATCTATACTGACCTCCATCAGGTTGCAAATTAAAAATAATTTTTTTCTGCATCTAGCTCTGAAAAAATATTTGGGCTTCTAGCAGTGTGTGGGACTTGGTCTATTAGTCCATCTATACTGACCTCCATCAGGTTGCAAATTGAATAAAAAAAATTTCTGCATCTAGCTCTGAAAAAATATTTGGGCTTCTAGCGGTGTGTGGGACTTGGTCTATTAGTCCATCTATACTGACCTCCATCAGGTTGCAAATTAAAAATAATTTTTTTCTGCATCTAGCTCTGAAAAAATATTTGGGCTTCTAGCAGTGTGTGGGACTTGGTCTATTAGTCCATCTATACTGACCTCCATCAGGTTGCAAATTAAAAATAATTTTTTTCTGCATCTAGCTCTGAAAAAATATTTGGGCTTCTAGCAGTGTGTGGGACTTGGTCTATTAGTCCATCTATACTGACCTCCATCAGGTTGCAAATTAAAAATAATTTTTTTCTGCATCTAGCTCTGAAAAAATATTTGGGCTTCTAGCAGTGTGTGGGACTTGGTCTATTAGTCCATCTATACTGACCTCCATCAGGTTGCAAATTAAAAATAATTTTTTTCTGCATCTAGCTCTGAAAAAATATTTGGGCTTCTAGCAGTGTGTGGGACTTGGTCTATTAGTCCATCTATACTGACCTCCATCAGGTTGCAAATTGAATAAAAAAATTTTCTGCATCTAGCTCTGAAAAAATATTTGGGCTTCTAGCGGTGTGTGGGACTTGGTCTATTAGTCCATCTATACTGACCTCCATCAGGTTGCAAATTAAAAATAATTTTTTTCTGCATCTAGCTCTGAAAAAATATTTGGGCTTCTAGCAGTGTGTGGGACTTGGTCTATTAGTCCATCTATACTGACCTCCATCAGGTTGCAAATTGAATAAAAAAATTTTCTGCATCTAGCTCTGAAAAAATATTTGGGCTTCTAGCGGTGTGTGGGACTTGGTCTATTAGTCCATCTATACTGACCTCCATCAGGTTGCAAATTGAATAAAAAAATTTTCTGCATCTAGCTCTGAAAAAATATTTGGGCTTCTAGCGGTGTGTGGGACTTGGTCTATTAGTCCATCTATACTGACCTCCATCAGGTTGCAAATTAAAAATAATTTTTTTCTGCATCTAACCCAGCCAATAGTTTTGGCCTAATACCACAGTTTGGCCACTCAGCTCTGCTCGGTTACCATCCATTGTTTTTTTGTGCAAACAACTCCAGAGTTGTGAATTAGTTAACCACCAAAATGAGTGGAAAAAGGCCTGCTGCTGGTGGAAAGGGGAATAGGCGTGTTGGGAAGGGGAAAAAAGGTTGTGTCCGTGGGGTAGGTGCAGAAGAAAGACCATCTTCCAGCCAAACTAAAATGTCTACTTCTTTTAGCGGACAATGTGATAAGATCCCTTTCTTACGGCCACGCCAATCGCTACAAATTCCAGATGAGGCACAAAAACAGCAGGTGCTTCAATGGATATCAAGTGCTCCTTTAAGTGGGCTCTCCTCCACATCAACTTCAACATCACAAATACTCCAGTCCTCAAAGGTGTCACCCAAATCGCACTTGCTTCCTCACAGCTCCCAAATCTCCAGCTGCCCGTCTGAGTATGAGGTAGAACAGATGGTTGAGTCTGCAGAGCTGTTTACTCATACTATAGCCTGGGAATCAGAGGTCGACTCCAGTGCTTCTGTGAATCCAGACGAGGAAATGATCTGCACTGATGCCCAGAATCTTTATGAGTCGGATCCAGGACCAGACGCAGAAGGTTCTGACCATAATGTAGACCCTCATTCCCAAACTGTAACTCCTGTTGGTGGAGACAATGAGGAAGACGATGATAAGACTCAAATACCTGATTGGAGCGACAACTTTAGTTTTTTGTCAGGGCAGGAACAGGTTGGCTCTGAGGACGACGGGTGTGATAACGCACAGGGTGATGATGATGAGGTCGGAGATCCCACTTACTGTCAACCCACAGTCAGCCAAGAGATGAGGTCAGCAGAGGAGGTGGAGGAAGATGCTAGTGACGACGAGGTCAGGTTGCGCCTTCCTGGACAGAGACGTAGTACTGGAAGCACGTCAACAACTGCATCCTCAAACACAACTCTGCCTCTCACCACAAGTCGTGGTGGCTCTTCAGGTCGCATGGGTGCTAAGCCTTGCATAGCCTGGGCATTTTTTCAGATCGATAAAGATGACCCAACTCGTGTTATCTGTAACATTTGTCAGCAAAAGCTAAGTAGAGGCCAAAAAATACATAGTTTGAGTACTTCATGCATGAACCGGCACATGGACATGAAGCATAAGTTGCAGTGGGAAGCTCAGTGTGCTACAATGCGGTCTAGCCGGCCGGGCCAACCACCATCTGCCATATCTTGTGCATCCGCGGCCTCTTCATCCTCTGTGACTGGGGGGACAGCAGTCACACCTGTTTTGGGGCGCAGACCTGCCACCTCTTTACCCGCAACAGCCAGCGTGATTGGCAGGTCATCATTTTCTTTGGAGGTGGTAACACCAGCTGGTCTTGAGCGCTGTCCGACATCGATAGCACCACCTTTGGATCAAGGCAACCTAACATGTCCACCTGCATCTTCCTCACAGACCGGCAGTTTGCCGGGGACACCCTTATCAACCCCGTCTAAGCACAATAGCCAGCCCTCGGTCCCTCAGATGTGGACAAGTAAAAGACCATTTCCTCCTAGCCATGAGAAAGCTAAGAGGTTGAATTTCACCATCTGCAAGCTCTTGGCTACAGAAATGCTGCCTTTCCGCCTGGTGGACACAGAGGATTTTCGAGACCTTATGTCCGTCGCAGTGCCCCAGTAACAGATGCCCAGTCGGCACTACTTCTCAAAGAAAGGTGTGCCTGCGCTCCACCAGCATGTCGCACACAACATCACCGCTTCTTTGAGAAACTCTGTGTGTGACAGGGTGCATTTCACCACAGACACTTGGACGAGTAGGCATGGACAGGGGCGTTACATGTCGCTGACTGGGCACTGGGTAACTATGGTGACAGCAGGACAAGGGGCTGCTGTCCAAGTCTTGCCGTCCCCACGAGTTGTGCGTCAATCCTCTTTATGTCATTTTTCCTCCACTGCTTCTGCCTCCTCAACCTCCTCTCGGTCTTCCACCTGCACCCAAAGCCTGTCTGGTCATGCCACAAGCTTTCTAACTGCGCAGAAGGGATCCTGCACACCTCCTTACTATGCTGGCAGTAGGGCTCAACGTCATCAGGCGGTTTTTACATTGAAATGTCTGGGAAATGTGAGTCACACAGCTGAGGAGTTGTGGTCAGCTCTGGAGAACCAATTTCATGAATGGTTGTCTCCACTGGACCTGAAACCAGGGAAGGCCGTGTGCGACAATGCTGCAAACCTGGGTGCGGCCCTTCGCCGGGGCAATGTCACACACGTGCCTTGTATGGCTCACGTGTTGAACCTGGTTGTCCAGCAATTTTTAGCCCACTATCCCAGACTAGATGGCCTTCTGCAGAGGGCACGGTCGCTGTGTGCTCACTTCCGCCGTTCGCATCCCGCAGCTCAGCGACTTACATCTCTACAGAAGTCGTTGGGCCTGCCACTTCACCGGCTAAAATGCGATGTGCCTACCCGGTGGAATTCAACTCTGCACATGTTGCAGCGACTGTGGCAGCACCGACAAGCCCTGGTGCAATACGTTCTGACGTATAGCCTGGGCCAACGAGATTCAGAGGTGGGGCAAATCACGCTGGAGGAGTGGTCTCAGATCAGGGACCTATGCACCCTTCTGCACAGTTTTGAAATGGCGACGAAGATGTTTAGTGCTGACGATGCCATTATCAGCATGACTATTCCGGTGATTTACATGCTGGAGCACATGTTAAACAGAATTCGGAGTCAGGTGGTGGCACAAGAGGAGGTGGAGGAAGTAGAGGAGGAGGAGTTGTATGCGGAAGGGCTAACATCTGCAAGGTCCAGACGGTCGGCAGCACCAAGGCGGCAGGCATGTGAGGGTGGGGGAGATGGTTTAACCAGGGCGCATGGTAGCAGCCAAACTAGTGAGGAAGGTGCAGGAGCCCAGGAAGAAGTGGAGGACGAACTGATGGAAGACTCATCAGATGAGGGAGACCTTGATCACATTTCTGTTGTGCGAGGTTGGGGGGAGAGGACAGAGGAAGGAAGCATGATTGTTACCTCGCCACCAACACAACAGGGACTTGGTGCTCCTGGATGCGCAACACACATGAGTGCCTTCTTGCTGCACTACCTGCAACATGACCCTCAAATTGTGAGAATTAGAAATAATCCTGACTACTGGGTTGCCACACTGTTAGATCCCCGGTACAAAAGTAAATTTGCAGAAATTATTCCTGCCATAGAAAGGGATGCACGCATGCAGGAGTATCAGCAGAGACTGTTGCAGAATCTTACATGTGCTTTTCCACAAAATACCAGTGGTGCACGTAGTGAATCTCACAGTTCCAACTTGCCAACCGTGGGACCGTCAAGTGTTCAGCACTCAAACCGTAACAGAACCACAGTATCTGCTGGTAACATCAATTTTGCGGAATCATTTCACCACTTTTTTAGCCCATCCTTTGCAAGGCCACAGGAGACAAGAAGTCTGACACATAGTCAACGCCTAGAGACGATGGTACAGGAGTATCTCCAAGTAAACATTGAAGCCACGACTGTGTCACTGGACCCTTGCTCTTTTTGGGCTTCCAATCTGGATAAATGGCCGGAGCTAGCCACTTACGCCTTGGAGATCTTGTCATGCCCCGCAGCCAGCGTTCTGTCTGAACGTGTGTTCAGCGCTGCTGGTGGTGTGCTGACAGATAAGCGCACGCGGCTCTCCACTGATAATGTAGACAGACTCACGTTCATAAAGATGAACAAATCATGGATCCGAAACGACTTTTCTACCCCTGTGTCATCCTGGGGAGAGTAAAAGCTTGATGATTGGTTAAAATCACCCTACCAACCGTTTTAAGCTTTCAAATTACTAATCATGTTTATCTGTATCTTGACTGGAAAATAATTTGGGCTTTGTAGCAGTGTGCAGCACTGATCCTATTAGGCCATCTATAATAAGCTTCAGCAGATTTAAAATTAAAAATAATTTTTAGCTGCATCTAGCCCGGAAAATAATTTTGGGGCTCCGAGATGCGCAAGACACATAAGTGCCTTCTTGCTGCACTACCTGCAGCATGACCCTCATATTGTCAGAATTCGAAGTAATCATGACTACTGGGTTGCCACACTCTTAGATCCCCCAAACTTTTCGATCAACCTTTTCATTTTAATAAAGACCAAAAAAATGGTCATTTTTGAAATTATAACCATTAGCAGGTTGTTAGAAACTGAAATCAAACAGTTTTCAACTCAAAACTTTATTCTCGGGTGATGTTACATTTTCACATAGGACCCCTTGTTCGAAAGGAGCTTCTGAACTCTCTCGTCCATTGAATTTGTCAGGTTTTGGATGGTTTCTGCTTCAATTGTTTTGCATGAGGACAGAATACCCTCCCAGAGCTGTTGCTTAGATGTGAACTGCCTCCCGCCATCATAGACACTCCTTTTAATGATGCTCCAAAGGTTCTGAATGGGGTAGAGGTCAGGGGAGCATGGGGGTCACACCATAAGTTTGTCCCCTTTTATGCCCATATCAGCCAGAGATGCAGATGTTTTATGTGCAGCATGAGATGGTGCATTATCATGCAGAAAAATGATCTTGCTGTGAAATACACGGTTCTTCTTCTTGAACCATGGCAGGAAGTGCTGTTTGAGAAAATCCACATACATTATGGAGTTCATCTTTAGCGCCTTCAGGGATCCTAAAGGGGCCGACAATCTCTCTCCCCATGATTCCAGCCCAAAACATTACTCCACCTCCTCCTTGTTGGCGCTGTAGCCGTGTTTGCGTGGGGTGTCCATCAACCAGCCATCCTCCACTCCATTCATCTGGACCATCGAGCGCTGCACGGCACTCATCCGTGAACAAAACAGTTTTGAAATCAGTCTTCATGTAATGTTTGGCCCACTGGAGCCGTTTCTGCTTGTGTGAAGTGGATAGAGGAGGTCGACAGGATGGCGTATGCACAGCTGCAAACCTCTGAAGGACCCTGCATCTTGTTGTTCAGGGGACGTTGGAGGCACAAGCAGCTTCAAAAACTTGTCTGCTGCTATGACAAGGCTTTTTTGCCGCTGCTCTTTCAACCTGACGTAATTGCCTGTAGGAAAGAGTCCTCAATTTGCCCTTATCAGCACGCACACGTGTGTACTGTGAATCAGCTACATACTTCTTGATTGCCAAGACACTTCATCCTGATCATCGCACAATGTTGATTGTAGTCATGCCTTGACCTAAACACTCCACAATTTGTTGCTTCTCAGCAGCCGACACATCCTTTTTCTTTCCCATTTTGGCAGAAAATGTAGGCTGCTTAATAATGTGAGAGAGCCTTCTTAAGTAGTCTTGCCTTTATTGGACACACCTGCCAAACTAATTAGCACAGGTGTCTGCAATTGCTTACAGTGATATAAAGAGCCCTGACACACATCACCATCAATGAGTTTAACTGACAAACAAACAAATTCTTCCCTTATCACTCCTAAACACTTTTTGCATAATAATTTGGAATGCGGTGTACATGTGCTTTTCCACAAAACACCAGTGGTTCACGTAGTGAATCTTACAGTTCTAACTTGCCAACCGTGGTCTGTATGGAATTGTTCAATAAAGGGCCCAAAATTAAGATAACATAGATGGGAGAGGTCTCTATGAATAGGAATTCCTAAGTATTTGATACCCTGTGAGGGCCAGGCAAAGGGAAAGTTGGACTGGATGGAATCCTATATGGATTTAGGGAGGGAGACATCGAGGGCCTCAGACTTCGCTGCATTGATTTTAAAATTTTACCATGTAACAAAGTGATCTATTTCAGCCATAACAGCAGGGATGGATATATGTGATTGAGTGATATATACTAGGACATCATCAGCAAATAGAGAGCACTTGTACTCGGTGCCTCCCACCTCAATCCACCTAATATTGGGGTTATGGCGAATTGATGAGAGCAGGTGCTCCGTCACTAGGATGTATAAGAGAGGGGACAGAGGACATCCCTGCCTTGTCCCATTGGTGATTGTGAAAGGTGATGAAAATGTTCTGACGCATCCCCTGGGCCTTGGGACACCCGGAGCCGGACCCTTTTTGGTGGATGCTGGTGGTTGTAGTCTTCGTGGCGGCGATCCGGTTCCATGGCTCAGGGCGGTCAAACCAGTGGCGGAACTATTTATGTGGTTTTGATGTTTAAATGTCCGACTACGCCACCCGTGGATTGCGGTCAGAGTGAACCGCCTCTACAGGGCAGACCGCTAAGGCTGGTGTTGTGGGTGCAGCAGAGCGTAGCATAACTTCCCACGGGAGGAGTATAGCCTCAGGGCAGTGTATGCGGAGGATGGGGGTGATGGTGCAGGGCAGCAGCAGTAACGACACGGAGTCAGTGATGCAGTTCAGGGCCTTTACTCACAGTTCTTATTATCCAGACCACGTCTGCAGGTAACGGCTGCCCACGTCGTACTGTGCTCACCAGGTGAGTGGCTCAGACAACTCCCAGATAACTTTGGAGCGCTTCACAGGACCCCCTTTGTGTGTCCTTTGTCTGGCCTTTCTTACCAACACTTCTGTCCGGCTGCCTCGGGCCTCCTCTTGGTAAACTTGGCGCCAGTTTCCCTGACCCTATGTGGTGCCTTCCTAGCGCGTGGAGCAAGGGGCTGCGCCACATAAAATGTCAGAGCCTCCGGTTTCTAGCTGAGGGTCGTTTCCTGCCTCCACTAGTTCGGGGACTGGTCTCCCCCTTTGGCCTGACCCCTCCACGCAGGTGGATTCGGGCGTGCGGTGGCGACTCGCCCGTCCGCACCCCTGGGATCCCTTCATTCCTCGTTCCTGGAGCCTTCTCCGCTCCTCTTCCTTCCTTCTCCCTCTTGCAGGCCTGGGCCTCTGTTACTAGGCCCGCCTCCGGAGCAGAGCTCATGCAGAGCCCCTGCTCCCTGCCACTTCTGCTCAGACTTCTCTGCACTGAACTAAGATGGTGCCCACCTTTTATACTCCCTTCTCAATGCACCCAGGAACTGCTTCCTCCCTGCTCCTGCACTGCAGGGTTCCCCTTCCTCAGTGTTCCCTCCCCCCACTCCAGCCAGGGACAGGGACTGGCATATTGGTCGCCCTGCCCCACGGCAATGTGGTGTAATGCATGCAGGTGTCGGGTCCTGATCCACACTCCATCCTTATCTGAGAGTGAGATATCACACCTCTGGGTGAGGTGCAATACGTCTGTAGCAACCGAGCCCTCGGTGCTACAGTTCCATTTATCTTCAGCCTAGGTGACGTATTGTGATACAGGGCCGTGATTTTGGCTATAAAAGGGTCCCCTAGACCCCTACCCCAAGCTTTTTAAGAGAATCATATATGGCGTGCCAGGAGACTCTATGGAATGCTTTCTCAGCATCCAACGAGAGTATCTACTTACAAATTTTTAACTGCATCTAGCCCAGGAAATACTTTGTGCCTAGTAGCAGTGTCTGCTAGTCAGCGGATTATCCCGGCTGTTAAGCAAGCTACACCACCTGTAGTTTGGACACTTAATTTTTTCAAAGGAAATGCTTCGGGACCACGGGATACTTAGTGAAGAGCATCAGGAGGCACCCCAAGGCATAGGGGCTGGGACTGGCACTAGGATGCCTTGCGGTGGACAGCCGAGCTCGATCCTTATAAAAGCTTTTTAACTGCAGCAGCTTTAGTGGACGCTACTGGAGCTGGAATTACGCGGCTGCTGGCATGAGACTTGCCCTCCAATAGATCCTTGTAAATGGATTTAAAGTGTATTCATTCAAATTAGAGGGACAATTTAAATTAAAAAGCTTAGAGCTGCCTCCACCACAGGGGGGCTCTCTCGACCCACCAGCGGACAGGCACCAGTATTGGGAGAGGGGGGCTGGCCGTCAGGGTTCACCGCGGCTCTGGCACAAACCCGGCGACACGGAGGTGGCACGGGCAGGAGTGGACTGGCCGTCTCGGCTTCTCACTTTTTGGATTTTAGAAGGGCATGACATGCCTATATCTGTGTCTCCCCCTCCTTTTACTCCTCCACCTCTTTTCTTTTCGCATGACTATATGTACTTGTCACTTTTCCATGTGTTAGTTGTGTCTTCTGAGCAGTTTGTCAGCTTTTGGACACCTTTGAAGGTGTTTTCTATGTGTTTCTATGTGTTTTTGTTTGCCTGCCATTGGTTTTAACGGTGTTCGAAGGTGTTCGACGAACAGTTCGACGAACTGTTCGGCGAACACACGGGTGTTCGACGAACCGAACCGAACTCGAACACTACGGGGGTGGCTCAACACTACTAAGGATGTCATTAATAAGATTCTGAAAAAATGCAGGTGCATTAGTAAGACCAAAAGGCATAACCAGATTCTCAAAATGACCCACAGGAGTGTTAAAAGCAGTCTTCCATTCGTCACCCTCCTTCATGCGCAACAGATTGTATGCCCCCTTAAGGTCGATTTTAGAGAACCACTTGGCCCCCATTAACTGGTTAAACAGATCAGGAATCAATGGCAGTGGGTAAGGATTGCGTACAGTAATTTTGTTAATCTCACGAAAATCCAGACAAGGACGTAAACCGCCGTCCTTTTTTTTTACAAAAAAAAATCCAACCGCCACAGGAGACTTAGAGGGCCTAATGTGACCGACGGCCAAACTTGTCTGTATGTATTCCTCCAAAGCCTTTCTCTCAGGAATAGTAAGGTTAAATAAACGACTTTTAGGAAGAGGCGCTCCAGGGACAAATTCAATAGAACAATCATAGTCTCCATGGGGAGGCAAAACCTGCGATTCCTTCTCAGAAAAAACTCTCCAAAAATCCTGAATAGGAACAGGCAATTCACCCCTATCCAAAGCTGCAATACGCCCGTTACAACACTTGTCATAACTAGTGTTGAGCCACCCCCGTAGTGTTCGGGTTCGGTTCGGTTCGTCGAACACCGGGATGTTCGAGGAACTGTTCGTCGAACTGTTCGTCGAACACCTTAGAACACCGTCGAACACCGTTAAAACCAATGGCAGGCAAACAAAAACACATAGAAACACATAGAAAACACCTTCAAAGGTGTCCAAAAGCTGACAAACTGCTCAGAAGACGCTTTCTTTAAAAAAGCCGGCCGGCAATTCAGCAGCGGCATACACCGGTACCCGACAATTTAGACAAGAAGGAATAGAGCATCACACATAGATTAGATAGATAGAAACATGTCAGTCACATATATATGAAGTACAGTGACAGTGTTGCTTACTGTACTTGTCATTTAGTGTAAAGGATTTATTTAAAAATATAATAGTGTTTTCATGCACTGTCTCTTTAAAAAAGCCGCCGGCAATTCAGCATCTGTACCCGACAATTTATAACAGACAGAATAGAGCTTCACACATAGATTAGATAGATAGAAACATGTCAGTCACATATATATGAAGTACAGTGATAGTGTTGGTTACTGTACTTGTCATTTAGTATTAAAATAAAGGATTTATTATTAAAAAAAATTGGCGTGGGGTTCCCCTTAATTTTAGTCTCTAGCGGAGGTTAAGCAGACAGCTGGGGCAGATGTTTGAAGCCTGGGAAGGGGGTAATACCCACGGAGCTTCCCAGGCTACTAATATCAGCCCCCAGCTGAATACCTAGCCTTTACTAGCTATTAAAATGGGGGACCCCCCCAAAAAAATGACGTGGGGTCCCCCCTAATTTAATAGCTAGCAAAGGCTAGGCAGACAGCTGGGGGCTGATATTAATAGCCCAGGAAGGGAGCCATGAATATTGGCCCCCTCCCAGGCTAGAAACACCAGCCGTCAGCTGCCCCAGAAATGGCGCATTCATAGGATGCGCCAATTCTGGCACTTAGCCTCGCTCTTCCACGCTGCCCTGTAGCGGTGGCAGGGGGTAATAGGGCTGGGGTTGATGTCAGCTTATAATGCCAGCTGACATCAAGCCCAGGTTAGTAATGGAGAGGCGTCTATAAGACACCCCCATTACTAACCCCATAGTCAAAGTTAAAAGAAAACACAAACACCCAGAATAAAGTCCTTTAATTGAAATAAAGACACAATCCTTTATTGTTCTAAATTAAACCATACTTACCATCACGCCCATTCCAGCTGAAGCCAACGATCTCCTGCAATAAAAGAAAAATAATAAAGCAACATCATCCTTACCTTTCCATGGTTCCCACGACAGCTTCAGCTCTGCTACATCGAGATGACAGGCTGGACCGCAGCAGAACGCTGCCATCCAGCCTGTCATCCCGCAGACACTGAGAAGCGCAGGCATGCTTGCGCTCTGCAGTATCTGGCTGTGACGGCATAAAGATGAGCCGAGGTCATGTCCAATGAACTCGGCGCACCTCATGCACGTCACTGACAGCGTGGGAAAATTCTCACGCTGAAGCGCTGAGTGCAGGAGAATTCTCCCACGCTGTCAGTGACGTGCATAAGGTGAGCTCATGTCCAATGAACTCAGCTCACCTCCTGCACGTCACTTACAGCGTGGGAGAATTCTCCTGCACTCAGCGCTTCAGCGTGAGAATTCTCCCACGCTGAAGCGCTGAGTGCAGGAGAATTTTCCCACGCTGTCAGTGACGTGCATAAGGTGAGCTCATGTCCAATGAACTCAGCTCACCTCCTGCACGTCACTGACAGCGTGGGAGAATTCTCCTGCACTCAGCGCTTCAGTGTGAGAATTCTCCCACGCTGAAGCGCTGAGTGCAGGAGAATTTTCCCACGCTGTCAGTGACGTGCATAAGGTGAGCACATGTCCAATGAACTCAGCTCACCTCCTGCACGTCACTGACAGCGTGGGAGAATTCTCCTGCACTCAGCGCTTCAGTGTGAGAATTCTCCCACGCTGAAGCGCTGAGTGCAGGAGAATTTTCCCACGCTGTCAGTGACGTGCATAAGGTGAGCTCATGTCCAATGAACTCAGCTCACCTCCTGCACGTCACTGACAGCGTGGGAGAATTCTCCTGCACTCAGCGCTTCAGTGTGAGAATTCTCCCACGCTGAAGCGCTGAGTGCAGGAGAATTTTCCCACGCTGTCAGTGACGTGCATAAGGTGAGCTCATGTCCAATGAACTCAGCTCACCTCATGCACCTCACTGACAGCGTGGGAAAATTCTCCTGCACTCAGCGCTTCAGCGTGAGAATTCTCCCACGCTGTAAGTGACGTGCATGAGGTGAGCCGAGTTCATTGGACATGACCTCGGCTCATCTTTATGCCGTCACAGAGAGACAATGTGGAGCGCAAGCAAGCCTGCGCTTCTCAGTGTCTGCGGGATGACAGGCTGGATGGCGGCGTTCTGCTGCGGTCCAGCCTGTCATCTCGATGTAGCAGAGCTGAAGCTGTCCTGGGAACCATGGAAAGGTAAGGATGAGGTTGCTTTATTATTTTATTTTTATTACAGGAGATCGTTGGCTTCAGCTGGAATGGGCGTGATGGTAAGTATGGTTTAATTTAGAACAATAAAGAATTGTGTCTTTATTTCAATTAAAGGACTTTATTCTGGGTGTTTGTGTTTTTTTTAACTTTGACTATGGGGTTAGTAATGGGGGTGTCTTATAGACGCCTCTCCATTACTAACCTGGGCTTGATGTCAGCTGGCATTATAAGCTGACATCAACCCCAGCCCTATTACCCCCTGCCACCGCTACAGGGCAGCGTGGAAGAGCGAGGCTAAGTGCCAGAATTGGCGCATCCTATGAATGCGCCATTTCTGGGGCGGCTGACGGCTGGTGTTTCTAGCCTGGGAGGGGGCCAATATTCATTGCTCCCTTCCTGGGCTATTAATATCAGCCCCCAGCTGTCTGCCTAGCCTTTGCTAGCTATTAAATTAGGGGGGACCCCACGTCATTTTTTTGGGGGGGTCCCCCATTTTAATAGCTAGTAAAGGCTATGTATTCAGCTGGGGGCTGATATTAGTAGCCTGGGAAGCTCCTTGGGTATTACCCCCTTCCCAGGCTTCAAACATCTGCCCCAGCTGTCTGCTTAACCTCCGCTAGAGACTAAAATTAAGGGGAACCCCACGCCAATTTTTTTAATAATAAATCCTTTATTTTAATACTAAATGACAAGTACAGTAACCAACACTGTCACTGTACTTCATATATATGTCACTGACATGTTTCTATCTATCTAATCTATGTGTGAAGCTCTATTCTGTCTGTTATAAATTGTCGGGTACCCCTGCTGAATTGCCGGCCGGCTTTCTTAAAGAGACGGTGCATGAAAACACTATTATTTTTTTTAATAAATCCTTTACACTAAATGACAAGTACAGTAAGCAACACTGTCACTGTACTTCATATATATGTGACTGACATGTTTCTATCTACCTAATCTATGTGTGAAGCTCTATTCCTTCTATTCTAAATTGTCGGGTACCGCTGCTGAATTGCCGGCCGGCTTTTTTAAAGGGACGGTGCATGAAAACACTATTATTTTTTTTGATAAATCCTTTACGCTAAATGACAAGTACAGTAATCAACACTGTCACTGTACTTCATATATATGTGACTGACATGTTTCTATCTATCTAATCTATGTGTGAAGCTCTATTCTTTCGGTTCTAAATTGTCGGGTACCGGTGTATGCCGCTACTGAATTGCCGGCTTTTCATGTTTCACTGTTGGCACTGTTCCCATCGATTTGGGCAATCACTGTAATGCCACAACCACCATGGCTGTGGCATTACAGTGAGTGGCAGACAATCCCTGCATGATTGGTGCTCTAAATAGCGCCAGACATGCAGGACACGCTTTTGGTGCACGAACAGTTATCGAACATAACCTCGAACAGCCGAATTTTTTGCAAATCGTTCGGGTTCGTCGAACAACTCGAACACCGCCCAAAACAGCTCGAATTTGAGATTGGCGAACAGTTCTAGTCGAACACCGCTCATCTCTAGTCATAACATTTATGGCTCCAGGATTTAATTTCACTGGTAGACCAATCCAGTACAGGATTGTGAAATTTTAACCAGGGCAATCCCAATATTACTGGAGAAGGCAAGTTATTCAACACTACCAAATCCAATTTCTCATGGTGAACACCATTAATAGTGAGAGGAAATTCACAGACCTTGAGAGTAATATTCTTCAAAGGGGAACCATCCACCGAAACCACAGCAATGGGGGATGATAAAGGTTCGGGTTTTAAATTGAGTCTTTCCAAGAATCCCCCATCAATAACATTCAGAGTAGACCCACAATCAACAAACACCCAAAATTCCATTAATTTTTCCTGAGCAATCGTGGAAGCAGCTAAAAATACACCCTTGGAATTTAAACAGGCAATACGGGCATGACTGACCATTTTTTTTTCTTTCTTGATACGAAGCTCACAGTCTTTAATTAAATGACCAGATTTTCCGCAATAGAAACACAAGCCTTCAGAAAATCTGCGATCTTTTTCTTGAGAGCGAGGTGCCATCGCTCCAATCTCCATCGATTCACCACTGTTAGTACACACATTCTCATAACCAGAAACTGACATAGCAGAGGATTTGCTCTCATTAACCCTTGCACGCAGTCTCCTATCCACCCGTATAGCTAATTGCATAGCCTGTTGCAAATCTTCAGGTGTAGGATAAGCAATTAGCAGGTCTTTAACCCTTTCACTGAGCCCAGCAAGAAATAGACTTTTCAGAGCAGAATCGTTCCACCCTGTTTGAGTAGACCATCGACGGAAATGAGTACAATATTTTTCCACATTACCTGATCCCTGTCTCAAACGTCTTAACTCAGTCTCAGCTGATGAGACACGATCAGGATCATCATATAATAGTCCCAAAGCAGAAAAAAAACTATCCACTGAACTGAAGCATGTATCACTAGGTTGCAAAGAAAAGGCCCACTCCTGAGGCTCTTTGCGCAAAAGTGACATTATAAACCCTATGCGCTGGGAATCATCCCCAGAGGACTTGGGTCTCAAACGAAAATACAATAAGCAAGCATTTTTAAATGAAAAAAATTCTCGGTGTTCACCAAAAAATAAATACGGCAAACGTACCTTAGGCTCCAAGAAATGTGCTCCAGGACAGTTACTCACGTGTTGACGGAGCTCAGTCACCTCCATAGAGAGTCCCTGCAGGTGTTTAGCCAAATCCAGAACCGACACCATGATGGAACAGAAAAAATCTTTCCTTAGAGCATTTGCTGGGCTGGACTTACTGTTATGTTCTGCTACCAGAGCTAAGGAAAGAGAGGAGATCTGTCCCTATGATAGAACTCAGCTTAATCCCTACGATGTAACAGGGGACCTGATCCTGCGATCAGACCTGCTAAAGTCCTAAGCTAGTCTGTACGGAGACCTATAGATGTGGGGAAGGAATCCCTACAAGTACTAAGGACTGGGAGGAAAATGGGACACGTCCTAACAGAAATAGTAGCAGACAGATGAACAAACAAAATATATAGAACATAGAGGTCCGTAGACCAAGCAAACTAACAGAGTTAGATACAGGGCACAGGCTAGCTAGAAAGTAGATAAACAATTAAGTCCAGCAAAGCCAGAAGGGCGGAGCAGGATTAAATAGGCCAACAAGGTCATGTGACCAGCAAAGGAAAAAACCTAAGAACAAGGTTCTAACAGTAACCTAGTCCTGAAAAGGACTCCAATTACAATTAGTCTTTACTCCCACAATCTATCTAAGAGCACAGACCTGCCTGATAAAAGTCGTAGGAAATCCTGTAACCTAGTCCTTAAAAGGACTGCAATCACAACTATTCCCTACTCCCAAGCTATCTGTAGATTTGTGCGAAAATTGGCTTGAAATTAACAAGGTATAGCGCACACAGCAACAGCGGTGCCGTCTAACACGCAGCTGCAGCAGTGAGAAAATGGTGGCAACGGGGAAAATGGCTTGGTCTTATAGGGCAAGGACATGTGACATACACTGCCAATGACACATGCCCTTGCTTGTGTGAAAAAAAGGACTTCGCTCCATGTGTGCGCTGCTGATAGGCTGACAGATTGCACCTCCCCACTGTAAATGCGGGAAAGAGAAAAAAAAAATGGAGATCTTCATTGTTCCTGCAGAGATCCATCCCCTGCCCCTCCCCCCACCCCGCTGTACACTCAAACTGCGTATTAACATTAATTTTCATCATTACTGAGAAAAAATCCAGTTATGATTTTGGTGCACGAACAGTTATTGAACATAACCTCGAACAGCCGAATTTTTCTCAAATCGTTCGTGTTCGCCGAACGGCTCGAACACCGCCCAAAACAGCTCGAATTTGAGATTGGCGAACAGTTCGAGTAGAACAACGCTCATCTCTAGTTACAACTCATTACAAGTGCCTTTTAATAAATTGAACACAGGGATGTATACCAGAATACCATTACAAATCACATGTATCTCAAAGCAAAGGAAGTAATTACAGCTTTTTCTTCTTGTAATAAAATAGAACACCTGCAATCGGGGAAAATTTATTAGACAATCCTATCCTCAAGCTTATTCACTGCTGTTTCGTATTTGCGTGTTATCTGTAAACTCTGAAAGATTGGTCTCCTGGTATAGCCAGAGGGGAAATTGTGCCCAAGTTTGTGTCTTTTCTCAGCTAGATTCTACTGATATGCTTATTGCTAATGTTTGTTCTGTGGGTCTTAGTGATTAAAAGTTCATTTAAGGATAGTAAACAATGCATTATTTCCAGCTCCTGTGGTCACATCACTGCCACTAGAAAAGTATCCACAACAGACGAAGCGGCAGCACTATGTAAATTATGGGTAATGTGTTAGCAACTAGGCCTTCATCTAAAGACATATACAGACAAAATAAAGAAATTGCAGCACTCCAAAGAATTCCAACAGAAGTATAGTTAGTACAATTTAAGAAAAAAAATCATATAGAAAAATCCTAATATTACATCCCATATACAACAGATTTCAATCAAATTCATACAGTGTACGCTGTAAAGAAAGGTATTCTAAAGTAAAAAAAAATCCGATGTGTTAAAAAACCAGGGTACAAATCCACAGGATAGGTGGTAACTTGTGAAACACTTGAGGAGCTTGACTGTCTTTGGCAGTTACATAGACAGTAATAGAGGGATTGGCTAGTGCTCTTCGGATTGATGAGGTTTCCAGTGATGTGACCATGAGTGATTACCAAGTTATCATCTATCCTGGAGATAACGGAAAATTCTATCCTGGAGAAAACTGAATATGCTGCTCTTAGGCAGTGTGCCCACGATGCATTTTTTTAAGCGTTTTCGCGGCAGCAAAAACGCTGCAGAAACGCTTAAAAAATGAATGGTAGAAGGTCTGCCATGTTCCCCAATGATAATCCGCATGTGCTATGCTCATGCTGCGGAAATTTCCGCTGCGGGCTATCATTGCGGAAAAAACGCAGCACTACCAATTATTTTGCGGAAATGCTGCGTTTTCGCCGCCATTGACTTTCATTGGAACGCTTGGATTAGACATCACTGCATCTGTACATGCAGAATCCATGCGTTTCAATGTGCTGATGGTACCCGGGTCTGGAGGACAGGAGACTCTCCTCCGGACCCAGGTACCATTAAAAGCTGTAAAAAAAAGAATAAAATAAAATATTATACTTACCTTCTGATGGCCCCCGGTCTCCTGTCTTCGCTTGCTGCCAGATCGCGGTGGACTGAAGGACCTGCGCTGACGTCATTTAGTCATGGTCCTTCAGTGTAGGGTACCGTGAGCTGCCGGCAAGCCAGGATGGAGCGAATAAAGACACCGGGGCCATCAGAAGGTAAGTATAATATTTATTTTTGATTTTTTAACATTCTTTCGGTCACACTATATAAATCCATGCGGTTTGCATGGATTTATATAGTGTGACCAAGTTGTCAAGCACTTTCCAAGCGATGCTAAAATCGCTTGGAAAGCGCTTGACAACCCGCATGCGGAAATGCATGTGAAGAACACTTCACTTCCGCTTGTCCCTGGCAGGAAAACGCATGTACAATCCGCATGTACAATCCGCATCCAATTTTTCTGCCAGGGAGATGCAGAAACGCTCAGGAAAAAATCCTGAGCATTTCTGCATCGTGGACACATAGCCTTAGATGAGGTTGCAAAAACATGATGACAGATTCCATTTAACAAAGATGAAAAATAAAGAGAAAAAAATATTTTAAAATCTTGATGGAAAAATCCAGAGATTTTATTTAATTAAAATAAGGAACTGTTGATGTCAATGATTATACTTGTGCCTGGTCAGCGCTTACTGAAACAGCTGATCAAACATCTGTTCAATATGATCTCAGCTAATGAATGCAGCATTAAACTAATCATAAACAGTTTGCATTTTTCCTCATACTACTGGCACCTATCTTTAGGGTTTTCTTTTAAAAATTTGTGATTTAATTGCCATAGGAAATATGACCACTTAGTTTAAAGATTCTTCAGACTTGTATTAACAGATTTATAGTTCTGCGTCAGTAGTTTAGTGGAAAGGATCCTGAGCTATAGAAATCTCATCTTTAAAGTGTAACCATCGTTTAGTTTTTTAATTAATAACTCAATAGAACAGTCGAAAATAAGAAATGTTGTAATTTAGCTTATAAATAAATAAATCTGATTCTTTCTCATTCTGGATTGATCGTTCAATGGATGGGTAAAATATGATATATATTCAAGGAGATGACAGTTGCTGCTCATAAGATTCTATGGAGATGGCAGTGAGGGATGAGGATCTGGAGGTAGACATAAATTCTGCTGTATGTTCTTCTGAAACAACAGTCATTGTACACTTTAAATAACATTTTTAAAAATTGCATACTTAGTACAAGTGGAAATAAAAGAAAAGTTGTACTTTATCTTTTGTAGAAATTTGGCTCTTTCTCTACTTATCTACCACTGAGTGCATCAATACTCGGCAGCTCTGATGAATGTCATAGTCACTAATATTGTCATAGTCACTATTTTTGAACAAGTCTCTATTGTCTTTATGTCTGTCTTTTTATGTCTCTCAGGTATCCTTATCTGGACTACTTCGGATTCGTTGAATTACTTTGGACTAGTGATGAACGAACACGCTCACCACTACTCGGTACTCGCCCGAGCATCATGGTGCTCGACAAGCTCGGCGCGTATGTCCTCGTTGCTCGGGCGGGAACTCGGGTCCCCTCCCTGCATGTTTGGCACTCTTTAGATTGCCTGCCACTCATTGTAATGCCCTAGCCATGTTGGTTGTGGCATTACAGTGATTGGCTGGCCGCACAGCGTCATCAGGTCTATATAAGACCTGGCGCCGCCATGCTCGTCACAGTCACTCCGGATCAGACAGTGTAGGGAGGGGTGCTGCTGCGTCAGGGAGAGATTTAATTGTGTATTAGGTAGTATAGGGAGAAAAACCGTACATTACACATATCCATCTTAACAAACAGTCCTTTTGAGGACAAACTAATCCATCTGCAGAGATATCAGGCAGGCAGTGTATATAGGCAGGCAGGTAGGGTATATAACAGACTGCAGTGCACATAGGACAAGAGGCTCCATTCCAGTTCTGCCTTCTGCTGCTGTTAGATATTTCTGGAAATAGGGCCAGGTCTCAGGGGCCAAGAATAATTTTTTTTCATCTTAATCCTCATAATTTGCTTAAAAAGCAATCCAAAAAACACAGTTTTTCTGCGCCATTTGCTTGTTGGCACTGCAGAATAAAGCCAGGTCCTTTCCATATTACAGCGCTAAAAATCCAGCTATTTAAAACTGTGTTTTCTCCATCGAATGGATCACATATACGTTGTCAGAAAATACTGCCATTTCTGGCCTGCATTAAAAAAAAATTTCAGTGTGTCAGCAAAGTTTTTGACACTGGTTTGCTGTTCAAAACAGTTACCTACAGGCCAGGTAATTAAAACTGTGTTTTCTCCATCACACGGATTACATATACGTATTCAGAAAATACTGCCATTTCTGGCCTGCATTAAAAAAAAATTTCAGTGTGTCAGTGAAGCAATTCACAGCAGTTTGCTGTTCAAACTACTTACCTACAGGCGAGGTATTTAAAACGGTGTTTTCTCCGTCACACGGATCACATATAAGTTCGCTCCAAACTCAGTCATTTGTAGTGAGCGTGGAAGATACTGTCCTCCATTTAAATTGGGCAAGGCACGGCGCAAGGGACGGGGAACTGGACGTGATGGTAAAGGTGCATGCAGAGGATGAGGACAAGGCCGAGGGCAAGCCGAAATTGTGCCACAACACACACCCACATCTTCTCGCCTGACCTTCCTGTCCCAATTCCTAGGGGACCGCAGCACACCACTATTGAACCCAGTTCAGTGTCAAAAGGTTGTTGGTTGGATAGCGGATAATGCTTCCAGTCACTTAGCCACCACCACCACCCTGTCTTCCACATGGTCAAGTCTCAGTAGCCGTGAGTCTGGACCGCATATTCCTAACCCTGATCCTCCTTCCTCCCACCATGCCGAGTACCCAGAGACAACAGATCCCACACTTGGACACTGTGAAGAGCTGTTCACTTTTCCATTTATAGATATGGGCCTCTCGCCCGGTCCACTTGAAGCGGGGCAAGAGGAGATCGCGTATAGCGATGCCCAAATATTTGAGCAGCCACTGTCACACAAAGGCGACGGTGGGAAAGTGTCACAAGACGTGGATGATCATGAGACACAATTGCCAGAAAGTAAGGAGGAGGACCAGGGTGCGGAAGTGGAAGACGAGGTGGTGGACGATATAGTAACTGACCCAACCTGGCAGGAGGACATGCAGAGCGAGGACAGCAGCACACAGGGGGAGGGAGGCAGAGCATCCCAACAGACAGGAAGAAGCAGTGTGGTGGCCGCAGACAGAAGGCAGGCAACCGTTCCCCATAACACCAACACAAAGGAAGTTGCCAGTACAACTGTTAGGTCTTCCCGAGTCTGGTTGTTTTTTAAAGACTCTGCCAATAACCCCAAAAAGGCCATTTGCACCACCTGCCAGGCAATCATCAGCAGGGGTGGCAAAACGACCAGCATGACCACCACCAGCATGATCAGGCAAGTGGCAGCAAAGCACCCAACTTTGTGGGCCGAACCCCAGGGTCCAGGAACAGTGTCTGTGGGTGGCACCATTGCTTGTTCCACTTTTGTGGATGCAAGCCAATCCCCGGTCCATGGTGCATGCGAATATGCCTACTGCCTTGCACCTGTCACTGCACACTCTCAAGTAGCAGCATCAGGAAGTACGTCCATGTCCTTGCCCCAGCACAGCGTTCAGTTGTCCATACCCCAGCCCTTGGAATGCAAGCGCAAATATGCAGCCAACGCCCCAGAGGCCACACTACTAAATTCTCACATTTCACAACTGCTTGCGCTCGAAATGTTGCTTTTAGGCTCATGGAGACGGAAGCATTCCGCAACCTGATGGCAGCGGCCGTCCCTCGGTACTCGGTCCCCAGCCGCCACTATTTCTCCCGGTGTGCCGTCCCTGCATTACACAAGCACATGTCCTAAAACATTAGCTGTGCTCTCAACAATGCAGTAACAGGGAAAGTCCACCTAACCACGGACACGTGGATAAGTGCTTGTGGGCAGGGATGGTACATCTCGCTGACTGCACACTGGGTTAACATAGTGGAAGCTGGGACACAGTCGGACCTTGGGACGGAACACGTCCTCCCGACGACAAGGATTGCGGGCCCTGGGTCAATTAGGATTTCCCCCATGGTCTACAGCTCCTACACCTCATCCTCCTCAGCCTCCTCCTCCTCTTCAGCCTCCATCTCCGAAATGACCACATCAGTCACAAGCTGGAAGCACTGCATCACTGCCTCGGGCAAGCGGTACCAGGCTGTGCTGAAGCTAATATGCTTTGGTGAAAAAACGCACAATGCTGAAGAGTTGTGGACAGCTCTGAAAGAGCAGGCAGATCTGTGGCTCACACCGCTGAACCTACAGCCAGGCATGGTCGTGTGTGACAATGGCCGGAACCTGGTGGCGGCTCTGAGGTGAGGCGAGCTCACACACGTATCATGCCTGGCCCAAGTGCTTAACCTCGTTGTTCAGCGGTTTCGCAAATCCTACCCGGAGCTGCCAGATCTGCTTGTTAAAGTATGCCGCCTGTGTGCCCATTTTAGAAAGTCAGCTACAGGTTCCGCCGCCCTTGCAGTGTTTCAGCATCGTTTGCAGCTTCCGGCTCACAGACTGGTGTGTGATGTCCCCACGCGTTGGAACTCTACACTGCAGATGTTCGGAAGGATTTGTGAGCAGAAGAGGGCAGTTGTTGAGTACCAGCATCAACAAGGTCGTCGGTATTCAGTTCAGACTCCACACATAAGACCTCAGGAGTGGACATGGATGTCAGACATATTTACCAACCTCCAAAACTTTGAGGGCTCCACCAAGATTGTGAGCGGCGATGGCACCATAATTAGCATCACCATCCCACTACTCTGTCTTCTGAAACGCTCTCTGCTCACAATCAAAGAAGATGCATTGCAAGCGGAGCACGATGAGATGGAGCAAGGAACCATACAGGGTGATTACACACAGCCAAGCCTCATGTAATCCCACCATGGATTGGGTGACAATGAGGAAGAGGAGGAAGAGGAGGAGGAGGAAGGACAGGAGCTAGTTTCATGCACTATAGACGGTACTACCTGCACAACTGTCATACCGTCCTTTCAGCGTCGATGGTCAGAGGACAGAGAGGAGGACAGAGAGGAGGAGGAGGAGGAGAGCATGGTCAGTCATCCTCTTGGTGAGGACACGGAAGTCTTGCCTGTTAGTAGTCTGGCACGCATGGCTGAGTTTATGTTACGCTGCCTTTCCCATGACACTCGCGTTCTCAAAATTTTGGGTGATAGTCATTACTGGTTGGTGACACTTCTAGACCCAAGCTACAAGGAGAACTTTATATCTCTTATTCCTGAGGCGGACAGGTCTACAAAAATGGGGCTGTACCAGAAGGCCCTTGTTGCGGAACTATTTAAACAATTCCCATCTGAAAACGCTGGCGGCAGAGGGCACACTTCGTTGGACAACCAAGGAGTACAGGTGAGAGAGACACAACTTAAATCCAGCAGAGGCAGGGGAACACTGTCAAAGTTCTGGGAGAGAATTCTCATACCCTTCCATCGGACAGGCCCTGAGACGCGGGGTACTCTCACAAGGAGTGCAAAGTTTGGGAAGATGCTGAGGGAGTACCTTGCCAACCGTACCAACGTCCTCCGTGATTCCGCTGTGACCTTATAATTATTGGGTATCCAAGCTGGATTTGTGGAATGAACTGGCTCTCTATGCCTTGGAGGTCCTGGCTTGCCCTGCCACCAGCGTTTTATCAGAGCGGGTTATTAGTGCTGCTGGGGGAATTATAACTGATAAGCGCATCCGCCTGTCAACTGAAAATGCTGACTGGCTGACTGTTATAAAAATGAACAAGGGCTGGATTGGGCCAGACTTCTCCACTCCACCAAATGATAGCAGCGTAACATAAACTCCAATCCAGTGTCTTTTCTTGAGACCTGCATTCCCATGCACCTTTTCACACCCACATATGGGTATACGCTTCCTGATTTGCTCTTGTCCTCCTCCTTCTCCTCATCCTTCACCACCATATCACCAGGGTGATCGTGGTCCATGATGCAACACCCACCTAATCTTTTTAAAGGGTGTTTATGATGCCCATTAAAAAAAATGTTGATACAGTATGTTCTTTTATACCCCCCAGAGGTAACTGTTGCTGAGCCCATACACTTAGTGCATGGGCATTACAAGTAAAAGAGGCCCACTCCTTTCTAATGGGAAAAATTTTTTATGAGGCCCTCCTCCACGTCTCTTCCAATGGGCATTGAAGTGCCTCCAAATTTTTGGCAGCCCTTGCATTCACTGCATAGGCAAACACTATGGGAGACTCTCTACTTTCTAATGGGAATTTGTCGTTACTGTGGCCCTGCTCTATGTGTCTGTAAATTCTTAGTGCGGTTTTTCCTAAAATTGTCAGCCGCTGGACTCACTGCATACCCTATAACTGTATAGCAAACTCTCTCCTTTCTAATGGGAACATGTTGTACTTGTAACTGTGGCCCTGCTCCATGTGTCTTTAAATTCTTAGTGGTGTTTTTATTAAAATTGGTCAGCCGTTGGACTCACTGCATACCCTATAACTGTATAGCAGACTCTCTCCTTTCTAATGGGAACATGTCGTACCTTGTTACTGTGGCCCTGCTCTATGTGTCTTTAAATTCTTAGTGGGGTATTAACTAAAATTGGTCAGCCGTTGGACTCACTGCATACCCTATAACTGTATGGCAGACTCTCTCCTTTCTAATGGGAACATCTCGTACCTTGTTACTGTGGCCCTGCTCTGTGTGTCTTTAAATTCTTAGTGGGGTTTTTCCTAAAATTGTCAGCCGTTGGACTGACTGCATACCCTATAATTGTATAGCAGACACTCTCCTTTCTAATGGGAACATGTTGTACTTGTTACTGTGGCCCTGCTCCATGTGTCTTTAAATTCTTAGTGGTGTTTTTACTAAAATTGGTCAGCCGTTGGACTCATTGCATACCCTATAACTGTATAGCAGACTCTCTCCTTTCTAATGGGAACATGTCGTATTTGTTACTGTGGCCCTGCTCTATGTGTCTTTAAATTCTTAATGGTGTTTTTCCCAAATTTTGGCAGCCCTTGCAGTCACAGCATGGGCATTACCACTTATAGGAGACCCACTCCTTAATAATGGGAACATATTTTTTACTGAGACCCTGCTCTATGTCTCTTCAAAGGGGTATTGGGTTGCGTCCAAATTTTTGGCAGCCCTTGCAGTCACAGGATACGCAATAACAGTATAGGAGACCCACTTGTTAATAATGGGAACAACAGAGCATAGCCTGCTGATGGCTCTCTAACAATAGCTAGGGCCGACTGCTGGCCTTTTAAGAATAGTAACGGCCGTCTGATGTCCCTATAAAAATAGGCTTTATGACTTTCAGAGTCCCTCCATCATAAATAAAACAGGAAGTGTCTGATGATGTGTCACACACCACATTGCCAGCTAAGGTTGTAAAATGTTAAAATGACATTTATCGGTGAATGCATTTGTCTTAAAAAAAAACTTAAAAAAAACAAAACAATAGGATCTTTCATTAATATAAAAGCAGTGTCACCAATTTAACAGCAATGTAATCACATTGTTCAGCTCATGCCCCTCCTAATCCATCACTGAAATGACCACATCAGTCACAAGCTGACAGCACTGTAGCACTGCCTTGGCCAAGCGGCAACAGGCTGTGCTGAAGATAACATGCTTAATGCTTAGTTGACAAATCGCCCAGCGCTGGAGAGTTGTTGAAAGCTATAACACAGCAGCCTGATCTGTGGCTCTCACTGCTGCACATACAGTACAGCCAGGCATGGTCGTGTGTGACAATGGGCGGTACCTGGTGACAAAGAAATGACAGCCGGGGTAGATACGGTTTCCCTCTATGCCAGTCCTTTCACCGAGCTAAAGAAAATGGCTGTGGTGAAATGCAACTCCCACTTAGAAGCTGTTTCAGATTGAAAAACATGGCCAGAGGATTTGATTCTGAGGGCTAATCTTTCTCCCCCGCTCAAGAGCCCCATAGTAGCTGCAAAGTTAGCGCTATCATGAACTTTCCTGAGGTAGAAGACAAGGCACACCAGAGGATTCTCTGGTGGGACCGTCCAACCCTGCCGAGAAGCAGTCCTGGCAAAGAAAAGCGTGTGGAAAGGTTCCCGGACATTCTATGGCTGATTTTTTTATGTGGATCAGCCATGCTTATGCATGTTATTTCTCAAACCGAATTACAGATCAGGCCATTGTCCATCTCAGTATTCAAGAAATTAAATGCGCAAAGAAAGATGTGTGTGTGTCAAAGCACCACCGACAAGGGTAAGTTGATGTTGGACGGGCTGCCATTGCTTCTGCAACAAGCTGCATTACAGGATTTCCTGTGAGAAATGACATGCAGGGTAGATAGGGTTTCCCTCTATGCCAGTCCTTTCACCGAGCTAAATACAACTGTCAGCAAAAAAAGTTGTGGACTGGCTCCGTACCGTCCCTGGCCACATTCACCTGTCCACGTGTTTGTGGTTAGGCAGTCCTTCCCAGTAAGTGCACTGGGGAGGGCACGGGTAATGTTGTGGGATCCGTGCTTGTGGAAGGCGGAGGCGATACCGGGAAATATAGTGGCGGCTGGGGACCGAGTATGGACACCCGGCCGCCGCCGGCATGAGGTTATGAAAAGCTTCCGCCTCCACGAGCTTAAAAGGCCATATTTCAAGTGCAAAAAGCTGCCCAGAAATCTGGCAGTTTAGTGTTGCAGCCTGTGGGTGGGTGGGTGGGTGGCTGGCTGCATACTTGCACTTGCATTCCAAGTAACAGAAAACTAAGCAGATGGTGGCCTCTATCATCATCATGGCCTCACCTCGGCACTATGAACTCTCCTGAAGGAGAAGCCAGGGCCCATCGGAGGAGTGTTCGGTTCTCTGGTGGGCCCCTCCAACCCTGCCGAAAAGGATCCCTGGCTAAGAAAAGTGTGGGGGAAGGTTCCCGGATACTCTATGGCTGCTTTTTTAATATGGATCAGCCATGCTTAGGCATGTTATTTCTCAAACCGCATTACAGATCAGGCCATTGTCCAACTCTGTATTCATGAAATTAAATGCGCAAAGAAAGATGTGTGTGTGTCAAAGCACCACCGACAAGGGCGAGTTGATGTTGGACAGGCAGCCATTGCTTCTGCAACAAGCTGCATTACAGGACTTCCTGTGAGAAATGACATGCAGGGTATATAGGGTTTCCCTCTATGCCTGTCCTTTCACCGAGCTAAATACAACTGTCAGCAAAAAAAAGTTGTGGACTGGCTTTGTACCGTCCCTGGCCACATTCACCTGTCCAAGTGTTTGTGGTTAGGTGGTCCTTCCCAGTAAGTGCACTGGGGAGGGCACGGGTAATGTTGTGGGACCCGTGCTTGTGGAAGGCGGAGGTGATACTGGGAAATATAGTGGCGGCTCGGGACTGAGTATGGACACCCGGCCGCTGCCGGCATGAGGTTGTGAAAAGCTTCCGCCTCCACGAGCTTAATAGGCCATATTTCAAGTGCAAAAAGCTGCCCAGAAATCTGGCAGTTTAGTGTTGCAGCTTGTGGGTGGGTGGGTGGCTGCCTGCATACTTGCTCTTGCATTCCAAGGAATGGGTTAGGGACAACTGAACGCTGCAGTGGGACAAGGTCATGGACAGTCTGCAACGACAGGTGCATGGCGGGAGGCATCTTCGCATGCGCCAAGGATCACTTATAATGGGCACACTTTTAAGCAGTGACCTGGAAGTCAGAGATGCTTCCAGAGGTCCTCCCCATGCTGTTCCCACTGCACTGTATGCATGTGTCTGATGATGTGCCACACACCACATGGCCAGATAAGGTTGTAAAATGTTAAAATTACATTTCCTGGTGAATGCATTTGTCTTGGTTGAAAGCAATGAAAAAGTGCAAAAACGCATCAAAAACGCAACGTGTGAACATAGCCCAAGGAGTGGAGGAGTATTTTTGGTTTTGGTTATTTATTTTGCCTTCTATACAAGTCATTACCCTGGAACATATTAACATATTTCCATGAAAATCCATTTTCGTTTTTTTTTTATATGTTTTATTGTGAGTCCGTAAAAGTGGCATAGTACTCTGACAACGTTGTTAACAGCAGTGACCTGGGAGTCAGAAATGCTTCCTTGGGTCTTCCCCATGCTGTTCCCATGTCATTTGAGCACTGTTCCCATCAATTTGGGCAATTTTTAGGCCCTCTGCAGACCGCCGGCGGGAGCCGCCTGAAAAATGCTCGAGTTTCCCATAGACTTACATTGGGCTCGTTGCTCAGGTCGAGCACCCAAGTATTCCAATTTGCTCGACCCGAGCAACGAGTACCCGAGCATTTTAGTGCTCGCTCATCACTACTTTGGACCTGCATGGAATTTTTTTTTCTTTGTCCCAATAAATTGGTGAACGAAGGATAGTGTTGAAGAGTCTTTATTCAAATAGTTTTTTTCTGACTATGTGTTTTTATTTTTTATTACCGGGTTAGTAATGGGGGTGTCTGATTAACACCTCTCCATTACTAACCCCAGGGGTCAAATTCTGCTGCGATTTTTTGCAAATCACAGTTGTCATTAACCCCAACTACCATTGCCCCGATTGACACCGCACCAGGGCAATCGGGAAGAACCGGTCAATGTGCCAGGATTGGCGCAACTAATGTGTAAGGCTGCGGGGTTATTTATAGATTAAAAGCAGGCTGAAAACATCTGCGTAAACACTTCTTTTTCTTAACTCCACATAATGATCCTCTAAAAACTATGAAAGAGGACCGCATGATAATCCTTTAAAAATTTAGAGCAAGGGCTGCATGATGATCCTGTTGATATGGTGGAAGATGTATTTATCTCTGAAATAGACTTTTGTTTTAATGGTGCAGCAGCGGTATACAATAGCAATTAAACACTGCCTATATGCCTGCACTAATATAAGCTCTCCCTCCAATAACAAATCTCCCTGAACTGCTTCCAGAGGATAATGTGCCGAGTATCGCGGTGCGTTTGGCCAATCAAAGTAATGCCAGTAGCAAACATGGCTATGGCATTACTGTGTATGACAGTCAATACCCACATGCTTATTGGCTGTCCAACAGCCACTGAACATGCATGCATGTTCACATGCAGCTCCGATATAGTCCATGGCATTCCCAAGATGAGACTCGAATCCAATGTCCAAAGGCTATGCAGCCTCATTCAGAGAACAAAGCTCCATAGGCTGTAGCAGCAGCCACTCCTGGTCCTGCTGTGCGCCACGAGACCCGGAGACTGTGATGAGCGGTGATGTCAGTAATTATACCGCTCATCAGAGTTGCAGAGTCACGCTGCCCTCTGTGAGACCCGGAAACTCTGATGAGCGGTGTAGTTATTGATGTCACCGTTCATCACAAAGCAGGGTAACGTCACCAGCAAGGAGGAGAAGGAGGAGGAGGCAGCTCCAGTGTAGGTTGAGCTCTTAAATTGTTGCCTCTCCTCCTTATAACACAAGCTGCATCACTTTTATTAGTCTGCAAATTTCCTCCAAGACTTTAAAACCATTGTCACTATTGCGTCGCTGACTAGTGAAAGTGGTGTCAATGCATGGAGGAAGCCATGCAGCCAACTGCTCTGAAGTTTGCAGTGTGCCTGTACCGCTCTTTGGGGAGTTTGCAAAAAAACTCCACTATCTTTTTAAGGCGACCGGCTGTGAGCCATATGTGGCTCGGGAGCTACAGGTTAGGGACCCCTGTTGTAGTACATTGCTTCACCTTTTACTTAAATAATATTCTTGACTATTTTTATATTTAAAAATGTAATTAGCATCACATATATTTTTTGGGTTGATATGTTACCAATTAATATTATGAAATCTTTTGAAATTTGAATTCTCCAGCTTTGGAAAATTTTTCAGGGATTCGCAGATATTCCAATTACTCTGAAAAATGTTTTATACAAAAATAAGGAAAGTACTCCTTGTAAAAATCTGTGGATCTAATTTCAATACCAGATCATGCACTGCTCACCTGAGGAGGTTGTGCATAGCTGGCACAACACTGGAGAGATCGTGTGATTCCACCAAAGAAGGCTTCAGCTCTGACCACTGGTTCCTAGGCGTATATTGCCAGAGCCGGAATGAACATGAAAGCTTGCGGGATCTATGGGCAGCTCCTGGAATATCCTGCAAATATTTTCTGATTCTCAAACACTGAAAAAAGGAGTGGAACAGTCTGAGGTCTCCTTGGACTGCATCCTACCACTTTCAAGCTTTTTAACACAACCATAGCCTTAGTAATGTCAAAGTACCCTCCCCCTGTATGGCCTTGAGTAAATGGATGGTAACCGTTCTTCACTGGTGTTTTGTCATACACATCATATACAGTATATATTTGGCTTTTTCTCTTTATTTCTGTTGCTAAACTGTGAGCTGTGACATCCTGTGACTAAACAGATTCTCCCTAAAATGGTTGCTGCACTGCATTCCCTGCATTCGCTTTTATACAGGCTTTGATAGGTTGTGCTATACTTTGTGATGTGATAGCTACAAGGCATTATTGGTAGGCCTCTCCTATTGTGACCAAGGTAATGTGAGCCTTCTCTGGATAATGCAATCTTCTACATTGTGTGAAATATAGGAGGACATTTTTAGTGATTTGCATGAATTAAATCTCAAATTGTTAAAATTCACTGGATCCCGCGATTTTTTTTTTAATTTAACACAATTTTGATTTGCATAATTTCTAGTTATCATACTATTATTTTCCCATAAAACAAGAAGAAAAAAACTATCAGTGTACAACGATAAATTGTCATCAGAGAAAGGCTTTCATAGTATGACAGGACTAATTTTGTAGAGAAAAGTAGAGGAATGCTTACCTTCTTCCATCTGTTATGTTCTGATCTTACTCCCAAACATACAGAGAGACCACATAAACACAACATGTAAATGAGACCTGATGGGATAAATTAGCTACATGAATTCAAACTACTTTGATGATGTTGGTTTAAGTAGGTTCAGCTCAACCATTTAATTCACATAAAAGTCTGTATAGTAGATTAATCATGAGGATCCTGGCACAAAGGATAAGCATACAATACAAAGAAAGCTTATTTAGCTACAGAAACATCACAGAATTCATTGCAGCTAATGGATTAAACTATTATATAAACAAAAATGTGCATTTTTTTTAGAAAAATAGAGAAATGGGTTAAATTCAATAGGTTAAACACAACATGTCATCTGGTACAAAAGCGGGCAGCAAGACATCATAGCGGGATTTTCTCTGACAAAGGATCAAGAAGAATTTAATTTCTATAGTAAAAGATAACAGAGATTTTGTTTTACATAAAGCCCCAAAACTTTGGATATCCTATCACAGGATACATGGTTGTCTCATTATAAGAGCCAGAAAGTGTCTTAGATTAGTACAGCAGAATAAACTGACTGGACGTGTTAATGAACCTACTCGAAAATAATCTGAAATAGTTGGGTTCTAAGAGCTACAATAGTGATTTCAATGGATTTCCTTCTGGCCTAGTTGAAAGTGACTGTGTCTCCCATACAAATCTTTTTTATCATTAAAGCCATATATAAATGTAGCATTTTTTAGCTAAACACATTATAATAATAATTTTATTTATATAGCGCCAATATATTCTGCAGCACTTTACAATTAAGTGAACAGACAATAAAAACATTACCAAGTAAAACATACAGTGGTGTAAAAAAGTGTTTGCTCCCTTCCTGATTTCTTATTCTTTTGCATGTCTGTAACACTTAAATGTTTCAGATCAGAAAACAAATTTAAATATTAGACAAAGATAACACAAGTAAACACAAAATGCAGTTTTTAAATGCAGGTCTTTATTAAGGGAAAAAGAAATCCAAACCTACAGGGCCCTGTGTGAAAAAGTGATTGCCCCTAAACCTAATAACTGGTTGGGCCACCCCTAGCAGCAACAACTGCAATCAAGCGTTTGCGATAACTGGCAATGAGTTTTTTATAAAGCTCTGGAGGAATTTTGGCCCACTTGTGTTTGCAAAATTGTTCTAATTCAGCCACAATGAAGGGTTTCTGAGCATGAACCACCTTTTTAAGGTCATGCCCTAGCATCTCAATTGGATTAAGGTCAGGATTTTGACTATTCCACTCCAAAGTCTTAATTTTGTTTTTCTTAAGCCATTCAGCATTGGACTTGCTGGTGTGTTTTGGATCATTGGATCAACTTCCTGTTACGTCACCGGGCCTGCACGTCCCTCACTTCACAAGCATCTCCCTAATTGGCCGCTGGACACACCACGTCCCGCCCACCTCTAATTTAAGTGTAGCCACTACATCATGGCCCCAGCACACCAGACACCAGCAGTGGATACTGCGTAGAAGCAGCTATCTCTCTTCTCTCTGGTCCAAAGGTAAGCCTTCACAAGAGAGCTCACATACATCCTAGCTCTCACTATACTTATAGTTCTGGACTTTAGCCCTCCTTTGTTTTCTCTCCCCCACAGGAATCACATGCTTGAGACACTGCGTCCTCACTCTCCCCTTCTATATTACTCCCAGCAATTGAGTAGGTGCTCATTTATATACCCTTTATCTGCATTATGTGTTTACTTTGAACATGACACTGTGACCATTTTATATTTATATGTATGTATTTATAAATCACACTTATTGTTTGTTCTGTATGATTTTCCCTACCTGTAGTACACTATCAGCCTGTATCTGTCTAAGTACAGTTACCAAGTGCTTATGGGTGCATTGAGGATGTGGAGATAGATGAATAAGAGGAACTAGAGTCTAAGGAAAATTTAGAAAGTGGGAATAGGGAAGAGTTAGATTAGTGAAGCGAGGTAGTAGTCCTGTCTAAAGAGATGTGTTTTTCAAGCATGCTCAAAAATGTGGGAAGGAGGTATTAATTGGATTGTTTTCGGTAGTGCATTCCAGAAAATTGGTGCAGCACTAGAGAGGTCTTGGAGACAGAAGAGCAAAGTTTGTATTATGGAGGATGTTAGTCTTAGATCAGTTTCAGAACAGAGAGCAGGATGGTGATAGACAAAGGTGAGGGAGGAGATGTTTGATGGTGCAGAATTGAGGAGATATTTGTGGGTGAGAGAGATAAGTTTGTATTGTATTCTGTAGCGAACGTGTAACTAGTGAAATGACTGGCACAAGCTGGAGGCATCGGTGAGACGGCTGGTCAGAAATATAACCCTGTCTGCTGAATTCAGGATGGATTGGAGAGGAAAAAGTTTGGTTAGAGGTAGAATAATCAGTAGAGATAGTTGCAGTAGTTCAGACGAAAATGAATAGGAGCAACAATAAGAGTTTTTGTAGTTTCAAAGGTGAGAAAGTTTAGGATTCTGGAGATGCTTTCAAGGTGCAGATGACATGAGCGAGTGAGAGATTGGATAAAGGAAATAAAGGAAAGTTCTGTGTCAAATAGAATTTTGGAGATCATTAAATGTACCTAAAGCTGTTACTGGACACTCAATAAAGCACAAACGAATGGATATGTCAAGTTACAGCTTTCTGCATCAAGATATTTTGCTGCTTCATGTTGTGTTTGTCATGTTGGGAAATGCTATATTGGTAGATATTATTTTTCTATCAATTTTTTATTCTTTTATGCTAAGTATTTTTATTCTGTAATCTGTACATGATTATAAGAATAGCCATTTTTCTTTAACTCTTGTTACCAGCTTTTTATGATGTGTTATTGAAGCCATCACCATTTGCTAAAGTTGGATTATGTGATATCTGCCTCCAGCTTTATAGGAAAGGTGTTTCCTATCAATGAAATCCTGCTTGAAATTATAATCAGGCAATGTGAACTGAGGTCTAAGATGGTAGACATGCAAGAATTAGGAGCATGTTCACACTAGCAAAAAGAAGCAAAACCTGCAAAAGACAAAAGACAAAAGACAAAAATATATCTCATACCCTACCATCATTATATATAAATGTAAAGCAAAGTTGCATAATAAATATAGGGTACTTAGTGAACTATTTTTGATCAAAAAAAGTATACAAGCCGTCCCACCAGCGGCAAGGTGACCCTAAGTTGGGACGGTACCTATACTGCCTATATTAAAAACCTTACTGTATATCAAAGTTGAAGCAATGCATATAAAAGGGTAGACAAATAGGACCGGGTCCCAACTCCAGACCACCCAGGCCCGTGGTACGCTACACATATACCAGTCAGCTCAACAAAAGGGAATGCCACACCCTTAAATTGCACAGAATGCAAACAAGACAAAAAACCAGGCAATGTGAACTGAGGTCTAAGATGGTAGACATGCAAGAATTAGGAGCATGTTCACACTAGCAAAAAGAAGCAAAACCTGCAAAAGACAAAAGACAAAAATATATCTCATACCCTACCATCATTATATATAAATGTAAAGCAAAGTTGCATAATAAATATAGGGTACTTAGTGAACTATTTTTGATCAAAAAAAGTATACAAGCCGTCCCACCAGCGGCAAGGTGACCCTAAATTGGGACGGTACCTATACTGCCTATATTAAAAACCTTACTGTATATCAAAGTTGAAGCAATGCATATAAAAGGGTAGACAAATAGGACCGGGTCACAACTCCAGACCACCCAGGCCCATGGTAAGCTACACATATACCAGTCAGCTCAACAAAAGGGAATGCCACACCCTTAAATTGCACAGAATGCAAACAAGACAAAAAACCAGGCAATGTGAACTGAGGTCTAAGATGGTAGACATGCAAGAATTAGGAGCATGTTCACACTAGCAAAAAGAAGCAAAACCTGCAAAAGACAAAAGACAAAAGACAAAAATATATCTCATACCCTACCATCATTATATATAAATGTAAAGCAAAGTTGCATAATAAATATAGGGTACTTAGTGAACTATTTTTGATCAAAAAAAGTATACAAGCCGTCCCACCAGCGGCAAGGTGACCCTAAATTGGGACGGTACCTATACTGCCTATATTAAAAACCTTACTGTATATCAAAGTTGAAGCAATGCATATAAAAGGGTAGACAAATAGGACCGGGTCCCAACTCCAGACCACCCAGGCCCGTGGTAAGCTACACATATACCAGTCAGCTCAACAAAAGGGAATGCCACACCCTTAAATTGCACAGAATGCAAACAAGACAAAAAAACAGGCAATGTGAACTGAGGTCTAAGATGGTAGACATGCAAGAATTAGGAGCATGTTCACAATAGCAAAAAGAAGCAAAACCTGCAAAAGACAAAAGACAAAAATATATCTCATACCCTACCATCATTATATATAAATGTAAAGCAAAGTTGCATAATAAATATAGGGTACTTAGTGAACTATTTTTGATCAAAAAAAGTATACATGCCGTCCCACCAGCGGCAAGGTGACCCTAAATTGGGACGGTACCTATACTGCCTATATTAAAAACCTTACTGTATATCAAAGTTGAAGCAATGCATATAAAAGGGTAGACAAATAGGACCGGGTCCCAACTCCAGACCACCCAGGCCCGTGGTAAGCTACACATATACCAGTCAGCTCAACAAAAGGGAATGCCACACCCTTAAATTGCACAGAATGCAAACAAGACAAAAAACCAGTCAATGTGAACTGAGGTCTAAGATGGTAGACATGCAAGAATTAGGAGCATGTTCACACTAGCAAAAAGAAGCAAAACCTGCAAAAGACAAAAGACAAAAGACAAAAATATATCTCATACCCTACCATCATTATATATAAATGTAAAGCAAAGTTGCATAATAAATATAGGGTACTTAGTGAACTATTTTTGATCAAAAAAAGTATACAAGCCGTCCCACCAGCGGCAAGGTGACCCTAAATTGGGACGGTACCTATACTGCCTATATTAAAAACCTTAATGTATATCAAAGTTGAAGCAATGCATATAAAAGGGTAGACAAATAGGACCGGGTCCCAACTCCAGACCACCCAGGCCCGTGGTAAGCTACACATATACCAGTCAGCTCAACAAAAGGGAATGCCACACCCTTAAATTGCACAGAATGCAAACAAGACAAAAAAACAGGCAATGTGAACTGAGGTTTAAGATGGTAGACATGCAAGAATTAGGAGCATGTTCACACTAGCAAAAAGAAGCAAAACCTGCAAAAGACAAAAGACAAAAGACAAAAATATATCTCATACCCTACCATCATTATATATAAATGTAAAGCAAAGTTGCATAATAAATATAGGGTACTTAGTGAACTATTTTTGATCAAAAAAAGTATACAAGCCGTCCCACCAGCGGCAAGGTGACCCTAACTTGGGACGGTACCTATACTGCCTATATTAAAAACCTTACTGTATATCAAAGTTGAAGCAATGCATATAAAAGGGTAGACAAATAGGACCGGGTCCCAACTCCAGACCACCCAGGCCCGTGGGTGTGGCATTCCCTTTTGTTGAGCTGACTGGTATATGTGTAGCTTACCACGGGCCTGGGTGGTCTGGAGTTGGGACCCGGTCCTATTTGTCTACCCTTTTATATGCATTGCTTCAACTTTGATATACAGTAAGGTTTTTAATATAGGCAGTATAGGTACCGTCCCAATTTAGGGTCACCTTGCCGCTGGTGGGACGGCTTGTATACTTTTTTTGATCAAAAATAGTTCACTAAGTACCCTATATTTATTATGCAACTTTGCTTTACATTTATATATAATGATGGTAGGGTATGAGATATATTTTTGTCTTTTGTCTTTTGTCTTTTGCAGGTTTTGCTTCTTTTTGCTAGTGTGAACATGCTCCTAATTCTTGCATGTCTACCATCTTAGACCTCAGTTCACATTGCCTGTTTTTTTGTCTTGTTTGCATTCTGTGCAATTTAAGGGTGTGGCATTCCCTTTTGTTGAGCTGACTGGTATATGTGTAGCTTACCACGGGCCTGGGTGGTCTGGAGTTGGGACCCGGTCCTATTTGTCTACCCTTTTATATGCATTGCTTCAACTTTGATATACAGTAAGGTTTTTAATATAGGCAGTATAGGTACCGTCCCAATTTAGGGTCACCTTGCCGCTGGTGGGACGGCTTGTATACTTTTTTGATCAAAAATAGTTCACTAAGTACCCTATATTTATTATGCAACTTTGCTTTACATTTATATATAATGATGGTAGGGTATGAGATATATTTTTGTCTTTTGTCTTTTGCAGGTTTTGAAATTATAATCGTATGATGCAGGAAAGCAATCTCGACAGAAAACAAAGTGTCAGTTTATTATGAGACTCTGTGTACAGGATGATGATTACAAAATTACAGGATTTTTTTTAAAAACAATGATAGTTATAAAGAAAATTAAAAAAGATGCATACCAAATGTATTTTAAAATTATGTTGAACATCAAAACTTTCCAAAACTTTACTTAAGCAATAGATCACTTCCTGATGAAGCATTCAATTTAAAACAAAATTTCTTATTATGTCTTGTGTTATCTGCATATGAGAAATTAAATTTTTTAACTATACGTGCTTTGTATCGGATATTTAACCAGTTAGGTTATTTTGCTTAAAATTATTAAACAAAGGGTAAAAAAAAACAAGAAAAGGTTATCAAATTATACAAAGGAATTACTTTAGTAAATCAATCATGCGTCTCAAGATTTAAATCAAACTCATTGGACATTAAAGTAAACCTCCAATCCCTGCCAGTGTGTAATCAAGCCCAATATGGTCTACAAATAAAAAATATATTACATTACCTACTAATCCCTCCATTTAAACTGCTTGGTACAGAATGGTACAGAATTTGGATTAAGGGAAGGAGCATGAGTAAACTTTTGCCAAAGTAGTCAATTCTCTGCTATTGATCCAGAGCAAGATTAAATAAAAAACATGTGGTATTGTCATGGTATGCCATTAAAGGCATATTCACAGGATGCTTGGCTATTTTGCAGGACTGCCATAGAAATTAATATGGAGAATCATGTACATGTGGTCCATGATCTATTTGTACACTGTAAAGGCATATATAGAAATAAGGGGGCCCCCATGAAAGGTGATCATATGGAGCCCCCCTCCCAAATTAAGAAATGTTTGATAGAGTATGCGGGGTAAGGGTACATAGGTGCAGAGCAAGCCTCCCTTCTATTCACATAAATAATGCCCCTGTTAAAACCCTTTTGTGCTCCCACTCACTATGATCCCCTTTCTTAGCCCCCAATGAGTATATGCCCCAAAAAATGTATCCAAAACACAGTAAGATACTTCACAATGAATCCCACCCACATAATTTTCTCCCACAGTACCCCCGATATGCACAGTATGATGACTTTAAAGCAAGTTCCACAATTTCATCCCACGGTATGATTTCCCCACAGACCCTACAACATGTATGATGACCTAACTGTCTCTCATATAGTATAATGGCCTCACAGCCTCCACAGTTCATGATGGTCCCCACAGCCCCTCACACAGTATGATGGCGCTTGTAGCACCTTGACTCATTATGATAGACCCCACAGTCCCCCATACCATGTAAGATGGAACCTACAGACCATCACACAGTATGATGGCCTCCACAGTCTCTTACACAGTATAATGCCCCCCACAGGAACTTACATAGTATGATATCCCCATACCACTTCAAATGATATTATGGTCCCACAGCCCCTCACAGAGTATGGTGGTCCCCACAGCCCCTCACTCATTATAATATAGCACTTCATGCAATATGATGCCCTGATAGCCATCCACATAATATGATTGTTCTTACAGCCCCTCACACAGTATGATGTACCTAACAGCTCCCCACACATTATGATGGCCCCTATAGCTCCCCCACTGTATGATATCCCCACAGTCCCTCGCATGGTTTGATGGCCCCCACAGCCTCTCACACAATATTAGCATTCCCACAGACCCTATACAAAATGATGGGCCCACAGCCTACCACATCTTGGATGATGCCCCTCAATGCTCCTCACTTATTATGATGACCCCCACTGTCATCCATACAGTATGATTGCCTTACAGCCTCCCACATCATGTGTAATGGCACCCAGAGCCCCTCATATGTTATGATGGACCCCACAGCCCCCATATCATGTATAACAGCCTCCACAGCCCTTCACACAGTATAATGTCCCGCAGTATCCTCCTATTGATTGACAAAAAAAGAGACTAAGTCTTTAGTGATGTCATCACACTCGTTCTGCTGAAATTCAAAGATCAGATTCACAGGCTGATTGATGGAGCCGTTTGCTCCCAGTTTCATAATAGTGTTCAATAGTATCTGTATTTCAAGGGTGACAGCTAAATATCAGCTTTATAAAATCATGCCTTGCTAACATTTTCTAAAGAAGCCTTTTAGACATGTAAAAATCCTTGGAATTTTCAATAAGATATTGTTTTCTAGATGAAATATACCATAGAAAGCAGACACCTTGACAAGTTTGAGATTCAGATAGAAGCAGGTTCTTGGAAACTAATACTTGTTTATATTTTGCTCATGCATTGTGTAACTGTTACTGATGTGCTATATGGTTTTGGGTTAGTCATGCGAATAAAACCAATGGCTGATGCCAGAATTTTTACCTACATACTGCATGGTATTGAGTCTCTGCACATTTATTTATCTCTTACTTTTATTTATCACTTTTTAACTGTAACTTTTTTTCTAAATGTTACGCTCACGTCCGGACTGACTGGCATGAGCGTGGTTAGTGGTCCCACTGGGCCACGAACTGAGGAGTGCCTGGAGGGGGGTGACAAGAGGCCTCACCAGATCCGACAACGAACACACGGCGGCTTAATCGACTCCGTGGTCCGAGGAGGGATGTGGGAGGTGGCCCTGGTGCTACTCCAGGTCAGACCCCGGTCACAGCTGTTGACCCACACCGGGGAATGCAGGAACGGGCAGGTTTTGCTGGTATGCAGACAGGCGGGTACTGGCAGGCACGGCTGGTATGCAGACAGGCGAGTACTGGCCGGCACAGCAGGTATGCAGACTGACGGGTACAGGCAGGCTGGGCTGGTATACAGACAGGCCAGTACTGGCAGGTAGGAAAACAGGCTGGATAGGGACCAGTACAGGCTGGGATACAGGAACAGAGATGCAGGTGCTGGGGGACGAGCGGAGCAGACCAGAGCAGAGCCGCAGGAGCGGAGGACAAGCGGAGGAGAGCAGAGCGGAGCAGAGCCGCAGGTGCGGAGGACAAGCGGAGCAGAGCAGAGTGGAGCAGAGCCGCAGGTACGGAGGACAAGCGGAGCAGAGCAGAGCGGAGCAGAGCCACTGGTGCCTGAGGACAAGCGGAGCAGAGCGGAGCAGAGCCACAGGTGCGGAGGAAAAGCGGAGCAGAGCAGATTCGCAGGTACAGAGGACAAGCGGAGCAGAGCCGCAGGTACGGAGGACAAGTGGAGCAGAGCAGAGCAAAGCCGCAGGTGCAGAGGACAAGCGGAGCAGAGCCGCAGGAGCGGAGGACAAGTGGAGCAGAGTAGAGTGGAACAGAGCCGCAGGTGCGGAGGACAAGCGGAGCAGAGCAGAGCGGAGCAGAGCCACTGGTGCCTGAGGACAAGAGGAGCAGAGCCACAGGTGCGGAGGAAAAGCGGAGCAGAGCAGATTCGCAGGTACATAGGACAAGAGGAGCAGAGCCGCAGGTGCGGAGGACAAGCGAAGCAGAGCGGAGCAGAGCTGCAGGTGCAGAGGACAAGCGAAGCAGAGCGGAGCAGAGCTGCAGGTGCAGAGGACAAGCAGAGCAGAGCCGCATGTGCGGAGGACAAGTGGAGCAGAGCAGAGTGGAGCAGAGCCGCAGGTGCGGAGGACAAGCGGAGCAGATCAGAGCCGCAGGTGCGGAGGACAAGTGGAGCAGAGCAGAGCAAAGCCGCAGGTGCAGAAGACAAGCGGAGCAGAGCCGCAGGAGCGGAGGACAAGCGGAGCAGAGTAGAGTGGAGCAGAGCCACAGATGAGGAAGGACAAGTGGAGCAGAGCCACAGGTGCAAAGGACAAGCGGAGCAGAGCGGAGCAGAGCCGCAGGTGCAGAGGACAAGTGGAGCAGAGCAGAGCCACAGGTGTGGAGGACAAGTGGAGCAGAGCAGAGTGGAAGGTGCGGAGGACAAGCGGAGCAGAGCAGAGCGGAGCAGAGCCGCAGGTGCGGAGGACAGGCAGAGCAGCGCAGAGCAGAGCCGCAGGTGCTGAGGACAAGCGGAGCAGAGTCGCAGTTGCGGGCAGACAGGACAGGGCTCTGTTCACATGGAACAGACTGGGAGACACAGGAAGATAGCTAGAACACAGGAGGTAGATACGGAGGCAGGGAAGCGGGACAAGCAGAACCAGATACACACAAGGTACTTGCAATGAAGTAGCGAGTGGACACAAAACTCACAAACAGAAGTACAGAGACAATGAGTAGGAGTTAGGTACTGGTTCAGACACTGCAGGAAAAGGGAAGGATTGGACATAGAGACAAACAGGTAATGAGCTAGGACACAGTTCAGACAGGAACTGACACTGAAACGAGATACAGGAACGAGCCTTGGCATACAGCCCCCAGGGTGGCGGAAAAGACTAGAAGTCACAGATACAGGTAATGGGCCTGGGTACTCAGCCCCCAGGGTGGCGGAAAAGACTAGAAGTCACAGATACAAGTAACAGGCCCGGGTACTCAGCCCCCAGGGTGGTGGAAACAGACAAGATACAGGACAGGACCTGGCAACTCAGTTGCACAGAACACACTGAAAGAAAGCATTGCTCAGGCACCTCCCACTGGGTGGAGGAGGTTTAGGTATTCAGTGTCTCACAGCAATAGGCTGGTGATGCATTAGGACTGCGCACGCTGTAACTTTAAGAATCAGGAAGTGCCAGCGCCACCAGGCTAAGCCAGCAGACAAGAGACATGCACACAGCAAGTGAAGGAGTATAGTGCACAGCCTGGACTGATAGGTAAGTTGGCGATCTTGCATGGTGGGAGATGGTAAGCCATGTCAGCACGCCACCAGGGATGTTACAGTACCCCCCCTTTATGGCCCCTCTTCTTCAAGCCTGCAAGGATTTTCTGCAGAGAAGTTGGAGGCCGATCCTTCACAATGGATTCCCAAGACTTCTCTTCAAGAAGACTACCTCTTCTGTCCACTAGAGGGAATGAGACTGGTCTCACCATCCTGGTGACTAGGATGCTTCGTCCCACCGAGCAATCCTCAGTATCAGATGAAGTGGACGAAGTACCAGGAACAGGGTGTAGGAAAGTCTCTCTCCATTTGTTAATATCAGGTAGCACTCCAGAGGATTCAAGAGACAACTGGAGGACCTCCGCCTGGTTGGAGGGGTGCAGAGACTTGGAGGTAGACACCGCCTTGAAGGACTTATTGCCAGACTTATTAGAGATGGAAGACCCTTGCTTCGGGACCATCTTCAGTCTTGTCTCTGAGATGACACGTCTGCGAGGTGGGGCGGTACCTGAAGCTAGATCATTGGTACAATCAACGAGACTTTGTGGGGACATCGCCTCTGCTACCCTTCCTTCGGAGACTTCAGTGCACAGCGAGTCAGCCACTAGCAGATCTGGTGAAGAAGAAGACGACATTGCTGACTGTCCTGAAGATATGGGGATTGGACACCCCTTGTACCTCAGCAGTCCCCCAGGAAACACCATGCAGGATTTCCAGACCTGAGTGGGCACTAGAGCTCTCGGCTCTGGACTACTTGTGGGTAAACCAGACAGCACCTGGAATGTGAACTTCTTCTTGTGTAATGCTCCAATCTGGAGCTTAATTTGTACAGACATATTTTGACTGTTTCTGAATAGGGCTCGTCCTACCCCTGACAATGCCGAAACCAGATTCTGGAGTTGTCGGACAGAGATCAGACACCGACTGTTCACGGCTTTCAGCCCGAAACTTTCGGTTAATCTGAGGCCTTCACTTGCCACGGAGACAGTCATGGTCATCTGTGGAGAGGAAACACTAATGCCAAGGGCAGCCTCTTCTACAGGCCTAATGTCTTGGGACTCTCCAACCTTCGCTGGACAAAGACAGTCAGGGTGTCCCAAACAACCGCAGCGGGTCCGTAATCGGATTTTATGACTGAGTTCCGGCCTCTACTTTGCCTGATGAACATGGTCAACCTTCATGGATTCAGTGCGGGTAGCTGCCTCTACAGGCTGGGAAACAGGAGGTCTTTGGGAGGACAGATCCTGATGTGACGGTTTACCTCTACGCCTTGCACGTCTGGACTGCCTCTAGAGGTTGGGAAAGGAAGTATTCTGCGGAGCATTGTCATCCTCTGTGGATTCTGTGTGGGCAGCAGCCTCTTCAGGCTGGGGAACTGGTGGGCTACCCACACGCATCACCCATCTGGACTGCTCCAGGATATTGGGAAGGGAAGCTTTAGCAGAATATTCAAGGTTAGGGTCATCGAAGACCATTAGAAAGGCCACCAGGAAGGCCTGCAGGTCAGAGATGACAGGATCCCTTGCTTCCCATAGGGCGGTGATCCAATTCAAGGCATCACCCGCTAGGTAGGACATTAGAAATGCTACTTTAACTCGATCGGTGGGAAAATAATGAGCATAGAATTTGAAATGCAGCATGCATTCCTCCACAAACGCACAAATTTGTTTAGGATCCCCATAGTATCGTGGTGGATCCGCAGGAACGAGTGCTGATAGCTCCATTTGGGCTGGTGCGTAAGCCGCTTGGACCTCAGCTTGGGAAAAAAAATTTCTTGGTGCATGTATTTGCCAGACAAGGATTCAAATGTCTCCGAGAGTGAAGGGCCGTGGGACTCAACGGGGACCATGGCCTGAGCAAACTGTTACGCTCATGTCCGGACTGACTGGTGTGTGCGTGGTTAGTGGTCCCACTGGGCCATGAACCGAGGAGTGCCTGGAGGGGCGTGACTAGGGGCCTCGCCAGATCCGACCACGAACACACGGCGGCTTAATCGACTCCGTGATCTGAGGAGGGATGTGGGAGGTGGCCCAGGTGCTACTCCAGGTCAGACCCCGGTCACAGCTGTTGACCCACACCAGGGAATGCAGGAACGGGCAAGTTTGGCTGGTATGCAGACAGGCGGGTACTGGCAGGCACGGCTGGTATGCAGACAGGCGAGTACTGGCAGGCACGGCTGTTATGCAGACTGGGGGGTACAGGCAGGCTCAGCTGGTATACAAAAGGCCGGTACTGGCAGGTAGGAAAACATGCTGGATAGGGACCAGTACAGACGGGGATACAAGAACAGAGATGCAGGTGCTGGGGACAAGCGGAACAGAGCAGAGCGGAGCAGAGCCGCAGGTGCGGACGACAAGCAGAGCAGAGCCGCAGGTGCGGAGGACAAGCAGAGCAGAGCGGAGCAGAGCCGCAGGTGCGGAGGACAAGCAGAGCGGAGCAGAGCCGCAGGTGTGGAGAACAAGTAGAGCAGAGCAGAGCGTAGCAGAGGCGCAGGTGTGGAGGACAAGCGGAGCAAAGCAGAGTGGAGCAGAGCCGCAGGTGCAGAGGACAAGCGGAGCAGAGGGGAGCGGAGCAGAGCCGCAGGTGTGGAGGACAAGCGAAGCAGAGTGGAGCGGAATAGAGCTTCAGGTGTGGAGGACAAGCAGAGCAGAGCAGAGCTGAGCAGAGCCGCAGGTGCGGAGGACAAGTGGAGCAGAGCCACAGGTGCAGAGGACAAGCGGAGCAGAGCCGCAGCTGCAGAGGACAAGTGGAGCAGAGCGGAGCAGAGCCGCAGCTGCAGAGGACAAGCGGAGCTGAGCCGCAGGTGCAGAGGACAAGCGGAGCTGAGCCGCAGGTGCGGAGGACAAGCGGAGCAGAGCCGCAGGTGCGGAGGACAAGCGGAGTAGAGCAGAGCGGAGCAGAGTCGCAGGTGTGGGCTGACAAGACAGGGCTCTGTTCACATGGAACAGACTAGGAAACACAGGAAGATAGCTAGAACACAGGAGGTAGATACGGAGGCAGGGAAACAGGACAAGCAGAACCAGATACACACAAGGTACTTGCAATGAAGTAGCGAGTGGACACAAAACTCACAAACAGAAGTAAAGAGACAATGAGTAGGAGTTAAGTACTGGTTCAGACACTGCAGGAATAGGGAAGGATCGGACATAGAGACAAAGAGGTAATGAGCTAGGACACAGTTCAGACAGGAACTGACACTGAAATGAGATACGGGAACGAGTCTGGGCATACAGCCCCCAGGGTGGTGGAAAAGACTAGAAGTCACAGATACAGGTAATGGGCCTGGGTACTCAGCTCCCAGGGTGGCGGAAAAGACTAGAAGTCACAGATACAGGTAAGGGCCTGGGTATACAGCCCACAGGGTGGCGGAAACAGACAAGCTACCGGACAGGACCTGGCAACTAAGTTGCACAAACCACACTGAAAGAAAGTATTGCTCAGGCACCTCCCACTGGGTGGAGGAGCTTTAAGTATCCATTGACCACAGCAATAGGCTGGGGACTCATTAAGACTGCACACGCTGTAACTTTAAGAATCAGGAAGTGCCAGCGCCGCCGCCCATAGCCAACAGACAAGAGACATGCACACAGCAAGTGAAGGAGTATAGTGCACAGCCTGGACTGATGGGTAAGTTGGCGGTCTTGCATTGTGAGAGATGGTAAGCCATGCCAGCACGCCACCAGGGATGTTACACTAAATTTATTTCTTTTTAATTCAAATCACCTATGAAGACCAGATCTTATGATGGGAGCACAGATTCCCATATCAAGTAGTGGAGAATGTCAGGTGGAGTGCATGCTCCTGTAACCACAGCTGCTTGGGAGCCTGAGGCTGGAGGATCACAGGAGTCAAGGAGATCTGGGCTGCCCTGTTCTATGTGTATCCTGTGAAGATATAAGGAAAAACGAGATCGCTGTACTGCATTGTAACTACAGGGGGTCAAAAGATGCAAGTACCCCCAGCATTATATTTTTCTTTATACATAAACACCTTTATCAATCACAATCCAACTATAATCAATAGCTGCTGCTACGAGCTGTAAATAGGCTTATTGCAAATACACATAGAAATACAAAATACAACATAAAGAATTAATATAAAAGAAAAATTTACGGCTATACGATAGGGTAATGAACCAAAGAACACACCCAACCAAGCTCATATGGAACCTCTCCATAGGGAGAAGTCCCATTGACCCATTTTTGTTTTTAACCATTGGAGCTCTTTTACCTTCTTGAGACAAGTCATAAGATCAGAGATGTCAGATATGTACGGGAATAAATCACTCAACACCCCATAAACACACACAGACCACCATGTGCTGTAAAGAATATTATCTGCTAACCTATTTTGCAATGTATATATTTGCTAATCAACTTCATATAGCTGAAATTACCTATAGGATTAACTGGCTCAGTGGTCACAAAGGAAACCAGCCAGAATTAGAGATTTATTTGTGTGTTAGAGTAGAAAAACTTTAGGAACTATCAGCAAAAATAAATCATTTTTGTAACTTTAGGGTCTGAACAGTTCTGCCAGGTTACTTTATGTGTGCATAGGGCATGTGTATAGTATAATTAATAACGTTATAATGAGCAGGTGTTGAGTTGCTGTCAAAGTGCTGAAAACAGTGTCACCTAACTTATTCTAGTATGTGATTATAGTACAACACATATCAGGACATTCATTGACAGCTCTACAATTACTTTGACACCTGATGGTAGAACACTGCTCAAACGAATAATCAGCTTCTTATAATAAGCCTGCTCACTTTAAATTCACTAAACCAGGACCTAGTAACATTTCTACTACAAAGACTCTTATTGGAAAAAAAACAAGCACAAAAATATAGGTATATGTATGTCATAGAGCTGCAGGAATACATACAGACTAATAGGAGACTCCTTTTCTCCAGAGGTGGGTTCCATTCAATTGGCACCCATTGCATCTGTGAGTCACAACGTCTGCTACGCTGTCTACCTTAATAGTTATGACCATGGGATTTTGTAAATTGTCATATGGTCTAGATATCTGCTAAATAAAATTGTTACTAGTGAAGAAGCACAAATGTTAGAGAATTGGATCATCATGGCAGTTTAGACATTAATAGAACCGCTAATAATATTATTTTATAGAACCGATAGAATTCTTTTTTATAGAACCGAAAAAATATGTATTTTGTAGATTGCAATGCAATGCTTATTGTAAAGAGAACAAAAAATAAATGACATTCACTTGGAGGAAAATAGTAAAAAAACTGAATAAATTATTGAAGAAAAAAATAAAGGCAGGGGTCATTAAGACCCCTTTCGCAGTTCTGGGGTTTTAAATAGATGGGAGCAAGATAGATAGTCCTTCCTCTAAAAAAGTAAATTAGCTGACGCCAACTATTGGATGAAAAAGATTAAAAAAAGAAAAAACAAAAAATCAAAATAAAATAGCCAATAAATAAGACAATAATTAGAAATATACAGTACTAATTCAGGAAACTCAATGTCCACCTGAAAATCACTTAAAATACAATGTTTATTTTACCATTTAATTTCATGTAATTCATAAAGAAATGTGACTTTTTTTTGTACTGTTTACCATAGTCAATATATTGTTAGATCTATTGCAACATTGTTTAAATAATGGGGACATTAGTGATATATATGGCATGTGACATGGTAAAAATAATCAGTGTTTTTGAAAAATAATTTGTTTATTTCTTGTTCTTTTTTTTTTACTTGTATTTTTTTAAACATTTTATTAAGCATTGGTTGAGGATTATTCCTTGTTATTTGTTGTTATCTATTAGGAATGATGAAATATTTTGAAATTTGAATTTGCCAGCTTTGTCAAATTGTTAAAAAAATATTTTCTGTAAATTAAAAGTACTGCAAAGCCTCCTATTGCCCAAGAAAGACATACATGACATTCACCTTTTAACGAGGATGGTATCCATAACCTTTAAATCTCTTTCACGCAAACAAATAATTTGTAACGTCAAAGCCATACATGGCTTTGGGTTAATGAATGGTAGCCGGTAACACAGTTACTCACCTTTTATTTAAAAAAATCTATATTATTCTCTTTTTCCTCACACACTAATCTTATTCAATGCTGATCTATCATTTACAATCTGTACAATATGTTCAGTGTTATTTGACTTTTTTCCCCTTTCTCTATGGCTTAGCTATGAGCTGTGACGTTCTCTCACTATCCAGATTCACCCAGAAAAAGCTGATGCATTTCTTTTTTCTGCTTTTACAATGGTTACAATAGTCCTTTTTGATTGGCAGTGCTATACAATGTGGTGTGATAGCTGCTAAGAATTTTAGAGAAGCCCACATGGCTGCCCCCAAGATCGCGTGAGCCTTTGTTGCTACTGTAATTATCTACAATGTATAAAATGGTGATCGCTATTTTAAAGAGTAGCCATCAGTTTAATTTTTATTTCAGGAAGCAATGAAAATAAGAAATTTTGTAATATACGAGGATTAGTCAATAAGTAATGCCTCCTATTTTTTTTCTCCTTTTAATTGGCAAGAAATTCAAATACAATTACATAAGTTGAAAACCACAACATTAACGATTAATTTGTCACTTTTCAATATAATCTCCATCCATCTCCACAGTCTTGGTCCACCGTTTAACAAGGGCATGTATTCCAGCATGGTAAAAAGCATTCTTGGGACCCACCGTGCACAAACTTTTCTGTATCCCAGTGGTCCAATAATTTTCATCACACTGCCTTTACTGAGGCAGATAATGCCACATAATTCATCTGCAGTCACCCGGCGGTCACCACGAATGATGTCATCGACTCGCTGAATGTTGCTTGGAGTCACTGCGGTTACTGGCCTGCCACTCCGCATTTTGTCAGCCAAGGGTGATGACCCTTCAACTGTGTTACAGCGACGAACCCATCGTCTAACAGTACTGACATGCACTTTTGCATCACCGTACACATTTTTCAGTCTCTCATGAATTCGAATGGGCGTTTCACCTTCTGCATGCAAGGATTCAATCACAGAACGTTGTCTAATACGAACATCGAGCCATTTTGCAAACGGATACAGTCCTGCCACCTGTTGGTGCAGGAAGTAGCAATTGCTGTGGATTGGAGAAGAAGGTTTGAGGAATTGTGCCAAATTCGAATATTTAACATAACTACCTTATTTAAGGAGAAAAAAAATAGGAGGCATTACTTATTGACTGACCCTCGTATCTTTCAGAGAAATATGCTTCTTCCTCTTACCAGACTGATCATTGATTTACAAAATTTGCAATTCTCATGTAAAATCTGTATTCAGTGAACACAAATTGTTACATGAGATAAAAGATGGGAATTGCTACTGACAAAATCCTAAATAAATGGGAGGAGCTGTGCCTCTAAATTCTCCCTCCTCCTCCTTACCGCTACTAATCTTACCAGTAACAACTGTCATCTCCTGTTTCAGTAATGTAACAATCTGTCTTCACTGAATACAGATTTTACATGAGAATTTTGAGAGAGAAAGATCATTCCCGGAGAGAAAGAAGTAGATTTCTCTGATTACATATATTACAAAGTTTCTTATTTTCATGGGCATAACGGATTAAACAGGATAGATAAATGATTTACAGCTGCACATCTCCTGGTGATTGATCTCACCCTTTTAAGAAAACTCATCAGAACTAGGCCACAAATACCAGTATTTTCCCTTATAAATGTGGAAGACATACAATATATGAATTTTCAAGACTGCTCTAGTAATAATATTAAGTATACACATTTTTTTAATTTATACCCAGCCCCAAGAATCCCGTCTTCCCTATTTGTATGGCTAAAAGGGACATTATGAATAAGATTCACACTAATATTAGACAAAGGCAGAATGTCAATCAGCAAAGAAACCAATATTTTAATAATTTCTTCCCTTCTGTCTATTTCACTTCAAATTAATTACAAACTTGATAAGCTAAAAATGAACAGATGGCAGTCTAAAGATGTTATCTATGATGGCTAATTGGAGTTTATTGATGCTAATAATGATATTGATTCGAGTTTATCATATGCACTTTTTTTTAAATGGAATTAACAAAGCTCTTGGTTTTATTGATCTTCTGTTCAGAAACTAGTTCTTTGTATTATTTGATGTGCCATGAAATGTCTCAGTAGAGAGCAGGCTTTCTCATTTTGAAGAAAACAAAAAGAAAAACATTATTAGTCACAGAAATTAATGAACATCAGTATAGTATTCATTTTAGAAGAAAAATAATTAGGCATGCAGAAAAACAGGGAATGGGGGAAATACAAGATATGAGACATTTTACGACTAGGAGATGCTGGTATGTAAAATATATCATACAAACATATGTGTATTATACATGTAGCTGTATTAGAACACCATGGCCCTGATTCATTATAGTAGGATTCTGGCATTGCAATTTTCTGACGCAGTGCTGGAGTGCACAAAAAAATTGTTAATTTCGGCATTATCACACAGGTTTTGCCCAGTTTTGCAGAAATGGATGAAAGTGGACAGAATCGAAATGGGAGCATGATGCCACAGCTTGTCTAACTCATCACGAGCTATGGCATTCCTTATGCAAGAAATATTACTCCAGTACTTGATAGGAGTGATATTTGACCCTGACGAAGGTGAACTGAGATTTCCCCGAAACATGTAAGTTTCTGGGCTCCAAAGTATTCTGTTGCAAGCAGCTGTGATGTCACATGCTAAGCCCTGGCTTCACTTACTACTTGTGATGATTGAGTATGAATCGTTAATCCTTTTGGGCGAGCACGCTCAGGTGCTCGCCGAGTATTTTGGCGCACTCTGCATTTCTTTTACTGGTGCAGCGGCTGCAAGTGTCACCACTGTTAAACAGCTGTGACACATTCAGGGATAGACTGTTCGACAGTCCATCCCTGCATGTGTCACAGCTGTCTAACAGTCGTGACACTTGCAGCTGTGGCCGCAGTAAAAGAAATGCTGAGCATGCCAAAATACTCGGCGATCACCTGAGCATGCTCGCCCGAAAGAGTTAACGATTCGTACTCGATCATCACTACTCAGGACATTTCCAGCATCTCACTGCATCTAACCTGCATCTAACTTCTCCATCACTCCAGACTCTGATAACAGGTAACTGTGCACACAGGAGCACACACAGGGAAGTTGGCAACCCGCACACAAAGTCAGGAATTTACAGATCGCAACAAGGAACCATCTTCACAAACTGTATGTTCACCTGGTACAACTTATATTACCTATTTATTAACTACTAGATGGAGGCCAGATGCTATTGCATCGGGAGGGCGGTAATGTCATGATGGGGGCAGGCTTTGCAATGTTGAGAATCTCTCCCCCCATGTGCTCACCCACCTATCCATTCTCTCTTTCCCCCATGTGCTGACTTCTCACATCTGTGCTCTCTTCTTTGACCTGTCTACCCCATGTGCTTTCCCCTTTGTCTGCTGTCTCTCTCCTTCCTGTGCTGTGTTCTCCCCTCATGTGCTATCCTGTTGAGCTGTCTCCCCCCTGTGCTCTGTCTCTCTCCCCCATGTCTGTGCTTTCTCTCTCCCCCATCTACTGTCTTCTCCTCTCTTTTGATCTCTTCTTTGACCTGTGTACCTCATGTGATTTCTCCCTTGTCTGCTCTCTCTCCACCCCTGTGCTGTCTTCTTCCCTCATGTGTTTGTTCATTTGAGCTGTCTCCCCACGCAGTAAATCAGACCGCCACCATCTTTGTGCGGTCAGATAGCGGCGGTCACATTAAAACTGTGCATGCGCTTCTCCTGTACAAAGATGGCTGCAGTGAGTGAATCATTCGGATGATCCCGGCGGCGGCGTGTGCATGGCGTGCTCACGCCGGTGTTCTGCTGGTGGTACCATGCAAGAGGCTGCGTACGGCGTATACAGTGTGTGTGTGTGGTGGTGCGTACGGCGTATACAGTGTGTGTGTATGTGGTGCGTATGGCGTATACAGTGTGTGCGTGTGGTGCGTACGGCGTATACAGTGTGTGAGTGTGTGGTGCGTATGGCGTATACAGTGTGTGTGTGTGTGTGGTGCGTACGGCGTATACAGTGTGTGTGTGTGGTGCGTACGGCTTATACAGTGTGTGTGGTGGTGCGTACGGCGTATACAGTGTTTGTGTGGTGCGTACAGCATAGACAGTGTGTGTGTGTGTGTGTGGTGCGTACGGCGTAAACAGTGTGTGTGTGTGTGGTGCGTACGGCGTATACAGTGTGTGTGTAGGGGGTTGTACTGTGTATACAGTGTGTGTGTGTGTGGTGCATACGGCATATACAGTAAGTGTGTGTGGTGCATACGGTGTATACAGTGTGTGTCTCTTCTTTGACCTGTGTACCCCATGTGCTCTCCCCCTTGTCAGCTCTCTCTCTCTCCACCCCTATGCTGTCTTCTTCCCTCATGTGTTCTCTCGTTTGAGCTGTCTCCCCGCGCAGTAATTCAGACCGCCGCCATCTTTGTGCAGGCAGATAGCGGCGGTCACATTAAAGCTGCGCATGCGCTCCTCCTGTACAAAGATGGCTGCGGTGAGTGAATCATTCGGCTGATCCCGGCGGCGGCGTGTGCGGCGTGTATGGCGTGTTCATGACGGTGTTCTGGTGGTACCACGCAAGAGGCTGCGTGCGGCGTATACAGTGTGTGTGTGGTGCGTACGGCATATACAGACTGTGTGCATGTGTGTGTGTGTGTGTGTGTGTGGTGGTGCGTACGGTGTATACAGTGTGTGTATGGTGCATACAGCGTATATAGCGTGTGTGTGTGGTGCATAAGGCGTATACAGTATGCATGTGTGTGGTGAGTAGTGTTGAGCCACCCTCGTAGTGTTCGAGTTCGGTTCGGTTCGTCGAACACCCGTGTGTTCGCCGAACTGTTCGTCGAACACCTTCGAACACCGTTAAAACCAATGGCAGGCAAACAAAAACACATAGAAACACATAGAAAACACCTTCAAAGGTGTCCAAAAGCTGACAAACTACTCAGAAGACATAACTAACACATGGAAAAGTGACAAGTACATATAGTCATGCGAAAATAAAAGAGGTGGAGGAGTAAAAGGAGGGGGAGACACAGATATAGGCATGTCATGCCCTTCTAAAATCCAAAAAGTGAGAAGCCGACACGGCCAGTCCGCTCCTGCCCGTGCCACCTCCGTGTCGCCGGGTTTGTGCCAGAGCCGCGGTGAACCCTGATGGCCAGCCCCCCTCTCCCAATACTGGTGCCTGTCCGCTGGTGAGTCGAGCGAGCCCCCCTGTGGTGGAGGCAGCTCTAAGCTTTTTAATTTAAATTGTCCCTCTAATTTGAATGAATACACTTTAAATCCATTTACAAGGATCTATTGGAGGGCAAGTCTCATGCCAGCAGCCGCGTAATTCCAGCTCCAGTAGCGTCCACTAAAGCTGCTGCAGTTAAAAAGCTTTTATAAGGATCGAGCTCGGCTGTCCACCGCAAGGCATCCTACTGCCAGTCCCAGCCCCTATGCCTTGGGGTGCCTCCTGATGCTCTTCACTGAGTATCCCGTGGTCCCGAAGCATTTCCTTTGAAAAAATGAAGTGTCCAAACTACAGGTGGTGTAGCTTGCTTAACAGCCGGGATAATCCGCTGACTAGCAGACCCTGCTACTAGGCACAAAGTATTTCCTGGGCTACATGCAGTTAAAAATTTGTAATTAGATACTCTCGTTGGATGCTGAGAAAGCATTCCATAGAGTCTCCTGGCACGCCATATATGATTCTCTTAAAAAGCTTGGGGTAGGGGTCTAGGGGACCCTTTTATAGCCAAAATCACGGCCCTGTATCGCAATACGTCACCTAGGCTGAAGATAAATGGAACTGTAGCACCCTGAGGGCTCGGTTGCTACAGAGGTATTGCACCTCACCCAGAGGTGTGATATCTCACTCTCAGGTAAGGATGTAGTGTGGATCAGGACCCGACACCTGCATGCATTACACCACATTGCCGTGGGGCAGGGCACCAATATGCCCCTGAAATGGGCACGACAGTCCCTGTCCCTGGCTGGAGTGGGGGGAGGGAACACTGAGGAAGGGGAACCCTGTAGTGCAGGAGCAGGGAGGAAGCAGTTCCTGGGTGCATTGAGAAGGGAGTATACAAGGTGAGCACCATCTTAGTTCAGTGCAGAGAAGTCTGAGCAGAAGTGGCAGGGAGCAGGGGCTCTGCATGAGCTCTGCTCCGGAGGCGGGCCTAGTAACAGAGGCCCAGGCCTGGAAGAGGGAGAAGGAAGGAAGAGGAGCGGAGAAGGCTCCAGGAACGAGGAACGAAGGGATCTCAGGGGTGCGGACGGGCGAGTCGCCACCGCACGCCAGAATCCACCTGCGTGGAGGGGTCAGGCCAAAGGGGGAGACCGGTCCCCGAAACTAGTGGAGGCAGGAAACGACCCTCAGCTAGAAACAGGAGGCTGTGACATTTTATGTGGCGCAGCCCCTCGCTACACCCGCTAGGAAGGCACCACATGGCGCCAGTTTCCCTGACCCTAAGTTTACCAAGAGGAGGCCCGAGGCAGCCGGACAGAAGGGTTGGTAAGAAAGGCCAGACAAAGGACACACAAAGGGGGTCCTGTGAAGCACTCCAAAGTTATCTGGGAGTTGTCTTAGCCCCTCACCTGGTGAGCACAGTACGACGTGGGCAGCCGTTACCTGCAGACCTGGTCTGGATAATAAGAACTGTGAGTAAAGGCCCTGGACTGCATCACTGACTCCGTGTCATTACTGCTGCTGCCCTGCACCATCACCCCCATCCTCCGCATACACTGCCCTGTGGCTATACTCCTCCCGTGGGGAGTTATGCTACGCTCTGCTGCACCCACAAAACCAGCCTCAGCGGTCTGCCCTGGAGCGGCGGTTCACTCTGACCGCAATCCACGGGTGGCGTAGTCGGACATTTAAACATCAAAACCACATAAATAGTTCCGCCACTGGTTTGACCGCCCTGAGCCACGGAACCGGGTTGCCGCCACGGAGACTACAACCACCAGCATCCACCAAAAAGGGTCCGGCTCCGGGTGTCCCAAGGCCCAGGGGGCACGTCAGAACATTTTCATCACCTTTCACAATCACCAATGGGACAAGGCAGGGATGTTCTCTGTCCCCTCTCTTATACATCCTAGTGACGGAGCACCTGCTCTCATCAATTCGCCATAACCCCAATATTAGGTGGATTGAGGTGGGAGGCACCGAGTACAAGTGCTCTCTATTTGCTGATGATGTCCTAGTATATATCACTCAATCACATATATCCATCCATGCTGTTATGGCTGAAATAGATCACTTTGTTACATGGTCAAATTTTAAAATCAATGCAGCGAAGTCTGAGGCCCTCGATGTCTCCCTCCCCAAATCCATATAGGATTCCATCCAGTCCAACTTTCCCTTTGCCTGGCCCTCACAGGGTATCAAATACTTAGGAATTCCTATTCATAGAGACCTCTCCCATCTATGTTATCTTAATTTTGGGCCCTTTATTGAACAACTCCATACAGACCACGGTTGACAAGTTAGAACTGTAAGATTCACTACGTGAACCACTGGTGTTTTGTGGAAAAGCACATGTACACTGTGTTCCAAATTATTATGCAAAAAGTGTTTAGGAGTGATAAGGGAAGAATTTGTTTGTTTGTCAGTTAAACTCATTGATGGTGATGTGTGTCAGGGCTCTTTATATCACTGTAAGCAATTGCAGACACCAGTGCTAATTAGTTTGGCAGGTGTGTCCAATGAAAGGCAAGACTACTTAAGAAGGCTCTCTCACATTATTCAGCAGCCTACATTTTCTGCCAAAATGGGAAAGAAAAAGGATGTGTCGGCTGCTGAGAAGCAACAAATTGTGGAGTGTTTAGGTCAAGGCATGACTACAATCAACATTGTGCGATGATCAGGATGAAGTGTCTTGGCAATCAAGAAGTATGTAGCTGATTCACAGTACACACGTGTGCGTGCTGATAAGGGCAAATTGAGGACTCTTTCCTACAGGCAATTACGTCAGGTTGAAAGAGCAGCGGCAAAAAAGCCTTGTCATAGCAGCAGACAAGTTTTTGAAGCTGCTTGTGCCTCCAACGTCCCCCGAACAACAAGATGCAGGGTCCTTCAGAGGTTTTCAGCTGTGCGTACGCCATCCTGTCGACCTCCTCTATCCACTTCACACAAGCAGAAACGGCTCCAGTGGGCCAAACATTACATGAAGACTGATTTCAAAACTGTTTTGTTCACAGATGAGTGCCGTGCAGCGCTCGATGGTCCAGATGGATGGAGTGGAGGATGGCTGGTTGATGGACACCCCACGCAAACACGGCTACAGCGCCAACAAGGAGGAGGTGGAGTAATGTTTTGGGCTGGAATCATGGGGAGAGAGATTGTCGGCCCCTTTAGGATCCCTGAAGGCGCTAAAGATGAACTCCATAATGTATGTGGATTTTCTCAAACAGCACTTCCTGCCATGGTTCAAGAAGAAGAACCGTGTATTTCACAGCAAGATCATTTTTCTGCATGATAATGCACCATCTCATGCTGCACATAAAACATCTGCATCTCTGGCTGATATGGGCATAAAAGGGGACAAACTTATGGTGTGACCCCCATGCTCCCCTGACCTCTACCCCATTCAGAACCTTTGGAGCATCATTAAAAGGAGTGTCTATGATGGCGGGAGGCAGTTCACATCTAAGCAACAGCTCTGGGAGGGTATTCTGTCCTCATGCAAAACAATTGAAGCAGAAACCATCCAAAACCTGACAAATTCAATGGACGAGAGAGTTCAGAAGCTCCTTTCGAACAAGGGGTCCTATGTGAAAATGTAACATCACCTAGAATAAAGTTTTGAGTTGAAAACTGTTTGATTTCAGTTTCTAACAACCTGCTAATGCTTATAATTTCAAAAATGACCATTTTTTTGGTCTTTATTAAAATGAAAAGGTTGATCGAAAAGTTTGGGGGATCTAAGAGTGTGGCAACCCAGTAGTCATGATTACTTCAAATTCTGACAATATGAGGGTCATGCTGCAGGTAGTGCAGCAAGAAGGCACTTATGTGTCTTGCGCATCTCGGAGCCCCAAAATTATTTTCCGGGCTAGATGCAGCTAAAAATTATTTTTAATTTTAAATCTGGTGGAGCTTATTATAGATGGCCTAATAGGATCAGTGCTGCACACTGCTACAAAGCCCAAATTATTTTCCAGTCAAGATACAGATAAACATGATTAGTAATTTGAAAGCTTAAAATGGTTGGTAGGGTGATTTTAAACAATCATCAAGCTTTTACTCTCCCCAGGATGACACAGGGGTAGAAAAGTCATTTCGGATCCATGATTTGTTCATCTTTATGAACGTGAGTCTGTCCACATTATCAGTGGAGAGCCGCGTGCGCTTATCTGTCAGCACACCACCAGCAGCGCTGAACACACGTTCAGACAGAACGCTGGCTGCGGGGCATGACAAGATCTCCAAGGCATAAGTGGCTAGCTCCGGCCATTTATCCAGATTGGAAGCCCAAAAAGAGCAAGGGTCCAGTGACACAGTCGTGGCTTCAATGTTTACTTGGAGATACTCCTGTACCATCGTCTCTAGGCGTTGACTATGTGTCAGACTTCTTGTCTCCTGTGGCCTTGCAAAGGATGGGCTAAAAAAGTGGTGAAATGATTCTGCAAAATTGATGTTACCACCAGATACTGTGGTTCTGTTACGGTTTGAGTGCTGAACACTTGACGGTCCCACGGTTGGCAAGTTGGAACTGTGAGATTCACTACGTGCACCACTGGTATTTTGTGGAAAAGCACATGTAAGATTCTGCAACAGTCTCTGCTGATACTCCTGCATGCGTTCATCCCTTTCTATGGCAGGAATAATTTCTGCAAATTTACTTTTGTACCGGGGATCTAACAGTGTGGCAACCCAGTAGTCAGGATTATTTCTAATTCTCACAATTCGAGGGTCATGTTGCAGGTAGTGCAGCAAGAAGGCACTCATGTGTGTTGCGCATCCAGGAGCACCAAGTCCCTGTTGTGTTGGTGGCGAGGTAACAATCATGCTTCCTTCCTCTGTCCTCTCCCCCCAACCTCGCACAACAGAAATGTGATCAAGGTCTCCCTCATCTGATGAGTCTTCCATCAGTTCATCCTCCACTTCTTCCTGGGCTCCTGCACCTTCCTCACTAGTTTGGCTGCTACCATGCGCCCTGGTAAAACCATATCCCCCACCCTCACATGCCTGCCGCCTTGGTGCTGCCGACCGTCTGGACCTTGCAGATGTTAGCCCTTCCGCATACAACTCCTCCTCCTCTACTTCCTCCACCTCCTCTTGTGCCACCACCTGACTCCGAATTCTGTTTAACATGTGCTCCAGCATGTAAATCACCGGAATAGTCATGCTGATAATGGCATCGTCAGCACTAAACATCTTCGTCGCCATTTCAAAACTGTGCAGAAGAGTGCATAGGTCCCTGATCTGAGACCACTCCTCCAGCGTGATTTGCCCCACCTCTGAATCTCGTTGGCCCAGGCTATACGTCAGAACGTATTGCACCAGGGCTTGTCGGTGCTGCCACAGTCGCTGCAACATGTGCAGAGTTGAATTCCACCGGGTAGGCACATCGCATTTTAGCCGGTGAAGTGGCAGGCCCAACGACTTCTGTAGAGATGTAAGTCGCTGAGCTGCGGGATGCGAACGGCGGAAGTGAGCACACAGCGACCGTGCCCTCTGCAGAAGGCCATCTAGTCTGGGATAGTGGGCTAAAAATTGCTGGACAACCAGGTTCAACACGTGAGCCATACAAGGCACGTGTGTGACATTGCCCCGGCGAAGGGCCGCACCCAGGTTTGCAGCATTGTCGCACACGGCCTTCCCTGGTTTCAGGTCCAGTGGAGACAACCATTCATGAAATTGGTTCTCCAGAGCTGACCACAACTCCTCAGCTGTGTGACTCACATTTCCCAGACATTTCAATGTAAAAACCGCCTGATGACGTTGAGCCCTACTGCCAGCATAGTAAGGAGGTGTGCAGGATCCCTTCTGCGCAGTTAGAAAGCTTGTGGCATGACCAGACAGGCTTTGGGTGCAGGTGGAAGACCGAGAGGAGGTTGAGGAGGCAGAAGCAGTGGAGGAACTTTGACATAAAGAGGATTGACGCACAACTCATGGGGACGGCAAGACTTGGACAGCAGCCCCTTGTCCTGCTGTCACCATAGTTACCCAGTGCCCAGTCAGCGACATGTAACGCCCCTGTCCATGCCTACTCGTCCAAGTGTCTGTGGTGAAATGCACCCTGTCACACACAGAGTTTCTCAAAGAAGCGGTGATGTTGTGTGCGACATGCTGGTGGAGCGCAGGCACACCTTTCTTTGAGAAGTAGTGCCGACTGGGCATCTGGTACTGGGGCACTGCGATGGACATAAGGTCTCGAAAATCCTCTGTGTCCACCAGGCGGAAAGGCAGCATTTCTGTAGCCAAGAGCTTGCAGATGGTGAAATTCAACCTCTTAGCTTTCTCATGGCTAGGAGGAAATGGTCTTTTACTTGTCCACATCTGAGGGACCGAGGGCTGGCTATTGTGCTTAGACGGGGTTGATAAGGGTGTCCCCGGCAAACTGCCGGTCTGTGAGGAAGATGCAGGCGGACATGTTAGGTTGCCTTGATCCAAAGGTGGTGCTATCGATGTCGGACAGCGCTCAACACCAGCTGCTGTTACCACCTCCAAAGAAAATGATGACCTGCCAATCACGCTGGCTGTTGCGGGTAAAGAGGTGGCAGGTCTGCGCCCCAAAACAGGTGTGACTGCTATCCCCCCAGTCACAGAGGATGAAGAGGCTGCGGATGCACAAGATATGGCAGACGGTGGTTGGCCCGGCCGGCTAGGCCGCATTGTAGCACACTGAGCTTCCCACTGCAACTTATGCTTCATGTCCATGTGCCGGTTCATGCATGAAGTACTCAAACTATGTATTTTTTGGCCTCTACTTAGCTTTTGCTGACAAATGTTACAGATAACACGAGTTGGGTCATCTTTATCGATCTGAAAAAATGCCCAGGCTATGCAAGGCTTTGCACCCATGCGACCTGAAGAGCCACCACGACTTGTGGTGAGAGGCAGAGTTGTGTTTGAGGATGCAGTTGTTGACGTGCTTCCAGTACTACGTCTCTGTCCAGGAAGGCGCAACCTGACCTCGTCGTCACTAGCATCTTCCTCCACCTCCTCTGCTGACCTCATCTCTTGGCTGACTGTGGGTTGACAGTAAGTGGGATCTCCAACCTCATCATCATCACCCTGTGTGTTATCACACCCGTCGTCCTCAGAGCCAACCTGTTCCTGCCCTGACAAAAAACTAAAGTTGTCGCTCCAATCAGGTATTTGAGTCTTATCATCGTCTTCCTCATTGTCTCCACCAACAGGAGTTACAGTTTGGGAATGAGGGTCTACATTATGGTCAGAACCTTCTGCGTCTGGTCCTGGATCCGACTCATAAAGATTCTGGGCATCAGTGCAGATCATTTCCTCGTCTGGATTCACAGAAGCGCTGGAGTCAACCTCTGATTCCCAGGCTATAGTATGAGTAAACAGCTCTGCAGACTCAACCATCTGTTCTACCTCATACTCAGACGGGCAGCTGGAGATTTGGGAGCTGTGAGGAAGCAAGTGCGATTTGGGTGACACCTTTGAGGACTGGAGTATTTGTGATGTTGAAGTTGATGTGGAGGAGAGCCCACTTAAAGGAGCACTTGATATCCGTTGAAGCACCTGCTGTTTTTGTGCCTCATCTGGAATTTGTAGCGATTGGCGTGGCCGTAAGAAAGGGATCTTATCACATTGTCCGCTAAAAGAAGTAGACATTTTAGTTTGGCTGGAAGATGGTCTTTCTTCTGCAGATGTTACTGTTGCTTTAACACCTACCCCACGGACACAACCTTTTTTCCCCTTCCCAACACGCCTATTCCCCTTTCCACCAGCAGCAGGCCTTTTTCCACTCATTTTGGTGGTTAACTAATTCACAACTCTGGAGTTGTTTGCACAAAAAAACAATGGATGGTAACCGAGCAGAGCTGAGTGGCCAAACTGTGGTATTAGGCCAAAACTATTGGCTGGGTTAGATGCAGAAAAAAATATATTCAGTTTGCAACCTGATGGAGGTCAGTATAGATGGACTAATACAACAAGTCCCACACACAGCTAGAAGCCCAATATTTTTTCAGAGGTAGATGCAGAAAAAAATATATTCAGTTTGCAACCTGATGGAGGTCAGTATAGATGGACTAATACAACAAGTCCCACAAACAGCTAGAAGCCCAATATTTTTTCAGAGGTAGATGCAGAAAAAAATATATTCAGTTTGCAACCTGATGGAGGTCAGTATAGATGGACTAATACAACAAGTCCCACACACAGCTAGAAGCCCAAATATTTTTTCAGAGGTACTGTAGATGCAGATAAAAATTAGTTTTAATTTGCAACCTGATGGAGGTCAGTATAGATGGACTAATAGAGAAAGTCCGACACACTGCTAGAAGGCCAAATATTTTTTCAGAGCTAGATGCAGAAAAAAATTATATTCAGTTTGCAACCTGATGGAGGTCAGTATAGATGGATTAATAGAACAAGACCCACACACAGCTAGAAGCCCAATGTTTTTTCAGAGGTAGATGCTGAAAAAAATATATTCAGTTTGCAACCTGATGGAGGTCAGTATAGATGGACTAATACAACAAGTCCCACACACAGCTAGAAGCCCAATATTTTTTCAGAGGTAGATGCAGAAAAAAATATATTCAGTTTGCAACCTGATGGAGGTCAGTATAGATGGACTAATACAACAAGTCCCACACACAGCTAGAAGCCCAATATTTTTTCAGAGGTAGATGCAGAAAAAAATATATTCAGTTTGCAACCTGATGGAGGTCAGTATAGATGGACTAATACAACAAGTCCCACACACAGCTAGAAGCCCAATATTTTTTCAGAGGTAGATGCAGAAAAAAATATATTCAGTTTGCAACCTGATGGAGGTCAGTATAGATGGACTAATACAACAAGTCCCACACACAGCTAGAAGCCCAATATTTTTTCAGAGGTAGATGCAGAAAAAAATATATTCAGTTTGCAACCTGATGGAGGTCAGTATAGATGGACTAATACAACAAGTCCCACACACAGCTAGAAGCCCAAATATTTTTTCAGAGGTACTGTAGATGCAGATAAAAATTAGTTTTAATTTGCAACCTGATGGAGGTCAGTATAGATGGACTAATAGAGAAAGTCCGACACACTGCTAGAAGGCCAAATATTTTTTCAGAGCTAGATGCAGAAAAAAATTATATTCAGTTTGCAACCTGATGGAGGTCAGTATAGATGGATTAATAGAACAAGACCCATACACAGCTAGAAGCCCAATATTTTTTCAGAGGTAGATGCAGAAAAAAATATATTCAGTTTGCAACCTGATGGAGGTCAGTATAGATGGACTAATACAACAAGTCCCACACACAGCTAGAAGCCCAATATTTTTTCAGAGGTAGATGCAGAAAAAAATATATTCAGTTTGCAACCTGATGGAGGTCAGTATAGATGGACTAATACAACAAGTCCCACACACAGCTAGAAGCCCAATATTTTTTCAGAGGTAGATGCAGAAAAAAATATATTCAGTGTGCAACCTGATGGAGGTCAGTATAGATGGACTAATACAACAAGTCCCACACACAGCTAGAAGCCCAAATATTTTTTCAGAGGTACTGTAGATGCAGATAAAAATTAGTTTTAATTTGCAACCTGATGGAGGTCAGTATAGATGGACTAATAGAGAAAGTCCGACACACTGCTAGAAGGCCAAATATTTTTTCAGAGCTAGATGCAGAAAAAAATTATATTCAGTTTGCAACCTGATGGAGGTCAGTATAGATGGATTAATAGAACAAGTCCCACACACAGCTAGAAGCCCAATATTTTTTCAGAGGTAGATGCAGAAAAAAATATATTCAGTTTGCAACCTGATGGAGGTCAGTATAGATGGACTAATACAACAAGTCCCACACACAGCTAGAAGCCCAATATTTTTTCAGAGGTAGATGCAGAAAAAAATATATTCAGTTCGCAACCTGATGGAGGTCAGTATAGATGGACTAATACAACAAGTCCCACACACAGCTAGAAGCCCAAATATTTTTTCAGAGGTACTGTAGATGCAGATAAAAATTAGTTTTAATTTGCAACCTGATGGAGGTCAGTATAGATGGACTAATAGAGAAAGTCCGACACACTGCTAGAAGGCCAAATATTTTTTCAGAGCTAGATGCAGAAAAAAATTATATTCAGTTTGCAACCTGATGGAGGTCAGTATAGATGGATTAATAGAACAAGTCCCACACACAGCTAGAAGCCCAATATTTTTTCAGAGGTAGATGCAGAAAAAAATATATTCAGTTTGCAACCTGATGGAGGTCAGTATAGATGGACTAATACAACAAGTCCCACACACAGCTAGAAGCCCAATATTTTTTCAGAGGTAGATGCAGAAAAAAATATATTCAGTTCGCAACCTGATGGAGGTCAGTATAGATGGACTAATACAACAAGTCCCACACACAGCTAGAAGCCCAATATTTTTTCAGAGGTAGATGCAGAAAAAAATATATTCAGTTTGCAACCTGATGGAGGTCAGTATAGATGGACTAATACAACAAGTCCCACACACAGCTAGAAGCCCAATATTTTTTCAGAGGTAGATGCAGAAAAAAATATATTCAGTGTGCAACCTGATGGAGGTCAGTATAGATGGACTAATACAACAAATCCCACACACAGCTAGAAGCCCAAATATTTTTTCAGAGGTACTGTAGATGCAGATAAAAATTAGTTTTAATTTGCAACCTGATGGAGGTCAGTATAGATGGACTAATAGAGAAAGTCCGACACACTGCTAGAAGGCCAAATATTTTTTCAGAGCTAGATGCAGAAAAAAATTATATTCAGTTTGCAACCTGATGGAGGTCAGTATAGATGGATTAATAGAACAAGTCCCACACACAGCTAGAAGCCCAATATTTTTTCAGAGGTAGATGCAGAAAAAAATATATTCAGTTTGCAACCTGATGGAGGTCAGTATAGATGGACTAATACAACAAGTCCCACACACAGCTAGAAGCCCAATATTTTTTCAGAGGTAGATGCAGAAAAAAATATATTCAGTTTGCAACCTGATGGAGGTCAGTATAGATGGACTAATACAACAAGTCCCACACACAGCTAGAAGCCCAAATATTTTTTCAGAGGTAGATGCAGAAAAAAATATATTCAGTTTGCAACCTGATGGAGGTCAGTATAGATGGACTAATACAACAAGTCCCACACACAGCTAGAAGCCCAAATATTTTTTCAGAGGTACTGTAGATGCAGATAAAAATTAGTTTTAATTTGCAACCTGATGGAGGTCAGTATAGATGGACTAATAGAGAAAGTCCGACACACTGCTAGAAGGCCAAATATTTTTTCAGAGCTAGATGCAGAAAAAAATTATATTCAGTTTGCAACCTGATGGAGGTCAGTATAGATGGATTAATAGAACAAGACCCACACACAGCTAGAAGCCCAATATTTTTTCAGAGGTAGATGCAGAAAAAAATATATTCAGTTTGCAACCTGATGGAGGTCAGTATAGATGGACTAATACAACAAGTCCCACACACAGCTAGAAGCCCAATATTTTTTCAGAGGTAGATGCAGAAACTAATATATTCAGTTTGCAACCTGATGGAGGTCAGTATAGATGGACTAATACAACAAGTCCCACACACAGCTAGAAGCCCAAATATTTTTTCAGAGGTAGATGCAGAAAAAAATATATTCAGTTTGCAACCTGATGGAGGTCAGTATAGATGGACTAATACAACAAGTCCCACACACAGCTAGAAGCCCAAATATTTTTTCAGAGGTACTGTAGATGCAGATAAAAATTATTTTTAATTTGCAACCTGATGGAGGTCAGTATAGATGGACTAATACAACAAGTCCCACACACAGCTAGAAGCCCAAATATTTTTTCAGAGGTACTGTAGATGCAGATAAAAATTAGTTTTAATTTGCAACCTGATGGAGGTCAGTATAGATGGACTAATAGAATGATGCTATGCCCAAAAGATTTTACTTCAGTAGGTGCAGTAAAAAAATTGGTATTCTATACACAGGTGGTATATCTTGCAACACAGATAGGCTACTCCACTGACTAACACACTCTGCAATAGGCCAAAAAGGATTAGCTTTGCTAGATTCAGCCAAATGCTGTGAAAAAAACTTGCACAGCACTGGCACAGACCTGCCTGGCAAAAACTGATAGGAACTGATGTAACCTAGTCCTGAAAAGGACTCCAATTACAATTAGTCTTTACTCCCACAACCTATCTATTTAAGAGCACAGACCTCCCTGATAAAAGTCATAGGAAATGCTGTAACCTAGTCCTTAAAAGGACTGCAATCACAACTATTCCCTACTCCCAAGCTATCTGTATATTTGTGCGAAAATTGGCTTGAAATTAACAAGGTATAGCGCACACAGCAACAACGGTGCCGTCTAACACCCAGCTGCAGCAGTGAGAAAATGGTGGCGACGGGGAAAATGGCTTGGTCTTATAGGGCAAGGACATGTGACATACACTGCCAATGACACATGCCCTTGCTTGTGTGAAAAAAAGCACTTCGCTCCGTGTGTGCGCTGCTGATAGGCTGACAGATTGCACCTCCCCACTGCAAATGCGGGAAAGAGAAAAAAAAATGGAGATCTTCATTGTTCCTGCAGAGATCCATCCCCTGCCCCTCCCCCCACCCCGCTGTAGACTCAAACTGTGTATTAACATTAATTTTCATCATTACTGAGAAAAAATCCAGTTATGATTTTGGTGCACGAACAGTTATCGAACATAACCTCGAACAGCCGAATTTTTATCAAATTGTTCGTGTTCGCCGAACGGCTCGAACACCGCCCAAAACAGCTCGAATTTGAGATTGGCGAACAGTTCGAGTAGAACAACGCTCATCTCTAGTGGTGAGTACGACGTATACAGTGTGTGTGTGTGGTGCTTACGACGTATACAGTGTGTGTGTGAGTGTGGTGCGTATGGCGTATACAGTGTGTGTGTGTGTGTGGTGCATACGGCGTATACAGTGTGTGTGTGGTGCGTATGGGGTATATAGTGTGTGTGTGTGTGTGGTACATATGGCGTATACAGTGGGTGTGTGGTGCGTACGGCGTAGACAGTGTGTGTGTGGTGCATATGGCGTATACAGTGTCTGTGTGTGTTGCGTATACAGTGTGTGTGTTGCGCATGGCGTATTCAGTGTATGTGTGTGTGGTGCATACTGTGTATACAGTGTGTGTGTGCAGCTTAGGGCGTATACAGTGTGTGTGTGTGGTGCATACGGCATATACAGTGTGTGTTTACGTATGTGTGTGTGGTGCATACGGCGTATACAGTGTGTGTGTGTGTGTGCGTGGTGCGTACAGCATATACAGTGTGTGTGTGTTTGTGTGTGTGGTGCGTACGGCATATAGAGTGTGTGTGTGGTGCGTACGGCATATACAGTGTGTGTTTGTGTGTGTGTGTGTGTGTGTGCGGTGCGTACGGCGTATACAGTGTGTGTTTGTGTGTGTGTGTGTGGTGCGACGGTGTTCCGCTGGTGGTACCGCTCAAGAGGCTGGTACCACCAGCGGTTTCCATATTTAGACACCCATCACTTGGGTGTCCCAATATGGTGGTCGGCGAACTTCCGCCATTTGGAATTCTGGGATCCGGATACATCTGGACAAAACAGGATGTGAAGACATTACAAGGTAAGTATATATTAGACTAGCTATTGGACCCATTCTACGCCCACGTGGCATTTTTATTGGTATATGGTCTCCCATACTGGTATGTGCTGCCCCCTCCTTGTATTTGTGCTGCCCCGATCCTGTCCCCACCATCCTACCTAGTATTCATGGCACCCCTCACCCCCCTATCCTGGTATGCATGGCACCCCTCATCCCCAATCCCAGTATGCGTGGCACCCTCATCCCCAATCCCTGTATGCATGGCACTCCTCATCCCCAATCCCGTTATGCATGGCACCCCTCATCCCCAATCCCGGTATGCATGGCACCCCTCATCCCCAATCCCGGTATGCGTGGCACCCCTCATCCCCAATCGCGGTATGTGTGGCACCCCTCAACCCCAATCCCGGTATGCGTGGCACCCCTCATCCCCAATCTCGGTATGCGTGGCACCCCTGATCCCCAATCCCGGTATGCGTGGCACCCCTTATCCCCAATCCCGGTATGTGTGGCACCCCTCATTCCCAATCCCGGTATGGATGGCTCCCTCATCCCCAATCCCGGTATGCGTGGCACCCCTCATCCCCAATACCAGTATGCGTGGCACCCCTCATCCCCAATACGGGTATGCGTGGCACCCCTCATCCCCAATCCCGGTATGCATGGCACCCCTCATCCCCAATCCTGGTATGCGTGGCACCCCTCATCCCCAATCCTGGTATGCGTGGCACCCCTCACCCCCCAATCCTGGTATGTGTGGCCCCTTTATCCCTTTCACACTGTAAACACATACAAAAAAAATAAACACTTATACTCACCTTTCTTCTTTGTACTCCAGCGCTGCTGCGTCCTGTTCTGCCGGAGGCTGGGGGAGGAGTGCGGCGCCGGAGCACCACGCTGTTCGGTGCCATTTTGCTGAAGACACACTGTAAATGTGTCTTCAGTAAAATGGCGATGGACAGCGCTATGCGCACGCGCCGATCCGACACCTCACTCCTGCACCGGTGTCCGGCGAAGAGAGGCGCCGCGGCAACGCTCCTCCTGGTCAGGTAAGTATGCAAGTATGGCGCCGGAGATCGTGGTATGCGTTCAGTGCCTACGCATACAGCGATCTCCGGTGCCATACACTTTCTCTTACCTGTAATGGTTGGATGCCTGCTTCTGTCTGGAGCCAGACTGCGCGTCACGCATGCACAGTCTATCGAGGCTTCAGACAGAGGGACACATCCACGGTTATATTATAGATAGCGCTTATGGAGGACCTAGCATTTCCATGGCACTACCACCAGTACTTTTCTTTTATCTTTAGTGGAATTACAATCAATGGAGAAACGCTACATCTATTAGATGCATATATATATTAACCGTTTATATGTGTAGGTTTTGCCGATTTAGGATGTATTTTTATTGTCTGTTCTTATTTTGTTAACCCATATACAATAATTATCATTACAGCCAGCATTATTTCTTGTAAGTTTTTTTTCTAACACTCTCCTTCAAATTTCTTGTTTTGCTCGCCTTTTTTATAGCGTGATAGTATCAATTATTTATCTATTAGTAAAATCTGTCTTCAATGAATACAGATTTTTCCATTACTGAGGAGGAGAAATTTATTTTTTATAAAATTCTAGATCCTCCCTCCTCTTCCATCTACATAGATTCTTATACGCACCAACTGTCATCTCCTATATCAGTAATATAATAATTTGTCTTTACTGAATACAGATTTTACCCGGGAATTGAGAATTTTGAAAATGAAAAATCACTTTGGGAGGAGACAAAAAGCAGATTTCTCTGATAAGATATATTGTAAAGTTTCTTATTTTCATTGTTTCATGAAATAAAAATTAAACTAATGGCTACTCTTTAAAATGGCCATCACCATTTTATACATTGCAGATAATAATCATTAGGAATTGTTAATCCATTTCATGTAATATTTGCTTATTTCACTGACTAGTAATGAAATAGATGTCTCCAACAATATAACTAATAATTCACTCTCTAATCCAATTTTAGCAATGTATGAAAAAATATTTAAAATACAGCTTTTAATATTTATTTTAAAATACAATATATTGCACAAAAACATAACTGATCAAAAATTTGCCTAACAGTACCTAGAGTAAATATTACTGCTATATCCTCAATCAGTATATTTAGCTATTGTGATTACTAGGTTATGCTATATTAGTATTTAGATCTCAATTATGAACATCAAAAAAAATTATTATAATCATAACCAATATTACACTATAGACCCCAATGGCCCAGAAATCCATATATTCAGATATCAACTCTGGATTTCAATACCATGTTGATATAATTAATAGCAGTCTAAATGGCAGTTGTCATATTGGATACACATACTGTTGGCCACGTTAGGAGGCCAAATTAGTATCCTTATAAAGGCTAGAAGTGCCCACACCCCTCCCCTGCAGAAAACTAATTTGGTCACCAATAGATTTCGCCGTTACAAATGCCCTATACGAACTGGTGTATCAGGTATAGAGGTATATAGTGTCCTGCAATCACAATAGATCGCATGGTGATAGCTAAGCACACAGACTTACTAATGATTTGCTGGGGTAAACAATTCGTCCCGATCATCCAATCATGGTGTCCGAGACGTAATCCAAGCACAGAGGAGCCGATATCTGCATCACCCCTGCCCTCCTTACAGCCAGCTGACAGAGGAGGCTCATCACTATCAGCCAATCAGGGGCAATAACAACACGGCAACGTCTTCAGCAGTTCATCTTACATGACGCGAGACTCAATGACACCTACAGGGGTATGTATCTAAATAGTGCCGCAAATAGCATCATTAGCTTATCTATATTGACACTGGCATACATCCTATTACAATTTGACGAATAATACAACAGGAATAGGGAAAATAAAGGATACTAATACAATACTAGCATACCTGATGGTATTTATGAAGAATAGGACAGGTTCATGATATATAAACTGTATATATATGTATGTTACACGCACGCCGCTAAGTTCAGATAGGGCGAGACAGGTTTCATATATTCTTTGGAATCCTTGGGGGAATGGTTACTCAGGGCGACCATAGGCTGCAGCTTCTCTCACGATAGATTCAGTTGCTGACTAGACACATCTGACAAGAGTCTTTTTCAACAGTTTAACAGTGGAATTTAATCTGAAGCACGGCCAGTGCAATTCAGGGACATTAAAGCAACAATCTTCATTACAGTATAGTCTCATAAAGCAGGCACAGTAATGTCAGTCTTTTCAGTAGCATAATTCAGCACAGATTGGATCTCTTGGCAGCACAATTCTATGCATAAACAGCAGGCTTTTCCTTCACAAGGACTCAATTGTACACAGCATTCTTTGTCCTGCATGGAGATGGAGGGGGGTGTGTTTGATGTTGAGATGATCCCTGTGACACAATTCCTTCCAGTCGTTATCTTCCTGCCCAATAATACTCTGCACTGTTAGTTCAGGGATTCTATCTGACCTGTGTTAAGCTTCCCTCCTGACCTGAATTCTGCTCCCTTGCCTTCTGTGATATACAGATCACACACTACCTTTCTCTTCGGTTTCAGCCAGACTACAATAACAAGATTCCCACAATCCCCCTAGGGCTCAGCTAAAACACTCCCTGTCTCCTGTGACTGTGTTAACCCCTCTAGTTGCTGAATGCTTCTGCAGCACAACACTTCCTGTGTCCTGTGCTTGTGTTACTTCTAATAGTTGCTGGATGCTTTTGAAGCAACAGCACTACTTCTGCATGTCATATATATATATATATATATATATATATATATATATATATATATATATATATATACATATATATACGAATGACTCATGGAAAGGGAATCACTACCCTACATAAAATAAATTTGCAGAAACAAAAAATAAATCCAGGGATAACCAATTAAGGGCTATTCATCAATGAAAGATGTAAAAGACAATAATTCATTCATGCCACAAGGATGACAAAACGGCAGACGATGTATCCACCTACATTTTTTTGGAGGAGTAACCTGTCCCAATTTCTCCAATGAGGCAGGATATGCACAACCTCAATAACCTGAAACTGTAAGTTAAGCGGATTTGCCAAGGGTGTCTCATGCATATGTTGGGACACATTAGTGTCCTCCTTCCTTCTAATATTGCCAACATGATCAAGAAGCATTTTATCAAAAATTATCTTTCGTGCAAGTTGAAATAGGGATTTCAGATTTGTCCATTTTGCATACAAAATGTACAATTAGAGATACAGTACAGACCAAAAGTTTGGACACACCTTCTCATTTAAAGATTTTTCTGTATTTTCATAACTATGAAAATTGTACATTCACACTGAAGGCATCAAAACTATGAATTAACACATGTGGAATTATATACTTAACAAAAAAGTGTGAAACAACTGAAAATATGTCTTATATTCTAGGTTCTTCAAAGTAGCCACCTTTTGCTTTGATGACTGCTTTGCACACTCTTGGCATTCTCTTGATGAGCTTCAAGAGGTAGTCACCGGAAATGGTCTTCCAACAATCTTGAAGGAGTTCCCAGTGAAGCTTAGCACTTGTTGGCCCTTTTACCGTCATTCTGCGTTCCAGCTCACCCCAAACCATCTCGATTGGGTTCAGATCTGGTGACTGTGGAGGCCAGGTCATCTGGCGTAGCACCCCATCACTCTCCTTCTTGGTCAAATAGCCCTTACACAGCCTGGAGGTGTGTTTGGGGTCATTGTCCTGTTGAAAAATAAATGATGGTCCAACTAAGCGCAAACCGGATGGAATAGTATGCCACTGCAAGATGCTGTGGTAGCCATACTGGTTCAGTATGCCTTCAATTTTGAATAAATCCCCAACAGTGTCACTAGCAAAGCACCTCCACACCATCACACCTCCACCTCCATGCTTCACGGTGGGAACCAGGCATGTAGAATCGATCCGTTCACCTTTTCTGCGTCGCACAAAGACACGGTGGTTGGAACCGAAGATCTCAAATTTGGACTCATCAGACCAAAGCACAGATTTCCACTGGTCTAATGTCCATTCCTTGTGTTCTTTAGCCCAAACAAGTCTCTTCTGCTTGTTTCCTGTCCTTAGCAGTGGTTTCCTAGCAGCTATTTCACCATGAAGGCCTGCTGCACAAAGTCTCCTGTTAATAGTTGTTGTAGAGATGTGTCTGCTGCTAGAACTCTGTGTGGCATTGACCTGTTCTCTAATCTGAGCTGCTGTTAACCTGCGATTTCTGAGGCTGGTGACTCGGATAAACTTATCCTCAGAAGCAGAGGTGACTCTTGGTCTTCCTTTCTTGGGGCGGTCCTCAAGTGAGCCAGTTTCTTTGTAGAGCTTGATGGTTTTTGCAACTGCGCTTGGGGACACTTTCAAAGTTTGCCCAATTTTTCGGACTGACTGACCTTCATTTCTTAAAGTAATGATGGCCACTCATTTTTGTTTACTTAGCTGCTTTTTTCTTGCCATAATACAAATCTAACAGTCCATTCAGTAGGACTATCAGCTGTGTATCCACCAGACTTCTGCATAACACAACTGATTGTCCCAACCCAATTTATAAGGCAAGAAATCCCACTTATTAAACCTGACAGGGAACACCTGTGAAGTGAAAACCATTTCCGGTGACTACCTCTTGAAGCTCATCAAGAGAATGCCAAGAGTGTGCAAAGCAATCATCAAAGCAAAAGGTGGCTACTTTGAAGAACCTAGAATATAAGACATATTTTCAGTTGTTTCACACTTTTTTGCTAAGTATATAATTCCACATGTGTTAATTCATAGTTTTGATGCCTTCAGTGTGAATTGTAAGGCAGCACTAGTCATCATAATGGGGAATACTCGCTGCACCAGGTAAATCAAAGCACACCAGCAATGTCCTTCCGGTATTTCTTAATGCTGCAGTTTATTACACTTCATAAACCACAGTTCACACAGTCCATCTTAGTCCGCCACCGGCATGTTTACACACTTAACATCCGGGAGTCTCTCAAGTAGCAGACAGGCCCAAGTGGCCCAAGTAACAGCCTTCAGCAAGGTAATAAAATAGCAATGTCTATATAAGTCCATATAACACAGGGTATTACCTTTGCCGGGTTTAGCTGTCTCAGTCCATTACTCCGCCACCACTGTGGCTTTGCGGCTTCCCAGGTAGGGGTCTCCAGCCGTCGTCCCCTCGTAGGCTACTGGTATGTCTTCCACACTAAACATCCAGCCTGCGCCTTTCAGGGTTCTGCACCAAGCCGGTTCTCCCTCAAAGGCCACTGACATCCATGCACAGGATCCAGGCTCGGCCTTCCAGGCTGCCAGGCTTCACTCTCGGCCTCACTAGACCTCACCCGAACGGTGTCCCACACACACGGGAACAGGCCTTACGCCTCTCTCACCGAACACACCTGTCTCCCATCAAGCAGGGTTTATATATGCATCCCGTGCACACACACACATACTGACAGGACCTTGCTGATGTCACAGTCATGTGATCAAACAGACATTCTGTGCGCGCAGGACCTGTGCTATGTCACAGTCATGTGACCAGTCACCTGAGGGGAAAGGTACATGGTCAGGTAAAACACATCCTGGACCATTACCTTAATGCCAGCAAGTCGCTGCATTACATACCCCCCCCCTCTGTTCAAACTTGTGGGGTTGAACACATAATATACACAATCACTATAACCCCCAGCTCACATAGAGACCATGTACTTTACAACTGCGCTACTCAGCCCCTGGAACCTTCGTTAACGACATTAGCCCATTCCTTAGGGACCTACCATTTGTCACTGTCACTGACTTCGTCAGGTCACCTTTCCGGGTCGTAACCTTGTCAGAGCTACCCCGCTCCCAGCGGTCAGTCGTAACCTTGTCAGGTCTCCCCCGCTCCCAGCGGTCAGTCATACAGCGGTGTGACTCACATGCCCTGGTATCTAAGGTCCGGTTCGACTCCGTACTGTCCCATCTAGTGTTGAGCCACCCCCGTAGTGTTCGAGTTCGGTTCGGTTCGTCGAACACCCGTGTGTTCGCCGAACTGTTCGTCGAACTGTTCGTCGAACACCTTCGAACACCGTTAAAACCAATGGCAGGCAAACAAAAACACATAGAAACACATAGAAAACACCTTCAAAGGTGTCCAAAAGCTGACAAACTGCTCAGAAGACACAACTAACACATGGAAAAGTGACAAGTACATATAGTCATGCAAAAAGAAAAGAGGTGGAGGAGTAAAAGGAGGGGGAGACACAGATATAGGCATGTCATGCCCTTCTAAAATCCAAAAAGTGAGAAGCCGAGACGGCCAGTCCGCTCCTGCCCGTGCCACCTCCGTGTCGTCGGGTTTGTGCCAGAGCCGCGGTGAACCCTGACGGCCAGCCCCCCTCTCCCAATACTGGTGCCTGTCCGCTGGTGGGTCGAGAGAGCCCCCCTGTGGTGGAGGCAGCTCTAAGCTTTTTAATTTAAATTGTCCCTCTAATTTGAATGAATACACTTTAAATCCATTTACAAGGATCTATTGGAGGGCAAGTCTCATGCCAGCAGCCGTGTAATTCCAGCTCCAGTAGCGTCCACTAAAGCTGCTGCAGTTAAAAAGCTTTTATAAGGATCGAGCTCGGCTGTCCACCGCAAGGCATCCTAGTGCCAGTCCCAGCCCCTATGCCTTGGGGTGCCTCCTGATGCTCTTCACTAAGTATCCCGTGGTCCCGAAGCATTTCCTTTGAAAAAATTAAGTGTCCAAACTACAGGTGGTGTAGCTTGCTTAACAGCCGGGATAATCCGCTGACTAGCAGACACTGCTACTAGGCACAAAGTATTTCCTGGGCTAGATGCAGTTAAAAATTTGTAAGTAGATACTCTCGTTGGATGCTGAGAAAGCATTCCATAGAGTCTCCTGGCACGCCATATATGATTCTCTTAAAAAGCTTGGGGTAGGGGTCTAGGGGACCCTTTTATAGCCAAAATCACGGCCCTGTATCACAATACGTCACCTAGGCTGAAGATAAATGGAACTGTAGCACCGAGGGCTCGGTTGCTACAGACGTATTGCACCTCACCCAGAGGTGTGATATCTCACTCTCAGATAAGGATGGAGTGTGGATCAGGACCCGACACCTGCATGCATTACACCACATTGCCGTGGGGCAGGGCGACCAATATGCCCCTGAGATGGGCACGACAGTCCCTGTCACTGGCTGGAGTGGGGGGAGGGAACACTGAGGAAGGGAAACCCTGCAGTGCAGGAGCAGGGAGGAAGCAGTTCCTGGGTGCATTGAGAAGGGAGTATAAAAGGTGGGCACCATCTTAGTTCAGTGCAGAGAAGTCTGAGCAGAAGTGGCAGGGAGCAGGGGCTCTGCATGAGCTCTGCTCCGGAGGCGGGCCTAGTAACAGAGGCCCAGGCCTGCAAGAGGGAGAAGGAAGGAAGAGGAGCGGAGAAGGCTCCAGGAACGAGGAATGAAGGGATCCCAGGGGTGCGGACGGGCGAGTCGCCACCGCACGCCCGAATCCACCTGCGTGGAGGGGTCAGGCCAAAGGGGGAGACCGGTCCCCGAACTAGTGGAGGCAGGAAACGACCCTCAGCTAGAAACCGGAGGCTCTGACATTTTATGTGGCGCAGCCCCTTGCTCCACCCGCTAGGAAGGCACCACATAGGGTCAGGGAAACTGGCGCCAAGTTTACCAAGAGGAGGCCCGAGGCAGCCGGACAGAAGTGTTGGTAAGAAAGGCCAGACAAAGGACACACAAAGGGGGTCCTGTGAAGCGCTCCAAAGTTATCTGGGAGTTGTCTGAGCCCCTCACCTGGTGAGCACAGTACGACGTGGGCAGCCGTTACCTGCAGACGTGGTCTGGATAATAAGAACTGTGAGTAAAGGCCCTGAACTGCATCACTGACTCCGTGTCGTTACTGCTGCTGCCCTGCACCATCACCCCCATCCTCCGCATACACTGCCCTGAGGCTATACTCCTCCCGTGGGGAGTTATGCTACGCTCTGCTGCACCCACAACACCAGCCTTAGCGGTCTGCCCTGTAGCGGCGGTTCACTCTGACCGCAATCCACGGGTGGCGTAGTCGGACATTTAAACATCAAAACCACATAAATAGTTCCGCTACTGGTTTGACCGCCCTGAGCCACGGAACCGGATCGCCGCCACGAAGACTACAACCACCAGCATCCACCAAAAAGGGTCCGGCTCCGGGTGTCCCAAGGCCCAGGGGGTGCGTCAGAACATTTTCATCACCTTTCACAATCACCAATGGGACAAGGCAGGGATGTCCTCTGTCCCCTCTCTTATACATCCTAGTGACGGAGCACCTGCTCTCATCAATTCGCCATAACCCCAATATTAGGTGGATTGAGGTGGGAGGCACCGAGTACAAGTGCTCTCTATTTGCTGATGATGTCCTAGTATATATCACTCAATCACATATATCCATCCCTGCTGTTATGGCTGAAATAGATCACTTTGTTACATGGTAAAATTTTAAAATCAATGCAGCGAAGTCTGAGGCCCTCGATGTCTCCCTCCCTAAATCCATATAGGATTCCATCCAGTCCAACTTTCCCTTTGCCTGGCCCTCACAGGGTATCAAATACTTAGGAATTCCTATTCATAGAGACCTCTCCCATCTATGTTATCTTAATTTTGGGCCCTTTATTGAACAATTCCATACAGACCACGGTTGGCAAGTTAGAACTGTAAGATTCACTACGTGAACCACTGGTGTTTTGTGGAAAAGCACATGTACACCGCGTTCCAAATTATTATGCAAAAAGTGTTTAGGAGTGATAAGGGAAGAATTTGTTTGTTTGTCAGTTAAACTCATTGATGGTGATGTGTGTCAGGGCTCTTTATATCACTGTAAGCAATTGCAGACACCTGTGCTAATTAGTTTGGCAGGTGTGTCCAATGAAAGGCAAGACTACTTAAGAAGGCTCTCTCACATTATTAAGCAGCCTACATTTTCTGCCAAAATGGGAAAGAAAAAGGATGTGTCGGCTGCTGAGAAGCAACAAATTGTGGAGTGTTTAGGTCAAGGCATGACTACAATCAACATTGTGCGATGATCAGGATGAAGTGTCTTGGCAATCAAGAAGTATGTAGTGATTCACAGTACACACGTGTGCGTGCTGATAAGGGCAAATTGAGGACTCTTTCCTACAGGCAATTACGTCAGGTTGAAAGAGCAGCGGCAAAAAAGCCTTGTCATAGCAGCAGACAAGTTTTTGAAGCTGCTTGTGCCTCCAACGTCCCCCGAACAACAAGATGCAGGGTCCTTCAGAGGTTTGCAGCTGTGCATACGCCATCCTGTCGACCTCCTCTATCCACTTCACACAAGCAGAAACGGCTCCAGTGGGCCAAACATTACATGAAGACTGATTTCAAAACTGTTTTGTTCACGGATGAGTGCCGTGCAGCGCTCGATGGTCCAGATGAATGGAGTGGAGGATGGCTGGTTGATGGACACCCCACGCAAACACGGCTACAGCGCCAACAAGGAGGAGGTGGAGTAATGTTTTGGGCTGGAAACATGGGGAGAGAGATTGTCGGCCCCTTTAGGATCCCTGAAGGCGCTAAAGATGAACTCCATAATGTATGTGGATTTTCTCAAACAGCACTTCCTGCCATGGTTCAAGAAGAAGAACCGTGTATTTCACAGCAAGATCATTTTTCTGCATGATAATGCACCATCTCATGCTGCACATAAAACATCTGCATCTCTGGCTGATATGGGCATAAAAGGGGACAAACTTATGGTGTGACCCCCATGCTCCCCTGACCTCTACCCCATTCAGAAACTTTGGAGCATCATTAAAAGGAGTGTCTATGATGGCGGGAGGCAGTTCACATCTAAGCAACAGCTCTGGGAGGGTATTCTGTCCTCATGCAAAACAATTGAAGCAGAAACCATCCAAAACCTGACAAATTCAATGGACGAGAGAGTTCAGAAGCTCCTTTCGAACAAGGGGTCCTATGTGAAAATGTAACATCACCTAGAATAAAGTTTTGAGTTGAAAACTGTTTGATTTCAGTTTCTAACAACCTGCTAATGCTTATAATTTCAAAAATGACCATTTTTTTGGTCTTTATTAAAATGAAAAGGTTGATCGAAAAGTTTGGGGGATCTAAGAGTGTGGCAACCCAGTAGTCATGATTACTTCGAATTCTGACAATATGAGGGTCATGCTGCAGGTAGTGCAGCAAGAAGGCACTTATGTGTCTTGCGCATCTCGGAGCCCCAAAATTATTTTCCGGGCTAGATGCAGCTAAAAATTATTTTTAATTTTAAATCTGGTGAAGCTTATTATAGATGGCTTAATAGGATCAGTGCTGCACACTGCTACAAAGCCCAAATTATTTTCCAGTCAAGATACAGATAAACATGATTAGTAATTTGAAAGCTTAAAACGGTTGGTAGGGTGATTTTAACCAATCATCAAGCTTTTACTCTCCCCAGGATGACACAGGGGTAGAAAAGTCGTTTCGGATCCATGATTTGTTCATCTTTATGAACGTGAGTCTGTCTACATTATCAGTGGAGAGCCACGTGCGCTTATCTGTCAGCACACCACCAGCAGCGCTGAACACACGTTCAGACAGAACGCTGGCTGCGGGGCATGACAAGATCTCCAAGGCGTAAGTGGCTAGCTCCGGCCATTTATCCAGATTGGAAGCCCAAAAAGAGCAAGGGTCCAGTGACACAGTCGTGGCTTCAATGTTTACTTGGAGATACTCCTGTACCATCGTCTCTAGGCGTTGACTATGTGTCAGACTTCTTGTCTCCTGTGGCCTTGCAAAGGATGGGCTAAAAAAGTGGTGAAATGATTCCGCAAAATTGATGTTACCAGCAGATACTGTGGTTCTGTTACGGTTTGAGTGCTGAACACTTGACGGTCCCACGGTTGGCAAGTTGGAACTGTGAGATTCACTACGTGCACCACTGGTATTTTGTGGAAAAGCACATGTAAGATTCTGCAACAGTCTCTGCTGATACTCCTGCATGCGTGCATCCCTTTCTATGGCAGGAATAATTTCTGCAAATTTACTTTTGTACCGGGGATCTAACAGTGTGGCAACCCAGTAGTCAGGATTATTTCTAATTCTCACAATTCGAGGGTCATGTTGCAGGTAGTGCAGCAAGAAGGCACTCATGTGTGTTGCGCATCCAGGAGCACCAAGTCCCTGTTGTGTTGGTGGCGAGGTAACAATCATGCTTCCTTCCTCTGTCCTCTCCCCCCAACCTCGCACAACAGAAATGTGATCAAGGTCTCCCTCATCTGATGAGTCTTCCATCAGTTCGTCCTCCACTTCTTCCTGGGCTCCTGCACCTTCCTCACTAGTTTGGCTGCTACCATGCGCCCTGGTTAAACCATCTCCCCCACCCTCACATGCCTGCCGCCTTGGTGCTGCCGACCGTCTGGACCTTGCAGATGTTAGCCCTTCCACATACAACTCCTCCTCCTCTACTTCCTCCACCTCCTCTTGTGCCACCACCTGACTCCGAATTCTGTTTAACATGTGCTCCAGCATGTAAATCACCGGAATAGTCATGCTGATAATGGCATCGTCAGCACTAAACATCTTCGTCGCCATTTCAAAACTGTGCAGAAGGGTGCATAGGTCCCTGATCTGAGACCACTCCTCCAGCGTGATTTGCCCCACCTCTGAATCTCGTTGGCCCAGGCTATACGTCAGAACGTATTGCACCAGGGCTTGTCGGTGCTGCCACAGTCGCTGCAACATGTGCAGAGTTGAATTCCACCGGGTAGGCACATCGCATTTTAGCCGGTGAAGTGGCAGGCCCAACGACTTCTGTAGAGATGTAAGTCGCTGAGCTGCGGGATGCGAACGGCGGAAGTGAGCACACAGTGACCGTGCCCTCTGCAGAAGGCCATCTAGTCTGGGATAGTGGGCTAAAAATTGCTGGACAACCAGGTTCAACACGTGAGCCATACAAGGCACGTGTGTGACATTGCCCCGGCGAAGGGCCGCACCCAGGTTTGCAGCATTGTCGCACACGGCCTTCCCTGGTTTCAGGTCCAGTGGAGACAACCATTCATGAAATTGTTTCTCCAGAGCTGACCACAACTCCTCAGCTGTGTGACTCACATTTCCCAGACATTTCAATGTAAAAACCGCCTGATGACGTTGAGCCCTACTGCCAGCATAGTAAGGAGGTGTGCAGGATCCCTTCTGCGCAGTTAGAAAGCTTGTTGCATGACCAGACAGGCTTTGGGTGCAGGTGGAAGACCGAGAGGAGGTTGAGGAGGCAGAAGCAGTGGAGGAAAAATGACATAAAGAGGATTGACGCACAACTCGTGGGGACGGCAAGACTTGGACAGCAGCCCCTTGTCCTGCTGTCACCATAGTTACCCAGTGCCCAGTCAGCGACATGTAACGCCCCTGTCCATGCCTACTCGTCCAAGTGTCTGTGGTGAAATGCACCCTGTCACACACAGAGTTTCTCAAAGAAGCGGTGATGTTGTGTGCGACATGCTGGTGGAGCGCAGGCACACCTTTCTTTGAGAAGTAGTGCCGACTGGGCATCTGGTACTGGGGCACTGCGACGGACATAAGGTCTCGAAAATCCTCATTGTCCACCAGGCGGAAAGGCAGCATTTCTGTAGCCAAGAGCTTGCAGATGGTGAAATTCAACCTCTTAGCTTTCTCATGGCTAGGAGGAAATGGTCTTTTACTTGTCCACATCTGAGGGACCGAGGGCTGGCTATTGTGCTTAGACGGGGTTGATAAGGGTGTCCCCGGCAAACTGCCGGTCTGTGAGGAAGATGCAGGCGGACATGTTAGGTTGCCTTGATCCAAAGGTGGTGCTATCGATGTCGGACAGCGCTCAAGACCAGCTGGTGTTACCACCTTCAAAGAAAATGATGACCTGCCAATCACGCTGGCTGTTGCGGGTAAAGAGGTGGCAGGTCTGCGCCCCAAAACAGGTGTGACTGCTGTCCCCCCAGTCACAGAGGATGAAGAGGCCGCGGATGCACAAGATATGGCAGACGGTGGTTGGCCCGGCCGGCTAGACCGCATTGTAGCACACTGAGCTTCCCACTGCAACTTATGCTTCATGTCCATGTGCCGGTTCATGCATGAAGTACTCAAACTATGTATTTTTTGGCCTCTACTTAGCTTTTGCTGACAAATGTTACAGATAACACGAGTTGGGTCATCTTTATCGATCTGAAAAAATGCCCAGGCTATGCAAGGCTTAGCACCCATGCGACCTGAAGAGCCACCACGACTTGTGGTGAGAGGCAGAGTTGTGTTTGAGGATGCAGTTGTTGACGTGCTTCCAATACTACGTCTCTGTCCAGGAAGGCGCAACCTGACCTCGTCGTCACTAGCATCTTCCTCCACCTCCTCTGCTGACCTCATCTCTTGGCTGACTGTGGGTTGACAGTAAGTGGGATCTCCGACCTCATCATCATCACCCTGTGCGTTATCACACCCGTCGTCCTCAGAGCCAACCTGTTCCTGCCCTGACAAAAAACTAAAGTTGTCGCTCCAATCAGGTATTTGAGTCTTATCATCGTCTTCCTCATTGTCTCCACCAACAGGAGTTACAGTTTGGGAATGAGGGTCTACATTATGGTCAGAACCTTCTGCGTCTGGTCCTGGATCCGACTCATAAAGATTCTGGGCATCAGTGCAGATCATTTCCTCGTCTGGATTCACAGAAGCGCTGGAGTCGACCTCTGATTCCCAGGCTATAGTATGAGTAAACAGCTCTGCAGACTCAACCATCTGTTCTACCTCATACTCAGACGGGCAGCTGGAGATTTGGGAGCTGTGAGGAAGCAAGTGCGATTTGGGTGACACCTTTGAGGACTGGAGTATTTGTGATGTTGAAGTTGATGTGGAGGAGAGCCCACTTAAAGGAGCACTTGATATCCGTTGAAGCACCTGCTGTTTTTGTGCCTCATCTGGAATTTGTAGCGATTGGCGTGGCCGTAAGAAAGGGATCTTATCACATTGTCCGCTAAAAGAAGTAGACATTTTAGTTTGGCTGGAAGATGGTCTTTCTTCTGCACCTACCCCACGGACACAACCTTTTTTCCCCTTCCCAACACGCCTATTCCCCTTTCCACCAGCAGCAGGCCTTTTTCCACTCATTTTGGTGGTTAACTAATTCACAACTCTGGAGTTGTTTGCACAAAAAAACAATGGATGGTAACCGAGCAGAGCTGAGTGGCCAAACTGTGGTATTAGGCCAAAACTATTGGCTGGGTTAGATGCAGAAAAAAATTATTTTTAATTTGCAACCTGATGGAGGTCAGTATAGATGGACTAATAGACCAAGTCCCACACACCGCTAGAAGCCCAAATATTTTTTCAGAGCTAGATGCAGAAAATTTTTTTATTCAATTTGCAACCTGATGGAGGTCAGTATAGATGGACTAATAGACCAAGTCCCACACACTGCTAGAAGCCCAAATATTTTTTCAGAGCTAGATGCAGAAAAAAATTATTTTTAATTTGCAACCTGATGGAGGTCAGTATAGATGGACTAATAGACCAAGTCCCACACACTGCTAGAAGCCCAAATATTTTTTCAGAGCTAGATGCAGAAAAAAATTATTTTTAATTTGCAACCTGATGGAGGTCAGTATAGATGGACTAATAGACCAAGTCCCACACACTGCTAGAAGCCCAAATATTTTTTCAGAGCTAGATGCAGAAAAAAATTATTTTTAATTTGCAACCTGATGGAGGTCAGTATAGATGGACTAATAGACCAAGTCCCACACACCGCTAGAAGCCCAAATATTTTTTCAGAGCTAGATGCAGAAAAAAATTATATTCAATTTGCAACCTGCTGGACGTCAGTATAGAAGGACTAATAGAACAAGTCCCACACACTGCTAGAAGCCCAAATATTTTTTCAGAGCTAAATGAAGAAAAAAATTATTTTTAATTTGCAACCTGATGGAGGTCAGTATAGATGGACTAATAGACCAAGTCCCACACACTGCTAGAAGCCCAAATATTTTTTCAGAGCTAGATGCAGAAAAAAATTATTTTTCATTTGCAACCTGATGGAGGTCAGTATAGATGGACTAATAGACCAAGTCCCACACACCGCTAGAAGCCCAAATATTTTTTCAGAGCTAGATGCAGAAAATTTTTTTATTCAATTTGCAACCTGATGGAGGTCAGTATAGATGGACTAATAGACCAAGTCCCACACACTGCTAGAAGCCCAAATATTTTTTCAGAGCTAGATGCAGAAAAAAATTATTTTTAATTTGCAACCTGATGGAGGTCAGTATAGATGGACTAATAGACCAAGTCCCACACACTGCTAGAAGCCCAAATATTTTTTCAGAGCTAGATGCAGAAAAAAATTATTTTTAATTTGCAACCTGATGGAGGTCAGTATAGATGGACTAATAGACCAAGTCCCACACACTGCTAGAAGCCCAAATATTTTTTCAGAGCTAGATGCAGAAAAAAATTATTTTTAATTTGCAACCTGATGGAGGTCAGTATAGATGGACTAATAGACCAAGTCCCACACACCGCTAGAAGCCCAAATATTTTTTCAGAGCTAGATGCAGAAAAAAATTATATTCAATTTGCAACCTGCTGGACGTCAGTATAGAAGGACTAATAGAACAAGTCCCACACACTGCTAGAAGCCCAAATATTTTTTCAGAGCTAGATGCAGAAAAAAATTATTTTTAATTTGCAACCTGATGGAGGTCAGTATAGATGGACTAATAGACCAAGTCCCACACACCGCTAGAAGCCCAAATATTTTTTCAGAGCTAGATGCAGAAAAAAATTATATTCAATTTGCAACCTGCTGGACGTCAGTATAGAAGGACTAATAGAACAAGTCCCACACACTGCTAGAAGCCCAAATATTTTTTCAGAGCTAAATGAAGAAAAAAATTATTTTTAATTTGCAACCTGATGGAGGTCAGTATAGATGGACTAATAGACCAAGTCCCACACACTGCTAGAAGCCCAAATATTTTTTCAGAGCTAGATGCAGAAAAAAATTATTTTTAATTTGCAACCTGATGGAGGTCAGTATAGATGGACTAATAGAACAAGTCCCACACGCTGCTAGAAGCCCAAATATTTTTTCAGAGATAAATGAAGAAAAAAATTATTTTTAATTTGCAACCTGATGGAGGTCAGTATAGATGGACTAATAGACCAAGTCCCACACACTGCTAGAAGCCCAAATATTTTTTCAGAGCTAGATGCAGAAAAAAATTATTTTTAATTTGCAACCTGATGGAGGTCAGTATAGATGGACTAATAGACCAAGTCCCACACACCGCTAGAAGCCCAAATATTTTTTCAGAGCTAGATGCAGAAAAAAATTATATTCAGTTTGCAACCTGATGGAGGTCAGTATAGATGGACTAATAGAATGATGCTATGCCCAAAAGATTTTACTTCACTAGGTGCAGTAAAAAAATTGGTATTCTATACACAGGTGGTATATCTTGCAACACAGATAGGCTACTCCACTGACTAACACACTCTGCAATAGGCCAAAAAGGATTAGCTTTGCTAGATTCAGCCAAATGCTGTGAAAAAAACTTGCACAGCACTGGCACAGACCTGCCTGGCAAAAACTGATAGGAACTGATGTAACCTAGTCCTGAAAAGGACTCCAATTACAATTAGTCTTTACTCCCACAATCTATCTATTTAAGAGCACAGACCTGCCTGATAAAAGTCGTAGGAAATGCTGTAACCTAGTCCTTAAAAGGACTGCAATCACAACTATTCCCTACTCCCAAGCTATCTGTATATTTGTGCGAAAATTGGCTTGAAATTAACAAGGTATAGCGCACACAGCAACAGCGGTGCCGTCTAACACGCAGCTGCAGCAGTGAGAAAATGGTGGCGACGGGGAAAATGGCTTGGTCTTATAGGGCAAGGACATGTGACATACACTGCCAATCACACATGCCCTTGCTTGTGTGAAAAAAAGCACTTCGCTCCGTGTGTGCGCTGCTGATAGGCTGACAGATTGCACCTCCCCACTGCAAATGCGGGAAAGAGAAAAAAAAATGGAGATCTTCATTGTTCCTGCAGAGATCCATCCCCTGCCCCTCCCCCCGCCCCGCTGTACACTCAAACTGCGTATTAACATTAATTTTCATCATTACTGAGAAAAAATCCAGTTATGATTTTGGTGCACGAACAGTTATCGAACATAACCTCGAACAGCCGAATTTTTCTCAAATTGTTCGTGTTCGCCGACCGGCTCGAACACCGCCCAAAACAGCTCGAATTTGAGATTGGCGAACAGTTCGAGTAGAACAACGCTCATCTCTAGTCCCATCCTCTATTGGGTCATTTGTATGGACTGCTCAAACCTGAGTCACTGGAGGTCTCACTACCTCTAAACCCACGCCCACTACTCTCAGGACCTCTTGAAAGGTCCCTAACTCCAGCTATAGCTGTTCTGTTATTTAGGGGGCCCTTTCTCTGTCTGGTCTCATAATTTCTAGACGGCTGCCATCTTCGGTTACTCAGATGATGCTGTCTATCCACTCGCAGTCTAGCGAGATTCAACTGTTCTACCTCTCGTAGGTAGGTCACTCGGTACTCCAACAGCAGGCGCATATATCCCAGGCTTTCTTCTGTTCCTACAGCGGAGAATGATACCATGCTGTCTTCGTCTGGTATCCAGTCCTGATGATCACGTGGACTGCTTACTTTCACCACACCAGACTTCTTGACCATCATCTGCATGGCTCGACCATTTCTCCCAACGAGCTTCCTCACCAGAACATGAGGCACCCGGATGACCTCTTCACGCATACTGTGAGCTTTCCTCATCAGCTCCAGTTGTCTAACGGCTTGTTCCGTCTTCAACCGGAGAAACCGCTTTGTGCGAATACATCGCCAATGCATATCACTTAGGATCGCCACCCTCTTCACTGTGTCTTCGGTCATGGACAGGACCACCAGCTGTTTAGCTTCTGAGGTCAAGTACACCTTACAGGCTCCTACGGCCTTCTTAAACTCTTCATGCATGGACTCACGGGTGCATTCTTCCCTCAAATCCTCGGGCACATCTACGAGGCACTTGTACCAAGACGTTTCGGTCTCACCAGTGGTTTCCAGACGATCAACCAGCTCAGGGTTCAGGGACAACTGACTTTCAGCTTCTTTCCCCTGTATGCTTACCCTGAGCTGACTCACAGCTACAAATTCACGAATTTTCGTCTTGACCACTTCCACTTCATATTTATCTTCTGTTACCATGCTCTTAGCTCTTCTCAGGTCCACCTTCTCATGGTAGAAGGGAGTGAGTGCAACGTGTTTGCCCTTTTCCTTCTCCAAGGAGGCCTCGTTCACTGAGTGATACTTTGTCCGGCGACTTTTGAGCCCGAGAACTTCTTCCTCTAGTTCCGCCACTCGCCTCTCAGTGGCCCGACTCTGAAGCTGTTCCTGCTTCAACTGCTCCTTTAACCATAGAGTTCTCTCAGACCTCTCTGTCTCCAATATGCCCACTCGGCTCTCAACAGCCAGTCTCTCAAGCTTCTCTTGCGTCCAGTGAGCTTGTAGCAACTCCTTGAGCTCCTTGATCTCGGCTCCGACATCCACCGAATCATCCGAGCTCACATCACTCGAGGAGGTATCTGCTTGATACCTCCCATCTCCAGTGACCAACTCCTGGGCCTGGTCTGTGGCTTATCCAATAGACTCCATCATCTTTTCCCGCTCAGCTTCCATCTTGCTGACTGTTTCCTTAAGGCACTTCACCGCCCTCTGGAGAATATCACAGGACATCTGTAGCTCCTTCACCTGAGCTTCCAGACCTAGGGTCTTCCTGCGGAGATCACCATTTTCATCACGATTGTCCTGCAGGGTGGTCTCAACCACTTGGCGCACGTGCTCTGCACCCGCCTTATCCTCCTCTAGTTTTACTTTAACCTTGAGGAGATCCTCATAATCTCTCCTACGTTGTTGCAGTTCCTTACCGAACTTTTCATCGCACTCCTTCTTGGAGTCACACAGTTTCTGGTAGAACTGTTCATGCAGTCGTTCTAGGTTTTGTTCATGCCCAGCAACTTCATGCTGCAGCGCCTCTTTGAGGGCAGACAACTCTAACTGTACCAGGGAGAAGCGATCTTTCACGTCGCATAACTCATCATCACACACCGCTTTGTCAATCTCTAATTGAAAAACCTCCTCCTTGATTTTGCGGCGGTCCTCCTTAATTCCGTAGAACATTTCCTTCCACTGGTTAATTTCCGCATGGCTTTGCTCCACGTCTCGCTGCCAGTTCCTCATAAGCTGGTGTATTTTCTGCTGTTCAGACTCCAGGTTCAACTGGTCTGAGGACACGTTCCCCAGGTTTTCACATAATTGCTGCACGTCACTCTGACACTGCTGCCTGATAGGCTCCAGTTCTTGGTCATGACTGGCCACCTTCTCTTTCAGGGCTGTCAGATCCTGATCCGTCAGTCTCAGTACCGTACCGGAGGTTGCTACTGGCAACGTCACCTTCTCTTCTACCTCTAAAGGAGGATCCACACTTGAAGCAAAGGCACACAGTACTACATTCTCTTTATTTTCATTTTCAGCGAGGACTACCGAAGCAACATTTTTGTGGCCCTTGCGCCGTCGACGACGAGACGGGGACTCTCTCCGCTCGTCTAGCCCCTCCTGACTGAACTCACTTTTTACTTTCATAGTCTCACAGTCAGCTACGGGGTCTGTGTCACTCCCCATGGTGTTGTGGACTAACAGGTCACCTCCCACTTTGACGTCACCCCTTTCTACTGGAGTTACCCTGTTATCAACGGTCACATTGTCATTTTTAGGAGGTACCAACCGACAACCAGTAACAATTTTCAGTTTTCTACACTCCATACTCTTGTGAAAATCCGCCCCTTTTTTAGAATCCGCCCCCTTTTTAACAACCACACCGGCAGGGTAATTTTTAGAAAAAAAATCAGCAATAGTCTTATGACTTAGTTCACAACAGCTCTTACCACCTCCCCGGGCACTCTGGGACAACACTGGCGCCCCAGGAGAGTTCATAGAATGGTCCACTGCCGCCATTCCATATGGTGCCCACAGCTCCTGTGGTTCCTGCACCATGTCCAGTTTCATGTCCAGTAGACGTTTCTCATATATGCGGTCCGACTCATCAGACCCATTTGCTGCTCCACTCACAGCCATCCCAATGCACTGTTCACACCAGAACTTCACCGCTCTACCTGGAAAATTTTTGTGGCCCCGCTGAACCACAGCAAGACCGGATTTGAGTGCGACGACAACCTTCGCAACCCCGCCGAGTTGCAGCCAGATGCTTTAAACTTCGTGAGCCCCGCCGAGCCACAGCAAACCAGGTTTGAGTGCGACGCCAATCTTCGCAACCCCGCCGAGTTGCAGCCAGATGCTTTACCACACTCGTCGACCTGTATCGTTGCCCCTAGCAACCAAACTGCAGCTGCGTCAAGCAACCGGACTGCAGTTGCCCCTAGCAACCGGATTGTCATTGCAGCTAGCAACCGGGCTGCAGTTGCCCGCATTCTCCACCATATGTAAGGCAGCACTAGTCATCATAATGGGGAATACTCGCTGCACCGGGTAAATCAAAGCACACCAGCAATGTCCTTCCGGTATTTCTTGATGCTGCAGTTTATTACACTTCATAAACCACAGTTCACACAGTCCATCTTAGTCCACCACCGGCATGTTTACACACTTAACATCCGGGAGTCTCTCAAGTAGCAGACAGGCCCAAGTGGCCCAAGTAACAGCCTTCAGCAAGGTAATAAAATAGCAATGTCTATATAAGTCCATATAACACAGGGTATTACCTTTGCTGGGTTTAGCTGTCTCAGTCCATTACTCCGCCACCACTGTGGCTTTGCGGCTTCCCAGGTTGGGGTCTCCAGCCGTCGTCCCCTTGTAGGCTACTGGTATGTCTTCCACACTTGACATCCAGCCTGCACCTTTCAGGGTTCTGCACCAAGCTGGCTCTCCCTCAAAGGCCACTGACATCCACGCACAGGATCCAGGCTCGGCCTTCCAGGCTGCCAGGCTTCACTCTTGGCCTCACTAGGCCTCACCCGAATGGTGTCCCACACACACGGGAACAGGCCTTACGCCTCTCTCACATCAAGCAGGGTTTATATATGCATCCCGTGCACACACACACACATACTGACAGGACCTTGCTGATGTCACAGTCATGTGATCAGACAGACATTCTGTGCGCGCAGGACCTGTGCTATGTCACAGTCATGTGACCAGTCACCTGAGGGGAAAGGTACATGGTCAGGTAAAACACATCCTGGACCATTACAGTAATGCCAGCAAGTCGCTGCATTACAGAATGTACAATTTTCATAGTCATGAAAATACAGAAAAATCTCTAAATGAGAAGGTGTGTCCAAACTTTTGGTCTGTACTGTGTATATATTTGCTAATGGGCTGAGATACAAGAAGAAAATCAAGAAACAAGGTTATACTTCTATCTCTTGTGTTAATAATGACAGTTGTCTTGACGACTAGAGAACAGACAAAGAGTAGTTTGAAGTGAAGCTCCTTGACCATATTTTTTAAACACTTTCCACATGTGTTTGTCTGTATCTATTGCTTTTTATTCTTGTCTAGCTTTATAAAGGCCACCACTACAATGTTTTGCTATTATTTTTGTGTTTAATCTGATGGAATGAATAAAATATGAAGTTTTAACCTATCTCTGGTGCCTTGGACTCTTGAACATTGTTTTTCAGCTGAGTGAAATGTCAGGCAACATTTGCATGGAGTTCTTTTGATGTATGTGGCTTTTATCAAATACTCAATAAAATGAACTTTGAATTGGTTCTATACAATTTTATTATACAATTATTTATTAAAAAAAGTGAATGTAAATAACTTTTATCTGGCAACACTCTGGTGCAAGCTGGAAAGATGTGTAGTGCTAGCAGGGTGGAGCAAATCAGGGGCAGCCTGGACTCCTGTTCTTTTTATACTTATTTGTTTTTGCAAGTGTTTTATCCTGTATTCATAAAAAAAAATAAAAAATATGGATAAAGGTGAGAAAAACTCACAAACAAAACCAGAAATAATAAATAATATAAAATCAATAAATACCTTATCAACAAAGTGGAAAATGCACATATCGTGATCAGATACCCCTAGAAGAAGCACAAGCGAAACGTACTTTGGGATGGAGAGAGATTGTTGGGTTAGTACCTTAATTTATTAATATATGTACTTGACAGTTTTATTGTTTAGTAATTTACTGGTTATGTATATTCTATATTTTATGCATTTACCCAATGTTTGGGCCAATATTTCTAACAAATATGGTAATTCAACATTTTTATATCATATGTACTGTGTTCTATATAATCAGCCTCCTGGTTCTTTCTTTTTTTTGTCTGTGAATTTTTCCTTACTCTTGTTCATTTTATACAACTTATATGAAACTATTTTTAGTAAAATCAGCATTTTATTATGGTGTAGTGTATGATATTTGTTTTTGGTGTATAACTTCTTATGACTGGGCTGCATCATAGAGGAGAAAAGTAAACGTCCCCAGAAAAGAATCTCTGTTGATACCCCTATTTGTTGAAGAAGAAATGTAAAAATTGGGTGCATTAAAATTCAGAAATTCATATCTTTACAATGGGGTAGAGAACCAATAAAAAAAAAATGTTTTTATCAGCTCTTCAGCTACTATATGAAGAGGTCAGGAGTTACAAATTTAAAAAAAAGGAAGATAGTTTTTCATGTCAAATGTAGTATGAGAAAAACATAATTTGGGAAGATTCAATTGCTCAATTAACATGAACTATTTTCTTTAAAAAAATAGATTTTTATATTACATTTCTTCTTGGTCTTAAATGAGCTAAAATATGTTTATACTGTATTGGCTGAATACGTTTTACACTCAGTTTGTGCTACAGAAACTTTGAAACATGTAAGTATGAAACTAACTAAAAAGTGAACATACCATACGAGTCAATTGGAAAATTCACAAGTTAATTAACCTGTAGGTGATGAAGACTTAGTACACTGACAGCACATTGGAAAACCAGACAGCAGAGCAACACTTAAAAGAAAAAGGGCAACCTCCATCTGAACAAAGCCTTAAAATGTTCCCGGATATAGGTCATCTAAGAGACAAACAATTCATTAAAATCTTAATGATAATCGGATAAACAGCACAGTAATTAACAAAATGCAGAAGCTCTCTCCAAAAATCAGACTATTCATTCTTTCATTAATAATGAATGATCATTCTCAGTGATACACACATTTATCAGCGACATTGGCACCTTGTTGTTCACTTGGTAAAAGTTTTCAAGATATGCATGATATTACTTAATGGTAGACTCAATATCTAGTTTATTGGGCACTATAGGTACATTTGTTAGTCAATTGTTAATTAAAATATTGAAAAAATGATTTTCGATTCATCTAAAAACAAAAAGTCTACAACATTCTTACTAAAAATAAATTGATCAGGATGGATCCTGCTGTATGTCACAGGGCAACAAATGTAGTGTAATTTTTTGAATGACGTGTTTGACAAATCCAGCGAAATGTGTAGAGTTATATTGCTTCACCGATTTTTGCAATATACAATTTTGTTCTTGTAAAGAAAAAGTTAAACATCTGATAAAAGGCAAAAACATGGTATGTCCCTTGTGTAATTTGCAGAAGAAAGCTCAACCATTCTCTAAACTTAAAGGGGTTGTCCACTACTTGGACAACTTCTTCTCAAATCCTCTGTTTCCCCCTTGTAAAATAATAACACGTGCATTCACCTCTAATGCCGGTGTTGTTACAGTGGTGTCAGTACTGGCTCTCCCGGAGATTGCGTGACATAATAATCAGCGATGCAACCAATCAGCTCTGGTTTCGCTCTCCCCACCTTTGTAGGGATCAAATACATCCGGGAAAAGTGGTAGAGCAGCAGCAGATGTATGTGACTTGTACAAAGGTGAGTAGAGTGAAGCCAGCGCTGATTGGCCACAGGGATTGCGTGAGATAACAATGTCACGCGATCCCCGGGAAAGGCCAGAGCCGACACCGCTGGAACGAAGTCGGCACCGGAGGTGAGTATAGATGTTATTATTTTACAAGAGGGAAATATAGGAATTGAGAAGAGGTGTCTGAGTAGTAGACAACCATTTAAGTTCAATTTCAACATTGCTGATCTTCCTTCTTCTTTTGCCTTGCAACAGCTTATTCCCATGCTCCAAATATTCTCATTAAACTGATCTGAGCATTCATGCTTATGGAGAATAGGAAGAGATAGCCAATTGCCAAAGAAGGGACTTTGACACAAACAGATAAAGGTAATACATGTGTTACAAATGAAAAGCGAAGACAAAAGTGTCAACAAAGTTTCAAAGTGATAGCATTCCAGAATGTTAATGTGGAAACTTGAATGGCACTGTAAAGAATATGTTCACAAATGTCAGAAGTCTAGAAAGCAAAATGGGAGAGCTTGAGGCTTTGGACTAGAGGAACACATTAATGTAGTTGTTGTGGTGGTGCTGAGAAATGGTTGGATTGTAAAGCTAAGTTGTTTTTCACTTTTATGGAAAAACAAGTTGGATCTGGAAATTTCAACAACAATTTTAACAATGAAGAGCTTTTGGGAATGTCACTGTTAGCAACAAACCTTGGTAACAGTGACAAGAATATTACTTCATTTTTCTTTAACTGTAAAATACATACTCATACAAGGATGGAAAAAAACACTTAATTTTAAAAACTACAATTTGACTCCTTGAGAAAGCCAAGAGCAAAAAGTATATCAGAGTACTGGTGTTTTGGTTTACATGCTGTTCTTCTCTTTTTATGGTATGTTTTCTAATTAATATGTGCAGTTATTCTATCTTATAATAAATTACTTATTTATTTATTTATTTATTGGCTATATATCAGCTATATTTCACTTTACATGTTAATATAGTATTGAAAACAAAAAAGTATTTTTTATTAATCCCTTTCACATATATGTTGTTTTGATGTTTGTCGTAAACTTTTTTTATTCCTGTGTGTATTACTCCCCACAGTTTTTAGATTTTTTTTTAACTTAATGTATTAATAAAATTTAAATTTTTTTGACATACAGGTGCATTTCACAAAATTAGAATATCATCAAAAAATTAATTCATTTCAGTTGTACAATACAAAAAGTGAAAATCCTATATTATATAGAGTCATTACAAACAGAGTGATCTATTTCAAGTGTCTATTTCTGTTAATGTTTATGATTATGGCTTACAGCTAATGAAAACACAAATTTCATTAACTTGTTGCTGATATTCTAATTTTCTGAGATGCACCTGTATATACAGTCATATGAAAAAGTTTGGGCACCCCTATTAATTTTAAGCTTAATATTTTATAAAAATTGGTGTTTTTGCAACAGCTATTTCAGTTTGATATATGTAATAACTGTTGGACACAGTAATGTTTCTGCCTTGAAATGAGGTTTATTGTACTAACAGAAAATGTGCAATCTGCTTTCAAACAAAACTTGACAGGTGCATAAGTATGGGCACCTCACCAGAAAAGTGACATTAATATTTAGTAGATCCTCCTTTTGCAAAAATAACAGCCTCTAGTTTCTTCCTGTAGCTTTTAATGAGTTCCTGGATCCTGGATGAAGGTATTTTTGACCATTCCTCTTTACAAAACAATTCCAGTTAAGTTTGATGGTCGCCGAGCATGGACAGCCCTCTTCAAATGATCCCACAGATGTTCAATGATATTCAGGTCTGGGGACTGGGATGGCCATTCCAGAACATTGTTATTGTTCCTCTGCATGAATGCCTGAGTAGATTTGGAGCGGTGTTTTGGATCATTGTCTTGCTGAAAGATCCATCCCCTGCGTAACTTCAACTTTATCACTGATTCTTGAACATTATTGTCAAGAATCTGCTGATACTGAGTGGAATCCATGCGTCCCTCAACTTTAACAAGATTACCGGTGCCGGCATTGGCCACACAGCCCCAAAGCATGATGGAACCTCCACCAAATTTTACTGTGGGTAGTAAGTGTTTTTCTTGGAATGCTGTGTTTTTTTGCCGCCATGCATAACACCTTTTTGTATGACCAAACAACTCAATCTTGGTTTCATCAGTCCACAGGACCTTCTTCCAAAAAGAAATTGGCTTCTCCAAATGTGCTTTTGCATACCTCAGCCGACTCTGTTTGTGGCGTGCTTGCAGAAACGGCTTCTTTCGCATCACTCTCCCATACAGCTTCTCCTTGTGCAAAGTGCGTTGTATAGTTGAACGATGCACAGTGACACCATCTGCAGCAAGATGATGCTGCAGGTCTCTGGAGGTGGTCTGAGGATTGTCCTTGACTGATCTCACCATTCTTCTTCTCTGCCTTTCTGATGTTTTTCTTGACCTGCCACTTCTGGCCTTAACAAGAACTGTCCCTGTGTTCTTCCATTTCCTTACTATGTTCCTCACAGTGGAAACTGACAGGTTAAATCTCTGAGACAGCTTTTTGTATCCTTCCCCTGAACAACTATGTTGAATAATCTTTGTTTTCAGATCATTTGACAGTTGTTTGGAGGAGCCCATGATGCCACTCTTCAGAGGAGATTCAAACAGGAGAACAACTTGCAAATGGTCACTTTAAGTAGCTTTTCTCATGATTGCATACACCTGGCTATGAAGTTCAAAGCTCAATGAGGTTATAAAACCAAAAAAAGTGCTTTAGTAAGTCAGTAAAAAGTAGGTAGTAGTATTTAAAACAAGAAACTGATAAGGGTGCCCATACTTATGCACCTGTCAAATTTTGTTTGAATGCAGATTGCACATTTTCTGTTAGTACAATAAACCTCATTTCAAGGCAGAAACATTACTGTGTCCAACAGTTATTACATATATCAAACTGAAATAGCTGTTGCAAAAACACCAATTTTTTATAAAACATTAAGCTTAAGATTAATAGGGGTGCCCAAACTTTTTCATATGACTGTATGCTCTAATCGTGGTTATTCACTATTTGGTGTAGCTTATCAGGTTGAAGGCTGCACTTGAAGACATTGACTCGGAGAAGCTATTGTTAGATAGTGATGGAGATATAAATGGCAAATGGGAATACTGTATTTCTATATTGATTAATTATAATGCAACACTTATTCCTATAGGTAAAAAGTGTAGCTAACAATAGTTAAACCACATGTCTTTCCTATACTGCTAAAAGGGCTATAAATAGACTTCAAAAACTACAAAAAGTTGGAATATATATGTAAAAAGGTAACACAATGAGCTAAAATACAACAACCATGGAAGGCAAGACTAACAAAAAAAATCTTAATATCTTTAACCCCTTAACCCCCGAGGGTGGTTTGCACGTTAATGACCAGGCCAATTTTTTCAATTCTGAACACTGTCACTTTATGAGATAATTACTCTGGAACGCTTCAACGGATCCCCCTGATTCTGAGATTGTTTTTCCATGACATATTGTACTTCATGATTATGGTAAAATTTCTTCTATATCACTTGCGTTATTTGAGAAAAAAATGGAAATTTGGCGAAAATTTTGAAAATTTTGCAATTTTCAAACTTTGAATTTTTATGCCCTTAAATTAGAGAGATATGTCACACAAAAGAGTTAATAAATAACATTTCCCACATGTCTACTTTACATCAGCACAATTTTGGAAAAAAAATTTTTTTATTAGGGAGCTATAAGGGTTAAAAGTTGACAAGCGATTTCTCATTTTTCCAACAAAATAAACAAAACCATTTTTTTAGGGACCACATCACATTTGAAGTCACTTTGAAAGGTCTTTATGACAGAAAATACCTGAAAGTGACACCATTCTAAAAACTGCACCCCTCAAGGTGCTCAAAACCACATTCAATAAGTTTATTAACCCTTTAGGTGCTTCACATGAATATTTGGTATGTGGAAGAAAAAAATGAACATTTAACTTTTTTCACAAAATGTTAATTTAGACCCATTTTTTTTATTTTCACAGGGGTAACAAGAAAAAAATGGACCCCAAAAATTGTTGGGCAATTTCCCCTGGGCACGCAGATACCCCATATGTGGGGAAAAAACACTGTTTGGGCGGACGGCAGGGCTCGGAAGGGAAGGAGCGCCATTTGACTTTTTGATTGTAAAATTTGCTTGAATAATTAGCGGACGCCATGTTGCGTTTGGAGAGTCCCTGTGTGCCCAAACATTGGAGCTCCCCCACAATTGACCTCATTTTGGAAACTAAACCCCCCAAGGCACCTATCTAGATGCATAGTGAGCAGTTGGAACCCCCATGTGTTTCACAAATTGATTCGTAAAAATGAAAAAGTGAAAAAAAAAACACTTTTTCATTTTTATGAATCAATTTTTGAAGCACCTAGGGGTTGCAAGTGCTCACTATGCATCTAGATAGGAGCCTTGGGGGGTCTAGTTTCCAAAATGGGGTAACTTGTGGGGGAGCTCCAATGTTTGGGCACACAGGGGCTCTCCAAACGTAACATGGTGTCCGCTAACAATTTGAGCCGACAATTTGTTAGCGGACACCATGTTGCATTTGGAGAGTCCCTGTGTGCCCAAATATTGGAGCACCCCCACAAGTTACCCCATTTTGGAAACTAGACCCCCCAAGGCACCTATCTAGATGCATAGTGAGCAGTTGGAACCCCCAGGTGCTTCACAAATTGATTCGTAAAAATGAAAAAGTGGAAAAAAAATACTTTTCCATTTTTACAAATCAATTTGTGAAGCTCCTAAGGGTTCCAAGTGCTCACTATGCATCTAGATAGGTGCCATGGGGGGTCTAGATTCCAAAATGGGGTCACTTGTGGAGGAGCTCCAATGTTTGGGCACACAGGGATTCTCCAAATGCAACATGGTGTCCGCTAACAAATTGAATGGGAAATCGGCTCAATTTGTTAGCGGACACCATGTTGCGTTTGGAGAGCCCCTGTGTGCCCAAACATTGGAGCTCCCCCACAAGTGACCCCATTTTGGAAACTAGACCCCCCATGGCACCTATCTAGATGCATAGTGAGCACTTGGAACCCTTAGGAGCTTCACAAATTGATTTGTAAAAATGGAAAAGTATTTTTTTTCCCACTTTTTCATTTTTACGAATCAATTTGTGAAGCACCTGGGGGTTCCAACTGCTCACTTTGCATCTAGATTGGTGCCTTGGGGGGTCTAGTTTCTAAAATGGGGTCACTTGTGGGGGAGCTCCAATGTATGGGCACACAGGGGCTCTCCAAACGCAACATGGTGTCCGCTAACAATTTGAGCCGACAATTTGTTAGCGGACACCATGTTGCATTTGGAGAGTCCCTGCGTGCCCAAACATTGGAGCTCCCCCAAAAGTGACCCCATTTTGGAAACTAGACCCCCCAAGGCACCTATCTAGATGCATAGTGAGCAGTTGGAACCCCCAGGTGCTTCACAAATTGATTCGTAAAATGAAAAAGTGAAAAAAAAAACACTTTTTCATTTTTATGAATCAATTTGTGAAGCACCTGGGGGTTCCAAGTGCTCACTATGCATCTAGATAGGTGCCTTATGGGGTCTAGCTTCCAAAATGGGGTCACTTGTGGGGGAGCTCCAATGTTTGGGCACACAGGGGCTCTCCAAACGCAACATGGTGTCCGCTAACAATTTGAGCCAACAATTTGTTAGCGGACACAATGTTGCATTTGGAGAGTCCCTGTGTGCCCAAACATTGGAGCTCCCCCACAAGTGACCCCATTTTGGAAACTAGACCCCCCAAGGCACCTATCTAGATGCATAGTGAGAAGTTGGAACCCCCAGGTGCTTCACAAATTGATTCGTAAAAATGAAAAAGTGGAAAAAAAATACTTTTCCATTTTTACGAATCAATTTGTGAAGCACCTAAGGGTTCCAAGTGCATCTAGATAGGTGCCTTGGGGGGGTCTAGCTTCCAAAATGGTGTCACTTGTGGGGGAGCTCCAATGTTTGGGCACACAGGGGCTCTCCAAAACGCAACATGGCGTCCGCTAACAATTTGAGCCGATCTTCCATTCAATTTGTTAGCGGACACCATGTCGCATTTGGAGAGCCCCTGATGTGCCTAAACAGTGGAGCTCCCCCACAAGTGACCCCATTTTGGAAACTATACCCCTCAAGGATTTTATTAAGGTGTATAGTGAACATTTTGAACCCAGAGGTACGACACAGAATTTGATAACATTAGGCCATCATATTGAATAAGTTGTCATTAGTCTTGAGTGCAAGTGCTCGCTACTTGAGTTTGCATCGGGTACTCAGGTATGCACCATGTACTGTGTGTGCTCGAGTGATATGCTCGAGTCCCCGCCCGGATGTTTCACAGTTATTAGACACCCAAAAAAAAACATGCGGGGATCGCTCGTGCATGGCAGGCAATCCCCGCAAAGTTTTTTGGGCCGTGAAGCATATGGGGTGGAGACTCGAGCATGTCACTCAAATACCCACGATACTCAATGCATACCAGAACACCCGATGCAAACTCAAGTAGCGAGCACTTGCGCTCAACACTAGTCACCATATCGTCATCTTTTTTTCTTACTTTTGAAAAAAATCCCAACCCCATCACAACTAGTGTTGAGCCACCCCCGTAGTGTTCGAGTTCAGTTCGGTTCGTCGAACACCCGTGTGTTCGCCGAACTGTTCGTCGAACTGTTCGTCGAACACCTTCGAACACCGTTAAAACCAATGGCAGGCAAACAAAAACACATAGAAACACATAGAAAACACCTTCAAAGGTGTCCAAAAGCTGACAAACTGCTCAGAAGACATAACTAACACATGGAAAAGTGAAAAGTACATATAGTCATGTGAAAAGAAAAGAGGTGGAGGAGTAAAAGGAGGGGGAGACACAGATATAGGCATGTCATGCCCTTCTAAAATCCAAAAAGTGAGAAGCCGACACGGCCAGTCCGTTCCTGCCCGTGCCACCTCCGTGTCGCCGGGTTTGTGCCAGAGCCGCGGTGGACCCTGACGGCCAGCCCCCCTCTCCTAATACTGGTGCCTGTCCACTAGTGGGTCGAGCCCCCTGTGGTGGGGGGGGGAGTAACATCTGCAGAAGAAAGACCATCTTCCAGCCAAACTAACATGTCGACTTCTTTTCGTGGACAATGTGATACGATCCCTTTGTTACGGACACGCCCATCGCTACAAATTCCAGATGAGGCACAAAAACAGCAGGTGCTTCAGCGGATATCAAGTGCTCCTTCAAATGGGCTCTCCTCCACCTCAACTTCAACATCACAAATACTCCAGTCCTCAGAGGTGTCACCCCAATCGCACTTGCTTCCTCACAGCTCCCAAGTCTCCAGCTGCCCGTCTGAGTATGGGGTAACACAGATGGTTGAGTCTGCACAGCTGTTTACTCATACTATAGCCTGGGAAACGGAGGTCTGCTCCAGAGCTTCTGTTAATCCAGACGAGGAAATGATCTGCACTGATGCCCAGAATCTTTATAAGTCGGATCCAGGACCAGATGAAGAAGGTTCTGAGCATAATGTAGACCCTCGTTCCCAAACTGTAACTCCTGTTGGTGGAGACAATGATGAAGACGATGATGAGACTCAAATACCTGATTGGAGCGACAACTTGACTTTTCGGTCAGGGCAGGAAGAGGTTGGCTTTGAGGACGACGGGTGTGATAACACACAGGGTGATGATGACAAGGTTGGAGATCCCACTTACTGTCAACCCACAGTCAGCCAGTCGATGAGGTCACCCGGGCCTTTGCCTGGCCTTTGGGATGTCGCTGTGGTCGGCTCCCTGGCCCGTACCCTGGGGTCACTCTTTAAAAGGGTGGATAATTGTTAATTTTATAAGAGTTTGTGACACCACCTGTGGTATCTGGTGAGAAGCACCAGCGCTGCAGCAGTCCACTGAGGCCCGTGATAAGGCATCTCGATGGTATAGCTCCCCACAGGTGGAGCTAGGTCTAAGGGCAGCGTATGCAGGGGGAATGCAGGACAGGCGAGACCCAGCTGGGTCAGAGCAAGAACGGAAACGGACACGGTAGTCACTTCAGTACCTTTTACTGGAGGAAATTCAGGCACATCCTGGAGCACTGTAGGGTGAAGGGTGCATATCAGGATCCTCCCCAATGAGCGGGTGTAGGGCCTCCTGTTTCTTGCCTCTGCGCAGTAAGTTTCTGACCTGCCTGGAGCTAGGCCTAACTTTGTCTCTGTCCTGAGCTGGCTGACCTTGTGGTAGGGCCTTCTCTTGAAGTTCACGCTCCCAGTATGCGGGGCCTAAGCGTCTCCTGGCTCTGTTACGTATCAGCACCTTAGCGATCCTGGGACTTGTAGTTCTCCAGGGATTCCGGTTATGCCTTACTGGGTCATAGAGATCCCGGTAAGCTCGGATCCGGTGTCCGGTAAATGCTTCGGGGTGAGCTGGTTAAGCTCCTCTGCCCCTTATGTACTAACTCGCCACTCGCCTTCGGCCTACTCGGGCCCTCAATAGGCTATACACACTAACGGCAGCTTGCCGCGCTTCACCGATCTTATGATGCTGGCACACCTTAAGCTCTATCTGGGCTCCCTGAATCTAGCTAGCAGGAGCCTCGTGCTCCACTGCTGAACTATTAACTGAGTTCTCTAGACTAGACTGAGCTCCACTGCAGACTGACCTCTCTTAGGCTTCTCTACTGCAGGAACTCTTCAGAGGAACTGAACTGCCTAGCTCCACCTTCCCTATTTATATCCCTAACGGGCTCCCTCTGCTGGTCTGAGGTGGAAGGTGGAGATGTGTGAATGTTTATGGGGGCCTCTTGTGGAGGATTCCATCAATATACTCTTCTAGGATCTGTGATACCAAGCGCAGCGGGGCGTCACAGATGCTATTGACGACGAGGTTAGGTTGCGCCTTCCTGGACAGAGACGGAGTACTGGAAGCACGTCAACAACTGCATCCTCAACCACAACTCTGCCTCTGACCACAAGTCGTAGTGGCTCTTCAGGTCGCATGGGCTCTAAGCCTTGCATAGCCTGGGCATTTATTCAGATTGATAAGGATGACCCAACTCGTGTTATCTGTAATATTTGTCACCAAAATCTAAGTAGAGGCCAAAAAATCCATAGTTTGAGTACTTCATGCATGTACCGTCACATGGATATGAAGCATAAGTTGCAGTGGGAAGCTCACTGTGCTACAATGCGGCCTAGCAGGCTGGGCCAACCACCGTCTGCCCCATCTTGTGCATCCGCGGCCTCTTCATCCTCTGTGACTGGGGGGACAGCAGTCACACATGTTTTTGGACGCAGACCTGCCACCTCTTTACCTGCAACAGCCAGTGTGATTGGCAGGTCGTCAGTTCATTGGGAAGTGGAAACACCTGCTGGTGTTGAGAGCTCTCTGACATCGAGAGCACCACCTTTGGATCAAGGCAACCTAACATGTTTGCCTGCATCTTCCTCACAGACCGGCAGTTTGCCAGGGACACCCTACTCAACCCCATCAAAGCACAACAGCCAGCCCTCGGTCCCTCAGATGTGGACAAGTAAAAGACCATTTCCTCCTAGCCATGAGAAAGCTAAGAGGTTGAATTTCACCATCTGCAAGCTGTTGGCTACAGAAATGCTGCCTTTCCGCCTGGAGGACACAGTGGATTTTTGAGACCTTATGTCCGTCGCAGTGCCCCAGTACCAGATGCCCAGTCGGCACTACTTCTCAAAGAAAGGTGTGCCTGCGCTCCACCAGCAAGTCGCACACAACATCACCGCTTCTTTGAGAAACTCTGTGTGTGACAGGGTGCATTTCACCACAGACACTTGGACGAGTAGGCATGGACAGGGGTGTTACATGTCGCTGACAGGGCACTGGGTAACTATGGTGACAGCAGGACAAGGGACTGCTGTCCAAGTCTTGCCGTCCCCGCGAGTTGTACGTCAATCCTCTTTATGTCAAAGTTCCTCCACTGCTTCTGCCTCCTCAACCTCCTCTCGGTCCTCCACCTGCACCCAAAGCCTGTCTGGTAATGCCACCTGCTTTCTAACTGCGCACCTCCTTACTATGCTGGCAGCAGGGCTCAACGGCATCAGTGTTTACTTTGAAATGTCTGGGAAATTTGAGTCACACAGATGAGGACTTGTGGTCAGCTCTGGAGACCCAGTTTCATGAATGGTTGTCTCCACTGGACCTGCAACCAGGGAAGGCCGTGTGCGACAATGCTGCAAACCTGGGTGCGGCCCTTCGCCGGGGCAATGTTACACACGTGCCTTGTATGGCTCACGTGTTGAACCTGGTTGTCCATAAATTTTTAGCCCACTATCCCGGACTAGATGGCCTTCTGCAGAGGGCACGGTCGCTGTGTGCTCACTTCCGCCGTTCGCATCCCGCAGCTCAACGACTTACATCTCTACAGAAGTCGTTGGGCCTGCCAGTTCACCGGCTGAAATGCGATGTGCCGACACGGTGGAATTCAACTCTGCACATGTTGCAGCGACTGTGGCAGCACCGACAAGCCCTGGTGCAATAGTTTCTGACGTATAGCCTGGGCCAACGAGATCCAGAGGTGGGGCAAATCACACAGCAAGAGTGGTCTCAGATCAGGGACCTATGAAGTTGACGCGCCCCCTGGGCCGTGGGGTACCCGGAGCCGGGCCGGTAGACGCTGGGGGTTGTAGTCACTGTGGCGGTGACCCGGTCCTTGACCCAGGGCGGTCAATCCAACGGTAATTTGTATATATGGATTTTATAATGTCCGACTACGCCACCTGTGGAGTGCGGCCAAAGGGGCCGCCGCTGCGGAACAGTCCTCTGAAGCTGGTGGTTTTGCTGCAATGGTATTATTACTCACCACAGGAAGAGTGTAGCTTCAGGGCAGTGTGGGTGGATGATGGTGATTGTAGTGCAGGGAGTCAGTAATGAACACAGAGTCCGTGTGATGCAGTCCCAAGATCTTTACTCACAGTTGTTGCAGTCCAGATTACAGGTACCAGAGCTATCTCACCCGTCGTGCTGTGCGTACTCAGTGAGGGGCTCAGTCCACCCCCAGATAGCTCCGGAGTACTTAGCAGGACCCCCTTCTGTGTGTCCTTTCTCTGGCCTTCTCCCTGCACCTCACACCCAGTGACACTTCTATCCGGTATCCTCGGGCCTTGGCGAGTGACTTGTGTTCCGTCCCCTGGGTCCTATGTGGCTACCTTCTTAGTGAGACTGGTGTGGACTTTTGCCTGCAGTACATGAAATGCTGCAGCCTCCGGTTTCTAGTTGAGCCTTGCTGTTTCTCCTCTAGTTGAGGGACCGGTTCCCCTTATCTGGCCTGACCCCTCTACCTCCTGGTAGCAGCGGGAGTACAGGTGGCCTTCTGCACGGCCCGTAGCCCTAGTGTCCCTTCGGTTCCTGGAGCCTTCCTGCTCCCACTCCTCTCTTCTCTCCTTCAGTCCTGGGCCTCCCAGGCTAGGCCCGCCTCCGGAGCAGAGCTCATGCCGAGCCTCTGCTCCTGTCACTTTTCCTCCTCTGACTGGCTTGCTCTTTCTAAGATGGCTTCCTATTTATACTCTCCCTGTCATGTGCTCCCCTAAGCTGCTCCCCTAAGCACCCACTACATAGGATCCTCCCACCAGCTAGGGACCTGGGACTGTGGTCTCCCTTAGGAGCAATCTCGCCCTAACCCCACTGCGGGTATGTGTTGGATGCAGGTGTTAGGGTCCCGAGCCATACGCCTTCCTTACCTGAGGGTGAGATACCACACCTCTGGGTGAGATGCAGTAACTCTGTGGTGACTGCACCCTCAGGGGCGCCACACACCTTTCTGCACAGTTTTGAAATGGCGACGAAGATGTTTAGTGCTGACGACGATGCCATTATCAGCATAACTATTCCGGTGATTTACATGCTGGAGCACACATTAAACAGAATTCAGAGTCAGGTGGTCGGACAAGAGGAGGTGGAGGAAGTAGAGGAGGAGTCGTATGCGGAAGGGATAACATCTCCAAGGTCCAGACGGTTGGCAGCACCAAGGAGGCAGGCATGGGAGGGTGGGGGAGAGGGATTAAACAGGGCACATGGTAGCAGCCAAACTGTTGAGGAAGGTGCAGGAGCCGAGGAAGAAGTGGAGGATGAACTGGCGATGGGAATGGAAGACTCATCAGATGAGGGAGACCTTGATCACATTTCTGTTGTGCGAGGTTGGGGGGAGAGGGCAGAGGAAAGAAGCATGATTCTTACCTCGCTACCAACACAACAAGGACTTGGTCCTCCTGGATGCGCAAGACACATGAGTGCCTTCTTGCTGCACTACCTGCAACATGACCCTCAGATTGCAGAATTCGAAGTTATCTCGACTACTGGGTTGCCACACTCTTAGATCCCCGGTACAAAAGTAAATTTGCCGAAATAATTCCTGCCATAAAAAGGGATTGACGCATGCAGGAGTATCTGCAGACGCTGTTGCAGAATCTTACATGTGCTTTTCCACAAAACACCAGTGGTGCGCGAAGTGAATCTCACAGTTCTAACTTGCCAACTGCGGGACTGTCGAGTCTTCATCACTCAAACCGTAACAGTAACACAGTATCTGCTGGTAACAGCAATTTTGTGAAATCGTTTCACCACTTTTTTAGACCATCCTTTGCAAGGCCACAGGAGACAAGAAGTCTGACACATAGTCAATGCCTAGAGAGGATGGTGCAGGAGTATCTCCAAGTGAACATCGAAGCCATGACTGTGTCACTGGACCCTTGCTCATTTTGGTATTCCAATCTGGAAAAATGGCCGGAGCTCGCCACTCACGCCTTGGAGATCTTGTCATGCCCTGCAGCCAGTGTTCTCTCTGAACGTGTGTTCAGCGCTGCTGATGGTGTGCTGACAGATAAGCGCACGCGGCTGTCCACTGAGAATGTAGACAGACTCACGTTCATAAAGATGAACAAATCATGGATTCGCAAGGACTTTTCTAATCCTGTGTTATCCTTGGGAGGCTAAAAGCTTGAGGATTTGGTAATATCACCTCACCAACCGTTTTAAGCAACTGTGGGGCAATTGATGCCACTTAACAATAGAACGCATGACCATAAAAATCTACACTTTCATATACCTGGGGCCTTTTAGGCCCGTGTGCAAATAACATTGAATAACTCAAACTCAAATGACAGACAACTATATACATGAAGAATACCTAGAGGTTCAAAATTCTAACTAAAGTAATCTTGCAGAAAATAGAAAACAATTAACAGGGCGGGACTGCGAGGCCCCAGGTATGCGTTCTAGGGTTAAGTGGTGTCTGTGCCACAATTTTGGGAAAAAATGGAAACTCTTTTTGGAGTCCCCTTGCTGTGTCTTACGTGACGTTGGCATCGTCAATTCCAGGTGGGTTGGGTCGCTCCCCCCCCCCCTTTTAACTGTAAGAAACTACATACACTATGGCTTGGGGTGACACAGATGATTGAGTCTGAAGAGCTGTTTACTCAGAAGTCTGCTCCAAATCTTCAGTGTCTGCTAGTCAGCGTAGAATTTTTAACTGCATCTAGCCTAGGCAATAGTTTGGGCGTAGTAGCCCAGCTGCGAAGCAAGCTGCACCGCCTGTGTATCTAATAAGAATTTTTAAATGCATCTAGCCTAGGCAGACTGTGGGGACCCACAACCAAACCCAGACGCTCAGCCCCCCTACCGCCCCCCTTTCCTTGACAATACAATAATGTAACTCTTACAACTGGATGGGTGAGGATCGGTCACAGCTTTATTAACTCTTTATACTCATTCCATTAGAAAGACATTTTATTTCTAAAATAATTCAGCTTGTTGCAGCATGCCCTGGGTCTCCAATCCGGCAACTTGGCCAACAAGTGTAACTCTCCAACATGTCCTTTCTATTTCCAGGCCACGGAGGATCCTGCGTACTCGTATGCAGGACTCTGACCCCCACCCATCACTCTTAACGCTTGTTCCACTCCGTCCTGGAGTCCTGACAGAAATATGTCCAGTCCAATATCCATTAAGTGAACACCGTCGGGCCGTATGAGGCCTGCTTTATCTCCTTCCAGTTGTCGGTGTCGTACCACTACACCACCTCTGTCTCTTCTAAATTTTGCCATCCGAATATTTATTACCCGCCTTGTCCGTTCGATGGCCGTGATGTCTCGCGCACCTTGCCATATCGCTATCGGCACAATCTCTGACCATACTATAGCTAGTTTTGTGAAAAATTCTCTGAAGCGCTCAGTGTCTAGTTTCATTATTGCCATTAGTTATGCGCTCTTGTGATGACCTAGGTTGTTTCCCCCGGCCTGTATAACTAAGATGACCAGACATCTTGCCTCTCTCCCTACATTGATTACCTCCATTAGTACCTGTGGCCATAGCAGGCCTCTAATACCTCTCCAGTTGAAATATGTGTTATGAAACTGTAATTTCCTCCCGCCTGGGCGGACTTTCGCCCTTTAATCTGCCCAATATATATACGAGTGGCCTATCACCCACACTGTTGGCTTAGCGTCACCTGTAAAAGAAACAAACCACGTTAGGATAACAAGTCCGGTCTTATGTATCTTGCCAAACACGTGGATCACCATCTCTCTATCCTCTGAACTTCCGTTTCTGACAGTCCTGCTCTTGCTGCTTCTGTGGCCTCGCCTATGCGGAATAAGTGTGTCCTGTAATCTTTGGGGTGGTTCCCTGCCGATGTTATGCATTTATTAAATATAGCTTGGAACTGGTATCTTGCTAATGGCGTCCCATCAATGTGTGATAGGAACAAAATACTTTGTGATCTGATGGTTAGATATGGTTTTACTATTGTTACCCGACTCAGTGTACCGTTTGTGGGTTGTAGTAGTACCCAAGTGCCCCTGCCCGCTGGAACCATTTTCGATTTGTGTATGCGTAGACGTATTGCATTATTGGCTATGACTACGTCCTGGTGTAATAAGCCTCCACTGGTGCTAATTTTGGATTGAGGGACTAATTCGCTTATGCATAGCGCCCCGAAGAAGGCGATCACAAATGCAGTAGACAGTAGTGTTGCTTCAAATTGTGAGTGTCATGTTAATGGTGTTAGGGATATGATGTGAGAAATTAGTTTTAGTGACACGGGACGGGACGTCTACACTCCTGACTTGGCTGACCCCTTTTCCACCCTTTTATGGATTGTCTGATGATGAATCTTTGTCACATCTCCCCAATTCAGTAGTTGGAAGTGAAATGCTACTCCGGTCAGACACCGCTGCGCTGACGCCCCTGATATGCCCCTCATCATTAGCTGGTGGAGAAATTCTATGGTGACTTGTGATCTGGCTTGTTCACATTGGTCAACCCGTCTGCCTGCTACTAGTCGTGTCCACTCTTCCCATGCCTTACCGTATGCTTGCCACGTCGACGGGGCAACTGACGCTCTGATTAATGGCATCAATTATTCGCCACTAGATCCCATAGGGAAGGTGGGCAACTGTTGTCCCGATGGGTGGGCATTGTGGAAGAGCTCTGTGAAAATCTGCCAATTGAATTGTTATAAAGCGTTAGCAGCAGCTTTAGACCCCTCAGCATAGTGGCTAGCGCGGACCCATACATTGTGTTTTAGGCACAGGAATGCTAGCCTGGGCAGTAGGCCTAGCACTGGGAGAGACGATGATGCCATCTTATTAATGCAGTGCGCTAAGCTGGTGTTTTTTGTTATGAAGCGTATATTTTTGTAAGCCAGGAGCGCGCCCCATATTTCTATTGCTACCACTATTGGGAAGAAAAATTATTTTCAGGGCTAGATGCAGCGAAAAATTATTATTAATTGAAAAGCTGGTGGAGCTTGGTATAGATGGCCTAATACAATGAGACCCACACACTGCTAGAAGGCCAAATATTTTTTCAGAGGTAGATGCAGAAAAAAATTATATTCAGTTTGCAACCTTATGGAGGTCAGTATAGATGGACTAATAGAACAAGTCCCACACACAGCTAGAAGGCCAAATATTTTTTCAGAGGTAGATGCAGAAAAAAATTATATTCAGTTTGCAACCTTATGGAGGTCAGTATAGATGGACTAATAGAACAAGTCCCACACACAGCTAGAAGGCCAAATATTTTTTCAGAGGTAGATGCAGAAAAAAATTATATTCAGTTTGCAACCTTATGGAGGTCAGTATAGATGGACTAATAGAACAAGTCCCACACACAGCTAGAAGCCCAAATATTTTTTCAGAGGTAGATGCAGACAAAAATTATATTCAGTTTGCAACCTTATGGAGGTCAGTATAGATGGACTAATAGAACAAGTCCCACACACAGCTAGAAGGCCAAATATTTTTTCAGAGGTAGATGCAGAAAAAAATTATATTCAGTTTGCAACCTTATGGAGGTCAGTATAGATGGACTAATAGAACAAGTCCCACACACAGCTAGAAGGCCAAATATTTTTTCAGAGGTAGATGCAGAAAAAAATTATATTCAGTTTGCAACCTTATGGAGGTCAGTATAGATGGACTAATAGAACAAGTCCCACACACAGCTAGAAGCCCAAATATTTTTTCAGAGGTAGATGCAGACAAAAAATTATTATGAATTTGCAACCTTATGGAGGTCAGTATAGATGGACTAATAGAACAAGTCCCACACACAGCTAGAAGCCCAAATATTTTTTCAGAGGTAGATGCAGACAAAAAATTATTTTGAATTTGCAACCTTATGGAGGTCAGTATAGATGGACTAATAGAACAAGTCCCACACACAGCTAAAAGCACAAATATTTTTTCAGAGGTAGATGCAGAAAAAAATTATATTCAGTTTGCAACCTTATGGAGGTCAGTATAGATGGACTAATAGAACAAGTCCCACACACAGCTAGAAGGCCAAATATTTTTTCAGAGGTAGATGCAGACAAAAAATTATTTTGAATTTGCAACCTGATGGAGGTCAGTATAGATGACTAATAGAACAAGTCCCACACACAGCTAGGAGGCCAAATATTTTTTCAGAGGTAGATGCAGACAAAAAATTATTTTGAATTTGCAACCTTATGGAGGTCAGTATAGATGGACTAATAGAACAAGTCCCACACACAGCTAGAAGCCCAAATATTTTTTCAGAGGTAGATGCAGAAAAAAATTATATTCAGTTTGCAACCTTATGGAGGTCAGTATAGATGGACTAATAGAACAAGTCCCACACACAGCTAGAAGGCCAAATATTTTTTCAGAGGTAGATGCAGAAAAAAATTATATTCAGTTTGCAACCTTATGGAGGTCAGTATAGATGGACTAATAGAACAAGTCCCACACACAGCTAGAAGGCCAAATATTTTTTCAGAGGTAGATGCAGACAAAAAATTATTTTGAATTTGCAACCTGATGGAGGTCAGTATAGATGACTAATAGAACAAGTCCCACACACAGCTAGAAGGCCAAATATTTTTTCAGAGGTAGATGCAGAAAAAAATTATATTCAGTTTGCAACCTTATGGAGGTCTGTACAGATGGACTAATAGAACATGTCCCACACAAAGCTAGAAGGCCAAATATTTTTTCAGAGGTAGATGCAGACAAAAAATTATTTTGAATTTGCAACCTGATGGAGGTCAGTATAGATGACTAATAGAACAAGTCCCACACACAGCTAGAAGGCCAAATATTTTTTCAGAGGTAGATGCAGAAAAAAATTATATTCAGTTTGCAACCTTATGGAGGTCAGTATAGATGGACTAATAGAACAAGTCCCACGCACAGCTAGAAGCCCAAATATTTTTTCAGAGGTAGATGCAGAAAAAAATATATTCAGTTTGCAACCTGATGGAGGTCAGTATAGATGGACTAATACAACAAGTCCCACACACAGCTAGAAGCCCAATATTTTTTCAGAGCTAGATGCAGAAAAAAATTATATTCAATTTGCAACCTGATGGAGGTCAGTATAGATGGACTATTAGAATGATGCTATGCCCAAAAGATTTTACTTCACTAGGTGCAGTAAAAAAATTGGTATTCTATACACAGGTGGTATATCTTGCAACACAGATAGGCTACTCCACTCACTAACACACTCTGCAATAGGCCAAAAAGGATTAGCTTTGCTAGATTCAGCCAAATGCTGTGAAAAAAACTTGCACAGCACTGGCACAGACCTGCCTGGCAAAAACTGATAGGAACTGATGTAACCTAGTCCTGAAAAGGACTCCAATTACAATTAGTCTTTACTCCCACAATCTATCTATTTAAGAGCACAGACCTGCCTGATAAAAGTCATAGGAAATGCTGTAACCTAGTCCTTAAAAGGACTGCAATCACAACTATTCCCTACTCCCAAGCTATCTGTAGATTTGTGCGACAATTGGCTTGAAATTAGCAAGGTATAGCACACACAGCAACAGCGGTGCCGTCTAACACGCAGCTGCAGCAGTGAGAAAATGGTGGCGACGGGGAAAATGGCTTGGTCTTATAGGGCAAGGACATGTGACATACACTGCCAATGACACATGCCCTTGCTTGTGTGAAAAAAAGCACTTCGCTCCGTGTGTGCGCTGCTGATAGGCTGACAGATTGCACCTCCCCACTGCAAATGCGGGAAAGAGAAAAAAAAATGGAGATCTTCATTGTTCCTGCAGAGATCCATCCCCTTCCCCTCCCCCCACCCCGCTGTACACTCAAACTGCGTATTAACATTAATTTTCATCATTACTGAGAAAAAATCCAGTTATGATTTTGGTGCACGAACAGTTATCGAACATAACCTCGAACAGCCGAATTTTTCTCAAATTGTTCGTGTTCGCCGAACGGCTCGAACACCGCCCAAAACAGCTCGAATTTGAGATTGGCGAACAGTTCGAGTAGAACAACGCTCATCTCTAATCAAAGCCCCAACCCCAGCCCTAAACTAGCACAACCCTAACCATAGCACAACCCTAACCCTAGCACAACCCTAACCTGAGAGTTTATTTTTTACGCCATTCCTCATGCGGTATAAGTGATTAGACAACCTTATTCTTCGGGTCGGTGAGACTACAGCGATACCAGAATCATATGGGGCTTTTATGACTGACAGCTTTCACACACTAAATGACCCATTTTTTGTAAAATCTAGTTTTTGCATCGCCATATTTTGAGAGCTATTATTTTTTCCAGATTTTGGCAGACAGTCATTTGACGGCTTGTTTTTTGCGGGATGAGTTGACGTTGTTATTGGTGATATTTTCAGGCACGTGACATTTTTTGATCGCTTTCTATTCCGATTTTTGGGAGGCAGAATAAACAAAAACCAGCAATTCAGGAATTATTATTTTTTTTTTTTTATTCTGTTCTGCGTATGGTAAAATTGATAAGGTCAGTACGTTTACAGCGGTACCACATTTATATCGTATTTCTATGTTTTGCACTTTTACATAATAAAAGCAATTTTATAGAAAAAATTATTTTTTAGCATAGCTTTATTCTGAGAGCTATAACTTTTTTATTTTTTGGCTGATGGAGCTGTATCGCAGCTTGTTTTTTGCAGGATGAGATGACGTTTTCAGCGGTACCATTTTAATTTATATTTGTCTTTTTGATCGCGTGTTATTTCATTTTTTGTTTGGCGGTATGGTGATAAAGCATTGTTTTTTGCTTCGTTTTTTATTTTTTACCGTGTTCACTGAAGGGGTTAACTAGTGGGACAGTTTTATAGGTCTGGTTGTTCCGGACGCGGCGATATCAAATATGTGTACTTTTATTGTTTTGTTTTGTTTTTTTTTTATAATAATATTTATTGATGGGTACATTATATTTTTATTTTTGGTGGATTATTTTTTTATTTATTTTTTTATATTTTTACAATTTATTATTTTTTTTTTTTTCACTTTCTGATAGTTTTAATACTTTATTACTTTGTCCCACTGTGGGACTTTCACTTTTTTTTCTCTGATCGCCTGCATGGCACAGGAATGCAGCACCATCCCTGTGTCATGCAGGCTGTCAGCGCTGGACAGGTAGAAGATTGTTTGGAGATGCACTGCGCATGTCCAAAAAATCTTCCTGCTGTCTGGTGACCCGAATGTTGTCATGACGACATCGGGTCGTCATGGCAACATCCTGGAAGCCACGGCAGTCAGCGCTGGAAGCCGGAAGAGGAGGTGAGTATCTGCGATCACCTCCCCTTGCCACCGCAATGCTGCGATCGACTTCGATCGCAGCATCGCGGGGGTTAATGTGCTGGGAGCGGTGCAGGACCGCTCCCTGCACATAGTACCGGGTGTCAGCTGTGACAATCAGCTGACACACGGCGGCGATCGCGCCCGCCCAGCCTGTGTGCACGCGCGATCGCCATGACGTACTAATACGGGTCAGGCTCTTAAGTCCCAGGGCACAGACGCGTATTAGTACGTCAAATGTTGTTAAGGGGTTAAAGACAAAAGAGATGTGAGAGAAGACAGGACTGTGAAATTATATCTTGATCTTTTTTTCTCATCATTGAAAAGCAGAAAATCCAATTTGGATAGGTTAATGGCTTCTGACAGGAGGTTTAAAAGCGGAACATTTACAAAGCATTAGTGCGGTTCAGTTATGGAAACAAATTCATAGAAAAGATGGTCTAGAGGTAGAACAAATACAAAGTGCCACTAAACTGATAAAAAGCTTTAAAAGGAAATATTAAAATAATTTCATTCATTTGGTCTACAGAAAAAATAATGCTTAAGGGGTAAGTTAATAACCTGTACAAATATGTAAATGGATTATAAAATAAATATGGTCAAAATCTGTTCCAAGTGAAATACACAATTTGGTGAAAAAGGTTCAATCTGTTGATGGTTTTAAAAAAGTTGTAGAAGATTTTGTAGAAAAAAACTGACAAATATTATACTATTTTTTTATTTTACTCACTTATATAGCGCCATTAATTCCACAGCGCTTCACATACATCATCGCTGTCCCCTTTGGGGATCACAATCTACATTCCCTATTAGTATGTCTTTAGAGTGTGGGACGAAACCGGAGAACCGGGAGGAAACCCACAAAAACACGGGGAGGACATACAAACTCCTTGCAGATGTTGTCCTTGGTGGGATTTGAACCCAGGACTCCAGCGCTGCAAGGCAACAGTGCTAACCACTAAGTTGATTCACTCGCTATTTTATCCTGAAAAATTGCTGTAACTTCTAAAAGAGACAGTCTATCTTACTGAAATATGGACTGTACAAACCGTGGTTCATTAGAAATTGATGCTTTAAAGCAGGTGTTGAAAATGTCCACCATTCACATCGAAGCACGCCTACATGCACTGTTTCATATTGTTGATTGTATTCCGCAGGATGTCAGTGGTCATAGTCTGCATTTCTCCCTGTATGTTTTCTCGGAGGGCTTGCAATGCTTTTGGCTTGTTATTGTACATCCGACCTTTCAAATAGCCCAAAAGGAAAAAATGTGTCAATGTTAAATCAGACGATCTGGGTGGCCACAGTGCCTTGGAGATTATTGTGTCATCAAAGAAGGTTTCAATACATGGTTTGGATGATGGATATCAACTTCCAAACTTCATTCGAAGCTCAGTTTGGCACCTCTTTAAGGACTCAGTTTTCCGATAAGTTTTGACAATGAAAACATGCTCCTCCAAACTGTATCTGTACACTGTTGATAAATTAAGAAGGAATTTGGCAGAAGTGAAATTCAAGCACCACACATATACTACCAATGAGCAGAAATTCGTGCATGCAGCAAGTCTTCCTCATAATGGAGACGACCGGTGGGGCGACAAGTTGGAGAGACCACTTAGCTTGAGGATATTTCTCATCGCTGTTGTTGAGGTTCATTGCACTCTCACTTCTCATGAACCAATGTACAGTCCAAATTTCAGTTTGGCTGACTATCTCTGTTAGACGTTACAGCAATTTTTCTGGGTAAAGTAGTGAGTGAATCACCCTGTGTAGATGTATTAATCTCTTGTTCTGGATAGTAATACAATTTGATCAACACTTGAGATCAGAAGGTAAAAATTGTCCTTTAAGGGCAGATTGGTTCATGCATTATGGTTTTTCTTATACCCCTTATCTTCTTTTATATTTTCTCCCATCTCTCTGTTGAACTTGATGAACGCATGTTTAATTTTTTATCATGCTATGTAACTGTTCTTGGCCAGAAACTGAATTTGGATAGTTCTTTATTACAACCCATAGAGTAATTGAAATTCAGAACAACAACGTAAAATCCGAAAAATTAACTCATATTGACACTGTAAAAATGTGATATACTGTAAGATCACTTCATAAATAATATACACATTTATGTAGCTTTATCCCCTTCAGAGGTGAATGGAAACGATTAGCACCAACATTCAAGATTCATCCATTATTTATGATTCTGTGCTGACATTATTTATTTAAAACATCTGTTACATTTTTATAGAATTAATACAGCAACACCTGACCCGATGACGTATCCACCTCCTGGGCAAACAGACCGCACACTATGTTCTCAAGCAGAATGAAGAAAGTCTCCACTGATTTAATTCCAGAATTCGCAATTTCACAAGCGTCTTCGTCTACAGTACTAACGAAACTGGTATGCCAGTGAATATATGCATAAATAAACCAAGAGGGGATGCACTGGTGCCAATTTGGAAGGAACATGGAAGATTGTAGGGTTCATTTATATTCTGGTTAAAGAAAATTGCAATGATTTTAAAATTAAAAGTAAACTATACCTGTTATATATGTAGATATAGAAGCAAATCAATTACATAATTCTTTTAAGAATTCCAAAGAAGGTTTGGGATTTGTAATTTTGATTTTTTTAAAGGAAGTTAGGTATGCAAAATAGGCTTGTAAAAATATAGTATAACATATAAATATAAGATGCAATTTACAAATGTTTCTTGCAAATGTACTGTCAAATTTTAACACTAGTAAAAAATACTTCCAAACAATATCCTCATAATACTAGGATATATCTAAAAATATAGCACATTCTGTGCTCAATAAACATGGAGTAAACAAATAAAAACATATTGTATTTACAAAGTTATGCATAAATCCATGATATACAACTCTGAAGATGTAAGATGTTAGGCCTGAGAGGAGCGCAGAGAAACACGTATTGCTGTCACGGTTTATCCCTTCTTATGGGTTGGTGAGTACTCCAAACCTATCCTTAAATAGTGAACATTTACCTGATGCTAATTCATGCCTATAGTATAGACTCATCAACGAGGGTCCCTTATGGGATTGAACTCAATTTTGTCTTGCTCTTTTTGTATACATTGTAAGTGACTACCCACTCTGGTAGCAGTTGAGGTAGTACAGGCAAGAAGTAGCTGGGTGTAAAACTAGTAGATTTACTTAAAGTCCTTAAATCTCCACATAAATGAAAAACAGCCATTTCTTGGCATAGAGGTAAAAATAAACAGGAACAGTCTCTAAATAACAGACACACGCTCACTCATTTAAAGCACAGTACTTTCTGGTCAGTCACTCACAATAAATTGCCCAGTATCACACAGGTCCTTTCCTCCTTCCACACACAGACAGTGAATGAGGCAGCTGAACTGCCTTAAATAGGTTTTTCCAAGGGCTGGAACTGGAAGTAAGGGAATAGCCAGTCGCACCCAGCTCTTCTGCCCGTTCCAAAACCCAGACCTAAATTCCGGGTCTATTAAAAAGAACCACTCAGCAGTATCCATGCTGAAGCCTACTTTTCCAGGTCCTACATCACCGAGGCTAGTCACTTCCCATTCAGGACTTGTCCGGTTGCAACCTTACAACATTAATAAACTTAATTTTGCATGATATCATAGATTGTGCTTCTGTTAATACCCCTTGCTTTTCTTGTGGTACTGATGAAGGTTGGCTTTGAGAGGTAGCATCTCTTTCTACTTTATAGATATTAGTGTGATGAACTTCTACTGTTGTTTTCTTTCATGAAACAAAAATGATTCATGCATATAACTGATCCCCTTTTATGAATATCTACGTAGTTGGTTGTATCATTTTAACATTTCATCTGTCTTTTTCTGAGCTCTGCTTAGTTGATTTATAACCACATGGAAGTTAAGCTGACGTTTTTGTCCATAAATCAGTTTAAAGGAGCTTTGAAAAAGACTGGTAAATAATTTTCATACTCCCTCTTAGATCAAGCTGATGGATTCCGGTAACTCATTCTGCAGCCTCAAAGTGTGGAGAAACAAGAGTCAAACTGTTCAATTTTTTTACTGAAGCTTCCCACTGCCCACCCCCCACACCTGGTGTCAGAGCAGACTTTCAACTGTATTTACATTCTGGATGCAGATATAGTTGAAAGCAATGATGGAACAGTGAGTCGTTCGCTACCTGTTCCATCACTTTGTCTATGTCTGAGCTCTGACACTGCCAAATATTTTTTATTTTATTTGGAGGGGAATGGGGTGGGTTATTTGGAGTTCTGTTATGGGCCACATTGATTTTTATGTATACGCTTGGCCCCAGGTAATATTAAAATTCCTGCTTGTTTTTAAGCTGTATAAAATAAGTTGACAAAGTAATCTGTTCTCTGGAATCACTAAGTGCTCTGTAGCTTTTGGCTAAGGTTGCATCTCACAGACTTCCTATTATGACTGTTCCCCGCATGCACTTATAGTCTCAAAGAAAATAATACTTTATTTCTATCAAGCTTCAGTTACAAACTTGTAAACATATAATAATGCTTCCTGATGAAGCCTTTGACTGTCTAATTGTGTCTACTTTATCACCACTGCTGACTGAGTCCAGTATTGGACTTCAGTGGTCACTTGTAGACAGGATGTTACAGTTTCTGACCTGTAATCAAAGATTGTGGGGGAGCACCGGAGATATAGCGCTGTAGCAACAGTGGCTTCAACAGGTAAATAATTCTTATTCTATTATTTTACAGAATTGCATATCTTTTGCCAATTTTTGGATTAAAAACAGAAAACTCTATTAATAATGAAATAATCTTGACATTAGGTCGATTTTCCTAATGTGGACTCTTTTAAGATACCAAAAGCTATTTGTGCCTAATGTGCTTGGTATGCATCTGTCTCAGCTTCTGGGCTGGGCTCTACTCCTTTCCCATATTGCCATTGCCTTTTTCTGTGTTCAACATTGGGATTTACAAGTTGTTCCATATGCCTAAATGACATCATTATTATCCAGTTAGATACACATGAAGTGTCTGAGTATTCAGTAACTGTAGTATTGTGTTCAGTCACTGTGTGTCTTGGACTTGCCCGCATCATTCAGTCCCGATAGCTGCATCTTCTCTGTAAACAGTTTCTAAAACCTGCTGGTAAACTCATAATTTTTTGTAAGAATTATTAATTATTGATATTAGAGTATGTTTACTTTTTGCTGCAAGATCATATGGATTCTATGAATTGCATCTACTGCTTCTGTGACCAACTGGTTAACTCATCGATTGTTGTGAGCATTACGTATTGTTACTGGAGACTATTTATATTCCCTGCAATTTGCTGTGGATTCTACAACTTTCATTTATTGCTTTTAAGACCTCTTGATTAACACCGCTTGCTCTAGCATTCTGAACTGCTATTTAGAGACTGTTTTTTCTACCACCAACATCTAGATTCTATTTCAGACCTGCCATTTTCCTCTTGATCTGCTCTCCTGTGCTCATCTGTCCTCCAGGTTTGGAGGCATCCACTGTGTCCTACATTGCTTATTTGTCTGCTATCTTGCATAGCCTGTTGTATGGGTCCTTCCTGTTCTAAATGCCTTCTAAGCTGCTGTGCCAATGCCCTGGATCTGCCTGTCCCCCCTCATCTTAAGCTTCGTAAGTCCACCTTACCATTTGAGCCCTAACAGTGCTTCATATATGATTTTTCTGAATATACTCAAGATATAAAAATAATGATCAGTTAGTGAACAACAAATAATTTACTACTGGCTAGTGGGATTCCATCAGTTAGTAATAATTTAAACACAATTTCAGTAGTAAAATTGATGTATTGTTGAAAAAGCCAAGAAGTGATGGTAATGTTCCTGTAGTGTAATGGATAATCATGCTCTGTTCTTTTTCATTGTACTGTACTGTAAAAAAAATACAATTGACTATATGCGCTCATTTTGACTTTATAATTTGCTACATTTTGTTTCATTGTTTATCACTGTTTGTATTCTTCTGTGTTTTATATTTATACATAGGTTCGGAGTACATAATTGGAATGTTTTGAATGTAAACCAAGATTTGTTATTTGGTCCACAATGTCAAGCTGCTCTAAGAATAGGGCACATTGATTCTATGGCTTTTGATCATGTTTATGTTTCTGCAGTATGAGTGATATTGATCTATTATGATATAAATTTGCTCTTCAGCGCACTTCAACCTACGCTCCCAATTGTTTGACTAATCATAGCACTTTCTGTCTTCTGCGCATCCTGCTCTAACGCGGATCTTTGAACCGAATCGTAAACTATAAACTGTTCTAATTAGGAGGTTCAAAGATTTCCTATTTCATAATCCCATCCTTTAGTTCTTTGTGAATGCTAGAAGAAACAGATTTGCAATAGACCTAATTGTGAACTGTAGAAAAGCTTTTAAGTCATGCATAAATCAGAAACTTTTGTCCTTGTACCTACAGTAATAGGAATGCAAGAGAACGGTTGCTAGTGCCAAAATGATAATAATTGTGTTTAGGAACATACTTGGATACAGTTTAATGGAAAGCAAAACTGCTGATAACTCCTATGGATTTGAAAATCACCAGGCAAGACTTTCATCTACATTACAATCTGACACAACTGGGTACTTTGCTATATAAACTAATCTCTTCTATACAGAAGGCATGTTGGAATGAAATCCCTTCAGGATCCAGTTCGGGAAAGCTTTAAATTAGGTTTACACATAGACTATCTATGTTGTAAGGAGATAAAAAGCAGCTTTGTGCACTGCAAATTCTTACTTTACGTACTACACATTTAATGCATTACTGCTGGTTTAGTGTAGCATCCAAATTCAAAAACAACATGATACTTCGGAGGTCAATCCTTGCAATTTTCTATGAGTAAAGGTCAGTACTGTACATTAAGCTGTTAGATGAAAAACATCCCCAAGACATCCTGGTTGTCGTTCATATTAACTACCTGGACTTTTTACAGGTTTCTTGTGTAAAACATTGCTTTTAAAAGAATTCAGGCTTCATGTATTTTTGCAATATCTTTAAAAATAAGTATCCATGTTGGATAAATGCTTACAATGATTTACTATTCCAATTTTTACTGCATTAGCTTAAGGCTCTACTCACATGTTTTTGCACTCTTTTTGCCTCAAATTCTGAAGAAAAAATTGTTTTGGAAATACATTGTGAATTTGCGGCAAAAAAATATTATGTGTGTAACATACCTGGTGGCGGGCTTGCATGGTGCACCATCTCTCACTATACAAGATCGCAAACTTGATCTTCAGTCCAGTCTGCTAGCCTGGCTTCTATTCATGCTGTCTATTTGTCTCTGTTCTGACTGCTTAGGGCGGCGGCCCGGTTACTTCCTGTTTCTTGTAGCCACTATGGGCACACCCCTAATGCTTCCTCAGCCTATTGCTGTCTGTCACTGGATATTTAAACGAGCTCCAACTGGAAGCTGATGCCTGAGCAACACTATCATTCAGTGTGCTCCTTGACTCTGAATGTGCCAGGTCCTGTTCTGTTCTTGACTGTTTCCGCCACTCTGGGGACTGTATTCCCAGACTGGCTCCAGTATCTCTTTCAGTAGCAGTTCCTGTCTGAACTGTACCCTAACCTGTTCGTCCCGCCTTCTAGGGGCCGCATACCTAGATCTGTTATCTGTGTTTTCTTGCCTGTCTGTCCGCCTTCCTGGAGGCTGTATTTCCAGGCCAGTCTGAACACGCTCCTAGCCTGTTCGTCCCGCCTTCTGGGGGCCTCATACCCAGACCCGCTCCTGTATCTCGCTGCAGTGTCAGTTCCTGTCTGTACACTCACACTCTCCTAGCCTGTTATCTGTTTTTCTCCATGTCCGTACCTTCCCTTTTTCTGCAGAGTCAGAACCTGCACCTAACTCCTACTGGTTGCCGCTGTACTTCTGTTTGTGAGTTTATAGTCAACTCACTACTTCATTGCAAGTACCTTGTGTGTATCTGGTTCTGCTTTTCCCTTTCAGTCTGTTCAGTGTGAACAGAGCCCTGTCCATTCTGCCTTGCTCACCGCTCAAGGCGGTTTATCTCGCTCTGCCCTGCCTTTGTTCATTGCTCCAGGCAGTCTCGCCCTGCTCTGCTCTTGCTCACCGCTCAAGGCGGTCTCGCTCTTCTCTGCCTTTGCTCACCGCTCCAGGCGGCCTCGCTCTGCTCTGCCTTTGCTCGCCGCTCCAGGCGGTCTCGCTCTGCTCTGCCTTTGCTCGCTGCTCCAGGCGGTCTCGCTCTGCTCTGCCTTTGCTCACCGCTCCAGGCGGTCTCGCTCTGCTCTGCCTTTGCTCGCCGCTCCAGGTGGTCTCGCTCTGCTCTGCCTTTGCTTGCCGCTCCAGGCGGTCTCGCTCTGCTCTGCCTTTGCTCACTGCTCCAGGCGGTCTCACTCTGCCCTGCCTTTGCTCACCGCTCCAGGCGGTCTTGCTCTGCTCTTGCTCACCGCTCCGGCGGTCTCGCCCTGCTCTGCTCTTGCTCACCACTCAAGGTGGTCTCGCTCTGCTCTGCCTTTGCTCGCCGCTCCAGGCGGTCTCGCTCTGCTCTGCCTTTGCTCACCACTCCAGGCTGTCTCACCCAGCTCTGCTCTTGCTCATCGCTCCGGCGGCCTCGCCCTGCTCAGCTCCTGTTCACCGCTCCGGCGGTCTCGCTCTGCTCTGCTTGTCTACCACATCTGAGGTTCTGTTCCTGAGTCCCAGTCTGTACTGGACCTTATCCAGTCTGTGCTTCAACCTGCTAGTGCCTCCTTTTCGGCACTCCAGCCGTGCTTGCCTGAACCCCCTGCCTGCATACAAGTCGTGCTTACCAGTGCTCGCCTGTCTGCATACCAGCCGTGCCTGCCTATACCCACCAGTCAGTGTGCCAGCCTAACCTGCCTGTTCCTGTATTCTCTGGTAAGGGTCAACAGCCGTGTCCGGTGTCTGACCTGGAGTAGCACCTGGTCCCTCTGCTCGGTTCCTCCCTGGTGCACTGGCGTCGTTAGCCGTCATGCGACCTTGGTCGGATCGGGTAGATACTTAGTTACGCCCCTCCAGGCACTCTCCGGTTCATGGTCCAGTGGAATCACTAAATCACGCACACTCCAGTCAGCCCGGGCGTGTGCATAAGAATGTGGATATAATGTGTTTACGCAGCCTATGTGGAAAAGATCCTAATTATTTCTATTTTGCTGTTAAACTTTTTAACATTTCTCATTGTATGGTGACATCTAATCGAAGGGGATCACAGAGAAAAAGAAGTAAATAGAATAGATAGGACATCATTGCTAAAATGTCAAGGGGCCTCATCATGGTACTAGTTAATACCACACAGAGTAAAGCATGAAATACCAGGGAGAAAATACTGCATGACATAAGTTACTCAAGAGAAGAGATCAATTACTTTTATTGTCCTAGCTTAAGCTATATTATGCTCCCAATGTAGATGGTTTTAGTATCAGTTCTAGCACAATCCACCATGACTGTAAGCACCTTCCGAAAAAGATACTGTAATAAGCCACTGAGATTGATCAAATGCCACCATATTGCTTTGTGACATTGCCCAGCACAAATGGAGACCCAAGGAGACCATTTTTAACTAACTAAGAGCAGATGTAAACACTGGAAGAACTTCTTAGGGTATATGGCAAAAGTTGACCCCAAAGTGGTCTTAACCAAGCCTAGAATGGCCTACTGTAAATTATATGTTATTCCCATATCTTATCTCAGGCACTAGGCTGTACATCTCCATCTGCTACTGTACAATCTCAGCTTTGCCATTCCATGACCAAGCTTCTACTAGCAACCAGCATAATCATAGGTCTTTTTACATGAACCAACTGGTAGCATTAAACAATTGCAGATCCAATACTTATTTGCTGATTGTTTAATAGCCTGTTTACACAGGAAAACTGAGCTTCAGGGTACGCTCACACTGGCGTATAACACGTCCGAGTGCTATCCAATGTTTTATCTGATAGCACTAGGCCTAATGTTATACTAAGGGGCACTGCAGGTGTGCGATTGCAGCTTTGGCATGAGAAAACAATTGCAGCATGCTATGGGGTTCTTCCAATAATTGGGTCACATGCATCAATTCAAGTCTATGGGCGCGAGTGAAACATTGGACTGCACATAGATGACATTGTCCGATCGCAGTCCGATGTATGCGCACAAAGACCATGGAGAGGATGGAGAAATTACGTTTTCCATCTTCTCCGCACCTGTGCAGTGATTCTCTTGTGCTAGAGAACAATTTACTCCATATAATTCAGGGCATATATGCTTCTATTGTTTTCAGCATTGGGAGTTCGGTTTACACAGGATGATGTGCTTTCAAGAACAATGATCTTTTGTGCAGCACAAAATATTTTATCTGATGAACAAGCTTGTTTGTCAGGTGATTCGAAACCTAAACAGACTGCAAAATTATTGTGAAATGAATCACTTCTTCCCTGATAATTTGCAGTATAAATGAACATTTAGATGCTTGTCCATCTCCTCATTTCGGCTATTGCAAGGTGCTTGTCCACATACTTGGCTCTGCTATTCCAGGGAGAAAGGCCACATACTCATCTCTTCCACATCTCCAATTTTAAGGTGCTGGTCTGTATACTCAGCTCTGCTATTCCCAGTTGCTTTCCGGCATACTGTACTCCACTGTTCTACGTGTCATTTAGCATATCCAGCTTCACTTTTCCACCCTACTCCATGTACTGACCTGCATATCCTGCTACCTATGCTATTCCAAGAGTAGTCCGGCTTATCAAACTCCACTGTATCTTTTTAAACCAGTGCTTTTGTTTTGTGCTGTTTATACAAACCCATAGCTTAGGAAATGCACCTCACCACGTGTGCCATGACAAAACACTTAGGTCATGGAAACAGTGGCTTTAACACTTGGAACAAGCTGTGAGTAAATGTGAGCTATGCACCTATAGTTATGCAACATTTGTTTCAAACCCTGTTTCAGGTGGGATCTTCCTCTTGGGGATCATCTTCATATTGGCCTACCACAATTCATTTTGACAGAATTCTATAGCCTATCAGTTTTCTTTGTTAACCAGTGTACTGTGCAATTAAAACTGTGACAGCTAGAATTTTCGTCCCATTGGTCAAGAATGGCCTACATATTTTCTTTGCTCTCTGGGAAAGCCTTAGCTTTACCTTAGACTACCTCTTGAAGCTCATCAAGGGAATGCCAAGAGTGTGCAAAGCAGTCATCAAAGCCAAAGGTGGCTACTTTGAAGAACATAGAATATAAGACATATTTTCAGTTGTTTCACACTTTTTTGTTAAGTATATAATGACACATGTGTTAATTCATAGATTTGATGCCTTCAGTGTGAATGTACAATTTTCATAGTCATGAAAATACAGAAAAATCTTTAAATGAGAAGGTGTGTCCAATCTTTTGGTCTGTACTGTATATACACAAACACACATATATATACATATACACACACACATACAGAATATATATATGTATGTGTGTGTATGTATATATATGTGTTGTAATGCAGCTGCTTGCGTCATTACTGTAATGGTCCAGGGTGTGTTTTGGCCGACCATGTACCTCCCCCAGGTGACTGGTCACATGACTGTGACCTCGCACAGGTCCTGTGCACACAGAAGGTCTGATCACATGACTGTGACATCAGCACAGGTCCTGTGTGTGCACTGGAAGATATATAAACCCTGGTAGTTTTGAGACAGGGTGTGAAAGGCGTGAGGCCTGTTCCCCATGTGGGACACCGTTAGAGTGTGAGGCCTAATGAAGCCTGAAAGGCAGAGGCTGGATACTTATGTGTAAGCGATACCAGTAGCCTTGGAGGGCCAGAGGCTCGGAAGGCAAATGTGGCTGGTGTGCTTTATTTAACCCGGTGCAGCGAGTGTCCCCCAACATGATGACTAGCGCTGCCTTACTGTGTGTATAAATGTATATATATATATATATATGTGAGTGTTTGTATATATATAAATATATATATATATGTATATATATATAGTACAGTCCAAAAGTTTGGACACACCTCATTTAAAGATTTTTCTGTATTTTCATGACTATGAAAATTGTACATTCACACTGAAGGCATCAAAACTATGAATTAACACATAGTGTCTTAAATAAAATGGCGCCGGAGATCACGGTATGCGCACTCGCTGAATCTGGCATCATTTTATTGTTGCGTGTGATACATGTTGTAGGAGGACGCTAATTTCCCGGAATGAAGAGGGGGCGGGGAGTCAGGATCACCGAGGTGGAGGTCCGGGCCAGGAGCGGGCATGTGAGTAGTGATTGACTGATTGACCACCTGTGTCTGCAGCATTGGGGCCGCATTATGGCTCCATAGCAAGATATACACATGCGGCGACTCCAGCCCCACACTGTGTAACTTCTCTGGATATATTATAGGTGTGTGTATAATAGCAGCACAGTACTATTGTTGTGGGTTCAATACTTCCCCTAGCAACCAGCCTGTAATCTAGGGGTGGGTCTCATTAGAATACAGCACGCTGCGCTCCCAATCCCAAGATGGCCGCTCCCATAAACTGATTTTCTCATAACATAATTCATGAAATGATAGTCATTATTCTTCAAAAAGTAGTTTATTTATTTCTACAGTCTCCTTACTGTAATATACCATAGCATGTGTGATGGTGATAGGTCCTCTTTAAGCTTAACTGAACGGCATAGGAATCTCAATTCACATGATGAGCAATATGGATTGGCGCATGAACTTTTATCGACACAGGAATAACGCGTTTCTACCTCGGCTTAAGGTCTTTATACAAACATCTTATAATATGCATAATTAATACTCTTCCTGACAGTACTTACATCACATATGAATAATCAATGATAATGACAACTCACTAAACCCCTTCACAACCTATGAGGTATAGTTACATCATAGGTTGTGTATCCCCCTTTGGTGCAGGCTCCAGTGATGAGCCCACATCTTTTCCGGCACATTACCGCTGATTTGATCAGCTGTCATGCGCCCCTAACAGCCGCAGGTGTAATCATAATCCACCCGCACTGTTAACATGTTAAATTCCTCTGAAGCATGTCACAAACCCCGCCCATTGGCACCTCAGGCACATGATCCTGTGGGTGAAGATGGGTTGGCATGACAACTGGGGGTCAGCAGAAGGCCCCATGCTTTTCATTGCTGATCTGCTATGAACTCTTACCCATGGCTGGCGTTCATAGAAGATGATGATTTTTGCTACACATAGCTGAAGCCCTGCTATGTGTAGCACAAGAGATCTGACGATCATAGCTTTAAGAATCCTAAGGAGACTATTGAAGCAAGTAAAATGTAGCAAAAAAAAGTTTTTAAAAAATATAAAAAAAAAATGTCAAATATAAAAGTTCAAATTACCCACCTTTTGCCCCATTCAAAATAAAACAATAAAAATACACATATTTTGTATCGCTGCGTTCTGATCCGATTGGTAAACTGCGTAACGAGAAAAAAAATCAAAACGCCAGAATTGAGTTTTATTTTTGCTGCAACATTGAAATAAGATGCAATATCAGGCGTTGAAAACACTGTATCTACCCCAAAATTGTATCAATAAAAAAATCAGCTTGGTGCGCAAAAAATAAGCCCTCACTCACCCCTAGATTCAGAAAAATTAAGATACTATGGATCTCAGAAAATGGAGCCATTTTTCTTTTCTTACAAAGTTTGGATTTTTTTTTTTACCAGTTAAATGAAAAAGAATCTATACATTTTTTGGTATCTACAAATTTGTAATGACCTGGAAAATCTTAATGACTGGTCAGTTTTAGCATTTAGTGAACATGGTAAAAAAAAAAAAAAACAATCGCGGAATTTCACTTTTTTTTGCAATTTTACCGCACTTGGATTTTTGTTCTCGTTTTCCAGTACACTATATAGTAAAATCAATGATGTTGTTCGAAAGTACAGATCGTCCCTCAAAAAACAACATTTTTTTTATAGCTCTGGGAAGAAAGGGAGCAAAATATGAAAATGCAAAAAAGGAAAATCATGAGATCGTGAAGGGGTAAATCCCTTCATTGCCCTGCAAATTTCTGCTTTTCTTTTTTTCGTTTTTACCTCTCCTCCTTCCAAGAGTCATAACTTTTATATTTTTCTCGCCGTATACTGTAGCCATTTGAAGACTTCTTTTTGGCGGACAAGTTGTACTTTTGAATGACATCATTCATTTTAAATTACAATATACTGGAAAAGGGTTAAAATAATTCCAAGCTATTGAAGATGCACAAAAAGTGCAATTCCACAATTGTTTTTTGGGTATTTTATTTACAATGTTCACCATATTGTAAAACTGACCAGACAATATGATTGTAAAGGTCAATATGAGTATACTGATACTAAACTTGTACACTATCGTTCAAAAGTTTGGGGTCACGCAAACAATTTTGTGTTTTCCATGAAAACTCATTCTTTTATTTATCAAATGAGTTGCAAAATGATTAGAAAATATAGTCCAGACATTGACAAGGTTAGAAATAATGATTTTTATTAGAAAGAATAATTTTCTCCTTCAAACTTTGCTTTCGTCAAAGAATGCTCCCTTTGCAGCAATTACAGCATTGCAGACCTTTGGCATTCTAGCTGTTAATTTGCTGAAGTAATCTTGAGAAATTTCTCCCCATGCTTCCTGAAGCCCCTCCCACAAGTTTGATTGGCTTGATGGGCACTTTTTGCGCACCATACGGTCAAGCTGCTTCCACAACAGCTCAATGGATTTGAGATCTGGTGACTGCGCTGGCCACTCCATTACAGATAGAATACCAGCTGCCTGCTTCTTCCCTAAATAGTTCATGCATAATTTGGAGGTGTGCTTTGGGTCATTGTCCTGTTGTAGGATGAAATTGGCTCCAATCAAGCGCTGTCCACAGGGTATGGCATGGCGTTGCAAAATGGAGTGATAGCCTTCCTTATTCAAAATCCCATTTCCCTTGTACAAATCTCCCACTTTACCAGCATCAAATCAACCCCAGACCATCACATTACCTCCACCATGCTTGACAGTTGGTGTCAGGCACTCTTCCAGCATCTTTTCAGTTGTTCTGTGTCTCACAAATGTTCTTCTGTGTATTCTAGCTCAAAGGAAGGTCAATTTTATATCTTCTGAAATCAATCAAACTGTTTTCAGCTGGGCTAACATACTTGTGCAAGGGTTTTCTAGAGTTTTTTAAACATCCATTAGCCTTCTTACACTGTTAGCAAACTCAATGTACCATTAAAACACTGGAGTGGTGGTTGTTGGAAATGGCTTCTATACACCTATGTAGATATTGCAATAAAAACAAGACGTTTGCAGCTAGAATAGTCATTTACCACATTAACAATGTATAGAGTGTATTTATGATTCATTTAATGTTCGCTTCATTTTAAAAAAATGTGCTTTTCTTTAAAAAAATATTGAAATTTCTAAATGACCCCAAACTTTTGAACGGTAGTGTATAGTTTTTACTTTATTTAGCCAATGAAAAGAGATTCGGAAATTTCTAAAAAAAATAATTTTGCTTTTGTCGCCATTTTTCGAGACCTGTAACATTTTCATTTTTGGAGATCTGGGGCTGTGTTATGGCTTATTTTTTTTATGCCCTAGGCTGATACTTTTAATGATTCCATTTTGGGGTAAATACAATGTTTTTATCGGTTATTACTGCATTTTATTTCAGTATTGCGGAGGCCCAAAAAAGTAATTTGTAATTGGTCATCAGCAGACCCCAGCTGTCATGACAACCCATCGGCGCCCCATGATCATGTCACGGATGTGCTGATGGGAGAGTGAAATGACACACCCCCTGTCGGCATGTGTTAAATTCCGCTGCTCCGCTTCACCCGGGGCTGTCACAGGCACATGATGGCTGTTTAAATCAGTCATTCATTGCAGAGCAAGATGTGGGCTGAGCGTGTGAGCATGTGTCAAAGACAAGGACACTACTTTTGACATACATCAAAGGTAGTAAAGGGGTGAAACATGATAAACAGTGATAAAACCCGTTTGTAAAACACAAATCAATAGACTCATATTTAAAACATGCTCTGGAGGGATTCTGCGTCCTGGGATTGGGCAGCAGCAGTGCACCAGAACCCCTTGCAGAATCCTGATGTATGTTTTAGTGTTGTGCCAGCAGCTCAACTACCTGAGATGAGCAGAAAACTGTACCTCTATTTCCTGTTTATTTTTGCTGTACTACGCCAGGGAAAACTATTTGTTTTTTCTACTATTGAACTGATTAAGAAGAGTTTGGAAAGGGGCTTCATTTGAGGGTCAATAACAATGGGCAAACGAATGAACAATTATGGGTCTCTCATTCTACTCGTGTTCATAAGGGTTTAAATAAAAACACCATGAAAGATCGCATTCGCTACTTGTTGCTTCTCATATAAAATTTTTTTGAGCGGATTAAAGACACCTGTATTATCATTAAGTTAGGCCTTTATCGAGCCTGCAACCTCTGCATATTTGGCTCTGCTGTCCTAAGTTGCCAGTTCAGTATATCCAGCTTCACTCTTTACTTTGTTCCATGTGATGACCTGCAAATCAAACTCTGCTGTTCCACATGCAATACTGCACAACCATCTCTGCTGTATCTTGCTCCCTTGATTCAGATCTATGGCTTAGCGAATGCAGTCATAACATGATCCTATTCAATGTAAAAATGCATGATAATAATTTAAAGATTTTAAATAAATTTAGCATTTCTCTGCTTGTACTTTGCGTGCGTGTACTGTACTTGTTTTATGTTTCTAACCTGTCCTGGCTTAGGCACCGATCTACACATCTTCTCTCTGCCACAGTCGGCTCCCTGTGTTCTCATGTGTTACAATAATAACATATGGAAATTGCCTTGTTAGAGAGGAAGAGGACTAGAACTCTAGTGCCACCTATTGGAAGTAGCAATACTAAAAGTCAATTTGTATCCTTTAACAAGCCTTGCCATATGACTTAGGATAAAAGCCAAACCAGTATCTCAATTTGCAGACTGTGTGTTTCGGGGTATTGCCCTTTGTCAGTGCAAAGTATGAGATCTGATTCAGCTAGGTAAGAGGCTTAAGACTGTGATCTAAGGGGTAAGGCTTCTCCTTTTGGAGATTGACAAGACAGGCCTCCCCACTCTGTCATGCCAGGTTTGGCTTGTCACTCTCCACAAGGAGAAACGTTACCCCTAAGATCCCAGTTTTAAGCCCCTCACGTAGCCAAGTTAGATATAATAATTTGCACTTACAAGGGGCAATACACCAAAACATTCTGACTGCAAATTGAGATTATGGTTTGGCTTTTATCCTTAGTCATATGGCAAGGCTCACTAAGTGGTCAATATATACTTTTAGTTAAATGACTACTAATGCCTTTATGTCTCTACTTCCCGGGCATCACTCTTAGTACTAGGCCCGTCCCCATCATCGTCTCTATAAACACCTCTGATCAGTACACTGGCCCTTGCAGGGATCACCGGTATTTCCCGCTAGGCTGTAGGTCCTTGATATGTGAGTCACTGAGTATACAGTGTGCTCGTTGCACTGACAGTCTCCATTTCCTGAAGCACGGCCCACACCCTGTACCGTACTTCTACACTGGAATTAATGGACACAGGAACGGTCCTCTGCTACAGACAGATCGTCTCCCGAGCCTGGTTCAGAACTGGTCAAGGTCTCCTATGCGGCCTCTACTGGTACTGGTTACAGACTTCTACTGGCGTGGGGTGGGAATCTTCCTCGCAGCTCAGGCCTTCTCTGGCACCTGACCGCTTTTGGACATTTCTGTGGCAATGGTGGCTGTAAGCCCACCTAGTAGCCACACGACCTGTCCTTGTACGGGTTCAGGTGCCAACTGCCTCTTCTCAGCCCAACCAAGCCTTTTATAATTAGTAACTGTGACACAGGTATCACCTGACCTGATGCGTCTTTAAACTCTTCCTCTTGATAAATAGTTTCCCACTTTTCAGTTCCTCCTACTACTGTAATTCGACCTTTACTTTCACTTTTGCCTTTGGCCAGCAGATGGCAGTGTTCGCTTGCAATTGCTCAGCTAGGCATCAACTTCAACCTTATTCTTCTCTCTTGTCCACTTCCTTACACCTGTCTCAGCTGTTCCAAGATACCTGATTATTTACATAGCCTTGCTGCTCCAAGGTACTTTCCACACACTTAGTTCTGCTAATTACAAGCTGCTAGTCTGTACATTTATTGATCCACATTCCATCCACCATTGATTGAGATGCCATCAAGCATTTCCAGCTTTACGGATCTTTGTTGATGTTCTTTCCAACTCTGCTGCATCAACGCCTCCGATTCATGCTGCTAAACCCAACCTATGGCTTACTGAATGCTGACATTTTACTGAATCAACACAAAGCAAATTTACAAATGTCTGTTTTCTCAAAAATGCTGATTTTTTGTATCGTTTAGTAAAAATCTACTCCATTAAAACAAATTCGCTCACCTCCTCCAGTTAGTAACAATAATCATATTAAGATTATAATGCAGTTTATCTCTGAAGGATTAAAGCTCTGTGCCTTCTAATTCATGACTACATTGTAATAATGTCACAATAGAGCTTTATGGGTGTGTTTTATATATTTTACCCCATACCTGTAAAATTTGCCTTTTCAGTTGTATTTATATTATTAAAGAAAAAATAATGGTGCTTCTAAAAAGAAATGGCAGCTGAAAGAAACTTGTATGAACTTGTGTATTTTCTTTTTCATTAAAAAAAAAACAAAATAAAACATAACGAAAACTCACACATATAGTGTAACTGTTTCTTATTGATCCAATAGAGTTTCAATGAATTATTAATACACAAAAGCTAGAAATCGATCAGAAAAATATAGTGACATTATCATTATAGGAAAGAGATTGTTTATAATTTATAAATGACCAATAAATGGAAAAATAACCAGAAATCTATACACCTGCAGTTATATATTTATCGATGGATTGTTTTATTTTATTAAACATTCAAACAAATATATATTAAACAACGAAATGTCAAATGATCTAAACAATATAGATTACTATCCAAGCAGCCTAGGAAAAGAAACTTAAGCAAGACTACTAACCACAAACCACAAGCTAAACTAATGCATTTTTATTGAATTTTACTGATAATATAGTAAATGTATCATGGAATATAAATATATAACATACTATGCAATTTAAAGATAATCTGTTCTATATATCTTGCAATAACTATTTTAGTAAATATGTATTATTCCCACTAAAATGACAATTGACGAAAATGTTTTTTTTTTTTATAACTCTTCATAGTGTTGTCCCTGTTTTATTTCTCCTGGCAAATGAGTGATTAAATTAACAACTCTTTGCTATTCCCCAATGACACATGACGGGCAACACACAGTTGTCAATATATTTATACAATTCCAAAACAATAGCACAAGAAAAGAACAATGGAAAGTTGTAATAAAATAGTCTTCAGAATCCTTATTGCATGTACAATACCATTATTTACTAAAATAGGCATGCCCAGAGAGATGAAAGATCCTGTTTAAAGAAGCACTCCCATCAAAGTTTTTATCTTCTTAATATATTACAGTCATCGTATTATGTAGCAGTGTGCACTGTGATCATTTAGCCCTCCTACACAGTTAATTCTTTTGTTTTCCTTTAGGTCTATAATATCACGTGATTAAAAACTGACCAGATGAATCCTTCAAAGCTCTATGTTGAAACAGGAAGTCTTTTTCCCAGTATGAGTCATGAGTCACTGCAAAAGTCCCTGGAGGGAGCAGCCGGGTCAGGAGTTAAAGAGGGGATTGATTTATACAGTAAAAAAAGAAACTGCCTGTTTCTACATAGAGCAAGTAAAAAAGACAAAATGGCCAATTGCAAGTACACAGTGCCATATAATGAGATGACTGCAATATGGTCAAAATTACTGTTATTGTGAACAGTTAAGCAAGTTGAAAATGAAATGATCTATAAAAGGCCTAAAGTTAAAGATGACACATTTACTTTGTATTTTAGGCAAAAAATATATATATTTTCATCCTTTACATTTAAAAAATTACAAAAAGGAAAATGGGCACCCTGTATGGTTAGTACCTATTATCACCCTCTTTTGAAAGTACCACAGCTTTTTGTAGCCAGCCTAGAGTCTTTCAATTCTTGTTTGAGGGATTTTTATCCATTCTTCCTTGGGAAATTCTTCCAGTTCTGTGAGATTCCTGGGTCGTCTTGCATAGACTGCTATTTTGATCTCTAGCCACAAATTTTCACTGATGTTCAAATCGGGACTGTGAGGGTTGTAAAACCTTCAGCTTGCACCTTTTGAGGTAGTCTATTCTGGATTTTGATGTTTGTTTAGGATCATTATAAATTTGTAGAAGCCATCCTCTTTTCAACTGCAGCTTTTTTATAGATGGTGTTTAGTGATGGGCGATCCCATGGTTGTTTGGGTCCAGGGGATTCGGCTAAACATCTAAAAAAAAGTTTGGTTCGAGTACCAGAATTGTACCCGAACTCAAACCCGAACCCTGACTCCGTTTATATGAATGGGGAGCCCGAACATCTGTGGTTTCCTACGTGACAAAGCTGGAGACATGGGCTCTGATCAGCGGTAAGATTGTTACCGCCGGTCAGAGCGCTGCAGACTCATGTTATCAGGTGACAGGTAAAAAGCTTACCACTGGTCACAGGCGTTAGCTGATGAGAGTACTACTCCCATCAGCCTATGCCTGCTGACGCTGATTAACTTCGCTAATGGGAGTATTCATCAGTTGGCACCTGTTTTCCAAGTAAAAAAAAGAAAATTGAAATAAATAAATAAATATTGAAATAAAAATGAAAAAGCATTAAACTCATCCTAACACCCAATACCCGATGCTTTTGTCCCTTGTAAAAGAGAAAAAATAATAAACCACCATAATACTCACCTGTCTGTCATGAAGATAATCCATGCAGGTGTTCTCCCCGCAGTTGGCTTACACTGACAGCAGCGTAATCAATCCTGTCAGTGTGTAGTGCTGAGCTGTGGTGAGAAAATTTACCGGAGTTCATGAGCTGATGAACCCCGGTGATCTCTCTTATGGCGCCGCTCACTGCATGAGAAAGTTCTCACACAGCATCAGTGCTGTAAATGAGTTCACCGGGGTTCAACAGCTGATGAACTCAGGTGAACTTTCTCATCGCAGCTCAATGCTATACACTGACACAGGAGCAATTATACTCCTTTGTCAGTGTGAGATGGCTGTCCTGGAGAGCAGTCACATAAGTGACTGCTGATGTGACTGCTCTCCAAGTCATTTGGATCATTATGGGACAGTATTGATTATCTCTTCACTTCAGACACGTGAGGGATATAGTTTTTTTTTATTTTAGCTTTTCTACAGGGGACATTGGCTTCAGGGATTAGGTGCTAGGTGAGTATAAATAAGTTTTTTTATTTTAGTTTTTTTTTTACAGGGGACAATGGCTTCATTGGATTAGGCATTAGGTGAATATAACTGTGTTTTTCATTTTTAAATAAATGTGCAAAATGGTGTGGACTTTTATTTCAAATAAAGTTTTTTTTCAGGCTGTGTCTTTATTTACAAACTTTTACTTTGGCATTAGTAATAGGGATGTCTTATTGATGCCTTTCCATTACTAACCCCGGGTTTTCATATCAGATGCCAATGCAAGGCTGACATGAATGGCAAACCTAATACCCCACCATTGTGCTAATTCTTTCTGAAGGTCTTTTGCAGTCAAGCAGGGGTTCTGATTTGCCTCTCTATTAATCCTATGAGCAGGTCTCACTGAAATTTTGCTTGGTCTTCAAGACCTTTTCTTGACCTCCACTGTTCCTGTTAACTGCAATTTCTTATTTACATTTCGAACTGAGGAAAGGGCAACTTGACAACGCTTTGCTATCTTCTTATAGCCTTCTCCTGCTTTGTGGGAGTACACCATTTTCATTTTAAGAGTGCTAGGCAGCTGCTTAGAAGAACCCATGGCTGCTGTTTTATAGCACATGGTTAAAGGAGGCTTGGTTTTTATAAAGCTGGGGATTTGGCATCACCTGGCCTTTCCTAATGATGATTGTGAACAAGCCATAACCCTAACAAACTAATTAAGGTCTGAATTTAGACGCTGAGAAAGAGTGAGTATAAGGCATATAAAAAGAGCTTTATTAGTTACAAGATAAATTCATAGTGAAACATATAAAGTAAATATATGCGATTTGCGGAGCGAATCTAAAAACAGGAATTACCCAGGGAATGCCCACAATCACAATGCAGCAGATATAAGTAATCAACTGAGCCCAGTGTCCCAGTTAAAGCTGCGGGCAACTTGATCTTTACATAAGAAAGGGGGGCCAAAAATAGCCCTATGCATGACAGGGTAACACCATGAGAAAAGAACAAACCAGGGGTTAATATAACAACTGATGACAGGTAACACAGACAGTTCAAAGGATTAGATAAGTATTAGGCGTTTCCTACCGTAAATAAACAGCTGAACTGTAGAGTAAAAACTGACTCACCAGTATAGTCACCAGGGGTTGCTCAAGAGGGGGGGGGACAGGCAGGAGCGGGCAGATGTGGAACCTGCGGGTCTCGACCCTGTCTCACTGGCACTTCCGGGTCCGCGTCGATGTCATGACTGACACTTTGGGGGCGGGATGCTCTGATGATCCCCGTGCATGTGCCGCACACGCCTTCCTGCTGGTGGCCATTTTCTTCTGGTCACATGATTGGAGGCATATTTAAAAAGATGTCAGTGCTTCCATTCATGACGCCTCTTGATAAAGCTAATCTCGCGAAACGTGCGTCGAGACCCGCAGGATCCACATCTGCCAGCTCCTGCCCTGTCCCCCCCCCTCTTGAGCAACCCCTGGTGACTATACTGGTGAGTCAGTTTTTACTCTACAATTCGGCTGTTTATTTACAGTAGGAAACGCCTGATACTTATCTAATCCTTTGAACTGTCTGTGTTACCTGTCATCAGTTGTTATATTAACCCCTGGTTTGCTCTTTTCTCATGGTGTTACCCTGTCATGCATAGGGCTATTTTTGGCCCCCCTTTCTTATGTAAAGATCAAGTTGCCTGCAGCTTTAACTGGGACACTGGGCTCAGTCGATTACTTATATCTGCTGCATTGTGATTGTGGGCATTCCCTGGGTAATTCCTGTTTTTAGATTTGCTCCGCAAATCACACATATTTACTATATATGTTTCACTATGAATTTATATTGTAACTAATAAAGCTCTTTTTATATGCCTTATACTCAGTCTTTCTCAGCGTCTAAATATCTATTTTTGAGTAGGCAATATCTCACGGCTATGGGGTGTGAGCTTTGTCTCTTCCACACCTCCTACTCGTGATTCTTATCATGCTGGCCGAAGTGTTTACTACTAATTAAGGTCTGAAGCCTTGGTCAAAGTTATCTGAGCATACAAAACTTCAAGGGTTCCCCAACTTTTGCATCGGTTCATTTTCCTTTTAGCAATCTGAAACAACGGATACTGGAAGCCTGTGCTAGCATTTCTTCTGTGGTGTTGCTATCAGTGTGTCAAGAGTGGGAGAAGAGGGTTGCATTGACAATCCAACACAATGGGCAGCACTTTGAACACATTTTATAAGTGGTCATAAACTTGTAAAAACTCATGAAAGAATAAAATTACGTTAAAACCAAGCACACCATTGTTTTTCTTATGAAATTCTCAATAAGTCTTATGTGTCACATGACCCTCTTTCCATTGAAAAAAATAAAGTTGGATCCAAAATGGCCAACTTCAAAATGGCCACCATGGTCACCACCCATCTGGAAAAGTTTTCCCCCTCCCATATACTAATGTGCCACAAACAGGAAGTTGATATTATCAAACATTCCCCTTTAATTTAGGTGTTACCATATAAATGGCCCACCCTGTATATACCTAGAATACAAAGGAAATGTGTAATATTTAACTTTAGGCCCTTTTAGAGATCATCATTTTATCTTCAACTTGCTTAACTGTTTGACTGTGGCTTTGTCCTGATGAAGAAGGTTGAATCTTCATAACGCGTTGACCAATAAACTGCAGAAATTGATCTCCAGATTCCTGTCTTCTTCTTAGTTGACGGCAGCGCCGGTGTAACCCACACTGTTTCAGCACCTAAGATGGTCAATAAAATATCCACTATCTGATTGTTTAAATCACTGGTTCTTAAGAACCAAGTGACAGCCCTTATTCCATCTTTATCTTTAATGGAAGTGTAGAGAGACTCTACATCTACAGTAACCATGCACATATCACTGTCTAAGTGCATGTCGTTCAACCGATGTAAAGCCGCTGGGGTATCCTTAATGTATGAAGACAGAGATGTTACAAGAGCTGCCATTTCCTGCGACTATCAATCTCCCGGTGGATCAATGACAGTTTTATGGCATTTAGGACTGAGGTAATACGTAGCCAATGTTGGATTTCTTTCTCACAGAGCTTCAAAAAAGTGTTTTTTATTTTTCCAGTTTTTCTAAATCTGTGGACCCAGTTTTGACTAAAATGACTATTGCTGGGTATAACTGAAGAGAGGGAAATTTTGTGGATTTCTTATGTAGATGGCTCAAATCTACACTTGCCTGAATGTTATTCTTATGTTTTTCCATCAAGGATTCAAGTATTTTTATTGCTTCTTCTCCTTCCGCTAATGTGAGGATGTCTGTGGGGTTGGTATTGGAATGGAGGTTTTTCAATAATAATTTCCTTGCAAATAGATGGACATCTTTGATAGTAGTGAAAATGTCTAAATTAAAGGATCTAATTCTTTTTGTAGAGTACTGATAGTGACTTAAAATTCTTCTAATGCAGTCAAATTAATTTCTATAATTAATTAGATAAAACAAAAGAAATATTTGGATGATTTGTCTTCCCATCTTTTTTTCATGTTATCATTGTCTAGTCCAAATGATGAATAAACTTGTACACGAAATACCCTGGGGATAATTTGTTGTTATAGATCATTTTCTAATGTGGCACATGTCCACCATAATTTCATCTATTTTTGGATTTGATGTGCATTGTGTCAGACATTTGTCACTCATATATGACTTGTTACACTTTCATTGGTAGAATCTGATTTGGGGGTGGGAATATACAACCCTTATAGTTCCGTGAAAGGTTGATGTACATGCATTGGGTCTATGGATATGACATGTGGGCTCTCTGATTAGTAGCATGACACAAATGTCTGGCTGCCATTGGTTGACGTATTATTGAATCTACCATATATACTGTATATATTCACCTTCCTGCTCCTCAAAAGACACACCCCCTGACAAAGCAAGGGTGAAATGGAAGTTGGGGCACCAAGCCACAGGATAAACCAGGTTTTAATGTCTTCATATCATGTAAATGATCTGTATAGGTGTACTGTATGTTACATTATCCACAGGGGCTTACACTATAGGCACTAATAGACTCCTCTGCCTTAGTATTCCAATTGTGTACACATCGGTTTACTAATATTATAATGATGATTTTTTTGTCATACTATCCACTGTGATTTGTTACTGCAGTCACTAACTTAGTCTATGGAGACAGAGAGTTACCTGGATCTATTCACATGGCCCTCCATTGAGTCACTTTGCCTTTTATACACACAAAATTGTTGGTACCCCTCGTTTAATGAAAGAAAATGTTATGGGGACGGTTGCAATCAACTTTATTAATAATGGAAAGCAAAGGAACCCGGGGTCCACGATGCAGCCTAGAAGACTGCGGCCGAACACCTTCCGGGTAAGAAGGTAAATCAACCAACTAATATATAAGTCCCTCCAGTGTTACTGCACACCGAGATGGGAAAAGGGATTTGCACTATCTCCATTAACTGCACGAGAGATGTGCGACAAATAACGTAGCAGTAGCCCTGTTAACTGCACAGAGGCTACGCAGCAGGCGCTAGGAAGTGTGTGTGACTCACGCCGGCGTATACGTGCTCCCAGCTGGTGTGCGACCGGACTGCATAGTATCTCTCCACGTGGCTAACAGGCGGTGCCAGGAATACGGAGTCCGCAGTCTGCAGTCTGCTCGGGGAGTATAGCGACCCCCTTGTCAGAGCCAGACTGTCAAATGGAACTACCTGCCTGTCTCCAGCTAAGGCTGCCTATCCCCAGTTAAACCTGCCTGTCCGAAGCTAGAGCAGCAAGAGAGCACGTGGAGCTCAAACAGACAAGCATCCACACATGAACACAACCTTAGCTAAATGATCAGAGCGCACCGCCATGTTTGTGGGCAGGCTATTTAAAGACTAAGCCCTGCCCACTGTCGCATTATTGGTCACACTACTGATGACATCATCCGCGGCCAATCAGGCGGTGCCAGGTCTCCGGATCAGCTGACACCAAAGCACCAATCACGGTCCGCCATGTCACGGGCATGCTCAGCGCAGTGCATCCTGGACATAGGCTGTAGCAGCCCTTGTTCCCCTCCGCAACCTATGCTTAACACTACTAGAAACAAGAACCCAAGAGACAGCTTGTACTTCTTGTGCACTGGCTAGGCATTGGGACTGATGGAGTGCTAAGCAGCATCCACCCTGGCTGGTCCAGAAAGAGAGACCACAGATGATTCTGGCCCAATTTCAGGTCCAGCAGCACCTAACAGAAACACCCACAATGGTTGCAGAAATAACTTGAATCTGACAAAAATAATAATAAATTAAAAATCTATGAAAATAAACAAATGAAAGTCAGTCATTGCTTTTCAACACTGCTTCCACAGAATTTTTAAAAAAATTAACTCATGAAATAGGACTGGATAGAAATGATGGTACCCCTGAAAATAATGTGACAAAAGGGACGTGTTAAATCAAGTTGTGTCCACTAATTAGCATTACAGGTGTCTGCAATCTTGTAATCAGTCAGTGGGCCTGTATATAGGGCTACAAATTCTCACTGTGCTATTTGGTGACATGCTGTGTACCACACTCAACATGGACCAGAGGAAGCAAAGGAAAGAGTTGTCTCAGTAGATTAGAAAGAAATTATTGACAAGCATGTTAAAGGTAAAGGTTATAAGACCATCTCCAAACAGCTTGATGTTCCTGTGACTACAGTTGTACATATTATTCAGAAATGTAAGATCTATGGGATTGTAGCCAACCTCCCTGGATGTGGCCGCAGGAGGAAAATTGATGACAAATCAAAGAGATGGATAATACGAATGGTAGAGCCCAGGAAAACTTCTAAAGAGATTAAAGGTGAACTTCAAGCTCAAGGAACATCAGTATCAGATCGCACCATCCGTCATTGTTTGATCCAAAGAGGACTTCATGGGAGACAACCAAGGAGAACACCATTGTTGAAAAAAAATCATAAAAAAGCCAGACTGGAATTTGGCAAACTACATGTTGACAAGCCACAAAGCTTCTGGGAGAATGTCCTATGGACAGATGAGACAAGAATGGAAGTTTTTGGCAAGGCACATCAGCTCCATGTTCACAGACAGAAAAATGAAGCATATCAAGAAAAGAACACTGTCCCTACTGTGAAACATGGAGGCTCTGATACGTTCTGGGGCTGCTTTGCTGCATCTGGCAAAGGGTGTCTTGAATCTGTGCAGGGTACAATGAAATCTCAAGACTATCAAGGGATAGTGTCAGAAAGCTTGGTCTCAGTCACAGGTCATGGGTCTTGCAACAGGATAATGACCCAAAACACACAGGTAAAAACACGCAAGAATGGCTAAGAGGAAAACATTGGACTATTCTGAAGTGGCCTTCTATGAGCCCTGACCTAAATCCTATATAGCATCTTGGGAAAGAGCTGAAACATGCTGTCTGGAAAAGGCAACATACAAACACGAGACAACAGGAGCAGTTTGCTCATGGGGAGTGGACCAAAATACCTGTCGAGAGGTGCAGAAGTCTCATTGACAGTTACAGGAATCGTTTGATTGCAGTGATTGCCTCAAAAGGTTGTTCAAAAAAATATTAAGTTAAGGGTACCATCATTTCTGTCCACGCCTATTTCATAAGTTTAATTTTTTTTTAAATTCTGTGGAAGCAGGGTTGAAAAGCAATGTCTGACTTACATTTGTTTATTTTCATAGATTTTAAATTTATTATTACTTTTGTCAGATTCAAGTTATTTCTGTGACCATTGTGGGTTTTTCCTTCATTAAACGAGGGGTTCCAACAATTTTGACCATGTGTGTATATTCATTGGATTTTTGTCAATTGCATATTATATTAATAAAGTACTATTTCACATGAGATCTTTGTTGCACCATTTTGTTTAGTTGAATATACAGCTACCTGCTGTTTATCTCTTCACCTGCTGTATGCATTATGAAATGCTGTATTGAAACTGTTCACATTGTGCTGTAATAATCTCTGAAAACTATTGTGGTTTCTACAACCTTCATCTAAATCTAAATCTTGGTTGCGACTTGCCACTTAACCATTCACTCGCTCTCCAGTGTTCGTCTATACTCCTGGTTTTGTGGCTTTCAGGGTGTCCTGCTTCCCTTGCTTGCTTGCCATCCAACACAGCCCTTGATCCTGGCTAGAGATGAGAGTATTTATTTCAGTTGAACTGAATTCTACTAGAATTTTACAAAAATCCACATTCACTAGAATGCAGATTTTTCTCTAAGTCGCTTCCATGCAGAATCAGAAAAAAAGCTGTTAGGTGTCTGCTGGATTTGAAACAGGTTCAGAGCCATCAGTGGGTTTTGTGGTTTATCATTCCAGTCCAGCCAGGGCTGATACTGCTCAGCATCACTGTCAGTCCCAATGCCTAGCTGGTGCACGAGATGTACAAGTTGTCTCTTAGGTCTTTGTTCCTAGCAACATGAAGCGTAGGTTGTGGAGGGAAACGGCTGCTACAGCCTAAGTCCAGGATTCACTGCACTGAGCATGCCTGTGACATAGCGGACCGTGATTGGTGGTTTCGGAGTCAGCTGATCTGGTGACCTGGCACCGCCTGATTGGTCGCGGGTGACGTCACCAATAATGCGACGGTAGGCAGGGCTTAATCTTTAAATAGCCTGCCCACAAAAATGGATGCGCGCTCTGATCATTGAGCTGTGATGGTGTTGTTGTGTGGACGCTTGGTCGTTTGGGCTCCATGTGTGATTTACCTTCTGTCAGGCAGGTTTAGCAGGGGATAGGCAGCCTTAGATGGAGGAAGGCAGGTAGCTTTGTCTGACAGTCTGGCTCCGACAAAGGGGTCGCCGTACACCCTGAGCAGTCTGCAGACACCGTATTCCCATTACCGCCTGTAAGGCACGTGGAGAGATACTCCTCAGTCTGGGAGCACGCCGGCTGGGAGCACGTATACACCAGCGTGCATCACACACGCATCCTAGCCCCTGCTCTGTAGTCCCTACAGGGCTACAGATACATTATTTATCGTACATCTCTCGTGCAGTTAACGGAGATAGTGCGAATCCCTATTCCCGTTCCGGTGTGCAGTAACACGGAAGGGATTGTTATTTAAGTTGGTTGTTTTACCTTCTTACCCGGAAGGTGATTGGCTGCAGTCCTCCAGGCTGCATCGCGGACCCCAGTTTTGGTTGCTTTCCATTATTTAATAAAGTTGTTTGCAACCGTCCCCTTAACAGTATCAGAGCGCCAGGGTCTTGCCGAACATGGCTGACACCAGCAACTGCAGCCCTATATACAGCAACTTGAGGCCAGACTTAGGACTCTGGAACAAACTGCCCCAGTGGCTGATATCACTGCAGTAGCTACCCAGGCAGCTTCTCAAGCAGCCAATCTGGTTAACTCGGCTGTGGTGAATGCTGCGGCAGCTGCAATCGCCCCATTACCCCATTTTGCTCTCCTGGAAAAATTTTCTGGTGACCGCAAATCCTGCAGAAGTTTTATTAATCTGTGCTCCATTCAGTTGCAGATGATGGAGGCACGGTTCCCCTCTGAAAGGGCCAAAGTGGGTTTTGTCATCTCGTTACACAGGGCCTTGGAGTGGGCTACACCCCTGTGGGAGCTGAGTGACCCGGTAGTGGCTAATGCGGGTCTCTTTCTTACAGCCCTAAAAATGTCTTCCTAGATCCTGAGGTCACGGATGATATGGCTTTTAAGCTTCTTGTGTTGGTCCAGGGTTCAGTCACCGCCAGCCACTATGCCATCCAGTTCAGAACCTTAGCGGCTGAATTGGATTGATCTGTGCGTTCTTTAATTCCGGTGTTCTGGAAGGGTCTGGCTGGGCATATTAAAAATGCTCTATCTACCAGAGAGATTCCAACCTCCCTGGAGGAGCTAATCTCTCTCGCTAACCGAATAGATTTGCGTCATGCAGAGCACAAGTTAGAGCTGGAGGTCCCCAGACCTCAGTGTCGGTTGGCACCTTCATTCTCTAGACCCATTTCCAAACCCGCGACTCCCAACCCGGAGCCTGAGGCTATGGATGTATCCCGGACAGATTCTAGCCCCTCTCGTTCCTGACCTGCACATCTCTTGGAGTACCCCATTAATAAGGGTTCCAAGCTGTCGGAAAAACGACTGTGTCTAACCGCCGTTGAAGGAGGTGTGCTAGATTCCGGGGCTTCTTCCTCCAAATTATTGTATAAGGTGACATTGTTCTTCGGAACAACCACGGTTACTTCCAAGGCATTGGTGGATTCTGGTGCCGATGGCAATTTTTTGTCATCTACGTTTGCCCAGAAGCACGCCATTCCTATGGAGTTACTTCCAAAACCAATGAACATTAGGGTAGTCAACGGTTCACTACTGGACACACAAATCACCCACCAGTCGATTCCCCTTACCATGCAATTTCCTCAGGTTCACCGGGAGGTTATCTCCTTTCTTATTATTCCCGGTGGATTAGATGAGGTACTATTGGGTCTCCCGTGGTTACATTGTCACACTCCACACATTGACTGGAATTCGGGGAGAATTTCTTCCTGGAGTGAGAATTGTGTGTCTCAGTGTATGGTTACAGTCACCCAGAGGGTAGTCTCTGAGCCTTCTTCTGACTTGGCCGCTCTCCCTGTGCAAAATCAGACCTTTGCGGATGTCTTTCCCAAAAAGGCTCCAGACACTTTACCTCACCACCGACTGTATGGCTGTCCTATTGATTTGGTCCCCGGCACAGATCCTCTGTCTGTCCCCGAGACCCAGGTCTTGTCAGATTATATCAAAAAGAACCCTCGGGTAGACCTTTTGTCCCAGTCCATGGATACGGCTGAGGATGATGACGAGCCCAGGCTCACTCTTCCTTCTGGGAGGATGTTCGTTCCCCCTAATCTACAAAATGAGGTGCTCTCCTAGGCACATGCCCCTAAGATCGGAGGTCATTTTGGGGTCAAACGTACCACAAAGATCCTTCAACGGTCGTATTGGTGGCCCCGGTGGCGCCAGGACGTTAAGGAATATGTTCTAGCGTGTGTCTCCTGTGCGAGAGATAAATCATCCCGTCAAAGTCCGACTGGTCTTCTCCACCCGTTACCCATGGCAGATTCCACAGATCTGACTCCGCTTCTTCTGAGTCATGGCCAATATCCGCGCGTTCCGGTTCCTATGCCAGTACCCTCTATGGAACCTGGGGTCAGGGATTTGGCTCTGGAAGCGCGGGAGGTTTGGGATCATACCCAGGATGCTATATTGGCCTCCAAGAATCGAATGAGAGAGTCGGCTGACACTCTTCGTCATCTTGCTCCCCTATTCTATCCGGGCGACAGAGTGTGGCTCATGGCTCGCAATATTAAAGTACGCGGGGAATCTGCTAAGTTTGCCCCCTGCTTTATTTGTCCCTTCAATATTTTGGGCCAAGTAAACCCTGTAAGGTACCGTTTACAGTTACCACGACACCTGAGGAGTCACGACACTTTTCATGTGTCGCTCCTTAAACCCGTTCGTCTGAAAAAACTCGCTGAACCCCAACCTGCTAAAGACACCAGGGGTGATAATCTTGAGGTGCAGGCTATTATGGGGTCTAAGATGGTTTGTGGAAAAAAAGGTTACTTAGTACCCTGGAGGGGCCATGGATCAGAGGATCATCCCTGGGAACTGGTGGACCACATTCTTGCTCCCCTGCTTGTTGAGGAATATGAGCATCAAGTGTTGGGGGATGTTAGAAAGGGGGATAATGTTAGGCATCAGGCATTTGATATGGGTTCAAAACCATCAGTGGATTCTGTGGTCTCCCATTCCAGTCCAGCCAGGGCTGATGCTGCTTAGCATCATCATCAGTCCCAACGCCTAGCTGGTGCACAAGATGTACAAGTTGTCTCTTGGGTCTTTGCTCCTAGCAACATGAAGAGTAGGTTGCGGAGGGAAACAGGGCTGCTACAGCCTAAGTCCAGGTTTCACTGCACTGAGCATGCCCGTGACATGGCGGACCACGATTGGTGGTTTCAGAGTCAGCTGATCCGGTGACCTGGCACCGCCTGATTGGTCGCGGGTGACGTCACCAATAGTGCGACGTGGGCAGGGCTTAATCTTTAAATAGCCCGCCCACAAACATGGCGGCGCGCTCTGATCATTGAGCTGTGATGGAATTGTTGTGTGGATGCTTGGTCGTTTGGGCTCCACGTGTGCTTTAGCTTCTGTCAGGCAGGTTTAGAGGGGGATAAGCAGCCTTAGATGGAGGAAGGCAGGTAGCTTCATCTGACAGTCTGGCTCCGACAAAGGGGTCGCCATACACCCCGAACAGTCTGCAGACGCCGTATTCCCGGCACCGCCTGTAAGCCACGTGGAGAGATACTCCTCAGTCCGGTATCACGCCGGCTGGGAGCACGTATACGCCGGCGTGTATCACACACGCATCCTAGCGCCTGCTGTGTATTCCCTATGCTGTAAACAGGGCTCCAGATACATTATTTATCGCACATCTCTCGTGCAGTTAGCAGAGATAGTGCGAATCCCTATTCCCGTTCTGGTGTGCAGTAACACGGAAGGGATTGTTTTTTAAGTTGGTTGTTTTACCTTCTTACCCGGAAGGTGTTTGGCCGCAGTCCTCCAGGCTGCATCACGGACCCCGGGTTCGGTTGCTTTCCATTATTTAATAAAGTTGTTTACAACCGTCCCCTTAACAATAGCTGACCACTATTTTGCTGAACTGTAAAAGGCCATGAAAAGGTTAAAAATAAAAAAATACTGATACACACCGCTCACCTCTCCTCCACGAACCTCACCATCCTCAGTTCTATTTTCATTGTATCTACTTTAATGTCCCCACAAGTGCTGAAATCTTGGGCCCCCTCATAATAGATTGGGAATTCTGCCTCTGATGAGGCCTAGGGCAGTACTGTGAATGTTGTCACACAATTTGCTGTGATCTTACGCACACATGCACAGAACTATTCTAGCCCTCATCAGAGCTAGAAGTCCCAGCATAGTGTGAAAAGGCCTTAGAATTTCAGAGCTTGTAAGAAGATGCGATGAGGACCAGATGGGGAATTGGTGAGGATTGGAGGGGCCGTAGATGTGAGCGGTAATGTGAGTATAAATATTTTTTTATTTTTTACATAATAGATTTTATATGCTCTGAGGTCAGGATAAAGGGACACTCAATTCAATAACTTTGCTACAAATTGAATTCCCCAGGAAAATCCATTTGATCTGCGTATATGAATTTTGACAGATCTGCTCATCTCTAGTTCTGGTCTTTCCACTGTGCCATTGACCTTGGTCCTTGTGTACAGCCCAGTCTGTAGTTTAGTGTTTCCCCCTCACCACTAAGACAATGTCTGTAAAAAGTGTTTATAAAAACAGCAACTGATATTTGTAGCAGTTTTAACACAGGCTCCTCATAGGACATAAAGTCAATGGTTGTCCTAATGGGCCAACTCAAGAAATTTGACAATTATGATACTGGTCCATAAACAAAATACTTTAACTTGTGTACAGTAAAAATATTCCAAGTGACTGAAAAACTAAACAGCATTTCGAACAGGCATTCATTTGCAATGTTGTGTATGTGATTTATTGCTGAATCTGGCATATACACATTTACAACAGCTTGTTATTAGCTATATCTGCTAAACGCAAAAAAATGTTCATAGGTTCTTCTGATGTAAGCTGAAAAGATTTGCATTAGCGTAATGTCTATTGCTCATCATTTTCTGATAAATAACTTTTATTCCATTTTCTTAGAGATTTTATTATTTGCAGGCAGAGTGTGGAAAACTATATTAGTTTATAAATGTGAATTCAGACAATAGTGGGAGTTGAGGGAAGGTTTTGGCAAGATTCATGCATACTCTCTACATTTAAATAATCACTGCAAATTACACCTGTGAAAGTTAATTGGTTTTACTTCACTGTAAATACATTTTCAATTAATCTTTTTTTTTTCTACCAATCACAGTTCCCGCAGAGTCGTCATTGTGTGAGATGCACGTGTGATGATTACTGGACAATACAAATAAAAAAGATTAAACTTCATTTAGAGAATCTTTGCCATTGAAAAACAGAAATGATGTGTGTTTTCTCTTTACGTAATGACGTGTTTAAATTTGAGTATAGAAATGAATATTTAACTAAAGGAAGCAAACAATTACTACTATCAGTAGGTACAATTTGAAGAAGCTTAACAAAGGAATATAAAAAAAAACACAACACTGAAAGGTAAAACACCGACTTAACGACAATTTGTAGTGCCTCCGTCCAAGATCTCCAAGGAAGCTGCTTATTTTTATGTCTGTGCAAGTGAAGCCGAAATATGAGATAAATTGTTATTACAGTGGAATGTAAAAGTTTGGGCACCCCTGGTCAAAATTACTGTTATTGTGAACAATTAAGCAAGTTGAAGATGAAATGATCTCTAAAAGAGCTAAAGTTAAAGATTACACAATTCCTTTGTATTTCAGACAAAAAAATATATGTATATATTGTCATTTTTTACATTTGAAAAATTACAAAAGGAAAATGGGCCAATGCAAAAGTTTAGGCACCCCACATGGTTAGTACCTGGAAGCACCGCCTTTTGCAAGAATCACAGCTTGTAAACAGTTTTTGTAGCCAGCCAAGAGTCTTTCAATTTCAATATCACTTGTCATCTTTAAACCTTAAAACCATAAAACTATGACACGTGATCGCTGGAGCTCATCTACGTCCGCTGTTCAGCTGCAGCCTTCACTATTCTGTCAGAACAGAAGGAACACTTTCCTATTCTATTGATGGCTGCAACCAATATGTGGCACTGAATTGGCTGCAGTAGACATATTATATTACATTGGGAAACAATTTTGAACATAACTTTTGTGAAGATTGATTTCTGCTGATTTAGACTAAAAAAGGCATGCAGATTTCAAAACTGTTGTTACTTTAATTCTATCTTGTCAGGTTATTTCTCTACTGCTTATCGTAATGCGAATAATTTAGGCTGGATCGATTGTAGCACTAGTGCTCTCCTATTGGCCGAGAGTGAAACGCCCTCGAGTGGGGAGGGGTGGAGAACGACCTTGGTGACCGGCAACAGGTTGTTATTTGTCTAGGTCTAGACTATTCAGTTACACGTTAAACAGTGTGGTGAGCGGTTGTGTGCCGCTCTACATTGTGAAACATATTCCGAAAGTCTGTATACAAGGAGTTAGCAGAATTTGTTTTTTTATTTACACACGTATTTCCATTCTTTCAGATCATGTCTGTCTCTACTATTTCCCATCGTAATTGCTTAAACAGCCTTGATTCCTTTTGCTATATCTGTGGCAGTTTCTCGCTTGCAAGTCAAAATACGAACATCAGCACATTGGTCAAGCAAGCCCATTTTGCATATTTCAAAGTAAAACTTGGTGATCAAGATAAGTCTTGGACCCATACAAGGCGTGCAAGCAGTGTGTTGAGAGTTTATGGATGTGTACAAAGGGAATATGTTATAAGATGCTGTTTGGTATGCCTATGGTTTGGTGAGAGCCAAGAGATCATTCCAGTTACTGTTACATTTGTAAAGTGATGACTTCAGGATATAACAAGAAAAATAAATATAAAATAGAGTATCCTCGTCTACCATCAGTTATTCATCCAGTGCCTGAATCAGCTGAAATTCCAGTGCCAGTTTTCCTTGAACTACCCTCTTCAAGAACAGCATTATGATGAATGATGAATATTTCGAAATTGAAGATGTCTCAGTTCATAAGGAATGTAACCAGCATGAGTTGAATGATTTGGCATGAAATTTGGGACTATCAAAAAAAGGCTTCACAACTGTTAGTATCAAGTCTGCTTGACAAAACCTTGCTTGAAAAAGGAGCAAAGGTATCCTACTTTCCTCCCAGACATTGCATTTTGCCAGACTTTATAAGTGGCAGTGGCTTTGCGTATTGCCTTAGCATACATTGTTTAATTGAGAAATTGGGAATTCCAATCTATAACATATTTAAATAGTAACTCTTCATCGATAGCTCAAAGCAGATCTTTAAGTGTGTCCTCCTCCACAATGGTACTTTATTTGGTGCAGTCCAAATTGGCTATTCAGTTTCTCTTTGTGAACAATATAAAGACATGACTTGCTACAATATCACAAACACTATTGGATGATCTGTGTTGACCTTAAAATGGTATGTTTATTTCTTGGTCAGTGATCAGATAGACCAAGTATCCTTGCTTTCTGTGTATGTGGGACAGCATATCTTGTGAGAAGGATTGGGTGGAGAGGAATTGGCCTCCAAAATATGACCTTAAACTTGGTGATTCAAACATTTTTCATGATCCGCTTGTTGACAGAAAGTACATTATATTTCCACTTCTGCACATGAAACTGGATCCCATGAATCAATTTGTTAAAGCTTTGCCAACTGAAGGAGACTGTTTCTAGTACCTCATTTTGGCATTTCCTAGCCTGTCATTTGAAAAAATAAAGGCCGGTGTCTTTGATTGTCAACAGATTTGTCAGGTCATCAAAGATAAACATTTCCACATGTTAGAACTCCAAAAAAAATTATTGTTAATCATTCAAAAACCTTGTTAAGGACTTTCTTGGAGATACACGAATAAACAATTACATCAAAATTGTCCAGAAGCTCTTGAAGAGCTGCAAAATGCTTGGTTACAACATGAGCTTCAAAGTGCATTTTCTGCATAGCCATCTTACTAACTTCCCTGGTGCATTGATGAGCAAAGTGAACGATTCCACCAAGATTTGAATGTCATAGAGGAACAGTATCAGGGTGTCACGGATGTGTCAGAAGTGACAGACAGTCGCTCTGCATTGGGTTGCATGAGATCTCTATGTCTGGCATTGCAGATGCCTTCTTAGAGACTGTCTCTAGGACCCAGCGACTACCTTCCTCTGGCTAATTAACACCCTATCCTGGGTGTATAAATACCTGCTGTGTTCCAGAGGGAGTTGCCAGCTATATTCATTACTCTTTGTAAAGGCTTTAGCAAGAGCAGTACTACTTCCTCTCTGGTGCTTGAGGACGTATGCGCATTTGTCTGGAGTCATCTATAGCTAAGCAATTTCCCCTGTTTGTCCTCCTTTGTTGTCGTTAGTGTTCAATGGGGATTGACTAGTGCTCATTTCCTCCCTTCCCTAGCCTTAGCCAAATGCCTGGGAAAGACAGGACGAGGAATGCGTGCGGTGATTGGTGAAGAGCCAATATATGGACATAAGGGAGACAGGGTGATATTCTGTAAGCCAGGAAGTCTCCACTTCCCCCTTTCCCTAGAGTCTGGGCGTCCTTTCCCTGTTCCGTTTGTGTTGCACTAAGTTTTTCCCACACCTTGCATGACATTATCTCCGGCCAAGCACATTTTGAAAGGGGAAAAAAAAACTGACACTTTAGTTTTTTTTTCTATCTGTGTGTTTTGGGCGTCAAACTTTTTTTTCCCTTTCTCCTTTGCGCCTTGGTATGGGTTCAGTTGCAGAGCTCGCAGAGCAGTTCCACTGCTTGTCTCTGGAGGTGAATGACCTCCACTGTGAGGTTCAGCAGCAGCATCAGAGGCTACAGGTCACCCATGTGGGGGTCTCTGCAGGTAGGCCTGTCCAGCTTGATCCCAAGGTTGCCCTCCCAGACAGGTTTTCAGGAAATAGGGACAAGTTTTTTGTTTTCAAGGAGGCCTGCAAACTGAATTTTAAACTTTGTCCTTACTCCTACGGAAATGAGGAGCAACGGGTTGGAATTGTGATCTCTCTACTGCAGGGAGATCCTCAGTCGCGGGAGTTTTCTTTACCGCAGGACTCAGTTTGTCTCCAGTCTGTGGAGGGATTTTTCGGGGCTCTGACCCTCATCTATAATGACCCTGACCGAGTCTCCTTGGCTGAGTCTAGGTTACGTCGCCTTCAGCAGAGGAATCGTTCAGTGGAGACATACAGTTCGGAATTTCATAGATGGTCAACGGATTCCAAATGGAATGACTCAGCTCTTAGAAGTCAATTTTGTGAGGAGCTTACTGAAAGGGTTGAAAGATGCCTTGACAGTATATCAAACCCCTCAGTCCTTGGAGGCTGCCATGTCATTGGCCATATGTCTTGATAGACGCCTTCAGGATAGACGAGTGAGACCACTTTCTCTGGGGCCTTCTTGTCAGGGTTGTGTACCTCTGCCGGGGGAGCGGTCTGGGAGTGAATCAGTACTGGGGAAGATGGAGGAACCCATGTAGTTAGGGGGTGTCTCTGCATCATACATCTCTCCAAAGATTCGCAAGGAAAAAGGCGTATTTTTTTCGTGGGAAAAAGAACATTTTGTTTGGACATGTCCTCAATTCCTTAACAAAAGGAGACTCGATTAACTCTTGGTAGTCTGGAGTTGGATAAACAAGGGGTGCATTTGTTGCCAACCTGCAGTTCCCGCTTTGTCCTTACAGCAAAGGTGGTGCTAGAGAGCAAAACCGAGAACATTTCTGTGTTTGTTGACAGTGAAGTCGGAGTAAGCATGGTTGATGCTGAGTTTGTGAAAACTCATGGTCTTGCTTGCTGTTCTTTAGATAAACCTATTTCCATCTTCGCCATCGACTCGGCGCCACTTGCACAGAAAGCATTTACTCAGATTGTACATATTGTTAAACTGAGGGTGGGGTCAGTTTATTGTGAAATAATCCCTTGCTATGCCCTGGCAATCTTCCCATGCAGATTGTTATGAGTATTCCTTGTCTTGCTAAACATAATCCGTTGGTGGATTGGCAAACCGGGGAGATTACTGAATGGGGAGATTACTGCCATGAGAACTGTTTAGATATTTCCCTTGCTACTGTCTCTACGGAAATATTACCTGCTTTTCTGTCTTGTTTTGAGAGGGGGTGTCAGGATTTACCTCCTCATTGTGTTTATGACTGTCCTATTAACCTGACCCCCGGAGTTAAACTACCGAAGTCCAGACTGTATAATCTTTTAGGCCATGAGAGACAAGGCATGAAGAATTTCATTGTGGAAAGTCTGGAGAAGGGACATATCAGACCCTCATCTTTGCTTGTGGCGGCAGGGTTCTTCTTTGTAAAGAAAAAAGATGGGGGTCTACGTCCCTGTTTAGATTTCCAGGAATTAAATCAAATTGTAACATCCCTGGAGGCGTGCTGGCATTGCTTACCATCTACCACCATGCCAGACCGCCATCTTACCTATCAGTCCAGGCTGCACACTTTGCTCCAGTGCCTGCTGTGTGCATGTCTCTTGTCTGATTGCTTAGGGCAGCGGCGCGGTTACGGCCTGATTCTTGTAGTTACTGTATGCGCACTCCTAATAGGTCCCCAGCCTATTGTTGTGAGTCACTGGATACTTAAACCCCCCCCATCCAGTAGGAGGTGCCTGAGCAACACTTTCTTTCAGTGTGTTCTGTGCAACTGAGTTGCCAGGTCCTGTCCTGTATCTTGTCTGTTTCCGCTAACCTGGGGGCTGTATACCCAGGCCTGTTACCTGTATCTGTGACTTTTAGTCTGTTCTGCCACCCTGGGGGCTCTATACCTAGGCCTGTTATCTATATCTGTGACTTCTAGTCTGTTTCCGCCACCCTGGGGGCTGAGTTCCCAGGCTCATTCCTGTATCTTGTTCCTGTCTGAACAGTGTCCGAGCCCGTTACTTTTTTGTCTCTATGTTCGTATCTTCCCTTTTCCTGCAGTGTCTGAACCTGCACCTAACTCCAACTCGTTGTCTCAGTACTTCTGTTTGAGAGTTTAGTGTCCACTCGCTACTTCATTGTAAGTACCTTGTATCTGCTCTGCTTTTCTACCGCACCTGTGGGTTTTGCTCTGCTCTGCTTGTCTACTGCACTTGCGGGTTTTGCTCTGCTTTGCTTGTCTACTGCACTTGCGGGTTTTGCTCTGCTCTGCTTGTCTACTGCACCTGCGGGTTTTGCTCTGCTCTGCTTGTCTACCGCACTTGCGGGTTTTGCTCTGCTCTGCTTGTCTACCGCACCTGCGGGTTTTGCTCTGCTTGTCTACCGCACATGCGGGTTTTGCTCTGCTCTGCTTGTCTACCGCACCTGTGGGTTTTGCTCTGCTCTGCTTGTCTACTGCACCTGCGGGTTTTGCTCTGCTCTGCTTGTCTAACGCACCTGCGGGTTTTGCTCTGCTCTGCTTGTCTAACACACCTGCGGGTTTTGCTCTGCTCTGCTTGTCTGCCGCATCTGCGGCTCTGTTCCTGTATCCCAGTCTTTACTGGTCCCAATCCTGCCTGCGTTCCTACCTGCCAGTAACCACCTGTCTGCATACCAGCTGTGCCTGCCAGTACCCACCTGTCTGCATACCAGTCGTGCCTGCCAGTACCCACCTTTCAGTATGTCAGCCTAACCTGCCTGTTCCTGCATTCCCCGGTGTGGGTCAACAGCTGTGACCGGGGTCTGACCTGTAGTAGCACCTGGTCCCTCTGCTCGGTTCCTCCGTGGTTCACGGAGTCGACTGAGCCACCGTGCGACCTTGGTCGAACCGAGTTGATACTTAGTCACGCCTCTCCAGGCACCCCTCGGTTCATGGTCCAGTGGGATCACTAATCACGCTCACGTCAGTCTGTCCGGGCATGTGCGTAACACAAATTACTATACGTAATCCATACCCTCTTCCACTGTTTCCTGATTTGTTCAGCCAGGTTGTAGGAGCTAAGGTATTCTCCAAGGGGAGCCTAAAATCTGGTTAGAATCAGAGAAGGGGACGAATGGAAAACAGCGTTCAATACCCCGGAAGGACATTTCGAGAGTCTGGTTATGCCTTTTGGTTTGACCAATGTACCTGAGGTATTCCAGCATTTCATAAATTATATTTTCCATCATTTGGTGGGGTAGTTTGGATTAATGCCTGGAGGTGGGGCTGGGTTCCGTGTGTAACATCATTTGTTCATGTGCCGTCAACAGAGTTGTATCCAATTAAGTATTCTTTAATCCATGTTTATAAAGGACCTCAGGATAGTAAATATTCATCCCCTTGAGAAAACGGGACTGCGAAACATTTTTGTATTATATTCTAAGTCTTGTACTCGATTGTGAGCATGCTGTATTAGGGTAGTTTCCCTAGAATTACACATATACTTTATATCCTGCTCTTTATAAATTGGCAATATTTACTAATCCCTATGGAATAATGATTTTGTTAGGGCTTTAATCACGTTGATATGCTGTTATTCTTTCCTATCTTCCTTTTGTGACCTTGATACAGTTATATGGAATTTGTTCTGTTTTAACATCTACTATATAATTGTCTTATCCCGTCTGTCTGTCTGTCTGTCTGTCTTTCTGTCTGTCTGTCTGTCCAGGAAATCCCGCGTCGCTCATTGGTCCGGCAGAGGCCAATCAGCGCCGCGGGATTTCTGAAAAAAGATGGCGGCTGTTAGCGGCTCATTTGCGGGACGGAGCTCAGCGGCGATGCAGACGGGAGATGACCAGCGCGAGGCGCTCATCTCCCGGCCGGTACCAGCGGAAGGACCTCGACCACCGGACCTATCTGTGGGTCGGAGATGCAGCCGAGAGATGAGCGGCGCGAGGCGCTCATCTCCCGGCCGGTAGCAGCGGAAGGACCGCCAAGGTCGGGATACTTCTGCTGCGAGCGCCCGCTCATGTCCCGGGTTCTCGCAGCGGAACTATCCGCACAGGCAGCGCCGCTGACATCCATGCGGAAGGGAGGACCGGGGAGCGGCGCTGACATTTATGCGGCTAGGGTGTGAAGGGAGGACCGGGGAGCGGCGCTGACATCCAATTGGTCGCGGCCGCTATTTTAAAGTGCCGCACAAATCGGTGATTGGTCGCGGTCTTGGCCCGCGACCAATCACTGATCTTGCCGCAAAAGTTAAACACTACTGTGCTGATTGGTCGCGGACACTGCCCGTGACCAATCACCGATTTGGGCGCCACATTTAAATATCGGCCGCGACCAATCACGGATCTTGGCTCCACAGTTAAACACCGCTGTGCTGATTGGTCGCGGATGCTATTTAAATGTGGCGCCAAAATCGGTGATTGGTCGCGCCCAGCGTCGGCGACCAATCAGCACAGCGGTGTTTAAATGTGGAGCCAAGATCCGTGATTGGTCGCGGCCGATATTTAAATGTGGCGCCCAAATCGGTGATTGGTCGCGGGCAGCGCCAGCGACCAATTAGCGATTTTTAACAAAAATGTCAGGACCTTTGTAACACCATGCCGATACTGTGGGGACATCAGCGGCTAGGGTGTCAAGGGACACCGGGGAGCGGCGCTGCAGGTCCGGATACTTCTGCTGCGAGCGCCCGCTCATGTCCCGGGTTCTCGCAGTGGAAGTAGCCGCACAGGCAGCGCCGCTGACATCCATGCGGAAGGGAGGACCGGGGAGCGGCACTGACATCCATGCGGCTAGGGTGTGAAGGGAGGACCGGGGAGCGGCGCTGCGGGTCCGGATACTTCTGCTGCGAGCAGAGTCTCATGTCCCGGCTTCTCGGAGCGGAAGTAGCCGCACAGGCAGCGGCTCCCTGGTCCTCACCAATACGATACGCTGATTGGTCGTGCCCTCCTGACGCGACCAATCAGAGATTTGAACGCTGAATTCAAACACGCTGTCCGCTGCTTAGTAACACGGCGCGCAACATTTAAAACATGCTTCTATGATTGGTCGCGGACGCCGCCCACGACCAATCACAGATTTCCGCGCCAAATTTAAACACGCTCTCCAGCCAATTACCACAACATTTCAAATATCTATGCCACCTTCGGGAGATAGCACGGCTAACTCCGCCCATGTGGTCATGTGACTCACAAAATGCACATAACGTCACACTGTGCGAGGGACTTCAGTCAGACTGTGCTAGGGACTTCTGTCACACTGTACGAGGGACTTCTGTCACCCTGTGCGAGGGACTTCACTCACACTGTGCGAGGGACTTCTGTCAGGTTTACTGAACACATTCTGCCAGTGACAGCGCGCTGAAGAGATACTTCTTTACGCTTCCTGTTTTATAATGGGCCGTAAGCGAAAATACGCCACGGAGGAAGACAGAGAAGCAGCAGAAGCAGCAAGAAAACGACAACGTCGAGAGCAACAGACACCACAGCATACTGCCGCCAGACAAGCCCAGGATGCAGGAGCTCACAAAAAACGCCGGGAACAGGAGACACCGCAACACATTGCCGCCAGACAAGATCAGGATGCCGAATCTCACAAAAAATGCCGGGAACAGGAGACACCGTAACACATTGCCGCCAGACAAGCCCTGGATGCCGAATCTCAACAAAAACGCCGGGAATAGGAGACACCGCAACATACTGCCGCAAGACAAGCCCAGGATGTGGAAGCTCAAAAAAAACGCAGAGAACAGGAGACACCGAAACACACTGCAACCAGAAAAGCCCAGGATGCGGAAGCTCACCAAAAATGCCGGGAACAGGAGACACCGCAACACACTGCCGCCAGACAAGCCCAGGATGCAGAATCTCACCAAAAACGCCGGAAACAGGAGACACCGCAACACACTGCCGCCAGACAAACCCACGATGCAGAATCTCAATAAAAACACCGGGAACAGGAAACACCGCAACACACTGCCGTCAGACAAGCCAAGGTTGCAGAATATCGCAAGAAACAAAGGGCGCAGGACCCACCGCAACACACTGCCGCCAGACAAGCCCAGGATGCGGAATCTCACCAAAAATGCCGGGAACAGGAGACACCACAACACACTGCCAGCAGACAAGCCCAGGATGCGAAAGCTCACAGAAAAATTCGGAAGCAGGAGACAACACCACACACTGCCGCCAGACAAGCACAGGATGTGGAATCTCAACAAAAACGCCGGGAACTAGAAACACCACAACACACTGTCGCCAGACAAGCCCAGGATGCGGAATCTCACAGACAACGTCGAAAACAGGAGACACCACAACACACTGTCGCCAGACAAGCCCAGGATGCGGAATCTCACAGACAACGTCAGAAACAGGAGACACCACAAGACACTGCCGCCAGACAAGCACAGGATGTGGAATCTCACAGACAACGTCGGAAGCGGGAAACACCGCAACACACTGCGGCTATACAGGAACACGATGTAGAATCCCATAGACAATGTCGTCTGAATGAATCTCCAGAATCCAGGACAAACCGAGAACAACACGATCGACAAATTTATCAAAAAAGAATGCTCTACCAACTAAGGCAAACCCAGCAGAACATTCAGCAACTTGCACGTTACGTAACAGACAATGAAGCTATCATTATTCAACACTACTGTGGGAAGATGAATGTAGTTTGTTCAAAATGCGAATCTATAAATTTTATCGAGGAAAAACCATCTGACAATCAGTTTACTCAATGCTGCCAAAAAGGAAAAGTGATGCTACCAAGATGCCACTACTCAGATCTGTTTGAGCAGTTGATGAAAGGAATGCATGAACACAGTAGAAATTTTATGGAAAATATCAGAAGCATCAACAGTTCTCATGCGTTTGCTTCATTTGGTGCCAACATTGCACCGCCCCCTGGATTCGGACCGTATTGTTTTAAAATTCATGGCCAGATCTACCACCATACTGGAACACTTCACCCAGAACTAGGACAACCACCAACATTTGCACAATTATACATCTTTGGTCAAAATGAGGCTACAGAGCAAAGGATGAACCGAAAAGAAAATGAAAAGTGTAATGCTGAACTGATGAACCTAATTGGCGTACATTTACAAACAATCAGCCCATTTGCTGCCACATATCGCATGCTAAAAGACGTTGAAGCTGAGGAGGAACAGAGAGCTATACAAAATGGGACGGAAATGCCTTCTGTTATTATGGCCATTAAACAAGAACGTCAACAAGATCCCCGATGTTACAACAAACCACGTGTAAGTGAGGTCACAGTTGTTTTTCAAAACGATGATGGAGAGCCTCCTTTTCAAAGAGATATATTAGTCCATCTTAAGCCAGACAAAAACAACCCTTTCGTTCCTAAAACACAACGGATTAGCATTTTGTACAGCAACCTTGATGCTCTTCTGTATCCACTATTCTTTCCAAGCGGTGATCAAGGGTGGCATGAAAACCTATACCAGCAAGGAACTTCAAGAAGAATTACACAACTACAGTACTACAGATTTCTTCTGTCTGTGTGAAATTACTTCAATCCTATTTTAAATGGTGGGAAACTGACACAACCGTACTTAGTAGACGCATACGTTAAAATTGAAGCAAATCGGCTCAATTTCATACGAAGGAATCAAAAACAACTTAAAGTTGAAGACTACTGCATTCTTCAAGAACATTTGCAAAAACAATCCATACAAAAAGGAATTCCAATTGGAAAAACAGTAATTCTCTCGTCGTCCTTTGAAGGTAGCCCCCGCAACATGCAACAGCGTTATCAAGATGCAATGGCAATAGTAACAAAGTATGAAAGACCTGACATTTTTTTAACAATCACCTGTAATCCTAAATGGCCGGAAATTACAGAAAATCTACAACCCTGGCAGCAAGTTAAACACAGGCCGGACTTAGTTGCATGCGTATTTTGACTAAAACTCAGCAGCCTTTTTGAAGACATCAAAAAAGGCCTTTTTGGAACAGTCGTAGCAATGGTACACGTCATAGAGTTTCAGAAATGAGGTCTCCCACATGCGCATATACTAATTATTTTAGCCGCGGATTCCAAGTTTATCACGGATGACGAAATTGACAACATAGTGTGGGCTGAAATTCCTAACCAAGAAAAGTATCCTGAACTGTATAATATTGTAATCTGTAATATGGTTCATGGCCCATGCGGTGTAGCAAATCCAAAAAGTCCATGCATGGAAAACGGAAAGTGTACAAAAGGGTTTCCAAAGCAGTTGAAACAGCACACTGTTAAAGATTTGGACGGCTACCCATCCTACCGGAGACAACTGATTGATAACATTGTACACAACAAAAAGATTATAAATAACTCATGGATAGTTCCATACAATTCGTACTTATTAAAACACTACAACTGTCACATCAACGTTGAAATCTGCGCTTCAATAAAAAGTGTTAAATATCTTTTCAAGTACATCTACAAGGGGCATGACAAAGCTAACGTCGAAATCCAACAAAAAACAGTCAATCACGATGAATCATCACGGTTTGTTGACTCAAGATATGTCAGTGCTCCAGAAGCTGCTTGGAGAATATTTGCATTTCCAATGCATTCACAGTCCCATGCCATTATACGTTTAGCTATTCATTTACCAAATCAACAGCAGCTTTATTTCTTTGAAAATGCTCAAGTCGAAGATGTCTCAAAAAATTTAAGCACAACGTCAACATTAATGGAATTGTTTTTGCTGAACCAACGTGACGAAAACGCAAGGCAGTATTTGTATCGAGAGATTCCAGAGCATTACGTTTGGAATAAAACTTGGAAGCCAAGACAACGAGGACTTAGCAGAATAATTGGACGCATGTATACTGTTAGTGCCAAGGATCAAGAAAGATATTGCCTTCGGCTGTTACTACTGCATGTCAAAGGAGCTAGAAGTTATGAAGATTTGAAAACAGTTAATGGAGTATTGCACGATACATTTAAAGCTGCAGCTTTGGCTTTAGGACTTCTATTGGATGATACTATGTGGACACTTACTTTAGAAGACGCAGTTACCCTACATATGCCTAAGAAACTTTGTGAATTGTTTGCCTACATTTGTGTCTTTGGACCGCCTACAAATCCGGCTCAACTTTGGACAAATTTCAAAGAACATATAATTGAAGATTACTGCTTACGTCTTTACAACAAAAGTGGAAATTTTCACAATTGAGAATCTTATGCCATGCAAGATGTCCAAAATATCCTACTACTGCATGGAAAAACGTTTTCAGACTTTAATTTGCCACTGCCTGCAAGTCAAGTTGCACAAATTCAAGAGTATGACGAAGCTTATGAATTATTGCTGGCAACAGAGAAGAAAAACTCCTTAAATCAAGAACAACGGATTGCATATGACACTATTGTGAGCGCTGTAGAAAACCAAGCCGATCCAACGCCAAATTGTTTCTTTATTGACGGTCCTGGAGGCAGCAGTAAAACATACGTCTATGAAGTTTTAATGCATCACGTTAGAGGGTTAGGAAAAGTCGTATTGCCATCGGCTACAACAGGTATTGCAGCAAACCTTTTACGAGGAGGTCTCACTATGCATTCACTCTTTGGAATACCAGTTCCAGTCAATGAAATCTCCGTTTCCAGAATCAAACAAGACACATTTGCAGGAAAACAGTTAAACAGTGCAAATCTTTTGATACTTGATGAGTGCACTATGGCGCCCAAATATGCTTTGAGCTTAATTGACAGACTTCTGCGCGAAGTTATGACTACAAATATTGCTGAAAAAAATGAAATTCCTTTTGGAGGTAAAGTTTTTGTCCTTGGCCTGGATTTTAGGCAATGCCTTCCAGTTGTACCGAATGGAACAAGAACAAATACTATCGAGTCAACCTTAAAAATGTCAGACCTTTGGAAAGAGTTTAATAAACTACAACTAATTAACAACATGCGATCTTTTGACCCAGAGTACAGCAACTGGCTTCTTAAACTTGGTAATGGTGAACTTAACAATGAATATAACCTTGGAGAAGACATTATTGAAATACCAAAAGACATGGTGTGCACTGACTGCATCGTAAGTGATGTTTTTGGACAACGCATTGAAATAGATGTAAACGACCAAAGCAGTGTTGAGCGGGCCTCTTCCTATGCAATTCTCTGTCCCAAGAACGATGACGTAGCTCTGCTAAATTCCCGTGTGATAGAATGCCTGGAGAGTATAAATTATACAAAAGTGATGATTCGGTGGATGTCGACAATGAAGATGAACGAGAGCATTATCCAGTTGAATTTTTAAATAGTGTTACGCCATCAGGAATGCCATCCCACAGACTTCAACTTAAAGTTGGAGCAATCGTAATGTTGCTTCGGAATCTAAATACAAGAAATGGTCTATGTAATGGAACTCGCCTTATTGTTACTGGACTCCATTCCCACATAATTCAAGCAACAGTGATCACTGGATCTGCAAAAGGAGACGAAGTGTTCATTCCACGCATTGATTTATGTCCTTCAGACACCGGTCTTCCATTTAGGCTTCGACGTCGACGGTTTCCAGTAAAACCAGCATTTGCCATGACAATAAACAAGTCTCAAGGTCAAACTCTACAACGTGTTGGCATATATTTACCGGAGCCCTTTTTTGGACATGGACAACTCTATGTTGCATCTCCAAGAGTTAAAATGAGATCCAATGTCAAGGTGCAAGTTTTGGATACCCATTTACAAGGAAAGTTGCTTACAGATAGTCCAAAAGTATTCACCAAAAATGTTGTGTACAAAAATATTTTAGGTTGATATTGTTAATAAATAAATTCTAGGGTCGTACTTCTTTTGTCCGATGATTTATTGTAAAATATTGTTACATATTCATGGAATAGTTTATATATTTTCATCATCTGTTTAATAATTTTGTTCAGTTGTATTAAGTTCTATAACCAATAATAGTTAATAATAAAGTATTATTTTGTGTATTCATTGTATTATTGTTAAATCTTCATAGCGGCATCTGCAGCATGTGCTACTAAAGTGAATGCAGATTTGTGCCTCTCCACGCACTTAGTCCCGGCGTGGAAAGCAGCGAATCTACAGACAGCAGCTAATCAAAGCAGTATCTGAGAGCGCATGCTGTGCCTCACATCCTGCGAGGAGCTGCTGAAAAGAGGACAGACAGCGCTAGAGCAGAGAGAAGGAAACAAGGGGAGGATTAGGGTTTAGTTTTTGAACTGTGCTGTAGAGATGGGGGAATGAGTAGGTCATACAAAACCAGGATAAGCAGGCCATACAAGCTAAGATCAGGAAGCCATACAATCCAAGATAAGTCAGCCATACAAACCAGGATTAGAGGAATGACGCAGCCATACAAACCACATTGACAGACCGCGCTGTGGATGCTGGATGTGACACGATGAGGGATAACCCCGCCCACAGCCCGTCATTCACTGTGGTGCGCGGAACAGCAGATCCCTGGCTGCAGCCGCAAATAGTCGTGATGTAAACGGAAGCAAGATCCGGCTGCAGGCGGGAGAATTACGTGCTGGCTGTGCATCGTCAGCGATGTTGTCACAAGCAGGATTGACAACATGACGTAATGACAAAATTCATTAGGGGCACTGAGGGGATACATTGTGAAGTTAATTAAAAGTAGTGCACAACCCATTTAAACACTGCTTCGCTGCTTAGTGGCGCCCGGTCAGCCGCATGCATATTCTAGATTACCCGATGCATTAGAATCGGGCCACCATCTAGTGATGTAATAAAGCGTTTTTTTATGATAAACTTTCTCCATTTTCCATGTTTATACTTAAAGTATAAATATATTAGTATAAGAATATAATGTCTCACTGGAGTGACTATGCACTGTAACGTTGACCTGTAGATAAACTGTATGCCTCCACATAGGTTCTATGTCATGGATGTCTATATCTATATGTCTATATGTCTATATCATCCTTTACTGGAATAGGATATTTATTATTCACATTTGGCAATTTCTTATAAAATAAAGTTTTGACTGTGCAATTCTTATAAATAAGGATTGTAGATATCCATGAGTGTGACACTTTACATGACCCTATTCAAATGATGAAACAAATTTTTAAGACTGAAAAAAAATAACTGAAAGTGAAAAAATAAACCCTTATCCTTCTCTATGTTGCTTCATGTCATATTAGGATGGATCATTAGAACCTGTACTTGTGTTATCTATGCATCAGAAAGGCCATGCTCTTAGAAGTTCTACTACTTATTGATTTTGAAAGTACACAAGAGCAGCACTCTTACAAGTAATGGTAATGGTCGATCTTGCTTTTAACTGTTCAATGCATTTCAAAATAGATGCAGTTAATGAACAGACCAGCATCTTTGATTCATTTAAATGCAATTTACTTTATTTTTTTTTCTGAGCTTGATTTGATCATCCTTTTCTCCTACTCCAAATGAGTTGGAACTTATAGATCCTTTCCAAATTCCGTAATGAATCAAGGTAGATACCAATCCATTATATCTTTCTAACAATGTTGCCAAGCCACTTACTGAACCAGAAAGTTCTCTTGGGGAAATAACAAAAACATCATTAACAAGAGTCAGTGTAGTACAAAGTTTCCACTCTGTCAATTATTGCTTTTAATTAAAAGCAAAAAATTGCACCTGATCTTTAAGTAAAGTAAAAATAGAAAAAAAAGTCAGCTCACTGGTATGAAGATTCGAGGCATGGAGGCTTTTGGTGCCACAAGAGAACCAAGCAAAATAAGAAAGAATCCCAAAGTCAGGATCTTCAATTAAAATCTTACATTTATTTTAAAAAAAGTGTAAAGAAGTTGAAACTTTTGTATCAGAATAATCTAGCAAACGCATGCAATATCTATAGACGTCAGTCTGAAATGCGTTTAATAGATTATCCTGGTACAGGAGTTGCAACTTTTTTACACTTTTTTTAATAAATGTAAGATTTTAACTGAAGATCCTGGTGCTGGAATTCTTTCTTCTTCTACTCTGATCTTTAAGTACCCCTAGATTAATCGCAATATTCAAAGGAAATGCAATATTACTTTTAAGAGTTTAGAAATGTATTTCAGTTATATATTATTGTGAACTGAAGTTAAAAGATACTTTTGAAACACATGCTCCTGTTCTATTTTGCAAAACTACAAATGGGCTTTGGCAAAATTTGCCAAAGACTGTAAATAATTATAATTTACCATAATGCATGACAATTAGGAATGAAACAGGTTAAGGTTCAGTGCACTGCTTTTCAATGATTTGGCAAAACAATATAAAGATTAGAAGGTCATTTGGAGACATCACAAATAATGCTTGTGAATGTATTCATGACACGTCACTACACTTGACATGACAATACCTTAACTAGACAGTTATGAAAAAATCTAAATTGTGAAATTTTGTTGCAAACTGCAAGAAGCAAGTTACTTTTCAATAAAAAATTACATACACATTGTGTGTGATTTTTATTGGGTGTTCTACATCTTAAAGAGGTCATCCGGCACCTTAAATGTATTTTCTAAATATCTATCCTTACAGTTTATTGCGCAATACTCTACACGTTTCCCTATCTAGCTAATCCCTAAATGAGTCTCAAACATGATGTCACAGAAAGCTGTGGGGTCTATATACACTCCAAGAACAGAAAATCACAGGAGGCAGCGCTGCAGTTACTAGTTACTCACTTTGCTGCACTCTCTGAAGACGTCTTGGGTAATAATCGCTCTAGGAGTTGTGAGTTCAGCACTGGCACTCTACTTTTATATCCCCCGCCATCGCTTCTGTGTAAGAAGAAGTCATCCTTGGACAAAAATAGAAGCAGTAAGGAACACCAGCACCGTGCCACAGCTACCAGCGCAGCCCTCAAACAAATTATCATTGAGGGGCGGTGATAGAAGCACTGAATGACATCAACACCACCCCACAACTTCCAGCAAAACCATCAAAAGAATCATCATCAGGAGGCAGATATGGAAGCAATGAGTGACACCAGTGCTGCCGCCTGTTGTCGAGCACTGCAGTCCCCAATAATCTGCCAGGGGCTCTGCTTTAATGGAACAGCACATCACAAATTGTACATCTTTCTTTGTCTTTCAACTTACATAGGTCACAATGCAGTACCTGCTTATATTGCTATATATTTTCATATGTTCTAGGGTGTTTAATTCTGTGCTTATTGTTGGAGGTCGGTGTCCCCCCACCAATTGTTCAAAACACTTCTTAACCACTTCATGACCGGGCTATTTTCCATTTTTGCGTCTTTGTTTTTTGCTCTCCTTCTTCCCAGAGCCATAACTTTTTTATTTTTCAGTCAATATGGCTATGTGAGGGCTTATTTTTTGTGCTTTTGAATGCCATCATTGATTTTACTATATCTTGTACTGGAAAACGGAAGAAAAATTCCTAGTGCAGTGAAATTTAAAAAAAAATGCAATTCCAAATTTTTTTTTTTTCTTTTCACCTTGTTCACTAAATGCTAAAACTGACCTGCCATTATTATTCTCCAGGTCATTACGAGTTCATAGATAACAAACACGTATAGCTTTTTTCATTTAAGTGGTGAAAAAAAATCAAAAGTTTGTTAAAAAAAAATGGCGCCATTTTCCGAGACCCTTCGCATCTCCATTTTGTGGGATCTGGCGCCGTGTAAGGGCTTAAGTTTTTAGCACCGAGCTGTTGTTTTTATTTATTCCATTTTGGAGTAGATACATTTTGATCACCCATTATTGCATTTTATTACAATGTAACAGAGACCAAAAAACGTGATTCTGGCGTTTTTAATTTTTTTTTAGTTATGCCGTTTATCAATCGGATTACATTTTTCTTATTTTGATAGATCGGGTGATTCTGAATACCAAATATGTCTGTATGTGATTTATTTTTTATTGTTTTATTTTGAATGGGGCCGCCAAAGAGCGGAGCCAGTGACGCACTTTTGGCAAGCGCGAGTTAAATGCCGCTGTGGATTGCGATTCCACCCTCGGCTGTTAGGGACACATGACAGCTGTACAGATCAGCTGTCATGTGGTCAGAAAGGTGCGGGCTCAGCGTCAGAGCCCGCACCAAGGCAGGGACCCAATATGTTCCTTACTATTACAACATACGTTGGAAAGGGGTCAATAGTTTGCAGGTCAAGAAGCAGAAATGCCAAGAGCAGAGCATAAGCGCCATGACAAATTTTCGCCATGCCCCTGGACACATCCCAATCCATCACCATTTACCATTTCTTTCTCCCCTGGCAGGAGGCGTTGTCTGAAGGGCGCTGATAGTGATGGAAATTCAGCAGATGCCTGAGACTGCAGGGTGCAGGCCCAAATCTGGGACTGTTTGATGTATTTGGGACAGTTGGGTCTATAGTTGAGCGGATGGATTCATGGGTCTCTAGTCAAGCGTGCAGGTCAGTGATACCTGGCAGCTGAAAGGGAGGCCGACAAATCTCTTATCCTTCCGGCGTCCCCGGTACGGCTTTTGATTAGCCAGAGCTGGAGCAACGTCATCTGTGCTTCCTTCTCATCTCTAGTTGGGGCCTGTGGATTATTTTTTGTTCCTTCATTCCCAATCAGAGCCGCCAAAATTTTCTCATCTTTATGTAGCTTCACTACGACATCTGGCTTTTTTTGTGTATTTAAGGTGGTGTTCACATGGTGCAGAAATAGTGTTTTTGTTTTCTGCAGATGTTCATACCAACCTACACAACACAAGAACAAACTTCTCCCCCTTATTTGATGCGTTTTTGGTACAGATGTGAAGCCGCGTTTTTAATGTGCCTTTTATAGTACAGAAAAGCTTTGATGTTTTTTCTCTCTATAGGTTTCTTCTGAATAAATGCATGAATAAAAAAATGCCATTGCATTTCAAAGTGCAAAATCAAAGCTTTACTGTACTATTAAAAAAGCATTAAAAACTCTGCTTCATATCTGCACCAAAAACGCATCAAATAAATGGGAAAACGCATAAAAGAAATGCAGCAAACATGACATAATCAGAGAAGATTAATATTGTGTTGTGTGGTGCGGATATCTGCATAAAAAAAGCCACAGAAAAAACGCAGCATTTACGCTACATGTGAACACAGCCTCAGCATTACAGTTTTATTACATTTTTATTGGATTTTTTTTATGTCATTTACCGATCCCTGTAAATAATCTGATCGCTGTGTTGTGCGAGTCGTTACGTTTGTAGGGAAACCAAATATATCCATGTTATTTGCTGATTTGTGATTTTCATTATTTTTTATAAAATGCATTAAAAATGACAATATTTTTTTCATTATCAAATGTTTTTTATTATTACTTTTTAGAAATTTTATTGGCTGAAAAAATCTCTTATTGTCCCTCTAGAATAAAAATACGCAAATTGTATAGCAGTGTATTCCTATCAGTACAAGCTGCCTGTAGTCAGAGGCTGCAATACAGATCAAGTTCACAAAATTCTCCCATGGTGTCATCAGAGCTTATAGCTTAGCAACTAGTGTTGAGCATTCCGATACTGAAATATCGGGTATCGGCCGATATTCGCAGTATCGGAATTCCGATACTTAATTCCGATACTTTTGCAATATCGTATACCGGAATCGGAAGTTCCCATAATGCAATGAGCCATTTTCATTTTATTCAGCCAATGAGGATCCTAAGAAGTGTGGGCACATCCTGTTAGGCATGTAGGCATCTTAACTAATGGCATGGCTGTGATTGGCTGCTGAAATGATGTCATGATGCACTATAAAAGCCACCGCCGCCATTTTGAGCTCACTCTGCTGTGAATTCAGTTAGGGATAGGACGTTGTTGTTCTGAGGGACAGTTTTAGCTACCTATTTGGTCTATTCTGTTTTACCCAAGCTACTTTATAAATCGCTGTGCCTTGCAGTGCTAGTGCACAGTTCTCTGTGCTGTTCACCGCTTTCTGCAAGGTCTCTGTGTGTGAGTGCAGCTCACCCTGTAGTGTGTGCTTCAACCACGTCTGGTTGTAGTGCACTCAGTGTGTGTCACTGCCTCATACATTGTCCTTTTTTGGCAATTCATAATTTTTCCTGATATCTCCTATTAGTGTGGTGGTTCCATCCGTATTCAGCTAAATTGGTTCCAAACACACTATATAGGAGTAGATAGAGAAATTTTTTTGGTCTTGCAGCGCTAGTGCACAGTGCTCTGCATCTGTACTGTTCACCGCTGTCTGCAAGGTCTGGTGTGTGAGTGCAGCCCACCCTGTAGTGTGTGCTTCAACCTCGTCTGGTTGTAGTGCACTCAGTGTGTGTCACTGCCTCATACATTGTCCTTTATTGCCAATTCATAATTTTTCCTGATATCTCCTGTTAGTGTGGTGGTTCCATCCGTATTCAGCTAAATTGGTTCCAAACACACTATATAGGAGTAGATAGAGAAATTTTTTTGGTCTTGCAGCGCTAGTGCACAGTGCTCTGCATCTGTACTGTTCACCGCTGTCTGCAAGGTCTGGTGTGTGAGTGCAGCTCACCCTGTAGTGTGTGCTTCAACCCCGTCTGGTTGTAGTGCACTCAGTGTGTGTCACTGCCTCATACATTGCCCTTTATTGTCAATTCATAATTTTTCCTGATATCTCCTATTAGTGTGGTGGTTCCATCCGTATTCAGCTAAATTGGTTCCAAACACACTATATAGGAGTAGTTAGAGGAGCCTTTCTGCAGCATTGGGCCCTGCAGCCCCAGCCAGATTAGTATTAGCCTATTTTTTGCAGCCTCATCTATTGCATTGTAGGTTACCTTCCTACATTGTAATAGCTACAAAAAGTTTGTGATACTATCGTTATTACATCTTTAGGCACATCCAGTGTCTTTTTGTGACAAAAAAAACCTAAATAAAGTTCACCAAACACTCCACTTTACAGTTGTGTAGGCCACATTAGCTCATATTAAAGTCTAGTCCACACTTTATAAAATTAGTGTTTCTTATACCTGTTAGCAGCTGTTCAGGAATAAGCACACTAAGCCCTTAGTACTTTTCTGCCTTTTTTTATCAGTCTACCAAGATGAAGAAGGCAGGGAGTAAGGCATGTGGTCGTGGGCGTGGGCGTGGGCGTGGAGTTTCTGCAGGGAGAGGACGTGAGAATTCTGTGCCTGCAGGGAGAGGACGTGGGGATTCTGTGCCTGCTGCGGGCACCAGTGACTCAGCATCCCCCATTTTTACCAGGGAACAGTCCTTTATGCGCAGCTTTGTAGGAGCTAGCCGTACCCCACTGCTGCGCGAGGACCAAATTGAAGCCGTTGTCGGATGGATGGCAGCTAACGCATCGACTTCAATTAGTTCCAGATCCTCTCAGGTCCTGAGCACTGAAGAGCACCCATCTGTCTCTTCACCACCTGCCAAATTGCCCAGGCAGTCAGAGAGCCCTGGACAGGAGCCATCTCTACTTCTGTTCTCTGAATCTCTTGGCTTGGAAAGAGGGGGCCAGCCAAGCAGAATTCTAGAATTTGAAGAAGAGGTAGTATGCAGTGATGCGCAACCGTTTTGTCTCTCTGAATCTGAAGAGGCGGGTGGGCCAGTGCCTATGGTCAGCAGCACACCTCAGTACATATCTGATGATGAGACTCAGGTGCCACTTTCTGGTGTGTACTGTGCTGTCGAGACTACCCAGGAGAAGCAGTTGTTTGAAGAGGGTGGTGTAGATGATGAGGTCCTTGACCCATCATGGCGTGAGGGACAGGAAGGTGGTGGGAGCAGCTCTGAGGAAGAGATTCCCCGAACGGCCCAAAAAGGAGGGAGAGGGAGGGGGCAGACTTGGTTGCCTGTAGCCTCCACTTCGGCACCCATTAGGAGCATGGCTCTTCCAAAATCCAAAGCGGGCGCTCCCAAGACTTGCAGTGCCTGGTCCTTTTTTGACACAGTTGCAGATGACATTTGCTTTGTCAAATGCAAGCTGTGTAATCAGAAGGTGAAAAGAGGGAAAAGTGTCAGCAACCTCAATACCACAAATATGTGGAAACATGTGCGGACCAAGCACGTGGTGGAGTTACAAAAACACACTGAAGACCTAGGCCAACCTACAGCGCCACCTACCACCTCTTCAGCTCGTGTTGTAGCCTCTTCCTCCAGCTCACACACAGCTGGCTCGGCTTCCTCACAGGATCGCCATGGAAGAATCTCTGGCACTGTTGTACAGAGACACAGTGTAATTCCACCCACAGCACCACTTTCCCAGTCATCCTCACACTCCCAGGCCAGTCTACAGCCATCGTTAGCACAGGCATGGGAGAAAAGGCGCCCATACTCGGCAAACCACCCCCGAGCACAGGCTCTGAATGCTGGCATTGCTAAACTACTGGCCCTTGAAATGCTATCATTCAGGCTGGTGGAGACTGACACATTCCGTAACTTTATGGCATTGGCAGTCCCACAATACAACGTGCCCAGCCGCTTTTATTTCAGCAGGCAAGCCGTCCCTGCCCTGCAACATCATGTGGAGGGAAAAATTAAACATGCGCTACAAAACGCCATCAGTAGCAAGGTCCACCTGACCACCGATGCATGGACCAGTAAGCATGGACAGGGACGATACCTTTCCCTCACTGCCCATTGGGTAAATGTTGTGGAGCCGGGTACAAATCTTGAGAGTGGCGCTGTACGTGTTCTGCCAACTCCAAGGATTGCAGGAATCCAGTCTGTACACATTGACTCCTCCTCATACTCCAGTTCCTCTGAATCAGCGCTGCAGGAGCCGTCACGGTCTACCTCCACATCGACCCATGAACGGTTACCTGTTATGATGACCGATATGAGCACAGCCGTGGCCAAACGTCAACAGGCCGTATTAAAATTAATTTCTTTGGGGAATCGAAGCCACACAGCGCAGGAGCTCTGGAATGCCATCAAGCAGCAGAGCGACGTGTGGTTTGCGCAAGCGAATCTCCAGCCAGGCATGGTAGTGTGTGACAATGGCCGAAATCTGGTGGCAGCTCTGGGCCTAGGCAACCTCACTCACATCCCATGTCTGGCACATGTGCTCAACTTGGTCGTGCAGAGTTTTTTGAGGGACTATCCGGATCTTGATGCACTGCTTCACAAGGTCCGCATAGAGTGCGCTCACTTGCGGCGTTCCAGCAATGCAAGATCACGCATTGCAGCTCTGCAGCGCCGATTACATCTTCCGGAACATCGCATCATATGTGACCTACCCACCAGGTGGAATTCAACGTTACATATGTTGGAGAGGTTGTGTGAGCAGCAGGCAGCAGTAATGGAGTACCAGCTGCAGCAGGCGCAAACAAGTCGCAGTGCGTGCCGTTCACACTTCACCACCACTGAGTGGGCCTCTATGAAGGACATTTGCCACGTTTTGCGTGCCTTCGATTATTCCACGCGGATGGCGAGTGCAGATGATGCACTAGTCAGCATGACTATCCCTCTTATCTGCCTGCTTGAAAAAACACTGCAAGCACTAAGGGACGAGGTTTTGGAAGAGGTGGAGGATGAGGAGTCACAAATGCCATCTGCTTCTCTACAGTCTGCGCAACGTGGTTCCTCACAAAGGCCTAAGCAGGGGACACTTTGTAAGGAGGATGAGGAGGAGTCAATGGATGAGGAAGACATCTGTCCAGAGGAGGGAGGTACACAATGCTCTAGTAGTCAGTATCTAGAGCGAGGGTGGGGTGATGCAGAGCAGGCAGAGATCACGCCTCAAGCAGGGGACAGCGTTTCTTGGCCAGTTGGCAGTCTGCAGCACATGGTTGATTTCATGCTGCAGTGCCTGAGAAACGACCGCCGCATCGCCCACATTCTCAACATGGCTGATTATTGGGTGTCCACCCTCCTAGATCCTCGCTACCGGGACAACTTACAAAGCCTCATAACACCGTTGAACCGGGAGCGTAAAATGCGGGAGTACCAAGACGCACTGGTGCATTCCATCATGTTCTCCATTCCAACTGAGAGCAGTGCTGCTAGTGCTTTACAAAGCAGCTCAGTGCGTCGAGGCAGTGGAGGAAGCTCTGCACAAAGAGGGAGCAGAAGCAGCGCCTCAGCACAAGGCAAGACCAGTATGGCCGAAATGTGTCAAAGTTTTGTGTCCCCGCCGCCACAAATGTCTACACCATCACAGACGGCTCCAGTCAGCAGGAGGCAATGTTTCCGTCAGATGGTGACAGACTACATGTCTTGCCCTCTTAGTGTACTCCCAGACGTCTCTTCTCCCTTCAAGTTTTGGGTCTGTAAGCTGGATACATGGCCAGAGCTTAGTCAGTATGCATTGGAGGTGCTAGCTTGCCCTGCTGCTAGTGTATTATCGGAACGCGTCTTTAGTGCCGCAGGTGGTGTACTAACAGACCGTCGCATGCGACTATCCTCCGATAACGTTGACCGGCTTACTTTTCTCAAAATGAACAAGGCCTGGATCTCTCATGAATTTGCCAGTCCTCTTCCAGAATAAATAATTGGTTGGCAACAGTATCCAGGTCTCCTGTTCTGTTCATGTTTCTACCACCTGAACTGTAATCCCTGAGCTCCAATGCCGCCAGTTGGCGCTCGGAAGTGCCGTCTGCACAGTCAACACTTGCTGCCTGTTATGCACACGCCCGGGCTAAGCGGCTTGTGCGTGTGATTGGTAGTGATTCCACTGGACCGTGCCGGAGAGTGAATGCCTGGAGGGGCGTGACTAAGTATTCACCCGATCCGACCAGGGTCGCACGACGGCATACGACGCCAGTGCACCAAGGAGGAACCGAGCAGAGGGACCAGGTGCTACTCCAGGACAGACCCCGGACACGGCTGTTGACCCACACAGGGGAATACAGGAACAGGCTGGTAGGCTGGCACACAGACTGGAGGGTATAGGCAGGCACGACTGGTATGCAGGCAGGCGGGTATGCAGGCAGGGGGGTAAAGGCAAGCACAGCTAGAGTGCAGACAGGGAGGCACTAGCAGGTAGGAACACAGGCGGGATAGGACCCAGTACACACCGGGACTCAGGAACAATACAGGCAGAGGGTTACAGGCAAGCACAGCTAGAGTGCAGACAAGGCTGAACAGGGAGGACAGGGCTCTGTTCACACGGAACAGACAGGAAGGGAAAGACAGAGCCAGATACTCACACAGTACTTGCAGAGACAACAAGCAGGAGTTAGGTACGAGTTCAGACTCTGCAGAAAAAGGAAGGGAACGGACATAGAGGCAAAACAGGTAAAGGACAGGAGAGAGTTCAGACTGGAACTGAGTGTACGGAGGAGACCGACACTGCAGAGGGATACAGGAGCGGGTCTGGGAATACGGCCCCCAGAGAGGCGGAACGAACAGGCAAGGAGCGTGTTCAGACAGGACAGACCAGACACAGGAGCGGGTCTAGGAAATCGGCCACTAGAAGGCGGAACGAACAGGCAAGGAGCGTGTTCAGACAGGACAGACCAGACACAGGAGCGGGTCTAGGAAATCGGCCACTAGAAGGCGAGAGGAACAGGCTAGGAGCGAGTTCAGACAGGTCAGACAAGATACAGGAACGGGTCTAGGTAATCGGCGCCTAGAAGGCAGGAGGAACAGGCTAGGAGCGAGTTCAGACAGGTCAGACAAGATACAGGAACGGGTCTAGGTAATCGGCCCCTAGAAGGCAGGAGGAACAGGCTAGGAGCGTGTTCAGACAGGACAGACAAGAGAACACAGAAAGGACTCAGTTCAGACACGGGAACTGATACAAAAAGCAGGAGACAAGAGACGGGACCTGGCACCTTCAGAGTGCAAGCACACACTGAAGGAAACACTATGCTCAGGCAGGGATAGAAGGGAGCTGCTGAGCTATATACCAAGTGACAGACAGCAATAGGCTGAGGACGCACAAGGGGTGTGACCCACAGCAGGTACAAAAGGCAGGAAGTGATCGGGCGCCGCCCTTAAGCAGCAGAAACAGACACAAACAGACAGCATGGAGGGAAGCCAGAGAGACATTCTGGACAGGAGATCAAGTGCGCCCTCTTGCACAGTGGGAGATGGACCACCATGCAAGGACGCCGCCAGGTATGTTACAGTACCTCCCCCCTTACGCCCCCTCTTCTTCAGGCCTGCCAGAATCTTCCGCAGGGAATTCGAGGACCAGTCGTTCACTGGGTTGGAGGGAGACAGAGACTTGAGGGTAATCTCTGCTTCGAGGTACATCTTGTCAAGCTCACAGGAAAAAATAGACGGGTTATCAGGTACATAATGAGGAAAAGTCACTGTCTCTTTGTTATCTGGAGGTATCCCGGAGGATTCAGGAAACAACTGGAGGTCCTCCGCCGGGTCAGAAGAGTGCAGAGGCTCAGAGAAAACAACTGCTTCAGAGTACACTAGGTCAGACTCACTGGAGGAAGCAGGCGAGGTATCGGGTACCGAGTATAGGAAAGTCTCTGTCCATTCACCACCAGGTGGCACCCCGAAGGGTTCTGAACACAACTGGAGGTCCTCCGCCTGGTCGGAGGGGTGTAGAGACTCGGGAGTAACCTCTGCTTCGGAGTACACTAGGTTGGACTCACTGGACGAAGCGAGCGAGGTATCAGGTACAGAGTATAGGAAAGTCTCTGTCCATTCACCACCAGGTGGCACCCCGAAGGATTCTGAACACAACTGGAGGTCCTCCGCCTGGTCGGAGGGGTGTAGAGACTCAGGAGTAACCTCTGCTTCGGAGTACACTAGGTTGGACTCACTGGACGAAGCGAGCGAGGTATCAGGTACAGAGTATAGGAGAGTCTCTGTCCTTTCGCTACCAGGTAGCACCCCGAAGGGTTCAGGAGACAACTGGAGATCCTCCGCCTGGTCGGAGGGGTGTAGAGACTCGGAGGTAACTACCACTTTGGGGTACCCATTGTCAGGCTCACAGGACGAAGCGGACAAAGTATTGTGTACCGGGTGTAGAGAAGTCTCTCTCCATTTGTCATCGAGTGGTATCCCGGAGGGTTCAGGAGGCAACAGGGGATCCTCCGCCAGGTAGTAGAGGTGCACAGACTCTGAGGTAACCACAGCTTTGGAGCATCCTTGGACATGCACACCGGTTAAAGAGAGAGAAGCATCTGATGCCGGGTGCAGGAAGTTCTCCTGTGTGGAGTCTGGATGGGCAGAAGTCTCTTCTGCCAGGAGAACTGGTGCACTACCCACGCACATTACCCATTGGGGTTTCTCCGGGATACAGGGAGATGAAGCTTCAGTAGGGACTTCAAGGTTGGGGTCAGGAGGTCTCAGGGAGGACAGACCCTGGCGTGACGGCTTGCCTCTAAGTCTAGCACGTCTGGACTGCCTCTTGAGGTTGAGAGAAGTATTCCGGAAAGCGTAGTCACCCTGTGAGGATTCTGGGTGGGCAGTAGTCTCATTGGGCTGGAGGACTATTGCGCTACCCACACACATTACCCGTCGGGGCTGCTACGGGATATTGGGAAGTGAAGCTTCAGCAGGGGCTTCAGAGTTAGGGTCCTCGAAGACCATACGAAAGGCCACCAGGAAGGCCTGCAGGTCAAGGATGACAGGATCCCATGCTTCCCATAGGGGGGTGACCCATTTCAAGGCATCACCCGCTAGGTAGTCAATCATAAAGGCCACTTTAGCCCAATCGGAAGGAAAATAGAGAGGGTAGGCCTTAAAGTGTAGCATGCATTGCTCCACAAATGCACGACACTGTCTTGGATCCCCATAGTAACGTGGCGGATCCGCAGGAACGAGGGCTGATAGATCCATCTGGACGGGTGCGTAATTCGCCTGGAACTCAGCTAAAGGGGGAAAAAAATTTATTTATTTTATTTTAATGCATGTATTCGCTGGAAAAACTTCTCAAAGAGCGAAGGCCGTGGGGCTCAACGGGAACCATGGCCTGAGCATGCTGTTATGCACACGCCCGGGCTAAGCGGCGTGTGCGTGTGATTGGTAGTGATTCCACTGGACCGTGCCGGAGAGTGAATGCCTGGAGGGGCGTGACTAAGTATTCACCCGATCCGACCAGGGTCGCACGACGGCATACGACGCCAGTGCACCAAGGAGGAACCGAGCAGAGGGACCAGGTGCTACTCCAGGACAGACCCCGGACACGGCTGTTGACCCACACAGGGGAATACAGGAACAGGCTGGTAGGCTGGCACACAGACTGGAGGGTATAGGCAGGCACGACTGGTATGCAGGCAGGCGGGTATGCAGGCAGGGGGGTAAAGGCAAGCACAGCTAGAGTGCAGACAGGGAGGCACTAGCAGGTAGGAACACAGGCGGGATAGGACCCAGTACACACCGGGACTCAGGAACAATACAGGCAGAGGGTTACAGGCAAGCACAGCTAGAGTGCAGACAAGGCTGAGCAGGGAGGACAGGGCTCTGTTCACACGGAACAGACAGGAAGGGAAAGACAGAGCCAGATACTCACACAGTACTTGCAGAGACAACAAGCAGGAGTTAGGTACGAGTTCAGACTCTGCAGAAAAAGGAAGGGAACGGACATAGAGGCAAAACAGGTAAAGGACAGGAGAGAGTTCAGACTGGAACTGAGTGTACGGAGGAGACCGACACTGCAGAGGGATACAGGAGCGGGTCTGGGAATATGGCCCCCAGAGAGGCGGAACGAACAGGCAAGGAGCGTGTTCAGACAGGACAGACCAGACACAGGAGCGGGTCTAGGAAATCGGCCACTAGAAGGCGGAACGAACAGGCAAGGAGCGTGTTCAGACAGGACAGACCAGACACAGGAGCGGGTCTAGGAAATCGGCCACTAGAAGGCGAGAGGAACAGGCTAGGAGCGAGTTCAGACAGGTCAGACAAGATACAGGAACGGGTCTAGGTAATCGGCCCCTAGAAGGCAGGAGGAACAGGCTAGGAGCGAGTTCAGACAGGTCAGACAAGATACAGGAACGGGTCTAGGTAATCGGCCCCTAGAAGGCAGGAGGAACAGGCTAGGAGCGTGTTCAGACAGGACAGACAAGAGAACACAGAAAGGACTCAGTTCAGACACGGGAACTGATACAAAAAGCAGGAGACAAGAGACGGGACCTGGCACCTTCAGAGTGCAAGCACACACTGAAGGAAACACTATGCTCAGGCAGGGATAGAAGGGAGCTGCTGAGCTATATACCAAGTGACAGACAGCAATAGGCTGAGGACGCACAAGGGGTGTGACCCACAGCAGGTACAAAAGGCAGGAAGTGATCGGGCGCCGCCCTTAAGCAGCAGAAACAGACACAAACAGACAGCATGGAGGGAAGCCAGAGAGACATTCTGGACAGGAGATCAAGTGCGCCCTCTTGCACAGTGGGAGATGGACCACCATGCAAGGACGCCGCCAGGTATGTTACACTGCCGTGTTATTGGGGTTCAGTAGCGTCAGTTGTTCCCCTGCTGTGCGGACGGCAATTTCTCCTGCTCTGTCCACATTCTCACTACTACAGATTTGAAAGTTTCTCCAATTACACCTCTGGCTCCTCTGTTTTCAGTATTATCCCTGAGCTCCAACACCGCCAGTTGGCACTCGGAAGTGCCGTCTGCACAGTCAACACTTGCTGCCGTCTTATTGGGTTTCAGTAACGTCAGCTGTTCCCCTGCTGTGCGGACGGCAATTTCTCCTGCTCTGTCCACATTCTCACTACTACAGATTTGAAAGTTTCTCCAATTACACCTCTGGCTCCTCTGTTTTCAGTATTATCCCTGAGCTCCAACACCACCAGTTGGCGCTCGGAAGTGCCGTCTGCACAGTCAACACTTGCTGCCGTGTTATTGGGGTTCAGTAACGTCAGCTGTTCCCCTGCTGTGCGGACGGCAATTTCTCCTGCTCTGTCCACATTCTCACTACTACAGATTTGAAAGTTTCTCCAATTACACCTCTGGCTCCTCTGTTTTCAGTATTATCCCTGAGCTCCAACACCGCCAGTTGGCGCTCGGAAGTGCCGTCTGCACAGTCAACACTTGCTGCCGTGTTATTGGGGTTCAGTAACGTCAGCTGTTCCCCTGCTGTGCGGACGGCAATTTCTCCTGCTCTGTCCACATTCTCACTACTACAGATTTGAAAGTTTCTCCAATTACACCTCTGGCTCCTCTGTTTTCAGTATTATCCCTGAGCTCCAACACCGCCAGTTGGCGCTCGGAAGTGCCGTCTGCACAGTCAACACTTGCTGCCGTGTTATTGGGGTTCAGTAACGTCAGCTGTTCCCCTGCTGTGCGGACGGCAATTTCTCCTGCTCTGTCCACATTCTCACTACTACAGATTTGAAAGTTTCTCCAATTACACCTCTGGCTCCTCTGTTTTCAGTATTATCCCTGAGCTCCAACACCGCCAGTTGGCGCTCGGAAGTGCCGTCTGCACAGTCAACACTTGCTGCCGTGTTATTGGGGTTCAGTAACGTCAGCTGTTCCCCTGCTGTGCAGACGGCAATTTCTCCTGCTCTGTCCACATTCTCACTACTACAGATTTGAAAGTTTCTCCAATTACACCTCTGGCTCCTCTGTTTTCAGTATTATCCCTGAGCTCCAACACCGCCAGTTGGCGCTCGGAAGTGCCGTCTGCACAGTCAACACTTGCTGCCGTGTTATTGGGGTTCAGTAACGTCAGCTGTTCCCCTGCTGTGCGGACGGCAATTTCTCCTGCTCTGTCCACATTCTCACTACTACAGATTTGAAAGTTTCTCCAATTACACCTCTGGCTCCTCTGTTTTCAGTATTATCCCTGAGCTCCAACACCGCCAGTTGGCGCTCGGAAGTGCCGTCTGCACAGTCAACACTTGCTGCCGTGTTATTGGGGTTCAGTAACGTCAGCTGTTCCCCTGCTGTGCGGACGGCAATTTCTCCTGCTCTGTCCACATTCTCACTACTACAGATTTGAAAGTTTCTCCAATTACACCTCTGGCTCCTCTGTTTTCAGTATTATCCCTGAGCTCCAACACCGCCAGTTGGCGCTCGGAAGTGCCGTCTGCACAGTCAACACTTGCTGCCGTGTTATTGGGGTTCAGTGACGTCAGCTGTTCCCCTGCTGTGCGGACGGCAATTTCTCCTGCTCTGTCCACATTCTCACTACTACAGATTTGAAAGTTTCTCCAATTACACCTCTGGCTCCTCTGTTTTCAGTATTATCCCTGAGCTCCAACACCGCCAGTTGGCGCTCGGAAGTGCCGTCTGCACAGTCAACACTTGCTGCCGTGTTATTGGGGATCAGTAACGTCAGCAGTTCCCCTGCTGTGCGGACGGCAATTTCTCCTGCTCTGTCCACATTCTCACTACTACAGATTTGAAAGTTTCTCCAATTACACCTCTGGCTCCTCTGTTTTCAGTATTATCCCTGAGCTCCAACACCGCCAGTTGGCGCTCGGAAGTGCCGTCTGCACAGTCAACACTTGCTGCCGTGTTATTGGGGTTCAGTAACGTCAGCTGTTCCCCTGCTGTGCGGACGGCAATTTCTCCTGCTCTGTCCACATTCTCACTACTACAGATTTGAAAGTTTCTCCAATTACACCTCTGGCTCCTCTGTTTTCAGTATTATCCCTGAGCTCCAACACCGCCAGTTGGCGCTCGGAAGTGCCGTCTGCACAGTCAACACTTGCTGCCGTGTTATTGGGGTTCAGTAACGTCAGCTGTTCCCCCGCTGTGCGGACGGCAATTTCTCCTGCTCTGTCCACATTCTCACTACTACAGATTTGAAAGTTTCTCCAATTACACCTCTGGCTCCTCTGTTTTCAGTATTATCCCTGAGCTCCAACACCACCAGTTGGCGCTCGTAAGTGCCGTCTGCACAGTCAACACTTGCTGCCGTGTTATTGGGGTTCAGTAACGTCAGCTGTTCCCCTGCTGTGCGGACGGCAATTTCTCCTGCTCTGTCCACATTCTCACTACTACAGATTTGAAAGTTTCTCCAATTACACCTCTGGCTCCTCTGTTTTCAGTATTATCCCTGAGCTCCAACACCGCCAGTTGGCGCTCGGAAGTGCCGTCTGCACAGTCAACACTTGCTGCCGTGTTATTGGGGTTCAGTAACGTCTGCTGTTCCCCTGCTGTGCGGACGGCAATTTCTCCTGCTCTGTCCACATTCTCACTACTACAGATTTGAAAGTTTCTCCAATTACACCTCTGGCTCCTCTGTTTTCAGTATTATCCCTGAGCTCCAACACCGCCAGTTGGCGCTCGGAAGTGCCGTCTGCACAGTCAACACTTGCTGCCGTGTTATTGGGGTTCAGTAACGTCAGCTGTTCCCCTGCTGTGCGGACGGCAATTTCTCCTGCTCTGTCCACATTCTCACTACTACAGATTTGAAAGTTTCTCCAATTACACCTCTGGCTCCTCTGTTTTCAGTATTATCCCTGAGCTCCAACACCACCAGTTGGCACTCGGAAGTGCCGTCTGCACAGTCAACACTTGCTGCCGTGTTATTGGGGTTCAGTAACGTCAGTTGTTCCCCTGCTGTGCGGACGGCAATTTCTCCTGCTCTGTCCACATTCTCACTACTACAGATTTGAAAGTTTCTCCAATTAAACCTCTGGCTCCTCTGTTTTCAGTATTATCCCTGAGCTCCAACACCGCCAGTTGGCACTCGGAAGTGCCGTCTGCACAGTCAACACTTGCTGCCGTGTTATTGGGGTTCAGTAACGTCAGCTGTTCCCCTGCTATGCGGACGGCAATTTCTCCTGCTCTGTCCACATTCTCACTACTACAGATTTGAAAGTTTCTCCAATTACACCTCTGGCTCCTCTGTTTTCAGTATTATCCCTGAGCTCCAACACCGCCAGTTGGCGCTCGGAAGTGCCGTCTGCACAGTCAACACTTGCTGCCGTGTTATTGGGGTTCAGTAACGTCAGCTGTTCCCCTGCTGTGCGGACGGCAATTTCTCCTGCTCTGTCCACATTCTCACTACTACAGATTTGAAAGTTTCTCCAATTACACCTCTGGCTCCTCTGTTTTCAGTATTATCCCTGAGCTCCAACACCGCCAGTTGGCGCTCGGAAGTGCCGTCTGCACAGTCAACACTTGCTGCCGTGTTATTGGGGTTCAGTAACGTCAGCTGTTCCCCTGCTGTGCGGACGGCAATTTCTCCTGCTCTGTCCACATTCTCACTACTACAGATTTGAAAGTTTCTCCAATTACACCTCTGGCTCCTCTGTTTTCAGTATTATCCCTGAGCTCCAACACCACCAGTTGGCACTCGGAAGTGCCGTCTGCACAGTCAACACTTGCTGCCGTGTTATTGGGGTTCAGTAACGTCAGCTGTTCCCCTGCTGTGCGGACGGCAATTTCTCCTGCTCTGTCCACATTCTCACTACTACAGATTTGAAAGTTTCTCCAATTACACCTCTGGCTCCTCTGTTTTCAGTATTATCCCTGAGCTCCAACACCGCCAGTTGGCGCTCGGAAGTGCCGTCTGCACAGTCAACACTTGCTGCCGTGTTATTGGGGTTCAGTAACGTCAGCTGTTCCCCTGCTGTGCGGACGGCAATTTCTCCTGCTCTGTCCACATTCTCACTACTACAGATTTGAAAGTTTCTCCAATTACACCTCTGGCTCCTCTGTTTTCAGTATTATCCCTGAGCTCCAATACCGCCAGTTGGCGCTCGGAAGTGCCGTCTGCACAGTCAACACTTGCTGCCGTGTTATTGGGGTTCAGTAACGTCAGTTGTTCCCCTGCTGTGCGGACGGCAATTTCTCCTGCTCTGTCCACATTCTCACTACTACAGATTTGAAAGTTTCTCCAATTAAACCTCTGGCTCCTCTGTTTTCAGTATTATCCCTGAGCTCCAACACCGCCAGTTGGCGCTCGGAAGTGCCGTCTGCACAGTCAATGCTTGCTGCCGTGTTATTGGGGTTCAGTAACGTCAGCTGATCCCCAGCTGTGTGTCCGGCAAATTCTCCTGCTTTGTCCACATCCACTGTACTACGGATTTAAAACCTCCTCCAAATACACCTCTGGCTCCTCCGTTTTTAGTATTTACCCTGGGCTCCAATACCGATAGTTGCTGCTCAGAAGTGCTGTCTGCACAGTCAACGCTTGCTCCAGTGTTATTGGGGTTCAGTAACGTCAGCTGATCCCCAGCTGTGTGTCCGGCAAATTCTCCTGCTTTGTCCATATCCACTGTACTACGGATTTAAAACCTCCTCCAAATACACCTCTGGCTCCTCCGTTTTTAGTATTTACCCTGGGCTCCAATACCGCTAGTTGCTGCTCAGAAGTGCTGTCTGCACAGTCAACGCTTGCTCCAGTGTTATTGGGGTTCAGTAACGTCAGCTGATCCCCAGCTGTGTGTCCGGCAAATTCTCCTGCTTTGTCCACATCCACTGTACTACGGATTTAAAACCTCCTCCAAATACACCTCTGGCTCCTCCGTTTTTAGTATTTACCCTGGGCTCCAATACCGCTAGTTGCTGCTCAGAAGTGCTGACTGCATAGTCAATCATTGCTCCAGTGTTATTGGGGTTCAGTAACGTCAGCTGATCCCCAGCTGTGTGTCCAGCAAATTCTTCTGCTTTGTCCACATCCACTGTACTACGGATTTAAAACCTCCTCCAAATACACCTCTGGCTCCTCCGTTTTTAGTATTTATCCTGGGCTCCAATACCGCTAGTTGCTGCTCAGAAGTGCTGTCTGCACAGTCAACGCTTGCTCCAGTGTTATTGGGGTTCAGTAACGTCAGCTGATCCCCAGCTGTGTGTCCGGCAAATTCTCCTGCTTTGTCCACATCCACTGTACTACGGATTTAAAACCTCCTCCAAATACACCTCTGGCTCCTCCGTTTTTAGTATTTACCCTGGGCTCCAATACCGCTAGTTGCTGCTCAGAAGTGCTGTCTGCACAGTCAACGCTTGCTCCAGTGTTATTGGGGTTCAGTAACGTCAGCTGATCCCCAGCTGTGTGTCCGGCAAATTCTCCTGCTTTGTCCACATCCACTGTACTACGGATTTAAAACCTCCTCCAAATACACCTCTGGCTCCTCCGTTTTTAGTATTTACCCTGGGCTCCAATACCGCTAGTTGCTGCTCAGAAGTGCTGTCTGCACAGTCAACGCTTGCTCCAGTGTTATTGGGGTTCAGTAACGTCAGCTGATCCCCAGCTGTGTGTCCGGCAAATTCTCCTGCTTTGTCCACATCCACTGTACTGCGGATTTAAAACCTCCTCCAAATACACCTCTGGCTCCTCCGTTTTTAGTATTTACCCTGGGCTCCAATACCGCTAGTTGCTGCTCAGAAGTGCTGTCTGCACAGTCAACACTTGCTCCAGTGTTATTGGGGTTCAGTAACGTCAGCTGATCCCCAGCTGTGTGTCCGGCAAATTCTCCTGCTTTGTCCACATCCACTGTACTACGGATTTAAAACCTCCTCCAAATACACCTCTGGCTCCTCCGTTTTTACTATTTACCCTGGGCTCCAATACCGCTAGTTGCTGCTCAGAAGTGCTGTCTGCACAGTCAACGCTTGCTCCAGTGTTATTGGGGTTCAGTAACGTCAGCTGATCCCCAGCTGTGTGTCCGGCAAATTCTCCTGCTTTGTCCACATCCACTGTACTACAGATTTAAAACTTGCTCCAATTACACCTCTGGCTCCACTCTGTTTTTAGTATTTACCCTGGGTTCCAGCACCGCCAGCTGGTTCTCGGTAGTTCCATTTGCTCTTGTACCTTCTACTACCCATCCGGGTTCCAGTACCGTCAGCTGGTTCTCGGCAGTGACTTTGGCACGGGTACTCCCTCCTGCCCAGCCTGGTTCCAGCACGCCAGCTGTTTCCGGGTAGTGTCAACGTCACTTTGCCTCCAATGCGTTGTCCTGTCGTGTTGCGGTCGGGTTAGCCGACTCTATGGTGCCTGCAGTTTAGGTGACTCCTATGTGGGCTGCGGGATCTGGCAATGAAGGCTGGTTCCATAGTGCCAATAGGACAAGCACCCCCTGTAGGACTGTGGGTTTTGGTAACTGCGGCCGGCTCGCAGCCCTGAACTTTTTTTTACATGGGTACCTTCTGCTACCCATCCGGGTTCCAGTACCGTCAGCTGGTTCTCGGCAGTGCCTTTGGATTAGGTGCCTCCTTCTCGGTATCCAAGTTCCACCAACGTCTGCTGGTCCTTGGTAGTGCTTTCTGGCACAGGTACCTCCTGCTTAGTAACCGAGTTCCAGTACCGTCAGCTGGTCTTCGGCAGTTCCATTGGCTCTTGTACCTTCTGCTACCCATCCGGGTTCAAGTACCGTCAGCTGGTTCTCGGCAGTGACTTTGGCACGGGTACTCCCTCCTGCCCAGCCTGGTTCCAGCACGCCAGCTGTTTCCGGGTAGTGTCAACGTCACTTTGCCTCCAATGCGTTGTCCTGTTGTGTTGCGGTCGGGTTAGCCGACTCTATGGTGCCTGCAGTTTAGGTGACTCCTATGTGGGCTGCGGGATCTGGCAATGAAGTCTGGTTCCATAGTGCCAATAGGACAAGCACCCCCTGTAGGACTGTGGGTTTTGGTAACTGCGGCCGGCTCGCGTCCTTGAACTTTTTTTTACATGGGTACCTTCTGCTACCCATCCGGGTTCCAGTACCGTCAGCTGGTTCTCGGCAGTGCCCTCGGATTAGGCACCTCCTTCTCGGTATCCAAGTTCCACCAACGTCTGCTGGTCCTTGGTAGTGCTTTCTGGCACAGGTACCTCCTGCTTAGTAACCGAGTTCCAGTACCGTCAGCTGGTCTTCGGCAGTTCCATTGGCTCTTGTACCTTCTGCTACCCATCCGGGTTCAAGTACCGTCAGCTGGTTCTCGGCAGTGACTTTGGCACGGGTACTCCCTCCTGCCCAGCCTGGTTCCAGCACGCCAGCTGTTTCCGGGTAGTGTCAACGTCACTTTGCCTCCAATGCGTTGTCCTGTCGTGTTGCGGTCGGGTTAGCCGACTCTATGGTGCCTGCAGTTTAGGTGACTCCTATGTGGGCTGCGGGATCTGGCAATGAAGGCTGGTTCCATAGTGCCAATAGGACAAGCACCCCCTGTAGGACTGTGGGTTTTGGTAACTGCGGCCGGCTCGCGGCCTTGAACTTTTTTTTACATGGGTACCTTCTGCTACCCCTCCGGGTTCCAGTACCGTCAGCTGGTTCTCGGCAGTGCCTTTGGATTAGGTGCCTCCTTCTCGGTATCCAAGTTCCACCAACGTCTGCTGGTACTTGGTAGTGCTTTCTGGCACAGGTACCTCCTGCTTAGTAACCGAGTTCCAGTAACGTCAGCTGGTCTTCGGCAGTTCCATTGGCTCTTGTACCTTCTGCTACCCATCCGGGTTCCAGTACCGTCAGCTGGTTCTAGGTAGTTCCTCAGATTTCTTGTACCTTCTGCTACATTTCCAAGTTCAAGCTTTTTGAAATGGTTCTTGGTAATCACTCTAGATCTCCCTGACGAGGACCCTGAAGACGAGGACCCCGAAGACCAACCCTAAGAAGATGAGGACCCCGAAGATGACGACCCTGAATACGAGGACCCTGAAGACCACCCCGAAGAAGACGAGGACCCTGAAGACCACCCCGAAGAAGACGAGGACCCCGAAGACGAGGACCCAGAAGACCAACCCGAAGAAGACGAGGACCCCGAAGACGAGGACCCCCGAAGACGACGACCCTGAATACGAGGACCCTGAAGACCAACCCTAAGAAGACGAGGACCCTGAAGACGACAACCCTGAATACGAGGACCCTGAAGACCACCCAGAAGAAGACGAGGACCCTGAAGACCACCCCGAAGAAGACGAGGACCCTGAAGACCACCCCGAAGAAGACGAGGACCCTGAAGACCACCCCGAAGAAGACGAGGACCCTGAAGACCACCCCGAAGAAGACGAGGACCCCGAAGACGAGGACCCAGAAGACCAACCCGAAGAAGACGAAGACCCCGAAGACGAGGACCCCCGAAGACGACGAGCCTGAAGACCACCCCGAAGAAGACCAAGAAGATGACCCTGAAGAAGTTGACCAAGAGGACAAAGAAGAGAAGACAAGCACCAAGATACAGAAGAACAAGAGACAGAAAGCCAAGAAGCAGAAATACAAGAAGCTGCAGAACAAAAAGCGGAAGAATATTAAGCATAAGACTAAAAATCAGGGCAAAAGATAATATCTAAATTATAAGCAGAAGATGACTAAGCAGTATGTCAAGGGCTGTCACATTGTAGAAGGATCATCTTTATTCTCATTTGCACAAGGAAAGACTAGAAGCAATGGGATGAAACTAAATGGGAGGAGACACAGATTAGATATTAGAAAAAACTTTTTGACAGTTAGGGTGATTAATGAGTGGAACAGGCTGCCACGAGAGGTGGTGAGTTCCCCTTCAATGGACATCTTCAAACAGAGGCTGGACAGACATCTGTCTGAGATGATTTAGTGAATCCTGCTTTGAGCAGGGGGTTGGACCAGATGACCCAGGAGGTCCCTTCCAACTCTACCATTCTATGATTCTATGATTCTATGATTCAGTGTATGGGGGTGAGTCCATTCCTCCTCGTGGTGCCCCTGGAAAAGACCTGCTGCTGCAGGCCAAACTGAACGCGGACAAATCCTGCTGTAAATCTTTTGTGACGGGCAGAACGAAAGGTGTAATGTCCAACCTTTTATAGATAACAACTACAGGAATGCCTGCCACAAATAAGAATATGATGAAGAAGAAGAAGATGAAGAAGATGAAGAAGTAGAATATGAAGAATGTAAAAAAAAAGAATAATACGAAGAAGGTGAAGAAGAAGAAGATGAAGAAGGTGAAGAAGAAGTGGATGAAAAAGATGCTGAAGATGATGAAAGAGAAAGTGTGGGAGAAGTAAAAAAGAAGGTGAAGAGCATGGAAGTAGTGAAACATAAATATATAAAAATACTTAACATAGTCAATATTTCCGTAACTCAGAACGTCTTAAAAAAAAATATTAATTCCTGCTATTCCATTTGATTGGGCTAAACCTCTATGCCTTTATTGTCTCCCCCACCTCCCCCAATACATTCTACATTATTCTTAGTTGTTTTCCTTCATGTAGAATTAACCTACAAGGAAAGAAAGGGTTTATTTTCATTCCGATATTTCTGTCCTATTGATTTGCATTGGTTTCCGGTATCGGAATCGGCGATATCCGATACTTTTTCGGTATCGGTCCGATCCAATCCGATATTTCCCGATATCGGAAGGTATCGCTCAACACTATTAGCAACTTAAGTGCCTGTGTCAATAATGTTTTAAGGTTGTGGGCTCAATATCAGGGACTCACAGAAGAAGAAATTACATGTTTGTAATTGCTCATTATTTTTACTACTTTTATAGGACCAACAAAATCATTTTCTTCACCTCAGTATACAGGCACCATAAAAATACATTGCTGTATACAATGTATCTCTATGTATTTGTATGAGCTGCTTCTGGATTCATTGCCTGCAATGTAGAGTCAAGATAACCAAATTCTCCTATGTTTATCATTGACAGTTATATCTCAGTGGTGAGAGCTAGGGCCTCTAGACACTGAGATTCCAGTTGATGTGAGTTTGAGTACTGGAAAAATACGATCGCAGAAGAGGTCGGTCATTTAATTTATGCAGCAAGTGGCCCCACCCCGTGAGGAGGAGGAGCTATGTAGAGATGAAAACGTCAGAGAGGTGAGTATAAATGGAAGCCGGGAGAACAGCTGTGTCATGATGGTTGAGAGCTATGGCAGAGTATGGATTCAATAGAAAGTCATAGGCTCTTTACTGAATATGAGCTCTAAGTTCTAAGAGATCTTTTAAACGATCGGTGGAGGTCTCAGGAGCTGATGTGCACTGAGATAAAGGGCAAACAAGATCTAAAAGATTGTTAAAAATTCTTCCCAACCAGGCAAATTTCTGTTTTTGCGCTTTAGTTGTTTCCTCCCTTTTTTCCAAATAGTAGTTTTGGATTACACCATCTATTTGAAAATGTAATGAATTGGAAACAGGAAATAAATTTCACCTGTGGTGAAAATGTAAAAGAAGTGCAATTCTGCAAAATGTTATTAGGTTTTGTTTTTACAGCATTCATTGTTCTGTGTAAATGACCTGGCAGCATGAGTCTTTAGGTTAATAAGATTACGGCAATACCAAACTTGTGTAGTTTTTTTATTATTCAATTTGGGAAAAAATTGGAAATGTATTTATATTTTTACATGGATGGAGATGTTTAATTATTTTTTGCATGACCAACTGAGGTTTTTAGTGATACCATTTTGGATTATATAGAAGATTTTATTGCCTTTTTTTGTATTCTTCGGAGAGGTTGCAGCAACCAAAAAACACAATTCTGGTGTTTTGATTTTTTTTTTACGACATTTACTGATTGGGTTAATTCATTTTATATTTTGATAGATAGGACTTTTACTTACAGTACAGACCAAAAGTTTGGACACACCTTCTCATTTAAAGATTTTTCTGTATTTTCATGACTATGAAAATTGTACATTCACACTGAAGGCATCAAAACTATGAATTAACACATGTGGAATTATATGCTTAACAAAAAAGTGTGAAACAACTGAAAATATGTCTTATATTGTAGGTTCTTCAAAGTAGCCACCTTTTGCTTTGATGACTGCTTTGCACACTCTTGGCATTCTCTTGATGAGCTTCAAGAGGTAGTCACCGGAAATGGTCTTCCAACAATCTTGAAGGAGTTCCCAGAGATGCTTAGCACTTGTTGGCCCTTTAGCCTTCACTCTGCGGTCCAGCTCACCCCAAACCATCTCGATTGGTTCAGGTCTGGTGACTGTGGAGGCCAGGTCATCTGGCGTAGCACCCCATCACTCTCCCTCTTGGTCAAATAGCCCTTAAACAGCCTGGAGGTGTGTTTGGGGTCATTGTCCTGTTGAAAAATAAATGATGGTCCAACTAAACGCAAACCGGATGGAATAGCATGACACTGCAAGATGCTGTGGTAGCCATGCTGGTTCAGTATGCCTTCAACTTTGAATAAATCCCCAATAGTGTCACCAGCAAAGCACCCCCACACCATCACACCTCCTCCTCCATGCTTCCCGTTGGGAACCAGGCATGTAGAGTTCATCCGTTCACCTTTTCTGCGTCGCACAAAGACACGGTGGTTGGAACCAAAGATCTCAAATTTGGACTCATCAGGGCAAAGCACAGATTTCCACTGGTCTAATGTCCATTCCTTGTGTTCTTTAGCCCAAACAAGTCTCTTCTGCTTGTTGCCTGTCCTTAGCAGTGGTTTCCTAGCAGCTATTTTACCATGAAGGCCTGCTGCACAAAGTCTCCTCTTAACAGTTGTTGAAGAGATGAGTCTGTTGCTAGAACTCTGTGTGGCATTGACCTGGTCTCTAATCTGAGCTGCTGTTAAGCTGCAATTTCTGAGGCTGGTGACTCAGATAAACTTATCCTCAGAAGCAGAGGTGACTCTTGGTCTTCCTTTCCTGGGGCAGTCCTCATGTGAGCCAGTTTCTTTGCAGCGCTTGATGGTTTTTGCAACTGCACTTGAGGACACTTTCAAAGTTTGCCCAATTTTTCGGACTGACTGACCTTCTTTTCTTAAAGTAATGATGGCCACTCGTTTTTCTTTACTTAGAATTTGTATTATGACAAGAAAAAAGCAGCTAACAGTCTATTCAGTAGGACTATCAGCTGTGTATCCACCAGACTTCTGCACAACACAACTGATGGTCCCAACCCCATTTCTAAGGCAAGAAATCCCACTTATTAAACCTGACAGGGCACACCTGTGAAATGAAAACCATTTCCGGTGACTACTTCTTGAAGCTCATCAAGACAATGCCAAGAGTGTGCAAAGCAGTCATTAAAGCAAAAGGTGGCTACTTTGAAGAACCTAGAATATAAGACATATTTTCAGCTGTTTCACACTTTTTTGTTAAGTATATAATTCCACATGTGTTAATTCATAGTTTTGATGCCTTCAGTGTGAATGTACAATTTTCATAGTCATGAAAATACAGAAAAATCTTTAAATGAGAAGGTGTGTCCAAACTTTTGGTCTGTACTGTACACATGTATACCATATTTGATTTTTTTTTCAATTGCTTTTTATTTATTTGTATCTATTGAGGAAAAAAAGGTAATTCAAATGTTTGTATTAGCAAAAATATAAAGATTATTTTACTTATTTTTTTTTGTTCTCTTAAGGGACTTAAACCATTGATCATCTGACTGCTGATAATACATACTGCAATGCCACGGTAAACTACAGTTTTCTTTAAAACCCATCCACAGGCTGGTTTTCAAACTAGTACCATCTCGGCATATATGAGGGCTTTCAGCAGGCTCAGCTCCCTAGTCAGCATCTTACATGGGGATCTCACATAGGCCTATGAGTACAATCTAATGTTGGGATGGGGTTAATAAACTGTGACTTGAAAATGGGGTCCTTTATTCAGGATCCTACTTTGTTGTCTAGACTATCCCTATAATTCTCAACTGGTGCATATTAAATGTTAAATAAGACAAAATAACTCACACCTGAGGATGGTAGTAAGGGTAAATCGCTATCCATATAGACTCATAGAAGAATAAAGCGATCAAGATCACCCAAAAGAATATTTATCAATGTAAAAGACACATTTTATTGAATGGATATAAAATGCAAAATGCAATACACATGTTTGACAGAAATGGTGCAGATACATACACTATAAAAATTCCATCGTAATGTAGGACCGGCGAGGTCCATTCTGTGAGAATCACAATAGCTCAGTGGCCATGTGCACTATCATTAGTTGACCCACCTAGCGATAATAGGGTCCAAATGAATGTTCAGGTATAGAAAATAAAGATGTCCAGGAAATTAATACTGGTCTATAGTAAAAAGTTCATTGAATAGTCACCAGATAGTTAAGCATCAAACTATCCACAAGAGATAGATGTATGGACAATTAATTCATACCTGGACACAGGACCATATGGTGTGGGAGCTCACAGAAGGGCCAAGTGTCCACCAGGGAACAGAAGGACAGAAGACAGGTTACATGGGAGGAAAGCAGAAGCTGGATGCACGGGGGACATGTGACCTGCTGTGACGCTTAAGAAAAATATAAAAAGCCACAGGGTTGAGGGCAGATAGGGAGTTGTTGCCTGGACTAGTAACAAGTAACAGCCTCTAGTAATGAGGCTTGCACTGGCTTACAGCCAAGTGCTACGATAACATGTTGAGGAATAGAAGAACACAAGATCAGCATTTGATGTGGATGAAGCCAGGAGTGCAGAGTCCTAACTGAGAAAAGGAACTCCTGATTGTCGAAATGATGATAACAGGCAGAAGACACCCAATTGGATGAACAGAGATTCGGTTTCATGAGCGGTGGCCCAACTGGTTGAATGTAAATTTGGTTGCTTGAGCAGAGGTCCGATTGGATGAATGGAGATTCAGTTGCATGATGAGATGCCCGATTGGACAAACTGAGATCTGAATGCATGAGCAAAAAGAAGAAATAGTTATTCCCCTGAAGATGATGAGAGAAGGTCTGTGGCAAAAAGAACTGTCTGCGACCCGCAGTGTGAGATGGAGCCGAGACTTGCAGCTTAGCAGGAGTGTGCATAGTGGTAGACTCCTGTTAGGGCCTTCGGTGGCGTCCGCCACTAGAAGTTAGAGCAGTCTGACGGAGGCCCATACAGATATGGCCTGGACACTGCTGTCCACATTAGTCCAATTAAAAAGGCAGTTAGTGCCCAATGCAAAGCAGTAGTCCAAACATTTCCTACTGCCTGCTACAAAGCACGCACCATCCAATTTTCCCTGCTGTTTTTGGGGTGACAGCATGCCTTCTGTCCACATTAGTCCACTTAAAAAGGTGTTTAGTGCCCTACACAAAGCAGTAGTCCAAACATTTCCTACTGCCTGCTACAAAGCATGCACAAGCCCATTTTCCCCGCTGTTTTTGGGATGACAGCCTGCCTTCAGTCCACATTAGTCCACTTAAAAAGGTGTTTAGTGCACTACACAAAGCAGTAGTCCAAACATTTCCTACTGCCTGCTACCAAGCACGCACCAGCCCATTTTCCCCACTGTTCTTGGGGTGACAGCCTGCCTTCTGTTTACAATTGTCCGCTTAAAAAGGCGTGTAATGGACAACACAAAGCAGTAGTCCAAACATTTCCTACTGCCTGCTACAAAGCTTGCAGCATCCCATTTTCCCCACTGTTTTTGGGGTGACAGCCTGCCTTCTGTCCACTTTAGTCCACTTAAAAAGGTGTTTAGTGCACTACACAAAGCAGTAGTCCAAACATTTCCTACTGCCTGCTACCAAACATGCACCAGCCCATTTTCCCCACTGTTTTTGGGGTGACAGCCTGCCTTCTGTCCACATTAGTCCGCTTAAAAAGGCGTTTAGTGCCCTACACAAAGCAGTAGTCGAAGCATTTCCTACTGCCTGCTGCAAAGCACGCACCATCCCATTTTCCCCACTGTTTTTGGGGTGACAGCCTGCCTTCTGTCCACTTTAGTCCACTTAAAAAGGTGTTTAGTGCACTACACAAAGCAGTAGTCCAAACATTTCCTACTGCCTGCTACCAAACATGCACCAGCCCATTTTCCCCACTGTTTTTGGGGTGACAGCCTGCCTTCTGTCCACATTAGTCCGCTTAAAAAGGCGTTTAGTGCCCTACACAAAGCAGTAGTCGAAGCATTTCCTACTGCCTGCTGCAAAGCACGCACCATCCCATTTTCCCCACTGTTTTTGGGGTGACAGCCTGCCTTCTGTCCACTTTAGTCCACTTAAAAAGGTGTTTAGTGCCCTACGCAAAGCAGTAGTCCAAACATTTCCTACTGCCTGCTACAAAGCACACTCCAGCCTATTTTACCCGCTTTTTTGGGGTGACAGCCTGCCTTCTGTCCACATTAGTCCACTTAAAAAGGTGTTTTGTGCCCTATGCAAAGCAGTAGTCCAAACATTTCCTATTGCCTGCTACCAAGCACGCACCAGGTCATTTTACTCACTATTTTGGCTGTGACAGCTAGCTTGGCTTGTGCCATCAACAACTGAAAATCTGTAAGCAAAATCCAACCAATCCGACCTCGACCGTTGACATGCATAGCCATGACAGCAACACAGAGGAAGATGGATATGTAGCACCAATACAGGAACCAAGGGATCGTGGTTTGCCCAGAGCGAGAACTGAGTCAACTGTTCCCAAGAGCACCCCCGTTGTGCGCCAAGTCAGGTCAAGGGGGCGTTCAGCTGCTGTGTGGAATTTTATTTCTGAAAGTTTTTCAGAGAAAAACATTGTAGTCTTTAACATCTGCCATACAAAGTTGAGCAGAGGCCAGGGAAAAGGCAACCTGGGCACCACCAGTATGCAAAACCCCATGGCAGCCAAGCACCCCAGTAGATGGGCGGAACACCAGGGTACCAAATCTGTATCTTCGGGTCAAACCAATGCCATGTTGCCTGGGCTATGTCCTTCAGAATCTGCTGTTCAGGAAGCAGATGCTCATACCTCCTTCCCACAAACTTCGGTTGCTCACACACAACAAACATCAACCACATCCACTTCCTTGTCCTAGCGAAGCGTCCAATTGTCCGTGCCTGAGACCTTGGAAAGAAAGCGTAAATACCCAGCCAACCACCCACAGGCACAAACACTAAACTTGCACATTGCCAAATTACTAGTTGTGGAGATGTTGCCGTTTATTCTTGTGGAAACACAGTCTTTCCATGACCTCTTGGCTGTGGCTGCCCCACGATACAGTGTTCCTTGCCACCACTATAATGCCCGGTGTGCGGTCCCTGCATTACACAAGCACGTGTTAAACAATCTGAATCGTGCTCTCAACAGACACCTGGACAAGTTGTTGTGGAAAGGAATGATACATTTCTTTCACAGCACACTGGGTGAACCTGGTGGAGGGTGGGACAAAGGCACAAACTGGAACAACACACATCTTACTCACGCCAAGAATAGCGGGCCCAATTTCTGTCAGGGTTTCTACTTCTTCATATTCCACTTCCTCTCTCCCCTCCTCCTGCTCCTCATCCTCTGCTGAATTACCCTCCCAATCACTGCCAAGCTGGGACCAGTGCAGCAGCACATCGGCAAAGCGACAACATGCTCTGCTGAAACTGATCTGTTTAGGTCAGAAAGCACACACTGCAGCAGAGCTGTGACAGGTTTTAAAACATCAGACCGATCAGTGGCTCTCCCCGCTGCATCTCCAACCCAGTCTTGTCGTCTGCAATAATGGGCGTAACCTGGTGGGGGCTTTAAAGGTCGGCAAGCTGGTACACGTGCCATGCATGGCTCCGTGTTGAACCTAGTTGTTCAGAAATTTCTGAAAACTTACCATGACTTGTCGTATCTACTTGAGAATGTGCGCCGTATTGGCGGCAATTTCCACCATTCCTCTACCACTTTTGCTGCTCTTACAGTGCTGCAAAAGCGCTTGAAGTTGCCAAGTCACCAACTCATTTGCGGCCTGCCCATGCGGTGGAACTCAACCTATCATATGTTGGCAAGGATTAGTGAACAGCAGAGGGCAGTAGCTGAATACCAGCTTCAACATACCCATCAGACTGAGAATCAGCCACCACACATAACAACTGTAGAGTGGATGTGGATCGCTGACATTTGTGAGGTTCTTGAGAACTTTGAGTACTGCACCAACCTCTAGAGTGGTGATCAGGCTATTATCAGCATAACCATCCCGCTGCTGTGTCTCTTGAAACAATCACTGCATGATCTCAAAGAGGAAGCTTTGAGTGCCCAGCATGTTGGTATAGAGCCAGATTTCCCAATGGGTGATACTACCCAGCCCAGCCAATATTCTGATGCAACATTGGGTGATGAGGAGGAAGATGAGGAGGATGAGGAGGGAGAGGACTTGTTTTTCTGATCTACTGAGGCGACTCCAAATGCTACAGAGGGGATACCCAATCAAAGCTTCATGTCTGTCCAGCCTGGATGGGCTGGAGAGGAGGAGGTGAAGGAGGAGGATGAGGCGAGTCAGCGTGAGGAGAGGATGAGTACTGTTTCTACTGTTGGGGACACAGAACATTTGCCTTTTTGCAGCTCGGCCCACATGGCACAGTTCATGTGTAAGCGTCTGTGGCAAGACCCTCGCATGATACACATTTTATCCAACAACCTATACTGGTTGGCCACTTTTCTCGATCCACGGTACAAGAAAAAATTTCCTTCTCTCCCTTTGGAGTCACCAAAGAGTTTTACAATGGAATCGTTCAAGAGGCCCATTGTAGATCAGTTACGGAAAACATCATCCTCAGACAGTACTGGTGGCAGAGGTACTGGCTCTTTTCAACACCAAGGGATAATGGGGAGAGACACGAAAACCAGTTCCAACAGAGATGAGGGGAAAATGTGCACAAATTGGCCAATTTTAAATAAACCAGCACAACTGCAATGGCTATCTGTGCCTCTAACAATGCCAAAAAGGGATAAGTTGCAGAACATGGTCAAGAGGTACTTAAGTGACCATACGTGCGTGCTTTCTGACGCTTCAACCCCTTTAATTATTGGGTGTCTAAGCTGAATACTTGTCCCGACCTCTCCTTATATGCCTTGGAGGTGCTGGCCTGCCCGGATGCTAGTGTGGTGTCAGAGTCTGTGTTCAGTTCCGCTGGGGCAATCTTCACTTATCGGTGCACATGCCTCTCCACGAAAAATGCAGACAGACTTACTCTAAGTAAATTCAACAATGGCTGGATGTCTCCACAATTTGTAATCCCTCCAGATGACAGCAAGCCAACCTAAATTCACCAAAAATGCAGATTCATGCCATAGGGCTAATTTTTACAAACCCTATGCACATTGTGCAGTGGACAAACCAGGACAGTATTCCTACTCCAGCCTAACTACTATTTGTGATTGGAGGCCCTTGGGATGGTGGCTTCCTGCATCAACCATGACTCAGCCCATGAGGCTAATTTTTACAAACCCTATGCACATTGTGCAGTGGACAAACCAGGACAGTATTCCTACTCCAGCCTAACTGCTATTTGTGATTGGAGGCCCTTGGGATGGTGGCTTCTTTCCGGGAATGTACATTTGTCACAGGTTGTGACACATTGTGACTGAGATAAGGGATACATATTCTATCGAAATGTACTGTCAGTCACCCTATTTGGCAAAAAAACATGCCTGGCTTGTGCCACTTTGTGACTGAGATAGGGGATACATATTCAATAGAAATTTACACTGACTGTTGATGGCCGACTGATGGCCCTCTGAAAACTTGAATTCAGGGCCACAACTACTACAGTACTCCATCGTAGATAATGTTTATCAAGGGAGACCCTTGTCATGGAGTATTCCTGCACCTATGACACAGCCCCCAGGAGTAATTTTTGTGAATACGATGCACATTCTGGACTGGACCAAGTAATACAGTATCAAGAAGTCTTCTCTTCCTATAAAATCTGGGAAATATTGACAATCAAAATCTCTAAGCCATTTGGAGATGCTTCTCCAACCCATCCTGGAGGGGGGGCACCATATATACTTTGTCTATTGACTTGCACAAGTGATATATTTGAGCTCGTCATCCATTTGACTAGTGCAGCTTTATTTTTCCAGTTCAAAGAGTTCAGCCATAGCTGAGGATCGTAGACCGCACTCACTGCTACCTTCTAGTACTCCATGTCCCTTAGCCTTTTTCTCTGTAGTCTCTGCCCTTAAATGAGTTAAATAATAGAGCGAGGGCCCTACAATATGAATGAGTGATGGCACTCTCAAATGTACACAAGAGGCACCTCCAAAATTTCTAGAGGAGGGCCCTTCAAAATGTATGTTACAGGGCCACATGAGGGCTCTCACAAAACTCAGCTTTCCTGCCTACTGCAGGCCCTCTGAACATTTGAATTTAGGACCGCAGTATCACATGGTGGTGGAGGAGGAGGAGGAGGAGAAGGAGGAGGAGGGTCAAGCCCAACTCTACAATGGGCACATTGTGAACTGCTACTGCTATGTAATATGTATTCCACTATCTGAGTGTCAATGAAGGAGGGTACGCCCAAATGTCTAAATAACAGCTGTCCCTCCAAAACGCATTTTACAGAGCTATCTGAGGCCTCTCAGGTCATAGATCAAATACCTACTAGTACATTCTAGCTGTGCTTGTAAAGTGCTGGGGAATAGCGAACTAAAAATGATGTATGACAGAGGGACCTACAAAATGTATAAGTCAGGGCCCTCCCAATTGTTAAAGGCGGAAAAAATCCTCAACATTTAAAAGGGATATTTTTTTGGTCTCTCGGGATTATTTAGCCTTATATACAAGTGATTATGCAGGAAAAACTGTTTCTTAACCTTTTTGGCCTGTTAAATGCCATTTAGGTAAGGTTTGGTAGTTGTTCTTGTGCGTTTGTAAAAGTGGCGTAATACTGCGACAAACTTATTCCCAGAAACCATATGTGAGTCACAAATGCATGCAGGCATATTCTCCAGGCTCTTCCCATTCTGTTTCATCACTTTCCCTTCCATTTCAGCCTTTTCCTCAGGCCCCCAGAGCCCTTTGTAGGGTCCAGCAAAAAATTACTCTCATTTCCCATTGACTTACATTGTACTCGCTATTCGGAACGTATACGCGATTATTACAAAGTACTAGTTACGAGTATAGCGATTACGAATATTACAGTACTTGCTCATCACTAGTTGTTACATGTTTCAGGGACAGGCAGGAATATCTTGTCGATTACAGTTGGTTAGCACTGGATTTCTTATTTTAAGGGCAGTGCTTAGGGTACCAGGGTAAGGATTGGGGTCAGACTGTAACAAGTAGCCCGAGAAAGCGCAAGGATAGAGCTATACTATCCACATTGCCATGATTATACAAATTGTCATTTCTTTGTGCTGCAATTTGCTTCACTAATTGTGTAAATAGTTAATAAATAACAATTTGTTCTTTTGTGACCACTGATCTTTTATCCTCTGTACCGCTGCATCCCCGTATCTGTGTACACAGGCATAGTAACTGCCTTTCAACACTTATCTATTCGTAGAAAATGTAATCAATGGATAAAATATTTTACCTTCCACATAAAATGCTTATAAACCATGAATTGAGGTACCTCAGTGCTAATAGAATAGAGGTATCCAAGGTGAAAATCCATTTACTCTCAATTCATGACATCTGTTTCAAGAAGTCACCCTTGCGCCATTTGTGCACTTTTTGTAGACCTGTTACCAAGATATCCTTTATGGAGCTTCCATGTTTCTCAGAGAAATGTTTGGATAGAGGGTTACTCATTTGTTCATTTCTCCCTTTAGCCCGAGGATCCTCCACCACAACCACAATCACTACAATTATCCCACTATATTGAACTCACTCTCCATTAAATTCCCATCCAGGTAAATCTCACCCCTCTCCTCCAACGTGGTGAGTACGGGATTCCACTAACCTCTCTCTCTCCCTCCCTCTCATTTCAACCTAGGAGACTACCTGGACCCTTCTTACCATATTTGCCTTCAACCAGCATCTGAGACACCTGGGCCTACCATCAAGACCCTTATTTTTAGCTCATTTTATTCATCAATATTTTTATTTATTCTAGTTTTCTATATCCCCCTCTACATTTTATTGTACTACTATCCTAAGTAAACAATTGTGTTTTAAATTTACTAACGTATCTAATTTTATTATCGATCCTTTTATCCTCTATATCAAAGCCTAACGCTACCAGCGCAAGCCCCTTTATTTATTTCTCAATTTTAGTTTTATCCATTCTGACAACCTGTGGTTGGTTGTCTCCCCCTGCAGCAGATACAACCAGGCCTTGCAGCAGATACAACCTGCCAGCACCTCCACCTATTTATTATTATTATTATTATTTATTTTATTTTTTACCACCTCTCTAACACAACCATTTAATAAAGTAATGCTCATTCTGTGTGTACTGAAAATGTTTTGATTATCTTCCATATTCATATGTTACAAACTGCATTGAATTTTCCGAACACTAAATATATAAACATATAATAAAGCTGTACTGTAATCACACAGCTAGGATATTGCTAATGAGTTTGGATTATAAATGCAAAAAAAAAAACATGGAGTACTGTACCTTTCTATTAACAACTTCCACTTCTGCAAAAACTTTGAGAAATAGGCATGATGAAGACACCTGAGTAGTGTCAAAAACTTTCTATGTGTTACCATATTTTCAGTGAATCATTAAAAGGTATCAATCACAGAAAAGTTACAATTTTGACTATTTTGAAACAGGCAGCCATTAATAACTACTGTATTAACATATTTTAGTGCTAAAACTACTCCCTTAAAGGGAACCTGTCAGCGGGATTTTGCTAAGTAAACTACTGGCAGTGTCATGTTGGGGCTGTTGCACTGATTAAAATGATACCAGAGGCGAAGAAATCCGTCTTGCAGTTCTTGTGTAATCAGTTTTGAGTTAATGAGATCCTCGTGCTCTGGGGCGGTCTGTAGGCAGGGTCTTATGTTATGCTGTAGGCCAGATCACCAATAAAAGACCTTCCCACAGGCTGCCCCGAAGTATATTCCTTATCATAGGGAGAGACAGAGAGACAGATATACAGCCAGAGAGGGAGAGAGGCAAATAAACAGCTAGGGAGGGAGAGAGACAGATAGACAGCCAGACGGGGAGAGAGACAGCCAGAAAGAGATGGATAGACAGCCAGAGAGAGGGAAAGACAGCCAAAGAGGGAGAGACAGTCAGAGACAGCCAGCCAGAGACAGACAGTAAGAGACAGAGAGACACAGCAATCCAAAGAGAATGAGAGAGACACAGCAATCCAGAGAGAGAGACACACACACAGCCATCCACAGAGTGAAAGACACAGCCAGCCAGAGAGAAAGAGACACAGCCAGCCAGAGTCTCTCTGTCTCTGGCTGTCTCTCTGTCTCTGGCTGTCTCTTTCTCTCTGGCTGTCTCTCTGTCTGGCTGTCTCTGTGAAGAGGAGCATACTTGTGCTTTGGGGCAGCCTGTGGTCAGGTCTATTCTTGCTGATCTGGCCTAGAGCACTAGGATAAGACCCGGCCTTCAGTCCGGCGACGGAGCACGAGCATATCATTAACCCGAAACTGCAAACACTGATTACATAAGATCCACAAGATGGATTTCTTCACCTCAGGTGTCATATTAATCAGTGCAACAGCCCCAACATGACAATGCCTGTAGTTTACTTAGCAAAGTCCTGCTGACAGGTTTCCTTTAACAAGCAAGGATAATCATTCCAATAATAATGTTACAGTACATGTCTTTTCACAACATTCTGTTATTGCAACATCGAACTGAAGACACTCAAATAGACACTTTCTGGAATCAGCCATTTATGTATACATTACAGATCATTGGTAATCTTTGGAATTGTATTCCATGCTAAATGATTTGTTTAGTAAAAACAAGTTATCATATATGCTTAATATAGGTGATGATAACTTGTGATCGGTGGATGTCCAATCTTTGGGACCAGTGATAATTGGAAGAATAAGTAATTTTTATCCCCAATGGGGAACTTTTATCGCTGTTACAGTATAGAGTAGCTGTTTGGACACTGAACTGTTGCTCCATTCATTGTCTATCGAACCAGGGTTGCCAACCATCCAGAAATTCCTGGACAGTCAGTAAAAATAGTGCACTTTTTTTCATAGTAAAAAACTGGAGGCATCTGTAATTTTTTGTAAACTAGAGAAGCTTCTTGAGATTTTTTTTGACTGCAATTATCATTATTTTACAATTTAAATAATTTTACAATACAGCTGATGTCCTCATATCATAATTATGGGCTGTAGACATGCATCACTTATAATCTTAATGATTTATTAAGGTTTTCCAAAATGTTTGTATAAAATCTTGGCTTTCCGTAATTCTTTGATAGTCTGTCTGGAAAAGAATAAAAAATGAAGTTCGCAACCTTGTATGGAACCCGAACACAGCACTAGGAAATGAATAAACAGCAGGTCGAGCAGGGGCCCTGACGCTCTACTCCAACGAGGATAACAGTTCCCCATTCTGCTAATGGGAACGCCCACTGATCATGTGGATAGGTGATAACTTATTTTCACTGATCGACCCTTTTAAGCTGTTAATCACTACTCATGTCCTACTGATTAAACAAATTATTTCATTAACATATCATTATTTACTCTATTAAATCCATGAAAATATAATTTTTTTCATAAACATTTCATAAAATGCTTGCCAGCTATGATATTGCCATTATATACTGCTGTTCTTTTTGATTTCTTCTCAGTATGTCCACCTCATGTGCCTGAACTGTTGGTCACACATGCTCAGTTCAAGTAGCCTTGCATAAAGTTTTAACAAGTAGGCCGTACTAATCGAAAATGCTTACAAAAAATAAATCCGCTTTTTACATGATGTTGTCATGAGATTATTCTGTGTTTTTGTTGCCAAGAGTCAAGATTTAAATGAGTAAGCTGTGCAGTAACTGTGATCGAAATTGCATTTCATCTATTTGCGTAAGCAATGATTCAAAGAGAATTTACATTACATATTTGTATCAGCAGTTGAATAACTCATGTAGCTATCAGTGCTGGAAGAAAGAGGGAAACAGAGATTGTTGTGATATAGACTCTGTTCTTTCATTCATTCAATCACTATTTACCTTTAAATTGTTTATGTCAAACACAGAAAAAAGTTCTACCAGTACAGAACAGTAGGTGGATCACACAGACTACTGGCAAGGCTTTCATGTACATTGATATTGTAATGGATTTAAACATCAATGTTCAAGAATATGGAAATTTTACATCAGTTTTAACTGCTTCCAGACCGCCCACTGTACATAAACGTCGACGCTGCCTGGGCTCTGTGCAGCGCCGACGTTTATAAACGGTTGTTGGTCCCGCAGCCCTCAGGACCCCCAGGGTCCTGCAAGTGCTGCGGTTGCAGTTCAGAGCGACAGCTCTGACAGGGGACATCATCGGGACCTGATTGGATCAGGTCCCATTGATGTTAACCCTTTGCTATCTTCTATATGCCGCAATCTATAGTGATCGCGGCATATAGAAGATAGTGAGAGGAGAGGGGGTCGTCCACTTACCTCTCCGACGGCCCCCTGATGTCTTCCAGGACATGCCGTTGTTATGGCAGCCGGAGGTCACATGACCGCCTCCGGATCTGCCATATATGGTGTCCTGCTAGGCTCAGCCTGCAGCTGAACTCTAGCAGGAGACACTGACTGTGAAACAGTCAGCAAAGCTCTCATGCAATGCAATACATGTCTATTGCATTGCATGAGATCAGTGATTAGAAAAATAAAAATTAATGTCCCATATAGGGACGAAGTAAAAATGTAAAAAAAAAGTCAAAATTTTTTTTTCAAACTGTTAAAAAAAATCTGAAAATAAATAAAAATAAATAAATAAAATTTAAAACCAATAAATCTGTATATTTATGCAAAAACAAAAAAGTACACATATTTGGTATCGCCGCGTCCGAAACAACCCGATCTATAAAACTGTCACACTAATTAACTCCTTCTGTGCACACAAATAGTGGAAAAAAATGCAATCAAAAAGCAAAATGGAAATAAAAATGGTACCGCTGAAAACATCATCTTGTTCTGCAAAAAAAAGCCACCATACAGCTCCATCAGCCAAAAAATAAAAAAGTTATAGCTCTCAGAATAAAGCGACGCAAAAAAATATATTTTTTCTATTGTTTTATTGTGTAAAAGCGCCAAAACATAAAAAAATTTACAGTAAGTGTAGTATCGCTGTAAACGTACTGACCAGAAGAATAATGCTGCCTTATCACTTTTACCACACGTAGAACGGCATAAAGAAACCCTCAAAAAACAATTACTGAATTGTTGGTTTTTGTTAATTTTACCTTCCAAAAAACGGAATAGAAAGCGATCAAAAAATGTCACGTACCCAAAAATGGTACCAATAAAAATGTCAACTCGTCCTGCAAAAAACAAGCTGTAACATGACTCTGTCGGCCGAAATATGGAAAAATTATAGCTCTCAAAATATGGCGATGCAAAAACTAGATTTTGCAAAAAAAAGCATCTTTTAGTGTGTGACAGCTGTCAGTCATATAAAAACCCGCTATAAATCTGATATCTCTGTAATCGCACCGACCTGAAGAATAAAGTAATCTCATTACTTATACCACAAGAGGAATGGCGTAAAAAATAAATAAAACCAATTCTTCACCTGCTACTGATTTGTTTATTATGTCTCCCAAAGATCGCAGTATGGATCGGCACACATTTATCCTGCGCTCTGCGCTGAGCACTTACACCAGAGTTTCCGTGTAAATCTCTGAAATACATGATTCAGAAGGAACCCATGACGGAAGATTCCCTGTAATGAGGCAGATATAGGCCACTGTGGATGCCGTTTGGCCTGTGATCCCAGGGTGTCAGTTTTTTTAGGCGTGCATAAAAGTGCGGTTGGCCACAGTTTTGTGCACTTCTGATAAAAAGGACACCACTAAACAGAGGCCAGACAAAGTCCAGAGTAACTCTGCTGCCTCATCACAGTGAATGGATCCCGCTGGGGTTTAATCTGAATTACATCACTTGGAAATTTAGAATGAAACCCCGATGTAAGTGCTCAGCCTAGAGCGCCGGATAAATGTTACGTAAAATGTTCCCAATAAAAGCTTCAACTCAGTCCTCAAAAAAAGCTAGTCCCCACTCAGGTCCATCATCTGTTAAAAATATAAGGGACTTCAAAGTTACTGGTAGCAGAAAGGCTCTGGAAAAGCAAAATGACCCTTGCCCCCCAAAAGAAATTCAGAAAATTTTGTGCTCCCAAATCCAAATGCCTATTTTACAATAATTTGTTCTCCAATTGTCAAATAGCGCTCCGTCCCTCCCAGATCTCGCCGTATGGCTAAGCGGTACTGTACAGCCACATATGGGGTATTGCCACTTTTAGAAGAAATTGTGTGACACATTTCGGTACCATTTTTACCCATTGCCCTGTGTGAAAATGTAAAATCTGGTTTTAAAACATTTTTTTGTGGTAAAAATATAATTATGCTTTCTTCACTGCCCAATGGTATAAATTTAAAAAATAAAAAATACTCAATACTTCCCTAGATGAATTCCTTGAGAGGTGTATTTTACAAAATGGGGTCACTTGTGGGGGTTTCTGCTGTTTCGACATGTCAGCGACTCTTCAAATGTGACATGATGTCTACAACTGATCCAAGCCAACATAGCTCTCCTTTCTCTTCTGAACCCTGCCGTACACCAAAGCAGTGGTTTTCCCCCACATATGGGGTATCAGCGTACTCAGGAGAAATTGCACATCAAATTTCATGGTGCAATTTCTCCTGTTATCCTTATGATAATGCAAAATTAGGGGATGAAAACATTTTTTGTGGGAAAAATGTGAAAATTTTATTTTTACGGCTCAATATTATAAACTTCTGTGAAGCACCTGGGGGTGCAAGGTGCTCACCACACATCTAGATTAGTTCCCTAAGGGGTCTAGTATCCAAAATGGTATCACTTGTGGGGGGTTTCCACTGTTTAGGCACATCAGGGGCTCCCCAAATGCGACATGGCGTCCGCTAATTATTCAAACAAATTTTACATTCAAAAAGTCAAAGGCGCTCCTTCCCTTCCGAACCCTGCAGTGTACCCAAATAGTGGTTTTCCCCCACATATGGGGTATCGGCATACTCAGGAGAAATTGCACAGCAAATTTCATGGTGCAATTTCTCCTGTTACCCTTATGATAATGCAAAATTAGGGGATGAAAAACATTTTTTGTGGGAAAAATGTAAAAATTTTATTTTTACGACTCAATATTATAAACTTCTGTGAAGCACCTGGGGGTGCAAGGTGCTCACCACACATCTAGATAAGTTCCCTAAGGGGTCTAGTTTCCAAAATGGTGTCACTTGTGGGGGGTTTACACTGTTTAGGCACATCAGGGGCTCCCCAAATGCAATATGGCGTAAGCTAATTATTCAAGCAAATTTTTTCATTCAAAAAGTCAAATGGTGCTCCTTCCATTCCAAACCCTGCCGTGCGCCCAAAAAGTGGTTTCCTCCACATATGGGGTGTCAGCATGTTCAGGAGAAATTGCACAACAAATTTCATGGTGCAATTTATCCAATTACTCTTATGATAATGCAAAATTAAGGGATGAAAAACGTTTTTGTGGGAAAAATTTGAACATTTTATTTTTACAGCTCAATATTATAAACTTCTGTGAAGCACCTTGGGGTTTAAGATGCTAGCCACACATCTAAGTAAGTTTACTAAGGGGTCTAGTTTCCAAAATGGTGTCATTTGTGGGGGGTGTCCACTGTTTAGGCACATCAGGAGCTCTCCAAACGCAACATGGCATCTGCTAATTATTCAAACAAATTTTACATTCAAAAAGTCTAATGGCGCTCCTTCCCTTCCCTTCCGAACCCTGCAGTGAGCCCAAACAGTAGTTTTCTCTCACATATGGGGTATCAGCGTGCTCATGAGAAATTGCACTACAAATTGTGTTTTCCATTTATTCCTGTTACCCTTGTGAAAATAAAAAAATTGGGCCTAAATAAGATTTTTGTGAAAAAAAGTTAAATGTTCATTGTTTTCTTCCACATTCCAAAAATTCCCGTGAAACACCTGAAGGGTTAATAAACTTCTTGAATGTGGTTTTGAGCACCTTGAGGGGTGCAGGTTTTAGAATTGTGTCACTTTTGGGTATTTTCTGTCATAAAGGCCCCTCAAAGTGACATCAAATAAGATGTGGTCCCTAAAAAAATGTTTTTGTAAATTTTGTTGGAAAAATGAGAAATCGCTGGTCAACTTTTAACCCTTATAGCTTCCTAACAAAAAAAAATTTTGGTTCCAAAATTGTGCTGATGTAAAGTAGACATGTGGGAAATGTTATTTATTAACTATTTTGCGTGACATATCTCTCTGATTTAAGGGCATAAAAATTCAAAGTTTGAAAATTTCAAAATTTTCAAAATTTTTGCCAAATTTTCGATTTTTTCACAAATAAACGCAAGTGATATCAATTAAATTTTACCACTATCATGAAGTACAATATGTCACGAAAAAACATTCTCAGAATCAGGGGAATCCGTTGAAGTGTTCCAGAGTAATTACTTCATAAAGTGACAGTGGTCAGAATTGAAAAAATTGGCCTGGTCACGAAGGCAAAAACACGCTCTGGCGCGAAGTGGTTAAAACTTTCTGTATGTGAATAAACCTAGTTCACAGGTCAGTGTAGTCTGAAGTGAACTGTTGCAAAGGCTATTATTCTAGACATTATAAACCTTTGTACTGTATATGCCTTATATATGTCTCTTTTAGTTGATGTGCTATTTTAGATTATTTGCCATATTAATTTTTTTCCCTTTTGATATATTTCCTCTGATGATTTCTATGTGATGCAACTTCAACCTGTCTCCTGTGCCTCCAGCTTGTGATAAGTTTCTACCTCATAGACAATGTGATGCTTTCGCTCATGGATAGCTTAATGGGGATTCTGCATAGTTAGTATAGACTTATTGCATAAACAGTTAATGTTAATAAGGAGAGCTTAAATATTATTATAGTGCTCTATAAAGACGGAACTGATGTCTTTGAGTGGAATAAGAGAATATACAGAGTAACAACAAGGACAGATGTGTCAACTTACCTAAAAATACCACGTGTTACCCATTTTACAGGTTTCTTGACTTACTGAATAATGCTTTTCACCTGGCTCCCAGACTATCTAGTTATTTTGTTTTGCTTGATTTTTTTTAAGGTTTCTGAAGTAGAGCTACTGCCATAACAGTAGCAGGCAGTGCAGGGATCAAATCATGCAGTTGTAGCACCCTGAGGACTCGGCTGCTACAGGGGTATTACACCTCAAGCCAGAGGTGTGGTATTCCACTCCCGGGTAAGGATGGAGTTTGGGACTGAGCTCAGAAAGCTGCATGCACTACATACATCCCATTTCCGGGGGACAGACCGACGGTACTCCCACCAGTATATGTGCAGGTACGACAGTGTCTGTCCCTGGCTGGAGTGGGAGTGGGGTGGAACATCCCAGTAGTGTAGGGGCAGATAGGGGGAGCAGTCTGGGTAAGGCTAGGAGCTCATTGGGTGCTGGTCACCTGAGCTCACACATAGAGGGAGTATATAAGGTGGGCACCATCTTAGATCAGGGTCAGTCTTCTGTAGAGGGTCAGTCAGTCCTGAGAGAGGTCCAGGAACGCCTGCAGAGAGAAGAGAGAGAGGAGAAGAGAAGGACCCAGAGGGGGAGAAGAAGGAACCCCAAGAACCCAGTATACAACCAGAAGGGTGAAGGGTTGGCACGCAAGGGAACCGGATCCCAAATTAGTGGAGGAGAGAAACTACCCTCAAATAAGAACCGGAGGCTGCGACATTACATGTGGAGCAGCCCCTCACCAAGTCCACTAAGAAGGCACACCGAGCATAGGGTCAGGGAAGCCAAAGAAGGTTCACCCAACAAGAGACCCGAGGGAGCCGGACATAAGTGGACCCCTGGTGGGAACGGCCAGTAGAGAGGACAGTCAGAAAGGGAGCTCAGGACCACGCTCCAGAATTGCTTGGGGGTTGGCCGAGTCCAAGACCTGGTGGACGCAGCACGGCTCGGGCGGTCACTCAAGGCCAGAGTGACCAACAGAACAGCAGTAAGTAAAAACCCTGAACTGCAAAGCCCGACTCTGAGTCTTCTTACCATCCACACTGCACCACCACTACCACCATCCTCTACACCTGACCCCCTGAGGCTATACCCCTCCCATTGGGGGTTATACTACCATAGCTGCACATATACCACCAGCCTCAGCCGACCCTGCTGCAGCGGCAGCCTTTTGACCGCAAATCAACGGGTGGCGTAGTCGACACTAAGAACAACTAATAACATCTGTAAAGACTGCCACACACTGAGTTTGACACCCTGGGCACGGACCGGGTCGCCGCCACTCGGAGACTACAACCCCCATCTGATCCGGCTCCGGGTAATCCCCAAACAGCACTGGCCCAGGGGGCGCGTCAACTTTGGCGTAGTCGGCAGGATTTCGTGCCCGCAACCACCGGGTACTGCGTGCCTGAAGAAAAGTTCAAATTTACCTCAAGAAGAAGTCTCCCGCCGGTTCCAGAGGGTCCCCGCCATGGGACGCCATCACGGATCGTTTCCCGCCGGTTGCCCGCCATCTGCAGCTTTTTCCCGCCATCCATGGAGTTTCCCGCCACTGGGAGACGATTCCCGCCATTTCCAGAAGATTTCCCGCCTTTGAAGAGCGGACGCCATTATGGGCGTGCCAGAGGGTGGCAAGAGGTCACCTCCCATCGTGGGCCAGGTAAAGGAATGGCGCCAAAAGCGGAAACCGCCCCCACCAACGGAGACTGTGATGCTAGAGATGTCCATCAGCGTGAGAGAACTGCCCCTGGAACTGACAATCACAAAGTTGCCCCGGGACCACCTTCATTGTGGGCGGAGACAGAACAAGAGAGCGAAGATGGGTGCAGCCTGGAGGAGTCTGGAGAGAGCGCACCCGGAGACAAGAAGTCTGGAGGAGCCGTACCCGGAGATGGAGGGAGAGGCAGGCAGCACCGACCCAGTGGTCAGGAGCCTGTTGCAAGCGACAACCCCAGAAGGCCTGGTGGAGATCCTGGCACAGCTCCCCCGAGACCGGGAGTGTGCGCAGACCGCGCTGGAGCGCCTCGCATGGAGGATGGCCCAGGTGCAGCGAGAGACGCTGACGGAGTGGAGCCGAGAGATGGCCCTGCAGGCAAGAACCCGCCAGCGAAGCACGCCACCCGAGACGAGGAGACAGACCGCCTCTGAGGATGGTGCAGGAGGAGTGAAGGCCGGAGACAGTGCCGAAGAGGGAGCTGAACAGATGGAGGCAGGTAAAGGGGATGTCACTACCCCGAGCCGAGAAACCGCGTGCCTGCCCCAGCTCCCCTTCGCAGAGCCCGAAATTCCCCCTGCCGTGCCCGTCGCTGCATCGTCACCGCTCCAGACAAGGCCTCAAGCAGAAGCCGCGGCCGCGACCCCTGTGACGTCACGCGCCTCAACCCTGAGCGCGGCAAAGCAGGAAACACCACAGGCCTGGTCGCAAGGTCTAGTACCCCCGGGCGCCGCAGTACCAACAGCGCCCTCTACCTCCACTGAGCCACCGGCCTGGTCGCTGGGCCAAGTAACCCCGGGCGCCGCCGTCTTCACGGTGCCCTTTACGTTCAGGGTACCCCAGGCCTGGTCGCAAGGCCTGGCAAACCCGGGCGCCGCTACCACCACCGTGCCCTCAACATCCACAGCGCCACACCTGGGTGAAGACCTATTTGCCCAGCATACGTGCCCGGATGGGCAGCCCTTTAGATGGCCACCGGAGTACTACCAACTGGAACTCCAAAAAGCAAGGCCCCTGTGCGAGCCCCTGATTCCGGCTCCGAAGCCCGTTAAGAGGACCCCACTCCCGCTGGAAGAAGCGCAGTTCGAGTGGGACCCCACCGGAGGAGACCTCATGGGGTTCACTCAGGAAACTCGGGCAGCCGCAGCGGAGCGTGTGGAGTGCTGCCGCCAGCAGTTGGCAGTCTTCGAGCAAGAACGGAGAGAGAGGCGGGTCCGTGAGCAGCGGCTGCAGGAACAGAGCGCAGGGCAGAAGAGCAGGACCAGGAGAGACCCCCGTGCAGCTCATGGTCCCCGTACCACCGGGACTGTGATTAAGTTTCAATTGCAGCACGGGTGGGGCTTCATCAGGGATCACCACACCCCCGGCGACGTCTTTGTGACCAGAAGAGACGTGGAGTCCCATCTGCCGGAGGGACACAGAGGTCGTGACCTATATGTAGGGGACGAGGTCACGTTCACCCGGCACAAGTGTGCCAAAGGACCCTACGCCCTCCATGTACACCGGCTGATGGAGGAGGAGCTACGGTGTGAAGAGGAGCAAGAGGACCCGGACGGGTCTGAAGGAGGAGCAGGAGTACGCCGTCATTAAAGTACGGTAAAGAGACTATACATAGTTACCCGTCAGGGTATAGAACTGTTACTGCTGCTAGTTAAAATATAGTCCCCGTTGGGACCAGCAAATTGAACTGAAACCCGTGTGTCCCTATTCCCACTGACCAAGGACTGAGAGCGGTCATTCTTTCCTTCTTCCCCACTGGCCGAGGACTGAGAGCGGCCATATTTCCCCTTGTATATAGTTGCGCTTTTTAAGGCGCCCCCTACTGGTTTTATAGGAAAGCTGTGTTATTCTACAAGAGACTGTCGCACTTTACCCGGTCACAAGTTGCACCGTGGCCGGAGGAACAAGAAAGTTTACAAGAATGTTTATTATGAAAAAGTTTTATGCTGCAGAAATATATATATAATGTTTTATATGTTTATGTTGTTATGAAGAAAAAAAAAATTGTATGTTTATGGATGTTTTATTCTCTTACAGCCCGAGGACGTGCTGTGATTTACCAGGGGGGAATGTAGCACCCTGAGGACTCGGCTGCTACAGGGGTATTACACCTCAAGCCAGAGATGTGGTATTCCACTCCCGGGTAAGGATGGAGTGTGGGACTGAGCTCAGAAAGCTGCATGCACTACATACATCCCATTTCCGGGGGACAGACCGACGGTACTCCCACCAGTATATGTGCAGGTACGACAGTGTCTGTCCCTGGCTGGAGTGGGAGGGGGGTGGAACATCCCAGTAGTGTAGGGGCAGATAGGGGGAGCAGTCTGGGTAAGGCTAGGAGCTCATTGGGTGCTGGTCACCTGAGCTCACACATAGAGGGAGTATATAAGGTGGGCACCATCTTAGATCAGGGTCAGTCTTCTGTAGAGGGTCAGTCAGTCCTGAGAGAGGTCCAGGAGCGCCTGCAGAGAGAAGAGAGAGAGGAGAAGAGAAGGACCCAGAGGGGGAGAAGAAGGAACCCCAAGAACCCAGTATACAACCAGAAGGGTGAAGGGTTGGCACGCAAGGGAACCGGATCCCAAATTAGTGGAGGAGAGAAACTACCCTCAACTAAGAACCGGAGGCTGCGACATTACATGTGGAGCAGCCCCTCACCAAGTCCACTAAGAAGGCACACCGAGCATAGGGTCAGGGAAGCCAAAGAAGGTTCACCCAACAAGAGACCCGAGGGAGCCGGACATAAGTGGACCCCTGGTGGGAACGGCCAGTAGAGAGGACAGTCAGAAAGGGAGCTCAGGACCACGCTCCAGAATTGCTTGGGGGTTGGCCGAGTCCAGGACCTGGTGGACGCAGCACGGCTCGGGCGGTCACTCAAGGCCAGAGTGACCAACAGAACAGCAGTAAGTAAAAACCCTGAACTGCAAAGCCCGACTCTGAGTCTTCTTACCATCCACACTGCACCACCACTACCACCATCCTCTACACCTGACCCCCTGAGGCTATACCCCTCCCATTGGGGGTTATACTACCATAGCTGCACATATACCACCAGCCTCAGCGGACCCTGCTGCAGCGGCGGCCTTTTGACCGCAAATCAACGGGTGGCGTAGTCGACACTAAGAACAACTAATAACATCTGTAAAGACTGCCACACACTGAGTTTGACACCCTGGGCACGGACCGGGTCGCCGCCACTCGGAGACTACAACCCCCATCTGATCCGGCTCCGGGTAATCCCCAAACAGCACTGGCCCAGGGGGCGCGTCACAGTGCAGGGATCAAATCATGAAGTGCTGTGGCCTGCTCTATCCTGTATGTGACTATAGCTCTTTGACCCTCCGGTGAAGGAGTATGAAAAAAGTTATTCCAGTGGAACAGTGAGAAGATGGAACTGTAAGAGAAAACAGCAAAAAGAGAACTTCACATTGTGAGAACGGAATGATGAGAGAATGGAGTGGTAAGAGTCAAGTATAGGAGGAAAATGGGTCACTGGATGCTGATCCATCATCATTTATGGTCTTCTGGCTTTGTTTACACCAGATGCGAGTGCCAGAAAGTCTTTTAAGTGACAGAGAACATGAATGAATGAATGAATAAATGAATGAATGATAATGAGAGAATCTAATTACTGTGTTGCTGTTTCCTGTAACTCCTTACAGAGTCCACTACCTGTCTGCTTTCTACACTTTCTGGTGACAATCTACTAGATGTCATGCACATTTGTATTTGTTTAGTACAAGTAGAGATGTCCAAGCTGTTGTTGGACTACCGGTTTCCACGTTCCTTTACCATGATAGATGTATTGAATTCCACATACACTATTTTGGAGCAGTTTTTTCAGATATGGGTGCAGACATATCTGGTTGCTATTTGTACAGACAAGGGAGTGGAAGTGAGAAATATACTTTAAGCTAGCCATACACATGTGACAAAGCAGCTGTTGATAAACACTTATTTGGTTGTCATCTGCAGACATGGTGCAGCAAGAGATTCTAATCCCAATCTGTGCTGCAGGCTGAAGAGGTAGGGACATTGTCTGTGAAAGTAGCACTCTGAGCCAGATCAAGCCTAAGGGTGAGAATCATAATGGGGGGGGGGGACAAAAAGTGTTAACCATTTCAGATAAAGAGTCATCAGTCAGCCAAATTATGGATGATAATGAAAATGATCATGATGATTCCGTGTTGGACATAACCTGATAACCAGATAGAGCTGCTGAGGAGTTGTGGTCATCAGAAGAGGACGCTGCTTGCATTGGTGAAACAAACCTCAGGCAGTGTGCATTAAAAACATCCTCTTGGGACCAAATCAACTTTTCCTGCATTGAGCTCTGGAGAAGGTAATGACCCATATGATGTTTGTGGAGGAGGCTCTACAATGCCTGAAAGTTCTGGTCAAAGTGGTGGCGAAATGTATGTGCAGACTTCTTCTGTGAGAGTTGTCGCCAGGCTCTGCAAGAAGAAAATAAGCCGTGAATGTCCCGGCTCTTATAGACTAGGAATTCTGGCTTTCCATTAGCACATGAAATTACATCATCTGCTCATGTGGCAAATTCAAACTGGCCAGCAATGAGAGAAAGTCTCAAGTTGTCTACATTCCCCTTCTCGTCACGCTCGTCTTTCTAGCCTTGAGTAGCACCTGTTCAGTGTCATCCTCACCACCATTCTCATTGTCGTCCTTCTCTATTGGATGGTACTCCAAGTAGTGTTGAGCCACCCCCGTAGTGTTCGGGTTCGGTTCATTGAACACCGGCATGCTCGCCGAACGGTTCGTCGAACACCGTTAAAACCAATGGCAGGCAAACAAAAACACATAGAAACACATAGAAAACACATAGAAAACACCTTCAAAGCTGTCCAAAAGCTGACAATCTGCTCAGAAGACACAACTAACACATGGAAAAGTGACAAGTACATATAGTCATGCGAAAAGAAAAGAGGTGGAAGAGTAAAAGGAGGAGGAGACACAGATATAGGCATGTCATGCCCTTCTAAAATCAAGAAATGCTGGAGTAAAAATCTAAAATCAGCCTACCAACACACAGACATCGTGACAAGAAAATTAAAAAAAGAAACATCCATTTAGAACACATTCCTTACAAGATGTAGTGGTATCCCCATTGGGAGTCGTGCCAAAAACGGAACCCAATACATTCGGACTAATCCACCATTTGTCATATCCAAGGGGCAGGTCAGTAAATGACAACATCGACGCGGAACCAAGTACAATAGTATATACTGTACCTCCTTTGACAAGGCAATCAGGCGGGTCAAGAAGTTTGGAAGGGGCACCATAATGGCCAAAACAGACATTGAGGGGGCGTTCCGGTTACTTACTACCTGTGCCTCCGAATAGTGTCCGCCTATTAGGCTGCTTCTGGGAAGGAGCATACTATATAGAACACTGTTTGCCCATGGGGTGCTCCATATCCTGCTCACTATTTGAGGCGTTTAGTTGCTTCCTCAAATGGGTCGTCATGGACGTTTCTAAGGGGGCACATATTATCCATTACCTCGATGACTTCTTATGCCTGGGCCCAAAAGATTCTCCACAGTGTGAATACACGCGGTAGTCCACCTGTGAGAAGGAGAGAGCTGGAGGGAGAGTGGACCCCACAGAGCGAAGGAGTTAGATGGAGAACGGAAGAAGGAAAGAGGGCGAGGGAGGTAAGGGAGTACGGTGGAAGGCCGACCTGAGCTCCCCCACGTTCCTGCTGGGTGGGGAACAGCCCTGAGAATAAAAGCCGCTAGCGCATCCCTTTGAGGTTACGGGCGTGAGCCAGCAGAGGGACTACGCTGGAGTGCAAAGCCGACACGGCCAGGCCGTTCCTGCCTGTGCGACCTCCGTGTCGCCGGGTTTGTGCCAGAGCCGCGGTGGACCCTGACGGCCAGCCCCCCTCTCCCAATACTGGTGCCTGTCCGCTGGTGGGTCGAGACTAGAGATGAGCGGTGTTCGACTCGAACTGTTCGCCAATCTCAAATTCGAGCTGTTTTGGGCGGTGTTCGAGCCGTTCGGCGTGCACCAAAATCATAACTGGATTTCTTCTCAGTAATGATGAAAATTAATGTTAATACGCAGTTTGAGTGTACAGCAGGGGGGGGAGGGGCAGGGGATGGATCTCAGCAGGAATAATGAAGATCTCCATTTTTTTTTCTCTTTCTCGCATTTACAGTGGGGAGGTGCAATCTGTCAGCCTATCAGCAGCGCACACACGAAGCGAAGTGCTTTTTTTCACACAAGCAAGGGCATGTGTCATTGGCAGTGTATGTCACATGTCCTTGCCCTATAAGACCGAGCCATTTTCCCCATCGCCACCATTTTCTCACTGCTGCAGCTGCATGTTAGACGGCACCGCTGTTGCTGTGTGCGCTATACCTTGTTAATTTCAAGCCAATTTTCGCACGAATCTACAGATAGCTTGGGAGTAGGGAAGAGTTGTGATTGCAGTCCTTTTAAGGACTAGGTTACAGCATTTCCTACGACTTTTAGCAGGCAGGTCTGTGCTCTTAAATAGATAGGTTGGGAGTAAAGACTAATTGTAATTGCAGTCCTTTTTAGGACTAAGCTACATCAGTTCCTATCAGTTTTTGCCAGGCAGGTCTGTGCCAGTGCTGTGCAAGTTTTTTTCACAGCATTTGGCTAAATCTAGCAAAGCTAATCCTTTTTGGCCTATTGCAGAGGGTGTTAGTCAGTGGAGTAGCCTATCTGTGTTGCAAGCTACACCACCTGTGTATAGAATACCAATTTTTTTACTGCACCTAGTGAAGTAAAATCTTTTGGGCATAGCATCATTCTATTAGTCCATCTATACTAACCTCCACCAGGTTGCAAATTGAATATAATTTTTTTCTGCATCTAGCTCTGAACAAATATTTGGGCTTCTAGCAGTGTGTGGGACTTGATCTATTAGTCCATCTATACTGACCTCCATCAGGTTGCAAATTGAATATAATTTTTTCTGCACCTAGCTCTGAAAAAATATTTGGCTTCTAGCAGTGTGTGGGACTAGTTCTATTAGTCCATCTATACTGACCTCCATCAGGTTGCAAATTGAATATAATTTTTTTCTGCATCTAGCTCTGAAAAAATATTTGGACTTCTAGCAGTGTGTGGGACTTGGTCTATTAGTGCATCTATACTGACCTCCATCAGGTTGCAAATTGAATATAATTTTTTTCTGCATCTAGCTATGAAAAAATATTTGGGCTTCTAGCAGTGTGTGGGACTTGGTCTATTAGTCCATCTATACTGACCTCCATCAAGTTGCAAATTGAATATAATTTTTTTCTGCATCTAGCTCTGAAAAAATATTTAGGCTGCTAGCAGTGTGTGGGACTTGGTCTATTAGTCCATCTATACTGACCTCCATCAGGTTGCAAATTGAATATAATTTTTTTCTGCATCTAGCTCTGAAAAAATATTTGGGCTTCTAGCAGTGTGTGGGACTTGGTCTATTAGTCCATCTATACCGACCTCCATCAGTTTGCAAATTGAATATCATTTTTTTCTGCATCTAGCTCTGAAAAAATATTTGGGCTTCTAGCAGTGTGTGGAACTAGTTCTATTAGTCCATCTATACTGACCTCCATCAGGTTGCAAATTGAATATAATTTTTTTCTGCATCTAGCTCTGAAAAAATATTTGGGCTTCTAGCAGTGTGTGGGACTTGGTCTATAAGTCCATCTATACTGACCTCCATCAGGTTGCAAATTCAATATCATTTTTAACTGCATCTAACCCAGCCAATACTTTAGGCCTAATTCCACAGTTTGGCCACTCAACTCTGCTCGGTTCCCATCCATTGTGTTTTTGTGCAAACCACTCCAGAGTTGTGAATTAGTTAACCACCAAAATGAGTGGAAAAAGGCCTGCTGCTGGTCGAAAGGGGAATAGGCGTGTTGGGTACGGAAAAAAAGGTTGTGTCCGTGGGGTAGGTGTTAAAGCAACAGTAACATCTGCAGAAGAAAGACCATCTTCCAGCCAAACTAAAATGTCTACTTCTTTTAGCGGACAATGCGATAAGATGCCTTTCTTACGGCCACGCCAATCGCTGCAAATTCCAGATGAGGCACAAAATCAGCAGGTGCTTCAATGGATATCAAGTGCTCCTTAAAGTGGGCTCTGCTCCATCTCAACTTCAACATCACAAATACTCCAGTCCTCAGAGGTGTCACCCCAATCGCACTTGCTTCCTCACAGCTCCCAAATCTCCAGCTGCCCATCTGAGTATGGGGTAGAACAGATGGTTGAGTCTGCAGAGCTGTTTACTCCTACTATAGCCTGGGAATCAGAGGTCGGCTCCAGAGCTTCTGTGAATCCAGACGAGGAAATAATGTGCACTGATGCCCAGAATCTTTTTGAGTCGGATCCAGGACCAGACGCAGAAGGTTCTGACCATAATGTAGACCTTCATTCCCAAACTGTAACTCCTGTTGGTGGAGACAATGAGGAAGACGATGATGAGAATCAAATACCTGATTGGAGCGACAACTTTAGTTTCTTGTCAGGGCAGGAACAGGTTGGCTCTGAGGACGACGGGTGTGATAACATACAGGGTGATGATGATGAGGTTGGAGATCCCACTTACTGTCAACCCACAGTCAGCCAAGAGATGAGGTCAGCAGAGGAGGTGGAGGAGGATGCTAGTGATGACGAGGTCAGGTTGCGCCTTCCTGGACAGTAGTACTGGAAACACGTCAACAACTGCATCCTCAAACACAACTCTGCCTCTGACCACAAGTCGTGGTGGCTCTTCAGGTCGCATGGGTGCTAAGCCTTGCATAGCCTGGGCATTTTTTCAGATCGAGAAAGATGACCCAACTCGTGTTATCTGTAACATTTGTCAGCAAAAGCTAAGTAGAGCCCAAAAAATACATAGTTTGAGTACTTCATGCATGAACCGGCACATGGACATGAAGCATAAGTTGCAGTGCGAAGCTCACTGTGCTACAATGCGGCCTAGCCGGCCGGGCCAACCGCCGTCTGCCTCATCTTGTGCATCCGTGGCCTCTTCATCCTCTGTGACTGGGGGGACAGCAGTCACACCTGTTTTGGGACGCAGACCTGGCACCTTTTTACCCGCAACAGCCAACGTGATTGGCAGGTCATCATTTTTTGTGCAGGTGGTAACATCAGCTGGTGTTGAGCGCTGTCCAACATCAAGAGCATCACCTTTGGATCAAGGCAACCTAACATGTCCGCCTGCATCTTCCTCACAGACCGGCAGTTTGCCGGGGACACCCTTATCAACCCCGTCTAAGCACAACAGCCAGCCCTTGGTCCCTCAGATGTGGACAAGTAAAAGACCATTTCCTCCTAGCCATGAGAATGCTAAGAGGTTGAATTTCACCATCTGCAAGCCCTTGGCTACAGAAATGCTGCCTTTCCGCCTGGTGGACACAGGATTTTCGAGACCTTATGTCCGTCGCAGTGCCCCAGTACCAGATGCCCAGTCGGCACTACTTCTCAAAGAAAGCTGTGCCTACGCTCCCCCAGCATGTCGCACACAACATCACCGCTTCTTTGAGAAACTCTGTGTGTGACAGGGTGCATTTCACCACAGACACTTGGATGAGTAGGCATGGACAGGGGCGTTACATGTCGCTGACTGGGCACTTGGTAACTATGGTGACAGCAGGACAAGGGGCTGCTGTCCAAGTCTTGCCGTCCCCACGAGTTGTGCGTCAATCCTCTTTATCTCAAAGTTCCTCCACTGCTTCTTCCTCCTCAACCTCCTCTCGGTCCTCCACCTGCACCCAAAGCCTGTCTGGTCATGCCACACGCTTTCTAACTGCGCAGAAGGGATCCTGCACACCTCCTTACTATGCTGGCAGTAGGTCTCGACGTCATCCGGCGGTTTTTACTTTGAAATGTCTGGGAAATGTGAGTCACACAGCTGAGGAGTTGTGGTCAGCTCTGGAGAACCAATTTCATGAATGGTTGTCTCCACTGGACCTGAAACCAGGGAAGGCCGTGTGCGACAATGCTGCAAACCTGGGTGTGGCCCTTCGCCGGGGCAATGTCACACACGTGCCTTGTGTGGCTCACGTGTTGAACCTGGTAGTCCAGCAATTTTTAGCCCACTATCCCGGACTAGATGGTCTTTTGCAGAGGGCACGGTCGCTGTGTGCTCACTTCCGCCGTTCGCATCCCACAGCTCAGCGACTTACATCTCTACAGAAGTCGTTGGGCCTGCCACTTCACCGGCTAAAATGCGATGTGCCTACAATTCAACTCTGCACATGTTGCAGCGACTGTGGCAGCACCGACAATCCCTGGTGCAATACGTTCTGATGTATAGCCTGGGCAAACGAGATCCAGAGGTGGGGCAAATCACTCTGGTGGATTGGTCTCAGATCAGGGACCTATGCACCCTTCTGCACAGTTTTGAAATGGCGACGAAGATGTTTAGTGCTGACGATGCCATTATCAGCATGACTATTCCGGTGATTTACATGCTGGAGCACATGTTAAACAGAATTCGGAGTCAGGTGGTGGCACTAGAGGAGGTGGAGGAAGTAGAGGAGGAGGAGTTGTATGCAGAAGGGTTAACATCTGCAAGGTCCAGACGGTCGGCAGCACCAAGGCGGCAGGCATGTGAGGGTGGGGTAGATGGTTTTACCAGGGCGCATGGTAGCAGCCAAACTAGTGAGGAAGGTGCAGGAGCCCAGGAAGAAGTGGAGGACGAACTGATGGAAGACTCATCAGATGAGGGAGACCTTGATCACATTTCGGTTGTGCGAGGTTGGGGGGAGAGGACAGAGGAAGGAAGCATGATTGTTACCTCGCCACCAACACAACAGGGACTTGGTGCTCCTGGATGCGCAAGACACATGAGTGCCTTCTTGCTGCACTACCTGCAACATGACCCTCGAATTGTGAGAATTAGAAATAATCCTGACTTCTGGGTTGCCACACTGTTAGATCCCCAGTAAAAAAGTAAATTTGCAGAAATTATTCCTGCCATAGAAAGTGATGCACGCATGCAGGAGTATCAGCAGAGACTGTTGCAGAATGTTACATGTGCTTTTCCACAAAACACCAGTGGTGCACGTAGTGAATCTCACAGTTCCAACTTGCCAACCGTGGGACAGTCGAGTGTTCAGCACTCAAACCGTAACAGAAACACAGTATTTGCTGGTAACATCAATTTTGCGGAATCATTTCACCACATTTTTAGCCCATCCTTTGCAAGGCCACAGGAGACAAGAATTCTGGCACATAGTCAACGCCTAGAGACGATGGTACAGGAGTATCTCCCAGTAAACATTGAAGCCATGACTGTGTCACGGGACCCTTGCTCTTTTTGGGCTTCCAATCTGGATAAATGGCCGGAGCTTGCCACTTACGCCTTGGAGATCTTGTCATGCCCCGCAGCCAGCGTTCTGTCTGAACGTGTGTTCAGAGCTGCTGGTGGTGTGCTGACAGATAAGCGCACGCGGCTCTCCACTGACAATGTAGACCGACTCACGTTCATAAAGATGAACAAATCATGGATCCGAAACTAATTTTCTACCCCTGTGTCATCCTGGGGAGAGTAAAAGCTTGATGATTGGTTAAAATCACCTCACCAACCCTTTTAAGCTTTCAAATTACTAATCATGTTTATCTGTATCTTGGCTGGAAAATTATTTGGGCTTTGTTGCAGTGTGCAGTAATGATTCTATTAGGCCATCTATACTAAGCTCCACCAGAGTTAAAATTACTAATCATGTTTATCTGTATCGTGGCTGGAAAATTAATTGGGCTTTGTAGCAGTGTGCAGTACTGATTTTATTAGGCCATCTATGCTAAGCTCCACCAAATTTAAAATTAATAGTAATTTTTAGCTGCATCTAGCCCGGAAAATAATTTTGGGGCTCATAGATGCGCAAGACACATGAGTGCCTTCTTGCTACACTACCTGCAACATGACCCTCAGATTGTCAGAATTCGAAGTAATCCTGACTACTGGGTGGCCACACTCTTAGATCCCCCACACTCTTCGATGAACCTTTTCATTTTAATAAAGAACAAAAAAATGGTCATTTTTGAAATTATAAGCATTAGCAGGTTATTAGAAACTGAAATCAAACAGTTTTCAACTCAAAACTTTATTCTAGGTGATGTTACATTTGCACATAGGACCCCTTGTTCGAAAGGAGCTTCTGAACTCTCTCGTCCATTGAATTTGTCAGGTTTTGGATGGTTTTTGCTTCAATTGTTTTGCATGAGGACAGAATACCCTCCCAGAGCTGTTGCTTAGATGTGAACTGCCTCCCGCCATCATAGACACTCCTTTTGATGATGCTCCAGAGGATCTCAATGGGGTTGAGGTCAGGGGAGCATGGGGGTCACACCATAAGTTTGTCCCCTTTTATGCCCATATCATCCAGAGATGCAGATGTGTTATGTGCAGAATGAGACGGTGCATTATCATGCATGAAAATGATCTTGCTGTGGAATATACGGTTCTTCTTCTTGAACCATGGAAGAAAGTGCTGATTGAGAAACTCCACATACATTATGGAGTTCATCTTTACCCCTTCAGGGATCCTAAAGGGGCCGACAATCTCTCTCCCCATGATTCCAGCCCAAAACATTACTCCACCTTCTCCTTGTTGGCGCTGTAGCCGTGTTTGCGTGGGGTGTCCATCAACCAGCCATCCTCCACTCCATCCATCTGGACCATCGAGCGCTGCACGGCACTCATCCGTGAACAAAACAGTTTTGAAGTCAGTCTTCATGTATTGTTTGGCCCACTGGAGCCGTTTCTGCTTGTGTGCAGTTGAAAGAGGAGGTCGACAGGATGGCTTACGCACAGCTGCAAACCTCTGAAGGACCCTGCATCTTGTTGTTCGGGGGACGTTGGAGGCACCAGCAGCTTCAAAATCTTGTCTGCTGCTATGACAAGTCTTTTTGCCGCTGCTCTTTTAACTTGACGTAATTGCCTGTAGGAAAGAGTCCTCAATTTGCCCTTATCAGCACGCACACATGTGTACTGTGAATCAGCTACATACTTCTTGATGCGATGATCAGGATGAAGTGTCTTGGCAATGTTGATTGTAGTCATGCCTTGACCTAAACACTCCACAATGTGTTGCTTCTCAGCAGCCAACACATCCTTTTTCTTTCTCATTTTGGCAGAAAATGTAGGCTGCTTAATAATGTGGGACAGCCTTCTTAAGTAGTCTTGTCTTTCATTGGACACACCTGCCAAACTAATTAGCACAGGTGTCTGCAATTGCTTACAGTGATATAAAGAGCCCTGACACACATCACCATCAATGAGTTTAACTGACAAACAAACAAATTCTTCCCTTATCACTCCTAAACACTTTTTTGCATAATAATTTGGAACACAGTGTACATGTGCTTTTCCACAAAACACCAGTGGTTCACGTAGTGAATCTTACAGCTCTAACTTGTCAACCGTGGTCTGTATGGAGTTGTTCAATAAAGGGCCCAAAATTAAGATAACATAGATTGGAGAGGTCTATATGAATAGGAATTCCTAAGTATTTGATACACTGTGAGGGCCAGGCAAAGGGAAAGTTGGACTGGATGGAATCCTGAATGGATTTGGCGAGGGAGACATCGAGGGCCTCAGACTTTGCTGCATTGATTTTAAAATTTGACCATGTAACAAAGTGATCTATTTCAGCCATAACAGCAGGGATGAATATATGTGATTGAGTGATATATACTAGGACATCATCAGCAAATAGAGAGCACTTGTACTCGGTGCCTCCCACCTCAATCCACCTAATATTGGGGTTATGGCGAATTGATGAGAGCAGGTGCTCCGTCACTAGGATGTATAAGAGAGGGGACAGAGGACATCCCTGCCTTGTCCCATTGGTGATTATGAAAGGTGATGAAAATGTTCTGACGCGCCCCCTGGGCCTTGGGACACCCGGAGCCGGACCGTTTTTGGTGGATGCTGGTGGTTGTAGTCTCAGTGGCGGCGACCCGGTTCTGTGGCTCAGGGCGGTCAAACCAGTGGCGGAACTATTTATGTGGTTTTGATGTTTAAATGTCCGACTACGCCACCCGTGGATTGCGGTCAGAGTGAACCGCCGCTGCAGGGCAGACCGCTGAGGTTGGTGTTGTGGGTGCAGCAGACCATAGTATAACTCCCCACGGGAGGAGTATAGCCTCAGGGCAGTGTATGCGGAGGATGGATGTGATGGTTCAGGGCAGCAGCAGTAACGACACGGAGTCAGTGATGCAGTCCAGGGCCTTTACTCATAGTTCTTATTATCCAGACCACTTCTACAGGTAACGGCTGCCCACGTCGTACTGTGCTCACCAGGTGGGGGGCTCAGACAACTCCCAGATAACATTGGAGCGCTTCACAGGACCCCCTTTGTGTGTCCTTTCTCTGGCCTTTCTTACCAACGCTTCTGACCGGCTGCCTCGGGCCTCCTCTTGGTAAACTTGGCGCCAGTTTCCCTGACCCTATGTGGTGCCTTCCTAGCGGGTATAGCGAGGGGCTGCGCCACATAAAATGTCACAGCCTCCGGTTTCTAGCTGAGGGTCGTTTCCCGCATCCACTAGTTTCAGGGACCGGTCTCCCCCTTTGGCCTGACCCCTCCACGCAGGTGGATTCGGGCGTGTGGTGGCGACTCGCCCGTCCACACCCCTGGGATCCCTTCGTTCCTCGTTCCTGGAGCCTTCTCCGCTCCTCTTCCTTCCTTCTCCCTCTTCCAGGCCTGGGCCTCTGTTACTTGGCCCACCTCCGGAGCAGAGTTCATGCAGAGCCCCTGCTCCCTGTCACTTCTGCTCAGACTTCTCTGCACTGAACTAAGATGGTGCCCACCTTTTATACTCCCTTCTCAATGCACCCAGGAACTGCTTCCTCCCTGCTCCTGCACTACAGGGTTCCCTTTCCTCGGTGTTCCCTCCCCCCACTCCAGCCAGGGACAGGGACTGTTGTGCCCATCTCAGGGGCATATTGGTCGCCCTAACCCACGACAATGTGGTGTAATGCATGCAGGTGTCGGGGTCCTGATCCACACTCCATCCTTACCTGAGAGTGAGATATCACACCTCTGGGTAAGGTGCAATACCTCTGTAGCAGCCGAGCCCTCGGGGTGCTACAGTTCCATTTATCTTCAGCCTAGGTGACGTATTGCGATACAGGGCCGTGATTTTGGCAATAAAAGGGTCCCCTAGACCCCTACCCCAAGCTTTTTAAGAGAATAATATATGGCATGCCAGGAGACTCTATGGAATGCTTTCTCAGCATCCAACGAGAGTATCTAATTACAAATTTTTAACTGCATTTAGCCCAGGAAATACTTTGTGCCTAGTAGCAGTGTCTGCTAGTCAGCGGATTATCCCAGCTGTTAAGCAAGCTACACCACCTGCAGCTTGGACACTTAATTTTTTCAAAGTAAATGCTTCAGGACCCCAGGATACTCAGTGAAGAGCATCGGGAGGCACCCCAAGGCATAGGGGCTGGGACTGGCGGTAGGACGCCTTGCGGTGGACCGCCGAGCTCGATCCTTATAAAAGCTTTTTAACTGCAGAAGCTTTAGTGGACGCTACTGGAGCTGGAATTACGCGGCTGCTGGCATGAGACTTGCCCTCCAAAAGATCCTTGCAAAAGGATTTAAAGTGTATTCATTCAAATTAGAGAGACTATTTAAATTAAAAAGCTTAGAGCTGCCTCCACCACAGGGGGGCTCGCTCGACCCACCAGCGGACAGGCACCAGTATTGGGAGAGGGGGGCTGGCCGTCAGGGTCCACCGCGGCTCTGGCACAAACCGGCGACACAGAGGTGGCACGGGCAGGAACTGACTGGCCGTGTCGGTTTCTCACTTTTTGGATTTTAGAAGGGCATGACATGCCTATATCTGTGTCTCCCCCTCCTTTTACTCCTCCACCTCTTTTCTTTTCGCATGACTATATGTACTTTTCACTTTTCCATGTGTTAGTTATGTCTTCTGAGCAGCTTGTCAGCTTTTGGACACCTTTGAAGATGTTTTCTATGTGTTTCTATGTGTTTTTGTTTGCCTGACATTGGTTTTAACGATGTTTGAAGGTGTTCGACGAACAGTTCGACGAAAAGTTCGGCGAACACAAGGGTGTTCGACGAACCGAACCGAACTCGAACACTACGGGGGTGGCTCAACACTACTCGCCACCAACACAACAGGGACTTGTTGCTCCTGGATGCGCAATACACATGAGTGCCTTCTTGCTGCACTACCTGCAACATGACCCTCGAATTGTGAGAATTAGAAATAATCCTGACTACTGGGTTGCCACACTGTTAGATCCCCGGTACAAAAGTAAATTTGCAGAAATTATTCCTGCCATAGAAAGAGATGCACACATGCGGGAGTGTCAGCAGAGACTGTTGCAGAATCTTACATGTGCTTTTCCCCAAAACACTAGTGGTGCACGTAGTGAATCTCACAGTTCCAACTTGCCAACCATGGGACCGTCGAGTGTTCAGCACTTAAAACGTAACAGAAACACAGTATCTGCTGGTGACATCAATTTTGCGGAATCATTTCACCACTTTTTTAGCCCTTCCTTTGAAAGGCCGCAGGAGACAAGAAGTCTGACACACAGTCAACGCCTAGAGACGATGGTACAGGAGTATCTCCAAATAAACATTGAAGCCATGACTGTGTCACTGGACCCTTGCTCTTTTTGGGCTTCCAATCTGGATAAATGGCCGGAGCTCGCCACTTACGCCTTGGAGATCCTGTCATGCCCCGCAGCCAGCGTTCTGTCTGAACGTGTGTTCAGCGCTGCTGGTGGTGTGCTAACAGATAAGCGCACGCGGCTCTCCACTGATAATGTAGACAGACTCACGTTCATAAAGATGAACAAATCATGGATCCGAAACGACTTTTCTACCCCTGTGTCATCCTGGGGAGAGTAAAAGCTTGATGATTTGTTAAAATCACCTCATCAACCGTTTTAAGCTTTCAAATTACTAATCATGTTTATCTGTATCTTGGCTGGAAAATAATTTGGGCCTTGTAGCAGTGTGCAGTACTGATTCTATTAGGCCATCTATACTAAACTCGACCAGATTTAAAATTACTAATCATGTTTATCTGTATCTTGGCTGGAAACTAATCTGGGCCTTATAGCAGTGTGCAGTACTGATTCTATTAGGCCATCTATACTAAACTCCACCAGATTTAAAATTATTAATCATGTTTATCTGTATCTTGGCTGGAAAATAATTTGTGCTTTGTAGCAGTGTGCAGTACTGAATCTATTAGGCCATCTATACTAAACTCCACCAGATTTAAAATTACTAATCATGTTTATCTGTATCTTGGCTGGAAAATAATTTGGGCCTTGTAGCAGTGTGCAGTGCTGATTCTATTAGGCCATCTATACTAAGCTCCACCAGATTTCAAATTAATAATAATTTTTAGCTGCATCTAGCCCAGAAATTAATTTTGGGGCTCCTAGATGCGCAAGACACATGAGTGCCTTCTTGCTGCACTACCTGCAACATGACCCTCAGATTGTCAGAATTCGAAATAATCCTGACTACTGGGTTGCCACACTCTTAGATCCCCCACACTCTTCGATGAACCTTTTCATTTTAATAAAGAACAAAAAAAATGGTCATTTTTGAAAATATAAGCATTACCAGGTTATTAGAAACTGAAATCAAACAGTTTTCAAATCAAAACTTTATTCTAGGTGATGTTACATTTACACATAGGACCCCTTATTCGAAAGGAGCTTCTGAACTCTCTCGTCCATTGAATTTCTCAGGTTTTGGATGGTTTCTGCTTCAATTGTTTTGCATGAGGACAGAATACCCTCCCAGAGATGTTGCTTAGATGTGAACTGCCTCCCGGTATCATAGACACTCCTTTTGATGATGCTCCAGAGGTTCTCAATGGGGTTGAGGTCAGGGGAGCATGGGGGTCACACCATAAGTTTGTCCCCTTTTATGCCCATATCAGCCAGAGATGCAGATGTGTTTTGTGCAGCATGAGACGGTGCATTATCATGCATGAAAATGATCTTGCTGCGGAATACACGGTTCTTCTTCTTGAACCATGGCAGGAAGTGCTGTTTGAGAAACTCCACATACATTATGGAGTTCATCTTTACCCCTTCAGGGATCCTAAAGGGGCCGACAATCTCTCTCCCCATCATTCCAGCCCAAAACATTACTCCACCTCCTCCTTGTTGGTGCCGTAGCCGTGTTTGTATGGGGTGTCCATCAACCAGCCATCCTCCACTCCATCCATCTGGACCATCGAGCGTTGCACGGCACTCATCGGTGAACAAAATAGTTTTGAAGTCAGTCTTCATGTATTGTTTGGCCCACTGGAGCTGTTTCTGCTTGTGTACAGTGAATAGAGGAGGTCGACAGGATGGCTTACGCACAGCTGCAAACCTCTGAAGGACCCTGCATCTTGTTGTTCGGGGGACGTTGGAGGCACCAGAATCCAACGAGAATATCTAATTGCAAATTTTTAACTGCATCTAGCCCAGGAAATACTTTGTGCCTAGTAGCAGTGTTTGCTAGTCAGCGGATTATACCAGTTGTTAAGCAAGCTACACCACCTGTAATTTGGACACTTAATTTTTTCAAAGTAAATGGTTCGGGCCCCCGGGACACTGAGTGAAGAGCATCGGGGAGGCAACCCAAGGCACAGGAGCTGGGACTGGCGGTAGGACACCTTGCGGTGGACCGCCAAGCTCGATCCTTATAAAAGCTTTTTAACTGCAGCAGCTTTAGTAGACGCTACTGAAGCTGGAATTACGCTGCTGCTGGCATGAGACTTGCCCTCCAATAGATCCTTGTAAAAGGATTTAAAGTGTACTCATTCAAATTAGAGAGACAATTTAAATTAAAAAGAGTAGACCTGCCTCCACCGCAGGGGGGCTTGCTCGACCCACCAGCGGACAGGCACCAGTATTGGGAGAGGGGGTCTGGCCGTCAGGGTCCACCGCGGCTCTGGCACAAACCCGGCGACACGGATGTCGCACGGGCAGCAACGGACTGGCCGTGTCGGCTTCACACTTTTTTGGTTTTAGAAGGGCATGACATGCCTATATCTGTGTCTCCCCCTCCTTTTACTCCTCCACCTCTTTTCTTTTGGCATGACTATATGTACTTTTCAATTTTCCATGTGTTAGTTGTGTCTTCTGAGCAGTTTGTCAGCTTTTGGACACCTTTGAAGGTGTTTTCTATGTGTTTCTATGTGTTTTTGTTTGCCTGCCATTGGTTTTAATGGTGTTTGAAGGTGTTTGAAGGTGTTCGACGAATATTTCGACAACAGTTCGGCGAACATATGGGTGTTCGACGAACCGAACTCGAACACTACGGGGTTGGCTCAACACTAGTCGAGAACCCCCGCGCTGGAGGAAGGTCTAAGCTCTGTAATTTAAATTGGCTCTGTAATTTGAATGAGTACACTATAAATCCTTTTACAAGGATCTATTGGAGGGCAAGTCTGGTGCCAGCAGCCGCGGTAATTCCAGCTCCAGTCGCGTCCACTAATGCTGCTGCAGTTAAAACGATTTTATAAGGATCGAGCTTGGCGGTCCGCCGCAAGGCGGGCTACCGCCAGTCCTAGCCCCTTTGCCTTGGGGCGCCTCCCCGATGCACTTGACTGAGTGTCCCGAGGGCCCGAAGCATTTCCTTTGAAAAAATTAAGTGTCCAAAGCACAGGTGGTGTAGCTTGCTTAACAGCTGGGCTACTCCGCTGACTACGAGACACTGCTAATAGCCCAAAAGGATTTCCTGGCCTAGATGCAGTAAAAAAATGTTATTAGATACACAGGTGGTGTTGCTTGCGTCAGATGGGCTACTCCACTGACTACGAGACACTGCTACTAGCCCAAAATGATTGGCTGGGTTAGATGCAGTAAAAAATTGTTATTAGATACACAGGCGGTGTAGCTTGCTTCACAGCTGGGCTACTATGCTGAAAAGCAGACACTGAAGCTTTGGAGCAGACCTCTGATTCCCAGGCTATAGTATGAGTAAACAGCTCTGCAGACTCAACCATCTGTGTTACTCGAAGCCATAGTGTATGTAGTTTCGTACAGTTAAAAGGGGGGGGGAGTGACCCGACCACCTGGAATTGATGATGCCAACGTCATGTAAAACACAACAAGGGTTTTCCAAAAAGAGTCTCCATTTTTTCCAAAAATTATGGCACAGACACCGCTTAAGTGGCATCAATTGCCCTAGAGTTGCTTAAAATGGTTGGTGAGGTGATTTTCCAAAATCCTCAAACTTTTAGTCTCCCCAGGATGACACAGGGGTAGAAAAGTCCTTGCGGATCCATGATTTGTTCATCTTTAAGAAAGTGAGTCTGTCTACATTCTCAGTGGACAGCCGCGTGCGCTTTTCTGTCAGCACTCCACCAGCAGCGCTGAACACACGTTCAGAGAGAACGCTGGCTGAGGGGCACAACAAGATCTCCAAGGCGTGAGTGGTGAGCTCAGGCCATTTTTCCAGATTGGAAGCCCAAAATGAGCAAGGGTCCAGTGACACAGTCGATGTTCACATGGAGATACAACTGTACCTTCCTCTCTTGGCGTTGACTATGTTTCAGACTTCTTGTCTCCTGTGGCCTTGCAAAGGATGGTCTAAAAAATTGATGAAACGATTCCACAAAATTGCTGTTACCAGCAGATACGGTGTTACTGTTACTGTTTGAGTGATGAAGACTCGACAGTCCCACGGTTGGCAAGTTAGAACTGTGAGATTCACTACGTGCACCACTGGTGTTTTGTGGAAAAGCACATGTAAAATTCTGTAACAGCCTCTGCTGATACTCCTCCATGCATGAATCCCTTTCTATAGCAGGAATTATTTCTGCAAATTTACTTTTGTACCATGGATCTTAAGAGTGTGGCAACCCAGTAGTCGGGATTACTTCGAATTCTGACAATCCGAGGGTCATGTTGCAGGTAGTGCAGCAAGTCCTTGTTGTGTTGGTGGCGAGGTAAGAATCATGCTTCTTTCCTCTGCCCTCTCCCCCAACCTCGCCCAGCAGAAATGTGATCAAGGTCTCCTTCATCTGATGAGTCTTCCATGCCCATCGGCAGTTCATCCTCCATTTCTTCCTCGGCTCCTGCACCTTCCTCAACAGTTTGGCTGCTACCATGCACCCTCATTAATCCCTCACCCCCACCCTCCCATGCCTGCCGCCTTGGTGCTGCTGACCGTCTGGACCTTGCAGATGTTAGCCCTTCCACATACGACTCCTCCTGTTCTTCCTCCCCCTCCTCTTGTCCCACCACTTGACTCCGAATACTGTTTAAAGTGTGCTCCAGCATGTAAAAGACCGGAATAGTCATGCTGATAATGGCATCGTCAGCACTAAACTTCTTCGTCGCCATTTCAAAACTGTGCAGAAGGGTGCATAGGTCCCTGATCTGAGACCACTCCTGCAGCGCGATTTGCCCCACCTCTGGATCTCATTGGCCCAGGCTATACGTCATAACGTATTTCACCAGGGCTCGTCGGTGCTTCCACAGTCGCTGCAACATGTGCAGAGTTGAATTCCATCTTGTTCGCACATCGCATTTCAGCCGGTGAACTGGCAGGCCCAACAACTTCTGTAGAGATGTAAGTCGTTGAGCTGTGGGATGTGAATGGCGAAAGTGAGCACACAGCGACCGTGCCCTCTGCAGAAGGCCATCTAGTCCGGGATAGTGGGCTAAAAATTGATGGGCAACCAGGTTCAACATGTGAGCCATGCAAGGCACGTGTGTGACATTGCCCTGGCGAAGGGCCGCACCCAGGTTTGCAACATTGTCACACACAGCCTTCCCTGGCTGCAGGTTCAGTGGAGACAACCATTCATGAAACTCGGTCTCCAGAGCTGACCACAACTCCACAGCTGTGTGACTCACATTTCCCAGACATTTCAAAGTAAACACCGCCTGATGCCGTTGAGCCCTGTTGCCAGCATAGTAAGGAGGTGTGCAGGATTCCTTCTGCGTAGTTAGAACGTGGGTGGCATTACCAGACAGGCTTTGGGTGCAGGTGGAGGACCGAGAGGAGGTTGAGGAGGCAGAAGCAGTGGAGGAACTTCTAGATAAAGAGGATTGACGCACAACTCGTGAGGACAGCAAGACTTGGACAGCAGCCCCTTGTCCTGCTGTCACCATATTTACCCAGTGCCCAGTCAGCGACATGTAACGCCCCTGTCCATGCCTACTCGTCGAAGTGTCTGTGGTGAAATGCACCCTGTCACACACAGATTTTCTCAAGCAAGCGGTGATGTTGTATGCGACATGCTGGTGTGGCGCAGGCACAGCTTTCTTTGAGAAGTAGTGCCGACTGGGCATCTGGTACTGGGGCACTGCTACGGACATAAGGTCTCAAAAATCCTCTGTGTCCACCAGGCGGAAAGGCAGCATTTCTGTAGCCAACAGCTTGCAGATGGTGAAATTCAACCTCTTAGCTTTGTCATGGCTAGGAGGAAATGGTCTTTTACTTGTCCACATCTGAGGGACCGAGGGCTGGCTGTTGTGCTTAGACGGGGTTGAGTAGGGTGTCCCCGGCAAACTGCCGGTCTGTGAGGAAGATGCAGGCAGACATGTTATGTTGCCTTGATCCAAAGGGGGTGCTCTCGATGTCGGAGAGCGCTCAACACCAGCCGGTGTTTCCACTTCCAAATGAACTGACGACCTGCCAATAACACTGACTGTTACGGGTGAAGAGGTGGCAGGTCTGCATCCAAAAACATGTGTGACTGCTGTCCCCCCAGTCACAGAGGATGAAGAGGCCACGGATGCACAAGATGGGGCAGACGGTGGTTGGCCTGGCCCGCTAGGCCGCATTGTAGCACAGTGAGCTTCCCACTGCAACTTATGCTTCATATCCATGTGACGGTTCATGCATGAAGTACTCAAACTATGGATTTTTTGGCATCTACTTAGCTTTTGCTGACAAATGTTACAGATGACATGAGTTGGGTCATCCTTTGCGATCTCAAAAAATGCCCAGGCTATGCAAGGCTTAGAGCCCATGCGACCTGAAGAGCCACTACGACTTGTGGTCAGAGGCAGAGTTGTGTTTGAGGATGTAGCTGTTGACGTGCTTCCAGTACTCCGTCTCTGTCCAGGAAGGCGCAACCTAACCTCGTCATCACTAGCATCCTCCTCCACCTCCTCTGCTGACCTCATTGACTGGCTGATTGTGGGTTGACAGTAAGTGGGATCTCCAACCTTGTCATCATCACCCTGTGTGTTCTCACACCCGTCATCCTCAGAGTCAACCTCTTCCTGCCCTGACCGAAAAGTCAAGTTGTCGCTCCAATCAGGTATCTGAGTCTCATCATTGTCTTCCTCATTGTCTCCACCAACAGGAGTTACAGTTTGGGAACGAGGGTCTACATTATGCTCAGAACATTCTTCATCTGCGCCTGGATCCGACTCATAAACATTCTGGGCATCAGTGCAGATCATTTCCTCAACTGGATTCACAGAAGCTCTGGAGCAGACCTCTGATTCCCAGGCTATAGTATGAGTAAACAGCTCTGCAGACTCAACCATCTGTGTTACCCCATACTCAGACGGGCAGCTGGAGACTTGGGAGCTGTGAGGAAGCAAGTGCGATTGGGGTGACACCTCTGAGGACTGGAGTATTTGTGATATTGAAGTTGAGGTGGAGGAGAGCCCACTTGAAGGAGCACTTGATATCTGTCTAAGCACCTGCTGTTTTTGTGCCTCATCTGGAATTTGTAGCGATGGCGTGTCCGTAAGAAAGGGATCATATCACATTGTCCACAAAAAGAAGTAGACATCTTAGTTTGGCTGCAAGAAATCTTTCTTCTGCAGATGTTACTGTTGCTTTACCACCTACCCCATGGACACAACCTTTTATTCCCTTTTCAATATGCCTATTCGCCTTTCCACCAGCAGCAGGCCTTTTGCCACTCATTTTGGTGGTTAACTAATTGGCAACTCTTCAGTTGTTTGCACAAAAAACGATGGATGGAAACCGAGCAGAGCTGAGTGTCCAAACTGTGGTACTAGCCCAAAAGGATTGGCTGGGTAAGATGCAGTAAAACAATTTTATTAGATACACAGGCGGTGTAGCTTCCTTCACAAGTGGGCTACTCTGCTGACTACCAGACTCTGCTACTAGGCCCAAAATGAATTCCTGGGTTAGATGCAGTAAAAAATTAGAATTAGATACACAGGCGGTGTAGCTTCCTTCACAGGTGGGCTACTCCACTGACTACCAGACACTGCTACTAGGCCCAAAAAGATTTCCTGGGTTAGATGCAGTAAAAAATTAGAATTAGATACACAGGTGGTGTAGCTTCCTTCACAGGTGGGCTACTCCACTGACTACCAGACACTGCTACTAGGCCCAAAAAGATTTCCTGGGTTAGATGCAGTAAAAAATTAGAATTAGATACACAGGCGGTGTAACTTCCTTCACAGGTGGGCTACTCCGCTGACTATGAGACACTGCTACTGTGCCCAAAAGGATTTACTGGGTTAGATGCAGTAAAAAATTGTTTTTAGATGCACAGGTGGTGTAGCTTGCTTCAGATGGGCTACTCAACTGACTAACAGACACTGCTACTAGGCACAAAAGATTATCCTGGGTTAGATGCAGTAAAAAATTAGAATTAGATACACAGGCGGTGTAGCTTCCTTCGCAGGTGGGCTACTCCACTGACTACCAGACACTGCTACTAGGCTCAAAAAGATTTCCTGGGTTAGATGCAGTAAAAAATTTGAATTAGATACACAGGCGGTGTAACTTCCTTCACAGGTGGGCTACTCCGCTGACTATGAGACACTGCTACCATGCCCAAAAGGATTGGCTGGCTTAGATGCAGTAAAAAATTGGTATTAGATACACAGGTGGTTTAGCTTGCAACACAGGCTACTCCAATGACTAACAGACACTGCTACATGCCAAAAATGATTGGCTGAGCTACATTTCGCCAAATGCTGTGAAAAACACTTGCACAGCACTGGCACAGACCTGCCTGGCAAAAAGTGCTATGAACTGCTGTAACCTAGCCCTCAAAAGGGCTGCAATTAGAACTAGTCCCTACTCCCTAAACTTATCTGTCTATGTAACTGGAAATTCGCTCGCAATTCACACAGTTATACTGTATAGAGCCCACAGCAGCAGCGGTGCCGTCTAACACTCAGCTGCAGCAGTGAGAAAATGGTGGTGAAGGGGAAAATGGCTGGGTCTTATAGGGCAAGGACATGTGACATACACAGCCAATGACACATGCCCTTGCTTGTGTGAAAAAAAGCACTTCGCTGCGTGTGTGCGCTGCTGATAGGCTGATAGACTTCACCGCCCCACTGTAAATGCGGGAAAGAAAAAAAAATGGAGATCGGCATTATTTCTGCAGAGATCCATCCCTTGCCCCTCCCCCCGCCCACTCTACACTGAAACTGTCTATTAACATTGATTAACAGTATTACTGTGAAAAAATCCATTTACGCTTTTGGTGCACAAACAGTTATCGAATATAACCTCGAGCAGCCAAATTTTTTGCAAATCGTTCAAATTCGTCGAACGACTCGAACACCGCACGAAACAGCTCGAATTTGAGATTGGCGAACAGATCGAGTCGAACACCGCTCATCTCTAACTCCAAGTACAACTCCTTTTCCATAGAAATGGCAAATAGTCATCTCCGTTTGTATGGTGAGCAAACAGCCATATGTTTCCAGTGATTGTTGGTTTACCAACGAAACTTGCATCTTGTAAAGTTACTTGTGGTGCAGTCTCTGCCTTAACAGCTTTTGGATTCTGCTGCTTTTTGATAAATGCTGGTAAGTAACCAGCCTCTCTGGAAGATACTAAGCCCCCATTATTTCTCACAGAAGGAGGTGCCCACTCTTGGTTTTCACGTGCAGAAGAGCATGGACCACTCTCTGGACTTGACTCTGAGCTCTAAAGTGCTCTGTACTATAAATATCTGCAGCAGCATTTATGGCTTAGGACAATACATGAGTTTCACAACTCACTGGATGAATGTTTTCAGTGGTAGAAATGCACCACCACATCTAGGGACAAGTGGTGAGCCCTCCGTAAGTAGGTGATAAGTCTGATTCCTCCACTATGCAGTAGGCCTCTATCTCCTTCTTCAGCTCCTCCAGATCCTACTCAACTGACATGACCTCATCATCACCTACAAGCATAGGGCACATTGTTGATTCCACACACCGCTCTCATTCTTTTCTCTCATGCAAGGGAAATCGCTGCCAAACAATTTTACAGTCTGAAAGCCTGGGAGAGAAAAACCACAGAGTGGAAGAGTTACTGCTGTGCATCAAGAGGAAATTCACCTGCTGGCTGGCTCCCCGTGAACTGCAACTTGGAATTTTTGTGAGCGACAATGCCCAGAACATACTAACATGAATCAAAGTGAGGACAGTTAGCGAGAAAGAGACAATGTCAAGCTCAAGCAGGTATGAGCAAAGGAGGTGTCCATGCCTAGACGCAGTAAATCCAAGGAAAAAAGGACAGGTCCAGCTTCACAAACTTGCAAATGCATATTTGTGGATGAATACACTAAAGCAGTGCAAACAAGATTAAAATATCATTATATATAAGTCCTTAAAACATCAACGCGTTTCTACTGCGTGACACCCTGCTTACTACCATTAGAAACTCAACATTTGTTACCCTTTATACCAGATTGGGGATGACTATAATGAATTGAACCTACAGTACATATAATATTTTACTACACAAACTAGGACAGACTCCATTTTCTGGTATGAAAGTATAAACATCACTTTAACTTCATAGTTATTAGTGTCTGTAATGATTACTTATACATATATCAAATCAGTGTGATTTTTGTTCCATTACAACCTCATGTTCTTTTTGACGTCAATAGTAAAATCTTCCAAGTTTTATATTTATTTGTTAATTATGTACAATACTATTGTGTGACTAATAAAGATTATTACTATTATATATTTTGTTTGCGGTCATCATTATAGGTTTACAGACATTCTGTCTTTGGAGTATTAACATTTTGGTATGTTGAAGAAGAGCAGATCCCCAAAACGTGTAACCCTTTAAGACACTGTATGGATAAAATAGCATATTTTACCCTACCTCTGGACTGACGGCATATTTTGTTGGTGTGACATTGGCAATTAAGCTCATTTTTTCTACTGTATACATATTTACTTTTGTTTAACAAGCAATTCAAAATTCTCCTGGAGCAAAGAATATAGCTACAATGTTTCTACATAAAATCCATTGTGTCATGAATCATTACAGTCCTTGCTCTGCTAAATTTCATTTTTATATTATTTACCTTAATGCAAAATTGAAGTCAAGTCATCAGAAAACGAAAAGAAGAACATTAGCAGATAAAGGCAGGAAGGATCATCATTGTCATCATTCATTTTCTTTCTATTTCCTATATTTATGGAAGTTCATTGGACCACTGAAGGGAAGATTCCTGAGCACTGCAATGACAGGGAAATCAATCACCCTATGGGGTAAACACAAACATCCCAGCCCCAAGGCTAAATTCGTTCCTTAGTCACTCCTGTCAGCAAACTGATGTGGAAAACACAATTCCTCCCATTTACCTATTCCACAAACATTTTTACCATGATTGGGCTTTTTCTACATGTTTCCCTGTGGAATGTAATAGAAAGAAAAGAAACAAGACTATGAAAAGAATAGAAAGCATTGACTGATCTGGAGCAACAAAGCGGAATAATGGGCCATGTGTATCTGTGGCACAGCAGGAGATCTTCTATACAGAACTTGTGTCTAATGAACCGATGACCTCTCATTGATCAAACCTCATCTGTCAGGTGAAACTAGACCTTGTTGTGCTCTTATGGTAACACAGACAGACCAAAACAATGACTTTACTTGATGCAGCATTTTATTACTATCATATATATTTTTTTCAGAAAGGTAGGCATCATGTAAAATTGATCACCTTGACTGTAATACTATTCTTGATCTTTACAATATTATGCACATCTTGCATGTAAAAAAAAAAACTAAAGAGAAAAAGTAGCAAAATATGGCAACTATTAAAAAGTTAACTTTAAGGAAGTAATCTAAAGAGTAAAAATGGTAACCTGGTGGATAATTTACATCACCAGAGGGAGAGGGGCACAATAAATAATGTAATCGCAAGTTTATAATACAGACATTAGTATACATGTAGCTCAAATAATTAATGTCCCAATAAGTATAGTACAAAAATTAATTTCTACACTGATAAATATAGAACAAAAGAAAATAGGCCCTGAAAAATAAAATAGGCATTAATACACAAAATTAAATTTGTTACAGATTGAAGTATCCTAAAAAAAAAAGCAGCACTACACAAAACTAATATCGCAAACGGGTGCAAGCCTTAGGGTACCGAACCAGTATCCTCTGTATACATAAGGCAAAAAATGGCAGCACTCCAGATATGACATAAGGAAAAAACTGTAGTCTTTATTCACCCATGTATGTGCACACAATTGTGAACCTTTTTCAAGTAAGTTATTAAAAAGGCTCACAATTTGAAGAGCCAAAATGTTACAAATACAAGAATGAATATAGACCATAGTTTCTCCACTATCTGACATCAGGAGTGCTGCCATATTTTGTCATGTATACTATAAATAAGTGACAAGTCCTAATATAGTGGTCTAAAAAGTGAACTGCAACACACATCCTTGTATAAGGGACTTAAAGGGAACCTGTCATGTAAAAAAACGCTATTAACCTGCAGATGTGGGGTTAATCTACAGGTTAATACTGTTTTGAACCTTCCCGGTGCTGGCACTTTGACCCCCGCTGCTGGGAGAAAATTATTTTATTCCTCCTGGTAGCGTTCTGGTTTCAGTCATAGGGGTGGCATGGGCACCACTCTGTGTATTGGCCCTAATTATGAGAGAGCTGTCAATCAGTGTTTAGGGCGCAGTTACAGTCGCCGCTCACTATACACTAAGAGTTGACTGAACCCGCATCGGTACCACCCCTATTACTGACACAGGAATGTTACCAAAAGGAATAAAGTTAATTTTCTCCCAGCAGTGGGGCTGTAAGTGTTGGCGCTGGGCAGGTTCAAAATGGTGTTATCCTTCAGATTAACCCCATATCTGCAGGTTAATAGCATTTTTTCTCGTGAAAGGTTCCCTTTAATCAAGACCAGCACTAAACCCAAAATATTGAAAGACTATGAGACTCAAATTGAGAAACCATAAGTGCCTTGAAGCCACATGCCCTAGCTGCATCTCAAAGGGTAATACTAATCATCAATAATAAAATGTACAATTTACCAATGTATACATACAAATAGCAAACTTATCCCTTTGGAATGACACCATCAGAAGGTTATATAAAACAAAGTTGGGACTGGTAGTGTCAAACCACTTATGGTTTCTTTGTTCGCCTTTTTTTAAGTAATCATTTTGTTAGTCATAGTACAATCAGCTTTGATTATGTCCCTTATGTAGAGGCATATGTTATAGACCACCTTTTAGACCACTTTATTAGCAGTAGTAGCTTTATTTTTTAGTTACATCTATTGAAATTTGTATATATTTTTTGTCTTAGTCCTTATTTTATAGGATTTACTTTCTTTTGTTCTTTTTTCTTATATATGAACTATTCTTTTGTACTATAGTTATTGATATATACATTGTCTGAGTTACATTAATATTTTTTCTACAGTATAAACTATATTATGTCCTTTCCTTATGATGTCATTTATCCAACAAGTGACTAATTGTTATTCTTTAGATTATTTCAATACATTTTTATTTTCTAAATTTAGTAACCTATTTTCATTTCACTGGTTGTTAATTGTTATTATGCACTAATATTGTGGACACCATACTACAATTGGTATGATCTTATCTAGATCTCTACACTTATTTCTAGGGTCGAGCCATGTTTTTGTCATATTGGTGTTAACACTTTGCTCATACCAATGATCATATTCTATATTGAGGCTGCCTGTTTGAATAACATAATTATGTTTTATACTATGGCTTTACACTAAAGTATTGCCACATTTATAACTTACAGGATAATATAACATTTATTATACAATGATTCAGGTATGAATATAAAAGTGAAATGGAAAGGAGGAACATGATAACAAAAACAACATTATTATTGTTAATAATAATAATAATACATTGTACATAAAAATGTAGTTTACCATCTGATTTTTTATCTTTTGAAAAATTAAAAATATTAGATCTGATTCCTTTTTTATCTTCCAACAGACAAGACGTGAATTGAGAGCATAGACCTTGATTTGCTCGAAAATTGTAAACGGGCGGCTTACTTTAACGGAGTGATTTATCAATTATTTTTTTTTTATGTTTTTGAAGTATTGAAATCTGAAAATAGTGGGACAACTGATCTTTCATTCATCTGAATAGCTACCATACCGCACTGCTCTTCCCCTGCAAGACTTTATGTATGTAGAAATACTCCCTTTAAAGAGTATAGGGTTACACAAAACAATGCCACACCTATTAATGGTTTTTATGTGGTCTTGCATCCCAACTCTATTGAAGTGAAAGAGGCTGGACTAAAGAAATCAGCCATGTTTTTCCTGGAAAATTCTAATTACTTGTTAAAATGCTCCACATTTCATCAACAGTATTTAAGTTGAAATTTACATTAAAAAATTAGAGATGACTGAATGAACTCAAGTGGAAGTGAAGTTTACTTGAATTTTAATAAATCTACATTGTCGAAAATGAGGATTTTTTGTAATTTGCTTATGTTTGGATTCAGCAAAATGGCAGTTTCCATTTTTCTGATCCATAAAGAGTCGTCAAAAGCTTAAAAAAATGATAAACATATGCTTATACTCACCATAACACTCAACCCTCCAGTTCCTCTTCTCCTCACTGTCACCTGTCTGGTCTTCATCACATCGTCTCGTCCGGTCTTCCTCACATCTCTGCTTTGAGTGCTAAAATCTCCAAGTCTCTCACAATGGGCTAGGACTTTTAGCTCTGAGGCCTGAGAGGGTTTGGTACTTGCTCACTCATGGTCACAGGGCACGTTGTGATGTCATGATGATATTTTGCACACTTGCACAGAACCCTCCCACGTCTCATCAAAGCAAGAAGTCCCAACTTAGTGTAAGACTCCATGGTGGGGATCAGAATATGCAATAGGGTTCAATCGGGTGATAGTAAGGAGTAGAGGAGCCAGAGAGTTGAGCAGTAAGGATAGTATAAAGATTTTTAGATTTTTTTTTATTTTTTACATCTTATGTTATTTTTACTATGCTCTGGGGTCTAGAGAAATCCCAAAGCCTATTAAGAAAACAATAAATTAGTGGAGAAGAACTTTTCTGCAAATTCAATTTCCCAGGAAAATATTCACAAACTGGTGATTTTTTTGCATGATCAGTTTATCTCTAATTAAAGTGTTATTTTGGATACTTCAACTAGTTCTCAATGGCTATATTCAGTTGGAATTTGCAATTTTTCATTTTATTGTAGCAGAAGGTTATTTTAGATAGACTGCTATAAAGAAGAAAGGGTTAAAAAAACAACATACGAACTGTAAATGTAATCTCATGTATGGCATTTCCAATAGGTTAAATCACAGTCAAATGTCTAACTGTTGTACTCTTCCTTAAAAATTGTTGAGTATGTAATTACATTGAGGCAATGTCAATGGCAGAGAGTAAATGGATTTTCCAGATGGATACTCAGGTGCCTAAGGAGTTAAATGTGGAAATTGAATTATTTGTCTTAGTGTGATCTTACATTTCTATTCACTTTTTGTGTCTGTGGTCATCCACTATCTTGTACGTTTTATTATTGTTATTTATTTTAACAATTAGAAAAGAATATTAGACAATTTATAGCTTCTAGGGAAACAATTGCTTGCTTTTTGTTTTTTTTACAATTACATTGGATCTTTTGGAAAATAGCTATAAAACTGACTATCTTTAAAAACATCATATAAATGCACATGAATTTAATAATGTATATTCTTCTAAATCCTATATTAAATGTTATTTTCTTAATATTTGATTTACTGTTTAGCTAACTACTATTTGGATTTATGTAATCACTTGCGAAAGGATTATAAAATCTGTGCCGGTTTCTCCTTCGGCTGATAGGCAACGCTACACACTTGTTACGGATGATGCCGGACAGCTTAAATCCTATATTATCCCTGGGACTTGTGGCTCTGGCCAGTTCAGAAGTTGCAAGGTTAATCGTGTTAATTTGGGTTTCTATCTGCTGTCACCACTGGGTGGAGCTAACCTATATAAACCCCTGAGAGCCAGTTACCACTGTCAGTTGATATTTCTGCTATCCCTATATATTCTTCTGTGCTGTGTTCTGTGTATTGTCCTGATTATTCCTGCTCTTTGAATTCAGCTTGATATTTGACTACCAGCTTGTTTTATGATTCTGTTCTTGATGTTATCTCCTGGATCTGACCTGGCTACCTGACTATCCCTCTTGTCAGCTGGTGCCACCGAACAGCAGCTGACTCTGTGGCCCGGCCCATGTACCTTTGTCTAAGTCCAGATCTCTGTTCAGGGGTTAAGGAGTTTTATCTAGAGAAACCTCTGGGCTCTGGGAAATGGAGTAGATTTTGCCATGCCTGTTCATGGTAGCCATTATTGAGCTGCAAGGTGACTGTGAACAGTGCTTGTATGACAAGGATGCAGAGTGCACACAATTAACCAGATGTTCAAATGATATAAAAAAAAAAACAGCTTGTTCCATATGTATCTATAGACTGGTATATTTTAAGAAGGGTTTTTTTGCTATTCATTTAGGTATTTAAATATATTGCGCGCTATTCTTAGAAAAAGTACATCCATGCTCGGAGACCAACAAAATTTAGTAGCCCCAACATGTAGCAGCTATAATGATACCAATTTGTGGTATAGGCTGCTCATTTCTAGTACAGTACAGGACTTTTCAGGGCAACCATTGGACATTGACTATTGTGTAATACTGTCTTTATGGATTTCTCATTGAGTTGCAATGAAAAAATGTGCATAAGATAAAAAAGACACCATTGGTTAAAACTTGAAAGTCTTTTTTGAAATTCCCAAACATCCTTCTTATACAACTTTCTTTTACAGATCGAGCTTAGAGTTGAGTGAACGTGTTCGGATAATGTGTTATCCGAGCAAGCTCGGTCTTATCTGAGTATTTTCGGCATGCTCGGCTAATATGTTAGCCTCTCCGCAGCTGCATGTTTTCCGACGGTAGGCAGACGTAACACATGCAACGATTGGCTAACAAACAGGCAATCCCTGCATGTGTTGTGTTTGTCTATCGCCGGAAAACATGCAGCCACATGGAGGCAAACATATTAGCCAAGGAAGCCGAAGATACTCGGATAAGACTGAGCATGCTCGAATAACACGTTATCCGAGCACGTTTGCTCAACACTAAATTGGAGCTCCATTTATTGCTAGGAAACTGATCTACCAAGTATTCTGTATTAAGCATAGATTCTTCCACAATAAGGTGAGTATTGAAGTGCCACTTCAACGGATGAGCCATATGTTACCTAACAAATTATGAAGTCCTCATCTTATGTTGTCCAAGTGTTTTCATTCTCTGCCAATTTTAATCAGATATTGTACAGAGGAGCTTCAAGAACATGACAAGTACAGGAATGCCAGATCTCATCATCTTAGAGATGCCCTAAATAAAATCGAATAATACATTGCTGTAAAAAACAACACACACATACATATATATATATATATATATATATATATATATATATATATATATATATATATATATATATATACAGTGGGTACGGAAAGTATTCAGACCGCTTTAAATTTTTCACTCTTTGTTTCATTGCAGCCCTTTGGTAAATTCTAAAAAGTTCATTTTTTTTCTCATTAATGTACAGTCTGCACCCCATCTTGACTGAAAAAAACAGAAATGTAGACATTTTTGCAAATTTATTAAATAGAAAAACTGAAATATCACATGGTCATAAGTATTCAGACCCTTTGCTCAGATACTCATATTTAAGTCACATGCTGTCCATTTCCTTGTGATCCTACTTGAGATGGTTCTACTCCTTCATTGGAGTCCTGCTGTGTTTAATTAAACTGATAGGACTTGATTTGGAAAGGCTCAAACCTGTCTATATAAGACCTCACAGTTCACAGTGCATGTCAGACCATATGAGAATCGTGAGCTCAAAGGAACTGCCCAAGGAGATCAGAGACAGAATTGTGGCAAGGCACAGATCTGTCCAAGGTTACAAAAGAATTTCTGCAGTACTCAAGGTTCCTAAGAGCACAGTGGCCTCCATAATCCTTAAATGGAAAAAGTTTGGGACCACCAGAAGTCTTCCTAGACCTGGCCATCCAGCCAAACTGAGCAATCGTGGGAGAAGAGCCTTGGTGAGAGAGGTAAAGAAAAACCCCAAGATCACTGTGGCAGAGCTCCAGAGATGCAGTACGGAGATGGGAGAAAGTTCCACAAAATCAACTATCATTGCAGCCCTCCACCAGTCGGGCTTTTATGGCAGAGTGGCCTGACGGAAGCCTCTCCTCAGTGCAAGACATATGAAAGCACGCATAGAGTTTGCTCAAAAACACATGAAGGACTCCCTGACTATGAGAAATAAGATTCTCTGGTCTGATGAGACGAAGATAGAACTTTTTTGTGATAATTGTAAGTGGTATGTGTGGAGAAAACCAGGCACTCCTCATCACCTGCCCAATGCAATCCCAACAGTGAAATATGGTAGCAAAATGCTATGGGGGCATTTTTCAGCTGCAGAGACAGGACAAATGGATGCTATTGAAGGAAACATGAATGCGGCCAAGTACAGAGATATCCTGGTTGAAAACCTCTTCCAGAGTGCTCTGGACCTCAGACTTGGCCGAAGGTTCACCTTCCAACAAGACAATAACCCTAAGCACACAGCTAAAATAACAAAGGAGTGGCTTCAGAACAACTCTGTGACCATTCTTGACTGGCCCAGCCAGAGCCCTGACTTAAACCCAATTGAGCATCTCTGGAGAGACCTGAAAATGGCTGTCCACCAACGTTCACCATCCAACCTGACGGAACTGGAGAGGATCTGTAAGGAAGAATGGCAGAGGATCCCCAAATCCAGGTGTGAAAAACTTGTTGCATCATTCCCAAGAAGACTCATGGCTGTACTAGCTCAAAGGGGTGCTTCTACTCAATACTGAGCAAAGGGTCTGAATACTTATGACCATGTGATATTTCAGTTTTTCTTTTTTAATAAATTTGCAAAAATTTCTACATTTCTGTTTTTTTTCAGTCAAGATGGGGTGTAGAGTGTACATGAATGAGAAAAAAAATGAACTTTTTAGAATTTACCAAATGGCTGCAATGAAACAAAGAGTGAAAAATTTAAAGGGGTCTGAATACTTTCCGTACTCACTGTACACATATATATATATACAGTTGAAACCAGAAGTTTACATACACTATACAAAAAAGACACATCTCAGTTTTTCTCAATAACTGACATGAAATTAGAATAAACCATTCCCGTTTTAGGTCAATTAGGAATACCATAATTTTTAATATTTTCAAAATGCCAGAATAATGAGAGAAAGATAATGTCTTAAGCCATTTTTGTTACTTACTGCAAAGTCAAAAGTTTACATACATTTAATTAATATTTGGTACCATTGCCCTTAAACTGAATGACTTGGATCAGACGTTTGGGATATCCTTCCACAAGCTTCTCACAATAGTTGGTTGGAATTTGGGCCCATTCCTCCTGACAAAACTGGTGTAACTGATCCAGGTTTGTAGGTCGCCTTGCTCACACCTGCCTTTTCAGCTTTGCCCATAAATTTTCATTAGGATTGAGATCAAGGCTTTGTGATGGGCACTCCAAAACATTGACTTTGTTATCCTTAAGCCACTTTGTTACTATTTTGGCAGCATGCTTTGGGCCACTGTCCATTTGGAAGACCCATTTCTGTCCAAGCTGTAACTTCTTGGCTGATGTCTTGAGATATTGCTTCAGTATTGCCACATAATCTTCTTTTCTCGTGATGCCATCTATTTTGTGAAGTGCACTAGTCCCTCCTGCAGTAAAACAACCCCACAACATGATTCTGCCACCCCTGTGTTTCACAATTGGTATGGGGTTCTTAGACTTCCAAGCTTCACCCCTTTTCCTCAAAACATAACCATAGTCATTATGCCCAAAAAGTTCAATTTTAGTTTCATTAGATCACAGGACATGTCTCCATAAATTAAGGTCTTTGTTCCTGTGTGCATTTGCAAACATTAATCTTGCTTTTTTATGTTTCTTTTGGAGTAACGGCTTCTTCTTGGTAGAGTGGCCTTTCAGCCCATGTTGATACAGTACTCATTTCACTGTGGTTATTGACACAATCTTACCAGCTTCCGCCATCATCTTCACAAGGTCTTTTGCTTTTGTCCTTGGGTTGATTTGCACATTCCGCACCAAAGCATGTTCATCTCTGGGACACAGAACCCGTCTCCTTCCTGAGCAGTATGATGGCTGGACATTCCCATCTTGTTTGTACTTGCATATAATTGTTTGTACAGATGAACGAGGCACCTTCAGGCATCTTGAAATTGTACCTAAGGATAAGCCAGACTCGTACAAGTCCACAATTCTCTTCCTGATACCTTGGCCAATTTTTTTAGACTTTCCCATGATGCTACACAAAGAAGCAGTGTGTTTCAAGTGTGAATTAAAATACATCCACAGGTGTGTCCCTAATTAACTCAGCTGTTGCCAAAAAACTTATCAGAAGCTTCCAAACATATGACATCATCATATTGGCAGTCCAGAATTGCTTAAAGGCATTGTAATCTTAGTGTATGTAAACTTTTGACTTTGCAACAAGTAATAAAAATGCCTTAAAACATTCTCTCGCTCTCATTATTCTGGCATTTGGAAAATATTAAAAATTATGGTAATCTTAATTGACCTAAAACGGCAAAGGTTTATTCTGATTGCATGCCAGATATTGAGAAAAACATGCATATGTGTCTTTTTATATAGTGTATGTCAACTTCTGGTTTCAACCGTGCATTGTGAAAGTATTTGGCCCCCTTGAACTTTTCCACCTTTTGCCACATTTCTGGCTTCAAACATAAACATATAAAATTCTTATTTTTTTGGGAAGAATCAACAACAAGTGGGACACAATCGTGAGGTGGAGCGAAATTTGTTGGATATTTTAAACTTTTTTAACAAATTAAAAACTGAAAAGTGGGGCGTGCACTATTATTCGGCCCCGTTGAGTTAATACTTTGTAGCGCCACCTTTTGCTGCGATTACAGCTGCAAGTCACTTGGGGTATGTCTCTATCAGTTTTGCACATCGAGAGGTTGAAATTCTTGCCCATTATTCCTTGCAAAACAGCTCGAGCTCATTGAGGTTGGATTGTTTTCAGCTCTTTCCACAGATTCTCGATTGGATTCAAGTCTGGACTTTGACTTGGCCATTCTAACACCTGGATACGTTTATTTTTGAACCATTCCATTATAGATTTTGCTTTATGTTAGGGATCATTGTCTTGTTGGAAGATAAATCTCCGTCCCAGTCTCAGGTCTTTTGCAGACTCCAACAGGTTTTCTTCCAGAATGGTCCTGTATTTGGCTCCGTCCATCTTCCCATCAATTTTAACCATCTTCCCTGTCCCTGCTGAAGAAAAGCAGGCCCAAACCAAGATGCTGCTGCCACCATGTTTGACAGTGGGGATGGTGTTTTGAGGGTGATGAGCTGAGTTGCTTTTATGCCAAACATATCGTTTTGCATTGTGGCCAAAAAGTTCGATTTTGGTTTCATCTGACCAGAGCACCGTATTCCACATGTTTGGTGTGTCTCCCAGGTGGCTTGTGGCAAACTTCAAACAACACTTTTTATGGATATCTTTCAGAAATGGCTTTCTTCTTGCCACTCTTCCATAAAGGCCAGATTTGTGCAGTGTACGACTGATTGTTGTCCTATGGACAGACTCTCCCACCTCAGCTGTAGATCTCTACAGTTCATCCAGAGTGATCATGGGCCTTTCCCCGTCTCATGCTGCGCATAACACATCTGCATCTCTGGCTGATATGGGCATAAAAGGGGACAAACTTATGGTGTGGCACCCATGCTCCCCTGACCTCAACCCCATTGAGAACCTCTGGAGCATCATCAAAAGGAGTGTCTATGATGGCGGGAGGCAGTTCACATCTAAGCAACAGCTCTGGGAGGGTATTCTGTCCTCATGCAAAACAATTGAAGCAGAAACCATCCAAAACCTGACAAATTCAATGGACGACAGAGTTCAGAAGCTCCTTTCGAACAAGGGGTCCTATGTGAAAATGTAACATCACCTAGAATAAAGTTTTGAGTTGAAAACTGTTTGATTTCAGTTTCTAATAACCTGCTAATGCTTATAATTTCAAAAATGACCATTTTTTTGGTCTTTATTAAAATGAAAAGGTTGATCGAAAAGTTTGGGGGATCTAAGAGTGTGGCAACCCAGTAGTCATGATTACTTCGAATTCTGACAATATGAGGGTCATGTTGCAGGTAGTGCAGCAAGAAGGCACTTATGTGTCTTGCACATCTCGGAGCCCCAAAATTATTTTCTGGGCTAGATGCAGCTAAAAATTATTATTAATTTTAAATCTGGTGGAGCTTAGTATAGATGGCCTAATAGGATCAGTGCTGCACACTGCTACAAAGCCCAAATTATTTTCCAGCCAAGATACAGATAAACATGATTAGTAATTTTAAATCTGGTGGAGCTTATTATAGATGGCCTAATAGAATCAGTGCTGCACACTGCTACAAAGCCCAAATTATTTTCCAGCCAAGATACAGATAAACATGATTAGTAATTTGAAAGCTTAAAACGGTTGGTAGGGTGATTTTAACCAATCATCAAGCTTTTACTCTCCCCAGGATGACACAGGGGTAGAAAAGTCGTTTCGGATCCATGATTTGTTCATCTTTATGAACGTGAGTCTGTCTACATTATCAATGGAGAGCTGCGTGCGCTTATCTGTCAGCACACCACCAGCAGCGCTGAACACGAGTTCAGACAGAACGCTGGCTGCGGGGTATGACAAGATCTCCAAGGCGTAAGTGGCTAGCTCCGGCCATTTATCCAGATTGGAAGCCCAAAAAGAGCAAGGGTCCAGTGACACAGTCATGGCTTCAATGTTTACTTGGAGATACTCCTGTACCATCGTCTCTAGGCGTTGACTATGTGTCAGACTTCTTGTCTCCTGTGGCCTTGCAAAGGATGCGCTAAAAAAGTGGTGAAATGATTCCGCAAAATTGATGTTACCAGCAGATACTGTGGTTCTGTTACGGTTTGAGTGCTGAACACTTGACGGTCCCCCGGTTGGCAAGTTGGAACTGTGAGATTCACTACGTGCACCACTGGTGTTTTGTGGAAAAGCACATGTAAGATTCTGCAACAGTCTCTGCTGATACTCCTGCATGCGTGCATCCCTTTCTATGGCAGGAATAATTTCTGCAAATTTACTTTTGTACCGGGGATCTAACAGTGTGGCAACCCAGTAGTCAGGATTATTTCTAATTCTCACAATTCGAGGGTCATGTTGCAGGTAGTGCAGCAAGAAGGCACTCATGTGTGTTGCGCATCCAGGAGCACCAAGTCCCTGTTGTGTTGGTGGCGAGGTAACAATCATGCTTCCTTCCTCTGTCCTCTCCCCCCAACCTCGCACAACAGAAATGTGATCAAGGTCTCCCTCATCTGATGAGTCTTCCATCAGTTCGTCCTCCACTTCTTCCTGGGCTCCTGCACCTTCCTCACTAGTTTGGCTGCTACCATGCGCCCTGGTAAAACCATCTCCCCCACCATCACATGCCTGCCGCCTTGGTGCTGCCGACCGTCTGGACCTTGCAGATGTTAGCCCTTCCGCATACAACTCCTCCTCCTCTACTTCCTCCACCTCCTCTTGTGCCACCACCTGACTGCGAATTCTGTTTAACATGTGCTCCAGCATGTAAATCACCGGAATAGTCATGCTGATAATGGCATCGTCAGCAAAAAACATCTTCGTCGCCATTTCAAAACTGTGCAGAAGGGTGCATAGGTCCCTGATCTGAGACCACTCCTCCAGCGTGATTTGCCCCACCTCTGGATCTCGTTGGCCCAGGCTATACGTCAGAACGTATTGCACCAGGGCTTGTCGGTGCTGCCACAGTCGCTGCAACATGTGCAGAGTTGAATTCCACCGGGTAGGCACATCGCATTTTAGCCGGTGAAGTGGCAGGCCCAACGACTTCTGTAGAGATGTAAGTCGCTGAGCTGCGGGATGCGAACGGCGGAAGTGAGCACACAGCAACCGTGCCCTCTGCAGAAGGCCATCTAGTCAGGGATAGTGGGCTAAAAATTGCTGGACAACCAGGTTCAACACGTGAGCCATACAAGGCACGTGTGTGACATTGCCCCAGCGAAGGGCCGCACCCAGGTTTGCAGCATTGTCGCACACGGCCTTCCCTGGTTTCAGGTCCAGTGGAGACAACCATTCATGAAATTGGTTCTCCAGAGCTGACCACAACTCCTCAGCTGTGTGACTCACATTTCCCAGACATTTCAAAGTAAAAACCGCCTGATGACGTTGAGCCCTACTGCCAGCATAGTAAGGAGGTGTGCAGGATCCCTTCTGCGCAGTTAGAAAGCTTGTGGCATGACCAGACAGGCTTTGGGTGCAGGTGGAAGACCGAGAGGAGGTTGAGGAGGCAGAAGCAGTGGAGGAACTTTCTTTGAGAAGTAGTGCCGACTGGGCATCTGGTACTGGGGCACTGCGACGGACATAAGGTCTCGAAAATCCTCTGTGTCCACCAGGCGGAAAGGCAGCATTTCTGTAGCCAAGAGCTTGCAGATGGTGAAATTCAACCTCTTAGCTTTCTCATGGCTAGGAGGAAATGGTCTTTTACTTGTCCACATCTGAGGGACCGAGGGCTGGCTATTGTGCTTAGACGGGGTTGATAAGGGTGTCCCCGGCAAACTGCCGGTCTGTGAGGAAGATGCAGGCGGACATGTTAGGTTGCCTTGATCCAAAGGTGGTGCTATAGATGTCGGACAGCGCTCAACACCAGCTGGTGTTACCACCTCCAAAGAAAATGATGACCTGCCAATCACGCTGGCTGTTGTGGGTAAAGAGGTGGCAGGTCTGCGCCCCAAAACAGGTGTGACTGCTGTCCCCCCAGTCACAGAGGATGAAGAGGCCGCGGATGCACAAGATATGGCAGACGGTGGTTGGCCCGGCCGGCTAGGCCGCATTGTAGCACACTGAGCTTCCCACTGCAACTTATGCTTCATGTCCATGTGCCGGTTCATGCATGAAGTACTCAAACTATGTATTTTTTGGCCTCTACTTAGCTTTTGCTGACAAATGTTACAGATAACACGAGTTGGGTCATCTTTATCGATCTGAAAAATGCCCAGGCTATGCAAGGCTTAGCACCCAAGCGACCTGAAGAGCCACCACGACTTGTGGTGAGAGGCAGAGTTGTGTTTGAGGATGCAGTTGTTGACGTGCTTCCAGTACTACGTCTCTGTCCAGGAAGGCGCAACCTGACCTCGTCGTCACTAGCATCTTCCTCCACCTCCTCTGCTGACCTCATCTCTTGGCTGACTGTGGGTTGACAGTAAGTGGGATCTCCAACCTCATCATCATCACCCTGTGCGTATTCACACCCGTCGTCCTCAGAGCCAACCTGTTCCTGCCCTGACAAAAAACTAAAGTTGTCGCTCCAATCAGGTATTTGAGTCTCATCATCGTCTTCCTCATTGTCTCCACCAACAGGAGTTACAGTTTGGGAATGGGGGTCTACATTATGGTCAGAACCTTCTGCGTCTGGTCCTGGATCCGACTCATAAAGATTCTGGGCATCAGTGCAGATCATTTTCTCGTCTGGATTCACAGAAGCGCTGGAGTCGACCTCTGATTCCCAGGCTATAGTATGAGTAAACAGCTTTGCAGAATCAACCATCTGTTCTACCTCATACTCAGACGGGCAGCTGGAGATTTGGGAGCTGTGAGGAAGCAAGTGCGATTGGGGTGACACCTCTGAGGACTGGAGTATTTGTGATGTTGAAGTTGATGTGGAGGAGAGCCCACTTAAAGGAGCACTTGATATCCGTTGAAGCACCTGCTGTTTTTGTGCCTCATCTGGAATTTGTAGCGATTGGCGTGGCCGTAAGAAAGGGATCTTATCACATTGTCCGCTAAAAGAAGTAGACATTTTAGTTTGGCTGGAAGATGGTCTTTCTTCTGCAGATGTTACTGTTGCTTTAACACCTACCCCACGGACACAACCTTTTTTCCCCTTCCCAACACGCCTATTTCCCTTTCCAACAGCAGCAGGCCTTTTTCCACTCATTTTGGTGGTTAACTAATTCACAACTCTGGAGTTGTTTGCACAAAAAAACAATGGATGGGAACTGAGCAGAGCCGAGTGGCCAAACTGTGGTATTAGGCCAAAACTATTGGCTGGGTTAGATGGAGAAAAATATTATATTCGATTTGCAACCTGATGGAGGTCAGTATAGATGGACTAATAGAACAAGTCCCACACACAGCTAGAAGCCCAAATATTTTTTCAGAGGTAGATGCAGAAAAAAATATATTCAGTTTGCAACCTGATGGAGGTCAGTATAGATGGACTAATAGAGAAAGTCCCACACACTGCTAGAAGGCCAAATATTTTTTCAGAGCCAGAGCTAGATGCAGACAAAAAATTATTTTTAATTTGCAACCTGATGGAGGTCAGTATAGGTGGACTAATAGAACAAGTCCCACACACTGCTAGAAGGCCAAATATTTTTTCAGAGCTAGATGCAGAAAAAAATTATATTCAATTTGCAACTTGATGGAGGTCAGTATAGATGGACTAATAGACCAAGTCCCACACACTGCTAGAAGCCCAAATATTTTTTCAGAGCTAGATGCAGAAAAAAATTATATTCAATTTGCAACTTGATGGAGGTCAGTATAGATGGACTAATAGACCAAGTCCCACACACTGCTAGAAGCCCAAATATTTTTTCAGAGCTAGATGCAGATAAAAATTATTTTTAATTTGCAACCTGATGGAGGTCAGTATAGATGGACTAATAGAGAAAGTCCCACACACTGCTAGAAGGCCAAATATTGTTTCAGAGCTAGATGCAGATAAAAATTATTTTTAATTTGCAACCTTATGGAGGTCAGTATAGATGGACTAATAGAGAAAGTCCCACAGACTACTAGAAGGCCAAATATTTTTTCAGAGCTAGATGCAGAAAAAAATTATATTCAGTTTGCAACCTGATGGAGGTCAGTATAGATGGACTAATAGAACAAGTCCCACACACAGCTAGAAGCCCAAATATTTTTTCAGAGGTAGATGCAGATAAAAATTATTTTTAATTTGCAACCTGATGGAGGTCAGTATAGATGGACTAATAGAGAAAGTCCCACACACTGCTAGAAGGCCAAATATTTTTTCAGAGCTAGATGCAGATAAAAATTATTTTTAATTTGCAACCTGATGGAGGTCAGTATAGATGGACTAATAGAGAAAGTCCCACACACTGCTAGAAGGCCAACTATTTTTTCAGACCTAGATGCAGAAAAAAATTATATTCAGTTTGCAACATGATGGAGGTCTGTATAGATGGATTAATAGAACAAGTCCCACACACAGCTAGAAGCCCAATATTTTTTCAGAGGTAGATGCAGAAAAAAAATATATTCAGTTTGCAACCTGATGGAGGTCTGTATAGATGGATTAATAGAACAAGTCCCACACACAGCTAGAAGCCCAATATTTTTTGAGAGGTAGATGCAGAAAAAAAATATATTCAGTTTGCAACCTGATGGAGGTCAGTATAGATGGACTAATAGAACAAGTCCCACACACAGCTAGAAGCCCAAATATTTTTTCAGAGGTAGATGCAGATAAAAATTATTTTTAATTTGCAACCTGATGGATGTCAGTATAGATGGACTAATAGAACAAGTCCCACACACTGCTAGAAGCCCAAATATTTTTTCAGAGCTAGATGCAGAAAAAAATTATATTCAATTTGCAACCTGATGGAGGTCAGTATAGATGGACTAATAGAAAGATGTTATGCCCAAATGATTTTACTTCACTAGGTGCAGTAAAAAAATTGGTATTCTATACACAGGTGGTATATCTTGCAACACAGATAGGCTACTCCACTGACTAACACACTCTGCAATAGGCCAAAAAGGATTAGCTTTGCTAGATTCAGCCAAATGCTGTGAAAAAAACTTGCACAGCACTGGCACAGACCTGCCTGGCAAAAACTGATAGAAACTGATGTAACCTAGTCCTGAAAAGGACTGCAATTACAATTAGTCTTTACTCCCACAATCTATCTATTTAAGAGCACAGACCTGCCTGATAAAAGTCGTAGGAAATGCTGTAACCTAGTCCTTAAAAGGACTGCAATCACAACTATTCCCTACTCCCAAGCTATCTGTAGATTTGTGCAAAAATTGGCTTGAAATTAACAAGGTATAGCGCACACAGCAACAGCGGTGCCGTCTAACACGCAGCTGCAGCAGTGAGAAAATGGTGGCGACGGGGAAAATGGCTTGGTCTTATAGGGCAAGGACATGTGACATACACTGCCAATGACACATGCCCTTGCTTGTGTGAAAAACAGCAGTTCGCTCCGTGTGTGCGCTGCTGATAGGCTGACAGACTGCACCTCCCCACAGCAAATGCGGGAAAGAGAAAAAAAAATGGAGATCTTCATTATTCCTGCAGAGATCCATCCCCTGCCCCTCCCCCCACCCCGCTGTACACTCAAACTGCGTATTAACATTAATTTTCATCATTACTGAGAAAAAATCCAGTTATGATTTTGGTGCACGAACAGTTATCGAACATAACCTCGAACAGCCGAATTTTTCTCAAATCGTTCGTGTTCACCGAACGGCTCGAACACCGCCCAAAACAGCTCGAATTTGAGATTGGCGAACAGTTTGAGTAGAACAACGCTCATCTCTATTTACTAGCTATTAAAATAGAGGACCCCCCCAAAAAAATGACGTGGGTCTCCCCTATTTTAATAGCTAGCAAAGGCTAGGCAGACAGCTGGGGGCTGATATTAATAGCTCAGGAAGGGTGCCATGAATATTGGCCCCCTCCCAGGCTAGAAACACCAGCCGTCAGCCGCCCCAGAAATGGCGCATCCATAGGATGCGCCAATTCTGGCACTTAGCCTCGCTCTTCCCACTGCCCTGTAGCGGTGGCAGTGGGGTAATAGGGCTGGGGTTGATGTCAGCTTATAATGCCAGCTGACATCAAGCCCAGGTTAGTAATGGAGAGGCGTCTATAAGACACCCCCATTACTAACCCCATAGTGAAAGTTAAAAAAAACACAAACACCCAGAATAAAGTCCTTTAATTGAAATAAACACACAATTCTTTATTGTTCTAAATTAAACCATACTTACCGTCACGCCCCATTCCAGCTGAAGCCAACGATCTCCTGCAATAAAAATAAAATAATAAACCAACATCATCCTTACCTTTCGATGGTTCCCAGGACAGCTCCAGCTCTGCTACATCGAGATGACAGGCTGGACCGCAGCAGAACGCTGCCATCCAGCCTGTCAACCCGCAGACACTGAGGAGAGCAGGCTTGCTTGCGCTCCTCAGTGTCTCGCTATGACGGCATCCAGATGAGCCGAGGTCATGTCCAATGAACTCGGCTCACCTCATGCACGTCACTGACAGCGTGGGAATATTCTCCTGCACTCAGCGCTTCAGCGTGAGAATCAGGATTGGACTGACTAAATAATATTTCTAAGGGCACAATCAGATGGCTGTATAAATCTGAGCGAGATCGGAAAACAGAGCATGAACTGGCCAACAGCTCTCCCAATCTGAGCACAACAGCTTCCTATATTTTTATGCAGCTGTCACAATTGGGTCGTGAGAGCCGCCGGCCAGTCTGTGCACTCCATTCCAATTTCACTCTAATTTTCACAGCCATCTGACTGCGCCCTAAAGGTACTAGACGTAGTAGGTTCTTACTGAATATTGGGCCCATTTGAAATGGGACCCAAAAGATCCAGCTAATGTCAATCCTATTTGGAGCCAACTTTGCACTCAGCGAGCCCTCATAACCATTTTTTCCGATGGGCAAGATAATGGAATTCATGCGCTTGTAAAATATTCTTGAGTACATTTTTTTCTATTTTATTTTGTGAAATATTTAAATTAATTCAACATGAATATGGAAAAAAATCTCCTTTTTTTAGAATACTGATTTTTGTAGAATTGCTTTGTGCGGATTCAGTAAAATGGCGCCCTGACTGACTGCCATTTTGCTGAACTGTAAAGGCTGGCAAAATTTTAGTAAGCAAAAAATTAAATTATACTCACCATTCACCTGTATGGCCTCCTCCCGTGCCCACAGCCTGCCATCTGAACCTCGGAGCTGCCTCTTCTTTTTCCCCATCATGAGCCACATCTTCTGGCCTGCTTACTCTGGGCCGGGACGTCTGGCAGCAATCAAGCGTTAGAGGTCAATGTGCATCTTACATCTATGCCATCACAGTATGTGATGCAAAATGATCTATGAGACCTGGTTGCAGCTGAAAATCATTGCCTAGAGTGAAAAGGTTTAAGATATGACAGCAGAAAGAATAGGACCGGATGGTAGGCAGTGATGCTCATTTCCCACCATCCGGTCCTTAGAGCCTATTCTTTCTGCCTTTATAAATCTGGACTGTTCACACTAGGTTGAGACATCCATCTGCAACCAGGTCTAAAAAGATCACTGCGCATCACATGTCCATGATATCATGATGTGTAACATGCTGTGACCCCTAAGGAATGGTCTAGATCTGATGTCCAGGTCTCGAGTGAGGAGGCCAGGAGATAAAGCTTGTAATGGGGGAAAGAAGAAGTGGCCCTGAGGACTGAACAAGAGGCAGCGAGTAACAGGTGGGTGATGAAGTGAATACAATCACTCATGAAAATTTACAGGGAGCCAACAAATTGGGCACTGAAAATCTGCACGAAATCCAGCACATTTAAATGGAATCTAAAGCTGAATGTATTGAACTTATGTTAGACAAGTGCAAAGGGAAATAATGGAAATGACTAATGTCTAAATAAATCTTATTTGTTTGATACCCCCACAAGCACAAAGCAATTCTTTTAATATTAGACCTGCACATTATATATAACAAAATTAACTTTATATATAAAACTTGACCTTGCATTTACTTATATAAGTTAAGGAATCAGCAAGCAACCATAGAATAAACTTTAGTCAAATTTCTATTAAGATCATGTTTGGTTGAAAATTAATGGATTTATACACTAATACGGTGCTAACATAAGAAATGACCATATAGTATTCAGTCTATGTACAATAGAAAAGAATACAGTAAGATGATGAGCCAAAGGAAAAGATAAGTAGGACAAGATCTGTAAATTGAAGGAAACGAGAGACACATAGATTGAGTTAGTGCGCCAGTCTGAGTGCATCCATATTTATCCTGTTCATTCATTGAGCAGTAATGGGATTAGACAGCACATCTATCCTGGTAATTCTTTCCCTTAGCCTGGGTCATTCTGGCAAGAAAAGAGGCTAATTTCAGATATGTCTTCCTCATCAGGGAAAATGAATCAGTTAGTTAAGGGAGATTGTGACTGCTCTCTTTGTGGTGTGTCACCGGTACATTTTAGATTCAACATGCCTGGGAAGGAAGGCTGCTAAACTTCACTGTGATCTATGATGGAGAGAAAACTCAGTGCTAATGTTATCAGGAGTAGATGGGAAACTGAGCGATCTATCATATCTGTACATAAGCAATTTCCTGAGCTAATAAGAATAATCCTCAAGCAGACAAATTCTACAAATTGAAGCAGATAGAGTTCGCCATCATGACTGATAATTATTATTGAAACAAGGACAGAGGTGATTCATCACCATCACAATAAGGGCTGAGATTAAAAGAAAGGCACTGCTATTAGGTGTCAACTGAAAAAAAGTATGTATACCTTCCTAGATACATTGTCAGGTATAAAGTATATTCAGGTGATTTGTTATAGTGTCCTGTGCGTAATACTCTTCGTCTGCAAAACCAGTGATTAATTCATTATGAATAAAGCTTGCCTTCAGTAAAAACCAAAACTTCACTAAGAATTCTCTTAGAGTCTCATTTACAGAAGCTAAGTGAAATCTTACCCTTCAAAACTCATGTTAGTAAATTAGGAAAAATTAGTCTGAAACAAAAAAGTTTGTCGTGGCTTATATATATGCCGTTTAGCCCTGTTAGCTCATATTGACCTTGCTATTACTCCCTTCTCCCCAGATAGTTATGTCCATCACATTTTTTCTATTACTGCAGAGGTTGCTGTTATCAAATGAATTTATTAACTAGCAAGTTCCATCTACAAACACTGATACAGCTAATAATTTCTAGTTTGGGTAATATCTTTTTGGGATTTAGAAATCTATCTATCTTTAATCAATATATTTATTACTTGAAATATTCTCTGGAGTACTGTGAGCACCCATGATTCCAAGTGTTATTTTGACCCTATCTATCTTTCTATCTATCTTTCTATCTATCTATCTATCTATCTATCTATCTATCTATCTATCTATCAATCTATCTATCTATCTATCTACTGTATCTATCTATTGTGACAAAGTCACTGGCAAAGTACTGGAGGGGAGATATGTACCACTGAGGTTATTAGCTTCAGTGATACGAACCTAGAAAAATGTTCCAGCATATTAGGTGCTGAGAGGGGTTAATCAGCTATGTTTAGGGCTATGTTGATTGAACAGCTGTAGCGTGGGTGGGACGCTCTTCACCATATCTCCACCCCAGTGTGGAGTCCAGAGAATAAATCCACAGCCTTCTGGCTCATTCATTGTTGGGTGTGCCTGGAGATGTGAGCTTCAGAGCTGGATGTTTGTGTTAAAGAGAGCTGAACCTTTATATGTTGGTTCCTGAGCAGGCAGGAGAGCTGAACCTTTATATGTTGGTTCCTGAGCTGGCAGGAGAGCTGAACCTTTATATTTTGGTTCCTGAGCTGGCAGGAGAGCTGAACCTTTATATGTTGGTTCCTGAGCTGGCAGATCCTCACAGCAACACGGGCTGTGCCATACATTCTGTTTTTATTTTCTGATTATACTAGAAAGGCCATGTTTATTTTGCTAACTCTGCACTGGATTATGCAGCATCTTTAATAAACCAGTGGAAGATTTAAAGAGACAGTGTTCTTGTGTCTACCTCTGTGAGCAGCCTATCTATCTATCTATCTATCAATATTCAAAGAAAATGGTGGTGGCACACCATTTGAAAAAAAGTGAAAAAATTACTTTTTAATGGCCCATGTTCTTTGAATATATACAAGGTTTGGTAACTACCTGGGAGGCTGAGCACCCAAACTTTATTGCTGGTGCTGTTTCTATTTTTTCCATTTTTATCTATCTATCTATCTATCTGTCTGTCTATCTGCAAGTCTGTCAATTTCTTACTTTGGTAGATTTTAGCAGGGAAAAAGTAAAAAGCTCTTCTTATTTTTCATCATTGAAATGTATAGTGTGTTTACCTTGCAAGTGAATGAAACTAATAGTCAGCACTTAAAGAGGTTGTCCACTACTTTTACATTGATGATCTATCCTTAAGATAGGACATCAATGTCTGATTGGCCGGGGTCTGACACCCCCGCCGATCCGATGTTGTCAGTGTCAGCGGAGGGGGCCGCCGGCCGGAAGTACTCACTAGCGGAGCTGCCACTTCTTCTGGTAGTGGGTCTGGCTTGGTACTGTACATCCGCCTCCTATTCAAATCAATAGGAGGTGAATGTGCAGTAGCCTGCGGTGGCAACAATCAGAAGATGATCAGTTCCGCAAGTGAGTGCTTCCGGCCGGTGGCAGCCCCCACTGATTACAGCTAATCAGCCGGGGTGCCGGGTGTTTGATCCCAGCCAATCAGATATTGATGACCTATGCAAAGGATAGGTCATCAATGTAAAAGTAGTGGACAACCTTTTGAAGGGGCGAAAGAATCATCGCTCTTGATGAGGGGGCATTTTGGGGCAGATGCTCCTGATTTATGAAGAGGCTCACGTCTCTTAATGAATCAGGTAAGGCATGTAGCGGTGTGCACGGATATGTGTAACGAATGATGCTGGTCATGAATTTGACAAGACAGGGGTGCGACGCCACACCACCGCCCCAGCTCTACCCACTTTGTCAGAGCAGGGGTGAGAATGGTGAAATCAAAGTTGCCTTTTTTGTGTAACCTCATACTTTCACAAAAACATGGACTCTTCAAAGCTTTTTTTTCTCCAGAAATTTGGCAAAAAAGTTTTGATGAATTGTCCCCTGAGTCTCTAAATCAGGATTAGAACCTTTATTTTACACACTTCGATTACTAAATGTATGCTTTAATAGTAATGTTTTACAGTTAATTTTCTTTTGGTCTAAAATCTTATCCATGTTTTATACATAGGAACATTTGAAGATTTTGTGTTGCAAAATCTATTTACCTGTTTTAGTAGTTTTCAGCATTCATTAGAACCAATATTCACATAACGTTACCACTTCTGTGACATGTACGCAATGAGGGACAGATGCAATATAAGTGAACAACAAAACTGAATGAAAAAATACATCAATGACATTCACGATACATTTGCTTTATTAAATTGAAGTAATGCTGTCAGTACACAGTAACAGTGAAGACTACAATATGACGCAGGCCACATATACCACTTACTTCAGTAACATAATCAGTTATGTTTGTCCTTTTATTAGAACATTTATCAAGACTTCGATTCTTCAAATTTCCCATTTTGAAATCTGTAAAAATACACAAAATGCTGATGAACACACTCATTATGTCATTATAGGTGAATCCATTTAATAGTTAATGATCTCTCAAAATTAATTTAACTAAATGGACTCTAGGTTACTGTATATTAAGTAGTCAAATGAAAGCTGTCAGCTTTGACGTAATATAAGGAAAAACATCTAGATTGTTTTTATTTAGTCAATTTGATCCTGATTTGGGGTTCTAAAAAAAGCAGAAAAAAATGAAAAGTGTGTTATTGACTGAGGACTATTCCAATCACAAGGTAGACAGGAATAAGATCTCTATAACAGACAAAGAGTACGGCATGCGCTTGAGTTTACCATCATAAACTATGGCATTGTTTCCGGTTTGTTCCTTCTCTGCTCAATCTCAATCTTGGTAGGGCCATGAGAAATGAAAAGGAAGAAAAAATACAGCGTATGAAGAAATCTTCTGGTGCAACTATACATTGTGTGAACAATTATTGGACAATTTGTATTTTTGGATCATTAATTTTATTACTAAATAATTGCAGAGCTGTTGGTCAATCTTAAAGGTTAATAAATTTACTCACTTAAATTTGAATATTTAAGTAAAAGTGAAGTGCAGAATTATTATGCAACTAAATGAAAAATGTAAATTTTCCCAGGTCAATTCACCTGTAAAAGTGAGAATAATAACCAAACAGCTCAAAATCTACAAAATTTATTTGCCTAATAATTCTGCTGACTTAGTATAAAGACTGATGACGACTCCAGTCCACAGTCGAAAATTGTTTTTGAGCACTTTGTGGATTTTTGAGCACTTTGTGGAAGGATCATGGATTAACTTCGTAGTCAGTGGAAATTTCAGAAGATTTCTCCATATTTTTTCTTTTTTATTTCTTGTTATTTCATGGAGACACACTAGGAATGAATATAATCGAAACATACCTCTTTGAGTGGTGCCATAAAACAACTGTGTCCATGAACCCTTCCAGTATTCTTCTCCAAGAAATAGGGCAAGTACTAGTAGCAGGAATCATCTCTCTATTTCTAAATGGTTGATCACTGGACTTTTTAGAGAGTATAGAGTGTATAGACATATTTGAAAACTATCTTGAAGCTGAGTCTATTAATAATGCCAGTATTTGTTCAAAACATTTTGTGCTTTTATATGTTGAAAAATTAGAAAATACATTTCACCTGTGTGTTCTGTGTATTGTAGAGGCTATTATCTCACTTCCAGTACATGTTTCTTTGCCTACAGTGCTCACAACAGGTGTTTACTGCAATTCATTTTTCTTAAAGGTGGAAAATGATCCTTACTGACCAGGCAAAAGTCCTTTAAAATCATATTTGTATCACTGCATATAGAGAGAGGACTGTGTATTACTTTATGAAACAAAACAGACACTAAAAAAAAATGTTCTTAAAAAAATTACAAAAAATTGTGACATTATTCACATTTCACTTCAGTCCCTGTCTGGAGTAAGGTCTCTGGAGAAGCTTTCAAATCAGTAAATTGTTGCGATTTTTGGCACTAAAAAGACGTAAAAAGTGGTCAAAGACAAAAATAAAGATCATTTTTGATTTTGCACCATTCATGACACACATGACAAAAGACAAAAAAAAAAATAACTTCAATAAATCACAAATTTTTAATCTGGCCCGTTGACTTTTCCCCTACTCAAATAATTTAGACATGTCCCATTACAATTACACTTAACCTTTCCGGTACTGATGTTATGTTTGTAGCTTAAATGGATTCACAGCCATATTCATAGTGATTAGTTGATCGATTTACTGAGTATCTTAAAATGAGTTTTGTCAAGGCTCGGCAGGTGAGGTGGAACTTCTAAGCCCCAGATCCGGTATATAGAGGTGTAGAGATTCCATCCGAAGACACAGTTGTGTCAATGGGTCTTAAATAGGTCTAGAGAGATGACATTATTGCTCCAAGCTGGACAACCTGTAAAACCCAACGTGGAGTACAACAGAGAGTAGCGGACCCAGGAGAAGCGAGAAAAGTTTGGGATACCTGGGACAGGAGTGTAACAAGTTCTCCTCATTACACTAATTTAGAGCTTTTATTAATATGAAGTTACTAGTAGCTCATCTGGGTAATTTTGCAGCAACTTTTAAATATAATCCACTACTACATGTGTCAATAAAAAAAAATCCAAATTGAAAATTATAGAAATAGATTATTTTATTTTTTATATCAAATAAGACGAGCAGGAGAGGATAGAAAAAAGAAGCAGAAGATAGATATAATCCATGATTTTACTGTACTAGAATTTTAGTTTAAAACATTTTTCAATACAGTGATGTAGAAGAAAAACGTTTAACATGCTGCAATTCACATCCAAAACATGTGCGGCCACATGTAGACACATATAGCACAGACATCTTGTGACAAAATATCCTAAATTCATGTCTTTTTATAGACCTGGTCATCTTGCAACACTGATCTTGAAATAGGTGAAGCCAAGAGGAAAGGTAAGAAAAGATGATGCGTACATTTGTATATTAATAAAAAAAAAAACAGGTTAAAGGGGGTTGCATTAAATTAGAATAAACAATCTGCTTTTCACCTAAAATTAAAGAGAATCTGTCACCAGGTTTTTGAGAGCAGCATATTGTAGGGGCACAGACCCTGATTCCAGTGATGTATCACTTAGCTAAGTGGCCGCAGCAGTTGTGGCACAAAGTTCTTACAGGTAGCATGTAGCTGAGAAGCTAACCCCACTAACACAAGGCTGTGTACTTTTTCTATCGACAGTGAGCTGCTTATCACAGGAAAAGGCGGAGTCAGACTAGCAGTTGCTTGAGCTGTAGTCCAGGCAGTGATAATATCCTGGTGATAAAACCTTCATTGTAAATAAACAACAGCACCCACCTTAATAAATGCCACATCGCAGAATTCAGTGTTTCAGCTCCAATCTTCTGCTGTCTTCAGATTACAAAGCAAAAACGTGTTGACAGATAAAGCAATCATTTTTATTAGGTTGTGCTTTGACTTATTCGTCAAAATAGAGCTAAGAGTTATGTTGTTTTTTTGGAGGGCAAAACAAATCCATTTGACTATTTTCACATCTGCTGAATTAGTCAAGTAATTTCATCTTGTTTTTTTCCATTTTATTTTTTGTGTTGTTCTCCTAAAACTGTCCTTCTTCTATAAAGGGTGAGTGATGAGCTGGGTTCTGTCATCCTTGAGGAACAGGCAGAGCTTGTCTCATTAGAAGCAAACTTCAGTTACGCATCAGGTGCCCTTGTCTTTCCCAGTCTGGTGGAAACTATATTTAAGTCAGATAGTGTATCCCGTCTCCCCTATAACTTGCTTGATGCTTACTAACACTTTTAGTTTTAACGGCAGAGATCAGAGAGATCTTTTCTTCATATGATTTTGATTTGTGATGTTAAAGTTTTAAGCTGTACTTTAAATTGGTTCTCTCGCAACAATAATCATGTTCCTCTACATAGAACTTTTAAAAACAAATATTATATGGATATTACATTTTTTATTAAAATACTTTTCCCTATAAGAAAAGTTTTCCCAAAGTATGCAAAATCCTACTATTGACTATAGATGTTTGACTAGAGAACTAAAAAAGTCCTGATTAACTCAGGTCAAGCATGCTCAGATACTGTGTTCAAGAAAAAGGCATGCACAATGCCATTCCTTGCTGATGGTTCTGATTTCTCTAGCATGCTTCATGCTGTTTTTTTACCAGTAGCAGATTATCCTCATCTTGCTACTAAACGCAAGTAAATGTCAAAACATAGGCAATGTAAATTTGGTATGTATCAACAATTTATTAAAAAGCGACCCTTAACCCTGGGACTAAAAAGTGACTATACATTTCTCATTTATAGCCACTATGTTTGGCGCCCTCAGTTCGCTTCCCGCTGCCTTTTCTGCTCAGATCGCTTTTTACTTCAACCTGCTTCCAAGTTGGCTGCTGCGGTGGCATGAAGTGGTGAAGTGGTAGCTCTAAACCATGCTTTTCCTTCCTTGGAAGGAAAGATGTGTTTTCGACTTGCCACGGAACTTTCTATGCCACGTTGGCAGCCAGCTTGAGAGATGGCAGAACAAAACTTAAATCTGCACAGAGGAGAAAGCAAGATGCAAATGGAGAGCATCAGATAGAGCAACTTTTGAAAGTAAGCAAATTGATTCAACGTGAGTCGAATTAAAGTTGATTTTTTTTAAAATTCGCAAATTTAAACAATTTGCAATTTGATTTCTTTGAATGGCCAACAAAATGCCTGCTGTTTTTTTACACATTGCAGAAGACTACAGCAGCCACAGAATGCTGGCATGACTTTAGGCTTCCCCATAATGGCCCACAACAATCACATCACATGGTATACTATAGCATGAATTGAATCCAACGTAGGGAAAGCAGCAGCCATTTTACACTGATTAAGGATAGTGGAAGACCATTAGAGCTGACAGCTCAGCAGTAGAGATAGGACTAGGAAAACCTAAACCACTAAACAAATAATCCAGATATTAGAACTTCCCTGTGAAATAGATGAGTGAAAGACACTGGGATTTTATTAATCGGGGAAGATAAATGGTAGTGGTGCCTAAAGCAGCAGTGATAGACTCAGAGTGATTAATCAGTGCTAAAATGTAATTGGCATCTGTCCTGCTGCTTTTGAATTATAATTACACATTTTTTTCTATTTCTTTCACAATGCATTAGAAGCAGTAGCAAGGCAGCACAATAATTTTTACACAAACAAAAAAAAAAGCTGAAAACCTTGAGTGCTTTGTCACAAGGATCATTGTGGTTTGGTCCTGAAGAAAAGGTTTGAAAACCTTGAGATGCATTGACAGAATAAACAGCATCCATGCTTCTCCTTTGTGTGTGATCGTACTTTTGAACCTCGGGCAGCGCGGATTCTGAACCACCACATTCCTCATTCATTGTATCGTATCCCATTGGTGGTCCTGCAGCAGCCCTTACATACTGCTATAGGAGTTGTGACTTTTACAACCCTATCAGGTGAGCGTACCTGTAATATTTTACACCACTTTGTTACCAGTTAAGACCCTATTTACACTTTTTGTCTCTCCAATTTTAAAATTTTGTTGTCACAAGTTACAGAGATTTTGCATTTCTTGTGCAATCCTTTTTGTGAAGAGGGGAATCATTTTTTGAAAATACAATACAAAGTTCCCCCAAATCTAGACATTTTTCTGTGACCTTCTTACTGACAAAGTGTGAGAGTGTAGCAAATAACTTTTCTTTTGCAAATATTACTTCTGCGCATGCCACACTGATACATATCCATGTTGAATATGCTGGGTTTTTGGACATGTATCTACTTAGCATTTTTTTTACACATCATTTTTGGAAAGCTGGTTGAATTTTGATAAAAAAAAAAAACAATTTACAAAATGTAGACATTTAACTGTGCTTTTCTGTTTTTGAACAACTATACAACCATACATGTCACATCTGGGCAGGAGCACTACCATAGGTCATAGTCGCTCAACTTTGCTTCTGTCAGGGATATTTTTTGGGACAAAGTGAAGGGTATTTTGGATTATACAGCAGGACTTCATTTAGTCACAGTACAATGATGTTGTCTCTGACAGCGACGCCATCAGTTTGAATCAGAGTTCTTCCAACAATAGTCTTTCTGATGAAAAATTACTAAGAGAGATACATTTTGGACCTTTTTCTTAATTTTCAAAAGCACAAAAGACTGTTGGTGCACTGTTTTATTAACTACAATGTTAGTTATTACCGAGTTACCATGCATTTTTCTAGTGATGTCACTTTGACATTACTATAGTTGTGTTTGTGTTAAAGAGCTTGAAAGAGGTTGGATACAGTCCTAAGAAACCTCGTCTTTTTAGGACAATTAGAGGCTTTTCAGTACTACCATTCATGGTGAATTGGTTACCTGTGAACTGAATTTTTTTTGCAAAAATTGGTCTAACGTGGTGAATTTGAATTTCAAACAATTTGATAATTTAAGATACATGTGTTTGGTAAAAAAAAATTGTCAATTGAGAAAAGTTATTTAGACTGTTTTCACACATATTGTTCTTGATTAGTGTTGAGCCACCCCCGTAGTGTTCGAGTTCGGTTCGGTTCGTCGAACACCCGTGTGTTCGCCGAACTGTTCGTCGAACTGTTCGTCGAACACCTTCGAACACCGTTAAAACCAATGGCAGGCAAACAAAAACACATAGAAACACATAGAAAACACCTTCAAAGGTGTCCAAAAGCTGACAAACTGCTCAGAAGACACAACTAACACATGGAAAAGTGACAAGTACATATAGTCAAGCGAAAAGAAAAGAGGTGGAGGAGTAAAAGGAGGGGGAGACACAGATATAGGCATGTCATGCCCTTATAAAATCCAAAAAGTGAGAAGCCGACACGTTCAGTCCGCTCCTGCCCGTGCCACCTCCGCGTCACCGGGTTTGTGCCAGAGCCGTGGTGAACCCTAACGGCCAGCCCCCCTCTCCCAATACTGGTGCCTGTCCGCTGGTGGGTCGAGCGAGCCCCCCTGTGGTGGAGGCAGCTCTAAGCTTTTTAATTTAAATTGTCTCTCTAATTTGAATGAATACACTTTAAATCCATTTACAAGGATCTATTGGAGGGCAAGTCTCATGCCAGCAGCCGCGTAATTCCAGCTCCAGTAGCGTCCACTAAAGCTGCTGCAGTTAAAAAGCTTTTATAAGGATCGAGCTCGGCTGTCCACCGCAAGGCATCCTGCTGCCAGTCCCAGCCCCTATGCCTTGGGGTGCCTCCTGATGCTCTTCACTGAGTATCCCGTGGTCCCGAAGCATTTCCTTTGAAAAAATTAAGTGTCCAAACTACAGGTGGTGTAGCTTGCTTTACAGCCGGGATAATCCGCTGACTAGCAGACACTGCTACTAGGCACAAAGTATTTCCTGGGCTAGATGCAGTTAAAAATTTGTAATTAGATACTCTCGTTGGATGCTGAGAAAGCATTCCATAGAGTCTCCTGGCACGCCATATATGATTCTCTTAAAAAGCTTGGGGTAGGGGTCTAGGGGACCCTTTTATAGCCAAAATCACGGCCCTGTATCGCAATACGTCACCTAGGCTGAAGATAAATGGAACTGTAGCACCCTGAGGGCTCGGTTGCTACAGAGGTATTGCACCTCACCCAGAGGTGTGATATCTCACTCTCAGGTAAGGATGTAGTGTGGATCAGGACCCGACACCTGCATGCATTACACCACATTGCCGTGGGGCAGGGCGACCAATATGCCCCTGAGATGGGCACGACAGTCCCTGTCCCTGGCTGGAGTGGGGGGAGGGAACACTGAGGAAGGGGAACCCTGTAGTGCAGGAGCAGGGAGGAAGCAGTTCCTGGGTGCATTGAGAAGGGAGTATAAAAGGTGGGCACCATCTTAGTTCAGTGCAGAGAAGTCTGAGCAGAAGTGGCAGGGAGCAGGGGCTCTGCATGAGCTCTGCTCCGGAGGCGGGCCTAGTAACAGAGGCCCAGGCCTGGAAGAGGGAGAAGGAAGGAAGAGGAGCGGAGAAGGCTCCAGGAACAAGGAACGAAGGGATCCCAGGGGTGCAGACGGGCGAGTCGCCACCGCACGCCCGAATCCACCTGCGTGGAGGGATCAGGCCAAAGGGGGAGACCGGTCCCCGAAACTAGTGGAGGCAGGAAACGACCCTCAGCTAGAAACAGGAGGCTGTGACATTTTATGTGGCGCAGCCCCTCGCTACACCCACTAGGAAGGCACCACATAGGGTCAGGGAAACTGGCGCCAAGTTTACCAAGAGGAGGCCCGAGGCAGCCGGACAGAAGGGTTGGTAAGAAAGGCCAGACAAAGGACACACAAAGGGGGTCCTGTGAAGCGCTCCAAAGTTATCTGGGAGTTGTCTGAGCCCCTCACCTGGTGAGCACAGTACGACGTGGGCAGCCGTTAGCTGCAGACGTGGTCTGGATAATAAGAACTGTGAGTAAAGGCCCTGGACTGCATCACTGACTCCGTGTCATTACTGCTGCTGCCCTGCACCATCACCCCCATCCTCAGCATACACTGCCCTGAGGCTATACTCCTCCCGTGGGGAGTTATGCTACGCTCTGCTGCACCCACAACACCAGCCTCAGCGGTCTGCCCTGGAGCGGCGGTTCACTCTGGCCGCAATCCACGGGTGGCGTAGTCGGACATTTAAACATCAAAACCAAATAAATAGTTCCGCCACTGGTTTGACCGCCCTGAGCCACGGAACCGGGTCGCCGCCACGGAGACTACAACCACCAGCATCCACCAAAAAGGATCCGACTCCGGGTGTCCCAAGGCCCAGGGGGCGCGTCAGAACGTTTTCATCACCTTTCACAATCACCAATGGGACAAGGCAGGGATGTTCTCTGTCCCCTCTCTTATACATCCTAGTGACGGAGCACCTGCTCTCATCAATTCGCCATAACCCCAATATTAGGTGGATTGAGGTGGGAGGCACCGAGTACAAGTGCTCTCTATTTGCTGATGATGTCCTAGTATATATCACTCAATCACATATATCCATCCATGCTGTTATGGCTGAAATAGATCACTTTGTTACATGGTCAAATTTTAAAATCAATGCAGCGAAGTCTGAGGCCCTCGATGTCTCCCTCCCCAAATCCATATAGGATTCCATCCAGTCCAACTTTCCCTTTGCCTGGCCCTCACAGGGTATCAAATACTTAGGAATTCCTATTCATAGAGACCTCTCCCATCTATGTTATCTTAATTTTGGGCCCTTTATTGAACAACTCCATACAGACCACGGTTGGCAAGTTAGAACTGTAAGATTCACTACGTGAACCACTGGTGTTTTGTGGAAAAGCACATGTACACTGTGTTCCAAATTATTATGCAAAAAGTGTTTAGGAGTGATAAGGGAAGAATTTGTTTGTTTGTCAGTTAAACTCATTGATGGTGATGTGTGTCAGGGCTCTTTATATCACTGTAAGCAATTGCAGACACCTGTGCTAATTAGTTTGGCAGGTGTGTCCAATGAAAGGCAAGACTACTTAAGAAGGCTGTGTCACATTATTAAGCAGCCTACATTTTCTGCCAAAATGGGAAAGAAAAAGGATGTGTCGGCTGCTGAGAAGCAACAAATTGTGGAGTGTTTAGGTCAAGGCATGACTACAATCAACATTGTGCGATGATCAGGATGAAGTGTCTTGGCAATCAAGAAGTATGTAGCTGATTCACAGTACACACGTGTGCGTGCTGATAAGGGCAAATTGAGGACTCTTTCCTACAGGCAATTACGTCAGGTTGAAAGAGCAGCGGCAAAAAAGCCTTGTCATAGCAGCAGACAAGTTTTTGAAGCTGCTGGTGCCTCCAACGTCCCCCGAACAACAAGATGCAGGGTCCTTCAGAGGTTTGCAGCTGTGCATATGCCATCCTGTCGACCTCCTCTATCCACTTCACACAAGCAGAAACGGCTCCAGTGGGCCAAACATTACATGAAGACTGATTTCAAAACTGTTTTGTTCACGGATGAGTGCCGTGGAGCGCTCGATGGTCCAGATGAATGGAGTGGAGGATGGCTGGTTGATGGACACCCCACGCAAACACGGCTACAGCGCCAACAAGGAGGAGGTGGAGTAATGTTTTGGGCTGGAATCATGGGGAGAGAGATTGTCGGCCCCTTTAGGATCCCTGAAGGTGCTAAAGATGAACTCCATAATGTATGTGGATTTTCTCAAACAGCACTTCCTGCCATGGTTCAAGAAGAAGAACCGTGTATTTCACAGCAAGATCATTTTTCTGCATGATAATGCACCATCTCATGCTGCACATAAAACATCTGCATCTCTGGCTGATATGGGCATAAAAGGGGACAAACTTATGGTGTGACCCCCATGCTCCCCTGACCTCTACCCCATTCAGAACCTTTGGAGCATCATTAAAAGGAGTGTCTATGATGGCGGGAGGCAGTTCACATCTAAGCAACAGCTCTGGGAGGGTATTCTGTCCTCATGCAAAACAATTGAAGCAGAAACCATCCAAAACCTGACAAATTCAATGGATGAGAGAGTTCAGAAGCTCCTTTCGAACAAGGGGTCCTATGTGAAAATGTAACATCACCTAGAATAAAGTTTTGAGTTGAAAACTGTTTGATTTCAGTTTCTAACAACCTGCTAATGCTTATAATTTCAAAAATGACCATTTTTTTGGTCTTTATTAAAATGAAAAGGTTGATCGAAAAGTTTGGGGGATCTAAGAGTGTGGCAACCCAGTAGTCATGATTACTTCGAATTCTGACAATATGAGGGTCATGCTGCAGGTAGTGCAGCAAGAAGGCACTTATGTGTCTTGTGCATCTCGGAGCCCCAAAATTATTTTCCGGGCTAGATGCAGCTAAAAATTATTTTTAATTTTAAATCTGGTGAAGCTTATTATAGATGGCCTAATAGGATCAGTGCTGCACACTGCTACAAAGCCCAAATTATTTTCCAGTCAAGATACAGATAAACATGATTAGTAATTTGAAAGCTTAAAACGGTTGGTAGGGTGATTTTAACCAATCATCAAGCTTTTACTCTCCCCAGGATGACACAGGGGTAGAAAAGTCGTTTCGGATCCATGATTTGTTCATCTTTATGAACGTGAGTCTGTCTACATTATCAGTGGAGAGCCGCGTGCGCTTATCTGTCAGCACACCACCAGCAGCGCTGAACACACGTTCAGACAGAACGCTGGCTGCGGGGCATGACAAGATCTCCAAGGCGTAAGTGGCTAGCTCCGGCCATTTATCCAGATTGGAAGCCCAAAAAGAGCAAGGGTCCAGTGACACAGTCGTGGCTTCAATGTTTACTTGGAGATACTCCTGTACCATCGTCTCTAGGCGTTGACTATGTGTCAGACTTCTTGTCTCCTGTGGCCTTGCAAAGGATGGGCTAAAAAAGTGGTGAAATGATTCCGCAAAATTGATGTTACCAGCAGATACTGTGGTTCTGTTACGGTTTGAGTGCTGAACACTTGACGGTCCCACGGTTGGCAAGTTGGAACTGTGAGATTCACTACGTGCACCACTGGTATTTTGTGGAAAAGCACATGTAAGATTCTGCAACAGTCTCTGCTGATACTCCTGCATGCGTGCATCCCTTTCTATGGCAGGAATAATTTCTGAAAATTTACTTTTGTACCGGGGATCTAACAGTGTGGCAACCCAGTAGTCAGGATTATTTCTAATTCTCACAATTCGAGGGTCATGTTGCAGGTAGTGCAGCAAGAAGGCACTCATGTGTGTTGCGCATCCAGGAGCACAAAGTCCCTGTTGTATTGGTGGCGAGGTAACAATCATGCTTCCTTCCTCTGTCCTCTCCCCCCAACCTCGCACAACAGAAATGTGATCAAGGTCTCCCTCATCTGATGAGTCTTCCATCAGTTCGTCCTCCACTTCTTCCTGGGCTCCTGCACCTTCCTCACTAGTTTGGCTGCTACCATGCGCCCTGGTTAAACCATCTCCCCCACCCTCACATGCCTGCCGCCTTGGTGCTGCCGACCGTCTGGACCTTGCAGATGTTAGCCCTTCCGCATACAACTCCTCCTCCTCTACTTCCTCCACCTCCTCTTGTGCCACCACCTGACTCCGAATTCTGTTTAACATGTGCTCCAGCATGTAAATCACCGGAATAGTCATGCTGATAATGGCATCGTCAGCACTAAACATCTTCGTCGCCATTTCAAAACTGTGCAGAAGGGTGCATAGGTCCCTGATCTGAGACCACTCCTCCAGCGTGATTTGCCCCACCTCTGAATCTCGTTGGCCCAGGCTATACGTCAGAACGTATTGCACCAGGGCATTTCGGTGCTGCCACAGTCGCTGCAACATGTGCAGAGTTGAATTCCACCAGGTAGGCACATCGCATTTTAGCCGGTGAAGTGGCAGGCCCAACGACTTCTGTAGAGATGTAAGTCGCTGAGCTGCGGGATGCGAACGGCGGAAGTGAGCACACAGCGACCGTGCCCTCTGCAGAATGCCATCTAGTCTGGGATAGTGGGCTAAAAATTGCTGGACAACCAGGTTCAACACGTGAGCCATACAAGGCACGTGTGTGACATTGCCCCGGCGAAGGGCCGCACCCAGGTTTGCAGCATTGTCGCACACGGCCTTCCCTGGTTTCAGGTCCAGTGGAGACAACCATTCATGAAATTGGTTCTCCAGAGCTGACCACAACTCCTCAGCTGTGTGACTCACATTTCCCAGACATTTCAATGTAAAAACCGCCTGATGACGTTGAGCCCTACTGCCAGCATAGTAAGGAGGTGTGCAGGATCCCTTCTGCGCAGTTAGAAAGCTTGTGGCATGACCAGACAGGCTTTGGGTGCAGGTGGAAGACCGAGAGGAGGTTGAGGAGGCAGAAGCAGTGGAGGAAAAATGACATAAAGAGGATTGACGCACAACTCGTGGGGACGGCAAGACTTGGACAGCAGCCCCTTGTCCTGCTGTCACCATAGTTACCCAGTGCCCAGTCAGCGACATGTAACGCCCCTGTCCATGCCTACTCGTCCAAGTGTCTGTGGTGAAATGCACCCTGTCACACACAGAGTTTCTCAAAGAAGCGGTAATGTTGTGTGCGACATGCTGGTGGAGCGCAGGCACACCTTTCTTTGAGAAGTAGTGCCGACTGGGCATCTGGTACTGGGGCACTGCGACGGACATAAGGTCTCGAAAATCCTCTGTGTCCACCCGGCGGAAAGGCAGCATTTCTGTAGCCAAGAGCTTGCAGATGGTGAAATTCAACCTCTTAGCTTTCTCATGGCTAGGAGGAAATGGTCTTTTACTTGTCCACATCTGAGGGACCGAGGGCTGGCTATTGTGCTTAGACGGGGTTGATAAGGGTGTCCCCGGCAAACTGCCGGTCTGTGAGGAAGATGCAGGCGGACATGTTAGGTTGCCTTGATCCAAAGGTGGTGCTATCGATGTCGGACAGCGCTCAAGACCAGCTGGTGTTACCACCTCCAAAGAAAATGATGACCTGCCAATCACGCTGGCTGTTGCGGGTAAAGAGGTGGCAGGTCTGCGCCCCAAAACAGGTGTGACTGCTGTCCCCCCAGTCACAGAGGATGAAGAGGCCGCGGATGCACAAGATATGGCAGACGGTGGTTGGCCCGGCCGGCTAGACTGCATTGTAGCACACTGAGCTTCCCACTGCAACTTATGCTTCATGTCCATGTGCCGGTTCATGCATGAAGTACTCAAACTATGTATTTTTTGGCCTCTACTTAGCTTTTGCTGACAAATGTTACAGATAACACGAGTTGGGTCATCTTTATCGATCTGAAAAAATGCCCAGGCTATGCAAGGCTTAGCACCCATGCGACCTGAAGAGCCACCACGACTTGTGGTGAGAGGCAGAGTTGTGTTTGAGGATGCAGTTGTTGACGTGCTTCCAGTACTACGTCTCTGTCCAGGAAGGCGCAACCTGACCTCGTCGTCACTAGCATCTTCCTCCACCTCCTCTGCTGACCTCATCTCTTGGCTGACTGTGGGTTGACAGTAAGTGGGATCTCCGACCTCATCATCATCACCCTGTGCGTTATCACACCCGTCGTCCTCAGAGCCAACCTGTTCCTGCCCTGACAAAAAACTAAAGTTGTCGCTCCAATCAGGTATTTGAGTCTTATCATCGTCTTCCTCATTGTCTCCACCAACAGGAGTTACAGTTTGGGAATGAGGGTCTACATTATGGTCAGAACCTTCTGCGTCTGGTCCTGGATCCGACTCATAAAGATTCTGGGCATCAGTGCAGATCATTTCCTCGTCTGGATTCACAGAAGCGCTGGAGTCGACCTCTGATTCCCAGGCTATAGTATGAGTAAACAGCTCTGCAGACTCAACCATCTGTTCTACCTCATACTCAGACGGGCAGCTGGAGATTTGGGAGCTGTGAGGAAGCAAGTGCGATTTGGGTGACACCTTTGAGGACTGGAGTATTTGTGATGTTGAAGTTGATGTGAAGGAGAGCCCACTTAAAGGAGCACTTGATATCCGTTGAAGCACCTGCTGTTTTTGTGCCTCATCTGGAATTTGTAGCGATTGGCGTGGCCATAAGAAAGGGATCTTATCACATTGTCCGCTAAAAGAAGTAGACATTTTAGTTTGGCTGGAAGATGGTCTTTCTTCTGCACCTACCCCACGGACACAACCTTTTTTCCCCTTCCCAACACGCCTATTCCCCTTTCCACCAGCAGCAGGCCTTTTTCCACTCATTTTGGTGGTTAACTAATTCACAACTCTGGAGTTGTTTGCACAAAAAAACAATGGATGGTAACCGAGCAGAGCTGAGTGGCCAAACTGTGGTATTAGGCCAAAACTATTGGCTGGGTTAGATGCAAAAAAAAATTATTTTTAATTTGCAACCTGATGGAGGTCAGTATAGATGGACTAATAGACCAAGTCCCACACACCGCTAGAAGCCCAAATATTTTTTCAGAGCTAGATGCAGAAAATTTTTTTAGTCAATTTGCAACCTGATGGAGGTCAGTATAGATGGACTAATAGACCAAGTCCCACACACCGCTAGAAGCCCAAATATTTTTTCAGAGCTAGATGCAGAAAATTTTTTTATTCAATTTGCAACCTGATGGAGGTCAGTATAGATGGACTAATAGACCAAGTCCCACACACTGCTAGAAGCCCAAATATTTTTTCAGAGCTAGATGCAGAAAAAAAATATTTTTAATTTGCAACCTGATGGAGGTCAGTATAGATGGACTAATAGACCAAGTCCCACACACCGCTAGAAGCCCAAATATTTTTTCAGAGCTAGATGCAGAAAATTTTTTTATTCAATTTGCAACCTGATGGAGGTCAGTATAGATGGACTAATAGACCAAGTCCCACACACTGCTAGAAGCCCAAATATTTTTTCAGAGCTAGATGCAGAAAAAAATTATTTTTAATTTGCAACCTGATGGAGGTCAGTATAGATGGACTAATAGACCAAGTCCCACACACTGCTAGAAGCCCAAATATTTTTTCAGAGCTAGATGCAGAAAAAAATTATTTTTAATTTGCAACCTGATGGAGGTCAGTATAGATGGACTAATAGACCAAGTCCCACACACTGCTAGAAGCCCAAATATTTTTTCAGAGCTAGATGCAGAAAAAAATTATTTTTAATTTGCAACCTGATGGAGGTCAGTATAGATGGACTAATAGACCAAGTCCCACACACTGCTAGAAGCCCAAATATTTTTCAGAGCTAGATGCAGAAAAAAATTATTTTTAATTTGCAACCTGATGGAGGTCAGTATAGATGGACTAATAGACCAAGTCCCACACACCGCTAGAAGCCCAAATATTTTTTCAGAGCTAGATGCAGAAAATTTTTTTATTCAATTTGCAACCTGATGGAGGTCAGTATAGATGGACTAATAGACCAAGTCCCACACACTGCTAGAAGCCCAAATATTTTTTCAGAGCTAAATGCAGAAAAAAATTATTTTTAATTTGCAACCTGATGGAGGTCAGTATAGATGGACTAATAGACCAAGTGCCACACACCGCTAGAAGCCCAAATATTTTTTCAGAGCTAGATGCAGAAATTTTTTTTATTCAATTTGCAACCTGATGGAGGTCAGTATAGATGGACTAATAGACCAAGTCCCACACACCGCTAGAAGCCCAAATATTTTTTCAGAGCTAGATGCAGAAAAAAATTATATTCAGTTTGCAACCTGATGGAGGTCAGTATAGATGGACTAATAGAATGATGCTATGCCCAAAAGATTTTACTTCACTAGGTGCAGTAAAAAATTGGTATTCTATACACAGGTGGTATATCTTGCAACACAGATAGGCTACTCCACTGACTAACACACTCTGCAATAGGCCAAAAAGGATTAGCTTTGCTAGATTCAGCCAAATGCTGTGAAAAAAACTTGCACAGCACTGGCACAGACCTGCCTGGCAAAAACTGATAGGAACTGATGTAACCTAGTCCTGAAAAGGACTCCAATTACAATTAGTCTTTACTCCCACAATCTATCTATTTAAGAGCACAGACCTGCCTGATAAAAGTCGTAGGAAATGCTGTAACCTAGTCCTTAAAAGGACTGCAATCACAACTATTCCCTACTCCCAAGCTATCTGTATATTTGTGCGAAAATTGGCTTGAAATTAACAAGGTATAGCGCACACAGCAACAGCGGTGCCGTCTAACACGCAGCTGCAGCAGTGAGAAAATGGTGGCGACGGGGAAAATGGCTTGGTCTTATAGGGCAAGGACATGTGACATACACTGCCAATCACACATGCCCTTGCTTGTGTGAAAAAAAGCACTTCGCTCCGTGTGTGCGCTGCTGATAGGCTGACAGATTGCACCTCCCCACTGCAAATGCGGGAAAGAGAAAAAAAAATGGAGATCTTCATTGTTCCTGCAGAGATCCATCCCCTGCCCCTCCCCCCGCCCCGCTGTACACTCAAACTGCGTATTAACATTAATTTTCATCATTACTGAGAAAAAATCCAGTTATGATTTTGGTGCACGAACAGTTATCGAACATAACCTCGAACAGCCGAATTTTTCTCAAATTGTTCGTGTTCGCCGACCGGCTCGAACACCGCCCAAAACAGCTCGAATTTGAGATTGGCGAACAGTTCGAGTAGAACAACGCTCATCTCTAGTAAAGACTAATTGTAATTGGAGTCCTTTTCAGGACTAAGTTACATCAGTTCCTATCAGTTTTTGCCAGGCAGGTCTGTGCCAGTGCTGTGCAAGTTTTTTTCACAGCATTTGGCTGAATCTAGCAAAGCTAATCCTTTTTGGCCTATTGCAGAGTGTGTTAGTCAGTGGAGTAGCCTATCTGTGTTGCAAGATATACCACCTGTGTATAGAATACCAATTTTTTTACTGCACCTAGTGAAGTAAAATCTTTTGGGCATAGCATCATTCTATTAGTCCATCTATACTGACCTCCATCAGGTTGCAAATTAAAACTAATTTTTATCTGCATCTACAGTACCTCTGAAAAAATATTTGGGCTTCTAGCTGTGTGTGGGACTTGTTCTATTAGTCCATCTATACTGACCTCCATCAGGTTGCAAACTGAATATATTTTTTTCTGCATCTACCTCTGAAAAAATATTGGGCTTCTAGCTGTGTGTGGGTCTTGTTCTATTAATCCATCTATACTGACCTCCATCAGGTTGCAAACTGAATATAATTTTTTTCTGCATCTAGCTCTGAAAAAATATTTGGCCTTCTAGCAGTGTGTCGGACTTTCTCTATTAGTCCATCTATACTGACCTCCATCAGGTTGCAAATTAAAAATAATTTTTATCTGCATCTACAGTACCTCTGAAAAAATATTTGGGCTTCTAGCTGTGTGTGGGACTTGTTGTATTAGTCCATCTATACTGACCTCCATCAGGTTGCAAATTAAAACTAATTTTTATCTGCATCTACAGTACCTCTGAAAAAATATTTGGGCTTCTAGCTGTGTGTGGGACTTGTTGTATTAGTCCATCTATACTGACCTCCATCAGGTTGCAAACTGAATATTTTTTTTTCTGCATCTACCTCTGAAAAAATATTTGGGCTTCTAGCTGTGTGTGGGACTTGTTGTATTAGTCCATCTATACTGACCTCCATCAGGTTGCAAACTGAATATATTTTTTTCTGCACCTACCTCTGAAAAAATATTGGGCTTCTAGCTGTGTGTGGGACTTGTTGTATTAGTCCATCTATACTGACCTCCATCAGGTTGCAAACTGAATATAATTTTTTTCTGCATCTAGCTCTGAAAAAATATTTGGCCTTCTAGCAGTGTGTCGGTCTTTCTCTATTAGTCCATCTATACTGACCTCCATCAGGTTGCAAATTAAAAATAATTTTTATCTGCATCTACAGTACCTCTGAAAAAATATTTGGGCTTCTAGCTGTGTGTGGGACTTGTTGTATTAGTCCATCTATACTGACCTCCATCAGGTGGCAAACTGAATATATTTTTTTCTGCATCTACCTCTGAAAAAATATTTGGGCTTCTAGCTGTGTGTGGGACTTGTTGTATTAGTCCATCTATACTGACCTCCATCAGGTTGCAAACTGAATATATTTTTTTCTGCATCTACCTCTGAAAAAATATTGGGCTTCCAGCTGTGTGTGGGACTTGTTGTATTAGTCCATCTATACTGACCTCCATCAGGTTGCAAACTGAATATATTTTTTTCTGCATCTACCTCTGAAAAAATATTGGGCTTCTAGCTGTGTGTGGGTCTTGTTCTATTAATCCATCTATACTGACCTCCATCAGGTTGCAAACTGAATATAATTTTTTTCTGCATCTAGCTCTGAAAAAATATTTGGCCTTCTAGCAGTGTGTCGGACTTTCTCTATTAGTCCATCTATACTGACCTCCATCAGGTTGCAAATTAAAAATAATTTTTATCTGCATCTACAGTACCTCTGAAAAAATATTTGGGCTTCTAGCTGTGTGTGGGACTTGTTGTATTAGTCCATCTATACTGACCTCCATCAGGTTGCAAATTAAAACTAATTTTTATCTGCATCTACAGTACCTCTGAAAAAATATTTGGGCTTCTAGCTGTGTGTGGGACTTGTTGTATTATTCCATCTATACTGACCTCCATCAGGTTGCAAACTGAATATATTTTTTTCTGCATCTACCTCTGAAAAAATATTTGGGCTTCTAGCTGTGTGTGGGACTTGCTGTATTAGTCCATCTATACTGACCTCCATCAGGTTGCAAACTGAATATATTTTTTTCTGCATCTACCTCTGAAAAAATATTGGGCTTCTAGCTGTGTGTGGGACTTGTTGTATTAGTCCATCTATACTGACCTCCATCAGGTTGCAAACTGAATATATTTTTTTCTGCATCTACCTCTGAAAAAATATTGGGCTTCTAGCTGTGTGTGGGTCTTGTTCTATTAATCCATCTATACTGACCTCCATCAGGTTGCAAACTGAATATAATTTTTTTCTGCATCTAGCTCTGAAAAAATATTTGGCCTTCTAGCAGTGTGTCGGACTTTCTCTATTAGTCCATCTATACTGACCTCCATCAGGTTGCAAATTAAAAATAATTTTTATCTGCATCTACAGTACCTCTGAAAAAATATTTGGGCTTCTAGCTGTGTGTGGGACTTGTTGTATTAGTCCATCTATACTGACCTCCATCAGGTTGCAAACTGAATATATTTTTTTCTGCATCTAACCCAGCCAATAGTTTTGGCCTAATACCACAGTTTGGCCACTCAGCTCTGCTCGGTTACCATCCATTGTTTTTTTGTGCAAACAACTCCAGAGTTGTGAATTAGTTAACCACCAAAATGAGTGTAAAAAGGCCTGCTGCTGGTGGAAAGGGGAATAGGCGTGTTGGGAAGGGGAAAAAAGGTTGTGTCCGTGGGGTAGGTGTTAAAGCAACAGTAACATCTGCAGAAGAAAGACCATCTTCCAGCCAAACTAAAATGTCTACTTCTTTTAACGGACAATGTGATAAGATCCCTTTCTTACGGCCACGCCAATCGCTACAAATTCCAGATGAGGCACAAAAACAGCAGGTGCTTCAACGGATATCAAGTGCTCCTTTAAGTGGGCTCTCCTCCACATCAACTTCAACATCACAAATACTCCAGTCCTCAAAGGTGTCACCCAAATCGCACTTGCTTCCTCACAGCTCCCAAATCTCCAGCTGCCCGTCTGAGTATGAGGTAGAACAGATGGTTGAGTCTGCAGAGCTGTTTACTCATACTATAGCCTGGGAATCAGAGGTCGACTCCAGCGCTTCTGTGAATCCAGACGAGGAAATGATCTGCACTGATGCCCAGAATCTTTATGAGTCGGATCCAGGACCAGACGCAGAAGGTTCTGACCATAATGTAGACCCTCATTCCCAAACTGTAACTCCTGTTGGTGGAGACAATGAGGAAGACGATGATAAGACTCAAATACCTGATTGGAGCGACAACTTTAGTTTTTTGTCAGGGCAGGAACAGGTTGGCTCTGAGGACGACGGGTGTGATAACACACAGGGTGATGATAATGAGGTTGGAGATCCCACTTACTGTCAACCCACAGTCAGCCAAGAGATGAGGTCAGCAGAGGAGGTGGAGGAAGATGCTAGTGACGACGAGGTCAGGTTGCGCCTTCCTGGACAGAGACGTAGTACTGGAAGCACGTCAACAACTGCATCCTCAAACACAACTCTGCCTCTCACCACAAGTCGTGGTGGCTCTTCAGGTCGCATGGGTGCTAAGCCTTGCATAGCCTGGGCATTTTTTCAGATCGATAAAGATGACCCAACTCGTGTTATCTGTAACATTTGTCAGCAAAAGCTAAGTAGAGGCCAAAAAATACATAGTTTGAGTACTTCATGCATGAATCGGCACATGGACATGAAGCATAAGTTGCAGTGGGAAGCTCAGTGTGCTACAATGCGGCCTAGCCGGCCGGGCCAACCACCGTCTGCCATATCTTGTGCATCCGCGGCCTCTTCATCCTCTGTGACTGGGGGGACAGCAGTCACACCTGTTTTGGGGCGCAGACCTGCCACCTCTTTACCCGCAACAGCCAGCGTGATTGGCAGGTCATCATTTTCTTTGGAGGTGGTAACAGCAGCTGGTGTTGAGCGCTGTCCGACATCGATAGCACCACCTTTGGATCAAGGCAACCTAACATGTCCGCCTGCATCTTCCTCACAGACCGGCAGTTTGCCGGGGACACCCTTATCAACCCCGTCTAAGCACAATAACCAGCCCTCGGTCCCTCAGATGTGGACAAGTAAAAGACCATTTCCTCCTAGCCATGAGAAAGCTAAGAGGTTGAATTTCACCATCTGCAAGCTCTTGGCTACAGAAATACTGCCTTTCCGCCTGGTGGACACAGAGGATTTTCGAGACCTTATGTCCGTCGCAGTGCCCCAGTACCAGATGCCCAGTCGGCACTACTTCTCAAAGAAAGGTGTGCCTGCGCTCCACCAGCATGTCGCACACAACATCACCGCTTCTTTGAGAAACTCTCTGTGTGACAGGGTGCATTTCACCACAGACACTTGGACGAGTAGGCATGGACAGGGGCGTTACATGTCGCTGACTGGGCACTGGGTAGCTATGGTGACAGCAGGACAAGGGGCTGCTGTCCAAGTCTTGCCGTCCCCACGAATTGTGCGTCAATCCTCTTTATGTCAAAGTTCCTCCACTGCTTCTGCCTCCTCAACCTCCTCTCGGTCTTCCACCTGCACCCAAAGCCTGTCTGGTCATGCCACAAGCTTTCTAACTGCGCAGAAGGGATCCTGCACACCTCTTTACTATGCTGGCAGTAGGGTTCAACGTCATCAGGCGGTTTTTACATTGAAATGTCTGGGAAATGTGAGTCACACAGCTGAGGAGTTGTGGTCAGCTCTGGAGAACCAATTTCATGAATGGTTGTCTCCACTGGACCTGAAACCAGGGAAGGCTGTGTGCGACAATGCTGCAAACCTGGGTGCGGACCTTCGCCGGGGCAATGTCACACACGTGCCTTGTATGGCTCACGTGTTGAACCTGGTTGTCCAGCAATTTTTAGCCCACTATCCCAGGCTAGATGGCCTTCTGCAGAGGGCACGGTCGCTGTGTGCTCACTTCCGCCGTTCGCATCCCGCAGCTCAGCGACTTACATCTCTACAGAAGTCGTTGGGCCTGCCACTTCACCGGCTAAAATGCGATGTGCCTACCCGGTGGAATTCAACTCTGCACATGTTGCAGCGACTGTGGCAGCACCGACAAGCCCTGGTGCAATACGTTCTGACGTATAGCCTGGGCCAACGAGATTCAGAGGTGGGGCAAATCACGCTGGAGGAGTGGTCTCAGATCAGGGACCTATGCACCCTTCTGCACAGTTTTGAAATGGCGACGAAGATGTTTAGTGCTGACGATGCCATTATCAGCATGACTATTCCGGTGATTTACATGCTGGAGCACATGTTAAACAGAATTCGGAGTCAGGTGGTGGCACAAGAGGAGGTGGAGGAAGTAGAGGAGGAGGAGTTGTATGCGGAAGGGCTAACATCTGCAAGGTCCAGACGGTCGGCAGCACCAAGGCGGCAGGCATGTGAGGGTGGGGGAGATGGTTTTACCAGGGCGCATGGTAGCAGCCAAACTAGTGAGGAAGGTGCAGGAGCCCAGGAAGAAGTTGAGGACGAACTGATGGAAGACTCATCAGATGAGGGAGACCTTGATCACATTTCTGTTGTGCGAGGTTGGGGGGAGAGGACAGAGGAAGGAAGCATGATTGTTACCTCGCCACCAACACAACAGGGACTTGGTGCTCCTGGATGCGCAACACACATGAGTGCCTTCTTGCTGCACTACCTGCAACATGACCCTCGAATTGTGAGAATTAGAAATAATCCTGACTACTGGGTTGCCACACTGTTAGATCCCCGGTACAAAAGTAAATTTGCAGAAATTATTCCTGCCATAGAAAGGGATGCACGCATGCAGGAGTATCAGCAGAGACTGTTGCAGAATCTTACATGTGCTTTTCCACAAAATACCAGTGGTGCACGTAGTGAATCTCACAGTTCCAACTTGCCAACCGTGGGACCGTCAAGTGTTCAGCACTCAAACTGTAACAGAACCACAGTATCTGGTGGTAACATCAATTTTGCGGAATCATTTCACCACTTTTTTAGCCCATCCTTTGCAAGGCCACAGGAGACAAGAAGTCTGACACATAGTCAACGCCTAGAGACGATGGTACAGGAGTATCTCCAAGTAAACATTGAAGCCACGACTGTGTCACTGGACCCTTGCTCTTTTTGGGCTTCCAATCTGGATAAATGGCCGGAGCTAGCCACTTACGCCTTGGAGATCTTGTCATGCCCCGCAGCCAGCGTTCTGTCTGAACGTGTGTTCAGCGCTGCTGGTGGTGTGCTGACAGATAAGCGCACGCGGCTCTCCACTGATAATGTAGACAGACTCACGTTCATAAAGATGAACAAATCATGGATCCGAAACGACTTTTCTACCCCTGTGTCATCCTGGGGAGAGTAAAAGCTTGATGATTGTTTAAAATCACCCTACCAACCGTTTTAAGCTTTCAAATTACTAATCATGTTTATCTGTATCTTGACTGGAAAATAATTTGGGCTTTGTAGCAGTGTGCAGCACTGATCCTATTAGGCCATCTATAATAAGCTCCGCCAGATTTAAAATTAAAAATAATTTTTAGCTGCATCTAGCCCGGAAAATAATTTTGGGGCTCCGAGATGCGCAAGACACATAAGTGCCTTCTTGCTGCACTACCTGCAGCATGACCCTCATATTGTCAGAATTCGAAGTAATCATGACTACTGGGTTGCCACACTCTTAGATCCCCCAAACTTTTCAATCAACCTTTTCATTTTAATAAAGACCAAAAAAATGGTCATTTTTGAAATTGTAAGCATTAGCAGGTTGTTAGAAACTGAAATCAAACAGTTTTCAACTCAAAACTTTATTCTAAGTGATGGTACATTTTCACATAGGACCCCTTGTTCGAAAGGAGCTTCTGAACTCTCTCGTCCATTGAATTTGTCAGGTTTTGGATGGTTTCTGCTTCAATTGTTTTGCATGAGGACAGAATACCCTCCCAGAGCTGTTGCTTAGATGTGAACTGCCTCCCGCCATCATAGACACTCCTTTTAATGATGCTCCAAAGGTTCTGAATGGGGTAGAGGTCATGGGAGCATGGGGGTCACACCATAAGTTTGTCCCCTTTTATGCCCATATCAGCCAGAGATGCAGATGTTTTATGTGCAGCATGAGATGGTGCATTATCATGCAGAAAAATGATCTTGCTGTGAAATACACGGTTCTACTTCTTGAACCATGGCAGGAAGTGCTGTTTAAGAAAATCCACATACATTATGGAGTTCATCTTTAGCGCCTTCAGGGATCCTAAAGGGGCCGACAATCTCTCTCCCCATGATTCCAGCCCAAAACATTACTCCACCTCCTCCTTGTTGGCGCTGTAGCCGTGTTTGCGTGGGGTGTCCATCAACCAGCCATCCTCCACTCCATCCATCTGGACCATCGAGCGCTGCACAGCACTCATCCGTGAACAAAACAGTTTTGAAATCAGTCTTCATGTAATGTTTGGCCCACTGGAGCCGTTTCTGCTTGTGTGAAGTGGATAGAGGAGGTCGACAGGATGGCGTATGCACAGGTGCAAACCTCTGAAGGACCCTGCATCTTGTTGTTCGGGGGACGTTGGAGGCACCAGCAGCTTCAAAAACTTGTCTGCTGCTATGACAAGGCTTTTTTGCCGCTGCTCTTTCAACCTGACGTAATTGCCTGTAGGAAAGAGTCCTCAATTTGCCCTTATCAGCACGCACACGTGTGTACTGTGAATCAGCTACATACTTCTTGATTGCCAAGACACTTCATCCTGATCATCGCACAATGTTGATTGTAGTCATGCCTTGACCTAAACACTCCACAATTTGTTGCTTCTCAGCAGCCGACACATCCTTTTTCTTTCCCATTTTGGCAGAAAATGTAGGCTGCTGAATAATGTGAGAGAGCCTTCTTAAGTAGTCTTGCCTTTCATTGGACACACCTGCCAAACTAATTAGCACTGGTGTCTGCAATTGCTTACAGTGATATAAAGAGCCCTGACACACATCACCATCAATGAGTTTAACTGACAAACAAACAAATTCTTCCCTTATCACTCCTAAACACTTTTTGCATAATAATTTGGAACACAGTGTACATGTGCTTTTCCACAAAACACCAGTGGTTCACGTAGTGAATCTTACAGTTCTAACTTGCCAACCGTGGTCTGTATGGAGTTGTTCAATAAAGGGCCCAAAATTAAGATAACATAGATGGGAGAGGTCTCTATGAATAGGAATTCCTAAGTATTTGATACCCTGTGAGGGCCAGGCAAAGGGAAAGTTGGACTGGATGGAATCCTATATGGATTTGGGGAGGGAGACATCGAGGGCCTCAAACTTCGCTGCATTGATTTTAAAATTTGACCATGTAACAAAGTGATCTATTTCAGCCATAACAGCATGGATGGATATATGTGATTGAGTGATATATACTAGGACATCATCAGCAAATAGAGAGCACTTGTACTCGGTGCCTCCCACCTCAATCCACCTAATATTGGGGTTATGGCGAATTGATGAGAGCAGGTGCTCCGTCACTAGGATGTATAAGAGAGGGGACAGAGAACATCCCTGCCTTGTCCCATTGGTGATTGTGAAAGGTGATGAAAATGTTCTGACGCGCCCCGTGGGCCTTGGGACACCCGGAGCCGGACCCTTTTTGGTGGATGCTGGTGGTTGTAGTCTCCGTGGCGGCAACCCGGTTCCGTGGCTCAGGGCGGTCAAACCAGTGGCGGAACTATTTATGTGGTTTTGATGTTTAAATGTCCGACTACGCCACCCGTGGATTGCGGTCAGAGTGAACCGCCGCTCCAGGGCAGACCGCTGAGGCTGGTGTTGTGGGTGCAGCAGAGCGTAGCATAACTCCCCACGGGAGGAGTATAGCCTCAGGGCAGTGTATGCGGAGGATGGGGGTGATGGTGCAGGGCAGCAGCAGTAATGACACGGAGTCAGTGATGCAGTCCAGGGCCTTTACTCACAGTTCTTATTATCCAGACCACGTCTGCAGGTAACGGCTGCCCACGTCGTACTGTGCTCACCAGGTGAGGGGCTCAGACAACTCCCAGATAACTTTGGAGTGCTTCACAGGACCCCCTTTGTGTGTCCTTTGTCTGGCCTTTCTTACCAACCCTTCTGTCCGGCTGCCTCGGGCCTCCTCTTGGTAAACTTGGCATCAGTTTCCCTGACCCTATGTGGTGCCTTCCTAGCGGGTGTAGCGAGGGGCTGCGCCACATAAAATGTCACAGCCTCCTGTTTCTAGCTGAGGGTCGTTTCCTGCCTCCACTAGTTTCGGGGACCGGTCTCACCCTTTGGCCTGACCCCTCCACGCAGGTGGATTCTGGCATGCGGTGGCGACTCGCCCTTCCGCACCCCTGAGATCCCTTCGTTCCTCGTTCCTGGAGCCTTCTCCGCTCCTCTTCCTTCCTTCTCCCTCTTCCAGGCCTGGGCCTCTGTTACTAGGCCCGCCTCCGGAGCAGAGCTCATGCAGAGCCCCTGCTCCCTGCCACTTCTGCTCAGACTTCTCTGCACTGAACTAAGATGGTGCCCACCTTTTATACTCCCTTCTCAATGCACCCAGGAACTGCTTCCTCCCTGCTCCTGCACTACAGGGTTCCCCTTCCTCAGTGTTCCCTCCCCCCACTCCAGCCAGGGACAGGGACTGTCGTGCCCATCTCAGGGGCATATTGGTCGCCCTGCCCCACGGCAATGTGGTGTAATGCATGCAGGTGTCGGGTCCTGATCCACACTACATCCTTACCTGAGAGTGAGATATCACACCTCTGGGTGAGGTGCAATACCTCTGTAGCAACCGAGCCCTCAGGGTGCTACAGTTCCATTTATCTTCAGCCTAGGTGACGTATTGCGATACAGGGCCGTGATTTTGGCTATAAAAGGGTCCCCTAGACCCCTACCCCAAGCTTTTTAAGAGAATCATATATGGCGTGCCAGGAGACTCTATGGAATGCTTTCTCAGCATCCAACGAGAGTATCTAATTACAAATTTTTAACTGCATCTAGCCCAGGAAATACTTTGTGCCTAGTAGCAGGGTCTGCTAGTCAGCGGATTATCCCGGCTGTTAAGCAAGCTACACCACCTGTAGTTTGGACACTTCATTTTTTCAAAGGAAATGCTTCGGGACCACGGGATACTCAGTGAAGAGCATCAGGAGGCACCCCAAGGCATAAGGGCTGGGACTGGCAGTAGGATGCCTTGCGGTGGACAGCCGAGCTCGATCCTTATAAAAGCTTTTTAACTGCAGCAGCTTTAGTGGACGCTACTGGAGCTGGAATTACGCGGCTGCTGGCATGAGACTTGCCCTCCAATAGATCCTTGTAAATGGATTTAAAGTGTATTCATTCAAATTAGAGAGACAATTTAAATTAAAAAGCTTAGAGCTGCCTCCACCACAGGGGGGCTCGCTCGACCCACCAGCGGACAGGCACCAGTATTGGGAGAGGGGGGCTGGCCATTAGGGTTCACCGCGGCTCTGGCACAAACCCGGCGACACGGAGGTGGCACGGGCAGGAGCGGACTGGCCGTGTCGGCTTCTCACTTTTTGGATTTTAGAAGGGCATGGCATGCCTATATCTGTGTCTCCCCCTCCTTTTACTCCTCCACCTCTTTTATTTTCGCATGACTATATGTACTTGTCACTTTTCCATGTGTTAGTTATGTCTTCTGAGCAGTTTGTCAGCTTTTGGACACCTTTGAAGGTGTTTTCTATGTGTTTCTATGTGTTTTTGTTTGCCTGCCATTGGTTTTAACGGTGTTCGAAGGTGTTCGACGAACAGTTCGACGAACAGTTCGGCGAACACGCGAGTGTTCGACGAACCGAACCGAACTCGAACACTACGGGGGTGGCTCAACACTAGTCAGCACACCACCAGCAGCGCTGAACACACGTTCAGACAGAACGCTGGCTGCGGGGCATGACAAGATCTCCAAGGCGTAAGTGGCTAGCTCCGGCCATTTATCCAGATTGGAAGCCCAAAAAGAGCAAGGGTCCAGTGACACAGTCATGGCTTCAATGTTTACTTGGAGATACTCCTGTACCATCGTCTCTAGGCGTTGACTATGTGTCAGACTTCTTGTCTCCTGTGGCCTTGCAAAGGATGGGCTAAAAAAGTGGTGAAATGATTCCGCAAAATTGATGTTACCAGCAGATACTGTGGTTCTGTTACGGTTTGAGTGCTGAACACTTGACGGTCCCACGGTTGGCAAGTTGGAACTGTGAGATTCACTACGTGCACCACTGGTATTTTGTGGAAAAGCACATGTAAGATTCTGCAACAGTCTCTGCTGATACTCCTGCATGCGTGCATCCCTTTCTATGGCAGGAATAATTTCTGCAAATTTACTTTTGTACCGGGGATCTAACAGTGTGGCAACCCAGTAGTCAGGATTATTTCTAATTCTCACAATTCGAGGGTCATGTTGCAGGTAGTGCAGCAAGAAGGCACTCATGTGTGTTGCGCATCCAGGAGCACCAAGTCCCTGTTGTGTTGGTGGCGAGGTAACAATCATGCTTCCTTCCTCTGTCCTCTCCCCCCAACTTCGCACAACAGAAATGTGATCAAGGTCTCCCTCATCTGAGGAGTCTTCCATCAGTTGGTCCTTCACTTCTTCCTGGGCTCCTGCACCTTCCTCACTAGTTTGGCTGCTACCATGCGCCCTGGTAAAACCATCTCCCCCACCCTCACATGCCTGCCGCCTTGGTGCTGCCGACCGTCTGGACCTTGCAGATGTTAGCCCTTCCGCATACAACTCCTCCTCCTCTACTTCCTCCACCTCCTCTTGTGCCACCACCTGACTCCGAATTCTGTTTAACATGTGCTCCAGCATGTAGATCACCGGAATAGTCATGCTGATAATGGCATCGTCAGCACTAAACATCTTCGTCGCCATTTCAAAACTGTGCAGAAGGGTGCATAGGTCCCTGATCTGAGACCACTCCTCCAGCGTGATTTGCCCCACCTCTGGATCTCGTTGACCCAGGCTATACGTCAGAACGTATTGCACCAGGGCTTGTCGGTGCTGCCACAGTCGCTGCAACATGTGCAGAGTTGAATTCCACCGGGTAGGCACATCGCATTTTAGCCGGTGAAGTGGCAGGCCCAACGACTTCTGTAGAGATGTAAGTCGCTGAGCTGCGGGATGCGAACGGCGGAAGTGAGCACACAGTGACCGTGCCCTCTGCAGAAGGCCATCTAGTCTGGGATAGTGGGCTAAAAATTGCTGGACAACCAGGTTCAACACGTGAGCCATACAAGGCACGTGTGTGACATTGCCCCGGCGAAGGGCCGCACCCAGGTTTGCAGCATTGTCGCACATGGCCTTCCCTGGTTTCAGGTCCAGTGGAGACAACCATTCATGAAATTGGTTCTCCAGAGCTGACCACAACTGCTCAGCTGTGTGACTCACATTTCCCAGACATTTCAATGTAAAAACCGCCTGATGACATTGAGCCCTACTGCCAGCATAGTAAGGAGGTGTGCAGGATCCCTTCTGCGCAGTTAGAAAGCTTGTGGCATGACCAGACAGGCTTTGGGTGCAGGTGGAAGACCGAGAGGAGGTTAAGGAGGCAGAAGCAGTGGAGGAACTTTGACATAAAGAGGATTGACGCACAACTCGTGGGGACGGCAAGACTTGGACAGCAGCCCCTTGTCCTGCTGTCACCATAGTTACCCAGTGCCCAGTCAGCGACATGTAACGCCCCTGTCCATGCCTACTCGTCCAAGTGTCTGTGGTGAAATGCACCCTGTCACACACAGAGTTTCTCAAAGAAGCGGTGATGTTGTGTGCGACATGCTGGTGGAGCGCAGGCACACCTTTCTTTGAGAAGTAGTGCCGACTGGGCATCTGGTACTGGGGCACTGCGACGGACATAAGGTCTCGAAAATCCTCTGTGTCCACCAGGCGGAAAGGCAGCATTTCTGTAGCCAAAAGCTTGCAGATGGTGAAATTCAACCTCTTAGCTTTCTCATGGCTAGGAGTAAATGGTCTTTTACTTGTCCACATCTGAGGGACCGAGGGCTGGCTATTGTGCTTAGACGGGGTTGATAAGGGTGTCCCCGGCAAACTGCCGGTCTGTGAGGAAGATGCAGGTGGACATGTTAGGTTGCCTTGATCCAAAGGTGGCGCTATCGATGTCGGACAGCGCTCAACACCAGCTGGTGTTACCACCTCCAAAGAAAATGATGACCTGCCAATCACGCTGGCTGTTGCGGGTAAAGAGGTGGCAGGTCTGCGCCCCAAAACAGGTGTGACTGCTGTCCCCCCAGTCACAGAGGATGAAGAGGCCGCGGATGCACAAGATATGGCAGACGGTGGTTGGCCCGGCCGGCTAGGCCGCATTGTAGCACACTGAGCATCCCACTGCAACTTATGCTTCATGTCCATGTGCCGGTTCATGCATGAAGTACTCAAACTATGTATTTTTTGGCCTCTACTTAGCTTTTGCTGACAAATGTTACAGATAACACGAGTTGGGTCATCTTTATCGATCTGAAAAAATGCCCAGGCTATGCAAGGCTTAGCACCCATGCGACCTGAAGAGCCACCACGACTTGTGGTGAGAGGCAGAGTTGTGTTTGAGGATGCAGTTGTTGACGTGCTTCCAGTACTTCGTCTCTGCCCAGGAAGGCGCAACCTGACCTCGTCGTCACTAGCATCTTCCTCCACCTCCTCTGCTGACCTCATCTCTTGGCTGACTGTGGGTTGACAGTAAGTGGGATCTCCAACCTCATCATCATCACCCTGTGCGTTATCACACCCGTCGTCCTCAGAGCCAACCTGTTCCTGCCCTGACAAAAAACTAAAGTTGTCGCTCCAATCAGGTATTTGAGTCTTATCATCGTCTTCCTCATTGTCTCCACCAACAGGAGTTACAGTTTGGGAATGAGGGTCTACATTATGGTCAGAACCTTCTGCGTCTGGTCCTGGATCCGACTCATAAAGATTCTGGGCATCAGTGCAGATCATTTCCTCATCTGGATTCACAGAAGCGCTGGAGTTGACCTCTGATTCCCAGGCTATAGTATGAGTAAACAGCTCTGCAGACTCAACCATCTGTTCTACCTCATACTCAGACGGGCAGCTGGAGATTTGGGAGCTGTGAGGAAGCAAGTGCGATTGGGGTGACACCTTTGAGGACTGGAGTATTTGTGATGTTGAAGTTGATGTGGAGGAGAGCCCACTTAAAGGAGCACTTGATATCCGTTGAAGCACCTGCTATTTTTGTGCCTCATCTGGAATTTGAAGCGATTGGCGTGGCCGTAAGAAAGGGATCTTATCACATTGTCCGCTAAAAGAAGTAGACATTTTAGTTTGGCTGGAAGATGGTCTTTCTTCTGCAGATGTTACTGTTGCTTTAACACCTATCCCATGGACACAACCTTTTTTCCCCTTCCCAACATGACTATTCCCCTTTCCACCAGCAGCAGGCCTTTTTCCACTCATATTGGTGGTTAACTAATCCACAACTCTGGAGTTGTTTGCACAAAAAAACAATGGATGGGAACCGAGCAGAGCTGAGTGGCCAAACTGTGTTATTAGGCCAAAACTATTGGCTGGGTTAGATGCAGAAAAAAATTATATTCAATTTGCAACCTGATGGAGGTCAGTATAGATGGACTAATAGAACAAGTCCCACACACAGCTAGAAGCCCAAATATTTTTTCAGAGGTAGATGCAGAAAAAATTTTTATTCAGTTTGCAACCTGATGGAGGTCTGTATAGATGGATTAATAGAACAAGTCCCACACACAGCTACAAGCCCAATATTTTTTCAGAGGTAGATGCAGAAAAAAAATATATTCAGCTTGCAACCTGATGGAGGTCAGTATAGATGGACTAATAGAGAAAGTCCCACACACTGCTAGAAGGCCAAATATTTTTTCAGAGCTAGATGCAGACAAAAAATTATTTTGAATTTGCAACCTGATGGAGGTCAGTATAGGTGGACTAATAGAACAAGTCCCACACACTGCTAGAAGGCCAAATATTTTTTCAGAGCTAGATGCAGAAAAAAATTATATTCAGTTTGCAACCTGATGGAGGTCTGTATAGATGGATTAATAGAACAAGTCCCACACACAGCTAGAAGCCCAAATATTTTTTCAGAGGTAGATGCAGATAAAAATTATTTTTAATTTGCAACCTGATGGAGGTCAGTATAGATGGACTAATAGAGAAAGTCCCACACACTGCTAGAAGGCCAAATATTTTTTCAGAGCTAGATGCAGATAAAAATTATTTTTAATTTGCAACCTGATGGAGGTCAGTATAGATGGACTAATAGAACAAGTCCCACACACAGCTAGAAGCTGAAATATTTTTTCAGAGGTACTGTAGATGCAGATAAAAATTATTTTTAATTTACAACCTGATGGAGGTCAGTATAGATGGAGTAATAGAACAAGTCCCACACACAGCTAGAAGCCCAAATATTTTTTCAGAGGTAGATGCAGATAAAGATTATTTTTAATTTGCAACCTGATGGAGGTCAGTATAGATGGACTAATAGAGAAAGTCCCACACACTGCTAGAAGGCCAAATATTTTTTCAGAGCTAGATGCAGATAAAAATTCTATTCAATTTGCAACCTGATGGAGGTCAGTATAGATGGACTAATAGAGAAAGTCCCACACACTGCTAGAAGGCCAAATATTTTTTCAGAGCTAGATGCAGATAAAAATTATATTCAATTTGCAACCTGATGGAGGTCAGTATAGATGGACTAATAGAACAAGTCCCACACACAGATAGAAGCCCAAATATTTTTTCAGAGGTACTGTAGATGCAGATAAAAATTATTTTTAATTTGCAACCTGATGGAGGTCAGTATAGATGGACTAATAGAGAAAGTCCCACACACTGCTAGAAGGCCAAATATTTTTTCAGAGCTAGATGCAGAAAAAATTATATTCAGTTTGCAACCTGATGGAGGTCAGTATAGATGGACTAATAGAGAAAGTCCCACACACTACTGGAAGGCCACATATTTTTTCAGAGGTAGATGCAGAAAAAAATATATTCAGTTTGCAACCTGATGGAGGTCTGTATAGATGGATTAATAGAACAAGTCCCACACACAGCTAGAAGCCCAATATTTTTTCAGAGGTAGATGCAGAAAAAAATATATTCAGTTTGCAACCTGATGGAGGTCAGTATAGATGGACTAATAGAACAAGTCCCACACACAGCTAGAAGCCCAAATATTTTTTCAGAGGTACTGTAGATGCAGATAAAAATTATTTTTAATTTGCAACCTGATGGAGGTCAGTATAGATGGACTAATAGAGAAAGTCCCACACACTGCTAGAAGGCCAAATATTTTTTCAGAGCTAGATGCAGAAAAAAATTATATTCAGTTTGCAACCTGATGGAGGTCAGTATAGATGGACTAATACAACAAGTCCCACACACAGCTAGAAGCCCAATATTTTTTCAGAGGTAGATGCAGAAAAAAATATATTCAGTTTGCAACCTGATGGAGGTCTGTATAGATGGATTAATAGAACAAGTCCCACACACAGCTAGAAGCCCAATATTTTTTCAGAGGTAGATGCAGAAAAAAATATATTCAGTTTGCAACCTGATGGAGGTCAGTATAGATGGACTAATACAACAAGTCCCACACACAGCTAGAAGCCCAATATTTTTTCAGAGGTAGATGCAGAAAAAAATATATTCAGTTTGCAACCTGATGGAGGTCTGTATAGATGGATTAATAGAACAAGTCCCACACAAAGCTAGAAGCCCAATATTTTTTCAGAGGTAGATGCAGAAAAAAATATATTCAGTTTGCAACCTGATGGAGGTCAGTATAGATGGACTAATACAACAAGTCCCACACACAGCTAGAAGCCCAATATTTTTTCAGAGCTAGATGCAGAAAAAAATGATATTCAATTTGCAACCTGATGGATGTCAGTATAGATGGACTAATAGAATGATGCTATGCCCAAAAGATTTTACTTCACTAGGTGCAGTAAAAAAATTGGTATTCTATACACAGGTGGTATATCTTGCAGCACAGATAGGCTACTCCACTGATAGTGTTGAGCCACCCCCGTAGTGTTCGAGTTCGGTTCGGTTCGTCGAACACCCGTGTGTTCGCCGAACTGTTCGTCGAACTGTTCGTCGAACACCTTCGAACACCGTTAAAACCAATGGCAGGCAAACAAAAACACATAGAAACACATAGAAAACACCTTCAAAGGTGTCCAAAAGCTGACAAACTGCTCAGAAGACACAACTAACACATGGAAAAGTGACAAGTACATATAGTCATGCGAAAAGAAAAGAGGTGGAGGAGTAAAAGAGGGGGAGACACAGATATAGGCATGTCATGCCCTTCTAAAATCCAAAAAGTGAGAAGCCGAGACGGCCAGTCCGCTCCTGCCCGTGCCACCTCCGTGTCGCCGGGTTTGTGCCAGAGCCGCGGTGAACCCTGACGGCCAGCCCCCCTCTCCCAATACTGGTGCCTGTCCGCTGGTGGGTCGAGAGAGCCCCCCTGTGGTGGAGGCAGCTCTAAGCTTTTTAATTTAAATTGTCCCTCTAATTTGAATGAATACATTTTAAATCCATTTACAAGGATCTATTGGAGGGCAAGTCTCATGCCAGCAGCCGCGTAATTCCAGCTCCAGTAGCGTCCACTAAAGCTGCTGCAGTTAAAAAGCTTTTATAAGGATCGAGCTCGGCTGTCCACCGCAAGGCATCCTAGTGCCAGTCCCAGCCCCTATGCCTTGGGGTGCCTCCTGATGCTCTTCACTAAGTATCCCGTGGTCCCGAAGCATTTCCTTTGAAAAAATTAAGTGTCCAAACTACAGGTGGTGTAGCTTGCTTAACAGCCGGGATAATCCGCTGACTAGCAGACACTGCTACTAGGCACAAAGTATTTCCTGGGCTAGATGCAGTTAAAAATTTGTAAGTAGATACTCTCGTTGGATGCTGAGAAAGCATTCCATAGAGTCTCCTGGCACGCCATATATGATTCTCTTAAAAAGCTTGGGGTAGGGGTCTAGGGGACCCTTTTATAGCCAAAATCACGGCCCTGAATCACAATACGTCACCTAGGCTGAAGATAAATGGAACTGTAGCACCGAGGGCTCGGTTGCTACAGACGTATTGCACCTCACCCAGAGGTGTGATATCTCACTCTCAGATAAGGATGGAGTGTGGATCAGGACCCGACACCTGCATGCATTACACCACATTGCCGTGGGGCAGGGCGACCAATATGCCCCTGAGATGGGCACGACAGTCCCTGTCCCTGGCTGGAGTGGGGGGAGGGAACACTGAGGAAGGGGAACCCTGCAGTGCAGGAGCAGGGAGGAAGCAGTTCCTGGGTGCATTGAGAAGGGAGTATAAACGGTGGGCACCATCTTAGTTCAGTGCAGAGAAGTCTGAGCAGAAGTGGCAGGGAGCAGGGGCTCTGCATGAGCTCTGCTCCGGAGGCGGGCCTAGTAACAGAGGCCCAGGCCTGCAAGAGGGAGAAGGAAGGAAGAGGAGCGGAGAAGGCTCCAGGAACGAGGAATGAAGGGATCCCAGGGGTGCGGACGGGCGAGTCGCCACCGCACGCCCGAATCCACCTGCGTGGAGGGGTCAGGCCAAAGGGGGAGACCGGTCCCCGAACTAGTGGAGGCAGGAAACGACCCTCAGCTAGAAACCGGAGGCTCTGACATTTTATGTGGCGCAGCCCCTTGCTCCACCCGCTAGGAAGGCACCACATAGGGTCAGGGAAACTGGCGCCAAGTTTACCAAGAGGAGGCCCGAGGCAGCCGGACAGAAGTGTTGGTAAGAAAGGCCAGACAAAGGACACACAAAGGGGGTCCTGTGAAGCGCTCCAAAGTTATCTGGGAGTTGTCTGAGCCCCTCACCTGGTGAGCACAGTACGACGTGGGCAGCCGTTACCTGCAGACGTGGTCTGGATAATAAGAACTGTGAGTAAAGGCCCTGAACTGTATCACTGACACCGTGCCGTTACTGCTGCTGCCCTGCACCATCACCCCCATCCTCCGCATACACTGCCCTGAGGCTATACTCCTCCCGTGGGGAGTTATGCTACGCTCTGCTGCACCCACAACACCAGCCTTAGCGGTCTGCCCTGTAGCGGCGGTTCACTCTGACCGCAATCCACGGGTGGTGTAGTCGGACATTTAAACATCAAAACCACATAAATAGTTCCGCCACTGGTTTGACCGCCCTGAGCCACGGAACCGGATCGCCGCCACGAAGACTACAACCACCAGCATCCACCAAAAAGGGTCCGGCTCCGGGTGTCCCAAGGCCCAGGGGGCGCGTCAGAACATTTTCATCACCTTTCATAATCACCAATGGGACAAGGCAGGGATGTCCTCTGTCCCCTCTCTTATACATCCTAGTGACGGAGCACCTGCTCTCATCAATTCGCCATAACCCCAATATTAGGTGGATTGAGGTGGGAGGCACCGAGTACAAGTGCTCTCTATTTGCTGATGATGTCCTAGTATATATCACTCAATCACATATATCCATCCCTGCTGTTATGGCTGAAATAGATCACTTTGTTACATGGTAAAATTTTAAAATCAATGCAGCGAAGTCTGAGGGCCTCGATGTCTCCCTCCCTAAATCCATATAGGATTCCATCCAGTCCAACTTTCCCTTTGCCTGGCCCTCACAGGGTATCAAATACTTAGGAATTCCTATTCATAGAGACCTCTCCCATCTATGTTATCTTAATTTTGGGCCCTTTATTGAACAATTCCATACAGACCACGGTTGGCAAGTTAGAACTGTAAGATTCACTACGTGAACCACTGGTGTTTTGTGGAAAAGCACATGTACACCGCGTTCCAAATTATTATGCAAAAAGTGTTTAGGAGTGATAAGGGAAGAATTTGTTTGTTTGTCAGTTAAACTCATTGATGGTGATGTGTGTCAGGGCTCTTTATATCACTGTAAGCAATTGCAGACACCTGTGCTAATTAGTTTGGCAGGTGTGTCCAATGAAAGGCAAGACTACTTAAGAAGGCTCTCTCACATTATTAAGCAGCCTACATTTTCTGCCAAAATGGGAAAGAAAAAGGATGTGTCGGCTGCTGAGAAGCAACAAATTGTGGAGTGTTTAGGTCAAGGCATGACTACAATCAACATTGTGCGATGATCAGGATGAAGTGTCTTGGCAATCAAGAAGTATGTAGCTGATTCACAGTACACACGTGTGCGTGCTGATAAGGGCAAATTGAGGACTCTTTCCTACAGGCAATTACGTCAGGTTGAAACAGCAACGGCAAAAAAGCCTTGTCATAGCAGCAGACAAGTATTTGAAGCTGCTTGTGCCTCCAACGTCCCCCGAACAACAAGATGCAGGGTCCTTCAGAGGTTTGCAGCTGTGCATATGCCATCCTGTCGACCTCCTCTATCCACTTCACACAAGCAGAAACGGCTCCAGTGGGCCAAACATTACATGAAGACTGATTTCAAAACTGTTTTGTTCACGGATGAGTGCCGTGCAGCGCTCGATGGTCCAGATGAATGGAGTGGAGGATGGCTGGTTGATGGACACCCCACGCAAACACGGCTACAGCGCCAACAAGGAGGAGGTGGAGTAATGTTTTGGGCTGGAATCATGGGGAGAGAGATTGTCGGCCCCTTTAGGATCCCTGAAGGCGCTAAAGATGAACTCCATAATGTATGTGGATTTTCTCAAACAGCACTTCCTGCCATGGTTCAAGAAGAAGAACCGTGTATTTCACAGCAAGATCATTTTTCTGCATGATAATGCACCATCTCATGCTGCACATAAAACATCTGCATCTCTGGCTGATATGGGCATAAAAGGGGACAAACTTATGGTGTGACCCCCATGCTCCCCTGACCTCTACCCCATTCAGAACCTTTGGAGCATCATTAAAAGGAGTGTCTATGATGGCGGGAGGCAGTTTGACATCTAAGCAACAGCTCTGGGAGGGTATTCTGTCCTCATGCAAAACAATTGAAGCAGAAACCATCCAAAACCTGACAAATTCAATGGACGAGAGAGTTCAGAAGCTCCTTTCGAACAAGGGGTCCTATGTGAAAATGTAACATCACCTAGAATAAAGTTTTGAGTTGAAAACTGTTTGATTTCAGTTTCTAACAACCTGCTAATGCTTATAATTTCAAAAATGACCATTTTTTTGGTCTTTATTAAAATGAAAAGGTTGATCGAAAAGTTTGGGGGATCTAAGAGTGTGGCAACCCAGTAGTCATGATTACTTCGAATTCTGACAATATGAGGGTCATGCTGCAGGTAGTGCAGCAAGAAGGCACTTATGTGTCTTGCGCATCTCGGAGCCCCAAAATTATTTTCCGGGCTAGATGCAGCTAAAAATTATTTTTAATTTTAAATCTGGTGAAGCTTATTATATATGGCCTAATAGGATCAGTGCTGCACACTGCTACAAAGCCCAAATTATTTTCCAGTCAAGATACAGATAAACATGATTAGTAATTTGAAAGCTTAAAACGGTTGGTAGGGTGATTTTAACCAATCATCAAGCTTTTACTCTCCCCAGGATGACACAGGGGTAGAAAAGTCGTTTCGGATCCATGATTTGTTCATCTTTATGAACGTGAGTCTGTCTACATTATCAGTGGAGAGCCGCGTGCGCTTATCTGTCAGCACACCACCAGCAGCGCTGAACACACGTTCAGACAGAACGCTGGCTGCGGGGCATGACAAGATCTCCAAGGCGTAAGTGGCTAGCTCCGGCCATTTATCCAGATTGGAAGCCCAAAAAGAGCAAGGGTCCAGTGACACAGTCGTGGCTTCAATGTTTACTTGGAGATACTCCTGTACCATCGTCTCTAGGCGTTGACTATGTGTCAGACTTCTTGTCTCCTGTGGCCTTGCAAAGGATGGGCTAAAAAAGTGGTGAAATGATTCCGCAAAATTGATGTTACCAGCAGATACTGTGGTTCTGTTACGGTTTGAGTGCTGAACACTTGACGGTCCCACGGTTGGCAAGTTGGAACTGTGAGATTCACTACGTGCACCACTGGTATTTTGTGGAAAAGCACATGTAAGATTCTGCAACAGTCTCTGCTGATACTCCTGCATGCGTGCATCCCTTTCTATGGCAGGAATAATTTCTGAAAATTTACTTTTGTACCGGGGATCTAACAGTGTGGCAACCCAGTAGTCAGGATTATTTCTAATTCTCACAATTTGAGGGTCATGTTGCAGGTAGTGCAGCAAGAAGGCACTCATGTGTGTTGCGCATCCAGGAGCACCAAGTCCCTGTTGTGTTGGTGGCGAGGTAACAATCATGCTTCCTTCCTCTGTCCTCTCCCCCCAACCTCGCACAACAGAAATGTGATCAAGGTCTCCCTCATCTGATGAGTCTTCCATCAGTTCGTCCTCCACTTCTTCCTGGGCTCCTGCACCTTCCTCACTAGTTTGGCTGCTACCATGCGCCCTGGTAAAACCATCTCCCCCACCCTCACATGCCTGCCGCCTTGGTGCTGCCGACCGTCTGGACCTTGCAGATGTTAGCCCTTCCGCATACAACTCCTCCTCCTCTACTTCCTCCACCTCCTCTTGTGCCACCACCTGACTCCGAATTCTGTTTAACATGTGCTCCAGCATGTAAATCACCGGAATAGTCATGCTGATAATGGCATCGTCAGCACTAAACATCTTCGTCGCCATTTCAAAACTGTGCAGAAGGGTGCATAGGTTCCTGATCTGAGACCACTCCTCCAGCGTGATTTGCCCCACCTCTGAATCTCGTTGGCCCAGGCTATACGTCAGAACGTATTGCACCAGGGCTTGTCGGTGCTGCCACAGTCGCTGCAACATGTGCAGAGTTGAATTCCACCGGGTAGGCACATCGCATTTTAGCCGGTGAAGTGGCAGGCCCAACGACTTCTGTAGAGATGTAAGTCGCTGAGCTGCGGGATGCGAACGGCGGAAGTGAGCACACAGCGACCGTGCCCTCTGCAGAAGGCCATCTAGTCTGGGATAGTGGGCTAAAAATTGCTGGACAACCAGGTTCAACACGTGAGCCATACAAGGCACGTGTGTGACATTGCCCCGGCGAAGGGCCGCACCCAGGTTTGCAGCATTGTCGCACACGGCCTTCCCTGGTTTCAGGTCCAGTGGAGACAACCATTCATGAAATTGGTTCTCCAGAGCTGACCACAACTCCTCAGCTGTGTGACTCACATTTCCCAGACATTTCAATGTAAAAACCGCCTGATGACGTTGAGCCCTACTGCCAGCATAGTAAGGAGGTGTGCAGGATCCCTTCTGCGCAGTTAGAAAGCTTGTGGCATGACCAGACAGGCTTTGGGTGCAGGTGGAAGACCGAGAGGAGGTTGAGGAGGCAGAAGCAGTGGAGGAACTTTGACATAAAGAGGATTGACGCACAACTCGTGGGGACGGCAAGACTTGGACAGCAGCCCCTTGTCCTGCTGTCACCATAGTTACCCAGTGCCCAGTCAGCAACATGTAACGCCCCTGTCCATGCCTACTCGTCCAAGTGTCTGTGGTGAAATGCACCCTGTCACACACAGAGTTTCTCAAAGAAGCGGTGATGTTGTGTGCGACATGCTGGTGGAGCGCAGGCACACCTTTCTTTGAGAAGTAGTGCCGACTGGGCATCTGGTACTGGGGCACTGCGACGGACATAAGGTCTCGAAAATCCTCTGTGTCCACCAGGCGGAAAGGCAGCATTTCTGTAGTCAAGAGCTTGCAGATGGTGAAATTCAACCTCTTAGCTTTCTCATGGCTAGGAGGAAATGGTCTTTTACTTGTCCACATCTGAGGGACCGAGGGCTGGCTATTGTGCTTAGACGGGGTTGATAAGGGTGTCCCCGGCAAACTGCCGGTCTGTGAGGAAGATGCAGGCGGACATGTTAGGTTGCCTTGATCCAAAGGTGGTGCTATCGATGTCGGACAGCGCTCAACACCAGCTGGTGTTACCACCTCCAAAGAAAATGATGACCTGCCAATCACGCTGGCTGTTGCGGGTAAAGAGGTGGCAGGTCTGCGCCCCAAAACAGGTGTGACTGCTGTCCCCCCAGTCACAGAGGATGAAGAGGCCGCGGATGCACAAGATGGGGCAGACGGTGATTGGCCCGGCCGGCTAGGCCGCATTGTAGCACACTGAGCTTCCCACTGCAGCTTATGCTTCATGTCCATGTGCCGGTTCATGCATGAAGTACTCAAACTATGTATTTTTTGGCCTCTACTTAGCTTTTGCTGAAAATGTTACAGATAACACGAGTTGGGTCATCTTTATCGATCTGAAAAAATGCCCAGGCTATGCAAGGCTTAGCACCCATGCGACCTGAAGAGCCACCACGACTTGTGGTGAGAGGCAGAGTTGCTGTTATGCACAACCCCGGGCTGAGCGGCGTGTGCGTGTGATTGTAGTGATTCCACTGGACCATGAACCGGAGAGTGCCTGGAGGGGCGTGACTAAGTATCTGGCCGATCCGACCAAGATGGCACGACGGCATACGACGCCAGTGCACCAGGGAGAAACCGGGCAGAGGGACCAGGTGCTACTCCAGGTCAAACTCCGTACACGGGGGTTGACCCACACAGGGATTACTGGATCAGGCTGGTTAGGCTGGCGCACAGACTGGAGGGTATAGGCAGGCACGACTGGTATGCAGGCAGGCGGGTAAAGGCAAGCGCAGCTAGAGTGCAGACAGGGAGGCACTAGCAGGTAGGAACACAGGCGGGATAGGACCCAGTACACACTGGGACTCAGGAACAATACAGGTTAGGCTGGCACAAACTGGTGGATATAAGCAAACACGGCAGGTATGCAGATGGGTGGATACAGGCGAGTATGCAGGCAGGGAGGTACTGGCCGAAAGGACGGGCTGGAGCACAGAAAGGTTAAGACCCAGTACAGACTGGGTCACAGAACTGCAGATGCGGTAGACAACCACAGCAGAGAGGGAACGCCCGAAGCGGTGGGCAAGAACAGAGCAGGACGGGGCTGCAGGAGCAGCGAGCACAAGCAGGGCAGGACAGGACTGCCGGAGCAGCGGGCAGAAGCAAGGCAGGACAGGACTGCCGGAGCAGCGGGCAGAAGCAGGGCAGGACAGGACTGCCGGAGCAGCGGGCAGAAGCAGGGCAGGACAGGACTGCCGGAGCAGCGGGCAGAAGCAGGGCAGGACAGGACTGCCGGAGCAGCGGGCAGAAGCAGGGCAGGACAGGACTGCTGGAGCAGCGGGCAGAAGCAGGGCAGGACAGGACTGCCGGAGCAGCGGGCAGAAGCAGGGCAGGACAGGACTGCCGGAGCAGCGGGCAGAAGCAGGGCAGGACAGGACTGCCGGAGCAGCGGGCAGAAGCAGGGCAGGACAGGACTGCCGGAGCAGCGGGCAGAAGCAGGGCAGGACAGGACTGCCGGAGCAGCGGGCAGAAGCAGGGCAGGACAGGACTGCCGGAGCAGTGGGCAGAAGCAGGGCAGGCTAGAACCGCCGGAGCGGTAAGCAAAGGAGTCAGAGCAGACTAGAACCGCCGGAGCGGTGAGCAAAGGAGTCAGAGCAGGCTAGAACCACCGGAGCGGTGAGCAAAGGAGTCAGAGCAGGCTAGGCTGAGTAGGGGGGACAGGGCTCTGTTCACACGGAACAGACAGGAAGGGAAAGGCAGAGCCAGACACCCACAGGGTACTAGCAGAGAAGTAGCGAGTGGACCACAAACTCACAAACGGGAGTACAGAGACAACAAGCAGGAGTTAGGTACGAGTTCAGACTCTGCAGAAAAAGGAAGGGAACGGACATAGAGGCAAAACAGGTAAAGGATAGGAGAGAGTTCAGACTGGAACTGAGTGTACGGAGGAGACCGACACTGCAGCGGAATACAGGAGCGGGTCTGGGAATACGGCCCCCAGAGAGGCAGGACGAACAGGCAAGGTGCGTGTTCAGACAGGACAGACAAGATACAGGAGCAGGTCTAGGTAATCGGCCCCTAGAAGGCAGGAGGAACAGGCTAGGAGCGTGTTCAGACAGGTCAGACAAGATACAGGAACGGGTCTAGGTAATCGGCCCCTAGAAGGCAGGAGGAACAGGCTAGGAGCGTGTTCAGACAGGCCTGGAAATACAGCCTCCAGGATAGGCAGACAAGAGAACACAGAACGGGACCTGGCACCTTCAGAGTGCAAGCACACACTGAATGAAACACTATGCTCAGGCAGGGATAGATGGGAGCAGCTGAGCTATATACCAGGTGACAGACAGCAATAGGCTGAGGACGCACAAGGGGTGTGACCCACAGCAGGTACAAAAAGCAGGAAGTGATCGGGCGCCGCCCTTAAGCAGCAGAAACAGACACAAACAGACAGCATGGAGGGAAGCCAGAGAGACATTCTGGACAGGAGATCAAGTGCGCGCTCTTGCACAGTGGGAGATGGACCACTATGCAAGGACGCCGCCAGGTATGTTACAGTACCCCCCCCTTACGCCCCCTCTTCTTCAGGCCTGCCAGAATCTTCCGCAGGGAATTCGAGGGCCAATTCTTCACTTCGAAGAGATCACTTCCCCTGTCCACCGGAAAAACTGGTCTCCTCTGGGTAGCTAGGATGCTACCTCCCATCCAGCCACCCTTAGCAACAGACGAAACGGGTGGAGTACCAGGAACAGCACACAAGGAAGTCTCTCTCCACATATTTTCAGGTGGCACCCCAGAGGGTACAGGAGACAACTGGAAGTCCTCCACCGGGTTGGAGGGGGACAGAGACTTGGGGGTAATCTCTGCTTCGAGGTACATCTTGTCAAGCTCACAGGAAGAAATAGACGGGTTATCAGGTACATAATGAGGAAAAGTCACTGTCTCTTTGTTTTCTGGTGGTACCCCGGAGGATTCAGGAAACAACTGGAGGTCCTCCGCCGGGTCAGAAGAGTGCAGAGGCTCAGAGAAAACATCTGCTTCAGAGTACACTAGGTCGGACTCACTGGACGAAGCAGGCGAGGTATCGGGTACCGAGTATAGGAAAGTCTCTGTCCATTCTCCACCAGGTGGCACCCCGAAGGGTTCTGGAGACAACTGGCGGTCCTCCGCCTGGTCAGAGGGGTGTAGAGACTCACGGGTAACCTCTGCTTCAGAGTACACTAGGTCGGACTCACTGGACGAAGCAAGCGAGGTATCAGATCCAGGATATAGGAAAGTCTCTGTCCATTTACCACCAGGTGGCACCCCGAAGGGTTCTGGAGACAACTGGAGGTCCTCCGCCTGGTCAGAGGAGTGTAGAGACTCGGGAGTAACCACTGCTTCAGAGTACACTAGGTTGGACTCACTGGACGAAGCGAGCGAGGTATCAGGTACAGAGTATAGGAGAGTCTCTGTCCTTTCGCTACCAGGTAGCACCCCGAAGGGTTCAGGAGACAACTGGAGGTCCTCCGCCTGGTCGGAGGGGTGTAGAGACTCGGGAGTAACCTCTGCTTCGGAGTACACTAGGTTGGACTCACTGGACGAAGCGAGCGAGGTATCAGGTACAGAGTATAGGAGAGTCTCTGTCCTTTCGCTACCAGGTAGCACCCCGAAGGGTTCAGGAGACAACTGGAGGTCCTCCGCCTGGTCGGAGGGGTGTAGAGACTCGGGGGTAACTACCACTTTGGGGTACCCATTGTCAGGCTCACAGGACGAAGCGGACAAAGTATCGAGTACCGGGTGTAGAGAATTCTCTCTCCATTTGTCATCGAGTGGTATCCCGGAGGATTCAGGAGGCAACAGGGGGTCCTCCGCCAGGTAGTAGAGGTGCACAGACTCTGAGGTAACCACAGCTTTGGAGCATCCTTGGACATGCACACCGGTTAAAGTGGGTGAAGCATCTGATGCCGGGTGCAGGAAGTTCTCCTGTGTGGAGTCTGGATGGGCAGAAGTCTCTTCGGGCAGGAGAACTGGTGCACTACCCACGCACATTACCCGTTGGGGCTTCTCCGGGATACAGGGAGATGAAGCTTCAGTAGGGACTTCAAGGTTGGGGTCAGGAGGTCTCAGGGAGGACAGACCCTGGCGTGACGGCTTGCCTCTACGTCTAGCACGTCTGGACTGCCTCTTGAGGTTGGGAGAAGTATTCCGGAAAGCGTAGTCACCCTGTGAGGATTCTGGGTGGGCAGTAGTCTCATTGGGCTGGAGGACTATTGCGCTACCCACACACATTACCCATTGGGGCTGCTCCGGGATATTGGGAAGTGAAGCTTCAGCAGGAGCCTCCGGGTTAGGATCATCGAAGACCATTAGAAAGGCCACCAGGAAGGCCATTAGGTCCAGGAGGATCGGATCCTGTGTTTCATATAGGGGGTTGATCCATTCCAAGGCATCACCCGCCAGGTAAGACATAATGAATGCCACCTTAACCCGATCGGTGGGAAAACATAGAGGGTAGAACTTGAAGTGTAGCATGCATTGCTCCACAAATGCACGACTTTGTCTAGGATCCCCATAATAACGTAGCGGATCCGCGGGAACGAGAGCAGATAGATCCATCTGGACGGGTGCGTAATTCGCCTGGAACTCAGCTAAAGGAAAAAAAAAATATTTATTTATTTATTTTAATGCATGTATTCGCTGGAAAACTTCTCAGAGAGCGAAGGCCGTGGGGCTCAACGGGAACCATGGCCTGAGCATGCTGTTATGCACACGCCCGGGCTGAGCGGCGTGTGCGTGTGATTGTAGTGATTCCACTGGACCATGAACCGGAGAGTGCCTGGAGGGGCGTGACTAAGTATCTGGCCGATCCGACCAAGATGGCACGACGGCATATGACGCCAGTGCACCAGGGAGAAACCGGGCAGAGGGACCAGGTGCTACTCCAGGTCAAACTTCGTACACGGGGGTTGACCCACACAGGGATTACTGGATCAGGCTGGTTAGGCTGGCGCACAGACTGGAGGGTATAGGCAGGCACGACTGGTATGCAGGCAGGCGGGTAAAGGCAAGCGCAGCTAGAGTGCAGACAGGGAGGCACTAGCAGGTAGGAACACAGGCGGGATAGGACCCAGTACACACTGGGACTCAGGAACAATACAGGTTAGGCTGGCACAGACTGGTGGATATAAGCAAACACGGCAGGTATGCAGATGGGTGGATACAGGCGAGTATGCAGGCAGGGAGGTACTGGCCGAAAGGACGGGCTGGAGCACAGAAAGGTTAAGACCCAGTACAGACTGGGTCACAGAACTGCAGATGCGGTAGACAACCACAGCAGAGAGGGAACGCCCGAAGCGGTGGGCAAGAACAGAGCAGGACGGGGCTGCAGGAGCAGCGAGCACAAGCAGGGCAGGACAGGACTGCCGGAGCAGCGGGCAGAAGCAGGGCAGGACAGGACTGCCGGAGCAGCGGGCAGAAGCAGGGCAGGACAGGACTGCCGGAGCAGCGGGCAGAAGCAGGGCAGGACAGGACTGCCGGAGCAGCGGGCAGAAGCAGGGCAGGACAGGACTGCCGGAGCAGCGGGCAGAAGCAGGGCAGGACAGGACTGCCGGAGCAGCGGGCAGAAGCAGGGCAGGACAGGACTGCCGGAGCAGCGGGCAGAAGCAGGGCAGGACAGGACTGCCGGAGCAGCGGGCAGAAGCAGGGCAGGACAGGACTGCCGGAGCAGCGGGCAGAAGCAGGGCAGGCTAGAACCGCCGGAGCGGTAAGCAAAGGAGTCAGAGCAGACTAGAACCGCCGGAGCGGTGAGCAAAGGAGTCAGAGCAGGCTAGAACCACCGGAGCGGTGAGCAAAGGAGTCAGAGCAGGCTAGGCTGAGTAGGGGGGACAGGGCTCTGTTCACACGGAACAGACAGGAAGGGAAAGGCAGAGCCAGACACCCACAGGGTACTAGCAGAGAAGTAGCGAGTGGACCACAAACTCACAAACGGGAGTACAGAGACAACAAGCAGGAGTTAGGTACGAGTTCAGACTCTGCAGAAAAAGGAAGGGAACGGACATAGAGGCAAAACAGGTAAAGGATAGGAGAGAGTTCAGACTGGAACTGAGTGTACGGAGGAGACCGACACTGCAGCGGAATACAGGAGCGGGTCTGGGAATACGGCCCCCAGAGAGGCAGGACGAACAGGCAAGGTGCGTGTTCAGACAGGACAGACAAGATACAGGAGCAGGTCTAGGTAATCGGCCCCTAGAAGGCAGGAGGAACAGGCTAGGAGCGTGTTCAGACAGGTCAGACAAGATACAGGAACGGGTCTAGGTAATCGGCCCCTAGAAGGCAGGAGGAACAGGCTAGGAGCGTGTTCAGACAGGCCTGGAAATACAGCCTCCAGGATAGGCAGACAAGAGAACACAGAACGGGACCTGGCACCTTCAGAGTGCAAGAACACACTGAATGAAACACTATGCTCAGGCAGGGATAGATGGGAGCAGCTGAGCTATATACCAGGTGACAGACAGCAATAGGCTGAGGACGCACAAGGGGTGTGACCCACAGCAGGTACAAAAAGCAGGAAGTGATCGGGCGCCGCCCTTAAGCAGCAGAAACAGACACAAACAGACAGCATGGAGGGAAGCCAGAGAGACATTCTGGACAGGAGATCAAGTGCGCGCTCTTGCACAGTGGGAGATGGACCACTATGCAAGGACGCCGCCAGGTATGTTACAGTTGTGTTTGAGGATGCAGTTGTTGACGTGCTTCCAGTACTACGTCTCTGTCCAGGAAGGCGCAACCTGACCTCGTCGTCACTAGCATCTTCCTCCACCTCCTCTGCTGACCTCATCTCTTGGCTGACTGTGGGTTGACAGTAAGTGGGATCTCCGACCACATCATCATCACCCTGTGCGTTATCACACCCGTCGTCCTCAGAGCCAACCTGTTCCTGCCCTGACAAAAAACTAAAGTTGTCGCTCCAATCAGGTATTTGAGTCTTATCATCGTCTTCCTCATTGTCTCCACCAACAGGAGTTACAGTTTGGGAATGAGGGTCTACATTATGGTCAGAACCTTCTGCGTCTGGTCCTGGATCCGACTCATAAAGATTCTGGGCATCAGTGCAGATCATTTCCTCGTCTGGATTCACAGAAGCGCTGGAGTCGACCTCTGATTCCCAGGCTATAGTATGAGTAAACAGCTCTGCAGACTCAACCATCTGTTCTACCTCATACTCAGACTGGCAGCTGGAGATTTGGGAGCTGTGAGGAAGCAAGTGCGATTTGGGTGACACCTTTGAGGACTGGAGTATTTGTGATGTTGAAGTTGATGTGGAGGAGAGCCCACTTAAAGGAGCACTTGATATCCGTTGAAGCACCTGCTGTTTTTGTGCCTCATCTGGAATTTGTAGCGATTGGCGTGGCCGTAAGAAAGGGATCTTATCACATTGTCCGCTAAAAGAAGTAGACATTTTAGTTTGGCTGGAAGATGGTCTTTCTTCTGCACCTACCCCACGGACACAACCTTTTTTCCCCTTCCCAACACGCCTATTCCCCTTTCCACCAGCAGCAGGCCTTTTTCCACTCATTTTGGTGGTTAACTAATTCACAACTCTGGAGTTGTTTGCACAAAAAAACAATGGATGGGAACCGAGCAGAGCTGAGTGGCCAAACTGTGGTATTAGGCCAAAACTATTGGCTGGGCTAGATGCAGAAAAAAATTATTTTTAATTTGCAACCTGATGGAGGTCAGTATAGATGGACTAATAGAACAAGTCCCACACGCTGCTAGAAGCCCAAATATTTTTTCAGAGATAAATGAAGAAAAAAATTATTTTTAATTTGCAACCTGATGGAGGTCAGTATAGATGGACTAATAGACCAAGTCCCACACACTGCTAGAAGCCCAAATATTTTTTCAGAGCTAGATGCAGAAAAAAATTATTTTTAATTTGCAACCTGATGGAGGTCAGTATAGATGGACTAATAGACCAAGTCCCACACACTGCTAGAAGCCCAAATATTTTTTCAGAGCTAGATGCAGAAAAAAATTATTTTTAATTTGCAACCTGATGGAGGTCAGTATAGATGGACTAATAGACCAAGTCCCACACACCGCTAGAAGCCCAAATATTTTTTCAGAGCTAGATGCAGAAAAAAATTATTTTTAATTTGCAACCTGATGGAGGTCAGTATAGATGGACTAATAGACCAAGTCCCACACACTGCTAGAAGCCCAAATATTTTTTCAGAGCTAGATGCAGAAAAAAATTATTTTTAATTTGCAACCTGATGGAGATCAGTATAGATGGACTAATAGAACAAGTCCCACACGCTGCTAGAAGCCCAAATATTTTTTCAGAGATAAATGAAGAAAAAAATTATTTTTAATTTGCAACCTGATGGAGGTCAGTATAGATGGACTAATAGACCAAGTCCCACACACTGCTAGAAGCCCAAATATTTTTTCAGAGCTAGATGCAGAAAAAAATTATTTTTAATTTGCAACCTGATGGAGGTCAGTATAGATGGACTAATAGACCAAGTCCCACACACCGCTAGAAGCCCAAATATTTTTTCAGAGCTAGATGCAGAAAAAAATTATTTTTAATTTGCAACCTGATGGAGGTCAGTATAGATGGACTAATAGACCAAGTCCCACACACCGCTAGAAGCCCAAATATTTTTTCAGAGCTAGATGCAGAAATTTTTTTTATTCAATTTGCAACCTGATGGAGGTCAGTATAGATGGACTAATAGACCAAGTCCCACACACTGCTAGAAGCCCAAATATTTTTTCAGAGCTAGATGCAGAAATTTTTTTTATTCAATTTGCAACCTGATGGAGGTCAGTATAGATGGACTAATAGACCAAGTCCCACACACTGCTAGAAGCCCAAATATTTTTTCAGAGCTAGATGCAGAAAAAAAATATTTTTAATTTGCAACCTGATGGAGGTCAGTATAGATGGACTAATAGACCAAGTCCCACACACTTCTAGAAGCCCAAATATTTTTTCAGAGCTACATGCAGAAAAAAATTATTTTTAATTTGCAACCTGATGGAGGTCAGTATAGATGGACTAATAGAACAAGTCCCACACGCTGCTAGAAGCCCAAATATTTTTTCAGAGATAAATGAAGAAAAAAATTATTTTTAATTTGCAACCTGATGGAGGTCAGTATAGATGGACTAATAGACCAAGTCCCACACACTGCTAGAAGCCCAAATATTTTTTCAGAGCTAGATGCAGAAAAAAATTATTTTTAATTTGCAACCTGATGGAGGTCAGTATAGATGGACTAATAGACCAAGTCCCACACACTGCTAGAAGCCCAAATATTTTTTCAGAGCTAGATGCAGAAAAAAATTATTTTTAATTTGCAACCTGATGGAGGTCAGTATAGATGGACTAATAGAACAAGTCCCACACGCTGCTAGAAGCCCAAATATTTTTTCAGAGATAAATGAAGAAAAAAATTATTTTTAATTTGCAACCTGATGGAGGTCAGTATAGATGGACTAATAGACCAAGTCCCACACACTGCTAGAAGCCCAAATATTTTTTCAGAGCTAGATGCAGAAAAAAATTATTTTTAATTTGCAACCTGATGGAGGTCAGTATAGATGGACTAATAGACCAAGTCCCACACACTGCTAGAAGCCCAAATATTTTTTCAGAGCTAGATGCAGAAAAAAATTATTTTTAATTTGCAACCTGATGGAGGTCAGTATAGATGGACTAATAGACCAAGTCCCACACACCGCTAGAAGCCCAAATATTTTTTCAGAGCTAGATGCAGAAAAAAATTATATTCAGTTTGCAACCTGATGGAGGTCAGTATAGATGGACTAATAGAATGATGCTATGCCCAAAAGATTTTACTTCACTAGGTGCAGTAAAAAAATTGGTATTCTATACACAGGTGGTATATCTTGCAACACAGATAGGCTACTCCACTGACTAACACACTCTGCAATAGGCCAAAAAGGATTAGCTTTGCTAGATTCAGCCAAATGCTGTGAAAAAAACTTGCACAGCACTGGCACAGACCTGCCTGGCAAAAACTAATAGGAACTGATGTAACCTAGTCCTGAAAAGGACCCCAATTACAATTAGTCTTTACTCCCACAATCTATCTATTTAAGAGCACAGACCTGCCTGATAAAAGTCGTAGGAAATGCTGTAACCTAGTCCTTAAAAGGACTGCAATCACAACTATTCCCTACTCCCAAGCTATCTGTATTTTTGTGCGAAAATTGGCTTGAAATTAACAAGGTATAGCGCACACAGCAACAGCGGTGCCGTCTAACACGCAGCTGCAGCAGTGAGAAAATGGTGGCGACGGGGAAAATGGCTTGGTCTTATAGGGCAAGGACATGTGACATACACTGCCAATCACACATGCCCTTGCTTGTGTGAAAAAAAGCACTTCGCTCCGTGTGTGCGCTGCTGATAGGCTGACAGATTGCACCTCCCCACTGCAAATGCGGGAAAGAGAAAAAAAAATGGAGATCTTCATTGTTCCTGCAGAGATCCATCCCCTGCCCCTCCCCCCGCCCCGCTGTACACTCAAACTGCGTATTAACATTAATTTTCATCATTACTGAGAAAAAATCCAGTTATGATTTTGGTGCACGAACAGTTATCGAACATAACCTCGAACAGCCGAATTTTTCTCAAATTGTTCGTGTTCGCCGACCGGCTCGAACACCGCCCAAAACAGCTCGAATTTGAGATTGGCGAACAGTTCGAGTAGAACAACGCTCATCTCTATCCACTGACTAACACACTCTGCAATAGGCCAAAAAGGATTAGCTTTGCTAGATTCAGCCAAATGCTGTGAAAAAAACTTGCACAGCACTGGCACAGACCTGCCTGGCAAAAACTGATAGGAACTGATGTAACCTAGTCCTGAAAAGGACTCCAATTACAATTAGTCTTTACTCCCACAATCTATCTATTTAAGAGCACAGACCTGCCTGATAAAAGTCGTAGGAAATGCTGTAACCTAGTCCTTAAAAGGACTGCAATCACAACTATTCCCTACTCCCAAGCTATCTGTAGATTTGTGCGAAAATTGGCTTGAAATTAACAAGGTATAGCGCACACAGCAACAGCGGTGCCGTCTAACACGCAGCTGCAGCAGTGAGAAAATGGTGGCGACGGGGAAAATGGCTTGGTCTTATAGGGCAAGGACATGTGACATACACTGCCAATAACACATGCCCTTGCTTGTGTGAAAAAAAGCACTTCGCTCCATGTGTGCGCTGCTGATAGGCTGACAGATTGCACCTCCCCACTGTAAATGCGGGAAAGAGAAAAAAAAAATGGAGATCTTCATTGTTCCTGCAGAGATCCATCCCCTGCCTCTCCCCCCACCCCGCTGTACACTCAAACTGCGTATTAACATTAATTTTCATCATTACTGAGAAAAAATCCAGTTATGATTTTGGTGCACGAACAGTTATCGAACATAACCTCGAACAGCCGAATTTTTCTCAAATTGTTCGTGTTCGCCGAACGGCTCGAACACCGCCCAAAACAGCTCGAATTTGAGATTGGCGAACAGTTCGAGTAGAACAACGCTCATCTCTAGTCTTGATGCATTTTTTCAACTGTTTTTATACGCATGTTTGCGGTAGGTGTCCACACCAGAATATGCAATAACTAATCTTCTCTGATTAGAGCATTTATGCTACTTGTTTGTGCTTTCTAACATTGCATTTTTGGTGCAAATTTGAAGCTGAGTTTTTTAATGCATTTTTTAGGGCAGAAAAGCTTAGATTCTGCACTTAAAACCTCGATGAGCATTTTTGTTCAGGCTCCCCATAGAAGACTATAGAGAAATACACATCACAAAAAACACAGATCAACAGCATCTTTAAATGCACATTTGGTATGAGTTTTCATATAATCACATTCACTTTGCTTTGACTGTTAACTCAGCAAATTTTCTGTACAAAAAAATGCAGCTTAAAAATACAGTATTGTTATAATGAACTTTATTCCTCCTGGGAGCTGCCGGCTTTCAGTCATAGAGGCATGGCGGTGTGGCTACAGTCCCCGCTCACTTTACTTTGAGTGCCAGCTGTAAGCATATTCTGGCACTTTGACTGACAGCTGTCTCTGCACAGATGAACTGAAGACCAAGCTGTCAATCAAAGTGTAGGGGTAGTGTATTATTATTATTATTATTAAAATATTATTATTATTGTTATTATTATTATGGGCTTGCATACAGACGCTTATCTCAGTGCTGTAAGCAGTGACTGTAGCCATGCCACCACCCCTCTATGACTGAAAGCCAGCAGCTCCCAGGAGGAATAAAGTTTATTTTTTCTAGAAGCTGTGCTTTTAGTACACTAGCCAGGCATCTTTTTAAAGCTATTAACCTGCAGATTAACCTTATATCTGCAGGTTAACACAGGGTGGGCCATTTATATGGATACACCTAAATTAAATGGGAATGGATGGTGATATCAACTTCCTGTTTGTAGCACATTAGTATATGGGAGGGGGAAAACTTTTACAAATGGGTGGTGACCATGGCAGCCATTTTGAAGTTGGCCATTTTTAATCCAACTTTATTTTTTTCAATGGGAAGAGGGTCATGTGACACATCAAACTTATTGAGAATTTCATAAGAAAAACAATGGTGTGCTTGGTTTTAACGTAACTTTATTCTTTCATGAGTTTTTTTAAAGTTTATGACCACTTATAAAATATGTTCAAAGTGCTGCCCATTGTGTTGGATTGTCAATGCAACCCTCTTCTCCCACTCTTGACAGACTGATAGCAACACCGCAGAAGAAATTCTAGCAGAGGCTTCCAGTATCCGTTGTTTCAGATGCTGCACATCTCGTATCTTGATGGTATGGTGTGGTTTATGGGGTATAAAGATAGTGGGGCCATTCTTCATCAATGGAAACCTCAATGCCACTGGATATCTGAAATTGATTCATGATGATGTGTTGCCCTCTTTATGCACTGAAGATGGCACGTTCCCTGAGTTTTTCCAACAAGATGGTGCACCACCATATTATGGGTGTCAGTTCCGAGCATTCCTACATGAACAGTTTCCTGGAAAGTGGATTGGTTGTCGTGAGCCAGTTGAATGGCCACCAAGGTCTCCCGATCTGACCCCCTTAGACTTTTATCTTTGGGGTCATCTGAAGGCAATTGTCTATGCTGTGAAGATACGAGATGTGCATCATCTGAAACAACGGATACTGGAAGCCTGTGCTAGCATTTCTTCTGCGGTGTTGCTATCAGTGTGTCAAGAGTGGGAGAAGAGGGTTGCATTGACAATCCAACACAGCACTGTTTTATAAGTGGTCATAAACTTGTAAAAAACTCTTGAAAGAATAAAGTTACGTTAAAGCCAAGCACATCATTGCTTTTCTTATGAAATTCTCAATAAGTTTGATGTGTCACATGACCCTCTTCCCATTAAAAAAAAAAATTTGGATCCAAAATGTCCGACTTCAAAATGGCCGGCATGGTCACCACCCATCTGGAAAAGTTTTCACTCTCCCATATACTAATGTGCCACAAACAGAAAGTTGATATCACCAACCATTCCCAAATAATTTAGGTGTAACCATATAAATGGCCCACCCTGTAGTATTATACTATATGACAGGTTCCCTTTAAGATTCATAGTAGCTACAAATCAGACCACACAGAGTTTATGGGATGGGAATTTCCTACTAGTACAAAGTCCACACCATCAGTCATTTCTTGTGACTCTGACTCCTCAATAGTTCATTTATATTACTACTTGAGATGTTGGTGTTGCACTTCTCTATGATATGGTGCTTGCAATTATTAAAATTACTTCCAAAATGTCCTTGTGGTTGTTTACAGCTGCACATCTCAAGATACTGTACAAGGCAAATGGGGGGGATAAAACGTCCATATTTATATCAGTCAAGATTAAATGACAATTAAATGGAGTGTTGATTAAAATGTTTTATTTAGATAATTGAGCTGCTGGGAGAGAAGCTTTTGCATTGTTTATGCATTGCCTTTCAAAATATAAAGACATGAAAAATGAATCCAAATTAAGTGTAACAGAATTACTAAAAACTAATCTCCTGACTAATAAAAAAACCCTTCAAGATGAGAATTAATGTATCAGGAAATAAAAAACACATAACTTTCAAAATGAACAGTTTTTCAACTATTTTGTACTACTTTGAGCATATGTGGGGGTGTAATGCCACATTGTATATGGAGTGCAAAATAAATGCATTAAGGAAGAGAAGAAATGTTAATATCTCTTCCCGGAGGTCATTATCAGGGTGACAGCTGATGGAAGTCATTTAAATGCTTGCTGGTATTGGACACATTTACATACGATATGTGAACTATGATGCCAGAGACAGCAAGATAGCATACCTTTTATATTTCATCTAATAAAGATTAAATGTAAAAATCTAGAATGTGATTTGTCAATAATTTATGAGTGAAATCTTGAAAAGTCTCATAGATCCTCTATCCTCCCACACTTATTCAACCTTTGAATCAATGACAAATAAATTTATTTTCTCATCCTATCTGCATTAGTAATCCTAGAAAATCACACCTTGTCCAGTCCCAAGCAGTCAGTAGTTACCTAAATAAAATTTGCTAAAAAAAATATTATTATTATTATTGTACTTTTCACTTCTTTATTTAACATGCCTTTACAACCACATTATAGAGAAACAAAGTATTGATGCTAAACACTGGTGCCTGTTATCCCGGGCTCAGCTTCCTTCCCCTGGGTCTGCTGCCCTCTGTTATGCTCCACATTGGGTTTTGTAAGTTTCCCCGAGTGGATCAATGACATCATCTCCAGGAACCTATTTAAGGCCCATTTAGACACACACCTTTGTCTTGGGATTGAGTCTCTAGACTTCCCTTTTGGGTGTGCTCCATGTTGTGTGCTTTACTTGCTTCCATCCCTGCAGGGTTCCACTTAATCCATCCTGCTACTCCTGAGATTCCTGTGTGTGCATGTCCTCAGTGACCATGTGCCTTACAGCTAGCTACATCAATCCCCGGGAACCGTGTGCTCACCTGGACCTGTGGCTTACAGGATCCACCTCACCTGATGTGCCTAACACTTGACCCGTTATGTGTTGAAAATAACAGGTGCTTCAGTAATATAACCTTGATCCTTATCTTCTAGTACATTTGGTCTTCTAATCTGCTATCTCTCTGCTTATTTATATAAAGTCCCATTACTATTTGGTGTTAGCACTGTATAGAAAAAGGCTTCAAAAAAGCCTCAAAAGTAGTTATGAGTGAGCACTAAAATGCTCGGGTACTCGTTGCTCGGGTCGAGCACATTGGAATACTCGGATGCTCGACCCTAGCAACGAGCCCAATGTAAGTCTATGGGAAACTAGAGCATTTTTCAGGCAGCTCCCCCCGGCGGTCTGCAGAGGGCCTGCAAATTGCCCAAATCGATGGGAACAGTGCTCAAATGACATGGGAACAGCATGGGGAAGACCCCTGGAAGCATTTCTGACTCCCAGATCACTGCTGTCAACAATGTTGTCAGAGTATTACGCCACTTTTACGGACTCACAATTAAACATACAAAAAATAAACCAGAATGGATTTTCCTGGGAAATATGTTAAGGAACATCCATTCCAGAGTAAAGACTTGTATATAAGGCAAAATAAATAACCAAAAACAAAAATACTCCTCCACACCTTGAGCTATGTTCACACGTAGCGTTTTTGAAGCATTTTTGCACTTTTGCATTGCTTTCAACCAAGACAAATGCATTCACCAGGAAATGTAATTTTAACATTTTACAACCTTATCTAGCCATGTGGTGTGTGACACATCATCAGATACATGCATACAGTGCTGAAAAGACATGGGAACAGCATGGGGAAGACCTCTTGAAGCATCTCTGACTCCCAGGTCACTGCCTAAAAGTGTGCCCATCATAAGTGATTCTTGGCACATGCAAAGATGCCTCCCGCCATGCACCTGTCATTGCAGACTTCCAACAATCACTGTCCACGTCCTTGTCCCAGTCCAGCGTTCAGTTGCCCCTACCCCATTCCATGGAATTCAAACGCAAGTATGCAGCCAAGCTACCCACCAACCCACAGGCTGCAATACTATACTGCTAAATTTTTGACAGCTGCTTTCACTTGAAATGTGGCCTTTTAGGCTCGTGGAGGCGGAAGTTTTTCAGAACCTCATGCCGGCGGCGGCCCGGTGTCCATACTCGGTCCCCAGCCGCCACTGTTTCTCCCGGTGTCGTCTCCGCCTTCCACAAGCACGGGTCCCACAACATTAACCGTGCCCTCCCCAGTGCACTTACTGGGAAGAACCACCTAGCCACAAACACGTGGACAGGTGAATGTGGCCAGGGACGGAACGGAGCCAGTCCACAGCTTTTTTTGCTGAGTTGTATTTCACCACAGTCATATTCTTTAGTTTGGTGAAAGAACTTGGGAAACCATATCTACCCAGCTTTCATTTCTCCCAGGAAGTTCTCTAAAGCTGCTTTCACTTGAAATGTGACCTTTTAGGCTCGTGGAGGCGGAAGCTTTTCATAACCTCATGCCAGCGGCAGTCGGATGTCCATACTCGGTCCCCAGCCGCCACTGTTTCTCCCGGTGTCGTCTCCGCCTTCCACAAGCATGAGTCCCACAACATTACCCATGCCCTCCCCAGTGCACTTACTGGGAAGGACCGCCTAACCACAAACACGTGGACAGGTGAATGTGGCCAGGGATGGTACGGAGCCAGTCCACAGCTTTTTTTGCTGAGTTGCGTTTCACCACAGTCATATTCTTTAGCTTGGTGAAAGGACTTGGGAAACCATATCTACCCAGCTGTCATTTCTCACAGGAAGTCCTCTAAAGCAGCTTTTTCAGAAGCAATGGCAGCCCATCCAACATCAATTCACACTTCTCGGTGGTGCTTTGACACACAAACATCTTTCTTTGCGCTTTTAATTTCATGACTACAGAGTTTGGCAATGGACTGATCTGCAATCTGGTTTGAGAAATAACATGCATAAGCACGTCCAATCCACATAAAAAAAAACAGCCATAGAGTGTCCGGGAACCTTCCCCCACACTTTTCTTAGCCAGGGCTGCTTCTCGGCAGGGTTGGACGGACCCACCAGAAAATCAGAGACTCCTCCGGTGGGCCCTGGCTTCTCCTTCAGCAGAGTTCATAGTGCCGAAGTGAGTCCATGATGATGATAGAGGCCACCATCTGCTTAGTTTTCTGTTACTTGGAATGCAAGTGCAAGTATGCAGCCAGCCACCCACCCACAGGCTGCATTACTAAACTGACAGATTTCTGGGCAGCTGCTTGCACTTGAAATGTGGCCTTTTAGGCTCATGGAGGCGGAAGCTTTTCACAACCTCATGCCTCGTGTCCATACTCGGTCCCCAGCCGTCACTATTTCTCCCAAAGTTGTCTCCGCCTTCTACAAGCACGGGTCCCTGAACATTACTGCTGGTACTTTTCTGTGGGAATTTGCTTACCTCCTACCAGAATTGAATATTTACAGCAAACTATGGTACGATGCCATGGTATTAGCACTGCACCCAGTAACAGTAGCGAAGCCATCCCCAATTTCCTTCTCATGAATATTATTTGTTAGACTGAGTGGCTGACCAAAAACATTAGTTTCTCACAAAGGAGCTGAAGATAAAGGGGCAGTATGTGCAAGTTTCTCCAGCCTGTTAGATATTATAGGGTGAACGGCAGCACATTGGATCAGTGGTTAGCACTGAAGCCTTGCAGTGCTAGGATCCTGGGTTCAAATCCCAGCAAGGACAACATCTGCAAGGACTTTGTATGTTCTCCCCATGTTTGTGTGGATTTCCATCTCAGTAAAAAAGCAGCCATAGAGTGTTCGGGAACCTTCCCACAAACTTTTCTTAGCCAGGACTGCTTCTTGACAGGGTTGGATAGTCCCACCAGAGAATCCTCTGGTGTGCCCTGGCTTCTACATCCGGAGAGTTCATGATAGCGCTAACTTTGTAGCTGCTGTGGGGCTCTTGAGCGGGGGAGAAAGGTTAGCCCTCAGAATCAAATCCTCTGGTAAGCCCAATGTTTTTCAATCTGAAACAGCTTCTCAGTGGTAGTTGTATTTCACCACAGCCATATTCTTTAGCTCGGTGAAAGGACTGTATCTACTCCGGCTGTCATTTCTCCATCACCAGGTTCCGCCCATTGTCACACACGACCATGCCTGGCTGTATGTTCAGCAGTGAGAGCCACAGATCAAGCTGCTTTGTTACAGCTTTCAACAACTCTGCAGCGCTGGACAGTTTGTCACCTAAGCATTAAGCATGTTATCTTCAGCACAGCCTGTTGCCGCTTGGCCAAGGCAGTGCTCCAGTGCTATCAGCTTGTGACTGATATGGTCATTTAGGAAATGGAGGAGGAGGTGCCAGAGCTGAACAATGTGACTACATTGAGGTTACATTGGCGACTCTGTTTTGATACTAAAGAATGATCCTACTGTTTTCTTTTTTACGTTATTTTTTAAGACAAATGCATTCACCGGGAATTGTCATTTTAACATTTTACAACCTTATCTGGCAATGTGGTATGTGAAACATCATCAGACACATCCTGTTTCATTGATGATGGAGGGACTCTGAAAGACACATAGAGCAGGGCCACAGTAACAAGTACGACATGTTCCCATTAGAAAGGAGAGAGTCTGCTGTACAGTTATACGGTATGCAGTGAGTCGAACGGCTGACCAAATTTAGGAAAAGCCCCACTAACAATTTAAAGAGACATAGAGCAGGGCCACAGTAACGACAAATTCCCATTAGAAAGGAGAGAGTCTGCTATACAGTTATAGGGTATGCAGTGAGTCTAACGGCTGACCAAATTTAGGAAAAACCCCACTAAGAATTTAAAGACACATAGAGCAGGGCCACAGTAACAAGTACAACATGTTCCCATTATAAAGGGGAGGGTCTGCTATACAGTTATAGGGTATGCAGTGAGTCTAACGGCTGACCAAATTTAGAAAAAACCCCACTAACAATTTAAAGAGACATAGAGCAGGGCCACAGTAATGACAAATTCCCATTAGAAAGGAGAGAGTCTCCCATAGTGTTGGCCTATGCAGTGAATGCAAGGGCTGCCAAAAATGTTTAGGCACTTCAATGCCCCTTGGAAGAGACGTGGAGGAGGGCCTCATAAAAAAATGTTCCCATTAGAAAGGAGCGGGCCTCCTATACTTGTAATGCCCATGCACTAAGTGTATGGGCTGACAAACATTTACCCCTGGGGAGTATACATGAACATACTGTTTAAATTTTTTTACGGGCATTATAAACACCCTTTAAAAAAATTATGTGGGTATTGCATCACGGACCACGGTCACCCTGGTAATATGGTGGTGGAGGATGAGGAGAAGGAGGAGAACATGAGCAAATAGCCAAAATCAGGAAGCGTATACCCATTTCTGGGTGTGAAAAGGTGCATGGGAAAACACCTCCCAAGAAAAGACACTGGATTTGAGTTTATGTTACGCTGCTATCATTCGGTGGTGTTGAGAAGTCTGGCCCAATCCAGCCCTCGTTCATTTTTATAAGAGTCAGCCTGTCAGCATTTTCAGTTGACAGGCGGATGCGCTTATCAGTTATAATTCCACCAGCGGCACTAAAAACCCGCTCTGATAAAACGCTGGCGGCAGGAATCATGGAGGACGTTGGTACGGTCGGCAAGGTACTCCCTCAGCATCTTCCCAAACTTTGCAATCCTTGTGAGAGTACCCCGCGCCTCAGGGTCTGTGCGATGGGAGGGGCTGAGAAAACTCTCCCAGAACTTTGACAGTGTTCCCCTGACTCTGCTGGATTGAATTTGTGTCTCTCTCGCCTGTGCTCCTTGGTTGTCCAACGAAGTGTGCCCTCTGCCGCCAGCTTTTTCAGATGGGAATTTTTTTAATAGTTCCGCCACAAGTGCCTTCTGGTACAGCTCCATTTTTGTAGACCTGTCCTCCTCAGGAATATTAGATATACTGTAAAGTTCTCCTTGCAGCATGGGTCTAGAAGTGTCACCAACCAGTAATGACTGTCACCCAAAATTTTGAGAACGTGAGGGTCATGGGAAATGCAGCGTAACATAAACTCAGCCATGCGTGCCAGACTACTTACAGGCAAGACTTCCGTGTCCTCACCAAGAGGATGAATGACCATGCTCTTCTCCTCCTCCTCTCTGTCCTCTGGCCATCCACGCTGAACAGACGGTATGACAGCTGTGCAGGTAGTACCGTCTATAGTGCATGAAACTAGCTCCTGTCCTTCTTCCTCCTCCTCTTCCTCATTGTCACCCAATCCACGTTGGGATGAGATGAAGCTGGGCTGTGTGTACTGACCCTGTATGGTTCCTTGCTCCATCTCATCGCGCTCCGCCTGCAATGCATCCTGTTTGATTGGAAGCAGAGAGCGTTTCATAAGACAGAGAAGCGGGATGGTGACGCTAATTATGGCGTCATCACCGCTCTCCATCTTGGTGGAGTCCTCAAAGTTTTGGAGGATGGTACATATGTCTGACATCCATGTCCACTCCCGAGGTCTTATGTGTGAAGTCTGAACTGAATACCGACGACCTTGTTGATGCTGGTACTCAACAACTGCCCTCTTCTGCTCACAAATCCTTCCCAACATCTGCAGTGTAGAGTTCCAACGCGTGGGGACATCACACACCAATCTATGAGCTGGAAGCTGCAAATGCTGCTGAAACATGGCAAGGGCGGCGGAAGCTGTAGCTGACTTTCTAAAATGGGCACACAGGCGGCGTACTTTAACAAGCAGATCCGTCAGCTACGGCTAGGATTTGAGAAACCGCTGAACCACGAGGTTAAGCACATGGGCCAGGCATGGTAAGTGTGCGAGCTCGCCTCGCCTCAGAGCCGCCACCAGGTTCCGGGATTGTCACACACGACCGTGCCTGGCTGTAGGTTCAGTGGTGTGAGCCACAGATCTGCCTGCTCTTTGAGAACTGTCCACAACTCTTCAGCATTGTGAGGTTTGTCACCTAAGCATATTAGCTTCACCACAGCCTTTTGCCGCTTGGCCGAGGCAGTGCTGCAGTGCTTCCAGCTTGTGACTGATATGATAACTTCGGAGATGGAGGCTGAAGAGGAGGAGGAGGCTGAGGAGGATGAGATGCAGGAGCTTTAGACCGTGGGTGCAACCCTGATAGACCTAGGGCCCGCAATCCTTGGCATTGAGAGGACGCGTTCCTTCCCAAGGTCCGACTGGGTCCCGGCTTCCACTATGTTAACCCAGTGTGCCATCAGCGAGATGTACCGTCCCTGCACACAAGCACTTGTCCACGTGTCCACCGGGAGAAATAGTGGTGGCTGGGGACTGAGTACCGAGGGACGGCCGCCGCCATCAGGTTGAGGAATGCTTCCATCTCCAAGAGCCTAAAAGGCAACATTTCAAGCGCAAGCAGTCGTGAAATGTGAAAATTTAGTGGTGTGACCTTTGGGGCGATGGCTGCATATTTGAGCTTGCATTTAAAGGTCTGGGTATGGACAATTGAACGCTGCACTGGGTCAAGGACATGGATGTGCTTCCTGATGCTGCTACTTGAGAGTGTGCAATGACAGGTGCAGGGCAGGAAGCATCTTCACATGCACCATGGACAGGGAATTGGCTTGCATGTACAACAGCGGAAGAAGCAATGGTGCCACCCGCACACACTGTTCCTGGACCCTGGGGTTGGCCCACAAATTCGAGTGCTTTGCTGCCATGTGCCTGATCATGCTGGTGGTGGTCAGGCAGGTCGTTTTGCCACCCCTGCTGATGCTGGCCTGGCAGGTGGTGCAAATGGCCTTTTTGGGGTTATCGGCAGAGTCTTTAAAAAACAACCAGACTCGGGAAGACATAACAGTTGTACTGGCAACTTCCTTCGTTTTGGTGTTACGGGGAACAGTTGCTTGCCTTCTGTCTGCGGCCACCACACTGCTTCTTCCTGTCTGTTCGGGTGCTCTGCCTCCCTCCCCCTGTGTGCTGCTGTCCTCGCTCTGCATGTCCTCTTGCCAAGTTGGGTCAGTTACTATATCATAAACCACCTCTTCTTCCACTTCCGCACCCTGGTCCTCCTCCTGACTTTCTGGCAATTGTGTCTCATCATCATCTTCCTCTTGAGACACTTTCCCACCCTCTTGAGACACTTTCCCACCATCGCCTTCGTGTGACCGTGTCTGCTCAAATATTTGGGCATCGCTACACGCGATCTCCTCTTGCCCCGCTTCAAGTGGACCAGGCGAGAGGCCCGAATCTATAAATGGAAAAGTAAACAGCTCCTCAGAGTGTCCAAGTGTGGGATCAGTTGTCTCCAGGCACTCGGCATGGTGGGAGGAAGGAGGATCAGGGTGAGGAATATGCGTTCCAGACTCACGGCTACTGAGACTTGACCATGTGGAAGACAGGGTGGTGGTGATGGTAGTGGCTTAGTGACTGGAAGCATTATCCGCTATCCAACCAACAACCTTTTGACACTGCTCTGGGCTCAATAGTGGTGTGCTGCGGTGCCCTAGTAATTGGGACAGGAAAGTCGGGCGAGAAGATGTCGGTGTTGTGGCACAATTTCAGCTTGCCCACGGCCTTGTCCTCAACATCACGTCCAGTTCCCCGTCCCTTGCCACTTGCCTTGCCCATTTTAAATGGAGGACAGTATCATCCACACTCACTACAAATGACTGATTTTTTAGCGAACTTATATGTAATCCGTTTGATAGAGAAAACAAAGTTTTAAATACCTGGCCTGTAGGTAACTAGTTTAAACAGCAAACTGGTGTGAATTGCTTCACTGACACACTGAAACAAATTTTTATTGGAGGCCAGAAATGGCAGTATTTTCTGACAACGCATATGTGATCTGTGTGACGGAGAAAACATTATTTTAAATACCTGGCCTGTAGGTAAGTAATTTGACCAGCAAACTGGTGTGAACTGCTTCACTGACACACTGAAAGAAATTTTTAATGGAGGCCAGAAATGGCAGTATTTTCTGACAACGTATATGTGATCCGTGTGACGGAGAAAACAGAGTTTTAAATAGCTGGATTTATAGCGCTCTAATATGGAAAGGACCTGGCTGTATTCTGCAGTGCCAACAAGCAAATGGCGCACAAAAACGGTGTTCTCTGGATTGCTTTTAAAGCAAATAATGAGGATTATGATTCAAAAAAAAGTATTCATTGCCCCTGAGACCTGGGCCTTTGTATAGAATTATCTAACAGTAGCAGAAGGCAGATCTGGAATGGAGCCTCTTGTGCTATATGCACTGCAGTCTGCTATATACCCTGCCTGCCTGCCTATATACACTGCCTGCCTGATATCTCTGTAGATGGATTAGTTAGTCCTCAAAAGGACTGTTTGTTAAGATGGATATGTGTAATGTACGTTTTTTCTCCCTACAATACCTAATACACAAGCAAATCTTTCCCTGACGCAGCAGCACCTCTCCCTACTCTGCCTGATTCTGGAGTAACTGTAACGAGCATGGCGGCGCCAGGTCTGATATAGACCTGAGGACGCTGTGCGGCCAGCCAATCACTGTAATGCCACAACCAACATGACTACAGCATTACAGTGTGTGGCAGGCAATCCCTGCATGTTGATTGGGGCTCTAAAGAGCGTCAAACATGCAGGGAGGGGACCCGAGCTCCCGCCGAGCAACCTCAGAAATATTCGGCGAGGGCCAAGCATCTCGAGCAGTGAGATGCTCGGGCGAGCACCGAGCAGTAGCGAGCACGTTCACTCGTCACTACTCAAAAGTTCTCCTAAGGGCTACATGCAACACCATGAGTGCCCTGCCATGAGCGGCTCACACAGTGAGAGTCTTGGCAACAGAGCGGGACAGCGCTGGAGGAGAGAGCAGGTGAGTATGATTGTTTATTTTTTTGTGGGCAGCCTAATGGGGGCTCAAGGGGTGCCATACATACTAGGATGGGTGATCAAGGGGTGCCATACATACCAGGATGGGTGATCAAGGGATGCCATGCATACCAGGATGCGGGCTCAAGGAGTGCCATGCATACCAGGATGGGGGCTCAAGGGGTGCCATGCATACCAGGATGGGGGCTCAAGGGGTGCCATGCATATCAGGATGGGGGATCAAGGGGTGCCATACATGCCAGGATGGGTGATCAAGGGGTGTCATACGTGCCTGGATGGGGGATAAAGCGGTGCCGTGCATACCAGGATGGGGGATCAAGGGGTGCCATGAATACCAGGATGGGGATCAGGGGATGCCATGCATACCAAGATGGGGGATCAAAGGCGTGCAATGAATACCAGGATGGGGGATCAAGGGGTGCCATGAATACCAGGATGGGCAATCAAGGGATGCCATGCATACCAGGGTGGGCGATCAAGGGGTACCATGCATTCCAGGATGGGGTGAGGGCCACGTATACCAGGAAGGAAGGGCCATACATACCAGGATGGGGGATATTAACAGAATTAGGGGACATTACCCCAATACCAGTGTCAGCAGCAGACCCCTTCCCCCAATAACAGGGCATCATGACTACATTTTTTGCTTACATTTTTTTTCCCTATTTTCCTCCTCTAAAACCTAGGTGCGTCTTATGGTGCGGTGCGTCTTATAGTCTGAAAAATACAGTACCTTCTGCTGTCATATATTCCTGTGTGCTCGCTCAGTCTACATCATGTGACCCTGGCTGCAGCTGACGCTGACATCTGCTGATGCCACGTCAACTTCTAAATTTCCTGGATTCACCCAGGTGTGACCCAGTCGCACGTACTCCCTCTGATTAACTGGGCTATGGGCACGTCACAGCCCAGAATCTAGCGCACATTTTCCCTCTTTTCTCTGCTTTCATTGGCCGCAAGTTCGCGCTGGATACTGGGCTGTGTCATGTGGTGAAATACTGCCCACAGCCCAGTCAATCAGGGGGGATATGTGCAACTGGGTGAATCCAGAAAATCCGGAGGTTGACGTGACATCAGCGGATGTCAGCGACGGCTGCAGCCAGTGTCACGTGATGTGGATTGAGCAAGCAGTGATAGCGCCGCTCACAGGCACATATGGCAGCTGAAGATATTTACAAAAATACTTGGTTAAAAGGTGTAAATCGATGAGCGCATTATACACTGCTCAAAAAAATAAAGGTAACACTTAAACAACAGAATATAACTCCAAGTAAATCAAACTTCTGTGAAATCAAACTGTCCACTTAGGAAGCAACACTGATTGACAATCATTTTGCTGTTGTGCACATGGAATAGACAATAGTAGGAAATTATTGGCAATTATCAAGACACCCTCAATAAAGGAGTGGAGATCATAGACCACATCTCAGTACCAATGCTTTCTAGATGATGTTTTGGTCACTTTTGAATGTTGGTTGTGCTTTCACATTCATGGTAGCATGAGACAGACTCTACAACTCACAAAAGTTGCTCAGGTAGTGCAGCTCATCCAGGATGGCACATCAATGCGAGCTGTGGCAAGAAGGTTTGCTGTGTCTGTCAGCATAGTGTCCAGAGGCTGGAGGCGCTACCAGGAGACAGGCCAGTACACCAGGAGACGCGAAGGAGGCCGTAGGAGGGCAACAACCCAGCAGCATGACCGCTACCTCCGCCTTTGTGCAAGGAGGAACAGGAGGAACACTGCCAAAGCCCTGCAAAATGACCTCCAGCAGGCTACAAATGTGCATGTGTCTGCACAAACTGTTAGAAACTGACTCCATGAGGGTGGTATGAGGGCCCGACGTCCACAGATGGGGGTTGTACTCACAGCCCAACACCGTGCAGGACGCTTGGCATTTGCCACAGAACACCAGGATTGGCAAAGTTGCCACTGGCGCCCTGTGCTCTTCACAGATGAAAGCAGGTTCACACTGAGCACATGTGACAGACGTGACAGAGTCTGGAGATGCCGTGGAGAGCAATTTGCTGCCTGCAACATCCTTCACCGGTTTGGCAGTGGGTCAGTAATGGTGTGGGGTGGCATTAGGTACCGATATGAGATCCTCAGACCCCTTCTGAGACCATATGCCGGTGCGGTTGGCCCTGGGTTCCTCCTAATGCATGACAATGCCAGACCTCATGTGGCTGGAGTGTGTCAGCTGTTCCTGCAAGATGAAGGCATTGAAGCTATGGACTGGCCCACCCATTCCCCAGACCTGAATCCAATTGAGCACATCTGGGACATCATGTCTCGCTCCATCCACCAACGTCACATTGCACCACAGACTGTCCAGGAGTTGGCAGATGCTTTAGTCCAGGTCTGGGAGGAGATCCCACTGGAGACCATCCTCATCAGGAGCATGCCCAGGTATTGTAGGGAGGTCATACAGGCACGTGGAGGCCACACACAATACTGAGCCTCATTTTGACTTGTTTTAAGGACATTACATCAAAGTTGGATCAGCCTGTAGTGTGTTTTTCCACTTTAATTTTGGGGGTGACTCCAAATCTAGGCCTCCATTGGTTAATAAATTTGATTTCCATTGATGATTTTTGTGTGATTTTGCTGTACAAAACAAAGTATTCAATGAGAATATTTCATTCCTTCAGATCTAGGATGTGTTATTTGAGTGCTCCCTTTATTTTTTTGAGCAGTGTACACTGTAGTGCACCATCTCTTTAAGCGGATAAAAATTTGGAGGGAAATGATTTGATGGAAGTGTTTCTTTAATGAATCAGAAGCTTCTGACTACAAAATACCGGTCTTGTTGAATTGGCGCCATAATGTTCTATTTTAGATCCAGAAAAAATAATAAAGCTCACTTTAATCAATGCAATATTTTAATACTTCAGACACTATAAATAATTTTGTCCAATTCCCTAATAGTGTTTGATGTTGTATAATAATGATGTAATAATTGTATACCATTATTCATATATAATCTTTTTGCTGAATTTCCCGCCTTCACACCTTACTTACTGAGCCAAATCATCAATATACTTTATCAGTTTATTCAAGATATTTGGGTGTCAGCAGAGAGAATGACCTTTAAACACAACAGGAGCTTACATCAATTCCCAGTCCTGGCAGCCAACAAGACAGATCTGTCAGCAAACACTTTGAGATTTCGAGGCGACAAAAAACAGAAAGAATGACAGCCAGGACTGTAGTATGTTTATGCCATATCCATTCATGTATGAAAATAACTATGTTGCATTAGTAAAATATTTTCTGTGTTCTGCATGTATACTGCCAAAAAGAATCAAACAACTTTCATTCTATACGGAAAATTACCTGGTTATTTTCATTGTTTTATTTTACCTAATTAACAGAATAACGCATTGATTTGTAAGTCATTATGCAGAAAAAGATTATTTACTAGCACGGTGGTTTGTTGACAATAGACGTCATGTGCATCTATCAAAACGTAGAAGGTGTATGTTTGCAGTTCAATTGTATTCAATGGGAGCACGGAAGATGTCCTTACTTAGATGTGAAGTAAGCAATAGAAAAATGATCTTTTCCAGCTCCAGTAAAAACTTGAATTCATTCAAAAGTCTTAAAATGACTTTGATAAAGGACGCAGGAACCGTGTCCGAAACGTGTCACTGCACTTACTAAATAACCTTCTTTCATCTCCTAACGTGGATATGTCATTTTAAGACTTTTTGAATAAATTCAAGTTTTTACTGGAGCTGGAAAATATAATTTTTCTAATGTACGTCTATCAACAAGGCATAGGCATTAGTGTTGAGCGAGTATGTTCATAAACCCTTTCAGCGAGCACACTCGGGTGATGCGGAGCATTTTGACGTGCTCGGCATTTCTTTTACTATCACCGCGGCTGCAAGGGTCACAGCTGTTAGACAGCTGTGACACATGCAGAGATTGCTTGTATGGTAGCTTACCTGGGGAGTGGTGGCGGTGGAGCTGTTAGAACCCTCCTGTTTGCTTTTTCCATGTTGTGTTTTGCGGTCACGTGACCATCTGCCTTTATATTCCAGCGCCGCCCTTTTGGCTGTGCTGGGCTTCAGTGTTTGACTGTTTCTCTAGCCAGGTGCTTCTGTCAGTTCGCTTGGTCCTTCTGGGACCTCTAGTACCTTTTTGTCAGTTTGTCTTTTTGTGTTCTGCAACAACTTCTCTGTTTAGGAGGTTTCCCATTTTTGTCCCAGTCCTTAGTTCATTTAGGGACTCCTCCCCTTATGCTGTAGGTCTTCGTTCAGACTAGCCGAGGACTAAGGCGGGTCTATTCGCTAGGAACAGGCAGCCCGCTCAATCGTAGGGATTCAGCTTAGTCTTACTGTAGGGACTGTTTTCCCCTAACTTTCCTTAGTACTTGTTGCAGATCATAACAGGAGCAAGGTCTCAGGAGGCAGGGTAGCTGCTGCAGGAAGCCGGCAATAGCAGAGGCAGGAGTGGGGCGATGCTGTGGGCTCCAGGCTGGTGGAATGGGCTGTTTGGCGGTGCAGGGGCATCGAAGACTTTTTGTGAAAGCCCAGAGCCCCTGCAATTTCCATGGATTTCAATGAGGTGGACTTTGAGAAAATGGCCTCTGGAGGCGGCGCATGCACAGATTGAGATCTCAGGAGCCGAGATTTCGGGAGATGAGATCTCGGTGCCAAGATATATATCTGTGCATGCGCCGCCTGCGGCAGTCATTTTCCCGCAGTCCACTGCATTGTGGGGCCCCAGGCTTTCACAAAATTTTGGCCAAGGCCCTGCACCATCGAACATCCCCTCCCACCAGCCTGGGGCCAGCAGCATCGCCACACTCCTGTCGCCGACAGCTTCCTGCAGCAGCGACCATGGGACCATGCTCCACCGCAGCTGGTAAGCTACATTTGGACTATAAAATACACCCACATTTTCCCACAAAATTTTTTGAGAAAAAATGTGTCTTATAATTCGAAAAATATGGTATATATACAGTACAGACCAAAAGTTTGGACACACCTTCTTATTTAAAGATTTTTCTGTATTTTCATGACTATGAAAATTGTACATTCACACTGAAGGCATCAAAACTAGTGTTGAGCCACCCCCGTAGTGTTCGAGTTCAGTTCGGTTCGTCGAACACCCGTGTGTTCGCCGAACTGTTCATCGAACTGTTCGTCGAACACCTTCGAACACCGTTAAAACCAATGGCAGGCAAACAAAAACACATAGAAACACATAGAAAACACCTTCAAAGGTGTCCAAAAGCTGACAAACTGCTCAGAAGACACAACTAACACATGGAAAAGTGACAAGTACATATAGTCATGCGAAAAGAAAAGAGGTGGAGGAGTAAAAGGAGGGGGAGACACAGATATACAGTACAGACCAAAAGTTTGGACACACCTTCTCATTTAAAGATTTTTCTGTATTTTCATGACTATGAAAATTGTACATTCACACTGAAGGCATCAAAACTATGAATTAACACATGTGGAATTATATACTTAACAAAAAAGTGTGAAACAACTGAAAATGTGTCTTATATTCTAGGTTCTTCAAAGTAGCCACCTTTTGCTTTGATGACTGCTTTGCACACTCTTGGCATTCTCTTGATGAGCTTCAAGAGGTAGTCACCGGAAATGGTTTTCTCTTCACAGGTGTGCCCTGTCAGGTTTAATAAGTGGGATTTCTTGCCTTATAAATGGGGTTGGGACCATCAGTTGTGTTGTGCAGAAGTCTGGTGGATACACAGCTGATAGTCCTACTGAATAGACAGTTAGAATTTGTATTATGGCAAGAAAAAAGCAGCTAAGTAAAGAAAAACGAGTGGCCTTCATTACTTTAAGAAATGAAGGTCAGTCAGTCCGAAAAATTGGGAAAACTTTGAAAGTGTCACCAAGTGCAGTTGCAAAAAGCATCAAGCGCTACAAAGAAACTGGCTCACATGAGGATCGCCCCAAGAAAGGAAGACCAAGAGTCACCTCTGCTTCTGAGGATAAGCTTATCCGAGTCACCAGCCTCAGAAATCACAGGTTAATAGCAGCTCAGATTAGAGACCAGGTCAATGCCACACAGAGTTCTAGCAGCAGACACATCTCTTCAACAACTGTTAAGAGGAGACTTTGTGCAGCAGGCCTTCATGGTAAAATAGCTGCTAGGAAACCACTGCTAAGGACAGGCAACAAGCAGAAGAGACTTGTTTGGGCTAAAGAACACAAGGAATGGACATTAGACCAGTGGAAATCTGTGCTTTGGTCTGATGAGTCCAAATTTGAGATCTTTGGTTCCAACCACCGTGTCTTTGTGCAACGCAGAAAAGGTGAACAGATGGACTCTACATGCCTGGTTCCCACCGTGAAGCATGGAGGAGAAGGTGTGATGGTGTGGGGATGCTTTGCTGGTGAAACTGTTGGGGATTTATTCAAAATTGAAGGCATACTGAACCAGCATCGCTACCACCGCCACAGTCTTGCACAGGCATGCTATTCCATTCGGTTTGCGTTTAGTTGGACCATCATTTACTTTTCAACACACCTCCAGGCTGTGTAAGGGCTATTTGACCAAGACGGAGAGTGATGGGGTGCAACGCCAGATGACTTGGCCTCCACAGTCACCAGACCTGAACCCAATCGAGATGGTTTGGGGTGAGCTGGACCACAGAGTGAAGGCGAAAGGGCCAACAAGTGCTAAGCATCTCTGGGAACTCCTTCAAGATTGTTGGAAGACCATTTCCGGTGACTACCTCTTGAAGCTCATCAAGAGAATGCCAAGAGTGTGCAAAGCAGTCATCAAAGCAAAAGGTGGCTACTTTGAAGAACCAAGAATATAAGACATATTTACAGTTGTTTCACACTTTTTTGTTAAGTATATAATTCCACATGTGTTAATTCATAGTTTTGATGCCTTCAGTGTGAATGTACAATTTTCATAGTCATGAAATTACAGAAAAATCTTTAAATGAGAAGGTGTGTCCAAACTTTTGGTCTGTACTGTAGGCATGTCATGCCCTTCTAAAATCCAAAAAGTGAGAAGCCGACACGTTCAGTCCGCTCCTGCCCGTGCCACCTCCGCGTCGCCGGGTTTGTGCCAGAGCCGCGGTGAACCCTGACGGCCAGCCCCCCTCTCCCAATACTGGTGCCTGTCCGCTGGTGGGTCGAGCGAGCCCCCCTGTGGTGGAGGCAGCTCTAAGCTTTTTAATTTAAATTGTCTCTCTAATTTGAATGAATACACTTTAAATCCATTTACAAGGATCTATTGGAGGGCAAGTCTCATGCCAGCAGCCGCGTAATTCCAGCTCCAGTAGCATCCACTAAAGCTGCTGCAGTTAAAAAGCTTTTATAAGGATCGAGCTCGGCTGTCCACCGCAAGGCATCCTACTGCCAGTCCCAGCCCCTATGCCTTGGGGTGACTCCTGATGCTCTTCACTGAGTATCCCGTGGTCCCGAAGCATTTCCTTTGAAAAAATTAAGTGTCCAAACTACAGGTGGTGTAGCTTGCTTAACAGCCGGGATAATCCGCTGACTAGCAGACACTGCTACTAGGCACAAAGTATTTCCTGGGCTAGATGCAGTTAAAAATTTGTAATTAGATACTCTCGTTGGATGCTGAGAAAGCATTCCATAGAGTCTCCTGGCACGCCATATATGATTCTCTTAAAAAGCTTGGGGTAGGGGTCTAGGGGACCCTTTTATAGCTAAAATCACGGCCCTGTATCGCAATACGTCACCTAGGCTGAAGATAAATGGAACTGTAGCACCCTGAGGGCTCGGTTGCTACAGACGTATTGCACCTCACCCAGAGGTGTGATATCTCACTCTCAGGTAAGGATGGAGTGTGGATCAGGACCCAACACCTGCATGCATTACACCACATTCCCGTGGGGCAGGGCGACCAATATGCCCCTGAGATGGGCACGACAGTCCCTGTCCCTGGCTGGAGTGGGGGGAGGGAACACTGAGGAAGGGGAACCCTGTAGTGCAGGAGCAGGAAGGAAGCAGTTCCTGGGTGCATTGAGAAGGGAGTATAAAAGGTGGGCACCATCTTAGTTCAGTGCAGAGAAGTCTGAGCAGAAGTGGCAGGGAGCAGGGGCTCTGCATGAGCTCTGCTCCGGAGGCGGGCCTAGTAACAGAGGCCCAGGCCTGGAAGAGGGAGAAGGAAGGAAGAGGAGCGGAGAAGGCTCCAGGAATGAGGAACGAAGGGATCCCAGGGGTGCGGACGGGCGAGTCGCCACCGCACGCCCGAATCCACCTGCGTGGAGGGGTCAGGCCAAAGGGGGAGACCCGTCCCCGAAACTAGTGGAGGCAGGAAACGACCCTCGGCTAGAAACAGGAGGCTGTGACATTTTATGTGGCGCAGCCCCTCGCTACACCCGCTAGGAAGGCACCACATAGGGTCAGGGAAACTGGCGCCAAGTTTACCAAGAGGAGGCCCGAGGCAGCCGGACAGAAGGGTTGGTAAGAAAGGCCAGACAAAGGACACACAAAGGGGGTCCTGTGAAGCGCTCCAAAGTTATCTGGGAGTTGTCTGAGCCCCTCACCTGGTGAGCACAGTACGACGTGGGCAGCCGTTACCTGCAGACGTGGTCTGGATAATAAGAACTGTGAGTAAAGGCCCTGGACTGCATCACTGACTCCGTGTCGTTACTGCTGCTACCCTGCACCATCACCCCCTTCCTCCGCATACACTGCCCTGAGGCTATACTCCTCCCGTGGGGAGTTATGCTACGCTCTGCTGCACCCACAACACAAGCCTCAGCGGTCTGCCCTGGAGCGGCGGTTCACTCTGACCGCAATCCACGGGTGGCGTAGTCGGACATTTAAACATCAAAACCACATAAATAGTTCCGCCACTGGTTTGACCGCCCTGAGCCACGGAACCGGGTCGCCGCCACGGAGACTACAACCACCAGCATCCACCAAAAAGGGTCCGGCTCCGGGTGTCCCAAGGCCCAGGGGGCGCGTCAGAACATTTTCATCACCTTTCACAATCACCAATGGGACAAGGCAGGGATGTTCTCTGTCCCCTCTCTTATACATCCTAGTGACGGAGCACCTGCTCTCATCAATTCGCCATAACCCCAATATTAGGTGGATTGAGGTGGGAGGCACCGAGTACAAGTGCTCTCTATTTGCTGATGATGTCCTAGTATATATCACTCAATCACATATATCCATCCATGCTGTTATGGCTGAAATAAATCACTTTGTTACATGGTCAAATTTTAAAATCAATGCAGCGAAGTCTGAGGCCCTCGATGTCTCCCTCCCCAAATCCATATAGGATTCCATCCAGTCCAACTTTCCCTTTGCCTGGCCCTCACAGGGTATCAAATACTTAGGAATTACTATTCATAGAGACCTCTCCCATCTATGTTATCTTAATTTTGGGCCCTTTATTGAACAACTCCATACAGACCACGGTTGGCAAGTTAGAACTGTAAGATTTACTACGTGAACCACTGGTGTTTTGTGGAAAAGCACATGTACACTGTGTTCCAAATTATTATGCAAAAAGTGTTTAGGAGTGATAAGCGAAGAATTTGTTTGTTTGTCAGTTAAACTCATTGATGGTGATGTGTGTCAGGGCTCTTTATATTACTGTAAGCAATTGCAGACACCTGTGCTAATTAGTTTGGCAGGTGTGTCCAATGAAAGGCAAGACTACTTAAGAAGGCTGTCTCACATTATTAAGCAGCCTACATTTTCTGCCAAAATGGGAAAGAAAAAGGATGTGTCGGCTGCTGAGAAGCAACAAATTGTGGAGTGTTTAGGTCAAGGCATGACTACAATCAACATTGTGCAATGATCAGGATGAAGTGTCTTGGCAATCAAGAAGTATGTAGCTGATTCACAGTACACACGTGTGCGTGCTGATAAGGGCAAATTGAGGACTCTTTCCTACAGGCAATTACGTCAGGTTGAAAGAGCAGCGGCAAAAAAGCCTTGTCATAGCAGCAGACAAGTTTTTGAAGCTGCTGGTGCCTCCAACGTCCCCCGAACAACAAGATGCAGGGTCCTTCAGAGGTTTGCAGCTGTGCATACGCCATCCTGTCGACCTCCTCTATCCACTTCACACAAGCAGAAAAGGCTCCAGTGGGCCAAACATTACATGAAGACTGATTTCAAAACTGTTTTGTTCACGGATGAGTGCCGTGCAGCGCTCGATGGTCCAGATGGATGGAGTGGAGGATGGCTGATTGATGGACACCCCACGCAAACACGGCTACAGCGCCAACAAGGAGGAGGTGGAGTAATGTTTTGGGCTGGAATCATGGGGAGAGAGATTGTCGGCCACTTTAGGATCCCTTAAGGCGCTAAAGATGAACTCCATAATGTATGTGGATTTTCTCAAACAGCACTTCCTGCCATGGTTCAAGAAGAAGAACCGTGTATTTCAAAGCAAGATCATTTTTTTGCATGATAATGCACCATCTCATGCTGCACATAAAACATCTGCATCTCTGGCTGATATGGGCATAAAAGGGGACAAACTTATGGTGTGACCCCCATGCTCCCCTGACCTCTACCCCATTCAGAACCTTTGCAGCATCATTAAAAGGAGTGTCTATGATGGCGGGAGGCAGTTCACATCTAAGCAACAGCTCTGGGAGGGTATTCTGTCCTCATGCAAAACAATTGAAGCAGAAACCATCCAAAACCTGACAAATTCAATGGACGAGAGAGTTCAGAAGCTCCTTTCCAACAAGGGGTCCTATGTGAAAATGTAACATCACCTAGAATAAAGTTTTGAGTTGAAAACTGTTTGATTTCAGTTTCTAACAACCTGCTAATGCTTATAATTTCAAAAATGACCATTTTTTTGGTCTTTATTAAAATGAAAAGGTTGATCGAAAAGTTTGGGGGATCTAAGAGTGTGGCAACCCAGTGGTCATGATTACTTTGAATTCTGACAATATGAGGGTCATGCTGCAGGTAGTGCAGCAAGAAGGCACTTATGTGTCTTGCGCATCTCGGAGCCCCAAAATTATTTTCCGGGCTAGATGCAGCTAAAAATTATTATTAATTTTATTTCTGGTGAAGCTTTAGTATAGATGGCCTAATAGGATCAGTTCTGCACACTGCTACAAAGCCCAAATTATTTTCCAGTCAAGATACAGATAAACATGATTAGTAATTTTAAATCTGGTGGAGCTTATTATAGATGGCCTAATCGAATCAGTGCTGCACACTGCTACAAAGCCCAAATTATTTTCCAGCCAAGATACAGATAAACATGATTAGTAATTTGAAAGCTTAAAACGGTTGGTAGGGTGATTTTAACCAATCATCAAGCTTTTACTCTCCCCAGGATGACACAGGGGTAGAAAAGTCGTTTCGGATCCATGATTTGTTCATCTTTATGAACGTGAGTCTGTCTACATTATCAGTGGAGAGCCGCGTGCGCTTATCTGTCAGCACACCACCAGCAGCGCTGAACACACGTTCAGACAGAACGCTGGCTGCGGGGCATGACAAGATCTCCAAGGCGTAAGTGGCTAGCTCCGGCCATTTATCCAGATTGGAAGCCCAAAAAGAGCAAGGGTCCAGTGACACAGTCATGGCTTCAATGTTTACTTGGAGATACTCCTGTACCATCGTCTCTAGGCGTTGACTATGTGTCAGACTTCTTGTCTCCTGTGGCCTTGCAAAGGATGGGCTAAAAAAGTGGTGAAATGATTCCGCAAAATTGATGTTACCAGCAGATACTGTGGTTCTGTTACGGTTTGAGTGCTGAACACTTGACGGTCCCACGGTTGGCAAGTTGGAACTGTGAGATTCACTACGTGCACCACTGGTATTTTGTGGAAAAGCACATGTAAGATTCTGCAACAGTCTCTGCTGATACTCCTGCATGCGTGCATCCCTTTCTATGGCAGGAATAATTTCTGCAAATTTACTTTTGTACCGGGGATCTAACAGTGTGGCAACCCAGTAGTCAGGATTATTTCTGATTCTCACAATTCGAGGGTCATTTTGCAGGAAGTGCAGCAAGAAGGCACTCATGTGTGTTGCGCATCCAGGAGAACCAAGTCCCTGTTGTGTTGGTGGCGAGGTAACAATCATGCTTCCTTCCTCTGTCCTCTCCCCCCAACCTCGCACAACAGAAATGCGATCAAGGTCTCCCTCATCTGATGAGTCTTCCATCAGTTCGTCCTCCACTTCTTCCTGGGCTCCTGCACCTTCCTCACTAGTTTGGCTGCTACCATGCGCCCTGGTAAAACCATCTCCCCCACCCTCACATGCCTGCCGCCTTGGTGCTGCCGACCGTCTGGACCTTGCAGATGTTAGCCCTTCCGCATACAACTCCTCCTCCTCTACTTCCTCCACCTCCTCTTGTGCCACCACCTGACTCCGAATTCTGTTTAACATGTGCTCCAGCATGTAAATCACCGGAATAGTCATGCTGATAATGGCATCGTCAGCACTAGAGATGAGCGTTGTTCTACTCGAACTGTTCGCCAATCTCAAATTCGAGCTGTTTTGGGCGGTGTTCGAGCCGTTCGGCGAACACAAACAATTTGAGAAAAATTCGGCTGTTCGAGGTTATGTTCGATAACTGTTCGTGCACCAAAATCATAACTGGATTTTTTCTCAGTAATGATGAAAATTAATGTTAATACGCAGTTTGAGTGTACAGCGGGGTGGGGGGAGGGGCAGGGGATGGATCTCTGCAGGAACAATGAAGATCTCCATTTTTTTTTCTCTTTCCCGCATTTACAGTGGGGAGGTGCAATCTGTCAGCCTATCAGCAGCGCACACACGGAGCGAAGTGCTTTTTTTCACACAAGCAAGGGCATGTGTCATTGGCAGTGTATGTCACATGTCCTTGCCCTATAAGACCAAGCCATTTTCCCCGTCGCCACCATTTTCTCACTGCTGCAGCTGCGTGTTAGACGGCACCGCTGTTGCTGTGTGCGCTATACCTTGTTAATTTCAAGCCAATTTTCGCACAAATATACAGATAGCTTGGGAGTAGGGAATATTTGTGATTGCAGTCCTTTTAAGGACTAGGTTACAGCATTTCCTACGACTTTTATCAGGCAGGTCTGTGCTCTTAAATAGATAGGTTGTGGGAGTAAAGACTAATTGTAATTGGAGTCCTTTTCAGGACTAGGTTACATCAGTTCCTATCAGTTTTTGCCAGGCAGGTCTGTGCCAGTGCTGTGCAAGTTTTTTCCACAGCATTTGGCTGAATCTAGCAAAGCTAATCCTTTTTGGCCTATTGCAGAGTGTGTTAGTCAGTGGAGTAGCCTATCTGTGTTGCAAGATATTCCACCTGTGTATAGAATACCAATTTTTTTACTGCACCTAGTGAAGTAAAATCTTTTGGGCATAGCATCATTCTATTAGTCCATCTATACTGACCTCCATCAGGTTGCAAACTGAATCTAATTTTTTTCTGCATCTAGCTCTGAAAAAATATTTGGCCTTCTAGCAGTGTGTCGGACTTTCTCTATTAGTCCATCTATACTGACCTCCATCAGGTTGCAAATTCAAAATAATTTTTATCTGCATCTACAGTACCTCTGAAAAAATATTTGGGCTTCTAGCTGTGTGTGGGACTTGTTGTATTAGTCCATCTATACTGACCTCCATCAGGTTGCAAACTGAATATATTTTTTTCTGCATCTACCTCTGAAAAAATATTGGGCTTCTAGCTGTGTGTGGGACTTGTTGTATTAGTCCATCTATACTGACCTCCATCAGGTTGCAAACTGAATATATTTTTTTCTGCATCTACCTCTGAAAAAATATTGGGCTTCTAGCTGTGTGTGGGACTTGTTGTATTAGTCCATCTATACTGACCTCCATCAGGTTGCAAACTGAATATAATTTTTTTCTGCATCTAGCTCTGAAAAAATATTTGGCCTTCTAGTAGTGTGTCGGACTTTCTCTATTAGTCCATCTATACTGACCTCCATCAGGTTGCAAATTAAAAATAATTTTTATCTGCATCTACAGTACCTCTGAAAAAATATTTGGCCTTCTAGCAGTGTGTCGGACTTTCTCTATTAGTCCATCTATACTGACCTCCATCAGGTAGCAAATTCAAAATAATTTTTATCTGCATCTACAGTACCTCTGAAAAAATATTTGGGCTTCTAGCTGTGTGTGGGACTTGTTGTATTAGTCCATCTATACTGACCTCCATCAGGTTGCAAACTGAATATATTTTTTTCTGCATCTACCTCTGAAAAAATATTGGGCTTCTAGCTGTGTGTGGGTCTTGTTCTATTAATGCATCTATACAGACCTCCATCAGGTTGCAAACTGAATATAATTTTTTTCTGCATCTAGCTCTGAAAAAATATTTGGCCTTCTAGTAGTGTGTGGGACTTTCTCTGTTAGTCCATCTATACTGACCTCCATCAGGTTGCAAACTGAATATATTTTTTTCTGCATCTACCTCTGAAAAAATATTGGGCTTCTAGCTGTGTGTGGGTCTTGTTCTATTAATGCATCTATACAGACCTCCATCAGGTTGCAAACTGAATATAATTTTTTTCTGCATCTAGCTCTGAAAAAATATTTGGCCTTCTAGTAGTGTGTGGGACTTTCTCTGTTAGTCCATCTATACTGACCTCCATCAGGTTGCAAACTGAATATACTTTTTTTCTGCATCTACCTCTGAAAAAATATTGGGCTTCTAGCTGTGTGTGGGTCTTGTTCTATTAATCCATCTATACTGACCTCCATCAGGTTGCAAACTGAATATAATTTTTTTCTGCATCTAGCTCTGAAAAAATATTTGGCCTTCTAGTAGTGTGTCGGACTTTCTCTATTAGTCCATCTATACTGACCTCCATCAGGTTGCAAATTAAAAATAATTTTTATCTGCATCTACAGTACCTCTGAAAAAATATTTGGGCTTCTAGCTGTGTGTGGGACTTGTTGTATTAGTCCATCTATACTGACCTCCATCAGGTTGCAAACTGAATATATTTTTTTCTGCATCTACCTCTGAAAAAATATTGGGCTTCTAGCTGTGTGTGGGACTTGTTGTATTAGTCCATCTATACTGACCTCCATCAGGTTGCAAACTGAATATACTTTTTTCTGCATCTACCTCTGAAAAAATAGTGGGCTTCTAGCTGTGTGTGGGACTTGTTGTATTAGTCCATCTATACTGACCTCCATCAGGTTGCAAACTGAATATATTTTTTTCTGCATCTACCTCTGAAAAAATATTGGGCTTCTAGCTGTGTGTGGGTCTTGTTCTATTAATCCATCTATACAGACCTCTATCAGGTTGCAAACTGAATCTAATTTTTTTCTGCATCTAGCTCTGAAAAAATATTTGGCCTTCTAGCAGTGTGTCGGACTTTCTCTATTAGTCCATCTATACTGACCTCCATCAGGTTGCAAATTAAAAATAATTTTTATCTGCATCTACAGTACCTCTGAAAAAATATTTGGGCTTCTAGCTGTGTGTGGGACTTGCTGTATTAGTCCATCTATACTGACCTCCATCAGGTTGCAAACTGAATATATTTTTTTCTGCATCTACCTCTGAAAAAATATTGGGCTTCTAGCTGTGTGTGGGACTTGTTGTATTAGTCCATCTATACTGACCTCCATCAGGTTGCAAATTGAATATAATTTTTTTCTGCATCTAACCCAGCCAATAGTTTTGGCCTAATACCACAGTTTGGCCACTCAGCTCTGCTCGGTTACCATCCATTGTTTTTTTGTGCAAACAACTCCAGAGTTGTGAATTAGTTAACCACCAAAATGAGTGGAAAAAGGCCTACTGCTGGTGGAAAGGGGAATAGGCGTGTTGGGAAGGGGAAAAAAGGTTGTGTCCGTGGGGTAGGTGTTAAAGCAACAGTAACATCTGCAGAAGAAAGACCATCTTCCAGCCAAACTAAAATGTCTACTTCTTTTAGCGGACAATGTGATAAGATCCCTTTCTTACGGCCACGCCAATCGCTACAAATTCCAGATGAGGCACAAAAACAGCAGGTGCTTCAACGGATATCAAGTGCTCCTTTAAGTGGGCTCTCCTCCACATCAACTTCAACATCACAAATACTCCAGTCCTCAAAGGTGTCACTCAAATCGCACTTGCTTCCTCACAGCTCCCAAATCTCCAGCTGCCAGTCTGAGAATGAGGTAGAACAGATGGTTGAGTCTGCAGAGCTGTTTACTCATACTATAGCCTGGGAATCAGAGGTCGACTCCAGCGCTTCTGTGAATCCAGACGAGGAAATGATCTGCACTGATGCCCAGAATCTTTATGAGTCGGATCCAGGACCAGACGCAGAAGGTTCTGACCATAATGTAGACCCTCATTCCCAAACTGTAACTCCTGTTGGTGGAGACAATGAGGAAGACGATGATAAGACTCAAATACCTGATTGGAGCGACAACTTTAGTTTTTTGTCAGGGCAGGAACAGGTTGGCTCTGAGGACGACGGGTATGATAACACACAGGGTGATGATGATGAGGTTGGAGATCCCACTTTCTGTCAACCCACAGTCAGCCAAGAGATGAGGTCAGCAGAGGAGGTGGAGGAAGATGCTAGTGACGACGAGGTCAGGTTGCGCCTTCCTGGACAGAGACGTAGTACTGGAAGCACGTCAACAACTGCATCCTCAAACACAACTCTGCCTCTCACCACAAGTCGTGGTGGCTCTTCAGGTCGCATGGGTGCTAAGCCTTGCATAGCCTGGGCATTTTTTCAGATCGATAAAGATGACCCAACTCGTGTTATCTGTAACATTTGTCAGCAAAAGCTAAGTAGAGGCCAAAAAATACATAGTTTGAGTACTTCATGCATGAACCGGCACATGGACATGAAGCATAAGTTGCAGTGGGAAGCTCAGTGTGCTACAATGCGGCCTAGCCGGCCGGGCCAACCACCGTCTGCCATATCTTGTGCATCCGCGGCCTCTTCATCCTCTGTGACTGGGGGGACAGCAGTCACACCTGTTTTGGGGCGCAGACCTGCCACCTCTTTACCCGCAACAGCCAGCGTGATTGACAGGTCATCATTTTCTTTGGAGGTGGTAACACCAGCTGGTGTTGAGCGCTGTCCGACATCGATAGCACCACCTTTGGATCAAGGCAACCTAACATGTCCGCCTGCATCTTCCTCACAGACCGGCAGTTTGCCGGGGACACCCTTATCAACCCCGTCTAAGCACAATAGCCAGCCCTCGGTCCCTCAGATGTGGACAAGTAAAAGACCATTTCCTCCTAGCCATGAGAAAGCTAAGAGGTTGAATTTCACCATCTGCAAGCTCTTGGCTACAGAAATGCTGCCTTTCCGCCTGGTGGACACAGAAGATTTTCGAGACCTTATGTCCGTCGCAGTGCCCCAGTACCAGATGCCCAGTCGGCACTACTTCTCAAAGAAAGGTGTGCCTGCGCTCCACCAGCATGTCGCACACAACATCACCGCTTCTTTGAGAAACTCTGTGTGTGACAGGGTGCATTTCACCACAGACACTTGGACGAGTAGACATGGAGAGGGGCGTTACATGTCGCTGACTGGGCACTGGGTAACTATGGTGACAGCAGGACAAGGGGCTGCTGTCCAAGTCTTGCCATCCCCACGAGTTGTGCGTCAATCCTCTTTATGTCAAAGTTCCTCCAATGCTTCTGCCTCCTCAACCTCCTCTCGGTCTTCCACCTGCACCCAAAGCCTGTCTGGTCATGCCACAAGCTTTCTAACTGCGCAGAAGGGATCCTGCACACCTCCTTACTATGCTGGCAGTAGGGCTCAACGTCATCAGGCGGTTTTTACTTTGAAATGTCTGGGAAATGTGAGTCACACAGCTGAGGAGTTGTGGTCAGCTCTGGAGAACCAATTTCATGAATGGTTTTCTCCACTGGACCTGAAACCAGGGAAGGCCGTGTGCGACAATGCTGCAAACCTGGGTGCGGCCCTTCGCCGGGGCAATGTCACACACGTGCCTTGTATGGCTCACGTGTTGAACCTGGTTGTCCAGCAATTTTTAGCCCACTATCCCAGACTAGATGGCCTTCTGCAGAGGGCACGGTCGCTGTGTGCTCACTTCCGCCGTTCGCATCCCGCAGCTCAGCGACTTACATCTCTACAGAAGTCGTTGGGCCTGCCACTACACCGGCTAAAATGCGATGTGCCTACCCGGTGGAATTCAACTCTGCACATGTTGCAGCGACTGTGGCAGCACCGACAAGCCCTGGTGCAATACGTTCTGACGTATAGCCTGGGCCAACGAGATTCAGAGGTGGGGCAAATCACGCTGGAGGAGTGGTCTCAGATCAGGGACCTATGCACCCTTCTGCACAGTTTTGAAATGGCGACGAAGATGTTTAGTGCTGACGATGCCATTATCAGCATGACTATTCCGGTGATTTACATGCTGGAGCACATGTTAAACAGAATTCGGAGTCAGGTGGTGGCACAAGAGGAGGTGGAGGAAGTAGAGGAGGAGGAGTTGTATGCGGAAGGGCTAACATCTGCAAGGTCCAGACGGTCGGCAGCACCAAGGCGGCAGGCATGTGAGGGTGGGGGAGATGGTTTTACCAGGGCGCATGGTAGCAGCCAAACTAGTGAGGAAGGTGCAGGAGCCCAGGAAGAAGTGGAGGACGAACTGATGGAAGACTCATCAGATAAGGGAGACCTTGATCACATTTCTGTTGTGCGAGGTTGGGGGGAGAGGACAGAGGAAGGAAGCATGATTGTTACCTCGCCACCAACACAACAGGGACTTGGTTCTCCTGGATGCGCAACACACATGAGTGCCTTCTTGCTGCACTACCTGCAACATGACCCTCGAATTGTGAGAATTAGAAATAATCCTGACTACTGGGTTGCCACACTGTTAGATCCCCGGTACAAAAGTAAATTTGCAGAAATTATTCCTGCCATAGAAAGGGATGCACGCATGCAGGAGTATCAGCAGAGACTGTTGCAGAATCTTACATGTGCTTTTCCACAAAATACCAGTGGTGCACGTAGTGAATCTCACAGTTCCAACTTGCCAACCGTGGGACCGTCAAGTGTTCAGCACTCAAACCGTAACAGAACCACAGTATCTGCTGGTAACATCAATTTTGCGGAATCATTTCACCACTTTTTTAGCCCATCCTTTGCAAGGCCACAGGAGACAAGAAGTCTGACACATAGTCAACGCCTAGAGACGATGGTACAGGAGTATCTCCAAGTAAACATTGAAGCCACGACTGTGTCACTGGACCCTTGCTCTTTTTGGGCTTCCAATCTGGATAAATGGCCGGAGCTAGCCACTTACGCCTTGGAGATCTTGTCATGCCCCGCAGCCAGCGTTCTGTCTGAACGTGTGTTCAGCGCTGCTGGTGGTGTGCTGACAGATAAGCGCACGCGGCTCTCCACTGATAATGTAGACAGACTCACGTTCATAAAGATGAACAAATCATGGATCCGAAACGACTTTTCTACCCCTGTGTCATCCTGGGGAGAGTAAAAGCTTGATGATTGGTTAAAATCACCCTACCAACCGTTTTAAGCTTTCAAATTACTAATCATGTTTATCTGTATCTTGACTGGAAAATTATTTTTGCTTTGTAGCAGTGTGCAGCACTGATCCTATTAGGCCATCTATAATAAGCTCCACCAGATTTAAAATTAAAAACAATTTTTAGCTGCATCTAGCCCGGAAAATAATTTTGGGGCTCCGAGATGCGCAAGACACATAAGTGCCTTCTTGCTGCACTACCTGCAGCATGACCCTCATATTGTCAGAATTCGAAATAATCATGACTACTGGGTTGCCACACTCTTAGATCCCCCAAACTTTTCAATCAACCTTTTCATTTTAATAAAGACCAAAAAAATGGTCATTTTTGAAATTATAAGCATTAGCAGGTTGTTAGAAACTGAAATCAAACAGTTTTCAACTCAAAACTTTATTGTAGGTGATGTTACATTTTCACATAGGACCCCTTGTTCGAAAGGAGCTTCTGAACTCTCTCGTCCATTGAATTTGTCAGGTTTTGGATGGTTTCTGCTTCAATTGTTTTGCATGAGGACAGAATACCCTCCCAGAGCTGTTGCTTAGATGTGAACTGCCTCCCGCCATCATAGACACTCCTTTTAATGATGCTCCAAAGGTTCTGAATGGGGTAGAGGTCAGGGGAGCATGGGGGTCACACCATAAGTTTGTCCCCTTTTATGCCCATATTAGCCAGAGATGCAGATGTTTTATGTGCAGCATGAGATGGTGCATTATCATGCAGAAAAATGATCTTGCTGTGAAATACACGGTTCTTCTTCTTGAACCATGGCAGGAAGTGCTGTTTGAGAAAATCCACATACATTATGGAGTTCATCTTTAGCGCCTTCAGGGATCCTAAAGGGGCCGACAATCTCTCTCCCCATAATTCCAGCCCAAAACATTACTCCACCTCCTCCTTGTTGGCGCTGTAGCCGTGTTTGCGTGGGGTGTCCATCAACCAGCCATCCTCCACTCCATCCATCTGGACCATCGAGCGCTGCACGGCACTCATCCGTGAACAAAACAGTTTTGAAATCAGTCTTCATGTAATGTTTGGCCCACTGGAGCCGTTTCTGCTTGTGTGAAGTGGATAGAGGAGGTCGATAGGATGGCGTATGCACAGCTGCAAACCTCTGAAGGACCCTGCATCTTGTTGTTCGGGGGACGTTGGAGGCACCAGCAGCTTCAAAAACTTGTCTGCTGCTATGACAAGGCTTTCTTGCCGGTGCTCTTTTAACCTGACGTAATTGCCTGTAGGAAAGAGTCCTCAATTTGCCCTTATCAGCACGCACACGTGTGTACTGTGAATCAGCTACATACTTCTTGATTGCCAAGACACTTCATCCTGATCATCGCACAATGTTGATTGTAGTCATGCCTTGACCTAAACACTCCACAATTTGTTGCTTCTCAGCAGCCGACACATCCTTTTTCTTTCCCATTTTGGCAGAAAATGTAGGCTGCTTAATAATGTGAGAGAGCCTTCTTAAGTAGTCTTGCCTTTCATTGGACACACCTGCCAAACTAATTAGCACAGGTGTCTGCAATTGCTTACAGTGATATAAAGAGCCCTGACACACATCACCATCAATGAGTTTAACTGACAAACCAACAAATTCTTCCCTTATCACTCCTAAACACTTTTTGCATAATAATTTGGAACGCAGTGTACATGTGCTTTTCCACAAAACACCAGTGGTTCACGTAGTGAATCTTACAGTTCTAACTTGCCAACCGTGGTCTGTATGGAATTGTTCAATAAAGGGCCCAAAATTAAGATAACATAGATGGGAGAGGTCTCTATGAATAGGAATTCCTAAGTATTTGATACCCTGTGAGGGCCAGGCAAAGGGAAAGTTGGACTGGATGGAATCCTATATGGATTTGGGGAGGGAGACATTGAGGGCCTCAGACTTCGCTGCATTGATTTTAAAATTTGACCATGTAACAAAGTGATCTATTTCAGCCATAACAGCATGGATGGATATATGTGATTGAGTGATATATACTAGGACATCATCAGCAAATAGAGAGCACTTGTACTCGGTGCCTCCCACCTCAATCCACCTAATATTGGGGTTATGGCGAATTGATGAGAGCAGGTGCTCCGTCACTAGGATGTATAAGAGAGGGGACAGAGGACATCCCTGCCTTGTCCCATTGGTGATTGTGAAAGGTGATGAAAATGTTCTGATGCACCCCCTGGGCCTTGGGACACCCGGAGCCGGACCCTTTTTGGTGGATGCTGGTGGTTGTAGTCTTCGTGGCGGCGACCCGGTTCCGTGGCTCAGGGCGGTCAAACCAGTGGCGGAACTATTTATGTGGTTTTGATGTTTAAATGTCCGACTACGCCACCCGTGGATTGCGGTCAGAGTGAACCGCCGCTCCAGGGCAGACCGCTGAGGCTGGTGTTGTGGGTGCAGCAGAGCGTAGCATAACTCCCCACGGGAGGAGTATAGCCTCAGGGCAGTGTATGCGGAGGATGGGGGTGATGGTGCAGGGCAGCAGCAGTAATGACACGGAGTCAGTGATGCAGTCCAGGGCCTTTACTCACAGTTCTTATTATCCAGACCACGTCTGCAGGTAACGGCTGCCCACGTCGTACTGTGCTCACCAGGTGAGGGGCTCAGACAACTCCCAGATAACTTTGGAGCACTTCACAGGACCCCCTTTGTGTGTCCTTTGTCTGGCCTTTCTTACCAACACTTCTGTCCGGCTGCCTCGGGCCTCCTCTTGGTAAACTTGGCGCCAGTTTCCCTGACCCTATGTGGTGCCTTCCTAGCGGGTGTAGCGAGGGGCTGCGCCACATAAAATGTCAGAGCCTCCGGTTTCTAGCTGAGGGTCGTTTCCTGCCTCCACTAGTTCGGGGACCGGTCTCCCCCTTTGGCCTGACCCCTCCACGCAGGTGGATTCGGGCGTGCGGTGGCGACTCGCCCGTCCGCACCCCTGGGATCCCTTCATTCCTCGTTCCTGGAGCCTTCTCCGCTCCTCTTCCTTCCTTCTCCCTCTTCCAGGCCTGGGCCTCTGTTACTAGGCCCGCCTCCGGAGCAGAGCTCATGCAGAGCCCCTGCTCCCTGCCACTTCTGCTCAGACTTCTCTGCACTGAACTAAGATGGTGCCCACCTTTTATACTCCCTTCTCAATGCACCCAGGAACTGCTTCCTCCCTGCTCCTGCACTACAGGGTTCCCCTTCCTCAGTGTTCCCTCCCCCCACTCCAGCCAGGGACAGGGACTGTCGTGCCCATCTCAGGGGCATATTGGTCGCCCTGCCCCACGGCAATGTGGTGTAATGCATGCAGGTGTCGGGTCCTGATCCACACTCCATCCTTACCTGAGAGTGAGATATCACACCTCTGGGTGAGGTGCAATACGTCTGTAGCAACCGAGCCCTCAGGGTGCTACAGTTCCATTTATCTTCAGCCTAGGTGACGTATTGCGATACAGGGCCGTGATTTTGGCTATAAAAGGGTCCCCTAGACCCCTACCCCAAGCTTTTTAAGAGAATCATATATGGCGTGCCAGGAGACTCTATGGAATGCTTTCTCAGCATCCAAAGAGAGTATCTAATTACAAATTTTTAACTGCATCTAGCCCAGGAAATACTTTGTGCCTAGTAGCAGTGTCTGCTAGTCAGCGGATTATCCCGGCTGTTAAGCAAGCTACACCACCTGTAGTTTAGACACTTAATTTTTTCAAAGGAAATGCTTCGGGACCATGGGATACTTAGTGAAGAGCATCAGGAGGCACCCCAAGGCATAGGGGCTGGGACTGGCAGTAGGATGCCTTGCGGTGGACAGCCGAGCTCGATCCTTATAAAAGCTTTTTAACTGCAGCAGCTTTAGTGGACGCTACTGGAGCTGGAATTACCGCGGCTGCTGGCATGAGACTTGCCCTCCAATAGATCCTTGTAAATGGATTTAAAGTGTATTCATTCAAATTAGAGAGACAATTTAAATTAAAAAGCTTAGAGCTGCCTCCACCACAGGGGGGCTCGCTCGACCCACCAGCGGACAGGCACCAGTATTGGGAGAGGGGGGCTGGCCGTCAGGGTTCACCGCGGCTCTGGCACAAACCCGGCGACACGGAGGTGGCACGGGCAGGAGCGGACTGGCCGTGTCGGCTTCTCACTTTTTGGATTTTAGAAGGGCATGACATGCCTATATCTGTGTCTCCCCCTCCTTTTACTCCTCCACCTCTTTTATTTTCGCATGACTATATGTACTTGTCACTTTTCCATGTGTTAGTTATGTCTTCTGAGCAGTTTGTCAGCTTTTGGACACCTTTGAAGGTGTTTTCTATGTGTTTCTATGTGTTTTTATTTGCCTGCCATTGGTTTTAACGGTGTTCGAAGGTGTTCGACGAACAGTTCGACGAACAGTTCGGCGAACACACGGGTGTTCGACGAACCGAACCGAACTCGAACACTACGGGGGTGGCTCAACACTAGTCAGCACTAAACATCTTCGTCGCCATTTCAAAACTGTGCAGAAGGGTGCATAGGTCCCTGATCTGAGACCACTCCTCCAGCGTGATTTGCCCCACCTCTGGATCTCATTGGCCCAGGCTATACGTCAGAACGTATTGCACCAGGGCTTGTCGGTGCTGCCACAGTCGCTGCAACATGTGCAGAGTTGAATTCCACCGGGTAGGCACATCGCATTTTAGCCGGTAAAGTGGCAGGCCCAACGACTTCTGTAGAGATGTAAGTCGCTGAGCTGTGGGATGCGAACGGCGGAAGTGAGCACACAGCGACCGTGCCCTCTGCAGAAGGCCATCTAGTCTGGGATAGTGGGCTAAAAATTGCTGGACAACCAGGTTCAACACGTGAACCATACAAGGCACGTGTGTGACATTGCCCCGGCGAAGGGCCGCACCCAGGTTTGCAGCATTGTCGCACACGGCCTTCCCTGGTTTCAGGTCCAGTGGAGACAACCATTCATGAAACAACAACTCCTCAGCTGTGTAACTCACATTTCCCAGACATTTCAATGTAAAAACCGCCTGATGACGTTGAGCCCTACTGCCAGCATAGTAAGGAGTTGTGCAGGATCCCTTCTGCGCAGTTAGAAAGCTTGTGGCATCACCAGATAGGCTTTGGGTGCAGGTGGAAGACCGAGAGGAGGTTGAGGAGGCAGAAGCAGTGGAGGAACTTTGACATAAAGAGGATTGACGCACAACTCGTGGGGACGGCAAGACTTGGACAGCAGCCCCTTGTCCTGCTGTCACCATAGTTACTCAGTGCCCAGTCAGCGACATGTAACGCTCCTGTCCATGCCTACTCGTCCAAGTGTCTGTGGTGAAATGCACCCTGTCACACACAGAGTTTCTCAAAGAAGCGATGATGTTGTGTGCGACATGCTGGTGGAGCGCAGACACACCTTTCTTTGAAAAGTAGTGCCGACTGGGCATCTGGTACTGGGGCACTGCGACGGACAAAAGGTCTCGAAAATCCTCTGTGTCCACCAGGCGGAAAGTCAGCATTTCTGTAGCCAAGAGCTTGCAGATGGTGAAATTCAACCTCTTAGCTTTCTCATGGCTAGGAGGAAATGGTCTTTTACTTGTCCACATCTGAGGGACCGAGGGCTGGCTATTGTGCTTAGACGGGGTTGATAAGGGAGTCCCCGGCAAACTGCCGGTCTGTGAGGAAGATGCAGGCGGACATGTTAGGTTGCCTTGATCCAAAGGTGGTGCTATCGATGTCAGACAGCGCTCAACACCAGCTGGTGTTACCACCTCCAAAGAAAATGATGACCTGCCAATCACGCTGGCTGTTGCGGGTAAAGAGGTGGCAGGTCTGCGCCCCAAAACAGGTGTGACTGCTGTCCCCCCAGTCACAGAGGATGAAGAGGCCGCGGATGCACAAGATATGGCAAATGGTGGTTGGCCCGGCCGGCTAGGCCGCATTGAAGCACACTGAGCTTCCCACTGCAACTTATGCTTCATGTCCATGTGCTGGTTCATGCATGAAGTACTCAAACTATGTATTTTTGGCCTCTACTTAGCTTTTGCTGACAAATGTTACAGATAACACGAGTTGGGTCATCTTTATCGATCTGAAAAAATGCCCAGGCTATGCAAGGCTTAGCACCCATGCGACCTGAAGAGCCACCACGACTTGTGGTGAGAGGCAGAGTTGTGTTTGAAGATGCAGCTGTTGACGTGCTTCCAGTACTATGTCTCTGTCCAGGAAGGCGCAACCTGACCTCGTCATCACTAGCATCTTCCTCCACCTCCTCTGCTGACCTCATCTCTTGGCTGACTGTGGGTTGACAGTAAGTGGGATCTCCAACCTCATCATCATCACCCTGTGCGTTATCACACCTGTCGTCCTCAGAGCCAACCTGTTCCTGCCCTGACAAAAAACTAAAGTTGTCGCTCCAATCAGGTATTTGAGTCTTATCATCGTCTTCCTCATTGTCTCCACCAACAGGAGTTACAGTTTGGGAATGAGGGTCTACATTATGGTCAGAACCTTCTGCGTCTGGTCCTGGATCCGACTCATAAAGATTCTGGGCATCAGTGCAGATCATTTCCTCGTCTGGATTCACAGAAGCGCTGGAGTCGACCTCTGATTCCCAGGCTATAGTATGAGTAAACAGCTCTGCAGACTCAACTATCTGTTCTACCTCATACTCAGACGGGCAGCTGGAGATTTGGGAGCTGTGAGGAAGCAAGTGCGATTTGGGTGACACCTTTGAGGACTGGAGTATTTGTGATGTTGAAGTTGATGTGGAGGAGAGCCCACTTAAAGGAGCACTTGATATCCGTTGAAGCACCTGCTGTTTTTGTGCCTCATCTGGAATTTGTAGCGATTGGCGTGGCCGTAAGAAAGGGATCTTATCACATTGTCCGCTAAAAGAAGTAGACATTTTAGTTTGGCTGGAAGATGGTCTTTCTTCTGCAGATGTTACTGTTGCTTTAACACCTACCCCACGGACACAACCTTTTTTCCCCTTCCCAACACGCCTATTCCCCTTTCCACCAGCAGCAGGCCTTTTTCCACTCATTTTGGTGGTTAACTAATTCACAACTCTGGAGTTGTTTGCACAAAAAAACAATGTATGGGAACCGAGCAGAGCTGAGTGGCCAAACTGTGGTATTAGGCCAAAACTATTGGCTGGGTTAGATGCAGAAAAAAATTATATTCAATTTGCAACCTGATGGAGGTCAGTATAGATGGACTAATAGAACAAGTCCCACACACAGCTAGAAGCCCAAATATTTTTTCAGAGGTAGATGCAGAAAATTTTTTTATTCAGTTTGCAACCTGATGGAGGTCTGTATAGATGGATTAATAGATCAAGTCCCACACACAGCTACAAGCCCAATATTTTTTCAGAGGTAGATGCAGAAAAAAAATATATTCAGTTTGCAACTTGATGGAGGTCAGTATAGATGGACTAATAGAGAAAGTCCCACACACTGCTAGAAGGCCAAATATTTTTTCAGAGCTAGATTCAGACAAAAAATTATTTTGAATTTGCAACCTGATGGAGGTCAGTATAGATGGACTAATAGAACAAGTCCCACACACTGCTAGAAGGCCAAATATTTTTTCAGAGCTAGATGCAGAAAAAAATTATATTCAGTTTGTAACCTGATTGAGGTCTGTATAGATGGATTAATAGAACAAGTCCCACACACAGCTAGAAGCCCAAATATTTTTTCAGAGGTAGATGCAGATAAAAATTATTATTAATTTGCAACCTGATGGAGGTCATTATAGATGGACTAATAGAGAAAGTCCCACACACTGCTAGAAGGCCAAATATTTTTTCAGAGCTAGATGCAGATAAAAATTATTTTTAATTTGCAACCCGATGGAGGTCAGTATAGATGGACTAATAGAGAAAGTCCCACACACTGCTAGAAGGCCAAATATTTTTTCAGAGCTAGATGCAGATAAAAATTATATTCAATTTGCAACCTGATGGAGGTCAGAATAGATGGACTAATAGAACAAGTCCCACACACAGCTAGAAGCCCAAATATTTTTTCAGAGGTACTGTAGATGCAGATAAAAATTATTTTTAATTTGCAACCTGATGGAGGTCAGTATAGATGGACTAATACAACAAGTCCCACACACTGCTAGAAGCCCAATATTTTTTCAGAGGTAGATGCAGAAAAAAATATATTCAGTTTGCAACCTGATGGAGGTCAGTATAGATGCAGTAATAGAACAAGTCCCACACACAGCTAGAAGCCCAAATATTTTTTCAGAGGTAGATGCAGATAAAAAATATTTTTAGTTTGCAACCTGATGGAGGTCAGTATAGATGGACTAATAGAGAAAGTCCCACACACTGCTAGAAGGCCAAATATTTTTTCAGAGCTAGATGCAGATAAAAATTATATTCAATTTGCAACCTGATGGAGGTCAGTATAGATGGACTAATAGAGAAAGTCCCACACACTGCTAGAAGGCCAAATATTTTTTCAGAGCTAGATGCAGATAAAAATTACATTCAATTTGCAACCTGATGGAGGTCAGTATAGATGGACTAATAGAACAAGTCCCACACACAGCTAGAAGCCAAAATATTTTTTCAGAGGTACTGTAGATGCAGATAAAAATTATTTTTAATTTGCAACCTGATGGAGGTCAGTATAGATGGACTAATAGAGAAAGTCCCACACACTGCTAGAAGGCCAAATATTTTTTCAGAGCTAGATGCAGAAAAAAATTATATTCAGTTTGCAACCTGATGGAGGTCAGTATAGATGGACTAATAGAGAAAGTCCCACACACTGCTAGAAGGCCACATATTTTTTCAGAGGTAGATGCAGAAAAAAATATATTCAGTTTGCAACCTGATGGAGGTCTGTATAGATGGATTAATAGAACAAGTCCCACACACAGCTAGAAGCCCAATATTTTTTCAGAGTTAGATGCAGAAAAAAATATATTCAGTTTGCAACCTGATGGAGGTCAGTATAGATGGACTACTACAACAAGTCCCACACACAGCTAGAAGCCCAATATTTTTTCAGAGGTAGATGCAGAAAAATATATATTCAGTTTGCAACCTGATGGAGGTCTGTATAGATGGATTAATAGAACAAGTCCCACACACAGCTAGAAGCCCAATATTTTTTCAGAGGTAGATGCAGAAAAAAATATATTCAGTTTGCAACCTGATGGAGGTCAGTATAGATGGACTAATACAACAAGTCCCACACACAGCTAGAAGCCCAATATTTTTTCAGAGCTAGATGCAGAAAAAAATTATATTCAATTTGCAACCTGATGGAGGTCAGTATAGATGGACTAATAGAATGATGCTATGCCCAAAAGATTTTACTTCACTAGGTGCAGTAAAAAATTGGTATTCTATACACAGGTTGTATATCTTGCAACACAGATAGGCTACTCCACTGACTAACACACTCTGCAATAGGCCAAAAAGGATTAGCTTTGCTAGATTCAGCCAAATGCTGTGAAAAAAAATTGCACAGCACTGGCACAGACCTGCCTGGCAAAAACTGATAGGAACTGATGTAACCTAGTCCTGAAAAGGACTCCAATTACAATTAGTCTTTACTCCCACAATCTATCTATTTAAGAGCACAGACCTGCCTGATAAAAGTCGTAGGAAATGCTGTAACCTAGTCCTTAAAAGGACTGCAATCACAACTATTCCCTGCTCCCAAGCTATCTGTAGATTTGTGCGAAAATTGGCTTGAAATTAACAAGGTATAGCGCACACAGCAACAGCGGTGTCGTCTAACACGCAGCTGCAGCAGTGAGAAAATGGTGGCGACGGGGAAAATGGCTTGGTCTTATAGGGCAAGGACATGTGACATACACTGCCAATGACACATGCCCTTGCTTGTGTGAAAAAAAGCACTTCGCTCCGTGTGTGCGCTGCTGATAGGCTGATAGATTGCACCTCCCCACTGCAAATGCGGGAAAGAGAAAAAAAAATGGAGATCTTCATTGTTCCTGCAGAGATCCATCCCCTGCCCCTCCCCCCACCCCGCTGTACACTCAAACTGCGTATTAACATTAATTTTCATCATTACTGAGAAAAAATCCAGTTATGATTTTGGTGCACGAACAGTTATCGAACATAACCTCGAACAGCCCAATTTTTCTCAAATTGTTCGTGTTCGCCGAACGGCTCGAACACCGCCCAAAACAGCTCGAATTTGAGATTGGCGAACAGTTCGAGTAGAACAACGCTCATCTCTAATCAAAACTATGAATTAACACATGTGAAACAACTGAAAATATGTCTTATATTCTAGGTTCTTCAAAGTAGCCCCCTTTTGCTTTTATGACTGCTTTGCACACTCTTGGCATCCTCTTGATGAGCTTCAAGAAGTAGTCACCGGAAATGTCTTTCACTTCACAAGTGTGACCTGTCAGGTTTAAAAATTGGGATTTCTTGCCTTATAAATGGGGTTGGGACCATCAGTTGTGTTGTGCAGAAGTCTAGTGGATACACAGCTGATAGTCCTACTGAATAGACTGTTAGAATTTGTATTATGGCAAGAAAAAAGCAGCTAAGTAAAGAAAAATGAGTGGCCATCATTACTTTAAGAAATGAAGGTCAGTAAGTCCGAAAAATTGGGAAAACGATGAAAGTGTCCCCAAGTGCAGTTGCAAAAACGATCAAGCGCTACAAAGAAACTGGCTCACATGAGGACCATCCCCAGGAAAGGAAGACCAAGAGTCACCTCTGCTTCTGAGAATAAGTTTATCCGAGTCACCACCCTCAGAAATCGCAGGTTAACAGCAGCTCATATTAGAGACCAGGTCAATGCCACACAGAGTTCTAGCAGCAGACACATCTCTTCAACAACTGTTAAGAGGAGACTTTGTGCAGCAGGCCTTCATGGTAAAATAGCTGCTAGGAAACCTCTGCTAAGGATAGGCAACAAGCAGAACAGGCTTGTTTGGGCTAAAGAACACAAGGAATGGACATTAGACCAATGCAAATCTGTGCTTTGGTCTGATGAGTCCAAATTTGAGATCTTTGGTTCCAACCACCGTGTCTTTGTGCGACGCAGAAAAGGGGGTTGGGGGAGGGGCAGGGGATGGATCTCTGCAGAAATAATGAAGATCTCCATTTTTTTTTCTCTTTCCCGCATTTACAGTGGGGAGGTACAATCTGTCAGCCTATCAGCAGCGCACACACGGAGCGAACTGCTTTTTATCACACAAGCAAGGGCATGTGTCATTGGCAGTGTATGTCACATGTCCTTGCCCTATAAGACCCAGCCATTTTCCCTGTCGCCACCATTTTCTCACTGCTGCAGCAGCGTGCTAGACGGCACCGCTGTTGCTGTGTGCGCTATACTTTGTTAATTTCAAGCCAATTTTCGCACAAATCTACAGATAGCTTGGGAGTAGGGAATAGTTGTGATTGCAGTCCTTTTAAGGACTAGGTTACATCATTTCCTATGACTTTTATCAGGCCGGACTGTGCTCTTACATAGATAGGTTGGGAGTAAAGACTAATTGTAATTGCAGTCCTTTTCAGGGCTAGGTTACATCAGTTCCTATCACTTTTATCAGGCAGGTCTGTGCTCTTAAATAGATAGGTTGGGAGTAAAGACTAATTGTAATTGCAGTCCTTTTCTGGGCTAGGTTACATCAGTACCTATCACTTTTTGCCAGGCTGGTCTGTGCCAGTGCTGTGCAAGTTTTTTTTCACAGCATTTGGCTAAATCTAGCAAAGCAAATCCTTTTTGTCCTCTTGCAGTGTGTGTTAGTCAGTGGAGAAGTCGATCTGCATTGCAAGTTACCCCACCTGGGTATAGAATACAATTTTTTTTACTGCACCTAGTGAAGTAAAACCTTTTGGGCATAGCATCATTCTATTAGTCCATCTATACTAACCTCCACCTGGTTGCAAATTCAATATAATTTTTTTCTGCATCTAGCTCTGAAAAAATATTTCGGCTTGTAGCAGTGTGTGAGACTTGTTCAATTAGTCCATCTATACTAACCTCCACCAGGTTGCAAATTCAATATAATTTTTATCTGCATCTAGCTCTGAAAAAATATTTTGGCTTGTAGGAGTGTGTGTGACTTGTTCTATTAATCCATCTATACTAACCTCCACCAGGTTGCAAATTCAATATAATTTTTATCTGCATCTAGCTCTGAAAAAATATTTTGGCTTGTAGCAGTGTGTGAGACTTGTTCTATTAGTCCATCTATACTAACCTCCACCAGATTGCAAATTCAATATAATTTTTATCTGCATCTAGCTCTGAAAAAATATTTGGGCTTCGGCTTGTAGCAGAGTGTGGGACTTGTTCTATTAGTCCATTTATACTAACCTCCACCAGGTTGCAAATTCAATAAAATTTTTTCCTGCATCTAGCTCTGAAAAAATATTTCGGCTTGTAGCAGTGTGTGAGACTTGTTCTTGTAGTCCATCTATACTAACCTCCACCAGGTTGCAAATTCAATATAATTTTTTTCTGCATCTAGCTCTGAAAAAATATTTCGGCTTGTAGCAGTGTGTGAGACTTGTTCGATTAGTCCATCTATACTAACCTCCACCAGGTTGCAAATTCTATATAATTTTTATCTGCATCTAGCTCTGAAAAAATATTTGAGCTTGTAGCAGTGTGTGGTACTCATTGTATTAGGCCATCTATACCAAGCTCCACCAGCTTTGAAATTAATAATAATTTTTAGCTGCATCTAGCCCTGAAAATAATTTTTCTTCCCAATAGTGGTAGCAATAGAAATATGGGGCGCACGCCTGGCTAACAAAAATATATGCTTCATAACAAAAAACACCAGCCTAGCGCACTGCATTAATAAGATGGCATCATCGTCTCTCCCAGTGCTAGGCCTATTACGCCGGCTAGAATTCCTGTGCCTAAAACACAATGTATGGGTCCGCGCTAGCCACGATGCTGAGGGGTCTAAAGCTGCTGCTAATGCTTTATCACAATTCAGTTGGCAGATTTTCACAGAACTCTTCCCCAACGCCCACCCATCGGGCAACAGTTGCCACCCTCCCTATGGGATCTAGTGGCGAATAGTTGATGACATTAATCAGAGCGTCAGTTGCCCCATCAACATGGCAAGCATACGGTAAGGCTTGGGAAGAGTGGACTCGACTAGTAGCAGGCAGACGGGTTGACCAATGTGAACAAGCCAGATCACAAGTCAACATAGAATTTCTCCACCAGCTAATGATGAGGGGCATATCAGGGGCGTCAGCGCAGCGGTGTCTGACCAGAATAGCATTTCTCTTCCAACTACTGAATTGAGGAGATGTGACAAAGATTCATCATCAGACAATCCATAAAAGGGTGGAAAAGGGGTCAGCCAAGTCAGGAGTGTAGACGTCCCGTCCCATGTCACTAAAACAGATTTCTCACATCATATCCCTAACACCATTAACATGACACTCACAATTTGAAGCAACACTACTGTCTACTGCATTTGCGATCGCCTTATTCGGGGCGCTATGCATAAGCGAATTAACCCCTCAACCCAAAATTACCACCAGTGGAGGCTTATTACACCAGGACATAGTCATAGCCAATAATGCAATACGTCTACTCATATGCCAATCGAAAACGGTTCCAGCTGGCAGGGGCACTTGGGTACTTCTACAACCCACAAACGGTACACTAAGTCGGGTAACAAAAGTAAAAACATATATAACCATCAGATCACCAAGAAATTTCTTCCTATCACACATTGATGGAACGCCATTATCAAGATACCAGTTCCAAGCTATATTTAATAAATGCATAACATCCGCAGGGAACCACCCCAAAGATTACAGGACACATTCATTCCGCATAGGCGCGGCCACGGAAGCAGCAAGAGCAGGCCTGCCATCTCCCTATCCTCTGAATGGAAGTTCAGAGGATAGGGAGATGGCGATCCACGTGTTTGGCGAGATACATAAGACCGGACTTGTTATCCTAACGTGGTTTGTTTCTTTTACAGGTGACGCTAAGCCAACAGTGTGGGTGATAGGCCACTCGTATATATATTGGGCAGAAAAAAAGGGCGAAAGTCCGCCCAGGTGGGAGGAAATTAGAGTTTCATAACACATATTTCAACTGGAGAGGTATTAGAGGCCTGCTATGGCCACAGGTACTAATGGAGGTAATCAAGGTAGGGAGAGAGGCAAGAGGTCTGATCATCTTAGTTATACAGGCCGCGGGAAACAACCTAGGTCATCATAAGAGCGCATAACTAATGACAATAATGAAACTAGACACTGAGAGCTTCAGAGAATTTTTCACAAAACTAACCATAGTATGGTCAGAGATTGTGCCGATAGCAGTATGGCAAGGTGCGCGAGACATCACGGCCATCGAACGGACAAGGCGGGTAATAAATATTCGGATGGCAAAATTTAGAAGAGACTGAGGCGGTGTAGTGATACGACACCGACAACTGGAAGGAGATAAAGCAGGCCTCATACGGCCCAACGGTGTTCACTTAATGGATATTGGACTGGACATATTCCTGTCAGGACTCCAGGACGGAGTGGAACAAGCGTTAAGAGTGATAGGTGGGGGTCAGAGTCCTGTATATGAGTACGCAGGATCCTCCGTGGCCTGGAAATAGAAAGGACATGTTGGAGAGTTACACTTGTTGGCCAACTTGCTGGAGTGGAGACCCAGGGCATGCTGCAACAAGCTGAATTATTTTAGAAATAAAATGCCTTTCTAATGGAATGAGTATAAAGAGTTAATAAAGCTGTGACTGATCCTCACCCATCCAGTTGTAAGAGTTACATTATTGTATTGTCAAGGAAAGGGGGGCGGTAGGGGGGCTGAGCGTCTGGGTTTGGTTGGGGGTCCCCACAGTCTGCCTAGGCTCGATGCATTTAAAAATTCTTATTAGATACACAGGCAGTGCAGCTTGCTTCGCAACTGGGCTTCTACGCCCCAAAGTATTGCCTAGTCTAGATGCAGTTAACAATTCTACGCTGACTAGCAGACACTGAAGCTTTGGAGCAGACCTCTGAGTAAACAGCTCTTCAGACTCAACCATCTATGTTACCCCAAGCCATAGTGTATGTAGTTTCTTACAGTTAAAAGGGGGGGGTGGGAGCGACCCAACCCACCTGAAATTGACGATGCGAACGTCACGTAAGACACAGCAAGGGGACTCCTAAAAGAGTCTCCATTTTTTCGCTAAATTGTGGCACAGACACCACTTAACCCTAAAACGCATACCTGGGGGCTCGCAGGCCCACCCTGTTAATTGTTTTCTATTTTCTGCAAGATTACTTTAGTTAGAATTTTGAAACTCTAGGTATTCTTCATGTATATAGTTGTTTGTCATTTGAGTTTGAGTTATTCCATGTTATTTGCACACGGGCCTAAAAGGCCCCAGGTATGTGAAAGTGTAGATTTTTATGGTCATGCGTTCTAGGGTTAAGTGGCATCAATTGCCCCACAGTTGCTTAAAACGGTTGGTGAGGTGATTTTACCAAATCCTCAAGCTTTTAGTCTCCCCAGGATGACACAGGGGTAGAAAAGTCCTTGCGAATCCAAGATTTGTTCATCTTTATGAACGTGAGTCTGTCTATATTCTCAGTGGACAGCCGCGTGCGCTTATCTGTCAGCACACCACCAGCAGCGCTGAACACACGTTCAGAGAGAACGCTGGCTGCAGGGCATGACAAGAGCTCCGGCCATTTTTCCAGATTGGAATCCCAAAATGAGCAAGGGTCCAGTGACACAGTCATGGCTTCGATGTTCACTTGGAGATACTCCTGTACCATCCTCTCTAGGCATTGACTATGTGTCAGACTTCTTGTCTCCTGTGGCCTTGCAAAGGATGGTCTAAAAAAGTGGTGAAACGATTCCACAAAATTGCTGTTACCAGCAGATACTGTGTTACTGTTACGGTTTGAGTGATGAAGATTCGACAGTCCCACGGTTGGCAAGTTAGAACTGGTGTTTTCTGGAAAAGCACATGTAAGATTCTGCAACAGCATCTGCAGATACTCCTGCATGCGTGAATCCCTTTCTATGGCAGGAATTATTTCGGCAAATTTACTTTTGTATCGGGGATCTAAGAGTGTGGCAACCCACTAGTCGGGATTACTTCAAATTCTGACAATCCGAGGGTCATGTTGCAGGTAGTGCAGCAAGAAGGCACTCATGTGTCTTGCGCATCCAGGAGGACCAAGTCCTAGTTGTGTTGGTAGCAAGGTAAGAATCAAGCTTCCTTCCTCTGCCCTCTCCCCCAAACCTCGCACAACAGAAATGTGATCAAGGTCTCCCTCATCTGATGAGTCTTCCATGCCCATCGCCAGTTCGTCCTCCACTTCTTCCTCGGCTCCTGCACCTTCCTCAACAGTTTGGCTGCTACCATGCTCCCTGGTTAATCCCTCTCCCCCACCCTCCCATGCCTGCCGCCTTGGTGCTGCCGACTGTCTGGACCTTGGAGATGTTATCCCTTCCGCATACGACTCCTCCTCTACTTCTTCCACCTCCTCTTGTCCCACCACCTGACTCTGAATTCTGTTTAATGTGTGCTCCAGCATGTAAATCACCGAAATAGTCATGCTGATAATGGCATCGTCGTCAGCACTAAACATCTTCGTCGCCATTTCAAAACTGTGCAGAAGGGTGTGTGACGCCCCTGAGGGTTCAGTCGCCACAGAGTTACTGCATCTCACCCAGAGGTGTGGTATCTCACCCTCAGGTAAGGAAGGAGTATGGCTCGGGACCCTAACACCAGCATCCAACACATACCCGCAGTGGGGGTAGGGCGAGATTGCTCCTAAGGGAGAGTACAGTCCCAGGTTCCTAGATGGCGGGAGTGTCCTATGTACTGGGTGCTTAGGGGAACAGCTTAGGGGAGCACGTGACAGGGAGAGTATAAATAGGAAGCCATCTTAGAAAGAGCAAGCCAGTCAGAGGAGGAGAAGTGACAGGAGCAGAGGCCCTGCATGAGCTCTGCTCTGGAGGCGGGCCTAGCCTGGGAGGCCCAGGACTGAAGGAGAGAAGAGAGGAGTGGGAGCAGGAAGGCTCCAGGAACCGAAGGGACCTTAGGGGTACGGGCCGTGCAGAAGGCCACCCGTACGCACGCTGCTACCAGGAGGTAGAAACAGCAAGGCTCAACTAGAAACCGGAGGCTGCAGCATTTCATGTACTGCAGGCCCAAGTCCACACCAGTCTCACTAAGAAGGTAGCTACATAGGACCCAGGGGACGGAACATACGTCGCCCGCCAAGGCCCGAGGATACCGGATAGAAGTGTCACTGGGTATGAGGTGCAGGGAGAAGGCCAGAGAAAGGACACACAGAAGGGGGTCCTGCTAAGTACTCCGGAGCTATCTGGGGGTGGACTGAGCCCCTCACTGAGTACGCACAGCACGACGGGGAGATTGCTCTGGTACCTGTAATCTGGACTGCAACAACTGTGAGTAAAGATCTTGGGACTGCATCACACGGACTCTGTGTTCATTACTGACTCCCTGCACTACAACCACCATCATCCACCCACACTGCCCTGAAGCTACACTCTTCCTGTGGGGAGTAATAATACTATTGCTGCAAAACCACAAGCTTCAGAGGACTGTTCCGCAGCGGCTGCCCCTTTGGCCGCACTCCACAGGTGGCGTAGTCGGACATTATAAAACCCATATATACAAATTACCCTTGGATTGACTGTCCTGGGTCATGGACCGGTCACCGCCACAGTGACTACAACCCTCAGCGTCTACCGGCCCGGCTCCAGGTACCCCATGGCCCAGGGGGCGCATCAACTTCATAGGTCCCTGATCTGAGACAACTCCTGCAGCGTGATTTGCCCCACCTCTGGATCTCGTTGGCCCAGGCTATACGTCAGAATAAATTGCACCAGGGCATGTCGGTGCTGCCACAGTCACTGCAACATGTGCAGAGTTGAATTCCACCATGTCGGCACATCGCATTTCAGCAGGTGAACTGGCAGGCCCAATGACTTCTGTAGAGATGTAAGTCATTGAGCTGCGGGATGCTAACGGCGGAAGTGAGCACACAGCGACCGTTCCCTCTGCAGAAGGCCATTTAGTCCAGGATAGTGGGCTAAAAATTGCTGGACAACCAGGTTCAACACATGAGCCATACAAGGCACGTGTGTGACATTGCCCCGGCAGGTTTGCAGCATTGTCGCACATGGCCTTCCCTGGTTGCAGGTCCAGTGGAGACAACCATTCATGAAACTGGGTCTCCGGAGCTGACCACAACTCTCAGCTGTGTGACTCACATTTCCCAGACATTTCAAAGTAAACACCGCCTGATGCCATTGAGCCCTGCAGCCAGCATAGTAAGGAGGTGTACAGGATTCCTTCTGCTCAGTTAGAAAGCGGGTGGCATTACCAGACAGGCTTTGGGTGCAGGTGGAGGACCGAGAGGAGGTTGAGGAGGCAGAAGCAGTGGAGGAACTTCTAGATAAAGAGGATTGATGTACAACTCGTGGGGACGGCAAGACTTGGACAGCAGCCCCTTGTTCTGCTGTCACCATAGTTACCCAGTGCCCAGTCAGCGACATGTAATGCCCCTGTCCATGCCTACTCGCCCAAGTGTCTGTGGTGAAATGCACCCTGTCACACACAGAGTTTCTCAAAGAAGCGGTGATGTTGTGTGCGACATGCTGGTGGAGCACAGGCTCACCTTTCTTTGAGAAGTAGTGCCGACTGGGCATCTGGTACTGGGGCCTAGCTTTCTCATGGCTAGGAGGAAATGGTCTTTTACTTGTCCACATCTGAGGGATCGAGGGCTGGCTGTTGTGCTTAAACGGGGTTGAGTAGGGTGTCCCCAGCAAACTGCCGGTCTGTGAGGAAGATGCAGGCGGACATGATAGGTTGCCTTGATCCAAAGGTGGTGCTCTCGATGTCGGAGAGCGCTCAACACCAGCAGGTGTTTCCACTTCCAAATGAACTGACGACCTGCCAATCAAACTGGCTGTTGCGGGTAAAGAGGTGGCAGGTCTGCGTCCAAAAACATGTGTGACTGCTGTCCCCCCAGTCACAGAGGATGAAGAGGGTGCGGATGCACAAGATGGGGCAGACGGTGGTTGGCCCGGACCGCTAGGCCGCATTGTAGCACAGTGAGCCTCCCACTGCAACTTATGCTTCATATCAATGTGCCGGTTCATGCATGAAGTACTCAAACTATGGATTTTTTGGCCTCTACTTAGCTTTTGGTGACAAATATTACAGATAACACGAGTTGGATCATCCTTATTGATCTGAAAAAATGCCCAGGCTATGCAAGGCTTAGAGCCCATGCGACCTGAAGAGCCACTACGACTTGTGGTCAGAGGCAGAGTTGTGGTTGAGGATGCAGTTGTTGACATGCTTCCAGTACTCCGTCTCTGTCCAGGAAGGCGCAACCTAACCTCGTCGTCAATAGCATCTGTGACGCCCCGCTGCGCTTGGTATCACAGATCCTAGAAGAGTGCATTGATGGAATCCTCCACAAGAGGCCCCCATAAACATTCACACATCTCCACCTTCCACCTCAGACCAGCAGAGGGAGCCCGTTAGGGATATAAATAGGGAAGGTGGAGCTAGGCAATTCAGTTCCTCTGAAGAGTTCCTGCAGTAGAGAAGCCTAAGAGAGGTCAGTCTGCAGTGGAGCTCAGTCTAGTCTAGAGAACTCAGATAATATTTCAGCAGTGGAGCACAAGGCTCCTGCTAGCTAGATTCAGGGAGCCCAGTTAGAGCTTAAGGTGAACCGGCGCCATGAGATCGGTGAAGCGCGGCAAGCTGCCGTTAGTGTGTATAGCCTAGTGAGGGCCCGAGTAGGCCGAAGGCGAGTGGCGAGTTAGTACATAAGGGGCAGAGGAGCTTAACCAGCTCACCCCGTAGCCTTTACCGGACACCGGATCCGAGCTTACCGGGATCTCTGTGACCCAGTAAGGCATAACCGGAATCCCTGGAGAACTAAAAGTCCCAGGATCGCTAAGGTGCTGATAGTTAAACAGAGCCAGGAGTCGCTTAGGCCCCGCATACTGGGAGCGTGAAGTCCAAAACAAGGCCCTAACATAAGGTCAGCCAGCGCAGGACAGAGACAAAGTTAGGCCTAGCTCCAGGCAGGTCAGAAACTTACTACGCAGAGGCAAGAAACAGGAGGCCCTACACCCGCTCATTGGAGAGGATCCTGATATGCACCCTTCACCCTAAAGTGCTCTGGGATGTGCCTGAATTTCCACCAGTAAAAGGTACTGAAGTGACTACCGTGTTCGTTCCCGTTCTTGCTCTGACCCAGCTGGGTCTCACCTGTCCTGCATTCCCTCTGCATACGCTTTTCTGAGGCCTAGCTCCACCTATGAGGAGCTGCCTTATCACCGGCCTCAGTGGACTGCTGCAGCACTGGCGCTTCTCACCAGATACCACAGGTGGCGTCATGAACAATTAACAATTATCCATCCTTTTAAAGAGTGACACCAGGGTACGGGCCCGGGAGCCGACAACCGCGACATCCCCAAGGCCAGGCAAAGGCCCGGGTACTGAGTCATCCCCATCCCCTGGGCTAGTCACATCCTCCTCCACCTCCTCTGCTGACCTCATCGACTTACTGACTGTGGGTTGACAGTAAATGGGATCTCCAACCTCGTCATCATCACCCTGTGTGTTCTCACACCCATCGTCCTCAGAGCCAACCTCTTCCTGCCCTGACCGAAAAGTCAAGTTGTCGCTCCAATCAGGTATTTGAGTCTCATCATCGTCTTCATCATTGTCTCCACCAACAGGATTTACAGTTTGGGAACGAGGGTCTACATTATGCTCAGAACCTTCTTCATCTGGTCCTGGATCCGACTTATAAAGTTTCTGGGCATCAGTGCAGATCATTTCCTCGTCTGGATTAACAGAAGCTCTGGAGCAGACCTCCATTTCCCAGGCTATAGTATGAGTAAACAGCTGTGCAGACTCAACCATCTGTGTTACCCCATACTCAGACGGGCAGCTGGAGACTTGGGAGCTGTGAGGAAGCAAATGCGATTGGGGTGACACCTCTGAGGACTGGAGTATTTGTGATGTTGAAGTTGAGGTGGAGGAGAGCCCACTTGAAGGAGCATTTGATTTCCGTTAAAGCACCTGCTGTTTTTGTGCCTCATCTGGAATTTGTAGCGATGGGCGTGTTCGTAAGAAAGGGATCGTAACACATTGTCTACGAAAAGAAGTAGACATCTTAGTTTGGCTGGAAGATGGTCTTTCTTCTGCAGATGTTACTCCCCCGCACAGCGGGGGGGCTCGACCCACCAGCGGACAGGCACCAGTATTGGGAGAGGGGGGCTGGCTGTCAGGGTCCACCGCGGCTCTGGCACAAAACCGGCCACACGAAGGTGGCACGGGCAGGAACGGACTGGCCGTGTCAGCTTCGCATTTTTTTTCTTTTAGAAGGGCATGACATGCCTATATCTGTGGCTCCCCCTCCTTTTACTCCTCCACCTCTTTTGTTTTCGCATGACTATATGTACTTGTCACTTTTCCATGTGTTAGTTGTGTCTTCTGAGCAGTTTGTCAGCTTTTGGACACCTTTAAAGGTGTTTTCTATGTGTTTCTATGTGTTTTAGTTTGCCTGCCATTGGTTTTAACGGTGTTCGAAGGTGTTCGACGAACAGTTCGATGAACAGTTCGACGAACATACGGGTGTTCGAAGAACGGAACCGAACTCGAACACTACGGGGGTGGCTCAACACTAATGATGAGCGGTGAAATGTGGCAGATGAGTGTGGGGGCTGTGGAGAGCTTAGAACAGGTCAGATCAGCGGCGCACTGTTTTTTTGTTTTTTTCCTGTGGGCTGTAACTTGAACTATGGAAAGCGGGGCCAGCCAATCATAGCGCAGGAAGCATCTACACTGTCCAGACATAAGGGCTTCTGCAATTGGCTGCAGAAATCACATGCCTTCTCAATATTAAAAGTGGCCATGTTACCTCAGTGCCATCATATCCATGTCATTACTGGAGACAGACGCATCTCAGTGTTCTCCTGTGCAATGAGAGATATTAGCTAGATAGACGAGTGCTTGTGTGGTAGTCAGATAGTGTAGATAATTCCTGGCCTGTGTACCCCTGCAACCGCTGGTGCAGCACATTTTTTGTTTTCTTGTGCAAGTACTGAGATTCTTACAGATACAGACGGCCCATGCCATACAATAGTGCCGTGCACTGCTTGTAGTATAGCTCAGTATACCTTGAATCTTTTTTTGCACTTGCTAATGTGAACAAGCAAGCACAGTGCACTTTTTCATTGAGTGGGGTTGAAATTGTGCTCCACACAGTCTACAGAGCTTCTTATTGCAGAGCACAAAATCTGTTTTTTTTTCTGTTGCTTTTGTGATATTGAAAGCTGTGTGCACTAAAGTTTTTTTTAGTGTCAGATACTATTTTAGTGGAGTTGAACTTCTGGTGGTTTCAGAGTAAAAAAAATAAATTTTTTCTCTTGCTACTCCCAGTCCAAAAATATTTTTTCCTGTGCCAAAAGTCATACAGTGCTATAAGCCAGCTACGATGTCAGTGGCGGTCAAATTCAGCTTTTATGCACAGTCAAACCTATATTTATTTGTGGCTGGCAGGCAGAGTCCACCAAAGGTTTTTTGCTGTGGCAAAGTTGATCCAGTCTACTAAAAGGCAGATCCTATTTTAGGGGCATTGAACTTGTCCTGGTTTCTGAGTAAAAAAACACTTCTCTTACTAGGCCCAGTACAAAAAATATTTTTTCCTGTGCCAAAAGACATACAGTGCTATAAGTCAGCTACTACGTCATTGGCGGTCAAAGTCAGCTGGACGCAGAGCTTATGCAGAGTAACCCCAAAATATTTTATGCGCTGGCTAATGTGATACATCTGGCTAGATATGAGTTTGAAATATTTTGGAGCATATATTCTATGTCATACTGGCCTCATCCACATTCAAAAAAAAAATTTCTTCTGTTCCTAAAGTAATACAGCAGGAGACATCTTAGTTTGAAATTGTTAAAGAATATCTTGTAGGTTTTATCGGCCTCATGCACACAAACTAATTGCTTTTGTCTGTTAGTAACGTCATACGGCAGGCCATATCTTACCTTGTCATTTAGTGTCGCTGAAATTCAGGTGTGTGCTGAGCTATTGCACAGGAAAAAAACTTATTTTTCTTTAGTTAATTGCATGCTCCTACCACTGTATCTGATCAACATGAGTGAAAAAAAGAGAGGGCGTGCTGGAAGGGGGAAATAGGCTTGGCGCTCAAGGTGTACGTGAGGTACGTGGTAATGTTAGTGAAAGCACTTGTAAACCAACACAAACAGGTCCTATCCAAAGACAACTGACAACTTATGCTAGTAGATGGACTACTGCACTCCCTTCCTTTGGCAGCCGCACAGCAATACGTCTTGTTGATAAGGCCCAGAAAGAGCAGGTGCTCCAGTGGATGGCAAGCTCTGCTTCCAGTTGCCTCTCCTCTTCTTACTCTACCTTAACATCACAGTACAGTCCACAGAGGTGGCACGCCAATTACCCATGCTCCCTCCCGCGTCACAAATGGCCAACTGCCCAACTGACTAGCGAACCACAGATGGGCGAGTCTGTAGAACTCATCACCCATTCTACACCAAGGGCATCAGAAGTGTACTCCAAACTGTCACAGAGTCAAGGGGAGGAAAGCATCAGCACCAATGCCCAAATTTTTTTTAGCTTAGATTCGGGGCAAGATGAAGTAGGGTCCGAGGAGGTTCCTGACCCTCGTCACAAGACGTTAAGCGCGGTGGAGAGATACCTGAGGCTCATGCGGACTGTACTGTGCTGTCAGGGCAGCAAGAGGAGAGGGGTCACTCTGAGGGCGAAGAATGGGATAACACATTGGATGAAGATGAGGTTGAAAATACTACTTGGTGTGAACCCAGAGTCACGCAGCCGAGTAGCTCATCTGAGGAGGTGGAGGAGGAAGATGAGGAGGTTACATTTCGCCCTACGGCACAGACACGTAGTGGTGCAAGCACTAGGAGCACTGCATCCTTAGCCATAACCGTGGCTGTGGCCAGCAGGGGTCATCGGTCTGCAGCTCGCAGGGGCAGCAAGGGTGCCTAGCATGGGCCTTTTTTGTCACTGCAAAGGATGAGCCAACTCACGTTATCTGCAAGTTTTGCAATAAAAACTTAGTAGAGAGAAAAACTGCAATAATTTGACTACTACATGCATGAACGTTCATATGCTCAAACAACATTCTTTACGCTAGGAAACTTACTGTGCTGAAATGCGGACCTGCGCACCTCAAAAACCATCAGCTGCCCCATCAAACGCATCCACTGTTTCTTCCTCCTCCTCTATTACCATGCCAAGCAATGTCAGGCAGATCTCCCATTGCAGAAACTCCGGTTCTTTACCCGCTACAGTCAGGCTAAATGACAGCCCGTCAGCTGTAGCGGAAGCGGACACGCCTGCTGTGTTTGTTTCACTGAGCACACCGCATGTTTCTCAATCCACCGTAACATCTGCACCTCACTCATGTGTAATAGTGAGGAAGGATGTAACCTCCCTTTGGCACTGAAGTAGTTAAAGAAAATGTTCCCGTAGTTAGACCTCTCTGAACTTTTGTTAGGCCAAGCTAAGGGGTTAGCTGCAGTGGTCCTGTCCGTAGAGTAGAGGAGGAACTTGGTGCCATGGTCAGACATTGAGTATGTCTAGAGCTTAATTTAACATAATTCCTTGTGGGCTGCAGTACTTGGAACCAGCCACAAGATGCCACTGTTGGGTACAGCTGTTAGTAAGAGTCTGCTAGCTGGGTGATAATGAGGAGTTAATTGAGCAAAAGTACAGCCCATAGAGGGTGGGCACTCTAGGAAAACCTGTAGTGTTTCCAGAAAGAAAACAGTGAGAGTTTGGACAGAGAACTGTACGGTCAGCCTGATTTTATGGTGGCTGCTAGCGTAGACAGGAGCTCCATACCCTCAGACAGTAGTATCACCAGTGTGAAGATTTCCCTACGCAAGAGTTCTGTTAGCCGGCCGGAGAAACTCAACGGAGGTATTGAGTACCCGGGGCACTTTCAGTCTGCAGGCAGCAGAGGAAGATAGGACTCCTGGCTAACATGTGGGGGAGATAAAGGATCCGGATACACTGTCGATTGTGAGGAAGATTCTTTTGGTCTAGAGATTAGAGTCACAGAGATGCTTCACTTAAAGAGGGAACCAGGGCTGAAGATGTTGCTAGTGCCTGTGAGAGAGATGGTAACCTGTCGGGCCTTATCCATTATATCTGCCTGTAAATATTGTACATATTCCTCTTCCCCAAGTAAAGTCCAAGTTATGGTTAAGAACCTCGTGTCCTCTGAATTTATTGCTGCCCTGGTCCCAGAAGAGACATATCTGGAGACAGCCACAATCGGATGGTCTGAAGTAAGTGGGGAGCACCATATACACAGCCACACATCAGAGGTAGGACAAGTATTGTCTGTAGGGTGCCAGAGCGAGCAGGGGCTACAGCTCACCCACGACTACCTTGCTGCTTCACCTTACACATGCTCCACCAGTCTTTCTGGTTCACCATACTCCACCCTCTCTCAGCACCTTAACCAGTCCTTGGTCCCGCAGTTGTGGTCACGTAAAAGATTGTTTCATCCTACGCATGACAAAGCTAAGAGGTTGAACTCCACCATCTCCATTCTGTTGGCCACAAAAATGCTGCCTTTCCGCCTGGTAGATACAGATGGTTTCCGAAAACTGATGGCCGTCGCAGTCCCCCAGTACCAGTACCAGTACCAGTTGCCCAGTCACCATTATTTCACTAAGAAAGCTGTGCCTGCGCTACACCAGGATGTCGCAGAAAACATCATCCGTTCCTTGTCTAAATCTACGCGTGCATTTCAGGGTGCATTTCACCACAGACACCTGAATGACTAAGCATGGCCAAGGGCATTACATGTCGCTGACTGGGCATTGGGTGACTCTGGTGGCTGTGGGGTAAGGTGGGGAAGGGGCTGCTCCACAAATCTTGGAATCCCCAAGGCTTGCAGAAGAATCCTCTGTATTTCCCACTTCCTTTGCTGCTTCTGCATCCTCCACCTCCTCTAGGGCCTCCACCTGCACACTCAACCTCTGCCTTAACGAGACACGCGTTCCCATGGTGCGGAGCGAATACATACCACCTCCGTATTGCGCAGTCAGGGCTCCCCATAATCTGGCAGTCTTTAAATTATTATGCCTTGGAGATTGCAGTCATACAGGTGAAGTGTTGTGGGCTGCTCTCCAGGCTTAGTTTGAGCAATGGCTGTCTCCGTTGAACCTAGAGCCTGGGAAGGCTGTGTGCGATAATGGTGCAAACCTGTTAGCGGCCATATGCAGAGGCAAGCTCGCACACGTGCTTTGTATGGCTCACGTCCTCAACCTGGTGGTACAGCGATTTCTCCGCCAATATCCTGACCTGGATGAGCTGCTTCACAGAGTACGGAAGCTGTGTGCTCACTTTCGCCGTTCGCACCCCTCATGTCATCAACTTGCATCGATACAGAGGTCTTTGCCGGTGCTAGTTAACAGATTGATCTGCGATGCGCAGACGCGGTGGAATTCCACTTTGCACATGTTGCAGCAACTGTGCCAGCAGCAACGAGCTCTGACGCAGTATGTCATGACGTATAGCTTCAGGCAATGCATTACAGACTTGGGGCATATCACGTTTGTGGAGTGGGAACAGATTAAGGACCTCTGGACCCTTCTGCATAGTTTTGAAATGGCTACTAAGCTGGTTAGCGCTGACGATGCCATCATTAGAATCCTTATTCCGGTCATATACATGCTGGAACAAACTTTGAATAACCTACGGCAGGAGGTGGTGGCCCTAGAAGAAGAGGAGGATGCGGAAGGGATACCAATGTCTCAAATTTCCAGACTGTCGGCACACAGGCGGATGCCAAGTGACGGTGGATTACAGAGATCAAGGGGGTTTGGTGATACCAGGCAAACTGTTAGTGAAGGTGCAAGAGTCGAGGAACTAATGGAGGAGGAAGAGGTGATGGGCGAGCAGCTGTCAGAGGATGAAGAGGATAATCATCCCCTCTCATTTGAACGTGGCTGGCAGGAAGGTACGGAGGAAACAAGCATTAGTGTTACGCAGCCGACAATACAGCCTGTCTTTGGACCTCCTGGAAGAGCCCAACATATGAGTGCCTTCTTGATGCACTATCTGCAACATGATCCCCGTATAGTTAGGATTCAAAATAATGCTGACTACTGGGTTGCCACTTTGTTAGATCCACATTATAAGAGTCCATTTTGCCGGATGCTTCCTGCCCTGGAAAGGGACCCGCTTATGTTGGAGTATCGAAACAAGATTTTAAGCAACCTTAATAGAGGTTTTCCCCAAGATAACAGTGAGGCACACAGTGTGCATCGCAGCTGTAGTCTTTCAACCTCCGGCCCAACAGTTTGTCAATGCCAAAACATTAGCAGTAGCAGAGTAAGTGGCAGAAGCAATTTCTGGGAGTCCTTTCACACATTTTTTGAACCAGCTCGTGCACCAGCACAACAGAGTACAAGTCTGACACATGGTGAACGACTGGAGAAGATGGTGCAGGAGTATGTAGAGTTCAATATCAATACCATCAGGGAGGGTTTGGACCCTTTAACATTTTGGTCTTCAAAAACGGATGAATGGCCTGAGCTCCCCTCTCACGCCTTGGAGGTTTTATCATGCCCGGCAGTCAGCGTTCTCTCTGAACGTGTCTTTAGCGATGCTGGTAGAGTCTTAATGGAAAAGCACACCCGGCTGTCCCCTGAAAGTGTAGACCGCCTAACTTTCATCAAGATGAACAAGTCATGGATCTCCAAGGAATTTTGCACCCCAATTGAAGACTGTGCAGTATAATGGATGGTGGGAGTGATGGTGGTGAGAGTCCCAGTGCCGTTAGTGCTGGAGGAGCAAGGAGCACACAGACAACAGGTTGCAGTACAGGGTCTTTACTAGAACAGGTAAACTGACCCACAAACAGTCCCGGCTAGGAGGGGACCTGGATGTCTGAGAGCAATGGGGAAATTGGCCCTGGTCAGGGTGAGGGTGTAGGCCTACCTTGCTTTCTGCGCTCCGTCTGGCTATCTCCTCCTGATAGGGTAACAGCCCATGTTTCCGAGCTTTCCATGTACTCTCGCCTATATGGCCTGCGACGTGGGTTCCCTTCTGCTCCCGGCCTGGTATGGCTTTACTAGTCCCTTCTATTGTGGCAGAGCCTCCAGGCTTCTTAGGCCAAGGAATATACAGTCCCCTGCGGACTGGTTATCTGCTGTAGGATGTGGAATCCTCCCAGCCTCAGACACCAAAGTCTGGTTAATTAAGTCCTTTATCTGCCAAGACAGGCTCACTTCGCCTCTTGTCTCTGGCTTGTGGCTCTCCTCCTGCCACACTTCCTCTTAGGTGCAATACAACTTTCTGTCCCTGCTCTGCTCTGGGACACGTCTCAGTGCTGAGACAGGTCATCCAGTTCTCTCTAACCCTGCCCCCAGCACCAGCTTTTATAGGGGCAGCCTGCTCCCCCTACTGGCCTGAGACAGGAGGTACTGCATGCTCATGTTCCCCTGACTAGAGAACCTCCCCCTTGCTCTCAGACACAGCTTTATTACATTTTGTGGCATCCAGGCCAGGGTGACACATTCCCCCCTAGTGAAATTTAGTACTCCGGGACTAAACAATAAACAAAGACAATATGCATAACCATAAAACATTAACAGACAGACGATGCACAGATTGAGTTCTTAAGGTCACAGTGTGGTCTGTGACCGGGTGTCCATATCACCAATACAACGGGGAGCCTTAACCAGGTGGGGGTCTGTCCTACCCCAAGTCCTTTACAGTCTTAGTTCATTCCTTGGTTAGGCTCCGAACGCAGTCCATACAAGGTCCCGGTTATAAAAAGTCCATAACCTGTGAGTCCTTACGGTAGCTGCAAGAAACTGAAACACAGAATTACCAAACATGCATGTAACTTTGCAAACATTTCAACATTTGGCAACAGGGTTATTTAGAATTTTAGCGCGCTCTATATTTTCCAGCGAGCTGGTATCTGCCCCTTTGTGCTCCTGGTTGATCTCCTTAACCCACTGTCTGGTGGTGGACCGACTTGGCTTTCCCCACTAGCGTTAGGGGTACAGCTACCAGCTGGGTGTACAGGTAGGGAAGGCAGCTGTCTGCGGGTTCTTTGGCTTACCGCAGGCATGGCAGGCTCACTGTCAGCAGAGGGTTGACTCTCCTGGGCTGCTGGTACAGGCTCTTCTGCCTCTGGAACCGCTCGCTCCTCTTCACCTTCCGGCTCTGGTGTTGGTTGTTGTTATGCCGGTTGCAGGAAATGCAGGACGGGTACCACTATGGCATCATTTATTCGAGTCCAGGACCGAGGAAACTCTCCAAGAACGGTGCTGATCATTTCTTCCTTGTCCTCTGTGGGTTCAAGGTCACTTTGATCCTCTTCTGCACTACAGAGTTGCTCGGGGCACCTTTTTAGATGGTCTTTGGAGACGGTACTAGTGGTTTCTCCTCCGTCCTTGGTGATCACGCACACCTTCGGATTGTCGTGGTCAGACTGCAGTACGGTGTAGGGTTCCCTTTCCCACTGGTCGTCCAACTTATGTAGCCTTCTCAATCGCTTCAGGACTTGCTCACCAGGTTCTAGGGGACCAGCAGGGGCGTGTTGGTTGAAGAGTCTTTCTTGCCGTTCTCTCACCTGAGCCAGGCTCCTCTCCACACTCTCCTGTACCTTCTTGTACTGCAGTTGCCTTTCTGTATCCCAGTCCGCATCCGGGGAGGTGTCCTCAGGCATCAGGACTGCCATCTCCAGGTCTACGGGCAGCTTACCTGGTCTGGCTCGCATCAGGTAAGCCGGGGTGCAGTTGGTAGCATTCACCGGGATATGATTGTATAAGTCTATCAGGTCCGGCAGTTTTTCTGGCCACAGGCTGCGTTCCTTCAGGGGCAACGTCTTCAGGTGATCAATGACTATATTGTTCATTTTCTCACACATCCCGTTGGTTTGTGGATGGTAAGGCGTTGTCCGAATCTTCTTACAGCCATAGAGGTTGCAGTATTCCTGGAAGATTTCGGCCTCGAACGCTTGACCCTGGTCTGTCGGGCCCTGTTCCGGATACCCGTGTGGATGGCAGAAGTATTGCTGGAAGTCTCTGGCCGCTGTTTGGGCTGTCAAGTCCTTTACCGGGACCACCACTAGAAAACGGGAATAATGGTCCACGATTGTCAGGGCATAGATGTATCCTGACCGGCTTGGAGCCAATTTGACGTGGTCCAGAGCTACCAGCTCAAGAGGCTGCGTGGTGACGATGGGCCTCAAGGGTGTCTTCTGGCTGGCACGGTCCTTCCTCCTTAGGTGACAAGGGCCACAGTCTCTGCACCACTTTTCTACAGCCCCTCTCATGCCGACCCAAAAGAACCGTCCTCTTAGCAGGAACTCCAGTTTCTTCCAACCGAAGTGCCCCGCTCTGTCATGGTAAGCCCCCAGGAGCATAGCTGCAGCCCGCCTTGGGACCACGACTTGCCAGGTCAGCTCATGCGTCCGGTGGTTGACAATCCTTCTGCACAAATTGCCTTCGTAGAGGAACAGCTTGCTCTTCTCCTTCCACAGCTGCTTGGCTTCCTCTTTAGCATCCGGATCCATGCGGGCGTCCTCCTGGGTCAGCAGATCTTTCACCAGGAGCTGCCATCCTAGAGAACCCGGGGATGAACCTTCGGTAGTAGCCTACCAATCCGAGGACTGTCTCACCTCTTTGATGTTCGAGGGGCTTGGCCAGCTCTTGATTGCCGTGACCTTGTCAGGGTCGGGGGCCACTCCTTCCACGCTTACCACGTGCCCTAGGTACTGGACCTTTGGTTTCAGCAGGTGACACTTCGATGGTTTCACCTTCAGGCCATAGCCTGCCAGGGCTTCGAACACCTCGGCCAGGTGCTTTAGATGGTCCTCGTAGGTTTTCGAATAGATGATCACGTCTTCCAGGTAAAGGAGGACCTTCTCGAAGTTTCGGTGCCCTAGACAGCATTCCATCAGCCGCTGGAAGGTCCCTGGTGCGTTGCAGAGCCCGAAAGGCATACAGTTGAACTCGCTCAGTCCCATCGGGGTGGTGAAGGCGGTCTTCTCCTTGTCAGCCTCTGCCACAGGAACCTGCCAGTGCCTGCTAGTAAGGTCCAAAGTAGAAAAGAAGTTAACTGATATTAGTGCGGCTAAAGACTCCTCTATTCTAGGCAGCGGGTATGCGCCTTTATGGGTGATACGGTTGATTTGTCTATAGACTACGCACATTCTCATGGTGCCGTCCTTCTTTTTCACCAGAACCAAGGGGGCTGCCCAGGGGCTACAGCTATCTCTAATGACCCCAGCTTCTTTCATTTCTTTTAGCATGCCCTTTGCGTTCTGATAATGTGCAGGGGGTACAGGTCTGTGTCTTTCTTTTATTGGTGGGTGGCTCCCTGTGGGGATGTGGTGTTCTATCCCTTTTACTCTGCCGAAATCTAGCGGGTGCTTACTAAAGACTCTCTCGTACTCCTGTACCACCCGGTAGACTCCTTGTTTTTGGTGCAGGGTAGTGGAGTCAGCACCAACATGGAGTTTTTGGCACCAGTCCTCCTTTTGTTTCTGGGAGCCATTACCCTCCGCCTGTGGAGATAGAGGCAAGGGTTCCACGGCCCTGATAGCTTTATGTTCGACAACAAACAGTTTGGCCAGTGTAGCGTACCTGGGTAAGTGTACCTCCCTCTCCCCAATGTTGAGAATGCGAACGGGCACCTTCCCATGGCGGACATCAACCACCCCCCGAGCTGTCAAAATGGTGGGCCTGCTGTCCGGGTACTCGGGTTCTACCATGGCTTGGTAGTCTCTACCTCTCAACCCAATTGCAGTCCGACACCAGATCATCATTTCACTTTTGGGAGGCATGGAAATGGGGAATGGGTCACTCAGTCTTATGCTACCGATCTCACCACCAGACAGTTCTACCTGCTGCCGTCTCATCAGGGCTTTTATCTCCTTGTTGAGGACTCTCTGTTGGCTGGAACTAGCATTCACATCCACCTGTTGTAGAATTACAATTACCTCTGAAAGACAATTTTCAGTTACATTAGTACCCACAGTTATTTTAGGGTGACTTTCACGACGGTCAATGTCCACAATAATTACTCCCTGTGCCGGCAGTTCAACTTTACCAATCTTAATGGTTATCTCCTTGAACCCCATCTGCGGCACGGGTAAGCCATTACTGGCGATGATGCTCAAGTTACTGTCTGGATACCGTGTGATATCAGCATCAGTCCAATACTGCTTAAAAAGTACATAAGGGATAGTGGTTACTTGCGACCCACTATCCAGCAAGGCGCTCATGGGGATACCGTCCAGCACCACGGGTAAAACCGGGCGCCCCCCAATGTACTTATTACGCCAATTGTAAGGGCCTGGTGATCTTATTCCTGGGGGTTGGTCCTCTGCCCCAAGTTGGACCCGTTTAAATTACAGTACCTGGAAATGTGTCCGGGCTGGTTGCATCGGCGGCAAATGGGCTGTCCATCCTCTGCGTAGTGGTCTGTGGGCCTCCCTCGGAACGACGGGATCCTCCTCTGCTGACACCACGGGACATCCTCCGGACTTGAAGCCAGCTCGATGGGTCTTGACGGGTCCACTTGTAACGCCTGGACGGTACTGGTCAATGCCGCGACGCTCCTGGTCAGCTCCTGGACTTGGTGGTGCAGATCTTTCTACGGGGCTTGGTTCAGGGCCTGTGCATCAACCCCCACGGAGTCCATAGAGGAGGGCGCCACCTCCTGGTGGTAGGTGAGAGCAGGGCGCCGGGGGTTTATAGCGCCACTTGTTGCGGATTCACGGAGCACCCTTATGGCCCTGTCCTTGAATTGGGCAAAGGTCAGATCAGGGTTCTGAAAGAACATGAGGCGCAGCTGGGTCCTGTGAGCGCTAGACAGCAGACCTTCTATAAACTGTTCTGTTAGTAGCTTATCCGTTTCCTGCACTCTGCCAGGGTCTGCTTGTTGGATGGCCCTCAAGGCTTCCTGCAAATTTAGGGCATAGTCTCTGATGCTGTCCTGTGCCCGCTGCTTACATCCATAGAACCTCATTTTAATTTCAGCGGAGGTACGTGTGTCAAAGGTACCCCGCAGCCGGGCCAGAATACCCTTCACGGTCCTTTTTAACTCAGTGGGCCATGATTTTACCTCCCTTTGGGCTGCGCCAGTTAACTGCCCTGTTAATATGCTGACCTTCTGTTCCTCTGTCAGGGGGTAGACTTGGAACAAGCTGTACAGCCTTTCCTTAAAGTCAGTTAGGGCATAGGGCTCCCCTGAGTACTTGGGCAGCCAGGCCTCTCCAGGGATGTAGGGCAGGGGAAATGGCATCACCGCTGCTGCAGCTGCGTTGGTGGTAGTGGGCACCTCTGTATCCGACATCTTCCTCTCCCCTAGTTAAGCGTGGCCTACCTTCCAACGATCCTCTTCTGTAGGCTGCGGCCCCGCTGCTGCTGCTCTGGATGAGGACCTTGCGTCGCGTCCTGGTGACGTCATCGTCGCTCTCGCTCCCTTCCAGGACCTTGCACAGCGTCGGTGCGTGGGGCGGACCTTCGGGTCTCGCGCGGTTTGGACGTCCACGCCCCTCTTCTTCCCGCGTGGCGTCCTGAAGATGGCGTCCGATGGCGGGAAAACGGCTGAAGATGGCGGGAACCGATGGAAGATGGCGGGAGACGGCTGGAAATGGCAGGAAACGGCTCCGGACGGCGGGAAACCTCTTTTCAGGTAAGTGCAAAGACTTTTTCAGGCACGCAATACCCATTTGTGGCGGGTTGGTTGCAATCCTGCTGACTACGCCAAAGCTGACTCGCCCCCTGCGCCGTGGGGAACTCGGATCCGGGCAGTAGGGGAACGATGGGAGTAGTAGTGGCAACCCGGTTCCGTGGCTCAGGGAGGTCAGGCCAGTGGTAGTCCGTTATGTGCTGCTGATTATGTCCGACTACTAGAGATGAGTGTTGTTCTACTCGAACTGTTCTCCAATCTCAAATTCGAGCTGTTTTGGGCGGTGTTCAAGCCGTTCGGCGAACACGAACGATTTGAGAAAAATTCGGCTGTTCGAGGTTATGTTCGATAACTGTTCGTGCACCAAAATCATAACTGGATTTTTTCTCAGTAATGATGAAAATTAATGTTAATACGCAGTTTGAGTGTACAGCGGGGTGGGGGGAGGGGCAGGGGATGGATCTCTGCAGGAATAATGAAGATCTCCATTTTTTTTTCTCTTTCCCGCATTTGCAGTGTGGAGGTGCAGTCTGTCAGCCTATCAGCAGCGCACACACGGAGCGAACTGCTGTTTTTCACACAAGCAAGGGCATGTGTCATTGGCAGTGTATGTCACATGTCCTTGCCCTATAAGACCAAGCCATTTTCCCCGTCGCCACCATTTTCTCACTGCTGCAGCTGCGTGTTAGACGGCACCGCTGTTGCTGTGTGCGCTATACCTTGTTATTTTCAAGCCAATTTTCGCACAAATCTACAGATAGCTTGGGAGTAGGGAATAGTTGTGATTGCAGTCATTTTAAGGACTAGGTTACAGCATTTCCTACGACTTTTATCAGGCAGGTCTGTGCTCTTAAATAGATAGATTGTGGGAGTAAAGACTAATTGTAATTGCAGTCCTTTTCAGGACTAGGTTACATCAGTTCCTATCAGTTTTTGCCAGGCAGGTCTGTGCCAGTGCTGTGCAAGTTTTTTTCACAGCATTTGGCTGAATCTAGCAAAGCTAATCCTTTTTGGCCTATTGCAGAGTGTGTTAGTCAGTGGAGTAGCCTATCTGTGTTGCAAGATATACCACCTGTGTATAGAATACCAATTTTTTTACTGCACCTAGTGAAGTAAAATCATTTGGGCATAACATCTTTCTATTAGTCCATCTATACTGACCTCCATCAGGTTGCAAACTGAATATAATTTTTTTCTGCATCTAGCTCTGAAAAAATATTTGGCCTTCTAGCAGTGTGTGGGACTTTCTCTATTAGTCCAACTATACTGACCTCCATCAGGTTGCAAATTAAAAATAATTTTTATCTGCATCTAGATCTGAAAAAATATTTGGCCTTCTAGCAGTGTGTGGGACTTTCTCTATTAGTCCATCTATACTGACCTCCATCAGGTTGCAAATTAAAAATAATTTTTATCTGCATCTACCTCTGAAAAAATATTTGGCCTTATAGCAGTGTGTGGGACTTTCTCTATTAGTCCATCTATACTGACCTCCATCAGGTTGCAAACTGAATATATTTTTTTTCTGCATCTACCTCTGAAAAAATATTGGGCTTCTAGCTGTGTGTGGGACTTGTTCTATTAATCCATCTATACAGACCTCCATCAGGTTGCAAACTGAATATATTTTTTTTCTGCATCTACCTCTGAAAAAATATTGGGCTTCTAGCTGTGTGTGGGACTTTCTCTATTAGTCCATCTATACTGACCTCCATCAGGTTGCAAATTAAAAATAATTTTTATCTGCATCTACCTCTGAAAAAATATTTGGGCTTCTAGCTGTGTGTGGGACTTGTTCTATTAGTCCATCTATACTGACCTCCATCAGGTTGCAAACTGAATATAATTTTTCTCTGCATCTAGCTCTGAAAAAATATTTGGCCTTCTAGCAGTGTGTGGGACTTTCTCTATTAGTCCATCTATACTGACCTCCATCAGGTTGCAAATTAAAAATAATTTTTATCTGCATCTAGCTCTGAAAAAATATTTGGCCTTCTAGCAGTGTGTGGGACTTTCTCTATTAGTCCATCTATACTGACCTCCATCAGGTTGCAAATTAAAAATAATTTTTATCTGCATCTAGCTCTGAAAAAATATTTGGCCTTCTAGCAGTGTGTGGGACTTTCTCTATTAGTCCATCTATACTGACCTCCATCAGGTTGCAAATTAAAAATAATTTTTATCTGCATCTACCTCTGAAAAAATATTTGGGCTTCTAGCTGTGTGTGGGACTTGTTCTATTAGTCCATCTATACTGACCTCCATCAGGTTGCAAACTGAATATAATTTTTTTCTGCATCTAGCTCTGAAAAAATATTTGGCCTTCTAGCATTGTGTGGGACTTTCTCTAATAGTCCATCTATACTGACCTCCATCAGGTTGCAAATTAAAAATATTTTTTATCTGCATCTAGCTCTGAAAAAATATTTGGCCTTCTAGCAGTGTGTGGGACTTTCTCTATTAGTCAATCTATACTGACCTCCATCAGGTTGCAAATTAAAAATAATTTTTATCTGCATCTAGCTCTGAAAAAATATTTGGCCTTCTAGCAGTGTGTGGGACTTGTTCTATTAGTCCATCTATACTGACCTCCATCAGGTTGCAAACTGAATATAATATTTTTCTGCATCTAGCTCTGAAAAAATATTTGGCCTTCTAGCAGTGTGTGGGACTTTCTCTATTAGTCCATCTATACTGACCTCCATCAGGTTGCAAATTAAAAATAATTTTTATCTGCATCTAGCTCTGAAAAAATATTTGGCCTTCTAGCAGTGTGTGGGACTTTCTCTACTAGTCCATCTATACTGACCTCCATCAGGTTGCAAATTAAAAATAATTTTTATCTGCATCTAGCTCTGAAAAAATATTTGGCCTTCTAGCAGTGTGTGGGACTTGTTCTATTAGTCCATCTATACTGACCTCCATCAGGTTGCAAACTGAATATAATTTTTTTCTGCATCTAGCTCTGAAAAAATATTTGGCCTTCTAGCAGTGTGTGGGACTTTCTCTATTAGTCCATCTATACTGACCTCCATCAGGTTGCAAATTAAAAATAATTTTTATCTGCATCTAGATCTGAAAAAATATTTGGCCTTCTAGCAGTGTGTGGGACTTTCTCTATTAGTCCATCTATACTGACCTCCATCAGGTTGCAAATTAAAAATAATTTTTATCTGCATCTAGCTCTGAAAAAATATTTGGCCTTATAGCAGTGTGTGGGACTTTCTCTATTAGTCCATCTATACTGACCTCCATCAGGTTGCAAATTAAAAATAATTTTTTTTCTGCATCTACCTCTGAAAAAATATTGGACTTCTAGCTGTGTGTTGGACTTGTTCTATTAATCCATCTATACAGACCTCCATCAGGTTGCAAACTGAATATAATTTTTTTCTGCATCTAGCTCTGAAAAAATAGTTGGCCTTCTAGCAGTGTGTGGGACTTTCTCTATTAGTCCATCTATACTGACCTCCATCAGGTTGCAAATTAAAAATAATTTTTATCTGCATCTAGCTCTGAAAAAATATTTGGCCTTCTAGCAGTGTGTGGGACTTTCTCTATTTGTCCATCTATACTGACCTCCATCAGGTTGCAAATTAAAAATAATTTTTATCTGCATCTAGCTCTGAAAAACTATTTGGCCTTCTAGCAGTGTGTGGGACTTTCTCTATTAGTCCATCTATACTGACCTCCATCAGGTTACAAATTAAAAATAATTTTTATCTGCATCTACCTCTGAAAAAATATTTGGCCTTCTAGCAGTGTGTGGGACTTGTTCTATTAGTCCATCTATACTGACCTCCATCAGGTTGCAAACTGAATATAATTTTTTTCTGCATCTAGCTCTGAAAAAATATTTGGCCTTCTAGCAGTGTGTGGGACTTTCTCTATTAGTCCATCTATACTGACCTTCATCAGGTTGCAAATTAAAAATAATTTTTATCTGCATCTAGCTCTGAAAAAATATTTGGCCTTCTAGCAGTGTGTGGGACTTTCTCTATTAGTCCATCTATACTGACCTCCATCAGGTTGCAAATTAAAAATAATTTTTATCTGCATCTAGCTCTGAAAAAATATTTGGCCTTCTAGCAGTGTGTGGGACTTGTTCTATTAGTCCATCTATACTGACCTCCATCAGGTTGCAAACTGAATATAATATTTTTCTGCATCTAGCTCTGAAAAAATATTTGGCCTTCTAGCAGTGTGTGGGACTTTCTCTATTAGTCCATCTATACTGACCTCCATCAGGTTGCAAATTAAAAATATTTTTTATCTGCATCTAGCTCTGAAAAAATATTTGGCCTTCTAGCAGTGTGTGGGACTTTCTCTATTAGTCCATCTATACTGACCTCCATCAGGTTGCAAATTAAAAATAATTTTTATCTGCATCTAGCTCTGAAAAAATATTTGGCCTTCTAGCAGTGTGTGGGACTTGTTCTATTAGTCCATCTATACTGACCTCCATCAGGTTGCAAACTGAATATAATTTTTTTCTGCATCTAGCTCTGAAAAAATATTTGGCCTTCTAGCAGTGTGTGGGACTTTCTCTATTAGTCCATCTATACTGACCTCCATCAGGTTGCAAATTAAAAATAATTTTTATCTGCATCTAGATCTGAAAAAATATTTGGCCTTCTAGCAGTGTGTGGGACTTTCTCTATTAGTCCATCTATACTGACCTCCATCAGGTTGCAAATTAAAAATAATTTTTATCTGCATCTAGCTCTGAAAAAATATTTGGCCTTCTAGCAATGTGTAGGACTTGTTCTATTAGTCCATCTATACTGACCTCCATCAGGTTGCAAACTGAATATAATATTTTTCTGCATCTAGCTCTGAAAAAATATTTGGCCTTCTAGCAGTGTGTGGGACTTTCTCTATTAGTCCATCTATACTGACCTCCATCAGGTTGCAAATTAAAAATATTTTTTATCTGCATCTAGCTCTGAAAAAATATTTGGCCTTCTAGCAGTGTGTGGGACTTTCTCTATTAGTCCATCTATACTGACCTCCATCAGGTTGCAAATTAAAAATAATTTTTATCTGCATCTAGCTCTGAAAAAATATTTGGCCTTCTAGCAGTGTGTGGGACTTGTTCTATTAGTCCATCTATACTGACCTCCATCAGGTTGCAAACTGAATATAATTTTTTTCTGCATCTAGCTCTGAAAAAATATTTGGCCTTCTAGCAGTGTGTGGGACTTTCTCTATTAGTCCATCTATACTGACCTCCATCAGGTTGCAAATTAAAAATAATTTTTATCTGCATCTAGATCTGAAAAAATATTTGGCCTTCTAGCAGTGTGTGGGACTTTCTCTATTAGTCCATCTATACTGACCTCCATCAGGTTGCAAATTAAAAATAATTTTTATCTGCATCTAGCTCTGAAAAAATATTTGGCCTTCTAGCAGTACGTGGGACTTTCTCTATTAGTCCATCTATACTGACCTCCATCAGGTTGCAAATTAAAAATAATTTTTTTTCTGCATCTACCTCTGAAAAAATATTGGGCTTCTAGCTGTGTGTTGGACTTGTTCTATTAATCCATCTATACAGACCTCCATCAGGTTGCAAACTGAATATAATTTTTTTCTGCATCTAGCTCTGAAAAAATAGTTGGCCTTCTAGCAGTGTGTGGGACTTTCTCTATTAGTCCATCTATACTGACCTCCATCAGGTTGCAAATTAAAAATAATTTTTATCTGCATCTAGCTCTGAAAAAATATTTGGCCTTCTAGCAGTGTGTGGGACTTTCTCTATTTGTCCATCTATACTGACCTCCATCAGGTTGCAAATTAAAAATAATTTTTATCTGCATCTAGCTCTGAAAAAATATTTGGCCTTCTAGCAGTGTGTGGGACTTTCTCTATTAGTCCATCTATACTGACCTCCATCAGGTTGCAAATTAAAAATAATTTTTATCTGCATCTAGCTCTGAAAAACTATTTGGCCTTCTAGCAGTGTGTGGGACTTTCTCTATTAGTCCATCTATACTGACCTCCATCAGGTTACAAATTAAAAATAATTTTTATCTGCATCTACCTCTGAAAAAATATTTGGCCTTCTAGCAGTGTGTGGGACTTGTTCTATTAGTCCATCTATACTGACCTCCATCAGGTTGCAAACTGAATATAATTTTTTTCTGCATCTAGCTCTGAAAAAATATTTGGCCTTCTAGCAGTGTGTGGGACTTTCTCTATTAGTCCATCTATACTGACCTCCATCAGGTTGCAAATTAAAAATAATTTTTTTTCTGCATCTACCTCTGAAAAAATATTGGGCTTCTAGCTGTGTGTGGGACTTGTGCTATTTATCCATCTATATAGACCTCCATCAGGTTGCAAACTGAATATAATTTTTTTCTGCATCTACCTCTGAAAAAATATTTGGGCTTCTAGCTGTGTGTGGGACTTGTTCTATTAGTCCATCTATACTGACCTCCCTCAGGTTGCAAACTGAATATAATTTTTTTCTGCATCTAGCTCTGAAAAAATATTTGGCCTTCTAGCAGTGTGTGGGACTTGTTCTATTAGTCCACCTAAACTGACCTCCATCAGGTTGCAAATTCAAAATAATTTTTTGTCTGCATCTAGCTCTGAAAAAATATTTGGCCTTCTAGCAGTGTGTGGGACTTTCTCTATTAGTCCATCTATACTGACCTCCATTAGGTTGCAAACTGAATATATTTTTTTTCTGCATGTACCTCTGAAAAAATATTTGGGCTTCTAGCTGTGTGTGGGACTTGTTCTATTAGTCCATCTATACTGACCTCCATCAGGTTGCAAATCGAATATAATTTTTTTCTCCATCTAACCCAGCCAATAGTTTTGGCCTAATACCACAGTTTGGCCACTCAGCTCTGCTCGGTTCCCATCCATTGTTTGTTTGTGCAAACAACTCCAGAGTTGTGAATTAGTTAACCACCAAAATGAGTGGAAAAAGGCCTGCTGCTGGTGGAAAGGGGAATAGGTGTGTTGGGAAGGGGAAAAAAGGTTGTGTCCGTGGGGTAGGTGTTAAAGCAACAGTAACATCTGCAGAAGAAAGACCATCTTCCAGCCAAGCTAAAATGTCAACTTCTTTTAGCGGACAATGTGATAAGATCCCTTTCTTACGGCCACGCCAATCGCTACAAATTCCAGATGAGGCACAAAAAAAGCAGGTGCTTCAACGGATATCAAGTGCTCCTTTAAGTGGGCTCTCCTCCACATCAACTTCAACATCACAAATACTCCAGTCCTCAAAGGTGTCACCCCAATCGCACTTGCTTCCTCACAGCTCCCAAATCTCCAGCTGCCCGTCTGAGTATAAGGTAGAACAGATGGTTGAGTCTGCAGAGCTGTTTACTCATACTATAGCCTGGGAATCAGAGGTCGACTCCAGCACTTCTGTGAATCCAGATGAGGAAATGATCTGCACTGATGCCCAGAATCTTCATGAGTCGGATCCAGGACCAGACGCAGAAGGTTCTGACCATAATGTAGACCCTCATTCCCAAACTGTAACTCCTGTTGGTGGAGACAATGAGGAAGACGATGATGAGACTCAAATACCTGATTGGAGCGACAACTTTAGTTTTTTGTCAGGGCAGGAACAGGTTGGCTCTGAGGACGACGGGTGTCATAACGCACAGGGTGATGATGATGAGGTTGGAGATCCCACTTACTGTCAACCCACAGTCAGCCAAGAGATGAGGTCAGCAGAGGAGGTGGAGGAAGATGCTAGTGACGACGAGGTCAGGTTGCGCCTTCCTGGACAGAGACGTAGTACTGGAAGCACGTCAACAACTGCATCCTCAAACACAACTCTGCCTCTCACCACAAGTCGTGGTGGCTCTTCAGGTCGCATGGGTGCTAAGCCTTGCATAGCCTGGGCATTTTTTCAGATCGATAAAGATGACCCAACTCGTGTTATCTGTAACATTTGTCAGCAAAAGCTAAGTAGAGGCCAAAAAATACATAGTTTGAGTACTTCATGCATGAACCGGCACATGGACATGAAGCATAAGTTGCAGTGGGAAGCTCAGTGTGCTACAATGCGGCCTAGCCGGCCGGGCCAACCACCGTCTGCCATATCTTGTGCATCCGCGGCCTCTTCATCCTCTGTGACTGGGGGGACAGCAGTCACACCTGTTTTGGGGCGCAGACCTGCCACCTCTTTACCCGCAACAGCCAGCGTGATTGGCAGGTCATCATTTACTTTGGAGGTGGTAACACCAGCTGGTGTTGAGCGCTGTCCGACATCGATAGCACCACCTTTGGATCAAGGCAACCTAACATGTCCGCCTGCATCTTCCTCACAGACCGGCAGTTTGCCGGGGACACCCTTATCAACCCCGTCTAAGCACAATAGCCAGCCTTCGGTCCCTCAGATGTGGACAAGTAAAAGACCATTTCCTCCTAGCCATGAGAAAGCTAAGAGGTTGAATTTCACCATCTGCAAGCTCTTGGCTACAGAAATGCTGCCTTTCCGCCTGGTGGACACAGAGGATTTTCGAGACCTTATGTCCGTCGCAGTGCCCCAGTACCAGATGCCCAGTCGGCACTACTTCTCAAAGAAAGGTGTGCCTGCGCTCCACCAGCATGTCGCACACAACATCACCGCTTCTTTGAGAAACTCTGTGTGTGACAGGGTGCATTTCACCACAGACACTTGGACGAGTAGGCATGGACAGGGGCGTTACATGTCGCTGACTGGGCACTGGGTAACTATGGTGACAGCAGGACAAGGGGCTGCTGTCCAAGTCTTGCCGTCCCCACAAGTTGTGCGTCAATCCTCTTTATGTCAAAGTTACTCCACTGCTTCTGCCTCCTCAACCTGCTCTCGGTCTTCCACCTGCACCCAAAGCCTGTCTGGTCATGCCACAAGCTTTCTAACTGCGCAGAAGGGATCCTGCACACCTCCTTACTATGCTGGCAGTAGGGCTCAACGTCATCAGGCGGTTTTTACTTTCAAATGTCTGGGAAATGTGAGTCACACAGCTGAGGAGTTGTGGTCAGCTCTGGAGAACCAATTTCATGAATGGTTGTCTCCACTGGACCTGAAACCAGGGAAGGCCGTGTGCGACAATGCTGCAAACCTGGGTGCGGCCCTTCGCCGGGGCAATGTCACACACGTGCCTTGTATGGCTCACGTGTTGAACCTGGTTGTCCAGCAATTTTTAGCCCACTAACCCAGACTAGATGGCCTTCTGCAGAGGGCACGGTCGCTGTGTGCTCACTTCCGCCATTCGCATCCCGCAGCTCAGCGATTTACATCTCTACAGAAGTCGTTGGGCCTGCCACTTCACCGGCTAAAATGCGATGTGCCTACCCGGTGGAATTCAACTCTGCACATGTTGCAGCGACTGTGGCAGCACCGACAAGCCCTGGTGCAATACGTTCTGACATATAGCCTGGGCCAACGAGATCCAGAGGTGGGGCAAATCACGCTGGAGGAGTGGTCTCAGATCAGGGACCTATGCACCCTTCTGCACAGTTTTGAAATGGCGACGAAGATGTTTAGTGGTGACGATGCCATTATCAGCATGACTATTCCGGTGATTTACATGCTGGAGCACATGTTAAACAGAATTCGGAGTCAGGTGGTGGCACAAGAGGAGGTGGAGGAAGTAGAGGAGGAGGAGTTGTATGCGGAAGGGCTAACATCTGCAAGGTCCAGACGGTCGGCAGCACCAAGGCGGCAGGCATGTGAGGGTGGGGGAGATGGTTTTACCAGGGCGCATGGTAGCAGCCAAACTAGTGAGGAAGGTGCAGGAGCCCAGGAAGAAGTGGAGGACGAACTGATGGAAGACTCATCAGATGAGGGAGACCTTGATCACATTTCTGTTGTGCGAGGTTGGGGGGAGAGGACAGAGGAAGGAAGCATGATTGTTACCTCGCCACCAACACAACAGGGACTTGGTGCTCCTGGATGCGCAACACACATGAGTGCCTTCTTGCTGCACTACCTGCAACATGACCCTCGAATTGTGAGAATTAGAAATAATCCTGACTTCTGGGTTGCCATACTGTTAGATCCCCGGTACAAAAGTAAATTTGCAGAAATTATTCCTGCCATAGAAAGGGATGCACGCATGCAGGAGTATCAGCAGAGACTGTTGCAGAATCTTACATGTGCTTTTCCACAAAACACCAGTGGTGCACGTAGTGAATCTCACAGTTCCAACTTGCCAACCGTGGTACCGTCAAGTGTTCAGCACTCAAACCGTAACAGAACCACAGTATCTGCTGGTAACATCAATTTTGTGGAATCATTTCACCACTTTTTTAGCCCATCCTTTGCAAGGCCACAGGAGACAAGAAGTCTGACACATAGTCAACGCCTAGAGACGATGGTACAGGAGTATCTCCAAGTAAACATTGAAGCCATGACTGTGTCACTGGACCCTTGCTCTTTTTGGTCTTCCAATCTGGATAAATGGCCGGAGCTAGCCACTTACGCCTTGGAGATCTTGTCATGCCCCGCAGCCAGCGTTCTGTCTGAACGTATGTTCAGCGCTGCTGGTGGTGTGCTGACAGATAAGCGCACGCGGCTCTCCACTGATAATGTAGACAGACTCACGTTCATAAAGATGAACAAATCATGGATCCGAAATGACTTTTCTACCCCTGTATCATCCTGGGGAGAGTAAAAGCTTGATGATTGGTTAAAATCACCCTACCAACCGTTTTAAGCTTTCAAATTACTAATCATGTTTATCTGTATCTTGGCTGGAAAATAATTTGGGCTTTGTAGCAGTGTGCAGCACTGATTCTATTAGGCCATCTATAATAAGCTCCACCAGATTTAAAATTACTAATCATGTTTATCTGTATCTTGACTGGAAAATAATTTGGGCTTTGTAGCAGTGTGCAGCACTGATCCTATTAGGCCATCTATACTAAGCTCCACCAGATTTAAAATTAATAATAATTTTTAGCTGCATCTAGCCCGGAAAATAATTTTGGGGCTCCGAGATGCGCAAGACACATAAGTGCCTTCTTGCTGCACTACCTGCAACATGACCCTCATATTGTCAGAATTCGAAGTAATCATGACTACTGGGTTGCCACACTCTTAGATCCCCAAACTTTTCGATCAACCTTTTCATTTTAATAAAGACCAAAAAAATGGTCATTTTTGAAATCATAAGCATTAGCAGGTTATTAGAAACTGAAATCAAACAGTTTTCAACTCAAAACTTTAACCTAGGTGATGCTACATTTTCACATAGGACCCCTTGTTCGAAAGGAGCTTCTGAACTCTCTCGTCCATTGAATTTGTCAGGTTTTGGATGGTTTCTGCTTCAATTGTTTTGCATGAGGACAGAATACCCTCCCAGAGCTGTTGCTTAGATGTGAACTGCCTCGAGCCATCATAGACACTCCTTTTGATGATGCTCCAGAGGTTCTGAATGGGGTAGAGGTCAGGGGAGCATGGGGGTCACACCATAAGTTTGTCCCCTTTTATGCCCATATAAGCCAGAGAAGCAGATGTATTATGTGCAGCATGAGATGGTGCATTATCATGCAAAAAAATGATCTTGCTGTGAAATACACGGTTCTTCTTCTTGAACCATGGCAGGAAGTGCTGTTTGAGAAAATCCACATACATTATGGAGTTCATCTTTAGAGCCTTCAGGGATCCTAAAGGGGCCGACAATCTCTCTCCCCGTGATTCCAGCCCAAAACATTACTCCACCTCCTCCTTGTTGGCGCTGTAGCCGTGTTTGCGTGGGGTGTCCATCAACCAGCCATCCTCCACTCCATCCATCTGGACCATCGAGCGCTGCACGGCACTCATCCGTGAACAAAACAGTTTTGAAATCAGTCTTCATGTAATGTTTGGCCCACTGGAGCCGTTTCTGCTTGTGTGAAGTGGATAGAGGAGGTCGACAGGATGGCGTATGCACAGCTGCAAACCTCTGAAGGACCCTGCATCTTGTTGTTCGGGGGACGTTGGAGGCACCAGCAGCTTCAAAAACTTGTCTGCTGCTATGACAAGGCTTTTTTGCCGCTGCTCTTTTAACCTGACGTAATTGCCTGTAGGAAAGAGTCCTCAATTTGCCCTTATCAGCACGCACACGTGTGTACTGTGAATCAGCTACATACTTCTTGATTGCCAAGACACTTCATCCTGATCATCGCACAATGTTGATTGTAGTCATGCCTTGACCTAAACACTCCACAATTTGTTGCTTCTCAGCAGCCGACACATCCTTTTTCTTTCCCATTTTGGCAGAAAATGTAGGCTGCTTAATAATGTGAGACAGCCTTCTTAAGTAGTCTTGCCTTTCATTGGACACACCTGCCAAACTAATTAGCACAGGTGTCTGCAATTGCTTACAGTGATATAAAGATCCCTGACACACATCACCATCAATGAGTTTAACTGACAAACAAACAAATTCTTCCCTTATCACTCCTAAAAACTTTTTGCATAATAATTTGGAACACAGTGTACATGTGCTTTTCCACAAAACACCAGTGGTTCACGTAGTGAATCTTACAGTTCTAACTTGCCAACCATGGTCTGTATGGAGTTGTTCAATAAAGGGCCCAAAATTAAGATAACATAGATGGGAGAGGTCTCTATGAATAGGAATTCCTAAGTATTTGATACCATGTGAGGGCCAGGCAAAGGGAAAGTTGGACTGGATGGAATCCTATATGGATTTGGGGAGCGAGACATCGAGGGCTTCAGACTTCGCTGCATTGATTTTAAAATTTGACCATGTAACAAAGTGATCTATTTCAGCCATAACAGCATGGATGGATATATGTGATTGAGTGATATATACTAGGACATCATCAGCAAATAGAGAGCACTTGTACTCGGTGCCTCCCACCTCAATCCACCTAATATTGGGGTTATGGCGAATTGATGAGAGCAGGTGCTCCGTCACTAGGATGTATAAGAGAGGGGACAGAGGACATCCCTGCCTTGTCCCATTGGTGATTGTGAAAGGTGATGAAAATGTTCTGATGCACCCCCTGGGCCTTGGGACACCCGGAGCCGGACCCTTTTTGGTGGATGCTGGTGGTTGTAGTCTTCGTGGCGGCGACCCGGTTCCGTGGCTCAGGGTGGTCAAACCAGTAGCGGAACTATTTATGTGGTTTTGATGTTTAAATGTCCGACTACGCCACCCGTGGATTGCGGTCAGAGTGAACCGCCGCTGCAGGGCAGACCGCTGAGGCTGGTGTTGTGGGTGCAGCAGAGCGTAGCATAACTCCCCACGGGAGGAGTATAGCCTCAGGGCAGTGTATGCGGAGGATAGGGGTGATGGTGCAGGGCAGCAGCAGTAACGACACGGAGTCAGTGATGCAGTCCAGGGCCTTTACTCACAGTTCTTATTATCCAGACCACGTCTGCAGGTAACGGCTGCCCACGTCGTACTGTGCTCACCAGGTGAGGGGCTCAGACAACTCCCAGATAACTTTGGAGCGCTTCACAGGACCCCCTTTGTGTGTCGTTTGTCTGGCCTTTCTTACCAACCCTTCTGTCCGGCTGCCTCGGGCCTCCTCTTGGTAAACTTGGCGCCAGTTTCCCTGACCCTATGTGGTGCCTTCCTAGCGGGTGTAGCGAGGGGCTGCGCCACATAAAATGTCAGAGCCTCCGGTTTCTAGCTGAGGGTCGTTTCCTGCCTCCACTAGTTTCGGGGACCGGTCTCCCCCTTTGGCCTGACCCCTCCACGCAGGTGGATTCGGATGTGCGGTGGCGACTCAACCGTTCGCACCCCTGGGATCCCTTCATTCCTTGTTCCTGGAGCCTTCTCCGCTCCTCTTCCTTCCTTCTCCCTCTTCCAGGCCTGGGCCTCTGTTACTAGGCCCGCCTCCGGAGCAGAGCTCATGCAGAGCCCCTGCTCCCTGCCACTTCTGCTCAGACTTCTCTGCACTGAACTAAGATGGTGCCCACCTTTTATACTCCCTTCTCAATGCACCCAGGAACTGCTTCCTCCCTGCTCCTGCACTACAGGGTTCCCCTTCCTCAGTGTTCCCTCCCCCCACTCCAGCCAGGGACAGGGACTGTCGTGCCCATCTCAGAGGCATATTGGTCGCCCTGCCCCACGGCAATGTGGTGTAATGCATGCAGGTGTCGGGTCCTGATCCACACTCCATCCTTACCTGAGAGTGAGATATCACACCTCTGGGTGAGGTGCAATACCTCTGTAGCAACCGAGCCCTCAGGGTGCTACAGTTCCATTTATCTTCAGCCTAGGTGACGTATTGTGATACAGGGCCGTGATTTTGGCTATAAAAGGGTCCCCTAGACCCCTGCCCCAAGCTTTTTAAGAGAATCATATATGGCGTGCCAGGAGACTCTATGGAATGCTTTCTCAGCATCCAACGAGAGTATCTAATTACAAATTTTTAACTGCATCTAGCCCAGGAAATACTTTGTGCCTAGTAGCAGTGTCTGCTAGTCAGCGGATTATCCCGGCTGTTAAGCAAGCTACACCACCTGTTGTTTGGACACTTAATTTTTTCAAAGGAAATGCTTCGGGACAACGGGATACTCAGTGAAGAGCATCAGGAGGCACCCCAAGGCATAGGGGCTGGGACTGGCAGTAGGATGCCTTGCGGTGGACAGCCGTGCTCGATCCTTATAAAAGCTTTTTAACTGCAGCAGCTTTAGTGGACGCTACTGGAGCTGGAATTACGCGGCTGCTGGCATGAGACTTGCCCTCCAATAGATCCTTGTAAATGAATTTAATGTGTATTCATTCAAATTAGAGAGACAATTTAAATTAAAAAGCTTAGAGCTGCCTCCACCACAGGGGGGCTCGCTCGACCCACCAGCGGACAGGCACCAGTATTGGGAGAGGGGGGCTGGCCGTCAGGGTTCACCGCGGCTCTGGCACAAACCCGGCGACACGTAGGTGGCACGGGCAGGAGCGGACTGAACGTGTCGGCTTCTCACTTTTTGGATTTTAGAAGGGCATGACATGCCTATATTTGTGTCTCCCCCTCCTTTTACTCCTCCACCTCTTTTCTTTTCGCATGACTATATGTACTTGTCACTTTTCCATGTGTTAGTTGTGTCTTCTGAGCAGTTTGTCAGCTTTTGGACACCTTTGAAGGTGTTTTCTATGTGTTTCTATGTGTTTTTGTTTGCCTGCCATTGGTTTTAACGGTTTTCGAAGGTGTTCGACGAACAGTTCGACGAACAGTTCGGCGAACACACGGGTGTTCGACGAACCGAACCGAACTCGAACACTACGGGGGTGGCTCAACACTACCGACTACGCCACCCGTGGATTGCGGTTATTAGGAACCGCCGCTGCATGCAGACCGCTGGGGCTGATGAGGTGTGCAGCTAGGGTAGTGTGACTCCCCACGGGAAGAGTGCGGCCCCAGGGCAGTATAATGGATGGTGGGAGTGATGGTGGTGAGAGTCCCAGTGCCGTTAGTGCTGGAGGAGCAAGGAGCACACAGACAACAGGTTGCAGTCCAGGGTCTTTACTAGAACAGGTAAACTGACCCACAAACAGTACCGGCTAGGAGGGGACCTGGATGTCTGAGAGCAATGGGGAAATTGGCCCTGGTCAGGGTGAGGGTGTAGGCCTACCGTGCTTTCTGCGCTCCGTCTGGCTATCTCCTCCTGATAGGGTAACAGCCCACGTTTCCGAGCTTTCCATGTACTCTCGCCTATATGGCCTGCGACGTGGGTTCCTTTCTGCTCCCTGCCTGGTACGGCTTTACTGGTCCCTTCTGTTGTGGCAGAGCCTCCAGGCTTCTTAGGCCAAGGAATATACAGTCCCCTGCGGACTGGTTATCTGCTGTAGGATGTGGAATCCTCCCAGCCTCAGACACCAATGTCTGGTGAATTAAGTCCTTTATCTGCCAAGACAGGCTCACTTCGCCTCTTGTCTCTGGCTTGTGGCTCTCCTCCTGCCACACTTCCTCTTAGGTGCAATACAACTTTCTGTCCCTGCTCTGCTCCGGGACACGTCTCAGTGCTGAGACAGGTCATCCAGTTCTCTCTAACCCTGCCCCCAGCACCAGCTTTTATAGGGGCAGCCTGCTCCCCCTACTGGCCTGAGACAGGAGGTACTGCATGCTAATGTTCCCCTGACTAGAGAACCTCCCTCTTGCTCTCAGACACAGCTTTATTACATTTTGTGGCATCCAGGCCAGGGTGACACACTGGCATCTGCCGCTAACTTTTGGAAATGTTGGGAATTCTGAATGGGTCTCTCTCCATCCATTGGGTTGACTGTAATGGAAAAGGTTTTTGTGTCCATGCATTTCTATAGTTATACTGTAGTGAAATTGAGCTTTTGATGCAGATATTATTCTCTCAAAACGGGAACACAAACATGATAAACTCTAAATTGATTTTCAATAAACAACCATCAGCCGCCCCATCAAACACCTCTGCTGCTTCTTCCTCCTCCTCTAATACCGTGCTAAGTTGTGTCACGCAGGTTTCTGACAGAACCAGCTGTATACCGGCTGGAGATAGGCTGAGTGACAGCCCTTCAGCTGTAAGTGAAGCGGACATGCCTGCCGTGTTTGTTTCTCTGAGCACACCACACATTTCTCAATCCACCGTAACATCTCTGCCTGCATCTCACTCACGGTCTAGTTTGTCCGTTTCTCCGTACATTGCCATCTCTCAGCACTGCAGCCAGTCCTCAGTCCCACTGTTGTGGTCACGTTAAAGATTGTTTCATCCTACACATGACAAAGCTAAAAGGTTGAACTCCACCATCTCCAATGTGTTGGCCACGGAAATGGTGGTCTTAGGCCATATTTTTTTTAAATGTAAACACTTCCGATTGAGTCTGCATCTCCTGGGTTGGCTGTAGTGGGACAGGTATGGGTCTGCGATAAACTACTTGTAGTCTGATGAGATTGATGACACTTCAGTGGTGTCAGGCCCTCATTTAGGGCAATGTGAACACTCCTGGTTAGGTCTCCATCTCCTGGGTTGGCTGTACTGGAAGAGGTGTGGTCTTATTTACACTATTTGTACAGTAGTGAAAATGATGCCACTTTGCTGGCGTCTGCCACTAACTTTTTAAATGTGGGGAATCCTGATTGGATCTCCATCTATTGGGTTGGCTATAGTGGAACCTTCCTGTTCTTCAGTCTAAGTTGTATAAGGTTGTGTACCAGTCCTTGCTGCACTCCTGATACAGACTCTGCCTGCTGCATTACTGATACAGACTCTGTCTGCTACACTCCTGATACAGACTCTGCCTGCTGCACTCTGATACAGACTCTGCCTGCTGCACTCTGATACAGACTTTGCCTAAAGCACTCCTGATACAGACTCTGCCTGCTGCACTCCTGATACAGACTCTGCCTGCTGCACTCCTGATACAGACTCTGCCTGCTGCACTCCTGATGCAGACTCTGCCTGCTGCACTCCTGATGCAGACTCTGCCTGCTGCACTCCTGATGCAGACTCTGCCTGCTGCACTCCTGATGCAGACTCTGCCTGCTGCACTCTGATAGAGACTCTGCCTGCTGCACTCCTGATACAGACTCTGCCTGCTGCACTCCTGATACAGACTCTGCCTGCTGCACACCTGATACAGACTCTGCCTGCTTCACTCTGATAGAGACTCTGCATGCTGCACTCTGACACAGACTCTGCCTGCTGCACTCCTGTTACAGACTCTGCCTGCTGCACTCCTGTTACAGACTCTGCCTGCTGCACTCCTGTTACAGACTCTGCCTGCTGCACTCCTGATACAGACTCTGTCTGCTGCACTCCTGATACAGACTTTGCCTGCTACACTACTGATACAAACTCTGCCTGCTGCACTCTGATACAGACTCCGCCTGCTGCACTCCTGATACACACTTTGCCTGCTGTGCTGATACAGAATCTGCCTGCTGCACTCTGATACAGACTCTGCCTGCTGCACTCCTAATACAGGCTCTGCCTGCTGCATTCTTGATGCAGACTCTGCCTGATGCACTCCTGATACAGACTCTCCCTGCTGCATTCTGATACAGACTCTGCCTGCTGCACTCCTGATACGGACTCTGCCTGCTGCACTCTAATACAGACTCTGCCAGCTGCACTCCTGATACAGACTCTGCCTGCTGCACTCTGATACAGACTCTGCCTGCTGCACTCCTGATACAGACTTTGCCTTCTGCACTCTAATACAGACTCTGCCTGCTGCATTTGGATGCAGATTCTGCCTGCTGCATTCCTGAAACAGACTTTGCCTGCTGCACTCTTATACATACTCTGCCTGCTGCTCTCTGATACAGACTCTGCCGGCTTCTCTCTGATACAGACTCTGCCATCTGCACTCCTGATACAGACTTTGCCTGCTGCACTACTGATACTGACTCTGCCTGCTGCACTCTGATACAGACTGTGCCTGCTGCACTCTGATACAGATTCTGCCTGCTGCACTCCTGATACAGACTCTGCCTGCTGCACTCCTGATACAGTTTCTGCCTGCTGCACTCCTGATATAGACTCTGCCCGCTTTACTCCTGATACAGACTCTGCCTGCTGCACTCTGATACAGACTCTGCCTGTAGCATTCTGATACAGGCTCTGCCTGCTGTACTCCTGATACAGACTCTGCCTGCTGCACTCAGATACAGACTGTTATGTTCTGCAACTTAGAACTAAGGAATAGAAGGGAACAGCTGTCCCTGCACTGAGACTCAGCTTAACCCTACGCTGGGGTGGGTGCCTTATTCCTTGTGAATAGCCCCACTGAAACTCCTGCACTGCACTCAAACAAAGACCTGAAGGAAAGGGAAAGGGGTCCCTAAAAGATCTAAGGACTGGGAGCAAATTAGGAAACCTCCTAACAGAAAAGTTAGTTGCAGAAACAAAGATTAAAGGGAACAAAACTGGTCGAACAAGAAGTCCCAGGATAACAATTGTCAAAAGCACAAAGAACTTAACAAGTCAACTTAGTCAGAGCACAAGCGTAGCAACACTGATGTCCAGCGGAGAATGGGAGACAGGTGCTGAGTAATAAAGAGTGAAGAAATCATGTGACCAAGACACCCAGCACCAGAGGAAAAGACTAGAAGCCAGCAAACCACAACAAGATAGCCGATAGGTAAACAACATAGATTCTAACAGTACCTCCCCTTTTATGAGGATCCTCCAGATCCTCTAGGCCAAGCCTTACCAGGAAATCTGTGAAAAGCCTTAATTAGCCTTGAGGCCGAGACGTCCTCGGCCTTCACCCGGAAATTATCCTCGGGGCCGAAACCTCTCCAGGACACAAGATACTGTAATCTCCCTCTATGCCACCTGGAATCCAAAATGCCAGAAATCTCAAATTCACCATCCTCATCAACAGGAGGAACAGTAGGCTTCGCCTGCTTATCAGGCGTGTCCACCTTGTTAAGTAACAACACATGAAACACAGAATTAATCCTCCAGGACGAGCGAATGCCAAACCTCACCGCTGCAGAGTTGACAATCTGAACCACTTTGAAAGCACCCACAAATTTAGGCCCCAGTTTTTTAGAAGGAATTTTCAAACAAAGATTCCTAGAGGACAACCAAACCATACCCCAACAGCAAACAAGGACTCCTTTCTTTTTTTGTCAAAATTCCTATTTGATCTCCTGTTAGTCTTTTTAAGGTTCAGGTGTACACTAGCCCAAACCTCTCAAAATCACCAGAAAAAGTGTCCTCCTCTGGTACAGCAGCCCCAACTTTGGAAAATGGACCAAACGATGGATACCTGCCAGTACAAAAAAAAAAAAAGGAGAACAACCAGCTGAGGAAGAAGTATGATTATTAAGGTCAAACTCCGCAAGTGGTAGAAATTCTGACCACATTTCCTGATTGTCTGCCACAAAATATCTCAAAAACTGCTCGACATCCTTGTTCTTCCTTTCAGTCTGTCCATTGGACTCTGGGTGATACCCCGATGAGAATGACAAATGAATTCTCAATCTGTCACAAAAAGCACGCCAAAAGCGAGCCACAATCTGTGGTCCTCTATCGGAAACAATGTCCATGTGAACACCAGGGAGCCTGACAATCTCCTTCACAAAAGCCTTAGCAAGAGTCTTGGCGCAAGGTAACTTGTTGAACGGAACCAGATGACACATTTTACTAAACCGGTCCAAAACAACCCAGATGACAGAAAAACCATCCGATAAAGGCAGATCGGTGATAAAATCCATGGCAAGGTGAACTAGGAACTTCCAAGGGACATAGCAACCCCGAAGCCGGAGCATGAGAGGCCTTTGACCTAGCGCACACAGAACACTGACGAACCCACTTGATGACTTCCCTTTGCCACCCTGGCCACCATAAACTCCGACCGATGGACCTCCTATTTTTTGAAATCCCTGGGAAACCCGCCAACCGAGACTCATGACATTCAACAAACAATGCTCTCCTCAAGGCTCTAGGCACAAACAATTTACCACATGGAGTGTTAGCTGGTGCCGCACTCTGAGCTCCTAGGATGCTATTCTCCAACTCAGAATCCAACGAAGCCACCACCACCCCTCTCTGCAAAATGCACTCCTCCCTCTTAGCATTCACCGCTGGAGAGAACCTACAAGATAAAGCGTCAGCCTTAACATTCTTTGTCCCCGGGACAAAGGTTACGGAAAAATTGAACCGGGCAAAAAACAGTGCCCACCTAGCCAGACGGGCATTGAAACGTTTTGCTGCGTCCTGATAAATCAAATTCTTATGATCAGTGAAAACCTGTATAGGATGTTGAGCCCCCTCCAAAAAATGTCTCCAATGCTCGAACGCGAGTTTAATAGCCAACAACTCACGATTCCCAACATCATAGTTGAGCTCTGTCTCAGAAATTTTTTTTGAAAAGAAAGCACAGGGATGTACCCCATCCTCACCCTCCTGGGACAGAGCTGTCCCTACGCCTATAGATGAGGCATCCACCTCAACCAAAAATGGCTTGGTCTCATCCATTTGGATAAGAACAGGAGCAGAGCTGAACCTCTCCTTGAGATACTCAAAAGCTTCAATAGCCTCAGTGGACCATTGGACTGTATTAGCACCCTTCTTGGTGAGATCAGTAAAGGGTTTAGCGATGACAGAGAAATTCTTTATGAATTTCCTGTAATAATTGGCAAACCCCAAAAACCTCTGTATGGACTTCAAACCCTCAGGCCTCGGCCACTCCAGCACAGCCCGAACTTTCACTGGGTCCATCTCAAAATAATCACAAGAGACAATGTAACCCAAAAAACCTAGTTTTCTGGACAGCAAACTGACACTTCTCCAATTTAGCAAAGAGTGTGTTATCTCTCAGTATCTGAAGAACTTTGCGGACTCTCTTCCAATGAGACTCAAGATCCGATGAATAAATCAAAATGTCATCCAGATAAACAATAATACTCCTACCGATCAAGGGTCTCAGAATGCCATTGATAAAATTTTTAGAAAATGGAGGGGCGTTAGTAAGCCCAAAAGGCATCACCAAACACTCAAAATGACATTCCAGAGTGTTAAAAGCTGTCTTCCATTCATCTCCGTCCTTCACCTTCAGCAAATTATATGCCCCCCCCCCGAAGGTCAATCTTAGAAAACCATTTAGCTCCGGTCAATTGGTTAAACAAATCCGGAATAAGTGGTAACGGGTAAGGATTGCGCACAGTGATCTTATTAATCTCCCGAAAATCCAGACATGGCCTAAGACCCCGATCCTTATTTTTGACAAAAAAGAACCCAACCACCACAGGAGACTTAGAGGGTCTTATGTGACCTGCAGCTAAACTAGTCTGAAGGTATTCTTTCAAAGCGTCCCTCTTGGGAATTGTCAGATTAAAAAACCGACTCTTAGGGAGCTTAGCATCAGGGACGAAGTCAATAGCGCAATCATAATTTCTATGAGGTGGTAAAGCTTTCGACTCCACCTCAGAAAAATCCCTCCAAAAATCCTGAATGGGTTCAGGTAACTCCCTCTTCACAACAGTCGCAATGAGAACATTACAACACTTACCCTAACACCCCTGACCCCAGGATCTTATGGAACCAGATGACCAGTCCAGCAAAGGATTCTGCACTTTAAACCAGGGCAACCCCAGGATGACCGGAAAATACTTAGCAAGTACAAATAAGTCAATCTGCTCCTGATGTTCCATATTCATAGTAAACGGAAACCCAGTGACCTTTCAAAGAATGCTCCCATGCTCCAGGGGAGTATTATCAATCGCCACCACAGGCAAAGGAGACGACAAAGGTTCAGAACCAAACTTATACTTTTCAAGAAATTGTTGATCAATCAAATTAAGTGCAGAACCACAATCCACCATAACCTGAAACTCAATCGGACGACCCTGACTGGTGGTATTACCAGGAAAAAACACCCAGGCAGAACGTAAAAACGCAATGCGAACTGGAGTGTTATTTCTACTGACCGTTTTTTTTTTTCTTTCCTTAAGCGAACCTCGCATTGCTTTAAAAAATGATCAGCCTTACCGCAATACAAGCAAAGTCCCTCAGAGAACTTCCTGTCCCTCTCCTAGGAACGGGATGACATTGCCCCCACCTGCATAGTTTCACCAGTGTCGTCAGAAATATCATGAGAAACAGAATCCAGCAATACAGGAAACTTCTCCTCATTTTGTTTGGCCCTCAACCTTCTATCCACACGGATAGCTAACTGCATGGCAACTTGCAGAGTATCAGGTGCAGGGAATGCAATGAGCAAATCTTTAAACCTTTCACTCAAGCCTGGCAGAAACTGAAACTTGAGTGCAGGGTCATTCCACCTGACCTCTGCAGACCATCGTCTGAACAGGGTGCAATAACTCTCAGTATCAAGAGATCCCTGTTTGAGACGTCTGAGCTCTGCCTCAGCTGATGTAACCCGATCAGGATCATCATACAGCAAACCCATGGCATCAAAAAATGCCTCCACAGACCTCAAACAATGATCATCAGGAGACAAGTAAAATGCCCAGATTTGAGGTTCTTTACGCAATAGAGACATAATAATCCCTACACGCTGTAGTTCACTCCCAGAAGATCTAGATCTGAGCCGAAACTACAACAAACAAGCATTTTTAAATGAAAAAGAATCCTTTCATTTCCCCGAGAAACACTCAGGTAATCCTGAGTTCTGCAGGGTATTTACTCACGTACTGCTGAATACCGGCAACCTCCAGAGTCAACCTTTGCAAGTGTTGAGCAAGCTCCTGGATGGTACTCATACTGAAGAAAACACAGGAAAAGGGAAAAAAGAACCAAAAAACTTTTTTTCCTTTTTTTTTTTTTTTTTTTTAAACGTGGCTGGACATACTGTTATGTTCTGCAACATAGAACTAAGGAATGGGAGGGAAAAGCTGTCCCTGCACTGAGTCTCAGCTTAACCCTACACTTAGGTGGGTGCCCTATTCCTTGTGATAGCCCCACTGAAACTCCGGCACTGAACTCAAACAAAGACCTGAAGGTATGGGAAAGGGGTCCCTAAAAGATCTAAGGACTGGGAGCAAAAACAGGAAACCTCCTAACAGAAGTCCCAGGATAACAATTGTCAAAAGTACAAAGAACTTAACAAGGCAACTTAGCCAGAGCACAAGCGTAGCAACACTGATGTCCAGCGGAGAATGGGAGACAGGTGTTGAGTAATAAAGAGTGAAGAGATAATGTGACCAAGACACCCAGCACCAGAGGAAAAGACTAGAAGCCAGCAAATCACAGCAAGATGGCCGATAGATAAACAACATAGATTCTAATACAGACTCTGCCTCTTGCTCTCTGATACAGACTCTGCCATCTGAACTCCTGATACAGACTCTGCCTGCTGAACTCTGATAGAGACTCTGCCTGCTGCACTCCTGATACAGACTCTGCCTGCTGCACTCCTGATACAGACTTTGCCTGCTGCACTCCTGATACAGACTTTGCCTGCTGCACTCTGTTACAGACTTCGCCTGCTGCACTCCTGATACAGACTTTGCTTGCTGCACTCTGATTCAGACTCTGCCTGCTGCACTCTGATACAGACTCCGTCTGCTGCACTCCTGATTCAGACTCTAGCTGCTGCACCATCTAGTCTGTCCTACTGGGACCAGCTGCTGCGCATCCATTGGTCTGTCCTGGAGTGGCATCTTGCGTTCATCGGGAACCAAGTCTAACCTCACCATCAGATGCTCTAGTGAACAGTCCGGTGCTCGATAAGTCAGGCTCTCCGGGGTCCGTGGCACAGTTGTTCCACAAACCAAGTCCGTGACAGTGCGCCCTCGTAGGCTGGGTCCCCTCTCCTGTTGTACCAGTCGGTGACCCCTTTTGACATGTAAAGCACAACTGAATAAATGTCATTGTCACAGTAATAATAATTATAGTACTTGTACTCTGGGTCAATTGATGGCACTTCCCTGGTGTTTAACACCTAATTTAATGTGTTTTGGGAGCTTTCGGTCCCGTTTCTAGGTGTTGTCTATGCATTTTTGGTCCCCCCATTGGAAATGTTCGACAAACATTTGGCAAATAAATTCGGCAAATATCAATTTTTTCGGGGGAACTTTTCCGAACCGAACATTGAAATGTTCGCTCATGCCTACTTATTGATCCATGTGAAGAGGCGGCAACATTTTGACTCAAGAGCAAGTGAGCCTTTCTCAAGCTAGCTTTTGAGTCAAAGCTTTGTCACTTCTTCACATGGCCCAATAAAGATGCCAGTTTTTTGCTTGAAAGTTGTTATTGAGTACTGCACACTTTTTTTTCTTGTTCATGTACCATAGTTTGGTGGGTTGCAACCTGTGGGCTAGCATCGATACCTTAACTTTTGCTTGTGCAGGTTTTTTTTTTATTTCTCTCTTTCCCTATAACTCTATACACATAATTATATACACTCCTCAACATTGAAATTTCAACACCAGGAAGGAAAAGTCATCAGGTTATGAAAATTACAGGATTGATAGACATGTTAATAACATAAAATGTCCAGCACCTTCTTTCACATGCCATGTATGTGAAACAGCTAGCATGTGGAAAAAGATATCCTGATCAGATGAGACCAAAGTAGAACTTTTTGGGCTAAATGCAAAGAGCAAGAATTTACAGTCTAGAAGAGAAAGAAAAGATTCTGCTGAGTATTAGAGCTTAGGAGAAAGAAAGAGAAAGGACACTGCTGACCATTCAAGGACTTCCTTTTAGTCCCTACTAGTGATGAACGAGCATGCTCGTTACTCGGGTGTTATGTTTTCCTCACTCCGTGATCATGATTTGCGACTGTTTGACAGCTTTAATACATGTGAGGAATGCCTATTTCTTATTTCATACGCTGAAGATACTCGGTGAGCACCCGAGCATGCTCGCCGACAGGGTTAACAGAACATACTCGCTCATCACTAGTCCCTACCACTACAGTGAATCTTGTGCAGTGGCATAATGTATAAGATATCGCAAAGCTGCATTATGGCGGTGGCAACACAATAATTATGTTTGCCCACTCTTTGATGCTTCAGCGGTGTGAAATGGGCACGTTTTTTATACATTTTTATGAACTTCGAATCAAATTTCAAATGTTTGAATCTGCATGAAACCACGATTTTCAGAAAATTCAACTCGAGCTCTATCCTTCATGGATGGTTGCACTCATCTCTAATGAGAAGTATCAGGGAACCATATAAAACCTAGTTAACAGTATAAGGATACAAAGTAAGTCTTTCTGCCTTTATTGTCCACTCGAAAAGCAAATATTACTTAAATTTTAAGTAGAATTACAAATGGCACCTTACTATTTCAGAAATGTATATTGGCCAAAATAACATACACTGCTCAAAAAAATAAAGGGAACACTCAAACAACAGAATATAACTCCAAGTGACTTAAACTTCTGTGAAATCAAACTGTCCACTTAGGAAGCAACACTGATTGACAATCAATTTCACAAGCTGTTGTGCAAATGGAATAGAAAATAGATGGAAATTATTGGTAATTATCAAGACACCCTCAATAAAGAAGTGGTTCTGCAGGTGGGGACCACAGAACAGATCTCAGTACCAATGTTTTCTGGCTGATGTTTTGGTCACTTTTGAATGTTGGTTGTGCTTTCACACTCATGGTAGCATGAGACGGACTCTACAACCCACAGAAGTTGCTCAGGTAGTGCGGCTCATTCAGGATGGCACATCAATGCGAGTTGTGACAAGAAGGTTTGCTGTGTCTGTCAGCATAGTGTCCAGAGGCTGGAGGCACTACCAGGAGACAGGCCAGTACACCAGGAGACCTGGAGGTGGCTGTAGGAGGGCAACAACCCAGCAGCAGGACAACTACCTCCGCCTTTATGCAAGGAGGAACAGGAGGAGCACTGCCAGAGCCCTGCAAAATTACATCCAGCTGGCCACAAATGTGCATGTGTCTGCACAAACGGTTAGAAACTGACTCCATGAGGGTGGTATGAGGGCCCGACGTCCACAGATGGGGGTTGTACTCACAGCCCAACACCGTGCAGGACGCTTGGCATTTGCCACAGAACACCAGGATTGGCAAATTTGCCACTGGCGCCCTGTGCTCTTCACAGATGAAAGCAGGTTCACACTGAGCACATGGAACAGACATGACAGAGTCTGGAGACGCCGTGGAGAGCGATCTGCTGCCTGCAACATTCTTCAGCATGACCGGTTTGGCAGTGGGTCAGTAATGGTGTGGGGTGGCATTTCTTTGGAGGACCGCACAGCCCTCCATGTGCTCGTCAGAGGTAGCCTGATTGCCATTAGGTACCGAGATGAGAACCTCAGACCTCTTGTGAGACCATATGCTGGTGCGGTTGGCCCTGGGCTCCTCCTAATGCAGGACAATGCCAGACCTTATGTGGCTGGAGTGTGTCAGCAGTTCCTGCAAGATGAAGGCATTGAAGCTATGGACTGGCCCGCTCATTCCCCAGACCTGAATCCGATTGAGCACATCTGGGACATCATGTCTCGCTCCATCCACCAACGTCACGTTGCACCACAGACTGTCCAGGAGTTGGCGGATGCTTTAGTCCACGTCTGGGAGGAGATCCCACAGGAGACTATCTGCAACCTCATCAGGAGCATGCCCAGGCGTTGTAGGAAGGTCATACAGGCACGTGGAGGCCACACACTATACTGAGCCTCATTTTGACTTGTTTTAAGGACATTACATCAAAGTTGGAACAGCCTGTAGTGTGTTTTTCCACTTTAATTTTGGGGGTGACTCCAAATACATGCCTCCATTGGTTAATAAATGTGATTTCCATTGATGATTTTTGTGTGATTTTGTTGTCAGCATATTCAACTTTGTACAGAACAAAGTATTCAATGAGAATATTTCATTCATTCAGATCTAGGATGTGTTATTTGAGTATTCCCTTTATTTTTTGAGCAGTGTATATGTAAATTGTGATCTTTACAATTATACAGGTTCAAATTAATAGACTAAGCCTTGTAGTTTCCTTAACAACAACGCTAGAAAGTTTCCCACATTAATAAAAATAAGAATATATTTATCAACATTTTTAGACTTGTTTATTTTAACATTAAGGAAAAAAATTATTTTACTGAGTTTAAAATAAATATTCTAATGTTTAATTCTGATATGGACAATTTCCTAATCTTATCTGAAAGGAAATTGGAAGAATATTATACACCATTTATTCATATGCCACCATATGGTGCCTTTATGAAGTGCTTCTCCACTAGAAGCAATTTTAGGGGTGAATGACTGCTTAACACCTCAATGTTTTAAATTGTAAACTCATATGAAATAAAGGAGAAGAAAAAACCTTGAATGAAATATAATCCTGTATGAGATAAATCCTATATATTTTAAACAGATCCATAACACATATGTGCTTTATGTATTAATATTATACTTCTTAAAGAGGACCTTTCATCAAATGTTTTATGTTGAACTGGACACATGATGTAATAGGCGTTGCAGAGCAGAATAAACTTTTTATTGTTTTTTGGGGGGTTTTTTTATGTCACGTCTCCCTTGCAGAGATATTTTCAATCAAATTATTTAGCACCTATACAGTTAATTTTTTTAAGTCCAAGTAGGCATAACCAGAGAGATTTCACTGGGGGCATGTACTTCTTCATCTTTCTGAAGCTGACAATCATAAGCCGACAGCAACACACCGAGAAAAGAAGAACATGCCCCCACAAAAACATTTTTCAACAATCTGTTCTCCCCACTGCAGCTTGAAAACGTGCTGGAGCACAGCAGACTTGAGTGTGATTAACTGACAGCTTTCATCTTTGGCCGTCTTATTATAAACACTTCTATTAGCTCTCCTCTCATAGTTCAGCTAGCTCTACCAAACATATAAAGGCATCCACGTGCAAGGGAAAAAAAAACGTGCCTTCACTATAGCTTAGAACTGGTTATGTGTGAGACATAATGACACAGTCTGCTCTCCTCATTACAGTGATGACTTGTGGTGGAGCAAAGTACTACTGAGTGTAATTAACAGTTTTCAGCTTTCATCTCCAGCTGTCAATATTTTGGGAGGGGCAGTACAGCAGAGTGGGCAGTACTTCTTTGGTCCTGCTAGTAAAGCTCATCTGAATTTGAGAGGAGAACTGTTTTTAATGAGACTCAACTTCAGCAGTACTGTCCTTCCCCCACACTGAATGCCAGAGATGTTAGCTGAAATCTGTTAATCACATTCGGATCTGCTGTGTACCAGCACATGAATGAATAGAATAATGTATAGAGCATGCTGTTCGTTAATGCTATTGTGGGGGGGTGGTGTTCTTTCTCCAGTGTGTTGCTGCCTACTTATGAATGAAGAACCTATAAATGTGACTCATGGTCAATATAAAATAAGCATGTGTCATGGTTGTGTCGCCACGAAGATCGTCACGATTGCACAGCCTGACTTCTCGCAGCTGAGTTTTTGGTGCTTTGTGCTTTTCGGCGGTGAGGGAGTTAACTCTCTCTCTCTGTGCTAGACAAGGTCCAGCCTCGCCCAGCTGCAATCAATTCTGCAGTAGTGAGATTCCTTCATATGTCTGCTGATCTGTTAGGGAAGTTGTCGGTGAAAGCATTTCATGCAGACTAACAGAGCGGATCGTGGTATTTGGAGTTTCAGAGCTAGGTGTATTTGGAGTGGTTTTTCCCTTCCTCGCTTTATCATTTATCTCCTTTCCCATTGGTGTTCCCTCTGTTGTTGTTGTGTAGTTTTTGTATGCAAGGTGGTTTTGGTTTTACCCTTGTACTGTCTCATTCGTCTAAGTACTGAGTGTTGGCATATTATTACCTGTCCCCTTTTGTTGTTATCGGGGTCCTTCTCAGGACTAGATTACTTAGGTGCAGGGATCCTCAGGAGGTAGGGGTTACGCTGGCGGCCTAGACCTCTGTACCTTTAACAGTACCTCCAGGTAGAGGGATTAATCAGGGCCCCAGCTTAGGGTCAGCTTAGGCCCCCTACCTCCAGTACACAGAGACAGCGTGACAGCATGTCTTACCTATTAACTTACTGACCCCCTTTCTATGTGGTCTGAGTATTTACCCACTTGGGACATCTTTGATGCACTTTTGCACTTTACTTGAATGATGGTCTCCATATGTATTTTTACTTCAGGCTGACCTGGGTCACTGTGTTCCTATACATGATCTATTTATTGATCTATGCTTCTACCTACCCTCAGATGCCCATTTTTCTGTTTACTTTTTTCCTCGTTTGTATTATTGTTCTTCATGTGTTTTTATGAATTCTTCAATAAATGCTTATTTTATATTGACCATGAGTCACATTTATAGGTAATTTATTCAATAAGGGATATCTGGTCATCCATTATTTTGTTTTCTTGGATTTATCTACTTATGAATGATCAGCAATTAAAAGAGGGAGAAGTACATTCCACCAGTGTAATCTCTCTTCATCTACATGCCATGTAGGGGACACAGCTAGCATGTGGAACAAGGTGCTCTGGTCATTTGAGACAAGTGTTGAACTTTCTGTGCTAAATGCAAAATGCTATTTGTGGTGGAAAACTAACACTATACATCACCCTGACATCGACAAACATGTTTTGCCCTCTTACTGCTACACCATTTTTATTATCAAGAGTAGTGTTGAGCCACCCCCGTAGTGTTCGAGTTCGGTTCGGTTCGTCGAACACCCATATGTTCGCCGAACTGTTCGTCGAACTGTTCGTCGAACACCTTCGAACACCGTTAAAACCAATGGCAGGCAAACAAAAACACATAGAAACACATAGAAAACACCTGTCCAAAAGCTGACAAACTGCTCAGAAGACACAACTAACACATGGAAAAGTGACAAGTACATATAGTCATTCGAAAAGAAATGAGGTGGAGGAGTAAAAGGAGGGGGAGACACAGATATAGGCATGTCATGCCCTTCTAAAACCAAAAAAGTGTGAAGCCGACACGGCCAGTCCTTTCCTGCCTGTGCGACCTCCGTGTCGCCGGGTTTGTGCCAGAGCTGTGGTGGACCCTGACGGCCAGCCCCCCTCTCCCAATACTGGTGCCTGTCCGCTGGTGGGTCGAGCGAGCCCCCCTGCGATGGAGGCAGGTCTAAGCTTTTTCATTTAAATTGTCTCTCTAATTTGAATGAATACACTTTAAATCCTTTTACAAGGATCTATTGGAGGGCAAGTCTCATGCCAGCAGCCGCGTAATTCCAGCTCCAGTAGCGTCCACTAAAGATGCTGCAGTTAAAATGCTTTTATAAGGATCGAGCTCGGCGGTCTACCGCAAGGCGTCCTACCGCCAGTCCCAGCCCCTATGCCCTGGGGTGTCTCCGCGATGCTCTTCACTGAGTGTCCCGGGAGACCGAACCATTTCCTTTGAAAAAATTAAGTGTCCAAACTACAGGTGGTGTAGCTTGCTTAACAGCTGGGATAATCCGCTGACTAGCAGACACTGATACTAGGCACAAAGTATTTCCTGGGCTAGATGCAGTTAAAAATTTGTAATTAGATAGTCTCGTTGGATGCTGAGAAAGCACTCCATGGAGTCTCCTGGCACGCCATATATTATTCCCTTAAAAAGCTTGGGGTAGGGGTCTAGGGGACCCTTTTATAGGCAAAATCACGGCCCTGTATCGCAATGCGTCACCTAGGCTGAAGATAAATGGAACATTTTCATCACCTTTCATAATCACCAATGGGACAAGACAGGGATGTCCTCTGTCCCCTCTCTTATACATCCTAGTGACGGAGCACCTGCGCTCATCAATTCACCGTTACCCCAATATTAGGTGGATTGAGGTGGGAGGCACCGAGTACAAGTGCTCTGCATTTGCTGATGATGTAATAGTATATATCACTCAATCACATATACCATCCCTGCTGTTATGGCTGAAATAGATCACTTTGTTACATGGTCAAATTTTAAAATCAATGCAGCGAAGTCTGAGGCCCTCGATGTCTCCCTCCCCAAATCCATACAGGATTCCATCCAGTCCAACTTTCCCTTTGCCTGGCCCTCACAGGGTATCAAAATACTTAGGAATTCGTATTCATAGAGACCTCTCCCGTCTATGTTATCTTAATTTTGAGCCCTTTATTGAACAACTCAATACAGACCACGGTTGGCAAGTTAGAACTGTAAGATTCACTACGTGAACCACTGGTGTTTTGTGGAAAAGTACAGGTACACTGTGTTCCAAATTATTATGCAAAAAGTTTTTAGGAGTGATAAGGGAAGAATTTGTTTGTTTGTCAGTTAAACTTATTGATGGTGATGTGTGTCAGGGCTCTTTATATCACTGAAAGCAATTGCAGACACCTGGGCTAATTAGTTTGGCAGGTGTGTCCAATGAAAGGCAAGACTACTTAAGAAGGCTGTCCCACATTATTAAGCAGCCTACATTTTCTGCCAAAATGGGAAAGAAAAAGGATGTGTCAGCTGCTGAGAAACAACAAATTGTGGAGTGTTTAGGTCAAGGCATGACTACATTCAACATTGCCAAGACACTTCATCCTGATCATCGCACAATCAAGAAGTATGTAGCTGATTCACAGTACACACGTGTGCGTGCTGATAAGGGAAAATTGAGCACTATTTCCTACAGGCAATTACGTCAGGTTAAAAGAGCAGCGGCAAAAAAGCCTTGTCATAGCGGCAGACAAGTTTTTGAAGCTGCTGGTGCATCCAACGTCCCCCGAACAACAAGATGCAGAGTCCTTCAGAGGTTTGCAGCTGTGCGTAAGCCATCCTGTCGACCTCCTCTATCCACTTCACACAAGCAGAAACGGCTCCAGTGGGCCAAACAATACTTGAAGACTGACTTCAAAACTGTTTTGTTCACCGATGAGTGCCGTGCAACGCTCGATGGTCCAGATGGATGGAGTGGAGGATGGCTGGTTGATGGACTCCCCACGCAAACACGGGAACAGCGCCAACAAGGAGGAATTGGAGTAATTTTTTGGGCTGGAATCATGGGAGAGAGATTGTCTGCCCCTTTAGGATCCCTGAAGGGGTAAAGATGAACACCATAATGTATGTGGAGTTTCTCAAACAGCACTTCCTGCCATGGTTCAAGAAGAAGAACCATGTATTCCGCAGCAAGATCATTTTCATGCAAGATAATGCACCGTCTCATGCTGCACATAACACATCTGCATCTCTGGCTGATATGGGCATAAAAGGGGACAAACTTATGGTGTGACCCCCATGCTCCCCTGACCTTAACCCCATTCAGAACCTCTGGAGCATCATCAAAAGGAGTGTCTATGATGGCGGGAGGCAGTTCACATCTAAGCAACAGCTCTGGGAGGGTATTCTGTACTCATGCAAAACAGTTGAAGCAGAAACCATCCAAAACCTGACAAATTCAATGGACGAGAGAGTTCAGAAGTAGTGTTGAGCCACCCCCGTAGTGTTCGAGTTCGGTTCGGTTCGTCGAACACCCGTGTGTTCGCCGAACTGTTCGTCGAACTGTTCATCGAACACCTTCGAACACCGTTAAAACCAATGGCAGGCAAACAAAAACACATAGAAACACATAGAAAACACCTTCAAAGGTGTCCAAAAGCTGACAAACTGCTCAGAAGACATGACTAACACATGGAAAACTGACAAGTACATATAGTCATGTGAAAATAAAAGAGGTGGAGGAGTAAAAGGAGGGGGAGACACAGATATAGGCATGTCATGCCCTTCTAAAATCCAAAAAGTGAGAAGCCGACACGGCCAGTCCGCTCCTGCCCGTGCCACCTCCGTGTCGCCGGGTTTGTGCCAGAGCCGCGGTGAACCCTGACGGCCAGCCCCCCTCTCCCAATACTGGGGCCTGTCCGCTGGTGGGTCGAGCGAGCCCCCCTGTGGTGGAGGCAGCTCTAAGCTTTTTAATTTAAATTGTCTCTCTAATTTGAATGAATACACTTTAAATCCATTTACAAGGATCTATTGGAGGGCAAGTCTCATGCCAGCAGCTGCGGTAATTCCAGCTCCAGTAGCGTCCACTAAAGCTGCTGCAGTTAAAAAGCTTTTATAAGGATCGAGCTCGGCTGTCCACCGCAAGGCATCCTACTGCCAGTCCCAGCCCCTATGCCTTGGGGTGCCTCCTGATGCTCTTCACTAAGTATCCCATGGTCCCGAAGCATTTCCTTTGAAAAAATTAAGTGTCTAAACTACAGGTGGTGCAGCTTGCTTAACAGCCGGGATAATCCGCTCACTAGCAGACACTGCTACTAGGCACAAAGTATTTCCTGGGCTAGATGCAGTTAAAAATTTGTAATTAGATACTCTCGTTGGATGCTGAGAAAGCATTCCATAGATTCTCCTGGCACGCCATATATGATTCTCTTAAAAAGCTTGGGGTAGGGGTCTAGGGGACCCTTTTATAGCCAAAATCACGGCCCTGTATCGCAATACGTCACCTAGGCTGAAGATAAATGGAACTGTAGCACCCTGAGGGCTCGGTTGCTACAGACGTATTGCACCTCACCCAGAGGTGTGATATCTCACTCTCAGGTAAGGATGGAGTGTGGATCAGGACCCGACACCTGCATGCATTACACCACATTGCCGTGGGGCAGGGCGACCAATATGCCCCTGAGATGGGCACGACAGTCCCTGTCCCTGGCTGGAGTGGGGGGAGGGAACACTGAGGAAGGGGAACCCTGTAGTGCAGGAGCAGGGAGGAAGCAGTTCCTGGGTGCATTGAGAAGGGAGTATAAAAGGTGGGCACCATCTTAGTTCAGTGCAGAGAAGTCTGAGCAGAAGTGGCAGGGAGCAGGGGCTCTGCATGAGCTCTGCTCCGGAGGCGGGCCTAGTAACAGAGGCCCAGGCCTGGAAGAGGGAGAAGGAAGGAAGAGGAGCGGAGAAGGCTCCAGGAACGAGGAATGAAGGGATCCCAGGGGTGCGGACGGGCGAGTCGCCACCGCACGCCCGAATCCACCTGCGTGGAGGGGTCAGGCCAAAGGGGGAGACCGGTCCCCGAAACTAGTGGAGGCAGGAAACGACCCTCAGCTAGAAACCGGAGGCTCTGACATTTTATGTGGCGCAGCCCCTCGCTACACCCGCTAGGAAGGCACCACATAGGGTCAGGGAAACTGGCGCCAAGTTTACCAAGAGGAGGCCCGAGGCAGCCGGACAGAAGTGTTGGTAAGTAAGGCCAGACAAAGGACACACAACGGGGGTCCTGTGAAGTGCTCCAAAGTTATCTGGGAGTTGTCTGAGCCCCTCACCTGGTGAGCACAGTACGACGTGGGCAGCCGTTACCTGCAGACGTGGTCTGGATAATAAGAACTGTGAGTAAAGGCCCTGAACTGCATCACTGACTCCGTGTCGTTACTGCTGCTGCCCTGCACCATCACCCCCATCCTCCGCATACACTGCCCTGAGGCTATACTCCTCCCGTGGGGAGTTATGCTACGCTCTGCTGCACCCACAACACCAGCCTCAGTGGTCTGCCCTGTAGCGGTGGTTCACTCTGACCGCAATCCACGGGTGGCGTAGTCGGACATTTAAACATGAAAACCACATAAATAGTTCCGCCACTGGTTTGACCGCTCTGAGCCACGGAACTGGGTCGCCGCCACGAAGACTACAACCACCAGCATCCACCAAAAAGGGTCCGGCTCCGGGTGTCCCAAGGCCCAGGGGGTGCGTCAGAACATTTTCATCACCTTTCACAATCACCAATGGGACAAGGCAGTGATGTCCTCTGTCCCCTCTCTTATACATCCTAGTGACGGAGCACCTGCTCTCATCAATTCGCCATAACCCCAATATTAGGTGGATTGAGGTGGGAGGCACCGAGTACAAGTGCTCTCTATTTGCTGATGATGTCCTAGTATATATCACTCAATCACATATATCCATCCATGCTGTTATGGCTGAAATAGATCACTTTGTTACATGGTAAAATTTTAAAATCAATGCAGCGAAGTCTGAGGCCCTCGATGTCTCCCTCCCAAAAATCCATATAGGATTCCATCCAGTCCAACTTTCCCTTTGCCTGGCCCTCACAGGGTATCAAATACTTAGGAATTCCTATTCATAGAGACCTCTCCCATCTATGTTATCTTAATTTTGGGCCCTTTATTGAACAACTCCATACAGACCACGATTGGCAAGTTAGAACTGTAAGATTCACTACGTGAACCACTGGTGTTTTGTGGAAAAGCACATGTACACTGCGTTCCAAATTATTATACAAAAAGTGTTTAGGAGTGATAAGGGAAGAATTTGTTTGTTTGTCAGTTAAACTCATTGATGGTGATGTGTGTCAGGGCTCTTTATATCACTGTAAGCAATTGCAGACACCTGTGCTAATTAATTTGGCAGGTGTGTCCAATGAAAGGCAAGACTACTTAAGAAGGCTCTCTCACATTATTAAGCAGCCTACATTTTCTGCCAAAATGGGAAAGAAAAAGGATGTGTCGGCTGCTGAGAAGCAACAAATTGTGGAGTGTTTAGGTCAAGGCATGAATACAATCAACATTGTGCGATGATCAGGATGAAGTGTCTTGGCAATCAAGAAGTATGTAGCTGATTCACAGTACACACGTGTGCGTGCTGATAAGGGCAAATTGAGGACTCTTTCCTACAGGCAATTACGTCAGGTTGAAAGAGCAGCGGCAAAAAAGCCTTGTCATAGCAGCAGACAAGTTTTTGAAGCTGCTTGTGCCTCCAACGTCCCCCGAACAACAAGATGCAGGGTCCTTCAGAGGTTTGCAGCTGTGCATGCGCCATCCTGTCGACCTCCTCTATCCACTTCACACAAGCAGAAACGGCTCCAGTGGGCCAAACATTACATGAAGACTGATTTCAAAACTGTTTTGTTCACGGATGAGTGCCGTGCAGCGCTCGATGGTCCAGATGGATGGAGTGGAGGATGGCTGGTTGATGGACACCCCACGCAAACACGGCTACAGCGCCAACAAGGAGGAGGTGGAGTAATGTTTTGGGCTGGAATCATGGGGAGAGAGATTGTCGGCCCCTTTAGGATCCCTGAAGGCGCTAATGAAGAACTCCATAATGTATGTGGATTTTCTCAAACAGCACTTCCTGCCATGGTTCAAGAAGAAGAACCGTGTATTTCACAGCAAGATCATTTTTCTGCATGATAATGCACCATCTCATGCTGCACATAAAACATCTGCATCTCTGGCTGATGTGGGCATAAAAGGGGACAAACTTATGGTGTGACCCCCATGCTCCCCTGACCTCTACCCCATTCAGAACCTTTGGAGCATCATTAAAAGGAGTGTCTATGATGGCGGGAGGCAGTTCACATCTAAGCAACAGCTCTGGGAGGGTATTCTGTCCTCATGCAAAACAATTGAAGCAGAAACCATCCAAAACCTGACAAATTCAATGGACGAGAGAGTTCAGAAGCTCCTTTCGAACAAGGGGTCCTATGTGAAAATGTAACATCACCTAGAATAAAGTTTTGAGTTGAAAACTGTTTGATTTCAGTTTCTAACAACCTGCTAATGCTTATAATTTCAAAAATGACCATTTTTTTGGTCTTTATTAAAATGAAAAGGTTGATCGAAAAGTTTGGGGGATCTAAGAGTGTGGCAACCCAGTAGTCATGATTACTTCGAATTCTGACAATATGAGGGTCATGCTGCAGGTAGTGCAGCAAGAAGGCACTTATGTGCCTTGCGCATCTCGGAGCCCCAAAATTATTTTCCGGGCTAGATGCAGCTAAAAATTATTTTTAATTTTAAATCTGGTGAAGCTTTAGTATAGATGGCCTAATAGGATCAGTGCTGCACACTGCTACAAAGCCCAAATTATTTTCCAGTCAAGATACAGATAAACATGATTAGTAATTTGAAAGCTTAAAACGGTTGGTAGGGTGATTTTAACCAATCATCAAGCTTTTACTCTCCCCAGGATGACACAGGGGTAGAAAAGTGGTTTTGGATCCATGATTTGTTCATCTTTATGAACGTGAGTCTGTCTACATTATCAGTGGAGAGCCGCGTGCGCTTATCTGTCAGCACACCACCAGCAGCCTGAACACACGTTCAGACAGAACGCTGGCTGCAGGGCATGACAAGATCTCCAAGGCGTAAGTGGCGAGCTCCGGCTATTTATCCAGATTGGAAGCCCAAAAAGAGCAAGGGTTCAGTGACACAGTCATGGCTTCAATGTTTACTTGGAGATATTCGTGTACCATCGTCTCTAGGCGTTGACTATGTGTCAGACTTCTTGTCTCCTGTGGCCTTAGAAAGGATGGGCTAAAAAAGTGGTGAAATGATTCCGTAAAATTGATGTTACCAGCAGATACTTTGTTTCTGTTACGGTTTGAGTGCTGAACACTCGACGGTCCCACGGTTGGCAAGTTTGAACTGTGAGATTCACTACGTGCACCACTGGTGTTTTGTGGAAAAGCACATGTGAGATTCTGCAACAGTCTCTGCTGATACTCCTACATGCATGCATCCCTTTCTATGGCAGGAATAATTTCTGCAAATTTACTTATGTACCGGGGATCTAACAGTGTGGCAACCCAGTAGTCAGGATTATTTCTAATTCTCACAATTCGAGGGTCATGTTGCAGGTAGTGCAGCAAGAAGGCACTCATGTGTCTTGCGCATCCAGGAGCACCAAGTCCCTGTTGTGTTGGTGGCGAGGTAACAATCATGCTTCCTTCCTCTGTCCTCTCCCCCCAACCTCGCACAACAGAAATGTGATCAAGGTCTCCCTCATCTGATGAGTCTTCCATCAGTTCGTCCTCGACTTCTTCCAGGGCTCCTACACCTTCCTCACTGGTTTGGCTGTTACATGCGCCCTGGTAAAACCATCTCCAACACCCTCACATGCCTGCCGCCTTGGTGCTGCCCACCGTCTGGACCATGCAGATGTTAGCCCTTCCGCATACAACTCCTCCTCGTCTAATTCCTCCACCTCCTCTTGTGCCACCACCTGACTCCGAATTCTGTTTAACATGTGCTCCAGCATGTAAGTCACCGGAATAGTCATGCTGATAATGGCATCGTCAGCAAAAACCATCTTCGTCGCCATTTCAAAACTGTGCAGAAGGGTGCATAGGTCCCTGATCTGAGACCACTCCTCCAGCGTGAGTTGCCCCTCCTCTGCATCTTGTTGGCCCAGGCTATACGTCAGAACGTATTGCACCAGGGCTTGTCGGTGCTGCCACAGTCGCTGCAACATGTGCAGAGTTGAATTCCACCGGGTAGGCACATCGCATTTTAGCCGGTGAAGTGGCAGGCCCAACGACTTCTGGAGAGATGTAAGTCGCTGAGCTGCAGGATGCGAACGGCGGAAGTGAGCACACAGTGACTGTGCCCTCTGCAGTAGGCAATCTAGTCCGGGATAGTGGGCTAAAAATTGCTGGACAACCAGGTTCAACACGTGAGCCATACAAGACACGTGTGTGACATTGCCCTGGCGAAGGGCCGCACCCAGGATTGCAGCATTGTCGCACACGGCCTTCCCTCGTTTCAGGTCCAGTGGAGACAATCTTTCATGAAACTGGTTCTCCAGAGCTGACCATAACTCCTCAGCTGTGTGACTCACATTTCCCAGACATTTCAAAGTAAAAACCGCCTGATGACGTTGAGCCCTGCTGCCAGCATAGTAAGGAGGTGTGCAGGATCCCTTCTGCGCAGTTTGAAAGCTTGTGGCATGACCAGACAGGCTTTGGGTGCAGGTGGAGGACCGAGAGGAGGTTGAGGAGTCAGAAGCAGTGGAGGAACTTTGAGATAAAGAGGATTGACGCACAACTCGTGGGGACGGCAAGACTTGGACAGCAGCCCCTTGACCTGCTGTCACCATAGTTACCCATTGCCCAGTCAGCGTAATTTAACGCCCCTGTCCATGCCTACTCGTCCAAGTGTCTGTGGTGAAATGCACCCTGTCACACACAGAGTTTCTCAATGAAGCGGTGATGTTGTGTGCGACCTGCTGGTGGAGCGCAGGCACACCTTTCTTTGAGAAGTAGTGCCGACTGGGCATCTGGTACTGGGGCACTGCGACGGACATAAGGTCTCGAAAATCCTCTGTGTCCACCAGGTGGAAAGGAAGCATTTCTGTAGCCAAGAGCTTGCAGATGGTGAAATTCAACCTCTTAGCTTTCTCATGGCTAGGAGGAAATGGTCTTTTACTTGTCCACATCTGAGGGACCTAGGGCTGGCTGTTGTGCTTAGACGGGGTTGAGAAGGGAGTCCCCGGCAAACTGCCGGTCTGTGAGGAAGATGCAGGCGGACATGTTAGGTTGCCTTGATCCAAAGGTGGTGCTATCTATGTCGGACAGCGCTGAACACCAGCTGGTGTTTCAACCTCCAAAGAAAATGATAACCTGCCAATCACACTGGCTATTGCGGGTAAAGAGGTGGCAGGTCTGCGTCCCAAAACAGGTGTGACTGCTGTCCCCCCAGTCACAGAGGATAAAGAGGCCGCGGATGCACAAGATGTGGTAGACGGTGGTTGGCCCGGCCGGCTAGGCCGCATTGTAGCACAGTGAGCTTCCCACTGCAACTTATGCTTCATGTCCATGTGCCGGTTCATGCATGAAGTACTCAAACTATGTATTTTTTGGCCTCTACTTAGCTTTTGCTGACAAATGTTACAGATAACACGAGTTGGGTCATCTTTATCGATCTGAAAAAATGCCCAGGCTATGCAAGGCTTAGCACCCATGCGACCTGAAGAGCCACCACGACTTGTGGTCAGAGGCAGAGTTGTGTTTGAGGATGCAGTTGTTGACGTGCTTCCAGTACTACGTCTCTGTCCAGGAAGGCGCAAACTGACCTCGCCGTCACTAGCATCCTCCTCCACCTCCTCTGCTGACCTCATCTCTTGGCTGACTGTGGGTTGACAGTAAGTGGGATCTCCAACCTCATCATCATCACCCTGTGTGTTATCACACCCGTCGTCCTCAGAGCCAACCTGTTCCTGCCCTGACAAAAAACTAAAGTTGTCGCTCCAATCAGGTATTTGAGTATCATCATCGTCTTCCTCATTGTCTCCACCAACAGGAGTTACAGTTTGGGAACGAGGGTCTACATTATGGTAAGAAGCTTCTGCGTCTGGTCCTGGATCCGACTCATAAAGATTCTGGGCATCAGTGCAGATCATTTCCTCGTCTGGATTCACAGAAGCTCTGGAGACGACCTCTGATTCCCAGGGTATAGTATGAGTAAACAGCTCTGCAGACTCAACCATCTGTTCTACCCCATACTCAGATGGGCAGCTGGAGACTTGGGAGCTGTGAGGAAGCAAGTGCGATTGGGGTGACACCTCTGAGGACTGGAGTATTTGTGATGTTGAATTTGAGGTGGAGGAGACCCCACTTAAAGGAGCACTTGATATCCGTTGAAGCACCTGCTGTTTTTGTGCCTCATCTGGAATTTGTAGCGATTGGCGTGGCCGTAAGAAAGTGATCTTATGACATTGTCTGCTAAAAGAAGAAGACATCTTAGTTTGGCTGGAAGATCGTCTTTCTTCTGCAGATGTTACTGTTGCTTTAACACCTACCCAACGGACACAACCTTTTTTTCCCTTCCCAACACGCCTATTCCCCTTTCCACCAGCAGCAGGCCTTTTTCCACTCATTTTGGTGGTTAATTAATTGACAACTCTGGAGTTGTTTGCACAAAAAACAATGGATGGGAACCGAGCAGAGCTGAGTGGCTAAACTGTGGTATTAGCCCAAAAGTATTGGCAGGGTTAGATGCAGAAAAAAATTATATTGAATTTGCAACCTGATGGAGGTCAGTATAGATGGACTAATAGAAAAAGTCCCACGCACTGCTAGAAGCCGAAATATTTTTTCAGAGCTAGATGCAGAAAAAAATTATATTGAATTTGCAACCTGGTGGAGGTTAGTATAGATGGACTAATAACTAATAGAATGATGCTATGCCCAAAAGGTATTACTTCACTAGGTGCAGTAAAAAAATTTGTATTCTATACACAGGTGGTGTAGCTTGCAACACAGGCTACTCCACTGACTAACACACTGTGCAATAGGCCAAAAAGGATTTGCTTTGCTAGATTTAGCCAAATGCTGTGAAAAAAACTTGCACAGCACTAAAACAGACCTGCCTGGCAAAAAGTGATAGGAACTGATGTAACCTAGCCCTGAAAAGGACTGCAATTACAATTAGTCTTTACTCCCAACCTATCTTTTTAAGAGCACAGACCGGCCTGATAAAAGTCATAGGAAATGATGTAACCTAGTCCTTAAAAGGACTGGAATCACAACTATTCCCTTCTCCCAAGCTATCTGTAGATTTGTGCAAAAATTGGCTTGAAATTAACAAAGTATAGCGCACACAGCAACAGCGGTGCCGTCTAACACGGAGCTGCAGCAGTGAGAAAATGGTGGCGACGGGGAAAATGGCTGGGTCTTATAGGGCAAGGACATGTGACATACACTGCCAATGACACATGCCCTTGCTTGTGTGAAAAAAAGCAGTTCGCTCCGTGTGTGCGCTGCAAATAGGCTGACAGATTGCACCTCCCCACTGTAAATGCGGGGAAGAGAAAAAAAAATGGAGATCTTCAATATTTCTGCAGAGGTCCATCCCCTGCCCCTCTCCCCGCCCCGCTGTACACTCAAACTGCGTATTAACATTAATTTTCAACATTACTGAGAAAAAATCCAGTTATGATTTTGATGCACAAACAGTTATCGAACATAACCTCGAACAGCCGAATTTTTTTCAAATCGTTCGTGTTCGCCGAATGGCTCGAACACCACCCAAAACAGCTCGAATTTGAGATTGGCGAACAGTTTGAGTCGAACACCGCTCATCTCTAATCAAGAGTCAGTTTTTGATTGCATCTAGAACCTCAAAATTGTTATCAGGATTATCCTGCCACCCCAATAATATAGATGCATATTCATTTTCTGTGTATATTGTATTAGAGATGTGTACCTCATTTTTCTGCAACTTTTTTCTGACTTTTATTGTTTTTAAATTATCTAATAAAACGTTAAATTTATAAGTTATATAAGTCTTCACTTCTTTTGTACTGGCCAACATGCAGACCTAGTCTATGACAATATTTTATTCAGTTTGAAGTGGTTATTCCACAAGAGGGTTATATCTTTTATATAACAACTTTTTTATGATTAATATTTTTCTTCAGGAGGGACAGAGAAGCTGGTCAAAGTTGATGGGAAGATGGAGCTAAATACAGGGCAATTCTGGAGGAAAACCTTTCACAAGCTACAAAAAAACTTGAGACTGGAGCATATTTTCACCTTTCAACAGGACAACGAACCTAAACATAATGGCAGAGCTACATTGGAATGGTTTAGATAAAAGCATATTCATGTGTGTTAATGGCCCAGTCACAGTCCAGACCTAAATCCCATTGACAATCTTTGGCAAGACTTGAAAACTGATGTTCACAGATGTCTCCATTAGTGTTGAGCGAGCACTAAAATGCTCGGGTGCTCGAAGCTCGGGCCGAGCTCGCCGTGATACTCGGGTGCTCGACCCGAGCAACGAGCCCAATGTTAGTCTATGGGAGACTCGAGCATTTTTGCGTTGGCACCCCCGGCAGTCTTTTAAAAGCCTAACAAGTGCCCAAAACGATAGTGACAGTGCTCAAATGATATGGGGACAACATGGGGATCGCCCCAGGAAGCATTTCTGACCCCCAGGTCACTGCTGTCAACTAACGTGGTCAGAGGTATTAAGCCACTTTTACAGGCTCACAATAAAACGTTCAAAAACGAAAGTGAAACTTTTTGACTGTGAAATATGTTAAGGAACATCCTTTCCAGGGTAAAGACTTGTGTATAAGTTAAAATAAATGACCAAAAACAAAAATACTCCTCCACACCTTCGGCTATGTTCACAAGTAGCATTTTTTATGCGTTTTTGCACTTTTGTATTGCTTTCAACTATGACAAATGCATTCACCGTGAAATGTCATTTTAACATTTTACAACCTTATCTGGCCATGTGCTGTGTGACACATGCATAAAGTGCTGAAAAGACAAGGGAACAGCATGGGTAAGACCCCTGGAAGCATCTCTGACTCCCAGGTCACTGTCTAAAAGTGTGACCATCATAAGTGATCCTTGCCGCATCAGAAGATGCAGACTTGCAACGATCCCCATGCAAGTTCTAGTCCCAGGGCAGTGTTCAATTGTACCTCCCCCATTCCTTGCAATACAAGCTCAAGTATGCAGCCTGCCACCCACCCACCCCCAGGCTGCAATACCATACTGCTTGCTTGAACTTGAAATTGGGCCTTTTAGGCATGTGGAGGCGGAATCTGGCCACCACGTCATGGCTGTGTTGGCGGCCTGGAATCCATACTCAGTCCCCTGGCGGCCGGGTGTCCATACTCGGTCCCCAGCCGCCCCGCGGCCGGGTGTCCACACACGGTCCCCAGCCGCCTAGGGGCAGCCGGGTCTCCATAAACGGTCCCCAGCCGCCCCTATTTCTCCTAGGAACTTCCCCCCACACACTTTTCTTAGCCCGGCCTGCTTTAGGCAGCATTGGACGAGCCCACTAGAGAACCAGACTCCTCCGGTGGGCCCTGACTTCTCCATCGGTGGAGTTGAGAGTGCCAAGGTGAGGAGCATGATGATGATGACAGAAGTTAGCATCTGCTATGTTTTCTTTTAATGCAAGTGTAAGTGTGCAGCCTGCCACCCACCCACCCCCAGACTGCAATTCCATACTGCTAGCTTGCACTTGAAATGGGGCCTTTTAGTTTGGAGGAGGCCGAAGCTGGCCACTACCTCATGGCTGCTTCGGCAGCGAGGTATCCATACTCAGTCCCGAGCCGCCCCTATTTGTCCTGGTGTGCCTTATACATAAGATTAAGCGCGTATACCAAAACATTACCTGTGCCCTCCCCAGTGCATTTAGTGGGAAGGAGAGCCTATTCCGCTGTAGTGTGTGCATGCCAAACCCCTGTTCATGGTACATGCGAAGATGCCTCCCACCTTGCACCTGTCGTTGCAGACTTGCAACTATCCCCATTCAAGTCCTTGTCCCAGGGCAGTGTTCAATTGTACCTCTCCCATTCCTTGCAATGCAAGCGCAAGTATGCAGCCTGCCACCCACCCACCCCCAAGCTGCAATACCATACTGCTTGCTTGCTTGTACTTTAAATTGGGTCTTTTAGGCATGTGGAGGCGGAATCTGGCCACCACGCCATGGCTGTGTTGGTGGCCTGGTATCCATACTCAGTCCCCAGCCGCCTGGTGGCCGGGTGTCCCCGCTTGCTCCCCAGCCTCCAGGGGGTGGCCGGGTGTCCATACTCGGTCCCCAGCCACCCCTATTTGTCCCGGTAACCTTTCCCACACTTTTCTTAGCCTGGCCTGCTTTAGGGCAGCATTGGCCGAGCCCACCGGACTATCAGACTCCTCCGGTGGGCCCTTGCTTCTCCATCAGGGGAGTTGAGAGTGCCAAGGTGAGGAGCATGATGAGGATGATAGAAGTTAGCATCTGCTTTGTTTTGTTGTAATGCAAGCGCATGTATGTAGTAGCGGCTAGGCCTGAGGTTATCAGCGTTTTGGCACATATCCTACCTCCTCCGAGGATTGCTGGATGTTTTCCTGCTACTATCCAAGTTCTATGACTCCCGTTTAAACAAAGCTTCAGGTGATAAATGATGGATGAGGTAGTGGCAAAGGAGAAAGAGCAGGAGGAACAGGGACCATTCACATCAATATCAGGCAAGTCAACCAGATATGTCTTGTAGGATATGTTTCTGTAACAAAAGGAGTGGTTTGGCTACACAGTTATAGGGCATACAGTGAGTGCAATGCCTGCCAAAAATTTCGAGCCACTCCAATGCCCCTTGGAAATGACATGGAGGTCAGAGGGCGTTAACTAAGCCTTTTTTTCCATTTATAGCAATTGGGTCTCCCGTGCACTGTTGGCCTAAGCAGTGAATGGAAGGCTTTCCAAAAATTATGAGGAACTGCAATGCCCCTTACAAGAGCCATGTGTGGCACCCCAGGAGTCTGGTCACCACAGTAATAGAGATATTACGTCGGAGAGCAAGTGGGAGGTTTCCTGGTCAGGATCCCATAAACATGCAACATCCTCCTGCCCCAATCCTGAGAGGGGAGAATTCTGCCCTTATAAACTGGATCTGGGGCAGGGTTGAGTGAGTCAGAGAACAGTCAGAGTCAGAGTGAGAGCAAGGGAAAGTAACAGCAAGGAGCTCTGTAGGAGCTAGGAGCTAAAGACCAGGGGCTGGAAGCTGAGCAGAGCTCGCCCTGGCAGAAGACAATAGGAACCGGACACAGGAGTCCGAAGCTGTGAGGACTTATATATCCAGCAGCAGAAACCAGCCAGCAGGGGATTTCAGGTCCTCTGGCCATAGAAGCCCGGAGGCTCAGTCACAAGCAAGGGACCAGCACCGCCGTCGTGGAGCGGAGGCTAACAGAAGGCCCCAAGTCACCAGCCATATGGGTGAGCACTACACGGTACACTCAGGGACGTGGGCTACTTCTACCCACTTACAGCAAGGTAGCCAGGAAGAGTGCAGACAGACGGGGAGGCCTACAACTCCACCTGGCCATGGGAACTCCTGCTTGCTCACAGACTGACCAGGCCTCTTATGCTAGCCTGTACTCCCGGGAGGGTCTACCTTATAATCATCAGTAAAGACCCTGAACTGCACTGCAAAGACTCTGAGTCATTCCTGCTGCGCTCGTGCACCATCACCCCTATCATCCACACTCACTGCTCTGAGGCTATACTCCTCCCGAGGGGAGTTATCCCATTCTATGCTGCGCACACAACACCAGCCTCAGCGGTCTGCCTCGCAGCGGTGGTACTCCCTGACCACAATCCACGGGTGGCGCAGTCGGACAATTAACCTCAAAAACCTAAGAAAGACTGCCACTGGTTTGACCAGCCTGAGCCACGGGACCGGGTCACCGCCACGGAGACCCCAAAGACCCGGCACCGGGTATCCCACACACATGTACTCACGGCCCAGGGGGCGTGTCATATGCAGTACAGCATATAACAAACATAAGTCCCATTATTGGGGAGTGGGTGTCCCATAGTATTTGCTTATGCTTTCCCAGGAAAAGCTGCCAAAAATTAGGACGGAGCAACTTGCAATGCCCCTTACAAGAGCCATGCAGTACAGCATATTACAAACATAAGTCCCATTATTGGGGAGTGGGTGTCCCATAGTATTTGCTTATGCTCTCCCAGGAAAAGCTGCCAAAAATTAGGACGGAGCAACTTGCAATGCCCCTTACAAGAGCCATGCAGTACAGCATATTACAAACATAAGTCCCATTATTAGGGAGCGGGTCTCCCATAGTATTTGCTTATGCTTTCACAGCAAAAGCAGCCAAACATTAGGACGGAGCAACTTGCAATGCCCCTTACAAGAGCCATGCAGTACAGCATATTACAAACATAAGTCCCATTATTGGGGAGTGGGTGTCCCATAGTATTTGCTTATGCTTTCCAAGCAAAAGCTGCCAAAAATTAGGACGGAGCAACTTGCAATGCCCCTTACAAGAGCCATGCAGTACAGCATATTACAAACATAAGTCCCATTATTGGGGAGTGGGTGTCCCATAGTATTTGCTGATGCTTTCCCAGCAAAAGCTGCCAAAAATTAGGACGGAGCAACTTGCAAAGCCCCTTACAAGAGCCATGCAGTACAGCATATTACAAACATAAGTCCCATTATTGGGGAGTGGGTGTCCCATAGTATTTGCTTATGCTTTCCCAGCAAAAGCTGCCAAAAATTAGGACGGAGCAACTTGCAATGCCCCTTACAAGAGCCATGCAGTACAGCATATTACAAACATAAGTCCCATTATTGGGGAGTGGGTGTCCCATAGTATTTGCTTATGCTTTCCCAGCAAAAGCTGCCAAAAATTAGGACGGAGCAACTTGCAAAGCCCCTTACAAGAGCCATGCAGTACAACATATTACAAACATAAGTCCCATTATTGGGGAGTGGGTGTCCCATAGCATTTGCTTATGCTTTCCCAGCAAAAGCTGCCAAAAATTAGGACGGAGCAACTTGCAATGCCCCTTACAAGAGCCATGCAGTACAGCATATTACAAACATAAGTCCCATTATTGGGGAGTGGGTGTCCCATAGTATTTGCTTATGCTTTCCCAGCAAAAGCTGCCAAAAATAAGGACGGAGCAACTTGCAATGCCCCTTACAAGAGCCATGCAGTACAGCATATTACAAACATAAGTCCCATTATTGGGGAGTGGGTGTCCCATAGTATTTGCTTATGCCTTGCAAGCAAAAGCTGTCAAAAATAAGGACGGAGGAACTTGCAATGCTGGCACCCTGGTGGTATAGTGGTGGTGGAGGCTGAGGATAAGGAGAAGAAGATTAAACAGCCGAAACGAGGAAGCGTATACCCATGTGTGGGTGTGAAACAGTGCATGTGAATACACCTCCCGAAATAACACAGTGGATTTGACTTTATGTTACTCTGCTGTCATTTGGTGGTGATGAGAAGTCTGGCCCAATCCAGCCCTTGTTCATTTTGATAAGAGTCAGCTTGTCATCATTGTCAGTTGACAGGCGAGTGCGCTTATCAGTTATAATTCCCCCAGCGGCACTAAAAACACGCTTCGATAACACACTAGTGGCAGGGCAGGCCAGGACCTCCAAGGCGAACAGAGCGAGTTCATTCCAAGTGTCCAGCTTGGATACCCATTAATTAAAAGGCACAGAGGAATCACGGAGGACGCTGGTATGATCGACAAGGTACTCCCTCACCATCTTTTGAAACTTTCCACTCCTTGTGAGAGTACCTCGCGCCTCAGGGCCTGTAAGCTGGACGGGTGTCAGAAAACTGTCCCAGAACGTTGACAGTGTTCCCCTGCCTCTGCTGGATTGGAGTTGCATCTCTCTCGCCTGTATACCTTGGTTGGGCAACGAACTGTGACCTCTGCCGCTAGCATGTTCAGATGGGAATTTTTTTAAGAGTTCTGCAGCAAGGGCCTTCTGGTATTGCCGCATTTTTGTAGACCTCTCCACCTCAGGAATAAGAGAGTGAAAGTTCTCCTTGTTGCGGGGGTCTACAAGTGTCACCATCCAGTAATGACTGTCACCCTACATTTTGACAACGCGAGGGTCACAGTTAAGGCAGCGTAACATAAAGTCAGCCATGCTTGCCAGACTGGTAACGGGCAAGATTTCCTTGTCCTCACCAAGATGACGACTGACCATGCTCTCCTCCTCCTCTTCCTCCTCCCCCCTGTCCTCAGGCCACCCACGCTGAACCGACGGTATGACACTTGTACAGGTACTACCGTCTACAACGCATGATAGCAGCTCCTGTTCTTCCTCCTCTTCCTCCTCCTCCTCTCCCTCATTGTACCCCAATGCACGTTGGGATGAGATGAGGCTGGGTTGTGTGTAATCGCCCGCTACGGCTTCTTGATCTATCTCATCCTACTCTGGCTGCAATGCCTCCTCTTTAATTCTCTGCAGAGAGCGTTGCAAAAGACAGACAAGTGGGATGCTGACACTAATGATGGCGTCATCGCCACTTACCATCTTGGTGTCCTCCTCAAAGTTTGTCAGGATGGTACATATGTCAGACATCCAGGTCCACTCCTAAGGTCTTATGTGTGGAGTCTGACCTGAATATCGACGGCCTTGTTGCAGCTGGTACTCCACAACTGCTCTCTTCTGCTCACAAATCCTTTGCAACATGTGGAGGGTAGAGTTCCAACGTGTGGGGACATCACACACCAGTCGGTGTGCCGGAAGCTGCAAACGCTGCTGCAACACAGCAAGGGCGGCGGAAGCTGTAGCCAACTTGCGAAAATGAGCTGACAGGCGGCGTACTTTCACGAGCAGATCTGGCAACTCGGGGTACGATTTAAAAAATCGCTGAACCACGAGGTTAAGCACATGAGCCAGGCATGGTACGTGTGTGATCTCACCTCGCCTCAGAGCCGCCACCAGGTTACGGCCATTGTCACACACGACCATGCCGGGATGTAGGTTCAGCGGTCTCAGCCACAGATCTGCCTGCTCTTTCACAGCTGTCCACAACTCACAAGCAGTGTGAGGTTTATCACTTAAGCTTATGAGTTTCAGCACAGCCTGTTGCCGCTAGGCGGAGGCAGGACTGCAATGCTTCCAGCTTGTAACTGATGTGGTGATATCTGAGATGGAGGCTGAACATGAGGAGGAGGAGGAGGATGCACAGGAGCTGTACACTGTGGGGGCAACTCTGACTGACATAGGGCCCGCAATCCTCGGTGTGGGGAGGATGTGTTCCATCCCAAGGTCCGACTGGGTCCCGGCTTCCACTATGTTTACCCAGTGTGCCGTCAGAGAGATGTACCGTCCCTGGCCACAAGTACTTGTCCACGTGTCCGTTGTCAGGTGGACTCTCCCAGTAACTGCGTTGTTGAAGGCACGGCAGATGCTTTGGGACACGTGCTTGTGTAGTGCGGGGTTGGCACACCGGGCAAAATAGTGTCGGCTGGGGACCGAGTACCAAGGGACGGCCACCGCCATAAGATTGCGGAAGGATTCCGTCTCCACCAGCCTAAAAGGCAGCATTTCCAATGCAAGCAGTCGTGAAATGTGCGAATTTAGGACTGTGGCCTGTGGGGCGTTAGCTGCAAATTTCTGCTTTCGTTCAAAGGTCTGGGATATGGACAATTGAACGCTGCGGTGGGACGTGGACGTGGACGTTGATGCTGTTTCTTGAGAAACTGCCATAACAAGTGAAGACTGAGAGGAGGGGCCATCTTTACATGCAGTATGGACAGGGGATTGCCTTGCACACACAACAGGGGTTCTATTGCATGCACAACAGTGCAAGAAGCAGTGGTGACACCAGCTGACACTGGTCGTGGACCCTGGGTTTCACCCCACAAAGTCGGGTGCTTTGCTGCCATGTGCCTGATCATGCTGGTGGTGGTCAGGCTGGTAGTTTTGTCACCCCTGCTGATGCTGGCATTGCAGGTGGAACATATGGCCTTTTTGGGCTTAACAGCAGAGTCTTTAAAAAAATTCCAGACTCTGGAAGACCTACCGCTTGTACTGGCAACGTCCCTCGTGTTGGTGTTACGGGGAACGGTTGCCTGCCTTCTGTCTGCGGCCACCACACTGCTTCTTCCTGCCTGTTGGGGTACTCTGCCTCCCTCCCCCTGTGTGCTGCTGGCCTCACTCTGCATGTCCTCCTTCCACGTTGGGTCAGTTACTAGATCATCCACCACCTCCTCCTCTTCCACTTGCGCACCACGATCCTCCTCCTCACTTCCTGGCAATTGTGTCTCGTCATCGTCCACCTCTTGTGACACATTGCCAACGTCGACTTCCTGTGGCCGTGGCTTTTCAAATATTTGGGCATCGCAACATGGGATCTCCTCTTCCACCACTTCAAGCGTATCAGACGAGGGGCCCAAATATGGAAATGGACCAGTGAACAGCTCTTCAGAGTGTCCATGTGTGGGATCACTTGCTGTCTGACGACACTCGGCATGGTGGGAGGAAGGAGCATCAGGGTGAGGAGGAGTATGCGGTCGAGACTCACGGCTACTAAGAGTTGACCGTGTGGAAGACAGACCGGAGGTGGTGGTGCCCAGGTAACTGGAAGTATTATCTGCTATCCAATTAATAACCTGTTCACACTGATCAGTTCTCAACACTAGTGTTGTTCTGTGCTTCACTAGTAATTCGGTCAAGAAGTGGGAGCGAGAAGATGTGGCTGTTGGTTGTGGCACATTTTCACCTTGTACAAAATGAGGGGTCGCTCACTGTAGGTATGGGTGCTCAGAGGTAATATAAAGTCTAATAATATAAGAAAAAACCTCGGCACACCATGGAAAAAAGAGAGAATATGGACAATGCAAATAATGCAAAAAGAAAGAGACTGTTTATTAAGCCATCCTTTTCATCATGATAGTTCCACAAAAAATTATATGTACATAAACATATACCATCCTTATCTTGTTTATGGTCCAATAAAATTGCACTTAAACATTCACCGACGTTTCGACCTGAGTAGGTCTTTATCAAGGCAATTGGATATTAGATCAATGTAGCTTTGTATAAGGTAATTCTATAATAGAAGAAAATATTGATTAACTAATCATATGTGAAGGAGAGAGGTAAACGAATGTAAACATATAGGAATAAAAAGTGGTTTAGGGAAAAAGGAGAGAGGAGAAAATAGAAAGGGGAATAGGGGGAAAAAGGGAAGGGGGAAAAAAAGAGAGAAAAAAATAACAAGTACATGAGTAGACAGATATCAATATATGAGAAAAGAGAAATGACAAATGCTATTCAATTCGCAATTGAGGCCCTTTAGTATACAAAAGTATATAGATTAAGGGAGAATAGATATAATGAGATCACAATTTATCATACAAGCATGAAACCATGAAATTTACAGACTTACTGGTATATGCTGTTGAAAGGATGTGAACTAATGGGGAAAGCCCTGGTAGTACTAGAAAAACCTAATGAAGGGAGAAAGGGAATTCTTTGAAAGGAATATCAGACCATAAGCCAGTCAATGGATACATGTCTAAAACTCACAAGCCGAACTATAGTGTTATAAAAACGTACCTGTAGGGGAAGAGAGTGCTGGCAAGGGGATACGTCCCAAAGCAGAAGCGGTAAGTGAAGTAAACATGAGGGTGTGCTATATATGCACGCAAATAGTTAAGTCCTGTGTCCGCATCCAATAGCGAGTCCGTGACCCACGTGCAAGTTCAGTAAATCCGGTGGAGTGCGTCGCTAAGAGCCCGAGTGACGTCATGGTACTTCCGGGAGGGCGCTTCCTGTCTGTGGATCGCACGGTGAACCGCATAGGGATTTCTAGCGCATGCTCACAATATAATGGCAAGTGTAATAGAAAATAGGACGCACAGTATGGTGCTAAAGGAATGCTGGTACCTAATAATGGAAACGGAGACTGGACTCCAACAAAGTGATGAATGACCACTAGATAAAGGTCAATCTGGACAAATGGAAAGAGGGGAAGAAAGAAAAAAAGAAAAGAGAAAAGGGGGAAAAAGGGGAAAAGAAAAGGGAAGGGAGGGAGAGGGGAAAAAAAGGGAGGAAGGGAGAAAACTCTTGCTAAATATGCGTCTGTAGAAAAGAAAAAAAGAAAGAAAAGAAAAAAAAAAAAAAGGGAAGAATATAAATTATAAATTACATAACAGCTGAAGCTCATTATATATGCAGGTACAGAATCATATAAAGAGTGTAAACAACAGTGAAGTATAATAGAAGTCAATCATATCTACAAATACAAAGTCATAATATTTATGGATATATTCAGTAATAATGGGTCTCGTACTCCCTATTCAAACCCCAAGGGGATAAAGTTTGTAAAGTATGTATCCAATAGGATTCTCGTTCTTTTAGTTTAGCAACACGATTGCCTCCTCTTCTATTGATAGGGATGTGATCAATCACTTGAAACCTAAGTTGCGAAATTGTGTGCGACATTGATATAAAATGGGCTGGAATAGGTAACATCGTGCGGGAGCACCTAATAGTAGACTTGTGTTGAGAAATACGGTCTCGGATATGTTGGGTGGTCTCACCAACATATCCGAGACCGCAGGGGCACTTAATCAAATAAACCACGTAGCTGGAATCACATGAGAAGTATCCCTTAATAGGGTATATTTTCCCTGAACGGGGATGTGTGAAAGAATCACCTTTGGTGATATTTGAACATTGGGGGCATGATAAGCAGGGAAAAGTGCCTCGGCGTGGAGTGGCCAGAGACCGTTGAATTGGTCCTGTCTGCTTAGATCCAATGTCAGCACGGACCAGAAAATCTCGTATATTGCGAGTTCTTTTATAACAACAAAGGGGAGTGGAGCTAAATTCAGAAATTGTAGGATAGGATTCTTTCAATAAGGGCCAATGTTGTTCAATGCATTTGTAGATAACTCTACTAAATGGATGGTATGTGTTGACAAATGTAATACGAGAATTTTTAATTTTTTTAGTATGGTGTCTTGTCTGTCGTAGGGTTTCAGAGGGGTAGCCTCTTTGTCGAAATTTAGAATCCATCTCTGAATGTCTTATGTGTTTCACCGTGTCATTGGATACAATACGATCACCTCTGCAATGTTGTGACTTAGGTAATGATTTCTTCATATGTCGTGGATGACAACTAGAATACAGCAAAAGGCTGTTTCTGTCAGTAGGTTTGGTATATAAGTCACTCTCAAGCGCTCCTGTATGGAGCAGCGTAATAGTTGTGTCCAAAAAGTGAATAGAATGTGGATCACTGTGTCGGGTAAAGGTCAAACCTGGGACTCTCGTGTTAAGATAATCGAAAAAAAGAGTAAGCTCTATATTGGTGCCAGTCCAGATCAAAAAAATATCGTCTATAAACCGTTTCCAGTAATAGACATTAGTTTGATAGAGATGATGATTGTATACGTAGTTGTTTTCAAAATCAGCCATATAGATGTTAGCGTAAGGGGGTGCCACATTGGACCCCATTGCAGTACCCCTAATTTGTAGAAAAAACTGATCACCGAACAGAAAAAAATTTTTTTTCCAGAATGATATCTAGTAGATCTACACAGAAATCAGTTTGTTGTGTTGTGAATTCTGTCTGGGTATTGAGGAAGTTAGTAATGGCTTGGATTCCTCTATCATGATCAATGCTGGTATAGAGGCTGTTGACATCAATAGTGACAAGTATACTGTTGGTAGGGATTGGGCCCAGTGCCTTGATAGTAGATAAGAAATGAGTTGTGTCCTTCAAATAAGAGGTAATACGTGGCATATATGGGGTGAGGATCTTCTCCAAAGTTATGGCGAGTGGAGATAGGAGAGTGTCGGTCGAGACAACAATTGGTCTCCCTGGTGGTGTCTGTAAGTTCTTGTGTATCTTTGGTAATGTATAGAAAACGGGGATAACGGGGTGATTATTGACCAAAAATTCCGCCAGTTTAGTGTCAATGGATCCAACTTGTACATGCTTCTTGATTAAATTGGCAATAAGGCCAGATATTTCGGAGGTAGGATTAGAAGATAGGGGTAGGTATGTATCTCTATCCAATAGTTGTGTATGTATCTCTGCAATGTAGTAAGTACGGTCCATTACTACAAATGCGCCCCCTTTATCGGCAGGTTTTATGATTAAGTCTTTTCTATGTTTTAATGAGGAAAGAGCACTTGTTTCCTCTATAGTGAGGTTATTTTTATTATGAAACTCACCACGTTTGACTGCATCTAAGAACCCATTAATATCCCTCTGTACTAGGTCTATGTATGTTTCCACGTGATAGTAAGACCTGGGAGGCTGGAAACGACTGGAAATATTCAGTTTTAGGTCTTTGAGATGAAACATATTAGTTTTATCACTATGTTGGTCGACAAGATGATCAGTACAATATTTGTCTGATGAAAAATGTACTTTCAGTCTCAAAGTCCTATAGAAACGGAGAAGTTCTTGTTCCAAGGTGAAGGTATTTAAGGGGGGGGTTGGGAAAAAAGAGAGTCCTTTTTGTAAGACAGATAGTTCAGTTGGAGTCAGTATACTAGATGAAATATTGAATACTATGTTTGGTGTCCTACCTGGGATCTCGTTATCATTCGGGTGTTGTCCCGTTGGTAGTGCTCGCCTCCCCCTCCTCGTCTTCTTTGGAAACGTGGTGGTCTTCGTTGGTGTAAAAAATGGCTCTGGTAGCTTGTGTCTCTTTCACTATCAGTAGAAGAGTTATGACCCGTAGATGAAGTATAACCACGTCTATAGGAACTGCTCCCTCTGTAGATGTCGGCCTTACGCCAATTGTATACTCGGTTATTAAGATAATCTTCAGTATCACGAAGAAATTTAGTTTTTTTCTTTGCTTGAAGATCGTTGCGATAGTCACCGATGACCTTGTCCACCCTGTTCTTCAAAGCCGTGAAGTCTTCAGAAGAGATGTTGTTGCTAAGTTGTTGTTCTGTTGCTATAATCCTGGTATTCAAATCTGTAATTTCCTTGTGAAGAAGGTCAATAGTAAGCAAGATAATGTCCATTGAACATTTATTTAAAATTCCCTCAAATTTGGCACAGAAGTCCGGATTGTCATGAAATAAAGTGGGCCGTAAGGGAACTCTCAAGCCCCGTGGAATACGTTGATTTTTATGATATTCGGCAAGGGTTATACTATGTAACTCGAGGGCCGTGTGTCTTTTACGTTCTTTTTCAAGGTCTCTAGTGCGTACTTCCTCTATAGGGGTATGGAGGAAAGTTCCTGGGGTTGTAATACGTGAAATAATACCGTTAGCCTCCTCCTGATTATATGCAAAAGTGGAAAAAGACATGGAGGCTACAGGAGCGGGAGCCCAAAAAGATATATAATGTACAAAATGAGGGGTCGCTCACTGTAGGTATGGGTGCTCAGAGGTAATATAAAGTCTAATAATATAAGAAAAAACCTCGGCACACCATGGAAAAAAGAGAGAATATGGACAATGCAAATAATGCAAAAAGAAAGAGACTGTTTATTAAGCCATCCTTTTCATCATGATAGTTCCACAAAAAATTATATGTACATAAACATATACCATCCTTATCTTGTTTATGGTCCAATAAAATTGCACTTAAACATTCACCGACGTTTCGACCTGAGTAGGTCTTTATCAAGGCAATTGGATATTAGATCAATGTAGCTTTGTATAAGGTAATTCTATAATAGAAGAAAATATTGATTAACTAATCATATGTGAAGGAGAGAGGTAAATGAATGTAAACATATAGGAATAAAAAGTGGTTTAGGGAAAAAGGAGAGAGGAGAAAATAGAAAGGGGAATAGGGGGAAAAAGGGAAGGGGGAAAAAAGAGAGAAAAAAATAACAAGTACATGAGTAGACAGATATCAATATATGAGAAAAGAGAAATGACAAATGCTATTTAATTCGCAATTGAGGCCCTTTAGTATACAAAAGTATATAGAGAAAGGGAGAATAGATATAATGAGATCACAATTTATCATACAAGCATGAAACCATGAAATTTACAGACTTACTGGTATATGCTGTTGAAAGGATGTGAACTAATGGGGAAAGCCCTGGTAGTACTAGAAAAACCTAATGAAGGGAGAAAGGGAATTCTTTGAAAGGAATATCAGACCATAAGCCAGTCAATGGATACATGTCTAAAACTCACAAGCCGAACTATAGTGTTATAAAAACGTACCTGTAGGGGAAGAGAGTGCTGGCAAGGGGATACGTCCCAAAGCAGAAGCGGTAAGTGAAGTAAACATGAGGGTGTGCTATATATGCACGCAAATAGTTAAGTCCTGTGTCCGCATCCAATAGCGAGTCCGTGACCCACGTGCAAGTTCAGTAAATCCGGTGGAGTGCGTCGCTAAGAGCCCGAGTGACGTCATGGTACTTCCGGGAGGGCGCTTCCTGTCTGTGGATCGCACGGTGAACCGCATAGGGATTTCTAGCGCATGCTCACAATATAATGGCAAGTGTAATAGAAAATAGGACGCACAGTATGGTGCTAAAAGAATGCTGGTACCTAATAATGGAAACGGAGACTGGACTCCAACAAAGTGATGAATGACCACTAGATAAAGGTCAATCTGGACAAATGGAAAGAGGGGAAGAAAGAAAAAAAAGAAAAGAGAAAAGGGGGAAAAAGGGGAAAAGAAAAGGGAAGGGAGGGAGAGGGGAAAAAAAGGGAGGAAGGGAGAAAACTCTTGCTAAATTTATATTCTTCCCTTTTTTTTTTTCTTTTCTTTCTTTTTTTCTTTTCTACAGACGCATATTTAGCAAGTTTTCTCCCTTCCTCCCTTTTTTTCCCCTCTCCCTCCCTTCCCTTTTCTTTTCCCCTTTTTCCCCCTTTTCTCTTTTCTTTTTTTCTTTCTTCCCCTGCCACGCTCCTTGCCCATTGTAATTGAAGTAAAATAGCTTACACTTGCACTATCAATGGAAAAAGGGTAATAAAGAGTAGATTAGAACCGTGGAAGAGGAAAACCACAGTTATTGTTTACTGGGGTATACCACACTTTTTTAAATAGAGATATTTGCGGCTGAACAGTGAGCGATACACTCAAGCTGCATTTTTTTTAGATACTAAAGGCCCAAAACTGGATAGTACAGCGATTTGACCCGTGGAACTGCGAAACCACACTGGGATGTCGGGCCTACACAAGACTATTTTCAACAGATATATTTTTGTGTCACAACAGTCAGGAGACACTACTGTTTTTCTTTACGGAAAAAACTACCAAAAGCTGAATAATAGAGAATTTTTACTGTGGGATGGCATAACCACAGTTATTGTTTACTGGGTTATACCACACTTTTTTAAATAGAGATAATTGCGGCTGAACAGTGAGCGACACACTCAAACTGCTTTTTTTTTAGATACCAAAGGCCTTAAACTGGATAGTACAGTGATTTGACCCGTGGAACTGCGAAACCACACTGGGATGTCGGGCCTACACAAGACTATTTTCAACAGATATATTTTTGTGTCACAACAGTCAGGAGACACTACTGTTTTTCTTTACGGAAAAAACTACCAAAAGCTGAATAGTAGAGATTTTTTACCGTGGGATGGTAAATAGTGTTGAGCCACCCCCGTAGTGTTCGAGTTCGGTTCGGTTCGTCGAACACCCGTGTGTTCGCCGAACTGTTCGTCGAACTGTTCGTCGAACACCTTCGAACACCGTTAAAACCAATGGCAGGCAAACAAAAACACATAGAAACACATAGAAAACACCTTCAAAGGTGTCCAAAAGCTGACAAACTGCTCAGAAGACATAACTAACACATGGAAAAGTGACAAGTACATATAGTCATGCGAAAATAAAAGAGGTGGAGGAGTAAAAGGAGGGGGAGACACAGATATAGGCATGTCATGCCCTTCTAAAATCCAAAAAGTGAGAAGCCGACACGGCCAGTCCGCTCCTGCCCGTGCCACCTCCGTGTTGCCGGGTTTGTGCCAGAGCCGCGGTGAACCCTGATGGCCAGCCCCCCTCTCCCAATACTGGTGCCTGTCCGCTGGTGGGTCGAGCGAGCCCCCCTGTGGTGGAGGCAGCTCTAAGCTTTTTAATTTAAATTGTCTCTGTAATTTGAATGAATACACTTTAAATCCATTTACAAGGATCTATTGGAGGGCAAGTCTCATGCCAGCAGCCGCGTAATTCCAGCTCCAGTAGCGTCCACTAAAGCTGCTGCAGTTAAAAAGCTTTTATAAGGATCGAGCTCGGCTGTCCACCGCAAGGCATCCTACTGCCAGTCCCAGCCCCTTTGCCTTGGGGTGCCTCCTGATGCTCTTCACTGAGTATCCCATGGTCCCGAAGCATTTCCTTTGAAAAAATTAAGTGTGTAAACTACAGGTGGTGTAGCTTGCTTAACAGCCGGGATAATCCGCTGACTAGCAGACACTGCTACTAGGCACAAAGTATTTCCTGGGCTAGATGCAGTTAAAAATTTGTAATTAGATACTCTCGGATGCTGAGAAAGCATTCCATAGAGTCTCCTGGCACGCCATATATGATTCTCTTAAAAAGCTTGGGGTAGGGGTCTAGGGGACCCTTTTATAGCCAAAATCACGGCCCTGTATCACAATACGTCACCTAGGCTGAAGATAAATGGAACTGTAGCACCCTGAGGGCTCGGTTTCTACAGAGGTATTGCACCTCACCCAGAGGTGTGATATCTCACTCTCAGGTAAGGATGGAGTATGGATCAGGACCCGACACCTGCATGCATTACACCACATTGCCGTGGGGCAGGGCGACCAATATGCCTCTGAGATGGGCACGACAGTCCCTGTCCCTGGCTGGAGTGGGGGGAGGGAACACTGAGGAAGGGGAACCCTGTAGTGCAGGAGCAGGGAGGAAGCAGTTCCTGGGTGCATTGAGAAGGGAGTATAAAAGGTGGGCACCATCTTAGTTCAGTGCAGAGAAGTCTGAGCAGAAGTGGCAGGGAGCAGGGGCTCTGCATGAGCTCTGCTCCGGAGGCGGGCCTAGTAACAGAGGCCCAGGCCTGGAAGAGGGAGAAGGAAGGAAGAGGAGCGGAGAAGGCTCCAGGAACGAGGAATGAAGGGATCCCAGGGGTGCGGACGGGCGAGTCGCCACCGCAAGCCCGAATCCACCTGCGTGGAGGGGTCAGACCAAAGGGGGAGACCGGTCCCCGAAACTAGTGGAGGCAGGAAACGACCCTCAGCTAGAAACCGGAGGCTGTGACATTTTATGTGGCGCAGCCCCTCGCTACACCCGCTAGGAAGGCACCACATAGGGTCAGGGAAACTGGCGCCAAGTTTACCAAGAGGAGGCCCGAGGCAGCCGGACAGAAGGGTTGGTAAGAAAGGCCAGACAAAGGACACACAAAGGGGGTCCTGTGAAGCGCTCCAAAGTTATCTGGGAGTTGTCTGAGCCCCTCACCTGGTGAGCACAGTACGACGTGGGCAGCCGTTACCTGCAGACGTGGTCTGGATAATAAGAACTGTGAGTAAAGGCCCTGGACTGCATCACTGACTCCGTGTCATTACTGCTTCTGCCCTGCACCATCACCCCCATCCTCCGCATACACTGCCCTGAGGCTATACTCCTCCCATGGGGAGTTATGCTACGCTCTGCTGCACCCACAATACCAGCCTCAGCGGTCTGCCCTGCAGCGGCGGTTCACTCTGACCGCAATCCACGGGTGGCGTAGTCGGACATTTAAACATCAAAACCACATAAATAGTTCCGCCACTGGTTTGACCACCCTGAGCCACGGAACCGGGTCGCCGCCACGAAGACTACAACCACCAGCATCCACCAAAAAGGGTCCGGCTCCGGGTGTCCCAAGGCCCAGGGGGTGCATCAGAACATTTTCATCACCTTTCACAATCACCAATGGGACAAGGCAGGGATGTCCTCTGTCCCCTCTCTTATACATCCTAGTGACGGAGCACCTGCTCTCATCAATTCACCATAACCCCAATATTAGGTGGATTGAGGTGGGAGGCACCGAGTACAAGTGCTCTCTATTTGCTGATGATGTCCTAGTATATATCACTCAATCACATATATCCATCCATGCTGTTATGGCTGAAATAGATCACTTTGTTACATGGTCAAATTTTAAAATCAATGCAGCGAAGTCTGAGGCCCTCGATGTCTCCCTCCCCAAATCCATATAGGATTCCATCCAGTCCAACTTTCCCTTTGCCTGGCCCTCACAGGGTATCAAATACTTAGGAATTCCTATTCATAGAGACCTCTCCCATCTATGTTATCTTAATTTTGGGCCCTTTATTGAACAACTCCATACAGACCACGGTTGGCAAGTTAGAACTGTAAGATTCACTACGTGAACCACTGGTGTTTTGTGGAAAAGCACATGTACACTGCGTTCCAAATTATTATGCAAAAAGTGTTTAGGAGTGATAAGGGAAGAATTTGTTTGTTTGTCAGTTAAACTCATTGATGGTGATGTGTGTCAGGGCTCTTTATATCACTGTAAGCAATTGCAGACACCTGTGCTAATTAGTTTGGCAGGTGTGTCCAATGAAAGGCAAGACTACTTAAGAAGGCTGTCTCACATTATTAAGCAGCCTACATTTTCTGCCAAAATGGGAAAGAAAAAGGATGTGTCGGCTGCTGAGAAGCAACAAATTGTGGAGTGTTTAGGTCAAGGCATGACTACAATCAACATTGTGCGATGATCAGGATGAAGTGTCTTGGCAATCAAGAAGTATGTAGCTGATTCACAGTACACACGTGTGCGTGCTGATAAGGGCAAATTGAGGACTCTTTCCTACAGGCAATTACGTCAGGTTGAAAGAGCAGCGGCAAAAAAGCCTTGTCATAGCAGCAGACAAGTTTTTGAAGCTGCTTGTGCCTCCAACGTCCCCCGAACAACAAGATGCAGGGTCCTTCAGAGGTTTGCAGCTGTGCATACGCCATCCTGTCGACCTCCTCTATCCACTTCACACAAGCAGAAATGGCTCCAGTGGGCCAAACATTACATGAAGACTGATTTCAAAACTGTTTTGTTCACGGATGAGTGCCGTGCAGCGCTCGATGGTCCAGATGGATGGAGTGGAGGATGGCTGGTTGATGGACACCCCACACAAACACGGCTACAGCGCCAACAAGGAGGAGGTGGAGTAATGTTTTGGGCTGGAATCATGGGGAGAGAGATTGTCGGCCCCTTTAGGATCCCTGAAGGCGCTAAAGATGAACTCCATAATGTATGTGGATTTTCTCAAACAGCACTTCCTGCCATGGTTCAAGAAGAAGAACCGTGTATTTCACAGCAAGATCATTTTTCTGCATGATAATGCACCATCTCATGCTGCACATAAAACATCTGCATCTCTGGCTGATATGGGCATAAAAGGGGACAAACTTATGGTGTGACCCCCATGCTCCCCTGACCTGTACCCCATTCAGAACCTCTGGAGCATCATTAAACGGAGTGTCTATGATGGCGGGAGGCAGTTCACATCTAAGCAACAGCTCTGGGAGGGTATTCTGTCCTCATGCAAAACAATTGAAGCAGAAACCATCCAAAACCTGACAAATTCAATGGACGAGAGAGTTCAGAAGCTCCTTTCGAACAAGGGGTCCTATGTGAAAATGTAACATCACCTAGAATAAAGTTTTGAGTTGAAAACTGTTTGATTTCAGTTTCTAACAACCTGCTAATGCTTATAATTTAAAAAATGACCATTTTTTTGGTCTTTATTAAAATGAAAAGGTTGATCGAAAAGTTTGGGGGATCTAAGAGTGTGGCAACCCAGTAGTCATGATTACTTTGAATTCTGACAATATGAGGGTCATGCTGCAGGTAGTGCAGCAAGAACGCACTTATGTGTCTTGCGCATCTCGGAGCCCCAAAATTATTTTCCGGGCTAGATGCAGCTAAAAATTATTATTAATTTTAAATCTGGTGAAGCTTTAGTATAGATGGCCTAATAGGATCAGTGCTGCACACTGCTACAAAGCCCAAATTATTTTCCAGTCAAGATACAGATAAACATGATTAGTAATTTTAAATCTGGTGGAGCTTATTATAGATGGCCTAATAGAATCAGTGCTGCACACTGCTACAAAGCCCAAATTATTTTCCAGCCAAGATACAGATAAACATGATTAGCAATTTGAAAGCTTAAACCGGTTGGTAAGGTGATTTTAACCAATCATCAAGCTTTTACTCTCCCCAGGATGACACAGGGGTAGAAAAGTTGTTTCGGATCCATGATTTGTTCTTCTTTATGAACGTGAGTCTGTCTACATTATCAGTGGAGAGCCGCGTGCGCTTATCTGTCAGCACACCACCAGCAGCGCTGAACACACGTTCAGACAGAACGCTGGCTGCGGGGCATGACAAGATCTCCAAGGCGTAAGTGGCTAGCTCCGGCCATTTATCCAGATTGGAAGCCCAAAAAGAGCAAGGGACCAGTGACACAGTCGTGGCTTCAATGTTTTCTTGGAGATACTCCTGTACCATCGTCTCTAGGCGTTGACTATGTGTCAGACTTCTTGTCTCCTGTGGCCTTGCAAAGGATGGGCTAAAAAAGTGGTGAAATGATTCTGCAAAATTGATGTTACCAGCAGATACTGTGGTTCTGTTACGGTTTGAGTGCTGAACACTTGACGGTCCCACGGTTGGCAAGTTGGAACTGTGAGATTCACTACGTGCACCACTGTTATTTTGTGGAAAAGCACATGTAAGATTCTGCAACAGTCTCTGCTGATACTCCTGCATGCGTGCATCCCTTTCTATGGCAGGAATAATTTCTGCAAATTTACTTTTGTACCGGGGATCTAACAGTGTGGCAACCCAGTAGTCAGGATTATTTCTAATTCTCACAATTCGAGGGTCATGTTGCAGGTAGTGCAGCAAGAAGGCACTCATGTGTGTTGCGCATCCAGGAGCACCAAGTCCCTGTTGTGTTGGTGGCGAGGTAACAATCATGCTTCCTTTCTCTGTCCTCTCTCCCCAACCTCGCACAACAGAAATGTGATCAAGGTCTCCCTCATCTGATGAGTCTTCCCTCAGTTCGTCCTCCACTTCTTCCTGGGCTCCTGCACCTTCCTCACTAGTTTGGCTGCTACCATGCGCCTTAGTAAAACCATCTCCCCCACCCTCACATGCCTGCCGCCTTGGTGCTGCCGACCGTCTGGACCTTGCAGATGTTAGCCCTTCCGCATACAACTCCTCCTCCTCTACTTCCTCCACCTCCTCTTGTGCCACCACCTGACTCCGAATTCTGTTTAACATGTGCTCCAGCATGTAAATCACCGGAATAGTCATGCTGATAATGGCATCGTCAGCACTAAACATCTTCGTCGCCATTTCAAAACTGTGCAGAAGGCTGCATAGGTCCCTGTTCTGAGACCACTCCTCCAGCGTGATTTGCCCCACCTCTGAATCTCGTTGGCCCAGGCTATACGTCAGAACGTATTGCACCAGGGCTTGTCGGTGCTGCCACAGTCGCTGCAACATGTGCAGAGTTGAATTCCACCGGGTAGGCACATCGCATTTTAGCCGGTGAAGTGGCAGGCCCAACGACTTCTGTAGAGATGTAAGTCGCTGAGCTGCGGGATGCGAACGGCGGAAGTGAGCACACAGCGACCGTGCCCTCTGCAGAAGGCCATCTAGTCTGGGATAGTGGGCTAAAAATTGCTGGACAACCAGGTTCAACACGTGAGCCATACAAGGCACTTGTGTGACATTGCCCCGGCGAAGGGCCGCACCCAGGTTTGCAGCATTGTCGCACACGGCCTTCCATGGTTTCAGGTCCAGTGGAGACAACCATTCATGAAATTGGTTCTCCAGAGCTGACCACAACTCCTCAGCTGTGTGACTCACATTTCCCAGACATTTCAATGTAAAAACCGCCTGATGACGTTGAGCCCTACTGCCAGCATAGTAAGGAGGTGTGCAGGATCCCTTCTGCGCAGTTAGAAAGCTTGTGGCATGACCAGACAGGCTTTGGGTGCAGGTGGAAGACAGAGAGGAGGTTGAGGAGGCAGAAGCAGTGGAGTAACTTTGACATAAAGAGGATTGACGCACAACTCGTGGGGACGGCAAGACTTGGACAGCAGCCCCTTGTCCTGCTGTCACCATAGTTACCCAGTGCCCAGTCAGCGACATGTAACGCCCCTGTCCATGCCTACTCGTCCAAGTGTCTGTGGTGAAAGGCACCCTGTCACACACAGAGTTTCTCAAAGAAGCGGTGATGTTGTGTGCGACATGCTGGTGGAGCGCAGGCACACCTTTCTTTGAGAAGTAGTGCCGACTGGGCATCTGGTACTGGGGCACTGCGACGGACATAAGGTCTCGAAAATCCTCTGTGTCCACCAGGCGGAAAGGCAGCATTTCTGTAGCCAAGAGCTTGCAGATGGTGAAATTCAACCTCTTAGCTTTCTCATGGCTAGGAGGAAATGGTCTTTTACTTGTCCACATCTGAGGGACCGAGGGCTGGCTATTGTGCTTAGACAGGGTTGATAAGGGTGTCCCCGGCAAACTGCCGGTCTGTGAGGAAGATGCAGGCGGACATGTTAGGTTGCCTTGATCCAAAGGTGGTGCTATCAATGTCGGACAGCGCTCAACACCAGCTGGTGTTACCACCTCCAAAAAAAATAATGACCTGCCAATCACGCTGGCTGTTGCGGGTAAAGAGGTGGCAGGTCTGCGCCCCAAAACAGGTGTGACTGCTGTCCCCCCAGTCACAGAGGATGAAGAGGCCGCGGATGCACAAGATATGGCAGACGGTGGTTGGCCCGGCCAGCTAGGCCGCATTGTGGCACACTGAGCTTCCCACTGCAACTTATGCTTAATGTCCATATGCCGGTTCATGCATGAAGTACTCAAACTATGTATTTTTTGGCCTCTACTTAGCTTTTGCTGACAAATGTTACAGATAACACGAGTTGGGTCATCTTTATCGATCTGAAAAAATGCCCAGGCTATGCAAGGCTTAGCACCCATGCGACCTGAAGAGCCACCACGACTTGTGGTGAGAGGCAGAGTTGTGTTTGAGGATGCAGTTGTTGACGTGCTTCCAGTACTACGTCTCTGTCCAGGAAGGCGCAACCTGACCTCGTCGTCACTAGCATCTTCCTCCACATCCTCTGCTGACCTCATCTCTTGGCTGACTGTGGGTTGACAGTAAGTGGGATCTCCAACCTCATCATCATCACCCTGTGCGTTATCACACCCGTCGTCCTCAGAGCCAACCTGTTCCTGCCCTGACAAAAAACTAAAGTTGTCGCTCCAATCAGGTATTTGAGTCTTATCATCGTCTTCCTCATTGTCTCCACCAACAGGAGTTACAGTTTGGGAATGAGGGTCTACATTATGGTCAGAACCTTCTGCGTCTGGTCCTGGATCCGACTCATAAAGATTCTGGGCATCAGTGCAGATCATTTCCTCGTCTGGATTCACAGAAGCGCTGGAGTCGACCTCTGATTCCCAGGCTATAGTATGAGTAAACAGCTCTGCAGACTCAACCATCTGTTCTACCTCATACTCAGACGGGCAGCTGGAGATTTGGGAGCTGTGAGGAAGCAAGTGCGATTGGGGTGACACCTTTGAGGACTGGAGTATTTGTGATGTTGAAGTTGATGTGGAGGAGAGCCCACTTAAAGGAGCACTTGATATCCGTTGAAGCACCTGCTGTTTTTGTGCCTCATCTGGAATTTGTAGCGATTGGCGTGGCCGTAAGAAAGGGATCTTATCACATTGTCCGCTAAAAGAAGTAGACATTTTAGTTTGTCTGGAAGATGGTCTTTCTTCTGCAGATGTTACTGTTGCTTTAACACCTACCCCACGGACACAACCTTTTTTCCCCTTCCCAACACGCCTATTCCCCTTTCCACCAGCAGCAGGCCTTTTTCCACTCATTTTGGTGGTTAACTAATTCACAACTCTGGAGTTGTTTGCACAAAAAAACAATGGATGGGAACCGAGCAGAGCTGAGTGGCCAAACTGTGGTATTAGGCCAAAACTATTGGCTGGGTTAGATGCAGAAAAAATTATATTCAATTTGCAACCTGATGGAGGTCAGTATAGATGGACTAATACAACAAGTCCCACACACAGCTAGAAGCCCAATATTTTTTCAGAGGTAGATGCAGAAATAAATATATTCAGTTTGCAACCTGATGGAGGTCAGTATAGATGGACTAATACAACAAGTCCCACACACAGCTAGAAGCCCAATATTTTTTCAGAGGTAGATGCAGAAAAAAATATATTCAGTTTGCAACCTGATGGAGGTCTGTATAGATGGATTAATAGAACAAGTCCCACACACAGCTAGAAGCCCAATATTTTTTCAGAGGTAGATGCAGAAAAAAATATATTCAGTTTGCAACTTGATGGAGGTCTGTATAGATGGATTAATAGAACAAGTCCCACACACAGCTAGAAGCCCAATATTTTTTCAGAGGTAGATGCAGAAAAAAATATATTCAGTTTGCAACCTGATGGAGGTCTGTATAGATGGATTAATAGAACAAGTCCCACACACAGCTAGAAGCCCAATATTTTTTCAGAGGTAGATGCAGAAATAAATATATTCAGTTTGCAACCTGATGGAGGTCAGTATAGATGGACTAATACAACAAGTCCCACACACAGCTAGAAGCCCAATATTTTTTCAGAGGTAGATGCAGAAAAAAATATATTCAGTTTGCAACCTGATGGAGGTCAGTATAGATGGACTAATACAACAAGTCCCACACACAGCTAGAAGCCCAATATTTTTTCAGAGGTAGATGCAGAAAAAAATATATTCAGTTTGCAACCTGATGGAGGTCTGTATAGATGGATTAATAGAACAAGTCCCACACACAGCTAGAAGCCCAATATTTTTTCAGAGCTAGATGCAGAAAAAAATTATATTCAATTTGCAACCTGATGGAGGTCAGTATAGATGGACTAATAGAATGATGCTATGTCCAAAAGATTTTACTTCACTAGGTGCAGTAAAAAAATTGGTATTCTATACACAGGTGGTATATCTTGCAACACAGATAGGCTACTCCACTGACTAACACACTCTGCAATAGGCCAAAAAGGATTAGCTTTGCTAGATTCAGCCAAATGCTGTGAAAAAAACTTGCACAGCACTGGCACAGACCTGCCTGGCAAAAACTGATAGGAACTGATGTAACCTAGTCCTGAAAAGGACTCCAATTACAATTAGTCTTTACTCCCACAATCTATCTATTTAAGAGCACAGACCTGCCTGATAAAAGTCGTAGGAAATGCTGTAACCTAGTCCTTAAAAGGACTGCAATCACAACTATTCCCTACTCCCAAGCTATCTGTAGATTTGTGCGAAAATTGGCTTGAAATTAACAAGGTATAGCGCACACAGCAACAGCGGTGCCGTCTAACACGCAGCTGCAGCAGTGAGAAAATGGTGGCGACGGGGAAAATGGCTTGGTCTTATAGGGCAAGGACATGTGACATACACTGCCAATGACACATGCCCTTGCTTGTGTGAAAAAAAGCACTTCGCTCCGTGTGTGCGCTGCTGATAGGCTGACAGATTGCACCTCCCCACTGCAAATGCGGGAAAGAGAAAAAAAAATGGAGATCTTCATTGTTCCTGCAGAGATCCATCCCCTGCCCCTCCCCCCACCCCGCTGTACACTCAAACTGCGTATTAACATTAATTTTCATCATTACTGAGAAAAAATCCAGTTATGATTTTGGTGCACGAACAGTTATCGAACATATCCTCGAACAGCCGAATTTTTCTCAAATTGTTCGTGTTCGCCGAACGGCTCGAACACCGCCCAAAACAGCTCGAATTTGAGATTGGCGAACAGTTCGAGTAGAACAACGCTCATCTCTAATGGTAAATCCACAGTTATTGTTTACTGGGGTATAACACACTTTTTTAAATAGAGATATTTGCGGCTGAACAGTGAACGACACACTCAAACTGCTTTTTTTTTAGATACCAAAGGCCCTAAACTGGATAGTACAGCGATTTGACCCGTGGAACTGCGAAACCACACTGGGATGTCGGGCCTACACAAGACTATTTTCAACAGATATATTTTTGTGTCACAACAGTCAGGAGACACTACTGTTTTTCTTTACGGAAAAAACTACCAAAAGCTGAATAATAGAGATTTTTTACCGTGGGATGGCAAAACCACAGTTATTGCTTACTGGGGTATACCACGCTTTTTTAAATAGAGATATTTGCGGCTGAACAGTGAGCGACACACTCAAACTGCTTTTTTTTTAGATACCAAAGGCCCAAAACTGGATAGTACAGCGATTTGACCCGTGGAACTGCGAAACCACACTGGGATATCGGGCCTACCCAAGACTATTTTCAACAGATATATTTTTGTGTCACAACAGTCAGGAGACACTACTGTTTTTCTTTACGGAAAAAACTACCAAAACCTGAATAATAGAGATTTTTTACCTTGGGATGGCAAAACCACAGTTATTGTTTTCTGGGGTATACCACACTTTTTTAAATAGAGATATTTGCGGCTGAACAGTGAGCGACACACTCAAACTGTTTTTTTTTTTAACATACAAATGGCCCAAAATGGATAATGCAGAGGTTTGAACTGTGGAAGTGCAAAACAACACTTCTGTTTCTCTAGCCTGCACCAGACTATTTTCAACAGTTATATTTGTGTCTGAAAAATCAGAGACACGCTTTTTTTGGGGGGGGGGGGAACACACCAAAAGGTTAATATGACGGGTATTTGTACAGTGTGAAGGAGGAAAAAAAAAGGAGGATTTAGATGAAAAAAAAAGGATTTTTCCTGGCCCCCGACACCTGGTGCTAAGTCCAGCAATTTCAGCAACAGGAGCATACAGGACAGTAATGCAGCATTTGCTGGTATAACCACTGTGTCTCCTATACAGCCTGCTTGCCTGGTATCTGGGACGGATATTAGTCCTGAAAAGGACTGTTTGTTTGTTCTGGCAGCCTTTACAGACCCTACACCAACTATTTCGCAGTTTATATCTCTCCCTAAATCAGCAGCGCTGTCCCTACACTGTCTAATCCGGAGCGACTGTGTCCAAGATGACGGCGCCCCGTTTTAAATACTCGAGGTGACGCTGTGCGGCCAGCCAATCACTGTAATGCCCACAACCAACATTGCTGCAGCATTACAGTGACTGGCTGGCAATCCCTGCATGTTCATTGGCTCCCGTCCGAGTAACCCGGAAATGCTCGGTGCTCGCCGAATATCCCGAGTAGCGTGATGCTCGGGCGAGTACCGAGCAGTGTCGAGCATGTTCGCTCAACACTAGTCTCCATCCAATCTCACTGAGCTAGAGCTACTTTGCCAACAAGAATGGACAAAAATTTCAGCCTCTAGATGTGCAAAGCTAGAGACATTCCCCAAAAGACTTACAGCAGTAATTGCATAGAAAGGTTATCCTACAAAGTATTAATTTGGGGGAGGGAGGCTGAATACAAATGCACGTCACAATTTTCATATTTATATTTTTAAATATTTAGAATACCATGTATCATTTACTTTACACATCACTAATTTTTGCTTCTTAGTGTTGGTATATCACATAAAATCCCAATAAAATGCATTTAAGTTTGAGTGTACAGTATAATGTGAAAAAAATGTGGAAAAGTTCACAGGTATGAATACTTTTTCAAGGCACTGTACACTGATCAGCTGATTTAAGGAGCCATGGTGCACTGTAACTTCGACAGCTCCATATCTTGTGCAGTTCATGTGAAAGAAATTAAGGCTGAAGCTGAAGCCAAGGATAGCATTTTGAAAAGTGTAGTATTTTCAGAAATCAGACCAGTTCTAAATGTTCATTTCTTGTATTGTTTTTAAAAATAGAAGTTGATAAAATTATATTCATTTTATTGTATCTATCTAACAAATAAGACCAGTGTGCCAAACAGAACAATATTTTAGAAACATGGTCAGGTACAAGTTCTTAAAGGGGTTGTCCACTTGATATAAATGTTTGGCCCCGATAAAATAAAAAAGCCTACACTCACCTCCTGTGCTGACGCCATTCCAGTCAAGTGGTATCAACACTCACAGTCCCGGGGTTCTCATGCGGTTGTTGAGACACGTGGCGCCGGGGCCTCCCAATCAGCGCTGGCGTCACTGTCCCCGCCTTTGGAAAAATCAAACATGAAGAGGAAGTCTGGGCTGCAGCTGATCTCTGACTTCCTCTTCATGTTCAATTTTACAGGAGGCGGGGACAGTGACACCAGTGCTGATTGGGCACCGGGGTCATGTGACACAACAACAGCATGGAAGCCCCGGGGAGAGTGAGTGCCAACACCGTGGGAATGGTGACAGCACAGGAGGAGAGTGTAAGCTTTTTTATTTTATCAGGGTGAAGCGTGGGGTCTGACAAGGAGTTGTCCAAGTAGTGGACAATCTCTCTAAGGAATTAGATGTACAGGTATCTTAGACAAGGACATCTGGCATGAGAAGCTTAAACACATGGACTAAGCACCACAATAGCATCCTCAAGTCATTTTTACTCATGTATATAATGTCTGTTTGGGTAAAGAAATTTAGGATACTTTTTATGTGGTTAGTTGTATTCTGGTTAGTTGTATCTAAGAAACGAGACAGAAAGAAACAGATTTAAAGCTGCATTTTGGCAGAAGGTAAATCACAGTCTTTTTTTTATTATGGAGGCTGTTAAAAATGTTATTTATTCATGAAGATTCTTCTTTCAAAGAGCATAAAAATGTTTCTCTTTATATTTTGTTCCCGCTTGGCCTTTAAAAGCACAGCAAGAGAGCAATACCATCAGTCGCCTTGGAGAAGATTCAAAGCGTGGATGTTTCTCATTGTTCTTATGTCTTCCATGCATCTATGTCCATAGTGTATTTCTATGTTATGTTTTGTCATAATCAGCAAATCTAATATTACTTTCAAATGCCCCAAATATTTTCTTTAGAAGATTTGTGAACCATTCTTGTATGACTTACTTAAGTGCATAAAAAAGGACTGAATATACATAGAGCATCTGTTGCGGAATCTGTAATCTGTATTGTGATATCTATAAGGGAACACAAATCTCTCTTTTGCTACAAATACATTCCATTCATCTAAACAATTTACTTTTGCTTTTAACTTCAATCATAACAGTTTTTTTCCCCAAGTATTCTCTTACTTAAATTCTATGTGAGATAAAGGTGAACTTCTAAATCATGAACAAGATTTATTGTGATTACTGTGAAACCAATATTCTTGATGGTTCAACATCTTTTCACAAGATTTACTGTAGTGGCAGGGACTACAGGAAAACTTACAGGGGTTGTCCACTAACTTGGACAACCCATTCTTACTCCTCATGTTTGGTCTTGTTAAAATAAAAACACTTATACTCAAGTCTGGTGTCAACGCCATTCCAGGGGTGTCAGCACTCGCGTTCCTGAGGCTCATGTGAGGTTGTTAAGTCACCTGATCCCTGCGCTTAATCAGCATCAGCGTCACTGTCCCTGGCTTAGGACAAATCGAACATCAAGAGGAAGTTATAGAGCAGCCTTAGCCCTGCCTTCCTGTTGATGTTCAATACATCGAAAGGTGGAAATAGTGAAGCCGGCAATGATTAGGTGCAGGGCTCAGGAGACATAACAACCTCGGGAATGCAAGTGCCGACACCACTGGAATGGCACCGACTCGGGAGATGAGTGGGATTTTTTTAACGGGGCCAAACATGAGGAATGAGAAGTGGTTGTCCAAGTAATGGACAATACCTTTAATGGGACAGTCCAATGTTCATCCTTAACCCCTTTCCAACCCATGACGTCTTAGTACGCACATTTGCGTACCCCCGGTTCAGTGAGGGCTGCTGCGCTGAGCCCTCACTGAACCGAGCACATGTCAGCTGATTCTTACAGCTGACATGTGCCCGCAACAGCCGCGGGTGGAATCGCGATCCACCCGCGGCTGTTAACATGTTTAATACCGCTGTCAATCTCCGACAGTGGCATTTAACGCGCGCTTCCGGTTTGCGCGTCATAAGCCCCGCCCATCGGCGACCCCGTCACGTGATCGCGGGTCGCCGATGGGCATGCATGACAACCCAGGGTCTGCAGCAGACGCCTGTGGTTGTCATGATCTGGTCGCTATGAGCGCCACCTAGTGGTCTGCACTCATAGCACAGGACCATTTCTGCTGCATGCAGGGGATCTGCTCGTCCCCTGTATGTAGCAGAGACGATCAGACAACTGCTGCTTCTAGTCTCCTATGGAGACTATTGAAGCATTCAGTAAGTGAAGAAAAAAGGTTTTTAAAAATATAAAAAAATAAAAAAAATATAAAAGTTTAAATCACCCCCCTTTTGCCCCATTCAAAATAAAATATAAAAAAAAAAACCCACATACACATATTTGGTATCGCCGTGTTCAGAATCGCCCAATCTATCAAAATAAAAAAAGAATTAATCCGATTGGTAAACGGTGTAACGAGAAAAAAATTCTAAACGCCAGAATTACGTTTTTTGGTCGCCGCAAAATTGCAATAAAATGCAATAACGGTCGATCAAAACATCAGATCTACCCCAAAATGTTATCAATAAAAACGTCAGCCCGGCGCACAAAAAATAAGCCCTCACCCAGCCCCAGATCACGAAAAATGGAGATGCTACAGGTCTCGGAAAATGGAGCTATTTTTTTTTAGTTTTTTTTACCAAATTTTAGAATTTTTTTTCACCACTTAAATATAAAATAACCTATACATATTTGGTGTCTACAAACTCGTAATGACCTGGAGAATAAGAATGGCAGGTCAGTTTTAGCATTCAGTGAACGTGGTAAAAAAAAAAATAAAAAACAACTGTGGTATTGCACTTTTTTTGCAATTTTACCGCACTTGGAATTTTTTTCCCGTTTTCCCGTACACGATATGGTAAAACTAGTAATGGCGTTGAAAAGTACAACTTGTTCCACAAAAAATAAGCCCTCACACGGCCATATTGTCCAAAAATTAAAGACGCTATGGCTCTGGGAACAAGGGGAGCAAAAAACGAAAAAACAAAAACGACAAAACCCAAGGTTGCGAAGGGGTTAAATCCCATTTTTTAAGCTTCCTTATAGTTCCAATTTGTGGCCTACACTGACATCGGGAGGGGAAGTCTGTCTGGTGCCCGCAGAGTCTTGCACATCGGTCATTGAACAATAATAGAACCAGAGAACCAAGCCAAACAAATGCATTTTAGACTTTGTAATTTTTAATTTAAGAAAATGATCCAAAATCTAATGTCTGTGAGTGGCAAAAGCATGTGAACCTTTAAGATTAGCAGATAATTTGAAAGTGAAAATATATATTTCTCTTGCCTCTACAGTAGATATGCAATCAGTGTTGGCTAACTATTTACTGCAGTAATATAAAATATTAACTTATTTTGATTTTTAATGATTTCCCACCGTAAAAGATTTTGGAGAATTCAGTAGAAAGATTATGCTAAATTTGCATAAATTAAAAATTTTAGCCAGAAAACATAAATTAAAAAAACCTACAAAATAATTGTATAGGAAAGTATCCTGTGGAGCTTAGTGTTTTAATTATCAGAGCTTAAGAACTAAGTACCATAACAAGAAGATTTTGTTTCAACTTGAGGAAAGATAACAGTGCTGAACTTTTGAGGGGGTTTTGAAATCATTCGTCTGGGATTTTAATTAGGTTAATTGGAAAACATGTAAGCTCCATCCAGTGAATCTGTGTAGTTAAAGAAAGCTCTTGCTTTAATCAAGTGACGGATTGAGAGATAGGGATAATATAGTGAGAAGGAGATATTTAGGACTTCTAAAAAGGTAAGAATTTACCTAGAGAAAGCGAATGCCACTTCTTTGAAGAAAATCTCTCCAAAACCTGCACTGTCGAAGAAAAGAGCTTTAGGTTAATTTCCCATGATGAGTTTTTAATGAGTATTTTTGCTGCATCAAAAATGCAGCATCTTACAGTTCCATCAAAATGGATGGAATTTTTAGAAATCTCTTGCTTTTTTTTACGTTGTGTAAATTGATCTGCAGTGCATGTTTGAAATTCACAACATGTCAATTTCTCTTATGAGTATGCTGAATTTTATACTTCGATTTTCCCCATACAAATGAAATAGATATGGAAAATTTGCAGGTAACGAACGCATATACGTTTTTACTGCATTTCCACTGCGGAAAAAAGCATGTTAAAAACGCATGTTAGCTAAACATGACCGTATAAAAAAAGTTATGTCAAAACTAAATACCAGAAAGTATCACAGAAAAACAGCTTTATTTATAAAATGACATACGAAAAACAGAAAAAACAGAGAAAAAAAATGTCAAAAATGCGATAAAAATACATGTAAGAAAACATACTCAAAAAAGAAAAAAAGACAAGTAACATAATTTACCTAACAGGTGCAGAAATGATGCAGAAAATTTGTAACAGCAAAAACTCACCAAATGTTGATCGTGGGAATATAAATCTTCTAAACTCTTTATGGCTAAGTTCAAGTCCGACATTTTTGAAGAGTTATTAAAACATGAATTTTTGAAGCAGAAAATGATCCTGAAAACACTTTAGAAAAAGAAAAAAACTTCTCCTTACTCTTCCCCCTCTGTCCAACTTTTACTTATCCAGCACAGAATAGTATAATACACTTGTGTGAACGAACCCTAAGGGTGTATTTGTATAACCCAATATTGCAGAGTTAAATGAATATGAAGAGGCCGTTAATAGTTCGGCACATGCATGTGCAAGGTCACTGCACATGTCTACAGTCATGACATTGTGGCGTCCCTGAGGGTTCGACCGCCACAGGGATCCTGCACCTCTTTAATGGGGTGTAGTGTTGCTCCTTTGAGGTAAGAACAGTGCGATGGTCAGGACCCCACCTCCACATCCAACACCACACTTCTCCCACCAGAAGGGACTAGTAGGCACTAGGTGCTGCCCCTACTGGAAGTTGGGAGACTGGGGAACCAAGAGATAGGGGGAACCAATTAGTAGGTGAGGGTGGAGGACACCCATTTTAGTGACACTTAATATTTCATATTTAATACACAGTCATCTTGGCTCTTGGTTCTTTGATCGTGATCTCTCTCCCTGAACATGGATCCTGTGAGGACCTGCAGCGGATGGAGACACAGCCCTCATACGCTGACCTTGGGTCGAGGGGCAGGTTGCAGATAATGTATGTCTCAGCCCGATCAAGGGCCATGACCAAGAAGGCCCGGAGCTTAGGAGTGTAGCTCCATCACAAATGGATCCCGGGGGGGATGCAGATGGAGCGGTATACGCCACCTGTCCTCGCTAATCTGATCTAGTCAGAGGGATTCTGGCTGCAAGAGGGGTACCGGCCCCCGACACCTGACCTTGCAACTCTACGTCCTGGTCAGGGAAGCCCGGTAGGCCCAGAGGATTCCACCGGGTAACGGAAGGAGCGGAGCTGCCACCCGTACCCTTTTTCTGAGCGAAGTCCAGAGGGAGACCCGGCATATCTACACACACACAGACAGGAAAGGACCCGGTCTGAAGTCTAGGAACACTCTGGTACGGGGTCCTGATTGAACACTTGACTTACTCGGAGGTTGTCGGACCCCCCATCTCTGGTGACCGCAGAACTCCACGAGGAGCAGGGAGAAGCCTTTCAACTGCACTCTCCACCATGAGTAAAAACCCTGGAAGTAAACCCCTATGGCCTCCGGACTCTTTATTCTGCACTACACCGCACTACGCAGCACCAGACTTCCTACACTACAATCCCCTCCATCCTGTCTCTCTGCCCTGAGGCCCTGCTCCGCCTGTGGGGAGTAGTATCAACATCGGCTGACACAACATCCCGCCTCAGAGGGCTGCAGCAGCGCTGGTGGCCTTCACCAGGTACCATAGGTGGCGTAGTCGAGATCAACCACTCAACCCGGATAAGCCCGTACCACCCTTTTTAAAGTGACAGCCCTGGGCACGGAGTGGGTCCGGGCCACGGCTGCACCCCATCGACAACATAGGACCTGGCTCCGAGTCCCCCATCTCCCAGGGTAGGGCTGCGAGCGTCACACAACATCATAACCTTTCACACTCTTGCTCAGAACCCTACTGGGCTCTGTGTGAGACACTCTGGGTTTTTAGCGCGAGCGGCAAAGATTAGAAGATGTGACAATGACTAAATGGGTGACAATGTGGAGCAGAGGGGTCGGAGAGATGGTGAAGTGAGTATAAGGACTTTTTTATTTTTTACATTTTATGTTTGTAATGCTCTGGGGTCTGGAGAGACCCCCGCGCATTATAAGAGACATTAAATTCACTGACAATTTTTCTCTGAATTCAATTTCCTAGGAAAATCTGCTCTAACACATAAATGTGAATTTTTGTCTGATCTCAACATCGCTAGAAAACGCTCATCTTGTAGTGGAGGTGTAGTCACTTTGATCTACACTACATACTCGAAAATTTGCATTGCAGTCATGATATTTTATTCACCAGGACCTAGACAGAGATATCTAAACATGACAACCGTAGAGCAGGATTCACCTACAAACAATTATCTGCTTTTCGGAAATTAGAGTTTATTGCTGGCTTTGTCTGATGAGTATGCTTCCTGACAGAAGTGGACAGACTGTGTTAGCTTGGCACTTGGCTAAAGATCCTAGTGGGGGGCAGAGGGTAAGTCATTTTGTTACATAACTGTAGAAAAATACATGGACTGCACATACAAAACATATGAATGAATGTATTGCTTCTAAACATTTACAAAACTGAATGCAAGATTGCTAGTTAACATTCTGATCTGACTGCTGCCATCCTGGTTCTCCTCTGAAGCCCAGCCAGTGGCTAAGCTTCATAGGAGACCATGATTTACACTATATACTGCAGTATAAGTGATCAGATAATTTCATGTTTAATTCCTGTGAGGGGACTTAAAAACAGAAATACATATGCATACAGTATGAGTACAACCCCTTGGAAAAGTAAGATTTTAATCAATATCTCACTGGACACAAGAACAAATTCCAATATTTTGATAAGATTGAATTTTTTAGAACATTGTTTTAACCAATTACATGAAAGTAAGGTTAGTAATATAAATCTTCAGTTTAACACAAATTAGTTGATACAAAAATGAATACCCCCACATCAAAACTACAACATATGGTAGTTTATATGAACTTTGTGATTTCTTAAGGGAATCTTTCAGTAGGATCAACCCTCCTAAGCTATCTATATGGGCACATGGGCACGTAGGTCGTAGAAAGCTATCCAGGGATCGCCGGAGTAAGACGTGCCAAATGTATTAAAGACTTCATGCCTCTTAATGAATTTGTTGTATTTTTCAGCATACCCATGTGAAATAATTTACTCCACTTCCAAGTTTGGTAGAAACGCTACTAAATCATTTTTGCCTCAAATTGAAATGTCATAAAGGAACCTAGCCCCCTCTTCCTCAACAAAATAAAAATTGCTGGGTTTTTTTTTTCTAATCCTCCCCACCTTGATTTTTTTTTTCTTTTTTTTCTGTATATTATATTGCAAATAAAAACGTGTCTTTAAAAGCTACAACTCTTTACGCAGACAACAAACCCTCAAAGCAAAACTAAAATGTTGTGGATTCTAGGTCAAGAGAATAAAAGGAAAACAAAAAAAGTTAAAAATGCATATCCAAGGGGTTAATATGGAACTTTAAGGATTTTATATACTGCCATATAGCTCGGTGCATTCAGATCGACAAGATGAAGACCTTTGTCTTACTTAACTACTTTATGCATCATCTTGAGTTAGTTTTTAAACGGTTTATTTTACAGTTTTATACATTAAAGAAGCACTCCTCCTCCTCTCATGAAAGTTTTTATCTTCTTAATATATTGCAGTCATCATATTATAGCACTGTGTACTTAAAACTGCTCATTTTGCCATTCTACCCGGCTTATTTTTATCTTTTCCATTAGGTCTATGACATCACATGATGAAATACTGACTAACCTGAATCCTTCTAAGCTCTATGTAGAAAAAGGAGGTCAATTTTCCCTATATAAGTCACTGCAAAAGTCAGGGGTGAGGAGGGAGCAGCTGGGTCAGGAATTGATGAGGGAGATGACTCATGCCGGCTAACGAGACTTTCTGTTCCTACATAGAGTAGAAAAAAGAGAAGAATTAGCTGGTTAGAAAGTCAAAATGAGCAATTGTAAGCACACAGTGCTGTATAATATGATGATTGCAGTATATTAAAAAGATAAAAACTTTGATGTGAGTGCTTCTTTAGTAATCAATGTATTGGCTAATGTATAAGATGACCCTAAACGTATACAACTAAATTTGTACATTAATTTATATCAAAATACAGATTTAATTCAGTTATTGTGGTTTATGTTGAAAAATCATCCATAAAATTCATTTTTTTGTGTCCTACTCACAATATATTAAACTTGTAGTCCCAAATAAACCTGTTATGCACACAGATACATTTAAGGAAGCCAAGCATTGCAGTAACATCACTCAGAGAAATGAATATTGGCAAAAGTGGGAGCAAGGCTGTTTCCATGACAATAGAAAGCTCTAATGCAAGGAAATCTGGGCTATTTTACTTTAGATGGTGACCTGCATACTGGTGTGGGATAGTATTCTATCACTGTCATTGTAGCTTTCAGTTGGGAGTAAAAGGAGACAACTAATTTACTTCTTGGCCTTCTGACCAAGGGTTATTTAGTAAATGAAGCAAGAAATATCCAAGAGCAATATCATACAATTGTGCAAGGCTATTCCAAGTCCATTTTAAAGACAAGAAAAATATTAACTTATGGTGTCAGGCTTGACAAATTTACTAGAGAATGATGTATATATGTATGTATATATATTTATATATACACTGCTCAAAAAAATAAATGGAACACTTAAACAACAGAATATAACTCCAAGTAAATCAAACTTCTGTGAAATCAAACTGTCCACTTAGGAAGCAACACTGATTGACAATCAATTTCACATGCTGTTGTGCAAATGGAATAGACAATAGATGGAAATTATTGGCAATTATCAAGACACCCTCAATAAAGGAGTGGTTCTGCATGTGGGGACCATAGACCACATCTCAGTACCAATGCTTTCTGGCTGATGTTTTGGTCACTTTTGAATGTTGGTTGTGCTTTCACACTCGTGGCAGCATGAGACGGACTCTACAACTCACAGAAGTTGCTCAGGTAGTGCAGTTCATCCAGGATGGCACATCAATGCGAAGGTTTGCTGTGTCTGTGAGCGTAGTGTCCAGAGGCTGGAGGCGCTACCAGGAGACAGGCCAGTACACCAGGAGACGTGGAGGGGGCCGTAGGAGGGCAACAACCCAGCAGCAGGACCGCTACCTCCGCCTTTGTGCAAGGAGGAACAGGAGGAGCACTGCCAGAGCCCTGCAAAATGACCTACAGCAGGCCACAAATGTGCATGTGTCTGCACAAACGATTAGAAACTGACTCCATGAGGGTGGTATGAGGGCCCAACATCCACAGATGGGGGTTGTGCTCACAGCCCAACACCATGCAGGATGCTTGGCATTTGCCACAGAACACCAGGATTGGCAAAGTCGCCACTGGCACCCTGTGCTCTTCACAGATGAAAGCAGGTTCGCACTGAGCACATGTGACAGACGTGACAGAGTCTGAAGACGCCGTGGAGAGTGATCTGCTGCCTGCAACATCCTTCAGCATGACCGGTTTGGCAGTGGGTCAGTAATGGTGTGGGGTGGTATTTCTTTGGAGGGCCGCACAGACCTCCATGTGCTCGCCAGAGGTAGCCTGACTGCCATTAGGTGCCGAGATGAGATCCTCAGATCCCTTGTGAGACCATATGCTGGTGCGGTTGGCCATGGGTTCCTCCTAATGCAGGACAATGCCAGACCTCATGTGGCTGGAGTGTGTCAGCAGTTCCTGCAAGATGAAGGCATTGAAGCTATGGACTGGCCGGCCCGTTCCCCAGACCTGAATCCGATTGAGCACATCTGGGACATCATGTCTTGCTCCATCCACCAACGTCACGTTGCACCACAGACTGTCTAGGAGTTGATGGATGCTTTAGTCCAGGTCTGGAAGGAGATCCCACAGGAGACCATCCGCAACCTTACCAGGAGCATGCCCAGGCATTGTAGGGAGGTCATACAGGCACGTGGAGGCCACACAAAATACTGAGCCTCATTTTGACTTGTTTTAAGGACATTACATCAAAGTTGGATCAGCCTGTAGTGTGTTTTTCCACTTTAATCTTGGGGGTGACTCCAAATCCAGGCCTCCATTGGTTAATAAATGTGATTTCCATTGATGATTTTTGTGTGATTTTGTTGTCAGCACATTCAACTTTGTACAGAACAAAGTATTCAATGATAATATTTCATTCATTTAGATCTAGGATGTGTTACAGTGTTCCCTTTATTTTTTTGAGCAGTATATATATACTGTATACATATATATATATATATATATATATATATTTATACAGTGCTGGCCAAAAGTATTGGCACCCCTGCAATTCTGTCAGATAATACTCCTGAAAATGATTGCAATCACAAATTCTTTGGTATTATTCTCTTCATTTAATTTGCTTGCAAGGAAAAAAACACATAAGAGAATGAAGCAAAAATCAAATCATTGATCATTTCACACAAAACTCCAAACATGGGCCATACAAAAGTATTGGCACCCTCAGCCTAATACTTGGTTGCACAACCTTTAGCCAAAATAACTGCGAACAACCGCTTCCGGTAACCATCAATGACTTTCTTACAATGCTCTGCTGGAATTGTAGACCATTCTTCTTTGGCAAACCCTTCCAGGTCCCTGATATTTGAAGGGTGCCTTCTCCAAACTGCCATTTTGAGATCTCTCCACAGGTGTTCTATGGGATTCAGGTCTGGACTCATTGCTGGCCACCTTAGAAGTCTCCAGTGCTTTCTCTAAAACCATTTTATAGTGCTTTTGGAAGTGTGTTTTGGGTCATTGTCCTGCTGGAAGACCCATGACCTCTGAGGGAGACCCAGCTTTCTCACACTGGGCCCTACATTATGCTGCAAAATTTGTTGGTAGTCTTCAGACTTCATAATGCCATGTACACGGTCAAGCAGTCCAGTGCCAGAGGCAGCAAAGCAACCCCAAAACATCAGGGAACCTCCGCCATGTTTGACTGTAGGGACCGTGTTCTTTTCTTTGAATGCCTCTTTTTTTTTCCTGTACACTCTATGTTGATGCTTTTTCCCAAAAAGCTCTACTTTTGTCTCATCTGACCAGAGAACATTCTTCCAAAACGTTTTAGGCTTTCTCAGGTAACTTTTGGCAAACTCCAGCCTGGCTTTTTTATGTCTCGGGGTAAGAAGTGGGGTCTTCCTGGGTATCCTACCATACAGTCCCTTTTCATTCAGACGCCGACGGATAGTACGGGTTGACACTGTTGTACCCTCGGACTGCAGGGCAGCTTGAACTTGTTTGGATGTTAGTCGAGGTTCTTTATCCACCATCCGCACAATCTTGCGTTGAAGTCTCTCGCCAATTCTTTTCCATCCTCATCTAGGGAGGTTAGCCACAGTGCCGTGGGCTTTAATCTTCTTGATGACACTGCGCACAGAAGACACAGGAACATTCAGGTCTTTGGAGATGGACTTGTAGCCTTGAGATTGCTCAAGCTTCCTCACAATTTGGTTTCTCAAGTCCTCAGACAGTTCTTTGGTCTTCTTTCTTTTTTCCATGCTCAATGTGGTACACACAAGGACACAGGACAGAGGTTGAGTCAACTTTAATCCATGTTAACTGGCTGCAAGTGTGATTTAGTTATTGCCAACACCTGTTAGGTGCCACAGGTAAGTTACAGGTGCTGTTAATTACACGAATTAGAGAAGCATCACATGATTTTTCAAAGGGTGCCAATACTTTTGTCCACCCCCTTTTTTAGGTTTGGTGTGGAATTATATCCAATTTGGCTTTAGGACAATTCTTTTTGTGTTTTTTTCATTGAAGACAAATTAAATGAAGATAATAATACCAAAGAATTTGTGATTGCAATCATTTTCAGGAATAAACTGAGTATTATCTGACAGAATTGCAGGGGTGCCAATACTTTTGGCCACCACTGTAGTTCTCAAAGATGTCTGGAACAAAACTCCCTGCTGCGTTCTTTCAAAACCTATATGCAAGTGCAAATGTACCTAGAAGAATTGAGCATGTTTTGCTGGTAATCGGCGGTCACACCAAATTTTGATTTAATTTTTGATTTCTCTATTGTTCATTCACTTTGAAATTTGTTAATTGATAAATAAAAAACTATTAACACTTCTTATCTACTAATTCTAGTTTTGAAATCATTCTTATTTAGAAGCAAACACAATATAAAGACACATGCAAATTAAAGGGAATCTGTCTGTATATATATATATATATATATATATATATATATATATATATATATATATTTATATATATATATACATATACAGGGTTGTCCAAAAGTAGGTGGACAGAAAGTGTAATAAGGTTATGAAGGGGGAGATTTATCAAACATGGTGTAAAGTGAAACTGGCTCAGTTGCCCTTAGCAACCAATCAGATTCCACTTTTCATTTCTCACAGACTCTTTGGAAAATGAAAGGTGGAATCTGATTGGTTGCTAAGGGCAAATGAGCCAGTTTCACAGATCTAGTTTTCATAGATAGATCTCCCCCAAATCTGTTTTCTTTTCAGATAATTCAGATAGCACATAATGGCAAATAATTTAAATACAGATCAAAGAAAATGGATTTTAACAGAGTATTGGAAATCTCAAAATGCTGAAACCGTTAGAGCAAATTGGGTTGAAATATTTGGTACTCAAGCCCCAAAGAGACAAACCATTTACCGCATTTGTGACAAATTCAATGCCACTGGCTCAATCCTTAATGCTCCAAAAACTGGTCGACCCAAAACAGTCTGTACAGAAGATAATAAATAACTTGTTGCTGAAACATTTGTTCAGAGTCCAAAAAAGTCCACCAGAAGAGTCTCTTTGGAATTGGGAATTTCACGAGCTTCTATCATGCGAATCCTGAAATCTATTGGGTGGAAAGCTTATCGTCCACGTCTAATTCATGGTTTATTGGAGGATGATCCATACAACGGCTGCAATTTAGTGAGATTATGCTTAACGAAATTGAAGAAAATCCAGTAATTTTAGATAACATTATGTGGAGTGATGAAGCTTCTTTCAAATTATCTGGCCATATTAACAGACATAATTGTATTTACTGGTATAATGAGAACATGCATTTAACATTAGATCAACAACTAAATGAGCCTGGTGTCAATGTTTCGGGTGGTATTTCAAGTTTTGGTGTTTTAGGACCAATATTTTTTGATTGAACAGTCACAAGACATAAGTATCTCGAAATTCTAATGAATCAAGTTGTTCCCCAGTTACAGCAACAGCCTAATTCAAATGACCTTTATTTCCAACAAGATTGGGCCCCTCCACATTATTCAAGAGTAGTCCGCGAGTATCTTGATGAAACATTTCCTTGATTGGCCGGCTCGTTCACCAGCCTTGACCCCAATGGATTTTTTCTTTTGGGGAGTACTCAAGGACAAGGTTTATAGTCGAAAACCAAAAATTGTCAGTGATTTGAAAAAATTACATAAGAGATGCATTTCAAGAAATTAATACCCAAAGAGACTTGTGCAAAAAAGTTTGTCGAACCGTAAGAGGCCGACTTCAAAGCTGTGCAAATTGTAATGGAAAACAGTTTGAGCACCTGCGTTGATAAAATTTAAGGGCTTTTGTATTATTGTTCAGAATAAAATTTAATTGTCAATGTTATGCTTGTGTTAGTAAATATAATTTTATATATAAATCAAAATAAATGTCATTATTTTCTGGCCACCTACTTTTGGACCACCCTGTATATATATTTCAATCATATTAAAATATTCCTTTTCTATTGATACATGGTTGCTCTGGGATGAATTTCTGATTCAGTAGACCTTTGACCACCGTGGTAAATCTACCAAATCTTGTTTTCTAAGTGATACTCATTGAGTCCTTCCCCCAATTCCTAATTCACTTCATGGCTTGAGTTTTATGATGGTCAGAAATCCACATAACTTGATTTTGATTCGTATTTAATCACATTTGCTATTTATGCCAGTGATTTATAAGTAAATTACATGGTTTTTCTCTGCTTACTGCATGTTCCTTAAGAGTTAAAATTAGATACAAAATTTATATGTAATGCTATTAAAAGATTTTGTTATGCTACATACTTTTAATGCCACACTTAATGATTAATTTGATGGTACAAGATATTTAAATGATGTGTAAAATGATTTGGTTATTTCAAAGTAAATGTTATTTAATGCTAAAGTAATGGTTTATTTACTTTAATTTGCTTTTTAATATCAGCATTACTTGTCCCCAAGGATTCATGTTTTAAATAAATGCAAGAAACTAAAGTATATAGAAAGGTAATTGAATGTTTAGCTATACTTCATGTCCATACACACACAGATACAAAGAAAGACGCACACACAAAAAGCTACAGCTACACACATATACACAAATGCACACACACACAGACACATACAACTATACACTCAAACCCGCAATGTGGTTGCAATCATGATGGCATACTATAGTTTCTTTGGTACAGAACATGCTTTGTTGGTTATATTTATTCTGTTTTCACATTATTATCACCATAACTTGTATATTTAGGAGAAAGAGGAGGGGGCAAAAGAAATAAGATCTAATAAGAGCATTTTTTTTTGTTATATAACTGTTATAATTAGCAACTATAGCAAGGATCATTACACTATGACTTGCCTACTTTGGACACATCATACAACGAGAGCAATCACTGGAGAAGGACATCATGGTCATAAGAATAGAAGGAACAAGAAGACCAGCAACCCAATGGCTTGATACTATCAAGATAACTATAGAGAAGACTCTGGTGGACCTATCTAGGCTTGCTTAAGATCGATCTTCCTACTGAGGGTTCATCCATCAAGTCACCATGACTCAAGATCAAGCCGAAGGCAACTAAGTGATAAATAATAACGCTAAATTGTTACTATTTCTACATAATGTGTCCCCATATTTTTGATCTATGACCATAAGGAGCCATGGTATGAAGTGTAATCAGCTTTCTTCTGATGTAGAATAACTAATTTACTTTTCCACTAAATATATTTATTACCCATCCTCAGAATAGATGTTAAATGTATGATTCCTGGGGAATCCAACTATTGAGATCCTTATAAATCCTGAGAATATTGTTCCAGACTCACATGGCTGGATGGAACTGTAGTGAGCACCATTTCTCTATTCTTTTCTATAGGGCTGATGGAATTCTTATCTTTGTTCGTCCCAAAACTTGTTGGTCGGTCATGCATAGTACAGCTCAATTCACACGTGGGACTTTGGAACCTCCGTTCTCAAGATTGGTTGGGGTCCCAATCATCAGACCTGTTAGAACCCTCCTGTTTGTTTTTTTCATCTTGCGTTTTGCGGTCATGTGACCATCTGCCTTTATATTCCAGCTCTGCCCTTTTGGCTGTGCTGGACTTCAGTGTTTGAATGTTTCTCTAGCCAGGTGCTTTGATGCCTTTCTGTTCAGTTCGCTTGGTCCTTCTGGGACCACTAGTACCTTTTTGTCAGTTTGTCTTTTTGTGTTCTGCAACAACTTCTCTGTTTAGGAGGTGTCCCATTTTTGTCCCAGTCCTTAGTTCTTTTAGGGACCCCTCCACTTATGCTATAGGTCTTCGTTCAGACTAGCCGAGGACTAAGGTGTGTCTGTTTGCTAGGAACAGTCAGCCCGCTACATCATAGGGATTCAGCTTAGTCTTACTGTAGGGACAGCTTTCCCCTATCTTTCCTTAGTACTTGTTGCAGATCATAACAGTAAGTCCAGCCCAAAAAACTAAAAGGAAAGAAATTCGGGGATCAGTATGGTTTCCATCCAGGATTTATCTCAACGCTTGCAGGGATTGTCTCTGGAGGTGGCCGAGCTACAGCAACACGAGAGTATTTGTTCTGGAGCGCATTTTGTGGAACCCAAGGTAGGACTGCCTGATGTTTTTTATGGTAAACAGCAAGATTTTTTTCCTTTAAAAATGCTTGTTTGTTATATTTTCATTTGAGAACAAGGTCCTCTGGGAATGAATCACAGCGCATTGGTTTTATTATGTCACTTTTGCGCAATGAACCACAGGGGTGGGCCTTTTCTCTCCAACCTAATGATCCGTGTTTAAGGTCTGTAAAAGAATATTTTTCTGCTATGGGGCTATTATATGATGATCCTGATAGAATCTCATCTGCTGAGGCAGAACTCAGGCATTTGAATCAGGGGTCAGGTGATGTTGAAAATTATTGCACACACTTCAGGAGATGGGCTTCACAAGTCAAATGGAATGATCCTGCACTGAAATGTATATTTCTTGCTGGTCTGAGTGAAAGGGTTAAGGATCTGCTAATTGCATTCCCCGCACCTGAGACTCTGCAGGATGCCATGCAATTAGCTGTTCATGTGGAAAGGAGACTTAAGGTCCAGGGTGAATGAGGTAAAGACTCCTGTAATGTCAGGTCCTATTCCCCAGAAAATCTGCTCTGACGACGGAGAACCAATGGAGGTTGGGGCGATGTCACTCTGCTCTCAGGAAAGAGACCGGAGGTTCGCCTAGGAATTGTGTCTTTATTGTGGTAAAGCTGACCATTTGATTAAGTATTGTGAGCTTCGTTTATATAAAGAAAAAAAAAAAGTCAGGTACGCTCGTATAGCTTGTTTACGCTCTGCAGGAGTGTTTCTTTCTGGGAGTACTACTTTGCAGGAAAATTTGATTGAATTTCAGGTATTTGTGGATTGTGGTTCAACACTTAATGTGATTGATAAAGGATTTTTGGAAAACCTTAAATTGAAATCCAAACCTTTGTCATCACCTATTTCTGTGATTGCAATTGATAACACTCCCTTGAAATGTATTACTCACAAGGTTGCTGCACTTCCCCTCACTATCAATGGAGTTCACCAAGAAATTTTGGACTTGGTTGCATTGGAAAATTTACCTCTCTGGTCGTTTTAGGTTTGCCTTGGTTAAAACTGCACAATCCATTGCTGGACTGGTCTACTAATGTGATTAAGTCTTGGAGTCCGTAGTGCTATGATAAATGTTGTAATGGTCGCATTGCAGCTGTGGAAAAAGGGGAATTATCTGTACCTATTCAAGGTTTTTGGAGGGTTTTTTCAGAGGAGGAGTCCCAAGTTTTACCTCCTCATAGGGATTATGATTGCACCATTGAGTTTGTTCCTGGAGCTACTCTTCCCAAGAGTAGTTTGTTTAATCTGACTATTCCTGAAAGAAAAGCCTTGGAGGAGTACATACTGACTAGCCTGGCTGCTGGTCACATTAGACCTTCTAAGTCGCCTGTGGCAGTTGGATTTTTCTTTGTTAAAAAAAGGACGGGGGTTTAAGTCCATGTCTGGATTTTCGTGAAATTAATAAGATTACCGTACGCAATTCCTACCCATTGCTGTTAATTCCTGATTTGTTTAACCAGTTGGTGGGGGCCAAGTGTTTCTCTAAAACTGATCTCCGGGGAGCATACAATTTGTTACGATTGAAGGAGGGTGATGAATGGAAAACTGCTTTTAACACTCCGGAAGGTCATTTTGAGAATCTGGTGATGCCTTTTGGTCTTACCAATGCACCTGCATTTTTTCAGAACCTTATTAATGACATCCTGAGACCTTTGATTGGCAAGAATGTGGTTGTGTATTTGGATGACATTTAGATTTATTCATCAGATTTAGAGTCCCATTGGCCGAGTGTACGTGAAGTTTTCCAGTTATTGAGTGATAATTCACTTTTTGCTAAGCTAGAGAAATGTGAGTACGCTGTGCAGAAAATTAGTTTTTTGGGCTACATTGTCTCCAGCGAGGGCTTTGAGATGGACCCTGTGAAGGTTCAGGCTGTGCAAGAATGGCCTAGGCCTATTGGTTTGAAATCTATGCAGAGATTTTTGGGTTTTGCCAATTATTACAAGAAATTTATTAAGAATTTCTCTATAATTGTTAAGCCTCTGACCGACCTCACCAGGAAAGGTGCGAATACGGTCCAGTGGACTACTGAGGCCATTGAAGCGTTTGAGTATCTCAAAGAGAGGTTCAGTTCTTCCCCTATCCTTATGCAGCCTGATGAGACCAAGCTTTTTTTGGTCGAGGTCGATGCTTCATCGGTGGGGGTTGGAGCAGTTTTGTCTCAGGAGAACAAGGATGGAGTACATCCTTGTGCCTTCTTTTCGAAAAAATTTTCGGAAACCGAACTGATTTATGATGTAGGAAATCGGGAGTTGCTGGCTATTGAACTCGCGTTTGAACATTGGCATCATTTTTTGGAAGTCGCTAGATTTCCTATTCAGGTTTTCACAGATCATAAGAATTTGATCTATCTGGATGCTGCCAAGCGCTTGAATGCCCGTCAAGCTAGGTGGGCACTTTTTCTTTCTCGGTTTCATTTTTCTGTTACCTATATCCCTGGTACTAAGAATGTTAAAGCCGATGCTTTATATCACAGCTTCTCTCCTACGGTCGGTGCCGAGGAGGAGGAGAGCATTTTACAGAAAGGAGTTGTGGTGGCGGCATTGGACTCCATTTTGGAGAATGGGATTCTGAAAGCTCAAGATGATGCTCCATCTAACACTCCCCATGGGAGGTTGTTCGTGCCTAGAGCCTTTAGGAGAGATTTGTTTGTGGAGTGTCATGAGTCTCGGTTGGCAGGTCATCCAGGAATTTCTGAGACTAAGAGACTTATCAGTCGCAGTTTTTGGTGGCCTGAATGGCAGAAGGAAGTCATCAAGTGGGTGCGTCAATGTACTGTGTGTTAGATCAAAGGCTTCACATACTCCTGCTGCGGGGTTGCTTTGCCCTCTGGAGGTTCCTAGTGTGCCTTGGATGCATCTCAATGGATTTTATTACTGATCTTCCTGTGTCCGAGGGTTTTACTGTCATCTGGGTGGTCGTGGACCATTTTAGAAAGATATGTCATTTGGTTCCATTCATTAAGTTGCCCTGCGCCAAGACTGTGCTAAGGCATTTGTTAAGAAGATTGTCAAGCTCCATGGTGTTCCCACGGATATTGTTTCTGATAGAGGACCTCAGTTTGTGGCTCGCTTTTGGCGTGCTTTTTGTGACAGGTTGGGAGTCCATTTGTCATTTTCGTCTGGTTATCATCCTGAGACTAATGGACAGACTGAATGAAAGAACCAAGATGTTGAACAGTTTTTGCGTTGTTTTGTGGCGAACAATCAAGAGGTGTGGTCTGAGTTTCTGCCTCTTGCTGAATTTGCTCTTAACAATCATACATCCTCCTCTGCTGGGTGTTCTCCTTTTTTTTGTTGTACTGGGAGACACTTTTGGTTAATTTTCCAAATTGGGGTTGGCGGAGAATTTTTCCAGTGATTTGGAGAGAGTTTGGACTAATGTACGTTGCAACCTTCAAGAGGCTAACAAGAACTCCAAGAAGTATTTTGACAGGAAACGTAATGAGGTTTTGTTTACTGTGGGTCACATGGTTTGGTTGTCCTCAAAGAACCTGCGGTTGAGGATTGCATCTAAAAAACTGGATCCTAAGTTTGTGGGTCCATTTAAAGTGCTTCAGGTTGTTAACCCGTCTGCTGTTAGGTTGGATGTCCCTACTTCCTGGAAGATTAATCCTGTGTTTCATGTTTCCTTGTTGAAAAAGGCTGATGTTATCAGATAGAGACGCCACTGTCACAGTTCCTCCTGTGGTGGAAGACGGCGATTATGAAATTTCTCGTGTCTTGAATTCTAGATGGCATAGAGGGAGATTACAGTATCTTGTCTCCTGGAAGGGTTACGGTCCCGAAGACAACTCCTGGGTAAGGACGGATGATATCTCTGCTCCTAGGCTTGTTAAATCTTTCCACAAGAGGTTTCCAGATAGGCCTGGGCCTGGAGGATCCGGAGGATCCTCATAAAAGAGGGGGTACTGTTAGAACCCTCCTGTTTGTTTTTTTCATCTTGTGTTTTGCGGTCACGTGACCATCTGCCTTTATATTCCAGCTCCACCTTTTTGGCGGTGCTGGACTTCAGTGTTTGACTGTTACTCTAGCCAGGTGCTTCAGTGCCTTTCTGTTCAGTTTGCTTGGTCCTTCTGGGACCACTAGTATCCTTTTGTCAGTTTGTCTTTTTGTGTTCTGCAACAACTTCTCTGTTTAGGAGGTGTCCCAATTTTGTCCCAGTCCTTAGTTCTTTTAGGGAACCCTCCCCTTATGCTACAGGTCTTCGTTCAGACTAGCCGAGGACTAAGGCGTGTCTGTTCGCTAGGAACAGTCAGCCCGCTATATCGTAGGGATCCAGCTTAGTCTTACTGTAGGGACAGCTTTCCCCTATCTTTCCTTAGTACTTGTTGCAGATCATAACAGGACCCACAAGAATCATCTATCCTATGGATCATTCTGCAATTTTACAGTAAAAGGGATTTGGGTGCAAAATTGTTGATTATTTAACTACAGTTTAGACCAGTGTTCCCCAAATCCAGTCCTCAAGAGCCACCAACAGAGCATGTTTTCAGGAATTCTTTAGTATTGCCCAGGTGATAATTTCTTGCCTGGTGCAATAGTAAGGAAATCCTGAAAACATGCTCTGTTGCTGGCTCTTGAGGACTGGATTTGGGGAACACTGGTATAGACCAATGTTATGTGATAGATGGTGTTTGATTCTAGGGGCTCCCATTAAATGTAAAAAAAAAAAAAAGAGTCAAGGGCTCTAGTGAGCATCCCAAACTCTCCATTGCGTACCATGTTCATCTTTATCTGTTTGAGCACCTTACCTCCTTCTTTTTGCTAATCCTGGTTGTCCTTGAAGTCAGATCCTTAAAATCACACATTAATGGTTTGATAGGCCATCAGTCTTTTCCTAGAAAATCTATGCTCGCTCAATAGGTGATACAGATATTTAAAGAGACAGTGGGAGCACATCCATTTCCTTTGTCCATCATTACCTATGTTACAGACATTCTGGATTGAATAATCAACATTTGTAATTTATTACAAATTGGATATTTATTTCATGATAATGGAAGTTAGTTATTGGTTAATATATCTCTTAATCCTCAAGTCTTCTCAATTCCTTTCTATGTTTATGTATTTTTTTTACATTTTAAATCTTTATTAATGAATTTATTACATACAATACAGAAAAGGGATTTTTATATTAGATTACATTTTCTATAATCTTTCATGCTGTTTTCCACATAGGGCATTTATCTGTTTGCCTATACTCCATTCTCACAGAATGAATGGGTGTATTATGGGCTTAATGCATAATGATTAGCTGTAAGGGCCTCTGAGTTGGAACTACAATGACCTCTTGGGACACATGCAATATATTATTATATTGTTCTTCAAAAAGGGGTTAAAATCGTCATGTTAATTTTTTTCTCGTATATTGAGTAAACTTTAATCATCTCTTTCTCGGCCTCTAACCTTTTTAAAATATATTTGAAATGCTCAAGATTATTTGACTTCAATTAAAGATATTAAAAATATTTTGTTTCCTTTATTCCAAATTCCTGACAGTCACTGTAAAGCTTTAATCTGATTATCTTGAATCATGTTGTTTCTCTTGTAAATGTCACTTCTCACCGACAAGCCTTGAGGCAGGGAAGTCAAGAGGTCCAGGGTCAAATACCAAGAGAGTTGGGCATAAACAGAGGGGCAAGACTAAGGAGTAAACAGGTCACAGTCCGAGGTCAGAATTCCAGGGAGGTAGTGGACCGAGACAAAGGGGCTAAGCAAATGGATTATTAAAGGTAAGGTCCAAGGTTGGGCAGCAAACGATCAGAATAACAGAGCACTAGAGAGCAAAGCACACATACCGCCGAGCTGAGCTAAAACTATGACTGGCAATGATCTAACCATTGTCAGCTAACTAAATAGCCAGGCAATCATTCAGAATGGGACACACCTAGACAAACCCCAGCAAACCTGACCTAAATGGGCCACTTGGTTGTCACTCACATGACCAACAGTTAGCACGCCCCTGCCACTGATTGGGCAGCTTGGCTGTCATTCACAAAATTGACAGCCCAGCATGTCCCTGCATTCTATAGAGCGGCTGAGCTATCACTCACTGTGTCCCTAGGACCTCATGAATGGTAGGAATGTGTCCAATTTAATAATTAGTTTTCTTTTGTAAGTTACAAGCTCAAAGACTTTAGGTACTCCTGTAAGTAAGAGTTACTCCTTAACAGTGTCAATTTGGTTTCAACTTCCATTTTTAAAGAGGTTCTTAGTAGTGTTGAGCCACCCCCGTAGTGTTCGGGTTCGGTTCGGTTCGTCGAACACCGGGATGTTCGAGGAACTGTTCGTCGAACTGTTCGTCGAACACCTTAGAACACCGTCGAACACTGTTAAAACCAATGGCAGGCAAACAAAAACACATAGAAACACATAGAAAACACCTTCAAAGGTGTCCAAAAGCTGACAAACTGCTCAGAAGACGCTCTCTTTAAAAAAGCCAGCCGGCAATTCAGCAGCGGCATACACCGGTACCCGACAATTTAGACAAAAAGGAATAGAGCATCACACATAGATTAGATAGATAGAAACATATCAGTCACATATATAAGAAGTACAGTGACAGTGTTGGTTACTGTACTTGTCATTTAGTGTAAAGGATTTATTAAAAAAAATTAGTGTTTTCATGCACCGTCTATTTAAAAAAGCCGGCCGGCAATTCAGCATCGGTACCCGACAATTTAGAACAGAAAGATAGAGCATCACACATAGATTAGAAAGATAGAAACATGTCAGTCACATATATAAGAAGAACAGTGATAGTGTTGGTTACTGTACTTGGCATTTAGTGTTAAAATAAAGGATTTATTAAAAAAAAAATTGGCGTGGGGTTCCCCGTAATTTTAGACTCTAGCGGAGGTTAAGCAGATGGCTGGGGCAGATGTTTGAAGCCTGGTAAGGGGGTAATAACCATGGAGCTTCCCAGGCTACTAATATCAGCCCCCAGCTGAATACCTAGCCTTTACTAGCTATTAAAATGGGGGACCGCCCCAAAAAAATGACGTGAGGGTCCCCCCTATTTTAATAGCTAGCAAAGGCTAGGCAGACAGCTGGGGGCTGATATTAATAGCCCAGGAAGGGTGCCATGAATATTGGCCCCCTCCCAGGCTAGAAACACCAGTCGTCAGCCGTCCCAGAAATGGCGCATCCATAGGATGCGCCAATTCTGGCACTTAGCCTCGCTCTTCCCACTGCCCTGTAGCGGTGGCAGTGGGGTAATAGGGCTGGGGTTGATGTCAGCTTATAATGCCAGCTGACATCAAGCCCAGTTTAGTAATGGAGAGGCATCTATAAGACACCCCCATTACTAACCCCATAGTCAAAGTTAAAAAAAAACACAAACACCCAGAATAAAGTCCTTTAATTGAAATAAGCACACAATTCTTTATTGTTCTAAATTAAACCATACTTACCATCACGCCCATTCCAGCTGAAGCCAACGATCTCCTGCAATAAAAGAAAAATAATAAAGCAACATCATCCTTACCTTTCGATGGTTCCCAGGACAGCTCCAGCTCCGCTACATCGAGATGACAGGCTGGACCGCAGCAGAAAGCTGCCATCTAGCCTGTCATCCCGCAGACACTGAGAAGCCCAGGCATGCTTGCGCTCCTCAGTGTCTGGCTGCGACGGCATAAAGATTAGCCGAGTTCATGTCAAATGTACTCGGCTCACCTCATTCACCAAATTCTTCTGCACTCAGCGCTTCAGCGTGAGAATTTTCCCAAGCTGTCAGTGACGTGCATGAGGTGAGCTCATGTCCAATGAACTCAGCTCACCTCATGCACGTCACTGACAGCGTGGGAAAATTCTCGTGCACTCAGCGCTTCAGCGTGAGAATTTTCCCATGCTGTCAGTGACGTGCATGAGGTGAGTTCATGTCCAATGAACTCAGCTCACCTCATGTACGTCACTGACAGCGTGGGAGAATTCTCACGCTGAAGCGCTGAGTGCAGGAGAATTTTCCCACACTGTCAGTGACGTGCATGAGGTGAGCCGAGTTCATTGGGCATGAACTCGGCTCATCTTTATGCCGTCACAGCGAGACACTGAGGAGCGCAAGCAAGCCTGCGCTTCTCAGTGTGTGCGGCATGGCAAGCTGGATGGCAGCGTTCTGCTGCGATCCAGCCTGTTATGTGAATGTAGCAGAGCTGAAGCCGTCGTGGGAACCATGGAAAGGTAAGGATGATGTTGCTTTATTATTTTTCTTTTAATGCAGGAGATCGTTGGCTTCAGCTGGAATGGGCGTGATGGTAAGTATGGTTTAATTTAGAACAATAAAGAATTGTGTGTTTATTTCAATTAAAGGACTTTATTCTGGGTGTTGTGTTTTTTTTTAAATACTTTGCTAGAAATTCATGGTGGTCATGTCTAATATTGGCGTGACCCCATGAATTTCGGGCTTAGGGCCAGCTGATAATGCCAAGCTGGCCTTAACCCTTTTATTACCCAGTGAGCCACCGCACCAGGGCCCTGGATGAGTTGGGTACAGCGCCAGAAGATGGCGCTTCTATGAACGCGTCATTTTCCGGGGTGGCTGCGGACTGCAATTTGCAGCAGGTGGGGCCCAGAAAGCTTGGGCCTCCCTGCGCTGCAGATTCCAGCCCCCAGCTGCCTAGATGTACCTGGCTGGACACAAAAATAGGGCGAAGCCCCACGTATTTTTTTTTTTTTTAATTATTTCATGACATTCATGAAATAATTTAAAAAAAATTGACGTGGGGCTTCCCACTATATTTGTGTCCAGCCAGGTACAGCAGGCAGGAACGGGCTGCCCCCAACCACCAGCTGCCTATTTGTACCTGGCCAGACACAACAATATAGGGAAGCCCTATTTTTTTTTTTTTTTTTTTTTTTTTATTATTTCAGGAAATAATTAAAAAAAAAAATACGTGGGGCTTCGCCCTATTTTTGTGTCCAGCCAGGTACAACTAGGCAGCTGGGGGCAGGAATTTGCAGCGCAGGGAGGCCAAAGCTTTCTGCCCCCCCCCCCCCCCGCTGCAAATTGCAGTCCGCAGCCACCCCGGAAAATGGCACGTTCATAGAAGCGCCATCTTCTGGCGCTGTACCCTACTCATCCAGTGCCCTGGTGCGGTGGCTCACTGGGTAATAAAGGGGATAGGGCCAGCTTGGCATTATCAGCTGGCCCTAAGCCCGAAATTCATGGGGTCACGCCAATATTAGACATAACCACCATGAATTTCTAGTAAAGTATTTAAAAAAAAACACAACACGCAGAAAAAAGTTATTTAAATTAAAGGAACACACAATTCTTTATTGTTCTAAATTAAACCATACTTACCATCACGCCCATTCCAGCTGAAGCCAACGATCTCCTGCAGTAAAAGAAAAATAATAAAGCAACATCATCCGTACCTTTCCATGGTTCCCACGACAGCTTTAGCTCTGCTACATCGAGATGACAGGCTGGACCGCAGCAGAAAGCTGCCATCCAGCCTGTCATCCCACAGACACTGAGAAGCGCAGGCTTGCTTGCGCTCCTCAGTGTCTCGCTGTGAAGGCATCCAGATGAGCCGAGTTCATGTCCAATGAACTCAGCTCACCTCATGCACGTCACTGACAGCGTGGGAAAATTCTCCTGCACTCAGCGCTTCAGCGTGAGAATTCTCCCACGCTGTCAGTGACGTGCATGAGGTGAGTTCATGTCCATTGATCTCAGCTCACCTCATGCACGTCACTGACAGTGTGGGAGAATTCTCACGCTGAAGCGCTGAGTGCAGGAGAATTTTCCCACGCTGTCAGTGACGTGCCTGAGGTGAGCCGAGTTCATTGGACATGACCTCGGCTCATCTTTATGCCGTCACAGAGAGACACTGAGGAGCGCAAGCATGCCTGCGCTTCTCAGTGTGTGCGGCATGGTAAGCTGGATGGCAGCGTTCTGCTGCGATCCAGCCTGTTATGTGAATGTAGCAGAGCTGAAGCCGTCGTGGGAACCATGGAAAGGTAAGGATGATATTGCTTTATTATGTTATTTTTATTGCAGAAGACATTGGCTTCAGCTGGAATGGGCGTGATGGTAAGTATGGTTTAATTTAGAACAATAAAGAATTGTGTCTTTATTTCAATTAAAGGACTTTATTCTGGGTGTTTGTGTTTTTTTTTAACTTTGACTATGGGGTTAGTAATGGGGGTGTCTTATAGACGCCTCTCCATTACTAACCTGGGCTTGATGTCAGCTGGCATTATAAGCTGACATCAACCCCAGCCCTATTACCACACTGCCACCGCTACAGGGCAGTGGGAAGAGCGAGGCTAAGTGCCCGAATTGGCGCATCCTGTGGATGCGCCAATTCTGGGGCGGCTGACGGCTGGTGTTTCTAGCCTGGGAGGGGGCCAATATTCATGGCACCCTTCCTGGGCTATTAATATCAGCCCCCAGCTGTCTGTCTAGCCTTTGCTAGCTATAAAAATAGGGGGGACCCCACGTCATTTTTTTTGGGCGGTCCCCCCATTTTAATAGCTAGTAAAGGCTAGGTATTCAGCTGTGGGGCTAATATTAGAAGCCTGAGAAGCTCCGTGGGTATTACCCCCTTCCGAGGTTTCAAACATCTGCCCCAGCCGTCAGCTTAACCTCCGCTAGAGCCTAAAATTATGGGGAACCCCACGCCAATTTTTTTTTTAATAAATCCTTTATTTTAACACTAAATGACAAGTACAGTAATCAACACTGCCACTGTACTTCATATATATGTGACTGACATGTTTCTATCTATCTAATCTATGTGTGATTCTCTATTCCTTCTATTCTAAATTGTCAGGTACCGCTGCTGAATTGCCGGCCGGCTTTTTTAAAGAGACGGTGCATGAAAACACTATTATTTTTTTTAATAAATCCTTTACACTAAATGACAAGTACAGTAAGCAACAGTCACTGTACTTCATATATATGTGACTGACATGTTTCTATCTATCTAATCTATGTGTGATTCTCTATTCCTTCTATTCTAAATTGTCGGGTACCACTGCTGAAATGCCAAGAGAAGGTGCATGAAAGCACTATTATTTTTTTTAATAAATCCTTTACACTAAATGACAAGTACAGTAACCAACACTGTCACTGTACTTCTTATATGTGTGACTGACATGTTTCTATCTAATCTATGTGTGATACTCTATTCTTTCTGTTCTAAATTGTCGGGTACCGGTGTATGCCACTGCTGATTGCTGGCTTTCCATGTTTCACTGTGAACACTGTTCCCATCGATTTGGGCAACCACTGTAATGCCACAGCCACCATGGCTGTGGCATTACAGTGAGTGGCAGACAATCCCTGCATGATTGGTGCTCTAAATATCGCCAGACATGCAGGACACGCTTTTGGTGTACGAACAGTTATCGAACATAACCTCGAACAGCCGAATTTTTTGCAAATCGTTCGGGTTCGTCGAACAACTCGAACACCGCCCAAAACAGCTCGAATTTGAGATTGGCGAACAGTTCTAGTCGAACACCGCTCATCTCTAGCTCTTAGCTCAAGTGTTACATTTTTTTAAAGGGGAGCAAAACAATAAAAAAATATACTCACCCTGAACTTGAGCAAGTGTAGTCAGTAGTGTTGAGTGAGCATGCTCGATACTGCTCGGTACTCGCCCAAGCATCTCACTACTCGGGATGTTTGGCGAGCACAGAGCATTTTTGGATTACTCGGGTGGCAGCTCGGGTCTCCTCTCTGCATGCTTGGCGCTCTTTACAGAGCCAATGAACATGCAGGGATTGCAAGCCAGTCACTGTAATGCCGCAGCCATGTTGGTTGTGGGCATTACAGTGATTGGCTGGCCGCACAGCGTCACCTCGAGTATTTAAAACCGGGCGCCGCCATCTTGGACACAGTCGCTCCGGATCAGACAGTGTAGTGAGAGTGCTGCTGAGCTAGGGAGAGATTTATATTGCGAAATAGGTAGTGTTGGGTCTCTAAAGCCTGCAAAATCAAACAAACATTCCTTCTGAGGACTAATATCCATCCCAGATATCAGACAGGCAGGCTGTATAGGAGACGCAGTGGTTATACCAACAAACACTGCATTACAGTCCTATGTGTTGCTGCTGCTCAAATTGCTAGACTTAGCCCCAGGTCTCAGGGGCCAGGAAAAATCCTTTTTTTTTCATCTAAATCCTCTTTTCTTTTTTCCTTAACCTTTTGGTATTTCACCCCCCCCCCCCCAAAAAAAAAAAAATTGAGTGTGTCTGTGAGTGTTCAGACACAAATATATCTGTTTAAAAGAGTCTGGTTTCGGTCAGATAACTAGAACTGTGGTTTTGCAATTCCACGGTTCAAATCTCTGTATTATCCGCTTTTTTGCCTTTTTTACATAAAAAAAAAACAGTTTGAGTGTCTCGCTGACTGTTCAGACACAAATATATCTGTTTAAAAGATTCTGGTGTAGGCCAGAGAAATAGAACTGTGGTTTTCCTCTTCCACGGTTCTAATCTCCTTTTTATTACCCTTTTGCCATTGATAGTGCGAGTGTAAGCTATTTTACTTCATTTACAATGGGCAAGGCGCGTGGCAAGGGACGTGGAACTGGAAGTTCTGGTGACTGTGCGTGCAGAGGATGGGGCCGTGGCCAAGGTGAAAATGTGCCACAACCAAAAGCCACATCTTCTCGCCCCTGTTCTTGACCAAATTACTAGGGAAGCACACAACAACACCACTATTGCAAACTGATCAGTGTGAACAGGTTATTAATTGGATAGCAGATAATACTTCCTGTCACCTGGGCACCACCACCTCCGATCTGTCTTCCACACGGTCAAGTTATAGTAGCCGTGAGTCTCGACCGCATACTCCTCCTCACCCTGATGCTCCTTCCTCCCACCATGCCGAGTGTCGTCAGACAGCAACTGATCCCACAGTTGGACCCCCTGAAGAGCTGTTCACTGGTCCATTTCCATATTTGGACCCCTTGCCTGCTTCGCTTGAAGTGGTGGAAGAGGAGATCCCATGTAGCGATGGCCAAATATTTGAACAAGCACGGCCACAGGAAGGCGACGCTGGCAATTTGTCACAAGAGGTGGATGATGGCGAGACACAATTGCCGCAAAGTGAGGAGGAGGACCATGGTGCGGAAGTGGAAGAGGAAGAGGTGGTGGATGATCTAGTAACTGACCCAACGTGGCGGTAGGACACGCAAAGCGAGGCCAGCAGCACACAGGGGGAGGGAGGCAGAGTACTCCAACAGGCAGGAAGAAGCAGTTTGGTTGCCGCAGACAGAAGGCGGGCAACAGTTCCCCGTAACACCAACATGAGGGACGCTGTCAGTACAACCGGTAGGTATTCCAGAGTCTGGAATTTTTTTAAAGACTCTGCAGATAACCCCAAAAAGGCCATTTGTACCACCTGCCAGGCCAGCATCAGCAGGGGAGACAAAATGACCAGCCTGACCACCACCAGCATGATCAGGCACATGTCAGCAAAGCACCCGACTTTGTGGGGTGAACCCCAGGGTCCACAACCAGTGTCAGCGGGTATCACCACTGCTTCTTCCACTGTTGTGAGCGTAAGAGAACCCCCTGTTGTGCATACAAGGCAATCCCCTGTCCATACTGCATGCAAAGTTGCCCCCTCCTCTCAGTCTTCACTTGTTATGGCAGTTTCTCAAGAAACAGCATCAACGTCCACGTCCCACATCCCACCGCAGCGTTCACTTGTCCGTATCCCAGACCTTTGAATGAAAGCGCAAATTCGCAGCCAATGCCCCACCGGCTACAGTCCTAAATTCGCACATTTCACGACTGCTTGCTTTGGAAATGCTGCTTTTTAGGCTGGTGGAGACGGAATCCTTCCGCAACCTTATGGCGGTGGCCGTCCCTCGGTACTCGGTCCCCAGCTGACACTATTTTGCCCGGTGTGCCATCCCCGCACTACACAAGCACATGTCCCAAAACATCTGCTGTGCCCTCAACAACGCAGTTACTGGGAGAGTCCACCTGACAACGGACACGTGGACTAGTGCTTGAGGCCAGGGACGGTACATCTCCCTGACGGCACACTGGGTAAACATACTGGAAGCCAGGACCCAGTCGGACCTTGGGATGGAACACATCCTCCCCACACCGAGGATTGCGAGCCCTATGTCAGTCAGAGTTGCCCCCACAGTGTACAGCTCTTGCGCATCATCCTCCTCCTCCTCCTCATGTTCAGCCTCCATCTCAGATGTCACCACATCAGTTACAAGCTGGAAGCACTGCAGTATTGCTTCAGCCAAGCGGCAACAGGCTGTGCTGAAACTCATAAGCTTAGGTGATAAACCTCACACTGCTTGTGAGTTATGGACAGCTGTGAAAGAGCAGGCATATCTGTGGCTGAGACCGCTGAACCTACATCCAGGCATGGTCGTGTGTGACAATGGCTGTAACCTGGTGGAGGCTCTGAGGCGAGGCGAGATCACACACGTACCATGCCTGGCTCATGTGCTTAACCTCGTGGTTCAGCGGTTTCTTAAATTGTACCCAGAGTTGACAGATCTGCTCGTCAAAGTACGCCGCCTGTCAGCTCATTTTCGGAAGTCGGCTACAGCTTCCGCCGCCCTTGCTCTGTTTGCAGCTTCGGGCACACCGACTGGTATGTGATGTCTCCACATGTTGGACCTCTACCCTCCACATGTTGCAAAGGATTTGTGAGCAGAAGAGAGCAGTTGTGGAGTACCAGCATCAAACAAGGCCGTCGGTATTCAGTTCAGACTCCACACATAAGACCTCAGGAGTGGACCTGGATGTCTGACATATGTACCATCCTGACAAACTTTGAGGAGTCCACCAAGATGGTGAGTAGCGATGACGCCATCAGTAGCATCAGCATCCCACTTGTCTGTCTTTTGCAACGCTCTCTGCAGAGAATTAAAGAGGAGGCATTACAGCCAGAGTATGATGAGATGGATCAAGAAGACGTAGCGGGCGATTACACACAGTCTAGCCTCATCTTATCCCAACGTGCATTGGGGGACAATGAGGGAGAGGAGGAGGAGGAGGAGGAAGAATAGGAGCTGGTATCATGCGCTGTAGGCAGTGGTACCTGTGCAACTGTCATACCGTCGGTTCAGCGTGGGTGGCCTGAGGACAAGGAGGAGGAGGAGGAGAGCATGATCAGTCGTCATCTTGGTGAGGACACGGAAGTCTTGCCCATTACCAGTCTGGCACGCATGGCTGACTTTATGTTTCTCTGCCTTAACCGTGACCATTTGTCAAAATGTTGGGTGACAGTCATTACTGGTTGGTGACACTTTTAGACCCCCGCTATAAGGAGAACTTTCACTCTCTTATTCCTGAGGTGGAGAGGTCTACAAAAATGGGGCAGTACCAGAAGTCCCTTGCTGCAGAACATTTAAAAAAATTCCTATCTGAACACGCTAGAGGCAGAGGTCACAGTTTGTTGCCCAACCAAGGCGTACAGGCGAGAGAGGCGCAACTCCAATCCAGCAGAGGCAGGAGAACACTGTCAACATTCTACTACAGTTTTCTGAGAACCGCCCAGCTTACAGGCCCTGAGGCGCGGAGTACTCTCACAAGGAGTGGAAAGTTTCAAAAGATGGTGAGGGAGTACCTTGCCGACTGTACCAGGGTCCTCCGTGATTCCTCTGTGCCTTTTAATTATTGGTTATCCAAGCTGGACACTTCGAATGAACTCGCTCTGTACGCCTTGGAGGTCCTGGACTTCCCTGCCGCTAGATTGTTATCGGAGCGTGTTTTTATTGCCACTGGGGGAATTATAACTGATAAGCGCACTCGCCAGTCAACTGACAATGCTGACAAGCTGACCCTTATCAAAATGAACAAGCCCTGGATTGGGCCAGACTTCTCATCACCACCAAATGACATGCACCACTTCAAACCCACACATGGGTATACGCTTCCTCATTTTGGCTGTTTTTTGCTCTTCTCCTTATCCTCAGCCTCCACCACCACTATACCACCAGGTTGACCGTGGTCCGTGTTGCCAGAATTGCAAGTTCCTTCATTCTAATTTTTGACAGCTTTTGCTTCGAAGGCATAGGCAAAGACTATGGGAAACCCACTCCCCAATAATGAGAATAATGATTTTAATATGCTGTACTGCATGGCTCTTGTAAGGGGCATTGCATGTTCCTCCGTCCTAATTTTTGGCAGCTTTTGCTTGGAAAGCATAGGCAAAGACTGTGCGAGACACACTCCCCAATAATGGGAATAATGTTTATAATATGCTGTAATGCATGGCTCTTGTAAGGGGCATTGCAAGTACCTCCGTCCTAATTTTTGGCAGCTTTTGCTTGGAAGGCATAGGCAAAGACTATGGGAGATCCACTCCCCAATAATGAGAATAATGTTTTTAATATGCTGTACTGCATGGTTCTTGTAAGGGGCATTAAAATCGTCTTGTTAAGCTACTGTGACCTCCACATCTCTTCCAAGGGTCATTGATATTGTCTTTTTATTCCACTGGGACCTCCACGTCTCTTCCAAGGGGGATTCAAATCGTCTTGTTAAGCTACTGTGACCTCCACGTCTCTTCCAAGGGTCATTGATATTGTCTTTTTATTCCACTGGGACCTCCACGTCTCTTCCAAGGGGCATTAAAATTGTCTTGTTAAGCTACTGTGACCTCCATGTCTCTTCCAAGGGGCAGTAAAACCATCTTGTTAAACCACTCTGAACTCCACGTCTCTTCCAAGGGTCATTAAAATCGTCTTGTTAAGCTGCTGTGACCTCCACGTGTTTTCCAAGGGTCATTGATATTGTCTTTTTATTCCACTCGGACCTCCACCACTCTTCCAAGGGGCATTGATATTGTCTTTTTATTCCACTGGGACCTCCACGTCTCTTCCAAGGGGCATTAAAACCGTCTGGTTAAGCTACTGTGACCTCCAAGTCTCTTCCAAAGGGCATTAAAACCGTCTTGTTAAACCACTCTGAACTCCACAGCTCTTCCAAGGGGCATTGAAATGTTGTTTTAATTACCTCTAACCTCCACGACTCTTCCAACGGGCATTGCATTTCCTCCCAATTTTAGTCAGCTTTTGCTTTTCAATGCATAGCCGAACACTAAGGGAGACCCACTCCCCAATAATGGGTAGAAGGTTTTTAGTACGCTCTAATCCACATCTGTTTCAAGGGGCATTGCAGTTCCTCATAATTTTTGGAAAGCCTTCCATTCACTGCTTAGGCCAACCGTGTACAGTAGACCAAGTTGCTATAAATGGAAAAAATGGTTTAGTTAAGGCTAGAGATGAGCGGTGTTCGACTCGAACTGTTCGCCAATCTCAAATTTGAGCTGTTTTGGGCGGTGTTCGAGACGTTCGGCGAACCCGAACGATTTGAAAAAAATTCGGCTGTTCGAGGTTATGTTCGATAACTGTTCGTGCACCAAAATCTTAACTGGATTTTTTCTCAGTAATGCTGAAAATTAATGTTAATACGCAGTTTGAGTGTACAGCGGGGTGGGGGGAGGGGCAGGGGATGGATCTCTGCAGAAATAATGAAGATCTCCATTTTTTTTCTCTTTCCAGCATTTACAGTCGGGAGGTGCAATCTGTCAGCCTATCAGCAGCGCACACACGGAGCGAACTGCTTTTTTTCACACAAGCAAGGGCATGTGTCATTGGCAGTGTATGTCACATGTCCTTGCCCTATAAGACCCAGCCATTTTCCCCGTCGCCACCATTTTCTCACTGCTGAAGCTGCGTGTTAGACGGCACCGCTGTTGCTGTGTGCGCTATACTTTGTTAATTTCAAGCAAATTTTCGCACAAATCTACAGTAGATCTGGGGAGTAGGGAATAGTTGTAATTGCAGTCCTTTTAAGGACTAGGTTACATCATTTCCTACGACTTTTATCAGGCAGGTCTGTGCTCTTAAATAGATAGGTTGGGAGTAAAGACTAATTGTAATTGCAGTCCTTTTCAGGGCTAGGTTACATCAGTTTCTATCACTTTTTGCCAGGCAGGTCTGTGCCAGTGCTGTGCTAGTTTTTTTCACAGCATTTGGCTAAATCTAGCAAAGCAAATCCTTTTTGTCCTCTTGCAGTGTGTTAGGCAGTGGAGAAGCCTAGATGTGTTGCAAGCTATACCACCTGTGTATAGAATACAATTTTTTTTTACTGCACCTAGTGAAGTAAAACCTTTTGGGCATAGCATCATTCTATTAGTCCATCTATACTAACCTCCACCAGGTTGCAAATTCAATCTAATTTTTTTCTGCATCTAGCTCTGAAAAAATATTTCGGCTTGTAGCAGTGTGTGGGACTTGTTCTAATAGTCCATCTATACTAACCTCCACCAGGTTGCAAATTCAATATAATTTTTATCTGCATCTAACCCAGCCAATACTTTTGGCCTAATACCACAGTTTGGCCACTCAGCTCTGCTCGGTTCCCATCAATTGTTTTTTGTGCAAACAACTTCAGAGTTGTCAATTAGTTAACCACCAAAAGGAGTGGAAAAAGGCCAGCTGCTGGTGGAAAGGGGAATAGGCGTGTTGGGAAGGGAAAAAAAGGTTGTGTCCGTGGGGTAGGTGTTAAAGCAACAGTAACATCTGCAGAAGAAAGACCATCTTCCAGCCAAACTAAAATGTCTACTTCTTTTAGCGGACAATGTGATAAGATCCTTTTCTTACGGCCACGCCAATCGCAACAAATTCCAGATGAGGCACACAAACAGCAGGTGCTTCAACGGATATCAAGTACTCCTTTAAGTGGGCTCTCCTCCACATCAACTTCAACATCACAAATACTCCAGTCCTCAGAGGTGTCACCCCAATCGCACTTGCTTCCTCACAGCTCCCAAGTCCAGCTGCCCGTCTGAGTATGAGGTAGAACAGATGGTTGAGTCTGCAGAGCTGTTTACTCATACTATAGCCTGGGAATCAGAGGTCGGCTCCAGAGCTTCTGTGAATCCAGATGAGGAAATGATCTGCACTGATGCCCAAAATCTTTATGAGTCGGATCCAGGACCAGACGCAGAAGGTTCTGACCATAATGTAGACCCTCGTTCTCAAATTGTATCTCCTGTTGGTGGAGACAATGAGGAAGACGATGATGAGACTCAAATACCTGATTGGAGCAACAACTTTAGTTTTTTGTCAGGGCAGGAAGAGGTTGGCTCTGAGGACGACGGGTGTGATAACACACAGGGTGATGATGACGAGGTTGGAGATCCCACTTACTGTCAACCCACAGTCAGCCAAGAGATGAGGTCAGCAGAGGAGGTGGAGGAGGATGCTAGTGACGACGAGGTCAGGTTGCGCCTTCCTGGACAGAGACGTAGTACTGGAAGCACATCAACAACTGCTTCCTCAAACACTACTTTGCCTCTCACCACAAGTCGTGGTGGCTCTTCAGGTCGCATGGGCGCTAAGCCTTGCATAGCCTGGGCATTTTTTCAGATCGATAAAGATGACCCAACTCATGTTATCTGTAACATTTGTCAGCAGAAGCTAAGTAGAGGCCAAAAAATACATAGTTTGAGTACTTCATGCATGAACCGGCACATGGATATGAAGCATAAGTTGCAGTGGGAAGCTCACTGTGCTACAATGCGGCCTAGCCGGCCGAGCCAACCACCGTCTGCCACATCTTGTGCATCCGTGGCCTCTTCATCCTCTATGACTGGGGGGACAGCAGTCACACCTGTTTTGGGACGCAGACCTGCCACCTCTTTACCCGCAACAGCCAGCGTGATTGGCAAGTCATCATTTTCTTTGGAGGTGGAAACACCAGCTGGTGTTGAGCACTGTCCGACATCGATAGCACCACCTTTGGATCAAGGCTACCTAACAAGTCCGACTGCATCTTCCTCACAGACTGGCAGTTTGCCGGGGACACCCTTCTCAACCCCGTCTAAGCACAACAGCCAGCCCTCGGTCCCTCAGATGTGGACAAGTAAAAGACCATTTCCTCCTAGCCATGAGAAAGCTAAGAGGTTAAATTTCACCATCTGCAAGCTCTTGGCTACAGAAATGCTTCCTTTCCACCTGGTGGACACAGAGGATTTTCGAGACCTTATGTCCGTTGCAGTGCCCCAGTGCCAGATGCCCAGTCGACACTACTTCTAAAAGAAAGGTGTGCCTGCGCTCCACCAGCATGTCGCACACAACATCATCGCTTCTTTGAGAAACTCTGTGTGTGACATTGTGCATTTCACCACAGACACTTGGATGAGTAGGCATGGACAGGGGCGTTACATGTCGCTGACTGGGCACTGGGTAACTGTGGTGACAGCAGGACAAGGGGCTGCTGTCCAAGTCTTGCCGTCCCCACGAATTGTGCATCAATCCTCTTTATCTCAAAGTTCCTCCACTGCTTCTGCCTCCTCAACCTCCTCTCGGTCCTCCACCTGCACACAAAGCCTGTCTGGTCATGCCACAAGCTTTCCAACTGCGCAGAAGGGATCCTGCACACCTCCTTACTATGCTGGCAGCAGGGCTCAACGTCATCAGACGGTTGTTACTTTGAAATGTCTAGGAAATGTGAGTCACACAGCTGAGGAGTTGTGGTCAGCTCTGGAGAACCAGTTTCATGAATGGTTGTCTCCACTGGACCTGAAACCAAGAAAGGCCGTGTGTGACAATGATGCAATCCTGGGTGCGGCCCTTCGCTGTATGCTAACTTCCACCGTTCGCATCCCGCAGCTCAGCGACTTACATCTCTACAGAAGTCGTTGGGCCTGCCACTTCACCGGCTAAAATGGGATGTGTCTACCCGGTGGAATTCAACTCTGCACATGTTGCAGCGACTGTGACAGCACCGACAAGCCCTGGTGCAATACGTTGTGACGTACAGCCTGGGCCAACGAGATCCAGAGGTGGGGTAAATCACGCTGGAGGAGTGGTCTCAGATCAGGGACCTATGCACCCTTCTGCCCAGTTTTGAAATGGTGACGAAGATGTTTAGTGCTGACGATGCCATAATCAGCATGACTATTCTGGTGATTTACATGCTGGAGCACATGTTAAACAGAATTCGGAGTCAGGTGGTGGCAGAAGAGGAGGTGGAGGAAGTAGAGGAGGAGGAGTTGTATGCGGAAGGGCTATCATCTGCAAGGTCCAGACGGTGAGTAGCACCAAGGCGGCAGGCATGTGAGGGTGGGGGAGATGGTTTTACCAGGGCGCATGGTAGCAGCCAAACTAGTGAGGAAGGTGCAGAAGCCCAGAAGAAGTGGAGGACGAACTGATGGAAGACTCATCAGATGAGGGAGACCTTGATCACATTTCTGTTGTGAGAGGTTGGAGGGAGAGGGAAGAGGAAGGAAGCATGATTCTTACCTCGCCACCAACACAACAGGGACTTGGTGCTCCTGGATGCGCAAGACACATGAGTGCCTTCTTGCTGCACTACCTGCAACATGACCCTCGAATTGTGAGAATTAGAAATAATCCTGACTACTGGGTTGCCACACTGTTAGATCCCCGGTACAAAAGAAAATTTGCAGAAATTATTCCTGCCATAGAAAGAGATGCACGCATGCAGGAGTATCAGCAGAGACTGTTGCAGAATCTTAGATGTGCTGTTCCCCAAAACACTAGTGATGCACGTAGTGAATCTCACAGTTCCAACTTGCCAACCATGGGACCGTCGAGTGTTCAGCACTCAAACCGTAACAGAAACACAGGTTCTGCTGGTAACATCAATTTTACAGAATCATTTCACCACTTTTTTAGCCCATCCTTTGCAAGGCCACAGGAGACAAGAAGTCTGACACATAGTCAACGCCTAGAGACGATGGTACAGGAGTATCTCCAAGTAAACATTGAAGCCATGACTGTGTCACTGGACCCTTGCTCTTTTTGGGCTTCCAATCTGGATAAATGTCCGGAGCTCGCCACTTACGCCTTGGAGATCTTGTCATGCCCCGCAGCCAGTGTTCTGTCTGAACGTGTGTTCAGCGCCGCTGGTGGTGTGCGGACAGATAAGCGCACGCGGCTCTCCACTGATAATGTAGACAGACTCACGTTCATAAAGATGAACAAATCATGGATCCAAAATGACTTTTCTACCCCCCTCGTCATCCTGGGGAGAGTAAAAGCTTGATGATTTGTTAAAATCACCTCACCAACCGTATTAAGCTTTCAAATTACTAATCATGTTTATCTGTATCTTGGCTGGAAAATAATTTGGGCTTTGTAGCAGTGTGCAGTACTGATTCTATTAGGCCATCTAAACTAAACTCCACCAGATTTAAAATTACTAATCATGTTTATCTGTATCTTGGCTGGAAAATAATTTGGGCTTTGTAGCAGTTTGCAGTTCTGATTCTATTAGGCCATCTATACTAAGTTCCCCCAGCTTTCAAATTAATAATAATTTTTAGCTGCATCTAGCCCGGAAAATAATTTTGGGGCTCCTAGATGCGCAAGACACATGAGTGCCTTCTTGCTGCACTACCTGCAACATGCCCCTCAGATTGTCAGAATTCTAAATAATCCTGACTACTGGGTTGCCACACTCTTAGATCCCCCACACTCTTCGATCAACCTTTTCATTTTAATAAAGACCAAAAAATGGTCATTTTTGAAATTATAAGCATTAGCAGGTTATTAGAAACTGAAATCAAACAGTTTTCAACTCAAAACTTTATTCTAGGTGATGTCACATTTGCACATAGGACCCCTTGTTCGAAAGGAGCTTCTGAACTGTCTCGTCCATTGAATTTGTCAGGTTTTGGATGGTTTCTGCTTCAGTTGTTTTGCATGAGGACAGAATACCCTCCCAGAGCTGTTGCTTAGATGTGAACTGCCTCCCGCCATCATAGAAACTCCTTTTGATGATGCTCCAGAGGTTCTCAATGGGGTTGAGGTCAGGGGAGCATGGGAGTCACACCATAAGTTTGTCCCCTTTTATGCCTATATCAGCCAGAGATGCAGATATGTTATGTGCAGCATGAGACGGTGCATTATCATGCATGAAAATGATCTTGCTGCGGAATACATGGTTCTTCTTCTTGAACCATGGCAGGAAGTGCTGTATGAGAAACTCCACATACATTACGGAGTTCATCTTTACCCCTTCAGGGATCCTAAAGGGGCCGACAATCTCTCTCCACATGATTCCAGACCAAAACATTACTCCACCTCCTCCTTGTTGGCGCCGTAGCCGTGTTTGCATGGGGTGTCCATCAACCAGCCATCCTCCACTCCAACCATCTGGACCAACGAGCATTGCACGGCACTCATCGGTGAACAAAACCGTTTTGAAGACAATCTTCATGTATTGTTTTGCCCACTGGAGCCGTTTCTGCTTGTGTGCAGTGGATAGAGGAGGTCGACAGGATGGCATACGCACAGCTGCAAACCTCTAGAGGACTCTGCATCTTGTTGTTTGGGGGACTTTGGAAGCACCAGCAGCTTCAAAAACTTGTCTGCTTCTATGACAAGGCTTTTTTGCCGCTGCTCTTTTTACCTGACGTAATTGCCTATAGGAAGGAGTCCTCAATTTTCCCTTATCAGCACGCACACGTGTGTACTGTGAATCAGCTACATACTTCTTGATTGCCAAGACACTTCATCCTGATCATCGCACAATGTTGATTGTAGTCATGCCTTGACCTAAACACTCCACAATTTGTTGCTTCTCAGCAGCCGACACATCCTTTTTCTTTCCCATTTTGGCAGAAAATGTAGGCTGCTTAATAATGTGAGACAGCCTTCATAAGTAGTCTTGCCTTTCATTGGACACACCTGCCAAACTAATTAGCACAGGTGTCTGCAATTGCTTACAGTGATATAAAGAGCCCTGACACACATCACCATCAATGAGTTTAACTGACAAACAAACAAATTCTTCCATTATCACTCCTAAACACTTTTTGCATAATAATTTGGAACACAGTGTACATGTGCTTTTCCACAAAACACCAGTGGTTCACGTAGTGAATCTTACAGTTCTAACTTGCCAACCGTGGTCTGTATGGAGTTGTTCAATAAAGGGCCCAAAATTAAGATAACATAGGAATTCTTATTCCTCTCCCGTCTAAGTATTTGATACCCTGTGAGGGCCAGGCAAAGGGAAAGTTGGACTGGATAGAATCCTATATGGATTTGGGGAGGGAGACATCGAGGGCCTCAGACTTCTCTGCATTGATTTTAAAATTTGATCATGTAACAAAGTGATCTATTTCAGCCATAACAGCAGGGATGGATATATGTGATTGAGTGATATATACTAGGACATTATCAGCAAATGCAGAGCACTTGTACTCGGTGCCTCCCACCTCAATCCACCTAATATTGGAGTTATGGCGAATTGATGAGAGCAGGTGCTCCATCACTAGGATGTATAAGAGAAGGGACAGAGGACATCCCTGCCTTGTCCCATTGGTGATTATGAAAGGTGATGAAAATGTTCCATTTATCTTCAGCCTAGGTGACATATTGCGATACAGGGCCGTGATTTTGGCTATAAAAGGGTCCCCTAGACCCCTACCCCAAGCTTTTTAAGAGAATAATATATGGCGTGCCAGGAGTCTCTATGGAATGCTTTCTCAGCATCCAACGAGAGTATCTAATTACAAATTTTTAACTGCATCTAGCCCAGGAAATACTTTGTGCCTAGTAGCAGTGTCTGCTAGTCAGCGGATTATCCCGGCTGTTAAGCAAGCTACACCACCTGTAGTTTGGACACTTAATTTTTTCAAAGGAAATGCTTCGGGCCCCCGGGACACTCAGTGAAGAGCATCGGGAAGGCACCCCAAAGCATAGGGGCTGGGGCTGGTGGAAGGACGCCTTGCGGTGGACCGCCGAGCTCGATTCTTATAAAAGCTTTTTAACTGCAGCAGCTTTAGTGGACGCTACTGGAGCTGGAATTACGCGGCTGCTGGCCTGAGACTTGCCCTCCAATAGATCCTTGTAAAAGGATTTAAAGTGTACTCATTCAAATTAGAGAGACAATTTAAATTAAAAAGATTAGACCTGCCTCCACCGCAGGGGGGCTCGCTCGACCCACCAGCAGACAGGCACCAGTATTGGGAGAGGGGGGCTGGCCATCAGAGTCCACCGCGGCTCTGGCACAAACCTGGCGACACGGAGGTCGCACGGGCAGGAACGGACTGGCCGTGTCGGCTTCGCACTTTTTTGGTTTTAGAAGGGCATGATATGCCTATATCTGTGTCTCCCCCTCCTTTTACTCCTCCACCTCTTTTCTTTTCGCATGACTATATGTACTTGTCACTTTTCCATGTGTTAGTTATGTCTTCTGAGCAGTTTGTCAGCTTTTGGACACCTTTGAAGGTGTTTTCTATGTGTTTCTATGTGTTTTTGTTTGCCTGCCATTGGTTTTAACGGTGTTTGACGAACAGTTCGGCGAACATACGGGTGTTCGACGAACCGAACCAAACTCGAACACTACGGGGGTGGCTCAACACTAGTTAAGGCCCTCTGAACTCCATGTCACTTCCAAGGGGCATTGGAGTGCCTCGAAATTTTTGGTAGGCATTGCACTCACTGTATGCCCTATAACTGTGTAGCCGAACCGCTCCTTTTGGTACAGAAACATATCCTACACGACATGTGTGGCTGACTGGCCTGATATTGATGTGAATGGTCCCTGTTCCTCCTGCTCTTTCTCCTTTGTCACCACCTCATCCATCATTCATCACCTGAAGATTTGTTTTAACGGGAGTGATAGAACTGGAATAGTAGCAGGAAAACATCCAGCAATCCTCGGAGGAGGTAGGATATGCGCCAAAACACTGACCACCTCAGGCCTAGCCGCTACTACATACATGAGTTTGCATTCCCAGGAACAGAAAGCTAAGGAGATGGATGGCCTCATGATCATGAATAATTTACTCGTTGTGTAGGAGGCCGACCACTGCTGCTGTCTACCTTCTGAACTTTGTGTTGAAGCCTGATTGACCCAGGACCCGCAATCGTTTATGTCTGGGGGACGTGTTGCATCCCAGTGTCCAACTGTGTCCCGGCTTCCACAATATTAACCCAGTGGTGAAGGCGTCAGTGAGATGGACCATCCCTGGCCACATTCACTTGTCCACGTGTTTGTGGTTAGGCTGTCCTTCCCACTAAATGCACTGGAGAGGGCACAGGTAATGTTTTGGTATGCGCGCTTGTGTATAAGGCGCATCGGGACAAATAGGGGCGACTGGGGACCGTGTGTGGGCACCCGGCCGTGGGGCGGCTGGGGACTGAGTATGGATATCAGGCCGCCGACGCAGCCATGATGTGGTGGCCTGATTCCGCCTCCACATGCCTAAAAGGCCCAATTTCAAGTGCAAGCAAGCAAGCAGTATGGTATTGCAGCCTGAGGGTGGGTGGGTGGCAGGCTGCATACTTGCGCTTGCATTGCAAGCAATGGGGGAGGTACAATTGAACACTGCCCTGGGAGAAGGACTTGAACGGGGATAGTTGCAAGTCTGCAATGACAGGTGCAAGGCGGGAGGCATCTTCGCATGTGCCATGAACAGGGGGTTAGCGTGCACACACTACAGCGGAATAGGCTGTCCTTCCCACTAAATGCACTGGAGAGGGCACAGATAATGTTTTGGTATGCTAGTGTATAAGGCGCACCGGGACAAATAGGGGCGGCTGGAGACTGAGTATGGATACCAGTCTGCCGACGCAGCCATGACATGGTGGCCGGCGTCTGCCTCCACAAGCCTAAAAGGCCTCATTTCAAGTGCAAGCAAGCTAGCAGTATGGTATTGCAGCCTGGGGGTGGGTGGGTGGCAGGCTACACACTTACGCTTGCATTCCAAGAAAACAAAGCAGATGCTAAATTCTATCATCATCATCATCATGCTCCTCACATTGGCACTCTCAACTCCCCTGATGGAGAAGCCAGGGCCCACCGGAGAAGTCTCTGGTTGTCTGGTGGGCTCGTCCAATGCTGCCCTAAAGCAGGCCAGGCTAAGAAAAGTGTGGGGAAGGTTACCGGGACAAATAGTGGCGGCTGGGGACTGAGTATGGAGACCTCGCTGCCGAAGCAGCCATGAGGTAGTGGCCAGCTTCGGCCTCCTCCAAACTAAAAGGCTCCATTTCAAGTGCAAGCTAGCAGTATGATATTGCAGCTTGGGGGTGGGTGGGTGGGTGGCAGGCTGCACACTTATGCTTGCATTCCAAGAAAACAAAGCAGATGCTAACTTCTATCATCATCATCATGCTCCTCACCTTGGCACTCTCAACTCCCCTGATGGAGAAGCCAGGGCCCACCGGAGAAGTCTCTGGTTGTCTGGTGGGCTCGTCCAATGCTGCCCTAAAGCAGGCCAGGCTAAGAAAAGTGTGGGGAAGGTTCCCGGGACAAATAGTGGTGGCTGGAGACTGTGTATGGAGACCTCGCCGACGACGCAGCCATGAGGTAGTGGCCAGCTTCGGCCTCCTCCAAACTAAAAAGCCCCATTTCAAGTGCAAGCTAGCAGTATAGTATTAGAAAAACTGATTAATAGCCTATTTTGGGGAGGAGGAGGTTAAATGGAAGGGAAGAGTCTGCCTTATAAATTGTATCTCAATCCACGTGTTAGTAGACCCCAAAATGACATGAGAGGGATTTTAATCCAAAAATATCAATTTTATTAGAAAATGTAAAAGTTACAAAGCAATATGAATAAAAAGGAGGGAAGGAAAGGAGATGGTAGGTCAGCTATAAGGGCAAGGTTAAAGAGTAGTGTTGAGCCACCCCCATAGTGTTCGGGTTCGGTTCGGTTCGTCGAACACCGGGATGTTCGAGGAACTGTTCGTCGAACTGTTCGAACACCTTAGAACACCGTCGAACACCGTTAAAACCAATGGCAGGCAAACAAAAACACATAGAAACACATAGAAAACACCTGCAAAGGTGTCCAAAAGCTGACAAACTGCTCAGAAGACACTCTCTTTAAAAAAGTCGGCCGGCAAATTCAGCAGCGGCATACACCGGTACCCGACAATTTAGATAAGAAGGAATAGAGCATCACACATAGATTAGATAGAAAGAAACATGTCAGTCACACATATAAGAAGCACAGTGACAGTGTTGGTTACTGTACTTGCCATTTAGTGTAAAGGATTTATTAAAAAAAATAATAGTGTTTTCATGCACTGTCTCTTTAAAAAAGCCGGCCGGCAATTCAGCAGCGGTACCCGACAATTTATAACAGACAGAATAGAGCTTCACACATAGATTAGATAGATAGAAACATGTCAGTCACATATATATGAAGTACAGTGACAGTGTTGGTTACTGTACTTGTCATTTAGTGTTAAAATAAAGGATTTATTAAAATAAAAATTGGCGTGGGGTTCCCCGTAATTTTAGTCTCTAGCGGAGGTTAAGCAGATGGCTGGGGCAGTTGTTTGAAGCCTGGGAAGGGGGTAATACCCACGGAGCTTCCCAGGCTACTAATATCAGCCCCCAGCTGAATACCTAGCCTTTACTAGCTATTAAATTGGGGGACCCCCCCAAAAAAATGACGTGGGGTCCCCCCTTTGTTAATAGCTAGCAAAGGCTAGGCAGACAGCTGGGGGCTGATATTAATAGCTCAGGAAGGGTGCCATGAATATTGGCCCCCTCCCAGGCTAGAAACACCAGCCGTCAGCCGCCCCAGAAATGGCGCATCCGTAGGATGCGCCAATTCTGGCACTTAGCCTCGCTCTTCCCACTGCCCTGTAGCGGTGGCAGTGGGGTAATAGGGCTGGGGTTGATGTCAGCTTATAATGCCAGCTGACATCAAGCCCAGGTTAGTAATGGAGAGGCGTCTATAAGACACCCCCATTACTAACCCCATAGTAAAAGTTAAAAAAAACACAAACACCCAGAATAAAGTCCTTTAATTGAAATAAAGACACAATTCTTTATTGTTCTAAATTAAACCATACTTACCGTGACGCCCATTCCAGCTGAAGCCAACGATCTCCTGTAATAAAAATAAAATAATAAACCAACATCATCCTTACCTTTCCATGGTTCCCAGGACAGCTCCAGCTCTGCTACATCGAGATGACAGGCTGGACCGCAGGAGAAAGCTGCCATCCAGCCTGTCATCACGCAGACACTGAGAAGCGCAGGCATGCTTGCGCTCCTCAGTGTCTCGCTGTGACGGCATCCAGATGAGCCGAGGTCATGTCCAATGATCTCTGCTCACCTCATGCACGTCACTTACAGCGTGGGAGAATTCTCCTGCACTCAGCACTTCAGCGTGAGAATTTTCCCACGCTGTCAGTGACGTGAATGAGGTGAGCTGAGTTCATTGGACATGACCTCAGCTCATCTGGATGCCGTCACAGCGAGACACTGAGGAGCGCAAGCATGCCTGCGCTTCTCAGTGTCTGCGGGATGACAGGCTGGATGGCAGCTTTCTGCTGCGGTCCAGCCTGTCATCTCGATGTAGCAGAGCTGGAGCCGTCCTGGGAACCATGGAAAGGTAAGGATGAGGTTGCTTTATTATTTTTCTTTTATTGCAGGAGATCGTTGGCTTCAGCTGGAATGGGTGTGATGGTAAGTATGGTTTAATTTAGAACAATAAAGAATTGTGTGTTTATTTCAATTAAAGGACTTTATTCTGGGTGTTGTGTTTTTTTTAAATACTTTACTAGAAATTCATGGCGGTCATGTCTAATACTGGTGTGACCCCATGAATTTTGGGCTTAGGGCCAGCTGATAATACCAAGCTGGCCCTAACACCTTTATTACCCAGTGAGCCACCGCACCAGGGCCCTGGATGAGTTGGGTACAGCGCCAGAAGATGGCGCTTCTATGAACGCGCCATTTTCCGGGGTGGCTGCGGACTGCAATTTGCAGCGGGAGGGGGGACAGAAAGCTTGGTACTCCCTGCGCTGCAGATTCCAAAACACAACACCCAGAATAAAATCCTTTAATTGAAATAAACACACAATTCTTTATTGTTCTAAATTAAACCATACTTACCGTCACGCCCATTCCAGCTGAAGCCAATGATCTCCTGAAATAAAAGAAAAATAATAAAGCAACATCATCCTTACCTTTCCATGGTTCCCAGGACGGCTCCAGCTCTGCTACATCGAGATGACAGGCTGGACCTGCAGAACGCTGCCATCCAGCCTGTCATCCCGCAGACACTGAGAAGCGCAGGCATGCTTGCGCTCCACAGTGTCTCTCTGTGAGGGCATCCAGATGAGCCGAGTTAATGTCCAATGAACTCGGCTCACCTCATGCACGTCACTGACAGCGTGGGAAAATTCTCCTGCACTCAGCGCTTCAGCGTGGGAGAATTCTCACGCTGAAGCGCTGAGTGCAGGAGAATTTTCCCACGCTGTCAGTGACGTGCATGAGGTGAGCTGAGCTCATTGGACATGAGCTCACCTTATGCACGTCACTGACAGCGTGGGAGAATTCTCCTGCACTCAGCGCTTCAACGTGGGAGAATTCTCACGCTGAAGCGCTGAGTGCAGGAGAATTTTCCCACGCTGTCAGTGACGTGCATGAGGTGAGCCGAGTTCATTGGACATGACCTCGGCTCATCTGGATGCCGTCACAGAGAGACGCTGAGGAGCGCAAGCATGCCTGCGCTTCTCAGTGTCCGCGGGATGACAGGCTGGATGGCAGAGTTCTGCTGCGGTCCAGCCTGTCATCTCGATGTAACAGAGCTGAAGCTGTCGTGGGAACCATGGAAAGGTAAGGATGATGTTGCTTTATTATTTTTCTTTTATTGCAGGGGATCGTTGGCTTCAGCTGGAATGGGCGTGACGGTAAGTATGGTTTAATTTAGAACAATAAAGAATTGTGTCTTTATTTCAATTAAAGGACTTTATTCTGGGTGTTTGTGTTTTTTTTTTAACTTTGACTATGGGGTTAGTAATGGGGTGTCTTATAGACGCCTCTCCATTACTAACCTGGGCTTGATGTCAGCTGGCATTATAAGCTGACATCAACCCCAGCCCTATTACCCCACTGCCACCGCTACAGGGCAGTGGGAAGAGCGAGGCTAAGTGCCAGAATTGGCGCATCCTATGGATGTGCCATTTCTGGGGCGGCTGACGGCTGGTGTTTCTAGCCTGGGAGGGGGCCAATATTCATGGCACCCTTCCTGGGCTATTAATATCAGCCCCCAGCTGTCTGCCTAGCCTTTGCTAGCTATTAAAATAGGGGGGACCCCACGTCAATTTTTTGGGGGGTCCCCCATTTTAATAGCTAGTAAAGGCTAGGCATTCAGCTGGGGGCTGATATTAGTAGCCTGGGAAGCTCCATGGGTATTACCCCCTTCCCAGGCTTCAAACATCTGCCCCAGCCGTCTGCTTAACCTCCGCTAGAGCCTAAAATTAAGGGGAACCCCACGCTAATTTTTTTTTAAATAAATCCTTTATTTTAACACTAAATGACAAGTACAGTAGTCAACACTATCACTGTACTTATTATATATGTGACTGACATGTTTCTATCTATCTAATCTATGTGTGATGCTCTATTCTTTCGGCTCTAAATTGTCGGGTACCTGTGTACGCCGCTGCTGAATTGCCGGCTTTTCATGTTTCACTGTGAGCACAGTTCCCATCGATTTGGGCAATCACTCTAATGCCACAACTACCATGGCTGTGGCATTACAGTGAGTGGCAGACAATCCCTGCATGATTGGTGCTCTAAATAGCGCCAGACATGCAGGACACGCTTTTGGTGCACGAACAGTTATCGAACATAACCTCGAACAGCCGAATTTTTTGCAAATCGTTCGGGTTCGTCGAACAACTCGAACACCGCCCAAAACAGCTCGAATTTGAGATTGGCGAGCAGTTCTAGTCGAACACCGCTCATCTCTATTAAAGAGTTAAACCCTGCAAGGAGACTAACATCCCTGAACCAGCATAGAAAATAAACCAGGTGTACATATAAGCTGCTAGTCAAAAAATGATAGAGTGAGGGCAAGCATGGGTCATGTCAGTCTGTGTCTACACTAGTTAGTAACATTAATGACAAATATAGAATATAGAGTATAATGCACAAAATAGTGGTATTAGAATTTGGAGACATGACAGCATGACATATCTTAGAGCATCAGATCGTATAGCAATGATACATGAATGATAGCACTAGGCAGGTGACATTATGCAGACACCAGAGCATACAACAGTGATGCACAAATGCTAATGAATCAATAGCGCTATGCAGGTAGTATTACTGTCTGGTAAAGAGCTGCAGCTCTATAGGGCATTGTTTACCTTGTGCCATATGAAAAATAGTTAAGGCAGCATGTCCTGGGATGCTGGGGGGATGTGTGGCAGCCTCCTTTTTATTCTAGGGATTATTGACCATATATTATATGGCTAGTTTGTAGGTCTTTCAGTATAGTATTGCAGCCTGGGGGAGGGTGGGTGGCAGGTTGCACGCTTACGCTTGCATTGCAAGGAATGGGAGAGGTACAATTGAACACTGCCCTGGGACAAGGACTTGCACGGGGATAGTTGCAAGTCTGCATCTTCTGATGGGCAAGGATCACTTCTGATGGGCACACTTTTAGGCAGTGACCTGGGAGTCAGAGATGCTTCCAGGGGTCTTCCCCATGCTGTTCCCATGTCTTTTCAGCACTTTATGCATGTGTCACACAGCACATGGCCAGATAAGGTTGTAAAATGTTAAAATGACATTTCCCGGTGAATGCATTTGTCACAGTTGAAAGCAATACAAAAGTGCAAAAACGCATAAAAAATGCTACTTGTGAACATAGCCCAAGGTGTGGAGGAGTATTTTTGCTTTTGGTTATTTATTTTACCTTATGCACAAGTCTTTACCCTGGAAAGGATGTTCCTTAACATATTTCACAGGAAAGAGCTTCGAGCACCCGAGCATTTTAGTGCTCGATCAACACTAGTAGTCAGTCAACAGCAGCAAGGGTAAGGTCATTGGTAGTTACTGGCTTCATAAGTTCAGATCAAATTTGCTACCAGCAGGTACCCAACTGAATGATCACTAACATATTAATCAGAAAACTCTATAGCCCCGAGTAAGTTTAGTAATTTTGTTTTTGAATAAGACTATAATAGTATATAATAGTAGTTCAAACAATTATCCAATTCCTATCCTTTCATCAAACTCACTACACTTGGTACAAAATACAGTAGTGAATTGAGAATTCCTCCACCCTTCCTATTTTGGGTTTGTTGCTTAGTCTTATCATGGGGCATCAAAACAATGTTTCCGGTATATGGAAATAACTGAATGGGTTCATAATCTCACTTTTATTTAAGCTGTGCTATTTAAAGGAAATCTGTCACCAGGTTTTTGATATCCCATATGAGAGCAGGGACAAAGATCCTGATTCCAGTGATGTGTCACTTACTGGGCTGCTTGTTGTCATTTTGACAAAATTACTGTTTTATCTGCTGCAGATCTAGCAGTTCTCTGAATGATGACCTATGTATAACCCGCCCACACCACTGATTGGCAGCTTTCTGCCTATGCACAATGTACACATGAAACTGCCAATCAGTAGTGAGTAGTCATCTATAATATAACCGTAGATGCATCCCTCTGTCTGAAGCCTCTATAGACTGCACAGTCTAGCTCCAGACAAAAGAAAACATCTGCCGTTACAGGTGAGAAGGAGGAGGATGAGGCCAGGGTGAAGTATTGTGGTGCCAAAGATCACGGTATGCAGAAACGCTCACCGCATACCGCTATCTCGAGCGCCATTAGGCTACATATCTCGCTCTGCGGCGAGTTTGGAGGAGGAGTGTGGCACCAGTGTTCGCGCCTGTGCATAGCGCGATCTCCGAAGCTATTTTGTTGAAGACAAATTCGCCGGAGATCGAGGCCACACTGCAAGGGAGAGGGGAAAAGGTGAGTAGGAGTGTATTTTTTTTTGTATGGATGGGGGCAGCACATGACAGGAAGGGGGCACGGGATGGGGGCACAGGTTGGGGGCAGCAAATAACTGGATGGGGGCACAGGATGGGGGCAGCACATAACATGATGGGGGCACAGGATGGGGGTAGCACATAACAGGATGGGGGGGTGCACATAACGGGAAGGGGGAGATGGATGGGGGCACACATAATGTGATGGGGGCACACATAACAGAATTGGAAAGTAGGATGGGGGCGCACATAACAGGATGGGGGCACAGGATGGGAATAGCACATAACAGGATGGGGGCGCACATAACGGGAAGGGGGAGATGGATGGGCACACACATAACGCGATGGGGCACACATAACAGTATTGGGAAGTAGGATGAGGGCGCACATAACGGGATGGGGGCAGCACATAACAGGATGGGGGCGCACATAACATGATTGGGGTGCAGGATGGGGGCAGCACATAACAGGATTGGGAAGCAGGAAGGGGGCGCACATAACAGGATTGGGAAGCAGGATGGAGGGCAGCACATAACGGGATGGGGCAGCACATAACAGGATTGGGGAGCACATAACGGGATGGGGGCAGCTCATAACAGGATGGGGGCGCAGGATGGGGACAGCACATAACAGGATGGGGGAAACACATAACAGGATGGGGCGCACATAATGGGATGGCGCAGCACATAACAGGATGGGGCGCAGGATGGGGGCAGAACATAACAGGATGGGGGCACAAGATGGGAGCACAATATAGGGGAAGTACATAAGAGGTTGGGCGTTCAGGATGGGTGCACAAGATAGGGGCAGCACGTAACAGGATGGGGGCGCAGGATGGGGACAGCACAAATACTAGGATGGGGGCAGCACAAATACCAGGATGGGGAGCACATAATGGGATGGGGGAAGCACATAGCGGGATGGGGCAGCACGATGGGGGGGCGCACATAATGTGATGGGTGTGCACATAACGGGATGGGGGTGCTGGATGGGGGGAAGCATATAGCAGGATGGGGGCACACATAACAGGATTGGGAAGCAGGATGGGGGGCGAATATAACAGGATTGGGAAGCAGGATGGGGGAAGCACATAGCAGGATGGGGGCAGCACATAACGGAAATGGGGAGCAGGATGGGGGCAGCACATAGCAGGATGGGGGCGCAAGATGGGGGCAGCACAAATACCCGGATGGGGGCAGCACAAATACCTGGATAGGGAGCACACAACGGGATGGGGCGCACCTAACGGGATGGGGCATTGGATGGGGGCAGCACATAGCAGAATTGGGAAGCAGGATGGGGGCGCTGGATGGGGACAGCACATAACAGGATGGGGGCACAGGATGGGGGAACTAGATAGGGGCAGCACATAACAGGATGGGGGTCCAGGATGGGGGAACTAGATAGGGGCAGCACATGGCAGGATGGGGGCGCAGGATGGGGGCACAAGATAGGGGCAACACGTAACAGGATATGGGAGCAGGATGGGGACAGCACATAACAGGATTGGGAAGCATGATGGGGGCGCACATAACAGGATGGGGGCTGCACATAAAAGGATGGGGGCAGCACATAAAAGGATTGGGAAGCAGGATGGGGGCGCACATAACCGGATTGGGGAGCAGGATGGGGGCACAAGATAGGGGCAGCACATAACAGGATGTGGGCACAGGATGGGGGAACTAGATAGGGGCAGCACATAACAGGATGGGTGTCACGCTGTCTCAACGTACAGGAGGTCAGGGGCCTGAGCTGACCCTAAACGGGGGCCCTGACTAATCCCTCAACCTGGAGGTACTGTTAATGGTACAGAGGTCCAGGCCGCCAGCGTATCCCTAAACTCCTGAATATTCCTGAACCTCTGTAATCTAGTCGTGAGAAGGACCCCGATCACAACAAAGGGGAACAGGATAGAAAATGCCCAAACACAGTACTAAACAAACGAGACAGTACAAGGGGAAAACCAAAAACCACCTTGCATACAAAAACTCACACCACAATTACAGAGGGAACAACAACAGGTTAGGAGATAAATGATAAAGGGAGGAAGGGAAGAAACCACACCGTATACTCTTCGCTCTGAACTCCACCAAACAACGATCCGCTCTGAAGGTCTGCAAGAAATGCTTTCACCGACAACTTCCCTATCAGACCAGCAGGTATTTGAAGGAATCCCAATCCAGCAGCATTAACTGCAGCTGGGCGAGGCTGAGCCTCGTCAAGCACAGAGGGAGAGAATTAACTCCCTCACTACCAAAACACAAAGCACCAAAAACTCAGCTGCGAGAAGTCAGGCTGTGTAGTCGCGACGATCTTTGTGGCGACACACCCGTGACAGTACCCCCCCCTTCTACGAGGGGCCTCCGGACCCTCAGGGCCAGGTTTATCCAGGTGAGTCATGTGGAAGGCCCGAATTAACCGGTCTGCATTAATATCTGACGCAGGAACCCACATTCTCTCCTCAGGACCATACCCTTTCCAATGAACCAGGTACTGAAGGGACCAGCGACTAAAACGTGAATCGATGACTTTCGATACCTGAAACTCCACATTTCCATTGACCACCACTGGAGGAGGAGGTAAAGGTGACGGTATCATTGGCGCCACATACCTCTTAATCAAAGATCTGTGGAACACATTATGAATTTTAAACGTAGGGGGGAGGTCAAGACGGAATGCCACCGGATTAATTATAGAACTGATCCTGTACAGCCCGATGAACCTGGGACCCAGTTTCCAGGAGGGAACCTTGAGTTTTATATTCTTAGTAGACAACCATACCCGATCGTTCACACTTAGGTCCAGACCAGACACTCTCCTCCTATCAGCCATACATTTGTATCGGTTCCCCATAGTACACAGATTATTTAGTAACCCTCTCCACACGGAAGTGATTGTTGACGAATATCGTTCCTCATCAGGAACCCCCGAAGAGCCCCCTCTACTGAAAGTACTAAACTGGCGGTGAAAACCATATGCCCCAAAAAACGGGGACTTACCAGTGGATTCGCTCCGCCTATTATTAAGAGCAAACTCCGCCAGAGGTAAGAAAGAAGCCCAGTCCTCCTGGTTCTCTGACACAAAACACCGGAGATATGTCTCCAAACTCTTGTTCAGACGTTCCGTCTGATCATTGGTCTGAGGATGAAAAGCCGATGAGAACGATAAATGCATCCCCCGCCGAATACAAAAAGCCTTCCAGAATTTGGACACAAACTGAGACCCCCGATCCGTCACCACATCGGAGGGTACCCCGTGAAGCCTCACAATCTCTCCAATGAACACCTGCGCAAGAGTTTTAGCATTAGGAAGAGCGATAAAATGTGCCATCTTGCTGAACCTGTCTACTACAACGAGTATGACCGTTTTACCCGAGGACGGCGGGAGGTCCGTAATAAAGTCCATAGACAGATGAGTCCAAGGACGCTCCGGGATCTTCAAAGGTAAGAGGGCCCCAGACGGATGGGTATGTGGGGTCTTAGAGCGCGCACAAACCCCACAGGACGCAACAAAAGTTACCACCTCCTTATGTAAGTTAGGCCACCAAAACCGATGCGAGAGGAGATCCACAGTTGCTTTACTTCCCGGGTGTCCTGCCAAAGCTGAGTTATGGTGTGCCTCGATCACCTTTTGTCGTAGCTGATCTGGAACAATCAGTCTCCCTGGAGGTCCAACAGGGGCATCCCCATGAGCCTCCAATACCTCCTCCTCAAGCTCAGAGCATACTGCCGACACCACCATCCCCTCTTGAAGGATAGGAACCGGATCATCCGTATTCCCGGCCCCAGGGAAACTACGAGATAAGGCATCCGCCTTCACATTTTTTGACCCAGGACGATATGTAACGACAAAATTAAACCTGGTAAAAAACAATGACCACCTGGCTTGTCTGGGATTCAGACGTTTTGCGGACTCCAGATATAGCAGGTTCTTGTGATCGGTGATAACGGTGACCGGATGGACTGCCCCCCTCCAAAAAATAGCGCCACTCTTCAAACGCTAACTTAATGGCCAAGAGTTCCCTATTGCCGACATCGTAATTCCTCTCAGCGGACGACAATTTTTTGGAGAAAAAAGAGCACGGACGCCACTTACCAGGAGACGAACCTTGTGATAAAACTGCTCCCACCCCTACCTCAGAAGCGTCTACCTCAACAATGAACGGCTGTGACGCATCAGGTTGAATGAGTATGGGTGCCGAGGCAAAACATTTTTTCAAGGAGGAGAATGCTTGACAAGCCTTGTCAGACCACCTAGAAAAATCCGTCCCCTTTTTTGTCATGTCTGTGAGAGGTTTAACCATGGATGAGAAATTACGAATGAATTTCCGGTAATAATTAGCAAACCCCAGGAAACGTTGTAGTGCCTTAAGATTCTCTGGCAGATCCCACTCCAGAACTGCCCGCACTTTCCCTGGGTCCATACGAAAACCGGACGCTGACACCAGGAATCCTAAAAACTGGAGTTCCTGTACGGTGAACACACGCTTCTCCCATTTGGCGTACAGTTTATTATCCCGCAAGATCTGTAACACCTGCCTAACATGCTCCTGATGAGACACAACATCAGGCGAGTAAATTAAGATGTCATCCAGATATATGACCACAAATTGACCCACCAGGCGGCAAAAAATGTAATTAACAAAGTGTTGGAACACCGCCGGGGCATTAGTCAGACCGAATGGCATGACAAGGTTCTCATAATGCCCCTCCGGAGTGTTAAACGCCGTCTTCCACTCATCCCCCTCCTTCATCCTAATCAGATTGTACGCCCCCCTGAGATCCAACTTAGAGAACCACTTGGCGCCCACGATCTGATTAAAGAGATCGGGGATAAGTGGGTGTGGATATGGATCTCGGACCGTAATCCGATTAAGTTCACGGAAATCCAGGCAAGGGCGTAGGCCTCCATCTTTCTTCTTCACAAAGAAGAACCCCGCGGCCACCGGGGAAGATGAAGGTCTAATATGCCCCTTAGCCAGACTCTCTGAAATATAATCCTTCATGGCCTGCCTTTCCGGACCAGATAGGTTATACAACCTAGATTTAGGTAAATTGGCCCCAGGAAGCAATTTTACAGAACAGTCATACACGCGATGAGGAGGTAGTTCCTGACACCCTTTCTCCGAGAATACATTCTCAAAGTCCGCCAGAAATGGAGGTAAGACCCTAGGAGTGACAGCACCGATGACCGTATTCATGCAGTTTTTATTACAGAATTCACTCCATTGGCTTATCTCCCTGGATTGCCAATTAATAACCGGATTATGCTTAGTTAACCAAGGAAGGCCCAACACAATAGGAGTGGGAAGACCATCCAACACGTAACAAGTAGAGATGAGCGTTGTTCTACTCGAACTGTTCGCCAATCTCAAATTCGAGCTGTTTTGGGCGGTGTTCGAGCCGGTCGGCGAACACGAACAATTTGAGAAAAATTCGGCTGTTCGAGGTTATGTTCGATAACTGTTCATGCACCAAAATCATAACTGGATTTTTTCTCAGTAATGATGAAAATTAATGTTAATACGCAGTTTGAGTGTACAGCGGGGCGGGGGGAGGGGCAGGGGATGGATCTCTGCAGGAACAATGAAGATCTCCATTTTTTTTTCTCTTTCCCGCATTTGCAGTGGGGAGGTGCAATCTGTCAGCCTATCAGCAGCGCACACACGGAGCGAAGTGCTTTTTTTCACACAAGCAAGGGCATGTGTGATTGGCAGTGTATGTCACATGTCCTTGCCCTATAAGACCAAGCCATTTCCCCGTCGCCACCATTTTCTCACTGCTGCAGCTGCGTGTTAGACGGCACCGCTGTTGCTGTGTGCGCTATACCTTGTTAATTTCAAGCCAATTTTCGCACAAATATACAGATAGCTTGGGAGTAGGGAATAGTTGTGATTGCAGTCCTTTTAAGGACTAGGTTACAGCATTTCCTACGACTTTTATCAAGCAGGTCTGTGCTCTTAAATAGATAGATTGTGGGAGTAAAGACTAATTGTAATTGGAGTCCTTTTCAGGACTAGGTTACATCAGTTCCTATCAGTTTTTGCCAGGCAGGTCTGTGCCAGTGCTGTGCAAGTTTTTTTCACAGCATTTGGCTGAATCTAGCTAAGCTAATCCTTTTTGGCCTATTGCAGAGTGTGTTAGTCAGTGGAGTAGCCTATCTGTGTTGCAAGATATACCACCTGTGTATAGAATACCAATTTTTTTACTGCACCTAGTGAAGTAAAATCTTTTGGGCATAGCATCATTCTATTAGTCCATCTATACTGACCTCCATCAGGTTGCAAATTAAAAATAATTTTTTTCTGCATCTAGCTCTGAAAAAATATTTGGGCTTCTAGCAGTGTGTGGAACTTGGTCTATTAGTCCATCTATACTGACCTCCATCAGGTTGCAAATTAAAAATAATTTTTTTCTGCATCTAGCTCTGAAAAAATATTTGGGCTTCTAGCAGTGTGTGGGACTTGGTCTATTAGTCCATCTATACTGACCTCCATCAGGTTGCAAATTGAATAAAAGAATTTTCTGCATCTAGCTCTGAAAAAATATTTGGGCTTCTAGCGGTGTGTGGGACTTGGTCTATTAGTCCATCTATACTGACCTCCATCAGGTTGCAAATTAAAAATAATTTTTTTCTGCATCTAGCTCTGAAAAAATATTTGGGCTTCTAGCAGTGTGTGGGACTTGGTCTATTAGTTCATCTATACTGACCTCCATCAGGTTGCAAATTAAAAATAATTTTTTTCTTCATTTAGCTCTGAAAAAATATTTGGGCTTCTAGCAGTGTGTGGGACTTGTTCTATTAGTCCTTCTATACTGACCTCCAGCAGGTTGCAAATTGAATATAATTTTTTTCTGCATCTAGCTCTGAAAAAATATTTGGGCTTCTAGCGGTGTGTGGGACTTGGTCTATTAGTCCATCTATACTGACCTCCATCAGGTTGCAAATTAAAAATAATTTTTTTCTGCATCTAGCTCTGAAAAAATATTTGGGCTTCTAGCAGTGTGTGGGACTTGGTCTATTAGTCCATCTATACTGACCTCCATCAGGTTGCAAATTAAAAATAATTTTTTTCTTCATTTATCTCTGAAAAAATATTTGGGCTTCTAGCAGCGTGTGGGACTTGTTCTATTAGTCCATCTATACTGACCTCCATCAGGTTGCAAATTAAAAATAATTTTTTTCTGCATCTAGCTCTGAAAAAATATTTGGGCTTCTAGCAGTGTGTGGGACTTGGTCTATTAGTCCATCTATACTGACCTCCATCAGGTTGCAAATTAAAAATAATTTTTTTCTTCATTTATCTCTGAAAAAATATTTGGGCTTCTAGCAGCGTGTGGGACTTGTTCTATTAGTCCATCTATACTGACCTCCATCAGGTTGCAAATTAAAAATAATTTTTTTCTGCATCTAGCTCTGAAAAAATATTTGGGCTTCTAGCAGTGTGTGGGACTTGGTCTATTAGTCCATCTATACTGACCTCCATCAGGTTGCAAATTAAAAATAATTTTTTTCTTCATTTAGCTCTGAAAAAATATTTGGGCTTCTAGCAGTGTGTGGGACTTGTTCTATTAGTCCTTCTATACTGACCTCCAGCAGGTTGCAAATTGAATATAATTTTTTTCTGCATCTAGCTCTGAAAAAATATTTGGGCTTCTAGCGGTGTGTGGGACTTGGTCTATTAGTCCATCTATACTGACCTCCATCAGGTTGCAAATTAAAAATAATTTTTTTCTGCATCTAGCTCTGAAAAAATATTTGGGCTTCTAGCAGTGTGTGGGACTTGGTCTATTAGTCCATCTATACTGACCTCCATCAGGTTGCAAATTGAATAAAAAAATTTTCTGCATCTAGCTCTGAAAAAATATTTGGGCTTCTAGCGGTGTGTGGGACTTGGTCTATTAGTCCATCTATACTGACCTCCATCAGGTTGCAAATTAAAAATAATTTTTTTCTGCATCTAACCCAGCCAATAGTTTTGGCCTAATACCACAGTTTGGCCACTCAGCTCTGCTCGGTTACCATCCATTGTTTTTTTGTGCAAACAACTCCAGAGTTGTGAATTAGTTAAGCACCAAAATGAGTGGAAAAAGGCCTGCTGCTGGTGGAAAGGGGAATAGGCGTGTTGGGAAGGGGAAAAAAGGTTGTGTCCGTGGGGTAGGTGCAGAAGAAAGACCATCTTCCAGCCAAACTAAAATGTCTACTTCTTTTAGCGGACAATGTGATAAGATCCCTTTCTTACGGCCACGCCAATCGCTACAAATTCCAGATGAGGCACAAAAACAACAGGTGCTTCAACGGATATCAAGTGCTCCTTTAAGTGGGCTCTCCTCCACATCAACTTCAACATCACAAATACTCCAGTCCTCAAAGGTGTCACCCAAATCGCACTTGCTTCCTCACAGCTCCCAAATCTCCAGCTGCCAGTCTGAGTATGAGGTAGAACAGATGGTTGAGTCTGCAGAGATGTTTACTCATAATATAGCCTGGGAATCAGAGGTCGACTCCAGCGCTTCTGTGAATCCAGACGAGGAAATGATCTGCACTGATGCCCAGAATCTTTATGAGTCGGATCCAGGACCAGACGCAGAAGGTTCTGACCATAATGTAGACCCTCATTCCCAAACTGTAACTCCTGTTGGTGGAGACAATGAGGAAGACGATGATAAGACTCAAATACCTGATTGGAGCGACAACTTTAGTTTTTTGTCAGGGCAGGAACAGGTTGGCTCTGAGGACGACGGGTGTGATAACGCACAGGGTGATGATGATGAGGTCGGAGATCCCACTTACTGTCAACCCACAGTCAGCCAAGAGATGAGGTCAGCAGAGGAGGTGGAGGAAGATGCTAGTGACGACGAGGTCAGGTTGCACCTTCCTGGACAGAGACGTAGTACTGGAAGCACGTCAACAACTGCATCCTCAAACACAACTCTGCCTCTCACCACAAGTCGTGGTGGCTCTTCAGGTCGCATGGGTGCTAAGCCTTGCATAGCCTGGGCATTTTTTCAGATCGATAAAGATGACCCAACTCGTGTTATCTGTAACATTTGTCAGCAAAAGCTAAGTAGAGGCCAAAAAATACATAGTTTGAGTACTTCATGCATGAACCGGCACATGGACATGAAGCATAAGTTGCAGTGGGAAGCTCAGTGTGCTACAATGCGGCCTAGCCGGCCGGGCCAACCACCGTCTGCCATATCTTGTGCATCCGCGGCCTCTTCATCCTCTGTGACTGGGGGGACAGCAGTCACACCTGTTTTGGGGCGCAGACCTGCCACCTCTTTACCCGCAACAGCCAGCGTGATTGGCAGGTCATCATTTTCTTTGGAGGTGGTAACACCAGCTGGTCTTGAGCGCTGTCCGACATCGATAGCACCACCTTTGGATCAAGGCAACCTATCATGTCCGCCTGCATCTTCCTCACAGACCGGCAGTTTGCCGGGGACACCCTTATCAACCCCGTCTAAGCACAATAGCCAGCCCTCGGTCCCTCAGATGTGGACAAGTAAAAGACCATTTCCTCCTAGCCATGAGAAAGCTAAGAGGTTGAATTTCACCATCTGCAAGCTCTTGGCTACAGAAATGCTGCCTTTCCGCCTGGTGGACACAGAGGATTTTCGAGACCTTATGTCCATCGCAGTGCCCCAGTACCAGATGCCCAGTCGGCACTACTTCTCAAAGAAAGGTGTGCCTGCGCTCCACCAGCATGTCGCACACAACATCACCGCTTCTTTGAGAAACTCTGTGTGTGACAGGGTGCATTTCACCACAGACACTTGGACGAGTAGGCATGGACAGGGGCGTTACATGTCGCTGACTGGGCACTGGGTAACTATGGTGACAGCAGGACAAGGGGCTGCTGTCCAAGTCTTGCCGTCCCCACGAGTTGTGCGTCAATCCTCTTTATGTCAAAGTTCCTCCACTGCTTCTGCCTCCTCAACCTCCTCTCGGTCTTCCACCTGCACCCAAAGCCTGTCTGGTCATGCCACAAGCTTTCTAACTGCGCAGAAGGGATCCTGCACACCTCCTTACTACGCTGGCAGTAGGGCTCAACGTCATCAGGCGTTTTTACATTGAAATGTCTGGGAAATGTGAGTCACACAGCTGAGGAGTTGTGGTCAGCTCTGGAGAACCAATTTCATGAATGGTTGTCTCCACTGGACCTGAAACCAGGGAAGGCCGTGTGCGACAATGCTGCAAACCTGGGTGCGGCCCTTCGCCGGGGCAATGTCACACACGTGCCTTGTATGGCTCACGTGTTGAACCTGGTTGTCCAGCAATTTTTAGCCCACTATCCCAGACTAGATGGCCTTCTGCAGAGGGCACAGTCGCTGAGTGCTCACTTCCGCCGTTCGCATCCCGCAGCTCAGCGACTTATATCTCTACAGAAGTCGTTGGGCCTGCCACTTCACTGGCTAAAATGCGATGTGCCTACCCGGTGGAATTCAACTCTGCACATGTTGCAGCGACTGTGGCAGCACCGACAAGCCCTGGTGCAATACGTTCTGACGTATAGCCTGGGCCAACGAGATTCAGAGGTGGGGCAAATCACGCTGGAGGAGTGGTCTCAGATCAGGGACCTATGCACCCTTCTGCACAGTTTTGAAATGGCGACGAAGATGTTTAGTGCTGACGATGCCATTATCAGCATGACTATTCCGGTGATTTACATGCTGGAGCACATGTTAAACAGAATTCGGAGTCAGGTGGTGGCACAAGAGGAGGTGGAGGAAGTAGAGGAGGAGGAGTTGTATGCGGAAGGGCTAACATCTGCAAGGTCCAGACGGTCGGCAGCACCAAGGCGGCAGGCATGTGAGGGTGGGGGAGATGATTTTACCAGGGCGCATGGTAGCAGCCAAACTAGTGAAGAAGGTGCAGGAGCCCAGGAAGAAGTGGAGGACGAACTGATGGAAGACTCATCAGATGAGGGAGACCTTGATCACATTTCTGTTGTGCGAGGTTGGGGGGAGAGGACAGAGGAAGGAAGCATGATTGTTACCTCGCCAGCAACAGAACAGGGACTTGGTGCTCCTGGATGCGCAACACACATGAGTGCCTTCTTGCTGCACTACCTGCAACATGACCCTCGAATTGTGAGAATTAGAAATAATCCTGACTACTGGGTTGCCACACTGTTAGATCCCCGGTACAAAAGTAAATTTGCAGAAATTATTCCTGCCATAGAAAGGGATGCACGCATGCAGGAGTATCAGCAGAGACTGTTGCAGAATCTTACATGTGCTTTTCCACAAAATACCAGTGGTGCACGTAGTGAATCTCACAGTTCCAACTTGCCAACCGTGGGACCGTCAAGTGTTCAGCACTCAAACCGTAACAGAACCACAGTATCTGCTGGTAACATCAATTTTGCGGAATCATTTCACCACTTTTTTAGCCTATCCTTTGCAAGGCCACAGGAGACAAGAAGTCTGACACATAGTCAACGCCTAGAGACGATGGTACAGGAGTATCTCCAAGTAAACATTGAAGCCACGACTGTGTCACTGGACCCTTGCTCTTTTTGGGCTTCCAATCTGGATAAATGGCCGGAGCTAGCCACTTACGCCTTGGAGATCTTGTCATGCCCCGCAGCCAGCGTTCTGTCTGAACGTGTGTTCAGCGCTGCTGGTGGTGTGCTGACAGATAAGCGCACGCGGCTCTCCACTGATAATGTAGACAGACTCACGTTCATAAAGATGAACAAATCATGGATCCGAAACGACTTTTCTACCCCTGTGTCATCCTGGGGAGAGTAAAAGCTTGATGATTGGTTAAAATCACCCTACCAACCGTTTGAAGCTTTCAAATTACTAATCATGTTTATCTGTATCTTGACTGGAAAATAATTTGGGCTTTGTAGCAGTGTGCAGCACTGATCCTATTAGGCCATCTATAATAAGCTTCACCAGATTTAAAATTAAAAATAATTTTTAGCTGCATCTAGCCCGGAAAATAATTTTGGGGCTCCGAGATGCGCAAGACATATAAGTGCCTTCTTGCAGCATGACCCTCATATTGTCAGAATTCGAAGTAATCATGACTACTGGGTTGCCACACTCTTAGATCCCCCAAACTTTTCGATCAACCTTTTCATTTTAATAAAGACCAAAAAAATGGTCATTTTTGAAATTATAAGCATTAGCAGGTTGTTAGAAACTGAAATCAAACAGTTTTCAACTCAAAACTTTATTCTAGGTGATGTTACATTTTCAAATAGGACCCCTTGTTCGAAAGGAGCTTCTGAACTCTCTCGTCCATTGAATTTGTCAGGTTTTGGATGGTTTCTGCTTCAATTGTTTTGCATGAGGACAGAATACCCTCCCAGAGCTGTTGCTTAGATGTGAACTGCCTCCCGCCATCATAGACACTCCTTTTAATGATGCTCCAAAGGTTCTGAATGGGGTAGAGGTCAGGGGAGCATGGGGGTCACACCATAAGTTTGTCCCCTTTTATGCCCATATCAGCCAGAGATGCAGATGTTTTATGTGCAGCATGAGATGGTGCATTATCATGCAGAAAAATGATCTTGCTGTGAAATACACGGTTCTTCTTCTTGAACCATGGCAGGAAGTGCTGTTTGAGAAAATCCACATACATTATGGAGTTCATCTTTAGCGCCTTCAGGGATCCTAAAGGGGCCGACAATCTCTCTCCCCATGATTCCAGCCCAAAACATTACTCCACCTCCTCCTTGTTGGCGCTGTAGCCGTGTTTGCGTGGGGTGTCCATCAACCAGCCATCCTCCACTCCATTCATCTGGACCATCAAGCGCTGCACGGCACTCATCCGTGAACAAAACAGTTTTGAAATCAGTCTTCATGTAATGTTTGGCCCACTGGAGCCGTTTCTGCTTGTGTGAAGTGGATAGAGGAGGTCGACAGGATGGCGTATGCACAGCTGCAAACCTCTGAAGGACCCTGCATCTTGTTGTTCGGGGGACGTTGGAGGCACAAGCAGCTTCAAAAACTTGTCTGCTGCTATGACAAGGCTTTTTTGCCGCTGCTCTTTCAACCTGACGTAATTGCCTGTAGGAAAGAGTCCTCAATTTGCCCTTATCAGCACGCACACGTGTGTACTGTGAATCAGCTACATACTTCTTGATTGCCAAGACACTTCATCCTGATCATCGCACAATGTTGATTGTAGTCATGCCTTGACCTAAACACTCCACAATTTGTTGCTTCTCAGCAGCCGACACATCCTTTTTCTTTCCCATTTTGGCAGAAAATGTAGGCTGCTTAATAATGTGAGAGCGCCTTCTTAAGTAGTCTTGCCTTTCATTGGACACACCTGCCAAACTAATTAGCACAGGTGTCTGCAATTGCTTACAGTGATATAAAGAGCCCTGACACACATCACCATCAATGAGTTTAACTGACAAACAAATTCTTCCCTTATCACTCCTAAACACTTTTTGCATAATAATTTGGAACGCGGTGTACATGTGCTTTTCCACAAAACACCAGTGGTTCACGTAGTGAATCTTACAGTTCTAACTTGCCAACCGTGGTCTGTATGGAATTGTTCAATAAAGGGCCCAAAATTAAGATAACATAGATGGGAGAGGTCTCTATGAATAGGAATTCCTAAGTATTTGATACCCTGTGAGGGCCAGGCAAATGGAAAGTTGGACTGGATGGAATCCTATATGGATTTAGGGAGGGAGACATCGAGGGCCTCAGACTTCGCTGCATTGATTTTAAAATTTTACCATGTAACAAAGTGATCTATTTCAGCCATAACAGCAGGGATGGATATATGTGATTGAGTGATATATACTAGGACATCATCAGCAAATAGAGAGCACTTGTACTCGGTGCCTCCCACCTCAATCCACCTAATATTGGGGTTATGGCGAATTGATGAGAGGAGGTGCGCCGTCACTAGGATGTATAAGAGAGGGGACAGAGGACATCCCTGCCTTGTCCCATTGGTGATTGTGAAAGGTGATGAAAATGTTCTGACGCACCCCCTGGGCCTTGGGACACCCGGAGCCGGACCCTTTTTGGTGGATGCTGGTGGTTGTAGTCTTCAAGGCGGCGATCCGGTTCCGTGGCTCAGGGCGGTCAAACCAGTGGCGGAACTATTTATGTGGTTTTGATGTTTAAATGTCCGACTACGCCACCCGTGGATTGCGGTCAGAGTGAACCGCCGCTACAGGGCAGACCGCTAAGGCTGGTGTTGTGGGTGCAGCAGAGCGTAGCATAACTCCCCACGGGAGGAGTATAGCCTCAGGGCAGTGTATGCGGAGGATGGGGGTGATGGTGCAGGGCAGCAGCAGTAACGACACGGAGTCAGTGATGCAGTTCAGGGCCTTTACTCACAGTTCTTATTATCCAGACCACGTCTGCAGGTAACGGCTGCCCACGTCGTACTGTGCTCACCAGGTGAGGGGCTCAGACAACTCCCAGATAACTTTGGAGCGCTTCACAGGACCCCCTTTGTGTGTCCTTTGTCTGGCCTTTCTTACCAACACTTCTGTCCGGCTGCCTCGGGCCTCCTCTTGGTAAACTTGGCGCCAGTTTCCCTGACCCTATGTGGTGCCTTCCTAGCGGGTGGAGCAAGGGGCTGCGCCACATAAAATGTCAGAGCCTCCGGTTTCTAGCTGAGGGTCGTTTCCTGCCTCCACTAGTTCGGGGACCGGTCTCCCCCTTTGGCCTGACCCCTCCACGCAGGTGGATTCGGGCGTGCGGTGGCGACTCGCCCGTCCCCACCCCTGGGATCCCTTCATTCCTCGTTCCTGGAGCCTTCTCCGCTCCTCTTCCTTCCTTCTCCCTCTTGCAGGCCTGGGCCTCTGTTACTAGGCCCGCCTCCGGAGCAGAGCTCATGCAGAGCCCCTGCTCCCTGCCACTTCTGCTCAGACTTCTCTGCACTGAACTAAGATGGTGCCCACCTTTTATACTCCCTTCTCAATGCACCCAGGAACTGCTTCCTCCCTGCTCCTGCACTGCAGGATTCCCCTTCCTCAGTGTTCCCTCCCCCCACTCCAGCCAGGGACAGGGAATGTCATGCCCATCTCAGGGGCATATTGGTCGCCCTGCCCCACGGCAATGTGGTGTAATGAATGCAGGTGTCGGGTCCTGATCCACACTCCATCCTTATCTGAGAGTGAGATATCACACCTCTGGGTGAGGTGCAATACGTCTGTAGCAACCGAGCCCTCGGTGCTACAGTTCCATTTATCTTCAGCCTAGGTGACGTATTGTGATACAGAGCTGTGATTTTGGCTATAAAAGGGTCCCCTAGACCCCTACCCCAAGCTTTTTAAGAGAATCATATATGGCGTGCCAGGAGACTCTATGGAATGCTTTCTCAGCATCCAACGAGAGTATCTACTTACAAATTTTTAACTGCATCTAGCCCAGGAAATACTTTGTGCCTAGTAGCAGTGTCTGCTAGTCAGCGGATTATCCCGGCTGTTAAGCAAGCTACACCACCTGTAGTTTGGACACTTAATTTTTTCAAAGGAAATGCTTCGGGACCACGGGATACTCAGTGAAGAGCATCAGGAGGCACCCCAAGGCATAGGGGCTGGGACTGGCACTAGGATGCCTTGCGGTGGACAGCCGAGCTCGATCCTTATAAAAGCTTTTTAACTGCAGCAGCTTTAGTGGACGCTACTGGAGCTGGAATTACGCGGCTGCTGGCATGAGACTTGCCCTCCAATAGATCCTTGTAAATGGATTTAAAGTGTATTCATTCAAATTAGAGGGACAATTTAAATTAAAAAGCTTAGAGCTGCCTCCACCACAGGGGGGCTCTCTCGACCCACCAGCGGACAGGCACCAGTATTGGGAGAGGGGGGCTGGCCGTCAGGGTTCACCGCGGCTCTGGCACAAACCCGGCGACACGGAGGTGGCACGGGCAGGAGCGGACTGGCCGTCTCGGCTTCTCACTTTTTGGATTTTAGAAGGGCATGACATGCCTATATCTGTGTCTCCCCCTCCTTTTACTCCTCCACCTCTTTTCTTTTCGCATGACTATATGTACTTGTCACTTTTCCATGTGTTAGTTGTGTCTTCTGAGCAGTTTGTCAGCTTTTGGACACCTTTGAAGGTGTTTTCTATGTGTTTCTATGTGTTTTTGTTTGCCTGCCATTGGTTTTAACGGTGTTCGAAGGTGTTCGACGAACAGTTCGACGAACAGTTCGGCGAACACACGGGTGTTCGACAAACCGAACCGAACTCGAACACTACGGGGGTGGCTCAACACTAGTAACAAGACAACAGTTCTTTATGTATCGCCCCCACTTGAAGATTTACGTTATGCACCACTTGCAAAAAGCTTCCCTGACCGAGAGGCCTGGCGTCGATCGAAAATATGGGGATGGGTTTAGCCAACATATTCAATAGCATACCTTGAACCCGGGCAAACCGAGCGTCCACCAGATTAGCCCCGGCCCCACTATCTAGAAGAACAGATATCCTCTCAGTTCTCGTACCCACCACCACCTCCGCCGGCACGAGAAACTGAGACGAACCTAGGGACGAAATACCTACTCCCAGATTGCCGTCCACCACACAACCTGGGATCAACAGTTTTCCGACGACTCTTTACTCTGCAAAGGACGGGATGGACACCCCCCAATAAAATGTCCCTTTCTCCCGCAGAAGAAGCACCTTCCAGTCTTGTGGCGCACCGCCGGTCACCTCCCCCGGAATTATGTCCCTCCTAACTGCATAGGCTCCTCAGGACTGACCAGGGGAACCTCCATATGAGGGGACCTTGTAGGAGGTGGAGTCATCACAGGGAACGGAGTTATCCTGCACCTCTCCCGAAGCCGTCTCTCAATGCGAATAGTAAGGGCCATAGCGGCTTCCAATGAGGCGGGAGGATCATACTGTGCCAACACATCCTTTAATTTGTCAGATAACCCTTGACAAAACTGGCTCCTAAGAGCCGGGTCATTCCACTGGGTGTCCGTGGCCCACCTACGGAACTCCGAACAGAATTCTTCCGCCGGACGATCTCCCTGGTGGATCCTACGTAACTTAGATTCAGCAAGGGAGTTCCGATCCGGGTCATCATATACGAGTCCCAGAGCAGCGAAGAACCTATCCACTGACTGGAGAGCCGGGGAGCCCGGGGGAAGAGAGAACGCCCAAGATTGTGGGTCCCCTTGTAAGAGCGAGATGACAATTCCCACCCTTTGCTCCTCACTCCCCGATGACCGAGGCCGCAGCCGAAAGTACAACATGCATACCTCCCGGAAAACAAAAATCTTGTCCCGCCCACCAGTGAACCTGTCAGGGAGAGCTACTTTAGGTTCTGGTCCAGCTTGCTCCTGGGGATACAAAACCTTGGACTTAACGTCCGCCAGCTCCATGGACAAACTCTGCAACTGCCGAGCTAGACTGGCTACTGGATCCATGGTGGCTGGAGAGAATTTTTTTTTTTGTGTCGGTTGGTAAAAATGTCACACTGTCTCAATGTACAGGAGGTCAGGGGCCTGAGCTGACCCTAAACGGGGGCCCTGACTAATCCCTCAACCTGGAGGTACTGTTAATGGTACAGAGGTCCAGGCCGCCAGCGTAACCGTAAACTCCTGAATATCCCTGAACCTCTGTAATCTAGTCCTGAGAAGGACCCCGATCACAACAAAGGGGAACAGGATAGAAAATGCCCAAACACAGTACTAAACAAACGAGACAGTACAAGGGGAAAACCAAAAACCACCTTGCATACAAAAACTCACACCACAATTACAGAGGGAACAACAACAGGTTAGGAGATAAATGATAAAGGGAGGAAGGGAAGAAACCACACCGTATACTCTTCGCTCCGAACTCCACCAAACAACGATCCGCTCTGAAGGTCTGCAAGAAATGCTTTCACCGACAACTTCCCTATCAGACCAGCAGGTATTTGAAGGAATCCCAATCCAGCAGCATTAACTGCAGCTGGGCGAGGCTGAGCCTCGTCAAGCACAGAGGGAGAGAATTAACTCCCTCACTACCAAAACACAAAGCACCAAAAACTCAGCTGCGAGAAGTCAGGCTGTGTAGTCGCGACGATCTTCGTGGCGACACACCCGTGACAATGGGGGTGCAGGATGGGGGAACTAGATAGGGGCAGCACATGGCAGGATGGGGGCGCAGGATGGGGGCACAAGATAGGGGCAGCACGTAACAGGATTGGGGAGCAGGATGGGGACAGCACATAACAGGATTGGGGAGCAGGATGGGGGCACAAGATAGGGGCAGCACATAACAGGATGGGGGCGCAGGATGGGGGAACTAGATAGGGGCAGCACATAACAGGATGGGGGCGCAGGATGGGGGAACTAGATAGGGGCAGCACATAACAGGATGGGGGTGCAGGATGGGGGAACTAGATAGGGGCAGCACATGGCAGGATGGGGGCGCAGGATGGGGGCACAAGATAGGGGCAGCACGTAACAGGATTGGAGAGCAGGATGGTGACAGCACATAACAGGATTGGGGAGCAGGATGGGGGCACAAGATAGGGGCAGCAGATAACAGGATGGGGGCGCAGGATGGGGGAACTAGAGAGGGGCAGCACATAACAGGATGGGGGCGCAGGATGGGGGAACTAGATACTGGCAGCACATAACAGGATGGGGGCGCAGGATGTGGGAACTAGATAGGGGCAGCACATGGCAGGATGGGGGCGCAGGATGGGGGCACAAGATAGGGGCAGCACATAACAGGATGGGGGTGCAGGATAGGGGCACAAGATAGGGGCAGCATGTAACAGGATGGGGGTGCAGGATGGGGGCACAAGATAGGGGCAGCATGTAACAGGATTGGGGGCACCACAAATACCAAGATGGGGGCAACACAAATACCAGGATGTGGGCAGCATGAATACCAGGATGGGGGCAGCACAAATACCAGGATGGTGTTAGCACATAACAGGATGGTGGGAGCACATAACAGGATGGGGGCTGCACATAACAGGATGGGGGCACAGGATGGGAGCAGCACATAACAGGATGGGGGCACAGGATGTGAGCAGCACATAACAGGATGGGGGTAGCACATAACAGGATGGGGGGCGCACATAACGGGAAGGGGGAGATGGATGGGGGCACACATAACGTCATGGGGGCACACATAACAGGATTGGGAAGTAGGATGGTGGCACACATAAGGGGATGGGGGTGCAGGATGGGGGCAGCACATAACAGGATGAGAGACCATATACCAATAAAAATGCTCGCCATCCGAGAGTGGAACGGGTTCAATAGCTAGTAAATATATAGGACTACATGGCAGCAGGTTACTTGTCCTCTAGTGATAATCTCCTGCTAATAAAACACTGATTTTATCAAAACTACACTCAGTAGCCCAGTAAGTGACACATCGTTGGAATCAGGGTCTCTGTCACTACATTATGATTAGTGTTGAGCCACCCCCATAGTGTTCGAGTTCGGTTCGGTTCGTCGAACACCCTTGTGTTCGCCGAACTGTTCGTCGAACTGTTCGTCGAACACCTTCGAACACCGTTAAAACCAATGGCAGGCAAACAAAAACACATAGAAACATATAGGAAACACCTTCAAAGGTGTCCAAAAGCTGACAAACTGCTCAGAAGACATAACTAACACATGGAAAAGTGACAAGTACATATAGTCATGCGAAAAGAAAAGAGTTGGAGGAGTAAAAGGAGGGGGAGACACAGATATAGGCACGTCATGCCCTTCTAAAATCCAAAAAGTGAGAAGCCGACACGGCCAGTCCGTTCCTGCCCGTGCCACCTCCGTTTGTGCCAGAGCCGCGGTGGACCCTGACGGCCAGCCCCCCTCTCCCAATACTGGTGCCTGTCCGCTGGTGGGTCAAGCGAGCCCCCCTGTGGTGGAGGCAGCTCTAAGCTTTTTAATTTAAATTGTCTCTCTAATTTGAATGAATACACTTTAAATCATTTTACAAGGATCTATTGAAGGGCAAGTCTCATGCCAGCAGCCGCGTAATTCGAGCTCCAGTAGCGTCCACTAAAGCTGCTGCAGTTAAAAAGCTTTTATAAGAATCGAGCTCGGCTGTCCACCGCAAGGCGTCCTACTGCCAGTCCCAGCCCCTATGCCTTGAGGTGCCTCCTGATGCTCTTCACTGAGTATCCCGTGGTCCCGAAGCATTTCCTTTGAAAAAATTAAGTGTCCAAACTACAGGTGGTGTAGCTTGCTTAACAGCCGGGATAATCCGCTGACTAGCAGACACTGCTACTAGGCACAAAGTTTTTCCTGGGCTAGATGCAGTTAAAAATTTGTAATTAGATACTCTCGTTGGATGCTGAGAAAGCATTCCATAGAGTCTTCTGGCACGCCATATATTATTCTCTTAAAAAGCTTGGGGTAGGGGTCTAGGGGACCCTTTTATAGCCAAAATCACGGCCCTGTATCGCAATGCGTCACCTAGGCTGAAGATAAATGGAACTGTAGCACCTCGAGGGCTCGGTTGCTGCAGAGGTATTGCACCTCACCCAGAGGTGTGATATCTCACTCTCAGGTAAGGATGGAGTGTGGATCAGGACCCCGACACCTGCATGCATTACACCACATTGCCGTGGGGCAGGGCGACCAATATGCCCCTGAGATGGGCACGACAGTCCCTGTCTCTGGCTGGAGTGGGGGGAGGGAACACTGAGGAAGGGGAACCCTGTAGTGCAGGAGCAGGGAGGAAGCAGTTCCTGGGTGCATTGCGAAGGGAGTATAAAAGGTGGGCACCATCTTAGTTCAGTGCAGAGAAGTCTGAGCAGAAGTGACAGGGAGCAGGGGCTCTGCATGAGCTCTGCTCCAGAGGCGGGCCTAGTAACAGAGGCCCAGGCCTGGAAGAGGGAGAAGGAAGGAAGAGGAGCGGAGAAGGCTCCAGGAACGAGGAACGAAGGGATCCCAGGGGTGTGGACTGGCGAGTCGCCAGCGCACGCCCGAATCCACCTGCGTGGAGGGGTCAGGCCAAAGGGGGAGACCGGTCCCCGAAACTAGTGGAGGCGGGAAACGACCCTCAGCTAGAAACCGGAGGCTGTGACATTTTATGTGGCGCTGCCCCTCGCTACACCCGCTAGGAGGGCAGCACATAGGGTCAGGGAAACTGGCGCCAAGTTTACCAAGAGGAGGCCCGAGGCAGCCGGACAGAAGGGTTGGTAAGAAAGGCCAGACAAAGGACACAAAAAGGGGGTCCTAAGAAGCGCTTCAAAGTTATCTGGGAGTTGTCTGAGCCCCTCACCTGGTGAGCACAGTTCGACATGGGCAGCCGTTAACTGCAGAAGTGGTCTGGATAATAAGAACTGTGAGTAAAGGCCCTGGACTGCATCACTGACTCCGTGTCGTTACTGCTGCTGCCCTGCACCATCACCCCCATCCTCCGCATACACTGCCCTGAGACTATACTCCTCCCGTGGGGAGTTATGCTACGCTCTGCTGCACCCACAACACCAGCCTCAGCGGTCTGCCCTGCAGCGGCGGTTCACTCTGACCGCAATCCACGGGTGGCGTAGTCGGACATTTAAACATCAAAACCACATAAATAGTTCCGCCACTGGTTTGACCGCCCTGAGCCACGGAACTGGGTCGCCGCCACGGAGACTACAACCACCAGCATCCACTAAAAAGGGTCCGGCTCCGGATGTCCCAAGGCCCAGGGGGCGCGCCAGAACATTTTCATCACCTTTCATAATCACCAATGGGACAAGGCAGGGATGTCCTCTGTCCCCTCTCTTATACATCCTGGTGACGGAGCACCTGCTCTCATCAATTCGCCATAACCCCAATATTAGGTGGATTGAGATGGGAGGCACCGAGTACAAGTGCTCTCTATTTGCTGATGATGTCCTAGTATATATCACTCAATCACATATATCCATCCCTGCTGTTATGGCTGAAATAGATCACTTTGTTACATGGTCAAATTTTAAAATCAATACAGTGAAGTCTGAGGCCCTCGATGTCTCCCTCCCCAAATCCATACAGGATTCCATCCAGTCCAACTTTCCCTTTGCCTGGCCCTCACAGGGTATCAAATTCTTAGGAATTCCTATTCATAGAGACCTCTCCAGTCTATGTTATCTTAATTTTGGGCCCTTTATTGAACAACTCCATACAGACCACGGTTGGCAAGTTAGAACTGCAAGATTCACTACGTGAACCACTGGTGTTTTGTGGAAAAGCACATGTACACTGTGTTCCAAATTATTGTGCAAAAAGTGATTAGTAGTGATAAGGGAAGAATTTGTTTGTTTGTCAGTCAAACTCATTGATGGTGATGTGTGTCAGGGCTCTTTATATCACTGTAAGCAATTGCAGACACCTGTGCTAATTAGTTTGGCAGGTGTGTCCAATGAACGGCAAGACTACTTAAGAAGGCTGTCACACATTATTAAGCAGCCTACATTTTCTGCCAAAATGGGAAAGAAAAAGGATGTGTCGGCTGCTGAGAAGCAACAAATTGTGGAGTGTTTAGGTCAAGGCATGACTACAATCAACATTGTGCGATGATCAGGATGAAGTGTCTTGGCAATCAAGAAGTATGTAGCTGATTCACAGTACACATGTGTGCGTGCTTATAAGGGCAAATTGTGGACTCTTTCCTACAGGCAATTACGTCAGGTTAAAAGAGCAGCGGCAAAAAAGCCTTGTCAAAGAAGCAGACAAGTTTTTGAAGCTGCTGGTGCCTCCAACATCCCCCAAACAACAAGATGCAGGGTCCTTCAGAGGTTTGCAGCTGTGCGTACGCCATCCTGTCGACCTCCTCTATCAACTGCACACAAGCAGAAACGGCTCCAGTGGGCCAAACATTACATGAAGACTGATTTCAAAACTGCTTTGTTCATGGATGAGTGCCATGCAACGCTCGATGGTCCAGATGGATGGAGTGGAGGATGGCTTGTTGATGGACACCCCATGCAAACACGGCTACAGCGCCAACAAGGAGGAGGTGGAGTAATGTTTTGGGCTGGAATCATGAGGAGATAGATTGTCAGCCCCTTTAGGATCCCTGAAGGGGTAAAGATGAACTCCATAATGTATGTGGAGTTTCTCAAACAGCACTTCCTGCCATGGTTCAAGAAGAAGAACCGTGTATTCCGCAGCAAGATCATTTCATGCATGATAATGCACCGTCTCATGCTGCACATAACACATCTGCATCTCAGGCTGATATGGGCATAAAAGGGGACAAACTTATGGTGTGACCCCCATGCTTCCCTGACCTCTACCCCATTCAGAACCTCTGGAGCATCATCAAAAGGAGTGTCTATGATGGCGGGAGGCAGTTCACATCTAAGCAACAGCTCTGGGCGGGTATTCTATCCTCATGCAAAACAATTGAAGCAGAAACCATCCAAAACCTGACAAATTCAATGGACGAGAGAGTTCAGAAGCTCCTTTCGAATTAAGGGTCCTATGTGCAAATGTAACATCACCTAGAATAAAGTTTTGAGTTGAAAACTGTTTGATTTCAGTTTCTAATAACCTGCTAATGCTTATAATTTCAAAAATGACCATTTTTTGGTCTTTATTAAAATGAAAAGGTTGATCGAAGAGTGTGGGGGATCTAAGAGTGTGGCAACCCAGTAGTCAGGATTACTTCGAATTCTGACAATCTGAGGGTCATGTTGCAGGTAGAGCAGCAAGAAGGCACTTATGTGTCTTGCGCATCTCGGAGCCCCAAAATTATTTTCCGGGCTAGATGCAGCTAAAATTTTTTATTAATTTTAAATCTGGTGGAGCTTAGTATAGATGGCCTAATAGAATCAGTACTGCACACTGCTACAAAGCCAAAATTATTTTCCAGCCAATATGCAGATAAACATGATTAGTAATTTGAAAGCTTAAAACGGTTGGTGAGGTGATTTTAACCAATCATCAAGCTTTTACTCTCCCCAGGATGACACAGGGGTAGAAAAGTCATTTCAGATCCATGATTTGTTCATCTTTATGAACGTGACTCTGTCTACATTATCAGTGGAGAGCCACGTGCGCTTATCTGTCAGCACACCACCAGCAGTGCTGAACACACGTTCAGACAGAACGCTGGCTGCGGGGCATGACAAGATCTCCAAGGCATAAGTGACGAGCTCCGGCCATTTATCCAGATTGGAAGCCCAAAAAGAGCAAGGGTCCAGTGACACAGTCATGGCTTCAATGTTTACTTGGAGATACTCCTGTACCATCGTCTCTAGGCGTTGACTATGTGTCAGACTTCTTGTCTCCTGTGGCCTTGCAAAGGATGAGCTAAAAAAGAGGTGAAATGATTCCGCAAAATTGATGTTACCTGCAGATACTGTGTTTCTGTTACGGTTTGAGTGCTGAACACTTGACGGTCCCACGGTTGGCAAGTTGGAACTGTGAGATTCACTACGTGCACCACTGGTGTTTTGTGGAAAAGCACATGTAAGATTCTGCAACAGTCTCTGCTGATACTCCTGCATGCGTGCATCCCTTTCTATGGCAGGAATTATTTCTGCAAATTTACTTTTGTACTGGGGATCTAACAGTGTGGCAACCCAGTAGTCAGGATTATTTCTAATTCTCCCAATTCGAGGGTCATGTTGCAGGTAGTGCAGCAAGAAGGCACTCATGTGTCTTGCGTATCCAGGAGCACCAAGTCCCTGTTGTGTTGGTGGCGAGGTAACAATCATGCTTCCTTCCTCTGTCCTCTCCCCCCAACCTCGCACAGCAGAAATGTGATCAAGGTCTCCCTCATCTGATGAGTCTTCCATCAGTTCGTCCTCCACTTCTTCCTGGGCTCCTGCACCTTCCTCACTAGTTTGGCTGCTACCATGCGCCCTGGTAAAACCATCTCCCCCACCCTCACATGCCTGCCGCTTTGGTGCTGCCGACCGTCTGGAGCTTGCAGATGTTAGCCCTTCCGCATACAACTCCTCCTCCTCTACTTCCTCCACCTCCTCTTGTGCCACCACCTGACTCCGAACTCTGTTTAACATGTGCTCCAGCATGTAAATCACTGGAATAGTCATGCTGATAATGGCATCGTCACCACTAAACATCTTCGTCGCCATTTCAAAACTGTGCAGAAGGGTGCATAGGTCCCTGATCTGAGACCACTCCTCCAGCGTGATTTGCCCCACTCCTGGATCCCGTTGGCCCAGGCTATACGTCAGAACGTATTGCACCAGGGCTCGTCGGTGCTGCCACAGTCGCTGCAACATGTGCAGAGTTGAATTCCACCGGGTAGGCACATCACATTTTAGCCGGTGAAGTGGCAGGCCCAACGACTTCTGTAGAGATGTAAGTCGCTGAGCTGCGGGATGCGAACGGCGGAAGTGAGCACACAGCGATCGTTCCCTCTGCAGAAGGCCATCTAGTCCGGGATAGTGGGCTAAAAATTGCTGGACAACCAGGTTCAACACGTGAGCTATACAAGGCACGTGTGTGACATTGCCCCGGCGAAGGGCCGCACCCAGGTTTGCAGCATTGTCGCACACGGCCTTCCCTGGTTTCAGGTCCAGTGGAGACAACCATTCATGAAATTGGTTCTCCAGAGCTGACCACAACTCCTCCTTAGCACCCATGCGACCTGAAAAGCCACCACGACTTGTGGTGAGAGGCAGAGTAGTGTTTGAGGAAGCAGTTGTTGACGTGCTTCCAATACTAAGTCTCTGTCCAGGAAGGCGCAACCTGACCTCGTCGTCACTAGCATCCTCCTCCACCTCCTCTGCTGACCTCATCTCTTGGCTGACTGTGGGTTGACAGTAAGTGGGATCTCCAACCTCATCATCATCACCCTGTGTGTTATCACACCCGTCGTCCTCAGAGCCAACCTGTTCCTGCCCTGACAAAAAACTAAAGTTTTCGCTCCAATCAGGTATTTGAGTCTCATCATCGTCTTCCTCATTGTCTCCACCAACAGGAGTTACAGTTTGGGAATGAGGGTCTACATTATGGTCAGAACCTCCTGCGTCTGGTCCTGGATCCAACTCATAAAAATTCTGGGCATCAGTGCAGATCATTTCCTCGTCAGGATTCACAGAAGCACTGGAGCCGACTTCTGATTCCCAGGCTATAGTATGAGTAAACAGCTCTGCAGATTCAACCATCTGTTCTACCTCATACTCAGACGGGCAGCTGGAGATTTGGGTGCTGTGAGGAAGCAACTGCGATTGGGGTGACACCTCTGAGGACTGGAGAATTTGTGATGTTGAAGTTGATGTGGAGGAGAGCCCACTTAAAGGAGCACTTGATATCCGTTGAAGCACCTGCTGTTTTTGTGCCTCATCTGGAATTTGTAACGATTGGCGTGGCGGTAAGAAAGGGATCTTATCACATTGTCCGCTAAAAGAAGTAGACATTTTAGTTTTGCTGGAAGATGGTCTTTTCTCTGCAGATGTTACTGATGCTTTAACACCTACTCCACGGACACAACCTTTTTTCCCCTTCCCAACACGCCTATTCCCCTTTCCACCAGCAGCAGGCCTTTTTCCACTCATTTTGGTGGTTAACTAATTCACAACTTTGGAGTTGTTTGCACAAAAAAACAATGGATGGGAACCGAGCAGAGTTGCGTGGCCAAACTGTGGTATTAGGCCAAAACTATTGTCTGGGTTAGATGCAGAAAAAAATTATATTCAGTTTGCAACCTGATGGAGGTCAGTATAGATGGACTAATAGAACAAGTCCCACACACTGCTAGAAGCCCAAATATTTTTTCAGAGGTAGATGCAGAAAAAAATTATATTCAATTTGCAACCTGATGTAGGTCAGTATAGATGGACTAATAGAACAAGTCCCACACACTGCTTGAAGGCCAAATATTGTTTCAGAGCTAGATGCAGAAAAATATTATATTCAATTTGCGACGTGATGGAGGTCAGTATAGATGGACTAATAGAACAAGTCCCACACACTGCTAGAAGGCGAAATATTTTTTCAGAGCTAGATGCAGAAAAATATTATATTCAATTTGCAACCTGATGGACGTCAGTATAGATGGACTAATAGAACAAGTCCCACACACAGCTAGAAGCCCAAATATTTTTTCAGAGGTAGATGCAGAAAAAAATTATATTCAATTTGCAACCTGATGGAGGTCAGTATAGATGGACTAATAGAACAAGTCCCAAACACTGCTAGAAGGCCAAATATTTTTTCAGAGCTAGATGCAGAAAAATATTATATTCAATTTGCAACCTGATGGAGGTCAGTATAGATGGACTAATAGAACAAGTCCCACACACTGCTAGAAGGCCAAATATTTTTTCGGAGCTAGATGCAGAATAATATTATATTCAATTTGCAACCTGATGGAGGTCAGTATAGATGGACTAATAGAACAAGTCCCACACACTGCTAGAAGGCCAAATATTTTTTCAGAGCTAGATGCAGAAAAAAATTATATTCAATTTGCAACCTGATGGAGGTCAGTATAGATTGACTAATAGAACAAATCCCACACACTGCAAGAAGGCCAAATATTTTTTCAGAGCTAGATGCAGAAAAAAAATATATTCAATTTGCAACCTGATGGAGGTCAGTATAGATGGACTAATAGAACAAGTCCCACACACTGCTAGAAGGCCAAATATTTTTTCAGAGCTAGATGCAGAAAAAAATTATATTCAATTTGCAACCTGATGGAGGTCAGTATAGATGGACTAATAGAGAAAGTCCCACACACTGCTAGAAGGCCAAATATTTTTTCAGAGCTAGATGCAGAAAAATATTATATTCAATTTGCAACCTGATGGAGGTCAGTATAGATGGACTAATAGAACAAGTCCCACACACTGCTAGAAGGCCAAAAATTTTTTCAGAGCTAGATGCAGAAAAATATTATATTCAATTTGCAACCTGATGGAGGTCAGCATAGATGGACTAATAGAACAAGTCCCACACACAGCTAGAAGCCCAAATATTTTTTCAGAGCTAGATGCAGAAAAAAATTATATTCAATTTGCAACCTGATGGAGGTCAGTATAGATGGACGAATAGAACAAGTCCCACACACAGCTAGAAGCCCAAATATTTTTTTCAGAGCTAGATGCAGAAAAATAATATATTCAGTTTGCAACCTGATGGAGGTCAGTATAGATGGACTAATAGAACAAGTCCCACACACTGCTAGAAGGCCAAATATTTTTTTCAGAGCTAGATGCAGAAAAATAATATATTCAATTTGCAACCTTATGGAGGTCAGTATAGATGGACTAATAGAACAAGTGCCACACACTGCTAGAAGGCCAAATATTTTTTCAGAGCTAGATGCAGAAAAATATTATATTCAATTTGCAACGTGATGGAGGTCAGTATTGATGGACTAATAGAACAAGTCCCACACACAGCTAGAAGCCCAAATATTTTTTCAGAGGTAGATGCAGAAAAAAATTATATTCAATTTGCAACCTTATGGAGGTCAGTATAGATGGACTAAAAGAATGATGCTATGCCCAAAAGGTTTTACTTCACTTGGTGCAGTAAAAAAATTGGTATTCTATACACAGGTGGTATATCTTGCAACACAGATAGGCTACTCCACTGACTAACACACTCTGCAATAGGCCAAAAAGGATTAGCTTTGCTAGATTTAGCCAAATGCTGTGAAAAAAACTTGCACAGCACTGGCACAGACCTGCCTGGCAAAAACTGATAGGAACTGATCTAACTTAGTCCTGAAAAGGACTGCAATTACAGTTAGTCTTTACTCCCACAACCTATCTATTTAAGAGCACAGACCTGCCTGATAAAAGTCGTAGGAAATGCTGTAACCTAGTCCTTAAAAGGACTGCAATCACAACTCTTCCCTACTCCCAAGCTATCTGTATATTTGTGCGAAAATTGGCTTGAAATTAACAAGGTATAGCGCACACAGCAACAGCGGTGCCGTCTCACACGCAGCTGCAGCAGTGAGAATATGGTGGCGACGGGGAAAATGGCTTGGTCTTATAGGGCAAGGACATGTGACATACACTGCCAATGACACATGCCCTTGCTTGTGTGAAAGAAAGCACTTCGCTCCATGTGTGCACTGCTGATAGGCTGACAGATTGCACCTCCCCACTGTAAATGCGGGAAAGAGAAAAAAAAATGGAGATCTTCATTGTTCCTGCAGAGATCCATCCCCTGCCCCTCCCCCCACCCCGCTGTACACTCAAACTGCGTATTAACATTAATTTTCATCATTACTGAGAAAAAATCCAGTTATGATTTTGGTGCACGAACAGTTATCGAACATAACCTCGAACAGCCGAATTTTTCTCAAATCGTTCGTGTTCGCCGAACGGCTCGAACACCGCCCAAAACAGCTCGAATTTGAGATTGGCGAACAGTTCAAGTCGAACAACGCTCATCTCTAATTATGATGCTCTCAGATTAGGTGGCAGATTCCCTTTAAAAGAAATACAATAAATGTGGATGTAAAGCAGTAAGCCACTGCCACCATCGTGTGCAGAATCAGGGGGAGTTATGCCTATAATTTGACCGTCTCCCTAAAACCAGACAATAGTGGTTTCATTATTTTATGCTAAATAAATAGTTATTCCCAAATATTATTTTCTTATTACAAGGTACAATTTATAAACAGCTCTATGAATATCCCATTGGCTTCCAATTTGCATACTGTATGTGGCATTTATTTATTCGTGTTTATAATGGAAAGTAAATCTGACAGTATTACCATTATGACCCTGCATATCACAAATTTGCAAGTGACGATGGAAAAACAAGACCTTTTGACATTACTGTGTACATGGGTGTGTTAGATCAATTTACCGCATATTAAATGCAAATGAATCATGGTAACAAGCAAGGTATTTCAATCCCTCCTGTATATAAATCGCTATAAGAAAGATAATTTAAATGAATAAGTGAATATATAGGATATATATACATATAGATGCCAAAAGACATTTTAAACTTGAAAGAAGTCTGGATTGTTTTGAGTGCTCGGCACCTCTGGGTATGTTTGATATTCTGCAATGTTCCCTTAGGTTTTTCTTTACAATATTCTATGCCATGACTTCTCAGATATGTTTGTTTTAATGAGAAATAATTAAAAAGAATGACACTTACACAAGCAAGTGTGGATGTTGCCTCAGTGTCTTTTTGCAAATGTATGAATATATTGGGTCTTTTAGTCTCTGGTGTGCTTTTGTTTGTATGAGCTTCAGCACAAAGATACTTTAGACATGGAGATATTCACATGCATTTTCTGTCCCATGAGTAGTTATCATTGTATGCAGCCGACTATTATTGTTTCACATTTTCTTAGAAAAGTAAATCTGTGCACAAAAGTAAAACTTGTAATATGCATTAACAACAATTTATTACAATTAGTATATTAATATCATGAAATTATCTATTGCAATAATGAAGACTTAAATGGCTTCATTTATTCTGCAGATAATTGCCTTTAAAGGGAATTTGTCACCAGGTTTTTGCCACCTAATTTGAGAGCAGCATAATGTAGACACAGAGACCCTGAATCCAGCGATGGGTCACTTACTGAGCTACTTAGTGTCGTTTTGATGAAATCACTGTTTTATCAGCAGGAGATTATCACTAGAAGACTTGTAAACCTGCTGCCATGTAGTCCTCCATATTCATGAGCTCTGTATAACCCCGCCCCTCATCACTGATTGGCAACTTTCTACTTAGGCATGTTGTACTGAGAAAGCAGCCAATCAGTGGTGTGGGTGGGGTTATACAGATAAAGCAGCCAATCAGTGGTGTGGGCGGGGTTATACAGATAAAGCAGCCAATCAGTGGTGTGGGCGGGGTTATACAGATAAAGCAGCCAATCAGTGGTGTGGACAGGGTTATACAGATAAAGCAGCCAATCAGTGGTGTGGGCGGGGTTATTCAGAACTCACCATTCAGAGAACTGCTAGATATGCAGCAGTGATTGTATCAAAATGACAACAAGTAGCCCAGAAAGTAATATATCATTGGGGTCAGCATCTTTGCCCCTACATTATGCTGTTTTCAGATGTGGTAGCAAAAAACACTCTGGCAGATTCCCTTTAATTTACTATTTCAGTTATTAATTTTGATATTTGTTCCATTGATTGTTTTTACAGCAACAGTTTCAGCTTCTCATACAGAATAGTAGAAAGCTTAAAGATAAAATGTAATATACATAAAATTTCATTTTGAGATGACGTTAAATATTCAAAATTAAACCATAACTGTGATTAAACAGAGTAAGACTGTATAGGTAAATGTCCAATGGGTATCACCCCAGAGTCAATTTATTTGTAAATCTCTGCAAGAAATAGCATAAGAATAGAGATGAGCGGTGTTCGACTAGAACTGTTCGCCAATCTCAAATTCGAGCTGTTTTGGGCGGTGTTCGAGTTGTTCGACGAACCCGAACGATTTGCAAAAAATTCGGCTGTTCGAGGTTATGTTCGATAACTGTTCGTGCACCAAAAGCGTGTCCTGCATGTCTGGCGCTATTTAGAGCACCAATCATGCAGGGATTGTCTGCCACTCACTGTAATGCCACAGCCATGGTGGTTGTGGCATTACAGTGATTGCCCAAATCGATGGGAACAGTGCCAACAGTGAAACATGAAAAGCCGGCAATTCATCAGCGGCATACACCGGTACCCGACAATTTAGAACCGAAAGAATAGAGCTTCACACATAGATTAGATAGATAGAAACATGTCAGTCACACATATAAGAAGCACAGTGACAGTGTTGCTTACTGTACTTGTCATTTAGTGTAAAGGATTTATCAAAAAAAATAATAGTGTTTTCATGCACCGTCTCTTTAAAAAAGCCGGCCGGCAATTCAGCAGTGGTACCCGACAATTTATAACAGACAAAATAGAGCTTCACACATAGATTAGATAGATAGAAACATGTCAGTCACATATATATGAAGTACAGTGACAGTGTTGATTACTGTACTTGTCATTTAGTGTAAAGGATTTATTAAAAAAAATAATAGTGTTTTCATGCACCGTCTCTTTAAAAAAGCCAGCCGGCAATTCAGCATCTGTACCCAACAATTTAGAATAGAAGGAATAGAGAATCACACATAGATTAGGAAGATAGAAACATGTCAGTCACATATATATGAAGTACAGTGACAGTGTTGCTTACTGTACTTGTCATTTAGTATAAAGGATTTATTAAAAAAAATAATAGTGTTTTCATGCACTGTCTCTTTAAAAAAGCCGGCCGGCAATTCAGCATCTGTACCCGACAATTTAGAATAGAAGGAATAGAGAATCACACATAGATTAGATAGATAGAAACAGGTCAGTCACATATATATGAAGTACAGTGACAGTGTTGCTTACTGTACTTGTCATTTAGTGTAAAGGATTTATTAAAAAAAAATAATAGTGTTTTCATGCACCGTCTCTTTAAAAAAGCCGGCAGGCAATTCAGCATCTGTACCCGACAATTTAGAATAGAAGGAATAGAGAATCACACATAGATTAGATAGATAGAAACATGTCAGTCACATATATATGAAGTACAGTGACAGTGTTGCTTACTGTACTTGTCATTTAGTGTAAAGGATTTATTTAAAAAAATATTAGTGTTTTCATGCACGGTCTCTTTAAAAAAGCCGGCCGGCAATTCAGCATCTGTACCCGACAATTTAGAATAGAAGGAATAGAGAATCACACATAGATTAGATAGATAGAAACATGTCAGTCACATATATATGAAGTACAGTGACAGTGTTGATTACTGTACTTGTCATTTAGTGTTAAAATAAAGGATTTATTTAAAAAAAAATTGGCGTGGGAATCCCCATAATTTTAGGCTCTAGCGGAGGTTAACCAGACGGCTGGGGCAGATGTTTGAAGCCTGGGAAGGGGGTAATACCCACGGAGCTTCCCAGGCTACTAATATCAGCCCCCAGCGGAATACCTAGCCTTTACTAGCTATTAAAATGGGGGACCCCCCAAAAAAATGACGTGGGGTCCCCCCTATTTTAATAGCTAGCAAAGGCTAGGCAGACAGCTGGGGGCTGATATTAATAGCCCAGGAAGGGTTCCATGAATATTGGCCCCCTCCCAGGCTAGAAACACCAGCCGTCAGCCGCCCCAGAAATGGCGCATCCTTAGGATGCGCCAATTCTGGCACTTAGCCTCGCTCTTCCCACTGCCCTGTAGCGGTGGCAGTGGGGTAATAGGGTTGGGGTTGATGTCAGCTTATAATGCCAGCTGACATCAAGCCCAGGTTAGTAATGGAGAGGCGTCTACAAGACACCCCCATTACTAACCCCATAGTCAAAGTTAAAAGAAAACACAAACACCCAGAATAAAGTCCTTTAATTGAAATAAAGACACATTCCTTTATTGTTCTAAATTAAACCATACTTACCGTCACGCCCATTCCAGCTGAAGCCAACGATCTCCTGCAATAAAAGAAAAATAATAAAGCAACCTCATCCTTACCTTTCCATGGTTCCCACGACAGCTTCAGCTCTGCTACATCGAGATAACAGGCTGGACCGCAGCAGAACGCTGCCATCCAGCCTGTCATCCCGCAGACACTGAGAAGCACAGGCATGCTTGCGCTCTGCAGTGTCTGGCTGTGACGGCATCCAGATGAGCCGAGGTCATGTCCAATGAACTCGGCGCACCTCATGCACGTCACTGACAGCGTGGGAGAATTCTCCTGCACTCAGCACTTCAGCGTGAGAATTCTCCCACGCTGTCAGTGACGTACATGAGGTCAGCTGAGTTCATTGGACATGAATGAGCTCACCTCATGCACGTCACTGACAGCGTGGGAAAATTCTCCTGCACTCAGCGCTTCAGCGTGAGAATTTTCCCACGCTGTCAGTGACGTGCATGAGGTGAGCTCATTCATGTCCAATGAACTCAGCTGACCTCATGTACGTCACTGACAGCGTGGGAGAATTTTCACGCTCAAGTGCTGAGTGCAGGAGAATTCTCCCACGCTGTCAGTGACGTGCATGAGGTGCGCCGAGTTCATTGGACATGAACTTGTCTCATCTTTATGCCGTCACAGCGAGACACTGAGGAGCGCAAGCATGCCTGTGCTTCTCAGTGACCGCGGGATGACAGGCTGGATGGCAGCTTTCTGCTGCGGTCCAGTCTGTCATCTCGATGTAGCAGAGCTGAAGCTGTCCTGGGAACCATGGAAAGGTAAGGATGAGGTTGCTTAATTATTTTACTTTTATTGCAGAAGACATTGGCTTCAGCTGGAATGGGCGTGACGGTAAGTATGGTTTAATTTAGAACAATAAAGAATTGTGTGTTTATTTCAATTAAAGGACTTTATTCTGGGTGTTGTGTTTTTTTAAATACTTTACTAGAAATTCATGGTGGTCATGTCTAATATTGGAGTGACCCCATGAATTTCGGGCTTAGGGCCAGCTGATAATGCCAAGCTGGACTTAACCCCTTTAATACCCAGTGAGCCACCGCACCAGGGCCCTGGATGAGTTGGATACAGCGCCAGAAGATGGCGCTTCTATGAACACGCCATTTTCTGGGGCGGCTGCGGACTGCAATTTGCAGCGGGTGGGGCCCAGAAAGCTTGGGCCTCCCTGCGCTGCGGATTCCAGCTCCCAGCTGCCTAGTTGTACCTGGCTGGGCACAAAAATAGGGCGAAGCCCCACGCATTTTTTTTTTTAATTATTTCATGAAATTCATGGAATAATTAAGAAAAAAAGGGCTTCCCTATATTGTTGTGTCCAACCAGGTACAAATAGGCAGCTGGTGGTTGGGGGCAGCCCGTCCCTGCCTCCTGTACCTGGCTGGACACAAATATAGTGCGAAGCCCCACGTCAATTTTTTTTTAATTATTTCATGAAATAATTTTTTTAAATAAGGGCTTGCCTATATTGTTGTGTCTGGCCAGGTACAAATAGGCAGCTAGTGGTTGGGGGCAGCCCTTTCCTGCCTGCTGTACCTGACTGGACACAAATATAGGGCGAAGCCCCACGTCAATTTTTTTTAAATTATTTCAGGAAATTCATGAAATAATGAAAAAAAAATTGATGTGGGGCTTCGCCCTATATTTGTGTCCAGTCAGGTACAGCAGGCAGGAACGGGCTGCTCCCAACCACCAGCTGCCTATTTGTACCTAGCCGGACACAACAATATAGGGAAGCCCTTTTTTTCTTAATTATTCCATGAATTTCATGAATTTAAAAAAAAAATACGTGGAGCTTCGCCCTATTTTTGTGTCCAGCCAGGTACAACTAGGCAGCTGGGGGCTGGAATCTGCAGCGCAGGGAGGCCCAAGCTTTCTGGGCCCCACCCGCTGCAAATTGCAGTCCGCAGCCGCCCCGGAAAATGGCGCGTTCATAGAAGCGCCATCTTCTGGCGCTGTACCCAACTCATCCAGGGCCCTGGTGCGGTGGCTCACTGGGTAATAAAGGGGTTAAAGCCAGCTTGGCATTATCAGCTGGCCCTAAGCCCGAAATTCATGGGGTCACGCCAATATTAGACATGACCACCATGAATTTCTAGTAAAGTATTTAAAAAAAACACAACACCCAGAACAAAGTCCTTTAATTGAAATAAACACACAATTCTTTATTGTTCTAAATTAAACCATACTTACCATCACGCCCATTCCAGCTGAAGCCAATGATCTCCTGCAATAAAAGTAAAATAATAAAGCAACATCATCCTTACCTTTCCATGGCTCCCACGACAGCTTCAGCTCTGCTACATCGAGATGACAGGCTGGACCGCAGCAGAACGCTGCCATCCAGCCTGTCATCCCGCAGACACTGAGAAGCGCAGGCATGCTTGCGCTACTCAGTGTCTGGCTGTGACGGCATCCAGATGAGCCGAGGTCATGTCCAATGAACTCGGCGCACCTCATGCACGTCACTGACAGCGTGGGAAAATTCTCACGCTGAAGCGCTGAGTGCAGGAGAATTTTCCCACGCTGTCAGTGACGTACATGAGGTGAGCCGAGTTCATTGTCGGCTCATCTGGATGCCGTCACAGTCAGACACTGAGGAGCGCAAGCATGCCTGCGCTTCTCAGTGTTTGCGGGATGACAGGCTGGATGGCTGCGTTCTGCTGCGGTCCAGCCTGTCATCTCGATGTAGCAGAGCTGAAGCTGTCGTGGGAGCCATGGAAAGGTAAGGATGAGGTTGCTTTATTATTTTTCTTTTATTCCAGGAGATCGTTGGCTTCAGCTGGAATGGGCGTGATGGTAAGTATGGTTTAATTTAGAACAATAAAGAATTGTGTCTTTATTTCAATTAAAGGACTTTATTCTGGGTGTTTGTGTTTTTTTTTTAACTTTGACTATGGGGTTAGTAATGGGGGTGTCTTATAGACGCCTCTCCATTACTAACCTGGGCTTGATGTCAGCTGGCATTATAAGCTGACATCAACCCCAGCCCTATTACCCCACTGCCACCGCTACAGGGCAGTGGGAAGAGCGAGGCTAAGTGCCAGAATTGGCGCATCCTATGGATGTGCCATTTCTGGGGCGGCTGACGGCTGGTGTTTCTAGCCTGGGAGGGGGCCAATATTCATGGCACCCTTCCTGGGCTATTAATATCAGCCCCCAGCTGTCTGCCTAGCCTTTGCTAGCTATTAAATTAGGGGGGACCCCACGTCATTTTTTTTGGGGGGTTCCTCCATTTTAATAGCTAGTAAAGGCTAGGTATTCAGCTGGGGGCTGATATTAGTAGCCTGGGAAGCTCCGTGGGTATTACCCCCTTCCTAGGCTTCAAACATCTGCCCCAGCCGTCTGCTTAACCTCCGCTAGAGCCTAAAATTACGGGGAACCCCACGCCAATTTTTTTTAATAATAAATCCTTTATTTTAATACTAAATGACAAGTACAGTAACCAACACTATCACTGTACTTATTATATATGTGACTGACATGTTTCTATCTATCTAATCTATGTGTGAAGCTCTATTCTGTCTGTTATAAATTGTCGGGTACCGCTGCTGAATTGCCGGCCGGCTTTTTAAAGAGACGGTGCACGAAAACACTATTATATTTTTTAATAAATCCTTTACACTAAATGACAAGTACAGTAAGCAACACTGTCACTGTACTTCTTATATATATGTGACTGACATGTTTCTATCTATCTAATCTATGTGTGATGCTCTATTCCTTCTTGTCTAAATTGTCGGGTACCGGTGTATGCCGCTGCTGAATTGCCGGCCGGCTTTTATAAAGAAAGCGTCTTCTGAGCAGTTTGTGAGCTTTTGGACACCTTTGAAGGTGTTTTCTATGTGTTCCTATGTGTTTTTGTTTGCCTGCCATTGGTTTTAACGGTGTTCGACGGTGTTCTAAGGTGTTCGAGGAACAGTTCGAGGAACAGTTCCTCGAACATCCCGGTGTTCGACGAACCGAACCGAACCCGAACACTACGGGGGTGGCTCAACACTACATAAGAATCACACAACACATAGAGGCCTATTCTTTATGACTGGCATTGCGCATGGTAGTCTTAATGAAGGGGTCTCTGGAGTATGAGGGGTCTAATTCATTAAGAGACACATGCCGCTTAATGAATTCAGTACATCTGAGCTGTGCCATGCACCTCCATGTGCCTCGGCAGAGACTGGAGTAGCATTTTTGAAGTAATGAATTTGATAGGTGGATGTAGCCTTGCTAAGTTCTGCCCTTTCTCCTCCCTAGCTTCATCAACTTTGACCAATCTAGCCGAATCTTGCATGAAAACGCCAAAAGGCACAAGTTTTTTGTGACATTCCAAATTGCACAACACTTCTGCAACTTTTCAAAATGTTTGACGCCAGTTTTGTGTAAATATTTTCATCAATCGGCCCCATTGTTCTATGTAAAGATGCTTTGCTCCATAAATGTTATTTCATTCAAAATGCAAGTATTCACTAAAGCAAACATGTCTGAAGAGATGACTGATATCATAAAAAGACAACACATTTTAAAAACTAAACTGACTTCTGCAAGTTTGACTTTTCTCTGCGCCAGCGGTTATCGCCAGAGAAAGCCATCAGTGGCTTTATATTTCCCCTGCAGCTTGTACTGATACTGTACTGTCTCTGCAGCACAGAGGGTCTAGATCCGCTACAGTCGGAGCAACTTGTACATAATATCTCTCCCTATTGTCTCAGTGGGAGTCCCACACCAATCTCTTTAATGTAAAATGCACAGTACAGATTTATTATTAAAAAAAATATTTAATATAAAAAATATATATTACAAGTAAGGTCAGAGACTAAAGTAACAGGATTTCTAATTCACTTCCCATCTCCCCCTCCAATGGATTAGGTAACAAGCTCTGATGACCACTTCCACTAGAATTCTTACCTTTTTTCACAAAAAAAGTCAACAAAAGTAAAAAAAAAGTGGTGCATTTAGAGATGTGACATAGCAGGGAGTGCAATTTCAAAGATGGATATAGAAACAATAATTTTTTGCTGACCATTTACACAATACAGGGGGGAAAAAATTTGCAATATTCATTCCTGACATCTTATTTTACATGTCAAACCCAAGGATAGTCATGGAAACTAATATAGCTTAACTATAATGAGGGCCATTTGGTTTCTATTATGGTGTACAGTATTTAGCAGATACTCTAATGGAAAATAAACAGACCCCCATTATAGATAAAGGAATATGTCTGAAGGTTTTTGTGTTCAACATGCAACAAAAACAGCTTGCAGAAAACTGATGGTGGTTCTGGTGACGTATTCATGTAGTGATGGTTGTTATTGTGCTGAAATCATGTAGTGATGAGAATTCTGGTGATATATTTATCTCCAGAACAATCTACAGTACATGAATACGAAACCAAAATCATCATCAGCAGTACATAATTAGAGCACCAGAGCTATCAATAGTGCATGTATATGGCACCAGAAGCATCATCAGTAAATAAATACATAATCAGAACCACCATCAGTGCATGAATACATCACGAGAACCCCCATTAGTACATGAATAAATCACTAAAACCACCATCAGTACATGAATACATCAACAGAACCATTAGTAAATTAATACATCACCAGAACCACCATCAGTACATGAATATGTCATCAGAACCACCATAACTACATGAATACTTGACCAGAACCAAAATACTTGAATACAAGAGCCAAGCTTAGTACAACAACCAATTGTAATGTCAAGTCATCCCCATAAACAATTGTATCGCACAAACCAACAACCCTTCAACTCCCAGTATGTCCTTAACAATGGTAAGGAGATACTGGGAGTTGTTTTTAACAGCCAGCATCAGACTGCAAACTAAACAAGAAACACAGTACTGATGAGATGCAGTCAATATCACAAATAAACATTTACATCCAGGTAGCTTATAGATGACATCTACTCTGGACTCGTCTCTTTCTTTTCATCTCCATCTTCTCTAGATACCATGATGACTTTTCACATCAACAGCCAGACTTCCCTCTTCTCAGGTATTTTGCAGCACATCCCCACACAGTGCCCTAAAACATAAGAGTGTTATTAAAATGCCCTCTGCATAAAAATATCTGTCATTCTGTACCCTAAAATGAGCTTCCTATTGTATACGACCTCCACACTGTCTACAATTATCAGATATAACCATCACATCATCCGCCCTTATGAACCAAGGCCTACACCATGGCTGGAACCTTTCTAATTTTCCAGTACACTTCATACTTACCTCACTTCATGCTTCCCTTCACAGCCCCTCATTTTATGCCCCCCCTACACTGCTTCTCATTTTATGCCCCCCTGCACAGCCCCTCATTTTATGCTCTCCTACAGAGTTTAATCAATCAATCCTAAATAATCAGTGCATACCACTTCATAAACATATGAATAAACACAATCTGAGTATATGTCAATTTCTATGACAAAGAAGAAATATATGCAAAGTATTAAAAATTACATTATTTATTGAAAAATAATTAAAATATATCCAAAAAACAGGGGTAACTTCAAAAGAGGAAGACACTTGTGATGATTGTATGAAGCTAATACATATTCTCATGACTACCCAGAAATCACAAAAAGTATATCTATATATATACAGTACAGACCAAAAGTTTGGACACACCTTCTCATTTAAAGATTTTTCTGTATTTTCATAACTATGAAAATTGTACATTCACACTGAAGGCATCAAAACTATGAATTAACACATGTGGAATTATATACTTAACAAAAAAGTGTGAAACAACTGAAAATATGTCTTATATTCTAGGTTCTTCAAAGTAGCCACCTTTTGCTTTGATGACTGCTTTGCACACTCTTGGCATTCTCTTGATGAGCTTCAAGAGGTAGTCACCAGAAATGGTTTTCACTTCACAGGTGTGCCCTGTCAGGTTTAATAAGTGGGATTTCTTGCCTTATAAATGGGGTTGGGACCATCAGTTGTGTTGTGCAGAAGTCTGGTGGATACACAGCTGATAGTCCTACTGAATAGACTGTAAGCTGCTTTTTTCTTGCCATAATACAAATTCTAAGTAAAGAAAAACGAGGGGCAATCATTACTTTAAGAAATGAAGGTCAGTCAGTGCGAAAAATTGGGCAAACTTTGAAAGTGTCCCCAAGGGCAGTTGCAAAAATCATCAAGCGTTACAAAGAAACTGGCTCACATGAGGACCTCCCCAGGAAAGGAAGACCAAGAGTCACCTCTGCTTCTGAGGATAAGTTTATCTGAGTCACCAGCCTCAGAAATCGCAGGTTAACAGCAGCTCAGATTAGAGACCAGGTCAATGCCACACAGAGTTCTAGAAGCAGACACATCTCTTCAACAACTGTTAAGAGGAGACTTTGTGCCGCATGCCTTCATGGTAAAATAGCTGCTAGGAAACCACTGCTAAGGACAGGCAACAAGCAGAAGAGACTTGTTTGGGCTAAGCAACACAAGGAATGGACATTAGACCAGTGGAAATCTGTGCTTTGGTCTGATGAGTCCAAATTTGAGATCTTTGCTTCCAACCACCTTTTCTTTGTGCGACGCAGAAATGGTGAACGGATGGACTCTACATGCCTGGTTCCCACCGTGAAGCATGGAGGAGGAAGTGTGATGGTGTGATGGTGCTTTGCTGGTGACACTGTTGGGGATTTATTCAAAATTGAAGGCTTTCTGAACCAGCATGGTTACCACACCATCTTGCAACAGCATGCTATTCTATCTGGTTTGCGTTTAGTTGGACCATCATTTATTTTTCAACAGGACAATGACCCCAAACACACCTCCAGGCTGTGTAAGGGCTTTTTGACCAAGAAAGAGAGTAATGGGGTGCTACGCCAGATGACCTGGCCTCCACAGTCACCAGACCTGAACCCAATCGAGATGGTTTGGAGTGAGCTGGACCGCAGAGTGAAGGCAAAAGGGCCAACAAGTGTTAAGCATCTCTGGGAACTCCTTCAAGATTGTTGGAAGACCATTTCCGGTGACTACCTCTTGAAGCTCATCAAGAGAATGCCAAGAGTGTGCAAAGCAGTGATCAAAGCAAAAGGAGGCTACTTTGAAGAACCTAGACTATAAGACATATTTTCAGTTGTTTCACATTTTTTTGTTAAGTATATAGTTCCACATGTGTTAATTCATAGTTTTGATGCCTTCAGTGTGAATGTACAATTTTCATAGTTATGAAAATACAGAAAAATCTTTAAATGAGAAGGTGTGTCCAAACTTTTGGTCTGTACTGTATATATATATTAAGACGGTATATATAAAATCCTGTGGACAGAGAGGTTTTACTGCCAAAGTATTAGTCAGATAGAAATAATATGCAGAAGATAGGCATATGATACTGAAGGCATATGATAAATAGTGTTGATCGAGCACTAAAATGCTCGGGTGCTCGAAGCTCAGGCCGAGCTCGCCATGATACTCGGGTGCGTGACCCGAGCAATAAGCCCAATGTTAGTCTATGGGAGACCTGAGCATTTTTGGCGCAGCACCCCCGGCAGTCATTTAAAAGCTTAACAAGTGCCCAAAACGATAGTGACAGTGCTCAAATGACATGGGGACAGCATGGGGATCGCACCAGGAAGAATTTCTGATGCCCAGGTCACTGCTGTCAACAACGTGGTCAGAGGTATTAAGCCACTTTTAAGGGCTCACAATAAAACGTTCAAAAACTAAACTGAAACTGCTTTCCTGTGAAATATGTTAAGGAACATCCTTTCCAGGGTAAAGACTTGTGTATAAGGTAAAATAAATAATCAAAATCAAAAATACTCCTCCACACCTTGGGCTATGTTCACAAGTAGCATTTTTTATGCGTTTTTGCACTTTTGTATTGCTTTCAACCGTGACAAATGCATTCACCGGGAAATGTCATTTTAACATTTTACAACCTTATCTGGCCATGTGCTGTGTGACACATGCATACAGTGCTGAAAAGACATGGGAACAGCATGGGGAAGACCCCTGCAAGCATCTCTGACACCCAGGTCACTGCCTAAAAGTGTGCCCATCAGAAGTCATCCTTGCCGCATCAGAAGATGCAGACTTGCAACTATCCCAATGCCCAGGGCACTGTTCAATTGTACCTCCCCCATTCCATACAATGCAAGCGCAAATATGCAGCCAACCACCCACCCACGCCCAGGCTGCAATACCATACTGCTAGCTTGCACTTGAAATTGGGCCTTTTAGGCATGTGGAGGCGGAATCTGGCCACCTCGACATGGCTGCGTTGGCGGCCTGGAATCCATACTCAGTCCCCAGCTGCCAGGCGGCCGGGTGTCCACACACGCTCCCCAGCCACCTAGGGGCAGCCAGGTGTCCATAAATGGTCCCCAGCCGCCCCTATTTTCCCCCACACACTTTTCTAAGCCCAGCCTGCTTTAGGGCAGCATTGGACGAGACCACCAGAGAACCAGACTCCTCCGGTGGGCCCTGGCTTCTCCTTCAGGGGAGTTGAGAGGGCCAAGGTGAGGAGCATGATGATGATGATAGAAGTTAGCATCTGCTTTGTTTTCTTTTAATGCAAGCATAAGTGTGCAGCCTGCCACCCACCCACCCACCCCCAGGCTGCAATGCCATACTGCTAGCTTGCACTTGAAATGGGGCCTTTTAATTGGAGGAGGCCGAAGCTGGCCACTACCTCATGGCTGCTTCAGCAGCGAGGTATCCATACTCAGTCCTCAGCTGTCCCTATTTGTCCCGGTGTGCCTTATACATAAGATTAAGTGCGTATGCCAAAACATTACCTGTGCCCTCCCCAGTTCATTTAGAGGGAAGGACAGCCTATTTCGCTGTAGTGTGTGCATGACAAACCCCTGTTCATGGTACATGCGGAGATGCCTCCCACCCTGCACCTGTCATTGCAGACTTGCAACTATCCCCGTTCAAGTCCTTGTCCCAGAGCAGTGTTCAATTCTACCTCTCCCATTCCTTGCAATGCAAGCGCAAGTATGCAGCCTGCCACCCACCCACCCGCAGGCTGCAATACCATACTGCTTGCTTGCACTTGAAATTGGGCCTTTTATGCATGTGGAGGCGGAATCTGGCCACCACGTCATGGTTGTGTTGGTGGCCTGGAATCCATACTCAGTCCCCAGCCGCCCGGCGGCTGGGTGTCCACACTCGGTCCCCAGCCACCCCGCGGCCGGGTGTCCACACACGATCCCCAGCCGCCTGGGGGCAGCCGGGTGTCCATAAACGGTCCCCAGCCGCCCCTATTTCTCCTGTCAACTTCCCCCCACACACTTTTCTTAGCCCGGCCTGCTTTAGGGCAGCATTGGACGAGACCACCAGAGAAGCAGACTCCTCTGGTGGGCCCTGGCTTCTCCATCAGGGGAGTTGAGAGTGCCAAGGTGAGGACCATGATGATGATGATACAAGTTAGCATCTGCTTTGTTTTCTTGGAATGCAAGCGCATGTATGTAGTAGCGGCTAGGCCTGAGGTGGTCAGCGTTTTGGCGCATATCCTACCTCCTCCGAGGACTGCTGGATGTTTTCCTGCTACTATCCCAGTTCTATGACTCCCGTTAAAACAAAGCTTTAGGTGATAAATGATGGATGAGGTAGTGGCAAAGGAGAAAGAGCAGGAGGAACAGGGACCATTCACATCAATATCAGGCCAGTCAACCACATACAGTGCCTACAAGTAGTATTCAACCCCCTGCAGATTTAGCTGGTTGACACATGCGGAATTAACTTGGCATTGTGACATTTGTACTGTAGATCAGCCTGGAAGTGGGAAATGCACTGCAGCAAATTTTTTTTTTTTTTTTTTTTAAAACGTAAAAAGTTAATTCAGAGTGTCATTTATTATTCAACCCCTCAAACCACAAGAATTCTGTTTGGTCCCCCTAAAGTATTAAGAAGTAGTTCAGGCACCAAGAATAATGAGCTTCACATGTGTGGATTAAAGATCTCTTTTGCCAGCCTTTTCTGACTATTTAAGACCCTCCCCAAACTTGTGAACAGCACTCAGACATGGTCAACATGGGAAAGATAAAGGAGCATTCCAAGGCCATCAGAGACAAGATCGTGGAGGGTCACAAGGCTGGCAAGGGGTACAAAACCCTTTCCAAGGAGTTGGGCCTACCTGTCTCCACTGTTGGGAGCATCATCCGTAAGTGGAAGGCTTATGGAACTACTGTTAGCCTTCCACAGCCAGGACAGCCTTTGAAAGTGTCCTCCCGTGCCGAGGCCAGGCTTGTCCGAAGAGTCAAGGCTAACCCAAGGACAACAAGGAAGGAGATCCGGGAAGATCTCATGGCAGTGGGGACATTGGTTTCAGTCAATACCATAAGTAACGTACTCCACCGCAATGGTCTCCGTTCCAGACGAGCCCGTAAGGTACCTTTACTTTCAAAGCGTCATGTCAAGGCTCGTCTACAGTTTGCTCATGATCACTTGGAGGACTCTGAGACAGACTGGTTCAAGGTTCTATGGTCTAATGAGTGCCAACCAAACACGTGACGTTTGGAGACTGGATGGCACTGTATACGACCCCAAGAATACCATCCCTAGAGTCAAGCATGGTGGTGGCAGCATCATGCTGTGGGGCTGATTCTCTGCCAAGGGGCCTGGCCATCTGGTCCGCATCCATGGGAAGATGGATAGCACGGCCTACCTGGAGATTTTGGCCAAGAACCTCCGCTCCTCCATCAAGGATCTTAAGATGGGTTGTAATTTCATCTTCCAACAAGACAACGACCCAAAGCACACAGCCAAGAAAACAAAGGCCTGGTTCAATAGGGAAAAAGTCAAGGTGTTGGAGTGGCCTAGTCAGTCTCCTGACCTTAACCCAATTGAAAACTTGTGGAAGGAGCTCAAGAATAAAGTCCACATGAGACACCCAAAGAACCTAGATAACTTGGAGAAGATCTGCATGGAGGAGTGGGCCAAGATAACTCCACAGACCTGTGCCGGCCTGATCAGGTCTTATAAAAGATGATTATTAGCTGTAATTGCAAACAAGGGTTATTCCACAAAATATGAAACATAGGGGTTGTATAATAATTGACCCACACTTTTATGTTTAAAATTTAATAAAATTCAACTGAGCAACATAACTTTTTGGTTTGTAAGATTTATGCTTCTGTTCATAAAACCTACTCTCGTTTGCAGTTTGAAGGCTCTAACTTATTTGCATCTTATCAAACCAGCTAAATCTGCAGGGGGTTGAATACTACTTGTAGGCTGTATGTCTTGTAAGATATGTTTCTGTGACAAAAGGAGCGGTTTGGCTACACAGTTATAGGGCATACAGTGAGTGCAATGCCTACCAAAAATTTTGAGGCACTCCAATGCCCCTTGGAAATGACATGGAGGTCAGAGGGCCTTAACTAAACCGTTTTTTACATTTATACCAACTGGGTCTCCTGTACACTGTTAGCCTAAGCAGTGAATGGAAGGCTTTCGAAAAATTATGAGGAACTTGCAATGCCCCTTACAAGAGCCATGCAGTACAGCATATTACAAACATCAGTCCCATTATTAGGGAGTGGATCTCCCACAGTATTTGCTTATGCCTTCCAAGCAAAAGCTTCCAAAAATTAGGACGGACCAACTTGCAATGCCCCTTACAAGAGCCATGCAGTACAGCATATTACAAACATATGTCCCATTATTGTGGAGTGGGACTCCCATAGTATTTGCTTATGCCTTCCAAGCAAAAGCTTCCAAAAATTAGGACGGACCAACTTGCAATGCCCCTTACAAGAGCCATGCAGTACAGCATATTACAAACATAAGTCCCATTATTGGGGAGTGGGTCTCCCATAGTATATGCTTATGCCTTCCAAGCAAAAGCTTCAAAAAATTAGGAGGAAATGCAGTGCCCGTTCGAAGACTCGTGGAGGTCCCAGTAGCTAACAAGACTGTTTTAATGCCCCTTACAAGAGACGTGGAGGTCAGAGTGGTATAACTAGACTGTTTTAATGCCCCTTACAAGAGACGTTGAGGTCAGAGTGGTATAACAAGGCGCTTTTAATGCCCCTCAGAAGAGACGTGGAGGTCAGAGTGGTATAACAAGATGCTTTTAATGCCCCTCAGAAGAGACGTGGAGGTCAGAGTGGTATAACAAGACGCTTTTAATGCCCCTCAGAAGAGACGTGGAGGTCAGAGTGGTATAACAAGATGCTTTTAATGCCCCTCAGAAGAGACGTGGAGGTCAGAGTGGTATAACAAGACGCTTTTAATGCCCCTTACAAGAGACATGGAGGTCACAGTAGCTTAAGAAGACGCATTTAATGCCCCTCAGAAGAGACGTGGAGGTCAGAGTGGTATAACAGGACGGTTTTAATGCCCCTCAGAAGAGACGTGGAGGTTGCAGTAGCTTAACAAGACACTTTTAATGCCCCTCAGAAGAGACGTGGAGGTCAGAGTGGTATAACAAGACGGATTTAATGCCCCTCAGAAGAGACGTGGAAGTCAGAGTGGTATAACAAGATGCTTTTAATGCCCCTCAGAAGAGACGAGGAGGTCAGGGTGGTATAACAAGACGCTTTTAATGTCTCTTACAAGAGACGTGGAGGTCAGAGGGGTATAACAAGACGCTTTTAATGCTCCTCAGGAGAGACGTGGAGGTCAGAGTGGTATAACAAGATGCTTTTAATGCCCCTTACAAGAGACGTGGAGGTCAGAGTGTTATAACAAGACGCTTTTAATGCCCCTTACAAGAGATGTGGAGGTCGCAGTAGCTTAACAAGACGGATTTAATGCCCCTCAGAAGAGACGTGGAGGTCAGAGTGGTATAACAAGACGCTTTTAATGCCCCTCAGAAGAGACGTGGAGGTCAGAGTGGTATAACAAGACGCTTTTAATGCCCCTTACAAGAGAAGTGGAGGTCAGAGTGGTATAACAAGACGCTTTTAATGCCCCTTACAAGAGACATGGAGGTCAGAGTGGTATAACAAGACGCTTTTAATGCCCCTTACAAGAGACGTGGAGGTTGCAGTAGCTTAAGAAGACACTTTTAATGTCTCTCAGAAGAGACGTGGAGGTCGCAGTAGCTTAACAAGACGCTTTTAATGCCCCTTAGAAGAGACGTGGAGGTCAGAGTGGTATAACAAGACTCTTTTAATGACCCCTCAGAAGAGACGTGGAGGTCAGAATGGTATAACAAGATGCTTTTAATGCCCCTTACAATAGACGTGGGGGTCGCAGTAGCTTAACAAGATGGTTTTAATGCCCCTCAGAAGAGACGTGGAGGTCAGAGTGGTATAACAAGACGGTTTTAATGCCCCTCAGAAGAAACCTGGAGGTCAGAGTGGTATAACAAGATGCTTTTAATGCCACACAAGAGACGTGGAGGTCAGAGCGGTATAACAAGACTCTTTTAATGCCCCTTACAAGAGGCGTGGAGGTCAGAGTGGTATAACAAGACGCTTTTAATGCCCCTCAGAAGAGACGTGGAGGTCAGAGTGGTATAACCAGACACTTTTATTGCCCCTCAGAAGAGACGTGGAGGTCAGAGTGATATAACAAGACGCTTTTAATGCCCCTTACAAGAGACGTGGAGGTTGCAGTAGCTTAAGAAGACACTTTTAATGCCTCTCAGAAGAGACGTGGAGGACAGAGTTGTATAACAAGATGATTTTAATGCCCCTCAGAAGAGACGTGGAGGTCGCAGTAGCTTAACAAGACGCTTTTAATGCCCCTCAGAAGAGACGTGGAGGTCAGAGTGGTATAACAAGACGGTTTTAATGCCCCTCAGAAGGAACCTGGAGGTCAGAGTGGTATAACAAGATGCTTTTAATGCCACACAAGAGACGTGGAGGTCAGAGCGGTATAACAAGACTCTTTTAATGCCCCTTACAAGAGGCGTGGAGGTCAGAGTGGTATAACAAGACGCTTTTAATGCCCCTCAGAAGAGACGTGGAGGTCAGAGTGGTATAACCAGACACTTTTATTGCCCCTCAGAAGAGACGTGGAGGTCAGAGTGATATAACAAGACGCTTTTAATGCCCCTTACAAGAGACGTGGAGGTTGCAGTAGCTTAAGAAGACACTTTTAATGCCTCTCAGAAGAGACGTGGAGGACAGAGTTGTATAACAAGATGATTTTAATGCCCCTCAGAAGAGACGTGGAGGTCGCAGTAGCTTAACAAGACGCTTTTAATGCCCCTCAGAAGAGACGTGGAGGTCAGAGTGGTATAACAAGACGCTTTTAATGCCCCTCAGAAGAGACGTGGAGGTCAGAGTGGTATAACAAGAGGCTTTTAATGCCCCTCAGAAGAGACGTGGAGGTCAGAGTGGTATAACAAGACCCTTTTAATGCCCCTCAGAAGAGACGTGGAGGTCAGAGAGGTATAACAAGACGCTTTAAATGCCCCTCAGAAGAGACGTGGAGGTCAGAGTGGTATAGCAAGACGCTTTTAATGCCTCTTACAATAGCCATACAGTACAGCATCATAAAAATATTATTCCCATTATTGGAGAGTGGGTCTCCCACAGTCTTTGCTTATGCCTTCCACGCAAAAGCTGACAAAAATAAGGACGGAGGAACTTTCAATAATGGCAACACGGACCACGGTAACCCTGGTGGTATAGTGGTGATGGAGGCTGAGGATAAGGAGAAGAACATAAAACAGCCGAAATGAGGAAGCGTATACCCATATGTGGGTGAGAAGCGGTGCATGGGAATACACCTCCCGAAATAACACAGTGGATTTGACTTTATGTTACTCTGCTGTCATTTGGTGAGAAGTCTGGCCCAATCCAGCCCTTGTTCATTTTGATAAGAGTCAGCTTGTCAGCATTGTCAGTTGACAGGCGAGGGCTCTTATCAGTTATAATTCCCCCAGCGGAACTAAAAACACGCTCCGATAACACGCTAGCGGCAGGGCAGGCCAGGACCTCCAAGGTGTACAGAGCGAGTTCATTCCAAGTGTCCAGCTTGGATACCCAATAATTAAAAGGCACAGAGGAATCACGGAGGACGCTGGTACGGTCGGCAAGGTACTCCATCACCATCTTTTGAAACTTTCCACTCCTTGTGAGAGTCCCCCGCACCTCACTGTCTGTCCGAATGGAGGGTCTGAGAAAACTGTCCCAGAACGTTGGTCGTAGTGCGGAGATGGCACACCGGGCAAAATAGTGTCGGCTGGGGACCGAGTACCGAGGGACGGCCACCACCATAAGGTTGCGGAAGGATTCCGTCTCCACCAGCCTAAAAGGCAACATTTCCAATGCAAGCAGTAGTGAAATGTGCGAATTTAGGACTGTGGCCTGTGGGGCCTTAGATGCGAATTTCCGCTTTCGTTCATATGTTCGGGATATGGACAATTGAACGCTGCGGTGGTACGTGGATGTGGACATTGATGCTGTTTCTTGAGAAACTGCCATAACAAGTGAAGACTGAGAGGAGGGTGCATCTTTACATGCAGTATGGCAGTATTGCCTTGCACACACAACAGGGGGTTCTATTGCACGCACAACAGTGGAAGAAGCAGTGGTGACACCCGCTGACACTGGTCGTGGACCCTGGGTTTTGCCCCACAAAGTCGGGTGCTTTGCTGCCATGTGCCTGATCATGCTGGTGGTGGTCAGGCTGGTAGTTTTGTCACCCCTGCTGATGCTGGCATGGCAGGTGGAACATATGGCCTTTACGGACTTATCAGCAGAGTCTTTAAAAAAATTCCAGACTCTGGAAGACCTACCGCTTTTACTGGCAACGTCCCTCGTGTTGGTGTTACGGGGAACGGTTGCCTGCCTCCTGTCTGCGGCCACCACACTGCTTCTTCCTGCCTGTTGAGGTTCTCTGCCTCCCTCCCCCTGTGTGCTGTTGGCCTCACTCTGCATGTCCTACTTCCACGTTGGGTCAGTTACTAGATCATCCACCACCTCCTCCTCTTCCACTTGCGCACCACGATCCTCCTCCTCACTTCCTGGCAATTGTGTCTCGTCATCGTCCACCACTTGTGACAAATTGCCAGCGTCGACTTCCTGTGGCCATGGCAGTTCAAATATTTGGGCATCGCTACATGGGCTCTCCTCTTCCACCACTTCAAGCGTAGCAGGCGAGTGGCACAAATATGGAAATGGACCAGTGAACAGCTCTTCAGAGTGTCCAAGTGAGGGATCAATTGCTGTCTGACGACACTCGGCATGGTGGGAGGAAGGAGCATCAGGGTGAGGAGGAGTATGTGGTCGAGATTCACGGCTTCTAAGAGTTGACTGTGTGGAAGACAGACCGGAGGTGGTGGTGCCCAGGTAACTGGAAGTATTATCTGCTATCCAATTAATAACCTGTTCACACTGATCAGTTTGCAATACTGGTGTTGTTTTGTGCTTCCCTAGTAATTCGGTCAAGAAGTGGGAGCGAGATGTGGCTGTTGGTTGTGGCACATTTTCACCTTGGCCACGGCCCTGTCCTCTGCACGCACCATCACCAGAACGTCCAGTTCCACGTCCCTTGCCACGCGCCTTGCCCATTGTAAAGGAAGTAAAATAGCTTACACTCGCACTATCAATGGAAAAAGGGTAATAAAAAGTAGATTAGAACCGTGGAAGAGGAAAACCACAGTTCTATTTCTCTTGCCTACACCCGACTCTTTAGAACAATCAGAACAATCAGGGAGAAACTATTACTGTTTTTCCTTACGGAAAAAATACCAAAACCTGAATAATAGAGATTTTTTACCATGGAATGGCAAAACCACAGTTATTGTTTACTGGTGTATACCAGACTTTTTAAAATATATAGATTTGTGGCTGAACAGAGAGCGACACACTCAAACTGTTTTTTTTTAGATACCAAAGGCCCAAAACTGGATACTACACAGATTGAACTGCAAAACCATACTTCTGTTTCTGTGGCCTATGCCAAACTCTTTACAACAGATATATTTGTGTCTGAAAAATCAGAGACACACTTTTTTTTTGGGGGGGGGGGGGCACCAATAGGTTAATAAGATGGGTATTTGTACAGTGTGAAGGAGGAAAAAAAAAGAGGATTTAGATGAAAAAAAAGGATTTTTACTGGCCCCCGAGACCTGCAGCTAAGTCCAGCAATTTCAGAAACAGGAGCACACAGGACTGTAATGCAGCGTTTGCTGGTATAACCACTGCGTCTCCTATACAGCCTGCCTGCCTGCCTGATATCTGGGATGGATATTAGTCCTGAGAAGGACTGTTTGTTTGTTCTGGCAGCCTTTACAGACCCTACACTAACTATTTCGCAGCAAAAATCTCTCCCTAGCTCAGCAGCGCTGTTCTTACACTGTCTGATCCGGAGCGTCTGTGTCCAAGAAGGCGGCGCCCGGTTGTAAATACTCGAGGTGACGCTGTGTGGCCAGCCAATCACTGTAATGCCCACAAACAACATGGCTGCGGCATTACAGTGACTGGCTGGCGATCCCTGCATGTTCATTGGCTCTGTAAAGAGCGCCAAACATGTAGGGCGGAGACCCGAGCTAGCTCCCGCCCAAGTAACGCGGAAATGCTCGGTGCTCTCCGAACATCCCGAGTAGCGTGATGCTTGGGCGAGTACCGAGCAGTGTCGAGCATGCTCGCTCAACACTAATGATAAATATTGGTAATTACATGTAAATATAAATTGCCATATCTCCTCTGCACAGTAATTCCACTAACAATTATGGTGAACAAAAATAGTCTATATACAGATAATAAAGTGCATGTGCATTATGCTTAGATGATAATAGTTTTCGTGTTAAAGACAATTTTGTCAAATACTAGCAGTATTACCTACAGCCAAAATGAATACAATAGAAGCCTATGTATGCGCAAGTAAAATTCAAATGCACAGTCCCCAATAAATAAATGGATTGAATATTATAGATAGTATTGTCAAGTGTTCCAAGACAAATATTGTGAAAACAATAATACACTATACCTCAGTAGGTGCCACTCTGGCTTCTTTCCATACTGTCTGCTTTGCTCTGCTCTGTCTGCTTAGGGCGACACCAGCCGAACTTCCTGTTTCTTGTAGCTGCTGCAGACACACCCCTAATACGTTATCAGCCTATTGCTGTCTGTCACCTGGTATTTAAACCAGCTCCTCCTTGGAATCCTTGCCTGAGTATCTTGTTCTGTCAGTTGGCTTCTTGTCACTGATGTGCCAGGTCCTGTCTATGTTTCCTGCCTTGAGGTATCAGTTCCCGTGTCTGAAATGTGTCCTGTCTGTGTACTCTAACCAGCTGTCTTTCTGCCTTTCCTGGAGGCTGTATTTCCAGGCCCATGTGAACAAGCTCTTAGCCTGTTCCTTCTGCCCTCTAGGGGCCGCATACCTAGACGTGTTGTCTGTGTCTTTTCCCAGTGTCTGTTCCTGCCCTAACTATCTTCCAGCCTGTTTCCCGTCTCTCTCTACACCCATATCTTCCCTTTTTCTGCAGAGTCTGAACTCGTACCTAACTCCTGCTCGTTGTCACTGTACTTCCGTTTGTGAGATTGTGGTCCACTCACTACTTCACTGCAAGTACCCTGTGGGTATCTGGTTCTGCCTTTCCCTTCCTGTCTGTTCCGTGTGAACAGAGCCCTGTCCCCTCTGCCCTGCCTTGCTCGCCGCTCCGGTGGTTCTTGCCTGCTCTGCCTTGCTCACCGCTCCGGCGGTTCTTGCCTGCTCTGCCTTGCTCACCGCTCCGGCGGCTCTTGCCTGCTCTGCCTTTGCTCACAGCTCCAGATGGTCTCGTTCTGCACTGCCTTTGCTCACCGCTCCAGGCGGTCTCGCTCTGCTCTGACCCTTTGCTCACTGCTCCGGCAGTCTCGCTCTGCTCTGACCGTTTGCTCACTGCTCCGGCAGTCTCGCTCTGCTCTGACCCTTTGCTCACTGCTCTGGCAGTCTCGCTCTGCTCTGACCCTTTGCTCACTGCTCCGGCAGTCTCGCTCTGCTCTGACCCTTTGCTCACTGCTCTGGCAGTCTCACTCTGCTCTGACCCTTTGCTCACTGCTCCAGCAGTCTCGCTCCGCTCTGACCCTTTGATCACTGCTCCGGCAGCCTCGCTCTGCTCTAACCCCTAGCTCACTGCTCCGGCAGTCTCGCTCTGCTCTGACCCTTTGCTCACTGCTCTGGCAGTCTCACTCTGCTCTGACCCTTTGCTCACTGCTCCGGCAGTCTCGCTCTGCTCTGACCCTTTGCTCATTGCTCTGGCAGTCTCGCTCTGCTCTGACTCTTGCTCACTGCTCCGGCAGTCTCGTCCTGCTCCACTCTTGCTCACCGCTCCAGGCGGTCTCGTCTTGCTCTGCTCTTGCTCGCCGCTCCGGGCGGCCTCACTTTGCTGTGTTTGTCCACTTCATCTGCGGTTCTGCTCCTGAGTCCCAGTCTGTACTGAGACCTATCCACTCTGTGCTCCAACCTATCATACCTGCCAGTACCTCCCTGCCTGCATGCCAGTCGTGCTTACCAGCATCCACCTGCCTGCATACCGACCGTACCTGTCAGTACCTCCCTGTTTGCATACCAGTCATGCTTGCCAGCAGCCACCCGTCTGTGTGCCAGCCTAACCTGCCTGTTCCTGTATTCCCCGGTGTGGGTCAACAGCCGTGTGCGGGGTCTGACCTGGAGTAGCCCCTGGTCCTTCTGCTTGGTTCCTCCTTGGTGCACTGGCGTCGTATGCCGTCGTGCGACCTTAGTCGGATCGGGTGGATACTTGGTTACGCCCCTCCAGGCATTCACTCTCCTCTACGGTCCTGTTGAATCACTACATATACATGCACACGCCAGTCAGTCCGGGCGTGTGCATTACAATGATGAAGAGTCCCGAAGTACAAGTGTTCTCCACACCCCGACAATGTTTCGCATCAAGCTTCTTCGGTGGTGTTCCCCTATAGAGTGCCTGAATTCGTGCTGCCCTGCACAACCCATCATTTTATGCCCCCCCTGCACAGCCCTTCATCTTATTTAATTTGCTAAAAGGAACACTGCACACTATTATTTGAATCTGATGAGATCACGCGGGCAACAACATGAAGAGATCTTCATGAGGAAATTTCACACTTTCCTTACTCCAAAAATTATGGTGTGAGGTAGTATATTGCATAGTATCTGGACCCCCCTAGTAATCATTCCAGGTAAACTAATAGCTCAGCTTTACATTGATTTAGTCATGGAACCAGTGGTATGGCCATTCCTCCAAATTGTCAGAGGAGCTGTTTTTCAACATGTTAATGCCAGGCTGCATGTTGCTGATAATACTGTGAGCAGCCCAAATGGCCTAAATATGCTAACATGGTGTCATGGGTTTGTCAGGTGTGACAGACAGTCACTCTGGAGCCAGCTGTAGAAGGTCACTGCTTTTGGCATTGCAGACGCCTTTTTGATTCCCTCATCTCTGTTGTATAGTTATCCTTCTTCCTTTAGGACCCAGCAGTGACCTCAACCTTTTGCTGCTAATTGACACACTCTTGCTGGGTAGTTAAAAAGTCTCAGTTTCTCCAGAGAGTCACCAGTGATAGGTTCATGTACCTCTGTTTAGGCTTGAAGCACTAGCAGTCAGCTAGTGTCTTCTCTTGTGCCCTTGGAGGACAGTTGGCATTTTCTCTCAGGTGTCTGCTCAAGCTAAGTGTATCCCGTGTGTTTGTCTACCTTGTTGTCTTTAGTTTGTAGTGGGGCTTGACTAGTGCTCACCCTGTCCCCTCCCTATCTAGGGCCAAGCTCTAGGAACATTCAGGGCTTAGGTTCCTGCTCAGCGATAGTTGTGGAACCTATATAGGGATGATATGGTAGGCAGGGTGATATTAGATCTGCCTAGGGGTCTCCACTCCCCCTTTCCCTAGTGTTTGGGCTTCCTCCCTCTCTTCCCTTCGTGTTGCACTTCCTCTTTCCCACACCTTGCGTGACTCATGACAGCAGCTTGTCCAGAGTGGTTTCCCATTGAGCACATCTGGAATGTCATTGGCAAGTGCAAAGGGAGTTGCCTGCAAAGGATTTTGATCATTTGCGTGCCCAAGTGCAATCAGTGTTGAAGAAAATACCTCAGGTAAGGATTAATAACCTCATTAATAGCAAGGTTTGTAAGTGCGTGTGTATACATATAAATAAATTTGAATATATTATTACATACACATACTGTGTGTGTGTGTAATATACAGGGGATGAAGAAGTAGCTATACAGTTAAAATAATAGCTGAATTATCATGTTCTCATTTCTGCATGGTTTTCTTGAATATACCTAACTTCTCAAAAGAAAAAGTCTATTCCCTGTATATTAGGACCATATATACACACTACATTTCACTTTCAGTTTTGCAGACCTCTTTCTTTCTGCGATGCTCATATATTTCAAAATTAGTTATTAAATATTTTCTCTATTAGAGCCATTACCAGTGTATAGATGTTTCCTAAGACATTATGTTCTCATTTAGCAATTACCGCACGTGCATTTACTGATTTCTGAAATAGATGAACATCATATAAGGAAATGGCACGTCAGCGAACATAGAGAACTTAATTCAGACTTTGTATTAGAATTTCTGTTCATTGTAAAGGTAAAAGCCACAGCATTTTAACCCCCTGACAATCTGTGACAAACATGTTAGTCCCATGTCAGGAGCCAGTGTATGGAATGGGCTCAGGAGCTGAGCCTGCTTTATACCCAATAGATACTGGCTGTGTTCTACAGTTCCTGTAGCAATAGTAATTGGAGCTAGCTCCGATCACTGCTGTTTAACCATTTAAATTGAACTGCTAATAAACAACATTGACATTTAAATGAAACAATCAGCCCCACTGTGAATTATCTTCTGGAATGAGCCCAATGCTCTTCCAATCGCCTGCAGACTAATCTTTATGGAATGCCTTACTATGCTGATTAGTAAGGTATATAGCATAGGGGTCGGGCATTCTCCTGATAGACATGGTGTAATGCCCAACCCCCAGCTATTCTGATTAGTAAGGCACATAGCATAGGGGTCGGGCATTATCCTAACAGACATAATGTAATGCCCAACCCCCTTCTAATCTGATTAGTAAAGTGTATAGCATAGGGGTTGGACATTCTCCTGACAGACATGATGTAATGCCCAACTCCCAGCTGTCCTGATTAGTAAGAGACATAGCATAGGGGTCGGTTATTTTTCTGACATACATGATGTAATGCCCAACCCCCAGCGATTCTGATTAGTAAGGTATATAGCATAGGGATCAGGCATTCTCCTGACACACATGATGTAATGCCCAACCCCCAGCGATTCTGATTAGTAAGGTATATAGCATAGGGGTCGGACATTCTCCTGACAGACATGATGTAATGCCCAACCCCCAGCTATTATGATTAGTAAGGTATATAGCATAGGGGTCAGGCATTCTTCTGACAGACATGACGTCCTAACTAATGCAATGGAATAGCCGCCCCCATGCTTCTATGGCTGGATCATAGGCTTATGAATTGCTAGAGGCTGGAGACAGCAGCTCTCTTTAGCATCTGAGTGACATTCCCCTACTTCATGCAGTCCGTCTCAGCGTCTCTGTCACCAAAGACTGACATTGTATAATGACAGGCAGTGAACAGCAAACTCAAAAGAAGCATGACCACTGGTAGCCAATACTTAAGGTTTTGTAAGCATAGATCATCAAAATTTGTAATTAAAGTAAATTGAAGAATTACGTTTCAGGACATTTTCTAACATATAAACATGTTTGTTCGGAAAAGAGGATTTTTATTATAATGAATGGTCAACACCTATATTGTAAATTCATTGATTGCTGTTTTTTTTCATTGTTAGGAAATGTTCAAGATAAATACTGGGTAAAACAATTTCCACTTGATCAGTCTAATCAAATAGTACTATGGTAATGAGCTACTAGGTGAAGTACATTGCTAGTGTTTTTGGCAGGGGAGTCCCTATAAGTGGTGCAGGTTCGCCTGGCCTATGGTGCCCATATAGATCTTTTCTACACAGAAGAACACCAGTATTATAAGTAGATATGATGGCTTCATAGGGCTTAAAAGATTTTGCATCAGTTGTCAGAAACTTCAAATTCTGTCTCTGGTTCTTGAACTCCTCGAGAAAAAAACCTTGCCAGAAGTAGTTCCACAAACTAAATCATTTCACTTTAAACTTGAAATCTTACTTTAATGATTTTAACTTTTACTAATATTAGAGGAACGTCGTAAGGTGTCAATGTTTCGCTGAAGTTTTATCTTTCTTTTAAATATTAGAAAAAATAACTTTTTAACTTCTCATCCATTGTTGCAGTCTAAGTAAAAAGATTAGAATAATTTTACATTTTATAGTACTTTGGAGGAAGTTTTACATTAAGCAATTCCTTTAAATCCTATTTCCAGAGAATTCAAAAATCTAAGAAATCCCAAAAGCATCCTATCAATCTAAATGTTATTGGTGCTCATTGTCAAAAGTCCTATCTGCTGGATGGATCCTAGGGATCAATAATATCCAATGGCTAAACTAGACTTGGGAGCATCTTTCTTCAAAAGGAAGCTATATTATAGTTGTGCCGAAGTGTCAAAATGTTCAACTAATGAGCATTTGTTTATCCTCCCTAGTATACTTTATCCTGTTGAGCTTTAATGGCTGTTATTCCAATGTGGTTACTTATGTCTCTCAGGGAGATTATTAACTTCAACTGCACAAGATGTTTTCCCTTAATAGGAATATAAGATGGTCTATCACGACTTTTCATCAAAATGATATTTCCTTATAAATCACAGTGGATTTAATTAGACATTTTGACATAGAAAAACAGAAAAAAAATACTTTTATGTGAACAGAAATCAATCTGTACAAAGTGATCTATATTAAATACAACTATTAAACAAAAATTAATTCTCTGCCTTTTTGGCTGTAATTGTAGCCTTGCGTTTGAAAAAAAATAGATCTTTATCATTTATCATTGTTTGCATATATAGGGACTGTAAACTGTTTTCACCTCAAGCGACAAATTCTCAAGTGGAATGAGGTTTTGATACTGATTTGGGCAATCTAGGATATTGGCACTGTACTTTTGGCATTCTAGGCTGTATAGCTTTAGAATATAGTTTAAAGGGGTTTTCCCATGAACAAAGTTAATTTTAATCAACATTTTAATCAATAAATCATTGAATAATAATAATTTCCACAATTGGATGTGTTTAAAAAAAATGTTCATCTGGTGAGATAATCTTATAACTTATTTTTATTCCAAGATCTATTAATTAAAGTGTACTTTGTTCGTGGGAAAAACCCTTTAAGGAATAGACTTATGAAAACTGTTTTTGCTGCCCAGCGCATCCATGCACAGCCTTATAGTTTTATATTTCTCCCCCATTGTCATATTGGAAATATTCTCAAGTTGCAATTTTATTGCACTCTTGAGTTTGTTTTCCATCCATGTATTTAACTCCGATAAATGTACCAATTAGCATCACAATTTATTATTTTGCGGAGAAACATTCTACAAGTGATGTCAACAATATCCATTTAATGATAGGGCTCAGATTCTTTAACAGTTTTATAGTTTTTGTTTTCTTTCACTTAACAATTTTTTTGTTTTTAACCTTTAACCCCTTAATGACGAATGCCGTACATGTACTGTGCTTGTCAAGAGGGTGTTTATGGAGTAGGAATGTCTCGGGTGTATCAGATGTGACAGACAGTTGCACTGCAGTTGGTTGCAGAAGATCTCTTCGTTTGGCATTATAGACACCTTCTTAGCTGTTTCACTCTAGGACCCAGCGGCTACCTCCTTCCTGCACTAATTGACACCCTTGCCTGGGTGTTTAACTAGTTTTACTTTGCTGCAGGGCGGTGCCGGTGATATTCAAATGTTTCCTTGTGAAAACTTGGAGCGAGTGCAGTCTGTTTACTTCCTCTCTGGTGCTAAGAGGACATGTGTGTTATCTCTCTGAAGTCGGCTCAAGCTAAGTTATCTTTCCCCCGTGTCTGTCTACCATGTTGTCTTTAGTTGGTAGTGGGGATCAACTAGTGCTCATCATCCCCCTTTCCTATCCAGAGCCAAGCGCTAGGGAAATACAGGGGTAGTTTCCTGTGCGGCGATTTGTGAAGAACCAATATAGGGACGGTAGGGGAGACAGAGTGATATTAGATCAGCCTAGGAGGTCTCCACTCCTCCCTTTCCTAAAGTCTGAACCCCCTTCCCCTCTTCCCTTTGTGTTGAACTTAGTTTTTCCCACACCTTGCGTGACAAGGAATAGGAGATGAGCAAGCAGCAATCCCCAAACATGATAACTGTTATGATCTGCTACAAGCACTAAGGAAAGAAAGGAGATCTGACCCTACAATAAAACTAAGCTAGATCCCTACGATGTAATAGGGAGCCTGATCCTGTGATCCGACCCGCTAAAGTCCTCGGCTAGTCTGTACGAAGACCTATAGATGCAAGGGAGGGATCCCTACAAGAATTAGGGACTGGGATAAAGTTGGACACCTCCTAGCAGAAATTGTAGCAGTAAAGGACAAACACACAACATAGAACATAAAGGTCCGAAGACCTAGCTAAACTGACTGAAAAAGGTAACTAAGCACCATGCTAGCTTAAGAGTAGAAATTACAATGAAGTCCAGCAACGCCAGGAGGGCGGAGCAGGATTAAATAGGCAAAAAAGGTCATGTGACCAGCAAGATAGAAAAAACCTAACAGGAGAGTTCTAACAGTACCCCCTCTTCTAAGAGGATCCTCCGGATCCCCTAGGCCCAGGCTTATCAGGAAACCTCTTGTGAAACGCTCTGACAAGTCTGGAAGCAGAAACATCATCCGCCCTCACCCATGAGTTATCCTCGGGTCCGAAACCCTTCCAAGCGACGAGATACTGCAAACTCCCTCTATACCGTCTAGAAATTAGGATGCGGGAAATTTCGTATTCCCCGTCCTCCACCACTGGAGGAACAGTGGCAGAGGCGTCTCCATCCGACACATAAGCTCTTTTCAACAGAGAAACATGAAACACCGGATTAATCTTCCAGGAGGTAGGAACCTCCAACCTAACAGTAGATTGGTTAACTACCTGAAGCACATTAAAGGGCCCTACAAACTTGGGACCCAATTTATTAGAAGGAATCCTCAACCGCAGATTCTTAGAGGGCAACCAAACCATGTCACCAATAGCAAACAAAACCTTTTGCCGTTTTCTATCAAAGTACCTCTTAGATTTTTTGTTAGCCTCCTGAAGATTACCACGCACATCCGTCCAAACTCTCTCCGAATCACCGGAAAAACTCTCCTCCTCAGGCACAGCCGATACCAATTTGGAGAATAACCCAAAAGACGGATGTCTCCCAGAACAACAACAAAAAGGCGAACAACCAGCAGAAGAGGATGTATGGTTGTTAAGAGCAAACTCAGCAAGTGGCAGAAACTCAGACCATCCCTCCTGATTGTCTGTCACAAAACAACGCAAGAACTGCTCAACATCCTGATTCTTCCTTTCTGTCTGGCCATTAGACTCAGGATGATATCCGGATGAAAACGACAAATGAACTCCCAACCTGTTACAAAAAACACGCCAAAAACGAGCCACGAACTGAGGTCCCCTATCCGAAACAACGTCAGTAGGAACGCCATGTAGTCTGACAATTTCCTTGACAAAGGCCTTAGCGAGTGTCTTAGCGCAGGGCAGTTTGATGAAAGGAACCAAGTGACACATCTTGCTAAAACGGTCAACGACCACCCAGATGACTGTGAAACCCTCAGAGGGGGGAAGGTCAGTAATAAAGTCCATAGCCAGATGTGTCCAAGGTGCACTAGGAACCTCCAGAGGGCAAAGAAACCCCGCTGCAGGAGTATGTGAAGACTTAGATCTAGCATACACCGTACATTGACGCACCCGCTTAATGACTTCCTTCTGCCATCCAGGCCACCAAAAACTGCGACCCACAAGTCTCTTGGTCTCAGAAATTCCTGGATGACCTGCCAACCGAGACTCATGACACTCAACAAACAAATCTCTCCTAAAGGTCCTAGGCATAAACAACCTCCCATGGGGAGTGTTAGATGGGGCATTCTCCTGTGGTTTAAGAATCTCAACTTCCAAAACGGAGTCCAATGCAGCAATCACAACACCTTCTTGTAAAATGCTCCCCTCCTCCTCAGCACCGACCATGGGAGAAAAGCTGCGAGACAAAGCATCAGCTTTAACATTCTTGGTACCCGGGATGTAAGTAACGGAAAAATTAAACCGCGAGAAAAAAAGTGCCCACCTAGCCTGACGGGCATTCAAGCGCTGGGCAGCATCAAGATAGATCAGATTTTTATGATCAGTGAAAACCTGAATGGGAAATTCAGCACCTTCCAAGAGATGACGCCATTGTTCAAATGTGAGTTTAATAGCCAGCAATTCCCGATTACCAATATCGTAATTAAGTTCAGTCTCAGAAATTTTTTTTGAAAAAAAAGTACAGGGATGTACTCCATCCTTGTTTTTCTGAGACAACACCGCACCGACCCCCACCAAAGAAGCATCAACCTCAACCAAAAATGGCTTAGTCACATCAGGCTGCATAAGGATGGGAGCAGAGCTGAACCTCTCCTTTAGAAACACAAAAGCTTCAATGGCCTGAGTAGTCCACTGAACCGCATTAGCACCTTTCCTGGTGAGATCGGTCAGTGGTTTGACAATAATAGAAACATTTTTAATGAATTTTCTGTAATAATTGGCGAAACCCAAAAACCTCTGTATCGATTTCAAACCAATAGGCCTAGGCCATTCCTGCACAGCTTGAACTTTCACCGGGTCCATCTCAAAGCACTCGCTGGAGATAATGTAGCCCAAAAAACTAATTCTCTGTACAGCGAACTCACATTTCTCCAGATTAGCAAAAAGCGAATTGTCAATTAATAACTGTAATACCTCACGTACGCTCCGCCAATGAGACTCCAGATCCGGTGAATAAATCATAATGTCATCCAAATACACAACCACATTTTTGCCGATCAAAGGTCTAAGGATGTCATTAATAAGATTCTGAAAAAATGCTGGAGCATTGGTAAGACCAAAAGGCATAACCAGATTCTCAAAATGACCCACAGGAGTGTTAAAAGCAGTCTTCCATTCATCACCCTCCTTCATGCGCAACAAATTGTATGCCCCCCGGAGATCAATTTTAGAGAACCACTTGGCCCCCACTAACTGGTTAAACAAATCAGGAATCAATGGCAGTGGGTAAGGAATGCGTACAGTAATTTTATTAATCTCACGAAAATCCAGACAAGGACGTAAACTGCCGTCCTTTTTTTTAGCAAAAATAAATCCAACAGCCACAGGAGACTTGGAAGGCCTAATGTGACCGGCGGCCAAGCTTGTCTGTATGTATTCCTCCAAAGCCTTTCTCTCAGGAATAGTAAGATTAAATAAACGACTTTTAGGAAGAGTCGCTCCAGGGACAAATTCAATGGTACAATCATAGTCTCTATGGGGAGGCAAAATTTGTGACTCCTCCTCAGAAAAACTCTCCAAAAATCCTGAATAGGTGCAGGTAATTCCCCTTTTTCCACCGCAGCAATACGTCCATTACAACACTTGTCATAACACTTAGGGCTCCAGGACTTAATTTCATTGGTAGACCAATCCAGTACAGGATTGTGCAATTTTAACCAGAGTAACCCCAAAACTACTGGAGAAGGCAAATTATTTAATACTACCAAATCCAAATTTTCTTGGTGAATACCATTAATAGCGAAGGGAAATTCACAGACCTTGTGAGTAACACTCTTCAAGGCGGAGCAATCGACAGAAACCACAGCAATAGGGGATGACAAAGGTTTGGGTTTTAATTTAAGTTTTTCCAATAATCCCCCATCAATCACATTCAGAGTAGAACCACAATCCACAAATACCAGAAATTCAATTAATTCTTCCTGAGCAGCAGTAGTAGCAGAAAGAAATACCCCCTTAGTATTTAAACAGGCTATACGGGCGTAACTGACCTTTTTTTTTCTTTGTTCATGCGAAGCACACAGTTCTTAATAAAATGGTCAGATTTCCCGCAATAAAAGCACAAACCTTCAGAAGACCTGCGGTCTTTTTCCTGAGAGCGGGGTGCCATCGCCCCAATCTCCATTGGCTCTCCAATGTCAGTACAGACCCTCTCAAGACTCGGAGCTGACATGGCAGAGGATTTACTCTCATTAACCCTTGCACGCAGTCTCCTGTCCACCCGTATAGCTAATTGCATTGCCTCCTGCAAGTTTCCAGGTGTGGGATAAGCAATCAGCAAATCCTTAACCCTTTCACCTAGCCCCGCAAGAAACAAACTTTTCAAAGCTGAATCGTTCCACCCCACCTGGGCAGACCACCGACGGAAATGAGAACAATATTTTTCCACATTACCTGATCCCTGCCTCAAACGTCTCAATTCAGTCTCAGCTGATGAGACACGATCAGGATCATCATGCAACAAACCCAAAGCAGAAAAAAAACTATCCACTGATTAAAGCATGGATCACTAGGTTGGAGAGAAAAGGCCCATCCCTGAGGTTCTTTGCGCAAAAGTGACATTATGAACCCTATGCGCTGTGATTCATCACCAGAGGATCTGGGTCTCAAACGAAAATACAACAAACAAGCATTTTTAAAGTAAAAAAATTGTTGTTGATCAGCAAAAAATAAATCAGGCAAACTTACCTTTGGCTCCACAAAATGTGCTCCAGAAGAGTAACTCACGTGTTGTTGGAGCTTGGCCACCTCCAGAGAGAGTCCCTGCAGGCGTTGAGCCAAATCCTGAACCGACACCATGATGGAAACTGGAGGTCTTTCCTTAGAGATATTTTTGGGCTGGACTTACTGTTATGATCTGCTACAAGCACTAAGGAAAGAAAGGAGATCTGACCCTACAATAGAACTAAGCTAGATCCCTATGATGTAACGGGGAACCTGATCCTGCGATCAGACCCGCTAAAGTCCTCGGTTAGTCTGTACGAAGACCTATAGATGCAAGGAAGGGATCCCTACAAGAACTAGGGACTGGGATAAAGTTGGACACCTCCTAGCAGAAATTGTAGCAGTAAAAGACAAACACACAACATAGAACATAAAGGTCCGAAGACCTAGCTAAACTGACTGAGAAAGGTAACTAAGCACCAGGCTAGCTTAAGAGTAGAAATTACAATGAAGTCCAGCAAGGCCAGGAGGTCGGAGCAGGATTAAATAGGCAAAAAGGTCATGTGACCAGCAAGATAGAAAAAACCTAACAGCAGAGTTCTAACAATAACTGTATTAAATAACTAGGGGTGTAATGATCATGGTCGCAGAGGGAGAACCGCGATTGGGCCCATGGAATGAGAGAGACTGCTGACACTAGAGCCATTTTCAGCTGAATGTGCATCTTAGGAAACTCATTAAGCTGAAATGTTTTGTTGCACAAAAAGCGACTAGCTCCCTATGCAGCAAAAGTTATACATGCTGCCAGACAATTAGCGGCAAGCAGTCAATGTTGGCAATCGCGGACAAACCATGACATCACTGCAATGCGCCATTCACCCTCCTGTGCTGGGACTTTCTGATGCCCCCATAGTCCCATCAGACATTTTAAATAAAATAAAAAACATCCTTTAATCAAGTAAACTAGGATCCTAAAGAGTCCAACCCGCAAAGTGCGGGCGGACCGACACTCTCTCATTACACGCACAGGATATCAGAGTACCGGCGTAGCAAAATGACACTACCACGCCAGGACTCTGAAGTCCTGTGCTTGCGCTGGCACATCACCTGCTTTTCAATAGACCACGGGTTTAAAGCAACCTGCGGTCTATAGAACAGAGAGTGGTAGTGAAGAGATAACATGTCTACTGCTGCACATGCCAATAGTTAACAATGACACAGTGACCAACAGGTGAGGGTGAGTTAGAGGTCTCATCGCTCACCTGACAAGGTTGTGCGTGGCACAACTACGTGAAGATTGATGCATAATCCAATAGTGGCTGCTGCTCTAGTTGCTGTACCCATACCAAATGGAGAGAGGACATAAAAAGTAAAGAAGAATGCAGTGGATACCGGGCGCTGCCACTTACAATAGTTTATCTGTAATGCTAGGGGATAAAGGAACCGCTGTTCCATGGGCTTACCCTGGAGAGGAAGCTGGAGGCTCTATTTGTAAGGTCAAGCTTGTGCGATAGATAGCTGCCAGGTACCACTCCAGGGTAGTGTCCAACAGTAAAAGCTGACCCCAAGTGAGAGACATTCAGGTGGAAAGAGAGTCCCAGACAAAGCAGGACAACCACTTGGAACAGGTACAAACTATGCGGCTCTGGATAGCGGACAGGACAGCCACTTGGAACTGGTACAGACTGTGCGGCTCTGGATAGCAGACAGGATGAAGGTTAGCAAACACTGGAGCAATATACAGTGGGTACGGAAAGTATTCAGACCCCGTTACATTTTTCAATCTTTGCTTCATTGCAGCCATTTGGTTAATTCTAAAAAGTTCATTTTTTTCTCATTAAAGTACATTCTGCACCCCATCTTGACTGTAAAAATACAGAAATGTAGACATTTTTGCAAATTTATTAAAAAAGAAAAACTGAAATATCACATGGTCATAAGTAACATAGTAACATAGTTTTTAAGGTTGAAGGAAGACTAAGTCCATCTAGTTCAACCCATAGCCTAACATGTTGATCCAGAGGAAGGCAAAAAAAAACCTTGTGGCAAACACTAAGCTCCACATTGGCGAAAAAATTCCTTCCCGACTCCACACGACAATCAGACTAGTTCCCTGGATCAACGCCCTATCAAGGAATCTACTATATATAACCTGTAATATTATACTTTTCAAGAAAGGCATCCATGCCCTTCTTAAATTTTAATAGTGAATCACTCATTACAACATCATGCGGCAGAGAGTTCCATAGTCTCACTGCTCTTACAGTAAAGAATCCCCGTCTGTGATTATGATTAAACCTTCTTTTCTCCAGACGAAGAAGATGCCTTCTTGTCCCCGTCTCTGGCCTCAGAGTAAAATGATCAGTAGACAGGTCTTTGTACTGTCCCCTCATTTACTTGTACATAGTAATAAGATCACCCCTAAGCCTTTGTTTTTCCACAGTAAATAACCCCAAGTGTAGTAACCTGTCTTGGTATTGCAGACCCCCCCATTCCTCTAATAACCTTGGTCACTCTTCTCTGCACCCTCTCTAGTTCAGCTATGTCTTTCTTATACACCGAAGACCAGAACTGTACACAGTATTCTAAGTGTGGTCGCACTAATGACTTGTATAGAGGTAAATTTATGTTCTCCTCATGAGCATCTATGCCTCTTTTAATGCATCCCATTATTTTATTTGCCTTTGCAGCAGCTGCCTGACACTGGCCACTAAATGTGAGCTTGTCGTCCACCAATACACCCAGGTCTTTTTCAGTTACAGTTTTGCCCAGTGTTTTACAATTAAGCATGTAATTATACATTTTATTTCCTCTGTACAAGTGCATTACCTTACATTTATCCCCATTAAAGCTCATTTGCCATTTATCATCCCAAGCTTCTAGTTTACATAGATCCTCCTGTAATATAAAATTGTCCCCCTCTGTATTGATTACCCTGCAGAGTTTAGTGTCATCTGCAAATATTGAAATATTCCTCTGTATGTCCCCTACAAGGTCATTAATAAATATGTTAAATAGAAGGGGGCCCAATACTGACCCCTGTGGTACCCCACTGTTAACTGAGACCCAGTCTGAGTGTTTTCCATTAATAACCACCTTTTGTTCCTATCACTGAGCCAATGCTTAACCCACATACATATACAGTTAGGTCCATATATATTTAGACAGAGACAACATTTTTCTAACTTTGGTTCTAGACGTTACAGCAATGAATTTTAAACAAAACAATTCAGATGCAGTTGAAGTTCAGACTTTCAGCTTTCATTTGAGGACATCCACATTAAAATTGGATGAAGGGTTTAGGAGTTTCAGCTCCTTAACATGTGCCACCCTGTTTTTAAAGGGACCAAAAGTAATTGGACAATTGACTCCAAAGCTATTTCATGGACAGGTGTGGGCAATCCCTTCATTATGTCATTCTCAATTAAGCAGATAAAAGGCCTGGAGTTGATTTGAGATGTGGTGCTTGCATTTGGAAGGTTTTGCTGTGAAGTAAACATGCGGTCAAAGGAGCTCTCCATGCAGGTGAAACAAGGCATCGTTAAGCTGCAAAAACAGAAAAAAAACATTAGAGAAATTGCTACAATATTAATAGTGGAAAAATCTACAGTTTGGTACATCCTGAGAAAGAAAGAAAGCACTGGTGAACTCATCAATGCAAAAAGACCTGGGCGCCCACAGAAGACAACAGTGGTGGATGATCGCAGAATAATCTCCATGGTGAAGCGAAACCCCATCACAACAGCCAACCAAGTGAACAACACTCTCCAGGAGGTAGGCATATCAATATCCAAATCTACCATAAAGAGAAGACTGCATGACAGTAAATACAGAGTGTTCACTGCACGGTGCAAGCAACTCATAAGCATCAAGAATAAAAAGGCTAGACTGGACTTTGCTAAAAAACATCTAAAAAAGCAGGCACAGTTCTGGAAGAACATTCTTTGGACAGATGAAACCAAGATCAACCTCTACCAAAATGATGGAAAGAGAAAAGTATGGTGAAGGCGTGGTACAGCTCATGATCCAAAGCATACCACATCATCTGTAAAACACGGCGGAGGCAGTGTGATGGCTTGGGCATGCATGGCTGCCAGTGGCACTGGGTCACTAGTGTTTATTGATGATGTGACACAGGACAGAAGCAGCTGAATGAATTCTGATATATTCAGAGCCATACTGTGTGCTCATATCCAGCCAAATGCAGCCAAACTGATTGGTCATCGTTTCATACTACAGATGGACAATGACCCAAAACTTAAAGCCAAAGCAACCCAGGAGTTTATTAAAGCAAAGAAGTGGAATATTCTTCAATGGCCAAGTCAGTCACCTGATCTCAACCCAATTGAGCATGCATTTCACTTGTTAAAGACTAAACTTCAGACAGAAAGGCCCACAAACAAACAGCAACTGAAAACCACCACAGTGAAGGCCTGGCAGAGCATCAAAAAGGAGGAAACACAGCGTCTGGTGATGTCCATGAGTTCAAGACTTCAAGCAGTCATTGCCAACAAAGGGTTTTCAACCAAGTACTAGAAATGAACATTTTATTTACAATTATTTAATCTGTCCAATTACTTTTGGTCCCTTTAAAAACAGGGTGGCACATGTTAAGGAGCTGAAACTCCTAAACCCTTCATCCAATTTTAATGTGGATACCCTCAAATGAAAGCTGAAAGTCTGAACTTCAACTGCATCTGAATTGGTTTGTTTAAAATTCATTGTGGTAATGTCTAGAACCAAAATTGGAAAAATGTTGTCTCTGTCCAAATATATATGGACCTAACTGTATCTTCCCCTATCCCGATTGTTCTCATTTTATGCATCAACCTTTTGTGTGGAACCGTATCAAAAGCTTTTGAAAAGTCCATATACACAACATCCACTGCATTTCTTTGGTCCAGTCCGGAACTTGCCTCCTCATAAAAACTGATCAGATTAGTTTGACAGGAACGGTCCCTCGTAAACCCATGTTGATATTGGGTCATGAGATTATTCTTCCTCAGATACTCTAGTATAGCCTCTCTTAGGAAACCCTTCAGGATTTTACCCACAGGAGAGGTTAAGCTTACTGGCCTATAATTTCCAAGTTCAGTTTTTGTCCCCCTTTTGAATATTGGCACCACATTTGCTATACGCCAGTCGTGTGGTACAGACCCTGTTATTATGGAATCTTTAAAGATTAAAAACAATGGTCTATCTATGACGTTACTTAATTCCTGCAGTACTCGCGGGTGTATCCCATCCGGGATTTGTCAACTTTAGTGATTTTTAGACGCCACCGTACTTCCTGCTGGGTTAAGCAAGTGACATTTAATGGAGAATTTTTGTTATCACTAATCATGTTTTCTGTCATGCAATTTTCTTGTGTAAATACGGTTGAAAAAAAATCATTTAGCATATTGGCTTTTTCCTCATCCATATGTATTCAGACCCTTTGCTCAGTATTGAGTAGAAGCCCCCTTTTGAGCTAGTACAGCCATGAGTCTTCTAGGGAATGATGCAACAAGTTTTTCACGCCTGAATTTGGGGATCCTCTGCCATTTTTCCTTGCAGGTCCTCTCCAGTTCCATCAGGTTGGATGGTGAACGTTGGTGGACAGCCATTTTCAGGTCTCTCCAGAGATGCTCAATTGGATTTAGGTCAGGGCTCTGTCTGGGCCAGTCAAGAATGGTCACAGAGTTGTTCTGAAGAAACTCCTTTGTTATTTTAGCTGTGTGCTTAGGGTAATTGTCTTGTTGGAAGGTGAACCTTTGGCCAAGTCTGAGGTCCAGTGAACTCTGGAAGAGGTTTTCATCCAGGATATCTCTGTACTTGACCGCATTCATGTTTCCTTCAATTGCAACCAGTCATCCTGTCCCTGCAGCTGAAAAACACCACCATAGCATGATGCTGCCACCACCATGTTTCACTGTTGGGATTGTATTGGGCAGGTGATGAGCAGTGCCTGATTTTCTCCACACATACCGCTTAGAATTATCTCCAAAAAGTTCTATCTTCGTCTCATCAGACCAGAGAATCTTATTTCTCATAGTCTGGGATTCCTTCATGTGTTTTTGAGCAAACTCTATGCGGGCTTTCATATGTCTTGCACTGAGGAGAGGCTTCCGTCATGCCACTCTGCCATAAAGGCCCGACTGGTGGAGGGCTGCAGTGATAGTTGACCTTGTGGAACTTTCTCCCATCTCCCTACTGAATCTCTGGAGCTCAGCCACAGTGATATTGGGGTTCTTCTTTACCTCTCTCACCAAGGCTCTTCTTCCACGATTGCTCAGTTTGGCTGGACGGCCAGGTCTAGGAAGACTTCTGGTGATCCCAAACTTCTTCCATTTAAGGATTATTAAATTTAAATTTAATGCAGAAATTATTTTGTAAACTTGGCCATATCTGTGCCTTGGCACAGTTCTGTCTCTGAGCTCCTTGGGCAATTCCTTTGAGCTCATGATTCTCATTTGGTCTGACATGCACTGTGAGCTGTGAGGTCTTATATAGACAGGTGTGTGCCTTTCCAAATCAAGTCCTATCAGTTTAATTAAACACAGCTGGACTCCAATGAAGGAGTAGAACCATCTCAAGGAGGATCACAAGGAAATGGACAGCGTGTGACTTAAATATGAGTGTCTGAGCAAAGGGTCTGAATACTTATGACCATGTGATATTTCAGTTTTTCTTTTTTAATAAATTTGCAAAAATTTCTACATTTCTGTTTTTTTACAGTCAAGATGGGGTGCAGAGTGTACTTTAATGAGAAAAAAATGAACTTTTTAGAATTTACCAAATGGCTGCAATGAAACATAGAGTGAAAAATTAAAAGGGGTCTGAATACTCTCCCGACCCACTGTAAATCAACACGGACAAAGTGGACAACAGGCAACAACAGGCAACAACAGGCAGGCTAGAAACAAACTAACTAGAATGTTGCTCAGGCACCTTTCAACAAGTGGCGGTGCCTTAAGTAATAAGTGTCTCCCAGCTATTGGCTGGAGACGCAATACGAGAGCGCACACTGTCCCTTTAAGACACCGGAGACCTGTGTTCTGCCTGGAGACCTGCTAGGAGTGCACAGGCCCTGGCATGTGGGAGCAGGGGCCGGAGATGGGCGGCTGGAGCAGTGGGTGAGTCGGCATCAATGCTAGGGGAGGGGTGCACAGGCATGCATGGATGCCAATGCTACATAATCCAGGCTGCAAGTAAAAAAAACTTCCCATTTATTGCAATGCTTTCTGGAATAGAACCTACTCTTTCCTCAGGCATAACAGAATTCCTTTTCTGTTATGCCTGGGGAAGGAGTAGGTTCTACTCCAAAATGCATTGAAATGAATTGGAACTTTTTAATACTTACCACCAGGTTTAATCTTTGCCAGAGGCAGCACCCGGGATCCACTGCTTTCTTCTATCCTTTACTTAAAAATAACAGTGTCCTTATAATGATCCCTATATACAAATATTTGCCCATACTGTGCAGCTAAATAAATAAATGGCCCTCACTGTAAAACTATAACCCTTTAATCATCCTTCTTATGGTACTTTACCTCTGCACTGTCCCCCGTATAAAATATTGCCTCGACACTTTCCGTCTTTATGAACTATGACCTCCACATGGTCCATCTTTACTTACTTCAACTGTCTCACTGTCTGCCTTTATTAGCTACAACTACTACACTGTCTACTTCAATGAACTATAACGCCATACTTTCCACACTTATGAACTATAACTGCCACACTTGTACACTCTTATGAACTGTAACCATTGAATACCCAGTTCACATTGTCGCCTTTCATCTATTTTCCTTTACCTTTTTCCCATCTACATACGGCTCTTTCTTCACACGGTGCTCTCATTCAAAATATGTCCCCCACATGCTGCCTAATCTCAATACTATCTCAGTAAACTGTTAAAGTCCACATTGCCTTCTCAGTACTGTGCCTATTTTTCAGATTGTCTCCTCACACATTTCCACTTTCTCATGCTGCTTTTATCTGCACACTGCCCCCCCACACTGCCACTCTCTATACAGTGCCCCTTTTTCACACTTCTCTGTCTACACTGCTCCATATATTCTGCACTCCCAGACATAAATATCCCCATATACATGTAGCATGCTGATTAGTGTTGAGCGAACATGCTCGACACTGCTCGGTGCTCGCCCGAGCATCAGTCTACTCGGGATGTTCGGCGAGCACCGAGCATTTCCGGGTTAATCGGGCGGGAGCTCGGGTCTCCGCCCTGCATGTTTGGCGCTCTTTACAGAGCCAATGAACATGCAGGGATTGCCAGCCAGTCACTGTAATGCCGCAGCCATGTTGGTTGTGGGCATTACAGTGATTGGCTGGCCGCACAGCGTCACCTCGAGTATTTAAAACCGGGCGCCACCATCTTGGACACAGTCGCTCCAGATTAGACAGTATAGGGACAGCGCTGCTGATTTAGGGAGAGATATAAACTGCGAAATAGTTAGTGTAGGGTCTGTAAAGGCTGCCAGAACAAACAAACAGTCCTTTTCAGGACTAATATCCATCCCAGATACCAGGCAGGCAGGCTGTATAGGAGACACAGTGGTTATACCAGCAAACGCTGCATTACAGTCCTGTGTGCTTCTGTTGCTGAAATTGCTGGACTTAGCACCAGGTGTCGGGGGCCAGGAAAAATCCTTTTTTTTTTCATCTAAATCCTCCTTTTTTTTCCTCCTTCACACTGTACAAATACCCGTCTTATTAACCTTTTGGTGTGTCCCCCCACCCCCAAAAAAAAAGCGTGTCTCTGATTTTTCAGACACAAATATAATTGTTGAAAATAGTCTGGTGTAGGCTAGAGAAACAGAAGTGTCGTTTTGCACTTCCACGGTTCAAACCTCTGTATTATCCATTTTGGGCCATTTGTATCTTAAAAAAAAAACAACTTGAGTGTGTCGCTCACTGTTCAGCCGCAAATATCTCTATTTAAAAAAGTGTGGTATACCCCAGTAAACAATAACTGTGGTTTTGCCATCCCACGGTAAAAAATCTCTATTATTCAGCTTTTGGTAGTTTTTTCCGTAAAGAAAAACAGTAGTGTCTCCTGACTGTTGTGACACAAAAATATATCTGTTGAAAATAGTCTTGTGTAGGCCCGACATCCCAGTGTGGTTTCGCAGTTCCACGGGTCAAATCGCTGTACTATCCAGTTTTGGGCCTTTGGTATCTAAAAAAAAAGCAGTTTGAGTGTGTCGCTCACTGTTCAGCCGCAAATATCTCTATTTAAAAAAGTGTGGTATACCCCAGTAAACAATAACTGTGGTTTTGCCATCCCACGGTAAAAAATCTCTATTATTCAGCTTTTTGTAGTTTCTTCCATAAAGAAAAAGAGTAGTGTCTCCTGACTGTTGTGACACAAAAATATATCTGTTGAAAATAGTCTTGTGTAGGCCCGACATCCCAGTGTGGTTTCGCAGTTCCACGGGTCAAATCGCTGTACTATCCAGTTTTGGGCCTTTGGTATCTAAAAAAAAAGCAGTTTGAGTGTGTCGCTCACTGTTCAGCCGCAAATATCTCTATTTAAAAAGTGTGGTATACCCCAGTAAACAATAAGTGTGGTTTTGCCATGCCACGGTAAAAAATCTCTATTATTCAGCTTTTTGTAGTTTTTTCCGTAAAGAAAAACAGTAGTGTCTCCTGACTGTTGTGACACAAAAATATATCTGTTGAAAATAGTCTTGTGTAGGCCCGACATCCCAGTGTGGTTTCGCAGTTCCACGGGTCAAATCGCTGTACTATCCAGTTTTGGGCCTTTGGTATCTAAAAAAAAAGCAGTTTGAGTGTGTCTCTCACTGTTCAGCCGCAAATATCTCTATTTAAAAAAGTGTGGTATACGCCAGAAAACAATAACTGTGGTTTTCCTCTTCCACAGTTCTAATCTACTCTTTATTACCCTTTTTCCTTTGATAGTGCAAGTGTAAGCTATTTTACTTCATTTACAATGGGCAAGGCGCGTGGCAAGGGACGTGGAAGTGGACGTTCTGGTGATGGTTCGTGCAGAGGACGGGGCCGTGGCCAAGGTGAAAATGTGCCACAACCAAAAGCCACATCTTCTCGCTCCCACTTCTTGACCGAATTACTAGGGAAGCACAGAACAACACCAGTATTGAGAACTGATCAGTGTGAACAGGTTATTAATTGGATAGCAGATAATACTTCCAGTTACCTGGGCACCACCACCTCCGGTCTGTCTTCCACACGGTCAACTCTTAGTAGCCGTGAGTCTCGACCGCATACTCTTCCTCACCCTGATGCTCCTTCCTCCCACCATGCCGTGTCGTCAGACAGCAAGTGATCCCACACTTGGACACTCTGAAGAGCTGTTCACTGGTCCATTTCCATATTTGGGCCCCTCGCCTGATACGCTTGAAGTGGTGGAAGAGGAGATCCCATGTTGCGATGCCCAAATATTTGAACCGCCACGGCCACAGGAAGTCGACGTTGGCAATCTGTTACAAGAGGTGGACGATGACGAGACACAATTGCCAGGAAGTAAGGAGGAGGATCGTGGTGCGCAAGTGGAAGAGGAGGAGGTGGTGGATGATCTAGTAACTGACCCAACGTGGAAGGAGTACATGCAGAGTGAGGCCAACAGCACACAGGGGGAGGGAGGCAGAGAACCTCAACAGGCAGGAAGAAGCAGTGTGGTGGCCGCAGACGGAAGGCAGGCAACCGTTCCCCGTAACACCAACACGATGGACGTTGCCAGTACAAGCGGTAGGTCTTCCAGAGTGTGGAATTTTTTTAAAGACTCTGCTGATAAGCCCAAAAAGGCCATATGTTCCACCTGCCATGCCAGCATCAGCAGGGGTGACAAAACTACCAGCCTGACCACCACCAGCATGATCAGGCACATGGCAGCAAAGCACCCGACTTTGTGGGGCAAAACCCAGGGTCCACGACCAGTGTCAGCGGGTGTCACCACTGCTTCTTCCACTGTTGTGCGTGCAATAGAACCCCCTGTTGTGTGTGCAAGGCAATCCCCTGTTCATACTGCATGTAAAGATGCCCCCTCCTCTCAGTCTTCACTTGTTATGGCAGTTTCTCAAGAAACAGCATCAACGTCCACGTCCACGTCCCACTGCAGCGTTCAATTGTCCATATCCCAGACCTTTGAACGAAAGCAGAAATTCGCAGCTAACGCCCCACAGGCCACAGTCCTAAATTCGCACATTTCACGACTGCTTACATTGGAAATGCTGCCTTTTAGGTTGGTGGAGACGGAATCCTTTCCTCAATCTTATGGCGGTGGCCGTCCCTCGGTACTCGGTCCCCAGCCGACACTATTTTGCCCGGTGTGCCATCCCCGCACTACACAAGCACGTGTCCCAAAGCATCTGCCGTGCCCTCAACAATGCAGTTACTGGGAGAGTTCACCTGGCAACGGACACGTGGACAAGTGCTTGTGGCCAGGGACGGTACATCTCTCTGACAGCACCCTGGGTAAACATAGTGGAAGCCGGGACCCAGTCGGACCTTGGGACGGAACACATCCTCCCCACACCGAGGATTGCGGGCCCTATGTCAGTCAGAGTTGCCCCCACAGTGTACAGCTCCTGCGCATCCTCCTCCTCCTCCTCCTCTTCATGTTCAGCCTCCATCTCAGATATCACCACATCAGTTACAAGCTGGAAGCATTGCAGTACTGCCTCCGCCAAGCGGCAACAGGCTGTGCTGAAACTCATAAGCTTAGGTGATAAACCTCACACTGCTTGTGAGTTGTGGACAGCTGTGAAAGAGCAGGCAGATCTGTGGCTGAGAGCGCTGAACCTACATCCCGGCATGGTCGTGTGTGACAATTGCCGTAACCTGGTGGCGGCTCTGAGGGGAGGTGAGATCACACACGAACCATGCCTGGCTCATGTGCTTAAGCTCGTGGTTCAGCGGTTTCTTAAATCGTACCTGGAGTTGCTAGATCTGCTCGTCAAAGTACGCTGCCTGTCAGCTCATTTTCGCAAGTCGGCTACAGCTTCCGCCGCCCTTGCTGTGTTGCAGCAGCGTTTGCAGCTTCCGGCACACCGACTGGTGTGTGATGTCCCTACACGTTGGAACTCTACCCTCCACATGTTGCAAAGGATTTGTGAGCAGAAGAGAGCAGTTGTGGAGTACCAGCTGCAACAAGGCCGTCGATATTCAGGTCAGACTCCACACATAAGACCTCAGGAGTGAACCTGGATGTCTGACATATGTACCATCCTGACAAACTTTGAGGAGGCCACCAAGATGGTGAGTGGCGATGACTCCATCATTAGTGTCAGCATCCCACTTGTCTGTCTTTTGCAACGCTCTCTACAGAGAATTAAAGAGGAGGCATTGCAGCCAGAGTATGATGAGATGGATCAAGAAGCCGTATCGGGCGATTACACACAGCCCAGCCTCATCTCATCCCAACGTGCATTGGGGGACAATGAGGGAGAGGAGGAGGAGGAGGAGGAGCAGGAAGAACAGGAGCTGCTATCATGCGTTGTAGACGGTAGTACCTGTACAAGTGTCATACCGTCGGTTCAGCGTGGGTGGCCTGAGGACAGGGGGGAGGAGGAGGAGGAGGAGGAGAGCATGGTCAGTCGTCATCTTGGTGAGGACATGACAATCTTGCCCGTTACCAGTCTGGCACGCATGGCTGACTTTATGTTACGCTGCCTTAACCATGACCCTCGCGTTGTCAAATTGTTGGGTGACAGTCATTACTGGTTGGTGACACTTGTAGACCCCCGCTACAAGGAGAACTTTCACTCTCTTATTCCTGAGGTGGAGAGGTCTACAAAAATGGGGCAGTACCAGAAGGCCCTTGCTGCAGAACTCTTAAAAAAATTCCCATCTGAACACGCTAGCGGCAGAGGTCACAGTTCGTTGCCCAACCAAGGCATACAGGCGAGAGAGCAGAGGCAGGGGAACACTGTCAACATTCTGGGACAGTTTTCTGACACCCGCCCAGCTTACAGGCCCTGAGGCGCGGGGTACTCTCACAAGGAGTGGAAAGTTTCAAAAGATGGTGAGGGAGTACCTTGCCGACCATACCAGCGTCCTCCGTGATTCCTCTGTGCCTTTTAATTATTGGGTATCCAAGCTGGACACTTGGAATGAACTCGCTCTGTACGCGTTGGAGGTCCTGGCCTGCCCTGCCGCTAGTGTGTTATCGGAGCGTGTTTTTAGTGCGGCTGGGGGAATTATAACTGATAAGCGCACTCGCCTGTCAACTGACAATGCTGACAAGCTGACCCTTATCAAAATGAACAAGGGCTGGATTGGGCAAGACTTCTCATCACCACCAAATGACAGCAGAGTAACATAAAGTCAAATCCACTGTGTTATTTCGGGAGGTGTATTCACATGCACCGCTTCACACCCTCACATGGGTATACGCTTCCTTGTTTCGGCTGTTTTATCTTCTTCTCCTTATCCTCAGCCTTCACCACCACTATACCACCAGGGTGCCAGCATTGCAAGTTGCTCCGTCCTTATTTTTGGCAGCTTTTGCTTGCAAGGCATAAGCAAATACTATGGGACACCCACTCCCCATTAATGGGACTTATGTTTGTAATATGCTGCACTGCATGGCTTTTGTAAGGGGCATTGCAAGTTGCTCCATCCTAATTTTTGGCAGCTTTTGCTTGGAAAGCATAAGCAAATACTGTGGGAGACCCACTCCCCAATAATGGGACTTATGTTTGTAATATGCTGTACTGCATGGCTCTTGTAAGGGGCATTGCAAGTTGCTCCGTCCTAATTTTTGGCAGCTTTTGCTTGGAAAGCATAAGCAAATACAATGGGACACCCACTCCCCAATAATGGGACTTAAGTTTGTAATATGCTGTACTGCATGGCTCTTGTAAGGGGCATTGCAAGTTGCTCCGTTCTAATTTTTGGCAGTTTTTGCTTGGAAAGCATAAGCAAATACCATGGGACACCCACTCCCCAATAATGGGACTTATGTTTGTAATATGCTGTACTGCATGGCTCTTGTAAGGGGCATTGCAAATTGCTCCGTCCTAATGTTTGGCAGCTTTTGCTTGGAAAGCATAAGCAAATACTATGGGACACCCACTCCCCAATAATGGGACTTATGTTTGTAATATGCTGTACTGCATGTGACGCCCCCCCTGGGCCATACCTGTGCCCTCCCACTAAATGCACTGGGGAGGGCACAGGTAATGTTTTGGTATACGCGCTTAATCTTATGTATAAGGCACACCAGGACAAATAGGGGCTGCTGGGGACTGAGTATGGATACCTCGCTGCTGAAGCAGCCATGAGGTAGTGGCCAGCTTCGGCCTCCTCCAAACTAAAAGGCCCCATTTCAAGTGCAAGCTAGCAGTATGGAATTGCAGTCTGGGGGTGGGTGGGTGGCAGGCTGCACACTTACACTTGCATTAAAAGAAAACATAGCAGATGCTAACTTCTGTCATCATCATCATGCTCCTCACCTTGGCACTCTCAACTCCACCGATGGAGAAGTCAGGGCCCACCGGAGGAGTCTGGTTCTCTGGTGGGCTCGTCCAATGCTGCCTAAAGCAGGCCGGGCTAAGAAAAGTGTGTGGGGGGATGTTCCAAGGAGAAATAGGGGCGGCTGGGGACCGTTTATGGACCCCCGGCTGCCCCCAGGCGGCTGGGGACCGTGTGTGGACACCCGGCCGCGGGGCGGCTGGGGACCGAGTATGGACACCCGGCTGCTGGGCAGCTGGGGACTGAGTATGGATTCCAGGCCGCCAACACAGCCATGACGTGGTGGCCATATTCCGCCTCCACATGCCTAAAAGGCCCAATTTCAAGTTCAAGCAAGCAAGCAGTATGGTATTGCAGCCTGGGGGTGGGTGGGTGGCAGGCTGCATACTTGCGCTTGCATTGCAAGGAATGGGGGAGGTACAATTGAACACTGCCCTGGGACTAGAACTTGCATGGGGATAGTTGCAAGTCTGCATCTTCTGATGCGGCAAGGATCACTTATGATGGGCACACTTTTAGACAGCGACCTGGGAGTCAGAGATGCTTCCAGGGGTCTTTCCATGCTGTTCCCATGTCTTTTCAGCACTTTATGCATGCGTCACACAGCACATGGCCAGATAGGGTTGTAAAATGTTAAAATGACATTTCCCGGTGAATGCATTTGTCATAGCAATACAAAAGTGCAAAAACACTTAAAAAATGCTACTTGTGAACATAGCCGAAGGTGTGGAGGAGTATTTTTATTTTTGGTCATTTATTTTAACTTATACACAATTCTTTTCCCTGGAAAGGATGTTCCTTAACATATTTCACAGGAAAAAAAGTTTCACTTTCGTTTTTGAACGTTTTATTGTGAGCCCGTAAAAGTGGCTTAATACCTCTGACCACGTTGTTGACAGCAGTGACCCGGGGGTCAGAAATGCTTCCTGGGGCGATCCCCATGCTGTCCCCATGTCATTTGAGCACTGTCACTATCGTTTTGGGCACTTGTTAGGCTTTTAAAAGACTGCCGGGTTGCCACCGCAAAAATGCTCGAGTCTCCCATAGACTAACATTGGGCTCATTGCTCGGGTCGAGCACCCGAGTATCACAGCGAGCTCGGCCCGAGCTTCGAGCACCCGAGCATATTAGTACTCGCACAACACTAATGCTGATCCCTCATTGTAACATCTTTCAATAAAAGTATGTTGTTTCTTTGGCTCCTCTACACAGAACTTACCTTGCCACCATCTTTCACTCTTCTGCGACTTAGCCATGATGTCAGCACCACCCACATCTTCAATTTTATTCATGTTGGAAAGATCAGGGCACATCTGCATCCACTATGTGTTTGCACTTCTGGTCTCCTCCAGTGTCAGTGCACATGTGCAAGAATGCAGATTGAATTTAGTTTATTTACTTTAGACAAATAAGCTATGTCAACCAAGATCAAGGAAAGTGTTTCATGTGCAAATTGGAGGGCACAACAGTGCACTGAGCTCTTGGCCACACCAAAAATGCCCCAAAATTCCCTCATTTACATATGAAATAAAAGCCAATTTTTCTGCCACTTAATCATTAAACTGCATACTGCTGGAGTGATTTTTATAGGGACTATGTTCATATACAAATGTTTATGTAGTTTAGTTAGCATTTTGAGGGTAACAGATTCCCTTTGCCAATTTATTTGGTACGTGTCTCTAGAAGCAGAATCAGGGCATAAAGTATTGGCATAGTTGCAATTTTCTCTCTGCAATACCAATTGTGTGCTAATTTATGGAAAACACTTCAGGAGTAGTGATGAGCGAGTATGTTTTGTTAACACTTTTGCCTAGTATACTCGGCCGAGCGCAGAGTATTTATAGCGTGCTCGGGCTTTAAGTTTTCGTGGCTCCGTGAACATGATTTGCGACTGTTTGACAGATTTAATACATATGAGGAATGCCTGTTTTTCCAGCATTCTTCACATGTATTAATTCTGTCAAACAGTTGCAAATCATGTTCACGGAGCGACGAAAACTTAAAGCCCGAGCACGCTATAAATACTCGGTGCTCGGTCGAGTATACTCGGCGAAAGGGTTAACAAAACATACTCACTCATCACTATTTAGGAGTAGTGATGTGCGAACGTGCTCGCCACTGCTCGGTACTCGCCCGAGCATCACGGTGCTCGACAATCTCAGCGCTCGGCGAGTATTTCCGGGTTGCTCGGGTTGGAACTCGGGTCCCCTCCCTGCATGTTTGGCGCTCTTTAGAGAGCCAATGAACAAGCAGGGATTGCTTGCCATGCACTGTAATGCCGCAGCCATGTTGGTTGTGGGCATTACAATGATTGGCTGGCCGCACAGCGTCATCAGGTGTATATCAGACCTGGCGCAGCCATGCTCGTCACAGTCACTCCGGATCAGACAGTGTAGGGAGTGCTGCTGCTGTGTCAGGGAGAGATTTGCTTGTGTATTAGGTAGTGTAGGGAGAAAAACCGTACATTACACATATCCATCTTAACAAACAGTCCTTCTGAGGACTAATCCATCTGCAGAGATATCTGGCAGACAGTGTATATAGGCAGGCAGTGTATATAGCAGACTGCAGTGCATATAGCACAACAGGCTCCATTTCAGTTTTGTCGGCTGCTGCTGTTAAATATTTCTGGAAATAGGCCCAGGTCTCAGGGGCCAGGAATATTTTTTTTTGCATCTTAATGCTCATTATTTGCTTAACAAGCAATCCAGTGAACACGTTTTTTTTTGCGCTATTTGCTTGTGGGCACTGCAGAATACAGCTAGGTCCTTTCCATATTACAGCACTAAAAATCCATCTATTTAAAACCGTGTTTTCTCCGTCACACGGATCACATGTACGTTTTCAGAAAATACTGCTATTTCTGGCCTCCATTAAATTTTTTTTTCTGTGTGTCAGCAAAGTTTTTGACACTGGTTTGCTGTTCAAAACAGTTACCTACAGGCCAGGTACTTAAAACTGTGTTTTCTCCGTCACATGTATCACATATACATTTTCAGAAAATACTGACATTTCTGGCCTCCATTAAATTTTTTTTTCAGTGTGTCAGCAAAGTTTTTGACACTGGTTTGCTGTTCAAAACAGTTACTTACAGGCCAGGTATTTAAAACTGTGTTTTCTCCATCACACGGATCACATATAAGTTCGCTCCAAACTCAGTCATTTGTAGTGAGCGTGGAAGATACTGTCCTCCATTTAAAATGGGCAAGGCACATGGCAAGGGACGGGGAACTGGATGTGATGGTAATGGTGCATGCAGAGGCCAAGGACAAGGCCGTGGGCAAGTCGAAATGGTGCCACAACAAAAACACCCACATTTTCTCGCCTGACCTTCCTGTTCCAATTTCTAGGGGACCGCATCACACCACTATTGAACCCAGAGCAGTGTCAAAAGGTTGTTGGTTGGATAATGCTTCAAGTCACTTAGCCACAACCACCACCACCCTGTCTTCCACACGGTCAAGTCTCAGTAGCCGTCAGTCTTGACCGCATATTCCTCACCCTGATCCTCCTTCCTCCCACCATGCCGAGTACCCAGAGACAACTGATCCCACACTTGGACACTCTGAAGAGCTGTTCACTTTTCCATTTATAGATTCGGGCCTCTCGCCCAGTCCACTTGAAGCGGGGCAAGAGGAGATCGCGTGTAGCAATGCCCAAATATTTGAGCAGCCAGGGTCACACAAAGGCAAAGGTGTGAAAGTGTCACAAGAGGTGGACGATGATGAGACACAATTGCCAGAAAGTCAGGAGGAGGACCAGGGTGCGGAAGTGAAAGACGAGGTGGTGGATGATATAGTAACTGACCCAACCTAGCAGGAGGACGTGCAGAGCGAGGACAGTAGCACACAGGGGGAGGGAGGCAGAGCACCCCAACAGGCAGGAAGAAGCAGTGTGGTGGCCGCAGACAGAAGGCAGGCAACCGTTCCCCGTGACACCAAAACAAAGGAAGTTGCCAGTCCAACTGTTAGGTCTTCCCGAGTCTGGTTGTTTTTTAAAGACTCTGCCGATAACCCCAAAAAGGCCATTTGCAACATCCTGCCAGGCCAGCATCAGCAGGGGTGGCAAAACAACCAGCCTGACCACCACCAGCATGATCAGGCACATGGCAGCAAAGCACCCGACTTTGTGGGCCGAACCCCAGGGTCCAGGAACAGTGTGTGCGGGTGGCACCATTGTTTCTTCCGCTGTTGTGCATGCAAGGCAATCCCCTCTCCATGGTGCATGCGAAGATGCCTCCTGCCCTGCACCTGTCATTGCACACTCTCAAGTAGCAGCATCAGGACGCACGTCCATGTCCTTGACCCAGTGCAGCGTTCAATTGTCCATACCCCAGTCCTTGGAACGCAAGCGCAAATATGCAGCCAACGCCCCACAGGCCACACTATTACATTCTCACGTTTCACGACTGCTTGCACTTGAAATGTTGCCTTTTAGGCTCGTGGAGATGTAAACATTTCGCAACCTGATGGCGGCAGCCGTCCCTCTGTACTCGGTCCCCAGCTGCCACTATTTCTCCCGGTGTTCCGTCCCCGCATAACACAAGTACGTGTCACAAAACATTAGCCTTGCTCTCAACAACGCAGTAACAGGTAAAGTCCACCTAACCACGGACACGTGGAAAAGTGCTTGTGGGCAGGGACTGTACATTTTGCTGACGGCACACTGGGTTATCATAGTGGAAGCCGGGACCCAGTCGGACCTTGGGACGGAACATGTCCTCCCGATGCCAAGGATTGCGGGCCCTAGGTCAATCAGCGTTACCCCCACGGTCTACATCTCCTGCACCTCATCCTTCTCAGGCTCCTCCTCTTCTTCAGCCTCCATCTCCAAAATGTCCACATCAGTCACAAGCTGGAAGCACTGCAGCACTGCCTCGGCCAAGCGGCAACAGGCTGTGCTGAAGCTAATATGCTTAGGTGACAAACCGCACATTGGTGAAGAGTTGTGGACACCTCTGAAAGAGCAGGCAGAACCGTGGCTCACACCGCTGAACCTACAGCCAGGCATAGTCGTGTGTGACAATGGCCGGAACCTGGTGGCGGATCTGAGGCAAGGCGAGCTCACACACGTACCATGCCTGGCCCATGCGCTTAACCTCGTGGTTCAGCGGTTTATCAAATCCTACCCGGAGCTGCCGGATCTGCTTGTTAAAGTACGCCGCCTGTGTGCCCATTTTAGAAAGTCAGCTACAGCTTCCGCCGCCCTTGCAGTGTTTCAGCAGCGTTTGCAGCTTCCGGTTAACAGACTGGTGTGTGATGTCCCCACGCATTGGAACTCTACACTGCAGATGTTGGGAAGGATTTGTGAGCAGAAGAGGGCAGTTGTTGAGTACCAGCATCAACAAGGCCATCTGTATTCAGTTCAGACTCCACACGTAAGACCTCAGGAGTGGACATGGATGTCAGACATATGTACTATCCTCCAAAACGTTGAGGACTCCACCAAGATGGTGAGCGGCGATGACGCCATAGTTAGCATCACCATCCCGCTTCTCTGTCTTCTGAAATGCTCTCTGCTCACAATTTAAGAGGATGCATTGCAGGCAAAGCACGATGAGATGGAGCAAGGAACCATACAGGGTGATTAAACACAGCCAAGCCTCATCTCATCCCAACGTGGATTGGGTGACAATGAGGAAGAGGAGGAGGAGCTAGTTTCATGCACTATAGACAGTACTACCTGCACAGCTGTCATACCGTCTTTTCAGCGTGGATGGCCAAAGAACAGAGAGGAGGAGGAGGAGGAGAGCATGGTCAGTAATCCTCTTGGTGAGGACACGGAAGTCTTGCCTGTTAGTAGTCTGGCACGCATTGTCCGAGTTTATGTTTCGCTGCCTTTCCCATGACCCTCGCGTTCTCAAAATTTTGGGTGACAGTCATTACTGGTTGGTGACACTTCTAGACCCACGCTACAAGGAGAACTTTATATTTCTTACTCCTGAGGCGGATAGGTCTACAAAAATAGGACTGTACCAGAAGGCTCTTGTTGCGGAACTAGTAAAAAAATTCCCATCTGAAAACGCTGGCGGCAGAGGGCACACTTCATTGGACAACCAAGGAGTACAGGCGAGAGAGACACAACCTCAATCCAGCAGAGGCAGGGGAACACTGTCAAAGTTCAGGGAGAGTTTTCTTAGACCCTCCCATCGTGCAGGCCCTGAGGCGTAGGGTACTCTCACAAGGAGTGCAAAGTTTGGGAAGATGCTGAGGGAGTACCTTGCCGACCGTACCAACGTCCTCCGTAATTCCGCTGTGCCTTATACTTATTGGGTATCCAAGCTGGATACGTGGAATGAACTGGCTCTCTATGACTTGGAGGTCCTGGCCTGCCCTGCCGCCAGCGTTTAATCAGAGTGGGTTTTTAATGCCGCTGGTGGAATTATAGTTCATAAGCGCAACTGCCTGTCAACTGAAAATGCTGACTGGCTGACTCTTATAAAAATGAACAACGGCTGGATTGGGCCAGACTTCTCAACACCACCGAATGATAGCAGCGTAACATAAACTCCAATCCAGTGTCTTTTCTTGGGAGGTGCATTCCCATGCACCTTTTCACAAACACACATGGATATACACTTCCTGATTTTGGCTATTTCCTCTTTGACTCCTCCTTCTCCTCATCCTCCACCACCATTTCACCATGGTGACCGTGGTCCGTGATGCAACACCCACCTAATTTTTTTAATTGTGTTTATGATGCCCATAAAAAAAAAAATGTATACAGTATGTTCATGTATACCCCTCAGGGGTAAATGTTTGTCAGCACATATGTAGCACCCCGATGGTTCGGTCGCTACAGAGGAATTGCATCTCACCCAGAGGTGTGATATCTCACTTCCAGGTAAGGATGGAGTGTGGCTCAGGACCCTAACACCCACATGCACTACACCACATTTCCCGGGGGCAGGGCGACAATGCTCCCAAGAGTGAGCACAACTGCCCCTGTCCCTGGCTGGAGTGGGGGGAGGGAACACATAGAAAGGGGGTACCCGGTAGTGTGTGGGTGGGGAGAGTAGATCCAGGGTGCACTGGAAAGGGGAGTATATAAGGTGGGCACTATCTTGAAGTCGGGGAGAAGAGAGAAAAGAGAGAGAAGAAGACTGGGAGCAGTGGCTCTGTACGGGCTCTGCTCCGCAGGGAGGCCAAGTCTCAAGGCCTGAGCCTAGAGAAGAGAAGAGCTGCTGAGTTCAGTCAGAGAGGAGAGGAACGGAGGAGGCTCCAGGAGTGGAGTGAAGGGACCCCAGGGGTGCGAACCGGCCAGTGGCCACCGTACGCCCACCGATACCAGAGTAGGGGGGTCAGGCCAAGAAAGGGAACCGGAACCCTCATCTAGTGGAGGAGAGCAACTACCCTCAGCTAGTAACCGGAGGCCGTGGCATTGCACGTGTTACGGCCCCTCACTACACCCGTTAGGAAGGCACCATATAGGGCCCAGGGTAACGGAACATACGTTTGCCCGCCAAGGCCCGAGGCAGCAGGACAGAAACGTGGTCAATTGTGGGGTATGACGGGCCAGAGAAAGGACACACGAAGGGGGTCCTGAAAAGCATTCCAAAGGTACCTGGAGGTTGGCCGAGTCCTTCACCTGGTGAGCACAGTACGACGTGGGCCGCCATTACCTGCAGAAGTGGCTTGGAGTGTAAAACTGTGAGTAAAGACCCTGGACTGCATCACTGGACTCTGAGTCATTACTGTTGCTCCCGCGCACCATTACCCCCACCATCTGCACTCACTGCCCTGAGGCTATACTTCTCCCGTGGGGAGTTATACTACCCTCTGCTGCGCACACAACATCAGCCTCAGCGGTCTGCCCCGCAGCGGCGGTTCTCAGTGACCGCAATCCACCGGTGGCGTAGTCGGACATTTAAACATTAAAAACCAAATAAACAGATCCGTCACTGGTTTGACCACCCTGAGCCACAGGACCGGGTCACCACCACGGAGACTACAACCCCTAGCATTACACAGAGAAACGGCTCCGGGAATTCCCCCACACACGGCCCAGGGGGCGCATCACATACACTTAGTGCATGGACATTACAAGTATAGGAGGCACTCTCCTTTCTAATGGGAACATTTTTTTATGAGGCACTCCTCCATGTCTCTTCCAAAGGGCATTGAAGTGCCTCCAAATTTTTGGCAGCCCTTGCATTCACTGCATAGGCCAACACTATGGGAGACTCTCTCCTTTCTAATGGGAATTTGTCGTTACTGTGGCCCTGCTCTGTGTGTCTTTAAATTCTTAGTGGGGTTTTTCCGAAAATTGGTCAGCCATTGGACTCACTGCATACCCTATAACTGTATAGCAGACCCTCTCCTTTCTAATGGGAACATGTCGTACCTTGTTACTGTGGCCCTGCTCCATGTGTCTTTAAATTCTTAGTGGGGTTTTTCCTAAAATTTTCAGCCGTTGGACTCACTGCATACCTTATAACTGTATAGCAGACCCTCTCCTTTCTAATAGGAACATGTTGTACCTTGTTACTGTGGCCCTGCTCCATGTGTCTTTAAATCCTTAGTGGTGTTTTTACTAAAATTGGTCAGCCATTGGACTCACTGCATACCCTATAACTGTATAGCAGACCCTCTCCTTTCTAATGGGAACATGTCGAACCTTGTTACTGTGGCCCTGCTCTGTGTGTCTTTAAATTCTTAGTGCGGTTTTTCCTAAAATTGTCAGCCGTTGGACTCACTGCATACCCTATAACTGTATAGCAGACCCTCTCCTTTCTAATGGGAACATGTCGTACCTTGTTACTGTGGCCCTGCTCCCTGTGTCTTTAAATTCTTAGTGGGCTTTTTACTAAAATTGGTCAGCCGTTGGACTCACTGCATACCCTATAACTGTATAGCAGACCCTCTCCTTTCTAATGGGAACATGTCGTACTTGTTACTGTGGCCCTGCTCCATGTGTCTTTAAATTCTTAGTGCGGTTTTTCCCAAATTTTGGCAGCCCTTGCAGTCACAGCATGGGCATTACCACTATAGGAGACCCGCTCCTTTATAACGGGAACAATTTTTTTACTGAGACCCTCCTCTATGTCTCTTCAAAGGGGTATTGGGTTGCGTCCAAATTTTTGGCAGCCCTTGCACTCACTGTATACGCAATAACAGTATAGGAGACCCACTTGTTAATAATGGGAACAACAAAGCATAGCCGGCTGATGGCTCTCTAACAATAGCTAGGGTCGACTGCTGGCCTTTTAAGAATAGTAAAGGCTGTCTGATGTCCCTATAAAAATAGGCTTTATGACTTTCAGAGTCCCTCCATCATAAATAAAACAGGATGTGTCTGATGATGTGTCACACACCACATTGCCAGATAAGGTTGTAAAATGTTAAAATGACATTTCCCGGTGAATGCATTTGTCTTAAAAAAAAGCGTAAAAAAAGCAAAACAATAGGATCTTTCTTTAGTATAAAAAACAGAGTCACCAATTTAACAACAATGTAATCACATTGTTCAGCTTATGCACCTCCTCCTCCATCTCCGAAATGACCACATCAGTCACAAGCTGACAGCACTGCAGCACTGCCTTGGCCAAGCAGCAGCAGGCTGTGCTGAAGATAACATGCTTAATGCTTAATTGACAAACCGACCATCGCTACAGAGTTGTTGAAAGCTGTAACACAGCAGCCTGATCTGTAGCTCTCACCGCTGAACATACAGCCAGGCATGGTCGTGTGTGACAATGGGCGGAACCTGGTGACGGAGAAATGACAGCCAGGGTAGATATGGTTTCCCTCTATACCAGTCCTTTCACCGAGCTAAAGAAAATGGTTGTGGTGAAATACAACTCCCACTGAGAAGCTGTTTCAGATTAAAAAACATTGTGCCCACCAGAGGATTTGATTCTGAGGGCTAACCTTTCTCCCCCGCCCATAGCAGCTGCAATGTTAGCACTATCATGAACTCTCCTGAGGTAGAAGCCAAAGCACACCAGAGGATTCTCTGATGGGACCATCCAACCCTGCCAAGAAGCAGTCCTGGCTAAGAAAAGTGTGTGGAAAGGTTCCTGGACACTCTATGGCAGCTTTTTTATTGGGGAGGAAAGACACTCAAACACAGGGAGAACATACATAGTCCTTGCAGATGTTGTCCTTACTGGGATTTGAACCCAGGATCCCAGCGCTGCAAGTTTTCAGTGCTAACCACTGATCCAATGTGCTGCCGTTCACCCTCTAATATCTAACAGGCTGGAGAAACTTTCACCTACTGCCACTCTATCTTCAGCTCCTTTGTGAGAAAATGTATTTGAGCAGCCACTCAGTCTACCAAATAAAATTCCTGAGAAGGAAATTGGGGATGGCTTCACTACTGGTACTGGGGGCAGTGCTAATACCATGGCGTCGTACCATAGTTTGCTGGAAATATTCCAGGCTGGTAGGAGGCAAGCAAATTCGCACAGAAAAGTACCAGCAGTAATGTTCAGGGACCCGCGCTTGGAGAAGACAGAGACAACACCGGGAGAAATAGTGATGGCTGAGGACCGAGTATGGACACGAGGCATGAGGCATGTGGTTTTGAAAAGCCTCCATGAGCCTAAAAGGCCACATTTCAAGTGAAAGCAGCTTCACAGGACTTCCTGTGAGAAATAACAAGCAGGGAAGATACGGTTTCCCTCTATGCCAGTCCTTTCACTGAGCTAAATACAACTGTCAGCAAAAAAAGTGCACTGGGGAGGGCACTGGTAATGTTGTTGGACCCGTGCTTGTGGAAGGCAATGGCAATACCGGGAAATATAGTAGCGGCTGGGGACGGAGTATGGACACCCGGCCGCCGCCGGCATGAAGTTGTGAAATGCTTCCGCCTCCATGAGCTTAAAAGGCCATATTTCAAGTGCAAAAAGCTGCCCAGAAATCTGGCAGTTTATTGTTGTGGCCTGTGGGTGGGTGCATACTTGCACTTGCATTCCAAGGAATGGGGTAGGGACAACTGAACGCTGCACTGGGACAAGGACGTGGACGGTGATTGTTGCAAGTCTGCAATGACAGGTTCATTGGGGGAGGCTTCTTCGTATGCGCCAAGGATCACTTATGATGGACACACTTTTAGGCAGTGACCTGGGAGTCAGAGATGCTTCCAGAGGTCTTCCCCATGCTGTTCCCATGACTTTTCAGCACTGTATGCAGGTGTCTGATGATGTGTCACACACCACATGGCCAGATAAGGTTGTAAAATGTTAAAATGAAATTTCCTGGTGAATGCATTTGTCTTGGTTGAAAGCAATGCAAAAGTGCAAAAACGCATCAAAAACGCTACGTGTGAACATAGCCCTAGGTGTGGAGGAGTATTTTTGTTTTTGGTTATTTATTTTGCTTTATATACATTGTACATGTCATGGAAAGGATGTTCCTTAACATATTTCCCAGGAAAATCCATTTTGGTTTTGTTTTGGTATGTTTTATTGTGAGGCCGTAAAAGTGGCATAATACCTCTGACAACGTTGTTGACAGAAGTGACCTGGGAGTCAGAAATGCTTCCATGGGTCTTCCCCATGCTGTTCCCATGTCATTTGAGAACTGCTCCCATCAGTTTGGGCAATTTTTAGGCCCTCTGCAGACCACCGGGGGAGCCGCCTGAAAAATGCTCGAGTTTCCCATAGAATTACATTGGGCTCGTTGCTCGGGTCGAGCACCCGAGTATTCCAATTTGTTCGACCAGAGCAACGAGTACCCGAGCATTTTAGTGCTTGCTCATCACTATTCAGGAGTCAAAATCGGAACTGCATCCATAGATGATTTTGTAGAGGAGTGTAATTTCCAAAATGGGGTCTAGCATACTTTTACAGAAAAATCTGCGCTCCAAAAGTCAAAAAGTGCTCTTTCCTAATGAACTACAAGTGGTGCTCAACATTATAAGCGCCCCTTCATTTTTTTCATAGACGGTACAATATCTTCAGAAGTTAATGGAGATGCACCAAAGTTATATGCTCAGGATTTTTTTAATTAGTGATCCAAAGTAATAAAACACTAAAACACTGTTTTTGAACTTCCATGTTGCAATTTCAAAGAAGATACAGAATAAACAGCATGTGCAGCAATGAAGGCACCCTTAATTAATACTTGGTTGCACACCCTTTGTCATTGCTGACAGCCTCCAAACGTTGCTTGTAGCCGTCTATATCTTCTTACACTTCACAGCTGGAATTTTCTCCCACTCTTCCTTTGCAGTTTGTTCAAACTTTTGAATGTTTGCAGGGTTCTTTTTCCCTATGGCAGATTTCAGCTCATCCCAAAGATTTTCAATGGGATTGAGGTCAGGACTCATTGCTGGACATTTTAAAACAGTCCATTTTTTCTTTTTCAATCATTCCTGTGTACTTTTGGATGTCTGCTTTGGGTCATTGTCTAGCTGGAGGACCCATGATTTTCGACTCAAACCAAGTTTTCTTACACTGGGTAGGACATTTTGTTCTAAAATTTCTTGATAATTATCTGATTTCATGATTCCTGTAATACAGTCAAGGCCTATAGTACGAGACGCAGCAAATCAACCCCACATGCTTAACTGTTGGTAAGGTGTTCTTTTCCGTGGCAGCATGGTGGCTCAGTAGTTAGAACTGTAGCTTTGCAGCACTGGGGTCCTGGGTTCAAATCCCATCTAGTACAACATCTGCAAGGAGTTTGTATGTCCTCCCTGTGTTTTCGTGGGCTCCTCCAGTTTCCTCCCACACTCCAAAGACATACCAATAGGGATTTTAGATTGTGAGCCCCAATGGGGACAGTGCCAATAATGTGTCTGAATTATAAAGCACTGTGGAATATGTTGGCCCTAAATAAATAAAAAGATTATTATTATTATTTCCTTATAAGCTTCATTACGCTATCTGTAAACAAACTGTTGCCTTGCTGTGTCAAAAAAGCTATATTTTTTTTAATATGTCCACAGAACATTTTTCCAGAAGGATTGCAGTTCGCCAAAATACTTTTTGGCAAAGATTGGTCTTTACTTTTCTTTTCTTCAGCAATGGTTTCTTCCTTGGCTTTCGCCCTTAAAGCTCTGCTTGGTTTAGTGTGAGGCATATGGTACTTTTTGAAACCATGACCCCAGACTGTTTCAGGTTGGCCATCAGGTCTTTGGATATTTGAAGTGGTGTTTTCTCCAAAGACATCTCTTGTTAATTTTCTTATTTTCCACGCATCCAGGGAGGTTCTTGATGGTTCCATGCTTCTGATGGAACTTCTCAATAACATTGCGCACTGTTGAAACTGGGATACTAAGGTCTTTGGAGATGGCCTTATACCCTTTGGAAGTCTTGTGTTTGCTAATAATAGCAGCTCTGATGTCATCAGACAAATCCTTTGTCTTTAACACTGTGACAAAGGAACAGGGCCTGCCATGTGGCTTTTTAAGTCATCATTCATTGGCTAATTCATGTCACATGGGCACTGACAATTAATCACTGGTGAATCTCTTTTGTAATTTACCACAGGTGAGTCAAAATGTGTTTCCATACTAAATTCATGTAAAGGTACCAATACCAGTGTCACAGCAAGCTTTAGGTTTTTATATTTTTCCCTCTCATTGTTTTTTGTTTTAAATCATTGTTTATCATTTGCTCTATTGTATTTAACACGAGTGCTCGATACAAAAAAACTGGTTCACTTGATTCATTTTTTTCAGGAGATATTCCACATTATGTGCTTAAACTTCATAGGTGCAATAACAATGAGCAGGACTGTATGCTATGTGCCCAAACAGTACTGTTCAACCACATATGGGACCTTACCTTGTTTGAGAGAAATGGTGTAACAAATTATGGGGTCCTGCTTCATCTATAACCTCTTCTGAAAATGAAATATTTCTGGCTAAAACAATATTTTATGGTAAAAATTGTATTTTTATCTTCAAGTCCCACTGGTATAAAATAATGTGAAATACTTTTGGAGACAACATGTTTCACTAGAAGGTGCAGCTGGGGCATGTGCTCTGGGCGCAGCCGGCAGAGGGCGCCATTGGGCCGCCAAATGCGATGGCCTGAAGCGTCTTCCTTTGCGACTGCATTCTGTCGCCCACCCAGATTGGGATTCGGCCATTTTCTGAGCCAGCTGACAAGCTGACAGCCAGCTTACAGAATGCACAGTGCGCCAGCTCTCAGTTTTCAATTGTACTTGCATGTTTCAGATGAGAGAACAATTGAAGCTGTGACTGCCGAGTCAGAGCGACGTCAACAGCAAGATCAGATCATGTGATCACGCTGCTGACGTCAATCGCCGGTACACAGTAGAGAGAAGAACATCAGAGGTAATTGCTCCTATGGCTGTGGAGTTGAAGACACCAAAGATTCAGCATAGAGGGGGGGATTTGTGTGGGGAGCCAGGGCGATGTGTGAGGAGGAAGTATGGAGAGCGAGGGGGAAAATATGTGAGGAGACAGTATGGTTAGCAGGGAGGATGTGAGAGAAGATAGCATGAAGAGGGAGGAGGAAACGTGTGAGGAGGAGACTGTTAGGGGGAATAGTGTGAGGAGACAGTATGGTGGGTAGAAAAGTGTGAGTGGGCACAGAATAGAGACTGAGTAGTGTGGGGAACAGTGTAAGGACACAGCCAGGAGGGGTCAGAATGCCAAGAAGGAGGAGTGTAATGAGGGGGCACAGTAGAGAGACTGGGCCCTATAGGGGAAACACAGTGTGAGAAGACAGTGTGAAGAGGGGGCCTAATATGATAAGGAGGGGGCAGTGTGGAGAGCATGGCATGTACCATAAGAGGAACAGTATGTGGGTCATATTTTATGTAGGGAAAATAGCGAGGGGCAATTATTTGTTCAGGAACTCAGCGTAGGGCAGATATATTTATTCAGGAGCATTATAATGACACTGCTATCTTTAAGGGCATCATGTGGGGACGAGCTGTTGATGAGAAAAGTCATCATGGAGTCTGAACAAGATGAAGAAAGAGAACAACTTCAGGGACAACATCATCTGTAAGGTACCTGGATGTAAATGTTACTTGTGATGCTGATAATGTTCATGTTTTTACTTATGTTAAGAGCATGAAAGGGGTTGTCCAAGTTTGTGATGAGTCTGCAGTCTTTCTATGTGACTGCAGACTTCTGAATTCTCTCAGTACGCACTGAACACAGTCAGGATTCTCTGGTGTCGACAATTTACATACATGCGGTCACATGCCGACGAGACATGTGGCCTCACTCAATGAAGATGAATTGAGCGAGGACTGACACATCTAGTCAGAATGTGGCCAAAAAATGCAAATCACATGCTTGCGCTGATATGACCATCCTCTCTTGCGACTGGCAAGGGAGAATCCTATAAATGTAGAGTGCATGTGCTTTGAGAATTCAGAAGCCTGTAGTCACATACAGTAACTGCAGACTTTGATCTCAATCCTGGACAAGCCCTTTAATTATAAAATGAAGCCCTCTAGCTTGCCAATCCTAACAGCATGTAATATACTCACTGTCAAGATTCAGCTCTGCTTGCAGGTTCCAGCAGTCATCACATGGCCACTTCACTCATGTAATTTTCATGCTGATGGTCACATAATGACAAGCTTTTCTTCATGATTCTCTCAGTTCTTCACTGAACATTTAGAGAATTAGGGAGAGCAGGTCATCGGCATGTGAGTAAGTGTGTAAATCGCATATGTGCTTGGGTGGGGGGGGTGGCGCCAAACTGAATTCATCCTAGAAAGCCTAGATACACCTCTGTGCTCACTTAACCAGAATATATTCATTGAGGGATGTAGTCTGTAAAACTGTGTACCTTTTGGTGGGATTTATGCAAAATATTGCTCCTTTCCTTCTGAGCTTTGCAGTGTGTGAAACAGTCATTTCAAATCACATATGGTGTATCATGTTATTAGGAGAAATTATATTACAAATTTTGGCTTCCGTGTCTCCTGTTATAATTTTTTTCCACATACCAATGTCATAAAATTCTGCAAAGGTCCTGTGGATTCAAAATGTTCAATACACTTCAGGATATATTCCTCCAGGGATATAGCATCCTAAATGGGGTCACATGTGGAGGGGTTCTGGTGAACATTTTATTTACAATTATTTAATCTGTCCAATTACTTTTGGTCCCTTTAAAAACAGGGTGGCACATGTTATGGAGTTGAAACTCCTAAACCCTTCATCCAATTTTAATGTGGATGCCCTCAAATGAAAGCTGAACTTCAACTGCATCTGAATTGTTTTGTTTAAAATTCATTGTGGTAATGTCTAGAACCAAAATTAGAAAAATGTTGTCTCTGTCCAAATATATATGGACCTAACTGTATATGTAAATTGTGAATACTGTTTGTTGTATTGTTACTTGCCATCCCCCTTACCATATTTACCAATTACCTCCCTCCACAATAAACTTATTTAAGTTTTCAACCTCATCTTCTTGTGCATGTATACGGAGTGTACAGGGGTTCCCGAGTCGATCCCTAGCAGAAGAGGAAGATCCTCCTGCATCCCACTACTACTCCTAGCAAGATTCAGGTGGAGGCACTACGCTATATTGAGGTGAGAACTACCAAACACCCTGCCCACGGAGGCGGCTTAAAGGGGTGTTACATATGGAATAATGCACAAGCACTTTATAGTTTTGAAGAACATATGTCTTGTATATTGAAATGCGACGATGGTGAACTAGTATAGTTCTAAAAAAATGCAAATGATTACATTTATGCAGTAATGCCCTTATATGCATATAGCATATCTATTAACAATGTCTGATGCACTAGCACTTTACTATATCAGTTAGGATATAAGAGTATGATGTGACTTTTTATAGGATGTAACTGGACCTATTTTCGGTGCATGTCTGTATATGTGCATAATATACATCCATACAAAATGAAACACTTGCACGCTTTGTCAAATAACAGTGATCAGCCAATGCATTTATGTGCAGGGATGTACATATATTTATATATTATATGGATATCTAATAATTTTTGATGCACTAGCACTTTATTTTCACATCAATCTGTATATAGGGAATAGAGTAATAGGTAATGTGGTGCCATCTATCATAATGTGTAATGATGTTTAATTCGCACTAGTTATGTGTATTTTTTATTTTTCCTGATTGTGTGTCCTCTACATGTATTGATTTTAAATTGTCTTTTTTTTGCAAATCCTCTTTTATCACCTGGTCATTAATAAAGGTTTAAGATATTTTATATCACTCAAACTAACTGGGCTTTCTGGTCAAATTTTTTATTTGTTTCTCTGCTCCCAAACAATAGTTTCCAACCACATATGGAGTATCAATATAACAAATAGAAATTGCATAATAATTTTTGGTATTCATTCGTTTCTGTTGCAATTGTGAAAATTAAACATTTAAAGCTAAAGCAACATTACATTGGAAAAAATAGTTTTCATTTTTACAGTCTAATGTTATAAAATTCTTTGAAGCATGATTCTACCTCACCTCTAGAATAATTTCTTGAGGCTCCTCATTTCCAAATTTAAGCTTCTACTATTTTGGCACCTCAAGGGCTCTCCCAATATGACATGGCACCAGCAATATATTCCAGCTAAATTTGCGCTCCAAAAGTCAAATAGTGCTCTTTGTCATCCAAGCCTTGCCATGCACCCAAACAGTAGTTTCCAACCACATATTTGTTATCAGCGTGCTCGGGAGAAATTGCACAACAAATTGTGGTGTCCATTTTCTCCTTTTACCCTTGTGAAATTGAAGAATTTGGGGCTAAAGCAACATCTTTAAAAAAAAATTTTTTTATATTTTTCTTTCCCCTTTCTGTTTATTCCTGAATTGCAGCTGAAGGGTAAAAAACTTCCTGAATGTGGTCTTGAATACCTTTAGATGGTGAAGTTTTCAAATTTGGTTCTTGTTTTGGGATCTTTTGACATACTAGCACCTTAATATCACTTGAAATATGTAATGGTTTTTAAAATATTTGTTTTTGTGATTTTTTTTGCGAAAAATTCCTGCTAATCTTGTAACTCTTTAAACATCCAAACAACAACAAAAAAGATTTTTAAAAAATGATACTGACCTAAAGTAGACTTGTTGTACATGTTATTTATTAGTTATTTTGAATACTATTACTATCTGTTTTAAAGGAATAAGACTTCAAATCTCAAAAATTGTAAATTTTTGCCAAATTGCTAATATTTTCATAAATAAACACAAATTGACCTAAATTCACCATTAATTTGAAGTGAACAATCATTGTGATGTGTAGAAACTTTACAATGTTCTTACTTTATAAAATGACTCATGTCAGAATTGTAAAATGTGCCTGGCCAGGAAGGTAAAAACCGTCAACGTCTGCTAAGAGTTCAGGCCATATTAGGTTTGGTCCTTAGGGAGTCAAAATATGAGACAGACAGAAAAAACTAAAGTATACAGATATAGTAGAGAAAGTTGTGCTCACTTAATGACAAATAAATGAGGAATGACATATGATCAAATGTGTTTTTTTATGCCTAACAGATTTTATACTTATGTTAAGACTAGAGATGAGCGGTGTTCGACTCGAACTGTTCGCCAATCTCAAATTCGAGCTGTTTGGGCGGTGTTCGAGCCGCTCGGCGAACACGAACGATTTGAAAAAAATTTGGCTGTTCGAGGTTATGTTCGATAACTGTTCGTGCACCAAAATCATAACTGGATTTTTTCTCAGTAATGCTGAAAATTAATGTTAATACGCAGTTTGAGTGTACAGCGGGGCAGGGAGAGGGGCAGGGGATGGATCTCTGCAGGAATAATGAAGATCTCCATTTTGTTTCTCTTTCCCGCATTTACAGTGGGGAGGTGCAATCTGTCAGCCTATCAGCAGCGCACACACGGAGCGAAGTGCTTTTTTTCACACAAGCAAGGGTATGTGTCATTGGCAGTGTATGTCACATGTCCTTGCCCTATAAGACCCAGCCATTTTCCCCGTCGCCACCATTTTCTCACTGCTGTAGCTGCGTGTTAGACGGCAACGCTGTTGCTGTGTGCGCTATACCTTGTTAATTTCAAGCCAATTTTCGCACAAATCTACAGATAGCTTGGGAGTAGGGAAGAGTTGTGATTGCAGTCCTTTTAAGGACTAGGTTACATCATTTCCTATGACTTTTATCAGGCAGGTCTGTGCTCTTAAATAGATAGGTTGGGAGTAAAGACTAATTGTAATTGAAGTACTTTTCAGGACAAAGTTACATCAGTTCCTATCAGTTTTTGCCAGGCAGGTCTGTGCCTAGCAAAGCAAATCTTTTTTGGCCTATTGCAGAGTGTGTTAGTCAGTGGAGTAGCCTATCTGTGTTGCAAGCTACACCACCTATGAATAGAATACCATTTTTTTTACTGCACCTAGTGAAGTAAACCCTTTTGGGCATAGCATCATTCTATTAGTCCATCTATACTAACCTCCACCAGGTTGCAAATTCAATATAATATTTTTCTCCATCGAGCTCTGAAAAAATATTTCGCTTCTAGCAGTGTGTGGGACTTGTTCTATTAGTCCATCTATACTGACCTCCATCAGGTTGCAAATTCAATATAATTTTTTTCTGCATCTAGCTCTGAAAAAATATTTCGGCTTCTAGCAGTGTGTGGGACTTGTTCTATTAGTCCATCTATACTGACCTCCATCAGGTTGCAAATTCAATGTAATTTTTTTCTGCATCTAGCTCTGAAAAAATATTTTGGCTTCTAGCAGTGTGTGGGACTTGGTCTATTAGTCCATCTATACTAACCTCCACCAGGTTGCAAATTAAAAATAAATTTTATCTGCATCTATCTCTGAAAAAATATTTGGGCTTCTAGCAGTGTGTGGGACTTGTTCTATTAGTCCATCTATACTGACCTCCATCAGGTTGCAAATTCAATATAATTTTTCTCTGCTTCTAGCTCTGAAAAAATATTTTGGCTTCTAGCAGTGTGTGGGACTTGGTCTATTAGTCCATCTATACTCAACTCCATCAGGTTGCAAATTCAATATAATTTTTTTCTGCATCTAGCTCTGAAAAAATATTTTGGCTTCTAGCAGTGTGTTGGACTTGGTCTATTAGTCCATCTATACGAACCTCCACCAAGTTGCAAATTAAAAATAATTTTTATCTGCATCTATCTCTGAAAAAATATTTGGGCTTCTAGCAGTGTGTAGGACTTGTTCTATTAGTACATCTATACTAACCTCCATCAAGTTGCAAATTCAATATAATTTTTTTCTGCATCTAGCTCTGAAAAAATATTTCGGCTTCTAGCAGTGTGTGGGACTTGGTCTATTAGTCCATCTATATTAACCTCCACCAGGTTGCAAATTAAAAATAATTTTTATCAGCATCTAGCTCTGAAAAAAATATTTGGGCTTCTAGCAGTGTGTGGAACTTGGTCTATTAGTCCATCTATACTGACCTCCATCAGGTTGCAAATTCAATATTATTTTTCTCTGCATCTAGCTCTGAAAAAATATTTCGGCTCCTAGCAGTGTGTGAAACTTTGTCTATTAGTCCATCTATGCTAACCTCCACCAGGTTGCAAATTAAAAATAATTTTTATCTGCATCTATCTCTGAAAAAATATTTGGGCTTCTAGCAGTGTGTGGGACTTGTTCTATTAGTCCATATATACTAACATCCATCAGGTTGCAAATTCAATATAATTTTTTTCTGCATCCAGCTCTAAAAAAATATATCGGCTTCTAGCAGTGTGTGGGACTTGGTCTATTAGTCCATCTATACTGACCTCCATCAGGTTGCAAATTCAATATCATTTTTTTCTGCATCTAGCTCTGAAAAATATTTAGGCTTCTAGCTGTGTGTGGGACTTGGTCTATTAGTCCATCTATACTAACCTCCACCAGGTTGCAAATTAAAAATAATTTTTACCTACATCTACCTCTGAAAAAATATTTGGGATTCTAGCAGTGTGTGGGACTTGGTCTATTAGTCCATCTATACTGACCTCCATCAGGTTGCAAATTCAATATAATTTATTTCTGCATCTAGCTCTGAAAAAATATTTGGGCTTCTAGCAGTGTGTGGGACTTGGTCTTTTAGTCCATCTATACTAACCTCCACCAGGTTGCAAATTAAAAATAATTTTTACCTACATCTACCTCTGAAAAAATATTTGGGATTCTAGCAGTGTGTGGGACTTGGTCTATTAGTCCATCTATACTGACCTCCATCAGGTTGCAAATTCAATATAATTTATTTCTGCATCTAGCTCTGAAAAAATATTTGGGCTTCTAGCAGTGTGTGGGACTTGGTCTATTAGTCCATCTATACTGACCTACATCAGGTTGCAAATTCAATATAATTTATTTCTGCATCTAGCTCTGAAAAAATATTTGGGCTTCTAGCAGTGTGTGGGACTTGGTCTATTAGTCCATCTATACTGACCTCCATCAGGTTGCAAATTCAATATAATTTTTTTCTGCTTCTAGCTCTGAAAAAATATTTCGGCTTCTAGCAGTGTGTGGGACTTGTTCTATTAGTCCATCTATACTAACCTCCACCATGTTGCAAATTCAATATCATTTTTATCTGCATCTAACCCAGACAATACTTTTGGCCTGATACCACAGTTTGGCCACTCAGCTCTGCTCGTTTCCCATCCATTGTTTTTTTGTGCAAACAACTCCAGAGTTGTGAATTAGTTTACCACCAAAATGAGTGGAAAAAGGCCTGCTGCTGGTGGAAAGGGGAATAGGCGTGTTGGGAAGGGGAAAAAAGGTTGTGTCCGTGGGGTAGGTGTTAAAGCAACAGTAAATCTGCAGAAGAAAGACCATTTTCCAGCCAAACTAAAATGTCTACTTCTTTTAGCGGACAATGTGATAAGATCCCTTTCTTACGGCCACGCCAATCACTACAAATTCCAGATGAGGCACAAAAACAGCAGGTGCTTCAACGAATATCAAGTGCTCCTTTAAGTGGGCTCTCCTTCACCTCAACTTCAATATCACAAATACTCCAGTACTCAGAGGTGTCACCCCAATCGCACTTGCTTCCTCACAGCTCCCAAATCTCCAGCTGCCCGTCTGAGTATGGGATAGAACAGATGGCTGAGTCTGCAGAACTGTTTACTCATACTATAGCCTGGGAATCAGAGGTCGACTCCAGAGCTTCTGTGAATCCAGATGAGGAAATGATCTGCACTGATGCCCAGAATCTTTATGAGTCGGATCCAGGACCAGACGCAGAAAGTTCTGACCATAATATAGACCCTCATTCCCAAACTGTAACTCCTGTTGGTGGAGACAATGAGGAAGACGATGATGAGACTCAAATACCTGATTGGAGCGACAACTTTAGTTTTTTGTCAGGGCAGGAAGAGGTTGGCTCTGAGGACGACGGGTGTGATAACACACAGGGTGATGATGATGAGGTTGGAGATCCCACTTACTGTCAACCCACAGTCAGCCAGTCGATGAGGTCAGCAGAGGAGGTGGAGGAGCATACTAGTGACGACGAGGTCAGGTTGCGCCTTCCTGGACAGAGACGTAGTACTGGAAGCACGTCAACAACTGCATCCTCAAACACATCTCTGCCTCTGACCACAAGTCGTGGTGGCTCTTCAGGTCGCATGGGTGCTAAGCCTTGCATAGCCTGGGCATTTTTTCAGATCGATAAAGATTACCCAACTCGTGTTATCTGTAATATTTGTTAGCAAAAGCTAAGTAGAGGCCAAAAAATACATAGTTTGAGTACTTCATGCATGAACCGGCACATGGACATGAAGCATAAGTTGCAGTGGGAAGCTCACTGTGCTACAATGCGGCCTAGCCGGCCGGGCCAACCACCATCTGCGACATCATGTGCATCTGCGGCCTCTTCATCCTCTGTGACTGGGGAGACAGCAGTCACAGCTGTTTTGGGACGCAGACCTGCCACCTCTTTAACCGCAACAGCCAGCGTGATTGGCAGGTCATCATTTTCTTTGGAGGTGGAACACCAGCTGGTGTTGAGCGCTGTCCGACATCGATAGCACCACCTTTGGATCAAGGCAACCTAACATGTCCGCCTGCATCTTCCTCACAGACCGGCAGTTTTCCGGGGACTCCCTTCTCAACCCCGTCTAAGCACAGCAGCCAGCCCTCGGTCCCTCAGATGTGGACAAGTAAAAGCCCATTTCCTCCTAGCCATGAGAAAGCTAAGAGGTTGAATTTCACCATCTGCAAGCTCTTGGCTACAGAAATGCTTCCTTTCCTCCTCGTGGACACAGAGGATTTTCGAGACCTTATGTCCGTCGCAGTGCCCCAGTACCAGATGCCCAGTCGGCACTACTTCTCAAAGAAAGGTGTGCCTGCGCTCCACCAGCATGTCGTACACAACATCACCGCTTCTTTGAGAAACTCTGTGTGTGACAGGGTGCATTTCACCACAGACACTGGGACGAGTAGGCATGGACAGGGGCGTTACATGTCGCTGACTGGGCACTGGGTAACTATGGTGACAGCAGGACAAGGGGCTGCTGTCCAAGTCTTGCCGTCCCCACGAGTTGTGCGTCAATCCTCTTTATCTCAAAGTTCCTCCACTGCTTCTGCCTCCTCAACCTCCTCTCGGTCCTCCACCTGCACCCAAAGCCTGTCTGGTCATGCCACAAGCTTTCTAACTGCGCAGAAGGTATCCTGCACACCTCCTTACTATGCTGGCAGCAGGGCTCAACGTCATAATGCGGTTTTTACTTTGAAAAGTCTGGGAAATGTGAGTCACACAGATGATGAGTTGTGGTCAGCTCTGGAGAACCAATTTCATGAATGGTTGTCACCACTGGACCTGAAACCAGGGAAGGCTGTGTGCGACAATGCTGCAAACCTGGGTGCGGCCCTTCGCCGGGGCAATGTCACACACGTGCCTTGTATGGCTCACGTGTTGAACCTGGTTGCCCAGCAATTTTTAGCCCACTATCCCGGACTAGATGGCCTTCTGCAGAGGGCACGGTCGCTGTGTGCTCACATCCGCCGTTCGCATCCCGCAACTCAGCAACTTACATCTCTACAGAAGTCGTTGGGCCTGCCACTTCACCGGCTAAAATGCGATGTGCCTACCCGGTGGAATTCAACTCTGCACATGTTGCAGCAATTGTGGCAGCACCGAAAAGCCCTGGTGCAATACGTTCTGATGTATAGCCTGGGCCAACGAGATCCAGAGGTGGGGCAAATCACGCTGGAGGAGTTGTCTCAGATCAAGGACCTATGCACCCTTCTGCACAGTTTTGAAATGGCGACGAAGATGTTTAGTGCTGACGATGCCATTATCAGCATGACTATTTCGGTGATTTACTTGCTGGAGCACATGTTAAACAGAATTCGGAGTCAGATGGTGGCACAAGAGGAGGTGGAGGAAGTAGAGGAGGATGAGTTGTATGCGGAAGGGCTAACATCTGCAAGGTCCAGACGGTCGGCAGCACCAAGGCGGCAGGCATGTGAGGGTGGGGGAGATGGTTTTACCAGGGCAATGGTAGCAGCCAAACTAGTGAGGAAGGTGCAGGAGCCCAGGAAGAAGTGGAGGATGAACTGATGGAATACTCATCAGATGAGGGAGACCTTGATTACATTTCTGTTGTGCGAGGTTGGGGGGAGAGGACAGAGGAAGGAAGCATGATTGTTACCTCGCCACCAACACAACAGGGACTTGGTGCTCCTGGATGCGCAAGACACATGAGTGCCTTCTTGCTGCACTACCAGCAACATGACCCTCGAATTGGGAGAATTAGAAATAATCCTGACTACTGGGTTGCCACACTGTTAGATCCCCCACACTCTTCAATCAACCTTTTCATTTTAACAAAGACCAAAAAAATGGTCATTTTTGAAATTATAAGCATTAGCAGGTTATTAGAAACTGAAATCAAACAGCTTTCAACTCAAAAGTTTATTCTAGGTGATGTTACATTTGCACATAGGACCCCTTGTTCGAAAGGAGCTTCTGAACTCTCTCGTCCATTAAATTTGTCAGGTTTTGGATTGTTTCTGCTTCAATTGCTTTGCATGAGGACAGAATACCCTCCCAGAGCTGTTGCTTAGATGTGAACTGCCTCCCGCCATCATAGACACTCCTTTTGATGATGCTCCAGAGGTTCTCAATGGGGTTGAGGTCAGGGGAGCATGGGGGTCACACCACAAGATTGGCCCTTTTTATGCCCATATCAGCCAGAGATGCAGATGTGTTATGTGCAGCATGAGACGGTGCATTATCATGCATGAAAATGATCTTGCTGCGGATTACACGATTCTTCTTCTTGAACCATGGCAGTAAGTGCTGTTTGAGAAACTTCACATACATTATGGAGTTCATCTTTACCCCTTCAGGGATACTAAAGGGGCTGACAATCTCTCTCCCCATGATTCCAGCCCAAAACATTACTCCACCTCCTCCTTGTTGGCGCTCTAGCCGTGTTTGCGTGGGGTGTCCATCAACCAGCCATCCTCCACTCCATCCATCTGGACCATCGAGCACTGCACGGCACTCATCCGTGAACAAAACTGTTTTGAAATCAGTCTTCATGTAATGTTTGGCCCACTGGAGCAGTTTCTGCTTGTGTGCAGTGGATAGAGGAGGTCGACAGGATGGCGTACGCACAGCTGCAAACCTCTGAAGGACCCTGCATCTTGTTGTTCGGGGGACGTTGGAGGCACCAGCAGCTTCAAAAACTTGTCTGCTGCTATTACAAGGCTTTTTTGCCGCTGCTCTTTTAACCTGACGTAATTGCCTGTAGGAAAGAGTCCTCAATTTGCCCTTATCAGCACGCACACGTGTATACTGTGAATCAGCTACATACTTCTTGATTGCCAAGACACTTCATCCTGATCATCGCACAATGTTGATTGTAGTCATGCCTTGACCTAAACACTCCACAATTTGTTGCTTCTCAGCAGCCGACACATCCTTTTTCTTTCCCATTTTGGCAGAAAATGTAGGCTGCTTAATAATGTGGGACAGCCTTCTTAAGTAGTCTTGCCATTCATTGGACACACCTGCCATACTAATTAGCACAGGTGTCTGCAATTGCTTACAGTGATATAAAGAGCCCTGACACACATCACCATCAATGAGTTTAACTGACAAACAAACAAATTCTTCCCTTATCACTCCTAAACACTTTTTGCATAATAATTTGGAACACAGTGTACATGTGCTTTTCCACAAAACACCAGTGGTTCACTTATTGAATCTTACAGTTCTAACTTGTCAGCCGTGGTCTGTATGGAGTTGTTCAATAAAGTGCAGAAAATTAAGATAACATTGACGGGAGAGGTCTCTATGAATAGGAATTCCTAAGAATTTGATACCCTGTGAGGGCCAGGCAAAGGGAAAGTTGGACTGGATGGAGTCCTGTATGGATTTGGGGAGGGAGACATCGAGGGCCTCAGACTTCGCTGCATTGATTTTAAAATTTGACCATGTAACAAAGTGATCTATTTCAGCCATAACAGCAGGGATGGATATATGTGATTGAGTGATATACACTAGGACATCATCAGCAAATAGAGAGCACTTGTACTCGGTGCCTCCCACCTCAATCCACCTAATATTGGGGTTATGGCGAATTGATGAGAGCAGGTGCTCCGTCACTAGGATGTATAAGAGAGGGGACAGAGGACATCCCTGCCTTGTCCCATTGGTGATTATGAAAGGTGATGAAAATGTTCTGACGCGCCCCCTGGGCCTTGGGACATCCGGAGCCGGACCCTTTTTGGTGGATGCTGGTACTTGTAGTCTCCGTGGTGGCGACCCGGTTCCGTGGCTCAGGGCGGTTAAACCAGTGGCGGAACTATTTATGTGGTTTTGATGTTTAAATGTCCGACTACGCCACCCGTGGATTGCGGTCAGAGTGAACCGCCGCTGCAGGGCTGACCGCTGAGGCTGGTGTTGTGGGTGCAGCAGAGCGTAGCATAACTCCCCACGGGAGGAGTATAGCCTCAGGGCAGTGTATGCGGAGGATGGGGGTGATGGTGCAGGGCAGCAGCTGTAACGACACGGAGTCAGTGATGCAGTCCAGCGCCTTTACTCACAGTTCTTATTATCCAGACCACTTCTGCAGGTAATGGCTGCCCACGTCATACTGTGCTCACCAGGTGAGGGGCTCAGACAACTCCCAGATAACTTCGGAGCGCTTCACAGGACCCCTTTTGTGCGTCCTTTGTCTGGCCTTTCTTACCAACCCTTCTGTCCAGCTGCCTCGGGCCTCCTTTTGGTAAACTTGGCGCCAGTTTCCCTGACGCTATGTGCTGCCCTACTAGTGGGTGTAGCGAGGGGCTGCGCCACATAAAATGTCACAGCCTCCGGTTTCTAGCTGAGGGTCGTTTCCCGCCTCCACTAGTTTCAGGGACCGGTCTCCCCCTTTGGCCTGACCCCTCTACGCAGGTGGATTCGGGCGTGCGGTAGCGACTCGCCCGTCCACACCCCTAGGATCCCTTCGTTCCTCGTTCCTGGAGCCTTCTCCGCTCCTCTTCCTTCCTTCTCCCTCTTCCAGGCCTGGGCCTCTCTTACTAGGCCCGCCTCTGGAGCAGAGCTCATGCAGAGCCCCTGCTCCCTGTCACTTCTGCTCAGACTTCTCTGCACTGAACTAAGATCGTGCCAGCCTTTTATACTCCCTTCTCAATGCACCCAGGAACTGCTTCCTCCCTGCTCCTGCACTTCAGGGTTCCCCTTCCTCACTGTTCCCTCCCCCCACTCCAGCCAGGGACAGGGACTGTCGTGCCCATCTCAGGGGCATATTGGTCGCCCTGCCCCACGGCAATGTGGTGTAATGCATGCAGGTGCCGGGGTCCTGATCCACACTCCATCCTTACCTGAGAGTGAGATATCACACCTCTGGGTGGGGTACAATACCTCTGCAGCAACCGAGCCCTCGGGGTGCTACAGTTCCATTTATCTTCAGCCTAGGTGACGCATTGCGATACAGGGCCGTGATTTTGGCTATAAAAGGGTCCCCTAGACCCCTACCCCAAGCTTTTTAAGAGAATAATATATGGCGTGCCAGGAGACTCTATGGAATGCTTTCTCAGCATCCAACGAGAGTATCTAATTACAAATTTTTAACTGCATCTAGCCCAGGAAATACTTTGTGCCTAGTAGCAGTGTCTGCTAGTCAGCGGATTATCCCGGCTGTTAAGCAAGCTACACCACCTGCAGTTTGGACACTTAATTTTTTCAAAGGAAATGCTTCGGGACCACGGGACACTCAGTGAAGAGCATCAGGAGGCACCCCAAGGCATAGGGGCTGGGACTGACGGTAGGACGCCTTGCGGTGGACAGCCGAGTTCGATCCTTATAAAAGCTTTTTAACTTCAGCAGCTTTAGTGGACGCTACTGGAGCTGGAATTACGCTGCTGCTGGCATGAGACTTGCCCTTCAAAAGATCCTTGTAAAAGGATTTAAAGTGTATTCATTCAAATTAGAGAGACAATTTAAATTAAAAAGCTTAGAGCTGCCTCCACCACAGGGGGGCTCGCTCGACCCACCAGCGGACAGGCACCAGTATTGGGAGAGGGGGGCTGGCCGTCAGGGTCCACCGCGGCTCTGGCACAAACAGAGGTGGCACGGGCAGGAGCGGACTGGCCGTGTCGGCTTCTCACTTTTTGGATTTTAGAAGGGCATGACATGCCTATATCTGTGTCTCCCCCTCCTTTTACTCCTCCACCTCTTTTCTTTTCGCATGACTATATGTACTTGTCACTTTTCCATATGTTAGTTATGTCTTCTGAGCAGTTTGTCAGCTTTTGGACACCTTTGAAGATGTTTTCTATGTGTTTCTATGTGTTTTTGTTTGCCTGCCATTGGTTTTAACGGTCTTCGAACGTGTTCGACGAACAGTTCGACGAACAGTTCGGCGAACACAAGGGTGTTCGACGAACCGAACCAAACTGCAACACTACGGCGGTGGCTCAACTCTAGCTGACTGCTCAGCGGTCCAATCTTGTACAGGGGCATGCTGGAGCTGTCAGTACTGTTATTGACAGCTCGACCATCCAATCTGGTACAGGGGCGTGCAATAGCTGTCAGTGTGGTGATTGACAGCTCAGCCGTCCAATCTTGTACAGGGGTGTGCAATAGCTCATTGTGTTGATTGACAGCTCGGCTGTCCAATCTGAGTCTGGGAAGCACTGGCTATCTTCAGGTGTTCATTAACAAAGGTGAATGACTGGCTACATAACTGAGCTGTTCCCCCTGATCTCTGCCAGACGTACATTCACCTAGTGTGTGGTTTGTTCTCTGTACCTTACGTACTGTTTATTTATCTCCTGCTTCCTGACTTTTGACCTTGTTCTGACCATCCATCTGTTTAACCTCTTCTGCTCTGATCTGCTGTCCTCCTGGAATTCTGACCAACGGTACGTTAGCCGACTACGCCTTTGCCTCTTCCCTCTGTTTATGACGTACCCTCCTGGCTTTGACTTTGGACTCCTTGACTATCTCCCCTCACGGCCTAGCCGTGAAAAGTGACTCAGCTTCACAATATGTACTATCATGGCTATATGGATATACTACTTCCATAATGTTTATAAGCCTTGTGGGGTTTGTTGTTCATACTCCATTTGGGTTACTCCGTTTTAATCATCATAAAAACATGTTGTTAAATTTTATATTTAATAAAGTTTGAAATATTTGTAGCACCATCATATTCTTTTAGGTTTATCTATTGACACGTACAGTACAGACCAAAAGTTTGGACACACCTTCTCATTTTAAGATTTTTCTGTATTTTCATAACTATGAAAATTGTACATTCACACTGAAGGCATCAAAACTATGAATTAACACATGTGGAATTATATACTTAACAAAAAAGTGTGAAACAACTGAAAATATGTCTTATATTCTAGGTTCTTCAAAGTAGCCACCTTTTGCTTTGATGACTGCTTTGCACACTCTTGGCATTCTCTTGATGAGCTTCAAGAGGTTGTCTCCAGAAATGGTCTTCCAACAATCTTGAAGGAGTTCCCAGAGATGCTTAGCACTTGTTGGCCCTTTTGCCTTCACTCTGCGGTCCAGCTCACCCCAAACCATCTCGATTGGGTTCAGGTCTGGTGACTCTGGAGGCCAGATCATCTGGCGTAGCACCCCATCACTCTCCTTCTTGGTCAAATAGCCCTTACACAGCCTGGAGGTGTGTTTGGGGTCATTGTCCTGTTGAAAAATAAATGATGGTCCAACTTAACGCAAACTAGATGGAATAGTATGCCGCTGCAAGATGCTGTGGTAGCCATGCTGGTTCAGTATGCCTTCAATTTTGAATAAATCCCCAACAGTGTCACCAGCAAAGCACCCCCACACCATCACACCTCCTCCTCCATGCTTCACGGTGGGAACCAGGCATGTAGAGTCCATCCTTTCACCTTTTCTGCGTCACACAAAGACATGGTGGTTTGAATCAAAGATCTCAAATTTGGACTCATCAGACCAAAGCACAGATTTCCACTGGCCTAATGTCCATTCCTTGGGTTCTTTAGCCCAAACAAGTCTCTTCTGCTTCTTGCCTGTCCTTAGCAGTGGTTTCCTAACAGCTATTTTACCATGAAGGCCTGCTGCACAAAGTCTCCTTTTAACAGTTGTTGAAGAGCTGTGTCTGCTGCTAGAACTCTGTGTGGCATTGACTTGGTCTCTAATCTGAGCTGCCGTTAACCTGCAATTTCTGAGGCTGGTGACTCGGATAAACTTATCCTCAGAAGCAGAGGTGACTCTTGGTCTTCCATCCCTGGGGCGGTCCTCATGTGAGCCAGTTTCTTTGTAGCACTTGATGGTTTTTGCAACTGCACTTGGGGACACTTTCAAAGTTTTCCCAATTTTTCACACTGACTGACCTTCATTTCTTAAAGTAATGATGGCCACTCATTTTTCATTACTTAGCTGCTTTTTTCTTGCCATAATACAAATTCTAACTGTCTATTCAGTAGGACTATCAGCTGTGTATCCATCAGACTTCTGCACAACACAACTGATGGTCCCAACCCCATTTATAAGGCAAGAAATCCCACTTATTAAACCTGACAGGGCACACCTGTGAAGTGAAAACCATTTCTGGTGACTACCTCTTGAACCTCAGCAAGAGAATGCCAAGAGTGTGCAAAGCAGTCATCAAAGCAAAAGGTGGCTACTTTGAAGAACCTAGAATGTAAGACATATTTTCAGTTGTTTCACACTTTTTTGTTAAGTATATAATTCCACATGTGTTAATTCATAGTTTTGATGCCTTCAGTGTGAATGTACAATTTTCATAGTCATGAAAGTGCAGAAAAATCTTAAAATGAGAAGGTGTGTCCAAACTTTTGGTCTGTACTGTAGGTGCATCTCTCTTATTTAGCAAGATTGGTTGGTCTTAATACTTGATAAGGGTAGATATATTTTCCTCCACTGTGTATCTGGTACATTAGATGTTGATTCTAGCATTTCCTTTTATTTCACCATGTTTCTCATTATCTTCCCTGTTTGATCTCATAGATTTTTGACTAAAATTCAAATATCTATTTGGTGGTGATAAGTTAGTAGAACTTAGTGTTGGGTTAAAGGATACATAGCAGGAAATTAACATAAATTAATATATGCTTTGAAACCTGTATAAGAATAAAATAGAACTTCCCATTAGCTGATGGTGAGTGCAACACACATACACATGCAAAAATGAAATTTCAATGAAATTTGGCATGTGTGTAAAAAATAATATAAACACTGCAACATTAGAACAAGACAATCGGCTCCCATTCCAAGCTGAAAACTTTACTGAGTATTTAATACCATTGCATATAAAACAGTCAAGGGAATACTGGATTCCACGGATTGTCATTTACCGTACTGAAGACAGTACACTCCATGTCCCATTTCTTTTTAAAGTGATATTTCCTTGAACACACAGATGCCTATATTTTGTCAACGTTAGAAAGATTAGCAGTAGTCTACAATTTCTTGGAGGTGAGCTTTCATTCTCTATCACCACCACCATGATTTATGAACCATGACCACTACCATACCCATTTTTCTAAATTCCCATTTTTTTTAAGTGCCAACGATCTTTGTTTTTAACTATTCTAAAATCAGTCAAATATTGAGGTATTCACCACCAACAATTGAGTAGCATCGGCGTCTCTGCCCCCTTACAGGCAGAGACGACGTCCCCCTTACCGCCGCGGTCCTGCTCCAGAGTCTTCCGGCCTCCCTGCAGCTGCTGCTGGTGCACGCAGCTTCCCTGGCTCTGACCTTATGGCGCACACTCCCTCCCTCTTAAAGGGTCCACGCGCTGTCCTAAAAAGTCCCCGGCCAATCACCGGAGGCCTTTCTCTATAAGAGGCACCTCCTCCAATATGGAGGTGCCCGTGCAAGGTTGTTGCTTTGTGATCTTACTTTGCTTCAGCCCCCAGGTCCTCTGCAAGTCAGTCCTGTTCACCAGTCTGATCTTCTGCTCAGTCCACTAGCCTGACTTCTCTTCTGCCCGACAGTCTGTCTACAGTCCAGTCCGCCAGTCTGTCTATGGGCTCGGCTCGCCTGCTTACCTGGAAGCACCTGCCTGTTACCTGCCGTGCCTGCCTGCTTACCTGGAAACACCTGCCTGTTACCTGCCGTGCCTGCCTGCTTACCTGGAAACACCAGCCAGCTACCTGTTGTGCCGCCAGCTTGCCTACCCAGAACACTCGCCTGACTATCTGCCTAATCAGCCTGCTTGTCTACCCAGACCACCCGTCAGCCTGCCAACCTAAGCTCATCTGCTGTACCGGTCAGTCCCTGCCTTCTGACCCATGGGAGTCACCTGCTCTCATACAAGGTCGGTCCCAGAGTGGCATCTGGTCCCTCTGCTCGGTTCCTCCCTGGTTCACGAAGTCGACTGAGCCACCGTGCGACCTTGGTCGGACCGAGTTGATACTTAGTCACGCCCCTCAGGCCCCTCCTTGCACCGCAGCACAGAGGTTTCACCTCTCGGATCCGTAACAATTTGTGTACTACTTAAAACAAAGACTGACCAGCACCTTCTAACAGATTGAAACAAATCTGAAAATGTGCAAGCTACTATGACTGCATTATATACAAACTAAAGTAATGGATCATACCTACCCTCTATATTACCAGGCTTTTTCTCTAAGAGGGGTACATTTGATAAATATTAGGTCAAAGGTATGCCTTCTTGTTGCTAGTGGGCACAAATGAAAATGGCCAATTTGTGCACTAAGTACCTCAATTTTATTAGTATAGTCTATTTGGCATTAATATAATTTAAAATATTTCATATATTCCAGAATCCATCCTTTCCTCACCCCTGAATAAACTAAAATGTTAGTGCATGCCCATGTCACCTCTCGCCTTAACTACTGCAATATTTTCCTTTGTGGCCTTCCTTTTAACAGTCTTGTACCTCTCCAGTAGAGATGAGCGGTGTTCGACTTGAACAGTTCGCCAATCTCAAATTGGAGCTGTTTTGGGCGGTGTTCGAGCCGTTCGGCGAACACGAACGATTTGAAAAAAATTCGGCTGTTCGAGGTTATGTTCGATAACTGTTCGTGCACCAAAATCGTAACTGGATTTTTTCTCAGTAATGATGAAAATTAATGTTAATACGCAGTTTGAGTGTACAGCGGGGCGGGGGGAGGGGCAGGGGATGGATCTCTGCAGGAATAATGAAGATCTCCATTTTTTTTTTTCTCTTTCCCGCATTTACAGTGGGGAGGTGCAATCTGTCAGCCTATCTGCAGCGCACACACGGAGCGAAGTGTTTTTTTCACACAAGCAAGGGCATGTGTCATTGGCAGTGTATGTCACATGTCCTTGCCCTATAAGACCCAGCCATTTTCCCCATCGCCACCATTTTCTCACTGCTGCTGCTGCGTGTTAGACGGCACCGCTGTTGCTGTGTGCGCTATACCATGCTAATTTCAAGCCAATTTTCGCACAAATCTACAGATAGCTTGGGAGTAGGGAATAGTTGTGATTGCAGTCCTTTTAAGGACTAGGTTACAGCATTTCCTACGACTTTTATCAGGCAGGTCTGTGCTCTTAAATAGATAGGTTGGGAGTAAAGACTAATTGTAATTGCAGTCCTTTTCAGGACTAAGTTAGATCAGTTCCTATCAGTTTTTGCCAGGCAGGTCTGAGCCAGTGCTGTGCAAGTTTTTTTCACAGCATTTGGCTAAATCTAGCAAAGCTAATCCTTTTTGGCCTATTGCAGAGTGTGTTAGTCAGTGGAGTAGCCTATCTGTGTTGCAAGCTACACTACCTGTGTTTAGAATACCAATTTTTTTACTGCACCTAGTGAAGTAAAACCTTTTGGGCATAGCATCATTCTATTAGTCCATCTATACTGACCTCCATCAGTTTGCAAATTGAAAATAATTTTTTTCTGCATCTAGCTCTGAAAAAATATTTGGGCTTCTAGCAGTGTGTGGGACTTGGTCTATTAGTCCATAAATACTGACCTCCATCAGGTTGAAAATTGAAAAAAATTTTTTTCTGCATCTAGCTCTGAAAAAATATTTGGCCTTCTAGCAGTGTGTGGGACTTGTTCTATTAGTCCATCTATACTGACCTCCATCAGGATGCAAATTCAAAATAATTTTTTGTCTGCATCTAGCTCTGAAAAAATATTTCGCCTTCTAGCAGTGTGTGGGACTTGTTCTATTAGTCCATCTATACTGACCTCCATCAGGTTGCAAATTAAAAATAATTTTTATCTGCATCTAGCTCTGAAAAAATATTTGGCCTTCTAGCAGGGTGTGGGACTTGTTCTATTAGTCCATCTTTACTGACCTCCATCAGGTTGCAAATTAAAAATTATTTTTATTTGCATCTAGCTCTTAAAAAATATTTGGGATTCTAGCAGTGTGTGGGACTTTGTCTATTAGTCCATCTATACTGACCTCCATCAGGTTGCAAATTAAACATAATTTTTATCTGCATCTAGCTCTGAAAAAATATTTGGCCTTCTAGCAGTGTGTGGGACTAGTTCTATTAGTCCATCTATACTGACCTCCATCAGGTTGCAAATTAAAAATAATTTTTATCTGCATCTAGCTGTGAAAAAATGTTTGGCCTTCTAGCAGTGTGTGGGACTTGTTCTATTAGTCCATCTATACTGACCTCCATCAGGTGGCAAATTCAAAATAATTTTTTGTCTGCATCTAGCTCTGAAAAAATATTTCGCCTTCTAGCAGTGTGTGGGACTTGTTCTATTAGTCCATCTTTACTGACCTCCTTCAGGTTGCAAATTAAAAATAATTTTTATCTGCATCTAGCCCTGAAAAAATATTTGGCCTTCTAGCAGTGAGTGGGACTTGCTCTATTAGTCCATCTATACTGACCTCCATCAGGATGCAAATTCAAAATAATTTTTTGTCTGCATCTAGCTCTGAAAAAATATTTGGCCTTCTAGCAGTGTGTGGGACTTGTTCTATTAATCCATCTATACTGACCTCCATCAGGTTGCAAATTAAAAATAATTTTTATCTGCATCTAGCTCTGAAAAAATGTTTGGCCTTAAAGCAGTGTGTGGGACTTGTTCTATTAGTCCATCTTTACTGACATCCATCAGGTTGCAAATTAAAAATTATTTTTATCTGCATCTAGCTCTGAAAAAATATTTGGGCTTCTAGCAGTGTGTGGGACTTTGTCTATTAGTCCATCTATACTGACCTCCATCTGGTTGCAAATTAAAAATAATTTTTATCTGCATCTAGCTCTGAAAAAATATTTGGCCTTCTAGCAGTGTGTGGGACTTGTTCTATTAGTCCATCTTTACTGACCTCCATCAGGTTGCAAATTAAGAATAATTTTTATCTGCATCTAGCTCTGAAAAAATATTTGGCCTTCTAGCAGTGTGTGGGACTAGTTCTATTAGTCCATCTATACTGACCTCCATCAGGTTGCAAATTAAAAATAATTTTTATCTGCATCTAGCTGTGAAAAAATATTTGTCTTCTAGCAGTGTGTGGGACTTGTTCTATTAGTCCATCTATACTGACCTCCATCAGGTGGCAAATTCAAAATAATTTTTTGTCTGCATCTAGCTCTGAAAAAATATTTGTCCTTCTAGCAGTGTGTGGGACTTGTTCTATTAGTCCATCTATACTGACCTCCATCAGGTTGCAAATTCAAAATAATTTTTTGAATACATCTAGCTCTGAAAAAATATTTGGCCTTCTAGCAGTGTGTGGGACTTGTTCTATTAGTCCATCTTTACTGACCTCCATCAGGTTGCAAATTAAAAATAATTTTTATCTGCATCTAGCTCTGAAAAAATGTTTGGGCTTCTAGCAGTGTGTGGGACTTTGTCTATTAGTCCATCTATACTGACCTCCATCTGGTTGCAAATTAAAAATAATTTTTATCTGCATCTAGCTCTGAAAAAATATTTGGCCTTCTAGCAGTGTGTGGGACTTGGTCTATTAGTCCATCTATACTGACCTCCATCAGGTTGCAAATTCAAAATAATTTTTTGTCTGCATCTAGCTCTGAAAAAATATTTGGCCTTCTAGCAGTGTGTGGGACTTGTTCTATTAGTCCATCTTTACTGACCTCCATCAGGTTGCAAATTAAAAATTATTTTTATCTGCATCTAGCTCTGAAAAAATATTTGGGCTTCTAGCAGTGTGTGGGACTTTGTCTATTAGTCCATCTATACTGACCTCCATCTGGTTGCAAATTAAAAATAATTTTTATCTGCATCTAGCTCTGAAAAAATATTTGGCCTTCTAGCAGTGTGTGGGACTTTTTCTATTAGTCCATCTTTACTGACCTCCATCAGGTTGCAAATTAAAAATAATTTTTATCTGCATCTAGCTCTGAAAAAATATTTGGCCGTCTAGCAGTGTGTGGGACTAGTTCTATTAGTCCATCTATACTGACCTCCATCAGGTTGCAAATTAAAAATAATTTTTATCTGCATCTAGCTGTGAAAAAATATTTGGCCTTCTAGCAGTGTGTGGGACTTTTTCTACTTGTCCATCTATACTGACCTCCATCAGGTGGCAAATTCAAAATAATTTTTTGTCTACATCTAGCTCTGAAAAAATATTTGGCCTTCTAGCAGTGTGTGGGACTTGTTCTATTAGTCCATCTATACTGACCTCCATCAGGTTGCAAATGCAAAATAATTTTTTGACTGCATCTAGCTCTGAAAAAATATTTGGCCTTCTAACAGTGTGTGGGACTTGTTCTATTAGTCCATCTTTACTGACCTCCATCAGGTTGCAAATTAAAAATAATTTTTATCTGCATCTAGCTCTGAAAAAATGTTTGGGCTTCTAGCAGTGTGTGGGACTTGGTCTATTAGTCCATCTATACTGACCTCCATCAGGTTGCAAATTAAAAATAATTTTTATCTGCATCTAGCTCTGAAAAAATATTTGGCCTTCTAGCAGTGTGTGGGACTTGGTCTATTAGTCCATCTATACTGACCTCCATCAGGTTGCAAATTCAAAATAATTTTTTGTCTGCATCTAGCTCTGAAAAAATATTTGGCCTTCTAGCAGTGTGTGGGACTTGTTCTATTAGTCCATCTTTACTGACCTCCATCAGGTTGCAAATTAAAAATAATTTTTATCTGCATCTAGCTCTGAAAAAATATTTGGGCTTCTAGCAGTGTGTGGGACTTGGTCTATTAGTCCATCTATACTGACCTCCATCAGGTTGCAAATTAAAAATAATTTTTATCTGCATCTAGCTCTGAAAAAATATTTGACCTTCTAGCAGTGTGTAGGACTTGTTCTATTAGTCCATCTATACTGACCTCCATCAGGTTGCAAATTAAAAATAATTTTTAACTGCATCTAGCTCTGAAAAAATATTTGGCCTTCTAGCAGTGTGTGGGACTCATTGTATTAGGCCATCTATACCAAGCTCCACCAGCTCTTAAATTAATAATAATTTTTAGCTGCATCTAGCCCTGAAAATAATTTTTCTTCCCAATTGTGGTAGCAATATAAATATGGGGCGTGCTCCTGGCTTACAAAAATATATGCTTCATAACAAAAAACAACAGCCTAGCGCACTGCATTAATTAGATGGCATCATCGTCTCTCCCTATGCTAGGCCTACTACCCAGGCTAGCATTCCTGTGCCTAAAACACAATGTATGGGTCCGCGCTAGCCACTATGCTGAGGGGTCTAAAGCTGCTGCTAATGCTTTATAACAATTCAATTGGCAGATTTTCACAGAGCTGTTCCACAACGCCCACCCATCGGGCAACAGTTGCCCACGTTCCCTATGGGATCTAGTGGCGAATAGTTGATGCCATTAATCACAGCGTCAGTTGCCCCGTCAACCTGGCAAGCATACGGTAAGGCATGGGAAGAGTGGACACGACTAGTAGCAGGCAGACGGGTTGACCAATGTGAACAAGCCAGATTACAAGTCACCATAGAATTTCTCCACCAGCTAATGATGAGGGGCATATCAGGGGCGTCAGCGCAGCGGTGTCTGACCGGAGTAGCATTTCACTTCCAACTACTGAATTGGGGAGATGTGACAAAGATTCATCATCAGACAATCCATAAAAGGGTGGAAAAGGGGTCAGCCAAGTCAGGAGTGTAGACGTCCCGTCCCGTGTCACTAAAACTGATATCTCACATCATATCCCTAACACCATTAACATGACACTCACAATTTAAAGCAACATTACTGTCTACTGCATTTGTGATCGCCTTCTTCGGGGCGCTATGCATAAGAGAATTAAACCCTCAATCCAAAATTACCACCAGTGGAGGCTTATTACACCAGGATGTAGTCATAGCCAATAATGCAATACGTCTACGCATACACAAATCAAAAACGGTTCCAGCGGGCAGGGGCACTTGGGTACTTCTACAACCCACAAACGGTACACTGAGTCGGGTAACAATAGTAAAAATATATCTAACCATCAGATCACAAAGTAATTTCTTCCTATCACACATTGATGGAACTCCATTATCAAGATACCAGTTCCAAGCTATATTTAATAAATGCATAACATCGGCAGGGAACCACCCCAAAGATTACGGGACACACTCATTCCGCATAGGCGCGGCCACGGAAGCAACAAAAGCAGGACTGTCAGAAACGGAAGTTCAGAGGATAGGGAGATGGCAATCCACGTGTTTGGCAAGATACATAAGACCAGACTTGTTATCCTAACGTGGTTTGAATCTTTTACAGGTGATGCTAAGCCAACAGTGTGGGTGATAGGCCACTCGTATATATATTGGGCAGAAAAAAGGGCGAAAGTCCGCCCAGGCGGGAGGAAATTAGAGTTTCATAACACATATTTCAACTGGAGAGGTATTAGAGGCCTGCTATGGCCACAGGTACTAATGGAGGTAATCAAGGTAGGGAGAGAGGCAAGAGGTCCGGTCATCTTAGTTATACAGGCCGGGGGAAACAACCTAGGTCATCACAGGAGCGCATAACTAATGGCAATAATGAAACTAGACACTGAGCGCTTCAGAGAATTTTTCACAAAACTAGCTATAGTATGGTCAGAGATTGTGCCGATAGCGGTATGGCAAGGTGCGCGAGACATCACGGCCATCGAACAGACAAGGCGGGTAATAAATATTCGGATGGCAAAATTTAGAAGAGACAGAGGAGGTGTAGTGGTACGACACCGACAACTGGAAGGAGATAAAGCAGGCCTCATACGGCCCGACGGTGTTCACTTAATGGATATTGGACTGGACATATTCCTGTCAGGACTCCAGGACGGAGTGGAACAAGCGTTAAGAGTGATGGGTGGGGGTCAGAGTCCTGCATACGAGTATGCAGGATCCTCCGTGGCCTGGAAATAGAAAGGACATGTTGGAGAGTTACACTTGTTGGCCAAGTTGCTGGAGTGGAGACCCAGGGCATGCTGCAACAAGCTGAATTATTTTAGAAATAAAATGCCTTTCTAATGGAATGAGTATAAAGAGTTAATAAAGCTGTGACCGATCCTCACCCATCCAGTTGTAAGAGTTACATTATTGTATTGTCAAGGAAAGGGGGGCGGTAGGGGGGCTGAGCGTCTGGGTTTGGTTGGGGGTCCCCACAGTCTGCCTAGGCTAGATGCATTTAAAAATTCTTATTAGATACACAGGCGGTGCAGCTTGCTTCGCAGCTGGGCTACTACGCTCAAAGTATTGCCTAGGCTAGATGCAGTTAAAAATTCTATGCTGACTAGCAGACACTGAAGATTTGGAGCAGACCTCTGAGTAAACAGCTCTTCAGACTCAACCATCTGTGTTACCCCAAGCCATAGTGTATGTAGTTTCTTACAGTTAAAAGGGGGGGGAGCGACCCAACCCACCTGGAATTGACGATGCCAACATGGTCTAAAAAAGTGGTGAAACAATTCCACAAAATTGCTGTTACCAGCAGATACTGTGTTACTGTTACGGTTTGAGTGATGAAGACTCGACAGTCCCACGGTTGGCAAGTTAGAACTGTGAGATTCACTTCGTGCACCACTGGTGTTTTGTGGAAAAGCACATGTACGATTCTGCAACAGCATCTGCAGATACTCCTGCATGCGTCAGTCCCTTTTTATGGCAGGAATTATTTCTGCAAATTTACTTTTGTACCGGGGATCTAAGAGTGTGGCAACCCAGTAGTCGGGATTACTTCAAATTCTGCAATCTGAGGGTCATGTTGCAGGTAGTGCAGCAAGAAGGCACTCATGTGTCTTGCGCATCCAGGAGGACCAAGTCCTTGTTGTGTTGGTAGCTAGGTAACAATCATGCTTCCTTCCTCTGCCCTCTCCCCCCAACCTCGCACAACAGAAATGTGATCAAGGTCTCCCTCATCTGATGAGTCTTCCATGCCCATCGCCAGTTCATCCTCCACTTCTTCCTCGGCTCCTGCACCTTCTTCAACAGTTTGGCTGCTACCATGCGCCCTGGTTAATACCTCTCCCCCACCCTCCCATGCCTGCCGCCTTGGTGCTGCCAACCGTCTGGACCTTGGAGATGTTATCCCTTCCGCATACGACTCCTCCTCTACTTCCTCCACCTCCTCTTGTCCCTCCACCTAACTCTGAATTCTGTTTAATGTGTGCTCCAGCATGTAAATCACCGGAATAGTCATGCTGATAATGGCATCGTCGTCAGCACTAAACATCTTCGTCGCCATTTCAAAACTTTGCAGAAGGATGTGTGGCGCCCCTGAGGGTTCAGTCACCACAGAGTTACTGCATCTCACCCAGAGGTGTGGTATCTCACCCTCAGAAAAGGAAGGCATATGGCTCGGGACCCTAACACCTGCATCAAACACATACCCGCAGTGGGGGTAGGGCGAGATTGCTCCTAAGGGAGAGCACAGTCCCAGGTCCCTAGCTGGTGGGAGGGTCCTATGTAGTGGGTGCTTAGGGGAGCAGCTTAGGGGAGCACATGACAGAGAGAGTATAAATAGGAAGCCATCTTAGAAAGAGCAAGCCAGTCAGAGGAGGAAAAGTGACAGGAGCAGAGGCTCGGCATGAGCTCTGCTCCGGAGGCGGGCCTAGCCTTGGAGGCCCAGGACTGAAGGAGAGAAGAGAGGAGTGGGAGCAGGAAGGCTCCAGGAACCGAAGGGACCGTAGGGCTACTGGCCATGCAGAAGGCCACCCGTACTCCCGCTGCTACAAGGAGGTAGAGGGGTCAGGCCAGATAAGGGGAACCGGTCCCTCAACTAGAGGAGAAACAGCAAGGCTCAACTAGAAACCGGAGGCTGCAGCATTTCATGTACTGCAGGCAAAAGTCCACACCAGTCTCACTAAGAAGGTAGCCACATAGGACCCAGGGGACAGAACACAAGTCGCCCGCCAAGGCCCGAGGATACCGGATAGAAGTGTCACTGGGTGTAAGGTGCAGGGAGAAGGCCAGAGAAAGGACACACAGAAGGGGGTCCTGCTAAGTACTCCGGAGCTATCTGGGGGTGGTCTGAGCCCCTCACTGAGTACGCACAGCACGACGGGTGAGATTGCTCTGGTACCTGTAATCTGGACTGCAACAACTGTGAGTAAAGATCTTGGGACTGCATCACACGGACTCTGTGTTCATTACTGACTCCCTGCACTACAACCACCATCATCCACCCACACTGCCCTGAAGCTACACTCTTCCTATGGTGAGTAATAATACCATTGCTGCAAAACCACCAGCTTCAGAGGACTGTTCCGCAGCGGCGGCCCCTTTGGCCGCACTCCACAGGTGGCGTAGTCGGACATTATAAAATCCATATATACAAATTACCGTTGGATTGACCGCCCTGGGTCACGGACCGGGTCACCGCCACAGTGACTACAACCCCCAGCGTCTACCGGCCCGGCTCAGGGTACGCCATGGCCCAGGGGTGCGCGTCAACTTCATAGGCCCCTGATCTGAGACCAATCCTGCAGCGTGATTTGCCCCACCTCTGGATCTCGCTGGCCCAGGCTATACGTCAGAACGTATTGCACCAGGTATTGTCGGTGCTGCCACAGTCGCTGCAACATGTGCAGAGTTGAATTCCACCGTGTCGGCACATCGCATTTCAGCTGGTGAACTGGCAGGCCGAACGACTTCTGTAGAGATGTAAGTCGTTGAGCTGCGGGATGCGAACGGCGGAAGTGAGCACACAGCGACCATGCCCTCTGCAGAAGGCCATCTAGTCCGGGATAGTGGGCTAAAAATTTATGGACAACCAGGTTCAACACGTGAGCCATACAAGGCACGTGTGTGACATTGCCCCGGTGAAGGGCCGCACCCAGGTTTGCAGCATTGTCGCACACTGCCTTCCCTGGTTGCAGGTCCAGTGGAGACAACCATTCATGAAACTGGGTCTCCAGAGCTGACCACAAGTCCTCAGCTGTGTGACTCACATTTCCCAGACATTTCAAAGTAAACACTGATGCCGTTGAGCCCTGCTGCCAGCATAGTAAGGAGGTGTGCAGGATTCCTTCTGCGCAGTTAGAAAGCAGGTGGCATTACCAGACAGGCTTTGGGTGCAGGTGGAGGACCGAGAGGAGGTTGAGGAGGCAGAAGCAGTGGAGGAACTTCGAGATAAAGAGGATTGACGCAAAACTCGTGGGGACGGTAAGACTCGGACAGCAGCCCCTTGTCCTGCTGTCACCATAGTTACCCAGTGCTCAGTCAGCGACATGTAACGCCCTTGTCCATGCCTACTCGTTCAAGTGTCTGTGGTGAAATGCACCCTGTCACACACAGAGATTCTCAAAGAAGCGGTGATGTTGTGTGCGACATGCTGGTGGAGCGCAGGCACACCTTTCTTTGAGAAGTAGTGCCGACTGGGCATCTGGTACTGGGGCACTGCGACGGACATAAGGTCTCGAAAATCCACTGTGTCCTCCAGGTGGAAAGGCAGCATTTCTGTAGCCAACAGCTTGCAGATGGTGAAATTCAACCTCTTAGCTTTCTCATGGCTAGGAGGAAATGGTCTTTTACTTTTCCGCATCTGAGGGACCGAAGGCTGGCTGTGACGGGGTTGAGTAGGGTGTCCCCGGCAAACTGCCGGTCTGTGAGGAAGATGCAGGCGGACATGTTAGGTTGCCTTGATCCAAAGGTGGTGCTCTCGATGTCAGAGAGCGCTCAACACCAGCTGGTGTTTCCGCTTCCCAATGAACTGACGACCTGCCAATCACACTGGCTGTTGCAGGTAAAGAGGTGGCAGGTCTGCATCCAAAAACATGTGTGACTGCTGTCCCCCCAGTCACAGAGGATGAAGAGGCCGCGGATGCACAAGATGGGGCAGACGGTGGTTGGCCCAGCCAGCTAGGCCGCATTGTAGCACAGTGAGCTTCCCACTGCAACTTATGCTTCATATCCATGTGACGGTACATGCATGAAGTACTCAAACTATGGATTTTTTGGCCTCTACTTAGCTTTTGGTGACAAATATTACAGATAACACGAGTTGGGTCATCCTTATCGATCTGAATAAAGGCACAGGCTGTGCAAGGCTTAGAGCCCATGTGACCTGAAGAGCCACTACGACTTGTGGTCAGAGGCAGAGTTGTGGTTGAGGATGCAGTTGTTGACGTGCTTCCAGTACTCCGTCTCTGTCCAGTAAGGCACAACCTAACCTCGTCATCAATAGCATCTGTGATGCCCCGCTGCGCTTGTTATCACAGATCCTAGAAGAGTGTATTGATGGAATCCTCCACAAGAGGCCCCCATAAACATTCACACATCTCCACCTTCCACCTCAGACCAGCAGAGGGAGCCCGTTAGGGATATAAATAGGGAAGGTGGAGCTAGGCAGTTCAGTTCCTCTGAAGAGTTCCTGCAGTAGAGAAGCCTAAGAGAGGTCAGTCTGCAGTGGAGCTCAGTCTAGTCTAGAGAACTCAGTTAATAGTTCAGCAGTGGAGCACGAGGCTCCTGCTAGCTAGATTCAGGGAGCCCAGATAGAGCTTAAGGTGTGCCGGCACCATAAGATCGGTGAAGCGCGGCAAGCTGCCGTTAGTGTGTATAGCCTAGTGAGGGCCCGAGTAGGCCGAAGGCGAGTGGCGAGTTAGTACATAAGGGGCAGAGGAGCTTAACCAGCTCACCCCGAAGTATTTACCGAACACCAGATCCGAGCTTACCGGGATCTCTATGACCCAGTAAGGCATAACCGGAATACCTGGAGAACTACAAGTCCCTGGATCGCTAAGGTGCTGATACGTAGCAGAGCCAGGAGACGCTTAGGCCCCGCATACTGGGAGCGTGAACTCTAAGAGAAGGTCCTACCACAAGGTCAGCCAGCGCAGGACAGAGACAAAGTTAGGCCTAGCTCCAGGCAGGTCAGAAACTTACTTCGCAGAGGCAAGAAACAGGAGGCCCTACACCCGCTCATTGGGGAGGATCCTGATATGCACCCTTCACCCTACAGTGCTCCGGGATGTGCCTGAATTTCCTCCAGTAAAAGGCACTGATGTGACTACCGTGTTCGTTCCCGTTCTTGCTCTGACCCAGCTGGGTCTTGCCTGTCCTGAATTCCCCCTGCATACGCTGCCCTGAGACCTAGCTCCACCTGTGGGGAGCTATACCATCGAGCTGCCTTATCACAGGCCTCAGTGGACTGCTGCAGCGCTGGTGCTTCTCACCAGATACCACAGGTGGCGTCACGAACTCTTATAAAATTAACAATTATCCACCCTTTTAAAGAGTGACCCCAGGGTACGGGCCAGGGAGCCGACCACCGCGACATCCCCAAGGCCAGGCAAAGGCCCGGGTGACCTCATCGACTGGCTGACTGTGGGTTGACAGTAAGTGGGATCTCCAACCTTGTCATCATCACCCTGTGTGTTATCACACCCGTCGTCCTCAAAGCCAACCTCTTCCTGCCCTGACCGAAAAATCAAGTTGTCACTCCAATCAGGTAATTGAGTCTCATCATCGTCTTCATCATTGTCTCCACCAACAGGAGTTACAGTTTGGGAACGAGGGTCTACATTATGCTCAGAACCTTCTTCATCTGGTCCTGGATCGACTTATAAAGATTCTGGGCATCAGTGCAGATCATTTCCTCATCTGGATTAACAGAAGCTCTGGAGCAGACCTCCATTTCCCAGGCTATAGTATAAGTAAACAGCTCTGCAGACTCAACCATCTGTGTTACCCCATACTCAGACGGGCAGCTGGAGACTTGGGAGCTGTGAGGAAGCAAGTGCGATTGGGGTGACACCTCTGAGGACTGGAGTATTTGTGATGTTGAAGTTGAGGTGGAGGAGAGCCCACTTGAAGGAGCACTTGATATCCGCTGAAGCACCTGCTGTTTTTGTGCCTCATCTGGAATTTGTAGCGATGGGCGTGTCCGTAGCAAAGGGATCGTATCACATTGTCCACGAAAAGAAGTCGACATGTTAGTTTGGCTGGAAGATGGTTTTTCTTCTGTTCATGTTATCCCCCCCCCACCGCGGGGGGGCTCGACCCACCAGCGGACAGGCACCAGTATTGGGAGAGGGGGGCTGGCCGTCAGGGTCCACCGCGGCTCTGACACAAACCCGGCGACATGGAGGTGGCACGGGCAGGAACGGACTGGCCGTGTCGGCTTCTCACTTTTTGGATTTTAGAAGGGCATGACATGCCTATATCTGTGTCTCCCCCTCCTTTTACTCCTCCACCTCTTTTCTTTTCGCATGACTATATGTACTTGTCACTTTTCCATGTGTTAGTTATGTCTTCTGAGCAGTTTGTCAGCTTTTGGACACCTTTGAAGGTGTTTTCTATGTGTTTCTATGTGTTTTTGTTTGCCTGCCATTGGTTTTAACGGTGTTCGACGGTGTTCGACGAACAGTTCGACGAACACAAGGGTGTTCGACGAACCGAACCAAACTCGAACACTACGGGGGTGGCTCAACACTACTCTCCAGTCCATCCTAAACTCTGCTGCCCAACTAATCCTCCTCTATCCTTGTTACTCCTCCACTTCTCCCATCTGCAAATCTCTTCATTGGCTCCCAATTCCCCAACGTATGCAATACAAACTACTAACATTGACCTACAAAACCGTCCATAATCTGTCTCCTCTATGTATCTCCAAACTAATCTCCCAATACCTTAATCTCCGGTGCTCCCAAGTTCTCCTTCTCTCCTCCACACTCGTACATTCCTTACCCAATTGCCTCCAAGACTTCTCTGGAGTATCCCCCACACTCTGGAATTCTGTGCCCCAACATGTCTGATTATTCAAAACATTTGGAACTTTCAGACGGAACTTGAAAATTCATCTTTACAAGAAAGCTACAGCCTGCTGTCACCCTGCTGCCACCTAACCATAATTGGAGCTGCCGCAACCCCCAACTTACTGTCTCCTTCCCCACTATCCTGTGGATTGTAAACCCACAAGGGCAGGACCGTTTCCTCTTTGTACCAGTCTGTCATTGTTTGTGCATTGTTATTTATGTTTGTATTTTGTATAAAACCCCTTTTCACATGTAAAGTATCTAAAAAAAAAAAATAATAATTATCATATATTCAATGTTTACATATATATTAGTGCACACAGAGTGCTGCTGTATTCTTTGAATATTTTGCAGTACATTTGCAATTGCCAAAGCAAAAAGGAGATTGATTCTGCTCAGAGCCAACTGACAGCAGAACAGGTTAGCAGCAGCAACAAGTAAACACAAGGAAGCAAAAATGGATAAAAGAGATATTTTCATATGCCAGAAACACTGTAAACTTGTTGCCTCGGTCCTCATTTTTTCAATAAGAAGGTGGCAGCACTCTTCGTCTCCTGAATGAATATCCATCATTGTGGGATTCCCATTTTTTGTTTTGTTTCTTAGACACTAGGCACTTTATAAACAATGAGGTACGTTTTTGCTCTATGGACCAGAGTGAAATTTGTTCCCCATTATCTTCATCTTATATCTTCCCCTTAGCAAGTACACTCCCCTGATGATATCTCTCTATTGAGAAAAGAAACACGTCAGGAGAGATTTTTCTGGGGTATACATCATGAGAGCTACACTTGGATACTGCCATTGTTAGTGCAGGAGCACATGCAGAGGGCACGGCAGGGCAGAAAAACTGAACCAGCTGCTCAAGACTATCAAGGAAACCCCTCTGGATGTGACGTCCCTTATAGCTCAAATGGGGGAGATCGACACTTTGTGCACTTGTTTATGCACTATGACACTTTATATCTGTTTTTTGTCCAACTAGTTACTATATAGTGTTGTGGTAGCCCCATTGTGGGATAAGGATCTTTCTCTGTTGGACTAGGATGATTTTTACAGTTTTGTATCTGTTTTTGGGTGAGACTGATTCCTATACAGGGTTGAGCCAGCCCTATTATGAGCCTAGAGCTTTTCCTAATTTATGCCGGGTCAATTGTGAATTTTATTTTACTATTAAAAGTTATGTTTTAAAGAATCTTTCTATGCTGTATAACAATGCTTATGTGAATATCCACATTTCAAAGTCATTGTGACAGTGCCACAGGTTTTATATGTGAGTGGAGGTATGTGTCACTCAGGATGCTCTCCTGTGTGAACTAAGACCTACTTTATTTCTGCCAGTATGTTATATTCTGGTGGGTTTACTCTGTTAAAGAGTGTGCGGTTTTATGGGAATGGCAAAGAGTGTGGGACACCATTCCCCCTACCTCCCCTCAGGGTGTGGCTGAGCAATGTGTAAAAGCTCAGTCCCTTTTTTTTTTTTCTCTGGAGTGTGGTCTGGAGAGTGAAGTCTCCAGACAGTGTTGTGGAAGCTGCAGAGCTTTTTACAAGGACTTTGCCTGTGCAGTTTGTGCTACCAAGAGCAGGCGGAACCCACTCACCTATGCTAAGGAGTATCCCAAGCTAAAGACAGAGATCTTAGCATGCCTGGGAGTAAATATGGTGGTGAGAACCTAACGAGTTCATCACTGGGCCTATGCTAGCGACAAACCCCCTCGCTCGCAGATGTTTGACCTACTGCATCTCGTTCAGAAGTGGCTACAACCGGAGTCCTCCACTCCAGCCCAGATGGTTGAGCAGGTGGTGATTGACTGATTCATGCATTCCCTTCCAAAGCCTGTATAGACCTGGGTTGCCCAGGGTGATCCCCAAAACGCAGATGACTTTATCGGCCTGTAGAAAGGAACCAGGTAGTTAAGAGATCGCTCGGGAAACCAAATGCCGTCATTTCTCCGTACTGGGATACCCAAAAGGTGAGATCAGCATGGAAGAGGTCTAGAGCCACCACTGGGGGGCGTCCCACTGCAACTGAAGGTGCCGTTAGGACTGTTGGTAAAGATATAGTCTGTTGGCGGTGTCACAAACCTGGACACGTAGCCGCCAGGTGTCAAATATCCCCTGAGCACATGGACTGCAGCCTATGCAGACGGGTCTCCTATTATGCCTACCCAGCCTGTAGCTTGGACTGTAGAACTGGCGAGGGGCCGCAGGCATGTGCAATGTCCATTAATGGAGTAAAAGTGCTTGGGCTGTTGGACTCCGGGAGTCTGGTGAATGCTATTGATCTCCCAAACGCCTACACAGAACCCTACCAAGCGTTGTGACATCCGCAATGCGAGAGGACTGAAAATTCCAATGCGAGTGGCGGGTGATCAGAAGATGTGGTGAGGAGAGGACCAGACGGGTGACATTGAGTAGCAAACGGGCAGGAGAGATGAACGGTTAGGTGAGTTTAAGGATTGTATTTTTCAACCTTTTGATGGCACATGATGGGTCAGAAAAATATCTTTTCCTCTAAAGCGGAAGTCTGGCACATGCGGATTTTTAAAAAATTCAAGTAAAATTGAATTCTACTCTAATTTATTCACTTAACTCTAATCCCCATGCATTCTATATTCTAATTAACAAGTGCATGGGAACTGCATTTAATGCTATACTTTAATATGCTTATTATATTTGTTGTAAGGTTTGAACCTTTTTATGAGAAGAGTCATTAAATTAAAGATTAATAAACGTTGGTTCAAAATAATCATTCCTTTGAGAGAAGTCTGCAGTGTTATAATTTTATTCAGTAGTGACTCCTAATAAATTTAGATTTTACTAAATAGGTGCATTAAACTATCATGAGGAATGATCAATCAACAATACAAAAAAAATAGGAAAAGAAAACTATGCAAGGGAAGGAAATGAGAAACCATAAATAAGACAAATTCCTCTATTATTATCATTAAAATTCAAACATAATTAGATCTGCATTGTACAATCCATTCTTACAGTGGATTTTTTTATATGCATTGCTTACATTTTGCTTTGCATTTTTTAGTTCTACAACCAGACATTGTCCAATATTTCTTTCTTTTGGCAGTGATAATGGACATTGGTAGATTAATACATTTGCTCTACGTTTTTGTTATAATATACTCTACTGTTTTGGACAAAGTGCTGACTGTAATTCCAGGGGCCCAGTCAGGTATTTGATGCTTTAACCACTTTATGTCTGTAGTGTTTTTCTCCTTAAACTGTTATTATCACATAATGGTATAGATTATCTCTACAATATGCAATAACATTAACCCCTTCACCTCTCAAGCCTGTTTTTACAATTCTGACCAGTGTCACTTTATGTGGCAATAACTCTGGAACGCTTCAATGGCCATTTATTATTTCAATGTTTTTTCGTGAAATATTGTACGTCATGATAGTGGTAAAATTTGTTCAAGATGACTTGCTTTGAGTTGTGAAAAAATTGGAAATTTGGCGAAAATTTTGCAATTTTCAAACTTTGAATTTTTATGCCCAAGAGTTATGTGTAATGCACGCGCCTAGACTGACTGGCGTGTGCGTGTATATGTAGTGATTCCACTGGACCGTACCGGAGAGTGAATGCCTGGAGGGGCGTAACTAAGTATCCACCCGATCCGACCAAGGTCGCACGACGGCATACGACGCCAGTGCACCAAAGAGGAACCAAGCAGAGGGACCAGGTGCTACTCCAGGTCAGACCTCGGACACGGCTGTTGACCCACACCGGGGAATACAGGAACAGGCAGGTTAGGCTGGCACACAGACGGGTGGATGCTGGCAAGCACTACTGGTATGCAAACAGGGAGGTACTGACAAGTACGGCCGGTATGCAGGCAGGTGGATGCTGGTAAGCACGACTGGTATGCAGGCAGGGAGGTACTGGCAGGTACGATAGGTTGGAGCACAGAGTGGATAGGTCCCAATACAGACTGGGACTCAGGAACAGAACCGCAGATGCGGTGGACAAACACAGCAGAGTGAGGCCGCCCGTAGCGGCGAGCAAGAGCAGAGCGAGACGAGACCGCCTGGAGCGGTGAGCGAGAGTAGAGCAGGACGAGGCCGCCTGGAACGGTAAGCAAGAGTAGAGCAGGACGAGGCCGCCTGGAGCGGTGAGCAAGAGTAGAGCAGGACGAGGACGCCTGGAGCGGTGAGCAAGAGTAGAGCAGGACGAGGCCGCCTGGAGCGGTGAGAAAGAGTAGAGCAGGACGAGACTGCCTGGAGCGGTGAGCTAGACTAGAGCAGGACGAGGCCGCCTGGAGTGGTGAGCAAGAGTAGAGCAGGACGAGACTGCCGGAGCAGTGAACAAAGGGTCAGAGCAGAGCGAGACTGCCGGAGCAGTGAGTAAAGAATCAGAGCAGAGCGAGACTGCCGGAGCAGTGAGCAAAGAGTCAGAGCAGAGCGAGACTGCCAGAGCAGTGAGCAAAGAGTCAGAGCAGAGCGAGACTGCCAGAGCAGTGACCAAAGGGTCAGAGCAGAGCGAGACTGCCGGAGCAGTGAGCAAAGGGTCAGAGCAGAGCGAGACTGCTGGAGCAGTGAGCAAAGAGTCAGAGCAGAGCGAGACTGCCGGGGTAGTGAGCAAAGGGTGAGAGCAGAGCGAGACTGCCGGAGCAGTGAGCAAAGGGTCAGAGCAGAGCGAGACTGCCGGAGCAGTGAGCAAAGGGTCAGAGCAGAGCGAGACTGCCGGAGCAGTGAGCAAAGGGTCAGAGCAGAGCGAGACTGCCGGAGCAGTGAGCAAAGGGTCAGAGCAGAGCGAGACTGCCGGAGCAGTGAGCAAAGGGTCAGAGCAGAGCGAGACTGCCGGAGCAGTGAGCAAAGGGTCAGAGCAGAGTGAGACTGCCGGAGCAGTGAGCAAAGGGTCAGAGCAGAGCGAGACTGCCAGAGCAGTGAGCAAATGCAGATCAGGCAAGAACCGCCGGAGCAGTGAGCAAGGCAGAGCAGGCAAGAACAGCCGGAGCGGTGAACAAGGCAGTGCGGGCAGAAACAGCCGGAGCAGCGAGCAAGGCAGGGCAGAGGGGACAGGGCTCTGTTCACACGGAACAGACAGGAAGGGAAAGGCAGAACCAGATACCCACAGGGTACTTGCAGTGAATTAGCGAGTGGACCACAAACTCACAAACGGAAGTACAGTGACAATGAGCAGGAGTTATGTACGAGTTCAGACTCTGCAGAAAAAGGGAAGATATGGGCGTAGAGAGAAACGGGAAACAGGCTGGAAGATGGTTAGGGCAGGAACAGACACTGAGAAAAGACACAGATAACAGATCTAGGTATGCGGCCCCTAGAGGGCGGAAGGAACAGGCTAAGAGCGTGTTCTCACGGGCCTGGAAATACAGCCTCCAGGAAAGGCAGAAAGACAGCTGGCTAGAGTACACAGCCAGGACACAGTTCAGACAAGGGAACTGATACCGCAAGGCAGGAAACATGGACAGGACCTGGCACATCAGTGACTAGAAGCCAACTGACAGAACAAGATGCTCAGGCAAGGATTCCAGGGAGGAGCTGGGTTAAATACCAATTGACAGACAGCAATAGGCTGAGGAAGCATCAGGGGTGTGTCTGCAGCAGCTACAAGAAACAGGAAGTTCAGCGGGCGTCGCCCTAAGCAGACAGAGCAGAGCAAAGCAGACAATATGGAAAGAAGCCAAAGTGATAGTCTGGACTGGAAATCAAGTGCGCGCTCTTGCACAGTGGGAGATGGACCACTATGCAAGGACGCCGCCAGGTATGTTACATTATGCTGCACAAAGTAGTTAATAAATAACATTTCCCACATGTCTACTTTATATCAGCACAATTTTTGAAACATAATTTTATTCGGTTAGGAAGTTAGAAGGGTTCAAATTTGACCAGCAATTTCTAATTTTTCCATTAAAATTTGCAAAACCATTTTTTTATGGATCACATCACATTTGAAGTGACTTTGAGGGGCGTGTATGACAGAAAATACCCAAAAGTGACACCATTCTAAAAACTGCACCCCTCAAGGTGCTCAAAACCACATTCACAAAGTTTATTAATTCTTCAGGTGCTTCACAGGAACTGAAGCAATGTGGAAGAAAAAAATGAAAATGTAAATTTTTTTCACAACAATTTTAATTTAGGCCCAATTTTTTTTATTTTCACAAGGGTAACAGGAGAAAATGCATGCAAAAATTTCTTGTTCAATTCCTCCTGAGCACATCGATACCCCATATGTGGGGAAAAACTACTGTTTGGGCACAACAGGTCTCAGAAGGGAAGGAGCGTTGTGTGACTTTTTGAATCTAAAATGGTCTGGAATTGAAAGCGGACACCATGTCGCATTTGGAGAGCCCCTAATGTGCCTAAACAGAGGAAACCCTCCACAAGTTACCACATTTTGGAAACTAGACCCCTTATGGAACTTATCTGGATGTGTGGTGAGCACCTTGAACCCCCAGATGCCTTACAGAAATTTATAATGTTGATCCATGAAAATAAAATAATCTAATTTTTCCCACAAAATGTTCTTTTAGCCCAAAAGTTTGCATTTTTACAAGGGTAACTGGAAAAAATACACTGTACAATTTGTTGAGTAATTTCTCCTGAGTATGTAAATACCTAATATGTGAAGGGAACTACTGTTTGGTCTCGGAAGGGAGGGAGGGCCATTTGACTTTTTGAAGGCAAAATTGGCTGGAATAATTAGCAGACGCCATGTCTTTTTTTAAACAGTGGAAACTCATCACAAGTAATGCCATTTTGGAAACTAGACCACTCAAGGAATGTATCTAGATAAGTGGTGAGCACCTTAAAACCCCAGGTGCTTCACAAAAGTTTATAATGTTGAGCTGTGAAAATAAAAAAAACACATTTTTCCCACAAAAATGTTCTTTTAGCACCAATATTTTTATTTTCACAAGGGTAACTGATACCCCATATGTGGCTGAAAACTACTTCTGAGGCATAGTGCAAAGCTCAGAAGGGAAGAAGAAGTGCCATATTAGAGTTTAGATTTTGCTGGAATGGTTTGAGGGTGCCATGTCATATTGATAGAGCCCCTGAAGTGCCAGAACAGCAGAAATTCCCCATAAGTGACCTCATTTTACAAAGTATACCTCTCAATGAATTCACCTTGGGGTGTAGTGAGCACATAGACACCCCATGTGCCTCACAGAAAGAATAATTACGCTTTTATTGCTAAATTGTTGTTTTAGCCCCAAATATTTAATTTTTATAAGGGCTAATAGGTTTGCAATTTCTCCTGAGTGCGCCAATACCCTACATGTAATCAAAAACTACTTTTGAGGCACAGTGCAAAACTCAGAAGGAGCACCATAATTTAGTGCAGATTTTACTGTTATGATTTGCGGGTGCCATGACCCACTGGGAGAGCCCCTGAGGTGCCAGAAGAGCAGAACCCCCCATAAATTACCCCATTTTACAAGTTACGCCTCTGAATAAATTCACCTAAGGGTGCAGTGATCATATTGACACCACAGATATGTCACGGAATTTTATACCATTGGGAAGTGAAGAAAAAATAATCACATTTTTACCACCAAAATTTTTTTGTAGTCCAAGATTTTACATTTTCACAAGGTGAAATGGGTGGTGAAAATGGCACAATTTCTGCTGAACGTGGAAACACCCCATATGTGGCTGTACAGTACTGCTTAGCCACACTGCGGGAGGGACGAAGAGCTATTTGTCTCTTGGAGCGCAGATTTTCCTTGAATAGTTTGCAGACTCCATGTACAGTGCCCCTAAGTGCTAGAATAGTAGAATAGCCCCTCAAGTGACCCCATTTTAGAAATGATTCCCCTTTTGGAATTTATCTACAGGTATAGTGATGATCATGGCCAGCGTCAGCACCCGGTGCAACCGGGCAAGTGCCGGGGCCCTGAGCAATCGGACGGCCCACTTGCGGTCGGGCACCCCGCCGGGCTATGGGCGGAGGAGAGCGCCCGCCCTTCTCCGCCGCTTGCTCAGGGCCTCGGCAGCAGGATACTTACCTCTGCCCATGATGATGGTGATGCCGGAGAGTCACAGTGCACCTACGTACTACAGCACTGCAGGTAAAAATGGGACCGGGAGGAAAAAAAGCGCTCCTGATGTTAGCGGCAATTTGCGCTAGCGTGGGATGTCAATGAAAAGAGTGCACGTCACAGGGCCCTGTGACGTGCAGCGGAGGGGAGGAAAATGCTAAATAAGTTGATAGGTGGGGATTTCTGGGCTTCCTAAGCAGGTAGACAGGAATTTCTTGGCGTCCCCCGGGCGCCAAGCAGATGAAAACTGATTTTATAAAGCTACATTTCTCCGCAAGTGACGCCCCCTGAGCCGTGGGGTACCCGGAACCGGGCTTCTGTACGATGCTGGGAGTAGTAGTGGCAACCCGATCCCATGGCTCAGGGTGGTCAGACCAAATGCTGCGCAGTCTATTTATCAGTGTTTTGGGAATGTTCGACTACGCCACCCGTGGATTGCGGTCAGAGATAACCGCCGCTGCGAGGCAGACCACTGAGGCTGGTGTTGGTGTGCAGCACAGGGGTAGGACAACTCCCCACAGGAAGAGTGTAGCCTCAGGGCAGTGTAGGTGAATGCTGGGGGTGATAGTGCAGGCCGCAATAGTAAGAGTTCAGAGTCCGCCTCAAACAGTCCAGGGTCTTTATTGCAGATGTTATTACTGACCCAACAGGAGTACCGGTTAGGAATGGGCCTGGGTGTCTGAGAGCATTCGGGCGAGCCCCACTGGTCAGGGTGAGTGTGTAGGCCTACCGTTCTCTCTATGCTCTTTCTGACTATCCCCCTCTTCGTGGTGTAATATCCCACATACCTGAGCTGGCCGTGTACTTTGTCTGCATGGCTTGAGACTCGGGCCTTGGGTACCTTTTGCTTCTCCTCGCTGTACTGGTCCCTCTGTGTGGCGGAGCCTCCAGGCATCTTAGGCCAAGGGACCTGAAATCCCTCGCGGGTTGGTTCTCTGCTGCTGGGCTTGCAACCCTGACAGCCTCTGACCCCAATGTCTGGTTGTGTACTTCTCTCAGCCAGGACAGACTCTCGTCGCCTCTGTCCCTGGCTCGCAGTCTCTCCTCTGCCTCACGGACTCCTCAGCTGCTGCTGACCTGTCCCTCTTCTCTGAGAACCCTTCTGGACACTTCAGAAGTGGGTTCTGGTCTCTCTAACCCTGCCCCAGTTCCAGCTTTTATAGGGGCAGCCTGCTCCCCCTAGTGGCCTGGGACAGGAGGTGCTGTATGCTAATTGTCCCTAACCAGGGAACCTCCCTCCTGCTCTCAGACACAGCCTTTTATATTTGTGGCATCCAGGCCTAGGGTGACACATTCCCCCCTAGTAAAGTTTAGTACTCTGGGACTAAGCCTTTTTGGCCAAAAACAAACAGGGTATAAATGACAACATAACATATTTACAAGTACATTTTGTCCTTAAGGCCACGGCGCTTCCGTGACCGGGTGCCCATATCACCCAACTAGGTGAAGTTTTCCTCAGTGTGGGGACCTGTCCCTATAAACCCCAAGTTCCTGGCCTTGGGCGTGGCAGCAAGGTAAAAGCTAACTACTTTGGACCACAAGGAGGCCACGCCGGACAGGTTTTTCTTCTGTGGCCATCTTCGAAAGAGGGCACCAAGTGCAACTATCTACATGGTAGTTCCGGTTATTCACTGTCCATAACCTGTCAGTCCATTGTATCTAGAAATACTGGGAAAACAGTATTAATAACCATGTAACAAGTATAAAACATTTGCAATATACAGCATTCAGATCTTCCAGCGAGCTGGTATTTGAGCCTCTAGTGCTCCGGGTTGACATGCGTAACCCACTGTCTGGTTGTGGTCTAACCTGGCTTTCCCCACTAGCATTTAGGATACAGCTACTAGCTGGGTTTACAGGTAGTGCAGGCAGCTGTCTGTGGGTCCTTTGGTTTACCGCAGGCATGGCAGGCTCACTGTCAGCAGAGGGTTGACTCTCCTGGGCTGCTGGCATGGGTTCTTCTGCCTCCGGGGCTGCTTGTTCCTCTTAATCTTCCTGCTCTCCTGTAGGCTCCTGCTGGGTAGGTTGAAGGAAGTGTAGGACGGGTACCACTATTGCGTCATTTATCCAAGTCCAGGACCGGGGAAACTCTCCAAGAACTGTGCTGATCATTTCTTCCTTGTCCTCTGCGTGTTCAAGGTCATCTTGATCTTCTCCTGCACTCTGTAGTTGCCCGGGGCACCTTTTTAGGTGGTCTCTGGAGACGGTGCTAGTGGCTTCCCCTCCATCCTTGGTAATTACACATACCTTCGGGTTGTTGTGGTCGGACGGCAGTACTGTGTACGGATTCTCCCACTGGTCATCTAGCTTGTGAAGCCTTCTTTTCCGCTTCAGGACCTGCTCACCAGGTTCCAGGGGACCAGCAGGGGCGTGTTGGTTGAAGAGCCTCTCTTGTTTTTCTCTCGCCTGAGCCAGACTCCTCTCCACACTCTCCTGTACCTTCTTGTACTGTAGCCGCCGTTCCGTATCCCAGTCCGCGTCTGGGGAGGTGTCATCGGGTGTCAGGACTCCCATCTCCAGGTCTATCGGCAGCTTACCTGGTCTTGCTCGCATCATGTAGGCCGGGGTGCAATTTGTAGCATTCACCGGGATGTGGTTGTATAAGTCTATCAGGTCCGGCAGCTTTTCCGGCCACAGGCTGCATTCCTCCAGGGGCAACGTTTTGAGGAGATCAATGACGATTTTATTCATTTTCTCACACAGCCCATTGGTTTGCGGGTGGTAAGGCGTTGTCCGAATCTTCTTACAGCCGTAGAGGTTGCAGAACTCCTGGAAGATTTCAGCCTCAAACGCTGAACCTTGATCTGTCAAGACCTGTTCCGGATACCAGTGTGGACGGCAGAAGTGTTGTTGGAAGGCTCTGGCCGCTGTTTCGGCTGTCAAGTCTTTAACGGGAACCACCACCAGGAACCGGGAATAGTGGTCCACTATTGTCAGGGCATAGACGTAGCCCGACCGGCTTGGATCCAACTTCACATGGTCCAGAGCTACCAGCTCAAGAGGCTGCCTGGTGACGAAGGGCCTCAAGGGTGTCTTCTGGCTGGTACAGTCCTTCCTTCTGAGGTTACATGGGCCGCAGTCCCTGCACCACTTCTCTATGGCCCCTCTCATACCGACCCAGTAGAACCGCTCTCTCAGTAGGAACTCCAGTTTCTTCCACCCGAAGTGTCCCGCTCTGTCATGGTAGGCCTCCAGGACCATTGCTGCATCTCGTCTCGGGACCACTACCTGCCAGGTCAGCTCGTGTGTCCGGTGGTTGACAAGCCTTCTGCACAGCTTACCTTCGTAGAGGAATAGCCTGCTTTTCTCCTTCCTTAACTGCTTGGCTTCCTCTGGAGCGTCCGGGCCAGGGCTAGTATCTGACTGGGTCAACAGGTCTTTCACCAGGCGAATTGCAGAGTCACTATCTTGCGTTTCAGCCCAGCCGTGGTAGGGTAAGGGGTTGAACATGACGGTGGTTAGGTCTTTGTCTCTTACCCGGTGAGAATATTGAGTTGCCCCATACCGGTGGAACGCAGGGAGCTCTGCTTCCTCCAGCTCTTCCGAGTCTTCTTCTCCTTCGGGTACATGGGGCATTCTTGATAGGGCGTCTGCGTTGGCGTTGGTTCTGCCTGCCCGGTATTTGATTGTGAAGTCATAATTTGATAGCCGGGCCATCCACCGCTGTTCTAGGGCACCTAGTCTTGCATTGTCCAGGTGTGTCAACGGGCTGTTGTCCGTGTACACAGTGAACTTTGCGGAGGCCAGGTAATGTTTAAACCATTCTGTGACGGCCCACACCACTGCCAAGAATTCTAGCTTGAAGGAGCTGTAATTCTCCGGGTTCCTTTCAGTGGGCCTCAGCTTCCAGCTGGCGTACGTGATCACCCTTTCTCTGCCCTGTTGGTTTTGGGACAGTACGGCTCCTAACCCCACATTACTGGTGTCTGTGTGAAGGATAAAAGGCTGGCCATAATCGGGGTAGGCCAGGATCTCATCCCCCGTGAAGGCCATCTTCAGCTGGCGGAAGGACTCCTCTTCCGGCTTGTCCCACTTGAAGGGTGGCTTTTGACTTCTGGATTTAGACTGACCTATCAGGAGGTCCTGCATTGGAGCCGCCATCTTTGTGAACCCGGGGATGAACCTTCGGTAGTAGCCTACCAAATTGAGGAACTGCCTCACTTCTTTGATGTTTGAGGGGCTTGGCCAGTTCTTGATTACTGTGTTCTTGTCGGGGTCGGGGGCTACTCCTTCTGCACTCACCACGTGCCCCAGGTACTGTACCTTCGGCTTTAACAAATGGCACTTGGAGGGTTTCACTTTCATGCCAAAGCCTGCCAGGGCCTCGAACACCTCGGCCAGGTGCTTTAGATGGTCCTCGTAAGTTTTTGAATAGACAATCATGTCTTCAAGGTAAAGTAGGACCGTCTCGAAGTTTCGGTGCCCTAGACAGCATTCCATCAGCCTCTGGAAGGTCCCGGGTGCGTTGCAGAGCCCGAATGGCATACAGTTGAATTCGCTCAATCCCATTGGGGTGGTGAAGGTGGTATTCTCCTTGTCAGCCTCTGCCACAGGAACCTGCCAGTACCCGCTAGTTAGGTCAAAAGTAGAGAAGAAATTAGCTGATTTTAGTGCGGCTAAAGACTCCTCTATCCTAGGTAACGGGTACGCGTCTTTATGGGTGATACGATTGATTTGTCTATAGTCTACGCACATTCTCATGGTACCGTCTTTCTTTATTACCAGAACCAAGGGGGCTGCCCAGGGGCTACAGCTGTCTCTAATGACCCCGGCTTCTTTCATTTCTCTCAGCATGCTCTTTGCATTCTGATAATGTGCAGGGGGTACAGGCCTGTATCTCTCTTTTATTGGTGGGTGGCTCCCCATGGGGATGTGGTGTTCTACCCCTTTCCCTCTGCCGAAGTCCAGCGGGTGCTTACTAAAGATTCTCTCGTACTCCTGAACCACCCGGTAGACTCCTTGTTTTTGGTGCAAGGGAGTGGAGTCAGCACCCACGTGGAGTTTCTGGCACCAGTCCTCCTTGGGTTTCTGGGAGCCATTACCCTCCGCCTGGGGAGATGGAGGCAAGGGTTCCACGGCCCTGACAGCATTGTGTTCAACAGTATACAATTTGGCTAGTGTAGCGTACCGGGGCAAGTGTACTTCCCTTTCCCCAATGTTTAAGATCCGGACGGGCACCCCTCCATGGCGGACATGAACCACCCCCCGGGCTGTCAAAATGGTGGGCCTGTTGTCTGAGTACACGGGTTCTACCATGGCTTGGTAGTCTCTCCCTCTTAACCCGATTGCAGTCCGACACCAGATCATCATTTCACTTTTGGGAGGCATGGCAATGGGGAACAGGTCGCTCATCCTCACGCTACCGATCTCACCACCAGACAGTTCTACCTGTTGCCGTCTCATCAGGGCTCTTATCTCTTTCTGGAGGACCCTCTGTTGGCTGGAGCTCGCATTCATCGCCACCTGCTGCAAAATTACAATTACTTCTGAAAGACAATTTTCAATCACGTTAGTACCCAAGGTTATTTTAGGGTGACTTTCTCGACGGTCAATGTCCACAATGATCACTCTCTGTGCCGGCAGTTCAACTTTACCAATCTTAATGGTCATCTCTCTGAACCCCACCTGCGGCATGGGTTGGCCATTGCTGGCGATGATGCTAAAGTCATTGTCTGGATAGCGGGTTATGTCAGTGTCACTCCAATACTGCTTAAAAAGTAGGGGATGGTAGTAACTTGTGACCCGGTATCCAGCAGTGCACTCATGGGGATACCGTCCAGCACTACGGGTAGAACTGGGCGTCCCCCCACATACTTATCACGCCAATTAGATGGGCCTGATGACCTTATGCCTGGGGCTTGGCCCTCTGCCCCAGGTCGGACCCATTTAAAGTACAGTACCTGGCTACGTGTTCCGGCTGGCTGCAACGGCGGCAAATTGGCTGTCCATCCTCAGTGTAACAATCGGCGGGCCTCCCCCTGAATGACGGGATCCTCCTCCGTCGACGCCACGGGACATCCTCCGGAATGGAAGCCAGCTTGATTGGTCCTGACGGGTCCATCTGTAACGACTGTACGGTCCTGGTCAATGCTGCAACACTCTTTGTTAGTTCTTGGACCTGATGGTGCAGGTTTGCAGGCGGGGATGGGTTTAGGGCCTGCGCATCAGCCCCCACAAGGTCTGCAGGGTAGGGCGCTGCCTCCTGGTGGTAAGTGATGGCAGGGCGCCGGGAAACTACAGCACCACCTGGTGCGGGTTCTCGGGGCACCCGGATGGCCCTATCTTTGATCTGTGCAAAAGTCAAATCGGGGTTCTGTAGGGCCATGAGGCGCAGCTGGGTTCTGTGGGCGCTGGACAGCAGACCTTCTATGAACTGATCAGTCAACAGTTTATCGGTATCCTGCACGCTGCCAGGGTCAGCTTGCTTAATTGCCCCCAAGGCTTCCTGTAAATTTAGGGCATAGTCTCTGATGCTATCTTGAGCTCGCTGCTTACATCCATAGAACCGCATTTTGATTTCTGCTGAGGTACGGGTATCAAAGGTGTCCCGTAGACAGGTCAGAACCCCCCTTACAGTCCTTTTCTCCTCAGCTGTCCAAGATTTTACCTCCTTCTGTTCTTCTGTCAGGGGATAAACTTTGAACAGGCTATACAGCCTTTCTTTAAAGTCGCCCAAGGTATGCGACTCGCCGGCATACTGTGGCAGCCATGCCGCTCCGGGGATATAGGGCATGGAAAATGGCATCACAGCTGCAGCGGCTACGCTGGTGGTAGAGCGTCCCTCCGCATCCGACATCTTCCTCCCCCCTAGTTAACTGTGGCCTACCTTCCGGCGATCCTCTTCTGTAGGCCGCGGCTCCGCTCGCGATGCTCTGGGCGAGGACCTTGCGTCGCACGGTGATGACTTCGGCGTCCGCTGGATTTCCTTCCAGGACCTTGCACAGCATCTCAGCGTAGGGCGGGGCTTCAGGTCTCACGCGTTTTTGACGTCCACGCCCCTCTTCTTCCCACGCGGCGTCCCGAAGATGGCGCCCTATGGCGGGAAACGGCTCTGATTGGCGGGAAATGGCCCCGAATGGCGGAAAACTTCACTCAGGTAAGCATAAAGTCTTTTTCAGGCACGCAATACCCGTTTGTGGCTGGTTGGTCACAATCCTGCCGACTACGCCAAGGCTGACTCGCCCCCTGAGCTGTGGGGTACCCAGAACCGGGCTTCTGTACGATGCTGGGAGTAGTAGTGGCAACCCGATCCCGTGGCTCAGGGTGGTCAGACCAAATGCTGCGCAGTCTATTTATCAGTGTTTTGGGAATGTCCGACTATGCCACCCGTGGATTGCGGTCAGAGATAACCGCCGCTGCGAGGCAGACCACTGAGGCAGGTGTTGGTGTGCAGCACAGGGGTAGGACAACTCCTCACGGGAAGAGTGTAGGTGAATGCTGGGGGTGATAGTGCAGGCCGCAATAGTAAGAGTTCAGAGTCCGCCTCAAACAGTCCAGGGTCTTTATTGCAGATGTTATTGCTGACCCAACAGGAGTACCAGTTAGGATTGGACCTGGGTGTCTGAGAGCATTTGGGCGAGCCCCACTGGTCTGGGTGAGTATGTAGGCCTACCGTTCTCTCTATGCTCTTTCTGACTATCCCCCTCTTCGTGGTGTAATAGCTCACGTCCCTGAGCTGGCCGTGTACTTTGCCTGTATGGCTTGAGACATGGGCCTTGGGTACCTTTTGCTTCTCCTCGCTATACTGGTCCCTCTGTGCGGCGGAACCTCCAGGCTTCTTAGGCCAAGGGACCTGAAATCCCTCGCGGGTTGGTTCTCTGCTGCTGGGCTTGCAACCCTGACAGTCTCGGACCCCAATATCTGGTTGTGTACTTCTCTCAGCCAGGACAGGCTCTTGTCGCCTCTGTCCCTGGCTCGCAGTCTCTCCTCTGCCTCACGGACTCCTCAGCTGCTGCTGACCTGTCCCTCTTCTCTGAGAACCCTTCTGGACACTTCAGAAGTGGGTTCTGGTCTCTCTAACCCTGCCCCAGTTCCAGCTTTTATAGGGGCAGCCTGCTCCCCCTAGTGGCCTGGGACAGGAGGTGCTGTATGCTAATTGTCCCTAACCATGGAACCTCCCTCCTGCTCTCACACACAGCCTTTTATATTTGTGGCATCCAGGCCTGGGGTGACACACAAGCAGACTACTAATATGGGACATACAGGTATGTATAGATTTACATTTCTATATCCTGTATGCCCATATCAGAGGTCTGATATCTCCCAGGGGGTGACACATTTCCTTTAATGGGTACAATATACATACAATATATATATATATATTATTATTTTATGACTTTTTTAAAAAATATTTTTACAAATTTTTTACTTTTTTTTACTATGGAACCTTCACTTATACAGCTATGATCGCAGCTATAAAGCATAGCAATGCAGGAGCATTGCTATGCTTTATAACTGTCAGTGCTGCACTGACACAAGCTAGTTAGATCATGCACTGCACATGATCTAACAAGCTTGCTAGGCCTAGTGACCCGAATGTTGTCATGACAACATCAGATCACCATGGCAACGAACGGCCCCTCGCGATGACATCGTTGGGGCGCCGATTGGAGGGGAGAGGGAGCCCCCTCCCTCTCTCTGCCTTCTAAATGCTGCAATTAATATTGAAAGCAGAATTTATCGGTTTAAGCTGACAGAAGTGGTGCAGGCACCCTTCCTGGCAGTGAGTTGCTGGTGTCAGCTGTCATGTAAGCTGAACACTCGTCGGCGATCGCACACTTAGCTTCTGGGCACGCAAAATCGCCAGGACGTATCCATACGTCCAAGGTCGAGAAGTACTTCCCAACCTGGATTTATGGATATGTCAAATGTCGTGAAGAGTGTTAAGACTGTTGGAAGCAAAGGCAGATTATTATGAGGGCAATATTGGATACCAACCGTGGCCCGTGGATCAGGAGGGAAGAAGCCATGGCAAGATTGCACTCATTATACTCTTTTGCACCATCAATGGCGGCTTGTATTACTGGCCAGAGAGCATTCCTGAAGCTCCACTACCAGCAATTGCAAATTGTAGACTGGCTGCAGGAATCCATTCTTGGCTTCTTGCAAGGCGCTTTCTCCATGACTTTGTCTGTGTAATGATGTAATCGCACCTGCTGTGTCATTTAGCAGTTACCTAGTCAGAAAAAAATGGGAGCAGGACCACTGTTAATCGTCTGGAGAGTTAAATGATTCTTGTTTTATAGTCTGGATAGTATGATGAACGATGATGTCACTTCAGACTATCTGGCTCACGCTATGCTCTATGCATGAGCCAGAAGTCTCTTTTACAATTTAAGCCTAGGGAGCCTCATTCTGACACTACATAGACTTATATTATAAAGCCACTTCCGGTTCACGCAGAATGCAGTGGAGAGTCTGCAGAAGGGTGATGTCTTCGATAAGAGGAGAAAAATGGTGCTGCATCCCAGACAGGGCCATTGGGAAAGTACATTATTAAGCACACTAGACTACATACACATATGCACACATTTAGTTAAAAAACAACTTCATGGGAGGGCTTCTTTATGCTCCTGAAATCCTGCTGTCCATTGCCACTCATAATTTGACTAGATTGAGTAAATTCTTATGTGTTTTTTGTCCATTCCCGAAGAAATACTCTTATTTCTAACTACAGTTTGTGTACTGATATTCCCCTACCTTATGAAACTTGTTCCTACATGTATTCCTTGGTTTTGACCAGGCTATTGGATCATTCTTTCTGCCAACCTACATCATCGGTCAGCAGCTGACTCTGTTGCCCCAACACAAGGACACCTGTTTAACTCCAGATCTCCATACATGAGTTAAAGGATGATGGCCAAACCTTTGGGATCTAGTAAACAGTGGATTGCACTAAGTCTGTTATTTTCTGCCATTTTTAAAGCTGTCAGGTGACCATTGATAGACCCATGTCATTGATGCAAGTGGAAAAGAATGGAGAGAGGACATGAAATTGCAATGAAATGGAGTAATCAAAATGGAAGAGAGAATATGTTATGGCAATGAATTGGGGGGTGAGAGAGGACATTAAATTTTAATGAACTGATACGTGGTGAACGAGAAAATACATAGAATTGCATTGAATTGGGGGATAGGACACAGGACAGGGACTTGTAGCTTAAGGTCAGAAATATCATTGGTGCAAACTCTGAATTTGCACAGGGGACTAATGGGTATCCACTGTCATCCTAAAAGCAGTTTCCTACTATCAATTACATTGTTCATAAGCTCTTGTAGTAATAAACTTCATAATTTACAACTACTGGAGGATTATTAGAGAGAGATAATTACATACTTTATTTTGAGCCCTTATACAGTTCTTGTACAGGCGTCCGCTACTGTTCGTACCTGTCCCTATTGAGCTAATTAGTTAATATTTTTATTTGATGAGGAAAAGTGACTGATTATAGTCAGAGTACTGGCTTATCAATTAATATTTTGAATGATGATTTACATGGTGCCTAATTATTTAGTAATGGTGTGGTCAAAATTTGTCATTTATATTCAAGGGCGCAGTGCGGGGGATTGTTTATACAGAAGGCAAATATAGATTTTCTATATGTGACCCTGATATTTTAAAAAGAATCTGTCACCACATTTGACCTACAGTGGTGTGAAAAAGTGTTTGCCCCCTTCCTGATTTCTTATTCTTTTCCATGTTTGTCACACTTAAATGTTCCAGATAACAAAACAAATTTAAATATTAGACAAAGATGACACAAGTAAATACAAAATGCAGTTCTTAAATGGAGGTCTTCATTATTAAAGGAGTTTCCCACAAACAAAAATTCATTTTAATAATTGGCTGTGTCTGACCGTGTATGGAACATACCACATCTCGCAGAGGATTCATTTTGTGAAGTAAAATATTCTTTAAAAACAGGCAGTGAAATGTTTTACCTCACAAATTGAATCCTCTGCGATCCCTGCTGTCCTGTCTGTATACTCTTTTATTTCTCCCTGCCCCACAGCTGTGATCCCCTGCTGTCCTGTCTGTATACTCTTTTGCTTCCTCCACTGCCCAGGAGCTGTGATCCCGTGCTGTAATGTCTGTATACCCTTTTGCTTCCTCCACTGCCCAGGAGCTGTGATCCCATGCAGTAATGTCTGTATACCCTTTTGCTTCCTCCTCTGCCCAGGAGATGTGGAGGTCAGGAAAGGGGCAAACACTTTTTCACACCACTGTATCTAAACTATTAATATGGACAAACAAATTATAGACTGCTGAAAATAGTGATACCTCTATGCCTCATATCAGATGCCTTGTTGTTGACAAATCATCCTTTGTCAATTCATGTAAATGACCTCTTAGAGGCTATGGGGCAGACACTGCCTGGAAGATAAATCTGCAGTGAATTGTGGCTGGAAGATGTCATACAAGTGTTAGACAAAATAGAGAAGAGATTAAAAAAATGATTGATCACTTGAGACTGGGTAAGTTACTGGGTGTAAATATTTATTTTTCATTTACACTAAATGACTTGCAGACAGATGATGGGATTAATATTCCTGTTTGTAAAATAAACTCTCTTATTATATAAAGAGGTTTTCTCAAGTTTGGAAGTTATCCCCTATTCATGAGATATTGAATAGGGGATAACTTTATGATTGGTGACTGACAGATGGGACCCCACTGATTTATTAATTTTGTTCACTTATATAGCGCCATTAATTCCACACTGCTTTACAGACATTATGGGCACTGTCCCCATTGGAGCTCACAATATAAATTCCTTATTAGTAAAGATGAGCGGTGTTCGACTCGAACTGTTCGCCAATCTCAAATTCGAGCTGTTTTGGGCGGTGTTCGAGCCGTTCGGCGAACACGAACGATTTTAAAAAAATTCGGCTGTTTGAGGTTAAGTTCGATAACTGTTCGTGCACCAAAATCATAACTGGATTTTTTCTCAGTAATGCTGAAAATCAATGTTAATACGCAGTTTGAGTGTACAGCGGGGCAGGGGGAGGGGATGGATCTCTGCAGAAATAATGAAGATCTCCCTTTTTTTTTCTCTTTCCCGCATTTACAGTGGGGAGGTGCAATCTGTCAGCCTATCAGCAGCGCACACACGGAGCGAAGTGCTTTTTTTCACACAAGCAAGGGCATGTGTCATTGGCAGTGTATGTCACATGTCCTTGCCCTATAAGACCAAGCCATTTTCCCCGTCGCCACCATTTTCTCACTGCTGCAGCTGCGTGTTAGACGGCACCGCTGTTGCTGTGTGCGCTATACTTTGCTAATTTCAAGCCAATTTTCGCACAAATCTATAGATAGCTTGGGAGTAGGGAATAATTGTGATTGCAGTCCTTTTAAGGACTAGGTTACATCATTTCCTACGACTTTTCTCAGGCAGGTCTGTGCTCTTAAATAGATAGGTTGTTGGAGTAAAGACTAATTGTAATTGCAGTCCTTTTCAGGACTAGGTTACATCAGTTCCTATCACTTTTTGCCAGGCAGGTCTGTGCCATTGCTGTGCAAGTTTTTTTCACAGCATTTGGCTAAATCTAGCAAAGCAAATCCTTTTTGGCCTCTTGCAGAGTGTGTTAGTCAGTGGAGTAGCCTATCTGTGTTGCAAGCTACACCACGTGTGTATAGAATACAATTTTTTTTCCTGCACCTAGTGAAGTAAAACCTTTTGGGCATAACATCATTCTATTAGTCCATCTATAATAACCTCCACCAGGTTGCAAATTCAATAAAATATTTTTCTGCATCGAGCTCTGAAAAAATATTTAGGCTTCTAGCAGTGTGTGGGACTTGTTCTATTAGTCCATCTGTACTAACCTCCATCAGGTTGCAAATTCAATATCATTTTTATCTGCATCTAGCTCTGAAAAAATATTTCAGCTTCTAGCAGTGTGTGGGACTTGTTCTATTAGTCCATCTATACTGACCTCCATCAGGTTGCAAATTCAATCTAATTTTTTTCTGCATCTAGCTCTGAATAAATATTTCAGCTTGTAGCAGTGTGTGGAACTTGTTCTATTAGTCCATCTATACTGACCTCCATCAGGTTGCAAATTCAATATAATTTTTTTCTGCATCTAGCTCTGAAAAAATATTTAGGCTTCTAGCAGTGTGTGGGACTTGGTCTATTAGTCCGTCTATACTGACCTCCATCAGGTTGCAAATTCAATATAATTTTTTTCTGCATCTAGCTCTGAAAAAATATTTCAGCTTCTAGCAGTGTGTGGGACTTGTTCTATTAGTCCATCTATACTGACCTCCATCAGGTTGCAAATTCAATCAAATTTTTTTCTGCATCTAGCTCTGAATAAATATTTCAGCTTGTAGCAGTGTGTGGGACTTGTTCTATTAGTCCATCTATACAGACCTCCATCAGGTTGCAAATTCAATCTAATTTTTTTCTGCATTTAGCTTTGAAAAAATATTTAGGCTTCTAGCAGTGTGTGGGACTTGGTCTATTAGTCCATCTATACTGACCTCCACCAGGTTGCAAATTAAAAATAATTTTTATCTGCATCTAGCTCTGAAAAAATATTTAGGCTTCTAGCAGTGTGTGCGACTTGGTCTATTAGTTCATCTATACTGACCTCCATCAGGTTGCAAAGTCAATCTAATTTTTTTCTGCATCTAGCTCTGAAAAAATATTTAGGCTTCGAGCAGTGTGTGGGACTTGGTCTATTAGTCCATCTATACTGACCTCTATTAGGTTGCAAATTCAATATAATTTTTATCTGCATCTAACCCAGACAATACTTTCGGCCTAATACCACAGTTTGGCCACTCAGCTCTGCTCAGTTCCCATCCATTGTTTTTTTGTGCAAACAACTCCAGAGTTGTGAATTAGTTAACCACCAAAATGCGTGGAAAAATGCCTGCTGCTGGTGGAAAGGGGAATAGACGTGTTGGGAAGGGGAAAAAAGGTTGTGTCCGTGGGGTAGGTGTTAAAGCAACAGTAACATCTGCAGAAGAAAGACCATCTTCCAGCCAAACTAAAATGTCTACTTCTTTTAGCGGACAATGTAACATAGTAACATAGTAACATAGTTTGTAAAGCCGAATAAAGACTTGCGTCCATCAAGTTCGACCTGTTAGTTCTGTAATTGCTAAAGTTGATCCAGAGGAGGGCAAAAACCCCAAATGATTTAGCCAATCTTCACCTGAGGAAAAATTCCCTCCCGACTCTGAAACCAGCAGTCAGAATAAATCCCTGTATCAACCTACTATTTTATTTTATTTTTAAGTATATGCTGAAATCTGCCTGGCATCTAGAAATGCATCCCATCCCCGCTTGAACTGGTGTAGTGAATCTGACATTACCGTCTCCTCACTCAGTGAATTCCATATTCTCACTGCTCTTACCATAAAGAACCCCTTCCTATGCTGGTGCTGAAACCTTTTCTCTTCCAGTCTTAGTGAATGCCCTCTTGTTACCGTAATATCCCTCCTTTTGAACAAATCCCGGGCAAGATCTCTATACTGTCCCCTAACATATTTGTACACATTTATTATGCCCCCCCTCAACCTTCTCTTTTCCAGGCTGAATAGTCCTAGTTTTGCCAAGATCCCTTTCTTACGGCCACGCCAATAGCTACAAATTCCAGATGAGGCACAAAAACAGCAGGTGCTTCAACGGATATCAAGTGCTCCTTTAAGTGGGCTCTCCTCCACTTCAACTTCAACATCATAAATACTCCAGTCCTCAGAGGTGTCACCCCAATCACACTTGCTTCCTCAGAGCTCCCAAGTCTCCAGCTGCCTGTCAGAGTATGGGGTAGAACAGGTGGTTGAGTCTGCAGAGCTGTTTACTCATACTATAGCCTGGGAATCAGAGGTCGGCTTCAGAGCTTCTGTGAATCCAGATAAGGAAATGATCTGCACTGATGCCCAGAATCTTTATGAGTCAGATCCAGGACCAGACGCAGAAGGTTCAGACCATAATGTAGACCCTCGTTCCCAAACTGTAACTCCTGTTGGTGGAGACAATGAGGAAGAAGATGATGAGACTCAAATACCTGATTGGAGCGACAACTTTAGTTTTTTGTCAGGGCAGGAACAGGTTGGCTCTGAGGACGACGGTTGTGATAACACACAGGGTGATGATGATGAGGTTGGAGATCCCACTTACTGTCAACCCACAGTCAGCCAAGAGATGAGGTCAGCAGAGGAGGTGGAGGAGGATGCTAGTGACGACGAGGTCAGGTTGCGTCTTCCTGGACAGAGACGTAGTACTGGAAGCACGTCAGCAACTGCATCCTCAAACACAACTCTGCCTCTGACCACAAGTCGTGGTGGCTCTTCAGGTCGCATGGGTGCTAAGCCTTGCATAGCCTGGGCATTTTTTCAGATCGATAAAGATGACCCAACTCGTGTTATCTGTAACTTTTGTCAGCAAAAGCTAAGTAGAGGCCAAAAAATACATAGTTTGAGTGCTTCATGCATGAACCGGCACATGGACATGCAGCATAAGTTGCAGTGGGAAGCTCACTGTGCTACAATGTGGCCTAGCCGGCCGGGCCAACCACCGTCTGCCATATCTTGTGCATCTGCGGCCTCTTCATCCTCTGTGACTGGGGGGACAGCAGTCACACCTGTTTTGGGACGCAGACCTACCACCTCTTTACCCGCAACAGCCAGCGTGATTGGCAGGTCATCATTTTCTTTGGAGGTGGTAACACCAGCTGGTGTTGAGCGCTGTCCGACATCGATAGCACCACTTTTGGATCAAGGCAACCTAACATGTCCGCCTGCATCTTCCTCACAGACCGGCAGTTTGCCGGGGACACCATTCTCAACCCCATCTAAGCACAACAGCCAGCCCTCGGTCCCTCAGATGTGGACAAGTAAAGACCATTTCCTCCTAGCCATGAGAAAGCTAAGAGGTTGAATTTCACCATCTGCAAGCTCTTGGCTACAGAAATGCTTCCTTTCCGCCTGGTGGACACAGAGGATTTTCGAGACCTTATGTCCGTCGCAGTGCCCCAGTACCAGATGCCCATTCGGCACTACTTCTCAAAGAAAGGTGTGCCTGCGCTCCACCAGCATGTCGCACACAACATCACCGCTTCTTTGAGAAACTCTGTGTGTGACAGGGTGCATTTCACCACAGACACTTGGACGAGTAGGCATGGACAGGGGCGTTACATGTCGCTGACTGGGCACTGGGTAACTATGGTGACAGCAGGACAAGGGGCTGCTGTCCAAGTCTTGCCGTCCCCACGAGTTGTGCATCAATCCTCTTTATCTCAAAGTTCCTCCACTGCTTCTGCCTCCTCAACCTCCTCTCGGTCCTCCACCTGCACCCAAAGCCTGTCTGGTCATGCCACAAGCTTTCTAACTGCACAGAAGGGATCCTGCACACCTCCTTACTATGCTGGCAGCAGGGCTCAACGTCATCAGACGGTTTTTACTTTGAAATGTATGGGAAATGTGAGTCACACAGCTGAGGAGTTGTGGTCAGCTCTGGAGAACCAATTTCATGAATGGTTGTCTCCACTTGACCTGAAACCAGGGAAGGTTGTGTGCGACAATGGTGCAAACCTGGGTGCGGCCCTTCGCCGGGGCAATGTCACACACGTGCCTTGTATGGCTCACGTGTTGAACCTGGTTGTCCAGCAATTTTTAGCCCACTATCCCGGACTAGATGGCCTTCTGCAGAGGGCACGGTCGCTGTGTGCTTACTTCCACCGTTCGCATCCCGCAGCTCAGCGACATACATCTCTACAGAAGTCTTTGGGCCTGCCACTTCACCGGCTAAAATGCGATGTGCCTACCCGGTGGAATTCAACTCTGCACATGTTGCAGCGACTGTGGCAGCACGGACAAGCCCTGGTGCAATAGGTTCTGACGTATAGCCTGGGCCAACGAGATCCAGAGGTGGGGCAAATCATGCTGGAGGAGTGGTCTTAGATCAGGAACCTATGCACCCTTCTGCACAGTTTTGAAGTGGCGACGAAGATGTTTAGTGCTGACGATGCCATTATCAGCATGACTATTCCAGTGATTTACATGCTGGAGCACATGTTTAACAGAATTTGGAGTCAGGTGGTGGCACAAGAGGACGTGGAGGAAGTAGAGGAGGAGGAGTTGTATGCGGAAGGGCTAACATCTGCAAGGTCCAGACGGTTGGCAGCACCAAGGCGGCAGGCATGTAAGGGTGGGGGAGATGGTTTTACCAGGGCGCATGGTAGCAGCCAAACTAGTGAGGAAGGTGCAGGAGCCCAGGAAGAAGTGGAGGACGAACTGAAGGAAGACTCATCACATGAGGGAGACTTTGATCACATTTCTGTTCTGCGAGGTTGGGGGGGAGAGGACAGCGGAAGGAAGCATGATTGTTACCTCGCCACCAACACAACAGGGACTTGGTGCTCCTGGATGCGCAAGACATATGAGTGCCTTCTTTCTGCACTACCTGCAACATGACCCTCGAATTGTGAGAATTAGAAATAATCCTGACTACTAGGTTGCCACACTGTTAGATCCCCGGTACAAAAGTAAATTTGCAGAAATTATTCCTGCCATAGAAAGGGATGCACGCATGCAGGAGTATCAGCAGAGACTGTTGTAGAATCTTACATGTGCTTTTCCACAAAACACCAGTGGTGCACGTAGTGAATCTCACAGTTCCAACTTCCCAACCGTGCGACCGTCGAGTGATCAGCACTCAAACCGTAACAGAAACACAGTATCTGCTGGTAACATCAATTTTGCGGAATCATTTCACCACTTTTTTAGACCATCCTTTGCAAGGCCACAGGAGACAAGAAGTCTGACACATAGTCAACGCCTAGAGACGATGGTACAGGAGTATCTCCAAGTAAACATTCAAGCCATGACTGTGTCACTAGACCCTTGCTCTTTTTGGGCTTCCAATCTGGATAAATGGCCGGAGCTCGCCACTTGCGCCTTGGAGATCTTGTCATGCCCCGCAGCCAGCGTTCTGTCTGAACGTGTGTTCAGTGCTGCTGGTGGTGTGCTGACAGATAAGCGCACGCCGCTCTCCACTGATAATGTAGACAGACTCACGGTCATAAAGATGAACAAATCATGGATCCGAAATGACTTTTCTACCCCTGTGTCATCCTGGGGAGAGTAAAAGCTTGATGATTTGGTAAAATCACCTCACCAACCATTTTAAGCTTTAAAATTACTAATCATGTTTATCTGTATCTTGGCTGGAAAATAATTTGGGCTTTGTAGCAGTGTGCAATACTGATTCTATTAGGCCATCTATACTAAGCTCCACCAGATTTAAAATTACTAATCATGTTTATGTGTATCTTGGCTGGAAAATAATATGGGCTTTGTAGCAGTGTGCAGTACTGATTCTATTAGGCCATCTATACTAAGCTCCACCAGCTTTCAAATTAATAATAATTTTTAGCTGCATCTAGCCCGGAAAATAATTTTGGGTCTCCTAGATGTGCATGCTTGCCTTCTTGCTGCACTACCTGCAACATGACCCTCAGATTGTCAGAATTTGAAGTAATCCTGACTACAGGGTTGCCACACTCTTAGATCTCCCACACTCTTCGATCAACCTTTTCATTTTAATAAAGAACAAAAAAATGGTCATTTTTAAAATTATAAGCATCAGCAGATTATTAGAAACTGAAATCAAACAGTTTTCAACTCAAAACTTTATTCTAGGTGATGTTACATTTGCACATAGGACCCCTTGTTCGAAAGGAGCTTCTGAACTGTCTCGTCCATTGAATTTGTCAGGTTTTGGATGGTTTCTGCTTCAGTTGTTTTGCATGAGGACAGAATACCCTCCCAGAGCTGTTGCTTAGATGTGAACTGCCTCCCGCCATCATAGACACTCCTTTTGATGATGCACCAGAGGTTCTGAATGGGGTTGAGGTCAGGGGAGCATGGGGGTCACACCATAAGTTTGTCCCCTTTTATGCCCATATCAGCCAGAGATGCAGATGTGTTATGTGCAGCATGAGACGGTGCATTATCATGCATGAAAATGATCTTGCTGTGGAATACATGGTTCTTCTTCTTGAACCATGACAGGAAGTGCTGTTTGAGAAACTCCACATACATTATGGAGTTCATCTTTACCCCTTCAGGGATCCTAAAGGGGCCGACAATCTCTCTCCCCATGATTCCAGCCCAAAACATTACTCCACCTCCTCCTTGTTGGCGCTGTAGCCGTGTTTGCGTGGGGTGTCCATCAACCAGCCATCCTCCACTCCATCCATCTGGACCATCGAGCGTTGCACGGCACTCATCGGTGAACCAAACAGTTTTGAAGTTAGTCTTCATGCATTGTTTGGCCCACTGGAGCCATTTCAGCTTGTGTGCAGTGGATAGAGGAGGTCGGCAGGATGGCTTACGCACAGCTGCAAACCTCTGAAGGACCCTGCATCTTGTTGCTCGGGGGACGTTGGAGGCACCAGCTGCTTCAAAAACTTGTCTGCTGCTATGACAAGGCTTTTTTGCCGCTGCTCTTTTAACCTGACATAATTGCCTGTAGGAAAGAGTCCTCAATTTTCCCTTATCAGCACGCACACGTGTGTACTGTGAATCAGCTACATACTTCATGATTGCGCGATGATCAGGATGAAGTGTCTTGGCAATGTTGATTGTAGTCATGCCTTGACCTAAACGCTCCACAATTTGTTGCTTCTCAGCATCCTTTTTCTTTCCCATTTTGGCAGAAAATGTAGGCTGCTTAATAATGTGGGACAGCCTTCTTAAGTAGTCTTGCCTTTCATTGGACACACCTGCCAAACTAATTAGCACAGGTGTCTGCAATTGCTTACAGTGATATAAAGAGCCCTGACACACATCACCATCAATGAGTTTAACTGACAAAAAAACAAATTCTTCCCTTATCACTCCTAAACACTTTTTGCATAATAATTTGGAACACAGTGTACATGTGCTTTTCCACAAAACACCAGTGGTTCACGTAGTGAATCTTACAGTTCTAACTTGCCAACCGTGGTCTGTATGGAGTTGTTCAATAAAGGGCCCAAAATTAAGATAACATAGACGGGAGAGGTCTCTATGAATAGGAATTCCTAAGTATTTGATACCCTGTGAGGGCCAGGCAAAGGGAAAGTTGGACTGGATGGAATCCTGTATGGATTTGGGGAGGGAGACATCGAGGGCCTCAGACTTCGCTGCATTGATTTTAAAATTTGACCATGTAACAAAGTGATCTATTTCAGCCATAACAGCAGGGATGGATATATGTGATTGAGTGATATATACTAGGACATCATCAGCAAATGCAGAGCACTTGTACTCGGTGCCTCCTACCTCAATCCACCTAATATTGGGGTTATGGCAAATTGATGACAGCAGGTGCTCCGTCACTAGGATGTATAAGAGAGGGGACAGAGGACATCCCTGCCTTGTCCCATTGGTGATTATGAAAGGTGAAGAAAATGTTCCATTTATCTTCAGCCTAGGTGACGTATTGCGATACAGGGCAGTGATTTTGGCTATAAAAGGGTCCCCTAGACCCCTACCCCAAGCTTTTTAAGAGAATAATATATGGCATGCCAGGAGACTCTATGGAATGCTTTCTCAGCATCCAACGAGAGTATCTAATTACAATTTTTTAACTGCATCTAGCCCAGGAAATACTTTGTGCCTAGTAGCAGTGTCTGCTAGTCAGCGGATTATCCCAGCTGTTAAGCAAGCTACACCACCTGTAGTTTGGACACTTAATTTTTTCAAAGGAAATGCTTCGGGACCCCGGGATACTCAGTGAAGAGCATCAGGAGGCACCCCAAGGCATAGGGGCTGGTACTGGCGGTAGGACGCCTTGCGGTGGACCGCCGAGCTCGATCCTTATAAAAGCTTTTAAACTGCAGCAGCTTTAGTGGACGCTACTGGAGCTGGAATTATGCGGCTGCTGGCATGAGACTTGCCCTCCAATAGATCCTTGTAAAAGGATTTAAAGTGTATTCATTCAAATTAGAGAGACAATTTAAATTAAAAAGCTTAGACCTGCCTCCACCACAGGGGGGCTCGCTCGACCCACCAGCGGACAGGCCCCAGTATTGGGAGAGGAGGGCTGGCCATCAGGGTCCACCGCAGCTCTGGCACAAAGCCAGCGACACGGAGGTCGCACGGGCAGGAACGGACTGGCTGTGTCGGCTTCGCACTTTTTTGGTTTTAGAAGGGCATGACATGCCTATATCTGTGTCTCCCCCTCCTTTTCCTCCTCCACCTCTTTTCTTTTCGCATGACTATATGTACTTGTCACTTTTCCATGTGTTAGTTGTGTCTTCTGAGCAGTTTGTCAGCTTTTGGACACCTTTGAAGGTGTTTTCTTTGTGTTTTAGTTTGCCTGCCATTGGTTTTAACGGTGTTTGAAGGTGTTCGATGAACAGTTCGACGAACAGACGGGTGTTCGACGAACCGAACCGAACACTACGGTAGTGGCTCAACACTACTTATTAGTATGTCTTTGGAGTGTGGGTGGAAACCGGAGAACTGGGAGAAAACCCACGCAAACACGGGGAGAACATACAAAGTCCTTGCAGATGTTGTCCTTGGTGGGATTTGAACCCAAGACCCCAGCCCTGCAAGGTTGCAGTGCTAAACACTGAGCCACCGTGCTGCCCATGATCCCGAAACCTGGTGCCCTGAAGAGTCGCATTTGAGTGTAGCGGTGATTAATCATGTGCTCTTGCACTTCATTTATTTTTAATTGGAATGCTGGAGATAGCTGAGCCCTCTGCTCTGCTAGTTTTCGGCACACTCATAGAAATGAATGAATCAAATGTGTACATGATCAACCACCACTCCATTCATATGGGGCTCTTCGTAGCCCCAGTTCTCAAAATCGGTGGGGATCAGACCCACCAGTCATCGAAGAGTTATTACCTATTCTAAGGATAGGGAATAACTTCTAAACTTGAGAAAACCCCTTTATCATATGGGGTCCTCTATTGTTGTATTTAGTGACATGTGATTACATGATGTCCTCTATTATTGTGTATAGCCATGTCTCTTATTATATAGCGCCCTTATTTATTATGCATATTGCCATTTTTCATTGCATAGTGTCCTCTCTTGTTATGTGTAGAGCTATTCCTTCAGGCTAAGCGCCCACGATGCAGAAATGATGCATATTTTTTCCGCTTCTCCCTGGCAGGAAAAATGCATGCGGATATTACATGCATTTTTCCTGCCAGGTAGAAGCGCTTGTCAAGCGTTTTTGCATGCACTTCTGCATGCAAGTTATCAAACACTTTTCCAAGCGATTTTAGCATCACTTGGAAAAGTGCTTGACAACTTGGTCACATTATATAAATCCATGTAACCGGCATGAATTTATATAGTGTGACCAAGTTAATAGTTGAAAAAAAGAATAAAAATGATAAAAAAAACCCCATTATACTCACCTTCTGATGGCCCCCGGTCTTTTCTCCGCTGCGTCCGGTCTCTTGTACTGCTCGCGGTGGTGTGAAAGGACCTTTCATGACGTCATTTAGTCATGTGACAGGTCACGCAACCGCCAAGAGACCGGACGCAGCGGAGAAAAGACTGGGGGACATCGGAAGGTGAGTATAATGTTTATTTTTTATTTTAAATTATTTGTTTAACAGGTACCATGGTACCCGGGTCTAGAGGAGAGTCTCCTCTTCTCCAGACCTGGGTACCATCCGCACATTGAATTTGCTTAATATCCGCATGTGCACATGTAGTCATGCAGATATTAAGCGATTCAATGGAAGTCGATGGCGGTAATTACGCTGCGTGTCCGCAAAATTAATGGACATGCTGTGTATTTTTCCACAATGATAATCCACAGCGGAAATTTCCGCAGCATGTGCACAGCGCATGCGGATTATAATTGGGGACCATGGGGCACGTATTACCAAGCGTTTTTTAAGCGTTTTCACTGCGGAAATTCCGCAGCAAAAATACTTGAAAAATGCATAGTGGGCACGCAGCCTAATACACAGTATCCCCTCTTATTATGCTTAGTGCTGTCCCTTATTACATAGTATCCTTTCAGTTAAATAGAGCCATAAATGAAAACATGTGGCATGGTGTGCTAAGTGCACCGCTTTCTCTGTCTTCTATCTTCTACAATCGTCCACCAGAACACCTGTATGTTCTTCATGTGACTTATCAGATGATTCCCCAATCGTCATGAAATATGTCACAAGATACATCAGGTGAATGGGGGATCTCACAGTCTAACCTGCCTGGGCCCTGGCTACCATTAATTCACCCTTGGGAGGAAATCCAATGTTTGTGTTTATAAGCAATATAAATCTCTTGCATTTTTTACTATAGTGCTACAGGCAATTCATTTTGATGATAGTTATAAGGGTTTTGCCAGCTGGACCCATAACAGTAAACAAGTTCTGGTATATCCTAGCAATTGGCAATCACACTTATTAGTTGGTAAACCTTTACTTATCAGGCACAAGCTATTAAAGGGGTTGTCTGGTCTAAATTGATAAGTTTGCAGCCACTTTGTGTGACTGCACACTCATGAATCCCCCCAGGGCACGCACTATGTACTGCGAGGATTCACCAATTTCAGAGCCAGGAATGGCGGATATGTTTGCGTTATGCATACTCCTGGGCAGAAGCCGTTTAGTGAGCCCAGCCTCACTCCATATACTTCTATTGAGTGAGGTCATGCCCCATCTAGTGATGTGGCCATCCAGTGGCCCGTCCATCCAGTGGGCATGGCCTTGCTCAAAACAAGTGTATGGATCATGACCACGACAAATAGACAGGCTTTGGCCAGGAATATATATCAGTTTCACTTTTTAACTTTTCATTTCTATAAATATAAATCAATTTTAAAATCTACTTTTCAAACAGATTTACCAAGGTTTATTTTGGTATACTGCATAAAATGCTTAGGTTACTATTTTCAGAGTGCCATACTGTAAGAGGCTTGGAAAATGATTGATATTAGCAGCAATTTTTACTTTTTATTATTTTATAATTTGTTTCACAATCATTCCAAAAAGTGTCTAATACCTCTTTGTACATTATGACTAGATTTTACTTCTTTTATTTCCAATTTTTTCTATAATTAGAGTTACTATAAGACAGCAGCTCTGGCAATATATGAAAGTTACCATGCTTTGTAACATATTTAGGGTTTGTCTGAGTCATTTTAAGGCGCATTTATACTAACTGATTATCGTGAGTGAGCAATCCTATTAACTTTTGTTTTATGATAATTGTCCAGGCTGCCGATCACCCAACGAATGACCAAAACCCTTGTTTATTTACTTTTTGCTTGCCCAAAATATGATTTTTCTCGGCAGCACATCGTTCTGTGTAAACAGGATGTCATGATTCCACCACTCATGGTGTCCCAAGAACACTGCGAGTGACAGTTCAGGGGGAGCAGGGTCGTGCTGGGCTGACAAGTATTGTGAGTGACAGCCCAGTTGTCCAATCTGAAGCAGGGGCGTGCTGGGCTGTCTGTATTGTGAATGACTGCCCAGCTGTCCAATCTGGCCGGGCCTGGGGGGGTTTCCTCCAGGTGTCACTTTCAGGGTTATTACCTGGCTATTTAGCTGGCTGTAAAGGGTTAGACCATTGCCAATTGTAGCCTTGCTCTGTGGTGTGTTAGCTCTGTACTCTATGTTCTGATACTCTGATCTTTGTTACTGGACCTTGGATTTGCCTTTTGACTACTCGTTTGTATTACCCCTTTTGCCTTTGACGCAGTCTGACCTTATTTACCTGACCCAGACTTTGCCTCTGACTATCCATTTGTCTTATCCCTTTGTCTTTGATGTACCCACCTGACATTTTACCTCAGACTCCTTGACTTCCCCGCCTCACGCTTGTGCATGAGAGATAACTCAGCGTCACACAGGATCCATAACATATCAATCAGTGTGCACATGAAGCACATTTGGCCAGTGTAAACAAGTTGTTACACAACTGCTGATCAGCAAACAAATAGCTGTTTATTGCCACTGGTTACCTCACTTTTAGTTTAATCAGAAATTAGTGATATTCATGATGGTTACATGTTACAGTAATTTTGGCTGGTGAATTTAGTCAGTCGCCAACAGTGTAGCATTAAAAAGGTTGTTCAGGTCTTATCAACTGATCACCTATCTATAGAATAGGTCATTAATAAGAGATCAGTAGGGGTCCCATACCCAACAACTTTATTGTTGAGCAGCTATCTACTCTGGCAACATTGGATAAAATATAAGGAGTCTTAAGAATCATGCTGTAGAAAAAAAACTCATTCAGATGGATGAAACAGATTTCCAGTCATAGAAATGTCTACAAATCTGCCATGTGTGAATATACCAGTGTCCTTCACTTTCTGAGATTGATGGTTATTCTAGATGGGGCAGGTTAGTACAAAAGCACACCTTGTTCCTGCAGCTATCCAAGATATCAAGTTCAGACACATATTATGTCCATATTTTTCCACATCTGCTTTCCTTGTCATATACCACATTATCTGTCTGGATATTGTTTCCTTGACTACTTTAGGGTATTGTCCTCCAGTCTGGTCGCAATGCAATTATTTTCCAGGAACATAACTTAAAATCAATCAGGACGTCAAAAACGATTAATCAAACAGGCAAGAAGACCCACAGGTCTAGCAACCAGTTAAAGAATAACAAACTTTCTGGGGGCAAAATTCTGATGGTATTTTTTTGTCGTTATTACTTGAGATTATAAAATATTTGTGTCAATAAGCTTTTATGGTTACAGAAATATAATAAAAAAACCTCAATGTCCATAAAAAATAATGTCTTCTTACTTTTCCAAGGATGTGATTAATTAAAAAAATGCCTGGTACCTTTTTGAAAAGAATTATGAGTATGATGTCTCTTTCGTACAAACAATATCCTGTCATTGGACTATTATGTCTAGTATTGGTTTCATCTGTAGCATTCTTAATTAATGACAATTAAATGGAAGGTCAAATGTATGACTATTTATACAGTGCTCAGCATAAATGAGTACACCCCCTTTGAAAAGAAAAATATTAATTGATATGTCGCCCGTCAAGTTGTAGTGGCCGCCACAGGATACTGCACATCCACCTCCTATTCAATTCAGTGGGTGGCGGATATGCAGTACCCCGTGGCGGCCACTATAACTAGAAATTGAAGCTCCACAAGTAGGTACTTCCGGCCGGCAGCCACCCCTACCGGCACCAATCAGGCATTGATGTCCTATCCTATGGATGGGGCATCAATGTAGAAGTAGTGGACAACTTCTTTAACTGTTTTTTTCTTTTAGAGGCATTGGTGGCATGCTTGCTTCTGAAATGCAAAAAATGTGATTTAATTGCTCCAGAAGTACTATAACCACACTGATCATGTAAGCACCAGCCAGCTATGAGGTCCTTCCTGTCCTTGCCATAAATGCTTCAACTGCCCTCCAATCCCTGCCACAATAAATTAAATCTGTTATTTTCATTTCATCATATACTAGTCTTGCTCAATACTGTGCTGTCACAGTTTCTTCGTGTTTATGTATTTCTTTCCCCATCTCCATGGCTAAGCTGTGAGCCTTAATGTCCGCTTACTATCCAGATTCAACATAAAATGGCTGCTGCATTTCCTGTTTCTGCTTTTATATAGGCTGTGATAGTGCCTCCTGATTGGCTGTGGTATATGGCTATGTACTAGTTGCAAGGCATTATGGGAAAGCCTGCCTGGCCACTCTCGAGGTCATGTGATCCTCCTCTGGATGAAGTAACAAGGTAATCAGCACTCACAAATCAATTTAAAGATCCATATGCTTTTATTTGAATAGCAAAAGAAATAACAAAATAATGCAAACAATAAGATATAGACATAAAGAACAAAATGATACATATACATGGTAGAGATTATTGGCACCAGAGCAAAGTTCATAGGAACTAATATAAATTAGGTATACCAACATATAAGTTAAGGTAAGATACATAGAATGTTCTGAATGCATAGACTGCAAGAAAGATATATCACTCTGACTTTGAAAAACTGCAGTAAAGGCTGAATTGGAAATCACCCCTGTGGGAGTAAAGGAAGAAAGAGGTAAGTAAACTGAAATGTAAAAAGACGAAAAATGAATAAAAGAAAAAAGAAGAAACAAGATAAGTATGGAAAAAAAGGATGAATAACAACAATAAAATGAGAAGAGAAGACTGGAAACAGTAAAAGGCGAACATTGGTAGGAAGATATATGGTATTAGCACTATAGTGAGGTGGCTTCTGCCACAGGTAAGAAATCCTTATAAGTGATATTGCAAAGGACTGCTTTAAAAAGCCAGTATAGTGTGTTATGCAGCAGAAATACTGTAAGTAGTGATGATCAAGCACTAAAATGCTCGGGTACTCGTTGCTCGTGGCTTGGAATACTCGGGTGCTCGACCCGAGCAACGAGCCCAATGTAAGTCTATGGGAAACTCGAGCATTTTTCAAGCGGCTCCCCCCGGCGATCTGCAGAGGGCCTAAAAATTGCCCAAATCAATGGGAACAGTGCTCAAATGACATGGGACACCTTGTCACTGCCGGACACCTTGTGGACATCCAGGGTGTACCACCCCCGCACCCCATGGTGGCGAGAGTACGTAGCTACATCGCCCGGGAAGAGGTTACGGCCAGGGTGTCCCTTCTTCAAACGCGGCTCGACGTCCCGCCTGCTGACAAAGACGTCGTCCTGGTGTTGGGGACTCCTGATGAACCCCCACCCCGCCTCCTGGTGGAAGCAGATGACTTGCCCTTCCACCCGGCGACTGGGACGGGTTGCCTCTTCCTGTCGGGCCCGGGACTTAGCAGCTTTGGCCCGCACCTCGAGGCGCTCGCAGCGGTACTCCCTCTGGCGTTGCTCCCGAGTGAGCTGGAGGATCTGCTCACGGCACCGCTCACTCCTCCTCTGCGCTTCAGCCCGGGTCTCCCGGGGGAAGCCCATCAGGTCCCCCCCCTGGTTGTCCCAGGCCCACTCCTCAGCCTCCGGCCAGGTGACAGTCGGTGTGGGTAGCGGTGTCATAAGGGGTTGCTGTGTGTCCTCTACAAGCGTGGACCAGTCCGGGTTGGGGCCGGTGGACACCTCTGCAGCTTCAGGAACTTCAGATTCGGGAGTTGGGTGACAGTGCAGGTCTCCACCTATAGCTGACGCTTGTGACGCGCCCCCTGGGCCAGTGTTGTTGGGGATACCCGGAGCCGGATCAGATGGGGGTTGTAGTCTCCGAGTGGCTGTGACCCGGTCCGTGCCCAGGGTGTCAAGCTCAGTGTGTGGCAGTCCTTATGATGTTACTAGATGTTCTTTTGTGTCGACTACGCCACCCGTTGAATTGCGGTCAGTACGGCCGCCGCTGCAGCAGGGTCCGCTGAGGCTGGTGATGTATGTGCAGCTCAGGTAGTATAACCCCCAACGGGAGGGGTATAGCCTCAGGGGGTCAGTTGCAGAGGATGGGGGTTGTGGTGGTGCAGCGAGGATGGAAATGAGACTCAGAGTCGGGCTGTGCAGTTCAGGGTTTGTTTACTTACTGCAGTTGTTCTGGTCACTCCGGCCTTAAGTGACCACCCGAGCCGTGCTGCGTCCACCAGGTCCTGGACTCAGCCAACCCCCAGGCAATTCTGGAGCGTGGTCCTGAGCTCCCTTTCTGTCCTGTCCTCTTCTCTGGCCTTCCCCACCAGGGATCCACCTATGTCCGGCTCCCTCGGGCCTCTTGGTGGTAAACCCTTGTCTCTGGGTTCCCTGACCCTATTCCTGGTCTGCCTTCCGGGTGGATTTAGTGGGTGATCGTGGCAGATCGATCCTGCCCACGACCTCTGGTTCCTGGCTAAGGTGTGCTGTAGCCTCTGCCAGCTTGGGATCCGGTACCCTGTTGCCAACTCTTCACCCTCTGGTCTAATTTGGGCTCTTGGAGTTCCTTCTTTCTCCCCCTCTGGGTCTTTCTTTCTCCTCTCTCTCTCTCTTGGCCTTGGAGCTGCTCTTCTCCTCTGCTCTGACAGACTGACCTCACTCTGCAAAAGACTGACCCTGATCTAAGATGGTTCCCACCTTATATACTCCCTCTATGTGTGAGCTCAGGTGACCAGCACCCAATGAGCTCCTAGCACTACCCAGACTGCTCCCCCTATCTGCCCCTACACTACTGGGATGTTCCACCCCCCTCCCACTCCAGCCAGGAACAGACTCTGTTGTACCTGCACATTTCTCTAGTGGGAGTACCATCGGTCTGTTCCTCGGAAATGGGATGTGTGTAGTGCATGCAGCTAACTGAGCTCAGTTCCACACTCCATCCTTACCCGGGAGTGGAATATCACACCTCTGGGTTGAGGTGCAATACCCCTGTAGCAGCCGAATCCTCAGGGTGCTACACTTGCAGCTCCGGGGCAAAAACCTGCTCCCAGGTGACCGCGCCCGGCAGGAGATATTCGGTCATGAGGTCCAGTATGGGAACGGTAGGCTCAGCAGCCGGGGCAGGGGTAGCACACTCACCCGCCTCTGGGCCGCTCGCGACCTCTGTCACCGCGTCTCCCTGGGCTTCAGCTCCTTGGCGGCGGGCCCGGATGCGCAGCAGCATTTCTTCCCGCCACGCAGCCGTCGCCGCCTCCTGGGCCTCTTTCTGTCTCCGCACGAGACCCGGGGCTTCCTGGTAGAGAAACTCCAATTCTCCCGCTGTTAGGATCTTGCCGCCTCACTCCCTGCCGGGTGAAGGACCTGGTCCGGGTTCGGAAGGCCCCATAGGTTGCTCTCCAGAAGCGTCAATGTCTGCTCCCGAAGATTGCCAACCTCCGACTGCAAAGGCAGCACCTTGTTGCTTTTCTTCTTCCTCCTCTTTCGGGGCGGTTCCTGGGTGGCATGCTGACAGGCCCGCCTTCATTCAGCCCATCCGCTTTGATGGGCATTACCCTGCGGACAGTCTCTGATGGAAGGGGCGGTCCACACGTTTGGCGCCATGTGGGAGCCCAGCCCATGATGGGAGGTATTAGAAGGCCATCTTTCCACAGCATTATGGGGCCTGTTCTTCTTGGGCGGGCACCATTTTAAGTGGAAAACGAAAGTCCAAGATGTAAGGCACACAGTACCAGGTAGCAATGGGTAATTCCTTCCTTTGCTGCGGGCACGGAATCCTGCCGACTACACCAAGTTTGTGATGCCTTTACTCGAAAACCCTTTTCTTTACCCTGGGAGATGGGGGACTCAGAGTCGGGTCCTGTGATGGAGAGATGGGGTGCAGCCGTGGCCCGGACCCGCTCCGTGCACAGGGCTGTCACATTAAAAAGGATGGTACGGGCTTATCCGGGTTGAGTGGCTGATTACGACTACGCCACCTGTGGCACCTGGTGAAGGCCACCAGCGCTGCCGCAGTCCGCTGAGGCCTGGTGTTAGGGCAGCCGGCGTTGTTACTACTCCCCAGAGGCAGAGCAAGGCCTCAGGGCAGATAGACAGGAATGACAGGGGTAGTAGTCTAGAAAGTCTGTGTCGTGCGGTGTAGCGCCGATTAAAGAAAGTCCGGAGGCCATAGGGGTGAACTTCCAAGGCTTTACTCACACAAGAGATGGCAAAAGGAAGGTGACTCCCTGCTCCTCGCAGAGTTCTGCGGCCACCAGAGACGAAGGGGGTCCGACAACCTCCGAGTAAGTCCAGTGTTAAATCAGGACCCCGCACCAGAGTGTTCCTAGACTTCAGACCGGGTACTTTCCTGTCTGTGTGTGTGTAGATAGGCCGGTTCTCCCTCTGAACTTCACTCAGAAAAAGGGTACGGGTGGCAGCGCCATTCCTTCCGTTACCCGGTGGGATCCTCAGGGCCTACCGTGCTTTCCCGACCAGGAGTAGCAAGGTCGGGTGTCGGGGGCCGGTACCCCTCTTGCAGCCGGAATCCCTCTGAATAGATCAGGTTGGCAAGGACAGGTGGCGTATACCGCTCTGTCTGCATCCTCCCTGGGACCCATTTGCAGTGGAGCTATACTCTTAAGCTCCGGGCCTTCTTGGTCATTGTCTTTGACCGGGCTGAGACATTCATTATCTGCAGCCTGCCCCTCGACCCAAGGCCAAGGTATGAGGACTGTGTCTCCATCTGATGCAGGCCCACACAGGATCCGCGTCCAGGGTAGGAGGTCACAGTAGAACAGTCAAAGAACCATCAAAAGACTAGGCTAAAAAGACCAAGAACCAAGATGGCTGTGTATTAAATATGAAATATTAAGTGTCACTAAAATGTGAGTCCTCCACCCTCATCCACTAAATGGTTCCCCTATCTCTTGGTTCCCCAGTCTCCCTGTAACCAGGAGGGCAGCACCTAGTGCATTCTAGCCCCGTCTGGTGGAGAAATGTGGTGTTGGATGTGGTAGTGGAGTCCTGACCATCACACTGCCCTTACCTCAGAGGAGGAACACTACACTCCATTAAAGAAGTACAGCATCCCTGTGGCGGTCGAACCCTCAGGGGCGACACAGTTGTATTTAGCTCGGTGAAAGGACTGGCATAGAGGGAAGCTGTATCTACCCTGTGTGTCATTTCTCCCAGGAAGTCCTCTAAAGATGCTTGCACTTGAAATGTGGCCTGAACATTACTGCTGGTACTTTTCAGTGGGAATTTGCTTGCCTCCTACCAGCCTGGAATATTTCCAGCAAACTATGGTATGATGCCATGGTATTAGCCCCCAGTACCAGTAGCGAAGCCATCCCCAATTTCCTTCCCAGGAATTTTATTTGGTAGACTGAGTGGCTGCCCAAATACATTTTCTCACAAAGGAGCTGAAGATAGAGTGGCAGTAGGTGCAAGTTTCTCCAGCCTGTTAGATAGTAGAGGGTGAACGGCAGTACATTAGATCAGTGGTTAGCACTGAAGACTTGCAGCGCTGGGTTCCTGGGTTCAAATCCCAGCAAGGACAACATCTGCAAGGACTTTGTATGTTCTCCCCGTGTAAGTGTGTGTTTCCTCCTCAGTAAAAATAGGGTGTCCTGGAACTTTCCCACACACTTTCCTTAGCAAGGACTGCTTCTTGGCATGGTTGAACGGTCCCACCAGGGAATCCTCTGGTGTGCCTTGGCTTCTACCTCAGGAGAGTTCATGATAGCGCTAACTTTGCAGCTGCTATGGGGCTCTTGAGCGGGTGAGAAAGGTTAGCCCTCAGAATCAAATCCTCTGGTGTGCACAATGTTTTTCAATCTGAAACAGCTTCTCAGTGGGAGTTGTATATCACCACAGCCATATTCTTTAGCTCGGTAAAAGGACTGGCATAGAGGGAAACCGTATCTGCCCCGGTTATCATTTCTCCATCACCAGGTTCCGCCCATTGTCACACACGACCATGCCTGGCTGTATGTTCAGCGGTGAGAGCCACAGATCAGGCTGCTCTGTTACAGCTTTCATCAACTCTGCAGCGCTGGGCGGTTTGTTAATTAAGTATTAAGCATGTTATCTTCAGCACAGCCTGTTGCAGCTTGGCCAAGGCTGTGCTGCAGTGCTGTCAGCTTGTGACTGATGTAGTCATTTCGGAGATGGAGGAGGAGGTGCATGAGCTGAACAATGTGATTACATTGAGATTTAATTGGTGACGCTGTTTTTTATACTAAAGAAAGATCCTATTGTTTTGTTTTTTTTACGTTATTTTTTAAGACAAATGCATTCACCGGGAAATGTCATTTTAACATTTTACAATATTATCTGGCAATGTGGTGTGTGACACATCATCAGACACATCCTGCTTTATTTATGATGGAGGGACTCTGAAAGTCATAAAGTCTATTTTTATAGGGCCATCAGATGACCCTTACTATTCTTAAAAAGCCAGCAGTTGGCCCTCGCTATTGTTAGAGAGCCTTCAGCCGGCTATGCTTTTTTTTTCTTATTATTATCAAGTGGGTCTCCAATACTGTTATTGCGTATCCAGTGACTGTAAGGGCTGCCAAAAATTTGGACGCAACCCAATACCCCTTTGAAGAAACATAGAGGAGGGTCTCAGTAAAAAAAATGTTCCCGTTATGAAGGAGCGGGTCTCCTATAGTGGTAATGCCCATGCTGTGACTACAAGGGCTGCCAAAATTTGGGAAAAACCCCACTAAGAATTTAAAGACACATAGAGCAGGGCCACAGTAACGACAAATTCCATTTAGAAAGGAGAGAGTCTGCTATACAGTTATAGGGTATGCAGTGAGTCTAACGGCTGACCAATTTTAGGAAAAAACCAACTAAGAATTTAAAGAGACACAGAGCAGGGCCTCAGTAACAAGAACGACATGTTCCCATTAGAAAGGAGAGGGTCTACTATACAGTTATAGGGTATGCAGTGAGTCCAACGGCTGACCAATTTTAGGAAAAAACGCACTAAGAATTTAAAGACAGACAGAGCAGGGCCACAGTAACAAGGTACAACATGTTCCCATTAGAAAGGAGAGGGTCTGCTATACAGTTATAGGGTATGCAGTACTCCAACGGCTGACCAAATTTATTAAAAACCCCACAAAGAAATTAAAGACACATAGAGCAGGGCCACAGTAACGACAAATTCCCATTAGAAAGGAGAGAGTCTGCTATACAGTTATAGGGTATGCAGTGAGTCCAACGGCTGACGAATTTTAGGAAAAAACCCTCTAAGAATTTAAAGACACATAGAGCAGGGCCACAGTAACAAGGTACGACATGTTCCCATTAGAGAGGAGAGGGTCTGCTATACAGTTATAAGGCACGCAGTGAGTTCAAAGGCTGACGAATTTTAGGAAAAACCCCACTAATAATTTAAAGACACATAGAGCAGGGCCACAGTAACAAGGTACGACATGCTCCCATTAGAAAGGAGAGAGTCTGCTATACAGTTATAGAGTATGCAGTGAGTCCAACAGCTGACCAATTTTAGGAAAACCCCACTAAGAATTTAAAGACACATAGAGCAGGGCCACAGTAACAAGGTACGACATGTTCCCATTAGAAAGGAGAGGGTCTGCTATACAGTTATAGGGTATGCATTGAGTCCAACCGCTGACCAATTTTAGGAAAAACCTCACAAAGAATTTAAAGACACACAGAGCAGGGCCACAGTAATGACAAATTCCCATTAGAAAGGAGAGAGTCTCCCTTAGTGTTGGCCTATGCATTGAAGCAAGGGCTGCCAAAAATTTGGAGGCACTTCAATAACCCTTGGAAGAGACGTGGAGGAGGGCCTCATAAAAAAATGTTCCCATTAGAAAGGAGCGGGCCTCCTATACTTGTAATGCCAATTCACTAAGTGTATGGGCTGACAAACATTTACCCCTGGGGGTATACATGAACATACTGTATAAAAAAATTTTTTACAGGCATCATAAACACCCTTTAAAAAAATTATGTGGGTGTTGCATCACGGACCACGGTCACCCTGGTGATATGGTGGTGGAGGATGAGGAGAAGGAGGAGGACAAGAGCAAATAGACAAAATCTGGAAGCGTATACCCATGTGTGGGTGTGAAAAGGTGCATGAGAATACACCTCCCAAGAAACGACACTAGATTTGAGTTTATGTTACGCTGCTATCATTCGATGGTGATGAGAAGTCTGGACCAATCCAGCCCCTGTTCATTTTTATAAGAGTCAGCCTGTCAGCATTTTCAGTTGACAGGCGGATGCGCTTATCAGTAGAGATGAGCGGTGTTCGACTCAAACTGTTCGCCAATCTCAAATTCAAGCTGTTTTGGGCGGTGTTCGAGACGTTCGGCGACCACGAACGATTTGAAACAAATTTGGCTGTTCGAGGTTATGTGCGATAACTGTTCATGCACCAAAATCATAATTGGATTTTTTCTCAGTAATGCTGAAAATTAATGTTAATACGCAGTTTGAGTGTACAGCGGGGCGGGGGGAGGGGCAGGGGATGGAACTCTGCATAAATAATGAAATCTCCATTTTATTTTCTCTTTCCCACATTTACAGTGGGGAGGTGCAGTCTGTCAGCCTATCAGCAGTGTACACACGGAGCGAACTGCTTTTTTTCACAAAAGCAAGGGCATGTGTCATTGGCAGTGTATGTCACCTGTCCTTGCCCTATAAGACCCAGCCATTTTCCCCGTCGCCACCATTTTCTCACTGCTGCAGCTGCGTGTTAGACGGCACCGCTGTTGCTGTGTGCGCTATACTTTGTTAATTTCAAGCCAATTTTCGCACAAATCTACAGATAGCTTGCGAGGAGGGAATAGTTGTGATTGCAGTCCTTTTAAGGACTAGGTTACATCATTTCCTACGACTTTTATCAGGCAGGTCTGTGCTCTTAAATAGATAGGTTGGGAGTAAAGACTAATTGTAATTGCAGTCCTTTTCAGGACTAAGTTACATCAGTTCCTATCACTTTTTGCCAGGCAGGTCTGTGCCAGTGCTGTGCAAGTTTTTTTTCACAGCATTTGGCTAACTCTATCAAAGCAAATCCTTTTTGGCCTATTGCAGTGTGTGTTAGTCAGTGGAGTAGCCTATCTGTGTTGCAAGCTACACCACCTGTGTATAGAATACAATTTTTTTTACTGCACCTAGTAAAGTAAAACCTTTTGGGCATAGCATCATTCTATTAGTCCATCTATACTAATCTCCACCAGGTTGCAAATTCAATATAATTTTTATCTGTATCTAGCTCTGAAAAAATATTTGGGCTTCGGCTTGTAGCAGTGTGTGGGACTTGTTCTATTAGTCCATCTATACTAACCTCCACCAGGTTGCAAATTCAATATAATTTTTATCTGCATCTAGCTCTGAAAAAATATTTTGGCTTGTAGCAGTGTGTGGGACTTGTTCTATTAGTCCATCTATACTAACCTCCACCAGGTTGCAAATTCAAAATAATTTTTATCTGCATCTAGCCCGGAAAATAATTTTGGGCTTAGTAGCAGTGTGTGCTACTCATAATATTAGGCCATCTATACCAAGCTCCACCAGCTTTGAAATTAATAATAATTTTTAGCTGCATCTAGCCCAAAAAATTTTTTTTCTTCCCAATAATGGTAGCAATAGAAATATGAGGCGCACTCCTGGCTAACAAAAATATACGCTTCATATAAAAAAACACCAGCCTAGCGCACTGCATTAATAAGATGGCATCATTGTCTCTCCCGTCTACGCCGGCTAGCATTCCTGTGCCTAAAACACAATACATGGGTCCGCACTAGCCACGATGCTGAGGGGTCTAAAGCTGCTGCTCCTAACGCTTTATCACAATTCAATAGGCAGATTTTCACAGAGCTCCTCCCCAACGCCCACCCATCAGGCAACAGTTGCCCACCCTCCCTATGGGATCTAGTGGCGAATAGTTGATGCCATTAATCAGAGAATCAGTTGCCCCGTCGACGTGGCAAGCATACGGTAAGGCATGGAAAGAGTGGACACGACTAGTAGCAGGCAGATGGGTTGACTAATGTGAACAAGCCAGATTACAAGTCACCATAGAATTTCTCCACAAGCTAATGATGAGGGGTATATCAGGGGCGTCAGCGCAGCGGTGTCTGACTGGAGTAGCATTTCACTCCCAACTACTGAATTCGGGAGATGTGACAAAGAGATTCATCATCAGACAATCCATGAAAGGGTGGAAAAGGGGTCAGCCAAGTCAAGAGTGTAGACATCCTTTCCCGTGTCACTAAAACTGATTTCTCACATCATATTCCTAACACCATTAACATGACACTCACAATTTGAAGCAACACTACTGTCTACTGCATTTGCGATCGCCTTCTTCGGGGCGCTATGCATAAGCGAATTAGTCCCTCAATCCAAAATTACCACCAGTGGAGGCTTATTAGTTCAGGACGTAGTCATAGCCAATAATGCAATACGTCTACGCATACGCCAATTGAAAATGGTTCCAGCGGGCAGGGGCACTTGGGTACTTCTACAACCCACAAACGGTACACTGAGTCCGGTAACAATATTAAAAACATATATAACCATGAGATCACAAAGTAATTTCTTCCTATCACACATTGATGGGACGCCATTATCAAGATACCAGTTCCAAGCTATATTTTATAATGCATAACATTGGAAGGGAACCACCCCAAAGATTATGGGACACACACATTCCGCATAGGCACGGCCACGGAAGCAGCAAGAGCAGGACTGTCAGAAACGGAAGTTCAGAGGATTGGGAGATGGCGATCCACGTGTTTGGCGAGATACATAAGACCGGACTTGTTATCCTAACGAGGTTTGTTTCTTTTACAGGTGACGTTAAGCCAACAGTGTGGGTGATAGGCCACTCGTATATATATTGGGCAGAAAAAAGGGCGAAAGTCCGCCCAGGCGGGTGGAAATTAGAGTTTCATAACACATATTTCAACTGGAGAGGTATTAGAGGCCTGCTATGGCCACAGGTACTAATGGAGGTAATCAAGGTAGGGAGAGAGGCAAGAGGTCCGGTCATCTAAGTTATACAGGCCCGGGGAAACGACCTAGGTCATCACAAGAGCGTATAACTAATGGCAATAATGAAACTAGACACTGAGCGCTTCAGAGAATTTTTCACAAATCTAACTATAGTATGGTCAGAGATTGTGCCGATAGCGGTATGGCAAGGTGCGCGAGACATCACGGCCATCGAACGGACAAGGCGGGTAATAAATATTCGGATGGCAAAATTTTGAAGAGACAGAGGCGGTGTAGTGATACAACACCGACAACTGGAAGGAGATAAAGCAGGCCTCATACGGCCCCAACGGTGTTCACTTAATGGATATTGGACTGGACATATTCCTGTCAGTACTCCAGGACGGAGTGGAACAAGCGTTAAGAGTTATGGATGGGGGTAAGAGTCCTGCATACGAGTAAGCAGGATCCTCCGTGGCCTGGAAATTGAAAGGACATGTTGGAGAGTTACACTTGTTAGCCAACTTGCCGGTTTGGAGATTCAGGGCATGTTGCAACAAGCTGAATTATTTTAGAAATAAAATGCCTTTCTAATGGAATGAGTATAAAGAGTTAATAAAGCTGTGACCGATCCTCACCCATCCAGTTGTAAGAGTTACATTATTGTATTGTCAAGGAAAGAGGGGCGGTAGGGGGGCTGAGCGTCTGGGTTTGGTTGGGGGTCCCCACAGTCTGCCTAGGCTAGATGCATTTAAAAATTCTTATTAGATACACAGGTGGTGCAGCTTGCTTCGCAGCTGGGCTACTACGCCCAAAGTATTGCCTAGGCTAGATGCAGTTAAAAATTCTACGCTGACTAGCAGACACTGAAGCTATGGAGCAGACCTCTGTGTAAACAAATCTTCAGACTCAACCATCTGTGTTACCCCAAGCCATAGTGTATGTAGTTTCTTACAGTCAAAAGGGGGGGGGGCGACCCAACCCACCTGGAATTGACGATGCCAACGTCACGTAAAACACAGCAAGGGGACTCCAAAAAGAGTCTCCATTTTTTCCAAAAATTGTGGCACAGACACCACTTAAGTGGCATCAATTGCCCCAGAGTTGCTTAAAACGGTTGGTGAGGTGATTTTACCAAATCCTCAAGCTTTTAGTCTCTCCAGGATGACACAGGGGTAGAAAAGTCCTTGCGGATCCATGATTTGTTCAACTTTATGAACGTCAGTCTCTCTACATTCTCAGTGGACAGCCGCGTGTGCTTATCTGTCAGCACACCACCAGCAGCGCTGAACACACGTTCAGAGAGAACGCTGGCTTCGAGGCATGACAAGATCTCCAAGGCGTGAGTGGCGAGCTCCGGACATTTTTCCAGATTGGAAGCCCACAATGAGCAAGGGTCCAGTGACACAGTCATAGCTTCGATGTTCACTTGGAGATACTCCTGTACCATCCTCTCTAGGCGTTGACTATGTGTCAGACTTCTTGTCTCCTGTGGCCTTGCAAAGGATGGTCTAAAAAAGTGATGAAACGATTCCACAAAATTGCTGTTACCAGCAGATACTGTGTTCCTGTTACGGTTTGAGTGATGAAGACTCGACAGTCCCACGGTTTGCAAGTTAGAACTGTGAGATTCACTACGTGCACCACTGGTGTTTTGTGGAAAAGCACATGTAAGATCGTGCAACAGCCTCTGCTGATAATTCTTGCATGCGTGAATCCCAATCTATGGCAGGAATTATTTCGTCAAATTTACTTTTGTACCGGGGATCTAAGAGTGTGGCAACCCAGTAGTCGGGATTACTTCGAATTCTGACAATCCGAGGGTCATGTTGCAGGTAGTGCAGCAAGAAGGCACTCATGAGTCTTGCGCATGCAGGAGGACCAAGTCCTTGTTGTGTTGGTAGCGAGGTAAGAATCATGCTTCCTTCCTCTGCCCTCTCCCCCCAACCTCGCACAACAGAAATGTGATCAAGGTCTCCCTCATCTGATGAGTCTTACATGCCCATCGCCAGTTCGTCCTACACTTCTTCCTCGGCTCCTGCACCTTCCTCAACAGTTTGGCTGCTACCATGCGCCCTGGTTAATCCCTCTCCTCCACCCTCCCATGCCTGCCGCCTTGGTGCTGCCGACCGTCTGGACCTTGGAGATGTTATCCCTTCCGCATAAGACTCCTCCTCTACTTCCTCCACCTCCTCTTGTCCCACCACCTGACTCTGAATTCTGTTTAACGTGTGCTCCAGCATGTAAATCACCAGAATAGTCATGCTGATAATGGCATCGTCGTCAGCACTAAACGTCTTCAAAACTGTGCAGAAGGGTGTGTGGCGCCCCTGAGGGTTCAGTCGCCACTGAGGTACTGCATCTCACCCAGAGGTGTGGTATCTCACCCTCAGGTAAGGAAGGAGTATGGCTCGGGACCCTAACACCTGCATCCAACTCATACCCGCAGTGGGGGTAGGGTGAGATTGCCCCTAAGGGAGAGCACAGTCCCAGGTCCCTAGCTGGTGGGAGGGTTCTATGTAGTGGGTGTGGGTGGAGAAAGCAGCTTAGGGGAGCACATGACAGGGAGAGTATAAATAGGAAGCCATCTCAGAAAGAGCAAGCCAGTCAGAGGAGGAGAAGTGACAGGAGCAGAGGCTCTACATGAGCTCTGCTCCAGAGGCAGGCCTAGCCTGGGAGGTCCAGGACTGAAGGAGAGAAGAGAGGAGTGGGAGCAGGAAGGTTCCAGGAACCGAAGGGACCCTAGGGGTACGGGCCGTGCAGAAGGCCACCCGTACGCCCGCTGCTACAAGGAGGTAGAGGGGTCAGGCCAGATAAGGGGAACCGGTCCCTCAACTAGCGGAGAAACAGCAAGGCTCAACTAGAAACCAGAGGCTGCAGCATTTCATGTACTGCAGGCCAAAGTCCACACCAGTCTCACTAAGAAGGTAGCCACATAGGACCTAGGGGACGGAACACACGTCGCCCGCCAAGGCCCGAGGATACCGGATAGAAGTGTCACTGGGTGTGAGGTGCAGGGAGAAGGCCAGAGAAAGGAAACACAGAAGGGGGTCCTGCAAAGTACTCCGGAGTTATCTGCGGGTGGACTGAGCCCCTCACTGAGTACGCACAGCACGACGGGGGAGATTGCTCTGGTACCTGAATTCTGGACTGCAACAACTGTGAGTAAAGATCTTGGGACTGCATCACACGGACTCTGTGTTCATTACTGACTCCCTGCACTACAACCACCATCATTCACCCACAGTGCCCTGAAGCTACACTCTTCCTTTGGCCGCACTCCACAGGTGGCGTAATCGGACATTATAAAACCCATATATACAAATTACCCTTGGATTGACCGCCCTGCGTCACGAACCGGGTCGCCGCAACAGTGACTACAACCCCCAGCGTCTACCGGCCCGGCTCCGGGTACCCCAAAGCCCAGGTGGCGCGTCAACTTCATAGGTCCCTGATCTGAGACCATTCCTGCAGCATGATTTGCACCACCTCTGGATCTCGTTGGCCAAAGCTATACGTCAGAACGTATAGCACCAGGGCTTGTCGGTGCTGCCACAGTCGCTGCAACATGTGCAGAGTTGAAATCCACCGTGTCGACACATCGCATTTCAGCCGGTGAACTGGCAGGCCCAACGAGTTCTGTAGAGATGTAAGTCGTTGAGCTGCGGGATGCGAATGGAGGAAGTGAGCAAACAGCGACCGTGCCCTCTGCAGAAGGCCATCTAGTCCGGGATAGTGGGCTAAAAATTGCTGGACAACCAGGTTCAACACGTGAGCCATACAAGGCACGTGTGTGACATTGCCCCGGCCAAGGGCCGCACCCAGGTTTGAAGCTGTGATGAACCCGTAGCCGCCATCTTGGTAATGATAAATCATATCCAGGGATGGCCACACTTCAGCAGCCCCCACCCTTGGGACCTTCTGTTAAAACGTCAACTAGATAGTTTCCCCCATCCAGGCTCCTGTGAGATAAGAAGCCCCAGGGCCTACTTAACACTTGAATGCTAGAAGCTTCAAAGACTTCGAGAGGAAACACAGCCAGCAGGGGGGGGGGGGTGCTTCGTCCATCTGTAACTGACCATTTGTCCCATAGGACTAGTTTCTTTGTCTGTCACAAGCATGGAGGCATAAGATATAGAAACATGAATAGTACACGCATGTTGCGTGGGATGGGCCAATAAAAAAATATCACGGCGTCCCGGAGCCATTGCGCACACAAGCCTCCGCGGTAGACGTTGGTACGTGCTCTGGAAGCCAAGATATAGCGCTGAGCCATTCCTGAGGACTGTATGGTATCATAATTGATATCAAAAGGTCGGTTACGGCGGCCCGAATCCATGGGAACCCCTGGGGGTATCCTGAGACCATCCCAGAAGAAGTTATTGGGTTCCTTAGAATTTGGGCTTCTGATCGAAGTTAGACCTGAGGGTGGAGACTGAGCCAGCTGACCTCACCAGCAGTGGGCTGGACGGGGCAGGTAAGATAGCAGGACAGACAAGAGACAAGTCAGTCTTGACCCAAGAGTGGTGTGCTGAACATCTGAGCACCAGCTGAGGCCACCAAGGGGAGGAGCAGTTTGACCATGCGGTGGTAGGCCTCAGCCTGTAACAAAGAACCGTGCCTGCGACCGCAGAATCCTCTCCCTGCGTCACAAGAAAATCAAGAAACCGGTAACTGATATGCTGTGGTGATTCTGTGTGTTGTATTCCATTGTTGTATAGTTTAGCCTGACCTTATACCTGTGTATATTTAGTTGTATATCGTGTATCTAGTGTATTATTATAATCAATTACCTCAAGTAATTGTGGGCCTGCCTTTTATTCTGCATAACGAACGCACGTCCGTGTGAGCTCGGCTCAAGCCAAAAACGCTACCCAGGGTTGGTTCCTGACCCGATATAGGCCCATTCACGGACTGGACGTATATCTAAAATAGGGACTGGTGGCAGCATACCAACTGGGGATTGGGGAAGGCTGGTAGTGACGGTCGGAGGTTCAGATATATATATTCCTGGCGCGGCCAAGGAAGATATATATACCGCCCTCACTACAGAGGGCCCCGATACCCAGTAGGTTACAGGACAGTCTCCCTGGCGACCGCTTATCCTAGGTGCAGTTCCTTGACTGACCTGAGGCTAAGAGGGCGCTAGCGAGTTGTGCTGTGTAGTGACGTTACGGTTTAGTGACGTTGAAGGGATAACACTCTACCGTGTTCCCTGCGCTGGTTGCAGCTACCTGGCACTACTTTCTCTAGGTGCAGTACCTTGACTGACCTGAGAGGTAAAGTGGCGCCAGAGAGCTGCACCCACCGGCCGGCTTTCATCACATTGGTGGCAGAGCGGTGGGATTGCAGAATAATAGTGTTGTGGGACCCCTACTCCTAGGCACTAAAGACTGCCAGTGGTAACTTCCACTGCTGGAGTCTTAAGGTCAGCCCAACGTTAGACGGTCAGGCTAAAAGTATAACAAGGTGTGTGCAAACTCAGGGTTGCAGCGGTGTCGGTTACCAAGATGGCAGACGGCACCAGGAGCAAGACCCTGCAGGAGGCTAATGCTACGGTCCGTGTGGCAGGAGGGGAGGACATGGTTACTCATGGCGAGGAGGAGTCAAGCCCGGGCACCTCAGGGAGCCAGTCCCCAGTATACGGTCCCGCAGTGGGCTGCCCACCACCTACCCAGCCCAGCCTGTCCAGATCACAAGCCCTTTTACAAGCGGCTATGGCAAGTCTCCAGTCTCAGGGCGATGCCGTCTACAAAACCCTCCTGACAGCATCAGAGAAGGCAGCGGAGGAGGAGCGTGCAGAGCGGGCTGCGGAGCGGGCTGTGGAGCGGGCTGCGGAGCGTGAAGCTGCAGAGCGCCGGGAGGCTGCGGAGCGTGAAGCTGCAGAGCGCCGGGAGGCTGCGGAGCGTGCAGAGCGAGCTGCGGAGCGCCAGCACCGACTGGACCTGGCCCAGCGGGGGCTTCCGCTAGAGCAACCAACCCATCAGGAGACCAAGTCGTCCAGAGTCCGAGCTGAGGACTTCCCTCTACTGGAGAAGGATGGGGACCTGGACTCCTTTCTGGTGGCATTTGAACGGACCTGTCTTCAGCACCATCTGGCCCGGGATCAGTGGGCCAGATACCTGACCCCCCGTTTGAGGGGTAAGTCCCTGGATGCCTTGGGGGACTTACCTGCCGGGGAGGTACAGAACTACGACTGCATCAAGCGGGCCCTGATCCGGCAGTACAACCTCACTCCCGAGTCGTACCGCCAGAAGTTCCGGAGCCTGCTGCGTGGCCCCAAGGACACCTGGACCGATCATATGCGGGCGCTGTTGAGAGCCGCAAAGCACTGGACCTCGGGTCTAGCGCTTACTACCCGCCAGGAGGTCCAGGAACTGTTCGTCACGGAGCAGTTCTTGTGGAACTGCCCAGAGGACCTCCGACAGTTCCTCCGTGACCGAAAACCAACAGGGGCTTCTGCTACAGCCGCCCTGGCAGACGAGTATGCCAATAACAGGGCGCCTGAGCTGAAGAAGTCTGCCAGCAGCACCTGGAGAGGGGGTAAGCCCAATCATGCCCCTGTTTCCCCGGCCCCTAGAACACAAGGGGTGTATCCCCCTGTTGCCCTCTCCAGGCAAGGACCAGACGTAAGACGTTGTCATCTATGCAACAAACCAGGACACTTTAGGGCTGAGTGTCCCCAGCGCCAAAAGACCCCATCCCAGTCCCAGAGAGCGCCCAATGTTTTGTGTGTGGGAGGGGGTGGTGGTAGGTCCCTGGACAACATCCAACCCGTCACCATAGGCCGTTCTGCGGTCATGGGACTGCGGGACACTGGCGCTGAACGAACACTGGTACGGCCTGAGGTGGTGTCCCCCCAGGACTTGGTACCAGGAAAGACTCTTTCCGTCTCCGGGGTTGGAGGCGTGGAGCCAGCACTTCCCGTTGCCATGGTGTATTTGGACTGGGGTGCCGGGAGGGGGATGCGGGAGGTGGGAGTAACGCCAAATATTCCCGCAAATGTTTTATTAGGGACCGACTTGGGGCGTCTAGTATCGCAGTATGTACCCTCTGAACCCCCAAGTTCGGCCCCCCAAGAGTGTATTGATATGTCTGCTGCTAATGCCAACCATATTGTATGTAGTGTGCGTCCTGCTGAGGAGGAGGGAGTGAAACCTGAGGGTAACACCTGCACAGACACAACACAAACAGGGTTAGTGAGAGCAGGTGGGGAGTGTGGGGATGCCCGCAGAGGTGCTCAGCCGGCGTGCCGTGACCTCTTGTCCTCCGGTGAGGGAGGGGGCGGGCAGGATTCTGTAGAGGGAAGCTCAGGGATGGAGAGGGGGGCAGCTACCGGCAGTGTAGGGCTCCCAGGGGTATCCAGGCTGCTGAGTATAGGCCCACTGCAGGGGGAGGAAAAGGCCATGGGGGGTGGGGGTGTCCCAAGAGAAGAGCCGCCAGGTAAGACCCCAGGGCAGGAGTTCCCCACATCCGAGATGTCCAAAGGCCTAGGAAGCCTGCCTGATCGGGCGGCTTGGTCAGAAACAGAGGGGAAGCGGGCACTACCCAGGGTCACAGCGGTCATAGCCACTGTCACCAGGAGTGGGAGCGCCGGAGCCCAAGGAGCCTTGCAGAGGTCCGACGGCTTCCCCACTTCTGACCAAGTGTCTGCCGGGTCAGACAGCGGCCAGGTGACATGCCCGGAGGGGCTGACGGAGGATGTGGCAGTTTCGTCGATTCTGGCCACATCAAGTCAGGAGTTTCAGGCTGCGTTGGAAGCAGACGACAGCCTGAAAGCTCTCAAGGAACAGGCGGCACAGCCTCCCATGGAGTCAGACTGCGAGCGTGTGGTCTGGGACCAGGGACGGCTGTACCGGGTAACGGTCCAGCAGGGTTCACCGGAGGCGTGGCCCAGGGACCGACAGTTAGTGGTACCCTATCCGTTCAGGGCAGAATTGTTGCGGATCGCACACGAGATTCCGATGGCCGGACACCTAGGGATCGCTAATGACGCGCCCCCTGGGCCAGTGCTGTAGTGCGGCGCGCGTGCGCGCGGGGAATACCCGGAGCCGGATCCGATGGGGGTAGTAGTCTTCGTGTGGCGGTGACCTGGTCCGTGCCCAGGGTGGTCAAACTAAGTGGCAGTTATTGGTATGATGGTATTAGTGTCCGACTACGCCACCCGTTGAATGCGGCTATGAAGCCGCCGCTGCAGGGCAGTCCGCTGAGGCCGGTGGTACGGATGTGCAGCGTGGATGGTATAACCCCCAACGGGAGGGGTATGGCCTCGGGGCAGAGGATGAGGTTGATGTTGGGAGTGATGGTGTGGATGTCCCAGCACTAATGGTGCGACAAGGAAGCACGGAGACGCGAGGGTACAGTTCAGGGTCTTTACTGATGGTACAAGGCAAATTCCCCCGGGAGTACTGGCTAGAGTTGGGGCCTGGTTAGTCTGCGAGTAAGCCGGAGTTCCCCTGGCCAGGTGGAGTTGTAGGCCTTCCCGTTAGTCTGTACCCTTCCTGGCTACCCTGCTTTCGGCGGTTACAAGTAGCCCACGTCCCTGGGTATACCGTGTGGTGCTCACCCGTATGGCTGGTGACCTGGGGCCTCCTGTTAGCCTCCGCTCCGGGATGGCGGTGCTGGTCCCTTCGTTGTGACTGAGCCTCCTGGCTTTTATGGCCAGAGGACCTGGAATCCCCTGCCGGATGGATTCTGCTGCTGGGTATATCTTAGTCCCCACAGCCTCGGACTCCTGTGTCCGGTTTTAGTACCTTCTCCCAGGGCGAGCTCTGCACAGCTCCAGCCCCTGGCGCTTCTCCTTGGCTCCTACAGAGCTCCTGAGGTCTATCTGTCCCTGTTTCTGCGTGTCCAGACCAGACTCCGTCTCTGTCTGGAACTCCTCTCCCTAACCCTGCCTCAGCCCCAGTTTATGTAGGGGAAGTTCTTCCCCTCCCAGGACTGGGCAGGAGGTGTGGCATGCTTAGGATTCCTGCCCAGGAGACCTCCCACCTGCTCACAGACGTAATATTGCTATTACTGTGGAGACCAGACCCCTGGGGTGCCACATTCCCCCCTAGTGAAATTTAGTACTCCCGGACAAAACATATATTTTTTTTTTCAAAAACATAACAGGGTATAAACAATAACAATTAAATACATGAGATGGTCACGGCGTGTCCGTAACCGGGAAGCAATAAGGGTGTCCATTTCACCAAAGAACAGGGAGCCGTAACCAGGTATGGGTCTGTCCTGCCCCGAGTCTTTAACAGTCTGTAGTTCATTCCTGGGTTACGCTCCAAACATATTTACAACAGAGTTCCGGTTACTCACTGTCCATAACCTGTCAGTCCATATAAAGAAACCTGTAACTGAAAAACATAATTAGCAACGGCTACAACAAAACAGGTAAACATAAAATAGTTAAAGCAACTAGCCAACTTAGATTCTCCAACGTACGGGCATCTGGCCTCTGGTAACCCTAGTGGACCTACGGAGCTCACTAACTGGTCCTGCACTACAGGGTGTAGGAGGTGTTATGGGCAGGTTGGGCAGCTTTCTGCGCACTCTTTGGCTCACTAGGGGCACGGCAGGCTCACTACTAGCAGAGGGTTGATCCTCCTGTACTGCTGGTGTGGACTCTTCTGCCTCTTGGGCCGGCTGCTCTTCCAGCTCTACTGGTTCTTCTGTAGGCACTTGCGGGACTGGCTGGAGAAAGGTGAGGACGGGTACCACGCCAGCACCGTTTACTTGTGTCCAAGACCGGGGGAAGTCTCCGAGTACAGTCCTGATCATTTCTTCCCTTTCCTCTGCGGGTCGAGGGTTTTCTTGATCTTCTTCTTCAGGGCTTTGCAGCTGCTCGGGACACTTCTTCAGGTGGTCTCTGGAGACAACGGCTGTGGTTTCTCCTCCATCCTTACTGATCACGCAAATCTTTGGGCTCTCGTGGCTTGATGGCAGTACGGTGTACGGGTCCTTCTCCCACTGGTCGTCCAACTTGTGGAGCCGTCTTTTCCTCTTCAAGACCTGCTCTCCAGGTACCAGGGGAACAGCGGGAGCATACTGATTATAAGCCCTCTCTTGCCTTTCTCTAGCTTGAGACAGACTTCGCTCCACGCTCTCCTGCACTTTCCGATACTGCTGCTGCCGCCCTGTATCCCAGTCTGCCTCTGGCGAGGTGTCCTCGGGCGTCAGGACTCCCATATCCAGGTCGATAGGCAGCTTACCAGGTCTCGCTCTCATTAGGTAAGCCGGGGTACAGTTGGTAGAACCTACAGGGATGTGGTTGTATAGGTCCACCAGATCAGGCAGCTTCTCAGGCCACATACTGCGTTCTTCCAGGGGCAATGTTTTCAGGAGGTCCATCACCACCTGGTTCATCTTCTCGCAGAGTCCATTGGTTTGAGGGTGATAGGGCGTTGTTCTTATCTTCGTGCAGCCATACAGGTTGCAGAACTCCTGGAAGACTTCCGCTTCGAAGGCTGGCCCTTGGTCTGTCAGCACTTGGTCCGGGTACCCGTGTGGACGGCAGAAGTGCTGCTGGAAGGCTCTAGCTGCTGTTTGAGCCGTTAAGTCCTTGACCGGGACCACCACCAGGAACCGGGAGTAATGATCTACGATTGTGAGGGCGTAGACATACCCAGATCTGCTTGGAGCCAGTTTCACATGGTCCAGGGCTACCAGTTCCAGTGGCTGTCGGGTGATGATGGGCTGCAAGGGGGTCTTCTGGCTGGCACGGTCCTTCCTTCTTAGGTGGCACGGTCCACAGTCTCTGCACCACCTCTCGATGGCTCCTCTCATGCCTACCCAGTAGAACCGTTCACGCAACAAGAACTCCAGCTTCTTCCACCCGAAATGTCCTGCTCCGTTGTGGTACGCCTCCAGAATCATAGCCGCGTCTCGTCTGGGGACCACTACCTGCCAGGTCAACTCATGTGTTCGAGAGTCAACCATTCTCCGGCACAACTTCTCCCTGTAGAGGAACAGCCTACTTTTCTCCTTCCACAGTTGCTTAGTCTCCTCTGGGGCGTCTGGGTCCAGACTGGCATTGGCTCGGGTCAGCATTTCCTTCACCAGACGGACTGCGGGATCACTGTCTTGCGTTTCCGCCCAGTTGTAGTGGGGCAAGGGATTGAACGTCGCGGAGCGCCTGTCCTTCACACGGCTGGAATACAGGGTAATCCCATGACGGTGGAACGCAGGGAGCTCAACTTCTTCCAGATCTTCTGGATCTTCCCCTACGTCCGGTAAGTTCGGCATTCTAGACATGGCATCCGCATTGGCATTTGAGCGTCCTGCCCGGTATTTGATGGTGAATTCAAAGTTGGACAGGCGAGCCATCCATCTCTGTTCCAGAGCACCGAGCCTTGCAGTGTCCAGGTGTGTCAACGGGTTGTTATCCGTGTACACGATGAATTTGGAGGAGGCAAGGTAATGCTTGAAACGTTCGGTCACTGCCCACACTAGTGCCAGGAACTCCAGCTTAAATGAGCTATAATTCTCAGGGTTCCTCTCCGTGGGCCGTAGCTTTCGGCTGGCGTAAGCGATTACCCGTTCTTTCCCCTGCTGGATCTGGGACAGTACGGCTCCTAGCCCGATGTTGCTTGCGTCCGTGTGGAGGATAAAGGGCTGGCTGTAGTCTGGATATGCCAGGATTTCATCCCCCGTGAGGGCCATCTTCAGCTGGCAGAAGGACTCCTCTTCCAGCTTTTCCCACCTGAAGGGCGGCTTCTGGTTTTTGGCTTTCCGAGATTGACCTATCAGGAGGTCCTGCATAGGGGCTGCCATTTTGGTGAAACCGGGAATGAATCTTCGGTAGTAGCCTACCAACCCGAGGAACTGCCGCACTTCCTTTATGCTGGAGGGTCTTGGCCAGTCCTTAATTACGGTGATCTTATCAGGGTCGGGAGCCACTCCGTCAGCACTCACCACGTGTCCCAGGTATTGCACCTTTGGTTTCAGGAGGTGACACTTGGAGGGTTTCACCTTTAGGCCGTAGTTTGCCAGAGTTTCGAACACTTCCGCCAGGTGTTTCAGGTGGTCCTCGTAGGTCTTGGAATAGACGATGACATCGTCCAGGTATAACAGGACCGTCTCGAAGTTCCGGTGTCCCAGACAGCATTCCATCAACCGTTGGAAGGTTCCTGGTGCGTTGCAGAGCCCGAACGGCATACAGTTAAATTCGCTGAGACCCATCGGGGTGGTGAATGCGGTCTTCTCCCGGTCTGCCTTTGCTACAGGAACCTGCCAGTACCCGCTAGTGAGATCCAAAGTAGAGAAGAAGTTAGCAGATTTTAATGCAGCTAAGGACTCTTCTATCCTTGGTAACGGGTACGCATCTTTGTGTGTGATACGGTTGACCTTCCTGTAGTCTACACACATTCTCATAGTGTTGTCCTTTTTTTTCACTAAGACTAGTGGAGCTGCCCAGGGGCTACAGCTGTCCCTGATTACCCCAGCCTCCTTCATGTCTCTAAGCATCCCCTTGGCGTGTTGGTAGTGTGAAGGGGGTACGGGTCGGTATCTCTCCTTTATGGGAGGATGGTCTCCCATGGGGATGTGGTGTTCTACCCCCTTTACTCGCCCGAAGTCTAACGGGTGTTTACTAAACACTCTCTCGTACTCTTGAACCACCCGATAGACTCCTTGTTTCTGGTGTGAGGGAGTGGAGTCAGTACCCAGATGTAGTTGCTGACACCAGTCCTCCATTGGTTTCTTAGAGCAGTTACCTTCCTCTGGTTGAGATGGAGGCAAGGGTTCCACGGCCTGTACAGAATTCTGGTTTATGGTGAACAATTTAGCTAGCGTGGCATACCGGGGCAGGTGTACTTCTCTCTCACCGATATTTATGATGCGAACGGGCACCCTCCCATGGCGTACATCGACCACCCCCCGTGCTGTCAAAATGGTGGGCCTACTGTCTGAGTAGACGGGTTCTACCATTGCTTGGTAGTCTCTACCTCTTAGACCAATAGCTGCCCGGCACCAAATCATCATCTCACTTTTTGGGGGCATGGCAATAGGGAACGGGTCACACATTCTCACGCTACCTATCTCACCACCAGATAGTTCCACCTGTTGCCGCTTCATCAGTGCCCGGATCTCTTTTTGGAGCACACGCTGCTGGCCGGAACTGGCGTTCTTGGCAACCTGCTGTAAAATGAGAATCACCTCTGCAAGACAATTTTCAATTACATTGGTTCCCAGGGTGATTCTAGGGTGACTCTCATAACGGTCTATGTCCACTATAATCAGTCCTTGTGCCGCCAGTTCGACTTTACCGATTTTAATGGTCACCTCCTTGAATCCCACCTGCGGCACGGGCTGACCATTGCTGGCGATGATACTCAGGTCGTCGTCTGGGTAGCGGGTTATGTCCGAATCATTCCAGTACTGCTTGAAGAGCACGTACGGGATGGTGGTGACCTGTGACCCAGTGTCTAGTAGGGCACTCATAGGAATGCCATCCAGTACCACAGGCAAGATTGGACGTCCCCCTACGTATTTATCACGCCAGTTTGATGGGCCTGATGGTCTTATGCCTGGGGGTTGGCCCTCTACCCCAGGTTGTGCCCGTTTAAATGACAGTACCTTGCCACATGTCCGGGTTGATTGCAGCGGCGGCAAATAGGTCGTCCGTCCTCGTTGTATCGATCGCTGGGTCTTCCTCTGGCCGGTGGGGTCCTCCTTGGTCGGCGCCACGGGATGTCCTCCGGTCCGGATGCCAGCTCGATCTTCCCTGCAGTAGAAACCTGTAAAGACTGCACAGTTCGGGTTAGCGCGCCAACGCTTTTAGTTAGCTCTTGGACCTGATGGTGCAGGTCTGTAGCCGGGTCAATGTTTAAAGCCTGCGCATCAGCTCCCACAGGCCCTGCAGACAAGGGCGCCGTCTCCTGGTGATAAGTGATAGCAGGGCGCCTGTGGGTCACAGCGCCACCTGGTGCCGGTTCTCGGAGCACCCGGATGGCTCTGTCCTTGAACTGTGCAAAGTCCAGGTCAGGGTCCTGTAAGGCCATTGCCCGCAACTGGGTTCGGTGGGCATTGCACAGTAGACCCTCAATGAATTGTTCAGTTAACAGCTTATCTTCATTTCCCACGCTGTCAGGGTCTGCCTGCTTAATGGCTCTCAGGGCCTCTTGTAGGATTAGAGCATAGTCTCTTATACTCTCTTGTGCCCATTGTTTGCACCCATAAAATCTTAGTTTTATTTCGGCTGAGGTGCGGGTGTCAAATGTTTCTTTCAGCCGGGTTAGTATGTCTCTGACAGTCCTCTTCCTCCCAGGTGGCCAGGACTTTACCTCCCTTTGGGCTGCCCCGATTAATTGGGCCACCAGGATGCTCACTTTTTGCACCTCCGTGAGGGGATACACCTGGAAGAGGCTATCCAGCCTTTCTCTGAAGTCATTTAGGGTATGTGACTCCCCTGAGTACTGGGGTAGCCAGGCTGCCTTCGGGATATAGGGCATGGTGAAAGGCATGACCGCAGCAGCGGTGGCGCTGGCGGCGGCTGTGGCGGTGAAGCTCTCCTCCGTATCCGACATCCTCCTCCCCCCTAGTGGACCGTGGCCTACCTTGCGATGATCCTCTTCCGTCGCGCTCCTGTGACGTCAGCGTCTGCTGGGCTCCTTCCAGGACGTTACGCAACGTCCGGACGTGAGGCGGGGCTTCAGTTCTCGCGGGCTTTCGGAGTCCACGCCCCTCTTCTTCCCGCGCGGCGTCCTCAAGATGGCGTCCAACGGTGGGAAAACTCCACGGATGGCGGGAAGAAGGCAGAAGATGGCGTCGGATGGCGGGAATCGGCTCCAGATGGCGGGAAACGACTCCGGACGGCGGGAAACTTCACCACAGGAAAGTATAAAAGTCTCTTTTTTCAGGCACGCAGTACCCGGTGGTTGCGGGCACGTAATCCTGCCGACTACGCCAAAGTTGACGCGCCCCCTGGGCCAGTGCTGTAGTGCGGCGCGCGTGCGCGCGGGGAATACCCGGAGCCGGATCCGATGGGGGTAGTAGTCTTCGTGTGGCGGTGACCCGGTCCGTGCCCAGGGTGGTCAAACTAAGTGGCAGTTATTGGTATGATGGTATTAGTGTCCGACTACGCCACCCGTTGAATGCGGCTATGAAGCCGCCGCTGCAGGGCAGTCTGCTGAGGCCGGTGGTACGGATGTGCAGCGTGGATATTATAACCCCCAACGGGAGGGGTATGGCCTCAGGGCAGAGGATGAGGTTGATGTTGGGAGTGATGGTGTGGATGTCCCAGCACTAATGGTGCGACAAGGAAGCACGGAGACGCGAGGGTACAGTTCAGGGTCTTTACTGATGGTACAAGGCAAATTCCCCCGGGAGTACTGGCTAGAGTTGGGGCCTGGTTAGTCTGCGAGTAAGCCGGAGTTCCCCTGGCCAGGTGGAGTTGTAGGCCTTCCCGTTAGTCTGTACCCTACCTGGCTACCCTGCTTTCGGCGGTTACAAGTAGCCCACGTCCCTGGGTATACCGTGTGGTGCTCACCCGTATGGCTGGTGACCTGGGGCCTCCTGTTAGCCTCCGCTCCGGGATGGCGGTGCTGGTCCCTTCATTGTGACTGAGCCTCCGGGCTTTTATGGCCAGAGGACCTGGAATCCCCTGCCGGATGGATTCTGCTGCTGGGTATATCTTAGTCCCCACAGCCTCGGACTCCTGTGTCCGGTTTTAGTACCTTCTCCCAGGGAGAGCTTTGCACAGCTCCAGCCCCTGGCGCTTCTCCTTGGCTCCTACAGAGCTCCTGAGGTCTATCTGTCCCTGTTTCTGCGTGTCCAGACCAGACTCCGTCTCTGTCTGGAACTCCTCTCCCTAACCCTGCCTCAGCCCCAGTTTATGTAGGGGAAGTTCTTCCCCTCCCAGGACTGGGCAGGAGGTGTGGCATGCTTAGGATTCCTGCCCAGGAGACCTCCCACCTGCTCACAGACGTAATATTGCTATTACTGTGGAAACCAGACCCCTGGGGTGCCACACTAAAACCAAGGCCAGGATAGCTCAGCATTTCTACTGGCCTGGGATGGGAGCCGCGGTGGGTGCCTACTGCCGTTCGTGTGACACCTGTCAGAGGGTGGGGAAGGCGGGGCCGCGCCCCAAAGCCCCACTGGTAACTCTGCCAATCATCGAAGAGCCTTTCTCGAGGGTCGCTGTGGATCTTATTGGACCTCTGTCCACTCCCAGCCACTCCGGGAAATGCTTCATACTCACGGTAGTGGACTATGCCACCCGGTACCCGGAAGCGGTAGCTTTGTCGTCCATTCGGGCCGACAAGGTGGCTACCGCCTTACTGGAGATCTTCTCCAGAGTGGGTTTCCCCCAGGAAATGCTCACCGACCGAGGGACCCAGTTCATGTCGCGGCTGATGGAGTCCTTCTGTAAGCAAATGCAGGTGCAACATCTGGTGGCCAGCCCGTATCACCCACAGACTAATGGCCTGTGTGAGCGGTTCAATGGCACCTTAAAGAAGATGCTTAAGATGTTTGTCGACTCCCACGGGAGAGACTGGGAGCGTTATCTCCCACACCTCCTATTTGCTTACCGGGAGGTTCCGCAGGCCTCAACGGGGTTCTCCCCCTTTGAGCTCCTGTACGGGCGACGGGTACGGGGCCCCCTGGCTCTGGTGAAGGAAGCATGGGAAGGGGATTTGGCCACCCCCGAGGTGTCGGTCATCGAGTATGTCGTGCGCCACCGGGACAGGATGATGGCCTTGGCAAAGCTGGTGCAGGACAATATGGCCCAGGCCCAGGCCGACCAGAAGCGGTGGTACGACCAGAATGCTTGTGAGAGGACCTACCAGGTGGGTCAAAAGGTTTGGGTACTGGTCCCCGTACCACAGAACAAGCTTCAGGCAGCCTGGGAAGGTCCCTACTTCGTGCACCAGAAACTCAACGCCGTCACCTATCTGGTCACCCTGGATCACGCCCGTGGAAGGAGGAAGGCCTTCCACGTGAACATGATGAAGGCTCATCATGAGCGGGAAGCGACTGCCCACCCAGTGTGCAACCTTCCCGAGGAAGGAGAGGTAGAAACCCTCCTGGATCTGCTCACCCAAGCCAAGGCGGGTGGGTCCATCGAGGATGTGGGGGTTGGCCACCAGCTCACAGAGGACCAACGGTCCCAGCTGGGGACCACCCTGCACCCCTTCCGGGGGCTGTTCAGCAGCCTGCCCGGAAGGACTGAGATGGCTGTCCACGACGTGGACACTGGCGATCACCCGCCGATCCGGCGTTCAGCATATCGGGTCTCTTTCGAGGTGCAGGGAAACATGCGCCAAGAGATAGACGAGATGCTGAAGCTGGGGGTGATCCAGGCATCCAACAGCGCGTGGGCCTCGCCTGTAGTCCTCGTTCCAAAAAAGGACCGAACTACACGGTTCTGCGTGGACTACCGGGGGCTCAACGCTGTAACGGCCACCGATGCGTTCCCCATACCACGCATCGATGACCTGCTCGATCGGATGGCCGGGGCTAAGTACCTGACCATCATGGATCTGAGCCGGGGGTACTGGCAGATTCCTCTGACCCCCGCGGCAAGGGAACGCTCTGCCTTTATCACCCCTTTTGGACTGTACGAGTCCACAGTGATGCCATTCGGCATAAAGAATGCCCCTGCCACTTTTCAACGGATGGTCAACACGCTGCTTGAGGGACTTGAAGGGTACGCGGCTGCGTACTTGGACGATATTGCAGTCTTCAGTCCCACTTGGGAGGATCACCTAGAGCACCTGCGGCAGGTGCTCGGTCGGATCCACCGGGCAGGCTTGACTATCAAGCCGGAAAAGTGCCAGCTGGGCATGAGTGAGGTCCTCTACCTGGGTCACCGGGTAGGCGGGGGGGTTCTGAAGCCAGAACCTGGGAAAGTGGATGCCATCGCATCCTGGCCCACTCCTAGGACCAAAAAGCAGGTGATGTCCTTCTTGGGGACCGCCGGGTACTATAGGAGGTTCGTCCCACACTATAGCACCCTGGCCAAGCCCCTGACGGACCTCACCAAGAAGAAGCTGCCCGTCGCAGTCGACTGGACAGTCGCCTGCGAGACAGCTTTCGGGGCACTCAAGGCCGCACTAAGTAGCTCCCCTGTACTGCAAGCTGCCGACTTCGACCGGCCGTTTGTGGTACAGACCGACGCCAGTGACTTTGGCCTCGGTGCTGTGCTAAGTCAGGTCAACACGACAGGCCAGGAACATCCTGTCTTGTACCTGAGCAGGAAGCTACTGCCCCGGGAGGTGGCTTACTCCACGGTGGAAAAAGAATGCCTGGCAATTGTATGGGCCCTGCAGCGTCTGCAGCCCTACTTGTACGGGAGCCATTTCACCGTGGAGACGGACCACAACCCCCTCAGCTGGTTACACACGGTCTCTGGGTCGAATGGCAGGTTGCTACGCTGGAGCCTCGCTCTCCAGCAGTACCACTTCTCCATTCGCCACAGAAGAGGCCGTGACCACGGTAACGCTGACGGGTTATCCCGGCAAGGGGAGGGTGCAGAAGGACGCACGGGGGAACACAGGAATGTGCTACCCCCTCGCGCCCTCGTATAGGGGGAGGTGTGATGAACCCGTAGCCGCCATCTTGGTAATGATAAATCATATCCAGGGATGGCCACACTTCAGCAGCCCCCACCCTTGGGACCTTCTGTTAAAACGTCAACTAGATAGTTTCCCCCATCCAGGCTCCTGTGAGTTAAGAAGCCCCAGGGCCTACTTAACACTTGAATGCTAGGAGCTTCAAAGACTTCGAGAGGAAACACAGCCAGCAGGGGGGGGGTGCTTCGTCCATCTGTAACTGACCATTTGTCCCATAGGACTAGTTTCTTTATCTGTCACAAGCATGGAGGCATAAGATATAGAAACATGAATAGTACATGCATGTTGCGTGGGATGGGCCAATAAAAAAATATCACGGCGTCCCGGAGCCGTTGCGCACACAAGCCTCCGCGGTAGACGTTGGTACGTGCTCTGGAAGCCAAGATATAGCGCTGAGCCATTCCTGAGGACGATATGGTATCATAATTGATATCAAAAGGTCGGTTACGGCGGCCCGAATCCATGGGAACCCCTGGGGGTATCCTGAGACCATCCCAGAAGAAGTTATTGGGTTCCTTAGAATTTGGGCTTCTGATCGAAGTTAGACCTGAGGGTGGAGACTGAGCCAGCTGACCTCACCAGCAGTGGGCTGGACGGGGCAGGTAAGATAGCAGGACAGACAAGAGACAAGTCAGTCTTTACCCAAGAGTGGTGTGCTGAACATCTGAGCACCAGCTGAGGCCACCAAGGGGAGGAGCAGTTTGACCATGCGGTGGTAGGCCTCAGCCTGTAACAAAGAACCGTGCCTGCGACCGCAGAATCCTCTCCCTGCGTCACAAGAAAATCAAGAAACCGGTAACTGATATGCTGTGGTGATTCTGTGTGTTGTATTACATTGTTGTATAGTTTAGCCTGACCTTATACCTGTGTATATTTAGTTGTATATCGTGTATCTAGTGTATTATTATAATCAATTACCTCAAGTAATTGTGGGCCTGCCTTTTATTCTGCATAACGAACGCACGTCCGTGTGAGCTCGGCTCAAGCCAAAAACGCTACCCAGGGTTGGTTCCTGACCCGATATAGGCCCATTCACGGACTGGGCGTATATCTAAAATAGGGACTGGTGGCAGCATACCAACTGGGGATTGGGGAAGGCTGGTAGTGACGGTCGGAGGTTCAGATATATATATTCCTGGCGCGGCCAAGGAAGATATATATACCGCCCTCACTACAGAGGGCCCCGGTACCCAGTAGGTTACAGGACAGTCTCCCTGGCGACCGCTTATCCTAGGTGCAGTTCCTTGACTGACCTGAGGCTAAGAGGGCGCTAGCGAGTTGTGCTGTGCAGTGACATTACGGTTTAGTGACGTTGAAGGGATAACACTCTACCGTGTTCCCTGCGCTAGTTGCAGCTACCTGGCACTACTTTCTCTAGATGCAGTACCTTGACTGACCTGAGAGGTAAAGGGGCGCCAGAGAGCTGCACCCACTGGCCGGCTTTCATCACAGAAGCATTGTCACACACGACCTTCCCTGGTTGCAGGTTCAGTGGAGACAACCATTCATGAAACTGGGTCTCCAGAGCTGACCACAACTTTTCAGCTGTGTGACTCATATTTCCCAGACATTTCAAAGTAAACACCGCCTGATGCCGTTGAGCCCTGCTGCCAGCATAGTAATGAGGTGTGCAGGATTCCTTCTGCACAGTTAGAAAGCGGGTGGCATTACCAGACAGGCTTTAGGTGCAGGTGGAGGACCGAGAGGAGGTTGAGGAGGCAGAAGCAGTGGAGGAACTTCTAGATAAAGAGCATTGACGCACAACTCGTGGGGACGGCAAGACTTGGACAGCAGCCCCTTGTCCTGCTGTCACCATAGTTACCCAGTGCCCAGTCAGCAACATGTAACGCCCCTGTCCATGCCTACTCGCCCAAGTGTCTGTGGTGAAATTCATCCTGTCACACACAGAGTTTCTCAAAGAAGCGGTGATGTTGTGTGCGACATGCTGGTGTAGCGCAGGCACACCTTTCTTTGAGAAGTAGTGCCGAATGGGCATCTGGTACAGGGGCACTGCGACGGACATAAGGCCTCGAAAATCCTCTGTGTCCACCAGGCGGAAAGGCAGCATTTCTGTAGCCAAGAGCTTGCAGATGGTGAAATTCAACCTCTTAGCTTTCTCATGGCTAGGCGGAAATGGTGTTTTACTTGTCCACATCTGAGGGACCGAGGGCTGGCTGTTGTGTTTAGACGGGGTTGAGTAGGGTGTCCCCGGCAAACTGCCGGTCTGTGAGGAAGATGCAGGCGGAAAAGTTAAGTTGCCTTAATCCAAAGGTGGTGCTCTCGATGTCGGAGAGCGCTCAACACCAGCTGGTGTTTCCACTTCCAAATGAAATGATGACCTGCCAATCACACTGGCTGTTGCGGGTAAAGAGGGGGCAGGTCTGCGTCCAAAAACATGTGTGACTGCTGTCCCCCCAGTCACAGAGGATGAAGAGGCCGCGGATGCACAAGATGGAGCAGACAGTGGTTGGCCCGGCCCGCTAGGCCGCATTGTAGCACAGTGAGCTTCCCACTGCAACTTATGCTTCATATCCATGTGACGGTTAATGCATGAAGTACTCAAACTATGAATATTTTGGCCTCTACTTAGCTTTTGGTGACAAATATTACAGATAACACGAGTTGGGTCATCCTTATCGATCTGAAAAAATGCCCAGGCTATGCAAGGCTTAGAGCCCATGCGACATGAGGAGCCACTATGACTTGTGGTCAGAGGCAGAGTTGTGGTTGAGGATGCAGTTGTTGACATGCTTCCAGTACTCCGTCTCTGTCCAGGAAGGTGCAACCTAACCTCGTCTTCAATAGCATCTGTGACGCCCAGCTGCGCTTGGTATCACAGATCCTAGAAGAGTGCATTGATGGAATCCTCCACAAGAGGCCCCCATAAACATTCACACATCTCCACCTTCCACCTCAGACCAGTAGAGGGAGCCTGTTAGGGATATAAATAGGGAAGGTGGAGCTAGGCAGTTCAGTTCCTCTGAAGAGTTCCTGCAGTAGAGAAGCCTAAGAGAGGTCAGTCTGCAGTGGAGCTCAGTCTAGTATAGAGAACTAGTGGAGCACGAGGCTCCTGTTAGCTAGTTTCAGGGAGCCCAGTTAGAGCTTAAGGTGTGCCGGCGCCATAAGATCGGTGAAGCGCGGCAAGTTGCCGTTAGTGTGTATAGCCTAGTGAGGGCCCGAGTAGGAGAGTTAGTACATAGGAGACAGAGGAGCTTATCCAGCTCACCCCGAAGCCTTTACCGAACACCAGATCCGAGCTTACCGGGATCTCTATGACCCAGTAAGGCATAACCGGAATCCCTGGAGAACTACAAGTCCCAGGATCGCTAAGGTGCTGATACGTAACAGAGCCAGGAGACGCTTAGGCCCCGCATACTGGGAGCGTGAACTCCAAGACAAGGCCCTACCACAAGGTCAGCCAGCGCAAGACAGAGACAAAGTTAGGCCTAGCTCCAGGCTGGTCAGAAACTTACTACACAGAGGCAAGAAACAGGAGGCCCTACACCCGCTCTTTGGGGAGGATTCTGATATGCACCCTTCACCCTACAGTGCTCCGGGATGTGCCTGAATTTCCACCAGTAAAAGGTACTGAAGTGACTACCGTGTCCGTTCCCGTTCTTACTCTGACCCAGCTGGGTCTCGCCTGTTCTGCATTCCCCCTGCATACGCTTTTCTGAGGCCTAGCTCCACCTGTGGGGAGCTATACCATCGAGCTGCCTTATCACCGGCCTCAGTGGACTATTGCAGCGCTGGTGCTTCTCACCAGATACCACAGGTTGCGTCACAAACTCTTATAAAATTAACAATTATAGACCCTTTTAAAGACTGACCCCAAGGTACGGGCCCGGGAGCTGACCACAGCGACATCCCAAAGGCCAGGCAAAGGCCCGGGTACCGAGTCATCCCCATCCCCTGGGCTAGTCACATCCTCCTCCACCTCCTCTACTGACCCCATCGACTGGCTGACTGTGGGTTGACAGTAAGTGGGATCTCCAACCTCGTCATCATCACCCTGTGTGTTCTCACACCCGTCGTCCTCAGAGCCAACCTCTTCCTGCCCTGACCGAAAAGTTAAGTTGTCGCTCCAATCAGGTATTTGAGTCTCATCATCGTCTTCATCATTGTCTCCACCAACAGGAGTTACAGTTTGGGAACGAGGGTCTCCATTATGCTCAGAACCTTCTTCATCTGGTCCTGGATCCGACTCATAAAGATACTGGGCATCAGTGCAGATCATTTCCTCGTCTGGATTAACAGAAGCTCTGGAGCAGACCTCTGTTTTCCAGAGGTCTGGTCCAGCTGTGCATACTCAACCATCTGTGTTACCCCATACTCAGACGGGCAGCTGGAGACTTGGGAGCTGTGAGGAAGCAAGTGCGATTGGGGTGACACCTCTGAAGACTGGAGTATATGTGATGTTGAAGTTGAGGTGGAGGAGAGCCCACTTGAAGGAGCACTTGATATACGTTGAAGCACCTGCTGTTTTTGTGCCTCATCTGGAATTTGTATAGATGGGCGTGTCCGTAAGAAAGGGATCATATCACATTGTCCACGAAAAGAAGTAGACATCTTAGTTTGGCTGGAAGATGGTCTTTCTTCTACAGATGTTACTCCCCCCCACCGTGGGGGGGCTCGACCCACCAGCGGACAAGCACCAGTATTGAGAGAGGGGGGCTGGCCGTCAGGGTCCACCGCAGCTCTGGCACAAACCCGGCGACACGGAGGTCGCACGGTCAGGAACGGACTGGCCGTGTCGGCTTCGCACTTTTTTGGTTTTAGAAGGGCATGACATGCCTATATCTGTGTCTCCCCCTCCTTTTACTCCTCCACCTCTTTTCTTTTCACATGACTATATGTACTTGTCACTTTTCCATGTGTTAGTTGTGTCTTCTGAGCAGTTTGTCAGCTTTTGGACACCTTTGAAGGTGTTTTCTATGTGTTTCTATGTGTTTTTGTTTGCCTGCCATTGGTTTTAACGGTGTTCGAAGGTGTTCGAAGAACAGTTCGACGAACAGTTCGATGAACATACGGGTGTTCGACGAACCGAACCAAACTCGAACACTACAGGGGTGGCTCAACACTACTAATCAGTTATAATTCCACCAGCGGCACTAACAACTCGCTCTGATAAAACGCTGGCGGCAGGGCAGGCCAGGACCTCCAAGGCATAGAGAGCCAGTTCATTCCACGTATCCAGCTTGGATACCTAATTATTATAAGGCACAGCGGAATCACGGAGGATATTGGTAAAGTCGGCAAGGTACTCCCTCAGCATCTTCCCAAACTTTGCACTCCTTGTGAGAGTACCCCACTCCTCAGGGTCTGTGCGATGGGTGGGTCTGAGAAAACTCTCCCAGAACTTTGACAGTGTTCCCCTGCCTCTGCTGGATTGAAGTTGTGTCTCTCTCGCATGTACTGCTTGGTTGTCCATCGAAGCGTGCCCTCTGCCGCCAGCATTTTCAGATGGGAATTTTTTTAATAGTTCCGCAACAAGGGCTTTCTGGTACAGCCCCATTTTTGTATACCTGTCCGCCTCAGGAATAAGAGATATAAAGTTCTCCTTGTAGCGTGGGTCTTGAAGTGTCACCAACCAGTAATGACTGTCACCCAAAATTTTGAGAACGCGAGGGTCATGGGAAAGGCAGCCTAACATAAACTCAGCCTTGTGTGCCAGACTACTAACAGGCAAGACTTCCGTGTTCTCACGAAGAGGATGACTGACCATGCTCTCCTCCTCTCTTTCCTCTGACCATCCACACTGAACCGACGGTATGACAGCTGTGCAGGTAGTACCGTCTAAAGAGCATGAAACTAGCTCCTGTCCTTCCTCCTTCTCCTCCTCTTCCTCATTGTCACCCAATCCATGTTGGGATGAGATGAGGCTTGGCTGTGTGTAATCACCCTGTATGGTTCCTTGCTCCATCTCATCGTGCTCCGCCTGCAATGCATCCTCTTTGATTGTGAGCAGAGAGCGTTTCAGAAGACAGAGAAGCGGGATGGTGATGCTAATAATGGCATCATCGCCGCTCACCATCTTGGTGGAGTCCTCAAAGTTTTGGAGGATGGTACATATGTCTGACATCCATGTCCACTCCTGAGGTCTTATGTGTGGAGTCTGAACTGAATACTGACGGCCTTGTTGATGCTGGTACTCAACAACTGCCCTCTTCTGCAAGGACATTGACGTGCTTCCTGATGCTGCTACTTGAGAGTGTGCAACGACAGGTGCAGGGCAGGTGGCTTCTTCACATGCACCATGGACAGAGGATTGGCTTGCATGCACAGCAGCGGAAGAAGCAATGGTACCACCCGCAGACACTGTTCCTGGACCCTGGGGTTCGTCCCACAAAGTCGGGTGCTTTGCTGCCATGTGCCTGATCATGCTGGTGGTGGTCAGGCTGGCCGTTTTGCCACCCCTGCTGATGCTGGACTGGCAGGTGGTGCAAATGGCCTTTTTGGGGTTATCGGCAGATTCTTTAAAAAACAACCAGACTCGGGAAGACCTAACAGTTGTGCTGGCAACTACCTTCGTGTTGGTGTTACGGGGAACGGTTGCCTGCCTTCTGTCTGCGGCCACCACACTGCTTTCTGTCTGTTGGGGTGCTCTGCCTCCCTCCCCCTGTGTGCTGCTGTCCTCGCTCTGCATGTCCTCCTGCCAGGTTGGGTCAGTTACTATATCATCCACCACCTAGTCTTCCACTTCTGCACCCTTGTCCTCCTTCTGACTATCTGGCAATTGTGTCTCATCATCGTCCACTTCTTGTGACACTTTCCCACCGTGGCTTCGTGTGTCTGTGGCTGCTGAAATATTTGGGCATCGCTACACGCGATCTCCTATTGCCCCGCTTCAAAAGCACCAGGCGAGAGGCCCGAATCTATAAATGGAAAAGTGAACAGCTCTTCAGAGTGTCCAAGTGTGGGATCAGTCTCTGGGTACTCGGCATGATGGGAGGAAGGAGGATCAGGGTGGGGAATATGCGGTCCAGATTCATGGCTCCTGAGACTTGACCGTGTTGAAGACATGGTGGTGGTGGTGGTGGCTAAGTGACTGGAAGCATTATCCGCTATCCATCCAACAACCTTTTGACACTGCTCTGGGTTCAATAGTGGTGTACTGCAGTCCCATAGAAATTGGGACAGGAAGGTCAGGCGAGAAGATGTGGGTGTTTGTTGTGGCACAATTTCGGCTTGCCCGCGGCCTTGTCCTCGGCCTCTGCATGCACCATTACCATCACGTCCAGTTCCCCATCCCTTGCCACGTGCCTTGCCGATTTTAAATGGAGGACAATATCTTCCACGCTCACTACAAATGACTGAGTTTGGAACGAACTTATATGTTATCCATGTGATGGAGAAAAGAGAGTTTTAAATACCTGGCCTGTAGGTAAGTAGTTTGACCAGCAAACTGCTCAGAATTGCTTCACTGACACACTGAAAGAACTTTTTAATGGAGGCCAGAAATGGCAGTATTTTCTGACAACGTATATGTGATCCGTGTGATGGAGAAAACAGAGTTTTAAATACCTGGCCTGTAGGTAAGTTGTTTGAACAGCATACTGCGGTGAATTGCTTCCCTCACACACTAAAGGAAATTTTTAATGGATGCCAGAAATGGCAGTATTTTCTGAAAACGTATATGTGATCCGTTTGACGGAGAAAACACAGTTTTAAATGGCTGGATTTCAAGCGCTCTAATATGGAAAGGACCTGGCTGTATTCTGCAGTGCCAACAAGCAAATGGTGTTCTCTGGATTGCTTTTTAAGCAAATAATGAGGATTAAGATCCAAAGAAAAGTATTCCTGACCCCTGAGACCTGGGCCTTTGTATAGAAATATCTAACAGCAGCAGAAGGCAGAATTGGAATGGAGCCTCTTGTGCTATATGCAAAGCAGTCTGCTATATACACTGCCTGCCTATACACCCTGCCTGCCTGATATCTCTGCAGATGGTTTAGTCCTCAGAAGGACTGTTTGTTAAGATGGATATGTGTAATGTATGGTTTTTCTCCATACACTACCTAATACACAAGCAAATCTTTCCCTGACACAGCAGCAGCACTCCCTACACTGTTTGATCCGGAGTGACTGTGACGAGCATGGCGGCGCCAGGTCTGATATAAACCTGATGATGCTGTGTGGCCAGCCAATCACTGTAATGCCCACAACCAACATGGCTATGGCATTACAGTGCATGGCAGGCAATCCCTGCATGTTCATTGGCTCTCTAAAGAGCGCCAAACATGCAGGGAGGGGACCCGAGTTCCTCCCCGAGCAACCCGGAAATACTCGGCGAGCGCCGAGCATCTCGAGCAGTGAGATGCTCGGGCGAGCACCGAGCAGTAGCGAGCATGCTGGCCCATCACTAACTGTAAGTAGGCAGCACCTGGAACTGACATAAACATGAGGATTACTCATCATGGCTGCATCTTGGGTACAGTTGTTGTGAAGTAAATTAAACAAACCCAACACATTCACCAGGTGTTCTGCATAATTCTGCATAATTGCATAAGCACGTACTGCCATCTTTTGACAGAATGTATGCACGGGTGATAGATGCACTTAAAGTAAAAAAGTGAATATTAGAGAAAAGTGAAATAAAACAGAAATTTAAGAGTGTGGTGAACTTTGTTTTTTGCCTTGTTAAAAGATCCCTGGAACATACGGTTCCTTGGTGAGCATGAATGAAAAGTGCCTGTTTAATATCTGAGCCATTTTTTGTCCTCTATAATTATCTTGTTATTATTGTCTTTTAGAGGGGCGATACTTTCTGTTTTTTTCTTTTCGGCATTGATATATTTATAAAAAATTTTGGGATTTAGTTTAATGTTGTTGGCGATTTCTCTCTAGCTAGCTTTGTTAACTTGATTTCTGTAGACTAAGACTGTGAGGTGCTGAACTTCCTACAGGTGTTACCTGTTCTAAATGATTATCCAGCTACTTAGCTAAGCTGTCAGTCCCAGAACTCTGCAAATCATTGCTTTGCCTTTTATTCCCATGTTGATCTATTGCTGCCTGATCTTGGACCTCGTACTGACCATCCATTTACCTAGCCCCTTTGCTCTTATTTGCTACCTTCGTGTATTCTGAGCTCAGACAGTGACCTGACTTGACTTTTCCTTTTTGTTTACTATGTGCTCTCTTGGTATCTGACCCCTGAGAGCTTGTCTACCCTGACTCCCTGCTTGTCTGTGAGCAGTGACTAGAGTCACACCAAAATTACTATTTTAAGGAAAGGTGAATAGCCCCAAGAAACAGTTCTGCAGTGTCAGAGACCTAGTGAGTCTGAATAGAAGAACAACCTAAGTAAATAGTAAATCAATTGAACTACTTAATAAATAATTGATAGATCATGTTCCCTATTTAGTTCCTTTGCATGTAATGTCTGTAAGATGCATACTCCCTGCATTTTAGTTCTTTCTTATATGGTCTCCCCCTTTTCTCAGTAGAGGAACCTGTTCCAGCACCTGGAATCTCAGCTATGTGACAGTATGGCTAGCCTGGTAAAAAGGTATGGTAGTGGAAGACAATGTTTTTTGCATCTTATATTAGAAGTGTGCTGTGAGATCTAATCACATATATGTTTGTTGTTTCACCCACATAAACTTGGCCTCACTGATACCTGATGACAGAAATTGCAAAAGCAAAGTCACAGATAAAAATTTCTTTAATGCATATATCTATCTATCATACCCTTTATGGAAATGATGAATCTAATCATAGATGAAAACATTATCACCTTGCAAGCAACATAGACAGGGAAGATATCACTGTTGGATAAAAACTGTTCTAAATGTTTTAATTGTTTCGATCATTCATCTGCTCAACTGAGTTTGTTTTTCTAATCGAAAGGCTTTCTAAAAGGAAGTGAAACATTAGTTGCTGGAATTGCACCACCATAAGGTATCTCTTTGTCAAAACCGAAGTGTTTTCAACTGGTGCATTTATATGCAAAGCAAGGGGATGGTAAGTGTGTACAAAGGCAATCTTATTGTCTGTAATCCTGTTATGTATTCTGTCGCATGTTGTCCGACCTTTATCTAGAAATTTGGGTCTATAATTTCTCCTAGAAAATTAATTTTTCTTTTTATTTAGTCACTTATTATGTATCACTGGATCAGTGACAATTCTTTCAAATTGAGACACAAGGATGGCTTTTATAATGGCTAGGGGATGGCAACTGGAGAAGTGCAACAGATAATTGCAATCTGTGTACAAATTAATTGTTTACCTCACATGTCCTTAACCCCTTAATAACATCTGACGTACTAATACGCGTCTGTGCCCTGGGACTTAAGAGCCAGACCCGTATTAGTACGTCATCGCGATCGCGCGCGCACACAGGCTGTGCGGGCGCGATCGCCGCCGGGTGTCAGCTGATTGTCACAGCTGACACCCGGTACTATGTGCAGGGAGCGGTCACGCACCGCTCCCAGCACATTAACCCCCGCGATGCTGCGATCGAAGTCGATCGAAGTCGATCGCGGCATTGCGGGGGCAAGGGGAGGTGATCGGCGATACTCACCTCCTCTTCCGGCTTCCAGCGCAGTCTGCAAAGGCTTCCCGGGTGTTGCCATGACGACCCGATGTCGTCATGACAACATCTGGGTCACCAGAGAGCAGGAAGATTGCTTGGACATGCGCAGTGCATCTCCAAGCAATCTTCACACTGTGCACTTCTGACAGCCTTCATGGCATAGGGATGGTGCTCCATTCCTGTGCCATGCAGGCGATCAGAAAAAAAAAAGTGAAAGTCCCAGAGTGGGACAAAGTAATAAAGTGTATAAACTGTGTGAAAGTGGAAAAAAAAAAAAAAAAAAATGTGCAAAAATATTATAAAAAAAAAAAATAAATAATACACCAAAAATAAAAATATAATGTACCCATCAATAAATATTATTATAAAAAAAATAAAAAAAAACAATAAAAGTACACATATTTGGTATCGCCGCGTCCGGAACAACCTGACCTATAAAACTGTCCCACTAGTTAACCCCTTCAGTGAACACGGTAAAAAAAAAAAAAAAAAAACAAGCAAAAAACAATGCTTTATCACCATACCGCCAAACAAAAAGTGGAATAACACGCGATCAAAAAGACGCATATAAATAAAAATGATACCGCTGAAAACATCATCTCGTCCCGCAAAAAACAAGCCGCCATATAGCTCCATCAGCCGAAAAATAAAAAAGTTATAGCTCTCAGAATAAAGCGATACTAAAAAATATTTTTTTCTAAAAAATAGCTTTTATTGTGTATAAGCGCCAAAACATAGAAAAATGATACAAATGTGGTACCGCTGTAAACGTACTGACCCGAAGAGTAAAGCTGCCTCATCAATTTTACCACACGCGGAACAGAATAAAAAAAAAAAAAAAAAACAATTCCTGAATTGTTGGTTTTTGTTTATTCTGCCTCCCAAAAATCGGAATAGAAAGCGATCAAAAAATGTCACGTGCCTGAAAATGGCACCAATAACAACGTCAAGTCATCCCGCAAAAAACGAGCCATCACATGACTGTCTGCCAAAATCTGGAAAAATTATAGCTCTCAAAATATGGCGATGCAAAAACTAGATTTTACAAAAAATGTGTCTTTTAGTGTGTGACAGCTGTCAGTCATAAAAACCCCATATGATTCTGGCATTGCTGTAATCACACCGACCCGAAGAATAAAGTTGTCTAATCACTTATACCGCACAAGGAACGGCATCAAAAATAAATTCTTGAGTTAGGATTGGGCTAGGGTTAGGGCTGGGTTTGGGGCTAGGGTTGTGCTGGGGCTAGGGTTGTGCTGGGGCTAGGGTTGTGCTGGGGCTAGGGTTGTGCTAGGGTTAGGGCTGGGGTTGGGATTTTTTTCAAAAGTAAGAAAAAAAGATGACGATATGGCGACTAGTGTTGAGAGCAAGTGCTCGCTACTTGAGTTTGCATCGGGTGCTCTGGTATGCATTTAGTATCGTGGGTATTTGAGTGACATGCTCGAGTCTCTGCCCCATATGCTTCGCGGCCAAAAAACTTTACGGGGATTGCCTGCCATGCACGAGCGATCCCCGCATGTTTTTTTTTGGGTGTATAATAACCGTGAAACATGCGGAGCAGGGACTCGAGCATGTCACTCGAGCACACGCTGTACACGGTGCATACCTGAGTACCCGATGCAAACTCAAGTAGCGAGCACTTGCGCTCAAGAATAATGACAACTTATTCAATATGATGACCTAATGTAAACAAATAATGTGCCGTACCTCTGGGTTCAAAATGTTCACTATACACCTTAATAAAATCTTTGAGGGGTATAGTTTCCAAAATGGGGACACTTGTGGGGGAGCTCCACTGTTTAGGCACATCACGGGCTCTCCAAACGCGACATGGTGTCCGCTAACAAATTGAATGGAAAATCGGCTCAAATTGTTAGCGGACGCCATGTTGCGTTTGGAGAGCCCCTGTGTGCCCAAACATTGGAGCTCCCCCACAAGTGACCCCATTTTGGAAACTAGACCCCCCAAGGCACCTATCTAGATGCATAGTGAGCACTTAGAACCCCCAGGTGCTTCACAAATTGATTCGTAAAAATGAAAAAGTGAAAATAAAACACTTTTTCATTTTTATGAATCAATTTGTGAAGCACCTGGGGTTCCAAGTGCTCACTATGAATCTAGATAGGTGCCTTGGGGGTCTAGTTTCCAAAATGGGGTCACTTGTGGGGGAGCTCCAATGTTTGGGCACACAGGGACTCTCTAAATGCAACATGGTATCCGCTAACAAATTGAATGGAAAATCGGCTCAAATTGTTAGCGGACACCACATTGCGTTTGGAGAGCCCCTCTGTGCCCAAACTTTGGAGCTCCCCCACAAGTGACCCCATTTTGGAAACTAGACCCCCCAAGGCACCTTTCTAGATGCATAGTGAGCACTTGGAACCCCCAGGTGCTTCACAAATTGATTCGTAAAAATGAAAAAGTGAAAAAAAAAACACTTTTTCATTTTTATGAATCAATTTGTGAAGCACCTGGGGTTCCAAGTGCTCACTATGAATCTAGATAGGTGCCTTGGGGGGTCTAGTTTCCAAAATGGGGTCACTTGTGGGGGAGCTCCAATGTTTGGGCACACAGGGACTCTCCAAATGCAACATGATATCCGCTAACAAATTGTCGGCTCAAATTGTTAGCGGATATCATGTTGCATTTGGAGAGTCCCTGTGTGCCCAAACATTGGAGCTCCTCCACAAGTGACCCCATTTTGGAAACTAGACCCCCCAAGGCACCTATCTAGATGCATAGTGAGCACTTGGAACCCCTAGGTGCTTCACAAATTAATTCGTAAAAATGAAAAAGTGTTTTTTTTTTCACTTTTTCATTATTACGAATCAATTTGTGAAGCACCTGGGGGTTCCAAGTGCTCACTATGCATCTAGAAAGGTGCCTTGGGGGGTCTAGTTTCCAAAATGGGGTCACTTGTGGGGGAGCTCCAAAGTTTGGGCACAGAGGGGCTCTCCAAACGCAATGTGGTGTCCGCTAACAATTTGAGCCGATTTTCCATTCAATTTGTTAGCGGATACCATGTTGCATTTAGAGAGTCCCTGTGTGCCCAAACATTGGAGCTCCCCCACAAGTGACCCCATTTTGGAAACTAGACCCCCCAAGGCACCTATCTAGATGCATAGTGAGCAGTTGGAACCCCCAGGTGCTTCACAAATTGATTCATAAAAATGAAAAAGTGTTTTTTTTTTCACTTTTTCATTGTTACGAATCAATTTGTGAAGCACCTGGGGGTTCCAAGTGCTCACTATGCATCTAGATAGGTGCCTTGGGGGGTCTAGTTTCCAAAATGGGGTCACTTGTGGGGGAGCTCCAATGTTTGGGCACACAGCAGCTCTCCAAACGCAACATGGTGTCGCTAACAATTTGAGCCAATTTTGCGTTAAATTTGTTAGCGGACACCATGTTGCATTTAGAGAGCCGCTGTGTGCCCAAATATTGGAGCTCCCCCACAAGTGACCCCATTTTGGAAACTAAACCACCCAAGGCATCTATCTAGATGCATAGTGAGCACTTGGAACCCTCAGGTGCTTCACAAATTGATTCATACAAATGAAAAAGTGTTTTTTTTTTCACTTTTTCATTGTTACGAATCAATTTGTGAAGCACCTGGGGGTTCCAAGTGCTCACTATGCATCTAGATAGGTGCCTTGGGGGGTCTAGTTTCCAAAATGGGGTCACTTGTGGGGGAGCTCCAATGTTTGGGCACACAGGGACTCTCTAAATGCAACATGGTGTCCTCTAACAAATTTAACGGAAAATCGGCTCAAATTGTTAGCGACACCATGTTGCGTTTGGAGAGCCGCTGTGTGCCCAAACATTGGAGCTCCCCCACAAGTGACCCCATTTTGGAAACTAGACCCCCCAAGGCACCTATCTAGATGCATTGTGAGTACTTGGAACCCTCAGGTGCTTCACAAATTGATTCATAAAAATGAAAAAGTGTTTTTTTTTTTCACTTTTTCATTGTTACGAATCAATTTGTGAAGCACCTGGGGGTTCCAAGTGCTCACTATGCATCTAGAAAGGTACCTTGGGGGGTCTAGTTTCCAAAATGGGGTCACTTGTGGGGGGGCTCCAAAGTTTGGGCACACATGGGCTCTCCAAACACAACATGGCGTCCGCTAATTATTCAAGCAAATTTTACAATCAAAAAGTCAAATGGCGCTCCTTCCCTTCCGAGCCCTGCCGTGCGCCCAAACAGTATTTTTTCCCCAAATATTGGGTATCTGCGTGCCCAGGGGAAATTGCACAACAAATTTTGGGGTCCATTTTTTCTTGTTACCCCTGTGAAAATAAAAAAAATTGGGTCTAAAGTAACATTTTTGTGAAAAAAGTTAAATGTTCATTTTTTTCTTCCACATTAAAAAAATTCCTGTGAAGCACCTGAAGGGTTAATAAAGTTCTTGAATGTGGTTTTGAGCACCTTGAGGGGTGCAGTTTTTAGAATGGTGTCACTTTTGGGTATTTTCTGTCATAAAGACCTCTCAAAGTGACTTCAAATGTGATGTGGTCCCTAAAAAAATGGTTTTGTAAATTTTGTTGGAAAAATGAGAAATCGCTGGTCAACTTTTAACCCTTATAGCTCCCTAACAAAAAAAAATTTTGGTTCCAAAATTGTGCTGATGTAAAGTAGACATGTGGGAAATGTTATTTATTAACTCTTTTGTGTGACATATCGCTCTGATTTCAGGGCTTAAAAATTCAAATTTTGAAAATTGCAAAATTTTCAAAATTTTCGCCAAATTTCCATTTTTTTCACAAATAAACGCAAGTGATATCGAAGTAATTTTTCCACAATCATGAAGTACAATATGTCACGAAAAAACAATCTCAGAATCAGGGGGATCCGTTGAAGCGTTCCAGAGTAATTACCTCATAAAGTGACAGTGGTCAGAATTGTAAAAATTGGCCCGGTCATTAACGTGCAAACCACCCGCGGGGCTTAAGGGGTTAATGACCATGGAATCCAGAAAACTTATGAGGTGTAAGTGATGCAGGTTAATCATAGATCAAACCCATTTTATTAAAGTACTCATAAAGATATTGAAGTAATTCAATGTATCACACCATATAGAGAAGATATAATCATATCTGTGCCAACAGATGGCATGTGTCTGTAATAAGCTACTGGTGAAAATGAACTGTTCTTCAAAGAAAGACATGTAGCAATTGGCATAATGGGGTGCTGCATTGGATCCCATCGCAGTACCCTGTGTTTGCAATAATATTTGTCTTGAAATGAAAAGGAATTATCTTTTAGATCAATTGTTAACCCCTTAAGGACCCTGGGATTTTCCATTTTTGCATTTTTGTTTTTTGCTCCCCTTGTTCCCAGAGCCATAGCGGGTTTCTTTTTGGTCAATATGGCCATGTGAGGGCTTATTTTTTGCAAGACGAGTTGTACTTTTGAACGACATTACTGGTTTTACCATATCGTGTACGGGAAAACAGGAAAAAAATTCCAAGTGTAGTGAAATTGCAAAAAAAGTTAAATACCAAAGATTTTTTTTTGCTGTTTCCATGTTCACTGAATGCTAAAACTGACCTGCCATTCTAATTTTCCAGGTCATTACGAGTTCGTAGATACCAAACATGTACAGGTTCTTTTTTATTTAAGTGGTGAAAAAAAAATCCAAAGTTTGCTAAAGAAAAAAAAAAATGGCGCCATTTTCCGAGACCCGTAGCGTCTCCATTTTTTGGTATCTGGGGCGGGGCGAAGGCTTATTTTTTGTGCGCCTAGCTGACATTTTTATTTATACCAGTTTCGGGTAGATTGGATGTTTTGATCGCCCGCAATGTTGCGGTGACCAAAAAATGTAATTCTGGTGTTTAGAGTGCAATGTTGCAGCGACTAAAAAATGTAATTCTGGGGTTTGGAATTTTTTTCTCGTTACACCGTTTACCGTTCGGATTAATTATTTTTTTATATTGATAGATCGGGCGATTCTGAACTCGGTGATACCAAATATGTCTTTGTGGGGTTTTTTTATTATTATTTTATTTTGAATGGGGCGAAAGGGGGGTAATTTACACTTTTATAGTTTTTTAATTTTTTAAATATTTTTAAAAACATTTTTTTACACTTTTTGCTTGCTTCTATGGTCTCCATAGTCTTCCCCCTGACGAAGGACGGCGGTCCAAAACGCGCGTCGGGGTACACATCACGCGGCTTGTTTCACTTACAGGTATGATATGGCACGATTAATTATTATATGGACTATTGACTTCTGTCCATTATTTTCTATGTTTTGGGTATGTTGTGATTCTGACATTTCTGGAGCTGAGGAATGTGTTGACACATAATTGTGGAATATCCTGTAGATACATATTATATGCGCTATTGATGTTGATCTTGAATATATAATTGATATATTAACTAATTATTTGTAGAACATTTTCCTTTTGTCTATGAATGCCCAGATTTCTGTTTATACTATTTAACCATCTGGTATTTATTATATACCTCTTTTTTTATTGATGAATAGTGCCCAAATGATGAACTAAGTAATATACCAGGTCCTGCGTACATGTCTCTTCTTATGTATGGTGTACCATTTGTGTCATTCAATAAAAGCATTTTATTCCATCATTCATATAATTGTTCTGTTATTTTCTGTTTGATTTTTTGGACTATATGTTCGGTTGTTCTCCTTTTTCCATGTATTTATACCGAATGGTCTGCCATTCTATGGTCCTCGTGCTGATCTCCACAAACCAAATTGTATGTGGAGACCTGATTTCAATACATTTTTGTATAGTTTTCTAGTGGTTTATTCTTCTTCCTCCATAGGAGACTAGAAGCAGCAATTACCTGATCGCCTCTGCTACATAGAGGTGATGAACAGATCACCTCTATGTAGCAAAAATGTTCCTGTGCTATGAGCCCCAACCACTAGGTGGTGCTCATAGCGATCATTACATGACAACCACTGGAGTCTGCTGCAAACCCAGGGTTGTCATGCCCACCCATCAGTGACTCGCGATCACGTGACGGGGTCACCGATGGGCGGGGTAAGCGACGCTCTTCCGGCGCGGGGCTGTTAAATGCCGCTGTCAGAGATTGACAGCGGCATTTAACATGTTAACAGCAGCGGGTGGATCGCGATTCCAACTGCGGCTGTTGCGGGCACATGTCAGCTGTAATAATCAGCTGACATGTGCCCGGTTCAGTGTGGGCTCAGCGCCGGAGCCCTCACTGAACCGGGTGTGATGGCCTGGGGCGTACTAATACACCCCAGGCTTTAAAGGGGTTAATATAACCAAGCAGAAGTTTAAGATATCCTAATCAAAACATGAGAATGTGTAACAGTTCATTCATACAGACCCTTCTAATGAGTAATGGATGTATATAAATTGTTAATGCCCCAGGTGATCAGAAAGGCTGATGCAAGATTCTGCAATATGCAAAATGGCAGCAGTTATTATAGGCGATGCAGGCAGAGCAATTTGCAAATTGTTCAAATTTGCAGGGTTCATCGAATGCCAAGAAATTCAATACAAATTTGATTTGCATTGTATCGTATTGATTGGTTCATCTAGTTGGGATTTACACATCAGCTGCCATCCATCAAAGGTTGATAGCACCAAGTCCAGGAATACATCAGACTTTTGTCATAAATAAAATTATCATTCAAAATGTCCAATATTTGTTGTGCTATAATAGCTCATCAGATCTAATGCTTTCCTAAAACATCACATGAGAGACAGTGACAGTTTGTGGCTCTGTTTCTCGATTCCCTTAGATAGCACTTTTTCTAGTTGGCAGCATAACTGTAGATTTTTCACCATGTGGCCATAGTCTTGATCTTGAAGTAAATCTAAAAGCTTTGTAATTTGAAAAGAAAACAATGAATTAGATATTTCAGTTTTTAAAATTAAAGAAGCCAATGTTGCCTGCTTGCAAATAAACATATTTATAACTAGATAATATTGTGCAAGCTTCTGTTACACTAATTTGTCAGCTTTCATTTGCATGTTTGTTTAGCAAAGCATTGTCTTCACACTGTATCACTGCACACTTCTACCTTGCATAATATATGTCCTTTTCCCTCTGGTGTTTTGGGAAGATGCCAGACTAAAACTGTGAAATACTAATTACTGCAAAGAGTAATTAAAAACTCATTTGTAAATTGATTGTTATCCAACAGAAAGCAGGTGGTCTCCAGAGAAGCTCAGTCTTTCCCACTGAGATTCTAGGTTTGCTGGGGGTACGGCTATTTGTTTCTTCTAATGATAACAAGCTAGTCTAGGAACCTGATCACTGTTGGCTAAATATGCAGCTCTTTCATAGTTGCAAAGCATCGGAATGGCTTAAAATGAAATTCAATTATCAATGATTACAATGGATGTTATCTTTGATGTTTAATAGATATAATAAATGTTTTAGAACTGAGAAAGTAAATGTCAAGTAAAATAACTCCCAAAACAGTATTGCATTTAGTAATACATAAAGTAATCCCTTCTAAGCAATTTGGGTAAATTTCAAGTAGTGATGAGCGAGCGTGCTCACCACTTCTCGGTACTCACCCAAGCATCTCACTGCTCGAGATGCTCGGCGCTCCTCGAGCATTTCTGGGATGCTCGGGCGGGAGCTGGGGCACCCACCCTGCATGTTTGGCGCTCTTTAGAGAGCCAATGAACATGCAGGGATTGCCTACCACTCACTCTAATGCCGTAGACATCTTGGTTGCGACATTACAGTGATTGGCTGGCCGGGTCTGTATCAGCTATATCCTATGCTCGTCATAGTGTACCCCGGAAACAGGCAGAGTAGGGAGAGCTGCTGCTGAGTGAGAGAGAGATTTGCTTGTTCATTAATTAGTATAGGTATTCCACAACATATCTATATCTGTATACAGTTGTGCTCAAAAGTTTAAATACACCTTCAGAATTTTCCCTTTCTGGGCTTTGTTTCAGAGAATATGAATGATAATAAAAAAAAAATGCTCTACTCTCATGGTTATTGGTTGGGTGAAGCCATTTATTGTCAAACTACTATGTTTTCTCTTTTTAAATCTTATCTCTGACAACCAAAATCATCCAAATGACCCTGATCAAAAGCTCACATACCCTGGTGTTTTGGGCCTGATAATATGCACAGAATTTGACACAAATGAGTTTGAATGGCTACTAAAGGTAACATCCTCACCTTTGACCTGCTTGCTTATAATCAGTGTGTGTGCATAAAAGCTGAGTGAGTTTCAGGGATCCAGACAGACTCTTGCATTTTTCATCCAGCCACTGACGTTTCTGGATTGTGAGTCATGGGAAAAGGAAAAGAATTGTCAACGGATCTACTGGAAAAGGTAGTTGAACTGTATAACACAGTGAAGGGATACAAAAATATATCCAAGGAATTGATAATGCCAGTCAGCAGCGTTCAAACTGTGATTAACAAATGGAAAATCAGGGGCTCTGTAAAAACCAAACCATGGTCAGATAGACCAACAAAAATTTCGGCCACAACTGCCACAAAAATTGTTCGGGATGCAAAGAAAAACCCACAGATAACATCAGCTGAAATTCAGGACTCTCTGAAAACTAGCGGTGTGGCTGTTTCAAGATGCACAATAAGGAGGCACTTGAAGAAAAATGGTCGAGTCACCAGAAGAAAGCCATTACTGCGTAAATGCCTCAAAGTATCTCGCCTACAATACACCAAACAGCACAAAGACAAGCCTCAAAACTTCTGGAACAAGGTAATTTGGAGTGATGAGACCAAAATTGAACTTTTTGGCCATAGCCATAAACGTTACATTTGGAGACGTCAACAAGGCCTATGATGAAAGGAACACCATTCCTACTTTAAAGCATGGAGGTGGATTGCTGATGTTTTGGGAATGTGTGAGCTACAAAGGCAAAGGAAACTTGGTAAAAGTTGAAGGAAAAATTAATGCAGCACGTTATCAGCAAATAGTGGAGGCAAATTTGCACTCATCAGCCTGGAATCTGCGCATGGGACGTACTTGGACGTTCCAACATGACAATGATCCAAAACACAAGACCAAGTCGACCTGTCATTGGCTACAGCAGAACAAAGTGAAGGTTCTGGAGTGGCCATCTCAGTCTCCTGACCTCAATATCATTGATCGACTCTGGGGAGATCTCAAGCGCGCAGCTCATGCTAGACAGCCCAGGAATTTACAGGAACTGGAGGCTTTTTGCCAAGAAGAATGGGCAGCTTTACCATCTGAGAAAATAAAGAACCTCATCCACATCTACCACAAAAGACCTAAAGCTGTCATTGATGTTAGAGGGGGCAATGCACAGTACTAAAAACGGGGGTATGTGAACTTTTGATCAGGGACATTTGGATGCTTTTGATTTCCTTTAAGATTTAAAAAGAGAAAATACAGTAGTTTGACAATAAATGGCTTCACCCAACCAATAACCATAAGTAGAGGAAAGATTTTTTTTGTTATCATTCATATTCTCTGAAACAAGGCCAAGAAAGGAAAAATTCTGCCGGGGTATGCAAACTTTTGAGCACAACTGTATATATATATATATATATATCCATCTGAACTAGTCGTCCTTCTGAGGACTAATCCAGCAGCATATATTACTGGTGATAGCAGGAGTCAGGCAGTGTTTGTGGACAGTGTATACAGCACAATAGGGTCTATTGCACGTTATGTTTGCTGCTGCTGTTACAGATATTCATAGCCCTACATATCAGGGCTATTTTGTTTTTGCTCTTAATCCTGATTATTTGCTTAAAAAGCAATACAGTACACCATTTTACTGCTCCATTTGCTTGTTAGCACTGCAGAATACAACTAGATCGTTTACATCATCAGATCCCATATTACTGTGATACAAATCCAGCAATTTATAGGGGACGTGCAAGATATTATACTCTATTTTCAGTTTGGCAAAAATGTGTTGGTGAACCTATTCACATGTGGTCACTAAGCAATAAGAATGAACTACAATGCTGGTGCTTAAAACCGTGGGCGTCCCATCAGACGTATCAGATATTACTGCGATGCAAAACCAGCAATTTGTAGGGGACGTGCAAGATATTATACTCCACTAACAGTTTAGCGAAAGTGTGTCAGTGAACCTATTCACACATGGTGGCTGAGCAATACTAAACTAGAAGGGCAGTGTTTAAAACTGTGGGCGTCTGTCAGATGTATCAGATATTACTGCGATACAAATCCAGCAATTTTTAGGGGATGTGCAAGATATTATACTCTATTCACAGTTTGGCTTTTGTGCGCACATACCAATCCCCTATCCATGGCGCAGGCGAAGATGCCTCACACCCTGCACCTGTCGTTGCTTGCAACCAACCACAATCATTAACCACATCTTTGTCCTTGTCCCAGAGCAGTGTTCCGTTGTCCCTACCCCAGTCCTTTGAATGCAACGCCAATTATGCAGTCAACCACTCATAGGCCACACTACTAAACTCCCACATTTCAAAAATGCATGCACTTGAAATGTTGCCTTTAAGACATACGGAGACGGAATCTTTCTGCAACCTGATGGCGGTGGCCATCCCTCAGTACTCGGTCCCCAGTCACCACTATCCACTATTTCTCCCAGTGTGCCGTCCCCGCATTACACAAGCACGTGTCGCAGAACATTAGCCATGCCCACAACAGCGCAGTTACTGGGAAGCTCCACCTAACCACAGACACATGGACAAGTGCTTGTGAAGAGGGACGGTACATGTCGCTGACGGTACACTGGGTTAATATAGTGGAAGTCGGAACCCAGTCGGATCTTGGGACGGAACATGTCCTCCCGATGCCAAGGATTGTGGGTCCTTGGTCAATCAGGGTTGCTCCCATAATCTACAGCTTCTGCACCTACTCTTCATCCTCTTCATCCTCCATTTCCGAAATTACCTCATCAGTCAGAAGATGGAAGCACTACAGCACTGCCTTGGCAAAGCGGCAACTGGCTTTGCTGAAGATAATGCTTAGATGACAAACTGCACACCACTGAAGAGTTGTTGACAGCTCTAAAAGAATAGGCAGATCTGTGGCTGTCACCGCTAAACCTACAGCCAGGCATGGTCATGTGTGACAATGGCCGGAACCTGGTGGCGGCTATGAAGCGAGGTGAGCTCACACACATACCATGCCTGGCCCATGTGCTCAACCTAGTGGTTCAGTAGTTTCTCAAAACTTACCAGGATCTGCCTGATCTGCTTGTCAAATTATGCCGCATGTGTGCCCATTTTATAAAGTCAGCTACAGCTTGCGCCACCCTTGCCATGTTTCAGCAGCGTTTGCAGCTTCCAGCTCATAGACTGGTGTCCGATGTCCGCACGCATTGGAACTCAACCTTGCAGATGTTGGAAAGGATTTGTGAGCAGCACAGGGCAGTTGTTGAGTATCAGCTTCAAAACGCCCATCGGTATTCAGGTCAGCACATAAGAGCACAGGAGTAGGCATGGATGTCTGACATCTGTGCCGTCCTCCAAAATTTTTGAGGACTCCACCAAGATGGTGAGCGGTGATGACACCATAATTAGCGTCACCATCCCGCTTCTCTGTGTACTGAGGCGCTCGTTGCTCACAATTAAAGAGGAGGTATTGCAGGCGGAGCACAATGAGATGGAGCAAGGAACCATACAGGGTGATTCCACACAGCCCAGTCTCATTTCATCCCAATGCGGATTGGGTGACAAAAAGGAAGAGGAGGAGGAAGAACAGGGCTAGTTTCCTGCACTATAGATGGTATTACCCACAAAACTGTCATACCCTCTATTCAACGTGGATGGCCTGAGGAGAGGCAGAACGAGGAGGAGGAGGATGAGGAGGAGAGTATGGTCAGTCGTCCTCTTGGTGAAGACATGGAAATCTTGCCTGTTAGCAGTCTGGCACACATGGCTGAGTTTATGTTACACCGCCTTTCCAGTGATCCTCGGTTGTCCAAATTTTGGGTGACAGTCATTACTGGTTGGTGTCACTTCTAGACCCACACTACAAGGAGAACTTTCTAACTCTACTTCCTGCGGTGGAGAGGTCTGCTAAAATGTTGCAGTAGTAGAAGGCCCTTGTGGAATTATTAAAAAAAATCCCATCTGAAAACGCTGGCAGCAGAGGTCACAGCTGCATGGAAGACCAAGGAGTACAGGCGAGGGAGACACAAACACAATGCAGCAGAGGCAGGTGAACACTGTCAAAAGTATGGGACAGTTTTCTCAGACCCTCCAAGCACCCAGGCCCTGATGCGCGGGGTACTCTAACAAGGAGGTAACCGCTTTCGAATATGCTGAAGGAGTACCTTGGTGACCATACCAATGTCCTTCGTGATTCTTCTGTGCCTTATAATTACTGGATATCCAACCTGGACACGTGGCAAGAACTGGCCTTGGAGGTCCTGGCCTGCCCTGCCGTTAGCATTTTGTCAGAGTGGGTTTTTAGTGCCGCAGGGGGCATTATAATGATAGGCGCATCCACCTGTTAACTGAAAATGCTGACAGACTGACTTTTATAAAAATGAACAAGGGCTGGATTGGGCCAGACTTCTCAACACCACCAGTTGATAGCAGGGGAACATAAACTCAAATCCAGTGGATTTTTTTTGGAAGGTCTATTCCCATTCACCTCTTCATACCCAGACATGTGTATGCACTTCCGGATTTTGTCTATTTTCTGTTGTCCTCTTCTTTCTCCTCATCCTCCACCATTATATCACTAGGGTGACCGTGATGTAACATCCACATAATATTTTTAATGGTGTTTATGATGCCCGTAGGAATTGGATTTAGTGGCCTACCTCTAACATTCTGTATGATATATAGTATGTTCATGTATAACCCCCAGGGATAAATGTTTTTCAGCCCATGCACATTACTAGTATAGGACAGCCACTCCTTAACAATGGTAACAATTATAATTAATTAATTCAAATAATTATTTGAAAGAAGACCTCCTCTACATCTTTTCAAATTGGTATTGGAGTGCGTCCAATTTTTTGGCAGCCCTTGCATTAACTGAATGGGCATTACCACTATAGGAGTAGAGTTGAGCCACCCCCGTAGTGTTCGGGTTGAGTTCGGTTTGTCGAACACCGGTGTGTTCACCAAACTGTTCGCCGAACTGTTCGTCGAACACCGTCGAACACTGATTTAGTGGCCTACCTCTAACATTCTGTATGATATATAGTATGTTCAAGTATAGCCCCCAGGGGTAAATGTTTTTCAGCCCATGCACATTACCAGTATAGGACAGCCACTCCTTAGCAATGGTAACAATTATTTGAATGAAGACCTCCTCTACATCTCTTCAAATGGGTATTGGAGTGCGTCCAATTTTTGGCAGCCCTTGCATTAACCGAATGGGCATTACCACTATAGGAGTAGAGTTGAGCCAGCCCCCATAGTGTTCGGGTTCGGTTCGGTTCATAGAACACCGGTGTGTTCGCCGTACTGTTCGTCGAACTGTTCGTCGAACACCGTCGAACACCGTTAAAACCAATGGCAGGCAAACAAAAACACATAGAAAACACCTTCAAAGGTGTCCAAAAGCTGACAAACTGCTCAGAAGACACAACTAACACATGGAAAAGTGACAAGTACATATAGTCATGCGAAAAGAAAAGAGGTGGAGGAGTAAAAGGAGGGGGAGACACAGATATAGGCATGTCATGCCCTTCTAAAATCAAGAAAGGCTGGAGTAAAAATCTAAAATCATCCTACGAACACCCAGACGTCGTGACAAGAAAATTTAAAAAAGAAATATCTTTAGGTAGAATGTCGGTTCCATTCAGAACACTTTCCTTACAAGACATAGTGGTATCCCCGTTGTGAGTTGTGCCAAAAATGGAACCCAATACATTCGGACTAATCCACCATTTGTCATATCCAAGGGGCAGGTCAGTAAACGACAACATCGACGCGGAACCAAGTACAGTAGTATATACTGTACATCATTTAACAAGGCCATCAGGCGGATCAAGAAGTTGGGAAGGGTCATCCTAATGGCCAAAACAGACATTGATGCGGCGTTCCGGTTACTTACTACCTGTGCCTCCGAATAGTGTCCACCTATTGGGCTGCTTCTGGGAAGGAGCATACTATATAGATAGCTGTTTGCCCATGGGGTGCTCCAGATCCTGCTCACTATTTGAGGCGTTTAGTTGCTTCCTCGAATGGGTTGTAATGGACGTTTCTAAGGGGGCACATATTATCCATTACCTCGACAACTTCTTATGCGTGGGCCCAAAAGATTCGCCACAGTGTGAATACATGCGGTAGTCCACCTGTGAGAAGGAGAGAGCTGGAGGGAGAGCGGACACCACAGAGCCAAGGGGTTAGATGGAGAACGGAAGAAGGAAAGAGGGCGAGGGAGGTAAGGGAGTACAGTGGAAGGCCGACCTGAGCTCCCCCACGTTCCTGTTGGGCGGGGAACAGCCCTGGGAAGAAAAGCCGCTTGCGCATCCCTTTGAGGCTACGGGCTCGGGCGGGCAAAGGGACTATGCTGGAGTGCGAAGCCGACACGGCCAGTCCGTTCCTGCCCGTGCGACCTTCGTGTCGCCGGGTTTGTGCCAGAGCTGAGGTGGACCCTGACGGCCAGCCCCCCTCTCCCAATACTGGTGCCTGTCCGCTGGTGGGTCGAGCCCCCCTGCGGTGGGGGGGGAGTAACATCTGCAGAAGAAAGACCATATTCCAGCCAAACTAAGATGTCTACTTCTTTTTGTGGACAATGTGATACGATCCTTTTCTTACGGACATGCCCATCGCTACAAATTCCAGATGAGGCACAAAAACAGCAGGTGCTTCAATGGATATCAAGTGCTCCTTCAAGTGGGCTCTCCTCCACCTCAACTTGAACATCACAAATACTCCAGTCTTCAGAGGTGTCACCCCAATCGCACTTGCTTCCTCACAGCTCCCAAGTCTCCAGCTGCCTGTCTGAGTATGGGGTAACACAGATCATTGAGTCTGCAGAGCTGTTTACTCATACTATAGCCTGGGAAATGGAGGTCTGCTCCAGAGCTTCTGTTAATCCAGACGAGGAAATGATCTGCACTGATGCCCAGAATCTTTATGAGTCGGATCCAGGACAAGATGAAGAAGGTTCTGAGCATAATGTAAACCCTCGTTCCAAAACTGTAACTCTTGTTGGTGGAGACAATGATGAAGACGATGATGAGACTCAAATACCTGATTGGAGCGACAACTTGACTTTTCGGTCAGGGCAGGAAGAGGTTGGCTCTGAGGACGATGGGTGTGAGAACACACAGGGTGATGATGACGAGGTTGGAGATCCCACTTACTGTCAACCCACAGTCAGCCACTCGATGAGGTCAGCAGAGGAGGTGGAGGAGCATGCTATTGATGACGAGGTTAGGTTGCGCCTTCTTGGACAGAGACGGAGTACTGGAAGCACGTCAACAACTGCATCCTCAACCACAACTCTGCCTCTGACCACAAGTCGTGGTGGCTCTTCAGGTCGCATGGGCTCTAAGCCTTGCATAGCCTGGGCATTTTTTCAGATCGATAAGGATGACCCAACTCGTGTTATCTGTAATATTTGTCACCAAAAGCTAAGTAGAGGCCAAAAAATCCATAGTTTGCGTACTTCATGCATGAACCGTCACATGGATATGAAGCATAAGTTACAGTGGGAAGCTCACTGTGCTACAATGCGGCCTAGCGGGCCGGGCCAACCACCGACTGCCCCATCTTGTGAATCCGCGGCCTCTTCATCCTCTGTGACTGGGGGGACAGCAGTCACACATGTTTTTGGACTCAGACCTGCCACCTCTTTACCCGCAACAGCCAGTGTGATTGGCAGGTCATCATTTCATTTGGAAGTGTAAACATCAGCTGGTGTTGAGCGGCCTCCGACATCGAGAGCACCACCTTTGGATCAAGGCAACCTAACTTTTTCGCCTGCGTCTTCCTTACAGACCGGCAGTTTGCATGGGACACCCTACTCAACCCCTTCTAAGCACAACAGCCAGCCCTCGGTCCCTCAGATGTGGACAAGTAAAAGACCACTTCCTCCTAGCCATGACAAAGCTAAGAGGTTGAATTTCACCATCTGCAAGCTGTTGGCTACAGAAATGCTGCCTTTCCGCCTGGTGGACACAGAGGATTTTCGAGACCTTATGTCCGTCGCAGTGCCCCAGTACCAGATGCCCAGTCGGCACTACTTCTCAAAGAAAGGTGTGCCTGCGCTACACCAGCATGTCGCACACAACATCACCGCTTCTTTGAGAAACTCTGTGTGTGACAGGGTGCATTTCACCACAGACTCTTGGACGAGTAGGCATGGACAGGGGCGTTACATGTCGCTGACTGGGCACTGGGTAACTATGGTGACAGCAGGACAAGGGGCTGCTGTGCAAGTCTTGCCGTCCCCACGAGTTGTGCGTCAATCCTCTTTATCTAGAAGTTCCTCCACTGCTTCTGCCTCCTCAAACTCCTCTCGGTCCTCCACCTGCACCCAAAGCCTGTCTGGTAATGCCATCCGCTTTCTAACTGCGCAGAAGGAATCCTGCACACCTCCTTACTATGCTGGCAGCAGGGCTCAACGGCATCAGGCGATGTTTACTTTGAAATGTCTGGGAAATGTGAGTCACACAGCTGAGGAGTTGTGGTCTCCTCTGGAGACCCAGTTTCATGAATGGTTGTCTCCACTGGACCTGCAACCAGGGAAGGCCGTGTGCGACAATGCTGCAATCCTGGGTGCGGCCCTTCGCCGGGGCAATGTCACACACATGTCTTGTATGGCTCATGTGTTGAACCTGGTTGTCCAGCAATTTTTAGCCCACTATCCCCGACTAGATGGCCTTCTGCAGAGGGCACGGTCGCTGTGTTCTCACTTCCGCCATTCGCATCCTGCAGCTCAACGACTTACATCTCTACAGAAGTCGTTGGGACTGCAAGTTCACCGGCTGAAACGCGATGTGCCGACACGGTGGAATTCAACTCTGCACTAGTGTTGAGCCACCCCCGTAGTGTTCGAGTTCGGTTCGGTTCGTCGAACACCCGTGTGTTCGCCGAACTGTTCGTCGAACTGTTCGTCGAACACCTTCGAACACCGTTAAAACCAATGGCAGGCAAACAAAAACACATAGAAACACATAGAAAACACCTTCAAAGGTGTCCAAAAGCTGACAAACTGCTCAGAAGACATAACTAACACATGGAAAAGTGACAAGTACATATAGTCATGCGAAAATAAAAGAGGTGGAGGAGTAAAAGGAGGGGGAGACACAGATATAGGCATGTCATGCCCTTCTAAAATCCAAAAAGTGAGAAGCCGACACGGCCAGTCCGCTCCTGCCCATGACACCTCCGTGTCGCCGGGTTTGTGCCAGAGCCGCGGTGAACCCTGACGGCCAGCCCCCCTCTCCCAATACTGGTGCCTGTCCGCTGGTGGGTCGAGCGAGCCCCCCTGTGGTGGAGGCAGCTCTAAGCTTTTTAATTTAAATTGTCTCTCTAATTTGAATGAATACATTTTAAATCCATTTACAAGGATCTATTGGAGGGCAAGTCTCATGCCAGCAGCCGCGGTAATTCCAGCTCCAGTAGCGTCCACTAAAGCTGCTGCAGTTAAAAAGCTTTTATAAGGATCGAGCTCGGCTGTCCACCGCAAGGCATCCTACTACCAGTCCCAGACCCTATGCCTTGGGGTGCCTCCTGATGCTCTTCACTAAGTATCCCATGGTCCCGAAGCATTTCCTTTGAAAAAATTAAGTGTCTAAACTACAGGTGGTGTAGCTTGCTTAACAGCCGGGATAATCCGCTGACTAGCAGACACTGCTACTAGGCACAAAGTATTTCCTGGGCTAGATGCAGTTAAAAATTTGTAATTAGATACTCTCGTTGGATGCTGAGAAAGCATTCCATAGAGTCTCCTGGCACGCCATATATGATTCTCTTAAAAAGCTTGGGGTAGGGGTCTAGGGGACCCTTTTATAGCCAAAATCACGGCCCTGTATCGCAATACGTCACCTAGGCTGAAGATAATGGAACTGTAGCACCCTGAGGGCTCGGTTGCTACAGACGTATTGCACCTCACCCAGAGGTGTGATATCTCACTCTCAGGTAAGGATGGAGTATGGATCAGGACCCGACACCTGCATGCATTACACCACATTGCCGTGGGGCAGGGAGACCAATATGCCCCTGAGATGGGCACGACAGTCCCTGTCCCTGGCTGGAGTGGGGGGAGGGAACACTGAGGAAGGGGAACCCTGTAGTGCAGGAGCAGGGAGGAAGCAGTTCCTGGGTGCATTGAGAAGGGAGTATAAAAGGTGGGCACCATCTTAGTTGAGTGCAGAGAAGTCTGAGCAGAAGTGGCAGGGAGCAGGGGCTCTGCATGAGCTCTGCTCCGGAGGCGGGCCTAGTAACAGAGGCCCAGGCCTGGAAGAGGGAGAAGGAAGGAAGAGGAGCGGAGAAGGCTCCAGGAACGAGGAATGAAGGGATCCCAGGGGTGCGGACAGGCGAGTCGCCACCGCACGCCCGAATCCACCTGCGTGGAGGGGTCAGGCCAAAGGGGGAGACCGGTCCCCGAACTAGTGGAGGCAGGAAACGACCCTCAGCTAGAAACCGGAGGCTCTGACATTTTATGTGGCGCAGCCCCTCGCTACACCCGCTAGGAAGGCACCACATAGGGTCAGGGAAACTGGCGCCAAGTTTACCAAGAGGAGGCCCGAGGCAGCCGGACAGAAGTGTTGGTAAGAAAGGCCAGACAAAGGACACACAAAGGGGGTCCTGTGAAGTGCTCCAAAGTTATCTGGGAGTTGTCTGAGCCCCTCACCTGGTGAGCACAGTACGACGTGGGCAGCCGTTACCTGCAGACGTGGTCTGGATAATAAGAACTGTGAGTAAAGGCCCTGGACTGCATCACTGACTCCGTGTCGTTACTGCTGCTGCCCTGCACCATCACCCCCATCCTCCGCATACACTGCCCTGAGGCTATACTCCTCCCGTGGGGAGTTATGCTACGCTCTGCTGCACCCACAACACCAGCCTCAGCGGTCTGCCCTGTAGCAGCGGTTCACTCTGACCGCAATCCACGGGTGGCGTAGTCGGACATTTAAACATCAAAACCACATAAATAGTTCCGCCACTGGTTTGACCGCCCTGAGCCACGGAACCGGGTCGCCGCCACGAAGACTACAACCACCAGCATCCACCAAAAAGGGTCCGGCTCCGGGTGTCCCAAGGCCCAGGGGGTGCGTCAGAACATTTTCATCACCTTTCACAATCACCAATGGGACAAGGCAGGGATGTCCTCTGTCCCCTCTCTTATACATCCTAGTGACGGAGCACCTGCTCTCATCAATTCGCCATAGCCCCAATATTAGGTGGATTGAGGTGGGAGGCACCGAGTACAAGTGCTCTCTATTTGCTGATGATGTCCTAGTATATATCACTCAATCACATATATCCATCCCTGCTGTTATGGCTGAAATAGATCACTTTGTTACATGGTAAAATTTTAAAATCAATGCAGCGAAGACTGAGGCCCTCGATGTCTCCCTCCCCAAATCCATATAGGATTCCATCCAGTCCAACTTTCCCTTTGCCTGGCCCTCACAGGATATCAAATACTTAGGAATTCCTATTCATAGAGACCTCTCCCATCTATGTTATCTTAATTTTGGGCCCTTTATTGAACAATTCCATACAGACCACGGTTGGCAAGTTAGAACTGTAAGATTCACTACGTGAACCACTGGTGTTTTGTGGAAAAGCACATGTACACTGCGTTCCAAATTATTATGCAAAAAGTGTTTAGGAGTGATAAGGGAAGAATTTGTTTGTTTGTCAGTTAAACTCATTGATGGTGATGTGTGTCAGGGCTCTTTATATCACTGTAAGCAATTGCAGACACCTGTGCTAATTAGTTTGGCAGGTGTGTCCAATGAAAGGCAAGACTACTTAAGAAGGCTCTCTCACATTATTAAGCAGCCTACATTTTCTGCCAAAATGGGAAAGAAAAAGGATGTGTCGGCTGCTGAGAAGCAACAAATTGTGGAGTGTTTAGGTCAAGGCATGACTACAATCAACATTGTGCGATGATCAGGATGAAGTGTCTTGGCAATCAAGAAGTATGTAGCTGATTCACAGTACACACGTGTGCGTGCTGATAAGGGCAAATTGAGGACTCTTTCCTACAGGCAATTACGTCAGGTTAAAAGAGCAGCGGCAAGAAAGCCTTGTCATAGCAGCAGACAAGTTTTTGAAGCTGCTGGTGCCTCCAACGTCCCCCGAACAACAAGATTCAGGGTCCTTCAGAGGTTTGCAGCTGTGCATACGCCATCCTGTCGACCTCCTCTATCCACTTCACACAAGCAGAAACGGCTCCAGTGGGCCAAACATTACATGAAGACTGATTTCAAAACTGTTTTTTTCACGGATGAGTGCCGTGCAGCGCTCGATGGTCCAGATGGATGGAGTGGAGGATGGCTGGTTGATGGACACCCCACGCAAACACGGCTACAGCGCCAACAAGGAGGAGGTGGAGTAATGTTTTGGGCTGGAATCATGGGGAGAGAGATTGTCGGCCCCTTTAGGATCCCTGAAGGCGCTAAAGATGAACTCCATAATGTATGTGGATTTTCTCAAACAGCACTTCCTGCCATGGTTCAAGAAGAAGAACCGTGTATTTCACAGCAAGATCATTTTCTGCATGATAATGCACCATCTCATGCTGCACATAAAACATCTGCATCTCTGGCTGATATGGGCATAAAAGGGGACAAACTTATGGTGTGACCCCCATGCTCCCCTGACCTCTACCCCATTCAGAACCTTTGGAGCATCATTAAAAGGAGTGTCTATGATGGCGGGAGGCAGTTCACATCTAAGCAACAGCTCTGGGAGGGTATTCTGTCCTCATGCAAAACAATTGAAGCAGAAACCATCCAAAACCTGACAAATTCAATGGACGAGAGAGTTCAGAAGCTCATTTCGAACAAGGGGTCCTATGTGAAAATGTAACATCACCTAGAATAAAGTTTTGAGTTGAAAACTGTTTGATTTCAGTTTCTAACAACCTGCTAATGCTTATAATTTCAAAAATGACCATTTTTTTGGTCTTTATTAAAATGAAAAGGTTGATCGAAAAGTTTGGGGGATCTAAGAGTGTGGCAACCCAGTAGTCATGATTACTTCGAATTCTGACAATATGAGGGTCATGCTGCAGGTAGTGCAGCAAGAAGGCACTTATGTGTCTTGCGCATCTCGGAGCCCCAAAATTATTTTCCGGGCTAGATGCAGCTAAAAATTATTTTTAATTTTAAATCTGGTGGAGCTTATTATAGATGGCCTAATAGGATCAGTGCTGCACACTGCTACAAAGCCCAAATTATTTTCCAGTCAAGATACAGATAAACATGATTAGTAATTTGAAAGCTTAAAACGTTTGGTAGGGTGATTTTAACCAATCATCAAGCTTTTACTCTCCCCAGGATGACACAGGGGTAGAAAAGTCGTTTCGGATCCATGATTTGTTCATCTTTATGAACGTGAGTCTGTCTACATTATCAGTGGAGAGCCGCGTGCGCTTATCTGTCAGCACACCACCAGCAGCGCTGAACACACGTTCAGACAGAACGCTGGCTGCGGGGCATGACAAGATCTCCAAGGCGTAAGTGGCTAGCTCCGGCCATTTATCCAGATTGGAAGCCCAAAAAGAGCAAGGGTCCAGTGACACAGTCGTGGCTTCAATGTTTACTTGGAGATACTCCTGTACCATCGTCTCTAGGCGTTGACTATGTGTCAGACTTCTTGTCTCCTGTGGCCTTGCAAAGGATGGGATAAAAAAGTGGTGAAATGATTCCGCAAAATTGATGTTACCAGCAGATACTGTGGTTATGTTACGGTTTGAGTGCTGAACACTTGACGGTCCCACGGTTGGCAAGTTGGAACTGTGAGATTCACTACGTGCACCACTGGTATTTTGTGGAAAAGCACATGTAAGATTCTGCAACAGTCTCTGCTGATACTCCTGCATGCGTGCATCCCTTTCTATGGCAGGAATAATTTCTGCAAATTTACTTTTGTACCGGGGATCTAACAGTGTGGCAACCCAGTAGTCAGGATTATTTCTAATTCTCACAATTCGAGGGTCATGTTGCAGGTAGTGCAGCAAGAAGGCACTCATGTGTGTTGCGCATCCAGGAGCACCAAGTCCCTGTTGTGTTGGTGGCGAGGTAACAATCATGCTTCCTTCCTCTGTCCTCTCCCCCCAACCTCGCACAACAGAAATGTGATCAAGGTCTCCCTCATCTGATGAGTCTTCCATCAGTTCGTCCTCCACTCCTTCCTGGGCTCCTGCACCTTCCTCACTAGTTTGGCTGCTACCATGCGCCCTGGTAAAACCATCTCCCCCACCCTCACATGCCTGCCGCCTTGGTGCTGCCGACCGTCTGGACCTTGCAGATGTTAGCCCTTCCGCATACAACTCCTCTTCCTCTACTTCCTCCACCTCCTCTTGTGCCACCACCTGACTCCGAATTCTGTTTAACATGTGCTCCAGCATGTAAATCACCGGAATAGTCATGCTGATAATGGCATCGTCAGCACTAAACATCTTCGTCGCCATTTCAAAACTGTGCAGAAGGGTGCATAGGTCCCTGATCTGAGACCACTCCTCCAGCGTGATTTGCCCCACCTCTGAATCGCGTTGGCCCAGGCTATACGTCAGAATGTATTGCACCAGGGCTTGTCGGTGCTGCCACAGTCGCTGCAACATGTGCAGAGTTGAATTCCACCGGGTAGGCACATCGCATTTTAGCCGGTGAAGTGGCAGGCCCAACGACTTCTGTAGAGATGTAAGTCGCTGAGCTGCGGGATGCGAACGGCGGAAGTGAGCACACAGCGACCGTGCCCTCTGCAGAAGGCCATCTAGTCTGGGATAGTGGGCTAAAAATTGCTGGACAACCAGGTTCAACACGTGAGCCATACAAGGCACGTGTGTGACATTGCCCCGGCGAAGGGCCGCACCCAGGTTTGCAGCATTGTCGCACACGGCCTTCCCTGGTTTCAGGTCCAGTGGAGACAACCATTCATGAAATTGGTTCTCCAGAGCTGACCACAACTCCTCAGCTGTGTGACTCACATTTCCCAGACATTTCAAAGTAAAAACCGCCTGATGACGTTGAGCCCTACTGCCAGCATAGTAAGGAGGTGTGCAGGATCCCTTCTGCGCAGTTAGAAAGCTTGTGGCATGACCAGACAGGCTTTGGGTGCAGGTGGAAGACCGAGAGGATGTTGAGGAGGCAGAAGCAGTGAAGGAACTTTGACATAAAGAGGATTGACGCACAACTCGTGGGGACGGCAAGACTTGGACAGCAGCCCCTTGTCCTGCTGTCACCATAGTTACCCAGTGCCAGGTCAGCGACATGTAACGCCCCTGTCCATGCCTACTCGTCCAAGTGTCTGTGGTGAAATGCACCCTGTCACACACAGAGTTTCTCAAAGAAGCGGTGATGTTGTGTGCGACATGCTGGTGGAGCGCAGGCACACCTTTCTTTGAGAAGTAGTGCCGACTGGGCATCTGGTACTGGGGCACTGCGACGGACATAAGGTCTCGAAAATCCTCTGTGTCCACCAGGCGGAAAGGCAGCATTTCTGTAGCCAAGAGCTTGCAGATGGTGAAATTCAACCTCTTAGCTTTCTCATGGCTAGGAGGAAATGGTCTTTTACTTGTCCACATCTGAGGGACCGAGGGCTGGCTATTGTGCTTAGACGGGGTTGATAAGGGTGTCCCCGGCAAACTGCCGGTCTGTGAGGAAGATGCAGGCGGACATGTTAGGTTGCCTTGATCCAAAGGTGGTGCTATCGATGTCGGACAGCGCTCAACACCAGCTGGTGTTACCACCTCCAAAGAAAATGATGACCTGCCAATCACGCTGGCTGTTGCGGGTAAAGAGGTGGCAGGTCTGCGCCCCAAAACAGGTGTGACTGCTGTCCCCCCAGTCACAGAGGATGAAGAGGCCGCGGATGCACAAGATATGGCAGACGGTGGTTGGCCCGGCCGGCTAGGCCGCATTGTAGCACACTGAGCTTCCCACTGCAACTTATGCTTCATGTCCATGTGCCGGTTCATGCATGAAGTACTCAAACTATGTATTTTTTGGCCTCTACTTAGCTTTTGCTGACAAATGTTACAGATAACACGAGTTGGGTCATCTTTATCGATCTGAAAAAATGCCCAGGCTATGCAAGGCTTAGCACCCATGCGACCTGAAGAGCCACCACGACTTGTGGTGAGAGGCAGAGTTGTGTTTGAGGATGCAGTTGTTGACGTGCTTCCAGTACTACGTCTCTGTCCAGGAAGGCGCAACCTGACCTCGTCGTCACTAGCATCTTCCTCCACCTCCTCTGCTGACCTCATCTCTTGGCTGACTGTGGGTTGACAGTAAGTGGGATCTCCAACCTCATCATCATCACCCTGTGTGTTATCACACCCGTCGTCCTCAGAGCCAACCTGTTCCTGCCCTGACAAAAAACTAAAGTTGTCGCTCCAATCAGGTATTTGAGTCTTATCATCGTCTTCCTCATTGTCTCCACCAACAGGAGTTACAGTTTGGGAATGAGGGTCTACATTATGGTCAGAACCTTCTGCGTCTGGTCCTGGATCCGACTCATAAAGATTCTGGGCATCAGTGCAGATCATTTCCTCGTCTGGATTCACAGAAGCGCTGGAGTCGACCTCTGATTCCCAGGCTATAGTATGAGTAAACAGCTCTGCAGACTCAACCATCTGTTCTACCTCATACTCAGACGGGCAGCTGGAGATTTGGGAGCTGTGAGGAAGCAAGTGCGATTTGGGTGACACCTTTGAGGACTGGAGTATTTGTGATGTTGAAGTTGATGTGGAGGAGAGCCCACTTAAAGGAGCACTTGATATCCGTTGAAGCACCTGCTGTTTTTGTGCCTCATCTGGAATTTGTAGCGATTGGCGTGGCCGTAAGAAAGGGATCTTATCACATTGTCCGCTAAAAGAAGTAGACATTTTAGTTTGGCTGGAAGATGGTCTTTCTTCTGCAGATGTTACTGTTGCTTTAACACCTACCCCACGGACACAACCTTTTTTCCCTTTCCCAACACGCCTATTCCCCTTTCCACCAGCAGCAGGCCTTTTTCCACTTATTTTGGTGGTTAACTAATTCACAACTCTGGAGTTGTTTGCACAAAAAAACAATGGATGGTAACCGAGCAGAGCTGAGTGGCCAAACTGTGGTATTAGGCCAAAACTATTGGCTGGGTTAGATGCAGAAAAAAATTATATTCAATTTGCAACCTGATGGAGGTCAGTATAGATGGACTAATACAACAAGTCCCACACACAGCTAGAAGCCCAATATTTTTTCAGAGGTAGATGCAGAAAAAAATATATTCAGTTTGCAAACTGATGGAGGTCAGTATAGATGGACTAATACAACAAGTCCCACACACAGCTAGAAGCCCAAATATTTTTTCAGAGTTACTGTAGATGCAGATAAAAATTATTTTTAATTTGCAACCTGATGGAGGTCAGTATAGATGGACTAATAGAGAAAGTCCGACACACTGCTAGAAGGCCAAATATTTTTTCAGAGCTAGATGCAGAAAAAAATTAGATTCAGTTTGCAACCTGATGGAGGTCTGCATAGATGGATTAATAGAACAAGACCCACACACAGCTAGAAGCCCAATATTTTTTCAGAGGTAGATGCAGAAAAAAATATATTCAGTTTGCAACCTGATGGAGGTCAGTATAGATGGACTAATACAACAAGTCCCACACACAGCTAGAAGCCCAATATTTTTTCAGAGGTAGATGCAGAAAAAAATATATTCAGTTTGCAACCTGATGGAGGTCAGTATAGATGGACTAATACAACAAGTCCCACACACAGCTAGAAGCCCAATATTTTTTCAGAGGTAGATGCAGAAAAAAATATATTCAGTTTGCAACCTGATGGAGGTCAGTATAGATGGACTAATACAACAAGTCCCACACACAGCTAGAAGCCCAATATTTTTTCAGAGGTAGATGCAGAAAAAAATATATTCAGTTTGCAACCTGATGGAGGTCAGTATAGATGGACTAATACAACAAGTCCCACACACAGCTAGAAGCCCAAATATTTTTTCAGAGGTACTGTAGATGCAGATAAAAATTATTTTGAATTTGCAACCTGATGGAGGTCAGTATAGATGGACTAATAGAGAAAGTCCGACACACTGCTAGAAGGCCAAATATTTTTTCAGAGCTAGATGCAGAAAAAAATTAGATTCAGTTTGCAACCTGATGGAGGTCAGTATAGATGGACTAATAGAATGATGCTATGCCCAAAAGATTTTACTTCACTAGGTGCAGTAAAAAAATTGGTATTCTATACACAGGTGGTATATCTTGCAACACAGATAGGCTACTCCACTGACTAACACACTCTGCAATAGGCCAAAAAGGATTAGCTTTGCTAGATTCAGCCAAATGCTGTGAAAAAAACTTGCACAGCACTGGCACAGACCTGCCTGGCAAAAACTGATAGGAACTGATGTAACCTAGTCCTGAAAAGGACTCCAATTACAATTAGTCTTTACTCCCACAACCTATCTATTTAAGAGCACAGACCTGCCTGATAAAAGTCGTAGGAAATGCTGTAACCTAGTCCTTAAAAGGACTGCAATCACAACTATTCCCTACTCCCAAGCTATCTGTATATTTGTGCGAAAATTGGCTTGAAATTAACAAGGTATAGCGCACACAGCAACAGCGGTGCCGTCTAACACGCAGCTGCAGCAGTGAGAAAATGGTGGCGACGGGGAAAATGGCTTGGTCTTATAGGGCAAGGACATGTGACATACACTGCCAATGACACATGCCCTTGCTTGTGTGAAAAAAAGCACTTCGCTCCGTGTGTGCGCTGCTGATAGGCTGACAGATTGCACCTCCCCACTGTAAATGCGGGAAAGAGAAAAAAAAATGGAGATCTTCATTGTTCCTGCAGAGATCCATCCCCTGCCCCTCCCCCCACCCCGCTGTACACTCAAACTGCGTATTAACATTAATTTTCATGATTACTGAGAAAAAATCCAGTTATGATTTTGGTGCACGAACAGTTATCGAACATAACCTCGAACAGCCGAATTTTCTCAAATTGTTCGTGTTCGCCGAACGGCTCGAACACCGCCCAAAACAGCTCGAATTTGAGATTGGCGAACAGTTCGAGTAGAACAACGCTCATCTCTACTCTGCACATGTTGCAACGATTGTGGCAGCACCGACAAGCCCTGGTGCAATACGTTCTGACGTATAGCCTGGGCCAACGAGTTCCAGAGGTGGGGCAAATCACGCTGCAGAAGTGATCTCAGATCAGGGACCTATGCACCCTTCTGCACAGTTTTGAAATGGCGACGAAGATGTTTAGTGCTGACGATGCCATTATCAGCATGACTATTCCGGTGACTTACATGCTGAAGCACACGTTAAACAGAATTCGGAGTCAGGTGGTGGGACAAGAGGAGGTGGAGGAAGTAGAGCAGGAGTCGTATGTGGAAGGGACAACATCTTCAAGGTTCAGACGGTCGGCAGCACCAAGGCGGCAGGCATGGGAGGGTGGGGGAGAGGGATTAACCAGGGAGCATGGTAGCAGCCAAACTGTTGCGGAATGTGCAGGTGCCGAGGAAGAAGTGAAGGATGAACTGACGATGGGCATGTAAGACTCATCAGATGAGGGAGACCTTGATCACATTTCTGTTGTGCGAGGTTGGGGGGAGAGGGCAGAGGAAGGAAGCATGATTCTTACCTCGCTACCAACACAACAAGGGCTTGGTCCTCCTGGATGCGCAAGACACATGAGTGCCTTCTTGCTGCACTACCTGCAACATGACCCTCGGATTGTAAGAATTCGAAGTAATCCCGACTACTGGGTTGCCACACTCTTAGATCCCCGGTACAAAAGTAAATTTGCAGAAATAATTCCTGCCATAGAAAGGGATTCACGCATGCAGGAGTATCATCAGAGGCTGTTGCAGAATATTACATGTGCTTTTCCACCAAACACCAGTGGTGCACGTAGTGAATCTCACAGTTCTAACTTGCCAACCTTGGGACTGTCGAGTCTTCATCACTCAAACCGTAACAGTAACACAGTATCTGCTGGTAACAGCAATTTTGTGGAATCGTTTCACCACTTTTTTAGACCATCCTTTGCAAGGCCACAGGAGACAAGAAGTCTGACACATAGTCAACGCCTAGAGATGATGGTACAGGAGTATCTCCAAGTGAACATCGAAGCCATGACTGTGTCACTGGACCCTTGCTCATTTTGGGCTTCCAACCTTGAAAAATGTCCGGAGCTCGCCACTTACGCCTTGGAGATCTTTTCATGCCCTGCTGCCAGCGTTCTCTCTGAACGTGTGTTCAGCGCTGCTGGTGGTGTGCTGACAGATAAGCGCACGCGGCTGTCCACTGAGAATGTAGACAGACTCATGTTCATAAAGATGAACAAATCATGGATCTGCAAGGACTTTTCTACCCCTGTGTCATCCTGTGGAGACTAAAAGCTTGAGGATTTGGTAAAATCACCTCACCAAGCATTTTAAGCAACACTGGGGCAATTCATGCCACTTAAGTGGTGTCTGTGCCTCAAGTTTTGGAAAAAATGGAGACTCTTCTTGGAGTACCCTTGCTGTGTTTTACGTGATGTTGGCATCATCAATTCCAGGTGGGTTGGGTCGCTCCCCCCCCCCCTTTTAACCGTAAGAAACTACATACACTATGGCTTGGGGTAACACAGATGGTTGAGTCTGAAGAGCTGTTTGCTCAGAGGTCTGCTCCAAAGCTTCAGTGTCTGCTAGTCAGAGTAGTAGCCCAGCTCTGAAGCAAGCTACACTGCCTGTGTATCTAATAAGAATTTTTAACTGCATCTTGCCCAGGCAGACTGTGGGGACCCCCAACCAAACCCAGCCCCCCTACCGCCCCTCATTCCTTGACAATACAATAATGTAACTCTTACAACTGGATGGGTGAGGATCGGTCACAGCTTTATTAACTCTTTATACTCATTCCATTAGAAAGACATTTTATTTCTAAAATAATTCAGCTTGTTGCAGCATGCCCTGGGTCTCCACACCAGCAAGTTGGCCAACAAGTGTAACTCTCCAACATGTCCTTTCTATTTTCAGGCCACGGAGGATCCTGCGTACTCGTATGCAGGACTCTGACCCCCATCCATCACTCTTAACGCTTGTTCCGCTCCGTCCTGGAGTCCTGACAGAAATATGTCCAGTCCAATATCAATTAAGTGAACACCGTCGGGCCGTATGAGGCCTGCTTTATCTCCTTCCAGTTGTCGGTGTTGTATCACTACACCGCCTCTGTCTCTTCTAAATTTTGCCATCCGAATATTTATTACCCGCCTTGTCCGTTCGATGGCCATCTTGTCTCGCGCACCTTGCCATACCGCTGTCGGCACAATCTCTGACCATACTATAGTTAGTTTTGTGAAAAATTCTCTGAAGCGTTCAGTGTCTAGTTTCATTATTGCCATTAGTTATGCGCTCTTGTGATGACCTAGTTCATTTCCCCTGGCCTGTATAACTAAGATGACCGGACCTCTTGCCTCTCTCCCTACCTTGATTACTTCTATTAGTACTTGTGGCCATTGCAGGCCTTTAATACCTCTCCAGTTGAAATATGTGTTATGAAACTCTAATTTCCTCCCGCCTGGGCGGACTTTCGCCCTTTTTTCTGCCCAATATATATACGAGTGGCCTATCACCCACACTGTTGGCTTAGCGTCACCTGTAAAAGAAACAAACCTCGTTTGGATAACAAGTCCGGTCTTATGTATCTCGCCAAACACGTGGATCGCCATCTCCCTATCCTCTGAACTTCCGATTCAGACAGTCCTGCTCTTGCTGCTTCCGTGACCGCGCCTATGCAGAATGATTGTGTCCCATAATCTTTGGGGTGGTTCCCTGCCGATGTTAAGCATTTATTAAATATAGCTTGGAACTGGTATCTTGATAATGGCGCTACATCAATGTGTGATAGGGAGAAATTACTATATGATCTGATGGTTATATATGTTTTTACTAATGTTACCCGACTCAGTGTACCATTTGTGGGTTGTAGAAGTACCCAAGTGCCCCTGCCCGCTGGAACCGTTTTCGATTTGCATATGACTAGACGTATTACATTATTGGCTATGACTACGTCCTGGTGTAATAAGCCTCCACTGGTGGTAATTTTGGATTGAGGGACTAATTCGCTTATGCATAGCGCCCCGAAGAAGGCGATCGCAAATGCAGTAGACAGAAGTGATGCTTCAAATTGTGAGTGTCATGTTAATGGTGTTAGGGATATGATGTGAGCAATCAGTTTTAGTGACACGGGACGGGACGTCTACACTCCTGACTTGGCTGACCCCTTTTCCACCCTTTTATGGATTGTCTGATAATGAATCTCTTTTACACATCTCCCCAATTCAGTAGTTGGAAGAGAAATGCTACTCCGGTCAGACACCGCTGAGCTGATGCCCCTGATATGCCCCTAATCATTAGCTGGTGGAGAAATTCTATGGTGACTTGTAATCTGGCTTGTTCACATTGGTCAACCCGTCTGCCTGCTACTAGTCGTGTCCACTCTTCTCATGCCTTACCGTATGCTCGCCACGTCGACGGGGCAACTGACGCTCTGATTAATGGCATCAACTATTCGCCACTAGATCCCATAGGGAGGGTGGGCAACTGTTGCCCGATGGGTGGGCGTTGGGGAGGAGCTCTGTGAAAATCTGCCAATTGAATTATAATAAAGCGTTAGCAGCAGCATTAGACCCCTCAGTATCGTGGCTAGCGCGCACCCATACATTGTGTTTTGGGCACAGCAATGCTAGCCGGCGTAGTAGGCCTAGCACTGGGAGAGACGATGATGCCATCTTATTAATGCAGTGCGCTAGGCTGGTGTTTTTTGTTATGAAGCGTACATTTTTGTTAGCCAGGCACGCGCCCCATATTTCTATTGCTACTATTATTGGGAAGAGTTCCAAGAGTGTCTGTTTTTTTGTCAGCACTTGTTCTGCCCAATACGGAAACCAAAAGCTTGTGCACCATTGGTTATTTAGTATCGCTGCATATCCGTACAGATGGGCTACTCCAATGAGTAACAGACACTGCTACAGGCCCAAAAGGTTTTACTTGGCTAGATGCAGAAAAAATTGTTATTAAATAAAAAGTTGGTGTAGCTTGGTACAGATGGGCTACTCCAATGAGTAACAGACACTGCTACGGGCCCAAAAGGTTTTACTTGTCTAGATGCAGTAAAAAATTGTTATTAAATACAAAGGTGGGGTAGCTTGGTACAGATGAGATACTACAATGAGTAACAGACACTGCTACAGGCCAAAAAGTATTTACTGGGCTAGATGCAGTAAAAAACTGTTATTAAATACAAAGGTGGTGTAGCTTGGCACAGATGGGCTACCCCACTGACTACCAGACACTGCTACTATGCCCAAAAGGTTTTACTTGGCCAGATGCAGTAAAAAATTGTTATTAAATACAAAGGTGGTGTATCTTGGTACAGATGGGCTACTACAATGAGTAACAGACACTGCTACAGGCCCTAAAGTATTTACTGGGCTAGATGCAGTAAAAAATTGTTATTAAATACAAAGGTGGTGTAGCTTGGTACAGATGAGCTACTACAATGAGTAACAGACACTGCTACAGGCCCAAAAGTATTTACTGGGTTAGGTGCAGTAAAAAATTGTTATTAAATACAAAGGTGGTGTAGCTTGGTACAGATGGGCTACTACAATGAGTAACATACACTGCTACAGGCCCAAAAGTATTTACTGGGCTAGATGCAGTAAAAAATTGTTATTAAATGCAAAGGTGGTGTATCTTGGTACAGATGGGCTACTCCACTGACTACCAGACACTGCTACTATGCCCAAAAGGTTTTACTTGGCTAGATGCAGTAAAGAATTGTTATTTAATACAAATGTGGTGTAGCTTCGTGCAGATGGGCTACTACAATGACTAACAGACACTGCTACAGGCCCAAAAGTATTTACTGGGCTAGATGCAGTAAAAAATAGTTATTAAATACAAAGGTGGTGTAGCTTGGTACAGATGGGCAACTACAATGAGTATCAGACACTGCTACAGGCCCAAAAGTTTTTACTGGGCTAGATGCAGTAAAAAATTGTTATTAAATACAAAGGTGGTACAGCTTGGTACAGATGGGCTACCCCATTGACTACCAGACGCTGCTACTATGCCCAAAAAGTTTTACTTGGCTAGATGCAGTAAAAAATTGTTATTAAATACAAAGCTGGTGTAGTTTGGTACAGATGGGCTACTACAATGAGTAACAGACACTGCTACAGGCCCAAGAGTATTTACTGGCCTAGATGCAGTAAAAAATTGTTATGAAATACCAAGGTGGTGTAGCTTGGTACAGATGGGCTACTCCACTGACTACCAGACACTGCTACTATACCCAAAATGCTTTACTTGGCTAAATGAAGTAAAAAATTGTTATTAATTACAAAGGTGGTGTAGCTTGGTACAGATGGGCTACTACAATGAGTAACAGACACTGCTAAAAGCCCAAAAGTATTTACTGGGCTAGATGCAGTAAAAAATTGATATTAAATACAAAGGTGGTGTAGCTTGGTACAGATGGGCTACTACAATGCGTAACACACACTGCTACAGGCCCAAAAGTATTTACTGGGCTAGATGCAGTAAAAAATTGTTATTAAATACAAAGGAGGTGTAGCTTGGTACAGATGGGCTACTACAATGAGTAGCAGACACTGCTACAGGCCCAAAAGTATTTACTGGGCTAGATGCAGTAAAAAATTGTTATTAAATACAAAGGTGGCGTAGCTTGGAACAGATGGGCTACTGCAATGCGTAATAGACACTGCTACATGCCCAAAAGGATTTACTGGGCTAGATGCAGTAAAAAATTGTTATTAAATACAAAGGTGGTGTATAGTGTTGAGCGATACCTTCCGATATCAGGAAATATCGTATCGGATTGGATCGGGCCGATACCCAAAAAGTATCGGATATCGCCGATTCCGATACCGGAAACCAATGCAAGTCAATGGGACACAAATATCGGAATGAAAATAAACCCTTTCTTTCCTTGTAGGTTAATTCTACATGAAGTAAAACAACTAAGAATAATGTAGAATGACATGAAAAGCCGGCAATTCATCAGCGGCATTCACCGGTACCCGACAATTTACAACAGAAAGAATAGAGCTTCACACATAGATTAGATAGATAGAAACATGTCAGTCACATATATATGAAGTACAGTGACAGTGTTGCTTACTGTACTTGTCATTTAGTGTAAAGGATTTATTAAAAAAAATATTAGTGTTTTCGTGCACCGTCTCTTTAAAAAAGCCGGCCGGCAATTCAGCATCTGTACCCGACAATTTATAACAGACAGAATAGAGCTTCACACATAGATTAGATAGATAGAAACATGTCAGTCACATATATAAGAAGTACAGTGACAGTGTTGCTTACAGAACTTGTCATTTAGTGTAAAGGATTTATTTAAAAAAATAATAGTGTTTTCATGCACCGTCTCTTTAAGAAAGCCGGCCGGCAATTCAGCATCTGTACCCGACAATTTAGAATAGAAGGAATAGAGAATCACACATAGATTAGATAGATAGAAACATGTCAGTCACATATATATGAAGTACAGTGACAGTGTTGATTACTGTACTTGTCATTTAGTGTTAAAATAAAGGATTTATTTAAAAAAAAATTGGCGTGGGTTTCCCCTTAATTTTAGGCTCTAGCGGAGGTTAAGCAGACAGCTGGGGCAAATGTTTGAAGCCTGGGAAGGGGGTAATACCCACGGAGCTTCCCAGGCTACTAATATCAGCCCCCAGCTGAATACCTAGCCTTTACTAGCTATTAAAATGGGGGACCCCCCCAAAAAAATGACGTGGGGTCCCCCCTAATTTAATAGCTAGCACAGGCTAGGCAGACAGCTGGGGGCTGATATTAATAGCCCAGGAAGGGTGCCATGAATATTGGCCCCCTCCCAGGCTAGAAACACCAGCCGTCAGCCGCCCCAGAAATGGCGCATCCATAGGATGCGCCAATTCTGGCACTTAGCCTCGCTCTTCCACGCTGCCCTGGTGCGGTGGCAGGGGGTAATAGGGTTGGGGTTGATGTCAGCTTATAATGCCAGCTGACATCAAGCCCAGGTTAGTAATGGAGAGGCGTCTATAAGACACCCCCATTACTAACCCCATAGTCAAAGTTAAAAGAAAACACAAACACCCAGAGTAAAGTCCTTTAATTGAAATAAAGACACAATTCTTTATTGTTCTAAATTAAACCATACTTACCATCACGCCCATTCCAGCTGAAGCCAACGATCTCCTGCAATAAAAGTAAAATAATAAAGCAACCTCATCCTTACCTTTCGATGGTTCCCAGGACAGCTCCAGCTCTGCTACATCGAGATGACAGGCTGGACCGCAGCAGAACGCCGCCATCCAGCCTGTCATCCCGCAGACACTGAGAAGAGCAGGCATGCTTGCGCTCCTCAGTGTCTCTCTGTGACGTCATCCAGATGAGCCGAGTTCATGTCCAATGAACTCAGCTCACCTCATGCACGTCACTGACAGCGTGGGAAAATTCTCCTGCACTCAGCGCTTCAGCGTGAGAATTCTCCCACGCTGTCAGTGACATACATGAGGTGAGGTCATGTCCAATGAACTCAGCTCACCTCATGCACGTCACTGACAGCGTGGGAAAATTCTCACGCTGAAGTGCTGAGTGCAGGAGAATTTTCCCACGCTGTCAGTGACGTACATGAAGTGAGCGGAGTTCATTGGACATGACCTCGGCTCATCTGGATGCCGTCACAGCCAGACACTGAGGAGTGGAAGTATGCCTGCGCTTCTCAGTGTCTGCGGGATGACAGGATGGATGGCAGCGTTCTGCTGCGGTCCAGCCTGTCATCTCGATGTAGCAGAGCTGAAGCTGTCATGGGAACCATGGAAAGGTAAGGATGAGGTTGCTTTATTATTTTACTTTTATTGCAGGAGATCGTTGGCTTCAGCTGGAATGGGCGTGATGGTAAGTATGGTTTAATTTAGAACAATAAAGAATTGTGTGTTTATTTCAATTAAAGGACTTTTTTCTGGGTGTTGTGTTTTTTTAAATACTTTACTAGAAATTCATGGTGGTCATGTCTAATATTGGCGTGACCCCATGAATTTTGGGCTTAGGGCCAGCTGATAATGCCAAGCTGGCCTTAACCCCTTTATTACCCAGTGAGCCACCGCACCAGGGCCCTGGATGAGTTGGGTACAGCGCCAGAAGATGGCGCTTCTATGAACGCGCCATTTTCTGGGGCGGCTGCGGACTGCAATTTGCAGCGGGGGTGGCCCAGAAAGCTTGGGTCTCCCTGCGCTGCGGATTCCAGCCCCCAGCTGCCTAGTTGTATCTGGCTGGGCACAAAAATAGGGCGAAGCCCCACGCATTTTTTTTTAAAATTATTTCATGAAATTCATGGAATAATTAAGAAAAAAAGGGCTTCCCTATATTGTTGTGTCCGGCCAGGTACAAATAGGCAGCTGGTGGTTGGGGGCAGCCTGTTCCTGCCTGCTGTACCTGGCTGGACACAAATATAGGGCGAAGCCCCACGTCAATTTTTTTTAAAATAAGTCCTTTATTTTAACACTAAATGACATTTGAGGAGTTAATAAAGATGCAGTCCCTAAATTATTATTTATTTTTTAATTAATTTTTCCCAAAACTTTTGACGTGGGCTTCGCCATATTTTTGTATGCCAGCCAGGTACAGCATCCAGCTTCTATGAACGCGCCATTTTCCGGGGTGGCTGCGCACTGCAATTTTCAGCGGGGGGAGGGGGGGGGCAGAAAGCTTGGGCCTCCCTGCGCTGCAGATTCCATCCCCCAGCTGCCTAGTTGTACCTGGCTGGACACAAAAATAGGGAGAAGCTTCACGTATTTTTTTTTTTTAATTATTTCATGAAATTCATGAAATAATTAAGAAAAAAAGGGCTTCCCTATATTGTTGTGTCCAACCAGGTACAAATAGGCAGCTGGTGGTTGGGGGCAGCCCGTTCCTGCCTGCTGTACCTGGCTGGACACAAATATAGTGCGAAGCCCCACGTCAATTTTTTTTAAATCATTTCAGGAAATTCATGAAATAATTTAAAAAAATTGATGTGGGGCTTCGCCCTATATTTGTGTCCAGTCAGGTACAGCAGGCAGGAACGGGCTGCCCCCAACCACCAGCAGCCTATTTGTACCTAGCCGGACACAACAATATAGGGAAGCCCTTTTTTTCTGAATTATTCCATGAATTTCATGAATTTAAAAAAAAAAAAACGTGGAGCTTCGCCCTATTTTTGTGTCCAGCCAGGTACAACTAGGCAGCTGGGGGCTGGAATCTGCAGCGCAGGGAGGCCCAAGCTTTCTGGGCCCCACCCGCTGCAAATTGCAGTCCGCAGCCGCCCCGGAAAATGGCGCGTTCATAGAAGCGCCATCTTCTGGCGCTGTACCCAACTCATCCAGGGCCCTGATGCGGTGGCTCACTGGGTAATAAAGGGGTTAAGGCCAGCTTGGCATTATCAGCTGGCCCTAAGCCCGAAATTCATGGGGTCACGCCAATATTAGACATGACCACCATGAATTTCTAGTAAAGTATTTAAAAAAAACACAAACACCCAGAAAAAAGTCCTTTAATTGAAATAAACACACAATTCTTTATTGTTCTAAATTAAACCATACTTACCATCACGCCCATTCCAGCTGAAGCCAACGATCTCCTGCAATAAAAGAAAAATAATAAAGCAACCTCATCCTTACCTTTCCATGGCTCCCACGACGGCTCCAGCTCTGCTACATCGAGATGACAGGCTGGACCGCAGCAGAACGCTGCCATCCAGCCTGTCATCCCGCAGACACTGAGAAGCGCAGGCATACTTCCACTCCTCAGTGTCTGGCTGTGACGGCATCCAGATGAGCCGACAATGAACTCGGCTCACCTCATGTACGTCACTGACAGCGTGGGAGAATTCTCCTGCACTCAGCGCTTCAGCGTGAGAATTTTCCCACGCTGTCAGTGACGTGCATGAGGTGAGGTCATGTCCCATGAACTCGGCGCACCTCATGCACGTCACTGACAGCGTGGGAGAATTCTCACGCTGAAGCGCTGAGTGCAGGAGAATTTTCCCACGCTGTCAGTGACGTGCATGAGGTGAGCTGAGTTCATTGGACATGACCTCGGCTCATCTGGATGACGTCACAGAAAGACACTGAGGAGCGCAAGCATGCCTGCGCTTCTCAGTGTCCGCGGGATGACAGGCTGGATGGCAGCGTTCTGCTGCGGTCCAGCCTGTCATCTCGATGTAGCAGAGCTGAAGCTGTCCTGGGAACCATGGAAAGGTAAGGATGAGGTTGCTTTATTATTTTACTTTTATTGCAGGAGATCGTTGGCTTCAGCTGGAATGGGTGTGGCGGTAAGTATGGTTTAATTTAGAACAATAAAGAATTGTGTCTTTATTTCAATTAAAGGACTTTTTTCTGGGTGTTTGTGTTTTTTTTAAATACTTTACTAGAAATTCATGGCGGTCATGTCTAATATTGGCGTGACCCCATGAATTTCGGGCTTAGGGCCAGCTGATAATGCCAAGCTGGCCTTAACCCCTTTATTACCCAGTGAGCCACCGCACCAGGGCCCTGGATGAGTTGGGTACAGCGCCAGAAGATGGCGCTTCTATGAACGCGCCATTTTCCGGGGCGGCTGCGGACTGCAATTTGCAGCGGGTGGGACCCAGAAAGCTTGGGTCTCCCTGCGCTGCAGATTCCAGCCCCCAGCTGCCTAGTTGTACCTGGCTGGACACAAAAATAGGGCGAAGCGCCACACATTTTTTTTTTTAATTATTTCATGAAATTCATGGAATAATTAAGAAAAAAAGGGCTTCCCTATATTGTTGTGTCCGGCTAGGTACAAATAGGCAGCTGGTGGTTGGGGGCAGCCCGTTCCTGCCTGCTGTACCTGGCTGGACACAATTATAGGGCGAAGCCCCACATAATTTTTTTTTAATTATTTCATGAATTTCCTGAAATAATTAAAAAAAAATTGACGTGGGGCTTCACACTATATTTGTGTCCAGCCAGGTACAGCAGGCAGGAACGGGCTGCCCCCAACCACCAGCTGCCTATTTGTACCTAGCCGGACACAACAATATAGGGAAGCCCTTTTTTTCTTAATTATTCCATGAATTTCATGAAATAATTAAAAAAAAAAAAACGTGGAGCTTCTCCCTATTTTTGTGTCCAGCCAGGTACAACTAGGCAGCTGGGGGATGGAATCTGCAGCGCAGGGAGGCCCAAGCTTTTTGCCCTCCCCCCCCCCGCTGAAAATTGCAGTCCGCGGCCGCCCCGGAAAATGGCGCGTTCATAGAAGCTGGATGCTGTACCTGGCTGGCATACAAAAATATGGCGAAGCCCACGTCAAAAGTTTTGGGAAAAATTTATTAAAAAATAAATAATAATTTAGGGACTGCATCTTTATTAAGTCCTCAAATGTCATTTAGTGTTAAAATAAAGGATTTATTTAAAAAAAAAATGGCGTGGGATCCCCCATAATTTTAGTCTCTAGCGGAGGTTAAGCAGACGGCTGGGGCAGATGTTTGAAGCCTGGGAAGGGGGTAAAACCCACGGAGCTTCCCAGGCTACTAATATCAGCCCCCAGCTGATTACCTAGCCTTTACTAGCTATTAAAATGGGGGACCCCCCAAAAAAAAATGACGTGGGGTCCCCTCTATTTTAATAGCTAGCAAAGGCTAGGCAGACAGCTGGGGGCTGATATTAATAGCTCAGGAAGGGTGCCATGAATATTGGCCCCCTCCCAGGCTAGAAACACCAGCCGTCAGCCGCCCCAGAAATGGCGCATCCATAGGATGCGCCAATTCTGGCACTTAGCCTCGCTCTTCCACGCTGCCCTGGTGCGGTGGCAGGGGGTAATAGTGGTGGGGTTCATGTCAGCGCCAGCTGCCATGAAGCCCAGGTTAGTAATGATGGCCGTCTATATGACACCCCCATTACTAACCTACAAAGTGTTAAAAAGAAAAAACACACTACACCCAGAAAAAATAATTTATTTGAAATAAAACACACCATTTTATTTAATTCTTAGTTTACTAAAAAAAAAATAGTTACCTGTCCACGTTCCTGCGCTGATCTCCCATGCACAGCTGTCACATCTGGAGATGGTGACAGCTGTGCATGGCTGCTGTAAGCTCAGGCTGCCGGGAACACGTCCGCTCCCGGCAGCGGGAGCCACTGACTGAGGTCACCGGAGTGCATTCAGGCAGCGCAGCTCCGGAGACCTCCTTTACGGCAGTGCTGTACCGTGGGAATTTCTCACGATACAGCAGTGCCGTAAAGGAGCTAACCGGAGCAGCGCTGCCTGAACTCCGGTGAACCCTTACGGCCCCGTCATTCTAGCGGCGGCAGCGGTTCAGAGCGGTCACATTCTATGTGGCTGCTCTGAACTGGAGATCTTCGTGGGACACTCGTGGACTACTACGGAGGGGTAAGGATAAGGTTGTGGTTTATTATTTTATATTTTATTACAGGAGATCGATGGCTTCGGGGAATTAGGTGTCTTGGTGAGTATAGGTGTAGTTTTTTATTTTTTACTTTATTTCAGGTGGCGATCGGCGGGGACAGGTAATGTATGAACTAATTTCTTTTAGGTAACCACTGGCCACCAATGACATGTTTTTAACATTTATTGGGGACACAGTAGGGCAATTTAAATAGCAGGATCAGGCTGATGGGAACTACTGCTCCCATCGAGCTGATCCTGCTGGCAGGAGTGGACGGGGGACAGACATAGGCCGATGGGAGTAGTAGTGTCACATCGGCCTATGTCTGCCCGCACACACACCCGCACACACACCCCGCACACACACACACCCCGCACACACACACACCCCGCACACACACACACCCCGCACACACACACACACACACCCCGCACACACACCCGCACACACACACCCCGCACACACACACACCCCGCACACACACACACCCCGCGCACACACACACACACACACACACACACCCCGCACACACTAATCATGACGGGTCTGGGAGGTGAGGCTGACCTGTGCGGCCGTGGGAAAGTTCATGTGAGTTCATGCAGTCAAGCATGAACTCACATGAACCCTCTGAGGGCACCGCGGCTACTTCAAATGAACAGCTGATCGGCATCACCTGATACCTCAGCTGTTCATTTGAAATAACCGGCGGGAAAGCGCAGCACAGAACGGGAAAGCCGGCGGTGAAGTCTTTTCACTGCCGGCTTCCCCGCCCGGGTCCTTCGCTCCTTGGTGCTGCGCTCCCCGCCCGGTCCTAATTTACGATCGGGATGGGAGGTGGCGAGGGGAGCGGAGGATCGGGGTGGGAGGCTGCGGGGAAGCAGTATGGGGCTGCGTGATTGTTTAAAAGCCGGCGGCTTTTTACCGCGCGCCGGCTTTTAAACAATCAGGAGAATTCTCCCACGCTGGGATGGCATTCTGATGACAAGCTGGATCGCAGCTGAGCGCTGCCACCCAGCTTGTCATCCTTCACAGACACTGCAGAGCGCAGGCATTATGGGAACTTCCGATTCCGGTATTCGATATTATAAAAGTATCGGAATTAAGTATCGGAATTCCGATACAGTGAATATCGGCCGATACCCGATATTTCAGTATCGGAATGCTCAACACTAGTGGTGTAGTTTGGTACAGATGGGCTGCTACAATGAGTAACAGACACTGCTACAGGCCCAAAATTATTTACTGGGCTAGTTGCAGTAAAAAATTCTTATTAAATACAAAGGTGGTGTAGCTTGGTACAGATGGGCTACTACAATGAGTAACAGACACTGCTACAGGCGCAAAAGTATTTACTGGGCTAGATGCAGTAAAAAACTTATTAATTACAAAGGTGGTGTAGCTTGGTACAGATGGGCTACCCCACTGAATACCAGACACTGCTACTATGCCCAAAAGGTTTTACTTGGCTAGATGCTGTAAAAAATTGTTATTAAATACAAAGGTGGTGTATCTTGGTACAGATGGGCTACTACAATGAGTAACAGACACTGCTACAGGCTCAAAAGTATTTACTGGACTAGATGCAGTAAAAAATTGTTATTAAATACAAAGGTGGTGTTGCTTGGTACAGATGGGCTACTACAATGAGTAACATACACTGCTACAGGCCCAAAAGTATTTACTGGGCTAGATACAGTAAAAAATTGTTATTAAATGCAAAGGTGATGTAGCTTGGTACAGATGGGCTACTCCAGTGACTACCAGACACTGCTACTATGCCCAAAAGGTTTTACTTGGCTAGATGCAGTAAAAAATTGTTATTTAATACAAAGGTGGTGTAGCTTGGTACAGATGGGATACTACAATGAGTAACAGACACTGCTACAGGCCCAAAAGTATTTACTGGGCTAGATGCAGTAAAAAATTGTTATCAAATACAAAGGTGGTGTAGCTTGGTACAGATGGGCTACTACAATGAGTAACAGACACTGCTACAGGCCCAAAAGTATTTACTGGGCTAGATGCAGTAAAAAATTGTTATTAAATACAAAGGTGGTGTAGCTTGGTACAGATGGGCTACTCCACTGACTACCAGGCACTGCTACTATGCCCAAAAGGTTTTACTTGGCTAGATGCAGTAAAAAATTGTTATTAAATACAAAGGTGGTGTATCTTGTTACAGATGGGCTACTACAATGAGTATCAGACACTGCTACAGGCCCAAAAGTATTTACTGGGCTAGATGCAGTAAAAAATTGTTATTAAATACAAAGGTGGTGTAGCTTGGTACAGATGGGCTACTACAATGCGTAACAGGCACTGCTACAGGCCCAAAAGCATTTACTGGGCTAGATGCAGTAAAAAAATGTTATTAAATACAAAGGTGGTGTAGCTTGGAACAGATGGGCTACTACAATGAGTAAGAGACACTGCTACAGGCCCAAAAGGATTTATGGGGCTAGATGCAGTAAAAAATTGTTATTAAATACAAAGGTGGTGTAGTTTGGTACAGATGGGCTACTGCATTGAGTAACAGACACTGCTGCTGGCCCAAAGGTATTTACTGGACTAGATGCAGTAAAAAATTGTTATTAAATACAAAGGTGGTGTAGCTTGGTACAGATGGGCTACTCCACTGACTACCAGACACTGCTACTATGCCCAAAAGGTTTTACTTTGCTAGATGCAGTAAAAAATTGTTATTAAATACAAAGCTGGTGTAGCTTGGTACAGATGGTCTACTACAATGATTAACAGACACTGCTACAGGCCCAAAAGTATTTACTGGGCTAGATGCAGTAAAAAATTGTTATTAAATACAAAGGTGGTGTAGCTTGGTACAGATGGGCTACTCCACTGACTACCAGACACTGCTACTATGCCCAAAAGCTTTACTTGGCTAGATGCAGTAAAAGATTGTTATTAAATACAAAGGTGGTGTAGCTTGGTACAGATGGGCTACTACAATGAGTAACAGACACTGCTACATGCCCAAAAGTATTTACTGAGCTAGATGCAGTAAAAAATGTTTTATTAAATACAAAGGTGGTGTAGCTTGGTACAGATGGGCTACTACAATGAGTAACAGACACTGCTACAGGTCCAAAAGTATTTACTGGGCTAGATGCAGTAAAAAATTGTTATTAAATACAAAGGTGGTGTAGCTTTGTACAGATGGGCTACTACAATGAGTAACAGACACTGATACAGGCCCAAAAGTATTTACTGGGCTAGCTGCAGTAAAAAATTGTTATTAAATACAAAGATGGTGTAGCTTGGTACAGATGGGCTACTACAATGAGTAACAGACACTGCTACAGGCCCAAAAGTATTTACTGGGCTAGATGCAGTAAACAATTGTTATTAAATACAAAAGTGATGTAGCTTGGTACAGATGGGCTACTACAATGAGTAACAGACACTGCTACAGGCCCAAAAGTATTTACTGGGCTAGATGCAGTAAAAAATTGTTATTAAATACAAAGTTGGTGTAGCTTGGTACAGGTGGGAAACTCCACTGACTACCAGACACTGCTACTATGCCCAAAAGGTTTTACTTGGCTAGATGCAGTAAAAAATTGTTATTAAATACAAAAGTGGTGTAGCTTGGTACAGATGGGCTACTACAATGAGTAATAGACACTGCTACAGGCCAAAATGTATTTACTGGGCTAGATGCAGTAAAAAATTGTTATTAATTACAAAGGTGGTGTAGCTTGGTACAGATGGGCTACTACAATGCGTAACAGACACTGCTACAGGCCCAAAAGGATTTACTGGGCTAGATGCAGTAAAAATTTGTTATTAAATACAAAGGTGGTGTAGCTTGGTACAGATGGGCTACTACAATGAGTAACAGACACTGCTACAGGCACAAAAGTATTTACTGGGCTAGGTGCAGTAAAAAATTGGTATTTAGATACACAGGTGGTGTAGCTTGCAACACAGATAGGCTACTCCACTGACTAACACACACTGCTAGAGGCCCAACAGATTGGCTTAGCTAGATTTAGCCAAATGCTGTGAAAAACACTTGCACAGCACTGGCACAGACCTGCCTGACAAAAAGTGCTAGGAACTGCTGTAACCTAGCCCTCCAAAGGGCTTCAATTCCAACTAGTCCCTACTCCCTAAACCTATCTGTCTATTTAAGAGCAAATTCGCTTGCCATACACACAGTTACAAAGTATAGCGCCCACAGCAGCAGCGGTGCCGTCTAACACTCAGCTACAGCAGTGAGAAAATGGTGGCGACGGGGAAAATGGCTGGGTCTTATAGGGCAAGGACATGTGACATACACAGCCAATGACACATGCCCTTGCTTGTGTGAAAAAAAAGCACTTCGCTGCGTGTGTGCTCTGCTGATAGGCTGACAGACTGCACCTACCCACTGTAAATGTGTGAAAGAAAAAAAAAATGTTGATCGGCATTATTTCTGCAGAGATCCATCCCCTGCCCCTCCCCCCGCCCACTCTACACTGAAACCGTCTATTAACATTGATTAACAGTATTACTGTGAAAAAATCCAGTTATGATTTTGGTGCACGAACAGTTATCGAACATAACCTTGAACAGCCGGATTTTTTGCAAATCATTCGGGTTCGTCGAACGGCTCGAACACCGCCCAAAACAGCTCGAATTTGAGATTGGCGAACAGTTCGAGTCGAACACCGCTCATCTCTATATAGGAGACCCAATCCTTTATAATGCGAACATTTTTTTTTCCTGAGGCCTTCCTCTATGTCTCGTCAAAGGGGTATTGGGGTGCGTAGAAATTTTTGGCAGCCATTACGTTCACTCCATAGGCAATAACAGTATAGGAGACTCACTTCCTAATAATAGGAACATTTTGTTTACTGAGGCCTTCCTCTATGTCTCTTCAAAGGGGTATTGGGATGCTTTCAAATTTTTAGCAGCCCTTGCATTTACTGCATAGGAAATAACAGTATAGGAGATCCACTTCCTAATAATGGGAACTTTTTTTACTGAGGCCATCCTCTATGTCTCTTCAAAGGGGTATTGGGATGCTTCCAAATTTTTGGCAGCCCTTGCATTCACTGTATAGGTAATAACAATATAGGAGATCAACTCTTTAATAATGGGAACAACAAAGCATAGCTGGCTGGTGGCCCTCTAATAATAGTAAGGGCCGACTGCTGGCCCTTTAAGAATAGTAAGGGCCACCTGATGGCCCTGTAAAAATAGGCTTTGTGACTTTCAGAGTCCATCCTTCATAAATGAAACAGGATGTGTCAGGCCGTGTCTCACACACCACATGGCCAGATAAGGTAATAAAAAGTTAAAATTACATTTACTGGTGAATGCATATTTCACAGTTGAAAGCAATGCAAAAGTGCAAAAACGCATCAAAAATGCTATGTGTGAACAAAGCTAAAGGTGTGGAGGAGAAGGCTTTTTTGGCCTTATATACAAGTCATTACTAGTGATGAGCGAACGTGCTCGCCACTACTTGGTACTCGCCCGAGCATGATGGTGCTCGACAAGCTCGGCGAATATTTCAAGGTTGCTCGGGTTGGAACTCGGGTCCCCTCCCTGCATGTTTGGCGCTCTTTAGAGAGCCAATGAACATGCAGGGATTGCCTGCCATGCACTGTAATGCCGTAGCCATGTTGGTTGCGGGCATTACAGTGATTGGCTGGCCGCACAGCGTCATCAGGTCTATATCAGACCTCGCGCCGCCATGCTCGTCACAGTCACTTCGGATCAGACAGTGTAGGGAGAGCTGCTCTGTGTCAGGGAGAGATTTGATCATGTATTTGGTTGTGTCAGGGAGAGATTTGATCGTGTATTAGGTAGTGTAGGGAGAAAAACCATACATTACACATATCCATCTTAACAAACAGTCCTTCTGAGGACTAATCCATCTGCAGAGATATCAGGCAGGCAGGGTGTATAGGCAGGCAGTGGATATAGCAGACTGCAGTGCATATAGCACAAGAGGCTCCTTTCCAGTTCTGTCTGCTGCTGCTGTTAGATATTTCTGGAAATAGGCCCAGGTCGCAGGGGCCAGGAATAATTTTTTTTGCATCTTAATCCTCATTATTTGCATAAAATGCAATCCAGAGAACACGGTTTTTCTGCGCCATTTGCTTGTTGGCAGAATACAACCAGGTCCTTTCCATATTACAGCGCTAAAAATCCATTTATTTAAAACTGTGTTTTCTCCGTCACACGGATTACATATACGTTTTCAGAAAATACTGCCATTTCTGGCCTCCACTAAAAAAATGTTTTCAGTGTGTCAGCAAAGTTTTTGACACTGGTTTGCTGATCAAAACAGTTACCTACAGGCCAGGTATTTAAAACTGTGTTTTCTCCGTCACACGGATTACATATACGTTTTCAGAAAATACTGCCATTTCTGGCCTCCATTAAAAAATTTCTTCAGTGTGTTAGCAAATTTTTTGACACTGGTTTGCTGTTCAAAACAGTTACCTACAGGCCAGGTATTTAAAACTGTATTTTCTCCGTCACACGAATTACATATACGTTTTCAGAAAATACTGCCATTTCTGGCCTCCATTAAAAAAAATTTCAGTGTGTCAGTGAAGCAACTGACACCAGTTTGCTGGTCAAACTACGTACCTACAGGCCAGGTATTTAAAACTCTGTTTTCTCAATCACACGGATCACATATAAAATCGCTCCAAACTCAGTCATTTGTAGTGAGCGTGGAAGATACTGTCCTCCATTTAAAATGGGCAAGGCACGTGGCATGGGACGGGGAACTGGACGTGATGGTAATGGTGCATGCAGAGGCCGAGGACAAGACCGTGGGGAAGCCGAAATTGTGCCACAACAAACACCCACATCTTCTTGCCTGTCCTTCCTGTCCCAATTTCTATGGGACCGCAGCACACCACTATTGAACCCAGAGCAGTGTCAAAAGGTTGTTGGTTGGATAGCGGATAATGCTTCCAGTCACTTAGCCACCACCACCCTGTCTTCCACACGGTCAAGTCTCAGTAGCCGTGAGTCTGGACTGCATATTTCTCACCCTAATCCTCCTTCCTCCCACCATGCCGTGTACCCAGAGACAACTGATCCCACACTTGGACACTCTGAAGAGCTGTTCACTTTTCCATTTATAGATTCGGGCCTCTCGCCCGGTGCTTTTGAAGCGGGGCAATAGGAGATCGCGTGTAGCGATGCCCAAATATTTCAGCAGCCACAGACACACGAAGCCACGGTGGGAAAGTGTCACAAGAAGTGGACGATGATGAGACACAATTGCCAGATAGTCAGAAGGAGGACAAGGGTGCAGAAGTGGAAGACTAGGTGGTGGATGATATAGTAACTGACCCAACCTGGCAGGAGGACATGCAGAGCGAGGACAGCAGCACATAGGGGGAGGGAGGTAGAGCACCCCAACAGACAGAAAGAAGCAGTGTGGTGGCAGCAGACAGAAGGCAGGCAACCGTTCCCCGTAACAACAACTCGAAGGAAGTTGCCAGTACAACTTTTACGTCTTCCCGAGTCTGGTTGTTTTTTAAAGACTCTGCCAATGACCCCAAAAAGGCCATTTGCACCACCTGCCAGGCCAGCATCAGCAGGGGTGGCACCACCAGCATGATCAGGCACATGACAGCAAAGCACCCGACTTTGTGTGCCGAACCCCAGGGTCCAGGAACAGTGCCTGCAGGTGGCAACATTTCTTCTTCCGCTGTCAATGGTGCATGCGAAGATGCCTCCTGCCCTGCACCTGTCATTGCACACTCTCAAGTAGCAGCATCAGGAAGCACATCCATGTTATTGTCCCAGCGCAGCGTTCAGTTGTCCATACCCCAGTCCTTGGAACGCAAGTGCAAATATGCAGCCAACGCCCCACAGGCCACACTACTAAATTCTCACATTTCACGACTGCGCTTGAAATGTTGCCTTTTAGGCTCCTGGAGACGGAAGCATTCCCCAACCTTATGGCGGCGGCCGTACCTCGGTACTCGGTCCCCAGCCACCACTATTTCTCATGGTGTTCCATCCCCGCATTACATAAGCATGTGTCCCAAAACATTAGCCATGCTCTCAACAGCGCATTTACCAGTAAAGTCCACCTAACCACGGACACGTGGACAAGTGCTTGTGGGCAGGGACGGTACATCTCACTGACGGCACACTGGGTTAACATAGTGGAAGCCAGGACCCAGTCGGACCTTGGGACGGAACACATCCTCCAGACGCCAAGGATTGCGGGCCCTAGGTCAATCAGGGTTGCCCCCATGGTCTACAGCTCCTGCATCTCATCCTCCTCAGCCTCCTCCTCCTCTTCAGCCTCCATCTCTGAAATGACCACATCAGTCACAAGCTGGAAGCACTGCAGCACTGCCTCGGTCAAGCGGCAACAGGCTGTGCTGAAGCTAATATACTTATGTGAAAAACCGCACAATGCTGAAGAGTTGTGGACAGCTCTGAAAGAGCAGACAGATCTGTGTCTCACACCGCTGAACCTACAGCCAGGCATGGTCGTGTGTGACAATGGCCGGAACCTGGTGGCGGCTCTGAGGCCAGCTCACACACGTACCATGCCTGGGCCATGTGCTTACCCTCGTGGTTCAGCGGTTTCTCAAATCCTAACCGGAGCTGCTGGATCTGCTTGTTAAAGTACTCCGCCTGTGTGCCCATGACGCGCCCCCTGGGCCAGTGTTGTTTGGGGGATACCCGGAGCCGGATCAGATGGGGGTTGTAGTCTCCGAGTGGCGGTGACCCGGTCCGTGCCCAGGGTGTCAAGCTCAGTGTGTGGCAGTCCTACAGATGTTGCTGGATGTTCTTTAGTGTCGACTACGCCACCCGTTGATTTGCGGTCAATACGGCCGCCGCTGCAGCAGGGTCCGCTGAGGCTGGTGGTGTGTGTGCAGCTTCTGGTAGTATAACCCCCAATGGGAGTGGTATAGCCTCAGGGGGTCAGTTGTAGAGGGTGGTGGTTGTGGTGGTGCAGTGAGGATGGTAATAAGACTCAGAGTCGGGCTGTGCAGTTCAGGGTTTTTACTTACTGCTGTTGTGCTGGTCACTCCGGCCTTGAGTGACCGCCCGAGCCGTGCTGCGTCAACCAGGTCCTGGACTCGGCCAACCCCCAGGTAATTCTGGAGCGTGATCCTGAGCTCCCTCTCTGACGTTCCTTTTCTCTGGCCTTCCCCACCAGGGATCCACTTATGTCCGGCTCCCTCGGGCCTCTTGTTGGTAAAACCCTTGTCTCTGGGTTCCCTGACCCTATACTTGGTGTGCCTTCGCAGTGGATTTAGTGGGGGGTCGTGGCAGATCCTGCCCACAACCTCCGGTCTCTGGCTGAGGATTAGTGCCCTCCACCAGCTTGGGATCCGGTACCCTTGTGCCAACCCTTCACCCTTCTGGTTGTATTTGGGCTCTTGGGGTTCCCTCTTCTTCCCCTCTGGGTCCTTTTCTTCTCCTCTCTCTCTTCTTTCAGGACTGCTTGACCCTCTACAAAAGACTGACTGGTAACTGTCTGCCTGTCTGACCCTGATCTAAGATGGTTCCCACCTTATATACTCCCTCTATGTGTGAGCTCAGGTGACCAGCACCCAATGAGCTCCTAGCATTACCCAGACTGCTCCCCCTATCTGCCCCTACACTACTGGGATGTTCCACCCCCCTCCCACTCCAGCCAGGGACAGACACTGTCGTACCTGCACATATACCTAGTGGGAGTACCATTGATCTGTCCCCCGGAAATGGGATGTATGTAGTGTATGCAGCTATTTGAGCTCAGTTCCATACTCCATCCTTACCCGGGAGTGGAATACCACACCTCTGGCTGAGGTGCAATACCCCTGTAGCAGCCGAATCCTCAGGGTGCTACACCCATTTTAGAAAGTCAGCTACAGCTTCCACCGCCTTTGCAGTGTTTCAGCAGAGTTTGCAGCTTCCGGCTCACAGACTGGTGTGTGATGTCCCCACGCATTCGAACTCTACACTGCAGATGTTGGGAACGATTTGTGAGCAGAAGAGGGCAGTTGTTGAGTACCAGCATCAATAAGGCCATCGGTATTCCGTTCAGACTCCACACATAATACCTCAGGAGTGGACATGGATGTCAGACATATGTACCATCCTCCAAAACTTTGAGGACTCCACCAAGATGGTGAGCGGCGATGGCGCCATAATTATCATCACCATCCCACTTCTCTGTCTTCTGATATGCTCTCTGCTCACAATCAAAGAGGATGCATTGCAGGCGGAGCACAATGAGATGGAGCAAAGTACCATACATGGTGATTACACACAGCCAATCCTCATCTCATACCAACGTGGATTGGGTGACAATGAGGAAGAGGAGGAGGAGGATGGACGGGATCTAGTTTCATGCTCTATAGACGGTACTACCTGCACAGCTGTAAAGCCGTCTGTTCAGCGTGGATGGCCAGAGGACAGAGAGGAGGAGCAGGAGGAGAGCATGGTCAGTCATCCCCTTCGTGAGGACACGGAAGTCTTGCCTGTTAGTAGTCTGGCACGCATGGCCGAGTTTATGTTACACTGCCTTTCCCATGACCCTCGCATTCTCAAAATTTTGGGTGACAGTCATGACTGGTTGGTGACACTTCTAGACCCACACTACAAGGAGAACTTTATGTCTCTTATTTCTGAGGCGGAATGGTCTACAAAAATGGGGCTGTACCAGAAGGCCCTTGTTGCGGAACTATTAAAAAAATTCCCATCTGAAAACGCTGGCGGCAGAGGGCACACTTCGTTGGACAACCAAGGAGCACAGGCGAGAGAGACACAACTTCAATCCAGCAGAGGCAGGGGAACACTGTCAAAGTTCTGGGAGAATTTTCTCAGACCCTCCCATCGGACAGGCCCTGAGGCGCGGGGTACTCTCACAAGGAATGCAAAGTTGGGGAAGATGCTGAGGGATTACCTTGCCGACCATACCAACATCCTCCGTGACTCCGCTGTGCCTTATAATTATTGGGTTTCCATGCTGGATACGTGGAATGAACAGGCTCTCTATGACTTAGAGGTCCTGGCCTGCCCTGCCGCCAGCGTTTTATCAGAGCGGGTTTTTAGTTGCAGCTGGTGGAATTATAACTGATAAGCGCATCCGCCTGTCAACTGAAAATGCTGACAGGCTGACTCTTTTAAAAATGAACAAGGGCTGGATTGGGCCAGACTTCTGAACACCACCGAATGATAGCAGCGTAACATAAACTCCAATCCAGTGTCTTTTCTTGGGAGGTGTATTCCCATTCACCTTTTCACACCCACACATTGGTATACGCTTCCTGATTTCCTTATTTTGGCTATTTGCACTTGTCCTCCTCCTCCTCATCTTCCACCACCATATCACCATGGTGACCGTGGTCCGTGATGCAACACCCACCTAATTTTTTTAAAGGGTGTTTATGATGCCTGTAAAAAAAAATTTTTATACAGTATGTTCATGTATACCCCCCAGGGGTTAATGTTTGTCAGCCCATACACTTAGTGCATGGGCATTACAAGTATAGGAGGCCCGCTCCTTTCTAATGGGAACATTTTTTTATGAGGCCCTCCTCCACGTCTCTTCCAAGGGGCATTGAAGTGCCTCCACATTTTTGGCAGCCCTTGAATTCACTGCATAGGCCAACACTATGGGAGACTCTCTCCTTTCTAATGGGAATTTGTCGTTACTGTGGCCCTGCTCTGTGTGTCATTAAATTCTTAGTGGGGTTTTTCCTAAAATTGGTCAGCCGTTGGACTCACTGCATGCCCTATAACTGTATAGCAGACTCTCTCCTTTCTAATGGGAACATGTCGTACTTGTTACTGTGGCCATGCTCCATGTGTCTTTAAATTCTTAGTGGGGTTTTTTCCTAAAATTGTCAGCCGTTGGACTCACTGCATACCCTATAACTGTATAGCAGACCCTCTCCTTTCTAATGGGAACATGTCGTACCTTGTTACTGTGGCCCTGCTCCCTTTGTCTTTAAATTCTTAGTGGTGTTTTTACTAAAATTGGTCAGCCGTTGGACTCACTCACTGCATACCCTATAACTGTATAGCAGACATGGGAGTACCCACCGTGGGGCAGGGGAGGGCAGCTGCCCCCCCCTAGAAGCAGGCATGCAAGCCGCACACCAGGGCCGGCGTCAGCAAATGCCCGGGCCCTGAGTAGGCGGGGGGGGTCCCTCACCGTCAGCGCCCACCCCCCCCACTTGCTCAGGGCCCCGGCACCCGGCACAATACTTACCCCTCCCCGTGCCTCCGCAGCAGCTCCTGCATCCTCCGCGGCTGCTGCACTGTGACGTCTCAGGTCAGAGGGCACGGTGACGTCTTTACACCGCGCTCTCTCCTGAGCAGTCACAGCGCAGAGCGGGATGAGGCCGGCGACGCTGGAGTCCGGAGCAGCAGCGGCAGCAGGAGAGAAGCGAGGTGAGTATTTTTTTTTTTTTATTATATGAAGGCCTGTGGCAGTATAAGGGAGGGGGGTGAGGTGGGGGTGTGCGACAACCTGCATGGGGCATTATAAGGGGGGGGTGTGTGTAACATCCTGCATGGGGCATTATAAGGGGGGATGTGACATGCTGCCTGGGGCATTATAAGGGGGGGTGACATTTTGCATGGGGCATTATAAGGGAGGGGGGGTGACATCCTGCATGGGACATAATAAGGTGGGGTGACATCCTACATGGGGCATTATATGGGGTGGAACAGCCTGCGTGGGGCATTAGGTGGGGGGGAACAGCCTGCATGAGGCATCATGTGGGGGCCAGTATTCTGTATGGAGCATTATATGGGGGCCAGTATTCTGTATGGAGCGCTAAATGGGGGCCAGTATTCCGTATGGAGCGTGATATGGGGGCCAGTATCCTGCATGGAGCGATATATGGGGGCCAGTATCCTGCAAGTAGCGTTATATGGGGGCCAGTATCCTGCATGGAGCATTATATGAGGGCCAGTATCCTGTATTGAGTGTTATATGGGGGCCAGTATTCCGTATGGAGCGTTATATGGGGGCCAGTATCCTGTATGGAGTGTTATATGGGGGCCAGTATTCCGTATGGAGCGTTATATGGGGGCCAGTATTCTGTATGGAGCATTTTATGAGGGCCAGTATTCTGTATGGAGCATTATATGGGGGCCAGTTTCCTGTATGGAGCGTTAAATTGGGGGCCAGTATCCTGCATGGAGCGTTATATGGGGGCTAGTATCCTGTATGGAGTGTTATATGTGGGCCAGTATTCCGTATGGAGCGTTATATGGGGGCCAGTATCCTGCATGGAGTGTTATATGGGGGCCAGTGTTCCGTATGGAGCATTATATGGGGGCCAGTATTCTGTATGGAGCATTTTATGGGGGCCAGTATTCTGTATGGAGCATTATATGGGGGCCAATATCCTATATGGAGCGTTATATGGGGGCCAGTATCCTATATGGAGCGCTATATGGGGGCCAGTATTCTGTATGGAGCGTTATATGGGGGCCAGTATTCTGTATGGAGCATTATAAAGGGGCCAGTATCCTGTATGGAGCGTTATATGGGAGCCAGTATTCTGTATGGAGCGTTATATTGGGGCCAGTATTCTGTATGGAGCGTTATATGGGGGCCAGTATCCTGCATGAAGCGTTATATGTGGGCCAGTATCCTGTATGGGGCATTTTATGGCGGCCAGTATACTGTGTGGAGCGACTCGCCGGTTTCTGAGCTATTGTGGAATTTACAATTGATATCACTCATGTAATGTAAGAAGTGAAATCTTTGCATTGTACTATGTATATATTTCTCTTCGGTATCTGTGACCATGGCTTGCCCCCCCCTAGTTTTGATCCATGAAAGCAGACCCTCTCTTTTCTAATGGGAACATGTCGTACCTTGTTACTGTGGCCCTGCTCGTGTGTCTTTAAATTCTTAGTGGTGGTTTTTCCTAAAATTGTCAGCCGTTGGACTCACTGCATACCCTCTAACTGTAAAGCAGACCCTCTCCTTTCTAATCGGAACATGTCGTACCTTGTTACTGTGGCCCTGCTCCGTGTGTCTTTAAATTCTTAGTGGTGTTTTTTCCTAAAATAGTCAGTCGTTGGACTCAATGGATACCCTATAACTGTATAGCAGACCCTCTCCTTTCTAATGGGAACATGTCGTACCTTGTTACTGTGGCCCTGCTCCCTTTGTCTTTAAATTCTTAGTGGTGTTTTTACTAAAATTGGTCAGCCGTTGGACTCACTGCATATCCTATAACTGTATAGCAGACTCTCTCCTTTCTAATGGGAACATGTTGTACCTTGTTACTGTGGCCCTGCTCTATGTGTCTTTAAATTCTTAGTGGGGTTTTTCCCAAATTTTGACAGCCCTTGCAGTCACAGCATGGGCATTACCACTATAGGAGACCCGCTCCTTTATAATGGGAACATTTTTTTTACTGTGACCCTCCTCTATGTCTCTTCAAAGGGGTATTGGGTTGCGTCCAAAGTTTTGGCAGCCCGTGCAGTCACTGGATACGCAATAACAGTATAGGAGGCCCACTTGTTAATAATGGGAACAACAAAGCATAGCCGGCTGATGGCTCTCTAACAATAGATAGGGCCGACTGCTGGCCTTTTAAGAATAGTAAGGGCCATCTGATGTCCCTATAAAAATAGGCTTTATGACTTTCAGAGTCCCTCCATCATAAATAAAACAGGATGTGTTTGATGATGTGTCACACACCACATTGCCAGATAAGGTTGTAAAATGTTAAAATGACATTTTCCGGTGAATGCATTTATCTTAAAAAGAAATGCAAAAAAACAAAATAATAGGATCTTTCTTTAGTATAAAAAACAGCGTCAACAATTTAACAACAATGTAATTGTTACGGGTCCGGGTGGTGGAACCTCTGTGCCGTGGTGCAAGGAGGGACCCAGAGGGGCGTGACTAAGTATCAACTCAGACCGACCCTGGTCGTACGGCGGCTAACGACTCCGTGACCAGGGAGGGACCGAGCCGAGGGACCAGGTGCTACTCTGGGGACGACCTTGTAAGGCTCCCACGGGTCAGATGACTGGGACTGACCGGTATAGCGGGTAGGCACGACAAGCAGGTAGAAGTCTCTGGGTTAGCTGACGGGTGGTCACGGCACGTGACGGCAGAACAGGCCTAAAGACTCTAGGTTAGCAGATGGGTGGTCACGGCAAGTGACAGCAGGAGCCTCCAGGTAGGCTATCAGGTGGTCACGGTAAGTGACGGCCAAGCAGGCAGTAGTCTCTAGGTTTAGCCGACGGGTGGTCACGGCACGTGATGGCAGAGCAGGCTGAAGTCTCAGGGTTAGCAGACGGGTGGTCATGGCAAGTGACAGCAGGAGCCTCCAGGTAGGCTAGCTGGTAACAGACAGGTAACAGGCGAGTGCTCCCAGGTGAGCAGGCTAGCAGGCACGGCAGGTAGCAGGCAGGTAACTGGCAGGTGCTTCCTGGTAAGCAGGCAGGCTTGCCCATAGACAGACAGACGGGTAGAGCGGCAGGCAGACTGTCGGGCTGGAGAGTAGTCAGACTGGCGGACTGGAACAGTAGTCAGGCTGGCAATGGGACCTGAGGGCTGAAGCAGAGGTAATAAACTGTGCAACAACTTTTGCTCGGGCACCTCCATTTTGGAGGAGGTGCCTTATATATGGGAGGTCCTCCGGCAATTCGCTGGGGACTCCTTAGGACGGCGCGTGCGGCCCCTTTAAGAGAGAGGGAGCTCGCGCGCGCCATAAGCACAGTGCCCGGGAAGCTGCGCGCGCCGACAGCAGCAGAAAGAGGAGCGAGGGAGTACGCCGCGCGGGGAGCAGGGAGGTGAGAGGGACGGCATCATCATCATGCTCCTCACCTTGGCACTCTCAACTCCCCTGATGGAGAAGCCAGGGCCCACCGGAGGAGTCTGGTTCTCTGGTGGGCTCGTCCAATGCTGTCCTAAAGCAGGCCAGGCTAAGAAACGTGTGCGGGAAGGTGACAGGAGAAATAGGGGCGGCTGGGGGCCGTTTATGGACACCCGGCCGCCCCCAGGTGGCTGGGGACCGTGTGTGGACACCCGGCCGCGGGGCAGCTGGGGACCGAGTATGGACACCCGGCAACCCCCTGGTGGCTGGGGACCGAGTGTGGACACCCGGCCGCCGGGCGGCTGGGGACTGAGTATGGATACCAGGCCACCGAAGCAGCCATGAGGTAGTGGCCAGCTTCGGCCACCTCCAAACTAAAAGGCCCCATTTTAAGTGCAAGCTAGCAGTATGGCATTGCAGCCTGGGGTGGGTGGGTGGCAGGCTGCACACTTACGCTTGCATTAAAAGAAAATAAAGCAGATGCTAACTTTTATCATCATCATCATGCTCCTCACCTTAGCACTATAAACTCCCCTGGAGAAGCCAGGGCCCACCGGAGGAGTCTGGTTCTCTGGTGGGCTCGTCCAAAGCTGCCCTAAAGGAGGCCAGGCTAAGAAAAGTGTGTGGGAAGGTGACAGGAGAAATAGGGGCTGCTGGGGACCATTTATGGCCACCCGGCCGCCAGGCGGCTGGGGACTGAGTATGCATACCAGGCCGCCGAAGCAGCCATGAGGTAGTGGCCAGCTTTGGCTTCCTCCAAACTAAAAGGCCCCATTTCAAGTGCAAGCTAGCAGTATGGCATTGCAGCCTGGGGGTGGGTGGGTGGCAGGCTGCACACTCACGCTTGCATTGAAAGAAAACAAAGCAGATGCTAACTTCTATCATCATCATCATGCTCCTCACCTTGGCACTCTCAACTCCCCTGATGGAGAAGCCAGAGCCCACCGGAGGAGTCTGGTTCCCTGGTGGGCTCGTCCAATGCTGTCCTAAAGCAGACCAGGCTAAGAAAAGTGTGTGGGAAGGTGACAGGAGAAATAGGGGTGGCTGGGGACCGTTTATGGACACCCGGCCCCCCCCAGGTGGCTGGGGACCGTGTGTGGACACCCGGCTGCGGGGCGGCTGGGGACCGAGTATGGACACCCAGCCGCCGGGTGGCTGGGGACTGAGTATGGATACCAGGCCACCGAAGCAGCCATGAGGTAGTGGCCAGCTTCGGCCTCCTCCAAACTAAAAGGCCCCATTTCAAGGGCAAGCTAGCAGCATGGCATTGCAGCCTGGGATGGGTGGGTGGCAGGCTGCACACTTACGCTTGCATTAAAAGAAAACAAAGCAGATGCTAACTTCTATCATCATCATCATGCTCCTCACCTTGGCACTCTAAACTCTCCTGATGGAGAAGCTAGGGCCCACCGGAGGAGTCTTGTACTCTGGTGGGCTCCTTCAATGCTGCCCTAGAGCAGGCCAGGCAAAGAAAAGTGAGTGGGAAGGTGACAGGAGAAATAGGGGCGGCTGGGGACCGTTTACGGACACCCGGCCGCTGGGCGCTGGGGACTGAGTATGGATACCAGGCCGCGGGGCGGCTGGGGACCGAATGTGGACACCCGGCCGCCGGGCGGCTTGGGACTGAGTATGGATACCTCGCTGCCGAAGCAGCCATGAGGTAGTGGCCAGCTTCGGCCTCCTCCATACTAAAAGGCCCATTTCAAGTGAAAGCAAGCTAGCAGTATGGTATTGCAGCCTGCGGGTGGGTGGGTTGTTGGCTGCATATTTGCGTTTGCATTGCAAGGAATGGGGGAGGTACAATTGAACACTGCCCTGGGACAAGGACTTGCACGGGGATAGTTGCAAGTCTGCATCTTCTGATGTGGCAAGGATCACTTCTGATGGGCACACTTTTAGGCAGTGACCTGGGTGTCAGAGATGCTTCCAGGGGTCTTCCCCATGCTGTTCCCATGTCTTTTCAGCACTGTATGGTCACACAGCACATGCCCAGATAAGTTTGTAAAATGTTAAAATGACATTTCCCGGTGAATGCATTTGTCACGGTTGAAAGCAATACAAAAGTGCAAAAACGCATGAAAAATGCTACTTTTGAACATAGCCCAAGGTGTGGCAGAGTATTTTTGTTTTTGGTTATTTATTTTACCTTATACACAAGTCTTTGCCCTGGAAAGGAAATTCCTTAACATATTTCACAGGAAAACCGTTTCAGTTTCATTTTTGAACGTTTTATTATGAACCTGTAAAAGTGGCTTAATACCTCTGACCACGTTGTTGACAGCAGTGACCTGGTGGTCAGAAATGCTTCCTGGGGAGATCCCCATGCTGCCCCCCATGTCTTTTGAGCACTGTCACTATCGTTTTGGGCACTTTTTAGGCTTTCTACAGACTGCCGGGGGTGCCGCCGCAAAAATGCTTGGGTCTCCCATAGACTAACATTGGGCTCAAAGCTCCGGTCGAGCACCCGAGTATCACGGTGAGCTCGGCCTGAGCTTCGAGCACCCGAGCATTTTAGTGCTCGCTCAACACTACAGTGAACTATATATAATATGCATCGTTTGCATCTGATGCAATTCTATGGGAAAATTCGCAGATAAAACTCAGCGTTCCTGTAAGAGAAATTGACATGCTGCAGATTTCAAGCACGTACTGCAGGTCAATTTAAACAACGCAAAAAAAAGACACATTGGGTTTGAGATTTCAATAATTTCCATTCTCCTTGTTAGAACTGTAAGACACTGTGTTTTTTGTACAGCAAATATATGCATCATCAAAACCTCATCATGAGAACTTAACCTAAAGAAGTAAAATCTATATTGCATGTATGAGCTTTATAGGGACTAAGCCCACTATTAGTAGTTTAAAATGAGTTTTGAAGATGACAGACACCCTTTAATTTGATAAGAAGAGTAAATGGTGAAATATCTCTTGCAGGAATATGAATCAGATCTAGAACATAGAACCATTAATGTTAAAAGCTTCTTAATATTATAACTACTGTAGTCAGGAAATATCAAATCTGAGCATTATTACATAAAGTTTAAGATAATAGTTGCATAATATGATAAACTGCAGATACCAAAAGAAATATTTTTAAATGAAAGCCTGAAGTATAAAAGTGTACATTGTGTTAAAGAAGTGACGGCGGCTACTTTAACATATCCGCGTGACAAGTCCATGTGTTGTCCCTTTTCCTCGGGCAGCACACAGACCTACTGATTCATGCACACAATCACTTTAAAAGCAGATCTGTGTATTCAACACTTGAGACTCTTAACATGTTCTATTCTCATTTGTTTTGCTTAAAAGTCTTGGCCATTAAATAGATGAAATGGATGAAGTCATACTTTATACTTCAATGTTCCATCCATGTTTCATCTGTTTTTCACTCATCCATTGTTAAGAGTCAACGGATAAATAAAAAATTTGAGAGTTTACCTCCCTCAGTTTTTAAAAAATGGATGAAAAAAACAGATGCATCACAATATGATGGCACACGAAAAAGAAAGGTCTGTTTTTCATGGATGAAAAATTTACACAAATGTGTGAACGCTTTAAGATAAAGTACTTGTATAAAGCATCAAAAAGACCTATCGGACATATACAGCTTTGTGTTTCATGACAACGACATGATTATTTCTAGTTTTCAACCTTTCCGAATCAAGTCCTGCACATAAGATTATGCATTTTTGTCTACTTTGAAAACTTTTTTATATATAGCAGAAGCATTAAAATCAGGCAAACCATCAAGAATACCCTCCCGAAGACTAAAAAGGCATCTGCTTGTTCTATCATGAGCAGAGCTTTTAAAGATATCTGTCAGATTTCCTCATGACTCTTTTCGTAAATTCTTGCATTCTGCCTGAAATCGCAGTTCTGGAGTGTTTTATGTATTCTGACGTTTTGCCGTTCTTTTTTTCTGAAAATTAATATATTGATAACTTGGAGTTACCATTCTTCTTGTCCCCATGCACACTGTCAAATTTTGTAAGGACACACCTTACTGACATGGAAATTAGTACGGCCAAGAAAACAAGTAAGTTTTGGAACAATGGTCTTAATCGCACCATTTTGTGCATGGAACAAGGAGCGCCTTGATGCAGAGGAGCACTGTGCTTTAAAGCATTTAATTATACTGTGGGCACCAAGATGATTATTTTTATTATTGCATTATATAACATGTAATTTTTACAATTGTGCTGGATGGATCTGCTGTGGATCAACTTTGAGTCCAATATCCTCAAATTTTCAAGTACCTGCAAATTTGAACACTATTTGAGTCACTAAAAAAACGCCAGTACCATTTTACACATTGCTGAAGATTGCAGCAGCCAATCGGGCATCCCAATAATGTCTTGCAGTTTTAACAACACATGGTCTAGTGTAACCAATGAGGGGATTATCACAGCCAGTATAAAAGATGAGGTCCAACCAAGCTGTGCCATTTTAGTGCTAGTAGCTCATTCTACATTGGGATAGAAAAGAGCCTAAACCTGATTGTGATGCATTACTGCAGTGTTAAAGCACATTGAAAATGTGAGTGGTAGTCTGAGTCTGTAAATAATAATACAAAGATTCCAGTGATAGGGAGGTGCTGGAGACAGAAAATACCAGTGTCACACACAGTGTGGGCAAGACTAAGTGCAACACGAAGGGATGAGGGGAAGGAAGCCCAGGCACTAGGGAAAGGGGGAGTGGAGACCCCTAGCCAGATCTAATAACACCCTGCCTACCCTCCCTATAATGGTTCCACACCAATCGCCGAGCAGGTAACTTAAGCCCTGTATATGACGCGCCCCCTGGGCCATATTCTTTAAGGGGAATATCCGGAGCCGGATCAGATGGGGGTTTGTAGTCTTCCGAGTGGCTGTGACCCGGTCCGTGCCCAGGGTGTCAAACTCAGTTGTATGTGGCAGTCCTACAGATGTTACTAAGTTCTTAATGTCGACTACGCCACCCGTTGTGTTGCGGTCACTGTGGCCGCCGCTGCAGCAGGGTCCGCTGAGGCTGGTGGTGTAGGTGCAGCTTTGGTGATATAACCCCCAACGGGTGGGGTATAGCCTCAGGGGGATCAGGTGCAGAGGATGGGAGTTGTGGTGATGCAGTGTAGACGGCAATCAGAGACAGAGTCGGGTTATGCAGTTTAGGATGTTTACTCACTGCTGATGTTCTGGTCACTCCAGCTTCGAGTGACCTCCCGAGCCGTGCTGCGTCCACCAGGTTCTGGATCCAGCCAACTCCCAAATAAGTCCGGAGCGTGACCCTGAGCTCTCCTTCTGTCCTTTCTCTGGCCGTCCCCACTATTGATCCACCCAGGTCCAGCTCCCTCGGGCCTTCTGTTGGGGGACCCTTGGCCTTGGGTTCCCAGACCCTCCTCGTGGTATGCCTTCGTGGTGGATGTGGTGGGTGACCGTGGCAAACGCTGCCCACGGTCTCCGGTCTCTGGCTGGGGTGTGTTTTTGCCCCCACCAGCTTGGGTTCCGGTACCCTGTGCCGACTCTTCACCCGGGGATTTAGTTTGGGGTCTTGGAGTCCTTTTCTTCTGTTTCCCCCTCTGGGTCTCTCTTTCTCCTCTCTCACTCTGGGTCCCTCTTCTCCTCTGCTCGCTGACTTTCTCTCTGCAACTGACCCTGTTCTTAGTTGGTGCCCACCTTATATACACCCTCTATGTGTGAGCTCAGGTGACCAGCACCCAATGAGCTCCTATCTTTACCCAGGCTGCTCCCCCTATCTGCCCCTACACTACTTGGGATGTACCACCCCCCTCCCACTCCAGCCAGGAACAGACTCGGTCGTACCTGCACATTTCTAAGTGGGAGTACCGTCGGTCTGCTCCTCGGAAATGGGATGTGTGTAGTGCATGCAGCCTACCGAGCTCAGTTCCACACTCCATCCTTACCCGGGAGTGGAATATCACACCTCTGGGTTGAGGTGCAATACCCCTGTAGCAGCCGAATCCTCAGGGTGCTACATTCCCCCCTGGTAAATCACAGCACGTCCTCGGGCTGTAAGACAAAAACATCACATAACATGCAAAATTTTTCATAAACATATAAAATATATAAAACATTATATATCTAAAACTTTCTCGTCGCCTCTGGCTCCTCCTCCGGTCACTGTGCAACGTGTGACCGGGTAAAGTGCGACAGTCTCTCTGGAAAACTGGTTTTCCTATAAAACCGGTAGGGGGCGCTTTAGGACGCGCAACTATTTACAGGGATATGGCCGCTCTCAGTCCTCGGCCAGTAAGGAGGGAAAGGGAATGGCTGCTCACAGTCCTCAGCCTGTGGGATTAAGGGTAAACGGGTGAACAGTTCACATCAGCTGGTCCCAACGGGGACTATATTTGAAGTAACAGTTTCTTTATACCCCGATCGGGTAACTATTTACAGCACCTACTCCGCTGTACTCAACAGCGTCTTCCTCCTGCTCCTTCTTTGGGGATTTCAGCTTCAGACCCGTCCGGATCCTCTTGCTCTTCCTCCTCACATCGCAGCTCCTCCTCTGTCAGGCGATGCACATGGAGGGCGTAAGGTCCTTTGGCACACTTGTGCCGGGTAAAGGTGACCTCGTCCCCGATATAAAGGTCACGACCTCTGTGCCCCTCCGGCAGATGGGACTCCACATCTCTGCGCGTGACAAAGACGTCGCCGGGGGTGTTGTTGTCTCTGATGAAGCCCCACCCATGCTGCAGGTTAAACTTTATTACAGTCCCGGTGGTGCGGGGACTGTGCGCTGCACGGGGGTCCCTCCTGGTTCGGCTCTTCTGCTCGGCGCTCCTTATTTGAGCCTGTTGTTCCCGGACCCGCCTCTCTCTCCGCTCCCTCGCAAACTCCTCGAGCTGCTGTCGGCAACACTCAGCACGCTCCGCTGCAGCTGCCCTGGTTTCCTGAGTGAACCCCATTAGGTCTTCTCCGGTGGGGTCCCACTCAAATTGGGTCTCTTCAAGCGGGGGCGAGATCCTTATCACGGGCTTCGGAGCCGGAATCAGGGGTGCACACATGGCCCCAACTCTCCTCTGGTGCTCCAGTTCATAATACCTCTGGGGCCAGATGAAAGGCTGCCCGTCCGGCCACGTGTGCTGGGCAAACAAGTCCTCTCCCAGACGCGGCACCCTTGGTTTTACGGGTGCGGGCGCGGTGGTGGTGGCGCCCGGGTTGCCCAGGCCTTGCGGCCAGGCCTGGGGCACCTGGAAGGTGAAGGGCACCGTTAGGACGGCGGCGCCCTGGGCTACCTGGCCTTGCGGCCAGGCCGGAGGCTCCGCGGAGGTAGGGGGCGCTGTTGGTGCTGCGACGCCCGGGAATTCTAGGCCCTGCGACCAGGCTGGTGTCACTTCCTGTTTTGCCACGCTCGGGGTCGGTGCGCATGGCGTCACAGGGGTCGCGGCGGCGGCTTCCGGTTGGGGCCTAGTCTGCGTTGGTGACACGGCGTTTTCGGGCACAGCAGGGGGACTTTCGGGCTCTGCGACGGGGAGCTGGGGCAGGTAAGCGGTGTCCTTGTTTGGGGTATAGACGTCCCCTTTACCTGCCTCCATGCGTTCGGCTCCCTTCTCGGCGCCGTCTCCGGCCTTGGGTCCTCCCGCGCCGTCCTCAGAGGCGATCTGTCTCCTCATCTTGGCTGGCGTGCTCCGGGTCTTGGTTTGCTGGGCCATCTCTCGGCTCCACTCCGCCAATGTCTCTCGCTGTACCCGGGCCATCCTCCGTGCGAGGCCCTCCAGGGCAGTCTGTGCACACTCCCGGTCTCGGGGGAGTTGTGCAAGGACCTCCACTAGGCCTAGTGGGGTCGTGGTTTCCAGCAGGCTCCTGACCAACGGGTCGGTGCTGCTCTGCTCTTCTTCCAGCAGGCTCCTGGCCAGCGGGCCGGTGCTGCTCTGCTCTCTCGCCATCTCCGGGTGAGCTTCTCTGCTACTCTTCTCCAGGCTTCCTGCCTCCGGGTGCGCTCGCTCCAGACTGCTCCAGGCGGCACCCATCTTCGTTCTTTTCTTTCGTCTCCTCCCACTTCGAGGGCGGTCCCGGGGCCACTGGGTGACTGTCAGCTCCAGGGGCGGTTCTTTCACGCTGACAGACACCTCTAGCATCACAGTCTCTGTTGGTGGGGGCGGTTTCCACTTTTGGCGCCATTTTCGGTCCTGGCCCACGATGGGAGGTGGCCTCTCGCCACCCTCTGGCACGCCCATAATGGCGTCCGCTCTTCCAAGGCGGGAAACCTTTGGAAATGGCGGGAATCGCTTCCCAGTGGCGGGAAACTCTGCAGATGGCGGGAAAAAGCTGTTAATGGCGGACAACCGGCGGGAATCGACTGGTGATGGGGTCCGATGGCGGGGACCCTCCGGAACCGGCAGGAGATTTCTTCTTGAGGTAAACTTGCACTTTCCTTCAGGCACGCAGTACCCGGGTGTTGCGGGCACGTAATCCTGCCGACTACGCTAAAGTTGACGCGCCCCCTGGGCCATATTCTTTAAGGGGAATATCCGGAGCCGGATCAGATGGGGGTTGTAGTCTTCCGAGTGGCTGTGACCCGGTCCGTGCCCAGGGTGTCAAACTCAGTTGTATGTGGCAGTCCTACAGATGTTACTAAGTTCTTAATGTCGACTACGCCACCCGTTGTGTTGCGGTCACTGTGGCCGCCGCTGCAGCAGGGTCCGCTGAGGCTGGTGGTGTAGGTGCAGCTTTGGTGATATAACCCCCAACGGGTGGGGTATAGCCTCAGGGGGATCAGGTGCAGAGGATGGGAGTTGTGGTGATGCAGTGTAGACGGCAATCAGAGACAGAGTCGGGTTATGCAGTTTAGGATGTTTACTCACTGCTGATGTTCTGGTCACTCCAGCTTCGAGTGACCTCCCGAGCCGTGCTGCGTCCACCAGGTTCTGGATCCAGCCAACTCCCAAATAAGTCCGGAGCGTGACCCTGAGCTCTCCTTCTGTCCTTTCTCTGGCCGTCCCCACTATTGATCCACCCAGGTCCAGCTCCCTCGGGCCTTCTGTTGGGGGACCCTTGGCCTTGGGTTCCCAGACCCTCCTCGTGGTATGCCTTCGTGGTTAATGTGGTGGGTGACCGTGGCAAACGCTGCCCACGGTCTCCGGTCTCTGGCTGGGGTGTGTTTTTGCCCCCACCAGCTTGGGTTCCGGTACCCTGTGCCGACTCTTCACCCGGGGATTTAGTTTGGGGTCTTGGAGTCCTTTTCTTCTGTTTCCCCCTCTGGGTCTCTCTTTCTCCTCTCTCACTCTGGGTCCCTCTTCTCCTCTGCTCGCTGACTTTCTCTCTGCAACTGACCCTGTTCTTAGTTGGTGCCCACCTTATATACACCCTCTATGTGTGAGCTCAGGTGACCAGCACCCAATGAGCTCCTATCTTTACCCAGGCTGCTCCCCCTATCTGCCCCTACACTACTTGGGATGTACCACCCCCCTCCCACTCCAGCTAGGAACAGACTCGGTCGTACCTGCACATTTCTAAGTGGGAGTACCGTCGGTCTGCTCCTCGGAAATGGGATGTGTGTAGTGCATGCAGCCTACCGAGCTCAGTTCCACACTCCATCCTTACCCGGGAGTGGAATATCACACCTCTGGGTTGAGGTGCAATACCCCTGTAGCAGCCGAATCCTCAGGGTGCTACATATATCCCTAGAGCTAGGCCCTAGATAGGGAGGAGGATGAGCACTGGTCAGTCCCCACTATAAACTAAAGACAACAAGGGAGACAAGCAAAGGGAAAACTTAGCTTAAGCAGACACCATAGGGATAACACCAAACATGCTCCAAGGGCACCAGAGAGGTAGCTAGCCAACTGCTATAGCTCCAGGCCTTCACAAGGGAAAATGAGAATATCACCGGTGACTCTCTAAAGCAGACTGAGAGTTTATAAACACCCAGACCAGGGTGTGTCAATCAGAACAGGAGGGAGGTTGACGCTGGGTCCAAAATTCAGAAAGATTAAGAAGGCGTCTGCAATGCCAAATGCAGCAACCTTCTGCAGCCAGATGCAGAGCCACTGTCTGTTACATCTGATATACCCGTAACAACCGGTGTCTGTTAACACAAGTTCCATTGGTGTACCTACCATCCAGTGAAGCATTCTGGAATGTTTTCATCAAAAGGGGTAATGGTGTTTAAAGAAAATTGTACACACATTTTACTATTTGCATACCTGTTTTTAATATTCCAAATTAGCAACTATACACCCCACAACTATACTGTGGGATACAGCATTTTTTCGCAATGTTGCTATCTCCTGGCGTCTGTTGTTACATGATCCTTTTTGAACAAGGTAAATTCTTCTGCTTTAATAAAAAAAATCTCCAAACAAATTCTAATACAGTAGATTGAGACATTTAACTGTAAAGGTCTGTTTTGGCACACCTGTTAAGGGAATCTGTCACCAGTTTTTTGCCACCTAAACTGAGAGCAGCATGATCTGGGCAGAGACTCTGATTCCTGCGATGTGTCACATACTGGGCCGCTGTAGTTTTGGTAAAATCACTATGTCATCAGCAGAGGTGATTATTACTAAATGACTAGTAACCTGCTGCCAGGCAGTCAAACATATTCATGAGCTCTGCATAACCCTGCCCCCACCACTGATTTTACAGCTTTCTATGCACATGGGCAGCTGTCAATCAGTGGTCTGGACGGGTTTATACAAAGCTCAAAATTCAGATAACTGTTAGATCTGCAGCAGATAAAACTGTGATTTTACAAAAATGACAGCGAGCAGCCCAGTAAGTGATACATTGCTGGAATCAGGGTCTCTGTCCCTATATCATGTTGCTCTCAGATGGGGGTATCCAAAACCTGGTGACAGATTCCCTTTTTAAATTGTTAATTTGGAGACACATATATGCCATACTGATTTTGCAGGCAGTCTGGTGTGCCATTAGACTTTTTGGGCATCACATGAACCCTGCCTAGCATTTATGGTGAATTCCATGTATTTGCAGGGTTAGCTAAATATGGAAAAACATTTTTTTTTAAAATGTCTTACATTTTATAATCATGTCTAAAATGCATGTGAATCCTAGCAATGGTTAGAAGAGAAAAACTCTTTCCCATAATGTGGCAAAAAGTATGGGAGTCGCTAGTAGCAGCACCACCGGCACCACTAACAGCAACTGTTATGGCACTAGTAGTAAGAAACACCAGTTACATTTGTCTCCTTGACTCTTTACCCAGAATCTAAGGTACATCAAAACAACTTCTTACAGTTGACTTATTGGAAGAGATGCAGTCAGTCTTAGTACTCAGATGACTGTTATATTGCTTAGGAAGTACAGCTCTCCAACAGTATGTGAAGCAATATCACTTGCTCACGCGGGAAAAGCAAGTCAGCCAGCAGTCAGAGCAAGTCTCTTGTTGTCCTCCACCTCCTTCTCATCACGCTCATCTTTTTTTCAGCCAGTTTGCACCTTCAAGTAATACCTGGTCAGTGCTAAAACTGAATTATCTGCAAAGCTCCAGCTCAATTACACCATTGCTACCCACTGGAATTTGATGCTACATATGTTGGAGCATCTGAAATAGTAAACCTGTTACAAAACCCAAAAAAGGGATGATTTTTTCACTTTTAGTTGAGAAGCCTTTTCTTCATCATGTGCAAAACAGCAAACCTGTTTTTGCTCCCTAAATAAAGGCATAATTTTTGGACAGCTGGTGAAAAGGCTATTTCCTATTCATTTAGCAAAGAACAAACCTCTTGTTACTTTCCAAACAAGGATCATTTTGTGTCATTCCATGTAAATAATCCACTGCTTCTTCTATTTGTGCAGCCTTTTGTATAAATACCATCAAGGCAGGCATTTGTCCCAACCCCCCCAATTTTTTTTTTTATTATTATCATTTTAGAACCTTTTTTTGCTGTTTAAGTAGCCAAAAAGTCCAATATTGCAGTGTATTTTAAATAGGCTGTTGTTTCACATTGGTTGCCATTAGTGATGAGCGAGCATGTCCTGTTAACACTTTGGCGAGCATGCTCGGGTGCTCACCGAGTATCTTCAGCGTGCTCGGGTGTTATGTTTGAGTCACTCCGTGTGCGTGATTTGTGATTGTTTGACAGCTTTAATACATGTGAGGAATGCCTAAGAAACAGGAAAATGTATTAAAGCTGTCAAACAGTCGGAAATCATGTGCACAAAGTGATTCAAACATAACACCCGAGCATGCCGAAGATACTCGGAAAACACCCGAGCATGCTCGTAAATCTTGAGTAACGAGCATGCTTGCTCATCACTAGTTGCCATCTGTTTTCCTCTACCTAGATAGGTTGATGTCCTTATGACATTAATAAGCCTGGGTTTGCATTAAAGAGCTCGCTACAGTTTAAGGAACCGTCACATATTTTTCATACATCTAGAGCTTTTTTTGAGTCTACAAGTCACATAAATGATAGTTTGTTCTATCACATAATCATATGTCCAAACGTAAATTATATTATTAAGAACTAACTTTGTAAACTTAGATTTTGTGACCTTGCAATTTTTTTTCTCCAAAAAAAACCATGTAATAATTGTCATACATTTTAGGTTAAATGCCTTTATTAAATCCTTAGACTGCCATAAGGGAAACGCTTCTCTTTTGGTTATCAGAACTTTTAACTGTAATGTGCCTGTTTTAATTTCGGAAAAGGCCAAGATAAAAAAAGATACAATTAAATCAGTCCTCAGGGAATTCTGACATGGAAGAATCAGCTAACAATTGTATGCACGCAATCTGTAGCAATAGAAAAGTCTATGAATCATCCAGTCTGTGCATCCAATGCTGTAGAAAAAAAATCCAAATGTCTTCAATAGCAGAATATTAAAGTTGTGTATTTTCATCATTAGTACAAAGATTTTAGCTTGTGCATATGGTAGAGTGTGTTAGGAAGGCTTAGCCATTATATGCTACCAATCGGTGGCCCCTATGGAGCCTAATTATGGAATTGTTATACCCTACAAGCAATGCTTTTAGTGGGGAATATGTATGTAAATGTGGCATCACCAACAGTAACCATCGACTCTGAAATACACTAATCTCCATAAAACCTAGCTTTTATTAAGTACGGTTAAAAGATCTCAGCTCAAAAGAAACCATAAGAAAATAAAGTATATACAAAGTATAAAGTGCTCAGTGGTGCCAATGCCAGTATTAAAAGGTAACGACTAGTGTTAAGCGAACATGCTCGACACTGCTCGGTACTCGCCCGAGCATCACGCTACTCGGGATGTTCGGCGAGCACCGAGCATTTCCGGGTTACTCGGGCGGGAGCTCGGGTCTCCGCCCTGCATGTTTGGCGCTCTTTACAGAGCCAATGAACATGCAGGGATTGCCAGCCAGTCACTGTAATGCTGCAGCCATGTTGGTTGTGGGCATTACAGTGATTGGCTGGCCGCACAGCGTCACCTCGAGTATTTAAAACCGGGCGCCGCCATCTTGGACACAGTCGCTCCGGATTAGACAGTGTAGGGACAGCGCTGTACAAATACCCGTCATATTAACCTTTTGGTGTGTCCCCCCCCCCCCCAAAAAAAAGCGTGTCTCTGATTTTTCAGACACAAATATAACTGTTGAAAATAGTCTGGTGTAGGCTAGAGAAACAGAAGTGTTGTTTTGCACTTCCACGGTTATCCATTTTGGGCCATTTGTATCTAAAAAAAAACAAAAAACAGTTTGAGTGTGTCGCTCACTGTTCAGCCGCAAATATCTCTATTTGTGTAGTCTTGTGTAGGCCCGACATCCCAGTGTGGTTTCGCAGTTCCACAGGTCAAATCGCTGTACTATCCAGTTTTGGGCCTTTGGTATCTAAAAAAAAAGCAGTTTGAGTGTGTCGCTCACTGTTCAGCCGCAAATATCTCTATTTAAAAAGTGTGGTATACCCCAGTAAACAATAACTGTGGTTTTGCCATCCCATGGTAAAAAATCTCTATTATTCAGCTTTTGGTAGTTTTTTCCGTAAAGAAAAACAGTAGTGTCTCCTGACTGTTGTGACACAAAAATATATCTGTTGAAAATAGTCTTGTGTAGGCCCGACATCCCAGTGTGGTTTCGCAGTTCCACGGGTCAAATCACTGTACTATCCAGTTTTGGGCCTTTGGTATCTAAAAAAAATGCAGTTTGAGTGTGTCGCTCTCTGTTCAGCCGCAAATATCTCTATTTAAAAAAGTGTGGTATACCCCAGTAAACAATAACTGTGGTTTTGCCATCCCACGGTAAAAAATCTCTATTATTCAGCTTTTGGTAGTTTTTTCCGTAAAGAAAAACAGTAGGGTCTCCTGACTGTTGTGAAACAACAATATATCTGTTGAAAATAGTCTTGTGTAGGCCCGACATCCCAGTGTGGTTTCGCAGTTCCACGGGTCAAATCGCTGTACTATCCAGTTTTGGGCCTTTGGTATCTAAAAAAAAAGCAGTTTGAGTGTGTCGCTCACTGTTCAGCCGCAAATATCTCTATTTAAAAAAGTGTGGTATACCCCAGTAAACAATAACTGTGGTTTTGCCACCCCACGGTAAAAAATCTTTATTATTCAGCTTTTGGTAGTTTTTTCCGTAAAGAAAAACAGTAGTGTCTCCTGACTGTTGTGACACAAAAATATATCTGTTGAAAATAGTCTTGTGTAGGCCCGACATCCCAGGGTGGTTTCGCAGTTCCACGGTTCAAATCGCTGTACTATCCAGTTTTGGGCCTTTGGTATCCAAAAAATAAGCAGTTTGAGTGTGTCGCTCACTGTTCAGCCGCAAATATCTCTATTTAAAAAAGTGTGGTATACCCCAGTAAACAATAACTGTGGTTTTGCCATCCCACGTTAAAAAATCTCTATTATTCAGCTTTTGGTAGTTTGTTCCGTAAAGTAAAACAGTAGTGTCTCCTGACTGTTGTGACACAAAAATATATCTGTTGAAAATAGTCTTGTGTAGGCCCGACTTCCCAGTGTGGTTTCGCAGTTCCACGGGTCAAATCGCTGTACTATCCAGCTTTCTGCCTTTGGTATCTAAAAAAAAAGGAGCTTGAGTGTGTCGCTCACTGTTCAGCCGCAAATATCTCTATTTAAAAAAGTGTGGTATACCCCAGTAAACAATAACTGTGGTTTTGCCATCCCATGGTAAAAAATCTCTATTATTCAGCTTTTGGTACTTTTTTCCGTAAAGAAAAACAGTAGTGTCTCCTGACTAGTGTTGAGCCACCCCCGTAGTGTTCGAGTTCGGTTCGGTTCGTCGAACACCCGTGTGTTCGCCGAACTGTTCATCGAACTGTTCGTCGAACACCTTCGAACACCGTTAAAACCAATGGCAGGCAAACAAAAACACATAGAAACACATAGAAAACACCTTCAAAGGTGTCCAAAAGCTGACAAACTGCTCAGAAGACACAACTAACACATAGAAAAGTGACAAGTACATATAGTCATGCGAAAATAAAAGAGGTGGAGGAGTAAAAGGAGGGGGAGACACAGATATAGGCATGTCATGCCCTTCTAAAATGCAAAAAGTGAGAAGCCGACACGGCCAGTCCGCTCCTGCCCGTGCCACCTCCGTGTCGCCGGGTTTGTGCCACAGCCGCGGTGAACCCTGATGGCCAGCCCCCCTCTCCCAATACTGGTGGGTGTCCACTGGTGGGTCGAGCGAGCCCCCCTGTGGTGGAGGCAGCTCTAAGCTTTTTAATTTAAATTGTCTCTCTAATTTGAATGAATACACTTTAAATCCATTTACAAGGATCTATTGGAGGGCAAGTCTCATGCCAGCAGCCGCGTAATTCCAGCTCCAGTAGCGTCCACTAAAGCTGCTGCAGTTAAAAAGCTTTTATAAGGATCGAGCTCGGCTGTCCACCGCAAGGCATCCTACTGCCAGTCCCAGCCCCTATGCCTTGGGGTGCCTCCTGATGCTCTTCACTGAGTATCCCATGGTCCCGAAGCATTTCCTTTGAAAAAATTAAGTGTCTAAACTACAGGTGGTGTAGCTTGCTTAACAGCCGGGATAATCCGCTGACTAGCAGACACTGCTACTAGGCACAAAGTATTTCCTGGGCTAGATGCAGTTAAAAATTTGTAACTAGATACTCTCGTTGGATGCTGAGAAAGCATTCCATAGAGTCTCCTGGCACGCCATATATGATTCTCTTAAAAAGCTTGGGGTAGGGGTCTAGGGGACCCTTTTATAGCCAAAATCACGGCCCTGTATCGCAATACGTCACCTAGGCTGAAGATAAATGGAACTGTAGCACCCTGAGGGCTCGGTTGCTACAGACGTATTGCACCTCACCCAGAGGTGTGATATCTCACTCTCAGGTAAGGATGGAGTGTGGATCAGGACCCGACACCTGCATGCATTACACCACATTGCCGTGGGGCAGGGCGACCAATATGCCCCTGAGATGGGCACGACAGTCCCTGTCCCTGGCTGGAGTAGGGGGAGGGAACACTGAGGAAGGGGAACCCTGTAGTGCAGGAGCAGGGAGGAAGCAGTTCCTGGGTGCATTGAGAAGGGAGTATAAAAGGTGGGCACCATCTTAGTTCAGTGCAGAGAAGTCTGAGCAGAAGTGGCAGGGAGCAGGGGCTCTGCATGAGCTCTGCTCCGGAGGCGGGCCTAGTAACAGAGGCCCAGGCCTGGAAGAGGGAGAAGGAAGGAAGAGGAGCGGAGAAGGCTCCAGGAACGAGGAATGAAGGGATCCCAGGGGTGCGGACAGGCGAGTCGCCACCGCACGCCCGAATCCACCTGCGTGGAGGGGTCAGGCCAAAGGGGGAGACCGGTCCCCGAACTAGTGGAGGCAGGAAACGACCCTCAGCTAGAAACCGGAGGCTCTGACATTTTATGTGGCGCAGCCCCTAGCTACACCCGCTAGGAAGGCACCACATAGGGTCAGGGAAACTGGCGCCAAGTTTACCAAGAGGAGGCCCGAGGCAGCCGGACAGAAGTGTTGGTAAGAAAGGCCAGACAAAGGACACACAAAGGGGGTCCTGTGAAGTGCTCCAAAGTTATCTGGGAGTTGTCTGAGCCCCTCACCTGGTGAGCACAGTACGACGTGGGCAGCCGTTACCTGCAGACGTGGTCTGGATAATAAGAACTGTGAGTAAAGGCCCTGGACTGCATCACTGACTCCGTGTCGTTACTGCTGCTGCCCTGCACCATCACCCCCATCCTCCGCATACACTGCCCTGAGGCTATACTCCTCCCGTGGGGAGTTATGCTACGCTCTGCTGCACCCACAACACCAGCCTCAGCGGTCTGCCCTGTAGCGGCGGTTCACTCTGACCGCAATCCACGGGTGGCGTAGTCGGACATTTAAACATCAAAACCACATAAATAGTTCCGCCACTGGTTTGACCGCCCTGAGCCACGGAACCGGGTAGCCACCAAGACTACAACCACCAGCATCCACCAAAAAGGGTCCGGCTCCGGGTGTCCCAAGGCCCAGGGGGTGCGTCAGAACATTTTCATCACCTTTCACAATCACCAATGGGACAAGGCAGGGATGTCCTCTGTCCCCTCTCTTATACAACCTAGTGACGGAGCACCTGCTCTCATCAATTCGCCATAACCCCAATATTAGGTGGATTGAGGTGGGAGGCACCGAGTACAAGTGCTCTCTATTTGCTGATGATGTCCTAGTATATATCACTCAATCACATATATCCATCCATGCTGTTATGGCTGAAATAGATCACTTTGTTACATGGTAAAATTTTAAAATCAATGCAGCGAAGTCTGAGGCCCTCGATGTCTCCCTCCCCAAATCCATATAGGATTCCATCCAGTCCAACTTTCCCTTTGCCTGGCCCTCACAGGGTATCAAATACTTAGGAATTCCTATTCATAGAGATCTCTCCCATCTATGTTATCTTAATTTTGGGCCCTTTATTGAACAATTCCATACAGACCACGGTTGGCAAGTTAGAACTGTAAGATTCACTACGTGAACCGCTGGTGTTTTGTGGAAAAGCACATGTACACCGCGTTCCAAATTATTATGCAAAAAGTGTTTAGGAGTGATAAGGGAAGAATTTGTTTGTTTGTCAGTTAAACTCATTGATGGTGATGTGTGTCAGGGCTCTTTATATCACTGTAAGCAATTGCAGACACCTGTGCTAATTAGTTTGGCAGGTGTGTCCAATGAAAGGCAAGACTACTTAAGAAGGCTCTCTCACATTATTAAGCAGCCTACATTTTCTGCCAAAATGGGAAAGAAAAAGGATGTGTCGGCTGCTGAGAAGCAACAAATTGTGGAGTGTTTAGGTCAAGGCATGACTACAATCAACATTGTGCGATGATCAGGATGAAGTGTCTTGGCAATCAAGAAGTATGTAGCTGATTCACAGTACACACGTGTGCGTGCTGATAAGGGCAAATTGAGGACTCTTTCCTACAGGCAATTACATCAGGTTGAAAGAGCAGTGGAAAAAAAGCCTTGTCATAGCAGCAGACAAGTTTTTGAAGCTGCTTGTGCCTCCAACGTCCCCCGAACAACAAGATGCAGGGTCCTTCAGAGGTTTGCAGCTGTGCATACGCCATCCTGTCGACCTCCTCTATCCACTTCACACAAGCAGAAACGGCTCCAGTGGGCCAAACATTACATGAAGACTGATTTCAAAACTGTTTTGTTCACGGATGAGTGCCGTGCAGCGCTCGATGGTCCAGATGGATGGAGTGGAGGATGGCTGGTTGATGGACACCCCACGCAAACACGGCTACAGCGCCAACAAGGAGGAGGTGGAGTAATGTTTTGGGCTGGAATCATGGGGAGAGAGATTGTCGGCCCCTTTAGGATCCCTGAAGGCGCTAAAGATGAACTCCATAATGTATGTGGATTTTCTCAAACAGCACTTCCTGCCATGGTTCAAGAAGAAGAACCGTGTATTTCACAGCAAGATCATTTTTCTGCATGATAATGCACCATCTCATGCTGCACATAAAACATCTGCATCTCTGGCTGATATGGGCATAAAAGGGGACAAACTTATGGTGTGACCCCCATGCTCCCCTGACCTCTACCCCATTCAGAACCTTTGGAGCATCATTAAAAGGAGTGTCTATGATGGCGGGAGGCAGTTCACATCTAAGCAACAGCTCTGGGAGGGTATTCTGTCCTCATGCAAAACAATTGAAGCAGAAACCATCCAAAACCTGACAAATTCAATGGACGAGAGAGTTCAGAAGCTCCTTTCGAACAAGGGGTCCTATGTGAAAATGTAACATCACCTAGAATAAAGTTTTGAGTTGAAAACTGTTTGATTTCAGTTTCTAACAACCTGCTAATGCTTATAATTTCAAAAATGACCATTTTTTTGGTCTTTATTAAAATGAAAAGGTTGATCGAAAAGTTTGGGGGATCTAAGAGTGTGGCAACCCAGTAGTCATGATTACTTCGAATTCTGACAATATGAGGGTCATGCTGCAGGTAGTGCAGCAAGAAGGCACTTATGTGTCTTGCGCATCTCGGAGACCCAAAATTATTTTCCGGGCTAGATGCAGCTAAAAATTATTTTTAATTTTAAATCTGGTGGAGCTTATTATAGATGGCCTAATAGGATCAGTGCTGCACACTGCTACAAAGCCCAAATTATTTTCCAGTCAAGATACAGATAAACATGATTAGTAATTTGAAAGCTTAAAACGTTTGGTAGGGTGATTTTAACCAATCATCAAGCTTTTACTCTCCCCAGGATGACACAGGGGTAGAAAAGTCGTTTCGGATCCATGATTTGTTCATCTTTATGAACGTGAGTCTGTCTACATTATCAGTGGAGAGCCGCGTGCGCTTATCTGTCAGCACACCACCAGCAGCGCTGAACACACGTTCAGACAGAACGCTGGCTGCGGGGCATGACAAGATCTCCAAGGCGTAAGTGGCTAGCTCCGGCCATTTATCCAGATTGGAAGCCCAAAAAGAGCAAGGGTCCAGTGACACAGTCGTGGCTTCAATGTTTACTTGGAGATACTCCTGTACCATCGTCTCTAGGCGTTGACTATGTGTCAGACTTCTTGTCTCCTGTGGCCTTGCAAAGGATGGGCTAAAAAAGTGGTGAAATGATTCCGCAAAATTGATGTTACCAGCAGATACTGTGGTTCTGTTACGGTTTGAGTGCTGAACACTTGACGGTCCCACGGTTGGCAAGTTGGAACTGTGAGATTCACTACGTGCACCACTGGTATTTTGTGGAAAAGCACATGTAAGATTCTGCAACAGTCTCTGCTGATACTCCTGCATGCGTGCATCCCTTTCTATGGCGGAATAATTTCTGCAAATTTACTTTTGTACCGGGGATCTAACAGTGTGGCAACCCAGTAGTCAGGATTATTTCTAATTCTCACAATTCGAGGGTCATGTTGCAGGTAGTGCAGCAAGAAGGCACTCATGTGTGTTGCGCATCCAGGAGCACCAAGTCCCTGTTGTGTTGGTGGCGAGGTAACAATCATGCTTCCTTCCTCTGTCCTCTCCCCCCAACCTCGCACAACAGAAATGTGATCAAGGTCTCCCTCATCTGATGAGTCTTCCATCAGTTCGTCCTCCACTTCTTCCTGGGCTCCTGCACCTTCCTCACTAGTTTGGCTGCTACCATGCGCCCTGGTAAAACCATCTCCCCCACCCTCACATGCCTGCCGCCTTGGTGCTGCCGACCTTCTGGACCTTGCAGATGTTAGCCCTTCCGCATACAACTCCTCCTCCTCTACTTCCTCCACCTCCTCTTGTGCCACCACCTGACTCCGAATTCTGTTTAACATGTGCTCCAGCATGTAAATCACCGGAATAGTCATGCTGATAATGGCATCGTCAGCACTAAACATCTTCGTCGCCATTTCAAAACTGTGCAGAAGGGTGCATAGGTCCCTGATCTGAGACCACTCCTCCAGCGTGATTTGCCCCACCTCTGAATCTCGTTGGCCCAGGCTATACGTCAGAACGTATTGCACCAGGGCTTGTCGGTGCTGCCACAGTCGCTGCAACATGTGCAGAGTTGAATTCCACCGGGTAGGCACATCGCATTTTAGCCAGTGAAGTGGCAGGCCCAACGACTTCTATAGAGATGTAAGTCGCTGAGCTGCGGGATGCGAACGGCGGAAGTGAGCACACAGCGACCGTGCCCTCTGCAGAAGGCCATCTAGTCTGGGATAGTGGGCTAAAAATTGCTGGACAACCAGGTTCAACACGTGAGCCATACAAGGCACGTGTGTGACATTGCCCCGGCGAAGGGCCGCACCCAGGTTTGCAGCATTGTCGCACACGGCCTTCCCTGGTTTCAGGTCCAGTGGAGACAACCATTCATGAAATTGGTTCTCCAGAGCTGACCACAACTCCTCAGCTGTGTGACTCACATTTCCCAGACATTTCAATGTAAAAACCGCCTGATGACGTTGAGCCCTACTGCCAGCATAGTAAGGAGGTGTGCAGGATCCCTTCTGCGCAGTTAGAAAGCTTGTGGCATGACCAGACAGGCTTTGGGTGCAGGTGGAAGACCGAGAGGAGGTTGAGGAGGCAGAAGCAGTGGAGGAACTTTGACATAAAGAGGATTGACGCACAACTCGTGGGGACGGCAAGACTTGGACAGCAGCCCCTTGTCCTGCTGTCACCATAGTTACCCAGTGCCCAGTCAGCGACATGTAACGCCCCTGTCCATGCCTACTCGTCCAAGTGTCTGTGGTGAAATGCACCCTGTCACACACAGAGTTTCTCAAAGAAGCGGTGATGTTGTGTGCGACATGCTGGTGGAGCGCAGGCACACCTTTCTTTGAGAAGTAGTGCCGACTGGGCATCTGGTACTGGGGCACTGCGACGGACATAAGGTCTCGAAAATCCTCTGTGTCCACCAGGCGGAAAGGCAGCATTTCTGTAGCCAAGAGCTTGCAGATGGTGAAATTCAACCTCTTAGCTTTCTCATGGCTAGGAGGAAATGGTCTTTTACTTGTCCACATCTGAGGGACCGAGGGCTGGCTATTGTGCTTAGACGGGGTGGATAAGGGTGTCCCCGGCAAACTGCCGGTCTGTGAGGAAGATGCAGGCGGACATGTTAGGTTGCCTTCATCCAAAGGTGGTGCTATCGATGTCGGACAGCGCTCAACACCAGCTGGTGTTACCACCTCCAAAGAAAATGATGACCTGCCAATCACGCTGGCTGTTGCGGGTAAAGAGGTGGCAGGTCTGCGCCCCAAAACAGGTGTGACTGCTGTCCCCCCAGTCACAGAGGATGAAGAGGCCGCGGATGCACAAGATATGGCAGACGGTGGTTGGCCCGGCCGGCTAGGCCGCATTGTAGCACACTGAGCTTCCCACTGCAACTTATGCTTCATGTCCATGTGCCGGTTCATGCATGAAGTACTCAAACTATGTATTTTTTGGCCTCTACTTAGCTTTTGCTGACAAATGTTACAGATAACACGAGTTGGGTCATCTTTATCGATCTGAAAAAATGCCCAGGCTATGCAAGGCTTAGCACCCATGCGACCTGAAGAGCCACCACGACTTGTGGTGAGAGGCAGAGTTGTGTTTGAGGATGCAGTTGTTGACGTGCTTCCAGTACTACGTCTCTGTACAGGAAGGCGCAACCTGACCTCGTCGTCACTAGCATCTTCCTCCACCTCCTCTGCTGACCTCATCTCTTGGCTGACTGTGGGTTGACAGTAAGTGGGATCTCCGACCTCATCATCATCACCCTGTGCGTTATCACACCCGTCGTCCTCAGAGCCATCCTGTTCCTGCCCTGACAAAAAACTAAAGATGTCGCTCCAATCAGGTATTTGAGTCTTATCATCGTCTTCCTCATTGTCTCCACCAACAGGAGTTACAGTTTGGGAATGAGGGTCTACATTATGGTCAGAACCTTCTGCGTCTGGTCCTGGATCCGACTCATAAAGATTCTGGGCATCAGTGCAGATCATTTCCTCGTCTGGATTCACAGAAGCGCTGGAGTCGACCTCTGATTCCCAGGCTATAGTATGAGTAAACAGCTCTGCAGACTCAACCATCTGTTCTACCTCATACTCAGACGGGCAGCTGGAGATTTGGGAGCTGTGAGCAAGCAAGTGCGATTTGGGTGACACCTTTGAGGACTGGAGTATTTGTGATGTTGAAGTTGATGTGGAGGAGAGCCCACTTAAAGGAGCACTTGATATCCGTTGAAGCACCTGCTGTTTTTGTGCCTCATCTGGAATTCGTAGCGATTGGCGTGGCCGTAAGAAAGGGATCTTATCACATTGTCCGCTAAAAGAAGTAGACATTTTAGTTTGGCTGGAAGACGGTCTTTCTTCTGCAGATGTTACTGTTGCTTTAACACCTACCCCACGGACACAACCTTTTTTCCCCTTCCCAACATGCCTATTCCCCTTTCCACCAGCAGCAGGCCTTTTTCCACTCATTTTGGTGGTTAACTAATTCACAACTCTGGAGTTGTTTGCACAAAAAAACAATGGATGGTAACCGAGCAGAGCTGAGTGGCCAAACTGTGGTATTAGGCCAAAACTATTGGCTGGGTTAGATGCAGAAAAAAATATATTCAGTTTGCAACCTGATGGAGGTCAGTATAGATGGACTAATAGAACAAGTCCCACACACTGCTAGAAGCCCAAATATTTTTTCAGAGGTACTGTAGATGCAGATAAAAATTAGTTTTAATTTGCAACCTGATGGAGGTCAGTATAGATGGACTAATAGAATGATGCTATGCCCAAAAGATTTTACTTCACTAGGTGCAGTAAAAAAATTGGTATTCTATACACAGGTGGTATATCTTGCAACACAGATAGGCTACTCCACTGACTAACACACTCTGCAATAGGCCAAAAAGGATTAGCTTTGCTAGATTCAGCCAAATGCTGTGAAAAAAACTTGCACAGCACTGGCACAGACCTGCCTGGCAAAAACTGATAGGAACTCATGTAACCTAGTCCTGAAAAGGACTCCAATTACAATTAGTCTTTACTCCCACAACCTATCTATTTAAGAGCACAGACCTCCCTGATAAAAGTCGTAGGAAATGCTGTAACCTAGTCCTTAAAAGGACTGCAATCACAACTATTCCCTACTCCCAAGCTATCTGTATATTTGTGCGAAAATTGGCTTGAAATTAACAAGGTATAGCGCACACAGCAACAGCGGTGCCGTCTAACATGCAGCTGCAGCAGTGAGAAAATGGTGGCGACGGGGAAAATGGCTCGGTCTTATAGGGCAAGGACATGTGACATACACTGCCAATGACACATGCCCTTGCTTGTGTGAAAAAAAGCACTTCGGTCCGTGTGTGCGCTGCTGATAGGCTGACAGATTGCACCTCCCCACTGTAAATGCGGGAAAGAGAAAAAAAAATGGAGATCTTCATTGTTCCTGCAGAGATCCATCCCCTGCCCCTCCCCCCACCCCGCTGTACACTCAAACTGCGTATTAACATTAATTTTCATCATTACTGAGAAAAAATCCAGTTATGATTTTGGTGCACGAACAGTTATCGAACATAACCTCGAACAGCCGAATTTTTGTCAAATTGTTCGTGTTCGCCGAACGGCTCGAACACCGCCCAAAACAGCTCGAATTTGAGATTGGCGAACAGTTTGAGAAGAACAACGCTCATCTCTACTCCTGACTCTTGTGACACAAAAATATATCTGTTGAAAATAGTCTTGTGTATGCCCGACATCCCAGTGTGGTTTCGCAGTTCCACGGGTCAAATCGCTGTACTATCCAGTTTTGGGCCTTTGGTATCTTAAAAAAAAGCAGTTTGAGTGTGTCGCTCACTGTTCAGCCGCAAATATCTCTATTTAAAAAGTGTGGTATACCCCAGTAAACAATAACTGTGGTTTTGCCATCCCACGGTAAAAAATCTCTATTATTCAGCTTTTGGTAGTTTTTTCCGTAAAGAAAAACAGTAGTGTCTCCTGACTGTTGTGACACAAAAATATATCTGTTGAAAATAGTCTTGTGTAGGCCCGACATCCCAGGGTGGTTTCGCAGTTCCACGGGTCAAATCGCTGTACTTTCCAGTTTTGGGCCTTTGGTATCCAAAAAAAAAGCAGTTTGAGTGTGTTGCTAACTGTTCAGCCGAAAATATCTCTATTTAAAAAAGTGTGGTATACCCCAGTAAACAATAACTGTGGTTTTGCCATCCCACGTTAAAAAATCTCTATTATTCAGCTTTTGGTAGTTTGTTCCGTAAAGTAAAACAGTAGTGTCTCCTGACTGTTGTGACACAAAAATATATCTGTTGAAAATAGTCTTGTGTAGGCCCGACATCCCAGTGTGGTTTCGCAGTTCCACGCGTCAAATCGCTGTACTATCCAGTTTTGGGCCTTTGGTATCTAAAAGAAAAGCAGTTTGAGTGTGTCGCTCACTGTTCAGCCGCAAATATCTCTATTTAAAAAAGTGTGGTATACCCCAGTAAACAATAACTGTGGTTTTGCCATCCCACGGTAAAAAAATCTCTATTATTCAGCTTTTGGTAGTTTTTTCCGTAAAGAAAAACAGTAGTGTCTCCTGACTGTTGTGGCACAATAATATATCTGTTGAAAATAGTCTTGTGTAGGCCCGACTTCCCAGTGGGTTTCGCAGTTCCACGGGTCAAATCGCTGTACTATCCAGTTTTCTGCCTTTGGTATCTAAAAAAAAAGCAGCTTGAGTGTGTCGCTCACTGTTCAGCCGCAAATATCTCTATTTAAAAAAGTGTGGTATACCCCAGTAAACAATAACTGTGGTTTTGCCATCCCACGGTAAAAAATCTCTATTATTCAGCTTTTGGTAGTTTTTTCCGTAAAGAAAAACAGTAGTGTCTCCTGACTCTTGTGACACAAAAATATATCTGTTGAAAATAGTCTTGTGTATGCCCGACATCCCAGTGTGGTTTCGCAGTTCCACAGGTCAAATCGCTGTGCTATCCAGTTTTGGGCCTTTGGTATCTTAAAAAAAAAACAGTTTGAGTGTGTCGCTCACTGTTCAGCCGCAAATATCTCTATTTAAAAAGTGTGGTATACCCCAGTAAACAATAACTGTGGTTTTGCCATCCCACGGTAAAAAATCTCTATTATTCAGCTTTTGGTAGTTTTTTCCGTAAAGAAAAACAGTAGTGTCTCCTGACTGTTGTGACACAAAAATATATCTGTTGAAAATAGTCTTGTGTAGGCCCGACATCCCGGTGTGGTTTCGCAGTTCCACGTGTCAAATCGCTGTACTATCCAGTTTTGGGCCTTTGGTATCTAAAAAAAAAGCAGTTTGAGTTCACTCACTGTTCAGCCGCAAATATCTCTATTTAAAAAAGTGTGGTATACCCCAGTAAACAATAACTGTGGTTTTGCCATCCCACGGTAAAAAATCTTTATTATTCAGCTTTTGGTAGTTTTTTCCGTAAAGAAAAACAGTAGTGTCTCCTGACTGTTGTGACACAAATATATATCTGTTGAAAATAGTCTTGTGTAGGCCCGACATCCCAGTGTGGTTTCGCAGTTCCACGGGTCAAATCGCTGTACTATCCAGTTTTGGGCCTTTGGTATCTAAAAAAAGCAGTTTGAGTGTGTCGCTCACTGTTCAGCCGCAAATTTCTCTATTTAAAAAAGTATGGTATACCCCGGTAAACAATAACTGTGGTTTTGCCATCCCACGCTAAAAAATCTCTATTATTCAGCTTTTGGTAGTTTTTTCCGTAAAGAAAAACAGTAGTGTCTCCTGACTGTTGTGACACAAAAAATGTATCTGTTGAAAATAGTCTTGTGTAGGCCTGACATCCCAGTGTGGTTTCACAGTTCCACGGGTCAAATCGCTGTACTATCCAGTTTTGGGCCTTTGGTATCTAAAAAAAAGCAGTTTGTGTGTGTCGCTCACTGTTCAGCCGCAAATATCTCTATTTAAAAAAGTGTGGTATACCCCAGTAAACAATAACTGTGGTTTTGCCATCCCACGGTAAAAAATCTCTATTATTCAGCTTTTGGTAGTTTTTTCCGTAAAGAAAAACAGTAGTGTCTCCTGACTGTTGTGACACAAAAATATATCTGTTGAAAATAGTCTTGTGTAGGCCCGCCATCCCAGGGTGGTTTCGCAGTTCCACGGGTCAAATCGCTGTACTATCCAGTTTTGGGCCTTTGGTATCCAAAAAAAAAGCAGTTTGAGTGTGTTGCTCACTGTTCAGCCGCAAATATCTCTATTTAAAAAAGTGTGGTATACCCCAGTAAACAATAACTGTGGTTTTGCCATCCCAAATTAAAAAATCTCTATTATTCAGCTTTTGGTAGTTTGTTCCGTAAAGTAAAACAGTAGTGTTTCCTGACTGTTGTGACACAAAAATATATCTGTTGAAAATAGTCTTGTGTAGGCCCGACATCCCAGTGTGGTTTCGCAGTTCCACGGGTCAAATCGCTGTACTATCCAGTTTTGGGCCTTTGGTATCTAAAAGAAAAGCAGTTTGAGTGTGTCGCTCACTGTTCAGCCGCAAATATCTCTATTTAAAAAAGTGTGGTATACCCCAGTAAACAATAACTGTGGTTTTGCCATCCCACAGTAAAAAAATCTCTATTATTCAGCTTTTGGTAGTTTTTTCCGTAAAGAAAAACAGTAGTGTCTACTGACTGTTGTGACACAAAAATATATCTGTTGAAAATAGTCTTGTGTAGGCCCGACATCCCAGTGTGGTTTCACAGTTCCACGGGTCAAATCGCTGTACTTTCCAGTTTTGGGCCTTTGGTATCTAAAAAAAAAGCAGTTTGAGTGTGTCGCTCACTGTTCAGCCGCAAATATCTCTATTTAAAAAAGTGTGGTATACCCCAGTAAACAATAACTGTGGTTTTGCCATCTCACGGTAAAAAATCTGTATTATTCAGCTTTTGGTAGTTTTTTCCATAAAGAAAAACAGTAGTGTCTCCTGACTGTTGTGACACAAAAATATATCTGTTGAAAATAGTCTTGTGTAGGCCCGACATCCCAGTGTGGTTTCGCAGTTCCACGGGTCAAATCGCTGTACTATCCAGTTTTGGGCCTTTGGTATCTTAAAAAAAAGCAGTTTGAGTGTCTCGCTCACTGTTCAGCCGCAAATATCTCTATTTAAAAAGTGTGGTATACCCCAGTAAACAATAACTGTGGTTTTGCCATCCCACTGTAAAAAATCTCTATTATTCAGCTTTTGGTAGTTTTTTCCGTAAAGAAAAACAGTAGGGTCTCCTGACTGTTGTGACACAAAAATATAACTGTTGAAAATAGTCTTGTGTAGGCCCGACATCCCAGTATGGATTCGCAGTTCCACGGGTCAAATCGCTGTACTATCCAGTTTTGGGCCTTTGGTATCTAAAAAAAAAGCAGTTTGAGTGTGTCGCTCACTGTTCAGCCGCAAATATCTCTATTTAAAAAAGTGTGGTATGCCCCAGTAAACAATAACTGTGGTTTTGCCATCCCACAGTAAAAAATCTCTATTATTCAGCTTTTGGTAGTTTTTTCCGTAAAGAAAAACAGTAGTGTCTCCTGACTGTTGTGACACAAAAATGTATCTGTTGAAAATAGTCTTGTGTAGGCCCGACATCCCAGTGTGGTTTCACAGTTCCACGGGTCAAATCGCTGTACTATCCAGTTTTGGGCCTTTGGTATCTAAAAAAAAGCAGTTTGTGTGTGTCGCTCACTGTTCAGCCGCAAATATCTCTATTTAAAAAAGTGTGGTATACCCCACTAAACAATAACTGTGGTTTTGCCATCCCACGGTAAAAAATCTCTATTATTCAGCTTTTGGTAGTTTTTTCCGTAAAGAAAAACAGTAGTGTCTCCTGACTGTTGTGACACAAAAATATATCTGTTGAAAATAGTCTTGTGTAGGCCCGCCATCCCAGGGTGGTTTCGCAGTTCCACGGGTCAAATCGCTGTACTATCCAGTTTTGGGCCTTTGGTATCCAAAAAAAAAGCAGTTTGAGTGTGTTGCTCACTGTTCAGCCGCAAATATCTCTATTTAAAAAAGTGTGGTATACCCCAGTAAACAATAACTGTGGTTTTGCCATCCCAAATTAAAAAATCTCTATTATTCAGCTTTTGGTAGTTTGTTCCGTAAAGTAAAACAGTAGTGTCTCCTGACTGTTGTGACACAAAAATATATCTGTTGAAAATAGTCTTGTGTAGGCCCGACATCCCAGTGTGGTTTCGCAGTTCCACGGGTCAAATCGCTGTACTATCCAGTTTTGGGCCTTTGGTATCTTAAAAAAAAGCAGTTTGAGTGTCTCGCTCACTGTTCAGCCGCAAATATCTCTATTTAAAAAGTGTGGTATACCCCAGTAAACAATAACTGTGGTTTTGCCATCCCACTGTAAAAAATCTCTATTATTCAGCTTTTGGTAGTTTTTTCCGTAAAGAAAAACAGTAGGGTCTCCTGACTGTTGTGACACAAAAATATAACTGTTGAAAATAGTCTTGTGTAGGCCCGACATCCCAGTATGGATTCGCAGTTCCACGGGTCAAATCGCTGTACTATCCAGTTTTGGGCCTTTGGTATCTAAAAAAAAAGCAGTTTGAGTGTGTCGCTCACTGTTCAGCCGCAAATATCTCTATTTAAAAAAGTGTGGTATGCCCCAGTAAACAATAACTGTGGTTTTGCCATCCCACGGTAAAAAATCTCTATTATTCAGCTTTTGGTAGTTTTTTCCGTAAAGAAAAACAGCAGTGTCTCCTGACTCTTGTGACACAAAAATATATCTGTTGAAAATAGTCTTGTGTAGGCCCGACATCCCAGTGCGGTTTCGCAGTTCCACGGGTCAAATCGCTGTACTATCCAGTTTTGGGCCTTTGGTATCTTAAAAAAAAGCAGTTTGAGTGTGTCGCTCACTGTTCAGCCGCAAATATCTCTATTTAAAAAAGTGTGGTATACCCCAGTAAACAATAACTGTGGTTTTGCCATCCCAGGGTAAAAAATCTCTATTATTCAGCTTTTGGTAGTTTTTTCCGTAAAGAAAAACAGTAGTGTCTCCTGACTGTTGTGACACAAAAATGTATCTGTTGAAAATAGTCTTGTGTAGGCCCGACATCCCAGTATGGTTTCGCAGTTCCAAGTGTCAAAACGCTGTACTATCCAGTTTTGGGCCTTTGGTATCTAAAAAAAAAGCAGTTTGAGTGTGTCGCTCACTGTTCAGCCGCAAATATCTCTATTTAAAAAGTGTGGTATACCCCAGTAAGCAATAACTGTGGTTTTGCCATCCCATGGTAAAAAATCTCTATTATTCAGCTTTTGGTAGTTTTTTCCATAAAGAAAAACAGTAGGGTCTCCTGACTGTTGTGACACAAAAATATATCTGTTGAAAATAGTCTTGTGTAGGCCTGACATCCCAGTATGGTTTCGCAGTTCCACGGGTCAAATCGCTGTACTATCCAGTTTTGGGCCTTTGGTATCTAAAAAAAAAAAGCAGTTTGAGTGTGTCGCTCACTGTTCAGCCGCAAATATCTCTATTTAAAAAGTGTGGTATTGCCCAGTAAACAATAACTGTGGTTTTGCCATCACACGGTAAAAAATCTCTATTATTCAGCTTTTGGTAGTTTTTTCCGTAAAGAAAAACAGCAGTGTCTCCTGACTCTTGTGACACAAAAATATATCTGTTGAAAACAGTCTTGTGTAGGCCCGACATCCCAGTGTGGTTTTGCAGTTCCACGGGTCAAATCGCTGTACTATCCAGTTTTGGGCCTTTGGTATCTTAAAAAAAGCAATTTGAGTGTGTCACTCACTGTTCAGCCGCAAATATCTCTATTTAAAAAAGTGTGGTATACCCCAGTAAACAATAACTGTGGTTTTGCCATCCCAGGGTAAAAAATCTCTATTATTCAGCTTTTGGTAGTTTTTTCCGTAAAGAAAAACAGTAGTGTCTCCTGACTGTTGTGACACAAAAATATATCTGTTGAAAATAGTCTTGTGTAGGCCCGACATCCCAGTGTGGTTTTGCAGTTCCACGGGTCAAATCGCTGTACTATCCAGTTTTGGGCCTTTGGTATCTTAAAAAAAGCAATTTGAGTGTGTCGCTCACTGTTCAGCCGCAAATATCTCTATTTAAAAAAGTGTGGTATACCCCAGTAAACAATAACTGTGGTTTTGCCATCCCAGGGTAAAAAATCTCTATTATTCAGCTTTTGGTAGTTTTTTCCGTAAAGAAAAACAGTAGTGTCTCCTGACTGTTGTGACACAAAAATATATCTGTTGAAAATAGTCTTGTGTAGGCCCGACATCCCAGTGTGGTTTCGCAGTTCCACGGGTCAAATCGCTGTACTATCCAGTTTTGGGCCTTTGGTATGTAAAAAAAAAGCAGTTTGAGTGTGTCGCTCACTGTTCAGCAGCAAATATCTCTATTTAAAAAGTGTGGTATGCCCCAGTAAACAATAACTGTGGTTTTGCCATCACACGGTAAAAAATCTCTATTATTCAGCTTTTGGTAGTTTTTTCCGTAAAGAAAAACAGCAGTGTCTCCTGACTCTTGTGACACAAAAATATATCTGTTGAAAATAGTCTTGTGTAGGCCCGCCATCCCAGTGTGGTTTCGCAGTTCCACGGGTCAAATCGCTGTACTATCCAGTTTTGGGCCTTTGGTATCTAAAAAAAAAAGCAGTTTGAGTGTGTTGCTCAATGTTCAGCCGCAAATATCTCTATTTAAAAAAGTGTGGTATACCCCAGTAAACAGTAACTGTGGTTTTGCCATCCCATGGTAAAAAATCTCTATTATTCAGCTTTTGGTAGTTTTTTCCGTAAAGAAAAACAGTAGTGTCTCCTGACTGTTGTGACACAAAAATATATCTGTTGAAAATAGTCTTGTGTAGGCCCGACATCCCAGTGTGGTTTCGCAGTTCCACGGGTCAAATCGCTGTACTATCCAGTTTTGGGCCTTTGGTATCTTAAAAAAAAGCAGTTTGAGTGTGTCGCTTACTGTTCAGCCGCAAATATCTCTACTTAAAAAAGTGTGGTATACCCCAGTAAACAATAACTGTGGTTTTGCCATCCCACATTAAAAAATCTCTATTATTCAGCTTCTGGTAGTTTTTTCCATAAAGTAAAACAGTAGTGTCTCCTGACTGTTGTGACACAAAAATATATCTGTTGAAAATAGTCTTGTGTAGGCCCGACATCCGAGTGTGGTTTCGTAGTTCCACGCGTCAAATCGCTGTACTATCCAGTTTTGGGCCTTTGGTATCTTAAAAAAAAGCAGTTTGAGTGTGTCGCTCACTGTTCAGCCGCAAATATCTCTATTTAAAAAGTGTGGTATACCCCAGTAAACAATAACTGTGGTTTTGCCATCCCACGGTAAAAAATCTCTATTATTCAGCTTGTGGTAGTTTTTTCCGTAAAGAAAAACAGTAGGGTCTCCTGACTGTTGTGACACAAAAATATATCTGTTGAAAATAGTCTTGTGTAGGCCCGACATCCCAGTGTTGTTTCGCAGTTCCACGGGTCAAATCGCTGTACTATCCAGTTTGGGGCCTTTGGTATCTAAAAAAAAGCAGTTTGAGTGTGTCGCTCACTGTTCAGCCGCAAATATCTCTATTTAAAAAAGTGTGGTATACCCCAGTAAACAATAACTGTGGTTTTGCCATCCCACGGTAAAAAATCTCTATTATTCAGCTTTTGGTAGTTTTTTCCGTAAAGAAAAACAGTAGTGTCTCCTGACTGTTGTGACACAAAAATATATCTGTTGAAAATAGTCTTGTGTAGGCCCGACATCCCAGTGTGGTTTCGCAGTTCCACGGGTCAAATCGCTGTACTATCCAGTTTTGGGCCTTTGGTATCTAAAAAAAAGCAGTTTGAGTGTGTCGCTCACTGTTCAGCCGCAAATATCTCTATTTAAAAAAGTGTGGTATGCCCCAGTAAATAATAACTGTGGTTTTCCTCTTCCACGGTTCTAATCTACTCTTTATTACCCTTTTTCCATTGATAGAGCAAGTGTAAGCTATTTTACTTAATTTACAATGGGCATGGCGCGTGGCAAGGGACGTGGAAGTGGACGTTCTGGTGATGGTTCATGCAGAGGACGGGGCCGTGGCCAAGGTGAAAATGTGCCACAACCAACAGCCACATCTTCTCGCTCCCACTTCTTGACCGAATTACTAGGGAAGCACAGAACAACACCAGTATTGAGAACTGATCAGTGTGAACAGGTTATTAATTGGATAGCAGATAATACTTCCAGTTACCTGGGCACCACCTCCTCCGGTCTGTCTTCCACATGGTCAACTCTTAGTAGCCGTGATTCTCGACCGCATACTCCTCCTCACCCTGATGCTCCTTCCTCCCACCATGCCGAGTGGCGTCAGACAGCAAGTGATCCCACACTTGGACACTCTGAAGAGCTGTTCACTGGTCCATTTCCATATTTGGGCCCCTCGCCTGATACGCTTGAAGTGGTGGAAGAGGAGATCTCATGTTGCGATGCCCAAATATTTGAACAGCCACGGCCACAGGAAGTCGACGTTGGCAATCTGTCACAAGAGGTGGACGATGACGAGACACAATTGCCAGGAAGTGAGGAGGAGGATCGTGGTGCGCAAGTGGAAGAGGAGGAGGTGGTGGATGATCTAGTAACTGACCCAACGTGGAAGGAGGACATGCAGAGTGAGGCCAGCAGCACACGAGGGGAGGGAGGCAGAGTACCCCAGCAGGCAGGAAGAAGCAGTGTGGTGGCCGCAGACAGAAGGCAGGCAACCTTTCCCCGTATCAAGAAAAATGAGGGACGTTGCCAGTACAAGCGGTAGGTCTTCCAGAGTCTGGAATTTTTTTAAAGACTCTGCTGATAACCCCAAAAAGGCCATATGTTCCAACTGCCATGCCAGCATCAGCAGGGGTGACAAAACTACCAGCCTGACCACCACCAGCATGATCAGGCACATGGCAGCAAAGCACCCGACTTTGTGGGGCGAAACCCAGGGTCCACGACCAGTGTCAGCGGGTGTCACCACTGCTTCTTCCACTGTTGTACGTGCAATAGAACCCCCTGTTGTGTGTGCAAAGCAATCCCCTGTCCATACTGCATGTAAAGATGCCCCCTTCTCTCAGTCTTCACTTGTTATGGCAGTTTCTCAAGAAACAGCATCAACGTCCACGTCCACGTCCCACCGCAATGTTCAATTGTCCATATCCCAGACCTTTGAACGAAAGCGGAAATTCGCAGCTAACGCCCCACAGGCCACAGTCCTAAATTCGTACATTTCACGACTGCTTGCGTTGGAAATGCTGCCTTTTAGGTTGGTGGAGATGGAATCCTTCCGCAATCTTATGGCGGTGGCAGTCCCTCGGTACTCGGTCCCCAGCCGACACTATTTTGCCCGGTGTGCCATCCCCGCACTACACAAGCACGTTTCCCAAAGCATCTGCCGTGCCCTCAACAACGCAATTACTGGGAGAGTCCACCTGACAACTGACACGTGGACAAGTGCTTGTGGCCAGGGACGGTACATCTCTCTGACGGCACACTGGGTAAACATAGTGGAAGCCGGGACCCAGTCAGACCTTGGGACTGAACACATCCTCCCCACACCGAGGATTGCGGGCCCTATGTCAGTCAGAGTTGCCCCCACAGTGTACAGCCCCTGCGCATCCTCCTCCTCCTCCTCCTCCTCATGTTCAGCCTCCATCTCAGATATCACCACATCAGTTACAAGCTGGAAGCATTGCAGTACTGCCTCCGCCAAGCGGCAGCAGGCTGTGCTGAAACTCATAAGCTTACGTGATAAACCTCACACTGATTGTGAGTTGTGGACAGCTGTGAAAGAGCAGGCAGATCTGTGTCTGAGACCGCTGAGCCTACATCCCGGCATGGTCATGTGTGACAATGGCAGTAACATGGTGGCGGCTCTGAGGCGAGGTGAGATCACACACGTACCATGCCTGGCTCATGTGCTTAACCTCGTGGTTCAGCGGTTTCTTAAATCGTACCCCGAGTTGCCAAATCTGCTCGTGAAAGTAAGCCGCCTGTCAGCTCATTTTCGCAAGTCGGCTACAGCTTCCGCCGCCCTTGCTGTGTTGCAGCAGCGTTTGCAGCTTCCGGCACACCGACTGGTGTGTGATGTCCCCACACGTTGGAACTCTACCCTCCACATGTTGCAAAGGATTTGTGAGCAGAAGAGAGCAGTTGTGGAGTACCAGCTGCAACAAGGCCGTCGATATTCAGGTCAGACTCCACACATAAGACCTCAGGAGTGGACCTGGATGTCTGATATATGTACCATCCTGACAAACTTTGAGGAGGCCACAAAGATGGTAAGTGGCGATGACGCCATCATTAGTGTCAGCATCCCACTTGTCTGTCTTTTGCAACTCTCTCTGCAGAGAATTAAAGAGGAGGCATTGCAGCCAGAGTATGATGAGATGGATCAAGAAGCCGTAGCGGGCGATTACACACAGCCCAGCCTCATCTCATCCCAATGTGCATTGGGGGACAATGAGGGAGAGGAGGAGGAGGAGGAGGAAGAACAGGAGCTGCTATCATGCGTTGTAGACAGTAGTACCTGTACAAGTGTCATACCGTCGGTTCAGCGTGGGTGGCCTGAGGACAGGGGGGAGGAGGAAGAGGAGGAGGAGGAGGAGAGCATGGTCAGTCGTCATCTTGGTGAGGACACGGAAACCTTGCCTGTTACCACTATGGCACGCATGGCTGACTTTATGTTACGCTGCCTTAACCGTGACCCTCGCGTTGTCAAAATATTGGGTGACAGTCATTACTGGTTGGTGACACTTGTAGACCCCCGCTACAAGGAGAACTTTCACTCTCTTATTCCTGAGGTGGAGAGGTCTACAAAAATGGGGCAGTACCAGAAGGCCCTTGCTACAGAACTCTTAAAAATTCCCATCTGAACACGCTAGCGGCAGACGTCACCGTTCGTTGCCCAACCAAGGCGTACAGGGGAGAGATGCAACTCCAATCCAGCAGAGGCAGGGGAACACTGTCAACGTTCTGGGACAGTTTTCTGACACCCGCCCAGCTTACAGGCCTGAGGCGTGGTGTACTCTCACAAGGAGTGGAAAGTTTCAAAAGATGGTGAGGGAGTACCTTGCCGACCATACCAGCATCCTCCGTGATTCCTCTGTGCCTTTTAATTATTGGATATAAAAGCTGGACACTTGGAATGAACTCGCTCTGTACGCCTTGGAGGTACTGGACTGCGCTGCCGCTAGCGTGTTATCGGAGCGTGTTTTTAGTGCCGCTGGGGGAATTATAACTGATAAGCGCACTCGCCTGTCAACTGACAATGCTGACAAGCTGACTCTTATCAAAATGAACAAGGGCTGGATTGGGCCAGACTTCTCATCACCACCAAATGACAGCAGAGTAACATAAAGTAACCCACACATGGGTATACGCTTCCTCGTTTCAGCTGTTTTATCTTCTTCTCCTTATCCTCAGCCTCCACCGACCACTATATTACCAGGGTGTCAGCATTGCAAGTTCCTCCGTCCTTATTTTTGGCAGCTTTTGCTTGCAAGGCATAAGCAAATACTATGGGACACCCACTCCCCAATAACGGGACTTATGTTTGTAATATGCTGTACTGCATGGCTCTTGTAAGGGGCATTGCAAGCTGCTCCGTCCTAATTTTTGGCAGCTTTTGCTTGGAAAGCATAAGCAAATACTATAGGACACCCACTCCCCAATAATGGGACTTATGTTTGTAATATGGTGTACTGCATGGCTCTTGTAAGGGGCATTGCAAGTTGCTCCATTCTAATTTTTGGCAGCTTTTGCTTGGAAAGCATAAGCAAATACTATGGGACACCCACTCCCCAATAATGGGACTTATGTTTGTAATATGCTGTACTGCATGGTTCTTGTAAAGGGCATTGCAAGTTGCTCCGTCCTAATTTTTGGCAGCTTTTGCTTGGAAAGCATAAGCAAATACTATGGGACACCACTCCCCAATAATGGGACTTATGTTTGTAATATGCTGTACTGCATGGCTCTTGTAAAGGGCATTGCAAGTTGCTTCGTCCTAATTTTTGGCAGCTTTTGCTTGGAAAGCATAAGCAAATACCATGGGACACCCACTCCCCAATAATGGGACTTATGTTTGTAATATGCTGTACTGCATGGCTCTTGTAAGGGGCATTGCAAGTAGCTCCGTCCTAATTTTTGGCAGCTTTTGCTTGGAAAGCATAAGCAAATACTACGGGAGACCCACACCCCAATAATGGGACTTATGTTTGTAATATGCTGTACTGCATGGCTCTTGTAAGGGGCATTGCAAGTTGCTCCATCCTAATTTTTGGCAGCTTTTGCTTGCAAGGCATAAGCAAATACTATGGGACACCCACTCCCCAATAATGGGACTTATGCTTGTAATATGCTGTACTGCATGGCTCTTGTAAGGGGCATTGCAAGTTGCTCCGTCCTAATATTTGGCAGCTTTTGCTTCCAAAGCACAAGCAAATACCATGGGACACCCACTCCCCAATAATGGGACTTATGTTTGTAATATGCTGTACTGCATGGCTCTTGTAAGGGGCATTGCAAGTTGCTCCGCCCTAATTTTTGGCAGCTTTTGCTTGGAAAGCATAAGCAAATACCATGGGACACCCACTCCCCAATAATCGGACTTATGTTTGTAATATGCTGTACTGCATGGCTCTTGTAAGTGGAATTGCAAGTTGCTCCGTCCTAATTTTTGGCAGCTTTTGCTTGCAAGGCATAAGCAAATACTATGGGACACCCACTCCCCAATAATGGGACTTATGTTTGTAATATGCTGTACTGCATGGCTCTTGTAAGGGGCATTGCAATTTGCTCCGTCCTAATTTTTGGCAGCTTTTGCTTTCAAGGCATAAGCAAATACCATGGGACACCCACTCCCCAATAATGGGACTTATGTTTGTATATGCTGTACTGCATGGCTCTTGCAAGGGGCATTGCAAGTTGCTCCGTCCTAATTGTTGGCAGCTTTTGCTTGCAAGGCATAAGCAAATACCATGGGACACCCACTCCCCAATAACGGGACTTATGTTTGTAATATGCTGTACTGCATCGCTCTTGTAAGGGGCATTGCAAGTTGCTCCATCCTAATTTTTGGCAGCTTTTGCTTGGAAAGCATAAGCAAATACTATGGGACACCTACTCCCCAATAATGGGACTTATATTTGTAATATGCTGTACTGCATGGCTCTTGTAAGGGGCATTGCAAGTTGCTCCGTCCTAATTTTTTGCAGGTTTTACTTGGAAAGCATAAGCAAATACTATGGGACACCCACTCCCCAATAATTGGACTTATGTTTGTAATATGCTGTACTGCATGGCTCTTGTAAGGGGCATTGCAAGTTGCTCCGTCCTAATTTTTTGCAGCTTTTGCTTGGAAAGCATAAGCAAATACCATGGGACACCCACTCCCCAATAATGGGACTTATGTTTGTAATATGCTGTACTGCATGGCTCTTGTAAGGGGCATTGCAAGTTGCTCCGTCCTAATTTTTGGCAGCTTTTGCTTGGAAAGCATAAGCAAATACTACGGGAGACCCACTCCCCAATAATGGGACTTATGTTTGTAATATGCTGTACTGCATGGCTCTTGTAAGGGGCATTGCAAGTTGCTCCGTCCTAATTTTTGGTAGCTTTTGCTTGGAAAGCATAAGCAAATACTATGGGACACCCACTCCCCAATAATGGGACTTATGTTTGTAATATGCTGTACTGCATGGCTCTTGTAAGGGGCATTGTAAGTTACTCCGTCCTAATTTTTGGCAGCTTTTGCTTGCAAGGCATAAGCAAATACTATGGGACACCCACTCCCCAATAATGGGACTTATGTTTGTAATATGCTGTACTGCATGGCTCTTGTAAGGGGCATTGCAAGCTGCTCCGTCCTAATTTTTGGCAGCTTTTGCTTGCAAAGCATAAGCAAAAACTATGGGACACCCACTCCCCAATAATGGGACTTATGTTTGTAATATGCTGTACTGCATGGCTCTTGTAAAGGGCATTGCAAGTTGCTCCATCCTAATTTTGGCAGCTTTTACTTGGAAAGCATAAGCAAATACTATGGGAGACCCACTCCCCAATAATGGGACTTATGTTTGTAATATGCTGTACTACATGGCTCTTGTAAGGGGCATTGCAAGTTGCTCCGTCCTAATTTTTGGCAGCTTTCGCTTGGAAAGCATAAGCAAATACTATGGGACACCCACTCCCCAATAATGGGACTTATGTTTGTAATATGCTGTACTGCATGGCTCTTGTAAGGGGCATTGCAAGTTGCTCCGTCCTAATTTTTGGCAGCTTTTGCTTGCAAGGCATAAGCAAATACTATGGGACACCCACTCCCCAATAATGGGACTTATGTTTGTAATATGCTGTACTGCATGGCTCTTGTAAGGGGAATTGCAAGTTGCTCCATCCTAATTTTTGGCAGATTTTGCTTGGAAAGCATAAGCAAATACCATGGGACACCCACTCCCCAATAATGGGACTTATGTTTGTAATATGCTGTACTGCATGGCTCTTGTAAGGGGCATTGCAAGTTGCTCCGTCCTAATTTTTGGCAGCTTTTCCTTGGAAAGCATAAGCAAATACTACGGGAGACCCACTCCCCAATAATGGGACTTATGTTTGTAATATGCTGTACTGCATGGCTCTTGTAAGGGGCATTGCAAGTTGCTCCGTCCTAATTTTTGGCAGCTTTTGCTTGCAAGGCATAAGCAAATAATATGGGACACCCACTCCCCAATAATGGGACTTATGTTTGTAATATGCTGTACTGCATGGCTCTTGTAAGGGACATTGCAAGTTGCTTCGTCCTAATTTTTGGCAGCTTTTGCTTGGAAAGTATAAGCAAATACTATGGGACACCCACTCCCCAATAATGGGACTTATGTTTGTAATATGCTGTACTGCATGGCTCTTGTAAGGGGCATTGCAAGTTGCTCCGTCCTAATTTTTGGCAGCCTTTGCTTGCAAGGCATAAGCAAATACTAATGGACACCCACTCCCCAATAATGGGACTTATGTTTGTAATATGCTGTACTGCATGGCTCTTGTAAGGGGAATTGCAAGTTGCTCCGTCCTAATTTTTGGCAGCTTTTGCTTGCAAGGCATAAGCAAATACTATGGGACACCCACTCCCCAATAATGGGACTTATGTTTGTAATATGCTGTACTGCATGGCTCTTGTAAGGGGCATTGCAAGTTACTCCGTCCTAATTTTTGGCAGCTTTTGCTTGCAAGGCATAAGCAAATACTATGGGACACCCACTCCCCAATAATGGGACTTATGTTTGTAATATGCTGTACTGCATGGCTCTTGTAAGGGGCATTGCAAGCTGCTCCGTCCTAATTTTTGGCAGCTTTTGCTTGCAAGGCATAAGCAAATACTATGGGACACCCACTCCCCAATAATGGGACTTATGTTTGTAATATGCTGTACTGCATGGCTCTTGTAAAGGGCATTGCAAGTTGCTCCATCCTAATTTTGGCAGCTTTTACTTGGAAAGCATAAGCAAATACTATGGGAGACCCACTCCCCAATAATGGGACTTATGTTTGTAATATGCTGTACTACATGGCTCTTGTAAGGGGCATTGCAAGTTGCTCCGTCCTAATTTTTGGCAGCTTTCGCTTGGAAAGCATAAGCAAATACTATGGGACACCCACTCCCCAATAATGGGACTTATGTTTGTAATATGCTGTACTGCATGGCTCTTGTAAGGGGCATTGCAAGTTGCTCCGTCCTAATTTTTGGCAGCTTTTGCTTGCAAGGCATAAGCAAATACTATGGGACACCGACTCCCCAATAATGGGACTTATGTTTGTAATATGCTGTACTGCATGGCTCTTGTAAGGGGAATTGCAAGTTGCTCCATCCTAATTTTTGGCAGATTTTGCTTGGAAAGCATAAGCAAATACCATGGGACACCCACTCCCCAATAATGGGACTTATGTTTGTAATATGCTGTACTGCATGGCTCTTGTAAGGGGCATTGCAAGTTGCTCCGTCCTTATTTTTGGCAGCTTTTGCTTGGAAAGCATAAGCAAATACTACGGGAGACCCACTCCCCAATAATGGGACTTATGTTTGTAATATGCTGTAATGCATGGCTCTTGTAAGGGGCATTGCAAGTTGCTCCGTCCTAATTTTTGGCAGCTTTTGCTTGCAAGGCATAAGCAAATACTATGGGACACCCACTCCCCAATAATGGGACTTATGTTTGTAATATGCTGTACTGCATGGCTCTTGTAAGGGACATTGCAAGTTGCTTCGTCCTAATTTTTGGCAGCTTTTGCTTGGAAAGTATAAGCAAATACTATGGGACACCCACTCCCCAATAATGGGACTTATGTTTGTAATATGCTGTACTGCATGGCTCTTGTAAGGGGCATTGCAAGTTGCTCCGTCCTAATTTTTGGCAGCCTTTGCTTGCAAGGCATAAGCAAATACTATGGGACACCCACTCCCCAATAATGGGACTTATGTTTGTAATATGCTGTACTGCATGGCTCTTGTAAGGGGAATTGCAAGTTGCTCCGTCCTAATTTTTGGCAGTTTTTGCTTGCAAGGCATAAGCAAATACTATGGGACACCCACTCCCCAATAATGGGACTTATGTTTGTAATATGCTGTACTGCATGGCTCTTGTAAGGGGCATTGCAAGTTGTTCCGTCCTAATTATTGGCAGCTTTTGCTTGCAAGGCATAAGCAAATACTATGGGACACGCACTCCCCAATAATGGGACTTATGTTTGTAATATGCTGTACTGCATGGCTCTTGTAAGGGGCATTGCAAGTTGCTCCGTCCTAATTTTTGGCAGCTTTTGCTTGCAAAGCACAAGCAAATACCATGGGACACCCACTCCCCAATATTGGGACTTATGTTTGTAATATGCTGTACTGCATGGCTCTTGTAAGGGGCATTGCAAGTTGCTCCGTCCTAATTTTTGGCAGCTTTTGCTTGGAAAGCATAAGCAAATACCATGGGACACCCACTCCCCAATAATGGGACTTATGTTTGTAATATGCTGTACTGCATGGCTCTTGTAAGGGGAATTGCAAGTTGCTCCGTCCTAATTTTTGGCAGCTTTTGCTTGCAAGGCATAAGCAAATACTATGGGACACCCACTCCCCAATAATGGGACTTATGTTTGTAATATGCTGTACTGCATGGCTCTTGTAAGGGGCATTGCAATTTGCTCCGTCCTAATTTTTGGCAGCTTTTGCTTGCAAGGCATAAGCAAATACCATGGGACACCCACTCCCCAATAATGGGACTTATGTTTGTATATGCTATACTGCATGGCTCTTGCAAGGGGCATTGCAAGTTGCTCCGTCCTAATTGTTGGCAGCTTTTGCTTGCAAGGCATAAGCAAATACCATGGGACACCCACTCCCCAATAATGGGACTTATGTTTGTAATATGCTGTACTGCATCGCTCTTGTAAGGGGCATTGCAAGTTGCTCCATCCTAATTTTTGGCAGCTTTTGCTTGGAAAGCATAAGCAAATACTATGGGACACCTACTCCCCAATAATGGGACTTAAGTTTGTAATATGCTGTACTGCATGGCTCTTGTAAGAGGCATTGCAAGTTGCTCCGTCCTAATTTTTGGCCGCTTTTGCGTGGAAAGCATAAGCAAATACTATGGGACACCCACTCCCCAATAATTGGACTTATGTTTGTAATATGCTGTACTGCATGGCTCTTGTAAGGGGCATTGCAAGTTGCTCCGTCCTAATTTTTTGCAGCTTTTACTTGGAAAGCATAAGCAAATACCATGGGACACCCACTCCCCAATAATGGGACTTATGTTTGTAATATGCTGTACTGCATGGCTCTTGTAAGGGGCATTGCAAGTTGCTCCGTCCTAATTTTTGGCAGCTTTTGCTTGGAAAGCATAAGCAAATACTACGGGAGACCCACTCCCCAATAATGGGACTTATGTTTGTATTATGCTGTACTGCATGGCTCTTGTAAGGGGCATTGCAAGTTGCTCCGTCCTAATTTTTGGTAGCTTTTGCTTGGAAAGCATAAGCAAATACTATGGGACACCCAATCACCAATAATGGGACTTATGTTTGTAATATGCTGTACTGCATGGCTCTTGTAAGGGGCATTGCAAGTTACTCCGTCCTAATTTTTGGCAGCTTTTGCTTGCAAGGCATAAGCAAATACTATGGGACACCCACTCCCCAATAATGGGACTTATGTTTGTAATATGCTGTACTGCATGGCTCTTGTAAGGGGCATTGCAAGCTGCTCCGTCCTAATTTTTGGCAGCTTTTGCTTGCAAGGCATAAGCAAATACTATGGGACACCCACTCCCCAATAATGGGACTTATGTTTGTAATATTCTGTACTGCATGGCTCTTGTAAAGGGCATTGCAAGTTGCTCCATTAAATTTTGGCAGCTTTTACTTGGAAAGCATAAGCAAATCCTATGGGAGACCCACTCCCCAATAATGGGACTTATGTTTGTAATATGCTGTACTACATGGCTCTTTTAAGGGGCATTGCAAGTTGCTCCGTCCTAATTTTTGGCAGCTTTCGCTTGGAAAGCATAAGCAAATACTATGGGACACCCACTCCCCAATAATGGGACTTATGTTTGTAATATGCTGTACTGCATGGCTCTTGTAAGGGGCATTGCAAGTTGCTCCGTCCTAATTTTTGGCAGCTTTTGCTTGCAAGGCATAAGCAAATACTATGGGACACCCACTCCCCAATAATGGGACTTATGTTTGTAATATGCTGTACTGCATGGCTCTTGTAAGGGGAATTGCAAGTTGCTCAATCCTAATTTTTGGCAGCTTTTGCTTGGAAAGCATAAGCAAATACCATGGGACACCCACTCCCCAATAATGGGACTTATGTTTGTAATATGCTGTACTGCATGGCTCTTGTAAGGGGCATTGCAAGTTGCTCCGTCCTAATTTTTGGCAGCTTTTGCTTGGAAAGCATAAGCAAATACTATGGGAGACCCACTCCCCAATAATGGGACTTATGTTTGTAATATGCTGTACTGCATGGCTCTTGTAAGGGGTATTGCAAGTTGCTCCGTCCTAATTTTTGGCAGCTTTTGATTGCAAGGCATAAGCAAATACTATGGGACACCCACTCCCCAATAATGGGACTTATGTTTGTAATATGCTGTACTGCATGGCTCTTGTAAGGGGCATTGCAAGTTGCTTCGTCCTAATTTTTGGCAGCTTTTGCTTGGAAAGCATAAGCAAATACTATGCGACACCCACTCCCCAATAATGGGACTTATGTTTGTAATATGCTGTCCTGCATGGCTCTTGTAAGGGGCATTGCAAGTTGCTCCGTCCTAATTTTTGGCAGCCTTTGCTTGCAAGGCATAAGCAAATACTATGGGATACCCACTCCCCAATAATGGGACTTATGTTTGTAATATGCTGTACTGCATGGCTCTTGTTAGGGGAATTGCAAGTTGCTCCGTCCTAATTTTTGGCAGCTTTTGCTTGCAAGGCTTAAGCAAATACTATGGGACACCCACTCCCCAATAATGGGACTTATGTTTGTAATATGCTGTACTGCATGGCTCTTGTAAGGGGCATTGCAAGTTGTTCCGTCCTAATTATTGGCAGCTTTTGCTTGCAAGGCATAAGCAAATACTATGGGACACGCACTCCCCAATAATGGGACTTATGTTTGTAATATGCTGTACTGCATGGCTCTTGTAAGGGGCATTGCAAGTTGCTCCGTCCTAATTTTTGGCAGCTTTTGCTTGCAAAGCACAAGCAAATACCATGGGACACCCACTCCCCAATAATGGGACTTATGTTTGTAATATGCTGTACTGCATGGCTCTTGTAAGGGGCATTGCAAGTTGCTCCGTCCTAATTTTTGGCAGCTTTTGCTTGGAAAGCATAAGCAAATACCATGGGACACCCACTCCCCAATAATGGGACTTATGTTTGTAATATGCTGTACTGCATGGCTCTTGTAAGGGGAATTGCAAGTTGCTCCATCCTAATTTTTGGCAGCTTTTGCTTGCGAGGCATAAGCAAATACTATGGGACACCCACTCCCCAATAATGGGACTTATGTTTGTAATATGCTGTACTGCATGGCTCTTGTAAGGGGCATTGCAATTTGCTCCGTCCTAATTTTTGGCAGCTTTTGCTTGCAAGGCATAAGCAAATACCATGGGACACCCACTCCCCAATAATGGGACTTATGTTTGTATATGCTGTACTGCATGGCTCTTGCAAGGGGCATTGCAAGTTGCTCCGTCCTAATTGTTGGCAGCTTTTGCTTGCAAGGCATAAGCAAATACCATGGGACACCCACTCCCCAATAATGGGACTTATGTTTGTAATATGCTGTACTGCATCGCTCTTGTAAGGGGCATTGCAAGTTGCTCCATCCTAATTTTTGGCAGCTTTTGCTTGGAAAGCATAAGCAAATACTATGGGACACCTACTCCCCAATAATGGGACTTATGTTTGTAATATGCTGTACTGCATGGCTCTTGTAAGAGGCATTGCAAGTTGCTCCGTCCTAATTTTTGGCCGCTTTTGCTTGGAAAGCATAAGCAAATACTATGGGACACCCACTCCCCAATAATTGGACTTATGTTTGTAATATGCTGTACTGCATGGCTCTTGTAAGGGGCATTGCAAGTTGCTCCGTCCTAATTTTTTGCAGCTTTTACTTGGAAAGCATAAGCAAATACCATGGGACACCCACTCCCCAATAATGGGACTTATGTTTGTAATATGCTGTACTGCATGGCTCTTGTAAGGGGCATTGCAAGTTGCTCCATCCTAATTTTTGGCAGCTTTTGCTTGGAAAGCATAAGCAAATACTACGGGAGACCCACTCCCCAATAATGGGACTTATGTTTGTAATATGCTGTACTGCATGGCTCTTGTAAGGGGCATTGCAAGTTGCTCCGCCCTAATATTTGGTAGCTTTTGCTTGGAAAGCATAAGCAAATACTATGGGACACCCACTCCCCAATAATGGGACTTATGTTTGTAATATGCTGTACTGCATGGCTCTTGTAAGGGGCATTGCAAGTTACTCCGTCCTAATTTTTGGCAGCTTTTGCTTGCAAGGCATAAGCAAATACTATGGGACACCCACTCCCCAATAATGGGACTTATGTTTGTAATATGCTGTACTGCATGGCTCTTGTAAGGGGCATTGCAAGCTGCTCCGTCCTAATTTTTGGCAGCTTTTGCTTGCAAGGCATAAGCAAATACTATGGGACACCCACTCCCCAATAATGGGACTTATGTTTGTAATATGCTGTACTGCATGGCTCTTGTAAAGGGCATTGCAAGTTGCTCCATCCTAATTTTGGCAGCTTTTACTTGGAAAGCATAAGCAAATACTATGGGAGACCCACTCCCCAATAATGGGACTTATGTTTGTAATA